>NC_092501.1:48481372-58481372 GCF_047511675.1 Marmota flaviventris
AGGAAAGGAGACTGGATTTCCCCCAATTCCCAAACTCCAGGTGAAAATAGAAAAATCCTATTAAATATTTAGGACATTAAGCAGAACAGCTACACACATCCCAACAAGCAGAAACACCTGCAAAAATGTAACCAACACTTTCAGGAGTCATCTGATATAATTTATGAACAATGATTTTTTTTTTAAGTCAAACGTATTGTCTCTCTAAATTTCTATAGCACAGAAGTAGCTTTTTTGTTCTTTGATGAAAAGCCAATGTATTTGAGATGATAAAAGTAAAACAATTTAGTTTGGCATAGCCCTGGGCACTGCTGCAGAGACAGGCATTTCCAGACAGGTGCAACCACACAACACACACTCAGGAAGGAAATTCCAGGCCAAATCTCAAGCCGAGAGTCTCATACTTGTCCATCTTAGGGCTCCATTGCCTGAATCCAGCAGAGCAAAATGGCAGACATTCCCCCTGCTCCTGAGCTTCTTCATATTTATTGTCTTTACAATGTCTAAGAACAATACCAAAACCCACATCTCAACTCTTACATGAGATTCTTCCATGAGAGTATTAGAGTTTCAATATGGAAACTGAGCAAAGAAAAGAAGGTCATGTGTGTTTCTAAGCATCTTGGACTGTGGCCTCCAAGCTGGGCTCTCTCCATAGCACCACACTGCTGCTTAAGTTGAAGAAAAATATCAGTGTTTTTCAGGATGCTCAAGCAACAAATCTCGCCTCCTATACCTCAGATAAATTTTAAAACTAAGAGAGTAAATGGCAATGCAAATAGTACTATTAGATATTTATTATGTTGCAAAGCTTGAAAACAGTCAGGAAAATGGAAAAGTTACTTTTTTCCCTACACAAATTTGTTAATGGGTGGCATAATGGGGAGCCCTGTTTGCTGGCACTATGTGAAACGTCTACAAATTGCCTCTGCAGAGCATTATAGGTTGTCAGACTAATGTAGTTGAAGATAATTTGGCCTTTCAGTGAATTGAACCTCACAGCACGATTATACTCCACAACCAAGTGGAGTGTCACAATTATTCTTTCATGCTGAATTACCATATAATGTCATGAGTCTACCTGTCATAAGTCCTGTAGCCCAGGCTGAATTTTTTTTCCCCTAAATCTATGGTTCATGGCAAAAAAATAATAATAATAATAATATTTTTTTGGTTCTAATGGAAATTTGATTGTTTTTATCAACAATAAATTTCATAGCAAATCAAAGGATATGCTTGGACAAACAATCCGATACTCAAGGTTAAAAAACACACAAATAATAAATTGCTGGTGTGTCATGTTCAATTTTTACTACAGCATTACACTGCAATAACCATAACAGGATCTAAATTGTTGTCAGAACATTAAACAAACCCCCATACTTCACAAAGGCATCCTGTCTGAGTAATTCACACAACGGAAACAACTATCAAATTTTCCACTGTCCCACTGCTACACCATACATCAGTACAATTTTATGTATTTGGACAATTCGTTGAATAAATTACTTCCATCCTGCCTGCTCTTGCCACTTCTGTTAAGAGTCATATCAGTTTTAATTGTCTTTCTGTCTATACGGAGCCACTGTTTTTCTGGCCTTTTCCTGTGCTATTTCCTGAGCACCAAAATAGACTATGAACACCCATCAGAACTGGGCGCTTGGGGACATTTGACTGCAAGAGAGGGGCATCCTGCCAGAGGCCAAGAGTGTCTTGTTAGATGACACAACTGCCGAATATGTACTTAGGAGTTTGACCATTCGTGGTTATTTGTGTGCAAACATAAGACTCCACCATCAGAGCTAACTAAAAGCTAAAGGTATCCAAGACCCCACATTCGGCTCTGTTGCCATTTGGTTGTTGACTTTCTTGATTCATGACAACATTCGTCCTGGCATGGGAAATGGGCTCAGCCTGAATTACATGGCCCTGATTCCATTCCCGGTCGGAATCCAGCTCACCAGCCAGTTCATGGCAAACCCTACAAGCTGTTTCCCTTTGGCTGGTTGCTCCCCTGCAAATGACAAGCCCACCTTTCCAGTTTGAATATCCAGCCTTCATGAATGCACAGGGGCGCATGCCGAAATTACAGCTGTAGAACAAGTAACACCATAATGGGCACAAATAAACTTGGTCTATAAGAGGGTGGAGTTAATGACTTCCCATCATGTTCCTCAACACCTTCGATAGAGACTAAATTGACACAGACCAAAAGGAATCAGATCAATTGGATGCAACTCTGTTTCCTAAATGAGATCCTCTTAGGTCTGACTCCAGTTTAGCATAATGCATTTGTACAGCCAAAGTCAACATCCTGGGCCAGAGGAAGTGAAAAAAAAAATGAGTAGAGGCTCCCAGGTACCCCAAACCAACGTGGGTACTATTCTAGTATGATTCTATCACCTGTGTCACCATAGCCAAATAAAGAGTCACCAAAATATCATCATACTGGCTGTCCGAAACCCAATAATGGGTTTCGGACCATTTTATGCTAAGCTACATTTGCTATTTCCAACAGGAAACTCCCTTACTGAACTAGCTCCACAAGAGGCCCACCATATACTAAACACTGGCCTGCAACACAGAGTTGGGTTCCAGGCACCAGGTGGCCCAATTTTCCTTCTCAGAGTAATGCAAAAGATGGAAACCACCTTCAGAGGGGTCAGCCCTGGACTGGGTGCCCCCATGTTAACTTGGTAGCCTTCCTGGATGGTAGAAAGTAACTCTTTATTTATAACCCCAAAAGCAATAATAAACACAGAACTATGATTTACTCTGAACCTTCCTATTATTAAAACACTTTGTCTTATAGTTTTATTGATTTACAATCTGTCCTGCTTACTTTTTTAGCATCTGAAAACAATCAAGGCACAAAGCTGCAAAATGTTTGGACATTAATTGTTAGGAGACAGCATTTTATTCCAGGCGAGGGGTTTGAGGCCTCGACAGCAGTGCATTCTGGTACTGGAATGATTTATGGTCTTGTAGCAATAACGATGCACCAGGGCCATTAACATATTGGCAGGCCCTAGGATGGATTAGTGGCATTGATTATTTCATGGGCCACTGATACCCATTTGTTACGAGGAGCTCAAAGATGGCCTCTTCCTGACTAAAATCTTTTTACGAGCAGACAGCATTTTAAGTATTAGGAACCTGGGATTTGGGCCATTTTTTATAATCTTGCTGTCGCCTCACCTTAGTATGCAAGCAAAAGAAAAAAAAATGTGTCAAAAAATTAAAGTTCTATTCTTCACCAACAGCCTAATTCCTCAACTCATCATAACCATGTCTTCTTTAAAAATTAATGATTGCCAGCATTTAGCCACTGGTTGTTGCTATGAAGATCTATGCAAAAAGCAAGGATCCCTATAGAGTGTGTGATATATGGAATACTCTTTATTACTACAATAAAACTTACTGACATTTCAATACTTCTGCAAATAGCATTATAGTATCAATCTTCTGAATTAGGTTGAAAATTAAGTTGTAAATTAAAAGAAAGTGTACTTTGGAATACAACATGATATGTCACCCAGAAAAGGACCTTTGTGCATAACTGAGCTGATCTGGAGAGCAGAGAGATGAGCCCAGTGCCTCAGCAGTGTTGTTTGAATTCTAAAGATCTGGGTTCCACCAGAAGAATCCATCCAGAAACCAGAATAATCCATCACAAGAGATTTTTTTTCCCATTGTAAAAGTCAAGGGATTTGACAACAACCTTTTATGAATACAATGAAAGTCCAAATTCTAATATATTTTTCTCCTTTGCCACATTCTTGCCATAAATTTCAAATTGGGCAACATTTGGAATAATAAATGCCTTATAAAATACACAGAAGTTATACATACATTATGCTTATAATGTGTATATATACATATATAAAAACTTTTTCCTGCCTGTGTCATCAGATACAAAATTACTCTCTATTCCCACACACCCTAACCCAGACTTCAAAGATGCTCAGAGCAAAGAGCTACCCAGGGCACTACATGACAATTCCCAAAGCTCCGATGGCTTTAAAACTATTCAGTTCGAAGGCTAATGTCACAAACTGTAAATTACAAACAGAGTCAGATCAGAGCCAACACAAAATGGCTATGCAGAAGACTACTGGCTTTCAAATATATATTTTTTTGAAAAGTCAGGTGTCTTAAATAACTATAACCTATCTTCCACAGCATTCCTTACATGCATGAGATGACTACATAGTAAAAACAGGGTCACTTTAATGATTCAAAATATCTTGATGAAATCCAAACTAGCCCCTGCCCAAGAAGACTCCCCCAGTGTCTCTCAGGCTTGCTTATAGCTCCTGTAGCCTAGAAAGTCTTTCAGATAGGTATCTATTTCTAACACCCAGCCACCCCATACTCCCTGCATCTTCAGGGGTTTACACACACCAGGTGCAGGACAGTAAAGAGGTTACAGGGCCAACCCTGCCACTGGTGGAAAGAGACTATAATAAGAAGGATTCTGAGGTGGAGTTCTGGAACCAAAGAAGGTGTCATATTTAATTAACCACTTGGGCTCTGAGTAAGGAATGGGCGAACAGTCCTGATATCCACAGGTCTGAATTCAGATGTCAACATGCTTCCATTAACCAACCTGCAGACTGCCCACTTAAGCTTGAGAAAGTGTTGTACTTTGCGGACATGTCCACTCACCACACAGGCACAGGACAACAAAGGTGCTTCTTTCTCAAGAGTGTTTTAACACAAAGCACGGACCAAAGAGGGTTAGAACTGAAGGGAATCTTAAGATGACCTCACCCAAGCCTTTTATTTCACACGGGGAAAAATCAAGACATGTTGTTAAGTGACTCGCATAAAGTCATACACGCAGTGACAGAAAACAAAACCCTAGGTCTCCTAGCTCTGTGCCCTCTCCCAAAGCTGCAGTGCCTCATTTGTAAACCATCTATTTGCTACTTATTTCCCCTATCGTCCCAGGTGTATAATTTTCTCATTTTCCTATAGTTAGATGTACTGTTGCAGACTTCTCAAATTTTGGATTCTATGATAAGACACAGACTCTGTAATCTATATTACTGTAAATTTAGGAAAACGATCTTGGAGTATGATGGATGGTAATTCAGGGTTAAGTAGAAAACAATAAAGAGTTTGCCGTTTCCCTTGTTAAATTTTGAATTTTATTTTAAATATGGAAGAAAGATGTTGTCAACATGTATTTTAGGTGCAAGAAGAACTTCCGGCTTCAACCTTTAATGTACAAAGCCTTTGCATAAACCACCCGATATGAAAACACACAAAGAGCCTCCTTCTCAGCTTCTTAAGTGACCTCTTACCTTGTCCAGCTTATAAATTAATTGGGAAAGGACACCTTCTGTTTCCCATGGCAATATAAGTCTCAAAGACTCTATACAGATGTGACAGGACTCAAGGGCTGCCATCTGAGTGAGTAGACCAAGGCTGCCCTGGAGAAACTTGGAAGTGGGACATTGCAACACCTTGACTAGCAATCCTAAAACACAGTGCCCATCCTGCTTGCTCCCTCAGCATTCAGAAACAGGTTTCCAGAAAGACTCCATCTCCCTGGCCCTAGAGATTATAGTACATGACCATCTCAAAGACAAAGAGTCTTTTTCCTGTTTGAAAGTTAAAAGTTACCCTCCCAAGGAGTATTCCACAACCCAGAAGCAACTCGGGGTCACCACTGCAGGTTGTAACAAGAGAAAGACGTTCTCCTGTAGGTCTAGCTTGAGCATCCTGAAATGTAAACCTTTTTCTTCTCATTCACTTCATGGTCAAGAGCAACCAGTTACCTCCTCACAATGAACCACCCCAGTAAACCTGAATGATAGCCTTTTAAGCCTCTCTTCTTTAGGCAAATCATGGCAACCCCATAAAACTCTTCAGATACATCATTTCTCAAATGATCGTTATCTCTACAGATCCTCTGGATTTTTGCCAAATATCCCACATCCTTCTTAGACTTGGGAGTCCATATGGTATTCCAGGGCTGGGTGTTAATTGAAGAACGTCTTAACTGTTTGGACATGTTATGCATCTATTACCCGATTGTGAATCTTGTACTGTCTGTTGTAGGACTGCATCTTTGGGGAAATTAATGCCAAATGAAAATTTACCCTAACCGATTTCTCTTTTTATTTTCTTACGGCTCTTTGTGATGATTTGTTAACCTGCTTCATTCTACAAGCTCAAGTCAGCCACGGAGCCAAAATTAACAACCAAGACCCAGGATAGAAGTAAACGGTTATTGACTAAGGTATTTGTCCTCTTTGAGATATTTATCCTTTTTGTGTACAAAAACCACTCATAAACATGACTGTTAATATGACTACAGTAACAAAGAGCACACAATGAGAGAAAGGATTCTCAACAACTCAGGCATCATTCTGTTTCCAAATTCCACTTTATTTTTTTTTTTTTACTTTGACTAAATACCTACCTCCCAATAAAACCTGATTCATTCACCTAAGACATCTGGAAGTGGTAAAAAGGCTGAAGGTGAATTCTTCATGATTTTTCAATGGAGAATCAAATCAGGTTTATAAATGTACTTAATAAATGACATGATGACTAAAAAAATAATAGTGCATTACAACATGGTGATTGGATAGTTCCTACTGCTGGAGTGTCTAGGCATAACCACTGATGATGTTCGTGGCCACAAGACAGATTTCAGTGAGCCCATGGAATGTGGACTAAAGTGACAAAGCACCAGTTGAGAGTCTAGGTCTTCCAGTGTCACGTATTTCCACTGTCCCTCTCTAAGCCTTTACATCTGAAGTGAGAAAAATGCCTCGGGAGCCAACCAGCTCCAGGTAAAATAGAAACACACGAAGGGGAGCAGCCCCACCACCCTGCAGACCCCCAGTCTAAGCAGAGTCTCCCCAGTCTCTCCGCAATCCTACGAGGGTGATGATAAATGCTTACCACGAAGTACCACTCAGTGCTGGGGTATTTTGTTAAGCAGTATTGTGGCAACAATTGATGAATAATAAATGGGGCAAACAGGATTTCGAGGTCATGTCTGACCACGTTAAGAAACGTTGGCATCCATTTGTTCAGGAAAATAGGAAAAGCTCGTTACAGTGTACTCTTCTAATCTCGCCTAACTCACCCCTGATAAATCCCCCTTCCTTACTAGCAGGGATTACTGAAAATAATCATAATTAACTTTATTAATTATGAACTTTGGCCCCAAATGGCTGAAATACTGAAGTTTTCTTCTGTGGTGAAAGAACACATGCTGAGAAACTAAATAATGAATGAAGGACATTTCCATAATCCAGATCAGAGGACTCTCATGCAGAGGCCACTTCCATGAGCACTCTACCCTCTGCTGGTTCCTAAGATGAACACATGTTCTTGTTTGGAAGGGCTGGATGGTGGCAACCATAGGTTCCGCAGTGACATTAAAGAGGTAACTGACGTTTCCTGGTCTGGTTAACCAGATGAGGCCTCTTCAGCCACCGCCACCCCCTTTGCCTTCCGCCCACAGACATCACACAAGGAGGACACGGAAGCTGAGCATCCTCAGGAGAGATCAAGTGCAGGGAGGACTTGGTCTCTTTTCTTCCAAAAGCACCTCTATGTACCTCCAAGGTGGCCTCTACAGCATGACAATAAGAACCGTGCCATTAAAGGCAAGTTTCCATTTTATGTGCTCAAGCCTACTGCGGCAGGATCCCTCGATTCCCTGGGAAGCTTGATTTACCATCCCATCGCCCTGTTTTTATAGGGCTTGACTCTGCAAATGGAGCTGATGGAGACCTCAACCGCGAGTCACTGAGTCCTCAGGTATAATTGCAGATTTACAATGCCTACTGAAGTCATTCAGTCACACTTGTGTCTTCTCAACGTGCCCCCGGAGGGGACTTCCTGAGGCTTCTGCTGAGCTCTGCAAGCCCTCCCCCACCCCATCCCACAAAAATGAATTTCCTCCTCTGAGCTCAATTTCCCCTACTCCAGACCTCAAGATCTAGGAGGCCCCATAAGGATGCGATGGCCACTGTTGGGACATGGTGGCCACAGATGCTGGTTCACGTGCTGTGAGATACTGTGGGCGGGTGGGGAGAGGGAACGGGAAAAGAGAGAAAAGGAAAAGTGACTGAGTCACCCTGGTGAGATCTTCCACAGCTGATCACACACAAGACTGATTCTCCGCTTGCTGCTCTGCTCACTCGTTCTTCTCACTACCCACCCGCCTGTTCCACCAAGGTCAAGTACAGAGAATGCCAGCATGCACATCACACTGAGATTTTTTGTAAACAGAGTCACTCACCTTTTGTGGGGAGCAAATGGGCTCCTGAAATTGCTACTTATGAAGATGGACCTGAGCAAGAGAGTCACATGAGGAAGCAGGCAAGAAGAGGCTTAGCCCCAACGACACCATGGGACCCTCATGGCCTCCTTTCCCACATACAAAAATAAGGATTGAGGCCACCCACCAGCTTGAATGAAAGTATATGCAAGACTCCACCTTTGACCTACTTAACACAGAGCGTTGGAGAGGGTTTCCCAGACCAGGTAATATCAGAGCGGTACCTTCCAGTATATTGGACAAAAAGGATTGTTCCAAGATTTGTATACCCTTTAGATGCTAAAGTTTGTAACAGAATACCCAGCTGAAAGTAGCTGAAATCATAAGGGTTTATTATTTACCAACACAAGAAGTCCAAGAGTAAGAGGCTACCAGGGTCATGAAACTACCAAGGAGCCACCTCTGTGCGCCACCATTCTTAATCCAATACCCACCTCGGGGAGCAGACAACTGTGAAAAATGTCAGTGTTTCTAAGCTTAAGGATTCTCACCTATGACAGGAATGGAGTTGGACTAGATCAAATGTATATCAAAACTTTCTTTAAAAAAAAATTCAAGTATTTCACTATTTATTTTAGGGTTGCAGAACCCTAAAAGTAAAGCTGCTCACTTTGTAGTTTGCACCACTAGCTCCTCACCCTCCAAGGTTCTTGTTTATCCCCAAGAAGGCTCCTACCCCTGAGGCTCCGACATCATGGTTGGCTCCATCTTCCAGGATGCCACTTCTAGTATTGCTGGAGTCTAACCTTGCCATTCTAGATTAGATGATCATGATAGTAACAGTATTATCACTACTGAGAATGCAGTGACTTAATGAACAATTCATGCTCTTGAGGCTTCAGAAAGAAGCTACTTACATGCAACAGATATTGGCCCTCTGAAACCATGATAAAGGATGGAAAGAAAAAGGGAGGGATGAAAGGAGAGAAGGATGGAAGGAGAGTGAATTTAACTCTCGTCAATTTAAAAATAATTATCAAATAATTAACAATTGCCAGTTCAATCAAAGTTCAATCAAAGGGAAGTTTTTTAAATAGCCAAATACTCATCAATACAAGACTGGCAAAGCCAACTGGACCAAATATTATTTGCTGCAATTAAACACCATGTTTCAGAAGAATTATTAATGATATGACAATATGCACAAAATCGAAATACATGGCAAGTGCAAAGGCATAGTGCAAACTAAGATTAGGAAATAATTATAATATTCTAAAATTTTATATATATATTATTTTTTTAAGGAAAAATAGAGCTGGGGACATAGCTCAGTTGGTAGGATGCCTGCCTTGCATACCCAAGGCCCTGGGTTCAATCCCCAGCACCACAAAAAAGAAGAAGAAAAAAAAAACAAAGAAGGATATTCAACAAAATTTTAACAGTGGTAACTTCTGGGTGATAGGAAAAATCTGAAGGAAAAAACCAGCCATCCTATCTTTTCAAATTTTCTACAGTGAATATATATTGCATTTATAAGCAGAAAACACTGAGTTAAACTGAGGGGCAAAATAAAACTGAATTGAACCTTCTTTTGCTTATTGCTAATGAATCAAAGGGCTCAAAAGTCCTAACCCCAAAGGAACATGAGGGGAATGATAGTCTCTGGACCACCTACTAGAATCCTCCTCAGTGCTTCTTTAAAATAAGTTATATAAATTATTCAGTCTCCCCTACTTTTAAGAGTGTCTAAGTAGATAGGGCTCAGGCACCTGCACACTGGTTCTGGGATGTGTAAGTGTAGTGATTCACAGGAGAGTGTTGGAAAACGGTTTGTGGAGATCCTGGATACCACAGGATCAGTAACAAGGACAAAAGAAACCAATTCTTCTTGGCCTGCCTCAACAAATCAAGGTTCCACTACGAGATGAGAGATGAGTTACTACCCGTTCCCCCAAGGCTTCCCAGAGTCCCCTGAAATACCCAAGGACCTGACTTCTGTGTAACATGTTACCCTGAGCTGTATCTCTGGGCCACATGTGAGCCAGCTATAGTAAACTTAATTTTATCACTTGTCAGCTTTTTCAACCTTTGAAAAATTACTCAATACCAAGGATTAATATGCAATATGATATCCAAGCGGTTAGCCAGCTCTGAACTCATATCATCCCCAAACGATGCTCAATGAACACAGGGCGGGGGTGAGGGGGGGTGACATGGCTTCCAGGCTGCCACAGCCTTGAGGCTGCACAAAAAATGTGGGTGTGAACACAAGCACAAATCCACTTTTGAACATCATCAGAGTGATAGATAATCTATGCCATTTCTGAAAATACGTCTCATGGATCTCCATGCGATGGATAACTTATTAATTTCTTTTTTTTTTTTCCAACTCCCATTCATCATTTCTAGCAAGCCCACAGACCTTCTCCCAAGACCTTGGCTTTCACTGTGCAGGCAGCTGTTACTGCATCCCAGTGGCCTATAAGAGCCAAGCAGAGAACCCTGCTGCTGTCCTAGACATAGAGTCTTTGCGGAATCCCAGGAAAGAAAGAGAGCACTCTGGAGGTGTGTGACCAGGAAAAGAACACCTGCCTGCCAACCAGGGGTGTGGCCACATCAGCCAGCACCCCTGAGGGCAGGAGGTTCTTTTGTAATCTAGAGCAAACAAACAAAAATTCAGAGACTCTTTTGTATTTCCAGGCCATTTACTTAGGGAGAGGGAAAACAAAGAGGAAGAGAGACTAGGTATTGGGGGGACAAATTGTACTTATGGGAGAAAGTTGATAAAGGAAATAGTAGACCCATCAGCCTTCATTCTAAAATATAAAACCCCCCCTCAATTTTTCCAAAATGAGAGACTTCCCAGGCTCCATAAGATTCTATGTTTCTTGGAAATACTGAAAATATAATGTCTCACTTGGAAACTTAAGGCTGACACTAAGTTGGGGTAAGTTTCCTTTTTACTTTCCAAGCCATTCTTGTGTTTGGGGCTTTATTTATTCATTTTTTTTAGGTTTATCTTCTGGAATTTAAATAACACTAATTCTTACCCAAAGCCTCTAAATAAACTAGTCTCATAAACCCATTTTCTTTATTCACACAAGAAAACAAAATCCTAAATACAAAGTATACATGTGGGTATGGTATTCAATTATAATAACTTGATTTATCATCTTCTGTTACTCTATACAATCGCCAATTATATTGTTTATAAAATAAAATCCTCAAATAGCTTTTTAACTAAAGGGTCTTATTTTCTTAAGATTCATTCTGTAAATAGCAAACTTGTTGTAAAATAGGCAATACTACGCATTTTTCTTAGGAGAAAAAAAATTACGTTTATTTCCTCTCCACTTTTTTTTGGGGGGGGGGGGAGTGGCTAGTGAAATAACATTTGGGGACTGGGGTAGAGAATTTTTTTCTACCTTCAAGTGTAGTGTTACAAGCACTAAATATTGAGTCACTCACCCATGTGCACAGCCTGGATAAGGTAGAAAGTCACTAACTTTTTCCTGAGCAAAAGAAGTGTACAACACTGTTCCAACGCCTTCCTCAGGCAATAATGGATCTCTTTCCAGAAACATTTTCAAAAGGAGCAGGTAAATATTATTATTTACTACACTTTGACAACAATAACTGATTAAGGTAAATTTAGTGGAAACATTAAAATAATGGCAGAGGAAGAAAATTTATTCTGCAGAAACACTGTGTGAACTTATTGGAAATAATCAGCTGCTCGGTTTGAATTAAATGAGGGTGTGTGAATAGTGGCGGGGCGGGGGGATGTTGAAAGAGAAAGCCTGGCACACACACACTGGCTGGAATCTGCAAGCCTCCCTCAGCCTCGGCTGGAAGGAAAATCTGCAAAGATGCAAACAATCCTTGGGTGTTCAGTTAGCAGTAAGTAAATTGCTGTGGGAGCTGAGGGCGGGCATACTTTAGCAGGCAATTCCTCTCTGTCTTTCATTCTGTTTGTCTGTGTTAAATTCCCCCTCTGCCCTCATCCATTCTCACATCCAGTTCCCTGCTTTGTCCATCCATCAATCCCCTCACTTTGTCAGTGCTGACTTCATCCTGGCTCTCACAATCACACTGCAGCCATCCCGAGGCCACGGGGGAGCCCCCCTCCCCTGGCTGCCACCTCCTGCTTCCAGATCTGTGATCTGCTGACGGAGGGCCCGGCTGGCCGCTTGTCGTTTTCTATTGCACAGGCCAGCAAAAACACTAATACTCAACCTGATTCCTATCGTCCTGCTTTTCACCTTTCCTATCCAGGGGAATGGAAGAGGGAGAGACACAAGGAGAGAGAAACGAGGTCGGGGAGGGGTGGGGGTTGTGGAGGGAGAGATAATGGAGAGAGATGTTTGCTGAATTTTCTAAAACAATTTGCACACCAGTCAGGTGGAGGCTCAATCCAGCTTCCCGTACTCCACATCAATAGAAATCACAGGGAGAAAATGTAGCACTAATTAAGGGCTGATAAGCTGTAGTCAAGTGCAGTTTAGGGGAAAAACCAGCAGATGACCCAAGCCTGTGCCAGCTCAACTCCTCAGAGCACTCTCATCACCAAGCTTAGGATGGAAATTTTTCAATGCTATAACTTAAAAAAAAAAAATTACCTTCAAAATCAAACAGACTGGGAAAAAATATTAGATGATCGTTTTTATTCAAAAGATCATTTGCAAAACATTTCACAGGGCTGGGGGGAAGCTTACTAAAGAGGAAAAAAAACAGTTACCTAGCAACAAAACTATTTTAAAACATTCTTCAGTGTATTGCCTGAGCGTGTGCTCTTAATTCAAAGGTGTATAATTCCAAGCACCCACCAAACTAATAAAATGTTTCTTCCCTGAATTTTCAACTCCTATTCCCCACCCCCTAAACAGAGCAAACTTCAAAATAAGCCATAATCAGATGATAAAAACTTTTCAGTGCTATGTATTTAAGTTTCACTTTTAGAGTGGAGGAAAAATTTCACTTGAAATATGAGCAATAAAATTAGTTAGTAAAACTGTTTATACAACGATGATAAAAATGATTTTAGAAGCTCAATGGGGTAGGTTCTGAAAATGAAAGTGAATTGTAACTAATGACAACTGGGACAAGCTTTTGGGAGGTACCTGCAAGCCATTTTCATGTGTGACTTTATCTTTCTAACAGTCCGATCTCTTAGGACTGATACCTGCTGTCTTTGGAACTGAGCAATTCAGAAACCAGCCCAGGATCACAACACTGTTAAGTAAGGGCATTAGGATTTAAAGGTAGCTGTTGGGATTCCAAGCCCTAGTCCAACAGATGGACATATCCTATCACATCACCCATAAGCGTCTTCCTAATTAAGGAAAAAAGCCTGAAAGATCCACTAGGATAAAAATGACTAAAGTGAATCAGCCTCTTAATCCAAAGTGTGATCACAAAACATTGAGATTGATGACTGCATATATCATTCCAAATATTTATCTGGGGAGACTATTCACTTTTTTATTGAATGAAACCCTGCAAACAAACTGAGTGAAATTTCCAGAAGGTTGTGGGTGGCCTAGGAATAAATGCATTGCCTTTCAAGGCAAAGGCTTTGAAGAGCTCAGAGCGCACTTGGATGCTAAGTTTGGGCTATCTTTGTTAGGCAATCAATCACAGTGTCTTATGGCCACATCTTGCACCCCTGTGGATTTGAGAGGCAAACTGCAAGTGACTAACCCAGGCAGGTAAAAACCTAAGAGGTGCATCTGAGTCTTCACGCAGCACGGCTGCCACGAAATCTCATCCAGAACCTTCATCCACTGCTCACCCCGCATTCCTTTTGTTTCTCGAACCTACGTGCCCAGATGGGCTGTGCCTGTGACAGAAGAGACCAGGGTAAAAAGGAAAAAAAAAAAAAAAAGCAGCAGAAAGTCTCCTCTGCCGTGCTCCTATACACATCAGACATCTCTAATTAGACAGCAACAAAATTTTATTAATAGGATGGACATTATAGAATGAGCTTGTTATAAATGGGCCCTGTCAGGGCCTTATTCAGCTACCAAATGAGTATTCTCAGTTCAGTGCTCTCATCTGAGGCATCACGCCTAGTGCTGGGTAACAAATGATTGCTATTAACCGTATTGTTAGTAATGATGGCTGAAAACAAACAAAAACCCATAAATAACAGTCTACAGAAAAATTAACCCATAAACTTGATAGATATCCAGCTGAGAAATAATAAATGACACTTTGGGGCCTGCTGGGAGAAGCTAGTGGTTTTTGTTTTCCTCTCTGTCATTAACACATTTTCTGTGCTAAAAATTAGATTCTGATATATAATTATCAACGCTCCCAGATATTAATTCTGCTATTGCTCCCTCGGTTTCTCTTCTGCTGGGCTATAATGTTATTCACAGATTACTCTGAGAAAACACATCAAACACTTAACAGAACAGGTCAAAGTGACAAGCAGCTTCTGCTGACAACACCAACCTGCACAGTCTCTTTTTTTTTTTTTTTTCTTCAAACCAGGGACACAAAACAAATTTCTCATATTAATTAACTAGGGTTCCCTTCCAGCCACAACAGGCCTGTGCAATGTGACGTGAGCTAAGCAAATCCCCGACTTTTCTAATGAAGGCTGCCAAGGGAAGCAAGGAGTGGCAAAATTATCTTGCATTTATGACATTCAAATCCACATTCATTAGTGTCTTTCGGGGAGGAGACAGGGTTTAGAGGAACTTTCCAAAGGTAGAGCATCTTTCACCTTGAGCCCCCTCCCCTCAAAGGGGCTGAGTGGAAGGGCAAAGACATACACACACAATTAAGCATGGGAGAATGAGACCTTCCCCCAAATGAGCTGGAGTCTCAGCCAAGGAATCAGCATTAGCACTGTCCCTGGGACGGACCTGGACTTCCCAAATGTCATGACTTGTGCATGATTAATTGACCTTGACTGGAGAATGATCTCACCTGCCCCTGGCTTGTATTTGTCAAGAATCATCGAGAGAAGTGAAAGGCTTCTGCACAGACCAACCCCAGAAGCCGACGAAGACACACACATGCACGCATACACACACACACACACACACACAACATACACACACACACACACACACACACACACACACACACACGCTTCTCTCGCGCATGTAGAAAATACCCCCCTCAGCATCATCACCAATGCACTCTACACGTTGCTTCTCTTGTGATCTCTGAAAATTTAATTTCAAGGAAAATAACTGGGGAAAACCTTTACAAATCGAAAACACTTAGGTGCTCCATTTAAACCATACATAAGAGTACTGTTGGGTTCTGTTAAAAAGAAGATGGTGAAATTTGAGATGGACGATGGATCTGTGAGTGGGGGTGAAATCCGTGCCAACAGGACAATGTCAACAAGTGAATGGGGAAGCAGGTGCATGATGCATTCTCCACGCCTGTCCTCCGTCCGACAGGGAAAAGGAGGCAGCCACTTCCTGTCTCTATGTGAATGCCTTTGTACACAAGCTCTTCTGCCATTTAGGAGAATTAAAGGCAAAAACAGGGAAATTCTTTACAACGGGGCCATGTGGCCAAGCCTCTGAAACGCAGAAGCAGGTGAAAGACAGCAGGCTGGGAGCTGCTTCTGAGAAAGCAGACAGAACGGGGTGGGCATCCCGGCCACTCAATTAGAAAACCTTGTTAACTCCTAACCACAGATGTCCCTTCTTTGCTTTCAAGTCAGGCCGTGGGCTGGCTGATCATGCAAATACTATTTTTTAAAGGTGGGATTTTTTAAAATACCGAGCCAATGATCGCCCATCTCCCAAGCCTTGTTTTTAACCTCCACGCCTCATCCCCGGGATCACGTGGCCTTCATGACAAGAGCCTCAACTGCAAATCCCACACCTCTCGTGCGCTCCATTTTCTCAGGATCTGGCATTGCGATATTAAATAACTATAAAACTAGAAAGCCAAAATAACTAAATCACCTGGCAGCCAATTTCTGAGAGTTAAACCACAAACCCGGAAAATGGTGGAGTGTGTTGAAATAATGTAAAGGAAACCCATAAATTCAAACTTTATGTTCTGTAAAGAACAAATATGAAAAAGGCATCAAAATAATGAAAGATTGTTTATGTATTCTGGCATGAAATGGGAATGTGTTATGAGAGAGGGAGCAGTGGCGGAGACAGATCGACGGAGCTGACAGTGTGGTATTCATCCTGCGTGGTGGAGCAGGCGTCCCGCTAGTGGCAGCAGACAGCGCAATAAATCAAGGGCTCTCGAAGCTGTACCTACAGCTTATTACATCCAAGATGACAAATAAATAATAATCCCTGTCAGAGCGGCCCTTTGCTCAAGGATTGAGCCTGAAACCTTTGGCTCATCACTCCTCATCTTAAGTGAAAACACTAGAACTAGGGAATTGGAGGCCACGGTTTGCTAAGCTCATGAAACACAAAGCAAGCGGGACCCGGGAACTAGGACTGAACAAGAAAGGTCAAGAAGTGGGGAAGGATAAACATTTAAGTAATCCTGACCACGAGGCCGCAGGGCTGCTGGGTGCAGGTGGGGGTACCATGTTTCATCTCCAAGGGGTGGGGAGAAAGCTGGACACGGATTCCTTGTCCCCATCTTTGTTAAGAAGAAAAACCAGGCTGAGGTTCAAATGCAGTACTGTCAGGCAAAAGAGCTGGGTCACAGAGTCACCCAGGACCCACACATCTGTGGACCCCCAACCACCAAGTCCCTTACCATCCTATTTTCCCTCCTTATTTTGGCCCCTAAGCAATTGGTGGAAAACCACCCTCCTCCTATAGCTGTTCCAGTTTCTCTCAGCCCTAAAGGAAGGAGATGGCCCAGACCCAGCCCAAGCAAGGTGAAGGCTGAGCCCCAAGCCCACCCCTGTGCCTCCCTGCTTGCCATCTCGGTCATCTCTCATTTGCATTTTCCATCTAGCTCTTCAATGTGGAGATGAAACCCTCATCTCTAAATCTGCCTGACTACCTTAGGTGTTATGATCTTAAACTTGTGGCTTAACCGTGAGCATCACTCTTTTCATTGTTCCTGACTGGACATGTGAACTGTTTCCCCAAGGACCCTGGATGATTCTTTCAGAGCATCCCTCTGTCTGGGTGGGTTCCACGTTCATGGTGGTTCCCAAATTGGCTTCCCCAAATCCAGGGTGTCCTGTGCTCCCTAACACATCTATGGTTCCTTCACCACCTTTTGGAAAGCACAAAGGGAGAAAGTGAACTCTGATAGGGACCAACGAAATTCAGACTCCAGCTCCCTGAGGGATACACGTGCACACACAGACCATCCTAACAACCCCTGGATGTCTGGCTGTTTTCCAGCCAGCCTACTCCAAATCCCCAGTACACCAAGGTTCTAAGGCAAAAATATGTTTTGTGATTTCAAAGAACTGCATAAAGCAGGGAGTTGGTGTCTGCAAAATGAACAAGAGTCACTTTGAAGTCTAAAGTCTAGTAACTAGAATAAGAGTTTCTAGTATTACAAAGGGGACAGGACGTGGCCACCATTTTATGCTTATCCTAGAGTGCAGTGGGGTCCCCACCACTGCTTCATCTAAAGGGTACCTGGCAGAGGGGACCTGAATTCAAATTCTGACTCCATGGAAGCTAGATGTCCTCAGGTAGGTCTCTGAACCTCACCTAGTTTAGTTTCCTCATAATAAAAAAGTAGCACCAATAATTCCTAATCTATAGGACAGTCCTGAGATTAAATGAGGTTCCAAACTTGACACAATCTAACATCATCTGGATGCCCAACAGATGTCAGCCTCCATGCCTTTCACCATTCATCACATCCGGTTTGCTGCTTTCTCATGTTCTGTTATCTAACAGAGCAAAATTCCAAGTGAATAGTGTCATGTGCATGACTTTAAATCCCCCTGAACCTTCAAAATATCTAATATTCTCTATAGGAACACAAGCTTTTTGTGAAAGCTTTGAGCCTGGAACAGCTCCACAGCTCAAACCTGGGAGAAACTCACCTAAAGCTGTTAAAAGCTTTTGAGCTATAAGTGGGCAAAGCCCACAATACAACAGGGTCTCTTACACATAGTAATTCTATAACTGTGACTATGTTCTTACAGCAAAGAGCCAAAATGTAGAAAATTTATAAGCAGTGATAAGGACAAATATCACACTGTTGTTATGGTGTATACATATTTGCAGTAAACTTAATAGCCCATATTAGAATTTTTAAATATGTGTTAAGTTATTTTTAAAATAATGAAATGCTTGTTGGATAGAATAGTATGCAGTCTTCAAAAAGGATGATTAAAAAGACAGTGAAGCAACACGGCAAAATGTATCTGATCCCATTTCATGAGAAAGGAGCAGGATACAAAACGGACATGTGGTTCTTATTTTAACCACAAGGATTATACTGCTGGTAAAAGACAAAGAATACATAGAAATAATAATAATTGTGATCATGTGGGAGGATGAAAGACAATTGTTTGTATTCTCTCATTTGCTTTTCAAACTTCCTATGATTATCTCTCACGGTACCTTTGTAATTTAAAAAGTGGTTTTACAGATTCAAAAATAAGACATCTAAATGAATCAAAAATTGGAAAAAACAAGAGCAAAAATCCACAGCCAGCCAGGTTTTACCAGCCCCCTCACTGCTTCCTGCCTTCGAAGTTGCCACTACAGGGACCTTTTGTGAGACAGTGACAAGGGATGGAACCAACACCATTTGAAATGCTGCTCTGCTGTCCACCCATCCTCCTTTTCCAGTCATCCCCAACATGTCCCTGCCTGCCCTGAGAGTCAGTACTTCACTGTCACCTACACAGGGCTTCAGTCTTGACTCAGGTCACTGGGTTCCTCCTCCAGTGTCACCAGGTGACCATGTCACTCTGATGAGAAGACTCCAATTTCTCATTCTCTAGTCTGAGGGGTCTGAGTCCTTGTTGTAGCCTTATATAATGGCCTGCTGGCTTCCACCCACTGCACTGTTCCAAAGACCCATCTCAAATGCAAGCCACTGAGGCTATCGGAGATGGGGCAGGGCGGTGGGGTTTGAAACACAGACAGGGGTTCGTTCGTCTCATAAGTACTCCAAACCTGAGCCCATATTCTTCCCCAGCACATTCTTCCAGTCCTTGGGCCTCCCTCTTTTCTCTTTCCTATTCCCCAAACTTAGCAGGGAAAAGTCTCAAACCTGAAATTAATAATTCATTTTTCTTTGTAAATATTCCAACTCAAATAACTATTACTGGTACTTTGTAGATTGGGGTCCTATTACCAGAAGACAAGGGGGGGCCCTGTCCTTTTCTGAAGATAAGGGAAAGAGAAAATAACACAAAGGGTTTAATTTCTTGCTAAATTCTTCAAAATATGCTTTAACTCTTTAGCAACAACCCATTCATAAGACAAGGTCACTTCCATTGTCTAGGAAAAGACATTCTCTTTAATACTCATATTGAACAGAGTTTAGTCATAGAACCCTTCCACTTGGGGCAGCTTGAACTTTCGGCCTTAATTTATTCTTGGTCTTTTCCCTTTTCCCATCTTCTCCTTCACAGTTGCCTTGAAGCAGCCTAATCCAGTAAACCAGTTCAGTGTACAAAATGGGAAAGCGGAAGGCTGGTAAGGGGCTCGCTCAGGACACAGAGCTGGTCTTTCAGGGGCACCACATTGGTTCCATGCATGGTTTCCATGCAGCAGAAAAATTACCACCTTCTCAACACCTTGTAGAAGAGTATACAGAAGGTGGCCTCATATGGCCAATGGGAAACCAGGCCTCTACCATTAACCCTGCAAAGAACATCCCAAGGTCAAAAAATGGTCAACAGGAACTTTTGGAAGTAAGAGGTGGGGGGGCGGGGGGCCTGCACCATGCCAAATTCCTAAAGCGTACTGTTGTGCAAGACTTATTTAAAAACACACACACACACACACACACAACTTTTGAGGTGTGTTTGGGTTCATTGTGTTAAAATGAATTAGCAAAAGATACGAGTAGGAAAAAATAATGCAACAATTTAATAAAATATCACTGTCTAAGGGTCCTTTTAAAAATAAAAACGTGGTGATTGGGCTAATAGGTATTACATACATTGGCAACAATACAAGAAAGCTAAAAGGTGGTTATTGTTAAATTGAAAATGTCCCAGAATCCCACTAAGAAAATAATGTGAGACAATAATGCATATTTCAGGTACACACTATAACTGACTTAAATTATTATGGATGTACTTCATACTTAATTACCTTTCTAAAATGTGTCGGGGCATTTTGTCATAAACTCGGCAGAGTCCGCTGTACCTCCACTAAATGCTGCTCCGAAATACAAACCCTTTGCTAATGTTTTTATTTGAATAACTTATTACCCAATATAGCAAGCATCAACACATTTTATAGAACCAGAACTTGGCTCTCTGAAATTTCTCCTACCCTAATGCCAGTCACTGTTGGGAGCATTTAGTTATAAATTGTCTTTCAATAAAAGTAAAAGCTCCCAAAACAACAAAATGAAAAGACAGAGCAACTTAAATCAGGGGAAGTCAATTTCCACATGCCGATCCTAAATATTTCATGGCCCTATTTTATTCTGACATTTGTAGATGACTAAAGTGTTACAAAGGAAATAAAATGCTGATTAAAGAGTTCACTGTCATAAAGGTTACTGAATTGTAAATGGCCCTTTCCATCTTCCTGTTAATAGGTACCCAGCTGTAAACATCATGAAGGATGTGGCGGGAGGGCGGCTTTCCCCCTTTAGGAGCTGTACATACATTAATCACTGAATCACCAAGCCATGCTTAATTGCAAGCTGTATATCACACAAATCCACGGTAAGTAGAAGGAAACTCATTATTGCTGCTTCATAACTACTGGGTACTTCTCATTTTAACCTCCTCACACCTGGGACACTTTGGCACTTTCCAACAGGAATGCAGAAAAGGTATTACACCACTAATTACAGCCCACACCGGCCCCTCCATCTCAGCTGCCTGGAAGAGGAAACGGAACTCTCTCAGATCTGCAAATCCCCAGCCAGCCCTGGCTTCTGCCTCATTGCTACTAAGTGACTTTTATAAGATGCTTCTCCTCCCCCCGACCCCCCTCACCCCCATCTTTCCTCCCTTCCCTTCCTGGGAAAAGTATGTAGAAATCCATTACTCCTTGAGAGTTTACAGAACTGTTTAAATGATAAAGAAAAAAAAAAAAAAACCTTGCAGTATATTTTGCTTTGACAAAATTATTGATTTAAATCCCATACAATAGCACAATACTATTTAAAGGTCAACCCAAGAAAAATGAGTTTACACCCGAACAGAGCCGAGCTTATCTGTCATGAAAGTGTAATGATGTGTTTATTCCCTCACTAGAGTGTATATATTTTTCAGGAAGATATAACAGTCTACTTGCAGGTGAAATCTGCTCTTAAATGGGAATTTCAGGAGATATTTACATTTCAGATGGTGGAGCTGAGATCCTGTAGCCCTGAGACCCATTTCTGTACTTAATAGTCAGGTGAGTATTTATTTTCATCGCCTCCAAATTATTCTTCTCACTCTCGGGTCAAAAACGAGATACACAGATGAATACTATAACCACAACTCATACAGAAATCTCTTAAGAAGCCTAAATCTAAAACAGAATGCAAAGGTACCACTGTATCTGCCTATCTTGCATTCTGGATTTGTTTTGACATTTCAAAAATATGGCACAAAATTTTCCGTTTTTTATTTCTAGAAATATTTGGCATTAATAAATCTGAATTTTTGTACTTTGATTTTTTTTCCTTTTCTAAAGGCCAACAGATGTACACCACCCCCTTCCCCAGTTGGCCTCTCCATATACTGACCTGGACCTCACTGGGACAGAGAGGAGGGAACAAGGGGAGGAGACCTAATGCCCTGCATCTAGGTCATATCCCCCAAAGCCTTGGCCCACTACCTCTCTGCTGAGCTCAGTTCAACCAACATTTCTTGGATACCCGGTACTGTGATAGGGTATAAGGATCCAAATAACACAACACCTTCTCTCTTGAAAATTGCCATTCATTCATTTGGCAAATAATGACTGAGCATCTATCACGTGTCTGGTACTGTGCAGTGATCTCTCAGAGACAATGGTTTGCAGGTCCGACAGTGAATGTGCAATTATAAGTGACTCTCACAAAAATAGATGTTCAGGATCCAAGGGAAGTCACAGCCCAGGCCTCCACAAATTCCTCCCAATCCCCTTCCCAGTACCCGCCTCCCACCCAAAAAAAATCATGCCAACACAGTCACACCCAATGCAGGAATGTTCTATTGCACTTCCTGTTCCTCCCCACCCACCCAATGCTGAAAAGAGGACAAGTGGGCCCTACATGTTCACCCTAAGACTCTCTGGCTGGTCTTCCAGAAATTATCAGACAGCTTCAATAAGCACAGTTCATATAATGATGGCACAGACAGAAGATCACAGGCTTTGGAATCCAGCACACCTGAGGCCACTTGTTTCCCCTGGGCCTACTGCTCAACCCAGGAGTCTCTACTTCTTCATTATCCATCATTCAATGACCCAACAAACACACTCAGAATGCTACCATGTTCCAGGAGTTTGTTTGCATATTTTTTGCATATCTCATTTCTTCTTGACAATAATCTCCTAGAGCAAATTTGTAGAACTCAGGCACCACCATACATTAATTTATAAGTTACATGCTCTTACATATTAATTTATAAGTTATATGAGTTTCTTTCACAAAGAGAGCATATAACTTATAAATTAATCATGCCAATGTGTTTATAAAATATACACAACATATATAATGCAAGGAGTAAAAAGAAAATGATGATTTTATATATAATTCTATTTAATGATGCCAAAATCCTTTTGGGTCACCACGTATTTTGTTTTATGCAATATATAGATAATTTTTTCACAAGGTATCACATAATAATGCCTAATTACTTTTTAAAATATGGCTTAACTGTGTAAAAAACAACTTAATAATTTTTAATTTCAGTTTAACACACTTTTGTTTTGATAAATGAATATAGCTTTTAGAAAGTTACTTAAATGATATGTATTAGTTTCCTATGGCTGCTACAACAAATTACCACAAACTTGGTAACATTTAAAGAAAAATTTTATTTTCTCACTGTTCTGGTGACCAACATCCAAAGTCAGTACCACTGGGCTTAAATCAAGGAGTTTCTCCCAAAGGGTATAGATAGAAATGTGTTCATTGTATTTTCCAGCATCTGGTGGCTTATGGTATTCCTTGACTTGTGGCCACATTACTCGAGTGTCTGCTTCCATTGCCTTTTTCTCTGTTTTCTGTGTCAAATATCTCTCTCTCTCTCTCTCTCTCTCTCTCTCTCTCTCTCTCTCTCTCTCTCATAAAGATATTTATAACAGCATTTAGGGCCCATCAGGATAATCTCCCCATCTCAAAGTCCTTCATTATATCTATAAAGATCCCTTTCCACTTAAGAGAATGTTCATAGGCTCCAGAGATTAGGATATGTCATTTCTGAGGGGCCATTATTCAGTATCACAGTACATAAGGGAGAAACTGATGAGTGGCTGAGTTTATTAAATCATGCCACATTTTTAAATCATATTAACTATTGACACTCAGATTGTTGTTTCAATTTAGTGGGTAAATGTCCACACTTCTTGATGTCAATTAACCAAAATCTGTGACAACTTTATATTTTTAACAAATGAACTGAAAACCCACTAAAACTCCTCCTTTGGCAAATTTTTTAAATAGCTCAGAAAGTTTCTTTTCCAAATTTAAAATATGCAGAGCTGTGTGTTTTTATAAATGACACCTCGACTCAGTTTTCAGCATTGAGCTCACATGATGATGTTTCCAAACATCTATTTTCAAAGTGTTCTCTCCAGCGCATGAGTTTCTTTCAGAAAGCATCCTCTCAAATGCATTTGTGGCCAAACGTGTTAGGTTTTTTAATATCAATGGGTATTAGAAATGGGCAAGTTAAGTAAGCTTGAGTCTTTCTCACTCCTGGCCATCCTGGTAATTACTCTTAGTTGAGGGTCATCCCACATTTAAGGCAGGAAGATGGTGGCAATAAAGTGGATGTAAAGTCATTGAGATCAGTAAATGCTTGACTCTAGCTCAATCATGAAGTGGAAAATACATGGCTGGGGTCAGCAGACTCTGAATATGGTGAGACAGAGCAAGGCAAAATTGGTCATCCTCACCAACAACCGCCCAGATTGAGGAAGCCGGCAAAAGAGTACTATGCTATGGTGGCCAAAACTGATCTCCATTACTGCCAGGCAGTAACAGCAAATCAGGCATAACACACAGAAAATACTACAGAGTACACATACTGGCTATCATGATCCAGGTGATTCTGATAACATCAGAAGCACGCCAGAACTGACCCGTGCAAAGGAGATGGTGTAAAATTTTTTCTTTAACAAAACTTACCAGAAGAGGGAAGGGGAGGGAGAAAGAGAAGTAAGAAAGGGGAGAAGGGAGGGAGAAAGGGAGGCAGGCAAGCTTGAATTTGTATAAAAGGAAAACTGGGAGTTCACATTTATAATGTGAAGAAACTAATGAACAAAAAAGCCTTCAAATTGTTTTTCATGGCCTAATCAGAAAACCTCTTCTGAAACCATAGATTTTTGTAGTTAATCCCCAACTCATAACCAAGTATTATAAAGGTTTGGTTATTAGAGGATTTAAAAAATAAAATTAAGCTTAGTGCTGACATCTGTAGCCAGAACCCATAATAATATGTGCAAATGTTGAAGACAAAAAAGAGGTGAAGGTGTCACTATTGACTGCCATTCAAAAAGAATTCCCAGGTGGCCTCCAGAACAGCCCCAGTGTCTGTAGCAGGCAGCAGAGGTGCAAGGTCAGCTGAAATATTAAATATTGATCCAGCTTATTCCTATCTCACCTTTAGATTATAAAAATTAGAAATAGAGTTGTATCACCATTTTCCAGCACACCCCATGGTTTTGATGATATATTCCCTGGGCCCAGGTTCCCCACTCAAAGGACACTGATTCTGAATAAAGGGTGAGTAATCTTATTTTACTGATGGGGAAAATGAGGCCAAGAGAGGCTACAGTCAGTGTTGGAGCCAAACTAGAGTCCAAATCCTCTGACTGCATCCTGGTTCACATCCCATTGCTCCGTATGCTCTCCCCACTAGGGGGTGGGTGCAGAGGGGAAGGCAACCTAGGATAGGGGTCCAATACCAGCGCTGAGGCCACACTGCCCAGATTGAACCTCACTTCCACCACCCCCCAACTATGTAGTCTTATGCAAATTAGACTCAATTTGCATAAGGCTTAGTTTTCTTGTTTTCAAAATGAGGATTATAAGAATATCTACTCAAGAGGGTTGCTTTAAGATGGCAACTGATACATGGTAAACCAAAGGATGGACTCTGGTGTTCACTAAGTAATGACACCTACTTCCAAAGGCTGTTCTAGGGAGCAAATGAGAAATACACAAATAGATAGAATGTGCAGAGACTTGCACTTGTGCTCCTGACTGTTAGGGTCTGTAAACAAGTCAAGATGGCGCCTGGCATTTTGCCAGAGGGAGTGGTTTGTGAAGTAACACCAGCGAGCCATTAAGTGTGGAGATTCCTTATTGATTGACTGCTGTATCTAGTTTATGTTAATTAAGATAAGCTGTGTGGAATGTATATATACCCCTCCGGTCCTACAATAAACGGCTCCCACTCCTGCTGTATCAATGTACACAAGTTGTTCAACACCGCCCCCCCCACCCCGGTTATTTTGCTGCAGCCGGACTGCAGCACCTGACACATAAGGGACACCACATGAAGGTTAGCTTCTCTTGAGCTTTTGTTTCTAATTTCAAATGGAACATGATGGGTGACACGAAAGTCATGGACCTGATAAGGCTTGGCAATACAGTTTTTCTGATGCCACACGGATACAGCGCCCTCTACCTTGTCTCCTATAGAAATTAGCCACTTAGAATCAAATAACAAAATGCCAGGCTTTGGATTATAACACTTGCTCTGCTAACAGATGTTTCTGTCCACAATTCTGACCATTAGAAAATAACTAAAACTCCTCTAGCAGGCAGGTCAACCCTTCTAGAAGGAAAACCATTTGGAAAGCCTAGCCCCCATACCTGTTAACAATAAGTGCTGTAAGGTTTTCTGTCCATGTCTAAACCTGGAGTCTACTTACCTCCTACCAACGTCCGAGGCAGAAACTTAAACTAGTTTAAAAAAAAAAAAAGTAAAGCAAAGCAATAGAAATGTCAATCAAAATGGTCTTCTGACTCTACTGAAACAGACAAACAAAACATCCAATCATTCTTCAGACCAAAGCACCACTTCCCTCCCTCTCTGAAGGCATGGCAGGTATATATACTCTGAGCGAACAGATCAATAAGCCGTTCACTGGGTGGTGTCCTGCTGCTTGTAGCAACCCTGTTGAATATCCCACCACTACCTCAGCACCATCCTGTATGTCCTGTGTCACATTTGCAAAATTCAAGATACGCATTCAAATTCTAGAACTTGAAATAAAAATCAAGCGAATCTAGAGGAAAATGGTACCACAGTGGCACCAGAGTCTGGAAGGGAAAGGACGAGTCGTTGAACGGATTCAGTGTAGCTGGACAATGCGAGCTGTATCCATGAAGGACTGAGGCCAGCGGAGGGGCAGTGAGGAGGTGCAGCAGCAGCACACAGAGGTTTAACAGTCAGGAGCACAAGAAATTCTAGGCTCCAAAGACTTCAGGGAGGAGTGGCGAAAGGAAGAAGCCACACTGGACTCAAGAAAGCGGGTTTGCTTCCCCATTTGCTTTTCTCCAGGGCCATGCCTTTGGAAAAGTTTTCCCCTCTCTGGATCTTTGTTTCCTCGTCTGTAAATGTGAGAGGGTTGAACCAGCTCCTTGTTTTAGATTTTTTCTGTTCAATTATTCAACATCTCTCCAGTCATCACCAATCTGTATATAGTTGAAGCAAATAATGCTGCTTTTATGTTCCGAGGAGGTTTTTCATAACTATCTTTTGCAAAGAGCTAATCAACCATCATTAGAATTGTTTACCAAATATTTCTAGTTCTTCCCTCTTTGAGTCACAGGGTAAGAATGGGGCCTTGTGATCAGGTCTATCCATGACCTGTGGCATGTTTAATTGCCAATGCAAGATCCTTCAAAACTCTCTCGTCCCTTTGGCTGTGTCCAGCAAATACCCCAGATACTGATTGTTCTGCCATCTTGATTTCCCGTGTGACTAAAATGAGTCCCTCAGGCAAGCCACAAACATAGCTAAAGCATGAACAAGATATACATCTGAGCTGTTTCACCTTTTTGAGATTTGGAAGTGGTTATTCCAGCTTAACTTAGTGAAATCTGACAACCACTAATGGGTCATCAAAAGTTAACATTATTGTTTTTGTTATAATTATTTACTATTACTGCTATAACACCTACCTATACAAACAATCTAAAAATTTTCATAACTCCTAGTATTTCTCAGTGTAAAGCAGGCACTATATACCGGGAGCTAATCACTCACTTTCCAAGGTATACCACAATTTCTCCAACTCCTCAAAGGCTCTCTTGCAAAAAATGCAATGCCCATCTCCAGTAAAAATAGGAAAAAAAAAAAAAAACAGGGAGCATATACTTCAGCTGCATTCAGTTTAAAGAACAACTTCCTGATGCAGAGACTCTTAAGGGGGAAAAAGAATCAAGCCATAAAGGAACATGACAGAATATTTTAAACAACAAACTACTAGTTCTAGGTAATATACCATTAAAGAAGAGAGCAGCGAGATTTTACCCACAGAAAGCAAGTGAAAGGGAGCCGTGCCACCTCCTACCTGGACTCTGGCTGTGAGGAGCTAAAGACTCTTCTGGTCAGTTAGCAAAGATCACTAGAGGGAGGGAGAAAGAGGTGTAGCTGTGAAGGATGAGTTTGCAAGGCCTTGTGAGAGAGGAAAGGGGAGATGAAGAACAAAGGGACAGAGGCTTAACGATTAAATTTCTTAGAAATCTCTGGGACAGCAGAAATGCACAAGCATACAAATGGCATATAATATGTAAGAAGCAAAAAAGCTAGTTTAAAAAAAATAATTGTTAAAAGACATAAATAAGAGTACCAAGGGTAAAAAAAAAATCAAGCAATTGTGTTTCAATCCAATGATAATTTGCTATCTGCAGCTTTGGGGGAAATGGTATTAAGAACTTTAATAACAGAATACAAAACTATTGGCAACACTTTTTAAACCCAGAGTGAAACTCCTATAGGGTACTTTTGCTTTGGGGGCGGGGGAATTTAAAAAAAAAAAAAAAGCAAGACATACCCTGTCTTGTTGGTTAATCACAGAGCTGTTGGTTGACAGAGAAATGGTCAGTGTGACCTCGACTGTCACCTGCCCAATAACCACTCCTGGGACACCAGATGCACAGGCCTGACTTACAGCAGGTAAATGGTGTGGCAAACCGGCCCCCATATGCAGACAGTGTGGCTCTCCCCGATGGAAGGATGTGCTGATGAATTAGCAGTCAGACAGTGACTGTCATTGGTAATAACTTCTTATTATGTCAAGGAATTTACATGCAGATCAATGTGAGCAATGTGCACTTGCTTATCCCCACCATAAATCACTATCGATTGGCACACCAATTCCTCAACATAATTAGGAGCTATAGACAGGGCTGCAATATTATCTTAAATACTGTGTCACTACCCTCCATATACTGCTGGCATTCCAGAAAACTCTCGCTCTACGGCCCTTACCACCCATGCCACTGCTTCTGTTGGTATGGGGCAGGGAGTTGGGGAAGGTAGGTAAAGTAAACTGTCCTCGTGTGCAAAGTCTACCTGAGAGATTCCCCACACCTTATTAGAGATTAAAAAATGGGAATTCCTCCATATCCATATTGAATTCCTGTGTGCAAATGTGAAAGTTGGCAACATGCTGCTCTTAATCTGATTTATGCACCAATTTATTTTATACATTAGGCACACTGTATGCAGGCTGACTGATGCATAAAAATTTCATGCAAAAAAGGACTCACTCCCATACAACTGCCTTTCAGTTATTATTACCTCTTGTGGTTCGCATCCTACAGTGCGTAGGACAAATGACTCCATATACCAAATGTGTTTTTGCCCACTAGACAAACATTTTGATCTGTTTCTATTTCCCCTTGGCTCCAACTCCAGAGAGCTAAAAACACTGGATCTTAACTTTCTGAAATCCTTTAATGCTACAAAACACCCATTTATGCAGAGAACATCTCTCCATGTTCACTGTTTAACTATGGATTATAAACACACAAACATGCACACAGAGCCAGGCAAAGGGAGACAGACAGGTAGGTACCTATACGCTACATGTCTGGGTATTTTTGGTTAATTTTTTTGTTGTCGTTATTGTTGAGCATTTTTTTTCCTCCATGTATCATGACCACCATGCATTTTGCATTCATTTTTTAATTACCTTCTCAAGGATATGTTCCCTAACATATTACTAACAGCAAAAATTCAAATAAATAAAAGAAGCTTTGGGGGTAAGATTTTTAGTTAGGGAAAAACCAGCTAGAAAAAGCATCTTTCTGTATTTTCCTTTTATTAGAGGTCTCCTTTCATCCAAGAAATATGGGGCCTGAAATAAATTGTACCATCCTGCTTTTTTTTTTATTCAAATCCTTGCCAGAGCTAGGCAGTATGCTAATGAAAACAGGTTGATAAATGACTCCCTGATATTTTCCAGACATTTTTCTCTCAGAAGTGCTCTAAACTGATGTAGCTCAAAGAGAATAAGGCGCATTAAGTCATTATATCAATTTTTGTTACCCAGATACTTCAGTCCCAGTTAAGCGCTGACAGCCAATATAAAACAAGGCAAGGGCATCATACGACTCCATCGATCAAATCTTGTCGTAGATAGATTGCCTATTACACAAATAGAACTAGCGGATTCAGTTTGTAGTTTTATGCTCTCCAATTAAAGGATAACAGGGTACTTTCCCATAAATCTGCTAATTGCAACTGAATTAATTTAACAAATTTCTCCGAGCACACAGGAAAAAGCGATTGGTTAAGCTAATGTAAACTAGCACAGGTTGTCACAAAGAGGTTCCCATAACATCCTTTTGCTCTACCTTGATTGGGCAAGGTGTCACAAGTATTTAGCTACAGTGTGGTTCTCTGGCAATAGACAGCTGACAAGCATAAAACATTGCACAAATAGGAGATAATTTATTTGTGGTACTTTTTTCTCTCCCTCACTCCCCACTGCCCCCACGTGAAGGTTGAAATAACTCCTTCTTTGCATCTAATTAATGTTTCCCTCCAAGCAAAGCTGTTTTTCTAAGTCGGAATTACAGCAGCCAAAGCACTATGTTACAGAAAGGAGTCCCTCCGTGCTGTTCAGCCAACAGGAGTGATGGGCACAAGCAGGAACCAGGGCCTGTGGCATTTCATAGGCAGAGGTGACTCTGTGCTCCTGAACAGGGTGAGGTGAATGCAACACAGGGCGCCCCCTCTCACAAGTAAACCCAGGTGCTAGAATCCAAGCAGGCAATCCCAGGCTAGAAGACCATTAACCCACTCTGATCAGTATGCACTACATTATCGAAATCTTATACTGGACTCCTTTAACATATCTGATGATCATATGTTAATAAAGAATGAAAAAACAATACTGGTACTAGGTTATGATTCACAAATAATAAAGATGCACCTCAGGGTGCTCGACTGCTGCAGTGAGCGTCCTGGAGGGGAAGCTGTGACGGGGGCGCCAGCGGTGGCTTTCTGGTGAGGCTCCTCTGCCATGCTCCCACGTGCCACAGCCACTAAAGCAGGCGCATGCAGCACCCATGGCAGCCTCAGACAGTTCAATGCAGAGGACTCGGGTGAGTGGGGCGTGAGGAATGCACTACAAACAGGAAGCCTATTTGCCAGATTGGGTGGAAGGACCAGATTTGACACACTCAGTTGTGTCCATGGTTTCAGACTGGATACATTAAACGGAAGCTTGCAAAGTCCAGTTGCCACATGCAGACTTCGCAGGTACCACCTCTTGCTGAATGGGGTCAGACCGCAGCTCCCGAGGGATAACGGAGTCCTTAGACAAGGTGGAAGGGCCATGGGGCTCATGGAGAGAGGAGTAGATAAGGCCACAATAGCAGGCTTGGCCCTACTACCAGGATCTACGGTTCAAGTTCAAGTGCAGCATCTCAACACCTCCCTCTCCCCTCACAGCCACAGCTTAAAACGTCTTTGATGAGAAAGTTGATTCCTTTTAACCAGGGAGACCCTCTTTCCCAAACCACATTTCTTAATAATTATGTTTAGCCACATGTGCTTCTGCTGATGGACTAAAGCTCCAAGGCGTCACTCCAATTTGGCAGTAAATGACGTGAGGACAATGTGCTGTGGGCCCACAGCAGCAGGAACAAGTGCACCGCTTCTGTGTGCACAGTAACACAACCTGAAAACTGACCGAGATGTCTGGCTGAGAGGCAACTGGGTTCTGCAAAGGTGTGGCTGAGCTCAAGAAGGACAGTGTGGGCTGTCATTTCCTACGCCATGTTAGTTTTCCACCCAGTGCCTGACCTGAAAGAAAGGCGCACAGAGGCAGGCACAAAACAGCACAAGACAAAAAAGACCTACTTCTGAGCACAACTAGATCCAAGCCAGGAGAGCTGGGTTGTAGCCCCAGAGTTGCCACAGACTGGCTGTGTGATGCTGGGGTCACACTTACGGATCTCTCCTTTGTCCTTGAAAGGAGGAGAACAAAGTAGATCTCAGAATCCAATGAAGTCTGGAAGATCTAGCTACTATTTTTCAAACTGCAATGGCATATGGAATCCATTTTCAGGGTGGCTTCCAGAATGGTCTTTAATAGAATACAAAAGAGAACACAGCAGAGAGCACACTGCCCAGAGTGAGGGTGAGTACTATTTTGTGACACTTCTTATTCAGTTATGTCAAAATCTATGTGCATGCAAGATGTAATGGAAATTATATTCCTAAATACCAGTCACAGCAACAAGACACACACACACACACACATACACACACACACACACACACACACTTTTTTTTGTTTTTTGTTTTGTTTTGTTTTTTTTAATTGAAAGCCCAAGTCAGTTAAATCCAGGATGGCCTGCAAATGTTCTTTGGCTCTATCACCACATATTCGCACAGAGAGCTGCCTGCAAGGACTGGGGGTGGGGGGGGGGCAGTGCAGAAGCCTTTCCTCCTAACCAGTGCACTGTCATCTCTGATGAAATGGGAGACTGGGAAACCCCTCCTCTTGGGGGAGATTCCTGTCCATACACAGATAATAAACTGACTTATTCCAGAAAGGGCCCCCCAGGTACTCCCCACAGAGAACCTGAGTGCCGTACCTCAATGATGTGCACAATTGCAGCTCAAGAGAGAGCATATGTCCTCCACTGGTCAGAAAAGGCAAAGGTTGGCTCATCCATCCACTGCTGGACAAAGACTTCAGAGGTCTGCTTGGCTCGTGTGCATGAGATTCAATAGTAGAGACTTTTTCCCCCTCTAAAGCCTAAGAAAGGACAATCTGGAGAAGGTCCTCCCTCCATGGGGAGCCTGGAAGATTCTGCTGGCTCCCACTCAGGACTCCACCAAGATAAAGCAGAATCCATCAAGAGCCCCCAAAACCTTCACTTCTCCAGTTGTGCTGAGTTTGGTCAACTGCTCAACAGTTACTTTTACTGTTCTTTGTTATGAATCATAATCTTAGGTGATGGTTGGAAGGAAAACCTAAAAATAAAAAGTGATTTTGTATTATAAACATGCAGACTCAGTCTAAGCGTCTGGATGAAAAATACTCCTTTAGCTCAAATTTTTTCTATTGTTTGAGTTCCTTCCATATGAAGATGACTTATGGCTTAAGGAACCCAGTTTGTGGAAGACATGGTGAATATAACACAAGAAAATAAACAGAAATAGAAAAGCCATTAATGAGACAGGTTAATATAAGGGTCTAGGAACTCCCCAGATAGCCAGTCAACAAACATTACTGAGCACCTACTACATGCCAGGCACTAGACATCCAAATATAGGGAAAACAGAGCAGATCCAGTCCCGATGCTTGGGAGCTTAGTCTGGCTTAGTGGAAAGTTGCTAAATCAATCTTCTAACTAAATAAGTGCCACAGGGCAAAATGAGAATAACAAGGGTCTTTTACTTAGTTTGAGATTTAGGGAAGCCCTCCCTGAGAAAGTTGCATTTAAGCTGAAGCTAAAATTTAAACAGGAGAATGTCAGAGCGTAAAAAGGACAAGATGGCATGGGCCAAGTTGATATGCCAGCCTTCTGCCCCAGCCCCTGCGGCAGCCCTCTTCACCAGGACTCCAGGTTCCTTCCACTCACATGATCACATGTCCATGGGAAATCTCCAAACTCTCACACAGTGGTGCAATCACATCACCCCCACCATTCCCCTAAGACAGCCCTCCTCCCTGACTAGCCAGTCTCTTCACACCTCCCAGCCCTGACTGTTCCTCCTGCCCAGAATGTTTCTCTGCAGCTTTCTAGGTTGCTCCGGTTCAAATCCCAGCTCCACCCCATAAAGCTAAGTGACCTTCAACCAATGTCTTGGTCTCCCCTTGTCTCCACCTTCTTCTCTATGAATAGAAGATAATGGGCCCAATCCCCCATGTTTGGCCTAAGGGTTGTATGATGGTCTACTGTTGCAGGGTTGTTTTTGTTACTATGATTGCTATTTATTTGTTACTTTGTTTCTTCTGTTCCACCGCCTACCCCAGCAGAGCCCCCTGGCTTCCTGTATTCAACATACCCACACACGGAGTATGCTTCTCTCATAGCCCTCTCACATCATGCTGAGATCATTCACATACCTCCTGGTCCCCTGGACTCCCCATCTGCTCAAAATCAGAGGTCCAGCTTGTTTTATCTTGCTTTGCCAGTGTCTGGAAGTCAACACACTCTCAATGAACACATTGGAAGGTGGATGAGTAAATTTAATGGGTGGGCAGATGTGTGGGGCTGCCTGGGGAACTCAAAGCGACCTTTCTTTTTCTCTAGTTGGCCTCTCTTTCTAGAGGTCAGTATCCTTCAAGTACTCAGGCAAATGGACTGATACCCTCCTAGCTATCTCTTGACTTCTGACATGAAATGCCAATGACCCTGTTAACCACCAGTTAACCACCAGGGCACCTTGGGGAGTTGACCTATTCCCCTGGAGCCCGAGAAACCTCTAAAGTTTCAAATCCTCAGGGAGAACAAACATCTCTGCCCCCAAAACATTTCAAAATGTAGTGAGGCATCCTTGTTTTAAGCCTGAGCTAAAATGCCTGAGAGCATCTTTCTATTTATTGGTATCGTTATGTGTATGGTAACAATCCCAGAGGTAGGGCGTGACTGTGCTAGCTTTATGTCTGGAAAAATCAGTATTCGTATTATCTGAACTCAAAAAGACTATAAAATTAAATTTAAGTGACTCACTTAACTACCAGAAGGAGAAAAGATCCAATTTGAAAACTGAAAAGAGAAAAAGAAATAATTGCTACTGTTTGGTAGGAGTGCATTATGTAAATAAGCAGAGGGCATGTTAAGAAATGCAGATGCCTGACCACATTTGCACAGAAATGAGAAGCAGGAGCGAATTGGGAGGAAATATGCTCTCCTTGGTGGGATCAGAGATAGCATCTCCTCGGGCTTTTCAGCTACATTCAGCAGCCTCGCTGAGCAGGGGAGCCTGAAACCACAGGGTCCAAACCCAACATGAGTGTTCATGGCAGGGCATGGTGGTCCATTATCCCCCAGATAATTTCTTTGGCACGTTTTTTCATTGTATCTCAACATAGCACATTCTAAGGTCCTCAGAAAATACATCATTTCAAATTAAAGGAGGAGTTTACAATGTCACAAGGAAGCTGAAAGCAAAGTTAGACAGCTGAAGAAGAGTTTGTAGTGGGTTGGAGTGGAACCTTCAATAAGCTACTGCATCCTCGCTCTATTTCATGGGCAAGAGGTTGAGTTAGATAGCCACAGAGGACCACAAGCCACTACTTTTCTCATTTGTATAAAACTTAGGAATATTGAGCTGAGAACTCTATTTCTTTTTTTTTTTTTTTTCTTGTTGCTACTCTAATTTTTAATTTTAATTTTATGTCTTTTTTTTATTTTTTTATTGTTGGTTGTTCAAAACATTACATAGTTCTTGACATATCATATTTCACACTTTGATTCAAGTGGGTTTTGAACTCCCATTTTTACCCCATATACAGATTGCAGAATCACATCAGTTACACATCCATTGATTTACATATTGCCATACTAGTGTCTGTTGTGTTCTGCTGCCTTTCCTATCCTCTACTATCCCCCCTCCCCTCCCCTCCCCTCCCCTCTTCTCTCTCTACCCCCTCTACTGTCATTCATTTCTCCCCCTTGTATTATTTATAATACAAGGGAGAACTCTATTTCTATTAGTCATTTCCCATAGTGAAATCTAAATTTGGAAGGCAGGGCCTACTCTAAAATGACCAAAAGATAAAATCCATTTTGATAATTGAAAAAAGAAAGCCCAGGAGAATGACAGAACTCTGCCCAACACACATCTACAACCCTGAGAGAGAGATCCTTTGACCTAAAATCAGCCTGCAGATTCCGTAATTTTAAAGGTTTCTCAAGGCAATTCCATGGCCCCTCTAATGAATTTATTTTACCATTCTCTCACTAGTGATAAATTCAAAGAAGGGAAGGAGACATGGAGAATCCTTCATAGTCTCATAGTGCTGCTTCATTTCTTTTCTTTTTATTTATTTTTATTTTATTAATTTATTTATTTATTTTAGTTTGGTTTTTTTTTTTTTTTTGAGCTGCAAGAAGAGATTTAGGATAGACAGGATTATATACATGAAGAGAAAGAAAGTATGGACTCTCTCAAGAGTGAGAAGTCTAATTTAGTTTTTAAAGTTATCTTAAGCCAACAAAATACTTCAGCCAAATTAGAATGGCAAGACTTCTTCTTATTTCTGAGGCACAAGCAACACCACAATTAATTTCCCAAGGTCTTCCAAGGGTTCCCTTAAAAATATGTGCATGTCTACCCCAGGTAGGAATCAGATCCATAAAAACCTACTAGCTGTGGCTGCCAGGATGGGGGGAAGAGAGCAATTTAGAATTGCAATGAGCCCCCTGCATGTTCTATACCCAGGGAGACTGCTCCAGGAGTGGGGAGTCCCAAGTACTTTATAATCCCGAGCTCAGCATAGTGGCTAGCAGACCCCCCTCCACGTGTGCAAGCCCACTGTCTTAACAAACTCCAGAAAGACATCAGGCTCGCGTTGGCGAGCTTTCCTGGACAGTAAAGGAGAAGAAATGAGCACCACCCAGAAACCTTGCCTGACACCGAAAAAACAGGGCAGGACATTTTATTCTCCATTAATTTGGATATACAGTATTTCTTGATGATTACTGTAGCACACAATGTTCTTGTAAGGTTATGAACTGGTTTTGCATCGTTCCAATGCTAGAATTTAACACTGTACTAAGTGTGATATATCTGAGCCATGATTAATCCTGCCCAGTTCTGCCGCGAGTTTCTATAAAAACCAACTTGAAATACAGGACTCTTAAAGCCCTTGCCAAATCTGCAAGATGTGATATTAACACGGCTCCCATCCAGGCAAGCACATCTAACTTACGCAGAGACGATCTACATGTTTCCCTGTGTGCTCTGCAAGCAGCTATTTATCCTACCACTAAAGCCTGGAAAACTTGGTGAGTGCGGCCTTGGCCTGCTTTACAATAGCGTTATTAATACTGCTCAACAACAAAGTCAAATTACAGATAAAATCTGAATTGGCCCATTATTGTTTTTAGAGGGAGCTAAATAAGCTATATAATTTGTTTGGGGCCGTAGAAAGCTCGGCCCAGCACGACAGCAGAGGAAATGCACACGCAGCCAACTAGCCACTGGAGCTCAGCAACGTGTAAATCCCCACCTCGAGCGCCGTGAATTAAAGCAGATGAAAGTTTTAAAATGTCAGGCAAGTCCCTGGGGATGGATATGCTTTATGTTTTTTATACAGTGAACATTAATTTCAAATGGAAAGGGAAAGCAGCCCTCTATCTCCAACCGTTTGCTCCATTTTTCCTTAAGTTCCATGTGTCCACTTTTAACAGGCCAGTCTCGGGGGAATTGATGCTGCGCTGAGTCAAACAGTCAGGCTCAAGGTAAATGGAAGGTCCTTGTGAGGAAGAAAATAAAAATTCACCAGCCCCTTCCCAGAAGCAGCCTCGAGATGGAGCATTTGAATTGGAGTTAGACGGCTGGGGTTCAAGTCCTACTTCTAGCTCTTTCTGGTTGTGTGGCCTTTGGAAGTCCCAGTTGGCTAATCGATTTTCTTCTTCATGGGGCTACCAGATAAATTAAATAATATAGTATTTATGGATACTATATAGCAAGTAGCATGTATTTATACACATATCTAGTATGTCTGTGTACCTATGTATATGCATGTGTGTTCATAGTATGTGTACATGTATGTGTGTACATGTGCATATATATCATATGGGTCACACAGTCATGCACACATGCAGGCTTCAGATTGTTGCTTTAACTCCTTAACAGCTTTTCGCCTTATTTAACTTCTATTGTGTATCCCTGGTTTTAAGAGTTCTGAGAAGAAAACCAGATTTCCATTCATTATTCATTCACTCGTTAATCTACCCATCCATTCAGCATTTACAGAGAGTCCACTATGCACTGAGTTCTTTAGGGGTCAAGAGAAAAATAGGATGCTATCTTTGCCCTTGAGGAGTTCACAGTCTACAGCAGTGGTTGCTCCCACGGTTTAATCCTATGTGAAATTGAGAAATCTTTTCCCCCAGGGTAAGTCAAGAAATCTTCTTGATACTGTAATGATGGACCAGTAACTGATGCAAACACTCTGACCTAAGAGTTACAAGGTCAGAAAGCCCATGATAACTTGGATGATGGCACAGCAATAGTCACCGTGGGCAGAGCTTACTTCCCTGCCTCACTGATATTGCTCTTAACCACGAGATAGTCTCAGGCCAATGAAATTTCACAGCATAATGTGAGCAGAAGCCCTAATAAGTGTGCTTGCATAATTGTTGGCTCCTGGCACTCCATTGATCCACCATGACAAAGGTGAGCTCAGGCAGCCTCTGTCCCTTCACCCTGGCCCCCAGAACAAACCCACATGGAGCAAACAGGAAGCCAACATGGAGCCTGGGGTCAAGGCCAGCTACTGCCCTACAACCTTGTCTAGAGCCACCCAGCCTGCATCAAATCAGCCAGACCACATCCAACCTGCCAATGCCAAGCAAGAGAATAAATGAGGTGGTTTCTCAGGCAACATTATTACGGAAATAGCTGACCAATATAAGGCCTATGCAGAATCCCAACCAGAGAACAATTGCCTCATCAAAAGCAATTTGGTACAACTTAACTGCTGAAGCATTAAAATGAGATTATAGTACAAAACATGCTTTTCATCGTCAAATCAATCATTATGTCTCAACTCCTCTGTGCTTGGTTTCAGTTCTCTCTCTGTTGAAGGAAATTAACACAAAATAAGTTGATCTTGATGAGTATGATTCAAATCAATAATGTTAATTGGGCTCCTGAGCATAAGGTAAAATGACTTCAAATCAACAAAAGGTTAATACAGCTTTCCTTCACGCAGCACCGCCTATGATAAATCTATAGTGGTCTGAAAGTTCCCATTCATTGACAACACATTTAACATGCTAAAAAGACAGGAACTTTCTTCCTGCAACGTGTTCTCTTGGTGCCCAGCACAGGCATCTCCAGCTGTGGGGTTACATCTTACCGAGTAAGGTGGAAGGTATTCACTGAAGAAGGCTTATTTTAAACTTCGACTTCATTACCACCTTCTCCTACCTACTTCCCCTTTCTAACAGTTTCACACACTTCCCCTTTGCACTATTTGTGGTAGTATGTGAAACTATTAGATATTTTACTCTTACAGACTATTTCATTATAGGCAACGTTATTATCTAGCAAAGAAAAACATCATTCAACCTTCTTATTGAGCATATACAATATGTGAGGAGGCATGAGATGCATCAGAGTAGGTGGGAAGAGAAAGAACTGCAGAAAGAACTTTTTGTTTTGTACTTTTTAAAATATTTTTAGGTGGAGATGGACACAATATCTTTATTTATTTTTATGTGGTGCTGAGGATCAAACCCAGTGGCTCACACATGCCAGACACGTGCTCTACCACTGAGCCACAACCCCAGCCCAAGTTTCCTGTTCTTAAGGAATTTCAGCCTATTGTGACTATCTACATGAATAAATAGTATTACATATATAAAATAAACAATATGAACTAGTCATATTTCCTGGACAATGGGTGTCCATTTTCCTTCTATTAGTCCTTCCTCTTCCCTCTTCCTAACATTTTCCAGAGTTTGCCAGATTTGGTTCTTATGCAATTGACTCCACTCTCCTGTCCCACCATGGGGCCCAACTAGCTAAACCCTATCAGCAGAGTCCACTTCCCTTAGTCACAGGAACCCGCTCAAGGAGAAAACAGGCCCCATACAGGCTTACCTGACCAATGACACTCAATCTGGGGGATTTTGTTTGAACCTTTAGGGAAATGAATTTCCCCTTTCCTACTAGACTTGAACCAGGACACACACAGTCTTAAGAACTGTGTGCAGCCACCCTACAATGGGGAAAGGCTACCTGTAAGAGACCCTACACGGAGAAAGGAAGAGAAATGGAGAGGTGGTGACTAGACATAGGGAGACAAACTGAGTTTCTGGTTTTCGCATCTCCCTTAAAGCTGCTGTGACCATGTGAGCGGCCCCTCACCATTGTTTTCTTTGTGAGGGTTTTGTTCTGTCTTCTGTAACTTAGAACTAAAAACATCTAAATTACACAACGTGCAATAAAGCACCAAAGAAGGAGGCATTGTTGTGGACGAGAAAATCAAAAGAGAATCCTCAGCAGGAGTAGGATTATCCTGAGCCTTGAAAAATAGATAAACTTTAAATTAGTGAGTGGGAGGGGGTGACTGAATATAATATAATGAAAAAGTAAAGCAAAAGTGACCTAGAGGATGCCATCAGGATGGCAGAATGTGATCTTGATAATGTTTATGACAATGTTACTAATAGAATGAAAGCTTTAAGAATAATTTTTTTGCAAGTTACTTCAACCTCTCTGAGCCTCAGCTTCTTCAAATTGGACATCATAATAATGCCTGCTCTCTAAGGTTATGGTAATGAAATGAGATAATACACAAAAAGTGTTTATCATAATGCCTACCACAATGGAGATATATATAGATATATAGATATAGATATAGATATAGATATATATCCATAAACAATAGCCAATATCTTTGTTTAAAGAGAGAAAAATTGGATTTAGAACTTACAGCCACAGTAATGCAGAGTCAGGACCAGTGGGTAGAAATCACAAAGTGGGAATTTAGATTCAGTGTAGAAGTAGGTTTCAAACATTTTGTGCTTTCTAGAAACGCAATAGATTGCCTCTTCACAACTGAACTTCTAGCCCCACAGGTGTTCCCTCAGAGGAAGAAGGTTCTTTGCTTCAGGATGGCATGACAGGGGCTGAGCACTAGGAGCGTGATGTAAGGATGTGCCCCCCCCCCAGGGAGTCCCCATCAGTGAACCTTACCAGCCCTCTGAGGTACCACTGTAGTGCCAGTTTCATTTCCAGGGAATCCAAAAACAAATGGTCCTCTCCCCACAGCCTTCCAGTCTGCTCTCCTTACCAACTCACAGAGATCACTCAGACATTAAAGAAATGTGAGACAAATTTGACTGGACTCACTACACCCGCACTATCCTCCAGTACTGCAAAAAGCTAATTTCAGCTGTCACTTACTGGAAGTAAAATGACAAATATCTGTAATATCTGTCAGGTTATGAATGCTTTAAAAAGAGTTATGCAGCTGTCAACATTTTGATGACGTTAACAAGAGAAAAGTAAACGAAGACGAGGAAACGGCCTGTTGGTGGAGTGCCGGGTTGCCAAACTTCTTGGCTACTTCTATTAATAAAAATCAAATTACCTCCATAAAGATGCAAGCAACAAAGACTCCTAGAGAAAGCCAACAGAGGCAAATCTGTTAATAATCCTGCCAATTCTACAGATGAGATCATCAGAATTAGCCTCAACATCTTGGTACAAAGCGACTAATTCTATTAAGGGAGATGAAATCTTTATTACCCTCCCTACCATGATGGTAGAAAAAAAAAAGTGTAAACTCCCCAGCACAGAGTAACCAATCTCTTAAAGGCCCTTTTGTCTCATATTAAAAGATGATGTACAATATAAGTTGGTGACGATGCATCCCAGTTCAATGGGAAGAGTCCCAGTTTATATCCATTATCTTAGCATAAGTGTGGTAAAGTGTGCTAATTTTTATAACAAATTATTACAGCGTGTCCATGTCTATATATGTAAATATGCACGAGCACACATGTACAGTCTGCATATATATGTGGGTCTGTGTATGAACATGTACCTGCAGGTGTGTATTTCCATATGTGAGAATGTGGGGGGGGCATCTCTCTTTTCCATTTGTGAATGGTTCTCATCTATAGCACAACTTAGTTTTGGGAGATAGACGCTACATTTTACAAGGATTGCCAGTTATGTGACACTGAATCTTTATCATCCAATTAAACCTAAATAAATATGGGAGGCAAAAATAAGCTTGTGTTTTATTCACATTTTTATTTGACTACCTTAATCACATATAAACTATGTTACCAACAAAACAACTTCTCAGGGAACAAAGATGGGTGGTCCAATTTTTAGTTTAGAAAAGGGATTTAACTCAGTGGGTAGTTGGCCTCAATATAAGACTCAAAGCCAAAATCCACACTGTTGATCATTAAGTGGTATCTGTTTTTCCAATATTTCTGCTGCTTTTCCCACATCAGAAAAGGACAAAACAGAAAACAACAAATAAGACTAATCAGTCTGAAAGTGGGGTTCCCTGGGAGGGCTTGAGTGATCATATTTTACATTTTCCGAAGGGCACTGTAGACCTCAGTTCTTGTATCCATTCTTTAGGTATGTGCTCCAATGTGAGAGTAGTATATATATATATATATACTTTGCGGATTCAGCCAACTGTGGCTTTCTTTAAAGAAATAACCAGAAAAAGCCCAATCTTTAAAAATTAATGGACCTTGTTTTTTAAGCCCCGATTCATCTCTATGTATGCCTTTTGACCTGGGATATCTTCAGCTACATTTTTAAAAACATTCTTGAAAATTCTCTCTCAAATCTCTTCCAGATTCAGAAAATTAAATCAGATGGGAATTCTGATGGCTGGCTGATATCACTCTTTCAAGATATCCCCAAACCAAGAATATCCAAGTCTCTTTTTGGTCTATAAATTAAGTCATTAACAAATATACATAGTTTGGGGAGGAAAGAATGTTCTGCAAGAAATCAAACTCCATGTAGCACAGAATACTGGCACTATTCCCATGGAAATAAATAAATTCTGGAACAAACCAACTTCTTTCCTCCAATGCATTCCAGAGACAGCATATGCTTTTTGGTGTTCCTCATAAATCTAAGAATATTAAAAATTAATACAGCATGGTATCTTTATTAGTGGCTTCCATACAATAAATATTCAAATATTAATAGGGGGAAAGCTGGTGGTACCACAGGTAGGAGGTGGGGAACAAAAACCTGAAGGTCCTCCCAACTTGGGCTTTATGGAATAGCAGATGCCCATACAGAAGCAAGGTGTGGCCAAAGATGTCAAATTTGAATGTAAAGAGTCACTTTTCCTGACATGGCTGGAGACATGTTTATCGGTATCTGTTTCTTAAACCATTCTTTGATTGTAAAACTATAATGATGGGAGTGTGGGAAATCATTCCTAGGGGAACTGACCTAAGGGAGGAGTCCTTCCAAAGAAATTGGAAAAGAGATTGAAGTGGACAATCAGAGCAGGAAGAGGTGGGGCCATGGAGAGAACAAATGGCACCATGAGCCAAAAGCAGAAGGCGCCTTTTAGAAGGAAACAGGAATCCTGTGAGCAGCCCCAAAGAAATGCTGCCTTTAAAACAGGAGGTGATGGTGAGTTTGTGTCTGATCCTGGCAGATAACCAGTGTGATCTGGCCAGGTGCAGAGAAAATGAGTTCAGGGAAGCCCTTGAGGAGCTATATTTTTAAGATGAGATCTAGTGATCATGACAATGTTGTTTTAAAAAAAAAAAAAAAAAAAAAAAAACTGGAAATGAAAGAAATCACAGAGATCATTTCATCCAAAATATAGGATTAAAAAAAAAAAAACAAAACCCCTATCCTGAAACATCCTATCCATGTCTGTCCAGATTCAGGCTCAGTGACAACATTCATTCAGATGGGGAAGAATGACTGAAGAGAAAGCACCTTCCTGAAGCCAGGTGTTGAGGAGGGGCCATACCAAGGAGCCAGCATAGCTGCTGGGCAGAAAAACAGCTCAGCATGGCGCTAAAGGTGAGGCTGGAATCCCTTTCCCAGAAAGGAAGCACCCTAAAGGGTTTCAGACCCCTCTCCACAACATCTGGGAATGAGTAACACCAATCAAAACCTTCCTTGTCTAAAAGATCTCACATCAGTAAACGTCCATCTCTGTCTCACTCTCCAGTCCAGCAGGAGGGCCTTAGTGGGCCACTGCAGGCTGCAGGCCAGGTATTGAGACTCAGTGTGCTCAGCAACAGAGGGCAGATGAAACATTGGACCTTACAGATAGATTAGACATCAGAAAGGCTTTACAGACATAACCCGCACTCTAAGAAGACTCCCTCAAAATGAAACAGATATGGGGGTCCTACAGAGAAACTGTGATCTAGAGCAAGACCTCAGTTCTTGTTGTTCAAGGGGTATGGGTGCTTTTTCAACCTATAGGTCATGATCAAAATCAGTTTAACGGGTTGTTACCAAGGTTTTATAAATGGGATAAAATACAAAGGACTAGATTTGAAACATAATTGAAGATAACAAAGTACATTGCATTTAGTAAGACCAAATATACACATGTGTGCACGAATTGCAAATATGTGCTGGCTTACCCTGTAAAATATTTATTGTTTTGAGGGCTATAATTGAAAGGAGTGGGGTGGACAATAGGTTCCTGATAACACCTTCTTATTTTATAAATTGTCTACTGCAACAGAAGTGGACATAACTTGTCTAGGAAAGTTATAGAAGAAGAAGAAAGAGGACAAAACTTGTCTAGGAGTGCAGGTAGCTAGCAACAGGACTGGCTAAATCCAGGAAGAACCAGACTCTTCCAATCACCCCATGCTTCCCCCTTTGAAGTTAATTCAGTAAAAATCTAGACTGATGCCAGGTGGGGTATCGAATGCCTATAATCTGAGCAGCTTGGGAGACTGAGGCAGGAGGATTGCAAATTCAAGGCCAGCCTCAGCAACTTAGCAAGACCCTGTTCCAAAATAAAAAAATAAAAAGGGCTGGAGATGTAGCTCAGTTGTAAAGCATCCTTGGGTTCAATCCCCAATACCCCCCCCCCGAAAAAAAGTGAGGGACTCTTTAAAGAGAGGGCATACACTGCAAACTTGAGCCAAGTCATGTGCTCATCCCTCCCACTAAAACATGGGAATCCCTGTGAGCTTAGGCTGCAAATGCCCAAATTCTCAGCTTTCTTCTGGAGATGACTTTGAAAAACATACTGCAAGATCCTTTTGGGCCTGCTGGCAACATTTCACAAAAGAGAAGATTAATTAGTAAATGTACCACTGAGATCCTGCTCACACACTGCCATTTCCAGTGTGGAGTATGAATTGGCTTTAAGTAAAATGCTTTGCTTTCATTTATGTCAGTCATGCCCATAAATAAAACACTTGATCTGAATTCCATCACTCCCTCTGAATTCTACTCTGCTGAATTTAACATGGAGAACATAAGACCTCACCAGCATTTCCAAGGATGGAAAACTATGATCAATATCCAGGCTTATAACCAAACCAGCATTGATTTATTCTTCATGATTGCATGTAAAGGAAAAGGCTGGTGTCCAAATTCCCTGTCCTTCCCTTTAAAAAGTAATGTCACCACTGTCACCATCATGGTGGCCCTCTAATAGAAACCCTAACAAAGCTGACGTGTGTCAGATGTCCTCCTCAGCTACTTCAGTCTTTCTGCAGCCCACCCAGCTGACCCCATGCAGAAACTGACAGCTTTTGCTCACAGATTTTGAATCACGCATCCTAACACCCAACGGAGTTAATAAACAAAGGCAAGAAGTCCTGACTGCAAAATTCCCTCCGCTCATCACGAAGGTGCCCTCATTTGGGCAGTAACCTCAACACTGTGCGGGCTTCTAAGTGAACAGAAAAGAACAATTATCTGAAGGACAGGAGCAGGGGGCCTCTTTAAGGAAAGGTTTATTCAAGACAGAAGGCTCCAACTGTAACATTCAATCACTGGGTGATGGCACTTATTTAGACAGAGATAATACTCTCTATGGGGGAAAAAAAGGAAAAGGAAACTCTGAGTTCTTCATATATTTATATATCTGAAGGAAGCCACAAGAAGAAACCTGCATGAGATATAAGGAATTGGAGGTTTCAAACATGCTGTTTCCACCTTATCATTCTTATCTGTTATAAAAAAAATACAAACAGCTGCATTTAAAGATAAGGGAACAGAAAGGTGTTGTGTATGTTGCCCAGATGTTTCTAAAATCCGCTCCCTGTTAAACTTATCTCCCCGGAACTAAAGACACCTCTAATCTTTTCTAATGGCTTAATCAAATGAAATAAATGGCTTGCTAAAATATCTTCCTTAAAACTTATATTACTGGTTGCAAACATACACATGTGCCTGCACACGCAAAAGCTGGGATATTTTTCAATACTTATCCGAGGGAAAACTAGTCCCAGCATTAAAACGTTACTTTATATATTTTCTCAAAGACAGCAAGCTGGAAAACAAGACAGTTAAGATTTAAAAAACAGTGTTTCTTTCTTTTTTCTTAACGGCCAGTCTTTCCATGGTCTTCACAGCAGGTTACAGTTTCTTTCACTCATTACTTCAAACATTGTGTTCCTACTATGTGTCAGGCCAGACAATGAGAGAGAAGGGAGAGAGGAAACAAATGAGAAAATGACACTAATAGGAAGTCGGGAATGGCTGGAGAGATAAAAGATGGAAAGTTGTAAAGAAGGGTTGTATAAAGGGTGACGAATGAGAATAAAGAAAGAATATTGACTATCTGTCCAACTGAGGTCCCAGCCCCTAGTCACATCCCCAGACACAAAGGTCACCGTGCGGAGAAAAAATATTCTACACCCAATTTGTTACCCTTTTGTGAGCTGGCTTCACATTTCTTCTCAGCAATTTATCATTCTTGAGCAAAGAATTGAGAGTCAAAGGGTCCTGAGAGAACACATGGGCTTACATCCATGTTTCGCCCGGAGACTAGGGGCCACCGGAGGGCAGGGCCCAGGTCTGACATGAGTCTCAGCATAGATCCAGCCTTGCATGAGCGAGCACTGAGCAAGGGCTTAATAATTCAGCAATGTGAATTTATTGAATAATGGAAGTCAAGAAATATAGTACCAAAAATTATGTATCTATTTTTTGATTTGAAAAAAAAAAATGAAGATTTCAATCCAGGTGGCCTTGTAGGTCTTTTCTGGTACTAATGTTCCATGAGCTGACATCCAGCTAGACCTAAGTGGTTTTCACATTTCCACCTCATCTCCACTTTAGGTAGAAGAGATGACTTGGGGGACAGTTCATGCCTCAAGCTGATTTCACCCTCAAACCCACAGCACTTGAAAGGTTCCGTCAAACAGATTTTCAAATGAAACTGGTGATCCAGGAAACACACACCCTCTTAAAACATAACAACATGCTGAGGAAGCACCCAGCTTCTGCCAGATCCCGACTAGAACACCATACACATAGGCCAGGAAGCCAAAGACAGAAGGGCTGCACTTTCTCTCTGCATCTTTCATCTGACGACATCCTTTAATCTAAAAGCAATTACAGCCTTTGCAGGCAAGGAAAAAAAAAGGCAAACAATTTGGTTCATCAAGCAGCTCCTGAGTGGAACTGGGACCAATAAGAAGCCAATGGTAGAAAGAAAATACACAATCTGACTTCACTGCAAAGAGGGGAACAGGAGGCCCAGCTAATGTTTCTACAGAAAGGGAATATCTGTGGAAGCTTAGAGAAAACCAGTGTTTTCCAAGTGGACTCTCAAGGCAGGCACAAGAGGAAATATCCTTGAATCATTATTGTTCCTATTCTACAAAAATCCCAGGGGGTCATTCTCTATTTGCCAGGACACCCCTCTTTCCTAGGCTTGTGTAGGTAAACTTTGCAATTCTCGGAAGGCCACTCACCTCAGAACAACAACTTTCTTCCCTCATTGCCACACAAGAAAATAAAATAGCCAATTTTAAGATCATCATTGGCAGTAAAGTAGGAATCCATTCATTTGAAGCCTGCTTCTTAGGCATGGGATCACTTTCAGGTTCTTCCAGACTTTTGTCACAGAGTGACAAAAATGGAGGGAAATGGAGCCACCTCACATGAAATAAGGGGTTTGTCTACCAAGGACTTAAAAGAGGAGAGTAGGTTAGAAAGTTATTCCTTGTGTAGAGCAAAAAATTAACTAGAAAAAGAACCCAAGGTCGTCATGGGGCCAGCGGGGGGTCGGGGGGAGTCCTTTTATGAAAGTGATTTACTTCCTAAACCTTTCCCAGCTCTTTACTGCACAAGTAATGCAAGTGACCCTGTGTCCTGAAAGGACAGTGAGATGGGGTTATTTGAGGGAGGAGGAGCAAAAGCCCTGGCTTCTTACAGGCTTGTTTCCTGAAGGAAAGCTGAAAAGATCAGTGGTGACGAAGGAAACTCGGGAGGAAGAGTTGCAACAACTAAGGACCTGGGACACTGGACACTCCCATCCACGTCTTGGGCAGGGCAAGGCATCAAAACTGAGGGGCCGAAAGATCCACCAGCATGGAAGGAAGGTGTGGGAACCGGGGCTTTCATCACACGCTTCTCTCTACCTTGTTGTATGTTTCAAGATTCCCATAATAAACTTGAGTTTAAAACTTTTTAGATGTTTTAACTTTTCTTTCTTCTTGGACAATGTACTCCTGGAAGCCTCACATCTAGAAACCCTCTAAGATCTCGTCCCTCCCTCGCAAGTCATGGTCACAATAAAAGAAGCCGGGGGACACACCTTGCCCAAGCAGGACTGGTGGGATTTGCTCTTCTGAGGAATTTGAATCGAGTTCCCACTCCAGATTGTCTCCATGAATGGACAGCAGTCATGGAAGGACAGACGAGGGACATGGTGGTCTAAAGGGAAGCAGGGATGAGGCAGAGGGACACAGGGGGCCAAGGTGTGAGCCCAGAGGGATTCTAGTCCACCAAGTCCCCTTAAGGTAAAGACCCCTCACGCAGGGTCTCACCTGGATGGTCAGTCTGTGTCCCACCCCTCAGGAGTCCTGCCCTTGGGAATTATAAGACACCCCTTTACTCACTCCTATCTTCTCCCTATCTCCCTTCCCTTAACCTGATTTTAACTTTCACAAAGAAAACAAGCCCTGACCAAGAGGGAGGGGAGAAAGACCTAACCGAGTGGGTAAGGTACTGAAGCTGGAGAAATCAGCACCAACAGAAAGGGATGCCTTCCACCCAGAGGTCCCCAGATAAAAAGGCAGAGTGGAGGGAGAGGGCCAGTTCTCAACAGGCATCTTCCCCTTCTTTCCATCCACATTCAAACCTAGTTCAAACATCTTTGCTTTTTTCATCATTCAATTTCCCCGCAGAATCTAGAAGGGAAATTTATGCAGCGAATGGAAAAGAAAAGCTAGAATATTTCTCTATTTACTTTTTACAAGATATCTTTTTAGTTGTAGATGGACACAAGATCTTCATTTTATTTATTTATTTTTATGTGGTGCTGAGGATCCAACCCAGGGCCTCACATGAGCTAGGCAAGTGCTCTACCACTGAGCTACAACCCCAGCTCTCTATTTACATTTAAGCTTAGAGAAGAAAGAAAGGTAGGTAATACATAAATAAATGTATGGATGTATGTTTGGGGGAAGGGGGTGGAGAAAAAGTGACAACTGATCTTAATGATTTCTTCCTTCTTTCATGCCTTGGACCCCTCTGGCTTCTATAAAAAGAGATCCTGCAAATTTCAAAGTCACTTTAGAGCTTACAAAGTAAATACCCATTGCAATGTTCATTTTTTTGCTCATGAAGGAGATTTCATTTTCCTTTAAAGGTCATTTTTATTAATATGCTGAGAACAAGTAGCCAGTGACAAAAACGGGGCATTACGGACAAGGCTTTGTCAAGAGGCGAATGTTGCTTCTGCTATCACACCAAATCTGCTTAACATCCAACAATGTTTCATTAGCTAACAAGACATTTGCTTTCAATGAATGAAAACTATAATAAAGAGTTGTAATATTTTAAAAAGTAATGAATGTAATTTTTGCTCTATTTTATGTTGCTATAAAAAAGGGCCTTAAGTGTACTTCTCATCTGCTCCTCTTTTTTAACTACCATAATTTATGCAGATAAATGTTGGATGAATTGCATCAGGAACACTATTCAGATTGCTACCCATAAAAGTACTTAGCCATCATTTTCTTTTTCTCCTATTTATATATCTTTATATTACCAAAATCAAGTTACCAACATTAAAAATGATATATTGTCACCAGGAAGTACTGAAGCATAACACCAAATAATAAATTAGTAGTGTTTGAAGGTTAAAACTGGGCTTAAGAGATAGCAATGCTTTTGTTACTCTGGACTCCTTTCAGACTGCAGTTGACTGGGGGAAGCTTACAAGTGACAAAAACTGACACCCAGCTAGCGCTATCAGCCTGCAGATTTACTGCAAAACCCTAAAGTACTGTCAAGGGCAGATCAATGTTTGTGATAATTCGCAAAATAATTTGACTTTACATAATAGACATAATACCGTGTGACTTAGGAAGCAACCCTTGGTGTCGAACACAGTCGTGCAGGGGAGATGTGTGTCTCTTCCAGCCTTCCTGGAAACCCAGCCTAAAATAGGCTCAAGTTAAAGGGTCAGGACAGGATTCATCAAGGGGATTCCCACAGTCCCATTCCCTTACCCACATCCCCCAAGAACCTCAAAGAAATAAAGCATTGTTCTGTCCCTTATCATTTCCAAGCACAGATCCCAATACCAAAAGCACACCACAGTGAGAGCAAATTCCTACCCTTGGATAGGGGGATGACATGGGTGCATAGTCAAAAGGACCTGACAAGCAGAAGGTAGCTTTGTAGGCGTCCCAGTGCTACACAAGGGGCTAACAGGGTGGAGAGGATAATGATGGTAGACAACAGCATGCTATTTGTCAACATCTGACAGCAAGATGGAAGTCTCTCTGAGTCAGTACATGGATGAAGTGCCTCTGTGCCCTATCCCATTTTGTTCCATCGTCTCAGATGTGGAACACCTATAAAAACTTAAATATACTATATATAATGTAATATTATAATATGTAATATAATTGTAAGAATGATTATAAATTATAATACAATAATAATATAAGCTCTAGATTATGGTTTCCAACCTACTTTATTGCACCTGTGTCAATTTCATTGAAATGGTCACAGAATTGAAAACCGGGACTTAATGAGTTAAGGCATTTACAATCCCAATCACAGAACAGGAAAGAGAGAATCTACCAGGGTTTAACTCCATCAGAGTAGGGAATGTCCAACACATAATAGATGCATTATACATATTTGTTAAATAAATTAACAAAGCAGTAATTTCCAATTAACTCATTTCTTTAGAGTTTCCACATTCCTCATCATCACAAATTTTATGCTAGAATGCTTTACGAAACTTGAGATCACCTACCTATTAATTACGTATTGTTAGATCACTAGTTAAAAGTCTTATTTACTTTTTGTGGTACCAGGGATTGAACCCAGGGCCTCCTGCATGCTAGGCGGACACTTGACCACTGAGCTAGATACCTAGCTTTAAAATTCACATTTAAATTTAAATGAACTTTAGTACAAAGTTTCATATTCCCTTCAGGAATTAATTCATTTAAAAAAATGCATCTGTATTGAATACCTACTCTGAGACACTTTTCTGGGAGATTGGGATATATCCATGGAAGAAGGAAAAAGAAGACATAAAAGCCTTACCTGGCCAGGGGTGGTGTAATCCCAGTGGCTTGGGAGGCTGAGGCAGGAGGATTGCAAGTTCAAAGCCAGCCTCAGCAATGGTGAGGCACTAAGCAACTCAGTAAGACCCTGTCTCTAAATAAAATACAAAATAGGGCTGGGGATGTGGTTGAGTGCCCCTGAGTTCAATCCCTGGTACCAAAAAAAAAAAAAAAAAAAAAAAGCTCACCTGCCTGGTTCACGTTTGAGGACAGACCTGAGAGTGGTTCTATAAGCTGAGTATCCAAAATTTGAAAATTCAAGACTCTTTGAGCATGTTAGGATTCAGATTTTTGACTTTTGGATTAGGAATCTTAACTAGTAAATTGTGTGCAAATATTTCAAAATTCAAAGAACTCTGAAATCTGAAACACTTCTGCTCCCATACATTTTGGATAAAGGATTCTCAACCTGAATAAATCAATGACCTCACCAATCAATGTTTCTGGACAGCCAGTACAGGACTGGCAGACACGGAGCACTCAGTCATGCTTCCTGTACCTATGCTCAGGGAAGATCCTGAACGTCAATTAAGGCTCACTTTGATAGAGGCAGGCCTGAGAATTCTCACCAGAGCACTCTCATGTAGCCATCTCCAATGGTTCACAATGACTGACCAAGAAGGAACAGTCTACCAAGATTCTTTGGGACTTAAAAAAGCTGCAGTTACATACTCAGCCCACTATTAGCTCCAGTCACAGAAAACAAAAACAAAATGTCAAGCTCCTGGTCAGTACCATTGTAAGGGCTTCAGGGAGGAATGGTACAGACCACAGGATTATGGGCAAGAGTGGATTTGCCAAGAAGCTATTGCAACTCTTGGCTTCCAGGCACAATGTCATTTGCACCAGTTGCTTACAGGGCCCTGGGAGAGACCCCAGATATTCTGAATATTTGATTTTGGTTTTTGAAAGTAACAAAGGGAATGGAGGACATTGGTGGTAGTGTTAATGGAGGCTGTTGGTTATGGTGCCATTTTTAAGGAGTAAGGATGGGCTTTCTTCTGAGTTACCTATTCACAATGATCCTACTCTGAGCATTAAGGGCAAAAGTCTTGAAAAATCCTGTTTTTAAGAATGAATAGGAAGGCATGCTAAATATAAATAAAAGTAAATTTCATTATCTAGCATTAAAAAAAGAAGTTTACACCAGGCACGGCTGCACACAACCATAATCCCAGCAACTCAGGAGGCTGAGGCAGGAAGATTACAAATATGAGACCAGCTTCAACAACTTAGTGAGACCCTGTCTCAAAAAATAAAAAGGGCTGGGAGTATAGTGCAACGGTCAAGTGTCCCTGGGTTCTATCCCTAGTATAGTCTATCAATCAATAAATAGGATTTACACCAAACTGTATCTAGGGTTTCTTCCACCTCTATGCTCCCAAGAAAAATAATAATTTCCAAAGCACAAAGGCTCAAAAGCAAACATCCTACCCCACAAAGAGCCAGGCAGAGGCTTTGAATTAAATCTAAATCTCATCCAAAGGACACAGCTACTTTAACCTGCATTCTTAAAAATGTATTCTTAGGATAGGAGTGTGGCTCAGTGGTAGAGTATCTGCCTAGCTTGAGTGAGACTCTGGGTTTGATCTCCAGCAGGAACGAAGGAAGGAAGGAAGGAAGGAAAGAAAGAAAGAAAGAAAATATATTCTTAGTGGGGTTATAAAATCATTAGGAAAGGATAAATACCACCAAATACAAAAGTGGCAAAAGGAAGGTGATAATGTAGACTGCATTAATCCAATATACTTATTTCTGGAAAGGTATGTTTTATTATAGCACACAGCTTAAGAAACAGAACATTCACCTTGAGATTCACTGCTTCCTAGAGAATGAAGTTCTGCAGACACCCACATCTACCCTACCACCCTCTTTTTTAATGAAGAAGAGCCAGTTAATGATAGTGTTGATTAAGCCAATACTTATTTCTCAAGCCAAGGCCTGTGACTATATCCTTGGAATCTTTGGAAATCTACAGACATGAGAATCTTCCGATTTTAGGTGTAAGGTCCTAATGAATAAAATTTTAAAGTAAATAATTCTGGATGCATCTGGCAAAAAAAAAAAAAAAAAAGCACCTTACCAGAAAATACTTCTGTGCAGTTTCTGGCCCCTGTTCTGGTGGTACTCATGTTATTTTCAAGGTGCCAGTCAGCATGTAGGACTACCAAATGTCCAAACGACCATGACTTTCCCAAATGCTAAACTGTTCTTTTACCCCAAAACTCAAAATTAAAAATATTTTCATTTAAATTAGGCTTGTGTTTTCCAAACTATTTCATAGATTATAATTAGCATAAGAAAACTACAATACAAGGAGTGAGGAGCCACAGGCCCATAATCCCCTGTTGTCATACAGACATATACAATTCAGGGTTTTGTTTTTGTTTTCAGATTTTAGAAAAGTGACATAATTTATATACTATACTAAGTGATAGGCAACTTCTTATAAGGTAACATCCCTAGCTGGTATTCATGGTTCTATAGTCAAAGACAGAAATATTTATACTGTTAAAGAATTTTTTTTTCAAATAAGGTAAAATCATGCTCTCATACAAATATAAAATGAACACATGTGAAAGATTTTACTGAATCTGTTCATAAATGAGAGCTCTAATAAGATGTTGCATCAGTTCAAAGAACAATTCCAAGTACCCTGTACGTGCAGGCCAGTAGGAATGCTAAAATGAACTTACAAATAAATACATACAAAATAGGTATCCACAGGGCAAGAAACAACTGCATAATGTAGGACACAATTCATTTGCATTTCTATGGGCAAGAGTTGTTTGCATTTCTATCAATTGCCTACATCTTACAGAGCTGTAAAGTAGCTGAAAGGCTATGCAGGGCACCTGTAGTCAGGGAAGAAGCACTAGACAGGACACCCAGGAACCTTTTCTGCCAATTTTGAACTCTTCCACAATTTTTCCTGACATCACCAAATGTCAGGACAATATTTAAAAAAAAAAAAAAAAAAGTTGTAGTTTCACATCACTTTGGGTCAAACTTCGCTCCAAGTTAGTCCATCATAAATAAATGTATATTTTAAAATCTGTTTTCATAAATTTGAGATTTGGGTCCATTTCTCATGAAGAAGGTAAATGGAACTTCTTTTCACGTTGACCACAGTATCTCCCATGGCTCCATTATGAGGAGGCAACACTTTTGGGGAGGCAGACAGTAATGAAAGGGGACAGCACTTCCTGCTGATATAATGGCAAGTCCGAATCAAAAGCCCAAGAGTGTGTAGTGCCTGCCAAGGGTTCCAGCTGCACCTGGCTCATCACGAGATGGCTGGAGGCCTCAGCTTCCTCACCTAAAACAGTCTCAAAGGTCCTTCAAATTGTAAAAGGCCAGAAGGTAACCCCTGACACAGGAACCTCCGGAAGCATAACTCAGCACATGAAGAAATTTTTCCATTAGGTACCTAAAAACCAGCAGACCCCTCTCCTCTGTCAAATCCCAGTACAAAATTATTTTCTTTTTTATTAATTAATTTATTTTAATTAGATATATATTGAGAGCAGAATGCATTTTGTTTCATTGTACACAATTGCAGCACAACTTTTCATTTCTCTGTTTGTTCATGATGTAGTGTCACACCGTATGTGCCATCATACATGTACCTAGGGTAATAGTGTCCATCTCATTCCACCATCTTTCCTGGCCCCCTCCCTCCTGCCTCCTCTCTCTCTCCTTTGCCCCATTATCCACTTTCCCCATGCCACCCCCCCCCCCTCATTATGGATCAGTATCCACTTATCAGAGAGAACATTTGGCCTTTGGTTTTGGGGATTGGCTTACTTTGCTTAGCATGATATTCTCCAGTTCCTTCCATTTACCTGCAAATGCCATAATTTTGTTCTTTTTCAATGCTGAGTAACATTCCATTGTGTATATATACCACAGTTTCTTTATCCATTCATCTATTGAAGAGCATATAGGTTGCTTTCACAGTTTAGCTATTATGAATTGAGCTGCTATAAATACTTATGTGACTGTGTTACTATACTATGCTGATTTTAAGTTCTTTGGGTATAGACTGAGGAGTGGGATAGCTGGGTCAAATGGTGGTTCCACGCCAAGTTTTCTAAGGAATTTCTAAACTGCTTTCCAGAGAGGTTGCACCATTTGCAGTCCCACCAGCAATGTATGAGGGTGCCTTTTCCCCCACATCCTCGGCAACATTTATTGTTGTCTGTATTCTTGATAGCTGCCATTCTGACTGGTGTGAGATGAAGTCTTGAAGTAGTTTTGATTTGCGTTTCAGGCCCTGACTTCCTTAACGAAACTCCTAAAGCACAAGAATTAAAATCAAGAATTAATAGATGAGATGTTATCAAACTAAAAGGCTTCTTCTCAGCAAAAGAAACAATCAATAATGTGAAGAGAGAGCCTACATTTTGGGAGCAAAATTTGCCACATGCATGTCAGACAGAGCAATAATCTCTAGGATATATAAAGATCAAAATACTTAACACCAAAAAAATAAACAACCCAATCAATAAAAGGGCTAAAAAGCTGAACAGACACTTCTCAGAAGAAGATACAAATATATGAGAAAATGTTCAACATCTCTAGTAATTAGAGAAATGCAAATCAAAATTCTTTTCTTCTATGGAAGCTTCTTTAGTAAATCCAGATCTGCATTCAAATCCCAGCTCCAACAAATAATGGCAGGATGATCCTGAGCAAGTTTCTAACCTCTGAGCCTCAATTTCCACATCTAGAAATGGAAAATAACATTTAAATCTCAAAGATATGCTGCGTCTATCCAATTTCTCCATTTCCTTATTTTCTCTTCCAGGGGGGTTCCATTATGACATCACCCCCTCAAAAATGCTGTAGACAGTGGGCAACCTAAGATTTATAGTGGAATATAATTTTCCCCAGCTATTCAGGCAGATGGTCAGGGTGTGCATCTCATTTCCTCAAATTCAGTTACCAAGCCTTCAGTTCTTTTCCTCAGGTCATTGTCTCAGGCATCTATGCCTTTATCAATGATGTCTTTCAGCCTGGATAAACCTCCTTTTCCTTTCCTGATTCACCCTCCTCACCTCAGTCCAAGAATCAATGTAGATTTCCTGGGTGCCCTCAGGCAGGTTGGTGCCCTTGGGTGATGCACCTATACCCAGTCTCGTTTTCCTCTCTGCCCGCCCCCCCCCCCCCATCATAGAACTCAGAGTCACACTGGTTCACAATCACATGCTCTCTGTCAGAACATGAGTTCCTCTAGGCAGAGTCAAAACAGCACTCAATTTTTGTATCCCAGGCACCAAGCCCAGTTCCTGGCACATAGTTGGCGCTCAATGAAAATTTTTGCAGAACTACATGCCACTCCTTTCTAGTCACCTAATACAGAGATTTGCCTATGATACCTGGATTCATGATGCTACCACCTGATCACACAAGGAAGGAAACAGGGGAGGTTTCTGTCTCTTGGGATTTGCCATTGTCAGTATTAGAGAGGTGGCTCAGAAGTTTGGATCCCAGGGAGAGAAGGCCAGGACTGGTATGAAAAGAGGAGACACATGGGAGCCAGGCAGCCCAGAGACAGAACACATGCATCAGCAGTCTAGGCCAAGCATAAAAACAGCTACATTATCAAGAGTGGAGGCTGGCCTCAGTCCCAGAGGCTGGAGCAGCACTGGCCAAAGTACACTTCATGGACTATTAGACTGACAAAAAGGTGCCAATAAAAAGAGTTCAGGAGAACAAACAAGTGGGAAAGACTGCCCAGCCCCCTCCTTTCTTGGATCTATACACATGCACCTGAGTATATTCTGAGGAGCCCTATTGTCAAGATCAACGTTGAACTCCATCTACCCAGGCTTCAAGAATACCTCTTACCATGGAACCTGCCTAATTTGTGACATCTGTGACACATGCCATCAGGAATGTAGGTCAAAACTAAATGCAGAGTTAGATCTACATGGGGAACATGTGGATAAAAAGTGCAGGCAAGCACTAAATGACAAACCGAGCAACAGACAAGAAGACCAAAGACAGGATGAGGGCAAAGTCAAGACCAGAGAGGTTAGCCCATGATAGACAGTGTCCTGCTCCACAGACAACGGGCGTCTCAAAGACAGACGCCCTGCGAAGTCACCTCTCTATCTCCAGGACTTGAACATAACGGTCTGAACAGACAGGGTCCTGGATATCCACAGCAGCTAGGACAAAGTGCACCAAGCCGAGCAGAACAGACCCAAGGCCTCACACTGTGGTTCTCACCCCTGGCTGGACAGTAGAACTATAATTGGAGCAGAGGGCTGGAAACTACAGATGCCCCTAGTTTCCACCTCAAAGCAATTAAATTAGATACTGTATGTATCTAATTTAAGAGAGTGAATCCCTCTTTGCTAGAATGTTATATACTTCTTATAGGAAAGGTCTCTAGGCTAATTGCCCATCACAGCTACCCTAGAATACACTAAGGGAAGGACAGCCCTTGTCCATCAGAGATGGAGATGAGGCAAACTGCTGCCAGACACACGATTTCAATGAGGCTGCAGCTCCAAGCTACCCCTGCCCGAAGAGTTCTCTGTGAAAAATGCTACAGATTTCCTCCAGAAAATACCACTTCAGCCTTTTCCTAAAAATAGCTTGGCTTCCTTCGAAGGGTCAGATCCATGGCCTTCAGAGAGAAAAGCATAAACACAACTCTTGCCAAACCAGGCTCTCCACACTTAAATCAGCCTGACCTGAAATCCACACAAAGTTCCAAGAACGAGTGTCCTCTATGAGGAGTTGAACAGGAGACCGTGGTTATGCAAGACGCTGGCTCGGTTCTCCCGTGCTTCATATGCAGAAATTCACATTAATTATTACTTTACCAAACGAAAAGTGAGTTATGTCCCTCTGTCATTTCAGCCAGTATATTCTCCAGGCTGCCAAAAAACACGCACATACCCAAACACCAAAACTATGTGAGAAGGCTACAGGACATCCTCGCCAGAGACAAGACAGAATTTTCACTTAATAAATCAACAAATTCCAAAAAGGCAGCTGGTTGAAAAGGCAAGCTACGCTGATGAAATATTTTTTTAATTCACCTCATTCAGGGTAATTGATTTTTTTTAGCATTCACGAACAAGTAATTTTTAATGTAAATAATAAAGCCAGTTAACCGTGTATTCTTATTGCATGAGGAAAGACAAAGTTTTTATCCGAGTTAATTAGGTGACTTTTCACTAATACAGATTTGTTGCTTTTAGTTAAGACTCAGTTTTTAATAAAATACCTTCCCAACCTTACCCTCACCCCACTATCTAGATGAAATGGAAAGCAGTGGAGGTTGGTAATAGGTTCTCAGCTGTGATTCTCTCCAAAGGGTTACCAATGACAAAACTCATGGCATCAGTGTATGACCTACCCAGTGTCCTGAAATCCCAAGCCCAGTGAGAACGTGTTTCAAAAGTATTTTATTCCTAGAGCACCGCCCCATGTGTCAACCAAAATTCTAAATCTGTGTATTACTTCCATATAACTGTACACGTGGAAGTTTGCACTTTAAAATGTAAAATTGATGACAATAGGTAGAAAATTCCAGCTTTGCTTCCAGAGAAGCTAAATTCCTCCCCTGTAAAAGTAGATATTCAACCAGGCCCAAAGAAAAGGTCCTCCTCAGTCTGCCTTTTCCCCTCTTTCTTATTTCTAGGTTTCCCATCGTACTTAGGAGGCTGGAAGAACAGGACAGGAGGAAACAAAATTACTTTCACATCCCATAATTTTTCTGCTATATTGGAACTGAGAAGGGTTCTTATGAAACCCAAACCTCAATCCTCTTATTATTATTTTAGTTTTTGAGCACTTTATTTTTTTTTCTGGACTATAAATTTTTTCAGCTGCTTTAAGCAACTATTTGCAAAGTTCAATGAAAAGATTTTAAAAAGAACAGTCTCAATTTCCATGGGAAAGGCTAGTCTACACCCAGCGCGTTCTCTTCACCCAGACAGAGGGGCCACATTGACCCATTTGTGTATGTCATGTCACCAGTGTGAAAATTCTTCCTGTCCCCACTCAGCAAAATCTTACTGATCCAGCCAAAGGGAATGAATGAATGGATAACAAGGGTGACAGTCCCTTAGGATATCTCCAGGCTTGGAGAGAGGTCTTAAGGTATAGCCATCATCCAGCTCCTTGCTACTCAAAGTGTGGTCCCCTGGACCTGGAGCAGCATTGGCATCATCTGGGAGCTTGTTGGAGATGCAGATTCTCAGGCCCCATGAGACCTGCAGAATCAGAAGTCTACATCTTTAAGAGGATCCCCAGCAGAGTCACATGCATGGCCAGGTGTGAGAAGCACAGGTCTAGTACATTCTCCTGCTCATACTAAGAAGCAGTGTCTTCTCTCAGAAGGTCACTCAGCTTCTCAGTCCTTCTGGAGTCCAGGTGGGCAGTCTATAGAACACAAGCAGAGGCCTTTCGGGTTTCAAATGAGTGGCGCAGTCACTCCTCAGGCCAGGCAGCGACTGGAGGGAGCCTGGGGAAGTGAGGGGCGGTGGCAGGAGCAGCCTCCCCCAGCCCACGTTTCAACACAGCAGAGCCATTAATTAAGATCCGCAGTCACTCTGGCGTTCCCTGCCTGCCTGGGACTGGCGTGAGGTGTGAGAATCTGGGTAGCCTTCTCCGTGGCTCTGCCCCGCTGGCGTTGATTGTGTATGATTAATGATTTAAAGGAATAAAAAGAGAAAGGTCAACTTCTGAGTTCAAGACAGAGCAGCTACATAGGGAGTAATTAAGATACTTGTGTAAGCATGATTAATAAGCACACACGGGCACTCTCAGCAGTAAACAAGATGCAAGCAGATGGTTAGCATGGAAAAGGTTTTTTATTTTTTTTTCCCTTTCCTAAAAGCAATTTTTCAGCAGCTTGAAACTTGGCTTGTGAATTCCCTACCTCCTCCCAAGTCTCAAAAAACTCATTATCTCCACAACCTAAAAAAAAAAAAAATCATCTGTGGTGAACCCCTTCAATGCACGTTCCTTCTCTTTTTAAAAACCCTTATTATTTTATTTTATTTTACTTTTACAGATAACTAGAGTTTGCTTGTAAAAATGGATGCGACTCATCTTTGTTTCCCACCGCCTTTTATGTCAGGCGTCCCGTGAATTGGCGAGCCTGACAAGGTGGTTCACTGCGGAGCCTTTTAACTCCCACCCACAGCTTCTCCCCCCGCCCATGATGGGCAGAACAGAGGCATCAACGGTGGCATTTCTGGAGAGTGCTGGCAGGCAGGTGTCAGAGCCGTCCGGCGGGCGCCCCTCTCAAACACTAATCAGCCCTGGTGTTCTTTTACAATCCATATCTAATTCGCAAGTTTCATTCTTTCTGAAAAACAATTACTAGGTTTTGAAGTTCATTGTGCATTTACTCAACTGTCTCTTCACATTAACGTAAAGTGGGAACACGAAAAAATAGAGTCAGCGGGGAAGGGACATCAAAAGATGTTAAGAGTAGATGAAGGCTTTATTTTAAGAGTAATATAATTACAGATGTGTGCAATATTTTACAATAAATGGAACACAAAAGGTGTATCCTGTACCTTCAAGACTGTGTGTGTGTGTGTATGTGCAGAGAGAAACAGAAACACAGAGAGAGACACTCAGACACACACACATACACACACTCCTAAAGGGCGGGGGAGAGAAAGAGGAGGTCATTTATGACTCAAGAAAACAAAAAGATTATCCAAGATCAACAGCAGGTAGGTGTCCCTCTCAGGAAAGAGCAAGAAGAGAATAGGACAATGACAGAGCAGGGAGCCCGAGTTTTCTCCTTCTATGTTGAAAGGAGAAAGAGGAAGATGGAGGACAGAAAAGAAGGGAGAGACAAAGAGGGGAATAGAAAGGGAGAGAAGGGTGGGGAGGCAAAGGGAAGAGAAGAAAGTGGTGTCTTCCATGAAAATGGAAAGAAACTGGCAACCTTAATGAAGAAGGCACATAGCCTGATTGATCCACTCCTCAACTCCCCACCCTGATCTTCCTGAAGGACACAGATAGTCAGTAGCCCTGGGCCACTCAGTCGCTCAGCAGGGCAAATGTACACTTTGAGTCAGCAAGATGCCCTTCACCTCACCAGGTGACCTCAGCCAGCCCAGTGTCTGTCCTTCCTCACCAGCCCCCAGAGCCAAACATCTACCTCCTGCCATGGGGCCCCTGTCCCACCAAGCTTCTGTATCCTTGATGGGCAACAGTGTGCACTCCCAACCTGAGTCCCCATCCCTCAGTTCATCTGCCCCAGGACTAGGCAAGACCTCAGCACTGGCCCCAGCACCTGGGTAGGTGAATGGCCTTGAGAACAGGTGCCAGGCTGTATTCTCTCTTTCACCACCAACAGGAAAGGAAAGAACCCTAAGCTTCCCCCAGCAGAAAATTAAAACCTTATCACCAGTGTTCGGCCTCACACCTCAAACATTTTGAATTTCTATACTGAACACCACCTTAGTAATTCTGAGATCAGTCTTTTTCCAAAGGTCTTGGGAAAATAAAAGTTTCCAGAAATAAAAATGTAGGAAATATGCTAGGTTACTCAAAGGGCAATGAGCTTCTTTTCTGCAGAAATTCTCAGCCCTTTTAGATGCCCATGTGCTCTTTGAATTATCCATGGGGGATTACTGCACCTCACTTCCCAAACGGACTTGACTTCAGAAGTCCAACTCCCCTCTCCAGAACGTGGGTTCCATGGAACCTTGAAAAACAAAGCTCTACATTTAAAAACTCCTCCACTATCTGAAAGTAGTAATTAATTGACCCTCTATCTTTTTCCTTCCCTAACCCAAACACACATTTCTTACAGGATTTTCCTTCAGAGACCTATTTTCCACCCCTTGAATCATTTTTTTTCTCCAGCCTGCCCCTCCTCCCGCATTCTCACATTCTCTTTGAACTCTGGAAAGCAACTCCAGAGCTCCAACAAGGATCTCATTCACACAGCATGGAGTGAAACACTTTGCACATCGCGTTCCCTTTAATACAACCCAGGATTACCCTGGTGTTTTTCTTAGTCACCCCACATTAGTGGCAAGTACAACCTACAGTCTGCCTCCAGAGAGTTCATATCCATTTTTTAATTTACTCCAAGTCAATTAGGATCACTTTCTGGAACAGGTACAAAAAAAGTCTAAACATTGGAAGACAGAGGAAGGGAGGGAAGTAAATGCCCACATTAGGCCAGATCCACACTCCAAGCTCACGTACACCTCTCTTGGGATGTACTCTTTAGAAGAACTACGGCAGAGTGTGAGGCACTGATGTTCTCCATCATTCAAGCAAAGCCAGTGAAGGGAAAAAAATCAAGAAAAAATATACTACACAATATTCACATTAAATATTTAATATTTATATTTATTTAAATGTATTGTGTGTGTGTGTGTGTGTGTATATATATATATATATATATATATATATATATATATATATATATATATATGTATGTATATGTAAACACACACACACACTCATATACACACATACCCATTCTTCTTTATTAGAATCCGTTCTTAATCTAGGTCTCGTTACCCAGCACCCACATTGCTTAAACAGTCTTCCCTGTCTCCTTTCTAACACCAGTCTCTCAACCTAATATCAAACTTAAATGACATTACTGGTCAAATGCCACTCTCACTACACTCCTCCTCTATTTATGTTTATCTTCACGACAATCCTAAAAAGTAGATACTATTGTTATTCCCCATCGTATAGTCACAAAAACTGAGAGTCAAAGCAGTTAAGTCATATGCCCAAAGTCACATGGTTAGAAAGCAAGGGATCTGGGGCCTTGGGCAGTCTGATTCCCTGCTCTGCTATTAGAGCTTTCTAGAAACTGATGTTCTCCATTACCTGACCCTGCCCAGCTGAGCAATGGCAGCTTTTTCTTTTTCTTTCTTTTTTTTTTTTTTTTTTTTTTGTGTGTGTGGTGCAGGGGTTTGAACCCAGGGCCTTGTACATGCGAGGCAAACACTCTACCAACTGAGCTATATCCCTAACCCTGGCAGCTTTTTCCACTGTCACAGAGCACCACTACCCCAGTCCCACGGTGCTTCCTCCCAACCTCACCTTTAATCCTCCTCCTCAACCTTCTTCCTAGGAGCCCCTCATCACCATCTCTAAGATCCATCTGACTGCTCCAAACCCACTGTCCTTACCTGTGTGCTCTCCCAGCATGTGGCCATCTCCCCCAGCTGACTGCTAAGGACATTATGTCCCTCATTGTCACTATTGTCATCAGTGTGTTGGTTGCTTTATTTCAACTAGTCTGTAAATTCTTTCTGCTTTAAATAACTGCTAATGGGCTAAATAAATGACATTCTTCTACTGCTGCCCAATGTCTCATCTGTGCTAGGATTTCCCTGGTGCCAAGAATGCCTCCAAATTTTCCTCCGCATTCCCTTCTTCTGAAGCCTAAGCTCCCGTTTCATTGTCTCTCAGGTTGGCCCACAAATTGAAATAGAACATGATGCTTAATTTTACATCAGCCCGTTAAGCTGCTTTAAACACTTCAATATTCCCCAAATGTAGGTGGATATATGAACTTGCACTAAGAGTTGTCAACAATGCATTGACGACTTGTTTTATAGTTGCATGTTAATCTACAATCTGTTTAATGCAATCCAATACATTATATGGGATGGTGATGTATAAATTTAAGTCTTAGGCCGTGAAATATCATTTAGGATTAAGACTCTAATCTCTTAACAGAGGAGATGCCCGCGCAAAAAAGCAAGCAGCTCAGAGGAGTCTCTGCATATAAAAGCCATCCTTGTTGTCTCTCGCAATAAGGAAATGAGCTTAGGGCCTGCCAGCCCTGGTGCACAGAAAGGAGGGCACAGAGGGGCAAAAGTCAGCTTCTTATCTCCAAGCAAAAACTCCACCACTAAATGAGTCTCACAAAATAGCTAAAATTTCAGTAACTCAAAACACAGCTGTTTGCTACCTCTTCTTCCCTCAAGCCCTCAGAAAACAGAACAACAGAAATGGTGACAATGGTGATCACAAATAAAAAGCACAGGAAGTACCTGATTTCATATCCCTATGGTACAGAGGAAGAAACTAAGGCCCGGAGGGGTAGTTTAGCTGATTCAAGGTCATACACCCAGTATGTGGCAGTGCTGCATCTGTCCTGGTTGTTAGCCTCTGCCCACTCTGCTAAGCCTCCCACACAAAACATTAGCCATCAGACAAGTTTTCAGGCCAAACCCTGGAAGACCTTACAAGCTCCTTGGGATAAAATAATCGACACTAAAAATGTAATATATGCACTGTCCTCCAAAAGTTCACAGTTAGTAGAAGAAATAAGGCAAATAAGAAGAGATCAGGAGAAGGTCATTAAAATGCCAAAAAGAGGATCACACATGGGGAGCTCCAGGGAGAGAAGCTAGTAGCTAGCATCATGAAAGGGACAGGTTGAAAAGACAGTGGGACAACATGAAGGTGAACAGGTTCCATACTATGTCTGGACCAAGCATTCGTATCAAAACCCCATGGACAAGCTGGCCTAACTGACTACTAGATAATGTCACCTACCAGCAGATGAAACTCCCAACCACAGAGATGCTGCAAACATCCCTCGAGGGTGGGGGACCAACATGTCCGTAGCACTAAAAGGCACCTCCCCTCCTCTGCAAATGACCACCACTCTTGCATGCTCCACTCTCCACAGAGCCAAGATCCCACCAGCTCCCATTCTGGTCTCCCATAACTGACTCCAACATCAGGGCAACACCGTCAGACACTCCTTGCTGGGACCCACCTGAACACACACAGACTTGCCCAGACTCTGGCATGGTTGAAAGCCCTGGGACACCAATATAAGAAGGTGGACCTCCAGGACAAGGGTGGTCTCTTTGACATCAGATGCACAGAAGGCTGGCCTAGCAAGGTACCTGCAGAGGCAACCAGCAATCCCAACGGGATGGTCAATCTCCACCAAGCATGGCCGTCAGCCTCTTTATCAACTTTGTGCTTCACTTTAGGGAAGTGATATCTCTTTCAGAAATGTCAAAATCCTTAGAGAAGTGTGGTGATAAAATGAATAGGCTGTTTGCTCTCCATATTGATACACCCGATTGCAGACTGTCAAAGTGCTTTTAGTTATAATAGGAAATGTACAAAGTTAGCTTTGCTTGTTTTGACAACCACAAAAAAAGGATTTATCAGTTACATGTACCCGTTAAAATGTCGAGGTTTTCAAAGGGAAAATTGGCTCTAGCCAAATTCTAATATCATTAATGTTTTCATGATGACAAACACACATAACTCTTTGGAGATTTCTCCTCTTGACTCTGTAGGGAAGAGTTTTGGAAATCCAGTACACTTGCCAGAAATTTGTTACTCATATGCAATAATTCAAAAGAAGCCCATAAAAACTAGAGCAAAAAATTTCTACTGTTTAGCCTCCAAAACAAGAACAGTATCACTTGAAAGAGTGGCATTGTGATTTCAAATCCCTGAGCTATAAGGACTTCTTTTCATTTCCCTCTCCTGTCTTCTCCTCAAACACATGCTTTCTTTACTCTTGCTTTCAATGCTTCAAATACCTGAAACTCCCACTATTTTCCCTTGAAAACACTTACAAGACATTGTCAGATTTCTTACTTTGGCAACTTGGGTTTAAGTTGCATTACTAGCGGGAAGGAGCTACCGTGATGTGGTTTTTACCTCTTGTGCTAAACTCACCATGAGACAAATGAGCTGGCAAATCTTCATGCCAGTAAATGTTTAAAGAATAAATAGGGGCTGGGGATGTGGCTCAATGGTAGAGTGCTTGCCTGGCATGTAAGAGGCCCTGGGTTTAGTCTCCAGCACCACAAAAACTATATTGATAGATGGATGGATGGATGGATGGATAGATAGACAGACAGCCACAACCATTATGTCCAGGGACAGAAGGAGAGGAGATGAGAAGAGAAAGGACAAAAGCCAAACAATGAATTAATCTTGGTAGTAAGGAAAATGGAAATGATTCCAAATTTTCACTAATAGAGCTGAAAGCTAAATCTGGTTGCTCTGTCTCCCTTTTTATCTTGAAGTACCATGCATAAGTTTCGATTAGGTCATTTGAATCTAGTCCTAGGTGAAAACTGTTTGAGGTCCAGGCTCAACTTACATGAACTGAGTGGACTAACATTACCTGAGTCACCCTCTAGGACAACTCTGTAAAGATATTGTATATCCAATGTATAAATAAGACTCAGAGACAGTAAGACACCTGCCCATGGTCACACAACCCAGAAATGACAGAGCCAAGAAGTAGATCCTTCAGCCATAGCTTGTTGAAATGCTGTCATCCCAAACTACAATTATCACACAGCCAGGGGAAACATCTTTCAACCCCAGATCCACTTTCCAGCCTTATATTAGTTATCTCTCTTCACTAAAGAAAGACAATACATCGGGTCCTCCCTTGATCACAAAGCAAAGTGCACTGACTGCTAGTGGGACTCCCAGCCCTGGGGAGTGAACACCCCTAGGAAGGCCAGCAGGGGCTTTACTAAGCAAATGTTGGACAACTGCACATTTCTTTACAGACTTAAGAGATAACTGAGCTACAGAGGTGGGAACAAAATGCTGTCATTCAGCAGATACCAAGGGTTCAGAGAGAAATGCTATGATTTATTTTTTTAAACAGTGTTTATATTTTATATTTGATGTTCTGTGAAGTTGAATGCTCAAACAAGGTCACTGGCTCAAGTTGCAAGAAGCACAATTTCACACCCAGATGTAAAATACTTTAGTACAAACTGAAACTAAAGGAAACTCGCTTTAGAAGATTAGCAAGGAAAGAGCTCATAAAAAATCAAAATTACATCCAGAGATCCCCTTAAGCAAAGGATATGCTCATGTATGTTTATACCTCTCCCAGGTGCCACAAAAGCAAGGAGAGCCTACATTCTCCTGAGAACGCCCAAAGAACTGTATTTTCAGTACCTTGTACACAGATGCATATTTACATTGTCCCATACAACTCTCCTCCCACTCCCTACTTCTTGTTTGGCAAAGGGGCAAATTTAATTAATTATAACATAGATTTATTTTCGGTTCCTCTTCTATCAGACCTGAACAGACCTCTACTTAAGCAAGAAGGGGACAGGAACTGAAAAATGTGACTTTTCCTTCAAGAAACCAGACCCTCACCCATCACCTCAAGTGACAATTAGCAGTTTCTGCGGCACATTATATGAGAACTAATAAGGCAAAGGAATCGAGGGCAGGCTTTTCCCTTCACAATCCTGTCTGTAGCTTAAAAGGAAGCCTGAACACTAATGAATTCTGAATTCATGTCAGCTCAAGAGAGAGCAAAGTCTTTTATCTTCACCTGGAATAGGAATGAAAGAAGAAAAGCCCAACAGTTCAGCCACTTTCCCAAAAAATGCACTCTGCTTCCTTCCTATTCTTGGCTTAGGGAGCTTGGAATCCATTAAAGCTGGGATGGGTCTGAGAAATCACCTAATGTGACCATCACATTTGAAAGGGGAGCAAACCTCAGCCCAGAGAAGTTAAGCAACTTGCCCAGAGTCACAAAAATAGCCTGCACAACCCCCATCCCTGGCCCTAGCTCACCACTGCTCCAGGATAAGAGGGACGTGAAAATGGGAGCTTTAGTCCAAGTGACCAAAATTTTTCTCCAGGTACCTGCAAAATTCTAAATCAACATATGAATGAAATTTCAACTAGAGATAGGCATTAAGGGGCCCAGAAAGAAGTGGTCAAAGGGGACCCCACTTGCACAGAATGCTTCTTGGCCAATGGAAGGAACACAGAGAGAGAGAAACAAAAAAAAAAAAAAAAAAAAAACATGCTCCTGTAAGAACCAGATAAGACATCTCCCATAGATTCCTTAAAAGGAACTTGCCAGAAGTCTGGGCAACAGACAACTGCTGACCATACATTTTACTAGGTCCAAGGTCCAACAATTAAAACAAAATACAGGAGGCTCAAAACCCAAGAGCAAAGGCTTAATGAGTCACTGAACTATTCACTGACAAGTTTAAAGATGAAGCAGGTTATCAGACAAAATAGTTCCACAAAGCACTGTGATACAGTAAGGAAAAGAGCTAGTTCCCAGCTAGGTTTATCTGCCCTGACAGCCTCTGTCTTGGCCTGGCAGAGGTTGCATGTCCACACAGTGAACATAAAGATAACCTACAATGGCTCCACATCCCCATCCATTCGCCAAAGGTCACTAAGGATTGAGCATTTTGCTTCAGCGCCTCCACTAATCCAGAGACATGCCAATCTGCTTACTGCCACACAACATCAGGAGGTTCGGATTTTACTTATCGAGGGATGTCGGACTTGCTTTGTCAGAACTTGGTGGCTATTAGCGCAAGGCTGAGTGACCACAGCTTTACAATGAATTTTTACAAATTATCTGGTTGTAGGATGCCCATGAAAGAGGACGTGACTAACAAGATGGCGGTAACTATTGTTGGACAACATTCCACTCTGAGAACATAAAAGCTGAACAGTGGAGAATTGAGAAATTAAATTCATGGCCTGGAAAACAAGCCAAGATTAAAAAATGTCACGTTGATACAGTAGGTGCTCTTGAGAGTGGGGGGAGGAAGATGTCAGAAGCTGGATTGATTGCATTTTCATAGCAATGTTGTGTGATGGAGGTGGGGATGGGTCAAGTGTATCGAGACCCTTTAGTGCTTTAGGGGCACGTACCATATCTTTCATCAAAATTCTAAGCAACGTAAAACCATCACACAGCTCAAAATCCCCCATCATCAGGGCCTACCAATGACTCTGTCCATGGAATGCTGAACAGGATCAGATTTATTTTGTGCCAATAGAAGGTGCTGCTCATGGCAGTAGGGCTCTCAACTGACCATCAGCTTGGAAGAATAAGGTCCCTTTGTTCTGATGCAGCTTGATAATTCTCCCATCCATGCCTAAGCCAGCATCTTTTCCATTCCTCACAGATCCTAAGAGGAGTTAATATTTGTCCTTGAGTGTCCAAAGAATAGATGAAAGATTGAGCTTTCTGTGAGAGACCATAAGACTGCATATCAACTAACTTCTAACTGCACCCTTACAAGGCTGAAATCAGGTTCCTGAATGGAAGAATACCCAAAGTTTTATAATTACATGCACAGACCTAAGAGGTGAGCAATTCCCTCACTCACAATCCCTGAGAACCACATTTTCCACCCATACTATACCATAGGGAAGTAGATTTATTCAAGAGCCCAGGTTTGGGGGCCCATGGATTTACCTTGCAGCTCACTGGTATGTCAGAAATACCACATACCTGGTGTATATAAGCACACAGTTGATTCTTAGAGGTGGGTCTTGTTCTTGCTACTCAGCAACGTTTTGAGGCACAGAAACCCCACTGTGAAAATATTCATAAGGCAATGGAGAGAGTAGATCTGGGACTTATCAGAGGTAAAAAAGAGAGAATGTCAGGAGAGAAAGGGACAGAAAAGACCAGGTAGAAATGGTAGAGACAAATTTTTGGACTAAGTGCCTCCTTTTTTTCACAACAGTGGGAATGACCCAAAGAAGCTCCCTTGACCTAAGGAGAAAGTAAGTAGGTTGCCCTTGAATGCTGAGGTGACCATCTATAATGTTGAGGGGGGTTGTCTCTGGCCCTGTTTGCCTGCCATGGGGGCTTATTCTCTGATGGCATCCACACCTTTGGAATGACTAGAGTTTAGTCATGGGACCTCAGGGAGAAGGGCTATCTGAAAGTCAGGAAGACGTGGCCCTCACACCACCAGAAATCTGAACCTCCTAAGCAGGAGGACCCCCTCCTCCCTTTCCTTCAAAAGAGCTGAAAGAACTGCCAACATTATTACCTTTATTCTTCAAACACTGAGAGGTTACTGTCATCTGTTCTAGGATCACGGCCGGGACTAGAACCCACATCCTAAGACCTTGCTCAGAAGGCTAAACTCTTAAACTCTATCTCCAATCCTTATGATGAAAAAAAGGTAGTAATTTTATGAGGGAGATTAAAAAGAAATGAGTTATCAATGGACTAGATCAGAGAGCCTAGAAATAAATTCTTGGATATATGGTCAAATGATTTCAACAACGGTGCCAACACCATTCGATGGAGAAAGGATAGTCTTTTCAGCAAACAGAGAGCAGAGGAAACTGGTCATTCACATGAAGAAGAGTGAGCTGGACCCTTGCCCAACACCATATACAAAAAAAAAATCACTCAAAATGGATCAAATATCTAAACATTTAAGACCTAAAACTATAAAACTTTTAAAAGAAAAATGGGAAAATCTTTGTGATATTAGATTTGGCAATGGTTTCTTGGATAAGGCAGCAAAAGCATAGGCAATCAATGCAAAAATAGACAAATTGGGCTTTCATCAAAATTAAACTCCAAAGGACACTATCAATAGAGTAAAAAGGCAGCCCCTGGAATGGGAGAAAATATTTGCAAAATACATATCTGATAAGGGAACAATACTCAAAATACAGAGTGAACTCGTAAACTCAACAGCAACGATGATGATGAAAAAACAATTTGAAAATGAGCAAAGTCCTAGACTAGACATTTCTCAGAAGGAGATATACAAATGGCCAGTAACCACATGAGCTGTTTCAACATCATTATTCCTTAGGGAATAAAAACTCCTAAGCAAACCACTTGCAAATAAAAACCACTAAGATGCCACCTTCAAAGGAAGGAAGGAAGGAAAAGAAAGATGGAGGGAGGGAAGTGGGGAGAGATGTTGAGAATGTGGACAAGCTACAGCCTTTTTTGCACTGCTGGTGGGAATGTAAAATGGCACAAATTCTATGAAAAACAGTAAGATTATTCCTCAAAAAAATTAAAAACACAATTACAAAATGATACAGCAATTCTCCTTCTGGGTATATGCCCAAAAGAACCAAAAGCAGGGACAAAATTAGAGGTTTGTGCACCTGGGTTTATAGCTTATGGCTATTCATGATAGTCAAAAGGCAGAAATAAACAGAGTGTCTATCAACAGATGAACAGATAACAGTGCTATGGTTTATACATATGATGCTATTATTTGTAATAGTCAAAAACTGGAAAGAACCCAAATATCCGCTAACAGATGAATGTACAAGTGTTATGTTAAAACAACAAAGTGGTAAAGAGGTATTTATACACTTATGTTCAGAATAATATTGTCCACAAGAGCCAAAAGGTAGAAGCCACCCAAGTGTCCAGTGTCAGATGAATAAATAAGTCAAATGTGATGTTTACATGCAATGGAATATTATTCAACCTAAAAAGTAAAAGAAATTCTGACATGCGCTACAGCACAGATGAACCTTGATCATATTATACTATGTCAAATAAGCCAGACACCAAAGGACTGCTGTGGTTTAGATATGAGTTGTCCTCCAAAAGCTCACGTGTGAGACAATGCAAGAAAGTTCTGAGTTGGAATGATTGGGATTACAGTTTTAACCTAATCATTGTGTTAATTCCCTGATAAAGATTAACTGGGTGGTGACTGAAGGCAGGTAGGGTGTGGCTGGAGATATACATACTTCCTTTTGGGGTATGTATTTTGTCCTTGGTGAGAGGAAAAGCTCTCTGATTCCTGGTGCCCTGTTCTGAGCCGCTTTCCTCTGCTGCACCCTTCTGCCATGTTCTTCCTCACCTTGGGCTCAGTAGCAATGGAGCCAGGCTTCTAGGGACTGAGACGTCTGAAATCAGGAGCCCCCAAATAAATTTTCCCTCCTCTAAAATTGTTCTTATCAGGTCTTCTGATCACAGCAGTAAAAAGGACAAACACCATGTGGTTCACCCATAGGAGGACTTAGTGGCTCCTAGGATGTCAAATTCAGAGAGACTAGAAAGATGATGGTTGGCAGGAGCCAAGAGAGGGAGGAATGGGGAGTTACTATTTAATGAGTATTAGGGTACAGTTGTGCAAAATGAAGAAAGCTCTGGAGACAAATGGTAGAGATGGTTGCAAGATTCAGTTGTACTTCATGCCACTAAACTGTATGCTTTAAAATGGTTAAAATGATAAAAAAAAATTAAATTTAAAAAAAGAAAAAAAATGCTAAAATGAGTGTGTGTGTGTGTGTGTGTTTTAATGGGTTACACAAGACCATAGCCTTCTTACAGGAGAAACCAACAATCATTTCTGCAACCCAGCCCTCTGGAAGGTCCAGCTCTCAACCATTCAGAACATCTGATTTCTCATCTGTGAAATGGGGATGTGGCTACTACCGCCCAACTAAGACAGCACCAAGGAGTCCCTGGCATTGCCCCTAACACATTCAATAAATTCTAGTTGCCTGCTCCTTCCCCAGAGCAAATACTTGCTGTTTCCAACTTAGAAAAGTGAAACTTCTTTCTTTCTTAATTGTCAGGTTTGCTGGGAGGTAATTGGCAGCTTCCTTTGATTTTAGGATTGCTCTAGATGTTTTGCACAGGGAGGCTCCAGAGCCTTTGTGTGGCTTGATGGCCAGATAATGAGACTGTATTTCTGCTCACATCCCCACGCAGACCAGGCCCGAGGCCCACGTGGTCACATATTTGCATATGTGGAGCAGCAGAAAAGCCGAAAGCAAATAATAAATTTCCTATAAGAACCCCCTGCTCAGTCTCTACTTAAAGAGACCAAATAAGACATAGGCAGGAATATTTTTCCTGGGTTTTCTTTGATTTGTTTTCTTTGATTCTCCAGCAGATAACTCCACTCCTTGGACCAGGCTGAGCTGTGGAGAGGTGCACAGCATCCTAGCAAGAGGCGGCTTGGTCAAGTGGAAAGCGCCCGGCCTCAGAGACAGAGAGGTCTGATTAAGGCTCCTGTTCTGCCTCTTCCCACCATCCAGGCAAAGTTCTCAAACTCTCGACCATCTCTCTCATCTGTTAAATGAAGACAGTAGCATCTGCCCAACAGGGAGGTCGGGAAGATGAACTGTATCACAGTCTGTACATCAGCAAGCTCCTTGCTCCATCCCTGAACCTCAGCGGTGCAGCCAGTCGAGGCCCAGCTCCCTCCCTGAACAGTCTAACCTTTGGAGATGGAATAGAAACAATTCCTTTCCACACCCCACCTTCAGACAAACCTTCAAAGCCCCAGGACTTACTTTCACTTCCCTGGTTCTCATGGCTTAGTGGGGAGGGGTGGAGGAGAGGAAAAAAAGGTGTTCAGGGGGAGCAGAGAGAGACCAATGGAGACTAAGAGACTATCTGCTCGGTCTTTCTCCAAGTCTGGTCCCCCCTCACTGGGAGGCCCAGCTCCTTGATTCTGGGAGGTATCTGTGTCCTTGTCAATCCTTCACTTGTCCTTACACTATCTCAAAATGGTAACTGGTTTAATGCAATCAAGACTCAAATTTATCAGAAGCCATTGCTATGTTGCAGTCACCACGTGTTCTTTTCTCCTCCTCTACTAGCTGCCTCCCTTTGTCCTCAAGTCAGCAAACCCCAGCAGGATGACCATGAGCCACTCTGCTCATCCAGTTCTTCTTTCAAGAGCCTCACTCTCTCTCCACACTTCCTATAGTCCTTTGAGTCTATTTATTCAATCAAGTATCATCACGCATGCTCACATACACACACACCACACACACACACACACACCCCCCACTACCCCACTTCCGTCTTGGCTAATTATGCAAACAGCCAACAGTAACTGGCATTAGAAGCACAGAGTTGGCACCTCCCTCCTACAGGGTTCCCAGCCTGTGTGAGTCCTCACGGTCTCCTTCATGGAGCTGGAAACCATCCATAATTACCTCCATAAAGGCCAAAGACTTCAGCAACAATAGAACACTGAAGTCTTAAGGGTCTTTTAAAAAAAAAAAAAAATGGACATGGCTGCAAGCATTCCAGCTCAGCTGCGTTTTGCACCGACTGCCTCGGGATGCACGTGCTATGACTTGTTGCAGCTGGTGAAGAAAGGTGAGGAGAGGAGACGAGGGAGGCCTCAGAGAAGTCTGGCAGCCAGGACCAGGGAGGTCCTGGGGAAAAGAGGCACTGGGCAAACTCCATCCCCCTAATCTGCACGGTGACTGCCGGCCAAGTTTGCTCTCTGAGCTGTGAGAAGGACCAATTAATTTATCAATCTGCACCTCTTTCTGCCATAACATATTTCCCTCTTGCCAACAAAAAATGTGTCCATTATCAGGCAGGTCCCTGTCCTCCTAAGCAGCCCGTGCGGCTGTATAATTACACTTCTTTCCTTGACAACTTGCATGATTGTTTTCCTAACAGTATATTACTTCGTTAGTACTTTCCAATATACGTTATTTTTAAACTGTCACTTTTGCCCAACTCATCCCAATTCGCACTCGTCTGTTTATCATAACAATCATTAATAACTGTCAGTCCACGCCATCAATGTAACGAACTCACTCCCTCATTAGCATGTTCTAGCATTTGTTCCGTAGAGGGGGCTGATTATTTTTTACAACAGGCCAAGCCAATTACTTTAGTGAAATGGAATCACATTAATCAAAACTTAACAAGGTGGCAAATTTAAAGATATCAGATTGCAAAAGACAGCATAACTAATATGTCAGTGTCAGGGGTAGCGTGTAGGTATGCAGCAGCTGTACTAAATATATCTCTTCGCGGAGGCCACATGAATTTTGACGTTTCATATGATCTGACAACTACCAAAGTGATATTATAGAAGGCAAGAGCCCGGTGCTGCACAGCTCACGATGACTTTTGTAGATTCTGGCAAGGGCAGTGTGAGCAGAGAGGGAGGCAGAAGAGGAGAGGAGAAAATGGTGGCCGCGCCTATCCAGGGCTGGCAGACGGCAGTTGATCATGTCTCCCTGTGCCAAGGCATTTTCTTTTACACTTTAAATGATGATAGTCATCCATCACCGACTGACAACTGCATCAAAACCAGCTGCAAAACATGCAAAGCCCAGCAGTCTAAAATATGCTGACACAACCAAGAGAAAAACAGATTTAAAACACACATATGTGTGTGTGTGTATTCCCAACCAAGAAAAAAAAGATTTAAAACATATATATAACATACATTAAATATTTGTTTATACTCATATTCTATTTTCCATAGGAAAAGAATGAGGCAGGAGGGGCGGAGACTCCAGCAAGAGTCGAGGTGTAGGTGGAAATGGACTACAAAATATTTAGGAGTGGAGGAAGAGCAAGGGCCAGTGAAGGAAAAGGAAGCAAAATGAGAAAGAGAACAAAGGAAAAGAATGGAAAAGGGGAGGAGTGAGGAGGTAGGCAAAATGGAGATAAAGGGGAGGGGGAGTAACTACAAGTGGCTGGCAAAGGAGAGGCTCTTGCTAGGGGGTGATTCTACCCCCAGGAATGTCCAGCTTCAGCTCTCCATTCCCCTGACCAGGGCTCTGGCCCAAGTCATTCTCACCTCCTGCTAGAAAATACCAAGTTCCATACAGGTGTCTCATGCCATCTCCACCCCAGAGTCAAGTTCCCATCCCCAAGACTCTGTTTCTAACACACAGCTCTGCTACTGCCACTCCTCCAACCCATGGGCTCCTTGTGACTCACAGCATCAAGTCTAACCACAGTACACTACCACATTCATGGCTCATTATTCCTCCCCGTGCCCAACCCACCCTTCTCTCTGGCTTCTACCACTACCCACAAAGAAGGACAAATCCTTTCCCTGACATTTATTAGCTGGGTGACCTTGAGTATGTTATTGGACCTCTCTGACCTTCATATCTTCATCTGTAACAGGGAGGCTAACATAATTTATAGCCCTAGATTTATCATTCAGAGTAAAATAAACACACAAGAAGCACCTAAGAAGATGTTTGACTCAAGAGTGGGCATCACTCCCAAGAGTGGTCCTCAGGGTAGAGATCTTGGGTTTTATTTATCTTCTTGTTCAGCACAAAGTACTCAAGCACTGGAATTCTGTGGAACTGGACTGTAGGAGAGCCCCTCTTTGCAGATCTCATTTACGAGGTTTACATCCTTCCCAGGACCTCTTTAGCTATTTCTTGAATAAACTAGAGAACTGGTCAGCTCCATACAGAATACAGAAGGTGCCCGGCATGATTTGTAGGCCTTGCAGGGATGAGCTAGTGTGCAAAGGCACCCTGGTCCAGTGTGCCACATCTGAAAGCATCCTGCCCTAGATCCACAGCCCAACCCGCTCAGTCATCCTGCTGTTATTGTATTTAATGAGGCCTGTTTATTTATTTACTTATTCCAAAGAAGCCCAGAACCAGGTACACCAGACTGGCAAAGGCCCCATTGTATAATGTGATTAGATTCAGTTATATCACACAGTTCATGAAATTGTGCTATGATTCATTTTTACAACTTAAATAGCTATTTGGTTGGGTTGCCAGGTTGAACGTGATGAATGTGTATGATAAAACAGAACAAAGAGAAGGGCTGGTGCATGTAAACTGAAACATTAGTCAGTATATTAACCCCTTCCTTCCTTGGTTGTGATGCCCCCAGGGTCATGTGCCCCACGCTTCTTGAAATTTCACATCTAACATTGGATCTGTGCCAATGCTGAAGGTGGTGGTTAAGCAAGGAAAAAAGCTTTCTCCACAAGGGTCACCATCCACTCTACCCTAATATATGTCCCCGGACAAGAACATAAGCCACAGGTGTTCATGGGTCCAATTTCCCAGATCTCCCACTTACAGTCTAGTCCTGAATCCTACATATCAAACGTTGAACTCATGTTCAAATTAACACTCATGGCAATCATGGTGAGATACTGGCATGCCACTTAATTAATCACAAGCCACAAGACTTAAGCCAAATAAAAAGGAATCATTCAGCATAATGTTCTGCTAAAATAACTTTGGGGATAAAAACAGGTCTTGTATCCTTCATATCTTTCATGTTACATTGTTTTTCATTGTTCCAGGGCACTTTTCTAAAGATATCATACAGTAGATTCCCTAATAAACCACATCATCGCTTAGCAAATGGTCATTTTTTTTAAAGAAAATTGGATTTTAATTTTAAAGAATCACATAATTTTTATGTTGGAAGCGGTCTTACCAATTAGCTTCAGCCCCAACTCATTTTTCTTCATTTCACAGCAAAGAAATCTGGATGTGTGTGGCATATGTTCCAAACAGGGCTACAACACATCTCCCATCAACACACCATTCCAATGTGACCTTGCCATTTCCTCATCCAGAAGCAGAATAATTCCCCTCCCCTTGAATCTGGGTAGGCAGGGGTTACTTTCCCTGACAGAGAACACGGATAGAAGTTGCACTGTGTGACTTCTGAGACTGGCTCACAACTATGATGTGGCTTCTATCTAGTTCTCTGGAACACTCACACCTGGAGCCCTGTGCCAAGGCTCCAAGAAAGCCTTACTACTTTGTCTTACTAAGAGACCATTACATTGAGTTCTCTTACCTGAAAAGGGGAAAGCCTTACTACTCTGAGGTAGCAATGCTACAAGGAAGCCAAGCCACATGGAGAGGCCATGCACAAGCGTTCCAGTTGTCAGTGAAGTCTTCAAGTCATCCTGGCCCAGGTGCCAGATGTGTGTGAACCAGCTTTCGGATGTTTTCAGACCCCAGAATCAAGTTACCCCCAACCTTTTAGTTTTTGCCGCCCAAGATCCAGATTTGTGGGCCAGACAAGGCACTCTACTATACCCTGTCTGAATTCCTGGCCCACAGAATCCATGAGCATATAATGTTTGTTTCATGTCCCTAGGTTTTGAGATTACACATCATGGGAACATGGATGCCTAGGGGTGTAACAGCCAAGTGTGAACCAGAGCCCAGCTCTGCTGACTCTCCAGCTAGCACTATTCCTCCTTTATCACCATTCTGCTGCTTTTCAATGAAGCAGAGCACACCTGTGAAATATACCCCAGCTGACTATACCAGCAGGTAAGGCAGGAACCGAGAGGAGTGTGGCCAAAAACTCACTGAATGCACAGGGAATCGGCGGAATTTCCACTGCTCTTAAGACTAGTCAAATTTACCAAAGAACCAGACAAGGGAAAACTGTCATTCACCAGAACAGCAAAAGCTGGGGGGGTTGGGCATCTAAATAGAAAATATATATATATACCACCCAGCAGTCACTGACATTCACGGGCCCAGTGATTTGTTCCCAGGCATAAAAATTCCCTGAAAAGCAATCACTACCCCAAATGGAAGCCCTTATATCACCTTGCCCACAAATTCCATTGTACTTCAAGCTAGGAGAGTGTCAATAATCCCCCAACTTGGTCCCCTGGACATCTGGGCCAGTGACTCAGATCTAGATTCTCAGCTTGCATCCAGCAGGGAAACATCTACCCCCAGGAGATTTAGGATTAGAGACTGAGGTTCCAGGAGATGAAACAATTCTAATACTTATTATTTTCATATCCTCCATTAGGTGCACCCTTCTCCATGAATCTGCTAAGAATCTGCTTCTTCACCATCTTTTCAGGTAAGAGAACTCAATGTAACGGTCTCTTAGTAAGACAGATTCTTGGATCAGACTCTCCTTAGTGGTTGAGAACACCATGCACTTCATGTTTACCACATGAGGAATTGTCAACCTGTACTTTTCTCCCCAAATTTATCATGCTTTTTTTTTCCAGATCCAAAATTAAGCCTCCTGGTGTGACCAAGTATATTTATTTTCTTTTTTGTGTGTATTTATTTAAATGAAGTGAGCGAAAAGCATAAAAATTAAATCACATTTAGTCATTCACTTAATGAACCATCTTTATTGAAAATAAAAACCAAACAACAAACTTTAATAATATATGTACATATGTTGTATATCCACATACACACATATAAAAATATCATTTATGTTCACAAAATCAAGACCATCCCAGACAATCTGAGATGCAAACTCGCCACACAGACAGATCATGGCAGATCAGAGGAAGAAAAATGGCTTCTCCTCCCATTAACCCCACCCCAAAATATCATACTTCATTTTGTCTTTAGTCTCTGAAGGGTACACTGGCCCTTTCTCCTGCCTTAGACAAGATGCTTCATCTCTTTCAATCATAGTTCTTCCTTTGTAACACACTGAAGGAGATAGAGTGACACTGAGCTCAAGTTCACAGAGCTTGGTGGGAACTTAACTCAGGTCTCAGACTCTGGATGGACTGTTCTCACTACCTCCGCTTCCTTGCTTAGCTTAATGATGGTGTTCTGCTGCTGCAGTCCTCTTCATTTAGGCCTGAAACAGTGACCGGAGTGCAATCAAGTCCAGGGATGCAGAGCCTGGCAGAAGAATCTCCCACTCCCATACGCCAATGCAAATGGCCCAGGCCCCAAACTCCCCACTTAGATTCTCACATACCAAACTGGCAAAGGAAAAAGGTTTACAATATCCCTTGCAGATTTGCAAAAACAGAAGAAAGAAAGAAAGAAAGAAGGAAGGAAGGAAGACCAAAGTTTCCCTTTGAACTTAGAAAGTCACTTGAGGACAGAGCACGGAGCTTCACCTTCCCCAACATTCTCACCTTGCACCAGACATTCTGCAGCCTGACCGCTGTGCAGAGAAGCTGCAGATGTGAGCGGGGCTGCTAATTTATTTCCCTCTCAGATTTATCCACACACCCCCCCACACATTACTTTGGTATGACAACAATGCATAATTCGATTACACATGATATATAAAATCATTGCAGCTGTTCAGAACTATTCACAGCAAGAGAATTTCAGATACACACTCAGAGACACAGATGCACAGACTCACGGTCAGACTTTGGGAATATCCTGCTAGAATCACAAAGGGGGGGGGGGACAAAAAGCTGTTCTTTCCACCAATTAGTGTTTTCACTGTTCCCATCTGCATGCTTTGCCCCTAAGTACAGCATTAAGAGTAACTCCTGAAAAAAGAAAGTGTCCATAGTTCTCATTTTGGGGGTGAAATGATGGCAATGCAACAGAAAAATCAGAGTGTGCACCATTTAATTTTACTTTAAGATGCTGCTATGAATTTCGGGGGCATTTAATTTCCTTTTTAAACACCACGTAAAAGTTTCTCTCCCGCCAGCTCACTCTGTGGGCTACATACCATGCCTAAGATTAATCCCTCAGGAGTTTTTTATTTCCTATTCTGCCTATCTTTCATCTTCACCCCGGACTAAGCAGATGGATGTGAATTCAAAGTTTTCTGATCTTTAGCACAAGTTATGGAGGGTTATCTTTGGCTGTATATCTTTCTGCTGGCAGAGCTCCCTTGGTGATGAAGGATTAACCACCCCAGCTGTCTCTTCCCAGAATGATGCAGTGCCGTGCTCCTCAACACGACAGCATCACTTAATCTTAATGTCCGCTCTCCGAGCGCAGCCGCGCAGGACAAAGCCAATCAACATCAGATGCCACCAAGATGGACCTACTGCTTGGCCCTGGAGTCTCTCACCCTCTCACTCCTATTAATCAACATCATCCAACCCAATCCCAGAGTTCACTTCTCTCAAACCACAGCTAAACCACACTGGGGTCCACTTCACCATCTGAAGCACGAGGCGGGAGGAGGGGTGGTGGGCGACATTCAGCCGCGACAGGAGCACAGCACGCCAAGGCACGTCGCCCAACAAGGAGCCCTTCCCTCCGCCCAGCTGCTCTCCAATGCCAACATTGGTTCTGGAGCAAGCAACAACTCTTCATGCCCTGAAATTCACCCATATGGCGGAACAGAGATTATCTTGAGTGAAACCCACCTATCTTCTAGAAGCCCCAAAAGAGCATGAAGGAAGCCGTGTGGGGGCCGCGACCACACTGCAACAGCAAGCTTCTCCCCTTTCCCCTTACCAGCCCACGTGCCTCCACTCACACTGGCAAAACTGGGCCTACTATTTTTACCTTTCTTTTGCACAAAAACACTCATTCTCATCATGGAAAGCTCAAATGGAAATCGTGACCCCACCCGAGTACCTCGCTTGTGTGCCCAACACAGGCACAAATCCATAGGATCTAATGAGACTCCCATCTCCCCTTCTCCCTCTTTAAGGTTGCATTTCACAGGGGGGGAAGCCAAATGGTACTCCCGCGTTCTTCTCTAGCTCCAAGCAATTATAGCAAAGTACCTCCCTTTTCTCTCAAGAAAGGGAACGAAAAAGTCTGCCCAGATCTCAAAGGCAAACGTAATAAAACAGTAAATTATTGCTGGAGTTTACTAAACAAATGCAACCTAGTTAAATTTGGAAAAATCTTCACTTTTGCTTACATTTGCAATTTTACTGCTGAACTACTGGTATTTCTTACTTATGCAACATTAAAATGTATAAGAAATCCTCTTGTGTGCTATATCCAGCATCTACTCTTGATTTATAATACCCAATTTAGGGGGGAAAAAACACAACTAAACCTGATTTAAATCACAGATTACTCTGTAAAACACAAGCAAGGAACTATTCCAAATCCTAAATGTAATTTAAACATATTTATATTTTACAGTGATATATTTTCCCCATTCCTTGTCTTATGACTGTAAACTTTCTATAATTATATAAGCAATTTCCCTAAGGTCACAACATTGATCATAGTTATAAATTGCTAAAGTACAACAACACACAGTGAGCAGGAAAATATATGCTGGACATCACAAACAGTTTCATCAAATCAGGGATGGGCTGGGGGAAGAAGAGTGAGAGGAGGGAGGAGGGAGATAGAAAAACGGAGAAAAGTAACAAATTTTCCAAGAAGTCATCAAACAATGTCACATCCCCTTCCCCAAAGCTATTCAGAACACAGTGTTTACAAATTGCCCTGCAAAAGGTCCTGGTTTAATTTTTGATGATATTCTTAACCCTTTGCCTATTATTCTGAGGGCCATTTAACAAGCAATCCTGGGAACAAACTCCAGAACTCTCTCCGTTAAAGCATAAGTAAAAACCAAGGAAACAACTATTACACAATCAAAACTACCTTCTTCCTGAACAGCAGTTCTGAAAACTCTGTGTCCAGGAACCTGAGGATTGCATCCTGGGCAAAGCAGGTGGCATTCAGACATCCCACTTATTTTTTAACCAGAAGTTTACCTTTGATCTATTTCCTCTGTTGGGGCTCCATGGGGGGGAAAAATCTTACTTGGAAAAACAGTTGTAAAGGTTGAAAACAGAAAAAAAAAATTGGCAACTACCACTTCCTGATGCTGTCATCATGAGGGATGAGATCTGAAAGAAGTTATTTGAGGGCCGCCAGTTGGTCGTCACTATTTGTGGTGTCTGGAGTAACTCTTCGCTTAATGAGAGGGGATTCAGGTGCTCTCCAGGCACGATGCAAATGGGGCTGCTGTCAGGCACCTCCAGTGTCCAGGTTCTAGCCAGACGGGCTGACAGGCCAGTCACCCTTCCTGTTAACAATGCCACACTCCACTCCAGGCAGCTGCCCATTAGGAAGACAGCTGAGACCCAGAGGGGAGGGGAAAAATCAGCATGTGACAGACACACTGCCTTGCTCAACGTAAAATAAGCCTAAAAAGGCCCCGGGTTTCTGAAAGCCTAAAAACAGAGCCATTCCAGTTTTCCCACATTTCTGAAGAAGACTGAGTATGTCTGAAGCTCAAGGTCCTGATGCAGCTTCCCCAGAAAACAACAGAGTATTACAACATGCGGCACGTGGTTTCAAGGAGGAAGGCTTGCAGAGATGGGCCTGTGAAGCAGGTAACGCTCCCCATGCCACCTCCATTCCATTCTGCACCCCGTTTCTCATTCAGTTCCTCTGCTGCTGCTGCTGCTGCTTCTCTATGCCCCCACCCGTCTCTGTCTCCACTCTTCTACTTGTGTACTTTAATAGCTCCTGAATAAAGCACACCTGCCTTCCTGCAACATGACAGCCTTCCCCCGCCAGACCAATATGCACAGGACCTTTGGCCTTCCACAGATTTCATGTCGCTTGGTTCAACCAACAATGGGTCAAAAATACTTTTTAAAAATAATTTCCACCATAAATATGGATACTTTTTTCCCCATCATCATCCCCTCAACAATGCAGCAAAATCACTATTTACATGGTATCTACATCCTATCAAGTATTGTGAGAAATCCAGAAATGATTTAAAATATGAGGAGGGATGTTCTCACATTATATGCCAGTACAATGCCATTTCATAGAAGGGACTTGAGTTTCTTTTATTTTGGTATTGGGACCTGGAACCAACCCTCCCCGGCCCCGCCAGATACTGAGGGATGACTGTATTTTATGGATAAGTCACAGGCATGAGCCAATCAGAACAGAAGCTGGCCATGAACTATTCATAGTCACACACAAAGATGGGCTGAATTAATGTGAGTCTTGGCTCTGACCCCAAAAGAAAGGAAAGCTGGAAAGCCCACCAGCTAACTTTGCAAACTCTGAAGTCAGAGGGAAACCATTCCAAATCTCCACTCTACAATTCTCTTTCTGTAGCGACTCAAATTGCTAAATTCAGCAACTGTCTCCTCTAATAGGGAGGGCATAATAATTCTTACCTGTGAAAACCAAATCAGTTAATGCAAGTAAAATGAAAATGGAGTGGAGTGTGAGTGCTCAATGTGTAAATTAGATACACAGTTCCTCTTCATTTAACTGTTTTTGGTTGGATGGTTGTTCTTGTTTCTCTCAGATTGCCTAGATGTGTTATGGGTCCCTAATAAACAAATTAAAAAAAAATTGGAAAAGCCTTACTGGTTCTGGTCTTAGGAGGAGGAGATCTTAGGGGCTGAATGGAGTCTGAGAGGGCTGAAATCTTGGTGTTGCTGAACTGCAGGTGAAATCAAGGTCAGTGGTGCTGCTGGGTTGTCACTCAGAGGGGCAGCATGGCTGACACCCTTCCTGGATTTTGATCACTTAATTAAAAATATCACTATCAATTTAGAAATCTGTATACAAATTTTTATCACACCAAATTTTAATGAAATTTTATGATGAATTTCTCATTTTATAAATAATATATCTCATAAGAAAATAAAGGCAATGATAATCACCCATACCCCTGCAGCCCAGATGATGATAATGTAGGTAGCTAATATTTTATTGCAAACTTATCCTATGGCAGCCCTATGGAAATCATCTTACTACATTACCTAAGATAGTCATCACTACTCTTTCATGTTGGAAAGTGAGGCTTAAAATGGTTAAGTAATTTGCTCCAGGTCAAATCCTCACACTTACTCTGAAGTGACAGCAAAGAGATTTGAGCTCAGGTCTGAATTCAAAACTTACTGCAGTTACCGTAAGACTGCCTCCCAGAAATAACACAAATTCACACTTTGATATATTTTCTTCTTATCTTATTCTTAAGCCTATAAACAGAAAGGTTACATAGATGTATGCAAAAAATTCTTATTGAATTAAATTATTACATGGGATTCATTGATAAAAATACTACTTCACTAAAAATTTGGTTCAGGTATAAAATCTTCAGTCCTAAGAATCTTGAATTTCTTAAATAAGACAGTTTCTGCATGCGTGGTTTTACAACTCTCAAGCACAAGTACTTTCCATCAGTCTTTGGAAAGGCTTCTTACAAATGAGGAAAAAGACGGCACAACCACAACCCAGGGGCTTCTCAGAAAATCCAGGGCAATGTAGACCAAACGTTAAAGAGAAATAGGAAGGAAAAAGAATGTGAACTTGAAACATGCAAGACCAGGAGTTTCTGCACAAACATTTTAATCAGGGAACCTTTTTAAATGTCAAGAATGGCCAATTCTTTTAATCCTTCAAGTCAAATGCATCTTTTTTCAATTCTACCATCAATTCATATAAGGGTAGAACCAGAAACATGCCACTCTGATGCCCGTTCTTCCTCCTCCCCTTGGAAGTGCTAGTGGTGGCCTTAATTATGGACAGAAATTAAGCCCATCTGGCACCCGTTTTTGAGGCCTGAACCTTGAATTCTGCACCAGGGGGAACAGATAGAGTCAAATCCCTCAGAAAACTGAGAGACTTGGAAAATAGAAACTATCCAGCAAGTGATTAGCTCAACTGTTCAAAAGTTTTTAAAAGGGCTGGGGATGCAGCTCAGGGGTAGAGCACTTGCATCGACAAGGCCCTGGGTTCCATCTTCAGTACCACAGAAATAAAAAAAAAAAGACTCATAAAATAGAGAGGAAAGGGGTAAACAAGGCCTTCATCCACCATGAAGGGCCAAATCCTCCACTCACTCAGGCTCAGTTCCCTGGGCTCCCATCCACCCTGGCCTGAAGCTGGTTCCTGAGAAAGTTAAATAATAACAGCTGGCAAAGACCTCCTCACAGACAGCAGCGATCCAGCCTATCATTTATCAATTACTAAGTTTGCCAACTCGAAACACAAGGGCTGCGCAAAGGTCATCAGGAGCCTTTGTCCCTCTTTCCTGCTTCCTGGGAACTTCCCCAAACTGGTGCCCTTAGGTGCCCAGAGCAAAGCAAGCCAACAAATTCCCACTTTTCTCTAAAAAGTGTGGCAAGGAGTCTCATGGGCTCCTGGCTGAGAAGAGTATGTTTTTATGAATTTCCAACGCGATCCATGTAAACTATTTAGAAATAGAGTACTTTTCATCATTTATTCCTCTTGATTTACCCTTTTCTGTTCTGTTTTGTGGGTGGGGTTTCTTTCCATATAAGTCACACATTATTTCTTCCTAAATTAATTGGTATCATTCATTTGAAATGAGATTTCCTCTCCCATCCCCATTAAGTTTATGGATTTTCCCTATATTTTTAACTACCTTGTATAACTCTAATTGATATAACAGTTTTTCAGTTGATTTGGTTGGATTTTTCCAGATTAGCAATTACTTCACTCAAACAATATTTTTATTACCTTCTTTTCACTACTTACACCTCTGTTTTCTATTTCTTGTCTTACTGCATGAGCTAAGGCTGGGATCGCAAACTCTAATGTCCACTAGGCCAACAGACGACAGAGCTGGGTAAATTGAGCCAGGTAAGGACCGGAAATCTCAAGAATGACACTGTACCCACAGGTGACAGCTGCCCCTCTTCTCTATTCTTAGATCCAGGGGCACAGGCTTGCCAAATTTCGAAAGAAGCCAAGAGATACAGATTTTTTTGTTTGGGGTTTTTGTTTTGTTTTGTTGGTGAGACCACTAATTCATTAGAAGTTAGCAACTAATTTTTTAAATTTGCAAATTCGGGAAAGACCAAAATATAGAATACCTAATGGTCAGATTGAGTCTAAGGATAGCCAACAACTTCTAGGCAAGATCTCCAGAATTTAAAAAAGTGCTGAATTTAAGTCATAATAGAAATGAACACACTTACCTCATCCCTGACTTCCTCTAAAATGGGGCCACTAAAAAGGATGTTTTCTTTTGACTTGAAGACAGTGTGCATTGTGTTCAGTCTCTAACACTAGTTTACCAGGAAAGCTTTATTAAAAATGAATTTTGAATTTTATTACATAAATTGTTTTTCTCATTTGACCCTTTATGATAACTTATATTCATAAATTTCCTAATATTGCTAAAGAAAAATAAAAGAGAATACTTAAAACAACATACTGTGGGAGAAGTCACTATAATTTGAGCTTTCAAAGAAAAAAATGTGAACAGATCTTTCCTAACTTTTTTAACTCCTTGGTTTTATTTTATTGACTCAACACTTGGTGGTGACTTGCTTTCTCACTCATATTCCAGCAATTTATTCTAGCCTAGTAAAATCCCAGTTATAAAACTGTCACTGACATCATCTGTTTCAAAAAAATTCCTTACAACTGGATCCATCATCGACTCAGTCTACACAACCAGTTTTGAATTCCAAAGCAATTCCACACCACAATCCACATCTGTATCCCCAAATCCACTTTGATACAGTTTCCCAAGTTCACTTTGATACAATTCACTCTTTGGAAAGATGTTAGAATGACAAATTTTCTGGAAACAGGTTTTTTTCTTAGGGGCAGGGGCTGGGAGAACATTAAATTAAAAAGATGAAATTGGCCTAAAACAGAAAAGACATTCAATGCATGAATGTAAAAACATCACTAAACTTGGCTTACAAAATTGTTAATTATGTACTTGACAGTGAAATATCACAAACAGCTGGGGCTAAAGAATACAAACCCACACAAGGAGCGGGTAGGGGTGGGAAAAAGTACAGTCAGACCATCCAAGAAGATGTTTACACTCAACCTCTTCCTCAGGAACAACTTTGACACCTACACAGTGGGTCACCCACCTTCACCAAACTCCCAAGCCAACTATTCCCAGGTTTCAATGTGCAGGCATTGAACTGGAAATGGTTCTTCCCATTTAGAAAGTTAGGCCATAAGGCTTGTGGCCACCAGAGAGAAAGAACCAGGCCAGAATTGAAAAGAATGTGCACACACAGGCTGTGGAAAGCAAAGCCCTGACTTTGAGAAGTGTACTCTTAATTTTTCTTTTCTTTCAAAATATGTAAATAGTTTCACTGTCTTGGTAGAAGGTTCCAGAGAACCTCCTGAAGCCTGACATCCCATCTCCTCTCACACACATACTCGAGCGCTCACCACATATTCTGCCAGGAGTCTGTTCTCCAAGGACCCCATCCCCACTCACGGGGAGCACCAGCTTCACAAACACACAGTTGTTGAGAAAATTCTCACCAGTAGAGCTAGTGACAAGGCAAAAGCCCAAACCCCAAACCAGACATCTCCAGGTAGAAATGGCTGCCTGACCCTGTGACATTGGGGAGAAAGACTTTTTGGGGAAAAAAAAAACACATTGATTTTATTCCACAGGGACCCTGTTAGCAGTTCTGTGATAGAAGACAATGGCTCTCCTTTCAGCCATATATAGTTACAAAAAAGAAAATTCTAATCCTTAATTTCTCAGCACACTGTAACACACAACTTATGTATTCCTGATCCAAAAATCCCAAATCAAAAATGCTCCACATTTTTCTGGGATTGCACAAATGGTGTGACTCTACATCATGTACAACCAGAGAAATGAAAAGTTGTGTTCCATGTGTGTACAATGAAACGAAATGCATTCTGCTGTCATGATAACTAATTAAAAGAAAAAAGAAAAAAAAAGTTAAAAAAAAATTGCTCCAAAATTCAAAACTTTTGAGAACTGACATGATGCTAAAAGTGGAAAATTTCACACCTAACTTCATGTGATAAATCACAATCAAAACACAAGTGCACTAAAAATATTGTAAAAAAATTACCTCAGACTTTGTGTAAAAGGTGTTTATAAACATAAATGAATTTTATGATAAGATTTGGTCCCATCCCCAAGCTAACGCCTTATGTATATACCAACAGGATTACAAAATCTAAAATAAAAAAGAAATCCAAAGTCTGAAACACTTCTGGTTCCAAGCATTTTGGATAAGGGATCTGCTGCCTGCATACCTCCAGTGGGAGTCTAGGGAGTGTAAGCTCACACAGAATATTAAAACATTTCTGTAAACCTTATATTTCTAAAAAAATGTCTAGGAGTTTTAGTAAATCATCCCCAGACTAGATTTTGGCTAACTTTAGATGGTAAATTTCAGGGCTGGGGCTGGGGCTCAGCAGTAGAGCACTCACCTAGCATGTGTGAGGCCCTGGGTTCGATCGTCAGCACCACATAAAAATAAATAAGTAAAATAAAGGTATGTGTCCAACTACAACTAAAAGAATAAATATTTTTTAAAAAGATAGTAAATTTCAAAGACCAAAGGTTAGAGCCTTCTAGGAAAAAAATAAATTAGACCATTCTCTTCTTTTTAAACAGAATGATTAAACATCTTCATTTGTCTGCCTCCATAGAATATACTGGGAATAACCATATCATGATTTCAGCTTCTCTGAAAGGTAAGGATCCCCAGAGGACAAAGTCCAATTTCTTCTCCTGCTAATCTTCTCCAAAAATTCCACATCTTCCATAATAGTTTAAGAGGCTGATGTTCTCTCTGGCTATATCTCAAACTGTCTCAGTGGGTAAAAGGCACTGGAGTAACTGACCATGCATGGTAAGAGGCCCCAGTTAGCTCTTCTCCAGGTTACTGACTGCTGCCATGATTGGAAGGGCAGAAGTGTAAAGGTTTCCTTAGAATATTACGGGCCAACTCAATAACAGAGGAGGCATCCACACAGGAGATAAGACATTATAGCATTACGGCACCTAACACTGATTAAAAAGACAAGCAAACCCAAGCAACCTGAAAGCAGTGTGTCCAGACACCAAAAGAAGGGGAATCAATTTAGGGCAGGTCAATGGAAACAGCTTTACCCTCCAGAAGACCATGGCAAAAACCACTTCAATGCCAGTCGCAGGAGATCACTCTATTTTGCAAAATATAAAACTGTTTCATTGCAAATCTGTGGAAACAATGTCACAGGGGCCAAGGGCTGTCACTTCGAGTCAAAGAAGGCCCACTTCACTGTAGCGCTGATGGCCAGCGATGTCAAGGCGAATTATACCCCCACGCGCCAAGAAAGAAATCAAAGTCAGAGAGGAACGCTCAGCTAGAGACACACCCACAGGAGTTTGGAAAGCCAGCACTCCTTCCACACCACAGGAATCAATGACAGGCTTAACAAAGGACGTGGGGTTTCCCCTCCCACATCAAGGAATGGAAAGGACAAGCTGGGCACTGTAGTGAACACTTTGTCCCAGCTACCAGGAAGACAGAGGCAGGAGGATCACTTGAGTCTAGGAGTTCAAGGCCAGCCTGGGTAACAGAGAGAGACACCTTCTTGATAAAGGAAGAAAGGAATGGGAGGGGAAAGAAACAGTGAAAGGATAGTCCCTACGGAGGAACTGGGACCCATTCTGAAGACCAAGGCACTCTACTCTTGGAGATGTGTTGGGGAGGTGGGAGAGGGTACAGCAAAGATCACCAGCTCGTGGAACCAGAATATTAGAAATATTAAAAAGCAGAAACTGAAAGGGATAGACATCCAAAGAAAGAACTGTATTATTTATCCAGGTTGTTCTGAGGTCCCATGAGTTACTTGAGTGAAATGACAGGTGAGGTAGAAGAGATGTATGACTTACAGTCAGGGGTATGAGGTCTTGGACCTGTCACAAACTCTCCAGGACATGGATCAGGTATAGCCAATGAGAAGATTCTACAGAAACATGATGTCATGGCTGGAAATCTATTCCCCTAGAAGTCAGCAGGGAAATCAAAAGGTACAAGTAAGTTCAAGCCCAGTTCTGAAGCAGGAGAAGAAAGAAGTAGATCTCATGCAGATTCCAAAGAAGCCACAGTCTTGACAGCTATGGGTATGAACAAAACATACGGGGAGCAGGAGGGAAGCCAGTCCCAACTGAACAAACTGTATTCATATCCACATCATCAGACCTAGAGGCAGACTCCCAATGCAGAAAGAAAACATTTCTTCAAGCACCTTGTGATAGACTCAACAGTGACTAAAACCCATGATTCCAAGGATGAAGGCTGTCTGATCACTGTTCAGTCTCTGGCTGGGCAAAGAATGATTGTGTACTTGTAACTAAAAGGACAAAGAAGAGATGGACTACCAATCATTATCTTCTGAGAGCTAAGCACTGAGATATGTGCATGTATGTCCATGAATTTTCATTTCATCTTTCTAGTCACCCATTTAATAGATCAAGAAACTAAAGTGCAGAGAGACTTCAGAAAATGTCCAGTACACATTGACCAGCAGTCATGGCTGCTGGATATGATGGAGAAGCAAGTCTCTGAGAGCCCAGTGGCTCCCACATGCACATAGGCCCCCGAGCATCATATTAGAACCAGCCAAATCTGCCATAATGATTAGAGGCAGAGAGTGGTCAGCCCAGGCAGGAGCAAAACGCACCAGAGGGCTGCAGGTCTGCCAAGCCCACAAAGAGGGATCACCCTGGGCCCAGTCTTTCTATCAGGTAACTTTTAACTTGGCACATAAAAATGAAAAAGTGCCTTTGTTTAAAACCCTCCTAAAGTTTCTGATCACAATGATTTATGTAAATAAAATGTTAAATTAAAATGAAGGTGTTAATAAAATTACATATATGATGGAATGGCTGTTCTTTTTAAAACTGATCTGCAATAAATTTTCTAAATTCTGATTGCAGGTGATTCCAGCCTTGAAAGCTTTGCCAACAATAGCCAGCAGAGGTCTATTACTGAAGTGGTATTAATATAGCTATCATCACCAATTCAAAGCAGATAATAAAGGACTGACACATTTATTATCATTATTAATTAACAGTTTTCTAAGATGGAATTAAATCAATATGCTGCTCTGATATCATTTTAACTAGTTATGCAAATCAAACATTTAGAGCCCATGAACAGATATAAATGCCATTCAAAATTCACTTCACACTTATTACTGTAATATCAGAACTTTCAGGCTTTGCTAGTAAAAAAAAAAAAAAAGACTTAATGCTCATTTAATTACACTCAGACATAAAGCTTATGGAATGAAAGTTGAAATAGCTGATTAGTTAGGAAGTCGCAGTAAGGCTATAACATTCAGGATAGACAATGAGATAATAATGTGAAGATGCAGGGCTCTGCGTTGAGAGGTTCTGGCAGATCCTATTAAAAAGAACAATGACATGTGTAGGAGAATGTGTCTTGAAATTACAAAGTTGAGGATCCTTTCTTAGGTCCAGAAAGTAGAAGACGAGGAAGAAGATAAAGAGAAAGGAAAAGAGAAAAAAATGGGGAAAGGAAACCCTACAACTCATCATTTATAAAAATAGGAAACTTCCAGGCTAAATTGCTAAACACTTCCTCCTACTTAGAGACAGCTGCAGAGGGTTTTTCCTACAGAGCCACCTCTGCCTCCCAGCTTTCCTCTCCAGGTAAGAGGAGTTCTTCAGGTCAGGGCAGCTCTCTACAGAGTCACAGCGAGATTCAGAGCATTTTGCTCCTGGGTTCAATGAGGACAAAAAGTGAAGTAAAAGGTTTGACACAGAGATTTGGGTTACTCATCTGGACAAGCAGCTAAACCCTAAAGAATGGGTGACACTAAAAATGCTATGAGAGGGACCTGACCCTTCTCCAGCTCCATGGCTATTGGGGCAATGAGCCACCTGCTTGCTTGCTCAGGTGGTTCAAAACATAATGCCAAGAGGGAGGGTGATGGAATGAATGACTTTCTAAGTGCCCTAGTTGGCACATTTTGAGCATTGCTCAAGTGGACTTCTAGAAGCGAGTCGGCATGTCTGCTATCAGCACCATAGAATAAAAGCAAAAATTCTGATTGGCAGGTGCAAAGGGGTTCTGGTCACATCAACCACTAAAGGCTCCATGCATGGAGCAGCCAAAGACAGTGCTGTCAGGACCATGGTTTGGCTTGCAGTAAGGAATACAGTGATCCACAAAAGTTCACTGGGCTTCTAGCAAGTAGAATTAAGCTTTGAATGTTTTTATGAAAAGGACTGACTTGTTTTAGTAACATGTGTTAGTCTGTGAAATACTGGCTCATCTTTTTTTCTTCAAATCATACTCCGTCTTCACCCTGGAGTACATTTGATCCTCAATGCAATCAGGTTCAGAGCTAGAAAATAAATAGTATATAGACCAACAGAAAATGTAGCAATTGTTCTGCTGTGATCCAAATGAAACAATATAAAAAGGAGAAAATGCAATCTTATTATCCTCTCCCCGACTTCCACCCTCAACCTCAGCACCTTAACATTCACCATTATCCAAAGATCAAGCTACATACCAGTAGGCATCATATCATGTTGTTGCGAGCTATGGAGATTTACAAATTAAAAAATAATAAATGACTAATAAGTTAAAACTTGAGGCACTATGATCCTATTCTGGGAGTGGGAAATTACAACTGTCACTGTGAATAGTTGTGCAAGTGGGAAAATGCACAGAAAGGAGACTGGAAAGATGTATAAGAAAGTCTGTAGCAGCAGGTGACTCAGAGCAGGCTGATTCTGGGTGACACTTTATTGCCTTCTTTGTGCCTCGATGAATTTTCTGAATTTTCACAAGGACCATTCTTCCACAAAAGAAATGCTTACTGAGAGCCAACCATTGGCCACACAGTAAGGCAGCCTGCTGGAAAGACTGTGACCAAGACAATCAGGGTCCCTGCCCTCTCCATGAAAGAAATTAACAGGAGTCAGAGAAACAAGCAATTAGTTTAAAAGATGATTATTTTGTGATTTAAAAAAATCACTGTTTGTAAAAACTTCCTCCTACTTAATGAGAATTCTACACATCTTTCCTACCTCTTGAGCAAAACTGAAATGTCCCAGTTGAGAGTGTTTATCTCTTCCCCAAAGGGAAGCAATCACACAGCAAGTGCCTGGGGCTTGAGAGATCACTCTTTTCTTCTTGCAGTGCAGAGGTGGATTTTTTGTCAAGCAAGATCCAAGCATTTGGGTAAACGGTCCTGGTGTCCTCCCAACCCTCACAGGATGATTTTCATTGAAAATTTCCCACAGAAATAATCGGGGCCCTCTGCCTTTCTAGTCACGCCACTCTCCAGAGTCTACTGGCTATACTTAAATCTCCAGACTCAGTGATCCCATCCATGGTCCAAACCTTCTCCACTCCCGGCTTCCCATCAGCCCCAAACATGAAGCAAAATTGCCATAAATCATCCTCTTTGAAGACCTTTGATCTTTTTAAACATTCACCATCTCTCTACACCTTCAAATATCTGGAGAATATAGAAGAACCTAGGGAAGACTGATAGAGGGGAGAAAGGTTATGAGAAAAATTCTGTCTTCATCCCTTTTAGGAAATTCAACTTCTGGCTCAGGAATAACACAGAAATAACAATTCTATGTGTGAGGACAAGAATGTACAAATGGCTATATCTAAGGGTGGACATGAGACCTCATTGGTAGGTAAAACACACAGAATACAAAATACAAGCTCAACCTGGCAGATTGCTGGAGGTGACAATCAAGAGGATGTTTGCCAAGGTAAGCAGTGACCATCTGTCAGGCCAAACCCTAAAATAGTCTTTGATGACTATAGCATGACTGGTGCAGTCCTGCCTCTGGAGGGCTTAGCAGGTGAGACCAATAAGTGAAGCATCCAATTATGAGGAAACCATCACCTCAGCTTAGGGAACAGCATGAGTGGCAGTAAATTAGGCTCAAAGCCCAAAGACTAGAGCTAAAGTAGGATGTCCACCCAAGATGGAGCTATTATTACCACACAGAAGAGCAAGCCCTTCAGCCTTGCCTTGTGTGTTTCCCTGTTAGTCAACACAGCCCGGCAACCATGAGGCCACCCACACAGAATATGGATGGCTTTGCCATCATATAACAACTGTATATTTTGCCCCTGCTTCCCTGGCATTGGGTATCCAAGGGAAGCCATGGACAGTGGAACAAACCTATCAAGTGGTGGGTCTTAGGACATGTCATTAAACAGAAGTAGACACCAAAACTTCATAAACACTACTATTCTTTAAACTCTTTCCAAGGGGACATTTCCCCCAAACTTAGTAAGAGGCTCCCTACCCAGCCTCGGGTTGAAGAACAGCAGTGCTCTCTCCCTCCCCGTTGATAGTCTGTCTCCCGGCTCTACCTCTACTTGATCTTCGGCCCCAGATGTTCCGCTTCAGAGCATTTCTTGTGCCCCCCTCAACACCAAAAAAAAAAGTCACTCAAAAGTAAAAGCAGCAAGAAAGTCTTTAGCTTGTCAAATGGGAGGAATGACATTCCAGGAGCAACTGGAGCCTAGGTCAACTGGTTCCCTTGCTGTTGGTGATGGGTGATGTTGGACTGAGCCACACCGGTGCATGGTGAGGAAGGGAGCAGCTGCAGTTAGGGACCTTCCTTAGAAGCCATCCACAGAACAGAAATTCAAAGTACACCACGTAATTAAAAAAAAAAAAAAAAGAAAGAAAGAAAAGACATGATGCTCTTCTTAAAATTGGAACTTGAAAGGGAAAAGGATAAGGAGAGAAGGGATGAGAGAAAAGTAAGTCTTCAAGTCTATTCCACAAATGAAAACAAGCAAAGACATGTGTTCGTTTTTAATCCTAGAAAGAGAAATTAACCCACTATAGCAAGAAAATTAACCAAGGGAAGATACAGCATTCTTTTTTAAACTAGGCAGCACCTTCTTGGCCCGCTTCAACCCTCACCCCATCCCAATCGACTTCAATCCACCAAAGTCAGGGGGTTGAAACCTCCTTCAAGGTGCAGTGGGCAAGAAAAAGGACTCCACAGTTTTCTGCCTGGATTCAAATCCTGTTTCCCATCAGCTGGACAAGTCATCTAAACTCTCTGTGTCTCAGTTTCCTTGACTTTAAAATTAAAATAGGACAGTCCTCTCTCTCATAGGGTCATCAAGAGGATCAAACATGGCTGATTCATGTAAAGGACTCACAACAGTCCCTGTAGGTGGCAAGCACTCTACACACCAGGAGCTATTATGATGTTGACATCACTGCCATCTTGCAAAGGTCCTTTCCACTCAAGCCTTCCCCACAGTGGAGATGGCCCCCATCCCTGCAGTGGGGCTGGTTGGTGTCTGCACAGCTCCCAAGGCTGAGGGCAGCTATGTATTCCTACCACAGTAAAATTATGCCCAAACCTATGAATGTGCAAACTTCCCTGAATGAGATTACTTGAAAGCAATTTTGAGGATTTGGTCCTTCAACTCTTTATATAACCAATTTATAATAATGGGGCTTTTTTTCCTGTGGTCCACAAGTCTCCCAGATTGTTATTAGTGTTGCCTTGGTTAGGAAGCTGCAATATGATCCGCTGACTAGAAATACTGGCATAATTTATTGCATTATTACTCCTCTGAACTGCAAGCAATTAATTACCTGCAGCAGGATGCACAAGTAAAAATTTATCAGAGGAAAGTGATGAAAAATGTGCCCACTGCTTTAAAATAATAGGTGCTTAATGGTTTTTTGTTTGCTGGCTAATCTCAGGCATCTTATAAACAACTCCAGCTTGCATATCAGTTGTGAATCGAACCCCCTCCTCTATCCCCCCTTTATATTATTCTATCATCCCATATCTCCCCTGAGGACAGGAAGAAATGTCTAAAATATTCACTTAAAAGCAGAAGAAAAATTTCATTTCTCTCCTGCATGGAAAAATTATTAATATAATATAGAAATACGTGATGAAATATATGCGTATGTTTATCGCTTGTGTTGGTAACGCAAATATATTTGCTTGACTGATGTGCCCCTTCCTCTATCACAGCATTTGACTTCAAAACTTATAAAACCCATGCTGGATAAAAAGACACATCCTAAGGGATACGTATATATGAACTGTTATCTCCAACACCTCGTGACATTCATGTAACCTGCATCTGAAATCCTCAAATGCTGTCCCTGAGAAAATTTTCCACCGAACACTCTCCTCATCTTTCTCCTAATTCCATCATCGACCAAGACCCAGAAAGAGAGAGGAAACAGGGCCAATATATGTTATTGTATTATTTATAAATTCCGTGCGCATATGAAAGATGGGATAAATTCATTATATATTTGTTTCTCCCTTTCAGAATTATTCACATCTGTATGATTCTGTAATTGTTTCTTCTATAAAGTTATTGGAGTAATTTTGCTCCGTATATTCCCGATCAATTCCCCCTCTCAAGGGCACAGTTGAAAAGTGATATTTGAAAACGGCCTCTGATAGATTGCATGGTTAGTCAGCAGCAGAGACAAACAACCTAATCCAGCACAAATTAGTTCGGCTGCCAGCAATAGTTTTATACAAAGATGTAAATTATGTTGTCAAAATCGGTCGCTTTCTAGCTTGCTGCTCAGCTAACAAGAAACCACTTTGGCTGATAAAGATGAACACTAAGCTTCCCTCTCTTACAAATTTGCAAATCTGCCATTTCAGCATTCTGTTAGCCACAAACAAACGGCCCGCTATAATTGCTTCTTTTCTTCCACGGTGGTATTTTTTCCTCCTTGTGCTGCTCCTTCAAGGCTACACTTGAAAACAACAACAACAAAGCCCCAAAGCACCACCACAATAAACACTAGCGCCTCTCAGGCAAGAACTGAAGGAAGAGCTGGCCTCCTGTGGCCACTACTCCCTTCCCTGCAAAACCAAAAGCCCAGCCACTCACGCATGGCATAGGCCCCGCCATGGTCTCTCCAAATCTGTTGTCTAAAGGACCAAGAGGGCAGGGAATATTTTTGGCTTTCATGGAGATGGAAATATCCTTACAGCTTTCAACAAGGATCGTCTTAGACAGTACCCCATCCATTCTTCCTTCTTTTACAAGCTCCCAATCCAGTCAAGGGAGGGGGACACAGCATACTTTCAAGGGGCCCATGTGGAAAGCTCCAGCAGGCTGCCTGTGTTAAACTGGAATCAGATAGATCTAATGCTGGACTGAAAATAATAATGCATTATAACGGTAATTATATCCAGCATAAGTCAAATAAATAAATTATAAATTACAATTACCCTTTAAAGTTGCTAGTCTCACTGTTTGCTTTACAATTAACTGCAGGTGCTTCTGCATGTTTTATTACAGTCCCAAAGTTATATATTTGAAAGAATGGTACAGATGATTCCTGTTTATTTGTTAAATTAAAGCATTGTTGGTAAAATTACGGCTTAATTAATATTATGGGTACTGTATAACAAAATAGTTTACCTTGTACATAATTTATCTCCACATGCATATCTCAGCCCAGACCCATTACAGCTCTAAGGCAGCTAAAATAAAATATTCCTCCTTTGCTGGCATTTTTCTAAACAGCAGTTCACTAAATCAATATTATTCACTTGGTATTTTTAAAAGCAGTGTATCTTAATAATTACACAGCATTAGAGTAGGCAATAATTTTACTTGCTAAGCATATTAAATTTAGCAAACCATCAGTCAAATAGTTTGTTCTTTCTCAGAATGGGTAAGCAGTGAGTGAGTTTGGAATCATGTTCCTTTGGTATAAATGTCACATAGAGTTTAAGAATGCGTCTGTGACTCCCTAAGCCAGCCCGGCACTATATATCTTTATTAGTTTCAGTGGTCAGTGCAGTGACCAGTTGTTTATTCTCATTACTCAAGACAAGGTGAGCCACTTGGTAGTGACTGCAATCACAGCTAAAAACATATGACTTTGCAGAAAGTAAAATCTGTAGACAAGGCTACGTGCACAATGGCCGAGACACGGGCTCCAAACAGGACTGGCAGAAGGATGGAAAGAAGGTAACTAAACACAGGCGCACATTGGTTTGTGTGGATGAGCTCTCAATCTGTCTCCACCCTTTATCTCTGGGCCACCTTATGCTTTTTCATTGTTCTTTATTCACTGGAAAACACCACTAATTCCTTATTTCTCTTGTCTTGGTCCACGTCTGAATTTATTCTTTCCTTCTCAAGCTCACAGAAAACTTCTTATGTACCATCTCTCTTCCTATATCATCACCCCTAAATAAAGCAAATCCCTCTAAAAAATCAAAATCTATTCTTCTAAATATATATATTTACACAGAGAGAGAGAGAGAGAGAGAGAGAGAGAGAGAGAGAGAGAGAGAGACACTTATTTTTCAGAAAATCAATTCACCAGCTGCTTAAAACCAAAGCAGGTGATTTCTGCCTGAGCTGTAGGAAACTGCTAGCACTATCAAACACTATCTGAATAATGCTTTTAAATATGGTGTAGTCTCCAGGTTCTGACTTTTAGATAAATGTATAGAACCTCTTGATCACTGTGGAGAAGAGAAGCAGGGTGAGGTAGAAATAGGCAAGCTGTGCCAGGAAATGGCCCCTCAATCTGCACAGGACAGTAGCCCATATCTTCTCCATCTTCTGCTTCTCTCTCTTCCTACTCAGAGGCAGCCCAGACTTCTCTTTCCATGGATCCTGGTAAGGTGACACCATTTTGGAGACCCAGCAAAACCTCAGAGGAGCCTCTACCTCAGTCCACTGTGGCCAAAGTTCAAGCCATGCTCACAGGTGTTCAGTTTACAAACTTCAGAGAAATTTCCTGGTGGCCTTCTATGGCTAGAGACAACATGTAAATGCCAATGGTTTGCTCAGCCTCTTCTTCTAGGGCAGCACAGACCTGCTTCCATCACCAGAAGGAGGCAGCTATCTGGTCATGTGCCGAGGGTCTGCCAGGGTACATGCCAACCAAGAGGGGTCACAGCAGCTCAGGCAGGAATGGAAAAGGGATGATTTCCTGGGTGAGGGAGGATAGAGGAGGACCAGTATTCACTCCAGCCCATGAAGAGAACAGTTCTTGAGTACCTATAACTCTGTGCTAGGCACTCACCAGACCCTGTGGAGAAAGAAGTATAAGACAGATAACATTTGAGAAAAGATAATCACAAAGTTTCAGTTCACAGTGGTAACAGATGAGAGCTGTGTTAGTCAGCTTTTCATCATTGTGACCAAAATGCCTGACAAGAACAGCTTAGTGGAAGAAAATTTTATTTTGGCTCACAGTTTCAGAGGTTCAGCCCAGGGTGGCCAACTCCATAGCTTTGGGCTCAAGGTGAGGCAGAACATTGTGGTGGAAGTTCAGCGGGCAGCAGAGGAAATCTACCTAGCTCATGGTAGGCAGAAAGCAGAAAGAGGTGAGAAGGGACTGTAAAGAAGACAAACTCTTCCAGGGTATTCCCCAGTGACCCACCTCCTCCAGCTATGCCCCACCTGCCTATAGTTACTACCCAGTTAGTCTGTTCAAACTAGGATGGACTGATTAGGTTACAGCTCTGACAAAACAATCATTTCACCACTGAACATCCCTGTATTAACACAGGAGCTCTGGGGAGGGGGGACGTTTTATATCCAAACCATAACAAGAGGCAAAAAAGTCATAAAACTTAATTGCCAAACAAAAAAAAATGAAATATCCACCCAGCAATCATGGAATGATGTATTCACTAAGATGGGGCATGTAGGGAAAGGTTGGCACCAGAGATGAGATCTAAACTGGATCACGAAAAGCAATTCGAAAATGGAGTGATGGAAAAGAAATAGAAGTGAATTCAACATGAGCAAGATTATGTGTGGCAAAGGCTAGAGGAACAGGACTGCAAGGCATAAGACTCAAGAACCACCTCTGCACAACCATGATCACACACACAGGCACATGAAGGAGCACCAGCCTGCACTCCTGCTTTAGAAACCCAACCCCCACCAAACCCACAGCCGAACATCAACCTGTGCACTCCTCAACCTGAGGCCCACTTACATGGGTTTAGGCTATCAGGCCCATATCTAAAAATGCAACCTTCTGCCTACATTAAGTCACAAAGGAAAGTACACTTGTTTTTATATACAGGCCTGAAGTTTACACCTTTTACTCTGCAACAGATACATCTCATTGAGAATTTTTCTTCTGTGATACAACTGATCAAGTTTGAGGTAGAGTTCAGTGACTGGTCCGGCTGAAGAAAAGGCCCAATCTATGAATGTAGCAGGTTTCCCAGGGCGGGGGGTGGGGGGGAAGAGCAGCACACACTCTCAGCCTTTACAGGGTGACACTTCTACAGGACACTAACACTTCTGTGTGGCCAGCTGTGACTGTGTACTGGCCCAGGACTCTGGTCAGCTGCAAATGGGAGCAGGTCCTGAGCCTGTACACAGTCAGGTGAGTGTGGATGGAATAACATGGTAGGAAGGGTAGGATAATGATATTAGAAGAAACATGACTAAAAAAAAAAAAAAGGAGAAAAAAAAATCCAAAATTATTGAATGCACTAGGCTAGACCCTTGAACACAGTCTACTTCATTTACAGATGAGGACACTAAGACTCCAGTTAAACAATTTGCATTCAAGGGCTCCACAGCTAATAGGTTTGTAGAGGCCAACTGTGAACCCAGAGCTCCCCAATTCTGAAGGAGATGGTATTTCCCCCTGCTTGTGCCTCAGAGTGGCTGGCTGACAGAGACACAATGCACAGGATTGCTTTCATAAGAGACTCACTGTAACGCTAAAGAAAAAAATGGGGGAAAATGAAGTAGAAATAAAGGGTAGAAAAGAAATGTTTTTTCACTCAATCCCAAATGAACAGAAAATCCTGGAGGGATCTGGGTATTCACCCCACCAACACCACCCTAGAGCACGCAATCCCTCACACAAGAATGAGCTACAACTGTTGACACTGATTAAAACCAGTAGCGTGCACTGAGAACCCAGCAATGCAATTTGGGTGGGCTACAAACTACAGGCCCTAGGGTGGAAGTTTCCCTAATACCTGTAGGCAGCCTCCTTTTTAGGGTATGTAGCAGACATACACACACACACACACACACACACAAAAAAAATAGTAGTCTATGTAAATAGGGACGATGGGATCTGGTTAAGATGACAACATAAAATTGTCACTATGGGGGAAGTGGGGAAGAAAAGAGAATTAAAGAGGAGGACTAAGAAGTAATTTTTCCATCATTTTTTGTGGTATTATTTCAAAATGAAGAGCATCATCATATGTTGGTATTTAGTTACAAATAAAAGAAAATGCCAACTTAGACTGGGGACAGATGCAGGAAATGTTAAACAACAATACAGCAGGTAAATTACATTATGAGACAGCAACACAAGAGCACTCACAAGTCAGTCCATGATTAAGACCCAAAGAATATCCCTTAGATGAGTACAGTGTACTGCTATTCAAAAGCTCTTCTCCATTCATCATATCATTGGATCTTCCTCGGAGAGGAGGAAGATGCCTATTCTGAATGTTCTGGTCTTCTGACCGAGGCAATGAAAGCCCAGGGAGGTTGACCTGACCAAGGGTCCACTCAGTCTTCAGTAATCCCAGGCCCTCTGACACCTTCTCCATCCTGGTGCCATCTTTTCCAAAGGAAGCAGAAGTTCAGATGTGGATGAACTATGGTGTGAGACGTGGTGGAGGAAACAGTAATGGTGGTTGGCCTCAAGAACCGTGTAGGACTGAGGGTGAAGGGAATCCATGAGGCAATTCAGGGAGATGGAACAGGGTCATTAAAAAAATGGGCAGGAACAAGTTATGGCTGTGAGGTGGTTTGGCTATGGCAGAGCACATAGACAGAAAAGAAGCAAGAGAAGGATCAAGAGAAAAAGGAGTGGGAGTGGTCGATGCCAAGGGAAGGAGACTCCACTTGCCTCTGTAAGTCAGTGGGAGCCATGAAATGATTTTAAGGAGATGGGCATAATAGAAGATATATACTGGCAGGACAAAAATTACGTCATTAGAGATCTAATTTAATGTCACCATTTAACATAGAAGAGGACACTCAAAATACCAAATTGGCCAAATTTTCCAATAAGTGTGAGACACGGGCTGCTACCAGGCACCCCCTAATCAGCCATTTGCTAAATAATACAGGCTTACTCCTTCCACTTAGAGGCTGTGACTGGGAGAAACTTGGCAACGTTACCTACCTGTCCTTATGATGCCTCTGCTCTGGCATCCTCTGACTTCCCCTCTCCACTATGCTTTTAACCAAGAGACAACATCTTACTTGGATGCCTCTCAGTATCAGAATGCAGGTGCCTTACAGGTGACTTCAGCTAGTTCAGTAAAATGACTCAAGCCAAAAGCACAACTGGTAAATCCATGGAGTGTCCCTTCCCCACACAATGCTCTTTCACAGAGACCTCCAGCCTAACTTTGTGGTTCCAGATCACAGAGTTGGCATAGATCATCTTAGTCCCCAGCCCTAGACAGTCTGCCTAATGGATCAGGGATAGGACCCAGATATATGCATTGTCAGAATCTCCAGGTGACTCTGATGTTTTGCCAGATTTGAAACCCCTGAAATTCCAAAGAGGAAAACAGGAATTTCAGATGCCCTGACAGAAACAGTATGGTGGTATGGTCTAGCCTATCTAGATCCTTCAAATGAAACCATACAAGAAGGGGTCTCTGGAGTTCTAGCACTACATTGTAGATGTTCATATTTCACCAAGATCATACTACAAAGTCAGCAGATTTATATACATATAACTATCTTCATAAAGATCTCATGAAATCAAGACTTGAGATAACTCAGCAAGAACCATGCTAAAATTAAATTTGCTCTCTTAACCAGAAAGGAGCTAAACATAGTAAAGAAGATGATCATGAATGAGTTTAGAATTCTGGGGGAAACTCCATGAATATATTAGGCATAAACTATCATTTAACTCAGAAACCCCAAACATCTGGTCTGCAAACGAACAACTTTTGGTCACCCGGGTATCATACCATATGCTTGCCTTAATCTCTGTAACAGTAATACTCTTATGTACTTAGTTTTTTCCTCTGATTGACTCACTTTTCCTACTAATTCAGAAATTACAATATGAAAGTTATAGCAATGTCATAAATGAATAGAATATTGTTTAACAAAGAGAAGCCAATTGCAGACGCAGGCATAGTTACTATCATTTAAAAAGTCCATTCTGTGTGCCACTGAAAGTCATTTCCTATACCACTGATGACCCAACAGTTAGGGAAATATGATCTAGGACCAACCACCTCATTTGCCAAAAAAAGAAATGAGTGTTCTGAGAGATAAAGTAATTTGACCAAGCTCACACTGCTCCTAAGAAGCATACCTCTGAGCTGGATAGAGTGGCGCATGCCTGTTCCAGCAAGTTGGGAGGCTGGGTCAGGAAAGTTCAAAGCCAGTCTCAGCAACCTAGTGAGGCCCTAACCAACTCAGCAAGATGCTGTCTCTAAATAAAATACAAAAAAAGGGCTGGGACTGGGGCAGTGGCACATGCCTGTAATCCCAGTGACTCAGGAGGCTAAGGCAGAAGGATCGCAAGTTCAAAGCCAGCCTCAGTAAAAGCGAGGCCCTAAGTAACTCAGGGAGACCCTGTCTCTAAATAAAATACAAAATAGGTCTGGAAATGTGACTCAATGGTCCAGTGCCCCTGAGTTCAATCCCCAGTACCTGTCCCCCCCAAAATAAATAAAGGCAAGCATACCTCTGGTCTCCCAAGTCCTTGCTCAGTAATGTTGCTTCCTGTTTTATGAATATTCAGCTGATATCTTAATAGCAAATCATTGTCATATTTTCATTAAAATAAGTACCCTAAGTATCTCTACTAGGCAACATTAAGGGAGCCTACCTCAAACAACTTTGTTTATCTCTGAACATAAATAAGGGGTTTTTTCCTTTTAAATACAGTTGTCACAGACTTTTCATTAATTCTTATGCGTCCCTTTACTCCAACAATTCTCTGTTTTCACAACAAATTTCATAAAACTACATTTAAAATAACACATGTTCTTTATTTGAGGCTGGCTCTTGTGTTTTGCAAAATGCTGTGCATATTTTTAAGACATCCGTATCTTGAGCAGTCAGACTTCGTGAAATGACTCATTTATGATTCGACACTGAGAGTGAGAAAGCCACTGCAGTCTTCGGGGTCTCTTTCCTCAAGCCCATGTCCTTAATTAGCAGAGAGGGAAGAAGGGGCAGTGATCACTCCCTTTGTCAATCACCAAGATTCACCCAAGCTGACTGGGTGGCTTCAACCGATCACAAGCTGCTGCTGCTTCTAAAGAGCTCGGCTCAGCAGGGGAGGGTCCCCAAGGCAAGGTCAAGGCTTGGTGAGTTCCTTGATACACCTCCCCAGGGAGCAGCCAGCCTCCTGTTCCCCAGCCCTGAACTGTGGACACTCTTCTCCTGGGGTTGCTGCTATCCTCAGGTTATAACAAGTTCATGATTCCAAAAGAAAAAGAATATAAAAACAACACCCATGTCCACAAACCCACCTTGTAAATTAAATAGCGTGCTGCGAGTAGCACGGTGCGCCCTGTGTCGTGTTGTCAGATGCAAGTGCAAAACACAGGTTCTGAAGAAGCAAGGGGAGACTGGGATTCAGTCCCCACCACCACTGTCAACCCTGCTAAGGGGACAAAAATAAGTTGACCTGGGTAGGGGAGGAGAGGAGAGACAGGACAGGAGGGAGACGCTGGGAGGGAGGATGAGGGAGGAGGAAAAAAGTCCTAGGGCTTCTTTCTTCCCTTCTCCCCCCTAGTCTGTGGCATGAAAAAACAATGGCTTTTCTGAGGCACTGTGCAGACAAGGCAGCTCTGAAAAAAAAAAAAACTAATGGCCGTGATTAATGACAATGGGCTGTAGGAGAGCAGGGACACAGCCGCCACATACATCATCCCTTCCCGTCAGTCTCTGCTCCTCCCTGCCCCTCTTCCTCCTACCAGCAAGGCATTATAAAAACGTCTTATCTGCTCCGGACGCTTATTTTAAAGCTGAAATCACAGCGAGACCCCCACCCAAAAGACAAACAAAGAGCGAGAAAGACCGGCCAAGAAAGGATGGCGCTAGAGGAGGGCAGGAGAGGAAAGAGGAAGAGAGGAGGAGAGAGGGAGAGAGACAAAGAGGTGATAGGGTGAACAAGAAAATGGCATGTAAAATAACTCTAAGATATTCCAGGGGAAAATGTGCAGGCTGTAATCATTCAAGATTTCAGCAACTTGACTCCTCACATGCTGAAGCCACATTTTCAAGGTCTTATCTGCCATATGGTTCCCTGTTTAGATGATTTATTAGGTGTAGAAAGCACACTGATAAATTTTACTGCATTTCCCTGAATAGGCAACCTATGGTGTCAATAACAAAGCTCAGGCGGCTTTAATGAAAACTGCAAGCACCAAAGGGTAACCATTTATTTTTGAGTCGCTATAGTATTACTAGGACAAAATTTATCTTCCCTTCTCACGCACTCTGTAGAAACCAAATCTGGTCAAAGTAACAGAGATCACATCCATATGTCAGTGGCTTGCTAACATCTCCCCGGCATGAAGCACTGGCTGTTGCGCTGGAGAAATTGTTTGGTGCTTGCAAGTGACCCATTTTGCATAAGAAATCTTGTTTTTATGAAAAACAAGGAGAGACCCAAAGAACTCTGCAAACGCCAGAGCCTCAGCAATCACACTTAAAGGTGCCACCGGGTCCTCTCGTTTTTCTTTACCCAGAAAATGGGACAGCTGCCCCAGGGGTAGGAATGAAAAAGGAGAAGGTGATGTGTGGATGAGGAGGAGAGAGATTTAGAGAGACAGTCCAATCCATAAATATTTTAAATTTAACCCATCCACACAACATTGTTTGCCTCTATCCACTCTGTTTCTTAGGACGCTGGTCATAAAATAAGTGAAGTCTCTGTTCTCCGCTCATTACCCCGTTCCTAACCCTGCACCTGCCCCTCAACATATACACACACTGCCCCCAAATGCCTCTCTTCCTGGCTAGTAGCTATCTGCAAGTCTGATGTATGTGTTATTTTTATAACAGAGAAACAATCCAACTTTTTAAAACTCCAAAGGCAGCAAAATTAATGACCAAACTGTGGTGGTGGTTGGGGGTGGGGGGGGGAGTTCCTCCAGATGAGGAGAGAAAGAAAGCAGATAGCACTCTCTCGCTGTGTAATCCCCAGCCACAGTGATCAGTTGCAAGCAAATATTTGGCCAGGTTTTCAAGTCTGCAGTTTTCCCCACTGTGGAACAGGCCTGTCCTGAGTGAAGACAGCCTTGCCCAGGAACGTCAAAAGAAGGAAGGGTAAAGAAGAAGTTCAACCGCAACAGCATAAGTTTGAGTCATGTTCTTACAACTGCAAACCAACAAACGAAATAAGCAAAGTTAAAAGGTTGGACCAAAGCTTGCCATACACCAATCTCAATCTTCATTTTTTTCTTCCACCAAAGTTGACACTCAAAAAATGCCTCCTCTAGATGATCTTACCCAGGTTTGTTTCATTTTAGACTTTTTAAACACATCTTTTTCCTTGTTCTGCATCAATATCTTCTATAATAATTTCACAGTGAGAAGACATTAAAAAATCCTTTCTTATTGGTTTTTATCTGCCACTTCAGAAAATGTATATATTTATTTATATACAACATACATATGTATATGTATGTATACATATTTATATGCATATATATATAAATGTAGGCACAATGAGCAAATAAGTAAGCAAACTCTTTGGAAATCAGAACAAAAATTATCAACATTTTAGATAAAACCTCTTTTCACATCATATATAATAAACAATTAAAAGTCATCTTAATCAGTTCAACAGCTATCATTGCTGCTTTTAAAATGTGCTTAGTAAAATGGCATCAATTAAAGTTTAATGTCTTATAAAAGATCATTCAAGTATTATAGTAGAATTAAGAAGAAATAGGTACTGCTTGGACCCTGGCCATATTTTTAGTTTCTCAACTGGAGAGCTTTACAAGAGTATTCATTATTGCTTAGATTGCTTTCAATTCAGCCACGGGTTTATTAAAAGAGGTAGGGCGAAAGGGCCCAGCATGGTTCAGAGTACATTCAACCAGCTGCGTTTCAGTTTGCTAAATATTTCAGTTAGTTTTCAAAGACATCGCAGAAATGACACCTCACACTTTTGTTTTTCTACACACTTTTCCTTTTGTGTGTGTGTGTGTGTGTGTGGTGTGCTGGGGACTGAACCCAGGGCCTTGTGCATGCGAGGCAAACACTCTACTGACTGAGCTACATCCCCAGTCCTCTCTTAATTTTTAACCTCCTCAGTACTTGCTAAGGAAAAGTAATCCACAGAAGTCATTTGCATTGGCATTTGAATGTTAGGGGTTGCTCCTAGTGGCCCATTTTCCTTCTCTGACGGCTCTGAAGGCTTTTATTCTTGGGAAATCCCATTCTGAAGAGAATCAATCAACTTGAATACTAAGATAGCAGAGGGAACTAGGCCATAGGAGAGAGAGAGAGACCCAAGAATACAAATGGGGAACGGCCCTGTCAGGGGTTCCAAGGCAACAAGAAATCTCTTTGATGGCCCAATAAACAGGACTGATTGACACAGTGATTCAGGTTGTTCACTAACCAATGGTATTTGGCCAAGGGGATAGATGGGAACTGAGATCTAGTCTATGCCCCACTTTCCAAACTCAGGTCCTACTTATGGTTTCATCCACCCAGAGGAAAGGGACACCTTTTCCTAATTCTCCCAGAAACATTATATAGCTGACTGCTAATAAAGTCACTTGAGGAAAACCAGGCTAAGCAATTCACGAAAGGGCAAGTACTGTATGATTCTACTCCTAAGGTTGCCAGGGGCTGAGGGAAGTGGAGAACATGAGTCATTCTTTAATAAATACAGAATTTCAGTGAGAAGAAGAGAAACTTCTAGAGATGTATGGTGGTGATGTGAATGTACTTAGTGCTGCATAACTAAACACTTAAAATTGGTTAAATGGTTATTTTATGTTATTATATTTTACTATAATAAAAGAAAGAAAGAAAGAATCGACTGCTGCTAGCTCCTCCCCACTATGGACCTTTGGATACAGATTCTGCTCATGGACAGGTTTTCCACCAGCACAGGCCACCAGTCTGGATCCCCACTGTGCCCACCAGACACCCAGCTACAGACGACCTGCTCAGGCCCCTCTCTGACACCTTTGGCCTCCAAAGGCTCAGAGGAGCCAGGGCTTCTCCCGAAGGTTCCTGGCCCATCTCACCTATACACCTGCTACCAAGCCCTCAGTCCACCCCAGCCTCTGCTGGCTGCCTCCCTGCCCCAACCACGCCACACCAAGCCCTGGGAGAGAGAGGCCTACTCACCCAAGTCCACCTGCTGCCCAGAACAGCTCCTCATGCTCCACACACTTCAAGTTCAACTCAGGAAGAAGAAAAGTTTATTACTCCTTTGATTCTGAATTTGTGGAAAAATTCCGTTTCAGCAGGGCCAAAGAAAGGGTTTGCTGTGAGAATTTACAATGTAAACAAGACTTGAGTGGGAAATGTTCAAGTGAAGAGAAGAAATGATTCTTAAAGGTTTTCATTCAACAATACATTTTATGGAACGTTTATGGCCCATTACGAAGACATTAAAGAAATCACACCATGTCGAGATTAGGAAACTTGGTTCTGCCTCTGCCATTCAAATAGATGCTGGTCCCACACAAACTGTAGCCACAGAGTTGGACAGAGAATTTCCAAAGTCCTTCTGGCCACCATCAGACTGTGAAATTTATATAACATACTTTATATATTTATATGTACAAAAGTATATGTGTTTGTGTGTGTGTGTGTGTGTGTGTGTGTAGTATCTGGTACATGTATGTAGTGTGTATATCTAGTACAGGTGGGTATGTGCTCAGTGTGTGGGTATGCACATATACATGGGTTAATATGGTATATATGTACATGTCTACACATATAATAGTGAGGTCTGCTCCTGAATAGAAAGACTCTTGTCATTTATTTCAAAATAGTTTCTCCATTTAAAAGTGGAACTATATAGTGGTGATAGCTGTACAACACTGTGAATGTATTAAGTGCCACTGAATCACATACTTTCAAATGGTTAAAATGACAAATTTTATGTTATGCATATTTTCCCACAATTTTTTAAAAATGATAAAGATGTATTCCTTTTAAATTATTAAGTATGTTCACCAATTCTGAAGCTGTGGTTCAGTATAGGTTTCCAAGTTAGCAGGATTTGCACTACTGAACCATACTACCCACCCAGATAACCTTCAAATAAAGGCTGAGAATTTCTGATTATGTCAGGCCTTGGACAAGTCCCAAGGGCTAGGCATTCTTTCTGGCCAATGAAAGGTAACAGCCTCACCATCTGCACACTAGGTAGGCCCCATTTCTGCCTACTGGTGACCTTCTCAGCAGAGAAAGTGTCTGCTGATGCCTGTTCCCACAGGAGGACCACACTGAGCAGGTTGTGACTCAGCTCACACTCATGCTTCATCACTGCAGAACTCATCATGTGCACACTCAGGTCTTCTCACCTGGTCCAGAGCTCCTTCCATGTCCACAAAGCTTAAAGCTGCAGATTTTATCCCAACTTTGCAATTTGGAAAGTAAATGCAATGCTTCGATGAACATGGGGATCAAAAATTTCCTTACAAAGAAGAAAGGAGCTACATTCTCTTAAGATGCTGCATTTGCTCCTTCTAGAACTAGGCCCTGAAGGGGAGAGATTGACAATGAAGAAGGAAAATGGAACAGCCACAGTGTTCAAATGCAACTTCTGGTACCAACACTTTGGGTTTGACTCTCTGATTCTAACTCCACCTTCCAGCCTGGAGAGGGCTACTATCTGCCAGAACAATCCCAGGTGCTAATTATCTCAAGGGTAAATGGTTCTATTAGGTATGCAAGATTAATGATGGCCCAAGAACACACTAGGGAGAGCTAACAAGAAAATGAAGGTGAGTTAGCTCTCTAAGATGCTCATGCAGGTAACTAGAGTAAGAGAAGGGTCACTGCCCCTGGCAAACAGTTGCTGATCAAAGTCTCTGGAGACCATGACTTGGAATAGAGCCCTTGACCAAGACAGGTGATCCAGGCAGAAACAGTAACAGAAAAGGAAAAACAAAACAAAACAAAAAACCTAAGAAATAAGGAACAGAGAGGAGCTAGAGTCTGGTGTAAAAAACAAACATGATCTGACTCATTAGCCTTCCCCTCTCTCAAAGGGTCTCATTTCCCACTTTACAGTTACTGGCCCATACTGCTTCCCAAATTAAACAACTCTTTCTCTGCTATGAACAGACGGAAGACACATAGGGGTTCTATCTGGCTACTTTTAATAAAAACTTTTAAATATGTAAGGTGTGCAACACAATATTTTCATGTATATATTTAGAGTGAACTGATAGCCACAATCATGCTGATTAACACACCTTCTCTTTAAACAGTTTCCATTTTGCAAAAGTGTGGTGACAACACTTCAGACATACCCTTTTAGCAAATTTTAGGTATAAAATACAGTATTATTAACTACAGACAGGATGGTGTACATTAGGTCTCCAGAACTTATTCATCCTAGTACAGGAGAGTATGTGCTCAGTGTATGGGTATGTGCATATACATGGGTTAATATGGTGTGTATGTGCATGTCTACACATATAATAGTGAGGTCTGCTCCTGAATAGAAAGACTCTGTCATTTATTTCAAAATAGTTTCTCCACTTAAAAGTGGAACTATACAATACAGTATTATTAACTACAGACAGGATGGTGTATATTAGGTCTCCAGAACTTATTCATCCTCCATAACTGAAACTTTGCATCATATGACCCACGTGGCCCATTTCCCCCACCCAGCCCTGCCCTTGGAAACCACTCTTCTATTCTCTACATTTTTGTGGCTAATTCAGATTCCACAGAAGTGACATCATGCAGTATTCTCCTGAGCCTGGCTTATTTCACTTAACATGATGCTCTCCAGGCTCATCCATATTGTTGCCAGGGATGGGGAAAGAGTGAGAGAGAGACTCACAATTTCTTATCCATTCATCTATTAATGGACACTTAGGTTGTTTCCACATCTTCATTATCTAGGTATATATCCAAAAGAATGAAATCAATATTTCAAAGAGGTGTCTGCTCTCCCATGTTATGACAGCACAATTCACAATAGCCAAGATATGGCTACTGGATTTGTAACCAGTCTAACCAACCTCTTCATGGTTGGACACCCACCAGGAACAACCACAGAACTGGTTGAAAACAGAAATTTGGGGTCTACCCCAAAACCCACTAAATAAGAATCTACAGAAGTGGAGCCTAAGAATCTATATTTTCACAAGTTCCTTACAGCCCGTCTACAGTCCAGGATTTGGGGACACCACTAAGTCAACTCACCTGCTTTCATATGAAAAACAAAGCCAGTGCTATTACTACAAAACCTAAAAAAATCAAGGATTTCTCCTAAAAAAGAAAAAGATGTTCACTTCTAATGCCCTAGCATTTGTTTACAGATCATTAAATGTGGACGGAAAGAAGGTTAGAGATCTAAGAAGACCAAGTGTTGAAAAATAAAACCAAAAGGAGCAAGAATAAATTAATCTCCATTAAATTGGCCTCCATTATAAAATTATCACCTGCATCAAAAGAAAAATATAGTTCAATATAAGGACATCCCAAGAAATACATTACAAAAATGACTTCCCATCAGTACTAGCTTTAACAATACATAATTAAGACAATAAATCTGCTGAAGGGAAAATATCATGTAGGTCAATCTTGTTCATTCATATGTAACAGACTAGAGATTTGTAAAAATTCCTATCAGACGTCAAGAAAGGCCTGGCCCATAATATAAGATAGGAAAGATGATAGAAGATAGTTGAAATCCATAAGGACAGTTCTTAAATGTCTCAATCGCTTTAGAAATAACTATTTCTATAAAATTTTATGACACAATGCCAAATATTTTTAACTAGTCATTAAAACTATCCTAAGATTTTTCTATTGTAGACTTTGATATCTAATTCAAATGACTGGGCCATTTGAAAGCTTATGAAATCAATTTTCCATAGAATATAATTTGGGCTTCACTAATCCAAACTGGCCTCCTTCCTAATTAGGCTGAATTCATGAGATTTTATTACACTATACTGGCAAGTCAAATTTTTGAAACTTGGAACTTGGTGCTGTTCTGGATTATCATATCGCCCCTTCCCTCCATCAGCAGGGATGACCGGAGGTTACGAGTACGATAAATATTTAATGGATGGCAACACTGTCCCTTGCCCCCAGAAACAGAGACGCAGACACAAACATCCCTTCAGATCTATTTGTAACCTGCTTTCTGCCCTCTCTCTTGCCCATGGCAAATAGTGAATTTTCACAGTTCAAAGAGAAATGCCAATCGACTCACTCAAGCCAAAGGTAAACAGAAAGGAAGTGAGAAGAAAGGAACAAAAAAACAGAAAGACAATGACTGTGGCAGCTCTGGGAGACTTGCCAAGAGATGGCCCCCTCCTCCAAATGTCCCTAACCCCCAGAACACTTGAAATCCAAAGGTACAGTGGTGGTCAGGAGCTTCAGGAGGGACATCAGAGCTGATGCGGCCCAGAGCAGACTCTGCCCTTAGCTAGAAGCTGGGAGTCACGGCTCTGAAAACAAAGGAGTTTGTCCGTTTTGTTTTGTTTTCTGGTTTTAATACTTTCACTGCACCTTTGTTTTAAAAGCCTGTTGGGAGTTCTGACATTTTTCTTCCATTTGTCAATCACTGGAGGAGAAATGAAGCCACTTGGTAAAAGCGCTTGCATTCCCCCTTCTCAGACACCTCACACAGCACCCAGGCACCGGAGCACAGGGACATCTGGCCCCCCCGCTTGGCATGGTCTGACAGAGGACGACAACAGCAGGACGTCCTCACCATTCTTTGGAAGATGTCTTTGGAAGGAGGGTGAAACTGGGAAGAGAGCCTTAATTCCCACCACCACCATTCTCTCCAGAACCTGGACACCAGAACTGGAGAAATGCAGATTTCCATCCCAACTTCACCTCCTCCTCTGGGTGACATTAGGTAGGTTAACTATCTTCTGTGACTCTATTTCTTCATCTCTAATATGCTGATAATTGCCAGGTGTAGTGGCATATGCTTGTAGTCCCAGCTATTCAGGAGATAGAGGTAGGAGAATCCCAAGTTCAAGGTCAGCCTGAACTCTGTCTCAAAAGAACATAAGATGGCCTGGTGGTGTAGCTTCATGGTAGAGCACTCGCCCAGCATGCTTTAGGCCCTGGGTTTACTATCTAGTATGGCAAAATATAAAAATAAATAAGTAAAACTAAATACTGACAATTATTTTTGCTGTAGTCACATGGAAGAAGGGGCTAGAACATGCCCGGAAAGGATGCCTTAGGGCAAGGATCCTGATTGTCGCTTTCAAATCTCATAGAAGTGTCCAACAAGTACCCTTTCAATGTCTTACCTTCTTCCTTTCCTCTCCACCCACAGCTGGTGAATACAGTGTTAAATTACCCCTGACACAGGAACTTTCTGGGTGCTATTCTCTGCTTGGGGCCAACATGGGAAACTTCAAAGAGATCCAGATGGAGACTAGGCTGACTCTTGAGTGGCGCACGCTGTAGACCACAGAATTGACAGGCCATCTTCTCCATGACAGTGACTGTCATCTCACCTACTGGAAATCCAACCAGCAGCAGAAATACCATCTAGAGGAAAGGACTCGAAGATGACACTCGGATCCAAACTCAGGGAAACGGACTTAGAATTAAAAACTCTTCGTTCCTCGGCCGAGACTCCTCCGGTACACAGTCTTCAGTCATTTAAATGCAGTAGCATTCCCAGTTTATTCTTATTACCCCTCAAGACAGATACCCAGGCTGACCGTCAGCAAGTTGCCTCAATGAATTTCTCCTTTTCTATGCAATACCACAAATGTCTGTGAGCATCACGTCGCGTTTCGGTTCCCCAATACTCATTTCGAGGATAAACTTCCAGATGGCTGCAGGGGACTCTCTGGCTCTACCTAGGTAGGCAGTGGAAAGGAGTGGCTGGGAGATGGCATTAATAATGATAAACATGAACACTGACAAATAAATTGAATTTCTGTATCCCAATGGGTCTGAAAAGCAGTTCTGGCTCCATTCCAATATTCCCCAAATTTCATATCTTTCACTGTATTTCACCCCAAGGAAGTTCAGCATTTCTACTCTAACAGATAATCTGTATTGCTTCTTCCTGATGCTCTGAAATCCCCAAACTAAATATGATCCTCTGCCTAGACACCAAATTTATCTTGACCTCCTTTTTCTGGGCAATGGGCTTGATCTTATGAAATACAAATAATAAAAAAAAATTAAATGAATGAATTTTTGAAAAACTGAAAGCACATGGAGAGGGTCACAATCCAACTGGTATAAAATTGGGGACCACAGAGGTCGAATGACTTGCTCATTATTACACTGCATGGGAAAAGGCAAGAACCCAAATCTCCTGGCTCTAAATTCACTGTTTTTCTCCTATTACACCATGCCGCATCAAAATCCAAAACTTCCTGGCTGGATTTCTAATAGCTCAGCTGATAAGTATCGAGATCCTTGGCTAGCTTCACAAATTCAGCACCACTGGCATAGTACTGGTGCACAAGGGACAATAATTTTATGATCAAAAAAGCAAAATCACACCTTGATTTTTTAAAAAACAGAATACACATCTACTGCTGAATATGTGTTCTTGGTCACACACAATTCCATAAGGGTTGGGTTGGAGGGCACTCTTAATATAAGGGGATTAACATGGGGTCCCAAGGACAATGTTGAGGGGGATCCATGAATCTCGTGTTTTCCATCTTGATATGTTCCAGCGTTTTCTATGTTAGCTCATGTAAATTTTTACATTAACATTCATTTTTGTGAGACAAACAACCATGGTTTTCATTAGATTCTCAAATATTTCATCTTGAAATACTAGGAATTCCTAATCTAATACAATTATTTCCTCTCTCTGAGGTTTTATCTTGTGAATTTCACAACACCCCTTACCACCACTCTCCTTAATGTGCTTAATGTGATATTAGAATTGATTTAGTAATATTTGGTTTGTTTTTTTTTTTAATCAACCAACCTCTGACCATAATGCTGCAGGCCCTGGCTAGCAACTACTAGCTAAGTATCAAGGTGGCCCTGGGTATTGCCACTGACCGTGGTTGACAGAATTCTTTTCAAAAGTACATTCTTAATCATGAAACAGACCCTAAACTTGACTCAATTTAAAAGAGAAGCTCCAAAGATGAAATTTTCATGATTTTAATTCTTTGCCTAAAATCCACTTTATGAAATAGTGACTTTTAAAAAACTTTAAGGTCAGGCTGACTATATCGAGAATGGTAAGATTCTGAAATATATAAACTATGGCTATTAAGCACTAAGATATAAGGGTCCTCTTTAGTAGAAATCTGGGTTACTGTATAGTTGAAACCTAACTATCCATCATAAACACCTTCAATACATTTGAAATAGCAGGGTGGACAGCTTCTCTCACACTGAGGGTCATTTATGAAGTGATCAAAGGCTGTAGTGGGAAAAAGAAGTATGAAGAGGGACAAGGCTTTATGGAATGAATAACTTTTCTCATTCTCAATATTTCTTATGTTCTTTTACAACAAATTGCTTGGCTCTTGAGAACAGACTCATAAAAGAAGTGAAATATATTTTCCATCCTGAATCTGAACTTTTTTTATATATATAAAGTTGTAATGACCCTTTCCAAACAATATGAGCCAACACTTCAAAAATTTCCATTGTTTCAAAGATACAAATGACTCTGTGCATCTATGTCTATCAACTGAAGGAAGAAGGAAAACACATGAAAGTCATTTGAAAGACATCTCCTAGGAGTTAGGCTGGCAAGCAGAAAAGCCCAGTCATCTCCCTACCTAGATAAGTGGAGTTTTCCAAATGACTAAGGGGATCAACAGTGGAGCAGGGCCAGGCATTTGAATGTTATAAAGGAGACTCCGTATTAGCCCCTAGAGAGAGAATCCACTGAGCAGTTCCTTTATGGCCGGCCAACCTCTCTAAGACACAGCCCTACCTTGAGTGGAAGGAAACCAAAACAAAACAATATCTTCAAGTGATTTACACACAATTCAAACAGAATTTCTCCAGGCTCAGAAAATTTGAAGTTTATTCTCTCCATGCTATGCCAGTCCTTCCTTTTTTTTTTTTGCAAATAGAACTTCGAGACAAGCAGCCATTTCCTAGCCACTCAAGATCAAAATCCCTTCTCCCTTAACCTCAAAACATTAGTGACAGTAACTATGCATCATTTGGAATGTTTGGGGGATTCTTTCCCCCAATAAGAAACTTGACTGGACGTATTTTGAAAAGTGTCTCCGCAGCCCTATTCAACACCCCTTCCATCGGTAGCAAACACTAGCCCTGTGATTTGATCTAGCAATGAGTTCCTGAAACCAGGGTTTAGGAAAGCTAACAATAGCTCAATTAGGTGATTATCAATCACTCAGGATAATATTCTGGAAGAGAAAAGATACCACATAGAACATTTTCTCATGGAGAAATAAGCTTTTGAAGTAGAGATGATCACCCATACCACCTAAGTCAAAATTCATACCTTCACAGAGGAGATGGTATAACACAGTCTAGTCAGAAAGCCCTAGGACAAATCTTAACTTGGCCAATAGATCCTGGGCAATTTACTTTATCTGAAGCTCAGTTTCCCCAGTTACAGACTCGTAATGATGATGACAGTAATACCTAGCTCACAGTGTTGAAATAATTAAATGACATAATGCATGTAAAACACTGAACTCAGTGCCTAGCACATAGTAAGCACTCAAAAGATGTCAGTGTAGCTATTGTTATTACTAGGTTTTTAATGATCAAAATCAACAAATGGAAAGCAAGTTCCTAATTTTTCCTTCCTTGTAATTCTGTTCTTGTATACAAAAATTCCCTTATGTGTACCTGTGTTTCTTCCAACAAACAAAAAACTCATTCCCGTGGGGGAGGCATTACAACTGTACAGAACATTTTGAAAGTACCCATTATCCCCTTTACTTTCTCAGGAATTGGATTGTTCTGAACTTTTGCATTCCCCCCTACCCCCATCTTCCATGGTTGTTCCCAAGGGGTCAAATTACAACAAAATCAGCATTCCTATTCCCTAACTTGAAGAAGGAATCAGAATTCCCAGGCCAAAGGGGTCCCTTTGAGCAGCTCAGAGGCATCTCGAACCAACAGGCAAGAAAGAGCAGCCATTCATGGAACAAATAAATGATTTGCATTTCCAAGGATGTGGGGAAACATATTAGTTATAATTAGCAAACACACAGAGTCCCCGTGACAGCTTCACTTTACAAACCCTTGAATGTTTGACAAGAAAAGGTCATGTTTTGTAAAATCCTCAAAAGGTCATTCAATAACAAATCACATGAATGAAATCGCAAGGGTTCAGGGAGGTTAACAGAGACACCACTGGCAGTAAAGTGCGTTTTCAAGGTAAACAAGGAAAGAGGGAGATCGGCCTGGCCTCAGCTCTGGAAGGGGAGAAATACAAGCAATCTCTAATTTACCAAACACTATAATTTCAAGACATTTTCTCTGTACTTGGTGGTTTAACACTGAATGTTATTTCTTGTGTTCAGCACACTTGGGGGATTAGCAGATAACAGCCCAGCAACGTTTCAGCAGTTGTTCAAAAGGTCTGGGCTGATCTCAGGCGAGGCTTTCATTTTTATTTTTATTTTTTAATGCATCTCATGAGTTGGTCCTGCTAAGACAAAAAGGTAGCCACATATGAGGCACATGCACAGCTATGGATGAACCCTCAGAGCATGTCCCACACCCCACACAGACCCCAAATCTGGAAACTTGAGCCCAGAAGCCTTTTCTTCTGACACTTTGACCTGCTCATGACCTCTTCCTTCCCAGGTCTATTTTCTTCTTCAACAAGAGCCAGCAGCACATCTCTCACAGTCAGGAACAACAAAGGCTTGTTTATATAGGGTAATTTAGCGACAGGATCAGCAGCCAGAAAAGGATGATGTATCTGGTCCACAGGTCAAAAGCACAATTCAGACGTGCAGGGCAGACAGGTTTAAGGGAGGGCTCCCTAGGGGACAAGGCCAATGAGCAGACTGGCTTTCAGAAACTAGTAACAGTACAAGGAACGTGGAAGCGTCCTCTAAACTGTCTCAGACTCAGGCATACCCTTCACACATGCAGGGTATTAAGACTAAGAACTCTGTGAAAGAAGGTGCTGGAGCCTCAGATCAAGGAGAGAGGGAGCACAGAGCCCACACCTCCCAGAGGGCAGAGTCAGCCCTTGGAAAAGTGGAAGAACTCACAACTTAGCAGCAGAAAACCTAGTGCCTGACTTGCTTTGTGACTTTGTGACCTATCTAGGCCTTGGTTTTCCCAAGGGGAAAAAAAAAGATGATAGCACCAGAAAAAGCAGCATGTTTTTTCACATCAGGAAGGGCTTGGGGGGAAGCAGTCCTGACAGATCACCATTCACATCCATGTCTTACTCCAGCCTCAGACTCTCCTGGAGAAACCACTAAGGCAGCGACATGTGGCTCTTTGAATTTTAGTGAATTAAGGTTCATTGAAATTTAAAATTCATTCCCTCAGTCATAGTAGTCCAGTGCTCAATGGCTACCCAGGGCTGATCACTCCCCTACTGGACAATGGAGATACAGAAAATTCCCATCCTCACAGAACATTCGTCCCACCAGGCAGCATAGCTGAGCGCTACCTGCTCCAGGTGAAGGACAAGCCTGCTCAGCTTTCATCCTCTCTGTGGCATCCCGCTCCACCCCAGGTTCTTGCATTCTATACCCACCCTAGAGGACCATCTCCATCTACAGCCTCTGACAGATGGTTCTGAACACGTCCCTCTCACCTTTACAATTACCTGCCGACCATAAAACCCTACCAGGTTGGCGACTGTTTGATGAGAATGACGGTCAGAACCAGGACACCTCACTTTGTCTTTCTTGCCAACTATTTTAGCTTATTTGCCATGAGTACAGGGTATAATTAATATCACACAGGAGCCAGCATTGTCATTTTTCAAATCATTTCCCTGGAAATGTTCTACACCTCTTAATGGCCCTGCTAATGCTGTAGCTGTCATGTTTTGGACAGCTGCACTTTTACAAGACAAACTCTGTAGCGCCAGGAGACTCTCTGCAGACTTTTCAGCTCAGAGGCTCAGAGGCCGTGCACGCCAGCCGGTAATGGCTAGATGGAAATCTTTGATTAATTTTTTTACCTCTTGGTGCTGAGTGTTCCTCAAGTGTCACCTTCCCGGCTTCCATCCCCAGCCACCTCTCCCCTTCTTGCCCTCTTCCTCCCCTCACCTACCTCCTCTCTTCTATGCTGCCTGATGGACAGGGGATGAGTGAAATAGGTCCAAAGCATATAACTGATTAAAGCCAGGACACTCCATCCAGAGGTGAAAAGGCTTACGCATCTGGATAAAAGCCAGGCCCCTTTGCTAAATGCCACACACTGAGAAAGTGTGGCCCTTCATGCCTATGATTTTATTTTTCAGGAATAAGCTTTCTTCCTCCATGACAACCTCTTAGCAAAAGGTTCAAATTTCTCTAGGTCCTGGGTATGTGTGAGGAAGAGGGGGAAGGAGGAGGACCAGGAAAGGAGTTATATTTGAAGGTCCCCCAGGAGCCACACACAAGGCAAGCAAGGGTAATCTGAACCACACCAAATATTTATTAAGGGAAAAGGAATGAAGATGCTTTCAAACAAGAAGGAGACACTCGCCAGATCATATTAGGTAGTAACAGGGCATTTTGTTGGTGCTTTTTGCAGGTTAAATTTTTTTCTTTCAATAAACGATTTGAAATAGGGGGAAATGTTGGGCTGAATGTTATTGCCAGAGACTATGTCATCCAGCACTGTCCAGGAAAGCCTTCTCTGCTGAGGCCTTAGGTCTTAAAAGGCAGCCAAAGCCAGTCTGGGGGACATGGCTCTTTTTTGTAGGCTAAACAGCAGTGTCAACTCTCTGCTCCTTTAATACCGTGTTTATTAGTGATCCATAGCCTAGGGAGAGACGAGCTCACAACTTCCTTTCACGCTGCGTCTGCAAAATGCTACAGAAAGTTGGACTCATCAGTGAAGCAGCAGGTCCCTTGGTTGAAACCAGCCAGGCCAGAAAAGTGACATGAACAGGATGCTGCTAAACATGCACAATTCAAAAATACACACTGTATTCTCTTCTGCATGATTTGCTGCCATTTAAAAGACAATAAACAGCAACTTTAGATTGCTAACAACGTGTCATTTAAGGTTTGCTGTTGCTCAACATCAAGAAAAATCAATGCTGGCTCTACGGGGGCAGCAAACCCCGAGAACGGAGCTCCATTTCAGGTCTGTTTGAACTCATTTCCTTTCTCCATGGTTGCCCCCTTGTACTCCCCCTCAGGCGTCCCCTCGCAGCAGGCTGACAGCTTGACACATTGACAGCTCGCACTGAATGACAACTGATTTGTACAAATTTCAAGCCTTATAAATCTACCTGTCACAACAACAACATAAAAGCGCCCAGGCCCAGCAGGTAATTCAGAAAAAGCTTCCCTTGACGGCACTTTCTGAAAAGCAATGGCGTGCCTCCTGCCAAAAATTCCAACTATCATCCTTGTATAACTTTGAATAAAAATTCAGGGCCCATTTTCTTGCCAACAGGCTACCAATCGTCTTATTTAAAGATTAAAAAGAGCGAGCGGCAAAGAGGGGGGAAAAACATCCACACAATTTCATTTTCTACTGATATGAAAGTCACACCACCTGCTATGCCAGGATTACCACACCGTTTTTCTCTCCAGTGCTCAGAAGGAGTAAATGATGGAGGCTTTTTACGGTATTTAAACAATATCCCAGATTGCAGGGACTGAGCCTCCCAGCACCCTCCCTGCTCACCTGGGGCCAGTCCTGCTGCCAGGACAAGGTGTTCGGACTGGTAGGGGGCTCAGGTGAGGGTCTGAGCTGTTGGCCATTGTTTTAACTACCCCAAGATTCCTCCCAAACAAAAGCCCTCATGTCTCTGTAGATCCATTCATCCCACCCATTTTCTTAATATCATGGAACTGCAAAGCATATTATCTCATCACCACATCTTTAATATGCAAGAAAACTGGAGTTGAGAATTCAGTCTTCATCTTTAGGTGTGGTTTTACAACCAAGTAGAACCCAGAAGAAAAAAAAAATGAGCAAAATAAGAACAAATGACTCAAAGAAATTAAAGCACAAAAGTGTTTAAACAGGAATGAGAAGTTTACGAAAAACCTCTCAACTTCTACTAGTCAAGCCCTTCCAGTTCCACTTTGTGTGAAAAGTAGTTGGCACAATTTCTCATGCATCACATTGCTCACGTAAAATCTCCCAGCACAACTGGTAGGCAGAAAAATCGACCTGGTTTTGCCTTTGAGGGTTTCATGTAAGCACGTGTTAAAGGTGGATGCAGGTAAGGTGAGTCCTAGGGAGAAGGTGTGGACCACCGCTGAGAGCAAAGTAAGTGACCCTCCCCCAACGGGCAGAACTCAGAAGCAACAGGGGTTCCAGCAAAGTCACAGTGCAAGTCACCTCCATCTTCAATAGAGGCAGACAAAACCAACAGTTATGAGCACAGATGAAGGGGACAGGTATTTTGATTTCAGATTCTAGCTTTTGCACCTAAGAGTTGTGTTCACTTTGGGTGAGTTATATTTACACTTTCTCTGTACTTCACCACCTGCAAAGTAGGGATCATGATCATACCAACCTCAGAGAGTGGGAGGTCTAAACACCCGTAAAGAGTTCACAGTAAACAATATCTTTTCAGTTATTCACTCATATAGACACAAATGCACACAAAAAGTTTTATGTGCTATAAGGAAAAAAGAAAAATTACTATATCATCCTATTATTAATATTAACCCTCTTTCAGATTCCAGAAATACAGTCATCCCTTGAATATCCACAGGGATTGGTATCAGAACTCACCTGAAGATACAAAACTCCACGGAGGCTCAAGTCCCTTTTATAAAATGGTGCACCATTTGCATATGACCTACTCACATCCTTCCCATCATCTCTAAGTTACCTGTAATACCTAATACAATGTAATGCTGTGCACATAATTGTTATGCTGTGTTGTTTAGGGAATAATGACAAGGGAAAAAGGGTGTACATGTTCAGTGCAAATGCAATTTTTTTCAAATATTCTCAACCCACCATTGAAAGATCTATAAGATGTGGAATGCATGGATACAGAGACTCTCTAATTACTTTTCTCCCATGCGGTTCAAGTTTCCAGTGTGAAAACAAGGTTGGGGGATAGAAGGGAATAAGCCCTGAAAGTGTTGTGACCTATTTGGTTGAAATGTACAGATTAGATATCTTTGTGGCTGGACTGCATTTCTTTCCTACTCTATGTTTGAAATGAATTTCTCTATCTACTCTTTCTACTTGCTTCTTTGTGAATTCATGACTAATGAAGCCATCCAGTGTGTGTTGGAAAAATATGTATTAATTTACAAATACATAATTTTCATTGTCTTAATACCATTTATCACTTAGAAATACTATGAATGTGTGAATTACAAAGTAAGAAAAATAACCTGTACACATAATATACACACTGATATGTGAATAGACATTAAATATTATGTAAAGAAAAGAGAATACTTTGGCCCAAAACATAGCTAATGCCAGTATTAGTTGGCTAATCTGAAATTTAAATCAGAGAATAAAAGATGTCATGTCCACTGTCAACATTAGCTGGACCCTAAAACATAACCAGGAGTAGAATTATCCTAATTATCTGAACTGATCCCAACATGTAGTATTCTTGTTATTAATCTTCTTGATTTGGTTAATGTCAAGACTGATATGAACCAGTTGAATTTCTGCTTCTGAAAAGGAATGGAAACCAGCAAATCTATTATTTTACAACTATTTGTATGACAAAGAACATGTGTTTTGATGATGGGCCATTAGCAGTAAAACTGCTAATGTTCAAATTTCACACTTTAGAATTTCAAAAGATTTGTGTTTTGTACTAAGAAGTCAAAAATATCAAAATTTTCATATAAAAATAATTGATAAGGCATAAACCCAAAACAACTGCACAGTAAATCCTCATAGAATGAGATGGAGGGAAAACAAGCAACTACTTATGGAATTGATGAGAATAATATTTTACATTAACTAAAGCAAACTTCTTTTTCAACTTTCATCAATGAAAGGTGAACATGGGAGCAGATGAGGAATGGACAGAAAAAAAACAAGGTATCTCAGATAAATTTCATGTTTGCACCAATATCCACCCAGAGTAAGTAAATGAGATTTTTTTCTATTAACCATTCAATTTTCAACAGTTTGTGTTTGGCTTAACAAAATGATAACTAATATTTTTGCTAGCAAATGTCTTTTGGACATCAATCACCAAGATTTAACAAATGCTGTCTCACATATGCTGGGGTCCCCCTACTGTGACCAGTGAAATAACAAATCATTCAGTGGAGAACTTCAGGCTGACAAAGGCATTATCAAGTATAGCACTGGTCAGCAAAGTCTCACACGGGTCCAGGGAGAGTACTCAGAAAAAAAATAAGCAGGAAACTTCTACCTGCAGAACATATGATGTCTTGTCAGTATTTTATATTTGTGAGTATGTTTTAACCATTTGTTTCCTAGAAAGAAAAAGCAGTGTTTTCAAATGTGTTGGTCTTTGGTGCCTATGAAGTTCTTTTTTTACCCCAAGAGGCCTCTTAGGAGGCTGCTTTTTTCTCCATTTCAGTAAGAGCCTGGGACTCATTCAGTAACTGGGACCTCAGAATGCTCTCCATTTTTAGCCATCAGTTCAGGAAGGCCAAGAGGCTTCAAGCCACAAAGGTATTTTCTTGTAGCCTAGGAAAAAGCCCCAACTGCTACTCACTGAGAAAAACGCTAGACCTCTAGAATTGCTGTCTTCCCTGTGCCCTAGCACAAGGTTCAGGACCCTCCCCCCTTCCCTCCCAGCTGCCCATCAACAGGTGTGCCCATGACAACCTGAGGCATTATCAGTCCTCCAACCAATACCTTGAGAAGAGTGGCTGGGTTTCTACTACTGGTGGGTCTCTGTCCACAATTGCTAGGACAAAAGGACCCACTGGATGCAATCTTTCCCATAGAACACCTGGTCAAAAGACATTTTCCTACCATCTGAAGTCATGTGAAAAGCCCATACCATAAGTCACCAGGGAAGGCTGAGGATCACCCCCTCCCATGGTCTCCTCACCTCCATTTACAAGCAAAGCCATCTGAGGCCATAAACCACTTAATTAGGTGCCACCTTCCCAGGTTAAAGGCCACCAAGAGTTCCAGGCTTGGCTTGTTTGGCGCCCCCCAGGGGCAAGACAAGAGAGCTGTCCAGGAAATAAGGGAGAGAGGATTCACACAGCCTCTGGCTTGAACTTCCATGGAATCAGTAAATTTTTACCACTTAGGATAAGCCATGTTATTTGTAACTGTCAGAGGAAGGAAAATCTGTAATTGTTAAGGGGGATGAAGCCTGTGCAAATTCTTTCCTGTGCAAAGTGAACAGTCAATCACTTTTATAAGGACAGCAACAACTGAAACTATCCATTCGTATACTTTCCTTTAGTCAACAATATTACCTTTAGTAATCTGGGGAATGTGCATCCATAAATTACAGAAAGTGTTATTGCATTGCTGAATAAACAGCAACATTTCCATCAGCAGCAGCGGTGGCAGCCCCACAAAGGTATAACAAACAGACTCAATCATTTTCTTGTCAAGCTTTGCAATGACTGCAGAGTTTACTGCTGGAGATAATGTTGCTTTCCTCAGCATTGTGTGCCAAACTGCAAACTGCTTATTAAAACAAAACCTCTTTTTCAGAGCAGCATGAGTTGGATAATCACTTATTGCACTCAAGAAAAAACAGGTTTGGTGCCCAGAGGAGGTTAACAATCAGGCATATGTGTTAACATTTGGTTGGTAAAGACTGGTTAAAAAATAAATTATCCCACGTCAGGGTGGGAAAGGGAAGGAGGTGACTTATTAAACATGGCTGCCCCCAGGTTGACTATTTTCCTTATGACATCATTCAGTTTTTCTGACAATGTGTACCATGGCACTGACCTAGTATGCCTGATAGAAGCCTTGGCATGGTGGTTCAGAAAGAGGAGGAGGAGGGATGGAGAAGATTATGGAAGGAAACCAGAAGTGAAACGAAGCCTGTTACTCTCCAGATGAAGAAATCTCGGGGAAAAAAAAAAAAAAAACCTACATTCCAGGGGTTGGAGAGAAGACTGAAGAAAAAAGTACAGAGGGAAGCGAATAAACTTTAAGAACTAGGCATTTGTGACTAAACTATTTCTGAAGACAGCACCTATTATTACTCTTCGAAGAAATCGCTTGACATAACTAAGCCAGCAATAGCACTGAAAAACCATCCTCAATTTTCTTCGCTTAAAATAGATTGACAGCCATTTTACTGAGCCCGAGGAACAGGTAAGCCGAGATGGAGCCTGGGAGGCCCCCCGTGTCAGGAGCACAGCAACCAAAGGAAAACCATTATTCCTGACTACAGAGGAGCTGCCCCAATACTTTTTCATATATTTTTTTCCTTTTCATACCCATTACAGATGAATTAATATCAAAGTAGGCAGACCCTCTTCCCTCAGCCCCCGCCTCCACTGTCGCAGCAGTTGGTGGCCTTGCGGTCCCAGATACCGACTATGCACAGGAAAGCCTATACTTTGGATGTCCGTATCAGGACAGGAAATGAGACTTTGAAGGCTTTATTATAACTTTGGGCAGCATATGAGGTCTAACTCCTATCACTGCTCTAAAATGAGAATAAGTAGAAAACAAAGAACAGCACCACAGTGTCGCATGGAAAGGCAGCTGACGTCTGTACCACCCAGCTTCAGCCACAGTGGGGCCGAGAGGGCAAATACCCAGTAGCATCCTGCTGTCCCAGGCTCCAGCCGCTCCTCCTCCCTGCTCTAAACCTGCAGAACCAAGGACCCTCCCAACTCTGCACACTTCTCTTTGCCACCTCAGGGCCTCAAGCCATGCCATGCCCTCTGCCTAGATTGCTTCTCCTCCCTTCGCCTGGTTGATCGTTCACACATTAGTCACTTTTTCAGAGAAAGGTCCTGCCTGACTACACCATCTAAACTCCACCCCATCTGCTTGTTTTGCCCTTCTTCTTACTTCAGATGATTACATCACCTGAGATTATATGGTTCATGGGTTTACTGTCTCCTCCCCCAGAAGGTGGATTTCATGAGGGCAAAGATTCTGTCTTAGGAGCAACATCTCCAGCACCTAGCAAATATTAAGTGAATTGCTGAATATTCATTCCACAGCATGTATAACTAGAACAAATTGTAAAAAGTAAGTTACTCAAAATATATATATATATTTTTTTCATTCCACAGTTCCAGAGAAAATACCCTGGTAAACATAAATCAGAGGACTGTCAGACCCAAATGGTGGTTTCTGAGTGTAAACTAAGAGTCTTGATTATGGAAGGACTGTGGGGAATCTCAAAAGATGGGACCTGCTCATTCTTGTATCTCTAAGAATTTACAGGACTTAGTTAACTGCTTTTATATTAGGGGTGGTACAAGCCATAGAGGATTTTTGTTCTGTTTGTATAAATTTCAAAAATTAAGAAGCTGCCCATGACCTAAATAAAAGAACTTCAGTAAGGAGTTAGAAAACCTGGACTTCATACCCTCCTCTTCTGCTATATATAACTGAGAGCACATTTGCACACCTGAGGAAAGGAAGGCTCACCTTCTTGGATGTTCTTAGATGCTATTTTTAATATCCAATTACTGGTACAAAGAAATACAAATTGAAAACAGTGAATCTACAACATCCATGTTCTCCCCCAGATTTATCAAAGCTTAAGATGTTGAATCATATTTATACTAGACTTTTTTAAAAAATTACTATAGAAAGAACAGTGGTGCATACCTGTGCAGTGTGCACACCTGTGATCCCAGTGATCAAGAAGCTGAGGCAGGAGGACTGCAAGGTCAAGACCCTATTTCGAAATGAACAAGGACTGGGGATGTTGCTCAATGGTAAAGCACCCCCAGATTCAATCCCCAGTCCAATTTTTAAAAAGTGACTGCTTATCCATGTTATTATGAGGATTAGGTATATCTGGTCTTCAAAATATTTGTCACAATTAAATGCCACTTATTATAATAGCTACCAGCCTCTAAAGGCATTTGCCATAAATTTTCACCTTTATTCTCCTGACAGCATTTTAAGTCTCTGCTCCTCTTCCACATCCCTCACCATGATTTCTTTTCAGTTATTTCTCCTGATCTCCTGCCTGATTCCCCAACTGCTTTCAAAGTTGGGTAAGACGATGTCATACGCCAAAATAAATTCCAAATAAGAAAACATTTTTTTAAAGGAGGCCATAAAAATACTAGGAGAAAATCAGGGAGTAGAGAAATCCTTTCTACCATAATGAAAAAAACATTAAAAGTCATGAAGTGGAAGACAATAAATTCAATTGCATAAAAATCAGCATCACGTAGAGCAAAAACTCTGTATGACAACACAAAAAACACAGCAAACAAAAACTCACCAGAAGACAAATTCAGTGGGGAAAAAGTACGAATTTATCACAGAAAGAGCATTAGTTACATACAGAGTACACACATGCACATAAAAATCACACACATGAAAAAACACATACACAAAGAGCTCTAAAACAATCAATAACAAGACAAAAACCTGATGGAAAAACGGACAAAGGACAAATCATGCAGTTCACCGAGAGGGAAATGCCTATTAAATGCATAATGGGATGCTTAACCTCATTCATAATAAGAGAAATGCAAATTAAAATACTAAGAAACCCTTTTTTATCTACCATATTGGCATAAATCCAAAAGTTTAATAACATACGCTGTAGGTGCGGCTGTGGGAAAACAGGCATGCTCCTAACATTGCTGGTGAGAGTATAAATTACTTCAGCTCCTGAGGAACACAATTTGGCAATGGCTATCAAAATTACAAATGCAAATAACCTATGACCCAGTAAGACTATTTCTGGGAATTTATCCTACAGATATACTTGTATCCAAAAATGACAGTTTAAGATCATTCACTGCAGCTCTGTAATATTGAAAGGAAGAAAACAAGCACCAAGTCCATCAATGGAGATAAATATACAAATTATGAAGCATTCATGCAATGGAACACTATGCTCCCATAAAAAATTAATGAGAATGTGCTCTATGTACTGAAATGGAAAGGCGTTTTCTTACGTGACAAAAGCAAAAGACAACAATACAAAAAGAATGCTTCCTTTTATATAAACAGAAAATATGGATGCCTATTAAATATATGATATTATAGGCTATCATTTTATAGGTTCAATCACTTAATTTTGCTTCAACATACAATATACATTTAAGTTTATATATTTGTATATATTTAATTTTAACATTTTAAAGATTTACTTAACTATTTATATTTAGTTTTAATAAAAGTAAATATATATTTACTTTTATTAAAAGTAAATATAAATATATATATTAATATATATCAGTTTTCAAATCATATAGGCATATTACCTACCAAATCCTGAAACTGATTAAAAACAATAATAAATCTCCACTCAGAATACTTTTAAAAATAAGGAGGAACTTGGGAATAAAATTGACTTGTTTTCTTTTATGTATATATGAAGATATAACAAATCCCACTATTGTGTATAATTACAATGCACAACAAAAGTTCAAATATAAGTACACAGAGAGAGAGAGAGAGAGAGAGCGAGAGAGCACTGGTCAGATCCATGTGCCCTAAATAGGGAAAAGAAGGTCCTGCCTGCTGAATGGGAAGGGACTCATGTGGACCCAGCAGGAACATAGCAGGAGTGGGAAGCTTCCATCTATTTTCAGCCCCACAGCAAATCACCTACAACATGCAAAATCCAGTGCACTTTTGACAAAAGCAAAAAGCCCCTGATGGTCTGTTTCCTTTCTTTGGCCATTACTGCACTTGCTGGCTGTCCTCTATCTGACTATCTTTTCTCCAGCCTTCTCAGTGATGTTTTCCCAACTCCTGCACTCTTTTCTACCTGGAAACAAATTCTTTCTCACTTCACACCTCTGATCCCCCCAGGTCATTCTTAACCCCATTCAATCTTCCTTCTCTCAGATCTTGCTGGGTTCACAGCAGGTGGCCGGAGCAGCAACCTAGTGCTACCTTGAGATTATCAGTGAACAAAAGAAAAAGATCAAAGGGAAAACAGTGTCTATCTAGTTTCCCTAAGAAAACATAAGCAAGAATCCATTATCCATTTCTCTTTAGCTAGTATTCAGTTGTGTAAAAAAAGAGACCCTGGGGGCAAGATTTTCAGAATTATACCAGAAACATCCATTGCACACTGCCTTCTTCAAAGGTCCCCGGCTCTGCCCATTGCCTGATGAAGTGAGCCTGAAGGGACACACAGGAACCAATTAGTCATGTTCCCTAATTTGGCTCATTGAACTAGGGCGCTCAAGTGGAAGTATGACTATCCACAAGGACCAGCAATCGCTCATGTTAGATTGGAACCACTCACCTTTCCAGCCTGTCACAATATCTTTGGATTCCAATTGTCATTCAAAGTTAACAATTCTAGATCAAAATTCCCTGATTCAAGTTATCCAAAGACTGGACCAGTAGATCAAAGGTTTTAGCCATGGCAAACCTCATGGAACTCTGGACAGAGGACTGCAACATACCATTAGAGATCCTAAGGAAATTCTACATAATCTATTTTATATACCTTCTTATATACTTTTTCCTAAAATTTTTAAGTGTACATGTAAAAAGGTTAGTAGAATGTTAAATGTATGCATTCAAAGAACATGGAGCTACTGTGGTATATATTTAGAAAGAACAAAAAATAAATAAAACAGAAAAAGAAAACAATATGGAGAAATTGGAGCCCTTGGTAGAAATGCAATATTATGCGGCTGCTATGAAAAGAAGGATGGAGGGTCTTCAAAAAATTAAAAATAGAACTACTTTATGATCCAGCAGTCCTAATTCTGGGTATTTATCAAAAAAATAGCATACTGAAGTGATATTAGCTGTCTTGTATTTAATGCAACACTATTCACAATAGTCAAGATGTGTAAACACTCTAAATGTACATCAGTAGATGAATGGATAAAGACATTTTGATATATATATATATATATATATATATATATATATATGTACATATATATATAAAATACATATCACTTATGATACATATTATATATGTGTATATATACATATATATACACACACATATAATACATAAAATGGAATAATATTAATCTTTTTTAAAAAGGAGGAAATTTTGCAATTCAGCAAGGATAAACTTTAAGGACAACATGCTAAGTCAAACAGGACAACCATAGAAAGACAATAAATACTATATGATTCTACTTATATGTGGCATCTAAAATAGTCAAGATCATAGGATCAAAGAGAGGAGTGGGGATTGCCATGAGCTGGGTAGGAAGAGAAAATGGAGTGTTACTAACCAATAGGCATGAAGTTGCTGTTGAGCAAGATGAATAATCTCAACAGATCTGTCATATAACATTGTACCTCTAGCCAATAATAATGTATTATACCCCTAAAATTTTGCTAAGAGGGTAGATCTCATAATAATGTTTTTATCATAATAAAATAAAATTTTAAAAATAAATAAACAAATTCTGGCAAGTATTGACGCATCTGTCTTACTCTGTTGGCAAAAATATAAATTGGCACAACCACTCTGGAATACTGTTGGGAAGTATCTGCTAATACTGAGGACAAGCATAGCTCATGGGCTATAGTCCACCTCTAGGCATGTTCCCAAGAGAAATGGGTATCTATGTTCACCAAAAGACAAATAAGGACTTCCATAAGCCACACTATTCACCATAGCCCCAAACTGGAAACAATCTAAACAACCATAAATACTAAAAGTTTTTTCAAATTTATATCCATACCATGGAATAACATACAGCAATGAGAATAAGCACATCACTGTTACTTCAATAAGGGCAAATTTCACAGGAATAATGTTGAGCAGATGAAGTCTATGTTCAACAACATACTATTTAATTCCATTTACCTAAAGTTCTAAAAGAGGCAAAATTAATCTCTGCTGCCAAAGGAAGACAACAGTCAGTTACCCTCAGGAAAAGGAGACAAGTGGTAACTGTAACAAGCACCAGGTGAATTTCTGGTTATGACTGCCAGCAATATTCTCTCTCCTAACCTGATGCTGACTGCATGAGTATGTTCATTATGTGATAAGTAATCAAGCTGCATGCTTAGGATTGTGCACATTTTTATGTAAGTTATGTATCAACAAAAATGTTTATTTTAAAATATGTAGGGAAAAAATGCCTGTAATTAGTCTTCAAAGCATCAAGAACATGAACTGTTGCCCCAGAGTTAGAGGGACCTTTAATTCCTATCATTAGCTACTGACATGTCCAAATGATTCTTGGGCTACTTGTTAATAATGGAATCAAAAGGCACTAATCTCATTATCGCCTGTCAGCAGGGACTGTCAGAATGCTGTTGGCCATTAGTCACCTGCTGCTGCAATCAGCCAGTGATTTGCAAGGCACCCAAAAATGAGACACAAAATACTGGCAGTTTTCTTTTTCTCTTGTTCTACTCACCTTTTGCCAACCTCATGCTAGATCCTTCATGACGGAGACCACATGCTACCTTCTCCAAGAAGCCACCCTGGCTCTCTTTCACCCTATACAACTTCCATTCTCTGAATAACTCATGTATTTACTCACTCACTCATCCACACATCCTCGGAAACATTTGTTGAGCACCCCACATGGGCCAGGCTGGGTGCTCAAGGTACAAAATTAAGTATAAGTAAAATTAAATACAGGCACCTGAAGGTGCTCACAGTATTGCATGGAAAACAGACACAAAAAACAGGATTAGAATGATAGTAGACAGGTATGCGAACAGCGGTAGGAACATAGGAGAGAAACATACAAGCCGGTTTCTTGAGGGGAAGGGGGTCAGAGGTGACAATAAAAAATAAGGAAATAATTCCTGCAGGAGGAACTATAGCTTGGATCTTGAATGTTCCCCCAAAGGTCCTGTTAAAGGATTGGTCCCCAGGGTGGAAGATAGTGGAATCTTTAACAGATGGGGCCTAGTCTTGAAGAATATTGTGGGACCCTGGTCCCTTTCTCTTTTTCTTTGCTCCCTGGCTCATGATGTAAGCAGTTTTGTTCCACCACATGCTCTTGCCATGACATGTGGTGCCTCCGCACATGCCCAAGACAACGGGGCCAACTGTTCATACACTGGAAGCTCCAAAACTATAACCCAAAGTCAGCATTTTTCTCTTTATAAGTTAATTATCTTCAGTATGTTGTTAAAGTGACAGAAAGCTGACTAATATAGGAGTGTACCTATAAAATATGCCCCAAAGGATGACAAGTTGCCCTGTCTGGTGAAGGTGAAGGCTGCTCTCAGCCGAGAGAACCTCATGAGTCAAAGCACAGAAGCCATGGAAGGCCCAGCATGGGAATGTGGAAGCCAACATGTGGTGGGGGCCCAGACAGCTCCGTATCATCAGAGAGTGAAATCTGAGCAAAGGCATCGAACTTCATGGTCCTTGAGAATTGCGTGAAGGATGTGAGATGCGTTCCAGAGAGGAAGGACAGTCCCTGTGTGTGCTGAGCAGAATGGCTTGAGTCTGTCATCAAGGAACTGTGTGGGAGATGGAATTGGAGAAGGGAAATGTCAGCAGTAGACCTGCTGAGACAGGGGAACAGACAGAACTGGAGCACTTTAAAGTAGGGCTGGAAAGGAGAAAATTCCAAGAAATATTTAGTGGTAAAATCAGAAGGACTTAGTGACTGAGTAGATGTAGTAGGAGAATGAGGAGGGAGAAAGGGGAGTTGGTAAGAACAGACAGATGGAACAATGTGAGAGGAGGAGAAGTCTGACGATGGAGAGGAGAAAGGGGGTGAGGTCAGCCTTGGAGGTATTACATATGAAGTGCCTACCGGGAGTTGAGGAGATGTCCGGCAGAAGAAGTGAATGCCTAGTCTGGATGTTCAAAAGAAGCCCTGGTTAAAGGTAGACATGGACTGGTCAGTGCATACTAATAATCGAAACCCCACAGTGTATGAGATCACAGAGTGCAGGTGTGGAACAAACAGCAAGCCAAGAACTCCAGGTAACACCAACGCTGAGGAAACAGTGGAGGAAGAAGGCCCGAGAAAGAGGACAGATCAGCAATGAATAGAATGGTACTCAGCCAACCAGTAGAGTGTGCTGCCTGGGCAGCAGAGTTTTAAAAGAGGAGTGACTGATAAAATGGTCCCAAATATAGAGGCCAGAGATGGAGGAAGGTTAGAAAGGAAATAATTTCACTGGATTTGGCAATAAGGAAGTCACTGATGCCATTAGTGAGAGATTTCAGACTTCAGTTCCAACAACACATCAGACTACACTGATATAAATCTATCACAACACTCTTTAAAGAAAATCTAGATAAAACACAACCCTCACCTAAAATTTTTATACAGAGAAGAGCATGAAAAAGAGAGAAGGAGAAATTTTCAAGTAAGATAAAAACAACTAAACCCAAAGCTTACACCAGAGCAGAGAAGCCCGTGGCAGTATCAGATCTGGCTATAAACCCTAGGTTCTGGGTGTTTAATATCCTCAGGGGGATAGAACATGCTGCTCTGGGTTCACACATGATGAGGACTAGAGTTAGAGTCCTATGTAAATCTGGAATCTAAGAGCTATCTGATATTTTAAAAAGAGACCAGAGAAACTTTATATACCAACTCAGAAAAGTAATAAGGAAGAGTGTTATTTCTCAGGATTCTGGGAAAAGGAAAAAGGACTCCTGCAAGAAGCAAAAATTCTGAGCCTTCACTATTCATGAATATAGAGTTATGGTATTTGAAATCCATAATACAAAAGTAATGTTAGACCTATGAAACCTCTGTTTTTCAATACTAGTGATCTTTCCACAATCCAGGCCCCAAGAGACAACTCTAGACAAACATAAACTCACATTAAAAAAAAAAAAAATTAGAATTCACACCAGAAATGAAATCTCTATAGAGGGGAGTCACCTAACCACAAAATCAGGAATTGGACCTTATTTTAAACATTTGAAACAAGAGTTAAAACGGTATAGGAACCATTAGGAAATAAGAAGACACATGAGAGAAAGAGATACAAGAAGGATGTCTACCCCCAAAATTAATAAAAATGAAAACATAGGCCTCAGCATCAAAATTTGATCAATGGACTCCAGAGAACATTAAATGCCACTGTAAAGAGAGAATTTATGAATTATAAGGCTAAATCAGAGGTAGGGGGGATTACCCAGAACTCAGCATAGGGAGATAAAAAGATTAGATATATTAAACAAAAGATACATGGCAAAGGGGACAGAATAAGACACACAGTATAATATAATAAGAATTCTAGAAAAAAGGAAAGAAAATGGGGAAAAAGCATTAAGCAAAAATACAATAACTCAGGATTTTCTAGAACTGGAGAACAAATAAATACGTGAATTCTTAGACTGAATAATATCACTGAATCCTAAGGATTTTAAATAAAACCCATTCACACACTGATACATAATATTGTAATAAAAACCCTGAAAGTAAGAAAAACGATCTTTTAAATCAAGCAAATTCCTTTACTCAAAGGAATAAAAGACTAAGAGCAGGCTTCTCATGAGTAACAGTATATTCTAGAAGACAATGAAATCTGTACTAGCCAGCTTGGGCTGCCATAACAAAATACCATGGACTGGGCGGCTTAACAACATTTATTTTCCCACAGTTCTGGAGACTGGAAGACCATGATTGAGATTCCAACAAATTCCATTTCTGGTGAGGACCATATTCCTGGCTTATAAATGCCTGCCATTTTGCTATGTCTTCACATGCAAGGGACATGAAAAGACATGTGGTCTTTCTTTCCAACATGTTTTCACAACGATAGATAAATGTCCAGTATCTTTCTCTTCCTATAAGGGCACTAGTCCTTTTGAATTTAAGCGCCATCCTTCGGGCCTCATTTAACTTCCATAAAGGTTATAATTCCAAATACAGTCTCATTAGGGACAGGGATTGACTTGTGAACTTGGAGACAGGACGGAGATACATGCCAGGACATAACTGAATGTATTTAAAGTGTTCAGGAAAAAAAATAACTATCTGCTAGAATTCTATACCCAGCTAAATGACACTTATCCTTCATCAAGGAAGCCAAAGTTAAGGCATTTTCAGGTAAAACAAGAAAATTCCTATAGCTAAACCACTGTTTAAAAAAAAAAAATCCTACAAAATAGTACACTCAGCAGAAATTGAAAATATACGGAAAGAATGAAGAGAAAAAGCAATAAATCAACTAAACTAGTAAAAAAAAAAATTTTTTTAAATAAAAAAGAAAGTCACCACTTTCCTGTATACTAGACACTGTCCAATTTGCCACAGGTACCAGAATGAGTGCAACAAAACCTAGGGTTTCTTACATATAATCTGGTAAATTTAGTGAAGAAAGAACAAAACAGAAAAAGAAGGCAGGGCTAAGGTTAAGGATTATATTCCATGTTAAATTTACATAGGCATTGAGTATTTTAAAATAACTATGGGGTGAATTTTGAGAGTTTCATATCTGAAGACTAAGGCAACAAGGACCACTTGGGTCAGATGGGATTAAGAGGCTCAGAAATTAATATAGGGAAACCAGAGTCAAGTTTCCAGGATTTTTCCAGGTTTCCCTCTGCTACTTTCAATGTGTCAGGAATCACATCTCACAGTGGTAAGATGACTACAGTCTCCAAAGTGTCTTGTAGTGGTAAAAGTGGAATCACCTCTAACTTGTATCTTTTAAGAACAAAGAAACCTTTTCCCAAAACCTCTTGGCAGATTTCCTTTGTGCTCGCCTGTCCAGTGTCACATGCCCATGTCTAAACCGGTCACAGGCAAGGGGAATAGGATCCTGGTACAGGTCTTAAAACAGTCCAGATTTAGCCCCTGATAGTGGGTAATGTGGGGAAAGGGAAACACCCAGGAGAAAAAAAATAAAACACGGCTTTTCCAGAAAGGAAGAAAAACACGCCTACTGAGAAGACCACAAGATAATGTTTGCCCTGACTTGTCATCTGTCTCAATATGTACCACACAGTGGTGCCTACATGACACTGTGATCATATCTCCACACCATGTGGCAGGATATTACACTGGAAATTTTTTTAAAGGAACATTATGATAATCTAATGCTTTCTATAAGTCCAACTGCTTTGACCAAAGCCCACAGCATGTTAACTCATCTAGATCGCTATTTCATTAATTCAATAACCAAACTATAAGGAAAACAGGACCATCAACTGCCTCCAAGATAATCCCCGAAGAGGACAGATCTGAACACTTGCCATGCACAGCCCAAACTGTGGTCAATTTATGCAGATATTTAAAGTTTCCCAGATGCCCCTATAAAAATTCTCTCTCTTCAGGCTATATAGTCACTTCCAGATTAGCTGAAATGTCAAAGAAATGTGCCTTTCACTAACTACCACTTCCAAATTATTTCAACATTATCAGATCAGAGGGAGGTTGTGGGAATGGCTGGCTAAAGTGAATTAAATGCTTTCATTTCTACAACGAGAAATTGAAGTTATGATAATGGAATTTTAGAGCCAAAAGGGACTTCTAAGAGAGTATTTAATATGACTCCCACATTTTACAGATGAGACTTTGTACAAGTCAGTGGCACCACAGCTGGCAATTTGACAAAAGGAACCTTTTAAATATTGCTGTTACCACATTGTCCTGGGAACAGAGAGAATATATTAATTTAACAGTTCTCAACCTGTGTGGTAAAGTCACAGACCCAAATTGTACATCCAATTTCAGGTTGATCCTGAACCCTCTGGAGCTCCTCTAGGGATACTTGGAATAAAAATCCACCATTACATTTAGTAACATAGTTCTGATAAATACAATGAGGTCATGATTTACCATATCATTACTTAGAGGAAATAATTTTATACTAGTTTCTCTACTTCCTCCTCAGTCCTCTTGCATCTTCCCCATCTAATATAAATTCAAGAAATCCAATCTATTTTAAACACCAAGAAAAATAAAATAATCATCTCATAATGTAAGGTTAATAAGAGGGAGCCTCTGCCTTCTCTTCTGTACACCACTGTCTGCAGGTCCAGCAGAGCTCCTCACAGGAGGGCAGCCATTGATAAAAACATTCAAGGAAGTAAATACATGGGTGTCACACTTTCAATTTATCAAGTTACTTTCAAATCTATTATCTCAAGCTCACAATCTGGAACCATCTAGGAAGGATTGGTTTGATGATTATTATTCCCATTTTACAGATGAGAAAGCACAACCCAGTGACTTGCCTGAGGTCATGGATCTAATAAAGAACAAAATTGGGTCTAATACCTAGGTTTCCTCATTGGTTTCCAACAATTAAACCAGTGGTCCACAACAGCACCTCTTAGACTGGATGAAGCTATACAAACATAAGCTCTTGTTCATACACAGTGTACCTTCCCGAGCAAACACAACTGCTTTGTGGATTATCTGCTCATTTTCAACTGTCCACACTGCTTCCCTCCACTGGCCTGGAGAATAGCTATGCATTCAAAAAAAAAAAAAAAAAAAAAAAAATCCTACCTCCATCCACATGAACTGTCCAGTCAACAAAAGCACAAAGGCAAGGCCTTCTGCAGGCTAGCTGACCACAGTTCATCTCAAGGGTGTCCAAGTAAGACAGAGTAACTTTTGCATCACTTCAATCTGATCTGTGCTAAAGCTATTCCTTTGTCTGGGCTAATCAGAAAGTGAGCACAACCACTGTGTGATTTGTCTACAGGCACTCCACTAACTTGGATCACATTCCAGCTCATTTTAGCTAGGTAAATAATAGCTTGATATGTAGCACCTGCTAAGTGACGTGAAAATGGAAAATGTTTTAAAGGACTTTTGCTTAATGTCTTTTATACTACTGTAAATGTATGAAAATTTTATATCCGGGTTTTTATTACTGTTGATTTCTAAACTGACAGGGGAAAATAATCCAAGCTGGCACATTAGTGAGATTTGATTTTTTTCTATGTTCTTCTCTTTTATATAAAAAAAAAGAAAAAAGCTAAACACAATTAAATAGTAAAAGCCACTCCAACACTTAACTCTATAAGGATTAAACAGTAGATATTGAATTTTTTAAAATCTGCTTTCTTAGTCATTTCACCCTTGTCTAGAAAACCCTATGTTTTTTTTCCTGACATGGCCAAACCCAGCCTTATGTTTTTAGGTTTGACCTCTTACTGCCACTACTTTGTCATTTTTCAAATAATTGTGTTTTCAGAATCTTCAGAAATGTACCCCATTCCAGAGAACCATGACAATACAGAGAAAGACAGAATAGAAAAAGAGCACCAAGAACTGTGGGCATATGCCAGGAGAGGCCCCGTGGAGAACAGACGTGCCCTGGAGAAATAGTGCCAACATTAATCCAAGTCTCTGAAGTGGATTCAGCCCCACCAGTAACAACAAAGAAGAGCTCAGCACCCTTCCAACAACGCTCTCACAGACTCTCTTGGATGAGTTGCTCTGGAAGCCCACATTCATCCAAGAGGTGGTGTCAGCGGTGGAATTAGTCACACCTGCCAGTGAATAGCACATAACAGCTGTACAGACACAACTGAGTTATTGGTCTTGGGCTACAATCTCCCAGGAAGCAAACTATGCAATTTCTGCCGCTTCCAGACCAATTGAAAGGAACTTAAACTTGCAAATGATTAAGCATCTTAATTGTATCATTTTTAAAGCATTTCATTACCATAACCAGTACCAAAGGACTGGGAGAGCCCAGCTGCTGCTGCATTCAAATGTTTGACCCTAAATTTTAGCAGCCACGACATTTTCCATCCACTTCATCCTCACCATCCATCCGATCCTGCATGTGTGTTCTCGCTTGCTCAACACAAACAAGTTAGTGAAAGACGGAGCTGCAGAAACCAAAGCTTCTGACTCCTAGCCTGTTGTTCCCAGTGTTCCTTTGTCACACTGGTCCCTTCTTTTGTTTTTGTTTTGTTTTGTTTAATAACAAAGGGGGAGATTCAGGGATCGAGTATAAGGTGTTCAAGAACTTTCTCCCAATGTTTAATTTTATGAACTCAACCTGTATTTACTATGTACCTGCTGAAAATCCAACCTTATGCAAGATGCTGGAATGATATAAAAAGAGACATAACATGTGGTTTGGGTCCTCAGAGAAATTCTGGACCAGGAGGCAAAACCTACATTACACTAACATTCATTCAACAATATTTATTAAGACACTCTATAAGTAAAGTATTGCGCATAATGTCTTCAGAGAAACTATAATTAGGAAGCAATTCCCCTCTGACGACTATAACTGAGTAAAGTTGGATTTAAAATTACTTCAGAGACCACCCAGTGAGCTCAACTACCAAGGGACTCTTGTCATGTTTCCCTCCAAAAAATTTCCAATTTGTCCATTTTCACCTTAAAAAGGAGGGCGCAGACCTGAGCACAATATTCTAGGTAAGGCTTTTTCCTCTTTCAAGATCACGTGCTGTGTCACTGAACCCACCAAGCTCAGGAGCTCTTTAAATGCTCACATTCAGGTAGCAGAAGATGCCAAATAAAAATTAACTTTTTCACACACACCATCTCTGCTCTAGTACTTTATTAGTGGATTTGGAAGCCCTAGTGCAAGAGTAAATTTCATCTCTTCTGATTTGGCCCATATGGTCTAGCTGATAAAATACAGAGGGACCATGATTCTGTTATGTGATGCTACTGTCCTTTCCAGCTCTGTTCCCCACAAATACATGTGTGTCTTCTGTATCTTCACCTAAGACACTAGCAATTATGTTTTGCCAACAATCAGGCACAAAACCAAGCACCATGGGTAACCTCAAGAAATAGTCCTCCAAACTAACATCGTTCCGTTTATGTGCCCACTTTTGGTAGTGGGGCAAATCGATATCAAATGCTTTCCTCAACTTCAAATTTTGATGCTTAACGCAGTTCTTTTTCTATGAAGTCAAAAATAAAATAAAATAAAAAGGAAAGATCATAGGGCTTTATCTATCAGCAATAAACCTATACTGGCTCATAATGACTGCTATTTCACCCTCCATCCTTTTAGTAATCTGAATTAGAGTCTCATTCCAGATTCTGAGGCCATCTTTAGTATAGTAGGGAAATGCCAAAGAGAGGAAACAGGACTTCAGTCTGGCCAAGCAGAGTGCACTTGCAGAAGACAGTCAGTCTCATAGCTGAAGGAGGGAACCAGGGCCTGACCGTGAAAGGCCTTGAGCCTGCGCTGAAGGGGTGAGACTGAAGACAGGGAGAAACAAGGCGTGCTTTGGAGCAGAGGAAGGGTGTGATAAGACATCTAAGGAGGGAAAAAAAAAACAGCAGAGGACAAGAGAGAGAGAGAGGCACAGCAGCAGATAAGAATTATAAAGATCAGGCCCTTGTAATGGTTCAGAAGAGAGGCTAAAATAACCTGATTAAATAGTAAATGAGAAAATAAGAACACAAGACAATGACGGAGGTACAATCTGGCGACTGATTAGACAGGGGAGGAAGCAAGGAAGGAAGTCAAGGATGCTGCTGAGGCCTTCCGTGGGATGCTTCTAACTCAAGGCAGGCCGCAGGAGCAGAGGCCTCACACGTTGGTTTGGATTGGGGTTCCAGAGGGACAGTAAATGTGGAGCTGTTCAGAAATTAACTGGAACAGTGGAAATGGACCTTAGAAAAAGCGAAAGTGGGGCTGGAGATCAATTATGGAAAAGTCTGTATCTTGGAGTTGACAAGAAGAAAGACAACAACAGACAAACCCAGGGGGGAAATGGCCAGCCAGGGGTGAGGGAAGAAGAGCGGGATGAAGCTCTGTTAGAGAAGTCGGAGAGAAACAAGTGAAGAGGAAAGCTGTCGAAATGACAGAATGGCCAAGGAGAAGGAAGAGTGAGAACTGTCCCTTAGACTTTGTGCTTGGAAGGTCACGCGAGGCCTTTAAGAAAGTTTTCAGCTTGGCAGTGTTTCTGAGACACTAATGTGCCAATCACTTGGAGATCTGTGAAAATGAGGATTTTGACTCAGTAAGTCTATGATGGGACCCACAATTCTGCATTTTTAACAAGCTCCCAAGGGATGCCAAGGCTGCTGGCCCATAACCCACACTTAGATCAAGAAGAAGAAGTAAATGGGAGGTAAGAAAGTGTGGTAGAGAAGGAATGAGCCATGGGGTGGCCAATACGGACTGTGAGCACGATGGAAACTAAAACTCAGAGGAAGAAACAATCAGTGCTATTTTTAAAGACATCTGCTATCCTGAGAGTTTAATAAGTATCGTAAGGGGTTTCAGTGTATGATTTCAGTTCCTCTGTTCTTTAATCTGACTTGACCCCAGCAATTTAAAATTTAAAGCTAAGTAGGTAGTGTAGTGGCAGTGGGGTTGACCAGAAAGAAAAAACAAAAAAAAAAAAGAACGGATTCCCATTATCCTACTCACTGACTGGGAAAACAGCCCAAAATTTGCCCCAAACTCCTAACAGCTCCCACAATGCTGTTCTCACAAGTACTTCAGCTCCACGCTGCCCCAACTTATCCACACCTGTGTGATTAGGATTTAGTCTCTGTTGACAGGTTTTATCTTTGGATATGCTCCTGGCTGTGTCAAAAAGAGCAAGTTAAGCAAAGGATCAATCAAAATGCTCACTGATGCAGTCACACGGGCACCCAGGTAAGAGGCAGAATGCAACAAGTTCAGGTAAGCCCCCCATAGGAACGGCTAAAAGCATACCCCTGCTGGCTACCCCCCAGTAAATGATATAGCGTCTAGCCCCTATCAGCTTGAAAACAGCCATGTTTCTTGAATGGAAACACTATTCTTTTTTTTTTTTTTTATTGGTTTTTCAAAACATTACAAAGCAAACACTATTCTTGAAGGAACTTTTATGTCCTCTTTACCTACCCTAAGTAACAAAACTATCCCCCAAAACCCACAAAGAATCTCTAAGCCACCAAGGTCAGGTGATGGTTCTGGGACAAGTCAAGAAATGCGTGGAGAACCAAGGTGGTTCCAGAGCTTCGGCTCCTAGAGTTGACTAGAAAAATCTTTGTGGATTATTTCTATTCCTTGGAATAGCTCAATCAAATAGCTCAACTGAAAGATTAAATAAGTAACTGAGATACTGCCAAACAAGAGGACCCAAAGGATATTAACACTCAAAATATCACTTGATCTTAAATGGTTGCGTTTTAAAAGAGAAAGTTGATATGCCCAAAAAAAAAATCATTTTCCTGACATTTATGTAAAATCATGGAATCACAGAATGTTACAATCTAGAGAGCCCCTTACAGATCAGCAAAAGGATCACCTATGAAACCTGTTGAAGATCCAGATGCCAGGCCTCCCCCGATACCATGGACTTGCTGACCCAAACTCTCCAAGGGCATCCAATTAACTCATTTTATAAGATCCACAGAAATTAAGTGACTTCCCCAGGATAACATATTTTTTGATATTCTATCTTGTTTCAAAAAGGATCAAAGGTAGAAGTCACGTGGTTGACCATAATGCAACTGATGATTAGATGTAGGCCCTTAAATAGGATTCAAGTCAATGAATACATTGAGGACTAACTTCATGCTACCGAACACAAATTTTTATTGAGACCCATAGAGAGATTTTCCCTCCTGGCAGAGAGTCTGGAAATAGCATTCTTCTCTCACAGTGCCAGCACCCTCTTGGTCATACAAACCCCCAACTGCCTTACTTAACCTACTTTTCAGGAGGTGCTTTAAAAATTGTTTAGCAGAGACCAGACTAATCAGGCAAGAAATCATACCACTGATTCTCACCTCGTTTCCTTTCTTTTTCCAAGCTGGATGAACTATGGTTTCCCATCCTTTCTCTGAGGAGGGTCTGGGGGTACAAGTGGCATCTGTCAGAGTAATGCACCCCACATCCCTTCTTCACCAGAAATTAGGAAACATTCTGTGCTGTATCCTCTATGCCCAGGAGGGACAGCAAAGTCACTCAGACTAGGCCTCCTGCATTTATTCTGAAAGGACACATCAAAATACCTTGTTCTTGCAACTTCTTGGGAGCCCAGGTGGAAGACAGCTGGACTAAAATCAGCACCGAGCTCTATATATTATACAGCTTTAAAAGGAGGCGGAAGGAAAAGCTTAGTGAAAACAGGAACCATTTGCTTAAAAGTGGACAAGACATAGCCAGGCAAAGCAGGAGGAAAGATGGTAGGAATCTTGCCTCTCACTTCAATCCCAGCTCCACTTATTCTTGGTGTGGAAGAGCCATATTTAGCTCCGGCTGATAGTACACAATGATGAATCCAGGCCAGGAGACCTGGACAGACCAGAAGCCACGCTTCATATTTGCTCCACAGAGTTCATGTCCCTTTATATCATCCACAAATATCATTCTTGCAGGGCTAGAACATGGATTATCATGGCCACGCTGCCTCCTGAAATCCTGAAGCATCTCCAAACCACTGAAAACTAAAAAGTCAAGTCCATTATTTCCCTTCCAATTGGATATTCAGTCTCTTAACATTTAATGTAATTATTGATAATGATTTTAGTCTACCACTTTATTTTTGCTCTTTTGCTTTCCTCTTATATTTTGGGTTCCTTCATTCTCCTTTTCCTTCCTTCTTTTGGAGAAACTGAGTAGTATTTTAGAATTTCATTTTAATTCACCTGTTAGATTTTTACCTGTCTCTTTTTGCTACATTTCAGGAATTTGTAGGATTTCAATACATAGTCATAATTTGTCACAATCTTCTCAATGCTAATATTGTATCACTTCATGCAAAATGAAGAAAAAAAAAGTCATACAGCCAGATAGATGTGTTACTCCACATCCAGCCTTTATGCTATAGTTGTTATACACCCCACCTACACAAACTGTAGGCTCAAATTCAGGAGCAAAGCAGTCACATAGATTTTAGAGAAATTAGGAGAGAAATAGTCTTTGCTTACTAAAATATTTATCACATCTGATGTTCTTCATTGCTTCCCAAGGATGAGTTTTCATTCTGCAGCCTGAGACCTTCCTTTACCCTTTCTTGACATGCAGGTCTGCTAGTGATTAATTATCTTAGTCTTCTTCTGCATTAAAATGTCTTCATATCACCTTTATTGCTGAAGGATACTTTTGCTGGATAGAGAATTCTGGATTTACAGAGGGTTTTTGTTTATTTTCTTATTGCTATAAGCTCTTTAAAGATGATGCCCCACTACCTTCTGGCCTCAATAGTTAAGACATTAAAATAATTCTAGTTGGTGTTCCCTATAAGTAAGGTGCATTTTTTTTCCTGCTAGTTGTTTCCAAGATTTTTCCTTTGGTATTTGAAAGTTTAACCAGAATGCGCCTAGGTACAGTTTTCTTTAAATTAATCCTTCTTAAAGATCTGAACTTCTCAAATCTACAAATGTATGTCATTTAACCAAATCTGGGATGTTTTCATTCATTATTTCTTGAATTTTTTTCCCATTCTCTCACTTCTCCTTATGCAAGTCTAACACGTTGAGACTTGTATTTGAGCACATATCAGAGCTTTTGATGCTCTCCCACAGCTCCCTGTATCTCTGTACACAATTTTTCTTTTTTCTTTTAAACCAGGGAGTGCTTAACCACCGAGCCACATCCCCAGCCCTTTTTATTTTTTATTTAGAGACAGGGCCTCTTTAAGTTGCTAAGGTTGACTTTCAACTTGTGAGCCATCTGCCTCAGTGTCCCAACTGCTGGGATTATTAGGCATGTGCCACCATGCCCGGTTTTATTCCTCTATTCTTAAAATAGAATAATTTCTGTTGATCTTTCATTTTTCTCACTCATACTCAGTCATCTCCATTCTACCCTAAGCTCATCCAGTGAATTTTTATTGCATATTATGATTTTTAGATTTAGAATATCCACTATTTCTCTGCTGAGATTTCCCATCTTTTTCTAGACTGTCAGCATATTTCCCTGTATGTCCTTGAGAACCTTTACAATAGCTCCTTTAAAATCTTTGCTTGCTATTCCATCTTCTGGGTATGCTTGAGGTTGGTCTCTGATGGCTGCTTTTCATCATGGAATGAGTAATTTTAGGTTGCATCCTGGATGTTCTGAATGATATGTTGTAGAAATTATGGATTCTGTTAAGTTTTTCTGAAAATCTTTTTTTTAAGAAGGCAGTTACTTAACTGAAATCAAATTGCAAAATACTGTCTCCCCTGAGGTAGGTAGCAAGTCTAATCTCAGTTCAATTATTGTAGCCTAAACTAGCGAGAGTGGAATCTACCCAACACAGGTGGTTCAGAATGCAGCTGTACATTGAGAAGATTTTATATGTAGAATTTGGGACCTCATTTTCTGGTTCACTCCTTTCAAGGGTCATGCTTTCAACAGCTAATGCTGCCTTGAACCCTGGTCATTTTTTTACTTATTCAAGCCAACAAAAACAAAAAAAATAAAAGAAAATATATGCTTTTCTATTGAGTTTTAGCCTTTCTGCATAGTGCAGCCCAAAGACTATACTCAAGGTAAAACTTGCAGAAAAAAAGAAAACTACCATATGCCTTTTCCTCCACCAGAGGTCTACTCCCTGTACTTCTCCTTCCCTTAATAATCATGTAAGGAGAGTGTAGTTGCTCCCTAGTTTTCTTTAGAATTGCTTTATAGGGCAACCGACAGCCAACAGCCAAGGACCCACCAAACTCCCCTCATCAGGGTCAGGGACTGACCCTCCTCATCAGATACCCATGGATTCTAAAAGCCCAACTTCTCCAGATTGACTATCAGGGCCCATCAGAGCAAGAAATCCCCTCCATACTGGCTGATGGGGGAAACTGCTTAAAAAGCCCTACTGACCAGAGCACATAACTTTTGGGAGACACAAAAGTAAATGATTCATACACATAACATACTTCAGCTCTTTTCAGATGAAAAGCATCTCAACAATATTTTAAGGAGGATATTATTAAACCCAGTTTACACAAGGAAACTGGGCCTCAGAAAATTGTATTAACTTGGCCATGTTTTCTCTGCTAGATATTGGTAGTGCCAAGTTTTGAACTTCGGTCTCTGCAAATCTAAAAGCTTACATCCTTTTCACTTTGTCCATTCCAACTTCAATGGCTTTAAATAATGGCACATTTTTCCTGATATTAAACTGTAGTCTGCCATCTTATTATCATCACTGGCTATGATACTTTTAGATTGTGATCCCCAAAGAGTAGAGAGAGTATCTTATTTGTCTTTGCATCCCCCATGCCTTGTACAGAGGAGAAGATAAATAACTGATCAGTTATTTGATTAAAAACATCAGGTAAGGGGCTGGGGATGTGGCTCAGCAGTAGAGCACTCATCTAGCACATGCAAGACCCTGGGGGTTCGATCCTCAGCACCACATAAAAATAAATAAAAGTATTGTGTCCAACTAAAAAATAATAAAAAAATAACATCAGGTTAAAAAAATCCATACATGTATCATCATTACAATCTCACAGCTACTTGTAGTGGTGATCCTATACCACATTCCCTTCTTTGGTAAAGTTTCTCCTCTCTAGACAAATGTGTTTTAACTACTTCCCATATGATAGGATATCTAGAATCCTCCGGATTTTCTTATACACGCTACAACTGACCAATGGCACTTAAAATGTTACCCAGGAATTCCATTCCTTCTCAGGTTGTAGAAAAACAATAGAGCACATTACTCCCATACTATAAGAAAAAAATCAGATATTCTAAAACCATTATAACTTTTCTCCAACCAATTTGATATCTGAGGTTACAAGGCAAACAGTGAACGGAATCCCAAAGCTTGGCTGGTCCCTACAGAGAGAGTGAGAACACAGGAAGTATTTCACCTTTGATAGAAGATTGGTTGAAGACGAAGCCATCATAAAAGTGAATACAAACAAAACATCAGAAATTTTAACAAATTTGTAAATGCTGGATATGGGCTGGCAAAAAAAAAAAAAAAGTCAACAATTCCTAAGAGTCCCAGACACGAGAGTCTGCATATAATTGCTAGGTTTTTTCCATGGTGCTCACAAAAAAAGAGCAATCAAGAGACCAAAGAAAGCCCCCTTACCTGTGGACAGGCATAGAAACTCGCCTGCTCCCCAGATCTTTCTCACTTTGAGGAAGAGGAAGGGAGAAAATAGTAGGAGGAGGAGAGAGGATAAGGAATCCTTGTCACTATCATCATCATCAAAAGCCATTAAGGAAGAATAGCCCCCAGGAAAAGGTACTTCCGTTAAAGCCATGATAGAAGCAAAATGTGTCTGCTTCTGGGGGAAGGGGTAGAAAATATTTGGGGGTTTAGCTTCTCACATAGAGTCCTGCTACCACTGGAAGGAGACAAGGAAGCTTCTCTCTCCCAAGAGCCCCTACAAATAAGAGACAGAAAGAAAAAGAAAAGAGCAACAACAACAACCTGTCATGCCTAGGATCCAGGAACACAGGATCCTAGGCCAAAATCGAATCAGGAGAAAAGAGAAACCACCCCCTACCTACCCCACCACAAGCTGCACACTGAGTAACAAGCAACAGTGGTCTAGTCTTCACTGAGGGGCAAGGACATGAAGAGAGACTTGCTCTCTGGTATAAGCATGTGGGACCTGCTAAAAGCTGAGGAAGAAGTGGAAACATGAGGAAAACCTCCACACGTCCAGGCTCCACACTCAGTAAAAGGAAGCACCATGCCACCATGGGAGGAATTTGAAGGAGTAAAAACCGAGATTCAGCTCAGTTACTGAAATATGGACTCAGTGATCCACACTACCGTCCCAACAGCAGTGCCTCTATTTCCAGGTATAAACATTATTTCATTCTCTAGTATTTTTATTACATTGGCTGGCACTGAAACAAAAATTATAGGACAAACAAAAAAGCAAGAAAAAAACAAAAAGAAAACAGAAGAATCTTGATCCAACAATACACTAGAACCAGAGACAATGAAGACACTGGAACTATCAGAAACTTAAGATAACTACTGCTGCTGATTTTTTTTTATCCAGAAGAAAACGTAGACATCATGAATGAACAGATGGGTAATTTCATAAGAGAAATGAAAAGTTTAAGTCAAATGGAAATGCTAGGTAAAATTATGACAGCACAAAGAATTCGTTCAATAAGCTTATCAATAAACTGAACAGCAGAGCCAAGGATTTGTGAACTTGAAGATAGGTAAATAAAAATGATCCAAGCTAAACAAGGAAAACAAAAAAGAAGAAAAAAAACAGGGCATCCAAGAGCTGCATGATGATATGAAATAGTATAAGATATATGTGGAATCACAGAAGCCAGAGGAAATTCGTCTGAAAAGATAATAGCCAAGAATTTTCCAAAATTAATGAAAAACATCAAACAACAGTTCAAAGAACCACAGAAAACCCCAACGGGGTGGGAGGCATGGTTAGGATATTACAGTAAAAGTGCTAGAAAACAAAGAAAAAGTGAAAATTTTGAAGACCTCCAGAGCAATGTGTTGAGAGCCACAGCCGAATGGGCCCCAGCAAACTTCCAGCTGCCAGCAAACTTCCAGCTGCCGGCTGATGATTGGCTCACAGCGGCCCCAGCAACATCTAGCTGATTGGCTCCTCTGTGGTGATGCTCATTGGGCTGTTTCCCTGCCCTTTCAGACCACGGAGCTGCTCATTGGGGGACTTTTTTGGCTCTGCCCACGTGACCCAGCCAATCGGCCTCAAGAGCAGGAGGATTGTGGGAGGTGAGGAGAAGCTTGTGTGGGAGAGGCTTGTGGAAAGCCGGTGGTGGCAGTTGAGGCTCTGAGGGTTTTTCCTGAGAGGCTGTTTTGTTTGGTGTGTGTGGTTCTAAAAATAAAGTTAGTTTCTTTTGACAAGTGGCTCCTGATTGTGCCCAGCCAGACTGTGGCAGCAATGAAACATACAGAACAAAGACAAGAATGATATCAAGAGTTTTCAAAAGAAAGAATGCAAGGCAGAAGAAAATGAAATGGAATCATTAAAGTACTGAAAGAAAAAAAATACTGTCTATATTGAAGTCTATGCACAGAGAAAATATCTTCTAAAAATGAAGTAAGATGAAGAATTTCTCAAACAAAAAAAAATGAGAGAATTCATTGTCTTTATGGTATCATAAAGATCTTAAAGAATGCCCACAGGCAAGAGATTGGTACCAGAAGGAAATTCAGATCTACATAATAAAATATAGAGCTCAAGAAATGGTAAAGATATAATCAATATAACAGATTTTTTTTCCTTAATTTTAATCTCCTTAAAAGATAACTGTCTCTGCAAGTTATACTTAGTTTAAAAATAACCTAGAAATTTTTTTAAGTAGACTATTGTAACTTTCTTTTTGAATAAGCAAATAGAAAAACATTTTCCCTGGTTTTAAAAAAATAACTGATGTCTAAAAGAAAACTAGTAAAAATTATAATGGAGATGAAATTAAATCATAAGCATATGCAAATAATTCCTAAAAAATGATGAGAAGGAAGCAGGCACAGAGAACAAATGGGACAAATAGAAAACAATTGGCAAAACATTAGATTCAAAACCAACTATAACTAACTGTGCTAAATATAGCTTGCCAAGACATTACAGTTAAAAAGCAAAAATGGTCAAATTGGATATGAAAGCAAGACCCAACCCTGGGCTCTCTAGAAGAAATTCAATATGAATCTAAATATAAATAAGAGATATATTAAAAGTGAAAGGATATAAAAATGTAACACAAAGACATTTTAAAAAGCTTGAGTCTCTGTAATAATATAATTCAAATATGTTGAATACAAATAGTTGCTTGATCAAGAAGACATAATAAATGTGTGCATCTAACAGAATTTTAAGAATGAAAAATCCAATCAAATTGAAAGAATAGACACAACTTCCATACTCCTTCAGTCACTAAGTAGACCCAAAAATCAGTAGGCATATGGAAAACGTAAACAACTCTATCAAGTAATTTTACATAACTGCCACTTATAGAAAACTCAATCACAATAGCAGAATCCACATTCCTTTCCAAAATCCCTGAAACATTTGCCAAGATAGACTATTTTCTGAGTGAATATTTTTTAACCACGTTATTCATAATAACTAAAAACTTTAAACAATCCAAACATCCATCAAATGGTGAATGTGTCAACAATCGTGGTACATCCACACAATGGAACACTATTCATCAATAACAGGCAATATTGTTCATCAATAAAACTGACACATGTGACAACACAAATGAATCTCAAAAGCATTATGCTAAAAGAAAGAAAGTAGGTACAAAAGGCTATCTACCATATGATTCCATTTTCATGGCATTCTGGAGGAAGGCAATGTTATAGAGACAAAAATCAGCTCAGTGTATGCCATGTGCTAGAGAAGAGAAAGGAGACTGACAAGGGACACAAGGGAAGATTGAGGGGCGATGGGAATGTCTTCTCTTGATTGCAGTGGTGGTTAAAGGACTTTGCATTTGTTAAAACCCATAGAACTGTCCACTTAGAAAGGGGATGAATTGCATGTAAATTAATCCTTCTTAAATCTGACTTTAAAAATTAAAATAGAGTAAAATACTGTCACCCAAGATAGGAAACAGTAGTAATGAAATAAACTCAACATCACCATCATCGTCATCACACTCAAGTCTTATTGTGGTCAGAAAACACAGGCCTTGACTTTCCTTCTTACAAAAGATGGAGGAGTTACCCTATCATGTCACCTCAAACGGAACTTCCCTGAGCTCCCAGCTTTGTCACAGATGGGCCTACATAAATCGAATGTACATTTTTCCTAATACATCCTTAGATTTATTTTATAGGCCAGAGATCAAAGTGATAAGAAATATTACAGATTTCAATAGCATGAAGGTATATGGAAATTCATTTTCACATTTCTAACCCACTGCCAAGCATCTGGTTCTGAGTTGTCCTCCTTAAGAAAACAGAGTGTTCAAAAGGGAGTTCTGGGAAGCAGAAGACCATCTGGGAGCCTTTATTGAGAATAGGAACTGCCCTTCCTTGACCTTCACTGTTTAAGGTTCTGTGGGCTGTCCAGGTCAGCAGCAATCTAATTAGCAGAGAAGAAGGCCAAGCTGGGTCCTAGATGTTGGGGTCTACCCAAGGTACTAAAATAAGAGTTCCTCACTCTTGCAAGGGGAAGGAGCTCCCAGAACTCTTCCTTGGGCACATCCAGGACACAAAATGAGCCTTCCTGCATAGAAGGAAGATGTCAGCCAACACTGCTAGAACCTTACTGGTTCCTGAAGAGAGAAGTCAATACCGGACACTCCTTTCATCACTAAAGGTTAATCTGCAAAAATATTAAATGCCATCCTGCTCTGAGGAAGAATCTTTGGAAAAGTTCACAGTGTTGCTATCAAACCCAAAATAACTTTCCTAATTGCCCGTTAAGGGCTCCCGACAGCCCACCTCTTGAGAAACATTTGTCCTCTGAGTGTTTTTTTTTTTTTCTTTTAAACACTGTCTTTCACCACTATGTTTATACTTTCTGCAAAGATACAGCATGATTAATGCAGAAAAAATAAATATGAAAAGCCTTACAATCAAATTAGGAGAGCACTTGATAAAATGAGCCCTCTTCTTGTGAGTAATTTGAAAGAATAACTGTTTTTCATTACAACCTCAGCTCCCAGCAGGTCCTACATAAACCAACCCAGCTGCGGTTCAAGCAAAGGTCCAAAGGAGGACCCACTCAAGGTGGGGATAAATCACAATTGTGATCACAGACCAGGTTTCGCTCTTTTTTTTTTTTATCCCCCTTAATAAATTGGGCTTGACCTGAAACTCCAAGAAAGTTAATTTATAACAGCCCCCAAAATTCTTTTTTTTTTTACATAACAGCTCACCTTTCTTTTTCTTTTAAATTTAAACCATTATGACAAATGGAGATTTATTATATACTATAAACACATGTGGCTTGAGTGCTGGTATTTAGTCTGGAAACTCAGATGGGGCAGTAAGCCGCTGGTGCAATCAGGAAATGCCATGTGACATTCCTGATAAAGACAAAACACACTCACTCCACAGTGCTTAGTGGCCACTGTGGTTTTAGCCATTGTGTGGGAGCCATAGACCCTGGAAAGGCCTGGAACTAAAAGATGATTCAGCTAGGTGAGGGGGTGGCCAGGGCCACACTCAGACAACTCAGCACAAAAATCCTTCACAAAGGCAATCAGAACTTTTAATTAGACATGATCAAAGAAAACCAGCTTTCCAAGACACTTCTCTGGCCTGGACCTTGTCTCCTCTTGATCTGTCTTAACCCTACAACTGGTTCATCTGTTTTGGTCCAAGATACTCAGTAATGCTGCACAGAATCCTCCTAAAATGTCAGGCCAGGTGCCCCGAAGAGTAAACAGAACTCTTGGTGGAAGGTGAGGGGGAAACCTTATTTCCCACCAAGCCAAAGCCAAAATGATTCATTCCCCCTCAACCCATCACCCTGGGAGTCCTCACTGGCAATATGGCAATAAGCACTAGGTGATTTACCAGCTAAGCAGAGTTCTCTTGGAGATCATATTAACTGGGGTCTAAAAAAGCAGAGCCAATCCTGGCTCCCTTGTTTGCCAAATTCTCTATACCTAAGTTTTCCATTTGTGAAGTAGGAATATTTACTAAAGGTTCCCCAAGAGTCTGTTGAGAGGATGCAGCAAAATAATACATAAGAACCACATAGATGTCCAGAAACAAACAAAAAAAAATTAGAGCTTCTCTATCATAATCTAGCTAGTCACATAATGGTATAATAATTAATAGTGATTAGTAATGGTCATTATTATTAACAAACTTTCCAAGTGTCTGTCTTTTCCCCAGGACTACAATAAAAGTTCCCTGAGGGCAAAAACCTCTATCCTTATGCTTCTTTGGCCTGACATATATTTTCCTAGCACATGCAACTTAATAAATATTTAAAGCAATTTAATAGATATTCGTTGATCACATCAATTCTGCCATTTAAAAAAACTTTCATTATAATTATTGTAAAACAGAAACTAGTAAAAATGGATAAAAATTAAAAGCATCCTTGATCCCAGCACCAGAAATAACCAGTTAGTATTCCGTCCTTTTCTCTATTCACACGTTTATTTCAAAGTACAACGGGATCACTAGTGTATATATTATTTTGTAATCTATTTTTTGACTTATGAATAGTTCATGGATATTTTCCCATCATTAGATATTCTTCAAAAACACACCCTTGGAAGTCAGCGTGTACACTACACTTATGTCCCACATTGTTTTCATCCAGCATCTTGGAAATAAAGAATGCCAATGATACCAGAGTTCAGTAAGACCGCTGAAACCAGAAAATGTGTGCAGAATCGCCTGGCACCGGGCCCAATGCTGCTCAACACTCAATAAATGCTCTATCCTTCTCCCTTTGTGTGTCTAGTATCCTTCACGGAACTGTGTGAAAGATTCCAACTTTCAGCATAAAATAACGTTTCTGAGCACTAAAATGCACTACAGACCCAAACCTTGCCTCCTAGTCTCCTGCTCATTCATTCCTGCTAGCTTCCAATTCAAGACCCATCAAAACAGAATCCTTATGAGTGTCTTGGTAGCTATACTAGAATTCCATTTACCCCTCCCTATGGCCTTCCAAAATCCAGAGCTCTCAGACTAGAATTTTTGTCACTAAATGTTTCTCTAATTGTTTCAGACATGTTGACCCTTCCTTCCCAATCAGACTTAAATTCTAGAATGTGAAAGGAAGCTTAATGCTGTAAAAAATGCAGACTTTGGAATCAGGAGTCTTGGGTTCTAGTCTCAACTTTGTCTCTTATAGGTGTCATTGTTTGGGGTAAATAATGTCCCCTCTCTGGATCTCAGTTTTCTCATCTATAAAATGAAGGCTTCAATAAGATAATTCCCAAGAGTCATCATGTCATCACTTTTAGGGCAGCAACTCATTTAAACGTAGTTATCATTTGTTAACAAAGGTCTAAGGTAAGCTATGGGCTTTTCCTGTAGTATTGGTATTGTCTGAATCAGCCCCATTTAGCAGAGGAGGAAACTGAGGCTTAGAGAGGTTAAAGCAACACACCAAAGGTATGTAGCAGAGCCACTGTCTGAGTCCAAGTGTGTGTCTAAGCATGTATTTACAACCAGCAAACTATATAGCTTCTCGAGTCCTTTTGTCTGTATCACCTACCACAGCACCTCTAAGTTCTCAGTAATACTTGTTGATTGGCAGATTGTGGTTTCTGACTCAATGCATGAAATTTTACTGAAAGCTTATTTCTTTCTATACATCATTGTGCTAACAAAATACTGACATTTTTGACCTGATCGTTGTTTGCTGGGAGAGCTTTTCTGTGTGTTATAGGATGTTTAGCAGCATCACTGCCCTTTACCCACTAGATTCCAGTAAGACCCATGCCTGCAAGGTTATGACAAGTCAAATGTCTCCCAGGGTTAGGGGGGAAACTTCATCTACCACATTGAGAACCTCTGCTATAAAACAACACACCCTGAAGACACAGGGAAGACAGGTAAAAGAATAAAAGCATTCAGCTAATAACCACATGAGCAGTAAGAATAGGAACACATCAAGTAATCACAAGAGGTTCTAACACCACATCCTACTAAGAGCAAGCCCTGTAGAAGAACGCTACAGCACAGTGGTACAAAGAACAGTCTGCTCTCTTGCCCCAGTACTTAAGGTTGGGTTGGGGCTGATCCTTTTGCTGTGGAGACCATGTAAGATGCAGTTCCTCCTTTTCCAAGTGAGTTAAAGGCAGGGAGGAGGAAGGCAAGAAAAACCATCTTATATACTTATGTCCCACATTGTTTTCATCCAGCATCTTGGAAATAAAGAATGCCAATGATACCAGAGTTCAGTAAGGCGGCTGAAATCAGAAAATGTGTGCAAGTTATACCCACGTTAGGATTCTGAAGGTATTTTCCAGTGGAATCAATACTGTAATGATTAGATTCTCAGGCTAGCCCACCACAGTCTATTTTACCTAAAAGGGTGCTTCTCATTCCGCAGTAATTAATTTGGTGAGATGGCCCGGGAAGCTACCACCAATTAAACCACTATTTGGTAAGAATATAAATTCTAAACAGGTATTACCAAGCAACAATAAACTTTCAGAGTTAGAGAATAATTATAAATAACTCCAGCAGGATCTTTTTTCTACCTGTTCTCCCAGAAGTTCCTAGGAACAGGAATCTGTCCCCTCCCTCTTAGGTCGTCCATCAAAACTCATCCATCGGAGAGTGTGGAGACCCGCACGGGGGTTCACGCACATACAAACCTTTTCGTTTCTTAAGCGAATCTGTAGTTGCGTTTCGGGATCTTCCTGCGCTCTTTTGAAGTTGGTTCTGGGTCTGCAACTGTGTTTGGACAGAGGTAGGGTGAGAGAGCCAAACTTTAAATATGCCAGAACGCACAGGCCACAGTGGGGAAGTGGGTTCAGGGACCCCTATATCAGAATTAGTAAGTTTCTGTCACTGACAGGAGTGAAAAATCTAGAAGTGCTATCGATCATCAAGGACACTTGAGCTCACCGCCATATTTCATAGACAAAATTACATTCCAGGAAAGGGGAGGGGGGAGAAGGGAGAGTCCGTACAGGGAGGGAGGGAAAGCCACATAAAAGTTCTGAAATATATCAATGTCCAGAAATGGGAAAGGAAAAAAAAAATAAAAAAGAAACGTTTGGGGAGTATAAAAATATGAAATAAAACATCTATCTTATTTCAGAATCCTGGAGTAAATAATGTTTCTGATGCTCCCATAGAGAGTCAAATCCAAGCAGCAAAACAAATACAAATAAATACTGGGCTAGCGAATTAGGGAAGGTACACAGAGGAATTTAAAAATAGGATGAAGGTTTTGTTCAGAAATGGGATCCTTCCTCTCTCCTCCTACACACCCCCATTTTTTTTTTATTTTTCCTGAAGTAAAATCCATTATTTTGAAAACACCATTTGAAATCCTAAAGAAAGAGCAAAACACAGTATTGTGGTATTCCAAAGTAATATCTCTTGTTTATAACCATATAAATTTAGCCCCTGGCAATACAGGGCTTATATAATAGAATAGAGTTATTTTAACAGGGCCCTGTTAAAGAAGAAGCAAAATGTTCAGCTCATTTTCTCCAGTGGGAGGGACACATGGCCTCATGCGAGAGAGGGAACATGCCTAAGTCATTACTGCGGGAAAGCAATCCGTCAAAGCTGGGTCGCTCTGGCATGGCCAGCACCACTGGTGAGATCAGAGAGGCAGCCTCTGCTTGCAATTACCAAGGAAGGACCTTGGCTCTCGGCAGCCTGCTATCAATTACTACCCTGGCCTCGCCGCTTGGACTTGTCAATTTCCCAGTGTCTTCTGTTTTGTAACAGTAAGAAAAAGGGCTCCTCCTGACTGATTCTTGGAAGTTCCTCATGTGTTGTGTCACTCCTCGGTGTCATTAACAATTCAATTAAAATTTCACAGCACACAGGCAGGCAGCCCTGGACAGAGGCGGGAAGGGGCCCCAGAGAGGAGATTTCCGAAGGGCCCACTTCGGGGCCACGTTGGATCAGGCCGATCCAATCATGAAATATCTTTGACTTCACAAGTCAGGCTTACATGTGTCTCCCATCTGACACGACGCTGGGTTGTCATCTTGGCAAGGCGACATGCTTGATGTTCTCACCCCGTTGGGGGGTGGGCGGGGGGGGGGGGGCACTGATGGAATGGAATTTGGGGCTGGCTTGGAACAAAAATGTGGCCTTCTTGCACTAAATGTGCTGGTTCCATGACACATAAAGTATTCACAATCTGCTGTCTTAATCGACACTGAGTTCTAGAAACTTCTTCTTCTTCTTTTTTTTTTTTTTAATTGAGTTCTATTTTCCAGAGTTTCAGAGCAGGGTGTCTATAAGAACTGAGAGATGGAGTGTAAATCACAATGACATCCTTCAGGAAGGTAGATGACGGGGAAACACTAAGACGGGATGGCTAGAAACGAGAAAGACTTGCTACTGTCATTATTAACTCTGTGAAAGTGCAAACACTCCTTTGTCTTGCTGAATGATGGAACTACACATGCTCACGTGCTTTTAAGCGTCCCAAGGGTTTAGGGCAAAATCAAAAAAAAAAAAAAAAAAAAAGTTTCAGGCTTAAGACTTCTGAGGCAGCTTTCTCTCTAACCCTCTCAATGAGTTTAGTCATGCAAGGAAAGATTCTTTAAAGTTACCAAAGACTTTGTTTAATGCCCAAGAAAATGCAGACTGTCAGCACCCTTTGTCAAGTTTTGGTGGCTTAAGTCCATTCCCCAATACACTGGTGACCCTCCACCCTCATTCACTAGTTTCTTTTTGACATCAAGCGCTGGATAATTGTTTGATTTCCTTCTAGGTAAAAGGAGATTAAATGCCCAGCTGCAACAGCCGACACACAAAAGGGAAAATATAGTTTAACCACCATATTTATCAAGATAATTTTTCTTCCACACACTGATTAATAACATTAGCCAACATCCCCTTTGGTTTGGGGGGGGGGGGGTGGGTGGGGTGGAAAGAGGTGGGAAGAGACATGTCCCCCTCGGAGTATCAGAAACAGGAGTTGACAGTTCAAGGCAAAAATGATTTGCATGTAAATTCTGATCAAAAGCAAGTCTGCACCCTGAAGTTGTCAAGTTTTGCTACCAATTTGACACTTAAATGGGCTATAGCAAAACTTGATTTAAACCGAAGAGGAAAAAAACATGGCAACTCAATTACCCCCTAGCAGATCGGATCTGGCAGCTGAGGTCAAACTTTTCACCCTGCCATTACATTTCTCAATACCTGATGCTTTAAACAAACACTATGTATTCCTCCTACAATCCGGGAGGAAAATGCATTTCTCAGGGCTCCCCACTGTGCCCCAGATTAAAAAATAAAGTTTCACTTGTGTGGGATCCAGGGCCATTTTCTCCATGTAAATTTCTGAATAAATCAGGACTTAAGAAATGGCCTTTTGGACTAGGAAGAAATAAAAAAAAAAAAATCGCCTGTGCTTTAAAAAAGAAAAAGAGGGGGAAAAATATCTTTGCAGGGAAGATTTGTGGAGTACTAAAAGATGATTTAAAAACAAATATTCCCATAGCATTAGAGGCAAAACATTGACCTGTTTTTAGTTTGCTTTTAATATATTTCATATTTGAGCTTAAGCTGAACAGCACATTAATTCAGCAGGGAGAAAAACAGCAAACTAGTTCCAAATCGGCTCCACATTTATGGAGGACAAAGTATCTCGTAAGGCCTTAGGACAAAAGCCCAAAGGCAGGAGAGACCCAGTCTAATGACCCAGTTGGCCTCTGGGATTTCCATCCACCAGGGTTTGAATGCCACCACAGTGCCTAGGCCATCAGCCCCAGGAGAGTTTCTCGTTTTGCTGCAACTATTTAAACCAACAACTGTTTACCCAAAGTCCTCTGAGTGCCCTAAAGCAACTCCAAAACTGATGTTCTGCTTTGTTTTGTTTTTTAAGCTGGTTTTAAGCTCCCTCTATAAAAGCAGGGAGTTTATTGAATTGGCATTCATCATAATTTCTAGTACTCATAATGGGCAGCCAAGTAACGCATAGGGAATTGTTTCACTTATTTAACCAACAAATACACTAAACGTTTACTGCGCGCAAGGCCCTGTGCTAAGCACTGAGGACCCAAGCATGAGCGATAGCCGTTCACAGCTGGAAAGACAATCATCTATACAACTAATTACAACAGTGTGAGTGATATTAAAAGTGTCTGAGAACACATTTGACTGGGGATTCATTCCGGGTAAGCCAAAACTTTAATTCCCCTGGCGTTTGCAACGTTATCCATACTGGCATCGAGAGAATGGTGGAGCAGGAGTGCCAGCCGGGAAGTTAGATGTTTCTACGGGAGCCCGTAATTGCCCAGGTACTGAGAAGATGAAGCAGTGTGTCACCAAACAAGAATCCTACAAGTACATACGTGGGACAAATGTGAGGAGTCGTCTTGTGCTCAATCGTCCTATAAGCCAATTTGCCAACCTTCAAACTTGGAGCCCTCCCATCACTGCTGTTGGACTGGCTTTCTTTGCTGTTCTAAAACATGCCAAGTTTGTTCTGGCCCCAGGGCCTTTGCACTTGTTATTCCCTCTGCCAAGTTCCCAAACCTTTGCACGACTCGAGCTGTCTCATGTTACTCTTCAGAACAGGTTTCCTTGAATTTTACTCAGCAATAAAAGAGAATAAAATCATGGCATTTGCAGGTAAATGGATGGCGTTGGAGAAGATAATGCTAAGTGAAGTCAGCCAATCCCCAAAATACAAATGCTGAGTATTTTCTCTGATATAAGGAGGCTGAATCATAGTGGAGTAGGGGGGGGGAGCATGGGAGGAATAGACGAACTCTAGATAAGGCAGAGGGGTGGAAGGGAAGACAGGGGGCAGGGGGTTAGCAAGGATGGTGGAATGTGATGAACATCATTATCCAAAGTACATGTATGAAGACACGAATTGGGTGTCAACCTACTTTATATACAAACAGAGATATGAAAAATTGTGCTGTATATGTGTAATAAGAATTTTAATGCATTCCGCTGTCATTTTTTTTTTTAAAAAAAATCAATTAAAAAAAAAAGAACAGGCTTGCCTGACATCTCTATCCATAGTGGCTCCCACATCCACTTCTCTAAGACACTCTAATCCCTTACATCCTGCTTTCTTTTCTTCATAGAATATGTCACTATCTGAAATTTTATTATCTGTTTATGATTTCTCTCTCTCACTAGACTGGAAGCAATATGAAGATCCGTATTGTATCCTTACTTCCTGTAACCAATAGTAGATGCTCAATAAACAGATGATAAATCCATTAATGCCCACTGAGCCCCCAGATGCCACTAGGCTTATACCATACCCCTGAATTAATAAAGAAAATTAAGGGCCAACATCAAATCACCACAGACCCTGATTTCTAAGCCCTTGGTTTTATCACAAACAAATCATGATAGAGGAGCAAATGTAAACGGAGAAGTTTTTTAAAATCTAAATATAGCCAGAGGGGGAAATCACCATCACATTTAAAAAAAAAAATGGGTATTTAACTGAGCCAAATAACTGAGCTCTTTCTGAAAAAAAAAAAAAATTTAACTTCAACCAGGTTCCCAGGCTTCCCACAAATCACCACCACCCAAGAGGAAACCATGTGAGAAGTTATGTTCTGCTTCTGAACATTTAAGCATTTTTATCAATATTATTTGCCAGTATAAATATTTTCCCCATAACTTTATATTTAAAATAGGAGTGCACCAAACCGGGACTTATAATGTGCAAAGGAAACAGTTCAGTCTAAGGTATTCATGACTTCAGTCATTCTCTCATAAAACAACAGATGAAATAAAATGTATGACATTCCCAAAGAGGGAGTTTTCTCGTGTAATTCATCTTAAAATGCAACATTCTGTCATCTCAAGTAACACTTACTGAAAGCAACCATCAATACTTTTTGTCAAAAGCCCGTACTCTGTGTAAAATGTTCCATCAATCTCTATTTACATAAAACACAAAACTTTCAGAGTGGTTCTAACACACAGCCGCGGAGCGTCTCCATCTCCAGTTTTCATGCTCTGCTGAAAAATAATTTGACTGACACCAGAAAAATACAGATGACCCTTGAGGAAGGCTTTGAGGAAGGGAACCACCTTCCAGTGCTGCACAGCATCCTACACGAGTGGGGGCTCCTTGATTGTTTCTGTTTGTTTTTCAACCAGAAGATACATTTTCTCTTCAAATAAAAAATTCCACTTTGCCAGGAAGCCTTCCAAAGAAGCTTTCACTTACCAGTCACAGACACAGGGAAGGCACCCCGCTGATTCTGAACTTGTGCAAGCTAGGGGCACCACTTTATTCCAAGCCAGAAACTTTAGCTTTCGGTCCTGTAGGACTCGAATATGGAATGAAGCTCCAAGAAGGTCATTGCCTGGGAATGTTTATAAAACACACAAATTAAGGCATTAGCCTTTTCACCTTGAAGGTCTGGAGATCAACTCCCAGCTTAGGTAACAAAACACAAAGTCTGTCTGCCAGCCTTTGCCTAAGACTTGGGGGTTGAAAACATACAGTCCCCTCATCTGACCCAAGTTAGCTAAGGCCTAGGTGAGAAAGCTGAGAAACTGCAAGTCAAAGCCCATTTGAGATATCTGAATTTCATGCCAAGTGACTGTCTGTGCCATTCTTCATCCTATCCCTATGACTTCAGCAGCCTAGGGTTAAAGATTTCCCAAGGCTGAACCTGCTGCAACCCTTCCTAATTATTCCTTGCACTCAAGTGCCCATTATGTGAAATGTGTAGGGCAGAGAGAGAAGTCTAACATGGCTTCAAGTAAGCTGTGGGGTTTCTCAGCTGAACCAATGCCCTCCTCTGACCTCTCCAAGTCTCTGACATTTAGTTTCTTATGTTTCTGTCTTTTTTTTTTTTTTTGGTACCAGGAATTGAACCCAGGGGCACTTAACGCCTGAGCCACAAACCCAGCTCTTTTTATTTTTATTTAGAGACAAGGTCTTGTTAAGTTGCTTAGGGCCTCACTAAGTTGCTGAGGTTGGCTTTGAACTCTGCACCATCCTCCTGCATCAGCACCACCCCCCTGCCCCGGGAGCTGCTGGGATTACAGGTGTGCACCACCATGCCCAGCCATTTAGTTTCTTTACCTACAAAAATGAGAGGATCTGCCAAGGCCAGTGATTTTCAAAGTGTACTCTGCCAAGCTCAGTGGGCAGCACAAAGGTTCAAGGATCTTATCACAGAGGAGATAACAACTGGGCAAACAGGACCCTGGCTCCATCTTTGACCCAGCAATCTCATCAGTATCTGTTTTGGATCGAATGTGCCAGCAAAGCTTCAGGTTTCACTGGCAACACTGTCCTCTGATCTCGACGGTCCTTGCCAGCTCTGATACTCAGACCTCACGTGGTGGAGGAGCAGGAACACAGACACACACCTCAAACCAGGTTAGAGGGCAAAGAGAAGAGTATTTCCCGGGAAGGGTCACACGAGCTGCATGGGGACCACCAGGGCACAGTATGGTTAAGACTTTCCGAGGGCAGAGCCTGGAACTTGAGGAAGGGTAGAAACAGCATCTGAAACAGGGACAAACCAGACCCGAAGCAGAAAACAGGGGCAGGGCAGGGGGCATGTGTGGGAAACACTGGGCACCCCTCTAAAAGGAGGTGGGGAATGGGAATGATCAAAAGCCTGCATGCCAGGCAGAGGATTCTGGATTCCCTGCATCTAATATTTATCCCCCACACTAGGCATAAAAGCAAATGCCACAGGAGCCACCTAGTCCTAGCTATTCCAGTGCTTTTAATTGTGTTTGCAAACCCCAGACATATTTGTACAGATCTGAATTTCTGTCCTTAAGGGCCTGGCTCAGGCCCATATATCTGGTAGTCAATACCGGCTTTGATAGCCAGGATAATGAGGATAAATTATGCCAGGCACTGTGCTCAGAGCTGTACAGGTAAAGTCTCATTTAATCCTGACAACCAGGAAAGTAGGTCCATCATCGTGTTATGAGAGAGAAAATTAAGGCTTAGAGAGACTCAATAACTTGTCTAATGTCACACAGCCAGGAAGAGGCAGAGCAGAACTCAAACTCAGAAATATCTTGCCCCAAGACCCAGGTTCTCAGCCACACTGTCTCCCTTTTGAGGATTCCCAGGACCTGAGCTGGAAGCAGCAGCGAGTGGAGTGCCTCCAGATTAGAGAGAGGATGCACTCTTCAGGGAAGAGATGATGGACCAACGTGGCTTTGAGCTAACTGGGAAAAAGAATCCTTTCCAAAAAAGAAGGAACCTCAGTACCAAAAATGAAGGCAGAATTCGGACTCAAAATTGCATTCTCTGCTTTTGTTCTTGACCTGGACATAAGGCAAGTGAGCAGCTGAAATGCCAAAGTTTCTTGCTCCCTAGTAATTCTAGGCTTAATCACCAAAAATCAGTGGGACACCTATTATCTGTCCAGCTCTGCCGGGTGCTAAGGGAGACATAATGAGGATACCATTCTTGTCTTCAAGGTTCTGAGAATTAAATGTCAACCAAGGCTCAAACACAAAGTCACTTCCAGGTCAAACATGTTACAATAAAAGGACAGCAAGTGGGTCCCATATATACTTGTGTTGGGCAGTGCAGAATGTTCTACAGAAGTTCTGAGCAGGGGCAGCTCATTAAGGACGGACTGCAGCAGCTAGGAAAGGCCTGACATCGCCTGAACAGGTCCCGTAAGGATGGTTAAGGTTCCAGTAGCAACAAGAAGCCAGTAAAGAGCAAACAGAGAGGGCAGCTCAGAGCAGGAGGCTGACCAAGCAAAGCCAGGGAAGAGAAAGGACAAAGACCACAGCATAGCAGAAGCAAAGTGACAAGCAACAAGTGAGAGAGTGAAGAGATGCCTTCACCCTCCATCACACAAGACCAGACATCACCCAGTCCAACCTCTCATCTTACAGGGTGCAGAGAACAATTCAGTCTTTCTCAACTTAGTGACAGAGATGCATGAGAATAGCTCTCATCCCAGCCTCCAATGCTGATCCACCTTCTACTCTACCCCACAACTTCCTCCTTGAAGCACAAGCAAAATCTGTCCCTTCAAGAGGAGGCGGCACCAGGGACCTGAAGGAGATCAGTTCCTATTACAAACATGGATCCACTTTGACTTCATCCAAAATGCTTCCAGGGTTCTTTTCTGATTCTTTTTTTAGCCACACCCCATTTTTGACAGGGCTTCATTCTAAAAACCCTTGGATGATAAAGTTCTCGTCAAGAATCATTTCAAGTTCCTTGAACATAACCTCATAGTTCTTTAGTCTGGGTTATTGGCATTAGTTAGCCTGCCTTCTTCCCCAAAATGCAATAGGAACAGAAAAGAAATTGCAATTGGAAAAGAAAAGAGGAATAAATTATCTAATTTTGAGATTCTGCCTTTCACAGAGGGATTCATGCCTTGAATGACAATACTTGAAGCTACTGCTAATGACGCTCTTCCCCAAAAAAAGGACTAGAGTGGAGATAAAAAAAAACCAATTAAAGAAACTGGAGAAAAGACAAGAACCAGAACTAGAATTCTAGGGAAGAAATTTAAAAATTAGAAAATTAGAAAAGACTTTCCAAGTATTTAAGGTTGTTAGTGGGGTGTCAATACTAAGAAGAAAAACTCATTGAAATGTCTGTGAGAATGTGCTGGTAACAATACAATCCTGATGTGGAAAATTGTTAAAAAAAAAAAAAAACTAGGTCAAAGAAAGCAACAACAAACAATTTTGAGACAATTACAATAAATTTGTAGATGGACACAAGATCTTTATTTATTTTATGTGGTGCTGAGGATCAAACTCAGTGCCTTACATGTGCAAGCAAACACTCTACCACTGAGCTACAGCCCCAACTCATACAATTAATTTCTAGAAGATTAATTTAAAAAAAAAAAAAAGAGCAGTCTTCTACTTGTAAAAGATTCTAAGACACATTCACAAAATGTTTTTCTCCAGCAGACATTTATAACCAAGTCCCTTCATGGTGGACAATGCCGTTACCAAATAAATGTGTTGTTATTTATTTTGGTTTTTGAGTTTTGTTTTCAATTTTTAATTAAAGTTGTAGGATAAGAGAAATTTGAGTGTCTAGTATAAGCTCATAGTAACAAAACTTTCCCCTAAATCTGATCCCCCACCCCCATCCCTATTACCTAAGCACAAACCCTAATTAAGCTTGGGAGGAAAAAAAAAAGAACCATCTTGTCCATTTCCTTAAAAGTCCTATTTTGGGATTCATATTTCTTCCAAAAAAAAAAAAAGTCAAGCTGAATTATTCAGCTGCTCTGTGGTTAGACTAAAGGTTTTATGGTCATTTTTCTATCCATCAGCCATCGCAAGTTGGGGGAAAGGAGACAGATACATCGTAATTCAGATGCTATTCTGGGTCTCTGTACGTGACCTGACATGATGCTCAAAATCAGCTCCAGCCCACCAAGAATTAACACTCATTTTGGAAAGCAGTCCTTGACTTAAAAGCTAAAGAACAGAAGCTCTCCTCGTCTTCCATTCTCACTCGCAAAGGTAACTCATAACCCCAGAATCCCCACCCCTGCCAAAAATATACATCCACAACATTGGAGAGAAAGCAAATAAATAAAAGTCAGGTGGCTAGAGTCAGTACTAAATGGCCCCCAATTCAGGGATACAATTTTTTTCACTGTTTTTTCCCTTAACTTGTGCTTTAAGTACACCACGTAACAACAGTCTGAAGAGGACACATGCCCACTTTATGTGATGGGCAACTAACTGACTTGCACCCAGAAGATGTTCAGAGTTAGTTGCTGAACTGAATCCAGATTTGTATTACAAGCACTGGACAAATGGTCACTAGAGCCATTTCAAATGTTCACCCTCACAAACCAAGTTGTCTGTGAAGGACCGAATTTAAGCCTCAGGTGGAACAGCCCTGAGATGCTGACGTTAGCAACGGCAAAGAGGAGAAAGCCTGAAAATGGGGTTCACGAGAACATCATCTGAGGTGCTGCATCAACCTACCCTGAGACCTACCCAAACTTACTGGGGCAATAAGTTTCCTTCACTGTTGAATCCATTTTGAGTTGGAATTTCCATCACCTGCGCCATAAAGAATCATGATGTTATGGTGCCCAGATTACATATACATTTTATCTTAATGTTTGTGTTCTTATTCTATGATGATCCTTTCAGTCCACTCCAAATATCACCTCCTCTGAGGACGTGCAATTAATGGTTACTTTCTCTGAACCCTGTGGAATGCTGTCAGCTCTCTCCACTGTTATCCCCGGATTAGGCCCAACTCCCCTAGGAATAGTAGGGCCCAGGGAGAGCCTGCTCAGGAGTAGACTGCCACAATGTCCTGATCCCAATCCTACTCACATGGACACCAGAAAACAAGCAGCCCTAGATTCCTACTCCAAGATTTTCCAGAAAGTCGTGTCCTCACATAGAATGGACAAGAAAACATAGTTGTGCGATGACATGATTTATTATTTACTCTAACCACATTATTCCCACTAAGTCAGTGGAAGAAACAATAAATGAGGTTGTACTCAGAGCTCTCTCCTATCAGACCCAGGGAACTTACGTCCAAACAATTCAGAGATTTCTACCCAGGATATTGATGCACAAAACATTCTCAGATTCTATTGTTGGCCTTTCCTGAAGTAGATCCAGAGAGACCATGGATTGCTCCTCCTCTAATTACTGTTTATTTTACTAGTGTGTGGGTTTTCCTCATTAAAATAATGTCTTGACAAAATTGAGAGTTCATTTTAAGGGTAAATGAAGAGTGGTACATCAACATCTCAGCCTTTACTGAAACTTTAACAAAGTCAAATTCTCACTATGTTCTTTGTTGACCCTTGTTCCCTATAGTTGAAAGGATATGGAATATTCTACAGCTATGCAGGTGACTTCTCTCTTCATACAGTCTGACTCACTAGGATATGTTTTTGAAGCTTACCAAAATAAGGGCATTTCTTTTTTACTTGTTTAACAGAGAGTCTTCCTCTCAGCAATGGGGCCCACTCAACAAACATGGCTGTGTCTTGCTTATATTAAAGTTAAGATATGAGACATCTCTTTTTTCTTGGAGAGGAGACTAAGAGGGCGATGGCAACATTTCCTTTCAATGTCTGCAGTGCCTAAATCTGGGGTTCATACAAAACAAATGAGTAATTTCAAACTTGAATTCACATTATGATCAACCACCAAGCTCATTAAAAGTACAGATCCCTGAGTCTCCAGGGACTATGAGCTACTGGGTCCGGGAATCTTCATTTCTAACAAAGTGAATCTGATAGACGCAGGTTTTCTGTCCAATGTACTGAGAATTATGGAAGTAGGCCCTAAATTTAAAAAAAAAAAAAATTAAATGAATATGGTACAGACTTAGCTAAAGAGATATCCCAAGCTCACCACCAGTGTATTCCCTGGTATGCACATCTTGAATCATACTATGGCCCCTGGAAACCAAAACCTGATTGCTTAGCAAACTGCCTTGCTCAACAGCAGAGAGCACACCTTCCCCACACCCTCTCCTCCATTCTCAACACGTCAATACCTAGGTTTGAAAATAACATCTGAGGACTCAGAGCTCCAAAAGCTCAAGGACATCAATGCCAGGACAAAAATTCCAATATTCAGCACAGAAAGAAAAATGGAAACTGAGGTTCTGGGACCATTATGAGACCAGGCCACCAGGATTCCTTTGTCACCTATCCCCAGGGTCTTCAGGATTTGGGCTCAAATGTGAAACCTTTAGTAGAAGGTAAAACTAACAGAGGTGTTCAAGATGACAATAAAGACAATGACAGGGCAAGCAGTAGCCTGAGAGGCATGAAAATGGGGCCCCTGGTTCCTTTTTAATCACATTGGACCTGTCCTGTGCTGTTCACTGGTCCTTCCCCAGGCCCAAGTCCTGTTGGCCTGCATGAACTGTACTTCCCTTGAATGCGGGGAAAATATACCTTGTTTCTTGTTTGTGCGTTAAAGTCAGGCACATGCTGGGTGACTGAAAAGACTGTTGGAGAACAAGACAAGGTAATATAGTGAGGAGGGCTGGCCAGAGAGAGCAGAGTTCGAATGCCACCTCACCTGTAAATCCCTTCAAAGCTTGCAACCAGGCGCTACACAAAAGAAACCAATAATTGCTTGAGCCAATATTCCTGGGCCAGTCACTCAACTCCCTCTACAGAGCAAAGAAGGGGGAAACCTGGGGTGGGCAGGCCTGGCTCTCAAGACCCTCATGTTCATTCACATTTTGCTCACCCTTTATAAGGCCATACTTACCATGAGCCTATGAAAGGAAAAGGGAAGCCTGCTCAGCTGGCCTCTCCCATTTGGTCCTGCCTTCCTGTGGACCTGTGTGTACTAAAGACAGGACCAGTGGGTATCCTGTCCTCCCATCTCACCCCAGAGACTACTAGCACAGTGATTGATGCACACACGCACCGAAGAGATGTGTCCTAGGAAAGAAAAAGACTTAGCCAAGCCTTGATCATCTCAGATGTGAAACAGATAATGTTTGACTTCCAGGACAGCTGGACAATTAAAGATGATAAATGTGATGTGGCCTAATTCAGTCCTCATTCAATAAAGTACAGATAGTTCAACAGTGAAAACCTGCCTGAGACTCCTTGTTACCAACACACCCAGAGTGAGCCCGGAGTGACGGCACTGTGGCAATGGAGTCCCTCGTAAGGAATGCCAGGGGCAATGGTTTCTTGGAGGCTTTCTGAGCTCCTGTTCTCCAGAATCGATCCCTCAAACCCACCTTCGGCTTCTGCTTCAAATAAAAACAATGGAGAATATGGGGAAGAGGAATGTTGGCTCTTTGTTCCGGGGAGCTCCATGTTGTTTCCCAATCCCAGTGAGCCCCACCGGGAACCAAGGGTCTGATGGGAGGGAAGGCAGGGAAAAGCCATTCCCACGGCAAAGCAGGGAGACAAACTGATTTATGAGGCAAGATTCTAAAGAAGCTAAACACACACTGTGTGGCACAGCAACCAGGGTGAGGATGTGCAAAAAGGGTCCTTTCCCAGCCAGGAAACATCGGAACCGAGTCAACATGGAGGTCAGCAGTGCAAAGGGGGCAAATCGCAGGTCCCCATGTTCTGGGAAAAACTCACAGGCACCCTGCTGCCCGTCAACTGACCGAAGGTGCTCTGGGGATTTCTTTTTTGGTGTTCAGGATCAAATGCAGAACCTCTTGCATGCCAGGCAGGCACTCCGCCACTGAGCCACATACCCACCTCTGCTCTGGGCATTTCTATCTTTAAATTCCTGCCACGCTGCCATGCGGTTAAGAACTCCTCCTTTGGGAAAGAGTCACTCTGAGCAGCACTCCATGGAGACTTGCCAGGAATTCCCATCCATCATTCTCATGAATCAATACATTTTTTAACATTTTTTTTCAAATTATGAAAAAAGCATATGATCATTGTAGAAAATGTGGGAAATATAAAATGTGCAAAGAGGCGGGAGTAAATGCTCATAATCCCACTCTCATGTTTCCCTCAAGGTTTCGATCTGATTTTTTTTCTTTTAAGTTTTATCTAGATATCAGCCTAGCACAGGGATGTGCGCTAAAGTCCTAGACACTCAGGAGGCTGAAGTGGGCGATCTCTTGAGCCCAGGAATTGGAGAACAGCCTACGTAGCATAATCAGACCCTATTTCTTAAAAATAAAGACTAAAAAGTTATATTTAGCTCTCTGTTTTTTAAAGATAATGTAAATATACAATAAATATATTTACATTAAATAATATTTACATAAATAATATATATTTATATTACCACCTAAAAAACACACATACATAGAATAAAAAAGCTCCCCAGGAGCTAGGCATGGTGGGGCGCAAACCTGTAATTCCAGCAGCTCTGGAGGCTGAGGAAGAATAATTCCAGATTCAAAGTCAGCCCCAGCAATTTATCAAGGCCCTAAGCAACTTAGTGAGACCCTGTCTCAAAATAAAAAATAAAAAGGGCTGAGGGAGTGACATGGTGGAAAGTGCCCCTAGGTTCAATGCCCCCAGTACCAAAAAAAAAAATACACACACACACACACACACACACTCTCTCTCTCTCTCTCTCTCTCTCTCTTCCCCATGATTTGATGCAAAAAAAAAAAAAAACCACATCTCCAGCCCCTTTCTTTCCCTTCCTCTTTCCTTCCACTCTCTCTTTGGGCTGAGGATTTGGGGTTTTCCTCCCTATCTGTAATTTAGAAGCAAGCTCTGCTGTTTCCTAGTTCTTCAGTTCTCGACGTGCTCTAGGCAGCCACTCCCTAATCTCACCTCTATTTCTCCACTGTTGTCATATTTTAATTTGGGTTTGACCATAGTTTCTTTTCCTGGTTATATTATATTCCTCATGTTATAATTAAGACTTACAAGATCTTTCCTGTACATTTTTGGTCCTCCAAGGAATTAACATTTTCTACCAATAACTCAATACTAAATTCTTGGCTAACATATTGAGTCATCCCTTGAGATGTGCAGATGCATCAAGTGTCCTGGCATGTCCAGTGTCCAGAAGATCTAGGTTGGTGGCCCTCCCCCCCGGGCACAGCTGTCATCCTGAGACTTTCCCTGCCATCCTCCTGGAGATACACTTTCCTGCTGCCAGTAGCAGCTTCTCTCACTACTCTCTCGTTTCGGTGGAACATTTTCTTTCGTAGTTTCCTAAGATGGCTAAAATTGTGAGACATTTCACACTCGGAAATATTTCTGTCCTACCCTCAATCTAGACTGAAGCATATTAGCACTTATCAGGAGCTGGAGGGAGAGGAGAAGAGGAGGGAGGCTCAGTGGATACAGGGTTTCCTTTTAAGATCATGAAACTGTTCTAGAACCAGACAGAGGTGATGGCTGCACATTATGAATGCACTAATGGCCACTGGATTGTATACTTTATAATGATTAAAATAGGGAATTCTATGATATGTATATTTTACCACAAATTTTAAAAAAAACGTGGCTAGTACCTCCAGTCATAGTCTTGAGTAAGTTTATGCCTTTTTAAATATTTTTGCTCTGTTTTATAGGGTTTGGGGAAAAATAAAACGTTCGTGGGCTCTATTTTTCTTTTGTAATTACACATTATTTAAAATATAAAATCAGCAAATGTTCATCAGGGAGATGGAAAACAAAAGTATCATAAATTGTAATCCTACCTACAGGGAGTTTACAATCAAGTTGGAATTTTTACACATACATACATACAATACAGTGTGTACATATATATTATATACATACACATATAATGCATATTCTTTCATTATGTATATGTGTGTATACATATTTTGTGTGTGTGTGATGAAAGAAAACCACACTCTAAAATATATGAGGTCAGAATGGTTCAGACAGTGACATAGAGCTCAAAAGAAAGGGTTATAGCTGTGGATATTAAGTCAGACTCTACACTAAACACTGAATCAGAGCTGGGGAAGAAATACTCTAAAAAAGAGAAGATTATACTAGTGAAGTGGGTCACAAATATATTTAGGGCATGATCAGGAGACCAGCTGAACTAGTTTGCAGTAAACTATTATGCAAAAAAAAAAAAAAATGATCTGAAGTCAGAAAATAAAGGGCCAATTTGCCTATTCTTTAAAAAAGAAAAAGAAAAACACCACCAGACACAAGTGTCTCAGTCCCAGCCTCACCAAGCCAGGTTAAGCTGTTTGTATGAGCCTGCCCATTGAGAACCCTCCATACTGCACTTAATCTTGGGCATTTCCATTTTCAGCTCTAGAAGAAAAATGGCCCAGAACACCACAGACTGCATACTGTGATCCACTGTAGAATTCCAGGACCCTTGGCATGACAGACCTGGGCTCCCACAGCTGCCTGAACTTCCACATGAAAGACACTCTGTGAGCTGCACTGATCTCTCACTCATCATCCTAGAGGCAGAAGGAAGTAACCCCTGCTGACTGGTAACCAGATGTCCACTGACTGCCTAGAATGCTTTTCCTTCTCAACTAAATGGGTAGATAAGAGGATCAGTATGGATGCCACACAGCCATGGGTGGTCTGCACAAGGTTTGTCAATGGGCTATGAGGGAGGGTAAAATCATTACCCAGTCTCCTGTGGGGTTCCGAGCAATATGAACTGATAAATTCTCTCTATGGGTATGAAAATTTATGTTGGGTTTGAGTCACTTGTACCTAAAAGGCATTGGCCCAGCCTTCAATTGGCACATACCTTTTCTAAGCCCCATGACTATTGGGCTTGAACATCTTAAACTTAAAAGCCCCTTTGAATTTTAGTTCTCTTCAAATTAGTAAGGCTCTAAGTTCCTTAGGTATCTTTGTTTCATTCCCACATCAACCTGTGCATCTCAGTTACTTAACAAATACTGGATAGATGGATGGATGGATGGATGAAAGGAATGAAATTAAGAAAAGGAAAATATGGAGAATTTCTGGCTCATTTTTTCTTTATTCATCTTCTATCTTCCAACTCTCAATTTTTCTGTTTCAAATCCCTTGGAACAGGATTTCCAAGAGGTCTTCACATGATGACTACAGAGACCAAAACTAAACAGGAGAAGCTCCATAAAGGTAATCTATGCCACCTTCCCATTTCCTACCCCAGTGACCTTGGAAAAGAAATGATCAAGAAAGGAAAGCCCAATGTCTTGAAAGCCCGTTCTACCAGGCACTTTACTGGGCAGTTCGTTAATATTCTCTCACACAGTCATCATCAAGAATCGTGGATTATAGGTTAATGATCTGATCCCCATTATTCATATTGGCAACCCTAAGACCCAGGAAAAGTTGTAAATCTTGCCCAAGGTCATACAACTAGGCTGAGAACAGATCCAACTTCCGTACATCTGGCTCCACAATCTTTACATCTGAAAATCAATCACTTAAATAGATAAATGCCTATATGATGTGAGTGGAGGTCCTCAAAAAAGACCAGTCTATCCCAGAACATCTCTTCCCTTGAGGCTAGAAATTCTCCCATTATAAATTCCTTCTTTGGGTTGTTTTTCTATAATCTTATGAATAATAACTTATGTTTGTGTTAACCCTTCATTAGTCATGAGTCACTTCCTATAAATTCTTTTGTTTGATCTGCACAGCAACCCCATAAAGCTGGTGATATTATCCCCGTGACGCAGATGAAAAGACTGAGGTTCAGAGAGGCAGCAGCCTATCCAAAGCAAAGTCGGTGATTGCCGACATCCTGGCTCTTCCAACTTCGTGTTTTCACATGCTCCTTTTATATGCAACTTGTTAGTTGAGATGAGGGCTGACAGTTGATCAGACACTATGAGGAATGGTGCCTCAGGAAGGGGCAGTTAAAAGAACAGATGGTGAAAAGAAGGGAAGTGGATGAACCCGATGGAGGAGGTTAGAGGCAAACTGCCCATCACACAGTCTGCCTGGGCTTGAACTGGATTGAGATGCCCACGTGTTAATTCTAGAGTAGCCACACAGCCCGTCCCGGACAATCTCAGGTCATGCCCAGCATAATTATTACAGCTCCCTCTTTTTCACTTTCAGAAGAATTCTAATTCGGATGATAAATCACATAGTCACCACCACAGGCAGAGTGGTGGGGAGGTCCCCATACCCAGACCCTGCACAGCTCCCAGCTCTCTTTGTTCCAAGTGAAAGCAGTTGGGTCCTCTTGCTTCCCCTTTCAATGAAATAAAAAACAGCATCACTGGAGTTCACGCAGAGGCCCCTGGGCAGCAGATCTGGGCACCCATGTAAAGCCCATTCTCTCTTTCAATAATTATTGGTTGTCCAATGAGCTTAGCACCAACCCCCAAGTAAGCCGCTGTGTAATTATGGGAAGCCTTGAAAATGAGGATGTCCTCAGTGTGGTACAGGCTTTTCTAGGAGGACCTATGTGCTCACAGGCTTCTGCGCCTGCTCTCACAGGCTCTCTACCCAGGGAGAGCCAGGAGTCACAGCTACAGCTTGTGGTTGGAAAACACTTTACAGGGTATGAAACCATGTTACCCACATTACCCCATTTTCTTTCCAACACCCCCATGAGGAAAGAGTAAAAGTGATATAAACTCCGATTTCAACTCCAAGCTGAAAGAGGGGAAATGACTGCCCAGTGCTGCAGTCAGATGCAGGTCTTCTGATCGCTGCTCAGCGGCCCTCCCCACCACCACAGGCACCCCAGCACCCACTGCTCAGTTCAAAGCCAGCTTCTACTGTGGGGCGTGCACGAGGGGGACCATCAGCCTGCACTCTCAGCAAGACTTCCAGGACCTGAGGTTACTGGCTCAGCTATTCATCTACACTTACTACCCCAGGACTTTGGCCATCTCCCTCCCTTTCCACACACATCCCTTTTATTATCTTAGTTTAATTCCAATTCACTTCATGTTTACTAAATGATCCCTCTATGCTCAGCATCAAGGCAAATGTACAGTTTGGCCCCAGGCCTCAAAACAAAAATTTATATATATATATATATATATATATATATACACACACACACACACACACATACATACATATACTCACATATACACATATATATACACACACACATACATATGTGTGTATATATATATATGTTTATGTCTATGTATATTTATGTGCATGTGTCACCAAAACAGAAATAAATATATACATTTGTATATGTCTATGTATATTTACATGTGTGTGTCACCAAAACAGAAATAAATACTCATACTTTGATTATAACAACCATGATTCCAACAGTGCCTTAATTTAGGACAAAGAAGGAGGGCCTGGGAGTCAGGGCTCCTGGTACACCAGGTACCCACTCACGGGCTGGCAGACTGAGGCAGTTTGACTTACCTCTCTGTGCTTTGGTTTCTTCTCTTTAAAATAAAGAGGCCAAAGTAAATCAGAGTTTACAGTCTGGTGGCCAGAGGCAGCATCTACTTCCCCAGACATCTTGAATCAGCCTACACAGCATTTTTTAATGACTTTTTAAAAATTCTCTATACTACCTGCACCATTACTAATTATTTGACATGAAGCTTCTTCATTCTTCATGTTCTCTGCACAGAGGCTTTTGAATGTGCACCTCCTATACCAGATGACCTCTATGTCCCTCCTAGTCCAATGGCCTGTGTTAGGGAGGAAGCAATGGCTTAGACCCAAGCCAGGTTGCAACTTCTAAGTAATGCACCTCACCTGAGCGATGAGCCCCTATCTGCTGAAGAGGATAGTCATAGTGCCCACGTTACAGAGTTATTACAAGAACTGGGTTCATACCCACCAAGTGAATACAATAGGGACAGCTTCAGAGCAGGACTAGATACTAATAAGTAATTACTTTGTACTATAGATTAAGCATCCCTAATCCAAAACCCAAAATTTTTTGAGCACCTACATGAGGCCTAAAGTGGAAAATTCCACACCTGGTCTGATGAAATGGGTCAGTCAAAATACAAAAGAAAATTGCCTGTAGGCTATATGCATAGGGCATATATGAAACCCAAAACACTTCTGGTCCTAAGCATTTCATATAAGGGAGACTCAACCAGTACCACAATTTTGTTTATTCATTCAGATGATGACAACCAATGCCTTTTAATGCCACACAGAACAGAAATTCTACAGTGTTTACAGAGAGAGGCCCAGTCATCTTCTCCAGGGCCTCTCAGGAGCAGCCACTCTGACCCCATACTTTTTTGTGTCTTCAATGCTGGGGATTGAATCCAGGGCCTCATATGTCCTAGGCAACTGCTCTACTACTAAGCCACACCCCAGGTCCCCAAACATATGTTGAACAAACACTAGAAAGATAATCATACCAGCCTCTCCCCAAATGAGGGCTTAGGTCTTCTCTGTATCAGTGAGAGGAAAATAAATGGCATTTGGGGACTGATATTTGAGGATTAGGGTGGTTTTTCTTAAAGAAAGGAAAATATTATGGTAAGAAAAGTGGTAGAATCTTCTCGTGGGTACCAAGGAGGAGATGAAAATTGCCTTTGAATCAACTGTACCACAGACAAGAACAAAACTGGATTGTATGGGTTACATTCTGGAGAACAAAACAAAAATTCAAATATATATATATATATATATATATATATATATATATATATATATACACACATACATACACACACACACACATACATATATGTATGTATATATATATATATATATATATATATATATATGTCTGTTTATGTCTATGTATATTTATGTGCATACATCACCAAAACAGAAATAAATACATATATATATATACATATATATATATATATATTTGTATATGTCTATGTATATTTACGTGTGTGTGTCACCAAAACAGAATACTCATCCTTTGATTATAACAACCATGATTCCAAGAGTTCAAAATATGTCCATTATTATCACCTTATATCTTCTTGCCCACTGTTGTAAGCAGAATAAAGCAGGGTGCCCAAGTCCTCATCCTTAGAACCTGTGACTATGTTTCCTCACAGGCAAATGAGATTTTGCTGGTGTAATTAAATGAAGGATCTTGAGATGGGCAGATTATCCTGGATCATCCAAGTGGCCCAATGTAATCATGAATGTCCACTGTGAGAGGGAGGCCAAAGTGAAAGTGGAAGGTCAAAGTGACACAAGGCCAAGACCCAAGGAATGAGAGTGGCCTCCAGAAGTCAGAAAAGGCAAGGGAACAAATGGTCCCTTCAAGCTCCTGAAGGAACACAGGCCTACCAACACTTTCTTTTCAGCCCATTGGACCCATTCTGACCTCCCATAAGGTAAAATGATAAATCTGCCTTGTTTTAAGTCACTAAGTGTGTGGTCATTTTTTACAGCAGCAAAAAGAAATTAATACAGGCAAAGGCATGGTGGCACATGCCTGTAATCCCAGCAGCTCAGGAGGCTGAGGCAGGAGGATTGCAAGTTCAAAGACAGCCTCAGCAATTTAGTGAGGCCCTGTCTCAAAAATTAAAGAACAGAAGGACTGGGGATGTTGCTCAGTGGTTAAGTACCCCTGGGTTCAATCCTTGGGAAGGGAGGAAGAGAGAAAGGGAGGGAGGGAGGGAGGGAAGGAAGGGGATTAAAGCAAATAAATAAATTAATTAAAGCAAATAAAACCCCAGCTTCTTAAAGTTGGCCATTTAGTCCCCCAACATACAGAAAGGCACTCTGAGAAGGTGGACATTCTCTATGGGGGTATCTGCATCTTCAGGACAAAAATGTGGCATTTGTGCAAATAAAAAAGATAACATGCATGTGAGAGATGCAGATAGAGAAACAGAGGCGGCAAGTGTGTACATAAGGGGACCTGAAAAGAGGATCAAAAATCAACTCTGAAGTTAGTTACACTGGAATGGAAAAAGAAAAAAAAAAATCACAAATTTTTCACTTCTGTCATGAAGCATTTCCCAGCACCTTCAAGGCAGATGGACCCTGGTGAAAGGTTTTAATAAGTAACTAACTTCCCCGTGTGGTAAAGCTCAGAAAATGAACTTTCAATTCTCTTAATTTCCCACTTAAATGAATCTGATTCTCTCTATGGGGAGGGAATGAAACTCCCCCAAACCATGAAAAGTCCCTTTTGCACATAACAACTGATAGGGTAGAGATAAAACTTGGCCATGTAATGGCCTCATTATTCTTACTGCAAACCATCTGTCAAATTTTGTTTAACAAGTAGGGTAAATTCAAGAGAAATAAATAACAGTTTTCTGCAAGCCCTCATGTCCACACAGGTATACTTTAAATGAGCTATGCTTGACATAAAGCACACACACACTTACTTTCTCAATTTCCTGGCAAGGCGCTCTTGCTTAAATACACAACCATCAAGCACAGAGAGAGAGGCGCAAATCATTCCCCATGCTGTTGGGGTTCCTCCTCCTCCTCCCGTTTACTTCCTCTGAGAACTCAGACCCAAACCAGTTCTGCTCCTTCCCGGCTGCCAGTTCCCAACAACCATCACGACTCACTCGCAGCCCTCCTAAAACAAACAGCACATAAATCAGCGACAAAAACTAACTCAACTTCAAACCAGCCCATTCCAACATTAATAGCGCCTTTGTTGTCAATAAACCTATATTTGACTTCTCCTGTTTTTATGTGTATTTTATTTATAAATTACTAATGCTTTTCCTGGAGCAAAATGGTCAAAGTAATATTCTACACAGAGCCATACTCTGTCAGTTGGAGAAGGAAGAAAAAAAAAAATACAGTTCAAACTGAATCAAGGAGAGAAAACTATTAGCTGTGAATTGACGGGCATTTCCTCATTCTGCTTGATCACTGGCAACCTACCCTTCCCATCCTCCCTACCAGGAGGCAGTCAGCATGACATGGACTTTTATGCGGCAGTCAATCAGACAGATGGAAAGTGGAAGTCAGAGCTCTGAGGAGCCATTCCACCCTGGCTCTGCCTGTTTTTTCAGAGACAATAGTATTGATGCACTTATCCAAACAGATGGAAGTATAGATGATGTGGCAGTGGTGGTTTTACTGCCAAGCGACAACCTCCAACAAACCAAGGACATGTCAGAACCCTCCAGCCCCTTAGGAATGCCAAGAACTTCCAGAAGCAAGAGTTTCCCAAACTGGAGAGCAAGCTGGGACACGGTGCTTACTGGAGGGGATAAGAGAGGTGAGCCATGTGCAGAGGGGAGCATTCAGAGGAGGAGGCAAGGACTTAACAGGTAGAGCCACATTTTCCTTTGCTCAGAAACCAGAAGATCCAGTCCTCTCCCGTGAGGAGCTCATGATCTAGCGGGTTTTGGTTTTTTGTTTGGGTTTGTTTGGTTGTGGCCATTGTTTATTGTTTGGTGCTGAGGATCAAACCCAGGGCTTTGGGTATGCTAAGCACAAGTTCTACCACTGAGCTACACTCCCAATCTAGTGGATTTGAAAAGCAAAGCATCTCATCCCTGGTTAAGGGAACAGGAAAAAAAGGATGACAGTTTGAGTGTCTTGAACCTCCGACTTAAGGAAGCGTTCTCCCTCTGATTCTGTTCAAGTGATGAAAAATAGGTTACTTTTACACAACTTGGGAAAACTGTAGTGTGGTGGGTAACATCAATCTTCCTAGGGAGAAGAGAACTGCACTGAATTTTCCAACAGACACATGGGTTCCAATCTTTCACGTGTCACAGGTTCATGGTAGGTCAGAGCAGGATGGCACCTAACAGACTGTACTGCCCACCCAACATAATCACCAAGGAAACCAGCACACAGTGTGGTGAAAGGTAAAGTTGCTACCAGGATCCTGGTTTCCCTACCCCTCCTATATTTTAATTTTTAATCCATAAAAAGTAGGTCCCTCAAGATGTCACCAGAGTAGGTACCAGTGTGGATGCAGAGGGGACTCTCACAGTGTCAACTACTTTATTTTTTTTTCTCCAGGCATCCATCTGAGGGAACAAGCAGGTACAAACTGAGAACAGTGCCCCCATCTTGTAGGGGTGTTTGTGGTTATTTTGCATGAAAGGATCCACTCTCCTGCCTCAGGGACCAAACCTGTCCTACCCTGGGCTAGCTCAGCTCCTCCCCAACTTTACTTCTGCTTCTATGCCCAACGTCCCCACCTCTCCCAATCTTGCCACTAGATCAACCCTTTCCTGCCTCATAGGATCTATCACATCCATTCAGGTGGCCAAGAGAGCAAACCTGGGTTTAGAACTTAAGAGGACTACTCTATCGGCACAGTTTTAGCTTAAAGCTGGTAGATTTTGCCTATCCAAATTTTAACCACACTTCAGAATGTAGCTCAAACCTAATTCTTCCTCATCAACTCCTGTGTTTGGACATCTTGGGTCACGCCGCCACTTGGCTGTGTTCTTAAGTAACCATGACAACTAACATGTCCACAGAGTCCCCTCCCAGGGACCCACGAGTATCTTCACTTTTCTTCTCTCATTCTCTCCTGCCAAGCTAAGGACATCTTTACCCAGATTCAGAGTCAGCCAGTTATATCATCATGTACTCTTCCAAAAAAAATTTTTTAATACTTAAGCCTAAACCCTTGAAATTCAAAATCCAAAACTTGATTTCCTTCATCTCCATTTTCTGCCATGTCATCACTTATTGAAGAAAGTAAACATCAAATGCCCAAATGCCCAAGCCAGTGGAAAGGGAGAAAGGGTAATGGATCCAAAGAAATGTAGACTTTATCAATGAAAAATTTTATAGCGTAATGACAATCTCAGATTAAGCATCCTGTCACACAAGCATTTATTGAGTGCCTCTTCTCTGCCAGGTACTCTGCCTGGCGCTTTCATTTCTCTCATTTGAACTCAGGACAACCCTATCTACACGTTACAGAAGAAAAAAAACGAACTCAGATGGCTTCCTCTGAGTTACACAGTCAGTGAGCCCCACTGTGAGTCTCCCTTCTGACTCAGACCAGCTGAGTGGCCTCAAGACAGGGCCGTGAGTTCTTCCAAACACGGGGTGGTAACGCCGAGTGGCTAACAGTTAGGGGCTAGCAAACTGGATCTCTTCATTTGACATATGGAGCAACTCCAGCCAGAAAACTCAAGTGACTTGCCCAGTATCTGTTGACCAAAAGAAAATGGACATAAATGAAGACAAGGAAAATAATGCAATGGAAAGGATGGCTGACCTCAAATAAAGACACACAAACACTAGTCCCAGTCAAGATATCTCACCTCCCTGGGGCTCAGACTCATCTGACACATTTGAGACCTAGAAAAAAACACACAGCAAATCTTGGCATCACAGGCATCAGAGACGCCGCCATTCTGCGGCCTCAGAGATCCAATGTTCTTTCTAGACACTAAATAAAACACACACTCCGCAGTATACAAAAACACTCATCGGTGCAGGCAAAAAAGAGAAATTCAACTCACTCTAAGAGTTTTGAGTGGAATGTTTGCTTAGGTTTTTTTTTTTTTCATCTTTTTCCTCCTGGTAAAATGGCTTGAGTGTGTTTAACACCCACTCACCACGCACACACACCATAGGCCCAACCTCTCTGGCCATGAAGGTTCTGTTCACAGGCAACATTGCACCACGGAGAGGGGAGATGTCAGCCAGCAACAGTGGCCCACGAGGGCCAACAAAGAACGGCCCGCCGAGCACTCCCAGTGTCACCACCCTAAAACACCTGGTCGAGTCTGATTAATGAGATGAGGACCAGATGCTAACAAATGTCTGCTAAATGAAAAGAAAGAAAGAAACAAAGGGAGAAGGAAAGGCAACCAGAAGCCTGCCTTTAATACAGTGTACTTTGTTATCTGTAATGTCTTTCAACCACAGATAACAGAACCAACCACATGGAATCTAAGATGCATGCCAGGTGAAAAAACATCATAAAGACATAATAAAAAGTTCCACCAGTGCCTATAAATTGCTAGGGGCTGTTACAAGGGCAGAGCCATAAATTCTTGATGTTTCCCAAATTAGAGGGTACCAACACGTATGCAAATATATTTGTGTGGGTAATTGAGGGCTAAAAATCTTACATTAAGCACAGCTACCTCCTTCAAAGGCTGCTAGGGGAGCCTCCGACAGGCTCACACATACAGCACACACTGTAGGAATTCAATTTGGAAACCATCATCTAAAGCACAGAGGAGAACAGGAAAGTCATATTGCTATAATGCTTAGATTATCAATCATCTTGACAGTTTATTGGCTTTATCACCACACATACCATTAAAATGATGTCTGGCCTAGACTGTCAGGAGCAAACATTAAACAGACCAGGATTAAAAAGCAGATCCCAAACAGCACTCCAGTCAAGTTTCCCTTCCACTCTGAAATTAGTTAGAGCTGACTAAGAAACTGGCGCTAGACTTTGAAGAAATATACAGCCCAAAAGGCTGCGAGTCAACTCAGACCTGACGAGCTGATAGGTAATGTCATGTTATGGCAAATCTGACTCTCCTGCAGTTGATTTATCACGTACTCTGTGTAACAGAATGATTGCTAATGGTGGAAGGGAGAAGGAAGGGGGGGGTGAAGAAACAGGCTCTGCCATCATTTGCCTCTTCTTGCAACCAGGGGCGTGCATCAAAAGGGCCAAGCCAGCTCCCTGAAGTGGAGTAGGAATGCTAATAAATTCACACTACTGAGCAAACATATTAACATTACCCCCACACAGGTTATTAAAGTAATTTTACAGATTCAGAAGAACCGAATAGGCAGCGGAAGAGACATTCATAATTCAAGAGCTCTAGACAGCGTAAGAGTTACGAACCCTATACGTTTTTAAAATGCTTCTGCATGTGTCACTTTGGCAAGGAAATCTCAACACAATTAAAACTATACTAGCACATCAAGAGGGCTCAATTGAGAGCTGTGTACCTGCCTTTTACTAGGCCAGCGCTTTATAGATGCCTCAGGAAGAAAGGGGAAATGGGAAATTCAGTGCTAATTAAAGGGAACCTTCTGTGCCTAAGGAAAAATGGTGGCATTTCTAAAATATATATAAAAGAAACACGTTTTCAAATCTCTGCCAAGGGTTTGGCTTTTTCATAGTCCCTAGAACTGTTCTGTGTTTGTTTGGAAGTTACAGAGCTATTCTGTTTGTGATTAATAGCTTGCTTTCCAGGACAAATAAGTCATTAAGAAGGGTGGGGTGGGGCACAGAGAACTGACGGGGTAAGAGCTGGCCCCGAAACAACACAGCGAGGAAGAAATTCACACCACACTTTTCAACCTTTCACTCCTTTGCTTATTTACCCAAGTGGGGTCCCCTGCCTTCCCTTCTAGGTGACTTCAGCATGACCCCTTAAGTGAAGACAAATACTAGGACACATCAGAGGCCCCATCTCTTGGTCCCTTCCCCTAGGTGGGTTTGGTACTTTGGGACTTCAGCTAACACATTATTCAGGAAAAGCTCTGGGAAACGATAGAACAGAAGCAGCCATGGAACACGAAGGAACTGCATCATCAAAGGTCCTGCCCTCACAGGGTGTCTTGACTTCCAAGGTCTCCCCAGAAGGCTGTGCCGCCCTTGTGTGACACTCCAGCCAGCCACCTGTTTGCAAGCAGTGCCATCTTGTTTTGTCGGACGTATGTTGAGGGCTGACAATATCCCCATTCACCCACAGAGAGTCATTCCCATCCATCAGATGTCACCAGGAGGAAAAAAATAAAAGTAATGCCAGATCACAAGGTTGTACACGGCTGAGCAAACACTGGACCTTTCACTTGAATGAGCATCTGAGTTAGGGAAACCAGGCAGGACGCACCTACATCCTCCAGCACATAGGTACCCAGAATACCACAACTCTACACAAAAGACCAGAGAGAGACTGACTGGGGGAAGGACAGCCCACAATGGAGCTCCTTCCACCAGAAACCTCCTCTGCCATCACCTCTGGCTCAGATTTCCAAAGCACTTTCATTATCAGTGCGGAGGGAACTTCCCACAACAACCCTCCTCCCTACACTGGTCCCTGCCAGGAAACAGACAGAATCTCCACTTTCACACTCCAAGACATCAAGGCACCAAGAGCTCCATGGGGAGAGATGTAGCAACCAGTCAGTGAAATCAATCATCAAGGTCACTGGGCACAGGCCAAGGGACCAACATGGCGCTGAACTCTATCACGTGGGACTCTTACAGCATGATTCTTGTCTCTGCAGAGGCAACCACTGACTCAGTTGGAGGATGAGACTGGCTGATCACCAAGGAGATGGCAGATGGTTTGCTCTTTCCATCAGCCAATCCCATTTTCCTGCAGGGCAAAGACCATGTCTCATTGATGTGCTGCACAATTCCAAGAAACAGTCATGAGACATGAATGAAAAAAAAAATAAATGATTGATTCCTTTTTAATCAAACAAGCAAAGGGTGAAACGGCAGAACGAACTGTTAGTCAGTTTGGAAATCCCAGTTCTGCTGCCAACTGGGGCCCTTTCTTCCACCCAGTGACTAAAAGCAATCAGTGGAGCAGCGGGAAGCTGCGTGAGCTTCTTCTCTTTCCTCTCAAAACACTCTTGTTCTGCCCCATCACACCTGCATCATGCCAATGTTCGTGCTATACTGAGTGCCCTTTTGGGGTCCCTCAGTCTGGCTGGAATCATGACAGTAGGGCAGGACAGGACCGGTGGGCACAGGGAAGACAACTAGGAAATGAGAAGACTGAGGTTTATTTTAGCCTACTTTACTAGGCCTCATTGCCTTCTACTCCAAAAATGTTCCAAAAGACCCCTTAGGGTCATTTCATTTGGGTTTATCTCACTATGAAGAGTAAGAAGCATTAACGGTCCTGTGTTTGATTTTAGATGCTACACAAGAGGGAATGGGGAGAGGAGAAGTGACTTTGGCCCACAGGAGACTCTTAATACACTTGTTAAACTGAACTGAGACCTACAATAGTGTTTATATAATTCAGTATGAATTAAACAGAAAAGATGAGACATCAGTGTAAGAACTGTTGTCATTACACAACACAGCAATAGGAACACTGAGTGTTAAAAGTTCACCCACAGGAATAGCTGAAGTGGAGACAGAGGGATCGGGGACAATTTTAATGGGAAGAATAAGAATCAGCTGGTCCTTGAAACATGCTATATTAGTCTGTTTTCTGTAACTATAACAAAATGCCTGAGACAGGCTACTTTATAACGAAGCTTATTTAGCTCATAGTTCTGGATGTTCAGGAGCATGGTGCCAGCATCAGCTCAGTTATAAAGAAAATGGCAAGGCAGACAGTATCATAAGTGGTAGACGTCTAAGAGGGAGAGATCACATCACCATACAGGAAAACAGCACATGAGGAGAAGCAAATCTTGCCCTTTTTATAATAATTCATTCTTATGAGGACAATCAGTGTCCCAGGAGAACCACCTTAATCCCTTCCAAGAGCAGTGCCCACTGTAAGATCTAGTGACCTCCCACTAAGTTCCACCCCTTAAAGGTCCCATCACCTCTTAATATTACCACACTGAGGACCACGCTCCAACACACATCCCTTAGGGGAAAACACACATCCAAATGATTGCATGTGAGAAGGACAGAGAAGGTCATTCCAGGCATGAAGAATGTGGCAGGCACAGGGGGACAGACATAGTGAAATGGTAGAATAAAGGGCTAATAGAAATCAAGAGAGAGTTAAGATAGGATGGAGGACAGTTAGGATCCAAAACAGCACAAAAATGAATATTTACTATTCGCCACTGCTCTCCTGCCAAATAGTTCTCCTCCAGTGCTTTCTATTTAGTGACAGAGCTACCACAGTAGAGACCTCTAGCTATGTCCTGGTTATCTACAAATATATGTGGTCATGCAACTAAATTTTGGCCAGTGAGATGTGAGCAGCTTCTGGGTGGTGATTTTGAAGAGTAGAATCTAGAATGTAGATGGGATACTGGGCCAGCTATAACCGTGCTGGGAAGAATCTGTCTAGAGATGGCAGAACAATAAGCATCCAAGCAATCCCAGGAATCTTGGAAGCAGGAGGATTCTAGGAGCACAACACCATGGAACCACCATGTCCTGGAGGGCTGTATTGAGATGGTGATGTTTAAATAAAAAATCCAGGGGCTGGGGTTATGGCTCAGTGGTAGAGCCCTGCACATGCAGGGCCCTGGTTTCAATCCTCAGCACCACATATAAATAAATAAAGTAAAGGTATTGTGTGCAACTACAACTATAAAAAAATAAATATTTTTTAAAAATCCATCTCCATCTTGCTTAGCCACTTTCAAATGTTAACAGCCAAACCTGTACCTGTTCTTGCTCACTTTTGAATCTCTTAGCATGATGCGTGACTCATGGAGGCAAATGTGTGATTCATAAATAATTAAGTTATAGCCTACAGAATGGAAGAAAATATTTACCTCACACACCTCAGAGAGATCACTAATCTCCAGGATATATAAAGAATTCAAAAAACTTAACACCAAAGAAACAACCCAATCAATAAATGGGCAAAGAAACTGAATAGACAATTCACAGAAGAAGAAATACAATTGATAAACAAATATATGAAAAAAAAAACGTTCGAAGTCTCTAGCAATTAGAGAAATGAAAATCAAAAGTACTCTAAGATTTCATCTCCCTCCAGTAAGAATGGCAGTTATTAAGAATACAAGCAATAAAAAGTGTTGGTAAGGATGTGGGGGGAAAGGTACACTCAGACATTGCTGGTGGGATTGCAAACTGGTACAACCATTATGGAAAGTGGTATGAAGATTCCTCAGAAAACTTCGAATGGAACCACCATTTGATCCTGCTGTCCCACACCTCAGTTTATACCCAAAGGACTTAAAATCAGCATACTACAGTGACGTAGCCACATCAATGTTTATAGTAACTCAATTTAAAAAAGCTAAACTGTGGAACCAACCTAGATGCCCTTCAACAGATGAATGGATAAAGAAAATGTGGTATATATACACAATGGAATATTATTTAGCCTTAAATAAGAATGAAATTATGGCATTTGCATGTAAATAGATGGAGCTGGAGAATACCATACTAAGTGAAATAAGCCAATTCCAAAACACCAAAGACACATGTTTTCTCTGATAAGTGCTGATCCATAATTGGTGGAGTGGAGAACAGAGGAACTTTGGATTGTGCAGAAGGCAGTGAGGGGAGAGGGGAGAGGGGAGGGGGGTGAGAAGGATGGTGGAATGAGATGAACATTATTACCCTATATACAGTGAGACTCTGCACTATGTACAGCCAGAGGAATGAGAAGCTGTGCTCCATTTGTGTACAATGTGTCAAAATGCATTCTGCCTTCATGTATAACTAATTAGAACAAATTTTTAAAAGATGCTAATGAAAGAGGGCAAAATATTTAATTGGTTAAAGTGGAAAGGTCCCAGTTGCGAGTTAAATGGTGGAGTTTAATATACATAACTTTCCTTTGTTAAAAAAAAATAATTAATTAATTAACACATCAATGAATGGATGCCTCTGGTATCTTTGATGGCTTTTACTTCATTAACACCCCTAATCTATCTGGTATCTGACTAATAAAATGACCTTATATTGCCAGATTATTGACCTTTGCAAATGAAGCAAAGGTTCTCTTAACTATCAGGCAAATACCTGACTGCTCTCCCTCCTTTGCCTTCATCCCCCATGATGGTTGGTACCCGACTGTGTGGATTTGGCTCCTGTGCATTTTGTTCCCAGTATAACTATTGTGCATCAAAAAGAAGAAAAAAATCTCAGAGGAACTGAGTATCACTGGTACTTAATGACCCAGTAGACAGCCACCTTGATGCAAACCAGAAGGTGGTTAATGCTTGAACAAACTGACTGTAAACCAAGGTAACAGAGAGTGACAAAGGGAGTACAGCCTCTATAAGCCAATAGTCATGGTTTATAACACTAATATTTCATTAACCAAATGGGAAATGGGGCATACTGGATTCTTGACCAATTACAAAGCAATACAACTGAATCTCAGGGGTGTGACAGAGTTCCCCAAATGTCTGAAGCCATGGGCCTAATGTCCTTTACACCCCAAAATGGCACATTTTCCCTTTACTTTTCCACTACCACCACCCCTGCCCTCCACACACACAGCACATATGGCAGCAACCATACATCTCCAGCATAAGAAGCTGCAAACCCAAAACTGCACAGTCAAGTAATCTGGAAGAAGCCAATGCAACGGCTCTAAAAGCCAGCTGGCTTTGCATGCAAATGCAGACGAGTGCTTTAAGGAAGGCAAGCACAATGGTTGTAAAAAAGAGAAAGGTAATAAAGAAAATGGGCTATGAACCAAGAGTGGGCAGCCTCGCCTCCAAAACATGATTCCCTAGAGAAATTAGCCCCTCCCTGACTTTTGTATTTTTACATGGTGACCATACAAAAGCCTTTATGTGCTGTGTGCCATGCCACCCCGCCACAGAGACTTAAGCATTTGGGTCCCTCAAGGGGCACAGATGAGGGCTACTATGGGTGGCAGGTGCTGTGGGCTGTGCAGGGGGCATGGTGGCCTCAGAGGCAAGAGCAGCTTGCCCCTGCTGGGAGACGGCTGGACTGGAAAGGGAAAAAGGAGGACCAGTCATGACAAAAATAGGGAAAAGTACATCTCATAAAGCCTGGAGGACCTCTGAGCCCCAGGAAGAAAGAGCAAGAATAAACATACCTCCCACCTTGCATCTGCAACTATGGATGCCAGGGCCAGCTGGGATCTGACCTTGACACTGGTCACTCCCAAGCAGTTACTGTACCTGATTCTTCCCAAAGAAACTTAAGGGCTTGGCAAGGGAAGTTCCTCCACTCAGAGGCTAGAGCAATGGTTCCATGAATTCAGGTCAGAAGTAAGTTTAAATATAAATAACAGAAAGCAAGAAAGTATCTAATTTGTTCTCTGGACTTGGGTGAGTCAACCAAAGTCCCCTCCCAAGGTGTGCACACCAATAGGGCAATGATGGTGAAACAGTCCTCCCTGGCTTCCAGGCACTTGCTGCACGGCATGCCCCAGCCTTTCAGGAATGAGAGAGCGCATCATAGTCCTCACCTAGGAAGTGTGAAAGGGAATGAGGTGTGAGTTTCAGACAAAGGCAGTAGAGAGTTTTCTTTCCCCATCACCAAAGAATAGAGAGGACTCCAGGAAGACAAAAGGGGCACCAGGAGAAAGGAGCCTGGGTCCCTGCATAATGGCAGGAAACCCAGCTCTCCTCTCCCACCTGGCTCCCTCTCAGCCACACACCCTCGGCTCCTGAGAAGACAATGAACAGCCTTCAATCACATCAAGCCACAATGATTCAGGAGCCATTTTTAATAGCAATTAGTCTTCTTTATTAGAACAACTCAAACTTCATTAGCAGCTGGGTTGAGATCTATTTTGGTTATGTTTATTTACATAGCAGATTCACCCTCTTGATTAAACTGGGCTCTGATTACTGTTAATATTTGGTCCGGATTCCCTCTGTTGGGTGATTGAGTCAAACCTGAGATTAAAAACAGAAAAAAAAAAAAAAAAAACAAAACTCACCATGGAAAACCTTCTATACTGAAAAGGCACCAGCAGGCACTCATCAGCTGACCCCATCCCATCCATCAACAGGGCCTATTCTATCTCTCTTTCATGTTCCTTCTGTTCTCTCTCAGAATGGGCAGGACAACATGGAGCCCACTCCTTTTACAGACTTATTAGGCCAGTTGCTAGGAAGAAGGAAAAATGATTTAAACACAAACACATCAGGCAAGCGTGGGAGCAACTGGGAGCACATTTTGCAAGAGGATAAATATGAATTTCAATCAATGGAACAAGTTGTTATGCACTCCCTGTATGAGACTCCCATTAAAAAATACTTGTTTCAAAGAAAGAATTGTTCAGTTTATTCAAGATCATTATGGTATGTCAAAAAAAATGTAAGCCATGGACTGACTCCTTCTGGGGTGATAAATAGAAAGGAAAAGACAACAAAAAACCAAAAGCAATACCCCAATGCCCTGAAGCACCCCAGGAAGCACACTGAGGCTCAGTGGAAGCCTACACTTGTGTTCCTAGAGAGGAGTCAGGAATGGTGGTCACCTGCTGTGGCTTGAAGCAGGGACAACAGAGAAGCAATCTGAGAACCTGTCCAGGATCCTAGTAGCAGGTAGCAAGAGTTCATTTCTAAACTCAGGGAATCCAATGCAAATAAACAGACAAACTCACATTACCAAGTTTTTACCGAGTATCTGCGATATCATTGGAAAACCTGCTGGAAGAACTAAATTTGACTATTTGGAGTTGAAAGAGATCTTAGAGATCATCTGTCACTTCTCAGCAGCGAAACTCTAGCTTGACCTCCCAACCTCGATTTCCTCATCTGTGGAACAGGGATAACACCACCCTGCTGCCTGTGAAAATATTTTAAGAATATCGTCAGTTAATCAATACAAAGCATTTAGCAAAGGTGGGCCCACAATTTGCTTTATCAATCATCAGAATAACCGTGGTAATTCTTACCAAAAGGTTTAATTAAGTGTGCGTCTTGTGTAGTGTGTATTAACAGTATTTGTTATAGTTTGAATGTAAGAAATTCCCTGAAAGCTCATGTGTGAGACAATGCAAGAACATTCAGAGGTAAAAGGATTTGATTATAAGAGCTATAACTAATCAGTGGATTAATCCATTTGGTGGATTAGTAATTTGAATGGTCTAATGGGTGGTAACTATAGGCAGGTAATGCTTGGCTGGAGGAACTAGGTCACTGGGGCATGCCCTTGGGAATTATATTATCCCTGGCTCCTTGCACTCAAGCTCTGCTTCCTGGCGATCATGTCCTGGGCTGCTTTTCTCCACCATGTCCTTCTGCCATGGAGTTCTGCCTTACCTCTGGCCCACAGTAATGGAATCAGCCGGCCATAGATTAAACCTCTGAAATCATGACCTGAAATAAACTTTTCTTCCTCTAAGTTGCTCTTATAGGGTATTTTGGTCGCAGTCACAAAAAAAAAGGCAACTGACACAGTATTTCAAGGAAGCATGGGAATCACCAGAAGACTCCTGCCATCATCTCTTTTTTTGCAGAAGAGAAAACTCAGGCCCAGAGAATTCATGAGTAACTGGGCCCATTCACCCAGCTGGGAAGAATGAAGCCAGATTCTACCCCCCTGGCAGCCTGACTTCCTTTCCTATCCTGTTTGCAGTCCATATATGGTCTCCCAATCTGAGATCCACAGAAAGAAATAAACATCACAGACATATTGAGGACAGATGCATTTTAGGAATTGGGGACAGGAAGACAACTGGAAAACTGGAAGACAATGGGGATAGAAAGTTCACATCTCAAGCAAGATCGGACACCCAACAGACAGAATGGCAGTGTCTCTTGCATCAGCCCAGAAAAACTACCAGGAGGAGGAGAGATTTAAGAAAGGGCCTAGATCTCATCATGCAGACCATCTCCATTCCCTCATTTCCAACCCCACCCTTCCTTGTTGCCTCCAGGTTCCCAGCCTGGTTGTACAGGTCAGCACAGCTCCTAGACTAGGTCCTGCTCACGGTTGACACGCAAACGTTCTGCCTCTACCCACCCGTATTAGGAGAATCCACAGCACCTCCTACAGTTCGACAGCCCCAAGCCAACTCACCTCCCCCACTGCAAATTTCTGAAAGGGAAAGACTGAAGAAGGCCACATCCCTGCTAATGCTGTGCCAATGCACTCCATCCTCCCCTTGTTAATTTCCCCCATTATTCCTGGATCAGTTTCCTCACCCTGTGCTAATTCCTCTCCCTCTCCGGTGTTTATACCCTTCAGATATTTGCAGGCTATTATCATGTACCCACTTAGTCAAGCAGCGCACATTAAGTTCTTTTCATCTTTCCTCATAAATCAATCCCTTAATCCCTCCAAGCCCTTTAATCGTACTTGCTGCTCCTCTCTGAACTCCATCCAGTTTCCTCAAGTCTCTGATAATGTTGTGACACAGGGCTGGTTGCAAGGCTCCAGCTGCTGACTCACCAAACGCTGTAAATGTCAAGGAGCTCAATGCATGCACACATACACACACGCGCACGCACACACACGTGCACACACAGCTCTGCCTAGAAGGGGGACGGACACCTTGCCTTGCCAGCTTGCCAGCTGCCAGCTCCCACCACCCTTGCCACAGCCACATCATTGAGAAGTGACTGCAGGTATCTATAAAGATGCAGAGCACTCTCAAGCATTTTGGTGCCATACAGAATTTCAAGGGGAAAAAAAGTACCTATAGGAAGTTGTACAGCCCCATAAGATTTTCACCAGCCATTCCCACACAATCCCTAAGAATAGACATACTGCCTCTGAGACCAAGGGGGACACAGGCTATCAGGTACCCTTAGTCTTCAGTAGCACTACACCTCCACCAGTGAATGGCTATTATTAAAAAGACTGACAATACCAAATGGGGGGAAAGACAGGGAGCAACAGAACTCTCACACGGTGGTGGCAGAAGTAAAAATGAAATGGTCACTTGCGGAAAAGTTCTGGCAAATTTTTGTAAAACTAAACAGAAGTATCCTAAGACTCAGAAATTTCACTCCCCGGTATTAACTCAAGAGAAGGAAAAATAGATATACATGCAAAGACTTGTATAAAAATGTTCACAGCAACTTAATGACTAGAATCTGGAAACAGACCAATTGACATTGAAAAAGAGAATGAATGAGCCAGTCTATGCAGACACTGGGACACTGCTCAACAATAAAAAGAAGCCAACTACTGACATACATCACGTGGATGGATCTCAAACAAGCTATGCTGGTGAAAGAAGTCTCACATACACAAAGGTGCATACTATGTGATCCCAATTATAGGAAGCCCTAAAGCAGTCAAAATTACTCTACAGTGGAAAAAATCAGATTGCCACCAGGCGTGGTGGTGCACCCCTGTAATCCCAGCAGCTCAGGAGGCTGAGACAGGAGGATAGTGAGTTCAAAGCCAGCCTCAGCAAAAGTGAGGCACTAAGCAACTCAGTGAGACCCTGTCTCTAAATAAAATACAAAATAGGGCTGGGATGTGGCCCAGTGATCAAGTGCCCCTGAGTTCAATCCCCCCAGTACCCCCATAAAAAAAACCAGATTGCCTTTGGGGGAAAAGGAGCAGGAATAAACTGGGAAGGGACAAGAGGAAATGTTCTGATTTTGGTAAGGGCTTGGATTACACAGATGTTTGGTATACTTAGTGTTTGTGCATTTCTAAAAAGAAAAAAAATAACCAATATTGAACTATAGAAAATACTATGCATGCTGAGTGTTACCAGAGAAGGACACTGATGTCTGTGACTTACTATGAAATGTATCAAAAAAAAAAAAAAAAAAAAGATGGACTTAGAATAGAGGTGGAACACAGCAAGCAGAGCGAAATGTTCATAGAAGAACTTGGGGGTGGGTATATCACATATGGCTGGCTCTACCATTATTTCAATTTTTCTACAGTTTATAGAAACTTATCATCAGAACATGTTGGAGTTGGTAAATATCTTAACCATTTCCATTCTTGACTTCTTGGAGAGCCTGGAGCCATGGTCTGTTGTGATTTTTATCATTCCATCATTATCTCCATGCTTCTTTCATGTTCTGGGTGTGGCCAACTCTCCCAGTCACCTTTCCCCTCCTTATATACATCTGCCATTCCCTTCTCTTCCCCATTCTGTCAATCTCTATATCCCTGGGTAGAGGGTGACCTAGACTGAAGGTTCTTAACCTAAGGTTTCTACCAGGAGGTCAAGGAGTAGGAAGATGAGATCCACTAACTATCTAAAACTACATTAAAAAACTCAATGTACGCACTTAGGTACATTTTCTAAGAAGGTCCACAGTTCTCACAGAGGATCATGATCCAGGAAAGCTCAAGGCACAGCTTGAAGATCTCTTGAAGCACTTCCAAAAGTTCACCAGGTCAGGTAAGACTTCCAATTGAGAAATCACTTATGTTACTAGTTGTCAAAGTGCCTCTTCACGGCATACCCATCTCATATAAATAGAAGAAGGGATGCTTAAAAATCTTCATTTGAGATCTTGTGTTCCTGAACAATGTCTCCAGCCATGTCTAAAAAGATCAGGGTGAGAATAAAATAAAACTAAATTTATGACACTTGCCATTGCTCAAGTTTTTTTCAAAAAGTTTTTGATCATAAAACTAATAAATATTTATGAGTCCTTGGTACAGTGAATTGCATATAAGAGAAGTGTTACTGAGGACCTACTATGTGCTAGATGCTTTACTATGTTCTTGTTTAATTTCATTCTTCACTGAATTATATATATATTTTACCATCCCCATTTTATAGATATTAAAAACTGAACCTCAAATTAATTATCCCTCAAATTAATTTATCAAATTAATCCATCAAAAGTCATACAACACGAGGGTTTGAATCTAGGCCTCTAGGGCTCCAAAGTTTATTTTCTTCAAGCTTCTCTAAGCAAGACCTCCAGATATCACATCATTGATTGCTCCTAGATCATGCACAATCTCTTTGAATTCAAATAATCCATACCATGGAATCTGAAAATACTCAAAAGGACCCAGAAAAGGAAACACTCCAGACTGTGAAACTAGTCTTCACAGTTGAGCCTTTGTTTTCAAAGGTGACAAACTCTTTCACCAGATCACATGTCTCAATTCCTGATTTGAAACCCTCCACCACTGGATGGGCTGGGGTGTAAGGAAGGACACAGCAATGTCATCTGCACCAGCAGAGGGGCCTGCCTTCGCTGGAGCTTGGGGACCACCACAGGCACCATCACCCGGGTTTGAAACCGCTGAGGCTGAGACTCTAAAGCAGCAGCTACCCCGAGGCATTGCCTTCATTTCCTATCTGAGAGTTCTTTAAAGTGAGCCTGTTCACAGGAGGGAGTTTATGTGACGCTGGCCTTGACTACTGGATCCTAGGGACTTCTCTAAGGCAGCAAGCACTTCACCCCCATAAGCCACCAGGCACTAGACTTCAAGGGGACTGCCCTTTGACCCAGATGCCTGCAGGCAAGGTGGGGAGAGGAGTTTCTGAAGAAGAGTGACAGTTGTGGTGCCACTAAGGGTGAAAAGACAGGTGAGAGGCCTTGGAGAACCACTCATACTCTCCGTCACCCCTCCTCTGTAAGGCAGGCCCTGAGGTGTCAGCTCTGCACAGAAACGTTACAAGAGGAGAAATGAAGAGCTGGTATTCAGAGTAAGGCCTCCTCCGTCCCTGATGTCTTAGTACCAATACAAGTGGCGTAAAACCAACACCAAGGAAAACTTGAAAGGGGAAAAAGGCATAAAAGGATAGTCTGGGCAACATATGGCACTATGGAGGAGCATCACTAGTGGGACCTAGAAGGCGGTGAAGACAGAAAACGATAGATGAATGAGCAGATACGCCGAATGCCACACTCCACAGGTGACTGATCCCAGGATCAGCTCTCCCTTCTCCCTAAGAACAAAGTCTCAAAATTCAGCAGAGCATGTTGCCACCCCAGAATGAGACCGCAATTTTCTGCCTATCTCACAATTAGTTGTGCCCTAACATCTTCACTGCTACAGGGAATTTCTAAAGAGATTCCTTTAAAAGGGAAGAAAAAATAATCTTCTTTTTTTTACCTTCTCCTGTCAGCCTGGAATGCAGACAAGATGGCTGGACTTCCAGTGCCACCTTGGGCCAAGAACTTTAGTCCAAGATGCCATATCCTATTTGTGACAGAGTAGAAAACTAGAAGGAGATTGTGTGCCCCGTGATACCATGAAGCCAATATCCGCCTATACTACCAGCCTCTAGTCTTATTATACATGAAAAAGAAACATGAACCTTGTTGAAGGCTTAGTAACTGGGGTTATTTATCTTATGCAACTGAACTTAATCCTAACTGATAGAGAAAAATGGAAGAGTAAATGGGTTAAGTAGTTCTTGTTAACCCATCTTTTTGTCACACCATCCCACATATGGACTAGCTATAAAAACTTAAATCCAGAACAAATATACCACTTATGGCAACTCTGAAACAATATTTGAATATTATGTTCCCAGAATTTAAAACTTGGGACTTAAAGGGCTAAGAAGTTATTTTTAACAACACCTGGCACAACTACCACACCCTAATCATAATTCTGTCCTCTAATTGGCCTCTACTATCCCAATTAGGAAGGGTTAGTATGTCCATCTGCTTTCCATTACTTTGGCAAAAATACCTGAGATGATCAATGTATAAGAAGGAAGGGTTCATTTTAGCTCATAGTTTCAGAGATTTCAGGACATAGTCACTTCACTCTATTGTCATGGTGGGGAGCATGTAGCAGAGGAGGCTTCTCACCTGGTGGCAGCTGGGAAACAAAAGAGAAGAGGCCAGGGTCCTAACATCCCCTTCAAGGGAAATTTCCCAGTGACTAACTTCCTTCCATTAGGCCCCACCCCTTAAAGGTCTCACCACCTCCCCATGGCACCAAGAACTGGGGATCAAGCCTTCACTATTTGGGCTTTGGGGGATATTCAAGATCCTGACTGTAGCAATTGTTTGATTGAAAAAGCAGCCCCCAAACCTCCCCCTTGGAAAGACCTGAAGTAAAAGGCCATCCTTTTCAAGCTACTACATTGAAATGATCATTTTAAGCAAATTCACTTGTTCAGAGCATTGTGCCTTATGTAATAATGTAGAGAAAAATACGGATTCCTTATTAACTAGGCCTCAGCATCCCCATCTCATAACAAGTATACTTCAAAATGCATACTTTCCCTTACGGGGAATTTATAGAGAAAGCTGCAGGCTTTAAACAAGGACACTGGAAACAAGTCAGTCCAGGAGTCACAAGACCAGAAGCTCCCTAATGAGACCACAGGGAATCAGAAATAGGAAATGGTGACTGGCTCTTTCCAGATGATTTCCTCCCCTCCGTTACTAATGGGTAGGACAGAGAACACCTTCTTGAACAAATTTCTAAGACAGGCCTGCACTCAGCGAGCCCGGTTCACCACACATGGAGTCTCAAGGATGGGGTAAGCAGTTACCCAGCAGCAGGGGAGACAAGGCCAAGATGTCAGATTTCTAGGTGGCGACTTGGCCATCTCAGTCAGGAGGACTATTTTCCCATATTCCTATAGCAGTCACAACTTTTCCACTATCCTCTTCAGAAGCGGGGACTTCAGAGCAGGCCAGCCCTGTCCATGTGACAGGTTAGGTACCATCTGAACATGCCCATTGCAACCCAAGGGGATTCTTGGGAGCTCCTTGGCTTGCCATTCATCATCTTGCGGCTCTGATTTCATGGGCTCACACACCCCTCAACCTTGACCCTCCATGGCTCTCTCCTCCCTCCCCAGGCCTTTCCCAGAGACCCAAAGGGCCAACATTCCTGAGAACCTCAGGAAGAAAGAAGTTTTCTGCTTGCTTCCCAACTTGGGAGGATTTGTTCTCCAAGGATATCCGAGTGGATAGGGAAACTCATCTTTTCGGTTCTCAGAGGTTGGATTTCAGTGATAAAGTTTTAAATTGCTGTCCATTATTAATGTTAGACTCGCAGCAGTCAGCCCTGAGATCTGCAATTATAACAATTCATAAAAACAGCCCCTTTGTTAGTCGCGCTTGAAGAGCTTTTGAAATATAATTGCAACGCGGTGCAAAGTAAAATAAAAATTCAGATTTTCTTTTACCGAGGCCATGAACAATACTGTCCTTTTTTACAGCAGCGGAAAGCCTCAAGACATCCGTTATATTCCTTCAATGAGCTTTGTTCAATAAATGCTAAGCCTTGAAGCTTTTAAATGTATTAAAGTGATTATGATATCATCACTCCAAAAGCACTTCAATAGAACATTAAGACAGAAACAATTTTCCTCCACACAAACGGCATAACAGTAACAAAAAGTTGATTAAATGCACATTGTATCAAAAATATTTTCAGTATTTATAGACATATGTAGATAACATTAACTGCAACCCACACCATGGGCAGGGAAGGAAAGAGAAAGTCATAAAAGCATTAGGGGGAGAGTGAATTTTAACAATAAATCTTCAAAACTTAAACTGTGGCTCGACTGTGACTTTGCTTGTGGATTTACAGTCAAAGTCACACTACATAAAAGAGAATAGGGCTCAAAATTCAGGAATACTAGAGAACAACTCCTTGCTTTCTTTTCTCCCAAGCACTCCCACCCCCCATGCCACATATGCCAGGCTTCCTTAAATTCCTCAATATGACTGGCAGGAAATTCGGATCTATTTATTTAAAATGTGTAACATGCTGCATTTAACGTACTGCAGGCAGGCGATGACTCCACAAGGGGCAGATGCCTTCAGCTGTCAAACCAGGAGGTGTAGAGAGGTTAGGATGGGACCACGAGGTGGGGTCAGAGCAAAACCGCAAGATGCAAGATTCTCTTTGTTGCAGGCTTGTCACAGAATGCTCTTAGCACAGATAAGGGGATTATGAATTCACATGTGAATTTATCCCCTATTAAACTTTCAGCAAAAGGGTCAGTTGGCTGGAAAGCACCATGGTCACATGCCATGGGAGGAATTACTTGTAGGCTCTCCTGAGAGATGTAAGAAAGAAAGAAGGGGCCGTCTCAGTCCTGAGTGCGTAGAGACTAATACAGACACCTGCTTAGTTCTGGATCCTGCCATTTTGCTCAGCCTTATCTTGAGAGCATGTTCCCAAGGCACTGAAAACTTGGTAGCACCCTTTTTTATGGGTCACAATAGGATGTGGGTATTTATTTTTTTGTAGTAGCTGTTTATAAAGTAAGGATATTTGATCCCGTGCTTGTCATGGATGATACAAATAGTTATCAGTTGTTTCTGCTTCTTGAGTTTCTTTATGGGGTTTTCTAAGATGAACGAGTTTTAGATCTTGAAATTACAAAGGATAACGGCATTCTAAAGAACAGACAGCAAGACTACAGAGGAGAAGACGGGGAACTCCCAAACCAGTCAAGACCAAATCCCCCCATCTGACCAAGTGCCGTTCAACTTGACTTACCCCCTAGGCCAAAGGGAGAGTGTCTGTGTTTCTCTGTGGAAAACACTCTATAAACAATGCAGACTACACAAGAAAAGCCACTGACAAGGCCTTTTATTACCCAACTTGGGGCCCTTGTGATTTTCTTTATGGGAGAGTATCCTTGTCCATCACTCCAAGCACTGTTTCCTGGCCCTGGCGGCTTCTTAAACCAGCCCAGAGAAAGGAACACATAACAAAGGGCCAAGAAAAATGGGAAATAAAGACCATACAGTGGGTGACAAGTTCCCCCACTCAAGCAACTAGCCAGTGCTGTGGGCCAGAATTGATTTTCTATACGACATCAGAAAGGATTACCTCTCCCCCACAATACCGCCCAGGGGGATGGAGTGGAAATCATAATTAATTCAGGCAAATTCAATTCTGAGAGTCCGAGTGACAAATACTTTCCTTATAATATGAAGCACAGTCTCAAAACATCTTAAAAACAGTTGGTGGGAGCTATAGCAACACACTCAATGCAATAATGACGCGAAGCTACACAATAAAATGCCTGTGACCAAATAATAATTCTTCCCAGTCAGGAAAGAATATTCTTTTAAAAAAATAAATTCAAACTTCAAAGAAAATGCATTTCCATTAATAATCCTGCCTCTCCTTCCCTCCTGGTGATAGGGGATAGGTAGGAGTGAAGGTCAATTTAATTCCCTAACTATCTTGGTCCATTAAGCCAACAAAAATATTCTGTATTAGAGGAAAATACATTATTGTGCTTCTGATGCAAGGAATCAGATAGGAGAGGTTGCTTCCCCGGCCAATTTATGACTTAAGCCCCCAAGAATCTAAAAATACTATGGCAGTCCACTATGAATTAGCCACACCAGCAGAGAATTAGTGGCACCCATAATTGAAAATAGATAATTAAAACACAATTTGTTTTTGGCTTCAGAGTCTATGCCATTGAGTGGCAGAGTCATACAGCAGGGAGAGGAGATAACCCAAAATCTAGTTCCAATCCCAGGACAATCAACCAGAGGCCTTGGGCCAATCGCGACCTCTCTGGAGGGCCCAAGTCTCCTCTCTAAAATGTCACAGTTGACTTGTATGTCTCCGTATGCTCACTAGGTTCTAGTAATCTGTAACTGTGTGATGATTATAAACTGCCCAAAGGTATTCTGCTTCGAATTATATTTAAAAAGTTTCTGTTCCTTGGGTCAACGAGGCAAAGGTAAACATGTGCTGGGTAAAAAAAGAACACTCTGGAATTAACAGTCGGGGTTAGTCTCAAAGTAGAAAATCAGAAGTGAACTATATGTGTGCACATGGGCATGCCATTCTCTACACATATCTGCTTGGCCAAATGCTTCTCATTTCATCATCACAACCTAATGTTTTTAAGTGCCCATTCGGGAATATGCCTCTGTCTAGCTAATTATATGTGATCAGAAAGGTTGATATGAGCAGTCTTTGAAATCAGACAACTGACCTTCCAGCCTTTTAGGCAAGTTCTATAACATCTCTGAACCTCGGTTTCTTCGTCTAGAAAGCATAAAGGGTGATAAATAGTGCCTTGCTCAAAGGATTATTATGAGATGCAAATGAGATAATCCATATAAAGTAGGCACAGTAATTGCTATAATTATTATCACTTACCACTATCACCATCATTACTACCTCTATTAATATCTCACTGTATTGTTGTAAGAGTTAAATGAGAACACATATTAAGTATTTAGCAACAGTACCTGGCACATAGTAAAAGCCAATAAATGCTGTCATTACTCTTATCATCTCTTACATTCATCTATGGAGTATTACTGTATTATTATCACCATCGGATAAGATTGTAGCACTTCTCGAGTCCAATACTCCTTGTTTTCCTCACAAAGATCACTTTCAGTGGAATAGTTCTAATACTCAGAACCCCTCAAACATGAACCACAAACTCCAATCAACCTAACACTTCTTTCTCCCTGAAATGTAAGAGGGCAAAACCTAATGAGTTCAGAGACCCCTCAAACTCTGACATCATACAACCTGTCAGTCACTAAAATCTATTGATCACAAAGAGCCCAGCATACCCTCTCACACCTATAGGCTTGATCACACATACACACATACATGCACGCACACACACACACACACACACACACACTTAAAAAAAAAAAAAAGAAGAACTTGAACTCAAAGAAGTAGATTTTACATATAGCTGTAAGAACAACTTGTTGGGGGTGGAGGTAGATAGAAGAATCTGGGCTTTAACCCAATTTTGTTCTTTTTTTCATTTTTTCCATTTTTTAATTGATACATTGTAATTATACATAATAGTGGGATTCATTCTGCCATATTCATACAAGCATGTAACATAATTGGATCAATTTCCTAGTGCCTTCCCTTTCCCTCCTCTCCTCCCTCCCCATATCCACTTGCTCTGTTCTGCTAAGCTCCTTTCTATCATTGTTACTGTACTTGTAATTAGTAAATATACACATATGTGTATTTGTTTGTTTGCAGGATTCACCATGGTATATTTGTACCCGGACATAGCACAGTTTAGTAGATCTCATTCCCCATGTCCTCACAACCTCCTTCCAATTTTATTCTTCGTATGAAACATCGACATTTCTGGACACCAAGTCATGGAGTCCAGTCCATGAGTTTCTCTACTAACCCATTAGATTCCACCTTTGACGATGTTCAGAACATTCAGTTCTATTTCAGTCCTCTACAAGCAAAATGTCTATTTTTTTTCCTGCAAGTCCAAGCAGATTGGCATCATTTTGCCCACCATGGAGTGACTATTGCAATGTGAGATACCCTCACTCTTCACCCAACAATGAAGGCAGTTCAACCAGCAGGTCCATCTCTCTTTCTTAGGAGCCAAAATTAAAAAACAAGTAAGCATTGCATGTTCTTTGGCTGTAAACTCTGTAAGTTGTCTTTTTTGGGAAAGGAGCACAAGATCTTAGAAGGACTCACGTAAGAACTCCTGTGATGATAGGGACAACATGTGACAATGGTCACAGCTTCTCAATTTCTTTTGGTTCCCATAAGAGAGAAGAAAAGTATATATTGACGGCGAAGGGGGCTCTCGCTTATCAGGGGGGACATAAGTAACTGTGCTTACAGAGACCGAAGAAGATAGCGCTGGAGCATCTCTGCTAGGAGCCCTCCATTCTACACACACCCTAGTCTACAGTTCTGCCTCCCCCTGAAATTTTCCCTTGCTTCAAGAAGGGCACTGCTGCTGACTCTGGACATTTAAATAGCAGCATGTTCCAGAATCACAAGGACTTTGGCAGGACACTCACCACCTCACCCTGCAACTTGCTTACTTAATGCCTGGCAAGTGAGTCTCAAAATGAAGAACAACAATGCTAACTTTTTGTTCCCATTATTTAGTTACTTTATTAGAGTTTTTCTAACTCCTCTGCACAAAGGGAAGGGTAAGCTATAGAAAACTAAGTGGCTCTGTCATCAAAAGCCTTCACCACACTGGCACACAAACACCTGTCAGGGCAAGATGCCTCTTTATCAAGTCTTCAGACCTACCAGGAGCCAAGCACACTCTGAGCTCTCAGACTATTTTCTTCCAATGTTTTGAAGTCCCTTTCAGTTCACATGAAGGCTAACGATTTCAAAAAGGTGGGGAAAGAAAAAGTTCTTCTTTTTTTTTTTAAAGAAAAAGGAAAAGATACTGAACCGTGATTATGAAGTCCTAAAAGCCTTTTAGCTGACAGCACAGGCTTTGTTGAATAGCCTCTAAGAACCTCCACTGAGAGACAAGATTCAGCAATAAAATAGAGGCAGAGCATACACAGTTTAGCATCCTTGGCCTCCCAAATTCAGGTATCCTATTTGATGCCAGGTTTCTCCCCCAATAGCTCTTTGGAACATTCAAGGTCCAGAGAGGCATCAGACCAACTGACACATAGGCTCAACTCTGCCATACATCATGTGCTGCCAGCAGAGAAATTAGTTTGTATCAAACTCAGCACAATCCTGTAGTTCGAGCCAGAATTTCAAAAATAGCAGAAGTGGCTTAAACCCTCCGAGTGCCCCCATAGCCCATCTCCACCAGAATGCTCTACCCTCTGAGCCTGAGTGAGGACCACCCAGCTAATAAAAGCTGCTTTCCCAAGAGCCTGCCCCACTCAGCAGAGCTCAGACCACTCATGGGCACTTAGAGCACTCAGAGGGGATAGCGCTGGCTTATGGAGAGCCATGGTCACAGCTGCATAAACCTACCTGCTATAATTCCAGTAGCTATTGAACTTCCTGCCTTCTGCCCTGAACACTGGGTTCCAGCTGTAAGAGAAGAGGAGTGAAGGGTGGGAGAAGAAAGCACAACCAAGATTATACTAAAGAACTTCACAATCTCCTATGCATCAGAAACACGAAACTGGCCTGGGCAGTACGTGAAGCCTTTGGCTTGCGTGTGTGAAACACCAGCTTTTGAGTGAAGGAACACTCACCCCTCCTTCAGACGCACCTTTTCTCTGAAACTATTACACTCAGTGAGCTTCAAGCTCTGGCTCCAGACCCATCCATCTCGCAACAGAAAGCACCTCTCAAGCTCCTTTCTGACACGAGCCCATCATTCACCATTTGCTGGTACGCACAGTTTTTGCTGACAAAGCTCCATTACTAGAAAAAGCTCAGTAAGTAAAGCTGATTTGAAATAACTATATATTATATGGAGGCTGGATGAGGAAAACTGATTTGAAGTCTAGAAAATCATCATATAAAGAGGCTCTAGAAAGAACTGCTTAATTATTTAAATACCTTCACTTCCTACAGACTGCACATCATTTGATTTATCATCAGTGTTAAATATTCGGTAATTTACAGGGGTCATCTGACAAAACAACTCCATATAGCCAGTACATATCAGACACTGTAATTCTTCCATGGAAATGTCTCTGTCTCTCTGATTAATGTGCAAATACTGAGCTCATGCTAACAAATTGAGGCGTGGGCCAATTTTGGCTCTCCAGTAAAAGTGTGAAGCTGAGAACCTGCCAGCAGGGTGGCCCAAAGAGCAAACCACTATGTATTGTCCTCCACCACTGCTAGGTAGGCTGATGGCATGGGTGGAGTGGTCTCAACAAAGATCCTAATGCAGAGTCAAGTGAATGGAGATGATTGGCTCAATGGGCACAGCATGTTTTGCAGATCAAGACCTGAAGAGGAGGGTGCATGCCTCCCCACCGCATGCCAGGTATAGTCAAGGCCCAACTTTCCCCTGTTGCCCCTTACCAACTCTCAACCTCTGAACACCTACTTGTCCTATCATCTCCTGCATAAAGCTTTCCTTCATTGTCTAAGCTCAAAATGTTCTCATCAGAAGATCTGATAGATTTTTCAGTGCTATAAATTGAAAATAGATACAACTTTTAAAGTGCTTATTGATAAAAACTGACCACATAAAGAGGACCTAAAAATCCAAGAAGTAGAAAAAGTATAGATCATATTCTCTGATCACACCTCTTCAATAACTTTCATGCCAAGAGAAATTTAAAATCAAAATCCCCAAATATCTAGAAATAAATATGCAAACATTATGTATTAGAACTTATAAGAAACAATTAAAGTAGTGCTCAGAGAGAGATTAACAGCTTTAAATATGAATAGTTCTAAACAAGAAAGAATGAAAAAGTTTAAATTAGATGTGCAGCTTAGAAACAAAACAAGGGAATGTAATAAACATAAGGAAAGTAAAAGAATTGGTAGAGATAAAACACTAATTAATAAGAGAAACAGTCGTGCTAATAAATCCAAGAGTTATTAAAAAATACTCAACTACTAAACCAATAATCCAGGGGAAAAAGTATAGTTAAAGTAAGAATACAAATGTATATATAACCACAAATACAGAATAAATTAAAAGACATAGAAAATACAATTTTACTCAACCTTATTTTAATACTTTTGAAAACCTAGATAAACTAGCTATTTTCTGGTACAATCGAAACTAAGTCTAGAAAATATAAGGAAACCATGTACTACAAAAAATATAAAGTTATCAAAGATAATGAGCAAAACAGACCACATATTCTACAGAAAAATGTTACCTGTGTCTTCAAATAATAAGTAACCAAAATGCTATCTGAACTGTTTGTTCCAGAACATAGAGAAATATTCTACTTTTACAAATAAGTACAGATGTTCTTCAACCTATGATGGGCTTACGTCCTGATGAATCCATCTTTAGTTGAAAGTATCATAAATCAAAAATGCATTCAATACACTGAACTTACAGAACATCTTAGCTTGGCAACACAGCACACCGCAGAATACTGGTACCATCTTGATTGTGTGGCTGCCTGAGGGATGCAGCACATGGCCACAGCCCAGCACAGAGACTATCCCAGTACATATCACTAACCCGGAAAAAGAGCAAAATTCAAAGTATGGTTTCTACTGAATACACATCATTTTTGCACCATGGTAAAGTTGAAAAATTGTAAGTAGGCCATTATAAATTCAGAGACCAGCTATATAGCACTGTAGTAGTCTGCTCAGGCTATCTTAATAAAATATTACAGACTATAAGATCACTTAAGCTAGAAGTTCAAGATTACAGTGCCTTTAGAGTTGGTTTCTGGTAAGGCCTCTTCTTGGCTTATAGATGGCTGCCTTCTTGTTGTGTCTCACATAGCTTCCTCTCTGCACAAGAAATAGCTCCCTGGTGCCTCTTCCTTGTCTTACTTATCAGACCAAGAACTCTATTTAAATGAGGTCTTATCCTCAAACGACAGTCACATTGGGGGTTACAGCCTCACTGTATGGACTTTGTGGAGGATACAATTCAGTCCGTAAACTCAGAACAAACTCTCACAAGTACAACACATTAAAACTCCAGCCAATTACTCTCATGAAAGGCAATGCAAAAACCCTAAACAAAACATTAGCAAAAAAGAACCCAAAAATTTGCTCCCAAAATGTAGGCTCTCTCTTCACCTCATTGATAGTTTCTTTTGCTGGAAGCAGCTTTTTAGTTTGAGTCCATCCCATTTAATTAATTCTTCATTTTATTTCTGGTGCTTTAGGAGTCTCGTTAAGGAAGTCAGGGCCTCATCCGACATGATGAAGATTTGGGCCTACTTTTTCCTCTATTAGGTGCAGGGTCTCTGGACTAATTCCTAGGTCTTTGACCCACTTTGAGTTGAGTTTTGTGCATGGTGAGAGAGAGGGGTTTATTTTCATTTTGCTGCATATGGATTTCTAGTTTTGCCATACAAACATCAGATAGAGCACTAATCTCCAGGATATATGAAGAACTCAAAAAACTTAACACCAAAAAAACAAATAACCCAATCAATAAATGGGCTGAGGAGCTGAAGAGACATTTCTCAGAAGAAGATATACATTTGATCAACAAATGTATGAAAAAAATCAACATCTCTAGAAATTACAGAAATGTAAATCAAAACTACTCTAAGATTTTATCTCACTCCAGTCAGAATGGCAATTATCAAGAAGACAGACAACAATAAGTGTTGGCAAGGACACTCAGACTTGCTGGTGGGACTGCAAATTGATGCAACCTCTCTGGAAAGCAGTATGGAAAATCCTTAGAAAACTTGGAATGGAACCACCATTTGACCTAGCTATCCCACTCCTTGGTCATACCCAAAGGACTTAAAATCAACATACTATATTAATGTAGCCACACAATGTTCATAGCAGCTCAATTCACAATAGCTAAACTGTGGAAGCAACCTAGATGTCTTTAAATAGATGAATGGATAAAAAAACTGTGGTACATATATATATACACAATGGAATATTTCTCAGCATTAAAAGATAATAAAATTATGGCATTTGCAGGTAAATGAATGAAGTTGGAGAATATCATGCTAAGCAAAGTAAGCCAATCCCAAAAAACAAAGCCCAAATGTTCTCTCTGATAAGTGAATGCTGACCCATAACAGAGAGGGGGGAGACATGGGAAAATATGGAGGAACTTTGATTGGGCAAATGGGAGGAAGGGTAGGGAGGGACCCTGGGGGCAGGAAAAATGGTGGAATGAGATGGACATCATTACCCTATGTACATGTGTGACTGCACATATGGTGTGACGCTACATCATGTGTAACCATAGAAATGTAAAGTTGTGCTGCAATTGTGTACAATGAATCAAAATGTATTCTGCTGTCATATATACCTAATTAAAATAAATTAATTTTTAATTTAAAAAAAAAAACAGACAACACACTAGGTGAGGATGAAATCACACAAAAATTTTAAAACCTTCTCTTCACAACTAAGTAATGATATTATATCACTACTAATGTAGGGTTTTTAATAGGATTTATAAGTGTCTCAATATTAAGAAATATAGTTTATCATATTAGTAGGTAAGAAATGTGGGAAATCATATCATATGTTCATCTGCATAAATACCAGAAGTTCAACATCAGTTCCTAACCTGGAAAGTGAATAAAGTAATACTGCCTTTAAAAATTACCAAAAATAGAATCCTCTCACTACTAGCCAATGCAATGAGACAAGGTAAAGAAATAAGAAGCAAAAAATTTAAAAAGGAGAAAAAAATCATTTTTTTCAGAAAACAATTATATGCCCCCCCAAAAAAATACAATTAGGAAAGAGACATTAGTAAGATACCTGGGTATAAGATTAACATTTAAAAATCAATAGTTTTACTCTTTGCTATTTTTCTTGTTTATTCTTTCTGTTTCAGTAACTACAATTTGTAAGCCCCTTTATTTTTGCAAAGCATTTCTCATAATCCTGAATAGTAAATATTAATTTCATTTTATTATGCAGAAAGTAAAATTCAAGAAGGGTAATCATTTCATGGTTACAGAGCTAGTAAAGAGCAATGAATGTGTGTCCTCTGGTTCCAATCCCAATATTCATTCCCTAAAACAAGATAGCTTTTTCCCCCATGAGAGAGAGAGAGAGATTAAGTTCTATGAGTGATTCTGTCAACTCAGTTAACTCTTAAGTCAACAGCAAATATTTTTTGAGGAAATATTTTCATTTAGGAGAATAGAAACATATTTAAGGGAGAATGGAGGCAATCTCGAGAGAGAGAGGCCTTTGGGGGTAATGAATACACATTCAAGGGAGAATGCAGGCTACCTCTAAAGGTAGAGACAGTACAACAGCAGATTTTAAAGGCTTGATTTGTTTCTAATGTAGAAATTATCTAAGAAAATGCACCTATTTGTTAATGGGGGACATGATGAATGTCATACACAGCAATCTAGATAAGGAAATCATTAACGAAGCTCATGTGTGCTTTAAGATTGCAGATGAACTGTATTCTCCCACAATTCATGCCACTCTGTAACCTCTTAGCACAAACCAACATTTTATCAAATGTCCTTTTTGAAGTACAGTAAAGTTGCATTTCGAAAACCTGTCATTTTGTTTCACATTAGTGAAGTATTATAATTGAATGCACAATGTATCCTTTGACAGTGGGCCAATTTGGCCAGAACCAGTAAACTCCTAAGATTATAAGGGAAGATTAGGGATTTATACAACATAGTTGAGTTGAAACACAGAATTGACTCTGTCGCTTAACAATTATGGTTGCACACCTGCCATGTATTACACATTGTGCACAATGCTAGAAAATATGGTACACAGTAACAGACTCAAACTTATACTCACAGGACTTAGAATATGTAGTTGAGACAACAGACATAAATAAATAAATAAATAAATATAATTGCAATTGTGGTGGCTATTGTATCAGTCATCTCTTGTCAAGATAATTCTGCCTAACAAATTACTCTGAAATTCAGAAGTTTAAAATAAACATTTATTCTTATATATCTGCAAATCAGCTACAACCTAACTGGGCTAGGTGGACTCCAGGTTGCAAACCACAGAGCTGACTCAAGTCTGCTCTATTTTATTTCATGGTGAGGTCCAGTCTCAGAACAGGCAATGGCAGAAGCTTAAGAGGCAAACAAAATGTGCAATGCCTCTTAAGGTCTAGCCTCAGAACAGGCACATTCAAACTTCCAACTAGGTTTCACTGACCTGAGCAATTTATGTGGCCATGCCCAACATCAGTAGGTCAAGGGAACATACTCTGGCATAGAAATTACAAAGCCACATGGCAAAAGGCATAGATCTATGGAGGGAGAAAAGCTAGAACATAATGTAACTAGCCACAGCCATAAAAGACAGAGAGGTGATGTCACATAAACAGCAACAGAGAGAGGCCTAGTCTCGTGAGGGAGGACAGAGAAGACTTCCCTGATCAAGTGCAACTGGAACTGAAATATTAAAGACAAGTAGGAATGACAAAGGTGGAAACTGAAGTAAGAGACCTCTAAGTAGCATGCGCAAAGTCCCAATGTCCAAAGGAGACCTGGCTTGTTCAATGCATTTAGGGAAGAAGGGTGTGGTTGAGCAGAGAGAAACACAATGTGGTACAAGAGGAGGAGGCAGAGACCCAAATCCCACTAAGGAGTTTGCCTTCGTTCTATAGCAGAAAACCATTAAAAGACTCCGAGCAAGGAAGCAGTATAATGAGAATCGCCTCTCACAAGATCACTCTCTACCAAAGGTGATCCAATTAGGAGGCTACTGCAAAAGTCTAGGTGAGAGATGATGATGATGCCTTGGACTTGGACAGCTGTTGGTGGGGACAGACAGAAGTGAAAGTGTTCAAGTGTTCAGTGGCTAGTCCAAAAAGTCATCTTGTTTTTTCCTCTCTGCACCATTTAATCCCTCAAAATGTTCTCTCTTCTTTACACTGTTCTTTCCTCAGCTTTTGGCAAACTACAAATCTCCTGGTTTCCCTCCACCTTCTCTGGCTATTCATTCTCAGCTCATCCCTTAATTCCTCAAATCTGACCTATAATCTCTTCTTACCCTACACTGACCCCCAAGCCCAAGTAATCATCTACTCCCCATTCCCATTAATGAAGTTCTAAATACATTATGCTGATGCTTCCCACTGGGAAATTTCCCTCCAGCCCAGACTTGGTTCTCAACCGTACAACTGTGTGTTCAGCTGCCTCCTAGACATTCCCATATGGAGGTCCCAAAGGCACCTCAAATTCAGTGTCCCAAATTCATTGGTCCCTCTTCCCCTAAACCCTGAAAGCCCTGAAACTTCCTGGTTTCCCTATCTCTGAGATTGCTACCACCATCCATCCAGTTGTTCCAACAAAAAAACTCAGCTATGATTCCTCCCATGCTCCCCCCTTCACATCCACTCAACATAAATAACATCAAAACCGCCCCTAAAATATTGCCTAAAATCATCTACTTTACTGTCACACTACCACTGTTCCAGTGCAGCCCCTTCTGGAGGACTCAGAAGCCTCATGACTCACCTAATAACCTGCTCCCCTACTCTTTAGGAAGATCAAGAGACCTTACTAAAATACAAATATGACCACATCAGTCTCCTGACTAAAACCCTTGAGTGGCAAGCCTACCCTCAGGATAAAATCCAAAGAGTTCACAAGCCCTCTTGTGATCTGGCCTCTACCTTTCTTTTCTTCTGTGACTTGAATATCCTCATTCTGTTCCCTCTGCCTGGAACAGTCTTCAACTCCCAACACCACTTCACTTGGCTGACCTATCTTGTTAAAAAATAGGTTCCGTGAAGGCAGGCACCCTGCCTGCTTAGTCCACTGCTGTTTCCCACTGGACAGTGACTGCTCCCTGAAAGCATTAACAGCTCTGTACGTAAATGAAAATGAATGGACCCTTCAGGATGCCTTTCCTGATGCTCTTCACTTCTCCTGAGGTTGGGTGGACCTTTTAGATGTTCTCAGAGCAGCCTCGGCTTTCCCCAGGTGAGTGGAACCTCGCTATTGGCTTGGCTGCACCCTCTTACCCACCTTCTCTAAATAAAACGTAAGCTCCACGAACACAGGAACTCTTTCTATTGCAGGAAGGAGCCCCGAGAGCGCAAATGAATCAGAAATGGCCCGGCCTTGAAGGGGGTCCCAGAAGGCATGGAGCCAAAGAGATGAAATAACGCCAGGGAAGGAAGGCCCCCGGGGGGTGGGGGGAGGAGGGTAGGTCCAAACTGAATGAACCATGTCCAAGTGACCAGGGTTCACAGAGGACATTCATGGTGAGAGAAGGAAGGAGAAGTAGGCCAGCAGTCAAGGAGGAGTGCAAAGGTCAAAAACCAATGTCAGGGACTGGGGTTGTGGCTCAGCGGTAGAGCACCCATCTAGCACTTAGGAGGCACTGGGTTCAATCCTAAGTACCACATATAAATAAATTAAATAAAGGTATTGTGTCCACCTACAACTAAAAAAAAAAATTTTTTTTTAATAAAAAACAATGTCGGTCACAGAGGCCACACAATATCACATCTGCCCCATCCCTCCCTCACTGGCTACATGGAGATGTCCTCTTTTTATACAGAAATGCATATAAATGGGACAATAGCTCTATACCTTATAAAAATGCACCAATTCACTCTAAAATCCTTTATATATTGTTTTAGAAATGACTTTGTGGGGACCCATCACCATTTTGTTCCAAGGGGACAGACTACATTCGCATGAAACCTGAGGTGTATGTTAATGTTTTTTTATAATGGATGGGATTTCATTAAGTCAGTCAACTTCTTCCAAAGTTATTAAAGAACAATCTTTTAAATGTGAAATGCAAAATACTTACGTTGAAACAGAAACCTTCCTTAATTCAGTCAATCAAATATAGTAACATGATCAGGGACAAGACAAAGCAACTCTAGAGGTGAGCCCAAGCAAAATCAAATATTGAAACTAAAGAAGTTAAAGGAAAGGAGAGTCCCAGTTGACAGGCAAAAATATGGCCTCGTTGGACCTTCAATCTCTTGGTTATTAACAGCAGACAATGCCACATCCGTCACCAAGCCTGAACCAAGGACCTTTGCCTGAGGTTAGCTTCCAAAGTATCCACTCAGCACATTCAGACTCTTAAAGATGATGTTCCCGTCGCTATTTTTCTCCACCTGACTTGAAGCAGGTTGTAATGTTGGGAGACAGCTGCATCCTTCCAAGGTGAAAGCAGGCAGCTCAGAGTGGGTATCCAGTGACACGCCAGCTTAAAGACCTTCTCCCATGTCCTGTGATCCTTCAGAGCAATGGTCTAAAAATCAAAGGGATGACAAACCATTTCTTTAATGGAGCATGGTTCTGAAGAATGAGGAAAGGGAGGAGAAAATAGGAAATGAAGGAAAGAAGGCCGACGCCTTGGGGGCCACGGCAGCAGCAATGACCCAAGTTGCCTGTGCATGAAAGGACCAGGGTGTCCTTTGCCATAGCTGAAAGGGCCATGTGCATAAAGAATTAGAAAAGGAATAGTAACTACTACAGAACTGAGGAGGAGGCCTGCAGGCAGGGAGATTCGTCAAAGCCTGGGTGCCCGGGCGTGGTGCACTCTGAGTGATGCTGAAGCAGGAGGGACTGCTTGTAGTGGGAACAGCAGGGCCCCAGGAGTTGTACAAGCCTCAGGTCCCCAAAAGTGGAAGCAGAAATCCAGCCTTTGTGCCAGCAATTTTACTCAGGGGTTTGGCCAAAGTGGGAGGCTCCCTGGGTGCAGAGGGCAGCAGGGCAATCCCACACAGAGTGAGGAGGAAGGACTGGATGGAAATGTTGGGAGGAGGCCTTGAACACGTGTTTGTGAGGTGGAGATAGAAGGGCTTTCCTAGGGGAGAGGTGTTATGGGCTAAATGATGCCCCTCCAAACCCTTATGTCAAAGTGCTAACCCCAAGACCTCAGAATGGGACTGTATTTGAAGACAGGTCTTAAAAGAGGTAATTAAGTTAAAATGAGGTCATTAGGGTAGCCCCAATCCAATATGACTGGTGTCCTTCTAAGAGGAGCAGGTTAGGAAATGGATACACAGAGGGAAGGCCATGTGAAAACACAAGGAAGATAGCCACCTGCAAGCCAAGGAGAGTCTTCAGGAGAACCAACTCTGACAACACCTTGACCTTAGATTTTAAGCCTACAGGATTGCAAGAAAGAATTTTTCTGTTGTTTAAGCCACTGGATCTATAGTATTTTGTTATAGCAGCCCTGGCAAACTAATACAAGAGAAGACCAAGAACTAGGAAAACATAAGACAAAATGAGTCCGTTCACTTGGCCTTAGGAAAAGAGTAGCTACGCTAGAAAAGTCACTGGAAGACCCGGAGGTTGACGTAGTTTCTACAGACACTAGTTTCAAGTAAGGGAGTAACTTGGATCTGACCGTGACTCTCCACATGGCTCTGCTGACAAGGTGTGGAGGAGCAAAAAGAAGGGGGCAGGAAGAACAAACCTTAAGGGTATGAGAACGTGAACTTAGATTTGAACTTGGGATGTTGGGAGGATGGTGATACCATTAACCGAGATAAAGGAGACAAGAACAAATTTGAGGAGGAACTGGATGAGCTGAGTTTGCACATAATTTGGGTAGGAAGGCAGGGCAGAATCCACCCCCACCTCCCTGATTCCTGAGAGCTGCTATTATCCCTTGGCAGCTTGGTCCACACTTGTGCAAATACATCTATTTCTATTTGGAGCCCTAAATTCATAAGCAGTGAGATAGATGGATGGATGGATAGATAGATAGATAGATAGATAGATAGATAGATAGATAGATAGAAGGAAGGAAGGAATGAATTTTCCCCCCAGTACTTGGAATTGAACCTAGAGGATCTTTACCACTGTGCTACTTCTCCAACTTCTCCAGCCATTTTTACTTTCGTATTTTGAGACAGGATCTCACTAAGTTGCCCAGGCGGGCCTAGAACTTGCAAATCTCCTGCCTCACCCTCCTCAGTTGCTGGGGATTAGAAGCGTGCGCCACCATGCCAGGCTCACAAGCAGTGATTTTTTCAATGGCACTACAACCAACTTAGCCCAAATGTAACAGACTTCAAGTAGCAATCCAATAAATATGAATAAGACTTGAATCACACCACTTTCAGTTCAGGTCCCCGCATCTCCTGAATCTCTCAAGACTCCTATTTCCATTCTGATGGGCCAGAATACAGAAGCTGCCAGAACATTCAGGTGTTTGCAAACTGTGAAAGTTCAAATAAGAATCTACCTTGTGGGAAAGCAGGGAGGTGGGAGGCGACTCTTTGAATGTTGTGGTCTTGGACCACTTAAGAAAAGCATAATCAAAAATCACTTTCAACACCCACACCTTCTTTCAGAAAAAAGAAAAACATTTAAAAGCAGTGCCTATTTGGGGGGGGGGGTATATAAATCATTTTATTTCATGCTCCATCATTTACTCAGTACAGGGTTCCAGTGACACCTCTTGATTAGGTTTAATTTTAAGCCAGCAAGAACACCACATACCGTATTGTCAGAGAAAGTTCCATTTCTCTCCAAGCCTGATGGGCGACTATTGTAATGTAAAACCCGGGGATTTAAATAACACAAGGAGATTCTATTATGAGGAGAAAGGTTTATATTTTGGAGTCTTTTTACTTCAAAGGAGCCCAGATACCAAACCCTGAATTACCTGAAACAATGGGCTTCAATGATCAGCCCTTCCAGGGTTTCTTTAGGAAAAAGACTACTTTACTCAACTAACAGAGAAACTCAGTGATCCAATTATCTTTCAGAAACAGTCCCAGGTTCTCAAAATTAACACTGGTTAGGAAAACTGGAAGAGGAATGAGAGGTGGCTTCCCTGAACTGCCCAGATTCCTTCACTACTCCACTTACACCCAGGCCCTGGTTCTCCCTTCCCCAGGGCGTTGGCTCCCAACCGCTCAAACTAACCTACTCCCACGCTAATCTCCAGGGAGAGCTTCTCAAGATGCCTTCAAGCTAAAGAGGACCATCTCCCCAGGAAACACAGAAAGGAAGCAATTGTAACCCGGGGGAGAAAACTAAGAGCTATGATAGCTTCTTGGGTCTTCAGAACTCCCTCCTGCACCCAGCCAGGACCTGCCCACATCTACTCCTTTAGTTCCCAGTGCCAGGTACTCTCCAAAGATCCCATCGGGCACATGGGACTCTTATTCTGATGTCTCAGAGGACATGTAGAATCTCTCAAGAGATATTTTTATATGAGACTCTGTGCCAGGTGCTAGGCTAGTGATAAAAGAACTACCAACTAGTCTCCACCCCCAATGAGCAGAAACACAATGAGTGTGTGTTAGAGACAACATATAGCAATGCTGGCCCTGGAGTGTGTTCCACACCCTTCAGAGACTGGCACCACCAATCATTAGGGCAGGACAGAGGATCAGGAACAACTTCCTACAGGTGAGGATCTTCCTGGAGACCATGTTTATTAAATCAATCAAGTACTGACACATCACACACACACAGTCTTACCATTCCACTGAAGAGTGAAGGGATCAGTCCTCAGGAAAAAGGACAAGATAAAAAGGGAAATGGTGTTACAATAAGGGGCCCAGAGTACATCTCACTCTGATCACCTCCAAGAAGATCCAAAACACTCAGAAGGTCATCTGACAGATGGTCTCCGCTGTAACCACAAGTCTGACCTGCACTGCTATGGTCTGAATGCTTTCGTCTCCACCCCTCAAATACAAATGCTGAAATCCTCACTCCCAAAGTCTCCCCACTGGGAAGTATAGATTAATTAATGCATTGGGGCCCTTATAAAAGAGGGCCAAGGGAGACCCATTGCCCCTTCTACCATGTGAGAATGAGAAGACAGCCTCCTAAGGGGAAGCGGGACCTTACCAGACACCCCATGTACTATCACCTTGATCTTGGAGTTCCCAGCCTCCTTGAGAAACAAATTTTTTCTCTTCTCACCTGATCTATGGTGTTTTGTCATAGCAGCCCAGACAGACTAAGACACATACCCAAGCAAGGCTGGCTTAAAGAGCAGGAATCACTCATGCCTTACTTCCTCTTTATGACATCTCATCATGCCAACAAGCTGTCCTGCACCACCCATAGGAATCCTTGATTTCAAAGGGATTGTGGGTAACAAATCATCAAAGAATGAGGAGAGATGGCACTACAGTGGGAAGAACAGAACCTGCAACAGCATGCTCTAAATTATATTACAGGAAACACATAGATCGGGTGCATTAGCATCACCTGGGAAGTCATGGGAACTGCAAACTCTTGGACCTGACCTCAGACCTACTGAATCTAAAATTTCATTTCCAAAAAAACTACTAGGTGACACTGACGATGATGGGATGCAGTGTGAGAACCAGTGCACCAGGAGAGCATTACCTTGGTCACTGGAGAGATGATGATCATGTTCATGATGACACAAAGAGCTGCAGGTGGCAGTACCTACTGAGTGCTTACCACAAGCCAGACATCACGTAGTAAGTAATCTGCTAGCATCATGTCATATGTCCTCTGAACCAGCACTCCACAGGTAAGGAAACTGAGCCACAGAAATGTTACACCTCTTGATTAAGCCTCACTCTCTTTTACACCAGGCTCACATCTCCAGCCAAGAACTAGGAAGCAGCAATAGGAGAGATCTCCAGAGCTTTCCAGTATTTACCAAGCAGTCTGATAGCAAAACAGCTCTATCTTGGTCCATCATAGAGGAACCTGACCTGACCCCCAAAGCTAAAGGTGACTAAATCATGCCAACCTCCCTCCTGCCTATGCCAAGGTCATTCTGTTCTCAGACTGGCCACACCCACCTTCCCTCTAGCTGTTAGGACCTCCGAGAGAGAGAGAGAGAGAGAGAGAGAGAGAGAGAGAGAGAGAGAGAGAGAGACTGAAGGAGGAAGACAAAGAACAGATGTGGGGCTTTGCTCTAGCTCAGAGCAGAAGGCTGTTTCAAGATGTTTTTCCTCCTACCCACCTCGTGTCAATGCCTGACCCTTGCTAAACTACAGAGATCAGGGTTTGAAATGAAAAGCACACACCACATGCAGGGCTGACTAAATTTTTCCTTTCTGATTCAGCACTGCACTGGAGGAATTTTCAACCCCACAAAGGAAACTGCCCAACAATTCAATTTGACACACATTTAATGAGCACCTACTACGTGTCTTCCAGTGCACACGGACGGTTAAGGGGCATTAAGAAGTTAAAGAAATGATCTCTGTACCTGCCATTTGAGAGTGCTGCCAATGTCATGGCTTTCATTTTCTCGTGCCTGGGCTTGGGTAACTGGGACATCTACTTAAGCCTTCTTCACTATAAGGTGGGGATAAAATTCCACTGCAAAAGGTCAATATGAAAATCAAACAAGACGAGAGTAGAAGAGAGCCTGGGACACAATGAGGACAGGAGTGGGTAAGACACCCCCCCCACCCCGCCTCTTTCCTTACTCAATTTTGGGAAGACAAGAATTCATATGACAACATATAATTTGGTGTCAAGTTGAACAAGGCAGAGTTTCAGGGAGTTTGGTGCAAGGAGAACCTGACATTGGCAGCAGGGCCTGGAAGCTATCTATGTTGAGCTGAGATTTAACGCCTGAGCTGAGGTTTAAAGCCTGGACAGTTGGATAGAGAAGATGTGGGAGGAAAGGCAGAGAGCATTCTGCATAAAGAGAATGGATTGGGACTAGGGTATAAGATGGACAAATGAGTAGGACAGAAAGGACCAGCCTGGCAGATACTTTTGGTTCTCCCTGAGGAAAAGAGCAGATGAGGGGATCTCTGAAGGCCCAGAAGAGAAATTTGGCTTGAGCAAGTAGACAGGGGATCAAGGACAAGGGCCGAGCTCTCGTCCCATGAACCTTCCCTGACACAGGAATTCCTCCAACCTGAAGACCCCCACAAGGCTACATCTGTGTCAGGCTAATTGCTCCTTTTGGGGGGACACAGGGGATCTTGGAACTCTCCACTCGATTTTCAACATCAAAGAAATTAGAAATAAACATTCAATATTTCAGGGACTGGTTTACATTAGAGTACATCAGCATGGGGAGAAAAATCATGTAGTCATTTAAAAAGATTATCATGAATACTATAGAAACACAGAAAAATGCTTTTGACATGTTAAGTGAAAAACAGCAGAACTCAAAACAATGTGGGTTAGCAAGAGACTGGTTTGGTAGAGGGAGAGCAGGCTCAGGACAGAGTAAAATCCTGACACTGACTCTGCAACTTAGGCACTGTGAGTACTTAGGCAGGTTTACCTTGACAGTAAAAGGAGGTAATAAAAAATGCCCTTACTGGGTTGCCTGGCTTACAGGTGAAGTTCAACTCCCTCAACTCCCACAGATGAGGGAGTTGAACATAACTTGCTAGATGAAATTATGGTGTGGTTGTTGTTTTTTTTCCAACAGAATAAAAGGTGATCTTTCAAACACAGGAGGTGAGTTTTTGAAGGCAGGAAAAGTGTCTTGCTTACTGCTGTGTGCCCAGAACTCAATAAAAGCAGAACTAAGGTGATGGGATTGCAAGTGGCTTCTTACTACCACTACCTACGGTTGTTAAAAAACAAAGAGGGTGTGCCTGTGTCTATCAGACACTAAGAGGACCATAATCAGACCATTTCTCCTCTCTGGAAGCCAACTACTAAAGAGGGTGTAGGGGCCAACCTCTAAACTCATGAACCTACTAGCCCATGTGGGAGACCAGTGGCAGCTCTGAACCACTGATGTGCTGGGCCAGGGCAGTAACTCACTAAGGAAGGCCCAAAGCTTTAAAGACCAGGGTATGGAAATGGATCCTTCCAGACTATAGAAAAACAAGTCAAGGCCTGTCATGGATCACCAGTGCCAACACCTGAAGATGTCCTATCCACGGCCCAGGAAATGACTGGCCCTTTTCCTGAGGGAAGACTCCCAACTTTATGCACTCTGGGGGGCATGATTGTTCCCGTGGACCATCACTGGGCCTCTCGGGCCAAGGGCACTTGCAAGGAAGGACCTCAGGCAAGCTCTGAGCCACACAAGCCATCCAGGGATCATCCACACCATAGCTGGCACAACCACCTACCTGTGCTCCATACACACCCCCGATCTCTAAAGGACACCCTAGATCCCTCTTCCTAATGGCTGAAACTTTTCCAAATGCAACTCTCCTTCAGCTTTGTTTTTACTTTCACAGTTATGGAAGCACATGCAAGGTAGTCAGAATCCATTCCAACAACTTGACCTTCACATGAAAGGGTTTCAGACCTGATCCTCAGCCCTCCTTGACCGTGGCACAGGAAAGGGGGGAAAATGAAAGAGAGAGGTGAACCCAAGGACCAGGAGTGTAGGGATACTGAAGATAAGCCCCTTGGATCCTTCCCTATTGCTCAGATTTAGCCTTGGTGCTCTGCAGGGGACAAGCCACAGCACACAACACATGACCTAGAGCAGACAAGTCCCTGAAGCCCAATACCAAGCTTTGAATCCTGTTGGAAGATCAAAGGACAGTTAGTTACACTGGTTTCTGGGCCCAGAAGGCTGCCCATCCTCTTTGGCGTTATCCTAGGTCCCCCAGCCCACGTCAACCTTACCTTGAACAAGCATGGAGACAACTCCCCATCCCTCTGCAAGAGTCCAGCACTGTTCTGTGACTCCAAGAAAAACAAAGAAGTTGCTAGCTCCCCTCACCCCACCATCTTCTACTGCCCACCCCTTGTCCACACAGACAGCCAGTACAACACCTGCACATGACCAGAACTAAAAATACCGCCAGATGTCATCACAGTCATCAGAAAAAAGTTGAGGGGAAAGGAGCTGAGAAAGCAGCACACATTCCGGGTTCAGGCTGGGCTCAGACCCCTCAAACCTCTATACAGCAAGACCCTGGAAGTTGCTATGCCTCTGACAGGTGGGGGAAGGGGCAGTTAAGGCAAATAACTAAAGGCATCTCAATTGATGATGTGCCCCCAGTGACTCACTGTTCCTTTATTGCAACATGCTCTCTATAAAAGCCATTTTCCTCTCACAGGATCTGCTTGGGCAACATGTGATGTCATCATAAATCATTTCTCTCTCTCTCTTTTTTTCTTTCCTTTAAAATGTCAGCAGATTTCTTGGAGTTTCTAAAAAGCCAAGAGAGCCAGCACCATCTCCCAGTTTTGGCAGGGAAACCCGTTTTCTTTCCCAAGACGTCTGTCTTCACTTTTTCCCCTTGCTCTCCCATAGGAGCACGGCAGAGATAAAGCCTTGAGGAGGACAGAGAGTCACAGAAAGCATGCATGGAAAAAGCCCTCCTTTCTACCCTTTCCAAATGCAGGCTCTTTCTCTCGCTCCCTTTTTTCCTCTCGTCCTATTTTGGTGCACTTCCAGGGTAAGTGAATGTATAGCGAGCACTTTTTAAACAAGGTCTAATACAATCCATGCCTCCAAGACACGGATGCCATTAATCAGAACGAAGGCTTTGTGTGAGAGAGGCCACAAGCTGGATGGGTGCCGCGCACCAATAATGCAAGCAGACCCCTACCTATCCACCCACCTCACCCCGCCTCACCCCTGTTGGGGCTTGGCATTCATTCTTCCCACTCTACCCGCTCCAAACCCTGTGCCCTCCATTTCCCCCAAAGACCTCCTGTGAAAACCTTCTACCACAGGAGGGAAAAAAAAGTTTCCTTTCATTCCAAATTCACTGGCCCAAAAAGAAATCATTATCATCACTTTAGCTGCAGAATCTCAAAAGGAACAGGAAAAACTCAAATCAACTCTAATCCACAAGAACTTGTAGGGCCATGGTAGAAGTGAATCGACTGCTGGCTGAGGTGTGTGTCCCATCATGCTGAGCATCTCTCTTGAGGCAAATCTAACTTCTGGAAGGGATCCTTTCAGAAAGAGCTCTGTGGTTAGACTGTGGCCACCCTGTCCCTAACATACAATGGCCATACAACGATGTAGACATGAAGATGATGCTGGATACCTAATGGCCCTGCTTTGCCCATTCTTGACCCCAACTGACAGTCTTCCCCACTTCTTAACCCATCCCCCCAAAAATAATCCAATTAACTAAGAACAACTTGGAGCAAAGGAATATATCCATGAAGAAGAGTGACAACCACCTACATGAAGCCTTGGGTGCTATTCTGAATCCTCTAAGCCCCCTTCTACCTCTCTCCTTAAAACGAATTCTTTTGCCTGGTCTAAGATGCCTGATGTTTCACCTTAGTCTAAGGATATATCATTGGAAACATGTAGCTATTTCTTGGAGATTTTTATACCCCTATCAGCCATTCATACCTAATATGAATAAGCAATAAGAACCTTAGTAAGGACAGAATAAAGAGAATGGGGGTAACACACAGCAATATGGAACTGGGGCAGGTAAAGATTTTGCAATCTTGATGTTGGCCATACAGCTGGTCTCAGCCTCCACAATTTGCCCACACACAAGTAGGCCTCCCAGGAACCACATTATGCACCCAATGGGGAGGCCACATCCTTTGTTTGCCCCTCCTCCATCTCATCACCCTGATAGATCCCAGTTCCTTATCCTGAAGAAAGATCAAAGGTGGGAGAAACTCAGGAGGGGAAAAGAAGAAGAAGATCTGGGACAAAAAAAGAGACACAGAAGACAGAGGTCTTTGCTCTGTGCCATCTCCAGCCCTGGAAACAGCAACTGATTCGACTCAGACACTCTGCGTGCATTGACTGGGTAAGCCAGAGATTGCCAGAGCCAATCCACCCTGGTCAAGAAAAGGCAAGAGGGGAAGTCACCCCTGGGGCAAGCAAAGTCTTGGCTCCAACTTGTCTGGCCCTTCCCTGCCATTGCTCATGCCTTGCCCTTCTGCCTGAAAAGTCTTCCTCGTGTTCCCCACTGGTTCAAACTGCTTCTCTTTTCAGATTCAACTCAGACATGCACCCACTCCAGGGCCTGCCTGCCCACCCCAGGATGAGTTGAGATTTCATCCCTTCACTGGGTCCTATTTACCTGTTTCTACATGGCTCCTCTCCTGGGACTTGTGTCATTTTTGCATCTTTTATACCTAACACCCCACCTGGTGCACAGCAAGTACTGGTAGCTGTTGATAAATCCATTGAGTCACTGAAAGAAAAAAAATTTTGAATCAAATATATGATATGTCAAGATCACTGTATTGTCTTGAACAACTAATAAAAAAAAAAATCACCAACTCGCTGGAATTATTTCAGTGTTGGTTTTTGTTGATTTTCCGACCTTCCTTTTCTTTTCGGAGATTTATGTCAGGGTTTCTGAAAAGCTCAAAAAGGAGAATCAAGAGAGGAAGGAATGGTTTGGAAGTGGTAGAGATCCATGACAAATAGAAGGGTTAACTCAGTGGAAAGTGTTTCCTTCCTGTGATGAAGGAGATTTCTGGAATCTCTCCACAGAGTTAGGTCACACCATCTGAGATGGAAAATAACATCGAGTGGGGGTGGGGGGGGAGTGGGTATAGCTTCATTTAGCCAAGGCAATCCCAGCCCCCACCTGCAGGGGGGAATAAACCCCAAACTTTCATCAAACCCTTACGGCTGTACAGCTGCCCGAGGTACTTCGAGGTGGCTTCAGTGGATGGAAAGAGGTTGTTGATAAAGGCCTGTTAATGCTTACATCCCTGAAGCAAAGCCACCAACTCCCAGGGCACCCAGAGACAGCAGGAAGCAATTGAAGGAACTCACCAAGACAAAGAAAAAAGGTATCCTCAAGGTCCCCCCCACAGACCCACCCACACCCCTGCAACTAAGGGTTCCGTCACTCCTGACCCAGAGTAAACTGAAGATGGGAGAGAAATAAAAACCTCTCCCCAAATATAGCAACGGCCCTCCAAATCATCTCCCACCCAAGGCCTTATTACTACCTCTTGCAATCTCCCAGGCTCGCTTCTGGAAAGTTTCAAAGTCACCACCAACCAACCCTTCCTGACGCACAATGGCATTTAATAATTGCTTACGGTTCTCGCCTGGGAAGCCAGGCAAGCACCCACAATTCATTACATGTGTGACCTTTCAAGCCCTCAGCCCCCAAATGATTTTCACTCACTTTAATCTGAGTCCGATTCAAAACAGATCTGCTGTCAGCAGCCTGAATTCTGTAGCCCCATAGATGGGCAGTGCCTACGGCTAATCTTTTAGTGCCTTAATCATAAAATGCAGCACTTCCCCAGCTGTTTTCACCCAAATAGCTAGAAAAACGGGGTGAGCAGGGTGTGAAAAATGATGAATTATGAACTCCAAAGTAGTATTTCATTAAGCCAGATTGGACGCTAAAACTTTAACTGTGCTCTCTGCAATTGAAAGGTCATTTTATAAAAATCCAAACTGAGAGAATCTTGAGGTCTGTGCATTTCACGGGGGAGCCCACCACCATGTGCCAGACTGGGGGAGGGGACCAAAGATCTGGTCAACCTAAACTGGTTTTTAAACCACGGCCACTTCAGGTTTTTTTTTTTTTTTTTGCAACGTGATGCCAAGCGCGTTCAACAGGTCTACAAATGCGCTGCACTAGGCCAAATTTAGTGGGTGTTAATTGAAATCAGAGCTGCAGTCGTTACCACCGACATGTTTCTAAATACTACCCAATAAATTTTTGTCTGTTTCAGATTCTCTATGACAGCTGGCAATGAAAACCAAGAGAGGGCACGTAAAATGGTCTTCTTATGTTCTGAGTCCCACCGTGTGCATACAGAAGGACATCTGCACGTGGGTCTGGCCTATGTCTGCACCCACAGATGTGTGTGTGTGGATAAACATGAGATAGATGTGCATGCCTTGCCCGTTTTTAGAAGGTGAGCAGGGGACATGTGCGAGGAGGCACTTGTATACTCTGTTTTCCGGCCACTTCTTTTACTAATAATGCACGCTCCTCCAGAGAAAGCAAAACAGCCCCCTCTCCATGTGACAAAAACGGCCTAGTTTACAGTAAAAGGGATTTCTGGTACAACTTACGTGCCTCTTTCAGATGGGCTGTTTCCCGTCCCTTCTCTCTGGCTCGCCTCACCCATGTCAGGTAAGCCTTGTTTTAATTTAAGAAACAAAATTAAAATTTCCTCCAGGACAGAGCATTTAAGGGTCAGCCAGCAAAAGGGCTTCAGTGCACGGGATCTGAAAGGAAGGAGGTGGCGACCCAGGGGAAGGAGGGAAAAGTCTAGAAAAAGAATCAACTGCCCGGAGTCCTTCAGAAAAAATACAGCTTCATCCTCCCAAGTACTCATTAGTTCATTATTAGTCTGCATGAAAAGAAAAGAGGGGTCTTTGTACTCTCTGAGTCATGACTAGCTGAAATAAAAAGGAAAGGGGAGGAGAGAGCCTGGCCTGGGGGCTCCACACAGACTGCCCTTCCTTGGTCCCCCAGTGATGAGTTGAGGACTTCCCCAGATCCCAGCTGCATTGCCTAACTTTGCCGGGGGTCTATTCCAACTGAAAATAAACACTGCAGTCAGCTTCCACAGCACTGTGCCAGGAGGAACCTTGGAGGCTTTATGTTCACCAAAGACTAACGGCACCGAAGGACTCCATTTTAGCCCCAGCAGTAGAATCTCATGTAGTTTCTTTTTCTTCAACGTCTACCCCATCGATCTGATTATTCAAATGAGTTATCGGTCAAGGAGCCCTATTGCTCCTGTTGGCAAACTTGCTCCCTTCCCCTCCCTCCACCCAGGCTTGGTACATGCCTGCCCTAAACACAGGTAACAGGTGTGATCACTATTACACAAAAACCACTGCACATGCAGGCTTGCTTCGTGACAGACCTATTCCCAGACACACCACTTGTGTGTACACAAAAACACACTCTGTCAACACATACACACACATCAGTGAGTGCCACTCTCACATAGGACAATGGACACATGTGCACAGCACATATGAGCGCACACACTAACACCCTCCCACCCCTTCAGAGAAGGCAAGAGGTTACCTTGAACTTAGGAGAAGGGCCTGTCTCCCTAGACACATAAAGCTGGAAGAAAATCGATAGATCCTGGCCTCCTCCGAAGTGATTAGAAACATTTCTGCAGAAGAAATAACTTCTTCATGTAGAAATCGTCCAAAGCAGCCCAGGCCATCCCAGCATCCTGAGACTTTCATAACTCCACACTAAGGGAGCCCCTCACATGGTCTATGGGAAGAATAAATCAAAGTCCCTGATGCACAAGTCTGTTCTGCGAAGCAGCAGGTCAGTATCACCTGGGAACTTATTAGAAATGCAGAGTATCAGGCCCAATCCCAGACCTACTGGCATTTGAACAAGCTCCCTGGGGGACTGTGGACACACTCAAGTTTGGGCAGCCCTCCTTAGAGTCTGCCCATCCTATAACAAGGACATACCCAGCTGAAGTCACCCAGTCCTCACCAACCCTAAACACCCCGGCTATCTGGCTCTCACTGAAACAGCGAGAAGAGGGTAAAGAGCCAGGCTTGGTGGTGCATGCCTGTAATCCCAGCGGCTCTAGAGGCTGAGGCAAGAGGATGGAGAGCTCAAAGCCACCTTCAGCAATCGTGAGGTGCTAAGCAACTCAGTGAGACCCTGTCTCAAAATACAAAATAGGGCTGGGTATGTGACTCAATGCCTGAGTGCCCCTGAGTTCAATCCCTGGTACCCCCCAGAAAAAAAGGGTAAGGGAGCAGCCTCCACCCTCAGATCCACAACCTCCTAACTCACCAGCAGGAACTTGAATTATCAACAGAGCCTCAGGTGTCCAGACCTCGCCTGCATCTCTAAACCCACCAGAAGCTCTGTGACACTAACAGTTTTCTCTCCACTAATTGTCTCATCACCTCACAACTGCTGCTTTTTTATTTCATTACGCTTCTCATCAGTCTCAGATAGGAATATAACCGAAAAAGAAATTGGAGAAGAACAATTTCAATATCTCAAAACACATGCAAATCAACACCCAGAATCCTACCTGGAGTGTTTTTATTGAGACAATTCTGAGCTTGTCGGAAAGATGACCTTATAATAAATAAATTCATATCTTGCAAAGGTAGATTTTCTCACCTTATAAAGCTAATTACATCGGCACAACATAACATTTTCCTAAATGCCTGATAACCTCATCCTGTTACTCAGGAAATATTATTTTTAAATAGGTGTGATAGATACAAACTGAAACACTCGGATTTCAATTCAGCCCCAATTCCCGGATCCCCTCTCTGAGTAATTTAAGGACTTCCTCCAGATAGTTTTTCATATTCTTTTAACTGACATTTTATCTTTATACAGTATCTCACAGAATGAGCACGCACTAAGACAATGACAGCCAAGAAGGCCTGTCATTTCTCATTCCGACAAAGACAGATGTCTTACACTGGCTTATGCCAATAATAGATCCAACAAAAAACAAAAGAGACTACACCTGCCGCTGATGTAAAGGCACCAATTCACATTTGTGACACTCATTTGTCAATTAACAGATTTCTTCCATTGTTGACACACGAGACTTAAAAGATGTGGGCTCGAATGTGATGAATTAAAAAAGACAGATGAGTAAGCTATGCGCTGCAAAGTAATGCTATAATGTGCTTTAGATATGAATATCAACTGACACCCCTGACAGGCCATACAAGGTTTTATTTCATTTTGCACTGTATCCAGGCTTCATACTTTGTCTTCTTTGTTCGCTTTTCATCAAGCTCCTAACATCTCATTCTGACAGCCAGAGACATTTAAGGCACTTTCGTTTCAAATGCAAGTTAGCGTACTTGATTTGTCATTAAAATGCAAAACGATTGCCTTTGCAGGTAAATGTAGGTATGCTTAAAAGGTTGGATCTGCAAAGGAAAAGCTGAAAATGGCTTGGATCTCTTGCTTTCCCTCCTTTGCTAGCCTGGCTGCCTGGCACAGCCCTATCCAACATGCCCTGGGGCAAAGGTCTGCCCAGAGAGTGCCTCAGGAGTTCCCTGCCCCAGCAGTGGCCAGGGACCTGCACACTCAAGTGAGCCAGGCCTGAGTGGAGAACAGTGTTCTCCCCATGAAGTGTCCCACAGATCTACGTGTTTACCTGTATTTGAACCATTGTAAGCGCACACCAGCACTCAGTTTGTGAAGAGGACACATGTCAGGATGCTCAGAATGGTTTTTCCCCTGAGCCCCAACCTGACCCTTCTTCCTCCTCCTATAGGGAAGGAGAAAACTCCAAACCCTTGGACACTCCACAGCTAAGACAAATGGTCAGATGGGGTGATGGGGTAAAGGACACGCCACCCCAAAATATGACATCAAAGTATTTGAAAAGGCAGCAGAAGCAGGAAAGCCAATCTTATCTTTCCCTGCCCTTAAAGCAGGCCTTAAGAATGTCATTTAAGAGGTACCCTCTTTACCTCAAGAAAAGGAACAACCTTATCTTTAAGACGCACAACTCAGAGAAGAATCTGAACGTGCCCTGCTAAGCTGCCCCAGTTCATCACCACTAGATCACACTTTGCATCTGGTCATGCCTCTCTACACTTATCCATTTTTCCACCAAACCTAGTGTTAATAACACACACACAGCTTTCCCTGTTTGGGGGGTCTTCCTTTCTAAATGTCCCATGTCATATGAAACTTATATTAAATAAATTTGCATGCTTTCCTCTTATTAATCCATGGTTTGCTACGGGGCCTCAGCCATGAGCCTAGTGATAGGAGCTTAGTGGAAATGTCTCTTTACTGACCCTTCATGCATTCAATATTTTCACTCTTTGGGAAATTATCTTAGCAAAACAGTGAAAATTATAAAACAACAATTTATAGACAAATATGTTCATCCCAGCATTTCTTATTAAACCAAAGAGTACAAAATAAGCCAGGTGTGATGGCACATGCCTGTAATCCCAGCGGCTCAGGAGGCTGAGACAGGAGGATCACAAGTTCAAAGCCTGCCTCAGCAACAGTGAGGTGCTAAGCAATTCAGTGAGACCTTGTCTCTAAATAAAATATAAAAAGAGGTTGTAGATGTGGCTCAGTGGTTGAGTGCCCCTAAGTTCAATATCTACTACCCACCTACTTCCCCCCACAAAAAAGAGTAAAAAATAATATATAAATTTGCTGAACAATAAGAGAACAGCTAAAGTATGTCATATCTATGAAAAACATTATGTAATCACCGTAAAAACCTTATCACCCAAGAAAATTGAACCTCATAACATTAAAGGAATGAAATAGAACATAAGCCCATATATGCAGCCTAATCCTAATTCTGAAAAAAATATTACACTCAATGTTAGAAGAGGTTTATTGTTCACTGATAAGGTTATGGATTATGTTCTACTTCTTTCTGTATATTTTTCTGTATTTTTAGTTTTTTAATAAAATGAATATGAACTACTTTTATATTTACAAGAAATTTTTAAAAGCTTGAAAAACTAATCTTAAAATGTAAAAAGTTTTTTGACCGAACTTCCTGTTCCCTAGTACCAAGCAACCATTTGTGCTTTCTAGGCCTCGGTTTCCTTTGTTAAAAGAAAGCGTTAGACCAGTGTTTTTCAAAGTCTATTCTGTAGAACCCTAAGGTTCCATGAGGGGTTTCTGAATTGCTCCAAATGGCTAATTTAAATTTAATTTTTAGATTACGTTAACTGTTTCCTAAAACTATAATTTAAAAGCAGCGTGCAACTTAGCAGGACCCTGTCTCAAAATTAAAAAGGCTGGGGATGTAGCTCAGTGATTAAACACTCTTGGGTTCAATCCCTGGTTTAAAAAAAAAAAAATCAAGGAAGAGTTTTTCTGAGCGAAGTGGTATATTGTTTTGCTGATTTGCTTTTTATTCACTTTTTTAAAGTAAATATTAAAACATTTTTATTCTGTATTAGGCCTATATAAAAATTCATTTGACAGGGATTCTGCTATGGGGAAAGAAATTTTGAAAACCACTGGATTAAACCAACCTAACCATAAGGCTCCTTCTGCCCAGCATAGGGTCCACAGAAGGAATCAAACAATGTGATAAAGGGGGACAGCGGAGTTCCCCCTTTCACATTTGTATGTGATGTTGGCAAGTTACTTGATGAATCTAAGCCTCGTTTTTTTTGTAAAAAGGGAATGCAAACCTCTCAAAGTTGGAAGAATTCAATAAAATAGCACAGTAAGCACCAAATACCTGTTAGTCAGTGTTTTATCAGTATCGCTACTTGGTAGATAGGTGAGAGAAAATAAAGACTGAAGAGAAGAAGTCTTTACACAGCCTCAACAGTTCTCAGAAGCATCAAACTAAAACACTTTCATAAGGTCAATAGCAGACTTTTCTTTACTAAATTGATTAATAGAATTCAGAGCAGGCTTTCTCTAGACCACCTGGCCCACATTTAGTTCCTCATTTATTTCCTCACTTTCTCTATCATCTCACTAGTTTAAACTCTGGGTGTACAGTCTTCTTTTAATATTAAATCAATTTCAAATCTCCATACTGCATCTTGCTATGCACTGCCTAAATGTGATTTTTATAATTATCTTCTGGGAAGAGACTCTAAGGAGCCCTTAAAAAAAAAAAAAAAAAGAAAAGAAAACCCTAAGAGAACCTGTTCATTACAACTGAGCCATTCAATTCAAAGTAGACCAGAAATCACATAAGATGCAAACTTTTAGTAAAGATAAAAAAAATCAGATGGGAGAAGCTATAATTGCAGAAATAATCAAAAAAAAAACTCAGTAAGTCTATAATCTTCCTTTTGATTTGTATATTAGACACAAGGCAACTGTTTCTCAAACTCAAAGCAGGAAGGTAGAAGTAGTTCAGAGTTGGGGACAGTGGTACATATATGTAGTCCCAGTTATGCAGGAGACTGCAGCAGGAGGATCACTTGAGCCCAGGAACTTGAGGCTCTGTATTGAGGCAATACAGAGAGACCCCGTTTTAAAAAAAAAAAAAAAGTAGCTCTTTCTGCCTGAATGAGAATATATACATAAATTCTCAGTTATAGTCCATGATCGAACAAACTGAGAGGAGGAAAAGGGAGAGTTGAATGAGAAAATTCCTCTCCAGTCTGATGTCAGCAGTATAACTGGATATGTTTTTTTAAACTGAAGTCACTCAAAATTATTTAAAAAGATAGAATTTTTCTCTGGCATCTGATTGTTTTAAAATCTTGCAGTGATTGCAGAGCCTATTTAATATTCTATCCACAGTATTAATAATTATGCTTATTTTATTCTAATGAAGATTCTGCTTCTTCACCACCCCCTACTTTTAGTTAATTTGGGAAGCATCCTACTCTCCCTTGTTCTTGCCCAAGGGAAACCTGCCATTCAGACCCAATACCATAACCTTGAGATTTGTGGTCTAGCAAGAGCTAGACCCCTCCAGAGCCTCAACTTTGAAAAACCAAACCTTTAACACACCAATGGCATAGGACCTCAAGGAAAATAATCCCAAAGATAATTCTGCTCAAAAGCAAACAAAAGAATCAAAAATGACATAAACTACTTTGGGGATGTCGGTTCTTCTGCAACAACATCTTCTACAGGAAGAACAAAACTCTTTCACATTTCATGTTTCATTTCATTTGATATTCACAACCCTCTCAAGTGAGTACCATTATCCCCCATTTGGAAAGTGGCAATGAAGATGATATTACTTGCTTGACGTTTCATAAATCATCTGTGATGGAATGAAGGTGGCTACTCAGTACTCAGGTGTCCTCTTTCATGATATCCTTGCTCTTCTACCATCCTCCAGCCAGAACTCCGGTGGCTTCTTGAAGTTCTTCCAGAACTCCAACAATGACTCTGAGCTTCAAACTAGTAAGTACTTAGTTTCTCACTTAAAAGCAAAAACACAATCAATAATAGAGTTCTTAGTGATTTATAATAACCTACCTCCTTTGCAACCTATAGGCAGCCCTGAAGAGTGAAAAAATTATACAATATTCTTCGCCTATAACTGATGAGAAAATTGAGACAGGCTCCTAAGGGTTGTCCAGATAAACAAAAGCAGCAACAGGACCAAAACATACCCAAGGTGGAACCAGTGCCACAGAGGTCCATAAAGGAACATAACAATAAAATTTAACCCAATCTAATCTTTCACAAACTTTTAAAACTCATCTTATTGCACTTCACTTTATAATACTTCATTGATATGGCATTTTTTCCAAACTGAAGGTCTGTGGCAACCATGTGTCATGCAAGCCTACAGGCATCATTTTTCCAACAGCTCAGATGATCCTTAGCATTTCTTCGCAATAATTTTTAAACTAAAGTATGTGCTTTTTTAAACACAATTTTATTACATGCTTAATAGAGTACAGTATAGCGTAAATATAAATTTTATGTCCACAGAAACAAAAGAATTCCTGTGACTCATTTTATTGTGATACTTGCTTTATTGCAACCGTCTGGAACCAAACCCTCTATATCTCCAAGTTACGCATGTACTCAATTTTTATCACCTTTTGACAAAATGATGACGTCAAATATAAGTTGAAGAAGAAAATCAAACAGCAACATCCTTGAAGGCAGAGGGTGGAAGACCCATTTTCAGGATCCTGAAAAATAAAATTTTCTTCTCCTCCACCATGCAGTTACCAACCTGCACTAGGTTGCCAGATAAAGATCTTGAAGACAACAAGGAATTCAAACTGGCGGGGAAACAGACAATCTAATGGGGTACATATAGGAGCTAAGAAGGGGGGCTTGAGAGTCACACAAAGATGCATTTAAATCTTGGCTCCCCACTGACCACTGCGCATCCTTAGGAAAGTCACTCAACCACAGTACCCTTTCATTCTTGCCTTTAAACCTCAAAGAATGCCTGGCTTGCCATAAGATCTAAGAAGGTAATCAGGGAAAGCTGATGGATGAATGGGAGTCACCCGTGTATCACCTTTGACAATAAAGGCTATTTCCATCTTTTTAAAAATCCACTTTAGCAAATGAAAAATTCTCAGATTGAATTGCATCTTCCACCAGAGAGGTGCCACTACACACTCTGCCCGGGATACTCCTGAAGAGAAGCTGATTCCTGTCCTGGAAAAGCCTACATTTCAACTGGAGACAAAGTACCTTCAAAGGCTCCAAGGTGTCTGCACAACGGATGAGGCACAATTTTCCCAGGGGAGGATGCACCCTAAGTGCCCGCCTTGCAGAAACAAGACATTGTGGGAGAGTGATAATAAACAGGATTTCTGAAAGACAAAGTTTCAAGTTTGAGTTCCTCACCTTCTGAGCAAGAGCAGGGCCAGTGTGCAGAAGGCACCGCATACTGTGGCATGAGTCATGGGAGAACTGCATTAGCTGTGACCCTTCTAACAGCATAATTGTCATGTATGTGTGTCAGGGCCAATGCTCAAGCCCCACTCAGCCAGCTGGAGATGGCTTCTCTCCTCCACATGCCTGTCACTCCATGGTGAAGGTTTAAGAGAGAGAACCCATACCCTCAAGTCCTTCCTTGGCCAGCCCTCCCTAAAACACTCTGCCCTTCATGTCCCAGCTCTGCACCGGCATCTGGGGGGTATATCTTCATGTTGAGAAGACACTCTGCTCTTCAAGTTCCTCCAGGACTCCAACCAACCCCTGAGGGCACAGAAATCAGGGTCTCTCCATCCCACTGACGACAAACCTAATCCCAAAGCTCTGCCATCATGCAAGCTGTCTACTCAGTCCAGAAACCTTGACCCACTGGACAAATCCTGCCTTCCCTCCAGGGTGGGGCCCAGGTTTCCATCTCTTCATAAAGTTTACTTTGAAAATTTGCTCCCTCCTCAGAATGTCTTAGACACATGATCTACCTGATGCCCCTGGCACGTTATTAGACTGTGCTTTATCCGACTTGTGTATAACTCAGAAGACTCATCTGGGAGCCATTGGGGGCTCACCTGGGTCAATACATTCATTCTGCCTGGCCAGCTTGGACCTCTCCCCTCCACACGTGGTTCCCAATGCTGTTAAGTCATTGAGAACAAGCTTTCCAGAGATGCAGTCACTCTGTTCCCCAACAGGAGACAAATGCAAGGTTCCCAAAGCCCACTGGAAGAATGTGACCAAGGCCCTGAATTGTCTTCAGTAATCCCACCTTCTCTCCACATTGAGTGTGTGAACTTTTGAAGGAGGAAGTGTCACATTTGTAAGTTCCAAGAGCTAGGGAGCTTTGGAGCCTTCACAGGAACTCTGTCTCCCATCACCTGAGGCATTGTATACAATAATATCTATGGATCTATAAAGTAGAGGAGGGGACCTGCAAAGAACAATGGTCCAAGTCCTGGGCCTTTGAGGTCAAAGCTCTGGGGAAGCCCTGCTCCCTTTAGCAGGTCCCACCCACCCTTGCTATTTGAATGACTAGTCCATTGTCATGGCTGCATGAGCCATTACCAGACCTTGAAGAAAGACCACTTGGCCCAGAGCTCATTGATAGAGGGACCCAATTGTTCATGGCAACTAGAACAATCATTTTAATAATCCCTCTGACTTCCACCCATCAGATAAAGAGGAAAAAGATAAGAAACACTTTAAAGTATATAGTTAAATTCTCCCTCTAGTCTCTCTTCCTGGGCCTCTTGTCATGGACCAGAAAAAAGAAAAAAAAAAACAGTATTCCTCAGAGGCAGGGCACTAGACAAAAGGGCCTTCGGGAGCCATTGCAAGGCTCCTGTTTTTCTACAGCCCACATCAGCCTCATCTTTCTTACTAAAGTCCAGCTGCCAAGTACGGAATTTAGGGTCTTCATTCGCCCCATCCAACAGCAACTGGAGGGCTGGTTAGCTTTCTGTGAGGATAGTCTGGCTCAGGTGTCTGGGAAGAATTTCACAAGGGCTAACCAGGGCAGACCCGCCAATCAACTGTTAGCATGGGTGAAAATGGCTGCCTCCCCAGGCTCCTTCCTGGGGTCCTGGACCACCCGCTCGCTTGCCCAATCCTGAGAGAGCAAGCTGATGCACTTAGAAAAAACAGGGAACATATTCTGAAAAGTCGCTGAAATCAAACTAACACCCCACTAAGCAATTCCAACCTACCCTCTCAAAGACCAGCCTGTGAGTGGGCAAGTGCCCACCCACCCAACTTCTCAGAAAGTGACAACCAAAGTTCTTAACTCACCCAGCCCCTCTCATCCTGCTCCATCAACCCTGTAAATGTATTCTGATAGGTTCAATCTACAGAGCTGGTGCAGAAAAAAATGGCAAAAGAAAAATCATTAAATTAATATCTGCATTTTACAAATGGGAAATCTGAGACTCAAGAGTTACTGGTCCAAGGTCATACAGAGACTGATTCACTGGCATTTGAACCCTATACCATGTGATCTGACAAACTAAATACTAATACAGAGATAAATCGTTTAAAAAAATCATTAGAATTTGGGGGAAGCAAAGCCCCTCAAAACTCACATATTAAGGCCTCTAGAGGTATGTATGTAGAAGTGAAACAGAAGAGGGTCTTGAAGAAACAGGCACCTTTACAAATGGCATTTTATTTAAAAATATATGGAAATGATCCCCAGGAGTGTTATTTCTTTAGCAATAGGGGAACAGAACAAGGCTAGCTTGAATTAACACAACTTTAATTTTAAGATAATAACAATGACATGTCTTCCTTTGTCATCCTGTTTTCCTGTTATACAACTGAGTGCTACTTAAGAGAAACTATGAGAACCAGTAGCTAGTTTGAGACCACAAGCAGAGACAAAAGTACTCCAAGCAGCACATTTTGGCAATGCTCAAAGCCAGTTTTCCTTCACATACTCACTCATTCATGCTCCACCTGCCCCCCCACCCACAATGCCTCTCAGAGGTGTCCACAAGGCTACCCTCTCTGGAAATATACAACAATACCTAGAAAGTGTCTTTTCTGAGTAAACAATGCTCTACATATGAATCCTCTGATTTCTCTTGGATCCCTAGAAAATTTAATCAGACTGAATTTCCAGGTATTGTTTTCTCTCCTCCAAAATACAAAAGCCTTTTCCCCTCAGAAAAGTCTCCTACACTTATTAAAATAATTTGAAGCTTCATCAGAAAGACCATTTTGCCTGTAAACTGTAAATAATTTAAGTGACTCCTTGTATATAAATATTTTATTTCTAAAATTGATTTCCAACTGAAATGCACATGAAGAATGACCACAGTAAGCAGTGTCCAGTGCATCCTGGTCCTGGTGTTCTCACAGATATCCAGCATTTTAATGCAGTTGAAAAAGCAAATTCCACACAAGGTCACACATGATTATACGCGCTATGTAGAATTAAAACTGCTGCCTCTAACTCCCTTTGTGTCAGACGAGAAAGCTACCGGGTAGAATCTTCAGAAAGAAAAGCTAAACAAATTTTTGCTTGGCTAAACTGCTGACTTTTCAGAGGAATAACCTGGGGTATAGATAAGGTTGAGAACAAATGCTGAATACTTTAAAAAAAAAAAAAAAGAAAAAGAAAACTGCCATACCTTGAAAGCATTGAATTTTACCCTAGGCTAAGACCAGAGTAAAAATTTAAGCACCCAATCCTAAAAGGGCTCTGGTCACTAACCCCATCTTATGTCAAGAGGCAAAGAAAAAAAAAAATCCTATGTCTAAAACTTGTGAGAGAAAAACAGGGCTATGATGCGACCCCAAGTCTCAAAACATGTACAGTTTCTCCCTGAATGGCTTGAACAGCAGTCACATTGAAAAGGGTGAACAAAGAACAGAGACGCGCGATAAACACCATTAACCAGGGCTCCAGGCAGCGCAGAATCAACTAGCTCGAAATAAATGGGCAGTGAGACCCCAGTACGTACTTCCCAGGCAGCCTCAGGAGTGAGACAGCCCAGGACCCCGGGCACCTGAAATGTGGCAAAGAACAGAAAGTGGGCTGGGAACAGGGTATGCCCCTCCCCTGCCCTCTCCAACAACACTGGCCACTTCCTCCATCTCTTCCTTGGGTATGGAGGGATACAGGTGTAACAAGATCAGGTGGGACTGATGCAAGTCCAACATGCCCACTTCTCATGCCAAGCCCAGAGCCCAGAGCCCAGAACTAAGCAAAGTCGCACGCACACATAACCCCCAAATGTACCATCAGGCAAAGCATCACCTTGCTGATGGAGACTAAGGACACACACACACACACACACACACACACAAATATACACCAAAAACATACTTCTTTACCAGAGCAATACCTGAGAAGAAAAAATTATAACCCTCAAGCCGTAAAGAAAGCTAAATCCTGTCTCGCCTTCGCTGCCGCAATCGGCTTGATGTAGCTAAATTAACAAAATGTTCCCTTGGCATTTAAATTCCCTCTTTTTCTTTTCTTTTTTCCCCCTTGCAAGCAGAGTAGGGGGTGAAGTGTAATAAGTCAAAAGACAAAGCAACTTCAAAACAAAATCAGTTATTTGTAAACAATCCTTGTGGGGATTTTTTTCTCCTCCTCTCCCCCACCCCAAGAAAAACAGCCCTGCCAGTTATAATAGAAAGCCAAGTAAAGATAAATCAATTAGCTTGCTAATTTCTCCCCTCTCATTTATTTAGCTCTGCACTGTATTTGTCGTAATTGACTACAATTATGTTAATTACTAACTCCAGTATAATTACTATATTTATTGTCATTGAGCACGCGATGTACCCACAGCAAAGCTGGCATTTGTCGGGCATCAAGAAAGCAAACTGTCGAGAGGTGATTCTCGGCAAACTGGCGGATGTGGCTTCAGCAAATGAAAGGGCAAAAGAGATTTCATGCAATGTTAGTTTGAAAGCACCGGTTCATTAAGGATATTAATTTTCTGATAACTACACATTTAAGCATGACACACTAGCGCAGTATCTACAGGATTTCGCAATTATTAATGCGTGACAGTTTCAAATGCTAAGTGAATCAATTAAACAGCAGCATTCACAATTTGAGAAGAGATAACTGCTTCATAACTACCTAAGACTACAATTTTCACATGACAAAAAAGAGCCATTGAGGCGCCTTCAAAACCTGACAGGTCAAGAAAGAAGTTTGAAACAAAAGCACCTTACAACCATCATCTCCCCTCTTTACTTGTCAGATCAACTTTGCTAGTGTCTCCCCAGAAACGGCATCACATGCCAGCTGCCACAAGGTGATTTTTCATGTCTTGTCAAAGAAATCTTTTATTCTATTTGCTCTGCATTAACATGTTACATTTATTGATCAAGGGCCTGTTCGGCAGCCACAGCAGGGCACTGAGCTCTCCATGCCTACGGGGCTTTGATGTCCCGGTGACATTCGAGCCCGAATAATGCACATACTAAATGGATTTAATGCAGAAATGTGTTTGGGCCTGACAGTTACATTAATAACAGCCCCTCACACTGATAAATATGCAATTGCTACTATTAAGAGTTACCCAATTATGGGGAAAATATTTCTCTACCTTATAAATAAATCCATCAAGGAAAAAAAAAAAGTTTTAACAATGGTGCATTTTCTTAAAACACTTGTGCGGCAGGAGACAGGCCGTGTGGGGGTTAACACCCCCTCTTTTGCTCTCCCCTCCAATTGTTTTTAATAAGTCTTGCTTTATCTCAAGAATGGTTTGGGGATTTTTTTTTCCTTTTAAACCTCTTTTGTCGGTCTTCCCTGTTGTACCCGTCTCTTATTTCTTCAGAACCAGAGAAAAAGCAGACACCCAGGAGACTGAAAAAATTGGGTTCTGGGTAAAGTCAGAGAGGCGCTTAGGGGAGGTGGTGCAGAGGTGGGGGGCATGTGGCTGATCTCAGTAATGATGGGTCTGGGGGGAGGAGCCTTTCTATTTAAACTCTAAACAAAATCTGAACATGTGTGTATGTCTCTCTCATTTAAAACCCTAAGTGACCTTGTCTTATGGCAATGATTGGAGTGGGGGTGCACAGGGAAAGAAAGCAGCTGGGATGGGAGAGACCTTTTATGGGAAAAGTCTTGGCCAGGGAGAACTTGCAGTTATTATATTCCTGCAATTAAGTACAGACACCCAGCATAAAGCATAATCACTCCCTTTTCATCATCAAGGAATGGGGAACAGCTAAAATCACCAACACCACAGTCCCTGAGGAGAAGAAAGGGTCTTTTCAAATAGCGAGTGTGTGCACATGAGTCCAAGTGCATGAATGCACTCCCACCCCACCTCTTCTTTTCCCTTTAGACTCAAAACCCTAGCATGCAGTTCTCCCTCAAGGTCTACCCGTTTCAAGGCTGGAACAACAAACGGTCCAGCCAGAGCAATTGCTAAGCCTTTTCTCCCATGACCATGACCTTGGATCTGAGCCAAGCTTCCCAGTTCAAGAGGAGAAGGAAGAAGCAAATGCATTCTCTTGAATGCTTGCCCTCACCTCCAAGCCTGCCCAGGCCTCTGAGGTCCTACCTGGCCAAACTTCCAAACCAGAAAGGTCTTAGAGAATCAGGAGAGAGGAGGGGAGGCAATGTGTAAGACTCAGGGGCCTCAAACGTGGATGAGCAAGACCTACTCCAACCTTCGACAGTGACTTCCAACAGCTTTGAGTGATTTAACAAGAAAAAAGAAACTTCCCACACACAACAAAATATAGGTTTGGAAGTCACTGCCCAGCTCCTTAAGCAAAGAAAGTAATAATCTGTACCATGGAAAGCAGTTTCAAATAGCCATGCAGCTAGTCAGACCATGGGGCCATTTAGTCCTAACTGTCCCATTTTAATCATTGGTTGAGAACCTGGAGGTCCAGTGAGGAGAAAGTCTGAAAAGGTTAAGGTCCCCAGCCACTCTTCCTACCCTCCACACCCCAGAACTCCACGGCAACCTTGACAATATGGAGGGCAGCATTACTCACATGCACAATTGTATCTACAGGGCAGAGGGAAAAGGTGGAGCAGTGAGGCCCAAGGTCCAAACAGTTCAGGGAGAGAGAAAAGAATACAAACCCCAGGATTCTGGGGGAGTAAAATGGGTGAGATGGGAAATAAAAGACAGTATTTAAAAGTTCAGGAATTTCTCATCCTAAGCAGCAAATAATGGCAGAAATATGGAGACGATGTTTGTGAAAGCACTTTCTAAATTATACTGTAAATTATAAGGATCCTCATCATGAACTTCAGGAAAGTCCAGTGACCTCTGAGCAGTCCTCTCCAACTGCCCACCACTTCCCAGCCCAGACTCACCCACTGTGGCTCAACACCCCACATTCTGTGCCCAAAGGGTAGAAATCCAGGAAGTCAGGAGGACATGGGAGTGGAGGAAATGCCGTGGAAACCACCTCACAGTACCTGATACCTGTCCCTTAATGCCCTTCCCTCCCTAGCTTAGTCAACTGTTTCCTGTGCTTCTATAGTCATGGTGGTCACTCCAGAAAGTGTTAGAAATAAAGAGAATTAAGGTCTTGCTACTGAGACCTTAACTTTTACCTGTCAAGTCATTTTCCATGTCACCTTTTGGTCATATGTTCTGCTGGTTGGTAGATACATTAGAATGGCCAGTGACAGTCTTGGAACGGCCACGGGGGGAAAAAAAAAAAAAAGTGTGTATGTGTTTTAAACCACTTTACTCAGCAGAGAAAGCACATGGATTTCAACTACACAGAACCTTGTGCCTCATCAGAATCATGCAAGATTTATTAATGCCCTAGAAATATACCGAAATTTCAAGAACAGTTTATCTTTCTAAAGTCTCTCTTTGCTACCAAAGCTCTTATCAAAGATTATTGGCATGAGTTCTGTTGCCTCCCCACCGAATGTCAATCAATATGCTTCCCAGGAAAGACCACTAAATTTGGAGTTTGGAAAAAAAAGAAGTGTGAACAAGGTCATTGACTGCAAAGACACAGGTTAGTAAAGACCACTGCCAACAGAACATGTTCTGTGAACTGCTCTCCTAAGAGTTAAGATGGGGAATTTTCTCTCCTATTCCACTACTAGAATATGACCAAGTGTACCCTCCTAGCTGATGTGGATTAAAAATAAACAAGATGAATGAAGTTAGCCTATGGAATATTGGGATTAGCTGTAAAACTAAAGTATTTGTATAAGTTAGGATAGGCTGGGTTGTGCTGAATTAACAAATAACTTCCAAAATTTATAACACAGATTTATTTCTCAAAGTCTATATCCAAAATAGATTAGCAAAGGGATCTGCTTGTCTACAGTTAAAATCCCAGACTGATGTATCATGATAGCAGGGGAAGTGAAAGTAGCAAGCTGTGCATTGGTTCTTAAAAGTTTCTGCTAAGCAGTCCTACCACAGAGTACACAGATATGCAAATATATATATGAAATCTTTAATATCTGTAAAGAAACCCAATGATTATTAGAGAGTGAAGTGGGTCAAACCTGGACTCTCAGCCTTACTCGCATCATGTTCTACTAACAGTAGCTATGCTTACTGAAGACCTACTATGTCCCAGGTAACTTATAGGAATATTACATATAGCACTTAACACCTCAGCAACTAGACCAAGATGAGTAAAACAACAAAGTGACATAAGCAAGATTTCAAGCCAGGGTGGTCTAAAGTCAAAGTCTTGGTTCTTCCCATGGGAAAGGGTGGAGCAGTGAGGCCCCAGGTCCAAACAGGTCCATCTTCCCAACTGAGCAACAATTTAACAGGCCCACAAAGAAAGTGTAGTTGTCAATATATACATGCAAAAACGTTCAATATCTCTAACAATCAGGGAAATGCCAGTCAAAACTACATTAAGATTTCATCTCACTCCAGTCAGAATGGCAATTATCAAGAATATAAATAATAATAAATGCTGGCGAGGATGTAGGGAAAAGTCTACACTCTTCCATTGTTGGTGGAACTGCAAATTAGTACAACCACTCTGGAAATCAATATGGAAATTTCTCATAAAACTAGAAATGGAACCATCATCTGACCCAGCTATCCTACTCCTCAGTATTTATCCAAAAGAACTAAAATCAGCATACAATTGTGTTATGGTCTTATCCATGTTTATAGCAGCACAATTCACAATAGCCAAGTTATGGTACTGGCCCAGATGCCTGTCAACAGATGAATAGATAAAGAAAATGTGGTATATACACAATGGAGTTTTACTCAGTCATAAAGAAAAATGAAAATATGGCATTTGCTGGTAAATAGAACTAGAGAATATCATATAAAATAAGCCAGACTCCGAAAGTCAAGGGTCAGATATTTTCTCTCATATGCAGAAGCTGGACCAAAATAAGAGGGGAAAAGAGGGGAAGGGAGATCAGTAGAGCAGAAGAAGGTGATTGAGGGGAAAGGAGGAGGGACAAGAAAAAGCAGGAACGGTAGAATTAATTTGACCAAACTACGCTGTGTACATATATGAATATTCCATAGTGAATTTCACCTTTATACATTTCTATAAAGCACTAATTTTAAAAAGATATAAATAAATAGAAAGAAGACCAAAAGAGTAGAGGAACGGAAACAGGGGGAGTTGGGAAGGAAGGGAAAGGAAAGTGAAAATACTACAGACTGAACTGAAGCAAATTATATTCCATGCTTGTATGATTAGGTCGAAATGAACCCCTATATTATGTATAACTAAAATGTACTAATAAAAATAGTAATAGAAAACAAAAAGAAAGTGTGGTTGTGTGTCCTTAAAGAAGCTGTGATGGTATGCCAGGTGTCCCCTTCTGCATGCAGGCGCAGGGAGAAGGTAGACCCTCTGATCTTCACTGGAACTGCACAAATCTCCCAGTCCTTTCCCCTCATCCTGGTCAAAGCCAGGGAAGCAACAAGCAAGCTCCCACCTAAGAAATTTTCTCCTAAGCAATTCCCTATCCAGTGCATTTATCAGAGTGATGCTAAATAAGATGCGACTGCAAATAATTTAATTTTTAAAACGTAAGCTTCCTGTTGCCATAGATCAATTAAACCCTCTCACTTTTATTGCCAGATTGACATGGGCATATTTATCACTGCCACAGGAGCTCTGCTCTGCCCGTGTGTTCAACAAGCTAAGCAGACAACCCACTCAAAGCATTCGGGGTCCTTGAGGGACAGGAATGGGACCACCAGAGAGGATTTTTTCCCTGCCCCAAACAGGGAGAGGAAAAACTGAAATTAGAACAACTCATTGAAAAGCTCTCTTTGGGCTGAACATGGAGGTGTACTCCTGTAATCCCAGCAACTTGGAAGGCTGAGGCAAGAAGAATGCAAGTTCAAGGACAATCCAGGCAACTTAGTGAGATCCTGCCTCAAAATGTAATTTAAAAGCGGGTGGAGATGTGGCTTAGTGGTTGAGTGCCTCTGCATTCACTCCCTAGCAGTGGGTGGAGAGGATTCTCTTTGCCTTGAGCAAATCAAAGGATTCTGTTTGCTCATCTGCAAAGTAAAGGCAAAATATGAAGAAGCTCAAGCAAGAATTCAACCAATGGACTTCATATACTCTTGGTAGCAGAAACCGGCATAATCTCTCTAGAGGGAAATTTGATACATGTAGGAAAGCCCCCCTGACAATTTTGTCTCTAAAGCAACCAAGACATACTCATCAATGAGTACTCCAAAGTTATTTACAATAGAGTCATTTATAACATTAAAAATCTGGAAACAACCACATGTCCAATACTAAGAAATAACTTAGACACCATTAAAAATTGTGAGCAGTATGAGCAGTATTTATCAAGATGGAAAAATGCTTCCAACAGTGTGAACAAGAGCATTGATTTTTTTTTTTTTTTAAGGCAGTAAAAAAGACTAAGAAGGCATCACGATTTTAACAATGGTGATTTCTAGCTGGTAAAATTATCAGTGATTTCAAAACACAACTGTTTCCTTTATAACTTTCTATATTTTCAAATATTTCTATATTTATTATTGCTGCTTTTACATAAGAAAAATTATCTTCCAAAATAAAGATCTTAAATGTAATTTCATGAAGATAAAGACATTAGATCATGGACATTCATGCATTCAGATTCAAGGGGCAAAAGGTCACTCCTTCTGGATGTAACCTGATTAACTTCCTAAATCCTCTATCCTCATTTCAGGATGGATGGCAGGATCCCAATTCTGGGAATTTTTGTACAAAATTTTGTACAAAGAGATTGTCCCAGTCATTGTAGCTAAACTTGTTCCCACCTAATCACAACAGGAAGAATCAGATCCAGGCTGAAATAGCAGAGGAGAGGGATGTTCAGACTTCAAAAGGGAGACTGAGTTTTTATTTGGGCCTGTTTTCTTACTTCCCTTTCCAACTTCCAACCTGACATTGATTCCAGTGACTTTAATTTCCCCAAGACAGAGTCATCTAAACAATAAAACTTGAAAGTTCTGACCTTCTGCATGGGGAGGTAAACAGTTTATTATTGGACAATCCAACTGAGACAGAGGTGGATTCATCAACGTTAATGCAGAATACCCTGAGATGTAATAGGAAGGAAGAAAAAATCAGATGGTAATTTTAAGCAAAAGTTCTGAGCTTATAAATTCATAACTACCCTTCCTGTCAGCATGAGCAGGTAGCCACAGAAGAATCAGCAGAACCAACACTTTTACAGATGAGATCAACATTAAGGATGGTATATGGCTAAGAATGAATGATAAGACAATAAAGAAGGATGGGTTTTGGGGCCTGGTAGTGAAGTAAATACACATGAGGGCATATGAGATGAAATTCATCGAACAGAGCAATAATAATCAGGGCCATTAAGTAAGTCATTAAAAACCACCCAATAAAGAAAAGCCCTAGACCTAATTCTTCATTAGTGAATACTACCAAACATTGAAAGAATTAACATCAACTCTTCTTGGACTTCTTCAAAATAATAGTAGAGGAGGGAACACTTCCAAACTCATTTTACAAGCTGAGCATTAATTACCCTGACACCAAAGCCAGACAAAGACACAACAAGAAAATAAAATTAAAGGCCAATATCCCTGATGCACACAGATGCAAAATTTTCAACAATTCTAGCAAACTGAATTCAATATCACATTAAAGCTGGGCCCAGAAGCTCGTGCCTATAATCTCAGATACTTGGGAGGCTGAAGCAGGAGGATCACAAGTTCAAATCCAGACTGGAAAACTAAGTGAGACCCTATCTCAAAAATAGAAAATTAAAAAAGGGTCATGGATATAGCTTGGGGCAGAGTACTCCTGGATTCAATCCCCAGCACCACAAAAAATAAATAAATAAAAATTAAAAACCCAACACACTAAAAGGATAATATACCATGGGACACAAGGATGAGTTCAATATACACAAATCAATAAATGCAGCACACCACATAAACAGAATAAAGATAAAAATTATATGATAATCTCAATAGAGGCAGGAAAAGCATTCAACAAAATTCAACATGCTTTCATGATTTAAAAAAAAAAAAACTCTCAACAAATTAAGTACAGAGGAATGTACTTCAACAGAATAAAGGCCACAGCAAACATCACACATTCAATGGTGATAAAGTGAAAGTTTTTCCTCTAAGACCAGGAATAAAACAAGGATGCCCACTCTTATTATTTTCTTTCAGTATAGTACTAGAAATCCCAACCAGAACAATAGGCAAGAAATAAAAAGCATCCAAATCAGAAAAGAAAAAGTAAAATTGTCTCTGTTTGCAGATGTCATGATGATACACATAGAAAACCATAGAGATTCTACCAAAAAATTAAAACTAGGAGCTGGGGATGTGGCTCAAGCAGTAGCGCACTCGCCTGGCATGCATGCGGCCCGGGTTCGATCCTCAGCACCACATACAAACAAAGATGTTGTGTCCGCCGATAACTAAAAAATAAATATTAAAATTCTCTCTCTCTCTCTCTCTCTCCCTCCCTCCCTCCCTCTCTCACTCTCTCTTTGAAAAAAAAAATTAAATCTAAAAAATTGAGTAAAATTACAGGATAACAAATCAAGATACAAAAACCCAGTTACATTCCTGATAACAATAAATAAATATCCAAAAGAGAGATTGAGAAAACAATCCCATTTACAACAGAATCAACAATAAAATACTTAGAAATAAATTTAACCAAGCAAGTGAAAATATATATATTGAAAATTATGAAACATTGAGGAAATAAATTTTAAAAGGCACAAATAAATGAAAAGCAATCCTGTGTTTATGGATTGGAAGACTTAATATTGTTGAAAGGTCCTCACTACCTCATGTGATCAACAGATTCAATGTCATCCCTATCAAAATTCCAATGGCATTTTTTTTTTCACAAAAACTAGTATGACCACAAAAGACTCATATAGCCAAAGCAATCTTAAGCAAAAAGAACACAGCTGAAGACATCATACTACCTAATTTCAAAGAAATCAAAGAAAAACAATATAGTACTGGCACAAAACAGACACGTGTACAAGACATCCACATGTACATGAATGAAATTAGATCCTTATCTTTCATTATATAAAGAAAAAACAAGTCAAAGTGAATTAAAGACTTAAATGTAAGACTTAAAACTATAAAATCACTAGAAGAGAAATAGTGCCTTGATATTGGTTTGGGCAATGATTTTTTCGATATGGCACCAATAGCACAGGGAACAAAGGCAAAAATAAATAAAGGGGATTACAGAAGCTAAATAGCTTCTGCACAACAAAGGAAATAATGATCAGACAACCTATGAAATGGGAAAAATATTTGTAAACCATATGTGTTAGTCAGTTTTGCATTACTATAACAAAAAACCTGAGATGATCAACTTAAAAATAGGAAAAGTTTATCCTGGCTCACAGTTTTGGAGGTTTCAGTCCATGGTCATTTGGCCCTGTTGCTTTTGGGCCTGTGGGGAGGCAGTGCCTCATGGCAGGAGCATATGACCAAAAAGGCCTATTCACCTCAAAAAAGAGAGAGAGAAATACCTCATAATCCCCTTCAAAGGTACACCCCCAATGACTTAAGACCTCCCACTAGGTCCCACCTCCAAGGGTTTCACCACCTCCCAATAGCACCATAGAGCTAGCAACCAAGCCTCTTAACACCTAGGCCTTTGGAGGACACTTCTACAAACCGTATCTTCATACATCTAAGAGGTTAATATCTAAAATATATAAGGAACTCAACTCAATGGCAAGAAAAGAAATAACCTCATTTTAAAATGAACAAAGATTCTCAATAGACACTTCTCAAAACAAGATGTATAATCGGATGTGATAGTGCACACCAGATGCAATAGTGCATAATAATCCCAGCAACTGAGGATGCTGAGGCAGGAAGATCACAAGTTCAAGGCCAGCCTCAGCAATTTAGTGAGATCCACAGCAACTTAGCAAGATTCTGTCTCAAAGTAAAAAATAAAAAAAGCTGGGGATGTGACTCAGTGGAAAAGTACCCCTGGGTTCAATCCCCAGTACCAAAAAAAGAAGGATAAATGGCCAGTAGATATATGGTGAAAAAAAAATCACTATTCATCAGGTAAGTACCAACCTAAACAACAATGAGATATCATCTCTCACCTGTTAAATAGCTATTATCAAAAGACAACAAGTGCTGACCAAGATGTGGAGAAAAAGGAATCTTCACACACTAGGGGTGGAATGCAAATTGAGATAGCCATTATGGAAAACAGTATGAAGGTTCTTCAAAAAATTAAAAATAAAAAAATCATATGACCCAGAAAGCCCACTCCTGAGAATAAATCAAATGAAATTAAAGCAGCATGCCAAAGAGCCATCTGCATTCCATGATCATTGCAGCACTATTGACAGTAGCCAAGATGTGGAATCAACCTAAGTGTCCACTGACAAGTGAATGGACTTTTTCGAAAAAGTGAAACTGATAAACACAATGGAATATTACTCACCGTAAAAAAGAAGGAAATCCTGTCATTTTCAACAATATGGATGAGCCTGGAGGACATTATGCTAAGTGAAACAAAACAGGCACAGAAAGACACTGTATCATCTCATTTACATATAGAATCTAAAAAGTCAAACTCACAGAAACAAAGAATAGAATGGTGGTTGGCAAAGGGCTGGTGGGTGGGGGAAATGAAGAGATGTTGTTCAAAAAGAAAAATATTCAGTTATGCAAGATGAATAAGTTCTAGAGAAGAATGAAATTTGACTCTTTATCTCAAGCCATATATAAAAATACACTCATAAAAAATGATACCAAAAAATACACTCAAAATGGATTAAACACTTTCATACAACAGACAGCAGGCTGGCTATAGTTAATGTTGCTGTAGTATACACTTGAAATTTTCTAAGACAGTGGATCTTTGATGTTTTCACCATTAGAAAAAGGTATCTAGGTGAAGTGACACATATGCAAATTAGCTTAAATATGGTAATCACCTAAGTATATATGACTATGAAAACATCTGACCACAAATATGTACACTTTTTAATTGTCAATTATGCCTTAATAAAGTTGGAAAAAAAGAAATTATCACATGTTAATATCTGTTTGGACCAACTCTGGAATACTACACAAAAATTAAGTAACAATAGTGAAGAGTTCAGAGCAGAAGTGGGAGGCTAAAGGACACAGGTGAGGAGGAGACTCTTGTCTCCCTCTTTGTATGTTTGATCTTTGGAAAGCCTCTGCCACGTGCAGGTTTGAACTATTCAAAAAATGAATAAATAGAACCCTTTGCCTAAAAATAAATTGTGACCTAATACACAAATAGACTGCAACTAATCTTGCAATCCAGGGAAGAATTTTATTGCTCTGTTTTAGGTTGTACCCTGACATGATTTGGGATGTCAAAAGGAAGGCTGCAGAGATGTTCTTAAAAGGAGGGGAGAGGGTTAATTTTTCTGTATATATAAAAGTGAAAAGAGTTTTGTGTTTCTCAGGGCAGCTCTGGAAATACAGTAAATAACATGGGAGAGAAAAGCACTTGGTCATATGCAGAAGGCCTAACCCTAAATGAGCAGGGCCAGCAAGGAGTACCCAAAAGATTCCCAGGAACAGTGCTATCCCAAATGTGTCTCCCGCTATATGCTACAATGTCCACCACCAACCCCTTCACATACACACTACACCGTGAGCTGGCATAATACATAATAACATTGTGTCTGGCTTCAGAGAAGAGCAGGTATCCCTAGTGGAGCCAAGCAGGCTGCCAAAGGAGAACCATAGACAAGAAGTGAAGAGATAATCAGAACTGATGATATGGTAAATCTGGGTGCAGTTTAGATTGACTGGGAAATATGCTCCTCTTTAATCCCATAATCATGGAGGGGGGCAGGTCTAGGAGGAAACTTTCTACAGAATATGGGATGCAGATTTCTAGTATTTCATTTCGATATGATGATCCCTGAAGCCTACAAGGCTTGGGTCATTTATGACACACCCACTTACTTGGAAAGCTTGATGATCTCCTATCTCTTCGCTACTCTCTGTTCTCCCCTCTTCCTCACCCTTATTCTTTTTAAGGGGAAGAGTTAAGCATCTAAAACATCTTAGATTCTGATCTAGATAAAGGCAAAGACGGACTGTAACCAGAGTACATTCACATCTTCCTCTGACACCATGAAGAATAGTGCCATCTCCCTTGCCCCATAGTTAGGTAAATAAAGAAGGGTAAAGATGATCCCAACCAAGCATATCCGAGTCAAGTCAGTGTGCTTCTCTCCACTCTGGTCTGTAACTCCCTCCTAAACAAACTCTTCCTGAACCTTGGGCCTCACCCCTCCACTGTGCAACCCTGTCCGAACCCAGGTACAGCCCAGTGCAGAGAAGACACCCCAAGAACAGCTCCTGAGCAGCCTCAAATTCAGCACTACAGAAAATTCTCTCCCCTCATCAAAGGAGAATATGTGTTTACTATTTTTCCACTGAATCCACTTTACAGACCTCCCCCTTGTAAATTTTCCTGCATACAGGATCCATCATTTCCTATAATAAGGACAGATCCAGCCCTGCACACACTTTTCAAAGTTCAGCCTCTTCTGTGCCAAAGGCAGGCAGGGCCCCAGGCACGACGAAGATATCTATCTCCTCAGATCTGATAGCCCAGTCCCATGGCCTGTTTCCACTGACACTCCCTCACAGGGTCCAGCCTCCCCAGAAGCACATCCAGGCTTCCACCAGTCATTCCCAAGACAACCACAGCCTGATGTCTTGAGGCCCTGGAAGCCAGTCCCACAAAAGGCACTCCTGCACGAAAGGAACCTTTCGTCTGAACCCAGGCAGGGGAGCTATTCAGAGTGCACACACGCCAAGGTTCACACAAGTGTCAGACATATCCCACTCTGGGATGTGCACTCTGTCCCTTCTTTGGGTACTGGGACCAGAAAATATCCTGCATTTCTCTAGGATCTGCATTTCTTTGTTTGGCTCCCTCTGGTCACCACTTTCCACATCTCCCCACAGACATGCAAACCCTGGGAGTCAGGGAAAGAACACATGGTGGCCATGCTCTTCCCTCTACCATCCTTCCTAGAGACGACACTCAGTGGGTCTCAGTGCTCCAGGGCACCAGCTAGAACTCTGCTGGTGTAGCTCACATTCTCCTCTACCCACTGCTGCCTTAGTGCTCAATTTTTGTCCATTTCCCCCAAATTCTTAAGTCACAAGTATCTTGACTCCAAGTTTGGGAGTGAAAAGAATCCAAGGCTGAAAGCAGGATAGTGCCTGAGCTCCAGAGTGGGATTCAGGTTCCTCACCCCTCCTTCTACCCCAAGAGTTTGTCCTAGACAGAGGACAACACAGAACTCAATGATGGCACTTAGGGGAAAAGCTCTGAGTAGAACCAGCTTAATGGGAAAAGCCACCAGCCTGACCCTGCTCATTTATCCCACTGATATGTGCCTTTCAAGTACCTACTCCCCCAGCCCCCCAGGTCCCAGTCATAAGCCATAACCTTTTAGGACAAAATGAAATAACTGTGTTCTCCATTAAAATAACATACAAGATCACACTTACCTTTTGCCAAGATTGGAACAGTTGTTAGAGGATTTCCTTCCCTCCCACCCACCCCATGCCAACAGTGTCTGATTCCTTTGAAACACCATCTGGGAGAAATCATAATCACAAATATTTAAAGCTCTAATTCATAAAAAGTAAAAGAAAGAAAACATACACATGCACAGGCCCTACCTATGATTTGGCAAATGCCTAAGAAGGTGGAGTTATCCAAGAAAGCACACCTAAATGCCCCCAAAACTCTTGCTGGCTCCATCTCATTCCTTCCCTAAGAGTATTCTGACTCATCTACATAGGCAGCAGTGAGAAAGGGAAAGAACAAAGTGATAATGTGACAGCCTCCCGTGGAAACTCAGGTGACATAGATGATGCTCCAACACTTGATGCTCCTCCAACGACACAAAAAGACAAGCCAACAAATCATTTGAAGTGGAGTCAAACTTTTGGGTTTTGATTCCATGTGTCTCAGGACCCTGCACTAAATAAAAGAACACTCTGTACAGAGCTGGAACCTTTGACTTCCATCTGCTGGCCCATGAGTACCCAGGGGAACTGGGCCTCCCGGGCTGGGCCTGCATCCTGTGAAGGTTACATACCTCAGAAGGTTGAAGCTCAGATCCAGCCTCTTTGCAAAATGTCCACAGTCCCTGCCAAGGTGTTCTGGAATTTCTCTGCAGTCCTGGCCTATGTAGGACACCTGGAAATCAAATGGAACAGAAACAATGTGGCAAACGGAAATTACCCAGCTGCTCACAACCCTGAGTCATTGATCTGATGATTGCTTCCGCAACTTTAAACCTTTAAACGCATGCTCCTCACACACAAAAGGTCTACACTGTGACTATTTTCCTGATCAAATAAGCTTCAGGGGCTTCAGGGATTCTGCCAACAGCTCCCCTTTCCCCTTTCCTGAAACAGCTAGTGTGATGGAGACTAATCCTGGCACAATGGAAATTAGACTAAAATTGGCCAGATTCAGGTGTCCAAAGAATCCCCAATGTCAGAGCACACTAATAGAATCCTAACAACCAGCCTCTCACTCCGGGGTCTTTCCAACAACTGCCCCTCTGGCTCTCCTTCTGTCTCTTCTACACTGTCCCCTCTCAATCACCCTATAATGCACATGGCCTCAGAAAAGGACACAGCAGATAAACTCACTGGACTTCAACCCTCAGGGTGCTAGAACAATAGAGTTAGTTAAGCAAACCTCCCCAGACTGCCAATTCCATCCCATTACTATTGAGTATAAAATGCCCTCCAATCTCCAAATGATACTTAAAAGGTGACAGGGTAATGACATATGGCCAAGTCTCCCTCTTCCAGGGAGCCTCTTGCAATCAACCCCATTCAGCTGACAGAGCTGCCTCCTTAGTCATTTATTTTATTTTACTTTATTTATTTTAAATGCCTGGCAAGTGCTCACATATTACAAGACTGAACTGAAATTCAATCCCAGAACTTACATCTGTGAGAAGGTCTATGGACTTTGTCATTACCCTAAATGCCCACTTTGGGGAACCCATTTTAAAGATATCTTATAAATAGCATTCTGAAGATAGGACTGGCTGGCAATTCCAAAATTGGAAAAATGAGCCCATGCATCAGAGATGGCCAACGGGCCACAATACATGATACATGCCCAAAGTACACCACCTTCAACTTCCAGGTAGAAATTCAGGCCTGTCTTGTAGCTACAGCCTTGATCCTTTCTCCCTACAAACCTACATTCTGTGCTTATGGACGAACATGTCTCAGAATGAGTTGGGGGGGTACAAAAATATAGTGGCCATTTACATCCTCAGATACTAGATTAAACCACATTCATTACCAACATCCAACTATTAGCACTATAAAATAGAAACTTCACACAGTTCGACCTAATACAAACCACAGGACACCCTAGCACCTTCCATTTTTCAAGTTATCACTCACCCCTCTCCTAACCAATGGGGGTGAACCACTGACAATACAATAGCCTGTAGTCACTCTTTTTCCATTCATTCTCCTTCAGTAACTTCACTCCAGGAGGAAAGAAAAATGGGAGAATGCACAGAAAAATAGCTGATTGAAATGAAATAATTTGACTCAGAAAGGTACAAACTGAAAAATAAAGGGATCTAGGTTCAATCTAGCAATCTCTCCCCTTATGAAGAAGGGGCCCTTCCTTCTTCATAGACCCTTGTATAATACATTAAGTTCTGAGATGAGAAATCATACACCAAGGAGATATCAAAGATATAAGGCCCAAATCAATCTAGGGACTCCCTCAAGAGATTCACTTAGTCAGCAGATTCTTGTGCATTACAAATTTGCATTTACCCCCAGACCTATGGGGCTCACCCAAAAACCAATCCCACTCACCCTGGCCTGCACCACAGCATGTATATGTCATCATCACTCAAGAACTCTGAGTCAGGAAAGCTGAGACTTGAATAGAGACACTGAACTCTTTCCTTATAGATTAATCAAGGACTAAATCCAGTAGGGATCCAGCTTATCAAAACTTTTGTCTTTTAAACCAGAAAATTAAGACTCCAAAACCCTGATCAACCTGAGACAGCTTCTTAGTGACAAAGCCTAGAGCAATTTCTGCACCATGAATAAGGACTTCGAACTTGGGGAATCCCTACAAATCCACTGTGGATGTAAGTGTTCTTGATCAACAAATACCAATGATGCCTCTATCATGATGTTTGGCTTCAAAATGAATCTTCCTGGCTGACAGGACCATCTGGAAGGCCCAAGGAGAATGCCAGAGCCTGGGAAAAGACAGGGATGTTTGCTCCCTTTTTCCTTCCCCTTCAGAAGAAACAGTAGTACCAAGGCCAGCTGTCATCAAGAAGCACTTGGATCACAAATCTAACAACTTGTTTTAGTATATGGTCTTAACAGCACAACATTCTCGGAAAACAAAACACAACACAACTTGCTCCCAATCCATAAAGATGTAAACCAAGTCTCTAAAATTTTGCATGAGAACCAACTTGATAAGCCATGCTTGGACTGCCCTGGTAATAAGCTGGCAGCTTTTAGAGATGTCAGCTAAGCCAACCAGGCTGAAGGGCTCAAATCAGCTGGAAAAAGACTTAAAAGCAGCAAGCAGTCATTGCCGAGCATTGCAACCAATGGCTAGAAGAGAGACTTGTTTAAGATGTGCTTCTGAGTGGAAGACCTCTCAGGACATAGGGAAACTTCCTAGTGCACAGGACCACCTAATGTAAGATACAGGCCTGAAGAGCCAGACCAAAAATAATTTTCTTTTTCAGCAAGCAGGGATGAAGAAATTAGCAAGGTCTTTTTGTTTATATTGCTTTTGTTTGTTTGTAGGTACTAGGGATTGAACCCAGGGTTGCTTTACCACTGAAGCTTCATCCCCAGCCCTATTTAATTTTATAGTTTATTTTGAGACAGGGTCTCACTAAGTCACTTAGGGCCTAAGTTGCTGAGGCTGACCTTAAACTTGTGATCCTCCTGCCTCAGCCTCCTGAGTTGCTGGGACCATAGGCGTGTGCCACCACGCGCAGCAGAAATTAATAGCTCTTAAATGGCATAGAAGCAAGAGCATATTCAGGACAAAAAGTCATTGCATTTAGTCAATTACCTTGACTCAGACTGAACTAGAACAAAGTTTTGAACTTTTAACTTTCCTACTTTATATAATTTGTACCCCTTCTACCTTGTGTGGAATAAGAGGACAGATCATTAACCGGCATTAACATCATTTGCAGGCAAATGAAAATATGTCAAGTTAAAGATCCCTGCAGAAAGGAACATCAGAGGGAATTGAGAGTGTCTGGGCGGGATTCCCACCCATGCACAAACTCAGTCCCTCTGTGGAAGCTGCAGAAGACCAAACTGCAAAGACTGCAAGTTTCTCTTGGCCTTTAGGACAGTCACTCCCAAGGCCTTTCCGGACATGATAGGTTTGTGAGTAGTCAGGTGGGGGGCGAGGGGTGGTATTTTATGATGCCTATCCCTAGGCAAGGGTGGGGGATTTTCCATATTATATTTGAATTACCAGAGTCACTGTCACAGTAAAAACATCCCTAGGTATAAAATGTATAAGTCCCTGAGCTGCTACTTATTAGCTGTGTTATCTTGCATGAGTCACAACCTTGTGAAGTCTGTTTCCTCTTTTGTAAATCATCCTAACCCTAACTGCCCCAAAAGTAGTAAGGATAACATAATAACTCATCTTTATTAAATACCAACTATGTGCCCAGCATCTATTCAGTCCTCAAGAAACACCCTCCCTCATGAAATGTGGAAAATAATAATTTTTTAAAAAAACAAAATGAAATGAAAATCAACTTAAGAAGAAACAGTCCCATAAATCACATATAATTCCCTATTTAAGACACATAGCATTTTCATTGGCACCTAGCAATCACTAGGTAAATAGAGCAGAATGAGACCACTGTCCCTATGGGAGAGATTGGTTATTTCCAATGTCTCTTGAGCACATGATTTCAGTGCCCAAATACCAAGTTAACATTTGTGTCCAAAACTGCATCAATTCTACAATTTTAATTGTCATGCATTAGTGAAAATAGAGGACTTAATGCTGAATATAAATGATGACTTCGAGTCAAGAGAAGCCAAATGAAGTCAGACCCATGTTTAAGAGAAAGATTTTACAAAGAAATGTGATGGAGGAAGAGGACATCCTCAAGTACATGCGGTGACAGGCCTGTATAAAAGTGACAGGAGCTCTATAAAAGCAGCTGAGCCACAGTCAGCCCACAGTGGCATTGAGAGCCATGATCTAACTTCAACCACACGTCATCATCCATCACATTAAATGGTTTGTTATTGAGTTTTTCTTTCTTTTCTTTATACTTAAACCATTGCTTTATTTTATTTGGGAGTTATGGGTCTCTAAATGTTGAGAAAGTTACATCTGGCTTTATGTTTGTATATTTCGATAACACTGCAATATACATGATACAGATACTATAGGCTCATGGGAAGTTTTGTGGTTTCATTGTTGTTTTGTTTTGTTTTGTTCACCCTTTAAGAAGGATCTACCTGAGAATAGAATAGTGGTTTATTGAGACTGGACAGGCGAGGAGGGGCGGGGTTAACAGGTACAGAGGTGCTGTGGGTAAGAGAAATAACTTCTAATGTTCTGTAGCACAGTAGGGTACTATAACTGAAAACAGCTGGCTATTCTGAAAACTCTAAAATAAATAAATAATCTGTTTTAAGGTGATGAATATACCAATTACCTTCTTCTGGTCATTACACATTGTATACATGTATTGAAATACCACAAATAGATATGTGTCAAAAAAAATTTTTAAAGAAATATCTACGAAAGTTTGAAAAGTAATATGCTACACATTAAAGTTGCTACCTCTAGTTATAAACTGGCAGGAGCAGACTATTACCAAATACTAAATCCACTGACCTGGGCAGTTTAAGAAATAGGGTACTAAACCCCAGGGGTATTTTCCAGTCCTCCCCAGACAGCTCCATTTTCTTAAAGCAGTCTCCAAAACCCCAAAATATCTCAAGCACACTTCAGTGGATGCCCTTGAGCTGCTTGGAGTAGGCTAAAAACAGGGGGTGCAGGAAACATCAAGTTTGGCAAATGGGGGTAGAAAAAGGAAACAGAGGCACGGGAAAGCTCACAGCCCCACTGGCAAGTCCTCCATAAACTTGGAAGGAGCTTCAAGCAGAGATTCTGGGTTTCAAAATGTAGAGAAACCTAGGGTTTGGGGACAGAGACCTCTCATTTCTGAACTCTGGACTTTCTCCAGCTCCCTAACAGACTGTGAGCCTAACTAAGGACAGAGGCAGCAATCCCAGGCAACAACAAGGGGTAGGGGCAGTGCAAAGAGACCATGGAGAGGCTAATTTCCAACAACACCTGGTGGTGCACGGTGCATAGTAGACACTGAATAAATAATGTGCAGAAATTGAAGAAATGACAGGATTCTAAAAATAAAGAAGAAAAAATACAGGTAGCAACCAGTTTGGTGAAATGCACAACCAGCCTGTTGGAGCTGTAAAACCCCTTAGACCTCTAAAGAGAAATCGCTCCTTTTAGCCCAGAGTAATCTCAAAATCCAAAATGTGCCTGACATTGGCTGCCTTAGGCAACCCAAGGGGAGTGCTTCAAAAACTCAGAACTGCTTCTTCAGGTTGTGTGGAGAAAGGCGGGAAGGGGGAGGGCTGGCTTAATCAGAAAGTAGAGAAGAGGTTAAAGACAGAGACCTGGCTTTACCACCAGATACAAAACACCTGGTCTCAGCCAGGCTGAGTTCCTCCCTCCAGCAATGAATTAAAAACACCCGAGGCTTTACTACAGGGCTGAAAACACGTGAGCCCAGGTGTCTATCATTCAGGGTTGAAATTGGGAGTGTTCTTTCCCCCAGGAACACCTGTTAAGAAATCAGGGGTGCCAATAAAACTGTAGCGAACCCTGAGCTTCTGCCAGACTTGGATAAGGAGCCTACCTTAATAACAGAACCTACTCAGCGACCCTCCCCCAGATACATTATGATTTTCATTGTGACTTTGGTGGCCCTAGATATTTTGACTCCATGCCCCCTCTTTCCTCCATTTAAAATATATCAGTTAACTTCTGCATTGGTATAAAGATGAATACACTATGATATGTTAAAACATTTTTTTTTGACCAAAAGTTCTCTTTAAATCCGGATTATAAAGAAGAAAGTTAAACACTTTCAATGGGCCCCCAAAAGTACCGTGAGCCGCAGCACTGTGTGGAAAGTAGAATTTGGTCCTGGGGGCTGCTCAGTCGGACGCTAGGAACAGGGGGAAGTGGGAGGGTCTGGGCCCCTTCCCGCACTTCCAGGGAGCGTGCCAGGGCCGAAAGAGCGGCCTGTCCTCAGCAGACTAGGGCAGGCTTGGGCACTTGACACGCATCACTTGCACGCGCAGCCATCGCGGGCGGGGGCGCTGTGAAGCCTTGGGGTACCCCGGCCCCGCGGTCCCTCCCCACACCGCCCATGCCCCGGGCGGGGGCGGGGCTCTCTCCGGCGGACTTACTTGAGTTCCACTGACCACGAGCCCAGCCATGACAGCCAAGACCCGGAGCGCGCGCAGCACGGGGCTCCGGCCGGCGGCGGCGGGAGCGCAGTTCCGCACTGGGCGGTCAGCTGACCCGGCGGAAGCCCCAGGCGCTGGCCGGGCGCGGGGAACTCCTCTCAGCTGAGCGCCGCCGCCCTCCGCTCGGACGGGCCCCTAGCAGGTGAGCCTCCGCAGCCCCCGGCGCGCTGCGACAGGTGGCCCGCTGCAAGCCGACCCCCGCGCCCCCAACGAGACAGGACTCCTTGACTTCCCTGATCCGCCCCCGCCCAGGGTCCCTTCGCCCCAAGAGATGTCCTCCAAAATTCCATGCCCAAAACTTTATTTCATTAATCAGGACCCAGTTTGAGGGTGGGGGTCCCAAACAAGGACGCCCCAGTTGAGCCGTTAGTCTGGAGCGCAGAGTCGGGCCTTTCCTAAATTTCACAATGTAGGTTGCATAACTGCCCTCAACTGTCTCTGGAGGAGGGGCTTCTTATCCCTCTCTCGCCTGCTTTGGTATGGAGTAGAGGAATCAGTAGGTTGAAAGGACTCCTGATAGGATGGGGTTTCCATTTGTAGAGAGATAGAAGAGGGGGAGTTGAATTTCCCTATAAAGTCTTAGCTGGGCTCAGACCCCGCCCCAGCCCCTCCCACACACAGCCTCCAGCGCTTGTCAATAATAAACCTTAGGGAATGAGAATTGAATGATGTCTCCAAATATCAGACTTCTCTTATTTACCCCCCTCAAGAGAGGCACTGTCAGCAGCGAGATCACTCACCTCCTCAACACACACACTTCTCCCACCCCACCTCCCCATCTGGAGGTGAGAGGTCGCTATTTCTGCCCCTTGTTTGGATGAAATCCAGCCTCAGGTAACTCATAAGTTCATGCCTGCCTGTCTCTGGAAGGATCCGAATTTTCTCCCTACCTATGTTTGCCTATCCACCTTCACCCTCAGAGTGATTCTGGATACCTATTCATCTTCACCCACTCCTTATTGGGCTAAAAGCCAGCCCGGCGCCAAATGGTGTAGGGGACATCACCAGCGTCATCCCCCACATTCCTAGCAAAAGACAAGTTAACAAAGAAAACAAATTTGCTTAATCAAAGTTTTAGAGAATATGGGAGACTTCAGAAGTGAAGATGGAAGATCCAAGGGAAATTCTTTATGCTTAGGCTAGACAAAAAATGGACAGCTGTGTGGAAATGTGATTGGACAAAATGTGATGTAATAGACTGAAGGGAGAAACCCAGTAAGGCCTGTCCACATTCTTTTTGATCTCTGTGTTGTGTTCCATCCTCCCAGGTATGGGGTAGGAATCCTGGGGAATGAAGATCTTAGGATCTGCTATCAGACAAGGCAGGTCAGAGGATTTCATTATCGTCAGTTCCTACCCAGAAAGGTGGGTTAAGGTAATATTTCTAAGTTTTATGGCTGGCTTTGGCGAAAGGAGTTCTAGTTTCTATAACCTACCTTGGGGAAGAATAATTCTAGTTTCCATGCCTCAATTCGGGGGAGAAGATGGAGTGGAAGACAGGAGGGCAGTAGAAAGAGATTTTGCTTTTGAGATGCTTCTAAGGCCTTCTGGTCTCCTTCAGTTCAAAATACTCAGTACACCAAAGCACCAGACTTTGGAGTATCATTTTCAAATCTCCCACCCTGTTCCCTTAGAACAGATGGGTGTAGGCATCATTCAGCTGAGACGGGAGCACTGAGTCCAGATGTGAAGACCTGGGTCTCACACATGTTGCAAGCACCCCAACCCAGCCTTTGATTACCGTGGTTCCCCATCTCCAATGAGGGGATGATAACAGGGCTTTTATTTTGTTCCCTTTGTCTAAATAGCACTGAGAAGCTCCTGGTCACACAGCTATGATAACAGTTATGATTATGGTGAAGCATTCTGTGGTTCTCGGTTTTTTCTCAGACCTCCCTGGTCCTAATGCAGGGCTACATGGGCCTCAGTGTCAGCATTCTGGTGAGCAGCTTCGGTCTGCAAGAGCTGATGGGCTGCCCCTCTCTCTGCTTGAAGGAGTGGACATAGCTAAGTAGAGCTGTGAGAATGCAGACTTGCTTTCTCTCTTGGCTGTGTTTATTATGGGGGTTCCAGGAAATGCTGCAACTAAAGGTCCTGCAGGCCAAAGAAGAGAGCTTACCCTCCAGAGATAAGGGGATCAAAGGGAGCCTCCCAAGGCCTGCTGCCCCAAGGGCCAGCTGCCCCTTCCCTTCTCTGCTGGTCCATTGTCCACGTTCCTCTGCCTTTCCTACATGAAAAGGAGGAAGTGGCCCTGGGCCCTGACAGTTATGATACTCTGCCCTCCCCGCCACCTTTCACCCATCTTCCTAGAAGGACTGTGACCAATAGACAAGGACTCAGGAAGCAAGGAAGCAGGGCCAAAGCTGTGCCCTACCTGTCTCATCTGGAGGAGTTGCTGGAGGCCCCCTCTCCTGCCCCTGCCTTCATGTACCATGCTTCTGAGCATAGACTGTTATGCAGACACTATGTAGCAATGACACCAAGTGGACAGGGATCTTGTCCCCTTTTCTTGACCCTTCACTGCTATTCCCCTCTCACATAGCCCAGGTGACCATGCTGAAAGCCCAATCTAGCCCTACCTAAAATCTTGCAACAGTTCCCACGCAACTATTCATTCGGTCCAAAAATTCTAGTGTGTTCCTCAGACCTCTTATAATCCCATTAAACCTTAACTCTGCAGCCTTGTATCTCACTTCTTCCACTTTCCCCATTGTCTGCTTGCCCCTTTCTTTCTCAGTGGACACCTCAGGTCAGTTAACTGTATGGGGAAATCACACAAAAATAAAGTTCAAGATAGCTCAGCCTGAGGTGACCTTTAGTGTTTGCAATGTAAACTGATAACAATAGGGAACTGTTCAAAATTCTTGAGGGGAGTACTTGTCTTTGACTGTTCCAGCTGCTATAACAAAATACCATAAACTGGATTGCTCGTAAGCAACAGAAGTTTTCTTTTTCACAATTCTGGATGCTGGGAAGTCCAAGATCAGGGTGCCAGCAGATTCAGTGTGTGGTGAGCCCACTTTCTGATTCGTAGCTTGGCAGTGTCGAAGTGTCCTCACATCATGGGCGTCCTCACACCATGGAAGAGTGAGCTAGCTCTCTGAGGTCTGTTTCATAAGGGCACCAATCCCATTCACGAGACTCCACTCTCATGACCTAACTCCTCCCAAAGATACCATTTCCTAATATCACTGCCTTCAGGGTTAGGGTTTTAACATTATCAATGGGGGGGGGGGGCATTCAGACTATAGCAATAGTTTCCTGGATGTAGTTGAGGGAAGATTCCAACAGATAGGATCTAGATTCACCTCTGCTCACTCCCCTCAACTTCTGGAGGTTACTCTTCAGAACAGAACGAAGAAAAGGAGGAAGAAGAAGGGGGTGGAGGGAGAGCAGAAATGAGGAGGAGAAAAAGAATCTGTGTCCCTGGACCAAGGAAGACTGGAAGAGAAGAGGGGGCCATCATTCTACTTCCTCATCATTTTCTTCAATTAAATAGAAATAATAAAGGTCAAGTTCTTGGGAGACAGTAGAGGAACGCTGCAGTACCGCTGACCCTGGAGGGGAACAAATGATTCCTTTGGAATTTAGGGATTTACAAGAGTGGACTGAGGTCCACTGGTGGGTGAACAGGTTAGGTTATTTCAGCCCCTACCCCAGGAGCACTGAGACACATAGAAACCTCATGTAGTCACCCCGGTTTCTCCCGGGTCCCCTCACCCCATTCTATGACTGATTATGAGCTGCAAGTTTCCCCTATCCTGCCTCATTTTACTCCACAGCCTGTCTGCCCCAGCTTCGAAGGACCAGGCCCTGTGCTAGACACTAGGGACATTTACGACTAACATATGGCCTTAGGGAGAGATGGTCAAATTTGCCCTCAGACATCCGCAATCCTGCGTCAACAAGAAATGCTGCAATTGTGATCCTATTTTCTGAACCCCCAAAAGAGGTGTGCCTCTCAATTTGTGTAAGTGCTCTCCTGAGACCCACCATACAGGAAGTTCCAACCAGACCTGGGCTGGACCTCCAGGGCCTGTGGTTTCTGGAGCTGTAGCAGGGCACCTGGAGAGCGAGATGGTTAGACAACACAAGGGGACACTTCCTTATCGCCCTTGATGAAGAGGGCAGGATTCTATTCCTACTGTCATTGTTGTTGGTGTTATTTTTCTCTGGCAGAAGAGGCCCTTTCCCTTAGAGTCCTTCCTCCATCACATTCCTGAGGACAAAAAGGAAGATCCTGTTTATTTCCAATCAAGGGAGTTGATGCCAGGGTCAGCCAGAATCAGCAAAGCAGAAACTGACTCCTGAAATCTTCCAACTCTGTGCATTAGCAGCTGGGAGGACAGGACCAGCTGACAAAGTTTTCTTAGCATTCCTACCTGTCCTTAGCTGAGTCTTTCTTCAGCACAGCCTCGCTTCTTTTAGGCCCAGCGCCTGTTCAGGTTAGGATGGTTACTGTAATTAATCATGCCCCAGCCCCTGTTTCAGACTCAGCACATTTCGATTTCAATTTTATAAAGAGGCTGGATGTGTGTCTATGAAGTGTTCTTTGTTGCTGTCACAACCTCCTTTGAGCCTCTAGGAGGGAGGTGCAAGAAAAAGAAGAAGTTTGCAAAGCCTTTTCCCAAGTATTTGCGCATAAGTGAGAGGATCCTGGATTCTCTGTGCTTCAAAACACTTCCAGTATCTCCCACTTGGAACAAATTGAATTTTGAAAAATGTATATTGGATACTTTTATAATATCAAGCATGAGTATTCATTTCATGAATGTTAGTTTATTATTATTTACTATTGTAATTATTACTATTATTAATTCTCAGTCCTTCTAGTTTCCCTTCTATTTAGGTCTTAAAAGGTTGTGTTGTTCCCCTATTAAAATGCAAATAGCAAGGAGCAAGAAGGAAGTAGGTTCAGGGAAGCTGGGAGCAGGAACGAGGCTTCTGCTTTTCATTCCATTTCTTCTGTGGTTTTTGCAACATGCATCTAAGAATTTTGCAATTAAAAATCAAGAATGAGATTGGCATGGAAGGGAGAAAAAGGAGAATTGACCACTGAAATGACAATATGCTCATCTCTTAACATTATTTTAACAAATCGTGAGAACAGCAACAAGAAACAAATCATATTTCCCAATTTGCCTAAACTTGTCAAATACTCCAGGTCCTTGACTGGCCATAGGAGGCAGGTCAGCTCTGATTTAGAGAAGGGTTCATCCTGGACTTCAGAGAGGAAAGAGAACATGGACCAGAAAAGCATGTTTCCAACTATGTTATGGTGTAGATATGAGGTGTCCCCCAAAAGCTCATGTGTGAGACAATGCAACTAAGTTCTGAGGTGAAATGATTGGTCATGAAATTTTTAGCTTAACCAGTGCATTAATTCCCTGACAGGGATAAAACCAGTTGGTAACTGTAGGCAGGTAGGGTGTGGCCAGGGAAGGTGGCCTGGGGGCGTTCCTTTGGGGTATGTATACTTTGTGCCTACCAGTTCTCTCTCCCTCTCTCTCCCTCTCCTTTCTGTTGCCAGGTCCTGAGCTGTTTTCCCCTGTCACACCCTTTCATCTTGATGTTTTGTGAAAACCTGAGTCCCCAAATAAACTTTTCCTCCTCTAAATTGTTCTTGTCAGGTGTTTTGGCCACACACACACAAAAAAAAAAAAAAAAAAAGAAGAAGAAGAAGAAGAAGAAGAACCTGACTAAAACAGTATATTTCCAGTGGGAGCATTTTTCCAGAATTCCAGCTTGACTTGGGAAGTTCTGCCACTTGGAAGTTGGGGAAGGACTCCCCCACCCCCGTCAAACCCTCAGTTAAAATACATGGAACTTGACATAATTTCAGGGAGGTAGTTCCCTAGCATCTGTGTTTTGCCCAAGTATCCCCCAAGTAATAATTCGGATTTGTGATTATCCCAAACCAGCTGCTTTTATATCATCTTCTCCTACTACCAAATGGGAAAACTGAGGTCCGGAGAGGAGAAGAGACTTTCCCAGTGTCACCAGCAAACAAGCAGCTGACCCCAGGCCAGGCAAGAAAGCAAGACTCTTCCTAAGTCCCACTAAAAACAGGATGAGGCGGCTACAGGATCCCCTGAAAGATACCATTTCACGTCTAATCGCTTCTTGTCACGTTGTAACCATTTTCCTCATATGGAGCCCCACGCTGATGGATCAGAAATAACATTTTCAAAGTTATATCTGCAAGGAAATGGCTATTAATGTTCTTCCTCTCCTTTTAGAGCGCCGAGGAATACATATTAATTTTCTCCCTACTTATATTGCCTATTTGCAAATTGTATTCACTACCCAGCGTTCCAATTTGTCCTACCCCTGAAGAGATGATGATGAATCAATGTGTTCCTGGAAATAAAGTAAAATACAAAATTTGTCACTGAGATTTATTTTTATAATTATTTACAGGGATTATTTTAGAATATATGGGGGGCAATAATAATAATGCGCACATGAGAGTTCTACCATGATTTACCAACATTAATTCCAAGTCTCTTCCTACTTTTCTGAAAGGATGCTGTTTGCAACTATGAGCCAAAGACAAAGCAAGCATCAGTTGCACCTGGTACCACCAGGGCTGGAGGCTGAAGGCCGGATGCAGGGCTGCTCGGCCTTGTAGTAGTCCTGGTCCAGGAGTCCTCCCCTCCATTCAATACCTAATTTCGCCACTAACGAGATGGTGCCCATGTTTAATCCATTTGCAACTAAGCTTTTCTCAGATGCAAACTAGCTGATCTAAGGAGTTTTGATTACTAAAATAATGCAATAGTTTGGATCTAGATTGTCCCCAAGGGCCCATATGTTAAAGGCTTGGTCACCAGTTTGGCACTATTGGAAGGTGGTAGAACCTGCGAGAGGTGGGAGCTAGTGGGAGGTCCTCAGGTCATTGGAGAAGAGCTTTGAGGGGAAAGTGGGGCCTTCCTTTCTCTCTCTCTCCTTCTGTAGCTTCTTGGCCTTGAAGGGGGAGTTTTCTTCCACCAAGCTTTTCTACCATGATGTGCTATTTCACCCTGAGCCCCAAGGCAACAGGACTGAAACCCCCGTAACTATGAACCAGGGCTGGGGATGTAGTTGAGTTGGAAAGTGTTTGCCTAGCATGTGTGAGGCCCTGGGTTCAATCCTTAATACCAAAAAATAAAATAAAATAAAATCACTATGAAGCAAAATAAAACTTTTTATAAGCCGGTTAACTTAGGGACTTGTTACAGTAATGGAAAGTTGACTGACACAAATAAAAATGCAAGTAAATATGCACATCCCCCCTCCCAAAAAAATAAACACTAGTGGTTATTTATTGAGCACCTGCTATATCTCAGGCACTGGAGGAACAAACAGGAATAGAGTAGATACGGTCCTTCTCCTGCAAGGTGTACATTATGGTGGGAGGAGACAGGTAACAAGTAGATAAATAATATGAAATCAAGTATGTGAAATACACCATTGCAGAAGGCACTGATACTTGCTAAAAAGTCAAAAGCTAACAAGGGAGTAAGAGTGGGGAAGGTGGGGAATGCTGACTTAGCTACAGTGTCCAGGGCTCTGCTGGCCTCCCTCCTGTCAAATCCTTGATGAGCACAACATGGGCGAGACTTGGGCCCCACTCACCCCCTCTGCACAGTGCTCTTGTGATGCACACACTGCCTGATTTCAGACAGCTGTGGTATGTCCTGGGAAGGTTGCTCTCAGGGGAGGGATGTTTGAGCTGAAATCCAAATCATGAGATGGACTCAGCCCTGGGAAAACCTGAGTAAAGGGTTTTCCAAACAGAGGGAACTGCAAACACAAGAGCTATGCCTGTTCTCATGTTGTCACTCTGCTTGGCCTGAGTGATAAACTGGAACTCAAATGCGTACAAGGACACTCAAGCAAAGTGTCACCCAAGACAAAAAGAAGAGTATCTCAATGTGACTGCAATAGATGGACTATGGCTTCGAGACACAGCATCTGGAAACAGAGTCATGCATGAACACACAGAAGTTCTAGAGTCCTTTGAAGCAACTGTGGTTTACTTGGAGAGAGAAACACGGAAGGATCGGTAGCCCTTATCAATGACTGCATCCAAACACTCACAGACAAAATAGCACATGGACACACGTGTAAATGCGCAGACCCACAGGACACATGTCAGCCTTGGATCCAGCATTCCACCTGGTGGCTACAGTCTGAACCCTGAACCCTATTCCTAAGCACACCCCAATCTCCCATCTCATTGCAATGGGTACTAGTGGCCAATAAAGAATGCAGACATTGTAGATGGTCAGTAGTTCCTTAGAACTGAAAGGGTTTATAGCTTATACTCAAGTACTAAAAATTCAATCATCCAATTCATTCAATTCATTCATTCAAAAAATATTTATTAGCCAGGCTCACTAGAATGCACCTGCAGTCCCAGCAACTTGAGAGGCTGAGGATCCCTTGAACCAAGGACTTGGAGGCAAGCCTGGGAAACATAGCAAGATCCCATCTCAAAAAATAATAATAATAAATAAAATCTAATATGAAATTGAATATTTGAAACATATATTTATTTACTGAGTGCCTACTATTTGCCTGATACTGTTCTAACCTCGAAGGATGGAGCAGAAGAACAGTTTCTTCTTACCCTTTGCAGTTGGGGCGGGGGATGGATAATAAGCAAATGCAGCATCAGGTGGTAATGAGATCTGTACAACAGGAAAGGGAAAAAAAAGTGCCAGGACACATGGAGTGATCAGGAAAGGCCCCACTGAGAGAGTGATATTGAAGCTCAACACTTTGTAGGAAGTGGAGGAGAGCCAAGTGGACAGCTAGGGGGAGATTATTCCCAACAACAGGAAGAGTAAGTGCAAAGGCACTGAGGCAAGAGTCTGCTGGAAAATTTGGGAAATATCTGAGTAGCTGGAGTGAGTGAGGGGGAGAACAATAGTAAATGAAGTCACATGGAAGGACATGGGGGCACAGCTCACGGAGGGACAGATAGGCTGAAGTTAACACTTCAGTTGAAACTTTCAGTGAGAGAAAGAACCTTAAGCAGAGGATAGGCATGATCTGACTCCCATTTGTAAAGATTGCTTTGACTGCTCTGCTGCTATGCTATGGGCCATGGAGAGGAAAGCAGGAAGAATAGGCTACAGGCAGGTCATCAGGGAAATCCTGGAAATAAGGAAAAAATATGTGTGTGTATGTGTGTGTGTGTGTTTATTTATTTATTTATTTATTTAGTGTGTGTGTGTGTGTATATACACACACACACACACACACACACAGTGCCAGGAATTGAACCCAAGGGTGCTTAGCCACTGGGTCACATCCCCAGCCCTTTTTTATGTTTTATTTAGAGACAGGGTCTTTCTGAATTGCTAAATGCCTTGCTAAGTTGCTGAGGCTGGCTTTGAACTTTTGATCCTCCTGCCTCAGCCTCCCAAGTTGCTGGGATTACAGGTGTGCATCACGCATCATCATGCCCTGCCCACCTGAATATATTTTAAAGATGACATCAACAAAATTTTATGATGGCTTGGACAAAAAAAAGTATGAAAAAACGGAGGTCAAAGGTAACCCCAAGATTATCTTTGATGGAGTTGTCATATAAAATGGATGAGAAAATTGGGGAATGGAAGGGTCCAGGGGTCTTTTTTGGACTTGACACTTTGAGAAGACTTTGAGACTTATAAGTACAGATGTGAAGCAGACAGATAGATGCAAGTGTGTGGAGTTCACAAGGCAGATCTGGACCACAATTAGAAATCTGATTTCTTAGATGACGTATAAAACCCTAAGACAGAAAGAAAAAAATCTGAAGGTTGAGCATTAGTGCACTCTGGCAGAGGTCAAAAGAATCACCATATGACATGTGAAGGGGTAGCTGGAGAAGTTAAGGAAGAACCACAGACAAGTTAAGACCCAGAAGCCAAGAAAAGAAAGTTATCAAAAAAGATGGGGTTCCCAACATGCACATGGTCTCAAAGTATCACCCTACAGATAACCTACAAATTGCAAAAGGGGAACACACCTATACAGTGGAGAGGTCTAAAGGTCCCACTTCCCAACCAAGAGCTCAGATGCCGCATCTCCAAGGTGATACAACCTGACATTTTGGTCTTCTGATGTGATTCTTTGAGAAGTACACACCCCTTGCATGTTATTCTTGCCAAATATGCTTAACCTGAATCCACTTGGGAGGAAATAGACAAATCCAGAAGGTGGAAAATTTTACAAGACAACTAGGCCAGACTATCCAAAATGTCAATGTCATGGGGGCAAAAGGACTGTTCTAGATAAAACGACCTAAAGAGACAGCACAATGCATAATCCTATATTGGATACTGGAACTGAAAACAGCTCAGAGGACATTTTAGGAGCAACTGGGAACATCTAAACATGAACTGTTTGATGATATTATTATGAAGTTATTGAATTCACATTACTCTGCTTAGTTGTGCTAATGGTATTGTAGTTTCATAAGAAAATATCATTTTCCAGCCAGGCACAGTGGTGCACACCTGTAATCCCAGCAACTCTGGAGGCTGAGGCAGGAAGATCACAGTTCAAAGCCAGCTTCCACAACTTAGCAAGACCCTGTCTCAAAATAAATAAATAAATTAAAAGGGTTGAGGAGGTAGCTCAGTGATAGAGCACCTCTGGGTTCAATCTCCAGTACTACAAAAAAAAAAAAAAAGAAGAAAAAATGTCCTTTTCTTTGGGAGATACAAGATGAAGAAATTAGGAGTAGACATCAAGATGCACATGACTTTAAAATAATTCAGAGGGAAAAAATGGGCAAAAGAGACACAGAGAGAGACAGCAACATGGCAAAATGTTAAGAGCTAGTGAATCTGGGAGAAGGGTATTGGGTGTTCATTGTCCTATTTAAATTTTTTTCACAGTTTAAAAAATTCTGGAATAAAAGGTCAAGAACTAAAAGAAAAAGGGATTGATCAACTATATCTGGTACTGCTTAAAGCCAAATAAAGGGAAGACTAAGAATCAACATCAGCTTTAACAACATCAGATCACTGGTGACCTGGACAAAGGGACAACACAGGAGGTACAAAGGAGCCACCTTGGAAGAGCTCTGTGGGCCTTGCCAGGAGGACTATGGGGGTAAAATGATCACATTTGTGTTTCAAAGTAATTGGTCAGACAGGTTGGGGAGGATATTTAGAAGGGGAAAGTAGGCCCTGAAATGCATCCTATCCCCATTCCCCTGTGGTGGAGACCTGAAGGGAGAGAGTAGCAATGGGGATATAAAGATTTTGGGCTAAGCAAAAGTGTAACAGCCCAATATCTTTGACTTAATATCGCCTGAGAGAAGTGGATGGAGGGGCCTAGGTGGTGACATTCGCTAAAATACTGGCTGGGGGTTGATGAGTCCTGCTTGATGCATTTTAAGCCTTCACGCATCGTGCCCACGTCTGGGGGGAGAAGCAGGTGGGACACCGAATCTTCCCCACCCCTCACTCCACTCCTCTGACATCTGAGCCAAGCTCAAGGTGTAGACTATGATTCAATGTGTCAGTGACCTGATGATGCCTTAGTTCATGAAGTCTACACGTCCTGGGAATCCCTCTGTCCAGAACCCCTCCAAGTCCTGTTCACCCTGTGGACAAGTTCTCCCCGGGGGCCCAGCTTTCAGTGACTGCTCCAGCATCTGAAATGCCACATTAATGCTTCTTTCACGTGCCTGGCCTTGATGCCTGCTGTAGTGGGGTCACGTACATTTATATCTGTTTCCAACTTACCAACAAGGTGGTCACCTCCTTGAATATAGGGAATCGGTTTGTATCTCAAAATATTCCCAGCCTTGTCCAGAATAGATGATCAATAAACAAGAAAGGAGAAGGGGAAAGAGGAAGAGGAGGGGGAGGCCATAGCCTAACCCTACAGATGCCCTGAAAGCCAACTGAGGGTTTCTGAGCCACGGGGAACACTTCTCAATCCTGTGGGTGGGTGGAGTTGCAAAGGCCCTGGCCACCAGCACCCCCCTAATTCCTGAGTTAGACCCCCTGGTAGGAAGCCTCCCTAAGCACAGCCCACACCGCTCTTTCCAAAGCTGTTTGCAGTGACTCACCCAATTAAGAGCATCTACATAACAAAGCCTCACCGGGCCGCAGAGGTCACAGAGACTGTGAAGTGTGTCTTTAGTGTGTGTGGCAGAGAAGGTTCACTAATTACCAGTCATTTCCACCCCCCTCAAGAGCCTGTCAGCCTTTGAGATGCAGGGGATAAAAGAATCCCCAAATTCCCACCCCGCACCAATCACTTTTCTCTCTCCAGCCCACCCCTGCATTTCAAACCTGTGACTAATAAGTGCCAGGGATGGTTCCCTTCCCACCTGGATGAGAGTGGGGAGAGGAAAGAGGACGCTTCAACTCAGGAGTATTTTTTAGCAATACACAACCGGGAGATCGCATCATCTGTTCAACAAGTAAGCCAACGAAATTAGTATTTTTTTTGGTTCTCCACTTATAAAAGGAAGCAATGTTCATAGTGGAAACTGCAGGTGAGAAAGAGGAGAGTCCTGAGATGATCACTGGTCCCACAGACATCCCTACAGCCTGATTTCTTAGTGACAGGTACTTACTGTGGGTGCGGGCATGTTTCTGATCTTTCATAACTGGCTTTTTAAATGTAATGATCTGTCTCCAATATCACTCCCTATGAGGACATGGAAAGAATGTGAGAGCCTGCAGGAAAGCTAAACTAGCAGACAAGGCTCATGTTGGGCGCTGGAGCAGGAGAAGGAGGCATTATGAGAACATCTGAAAGCTGAAGGAGGCTGTTTTGAGGCTATTAAGAGCCGTGATCTTTAGAACTAAATCAAGTGATTTCCTCTTTGGGAACCTCAGTTCCCTTATCTGTGAAATGGGTATTACAGTATATGCCTTAAGGATTATTATGAGGCATAAATACAGTTATCTCATGCTGACAAAGGCACCACAAACATACTTTGGAGGAAAAAAAATAGCCTCTTCAACAAATGGTGCTGGTAAAACTGGAAATCCATATGTAATAAAATGAAATTAGACCCCTCTCTCTCATCCTGCACAAAACTCAGCTCAAAGTGGATTAAGGACCTAGGCATTAGACCAGAGACCCTGCACCTAATAGAAGAAAAACAGGCCCAAATCTCCATCGTGTTGGCTTAGGAACCAAATTCCTCAACAAGATTCCTAAAGAGCAAGAAATAAAATCAAGAATCTATATATGGGGTGGAATCAAATTAAAAAGCTTCTTCACAGCAAAGAACTGAAGAGAGATCCTACAGAATGGGAGAAAATCTTTGCCTCCTGCACCTCAGATAGAGCATTAATCTCCAGGATACATAAAGAACTCAAAAAACTGAACACCAGAAAAACCAATAACCCAATCAATAGATGGGCAAAGGACCTGAATAGACACTTCACAGAAGAAGAAATAGGTACAGTCAACAAATACATGAAAAATTTTAAAACTACACTGAGATTTCATCTCACTCCAGTCAGAATGGCAATTATCTAGAATACAAGTAACAATAAATGTTGTAGAGGGTTTGGATAAAAAGGCACACTCATACATTTCTGGTGGGGCTGCAAATTGTTGCAACCATTCTGGAAAGCAGTATGGAGATTCCTCAAAAAACTTAAAATGGAACCACCATTTGACCCAGTTCGCCCACTCCTCAATATATACCTAAAGGACTTAAAATCAACAATATAGTGATACAGCCACATCAATGTCCATAGCAGCTCAATTCACAATAGCTATGCTATGGAACCAACTTAGGTGTCCTTCAACAGATGAATGAATAAAGAAAATGTGGTACATATACACAACGGAATATTACTCAGACTTAAAGAAGAATGAAATTATGGTATTTGCTGGTAAATGGGTGGAACTGGAGACTATCATATTAAGTGAAATAAGTCAATCCCCAAAAAACAAAGGCTGAATATTCTTTCTGATATGCAAATGCTGACTCACAATGAGAGGGGTGGAGGTTCACCAGATTGGATGGCAGGGAGAACAGGAGAATGAACTGGCCATAACATTCCTATGTTCATATATGAATACACAACCAGTGAAACTCCACATCATGTACAACCACAAGAATGGGAAGTTATACCCCATATATGTATGATACATCAAAATACACTCTATTGTCATGTAAAACTACAAAGAACAAATTTTTTCAAAAAGGATTATTGTGAAGATTAAGGGAGATCCTGGTTGTGAGAGAACTATACAGACATTGGATGTTTTATTACTCACTTTAATAAGTGTTCATTAATTAGTGCCCTCTTTTTATTTAGCCTGCTGCTAGTCTGTGCTGAGAATATAAAGAAAGCATCTGGTTCAGGCCTGGAGGAGTTTAAGATCTAATTGGAAAGTTGAACACACACACAAACACGAAGTTAAACATAAGAATTTAAATGGCTAATAAAAGATGTCATCAATTAGTAGATAATTAAGTGCCAGACAAATGGCACAGACAGCACTCCTGGGGTTCAAAGGTAAGAAGGAACACAGAGGGACAATAATAACAACCACTTTGAGCACTTCCTAGCACCAGGCACATGTATTATCTTGTTTCATTTCCCCATTGACCATATGAGGTAGAGTCCATTATTATATTCATTTTGCAGAGGAGGAAATGGAAACTTCAGAGAGGTTAAGAACTTTGCCCCAGGTCACACACCTAGTAAACAGAAGAGTGCTGTTCTTTAGAACCAGCAGCTGGGCCCTAGAGCCCACACAGGCTGAAGGGCCCATGTCCTGCTCTGATGGAGGCAGGGGTGGGGGTCCTGAGTCCTGAGGTGGATGGCACAGGAGGGAGCCCCCTGATCAAAGGCAGGCTGAGGCCAGTTGGTTGGTATTAAGGCAAAAATCCCAGGCTAGCTGGGTGACTGGTCTTGGGAAACAGCAAGCTTTGAGGTAAGAAGATTCAATGAGAACATCAAAGACAATGCAAACTTTGGGGTAGAAAATGAGTTGTCCCTGAGGGTTTGGGGCAATGTGGGGTCCAATGAGAGCAGTCGGGAAGGGGGGGCTGGGAAGAGAAACCTTCAGAGGATTTTGGGTGGAAGGTAAGAGCTGGGAGCTGAGGCTGGGGCAGAGTGTCCTGGGAAGGTAGAACAATGCCATCCTTTTAGAAACCCCTTCTTTCCTTACTTTTATCTTTGTGACATTTGGGGCTAATCTACATTTTGCTCCCATGACTTCCAGCCTCATTTAAGCATGTTTATTAACTCCTTTCACACTGGGCTTCTACAGGAAGTAACTTGTTCATTCATTCTGTTCATTCAGTAAGTGCTTATATAGCCTCCTTTAAAGGGGGCCAGGCACAGTGTCACATGCCTATAATTCCAGTGACTCAGGAAGCTGAGGGAGGTGGATCAAAAGTTTGAGGCCAGGCTGGGGTTGTGGCTCAGAGGTAGAGCGCTCGCCTAGCACGTGAGAGGCCCTGGGTTTGCTCCTCAGCACCACATAAATAAACAGAATAAAGCTATTATGTCCAACTACAACTAAAAAATAAATATTAAAAAAAAGTTTGAGGCCCAGCCCAGGCAACTCAGTGAGACCCTTAGCAATTTAGTAATGTCCTGTCTCAAAAAAAAAAAAAAAAATTAAAAGGTCTGGGGACATGGCTCAGTGGTAAAGCACCCATGGTTCAAACCCCAGAACCAAAGGGGAATCAGTTGACACCATCTGGGGACTGATCATCATTAAGGGAGACAGAGATGGAAGATGATTCTTGTCTTGACAGTTAACCCCCAGCAGACACCCCTCCAAACCCTGCCCTCTCAAGCCTGCAGACCTGCCCTCCCCATCTCAACCAGCTCAGGCCTTGAGCTTCAGCTGCCACCCCTTGCCTCCATAGCCCCTCGGCTCTGTTGAAGAAGTTGGTTCCCCACCAGTGAAAAGCCAAAAGACCCCCCTTTCCTTCTGAATAAGTTGGCAGGCAAGTCTTTTGACTCTTCAAGTGAAACTTGGTGAATTTGACCAAAGAACTGTGTGGTACAAGTAGTCCCTGAAGGACAGAATATTCAGAAGCAAAAGGGAGACCTGAGAAAAATATTTGAAAATGTATTCATATAAGTGATATTTACTGAGTATTGTTGATTTTCATGGTAGAATGGGGAGTAAAAGTAAGAATGACATCATTGGTGCCCTGAATGCTTTCCAAAATGTGGGAGGTGGGAGAAGAAGGGAAGTAAGGATAGAGATTGAAAAGAAAACAAAAGAATCAACTCTGATCCCAGAGACATGACGCATCTTGGCCAAGGTCAGAGGTTGGGAAAAGTGCAGAGCAGTGTGAAAGAAAACCGCCCCCTCCCTTCCCTGATGCTCAAGACCTCAAAAGCATCAGCCCATCACCTTCCCAAAGAACTGTAGCCTAGGTGTGTTCCCATGCCATTGATTGCTTTCAACAAACATTTTCTGAGCACTCCAAGGTACCAGGCACTTAAGCTCTTAAGCTCTGCTGGGAAGAATCAGAGTTGATTGTCACCTAAGGTGGTCGATCTTGACAGTGTTCTTTGATGCCTTAGAAACCTTAATCAGACATATTGAGCGCCATCCAGCCTGTGGGAAGAGGGGCTAGAAGTCAAGGGGAGAAACTCTGTACATTCTCGAACCAGATGGGGATAATCAGTCCTTTCCCACTGGGCTTTGGTAAGAGCTGAATAAGGTAACATTGTGAGGCTACCTGAAATAGTGTTCAGGACCCAGTGGACATTCAATAAAACCATTAATATGATTGTCTCATTCAATTCTAGCATGACTGATTCTCTTTGCTGAACTTAACAATTTTTTGCTTGAAATCATTATCTGTTTGTGTTGGAGGCCTTCAGCCAGACTGAAGTTGGAGCCCCACACTTTACCCATCATAGGAGCCCCCAGGCACTACTGAGCAGCAATCACCATCAAGTGTTTAGAAACCACCCTGTGAACCAGGTTATGGCAAAATCAGTTGATATTGTTGGTTGTTCGTGAGTGACAGAAACTAGCTCTGGCATCTTAGCAGAAGGATATCAAGAAGTTCACAGGATCAGTGAGAAGGCTGGAGCTCCACACTTGGGAAATGGACAAGAACTGACAGTGGCTGGGAAATGGAGATACAGTTGATAATGCTACTGGAATAGTCTAGTTAGGTCGCTGCCTGCGTGGCTGCCATTATCACAAAACCAGACATGGTGGTGACTGTAATTTCCTCTCTGCCTCCCTGAGATAGTCAATGCCACTGCCTTAGGCTCAGTGCTGCTGCTGGGCTCTCAGAATCTCTGTTACAAATGAGAAGGTTTCTGTACTACTCCCAACTCTCTGCTCATCCCTGGAGAGTTAGAGAGCCAAGAAGGGCATCGTGTTGGCAGAGCCTCAACGGCCAGGCCAGGAGTAGCTTCTGTAGGTGGAAGCAGGCCCTGCTTTCCAACCAATGCGAAGGGGATTCAGATGCAAGGCAGCCAAAGGTGATAAAATATATATATATTTTTTTTTAAAACCTTAAATGTACATTATATAAGTTTGCTGTTGCACTGAGGGTTCAAGGTATCACCAGGCTAGACTCCCAGTAACTTTTGGCTGTTCTAAAATGCCAAAGTCATCCCCCAAAGAATGTTTGCCTGCTCCTAAGGCTATTTTCTAAAACAATACTTGAATGAAAATCTTTCAAATAAGTTTCTAAGACCTTTCTGGACCACTGTGATGGTGTTTTCACGGTGTAATGCCATTGGAAATAACACTTGTTAAAGTATGTTTGGATGCAAATGTACAAATAGGAAATTAATTTTTCTAACATAATAATATCCCCTTTGATCATGAAAACAAGGGTGTTTACCAATTCTTCCCACCTGCTTTATCACTCCTTTATTTCTTCTTGTTCCTCGTTTGCCTAAAGTGGGTTACAAGGTCAACCCTAGCTGCCAGGATGGTTGGGAAGAAGAAAACAGGATTGTCATGATTGGTCTATGCCAATCACAAATCACATACTGGACTGGGTACATTATTACAATGTGAAGATGAGGAAAAGGAGGGAGGTGGACATTAGACAGTATATCCAAATTCTAATATCAGATTTGGTCATTGCAGGATTGGAAGTTGAACACACAAGCATGGGGGACAAGAGCTTTTCAGGAAGAGGAAACATAAGGAGCAGAAAGACACAGGAATATGGGGAAAACAAAGAAATTCTATTTGGTAGGTGTGTAGACAGCTGCACTTTAGGGGAACCTATTCTATGGAAATAAAATCACTGATTACAAGGATATGGACACAGGAATTTTATAAGGAAAAACCAACTACTAACAACCTATATATCCATTAATAGGGGAATGGTTGAATAAGTGTAGTATAGACATTCTGTGGAATACTACGTAGTTAACAAGTGAATGAATTATCTCTATGTCTACAACCCATTATGTTATCAAGAAGGAAGGAGGGCTGGGATTGTGGCTCAGCAACAGAGCGCTCACCTAGCATGCGCGGGGCCCTGGGTTTGATCCTCAGCACCACATAAAAATAAATGAATAGAATAAAGGTATTGTGTCCAACTACAACTAAAAAAATAAAATTAAAAAAAAAATTAAGGAAGGAGCAAGGTGCAGAGACCCATAGTACCCTTTTTTCACAATACCCTTTTTTGTACAAACCAGCAATAACATAATAGCCCCATAGTACCTGTGTGTAGCTTATAGGAAAATGATGACTATGGCAAAAGGAATGGAAGCTTACATTGGATGCCTCAGGAGACTGGGTGAGAAATGGAGAGGGTTGTGGAAGATCATTAACACTTTTCTTCGAATATCTTTGAGTATTTTCCTGATTGTGGGGAACATGTGTTTGTTTTATAATTCTGGAATGCAACTTGAAGAGTAGGGGCTGGAACTAGATTTTGGAGTCAAGTGTTATACACAGACAGTAGAGAACCTCTGAAGATTTTTAAACAAGGGAATTATGTGGTCAGGAAAATTAACCAGGAAGGAGTATGTCTGATGAGTTAGAAGAGAGAGAGGCTGAAGATGGGCAGAACAATTAGAAGGTTCTTGTAGCAGCATCTCATTTAGAAGCTAATAACTGAAGTGTGATTGCAATAACATGTGAAGACAGGCAGAGAAACAGGGGCCCAGGCTAGAGTCTTGGCAGAGGGTAGCGGGTGGGGTAGGATACATGCCTGAATGTTAGGAGGACTGGTAATGGGGAGAGGTATGTATTTTCTATTAAATTGTGTCAACCAGCACTTCTTTGAACTTTCAAAGCCTGAATAAGTGACCGTAAAACTACAGATAGTTCTCTTCTACCTCCTCCAACATCTATTTATTTGACATTTACAATATAAAGATTCAAAATAACCATTATCTGTTATCTCCCCCTTTTAAATTGAAAACATCTTGGGATATGAGACCATAAATAATGGTCTCACAAAGTACAGTGCACCCCTATATGTAATCATTCACTCATTCAGCATAGTTGATATATATATACACATGTGTGTGTTCTTAATTTATTCCTTTGAGGAATGAATGAATATATATATATTTTAATACACACTTTCTTCATTCATTCCTTGAAGGACCAGCCCAGTCCTGCTCCTTGGACTTTACCATCCAGAAGTGAAAGGGGCAGACTCTCAACAGGAAATTCTGTTTGGGCCAAGAATTACAGGAGGTGGGAGGGGGCAGAGAGGTTGTGCCTAAGCTAAGACCTGAAGGAAGAGGAGGAGTGAGCCAGGTGAAGAAAAAGACTAAAGATCATTCCTGATAAAATGGAAAACATCAGCAAAGCCCCTGAGATGGGAAATAGAAAGGCACATTTGAGTTAACCAAAAGAAAGCCATGGATAGCAGGAGCTGAGGGGTAGGGGTAGTAGAAGACAGACAAAGGCAGAAAGAAAAGATCCGCCAGCCAAAAGATGTTGCAGGCTCAACTTGATCCTAAGAGCAGTTTGTTGTTGTTGTTGCTGCTGTTTGAGATAAGGTAAGTTGCTGAGGCTGGACTTGAACTTGAGATCCTCCTGCCTCAGCCTTCTGTGGTTCACTTTTTCCCCCCTTTAAGAAAGAATGCTCTGAACCCGGTCATGGTGGCACATGCCTGTAATCCCAGCAGCTCTGGAGGCTGAGGCAGGAGGATCCCAAGTTCAAAGCCAACCTCAGCAAATTAGCCAGGCCCTGTCTCAAAATAAAAAATAAAAAGGGCTGGGGGTATAGCTCAGTGGTTAAGCATTCCTAGGTTCAATCCCTGGTACCAAAAAAAAGGGGGTGTGGGGTGGAGAAAGCAAGCAAGCATGCTCTGGCTTTGGCTGGGACTGTAGGGAAACTAAGGGAGGCTCAATGGTCTGCTCTTCCCAGTAGGCTAGGAGCTAGCCAGGAGCTGAATTGTGCTCATCCCATTTATAACTGCCTAGTCTCTTCTCCTCTACTTGGATCCTCTTCTGCACAGCTCTGGCCTCAGCTGTAAGTGCTTGTGGTTAACAGGTCAATCTTTCCCTCATCAGAGAAGTAAAAGACCGGGAACACTCATGAAGAGTAACAGGAGGGCTGCAGTGGACTTGAAGAAGAGAGACTGGGGTATGGATAGGAAGCCAGTAACACAAGGTCAATTTCTTCTCCCCGTGCCCCAACTTTTTAATCTAGAAAACAGGACATTCAGGGTACCTACCTAAAAGAGTTGCTTTAAGGGCTTAATTCATAACAAAGTCCTCAGATATTACCTGGAAAAAAATGGATAGTCACTAAGTATTAGGTTTATTCTTCCTGGAAGATAAGTGGAACCCTGTAGACATGGACTTTATTCCCACAGGTCTGAGAGGACATCTGAAAGTTTGAGAACCCCTTGGGCCCTTTGGGCCCTCAGGTCTCAGGATCACCAAATGATCCAAGTTTGAACAAATCTTAGGTATGAGTTTGAGCCTAGATTGCTAATGTGTGGGTGCTTCTGTTGTTATGATTTAAAAGAACCCCAGACGGGGCGGGGGCGGGGGGAAGGAGCTATCTGTAGCACTCCCTCAAAACCCGAGTCCGGGGTCGGGTCTCCAGCCAGGGCCTGAGAGAGCTCCTTGTTTGGGCAGCAGGGGCGGAGCACCGGGAGTGGAGGGCTGGCTGGCGCGGCGGAGAGGCGGGGTCTGCGCGTCAGCTCGCAGCCCCACCCCCAGCGGAAGTGCTTCTGGGCCCGCCCCTCCCTGGAGACCGGTTCCTCCTCGCCCCACCCCCTTGCCTGTTCTCCCCAGCGCAATTCCGCTCCCGGAGCTAGTCGGGCCAGGGCCCCAGCACCCGATCCAGGGAGCGGGTCCTGGGTCTGTGTATTGGCTGTCTCGGGCGGTGCTCTCGGTCCCTTCCACTATCCTGCCCTCTCTACCGTTTCTCTGTTATCTGCGCGGCCACAGACGGCGCTGGGGACCGCACAGGTAAAGTCTCGGCAAGTAAGGGCGCAGGTGTGGACGCCTCCCAGGCCGGACCCACTAGGGAGAGATCGACGGCACGTGGCCGGCTTCCCCCCGCGCCCGAGGCGATCATACTGACCGTCTGGGATTGGGGAGGGCGGATGTGAACCCTGGGAACGCTGAAGTGCTTTGGGGAGAAATAAGGGGCGGGACTGAGCCCTAGAGCTTGGGGCCGAGCCGTGTGTGTCCCCGGGTCTTGCGCAGTCCCCGTTGTGCCTGGGAGATGGTGAGCTAGTTAGGTGTGAGTAGACACCGAGTTACCGAGGATTGTACTCCCATCCACCCCCCGCGATGACTGGGTTCTGACGGCTGCCCCGCCCGGGGTGTTCACAGTCCCAGGTTTGCAGAATGAAAATCAATAAAATCGATGCAATGGCAAAGAACACGAAACATGTTGGGTTATTATTATTTGAGTTTGCTAAATTCTTTTTATGTTTTTTTTTTTTTAACGTCATTCTTGGAAAAGGTGGCTTCAGGTTGGACCAGGGCCTCGGAGGAGGACACAAAATATCTCCTGGCCTCCGGGCAAGAGACAAGGGCTTGTCCTCCGCCCCAAGCCTCGCGAACTTGCCCCGGTGGCTGTTCGTGGTCTGGCAGCAGGAGGGAAGCCCCGGGGCGCTCTGGGGTTCCAGACACGGCTCCCCCCGCCCCCCGCACCTCTTCGTCTGCCCTTTAGGGAGATGGCCCCCTCCACCAACATTTCCCCGGTTCACCACCCCCACACCCTGGGGGCCGCGCCTCCTCCCCTCCCCCGCGCTCTCCCTAGCGCTTTAAATAATGATATTTGCATGCAGGGAGCGATTCATAAATATGTCAGGGCCGGTGAAATATAGGCAACATTTCAAACTTTCTATTTAAAAAACATGAATTATGGCCGCGGAAAATGTGTTCCCATTTAAAGGCGATACGAAGTATTTGGTGTCTCGTCCCCGGGCCCATCCATCACGCAGACAATAAAGAGAGTTTTTCGCCCTGACACCCGCGATTTATGGGCGCCCTTCTCTGCCCTCATCACTCACCCGCCGCGGCCGGCCCGGCGACAGGCCCCGCGGAGAGACAAGAGGCCACCCCCGCGCCAATCCGCGCGCGCACTTTGCGCTCTAGCGCCCCGAAAATGCAACACCCAGGGGGAAGCGCCCACTGCCGGGAGTTGGGGGATCACCATGAGGGTCTGAGGAGACAAGTGGGAGTGGGAACCACATTCATCCTCCCACCTCCGCGCAAGCCTCTCTGCCCGCCGGGGCCGAGCCCTCCCAGAAGTGGCCTTGCGGATACCCGGTGCGTCCCGGCACCCTGTGCGTCCGGGCCTTGTCCGTGACCGTTGGGCGGAGCTGAGAACTTTTGCGGCTTCGGCGTTGGAAGGTTATTTAACCGCTGATTCCAGGTGAGGGCAGAGAGCTGGGCAAGGGGCTGTCCAGGCTGATTTGCCCCAAGGAAGGAAAGCTGTTCTAAAGTTTCTTGAGCCCCGCGGGATTGACGCTTCTGAGCAAAGATTTCTGCAACTTTTACAATGCGGTCCCCTTAACCTCCCTAGTGCGATCTCAAAATCAAGCTGTTCGCCCTCTGCAGCTAGAAAATTCTTTACCACCAGGAGCCGAAGAGTAGTGTGAAGGATGGGACTTCCTTGACGTTTTGCCTCCAGCCAAGCTCAGACACCAGGTGGCCTCCTCGTCCCCGCCCCATCCCACACTCACTCGCACTGGCCCACTGTCCTCTCAAAACTGCCACTGAATCTGTTGCAAACTTGCCTCGAGGGAAGTTCGAACTACTTCTGCAGGGGTTTGCTTTCAGTTTTTGCCACGGGCAGGACAGGTTTCTGAAGCCTGGGCAGAAGTGGGGTCTGTCAGGCACAGTTGGTCAGCAAGAGGCCGCTCGATCTGTGGGGGCCGTTTGTCCAGCCTACTTCGGAGAGTAGACCCATAGCAGCCCAGATACAAGGAGTCACCTCGAGTCCCGGCTGGGCCAAAGCATACGCGTTCACGCCAGCGGGAAGCCGTTTCCTGCTGGATGTCTGCGAGTCGGATTTATTCGGATAAACGTAGCACAAACGACAGCCAGAGAAATCCCGTCGATTCTAAAAATGACAAGGTTGAATTTATTAGATCGAGATTCATGTGTAAGTGCAGAGAGAGAGAAAAAAAATTGTACAAACAGCTCCATGTCCAGTACGGACACCACTGGTAGCTTCTGGCTTCAAGGGCATGTGACAAAACACATCTGAATACTTAGATCTACAGAAGGATACAAAATAGTCTTAAATTCTCAGTGTATGCACATATATTAAGTTGGAAAAATCTAGAGTCAGTGTCTTTTTACAACTGCTTGGGTGTCATTTGGGTCCGAAATAGAACTTACGTCCAAATAACCGCCCAGTAAATATTTCCCATAGCCACAGTGGAGGGATGCCCTTATCTACAGCTTTTTAAATATCTGCAGTGTGGCAGATGTGAAATATATATATATATATATATATATATATATATATATATATATATATATTTTTTTTTTTTTTTTTTTTTTTTTTTTTTTTTTTTAAGAAAAGCAGGCGGACAGATAACTGAGCCACTGCATCAACAGAATATTTCTGGGTATGGAAATAAAATAAACAGTTCTACAAAGTCAGCTGTGAAGAGTCAAGACATAGAGGGACTTTTGGGAACCCTGTGTGGGGGCCACCCTCTTGCAGCCCAGGGCACCAAGCAGGCTGAGATGGGCTCTATTGGATAAAGGCGACCTCGAACCCGGCGTGACTGCTGGGAGAGGCTCGGCCTGGACGCTCAGCATTGTAGATAGAGCTTTGGGGTTTCTGTTCTCCCAAATGCAGGCCCAGAAAGAAAGGCTTTCGAGGAGTACTGGACCTGGCATTTAAGGTTGCAGGGTCTGGGGTCGTGTGGGCAACCTTTCTTCCTCAGACACTTCAGCCAGTCCTCCATCCTGGCTCCATCAGGCTCTGGCTTGGACGATTGGCATTTGGAGCAAAAGTACAGAAAAGAGTGAGTCGCACTTGAAGCCAAGACGTCCCAAAGCCGGAAGCCAAAAGCCACCGAGAAGGCCACGATTAAAGCCAGACCCCACCCAGCCCTAGGACGCCAATTTGAAGCCATAGAAGCTGTTACCTGTATGAATTTACTTATGAAATACTAGGCACCCTTCACATATTCAGTGCTGTTCCCGGGCCCCCTAGGGCTCCGCCATCTATTAGCGAAGCCCAGACAACACAAATAGTAAGTTGCAACTGTGAAATTTCAAGACCAAATACTAATTCCAGAACAGGGCACTTGCAACCATCCACCCATCCAATTTGCCCTGTGGTCGCGTTCACTCTCTCCTTCCTCCCCTCCGACCCCCTTCGAATGCACTCAGCCTCTAAACAAGCACACAGCTTCTAAGAGTCCCTGTTTGGTAAGAAATAAGGGAGGACTTTGTCATGAAATCTGGGAAATAGCACACACTCTTGAGGCAACCCTGCCGCGGAAGAAATAACCCGGGCCCTGAGAATGCCCTACTCCAGAAAGTGTGACTGTACATTAAGTGGTTTCTACGGGACGCTAAGAGAGGAGAGAGATAATAGGAAAATATTCCTGGCAAGTAGAAAAGGGGAAAAGGAAGAGGAAATGAAGAGAAAAGAAAGGATCAAGAAAGAAGCTGCAGTGAAAACAAAAAGAAGAAGGGCTGGGGGGAGAAACGGAGAGCAAGTAGAGGCGAGCTTAGAAGATGGCAGGCCAAGGCGAAGGCCCCAGGACTAAGACCGGTCGCCGCTCCGGCAAGTCTGGCGCCTTCCCGCCCCGAGAAGCTGTCGGGGTCGCGCGGGACCCCCTCCACCGTTCAGGTGAATTTGAGCCCCTCTCCCCGTGGGGTGGGGCTGGCCTGGATCCTGCGGCCTCGGTGTGCTCTTTCTCTTGTCCCTCCCCAAGGACTGCAAGGCGGAAGAGGACGAGGGTGGGGAGGCCCCTGGGGGCGCACGCCAGTCCGGGACTGTTTGGGCGCTCTGGGCCAGGCTTTGCAGCTCGCCGGGCCTGACCTGTCAGGCGGATTATCTTCGAGGGAGATTAATAGGGGAGGCGGGCTGCAATAATAATCGTTTTGTTTGATGTGACAACTCTGATAGGCGTTGATTTACTTACAAACTGATAGGCTTTTAATTGAGCGCCTCCGCCGAGCCCGAGATGAAAGGGAAGCGGCGGTGAAAGGCGGCCCGCCTGCCCTCCGGCCTCAATACTGATTAGCCATCTCGACAGTGAACAGTTCAAGGCATTTTCAAACTTTTTTCCTCAGCTCTCTCCCCTTCCTTTTCCTCCTCCCACCCCGTCCTTAAATATCTGCCATGCCCATTTTTTTTTTTTTTTTTTGAGAAAAACAAATCATTTCCATTGTGTGCAAATAAAACCTACAGGACATCCACGCCAACCGCTGCTAGTGGTTGAAGGCTTTAGGCTCAGCGCGGAGTAATTAATAACCACCCCCAGCTCCGGCCTTCTGGGCCTTTGGGGATTTGGCCTCCGGCGTAGGTGCGCAGGCTCTGTCCGACGATGACGCCTACCAAAAGACCCGGGCGCGCAGGACCCCAGGCGCCCCCGTGCGCTCGGACCTTGGGAGCTGAGTTTTGAGCAGAATAAACGCTCAAGGCCCAGGACCCGCGCCCACAAAGCACAGCGCATACCTATGAGGGTCTGAAGCTATAGCCGAGGGCATAGGAGCCACTCAAGGCTTCCCCGGCTTTGAGTGTTGGGGTGGCTCCCCCTGAGTTTCACTGTGTAATAAGAAAGCTGCTGGAATCCGAGAAGAGGAGAAAAAAAATGCGCCTGGAGATGGATAGGAGGGTGGGGAAGGACCCCCCCCCCCCCCCCCGGGCGTGCGGTCATTCCTAGCTATGGCCGCTGCCCCATTCGGTGTCCAGGCCTGTTTGGGAGGCCTGGGCGACAAGCAACCCGAGGCCGAGCTCGCGACATTGGGAGCACTGCAGTTGGCCCCAGCTGATACCTAGACTGCCGTGCAGTATCGCGGGCAGACACACCCGCAGAATAAGAGAGGCTTTACAGACACGCAGAGCCAGCTTAGAATCTTTGGTCCTTAGAAACCAGCACCTGGGACTCGCACTCCAATGATCAAACAACCTTCACAACCTCACATGTGATCTCCCCCACGGTCTCACCGACTTACCTTCCTCAGTTTTCGAACAGAGACACTACAAAGCCCCTTGAGTGCAGGTGTGTTCTTACATGCACACAAACCCAGTCCCAAATGCACAAGACCGCATTCTCTTCTGTCCTCTCCAATCTAGCTTTAGTCAAGTTACCATCTCATAAAGTTGACCAATCTAAAGGATCAAGGGATAAAATTAAAACGCAGAAAAATAAACCCTGAGAGGAAATTCTAAAACTCACCCCAGAAAGTTCTCGGTACCCGTGCGGAGTGGGAGACAGAGACAGGAGGAAAGGGGGTAGGGTGGTGAGAGAGGAAAGGGCAAGCACGCCGAGGGCAGGTCCCAGATCTGACCCCCACGCGTACCCAGTTCAGCTCCGGGTGCTGCGCAGGTCTAAACCGGGTCTCCAGCCCCGGCCCCCGCCCCTTGTGCGGGCACAGACGGGCTCCAGGCTCCCAGCGCTCCCAGCCCGACCATTTATCAAAAGGACTTGACAACAAAAGAAGAGTCAGGCAGAAAAGTGGGGGAGGGGAGATTCAAAGTCTTCCAAGTCCTTCCGAGGAAGGGGTGTGTCTTCCTTTCACCCCCTTCTAGTTTCCGCGAGTTTCTGGAGGTGACCCTCGAACTCGCTCCACACGCTCCCAAAGCCCTGAGAACTCAGCGGTGCAGGCTTACATATACACAGTGCACCCAGATCCAGGTACACAGCGGCACGCACAGCGCCTCCCCTCTTCTTTCCAAACAGCCCGACTGACAGTGCAAATCGAGGGGAACGCCGCAGACCCGCTCCGCTTCCCTGGAAGAACCCGTGTTCCCACAGGCAGCCACCCCCTCCCTCTCTCGCTCCTTCCCTCTGCTCTCCAAGCGCAAGACAGTCCCGGCTCAGCGTTCCATTAAATTCGGGCAAGCGGCCCGACCGTAACCCCAGCTCCCAAGGCTGCGGGGATGGCGCGGGACGGATAATGGGGGAGGGTTTAGGGACTGGGAAAGAGTGAACCTTGAAACCTGTTTCCCCAAACACCCACGTTATGGTCTCTTTTCTGCAGCCTTTAATCCTAGCCGCGATCAAGATGGGCAAAGAATTGAGAATGTGTTGCCCCACTATTGACCTCCAGGACTCAAGGTTACGTTGGTGGGGTAGCTCTTGGAAAGAAGTCTCCAAGTTTAGGGTAGGGCACCATAGAACCAGGATCGCAGCCTGACAGCATGCTACACACCCCCGAGGGTATCCGGGGAAGCGGGAAATCTCCCGTATTAGACGTCGCCGCTACAGGTCCGGACACCCAGAGCGGCCCCTAACTCCGCGACCCCAACGGGCGGAAGACCCCAAAGGTGGAGGCTATACGTGTCTCTCCAACACATAGAGGAAGGCGCACATCCCGGGCCTGTGCGCCCCAGAGCGCCCTAGGCGCACCTGCGCACTTTACTCTCACAATGCATTTTCCTGACACTGAGCGCCTGCCGCCCCCCTTTGCATTCTTTTTCTTACTCCCACCTCCCCCGCTCATCCCAGGAGGCCGCTCCTCTTTTCCCCTCCTCCGGTTCCTTCGGTCTCTTCCTTCCTCTGTCTCTCTCTCCCTCTCTCTTTTTCCCTTCAAGTCGCACCCGCCTTGTAATCAGCAACAAAAGCTGACATAAATCACGGGCGGATTGACAAGAGCTGACAAATAACTGATTGATTGCGGTCGAGGCACATTGACAATTGATGGAGGGGTGGAGATGCCCAAAGAACGGGGGTGGGGGGGAGAGGAAAAAAGAGGGTGGCTGGGGAGAGTAAGAATGTGGGGGGGGGGGGGACTGAAACAGAGGAAACATGTGACCCCCGCTCCTGCCCCAATCTGAGCGTCCTCAGGTGTCACGTGGCCAAGAAGGGCGGAGAGCCCAACGCACGTCGCGGGGATGAGCCACCACCGCCTCCGCTGCCCCTCTAGCTTCTGGTTTCTCTGCTGCGGAATCTCAGGAAATCAAAGCGGGCGGGCGGACTTCCTCCAGAACCCGCTCTCCACCTTTCCTTACCCTGGTGGCCGCGCCGCGCGAGATATCAATTACTAAAAAGAACATTTGTGTTCCGGCCCTCTGCACGCCCCTGGAGTTGACGGTCCGGCTGATCCACACTCTCGCCGGAGCTTCTTCTGGACGCCCCCGCGGTTTGCCAGCACACGCACCCCCACACACACACTCCAAAAGGTTTCAGTTTATTTTTTGAGCTGGGAAAAGAACGACCAGGATAAAAAAAAAAAAAAAAAAAAGAGGGAGGCGGCAGATGGCAAACGTAGAATAAATGTCCATCTCGTCCTCCGAGCGAAATCGAGGGAGGGGACTCGCTGGGGGGTGGCAAAGAAGGAGCTGCCCATTAAAACCAGCTCTGAGAGTCCTGGCGGCGGCGGCGGCGGTGGCGGCGGCGGCGCGGGACGCGTCACATCCCCTTGACCCTCCAATCACCTCGGGCTCCCATTTGATTGGAAGGCGGCAAAGGCTTTAATCTCCCCCTCGGTGCAGCTGCTTTTGAAGTGAGTTTCCTCGCCAGAGCCCCGGCTGGACAAGCAGCAGCTCACATCGTAGAGCGCAGCGCCGGCTCGGGGCCGCGAGAGCGCAGCGCAAGGGCGCAGCCCGAGGCGGACGCCGCTAACCGCTCCGCGCTCCCGCAGTCCCGCCGGCTGCTCCGGCCGGGCCACCGTTCCACTGCGGGCCACCCAGGATTATTCGCCCCTGGCTCCAGGCGCCAAGAAGGCGTACTGGGCGCCTGAGGCCGCCGCGCCAGCTCCTCCTCCTGCTGCTGCTGCTGCTGCTGCTCCTGCTCCCCGGGCGAGCGCGCAGCCCCGAGCCCGCCCCGCGCCTCCGGGAGCCCTCCCCCCGCTGCTCCCATGCGTGCGGGTGGGTCATGAGCACAGCGCCCTCGCTTTCTGCCCTAAGAAGCAGTAAGCACAGCGGCGGCGGCGGAGGCGGCAGTGCGGACCCTGCCTGGACCAGCGCTCTCTCTGGAAATAGCTCCGGCCCCGGCCCAGGCTCGTCCCCGGCCGGCAGCACCAAGCCTTTTGTGCACGCCGTGCCCCCCTCTGACCCCCTGCGCCAGGCCAACCGCCTGCCCATCAAGGTGCTGAAGATGCTGACGGCACGGACTGGCCACATTTTACACCCCGAGTACCTGCAGCCCCTGCCTTCCACTCCCGTCAGCCCCATCGAGGTAAGGACTCTCTCCCAGGGTTGACCTAGGACCACTACCTTCGCTGCTCCCTACAGGATTTCTTTCTCTGGGGATCTGAGAGTGGGGGTGGGGTGTCGGAGTGATTCAGCTCTGGGATGAGGGAGAGGACAGCGCTTCAGCACCTCAAAACTAGGGCGCAAAGGAGGAAAGAGGCGGAACGGGGTGTGAATGCCAGGGAGCAAGGAGGCCCAAACTTGTTTCTCTCCTTTTAGTTAAAACCTCTATCCCAACCCACACACCTTCCTACTCGGTCCCGAAGTCGGGCGGGGACCTGAATACCGTTCGAAAGTCTGGTCCTCTCGCTGCCCATAAACTAGTGTATGTAAGCAGTCTCTGAGGCGCCGACTGCCCAAGCCTTTGAAGAATTAAGAGATGTGTGTGGGGAGTGGTTACAGTTCTGGGTCTAGGAGCCGAAAACCAAAACATTTTGTAAGGTGCCCCCCCCCCCAAATCAGTTAGCACTAAGAGACTGCGGGAAAGATCTTGACAGAGGTTTTGGAGTGGGTTCTTCCGCCTTTCCCAAGGGCGAGAATCTTTGCAGTGTCTGTGGAGGGAGTGTCTCCGGTCTGAAATGCTCTTAGCGGGCTGTTTCGGAGGGGCATTATAAACCAGGAATCTAAAGGGTTTCCCCCTTTTTTTCTATGACCCCTCTTCCACCTCCCCCGTCTGACCCCGCAGCTGGATGCCAAGAAGAGCCCGCTGGCACTGTTGGCGCAAACATGTTCACAGATCGGGAAGCCGGACCCCTCGCCCTCTTCCAAACTCTCTTCGGTTGCCTCCAATGGGGGCGGCGCGGGTGGTGCTGGCGGCGGCGCCGGGGGCGACAAGGACACCAAGTCGGGCCCCCTGAAGCTGAGCGACATCGGCGTGGAGGACAAATCGAGTTTCAAGCCGTACTCCAAACCTGGCTCGGATAAGAAGGAGCCAGGAGGCGGCGGCGGGGGCGGCGGCGGCGGGGGCGGCGGCGGGGGTGTTTCGGCAGAGAAGTCTGGATTCCGGGTACCGAGCGCCACCTGCCAGCCATTCACGCCCAGGACAGGCAGCCCCAGCTCCAGCGCCTCGGCCTGTTCGCCCGGCGGCATGCTGCCCTCGGCCGGGGGCGGCCCAGAGGGCAAGGACGACAAGAAAGACGCTGACGCGGGCGGTGGCGGCAGCAGCAAGGGTGCCGGGGGCGCCTCGGCGGAAGGGGGACCCACCGGGCTGGCGCACGGCCGGATTAGCTGCAGCGGCGGAATTAATGTGGACGTCAACCAACACCCGGATGGGGGTCCCGGAGGCAAGCCCCTAGGCTCTGACTGCGGCGGCTCCTCGGGCTCCAGCTCTGGCTCGGGCCCCAGCGCACCCACCTCCTCCTCGGTGCTGGGCTCTGGGCTGGTGGCTCCAGTGTCTCCCTACAAGCCAGGCCAGACAGTGTTCCCTTTGCCTCCCGCGGGCATGACCTACCCAGGCAGCCTGGCCGGGGCCTACGCCGGCTACCCTCCCCAGTTCCTGCCACACGGCGTGGCACTGGATCCCACCAAGCCCGGCAGCCTGGTGGGGGCACAGCTGGCTGCGGCAGCGGCCGGCTCTCTGGGCTGCAGTAAACCGGCCGGCTCGAGCCCTTTGGCCGGGGCGTCGCCACCGTCTGTGATGACAGCCAGTTTGTGCCGGGACCCGTACTGCCTCAGTTACCACTGCGCCAGTCACCTGGCAGGGGCAGCAGCCGCCAGCGCCTCTTGCGCTCATGATCCCGCCGCTGCGGCCGCAGCGCTCAAATCCGGATACCCACTGGTGTACCCCACGCACCCACTGCACGGCGTGCATTCCTCGCTAACGGCCGCTGCCGCTGCGGGCGCCACACCGCCTTCCCTGGCTGGCCATCCCCTCTACCCTTATGGCTTCATGCTCCCTAACGACCCTCTCCCCCACATCTGCAACTGGGTGTCGGCCAACGGGCCGTGCGACAAGCGCTTTGCCACGTCCGAAGAGCTGCTGAGCCACTTGCGGACCCATACGGCCTTCCCTGGGACAGACAAACTGCTGTCGGGCTACCCCAGTTCGTCCTCTCTGGCCAGCGCCGCGGCGGCAGCCATGGCTTGCCACATGCACATCCCCACGTCCGGCGCCCCAGGCAGCCCAGGGACGCTGGCGCTGCGCAGCCCCCATCACGCGCTGGGACTCAGCAGCCGCTACCACCCCTATTCCAAGAGCCCGCTCCCCACACCCGGCGCCCCGGTGCCGGTGCCCGCCGCCACCGGACCCTACTACTCTCCCTACGCCCTCTACGGACAGAGACTGACTACCGCCTCCGCACTGGGGTATCAGTGAGGGCTGCCGGGAGGGTTACCGAGCGAAAGGAACTGGGGGAGGGGAGGAGCCCAGGGAGGGGCGGGATCCCGGCGGAGGCTGTTGACACCCGCGAGTGGGGAAGACCCACGCTACCGAAGGAAAAAAATATATATATACCGTATGTACCTATCTACCCATCAACAGCGAACGAGACCCGGTGGGAAACTCCCCTTTCCCCTACTTCTCACCTCCCCCACCCAAACTTTATAAAAGTTGAAAAAAAATATCATTTGACTTTTTATAAAAAAAGGAAGGAAAAAATTGAGAAGGTGTTCATCTGAGGACTTCATCGGTGGACACTGGTATTTATTTATGTTAGCTCCAAGCGGACCCGTGGTTCAAAAGTGCATTATTTAGTTTGAGCTCCGTAGGTAAAAAGGAGGAGGGAAACTTTTTTTTTTTAACTTGAGGGTAAAAATGTGGAAAACAAACCCTCCCATCCCTTGTAGATTATAAATAAAAACAAAACCGCCACAGAACTAGAGGTCTTCTCTTTAATGTTACTTTAAAATTGCTATGATTGTATCGTACGTTCTTATTTAATGTCTGACTGAAACACAAATTTACATGCATGTTTGTTACAAAAATGAAAAAGACGAAACAAGTAACAATTTGTCAGTTCTAATTTCAAATTGCAATTATTTTTAAGGTGTATACCATCAAAAGAGAATGGGTATTTTTTTGTATGTATTCTGGAAGAAAACAAAAAAAAAAAAGGAAAAACAATTCTATTCCAAAACCTCATTTGCCTTATTTTGTTCTTTAAAAGGAACACTTAACTATTTTTAATTTTTAAGTCCACCCGCTGAGAAGGGGACAAGGTTTACGTCATGTACTAAAATAATAGACAATGTATCGCTTTAAAGATTAAATTCCGTATATTTGATGTATTAAAAGGTTTTACTTCTTCTTATCATTTTTTATTTTTTGGTTGAAGAGCAGAGCCGGGCAGTTTCGGCTGCTGTGGGTTCCCGGGGCCTCACCGCTACTCTTCCCAGGATCCGGGCCGAATTTCCTATTGCTTTGTTGTGATTTTCTGAAAGAGGCACAGGCTTCGGAAGGGCCAGCCAGCCGCGGGGTTGGCCTTCAGGAAAATGTTCTTAAAGGGGGAAGTTTGGTGACCTTCGCTATTGCTCATTTCGTTTTTATTTAAATCTTCTCTGAGCAGCTGGCTTGTTAAAAGTGAAAGGGGGGGGGGAGGCCTTTTTGTTTTTGTTAAGTTCTCCTCTTGAGATTTTTGGGCATTTGGGTTTCGTTTTTTTTGCAGAGAGCGGAGCAGGCTGGGACACGCCGTCCGGGCCAGGGCTTCGAGGACCTGCGGCCACCGGCTGTCCCTCGCTTCACTTTCTAAGCATCCCCTGCCCCGGGCCAGCAGCCCGGATAAACTGGGAGACCGAGGGGCTCTTGGGGAACCAGTTGCCTGGGCCTAGAAAGAGCGCGCGGAACCCTCTTGTCCCTCGGGAGTAACGTGAGTTGGCTCTGCTTTTCTTCTGGCGGCCTAGGGTCAACCAGACATCACTGCCTGATCCCGATGCCCACCCCCGGGCTCCTTCCTGCCGCGGGAGTACCGGCCCGCTGCAGGCCGGCGCCGCCGCTGCTTTTCCCTGTCTGCATTGCTCCACAGCCCTCACTCCATCCCGGTCCGCGCCGCAGGAGAGCGCGCTGGGGCAAGGGACCCGGAAGTCCCTTTAAATTCGGCCCTGTGAGGGCCTGAGTGTCTCTGCTCCGCCTCTCGGGGCGACCGAGTGGGCGCCGAGTGCGGTTCTGGATGGCGAGTTCCTCTGGGCTAAAGCGCGGCGGGAGCCTGGGTCCCCGCGCGGATCCCCGCTGTGCGGCCGCTCCCTTCTCCCCAACTTGGACCCCGGGACAGAGCTGCAGGAATGGCAGATGGAACCGCGTAATGACCCAATCGCTTCTGGGCGGGGGAGGGGTTCCGACGCTCTGTGCCCGCTCCCTACACCCCAGGCCTGGGCTCAAGCTCTGGTCTTGTGGCGGTTTGGGAGCGCTGGGCCCGAGGAGCCCTTTCTTGGGATCCTGGACCAAAGTTGCGGCGCTGAGCGAGCACCTCTAGTTCTTGAGTTTTCTCGGGTCTCAGGCTTCCCGCGGTGCCCAGCTCTCGCCGGTGCCTCTGGGGGCTGCGGAGAGTGCGCCTTCAACCTCGAGCCCGGGTGCGACAGCCGCCGGGCCCCGCAGCCATTTGCGCGGGGGTTAGTGACTTTGAGATTTTCCACCCTCCTCCCATCGCCTGCCTCGCGGCTGCTGGGCCTTTTCCCGGGTCGCACGCAGAGCAGCCCCAGGCGACCTCTGGGACTCCGCCGGGAGCTCCCAGGCCGCTGCCCGAGCCCAGGTGGTGGAAACTCAGGCCTCGCCGCCCCTTCTCTGGGGATAGTCTCGGGCGCCTCTGAGAAACTGACGGAGGGACGCCTGGAGACCCAGAAACGAGAAGTGGCGCCTGAGAAGGATCCTGGCCCTTAGCGTCCGGGGACACTGCTGCCCGGCTCCCACTGTGGTCCGGCCTAGAGAGGCTAGGCTGGGCCTGGCTCTCGAGAGTCCTGGCCGACTGGCCGGGTCGTCGTCCCCAGCTCTCCGACAGATAGCCCCGCACCCCCCCCCCCCACACACACACACACACACATCACCACCATTATCACCACCAGGGGGGCGAGGGGGATGTTCACCGAACGGTGCGACCAGAGTCTCCACACTCCATCGCCTGCAGCTAGGGACCTGAGAACCGCTGCTCATCCTCTCACCAGCACTAGCCAGGCGACCCTGGCCACCGTGACCCGCAAGCTTTGTCCTTTGCCTTTGGCGGGATCTCTGGGCCGCAGACTCCTGGCTCGCCAGGACCTGCTCGGGCAGGGAAGTACCTAGAAATTCCACCGCCTTGAGATCCAGGCCTGGGACCGGCAGGGAGACGAATGGGACGTTCGTACCTTTGTGCCCCCTCCTGGTATCTTATTAACAAAAACCAAAACCCTTAAATTTTTTTTTTTATGAGACCTTCTTCCCGGAGAAGTTACGCAACGGCAGCAAAATCCCAGTGTTGCAGGACCGGGGACTGGGGACAAAAAGGATTCCCCGACGTGTTGGACGTAGCCAAGTCACCCCTGTCTCCAGTTAGTGAAGGGAGAGTGCCAGTATGTACTGCGTGTCCCAGGAGAGGTTCGAGCCTCCTCCTCGGGGGAATCAACGCCCTTCCCCACCGTCCTCCCCTCCAGTCGCCCCCTCCGGCGGACCTCTGCTCCTTTCTCCTGAAAGCCACAGGAGCCCCTGCGTGGCAAAACAGCGACTGGAGCCCGAGCGGAGAGCCGCGCGTCCGCCAGGCGGCGCTGCGGAGCCGGGCGGAGCGGGAAGGAGACATGGAACCCCTGCCTGCTACTAGGTAGTCATCCCAGGACCCCGGCTGCCTCCACCTTCGCGTGGCTTTCGGGGTGGTGTCCTCTCCCTGTCGTTCCTCGCTCCTTCTTGACTACTGCGAACCATCTGCCCTGTCCCTCTTCACCTGCTCCAGCTCTGCCATTGCTTTCTCTTGCTCTGCCACTATCCCTAAAGGGTTGGCCCAGGCGAATGGGTTCCTCCTCACCTAGTGGAGCGCCCACCACCACCCTCAAGGCTCCCACAGGTTACATTGTCTGCCATACTGAAAAGGTCTCCACACACCTGTGCATCTATTCGGTCCTTCATTCACGGATTATTTCGTAGCAGCATGGCACATTCCTTTACTGGCACTCCACACTGACAGAGAAACTGAGGCTAAGTCCTGGAAGCCAATGTCAAGCTCAGGCCTTTTTCTCCATTCAGCCCTATCCCTGCTTGTCTCTCTGGTGGCGACACCAAGTGACCCGGGTGTTCTGGTGCTGGATGACTCAGAATAAATATGGATGAGGAAAGTGTGCCTCAAAGATAGGGAAAGATCAGCTGCTGAAATCTGTCCCAAGGCTGGGCCCCCCACCCCCAGGTAAGCACTTCCAACACAAATAGAGATGCCTTTAACACACTGTTCACTCCTGGCTGCCAGTGTGTTACAAATTCACCCACATTCACAGCAGTGGTCTACCTGCTCAGACAGAGGCACACCTGGGTCTGTGTGGCATACACTTAGGGTCTCAAGCAAATGGGAGGGGAAAGGAAGCAGGCACTGTGTTTGATCTGTGAGGAAAGGCAAATGAAATGCCCTTTCTAGGTGATGAACCTGTGCTTTGGAAAACTCATAAAAGTCACCCAGGAGGTGGACCTGTCCCTTGCTAGGCTCTGCACTGGCCTCTGCTACACACATTGGCTTAGGGTTGCTCACCCCTGAGGCTAGCAGTCTCATGATGCTTGGAATGACTGCCAAGCCCTGATGGCCTGCTCACCCCTGTTATGGACTACTTCCAGCCCGTATTATCCTGTGTTACCCCATTTAAACTTCACTACTGCACAAAAGTAGACACATCAATAAATAAAATAACAAACTTCACAATAATTCCATAAAGTCATTTGCCTTCATCCCATTTTTCAGAAGAGGAAACTGAGACTTGACAGGGGAAACACACCAGTGTAAGATCCCATAGCTAGTGTGGTAGAGTATAGAAGCTGGATTCTCACCTAGACTGTGGACCTGAGGAGATGTGAAAGTAGAACATTGCCTGGGAATCAGAGATCTGGTTCCACTAGGGAAGCGAGTGGTGGACATAGTTGGTGGTGGTTGTTGTTTTTCTTAAGTATTCTGTTATTATTTTTTGTTATGAAGATTTTCAAACACACAGAGGTAGAAGGAATAGTGTAATGGACCCCCATTAAGTCCATCACCCAACCTCAACCATTATCAACTCATGGGTAATCTTATTTCCTCTCTACCCCTCCAATTTGCCACCATTCCCATTATTTTGAAATGAAAACAGGCATTTTATCCTTTCACTTCAGGTGTTTGTCACTTCCAGCCTGGTCTGTTTTACCAGCCTAAGGCTTATACCCACTGCCCCACCTAAGTTGAGGCTAGGTGTGGTTGAGGATTTTGATCAAAGTCTCTGGCAAAACTGGAATTGGAGCTCGTTTCTACAGAGACCAAGCACTTACAGCTGTCCAGTGCCAGGGGTGTATAAAAGGCCCAGGGGGACTGAGCCCTCTCTGCCCAGTGTGACACCAGAGTGTGCCCTAGGGGCATCTGCCCTGTGAAAAGATTTCACAGTGCAGTGCCCGGTGGGGACACTCAAACTGCAAGGGACATTCTAAGAGTGAGAACAGCTTAAAAGCATATGAAGCCGCACATTGGTGGTGCACGCCTGTAATCCCAGTGGCTAGGGAGGCTCAGGCAGGAGGATCCTGAGTTCAAAGCCAGCTTCAGAAACTTAGTGAGGCCCTGTCTCTAAGTAAAATATTTAAAAGGGCTGGGAATGTGGCTCAGTGGCTGAGTGCCCCTGAGTTCAATCCTCAGTTTTCTCTTCAATAAAATGGGAAACACTGATACCAACCAACTGGGGTTGTTGTGAGGCTCCAGTGAAATAATAAATTTGAGGCTGGCTGTGTATCTCAGTGGTAGAGCAATTGCCTAGCATCCAGTTGTCCTTGGCACTGAAAATAATAATAATAATAAATTGAAATACCCAACCTACTGCCTATCCCATACTATCTTTTAAATATAGGTATTTTCTTTCTTTTCTCCCCAATGTCTCATTTTATTATGAACAACCCCCTTGCTCAAGAATTTTCTGTGACTCCCTGTGGCCCATTAGGGTGCCTGTAATCATGGTTCATCTTCTTATCTGATCCATCTTTGCCTGTTCTACCTTGTGCCTCACCTCACAGTTTAAGCCCTCTGCCAGCCAGCTAGCCCTGCAACCCACCCCTCAACACCCTGCTCAATCATGCCCATCATACACTCCTTCCCTGGAATATAATATCTCTCCTTTCCCTGCACAGCAAAAATCCCTCAATACTTACCTCTTCCAGGAAGCCCACCGGATCTTTCTCCTCCACACACTACTCTTTCCCTCACTTTGCACTCCCTCAGCACTTAAAGCAAAGGCAGAAGTAGAGGTGTAAAGACCACTGGGCCAGGGATAAGGACACTTGGTTTTGAGTGGTGCTTCTTCATAGTTATGTGGCCAGGGACAAGTCACTTATATCTTCTGTTGAGCTTGTCTTCAACCCCAAACTGACACAGGCCTGTGACTACATGGGCAAACCACACATCACCAACACCACTAAAACAGTAAGCAGCATGTGTTGCACACTTACTATTCTGTGCACTCATTTACTCATATCACTATTACTATCCCCATTTCACAAGTGAGGAATTAGAGGGTCACAGAGAAGTAATATGTCAGTATAACACTATGCTGGACCCTGTGCCTGAGATTTTGCCTTTCATCTTCTTTTTTCAACTCACAGTTCCTAATTTAGATCTTGGGCCAAGTGTCAGCTCCCTCTGGACGCCCCCCAGGGACTTTTCCTTGGATTTAATGCTCTTCCCTTTGCTCCCATAGTTTCTGTCCCTTCCACCACCATACTCACTTTATATTGCCCAGAAAGTCTGGATGAGTTACCGGGGTAAAGGGACCATTTCCCGCACCTATGTCTAGTCCTGACAGTTAGCATGGCGCCTGGAACACAGTAGATGTTCAATAACTGTTAGAGGGAGGGAGGGAGGGGAAAACAGTGGGAATAAAATAAAAAACAACCAAAAGGAGGACAGATGCAAATGAATGTGGTCCTCTTGGGGGAGATTATGCTTCCACAGAAGGGAGGAAAAGAAGAATAGTAGTAGGGGCCTTAGAGAAACTTGGAATGTTGAGCTTCAATGCACTAGTTACATGTTGCATCTGCTGACAATAACAAAGACCCCTAAAAAGTGGCTTAAGGAAAATAAATGTTCTCCTAGTCTGGAGGTGGGCAATCCAGGTTGGGTAGCCCTTTGGCACCAGATACCCAGGGTCCTTCTGTCTTTGGCTCTGCCAACTCAACCCAGAAGCTTCATGCTCACCTCATCTGAGTCAAGATGGCTGCTCAAGCTCAGCTACTATCACCCAATGCCAGACAATAGGGAGGAGGAGCAAAAGGGGGTGAATGGACCCCTTCCCATTCTATGGGTCTTTCCAGAATCCACACAGAATCTTCCGTTCGCCCCTCATTGGATAGAATTTTGTCACATGGCCACATCTTGTTATAAGAGAAGCTGGGAAATATAATGTTTAGTTGGACACACTGCTATCTCAAATAAATTCAAGGCTGCTATGGACAGAATTGTGTCCCCACCTCCCTGCAAAAACTCATTTGAAGTTCCATTCCCCAGTCTGACACTATTTGGAGATGGGGGCTTTAGGGGGGGTAAATAAGGTTCAACGAGTCCATGAGGGTGGAACTCTAATCTGAGAGGATATGTGGTCTCCTAAGAAGAGGAAGAATCCAAATCAGCCAGTTCCTTGATCTTGGATTTCCAACCCCCAGAACCATGGGAGAAATTTGTTGTTTAAGCTGCCCAGTCTGTGCTATTTTGTATGGTGGCCCAAGCACACTAATAGGGACAGTGCTGTTTCTAATGGGGTGAGAAGGGGGAGCTGGAAAGAACACTGGCCAACTCCCCTGCAATCCCAAACTGACACAGGGATTCTGGGTGAGGTCACCCAGAACCAAGTGAGGACAGGTGTTGGCTTCCCACAGGGCCGCTGCATGACCACTTCTACCTCTAAACTGTAGTTTCCTGATAAAGCAGGCAGGGTGACTGGCAGGCCCTCAGGAGTTGTCATTCAGGGCTGGTGCAGCTCAACTGTAACTTTAGGAGCCTGTTGTTTTATAATGCAATGCTGCAGAGTGGGATTTATTAAAAGTAGTTTTTACTCTCATAAGAAACTTTGTAGAGACCTGTTCATTTTGGCCCACACACAACACCAAGCCAGGGAGGAGGGATCTTCTTTTTTAAAAAAGGCTGTGTGAAAAGGGAGCAGCATGGTGAACCCACCTGCCAGCCCTTCCCTGTTATCACTAAAAAATTGAACACAGCCTCCAAGTCGAAACAGAGGCAGACCCATGTTCAGTCAACTTTGGACTGAGCTCACCTTAAATAACTGTAGTATAGCTACGGAAACCTAAAAGAAACCAAACCCAACTCAGGAGAAGACTAACGATACCATCGATCACAGCAACAAGTGAGTGAGTTCTATCCCACCTGTAGAGAGAGGCGCAGGGGGACCAGTGGAGAAGAACAGAGGAGACTCCTGGGAACTGCAAGGGCTGAGGAGAAAGCCACCATCCCTTGAGAGGGCACTGATGAATATGGACTTTTTGGTTGCCCTGTTGCTCGAAGAATCTGCTAGCCTGGGGTTTCAGTAAGGGAGAGACATCTCCTGAGCCCTCAGTTGGCTTCTGCCTCCCTGGGTCTCTGCCATTTTCTTTCACGCACTTTACAAACATCCCCTGTCCTCCAGAGTCCTTTGGGGGCAGTTCCCAAGGGGGGGATTCTATGCCCACCACATCAGTAGCTCATAGGCCTTGGGGCAGGGGAAAGGTTGAGGGAAGGGTGCAGAAACTGCAGGCTTTTTTTTAAGAGACTTCCACCTTAAAAGTTAGGACCTCCCCACTTCCTAACAATGAGGACACAGACACAATATAGGATGAATTATTTCAGATCATTCATGGGCCTTCTCCTTTCAGACCTTCAATCCTGAGAGGAAACCTGTGATGTAAATATGAACATGCTCTAGGGAAACGCCCTGAGGAATGCCAGGCTTTCCTTTCCAGATATTCTGAGCATCAGAGACTTGAAGTGATCAACTGCAATGAATAACTCACGCCACCATCACTGGACTCCATGAAGTGTGCACTGTCACTGGCCCAGCTTTATAGATGAGGCATAGAAGAGGTGAAATGACTTGTTCAAGGTCAATAACTGGCAGTGCTGGTTTTTTTCCTAGAGGATATTAGACTCCATAGCCAATTATTTCCAGCTTCTACTTCTCTGTACACTGAGGCCACACACATCTGCCTTTCTCTCCAAACACAGGTGTCATCCGCCATCCAGCAGTGTGCTGGAATCAGCTCACAGGAGCCACTGTGCACACCTCTTCCAAGCTCGTCATTATGGAGGTAGCTTGAGACCAAGCCAGGAGTATTTACACTATGGCAATTGGCAAAGGCTACAAAATGAAGGTTCCCCCTTCTCCCAAAGAGGGATTTGCTCAACTTTTCCTGGCTCACCTCTTCTAATCAGGATAGCAGCAATTTGCAGCTCCTATACAGGCCCTGAATTGGCAGGATCCTCCTCCTTGCCAGTGAGGAAGACCTGGTTGCTGTCTGCTGCTGCCCCCAGGTTTGATGGGATATTGAAGGACAGTATAACGTCCTCATTTGAGCCACTGTGTGGAGTCATCTTCTGTCTGCCCTCAGTACCTGCCATCTCCTGCGACTCAAGCTTGGTCATCTGGAAGCCTGGACCCCTTCTCCCCATGGACTCCTCACATTAGAGCAAACTGACCACTGTGGGATGATTCTGGCAGCCTACCTGATTGTGGACAGTCCTTGGCTTCCCAGAAGCCCCTGTAGCCTGCCCAGTTCTGTGCTCCTGACCTTGGGCCCTTAGCTATTTATTGATGCCAGGCAGCCAGGTAAAGTTTAGCAGGTAGCCACCCCTCCCATCCACTCCTCCAGAAACAAGTCCTACTCCCCTATCCTCACCTTCCGGAGAGTACCCAGAAAAATGCTTAGTGAGGTCAATCGGTAGTGACCATGCACATTCTTTGACCTTTGTCCACAGGGAAACCCCCATCCAACAGTAAGGATCCCAGGGGACCAGGCCCAGAGTGGAGCTTTCCCTGTGTCCTCTCACCAGTCTCGGGCCACAGAAAAGAATTGGGGCTATGATTATTATTACTATTTAGTAAGCACTTTCCTTGTGCCAAGTACTATACAAAATGCTTTTATACATTATTTTTTAATCCCCACAAGATCTCTAGAAAATAAGCATTATATTAATCTTATGTTTTAAAAGAGAAACTGAGGCTCAGGAAGGTTAAGTGACATGACTGAAGTTACACAGCCTATAATTAATAGAGCTGAAATGCAAAGCCAGGTCTGTTTCGTTCCAAAGACCTTGCCCATAAAACTGGTGAACTTCCACTTACAGATTCTGCAAAGTCAATAGCGTGGTTACAGTTGCTGCCATCCAGACCTCAGGGAAGTTGTGTGAAGAGTAGCCTCCCTTAGGAAGCCACCAAGTCAAGAAGGAAGACAACTTGTTCACCTGTGGCAAGACAGGTGCTCAGGTGGAATTATAAGCCTTCTACCCTGGAAAGTGAGTGTGCACTTGCCAGCATGTATTGGGCACCTGCTGCATACACAGCACTATCTTAGGCATGGAGGCAGTGGGGAGATGACGAGGTCATGGTCTCTGTCCTCAAATAACTTTCCAGTTAAGGCAGACTGTGGTGGCAAATAGAACCCATAGAGGCCCAAGACTCATTCCAATAACAAGATGTGGGAGTCGGCAGGGAGGAAGCAGCACTTGGCATGGGCTTGGAGGATGAGTTGGCATTTGATGTGTATAAAATGGGGAGTTTGGGGGTTCAGGAGGAGAAACCAGCAAGAACAAAGGTGTAGAGGCAGGACAGATGGTGTCCTGTTCTTTGTTAAGCAATAGGGAGCCATCAGAGGTCTTTGAGCAGGGGAATAACACGACAGGGTGGGACAATGAGAGACTTGAAATAAAGACCAGTTTGGAGGTCTGGTGGTTCAGAGAGGAACAGGACAGGGGAGAGCCTGCAGGAAAGACAAAGCAAGGATAAGTGTACTAGGAGAAGGGCAGGAGTGGAGTGGAGAGATGTGGGAACAAGTGCATGGAGTACTACATTCATGGCATATGCTAAGAGCGCCTGAGTGGCAAATCACTCAGCAGCAAACCGCTTACCGCGTAGGCACAGCCCCAGGCATAAGATTGTGTTGCAGTCACAGCGCTTGCTCCGTGGCCTGCTCCTTGATTGGTTGCCACAAGGACAGTTGGCAAAAAATTGTATTGGTGGCTGCCTATAATCTGCTTAGCTACTGCAGGAGTTTATATAGGTGGTAACTCCACAATAAAACCAGATCTGCTGCCAGCTTGGTCTCCATAGGTCTTAATTCATGACTCTGCAGCCACACTCTCCTCTACCCTGTTCTGTGGACCTCCTCGCTGGACGAGAGAGCCCATGCAGAGAGATGGAAGGCAAAGAGAATTTTAAGGTCTTTGGCCTCTGGTATGGGGCTACACTACTTAACAAAGATGCCCCCAGACACTGTGACATCAGGTAAGCGACTCTCTCAGGTAATTGCCATGCTGGTGAGACTGTTCTGCTCCAAAATGTCACTCAGGGACTCAAGCACCTCCCATCTTGATGTTCCCATCTTGATGTTCTCCTAGTATATCATGCCCATTCATGTGGTGAGTTATGGACAGAACCCAGCCCATGGGTGGTGAGGAAGCAATCCCAGGATGAGAAGCACCCTTTCAAACAAGTGACGAGGAGTTGCTCAAAGTTGCATGACCATGCCCAGCTGCAAGGGAGGCAGTGAAATGTAGTTCCTGGCTGGGTGGCCATGTGCCAGGGAGAAGGGGAAAATGGATTTGGGGGTGGAGTAGAGTCTGCTGCATCTGTGTTCGTGGAAGAAACTCCAGAGGGGAGCAGGCCTTGGCAGGGGATGGAGTTGTGAACAGGTTGAGTTTTCAATGGCTGCCTTGGGTCAGAGTTAGAGATGTGAATTGGTGAGTTGTAAGCAGAGAAGAAAGAGCAGAAACCTTGGGTATAAATGATATGTTCCCCAAGTGGAGCAAAACAGAAGAAATTTGGACTGAGGTTGGAGCCTGAAATTCATGAGAAGTCTTATGAAGAACAGTCATTTTGCTGGTTGCATTTGCTAATCCTCTGGTGGGGCCAATATATCCCATCCCATGTACTCTTCTCATCCTGTGAGGTTGACACTCCTTCCTAGACAGGTGGGATCTATGTCTCCTCCCCTGGAATCTGGTCAGGACTGTGATGAGCAGAAATGATGTCATATGACTTTCAAATCTAAGTCATAATAGGTGATACAGCCTCCTCTGGGGAAGCCAACCCGTGGGACCCCGTTGTCATGCTGTGATGAAGCCAAGGCCACATGAACAGGCCATGTGAGGGTGTTCCAACAGAAAGCCCCAGCTGAGGTCCTGGCGACAGCAGCCTCAACTGCCAGCCACGTGAGTGAATGAGGCTCAGTAGATTCCTCCCCTGCATTGAGGCTGCCCCAGCTGAGCCCTCCCTACCAAGTTCTGCCCCAACAGCTGATTAAAAAAAAAAATGTTGATGTTGTTTTTAAGCCACAAAATTTGGGATTCTTTTTCTTATAGCAATATATTAGTGATCTGGGCCAGAATCCCTTCTCTTGTCCAAACACAGAAAAAGGGTGACCGGGGTTAATTTTGTATTCCCTCACACCTCTCTTCCTGTTTCTCTCCTGCTTGTCCTTCATCCAGCTGTGGCATGACACTTTAGCTGGGTTCCTATCCCCTAGCTCTCTGCTTGAACCAGCCTCTGGGTCCCCAGGATGGGCTCAGGCCTTGGCGTGGTCCCTGAGTCCACATGGTCTGAAGGATGTTTCCAGACTCCAACCTGCCTATCTTCATCCCCAGAGAGCCAGGCTGGTGGCAGAGAGGAGAAAGGAGAGCCAGAGTCTCAGCACCAAGGAATGGGACGGTCTCCACATTCCCTCAGATACATTTGTGTCCCCTTCGAGGATCTGTGTGAGGGACGTATGTCAAACTGGAGAGAAAGGGATGAAGGCCTAGAGGAACTGGGATGGAGAGGTGGCCAGAGGCACCACATCCTGTGCTAACAAGAGGACTCAGAGGGAAACTGGCTCAGATGATGTGGCTCTGGGGCTGGAACTTAGGGTTCTTCAAGCTCTGAACATGGCACCAACAAGGTGGGGCTCTGGCAAGGTGTACATGCTGCACAGCCAGTGTGTTATTGGGATGCTGGGTTACAGGGGCTGTGTGCCATCTGGGGCATGGCCAGGTAGTTACCTGGGTGGAGGGTAGGAGTGAGGATGTGACAGGGAGCCATGTCCATATAGCATTGAGACTTTGTGTAATAGCATTAGTTTGAATGTGGCAGGGGGGCATCCTTCGGGGCCTGGCTGTGGTGGGAGGGCAGACCTACCTTGAACAAGCCCGAATAATAATGTATATGTGTGGGTGGGTGTGTGCTTGTGCCTATGTGAATTGGCATGTGAGTGTGTACAAGTGTGTATTTCTTTTTTTTTTTTAAGAGAGAATTTTTTAAAATTTTATTTTTTAGTTTTCGGTGGACACAACATCTTTATTTTATTTTTTTTATGTGGTGCTAAGGATCAAACCCAGCGCCTCGTGCATGCCAGGCGAGCGAGCTACCACTTGAGACACATCCCCAGCCCACAAGTGTGTATTTCTGTGTGTGTGAATTTATTGTGAGTTTGTGAGTCTTTGTGAGTCTGTGTTCACACATGTGAAATTATCTGTGTAAGTGCATCCGTCTGTACCATCACCAGGAGGTTATAGAAAGGAGGCCTGGGAAACAAGATCTTCAGTGTCCTCAGACAGGAAGCCCACCATAAAGAGCAGACCATGTCCTCCACCCCACGCCTCCAAGGGCCTGAGCTGAGGCCTCTCTGGAGAAGCCCCATGGGTTCTCTAGCCCCCACAGGAACCAGGGTGATCCTGAACTGCCAGGTTTCCATTATAGCTCAAGGGCAGCTCCCCTGGACTGACAACCAGGCCCCTAGAGTTCAGCCCATGTGCCTGCCATGGCAAGGGGCTGGCCATCAATCAAATAGCTGGCATTCGGATCCAGTGATAGATCAATAGATTGACAGATCAATGACTGACTGACACACCAACAGCAGCCCACGTGGCTGAGGACAGAACTGGCAAGTTCCTTGTCCTTATTGCCGCCAACACTGTGCATAGGGCTGGTTCAGAGTAAATGCTCAACAAACAGCTGACAGGTGAGCAGAAGAGCCCATGAAATGGCAGGGTGATGATGTAGCTGAGCATCTAGCCAAGGACCCAAGCATGTGAGAGGCTGATTTAATGACCAAGGAGCTGACTGAATGACCAAGTGATTGGGAAACTGAATGAGGGGCTAAGTGTGTCCTAGATTGCCTGGGAGAGGGCATGGCTAGGTGGTTTTCAGAGTTCAGAAAATGTTGGGGTCTGGGTTGCAGAGTCAGCAGCTCCTGCCCAGATCTGAATGGGCTGACCTTTGCCCTGGAAGACCCTGGAGACCTGACGATTCCAGAAACAGCAGAAGTCGGGCAACTGGGGCAGGGAGAAACTGGGGTCAGAGGGGAAGGAGGGGGGCGGGCCTTGGCCAACACTGGGAAGAGGGATGGAGCTGAGAAGAGATTCCTGCAGAGTCTGCTCATAGAGTTCTGGACTCACCCAGCCAGAGACAGGAGGGCTGCATCAGGGGCCTGCAAGGTCTGCGTTGGGCTGCGGAGGAATCTTTTGCAGAAAGATCACAGGGACTCAAGGGTAAAAACCCAGCTTTCTCCTGGGACACAGGACAAGAACCGTGGGCCCTGGATCTTCCAACCCACTATCCTGACATCAAGAGCAAGTTGAGCAAGTCACTGCTGACCCTTCTACTGCAGAACAGTGCATTCAGAAGCCCAGGGGAAGACAGATCCAGCAAGGAGTCAGGTAGAGGAGTACTTGTCCTGAACTTCCATGGGAGAGATGTCATGAAACCCTAGAACACAGGGTCAGAGGAAGGGTATCCTGGGTGGTACAGGACTCCTTCATACTTTCAGGGAGGATCCACCTGTCAACATTTTGGCCTATGGCTGAATGATGAGTTTGTCTGTTAGGATTGGGTTCTGTGGCAAGTGACAGACTCAACTAAAAAGCTAACTCTCTCCCTCCCCTCCCCTGCCGCCCAATTGAAATCTAGAGGCAGACAGTCCAGGACTGGCATGGGGAACCTGTTATCAGAGACTTCTGGTCCTTCTGGTTTGTTATTCCACTATACTTTTCACGTAGCCCACGATGCATGCTTGAGTGCCAGCTATCACATCTAGATTCCAGCCAATAGGAAGAAGAGAACCCATGATACATCAACTTATATCTTATTGATATAAGTGGTTATACATCTGACCTAGCTAAAGGAGAGGGAAATATAGTCTTTATTTCATTTAGATCAATTACAAATCAGGATTCTGTGACAAGAAAAAGAGAGAGAGAGAAAGAACAGATTGGAGGGTATTAGTGGCCTCTGCTGTAAGGGGACAATGATTGGTTTTGTGTTCTAGTTGAGTGACATATGCACTCAAAACCAAGCCTCAAGTGCAGAGGTGAAACCGCACAGAGCTTTGGAATAATATCCCGCCTGCAGAATTTTCTGAGTTGCCATGTTTCCCCCCTTCGACCGCTCAGTGTCCTAAGAAGGTACTGAGCTGAGAAGCAGAGGGAGGCCACCTTCACCCTTTGAAGTGGTTGCTTTCTATTTCCAAAGGCCCAGCCTTGAGGAAGCAAAGTCTTATGTCCTCCTTGATTCTGCTCATGGCAGAATCTTACTGAAGTTCCCACTGAGACCTGGTCCCTGTGCTCCTCCTCACTGTGGGTCCTAAATCCTTCCTAGACAGGGCCCATCCAGAGTCACAACTTTGATTCCAGAACAAGAAGCACAAATCCTGAAGATCTGCCTTCCTATGCCTGAGTCAAATGGCAGGTTCCGCATCAGCAGCAGGTGGGTGTTGTGTAGAACTCTGGGGCCTCAGGATTCATGTTCCAGCATGGAACCTCGTGCTCCCCACCCCACCCCACCCCACCCCCACACACAGCGTAATTCTCTCATCCATAACGTGGGATGAGAGCAGTGGTCTGACCTCACAGGGTTATGTAAGTGGTGAGAATAGGACCTGGCAGGTGGCAAGGGCTCAAACCCTCATAGTGCTCTGGAAACATCGACAGTCTGTGTTACCTGCCACCACAGCCTTCCAAGGGCAAAGGGCCCTACATTTTCCATCTCATAGGGTCCCTCTCGCCCCCATGCACAGTGGAGCATGCCCACACCTGGGTGGGTCTGGGCACAGGTTGGCATGGAGGGAGTGGGTCTGTGGTTCGGGTACTTCTCCAGCCCCTGCCAGGTGCTCCTCTTCTCCCTCCAAAGCAGCCACTTCCCACCCAGAAGAGCCAAGGGGGAGTGCTGTGGCCATGAGGCACACACACTTCCCACTCCTCGAGGACCCCCACACACTCACACCCCTTGCCTTCACATAGCCCCTCTCCCCGAACAAAGGATAACGGGCGAAAATGAAATTTGCTTCCCTCCTTCCCTCTGGCTCCTTGAGTGCCACTTTTCTGCGTATTTATGATAATCATCCCTGCAACAAAAACAGTGACTTCACTGTCTAAATAATAAGGTAATTTGTTACAGCTAATTACTCAAGGACTTCCTTAATCTCAATTAAAAGATCCAAGAGGATTCCTGCCCCCCTCTCATTCCAGTGTTCCTGAAGATCCCCCTAATGTATTCTGGATCACAGATTAGTGGGGAGCCAAGAATGGTCCGTGCTGGGCAGAACTGCTAAAATCCATCCCCGCAACGTGAAGCAGTGATTTATTGTGACATGGAATGTGGGACATTTCCCCAGCTTTTGTGATTGTGGTAATGAAGCTGTAAACCAAATAGCATGAAATGAGGCAAGGCCTTACAATTTAATCAGCTCGTAAACAGATCTACTGCATCAAGCAAATGACATTATTATCCATCCGAAGTAAATCATGCTAATCTCGGGAGATAAAATCAACATCGTTAATGGTCACATGTCATATTCATCAACACTAAACCATCCCCTTTGACAGATTAATCCTAACTACAGCTCCCAGGATGTATGGTAATAGGGCTTGTGCATGCATTTCACTCTGCGCCAGGCTAACCAGCACTCTTAGGCTGCTATTACAAATAATTTTTTTATTGATTTACATATTTTAAAATGCATTTAAGGTGAGGCACCATTAAAAACCCTGTCACCCACCCATATTTCTTCCCTACATTCCCAGACTTTATTAATAGGAACGGGAAGACAAACGCAGTAAACCTTATAAATACTTTGTTTAGGGCACTGTTAGGGGTAATTAAGATCAGGACTGGGGTTTGGGAGGGGAGACAGGGACAGGTGAGGAAAAGAAGGGGTAACAGAAAGAAGGGACCCTCTTGTGGTTCAGGGATAAAGGCTTTCTCCGCTTCCTGTTTTCCTGAGAGTTGCCAGGAAGAATGGGAGCAAAGTCTCCCCTAAGCCTGACACAGTGTCCCCCACCCCACACCCCCTAGCTCCACCTCGTCAGCTTGGCCTACTGCGTGTGCATCTGCGCTTGGGTTCTGATCGCTGTGTCCTGCCTGCTGACTTCAAATGCCAAATGTATTTATTTATCATGAGGCTGACCTAGGATGAATGCTCCCGGAAAAGTGTCCACTATTCAAAATGTCACTTCCCCTCAACAGGCTGTGCATTATATTGACAGGCCTCTGAGTGACGAGGGTGGATGGAGGTTCCGCCAGGGCAGGCACTGCTGCCTGGGCTGAGGGACAGAAGGAGGGAGAGAAACAGAGAGGAACTGCATAGGTGCCCAAATTATCTGCACCCTCCCCCAGGATCACAGAAGCAGTTGTGAGCCAGGACAGTGACAAGGAATGCAATCTGGAGACTTCAGGGGCTGTGTTGCTCGGTAGCAAGCAGACATGACCCACCTTATCCTAGGCACCTTTCTGATGGGCACATTCGAGGGGGCTTTCTATCCATCTGTGGAGCCAGAGGAGGGCAGAAAGGAGGCAGCTATCCTCCTTCTAAGTGACAGCAGAGAGGAAGGGAGTCCCAGGGCCACCAGGAGTGACCATGCAGAACTCGCATTGTACAATAGCATCTTCTGGAATTGCTCAGTGCAGTAACCCTGAGATCCCCATTTCTTCATGACTCATGTCCACATCAACCTGGATAGAAATCCAGGAAGCAGATGGATTTGGGGGGAAAGTGTACCCAAATCAAGCTCTTGAACTCACCTGAGGCACCTTCCCTGGATGAAAAGACCCACCTCAGCAGGAATGAGTGGACTGAGGTCAAGGGGCAGACACTTCCAACCCCACATGGATGCATCGCACAGCTCTCCTCCTGCTGCTATGTAGTTCAGAGATGGTGTGACTGACAGATACAACGGAGCCTGAAAATCTTCCCAGCCCAGGTCTACATTTTGTAAAATTCCATCTATGGATTAGGCCAACTAATGAAATGATGCAGAGAGCAAATTAACTTCGGGGTTTAGATGGCACCAAGTTCAAGCAGTTGGAACCCACTGATCTATAAAGATCTCTATAAAGATTTTGACCTGGGGTTCCTTTGATCTTTACTAAGGACCCTGGGAGTGACCTCTGCGTTGGGGACCCTGGGCAGTCAAGACAAGTCCTTTTTCTGGAGCTGCTTGGTCTGAATTAGTATGGTTTAGGAGTGGTTCCCACACTTGAGCATGAATCAGAATTTTCTGGGTGTTTGTTAGGCCAAGATTGCTGTCAGATGTGGTGTTGTACAACTAATCCCAGTGACTTGGGAGGCTAAGGCAGGAGGGTTTCAAGTTTGAGGCCAGCCTCTGAAAATTAGTGAGGTCCTAAGCAACTAGGTGAGACCCTGTCTCAAAATAGAAAAAGGAAAAGAAAAAAAGATCTAGGATGTAGCAACATAGCTCAGTGGCACAGTGTCCCTGGATTCAATCTCCAATATCAAAAACAAAAACAAACCCCACACACATATTGCTAGGCCCAACTCCCACGTCCCATAGTTTCTTATTCAGTAGGTATGGGGTGAGGACTGAGAGTTTCTAGCAAGTTCCTGAGTGATGCTGATGCTGCTGATCTCAGAACCTCACTTGGAAAACCAGGTTTTTGAGGATAAGAACAGCTAAGCCAGGGAGGGGTAGAGGAGACAGTGGAGAGGCAGGGGTAAAAAGCTCAGTTGGATCGGCCTCCACATTTCAGAGAAAACATTCAGCCTTCAGTTTTTGAGGCACTGGCTTATTTTGTTTAGCATAATATTTTCTCCAGCTCCATCCATTTACAGGCAAATGCCATAATTTTATTCTTCTCTAAGGCTGAGTAATTTTCCATTGTGTATATATGAAACATTTTCTTTATCCATTCATCTGTTGAAGGGCACCTAGCTTCGTTCCATAGCTTGGCTACTGTGAATTGAGCTGCTATGACCATTGATGTGGCTGCATCAATGTAGTATGCTGATTTAAGACCTTTGCGTATATGCCAAGGAGTGGGATAGCTGGGTCAAATGGTGGTGCCATTGCAAGTTTTTTGAGGCATCTCCATACTGCTTTCCATAATAGTTGTAACAATTTGCAGCACCACCAGCAATGTCTGAGTGTACATTTTTTCCCACATCCTCACCAACAGTTATTGTTACTGTACTCTTGATAATTGACATTCTGACTGAAGTGAGATGAAATCTTAGGGCTCTTTTGTTTTTTGGGGTATTTTTGTTGTTGTTGTTGTTGTTTTGGGTACCAGGGATTGAACTCGGGTGCACTCGACAACTGAGCCACATTCCAAGCCCTATTTTGTTGTTAGAGTCTGTAAACAAGTCAAAATAACACCTGGCATTTTGCCAGGGGAATGTTAGAGTTCGTAAACAAGTCTGGATGGTGCCTGGCAAAATGCCAGAGGGAGTGGTTTGAGAAGTAACAAAAGCGAGCCATTAAGTGTGGAGATTCCTTATTGGTTGACTGATGTATCTAGTTTATGCTAATTAGATAAGCTGTGTGGAATGTATAAATACTGCTCCTGTCCTGCAATAAACGCTTCCACTCCTGCTGTATCAATCTACACAAGTTCTTCGTCACTCCCCAGCTAGTTTGCTGCAGCCGGACTGTGGCATTTTGTATTTTATTTAGAGACAGGGTCTCACTGAATTGCTTATCGCCTTGCTTTTGCTGAGGCTGGCTTTGAATTCATGATCCTCCTGCCTCAGCCTCCTAAGCCACTGGGATTACAGGGGTGTGCCACCGCACCTGGCTAGAGTAGTTTTGACTCACATTTCTCTAATTGCTGCAGATGTTGAACATTTTTTTATATATTTGTTGATCAGTTCTATTTCTTCTGTGAAATGTCTGTTCAGTTCCTTAGCCCATTTATTGATTGGGTTATTTGGGTTTTTTTGGTGTTGAAGTTTTTGAGTTCTTTATATATCCTGGAGATTAATACCCTATCTGAGGTGCATGTGATAAAGATTTTCTCCCATTCTGTAGGCTCTCTTGTCACATTACTGATTGTTTCCTTTGCTGTTTGAATCCATCCCATTTATTAATTCTTGATTTTACTTCTTGTACTTCAGGAGTCTTGTTAAGGATGTCAGATCCTAGGCTGACATGATGAAGATTTGAGCCTACTTTTTCTTCTGTTAGGCACAGGTCTCTGTTCTAATGCCTAAGTTTGATCCACTTTGAGTTGAGTTTTTGCATGGTGAGAGATAGGGGTTTAATTTCATTTTGTAACATATGGATTTCCAGTTTTCCCAGCGCCATTTGTTGAAGTGGCTGTCTTTTCTCCAATGAATGTTTTAGTGTCTTTATCTGAGATAACTGTATTTACTTTGTCTTTGTGTCTTCTATTCTGTACCATTGGTCTACATGTCTGTTTTGGTGCCAATACCATGCCATTTTTTGTTACTGTGGCTCTGTAGTATAGTTTAAGGTCTGGTATAGTGATGCCACCTGCTTCACTCTTCCTGCTAAGGATTGCTTTGTCTATTCTGTGTGTCTTATTTTTCCAAATGAATTTCATAATTGCTTTTTCTAGTTCTATGAAGAATTTCATTGTGATTTTAATAAAAATTATATTAAATCTGTATAATGTATTTGGTAGTATGGCCATTTTGACAATATTAATTCTGTCTATCCAAGATCATAGGAGATCTTTCCATCTTCTAAGGTCTTCTTCAATTTCTTCTTTAGTGTTCTGTAGTTTTCATTGTAGAGATCTTTCTCTCTTTTGTTAGATTGATTCCCAAGTTTTTTTTTTCTTTTTTGTGGGTTTTTTTTTTTGAGGCTATTGTGAATGGGATAGTTTTCCTAATTTCTCTTTCAGTGGATTCATCACTGATGTATAGGAATGCATTCGATTTATGTGTGTTGGTGTTATGTCCTGCTACTTTGCTGAATTCCTTTATTAGTTCTAGAAGTTTTCTGGTGGAATTTTTTGGATCTTCTAAATATAGAATCATGTTGAGGGCAAATAGTGATAGTTTGAGTTCTTCTTTTCCTATTCATATCCCTTTAATTTCTTTCATCTGTCTAATTGCTTTGGATAGAGTTTCCAGGACTATGTTGAATAGGAGTAGTGATAGAAGGCATCCTTGTCTTGTTCCAGTTTTTAGAGGGAATGCTTTAGATTTTTCTCCACTTAGAATGCTGTTGGCCTTGGGTTTGGCATAGATAGCTTTTACAATGTTGAGGTATGTTCCTACAATCCCTAGTTTTTCTAGTGTTTTGAATGTGAAGGGGTGCTGTGGGGAGGGGGGAGGGGGATAGGAAAGACAGTAGAATGAATTGGACATTATTCCCCTATGTACATATATGATTGCACGACCAGTATGATTCTACATCATGCACAACCAGAAGAATGAGAAGTCATACTTCATTTATGTATGTATCAAAATGCATTCTACTGTCACGTATAACTAATTAGAACAAAGTTTTAAAAACTTAAAAAAAAAAAAAAGCTCAGTTGGGTCATGGCAGGAAGCTAAGGCCAGAAGAAGTGAGGTCAGGCGTGGGCTTCCACATCTATGTGGTCTTTCCTCTTCCAAGATTTTGGTCTCTACCTGTGAGTAAGCAAAGCAGGCCTAATATAAGCCAAAGTCCAGAACCCCAGAGGTCAAATCCAAAAGTAGTTTGTGTCCTAGAGGCCAGAGATGGCTGGATTCTAACCTCAGCCCCTGACCTGCTGCAGGACCTGCCGTGTTACCCTCTTCCCTCAGCCCCATCTCCTCCCTGAGACATTCAGCACAGAACTGCCCTACTTGAAGGGTTGGGAAGAGACAAAGCCAAGGCAATTGCTAGACCTGTTAAAAATTAGTAAATAGTTCGAATATCTCACTGTGAGATAGCAAAATTTTTTATTTATTTTATTATTTATTTACCTGGGGATTGAACTCAGGGCTGCTTCACCACTGAGCTATCCTCCCAGCCCTTTTCATCTTTTGTTCTGAAACAGGATCTTACCAACTTGCTGGGGCCAGCTTTGAAGTTGCAATCCTCCTGCCTCAGCCTCCGAGCCACTGGGATTACAGGCCTGTGCCACTGTACCCAATGCAATCAGCTTTACCCCTCCCTCAAGGTTAGATCACTATATGGTTGCCATGGAAGACACTGGCTGTTGTTGCATGACCCACATGAAGGCCACACCACAAGAAGAAAAAAAAAAAAAGCCTCATTTCTTCTAAAGTTTGTCTGCTTTCACTTTAAGGACCATGTGACATTGGTAGTTCACGATGTTTCTTATTTTCCTTTTTTTTTTTTTTTTTTTTGCTTTGACCACTAGGAAGCCCAGAGCCAAATTTCAGTAATTACATAAGATTGGTCTGTATATCTGCTTGCTGAGTTTCCCCTTCCACCTTTCATCTTATCCATCTAGGCTTTTCTGTTTCTCCTGGACCTTGAATTTTAAAGATTTTATTTTTTTTTATTTTTGAAATAAATATCTATTTCTGCAGAGATCTGTTATTCTTGTTGCTACCCTTGAAAATCAACTCATTTTTTAAAAATGGAGGAATGGGTCAGAGCATTAAAAAATAATTAAGGAAAATAATTTCCTGACATATCCCTTCTGCTCAAACGCCTGCCTCCCCACTGCCTTGTTGACATGGAGAGGTTCTGAGGTCCACGGACACCTCCGAAGCTCTATGGGATAGAGCTGATAGGAATGATTTTTCCATGGGTGACCTGAGGAATGATTTTCAACTCAAGAACATGCCAAAATTCATTCCAGCTGCCTGGCCTCCCTTCCAGAGAGTGTGGGAGCTGCCAGCTGCTTATTAGCAAAGCTGACTGCCCCAACTCCAGGTTCACTGGGCCCCTCTGAGCCCAAGGGGTGTCTCTTCCCAGGACAGCTGCTGCTACTGGGATCAGTTTGGAAACTGGCAGGACCAAGAGGCACTGGCAATGTCTTCCAAATCAGAGTCGGGAAGGACCCTGGGTCTCCACTAAGGGGAAAGGGTGGGCATTCTCTAGAACCCAGAGGGTTAGATGCTGTCCTGTCACCTTACATGAGAAATGGCTGTGATAAAATAATAACCTGGAACACTAGGTGACCCAGTTTGAACAAAGGGGCTGAGGATCGATGCTCCGCAGCCGCTGCCCGCTTTGTGGGCCCTTTTACTACAACATTATATATTATATGCAAATCGTGGCACAAAGTTAAGGCTGCTTTTCATGTCAAGAGGCTTCTTTGAGCCTATATGTTATATTTTTCAGATCTTGGACAGTAACATTTTTCTTTTTAGCACAAAGTTGCTCAAGGTTCATCTGAGACTCTTTTAAATTGCTGCTTTCAGAGAAATAACAATGTAAAATGACACGATGATGTATGGCCCCGTCCAGCAGACCGGGGCTGCAGCAGCCGCAAACGCCACCAAACCTCTGGGAATGAAGCGGTCTCCGGAGCGCCATTGTGCAATTGTCCTAACCGGATCATTTTTAATTAGTTGCAATTAATTTCAAGTGACAGCGTCCTGCAATATCAAGTCAGAGAGGCTCTGGTGCGTGGGTGGGGTTATTAGGAACAGACGGCTGGTGAGAGAGAAGCCAGAGGGAGGTCGCATCATGAGGCCCTTACCTACAAGATTTTCCGGGTGGGGGTTAGAGAGAGGATCATTTCCTGAGCTGGGGGGACAGAACTTCTTCCTAGTGTTGCAAATGTTCTGATTCTTTCTGGGCTGTGTGTGGGCTTTGCTAAGTGGACACTTATTACATCCTGTCCATTTGCTCTTTGGGTGGCAGCAGGTTGGCAATTATCTCAGTTCAGTAACACAAAGTGGTTTGGCCACCTAACCTCTGCCTTAGGTAGGCAGAAGCAGACCCCGAAACAAGGATCTGGGCAGGTAGCCTCTCAAGGCGACCCCAGGAGAGAGGAAGTGATCGGGAAAGAGAAGGAAAACAGTAAATGGTGTTTGATGTTGTTGTTGTTATTTTTTTTTTTACTTGTTCTTTTTAGTTTTGCATGACAGCAGAACATATTTTGATATATCCTATATACATGAAGTATAACTTCCTATTTTTGTGGTTGTACATGATGTGGAACGACACTGGTCATGTATTTATATATTAACATGGGAAAGTTGTGAGTGAATGGTGTTGTGTTTTGTTTTGAGTACTAGAGATTGAGCCCACTGAGCTACATCCCCAGTTCTCTGTTTTGTTGTTGTTGTTGTTGTTGTTGTTGTTGTTGTTGTTGTTTTGATACAGGGTCTCACTGAGTAACTGAGGCTGGCCTTGAACTTGAGATTCTGCTGCCTCAGCCTCCCCAGGTAGCTGGGATTACAGGAGTGTGTCACCAAACCCAACAAGGAGTGTATTTTGGGGTAAGCCAACACTGTGGGTACCTGGAACTCACTCCTACTGGGGAACCTGAGAGCCAAGATAGAACATACCTCTCAGAGATATCCCATCCAGGGGGTGGAGAAGCTGGGATATTTATACAATGATCCTGTGAGTCACTGGTTGGGGACTCCTTCCTGCCCCTGTGTAAAGACACATGGGTAGCTGGAGAAACCTCTCAGGCCAAGAAATGTAGCAGCCAGCAGCTAAAAATCAGGTTTGGAGTAATAGATATGGTAAAGGTGAAGGGGGCAAAGGGGCAGTGACCATGTCTGTCATATCCTCTATGACACTTTCCAGTTCAAAATTCCTAAAATTTCCCCAATACCTCTCCATGTCCCTCTAAGGCTCTTGCACATAGAGAGTTTAAATAGAGGGACATGCCCAGGGCCACTGAGACTGGCAAAAGAGGGCTGAGAAATCAGGTCTGCTGGTCCACAGTAGCAGGAAATCCCATCCTGCCACACTATTGCTCAGCACAGGGCGCCACAGCCAGGAACCCAAGCTGTGCTGGTCCAGGATATTATGAGCTGACTGGGACGTCTTTCCCCCAATCAGTGTGGACACTTCCATATCCCGTGTTCCTAACAGACATCACTAGTAGATTAATCTTGACACTTGTTCTCCAATATCCAGATGTGGATTTAGAATTCTTTCAACAGGATGCAGTGGGGAACTGCATTAAAATTGCTTTGCATTAAGCAGTGGTACATACAAAAGATATATATCCTGTTTTCTACCCTGGCCATGAGAGAGTCTCCTTCTGAACACAATGTTCTCTAATCAAAATGTTCTGGGGCACAGATTGACTATATAGATTACTTCCATAGTAGCACGATCACTCTTTATCTCCTACCAACTGAATCTTTAGGGCCACGTGGCTAATCTCCACTTCAAATGCACCTGCTGTTCTGAACCAGAACCAGGGCACTTGGCCTCTACCCTGGCTTCTTGGGGAAGGTAGAAGGCAAATATATCTCCCTTGGCTGCTTCTTTTTGTTCCTAAAGCCACCCTTCATTGGTTAATCAGTAGGAAGGGACCAGGAAACTAATAAAACCTAGCCCTTTTTGGTGGGGAGTAATGACAACTACAAGAAAGATTTTTGTTTTAGGATGTTCTGTTTTGTTTTATATGGTACTAGGGACTGAAGCGTAGGGTGCTTTACCACTGAATTATATCTTCAGTCCTTTTTATTTTGAAAGAGTATCTAAGTTGCTGAGGCTGGCCTCATACTTATGATCCTCTTGCCTCAGCCTCCCAAGTCACTGGGATTATAGACATGTGCCACTGCTCAAAGAATGGTTATTGAAGCTAAGCTATAGAACCAACCTAAGTGCCTTTCAACAGAAGAATGGATAAAGAGAATGTGGTACATATATACAATGGAATATTACTCAGCCATAAAGAAGAATAAAATTATGGCATTTGCAAATGAATGGATAGAACTGGAGACTATCATACTAAGTGAAATAAGCCAATCCCCCAAAACCAAAGGCTGAATGTTTTCACTAATATGCGGATGCTGATTAATAATAGGCTAGTGGGATCTGGGAGAAGGAATGGAGGTTCACCGGATTGGATGGGGGGAATGGAGGGGTAAAAAAAAAGGGGAATGGGAATAGAAAAGACAGAAGAATGAATCAGACATAACTTTCCTATATTCATATATGAATACATGACCAGTGTAACTCTATATCATGTCCAACCACAAGAATGGGAAGTTATACTCCATGTATGTATGATATGTCAAAATACATTCTACTGTCATGTATAACTAAAAAGAACAAAGGAAAAAAAATTTAAAAAGTAACAGCCATTGAGCACTCACCATATGCCACCACACTATTCTAACATTTTCCTATACCATATTCACTTCCAGAACCCAGTAAAATGATGTTACTATCCCCATTCCAGAGGGAAAGGAACCAAAGCACAGAGAGGTTATGTAACTAAGGTCACTCAGCTACTCAGCAGTGGGGCTAGGATAAGAACTCAGGCAGGCTGAGCCCAGGGGGACCCCAGGGATGGAATTCTGACACCCTCTACATTTCCATTGAATTTTGGTTCATTCTTCTCCAAAAGTGAAACACGCACACACACTAAGAAGTCAACTTCCCCAAAATGCAGCAGGTATCTAACTAACCACTTCTTTTCTTCTCTCTTTAGAAAACTAAATAGATCATTGTGTCCATTTGGGGACTTCCTAGAAATAACTGGAGACCGGGCACTGCCTCCTTCCCTCTGAGTCCTAGGCCCATTGCTGCCCCAGGTTAAAATGGAGGGACTCTGTCTTGGGAATGTGTGTTGTCCCCTGGACATGGCAAGTGCAGCTCCCAAGAGGAAAGTCCCCCTTCAAAGCCCTTTCTGGTGCCACCATCCATTAACTTACCAAAACCCTGTCCTCTGTACTTGGCCAATTTTCCCATTTATGAAGGATGTGTCTTTGCCCCAGAAGCGTCTGGGGGTTTGTTAGATTTTCTTTTGTTTTTGTGGCGCTGGGCATCAAATCCAGATCTTGCCCAGGCTAGCAAGTGCACGCCCACGGAGCTGCATCCCCAGCTTACCAGGGATTTTGAAGTCACCATCTCATCACATTAAAAATATATTTTTTTATTCCCTCACCATATCTTGGAGTTCTCATACGCTGATCTTAAATAGTCGCAGACCTTGGACAGTTTGTTTCTTCAGTGACTTTTTTTAAAAAACTATTTCCTTCCCCCACTCAGTCCTTACTTTGCCAAAACTATGGTGAAGTTCCTCTTCTTGGATCTCGGGGCTCTCCATTTTGCCCCAGCGCTCTGAGCTGAGGGCTGGGGTTTCCTGAACTCTGTTTGCTGTGGAGGCCCTCCCCTGGTGCTTGCCCACAGAGGCCCTGTCACCCCTGGACTTGTTCATTTCAGGACCATGAAAAGCCACCACTTCAAGGCTGTCCTTGGGGAGCTTATGAAATTACTGGAGGCACAACTGACATGATCGTTCCTGAGATGTTCAAGGGAAAAAAAAACGTGGAAAATTGGAATAATAACAAAGCACTTCATTTCAAGGAGGAAGAAGGCAGGCTTTGGGTGGGGTGTGGGCTGACCACCATCAGAGTGGCCTTCCTAGAGCAGGTGCCGCAGAGTGGCTTCCCGCCCATCAGAACCATGGCCTCCTTTTATTATCAGGTTCTGTCACTCCCATTTACTATCCTAGAATGGAAAGCAGAGATAATATAACTAACCTATCCACATAATTTTTTTAAAGAATCAATATATTGACCCAACTGTAATATAAGGGAGAAATTAAGGAAAGTAAGTTATAATAGCATAATACATATTTCAATATGTAAATGCTTAGGAATCATGAAGAAGTGGAAAGCTAGCAGCTACACATAAAACCGCCCAACGGGGCAGCTCTCAGTGCCACAGGACAGTGTGCTGGAGACGGGAGCCACAGGGGTGCGCTCCCTCCATGGAGAGCAGTTTCAGAACTGGTGAGCAGCGCTAGATAAGGCTCCCTGTACCACACAGTACACTCCCCTCGGTTGCTCCAAAAGTACATCCCCAGAATCTAGAAAATACAGTGTGTGTTAACACAGCCATGCAAAAATTCTTGGAGTCAAACAAAGCTAGGTTCCAAGTCAGGCCACTGTAAAGTCACGCCTTTCCGCTGGGATCGCTGTCAAGCCCAGGACCTCTCCGATAGCTGTGAAGATTGTGCTCTGCACCGCCCTTCATTTCATCACTTAAGGGAATGGTGCCCCCTAGAGTTGTGGAGAACACAGAGACCTGGGCGGAATTTTCAAAAGTTCCATGAGACCCAGGAGAATTATTCATTGCATGGGACTGTCTTACAGGCTGCAGAATCCAGAGAGCACCCCTCCTGCTCAGACACACACACACACACACACACACACACACACACACACACACTAAATGCTAGCTTACACATGTGGAGAAACAAAGCAGAGAGGTTAAATGACTTGTCATCTCCTGGCCACACACCTTGAATAAAAAAGGTAGGGGTGTCCCTAGCCCAGGACCCCACAGAGAATCACAACAACCCACAAACAGAACATTCTCAGGGTCTAGCCCCAGAGACTGCCCCAACAAAAGCAGCCAAGGCCACAGAGGACCCACAAAGGGCCTGTTCAGCTCGCACCCTGGACCTGTGTCCCTGGTAGGAGCTGTGAGTAGGCCTGGCTGTGGGCTGAAGGTAGACCCCTGTACTTGGCTTCCATAGGGAACTGAATGGGGCAGGCCTGGCAAATAAAGTTCTTAACAGAGAAAGGGTGTGTGTGTGTGTGTGTGTGTGTGTGTGTGTGTGTACATGCCCCCTGTCTTTGCAGTCACCTCTACTGCTTTCTAGCAGGAAAGCAAGCATTTAAACCCCTGATGGCATCTCTCACAATCTTTCACATTGCAGCTTTGAGTGGGGACTTGCCCAAAGCTGGGGGCAGGTGTGACCATGGAATGGGGTATTGAAGAGCAGAATGCTGAAATTTCACTCTCAGAAAGACCAGGTAGCAGGGCAGAGAGGAGGAGACTTGGCTCCCTCCAAAGCCCAACAGTGATCCCCCACCCTCATGCAGGGCCTGATTCTAATGTCTTCTGATGGGACAAATTGGTGAGCACAACTATTAGCTGGGTGACATCAAAAGGCATTAATCTCTGGTTCCCGAGCAAGGCTAGCACCACATTAGTGCCTTGCACCCAGTCATTATTAAGACTTTAGCCCAAGGGTGTAATAAATGTTTTATGGCATGCAAACCAAGGTAATGGAATGCAAATCCCATAATATAGCCATACATTTATTTTCTAATGGAGCAAATGATGATGTATTTTATCTGAGAAGAGCTGCCGATAGGACCTGCTTGGGAAATGTGAAGTTAGATACCCAAAGGGTGAGTGGGTGGCCCTGCTCAGGTGGGGGCATGGGTGGGCCAGGGTGGGAGCCACGGTGGGACTTCCCAGCAACACTCAAGCTTTTGTGCGCGCAAAGCTTCTGGACAAGCCCATCGTTCTTGCTCTCGCACCCCTGAGTACCCCCCTTTTGGGGCATATATTGAACATTCTCAGGCTTAATTACATCCCCTTTCCAGAGTGCTCCCCTCCCCAGAGCCTCCACCCCCAGCCAGAGCTGCATACCAATAAGCTACTCAGCTCATATTGGCTTTCCAAAAATATGGCCGCATTAAGGTGTGAAATGTTAATGGGATTGAGGGGCGCAGGGCTATTTCTCCAGTGGAGTTAGGGCTTGGCATTGGTGCTGATTTTATTAAGAAGCTGACATTGTTCAGTCGCAGCCCTGGGGCTGGGAGGAAGGCTGAGCTGGCTACCCAGGGCCACTGCAGCCTTGGGAAGGGCTCTTGGTAAAGGAGTGCCCTAGGTCTTTCTGACTGCCGCTACTTCGGAAAGAACTTTCTGATTATTCCAGTTGTCCAAAAAGAGTAAGAGTTTCCTGCTGCAAAGCGGAGATACTCTTCATCCCCAGTAATGACTTTTGTGCTTTCTATTTTGTCTTCCCCAGGCACATGGTATCCGCCAGGTGGCAGCTATCAGGCTCCTGAGCCTGAGACTGATGTTCTGTTCCTAGACATGTGAAGGCTTCGGGAAGTCCAAAGCTGTCCCTATCTTCAAGATGCCGATGATCTAACTAGAGAAAGGGGTGCACATCAGAAAAGAAATTAACAATGCAATGGTTTAAGGGTTACCCAAGTATATCTGAGGGGTACAAGTTTCCTTGCAGAATTTTTAGAAAAGGCATCCATTGAGAAAACAGAACCTGATGGAGGTGCTGCTGCTGTTGGATGAGTGGGAACCCTCAAAACTGAAAATGCAGGCCCTTGCTCTTCCCCCTTCATAGTTGGTATTGAATTCACATTGGTTCTTGTTGTTGTTGGCGGTGGTTTGTTTTGGTTTGGGTTGGGGGTTTTGGTTGGTTTGTTCGTTTTTGGTATCGGGATTAAACCCAAGGGTGCTTGATCACTGAGTCACATTCCCAACCCCTTTTATTTTTTTTTTTTAATTTGAGACAGGGTCTCACTTAGTTGCTGAGGCTGGCCTCAAGCTTGCAATCCTCCTGCTTCAGCCTCCCAAGTAGATGGGATTACAGGCGTGCACCACATCCAGCTCCACATTATTTTTCTAATGCTCTGAAAACCACAACTGTCAGTTCTCAGAGGGTTGGGAATGGATCTAGAATGAGTGTGGCAATATTTTTGATCTTCTAAATGCTCTCTTGTTTGATATAACAATATTAACAACAATAATTCATTGAGAATTTACACCAGGCTCTGTGTTGAGCACTTCATTATCTCATTCAATCCTAAAACAATCTAAGAGGAAAGTATCTTAATGATTCCCACTGAGGAATAACAATGAGGAAACAATCTCAGAGTGAGACTTGCCTAAGTTAGTAAGAGCAAGAACTGTAACCAGATCTCTGCCCCTGAGCCCATCCTGCATCACACAGAGGTTAACAGGGGTCAGGGGAGTGAAGAGTCATCCTTGAAGACAGAGCCAGCTGGTACTATTGACGGGGTGCTCTGACTTCTGGCCCCAGCTTCTCTGCACCACAATGAGCACAGCTGGGTTTTCAGGTGTGTATATTATCCCAAGAGGGGTCCCCCAGGTCCATGGGCCTGTCTCTCTGTCCTTCAACTAGTCCATAACCAGGGAAGATCTCTTCTTACAAAATAATTCTAATCATGGAGGGACATAAATAAATAATGATAACAGTAAATATAGTGTCCCAAATGGATCCTGATCCCACTCTAATTTGAAGAGTTTTCATTGGTTTGATTTCTGTGTGCCTGAGCCTCTTCTCAAACATGGATGCTGTAGGTCAACTACCCTTAAAGGATAATTGGGCTAGAATGAGTGGCATTGGATTCTGCTCTGCTTTGACTATGTAAATCCCCAGAACAGGCCTCTATGGAACATTATCTTCCAAGGTTCAGAGAATGAGCCACGTTTTCTGCCAGTGTGTGTGTGTGTGTGTGTGTGTGTGTGTGTGTGTGTGAGGGGTGGAGGTGAGACAACAGTCATCAACTATGAATTCTTCAGGCTGGGGTTAGGAACAGGTGGGAGTGGACCCCTAGCGTCTTGAACAAGGCCAGGACTAGGGAAAAGCAAGAGGAGCCCAAGCTGCAAAATTTAAGGAGGACTCACTCTTAGAGTCCCACAAAGCAGCAATGCCCCCTCAACTTATGTGCTCAGGGCCCTGACCCTGAAGTGCCCTGACTCTATCACAAATGGGAAAGTGGACAGAAGCCCCTGTCTCCTTGGCCCACCCTTGAGTTGGGGGAGGACAAGAATAGCTTCCAATTGATTCCTGCACCTAGAAATCTTGGAACCCAGAGGCTGGAATGCAACATAAATTCAGAGAAATCTGACTCACTCAAGTGTAAACCAAGGAAGAGAGCCCAGGCCATTTTCTGGTTCAATGCAATCAAAGTTCAAGAGCTGTCTGGCCCTAGGCAGGCTGGATCCAGCTCCCCGGCCTCCTCAACCATCTTTTGGTTCCCATCACTCAGCTCTCCTTTCCTTGACTTTCCTGGGCACAGACTAGTTGAAGGTGGACAAAGGGTCACTTGGACATGAGATTGTATACACGCTGGAAAACCCACATCTACTCACAGTGGCACGGGAGACAGCCAGGGCCTAAAGCCATAGCCACTTTCTCAGGAGAGAATGAAGCAGTGGCTTTGCTTTGGGGTTCAGGAAGCCTCCCCTAGGTGAGGCTAAATGGGCACCAGCAGGCCACTGCTGCTTACTTGGGACCAGTCCCAATGGAAAGAGTGTCTGCTTCCCGGGAGTTGAGCAATAACAACTCCTGGCCGAGCTCCAGTCCCAAGCTGGTAGCTGAACTAATCTGTCTGTGACCAGGGGCCAACCTGCTCTGATTGGCTAGCTATACTCATGGACTGACCCCTGGGCACCCAACATTCAGCCCCGTTTGGAATGACAAACTTAGTGAAAAATGTGAGTTCCCCAAAGGAGAATCTGGGTGTTCCTGGAGGAGGTATAGGTGCTGGGTGGACCAACTCAAGATCAGGAGACTCTTCCAGAATTCTGGCTGCACCCAAGCCTTCCCTGAGAGCCCATGGCATCTGCTGCCCAAGTCCGTGTTATTTGTGGCCATCCTCTGTAGGCCTTCCTAAGGCATGGAATGCTTCTCGCTCATCTTTGGCCACTTAATCCTCCCCCTCGAAGGGTCTGGCCAGTGACTTGTGCATTACACTCACTCAGGAAGAATGTGCTGACGTTATGAAAGAATGAATGAGGAACTGTGCTGGGACTGGGCCCCAAACTTTTATTAACTGCAAGGTTAAAAGCTATCAAGGGTCAGGGGCACCACAAAGGGGCAAAGGGAGTGAGTCAATTAACACCTGCCTTTTTATTTCCAAATCGAATTGTTGCATGAGGTTTGGGGATGATGTAAGTGCTCGGCAGTATTGGGGCAGGATTTATGAGCCAGGGTATCTGGAGCACGGTCTGAGCAGGCAGCTGGTGAGAGGCACTTACCCTAACTGCCCTTGCTTGGAAGTCTCCCGAAAATAATAGTTGTAAGACATGAAGGCACGCTGGCAGTTAAACACCCTTCCTTCTGTGCCCGGGGTGGATCTGAATTGAGTCACTTTTTCCGGGGCTGGTTTAGAAGAGTGTCCAGTTTACACCCAGCTTTGTACTGACAGGAATGGAGTAGAAATGTTGGGGATCGGAGAGGGAGTGGGAAGGCTGGGTAGGACATTAACTCAGTCTTGGGTCCCGGTAATGGGGACATGCTCTACTGGACCCATCTCAGGTTGGTTCACACTGGAGTAGAGGACACTGTTAGCCGGCGACACAGGGAGTCCATTAGTTAATGTCCATTCATTGTCCCCTACTTAAAATGAGCAGGATTAAGCTCTGCTGGAAGTTTCTGGAATGTGGCTGGCATAGTAGGGACTCACTGACTTGTACGGGGTACGAGAGGCAGGGAGAAAGGCAGCCTTCCCCTCCAGGCCTTCCCACCAGCTTGGGTCCGAATGATGAATTTTCGACTGGGTCATTAAATGCTGATTAAAGTACTGGAGGAAAGAACAGGAGGGGAAAACCAACATCAAGTGTTGTACATACATACATACTCCCACCCCGGCCCCCCTTCCCTTTTCTCAAGCTGCCTCGAAGTTCGTTCCAACCCTCCATTGGAAATGCTATAAAAGGCCAGGTTAATTAAGTCCTATATATTACCAGCACAAACACTTCCAACTTTATTCTGGCGGCTCTGTGAGTGAGGAGGAGGCCAGGCAAGGTCCAGGCAGCTCAGGGTAATAAAACAGAAGACTCAATTACCTTGTACATTTGCAGTTTTTATAAAATCATTTAAAGTTCTCCCAATGAAAATCACAGTGAAGAGGTATTGGAGTCCTGAAATCCAGAGGGAGCTCAAAGAACCAGAGACTTTGAGTGGCCATGGACAGCAGACTCGTCCTGGCCATTTCCCTACTTCCCTGGGTAGGGAAGCCTCCTCCCCAGGATGGGCTCAAAACAAAAAATAGAGGAAGGACAAAGAGAAGGGGAATCTTTAACCATGCATGCTACCCACTGGGTCTGGAGTACTGTGCTAGTGCTTAAGACAATCCATTGTAGTAGGTATGATCCCCATTTGCAGATGAGGAAACTAAGGCAGCAGAATAAATCTCTGGTGTCCAACCAGGAGAGATCAACATCCCAAACCTGTGTGCCTCCTGTGTTATACTGCACAATTCCTGCTCCTCCTTTTAAGCTGTGAAGCCTGCTATCTGCACATCATGGCTCCATGTTAAGAGAAGAGGCTCTGGAGCACATGGGTCTGGATTCAATTCCATCACTTCCTAGCTGGGTACCCTTGAGAAAACTACTTACACTTTCTGAGCCTTAAAGAAATTACCTTCCTCATCTGTGAAAACAACATCAGTCCCTTCCTCACAGCATTATTAAGCAGATTAAATGGTACCATGTTGTATAAAATGCTCAGGCAAGAGTGTAGAATGTGGGTGTATTAGTTATTATTGTACCAGGTGCCTCTCCACTTGTCATGATCAGCTCATTACACTTTCCAGGGTGACAGCCAGTGAGCCAGCTGTGTGAACCATGCTCCTGTGCCAAAAACAGGGCAGAGAGGCTCTTACTCAGCACCCCAATGATGGAATTCACAAGTCAGTTCTCCCACTTCTGACAACTTCTTCCCTATGGAAGAATCTCATGTTTCCCATGGGATCAACAAAAACAAGAGCTACATATAAGTAAAAACAGGACTTCTTGTTTTCTTCTTCCATATATAGAAACTGTTCAATATACTTACTCTTTAAGAAATGGGAATATAAAATTTTAATTCAATAACAGCCCCCAGAGGGAGAAATTTTTCTCTGGGCTGTAGCCACAGTGACCCAGAGCAATGTTCCCAGAAGGCTGGAGAGAATTGAGCCGAAAGTTCCCTCATCTTGATCAAATCTCTTAGGGCCTCAAGGGCAGAATCTGAGTGAAGGTGGGATCTGGAGGCTGTGCAGCTTTGGATGGAGAGGGAGGCAGCACTTAGCATGTGAATGGATGACACTACAACATCTTGGGCATATCTCAGGTCCCCCTGTTGGAGAGCTTCCTCTGGGTGAAGATGATGAGGCACACCATATTTTTAAAAGGGACCAAGTAACATTTCCAGTCATCCCTGATTTCCTAGAACCTTGACACTCCCTCATCAAGAAGTAGAGTCTATTTCCTTTACCCTTGAAATTGTAGCTACATCAGTAAGTGAAATGTTGTAAATGTGATGCTGCATAACCAACAAAGCTAAGTCATACAAAGTAACACAGCTTTCACCTGGCTCTCTTCCCCAGCTGCCATATTGTGAGGAAGCCAAAGCTACATGGAAAGGCCACATACTGATATTCTGGTCACAAGGCCCACCCAACAGCCAGTACAAACCACCAGATGCATATGAGATGCATCAGATGATTCAAATGATTCCAGCCCCTAGAGGCTTGGAACCTTCTTCCAACTTCTGCCTTGGAACCTTCCAGCGGAGGCCGAAGCATCATGGAACAGAGGTAAAGCAACTCCAATGTGCCCTATTGGAATTTCTAAACTCTCAGCAACCCAATACAGGAAATTCAAGTCCCCCTTCACAATACAGGAAGTTCAAGTCCCCCTTCTTCTCACAGTTGGCCACAGAGTGTAAAACATAAGTGGTTGTTCATACCATTAAGTTTGAGGTAATTTTTAACTTAACACTACATAACCAGAATAGCCAACCATAGCCTTTATTGGCAGGTTCAGCTCTTGGGGGCTACCATGTAAGAGGGTCACAGACCAACTAAAGAAATTCCCAAGCATTGTGATCAGGGTGGAGGGGCCTGAAACTCTGGTCTAGATGGTGAAAGCTGGAGATGGGTATGGAGTGTGGACTCAGTCATGACTTTTCTATCCCTGAGGGTGGAGTGGGATTGCCCTGGGGTGGCAATATGCCTCAGAGGGAAAGGACAGTCTTCAGCATTAGGTGGTCCTGGGTTCCATCTTTCCTATCTCCTCTCTCACTATCTCATAACTTGAATGAATCAGGCCATCTCTGTGGGCCTCCCAAGGGGATAACAATATCCTTCTTGCAGGATGCTTGTGCAGATTAAATAAGAATATAGGTGGCTTGCTTGACACAAAGACTCTTAATAGATATGCTCATAAAAGGTCCTTTGGCTACCAGTTCAAACTTGCAATAAAGAGGAAGTGTTGGTGAGAAAGGTGATAGAGGACACATCTTCTGAGGTAAAGATGGGAAGAAGAACTGGCATGTGACTTACCTTATCTCAAGGTTTGAATGTGTAGAAAAGAGGCTTCAGGAGGTGACAGCAGATGGGAGTTTCAGCTTTATTAACAGCACAATTGTCCAATGACTGCCAAAAGTAGGGCTGCACTGGAGCCTGGACTTTTCTCTAAGAGGAGATCTTGATTGATTGATTGTATCAAGTTTGAACACAGGGGTGCTTTAACCACTCAGCCACATCCCCAGCCCTCTTTTATTTTTTATTTTTACTTTGAGATAGTCTCTCTATAAGTTGCTCAGGCTGGTCTCGAATTTCAATCTTCCTACCTGAGCCTCCCGAGTCACTGGGATTACAGGCATGCACCACTGAGCCCAGCTAAGAGATCTTTAATTAATGATTCATGTTAATGGTTATGGGATTATTCAGGCTTTCTATTCCTTTGTCAGTTTTGGTCACTTGTGTTTTTCTAGGACTTCTGCATTTTGTGTATTTTGTATATTCAAATGAATTGATATAAAGTCATCCAAATGCCTTTTTAATCAGCCAGGAAGTTTACTTTTGTATCAGACCCCTAAAACAGTGCTGTGAGATCATGTCATGGTCTCTTTCCTACTGGTTGTAGAGGTGGTGCTCTGCCACCCGTTACAGCCCCAGCCACGATACCCCAGGCCTCCTAGGGCAAAGCGGAGGATGCATTGTGCACCTTGCTAGTTAGAAATTCTGCCCATGACTCATCCACAAAGTTCAAGGGAAAGCCAAGTTCTTATAGCCTCTTAAAGACAGCTTGGGCTAGACACAGTGGCACACTTATAATCCCAGCAACTTGAGAGGCTGAAACAGGAGGATCACAAGTTCAAGGCCAGCCTGGGCAACTTAGCAGGGCTCTGTCTCAAAATAAAATAAAAGTGGTTGGAGATGTAGTTCAGTGGTAGAGCAGCCCTGGGTCCAATCCCCAGTACTGCCAGAAAACAATTAAAAAAAAAAAAAAGACATCTCAAAGTGCCCCTGGATGATTAGGGCTCGGGGTGACCATCTCCCCCAACCCTTCAGTGGACAACTCCTTTTCCTTCTTTCCTTACTGGTTTCCCAAGCCCAGCAGACCCTGGGAACCCCACTTTGGCAGGTGGTCATGATGTTCACTCTCCTCTCTGTTGCTGGTTAATTCCTGCTGAAGACAAGCAGCATCTAGCAGGCTGGGCCAAAGGCTGGGATCTGGGTGAAGGGTTATCTGTTTGTGCCAGGGTGACCTCATGTGTGCAGACGCTGGATTGAGAACGGACAGAGTATTCTCTGCAATGGTTCCAGTGAGGTACCCACTTGGATGTCCTGTGATGTTGGCCTGTCCCAGTGGGGCCACCTTCCTTCCTGATGGCTTCAGAGAAACCATAAAGAATGGGACTGTGGGTGGTATTCCTGAGTACTTCCCTCCCAGGGAGTCCCAGCTTGCCGTCCCCACCTCCATCTGCCTCACCCATTGGGTCCTCCTCGCTACCCTGCAGCCCCTCCCACCCTCAAAGAGCAGCCATGCGGAGCTCTGCCTCCCTCCAAGGGTGGCTGCTGGGAGGGTCCTGGCAACATCGCCCTCCACCTGGACACCCCACTGAGGAGAACACAAGACACAAGCTGCTGCTAGGTCTGTCTGCCAGGGTCAAAGTCCCCACAGACTTAGTCAGGAAGGGGCCACTCAGCCAGCCCTGGAACCTGATGCTTGGGGGTAGGGGAGTGAGTGGGGTCCAAGCGGCACAAAAGGGGTTAAAGGAGCTGGTGGAAGATGGGAGCGCAGGGTGCACAGCACTGCTGGAAAGCAGCTAGCCGGGTGCATGGCTAATTAGAACTGAGCATCAGTAAACAATGCCTTTTCCCCTCATTAAGGACAAATCTGTATGTATAATGTGCCTATTTTCTCTTTCATTAACTTATAAATGGCCACTACTTTAAAGCCATTTAACCAGCAGTTTTGACTTGCCCGTCAGCTCAGGGTCTGACAATCTTCTCACTTCTGAGGCTGACAGAGGTGGCCCCTCCGCACATGGTCCTCACAGAAGAGGACATGTGGATGCTCCTCTGAGACTCAAGGAGCTGCAGAACCTTCCAGAAAGGGATGCAAGGGGATGTGGGAGGACAGGCAAGGCCAGGTGCCCAAGCAGGCCTTCTGCCCTGGACCCAGGTGATCCCCCACCAGCCCCTCCTCCTGGGCTTCTGATGATCACCCACGCTCTCTAAATTGCTCTTTCTGTGCCCTTGAGTAGCAGAGGACTCTGATTCTTCCTATAAAAGAGGAGCCTTGAGAATGTGCCCAATCTACACACATCCTCCAGGATGCCCAGCAACAATCTGGGACCAGAGATCCCAAAGGTGAGATATCACATCGGCCCTCACAAAGCTCACAGTCCAGTGGAGAGAGCAACATGCACACATAGGTAAGAAAATGAGGGTCCTGCCAAGTGAAGTCTGCACTAAAAGTTGGGAAGGCTTCCCAGGTGAGAGTATGCCTCTTCCATCAGTCTAGAAACTTCCCAGGAGTAAGTATGAGGTCTCCTTCATCAGGCTAGCACTTCAGAGGCTACTGACCAGTCCCTCCATGGGACTAGGAGATGCCCTGGCAGCAAAGCCTGGAGACCCCTGGGTTAGGAACAATTGCTCCTATGGGATCAGAAACTCCCATGAGGGAGGGATCTGTCCAAAAGCAGGGCTTATTTCCCTGTCCTTTTCTAGGTAGCCCCCAGGACCCTGGATAAAGATGAGCCCAGCCTTGAAGCAGCCTCCTTGTATTCCTGCCTCCTTCCTGAGTCCCAAAATGTTTACCAATCCTGTCCTAGGACTTAGGGGTAGAGATGGTGCCAAAGAGGAAAAGGACATAACCTTTGCCTGTAGGAGCACCCATAGGGAGCTTCCTGGTTTTGTAGTGCCACCGATACACACAAAGCAATAGTAAGACAAGAGAAAGATGAACACTTATGGAGGGCTCACTTTGTAGCAGCAAAAGGCATGTCCATTACCAGCTCTGTCAATCCACCTAAGTGCTCACAGTTGTGAGATGGATAATATTTTCCCTATTCTACAAATGAAGAACTAAACTTCCAGTAAAGCAATTTACTCAAGATCACGTAGCCAGTTGGTGGTAGAACTGGGAGTTAAACCTAATCTGTCTAGTTCCAAAACCTAAGCTCTTTCCACCACATCCAACTGTCATCTGGGATGAATTTTTTAAAATTTCATAAACAGCAGAAAAGAGGAAGAACATCGAGAATGGAGGTTCTGGCAGCTGTCAAACCTCAGATGCAGGAAAGATCTGGAGTGGCCAAAGATGTTCTGAAGATCTGATGGTGAAGCTGGGGAAAGCCCTACTTCTGGACCCCCTGCCCTGTACCCTCCCTGGACAGGAAAATTGAAGAATCCTCAAGCCTGGTGAGGAAGCATGCTCATAAATTCAGTTGTTCCTTAAAATACTACCTCTTGGTAGTATTTTAACATTAGATGGACTTCTGATGGGTGCTAGGTTGTTCCACTGTTGGAAAATATGGACATCATGATCATTAGCCTTGTTATTAATTACAAATACTAGGAAACAAGGTGAAATTCCATCCACAAGGAAAAACAAGAGGGTCTATTCACATGCAGAATGCTATCTATACAGCTGTTAATGAAAATAGGTCCATGCAGGCTTGACATGGCTAAGTCTCCAAAATACACTGTCGCGTGAAGAAAACACAACTTGCATGCATGATATTACTTATGGAAAAAGAGATATCTCCAAACAAAGAGCTTTCAAGGGCTACATATTGTACTTATGAGATCTGAAAAATACACATCAAACTGATCACAGCAGTTACCTCTGGTTGGGGGTAGACATAACCAGATGGAAGGATCAAAGGGGACTCTGGTTTTCACGGGGTGACCACCTGTCCAGGTTTGCCCAAGAGGCCTCTGTTTTCCCTGTTGCAGGTGTGACTAAAAATAGTGCTTGCTTTTCACTCTCAAAAGTGTTCTGTTTCAGTGATAAATTATATAATGGTCTTACTTATCTATGGTGTTAATTTTTTACAATAAGAACGCATTAATTCAACCCTGTGTCATTTCTGATAATGCATAATGTAGAAGGTAAAGTCCTCCTCCCGCCCTCCAGGCCCCAGACCTACTCCTCAGAGTCAGGCATGGTAACAGTTTCCTAGCATCCTTCTTGAAACTGTAAATCCATATCTAACCTCGTCACCTTGACACACAGAGAAAGAAATATATGAAATTAGGCAGTACATACTGTTTCTAAACTTGCTTTTCTCACTTAATTTTGTCTCTGTCACGATTATTAGGAAAACCTGATTAATACAGATCCTCAGGTCCTACCAATAGAGCTGTAAATTCAGTGGATCACAGTGGGGTCCATAGATATATATTTCTGACAATCTTTCTTGGTGATTCAGGTGACACTACACTATGGATTCCACGTTGATCTTTGTCCACAAAACAATCATTCATTCATTTATTCAATAAGCAATTATGGATCCTTGCTCTGGGCTTGGCCTTAGAGATTCTTGGACTTCAACAGAGAACATATGCAGTCCCTGCCCTCCTGGGCACAGCCTCCTTCTCTTCCCTGTCATCACTGGTGGTTGGTTATAGAGGTCATGAGTATGGTACTGCAGCAAGAGCCAATCCTAGTGCACCTCGTCTGACTACATGACCTTGGGAAAGTACTTAGCCACTCTCTGCCTCAGTTACCTCATTTGTAGAATGGGCATAATAATCCTCACATCACATGATGGATGCTCAATAAATTGCAGTTACTATTAATAATAAATTAATTAGAAACAATAAATATATCTTAATAATAAAACTCATATAGTGTTCCTGACAAGTATGTTTAAACTAAGTCCAATCATGAGCAAATAATGAGACAAATTCTGAACTACAAATCCATAATACAAACACACTGGCACTCTTTGAAAACATCAGTCTCAGGCTAGGGCTGTAACTCAGTGGTAGAGTGCTTGCCTAGCATGTGTGAGGCCCTGAGTTTGATCCCTAGCACTGAAAAAAAATGTGTATGTGCCAATATCACAAAAAGCAAATGTAAGAAACTTTTCTAGATTTTAAAACATGAAAGGGATATACAACCAAATTCAAAATGTTCTTCAAGTTTGGATTATTGATTTTAAAAATATATATCTATAAAGAACATTACCAAAATAACCAAGATATGAATATTAACTTATACAACACTGTAGCAATGTTAAATTTCTTTTTATTTATTTATTTTTTTAGGACACAATACCTTTATTTTACTTATCTATGTGGCACTGAGGATCTAAGCCAGTGCCCCACGCATGCAAGGCAAGCGCACTACCACTGAGCCACAACTCTAGCCCTGCAATGTTAAATTTCTTGAGTGTGATAATTACACTATATAAATGCCCTCATTCTTAAGAGATATATGCTGAAACACTCAGAGATAAAGCATTGCTGGGCTAACATGCATGAAGCCCTGGATTAAATCCCCAGCATCATAAAGAGAGAGAAAAAGAGAGACAAAGGGTCATGCTGTCTATAAACAACTCTCAAATGGTTCAGAAAATTGCATGTGTAGGGATAGGGAGACAACAGAGAGAAAAGGAGAAAGATGGGAAGAAAGACAACAGAGAATTTGCAGCAAAATGTTAATAACTGATATATTAAGTGAACATGTGGGTATTCCTATTCTGTTCTTCCAATTTACTACATAGATTTGGAATTTTTAAATAAAAATTAGGAAAGGTGAAATTTAATGTTTTTTTTAAAACAATATGCAAGATAGTGGTTGAATTGGGAGGGAGGAGTAACTTGGAGGGAGCTCTCTCAGGGTGTTGGGGACGCTGTATGTCCTGAACTGAATGTGTTTGTTTCAGTAGGATTTTTAAGCTGGACACTGAAGATCCTACTCCTTTTTGCTTGTATGTTATATGTCAATGATTATAAGTTTATTTAGAATGATTCTCATATTAAAGCATTCTCCACTACACCCTTCCCTCTGATCTAAGTCTTTGATGCAAGACAGCCTTGGCAAGAGTAGAAGCTGGAAGGAAGGCTGGGGTTAGGCTCCCCTTCCCTAACTGTTATGCCATCTCCAGGGGGAGGAGAGGAGGCCTGAGTCTGAGGACAGCTTGGCCGGGGCCTGGCTCCTTGGGAGGACTCAAGCTGTGTCCAGGAGGGCTCTAGCCTGCTCCTCTGAGCCATGCCTGACTTCTGCTGTCAGGCCCTCAGGCAGGAGGTTAGCCTTGACTCCACACTGCTCTGGTCTCAGTGTTCCCCTCTTTGTCAGCTCTGTGGGCCCAGATGGATGTGGGATTAATGAGGCATCTCATCTGGTGTGAGAAGTAAGTCGAGGGGTCACATTTCCCACTCCTTGCCTTATTCCCTGTGAGCTTGATCTGATCAGCCTCACTAGATGGAAACAGGGATGTAGTCACCTCTCTGTGTTTTACAGATTAATTGCTGGAGTCCTCAGCTGCCTCCATTGATAAACATGATAGCAACAGCTAACACATACATGGAGCTAGATATGTGCCCAGTCCTGTTCTAATGTATTTAATGTATATAATACAACAACTCTCTGAGACAGGTAATATTTTTTACCCATTTTACAGACAGGGAAACAGAGGTATACCCTCCAGCCTTCAAAATCATTTGCCTAAGCGGATTTGGCTGCATAATTTGCAGGGCCCAGTATAAAATTAAAACATGAGGACCTTGTTCAAAACATATTAAGACTTTCAAGATACCAAACATCAAGCCAAGCATAAAGCCTATTTAAGGAGGGGGCCCTGTGAGACTACACAGGTCTGCATACCCACAGGCCAGACCTGTACATTACTGTAAGTAGCAGTGGGAACTTGAACCCAAGCAGTCTGACTGCAGAGTTTGTTCTCTTATCTACTGTGCAATATTACCTCTCTAACTCACCATTCTCCAAACTGTCCTGGAACCAGAGATACTTACTTGGTGCATCAGGACCTGTTCCATTTCTTAAAAGCCAGATGGACACAGGGTTGAACAGACTTAATTGTTGGCTGTTACAGCGGGTAACTGTTGAAAACTGGTCCCACACAGTTCAACACCTGCATAATCATAGTGCTGTTCCACACAGAAGGACACAAAGAGCAAAGCACAACCAGAACTGCAGGGCTGGGAGGACCAGCCTCTCTAATAAACTTCTAAGTTGACTATTAACTCAGTTCACCAAATCTAACTCCCTAATTCCTGAGGGTGAGTTTCTTTGGTGTGCTTTTATCCTTTCCTATCAAAGGATCTCAGAGGGGACCAACTTAGTTAACAGAAAGGCTCCCATTAACCTTAAACCCAAAACGAAAGGGTGAGTCAGGGTCTTGAGTTCAGTCTTCCCAGGAGGCTGCTGGTCCCTATGCAAATATCTTTACCTCCATAACCAGCTCCAAACATCAAAACCTTCTTTGGATATTTTTGTTGCACCCTTTCCTAGAGCAAATGTGTTTGCCTACTTACCTCATAACTGCATAATAAGAGGAGAGATGTTACTTATTTTCTAGAAAACCTAGTTTTGCCTAAGTGCTCCATCACACAGTTTAACACCATTGATAGATCAATGTCACACCCAGATACTTTCATAATGACATAGATGGCTTAAAAGGCATTGGATAATGAGACTTTAAAGGATGAAGAACTGGAGCTTCTGTGTGGATAGGAGGAGCTAAGCCAGTGACACTTGGCTTATCATTACCACTATAGCGTCACTTGTGCCCAGTAGTTGGCAATGCCAGGGAGTGCCTGGATTGCTCTCGGTACATGGGGCATCTCTGCAGGCACACTTAAGTCATCTCCATTTTAGAAATGTGTTCAGTTGCAGAAAACAGAATACCCAACCAACAGTGCCCTAAACAAATAGAGGTGTACTCTATTCACGTGACAGAAAGGTAGGACGGATACTGGCATTGATTTACCAGTTCTACAATGTCAGGGCTGATATTGCTGTAATTCTTTTGGTCTTTCTATCATAGTGGCCAATGGCTGCTGCAGCTCCAGCCTTCAAGTCTTCACTCAAGGGGGAAAAAAAGGCAAGAAGGGGCAGCACCTTTATAGGAAAAGAAAAGACTTCCTAGTGCCTCCAGAAGATTTCAGCTTACGCCTCATTGGGTTGAACAGGGTCACATGGCCTTCCCTAGCTGCAAGGGAATCTGAGATTTTATCTTGTTTGGGTCTAGGCACATTTTCACCAGGAACAAAATTGGAATGTTGAAACAAAGAAGGACACAAAGGTCCCACACCCTTCTGCCAGTAGTTCTCTCAGCGGCCCCTGTGCACCTTCCCAACCACCCTGGAACCCTCACAGAGAGCCCCCGACACCTCTGTGGTCCTCCCAGTACCCCAGGCAAGAGGAGCCCACCCAGGGAGTCAGGATTTCCCCTGAGCTGGCAGGCACCACAGTCAGCTTTCTCCTGTGGTGATTAATGATGCTCCGCTGAGCCTGGGAAGAGGCGGCTAATTAGCTATAGACTGATTAAGGACAAAGTCCCAGACATAATAAACGTGAGCTTTCCATCCTCCTCTCTCCCTCCCAACCCTGCCACCACCAGTAGAAACCAAGCCTGAAGTGCCCCTCACAGTCTGCCCACCTGGGGAGACCTGGCAGTGTCCCCCACATCACAGTTCCCGTGGCCTGGCACAACCAGGGCATGGTGGCAGAAGCCGGCCTACCGGGGTCTTCTTTCAGGGCTGATAGCCCTTCCAGCATTTTCCAAACTCTTTGCTCTAGACCAGGCATGGTTAGACCCAAACAAACTGAGTCTCTGCCCTAAAGTATCCGCAGCTGAGGGCTACAGAAATCCAGCAAAGGCTGAGAACAGCATGACCTGGGGTTACTGGACAGGGTTCCATGCAGGGACTTGGTGAGTGGAGACGCGGCCCTGTAGAAAAGGGTGGCCACCTACGCAGGTGTGGAGGAGAAATGAGCAGAGCACAGTGGTGAGTGGTGGGCAGTAGTGAGTGTGGGTGGGGCAAAGGGGTGGGGAGAGGTAAGGACAGATGAGAAACAGGAGGCTTAGTCGTGATGCAGCCCAGTTGCTTCCAGCCCCACTTGTCCCACAACAACTGGCATCCAAATACAAGACACCCCTGGTGACCCACTCCACCTCCAGCTAGGACACTTCACCTGTATCTCCCACACCAGAAAGTATACCCAGGTGCAAATGAAGCCATCCTACAGCCACCCCTGCTAAGGATGGATGAAAATGAGCCCTCTGACACACGAATCTTGTACAAGATAAGGCTGTGATAAGGACAGAGGATACACTTTAGCCACAGATAACAGGAGAAATTCAATGAGCATGACTTCTCAGGTTCTCTCGTTTCCTCCAAGGAGATATTTACAGGGGACAAAGGTGAAGGCCTGTCCAGGCCTGACTTGGGAAGCAAGCCTTCCACCTTGCCTGGCTCATCTTTTCCATTCCTTGAGTCTCAGCTCAAGTGCCACTTCTTTGGGAAGCTTTCCCTGACTCCCCAGATTAGATCAGATTTTCTGTATTTCCCTTTGAGAAGTGCATCATAGTTTATACTAGTGCATTTAAGTGATTGTGTATCTTTACAATGATGTATTCAACCAGCAAATATTAATGGAGCCACAAAATGTGCTAAGTTATGGGGACGCAATGAGATGTGCTCTCATAGAACATATTGTCTATAAGTCCTGTGGCACCTAAGCAAGCATGTACCTTAATGCCAAAAGTGAGGCTTCCCCCAGCCCCAGGAGAACACTAGGACAACTCAGGCATTAATGCCATGCCAGTAGGAAACCACACCCCACAAGCGCCTTCAAGTGCAGTTGCTCAGTTTGCCCATGACATAAGGGGCTTCAGGGCATTCTGGGGTGTGTTGCCCATACTCTTCCTGCAGAGCTGAGACACTGGCTCCTCTAGCTGCAAGGAGTGTCAGCTATTAACAGTTGGTAGCTAAGTTCCTCTCTAGGAATTGTCCTCAGTCAAAGAGAGGCACATTATTCCCCACAGCAGCTCCCAACCGATGCCGATGCCGGGGCATTTGAGATGACAAAGGCCTGCCCCACCCCCAAACCAGGGCATTTTGGCATAATCCTTCCAGCTTCAGAGCTTCCTGTGGGCTTGCTCAACTTCTCCCTCTGCGGTCCTGCTTCTGTCACCCCAGTACAGGGGTAGCTCCTGAGAGCATTCCCCAGTGAGACTTCTGCATGCAAATTTCAAATGTCAGAGTCTCTTTCTTAAAGAACTTGACCAAGGAACAAGTAGGAGTTGAATCTACCCAGATGTGTGACTGCCTCAGTCTAGGGGAAAGGACTCCTTTTCTAAGCTGCATGACTTAATAGCCCAGCCCAGCCCAGCACCCCCATCCTACCTGAGAGGTGAACGAGGAATCCAAGCCAGTGCCACAAAGGCCTTGGCAAGGACCTGGGGAAGGAACCAAATCGTGCAGCTAAGTGAGTTAGAAGACTCCAGAGAAGACAATATCTAGGATAAGAAGCCCACCATCCCCTGGAGTCTGATTTCAGCTGATTTAACAGGTCTCCAGGGACTTTATTTCAGTAAGACAACCAGGAAATTCTTCATCTCTATGCTGAGGATTCCCAACATGTGGAAGGGTCAAACCAGCCACCAGCATCCTAATCCAGGCCCAGTGTGTGGGAGAACTTGCCCGGGTAGGTGCAGGGGGGTGGTGGAGGCAGTAGGAAGGAATGAGGCTTGCACAAACTTAGTAATTGAAATCATTAATAGCAGTAAAATAAGTTGTCCATCCTACATGTAATTTGTAGTAATGTTTGGTTACTGAGATTAATTTCTGGTAATGAAATACTAATTAAACCATTTATTGAGTAATGTATTTGCTTGGTGGTATTTTATGGGTGTTCACTTATAAATATTTTAATTACTTTTGCTAAGTAATTAGAATTTACTAAATAATTTCCAAACTATTTATTAATTTCTAGCAATTCTCAGCCAACCAACAAGTAATTGTTTTACTTTATATCAGTAATTAAAGTCTTTAAAAAAAAAATACTTGGAAGAGAAGAGAAATTTTGAAGAACTGGCTATTCTATGCACACAAAATTGGGTGTGTTAAAGCCAAAAAAGACATAAAATCACTGTTGATCCAATATTATTCGAACACTGTTAAATTTTTTAACTTATATTTTTACGGATGTCTTTTATGGGTGCATGTACAATTTTTTCAAAATTGAGATACCAGCTACATGCTTTCTGGTCAACAAACTATGCCAATTTTTTGTGTCAACTTTCTATTCTATTCATGCCAAGAGGCTAGGGTGTAACTCAGTGGCATGGCAAGTACTTAGCATACTCAAGGTCCCCAGCACCCAATAAATTAACACATCAGCCAAGCCATCCTAGAAAAAAATGCTTTCTTTAACAGTTTAAGAGGCTTTCTGGAAGCAATACTTTTTCCACCTCTACTTACCCACTGTGTACCAGATACTATGCAAAGTAATGTGCACAGGCTACCTATGATCATCACAACATGGGACTGTAAACCACTCTGTGGCAATAACCTGTGTGCCATCAGGCCTCCACAGGGCCCATCACAGTGTGAAACCACATAGGTGAAATAACAGTTTGGGATGAAAAAAAAAATGAAATAAATGTAGATCTATTTTTTATCTATGAAAATAAGATTTTAATGAATATATTGTTCTGTAGTTCAGGTTCTCATTTATAACCATATTTTCATATCAATAAATATTAAAGAGCAGCAGCATCCTTACAGTAGTGCATGGTATTCCATGAAGTGACCTCCATTTATTATCCAATCTCTAATTACTGGATATTTTGCTTGTTTTAGCTGCTCACTGTGGTGAACAAAACTATAATGAATGTCACTGTGCATAGATCTTTGTGCCCTTGTCCAGCAATTTCCCTAGAACATGTTCTTAGAAGTAGAATTGCTAGATCAAAGTGTTATGAGCATTTTTAAGACTTTTGATACTGTTCAAATGCTGCAAGAAAGATTGAACAAACTTACACCCCACCAGTAGGGACGAAAGTCACGTTTCTTGTACCGCATACAATTACTATTATTTTTTGGTTTTTTCTTTTTTTTTAGTTATAGATGGACTTTATACTTTACAAAATAAATAACTTTATTTTGCTTATTCATTTTTTTTAATGTGGTGCTGAGAATGGAACCTAATGCCAGGCAAGCACTTTGCCACTGAGCCACATCCCCAGCCCCCAATTACTATTATTCTAAATCTTGTGTCATTTATTTTCATTCTTTGTCTATACAAAAAGGTGGCCCAAGAGGGCTTTTTGACTCACAGAGCTTCACAACCCACCTCCCCACTGGCTTGGAAGAAATACAGAATGGTCAACTCGTGAAGACTTATGGGCTCTTTATAATTTAAATAGCATCAAAATGTTTAAAACTGTTTGCCACCACACTATTCCTCTTTGCCCCCTGGTCTCCCGCTTTCCACCCAGAGACTGCCTCCCTAAGGATGTCACCAGATGTGGCCCAAAAGGCTTGGCTCGTCACAGGCAGTGCCTGCCCCAAGTGTTAGCAGAAGAGATAACACCTCTGTGGACACTCTCCTTGACTGTTTTTTTTTTTTTCTCAGTACCAGGGGTTGAACCCAGGGGTGCTTTACCACTGAACTATATCCCAGCCCTTTTTATTTTTTATATAGAGACAAGGTCTCACTAAGTTCCTGGGGTAGTCTCAAACTTGCAATTCTCCTGCCTTAGCCTCCTGAGCAGTTGGGATAATAGGTGTGTACCACAGTGCCCAGTTCTCCTTTGCTCTTGACAAAATATCTCCCCTATCAGCATGTTGCAGTGCCTCAAACTTCTACCACCAGTAATACACAATAAGCAGGTTTTTAAACACTCAGAGGTTAGCTTGGGAGGCATTTTATAATTAGTTTTTCTGAGGCTCTCCCAGCTTCTTTTCAATGCTCCTTTCTCAACTACAGCCAAGTTACTCAGTACATTTTTGACATCCCAAAATTTGAAATCCCAATTTTAGCCCCCTTTCCCCTCCTCTGACACGGTTTCCTAGAAGAACTTTTTAGTAAGTATGTGGCTTAGTCTATTTTGTGTTGCTATAACAAAATACCTGAGACTAGATACTTCATAAAGAAATAAAGTTTATGGGGCTGGAGATGTGGCTCAAGGGGTAACGCACTCGCCTGGCATGCGTGGGGTGCTGGGTTCGATCCTCAGCACCACATAAAACAAAATAAAGATGTGTGTCCACCGAAAACTGGAAAATAAATATTAAAAAATAAAAAAAAAAGAAAGAAAGTTTATTTTGGCTCAAGGGCTTGGAGGCTAAAAAGTCCATGAAGACACACTCTGTGTCATAATATTGCAAATGGTATCACATGGTGGGAACACTTTTGAGAACAGAAAGCAGCGCAGGAAAGAGGCGGAAACACCAAGAGTGACATTGCTTTGTAACAACCCACTCTCATGGTAACGAATCCAACTCACTCCTGGGAGACCTAAGCCACTCTCTTGAGAAAGACACTGATCCATTCATGAGGGTTGATTCCCCATGAGCTAATTAATTATCTCAACAGGTCCCACCGCCTCTCAACACCATCATGTTAGGAATCAAATTCCAACATGAGTTTTGGTGGGGACAAACCACATCCTAACTATAGCAATGACAGAATCACCTTCCTTCTCCAAACAGACCTAACTTTCCTGGATGGAGGAGATACTGCAACAGCTCTTGACAAAGAGAGGGAGGCAAAGGACGAGAGTAGCCTGAGACTCTCAGTGGGGACCACTGAAGTTGTCTCGCCCTCTAATGAGAACCTCAAGGCAGGGTACACAGCTGGTGCTCAACCTATGTTTGTTGTTTCTCCAAACAATAGATAATTCCCACGGGCATATCCCTATGATGACACTTTTGTTATTTTTTCTTTATTCTCTGTATCTATTTCCTCTCTCTTCAGAAAATGCCAGGTTCCAGGCACCTCTCCAGACCCTCAAAATTCTCAGAAGAGAAAAGGAGGAAGGACGAGAGCCCAAGTATTGCTCCTTACTACCCAGAAAGGTCAAGAGAAAGAAGGCCTGGCTCTCCCTAACAGAATCCCCTCTTCCACTTGGACCAGAGTACAGCTCATTGTAATCATCACTAACATTTATTTATGTAATCCTTACAAAGTGACAAGCCCTCTGTTAAGCACTTTACACACATTGTCTCACTTAAATCATATGTTTATCCTTATTTAACTGATGAGAAAGGAAGACTCAATTTTTTGGTTTTGCAGGGTTTAGGCTACAGTCTGAAGGAAAAGTAAATTCTGTGGACTTTGGGTGCATGGGTAATGAAATGCTAAGGGCAGACGCTGAGTCTTATTTATGGGTGTATCCCCCATAAGCATTTAGTGTAGTACCTGGCCCAGGGTAGGCGCATGGAAGATGACCTATAAATTCTCTTCCCCTTTGTGGGTTTTAGTATTTTCATCAGAAAAAGAAGAAGTCTGGACTAGATGACCCCAAAAAGTGCCTTTTGTTCTGCAAGGCGCTGGACACTGGATCTAAGGGACCTTTCCTTAATGGTTCTCTGGCGTTCTGCCCCTGCACTCTTAGGGTTGGCAGAATTCTAAGGATGGCTCCCCAAGATTCCCACCCCCAATTGTGGTGCTGATGTGAAGGGATTTTCCAGGTAAGGGATTTCAGTTTTGAATTTCTACTGTGTCCCAGGTTCTCCATTAGAGGCCTGTACATAATTGGGAGCAAAATTGTGTGGAATAGACAAAGTGAGCAGGAGTGTGGGGGAGGAAAATCAGTGTGCACCAGAGATGCTGAGTAGTTACCATGGAAGACCTGGAGCCTGGAAGCTGGATAGATTCAGAATGGCAGAGGAAGGGGAAGGGGTAGAAATATTCTAGGTAGATGGTAACACAAAGGAACTGAGGGAGGAATGAGCATGGGTTGGCCACTGTTGAGGGAACCCCAGGTTTCTCCAGACCCACATCTGGAAACCAGCTACCGTGCCAAGCAGCCAAGAAAATAGGTTAAAAGTATGTATCTTGAAAGGAATGGGGGCTCTTAGTCTTGGGAAAAGGGAAGTAAAAAAAAAAAAGGAAGATCTGGTAGAAGTATAAGGAGGAGGACAGAAAAAATACCTGGGAAAGTTTGCCATGAACAGATGCAAGTTAAGATAAAGGAATGGAGCCCAGGGGAGGGGACAAAGGTAGAAGCTCATGCCTGTGTCCCCACTCATACCACCATGGAAGGGAGGGCAAAGCGATAGCCCATCAGTGTCTGAGCCTTGTGTGATCTGCCAGGAGATTATCTAGGCCTGGATTATGAAGTCTGGACCTTGAACAGATAGGCCTGCTACCAAGGAATGCCCACAATGAAAAGCAAGGGCATTGTGGTGATTAAAGGCAGGTTGGGGCTGGACTTCAGTTGGTCTTGAAAGCCACAATGTAAAGCAGGGGTGTTCGATCTTGGCTGAACACTGGAATTACCTGGTGATCTCTTTAAAATACTGATAAGTAGATCTCACTTCAAAAAATCTGATGTAGTTGGCCTGGGTCAGCTGTGGTCTCAGGAGTTTTAAAAACACCCTGGTTACTCTAGCATGCCACTAAGGCTGAGAACTACAAATGTAGGGTTTGGACTTCATCCAGTCGCCAGGAAAAGTCCATTAATGATATACATCATACGATGGAAGAGAACTGGAAAGAAAACCTAGTCAAAGTGAAGATAATAATAGCAAACACCAATACAAAAAAAAGTATTTTGTATTCCAGTTTTCCAGGCACTTTTCTAAGTACACACACACAATATCACTAGAGGGTAGATTCTATATGTCCCCACTTTAGAAATATAAAAACTGAGGCTCAGAGTTGACACCTTATTCCCAGTCACATAGCAAGATAATGATAGAATTGAAATTTGAACCCTGAAAGTTTGACTCCAAAGCCCATGATATTAATTTTGCTTTTGCCTGTGGTATATTGTCTTGTGTCAGACAAACACCTTTGCCAAAAACAACTATAAAAGAAAGTTTAAGCATGAAGAGGAGTTACCAGGACAATGAAGATTTGAAAGGCCAAGAACACAAAGGGAAAATGAATGCATTCATATGAACCAGACATCAGATGGCATGTTTCTCTAGAAGGCATTTACAGATATGTATGCAGTTGAGGGACTGAGAAGTTGATAAGAAATTTCTGCAGTTTCCTGTAATTCATGGGGGTGGGGAGGGGGAGAATTGAGTTCTGGACCATTGTAAGCAAAGGAAACTGGAAAATAACCCTGGGGTTAAGTTGGGACCCTTGATGAATTATAGCTAAAAAAGAAGGCCTAATCTTATTTCTAGCATATATGAATAGGTCAGTCATTACAAAAGCTAAAATCCAGATTTAAACCAATTCAATCCAAGAAGAGATTAAGGTAATCTGACCTTGATCTAGTTGAGACAAGAGCAAATCCTCTCTAGAGGAAGATAATATTATCTAGAAGCACAAATCTTCATAATAATTTTTTATCCATGATGTCAAGCATTTAATAAAAAATTATCAGACTTACCAGGAGACAAGACCAAATGACAAAACACCAGAGAGAAAGACCAAATAATACAAACAGACTTACAGGTGATTTATACATGGGAATTATCAGATACAATTTTAAAATAACTAGCTTCAATATATATTTTTTAATTTTTTAAAATATTTATTTTTTTAGTTATAGGTGAACACAATGTATTTATTTTACTTTATGTAGTGCTGAAGATTGAACCCAGTGCTTCACGCATGCTAGGCGAGCGCTTTACCTCTGAGCCACAACTCCAGCCCCTTCAATATATATATATATTTTTTTAATATTTATTTTTTTGGTGTAGATGGACACAAAACAATGCCTTTATTTTTATGTGGTGCTGAGGATCAAACCGGAGTCCCGCCCATGCTAGGCGAGTGCTCTACCGCTAAGCCACAATCCCAGCACCCCCTTCAATATATTTTTAAAAATTAATTTCAAGTGGAGATTATTAGCGGAGAACTGGAACTATTGAAAAAATGGGAGCAAATACAGAAAAACTGAAAAATATAATAACTAAAATTAATAACTGGATAGGTCAGTTTAATAGTAGTAGACACAACTGAAGGGGGGACCAGAAAACTAGAAGACACATCTGTAGGAAACACACAGACTGAAGCAAAATGGAAAATAAAGAAAGGAAATTAAAGCCTTACAACAGAGTGAAAAGGCATAACTTATGTGTAATTGGAGTCCCAAAGGGAAAGAAAGAAACTAAAGCAAGAGCAATATTTGAAGAGATCATTAACTAAGAATTTTCCAAAAGGGAAAAAAATTAAGCCACATATTTAAGAAGTGTTAGAAAGTCAAGGCAGAATAAATTCAAAAAAAAAAAAAAAAACCACACCCACACATTTGGCACATCAAGGTAAAACTGCTAAAAAAAAAAAAAAAAAAAAAAACCTTTTAGAGAGATGATGGGGAGGAGAGAAAGAGAGGGCCTTCAAATTAGTAATAATAACCCACTTCTCCATTAAAAAAAAATGGAGGACAGATAATGAGAGTATCTTCAAAGTTCAGGGCAAAAATAATTGCCAACTTACTGTTATAGCTTTCAAAAATATCCCTTAAAAATAAATAGAAAACAAATACATTTCCAATCAAACAAAAGTTGGATCATTTATAACATCAAAAAATAAGAAGAACAAGGCTGGGGTTGTGGCTCAGCGGTAGAGTGCTCACCTAGCACAGATTTATTTATTTATTTATTTATATGTGATCCTTGGAACCACATAGAAATAAATAAAATAAAGGTATTGTGTCCAATTACAACTAAAACAATACTAAGAAAAAAAAAGAAGAAGAAGCAGGAATAGTGAAGAAAGATTTACTGGCAGAAGGAAAATAATACTAGATAAAATATCAAAGATTCATGGAGGAATGAAAAGCAATAAGAATGATAAAAATATGCATAAAACTAAAATGAACACATTGTCTACATAGAAAATTCCAAAGAATCTACCCTCCAAAAATCTCCTACAACTAAAAACTCAGTTTAGTCAATTACAGGATACAAGGTCAATATAAAAAACTCAATTGTATTTCTAAAAATTAGCAATGAACACTGGAATTCACATTTTTAGAAGCAATGCCAATTACAATAGCACCAAAAATGATACTAGTTAAATCTCACAAAATATATTCAAGATCTCTGTGTTGAAAACATTGATGGAAGCAATCAAAGAAAACCTAAATAAATACAAAGATATGTCATGCTTGCGAACTGAAAGAATCAAATTGTTAAGAATACAATTCCTTTCAAATTGATCTATCGATTCAATACATTTCCAATCAAAATCGCAGTATATTTTTCTAGAATCACAAGTGACTAAGTGGACTGTGGAATGTACACAGGAAAGGCACAGGAATCTAGAATAAACAAAGTCATTTTGAAACACAAGAACAATGTTGAAGGATTCAAAACCCAAATTCAAGACTGACTTTTGACTACTATAATCAAAACAGTGTTTTATTGGCAAAAAGATAAACACATAGATCAATGGAATAGAATAAAAAGTCTAGAAACATATCTACATAGACAACTGATTTTTGACAAAGGTGAGAAGGCCATTCAGTGGAGAAAAGACAGTTATTTCAACAACTGGTTCTTGAACAACTGGATGTTCATATTCAAAAAGGAGAAGGAGGAGGAAGGATGGGGGAAGAGAAGAGTGAAGATGAAAATTGAAGAAGACAAAGATGAGAAAGGAGACGGAGAAGAAGCAGAAGGGAAAGAGGAAGAAGGAGGAGAAAGAAGAGGAGAAGCTTAACTCATATCTCTCACCTTATACACAAATTAACTCAACACTCCTAAGTACCCCCAAGATAATTAAAAGCACATGTTCACAGCAAAAACTTGTACATGAATGTTCACAGCAATATTACTAATAATAGCTAAAAAGTGAAAACAACCCAAATGTCTTTCAGATGATTAATGGGTAAATGTGTATATCAACACATGAAATATCATTGTATTCCAATCATAAAAAGGAATGGAGTACTGACACATGCTACATAAGAAGTGAATCTTGAGTGGGACACAGTGGCACACACTTGTAATCCCAGAGGCTCGGGAAGCTGAGGCAGCAGGATTGCTAGTTCAAAGTCAGCCTCAGCAAAAGCAAGGCACTAAGCAACAGAGTGAGACCCTGTCTCTAAATAAAACACAAAATAGGGCTGGGGATGTGGCTCAGTGGTTGAGTGCCCCTGAGTTCAATTCTTGGTACTCCCCGCAAAAAAACTAAATCTTGAAAATATTATGCCAAATAGAAGGATCTACAGAGACAAAGATGCTGTAGTAGTTGCTTAAGGCTAGGAGTAGGGGGAATAGAGGGTCACTGCAAATGGCATGAGACTTCTTTTTCAGATGATGAAGTGCTCTGGAATTAGTGGTGATGGTTGCACAACTTTGTGAATATACTAAAAACCAATGAGTTGTACAGTTTCAGTGGGTGAATTTTATGGTATGTAAATTGTATCTCAAAACAAAACCAAAAAAAAAACAATTCAAAATGTATCACAAGCCTGAAAGTACAATGAAAAACTAAAATTTCTCGGAGAAATTCTTTATGATCCTAGTTTAGACAAAAAGTTTCTAGATACTAAAACCATGATCCATAAAAGCATTATTCACAAAAAAGAAAGAAATTTATTAAAATTAAAAATTCTTGCTTTGCAAAAGACATTGTTAGGAAAATGCACAAGCAAACCACAGACTGGAAGAAAACATTTGTAAATCATATTTCTGACAAAGACTTGTGTATCAAATGAATAAGGTATGTTCAAAACTCAACAATAAGGAAACAAGCAACCTAATTTGTAAAATGGCAATAGTTCTGAACACACATTTCACCAAAGAGGATATATAGATGACTAATAAGTACATGAAAAGAGTTCCACATAATTAGTCATTAGGGACATGCAAATTAAAACAACCATGAGATTCTATAACATACATATTACAGGGACTTAAATCAAAAAGACTGACTGACAATACCAAGTCCTGACAGGGATGTAGAGTAATTGGAAGTCTCAAATATCACTGTGCAAATGCAAAATAGTACAACCTCTTTGGGAAACAATTTGACGGTTTCGTTAAAAATTAAACAGACACACAATATGAAGGAACAATCCACTCCTAGGTATTCACTCAATATAATGAAAACTTATGCCTATGATAAATGAATATTTACAATATTTCCCCAGACTGGAAGCGACTCAGATGTCTTTCAGCTAGCAAATTGATAAACACTGTATGATACAACTATGCAATTGAGTACTACACAGCAATAAAAGGGACAAACTATTGATTAATACAATAATACGTATGAACCTTAAATGCATGTTGCTATGTGAAAGAAGAGCCATAAGACTACATAGGATAACAGATATGTGATTTTCAGGACTTAGAGCTGGAAAGATAGTTGACAATATGGGGATAACACGAGGCAGTTTGGGGAGTAATAGATGACTCTAATTTAAGGTAGTGGTGGTATGAGTTTGGCAAAACCCATAGAACAGTGTGCAATGGCAAATGAAGTTCACTCTGTGAATTTTCAAAAATCAACCAGGATATAGGGGAAACCCAAAGTGAAATATCAACTATAAAAAATGAAAAATTAATATCATTTCTATAGAAAAATTATGTCACAAGGGATCCAAAATGTGGGAATAAAACTAAAATAGATGAAAACAGAAGCATAAAAAGTTGGAGGTGATAAATGGAGTAAAAGTATTTCAAGGCCCTTGCCTGGTAAAAGTGGTAAAGTATTATTTCATATAGAATTTAATAAATCAAAGACATATATTGCATGCTGTAGAATAATTGCTAAAATAATAGTAAAAGAATATGCAATTAACAACATATTAGGAAGGAAATGCAATAATAAAATACTTGCCTAGTCTAAAGCAAGAAAAGAAATGAGAGCAAAAGAATTGCAAAACCATGGGAATAAACAGAACAAATATTAACATGGTAAATGTAATCCTAACTGTATTAGTGATCCCATTAAATGTCAGTGAGCATTACAGCCGGATCTGGAATGTCCCCCAAAGGCTTGAATATCGGAGACTTGGTCCCCAACAGAAGTGGCACTATTGGGAGGTCGTGGAAACTTCAGGAAGCGAGCCCTAGTTAGAAGAGATGGGTCACTAGCAGTGCACCTTTGAAGGGTGTGTTTTGTCCCTGGCCCCAGCTATCTTCCATCTCTTTTTCTTTCTGTCTCCTCCCTTCCCCCTTTTCTCTAGGTCTCTTTTCCCTCTCTTTTTGCTTCCTGGACATCGTGAGGTGAGCAACTCTGTTTCATCATGCCCTCTCCACCATGATGCTCTGCCTCACCAAAAGCTCAAAATGTTGGGCCCAAGGGTCAGGGGATCATGAACTGAAACCTCTGAAACCGTGAGCCAAAGTAAACCTTTTATCCTTTTACGTTATTTTTCTCAGGTATTTTATCATAGTAGCAGAAAATTGACTAACACAGGGAGCAAGGTATGTCAATTAAAAGACAAAAATTTTCATATCATATTAAAAACATTTGCAGGTGGTTTATAAGTAACATCCTTTAACCATAAGGATATGGAAAGTATAAAAGTAAAAAGACAGGAGGGAGATATCATGCAAATAATAATCAAAAGAGAGATGATATCTCTACACTAAAATTAGAAAAAATAGACTTTAAGGCAAAAGGCATCGCTATATACAAAGATTAAATGTTAAATCAGAAGGATTGGATAATTCTAAATATATATGCATACAATGACACAGTCTCAAAATACATAACACTAAAACTGACAGACTTCAAGATGTAGACATTTCTACACCATAATGAAATGTTTTAACATGTCTTCCTTAGTAATTGATAGAAAATACCAATGATGATATAGATTTTAAAATTAATTATAAATATTTTATTAATTCCTATACAATATTTGACATCCTTAGTGATAATTATAAGAGTTCAGATTTTAAAATCAAATTATTTTGAAGCCAGATGAAGTAGCACACACCTGTAATCTCAGATACTTGGGAAGCTGAGATAGGAGGATTGTAAAAGTTCAAGGCCAGCCTGGGCAACTTAGTGAGACCCTATCTCAAAATTTAAAATAATAAAATGGGGCTGAGCTGGTGGTCTAGTGAGAGGATTTGCCTACCATGTGGAAAGCCCTGGATTCAATTCCAGGGCCATCTGAAACCAACAAACAAAAACCCTCTTTATTTTGAGATAGAACAGAAATTTGTGCATCCATAACCCAATTTCCCCAAATAGTAAAACTTCATAAAACTATTTCATGAATAGATGTTAAATTTGGTCAAAAGATTTTTCTGCATCAATTCCTATAATCAAGAATTATAATGATTATTTTCTTCTTTATCCTATTAATATGGTAGATTACATTAGTTAATTGATTTTTAAATATTGAACTACACAAAGTAAGTGTAGCATATAACTATTCTAGGCAGCATATAATTGGGTCTTTCTTGTTTATCCATACAGTTGACTCTCTGATAACTCACTTCATTGTGGTGTATAACTCTGTTTATTTATTGCTGAATTCTATTTGTATAATATATCTACATATATGTGTGTGTATGTGTGTGTGTGTATAATCTCCGATAGATAGATAGATAGATAGATAGATAGATAGATAGATAGATAGATAGATTAAATCCAGGGGCACTTAATCACTTAGCCACATCCCTAATCCTTTTTGTTTTTTATTTTGAGACAGGGTCCCCACTAAGTTGCTTAGAACCTTGCTAAATTGCTGAGGCTGGCCTCAAACTTGTGATCCTCCTGCCTCATCCTCCCAAGTAGCTGGGATTATAGGAGTGTTCCACCACACCATTTTTGCTAATTTTTAAAATAATATCTTTATTTATTTATTGTGGTGCTGAGGATCGAACCCAGTGCCTCACATGTGCTAGGCAGGCACTCTACCACTGAGCTCTGGCCCCTTGCTAATATTTTAAAGCTTTTTTGATTCAAGTTTGGATAGGAGAATACTAACTTCATAAAATGAATTCTCCTGTTATCAAAACTAGACAAAGACCAGATAAAGAAAGAAAAATATAGACCAATATCATTTGTAAATACTAATGCAAAAAAAGTTTTAAAATATTAGCAAAAGCCATTTGGTCAATCTCTGCGTTTAAGTTGTATTTAGTCCATTTATATTTGATATAAATCTAATTACACAGGTATGTGTATATACATATATATATATGTAAGTAAATATATTTGATGTGTTAGAACTCTTTTATAGTTTGTTTTTATCCTTTCTGTTTTTCATTTCTCATTTCCCTGCCTTACTGCAGGTTATTTGACTTTAAAATTTTCCTTTTAAAAAAAGAGAGAGAGAGAGAGAGAATTTTAATTTTTTTTTTTTTTTTTTTAGTTTATCAACAGACACAACATCTTTGTTTGGTATGTGGTGCTGAGAATTGAACCCGGGCCGCATGTATGCCAGGCAAGCGTGCTACGAATTGAGCCACAGCCCCAGCCTCAATTTTCCTTTTTTATTTATGGTATTTCTTAGAGTATTTCTTTAATAGTGTTATTAGCATTACATTATACATACGTAACTTGCTAGAGTTCCCTGGGTCCTCGCTTTACCAATTCAAGTGAAATTTAGAGACTTCCTCCTTTTGGGATCTTTTTCTTTCTCCTGTTTGTAATACAGTGGTTTTATTTTTCTATATTCACTTAGAACCACTAAGTTAGTAACAAACAACATTTTCTATTTAGGGAATTTTATGCACTCGTTCTTTTAGGAGTGTTCTGCTGGGGACAAATTCTCTTACTTTTCCATCATCAGAAATTGTCTTGATTTTTTTCTTCACTCCTGAAGAATATTTTTGTGGGACTTAGTACTTGACTGTTTTGGGGGGTTTTTTTGTTTGTTTGTTTGTTTTTGTGTGTTTGTTTGCAACACTTGGAAATACTATGCCACTTCCTCTGGCAAGTATGGCTTTTGTTTATCTTTCCTGGGTTTACTGAGGTATAATTGACAAAAAAATGTATAATTTAAGATGTACAACAATAAGTTTTGATATATGTATACATCAGAAAGTTATTACTACAATCTTGTTAATTAACTTATCTATCACCTCATGTAGTTACCTACATTTGTGTAAAGAATACTAATCTTACCAAATTTCAAAATACAAAACATTATTGTTAACTATAGTCACCATGGTGTATATTCGATCTACACAACTTGCTGTAGTTTGAATGTTTGTATCTTCCAAAATTCATGTTGAAATTAATTGCCATTATAACAGAATACAGAGGAGGGACATTTAAAGGTGATTAGCCCACAAAACTCTGCCCTCATGGATGGGATTAATGACTGTTTAAAAAGAGTTAATTTGTTCCCCCTTTCTCCCTCTCCCTCTGCCCCCGTCTCTCCAGACCCACCATGTTCCCAAGGGCATGCCTTCTGCCATGTAAGGACACAACATAAAAGTTCTTGCCAGATGCCTGTGTCTTCATCTTGAACTACCCAACCTCTAGAACTGGGAGGAAACAAATTTCTGTTCTTTACATATACAGTCTCAGTCTCAGGCAATAACACAAAATGAACTAAAACATTCATTCTATAACTAAATGTTTATACTCTTTGACCAACATCTCCCCATTTCCCCCATGCCTAGTCCCTGGTATCCAGCCTTCAAGTCTCTGCTTCTATCAATTCTACTTCTTTAGATCCCACAGATAAGTGAGATTATGCAGTATTTGTCTTTCTGCATCTGGCTTATTTCACCTAAAAAAAATGTCCTCCAGATTCATTCATGTTGTCACAAATAGCAAAATTTCCTTCCTTTTTAAGGCTAAGATGATCATGGGAATGCAGATGTCTCTTTGAAATAGTGATTTATTGCCTTTGAATATAGACCTAGAAACGGGATTGCCATATTGCCTAATAGTTCTATTTAAAATTTTTTTTTTGCAAAAACTCCATACTGTTTTCCATATTGCTGAACCAATTTACATTCCCATCAACACTGTGTAAGAGATCCTTTTCCTCTACTAAGCCTCCATCTTTTGAATTTTTGATGATTTAGCCATCCTAACAAGGATAAAGGTCATATATCAATATGGTTTTGATTTGAATTTCCCTGATGATATAGCTATTTGATATTTCTTCTATGTCTTGTTTGGGGAAATATCTCTTCAGGTCATTTGCCCATTTTTAAAACATGTTATTTGAAGGCGGGGAGGTTCCACTGATGTGTATGAATTCCTTATATTTTGGATACAGTTTGCAAATATTTTCTCTCATTCCATATGCTACCATTTCATCTGCTGTTTTCTTTGCTGTCTACAGAAATAATTTATTTTGATGTAACCTTACTTGTTTATTTTTGCTTTTGCTGCCTATAATTTGCTGTCATATCCAAAAAATTATTGCCAAGACTAATGTCATGATGATTTTCCTGCATTTTCTGCTGAATTTAAAATTTCAATCTTTAATACATTGTGAGTCAATTTTTGTATATGTATAAAGTAAACATGATTATTTATTTATTTTTGTATAGGGATATAGTTTTCCCAACAGTATTTATTGATGCAAATATTCTTTCCCATTGTGTATCTTGGTAACTTTGTAATAGATTAGTTGACCAAGTATGTGTAGGTTTATTTCTTGTCTTTCTACCCTGTTCCATTGGACTATGTATCCATTTTTATACAGGAACTGATTTGATTAATATAGCTTTGTGATATATGTTGAAATCAAGAAGTATGATGCTCCATCTTTGTTTTTCTTACTCAAGATTGCTTTCACTATTTGGGGTCTTTTGTTATTTCATACTAATTTCCTATTTTTTTCTATTTCTATTAAAAATGTCATTGGAATTTTGATAGGAATTGATTGAATCTGTAGATAACTTTGGGTAGTATGAACATTTGTTTAAATATCGATTTTTCTGATTCATGAAGATAAAATATCTATCCACTTATCTGTGTATTCTTCAATTTTTTCATCAATGTTTCATAGATCTTTTGCTTTTTAGTTAAATTGATGCCTAATTTATTTATTTTGTTCCTATTACGAATTATTTTTTTAATATCTTCTTCAAATACTTTATTGCTAGTGTATAAAAATAAAACTAATTTTTGTGTATTGATTTTGTATCCTTTTGTATCACTTTGCTGATTTTTTTGTTAGTTCTAATAGTTTTTTGGTTATGTTTATAGGGTCTTTCATATACAAAATCATGTCATTTGCAGACAGACAATTTTATTTCTTCACCAATTACTCTGGCCCACTTCCATTACTATATTGAATAGAAATGGTGAGAGTAGACATCCTCACCTTCTTCCTAATTTAAAGGAAATGCTTTCAACTTTTCACCATTTGTATGTTAACCATAGGTTTGTCATAAGTAACCAATATTATGTTGAATTAAATTCCTTTTGTGCATAATTTTTAAGTCTTTTACTACCATGAAAGAATATTAAATTTTTTCAAATACTTTTTCTGCACCTTGTGAGATAATCATATACTTTTAACCTTCATTCTGTTAATGTGCTGTATAATTTATAACTTGTGTATGTTGAACAATATTTGCTCCTAGAGACAAATTTCACTTGATCATAGTGTAGAACACCATTAATGTGCTGTTAAACTTGATTTCCAAGTATACTGCTGGGGATTTTTCCATGTATGTTCATCAGGGAAAATGGTCTGTATTATTATTATTATTACTATTTTTGTATTTTCCTTGTCTGGTTTTGGTAACAAGGTAATGTTGGCTTCATTACATGAGTTTTGGAAGTGTTCCCACTACTTCAATTTTTTTTGGAAGAGTGAGGATTGGTATTAATTTTTCTTTAAATGTTTGGTGGACTTCACCGGGATAGCTATTAGTTTCTGACCTTTCCTTTGATGGGGAATTTCTTTTAGGATTTGTTCAATCTCCTTTCTCAATATGATATAATGAAGAAATAGATTTTCTATTTCTTCACCATTCAGTGTGGGTAGAATGTGTGTTTCCAGAAATTTATCCAGTTTTTCTAGTTTCTGATTTGTTGGTGTACAATTCACTGTTCACAGTAGATTCTGTGATTCTCTTTATTTCTGTGGATTAGTTATAAGTCTCTCCTTTCATATCTGATTTTATTTGCATGCCCTCTTTTCTTATCTAGCTAAATTTTTGTTACTCTTTTCAAAACACAACTCAGTTTTTTGAATTTTCTATCACTTTTCTAGTCTCTATTTCATTTATTTTTGCTCTACATTTGCCATTTCCTTCTTCCTATGAATATTGGACTTAGGTAATTCTTCTTTCACTGTTTTCTAGAGGTATAAAGTGAGGTTGTTTATTTGAGATCTTTCTTATTTATTTATGTAGAAGTTCATCCCTATAAAATTTCCTCTTAGAAATGCTTTTGCTGCATAAGTTGGGTATGTTGTTTTTCCATTTTCATGTGTCTCAATTTTTTTTGGTGGGGGGGGGGTGAGTGGTACTAGGGATTGAACCCAGAAGCACTGTACCATTGAGCTACATCTCCAGCCCTTTTTTAAATTTTTTTTCTCATTTTTTTGAAATTTTAATTTGTTATATAACAGCAGAATGCATTACAATTCACAGGACACATATAGAGCACAATTTTTCATATCGGGTTGTACCCAAAGTAGAGTCATACCATATGTGTCTTCATACATTTACTTAGGTAATGATGCCCATCTCATTCCACTGTCTTTCCTACCCTCATGCCCCCTTCCCCTCCCTCCCCTTTTCCCCTTGCCATATCTGGAGTTCATCTAATTCTCCCATGCCCCACCATCATCACATTATGAATCAGCAGCCTTAAATCAGAGAAAACATTCAGCATTTGGCTTTGGGGGGTTGGCTAACTTCACTTAGTATTATCTTCTCCAACTCCATCCATTTACCTCCAAATGCCATGATTGTATTCCCTTTTAATGCTGAATAATATTCCATTGTGTATATATACCACATTTTCTTTATCCATTCATCTACTGAAGGGCATCTAGGTTGGTTCCACAGTTTAGCTATTGTGAATTGTGCTGCTATAAACATTGATGTGGCTGTGTCCCTGTAGTATGCTGGTTTTAAGTCCTTTGGGTATAGACCAAGGAGTGGGATAGCTGTGCCAAATGGTGGTTCCATTCCCAGTCCCAGTTTCCCAAGGAATCTCCATACTGGTTTCCAGATTGGCTGCACCAATTTGCAGTCCCACCAGCAATATATGAGTGTACCTTTCCCCCCACATCCTCGCCAACACTTATTGTTGTTTGTATTCTTAATAGCTGCCATTCTGACTGGAGTGAGATGAAATCTTAGAGTACTTTTGATTTGCATTTCTCTAATTGCTAGAGATGTTGAACATTTTTTCATATATTTGTTGATTGATTGTATATCTTCTGAGAAGTGTCTATTCATTTATTGACTGGGTTATTTGTTTTTGTAGTGTTAAGATTTTTGAGTTCTTTATATATCCTAAATATTAGTGCTCTGTTGTGCATGTGATAAAAATTTGTTCCTAAATTGCTCCTATTCACTTCAGTGATTGTTTCTTTTGCTGAGAAGACGCTTTTTCATTTGAATCCATCCCATTTATTGATTCTTGATATTAATTCTTGCACTATAGGAACTATAGGAGTCTTTTTGTTTTGTTTTGTTTAGATCTTTTATGTTTTGTTTTAATTAGTTACACATGACAGTACAATGATCTTTACATATCATACATTTGAATCACATGGGATATAATTTCTCATTTTTCTGAGTGTACAGGTTGCATAATTACATTGGTCATGCAGTCACATATATACCCACAGCAATAATAATGTCTATTTTATTCTGCTGCCTTCCATTCCCCCTAGGAGTCTTATTAAAGAAGTTGGGGCCTAATCCAACATGATGGAGATTTGAGACTACTTTTTCTCCCAATAGACACAGAGTCTCTGGTTTAATTCCTAGGCCCTTAATCCACTTTGAGTTGAGTTTTGTGCATGGTGAGAGATAGGGGTTTAATTTCATTTTGTTGCATATGGATTTCCAGTTTCCCAGCACCATTTGTTGAAGAGGCTATCTTTTCTCCAATGTACATTTTTGGTGCCTTCGTCAAATATAAGTTAACTGTAATTATGTGGGCTAGTCTCTGTGTCCTCTATTCTGTACCATTGGTCTACAAGTCTATTTTGGTGCCAATACCATGCTGTTTTTGTTACTATTGCTCTGTAGTATAGTTTAAGGTCTAGTATAGTGATGCCACTTGTTTTACTCTTCTTACTAAGGATTGCTTTATCTATTCTGAGTCTCTTATTTTTCCAAATGAATTTCATGACTGCTTTTTCTATTTATATGAGGAATGTCATTGGGATTTTGATTGGAATTGCATTAAATCTGTATAGAGTTTTTTGGTAATATGGGCATTTTGACAATATTAATTGTGCTTATCCAAGAACAAGGTAGAATTTTCCATCTTCTAAGGTCTTCTTTAATTTCTTTCTTTAATTCACCACATTAGTGGACTTAAAGATAAGAACCATATGATTATATCAATAGATGCAGAAAAAGCATTCAACAAAATACAGCACTATTTCATGTTCAAAACACTAAAAAAAACTACAGATAACAGGAACATATCTAAACATCATAAAAGCTATCTATGCTAAGCCCCAGGCCAACATAATTCTAAATGGAGAAAAGTTGAAGGCATTCCCTCTAAAAACTGGAACAAGACAGGGATGCCCTCTTTCACCACTTCTATTTAACATAGTTCTTGAAACACTGGCAAGAGCAATTAGACGAAAGAAATTAATGGGATACGGGTAAGTGAAGAAGAACTCAAATTAACAATGTTTGCCAATGATATGATTCTATACCTAAAAGGCCCCAAAAAAATCCACCAGAAAACTTCTAGAACTAGTAAGTAAATTCAGCAAAGTAGCAGGATACAAAATCAACACCCATAGGGCTGGGGTTGTGGCTCAGTGGCAGAGTACTTGCCTAGCATGTGTGAGGCACTGGGTTTGATTCTCAGTACCATGTATCAATAAATAAAATAAAGGTTCATTGACACTAAAAAATATTTTAAAAATCAACACCCATAAATCAAAAGCATTTCTGTATATCAGTGACAAATCCTCTGAAAGGGAAATGAGGAAAACTACCCCATTTACAATAGCCTCAAAAAAAAAATACTTTGGAATCAACTTATGAAGGAGGTGAAAGACCTCCAGCCCTTTTTAATTTTTTATTTTGTGGTAGGGTCTTGCTAAGCTACTTAGGGCCTTGCTAAATTGTGAGGCTGGCCTTGAACTTGTAATCCTTTTGCCTCAGCTTTCAAGTTTCTAGGGTTACATCAGTGCACCACCACACCCAGTTGTCTCAAAATATTTTACATTTCCCTTTTGATTTCTTCGTGGTCCTATTTGTTGTTTAATAATGAGTTAATTTCCACATTTTTGTGAATTTTCAAGTTTTCTTCCTATTATTGATTTCTAGCTTCATAGCACTGTGGTCATAAAAGATGTTTGATATGCTTTCTACCTTGTTAAATTTGCATAGATTTGTTTTGTGATCTAATATATGATCTATCCTGGAGAATGTTCCATGTACCTTTGAGAAGAATGTATATTCTGCTGCTTTTGGATGGAATGTTTTGTGTATAGTCTGTTAGCTCAATTTGATCTAACACATAGTTCAAGTTCAACATTTGCTTATTGATTCTCTGTCTGGATAACCTGCTCATTGTTGAAAGTGGGGTACTAAAGTTCCCTGCTATTATTGTATTGCTGCCTATTTTCCCTTTCAATCTGTTAATAATTGCTTAATACATTTCATTGCTCCAATGTTGGTAGCATATATATTTATAATTCTTATGTCCTATTTATAATTCTTATGAGTGCTTTATCATTATGTAATGACCCTATTTTTCCCTTGTTTCAGTTTTCAACTTAAAGTCTATTTTGCCTGATATAAATAGAGTTATTGCTGCTTTCTTTTGGTTTCTATTGCACATGGTAACTTTTTCCATCCACTCATTTTCAAACTCTGTGACCTTAAAGATGAAATGAGTTTCTTATGGGCAGCACATGTGTACTTGGGTCTTGCTTCTTAATCTGTTCAGTTACTTTACGTCTTTTGATTGAAAAATTTAATCCATGTACATTTAAAATAATTACTGATAGGTAAGGACTTACTATTGCTGTTTTGTTCATTGGCTGATTTGTAGATCCTTTGTTCCTTTCTCCCTTCATTGCTATCTTCCTTTGTGATTTAGTTATTTTCTGTAGGTGGTATTCTTTGATTCCATCCTCTTGATCTTTTGTGTATTTACTGTACATTTTTGTTTACAGTTACCATGAGAATTATATAAAAATTGTTAGGACAATCCAGGAACAGTGACATGTGTGCCTGTACTCCCAGCTACTTGGGAAGCTGAGATCAGAGTATAACTTGAACTTGGGAGTTCAAGACTAGCCTGAGCAACATAATGAGACCCTGTGTCTCTCCTTTTCTCTTTCTCTCTCTCTCTCTCTCTCTCTCTCTCTCTCTCTCTCTATATATATATATATATATATATATATATATATATATATATATATATATTTTATATTATATATATATGTAATTTTGTATATGTGTATATATAGTTAGCTGGGCAAAGTGCAGCATGGTTATGATTCCAGCTACTGGTGAGGTTGAAGCAAGAGGATAACAAGTTTGAGGCTAGCCCGGGCAATTTAGTGAGATCCTGTCTCAAAATAAAAAATAATAATTTAATGAGATCCTGTCTCAAAATAAAAAAATTAAAAGGTCTAGGGATATAGTTCAGTGGTAGAGCATCCCTGGGTTCAATCCCTAGTACCAACAGAAAAAAAAAGGAAAAGAAAGAAAAAGAAAATATATAAAGAGGGAGTTAAAACAAGCTATGTTAAGATGACAACTTACCATTAATCACATACAAAATTTTATACTTTTACTTCACCACAACTTTATGTTTCTGATGTCCCAATTTACATCTTTTATTTTCCATATCCATTAACAAGTTATTAAAGTGATAGTTATTATTAATATTTTCATCTTTTATGCTAGAGCTATAAGTGATTTACACACCAGCAACACAATATTGTAATGCATTCTAAATTGAACTATTTACTTCTATTTACTGGTGAGTTTTATACTTCATATTTCCATGTTACTAATATGCATCCTTACATTTTAGCTTGAAGAACTCTTTTTAGCAATTTTTATAAGGCAGGTCTAATGGCAACAACTCCTTCAGCATTTGAGAAATTCATTTATTTTTCTTCATTTTTTTTAAGAGGTAGGGTCTCACTGTGTTGCCTAAGTTGGCCCTAAACTCCTGAACTCAAGCAATCCTCCTGCCTCAGCCTCTTGAATACATATCACTCTTTGTCTCTCCTTCATTTTGAAGGACATCTTTGCCAGTTGAAGGATTCATGGTGCATGTTCTCCCTCTCCCCCTCCCCCTTCCTCTTTCAGCAATGTGTGTATATCATCCTGCTGTCTCCAGGCCTGCAAGGTTTCTCTTAAGAAATCCAATGATAGCCTCATAGTGGTTCCCTCTATGTGATGAGCCTCTTTTCTCTTCCTTTCAAAATTCTCTTTGATTTCTAACAGTTTGATCATAATGTGTCATAGTGAAGTTTTATTTGGGTTGAGCCTGATCAGAGACCTTTCGGATTCATGTACCTGGCTGTTCATCTCTCTCTCCACATTTGGGAAGTTTTCATGCAAAGATGATGTCTCATAAACCCCACAGGCTTCTTATATCACTCTCCTTTTTCCCCTGTCCTCTGATTGAATATTTTCAAGTAACCAGCCCTTGAATTCACAGGTGCTCTATTCTGCTTAAGTATGCTGTCGTACTATCCTTCACTTTTTTCATTGCATTCATTGTGTGCTAAACCCGCAGGATTTCTGTTTGGTACATTTTTATAGTTTCTCTCTACTTTTCTGTTTGTTCTTGTATTGTTTTTCAGATTTGTTGTCTATATGTGTTATTTAAGGAAACTCACTGAGCTTTCTTAAAATTATTATCTTAAATTCTTTGTCAGACAATTTGTCGATCTCTATATCTTTGGGTTGATTACTTCGGTAGTGTCTTTTCCCTTGAGTCTTCGTGTTCCTTAAGTCTGTTTCTTCACTTTTTTTTTATGTAGTTGTAGATGGACACAGTACCTTTTTTTAATTTATTTTTATGTGATGCAGAGGATCAAACCCAGTGCCTCACATGTGCAAGGCAAATGCTCTACCACTGAGCCACAACTTCAGCCCCATGTTGTCTTCACTTTTGAAGAAATTATCACCTCCTCCACTGGTTTTGGGAGAGAATCATCTTCACCAAACCACCCAGCTATGTCTTCTGACCTTTCTCAGAACTTTTCTAATGCTCACTCTATTACCTCTAGTTCCTTCTTGAAAAAAGTGAAAAGATTAAGATTGTATGCCTTCTCTCCACCCCACAAATCCAGGTCAGGTGCTGAGAACTTCCTTTTTGTTTTAACTAGGGCAATGCCCTGAAATGCTCAAGTCTGTGTGCTTGCTATGGATACTGCAGCTTGAACCAGTCATCTATATGAGATACTTTCACTTGCTATCTGCCCAGGAAAGCTCAAGAAGACAGCATGGGGGAGCAGAACATGGCCCAGGGACCCATTTGGTGCCACAGGCAAGTAATCTCAAGTGTCTCATGGTCAGGATTCCTTATGGGGTCCATAGAATGTTTACTAGAGTCGATGGCCTCTCTTTCATGCTCCCAGCTTCTCCCAACCATTCACTTGTGATGATCACCTTAGTGGTCTGAGTGGAACAAGAAGTGGACCTTTCAGACAGCATACCACACAGCCAGGGAGATAGGCACTCATTCACTGTGCTCTCGCTTTTCCCCATGGGAGAAATCACAGGCCTCTGGTGTCTCTGGCACTGAATTGTGGCACTTTGGGGAAGGTGTGATATGCATACAATGAAACTGTTCTTCTTACACTCTTCAATGGCCTTTTCTTTAATTTTTTGATCAATGGAGTGCTGGAACTTATCCACTGGACTCCCAGACTTACAGAGTCTGGGATAGGTTGTCAAAATCCATGCTTCTGTGAGGGAATGACTATAGAAAATTCCAATGCTGTCATCTTGCTGATGGCTCCTGATGAGAAACCTACCACTATTTAAATTATTTTCTCTTATAGGTGTTATTTTTATCTATCTGTTTTCAATATTTTTTTCTGTTATTTTGAGTTTTCAGTAATTTGACTGTGGTGTAATTGATTAGCATAGACTAATTTAGGTCTATTCTATTTGGACTTCACTCAGTTTCTTAATTGTGAGTTTATGTCTCTTTCCTGTCCGTGTTTCAAAAGAGTGTCATACCAAAATCCAGGAATGTTGGGCTGGGGTTGTGGCTCAGCGGTAGAGTGCTCACCTCGCATGTGTGAAACATTGGGTTTGATCCTCAGCACCACATAAAAATAAATTAATTAAATATAAATCAATCTACAACTAAAAATATATTTTTAAAAAAACAGGAATATCTCTAAATGAATTCTTTAAAAGGCAAACCAATCAATGTCAATACCAATAAGCATAAATGCTAAAATTATGTGACAAATATGAAAGCAGTCATGATAAAAATGTTTCAATAGACAATTATGTGTTTTAAACAAATAAAAAAATAGAAAATCCCAGCCAAGAAATAAAAGATATAAGGAAAAAACAAATGCAAATATTAGAACAAAAAGTATAACTGAAATAAAATCTGGATTTATAGGATCAATAGTGCAATGGAGGACAGAGGAAAAAAATCAGCAAACTAGAACATAAAACTATATAAATTATCCAACTTGGGTAACAGGAAAAAAAAATGATAGACTGAACAGAACTTCAGGGACTTCATGCAAAAAGATAACTACCATATGATTCCACTTCTGTGAGGTGTATAGAGTAGTCAAATTCACAGAAATAAAAACTACAATTGTGGTTGCTAGGGGCTCGGTGAGAGAGAATAGTGGGGAGTCACTGTTTAAAAGGAAGACAGTTTGTTTTGCAAGATGAAAGGAGCTCTGGAGATGGATGGTGATGATGGTACACAATAATATGAATGAACTTAACACTACTGATATATATACTTTAAAATGGCTAAGATGATAATTTTTCTGCCAAAATATATGCTGTCAGAAAGGAAGTATGCCAAATAATATGTACAAGATTTTTAATAAAATGATGCTTTATGCAATAGGATTCTTCCTAAACCATATAAATTGGACTTGGATTTGGCTAGTTTATCAAAAAAGTCTATTAATTCATGTCACATAATACAGAGGGTAATTTTTTATTTGATTTGAACAACGATTCCATGGAAAAAAATATATGGGAAACTGACATCATTCACTTCCTCTAGGGAAAGGAATAAGAAAGACTCCTACTCAAAATAATAGTTTATAATGTTGTGATACAGATAACATTTAGATATTTCTGAAAATATTTTAAATATTTAAAGTTAAAGCAGAAAATAATAAAACATAACCATACACATTTTAAATTAAAATATACTGCTATTCATTTATTTAGCAATCTTGTTATCTAGAGCCAATAGCATTTTTCCCCCTCATAATTTCACTGTTAGGACTTTTGCATAGTTTTTCCTATAGAAAAATAAACAATTAATCATCTATGTTAGTAATTTGGGAATTTTTAAGATATAGTGAGAATTTTAAAATAATTTTCAAGCAAAATCCTTCACCTGGAGAATATATTTTGGTTATTTGTAACTTTTCTCTTCAATGTTTTCTAGTTTTCATATCCCCCCAATTCATTTTGCTACATGCATTTATTTAGCTTTTCCTAAACATTCAATTGTGTTAATGTAAAAAATGTTTGTGTCATAGTCATATTTTATTGGCTTGTGTTATACTTAAATAAGTTATGTGATTAAAATCACAAGTAGACATAAACAAGTTTGGGAGCACACATAACCAATTTGTAGTAATTTCTAGATATGTGAGAGTAACATATCAGTTACAAGAGCTTATTGTGCTATAGGCAATGACTTTCTCAATGGGACCTTAAAACTCAGTAAATAATGCCAAGAGCTAATAAATGGGATGGCATCAAATTAAAAAGCTTCTGCAAAGCAAAAGAAACAAATAGAAATGTGAAGAAAGAACCTACAGAATGGGAAAAAAATCTTTGCTAGCTATGTTTCTGACAAAGTATTAATATCTAGACTATATAAAGAACACAAAAAAATTCTAGACTATATAAAGAACACAAAAAACTTAATACCAAAAAGATAGATAATCCAATTAATAATTGGGCAAATGAATTAAACAGATACTTCTCAAAAGAAGAAATACAAATGGACAATAAATATATTAAAATAATATTCAACATCTTTACTGATGAGGGAAATGCAAGTTAAAACTACACTGTGATCTCGTCTCACACCAGTCAGAATATCAGTCATCAATAATACAAACAATAATGACTGTGGAGGACAGGATGTGGAGAAAAAAGAACACTTTTATACTGGTTGTTGGATTGTAAATTAATACACCACTATGGAAATCAGTATGGAGATTCCTCAAAACACCTGGCATGGAACCACCATATGATCTAGCTATCCATCATTCCTTGGTATTTATCCTAAAGAACTGAAGTTATCATACTATAGTGATACATGCATACTCATGCTTATAGCAGCAAAATTTATAATGGACAAATTATGGAACCAGCCCAGGTGGGTTCATCATCAACCGATGAATGGATAAAGAAAATGTAGTATATATATACAATGGAGTTTTATTTGGCCATAAGGAAAAATGAAATTATGTAACTTGCAGGAAAATGTAACATAACTTGAGAACGTTATGCTAAGCGAAATAAGCACAACTCAGAATGTCAAGGGTCATATATTTTCTCCCATATGTGGAAGCTAGAGAGGAAAAAGGAAATGAAAGTTGGGGGAGTGGTCATGAAAAGGGAAAGGGCATAGGTAGAATAAAGGAAAGGGACCAGGAGATGGGAAGAGGATAAGGAGGTGAGAAATGCTGGGGAGTGATATTAGTCAAATTATATCGTTATATTGTATGCATGTACGAATATGTAACAACAAATCCCATCGTTGTGTGCAACTATAATACTCCAATAAAAAAAGTGGAAAGAAAAAAGATCTCTTAAGAAAGAAGTTTATTGTGCTAAAGGCATCACTCCATATGTTTTATAGAGAGAATGAAGAAGTATTTAAATGAAAGTCAATTAACAGAACTTTTACTGTACATTTGAAAATTACATTTTCACTAATAACCAGTTTACTAAATGGGATTCTCACCTGGCCTATTTTAATGAATAATGATGCACATTAGTAACTAGCAAGATTAATCTGAAAGCAGACAAAATGTTGAGGTGTTATACATAGTAAGTTATTTTAAGTAGGTCAAACATTCTCCACAATCTGGTTTATATTGTTCTATTCAATTGGTAAACCGCTTTTTTCCCAGAGACCTAACAATAGCAACCCAACCCATCTATAAAGATTTAGCCAGACTCATTCTCTATGGCAAACAGATCCTTTGCCTTTAATAAACTAATCTCTGAAGGTAAGGAGCAAGTGTGCCTTGACCATTCCCAGTAGGCACACCATCTGACACAAGGTGAGTGATTATATACTGCTTGAATGCATTTGTGAATAAATGAATGAATGCTTACAGAAAAGAATGTGGAATTTATACTCAATACTAGAGTCTCTACCCACTCCAGACAGAGGCAGGGTGAATCAAAGAGTCAGAATCAGGAAGAAATAAGAGAAGAGCAGTTTGGTCTGGTCATGCCCCTTTTTATAGACTTATCTTGACAATGTAGACCAAACAGCCTTGCCACCCACCTCCCCAATCCTTTCTGACACATACCCTCACCCAACCTACATCCACAGCTCTAAAGTTATCTAGAACCACTTTCCAACTATACCTGGGGTCAATTAGACCTAGGTGGAAACCACAATGAACACATTTGTGGCACAAACTTGGCCCTGGTTTCACACAGTTGTTCTCTCAGCTGAAATTCTCCCCTAACTTTCTCACTTCTCTCAAAGGAGAGCCAGACAGCTGCTTATGAAATGTCTTAGAGAAGGGACATTAACCAAGCCTATTTGGACCAATTAGTTCAAATTTCTATTAGAAATTTGAACTGCAAGTGTGGAAGACAGGGATGTTCAGTAAACAGAAGCAGAAGATCAAAAAGCAGGTCAAGGGGCTTCTGACTTCTGGTATAAGGGAGTTAGAAGATCTTCAAAACCTCTTCCCCACCCCCCCAAAAAAAACTATAAAATTGGACAAAATTGTCAAAAATATCTATTGTAGCACCTTGGAGTTCTACCAAACATATATAAAGCTAGAGAAACATTTATTAATGAAAACTGCTGAAATTTAGTAACAGCAGAATGTATCTATGGCTGCTCATACTCCATCTTTCTTCCCCAAGCTCTTTCAGTGCCAGTACAATCAACAGATTTACCACCAATGCTGGGGGGTGCAGGGGCTGTGCACCTGATTTAGAGTATGGTCAATTGAAGTGATCTCAGTGGCTAACAAAGAGAAAAGACCAACGGATCCTTTAATCTAAGTTTGCAGATTTATGTCAGATAAGCAAAGAACTGATGGACTAGCAGGGATTTATTAGAAAGTTTCAAGAGGTAAGACAGCATCAGAGTATTTCTCACATATTCTGGGTTGGCCAGATGTTGCATGCATATATTGCAGAGATTAAAGAAACCTGTACAGGGCTGGGGATGTGGCTCAAGCGGTAGTGCGCTTGCCTGGCATGTGTGCGGCCCGGGTTCGATCCTCAGCACCACATACAAACAAAGATGTTGTGTCTGCCGAAAACTAAAAAATAAATATTAAAATTCTCTCTCACTCTCTCTTTAAAAAAAAAAAAAAAGAAAAGAAACCTGTACACCTCTGGCCAACAGAGCCTGTGCACATGTACAGAGATGTGAGGCTATATTAATGGTGTCAACGTATCTGTAATTGGTATTCTAGAAGAATAGTAGGAAGAGGAGCAGAAAAAGTATTCAAAGACATAATGAACAAAATTTCCTCAAATTTGATGAAAAATCAATGATGAAAATTAATCTATACACCAAGAAGCTAAATAAACCTAAGTAGGATGACTAAAAAAAGATCTATACTTGAATTCACATAGTCAAACTGTTGAAAGCATACGACAAGGAAAAACCCTCAGAAGCAGCAGAGAAAAATTACAGCTCACCATGTATAGAAGAATGACAATACAGTGAACAGCTAACTTCTCATCAGAAAAATGGAGGTCCAAAGGCAATGGAACAACATAGTCAAAGTACTAAAATAGAAAAATGTTCAACTAAGAACTCCACATCCAGATAAAATAATTCCTCAACATGGAAATAAAAAAGATGTTTCCAGATAAACAAGACTGAGAATGTGTATTACTAGCATGTCTGCTTACATACAGTAAAACAAAGTCCTTTTATGTTAAAAGGAAATAAGTCCATATGATAATTTGAATGCAGAAAAAGAAACAAAGTACCAAAAATGATATTTGCATAAATATAAAAGATGCTTGTACATATTTTGCTCATTTATTCTCTTAGCTTTTTTAAATTTTTATTGTATGTATTCTAATTAGTTATATATGACATCAGAATGTAATTCAATTCATATTATACAAATAGAGCACAGTTTTTCATATATCTGGTTGTACACAAAGTACAGTCACACCATTTGTGTTTTCATACATGTACTTAGGGTAATGGTGTCCATCTCAAATCTACCATCTTTCCTACCCAATAACCCCCTTCCCTTCCCGCCCCTTTGACCTATCTAAAGTTCCTCTATTCCTCCCATAGTCCCCCCTCCGTCTCCATTATGAATCAGCATCCTTATATTAGAAAAGACATTTGGCATTTGTTTTTTGGGGATTGGCTTACTTCAGTTAGCATTATATTCTCCAACTCCATCCATTTACCTGTAAATGTCATGATTTTATTCTCTTTTAATGCTGAGTAAATATACCACATTTTCTTTATCCATTCATCTACTGAAGGGTATCTAGGTTGGATCCACAATTTAGCTATTGTGAATTGTGCTGCTATAAACATTGATGTGGCTGTATCCCTGTAGTATGCTGTTTTTAAGTCCTTTGGGTATAGACAGAGGAGTGGGATAGCTGGGTCAAATGGTGATTCCATTCCCAGTTTTCCAAGGAATCTCCTCTTAACTTTTTTTAAAAACACAAGTTTGGCCAGGCATGGTGGAACATGACTATAATTCCAGCAACTCAGGAATCTGAGGCAGAAGGATCACAAATTTAAGGCTAGCCTCAGCAATTTAGTGAGGCCCTAAGCAACTTAGCAAGACCTTGTCTCAAAATAAAAAGGGCACGGGAGAGCCGCCCACTCCCCCTGCGCCGGCAAGGTAGACGGAACTGTGATCACCCACAGAACAGGCCCAGCGGCCTGCTGAGGGGCAGAGCCGCCCCCCACCCCCCGCGCCTGCCAGGTAGGCGGAACTGTGACCACCGACAGAAAAGGCCCAGTGGCCCGCGGAGGGGCAGAGCTGCCAACCACTCCTGCAAGGTAGGCGGGCCTGCGACCCACCGGCAGAACAGTCCCAGAGGCCTGCAGAGGGGCAGTGCCGCTGCCTGCGCCTGCAAAGTAGGCAGAACTGCAACCACCGACAGAACAAGCCTAGCGGCCCGCAGAGGGACAGAGCCGCTGCCCGCGCCTGCAAGGTAGGCGGACCTGCTACCGACCGGCAGAGCAGGCCCAGCGGCCTGCCGGCGTGGTAGGCACATTGCCCCAATTGGAGGAGGGGCAGAGCCGCCGCCCACGCCTGCAAGGGAGACTTTGCAACTATACAAGACCAATATAAATATATAGGGGGAAAATTCAATAGCACAACAGTTTCACCAAGTAGAAAGGAACGCGAACAGTATGAAGAGACAAGGAAAGAAAGGACCACAAGCATTGCAGGTCAACTCAACGTTAGAAGAGGTAATAGCTGCAGCAGATGGAATGTCAGATAAAGAATTCAGGATATACATGCTTCAGATGATCTGGAGTCTCAAGGAAGACATCAGACAGCAAAATCAGACAATGAAAGATCACTTCAACAATGAATTACATAAACAAATCCAAGAAGCAAAAGATCAACTATACAGGGAGATAGAGGTTATAAAAAACAAACAAACAGAAATCCTAGAAAAGCAGGAAGCAATAAATCAACTTAAAAACTCAATTGAGAATACTACCAGCAGAGTAGAACACTTAGAAGATAGAACATCAGACAATGAAGATAAAGTATTTCAACATGAAAAGAACATAGACAGCTCAGCAAGACTGTTAAGAAACCATGAGCAGAACATCCAAGAAATATGGGATAACATCAAGAGACCAAATTTAAGAGTCATTGGGATACAGGAAGGGACAGAGTTTCAAACCAAAGGAATGAGCAATCTATTCAATGAAATAATACGAGAAAACTTCCCAGACTTGAAGAATGAGACAGAATCCCAAATCCTAGAAGCCTACAGGACGCCGAATTTGCAAAATCATAAGAGATCCACACCTAGACACATTATAATGAAGATGCCCAACATACAGAATAAGGAGAGAATTTTAAAAGCTACAAGAGAAAGGAAGCAGATTACATTTAGGGGTAAGCCAATCAGGATAACAGCTGATCTTTCAACACAGACTCTGAAAGCTAGAAGATCCTGGAATAACATATTTCAAACACTGAAAGAAAATGGGTTCCAACCAAGAATTGTGTTTCCAGCGAAATTAAGCTTCAGGATGGAAGATGAAATTAAAACCTTCCACGATAAACAAAAGTTAAAAGAATTTGCAGCTAGAAAACCATCTCTTCAAAACATCCTTGGCAAAACATTACAGGAAGAGGAAATGGAAAATAACAATGAAAACCAACAGTGGGAGGTAGGACAGTAAAGGGGGGAAAAATAATCAAAGAGGAAAACAAACCATGTTTAGTAACATAAATAAACAAATATGGCTGGAAGAACAACCCATATCTCAATAATAACCCTAAATGTTAATGGCTTAAACTCACCAATTAAGAGACACAGGCTAGTAGAATGGATCACAAAACAAGACCCAACAATATGCTGCCTACAGGAGACGCATTTGATAGGAAAAGACATACATAGGCTGAAGGTGAAAGGTTGGGAAAAATCATATCACTCATATGGACTTCGGAAACAAGCAGGTGTGTCCATACTCATATCAAATAAAATAGATTTCAAGCCCAAGTTAATCAAAAGGGATAAAGAGGGACACTACATACTGCTCAAGGGAACCATACACCAACAAGACATAACAATCATAAATATATATGCCCCAAACAATGGTGCAGCTATGTTCATCAAACAAACTCTTCTCAAGTTCAAGAGTCTAATAGACCACCATACAATAATCATGGGAGACTTCAACACACCTCTCTCACCAATGGACAGATCTTCCAAACAAAAGTTGAATAAGGAAACTATAGAACTCAATAACACAATTAATAACCTAGACTTAATTGACATATATAGAATATACTACCCAACATCAAGCAGTTACACTTTTTTCTCAGCAGCACATGGATCCTTCTCAAAAATAGATCACATATTATGTCACAGGGCAACTCTTAGACAATATAAAGGAGTAGAGATAATACCATGCATCTTATCTGATCATAATGGAATGAAACTGAAAATCAACGATAAAAGAAGGAAGGAAAAAGCATACATCACTTGGAGAATGAACAATAGGTTACTGAATGATCAATGGGTTATAGAAGACATCAAGGAGGAAATTAAAAAATTCTTAGAGATAAATGAAAACACAGACACAACATATCGGAATCTATGGGACACATTGAAAGCAGTTCTAAGAGGAAAATTCATTGCGTGGAGTTCATTCCTTAAAAAAAGAAAAAACCAACAAATAAATAATCTCATACTTCATCTCAAAATCCTAGAAAAAGAAGAGCAAAACAACAGCAAAAGAAGTAGAAGGCAAGAAATAATGAAAATCAGAGCTGAAATTAATGAAATCGAAACAAAAGAAACAATTGAAAAAATTGACAAAACTAAAAGTTGGTTCTTTAAAAAAATAAACAAAATCAACAGACCCTTAGCCATGCTAGCAAAGAGAAGAAGAGAGAGAACTCAAATTACTAACATACGGGATGAAAAAGGCAATATCACAACAGACACTTCAGAAATACAGAAGATAATCAAAAATTATTTTGGATCCTTATCCTCCAATACATTAGAAGACAGTGAAGGCATCGATAAATTTCTTAAGTCATATGATCTGCCCAGATTGAGTCAGGAGGATATAGACAACCTAAACAGACCAATATCAATTGAGGAAATAGAAGAAACCATCAAAAGACTACCAACTAAGAAAAGCCCAGGACCGGATGGGTATACAGCAGAGTTTTACAAAACCTTTAAAGAGGAACTAATACCAATACTTTTCAAGCTACTTCAGGAAATAGAAAAAGAGGGAGAACTTCCAAATTCATTCTACGAGGCCAACATCACCCTGATACCTAAACCAGACAAAGACACTTCAAAGAAAGAAAACTACAGACCAATATCTCTAATGAACCTAGATGCAAAAATCCTCAATAAAATTCTGGCGAATCGGATACAAAAACATATCAAAAAAATTGTGCACCATGATCAAGTAGGATTCATCCCTGGGATGCAAGGCTGGTTCAATATACGGAAATCAATAAATGTTATTTACCACATCAATAGACTTAAAAATAAGAACCATATGATCATCTCGATAGATGCGGAAAAAGCATTCGACAAAGTACAGCATCCCTTTATGTTCAAAACTCTAGAAAAACTAGGGATAACAGGAACATACCTCAATATTGTAAAAGCAATCTATGCTAAGCCTCAGGCTAGCATCATTCTGAATGGAGAAAAATTGAAGGCATTCCCTCTAAAATCTGGAACAAGACAGGGATGCCCTCTCTCACCACTTCTGTTCAACATAGTTCTCGAAACACTGGCCAGAGCAATTAGACAGACGAAAGAAATTAAAGGCATAAAAATAGGAAAAGAAGAACTTAAATTATCACTATTTGCAGTTGACATGATTCTATACCTAGCAGACCCAAAAGGGTCTACAAAGAAACTATTAGAGCTAATAAATGAATTCAGCAAAGTGGCAGGATATAAAATCAACACGCATAAATCAAAGGCATTCCTGTATATCACCGACAAATCCTCTGAAATGGAAATGAGGACAACCACTCCATTCACAATATCTTCAAAAAAAAAATAAAATACTTGGGAATCAACCTAACAAAAGAGGTGAAAGACTTATACAATGAAAACTACAGAACCCTAAAGAGAGAAATAGAAGAAGATCTTAGAAGATGGAAAAATATACCCTGTTCATGGATAGGCAGAACTAACATCATCAAAATGGCGATATTACCAAAAGTTCTCTATAGGTTTAATGCAATGCCAATCAAAATCCCAACGGCATTTCTTGTAGAAATAGAGAAAGCAATCATGAAATTCATATGGAAAAATAAAAGACCCAGAATAGCAAAAACAATGCTAAGCAGGAAGTGTGAATCAGGCGGTATAGCGATACCAGACTTCAAACTATACTACAGAGCAATAGTAACAAAAACAGCATGGTACTGGTACCAAAACAGGCGGGTGGACCAATGGTACAGAATAGAGGACACAGAAACCAATCCACAAAACTACAACTATCTTATATTTGATAAAGGGGCTAAAAGCATGCAATGGAGGAAGGATAGCATCTTCAACAAATGGTGCTGGGAAAACTGGAAATCCATATGCAACAAAATGAAACTGAATCCCTTTCTCTCGCCATGCACAAAAGTTAATTCAAAATGGATCAAGGAGCTTGATATCAAATCAGAGACGCGCCGTCTGATAGAAGAAAAAGTTGGCTACGATCTACAGTCGGTGGGGTTGGGCTCCAAATTCCTCAATAGGACACCCATAGCACAAAAGTTAATAACTAGAATCAACAAAAGGGACTTACTCAAACTAAAAAGTTTTTTCTCAGCAAAAGAAACAATAAGAGAGGTAAATAGAGAGCCTACATCCTGGGAACAAATCTTTACTCCTCACACTTCAGATAGAGCCCTAATATCCAGAGTATACAAAGAACTCCAAAAATTAGACAATAAGAAAACAAACAACCCAATCAACAAATGGGCCAAGGACCTGAACAGACACTTCTCAGAGGAGGACATACAATCAATCAACAAGTACATGAAAAAATGCTCACCATCTCTAGCAGTCAGAGAAATGCAAATCAAAACCACCCTAAGATACCATCTCACTCCAGTTAGATTGGCAGCCATTATGAAGTCAAACAACAACAAGTGCTGGCGAGGATGTGGGGAAAAGGGTACACTTGTACATTGCTGGTGGGACTGCAAATTGGTGCAGCCAATTTGGAAAGCAGTATGGAGATTTCTTGGAAAGCTGGGAATGGAGCCACCATTTGACCCAGCTATTCCCCTTCTCGGTCTATTCCCTAAAGACCTAAAAAGAGCATGCTACAGGGACACTGCTACATCGATGTTCATAGCAGCACAATTCACAATAGCAAGACTGTGGAACCAACCTAGATGCCCTTCAATAGATGAATGGATAAAAAAAATGTGGCATTTATACACAATGGAGTATTACTCTGCATTAAAAAATGACAAAATCATAGAATTTACAGGGAAATGGATGGCATTAGAGCAGATTATGCTAAGTGAAGCTAGCCAATCCCTAAAAAACAAATGCCAAATGTCTTCTTTGATATAAGGAGAGTAACTAAGAACAGAGTAGGGTCGAAGAGCATGAGAAGAAGATTAACATTAAACAGGGATGAGAGGTGGGAGGGAAAGGGAGAGAGAAGGGAAATTGCATGGAAATGGAAGGAGACCCTCAGAGTTATACAAAAGTACATACAAGAGGAAGTGAGGGGAAAGGGAAAAATAATACAAGGGGGACAAATGAATGTCAGTAGAGGGGGCAGAGAGAGAAGAGGGGAGGGGAGGGGAGGGGAGGGGGGATAGTAGAGGATAGGAAAGGCAGCAGAACACAACAGACACTAGTATGGCAATATGTAAATCAATGGATGTGTAACTGATGTGATTCTGCAATCTGTATATGGGGTAAAAATGGGAGCTCATAACCCACTTGAATCAAAGTGTGAAATATGATATATCAAGAACTATGTAATGCTTTGAACAACCAACAATAAAAAATTAAAAAAAAAAGAAATAACATAACAGCTTTTATGTGTCAATGTAGACACTACGAATATGTATTTTCACAAATGAAAAATAAAGAAGCCATACCATAAAGAAAAAAAAGGGCAGGGGATGTGGCTCCATGTTAAAGCACTCCTGGGTTCAATCCCCAGTACCAAAAATAAAAAATAAAAACACAAGTTTGTAATAATAAATAATTATAACACTGAGCTGGGCACAGAGGCACACACCTGTAATCCCAGCTACTGAGGAGGCTGAGGCAGGAGGATCACAAGTTCAAGGCCAACTTGGGCAACTTAATAAGATCCTGTCTCAAAAAAGGAGGGAGCAGGGTTGGGTTGTGGCTAGCGGTAGTACACTTGCCTGGCATGTGTGAGGCACTGGGTTCGATACTCAGCACCACATATAAATAAATGAAATAAACGTCTATCAACAACTAAAAAGAATTTTTAAAAAGGGGGGGAAGCATACTCAGTGGTAGAGCACCCCTGAGTTCAATCCCCAGTACTTTCCAAAAAATTATTGTTACAACATTTTATTGTTGGGTTTATAACACAAATAAAGGTGTGGTGGTGGGGGGATAAGAGTACAAAAAAAGAAGAGAAGAAAAAGAGATATATTTGAGCAAAGTTTCTACCAGAATGAAGGTATTATTATTCTGAAATAGATCTTGATAAGTTAAATGCAACTGTAATCTCTGGAGCAACCACTGAGAGAATTATATGAAAAAAATCTAGAAGAAATATTTTTATTTTTAAATAAAAATATAATTATTAACACAAAATAAGGCAATAACAATGGAACAGAAAAACAAAAATACACAAAACAAATAAAAAATGGCAAGTATAGATGCAGCCACATTAATAATCACATTAAAAGGGAATGGACTGAAAACTTCATTCAAAAGGCAAACTGTCACACTGGATTAAAAAGAAAGATCTAACCAAATGTAACAAGATATACACCACAGACTCAGATATAAATAGACTGAAAGTAAAAAAGTGAGAAGAGATCTCAAGCAAAAAGTCATCATAGAGAGTTGGAGTGGCTACATTACTATTAGATGAAACAGACTTTAAGACAAATATTGCTAGAGACAAAAAAAAAAGGGCCTTTTATAATGATAAAATGGTTATCAGGAAGTAAGAATAATAAATATATATACACCTAACAACAGAGCCCCAAAAAACATAAAACCAGAACTGATGGAACTGAAAGGAGAAATGGATAATTCAACAATATTAACTAGAGATTCTAATACCTCACTCAGTAAATTCAGAAAAAGCATTTGGCAAAATTCCGTGCAATTCATGATTGAAAAAAAAAAAAAGTAGAGCGAGGATAACTATATATTCATATGCAAAAATAAATAAATAGACTTCTCTCATTCAATCTGCATAAATTAATTCCAAATGGATCACAGTCAAAAAGTCAAACATAGAGTTGGCACGTGACCCTGTAATCCCACTTATAGGTATAGACACAAGTAAAAAAGAAAAAAAAAAAAAAGTATGTCCACACAGAAATTTGCACACAAGTAAGTGTTCACAACAGCATTATTCATAATAGCTCAAAAGTGCAAACAATCCAATTGCCCATAACCAAAAAATGGATAAACAAGTGTTGTGGATTCATTCCATGAAATATTATTATTTGGCCATTAAAAAACAATGAAGCTCTCACACAAGCTACAACATGGATGAGTCCTGAAACCATTATGCTAAGTGAAGAAGACATACAAAAAGTCACATATTGCATGGTTCTATTCATATGTAATGTCTAAAACAGGCAAACCCACAGAGACAGAAAGTTATTACTGATTTATAGGGAACACAGTAAGGGAGAAATGGAGAGTGACAGCAAAAGGGTATGAGGGGCCAGGCACAGTGGTGGACACCTGTAATCTGAGCAGCTCGGGAGGTGGAGGCAGGAGGATAGAGAGTTCAAAGCCAGCCTCAGCAATTTAGTGAGGCACTAAGCAATTCAGTGAGACTCTTTCTTTAATAAAATACAAAATAGGGCTGGGGATGTGGCTCGTGGTTGAGAACCCCCGAGTTCAATCCTGGTACCCCCCAAAAAAAAAACTTAAAAAAAAAAAAAAAAGACATGAGGTATCTTTTTGTTGATGAAATGTTCTGGAATTAGATAGTAGTGATCTTTGTACAATTTTGTGAATATAATAAAAATGACATAATTTTACATTTTAAGTGTAGTCTTTGTGATATATGAATTTTATTTCAATAAAGTTTGTTTTTGTTTTTGTTTTGTTTAGTAGCCTATAGACCTAAATGTAAAACCTGGTTGCCTGATATTAGAGCTGGCTGGCTCAAGGAGCTCAAGATGATTTGGGGGGGTGATGGAAATGCTAAAACTGGCCTATAGTCACAGCTGCAATTTATAAATTTACTAAAAATCATTGGATTGTTCATATACAATGGATGATTTTATGGTATATACATTCTATTTCAGTAAAGCTGTTTAAAAAATGAGTTCACTGAAAACAAATCAAAATATCATAGTAAATAAGTAAGGCAAAGTTGGGTTAACTTTAAAAATGAACAAAGAAGGTTGGGTGGTACTGAGGTAGTGAATGTTCTGTTTCTTGACCTTGTTGTAGGTTACAATTTGTAAAAATTCATTGAGCTGTACTCTTGTGATATGCACACTTTTCTTTATGTATTTCATACCAAATAAAAAAAATCGTTAAATGGCATTAAGGAATTGGGGGGGGGGGGGGGCGGGAATAAGCCAGTTACAAGTTACAGAAGCTGAAAGACTCAGTTGTACAGTTGATCTTGGGTCTCCATGGAATTTCTGCCACCATCTTACAATTATCCCATTCCTAGAGCTGGCATGAGTAAGTTTGTTTCTTACTATTAAAAAGCCTCACCAAAAACTTTTTTAGTGCCAGCTATACATACAGCTACCAAAATGTCACCTCCAGGAGGGCAGGGAACTTGTACACTGCTGAATCCCCAGTGCCTAGAACAATAGCTGGCACTAAAAAAGTTTTTGAATGATTAAAAATGAATGAACAGAGAAGTAGTTGTGGAAGGGAGTTGAGGGAGAAACTTGTAAATACAGACATTTTTTAATGCAACTTGACAAACGTTTTCATATTTCCCAGGGATATGGATAAAAACACTGTTGCAAGCCCAGAAGAAGAATAATGCCTTCTGGGAAATGTCAGGAACATGTCAGAGAGGAAAGACATGGGAGCTGGGTCCTGAAGGATGAATAGGAGTTTGTCAGAGAATGAAGGCAGGAAAATGGGATAGACAGAGATAAATACAGGCAAAAGCACATTGTTCTGAAAGAGCCTGGTGTTCTTGGGGAAATTCAGTGTTCACAGTTGAAGCCAGGTGAGAAATGAGGCTGACAAGGTAAGCTGGGGGATAGATGAAGAGGGTTACCTATTACCAGCCAAGACCTGAAACTGACTCCTGCAGAAATCATAGCCAAGAAAGAATCTTAAGCAGGGGTCAAATGTGCTTTGTAGGAAGCTCGTTTTAGCTGGGCCTAGCTGAGCTCAGAGGCCCTTTACTTCCTTGGTGTCTGCATTGTCTCTCTGCATTCTTCTTCTTCCTTCTTTCTGCCTCCACATGTTTTCACGTATGGATTTCTCCTCTGCCTGTGGATTTCTTCTCATTTTTCTCTCAAGACACTACTCCTCGAAGATGTCCCAAATATTCTCCATTTTAACTGTCCCCAAATCACTTTCAGATTTCATCTCCAGGACTTAATCCTTTTCCAGGATGTCATCCCCGCCTGGTTGGGTCCTTCAGAAATAAGTAACTCAGGATTTCCTCTTAAACAACAAGCTCTTTGGGGTCTCCTCAGTGTACAGATGGAAGTCTGGAGCAAGGGGGAGCATCTGAGTCACCCTCCACTGGGCCAGAGGGGCTGAGCCACCAGCTTCAAAGGCCTACATGAAACCAATGAGCTGGAAACACCATATTTTCCTCTGGGGTATCTGATGCTGTGGCCTCTGGCTCAGAAGCCACTGCCCTTCCAGCCTCATGCAGGAAAGCCTAGTGCCCATTACTCATGTCTCTGACCTTCTGCTCTGAAATGCTTCCTGGCATCTGCCCACCCTCCCTCAGGGCTAGACAACTAGGTCAGGGAGGAACAGCCCCTCCACCATGCTGGTCCTAGGACACCTCTCCAGGACAATTCTCTCCCCTGGGACAAGAGGGTCAAGCTGCTCTTCTGGATGTGACCTTAGAGATGTGCAGCAAGGGCCCAGTCCCAATTTATCACCATGGGGCTATAATTAGGTTTGTTAACATACAGTCGAGTGTAGTCTTGTTGACTAGGAACTTAATCACGTTACTATCGAGTTCCTGTACGCATTGCTTGGGGTGACTGTTTTACTTGTAGAGTTATAGCCAAGCCCAACGGGAGGAAATTAGCTTTGGACACAAGTTTGGAGGGGGGTACTTTTTCCTCCTGACTTTCTCTCCCTCCCCCACACTTCCATGTGAAAATATTTAGCAAACAGTGACAATGATGAAAAACAGTAGGAAACAAAATGTTCTACATTAGTATAAAACATGAAAAATGCAGCAAGAACCCTTAGCGGTACAACATGTGTTATGCTGGCTGGCAGTCCATTAGCTCTGATAGACATTTCACTTACCTAAGTCAAATATAACAGTCTAGTATTCATTAATATAAGAAGGGGCTGTGGAATCAGAGCTACCATCTGGCTGGGCCGACAGAATAATCTACAACTCATGATTAGGTCTAAGGAGTGGGGTTTCACTTTAATCTTTCTCATTGCTCGAAATTTCCATCTGCGCAGTTCGGCACATCATTTTTCTTCAAGACAAATGTGCTGTTTTTCATGTTCCAAAATTAGATCAGAAGAAAACGATTAATCATGTCACGGCCTGGGAAAGGAAACAAAGCTCCGATATTCTCGGGCTCACCCCCCCGCCCCCCTCCACCAGCAAGTCCACCCCTCCCGGACCCTGGAGGGTTGCAAGTTTCGCTTTTTTTCCCCCCAACCTCTGGGTTTTCAGCACAACTTTGGGAGCCGCCACCGCCAGCCGAGAGAAGGAAGGGCAGGGCTGCAGGGTGAAGAGTTTGGGGTGCCCTGAGACCCCAGCGGGGCTGCCCTGATGCTGCCCCAGCCCTCCTGCCCCACCCCCACCCCGGGGGGGTCACCCCTGGAGTAGGGGCACCCGGGCGCTGCCGTCTGCCCAGAGTGACAAAAAGGGCTGGGAGCCTGCCTCCCGTGTCCCCCTCCCGGCCGCCACAGCCCTGTCTGTCAGCCGGCTCGCAAGTCATAACAAATCCCTGGCGCGGAGCTGAAGCTGAGCATTTGCCGGAGCGTCATGGGGATGATGAATGACCCGCAGGCCTTTGAAGTGCTCTGCCAGTTCAGCTGGGTCCGCGGTGCTGACAGAGAAATATACACAACAGCGTAACCAATAATGAGAACATTAAACATTCCTGCGCCGTGACAGGCTGACAGAAAAACCCAGGCTCGCATCAATCATCGCACAGATAGAACCCTGACAATTGGCCCCTCACTGATACCCCCCCTCGCCCTCCGGGGCTCCTCCTCTTCCTCTTGGGGTCTCCCCCTCTTTCTTCCTCTCCCACTCCTGCAGCCCCTCCTCTCCTCTTCCTTTCTCTCTTCCTCCCCCACTTCCCTCCCTCCCCCCCCCATCCCCTCCCTGTGTCCCCTGCCCTCGGGTGACTGCCTTCAAGGGCCTCTCCGAGGTCAAGTGAGGTTTGGGCCACTTCCATTCTGTGAAGCTGCCCGTGTGTGAAACCATGAGATGTCACATCAGAGTGACAAGAAGTGTGAAGGCTTTAAGTTCACAGTTAGCAATTGGTGGCTTTTAGCCATTGCAAAAGAATATTAATGCAATCACTGTAATGTAAAAGCTCATTTGGAAATATTATCAAGTCTAAAGTGAGGCACTTGGGGAAAGTGAGACTGCCATGAGCTCCCTCCTTCCTCCCCTTCTGGAGAGGGTTTCTCTGGGCATCTTCCTGTGTGACTTTGCTAAGAGACCTTTTCTTTGTGCCTCAGTCTCTTTCTGCTCTGCTGGACTTATCTGACAGGATCTGGTTTCTGGTGTGTCTCAAAGGGGAAAAAACAGCAGAGAAACACAAAGATCTCTTCCTCTTCCTTTTCCTCCACCAGGAAATGAAATCTGACCAGATAAGATGCATTTGATGGCCCTTCAGCTGCTTCCCTGAGGAAATGCTGTGACCTCTTGGCCACTCTCTGGACTTGATTTGAGCCATACTTCCCTGGGCTGAGCATTTATTCCCTATGAGGGGGGCGATCTCAACCCCTTTCATAGAGATCATCCCTGCCAGGCCCTCTCCCCACTAGCCAGCAAGGGCATAAGGAAGAGCCCCACGCTGATGGTCAGAAGCTGGGGTTCTAGTCCCAGCCATGAGGCCTTGAACAAGTCCAGAACTTTCCTGGACCACAAAACATAAGAATAGAAGTCCCACACCTGGAAGGTCTTACAGATTTATTTACATCCTCCTTTTATCCTTGGAGGAGTTTTTACTTTGCTTTTTCTCATTCTTAGCTTCCTGAGAAGTTCCTTGACTTTCCAAAAAGTAATGAAAAACTCCCAATAACCCTCATACAGACATAGGTACACATATGTCCAGAGATGGTGGGCAGAGGAGAAAAAAGACCACTCAGGGGTCATCCAACAACAGAGTGCTATAAGAAGTCTGGCAGGAAGAGTCAGGGAGGCCAGAGCTTTTTCCCTGAGAAAAGGATCCACAATGACCATGACACCTCAAGTGCGTTTGCATCCTGCTTCAGCAGAGCCAGCTCAAGTGTGAGAAAAGAGCCTCCGTTGACCATCATCCACTCTGAACTCTAAAGCATCTGTTCCTTCCTTTCTGTCCACCTGGAAGTCCAGTCCATTCCTAACACTACCAAGAAGCTCTGTGTGTCCTGACCTACACTGACCTCCCCCTTCCAATGACCCCCAGCCCAGATGAGCATCTTGCATACCTAGGTAGGCTTGAAGCTATGTGAGGCCAGGGACAGTGCCATGTTTTACAGTTTTCTAGGTCTCCTGGGACTTGAATATCTTGTTCAGAAGTGTCTGCCTCACCCATAGCCCCTTCTCTAAGAAAGTACTCCTACCAGGCATTTCATTGGGAAGGCCTCGGGGGCCATGTTTGTATTACATAACCCTGCCCCTCGCCCCTACTGATCAGTCCGGTATTTTAACACCTATCCCTACAACCAACTGGATTCTCTTTTCCTTGAAATGTGAACTCAGTCACAGTTGTTATTAGGCTCTTAAATATTTATGTGGGTTTCAGTTGGGGCAGACATTATGAGATATATATATATATATATATATATATATATATATATACTGAGGAGGGAAGGAAAAGCTGGTGTTCAAAGGCAAGCAGGAGAATGAGAAAGGGGGAAAGTAAACATGAGATCCCAGGTAGACACAAGAGAAGGCAGCACGGCTTCAATTCCTGGCTTGCCAGTTCCTGTCCCAGAAGCCTGGTTATACTGTTCTTGCCCTTAGATGCCTGTAAGGCAGCCAGCCACTAGGGAAGACATCAAAGCCACGCCTGGCCAATTTCTCTTATCTTACCTAAGATGATTGGCCCAGACATAGTCATGTGATCCACACAGCTCAATCAGAGCCCTTCCCTGGGATTTTATGTTGATTCTGAAAGAGATGTTCTTCGTTGATTAAGTATTGCAAGGCTAGTATCCAGAGCTTCTAATGCCGTGGCTGTTCTACTTGTAGGAAACCCGTCTACTGTAGAGCAAATAAGCCAATCAGAATAGCGGAGCCCACTGATGACAAGTCCTGATAGCTTCTTCAGGCCCTTGTATCTATCTAGTCAAGCCTAAAGCCTTCTCTATACTTGGCCTTCCCAGCAGGTGAGCCAGTATGTTCCTTGCCTTGCTCTAAGTAAGTTTAATTTTGATTTCTGTCTCTTGCAACCCAAGAGTCTTCAAACTAGTGTTCGAGGGACATCAGTAAGTTATTCTACCCTTTTTAAGTAAATACACATGAATAAGAACCCACGGAAGCACAAAATAATGAGGCCCACAGCCAGCCCTCTCTGATCCTCTCCTTCCCCAAATTCTCTCTGTGACCTTACCTAGTCCTTCTGCCAGGGAGTTAGTCTGAATGGCTGTTTCTACATGGATCTAGCTCTTCCCAGATCAGGCCTGAGTGACTTGGATTCCTGAACCTGGCCAGAATGCTATTTCTCAATCTCTATGATTTGTATCCATTCCCAGACAATAAGAGGACAGGTACAGAGTGAGTAGTGATTCTCACAGTCTCTGAGTAAGTCATCTGCCTGTCCCTCTCCCCACTTCCATCCAAGCAGGAATCCAGGGTTCAATTTGACCCCTCATCCACCTCAGACACAGCCTCAGGCCTCATTTCCTCCTACCCACAAGGTGGGGTCTTGATATGGTGCTCAGGTTGGCTTTCAACTCCTGAGCTCAAGTGATCCTCCTGCCTTGGCCTCCCAAGGGACTACAGGCATGTGCCACTAATACCTGGCTCAGAAGATCCTTTGGGGCCAAAAATGGACCTCTGGATATTTGTCCTTATTCTAGTCTTGGTCTGATGACAAGTTTCCTGGACAAATGGGAGAGACCAGGTGCAACAGCAAAGTGAAAAATGATGAGGGACTTTTAGCTAACTGCAAGCCTACGATGAGCCAACCTGTGTGATGTTGCTTCTTCAAAAATAAGCAAATAAATAAAACGATGAGCCTGGTTAAGCTAGAGCATGATGTTCAAATGACGTTTTAAGAATTCTAAAGGCTAGAGCTGGAAATGTTGCTCAGTGGTAGAGCACTTGTCTAGCATCTGCAAGGCCTTGGGTTCAGTCCTCAGTACCAGAAAAAGAGAAAAATTTTAAAGAATTCTGAGAAACTGTAGCTTAGGCCAAGGTGATGAGTGGTCGAGAAATCCTGTCTTCAAGGAACAAGGGGAAAACTATCTCCATGGACATCAAGAGGATTGGCACAGGTTTGTTCCTCCATGAAATGGCTGGGAGGCCCCAGGCACACACTGGCACACAGCACTCAAGAGCATTCATTTCCTTCTGTCTTGTCCTCATTCACCAGGCACAGAACCAGGGCTATGAGAGGACCTTATATGCAAGAGGTTTTTATCACAATCTAAAAATTTTTTTACCATTCCGACCATGCATAACTGTGACAGGCCCCTACGTAAGGTAATAATCTCCATGTCACTGCACATATTCAGAGGCTAGATAATTAACTCCAGGGGTGGAATATAAAGAACCCCTAAAGTGAGTGGATGTTGGGCTTTTAGGGCCCCTTTTCCATACAGTGACTTTGGCAGCCTCTGCAAAGTAGGTATGAGTCAACTCCTCTCATCTTCCTAAATTTACAGGAATGCTCAATTTTTCAAAGATGTGACTATATTTTCAGCAATGGCTGCAGCAATTGCTCCTGTTCCACACACTGTATAGCTTTGCCTCTCCCCATAAAGAAGAGGCTGATTCTCATCCTGTTCAATCAGAATCAGCTTGTGATGACTTCCCCAAACAGAATGTTGCAGAAGTGATACTGAATGACTTCCAGGGCTAAATTAGAAAGGCCATGCTGCTTTGCTAGTTCTGTGCATGCCTGACCCTATGCACCAGCTGCCATGCTGTGAGGAAGCCCCAACTAGCCAATTCAGAGAATTCCCACAGAGAGGCCCATGGAAGTATCTGATTCACAGCCTGTTCAAGGTCTCAGCTGACAGCATCATTCAGCAAAAGTGAATAAAGATTTATTCATAGCAGCACTATTCTCAGTAGCCAAAACACTGAAGCAAGCAACTGTCTATAAACAGATGAATGAATAAATGAAATGAGGTATATACATACATGGAATATTATATAGCCTTTAAAAGGAAAGAGAGTCTGACACGTGCTACAATATGCTCAATTCTTGAAAATATGATTTACGTGAAATAAACCAATCAGAAGAAGACAAATATTATATATTTCACTTCTGTAAGGTTCCTAGAGTATTCAAAATTATATAGAAAATAGAATGTTGGTTGTCAGGGATTTAGGGGAAAGAGAGAATAAGGAGTTAAGTTTCAGAGTTACAAGAGTTTCAATTTTAGATAAAAGAAGTTATGAAAATGGATGCTGGAAATGGTTGCACAACATTATAAATGTATTTGATACCACTGACCTGTACACTTAAAATGGTTAAGATGGTAAATTTTATGTTATGTGTATTTTTATCATAATTAAGACAAGTTGAAAATAAGCAAATGAAGACTTTTCCAGATGATTCCAGCCCCCATCCATTATGTAACCCCCAGTCTTTGAGTAGGCCTAGCTGAAGTCCTACAGAAAGTGCCCTATCCAAATTTCTGACTTATAAAAACTGTGATATAATGAACTGGCTTTGAATAGTTTGTTATGCAGCAATTACCACTAAAACAATCAAGGCAAAATAACCAAGATATTCTCAGAGGCCTGTGACTATGAGATAAGCTAGGGCTGAGAGCCACTGATGACTCAGGTATTAATTAGCCTCCACTGGACACTGGCCCTCCATCTCCTCCAGGATCGCCCTCTCTCCTGCCAGGTTTTCTCCCAATTTGAAATCCAGGTCTTGCCCCTAACATGAAAAGTTCTTTTCCACCTCCAGCACTGGGGATTGAACCCAGTGGCACTCTATCACTGAGCTAGTCCTTCTTACCTTTAATTTTGAGATGGGGTCTTGCTAAGTTATCCAGGCTGGCCCGGAACTTGCAATCCTCCTCTAATTCCTGAGAAGCTGGAATCACAGGTGGGTGCCACCCAACCTCACTACATAAGTGCTTCTTGCTCCCACACCTTCTGGCCTCAGAAATCTGTTCTGGCCCACCAAGTAGCAAGAAGTATTGAGAGCATGGGAGCTGCACCCACAGGGGAGGTCCAGCCTACACCGACCTCCATGCAAGCCCTATTTTCAGAGCCCAGGCTCAGGGAGAGCTGGATGCTGGAGCAGACCACTGTGGATGAACCAGACCAAGTCCTCAGCCAAGCACAGAGCTTGCTGCCCCTTGTGCAGACAGATCACAGAAAAGGCATGGATGCCTGGAAAGGGAGAAAGTTACATGCACAGTAAAGTTTAAGGGAAAAGACTTAACATTCTATGACTCTCACATAGACCCTGGCCATGAATTCAAAATTTGGGTGAATTTCCCCTCTGTCTGGGCCCCAATTTCCTCTAGGCAAGTGTCCTGCATTATTATAGGTCTTCAGTCACTCCTTTATCCTGAGTTGTCCTATAGCCCAATTGCCAGAGTTTGTGGAGCAGGCTGGGACCCTGTATGCCTCAAGAATCCCAGTGGTGGCATGTTTGTGACTGGCAGGTGGGGAATTCACAACCTAGAAAGCCAGACTCAGCTCCCAGCTGATCCCACTGGAGCCTTTGGGAAGAAGACTGATTAGTTACTGGATGATTTTTTGATGCCACTGCTTGGGAACTGATGGTTCAAGAATTCTCCATGGTAACAGGACAGCATGGAACTCCTGAATATGGAACTCAACAGCACAAGCCTCACCTGTAGCCAGAAGCCCACCAACATCTCACAGCTTTGGGGCCCCAGGCCCAGACTCACAACCTCTGCTCTTCCCCTGTTGTACCTGCCCAGTCCTGGTGGGGAATGTGGACCAATCTCAGCTGGAGCCACCCAATTAGAACCTTGGCCAAATCTCTGCAATATACACTTCCAGTTCACAAATATAATAAACAAATTATTCCCTGGCTTCAAACACAACAGTGTTCTCTTTATTTTAATATTTTTAGTTGTAGATAGACATAATACCTTCATTTTATTTATTTACTTTTATGTGGTGCTGAGGATGGAACCCAGTGCCTCACATGTTCTAGGCAAGTGCTCTACCACTGAGCTACAACCCCAGCTCCCATTTGTCTTGAGACAAATCCCTGAGGAGGCAGGATTACCTGTGTTTGCATCTGGTACCGCATACAATACATTTCATACGTGTCACTAATGTGGGAATGTCTGGGCCATGCTTCCTCATTTGTAGTGCAGTTACATTTTCCTTGTTCACATCACATCTGCCTTCATCTGGACACTTGACCTAACCATGCACAAAGGTGTGCAGGTAGTACCACCAGACTGATCTCAGCACCCATCTTCTCTGCATAGTAAATGGCCCAGGGTTAAGAACATGTCCCCAGCTTAGACAACTAGAGCTCTTCTCTAGAAATTCTTAACTGGACCCCAGCATAGACATAAGATGTGAGGCCACAGCTTTGGCATTAGTGTCCTTACTGTGAGGAGGAGCTGGGGAAGCAGAGTGACGTCAACACAGAGCATTAGAATGGCAGGAGGGAAACTGAATGCTGACTGGGGGAAGGACTACCACAAAGCCCCACCCTGCTGAAGGCTCAGTTTGTCCAACCTACTCCCAGAACCTTAAGTCAAAGGTCCAAAAATTATCACAAAGCCTAGACCCTGGTAAGTGGGGATGGGAGGGTAGACAACAGGAATGGATGACTGAGGAAACAGAAGTCCAGGAAGGGGGGAGGGGGAGGTGGGATGGAGAGCAGGCCAGAAAGAGGGTCAGGATAGAGGACAGGGGTTAGGCCATGCAGCCCAGCTGGTAGATGGATCTGTCCCCCAGGATCAGGAGACAAAGGCAACTGAAGGATGGAAAAGACCTTGGGAGGAGATTGGGAGGAGACACCCTAGAGTGGAGAGAGGTGACAGTAGAGCACCCAACCCTCCCAGGATCAAGAAGCCCCAGTATAAAAGGTAGCAGACCACCCCACAGATGGTCACCACCAGAAGCATCACCCCTCCTGCAAGGGCCAGAAGCCACCTGTGCAGAAAGGCATTTCTGACCCCCTGAGGGCAGAGGCAGATTGGCCCGAGGTGAGCTCAGGCTGAGGAGTCCAGCAGACCTGTTTGGCATCCTTCCAGCTGGGCTGCTGGAAGATTCCAGGGTCCTACCCCTTCAGCTGGAACCTCCACATGAGGAGTCCTAAGACACCAGGATGGCAGCTCATGCCCAGTGCTGGGAGCTTAAGAAACACAAAAAGTTTCTCAGTAGCTGCTGGGAACACTGAGAGTCAAAAAGACCTGAATTAGAAAGACATGGTTCACCCACAACAGTGAGCCTGAGAGGTTTCAACAGAGTAGGCAGAGTAGGAAAGGTGGGCCCGTGTCTCTGTCTTAGTCTGGCTCCCTGGACAGGAGCCCCAGCAGACAGGAAGGGATGTGGGATACCTTCCCTCCCTCCCACCACCACCCCAAGAAAGAAGCAATACAGGGAGGTCCACAACACTGACCAGGAATTGGGCTCTTTCTGTGTGCTAGTTAGTGCCCACCATCTGATGGGCTTCATCACATTGTCTTCACTGCACCCCATGAATAAGTACCACCCATTATCCTCCTTTTACAGGATATCAGGCCCAGAGAAGCTAAGCAAATTGTGTAAAGTTGCAAAGGTGGAAGAGGCAGCTTCCTAACCTTGGTGTAAGGTTTAGAGAATGGACTTTAGAGCCAGGTAGTACCTGTCTTCAAAGGTGGTGAAGAAAGCAGAAGGAAGCAGAGGGAACACCTTCCACACCCTGTGGAGTCTATGCGGTAAGGGTGGCGTATCACACACAGATGGGCACGGCTAGCCCAGGAGATAGGTGCATAGTGGAACCACCTTATATTTGAGCAAAAACATAATTAAATTTGGTTAAGCTTCGTTTTTCAGCTCCAAGTTCTTCCTAAAGTAATATTGTACCTAGTCCTATGGTTGTAGTGGCACTGAAGAGGCCACATGATGCAAATGAGGATAAAGAACTCTGATTCCAATCCTTTGGCCACAAAGCCAGGCCTAGAACTCTATTCTCTACCTCCCTCTGCTGTGCTCCCTGCACATGCCTCTCATGCAGAGATCACCAGGAGGCTATCCTGAGCTACAGTATACTGTTTTCTACTGTCTTCCTCTTTCCCTTGGGTCTTTCCCAGCGGTGTGCTGATTGAGAAATGTTTAATAATCAATTCTTCAGGAAACACACACACAAAAAAAAAAAAAACCCTGATTTGTAACATCTGTCATTTCTCATAGTAGACATATTCCTACCATGGTCAATTTCAAGGTTCCCACATCATGCCCTAAAGGGAGGACTTGCGTGCATCACTGCTCCTCCCATGGTCAAGGGAGGATTCCAGAGCAGGTGAGACTCGCTGCAAGGACCACAAGCCCACCTAACAGTCTCCCTACAATTTAGTTTGAGATCAATGAGTCCATCATTCAAGGAGGCTGAGAGCAGGAAGGACGCTGATGGCAAAAGAGAAACATCTGTCCCTTGGGCATTTGCTGCCAAACAGACCAAGGTACCAATGTCCTTAACTAGAGGTTTGAATGACTTGTAATGAATTGAGGAAGATATGGTGTAAGGGTTTAGAGAATGGACTTTGGAGTCAGGTAGTACAATCCAAAACTAACTAGCTGCGTGAGTTTGGACATGTAACTTAACTTATCCATAATATGGAGACAGTATCAGCACCATATCCTCCTGAGGATTCAATGAGAAACAGGAGCATGAAGCACCCGACACAGTGCCTGGCACATAATCAACACTAACCAGATGTTATCTAGGTTTATAACTTAAGTCAGAGTTGTCCGCAGTTATTATTTAAGTTGAAGTGGAAAACAAACCATGATCAAGGACCAGTGATTGATCATTGGACGTAAAGTGCCATGACGGCAAGGACCTTGTCCATTTTGACCACTGCTGTCACCCCCATACCTAGAATGGTGCCTAATAGGCATACTGATAGAGTGCACACTCAATAAAATATTGGTTCCATGTTGAGTATCATGAGTATGGCATCTAATGATACTTAAATATTTGTATTTCTTGAGCTCCTGATTTAATAGTATTCTGTTTTAAAATAACATCATTTACCCTGGCTAATAGTAATTATATTTTTAAAGTTCATTTGAATGGAAATAAGAACTGACCTTCCCCTTGCCCATGGAAATCTGGTGCTGACTCTAATCCAGACACCACATCCACTTGTTGGCAAGATGACCAAATTGAAGGTGAAAGTCCCAGACAAAAACCTTTTCAGTATTGACCTTACACACCCCCACTAGGAACTGCAGACACAGCTAATCCCAGCCCCAGTCCCGACCCCACCCCACCTTACCCACCCAGCGGGCCCAGAACCGCTGGAGGAAGTCCTGGAGGTAGGTGGATGGAGGGGATTCTTTCTCCCATTTCGGCTCTGCTCTCTTCTTGTCCTCCCTTCCTGTGTCCCCACCCAGTCCCCTTCCCCACACCTCCAGAGCAAACCCCAGCATCCTCCCGCCCCAGGCTTCTCCTCACCATTCCCGGCTCTTGCAGACTGGTTGGTTATGGCATGAAAAATGGCTCCGTGGAATAAAGATGTCTCCCCGCTGATGAGCACATTTGCAGAAGGTATGTCAAAGATCCCAGGGCTGGGGTGGGCAGTCTTTCAAGAAAGTTGTTTCTTCTCCCTTCCTGCCCTCCCTCTTCTACCTCTCCCCCAGGCCCCCACCCCCCTTTTTGCTTACTTATTGGAAGAGTAATAAATATTGGGCCGACAGGCCCTTCTCCCAGTTACAAAGCCTACCTGTAAGCGAGCTCAATAATTAGCAGTCTTGAAGATGATATATGACTTTCATTACCCTTTGGGACTGGAGACTAAATGAGGACAGAGCTAATTGCCGTGCAAAGCAGTTTGGCATGAATGAGAAAAATGCAGGCCCTGTCTCCTGCCAAAAAAGGGCCCTATTGCTGCTCTGATCGCCAGGCCGGTTTCTGCGCAGGAGTTCACTCGGTGTCCATAAATCACAGGCTGCTTACAGCCGAAGCTGCCCTCAGTTGTCAGCGGGCTGAACGTTGAGTGACAGATCCCAGCCGACTGCATTAGAGCTTCAACTGCCTCCTTTCTTCTCCTTCTTCTCAGCCTCTTCCTTCTCCTCTTCACACTGACCAGAAAATTAAACCCAGACCCCTCAGAGAAGGCAGCAAGAGGCCCAGGGTGAGGTAGGGACAGTTGACTAGGGTTGGGTTCCCAATGCCTATGTCCAGCTGCTCACCCCCTGCCCATGTCTCCTGTCTCAAAGCATGCCCTGGCCCTCAAAGCCAAGGGACAACAGGCCTCTCTATCCTCAGGAGGATGCAGGCCCCTCCTGGAATACTTCAGGCTGAGCTTTTGTCCTTGGTGTGTCATTGAGACAAATGTGGCCTCCCTCTGGCCTGCATGTCTACCTCTTCCCCCACCTCCCCTGCAGGAAAGCTTCACTTCCTCTCAAGGAGAAGGACTGACACCAGCCACATGTGTGTCTGCTGCTGACAGATGTGCACAAGCCTTGGAGGGTGGGGCCAGCTGTGGCAAGGGGACACCTCCTGAAAACATTTTTTTCTTCCACCCCTTACACGGGCTGCTTGGTTCTGAAGTTCGCAGGTGGGTCACACTGAACATGCAAAGCACCATCCTGTCCCCTTCCATCCAATTCCCTGAGGAGTGGGGGAGGCTCTCTCCCAGTGGGCAGACACTGATTTCACACTTGGAGCTGAGCTCCCTAGCTTTTCTGAGGGAAGTCACATAATTAATTCTTAGTATTGCCAAATTATATTTGACACTTAATTTAAAGCTCAAGGTTCCATAATACAAATTGTCTCCTAGCGAGAAGGATGACAGGCACATTGAGGATGTATGCAACTTGACAGCCAGGGTTGAAGGGGTGGTTCTGTGTTACTCCCGGAGAAGGAAGAGAGCTTTTACTGAACACCTACTTTACATCCAGTGACTTCCACATATTATCTCATTTCCTTCCCAAGAACCCTGTGAGGCAAGTGCCATTACTGCCTCCACTGTGCAGACAGGGAAACCAACAACCACAAGGTTAATTCATCCAAAGTCATCCTGTTAGGGAAGAGGCCAGGCTGGGATTCACGATCTTGCATGCCCCCGCGTTCTTTATGCAATATCATTTCTCTTTTAAGGATGGTGTCAGAGATCTACAAAGTAGAAGCCATAATTGCTCTTTGGGGGTGGGAGTCAGAGCCAACCCTGACTGCACATCACAAAATGCCTTGCTACAGACAGCAGCTTCAACCAGTGTGTGTCATTTCTCTCACATAACAAGAAAGACAAAAGCAGGTCACAAGGGCCTGGACTTCAATAATTCAGATTTTTTTCTATCTCCCTGATCCATCTTTCTTGCTTTCTAACTTTTTACATTTTGGCCACAAATTAGCTGCTATACCAGCAAGCATCATGTCTTCAGTCCAGAGAGGGGAAAAAGTGTTAAGGAGAGGAGGGAAAAGGAACTCTCCAGTCAAGGTTTTGTCTTTATTTGGGGAGAGAAGTCTTCCCCAGGAGATTTCCCATTGGCAAGTCATTGGCTAGAACTAAATTTCATGTGTCCAACCTTCTCCACCTCCCAGTCATTGGACAAGGGATTGAATTGCCACACTCACTTAGACCAATCATGGTTTGTCTTCTGGGGCTGGGGGAGGACCCAGAGTTCTAGCTGCCCTAACATCAAAGAATTTTCATTTTCTAATTGCACAAGGATGAAGAGGAGTGTGCAATGGGTGTGCAATGGGCCTGCCACACCCAGTCCTTTCCCTCAGTTACCTCTTGTATGATAGAATAGACCTGAGTCCCAACCAGAGAAAGGCTAATTTCCTGGGTATGTGATAGACAGCTTTGGGTATACATTTGGTTCCCTCCCAAGCCACCATCTTTCCTGGGTTTTGTTCACCCCAAATGCAAGATAGTGGAAGTCTGTGTTTTGTCCCAGGACCTGAGTCTGAGGATCTGTGTGTGCACAGACAAGGGTGATACCATGATCACTCCCCATGCATGAGTTCCAGAGCCAGTCGTGGCCCCTGATTGGGCATATAATCCAATGAGGGGGTAACTCCAACAGGAAGATGAAGAACAGGGTGCTAGAGACCACAGATACCAAAACAGACTTGTCACCTTACCCACAGACAGTTTACACCCTTGCCTTGTAAAATCACTGTCCACTGAATTGACTTAGGCTCTTCTTTGGTTTTGGTTGTTGTTTTGTTTTGGTGCTTTGCAGTACTGGAGAGTGAACCCAGGGGCACCGTTCCACAGAGCTGCACCCCCAGTTCTCTTCTTTTTCTTATTTTCTTTTGAGTCAGGGTATCACTAAATTGCCCAGGCTGGCCTCAAAACTTGTCATCCTCCTGCCTCAGTCTCCCAGGTTACTGGGATTACAGGTGTACGCCACAGTGCCTGGCTGATTCAGACTCTTCTGCTTCCTACCTCCAACTACAGCTGGGGCAGAACAGAGCATCTGTCCCTCTTAGTCTGTGGCAGTCCTGGGGAAGTCCTCCTCACTATCTCCTTCCTATCCAGCCAGAGGCAGATGCACTTCCTGGAAGAGGCATCTGTCTGGAACAGGCAGGAAACAGGTGGCACGCTAATCAGTAACCAGCTCATCAATCATCCCTAAGGACTACAAAGGCCATCTCTAAGCTCCTAACTGCCTCTCTCAACCCAGGATTTCTGATATTTCTCAACCCTCTTTCAAGAAACTCCTCCATGCAGATGGGAAGGATACGGGGGTTCTGAGTGCTATGATCCTCCCCCCTCAGGTTCTCAAGATATACAGTGGATCACATCTCACTTTCCTAAAGATCCCAATGGCTTCTAATATCCCTAAGAATAAATTTTATTTTTTTAATTTTATTTTATTTATTTGTTGTTGTTGTTGTTACTGGGGATGGAACCTAGGACCGCTTAATCACCAAACCTCATCTCTAGCACTTTTTTATATTTTATTTAGAGACAGAGTTGTTTAGGGCCTAATTTTCTGAGGCAGGCTTTGAACTCATGATCCTCCTGCCTCAGCCTCCTGAGCTGCTGGGATTGTAGGATTACCCGGCCTTAAAATTCAATTCTTTATCTTGGCCTACAAGTAGGGTGAATTGTTACTCCAATGTAATGAGTAGTAGAACACCCTTTGAAGTGTTGCTAGTCTGGATGGTAAATTACACGGTCACTTACCTCCACTTTGCTCTAGCTCATGTGCCTCACTCTAGACAGGCAGAGCAGTTCCTTGAAGCCAAGCCCTTTCTGCTCTCACGCCACTCCTGTACACCTAGAACACACTGCACCATTCCTTCCCCTGCCTTATTTCTATTCAGCTCTTTGGTCTCATTTAAATGTTCCATTTTCAGAGGGGTCTCCCTTCATCAGACCTCCACAAACCCTAAATTGAGCAAATGCTGAGATGTACTTAATTACCAGAGCCATTAGTTATGAGAATATGTTTATTTGTCTAATATTCTCCCATAAGACTGTAATTACCATTAAGGTGGAGGCTGTCTCCAGGACCTTGCATGCAGTTCTGTCCCATAACTATGTGTTTTATGAATTAATTGCTAAGAGCCACAGCCAAGTAATATGATGCATGGCATTTTTGGTTGAAAGGTGACGCCAGCAAGCCATTGAGATGATATGATTATGTTAAGATCTGCATTCATATGGATATTGGACTCCTGCTGTCCACCTCGGCCTGCTACGGGACTCCTGGAGAGTTCCCATTGGTTGGGGAAGTGCCCTAGGAGGGAATTCCAGAGGAGGGACTTCCTGTTGGGGTCCAGGAGAACACCACGTGGGTAGGTCGGCAATCTTCCCCGGGAGCATACGGGCATTGGCAGCAGTTTCAAAAATAAAGTTTGTTCGTGCTTGAGTGGCTCGTGATTTTGTGCCCAGCCAGACTACGGCAATTAATGAATATAGGGTGTTTTTCACAAAGGCACATGTCCACACACATGCTACTCCAGAATACCAGATTCACCACAGTCATCTCCAGAGAGATGTAATTGTGTTCTAGCACAATCTGAGCTCAGGGCTGGGGATGTGGCTCAAGCGGTAGCGCGCTCGCCTGACATGCGTGCGGCCCGGGTTGGATCCTCAGCACCACATACAAACAAAGACGTTGTGTCCGCCGAAAACTAAAAAATAAATATTAAAATTCTCTCTCTCTCTCTCCAAAAAAAAAAAAATCTGAGCTTCCCAGCAGCATCATAGGTCCATTTGAGCTGCCCATCAGAGGAGGGGTTCAGAGGCCACGCAAGGAGATGCATCATGGAATAAGGGACGTGACACTGTGAGGTCGCTATAGGCCTGATTCTTGTCCTACCATAGTCAGGAGACCAGCCACATTGCCTCCAACTCCACACCAGCACAAAAGGGACACATAAGCACCCGCTCTGGACACAATCCCCCGTGAGACCAGAGCCCAGCCGCCCGCTGTGTGAGAGTGAGAAGGAAATGCTCCTGGTTGAACGCCTGCAGAGATGTGTGGGCTGTTTGTCACGCAGCAGCAGCTGAAGGCCACACCGGGCTCATCAGAGAATTGCCATTCCTGGGTTCTGATTGGTCAAGTTGGGTGGGGCCAATGGAAACTGGCCAATGGGAACTGACCTGGGCCACTTGCAGACCAGAGCACTTGTTGCTAGTGAGACGCCCTCAAGAATTTCTTGCCCTGGGCCACGGAAACCAACAATATCCCAGATAGCAACTGTACCAACAGCCAGGGACCTGGAGAAAGGTGAAGGGCACAGGTCCCTAGCCCAAAAGATCACAATGAATGTACAGTGTGAAAGGGAAATAAACCTTCAATGATGTTTGCTCCTGAGACCTGGGGCTGTTTGTTACTGCAGCAAAACCCAGCTGATCCTGACTGACACATGGAATGGGCTTTTGACAGTCGGGACAGAGAAGGCACGGATCTGAGGTGAAAGGAGACCCTGGACCCTGACTGGTAGTGTTTTTCCAGTCTTTCTGCCTGCCCCCTTTCTGTGATTTTGCATGTGTGTGTGTGGGGGGGTGCTGGGGACTGAACCCAGGGGTGCTCTGCCGCTGAACCCCTCCCTGGCCATGTTTTTGTTTTAAGATTCACTGGTTGTAGACGGACACACTACCTTTATTGTACTTCTTTATTTTTATGGGCGCTGAGGATCCACCCAGGGCCTCACACGTGTAAGCGAGGGCTCTACCACGGAGCCGCAGCCCCGGCTCACACCCCTTTTTATTTAGAGAAGCAACTTTGAGACAAGTTGCTGAGGCTGTCCTTCAAGCTTGTGATCCTCCTGCCTCAGTCTCCATCAAAGCTGGGATGGCAGGTGTGGCCTCGTGCCCGGCTTGGAGTGATTCCGTCGGCTGCACATGGGTGCTAAGCACCAAAAGCTGAACTGTACCCCCTTCTCAAGGCCACCTGGAGGGGAAGCACTGGGCGGGTGGCCCCCCCAGCACATACAATGTCACAATGAACACCCTTGTATCTCTCCCTATGGACTTGTAGGAAGAATTCCCAGGTAGCTGAATGAATGGGTCATTAGGCATGTATGTACTTCTTAATTGGATTAATCCTCCTTCTTCTTTCTTTTAATCTGCACAAGTTCTAGAATTCTTAGAGTGATTTTCTATCTTGACAAATGGAGCCTTGGATTAAATTTGAGTTTTAAAAATATACCTTTCTCTGTCCTGCAATAGACTCATGGCATGCATCCTCACAAAATTCATATGTTGAAATCCAAACCCCAAGGTGATGATATTAGGAAGAAGGACGTTTATGAATAGGATTAGAGTCTTTATAAAAGAGACCCCAGGATCTCTTGAGGATGATACCTCACCCTTTTGTCCTTGTGAGGTTACAGAGAAAAGATGGCTATCTTCAAAAGAGCAGACCTTCATCAGATACCAAATCTGTCAGCACCTTGATCTTGAACTTCCTAGCGAGGATTATGAGAAATAAAATTTCTATTATTTGTAAGCTATGAAGTCTATAGTGTTTCTTTATAGCTTGAATGGACCGACAGACCCCAGCATCTTGAGAAATTTACCAGCTGTTATACCTGCATCTTCTATGTGCTATTGCCCACCCTTAGACATAGTGCCTCAGAAAAAAATCTATGAGCACTATGGGGGTAGCCTGGGCAATAACAACACTTACCCATTCCCTGGCATTGATGAGAAGTGCCAGGGAGAAAAAGGAGAGAGTTTGGTACAATCTGGATCTCCTAGATGATCTGATGGCTTTCCTGGAGGCCCATGGAAAATCCACTCTGTAGAACAGGTTGTGCTCCTCCAAGACCAGAGCTGTGCTTACAGCAGTAACCAAGTCTCCCTCCCAATGCTAAGAGAGACCTCACCCAATCCAGAAGACACGAAAGGGTCATAAAGCCTATGAGGTTGCTGGGGAAGGAGAAAGGGAAGCAGGGCCCCAGATCAGCACAGCAGACTCAAATGAAAAATCCATTCTGCTCCCACCCTCTCTTCTCAACCAGAACTCCAATGGCAAAATGTCTGCTTGGCTCATTGTTAGCCTGTCCACAAACCAGCCTGTGCCTGGTGGACTTGGGTGTGGACATATAGAATTTGGCAGGATGACTATGTAAGCAGCATGGAGTTTCATTGAGCAGGAAAAAGGAAGGCCCCTGAGAGGGCAGCCACAGACAGCTTTCCAGACTCCAGTGGAATGCATTCAGACACACAGATTTGCAGATAGACATGTAGACAGACATGCAATTGAGGGTGACAGATGCACAGCTATGGACACAAAGATGCACATTCTCTCCTATAAACTGCCTCCTCCTCTTCCAGCCAGTCCCATAAGCTACTTCAGTCTCCTCTAGACCTGCTAGCTACTGCTGAAAGCAAAAAAGCACCAAGAACCTTCTGTTTCTGCCAAGGAAGAATAACAGACCAGATTCCCTCCCTCCTGAGATAATTAAAACATCATACGAAATACATGAAATAATTTTCAAGACAATGAACATCAAGTAACAAAAATGGGATATCAGGGGCTGGGGATGTAGTTCAGTGGTAGAGCATGTACCTAGCGTGAGAGAGGCCCTGGGTTCAATCTTTAGCACCCCTCTCCCCAAAAAAGGAAAATCAAGGAAATGAATCCTATTCTTTTCCCAACTTATGGCCTTGAGAGTTTCCAGGATGTAAAAAGAAGAAGAATCCCAGGCAGAGCTTCTTAAGTAAAGGAGATGTGTTAAGGAGATGGAGATAAGAGTCTGAGGAGACCAAGGCATCAAGTATTTGCAGGATAAACTCCTGGGAAGGAGGGAGTTGCACCGAGGGGAAAAAAAAAAAAAAACAGACAACTTCAGTTCCCCTCAAGTTTTCAGCAAAGTATGTGCATGGTGTGTGTGAGGATGCTAGCACAGGCTAAGGAAAGAACCACCAGAAAGGATTAAAGGACCAAGAATGGAGTCTGTGTCTACTAGCCAAACTGGAAAATCTCATTTTTCCTTTCCAGAAAAATAGAGGAGAGAGCGCTTCCAAACTTATTCTGGCACCAGCATTACTCTGATATAATAAAAAAAATGCATTAAATAACATTTTTCATAAATAAACCTTGGTGCAAAATTCTAAACAAAATTTTTGCAAATCACCAGCTATGGTAGGAGACACCTGTAAAACCAGCTACTCAAGAGCCTGAGGCAAGAAGATCCCAAATTCAAAGCCAGCTTTAACAAATTTGTGAGATCTTGTCTAGAAAAAAAAAATAAATAGGCCTGAGGTATAGCTCCATGGTAGAGTACTAGATTAGTATGCACAAGGTCCTGGGCTCAATCCCATATATATATAGATAATAAATTTTCAACAAATATGCACAGGCAATTCAGTGTAGAAAGGACTCTTATCTACAAGAGATGCTGAAATAAATGACTATATGTACATAAATAATGTAGTTCCATACCTCATACCATATGCAAAATGTTAAATCAAAATGGACCCTAGAGTTTAAATGTGAAACCTAAACAATAAAGGTTGAGGATATAATATAGTGGCAGAGCACTTGCCTAGCATGCACAAGGCCCTGAGTTTGATCCACTGCACCACACAAAAAGAAAAAAAGCAAAGAACTCAATATAAACATAATCAAGAAAAAGACTTGAATAAATAATGTACCAAAGAATAAAATACAAAGGGCAATTAGTATTCATTAGAGAAATGTAAATTAAAAACAAAATTATATACCACTATGTGCCTATTAAAATAGTTAAAATTAAAAAGACCCATCACACCAAGTATTGGTAAAGATGAATCAAGTATTGAACTCATACACTGCTGCTACAAATTTAATACAGTACAATCACTTTGGAACAGTTTAACAGTCTCTTTAGAAAGTTAAACATAAATCTAGCATTCATTCCAGCCCACCCCTAGACATTTGCTAAGAGAAATGAAGCACATATCCTTACAAAGACATGTAATAGCAGCTTTATCTGTAATAGACAAAAACTTTAGAAACAACCCAATTTCCATCAATAGATGAGTTAATAAACAAGTATATTAAAAAGAACAATTCATCAAAGAGGTATTTATGCACCTGTGTTCACAGCAACACTGTTCGTGTCAGTATCCACTGGCAAGTGAATGGATAAGCTAAATGTAGTGTACACATATAATGGAATGTTATTTAGTTTTAAAAGGAATGAAAATCAGGGATAGGGATGTAACTCAGTAGTAGTACTTACCTAGAGTTCACAGGGCCCTGGGTTCAATCCCCAATACTGGAAAAATAAATAGAAGGATATTCTAACACATACCACAACACAGACAAACCAAATTTTATGTTATGTACATTTTACCATAATTTAAAATGCTTTTACAAGATTTTTTGAACCACCAGAGGAAGGAAGAGATTCATTGCACCTATGCCTCACACCTTGAAAGAATCCCAGGCAGATTCTTGGAGAAGGTATCACTTGGGTAGGGTCTAGGAAGGATGATAAGATTTACCCAGAGAACAGGAATTGGGCATTCCATGCAGGGGACAGCTTGGGCAAGGAACTGGAGTGGGCTAGAGGGTGGGGTCAGAGAGCAGGCATCAGAGGACCAGTGGTTGGAGGGATAAGATTGAAAAGTAGTCTGGGCCTACCCCCTAGGGCCTCCCAGCCTCTGTTGGGGGAGAGGACCATTTGTAAACATCAGCTCTGAGTGAACCAGACCCACATCACCATGGCTCCATCAAGACGACTGTTCTGGAAGGGAAAGACTTGGGGCTGGCTCTGGATAGTCATCAAAAAATAAACATGTCCCTGGACATTCAGGAAACACTTGGCTGAGGCTGTGTTCAGGCGGGGCTGTTTGCTTATTTGTGACTTTCCTGCTTTCTATCACCCTGTCAGCGGTCACCCTGCCCCTAGCCTGACCCTGACACCCGGTCCAACCTGGCCTCAGTCACTCACTTCAGAAGAAAACTGGTTCCTGGGGTGGGGAAGACTGGCAGGAGAGGAAAAAGCAGAGTGCAAACAGGGTCAGCGGGTGACTGTGTGTGTCAGAGTGCACTGGCATTAAGTGTGAGTGGCAGAACATTCGTGTGCCAGTATGTCTGACCACATGTACTGGGCATGTGGGTCTCTGTGCTCATGCAACACATGCACACAGAGACCCACATAAGGTAGGTGAAATTTTGAGTGAAGCAGTATCAACGTCGGACACAGATGGACCAGGTTCAAATCCAAACGAGGAAAGTTCCTACAACTCTCTGGACATCCATTTCTTCATCTGTCAATGGGGAAAATAATATTACTGATCTCACAGGGTTTTTGTAATGAAATGATTCATAAATAGAAGGCACTAGATCAAATAGTGCTGGTACATAGAAAGCAGCTAATAAATGTTAGACGTTATTCATATGCATACACACGTGCATATGTGTTAGTGTGTGTGTTATGAATGTGGCAATGTAGGCACCTTGGTAGTGAACAAGTAAGAGTGTCTTTAGGGCATTTGTGCTGGGATTCTGGAAAGAGCCACCATAACCAGGATGTGCCAGTCCCAAGATGCCAGGCTCACCCTCCCCACAGAGGAAAGGCGGGCCTGTGTCCTCCCCTCAGCCTCTGCTGTGTGAAACAGGGCCCCAGGTGCTGGGCTGATTTCTTCCTGCCTTGGGTTGCTGGAATCTTTTATTGTCTTTCCATTTCCTGGGGTTGTAGGAGTGTGGATCTTTTTTCCATCAAAGACTGCTGACCCCCAAAAGAAATCAAGCCAGGGTCATATACAAAAATCAACTTAATCTGTTGCTCCTTGAAGAATAACAAAGGAACCCAACTCCTCTGCTTTTTAAATCAAGAACAGTAAGTGGCGCCAATGCCAAAAGGAAAAAAAAAAAAAAAAGAGTCCCATATTATGTAAAATTGCTTTATAAAAAGTAAAGCACTTTACAGATGTGAGGAATTCTTCTCCTTTTAGAAGAAAATCACCCATCCAGTGTAAGGGAGGACTCTGTAAAGGGGGAAAGAGAAACTAAAATAAAACCTGTAAGTATGAAGCCGAGTGGTGGTTTATGAGGATATGACCTTGAGATCCAGGCTTCAATATGGATAAATGGACAATCATGGCTCTTAGTAGTTGAACTGCTCTAACTTGCAAAGTTTTAGAAGTGAAATTATAGAAAGAAACACAGTAGGGTTTGAACTCAGATCCAAGTTCCAAGATTCAGAGTTAGATTGGAGTTCCAACCCTGTCATCACCAGGGGGGACCACTTCATTAAACACCAGATCCCTGGAATTGTGCTCTGTGGGGGCTGAGTACCAGGTATGTGAATTGAGTTGTTGCAGGAAAATGGTACCCTTCCTCCCTGCACCTCCCAAAATACCTTTGTCTATGTCCTAATCCCAGAATCCATCAATATTACCTTCTGTGGCAAAAGATGTAAGTTTAGTTTCTTAAGAGGAGTGTTGTGGTGTGAACTGATAAATACAATAAATAAGAGTGTAAGTTATAGGTTATAGATTAGTAAAAAATATAGATTATAGATATAAGATTTTGATAAGTGAGATAAGACAATTATAAAGCAAAATGGCCTAAGACTCCATTTTGCTGCCTTCTATAAAAAACTGTTATAAGAGCCGTTTCTGAGAAACTGAAATGAAAGCTGTTTTCTTATAAAAAGATTGTCTATCTGTACTTTGTACCCCACAAATTGTACCCTACTTAGGATGCAGCGGTGGTTGTGGTGAGCTACATCCTGGGTTTGAATGCCCTTGTGGGTCTACATGACTTTGAAGTAGATCCTCGCCCCACCGACCCCCGCCCAAAATTCAGGATGCAACTGTGTAGCACCTGCTTGAACCCAGGACTGTGGTCAACTGAACTGCAAAGCTAATGCTTTTTTTGCTTCTGTTTATCACTTGCTTGCTGAGTGGAATATTCCAGTCCTGCCTAGAGCCTACAGGTCCCACTTATTAATGTTTTAATTTCTATGATTGGCCAGCTTATATGACGATAAGCAAGTCACTGAGTTGTGGTTTTTGTGCTTATAGTCTCTTCTTGAGGCTCTGTGGTGGGTGACAGTCCCTGGCCAGGTAAATAAAGCTCTCTTTTGATTTGAAATTCAGACTTAGAGTGCTTTCTGGAGTGACTCCCCATAACAGGAGGAGCTTATCCTGGTTTGTCTTTGTGGGCCCTAAATCCAATGACAAGTGTCCTTTTAAGAGAAGGCAAAGGGAGATTTGAGGCAGACAAGAGAAGATAGAGACACAGGGAAGAGAAGACAGAGACTGAGTGATGCAGACACAAGATGTTAGAAAGGGATTCTCCTTCTAGATTCTCTGGGAGAGAGTCCATCTGACTGGCACCTTGATTTAGGACTTCCAGCCTCCAGAACTGTGAAAGAATACATTTCTGTTGGAAGTCACCCAATTTTTGTTACAACAGCCACAGGAAATTAACAGGGACAAATTCCAGAACTTCTCAAAACCTGACAACAGTGGAAACGCCTTCCTCCCGGATTTTCCCCTTGGGATTAAATAATGAAATGAATGTAAAGTTAGCCATGGAACTTGGGGTCCCGCTTCAAGATTTGGGTGGGAATGTTAACTCCTCAGGCGTGTCTCACAGGCCTCCAGGCTGGGGATGCCTGGCAAGCAGGACTCGGGTTCAGCACCAGAGTTTTGAGCTTCTGGTTTGTCTGCCTTTGAGGACCCCAAACCCGATCCTCTGCCTTGTAGCCCCATCTTCTTACAGAGACACCAATACCCACTCCAGACTGTCTCCTTTGACTAGCAACCACAGCTAAGCGCCAGCTGGATAAGCCAACTAATGAGACCTTATTTCCCAGACTCCCTTGCAGCTGGGCAAGGCCTTCCGCATAAGTCCCAGCCAATGGAATGTGAGAGGAAGTGACGTGATCCCCAAAGGAACTTGACTTGCCCTCACTTCCTCCTCCCCTTTCTGAAGGCTGTGAAGTGGGTGTAGTCTCTTTTAGCTTCACATGTAAAGATAATGCTCTAGGGCTCCGGTGACCTGCAGCCATTAGCCATATTTGGCTACTTAAATTAATTTAAAAAAATAAATTCAAAACTTAGTTCCTCATACTCCACATTCCAAGTCCTCAGTATTGGCTCCTGTATTGGATGGTGCAGATTGAGAACATTTCCATCATCACAGAGGAGTTCTACTGGACAGCTCTGTGCTAGAGAATATGAACAGCAAGACAAAAGGAACCTGGGTCCTTGGAAGCCATCCTTACAGCCCCCAGTGCCTTAACTGTCTACCACTTTATATTTTACAAAATAAACATTCTACTTTATCTGTCAATCAATACAGCCAAGCCAGTATCCTAACATACTTTCAATTAAAAAAAAATCAATTCCTTTAGGATTCTTTAAATTTTTTTAAATAGGACTAGGAGTGTAGCTCAAGGACATGCCTAGCACATGCAATACCTCTAGGTTCCATCCACAGCACCACCAAAAACAAAAATTAGAAATAGAATTATATAGAGCTGGATGTGGTGGCAGGTGTTTGTGATCTCAATGACTCAGGAGGCTAAGGCAGGAGGATTGCAAGTTGGAGGGTAGCCTCAAGCAAATTAGCAAGACCACATCTCAAAATAGAATTTCCATGTGATCCCGCAATTCCAATTCTGGGATATACTCAAATGAACTGAAAGCAGGGACTCAAAGAGACATTTGCACACTCAAGTTTACAACAGCGTTATTCAAGAGACTCAAAAAAGGAGAAACAACCCAGGTGCCCCCTGCAGATGATTGGATAAACAAAATGTAGTGTATATGTATACTGAAATGTTATACACCTTTAAAAGGAAATGAAGTTTGAAATATGCAACAACGTGGATGAACCTTGAGAAAATTAAGCTAAGTGAAACAAGCCAGTTACAAAAAGTCACCTATGCCTTTTATGAGGCACTAGAATACTAAATTCATGGAGACAGAAAGTAGAATGGTAGTTGTTAGTTGCAGAGAATGTGGAGTTTTTGTTTAAAGGGCTAGAGATTCAGTTTTGTAAGACAAAGAAAATTCTGGAAATGGATGGTGATGATGATTGCACAAAATGAATGTACTTAATGCCACTGAAGTGTATAGTTAAAAATAGAATAATACATTCTATGTTATATGGTTTTGGTTTTTGGTTTGGGGGTTTGTTTGGTTGGTTTTTTTCTTTTGTATGGGGGGTTGAACTCAGGGGCACTCGACCACTGAGCCACATCCCTAACCCTGTTATGCATTTTATTTAGAGACAGGGTCTCACTGAGTTGCTTAGCACCTCACCATTGCTGAGACTGGCTTTGAACTCGCAATCCTCCTGCCTCAGCCTCCCAAGCCACTGGGATTACAGGCGTGCACCACCATGCCCAGCCTGTTATATGTATTTTAACCATAACAAAAACTATTTGAAAAAAAATCAACCTCTTTTCCATTTAAAGTTACCAGAAGCAGTTTCTGTTGCTTCCAGCTAAGAATTCTGATTATTAGAAAAATGGGTAAATTGAAAGTAAAAGAAAGGTTGCTGATCCTGTCTAGGGAGCAGGGAGGACTTTCCATAGCAAATGCTGCTTATGCTGAGACTGTGCTGCTCTATCTAAAGCAACGGGACTGGACTGAGTTCCAGCAGCCACTTCTTGGTCTGCATGTAGGTAGAGCTACAGTGTCTGGCCCAAAGTGGTGCATGAAAGATGAGAGGGGGTACTCCTCCCCACAAATTTATTTATCCACTGGAAATGGCTAATCCCAATTCTGAGGCAGGAAATATACAAGATGGACAGTGTCATACCAGTTAGCAAGGAGTCTTCATAGACCAGGATAGTGTCAAAGGAACATGTTAGAAGGACTCGGGAATGAACCTAAAGAGGCTTCCACTGGGCAAAGATGGGACAAATTGGGCGTCAATAAAATAACTAACTGCAATGAATTGAAGTGAACCAAGTGTGTTTAGATCTGTAATTCATACTGATACTAAAGGCAAACAGACAAACCAGCCTAGAAGTTTGACAGGAAACTACATTGTTCTTTGGAAGACTGGTAAACAGAAAGATGAATGTAGTTTTTCTCTGCCTTTCCTATATGAACTGAACCAAAGGGTAACCAAAGGGTGGATAAAAAGAAATTTCTTTTTGCTGATAAGTTGAGACAGAATGGTAGCTTTTGTGGCCCCTTGTGAATTTGTTGACCTAGGCATTGGGCATCAATGGTCCCTAATATCACAAAAAGAGACACAAATGTTCTCCTGGGAGAAGGACACACCATCACCACCATGGTGGCCTTGCCAAAAATGGTGGAGGAGGAACCTCAAATCTCATCAAACCTCTAGATCCAACTTCTTATTTACAGGAAGATCAGAGTAGAGGATATTATTAAATATACAATTAGAAAATTCAGACTGTGCAAAACTCTTTTGAACAAACCATCTAGTCTCTTCGACAAATCAAGTCCAAGAAGAAAAATGAAAACAAAAGGAGAAGACTGTGGATTAAAAAAGACTCAGACATATATGAATACACATCAGTGAAACTCCACATCATGTACAACCGCAAAAATTGATCCTAATTAGAAAAATTATACTCCATGTATGTATGTCAAAATAAGCTCTATTGTCATGTATGTCTGAAAACAACAAATTTTTAAAAGACTCAGCGATTTATTAACTAACAACATGTGAATCTTAGATCTTGATTCAGATTAATTATTTTGAAAAGTTTAATAATTATGAAACATTGGGAAATTTGGATAATGACAACACTTGGTGATCTAAAGAATTACTATTGGTTTTTTTAGATGTATCAATGGTATTTTCAGATGAAATGATGTGATGTATGGAATTTGTTCAACATAATCGGGGAAAAGGAGAAAAGCAAAGGCAGGTATGAATGAAAACAAGACTGACCACGAATTGATAATTGTTGAAGCCCGGCAATGAGTACACAGGAGTTTCTTACACCATCCTCTTTCTATCTTGAAATCTGAATCCTTTGCCATCTGTGGCTATTTAAAATGTTCTGAAACAGCTTTTTAAAAATATAATTCACCACATTCAAAATCTAGGGCACAAACCAAGACGTCTGGACCAAGGTAGATGTTGCTTTTTGCGGCCTTCCCACCCCACCCACCACCACCTCCCCTTCCACCAGCCAAGCCACTGGCTGTCCCTGTCCCATGTCAATTTTATCTCAGGGACCTCCACAGCCTTCCCTGCCACCGGGTCTTTATGTCATTATCTGCTTTGCGAGACATAATTCACATAGCACACCAGTCACCCACTTGAAGCATACAATGTAATGACGTTTGCACAGTAACAGATATGGGCACTGACCACCACCATCTATTTTGTAGCATTGCCCCAGGCTCTTTGTAAGACACAGACCCCAAAAGTTCCTGATACCTTCAAAATCTTCCACAAAACAAGTCGGAGTCCTGACCCTTTCTCTCTCAGGAGGCCTCTGCACCTTTGATGCCAGGTGTCCTACAGTGAGACAAGTGCCAGGCACCATTCATTCACAGACAGAGTAAATGCCACCTCACTGGTCACCCCACCGCAGAATAATAATAGCCACCGAGCATGAGGAAAGGCCTGAGGCATGAAGCTGTGAGGGTGGGACCCACAAGAGTCCTTAATCATTCCGAAGTGAAAGAGGAAGGGAACAGGAGATGGAGAAGCCCCAGCTGGGCTGAGGGCCTGAGTGGGCCTCTGACACTGTGGATGCTGCAGGTGCCCCTCCCAGAGGGACGGAGCCACTCCCTACTGCCATCTCACCCAGAGGGAAAGCCTGTGCCACAAGCTCCCCTTTCCTGTCCCCTAGCCCACTCCTGAAGCCTGCATGAAAATCATGCAGGCCCGGCTCAGCCCACAGCACGTTTCAAAGCAGCAGTCTGGCCTTTATCCGTAGGCGGGACGCCCACTGCAGGCAGGCCAGCCAGGAGCCCTTTCTCCTTCCCATCCGCCCTTCCCTGGGAATCAAGCTTCTTAAACTTGTCTTCCCAGAAAACCACTCAGGAAACTCTGCCAGGCAAGTCCATAGCTCCCATCCTTCTTGCCCCGTCAGAGGCCACTGCTATGGACTTCAAGAATCCTTGTAGCTGGGGCTGCCATGGGGCTCTCAGCCACAGGAGCGAGCCCTGCCTGTGCTCCAGGTGTGTGCTCCACGGATGGTCTCGAGGACTGCAAAGCACCTTGCCACCTTCTCCAGCCCTCACCCTACCTCTTGTCCTATGGTCCTGTTCTTCTGGGGTCCCCCAGTTGTGATATCCAGAGAAGTCATATGGTAGAGTGAGAAGAATTCACAAAGACCAAGGGCTGGATCCTGGCTCTGCTGTATGATCTTGGCCAACAGACTTGACCTCTCTGAGTCTCACTGTCCCAGTCAGTAAAACTAGGGCTGTTAAAATGCACCTTGGGGAACAGTAGTAAGGATGAGGATGAAATGAGATCATGTACTTTAAAATTATTATTTTCCTTGTTCATTCTGCTCCAGCCACAGTGGCCTTGTTCCTTCAACTCACCAACCATCCTCCCACCTCGGGGCCTTTGCTCTTGATGTTCCCTATGCCTGGATTCTTTCCCTGCATATCCACAGCTCAAATGTTCCCTCCTTAGAGAGGCTATCTAAGATGAGGCCCACCTCCCTCATCCCTCTCTGCCTCTCACCCTGGTTTAATTTTCTAAAAGCCCTAATATTGCCTAACACTAGAAAGTACCGAGTTCACTGACTGCCTAGGTTCCCCATGGGAGCAGAAGTGCAGAGAGGGCAGGGACCACATCTGTGTTGCTCCTGCTATATCCCTGGTGCTGAGACAGTGCTGGGCACATAGTGGACCCACAACAAATGTTTAATGAATGGAGGAATATATGGCTGATTGCATGAACCTGTCACCTTGCACAGCACCCTCGCAGGTGCTCAGTAAATAGGAATTATTATTGTTTCTAATTTGGAGGTGTTGAGAGGCCCAGAGGGGCTGGGCACTGGGCTTCTGTAAATGGGTGGGCTGAAGAGAAGAACTCAAATGAGACTCAAAAGGACCCACAGGCCATGACATAGGCCAAGGGCAGGGATTTGCCTTCAGAGAACTCCCAGCTTTTAGAGACCTTGGCCCTGCAAGCCCTGATTGTAAGCCCTGCTCCCCAGTGTCCTCTGGGACTTCTGTTGGAGCAGGTAGGGGATTCTCAGGGAACCGACCCAAAACTGGACAGAATTTCCAACCACACCTGGGCAGGGTGCCCAGCTTGCCCCTGCTGTGGTATTGAAAAGAGACTCTCTGTCCCCAAAGGGACTCCAAGCATCAGAAAGGGCCAACACAGGACAGAGTTTGCAGTGAACCTCCAGGCCAGGTAGAGGATGAGCCAGGCCCCAGCCAGAGGAGCCAAAGGATAGACATGTAAGTGTGCACCACCAGGGGAGTTTCCAATTCAGAAAAGGTGGACCCCAGAGTTAGGGAGGAATACCCAGCGCCATACCTTTAATTATGTGACCTGTGGAAAATCACTTGCCTTCTCTGATCCTCAATTTTCCCATCTATCAGGAGGAAATAGTAATAATAATAGTATGCTGACGGGATGATCATTAAGAATTATAATTGTTACCATCTATCAGCACTGTTCGATGTGTGTGTTGAGGGCAGGGGCTGTTATCTCATTTGATCCTCAAAACCTTCATAACATTAGGTATTTCTAGTCCAACTCTACAGAGCAGGAATCCAAGGTTCAAAGAGAGTAGTGACCAGCCCAAAGTCACACAGCTAGTAAGGATCGGAGTGAAACTGAATTCAAGTCTGCTGGCTGCAAAGCCCAATTTTAACCACCATATAGAGAATGCTCTTAAAGCCTAGTACCTGGCCAGGCACAAACAGATGCCCAATGAATGTGATTTTATTTTTTCTCTTCCCCTAAGTTTTAGGTCTTGGGGTAGATGGGGGTGGCTATGGAGCCTGAAAGGGCAGGAAGCCAGGAGGCTCTTACCAGGATTGAGGCTGTAGCAGGGGGTCCCACCCTACTCCCAGCCACGCACAAGTGGCCTGGGCTGGCTTCCCCAGCCCCAACACCTCCTCCCCTGCCCAGGCAGACAGGGGTCATCCTCACAGAGGAAGTTCAGCCAGGTCAGGCCTGCCCCTTTCCCACAGCCCCAGAGTGACCCTCCACAGCTTTTCCACTCACCATTGAATGGAGAATTCCCTGGAGCCCCTTCCCAGGGCCATTGGCATTGCACCCTCAAAAGGGGACAGCCTAATTCATATATGACCCACACCCATAAATCAGGGAGGGGTAAGAGGTGGGGACATTCATAAATCCATATCAAACAGCCCCCAAATTATGACAGATGACATGGCAGTCATAAAATTGCACAAGCAAAACTCACCAAGTCATTAATTTCATGGCCGTAGAAAATAAACAGACACATTTTTTCGCGGCCCTAATAAATTTTTAAAAACTCAAAGAATGGTCCATCTGCTTCGAATAATTTTTAATTTCCTATTCTGTCTCATTCCCATTAGCTATTCCACTGAGATATTTGCTAAATTCTTTCATTTACCTCCTCCCATCTGTATTCAATTACCCTATTCCCAAATAGAGTGAGTTTTTGTTTCTCCTATGCGCAGGACAAAATACCCCCACCTGTACCCTAAAGCAAATGTTATGTGTGTTTTATTATCTGCTAGACCGTATGAGTCATTCTAACTCGATTGCCTGTACAGAAAGGCTTGGAGAGCAATGTGATTTTGATGTTTTCTGGCTTGGGTGGAAAACACCTGCCCGATTCTCAAAGCTAATCTATTAACGTGGTAAATGCTGTAGCAGATGTTCCTGAGTGGGCGAGGGGCCGCTCTGGGCTGCGACCAGGCCCAGTGTCGGGCGCATGGTGGAAATGCTCAGAGATCAGAGGCCAGCAGCGCCACTGGGGGCCAAGCTGTCACAAAGTACCATTTTCTGGCTAGGCCTTGGGCTTTGGCTGCCTGGAGGCTCCCTGCTACCTCCCTAGGCTTCAGCAGCCACTCAAGTTGCAAGGACATTTCAAGGTCATCTGGTCTACCTACCCCATCCTGTTTTTACAGAAGGGAGACTGAGGACCAGAGAAGAGATGTGCCTTACCCAAAGTCACACAGCACACCGGAAAAAGAGAACATCCTTTGAGGTCGCAGGTGGGTATAGGCAGCTGAGCTGATGTAGGGCATATCCTTCCTCTAATGCCTTCTACCAGGGCAAACCAGATCATATTAGGAAATTTTTCAGTCTCAATTTCTATGTGGCCATTTCTCCTTATCCTGCAGGAGTTGGACTCAGCCTGTGACAGAGCAAAGAACTGAGAACAGAACTGAGGGGTCAAAGCTGTGTCCCAGGGTATGTATCCATCTGGCCCCTGTGAAGGTCCTTTGAAAAGCCCCAGGAACGCAGGCTTCCAGGCAGAGCTGCAGATCTAGGGAGACCTGGAGTCCCCAAAGTCACACAGGGCAGGATCCAGGCAGCTGCAATATGGATGCCCAACTCTCCTTGGCCCTTGTTATTGCCACATGCACTGGTGGCTTCTTACTATAGGCCCCTGCAATACCACCCAAGAGCTTTCTCCAGCCTGGAATCATGTTTAGTTGACACTCCAGACAGGCAAGAAGTGCCAAGGACTTTATGACCCCAAGAGCAACCCTAAAACCACAATGAATGGTAACTGGGGGGTAAATACCCCAGCACCCTCGCCTCTTGGATGGGATGATTCTGAGACATGTACTCCACAGTGGTTCTCAACCATTGATAATTTTGCCCCATAGGAATATCCAACAAAGCCTGGAGCCATTTGGGATGGATGGTTGCTATTGGCATCTAGTATGTAGAAGCCGGGATGCTGCCAATCATCCTGCAATGCCCAGGACAGCTCCCCACAACCAAGACTCAACAGCCAATAAATAGTGCCACAATTGAGCAACACTGTCCTGAAGCCTCTCCCAGAGGTCAGGCCACCAGCAGGATGGAGCCCCCAGATGACCACACGATGTCCTGCTCATTTAGACATGATCTCCTGACTTCTCCCCCTCCCTGGCTTCCCCCCCTCCCTGGCTTCCCTGCCAATGATGTGGGGTCACCTCCATATACCTGCTTTCACTCAGATCCTCTTCTTAGGATCTGCTTTTTGGGACACCAATTTAAGATCGCCCATTACTGCAGTCAGCATGAGAACCTCAGAAGGGTCTTGAGACTTGTGCTTTATTTCAATCATTTAGACTCCTACCACACACATTCAGTCCCAGTGACATCCACAATGATGGGGCCACTGGAGGACATACATGGGACACACACGTGGGCAGCAGGCCCTTTGGTCCTACTTGAATGGATCAGCCAACTGGAGTTGTGCTCGCTCCACAGAGTGATGTCCGACTGGAGCACAGACCCAACATGACCCTGTCAGAACCCGGCTGACTTCTTTACAGCCATTAACAAACTGATTCCAACATGTGTATGAACTTTCAGGGAAATGGCACAGGCAAGACAATCCTGAAAAAGAACCAAGCAGGAGGACTCCCAATTCCCGATTTCAAAACTTGGGGTAAAGCCACAGTAATTAAGACAGTGTGGTACTGGCACCAGAGAGACCCCACAGAGCAATGGACAGCAAAAGCGAACTCAAAATGTGAGAGCTAAAACTATGACACTCAGAAGCAAAGATGGACATAAATCTTCATCACCTTGGATTTGGCAAAGGGTTCTTAGACATGGCCCCAAAATCATAAGCAAAAGAAATTGGATATGAAACCTTTTCCTGGGTTGAGGATGTAGCTCAGTGGTGGAGTGCTGGCCTGCTGTGGTCCTAGGTTCAACCCACAAAAACACAGAAAAATAAAAACCAAAAACATAACTTTTGTGCTTCTAAGAACACTATCAAGTGAAATACAATGGAGTGAGAGAATATACTTGCAAATCATCTGTCTAATAAGGGGTTTATATATGTTGAAGCTATATTATTAGGTATCTCTGGGTTTAGAACCATAATTTTCTCCTGGTGAATTTAAATTTTATTATATTCACCTTCTTGTCTCTAAATGATGCCTTTTTATCTTAGAGTCAACTTTTTTCTGATATTTATATAACTATCTACTCTTCTTTGGGTGAGCCCAGGATTTCTTTTCCTCTTTGTTGCCTGCTTTAGGATTGATTGCGGAGTTCTCTTGTTCCACATTTTCCCCCATCTACTAGTTTGGAAAATAGGCATTCTAGCTCTTATTTTTTCATTAGTAACTTGGCATTTTGAAATGATCATATAACTTAACGTAATCTATCTAACATTAATCAATGTCTTACCCTTCTCCGGAACAATGCAAGGCACCCTGAAAGCTTTAATTCCATTTATGTAAGGTCTTTTAGCTTCATCTTTTGTTTAAGCCTATGGAATAGATATTGCCCTGGACTATACACGGGTTTATTCAGATTTATCCACTTCTTTTATCACTTTATTTATTCATCATTGCTTCTTATATTTTGTACTCTCTTCACAATATCAATTTTCTTCTCTTCAAGTTCATTCTTCAAAAATTCCTTTGGGGGGGTGGTCTGTTTATAAACTCATTTTCAGTATAAATGAAGATGTATTTATTTCTCCCTTTTTTTTTTTTTTTTTTTTTTTGGTGCCCAGGATTGAACTCAGGGGTACTTGACCACTGAGCCACATCCCCAGCCCTATTTTGTATTTTATTAGAGACACAATCTCACTGAGTTGCTTAGCACCTCGCCATTGCTGAGGCTGGCTTTGAACTCACGATCCTCCTGCCTCAGCCTCCCAAGCCACTGAGATTACAGGCGTGTGCCACTGCACTTGGCTCTACCCCTCTACCCTATTATTATTTTTTTTTTTAGTTGTAGTTGGACACAATGCCTTTATTTTATTTACTTATTTTTATGTGGTGCTGAGGATCAAACCCAGGGCCTTGTACTTGCTAGGCAAGTGCTCTACTGCTGAGCTACAACCCCAGCCCCTTTACCCTTATTCTTACTTTTGCATTTGATATTGAGATAGGATTCCTATGCCATAAAATTCACACTGTGAAAGTATACTATTCAATGGTTTTAGTATATTTATAAAGTCTTGCAAACATCACCACTATCTAATTCCAGAACATTTCATTACCCAAAAAAGAAACCCCACACCCATCAGCAGCCACTCCACACTCCCCTCCCACCCTCCTACCCTCTGGAAGTCACTCCTGTACTTTCTGTGTCTATGGATTTGCCTATTCTAGACATTTTATATTAATGGAATCATATAATATATGGCCTTTATGTCCAACTTCTATCATTAGCACAATGTTTTCAAGGTTCATCCATGATGTTGCATGGATCAGAACTTCATTCATTTCCATGGCAAGTAATAATCTATTATGTGGTCATACCACATTTTATTTATTCATTCATCAGTCAGTGGACATTGGGTGGTTCCAGTTTGGGGCTAGTATGAATAATGTTGCTAAGAACATTCATGTAGGGCAGGGGTTGTAGTTCAGCGTTAGAACACTTGCCTAGCATGCAAGAGGCACTGGGTTCAATCCCCAGCCACATTAAGAAACTAAATAAACAAAATAAAGGTATTGTGTCCATTTACAACTAAAAATAAAAATTGAAGAAAAAAAAAAAGAACATATATGTAAAGTCAGGCATAGTGGCACACATCTGTAATCCCAGTGGCTCAGGAGGCTGAGGCAGGAGGATCGCAAATTCAAAGCCAGCCTCAGCAACTTAGGGAGGCCCTATGAAACTTAGACCCTATATCAAAATAAAAAACAAAAAAGGCTTGGGATGTGGCTTGAAGGTTAAGCACCCCTGGGTTCAATTCCTGGTATTAAAAAAATTCAGGTACACTTTTTGGTGGATATATATTTTCAATTCTCTTGATTATATAACTAGGAACTATACTTATGCTTAAAATATAGTTTTTCTGGGGTACACAGTCCTTAGTTGGTGTGACTTTCTTAAAGTTAATATATTTATACTTATGTATGGAGTGCAGTGTTGTAATTCAATACTTGTGTACCATGTGTAATAGTCAAATCAGAGCAGTGACTAAGGAAGCTGAAGTAGGAAGGTCACAAATTTGAGGCAAGCCTCAGCAACTCAGCAAGACCCTCAATAACATAGCGAGACCCTGTCTCAAAATAAAAATATATGTTGATAAAAATGTATGAGATATATATGTGTGTATGCAGATATAAACATACACACACACACACAACACACACACACAATGGAATATTAGATATAAAAGGGTAAAATATTTTCATTTGTATCAACATGGAACAGGAGAACAAAATCTTAAATATAAGCCAAGCACAGAAAGACAAATATCATATTTGAGGAAGTTACAAAAGTTGATCACATAGAGGTAGAGAGTAGAGCTGGGGGCACTAGAGGTGAGGAAGGGAAAATAGGTGTGAGGGAGTGGAAATTCAAACCAAAACATTGATGGGAAATAGTTCTAATGTTATGTAGCATAATAAGGCAACTATAGCCTATAACAATTATGCTTTTTAAAATGACTAGATAAGAATTTGATGGGCTGGGGTTGTGGCTCAGTGGTAGAGCTCTCACCTAGCACATATGAGGCCCTGGGTTTGATCCTCAGCACCACATATAAATAGATAGATAGATTGATTGATTGATTTAAAGGTTTTCTGTCCAACTACAACTAAAAAATATATTTAAAAAAAAAAGAATTTGTAAGGTCTCAACATATAAAAGTGATAATATTTGAGAAGATAGACATGCTAAGTACCCTGACTCCTCTCTTTTTTTTTCCTTTTTTGGTCCTGGGGATTGAACCCAGGTGTGCTTTACCACTGAGCTACATCTCTAGCCCTTTTTTTTTATTTTGAGACAGGATCTCACTAAGTTACGTAGTGCCCCGCTAAGTTGCTGATGCTGGCCCTGAACTTGTGATCCTCCTACCTCAACCTCCTAAGCAGCTGAGATTACAGGGATGTGCCACCAACCCCCTGGCCATTTTTATTTATTTTTCTGTTTGTTTGTTTTTTGTTTTTGAGAAAATGTCATACTGTTTTCGGTAATCGCTATACTCATTTACATTCCTACCAAGAGTATATGAGTTGCCCGTTCTCCACATTTGCACTGGTATTGTTATTTTTTGTCTTTTCTATAATAGTCATTCTAGCTAGGATGAGATGAGATCTCATTATGGTTTTTATTTTCATTCTACTGATGGTCAGTGATATTGAACATTTTTTCATATACTTGTTGGCATTTGTATATCTTCTTTTGAAAAATGTCTATTCAGATCATTTGCCGATTTTATTTGGATTATTTGATTATTTTGTTGTTGAATTGATGTCACTTTTTTTTTTTTCCTGGCAGTGCAGGGGATTGAGCCCAGGGCCTTATGCATGCAAGCACTCTACCAACTGAGCTATATCCCCAGCCTATAGTGTTAACTTTTTTTTTTTTTTTTTTTGGTAGACACAATATCTTTGTTTTATTTATTTACTTATTTATTTTTTATGTGGTGCTGAGTATCAAACCCAGTGCCTCACACATGCAAGGCAAGTGCTCATCCACTGAGCTACAGCCCCAGCCCCTGGTGTTTTAGTCAGCTTTTTTTTTTTTTTTTTTTTTTTTTTTTTTTTTTGCTGCTGTGACTAAAATATCTGACCAGAACAATTGTAGAGGAAGAAAAGTTTATTTGAGGGTTCACAGTTTCAGAGGTCTTAGTCCATATCCATTCCTGAGGCAAGGTAAGGCAGAGAATCAAGGCAGAAGAGTATGGCAGAGGGAAGCAGTTCAGAAGATGATCCAGAAGCAGAGAGAAAGAGAGAGAGACCTCTACTCTCAAGATACAAAATATATACCCCATAGTCACGCCCCCCCCCGTGAACCACTTCCTCCAGCCACACCCCACTTGCCACCAGTTACCACTCAGTTAATCACATCACAGATTATTTCACTGATTAGGTTTATGCTATAACCTAATCATTTCCCCTCTAAACCTTCTTGGCATTGTCTCACATGTGAACTTTTGGGGGGCACCTCATACCCAAATCATAACAACAGTTGTCTTTCATTGTTAGTATTGTTGATACTGTTATTACCAGTCAGCTATTAATCTATTTTTTTTTCTAATTATAGAAGTTCTGAACACTTAAAAAAAAACTTTTTCTGGTTCTTCTAAGATCTTCTCATAGTCTTCAGTATTCTTTGATTTGATGATGATGTATCTATGTATGAATTTCTTTTTATTTTCATGCTTAAGATCATTAAAATTCTTGAATCTGAGGATTTATGTTTTTTAATAGTTATGGAAAATTCTCAGTGACTATCTCTTTAAATACTGTCTTTCTCATTATTCCTATATTTGCAAAAAATCTGATTAGACATACATTAGAGCTTTTCATTCCATCTTTCATGTCTCTTAACCTCATTCATGTTTTCCATTTTTTCATGATGCATACGTGTAATTTTTTCAGATCTATCTTCCAGTTTACAAATTCTATCTCAAGTTGTGTCTATTCTACTTAAATGTTTCATTAAATTTTTAATTTTGTATATAATATATTTAAATTTCTAATCTTCCTGATAATTTTTATAATCTTTTGCTTCTTTCTTCTCCCACAGAAGCTGAAGGTAAGAAAGTTGCAGGCTGCCCAATGACACAGGCATCCTTAGCCTGTGCCACAGTTTCAGGAGCCATTTATTTCCCTGGGGTGGTACTTTTAGTGTGCTCCTGGCCTCTAGTAATTGTCAAGCAGAATGAATATGGACTGTGAAGAAAGAAGGGCAGATTCAGACTTCTCATTTGGATAACCAGGGAGGTGAAGGTGCAATTAACTGGGATAAAGAAAAATGGAAGGGTAGTCCTTATGGACTCTTCCAAACACTAAAGGGGGTTTCAAAAATATTTTTTCTAGTATCTTTAAATGTTTTATAGCTGATAAGTCTATAAACCTTAAGTCATCGTGTACATGTGGGTATATATTCATATATACACACATATATATAATTCCTTTGTTCCTTTTCTAATGTTCATACTTTCAGCAAATAATAATTAAGCACCTACTATGTGCCAAGAACTGAGCTGAGAAAACAGAGGGAAACAAGACAGAGCCTGTCCCTGCTCTCAGGAATTGTCCAGTCTCAGGGAAACCAGACACTTAACCAGGTAACTGCGCCCCCATAGTTAATCACCCTTGGAGTAAAGTGGGCCATGCTGAGATATACAGAGGCCAAAAACACTCATATTTGAATTGATTATTTTAAAATAAATATTCAATATTTAAGGGAAAGGAAAATCACACAAAGCAAAACCCAAGTTCTTTTTCCTCCCCTAGAAGGCATTAGGGAAGCTGCCTGCTGTTATTCAAGTATGTGTTGTTACTGGAACATACATCTTTTGGGGGAAGACCCACTTCCCACCCCAACCCCAAGCTACTTAGGGAATTGATTATTTCAACCACATATAGCAGCCTCCTGGAAGTATGTTGTGGTAAACAGTTTCCATCTCATCACATTTACACTGGTGTTTTATAGTTGCTGTCCCCGCCATCCCTTAATTCTAATGTTCTGGTAACTACTGCTACATACCAATCACTCCAAATGATCACTATCTGCTATGGGGTGAATTGTGTCCCCCAAGAGATACCTTGAATCCCTGATACCCAGTATTTTAGAATGTGACCCTGTAGAGGTAACTAGTTAAGATGAGGCAAACTGGGATAGAATGGACTGCTATTCCATAAGAGAAGGGAAATTTGGACACAGTGACAGTGGAGAACATAATTTGAAGAGAGAGGCAGATGCTGATTGACATTTCCCTAAGCCAAGGGATGGTAAGCATTGCCTATAACACCTGGGAAGGGAGCAGCCTTACAGAGGCCTTGATTTTGTACTCTGACTTTCAGAACTGTAATAAGGCAATGCATTTCTGTTGTTTTACCCAGTTTGTGGTTACTGTTACCCAGGAAGCCCTTGGAAACTAATGCACTAGCACTTACTCTGCTTACAAATCCACAGGTTGCCGGGACTCTGATAGGCAGTTGTCACTCTGTATGTCAGTACACTGCAGCCATTTTGGTGCTGGAGGCTGGGGACATCTCAAAGCTTTCTCATGCACGTCTGAGGTCTGGGCTGAGAAGATCCAAGTATCTGGAGCTGCATAAGTTGAGGCCCGAAGGTATCTCTCACTCCATATGGTCTCTTCCCAATGAGACCCAGGTATTTTGTTTATTTTTATGTGGTGCTGAGGATGGAACCCAGCGCTTCACAAGTGCTAGGCCAGCGCTCTACTGCTGAGCCACAACCCCAGTCGCCCCCTACCCACATGCACTTCTTAGAGAACAACTGACAGTTCCCCAGAGAACGTGGGAGAAGCTACTGGGCCTTCTTAACCCAGCCCTGGAAGTCACATTGCATCCCTGCTGCTAAGTTCTAGCCACAAAGGCCATCAAAGAGGACTGCCTCGGCTCACGGCAGGGAACACAGACGTCATTCCTTAGAGGAGCAGGTAAGAATCCCTTGTCACTTTTAAAACCACAATGAAACCGAGTTGCGGGATGAAACTCAGTTCTCCACTTACTTCTGCTGGCAGCTGAGGTCTGCACACACCAGGGCCTCAGCAGCCCATGGCGTTGCAGCTCTTAATGGTGGACCATCCCTCCAGCTTGCAGCAGATCCCAGCCGCGCCTTTTCAATTTCTTCTTTCAAGTTCTTTGGTGAGTGAACCCCTGGCTAGGACGCACTCAGCCAGGAGAGCAAACTGGCTTGGAGCACCGCCCCAGTGCGCCACTCTAGGAGTTTATATAGCTCTTGGTTTGCTGCTATTGGTCCAAGTTGATGCTAATTAGGGTTTGGAACCGAACTAACGCTATTGGTCAGTTTGTGAGACCCATTCAGTTTTGCCCTCCCTTTTGTCCCAGCTTGGAAAAGCGGGAGGTTGGAGTCATCAATTGCGCATGCTCAGTGGGGTGTGTGGAGCTAGCAGGGCCTGGGCCCAGGGTATTCCCAGGGTGGGAACCGGGTTCTATACAGAGGCACAGTCCTCCTGATCCCCTGGGGAATTGGCGGAGTATGCTTTGCGGCCCCAAACGGAAGACGTAATCTCTGCTTCCTCGTGGCCTCCCACAGCAGGCGGCCCATGGTGTGCAAGCCGGGCACCGTGGAGTGACAGATCCGCTTGCTCTGGCCCACCACGGCCCTGGCCCCCGGCGCCTCAGGCCCGCAGCACCTGTATGGCGGGCTCCACCCAGCCCCGCTCCAACTCGGCTATTCCCCTGCCTCTTCTCAACAGGAAGGCCGGCTGCGCAGCTTGGCAGCCGTAGAGTCATGTCAACAACAGCTCAGGGGACATCTGACTTGGGGAACTGAGGAAGGTTCCCTGAGAGAGCACAATGCTTGCCTGCCAGAAGACCTCGGCATGAGGATTTCCAGGGACCGGAGCTGCCCTGGCCCCAGCCTCCCAGCTGATGGCGGAAAACCGCTCCTTCGGTTCTTCACCACCAGCACCAGGCCTGATGGAGCCCAGGGCTCAGGAATTCAGCTGAGGGCACCGGCTGTGTGCCAGGCCCTGGAGTCAGATAATCCAGGCTGTGCTCAGATGCTGCCCAAGCTGAGGCTCCACCCTGGGCTCCATCCACCACCCAAAGGTGGTGGTACCTGAGGAGGCCCTTCCTTTTATCCTTAGTCTAAGACCATTTCTGACCCTGCTTTTCCCACTAGTCTGGGTCTGGCTGACTGGATGCCCCTCTGAGAGAAGCCAGAGTCCAAAATCAAGGTGTCCGCAGAGCTACTTTGCCAGAGGTTTGGTCTCAGGATCTGGAGTGGTCATTCTCCCCCTACCGACCGAAGTTATGCCCTCTGAATTGTCCTTTGAAAGCTTCTCCCTGTCCCCACCCTGCCCTACTCTATTGATAAGGACAAGGTGGCAGAGGTCCTGTGCCCCGGGTTGGGTATTTCCAGATGATTCAGAAAAAAAGTGATGGATGCCCCAATGGTCTACACAGGAAAGGAGGATTTCTGGCACCTCAGGTCACATTTGGAGCTGGAAGGGACCCGAAGAGAGCCTCTCCTCACCCCAGCCACACAGATGAGGAAACCGAGTTCCAAGACAAAGACATGATTTCCTCACTGTAACAGAAAGGCAGGCCATGGCCAAGGACCTCACGCTCTGGGCCTTTCTTAGGGTTCTGGGGTCCCACTCAGAAGGGAAGACTCAGATCAGGAAATGCAGATGGACTCCCCAGAGGCAGGGCCTCTATTCAGGTGATTTAACTGGAGAGGCTCAGGAAGGAGGCAGTTGAAGCAGGGAGCTAATGGAGATGTGGTCTCCACTAGAGTGAGCCCCAACCTGATGGCATGGGGGAGGGGAGTTCTGGAACATGAATAGCATCACAGTTAGTCCCACCTGAGGCTTAGGGTCGCCTTTTGTACCACCCTGTGAGTCTGTCATCAGCCAAGTTCTGCCCAGGCGGAGGGAGCTTTTATTTGACTGACCACAGAGCTCCAGGGAAGGGACAGCTGTGAGCCATTAGCAGCAACCCTCTGCAGCGGGGGTCAGGTGAGCCTGCAGGAGAGAAGGAAAATAAGCTGCTCTCCTCCCCAAAGCCTCGAAGTCACCCCTGGCATTTGCAGCACAGAATACAGTGTCTAGGGACAGAGGACTGTCCTCTGCTGCCTCAGTTTCCATGTTCACAAAATGGGCGTGCAGACCATGGGGGGGGGTGCATAGGTTCCCTTCCAAACCTGCCTTTCCAAGCTCCTGGGATTCCACTTCTAACTCACCCCCAAGCTCCCACGACACCACCCCCTGCCCCAGACCCCCGCTTCCCCAGGGAGACTGGGGTGCGGTCTCCACTCAGGCAGCCCCAGGCCCACGGGGAGGGCCGAGGCAACAGTTGCTTGGCTGCATACGTCCCCGCTGCCTGCCGAGCGGACCTAGGGAGTCAGTATTTCTTGAAATGTAAGTACCCAGACCACACTGGGCTGTCAGTAAATTCATTATCCCATTACACAGGCCTGAATTATTCAGCGCTCTGAGGCCGCCTCAGGAACGTGCCTGAGCACAGTCGATGCGGGCATTAGTGGGATGGATGGAGTCAGGCCCCGGGCACGGTTGGTGCCAGGGTGACAGATCTGGGTCCAGAGAGGCTGCCGGGTCTGGAAGGCATAAGGGGAATCTCGCTAGCAGGGCCTGGGCCCAGGGTATTCCTGGCGGTGGGCATGGGGTTCTATACAGAGGCACAGTCCTCCTCACCCCCTGGGGACTTGGCAGAGTATGCTTTGGGGCCCCATCTGCTCAACAGGGCCCAGAAACAGAAGATGTAATCTCTGCCTCCTGGCTCTGTGACCTCCAGCAGGGGGGTTCACCTCTCTGTGCCTGTTTCTTCATGTGTAAAATGCAGCCATGATGCTCCCAGTAACCACGCTCCCTTTTAACGTTAATGATAGTACTGATTTTTCATTGAGCACATAATTACTAGAATAAAGACTGTTGGCTAAAGTGTGACCAGGTGACGAGGTGCGGTCAAAAGAATACAAGGAGGCCTATCTGTGGAGACTCTAAGGAAAATCTTCAGTTTCCTGAAAGGAAGGGAGCGAGTTGTCCTGTCCTTTCCCCTGAAAACAAGAGTAAGGTTATAATGGTTGGAGCTCAAGCAGCTATCTTGCTCAATGAGGAGAAGTCACATGAGGAGGATTTCCTTCAGGATAGTGCAGGGTTTAGTACTTTAAGCCCTGAAACCAGAAGACCTAGGTTCAAATCCCTACTCTGTCATTTGTAGGCTGTGCAATTTGAGACGGGTTGCTGAATCTCTGAGCAACCCTGAAGATACTTCAGCTTTCCCATTTAGAAGATGGAGATAAAAATGGTACCTCTCCTTGTACAGGGTTGGTGTGAGGACTGAGTTAATATGAAGCCATAAGAAGTGACTGACACAGATAAGTGTTATATAAACTTAGCTGCTATTATCTCCTTTCCACATACCTGGCGGGATTCCCTGTATAACTCAGGAACCTGACCAACCCCTGGGTCTCCCATAGTTTCCCCTTAGTCTGGATTTTCCCTCGTGGTGACTGCTTTTGGGCAGAAAGGTCGGGAGCATTCTGAGCTTCAACCAGGATGTGAACAGCTTTCTCTGGGGAAAAGATCCCCATACCCCAAGCCAGTGGGAGGCAGAGACTGGGCGCCCAGGTCAGAGTCTAAACAAGGAACCGCTCTCTGGGATCCAGGTGAGGGTGTTAGGAAGAGAGCAAGAGAAATGAAGGCTCCTGACTTGCTGTGCATCCTGAGCAGCTATCGCTCCTCTCTGAGCCTCTGGGAAGTGAATCAACTTGGAGATTCCAGCAGCCAAGAGGCCAGTGAGGCAAATGAAGTTTGTTGGTTCTGGGCAATAGGGGGTGGTGGGGACTAGGGCCAGGGAACCTGACCCATCCGAGAGGGGAGGGTACCACGCAGCCCCAGCCAACCTGCCGTAGAGCAAAGCGGGCTCCCCACGGGCAAATCTTCTACTTTTGCAGAATGGAAGTCCATCTGAAGTCTTTGTGCCATCTTCTGCTAGTTTAGAGCTGGCTCCATTAAAACAAAACACGGAGCAAGGCAAACAGCACATGTCCCCAGGCCAGCTAGGGGCCTGCCAGATGTGAACAAGAGCTGAGAGGTCTCCGTGCAGGGGAGTCAGAACCCTTTGGTGCAGGGCTGGGGCCTCCCTGGGGAAGATGGGTACATGCTGAGTGTGGGGGTGACCCGGAGGAAAGGGGGACAGGAGGTGCCACTGAGGGAGCTGGTGTTCGTCCTTCCCTGGGAGGCGGGAGGTGAGCCCTTCCTTGCCTGGGCTCAGGGTGGCAGTGGGGTGAAGGGACAGGAGGTCTGTCCTGCAGCCTGTGGCCATAGTCTGACTACCTGAACTTCAGGCTCTTCCTCTAAGAATCAAATTGGGAAGATTTGTGCTTCTTCATTGCCACCCAGTGTTGGTGGGAGGCAAGTCTCCCACCAGCCCTCCTGAGGTCCCACCTGACAGGGACCGAGGGTACTTGGTCCTGACTCTTTACTCTCCCCACGTCTTTGCCTCGTGGCCCTGCAGGCCTCCCCGCGGCGGGGGTGGTCTACACATACTGACCTCCCACCTCCGTGCATGGAACCTCAGCAGGCTGACGGGCAGGGGCTGCTGGCTGGCCTCTTGGCACCTGTGCCGTCCACTGAGAAAGAGCATCCCAGGTGGCCAATGGCTGCAGAAAGATCTGGACCCACAGCTCCAGCAGAGCCACCCCGGCTGACCCACGGCACTCGGAGCAAGAGAGTAAATGGTGATGGGAGCCACTGCAATCTGCCGCCGTTACACTCCTCGCTGCCGCAGAACCGCGACTGATGTGCCCAGAGGACACGGGCTGCCCCAGCCCCGTTCCCAGCTCACTGCACAGAAGCGCCCACCCCGTCTGGTCATCCACTGTCCCAGAAGCTCCTGTGCCCCTGGCCCCGAGGCAGACAGAGGGACTCTCCGTGAAACGGGGAGTCAGAACCTGGAGTGGGATCCCCCACTCCAGGTCCCAGAGAGCTGCAGCCGGTCACCCATCCTGGCTGTGAGACTTGGGTGCGTCACTTCTCCTATCTGATCCTCACCTGGGGGACGTGGGGGTTGCACCCAGCTCAAAGGGGATCGGAAAGGGTCTGGTCTGCAGCAGGGTGAGGGCGGGGTGCCCAGCACTGGCATTTGGACTCCTTAGGTGGGGGAAGGACTGAGCTCCGCATGAGTCTAGGCATGTGGGATGGGGCATCTTCAATGAAAAATCCTCACACCTGAAGGGAAGGAGCTACCTCCACCCCTGCTCCCCAGAGGCCACAGCTCCAAGTGCAGAGGGGAACCTGTCACTCTAGCCTAAAGGAAAGGTGAACAGGGTTACCCTACACCAACACCAAATTGCTCCTGTGTTTGGCAGTCTGTATCAGTTCATACAGTTTTGAGCTTCAACTAAAAAATAGAAAATAATAATAATAGTTAATTGCTGCTTAAACACAAAGGTCTCCATCTTCTCATATAACAAGGAGCTGGAGGGCGATAATGTTGATTCAGGGCTCAACGATATCTACAAGGACCAACACTCCATCCTTCTTCTCACCACCCTCACTTTTTGGTTTTTTTATCCTTAGTCTCGTTGCCTCATGGCCACAAAATGGCTGCTGTGGCTCTAAACATTTCACTTTTACACAACCTCATTCAAGGTAAGAAGGGAATAAAGAGGGTAAAAGAGTTTCTTGTTATCGGAAAGGAAAGTGTCCTGGGAAGCACCCCTTTATCTATGGCCAGAAATGAGCCACATGGCCAACCTAACGCATGGTACAGTAAGAATGCAGATATCTTGGGAAAAAGACAGGGATGGTTATGACAGCCTGCAGCTAATCACAGTTTATCCCCCAGATTTGGGCATGTTGTTGCCTGAACATTATGAGGCTTCCGTTGTTGTCAAGGCAGAAGAAGGGCAGGCTCTAAGGTAGACTTTAATGTTGTTGGCTAGAAGTCCAGGAATCCGAGTCTCACAGAAGACGGTGCGCCAGGCAGGGCTCTTCATTATAAACCACAGAAGCCCCCTTGTGGCAAACAGCAGATTCCACTTTATGGCAAACACCAGAATTCACTGTGTGGCAAATAGCTAATTCTACTCTGCCGCAAACAGCAGGCTCTGGGAGGAACCCCACCCAGGGACACCACAGGACTGTTCTAACTAATATACAGCAACCACCACCAGCCCTGGGAGGAGGCCCGCCACACCACACCACACGGGTGCCAGAGCATCAATCTCTCTCATGCATCTGATTGGCAGAAGTCAGGTCATGTGCCTGCAAGGGAGTCTGGGTAGCGTTCATCTTCTATGGGGGATGGGGAGATTCATTGCATAGACCAGGAGCTCAACGTGGAGAGAGAAGAGCTACAGGGAAACCTCACCAATTCTTAAAAGAATTCCATGAGGTCTCGACTACTGGATCAGCCAAAGCATCCAGCAGAAGGAATGAGACACAGGAGTGGCTGTGACATGGCAGTCCTGGCCACCATACCCAGTCCAAAAAAGAGAAACAGGAAAGACCACGTACTCACCTGGTGAGGACTCCCCAGAATACCTGAGCACCAGGCCTGAAATTCAGTCAGCAAAATTGCATCCCATGTAAAATTCTGATTCCATGGTGGTCCTCCCAAGAGAAAGAAATTACTAGATGTGGGGGCACACACCTGTAATCCCCCGGTGACCCATGAGGCTGAGGCAGGAAGATCACTGAGTTTAAGGCCAGCCTCAGCAACTCAGGGAGGCCTAAGTAACTTAGCAAGTCCTTTACTCAAAATAAAAAATGATCACACCTTAGCTCTGTTGCTGATATTTTCTGGTATGTGAAATTCCAGTTTGCACTTCTGGAAAAGGAACACGATAGTAGCTCCTTGAAAGAACTGCTGTGAGGATCATCCCCACCAAGCCCCTGAGTGCAGAAGCCTGGAATCAGGTGTTTAAGTATCCAATGCCATGGTCTCAGGATGGGGGAGGGGGACCAGGTAGGGGCATTTTAAACCTTGTAACCTTCCAGGAGGCTGTGCCAGCAACAGTCTGGCCCTATGCTCTCCGACATCGGCATTACTCCTTGGTTGGTAACTTACATGCCAAGGGCACTTTGCAGATGTAACTAAGGTTACTAAACAATCACCTGCAAATAGAGAGGTTATCCCGCTAGGCCCAAGGTAACCACACGAACCCTTAAAAGCCAAAGAGGAAAGCAGAGTAATTTGAGGCACCCAAAAAATTCAAGGTGCCTTTGCTGATCTTGAAGATGGAGGGGTTTCATGAGAAGGCACAGAACTCTGTCCAGAGCCGGTGAGCTTAGAAGACTTGAGCCCCCGCCAATGCCTTGACTTGAACCTGGAGAATGCCTAAGCAGAGAATCCAGCCTGGCCACAATTCTGGCCTTCACAAGTGTGAGAGAACACATGGGTGTTGTTTTAAAGTATTATGTTTGTGGTGATTCATTATGCAGGGCTGGGGTGTGACTTAGTGGTAGAGCACTTGCCGAGCATGGGCAAGGCCCTGGGTTCAACCCCCAGCACCACAAAATAAAAACAATTAAACCACTAAGTCAGAAGTACCACCCCTGGGTTAGTGAGATTTCCATCACCATGACAAAATACCGGAGAAAAATTAACTGAAAAGGAGGAACTGGGCCTGGTGGCACACACCTCTAATCCCAGCTACTCAGGATGCTAAGACAGGAAGATCAGGAGTTTGGGTTTCCTCCTCTTGGGAGGATCAGCAGCAACTTTCCAAGACCTGGTCTCAAAAAAAAAAAAAAAAAAGTGAGAGTTAGGATTTATTTATTTATTTTGGGTCATAGTCTCAGAGGTTTTAGTCCATGGTCACTTGGCCCAGTTGCTTTGCACCTGTGGTGGTAAAGTACATCATGGCAGCAGAAGCATGTTGGCAGAGCTGGGAAGCAAAGAGAGAAAGGGCTGAATTCCCTATATCCCCCAAGGCCCCGCCCCAATGACCTAACAGCCTTCCATTAGGCCCCTCCTCTTAAAGTGCCACCATCTCCTAAAAGCACCACAGATCAGGTACCCAAGTCTTCAACACATGGGCCTTTGGAGACATTTAAGATCCACACCCTAACAATCCCCATTAATTATTTGGTTGAGACACTCTGAGCTCACTCAGAACAAAGTGATCGGTGAAACCAATGTTTAAACCCAAGTTCACCTGCCTCCACAGTCCACGCTCTTGTTTTCCCCTTTGGATTCTCCAAATGAGGAAACTGAGGCACAAGAGGAATTATCAGTGTCCACTCCTCAGTATCTAAGCACAGAGAGGTGGGACCAGGCTATGGGCTCCCATCCTCCCCTGGAAGCCTCTGAACCATCGTCTATCCCCTCTTGCTTGAATTGGCAATTTGGTCCCAGGAATCCCTGGATCCCTTAAAGTCTTAGGTTAAAAGGTGCCATTATCTCTGTGGAGCGTGGCAGAAGTCACCCAGATGTGATGAGACTTTAGGCTGAAAACTTCTCTGTGATGAGACCTAAAGCCACCAAGCCCTGGAGAGCAGCCCGAGGTGGTGGGCAAAGCTCGCTGGGTGGAGAGGAGCCTGGAGGGCCCAAAGGGAGGAAGAGAGTTCCTGGGGCAGAACGGGGATGGCCAGCGGGCACTGAGGACCTCCTCTTCATGTCCTAACTTCTCTGCTCCATACTCCACTGAGAGGAAACTGGTGCCCTATGAGCCAGGACAGACACATCTGTCAAAGTGGGATACTATTTGACTGTCATGGTGTTTTAAAAAATCTGAAAGTCTCCCAACGTTTGAAAAGTGTGAGGTTTTACACCAAACACCAGACTTCTAACCCCTCTTGAAGAAGCAGAAGCTCTGGCCACAGCTGGCCCATCTTCCCACTTGTCGGCCAGGGGGTGAAATTAAGTGGCTGTAGCACCTTCTGATGGTACCCGAGCTCCGGAGCAGCGGTCCCCACAGCCCCATTCACCCGCCCTCACTTGCCTCACCTGCCTGGCTCTGGGGACATCTGAGTTACAATCCTGGAGGCCCAATTTGATTCTGTAACCTTTCCCTTCTGTCCCTGCCCTGCCCAGTCCTGCGAGGCCCTAAAGCAGGGGACCCAGCCTGATGTTAGCAAGGTGGAAGAACTTGGGGGCATTAGGCTAGAAATACAGGGGTCTCCTTCAGACCTGTCTTTGTGGACAGCTGTTCCCTTTGACCTAGTTTGGCTAAGAATATCTGAATGTCTCTCTGAATCTATCTGCATCAGTCTCCTGGGTCTTCTCCACTGCTTGGTGGGAGCATATGGGCGTGTATCAAAACCCATTTTCTCTGCCCTGGGGAGCCTGCCAGTTCCTAGGTACCTCATGGGGCAGCAGCCTTTAGCCAAAAGGGCAAGTGAGATATGTGGCAAGGCTGCTCCCTCTCCACATGGCCCTGTGGGAAAGCCCATCTCCCCTCCACACCACCAGGATCACTGCCTGCCCAGGGGAAGCATCAAACCCCACTTTATCCTCTGCCCCAGCCTCCTAGGAAAAGGCCCTGTAACAGATCCAGAAGCGACACTTTGACTTCATCGTGAGCTGAGAGGCTGGCGCAGCAACGGAAAAGACAAGAAATGAGGAGTAAAGGGGGGAGGGAGGTGGAAAAATTAAATTTTGCGTGATCAGCAAGGTTTCAAACAATCGCTCGCCAACTGAAGTGGGTGCCACGTCTATAAGTCATTCTGTTTTATAGACCATTAGGATCTCCAGAGAGAACCTGCATGGAGACCACTGCTTTTTGTTGAAATTAAAATGTCAGAGAAAAAGAAATAGAACAAAACAGGGAATCTGCAATTAATTACCAGGCCATAAAAATTCAATAATCAGGAGGCAGAGCGGCCGCAGGCCCAGAGGTATCAGAGCCAGCGTAACAAGAATGGAATACATTAATCTTTTCAAATTAGTTTTTTAATCTGACGGGGATATATGGTGACATGCCTCCCCTCCCCTCCTGTTCCCCCCACCTCCACAGCTCCGGCCTGAAGCCAGGCTCGGGGAGGAAGGTTCTGGTGTGAGCTGGGAGCCTGCAAGCCACCCAGACCCCCAGACAGGGTAGAGAAGGCCCCAGCTGAGCCCAGGCCCCGTGCCAGCTCGCCAGGTGGAAGAGCGCCAGCATTCCCACTGGGTCCCAGGGCCAGAGGAGCTGGATATGCATTGGGCCCGAGTTTAGAAAGCAAGAGAGAACCTGGGCATGACTTAAAGAAGGGCCGAGCTTTAAGTCTCCATTCCTTCTCCAGAAAATGGGAATGATACCCCTGCCCCACAAGATGAGGGTGAATTGTGCCCAGTATCCAGCAGGCGCTCAGAAAAGAGTCCCTACTGCTATTTTAACTGCTGTCAGCTCTGGCAACAAGGAGCAGGGAGCACCATCAGGTTGCTATTCAGACAGCATCTATTTAGCGCCTTCCCTGTGCTCAGGCCTGAGGCAAACAGTGAACGGAAGCCGCAGTTCTCACCTGGGTAATGGGATTCGCAGTAAGGTCAAAGGAACCAGCTGGGGGTGGTGGCACACACTTGTAATCTCAGCGACTCTGGAGGCTGAGGCAGGAGAATCGTAATTGGAGGCCAGACTAGGCAATTTAGTGAGTCCCTCGGCAATTTAGAGAGACCCTGTATAAAAAAATAAATATATAAAAATAAAAATGTCCTGGGGGATGAGCTCAGTAGTAAAGGGACTCTGGGTTCAATTCCTGCACCAAAATAATAAAAATAATAATAAATTTATTTTTTTTTAATTGGCAGGGTCAACCAGGGCCAATAAGCAGAGAACAAGGAGTTTGTTTCTGGAGCAGATCCACAGGCCTGGAGGCTGGTCGCTGGAGGTGCTGGGGAAGGCGTCTGGGGCTGCTGCAAGCCCACCAGCCCCTGGGAAGAACAAGCTCCTCCCCTGGCCCGCAGCCCAGTTCGGGGGCAGCTGTTGATTGGTCAGAGTCAGCCCCACCCTGTTTCTCATTGGACGCCAGGCTCTCGGCTCCCAGGACTCCACCCCAAACCTTCAGCGGGTGAGCCCGAGTCTCTGCTAGGCCCAGGATCAGATTCGGATCAAACGGGTGGGCAAGTTTCTGACCTTCCGCCCCAGCCAAGCTGCCCTCTCGCAGACCCCACCACCCAACCCATCCGTTAGCCCCCGGTGGAACTCAATACCTGGTCAGGTGTTGGTCTTCAGTGAGCTCCAAAAACAATCACCCCAGGGACTTCTGCAGAGCAGCTCCAGGAGGGCCCTCTTCCCTTCGGGCTTTGACGCTTTTAAATATAACATCTAAAGCTAAGTGCCAGTTGGGTTTTCTCATTGATGGAACTCCCTGAGAGGTCGGGACTATTAATAAGTCCACTTTACAGAAGGAAATACTGAAGCGTTCTGCCAGTCTTATTGTCTCAACACCAGCGTCACTAAAAATATAAACCATGCGTGGTGGTGCATGCTTGCAATCCCAGCTCCTGGGGAGGCTGCGGCAGGAGCATCACCAAGTTTGAGGCCCGTGAGGCAACTAAGCAACTGTCTCCAGAAAAAAAAGAGAAAGGCTAAAAAATGCTGGGCATTTAGTTCATTGGTAGAGTATTGCGGCAGTCTGGCTGGGCACAAAATAACCGAGCTACCACAAGGCACTTATAGGTTCAAACAGGAACTACTTTATTGCCAGAACCCCAGGGAACACTCCAGAACTCCTCCGAAAACGGGGAGAACTCAAGGGGAGCTCCGCGAGAACTCAAAAGTACTGGAGGTAGCAGGAGCCGCCCCACTGCCGGGCAGCAGAGGTTTATATATACAACTGAATATGCTGGCTTACTTCTCAACCACTCCTTCTGGCAAAATGCCAGGCGCCATCCCTACCTGGATGTGGCTCTCAACAGAGCACTTGCCTAAGGTGTGAGAGGAGGGCACTGGATTAATTCTCCAGCACTCAAAAAGAAAAATACAGCCCAGGCGCTGTGGCTCACACCAGTAATCTCAGCATTCGGGAAGGTCAGGCAGAGAATCGCAAGTTCAAAGCCAGCCTCAGCTATGGTGAGGCTCTAAGCGAGTGAGACCCTGTCTCTAATAAAATACAAAATAGGGCTGGGGATGTGGCTCAGTGGTCGAGCTCCCCTGAGTTCAATCCCGGACACCAAAAAATAATAATAAAAAGAAGAAGAAGAAAGAGAAAGAAAGAAAGATAAGAAGGAAGGAATAAAGAAAGGAAGAAAAATACAAGCCAGTATTGTGCCTTTCACCTTCCCCAGAGTTAGGCCTATAGTAGGTTTTCAATCCATCAACCAATGGTCAGTGAATATCGTTCCAGCAGAACAACCCAGCAAGGGACCTCACTTACCATTCAGTCACCGTCTCCCCAAAATATCTTTACTCCAGTGATCAAAACAGCAGCTGCTATTTATTGAGCACGTACTGTGTGTCAAGCTTTGGAATCTGGTGACTTTTACAGTAAGATTGTGGTTTGTCATTTTACAGAAACAGACTCAGAGATTAACAGGCCAAAGCTCACACACTCATGTGTGGCACCCAAGGACAGGATTCCAACCACTAAGGGTATTGTCTCAGCACTCCATTAGCCACCCACCCCCAACGCCACGGCCACCATATTTCCTAACTAGATCCTTCTTTCCTTTAACTTCTTCCTTTGGACACCTCCACCAGGAGGTCCAGTTTCTTTCTGCGGCTTCTTTATTTGTATCACTTGTATTTGTTACACTCTAGTTACAGTTGCACTCCACACACACACACACACCGACATATGCCCTATGGCCTCGACAGAAGCGATGGCGAGAAAAAAGCTGAACGAGTAGGGGCATTAGACGTTAGATCTGTGCTCTGGAAGCCAGGCGTCTGGACCACCAAATCTGGTACTTCAGACCCTAGATGCGAGTCCTACTCTCGGCCCCGGCGCAGTTCCACGTACGGCCACCAGATGGTACCTGGCCCGTCTTGAGCGGAGCTTGTAGTTAAGCTATGTGGCCGCCAGATGGCGCCAGAGGCCACGTTCCGCGGACAAGGCAGCAACAAGGTGGAGCCCAGTCGGCCCCGCATCAGAGTCTGGCCTTGGTGGCTCCAGCGCACGTGATCTGCCGCTGTCTCCCACCCGCGCCATGACCCAGCCTGTACCCCGGCTCTCTTTGCCCGCCACGCTGGCCCTGGGCTCGGCCGCGCTGGGCGCCGCTTTCGCCACTGGCCTCTTCCTGGGTGAGCTGGGTCGGGCTGCTGCAGCCGCTGCAGAGCCCAGCGGGCGGGCGGGCGGGCGGACGGACGCACCCGGAGCGAAAGCGAGGAGCAAAGCCCGCGATTCCGCGCAGAAGGCCGCGGCTCAGGTTGACCACCAGTGTCCCAGAGCCCCAAGCCCTGATCCTCCCTCTCTCTGGCAGGGAGACGGTGGCCCTCGTGGCGATTTCGGCGACAGCGACACCTGCTTCCCCCAGAAGACAGTCCCCTGTGGCAGTATCTGCTGAGTCGCTCAATACGGGAGCATCCAGCACTACGGAGCCTGCGGCTGGTCAGTAGGGCCCGGGAGGAGAAAGGGCAACCATCCCGGGCTTGGTGGGTCCCACGTGGTTCTGTGACCTTGGGCTGGGCGGGGGCTCTTTCTGGGCTTCCGGGAACACCCCACCCCTTCCCTCTGGCCCACGCCCACTGCTGAGCCCGCGGTCCCCGGGGCCTCTGAAACTGAGGCGAGGGCAGGTGACTGGCAGGCATGGTGTCACTCTTTCCCCAAACACAGCTGACTCTGGAGCAGCCGCATGGAGATTACATGATGACCTGTGAACAGGCGCAGCTTCTGGCCAACCTGGCACGACTCATCAAGGCCAAGAAGGCGCTGGACCTGGGTAGGGGTGCGAGGCCCAGATCACTGGGGGCCGACGTCACTGGGCTGTCCCCCACCCTGGGCTGAGCTTGTTCATGTCCACATCCCCAGGCACTTTCACTGGCTACTCTGCCCTGGCACTGGCCCTGGCGCTGCCCCCCGCCGGGCGTGTGGTGACCTGCGAGGTGGACGCAGGGCCCCCGGAGCTGGGGCGGCCGCTGTGGAGGAAGGTGAGTGTCCCATACACCTGAAGCCGGTCAGTTCCGGGCGAGGGAGCATGCTGGCTCTGACCTCGCTTCTTCCGCAGGCTGAGATGGATCACAAAATCGACCTTCGGCTGAAGCCAGCCCTGGAGACCTTGGGTGAGTCCCGGAGCAGGAAAGGCCTTTCCATTTATGAAATAGAGCCACCGAGTGAAAGCTAGTGGCCAGGTCTGCCCAGCGGGCTGAGGGTACTGACGTCCCCTCCCTTCACCAGGCCTCATGGTATTTTGCCACATGCGGTGGACAGGGTCGGTGTCCCTGCGTGGCCGGGCCCAGCCTATCACAACACCTGGCCTGGTTTGGGCAGGGACTTCCGGCTACCCGGACCTGAGACTCAGGTGCCATCTGCCCCTCTTTCCTGCAAGACGAGCTCCTGGCGGCAGGAGAGGCCAGCACCTTCGACGTGGCCGTGGTGGACGCGGACAAAGAGAACTGCACAGCCTACTATGAGCGATGTCTGCAGCTGCTGCGCCCCGGAGGCATGCTCGCCATCCCTAGAGTAAGGGCTAGACCCGGGTGAAAAACAAATCCCCTCTCCAGGCTGCCACTTCTCATGGCTCCTGCCTGTGCCCAAAGCACAGGTACACTGCAGGTTCCTCCCCTCTTTCCCCTCAGCTGGGTCCGTAGGCATTCCCCTACTGGAGTTCTGAGTCTCCAGCTCTTGCCCTGCCGGCTACTCAGCACCTCTCTGAGGTCCCGCCTCCACGGCCTGGTTGGCTCCGCCCCTCCACAGGTACTTTGGAACGGAGAGGTGCTACAGCCTCAACCAGGGGACACCGCTGCTGAGAGTGTGCGAAACCTAAATGAGCGCATCCGGCGGGATGCCAGGGTTTACATCAGCCTCCTGCCCTTAGGCGACGGCCTCACCTTGGCCTTCAAGATCTAAGCTTGGCCTTTAGCCTGTGAGCTCAGAGAGGGAACCTGGAACCAGACTTCAGTTTTAAATCCTGTAATAAAGTGGGGCTGGGAATTAAATCCTCCTGAGTTTCCTCCCTATCTGGCACTGAATGGGGGTGGGGAAGAGTTTCAGCACAAGTAGCCTCTTCAGTGAAAGGGGTCCTTGATGTCTCAGCCCTTCACTTCTTGCAGTATAGTTTTAATTGGCTACATGTAGCGGCCAGAGGCCCCAACAACTTAAGCTTGCCTCCCCCTAACAGGGTCTGAGGGCTGGATTCAAAGTGCATCCCCTCTTGGTCCCATTTCTATGTCTCCATCAGGGACAGGTGAAATTCCTGGCACAGTGCAACTGGGACTGGTGGGGAGACCTCATCTGGGATCTGTCAGTGTGAAAGGACTTGCAGGGGACCAGCACTGCCACAGGTATTTCTATAAGTTATGCTAGTTCTGTCAGCCATTTGTCCACATTTTCAGAGAAATATCAGCTCCCCTGCCTTACCTCTGAGAACCTCAAGTTTGGCTTGAATATATACCCTAATGTCCCCCTTACGTCCTGAAGATGAGGGGACTGCTATCCAAGATGTGAAGCAACAAGCCTGGCGGTAGCAGACCTTCAGTATGACAATTTTAAACACATTTCCTAGACAAAGAGAACTTTAGGTTTTCCAGCATGCTGGTTTAAAGGAGAGGAAAAGGCAGTTAGGCTTAAGGGACCTTCAAGCCAGATTCTTTGCTTCATTCAAATATCCCCAACCCACAGGAAGATCTTGTCTCTAAGACAAATGAAAGTCAGGTTCTTTCCAATAACTTCAAGGCCTCAGGCAAAAGGGCACTTAAAATAGGCTTTGCTGCCACCTGTTAAGACCTGGTGGTGGAATTGCACCTGAAGACTACTAGAAGTCATAGGAGATGCATGAACCTGTAACTGCAGATTTTCATAATCTTGCTGCTCCAAGGATTTACCTGGCATTCTCCACAATCCTTAGGGTCCTAGATATTACAACTACCCTATTCTCTCTAACTCATAAAAGCTTATTAGGATGCACACAGGTGACCGAGTAACTCAAACCTGTGTGCACTACAGTCCAGATTACTGAATCAGATGAACTTCAACTGCAGCAGAAAGCACAATGATTAGCTGAGGAGCAAAAGGTCATTTAGAAGACCAGATTTCCTCCCTGCAGGTCTAGCCTACACCCCAAGTACAAGTGTTGTTTTCATACCTAGCATGTAGGGACACCTTTTCATTTTCTTATCTAGCAATAGGTCTAACTCAAATTGCAACCTCCAACCTGCTCCCATGCCCATAGGAGGCAGCATGTGTCTGGGGAGACAACCTTTTGGAGAATCCATCCCTATTTACATGGGCCACTACGTTGAATTCCTTAGGAAAAACAAGTGCGACCTATTTTATCAGCTTTTTCACTGTTGTGACCAAAAGACCTGACAAGCACAATTGGAGGAGAAAAAGTTTATTTGGGGGTTCACAGTTTCAGAGGTCTTAAGTCATAGATGGCTGACTCCATTCTTTGGGGTCTGAAGTGAGGCAAAACATCATGGCCGAAGTGTGTAGGAAAGGAAAACATCTGGGAACATCACACTAGGAAGCAGAGACAGCACTCCTCACCACAACAAAATACAAGCCCCAAAGGCATGCCCCACCTTCTCCAGCTATACCCTACTGGCTATCAAGTTACTAGTCAATGCCTAGCATGGGATTCACTGAATTGGTTAAACCTTTCATAACCCAATCATTTCACATCTAAACTTTCCTGCATTGTCTCACATACGAGCTTCTGGGGGACACCTCATATCTAAACCATAACAGACCAAAAAAGGCCTCTTGTCCCTTAGTCTCTGTATGGAGAGCTTGCTTGAATTCTATTCTCATCAGATTCTTTTCAACCTGGAAGTTTTTAGCATGTTATCATTCCTTGAATGATGAGTCCCAAAGTACTCCATTGTCTTAATCTGTTCTCTCAAGCTGCAAACTGAGCTTTAGGTTTTGTACTTCAGATGTGTTCAACAAATTTCCCCTTCTCTTTGTCTTTATCCTTCAAACTAGCACCTCCTATCACAAAACTTGTTCTTTAGACTTTTCCAACCAGAATCACCCATTAACATCAATCATTCATGCCCAGATGAAGGCCAAGAGGATTGCCGTTGATCTCACAGGTTAACACAGCTTTCCAGTCAATGTCGGCCTGGATGGAAAAGAGTGATGTGATGACTTCCCACTAGGACCCATATTTCCCCTCTCAGATCCTATGGTTATCAATGCTGTCTACATTTTACCTCCCATCCCACTGATTTAGGGGTACACCACTGGTCACCAGATAACCAGTTTCACTAGAAACCAACTAACAAGTAACTGAAGATTTAAAATACAATTCTTGTTTAGATCATCCTTGATCACCTTCTTGTGGGGAAAAAGCCTGCAGGTCACAACAGAAATATACTGAGGTCAAATCTTCTGATTCCCAGGGGTTTCTTTCAGGTGAATTAAGCTTCCAATTCCGGGGCAAGCCCAAACAATAGCTCACAGGGGCACTGGTGTGCATATATAATCTTCCAGCATGATCCCTACATTGTCCTATTCTCATCACTTTCTCCCACCATTCCTGAGGTTAACAATGAATCAGTGTAATTCTGTACAAACTTAGAAACTGAAGAGTATAACTGGGTATATCCTCTTATTTTATTGTAGTCTCAAAAAGCTCCTGGAATTCTAGAGAGACAGGACTTGTGGCACAGAACTAAGAGCAAAATGCTCACCAGAAAAATAAAGAATCAGCTAAATATCAGGGAGATTTGACCCTAGCTGGCAAATTTTTAACTGCAAATACTTGGAGCCATTAATTATGTATACTTGTTTTATTCATAATTTGTAATGTTTTGGGATACCAAAAGTAATTCTAATTATGGTTGAATTTAACAAAAAAATCTTTACCCTCATCTTAAAACATCCACTGATCCATCTTATTCTATGGCAATATTCGATGTTAAAGGGAACATAAAAACAAACATGCACACAATTGCACAGTTTTCATAAAGGTCTATTTCATTATTGGTGGGTAGCGCATTTAACAGTTAAATACATTTAAATAATGTATAGGTGACTGCATGACTGCAGCATTGGTAACTAGATAACCAATTCAACTAGAAACCAGCTAACAAGTAACTGTCTAAATATTTAAAATACAGCTCTTGTTCAGATCATCCTTGTTTTGATCACCTTCTTGGGGGGAAAAATGCCTGCTGGTCACAATGGAAATATATTAAGGCCAAATCTGATATCCATTCCCAGAGGTTTCTTTTAGCTGGATTAAGCCTCCAATTCCAGAGCAAGCCCAAGTTTGTGGCCTCCAGCATTAATGCTCTTCCCATCTACCAGAGCCGACAGTGTAAGCTTCACACCTGTAAACAAAGCAAACCACTATGAGGGGCCTGCAAGAGTTCACTTTAATAACCACACAAAGCCTGGCTGTAACTTCCTCAGCTTGCAGTTGAAATACTAGTACCAGCCACCAGAGGGCGCCTGGAAGTATCCAGGTACTGTGAGAGCTGGGTTAGGTTACTATAATGCATCTTCATGAGGTAAGGTTAGCAAGTTACAGAACATTAGTTCAAAAGTGTTATAGGAAATGCAATAATGCTCATACTATCTGGACCAAAATATACTGGGGAGACCAAATCATAATTGGACCCCAGAAAGGAAAAACAATAGAGACTTTTGGGGACAAGTGGGGAACCTGAACATAGTTTACATCTTAGGTAAATTATAGTCTTAGATATGATGATAATATTATAGTTATGAAGAAAAATATCTTACTCTTAGGCTATACATGTTAGGGTTGTGAATCTACACGTCTGCAAAACACTATTTAAAAGCATGTGCCAGGGCTGGGGATGTGGCTCAAGCGGTAGCGCGCTCGCCTGGCATGCGTGCGGCCCGGGTTCGATCCTCAGCACCACATACAAAGATGTTGTGTCCGCCAAAAACTAAAAAATAAATATTAAAATTCTCTCTCTTTAAACAAAAAAAAAAAAAAAGCATGTGCCAAAAAGGGGGGGGATTACATGTACTATGAAAGTGATATATGGCAGTAACTAGTGAATGCAAAGAAAAGGTAGATGGGTATTCATTGTATCATTCTTCTGACTTTTCTTTAAACTAGTCAAAATAAATTTGGGGACAAAATCCTTATTGGGAGGGAGATAAAAACTTTAGATCCTTGATAGTGAAATTTTCTAGGACTAGGGGAATCTGAGGAGCAGGCTAAAAATACAGAACTCCCCATCTCAGACCTATTGGATCAGAATCTGCATTTAAAGAAGCCTTCCCAGGTCAATTAAGTGCATGCTCAAGTTGGAGAAGTCCTGCTATAAAAAACAGCAAGGTACAAAATCCTACATAAAAGAGTCTACAGAGACAGAGCCAAAACAACGATTGAACTTTGACAAAATAAAAATAAATGTAAGACATCTCAGATACATGATGAAACTGAACAGGGAATGGATATTAAATAATAAGGAGTCACTGTTGTCTTAAATGTGACAAAAATATTGTGGTTTAAAGCAGGAGAATGTTATTCTAAGGAGCAAAAAAAAGGAATAATCAGTCTTCTATAGGCTTTAAAGATCTGCAAATCAGAAATTAAAATTAACTTTTAAAATAGTATCAGGCTCGAGGCTGAGGCTGTGGCTCAGTGGTAGAATGATTGCCTAGCATGTGTGAGGCACTAAGTTAGATTCTCAGCACCACATACAAATAAATGAATAAAATAAAGGTCCACACATCTAAAAAAAAAATATTTAAAAAAAAATACTATCAAGCTGAGTGTGGTGGCACACAGCTATAATTTCAGCAACTCAGGAGATGAAGGCAGAGAGTCATGAGGTTTAAGGCCAGTTTTAGCAATTTAGTAAGACCCTCAGTAACTTAACAAGACTTTTTTCAGAAAAAAAGGTAGGTGGGGAGGACGGGGGGTGCTAGGGATGTAGCTCAGTGGTAAAGCACCTGACATGTAGGTTCAACCCCCTATACCAAAAATAACTATAAAAAAATAAAATATTGATGAAACAATCCTACTTTATCAACAATACTTACCAGGCCTCAGAGTCTGAGTGTAGCCCACTCCAATTAAACTAGAGTTGTTGACCTTTGCCTAAAATAAAATTCAAAAATAACTGTAAGAAAAAACTTTACATGCAAAGACAAAGCTCCTGTATGTTTCCCTATCGTGTAGGTATGAAGAGTTCAACTTGTTAATTCATGTGAGAAAATTTAACATTGTGTACTAAGCCAAATAAAATCCAGATCCACTTAATTCTTGTGCATTCGACTCAAAATCAAATTGTGAGTTGGGCCCAACATCTTGACATCTATTAGGATGTGTCCACAGACCACGAATTGTCCATACAGTGTAAGAACCTAACTACTCTCACATAAACCATGTGGCCAATGAAGCACACCAGGCTCACTAGAGGTGACACACACCAGCTCTGACATGTAGGGTATAAAGTTTAATTCTGTGACTTACACACACACATCACTACTTTCAGGACTCTTCCTAAAACCTTCAAATAGAAATCCTTCCTCCACTGAATAGACCAAATAATAGCCTATTACTTCACATTCTCACAATTCTCTTTAAACCACTGGGTTCTAGCTGTGTTAACTAGTCTTGTGCCTGAGAGGAGGTTCCAAAGGGCATCTTTTATCAATTCAGGGCCCTGCCTTCCTTGTAGAATCTTAACATTCTAGGATTTAGTCACAGACTTTCAAGGACTGGCAGGAATGCTGGAGAGCAAGATAAGGTAAAGAGAAGCTCCTTCCAGCTCTATTCTCTATTTCCATTAACAATATCAAGCCATACTCAGAGGCCTATGGCTAAAATGGAAGCAACCTGCCTTGATCTCCAGGTCCTAAGCTGGGCCTAGCCAGGTAACTGTACTCTTCAGTATTCTGAATATGGTATTATAAAGGTGGTTAAACAACCTGTGAGCAAAACAGACTTGGAATAATTTGCTGACTACATGCTTACAATGTGTAACATTGAAACAACACACAATCCCAGAATGAAATGATTTAAGTGTACAAGTAAAAGTCACCACATAGCACTTATAATCACAACACTATAACAAGTCTTCAAGGGCCACTACTGATCACGTGAGTTATTTGTCTAAGGAAGACATACCCTCACTAATGACTTGCTTTTACCCAAAAAATTAAGAGTCTCAGACTGTTGATATAAGTTCCTATTATTTAAAAGTAGGAATCAACCATCCAACTATGACAAGAGGGTTAAGCAATGCTTTCTAGGTGCTTCTGGACTGGAGTGACAGTGGCTCTACTTAAGTGTAAAATGCTAGATGTTTCCAAACTAATTCCCAGCAGTCACTCAATGACACACAGGTCCCAGCTTTCTTCCCATTTTATACCATGAACCACTAGGAGCTTCTGTTGGCTGGCATTCAATCTATGACGGTGCCACAGTCATACAATTGAAGAGAACAGTAATGCAACTCTCAGAGAATAGTGCACTATGAAGTTTTTATTGCTATGGGGCAATCAGAAACAGTGAAGGGGGAAGAAAAGGGGGCAATCATGAACTGCAATTGATTTCCATGCAGGTCTGAGTTTGTCATAAGCCCAACTACTATGTATAACCATAAACAACTTTAAAAAAGAAGGAAGGTAGGAAGAAAGGCACGGAGGGAGGGGAAAGAAAGGGAAAATATCTGAATCACAGTTTTACCAATGGGAAAAACATTCTGGGTGCTTCTCATTCTCTCTGATCACAACTGGACTAAGATAAAACAAGAATGGGACTAAAACTTAACTACCTAAATTATTAAAACATACTGTCCTTAGGAATGAAGAGCACTTTACATAACAGAAATAATTTTCATGGATGGCTTAACTTTTTTTCATTCCCAGTACATACAGTACAGGCAGTTCCTGACCAATAAGCAACTTGACACACAGGAACAGCTGCTAACCTGCCTGAAATTGAAGCCATCCCCTCTACACTCTCACAGTGCACATTCTCCTACCTTAAACCACTGTGGACTGAAGGCATAAACAGCAGAAAAGGACAGGGATAGGGATCAACCATCCCACTTGGCAAGAGTAAGGAAGTTCTCAAGATGCAGGACTTTCAGAAAAGGTCTTGGGCAAAGCAAGATATGCTGCACACACTAGACAGGACTGAAATTAAAAGTCATGTGGGTCCAAGTCCTGGCTCCTCTCCCCTTTCCACTCCACCTCCCCCACAACAATAGCTTTATGTCCTTTCCTCTGTCAAGCTTCGGTTTCTTAACCTGCAAAACAGTATGTGTACCAATGACCTTTCAGATCTAATCTGAAGATACTTCATAAACCATAAAAAGATAAAGTTGAAGAAATAATGCTATTATTCCAGCTGGGCACAGGGTTGCACTCCTGTAATTTCAGCAACTCAGGAAGCTAAAACAGGAGGATTGCAAGTTTGAGACTAGCCTCAGTAACTTAGTGAACCCTTGTCTTAAAAATAAAAGGTTTGGGGTGTATCTTTGTGCAGAGCACCCCTAAGTTCAATTCCTAATACTGCCAAAACCAAAAAGTACTATTATTCCCCAACACAAATAAGAACTACTCAGGGCCCAAAATACTGGTTACCATTAGGCTTAGACAAGCCTGGGGCTCAGGGTTATTATTAACATGAATTCAGCAGCTTCTGAGGTTAAACAAACTTGTGTGGCTTGGTCTGGAAATCAAACCTCCTAACACTGTCACCATAGAAAGATCAGCATTCCAAATTCTAATCCTAATCAATATGTAAACTGGGGATTGTTTGCATTGTAATTCAAATTTTCAACACAATTCAATATACTCAAAGACTGATTCCTACAACCCAAAACCCCATTAAGACCACAGAAGTACTCACAGAAATGGAAGCAGTGGGATCCAACTGATATTTAGCTGCAATGCCAAAACGAGTGCTGTTGGTACCTGATGTCCAAGCAAGGTTTACTGAAGTGTCAAGATCTTCACATACTTTCTGATAGATGGATCCTCCAAATTCTGTCCCATCATTGCTATAAGATATCTTAAATTAGTAAATCTGTAATAACAGATAATGTAATCATTTCTAAGGCACAGGCTGATATTGTAGGACTACATTTAAACAAAAACCATTACTAGGATTAGTGGTACAGCTCAGCGGTGGAGCAATTGCCTAGCAAGTGCAAGGTCCCAGAACCGCAAATAGATAGATAGACAGACAGACAGACAGACAGACAGACAGACAGATAGATAGATAGATAGATAGATAGATAGATAGAAAGAAAAGTAAACAGATAGATAGAAAAGTAAATAGAAAGTCTTTTCCTAACCCATATCTCCAGTTCAGCGATGGGTACAATAAATCATGGTTCATTTACCCAGTGGAATTATCACACCACCATGACCAATCATGCTTTCAAATGCATAGTTATGGGAAAATTATCTAAATGTACTAAGTAAGGGGAACAGCCTTATGAATATATTTTATTTATTTATATATATATAAACATATAAAAAGGCGAAATACCAAAACATTAATAAACATTTTATATCTAGCTTATAACATTATGGAAATATTTTCTTCTTTATGCTTTTGTTATTTACCAATAAACTGTTTCTATAATGGAAAAAAAGTTAAGTTCTTCCCATATATCTATCCATAGATATATCTTTCCACATATCTATCCATACATTTTAGGCAATCTTAACAAATCAGTACTCTCCACATCATTTGTGATTCTATCAAATGAATGCATTGCAACAGTCTACCAATGTCTGATGATTCTTCTCAAAATATAAACATATCACCCCACTGTGGTGGTTCATGTCTATAATCCCAGTAACTTGGGAGGCTGAGGCTGAGGTAGAAAGATCACAAATTCAAGGTCAGCCTCAGCAATTTAGCAATACCCTATCCCCCCAAAAAAAAATTTTAAGGGGGTTGGGGGTGGGGGAGGATATAGCAAAGCACCCCTGGGTTTAATCCCCAGTACCAAAAAATATTGATATTTAGATGGATAGCACATCAAACTTCTTGTGAAATGAACATTTATTCTCTCAACATCCAAGGTACATTTTTTACTCTGTGCTTCTGGCAGTCACCCTAGAAATAGCCAGGACAATTTTGTTAAGAAAAACCCTTGCCAGGCACAGTGGCACATACCTGTAATCCCTGTGGCCTGGCAGGCTGAGGCAGGTTTTTGAGTTCAAAGCCAGCCTCATCAACTTAGTGAGACCCTAAGTAATTCAGTGAGACCTTGTCTCTAAATAAAATACAAAAAAAGGCTGGGGATGTGGCTCAGTACAAAAAAAATAAATAAATAAAAGAAACATCTTTGGGTTGAAACTAGATTAATAAAGGTGACTAGAAATGACATCAAATACCATCCTGTGAGGATCTAAATCACAATATCCTACAAAAGAAGTACTTACACATTAGTGTGTAGCTGAAAGTCCCCAGTCCTGTAGCCCACTGCAAAGTTATTCCTTGTCAGCTTTGATTTGGCACTGTCAAAGGTCATCTGGTACCCAGCAAGCCAGCCCTCATAACCAAAGACAGCTGAACCATGGACTGCAGGTCCAGCAAAATCAAAGTCAACATCACAACCAAGGTTTATACATTCCCTCTTGTAAGAGGACTTGATTTTACCACTTTTCTTTCTGGAAAAGAGGGAAAAACTGACTTAAAACTGATGCCGATAACAAAAATTTACACATAACTTCTGCAGAGAGAGCACAAAATAGAGTTAAAATGCAGTATGACTGGGAAGGAAGTAACAATACAATCGCAGGGTTAAAAACAGTTCAATGAACTAAAGACAAGGGCACATGGAGTAGCTGGACTCCCACCAAAGAAGACTGCTTTGCAGAACTGACAATCACGAAAGCCTCTTAGAAATAAGTGAATTGCCCAAGTTCATGCCACAATGAAGAGGCAAATGTTTGAAAGTAAGCCAATGATAACAACCACAGTATTCCAAAAACAGAAACAGAGGTTAGCCATTGCCAGACAGTTTAGCTAAATGTCAACAAATGCACAACTTTCCTAAACTGACAAGAATAATGCTTTTTAAATTTAATGCATATAAAAATGTCCATGCTTACCCTGTGTTTGGTGAGAAGGTAGTATCAAATGTCAGCTTTAAACCTTGACATATCTATTTTGGAAGAAACAGAACTTACATTCAGCTTTATTTATTTTTTGTGATACAAAACCAAAAATTAATACTAAAGCACATTTCCAACATGTTACCTGGTCTTCAATTGCGATTTCTGTTCCCAGAGTGTTATCGGTGTTCCATTTTTCTGTGAAAGTCAGACCATACTCACACCATTTATATTTGGTCTCCAAGGTCCCAGTAACTTTACCAGTGTCTGTATTAGATGAACCAGATGTTGAGAATTCCTAACAAGACAATAAATAACTTTATGAATCCTTCTCACAAGCCTGGAAGAATTCACTACCAACCTTAGACAACACTTATAACTCTTTACATCATGCTACTCCCTAAGCATCCACTAAAAGTGACAAATTAGCCTTTAAGTAACTGATTGCCACCTTAACCTAATTACAGCTTATATTCGCAACCAATCACAAGTTAACCTGTGGCTAATTGTCATGGGAACAACAAAATGTTCACCTTTTAAAGAAACTTCAGCCACTGCAATTTTGAGATTCAAAAATTGATGGGGGAAAAAATATCTGTTTTGGCATTATCTCCAATCTACCTGCTACTGAATAAAACACTGTCAGTAGGGCTCATCACAGATATCATCACTGAAATCAGAGTTTATAACAACTGAGATTCTATTTATTATGAAATGTTTCCTGAAAATTCTTAAAGGTAAAAGCACTCCACAGCAAAGTCCATGTCATGAACAAAATATTTTTAAAAATTCTTTGATGATCATTTTTTCTGAGATAAGAGTTTTCACCAGGTTTCATTCCTTGCCAACCACTTTACACATTCTCATTAAAAAGGGGGTGGGGGGCAGTGGTTTACAGATTTACTCTACAGCTGGCTTATATTATACATAATACATACTACATTATGTATAATAGATACCAAAGAAATTATCTAACGGGTCAATTTGAAGTGCATTTAATCTAGTGTTTGTAGCAAACATAGGTAATTTGCCAATCCCTAAGTGCCCACCAAATGAAAACAACAGGATGATATAAAGGACTTATCTGAAACTTAAAATCTGCTACAGATGATCAAAGTATCTAATAAAAGAGTCCAGTATAAAAGCAAGCAAATGAAATCTTCCAAGATAAAATATTAAAATGCCCTGTGAGGGTTTGATTCACAATTTTACCTACTAATAATGGCTCTACACTCTGGTCACTAGAAAACCAAGTTTAAAGAAGCCTGATCTGAAATAATAATAATAAACTGATCAGAAATGGTGACAGCAGCAATTTAAGAAATATCTACAATATCAATGGGGGAATACCAGCCATCCTTCACTTAGAAAACAGAACATTTATGTAACTATTGCTCTGCAATTAAACAGATCCAAATCCCTAGGTCTTATATACAATCTCCTGAAATTAGATGGTTCCATTAACAGGAATTTCAAATCAAAGCTTGGTACTCAATCTCATACTAAAATGCACTAGCTTATTAGGAAAAAAATATTTGATATAAAGTTAGAGGAGTCCTGGTATCCAGTTCTGGATGTTATTAATTAAATAAATAACTCTTGAGAAACAGTTTACTTTTTTGGGTCTGCTTCCTCAAACATAAATAATAAAGTCTACTTCTGGAGGATTAAACTGAACTGATACTGAAGGCTTTACACATTTTTACATACTCTACACAAAAGGAAAACATTATTAAAACAATGTATGTGAAGCATATTCATCCAATAGTTTGAATGGGGAGTGGTTATGAATAGCAATTTTTAAATCTGAAGGACAATGATTAATGACTCAAGGCCCCACCCACTGCCATACATCAGTGCAAAGATGAAGCGCCAGCCTATAAACATGCTAAGGAGTCCTCAAGACATAATATCAACATCACCTCATGGGAAAAGAACTGAGCCAGATGACACCAATAGTGGAGCTTATACCCTTCACTCCATCCTTACACATTTTCGCTTCTACATTGTGGAATGACCTGAACATCTCTACTGCTGAAATGAGAAAGCAGGCCTTACTGGAACTGATTCGGGCAAGGTACATATTACAGCATACACTACCAAGATTGTTAATACACATTAAGTGTAAATAAAATCACACTCTAATTCAGTCCCTATACATCTTTCGTGATCTTAAACCTACTTCCTAACCCTATTCAAAGTAAGTCCTTTCCAATAAAGATCTTGGTTAATATGACTACTTGATATGATTCTCTGATTATTCCCTGGTTATAGCTTAGCTCTCTGAATAGAAAATGAGCTTTTAAAACACAAGGACTGAATTTCTACTTTATTAAGCTTGTCTTTTGTGTTTCAACAAATATACAGCAAGTGTTTTTAAAGGGCCTCAATAGTTTATGAATGGGAACACACAGCCACCAAAAACAAACCAAAACAAAACACCAGGCTGTAGTGTGTACACCAGTAGTAAACAACAACAAAATCGAAACCACCAAATCACAGCTCTGTAACCTGCTAACTTGACCAAACCAAGTAAGACACCCAATTAAATACCCAGGCTTCCTTGAAGATCAAAGAAACCAAATGACAGATATAACAAACCCCAGAAAATCAACAAGTCTGGGCATAAAAAAAAAAAACCTGCAAGATTATCTTTAATAAATACCACTTATTATATATATATCAAAATGACCTAAATATTCTAACATGTATACATTACATTTACCTCCAAAACAATTTCCAAACAATCATTTTTAGAGTAAGAAAAAAAATTACACAAAATTAAAATTTACCCTTTTGCGTAAGTTTATTAGGAAGGATCACCATTCAAATACCAAAATATTAATCTCTTTTAAAAATATTCAAATCAGGGCTGGGGTTATATAGCTCAGTCAGTAGAGTGCTTGCCTCGCATGCACAAGGCCCTGGGTTCAATCCCCAGCACCACAAAAAAAAAAAAAAAAATCAAATCAGGGCTAGGACTGTAGCCCAGTGATAGAGCACTTGCCTAGTACTAGCAAGGTACTGGGTTTGATTGCCAGTACCACAATAAAAGAAAAAGTTACTCAAATCAGAACTCAATAAGTTCACAAAATACATGTGGAAGTGTTCATGCAGGAATACTAGAATATGATCATATATATATATATATATATATAAATGATCAGTGTACTCAAATTAAGTCATTGAGTATTTCTATACCCAAAATTCTGATAGGCATTAAGAGAAAAGGTTACAAAAAAGTCTAACAGGTTTCCTGCCATCAAGCTTGTATAATCTACCTGAGTAAACAGTCCCATATGACCAGTCTTTCCCCAGTTCCTTGTGCATACATAATCAGATGCCAAAAAACAACATGAAAATCAGAAACCAAAATAAATCAAGTCATATGCAAATTGCTTAAAATAAAATTAACTTCTGCTTCTTCCATAAAACAGGTAGATATCTTTCACTATTTTATGGCTTGAAAAATTACAAAGGTTTGTAAGAACTTATTACATAGCTCACACTCACCACGCCACTGCATGACTTTGTTTTCACATCCAGTTTCACCAACCCAAAGCCTTCAAAAAGCAGAAAGCAAAAGATACCAAATGATTCTTTTGTATAAAAGATGCACACCTTATGTTAACAACACTTTTTTTTTTTTTTAATGGATACAATACCTTTATTTTATTTATCTTTATGTGGTGCTAAGGATGGAACCCAGGGCCTCACACCTGCTAGGCAAGCTCTCTACCACTAAGCTATAACCCCAGCCCCATGACAACACTTAAAAAAAAAAAAAAAAAAAAAGTTTCACATATGGGGCGGGGGAATAAAAATGTATTAATAGGGGCTGGGGTTGTGGCTCAGTGGTAAAAGCACTGGGTTCAATCCTCAGCACTACATAAAAATAAATGTCTATGAACAACTAAAAAAATTTTCTTAATGTATTAATACACAATATTTAAACAAAAATTTAAAAATTACTTCTACATAAGCTAACTTGGTAAAGGACAGAACATCTTTATGTTGCTTTGCCTGATGTACTGCTTTTATGTGGTCTGCCAATCCCAAAAAAGTTTCAAAACCATTTTAAACCTAAATTTGAGATTAGAAAATCAGTTCAACTTATATCACAGAATAGCTTATAGTATATCATTACACAGACATTCAGGACATTTATCTTGAAAGAGTATCTCCAATAATCTAAAGAGAAGGGAGTATGTGGGAGAAAATCTTCAAGAAAATTCAAATTCACTTGAAAAAAAGCTCAGAACCCTTTGAAAAGTATGTTTCAAAACATAACCACAAAAGTGAAAAAGCAACATATCACAACTCTAGTCATCAAAGGCCTAAGCTGATTGGGGGGGGGGGGGGGGGAACGAAGCACAAGCTACTTTTTCTTTCTTTTTAAAGGCAGTACTAGACATTGAACTCAGATCCCAGAGCATTGAGCTACATCCCTAGTCCCTTTTATCTGATTTTGAAATAGGATCTTGCTAAGCTGCCCATACTGCCTCTAAATGCCATCCTTTTGCCTCAGCCTCCAGAGCTGCTGATATTACAGGCATGTGCCTGGCTCTAACATCTATTTCAACAGAAGTTTAATATAAAACATAACTAATAGAATAACTAATGCAGTAAGATATTTACTGTTTGAAAGAAATTATTAATTTAACTTCTCTAAGGAAACTAAGCACACGTTTTTCACTTTTGATCTGAAATTAAAGAAAAAAATAATTCTTACCAAATCCTTTGTTGAAGATATCTCTAGCAGCTTTGCCAAGGTCAGCATATGATGGAGGAATACACATTGCTGGTAAGAAGAAACATTCCAGTGTTAAATGTTCCTGTTCTCTCACCTCTGACCAAAAAGTAGACTATAACCCGATGCTGATCTTTAAATTCAAGCAATTCAATTTGTTGACATTGTTTTGTACCACGAGTGACTACAATAAAACTATGCTCTGATGATCCATAAAGGAAATAGGATTAACAAAACCCTATTTCTAAAATGGATAACCATGTGGTTATACAAACTTGGTAAAGTCCAACAGAAAAATACATCTTTTATTCTTAAATTTACACTGTTTAGAGCCTCATGTCATGAGGCCAACGAATCAAGTGTGTGTACGCATACATACACACACACACACACACACACACACACTTGCGAAAATTCACTGGGATGGGCTGATTTAAGTAAATTACATAAAATCAAAACTTAACACTAGGCCCTCTTCCCTTTGGTAACCTCCCTAAGGTCAAAACCAACACTTGGAAGTGGAAATAAATGCAACTTAACACTCTGGGAACTTAACTATTGGGACTTAGAAAAAATACAGCTACTCCAATATCTACATCAACTAAATATCAAATGGCACTCAAAACATATTAACATGACTCTCAAGTCTTCCGCCAGTGCAGTGAAGCTTAAGGGCAAGCAATCTGAGCTCTTATACCAGCTCATTCATTCTACAAGGCACGTCCACGCCCTTAGGAGCACATGTAATGACCTTGCGCTCTTACAAGGCAGATAACTATTTCCTCTGGAAAAGTGACTGATCTAATCTAAGATGGAATACAAAATAACTTTTTGCTTTCGAATTTGCCGAAGGCATGTCCAATAACTGAAGTTGAATGCAGCCAGACTAACGCCCCGGGCCCACTATCCGAGATCTAGCAGCCCAGCCCCTTCTCCGCAGAGGAAGTGGTCAGACGACCCAGTGGCCACTGAAAGGGACCGGCTATCCAAATTCTTGGAGAGATGAGGGTAGGATAGAAAACAAGATGCGACTTTCTGACCACAAGTTTCGACTCCGGGGCACCCCCGCCCCATCCCACAGAGGTCCCTGCTCCACTTACGCCGCACGCAGCTCTGTCCGTAGGTCGCCATGGTGAGGCCGCGGGAAGAGGTGATCTGCGGAAGGGGCAAGAAGTGCGGTCAGCAGGGATCAGAGGCGGGTCAAAGAGCTCAAAGGGGGTCTCAGAGAGGGGGACGAGGGGCCGCGGGGCAGCGCGGCCATCTTAGGGAGCCAGGGCCGACCCTAAGTCCGGCTCAGGGCCCTGCTTGGCCGTCTAGGCCTCAAGGCTGGCGTGAGGCGGGAGCGGCGGTACCTGGTGGTCTCCTGAGGGGCGCCGCCGCCGCCGCTCGGCTCGCAGCACAGGCAACTCGGCTCGCTAGGATCAGGCTGCAGCTGCTGCTGCTGGAGGGCGAAGTGAAGGAGACACCGTACCGCCCGCCGCAACCCAGTCCTCCCCCAGCCAGGACCCCGCCGCTGTCCCGCGGGCTGTCCGCAGCGCCTGTCTCCGCAGCGCCACCCCCTGCCCATTCCAACCTGCTCTGGAGCGGCCACGTGGACCACGGGCACCCCTGCCTCCAAGATGGGCTGCCTCCGTCCGTTGGCAGGGGCCGGGAGAGCGAAAGCTGACGGGCCTTGGGTCAGGCAGCGACCAGGGCAACCCCAGAGCCCAAGGGGCGGAGAACGGCGGAGGCAGCGCAGCGGGGAACGCGCTGGCGGGGGATGGGGCGGAGGCCCCACGCGAGCACGTCACGGGCAGGGTGGGTCGTCGGCGCGCACCGCGGGGTCACGTACTTATGTCCAACGCCCTCCCAGGGCTGGTACTGGTCCTCCACAGGAGCACTCCCACGAAGGGGGCTCCTGGAAGGAATCGGCAGGGTGTTAACACCAATCTTTTTAGTACGAGAGCGGAATGAGCGGGACACAGGGGCGCCATCCCCAGCCCCTGCGCCCTTCCTGCTCTCGTCTGCCTCCCACCGCCCAGCGTGTCATTGAGACAAGAGGCTGGACTATACCTGATGGGTTTTCTGGGGCTGCCCCTCCCTGAACACACTGGAGCACGTCTCAAGCTGCCCCGCCCCGATCCCCTGCTCTCGCCTCGGGGATTGCTCTTCGATGGCCTCCTCCCCACTAGGGTGTGGGACTACTGCTCACACGCACAGAACCGAAGATGGGAGACAAGCCTGCTTCAGCTTTCTGTGGGAGAGAAAGGTGGAAAAAACTGAAGGAATCATGCTGACCGGGCATTAGGATGCTGCACCCAAGTTCTCTGGGTATGCAAGAAGAAAAGGAAATGAGCAATCTATATGAAATAGAAATGGGGTAAATTGGAACTTAGAATCAGTCGCCTACCTCACCAATTTAACCCGTGTACCTCAGTTTCCTCATCTACAAAACGACAAGGTTAAAGATGAAGTGATCTTCAATAGCCATTCAGCTGTACAGCAGCAGACTGTGAGCAAAGTACCCCCACCCTGCCCATTTCCTTTATCTCTGAAAGCCTCTGCTCAAATGCTGTCAAGGTTCTACTCTCCTTCAAAACCAGGAAGGATGGTTACATGGACTTCCACAATCCAAAACCCAAATTAAACCTGCAGCCTACTGATTTGCCTTCCACAGGCAAACCCAGCCAGCAATCTTGCCTAGTCAAGGCTGGGTTTACTTATGTTGTAAAAAGTTATAAGGGAAAAGTCTTTGCTTCTAAGTGATTAGGCTCCAGAATCCCGAATTCATTCCTTATTCAAGCTCAGACAAGTCGGTGTGCAATCAGTTTGGCTTCAAAGAAAACTAATATGCTTTAGCTATGTTTGATGCTAATAACCAGGACTGCCATCTCCATCCCAACTACTCCACACCACCACCTACCAGAAAAACCCAATCTCTGCCAAATTAATTGCTTCCATTACCATTCACAATGTGAATTTTCTTTTTTCTTAATATTTATTTTTTGGTTAGACACAATACCTTTATTTTGTTTATTTATTTTTATGTGGTTGAGGATCGAACCCAGGACCTTGGGCATGCTGGGCGAGCGCTCTACCACTAAGCCACAATCCCAGCCCTCACAATGTGGATTTTCAATGGCAATTTTTAACGCTGGAAAACTTCACTTTCTTTGACACAGGTCTGAGGCTTTGCCTCTCCAAACCTAAAGATATGAGGACAGTATGTAATGTTTGAGAAATAGATGTGTGGCTCAAAAAGTAATTGTAGGGACAGAAAAGACAGTGATCCCTTTCCTGCTCAGAATAAAGGCTCATGATAAGGAACTTAGTTGAGGCCCTGTCTCAAAGCCTGCGGTTGGCAGGCTGAGGGGTATGTAGCTCGGTGGTAAAGGGTCCCAGGGTTTAATCCCCAGTACCAAAACAACAACAAACAAAAAAAAAATCTTATAGCTAAAACCACCACTATACACAAGACAGGCTAACAAGAAAAAATATAACAAAATTATTTGATCATGGTTTTATATGACACAGAGTATTCAGATTGAAGAACCCAAAGACCTAGGATGAATTATCCATTTTTATGCTTAGGTTCAATGCATGGACATCTGTGAGGAAATATGATTGGACAAAAAGGGTATAATCTAATACTAATAGATAATAGACTGGGGAAATTGAGCAAAGTTTACTTGTTCACATTCTTCTTGGCATCCCTGTGCAGCATTCCTTCCTCCAGGCAAAGGGACAGGACCCCTTCTGAAATGGAGTTCTTATGATCTATCAGACAAGGTCAGAGAATGCCCCACACACACACATAGAAGGGATTGAATCCAGGGGCAGTTTGCTACAGAGTTATATCCCCAGCCCTTTTTATTTTTTATTTTGAGACAGGGTCTCACTAAATTGCCCAAGCTGGTCTTAAACTTGTGATCCTCTTGCCTCACCCTCTGGAGCTGCTGGGATTACAGGCATGTGCCACTATTTCTGGCTCAGAGATTTTTTTTTTTTTTTCAGTTTTCAGTGGACACAACATCTTTTATTTTTATTTTATGTGGTGCTGAGGATCGAACCCAGAGCCCCATGCATGTCAGGCGAGCACATTACCGCTTGAGCCACATCCCCAGCCCTGGCTCAGAGATTCTTGAATGCTGTCAGGGCATAAGACTCATGGGTCAAAGACAAAAGACTATATTGCTTGTGGCACAGCAGACAGAAACTTCATGTTTGCATCAGTTCCTTTTGTCCTCTATGTCCCACAGGGTGATGCAGAGAAGCTAAGGTAGATGCTTTGAATACCATGCGTTTATGTAACATTGAGGAACACTAAGCTTCAGAAACCCCATCTTTTAAGAAGTTACTAACAAACCTGCACAACATTTCCCCAGAAAGAGACATAATTATGATGCTCAAGAAATAGAATCTGCCTTCTGTCCCAGAGGGAGCCACTACCTTTTTCCAAGGCTGGTTGCTATTCAAACATACTTGGGAAGATAGTCTGAGATGAAAGTTGTCATAGGACATGTAGAAACACCATGGAGAATTATCCCCAGCTGGGCATGTTGATGTACTCCTATAAGAACTGCAGCTTGGGAGACTGAGGCAGGAGATTAACAAGTTCAAGGCCAACCTTGGCGATTTAGCAAGACCCTATTAAGGATGGTAGCATGCTCTGAGTTCAATCCCCAGTGATGCAAAAAATAATAATAATAATAATGAATAATAAACAAATAGAAGTTAAAAGGGCTGGCAATGTAGCTCAGTGCTAAAGCACTTCTGGATTCAATCCCTATTACTGCCCCCCAAAAAAAGAGAGGAGAGAAATGCAACTCCATCTTTTGAAAGGAGTGTTAAAAGAATTTGGGAGTATATTTTAAATCCCCACAGTCCATGCTCAGGTCATCCACTTCATACCTTTCCTCAACTCCCCCAAACCTCTAACATCAGAATGAGTCTAATCAGGTATATTTCCCTAAGTAAATTTCTACTGTATAGTTCCTTCAAATTAAGGAGAAAAACTTTCTGCCCTACCCCTACACACACAGGTATCTGATACAATGGTGAGGCACAGAATAGCTGCTAAAGACACATGTGCCCAGGAGAGGTGGTGCATTCCTGTAATCCCAGCAACACCAGAGGCTAATACAGGAAGATCCCAAGTTCCAGACCAGTCTCACCAACTTAGGGAGACCCTGTCTAAAAATAAAAAAGGGGACTGGGGATGTGGCTTAAGCGGTAGGGCGCTCGCCTGGCATGCCTGCGGCCTGGGTTCAATCCCCAGCACCACATACAAACAAAGATGTTGTGTCCGCCAAAAACTAAAAAATAAATGTTAAAAATTCTCTCTCTCTCTCTCTCTCTCTCTCTCTCTTAAAAAAATAAAAATAAATAAATAAAAATAAAAAAGGACTAGGGCTGTAGTTCATTGTAGAGCCCTCCTGGGTTCAATCCCTAGTGTCAAAAATAAAGAGGGCTGGAGTTGTGGCTCAGTGGTAGAGCACTCACCTAGCACATGCAAGGCCCTGGGTTCAATCCTAAGCACCACATAAAAATAAATAAAGGTATTGTGTCCAACTACAACTAAAAAAATAAACGTTAATAAATAAATAAAGACACACCTGTTCAAACAGGAGGTACAGAAGAGTCACAGGTCCAATGCAATTCTGAAATCCAGCCAGGCAAAATTTGGAGGCTTCTTAATTAGAACTCAGTCCCATTGCTGCCTGTGCCAGAGGAGCCACCTGGGAAGACCACCCCTAAGCACACATTCCTTCTCTTCCTGCTCTGTTCCACACTGGGAGGGGCCACTCTAGCCCACAAGTCCAAGCTCCATCCCCCTCACAACTCCTGTTCCTTTTGTGTTACCAATGATGGAACTCAGGGGCACACTACCACTGAGCTAGGATCCCAGCGTTTTTATTTTTTGAGATAAGGTCTCACTACATTGCCTAGGCTGGCCTTGAACTTGTGATGCTGCCTCAGCCTCCTCAGTCACTGGGATTATAGGCATGCAACTCCACACCCAGAACATATTCGACTCCTTGACCACCACATGGGTTTAGGGGTAATTATGTCCATTCTGGGAGGAAAATCCATGCAAACCCCTGAAGTAGGCTTTAGACTGTTCAACTGGGAATTCCAATGTCTCTTGTATGTAGAATTTGGTTTAGATGTGGAGAAGGTAGGCATGGACCCCTGTGAGCAAGCATGTTCCCTTGGCCTAAAGTCTCCTTAGGAATAAGCACAACCAGAGAAGGATTAGAGTGGTGTCCACTAAAGTATGGGGGGTGGGGCGTGTATTTTTTTATTATTATTTTTTGGGTACTGAGGATTGAATCCAGGGACACTAAACTACTGAGTCACGTCCTTAGCCCTTTTTTTATATTTTATTTAGATATAGGGTTTTGCTGAGTTGCTTAAGGTCTCACTAAATTGCTGAGGCTGGCTTTGAACTGACAATCTCCCTACCTCAGCCTCCCAAGCTGCTGGGATTACAAGTGTGTGCTATCATGCCCAGCTGGTGGGTCCATTTTGCTTAGGTTCAAGGCCAAGAGCTAGGGACTTGGAAATATTCCTGTGATTGAAATGTGTTGAGATGAGAGAAAACAACCTCAGGTAATGTTTAGAATATGGGAAGTAGGGATATATGACTTATCAGTGGGATATTTTATGAAGCGAATAAACACAGAAGTGTGGGGTAGAAGTGAAGTTCATTGAAGTCGAGCTGGTCAGGACCAGGGAAAGACTAGGATGTTGGTGCTGTCTGCCCTATGCACATTCAACGTGATGGGATAGGCAAGGTTGTTGGTAGAGATGCCAAAGTCACCAGGGTGTTGCCAGGCAAGAAGTGAAAAGAACAACTCCCAGTCAGGTGCCAAAGTCCTCAGTGAAACAGAGGAGTGGCCAGGAAGTTGGTCATAAAGTTGAACAATAGGCCTGGGGGGGAGTAACTGAGTAGTAGAGCATTTGATGTGTGAAGCCCTAGGTTTGATCCCTTGAACCATAATTTTTTTTTTTTTTTTAACTAAAAAGGATTGTAGTAGTTTTCTGCTGCTGCTATTGCTACTGGAGCCATAGTTCACGAGCAATCTTATGCTGAGTTTTCTGGGATACTGCTACAGCTTCCTCAGGAACTAGGGATAGAAGAAAGGAAATAAAATGATTTATCTTTCCTTGCAAAAAAAAAAAAAAGGATTAGAACACAAAAAAGATGATAGAATTGATGGCATAAATGATAAAGGAGGTGATCTACTAGGAGGGTGGAGGCATGCGGAAAGCACTGCCCTTCCCCATCCCCAGGCCCAGCCCTAGTACATGGACAGGATGGAAAAAATGAGCAGGGGAGGGAAAGGGAGAGAGAAGGGAAATTGTATGGAAATGGAAGGAGACCCTCAATGTTACACAAAATTACATATAAGAGGTTGTGAGGGGGAAAGGGGGGGGGACAAGGGAGAGAATTGAACAACAGCAGATGAGGTAGAGAGGGAAGATGGGAGGGAGGGGAGGGGGGATAGTAGGGGATAGGAAAGGTAGCAGAATACAACAGTCACTAATATGGCATTATGTAAAAATGTGAATGTGTAACCAATGTGATCCTGCAATTTGTATTTGGGGTAAAAGTGGGAGTTCATAACCCACTTGAATCAAATGTATGAAAGATGATATGTCATGAGCTTTGTAATGTTTTGAACAACCAATAAAAAAAAAAAAGAAAGAAAAAATGAGCAGTCTTCTCTGGAGTCCAGTATCTCTGGGAAAATGTGAGCAGAGTGAGAGCTTTCAGTTGCAAAGCTGAGGACTTGGTGTGGTTTGCTTGTAATAGAACAGGGCTCTGGAGCACAGAGGACTGAGGCAGCGGGGAGGGCAGCATTGGTTCAAACCAGAAAAAAGGGAGCAGAAACAGGACACAGGTGAAAGATAGGGAGAGCACAAATGAGCAAGGGGTTTGCATTTAGGGGAGTTAGGATCCTGCCAGGATTAGGAGTATTCTAGGATTTATTGAGTTCAAAAGTCAAGCCAGTATCTGTGGAAAGCCTTTAAATTATGCATAAATGGGGATAGGGGAGATGTAGCTCAGTAGTAGCGCATGCCTACCATGAGCAAAGCCCTGTTTTTGACCCCCAGCAACACACACACACACACACACACACACACAATTTATTTCTATAAATATACATAAAAGTTATAAGCATATATACATGTTTATATGGCATAAAAAAGCAGTGTGCCTGGGTTGTTCTGGGCATACAACCTGAGGCTGCCAATCTTAGGCACATTAAAGCATGAAATTACTGATCTAGACTATCAAATTCCAGCAGTGACTGGAGAAAAAGAGGAGTATTTTTCAACTTTCCAGATCACACACAGGGTAAATTCCACTCTGATTAGTATTTAATATAAAATGTGAGGATTAAAGCAGATAGTGGAGTTATAGCTTAATAGTCAGGACACAAATTAAGTACAAAGCTTCACATGGCTCCTCCCAACTGACAACAGTTCTGGATCAATGGAGAACCTGAAGTAAGAGAACTTTGCTACTCACCCTCTAGTCAGCAACCTGTGGTCTCACTCAGAGTTCCATGTAGAACACCTATGAAACATTGTTTTTTTCCTTAGAAAAGATCAGCACTTTCTGTGGGAAAGCTTGGTTCTAAGTGGTGGGAGAGATGCAGAAAGACTCCAGCCCAAGAATCTTCAATGGCTCCTACTTACCCATGGGATAGAGTCCCTGATATGAAAATGGGCCATGATCCATGCTTACATCAGTCATGTTTTCCACCTGCTGCCTGTGCCAATTCAGGTCACAGATTAGTCCCAAATCACAGGTTTGGGGTTTTGTTTTCTTTTGTTTGTGTTTTTTATGTTACTGACACTGATTATGCTGCTCTTTTCACCTAGAATGTCTCCCCATCCCCGTGTTTGGAGTTAAACTCTGAACCCAGGACCTTGAGCATATTAAGCACATGCTCTACCACTGAGCTATATACCCCCCACCATCAGCACATTTTTTTTGCACATTTTTTTTTACTTATTAGCTCCAAGTTCATTTTACTTCCTCTGAACTTTACGAAATTTGTTACATATTTTCATAATGTTGGATATGAAAATGTTCAAACATGTAAAGAAATTGGAAAAAAAACATATACACATGGTCCTTTCAAATCCATAGTTTCTGTTTCCATGGATTTCATCATCCACAGATTGAAAATGTGGAAAAAACTGCATCTGTCTTGAACATGTGCAGATATTTTTTTACATTATTCCCTGCACAATGCAGTGTAACAACTATTTACATAGCATGTTTATTGTTTTAGGTATTTTAAGTAATCTAGAGATGGCTTAAAAGCTTATAGGGGGATGTGAAAATACTATGCCATTTTATATAAGCAACTTGAGCATCTGCAGATTTTTTTATCCTCAAGTGGTCCTGGGGCCAATCTCCCAGGAACATTAGAGATGACTATACTGAATATCCATCCATATGTCTACTACCTAGATTTTACAATTACCATTTTGCTCTGTTTCCTTTCTTTATTCCATATCTATTCATCTATCCAATTATCAATCTATTACAGGGGTTTTGTGTTTGTCTTTTGCAATACTGGGGATTGAACCCAGGGGTACCCTACCATTGAGCTACATTCCCAGCCCTTTATTTTTTTATTTTGAGATTGAGTCTTATTAAATCACTCAGTCTGGCCTCAAAGTTGCAATTTTCCTCCCTCAGCTTCTGGAGTAGCTGGGATGAGAGCATGTTCCACTGCACTTAATTGGATGGTTTCTTACACAACTATATCCTACCCACACACCCCCTAACATCTAACAATGATGATACTGGTAGTAAATAACAAACCCTATCAAAATAATCATGGCTATGGGCTGGGGTTGTGGCTCAGCAGTAGAGCACTCACCTAGCACATTCGAGGCCCTGGGTTCAATCCTCAGAGCCACATAAAATAAATAAAATTGTGTCCGACTACAACTAAAAAATAAATATGTAAAAAAAAAATCATGGCTAATACACACAAGGCATTTCTTCTGTTCCAGGCATTGCTCCAAATACTTCATTGTATTTCATTTAATTCTTATAAAAACTGAGATCGGTACTATCTATGAAAAACACACTTGGCCCAGGGTGCATAGCTCTTCTTTTTTTTTTTTTTTTAGGGGATACCAGGGATTGAATCCAGGTGTGCTTAACCTCTGAGCCACATTCCCAGCCCTTTTTATATTTTGAGACAGGGTCTTGCTAAGCTGCTTAGGGTTTCACTAAACTACTAAGGCTGGCTTTGAACCTCCTGCCTTAGCCTCTTCAGCTGCTGGGATTACAGGCATGTGCCACTATGCCCAGAAGTTAGTTCTTTAGGTGGTGGAAAGAGCCCAGCTCTGAATCCAGGGTACATGCTTTTAACCACCATTCACGCTGCCTCCTATTGTCAAGGCCTTACCACTGAGGCCAACTAATATTTAAAGAACAGAGTTGACTGCTTTGGACCATCCCTATCATGTTTTGTGTTGGGAAAAGTATAAACGGCAGCCATACCCCAGAGAAAAAACCCCAACATGGCGCCTAAGCACCTCTTCTTCCTACCTTCTTTTCTGCAGTGGCGCGAAAAGTTCCCGCCCGTGTGAACTCTCCCGCCGGCGCCAATTTCAAATCTCGCTGGCGGGGAACCTTAGCTCCAATGAGAACTAATTCCTGGGCTCCGGAGCTGATATCTGAAAGAACTTGCCAATAAACGGGTTGCCTGCCATTTATCTAAGCCCTACCATCTCCCCCTTAGTTCTATATAAGCACACTGCTTTTTGCAATAAAATTGGAATTCTCCCGGCGAAGTGTCTTTGCGTGGGGAATTCTTTCATTTTGCATTTTTGAATGAGCATATCTTCAAAAATTGTCCCTGTTACATTTGTGGTGGGTCCAAAGCCTCCACAATGAGGAATAAAGAAGCTGGCTTCTCCCTCAAACCCATCACTGGGGTCAATGCTGGGACCGTCTCATGATTCACATCCCACACTGCCTGCATCTACTGTGTGGCTGCCCTATATCTCTGGGGCTAGTGTGGGAGGCAGGAGAAGGAGGGTGAGGGAGAGTTCTAAGGCCTGAGAAGTCACAAGGACAATTTGGCTACGAGCCACTTGGACACTCAGTTCAGAGGGAAGCTGATGAGGAAGCCAGAGGAACAATGGGCCATTATTTTTGGCTGTGGGAGGATGATGAGTATGATACTGATATGACCCTCCATGCCTCTCACCAATTTGAGTTCTCCTGGAGTTCTGGTTGGAGAAACAATTCACAGCTCAAATGGTTCACACACCCTTATGTCTGGAGACTGGAGGCAATCTGAGGGTTGGTTATGGCTATAAGAACGGGTAATAAGTGACTGAGTTGAGGGTCACCTCTTCTCCAATCCCTACTAAACACCACTGCCAGGTGAGTGCATGACTCTCCTCTTCTGAACCTCTTCATGAACAGTCCATGCATCAGATTACAAATTCTCCATTCCATGGCCCACCTTTCTTTAGTGCTTAACCCCAGCCTTTATTCATATTTTATTTCGAAACAAGGTCTCACTGAGTTGCTAAGTGCCTTGCTTAGTTGCTGAGACTGGTTTTGAACTCATGATCCTCCTGCCTCAGCATCTAGAGCTGCTGCGATTACAGGCAGCGTGTGACACCATGGCGCTCAGCCTAAACCTAACTTTCTAAGCCAGCACAAGTTGGTTGAATAGCAAATACAAAGATATTAATATAATTATGTATACAGAAGGAACTCTGTAATCAGACTGGGGAACTGTCAGATTAAACCAAGATTTCTTTAAGTAGAACTTTGAGTGATGTATCTGAGAGAATGCAGTATGGCTCCAGATTTTTCAAAAAGGATCTTGAGAGGCTAGCATTCCATAGAAAGTATGCTATCTTTAATATCATTCCCAACATAGTCACCCATGAAATGTGACCAGGTCTGTGATGACAACCATAAAAATACTGTTCAGATCTGCCATGCACAGGCACAGTGGGCCCTGCTCCAGCTGCTGCCCCTCTGGACCCACTGAAGCCACATGAGCTGCTCCAAAATGATGATTGAGTGTGACAGAGACACTCATTCCCATAAACTATGGAGTTTTTTAACAGGCAGCTTTGGCTTAAAGATGTCCCAGTGTTCAAGTACACTTTTCTTAGAATTGTGCTCCCATTTGAGGCTCTTCCTACTATTTCTTTCTTCAGTCCTGGATCACAATCTGAAGTTTCTCCCTCTTCTCCTTTGCAAGTATATACCTCCATACAGCTTTTGCACATCTAATTTCATGTTGGTGTCTGCTGCTTAGAGGACCTGCACTCCTAGAGCCTCCCATCACTTTTATGGTATTTGTATAAACTCTTGAGGGTCTTATCTTCATCTACTCTAACTCTGCTGTGAGATCTAGGTCTTATTCACATCTGTTAAGTTATGTGGGGGAACCCAATGGCCATTTGTAGAAGGAAAGGGGCATCTCAGAGAAGCGGGCCAGAAGAGCCAATCAGAAGCAGGTCAAGTTAGCCAATGACTCAGGGATATGTAAACACAGTTGGCTCTTTGAATCTGCCAGTCCTGCATCCATGGATTCAGGTGAACACAGAAAACATTCAAAAAGAAAATTGCATCTGACTGAATATGGACAGATTTTTTTCGTGTTGTTACCTAAACAATGCAGTACAACAGCTATTTACACAGTAGTTATATTGTATTAGGTATTATATTGCATAACATAATAATTTATATTATGTTGTAAGTAATCTAGAGATCATTTAAAGGATGTGCATAGTTTATATACAAGTACTATGCCATATATAAGAGACTTGAGTATCTGCAGATTTTGGTATAGGGAGCTGTCCTGGAACTGAAGCCAGATTTACAGATAGGTAGTTAGTGTAGTTAGGTAAATAAATTAGATAAATAAAATGGAGGCCATTATTGAGAATGGAGTCCAGGAAAGCAGAGCAACACTTGGGGAAATTGAAATGTTAATGTCCCCAAGGCCCTGGGCCCATCCTAAAGAAATGTTAATGAAACAGCTCCCAGCAAACAGGGAAATGCTGCAGTATGGAGATTCCTTGGAAAGCTGGGAATGGAACCACCACTTGACCCAGCTATTGCCCTTCTCGGACTATTCCCTGAAGTCCTTAAAAGAGCGTACTATAGGGATACTGCTACATCGATGTTCATAGCAGCACAATTCACAATAGCTAGACTGTGGAACCAACTTAGATGCCCTTCAATAGATGAATGGATTAAAAAAATGTGGCATTTATACACAATGGAGTATTACTCAGCACTAAAAAATGACAAAATCATGGAATTTGCAGGGAAATGGATGGCATTAGAGCAGATTATGCTAAGTGAAGCTGGCCAATCCCTAAAAAACAAATGCCAAATGTCTTCTTTGATATAAGGAGAGCAACTAAAAACAGAGCAGGGAGAAAGAGCATGAGAAAAAGACTAACATTAAACAGGGATGAGAGGTGGGAGGGAAAGGGAGAGAGAAGGGAAATTGCATGGAAATGGAAGGTGACCCTCATTGTTATACAAAATTACATATAAGAGGATGTGAGGGGAAAGGGGAAAAAATATCAAGGGAGAGAAATGAATTACAGTAGAAGGGGTAGAGATAGAAGATGGGAGGGGAGTGGAGGGGGGATAGTAGAGGATAGGAAAGATAGCAGAATACAACAGTCACTAGTATGGCAATATGTAAAAACGTGGATGTGTAACCTATGTGATTCTGCAATCTGTATACAGGGTAAAAATGGGAGTTCATAACCCACTTGAATCAAATGTATGAAATATGGTATGTCAAGAGCTTTGTAATGTTTTGAACAACCAATAAATAAAAAAAAAAAAAGGGAAGACCTCCCCCTTCCACGGATTCCGCCTTTTGGGACCCCTTCTTCCTCCGTTTTAGGGTTTCCCTACTGAGTCTGACTTGGTTAGGGGGAAACCATAGCTCCAACAGTGGTTGCCCCCAAAGTAATCTATCTTGTGGGTCTTTCTGGGATGAAGCTATTGAAATTCCTGTTTTCTGTGTTCTCAGCTGTGTTTTGGCCTCTAGTGAGGCTCAGGGAAGGGGAGAAGTCTTTTCTGCTGTCCTTTAATAATACTTTCCACTTTAATAATAATAATTTAATTTAATAATACTTTAATAATAATTTAATAATACTTTCCACTTTAAACTTGCCTTGGCATGCTTCTCTGGTGTTATACTTCAGCATTTGGGGAAGCAAGGTATACACAGTAACGGAACCATCCAAGCCCCTAGAGATACTGAGGGACTACTACATACAATATATATAAAATTTATATAGAATATATTTTATATGTATATATTAAGTCTTTAACATACACATGTATGAAAGAACCATATTTGAGACATATCTGCTTAATACTGGGCTAGGAAGACCACAGATGTGTTCCAAGACCCTTTGCAGAGGTGGGTTTATTTAAACAGTAAATACCATCTGGAAGGACTGTTTTAGCAGTGAAAGCCATGCCTCAACACAGCTAGGAAAAAATGGCAGGAAACCAAAGGAAGGAAATTACAAAGGTTGGTGAAAAAATGTGTCAACTATGGGACACAATTAGGACATCCAGAACCTGGGCTGTCTTGCCTAGCTCAGAGTATTGCCTTCTTGTTTGGTTCAGGATGTCAAGCCACCGTTTTAGGGTTTCCCTACCGAGTCTGACTTGGTAGGGGAAACCACAGCTCCAACAGTGGTTGTGATATACCTAGCCTAGTTCTCTCATTAGATCAGAAGCCAGCTTGTCACAAGTTATGAAGGATTCATTTCTGTTTTCTGTAAAAATATTAGGATGTCTGTATGCCCTGGCCATTAGTTGATGTTGTAAAGCTGATTGGAATGCCTGCCCGTGCCCTGAACTCACCCATGTCCGGTTTTCCCTGACCAGATAACAACCCTTTCCTAAACCTTAGTGACGCCTCATAAATTCTGGCCTTCCCTGGCTGCATAACGACCCTCTCTGAGTCTCTAAGATCTCCATAAATTCTGATGCCGGGGCCAGCAAAAATGTAAACTTGTGTTATGCTCCTCAGAGTGTTGTTATCTGTAACCCCCCTTTGTGTAACTTTTTGGGCTATAAAGCTGGACTGCAAAGAAGCCTCGCCGCTGTCCTTGGCTCCCATGATTTTGATGGGCAAGGCAGCCCGGCCAGTCGAAATAATAAGCTTGCTTTAATTTGATTTTAATTGGAGTCAGTGGTCTTTTCTTGTGTCGTGGTCTAACAGTTGCCCCCAAAGTAATCTGTCATGTGGGTCTTTCTGGGATGAAGCTATTGAAATTACTGTTTTCTGTGTTCCCAGCTGTGTTTTGGCCTCTAGTGAAGCTCAGGTAAGGGCTTCAATCTGTCCCAGTGGCCCAACGTGGCTCTCTGATGGGAGGGAAGTTTAATCCCATAGTCTCATTACTCCTCAAAACCACAGCTCCAGAAAATGTTATCAGAGAGTAGAAAAGTGGGGCTGTGGGTGTAGCTCAGAGGCCCTGGATTCAATCCCTAGAATACCACCCCCACAAACACACACACACACACACACACACAAAAGGAGAAAAGCCACAGCTGGAAGAAATGCCTAAGGCCCAGTAGGGGGCACAGTCTACCACTAAGGGGCTCTCTGCTCCCAGGGTAGGCAAACCAGTTCCTGTGAAGCCAGGTCTCCCCACCCCACCCTCGCCCCCACCTTCTCACAAAAGGTTAATTACCTTCTGTCCCAAGGGAACAAGTTTTTGCTTTTCTTCATTTAAGGCCTGTATGCTACAGGAAAGTTCTATGTATAAGTTTACAGATGTGGGCTTTTGTTGTTTTTGCTTGTTTTCTGTGAGGAAGGTTGGGAACAGTGGTGGTGCCTGTGGAGTCAGGGCTGCTGCTACAGCTCCCTACAAATAGAAATCCACCATGCTCATGAGGCTCCCATGTGGACACCAAAGTGTACCAGGGACACCTCCCTCACTGCCTTCAACACAGCATCAGTTTTCTCTTAGTTTCCAGCAATTTTATGAGACAAGCTACAAAGACACACCTTTTGAATGAATCACTGCTCTCTTCAAAGCCAAAGAACTTGAAGTGTAGTTAATTCAGAATGACTAGGTCTAGCTGGTTTGACTGAATCATAAAGTATATTATGAGAAATTCAGTTTATTATCTTCAGGAATCTAGGGTAACCATGCTAATAATTTGCTCTTCAGTATGTCTTAAGAGAAATCTGTTTTAATGAACAAATGAAAATATTTTCTAATTTAGTCCATCCATTGTTTATGTAAAAAGGTTACTCTTCAGGTATTTAATTAAGGTTATTTTCTGAAATGCTTACTTTTGTTTATATCACAGTATTTTAATTTAATTATGTATTTTGGTACCAGGGAGTGAAATGAAGGGCACTAATCACTGAGCCAGATCCCCAGCCATTATTTTTATTTTTTGAAACAGGTTCTCAATAATTTGCTTAGGGCCTCACTAAGTTGCTGAGGCTAGCTTTGAATTTGTGATCCTCCTGCCTTAAGCCTCCTGAGCCACTGGGATTACAGGCGCCTGGCTCAACAGTATTTTAGTTTAACAATCCCTGTGTTTATAAGTGGTATAAACTCTTTGTCATTCTCTCTAAATAGGTAAAGTCCTTAATGCTTCAATGGCTCTGTTGGCATGACATCAAGAATCATCTAGGGCTGCGGATGCAGAGCATCCCTGGGTTCAATTCCCAGTACTGCAAAGAAAAAAAAAATGGAAGGGCTGTTAGGGCAAGAAGTAGCAGGAAGATGGATTACTTGGCAAGACTAGGCAAGAGAGGTCAGTTAAGGCCAGGTTAGAATCTACTGAAGAATGTGCCTGCTCAAGTTCTACAGTTTTCATGAAATTATAAGCATGAATCTGACATATGTGCCCAGCTGTGGCTCAGCCTATATGCCCAGCCATGTCAAGGACTGTGTGCCCAGTCATCAAAAGACACATGAGGGTGCTGGGGATGTGGCTCAAGTGGTAGCACGCTCGCCTGGCATGCGCGGGGCACTGGGCTCAATCCTCAGCACTACATAAAAATAAATAAATAAATAATAAAACAAAGGTCTTGTGTCCAGCTACATCTAAAAAATAAATATTAAAAAAAAAAGACACATGGGTTGGCTGTCTTCAGTTCAGGGCTCCACTGCATACGGAGTATCATATTTAGGGCCCGGGTGACCAACTAGGGGAGGTAATTCTAAATGAGGTAGAAAAATAATGTAGTCTCTGTTATTCCATCTTTGTTACAGGCATAAGAATTCAATTAAGAATCACAAATTTTAGGGGCTGGGGTTGTAGCTCAGTGGTAGAGTGCTCACCTAGTACGTGTAAGGCCCTGGGTTCGATCCTCAGCGCCACGTAAAAATAAGTAAAATAAAGGTATTGTGTCCAACTACAACCAAAAAATAAATATTAAAAAAAAAAATCACACATTTTACAAAGCGTATGAACTGATCCACTTAATACCAGGTAAAGCCAGGTAAGAAAGCACAGTGAGACTGCATTTGAAATCCAACAGTTTCAGAGCCAGGTCCAGCTTTGAGAAAATGGACTTCAGAAATAAGGAACAAAAGACAGCTAAGTGGAAAACACTGAGGCTGGCTGGACTTGTAAGGGTAAAAGAAACTGAAGTTAAAGTGTAAAAGACCGGGTGTTGTAAAGTTTCTAAGCTGCAAAGCCTGAGTTAAAATGTAAAGGACCAGGTATTGTTAAGTTCCTATGCTACACCTAAAACCTGAAATTCCTGTAGCTGTTAGGACAATTCCCAGGACTGCCCAGTAAATATTCCCCCTGACCATCTAGTTGTTTAATAACCTAGGACCCTGTGCAGCTTGGCACGTAGGCATCTCAGGGCCCAAACCAATCAGTTTGAATGTACCCCCCTTCTTAGGATTGACCTATCACTCCCGCCCGACCTGTTCCCGCCAATGAATGTACTAATCATGTTCAAGAATTGTTGTTCGATTTTCCCGCGCCTCATGATGATTTGCTCTGATGTATGCAAAGCCCCCGCCCTCCCCAAAAAGTGTACTTAAGCACTGCTTAACCTCTGCTCGGGGCTCTGGGCCGCTCTCCCTTGTTGAGTGAGCCTGGAGCCCCAGCGCGCTGGATTGGATCCTCAATAAATTTCCTTTTGCTGTTGCATGAGCCGGTCTCTTGGTGGTCTCTTCCTCCGACATCCGCCGGACCCTTACAGACTCTGGGCTGGGGGTGGGCAAAACCCCAGAAGGGCCAAGGTCGAGCATCTGCTAGACCATTCAAGAGGAGTGGACATCTACATAAAGCGAAGGTTCCCTAACAGGAAGAATTTTTCCTTGACCTCCATCTACGTGTCTTGTGAATTCACTTATTTCCTTGTAGTGCTGGGGATCAAATCCAAAGCCTCCTGCATGATAGGCAAGAGCTCTACCATTGAGTTATAGCCCTGGCCCTTAATTGCCCCCTACAACAGGGTATTGAACCCAAAGGCATTCTACCATTGAGCTACATCCCCAACCCTTTTTAATTTTTTTTATTTTGAGACAGTCTTGCTAAATCGCCTAGGCTGGTCTTATATTTGTGATCCTCCTGCCTCAGCCTTACCAGTTTCTGGGGTTACACAGTGTACCATCACACCCCTCTTCAAAATAGCTTTATAATTAAGCAAATTGCAGTAAAGACCCATTTCAGTTGCTTCTTTCTTCCTGAAGAAGTTAGCAGGATAACTGTATTCCAGGGGCCTCTGGCTAAATCAAGTTCTGGTTTTGTTTTCCTCTCAAAAGAAAGAACATCGTTGGGCGGAGTGGCATATGCCTATAATCCCAGCAATTCAGGATGTTAAGACAGGAGGGTCCCAAATTGGAGGCTAGCTTTGAAGCCAGATTTAAAGATAGGTAGAGTGTAGGTAGGTAAATCGGTTCTAATAAAGAGTAAGATAATGGAGACCATTATCAAGAATGGAGTCCAGGAAACCAGAACAGCACCTGGGGAAACTGAAATGTTAATGTCCCCCAGGCCCAGAACCCATCCTAAAGAACTGTTAATGAAGTAGCTCCCAGCAAACAAGGAGGTGCTAAGCAAACCAACCCAGGCCCTTCCTGCCCAGATTACTCCGCCAGTCCACCCATCTCCCATCTTCTGGCCTTCCCACCTGCATTCTATTACTGCAGGATAGAGGGAGACAAAGGACAGGAATGTGGGAGGACTAAAAGAAGACCTAAGATATCAAAAAGGGAAGACCTCCCCCTTCCACGGATTCCACCTTTCGAATCCCCTTCTTCCTCCGGGAGGAAGTCTTTTGTGCTGTCTTTTAATAAAGCCTTCCGCTTTCAACTCCACACTTGCCTCAGTGTGCCCCTCTGGTGTTATACTTCAGCATTTGGGGAAGCAAGGACTCTGTCGTTGGTAAACATGGTAACAGCTTCAGCAACCTAAGCAACTTGACAAGACTTTCTCAAAATAAAAAGGACCATGGATGTGGCTTAGTGGTATGTGCCCCTGTGGTTTTTTTTTTTTTTTTAAGGAAGGATACAAGGTGCCTAGGGATGGGTGTGGTGATGAATGCCTGTAATCCAGCAACTCAGGAGGTTGAGGCAGGAGGATGGTAAATTTGAGGCCAGCCTGGGCAATTTAGTGAAACTTCATCTCAAAATAAAAAGGACTGTGTTTTAGTCAGCTTTCTCGTTGCTGTGATTAAAAGATCTGACCAGAACTATTGTAGAGGAAGGAAAGTTTACTTGAGGGCTCACGGTTTCAGAGCTCTTAATCCACAGAAGACTGGGTCCATTCCTTGACTCGAGGTGAGGCAGAACATCATGGCAGAGAGTGTGGCAGAGGAAAGCATCTCATAGGATGATCAGGAAGGAGAGAGAGAGAGAGAGAGAGAGAGAGAGAGAGAGAGAGAGAGAGAGAGAGAGAGACTCCACTGGCCAGATAAACAATATATACCCCAAAGTCATACCCCCAGTGTCCCACCTCCTCCAGCCACACCTCACCTGCCTTTAGTTACCACTCAGTTCATCCCATCAGGTAATTAATTATTTCACTGATTGGGTTAAGACCTTTGTAACCCAATCATTTCTTCTCTGTACCTTCTTGTATTGTCTCACATGTGAGCTTCTGGGGGACATCTCACATCCTACACCATAACAGACCAGGAATGTAGCAGAGGAAAGATAAAGCTGTGTAAATAGGAGGCTCATCCCCTGGGATGCCACAAGACAGATGCTTGACTCGCTCAGGAGCTCCTGGCTCACAGTGCAGGACTGTCCTCACAATGGAAGGCTAAAGGCTAGAGCCTAACATCTCCACTGTGGAAGGGTAATGAGTCTCCTCCCGAGCTCTGGACAAAAAGAACAAATCATCTCATCAAGTCTAGGTCTCTCTGCTCTCAGGGCTAATGTCTATATCCTAATGTTTTTCTTATAAGTGTTCTTAGCAGTCTTTTTGCTGGATTCAGAATACTGTCTAATTGCTCTGTGAATTGGGGTATTATTTTCTCCTGAATATTGTGATAGAATAGCATCAGTTACTCTAGTTCTGGCCACCAAAGAAACAGGGGTTCAAGATGGAATGGGGGAAGGACAAAACAATCCCTATACCAAAGGCTTAATGTTTTCTCTGTTAAGCAGATGCTGATCCATAGTGGGAGTGGGAGGTGGGGGTGGGGGTGGGTAAGGAAGAATGAAGGAACTTTGGATTGTGCAAAGGAATGGGGGGAAGGAAAGAAGGGAGGGGTGGGGTTGTGGGGATGGGAAGGATGGTAGAATAAGATACCCAATATTACCCTATATACATATATGAGTACACTACTGGTGTGACTCTGCACCATGTACAGCCTGAAGAATGAGAAGTATAACTATGAAAAGGATCCTGAAGGATCTACAAAAGAACTAAAACTAATATACAAGAATTTGGCAATGCCATGGGATAAAAGGTTAGGATCCAGAAATCAAATGTATTTTTAATTTTTTGGTACTGGGGATTAAATTCCAGGGCACTCTTATCACTGAGCTGTATAATCCCTAGCCCTTTTAATTTTTTATTTTGAGACAGTTGCTTAGGGCCTCACTAAACTGTTGAAGCTGGCCTCAAACTTGCAATCTTCCTGCCTCAGCCTCCCAAGTTGCTAAGATTACAGATGTGCGCCACAATGCCTGGCTCAAATGTATTTTTATATACCAAAATTGTACAATTGAGAACCAAAAGAAAGAGATGGGAGCCTGAAAAACTAAGCAAGATACTTGCAGTAATCATTTGTACAACTTAAGAGTACTTTCACAACTGCTTAAGAGGAAGAAGAATGAAATTAGAGGAAGCTTTGAGAAAAACCTGCATTCTCACTCCACACATTTCTGAAATGCTCTAGGGGGTCAGTGTGTTGAAATGCACTTCAGGTGATCCTTATCACCTCAAGATGGAGAACCAATCTGACTGGGTGCTTCAGCATCACCTGAGAACCCATAAATGAAAAATTTCTCCCACTATTGAGGTAGGGTCTTTCATATGTTTTAACAAGCCAGGTCATTTGATGCTCATGTTATGCTTGTTCGAAACAGTAACTTCATTCTGTGCCTAAATGAAAGGTACATGGGCTGGTGGGGGTTTGTAGCACCCTCTGCTGGTGTCCACCTGCAAAGGCTGACCTCTAATTCAAAAACAAGTTTCTCTAGTTCAGCAGCCTATGAATTTTTTTATTTTTTTAAAGAGAGAGAGAGAAGGGGCTGGGGATGTGGCTCAAGCGGTAGCGTGCTCGCCTGGCGTGCGTGCGGCCCGGGTTCGATTCTCAGCACCACATACAAACAAAGATGTTGTATCCGCCGAAAACTAAAAAAAATAGTAGTGCTGATTCTTACAATCGACAGGACCTTAGATTCAATAAAACCTGATTTAAAAATAAATAAATAAAAAATAGAGAGATAATTTTAATATTTATTTTTTAGTTATCAGCGGACACAACATCTTTGTTTGTATGTGGTGCTGAGGATCGAACCCAGGCCCCACGCATGCCAGGCGAGCGCGCTACTGCTTGAGCCACATCCCCAGCCACCCCCCCCTTTTTTTTTTGTACCAGGGATTGAACTCAGGGGCACTCAACCACTACTGAGCCACATCCCCAGCTCTTTTTTTTGTATTTTACTTAGAGATAGGGTCTCGCTGAATTGCTTAGTGCCTCACTGTTGATGAGGGTGGCTTTGAACTCACCATCCTCCTGCCTCCTGTGTTGCTGGGATTACAGGTGTGTGCCATCGTGCCCAACCTATGAAATGTTTTTGAGAAGCTAAAAACCTGCTTCCTCTTTTCACTGCAGTATTGCTCAGTTAATGTTGCACTTTCTTTTTTTTTTTTTTAATTTATTTTTTAGGTGTAGATGGACACACCACAATGCCTTTATTTTCTTTTTTTATGTGGTGCTGAGGATCGAACCAGGTCCTGCCCGTACTAGGCGGGCGCTCTACCGCTGAGCCACAATCCCAGCCCAATGTTATATTTTCTTTCAGCTCTGTTGTAGCTGCTATTTCCTTGTGCATCCTTCACTTTCAGGCTTCTAACAAAGGACACAGAAAAGCCTGAAGGTCCAATCATGGATAACAGGCTCCAGGACCAGGCTTTACCCTACCCAGAAGCAGCTGGGTAGGGGAGGCCTTCTCTGCCTCAGCAAAGTGTAGTGTCACTCTGGGTTACAATGAGATGTGGGATGAGGATGTGAGTCACTCCCTTTCACAAATCCTCTAATGGATTCCCATGGAACTTGAAGCAAAATTTATCTTTACCAATCTTCAAGGCCTGTATGATGCAGCCCTAGCTACTTCTCTAAGTTCATTTCCAACCACTCTTCCCCTTGTTTTTCAGAGCTTTACTACAAAACCAAACAGCAAGGAAGATGATGCAAATGCTCAATTCTACCTCTTCAATCATCTGGCAGGAAGAGAATTTATAGGAACGGGGAGAGAAGCTAAAAACTGCTGCTTGTTCACTGGATGTCAAGGGGGAGTTTTGAGGGTACTTTTGCCATCATATCTCTTTGCAATTCACATATTTCTTTTTGGGGCTGGTGGGGGATAATATATTTTGTGTCAAGATTTTGAGTTTATGATGTCAGAAATCATCAACCAGGTAGAGCTGGCTTCTTTGTACATGTCCATTCTTGAGAAGCTGTTTTCAAACTGCCCTTGAGTAGATTTTGGAGGAACTTCCTGAAAACTTAGGCTTTGTTATTTAAGGAATTTATGTTGAGGCGTGTCCAGGCCTTAGCCGTTTCAGCTGCTCCAGAGTCTCACATACTTGCTGTATCTAAACCCACATCTACCTGCCACCACTCCAGGCCTCTGCTTAAAAGTCACCTCTGTAACAGGACTTTCTTTTGTGTTATACCAGGTGGCGGGTGCTCCCTCTTACTTTCTATGTTTTCACCTACTTAAGCATTTATGTTCTGGCCACAGCTCTAATGACTACCTAAAAAGTCAACACTCACCAGGCAAAGATTACCAGGGCACACCTTCGTCAAACAGATAGTTTTTAAATTAGACTTCTTGCAGCAAAAGCAAGAGGGGGAAACTTCAGTAACTGGAAGAAGCACCAGGAGGTACTAGCATAGATTTGGGCTTATGTTAGGTGATCTCAAGGAGGGTTCAAGAAAGAAAGGCAAAGGGGTGCTATCCTGGTTTGGATGCTTTCAGAAAGCTAGGGCAATTAAGTATCTTAATTTTCATGAAAGAGCAAAATAATACTTATTCATATTAAAGGGGGGAACATTTGGTTATTTTTGTTATTGCTTGGTATCTATTGCTGTTGAAGCATATTCATGAGTGAAGATGAATCATCACAATCATGCTGAGCCCTCAGCTGATGCTGATAACCTATAAACTTGCTTACTTCCAGTAGGAGGGTACTACCACCTAGGTTAGTTACTAGTTGACAGCTGTCACGGATTTTTTTTTTTTTTTCTTTTTAGTGCTGTGTCTGTGACCTCTTTGTGTGGTACTATTTTAATGGTTATAACAGGCAGCTTCACCATCATTATTTATTTTTCTCCTCTTTTTTTTTTTTTTACCATCTTTTAAATTCTTTTCAGCTCTATCTTGTTGCCCACTTTGGCATTTGCTAAGATTTATTCCTTTCCTCTCTTGACTTACTAGGGTGTATACAATCTAATGTGAAATCCTAACCAAGAATCCTTGATTCTTGTCTTGTTGTTGGGTCACTTAGCAATGATATTTGATTTTTTTTTTTCTCTTGGGTTTTAGTTTGTTTTACTTATATGAATTTACTATTAAGGATGCTTTTTTTTTTTTTTTAACAGTACTAGGGACTGAACATAGGGGTACTCTACAACTGAGCCACATCTCTAGACACCCCCCACCACCTTTTTTTTTTTTTCTTTTTTGGTAGTTGTAGATGAACAGAATACCTTTACTTTATTTATTTATTTTTTTTATGTGGTGCTGAGGATAGAACCCAGGGCCTCACGCATGCTAGGCAAGTGCTCTGCCACTGAGCTATAGCCCCAGCCCATCTCCAGCCCTTTTTATTTTTTTGAGATAGGATCTCACTGAGTTGCTGAGGCTGCCCTCAAATTTGCAATTATGTTGTCTCAGTCTCCCGAGTCACTGGCATTACAATTTTAAGCTACCCTACCTTGCTCTTTCTCATACTTTTTTTTGGGGGGGTGGGGTCTAGAAATTAAGATTTCTGAAAGCAGGGACCTGGTTTTGTTTACCACTTACATCAGCCAGCATAAAACAGGCACTTAATAAATGTTGAATAAATATTGCTTTGAAACATCTTCCATCTCTCAGGTCCTACACATCTACACTGGAGCCTTCCTTTCAGGACAGGTAAATTTGGGTCCCTGTGTCTCTTAGATGATGGCAGAGCCAATAATAGCTGCCTGTAGGCAGTCAGTATTAATATTACCCTTCATAGAACTTTATTTTTTATTTATTTTGTGGTGGGGGTGGGGGGTACTGGGGATTGAATCCAGGTGCACTCAACCACTGAGCTACGTTCCCAGCCCTTTTTATTTTTTTAGACAAGATCTCACTAAATTGCTGAGGCTGGCTTTGCACTCACAATCCTCCTGCCTCAACCTCTTACAGTTGCTTACAGGAGTATGCCACCATGCCCAGCCTTCACAGAACTTTTTAAAACAAAGTCACTAAATCCCTCTAATGTCCCCTGGACTAGACAGGACTTAGCCTTATACAGGTGCTTGGGGGAATACAATGATTAGAAGAGCTACTTTCCAAAAGTAAGAAATCACCAAATTAAAAAAATATATATGCTACTAACAAAATGGGAGACACCCTCCTCTACTTGTTAAATCATCTTCATTTCCTAGTTCTTCACATTGTATACTATTCCACCCTGAATATATGTCTTTGGCATATTTTGAGTTGGTTATCCAGAGAAACCGCAGACCTCCACAGACACAGGAATGGCTCTGAAATCTATCCTTTTGTTACAGGGCTAGGGCCTTCCAGGAAACTGAGGCAGCAAAAGGTCCCCCTCTCAAACCCTGATTTTTGTGATCAAGTCAGAAAGATTTCAGAGTTAACAGGATTGAATTTATTAGAAGTGATGGGAAAGGGGGCACCCTCAAGGGAGTGGGGGCCTCTCAGGAGAGGGATAGCATACCTCTCCTGCTTTCTAGTTTTACTGGGGTCCCAAGGAAGTTTCCAGAAAGTCCTCCTTCAGGTCCACCTCTTGACTTTTTACTAACAGCAGAATCACATCAAACTTTTAAGTCCCAGTTACCATGACCACTCTAGGTCACTTTGGCCCATGCTGACCAGTTCTAATTGGAACCTGCTCTTATAGATTTTATGGTAAGGAGAAATTATCCTTATCTCCCTCAGGTTAGGGATCTGGTCTGTTTAAGGGTCACACAAGTCCCCCCTTTTGGGTAACCTGTGTTCCTCTTATCTGCATTATTTCAGGCATGCATTTCTCCTACAGACAACAAGTAATTGCTGAAGAATGTAACATCCCTGTCCACTGAAGCCACATGGGGCTACAGATAAATTGCTTTTCAAAGGTGAAAGCATGTGGGGGTCAGCACAGTGGGCCCAGTTTATAGAACTATCCCTTTCACCTCAATGTTCCCTGTCTGTCCCCTATCACTTCCATAAAAAGAAACATGTATCTAACATCAGTAAACAGCCAATGCAGCAGTGGATTTTCTCCCAGCCTAGGGCAGGAGCCTAGGACAGGTCTTCTCAGGAAAAAAAGTTTACCACAGGTAGTAGTTAACCTAAGAAATCTCCTGAGAAATGCCTAACAAGATAACCCTTGCTTGCTGTGTACCCTCTTCTCCTCTCACAACCTTCCACTGCCCTCTCTTCCCCCAAGAAGCCCAAGCCTTCATCCCTTTGTTTAGTTCAGGATCTTTCTCTTCTTTGAGTCTCATGCTGTGTTTATGGCTTCAATGCTTATGCACATTAATAAATTTGCGTGCTGTTTCTCTGTTAATCTGTATATTGTCCGTTTATTTCACAGACTAAATATTGAAACTTCAGATGGAAAATAGTATAAGTTTAAAATTTCCCCACAACTGGGCGATATAGCCTCTTGAATCCCAGTGAGTTAGAAGGCTGAGACAGAGGATTGCAAGTTTGAGGCCAGACTCAACAACTTTGGCCCTAAACAAAAACAACTTAGCAAGATCTTATCTCAAAATTAAAAATATAAAAAAAGGAGAATGTAGCATAGTAGTAATCCATAGTGCCTCTGGATTCTATCCCCAGAATCAGAACAAACAAAAAACTTCCCTACAGGAAGTATACAATGATTAGAAGAGCTAAAAAAGCCCCTACAGGGCTTTTAAGAAAATAAATGATAGTCTGCAGTTTAGATAGTCCTCCAGAAAGATTTGCATATCAATAACATTGTCACCATTCTACCATTTGCTTATTATATTACTATTTTTAAAATACTAATGCAGGATCAGGCATGGTGGTACATGCTTAGTAAACCCAGTGACTCAAAACACACAAACCCTACCAATACTCTATAATATACACTTTTTTTTTTCCATTGCAATCAGAGCCCTCTAAGCCTTTGATTCCATTCTTGACTTATTCTTTAAGGAAGGTTCAGTTAAAGTTTCACATCCTTAGTGGATTTTTCTTGGACACCCTTCCCCCTTGCCCCCAGTTTTCAAGGAGTCCTTACTCCTTCCCCCAAGCTGCCAGGAGAAGACAGTAAACGTACCTACTGCCTCAGTGGTTTCAAACATTTCCTTCTCCTATATCAATCTTTTTTCAAAGAGAAGAAGGTCTAGGAAAGCTAAATTATGTAAATCACCATCTATGGATGAAAACAGTACAAGTGAATCAAAAGCTCCACCTCACTTCCCCTACCCCTACTCTGTCACAGAGTCTTAAAGCTACTGATCTAAAAAAAATAAATAAAAATAAAAAATAAGAAAAACAAAAAATTTAAATCTTTTTTAAAAATAAAAATAATATTTAAAAACCCATAAAACTACTGATCTGTCCCACTAAAGAATATTATTCTTTATCTTTTTATGACATCTTCCAGCTAGTTTACTAACTCTCTAGGACATGGCTTCATTTTATTGACCTAAATTCAAATAATATTTCAACAGTTATGTATTATGTACTGGGCTAGCAAAACTACAGTACGTTAACAATCTTGCCCCCCCCCCCTTTTTTTTTGAGAGAGAGAATTTTTTATTTATTTATTTTTTTTAGTTATCAGAGGACACAACATCTTTGTTTGTATGTGGTGCTGAGAATCGAACCCGGGCCGCACGCATGCCAGGCGAGCGTGCTACCGCTTGAGCCACATCCCCAGCCCAACAATCTTGCCCTTAATATAACCTTTTAGTTAGGCTTCCCTATTCTCTGCTTAACACAAGCAGTTAAGAACTGGAAAAACCTGATTTAATTAGCAGCAGAGTATAACTCGTACCCAGGTCCTCAGAATCTAAAGACAGTGCATTTTCCATTCTACCAAGGTGACTCTCCATCTGTTCTGGACTATTCTTTCCTGAATTCCCAAGAAAGACCAGCTGGGGCTAGTGCTACTGAGGTAATCAAGAAGACAGGTTCAGGGCTGGGATTGTGGCTCAGAGGTAGAACGCTTACCTAGTATGTGCAAGGCCCTAGGTTCCATCATCAGCACCACATAACATGTGTACATTAAAAAAAATCTAAACAAACAACTCTAGGGGCTGGAAATGAATCTCAGTGGTAAAGCACTTGCTTAGTATGTACAAGGCCCTGGGATCTACTCTCAGCACTGCAAAACCAGTTTGTTTTGTTTGTTTGTTTGCAAAAACAAACAAAAAACAACTTAAATGTGTTTGGGAATAAAAATAACTTAAATGTGTTTGCCACCACCCCTCCTTTTTTTTTTTTTTTTTAAATGTTTATTTTTTAGTTTTAGGTGGAGACAATATCTTTATTTTATTTTTATGTAGTGCTGAGGATCGAACCCAGTGCCTCACGCATGCCAGGCGATTGCGCTACCACTTGAGCCACATCCCAAGCCCACCACCCCTCCTTTTGTGGTGCTGGGAGGCCCTCACAAATGCTAGGCAAATGTTTGGCAAATACTCTACCACTAAGCTATATCCCTAGCCTTCAATTTCTTAATCTATAACTTATTCTAATACTTGTAGAAAGATCACTTTTCTTCACCAGTTTACAGAAAAGAAAATGAAAAGGAAAAATTACTTATCTAATGGATAACCAAGAATAAGTAAATGCCAAGGATTAGATTCTACAGATTTTAGAGCTCAATTATTGTGAAACTTAAAATTCACCATATAAATAAGATATGTTGCATTAATAATGTAAAGACCTTTAAATAAGAAACTGCAATTCAACTTTCAAATGTTTTATTTTTAGTATTTTCAAACATTTTAATACAACAAAGATATAAAATAATATATATTAGTTAAATCTGGATTTAATTTAGAATCAAGATATTTACTTATATACAATACTGTGCTTCAAGGTATGGCTACCACAGGAACTTTCACATCTTCAAGTAATACTAGTTTCTCTGTGGACAGGGAGACTTAGGTAGAATTCTCAAAACTAAACATACCCACTTTAGTCCAGGCTAACATTGCTTCACCCACTGAGTTCACTTCTTTTGATCCATATCAGAAATACTTCATTGTCCTAATAATTCAGATTCTCTGAATGAAAAATTATCAAAATTAGTCATTTTAAGATGGCATTACTACCTGATACTATCACTTGGCTATGTTCAGTTCTTGCCACAACCCAGTAGTTCAGACTGAAACAGATTTGAAATAACAATGAAACTGACAGTGTTCTTTCTACTCTCTTATCAAGCAAAAACTTCCTTACTTTGAGACATGAAGTACAGTGAATAAAAAGTCCTTTGGTTAATTCAGAGTAGAATGTATTCTAAAAACTAACTTATTGGTAACTGAAATAATGGCTTATAGATTTCACAGATATTTGCATTGAACTTGACAAAGTAATATCATATTAGTTATTTAAAATTAGAGGCATTTATCTGGTTAAGGTGAGATGGGGACCAAAACCTACTTCCACACTAATTTTAGTCATTCAAAGCCACTCAAAGACAGAGAGGGAACAAACAACAAATCACCTCTACCACTTTCCATTTTCACTGGTCCCCTGAAGCATTCTGACCATTGATGTTATTTTACAGCTACGGAGGTATGGTGTATTCAGACTAAATTTTTTACAAATATGAACTCTTTAAACTGCCAAGTAAAGCTGCATTAAAACTATCTTGCTTTGTTGGCTTTGAAACTGTTTAAAACACAACCAATATTGCTTAGAAAGTATGGACTGTTCTAAAATAGAGTTTTCTTTGTCTCAAATGCCTGAATACCTTAACTGAGAAATGACTACAGTATAAATTACTTACAGTATGGGATGATGTCAATCTGCAAAAAGACTCTCAAAAAATAAACTTAGTAAATCAGAGAACTTAAAAAAAATATGGTTAACATTCATAAGCATTTTGGATCTAGGATCCTTAAAATTAATGATAAAAATGCCTTCTGCTGAACACAGTCAAAGCAGGGCAGAGTTGTATGAGTTGGTGAAGTATAAGTAACACTTTCTAAACAGATATTCCCAGCATAGATTGTCTCTTATTAGCTTTAATAGGATTTGGCTCCTCTGTTCCCTCTGTACAAATTATAGGATTTTTGAAATTCTTAGTCCTAATACTTAGATAGGTATACAGTAGGGCAGATTACCACTCAAAGAGTCAAGGGTAATGCTATCCAGTAGCTCTCTGGGCCATGGAGTTTTCTTTTGTGGGGAACAGCCCACATTTATTTAACTTACTGGTTCTAAGGCTTAGCTTACTGCTTTCAGATTTAGAAGGATAGCAATAAATAAGCCAGCATGTATAAGTTGAATTTTTGCCTTGGCAATTCTGGTCTGAGAGAACTATGGAAGGACAGTCATGTTGAGAATCCAGAAGCACAGCCCAAAAAGGCTTCCCCCCGAAATTACCTGATTAACCATAAACTTGCCTTCTTTCAAAACCTCTGACTCCCTATTATCTTCAGTTATCTTTCAGTACACTACCCTACTGTGGTCTTTAAAAAAAGAAAGAAAGGAAAGAATGGAGAGAAAGGAAAGTAAGGGTAGGGAAGGGAGAAAAGAGAAAAGGGCAACATTGTACCCAAGAATGTAGAAAATGCATCAGGGACTTTCAACATAACCTCCATTTGCATCCCCCAAAGCCAAAACCTTTTTGGTTCCTTCTCTACTATGCTCTCAAGGATGCAAGCTTTTCACAAGTCTGCAACTGTGGAACCAAGTACAAAGTCAAAATAAAAGGTAAACCTAAGGCATGTGGCTTCTCCATGCAGCCATATACATACCCAAATTGTAAACATAAATTCCATCTTCACTAGTTAAGATTTTGACAAGAAAAAAAAAAAAAAAACGTATAAAGACAAAAACCTGGAAATTTCTGGACAAAACAAAAAACAACTAAAATATGTACTTTTGTGTTTCAGAAAAACTAAAAATAATTTTGTCTCAAAGTTTTCCAAACAGAGACTTGGAAGTGATTAATTTATGTAAACACTGCCTTGTAACAGTTAAAACAATAAATTATAAATCTAGCTTACCTTCTTCTCAAAACAGATACGAGTAATCACAAGGCTGAAATGTTATTTTACAATCCTCATGGCAGCCTGTTGTTAGGTACTCTCAAGGTCAATAGCTCTGCAAAGTTAGTGGCAGCTATATTTCTACTTTGTTCTACAATAAAATCCATATGAAGGAAAGAAGATTGATGTTAGGGCATTTGTCATTAATAAGCTATTTAACATTTTAAAATTAGGTGTGCCACATTAAAAAAATATATTTTCCCAAAGTCAACATAAGTTCCTTCCTTGTTAAATTTAGTCCTGTTCTGTCATTTAGAAAAAAATGGCAGTTACATATCTTTTGATGTCAAAGGTCAAAGAGTTTCAATAAGTATCTTTCCTTCATTAGCTTATGCAATAATTCTTTAGGTAAGACATTTCCCCCACACCTGTACTGGGGATCAAACCCAGGGCCCCCCATACATGCTAGGCAAGTGCTCTACTACCTTGGCATTTTTGTTCCTAGCATGTAACAGAATCAACAATTGAAGATATTGTAAGATTCTGAAGTGCAAGATTTAAAAGCATAAGAAAATTAGTTGACATGTCATTTCTCAAATGAGAAATAAACAATGTACAAAAGACTCAAATTGGGGTTATTCAGCACTGATGGAAACTTATTCATGTAGTTTTTCCCTATACAATTCATCCAGACTCTTCTGTAGCTTATACAGGGGTGGGACTATGACTCAAAGTGCAAAAATAAAATATTTCACTTAGATAAGGAAGTGGCAGGCTTTTGCTATGGCCTAATTTTAGACTTTAGTATGTTAGCACCTTTTCTAACTCCTTTTTTTTTTTTAATGGAATGTAAAAACTATATAATTAATATTCTAAGTAACTAAGTTAATCAGTTAGGGGTCAATTTCCACTTCTACAGCATGCTACTGTCATAACTACTATATAAAATCATTAAAAATAAAGTGACAAATGTTATCACAGAGGTGAAATTACTTAAGTACTAAATTTTTAGTGTTGTAAACAGCAGCTAAGTATATCATTTCCTCACTGCCAAATTAAGACTATATAGAAAGAATGTATATACACAATTATTTTAAAAAATAAAAACCAACAAAGTATTTTTTTTGTATGCAAATATGTCTCAGACTATTTACCTTCTGATGGCCAAGAATGAGAAATTAAGGTTAACACTATATCTACAATCTGTTATAAATTTCTTTTCAAAGAAAAAAAAATCTTTGCATGCATACTTCCCTATTTACTGACGTAAGAACTTTAACATCTGATAAAACACTCCTATTTCGCTTATTAAATATATCATTTAAAAAGCATTAAATTGGGCTGTCATCTACTAACATTTATAGCATAAAGTTATTCCAGATACCCATATCATTAAAATTATGCCACATTTACATTTATAAATACAGCCATTTTCTCCTCATGAATACTCACTGATGTTCATATTAAACCCTCAGAACAAAATAGGAACTGCATCTTTTGTTTAATCTTTGGTGAAAAATAGAGCCCTATTTCTGCATTAATAAGAAGGCCAATGACATCCACATCAGTTCTCTGTCATCTCTTATATGGCCCCTTTCATTCTCCTCGTTTCAGGCATGCTGGTATAACTCAGTGTACTTTTCTTAATTATAGTTCAGAAGGCAAAAAGTGATTTATCAGTAAAACAAATCACTTTCCAGACTAACAAAGGAATTAGTTCAAAGAACAAATATTGCTTACTTGGTAGTGTTTTCCTTTAGAAGGTAATAAGAAGCTTAAAAATATTATTTCTCAACTAGAGTCCTACTGAAAATAAATAAAAATCTTTCAACCAGGTGACTACCTAAGTTGATTTGCTTATGTTCAATAAGGCAAATACTCAACAGGTAAGGGTAACAGCCTGACTCCAGTTAAACAGTGGGTCTCCCCCTAAAGTGGAGGGGCAGAAAATTCTATTTAATCTTTCTGTTCAAACAGGTAAGTAAGAACTCTTGATTGTTTTTTCTTGTTATTTATAATCATAGCCTTGCTCAAAACAGGAAACTCTACCAACATATAAGCCAAAATGCAACACATCCAGGAACAACCTAGAGGAAGAAAGCAAAGTTATTCATTTTCAACAACTACTGTATATTTAATCACAAACTCATTACAAAGATACAGTCTTCATCCAATTAGTCTTTTCATTATTGCTGGTTTTGAAAATGGCCAACAATATTCATTAGGTACTGTGCCATTAACGTTGCATTCAAAAAAAGAAAACATGGGAAACCAAATTCTTGCTCTCCTACTTTGCTGATATGCTCTGGTATTGGCCAGAGTATGATAGTACAAAAAGAGTCTTGTTGTGATATAAAAGGCAATAAACACATCAATGGAATAATGTTCATGGGCAGCCAAGATGAAGAAGATTCCGAAGAGGTTGAGAACCCAGGATAAAGTGTGCAAGAAATTCCAGCTTCTTGGTGTATCTAGGAAAAGGACAGAAAGATCATTTTAAAAAGCATTCCCTCCAGTGCTTACAGTCACACATTTCTTAGGTGATGCTGTTTTGCTCCTTCTTAAAAGGACTTTACACACTTTCTACAGCCCCTTGTGTAGCTAGTTATCTAACATGCACAGAAGCACTAAACAAATACTTACATTCAGTGACAAAGAAATTCAGCATAGTTAGGACGACTGTGTGGCCACTGAACATGTAATCGCCACAAGTGTGAACGCCAGTCAGGGTCATACCAAATCCACTCCAAATGGCAAAAGCCCGGTGTAATTTTTCCCATACACTGCCATATATCTACAATGAAAACTATGAATTAGTGCTTCAAATGCTTAAGAAGGGAAGAGCTTCCCAACATCCATTCTCACTGAAATTCAAATAAGGAATAACTCTGAAATAAGAAGAACTAAGCAAAATCAACAGGGCCCCAGTCTAATTAATTCCCTGGTAGACCTCAAGAATGGTTGGTCAAAGCTTGACTGTATGTAGAAAAATTTTGGTAATTAAGTGAAATCATTGTAATTCAAACTCCTTTACAGTACTTCCTCTACAAAGAAAAGGTCGCTATAACACAAAAACATCTCCAAGGTTTTTTTCTTTATTCATTTTGAGATGGGGGTTTTGGTATATTGCTCAGGATGGGTTCATATTTCAGCCTCAGTTTCCTGAATAGCTGGAATTACAGCCATGTATTACCACATTGGCTTGTTATTCCTCCCAGTGCCCTCCCTTTTATTTATTTATTGTTTTTTGGTAATATAGGAGATTAAAACCAGGGTTATTCTATCTTTTAACTACCTCTCCAGCCTTTTATTTTGAGACAGGGTCTTGCTACGTGGCTAAAGGTGACCTTAAACTTGCAATCCTCCTGCTTCAACCTCTCAAGTAGGTAGAATTACAGGTGAGAGCCACCATGTTGCACCAAGCTCAACCTTAAAACTTTTAATATGATATCACAATAGTATTTGCTTGGTTATTCTTGCTTTAAAAAGTAGGTTACAGGGCTGGGGTTGTGGCTCAGTGGTAGAGCGCATGCCTCACAAAGGTTCATTCCCCAGCACCACATAAAAATAAACAAAGTAAAGGTATTGTGTCCACCTACAACTAAAAAATATATCTTAAAAAAAAAAAAAAGAAGTGGGTTACAGGGCTGGGCATGTAGCTCAGTGGTACGGCAAATGGCTAGCATGTGAGGTACCCTATGTTCAATCCCCAGTATCGCCCCCTACCATGAAAAAAAAAGAAAAAGAAAGAAATAGTCTACAGCAGAGATCAAGGGCTACCATTCAATATCCATTCCCCCCTTCTTCACCAGCAACAGAAACTCAAATATATTGATGTGGCCACAAAGTTCCAGAACAATTTATTTCCCAGTCTTCCTTGAAGATAGGTATTAGACATGTAAGTTCTATACAATAAGAAACAGGTAAAGTGTAAAAGATTGCTGGGAGAGGTATTTATAAAGGAAAGAGATGAGAGCTCAGAGAATCTTTTCTACCATTTCACCTTTCCTTCTTCTAGCCTACTTGAAGATCTAGCAGCCATCCTGGACTACAAAGTAGCTTTGAAAATGTAAGCCAAGGGTTAGAACAGTTAAGCAAAAAGACAGAAGAATCACAAATTTTGGATGACTCTATAAAGTTATTATTCCAGGCTTGGAGTACCTACTTTCAGACTTCTTAGAGATAATATATCATGTGTGCTTACTACATCATAGTCATTTTGAATTTCCTGTTGTCAGCAGCCAAAACCAACTCCAACTCCCACACCTAAACTTTAAAAAGCAATTTACCTTGAGTGATAGATTCTAATATGGCTTTTTTTTTTATTGGTTGTTCAAAACATTACAAAGCTCTTGACATATCATATTTCATACATTAGATTCAAGTTGGTTATGAACTCCCAATTTTACCCCAAATACAGATTGCAGAATCTAATATGGCTAATGACCAAAAAACCAAACCAAACCAAAACAAAACAATTTCATTAGATGTCCTAATCTCATTAGAAAGTTCACCTACTGTTTATACACTTTTCCTTTCTGCCTCAGTTGAGAGAAAAGAGAGAAATTTATTACTGGAAAAGAGCAAGATACTCAACAAATATACATAATTTGGTTCTTCTATGACCTCTGATGAATAGAGATGATATTTTTGAGAAGGTAAAAACCTCATAAAAGGAGAGAAGAGATTTCCAGGTACAATGATATATGACTGTAATCACTGCAATTTGAGAGGCTGAGGCAGAAGAATCACAAGTTTGACACCAGCCTCAGCAACTTAGAGAGACCCTGTCTTAAAGAATAAAAAGGGAGAATAGAATGCTCTTTCTTCCTTTCTGCTGTAGGCCTGGCTGCTTGCTGTTGAAATGGGCAAGTTCATGAAACCTGGGAAGATGGTGTTGGTCCTGGCTGGACGCTACTCTAAACACAAAGCTGTCGTCATTGATGATGGCACACCAGAGTGTCCCTAAAGCCATGCTTTGGTAGCTAGAATTGATCGCTATCCCCACAAAGTGACACCTGCCATGGGCAAAAATAAAACTTCCAAAAGGTCAAAGATAAAGTCTTTTGTGAAAGTTTATAACTACAATCATATCATGCCCACAAGGTACTCTGTGGATATCCCCTTGGACACAACTGTTGTTGACTAGGATGTCTTCAGAGATCCTGCTCTTAAATGTAAGGCCCATCAGAAGGCCAAGGTTAAGTTTGAAGAGATGTTTAAGACAGCAAGAACAAATGGTTCTTCTAGAAGCTTCTGTTTTAGATGTTTTTGTTGTTATTGTTCCCATAATTAAAAACAAAATTTACAGTAGAGGGGGTAGAGAGAGAAGAAGGGAGGGGAGGGGAGGGGAGGGGAGGGGAGGGGAGGGGAGGGGAGGGGGGATAGTAGAGGATAGGAAAGGCAGCAGAATACAACAGACACTAGTATGGCAATATGTAAATCAATGGATGTGTAACTGATGTGATTCTGCAACCTGTATACGGGGTAAAAATGGGAGTTCATAACCCACTTGAATCAAAGTGTGAAATGATATATCAAGAACTATGTAATGTTTTGAACAACCAACAATAAAAATTAAAAAAAAAATTAGAAAGAAAAAAAGGGGGGATGGGAATGAGGTTCAGTGGTAGAACAATCCTGGTTTTAATCCAATACCACACCCCCACCCCCCACACACAAGGAGGTAAGGAAGGTGGGGTGGGGGAGAGAGGAGGGGAGGGGGAGACCTCTGGGAAAATGTCTCAACCAAAGACAGAGAACAAGTGATGCCTGTCAAAAGAAGGCAATTACCAATTACTCCAGTCTCCTCATCATTTTCCAGCTTAAATGTTTCGTACATTCTTTCCAAAATGTCGAAACTAAAACACATCAGAGCAAAATGAACAGGATGCTCTGACTAGAAATTTGCATTGAAGATCCTAAATTTCAAAAATAAACACCCTATTTCTGGGAATATGATTTCAGTCAATTAATTTATTACAATGAAAATGCCTTATGGAACAAATTAAAATATTTTTAAAATGCCTTATGGGCAGCAGGGCAAGGTAGCGCATGCCTGTAATCCCAGCAGCTTGGGAGGCTGAGGCAGGAGGATCTCGAGTTCAAAGCTAGCCTCAGCAAAAGTGAGGTGCTAGGGGCTGGGGATGTGGCTCAAGCGGTAGCGCGCTCGCCTGGCATGTGTGTGGCCTGGGTTCGATCCTCAGCACCACATACAAACAAAGATGTTGTATCCGCCAAAAACAAAAAAATAAATATTAAAAATTCTCTCTCTCTCTCTCTTAAAAAAAAAAAGTGAGGTGCTAAACAACTCAGTGAGACCCTATCTCTAAATAAAATACAAAATAGGGCTAGGGATGTGGCTTAGTGGTCGAGTGTCCCTAAATTCAATTCCCAGTACACCCCCCCCCCAAAAAAAAAAGCCTTATGGGTTGGCGGCTGGGATAGAGCACTTGCCTCCTACTTGTAAGGCACTGGATTCGATCCTCAGCACCACATAAAAGTAAATAAACAAAATAAAGATACTGCATCTATGTATAACTAAAAAAAAAAAATTTTTTTTAAATGCCTTATAGAAGTCACTGTAAGGGATCTGATTGCTAATTATTATCCTCTTTTTTTCTATTTTTAATGATTACTGGAAATAATTCAGGTTAATAAGTAGGTTATATCATAATTCAAAGCAATTAACAGTATTTAGGGCAGATTTGAATAAATATATCCATATATAACTAACTGACATGGAAAACAACCATTAGAGACAGAAAATAGGCTGTCCATACTTGGAGGAATGGCATCTACCTTATTTCTGTAGCACATGTAGCAGCCCTATGCACAGATCTATGGTTCTCTTCAGTGGCTGTCCCACACTTAAATTCCTCGGCTACCTCTATCATCCATGTAACAAGCTTTATGGGAGAGTAAAATATCTCACCCCAAATATACTTCTTTTGTGTTATTCAGAGAACTGCAGAAATAGTTCTGAAAATCTGTTCTATGGGGCTGGGGATGTGGCTCAAGCGGTAGCGCTCTCGCCTAGCATGCGTGCGGCCCGGGTTCCATCCTCAGCATCACATACAAACAAAGATGTTGTGTCCGCAGAAAAACTAAAAAAGAGGCTTTCTCTAAGATATCCACATCTGCTTAGGAAAGATCTTTTCATAGAAAGGAGACTGGGGGGTCTGACACGTGGCCACAGGCAGTTTTTGAGGGCTATTCCTAGGAAACTTTGTCTACATCACAAGACAAGTTTTTGATGGCCATGCAGTTCTTCTCCTGAACATCTTACGGGTTGTATTGCCATCCAACCTGTTCTGGGAACCCTAAATCCCTAATCCTTTGTGTAATGCAAGATTTAAGCTTCAATCACCTGGTCATATTTTATGTATGTTTCTAAACTTCTGCATAACAGTAAATGTGTTCTTTTTCTCCTGTTAATTTATTGTTTATTTCAGAAACTGAAATTATCAAAACTTCAGAGGAAAAAGAAACAATTTAAAACTTCCCTGTAGGGAGTCTCTGAGGTCCAGTTCCTGGACTGGCATGACCAGAGTAGTAGCAGAGAGGACTAATCCAAGTTTTCTTTCTGCATCTGCCCTGTGCAGATTCCCTGCACTGGTCACCCCCACACTTTGTCTACTCATTAACTGCTACAAGACTGAGTAGTGCCTCTGGTGGTGGGGTGCTGTAATTCTTGTCCCTACCTCTCTATGTAAAGCACCTGGACCTGCACCAGGGCCTGATCAGAGGACAAATGCTCAATGTCCCTCATTTCTACTGGAGCAGCCAATACCAGACACCTTTCTGAGTAGGAGAAACAACTTCAGAGGTGCCTGAGGAAATCCCTATCATCTGAAAGAGGTTACTACTCCCACTGAAGAAATTATACAGGGTGCACCTCACATACTCTGCTATCTACACCACACCTGTCTAAATGCTAGTGTCTTCACTCCTGCATGACCTGCAGAGACAGTGGTTCTCTCAACTCCGATATGTAAGTGTTGTGCCCAAATGTACTAAGCATAGTCCAAAACTATAATAAAAATAAAACTACAGGGAGATTACACTATGACCTAGAAAGAAACTCAAAACTGCATAACAAACTAATACTCCAAGACACACCTTTAGGAAAAATCTGCTTACTAACAAGGCTATCCCATAAAAAGCAGAGAATACACACATTTCATCAGATGTACAAAAGTCAATATGGGAACCCAAGAAATGTTAAAAAAACAAGGTAAAGTGACACCTCCTGATGTTCATAACTGTCTAGTAATAGATTCCAAAGATATCAAAGTGGATGAAATGCCTGATAAATTTCAAAAGAATTAAAAAAAAAGTTAAATGAGATTCAAGAGAAAATGACAGTAAGAAGGCAATGCATGATATGAATGAGAAACTCAGCCTAGACATAGAGATTCTGAAAAAGAAAAAAAATCAGAAATCTTGGAAATGAAAAACTCTATAGGTCAGCTGAAAACCTCAATAATGGACTAGATTAAGCGGAAAAAGAATATTGAAGCTTGAAGACAGGTCTTTTGAAGTACCACATTCAGAAAGAAATTTAAAAATATACGAAAGAATAGAAAGATACAAGATCTTTAAAACATCAAATGTCTGCATCATCAGCATAGCAGAAACTTCCTAATCTTGGGATAGACTTGGTCATGTAGGTATAGGAAGCCTAGAGAACCCCAAATAGACATGACCAGAAAAGATCTTTACCATGACATATTACAGTCCAATTCTTTGTCAAAGGACAAAGAATTTTAAAACCTGCGACGAAAAAATATGAAGTCGCTTTTAAGGAAAATTCCATTAGACTAACAGATTTCTCAGCAGAAACTCTAATTGCCAAGAGAGCATGGAATAATGTATTTGAAGTCCTGAAAGAAAATAACTTTACTATCAACTAAAATTACTATACCCAGCAAGATTATCCTTCAGAACCAAAACAGAAATAAAGACCTTCCAAAATAAGCAAAAACTAAGGGAATACGTGACCACCAAACCAGACTTATGAAAGATTAAGGGAACCTGATATCCAGAAATGGAAATTTCTTTCATGATAGCATGTGAAAATATAAATCCCACTAGAGGAGTAGATACACAGATCAGAAATAGAAAAGAATCAAACATTATGAAAAAGTAAACTATCAAACCACAAAGATGAATAAAAGAACTAAAGAATATCCAAAACAAACTCAACAAAATAACAGGCACAAACCTGTTATTAATTCTGAGGATAAGCGGTCTTAATTTTCCAGTTAGAAGACACAGACTGGCTGAACGGATTAAAAAACAAAACCAACAATAAGCTGCCTACCAGAAAGTTAGCTCTCTGGTAAGGATACACAGTCTGAAAATGAAAGAATAAAAAAGGATCTTTCAAGCAAATAGAATCCTAAAGCAAGCAGGAGAAGCTACAGTTGTATTTTAAAAAATGGACTTCAAAAGAAGAAACAGTAAGAAAAGACAAAGAAGGTTGCTATATAATGATGGAGAGAGCAATTCATCAAGATTAGGACTGGGATGTGGCTCAAACGGTAGCGCGCTTGCCTGGCATGCGTGAGGCCCGGGTTCGATCCTCAGCACCACATACAAAGATGTTGTGTCCGCCGATAACTAAAAAATAAATATTAAAATTCTCTCTCTCTCTTTAAAAAAAAAAAAAAAAGAAGATTAAAAATTATAAATCTACGTGCATTTATGTCTATAATCTCAGCAATTGGGGAGGCTGAGGCAGGATGATTGCAAGTTCAAGGACAGCCTCAGCAATTTAGTGAAACCTTCAACAACTTATAGAGACGCTTTCTCAAAATAGAAATAAAAAGATCTGGGGATGTAGCTCAGTGATAAAATGTCCCTGGGTTTAATCACCAGTGCCAAAATAAGCAATTTATCTATACGTCTATCTATCTAATATTGAAATATCTGATTTTATAAAACAAACACTATTAGGGAGAGATAGGTTCCAATACAATAAAAGTTAGACATTTCAATACCCCCTGTCCCCAATGAATAGATCATCCAGAAAACCCCCCCCCCCCAAAAAACCAACAAAGAAATGTCAGAACTAAACTACAAAGTAGATCAAATGGACTTAACAGACAATTATAGAGCATGCTATCTAGTACCTGTAGAATACACATTCTTTTCATCAATGTGTGAAACTTTTTCTAGAACAGACCATATATTATGAGACCACAAAACAAGTCTTAACAATTTTTTTAAAAATTAACATCATATTATATCTTTTCTGATTACAATAAATTGAAATTAGAAGTCAACAGCAAGAGAAACTTTATACAAATTTATATAGCTTTGAACAACGTACTTTTGAACAGTGGGTCACTGAGGAAGTTAGAAGAGAGATGGAGGGCTGGGGTTGTGGCTTAGTGGTAGAGCGCTCGCCCAGCACGTGCGAGGCCCTGGGTTCGATACTCAGCACCACATAAAAAAATAATAAAAAAATAAAAGCATTGTGTCCAACTACAACTAAAAAATAAATATTTTTTTTTTAAAAAAGAAGACAGATGGAAAAATTCCTTAAAACAAATGAAAATGGAAACACAACATACCAAAACCTCTGGAATACAGTAAAAACAGTATTATGAGAATGTTCATAGCAATAAAACAGTATTATAAGAATGATTATAGCAATGAATGCCCACATTAAAAAAAAAATAGAGGGTCAGGGTTGTGGCTCAGTGGTAGAGCGCTTGCCTAGCATGTGTGAGGCACTGGGTTCGATCCCCAGCAACACATAAAAACAATAAAATAAAGGTATTTTGTACATCTACAACTAAAAGAAATTAAAAATAAATAGAATTGGTTCTTGGAAAATATAGATAAAATTGGCAAATCTTTAAATAGCCTGAGAGAGAAAGAAGACCCAAAAAATAAAATGAGAGATTAAAAAAGAGACACTATGACTACAGAAATTCAAAAGACCATAAAGAATTATTTTTGAGAAACTAGATGTTTGTTTTTTTTTAATACACATTCTTTTTTTTTTTAGAGAGAGAGAGAGAATTTTTAATATTTATTTATTTTTTTTAGTTCTCGGCGGACACAACATCTTTATTTGTATGTGGTGCTGAGGATCGAACCTAGGCTGCACGCATGACAGGTGAGCACGCTACCGCTTGAGCCACATCCCCAGCCCTAGAAACTAGATGTTAACAGACTGGAAAATCTAGAAGAAATGGATGAGTTTCTGGACTTACATGATCTACCAAAATTGAACCAGGAGGATAGAAAAAAACCTGAATAAATCAATAACAAATAATGAAACTGAATCAATTAAAAAAAAAAGTCTCCAAAGAAAAGTTCAGAACTGAATGGCTTCACGTGTGAATTTTATGAAATCTTTTAAGAGGAGCTGACACTAATGCTAACTATTCCATAGAATTGAAAGGGAATAAATGCTTTTGAACTAATTCTGAGGTACTAAAACCTAACAAGGACACACACACACACACACACACACACACACCAATGTTCCTCATGAATATAGATGCAGAAATCCTTAACAAAATATTTGCAAATTGAATTTAACAGCACATCAAAAAGATCACACAATAGCCAAGACTATTTTAGTTTTATTCTAAGGATACAAGGATGGATGGTTCAATATTTGCAAATCAACAAAAGTAACACATTACATAAGTAAAATGAAGGATTAAAGGTCAGATGATCATTCCAATAGATGCAGAAACCACATTTGATAAAGTTCAACATCCTTTCATGATAAGGGATGAAAAAAATTAGGCATAAGAGGGTCATACCTCAACATAATAAAAGCTATAGACAAATCCACACAGCAAACATAACTAAATGGGAAAAAACTGCAAGCATTTCAGTGTCCATTCTCACTGCTCTTATTCAGCATAAAACTAGAAGTTTTAGAGCAATTAAGAAAGAAATAAAAAGCAAATAAACAGGAGCAAGTCTAATTATCCCTATTTAGCAGATATGACTCTATACATAGAAAATCCTAAAGATTCTGCAAAAGACTATTAAAACTGATAAACAAATCCAGGAAAAGTATCAGGATACAAAACTAACATAAAAAAATCAGTGGCTGGGCTGGGGTTGTGGCTCAGCGATAGAGTGCTAGCCTAGCATGTGCAAGGCCCTGGATTTGATCCTCAGCACCAAATAAAAATAAATAAATAAAAATAAAAGTATGTGTCCAACTACAACTAAAAAGTAAATGTTAAAAAAAAAAAAATTGGAGGCTTAGCTGGGCATGGTGTAGTGCACGCCTGTAAACCGTGAGTTCAAAGCCAGCCTCAGGCAAAAGTGAGATGGTAAGCAACTCAATGAGACCCTGTCTCTGAATAAAAACACAAAATAGGGCTGGGGATGTGGCTCAGTGGTCAAGTGACCTGAGTTCAATCCCTGATTGGGGGGGAGGGGGGGATCAGTGGCTTTTGTATACAACAATAATGAATTGGTTCAGAAAAATCATGAAAGCAATCCTGTTAACAATAGCCACAATTAATAAACAAATAATATACTTAGGATTAAACTTAACCTAAGAATGTGAATAACCTCTACAATGAAAATCACAAAATACTAAAAAAAGAAAATGAAGGGGCTGGGGTTGTGGCTTAGTGGTAGAGCGCTCGACCTCAGCACCACATAATAATAAATAAATAAAAACAAAGGTATTAAAAAATAAATATTAAAAAAAAGAAAATTAAGACATTAAAAGGTAGAAAGTTGGACTGCAGTTGTGGCTCAATGGTAGAGCAATTGACTAGCACATGTGAGGCACTGGGTTTTTTTGATCCTCAGCACCACATAAAAATAATAAATAAAATAAAGGTACTGTGTCCATCTACAACTGGAAAAAAAAAAAAAAGGTGGAAAGCCCTCTCATGTTCATGAATTGGAAGAATATTGTTAAGATGTCCATACTACCCAAAGTGATGTACATATTCAATGCAATTCCCACCAAAATACTAATGACATTTTTCACAGAATGAAAATAATCCTAAAATTTATATGTAAGTACAAGAGACCCCCAAAAGCCAAAGCAATCTTGAGCAGAAGAAGCAAAGTGGAAACATCATAACAACTGAGTCCAAAATATTACTACAGAGCCTTAGTAACAAAAATAGCACAGTATTGGCATTAAAAAAAAAAAAGACAGAGGCCACTGGAACAGAATAGAGAACTCAGAAATAAATCCATATATCTACAGGGAATTAATTCTCAAAAAAGGTATAGAAACTTGATCCGTATCTTGCATCATGTAGAAAAGTCAACTAAACACTTAATGTAAGACCTGAAATTCTTAAACTACTAGAGGAAAACGGGGAAACACTTTAAGATACTTGCAATGGCAATGATTTTATGAATACGACTCCAAAAGTACAGGAAACAAAGGCAAAAAATATCAAGGCTACATCAAACAAGCTTCTGTTCAGCAAAAGTTAACAAGTTTACAGAGTAAAGAAACAATCTAGAGAATGGGAGGAAATATTTGCCAGCCACTGATCTACATATAAAGAAATAAAAAGCTTAACAAAAAACTAGTAATCCATCTAAAAAATGAGTCAATTAGCTACATTCCCAGCCGTTTTTATTTTGAAACAGTCTTGCTAAATCACCCACACTGGCTTTGAACTTGTCATCCTCCTGCCTCAGCCTCCTGAACATATTGTTAATGTGTATGAAAACCAAAAGTAAATAAGTGAATCCTTAATGTTTTCCTTTAGAAAGAAAAACAAATTATCACAATTTTTAATGTATAAGTTCTTTAATTTCACAATTCTGCTTAAGGAGATTCATATAATGGAATACCATGAAGCTGTTATAAAGGTGAATAACCATATATATTTCTTCAGAAAAAGTAAACATAATATTAAATTAAAAATAAGCTAAAACCAGGTGTAGTGGCACACACCTGTAAACCCAGTGGCTTGAGAGGCTGAGGCAAAAGGATCACAAATTCAAACTCAGCCTTGGCAATGCAGCAAGATCCTGTCTCAAAAAAGTTAATAATAAAATAAAAGGACTGGGTATGTAGCTCAGTGGTAAAGCATTCTTGGTTCAATTCCCAGTACCAAAGAAATGAAAAATAAAAAGGGCTGGGGATGGTGGCTCAGTAACGAAGCACCTATGGATTCAATCTCCGGTACAAAAACAAACAAATAAAAATAAAAACAAACCTACAAAACAAAAACAAAAAAACTAAATAATAATGCCTGAGATATAATCCGATCTTTATTTAAAAAGTATCCATCTATATAAACTTATGTGAGCATGTAAGAAATCTGCTTAAAAATGGTCTGTGCAGCTATATATACTACTGTTAAAAGTATTACTTGCAGGATGGGTTAAAAAAAAAAAAAGGATTTATGTGAGCTTTCACTTTTTAATGCATACATCTCTATATAATTTGTAGTTTTACAATAAGCTTATATAACTTTATGATTAGGAAAAAATTACTTTTCCTTTTTGAAAAATCCAAAATCTCCCAACTTTTAACCTTAAAAATAAACAAAAGAGTTTCTTTATGTCAACTCTTAAGTCATATTAACCACTCCTCCTTGCCCACTTACTTTCTTTCTTTTATTTTTGTGGTGCCAGGGATTGAACCCAGAGCCTTGTGCATTCGAGGCAAGCACTCTACCAACTGAGCAACATCCCCGGCCCCGCTTCCACTTTCTTATTGCTCATTGAAAACATTCCTAATACCTAGAGAAAGTTTGTTACCCTTTACCTCAAGGGCATTATTTTTATATCTGATCTCCTTTGGCTGCTTAATCTTCCCTAGTTGGTAAGTCAGCTATTTTTATTACAGTATAGGAACTAACACCTAATTTTGGTTTACAAACAACACTAAAATAACAACAAAGGTGTTAATGAATATTTGGGAATACAGAACTAAAGCATGAAGGCTTCGAAAAGTAGAATAATAAGTTCTTTTGTCCAAATTTAACCAATTACAACAATCAATTTTGTGTATCAAGGACAGGTGATTTTTTGGGCTGGGGATGTGGCTCAAGTGGTAGCGCGCTTGCCTGGCATGCGTGCGGCCCAGGTTCGATCCTCAGCACCACATACAAACAAAGATGTTGTGTCTGCCGAGAAGTAAAAAATAAATAGTAAAAAAAAAAGAAATTCTCTTTCTTTAAAAAAAAAAAAAAAAGGACATGTGATTTTCAAGTTCTTTTAAACATTTTTCAACATATTCACAATCCTCTTTCTTATTCCTATCAGCATAATTTCTCCTCTCTGTTTAATCAAAAGAGATGATGTGTCAACAGTACACCAATATGCTACAAAGTGCAAACAAAAAATAACAAATCCACCATTATTTGTATATCTCAGAAAGAATTTAGAGTACTAAGTACTATATTTTAAATGGGATATGCTAAAACTGCAAAATTTTTTTAAAAGGAGTGATGAAGACAATGAAGTGACGAAAGTATAAATTGCGAAGGAGGTAGAAAAGGGAAAATGTTGGGGGAAAAGATAATTCAGAGAAAACTTTTTTCCTATAGCTCTACAGCATGGAACTAGTATCAATGGATAGAAACAAAGGGAGACAGAGTCTAGCTTAGGATTTTTACCAAATTATTTTTTAGGAGTTTATTAGGTCTTGTGAATACCAAAAGGCACATTTTAATAGTAAGAGCAAAATTTTGTCCCTACTACATATGCTGTGTCATTAACCCAGTAAGAACAAAAAGGAAAGAATGATAAAGAAGGTAGCAGGCTACCTTTCCAGTGCACTGCAGGTGCTGTCCTGGCACGGAGAGGGAGGTCACAAACATGGTAAAGCAGCGAAGCAAGAATACAGTGCCCATCAGACTACAGAGCCTTCGCAGAAGGATTGACCTGTGAACAGAGCAAGCAAAGAGGGAAAAAGATCAGAAGAAAACAAACCAAAAAACCCTGGCATCAAATGTTTACCTAAAGGGAAAGCAAGCAGAAAAACCACTAGATTTTTTTTAAGAAGACAGGAACCTTAGAGTACATCTAAAGCATCACTATCCAATAGAAGTCTCTGCAATGATAGAAATGTTCTATAAATACTTTGTCCAATATGCTATTTACATGTGGTTCTTGAGCACTTGCAATGAGGCTAGTATAGCCACAGAACTTAATTTTAAATTTTATTTCATTTTAATTGATTTAATAAATTGGCTAATGAGGGCTGGAGTGGTGGCTCAGTTGGAAGAGTGTTTGCCTTGCATGTGTGAGGTACTGGGTTTGATCCTCAGCACCACAAAAAAAAAACAAATAAATAAAGTATTAAAAAAATTGGCTAATAATATTAGCTGATATTCATTCTAACTTTTCCTAACTTAAGCTATAATTTTTTTTAGATACAAAGTTTGATATTAAGTATATCTGAAATACAAATTTTGAAAAACTACAATTTGGGTAATCGTGAACTGCACTGTGACATCATTTTTACTGTTATATTGTTTCTTTAAATGTCCTAAATTAAAATAAACTAAGATGCTTAGAGAGAACTTTTGTTTTATACATTTATATAAATACTCCTCTTGGGCTGGGGATATGGCTGAGTGGTACAGTGTTTGCCTAGCCATGAATGATGTCCTGGGTTCAATCTCCAGCAACAAAAAAACATATAAATAATATAGAAAGAAAGAGATCAAAATGCTCCTCTCTCCCTCAAAAAGAGCTTCAAACACAAGACTAGGTATATTTCAAGCCTCAGTGTACATACCTGGGAATGGAGTGTAGGAATCTGCATTTTAACAAACATCCAAATGATTCTAATAAAAGTGATGCTTCAAGAAATGTCTTTTTAAACTAAGTAGATTTGCATTGAACTGACCTCTACTATGCTTTGCTAAACCAACAGTTTATAAGGTAAAACTCTCTTTTGCTTTGAAAACTTGGATAAATTCAAATCCATGGAGTTCTATGAGGCAAAAGTAACCAGAAAGCAGTGGTGCATGTTTCTAAACACCTCAGGTTCAAAAGCAAACCAGAATTAAAAATATTGCTGCAAAACTGAAAAAAAAAAAAATGGGACAGAAAGGTTCAATATGGCCTCAAAGTGTGACAAGAATAGCAATCATCAACCTTACTTTTCACCTTCAAAGCCTGAAATAACTACTGCTTAGGACACAAAACTCATCACTGTGGTTATCTCAAGCACATCCTGTTGAGGAGAAAGAATAGAAAATGACAAGAAAGTGTCCTTATTCCTCTCCTGCATTCCAAAGATGGACAGCAGATCACTACAAATTTTATACTTCTTTAAATTTTTCCCTTTTTTACTTGAATCAAGTAATTTTCCTCATTAGAATAGGAAAAGAGCCTCTCCTAGGGCCCTTATGCTTTCCTCTTTTAACCAAAAAAATTCTTCCCTTTATATTTCTTGGTGAATATGCCAAAGAAGCACTTCTCCTATTTAGCAATTTCCTATACCATCTCAAGTAAATCACACTGCATAGACAGATATATAGAGTATGTAAAATGGTCTCATTTTTTAAACGGACCTCCTCCAAACAGAGAACACTTTCTTTCATTTAAACATTTGAACCAAACACTGTCCTTGGAAGAGTTTCTATTCTTCTATAGAATGTGACATTTCCGATTTGTTTCTTTAAAAAAAAAAAAAAAAAAAAAAAAAGATAAGGCTAAACTGGTAAGGATTAGCTCACGGCTGATCATCCACAATTCTGTTCTTTTCCTGCAAAATACATTCACAATATTACTTACTATGTAAGTACTATGTAGGATGACACTTCCGTTGATTAAATCTGAGACCTTTTTTTTTTTGTTAATAACTATAATGTCACACTTACCAGAGAAGGAAATTAACCAGAAAAATGCAAAGGGAGGGACAAGACTTGATGACCAAACACAAGAGAGTAAGGAAGGTACCTGTGCTTGTGAAGAAGAAGAACCAGGAGCCAAATATAACATAGAATCATGCCACATACTTCTGTCATGGCAAAGGCCCATGGGATTCTAGGAACACTGGAACAGAAAAAAAAATTTTTTTGAACTGAAGAGAAGTAAATATCACCCTTTTCAATAGATATTCACTTTTCTAAAAATGAAATTAAAAGTTTAAATAAATTTACATCTCTCAGGAAATGGTATTTGGAGAGCCAGAGAATAAAAATCAATTTTATAAAGTGAACCACTTCTTAGAACATGTTTGTTGTCTGTGATTCCAAGTTCTGGCTCTCTATGAAAAAGCAATGACCATTTTCTCCCACCTTATCGCATGGCAAACCTGGATACAGAACTACCCACAAAGAACGGAAAAAAAGACCTCTTCTTATATGTTAATTTCAGAATCCAGACAATGAGGACTTGAAATTATTCTTTTCTTTAATAATTATTTCCATTATTATCATGACAAAAATATTTAAATATGTAATACATATAAATATGTATATATACAATTTTTTTAAGTGTTTAAAAGTGTTTATTTGGGACTGGGGTTGTGGCTCAAAAGAATAAGTACATCTTAATCACCCCAGAAAATTCCCCTGTGCCCCCACCCCAGCACAAGGGCAACAACTGACCTGACTGGTGTCCCTGAAAGGATTGCCTTTTCCAGAAAGATTTACTTATTGTAAGTTCATTCCTTGAACAACTTCTTGTAATTCTCCAAAGCTAATAAATACTTTTTTTATTTGCAATACTCGGGATTGATTCCAGGGGCACATTATCTCTGAGTTACACTCTCATTCCTTTTTATTTTTTGAGACAGGGTATCTCTAAATTGCTGAGACTGGCCTTCAACTTGTGATATGTCCTTCCTTGGCCTCCTCAGATGCTGGGATTACAGACCTGATCCAGAGCATACAGCTATTTTATTAATCTCTCTTTTCCCTCAAGGGAAATGTGTCCTAGAGCTCTTCTTGCTCTTATCCCAATTTAGAATGGCTGCATTTTCTACTCCTCCTGCGTGGTTATTTATTAGAATAAAGTTATTATTAGAATAAAATTCACCTTGTGAATTCCTCTTTCTATATCAAATTTTCGGATTTTAAAAATTTAATAACAGTTATCAAGAATACAAGCAATAATAAATGTTGATGAGGATATGGGGGAAAAAGAACACTCAATACATTGCTGGTAGGACTGCACACTGGTGCAACCACTTTGGAAAGCTGTGTGGAGATTCCTCAGAAAACTTGGAATGGAACCACCATTTGACCCAGCTATCCTACTACACGGTCTATATCCAAAGGACTTAAAATCAGCATACTATAGTGACACAGCAACATCAATGTTTATAGCAGCTGAATTCATAATAGCCAAACTGTGGAACCATCTAGATGCCCATCAATAGATAAATGAAAAAAATAAACTGTGGTGTATATACACACACAATGGAATATTATTCATCATTAAAAGAAAATAAAATTATGACATTTGCAGGTAAATAAATGGAGTTGGAAAATATCATGCTAAGCTAAGTAAATCAGTCCCCAAAAATCTAAAGGCCAAATGTTTTCTGAGTCCATGACAGGAGGGGGTGGTTCAGAGAACCAACTTTGGAATGGGATAAAGGAAGGGTGGGGAGCGATCATAGGGGTAGGATGGTGGAATGAGATGGACGTCATTACCCTAGGTAATGATGTATGACTCAGGGTATGTATAATTGCACGAATGGTGCATCTCTACTTCGTGTACAGTCAGAGGATTGAAATGTTGCATTCTATTTGTGTAAGATGAATTGAAATACATTCTACTGTCATGTACAACTAAGTAGAACAAATTAAAAAAAAATCTAAGTTCTGCTTGGTAGTATAGGGTATGGCCTATAATCCCAGTTACTTAGAGGCTGGGGTGCATTAGCAACTTAGTGAGACCCTGCCTCAAAAAAAAAAAAAAAAAAAAAAAAAAAAAAAAAAAGGGCTGTAGCTGTAGCTCAAGGGTAGAGCACTCCTGGATCAAATCCCTAGTATCCCCAAAAAGGTTTGTATTTTTAAAATTTATTTCATTTTTCCCTTCCTCCTTTCTTTCTTTCTAGGTACTAGGGATTGAATCAGGGCCTCACACATGCTAAGTAAGCATTCATCACTTTTTTTTTTTTTTTAAGTATTCTTCTGCTCCCTATTTTGTTTCCAAATTTCCTTTTTTCCTGTTTGTATTGGTATGTTTTCCTTGAATGTTTGGTTATTCTTGAATGACCATTCATATGGTCTACTGTGTAAAATAGGCTTCAGAAGCAAACCCTGGAACAAATATCAGTGTGAAAGAGATTTTTGAGGAAGAGTTCCAAAGAAAATCTATAGGGTGGTAGAACATGAAATCAATAAGACAGAGAAGCAAAACAAGGGTGAGACATAAAGCAAAACTCTGTAGGAAGTCAGGAATTGCTAACTTCAGCTCAATCCTATGGGGAATTTGGTCCAGTGTAGGTTCCAGCTAAATACTGTCCCAGTTAGGGCAAAGAGAAATGAAGTATCTATACCCCATCTCTTAAGTCATTGGCTATGGACTGCTACTAAAGGAATGTAAATTTCTAAGCATTTTTTTACTCTCTTTTCAAGTAGGCAGTGTATTCTGGCAGCTCAAGAGTAGCCCTCCAACAAACAGGCATAACTACCGGGTCTTGAGAGCATTAGTGTTCAGGAAAATGGAAAAGAGATCTGAGGGGATACTGAAGGAACACTAACAGCATCTGCGACTGTTCTCTGATGAAAAAAGCTTTAAATGTTTAAGAGCATGAAGCTTTGTTAGTGAATGACACTGTAGATAGTAAGGCAAAAAAAATTTGGTTTCAAATTCCTGTTATAATTGAGAAAATGTCTATTTGTACATGAATGTTCAAGCAGCATTATTAATAGTAGCCAAAAGAAGGAAACAAGCCCAATGCCCATCAATTAATAAGTGGGTAAATAAAATATGGTATATCTACACAATAGAAAATCATTTGGTAATAAAAAGAAACATAGTATTGATGCATACTATAATATGTATGAATCCTGAAAGCATGTTAAGAAGCCAGATACAAAAAAGCCACAGATGGTATCATTTATATGAAATGGACAGAATAGACATATTCATAGAAACAATGGTTGGCAGGGTCTGAAGAAAGGAGGGAAAAGAGTATGATTGCTAATGGTATGAATTTCTTTTGAGGTTGAATGTTTTGGATTTAGTGGTGATGGCTGTACAACTCAAAACAAAATCCTCATTGCTCTACCAAACTATTTTCCCTTTCTTCCTTTATTCCTTGTGATGGCTATTTACAGAAGTTCAGGATAATTGTCACTCTAATTCTAATAATAATTTGTGTTCTTGCTCACTTCTACTTTCACTTCTCTTCCTATCATCTTGTCCTTTACCCTACACCACAGCAATTTCAACTCATGTTGTAACTGAAACCTTGTCATTTAAGATTATTCCTCATAATCTCAATTTCATGAATTGTATTGTCTAATACCCCTATGCCAAGGGTATGTAAGTTTTTTTTTTTTTTGGCAGGGGTGGTTCTGGGAATCAAACTCAGGGCACTAGTCATGCTATATACACGCTGTACCATAGTAATCACCTCGAACAGGCCCCTAGTGCTGCTATGACATTACATGAATCTGCTCACTCTTCTGTTTTGTAGAGGAACATTTTATATTCCAGCTTTTCTTTCCAAACCTCCATTTCTTTTCTCTGTTCTCACTTTCTGTACACAGAGAAAATAAAAGCCATCAGAAGAGCACTTCCTATGTTCCATCAGCACATATAGCAGTCTTCTGCCTCTGTTTCCACATTTTCTACCTTTGCTGTTATTATATTTATTTTGTTTATTTATTTTTATGTGGTGCTGAGGATGGAACCCAGAGTCTCACACATGCGAGACGAGCACTCTACCGCTGAGCCACAATCCCAGCCCCTCATTCCTATTTTAAACTCTACAGTTTAGCCTATTCAAAACAAAACAAACAATACCTTTTGACCCCATATCTCCCCCTCATTCCTTCCCACACTATAGCTCCACTTAGTTCTTATAGAAAAGTTTGCCCTTATAAGAAAGATTTGATTATCTCTAATTTCTGTGTTCCCATTCTATTTCTCTCATCATTTCTTCGACTAATTGTTTTATTTTGAAAAAAATCTGATTCTACTGAAAAAAGTTACAAGAATAATAAGCACTTTGTTTCTCATCTAAATCCCTCATTGTTTGTAATAATTAATGCTCTGCCACATTTACTTCATTACACACACACACACACACACAACTCTTTTGGGGGAAACTGAAGTCTCCCAAAGTAAATTACAGACATTATGGTACTCTAAATATTTTGGCATTTCTAAGAACAAGCATATCCTTTTCATAACTCAATATACTATTACATCCAGGAAATTATAACATTGATTTAGTTATCATCATTTAATATACAGGTCTTCAAAATTTCCTAATTACCTCAAAATGTTCTTTACAGAAATATTCTTTCTTAATATAGGATCCAATTAAAGTATTGTTCCTGATTATATCTCTTCAATTTCTCTTACAATTCCCCCTGGTTTTTGTGATGACACTGATATTTCTGGGGATTTCAGATTACTTATTGTGTAGAATATTCCATGTTTCAGATCTTTCTGATTATGTTCTCATAGAGTTACATTTTTTAAAAATTAGGGTGGGGAGCAAGATTATAGGTGATATTGTGAACATCACCCACTTTCAATGCACATAATGTTGGTTTGTTCTATGGAGATGCTACATTTGGTCATTTGGTTAAGCAGACACATGCCAGGTCTTGCTATATTGTAAAGGTACTTTATTCCTTATGTAATTAAGTAATACGTAAGATGATACTTTCAGATCTCGACACTATGCTGCTACCAAATGGCCTTTCACCTTATTGGAGGATGCAAAACAGTTGTGCGACCACATTTATTTGCTGGATAGTGTTCTTGAAGGGCTTCCTGTCTTACCCATTATTTTTTGTTTATTACCATAGATTTAAAGATTATTTTTCTTACTCAATATATTATAGTCCATTACCAACATTATTCTTTTTGATGTTCCAATTATACTAATTTGTTCAGCAGGAGCCCCTTTAAACCAATTCCTATGTTTTTTTGACATGTTGCCATTGGTTTGTGCACTTTCCCTGATTTATGGCACAAGATCTGCTTCTCACTTATGTTATACTTTCCTTACCACAGACTTAAAATTGGTCACTTCTCTGAGAAGCCCTGGTCTAGTTTCTTTTCATCTGGGAATGGTGGTTATATATGACCATCTATAAGCTCACAGTGTTCACTGCCAAGTTTCAGGGTTTTTTGCTCTGTTTTAATTTTTTTAGTTGTAGATGAACACAATACCTTTATTTATTTATATGTGGTGCTGAGGATAGAACCCAGTGCCTCACACATGCAAGGCAAGTGTTCTACCACTGAACCAAAAAATCCCAGCCCCCATTGCTGAGTTTTTGTTGCAAATCACTTCATATAATTTCATAGAAATTATCCACATTCTTTTTTTTTATGATTAAATAGTAATTCACTGTGTAGATGTAACCATAGTATATTCAATAGTTTTCCATGGATAAACGTTTAAATTATTGCCAATATTATAATTATTATAAATAATATCACAATGTAATGTTTTTTCATATTTGTGAAGAATTACCTTCAGGTAAATCACATTCTCACTTGAATCCATTATAATTGGATTTTTGCCATTATTAACTCTTGCCATAGTCACTGATGACCAATATGTCACTGATGACCAATATGTCGCTAAATCCAAAGGCCAATTAATTACTGAATTACATGACCTCTCTTGAGCATTTGACATAGCCAGTTACCCAGCCTTCTTAAAATACTTTTTTTGCCTGACTTCTAGGATATTTGTGGAAGTATCTTTCTCTTCAGTCTTCTGAATGATTTCTCTTTCTCTCGATCTTCTTTAATAGTTTCTCCTTATTTATTTGATTTCAATGCTCTTCCTATTTTTTACTTCTTGTTCCTTAAACATGCCAGAATACTCCCAGTTTAGAATTTTTTGTGCCTAGCTGTTTCCTCTGCTATTTTCCCCAACATATCCACATATCTTTTCACCAGATATCCACACACTTTCTTCCTTAGGAATTTTTGTTTACAGGTGGGAAAACTATATAGAATAGGAGATAGAATATTCTAATAACTTCTTAAACAACTTTCAACCAATTCTGTTTATTTTAGCATAACTCCTTCACCTCCAGTGTCCACAGCTTTGAGAAATTTGCAATATAAATTAGGTTGATTTTCAGTTTTCTCCATTGCTATTTTAGAATTAGGATATTTTTTGCTAGTTGCCATTCATTCATTCTGCCTTCACACTTCCAAAAATGTATAGCTGTTTTATCCAACCCATCCTGTAGGCTTTAGTACTTAAAAAACAAAAGCAAACAAAAAAAATTTTAGTTGGGATTTCACAGGGAGCAAAAATGTCATGTGTATGCTATTCTTTCTGTGTATGTATATGTGACTGTGTGTGTGTTACTGGGAATTGAAGGCAGGGGCTCATTTATGCTAGGAAAGTACTCTACCCACTAAACTACATCCCCACCCCTTTTTATTTTATTTATTTTCAAAATTTTTATTTATTTATTTATTTTTTGAGAGAGAGAGAATTTTTTAATATTTATTTTTTAGTTTTCGGCAGACACAACATCTTTGTTGTTTGTATGTGGTGCTATGGATCGAACCGGGGCTGTACGCATGCCAGGCGAGCGTGCTACCGCTTGAGCCACATCCCCAGCCCCCCAACCCCTTTTTAAATTTTAAGATAGCATCTTACTATGTTGCCCAGGCTGGCCTACAACTTACAATCCTCCTGCCTCAGCCTCCCAAATACTACTGTCTTTTTTTTTTTTTTTCCAGTGGTGGGATCAATCCCAGAGCCTCACACATGCCAGGGAAGCACTCTAACACAGAGCTCAATTCCCAGACCCTATTCCACCATTGTAAAGTGAATATTCTAAAATTATTTCATCTTGCCAGTTGTAGTACACTCTGGTAATCCCAGCAACTCAGGAGGCTTAGACAGGAGGATCCCAAGTTTGAGGTCAGTTTAGCCTTGAAAAAATTTGTAGTGCCTTATTTTTATAAAATATTTTGCCCTTGACCTTCCGAAAGTAACATAGTAAGTATTTTAAGAATTTTTTATTTTATTTTATTTTGAGATAGAGTCTTACTAATTGCCCAGGCTGACCTGTGGGAGGCCATCTTCGCATGTGATTTGAGTCACCTCCCTGGCTGGGCGAGAGGTGCTTAGGCACATCTTGTGTCCAGAGCTTTCCCTACCCTTCTGAGGTCCGAGGGCTTGTCCGTGTGGAGGCGGACAAGGCTTCATAAATGAAGGTTCAGAACATGAGAAATCTCTAGGGAGTTTTGAATTAAAGAGACAGACTCTAATTACCTTTAAACCACCTCCAGGACAGCTTCTCCTGGCTCCAGCCTCCAGCCACCTATTATGGTAGCAAGGTTTACTGAAGAGGCTAGCTAGAGAGAGAGAGAGAGAGAGAGAGAGAGAGAGAACACGCGAGGGAGTGGACTTTTATTGGGGAATGGGAAAATCCCATCCCATGAAGATTAAGGGGGCAGTGTCCCAAGGCCAGGTACAACGATTGGGTCTTTGGGGTAGTGGCCAGACACACCTCCACACGGACAAGCCCTCAGACCTCAGAAGGGTGGGGAAAGCTCTGGACAAAAGATGTGCCTAAGCACTTCTCGCCCAGCCAGGAGGTGACTCAAATCACGTGTGAGGATGGCCTCCCACAGGTCAGCCTGGGCAATTTAGTAAGACTCTATCTCAAAATAAAATAAAATAAAAAATTCTTAAAATACATATACTATAAGTTACTTTCGGAAGGTCAAGGGCAAAATATTTTATAAAAATAAGGCACTACAAATTTTTTCAAGACTTCTTTTAAATCACAAATATAAACAGTTCTGTTTATTGTTCTATTCTTATTTTTCATACAATATACTATATTCTTTTTATAAATCCAGTATTTAATAAAAAATAATACTATAATTAAATCCATTTGTACTAGTTGTGATAACTCCAATTTATCTGGTGATAAGAGACTGCCCACATTTTCAGAAAAGCAGAACCCTGCTCATTAATTAAGGAAAAAGAATGGGGGCTAGGGATATAGCTAGCTCAGTGGTAGAGCACTTGCCTAGTACATATGAGGCACTGGGTTCAATCCTCAGCACCACATAAAAGTAAAAAAAAAAAAATCAATGGATCAAACATACTTCCAGGACACCCTTTCAAAATCTGAAATGTGCAAGGATTAAATCTATACAAAAATAAATTAGGGCTGGGGTTGTAGCTTTGTGGTAGAGCGTTTGCCTACCATGTGTGAGGCACTGGGTTCAATTCTCAGCAACACATAAAAATAAATAAAATAAAGGTCCATAGAAAACTAAAAAAAAAATATATATATATTTTTTTTTTTCTTCATATATATATATGAAGAAAAATAAGTTAAGCAGTGGTCACCTAGGTTTGAACTTTTAAGTTTAGGTAAGGTTTTTACTTTAAATGATTTCAAAATATCTTTTTAATACCACCAGATAAAGCAAATGTAAAGTATATGTCAACCACAACCACAACAACATAGTATCACTGCTGTTACTACAGCAACCTTCTACAAACTTAGCATGTAGGAAAAATACTTACCTGTCTAAGAATATATCTGGGAGTGGTGGATAGGTCTGCATGTCAGGCACTCGTTCATGGACTATAACCATAATGAAAGATGTAAACCCGAATACTATAAAAACATATATACAACTTAGTATGGTCTTCCAGTACTCTGGGTCCAATCTTCGAACAGGATGTTTGTTTTTGCCATTCATGTACTGGTACTCATCAGAATTCAAGTCAGTGATGGGTCCATCACAGTCATGTGAAAGTTCACCATTACAGAGCCAGTCTGCACTTTGAAGAGCACTGATGAATGGGGTCATGGAACTCATGGGACTGTCACTATTGTAGCCCATTTCTTCTAAAACATCAATATGTATTTTCTGCAATTTTCGGACAGAAAGCATTAACCTTTTAATGTCCCCTAGGACTTTGATTTCCAGAGGAGGAGACCGGAGATCATATTCAGTCAATGTTAACAATGTGATTCCATCAAGTCGGTGCTTATTGCATAAAATGTCCACATATTCAAAAAAGCCTTCATCCTTCAGCCACACAGCTACATGCTTGGTAGTCCAACGGCGAATACAGAGTTGATTGGGACCTGCCATTTCTTCCTCTACTGTCTGCCAAGGGAAAATAAGTAAACAAAACAAAAATTTTAGTGTGTTAACAACTCCTTCAAAGACCAAATACACAAAAACAGCAGAAACAGTCATTTACCTACATTCCCTACTGGATTCTAGAATCAAATAAATAGATATTATAAAATTACCATATTCTTAGAAAAAGTATCTTTCCAATTTGAGGCAGAAAAAAATCCCCTACAAAAGCAAATAGATAATTGTAATGCATCCTGTTGTCATATTTAACAAATTAAAATGAAAAGGAAAAAACCCTGCACTTCCCACTTAGACAAATTACAATATTTAACGTCTAGGAAAAAAACTTTTTTGTTTCATTACTTTTGTCATCATTATCAATATCATAATCAAAAACAATTGTTTACTGTAAATTTCTACATTGGTGGGACCAAGGCATGTCTGTCTTGTCAGGTTGATCAATGTGTTATTTGAACAATAGTAATAAACAAATGCCCCGTAGGGTCCTTAAAAAAAAAAAAAGCAAATAGATAACTGTAATTCCAGGAAACTCTTAAGAGTTAAAATATTTCTATCTACTATTATATATAAAATGATTTCTCTAACAGATATTGAGCCTTTAAACTAGTTATAAATTTGGGTCTTAATAAGAACTCAGTTACTTCTATACTGTGAATATCTCATTATAGAATGGAATAAGACACTTTTGGGATTTTAGTGATAATTTTTTTAATGGTCTTTTCAATTAACATAAGTTTGATGACTCATACTTTACATTACAGTTATAAAAGGCCAATATTATGCTATGTTTTAAAAAGCACTTATTAATTTTACTATTTTTATCCTATTAAGATGTTTATGTCATTTTCCTATTGTAAGACTTTCAGTTACCCTGGACTGTATCAGGTTTATAAAGTATATCAGATAAATGGGAGACAAAGTCCTACATAGGGGTTAAAAAAAAGAAAGGAAAAACAAAACATTATTTCTCAAATGTACCTCCTCAACTATTAAAGCCTGTGTGTTTTCTGACATTTTTCTAAATCTCTAAACACTGAGTCTATTTCCTTCTGAGATGATTTTCAAAATGTGATGGGGAAACTTTAAAGCATTTTTTAAAAATATGAAAAAAAATGATACAATGAACATCCATGTGCCCACAACACAGTTTGGGGGGTCAAAAAAGTTCCAATACAAATGTTTTATTTCTTAATCTGGATGGATACTAGTTATACAGGTATGCTCCTTCTATGAAAAATCATCATGCTACATACTTATGATCTATACTTTTCTGTATATATGCTAACATTTATTTTAAAAGAGCACTTTAAAAAGCAAGACTAAAAATTATATACAAATTTATCCTGAAAGATAAATCAGTGTCCTTCACAATGAAATGGATAACATTCTCCTCCTCTCCTCCCAGATGTAACATCTCCTAACTTTGGTGTTTATCATTGCTTTTTGCATTTTGTGCTATGAAAACCTTCTATAGTTCCTTAGGATGAGGACAGTGAAAAGCAGATGGTACATGCATTCTCCTCCTATCCACACAAACTTCTTTCCATGAAGACTTAAAATAATTCAGCAAAAACAGATACTTTAATAAGTACCACTTGTATCATCAAATTATTCCAACAAGAAACACACTTGATAAAATTCCACCCACAGATGAGTGAGAAGAAAATGTCAGCTAATCATAAGTATTTATTTCTTAATTACTTAATCCAAGTTTTTAGAAGGCTTAAACCATATTTTGTTTCCAAATAGAACTTTTGGTTTTATCAACCCTATAGATTTTTAGTCTTAGAAAATTAAAATCAAATCCATCTAAAGGAGTTCATATTTTTTTAAAGTTACTGCAACATTACAAAAAAACTCTGACTCAACTCTTTTTTTAAATTTTTTATTTGTTCTAACTTATTTGTACATGACAGCAGAATACAAATAGTACAATATTTCAATTCTCTGGTTGTACACAGTATAGAGATTCACCCTCATCTCACTCAATTCTTTTAAGCTACAGTATATCATTCTGCACCCCAAATGTCAAGGAACTATGATTTGTGGAATTTACACATTGTTTTGGTTCATATACACAGCTAGGTAGTTTATTCTATCTACTTATTTTACCTACTTACATATCTCCTTTTCTTCTAGGTATACTCTGACTAAATTACTTGACCCTTAGATAGCCAGCAAGCATATGCTACAAAATCAACAACAGTTATGATGCAGCAACCTGAGAAAGAAGTGCACTCATAACAACAAGGCCAGATTTCTTCATTATATTCATTACATTTCTATTCTGCTGCCTTTCCCCTTTAACAGCTTACCACCAATGGGTTCCAAGTCACTCCCATGCTTGTAGCATTATTCTTCAGTACAGTTTCATCTCATATTCTACTCAAAATGATTCTTCTTTCAATTTTTTTTCTTTCCTGTTTTTCCCTGTCTTAGCTCATAGTTCTTTACAATCTCCACCAAGCAAATGAGCTTAAGGGCTTTGAAGCTGATGTTTTAGCTGCTAGAAAATAGGAGTTATCATACATAGAAGCCTCATAGAAGTCTTTGAGTCTGGTGTGGGAAGGCCCTAAAAGCATGACACATTTCACTGTTCTGCTTCATCAGGTCAGTGCATGTCCTTTAATTATATGGTACTGCATAATAGTTAGAGACACTAAATCACTATGTAACTATGTTGTGGAGGCCTGCATTAAAGAGATATATTAAAAGATGATAAAAAGGTTTAGGGTCCATTTAATATTTATGTTGTGCCACAGGAATTACAGGGAACAGAAGACTTCGAACAAAAAAGAGATACAGGTTTCATACAAATCAAAAAATTAAGAAATTAGGTTAGTGAATGCTTTCAGTTTTAACTAACACTGGTTTGAATCAATTATCATTTAAAGGACTCCTGCTTCTGGCCAAGATGTAGTAACAAGGACTAAATGTATTTACTCTCAGACCTGAAACAACCAAAAAACCAGACAAAATATATGGGAGGTGGGGGTCAAGATAGCGGACATCAGGTAAATCCATTAGGGACAGGAAACCACTAAGGTGGGCTCTATCACCCTAGCTTACTTCTTTTGAAGGCTTTCAAGCCACAAAGGCATAGAATGAGAAACCCAGGTGAGGCCTAAGGGACTAGCTCACTTGAGAAAATAAAATTAATAGTCTGGGGTGATCATGGTGGCTAGTGTTCGCAGGATGAATACTAGAGAAGATAAATACACACAGAGGGAGAACTCCAGAGATTCGCAGACTGTCTCCCTTGAATACTGAGTTGAATGCTGATCAATGTGTGCATAGAAGGAAACTAACCAAGACAGAGAAACCCCACCCAAAACAATTCCTGGCACCCACAAAGGCCAAGAAAAATGCCTATCCCAAAAAGCCAGACTGGAAAAAAAAAAAAAAAAAGCTCATGATTCATGGGGTTTGGGGTACCAACCATACAAGAAAGATCTTGCCACTGAAGTGAGGCAAAATTAACTCTAAAGCAGTGATTTTTAACTGATGCTAATTATCCTCACTCTTTAGGGATATTTGGCAATATCTAGAGACATTTTTGATTGTCCCAACTGGGGGGCAATGCTACTGGCATCTAGAGAAAAGATCGGGGATGCTGATAAAATTCTATAATGCTGGGGAGTGATACTGACCAAATTATATTGTTATGTTGTGTATTGCATGCATGTACAAATATATAACAACAAATCTCATCAGTGTGTACAACTATAATGCACCAATTTAAAAAAATGTGGAAAGGGCTGGGGTTGTGGCTCAGCGGCAGATCGCTCGCCTAGCAAGTGCGAGGCCCTGGGTTCAATCCTCAGCACCACATAAAAATAAACGAACAAAATAAAGGTATTGTGCCCAATTATACATGTGGAAAAAGGGGCTGGAGTTGTAGCTCAGTGGTAGAGCACTTACCTCACAAATGTGAGGCACTGGGTTGGATCCTAGCACCCCATAAAAATAAATAAAGTCATTGAGTCCATACACAACTAAAAAATGTATTTTAAAAAAGTGGGGAAAAAATTCTATAATGCACAGGACTCCTTTCCCTTCCCAAAAATGGATCATTTGGCTCAAAATATTGGTGCAGAGCTGGCCACTGTGACACATGCTTGTAATCCCAGCTACTTAGGAGGCTGAGGCAGGAGGATTGCAACATGAGCAACTTAGTGAGGCTCTGTCTTAAAATAAAAAATAAAAGGGGTAGGGATGTAGGTGTTCAGTACTAAGTACCCCTCCTTCAATCTCCAGTACTGGAGGGTGGGTAGGACACTATCTCTTGAGAAAGGATGACTACACTAAACCTATCTCTGGTCCTGTGGTAAGGGCTCTCCAGGAACAAAGAGAAGCAGACATGGCACACTCAGTAACCAGGTATGCATGCACGACTGTTAGGCAACGTGGCACAGTCAGTATCTATGTGCATATGAGGAGTTGCAACTGTTGCAGTTCTAGAGTACAAAAAACCCAATCAGAATGTATGTTACCATATTGGGGAGACAAAGGGACTACCATGTAAGGGCAGAGAGACTGGACTATCAACACCCCCACTATGCTTGGGGCTCAGACTTTGGAAATGAATCCGCTGAGCCAGCGCTGACATTAATAAATGCTGCTTCCTGGTGAAAGCCCTGGTGTCTCTGTGCAAGAATCCTACAACAGTCCAGCCTAACAGATCTTAAAAGAATCAAAAGGATCAAACTGTTTTCAAGCAATTTAACTGTATTTCACAACCAGTTCAGGAATATTAATAGGAGAAATATAAAAGTATTCAGAATTCAATAGGTAAAATTCATAATATCTGGCACCCAGCCATAGCTTATCAGGCATGCAAAGCAGGAAACTGAGAAAAATACATTAAGACAGAAATTGATTTATACCTAATAAAGGATAAAAGAATTAGCACATAGATAAGAAAATCAACAGGTATAATAACTGTATTATGTTTTTTAAAGTTAAGAGACATGGATACATTAAAAAAAAGACTAAATTTGAATTTTTACAGATGAAATTATATTATCATTGATGGAAAATACATTGGATGAGATTAAGAGCTGACTGTGTTGCCAGGCCAGGTGCAGCATTCCTATGCTCCCAGTGACTCAGGAGACTGAAAAAAAAAAAAAAAGGTAAAAAGAGCTAATCTTGTAATAGGGACCCTTTAAAATTGGGGATTTAAAGGAGGACCCCAGTAATTGCCTTTTGCTCCTGTGACATGTTCTCTCTCAGTTCTTTCCAGCTTATCTCAATTCCAGTGAGTCCTGTGGGCCTACACCCTATGACAGGCACCAATGCTCCTCCCACCCCCCCAGGCAGGAAAAATCACCTCATAAAGAGAATCAAATTGCTCCCCTCAAGCAATGATGACTTCTCTGGCTTGCATCAGGACCCCACAGAACCTGTCCTGAGATAATGATCAACCAGTTCTTTTAGTACCTGAGGACAGGTCTTATTAGGACACTGGTACTGCAGTAGGTACTGTTCCTTCCCAGTATGGAAAATAGTCTTTTTTTTACTTTACCACCACCTGTCTCTCTGATTGGGCTCTCCTGGTTGCCAGAAACTGGGATAAGGGAGAAGGGAGAGTTATTGTCTAATGAGTACAGTTCCAGTTTCGGAAGATAAAAATAGTTCTAGAGATAGGTGGTGGTAACAGTTGCATACAATGTTAATGTACTTAATGTCAATGAACTATACACTTTAAAAATAGTTACTATGGTAAATTTTGGTGTAAATATATATCTACCTATATATATCGTGAAGGGGGCATGGAGAGCAGGCTGTGCTCTGCTCTGAGTTACTGCATGATGTATAGAACAGAAGTTTTCAGGCTATGCCTAAATCTGTGTTTCTTCATTTTGTAAAGCAGTAGATTACCAAAAGCTAATCAATTTTGATTTTAAGTGCTAAGGTGAAATGGGACTATACCTTGTTTATACAAGAAAACAACCACTATCTGCCTGGCCATAAGGCATAAATCCATAATAAATAAATCGTGCCAATGAAAATAACCACCTGTGAACTTATCAGAATTAATCAGAAGCACATGGATGCATGGGCATTACTCATGAGCTTTACTTTAACACACCAGACCACCAAATGAAGCAACTGCCTAACTCAAGGGCCATAAAAGGTGAAATCCCCTGAGACTAAACATGGAGACATTCTAACCTATTACCTGGTCAGGAGCTTTGCACAGGAAAATCGCCAAAGCAGGGCTTTAGCAGAGTTTGGTTTCTCCTGCTTGTGATGACCACTCCAAGTTGACATCTCAAGCTAACACTCCTAGATAACACTAGGAAACTGCCATCTGTCTGAACCTTGGCTTAGAATAGTATATTCCAGAGTTTTGATATCTCTGTACCCTGAACAATTTCTTCAGCTAGCTGGTTCAAAATCTTATCTGTCCATCTTTAGTGACTGCATTTGCATGTGTTCTTTGCCTTGCTCGTTTGAGCTCTTCATCCCCCGACACATCTACACCCCCAACCCCCAGCTGTCTTAATCTTTTCCTAGCCTTTCTGAAACCTATATGAAATTAAAATTGGAATAAAAGAACTTGTGTTTTCTTGTCTAATGACTACCAGGTAACCCAAGACATAAACATGTTTTGGTCTATGTTAACCACAAAGTTCATTCATGACAGGACTGAACTCCAGGGTGCTCTATCACTGGGCCACGACCTCAGTCCTTTTTTTATTTTTATTTTTTTAAAATATCTTTTTAAAAAATTTTTTTAGTTGTAGTTGGACACAAAACCTGTATTTTATTTATTTTTTTGTGGTGCTGAAGATCGAACCTAGCATCTCGCACGTGCTAGACAAATACTCAACCCCAGCCCCACTTTTTAATTTTTTATATTGAGAGAGGCCTCACTAATTGCCCAGGCTGGCCTAAAACTTGCAATCTTCCTGCCTCAGCCTCCCAAATTCTAAATCCTTGAGATTATAGGTGTGTGCCACCATGCTGGCTGCTATATATATTTTACCAAAATATAAGTAAATAAAAGAAAGAAAAAAGAATGAAGATAAAACAGTGAGAGGAGGGACAACTTCAAACAACCTAATATACATAAATTCCTTTTTTTTGGGGGGGGGGATACTAGGGATTGAACCCAGGGGCGCTCAACCACTGAGCCACATCCTCAGCCTGTCTGTCTGTCTGTCTTTCTCTCTCTCTCTCTCTCTTTCTTAATTATTAGAGACAAGGTCTCATTGAGTTACTTAGTACCTTGCTAAATTGCTGCGGCTGGCTTTGAACTTGTGATCCTCCTGCCTCAGCCTCCTGAACCACTGAGATTACAGGTGTGTGACACTACCCCAGCACAACCTAATGTGTTTTTAACTGGATATCTCCAAATGAGATGAACATCTTGCAAAAAAAGAAAGAATATAAAAAATAATAGTTGAAATAATAATAGTACCAATTTTTCCAAATCCAGTGAAAATTGTAAACATACTATAAAACATAAAAGCTAAATAAACTCCAAACCTAAGAAATAAGAGGGCTAAGGATGTAGTTCAGTAGTAAAGTGCTTAACTAGCTTAGACCCTAGGTTCAACCTCAGCACTACAATAAAAAAGAAACTAACATAATCATACTGCTCAAAACCAGTGGCAATGAGAAAATCTTAAAAGCAAAAGAAAAAAATTAGATAGATTAGAAATATGGGAACAAAGCTAAGAATGATAACAGATTTGGGCTAAGGATGTAGTTCAGTGGTAGAGTGCTTGCCCAACATACCTGAGGCTCTGGGTTAGAAACCCAACATCCTCCCAACAAGGAAGATTTGAGAGTAGGGTACAAGGGATTGAATTCAAAGGCACTCAACCACTGAGCTAAATTGCTTAGGGGCTCCCTAAATTGCTGAGGTTGGCTTTAAACACTTGTGGTTCTCCTGCCTCAGCTCCTGAGCTGTTGAAATTACAGGTACATGGCTCTGTGCCAGGTTTTTTTTTTTTTTTTTTAATTTTTAAAAAAATTTCACTGGGAACAAAACAAACTAGATTACAATGAAACTACATATATATATTTTTTGTTGTTGTTGTCCATTTGTTTATTACTAGGGATGGAACCTGGGATGTTCTATCACTGAGCTACATTTCCAACCCTTTTTTAATTTTGACATATGGTCTTGCTAAGTTGCTGGGAGTCTTGCTAAACTGCAAGGCTGAGCTCAAACTGTCTTTTTTTTTTTTTTACTTTTTTGTACCAGGGGTTCAATCCAGGGCACTTTACTGCTGAGCTACATCCTCAGTTGTTTATTTGGTTGTTTGCTTTTTGAGACAGGATCTCCCTAGGTTGCTGAGACTGGCCTTGAATTTTCAATCCTCCTTCATTAGCCTCCCCAGTTGCTTGGATTATAGGCATGAGCCTCTGTGCCAAGCATAAAATAATATATTTAAAATACTATAAGGAAAAATAAAAAGTCAACCAGTGGGGCTGGGGATGTGGCTCAAGTGGTAGAGCGCTCGCCTGGCATGCGTGCAGCCCGGGTTTGATCCTCAGCACCACATACAAAGATGTTGTGTTTGCCGAAAACTGAAAAATAAATATTAAAAATTAAAATAATAATAGTAATAAAAGTCAACCAGTGAATGTCTTTCAAAAATAAAGGTGAAACACCTTTGTCAGACACACAGAAGCTGACCCATTTCATCAGCAACAGGCTTACACTACAAGAAATGTTAAAAAAGAAAGTTCTTCAGGCAAGGGAAAAAAATGTTACCATATGAAAATATGATTCTACAGAGAGGAAGAACACTAGAAATGGTTACTACATAGATAAACACATATTTTTTCTTATTATTTATATTTCTTTAAAAGATAATTTACTGGGCTGGGGGTGTATTCAGGAGTAAAGCACCTGCCTAATATCTATGAGGCCCCGGGTTCAAGTCCCAACACCACACACACAAAAAAGGAAAGCAAAAAGGCAATGCAATATGGAATTATATTACAATATTACAGAGTAAAATACATGTCAACCAAAGCACAAAAATTGGGAGAAGTGAAAAAATACCAACTACTAAAATTTTTAAAAAATGGAATTATTGTTAATAAGCCAACAAGGGAGATTAAAATAGGGCTGGGGATATGGCTCAATGGCTGAGTGACCCTAAGCTCAATCTCCAGTACTCCAAAACAAAAACAAAACAAAAAAACCCCACTGAATTCAAAAGAAGGGGTAAGCAGAACAAAATGGGAGAAAAACAGAAAAGACAAAGAAGATGTTACATAACCATATCAATAATCACATTAAATGTAAAAGTCTTGGACTGAGGAAATAGTTCAGCTTGCCTAGCATGTAGGAGGCCCTGGGTTTGATTCCTAGAAGTAGGGGCAGGGAGGAGAGGAAGAAAGAAAAAGTAAATGCCTTAGGTACCCCAACTGAAGGGCTGAGAATTTGGCTGTGGGGCTGCAGTGGCATACACCTATAATCCTAGCTGCTTGGGAGACCAAGGTAGAAAGATCCTAAATTCAATGTCAGCCTCAGAAATTTAGCAAGACCTTATTTCAAAACAAAACAAAAAGGGACCAGGGCAGAGATTGTCAGATTATCTGAAAATATGCAACTGAATGTTGTCTGTGAGAAATGTAATTTAAAAATAGAGAGAGGTTAAAAGAATGGGAAAAATAATACCATGTTAACACTAATTAAATCAGCTGGGTACTTTTATTTTATTTATTTACTTTTATGAGGTTCTGAGGATCGAACCCAGTGCTTCACACATGTTAGGCAAGCACTCTACCACTGAGCTACAACCCTAGCCTAGGAATTTTTTAAAAAATATTTTTAAATTGTAGTTGGACACAATACCTTTATTTATTTATTTTTATGTGGTGCTTAGGATGGAACCAAGGGCCTCGCACGTGCTAGGCAAGCTCTCTACCGCTGAGCCAAAATCCCATCCCTAGCCCAGGAATATTTTTAAAGATCATTTTATAATGATGACAAAGAAATCCTAAGGGTATATGTACTAAATAACATGTGAAGTAAAGCTGGTAGAACGGCAAGGAGAAATAATTCCACAATTTTAGTAATCAATTATCTTCTTTCTATAATTGATCAATAAGCATTGATCAAGATAGACCATATTATAGGCCATAAAGCCAGTTGGGGTAGACCTAAAAAGGTTCAAGTCATACTAAATATGTTCTGTGACCATGACGCAATTAAATTAAATTAGAAGCTGGGCACAGTGGTGTACATCTATAATCCTAGCAGCTCAGGAGGCTAAGGCAGAAGGATTACAAGTTCAAAGCCAGCCTCAGTAACTTAGCAAGGCCCTATCTCAAAAAAAAAAAAAAAAAAAAAAAAGGGCTGGGGATGTGGTAGAGTGATTAAGCACCACTGGGTTTAATTGCTGGTTCCTAAATAAATAAATAAATGTTTTAAAAATAATAAAAAATTAGAAATCAGTAACAAAGATCTCTAGAAAGTTTCCCAAATATTTGGGAACTAGGGGCTGAGGCAAGAGGATTGCAAGTCTAAGGTCAGCCTCAGACTTGGCTCAGAGGTAGAGCACTCACCTGGCATGCGTGAGGCACTGGGTTCCATCCTAAGCACAACATAAAAAAATAAAATAAAGGTATTTTGTCCACCTACAACTAAAAAATAAATGTTAAAAAATATTTGGGAACTAAATAATACACGTAGGTCAAAGAATTCAAATGGAAAAACATTTGATCTGAACACCAATGAAAACACCACAACACCATAGAACTTACAGGATGCTGCTAAACCAGTGTTTGGAAAATTTTGATAGAACTAAATACCTACATTAAAAAATGATGGAAGGTCTCAGATTAGTAGCCTTGGCATTTACAAAACACAGGATCTAGATAAAGATAAAATTAAACCCAAAGTAGAAGGAAAATAATAGATAACAGTAGAAATCAGTAACAAAGATAACAGATAAACAATAAAGAAAAATCAGGGCTGGAGTTGTGGCTCAGTGGTAGAGTGCTTGCCGGGCATGTGTGAGGCCCTGAGTTCAATCCTCAGTACTACATATAAATAAACAAACAAACAAACAATCCATAAAAAGCAATAAAGAAAAATCAGTAAAACCAAAAGTTGATTCTTTGAGGTCAATAAACTGATAAAACTTTTGGCCAGAATAATCAAAAAAGACAGTGAGAAATCTAAAAATTACCAATGTCAGAAACAAAAATGGTGACATCACCACATATCCTTCAGATATTTAAAGGATAATAAGGGAATTTACACAAATAAGTTTGCTAATTTAGATGAAATGGACAAATTCCTGGAAAGATAGAAACTACCAAATGTCACTCAAGAAGAATAATTCTGTATCTACTAAAGAAATTTCTGATGTAGCTAAAAATATTCTGACAAAACAAATTTCAGACCTAGAGGGCTTCACTGCTAAGTGACAACAAGCATTCAAAGAAGAATATCAAATTCTCTACAAACCCTTCCAGAAAAAGAAGGAATATTTCTGAATTCATTCTGAGGCCAGTGTTACCCTGATACCAAAGCCAGATAAGAAATTACAAAACTACAAACTGATATCTTTAATGAACAGAGATGCAAAAATTCAAAACAAATCAAATCCAACATATACAAAAGAATAATATAAGCAAGTGGCATTTATCCCAAGAATTATTCAAAGATAATTTAACACTTGAAAATCAAAATAATTAATCATATTAACAAGCTAAATCAGAGAAATAACAGGATCATCCAAAAGATGAAGAAAAGCATTTGACCAAAAAGTAGCATCCATTCTTGTTAAAAATTCTCAGCAAACTTACATGGAAATTTCATCACTTTCATCTTTGATAAAAACTATAACATCATTTTGCTAAAAATATTTTTAGTACATCTATTTGTTTGTTTGTTTGTTTATTTATTTAAAAGTGGTGCTAAGGATTGAACCCAGTGACTTGCACATGCTAGGCAAGCACTCTGCCACTGAACCACAACTCCAGCCCCAACTAACATCATTTTTTTTTTTTGTAGTTGTAGATGGACAGAATGCCTTTATTTTATTTGTATATGAAGCTAAGGATCGAACCCAGTGCCTCATGCATGCTAGGCAAGCGCTCTGCCACTGAGCTACAGCCCTAGCCCCCAAGCAACCTCATTTAAAAAAAAAAAATTTTTTGTAGTTGTAGATGGACAGAATGCCTTTATTTTATTTTGTCAATTTTTATGTGGTGCTGAAGATTGAACCCAGTGCCTCACGCATGCTAGGCAAGCACTTTGCCACTGAGCTACAGCCCCGGCCCACTAACATCATTTTTAATGGTGAAAGACTGAATGCTTTAATTCTAATATCAAGAACAACGCAAGATTGTTCTCATTTTTATAAAAGATTATAAGTTCTTCAAGTTCAATAAGGCAAGAAGAAATAAAAGGTATACAGATTGAAAAGGAAAAAATAAAACTCATAGCTTGATCATTTATGTAGAAAATCCAACGATGCTTGCTTCGGCAACAAACAATTCTTGCTTTGGAACACATATACCAAAATTGAAACAATACACAGAAGATCAGCATGGCACCTACGCAAGATGACATGCAAATTCACCAAATACTTATTCCATACTGCTTTGGTCAGGGGGTGTAACTCAGCAGTAGAGTGCATGGTTAGCATGCAGGAAGCCCTCGCTCCAATGCCCAGAACCAAAAAACTTCAACATGATCCATCAAAAAAAAAAAAAAAAAAAATTGGAGGAACATGAAGGCGAGTGCTCTACCACTGAATCACAATCCCAGCCCATCTTTTTTTTTTTTAATATTTATTTTTTAGTTATAGGTGGACACAATGTCTTTATTTTACTTTATGTGGCGCTGAGGATTGAACCCAGTGCCTCACACATGCTAGGCAAGCGCTCTACCACTGAGCTACAGCCCTGGCCCCTCTCAGCTTCTTTACTACCAAAAATGAATTGCTTTCCTTTGCTCTGCCCTTCCACCATTATGTTCTACTTCACCACAGGCCCATAGCAATGGAGCCAGCCAACCATGGACTGAAACCTCTGAAATCATGAGCCAAAATAAATCTTTCTTCCTTTCAGATGTTTATGTCAGGCATTTTAGTCACAGTGACAAAAAGCTGATTAATACAATAATAAAGAATAATAGTCCAAAATTATTCTTTCTTTCTTTTCTTTTTTTTTGCAGCAGGATTGCGTGGGGTGGAGTGGGGCTGGGGTTAGAATATTGGGTCTCATGAGTGTTAGGCAAGTGCTTTAATCACAATCATCCCTGTCCTAAATTGATAGTTGGTCTGTATTTCATTTGAGATGACAATCAAAAAGAAGTATATTCTAAAATCACGAGTGAGTAAAAAAGTACTTAAGGATCAAAGGTCCATACTATATTATCAAGACATGGGAAAAATAGTCCACTTCTGCAGAATCTATCAGTAGGCATTAGTTAAACTTCATTCCAAGTTGTAGATAACAGATTAAAACAAAAGCATTCAACTGTTTTGCACAGAGTTGGACAAAAGATACCTTATCTGGTTAAAATTTTTTGAAAACTGTAAAAAGAAAAAAAAATCAATTATCAGTATGTCAACTATTTTAAATTTCTTTTCTCTCTAACCAAATTTAGTTTCTCCTATTCAGAAATTTCAGCAGCCTAAGAGCAAAAGAATTATTTTTTCTATCATGTTCTTATCTACACACTTGATAAAATGAAAAAAACTCAAAATAAGCATAACTTTAAATCTGTTATTCCTTAATATCAGTGTAGCTATTCTTCAATCAATCAGTTTTGCATCCCATTAAGTGATCCAAATCTTTTCACAACAATATAAATATCTCAATTGCGTTTTACCACATTAAAACTGCAAATTGTGCTTAACAAACTAAGCACAGTCTATAACTACAAAAGAAGATAATGACTCACAACAAACCCATTCCCTCTTCTGCCCTGTTGTTTTGCCCCACCTTATCTCTGTGACTGTCTAGCTGCGGGACAATCTGGTCACTAATGGAAAAGCAGACTTAAATAAAAGGATCATTATCATCTATACTTACCACTAACTCAGGGTCTGTGGTAGATATGATGAACTGGCACTCAGTATCCTTTCCACACACTCTCTCTCTAGTTGTTTCCCTTAAATTGAGCCTGAAAAGCTAAACATTTTTCTTGTAGATAGGGTTCTAAATGTGAATTAGGTCCAACCAACAAAAGCTCTGACATGAGATGTGGAAAGCAAAAGTGAAATAGAGACCAGATTGAGAACAGTGGAAATGTTACTTTGTGTGTGTGTGTGTGTATGCATAATTTCCAATTTTAATCACTAACTTAAGAGTCAGGAGCTAGCTGCAGTTGAGGGACAGCAGAACAGGCTGCAGTGTGTGTGTGTGTGTGTGTGTGTGTGTGTGTGTGTGTAGTAAACTATATATACAGTTCATCATTTCAGCCATTTAGAATGTACAGTTCTGCCCATTAAGTATACTCACACTGTTGTGCAACCATCACCATCTATCACTGGAACTTTTTCATCATCTCAAACAGAAATTCTGCACCCATTAAGCAGTATCTTCCCATCTTCTCTCACTCCGAGCACCTAGTAACCACTAATCTAATTCCTGTTGCTATAAATTTACATTTTCTAGATATTTCATTTAAGTAAAATCATACAATATTTGTCCTTTTATGTCTGGCTTGTTTCACTTAGGATAATGCCTTTAAGCCTCATCCATGTTGTAACATGTTAGATTTCCTTCCTATTAAAGGCTGAAAAATATTCCATTATATGTATATTTCACATTTGTTTATCCATTCACTTATCAACAGACATTTGGGTTGCTTTCACCTTTTTGGGTACTGTAAAAAAGGCTGCTCTGAACCTGTAGTACAAATACCTGTTCAAATCTCTAATTTCTTTCGGGTATATACCCAAAAGTGAAACTGCTGACTTCAACAATAATTCTCCTTAATTTTTTGAGGAGTCACCACACCATTTTCCATTCTACCAGCAATGTGTACAATAAGTTCTAATTTCTCCATATTCTTATCAACAATTATTTCTGGCTTGGAGTTTTTGTTTGTTGGTTGGTTGGTTTTTGTTTTTTAGTTGTAAATAGACATATACCTTTGTTTTATTTAATTATTTTTTATGTGGTTATGAGAATAAAATCCAGGGTCTCACCCACATGTTAGGCAAGTGCTCCACTACTGGGCTACAACCCCAGCCCTGGGTGGCTGGCTTTAATAACAGCTATTCTAATGAGTTTAAAGTTGTTATCATGGTGTTTTAGTCAGCCTTTTGCTGCTGTGACTGTAAGATCTGACCATAACAATTTTAGGAGGAAAAGTTTACTTCAGGGCTCACGGTTGCAGAGGTCTCAATCTACAGATAGCAGGCTCCATTCCTCAGGGCTTAAGGTAAGGCAGAACATTATGGCAGAAGAGTGTGGCAGAGGCAAGCAGCTCACATGATGATCAGAAAGCAGAGAGAGAGGTTTCTACTAGTCTGATACAAATATACACCCCAAAGCCATGCCTCCAATGCCTACCTCCTCCAGCCTTACTCTACCACTTCAGTTACCACTCAGTTAATCCCTACCAGGGAATTAATTAACTGATTGGGTTAAGACTCTTATAATCCAATAATTTTTCCTCTGAACCTTCTTTTATTGTCTCACCCATGAGCTTTTGGAGGACGCCTCACATCCAAACCATAATACATGATTTTGATTTGATTCCCCTAACAATTAGTAAAGCTAAACATCTTTTGATACGCATATTGGGGTTGGTTTTTTGTTTGTTTGTTTGTTTTTTGAGAAATGCCTAATTCAAGTCCTTTGTCCATTTTTCATTCAGGTTGCTTGTTTTTCTGGTGTTGAGATGGTGTGTTCTTTAAACTCAATAGTTTCATGCTGGTCTCCAACTTTCTGACTGTGGCAAAGGTGGTACTCCTCTACAGGCCAGTTCAAATCATGTTCTACAAGTCATTCCTAGCAGCTCAGACCAGAGCCTAGAGAAGTTTTTGTCTCTTGCAAATGAACCCTTTTGGGACATAACATGTAAATCCTCAGTCCTTTGTAATCTTTCAGAGCAAGTGAAGTACCCAAAATTAAAGGCTTCAAGCTCTCAGGTTAGGTTCACATTCAGGTTCAAATCTAGATAAGTAAGTTCACATTGTTTCCCTTAACTACCTGGGAAACTAAGCAGGATATGGTTTTCTCCTCCATGCTCATTAAATATATAAATACACACACACACACACACACACACACACACACTCACACTATAGCATTCTTTGGAATGCATTACATTTTGTTTCAGTTAACTATACAACTTTTTTTTTCCAACTAAGCACTTAGTGTCTGTGGAAAGACTTGAGTGAAAAAAAAAAGTTCCATTAATAATAAACAAAAGCTCTCATCTTGCTACTTCATATAGTAGCCAGTAAGTAGATTCAATAATATCAAGAAAATGTAGATAAATATGCCACTACAAATTAAAGAAAAGGAGAAAATGCAAAACAAGAATGCATCTAGCTGTCAGGCATGGAAGCACACCCCTGTAATTCCACTACTCAGGAAGATCCCAAGTTCCAGGCCAGAATCAGCAACTTAGTAAAGTCCTCAGCAACATTAGCAAGACCCTGCCTTAAAAGAAAAAACAAAAAGCAGGAATGTAGTGCAGTGGTAAAGTACCCCTGGGCTCAATTCCAGTATCAAAAAAAAAAAAAAGAAAGAAAGAAAAAAGAAAAAGCAGCAACTGAAATAATTTTCCCTTTTTAAAATTAATTAATTTATTTATTTTAATTAGGTACATATGACAGCAGAATGCATTTTGACTCACTGTACACATTGCAGAATAACTTTTCATTTCTCTGGCTGTACACAATGTAGCACTGCATCACATGAGCAGTCATACATATACCCAGGGTAACCCATCTCATTCCACCATCTTTCCAGCCCCCATGCCCCCTCCCTACTCTTCCCTCCTTTGCCAAATCAAATTTCCTCCATTTTTTCTATGCCCCCCACCCCATTATGGATCAGCATCCACTTATCAAAGAGAACATCTGGCCTTTGTTTTTTGGGGATTGGCTTCTTCACTTAGCATGATATTCTCCAACTCCATCCATTTACCTGCAAATGCCATAATTTCAAAATAATTTTTTTAACCACTAAATTTCCCAATGCCCTTCCAAAAAGAATCACTAAAAAAAAAAAAAACCCCAACAAGAGCAGGCAGTGGGGGTGCAGGCCTGTAGTTCCAAGGACTCTGGAGGCTGAGGCCCTAAGACCTTAGAGAGACCCTGTCCCAAAATAAAAATTAAAAAGGGCTGGGGATGTAACTCTATGGTTAAGCTCTCCTAGTTTCAATCTCTGGTACCAAAAACAACAACAACAAAAAGCAAAAATAAGGCAAAAAAAAAAAAAAAAAAAAACCACAAGAAAAAACTTACTTTTAGATAGCTGGTTATTTCATTTCTATGAGATAACTGGACACTTTTCATCATAAAATTTCCTTTATTTATATTTTTCTATAAAACTTTATGGTAATTGTTCACTGTTTTTCAGACAGTGTTTTATTTTGTTAGTGCTGGGAATTAAATCCAGGACCTTGGGTCTTACACATGCTAGGCAAGAGCTCTACCACTGAGCTACATCCCCTACCCATTTCAGACAGTTTTATACCAGTACATTTGGAATGTCTAAATGCCAAGAGATAACACAACATCACAAATTTGGTAAATTTGCCAGGAACACAATCTGGTAATCAACCTCACAGGTTCAAGTCTTATCTTGTACATTTACAACATACTAAACAGGCTTCTGAGTGTTTTACTTTTATGGTCAAATAATCCTTATAATGACCATATAAAGTAGGTGCTATTAATTTCCCCACTTTACAGATGTGATAACTGATATAAAGGGGCTAAGCAACTTGCCCAAGATCAGCTTATATTAGTAAATATTACAGATAAGTTTTCAATCCAGGAAATATCATTTCAAAGTTTATATTCTTACCTACTACAGAACATATGGGAACTGAGGGTTTCTGCACTACTGTAAGAGATGGATCTCATACATATTAAATATTTTCTAGTTGTCAGCAGAGGAATTCATCAAAGATGTTCAGTTACACTAGATAAATACAATAACAACAAGACTGCCTAATAATGAAGGCTTTTTAAACCACAAGTTTTGTACTCTTCAGTCACAATTTTGCATTCAATAAATGCCTTTTTTCTTCTCTTCTCCACTGTCTCCATTTTGCCCCTCCTGCTCTTTTCCTATAGCAGAAATTGAATTCAGGGACTGATATATACTAGGCAAGTGCTTGTGCTCTATCACTGAGCTACATCCCCAGTCCAAAGTGCTTCCTTTATACTAGTGCTAGACATTAAGGTACTGGGGATACAATCTTAAGATGTCACATTTATTAATCTATTAAATATTCACTATGCACACAGTATGTGAAGAGCACTACGCTGGGCAATGAGACATGTATCTAGATTCTACCTTCAATAATTTGATGGTCTAGAAAGGGATATTAAAGAGTCATTTAAAAAGGAAAAAGAAATTCCAATTGCTCGTTCTTTACATAATTGGCTCACTCAAACCTTAAAACAACACTTAAAAAGTGGTTTCTTAGGTAACTTGTTAAAAATTTGGAAAGTCAAGGGAGTTGGAAAAGAAAGGTTATTTCCAGTTGGTAAAACTGGCAAAGAGTTCTCAGAAATGACATTTGAGTTCAGCCTCAAAGAAGGGACAAAACACTAGAGGAAGATGGAGAAATAAAAGTACATTAGAAATTATGAGTGAAGGTAGCAAATAATGAAACAATGAAGAACCATTAGTATTCAAAAGGCACATGGAAGTATTAAGATAAACAAACTACAAATTGAGGCCACATCATAGAAACCATTAATTCTCAAATTAAGGACCATGGGAATCACAGGAAATCTCTAAGCAAGAGAATGACATAGTAATTGTGCTTTAGAAAGAATAATCATCAGGAGCATAAAACAAATTATAAGGGTTGAAGCCACAATAAAAAACAGTGGTGGGCTGAATCTGTTGGAAACTGCTTCTAAAAAGTAGAGGCACAGAAGGAGGGAAAGTTATCTTTGAGATACCCTCACTAGAAACATGTTTTGCACTTTTAACTTTCTGATGGATTCATTAAAAATAAAAAACATGTGTGGACTTCTGCTTCCAGGAAGATGAAGTACACAAACTTTCTCCTATTACTCCATGGATATTCTACATAAAATAAACCTAAGATATGTCTGAAAGGTAGAGAGGAAAGTAGAATGGCTAAGCACAATGGAACCGGAAGAAAAACAAGAGTATTGAGTACTCTGGGTATTTGTGATTGGCTGGTTGTTTTGCCACATTTATCCAATACTGGATATGAGAGAAGCCAGCAACCTATAAAAGTCCATCGGATACATACAAAAAGGGCTCAAGAAAAGCCACTTTTCTCCAGCCAAACAACCAGAAATGAGGCAGCCTGGCAAGACAAAAACTTTTTAGACAATAACCATCCTATTCCAGCTCAAACCTCAGGAAAAACAAAACAAACAAACAAAAAAACATGGCTCCCTTTCTATCCTCTCAGCAAAGGCCAAGAGGACATCCTAAATTGGGGGAGGCAGGTAATGGGAGAGGGTGGAGAAAAAAAAGTACTAGGGATTGAACCCAGAGTACTTAACCACTGAGCCACATCCCCAGCCATTTTTATTTTTTTATTTTGAGACAGGGTCTCACTTAAGTTGCTTAGGGGCCTCACTAAATTGCCTAGGCTGGCTTTGAACCTGTGATCCTCCTGCCCCACCCAGCCTTCTGAGTCATCTAGGATTATAGGCATGTGCCATCATACCCTGTGAGAACCTAGACATTTAACCTTGTCAGCTATTGTAACCAGTCTATATTTTTCCCCCTACACCAGGATGTTATCAGAAAAGGCCAAGAAGGGACCTGAGACTGTTGTTACTGCCTCTCCCACCCCTAACATAGTATCAGAGGAAATGACACGGGGAACCTGGACTTTCTGCCCACTTAACACTGATGAGGCATATCCCATCCCCTCCTCACTGAAGTGCTGTCAGAGGAGGCCTGGTGGAGAATCAGGGCTACTATCACTGCTCAGAAATAACAAGGCCATCTACAACCTCTCATCCGACCCCCCACTAGGTAAACAATGAAGTTCACCTCTCCTTTCCAACCAGCAAAGTAGAAAACCTAAACGCCTCTACCTGACACTACAGAGGTAATGTCTATAGAAATTTAAGAAATCTTTGAGGTAACCTCACTCCATATTTCAAGGGACCAATATCTTTCATGAATATAGTTATAAAACCCCTTAACAAAATATTAACAAACAGAATTCAGCAATGTATAAAATGAACTATACACCAAGCCCAAATAGGGTTTATTTCTGGGATGCAAGGCTAGTTCAGTCTTTGAAAATCAAATCAAACAATGTTATCTATTATATTGTTATCTACCAGCTAATGAAGAAAAACACAAAACATACAAATAGATACAGAAAAATAATAAACACCCAACTGTGATAAAAACTATCAGAAAACTAGGAATAGAGAAGAAATTCCTAATATGATAAAGAACATCCTTTCTTTAAAAAACCTACAGTTAACATTTATTTAAAGCTAAAAAACTGAATGTTTTCCTCCTAAGATCAAGAATATGTCAAAGATGTTTATTCTTAACACTGTGTTCAGCATAACACTAGAAGTTCTAGCCAGCACAATAGGCAAGAAAAGGAAATTAAAAATGAATATTTGGAAAGAAATAAAAATATTTCTGTTTGCAGATGATGATAGTCTACATAGAAAATCCCAAGGCATCTACCAAAAAAACAAAAAAGAGACTCAACTAAAAAGTGAGTTCACAAAGGTTGAAAGGACATAAAATCAATATATAAAAATCAAATATAGCAGGGCTTGACCCCATTTGCCTGTAATCTCAGTGACTCAGGGAGGCTGAGTTAGCAAGATTGCAAGTTCAAGGCCAGCCTGGGCAATTTAGTGAGACCATGTCTCAAAAAAATAAAAATAAAAAAAATAAAATAAAAGTAAAAAGGGCTGGACATGTAGCCCAATGGCAGAATACATCAAGGTTCAATACCCAATACCTCAAAAAAAAAAAAAAAAAAAAATCAATTGTAGTTGCTGAGTGTGGTGGTATATACCTGTAATCCCAGAGACTCGGGAAGCTGAGACTGAGAGGAGTACAAGTTTGAGGCCAACCTGGGAAATTTAATGAGACTCTGTCTCAAATTAAAAACCAAAAAAAAAAAAGGGGGGGGAGGGCTGGGTATGTAGCTAACTATAGAGAAGCCCTGAGTTCAATCCCTAGTACCATCCCCAGTACACATACACCCCCCCAAAAAAAATTCAATGTAGGGGTTGGAGGTATAGCTCAATGGTAAAACACTTGCCTAACATGTATAAGGCCCCAAGTTCAATCTCCAGCACTGCAAACATTAAAAAATAAATAAATAAATAAATAATCAACTGTATTTTTATGTACTGGCAATGAACACATGGACATATAAAATCATTTATAATCACTTTTTTTTAAAAGGTGATGGGCTGGCATTGTGGCTCAGTGGTAGAGCGCTTGCATAGCATGCGTAAGGCACTGGGTTTGATTTTCAGCACCACATATAAGTAAACAACAATAAAGGTCCATCTACAACAACTAAAAAAAATGTTTTTTAAAAAAGGTGAAATGTCTAGATAAATCTAACAACACAACATAGGCTCTGTATAAATGAAAATTATAAAATAAAAAAATCTAAATAACAGATATTCCATGCTCATAAGGTGGCAGATACAATACAATAAAGAAATCAATTCTCAAAGCAATACAAAGGTTAAACACAATTCCTATGAAAATACCAGCAAGGTATTTTATAGATACAGATAAGAGCATCTTAAAATTTACATGGAAGTTTGAACTAGAATAGCTAAAACAACTCTGAACAGAGGGAAAATCCTTCTACTGAATTTCAAGATACATAGCTATGGCAATCAAGACTATGTGTTGCTGGTAGACAGAAATATAGATACAGACATACAGATCAATGGAATAAAATAAAGAACCCAGAAATAGCCCCACACCAGTATGGCCAACTGATTTTTTTTTTTTTTGGGGGGGGGGGCGTTATGAGGGATTGAACTCAGGGGCACTCGACCACCAAGCCACATCCCCAGCCCTATTTTGTATTTGATTTACAGCCAGGGTCTCACTGAGTTGCATTTTGCTTTAGCTGAGGCTGGCTTTGCTTGCGATCCTCTTGCCTCTGCCTCCAGAGCCACTGGGATTACAGGCCTGCACCACCACACCTGGCTTGGCCAACAGATTTTTGACAAAGATGGAAAGCAACTTAATGGTGGCTACCTAAAAAATAGTGCTAAAGCAACGGGACATCCATAGTCCAAGAAAAACAAACAAACAATAACAACAACAAAAAAAACCTTTATCAAGCCTCACATCTTCAGTAAAATTTAATTCAAAACAAATTATCATTTAAGTGTAAAGAATTAATCGCAAAACTTTCAGACAATAATATAAAAGAAAACCTTTAAGGACACAGGGCAATGACTTCCTAGACATGACACCTAAAAGCACAATAAAATAATAATTAATAAGACGGACTTTACAAAACTAAAAGTTTTTACCATATCAAAGACCCTGTGAATAGAATGCAAAGACAAGCTACAGACTTGAAAAAATATCTTCCATATTTGTAAGAAAGGACTCATGTTTAGAATACATAAGTAACTCTAAAAGTTACACAATAAAAAAATACAGTTAGAAAATGGGAGAAAGTCATAAAAAGGCATGTCAAAAAAGATAATATACAAATAGCAAGTAAGCACAGATGTTTAACATCACTAGCTATAAGAGAAATGCAAATAAAGACTATGATGAGGTACCACACATATTAAAGCAGCTAAAATAAACTGACACTACAAAATGCTGTTAAGGATGCAAAGAAACTGGGCCTCTTATACACTGTGCACAGAAATGTAAAATTATACAGCCATGCTGGAGAAACAGTTTTGACAGTTTCTTATAAAAATCACACAGTTAGTTAGGTATTGGTGCACACCTGTAATCCCAGCAGCTCAGGAGGCTGAGACAGGAGGATCAAGTTCAAAGCAAGCCTCAGCAATTTAGCAAGGCTCTAAGCAACTCGGTGAGACCCTGTCTTTAAATAAAATACAAAAAGGGCTAGGGAGTGTGGCTCAGTGGTTAAGCACCCTGGGCTCAATCTCCCAATACCCACTCCCCCACAAAATTGAACAGAGTTACTATTCAACCCAGCAATTATAATCCTGGGTATTTACTCCAGAAAAATGAAACTTATGTGTACATTAAAACCTATGCACATAAGCATATAGGTTCACAGCAGTATTACTTGTAGTAGTTGAAAACAAAAAAAGTCCTATAATATATGAATAGCCAAACCGTGGCTCTCTGACCATGAAGTATTGCTCAGCAATAAAAATGAAAACGTGGAAGAAAACAAAGAAACTATTGATATACACAATAACTTGGATGAGTCTCAACGGGATTAGGCTGAAGGGGAAAAAGCTAACCTCAAAATGTCACATATTGTATGATTCCATTTATGTAACACTCTCAAACTGATAAAACTATATAATGGAATACAGATTAGTGGTTGCCAGGAACTAGAAATGGTGTGCGTTGAGGCTAGGGGAAAACTATAATAGAATAACACAGGGAGATTTTTGTAGTGATGGAATGTAAGTTCAATATCTTAATTGGGGAAATGATTACACAAATCTATGCATGATGAAACAACAACAACAACAACAAAAAAAAAACTATATAAGCACACTGTACCAATGTCAATTTCCTGGTTTTGATACTGTTATATAATTATGTAAGATGCAACTATTGCAGGAAACTGGGTGAAAGTACATGAGATCTCTGTACCATCTTTGCAACTTCCTGTAAATCTACATTTCAAAAATAAAAAGTTTAAAAACTTTTATTGAAAAAGAGAATGCTCCTTAAAAATAGCACATGTAGCATATGTATATTTTTTAAATAAAGAAAATACAAAACTATTAACCATTATTACAAATAACACAAAGTTTTTAATACAGTTTTGTATTTTTTTAATACAAAGTTTTGTATTAAAAATACAAAACTATTAAACTATTATTCCTTAGGTGGGCTCTTTCTACATTAATTATTTCTAGAATTTCTATATTTTATACAATAAGCATGGTATACTTGGTAATCAGAAGAAAAATAACTTTTTTTAATAATAAATAAATAACTTTTATTTTATTTATTCATTTTCTTATGTGGTGCTAAGGATCAAACCCAGTGCCTCACCCATGCTAGGCAAACACTCTACCACTGAGTCACAACCTCAGCCTGAAAAATAACTTTTAAGAAAATAAAAACAAGACAGGCACAGTGACATATGCCTGTAATCCCTGCTACTCAAGAGGCTAAAACAGAAAAGTCAAATATTCAAGGGCAGTCTTAGTAATTCAGTAAGATTCTGTCTCAAAATTTAAAAAAGGGGCTAGACATGTAGCTCAGTGACAGAGTGCCCCTGGGTTCAATCCCCAGTACTGCCCAGAGAGGCGGTAGGGGAGGGAGAAAATGAAAACAATATTATTTCTCACTGTTCCAAACACATCACTTTAAATAGATATGAATTACACCAATTATTAACTCACATATGCCTATACATACTAAATAAAAGACATGAAATACTGATGTCTTTTTTTTTTTTTGGTACCAGTGATTGAACCAGGGGTGCTTAAGCCCCAGCCCTTTTTTATCTTGAGATGGGGTCTCACTAAGTTGTTAGGGCCTTGCTTAGTTGCTGAAGCAGGCTTTGAACTTCTGATCCTCCTGCCTCAGCCTCCCAAGCCACTGGGATTACAGGCCTGCAGCACCATGCCTGGCTCAGAGACATTTTTTTTTACTTTCCTGACCATGCACTTTTATATACTACACTCAAAAATTGTTGGGCATATCAAAGAACACACTTTGTTTTCCTGGCTCCAACTTTTAAACCAAGACTTTACCTATCAGGTTGCACCTATTTCTATATCACATCCAGAACTGTCTGAGCTTAGTAAATAAGAATCTAATAGATATCACTGTCCACTTTATTTCATTGATCATACAAAAATTTTTTACCCTACAATCCAATTTAGTGGTAAATTTAGTGAAGGGTTCCTGACCTGGCACATAGCATACTAGTAAAGAAGCTAAGTATATAACATTCTAAATCTTACTCTAAACAGTATAAAAATATTTGGGAAGACTAGCAGTTGGACATATTAACCAATAAAAATTTTACTTTTAAAATATGCTACACTGGGCTGGGGTTGTGGCTTAGTGATGGAGCACTTGCCTCACATGTCTGAGGCACTGGGTTCAATCCTCAGCACCACATAAAATAAATAAAATAACGGTAGTGTGCCATCTACAACAACAAAAAAATATTAAATAGGTAAAAATTAATTTTAAAAAAATATGCTACTCAGGAGCTGAGAGTGAAGCTCAGTGATAAAGCATTTGCCTAGCATGCACAAAGTTCTGGGTTTCATCCCCAGCACCTCCCAAAATAAATAAATATGCTTCATCCCAAATCTAATCAGCATAATGGAAAATGAGATACTGGCTCAAGATTTCATACTCTATTACATACTATGAAAACTTATTGAATTTGGACTCAAATTTTAATGTACAGTTTTGGCAATCTCTGCTTCATGCCATTATTACATTGATGAAACTAACATCAATTTAATTTAGTCTCAAAGTTCCAAGCTAAAATGATTTGCAGTTATTTCCATTAACTCAGTAACACAGTTTAACTCAAAAGAAGATTCTTAGGAGAATCCATGGTTCTCACCTATGAGAATTTCTTCAAGAATTTCAGCGTGGTGGTTCACGTTTGAAATCTCAATGGCTAGGAAGGCAGAGATAGAAAGATTGAGAGTTCAAAGCCAGCCTCAGAAAGGGCGAGGTGCTTTGCAACTCAGTGAGACCCTGTTTTTAAAAATCAAATACAAAAAAGGGCTGGGGATGTGTTTCAGTGGTCAAGTGTCCCTGAGTTCAATCTCCAGTATCCCCCCAAAAAACAAAAGAATTTCAAAAGAACAGTATCAAGATAATACTTATGTTTCTATGCATCTCTTGTCCTCTGCCACAAGTCAAAAGCTTAGCTAAACCCACAACCCACAATAAAAATTTAAGACAAATACAATATAACTCACCACTCCCACAACATCATTCTTTTGAGATACACATAAAGCACTATTTTATTATCAAACACTGTGGTAAAATTATTATAACCAAGTTTTCTTGTTAATAGACTCACATTATATTACATTCAGTATTGAAGTGATTATATTGCTGGAAAGGCTCAGTGTATAGTGAAGCCACATATCATTTCAATATGGAAGCATAAAATCTCTAAACAGCTAGACGTTTCAGCTTAAAATCTGGTGATGGCTCAAGACCCAGGATTCAATCCCTAACACAGCAAAAGGAAAAAAAAAAATAGGTGATGAATAGTCAAGAGGAAGTAAAGGATCTTCTCCATGTGTGCCCTGTCCATGTTCCCCTGTTTTTAGTTAAGTTCTTGATTTTTCAAGAACCACAAGCCCTAAAGTTAAGAATCACTGTCATGATACTCATTATCAAGTGGTTCTTTCTGTTCTTTTCCTACTATTACACCCCTCCACTGTGTTACATTAGATCTTTAGAGAAAAACAAAAACAAATGCCAGGTTCCAAAAGGGTTCCCAAAACACATGCAAGCAAAAAATAAAGGATAACAGTATATGTAAAACAAGTAATACCTTATTTGTAAACAAATAAAACACATAAGAAAGTTTAAAAAAAAAAACAGATTTTCCTTCCCCAAATCTCTGCAAAAAAGTAAGACATTTAATCTGGATATGAAAGAATATAGTTGCCTTTAATAATCTAAATCCATTTATTTAACAAATACCACAATCTTTCAAAAGAGCTTTCACAGGTAACTTAACAGAATATGGAATTATATTTCTTTCTCATATAAGTCAGTTTGATGTCCAAAAAGAATCAAAGCTACAGAAAACTTTAAATTTAAAAAATGAATGCAACATTCACTAACATATTATATGTAGTTAATCTTTTGACAACCTTAGTTAAAAGCAACCCTAAGAATTTGCTTCTCCTTTGAAGAAATAATTATTGTTCCACTGAGCATTTGAAGGTAAGACATACAGTCTATACAAAACTAATTCAAAGGCTTGTTGCAATCGGTAAATTGTCATCCTATGATGATTAGATAGCAAATACTTGTTTAGAGCAGAAAATACTTTTTTAAAAGTTCAAACTGGCCAACAACTTGCAAAATCTTTAATCAGATAAAAAGTTTTAAAACATTACATGAGACACGTAGCTAAAATCCAACTAAGATCCCATGGAGTCACATTATAATTTAATAATTTAAAAAGGAAATTAATTTATTTCTTCTAGAGTGAATATAAATTTTACAAAAATGTTCTGATCTTTTAAATTATGGTTTTGATACTACATCTTCTATAAAAAGCATATATGCTACCTATCCCAGTTATATTAGCTGCCAACTACAAGAATTTGCTTTTTAATTTTCCTAGATTACTCTATTGAAATATTATTCATACAATATCTGCAAAATGGTACTAGAATATTAATCCTTCAAATCTGTCAAAAGTAATCTTCAAGAGGAAAATCTGGTAGGCTCGGGGGCTGTGATGATTTCACTTCTAGTTTTATGTGCCTTCTTAACCCTGATACTTAAATTGACCATATTTTTACCCTGTAGTAAAGACATACGTCATCCCAAGCTGGGAAAATGTTACCAACTCACACTGAGGGACTGTAAAATCAAAACACCCAAATTCCTCTTTCACGTTTAAATTTTCAAAATTTAAAGTTAATGTATTAAATCTCTTTTTTCAGGATTTAAACTTGTCTGGTATTTAAACTTATTTAAGAAATACAAAGAAAAAGAGAAGTACATCATTACGGTTAAAAGAAATCCAAATGATACCTCAGAATCACTCCTTTCAGTCTTCTTAAAACATCACTTCCTTTGCACTACCTTCCCCCAGCCCTGCAGACAAATCAGTGAATACCGCCCCTACCACTCCAGATTGTTAAAAGGATCCACTGTCTACAAAGAAAGCACTATGATCCAAGTACACTGCCCGAGTGATCTTTGATGCCTTGAAAGACACCTACTTGTAAAAATGCCAAAGTCCTAAATTAGATCCCCAAGGGCTCCTTTTCTTTCTTGACCACACTTCTCCTTTTCAATCCTTCTCTCAACCCTTTGGGCCAGATGACTTTCCATCCAATAGCCTCTTCCACTCAAACCTAACTCCTGCCCTCCAATACCTCCGTCCCCACCCCGGTCAGTCGGCTATCACTCCAACACGGTTCCCTCTTCCTCGCCCTGGGGTTAATCCCGGGCCAGGCCTGCTTCTGAGATCCCTTCTCCCTACTACCAAAGCCCTGAGCATCTCCTCCTCCGGGTGCACATTCCTGGGGACTCCTTCCATCAGTGCTCTGCTCTCAACAGCTCCAAGCCCTAGCCTCTCCGCGTCCTCCAGTCCTTCTCGCGCCTCAGCCTCTACCGGCCCCTCGGCCACCGGCGTCGTCACCCCTTCAGGCCGTCGGCTCAACAACCTCCATTCCCTCCAGATTCCATTCTAGAGCGGACTCTCTTGGCCCCCTCAACCGTCTCCCCGCGGTCCCTCGGGCTCCCTGCCCCTCAACGCCCCCGGCTCCACCCCTGACTCCTCACTCACCCTTGGCTGCAGGCGCCCCCCAGTCTCCCCTCTCCTCAGCGCCAGCTCACCTCCGCGATGGGAGTCGGGCTTCCCCGACCCGCCTCCGAGTCGGCGTCCGAGGCGCCGTCGGAGTCCCGGGCCCTTCGCGCCTCGCCGGAGTGGAGCACTTCAAGCGACAGGGGCGGAACCCGGGGCGGAGAGCCGGAGTGGAGGCGGGAGCGGTGGCGGCTGCGCGCAGGCATCGCTCCGGCTCCGTCACAGCCGCTCCGGCAGCTGCTCCGTGCCGAACCGGAACTGCTTCGGGAGGCGGAGCACTACCGGCAGGAGGCGGAGCACTACCGGAGAAGGGGCGTGGCCAAGACCGGAAGGGACGCGAGATTCCAGCCCACCGGAGAGAAGAAAGAAGGGAAAACGCTGCAGGGGAGCCTGAGAGCGCATGCGTCAGGGCCGCCGCCAAAGAGGGCTGGTGTAGATTAAGGGAGGAACCCAAGGGATTGGTAAACCGAGTTGGGGATCCGGAGGAAGTTATCCTGATTCCTTTGCAGAAGACCAGCTCCTTTTCAAGAGCCAACCCCCAATGATCATGGCTATCGTAGACCTCTTTTATTCACTGACAATGTCTATGCCAAATGCCATATAAATATCTCAATCCTCGTTTCAGCTCTACAAAAGTAGATCATACAACACAGAAAGGCCAAAAACATCATTTGCTTGACATATCACAGTAAATCTGTGCCCAAACTGGTATTTTATCTAAATCTACCTACCAACCAAAATTCTCATTCTACAATGCTACCCCACCCTAAGAGAAGCCCCCCCCCCCAACCTAGCCCTAGCTTTGGCAGAAACCAAATCTAAAGCCAGCTGCATCCTGGGCTCGAGATCCTTCTTGGCCTTGCCTCGCGATACAGTACCAGACCAGTTTTTCTGACACTGAATGGGATGGGAGCATGCTCCAGGTGGACAGGAGTGCAGACTGTTTCCAGGGTATTCCCTGGAATTGTCTTTACCCTCAAGTCGGACTCAAGACCAGGAGCAGCTGGGAACATGCCCAACAGAGCTCATACCTCTCCAAGGCCCATCAGGGTCCCTATGAAGTCACACGAGGGAGGGCAAGACATCTCCTCTCTTTTGCCAACAACCAGCTCTGGCAGCTTGTCAAGATGGGCAAAAGGTGTGACTTATGCAGTCGAAGGGGAGAAATAAAGAATGTCCACACGCTTCTGCCCTTTTCAATGCTTTATTCACTCAAATCACTCAATACAATTTCATTCTATAGGTTCTTAATCAAGAAAATGACAATCCTTAATGCTAGGCACTGCAATAGCCATAATCAATTCACAGCAAACAATTCTAAGCACTGCAAACACACTTAATCATGACCGGCTCATGACAGATATTCCCTCTGCGTGCTAAGTTCAGGTGTCAGATCAAAAGTTTCAAGCCTTGGGCTCTAAGTCCAGCAGATGCACACTCACTCAGACATGGTTATCAGATCAGGAACCAAGGCAGGCTTTGATAGACCCAACCTGATCTTTTCTTAAAATTGGGAGCCATCTCGCCACAAAGCCATGAAAAGATAATTTTGGCTTTACTATAAATTACTGCAAATTCTGAACCTGCTTGGAATGCCTGCCTGTGCCTTGAACTCACCCATGCCTGGCTCTCTGACCAGATAGCAGCCCTCTCTCAAACTTTAGTGATGCCTCACAAATCTTGGCCTTCCCTGGCCAGATAACGACCCTCTCTGAGGCTCTAATGGTCCTCATAAATTCTGATGTTGGGGCCAGCAAAAAATGTAAACTACCATTAGTGTGATGCTTGTCAGAGTTCTGTTATCTGTAACCCCCCCCCCTTTGTGTAACTTTCTGGGCTATAAAGCTGGGCTGCAGGAAAGCTGGGGTTTGCTGTCTTGTTCCCGCTGTTTTGGGAGGGAGAGGCAGCCCGGCCAGTCGAAATAATAAGCTTGCTTTAATTTGATTTTAATTGGAGTCAGTGGTCTTTTCTTGCGTCCTGGTCTAACAGCTTCTCCTGGGGTAGAGCTGATGGCCGGTTGAGGAGAGTGTTGTAGGGAGAAGTCGTGGCTCTCATCAGGTTCAAGATGTGGCTGTAGAGTTTGAAAGGTGAGGAAGTTGCAGAGGATCAGGCAAACGATAAGAAGAGTTGGGATGTCAGTCCAGATCCTCATCAGGCTCTCCAGCGTGAGGGCTCAATGTCAGCTAGCTGAATGTCTGTTCATTTGCTCCATACTAAATTTTGGGGCTTGTGACCACCCTTTCAATCCCTATCAGCTGCCACCAGATTTCTCAGTGATGTCATTTGCCCTGGGGTTAAAGCATCTGGTCTGGTGGTCCCCACCCTTATTTTCTTGCCTTTCCTCCTTATTGGGGTGAGGACAACATGACAGAGATTTCACTATGAGCTTATCAGGGTGGGGAGAAGTGACTTGTTTGTGCTTGAGGGCCATACTGGAAGGCTTCGCAGGTGTGCCTGGTGAGACTGCAGGTTTCAAATGGAGTTTTAAAATGGAGTTGACCAGGTCAACCTTTTATCAGTTTCTATTCTGGGGCTGAAAGCCCTGATAGGCAGAAGAATCTCCCTCCTACCCTCAAAATATTTCTGATGACAGGCCCCTTTGGCTCTTAAAGTCTAGAGCAATGTTCACTTCTCTTTCTTTGATATACAAGGCCCCTTCAACCTTTTTTTGAAGAAAACTGGCCATTTTCATTACAGGACTGTTGTTCAAACCTCCTGTAAACCTTGTGAGTACCCTTTCGATGCTGTACTCCATGTCTCCTCCCCACATTTCTCTTGACACTACAACTCAGAAAACTGCCCTGAGCTCCACAATCCAGAGGCCCATCCAAAATTCAGGTCCCACCCAGTTTGTGGCCCTCCCAGACCTACAAAGTTTCTTCTATCATTCATCCTTAGAACCAACCACCTTCTCTCCAACCTGTTTTAACTTAGTCCTCAGAACCAAGTTAGACTTATTGGCCAGGCGCAGTGGTGCATACCTATAATCCCAGCGGCTCGGGAGGCTGAGGCAGGAGGATGGTGAGTTCAAACCCAGCCTATCAAAAAGCAACTCAGTGAGACCCTGTCTCTAAATAGAATACAAAACAGAGATGGGGATGTCGCTCAGTACTCGAGTGTTCCTGAGTTCAATCCCCCATACCAAATAATAATAATAATAATAATAATAAGCCTTATGCAGGGCTCTAAACCTATTAATTCAAAAACTGTTTCTAAGCATCTACAATGTGTTAGAAATAGCACAACCTTTGTTTCATGTAACCTTTGGAACAATAAAAGATGTGATTATCCTTATTTTACAGATGAAGAAACTGAGGTTAAGGGAGGTAGTGATTTGCAGGGGTCTATCTGATTCCGTGTTCTCAAGAGTGTGGGGGTGGGGCCTAGCTTGGGAGAAACAGGCCTCTGGGACTTGCTGAGTCACTTACTCCCGTCCCACCTGTCCCTGCCAATCTCTGGGAAGGAGAAATAACACTGGAGAAGCAGAGGAGTGTAGAGGCAGAGGGGTAGGCAGGCTGGCCCATGGCTGAGGCCTTGCTCCCAGAGCTGGAGGGAGATGCTGAAGCCACGCCTTGCCCCAGTGTCCTGGAGCTAGAGGAGCTCCTCAGGGCAGGGAAGGCCTCTTGCAGCCGTGTGGATGAAGTTTGGCCCAATCTTTTCATAGGAGATGCGTGAGTGGTCACTGGTAGAGGGATGTGAGGGTGGCGACAAGGAGAAACAATTTACCTTACATGGGTGTGTGTGGAAATAAGGGGGAAAGTTCTATTCTTAGCATCCCCAAGCCAGGGACTTTCTCCAGAACTCCCACCTGCTGGGACAATGCAGTGACCAGATATGGCCACCAGGGGGAGTATATATATATATATATATATATATATATATATTTTTTTTTTTTTTTTTTTCCCTACCTGCAAAAAGGGAACTTCCCAGAAGTCCTGGAGTCTTCTGGCACATCCAGGACAATTGGCCAGAGGACTGGGGGAAAGTATATGGGGTATGACATGCGGTAGTCAGAGATCCCCCTTTCTGATTCCAGCCTCCTTCTTTTGGACATAGAGTGGGTGGAGAAATCTGACTGAGGGTGAATCAGGGAAGGTGTCACTTCTAGACACTTGCAGATTAGAGGCAGGTATAAACTGATGACCAAGAGAAACCGGATGTATGTGGGAGGATGTGGGGCAAGAAGGGAGAGGAAGGGCTAAAGCAATCCCTTCTTTCCTACCCTGCCCAAGGGCAGATTGCCTGAGGAAGCCAAGAGGTTCTAAAGATAACCCAACACTACCAACTCTCCCACCAGAAAGCTCTGGGGGTGGGGCATGGGCAGCAGACCCTAGCTGGGGCTGGCTGGGCTCTAGCTCCCTTTGAACACTTAGGGTTTCATCCTTTGAAACAGGGAGCCATGCAAAGCCTCCTTCTTGGACCCCACAGCTCAGCCAGCATCCAGCCCCCTTCCTGCTCCCCCCCCTCCTCAGGGCCACGGCAAATAACCGCTTTGAGCTGTGGAAGTTGGGCATCACCCACGTGCTGAACGCCGCCCATGGGGGCCTCTACTGTCAGGGCAGCCCTGATTTCTACGGCAGCAGTGTGAGCTACCTGGGGGTGCCAGCCCACGACCTCCCTGATTTTGACATCAGCACCTACTTCTCCTCAGCAGCTGACTTCATCCACCGTGCCCTCAGCACACCTGGGGGTAGGACTTGGGGCCAGAACCCATATCCCACCCTGCTCATTCAAGGGGAGGATGCCCATTTCCCCTCAATCATCAATATGCTCCCATCCCTGGTTTTTAGAAATCTTCCATTTAGTGCTCCAACATTTTACCTAAAACCATTGCTTCACATATGGGGAAACTGAGGCTAAAATTGAAGGCCATGCCTTGAGTTCAAAGGAGCTCTCGGGCCGGAATCCAGGTCTCACAAACAGCAGAATGATTCTTTCTCTGCAACACTTAGCCTTGGGAAAATTTGGTACCTTATGTGTCTGCCCTAAAGAACTTTCAAATGTGTGTATTTGGGGTCGGGGTGGGACGGCATAGGTTACAATAAAGAAGCCTGGAGAGGCAGGAGCTCCTGCTTTGTGTTCATCCTGAAAGACAGCTGTGCCTCCTGCTATATGACACTGGGCAAGCCAGTGTCCCTCTCTAGACTTCAGTTTCTTCATCTGTGTGATGGGAATGACAAAATGACAGCTCATATCACTCTTTTTTAAATGCCCAAGGCACTTTGACATTCTTTTGTTATTCATTCATCGGCTATTTATTGAATATCTTCTATGTGCCAGACACTAAACTAAATTCAGGGAATTCAGACTTGAACAAGGCAGGGTCCCTCCCCTCATGAAACCTGCCAGTCAAATTGTGAAGTATTGTGAGTGCTACTGATGTGGGAGTGCAAATGTGAAGTGCTATGGGAACACAGGGCAGGGGTGGCCAGCCCAGAGGACCAGGGAGGTGGGGGACTTCCCTTTACAAGGACATTCATTGGGCCACATGCAAAAATGATGAGCTGCTCTATGATTCAAGCAATACCTTGAGTGATCAGGAAAGCCCTTAGAAGGAAACCATGTATCAGCTGAAACTTGATGAATGAATAGTAGAAGTTAGTCAGACCAAGATCAACAGGAACATTTTTCAAAATAGTAGGAACAACACATGCTTAAGGCTGGAGGTCAGAGACCATGACAGTTTCAAGGAACTGTGTTCCTTACCCTGTGTTCCTAGAGATGAGGGTTGGGATAGGTTCATCTTGAGATAAGGCTGCAGTTGTCAGGAAGGGCCAGCTCTCAGATGGTCTTGTAAGTCATGTTAAGAATTTGGACTGCATCCCAAGGATAGGCCAAATAGGTGTTGTTACCCATTTGAAAAATCAGGAAACTGAGATCCATGATGGCTGAGTGACTTGCCTGGGGTTCCAGAGTGCACCCAAGGCAGGGTAGGGAATGGAACGAGGGTCTCCACCCCAGGCCTGGATGGGATGGCTGGTGGGAAAGGGTCTTTTACCAGGATGTCTCCCTCAGCCAAAGTCCTCGTGCACTGTGTGGTGGGTGTGAGCCGCTCTGCCACACTGGTCCTGGCCTACCTCATGCTGCACCAGCAGCTGTCCCTGCGTCAGGCAGTGATCACTGTGAGGGAACACCGGTGGATCTTCCCCAACCGCGGCTTCCTCCACCAGCTCTGCCAGCTGGACAAGAAACTGCGGGGCACAAGCCGGAGCTAAGAAGCCAGGTATGGAGGACACAGTCATGAAGACACAGGTGCCATTGGCAATGAGAAGTCACGTAAGGGCCTGGGCAAAGAATACAGGGCTATGTGTGGCTGGAAATTGTGACAGGGGGCCTGCCATGCTCCTCACGCCTCAGGGCTCCTCTTGCCCATTCAAGATCTCACTGGAGCCAGGCAGGTAGTCCTCCTATAGGACCCCTGCCCTGTCATCCTCAGTTCACCCCAATTCTTCAAGCCCCAGAAAGTGGAGAAAGACAAGGAAAGAAGGTGGTAGTAAGCATTACATGGAAGAGGTGAGGCCTTCCTACCTGCTCCAGCCTGTTTTGTCCTGCCTTGAATGGTGACTCATCAAATCCCACCAAAGCAGATGCACAACCAAGCTGATCGGTCCTTCACCTCCCCCATGACATCCTGTGGACTGGGAAGCCAAAAGGGGATATGAGCCCTTGGGAATGGCACGTTCCCTGCCTGCTCTCTCCTCAGACAGGATTTAAGAACCTGGAAGATCAGCAGATCATGCCCAATCACCCCACTTTCTCAGGATTCTTAGAAACCCTGACCGCTAATTCAGCATCCTGCCCATCAGGCAGCTGGTTTGGGGGAGCTGTTTGAGCAGGGCTGTAGCACTGCACAACTTATAGAGGTACCATTTATCAAAATGTGTCACTGGAACCCCTAGGAGTTGTGAAGTGCATAGCCCCGGCAGCTGTAACCAGCAGCTCTGGGGTTTGGGCCCCTGAGGATGAGGGGGCTGCAGAGGGAGGTCCTCTCTCTCCATAAACCTTGAATGCCAAGGCTACCTCATCCTTCTCACCCACACCCACTTGATCTTGCACATAGGTCTCAAGACAGAAGCAGTTTAGGTGACAGCTCTTGCCACTGTCCTAACAAGTCCCAGCCAGCCTGGACCTTGGTGTATCTGCCTGTAATATGAAGCATGTCTCTCTCTGCAGAGTCTGTCCTTACTGCCTGCCACAGGGCTCTGCCACTTTGCGGCTCTGGCACTGACCCTGCTGGTGCTTTTGGAGGCTGTGGCCCATGTGGATGCCAAGAAGATGCTAAGAGCCCAGCGTGGGATCAATCCTCGAGTCTGCCACTCCATCTACTTCCTCCTGTATCCCTCACCCCATCTTGGTCACTGGCTTCAGTCCCCACAGGTGGGAGTAGGCTGCCTTGTTAGCCAAGCCCTGAGATTGCTTGGCCAGGGATCCCAAGTTCCCTGGAGAGAAGGCAGTGGAAGAGGGCCACCGCCACCCCTCCCCCATCTCTCCCGGTGCTTAGGAAATACCGACAGGATCCGTGTGTGTGTGTGTGGGGGGGGGGGGTCTGGGAGCAGGAGTGGGGATGAGTTTCAAGGTATGCGTGTATGATGAGGGTCTCTGGATAACAAGGAAAGTTCCTAATAGGCCTAAATCCAAGGTCTCTAACTGACCAGTCTTGGGAGGGACCTGAAGACCATCTCACAGACCTTATGGGACAGCGAGTCTGTCCAGGGATAGTCTTCAAGGGAAGGAGAGGATGGCAAAGGGTGGGAGCAGTTTCTGGATAAAGCAGAACAGGGTTGGTGTACAGACCTGCTCTGTAGCCCACTTACACTTGTCTATCTGCTAGTGCTGCCACCCTCAGCTTGAGTCTGCCAGATCTGCCTCCTGAATCAGTTCCATCCTCACCAGCCCCCACCTAAGGGTTGCTGGTGCTGGCAATGCCTCCAGCTGACGCATACTTTTGATTAGTCTCCGTCCTCCTCCGTACGTCCTACCAGCTCCCACTTTGGGCCCTTGCTCCACACTGACCATGAAGGCCAAGGGAGCTTTTATTTATTTTTTCCTTCTTTTTTTGGTGGTGCTGGGGATCAAGCCCAGGGCCTCATATGTGCTAGGCAAGTGCTCTTCCAGAGATCACAACCCCAGGCCTCAGAGGGAGCTTCTAAGATGGTTGGTTTGATCTTCCCCTTCCTGTCCTGTCATCCTGATACACATTCACACAAACGCAGGCAGACCTCAGCTGAGCTGCCTCTGCTCCCAGCAGGGCCAGGGCTGGTTCCTAGGCCTAGGCTTGGGGGAGGTGCCTGGCTGGGCTTGGCACTGACCTGCTGTGAGACTAGTGGACCAGTTGGGAGTGGCAGGGGGAGGTTAGAAGGGGGGGGAGCAGACCGCATGCTTTATAATTAAACTCAAATCAAAAAATAGAAACAGCATCAAATGTGCAGAGACAGGCGGCTGGAAGCTGGCAGCACAAATTGCCTGTCAGAGAAGACCACAGCCTGCGTCGGACACCCCCTCAGGTGGGTGAGTGCTCCCAATTCAGGGGGGCCCTGAGCATGCTGGGTAACAGGGTTCAGGGCACAGGGTTGTCAAGCAAGGATGGAGGCTGGATTGAGGGACCAAGTGGGTCTGGGATAAAGGCAGAGATAGACCATAGGACAGTCAGAAAGACCCGGGCTTGAATTCTGACTCCCTCATCAATTGGCTATATGATCTTACTTAACCTCAAAGCCTCAGTTTTCTCATCTGTAAAATGGGAGTGATAATATTACTGGCTTTATAAGGGTACTATGAAGATTTAGTGAGAAAATATAAGCTCTTAGCTGTGTTTGGTACACAGTATGCCCTTTATTAGTAAGTGACAAATATGGTAATTAATCCTGAATAAATAAACACAAAGAGATAAAGACCAACCTCAACCCCCAAAGGGAAGTGGTCCACTGCCTAGGATACAGCTTAGGCCTGAATGGGTAAGAGTAACTATAGTAATGATAATTAGAATAAAATGCACCATTTATTGGGCATCTCTCACAAGGCAGACCCTGTGAGAGATGCTTTACATTTATGATTTCACGGGATTCTTACAACAGTCTCATGAAAGATAATGGCTCAGAGAAGGCCACATAGACACAAGTGGAAGACCAGAGAATTCTACCCAGGTCTGTCCTCCTCCAAGCTGCATGATGGGCCCAGAACCCACAGCAGCCCACCTCTGGCAGCTGCCTCCCTCCCTCCTGGGGGCTTCATTCCCTAGCCCCTTACTGTCCTGTCCTGTGATCTCTAGTCCCACCCAGCCTGTGCCCCCCCCTTGGGAAAAGGAGGAGGCAGAGAGGGTGAGCAGCAGGGAGGTACAAGAGCTTCACTCTGCTATGGTCGAGGAAACATGGTACTACCAGGCAGGACCCTCTGCCATCCAGGGCTGAAGGCAGCAGAAACCAGGGGAGCTGAAGCCACAGACTGCCCTTCCTTTGGGAGCCTGAGGTCACCATATGGGCAGCTGGGCCTGACTCTGACAAGGTGGACTGTTCACCCCAGGGGGACAGTGGATGGGTGGGGGTATATCCTGAGTATCAGGAGTGAGGCCCTAGGAGGGACCTGACCAAGAGTAGCCTTAAGGCCAAAGAAAGGCTCCATTCTCCAGAACTGGGCTGGGGTCTCTTAGGTATCTGAGACCTGGGCTGGGCTGTAGCAGCCTCTGATCCCTGATCCCTCTGGAGACTCCAAGAGGAACCAGATCCAGTTCCTCACAGCCAAAGTCTGGCTACCTGCTCTCCAGCACAACTGGGCTGCACAGCACCCACTGGCCACTGGGGGGCGGTCTTACCCCACGCCAAATTCAGCAGGCCTGGGTCGACTCTTGCCAGGTTCTCAAAGCTCCATCTGGTCCTGCCAGGCGCTAGAGCAGCCCCACCTGGTGGCTACAGACTAGTGCTGCTGTCGGATGCCTCCAGAATCTAGGTCCTCCTTCACCCCAACATACTACACTACCCTCTGCCCTGTGCTTACTTCATACACAGACCTCTCTCTTGCTCGGAACAGAACCCCAGAGAATTCTGAGAAATCAGGCAATGCCAGGATCTTTGGTATGATAAAGAGAAACAGTGGCCCAGACACCAGGGAAGAATTGTTCCCGCTCAGGACCACAGACTCAGTCATTTGCAGATTTGTAAGGGAAGCCAGTCTCTCCTCCTTCCCTCTAAAGTTCTCTTGCCACCATTCTCAGGTGGCCTCCCATCTTCAGAACCACACAGGGCTAAGAGCTTTCTCTCCCAGAGATGCCAAGGAGGTAGGGGCCCTGGGGTTTGGAAAGGCTGCTGCTTCAGTCCCCAATGCCGAGTATACTCCTCCTCTCAGCCCCACCCCCATGGGCTCCAAGGCCCTGTCTGGAATTCTAGCCGCTTCACAGCGCTTGTGTTCTGGACGGAATCTACATTAGCCCTATTCCGTTCACATGCTGAGTCCTGCCCCTGCACCCAGTCCCCCATTCCCGGTCTCAGACCATGCCCTAGGTAGGTGGCAGGCCACTCAGCCTGCCTTGAGAGGTCACAGTGGGAGATGAGGGGAAAAACTGGGTCTTCACTTCCGCCTTGTCCTCCAGCCACCCGCTGGGTGAGCCTGGCCAAGCCGGTGGCCTCCTGGGTGCCCATTTCTCTCTCTAGTCATGCCACCACTTACAACAGGGAAAAGGTGTTCCTCCCAGTTTGCACCTTCCCTAGTTACTGGTTGAGGGGATCAGGGACACTTGGCCAAGAAAGGCCCTCCTTCCCATCACAGCATCAGGCTCAGGTTCTGGTGCCACTGATGCCCCAGATCTGCAGGGTCCCAGACACCCTGAGCCAGCTGACTCCTGACACAACCCACCCCACTCGGGTGAGGCCTGCCGAGCTGCACTGGCCTGAGTCTTGGGGGTAAGGAGGAAAAGCCCGGAGCCTGGAGGCAGATGTGTAGCTCAGCGACACCCAGGCTCCTCTGAGGAGACCACTGGGTTAGGGATCACTCTGGAATCCCCCAAGATGGCAATTGAAAGGCTTGGGGTGGAACTGAAGGTGCACAGAACTGGACTGAAACCCCTGCCCAGCTGCTCATCAGCCACATAGGGTTGGGTGCCACTTAGAAAAACACTCTGAGCTTCTGCATCCTTCTAGGTGAAATAGGGACCTACCATAAGGGAGGCATTAGACTTAGAAGAGGCATTCAATATGGAAATGCCCATGAATATCAGTCCACAGCCCCTGACTCTCATACTGGAGGGGACTCTGATCTCAAGGACCTCCAAGTGGGACCAGCCCTGGAAGTTCAGGGGTGGGGGCTTGAGATGAGCCACCCAGGTTGGGTGCCCTCTGAAAACTGTAGCCTTCTGGAGTTCCTATTCCTATAAGGTACAAACTGACAAGACATTTAAGGGGTGGGATTGACACTGGCTAGCGTCATAAAAAGGGAACCTGAAGGCCTAAAGGCCGAAGCTTCTAACACCCAACAGCCTCAGAAAAGGGCAGGGGTGAGGTCTGCTCAGCAATGATCAGGAAGTTCTAGTTCCCCTTGTTCCTGGGGGAGAAGGGTCTAGGTCCCAGCCCCGCTGAGCTGGTTAATAAGCTCATTCCAAACAGCGGAGGCCCTTCCCACAGCATCCCAAAGGCACCTGGCCTGCACCACAGAACTCCCTGTCCGCAGGACCCACCTTGGGGAGCCTGTCTCCAGCATTGGGGTGTCTACTCTATTTCAGGATGAACTCACTGCAGAAGCAGGATCTCCGGAGGCCCAAGATCCACGGGGCAGTCCGGGCATCTCCCTATTCACCACCCACGCTGGCCTCGCTGCAGCGCTTGCTGTGGGTCCGCCGGGCCACCATGTTGAACCATATCAATGAGGTCTGGCCCAACCTCTTCTTGGGAGATGCGTGAGTAAGACCTACATGGCTGGTGGAGGTGGCAGAAGGGTGTGAAGTCTCTCCCAGAGTGGAAAACAAGCCTCTCCCAGAGTGCTCCTGGGCAGAGGTGGCACCCTCTGCTTCCTACCATATCTCTTTACATGTTTTTCTTTCCTCTTAAATTATTATAACTCTTAACTGTGGAAATAGAACTCACATAAGAAAAGTGCACAGAACACACATGTTCAAGAAATTGGACATTTCTTGTGCCCCAGATGCCCCTACTGAATCCTTCTAACTTTTCTCTTTCCCAGGGGATAACCACTCTCTAAGTGTCAAAATCAACATGTCCTTGTTTTTCTTTCAAGTTTTACCACCTATGTACCTAAACAACATGGGTTTGTCTTTTGCCTTTTTTTAAAATTATTTTTTAGTTGTAGTTGGACAAAATACCTTTATTTTACTTATTTATTTTTATATGGTGCTGAGGATTGAACCCAGGGCCTCGCTTGTGCTAGGCAAACGCTCCACCACTGAGCCACAACCCCAGCCCCTTGCCTGTCTTTTAAAGTTACACAAATCATATTGTGTATATTTTGTGGTTGGCAATGATTTGCTTAAAATTGTGAGAGACACTCATGTTTTATGGGTAGCTGCAGTTCATTTATTTTTTATTGCTGTGCAGTATTCCACTGTATGATTATAACACAATTTATCCATTATATTGCATGTGGACATTTGAATTATTTCCACTTTTTGGCAATTATGAACAATGATCCTAGGAATATTTAAGTAACATGAATCCTATAAAAACACATAACTTTCTCTAAGTTGTATATAAGAGAATAGAATTGAGAGTTATTTTTCCTAAAAGTTTTCTGAAATATTTGAAAATATGGCCAGGTGCAGTGATGTACACCTGTAATCTCAGCAGCTCAGGAAGCCGAGACAGGAGGACTGGAAGTTCAAGCCAGCCTCAGCATATTAGCAAAGCACTTAGCAACTCAGTGAGAACTTGTCTCCAAATAAAATATTAAAAAGGGCTGGGGATGTGGCTCAGATATTAAGTACTTTTGGGTTCAAACTCCAGTACCAAAACAAAATGTTTTTTTCAAAAATATGGACCAAATATTTATATTTAGAAATTTTCCTTAATATTTGGAAAATACAGATTAATATCTTAACAATATGGCAAATATGGTATTCCTTCTCCCACACAGATATAATCCTTATAGGCTTTAAAAATGCAAACGCACACACACACATGCCGCAGTCTGGCTGGGCACAATCAGGAGCCATTTGTCAAAAGAAACTAACTTTATTTTTAGAACCACACACGCCAAACAAAACAGCCTCTCAGGAAAAACCCTCAGAGCCCCAACTGCCAACACAGGCTTTCCACAAGCCTCTCTCTCCAACCCAAGCCTCTCTCTCCACCTCCCACAATCCTCCTGCTCTTGAGGGATTGGCTGGGTTCACGTGGGCGGAGCCAAAAAAGTCCCCCAATGAGCAGCTCCGTGGTCTGAAAGGGCAGGGAAACAGCCCAATGAGCATCACCGCAGAGGAGCCAATCAGCTAGATGTTGCTGGGGCCTCTGTGAGCCAATCATCAGCTGGCAGCTGGAAGTTTGCTGGGGCCCCTTCGGCTGTGGCTCTCAACACACACACACACACACAAAGAACCTTTAAAAAAAAAATGCAAACACATATACATTCTTTTTCATAGTTCTTTTTTTATAAAAATGGCTATTGCTTTATAATACAGCTCTGTGATCTGCTTTATACAGAAAGCTTTTAAAATGAAATGATAGTACATATTTTTAAGAAATGTTAACATTCTGCTTTGTACTCTATACTTTCACAGGTTCTTTTTTTATATATTTATTTTTTTTTTAGTTGTATTTGGAAACAATACCCAGGACCTCACACATGCTAGGCACACACTCTACCACTGAGCCACAACACAGCCCCACAGGTTCTTGATATAGCATAAACACCTTTCCTTATTTGCCTACATCTACCACAGTTTAGGGTTGTATAGCATTTCATCATTTAGATACACAGTAGTCCCCTTTTTCTGCGGTGGGGGATATGTACCAAGACCCCCAGTGGATACCTGAAACTGAAGATAGAACCAAACCCTATGTATCTTCTGTTTTTTTACCTATTCATATATATATATATATATATATATATATATATATATATATATATATATATATATATGGAAAGTTTCATTTATAAATTAGGAACAGTAAGAGAGTAACAACTAAAACAAAATAGGAGAATTACTATATTAACTAAAGTAAAGGTTCATGAATACAAGTACAATAGAATGACAGTCAATCTAATTGCCCAGATAACTATGTGATGACAAGGGGTGGATAGCATATACACTGTGGATACACTGGACAAAAGAATGATTCACATCCTGAGCAGGATAGTGCAAGATTTCATTCACTCCTCAGAACAGTGCAAAATTTAAAATTTATGAATTGTTTATTTCTGGAATTGACCATTTAATGTTTTTGGACCATGGTTGACTGTGGGCAAATGAAACCGTGTGAAGCAAAACTTCAGATAAGAGAGAACTTAATATCCTATTATAGGATTCTCAGTAGTTTTTTTTCCCTTAATTTTTCACTATCTTAAATATCCCTAGATTCAGTGTACATATATTTGTGGGCACTTTCTGAATTCTTCCTTTTATTACATGCCTAGAAGGAGAATTGCTAGGGACAAGTATATGTACATTTCTAAAGCTTTTTTGGGGGTTGGGTGGGGATTGAACTCAGGGGTACTAGACCACTGAGTCACCTCCCAGCCCTATTTTGTATTTTATCTAGAGACAGGGTCTCACTGAGTTGCTTAGCACCTGCCTCGCTTTTGCTGAGGCTGACTTTAAATTTGCGATCCTCCTGCCTCAGCCTCCCAAGCAGCTGGGATTACAGGGGTGTGCCACTGCGCCCAGCACATTTCTAAGGCTTTTGATGTGTATAGCCCATTGCCCTTCAGAAAAGTTACCCTGGGGGGCTGGGATTATGGCTCAGTGGTAGAGCGCTTGCCTAGCACATGTGAGGCACTGGATTTGATCCTCAGCACCACATATAAATAAATAAATAAATAAAGGTATTATATCCATCTTAACTACAAATATTTTTTTAAAAAGTTACCCTGAATGAAAGAGAGTGTTCAATTTCAACTATAGATGTCCCTCTACTAGGGCAGTTCACCAGTTCCCATCTCTATCCTTGGAGGAAAACAGCAAGTGAAGGGCAAGTTCCAACCCAGCTAGAGTTAACCCAGTGAGATCTACCTGCTTATACCCCCTCCAGGTATGCTGCCCGGGACAAGAGCCAACTGATCCAGATGGGTATTACCCATGTTGTGAATGTTGCTGCAGGCAAGTTTCAAGTGGACACAGGTGCCAAGTTCTACCACGGAATGCCCTTGGAGTACTATGGCATCGAGGCTGATGATAACCCCTTCTTTGACCTCAGTGTCTACTTTCTGCCTGTTGCTCAATATATCCGAACTGCCCTCAATACTCCCCGAGGTGAGCTTCTGGGGAAGGAGTTGGGTGGGGTTGGGGGTTAGGCTATCCATTTCTCCAATAGCACTGATGGGTGGGGAGCACAAACCCCATCACCAATCCTCCTACACTATGAAGCAAATAGCTACTACCATTTAGTGTCCCCTTCAGAGACACCCTGGAACAGTGTCAGACATAACTAAAATCTGCTGTGGTCATCAGCATAACCACATGCCTCAGGAAGAGACCAGACATTAGGCAGAAGGCACAAGACCTATAAAGGTTCTTGAGCAGGCCTCTCTAAGATGAGGCTTTGGCACAGAGCTGCAGGGGCAGGTGAGAGGGCAGAACTGTGGTGCGTGTGGGGGAGGGGAAGTAGACATCCCCTGTAATCTGACACAAATTCAGGGGACCCCAGGAGTCCAGGAACCTCCACCTCCAGATGAGTTGCAAAGATGTCAGAGGAAGCACTCTGGGTCAGAAGGGAGTCCCGGCTGCCAACCTTAACTCTGCCGTGACTTGCTATTTGACTTTGAGCCATCCTTCTTCCCTTGTTGGACCTCAGTTGTCCCACTGTACAGGGGTCCCAGCTGCTGTGATGGTGGGCTGAAAGGATGGCGAAGGGTGTCTTCTTTCTAAAGGGGTAGGCGATTCAGGAATAGGCATCTGACACCTGGCTTGGGTCTCCCCACAGGCCGCGTGCTGGTACACTGTGCCATGGGGGTAAGCCGCTCCGCCACACTTGTCCTGGCCTTCCTCATGATCTACGAGAACATGACACTGGTAGAGGCCATCCAGACGGTGCAGGCCCACCGAGATATTTGCCCCAATTCAGGCTTCCTCCGGCAGCTCCAGGTTCTGGACAACCGGCTAGGGCGGGAGACGGGGCGGCTAATGACCTGACAAGCAGCCCAGAGCCCTGGCTCTCCATCCAGCATAGCCCAACCTGACTAGCCTAGACCTGGGGACGGCAGCCTCTGCTGTTTCCAGAGACCCTGAGATGTAAACAGCAAGTAGGGGCTTAGCTGAGGCAGGGGCAGGGAGAGCTGGGTGGTGACCTTTAGCAGGTGGATTCCCCAACCCAATCAGAGATTCTTTATGCAAAAGAGAATTCAGTCTGTCTCTATAATAAAACGTTCATCAGAATAAAGATAAGAGACCTTCTGGTGATTTGTGAGAAAATGGCTTACTCTGCAAGGGCCAGGAGGTTCCAGAGAGCTTGCCAACTGTGTTTCAGCATGATGGCAGCCTGGAGAAGAAAAGAGTGAGAGTCCGTGCCAAGGCTTAATGAGGAAGGAGGGCAGGTGAGGACTGGTTGGTGATGTTGACCCTGGATGCAATACAGAGGAGTCAGGGTACAAGTGCTGAGGCTTAGATAACTTCTTCCTATCTTGTCCTTCTCATACCCTCACCCTAGGGTTGCGTTGTCTGATCAAGACCAAAGTTCCATGTGTTCACATGTTCCATGTGTCCTGTTGGCCCACCCTACCCAAAGCCAATAATAGAAATGTGCTGTTAGGGCTGGTAATATAGCTCAGTGGTACAGCATTTGTCTAGCACGTGCAAGGCCATGGGTTAGATCACCGGCACCACAAAACAAAACAAAACAAAAAAAAAAAAAATCCCCCAACACTTGCTGAGCACAAACAGCATCTTTTGGAACCAAGTCAATTACACTCCACTTTAAAAAGGATTGCTTAGCATTACAAATACCTCAAAATGAAGACAATAAACAAGAGAAGGAAGATGGGCTTAGGGAGGAGACACTCCAGAAATTCTAGGTGAAGAACAGTTGTATGATGGAACAAAACATTTAGCTCTGAGTTTATTAATTCTCATGCTACAATAAAATAAAGCACTATTGAAAGCCCCTCTCCAGCTCCCACTTACAAATGATACATGCTCAGGTACTTAGGAGGTTTAAATAGGCTGGCTTTGCTTCTTCCTCTCTGGTTGCTCCTATTTATCCCTTACCTGTTCTGGCGGACCCTCGAATGTCAAGGTTTCTCAGGGTGCTATTCTCTGCCTCTTGTCTCCCTTGGTGTTTCCGCTCTCCTGGGGGATCCTCTGCTCTTATGACCTCAATGAGCATCTCTAGACTACTGATCCCAGACATATATGGCCCAATTCTCTTTCCTGAGCTCAAAATCTCTGCATCCCAATGACCATCCACATCTCAATATTACAACTGAACTTTCAACTCAGCTGGCTTTCCATCACCATGCACCCAGACCCACACCTCTTCCTAGGTTCCTAATTCAGTGAAAGGTTCTTATAGCCAAATAGGTGACAAGTGTCATCCTGGACTTCTAAATGCTCCCTGGATTTGCCACTTAGCTCCTCTTCCTGGTGACCACCAGAGTTCCAGCTGCACCCTGCAGGGGTCTCTCTGGCTCCAGCCCTGCCCCTCCAAGGCAGACATCTTACTGATCACATGACCCTTCCACTTAAAATTCTCAAAGTACAAACCTTGCCAGATTATAAAAGCACTTCATCACCTGAGACCTTCTTATATCTCCACCATGTTGAAACTCTGTTCCTATACATACTACGCAAATAAGAAACAGTAAAGTTTCCAGAATGCACCTCCCTCTCTCTTATCTTGGTTGCACCACCTCAGTGCACCACCCTTGCCCTGTTTTACTGGGCTAACTCCAGTTTCTCCTTGAGGTCACACTTTGGATGTCACTTCTGGGAATCCCTCCCAGCACCCTCAAGCTTGGTAGCCCCTCTGTGGGTTACCAAAATACCAATCTGTCCCTTATCACATCACCTGTCACTCCAAATGAAAATTGCCTGGTGTCTTCCCTAAGCTCGATGGCCCTATGGTTCCTCTGGCTATGATTATACATTCAAGTATGGCTCTGTGGATCCCTGAATGAGTAGTTATAGCCACTTGTCCATCTCTCCAGAGGCCATGAAGGGAAGTGGATCCTAACAGGCCCTAGGACTGTTAGGAAGGTACCGCCTCTGCTCCCAGTTCTTCCTGCATGCAGTATCTTACCAGGACACCCTGTTCCCAGCATATTTTATCACTCTTGTGGCCCCTTTGATCCTCCCCCTCACTCCCCACCAAGGCTCTCTGAGGCCAACTCTGTTCTCTCCTAGGGGACTAAAGAGCTTTTGCCCTTTTCTGACATCTATTGGAGGGCAAGTACTTTTCTTTTGTGCAAATTTAGAAAAGATGTCCTCTCTGAATAAACCAAACTCAGGCAGAAGCACTTCTGAGCAATCAGCTTGGTGAAGAAAAATGTGTTTCCTTCTCCCAATAAGACAGAGCCCCAAGTCAGGGTGCCCAACTGAGTGAGTCAACCTCTGGCTGAGTTTTAGCTTCTATTCATCCCTTTTAAATACTTAATCTACATACATAAATGTGTACTACCTTGGTTGGGAGAGATGTATATCATGTATATCTCCATTTTACAGACCAACAAACTGAGGCTCGGGGAAATGAAGCAGGGCTGGAATGCTTCTTCCTGGCTCCAGGACCTCTGGACCCTGGCTCAGGCCAAGTACTGCCCATCCAGCTCTTCTGCTCACTTCTCCGTGGTACTTAGTCCCAATACCAGCTGGCTGTGGACTGCCTCAGGTCTCTCTGCTCCTTTTCCAGAGGGTGTAAGTGTCCAGCTGGAGGACAGCAGAAGGGCTGGTGTCACTGTGCCGAGCAGAGTCACAGGGTCCAGCCCCAACCAGACAGGGCTCTTCTCCACTCTAGGGATGGGAAATGATTCTTAATATGTCCTTAGGTTGGAGGGGCCTATAATTCTCCAGAAAAAAACAAAACTAGTCCCAGCTCAACAGCCCAATCCACCCAGCCCCGATTCCCTTGCCTGACAACTCAGTCCTGTTGCTATTTCTTGCTCATGCACTGTCAGCAGGACCCAAAATAGTGGCTCCAGAAGGCAGTCTCTAAATCATCATCCTGTTCTGCTGGCTGGGGTGGGGTGTCTAGAGACGAGGACAGAGCCTCATTTTGGGCCCTGGGCCTGGGTTTCAGCACATCACCTCCTTGAGGTTCTGTGGGTTGGGCTTGGAGTCTGGGGCTGCAGGGGAGAAGGGAGGAAAGCCATGAGGAAGGAGGCAGGTGGCGGCAAAGCCAAACATTTCCCAGGAGGGCACCTCCCATGGATGTCTTCCTGCCTGCCACACTCACTGGAAAAGTCTGTGACAATGGCCACTCTCCCTCTTCTCTAGAGCACCTTGTGATAGAAGTGGTATATAAAAGAATGACTTTGGAGTCGGATTCCCTAGGTTCAAATCCTACTTCTGCCCCTCAACAGATATGTGACCTCAGTTAATCTCTCCATAGGTCAATTCCCTAACCATAACATGGGATTAATTAATAATTACTATATAGGGGCTGCAGTCATAGCTCAGCGGTAGATTGCTTGCCTCGCATGGGTGAAGCACTTGGTTCGATCCTCAGCACCACATAAAAATAAATAAAGTCAAGATATTGTGTCCATCTTTAAAAAAATCACTATATAGGATTGTTGTTAGCAATGAACAGGGCTTATAGAAAGTGCTTTGCACAATATCTTGATAAGTTCTCAAAAATGATAGCTGGGGGTTAACTCAGTGATACAGCATGTGCTTAACATGTGAGAGACCCTAGGTTCCATCTCCAGCACCACAAAAAGAAAGAAAAAAAAACATATTAAAAAATGATAGCTTTGATGATAATCATAGCACATAGTACAGAGGCTCCTGGCATCATCTGTTACCCAGAACCACCCCGTCTGGGACAAAAAGTTGGCTGTGTTCTCAATATGGTGAATGAAGGGATGAATAGCTAAACATTTGCTGGCCTAAATACAACATAGTATCCTGGATTGAATCCTGCAACAGAAAAAAAGAAATAAGTGGAAAAACTGCTGAAATCAGAATAAAGTTTGTGCTTTTATAGCGTTATACCAATGTTAATTTCTTTGAGAAATACAACATAGATATGTAAGAAGCTGGGGGATGATACACAAGAAATGTCTCTGCTATCTTTACAAATCTGCTGTAAATCTAAAATTACTTTAAATTTTTAAAAAATTTTATTTAAAATTAAAAAAAATGAAATGACTTGCTGACACTTTATATAGTGAGGTACTGCACTAAATGCTTTAAAGGCACACTTTCTTTTCTATATTTCTTCAGAAAAAAAAATGGATCAAATATAACAAAGTGTTAAGAATTGATCATACTGAGTTGGGGGAGTACAGATATCTGTTGAAATACTTTTTGTATTTCTTTTTCCTTTGGTTCTACTGGGAATTGAACCCAGGGATGTTATTCTACTGAGCTACATATCCCTAGTCCTTTTTATTTTTATTTTGAGACAGTGTCTCACTAATTTTCCCAGGCTGGCCTTGAACTTGCGATCTTTCTGCCTCAGTCTCCTGAGTAGCTGGGATTACTAGCATTACTAGCATCTAGGTGTGTGCCACCATCCTGGTTTCTTTTTTATATTCTTAAAGTATTCCATAATTTTAAAAATTAAAAATAAACAAATCAACTAACCTCCAAATTAGAAACATCCCTCTCTACATATTTAGGTCTTGAAACCCATTAAGTCAAATGGATTTTTGGAAGTATTCTGAATTAAAACTATAATTATTACTGGCTTTAGGCCTAAAATACTTCAAATTTATAAGTTATCCTTTTAAAACCTGCAAGAGGCTTTATTATGGATAATCTCGCTTTAAGAAAAAAGGTAATGAAGACCCAGTTTATAGTATTTAGATGAAATAACTGTGGTTGAAGAGAAGTTAAGCCAGTAAGTTAAATAATCCATCATTTCTTTTACCCCTTACAACCCTGTGGGTAGGTCCTATTATCACTGTTCTAGAGACAAGAACACAGGTGCAGAGAGATTAGGCCAGTTTAGCTGCTAATATTAATTAAGAGCTTATTATATGCCAGGGCTAAGCTAATGGCTCTGGCAAAAAAAGCCTCAGTGGCCTAAACTCAACAAAGTTTTATTTTTTATTCACAACACATGTGGATGGAGGGACAGAATAAACATGGAGGATGTAGAGAGCAGCTATATCACTTCCCTCTCAAGTTCCAAGGGGCTTAACGCAGTCACATGGTCACAACTAATTTTAGGAGAGGATGGGAAATGGTCTAGGATGACCCCCAGAAAGAAAAGGAAACTCTAGATGCTAGTGACCATGAGCAAGCTTTTCACAAAAGGCACTGAAATATATACAAATAAGATATCATGTATTTTAACTCTTATAAGCTATAAGAAGTAAATACTGTTGTTATCCCCATTTTATACATTAAGAAAACTCAGATTCAAACAGCCAAAGTAAACTCTCTCCGGACCTCTTAGCTCACAGCTCACAGCTCACCAACTAGGCCAGCAAGCCTGTTCTTAAGAATGTCTTGAGTCTTCACTCTGAGTTGGCCTTGGTGAAGTACATGCTAAGAAAATGCAGAAATGACATCCTGTGGCTTCAGAGGCTGGATTATGAGATAACTTGCAACTTCTGCCTGGGTCACTTGGGATACTCTCTCTGGGAACCCCAAGCCACTAAGCAAGAAGTTTGATCACCCCAAGATCACATGCTGCAGCAGTTACAAGAAGACACATTAGTCAACTACCCCAGCTGAGCTCAGACAATTTGAGTTGTACCTTCATGGACCTTCCAGAATTCATCTGCCAGCTAATACCACAGAGTGACCTCTGTCATGCCATGTGGAAGAGATGAATCATGCATCTCTGCCTGCCTGAATTACGACCCACTAATGAGATAAGAAAATGCCCTTGTCTGAGTCACTATATCTTGGGGTAGTTTGTTATGTATCAGTAGATAACCAGCACAGGGCAGAGCCCAGTAGGACCAGCAACACTGGCTTCTGACCGGTGTTAGCCTCTGGAGAAATGTGTGAACCATGGAAGGACAGAGAAGTCACATGCATCCACTCCCATGCCAGGTACATGAAGATGAGGTCTCACATCTACAGAGTGATACAGGTGGCAACAGGGTCCTGTATCTAGAGTCCTATGGGGGACCAGAAGAGATTGAGGGGGCTGGGGTTGTGGCACATGTGAGGTTCTGGGTTCGATTCTCAGCAGCACATATAAGTAAATAAGTAAAAATAAAGGTCCATTGACAACTAAAATTAAAAAAAAAATAGAGATAGGAACCCAAGCAGTATAGGTGACAAAGGCCTTGAGGTGGGCAAGGTGGCACTATGACTTAATTATGGTTTGTCCCCTCCAAAACTCACATTGGAGTATAATCCCCGTTACGAGGTATTAAGAGACTAGAAATTAAATCTGACAATGGTGTTTAGAGCTGGGGCTTTGGAAGGTGATTAGGATCAGGTAAGTCATCAGGTGGTGCCTCATAATTCAATACTGGTGGCTTTATAAGATGAGAAAAAGAACAGGACATGTGTGCTTCCTGTGTCTCTGTGTTTGATGTCCTGTGCCACCTCAGGACTCTGCTAGCAAGAAGGCCATGACTAGATGTAGCCTCTTGACCTTGGACCAGGACTGTGAGCCAAAACAAACCTCTTTTCTTTTTCACATACTCAGTCTATGGTATTGTGTTATCAGCAACAGAAAACAGACTAAGACTGGTAGAGAGACTTCTCAGATGGGAACCTCTACCCCCTCTCAGTCCCACCCCTGGCTCTGTCCTAAACCTCAGCCACCTACCTTCCTCCAGGCTTGTAGACCCTTGCTCAGAGATCCCAGACTGCCTAGCCATGGTAAGGACTCCTGGGGGTCTGCTGGCCACTAGCTCACAGCCTGGCTTTGAAAGCCAGCTGTCTCCTCTACAGAATGGATTCCACAGCCAGGACCTGGGAAACCTTGGTTTGAAGACAAGTCCTTAAGGAGAAATATCCCACCTCCTCCCTACCTACCCAGGGGACTGACCAGGCAAGCAGACCCAGCTACCAATATCCTAACCTCCTCTGCTCTGCTCGGATCATTCCTCCTGGTTTCTGCATTGCTGTGCTCATCCAGGCTTCCTCAGCCATCTGAGGCCAGGTCAGTGGGTCCCCTCTCCCTGGGAGCTACTAGCATTACCCGTCCCCTGGGATTCCCTGCACCCAGCTGCTACTGAGCCTTCCGTCAGCCCTCTACCTGCCTCTCTCCTGCAAACCCCATTCTTTCACAGACCTGTGGCAGTATTTTGGCCCTGCCCTTGTAGTTTCTGAGAGTGTGACGGGGCTCCTGTGACCCACAACTGCAACCCTGCCTGTCAGACCAGCTTTCTAGGGCTCCAGTTTAGTGACATTGACTTTGGGAGTAATTGGCGAGGAGGGTTGCTGATAAAGCAGAAATGAGAAAATACACACAAGTACAACAATTAATTTTTCCAGGATCAGGTGTAGAGTGTAAAAAGAGTGCTGGGAAAGGCATTGTGTTACTTGGACGGCGGATTTGCAGGTAGGACTACCGAGGGGCTCTTCTGGTTCCTTTTAAACCATGCCACATAGATATAAATAAGCCGTCTGTACAGTCCACACAAAGCACCCATGACACCAGCACCCATTTCTGAGGGGTTCTTAGTGTCACCAATTCTCTACCATTTGGACCTGTTGTCCTAATCAAAGATGGCTGCATCAGGATGGGCACTGTGTTATTCCGTTTTCTGTTTACTATAACAAATACCTGAGATAATCAACTTAGAAAGAGAAAAGATTTATTTTGGTTCACAGTTTTAGGGGATCCAGCCCATAATCAGGTGGACCTATTGCTTTTTGGCCTCTGGGGAGGGCGCTGGAAGGCAATGGTGGGGAGTTTGTGGCAGAGCAAAACTGCATATTTCATGGCTACAAAGCAAAAGAGGGAAGAGGAAAGGGCCAGAATCTCCCTACACATTTTTTTTTTTTTTTTTGGTACCAAGAATTGAACCCAGGGGCACTTAACCATTGAGCCACATCCCCAGCCCTTTTTTGTATTTTATTTTGAGACAGGGTCTCCCTGAGTTGTTAGGGCCTCTCTTGGTTGCTGAGGCTGGCTTTGAACTCACAATTCTCCTGCCTCAGCTTCCTGAGCTACTGGGATTACAGGTGTGCGCCACAGTGCCTCACTAGGCCCCACGTTCTAAGGGTTCCATCATCTCCCCTTATTGCCACCCTGGGTACCAAGCCTTTAACACATGCCCCACTTGTTAAAAGACTGTAAAGAAGATTTTATTTAGGACCACTGCAATAGGATTTTGTAGCGGGGGGAAAGAAATTGAGCTCAACTCTGAATATAGTATGGGCAGTGGGAATTTATACCCAAGGGGCAGGGTAGGGGTGAGTAGATGGCATATTCTTAAGAAAGATGCATCAGCGGTAAGGGGGATTCTAGCTAAGCTGACCTAACAGGATCCTTGCTGAAGACAGGTCAAGGTGATCAGACATCACCTTGGAGATGGTGGAGGATGAGGAGCCTGATGGGAATTGAGTGTGATCAGATATCATGTGTGGGGAGGAGATCTTGCCAAACTGATATAGCAGAGTCCTTGCTAAAACTGGATTTTACCAACAAGTGCACAGATGGGCCTAGGAGAAAGTGTAGAGTTGGCTAGGGTTTGGTTTTAAGCAGAAAATCTTTGTCAGCAGCTACTTTCCTCCCAATATCCATCCTCCCCTTTGACTCTGGTGAAGAACCTCAATTGTTAGCTGGGTACATTGCCACCCAGCTGACCCCCGTTGAAGGTAAATGTGGCCAAGTGACTACCTTTTGAATATTAATATAGAAGTGGAATTCCTGTGTGGAACTTGAGAAGCCTCTCTACAAGGGGGCCACATGTCCTTTGGACCCTGCCTCCCTGGTGCTACCTGGAGCCTGAATGAGATTGTGGGCTCCATATTTGTCCTGGACAGCCTAGGAAGCCATATTTTTACATGACAGGAAAAAAGCTATCTCATTTAAGTTGCTATTTTCCAAGTCTCAGTTACTTGTCACCAAGTATGGTCTTCACTGTTCTGTCTCCAGACCCACCGAAAGCAGAGGCCAGTGAGGTCATCTGATGCATGGGCTGCCGTGGGGTGGGGGCTCTTTCATGGTAGGGAATCCTGGCCCAGTGGGGGCCTTGGAGAATGTGAACACACAGTCAGAGGAAGCAGGATGGAGGAAGGTACCCGGAGTCGCGTGGGGAAGCAGGGGCCACGGGGCAGCAGAAGTCACAAGTGGACAACCAGAGGGAGTCGGGGGGTGAAAACAGCAATATCAGAAGCAAAGCAGAGAGGAGCTGAGTGTCCCCAAAGCCAGAGCCCCAGAATGTGCAGCACCCTGCAACTGAGAACCTACATTAACCTGGTCACCACAGTCACCAAATCTCCCAAAGACATTCCCATTCTTTGGGACAGTGTTTGTTTTCCTCAAATGAGGTTCTTATAATGAATCTCTCAAGTCCATGAGTGGGAGTCTATCTTTTGGCACCTGAAAGAACGTCATCCATTCTCGCCTTGAACTTCAGATCAGACCACAGTCACCATGTCACAAGAGTGAGTACTTTTTGGAGGACAATGGGTCAGGAGATTCAGTCTAGTCCCAGAGATGGCCACCACACAAGGATACACGGCATGGCCTTTCTCATTCTTGATTCAGCTTTGTCCCTCCAGAGAAGTAGCAATGTCTCTAGCCAAAGAGATGCTTATGTACTGATCACCAAGATACCACCACCACCATCAGCACCACAGAGCTGAGCTGCTCCCTGGGGTGGGAATGAAGCAGCACGAAGAGAAGGAGCCCTGCACACAGGGATGCAGGTTTTTCGTCCCAACTCCACCCTTTAACCAGGTACAGGAACCTGCACAGATTTTTAACTCTCCTGAAACTCAGGTTCCTCAAGGGTCAAAACAGAAAGGACTAACTGCATCATTCAGATCTGCTGTGATAATGGCAATGAGGAAGCAGCCCAATGCCCGGCACATAGTAGATGCTTAATAAAAGCTTGAGTGTTTTTCTTCCTGCCAAGGCAACAAGGACTTGGAAGGAGAATCTGTATCTCCATCTGTCCTGAGTCAGGGGAAGAAAAGCTGTCACATAGGCCCCCAAACAGGCACAAGCTTTCCCTGCCACTTCTCAGAACAGCAGTAGGGCACAACAGGGCAATTGCAATCAGCCTTTTTCCGAAAGGTCATCATCTAGATTTACTTTCACATTCTTTTAAATATATGTACATGATTTATAAACTTTTGCCAAGCAGTTTTACATACAGAACCGACTCTGTATTCTGTCACAGATTTCTTAAATATGGGTTGTAAACTTAAATTAGGATATTAGGCTATAATGACAAATGCAGCCCTCTTCCATAAAACCCTGATTCTCCAACTACTAGAATATTTGCTTTAATGAAAAGGGTCTTACAGGCACTCCAGACGCCCAGCTGATCTTTATCCTGGTCCTTACACTAAAATCTCCTCACTTTTTCCACAAAAACCCTGGTGTGGTCCGGCCAAAGTATACAAGCTTTCAAACACACACACACACACACACACACACACACATGCATGAGTGCGCACGCACACACAAACACACACACATGCCTAAGGCAGGCTTATGAGAAAAATCTGGAATGTCTTGGAGCTTTTTCTTTTTTTTTTTTTTCTTTTCAATTACAGCTCAGTAAAAATGTCCTCATAAAAGTCCTAGGTAAGCAATTGCTTTGCCAGCAGGATGAGGCTACCCACAGCCCAGTGAAGCCTGCTTGGTGTGATTAGGGGAGGAAGGGCAGAAAGCCAAGTTGGTTCCTTCACCATCCCCCCTGGCCCCTGCCTCCCTCCCCCCTTCACATACACCACACAATGAGCTCCTCTAAAGACCTGAGCACAGCCGATCCAAGAGTTCCTGCTTTCTGAAGCCTACAAGTGTGTCTAGCCAAGAGGCCAGAAGTGGGTAGGCTCTCTATCAGGCAAAATATTTGGAAAATACTTAATGGCTATGTTTTTTCATTCCTCTCCCCTATAGGCAAGTTCCCTAGTACTAGAATTGGCAAACAAAATACAAGACAACCAGTTCGATTTCAATTTCACAAAAGCAAAAAAGTATTTTTGATTAATTGATTGATTAATTTTTTTGAGGCAAGATCTTGCTAAGCTGCCGAGGGTCCTCCTAAGTTGCTCAGTCTGGCCTTGAACTTGTGATCCTCCTACACTCTGCCTCTCAAGTTGCTGGCATTACACTACCACTTCTGGCACAACAAATACTTTTTAACATAAATATGGCCTGAATATTGCATGAGACACACTAAAAAAAATATTTATAAATCAGTCCACCCTACCTGGAAGTCACTTCACCATTATGATTCCCAGAGAAATGGGAAAAGGAGGTCAAATCCAGTAGGAGGAGGCCAAGAAGATATTCCGGTAAGAGAGGAAAAGAAAGTGGATTGTCAGTCAGCTTCTCACTATTGTAACAAATACCTGAGATAACTTAAAGGGAGGAAAAGTTTGTGTTGGCTCACAATCTGGGAGGTTTCTGGCCATGGTCAGCCAGGCAGTCAACTCTTTGGGGGCCAGTGATGAGGCAGGGTATCATGGCAGAGGAAGCTGCTCCTCTCAGGAAGCAGAGAGAGAGAAACGGGCAGGTACTAAGTTCCTGTTCAAGGACACAGCCCTAAGAACGCAGCTTCCTCAGCTAGGCCTCATTATTTAAAGGTTCAACAACCTCCCAACAGGGAGGCTAGGGACCACGTCTTTAACCCAAGGGCCTTCGGGGGACATTTCAGATCCAAACAACAATAGAGGATGGTTGAAGAAGATGGGACTAGAGGAAGCAGCAGCTGGCAAAAAGGCCTATGGGTAGGGATGCCATTCTCTAAGACAATGTCCCAGACAGAGGTGGGCTGCTCTATAGACCCAGGGAAAACTGAACAGGAGAGTCAGGGGTGAGGTTTTGCTCTTTACCTATTTAGTTTCTGGAAGGAGATTATGGTGCACTCACATAGGTGAGCAGCAGCTGTAATTGAAGGGGCCCCACAACATCAAGGCCCCTCCCCACCTTGCCTCCTGCAGTCAGCCCCCAGGTACATCATAATCCATCTTGAGCAAGAGAGAGGATTCAGAGAGCCTGAGTTTTTAGCTGTGAAGAGACTGTGGTCCTGTTGTTTAGCCATTAAGTGTCCTCAATTCCCAGTAGGGTGACAAGGGCCATGCACAGAAGGTTAGAAGAGATAAAAATAAATGCCCCTTTTCTTCATACATCCCAGTGCAAAGAAAAGCAGAAGATGAGTACACTGGCATTACATGTCTGGCTGGTACTTCCCCCTCTGCTTCTAGAATACTTCCCAGATCACACTAGGTGCTCGATCATTATTTGATGTACGGAAATGGGTAGAATGAGTGGATTTTTGACCTGATCTGAGACTGATTGTAGCAGTGAGGGTCTCTCAGGGTCTGAAGCCATGCTTACTGACACCCCCTCTCTCTCAAGACTGGCCTTGGGGACAATATGAGACCACGTCCAAAGACACCCAAGTAGTGATAGCTTTCCTCACCCAATCGACCAGCATCTTGTGAAGGTCAGACATATGCTCAGAATCAGAATGTCAATAGTGACATTCTAAGTAAGGTCTGGTAAGTACTTTGTCTTATTTCATTTATTCCTGAAGAGACAAACCCTCAGAGTCAAATTCATCAGCTGATCCTTTATAATCTATCATCTTTACAATCTTTTACAATCTGACCCACTTCTCATGACCCCTGCTGCTCCCACCCTAGACCAAGGCAGCCGGCATCTCTTGCCTGCATATCCAGAATAGTCTCCTCAGGGGCCTCCCAGGCCTCTACTTTTGTTCACTGTATTCCATTCTCCACCCACCAGTCAGACTGTGCTTTTTAAAATGCAAATCAGATTGTATAACCCTCCTCCCTAGAATAAAATCCAAATTCCTTACGGTAGCCTACAAAGCCCAATGGACTCTCAGCTCCCATCTGCTACCTCTCTCCCTCCCCGGGATTCCAGCCGCACTGACCTTTGAATGCCTTAGAGCTCAGGCTAGGCTGCTCTCACAGACACCAGAATACAGTGACTTAAACAGACAGCTGCTCATTTTTCTTGTGTGACTGCACAGAGGTAGGCAGGCAGTCTAGACAGGCTGGGCAACTTAACCCCACAAGGTCATTCAGGGGCCCACTTTCCTTCCACCACATTGCTCTGTCACAGCCACACCTGTACTCCATGGCTTCCTACTGTTGCCACTTCCTGGGTGCTTCCGCCTCCCTTCTCTACTCCTTAAGCCTCCTCACCCTCTGTAAGAAGTCCCCTTAGGTTTAAACCATCCCTGGTGACTTCTGCTCAGTGTTGGTTCCTGACTAGTACAGGATCCATGTATCAGAGTCAACCCCTTCCTAAAATTGAGCTTAGTCTGGTCTGTGTGTTATCATTTCTCTCCCTAGCAGACAAAGCCCCATAATTTTTTATTTTAATTTTTATTTTTTGCAGCACAGGGGATAGAATCCAGGGCCTTGCACATGCTAGGCAAGTGCTCTACCACTGAGATATATCCCAAGCCCAAAGCCTCTGAAATTTAACTGGGATAGGCTCAAAGCCCCTGTCATGATGAAACTGTCTTGCATTGGCTAATGCCTATCCTGGAACTAACATGTCCACAGCAGTTTGGAATAGCTCTCTCAGTACAACAGGTGCTTGCTGAGTATCTACCAGGTTCATAAGTGATCAGTATATTATTACATGATAACATTCATTTAGCATTCTTTGTCCAGTGCCAAAGCTCACTTCCTCCTAAAAATCTTTTCTGTGCCTATTGGCTTTTCTGAGCAGCCCTCACCCCTTATATATTCCCATCCCAGCCCTCATTCATGGAAGGGTTGGCATGGGCTCAGAGATCTGTCTCCCCGCTAGACAGTGATGTTCACCTAAGGCAGGCCTTTCTTTCCTGCCTCCCTGTCCTGCTGCCTCTAGAGCACAGCCTGGACACCGAGTAGGGCCTCACCTCATAAATGTCTGCTGGATCCACTAGTAGATTCCAACCCTCAGTGGACTGCTAGTTTAATTCTCCTTGGGGATTTGCTAATCTATCTAGTGGAGCTAAGACAAGTACCCCAGTTGAGGGACAGAGGGAAAAGAACGGTGATGACTAGCATGTCTCAGTTTATTGCAAGCCAAGAGCTTTACATACATTATTTTATTTAATCCTCGTGATAACCTGCAGTTGGATCCTGTTATTATTCCCAACATACAGGTGGGGGGACAGCTCAGGGAAGTTCACGCACTTTCAATACAGAGCTAAGTAGCAAAGGCAGGATTTGAACCCAATTCCTTGAGTTCTCAGAGTGCATATTCTTCACTCCTGTGCTCTCCTGCCACCCCCATGCAGGCAATCACCCTGTCAACCCTCATCAATGTCACTGTGATGTGCTAACAGGCCGTGAAGGGGAAACAGCTGTCTATCTGTAAAATAAACAAGCTCGGTATGTAGTCAGAGGTGCTAATGGAGACACAATTGACCGATTTGCTGAGATCACTGACAGGCTGGAGCAGGACTGGAAAGGCATTGGTCCCCTGGGAGATAGGGAGTCTGAGGGGGACCCCTGCCCACAGCACATGCACGGGGCCCTAAGGGCTCACAGCCCTCCAGCAAAAGACCAGCAGCAGGCATTCCCAGCGTTTTGACAGACAGGAATAAACAGAGGTATCGATTTCAGAGAAACATCCTGGGTCCTTAGGCCTTCTGTCCAAACACCACGTCCTTATATAACTCAGACATCAAAGTCAAGAATGACAGCTCTACCACAGACATAGCCTGGACAGCTGCCAGCAAACTCCCAGGCAAGCCACAGAAACCTCCAGAAGCACCCACACCAAGACTTTTTGGTGCTAGGGACTGAGAACAAGGGAAGGGATGTGATCATCTGAGTGTCCTCCCGGTGGGAGGAAGGTGGGTCAGGCCTGGGCAGGGAGACAAATGGAAGCCCTCAGCCCATATTCCTCTCACCACAAGGACGCGTCCCATTTTCACTGATCGAGACCTGAGCTGTCCTGGATGAGGGCTACCAGCCCCGCGGGCTACTGAGCCCTTGAAATGTGGCTGGTCCAAACTGAGATGGCTGTAAGTTTAAAATACTCATAGAGGGGCTGGCATTGTGGCTTAGTGGTGGAGCACTTGCCTAGCATGTGTGAGGCACTGGGTTCGATTCTCAGCACTGCATATAGATGAATGAATAAAATAAAGGTCCATCGACATCTAAAAAAGTATTTTTAAAAAAGATACTCATCCAATGATTTAGTACGAAAAAGGAATAATGCTGGGCTGAGGATATAGCTCAGTTGATAGAGTGCTTGCCTTGCATGCATAAGGCTGTGGGTTCAACCCCCAGCACCACAAAAACAAAACAAAAAATGCCAAATACTATGTTAATTATCTTTCATATTGATTACATGTTGAAATGGTAATATTTGGGGGGTATTCAGTTAAATATGTTATTAAAATTAATTTCACCTGCTTATTTTTACACTTTTAAATGGAGCTAGTAAAAAATTTAAAATTACACATATGGTTTGCACTATATTTCTATTGATCATCACTGCTCTGTAGGATCAAAAATAAAATGATTCACTGAAATTCAAAGTTTAAAAATATGAATTTTGGGGGGCTGGGAGATGGCTCAGCCATAGAGCGCTCGCCTAGCACGGGCAGGACCCGGTTCAATCCTCAGCAGCACATAAAAAAAAAAAGGCATTGTGTTGTGTCCATCTACTCCTAAAAAATAAATATTTAAAAAAATATACGAATTTTTATCAAAATACAAATAAATGAAAACAATTAAACACTAAAATTTCCCTGTATATTTTCAGAAGTTTTTTTTTCTTCTAAAATATTCAGTTTTCATTAAAATTAACAGGGAATACATCATATTAGATATCAAAGTTTTAATCAAAATCATCTAAATGAACTTGAAAATCTCATTTTTTGGAAAATTTTGTTAAATCCTATAAAATATTGTTATAAAAGTAAGTATATTGGCTAGTAGGTTTGTAAGTATACTTACAAACCTACTAGCCAATTTAAAGGAAAGGCACTGTGAGTCATACTTGCTACACCTAGACACACACACACACACACATATATATATATATATGAAAGAATATTATGAAGTGTTGGATATACCAGAAGACTTCTCAGCTATTGCACATGTGTTGGAATGCCAAGTTCATTCTAGAGCATCTTAGAGCCAAGAGGTATGAGACAAAATGGCCGCCTCTCACTCCAGATTCTGTTTAGTGGCCAGGCTTTATTTTTTTCTTTCTTTTTGTACCAGGTAGTGAACCCAGAGGTGCTCGACCATTGAGCCACATCCTCCCCAGCCCTTGAAATCCTCCTGCCTCAGCCTCCAGGCCATTGGGATTACAGGTGTGCACCAACACTCATGGTTTACAGTCCAGATTTGACAAGCAAAATTAGCTGTCTTGCATGAAGGTGCTTCCATGGCTCAGGTCCTCCTCACATTCCAAAGCAGCATCTACCTCCATTGAACAAGAGAAAGGATATGACTTCTCTGTGGCTTGGATGGTGTCTGTCACAAAACCTCATAGATACAGGTCATGCTTTGCCAGTGATGACAGCCAGACCCTAATGGCCCTCTAAAACTGCAAACTCAGAATAGGGCCTTCTGTTTCCAGGATCTATGGATGATCCTCTTTAGGAGTGTCAGAAAATTCTCCTCTTGGATAAGTTATAGGAAAATGACTTGGAGGCCTTTTTTAATGAGAAAGAGAAGTCCCTGGGCTTAGTTTTCCTAGAGGTAGAGACAGAGGATGCTGGACCCCTCTGCTTTGTGTTAAGGGAAGATGAATCCAGAGGCTCTTGACATCATCACTAGAGAGGCAGGTGAGAGGCCATGGATGCTGACAAAGGCAGCTATGGCAATAGTACATCCAGAGAGGAGCCTCACAAACATGGCAGGCACAGAGATAGAGAGGAAGGGAAATTCTCTGGGGATGGGGCTCAGCTGACAATTTTTGAAAAACAGGAGGTTGTATACTGACTGTGGAGCTACCTCCTTCTCTGTGCTATGGTCCCTTCTGTCCTGTTCCCCTCCATCCCACACAATGGCCTTGTGAGTGGGAGTGAAGCCAGAGGGTGCCAGTGAGGGAGAAGAGCATGAAGGCCACAGCAGAATGGACTTGGGTGTAATGACTCAGACCTCGGTTGGGGTGAAACGTCCTTTGAGATGGAAGGCCTCTGGGCAGCCTGCCAAGCATGGGCCTCAGTTTGTTTGTTTTGCTTTGATTTTTGTTTGTCTTTGTTTTTTTGAGACGGGGATCTTTATAAATTGCCCAGGTTGGCCCTGAACATGTACTTCTGCTACCTCAGTCTCTGGGTAGCTGGGATTATAGGCATGGGCTACAATGCCAGGCTCTGTTTTTGTTTTGTTTTGATTTGAGAGAAAAGTGTGACCTCTAGGACAGGAGAGGACTTCAAGCCATTGGACCCTGGGCTGTGTTGGCAGGGATCTCTCTGCTCAGGGCTCTGGCAGGACTCAGCCGCCACACACATTCAGGTATACATATGGCCCTAAAGGCTCTAGATCCTTTGGACTCAGAAAAGTTTGAGTGGAGAATGGTAAACTTCAGGTATTAGCCTCCTATTGCTGTTATAACAAATTAGCACAAACCTAGTGGTTTAAAATAACACAAGTCTATTATATTATAGTTCTATAGGTCAGAAGTCTTGTACAGATCTCACTGGGTACTATAAAGTGAATGTGTCCCTCCAAAATCATCTGTGAAAGCCCTAATTCCCAACATGATTGTGTTTAGAGATAGGGGTGTTAGGACAGTATTAAGTTCAAGTGCGGTCTTAAGACTAGGGTCCTAATCTGATAGGATTGGTGACTTTGTAAGAAGAGAAAAATACTCCAGAGACCTGGATCACTAGCTTTCCTTGCACACTGAGGACAGGGAGAAGGTGGCCATTTGTAAGCCAGGAAAGAATCCTCATCGTAAGTGAACCCTACTGGAACTTTGGGTTTGAACTTTCCAGCCTCCATAACTGTGAGAAATAGATTTTCACTCAGTCTGTGGTAGGTCAGTACAGCAACCTGAGCTGATTAATTATGCATGAGCCTAAAATCAAGGTGCTGGCAGAATCTTCCTTCTGGAGGTTCCAGAGAAGAATCCATTTCCTGGCCTCTTCAGGAAGAGAAGCTGTCCTCTGGTATGAGATCCTTTTTTCTGTCTTCAAAGCCAGCAGCAGGGAGATGTGTTCTTCTCATATCAGACGATCCTTCTCTTTTGCCTCCCTCTTCCACTTTTAAGCAGCTTTCTGATTACGTGGGCCATCTGGATAATCAGTATAATCTTCCTATTTTGAGGTTGGATGATTAGTAGCCTTAATTCCATCTCCAACTTAATTCCCCTTTGCCATGTAATATAATACACTCACAAGTCCCAGGGATTAGGATGTGAGCATCTTTGGAGATGGAACATTCTGCTTCTCTCACCTTGACATTGAGGCTAAATCGGATTCTGATCCAGAGAAGTTGAACAAAGAAGAGTGTCTGCCAGTCTCTGAAAGTGGAGAAAGAAGAGGGTGAAAAGCCGACTCTAGAGAAAAGGAGTTTGCGGAGGAAAATCACATGGATCAAAGAAGGGGTGGTGGTACCATGTCAAACACCGCTGTAGGTTAAGTTCCTAAAAAGCTACATGAAAGTCACAGTGGACCATATTTTCCTGCACTAGTGGAGCTTGCTGTTGCACACATTCTGGGGGAATGTCTTTGGAGTTGGAACAGCTGGACACATCTCTGATTCCAGCTGATGGTTGCTGGCTCACTCCCATTCCAGCAGGATGGTATGCTGGCTGTTTCCCCATGAGGCAGCTTTGGGGTATCTACCCATCCCCTAGCTCTGCCCTTAGACTTATACAGAGAATGTGCTGTTTCTTATAGGCCACTCCTCTGGCTATTAGAAGACACACCAGATGTCCCCTATACACACCCCCACTATATTCTGATAAAATCTTCCCAGGACTTCCTGAAGTTCTTTGTAATCTGTGATGTGGCTTTTCCACTCTTCTCCATCTTTGTTATTCTCTCTTTAGCATAATGTGTGAAGCCTTGGGAGAAGCGCAGGAAGGAGATTCATCATTTTTCTGGTCAATCATATTTAGGGTTTATTCTAAAGGAGGCTATAATCCAGCAACCTCCCAAATTCTTTTCTTGACTTTATTTACTTGAAGATCCTCCTGATGGTGTGAAATACTATCTTTCATCTGTCTGTCTGTCTATCTAGCTGTCTATCACCTAGCTAGCTAGCTCACATGTCTTTAGATGTTTCATTTTTTCCCACTGGCACATCAAATCTTCAAAGGCTTCTCTGGTCTCTTCAGCTCTTGACTTGGGCTGAGACTTCCCCCTAGACTCCCTGCTAGAAAGAAATCTTTCTCTAGTCTCTGTCAATTCCAGCATCTCTGTCTGATTCCCTTAGTTCTTAGGATGATTGCAGAAAAGTCTTTTGACCCTGCTGTTCTGACTCCAGCACTTGAAGCAGAGATACACAGAGATATTTAGATCCTGATATTTTGACCTCGTTGCAAACTCAGATTCTGTGTCTTTTCCTTGCAAATATTCTTTGTACCAAGAAATTAACAAAAGCTAAGTAATCCAGAAGTTTCACAATGAATAACAGTAATATAAATAATCACATGAATAAAAGTAGCAGTAATAACCCTGAAAGTTGTGAGGAGGGTCTTGGTTTGCTGAATAAAACTGCAAAGGATAATACAATGACTTCAACATAAAAGACCATGTTAACTGAAGGATGTAGGAGAATGATGTGCCCCTCACTCACCCCCAAATCTCTCACACATTAAAGTATGCCCCCAAAGCAGATGACAAGGAGATGGATAAGAATAGAAAACCATGTCATTCATTATAAGGAACTATAGAAGCCCTAATTTTACTAGAAAATTAAAGGGGAATGTGTGGGATTCTGTCCCTCAGCATTAAAAAGCAGGGCTTGAGGGGCTAGGGGTGTACCTCAGTGGTAGTGCTTGCCCAGCACACGTGAAGCATTAGGTTTGATCTTCAGCACCACAAAAAAATAAAGGTATTGAGTCCATCTACAGCTAAAAATATTCTTTTAAAAATATTTTTGGGGCTGGGGCTATGGCTCAGCGGTAGAGGAGTTGCCTAGCACATATGAGGCCCTGGGTTTCATCCTCAGCACCACATATAAATAAATAAATAAAATAAAGGTATTGTGTCCAACTACAACTAAAAAATAAATATAAAAATATTTTTAGGGCTGGGATTGTGGCTCAGCAGTAGAACGCTCGCCTAGCACGGGCGGGACCCAGGTTCGATTCTCAGCACCACATAAAAATAAAGGCATTGTGTTGTGTCCATCTACACCCAAAAAATAAATATTAAAAAATAAAATAAAATAAAAAATAAAAAATATTTTTTATAGTAGATGGACACAATACATTTTTAAAATTAATTTTTAATTTATATGTGACAGGAGAATGCAGTACAATTCTTATTACACATATAGAGCACAATTTTTCATATCTCTAGTTGTATACAAAGTATATTCACACCATTCGTGTCTTCATACATGTACTTTGGATAATGATGTCCATCACATTCCACCATCATTGCTAACCCCCTCCCACTCCCTGCCCTATCTAGAGTTCGTCTATTCCTCCCATGCTCCCCCTCCCTACCAATACCTTTATTTTTATTTTATTTTATGTGGTGCTAAGGATTGAACCCAGTGCCTCACAAGTGCTAGGCAAGTGCTCTACCAACTGAGCTACACCCCCAGCCCTACAACTAAAAATATTTAAAAAGAAGAAGAAGAAGAAGGGCTTGGGACACAGACATAGACACACATGCTCCGTGTCTCTTGCTGTATGCTGCTATGTGCTGCCTTGGGATTCTACCTGTAAGAATCACCATCATCAGTACTGAGCCAATGCCAGTGCCATAACCTTGAAGCTCTAAAAGTGTAAGCTAAATAAATCTTTTCTTGAAAAAGTTTTTATTTTTTTTAAAGGAGAGTTTGATGGGGGTTGGGGGTAGACCCTGGAGCAAAAAAATAAAAATAATAAAAATAAAATAAAAAGAGTCCATGAGGAGTCAATGAGGCTAGAGGATGAAAAAGGAACAGCCAAGAAGAGAAACTTGCCACATGTGTAAGTCCAGCTACTTAAAATGCTAAGGCAGGAGGACCGCAAGTTCAAGTCCAGCTTGGGCAACTTAGCAAGACCTTGTCAAAAGAAAATAATGTTTAAGAGGGTTGGGGATATAGGATATAGCTCAGTGGTAGAGTATTACTAGATTCAATCCCCAGTACCCACCCTCCCCAAAAGAGGAAGAGGAGAAAACAAAAGAGATTTGCAAATGACTTGGGAATGTTAAATTGGGAATATTTTCAGCATACTAATACCATGTAGCATTTTTAAAATGCTTACCATGTATCAGGCACTATTCTAATTACTTTCCAACCTTTATCTCATTCTATTATTATTATTATTATTATTATTATTAGGGGGTTTTATTTTGTTTTGTGGTGCTGGGGATTGAACCCAGGGCCTTGTGCATTTGAGGCAAGCTCTCTACCAACTAAGCTATATCCCCAGGCCTCTTTTATTCAATTCTCATAACAAAAGATTATGATCCTTATCCTCACTGAAGCCTAGAAGGGTTGGGAACCTGGTGGGGAGACTCACAAGAAGTGGCATAATGCAAACTATCACCAAGCTAAGAGTCTTTCTCAGAATGTCATATCACTCTGCATGATATGGCGTCCATTCCATCAATCCCTCAGCAATGGCTCTACATACTCTCAGAAAAGACTAGAACAGAGAGTTCTTCTCCATGCTGGATGCTCCTAGCTGTGCCATGAGATTATGTGCCAGCAGACAAACCTCCCCTGTACTAGCCATTCTAGGACATTCTGGCCCGAGACACCTGGCCTTGTCCATCCCAAGAAAACAAAGCTGGGAAATTCCTGTCTCTGCCCTGGTGGCCATATGTCCTATATCTGTGACTATACTGGGAACAGCATATGAGCTCCAGGTACAGGACTTCCTAAGTCAAAGGTTTCAGGTCACACCAGCGAATCATTTTGCAAGCAAATGCTGCAGGTCTCCTCTCAGATTGGACAGCACACAAGGTCAGCGTCAGCAGATCTGACCCTAAAAATAGGCCCTCTGATTCCAGTCAGGGTGGCCGGGTGTGTGGCTGCCACACGCCCCAGTACCTCTTGACCCAGCCAGGCCCAGCGCACACAGGTAAGGCCCTTGGGTGGGGAGGCTGGCACCTCTTGGGTTCATCCAAGTGTTCTTTGGAGGCTTGGGAGTGAGGACTGGAAGCCCCCTTTCCTCTGCTCTGGAGCTGTGGAGAACAGCTGACATCCTTTCAGTATGAAAGGCTTCTTGCTACCCCAGCATTTTCCAGAGACACAATGGAATTTTCTCCATCTTCTTCCTTCTAAATCTATTTTCAGTTCGATGGCCATTTCTAAAGGGTAACGGGATGGGTCAAAGCTCATGAGGCCCTTTCTGAAGTACTGGACGTCATTGTATTGTATTTCACGTTCCAACATGTGTCTGTTTAGCCTGTGGAGAGGTAAAAATCTCGAGAGGGTGTGTGGCAGAACAAATAGAGGCACTGGAGTGACTTGGACTGTGTGTAGGGCAGCACAAATGACAAAGAAGTACATAAATCCTCAGGATGAGAATTCTCCGTCTGTTCTGGGTAATGCTAAGCATCATTTGGACAGACTCTTAATGAATATTTTCCCAGTCTCAGTGGGAGGATGGGGCTGGGGGTGATGCTGCCCTGGTAGAGATGGGGGGGTTGGGTCATGGAGGGACTGAGCCACAGGACCAAGACAGCACTGTGTGTGGGTACGAAGAGCCCTGTGTCTCAGGGCTTTCCAATTAGACTCTGGTATCCTTCTCCTATGGCCCCAAATGTCGCTCACAGGCCTGGAACCTCAAACTGTTGAGACTACAGGGCTCTGACTGTTCAGGAAAGCTCAAAATATTTGAAGGGGGAAAACTCCCAAGAATGAAGGGAGGGGATGTGAGGAACATGTCTGGAGAGGCCACCAGCCCCTGCGGGTCTCTAATATGGATGCTCTTGCTCTTTCTGTTGCCCTGACATTTTCTTTATGGTACCTCCTTGTTTTCATCACGAGATAATCATTTTGGCCCCACCAATAAATCAGAGGACTCTGACATTTATAAGCAACACTTAAAGGGCTTCTCAGCTGAGTCCTTTACAAGGCAAGCCTTGGACTTGGGGTGGGAAGGGGGAGAGTTAGGGGAAGGTCAGTTAATCCTGAAGCCTCTTCAGAGGCAAAAGCAATCTGTGCTGAGTATGATGGGAAGGCATGGGTCCTCAGCCACTGATAAGTTGGAAGTCCTGAATTGGGACATTTCAGCCCTAGGGCAATATCTGGGTTGGAGAGGAATTGGGATCCTGACTGAAGGTGATTTTCCTGTGCCTGTTGTCAATTCCAGGTTAGATAAGAAGCATAAGGGAGGCTAGAAGTTGGAGGCTGGGCTATTAGCATTTCCTGGTAACCCTACTGAGGCCCAGAGGGGTCCAGCTGGGAAGGGGGCAAGCTGCCCTCCACCAGCCACGGAGCAAGGGCTGGCCTTCTCAGACACTGCAGTGCTTGTGAACTGGCAATGTTTCCTGGTGCTACCCATGTGCCCAGCATGGCTCTAAGGGTTCTCCATGTTAAGTATTAATTCCTTTCTTTTATGACTGATGGTCGTCACTGACCTCATTTTCAAATCAGAAAATGGAGGCACAAAGAATTAAGTGGTTTGCTCCAGGTCATAGAGCCTGGATGGTGTTAGGGCCTGGAATCCAATGTGTCTTAGAGTCTGACGGTGTCAACACTGAGGCCTGGAGCCCCTTGACAGGGTGAGAGGCAGTAGGGGCATCTCACTTTGCTGCTCCAACCTGGCCCCTCCCCCAGGGAGGCCTGGGCTTGGGAACAGCTGCACTGAGGGCCGGGGCCAGGGATCAAAGCTCTGTTTGTCCTCCTCAGCCTGACTACAGAGTTGATGGTATTTAAATTTCTGCTTCTGGTGACCCTTGATGGTTCTGGGCTCTTCTCTTCCACAGTAAAGAGGAAATAATGACTCATAGCAGCCTAATATGGCCATTAGATATTAACTAGCCAGAGAGAGTCCTTTCCCTTACTCCTAAAACCCTTCCTTGCACTTCACACAGGAGTGAATAAGACCCATCACCCACAGGAGGATGTTCAGGCTCATTTATGTCCCATCTCCTCTGCCACAACTTCCGTACAGAGACCCCCTGCCCTGGCCAAATGGCTCCATTCGTCCTTCCCTTTATTGGACTCAAAACACAGCTCTACTGACCTCCTCGCTGCCTCCATGACCCTGCTCCATGAAACATTCTGAGCCCATGTTGATGCTTCAAGAGTTAGATTATCTCATTTAATCCAACAACCAGTGAGATGGATTGTATCTCCCTTGAAAACCCGAGGAAGCTAAAGCCCAGTATGTGAGGCTACAGGGCCAGTGAGAGCTCTTTTCATGACTTCATGCCACTCTGCATTCTGCATGGGGGAGGGGAGCACGCAAAATTGAAAGGCCCAGGCTCACTCTCTGGAACTCACGCCCTGTGATCAGGAATAGTGAATAACCTATTGACCCAGGTTGGGTGCTAGGCTGCTTGGACTGAGAATCCATTGCACCCTCTTACTAGCTTGGTCTAGTGCTTCTTAGCCTCTCTGACCCTCATTCATTTTCTCATTTGTAATGTGGGGATCGTAATTCCCCATCAAGGAGGTTTAGAGAGTAGATCATCACTGGCACACAACAGAAATAACCACCTGTGTGATCATTTCCCTGTGTCTGGCCAGAGCTTCAATTTCTCTACAAGCTTCTATAGCAGCAAGAAGCAGCAGCCTGAGAGGCTGGGCTGTAGCTCAGTGGTAGAGCACTGGCCTCGCTCGTCTAAGGCACTGGGTTGAATCTTCAGCACCACATAAAATAAAGGTATTGTGTCAATCTACAGTTTAAAAAAATATATTAAAACAAACAAAAAAGAAGCAGCCTGAACTTCATGGCACCCAAAGACAGGCTTAGTGAGGAAGAGAGACCTAGAACAGGAGGAAGAGAGGCCCATGGTGAAGGCCACACTCTCACACTGTAGGAAACCCCATGCCCTTCCCCAAAGAAGGCTTGTTCTGAGGTGACACTCAGTGGAAAATGGTTCTTAAAGAGTCCCTGTGCTGTGAGCGGCCAGCAGTGTTTCCAGAATCTCCAGAGGAAGCCAAGGCCCAGCTGCTCAGGAGTCAGGAACCACAACTGGCCTGGTCAGACATCAAGGCCCTTGTTTCCCTCATTGGAGCTCCTTCTCCATAGCCCACATGTCCATCCCAGTCCGCTCCCCTGTCTGAGAAGGAAGCCGAGTGTGAGGCTCTGGCCTCCTCACATTTCCGGGAGGCCCATCTCTGCCAAACCAAGATTGGGTAAATCAATTAAGAGTTCATAAATTACCACCCCCAAGCGCTTTGAAACCATTTGAAGAGTTAATCAAACAAGTTCATGACATCAACACCATCGTAGAAAGAATATTAAATTTCCTTTTAAAAGAAGGCTTTTCTGTTTTTTTAATAAAAGGATTTTATATTAATTCACATAATTGCCTCCTGTTAACATACTTGCCAGAATCCAAAAGGGGGAAAAAAATATGTTAAACTTGGATTATGTCTGATACATTAAGAATTAAATTATAGGCAGCAAAAAATTCCTGGGTTTTCATATCCAAGTTTTAATTTTTAAAAAATCCACCAACTTTTATTTTCTAGTTGGGATCATTTGGGTCGATTTTAAATGAATAAAGACAAGTACTGACTTGTAGCAAATTAAAAATATGAATATATTTATGTATGGATACTGCTGCCAAATTCCATCCCCCCCACACCCCAGCAGTAGGTAATACTCTACTAACAGTCATTTACCCAACCACAATAACGCTTTTACTCTCCCCCTTCTTTAAAAGCACATTCCAAGCCCGACTTGGGTGGTGTCGTGTACACACATTTCAAAGTAGACTTTTTCCCCACGACCCCAATGCATTAGCAACATAGATGTGAACAGATAACAGGATACCTTAGGAGGGAAGGCAAATTTTTTTTTTTCCAAAAATTAGATTACAGACTGGTCTACTAGGCCAAAAGTCTCTAGAAGGAAAAGACCTCCCTGGTCCAGCCTGTCTCACCTCTGCCTGAATCCCTTCTCACACTGGCCTGGTCCAGCCCTGGGCACAGGGACACGTGAGCAAAGATTTGGAGGAAGGTCGGGGTCTAACTTGTGAAATCAAGTCAAGGAGGAACTGATGGTGCTTCCCATCCCCACCATGACCCCCACAGAGTTCCCCAGATGCTGGCTGATTTAATCTAAACAAACACTAGGCTAAGGGGAAGTCCAAGTCCCTGGCTCTGTCACCAAAGGGTGGGGGTGGATAGGGGTACTGCCCACTGCATCTGAAATCAAAAGGAAAGAAGTTTCCAGAGGGATTTAGCTTCAGAACCCCATACTTGCAACAGTTTCTTCTGAGGCCCTATACCTGTTTTCTTTTTCTTAAAGAAATCATATGAGCTTCAAGACCCACACAGCCTGGACTTCCCCTGGATTCCCAGGAAATACGAGGGCCTAGACTGCCCTCCTAACAGAACTGAGGCCTGGCTCCTGTCCTCAGAGACCTCTAGGACAAGACCTGCCTTCTGAGTTTCCCACTTTACAGAAAGGCAACTGGAGCCTCAAGAGAGGAGTGAGGAACATTGTCCAGGCCTTGTCCCAAGGGCTGCCTTCTTGGGCCTTGGTCCACAGGTTTAGGGTGAGCATCTTCTACATATAGATTAATTCTAAAATAGAACTTTTGTTTTTAATCCCTCCATGTGCTCAACTAATACATGTTTACCACAGAAAATTTAGAAAAGATGGTTACTTAAAAAGAAGAAAACAAGGGCTGGGGTTGTAGCTGAGTGATTGAGCGCTTGACTTGCATGTGTGAGGCACTGGGTTCAATCCTGAGTACCACATTAAAAAAATGACTAAATGAAATGGGAATATTGTCCATCTACAACTAAAAAAAATGTGTTTAAAAAAACAGAATAAAACAATAATCACAATTTTATTGGCCTCAAACAAGCATATAGCCAGTGTTAACATTTTGGACATGTATTTTTGTATAATAATGGGAACATACTGTATATGTTGTTTCATAAACTTCTGGTCTCTTCTCTTCACTGGTACAAGACTTTTTCTTTTATTTCTCAGAACCACCACAAACATGGCTGCTCTGTACAACAGTTTTGCAGAAGGTTTAGGGTAACAGCAAGAGGGCTGATGCAGCCAGAGGGCATCACCAAGTTGACTTTGGGATTCCCTGCTACACTAGCTGCTGGATGTTTATCTCCTGGAATCTCTTTATACCGTCTCTGGTCCCAAACCCTCACCCACCAAAGGGCCCTCTCATATCCCTTCTGGAATATTCTAGAAAACTCAAAAACTCTTGTTTTACTAGATAGAGCAATTTGTTCTCTGGGCTATTTCCTAGGTCTCCTGTCAGAGGGACCCTCAAACGGTGTTGTTGTTAAGTAAGAGGCCTGTACTGTGGGTCTTAAAAACGACAGACTTTCTTTACAAGCTCTTTCCTAAGCACGGCTTCCTGTCCAGTCTCTGCAGACTCAAGGGCTCCACTCAGAAATTTAATTTTCCCTCTGAAATGAATTATGCATCTCTCCACCGTACTTCTCCCATCTTCCACCTTAGAAAACCGAATAGTACAGGTTGGGATTTTTTGTGTGTTTTGTTTTAAAAGGCATCTTTACCCTTCCAGTTACAGCTCCATTTTATCAAAGAAACTCAGGGGGAATGACATGGGTAAATCCGAGTGTCCTCAGTGATTACAGGAGTCAAGAGAATGGAGCAGGCCCTGTCACCGCAGCAAGAAATAAAGAGGGAGTCCAGACTGTTCTGTTGGGCCAGCACAGTTAAGAAATACAGACATGGTTGTTTATTGTAAAATACGATTATTTACTGAAAGAAACCCAAAATAGAAAACAGGAAAAAAAGAACCCACCACTCATCCACAATATTAACATTTTGATGCTTTGTTTGTTTATTTGTTTTTCTAGTTTAAGAAACAAGAAAATGATATAAAATTTTGGTTTGGGGTTTATGTTTGGTATCAAAATTATTGTTTTGAATGCGAATCAAAATATTTCCTCCTTGGGCAGAGGAAACCTTTAACTAAATACAAGCTGTGCCATCAAAAATTCCTGGAAATAACTCTCCAAAGCAAGGCTGCTGCTTCATGGAAGGAAACGACACTCAGGCTTTAGTGGTCTGAGTACTGCTCAGCCTCTTACATTCTCTGCTATCACAATATATTTCTTTTTTTCTTCTTTAAATTTTTACCCTTAGTTAACAAGTAAGAATTGTGTATATTTATAGGATCTAACATAAAGTTTTCATATAGGCACACACCATATCCTTATATTTCTTAGTTTAGATTCCCTCAAAAGGAGACCCCAAGACCAGGATTTGGGTGCAAACTGTTTATCTGCAGGGTGCTCCAGGAAGTGTGGGTGGGGCGTGGGGATCCCAAGAGGAGGAAGGATGTGAGTGAGCAGGTCACCTCTCTGGGTAACTATGGGCTCTAGCACACAGAAAGGCCTCTGGGGAGAATGTGTGGGGAAAACTTTAAAACTGGTCCACTCAGGGTTGGGGAAGCTGGAGCGTTTATCTACCAACTCCTGCCCCTTGTTCATGGTAACTTCTGGAGTGTTAACTCTGCTCCTCCTGACCAACTTAAAGACCAAAAAATACCTTCCAGCAGGGAAACACAGCTGCTTGAGGTAGAAAGCCACTTGTGTATAAGGAAACTGTCCACTAATGCTGCAGTGACCTGACACAGCAAGAAGAGCATCTGCTATGGCTGCCTACGCTTAGAAATCAATAGATTTCTTGCAAAAATATGACTTTCTGGCTTTGCATAAAATCAGAAAATCTGGGCTTGTATTCCTACATGGAAGGACAAGCTGCTGCTACCATCAGAGGGGACATTTACTCTTTATTGTACCACAGTCTCCACCACTCCCTAACGTCTCTAGCTTAGGTTCAATAGTCAAGTTATTGCTAGTGTTTTTTTAACATCTAAACACTTCCCTCAGCTATGTTATCTGCCTGGCCCCTCCATGAAGGGGACAAGTTGCCTACCCTCGAGGAAGATGCTCACATAGGTCAAGCAGACCTCAGAGTTAGCATTTGATTTCCCAGGACCAAATCTTTAAACATGAAGCTGCAACAGGAACCTGGAGGCCTCTCTTGACATCTTGCCCAGCTCTCATTATGACATTTTAGCCTGTGATTGATATTGTATGTGTCACAGAGACCTTGGCAGTTAATCTCTGGGTCGAATCTATGGAAACCAAACAGAACAGATTTGTCTTCCCCTTCCATTCTGGCTGTGATCTGGAAAACAGACTCTCTTGGCCTCTCTGAGAATTAGAGATTTGGGAGCCATGCAGAGAGGGATGCACACAAGCCGCCTTTAGGATTTGGAAAGATTACAGGTCTGTGGTTTCTGGACGGCTCCATGCTTTGTTCTCTTCCCCCATCAAATCGGCACGACGGAGGATAATAGATCCCAGAGCTCCCTCTGCGTGCCAAGTTGCTCTGGGTAGACCGCACCACTTCCTCCTCTGTCTGGAAATCCAGCCGAGGCTTTCAGCACAGAGGTGGGGCCGGGTATGGCTCTCTCCGCAGTATAATGAAGGAGGACTGGCCTCACCCAGGGTGAGGTCAACTTCAGTGATCAAAAGAGACAGGCGGAGGTTTCAAAATGGAAACCTCCCTAAAATTGCCTCTTCCCAATCCTCCTTTAGTGGCAGGCAGGGTTCAGAAGGGCCTAAACCACCACATTGAGGTACACAGTGCCCAGCTTCTACTCACTTCACTACGAGAAGAGTGGGTACCATGGAGGGGCTAAGTTTCAGGCCTCTAGGAATTAAGGTCCCCATGGGCCTGCAGCAATGAAAGCTGTGACCATGAACTTAGGAGTTGGGGGCGGGGGGTCTGTGTTGGTTCCTGCTAGAAGCTTCAGCCACCCCTTGAGATAATTTCTCCCTTCCCACCTGGAAACACCAGCAGACAGGTCTCAGAGTCAAGTTCAAGCCTGACCAACCACTGGCTGGAAGAAGCAGGGTTCATCCTATTCTGTGCTTTTCACCCCTGCACCTGCCTCTGGATCAGCCAGAGCCTCAGTCCTGCTTCAGCAGCTCTGGCTGAGTTCCCTAGCAAGGCCTCACAGGCCTTTGTCCTTCATTTACCCCTCACAAAACCATTCCTTTGTTCAACACATATTTCCCGAGCACTTTCTACACTTCAGACACTGAGGCTACAAGGATAAACACTAAGGAGGCTCGGACCAAGGTGGCCCAGCCTTTCTCCTTCAGGGCCTGCACCTGAATTTGGGAAAGCCAGACCTACCTCAATGAGAAGAATGGAAAGCATTTAGACTAAGCACTCTTAACTATCCTTCTCGACTGTTCCTTCACACACACACACACACGCGCACATGCATTTGCTTTCTCTGTGCATATATTATATATACATATATATATATATATATATGTGTGTGTGTGTGTGTGTATAAAATATATGTATATTATACATATATATTTCAGTATTGGGGATTGAACCCAGGGATGCTCTACCACAGAGCTCCATCCCCAGCCCCTTTTTTTTTTCCCAGAAGGGGTCTTATTCATTTGTCCAGGCTGCCCTTGAACTTTGGATCTTCCTGCCTCCAACCCCCCAGTAGCTGGGATTACAGGTGTGTGCCACCATGCCTGGCAGCTCCTTGACTCTTGAGTCACATCTCAAACAATTATTATCAACCTTGAGTGATTGTCAGACTCTCCTGGGAGTTTGTTAAAATACAGACTTTGAGGCTCCAGTGTACAGCCCAGGAGTCTGTTTTTAGTCCGTGTCTGATGACCCCAACAGGGATGGTCTTTACATCACACTGAGAGGTTCTCCTCTGCTCCACGTTGCCCTCACCACCCCATCCCAGGAATCAGTGTGCTGCAGGAGGCACTCACAAATCTTGGCTTCCAAGATCCCCACAGACACACACAGTTAGCTCATGATCCTTTAAGGCATCAACTATGGACTTGAGAGAATCTAACCTGAAAGGAGTGGTTTCATCCCTTTCCTCCCCCCACCCATTCTTTTTCTTAAGAGATGAGGTCTCTGAACTCCTGGGCTTAAGCAATCCTTCTTTCTCAGCCTCCTAGGTAGCTGGTACTATAGGTGTGTGCCACCTCATGGCCAGTGCCTCTTTAAAAATTTTTATTACAGATCCTTCCAACACACATAAAAATAGTACCAACCTTGAAATCACCATCCAAGCTCAACTATCACCACCCACAGCCAATCCTGCCTCACACACCTCCACCAAGACCCCACCCTCCAATATGATGTGATTGCATTTTCAACTATATTGTTTTTAATGCAAATCCAAGACATTGTATCATTTCATCTGTGAATATTTAAGATAAGGCCCTGTGGTCCTCTGAATCTCTTGCAAATGTCCCATCAGAGCTAGACCCTGAAGACTTTGCTGAGATTCACCAGTGTGTTCTTCGATCAGAAAGCACATTATGGCTGGGCACGGCGGCATATGCCTATAATCCTGAGGCTGAGGCAGGAGGATCGATTGTGAGTTCAAAGCCAGCCTCAGAAATTTAGTGAGACCCTAAGCAACTCAACAAGACTCTGTCTCTACATAAAATTCAAAAATAGTCTGGGGATGTCGTTCAGTGGTTAAGCACCCCTGAGTTCAAGCAAATAATGTCTGTTATTTCTTCTTATTCTTACATTGTTAGCAGTCAATGTTCAGAGCCTGGCCCAGTAGTTCATTGGGAATTGTAAAAATAGTGCTTCCTTCCTTCTTTATTATCTGGAATACCTTTTCAAAGAGAAAAGTTCCTATATCTGCCCAGTACAGTTTTTATCAGAAAGGAAGAATAAATGTTAGGTTGTTTTCCTTCATTTATTCATCTCAAAATAATGAGCTAATTCCCAGCACCTTCCAACAGCAAATAATTGTTTTAAGTATCTTTACCATTTAAGTGTTTCCATCTGCTGGAGTTGTTGTTACTTTGGTGTTGGGCATTAAACTCAAGGACGCTTTTCACTGAGCAATATCTCCAGCCATTTTTATTTTTTATTTCAAGACAGGGTCTCCCTAAATTGTCCAGGCTGGCCTCAAACTTGTGATCCTCCTGCCTCAGCCTCCTGAGTTGCTGGGATTCTAGGCATGTGCCTGGCTGCTGGAGGTTTTTTATTTTTATTTTTTTGTAGTTGTAGATGGGCAGAATGCCTTTTATTTTATTTTATTTTTTTATGTGGTCCTGAGGATCGAACCCAGTGCCTCACACATGCTACGCAAGCACTCTGCCGCTGAGCTACAGCCCCAGCCCAGGAGTTATTTTTATTACTCATGTTCAGATTGTCCTGTTCCTGAATAAATGGAAGCCTTTGCAAATTTTACTGAGTGGTCTTTGATCCTACTGGTCTATGGAACCACTAGCCCTTTTTTTTTACATTCTTCAAATCCCTGCCTGACCTTCCTCACATTGTATTCTCCATTACTTTCCCTCTCAACAGACTAAGGCCATGTGCTACGAACACCCTCAATTTATAATTTTCCTCATCTGTAAAATGAGGATAATAATAGTGCTCTCCTTATAACAGTTATTCAGATTGAATGAATTTATAACTGTAAAAAACTTGGAATAGTTGTCTGGGACAAAATAAGTTTAAGGACAGTCCTCCCTCAGTATTATGGAGAATTGGTTCCATGACCTCTTGAGGACAGCAAAATCTGGGGGTACTCAATACTCAAATCCCTTACATAAAATAGTGTAGTATTTGCATTTAACCTATGCACATTCTTCTGCATATTTCACATCATCTCCAGATTACTTACAATACTTGATGCAACATATATGCCATATGAATAGTTGTTATTGTTTAGGGAATAAAGTAAAAAAAAGTCTGTACATGTTCAGAACAGATGCAATTTTCCTTTTCCTTTTTTGTACTAGGGATTGAACCCAAGGGTACTTTACCACTCAGCCTCATCCCCAGCCTTTTCAATTTTTATTTTGAGACAGTGTTTTACTAAGTTGCTTAGGGCCTCTCTTAAATTTCCCAGGCTGGCCTTGAACTTGCAGTCCTTCTGCCTCAGTCTCCTGAGTCAATGGGATTACAGGTGTGCACCACTACACCAGATCAATTTTTCTTTTCTGAATATTTTCAATGTTGTTGGTTGAATCATAAATTTGGAACATGAGGATATGGACGACTGACTGTATTTGTCAAATAAATAACATTCCCTCTCTGCCACAGGCCTATCTCTATACTCCTCAGTCATTTCACCCTTTTCTCCTTCCCTCTAGTCTCAGAGCATGAGTACAACTTCCCTTCCCTGGCTGTCTGGCCATACATGTGCCATTAACTTGGCTCATAGAACACACACTGCCCTATTCCACTGTGAATTCATTTCCTCAGGGACAATGGAAACTCTTCTTCTGCATTCCACTAGCAGAGCCTGACAAGCTCTCCAGACATGTTTCAATCTGCAGACAGAACAGCTCCTAGCATGAATATCTCTTTTGACTCCCTGATAAACTAATGCAGCAATGGCCAGCCTCCTGGTGTGAGCCGTGAACATGACCCCAACTGTCCTAACAAGCTGGCTATCCCTCCTGTAGCAGCTTGCCTCCCACCCCAAGGCTTCTGAAGCCCTGCTTCTGCCCTTGGCTGTGCTGACCTGGACAAACCTGCTCTGGGCTTAGCCATGTGCCCTTTCTGCTGGCCAAGTGCTCCCTGCAGCTATCAAGCATGCTACAGTCCTGCAACACCAGGGGCTTCTGAACTTTCCTATTTGAGATAAAAATGGCCCAAACTAGCAGATTCCAATCAGATGACAGAAAAAGTAGGCACCAAAGAGGGAATAAAGTCTAGAAGCATGGTGGAAAGGGACTAGCTGTCTGGGAGGATTTTGTGAGCCCAAAGCCTATTCTAGGTCAGCAGCAAATTAACCTCAGCCCCCAGTACTCTCTGGAAACATTGGCATGTTGAGGAGTGTTGTTTAACTGCCATCATGGCTGGCCTTGCTCACCTGTGTGGCCTGGGATAATCAAGTAGGAGGAGAGCAAGCCAGGGACTCTTCAGCCATGTTTTTAGGTCAGCTTCTTCCCACCTCTTTCTGTAATGCCTGTTCCTGACCTTAGCATTCCCTGCTAATCCCCATCCTGACCCTCTCTCATGACCAGCTGCAGAAAGGAAAGAAAATTCTTTCACTTCAAAATGACATCTGGAAAAGCGAAGACAAGCCTCAAGAATGTCTACCCATCTGCCAAGAAGCTGTCCCTGAAGGCGGAGGAGGAGAGGGAGACAGAGGACTACTGCACCCCTGGAGCCTTCGAGCTGGAGCGGCTCTTCTGGAAGGGCAGCCCCCAGTACACCCATGTCAACGAGGTCTGGCCCAGGCTCTACATTGGCGACGAGTAAGTACCCAGGTTCTCCTTCACTTTGGCCTTGCCCAGGAGAAGGCAGCAGCTCCTCCCCAGGTCACCGCCACACCTCCCAGGAGAGCACCTTGGCCTTCAGAGTTGTTCTCTGAGAATTCTATTAGTTAGGGCTGGGTTCATCTTCATTTTACAGAAAACGCAGAAAAGGGGCATAAGCAAGATAGAAGTTTATTTCTCTCTTGCATATAAGTCCAGAGGAAGGCAAGCTGGGGCTGGCACGGTGACTACATGATCATCAGGGACCCAAGCTCATGTGCTCTGTTCTGCCATCTTGAGGGCCTGGCTTCCCTCCTCAAGGTTGCTGCAGGGTCCCAGACTGCTTATATGCCTCTGGTCATCAACTGTAGGATCCAGAAAGAAAGAAAGTGGAGGGAAAGGAAAACCAAACGGGCAGTTTTCCAAGGAAAAGTCCCACCCAGGACTTCCCCCTGCCCCTGGCTACAAGGGAGGCTGGGAAGTACAAGTGCCATGTTTTTAGCTGGGTATAATAGCAACAAGACTGAAGTCAATCCTCAGGTTGAGAGCACAGGAACATCCAACCTATGTGTCTGAAAGGATGGTAAGCCTGTCACCATCCCCCTTTCTGAAAAATGCCTACTGTCGATACTACTTTCTACTAATAATGGCTATTATTTATGAAACCCTGTATGCTGGGCACTTTACTAAGCACGTTGCATGCATGATCTCATTTTAGCTTCATGTCAACCCGACAAAAAAGATTATCTAATTACTCCCATTTTAAAGGTAAGGAAACTGAATGGTTGAGTTATGCCCATAATATGATAGTGGAGAGCTACAGTTCAAGTGCAGTTCTTTCCAAACCAGAAACCTTCGTTATAACTACCACTCCAAGCCCTCCCACTCCATCATCCAGAACTTTGGGGCAGATGGGGCAGGACCCCTGTGTGTGATATTAATGCACATCTTCCTGCTTAAAATCTAGAGATAAATTGCTACCCATGAGACTACCCAAGGGTAGTGTTATGGTATGGATATGAAGTGTCTCCCAAAACCTCCTGTGTTACTGCAGGAAGTGAAATGATTGGATTACAAGAGCTGTAGCCTACTCAGTGAATTAATCCACTTGGTGGATTAATCATTCCAAAGGACTACTGTACTGGGTGGTCACTGTAGGTAGGTGGGTGTGGCTACAGCGTAGGTCTCTGGGGGCATGCCCTTGGGGATTATCTTGTCCCCTGGCTTCTATCCCACGCTTTGCATCCATCTTGAGCTGAGTAGTCTTCCTCTGCCACGGCATTCCGCCTTCCTTGGTCCCAAAGCAATGGAGTCAGACAACCATGGACGGAGACCTCGGAAACCATAAGCCAAAATAAACTTTTCCCCTCTGAGGTGTTCTTGTTGGGTGGTCTGGTCACGGCAACAGAAAGCTGACCAACAGACAGCCTCCCTTCCTTGTCTTCTTTTTTTGCATTAATATTTTGAAATGTGAGAAATTATAAAAATTACATGCCTTTTTATACCAAATTAAACAAAATAGGGGGTTATAAAGAGAACTACATAATCTGTCTTTGTCCCCTCTTAATTCTACCGCTGACCAACATTAAGTTCACATGCATGCTTCTACACACATTCTAACACACATTCAATGTGTGTTCCTGCAAATATTAGGAAACATATACCTGCATATAAATGACTTGCATATCTTTTAAACATTTTTTTAAAAGGAATCATACTATACTTACTGTTCTGCACTTTTCATACTCCACAGTATAACGGCACTAATCATTTCCCAGTTGAGAACATTAGGGTAATGTAGGTGAAGGGTACACATGAACTCTCTGTACTGTTTTCTCTTTTGAATTCAGTTTTATTGGGATATAATTCACGTACCGTAAAATTTATCCTTTTAAAGCGTACAATTCAGTGGTTTTATTATATTCAGAGTTGTGCAACCATCGTCACTATCTAATTTCAGAACATTTTTTTATTACCTCAAGAGGAAACCAGGAATCCGTAAGCAGTCACTCCTCATTCCCTACCTTGCCCCAGCCCCCCGGCAATCACCAATCTACTTTCTGTTTTTATATGTTTACCCATCCTGGAAGTTTCATATAAATGGAATCATTCAATGTGTGGCCTTTTGTGATTGGCTTTCTTTCACTTTGCATATTCTTCAAGGTTGATCCAACTTGTAGCATGTATTAATATCTCATTCCTTTAATTGTCAAACAGTCTCTGCACTATTTTTTTTTTTCCTTTGGTACTGGGGATTGAACCCAGGGGCTCATGCATGTCAGGTAAGAACTCTGCCACAGATCTACATGCCCAGTCCTTTTTAAAATTTTATTTTGAGATATGGTCTCATTAAATTGCTCAGACTATCCTCAAACTTGCAATTCTCCTGCCTCAGTCTCTTGAGTTCTAAGTTCCTGGGATTACAGGTGTGTATTATCATGCCCAGCTCACTGTATTATTTTGGAAAATTTTCTGAAAGTTTAAAATTTGTAAAAAAAAAAATGCTTCTTTTAAAGGTAAACATTCACTTTGACCCAAAAATATCACTTTAAGAAATGTAATTGGGCTGGGGTTTTAGCATGTTTGCCTAGCATGTGTGAAGCACTGGGTTAGATTCTCAGCACCACATATAATACAATAAAGGTCCACTGACAACTACATACACACACACTGTGTGTGTGTGTGTGTGTATATATATATATATATATATATATATATATATATATATATATATATAAAGGAAATATAATTCACAGAAATAACAGTACCAATACATAAGGAAATATATACAATAATGTCTATTATAACATTGACAAAAAGAAAAGGAAAAGGGACCTAAATTTCTCAGCTTTAATGATGAAATATTAAAGAAATGTAGTAAATCTGTTTTCTTACTGTAAAAGTAAAATATGTTCATTATATGAACAGAAAAGTATTAATTCCCTACTTATAAAAGGGTAGTAAAAGAACTTCCTCATAGGGTTCCATGGTTATGTGAGAATATATATATAAAATAGTGCAGTCTCTAGTACATGGTGAGCACTCCATAAAGATTAGCTATAGTAATAAAAACAGTGGGTACTATAAGGAAGAAAATTTTTCAATCTCCCAAGTCCATATTGCAAAGCTACTCCTATTAATACTTAAGTATATTTCTTCTTAGACTTTTAGAGTATTGTTTTTGGTTGAGTGATTCATTTTATATAGTTGTAACTGTATCCATTATTCATTTTATCTTTTTCACATGGCTTCATTCATAAGCATTCGTCCTTATTGCAAGCACCTCATACATTTAATTATAATAGATATAATGTACCAAATGGACAGGAGATTGTTCATTGAACCAGTTCCCTACTGTTGAACACATTGCACTTTCAGAAGGTCTCACTAATCCAAACTCTACCACTGTGTGGTCAGTTTCAACTAGCTGTGCTAATCCAACAGGCCACCCTGGCATCTCAGTGGCCTTCCTCAACAATGGTTTATTTCTCACACATGTTACAGTCCACAGTGGGTCCATTATGACTACACTCCGTAGCCCCTCGAGTCCAGGGCCTAGGCTGATGGAGCGGACTCTATCTGGCATATTGTTGGGATATTTTTCTCCCTCGGAGAAGAGAGAAAAGAGAGACATGGCAAATGATAACCTGACTTAAGAATGACATGGACCATTTTTGCCTATAGTTCATTGGACAAAGCAAGTCCATGCTAACATCTCACATCAAAGGGACAGGAAAGCATAAACTGCCCTTAGGAGGGACAGCAATATTCTAAATGATAACAACCTACCCCAGTCACCTGGAGAGCAGTAGTGGCTCTGGGCAGGGCCTTTTACCTTTCTGGGTCTGAGTTCATCTCAGTTACAGAGAAGCTTCAAAGAACTAAGATATGTGAAAGCATTTTGTCACTCATAAAGCAACACATAAATGCAAATGTTTTGTTACTATTGTTAGTGAAAAAGAAATCCAGAAAGGCAGGTAAGGGGTAGCTTGAGGAAGACTGAATGCAGGGAGAGCACTTCCTTCATGAGGCCACGGAAGTTGAATTGACTCTTTCGCTGAAGAGAGTTCCAGACCAGGAGACGTGCTGACTATAACCCTGCTCTGTCACTTCCCTTTCAATTCAATCCAGTCCTGCCTAATCGAGCCCCAAGACAAACACAGACACTCAGTCCAGGCTCCATGGTCAGGTGTGTGGGACCTACATGACCAGCTGGGGGACAGAGTCCAAGACAGCATGGCCTGCTGCAGGCCCCTTCTCGGCTCAGGGCTCCCTCCTGTGACAGCCACTTAACAAGGTTAACGATACTCCCAGAGGCTTTTTGGAAGTGCAATGAATTCCACTGCCAATGCGACCACATAGGGGTTATAACCTGGGCGGTGAGCAGGCGAGGTCACCTGTGTTTCTTGTAGCTGTTGTCCAGAGCAACAAAAAGCTCAAAGCTGGCTCCTCACACACAAAGCCACAGTTTTAATTTGATATTTACATTTGAGGTTTTCTTTTCCCCTAAAGCATCTCAGAAAGTCAAATGCCAAGGCTCTGGAAATAAAGGCAGTTCAGACCCAGGAGTAAGGGTGGATGTCTGGAGCAGCTAGGACCCCTACCTATCTGTTCCTGAGGCCTAGGCCATTGACTCTTGGGACCTAAAGGAAGCCAGACCTCCCCCAAGATGGAGCTTATTCTTGGCCCTCTTTATGGAAACAGGCAAAATGGTTGGGCATCTGTCTACTCCAGAGCCACCAAGTTGAGGCCAAGTATGGATTTCATTTCTATTCTTTTCTTTCTTTCTTTTTTTTTTTTGGTACTGGAGATTGAACTCAGGAGCACTCAACAGCTCAACATCCCTAGCCCTATTTTGTATTTTATTTAGGGAGAGGGTGGCACTGAGTGGCTTAGCGCCTTACCATTGCTGAAGCTAGCTTCGAACGTGCAATCTTCCTGCCTCAGCCTCCTACACCACTTGGATTACAGGTGTGCGCTACTCTGCCCAGCCCAAATGTGATTTCTGTGTGGTGTTAGGCAGGTCACTCAAGCTCTCTGAGCTTCAATTGCTTCATCCATAAAACATGGATTCAAGCCAGGCCTGGTATACACCCCTGTAATCCCAGACCAAGGTAGAAAAATTGCAAGTTCAAAGCCAGCCTCAACAATTTAGCAAGACCCTGTCTCAAAATAAAAAATAAAAAGAGCTGGGGATGTGCCTCAGTGGTAAAGCACCTTTGGATCAATCCCCAATACCCTCCCACCGCACCCCCCATCAAAAAAAATGTGATTCAATGTGTTAACACATTTCAGATGCTCAGTGCACTGCATGGAACACTCATTAAGTATGAAATATTAGATGGGATTACAGATGAGGCAGATTCTAGAAATCTGACTCAGTGTGTGGGGAAAGTAAAGAGCAGACGCTAGACTTTACCACTAAAGGTCCTTCTACCTCAAGGTTAGCCTTGGGACACAAAATACCCCTGAGTCAAATTTCTCCCATAAGATCCTATCATGAAGGCAAGGCCAAGTGCTAGAAGGAAGGACCCTCCTCCTGGGCCTTCTCTACTTATTTTCCTCCTCCCCACCACAGATACTGTCCTGGCCTTCCTCTCAAACCCAGGTTTTCCCAGGGGGATTCACCCAACACAGTGCCTGGAAACTCCAAGTCCCCACTGCTCACCGGCTCTCAGGGGAGGGGAGAGGCAGTTCCATCACTGCAGCCTGATGAGAAGAGGCCACAGACAGGAGGGTCTACTGGGTCCATGGAGGGGGTAGGATCTGACCAACAGGCCACGTTGCAGATATTCCCATAGGAAAGACTTCCTCGTTCATGGTCCAGCACCCTCTCCACTCATCCCATAACTTGGTAGGCGTCTGAGTCGGCCACACTGGAAACCATGGGCTCTGTAAAAGCTGTCCCACAGGACTCAAGGCACAGAGTTCAAGTTCCCATTGTGTGTGGTCAGTAGCCTTGTGTGGCCTTTGGCAAAGCATTTTATTGTTCTGGGACTTGGTTTCTTTATTTGTTAAATAAAGGATGATTTCAAAGGTCCCTTCCAGCTCTAAAATAAAATTCTTTAAGAAATGTCCTATTAAATAAATTAGGCTTCATTAGGTTCAAGCACATACTTGTTTTATTACTTTTAAGTCATTCAAATTAGATTCAAATTAGGTTAACCAAGTGTTGCCCTCCAGAGAGCCAAGGACTCAGAGATAAGAATAATTCATCTCGCCTCTTATCAATCAGCAGTCCCTAAATGAGTGCTTCAAAAATGCTTGAGTATGCTTGAAAGCACTAAGTTTCTGTAATTTAAATATTCTCACTTTAATCTTGTTCAGATCTTTCATTTGCTTAGCAAAATCTTTTTTCTTTTTCTTTTTTTTTCCCCCCTACAGTCAGCAGGAGGGGAAATATCCTAGCTACTCTCAAAGTGATTGCAAATTCCTAGGCAGGGCAGCCTGCAACGATAAGGCTTGGCTGAAACAGGATAATTGAGAAATCTCCCCTGCCACAATGTGGGTGTCCCTGTGAACCAACACCAGGGTGCTGTTAAGCTGTTCTGCTGTTTGAATAGCAGAGGTCCTATGCAGTTCCCCATTTTTTATTAAAGCTATCGTTGCCTCCAAGGTCTGGTTTTTAGGATCCTCAACAGCCAGCTGCCCTCCCCACAGAGCCTGATCCTTCCCAAATGCCTATGGCCAGCTGCTGACAGCTGAGCTTGCTTTCCTGGGAGCACTCAGCTCTGTCTTACAGGTTCTGACTTTATGCTCCCAACCAGGCCAACAGCCTCAAAAGCCAGAGGTATCTCCAGGGTTTCCAGCTGGAGAAACTAGAAAAGGAGGTGGAGGCAGATCAATCTTCAGGAAAAAAAAAAAAAAAAAGAGCCCTCAGATGAGAGAGGACTTGCCCTTGGTGTACCTGTGATCCCTTTCCCCCGCAAAAAAACTTGGCCTCTCAGCACCAAGCAAAACTAAAACTTGACCTGCTCCTCCAAGGTGTGGCATGGCAAGTTTAGAATGCAGCAAAAGCACTCCATGGCTGATAATTTAAAATGCTGGATGTCACCTAAAGGAATTAGAACACCTAGACTCGGAACTTTCAACTATTGAAGCTGACTTAAGTGCAACTGGACACCAGTCATGGGCAAGATGGCCAGATGGGAGATGCATGAGACCATGGCCTGGCTAGGTCTCATGCTTAATGAAGCTTTCTCAGTCAATGCCCCAAAGAACAGTAAGATTCCTTGCACATAGGATGGGGTTCTAGCTCAGTGGAAGAATGCTTCCCTAGCATGTGTTAGGCACTGGGTTCAATCTCAGCATGATATATAAATAAATTAAATAAAGGTCCATTGACAACTAAAATAATATTTTTTTTTTTTTAAAAAAGAGACTCTTTGCACAGTTAGCAAAGAAAATCATTAATGTGACATCATTGCTCAAAAACCAGGCCCCCAGTGGATAGTTTCTCTCCTCCCTTCACATCTATCCTTAGAGGACTGGAGTTTGGGGGAGTGGGGCAGACAGGAAGAAATTTTAACAGGAGTTTAAAATCCCAAGGCCACCCCATGTCTTTGCAATAGTCAAGTCTCTCCTGAGTACTAAGGAAGTAACATCAATACAATCATGGTACACATTAAATAGTAAATGAATACATAACATGTTCATTACTAAAAATCTACAAAACACAGACGAAAAGAAAATTAAAATTCCCTATAATCCTATTTCCCAGAGATAAACATATTTGATGTACATTTTTCCACTGCCTTTTTTCCCTGAATTTTTATTTTAACGTGTCAAAGAAGCTTGAATATTGGATCATTCAACTTCACCAAAAACTCATAAGGAAAGTACTGCCAGTGTAATTGGTTCTATTCTGCAAGCAAGGCAAACTGAGGCTCTCAAAGGTTTCACTGTGTTAGCTCAAGCAGGAGTTTAAGCTTTCACCCAAAGCAGCCACATCACTTACAAGCTTCACCATCAATGAGTGACAATGCCCTAAGAAACTAAAAGGCCAGTGAACTTCACCTTCATATTAGGTGAATTAACCAAGATCAGAAGCTCAGAAGGTGCCTACTGTTTTCAGGTCCACCTGCAAGGAGCAGTCACAATCAAGACTCCACTGGAGATGAAGGACATCATCAAGGTCACACCCATAAAATGACATGTGACCACCACAGTGTGACATGCCCCAAGATAAAAAGGTGCCAGATTATAGGACACAGACCACCCGCAAACCAGAATCCATGAGGAGTGTGGGAAAGCAATGGGTCTTCCTGAAGCCAGGATAGGGAGAACTGGCCCAGTCATGAGTGGCCTTTCTTCAATGCCCAGTGCAGAATTCTGAAACATGGGACCATCTTGCTTTCCACCTGAAGGTAGCTGGCATAAGGTTTGCACAAACATATATATGCAGAGTTTGTGCCTCCTCCCCTCTGTGTAAGGGCATACACCTGGGAAAATTGTCTTGCCTGCAGAGGCTGAGGAATTTAGGGCCTTAACAAGCAAAACTACAAGAACACTGCCCAAGCAATTTCCACATAGGGAGTGCACTTCTCCATCATTCCTCTAAGGTTGGGTGTCAAGCAAGTTTTCAAGGGCAACTCCAGAGGGCTGGCAGGAGGCTGGGCCAGGCCAGAGAAGGAGGAAGGGAGGGAAGTGTCTGACTGAAGAAACTGGGCCATGGAAGAAAGATGCCCACTCCCTCAGTCCTCCAATCTCAAGTCAGAATCCACAGAAAGGCCAGAGGTTTGTAGGAGGAAGGAACAGCTAAAGAGAACTGAGTCAAAACAGGAGTATGTTCTTCAAAAGTGAACTGCATGAGTCCACTACATGAGTGTCAAATGTCCAACCTTATAGTTCAGACAGGTGGATAAAAATGAACCATTAGCTGGCACATGGTGCACACCTATAATCCCAGCAATTTGGGAAGCTGGGATAGGAGGATCGTGATTTCTAGGCCAGCCTGGGCAACTTCAAGAGATCCTGTCTCAAAATAAAAAATAAAATAAAAGGAGTTGGGGATGTAGCTTAGTGGTAGAGTGCTCCTGAGCTCAATTTCCAGTACCAAAAAAGGAAACATTAACACATTTTTATTTTTTGCCTATTAAGTTTGCAAAAAAAAAATCAGAATATAAATCTGAACCAGTTTTCTAGAGGGCCACTTAGTAACAAGTATAAAATATATTAAAAAATGTCTATACCATGGACCCAGCAATTCCACTTCAAGAAATCACCCGTAAGAACATAATCAGATGCTCCCAAAGAAATACAGCAAAGTGATAGGTGAGATAAAGTTTGGGAGATATATGTGAGACTACCATAGCGCTATCAAAGGACATATGTTAGGGGCAGGATTGTGGCTCAGTGGTAGATTGCCCCCCTAGCATGGGCGGGACCTGGGTTCGATCCTCAGCACCACAAAAAAATAAAGGCATTGTGTTGTGTCCATCTACATCTAAAAAATAAATATTAAAAAAAGGACATATGTTGACAAAGGAAGACGTTTATGATATAGCACCATGCCAAAGTTTTTGAAACTGTACACATAAGTATACTTTGGAGACATCATGGGTTCAGTTCCAGGCCACCACAATAAAGAAAAAAATCAAAACAAAGCAAGTCACTCAAATTCTTTGATTTCCCAGGGCATATAAAAGTTGTGTTTACATAATAGTATAGCTAAAGTGTGCAATACCATCATGTCTATAAAACAATGTAAATACTTTAGTTCAAAATGTTCATTGCTAAAAAATGCTAATAATCATCAGAGCTATTAGAAAAATGATGCCAATAGATTTGGCTTGCCACAAACCTTTGATTGATAAAGAATGCCATATTGAGGCTGGGCATATAGCTTAGCATGCAAGTGACCCTGGATTCCATCTCTAGCATCACACACACAAAAAAAGTATCTGTGCAGCACAATGAAATGAAATATGACTGTATAGTATTGTATTAAAAACACCTTTCTATAAAATACACAAATCTATCCATGGAAAGACAACTGGAGGATCTTATATCAAAAGGCTAATGATAAACATCGGTCACTATGGCAGCAGCTTGGGAAGCTGAGGCATGAGGGTGGTGAGTTCAAAGCCAGCCTCAGCAACTTAGTGAGACCCTGTCTCTAATAAAATACAAAACAGGCTGGGGAGTGGCTCAGTGGTTAAGCATCCTGGGTTCAATCCCCAGTACCAAAACAAACAAACAAACAAAAGGCTAATTATAAAATCTTATATTTCTAGCAGATTAGAAATAGTTTTTTGTTTTTTCCTTTTGGGGGGGGTATGTTTCCCACATTCTACAATCAGCATATGTTATTTCTATAATTAAATGACATTATTTTTTAAAAATGAACAAATTGATCGAATGTAGGATTTTTCTGAAACAATCAGACACTACCGCCCCTGCATCATCCAGATTCTAAAAATAAATTCCTAAATCTATTTTTCCCTCTGAAGTCTCTTCTCCTTCAGCAAATACACATAAATGGGCCCAGAACAGGGCCATGTGGCCCTTTTCTCTTTGCCTCCACCTCAAAATGCCTCTGCATTTCTTAGTTTCTTTCCCACATAACATATCAAGGCAGAGAATGTATCTGGCCCTGAGATTTTAAAAGCAAAACACTACGTACCAGACAACCACCCCAATCCCCACCCCACGTCCAATAATTATTGAGCTGGGCGTCTGGCCCAACTGGGGACCAGCTGCTGTGTGTCTGAGATCTATGAGGCACTGTTTTATTTGCAAATTCCCCATTCTGCTGTGGATGCTCTTCCAAGTCCTCAACTGGACTCTGAGTAACTAAGCTGGGGGTAGTCCCCAGAGTGGAGTGTGAGGACATCATCTCCCCTTCCTGGCCCAGGTAGCCAAAGAGCCCTGAAAATCTGCAGTGGGTCTCAGACACTGACCAGGACTGATGCTCCTCATGCCTCTCAGACACAGCCAAAGCCAGCTCAATAGAGTGAATAAGGAGGTGTCATGCAATGAATCTTGTTGCATATCTATCCTGATCCTTGACCTTAAAAGCAGCAAAGTGCAAACTATTGTTTATTCAAACTGCCATTTGATTATGTTAAAACCCAGTTCCTGAACTCAGAGAGAACGGTCTTTCTGATGGGTACAAGCTTCCTGTCAAAAACAGTTAATTTTAATTTTTCCACTGAGCTCAACCTCAAAGTGGGATTGATTGCTACTCAGCAATGATGGACTGCATTAGGGGAAGCTTTAATTGAGTGCAGATCTGGGTTCCAAAAGCATAATGTTTGTTGTATACATACTTTGGGACAAAAAGAAAAATGAAAAGCAGACCTTTCTGAGGAAAAATTGAAAGCAGAATGTGTTCCACTGTCAGGATGCCAGCACAAAGGCAGCTGGAGGCCTTGGTGGAACTCCCCACTGCCCCACACCACAGCTCGACAGGCTGTTTACAAACGTTTCTAAAGACTCAACGCCTGTGCTCAGGTCTCTCCTTCCCAAACTCTAGAGACCATCATGGTTTCTCTCACGGCAAACAAAAAGCTCCAAGAAACTAGTAGAGACAGTAACACCACTGGAGAGGGGCCATGGCATGTGCTTCTGATGCAGGACTCCTCTCAGCCCAGGGTGTTGGTCCCTATTGCCATCCAATATGGCACTTCAGTTCACATCCTTTTCCCAGTGGCCTTGAGATGAGGTTTTAGCTGAAGCACAATGCCACTCCTGTCCTCTTATTATTAGGGTTCCAGACCCATGTCACCTCTTCCCTGAGCTGCAGGCTGGTCTCTGTGCTATTGAGGGAGATGTCTTCTTAAAGCCAGATCTGGTTGTCCCTCTGTGACATCACCCTAGTACAAGCCTCCTTCCTCTTTTGCCCATACAACTGCAGAAGCCTCCAGCAGACCTCCCTGCTTCTGCTTTTGGTCCCTTTTTAATCCCACTCCACACATCAGCCAGATTGATCTTTATAAAAGGCCAACAGTGCTCACCCTTCCCTTAAAGCCCTCTAAGGCTTAGAATAAGATCCAAACTCTTTCTTGTGGCCTGCTAGAGCACACCAGGATCCCACCTCTGCCCTCTGCTACAGCCACACCGGTCTCCTTTCTCAGCACTTGTTCCTTCAGCCTGAATGAAACACTCTCCCCCTCCCTTACTTCAATGCCACCTCCTGGCAGAGGCCTACACTGACCATCCTACCAAAAGCAGGACCATGGTCATTCTGCATCCTGTGACACGGCTCTAGTTCCTTCACAGCTCTTATTACTGAGATCTTATTTGTTTGTTATTTGCTATGTCTAGTAGAACCTGAGTTTCCTAAAGGACCACGACTAACCTCTTCCCTGCTGTAACACCAGCATCAGAACAGTGCATGATACCCAGTGGATTCTAAATCACTATTTGGGGATAAAAGTTTGCAGAAAGTAACAAACATTTCCTGAAAGGCCTGCATTATCTCCAGCCTCTATATCTCAGGTTGTGAGTTCCTTGGTGTGGTCTGCTCTTGCCTCTCTCTTCCCCTCCAACACCAAGTGCTGACCCTTGTGGTGGGGCAGTCTCAAGGAGGACCCCCCTCCCCAAAAGCTCCCCAACCAACCTGCCCTCCCAGCAACAACTCCTGCTTCCTCTGATAGTCTACCATGTTGCCTTTCCGTCTAGTCATGTTCCAAGGCCACAGGACCTTGCTCTTCTTTCTTGGAAATTCTTGTCTAGAAAACTAAATGGGCTGGGGTTGTGGCTCAGTGGTAGAGCACTCGCCTGGCACATGTGAGACCCTGGGTTCGATCCTCAGCACCACATACAAAAATAAACAAGTGAAATAAAGGTGTTGTGTCCAACTACAACTAAAAAATAAATATTAAAAAAAAGAAAGAAAACTAAATGACTTCTCTGCCAGCTTCAGGAACTTCCCCAAGTAACTCAAACAATGGGATACTCAAAAGCTGACCTCAGAACAATGCTTTACTCAACTAGGCCAAGTCTCACCAAAGTAACTGTTTCACATTGTGCCCACCAACCCTGTGAAAATTTTGCCCAATCTCAATCAAAATCTCACAAAGACCAGCATTTAGCCATTCTTTCTAGTCCTGACCTGAAAAACCCTATAAATATCCGGAAGATTCAGAGAAGAGGCCTCTTTAAGGGGTCTACTGGGGCTCTATGAAATCGGCCCAGGTGAATGGGTTATCCTGGAAACCTTTTGGGGGATCTGGCTGGCCCAGTCCAGCAGGAGTGTTCAGTGCCAGGTTTAGCTGGATTTGGTAAATGATGAAAAAATGGATGAATGAATAGCTCAGTCACACCATCCTCCAATCCTGAGGGATGAAAAGACCAAATGGCGTGAATGGCCCCTGGGTTAGTCTAAGCAGGGCTTTGGGACTTCATTTGAAATCACCTTATTTTAGGAACCGGAATTGAGTGAAGAGAGCCTTGGATGGTCCTCCAAAGTCCCCTCCTCACCTCCATCCACCCCAAAGTCCACACCACTCGCCCCGTCTGCGCCAAGCCCCGCATGGCAGACCATCCTCTCTCCCTTGTGCCCAGGGCGACGGCGCTGGACCGCTTCGGGCTGCAGAAGGCGGGCTTCACGCACGTGCTGAACGCGGCCCACGGCCGCTGGAACGTGGACACCGGACCCGACTACTACCGCGACATGCCCATCGAGTACCACGGCGTCGAGGCCGACGACGTGCCCACCTTTGACCTCAGCGTCTTCTTCTACTCCGCGGCTGCCTTCGTCGACTCGGCTCTCCAAGACGATCGCAGTAAGAGGCCCGCCCGGGCCCGGCCCCGCCCCCAGCCCCGGCCCCGCCCCATAAGAGGCCCCGCCCCCTGAGGGATCTGCGCCTTGAAAACGTGATTTTCCTATCCAAGGCTCTAAGGTTGCATGTGGTTGATGAGGAGACCTCTGAGCCTCGGGAGGTTGTCATGGTTTGAGGACCAGCCTCACCGAGCATGCTACTGGTGGGGTTCCGACTTTGATGACCGCTGAGGAATCGGAATCGTGAGAGTTTAGAGCGAAGGGCTATCATTAGGTCTGAGTAAGTGTTCCCTGAGGAGTATCAGCCATCCTTCAAAAGGAAAAGGCGGGGTCTGGGCGTATAGCTCAGTGGTAGAATGTTTGCCGATTGGAGGCTCTGGGTACAGTCCCCAGCCCCCCCACCCCTACCCCCCAAAAAGGAGCCAAGATCCTAGCCAGGTTCAGGGTGGGTATCTATGGAGAGACTTTAAATTCTTCTAGTCTCACTAAATTTCCAAGCGCACATCCTCCTACCCTCTAACACTCCGTGTAGCAAGACCTCCCATAGCAAGTTGACAACCTTGGCTAAATTGTATCTGAGAATTTGAGTTTTGTACCTGCAATGTTCAAGTTTCCCAGCGTTGATTATCCATCTTCTAAATCATAGTACTAGTCCTTGTGCTCAAAAATACAGTTTTAGCTGCCCTAATTTAGGAAAGGCTACAGGCTATTCTGGAGAAAAGGGCACAGCCTAGGCATGTACCAGGGAAAACAATATGCAATTATTGCTGCATATTGCATTATTGCATTCCACAGAGGCCAGAAGGACTTTAACTCCCTAATTTGGGCTCTGACTTCAGCCCCATGTGTCACACTCCTTTCTGGGGACATCACATAACTCAGGGTATCCAGTTACTGAAAGCCTTTCTTGCTGTAAAGGTTGGAATCACAAGGCTCACTGACTGACCGACTGACCTGCTTCAGGAATTTGCAACCTGGGGTTGGGCCTAGGCCAGTTCTGCTGGACAGTCATCCCACAGTGGCCCTAGCTCCACAGCCAGCCATAGCTACTAACAATTTGTCATTATCAATGGTTCAGAAAGCAATGTCACTATGGGAAAAAAACAAAAACAAAAACCATGGAACTGAAGTGCTTGTGTTAAAAGATGTCTCAATTCTAAGTCATTTTTTTTTACAAGTCTACTTATGGATTATCTTTTGTGTTCTGCACATTCTGGATTTCCAAGCAGGATGAAAAAAGTAATTGAACTCTGACTCATCACCATAAGGTAAAGTTTGCCTCGTGGTGTTTGAAGTTAACTGAAAACACATTTGACATGAAAAAACAAAAGCCTACAACAGTTCAATCTTTCAGTTTCTGTTTTATGTGCTTGCTTGCCATTTCTATGTCTTAGAACTCCCCCTTAATCGAAGAGACCTGGCAGACTTTGGAGAAGACAGGACTGGGTTCAAATTCCTGTTGCAAAACTTACTAATGATGTGATTTCTCTGAGCCTTGGTGTCTCCATCTGGTGATGAAAATATTTACCTTGTGAGGTTATAATGAAGATCAGCAGTAACACACATAAAGCATTTGGCATAGAACCTGGTGCACAGCAGGCTTTCGGATGCATTTGATAAAAAGAGGTCGTGTACTGTGAAGCATATAACTTCGCCAGCATATGCATATCATCATAATAAAGTTTCCAATCCTAAAAAAAAAAAAGAAAGAAAAGGAGGAAAAAAGACATTCCAACTTTGAACTTGTATGATATACTCACATGAAAGCTTGTTTTAGGTTCCTGGCACAGCATTTGAGAGGCTGCCCCCACTGCCAGATCAGGAAAGAATCAAGATCTAGAGTCACATGGCGAGGCCCTATCTCAGTGAGACTCTATCTCTAAATACAATACAAAATAGGGCTAGGGATATAGCTCAGTGGCCAAGTGCCTCTGAGTTTAATCCTTGGTACCCCAAAAAAGAAAAAGAGGGAAGAGGATATATAGAGAGGCTAGAGGATGTGCAAGCAACCAGATTGATTGGAAGGATGTGAGGCCTAGATCAGCTGGGCAGAATCAGGGAGCAGGATGAGACAGCATTGTCAGGTGGGAGCTGGGCTCCATTCTCAGTGCCCTTTGCCCCTGAATGTCTACAGACTTCCTCAGCCCAAAGCATCAAATATCAATCCTTCAGAACCATGCAGAGCAGAAACAAATGAAGGTGTCCGCGTGTAAGGCAGTGGGATGTAGGGACAGGGCTGAAGAAAGTCCTGTGCTCCCTTCAAAACCAGCAGCTGCTGCTTTATTCCAGCCAGTGTTTCTTGTGAAGATCAATGAAAACATGGTAGAATTTCTGACTTTTCAGGAAAAGTCTCCAATCTGGATTTTACTGTAAAATCACTCACATTTGTTGACATCAAATTGATATTTCTTAAAATGCGGGAGAGGGCAAAACCAAAGCAACCCAATGGCCATAAGCTCGTCACCTGTGCCCTGAAAGGTGCAGAGTAACAAAACAAAATGCTTGTTAGCTTAGCAACAGCACTGCCATAGACTCGAGAGAAAGCAGATGACAGGTGCTTGGCCTCCCTGCCACGCGTGCAGTGGGTAGCCTGCTTTTGTCTAGTCATGCACTGGAAAACCAAGGGACACTTTTGTGGCATTTCAGAGGCAGATCCAGTCGTGTGTTTCTTATTATACTCCTGATGTAAGAGGTGTTGATGGGCAGTCTGGCCCAAAGGCAGGTCTCTCTTTTTCCTCCCTCCTTCCTGTCTTTCCTGTCCTCCATTGACTCGTTTCAGCCAAGGGTACACTGTTCCCTCTCCCCTGTCCCTCACAGCCAGTCATACTCACTCTTTCTTTTTTAATTTAATTTTTAATTTTTTTTGTGATGGGATTGAACCTAGTGCCTTGCACATGCTATGTGTTCTTTTTTTGGTACTGTTGATTGAACCCGGGAGCACTCCATCACTGAGCTACATCCCTAGTCCTCCCCACTTCTTTTGGTACTGGGGATTGAACCCAGGACGCTTAACCACTGAACCATATCCCTAGTCCTGTTTTAAATATTTATATATTTGGTACTAGGGATTGAACCCAGTGCCTTGCACCACTCTACCTACCGAGCTATATCCCCAGTCCTTGTTTTTTAATTATGAGACAGGGTCTCACTAAGTTGTTGAGGGCCTCACTAAGTTGCTGAGGCTGGCCTTGAACTTGCGATCCTCCTTCTTTAGCCTCTCGAGTTGCTGGGATTATAGGTGTGTGCCACTGTTCCCAGTGAACCGCAGCTCTTTTTATTTTCTATTTTGAGAGGGTCTCACTAAATTCCCACACTGGCCTCAAACTGGCGATCTTCCTACCTCAGCCTCCTGAATCACTGGGATTATAGGCATGTGCCATAGTGCTCAGTATATTCATTCTTTTTAAAAACCATCCCTGATGTGTGTGGGGGGGACTGTACTCCTGGCCAGTTATCATGCCCAGAGGCCCACTCCTACCCCCACTCTATGCTGATTTGACCTTCTGAATGAACTCTCCAGAAAGCCTCAGTCCTGCTCCAAAAATCTTAAGAAATAATCTAGTCTGCCATCCAGGTCTGAGATCTTGGAAAACCAAAGCCTAGAGAAGTCAAGTGACCTGCCCAGGGCCACAGAGCTAATCAGAAGCAGCAGTCAGGACATGCCCTTGCCAAGGAAAGGGGTTCCTTCCATCACTGAGACTTCATGGAAGCGTCTTTGGCCCTTATTTTGAGCATCTGGTGACTGTGCTGTATGAGGGGTACCAATTATCATGGAAGGCAAGGCATGTCAGCTGGTTATGGGACCTGAAACAAGTGAACTCATCTTTCTTCATCAGAAAAAGAACCTGTGACAGAATACATTTGGAGTGCCTTCACTATTCCCATGTGATTATCAGGGCCTGCCTGAAGATCAAATTTCAGAATCAGCACTGACCCTTGGTTCATTCTTTTTTTCTTTTTTAACTCATGGTACTGGGGAGGAAACCCAGGTCTTCATGCATGCTAGGCAAGCACTCTACCACTAAGCCACATCTCCAAACTGATTCCTTCTTTCTTAAATAAACAGTCTTTAGCCTACTGTTGAAGCTCCCTTAAAATCTATTATGGACCCAGTAGGTATGAATAAATAAACGAAGTCTGCTTCTAGCAAGAGGTTGATTCTCTGGCTCTGGTTGATTCCTTAAGCCTTAACCAGACCAGATCACCAAGTGTCTCCTGTCTTCTATGGCACACACACCCTGGCAGTCCATCACGCACCCTGTTGGTAAGGGGACATAGGGGAAACATTTGATGGAAACTAGCCATTTCCAGATACAGATTTGTGACCTATCAGTGGATCAAAAATCAATTTGTTTGGGTGTTTCTTTTTGAAACATTGAATAAATTAGAAATAAATAGAAAATATCAGCTTGCCTTGCAGGCAGTGCAGGTATGGATTACTTTTGACTGACAGGCACACTGGCCATCTGCTTGGGCTCAGATCCTGGGTCTGCCACTCCCTAACTGTGTGACTTGGACAAGTCCCTTCTCTGCACTTCAGTTACCTCATCTATAAACTGGAGAAAATAACTTCATCAATGTCATTGGGTGACATTGACAACATAAAGTGCTTAGAAGAGAATACAGGTGTCAGCTGTGAATTTCATCCTGCTCTGTTATTTCCTGGGGGTTGTGCAGAAAGATTTAGAAGCCAGTGATATAGAAAATGTCAGCTCTGTCAAGGCTGCCTTTGCCGAGGACCCTACCTGTGGCTGGCATCCAACTCACAGTCTCCTGCTTTCTCCATGAGGCCAGTGCTGGGAACAGGCCTTCTGACTCTACTGATTCCTGCCACCCAACCCTGGGCTCCAAAGGATGGTGCTTGGCAGGGCCATTGAGCAAAGAGGGAGCAGAGGCCTGAGATTCTGGGGACAGTCCCAGAGAGGAAAGAGAACAGCAGGCTCTTTACCCTAGGAAGGTCCATCTAGTTCTCATGGCTGACAGCATGAATGTGGAGGTTTTGAAAACCAAACTCAACTCCAGGAACTCCTGCCACAACTGAATGTCCCTCCTCCCTCTTTTCCCGCTTTCCCTTCCACCCCCTCCAGCTCCCCTGCGCCTGCCTCCCCCATCTCCCCCACCTTCCGCCTTCCTCTCCCCTCCCCCCCCCTCACTTAACAGACTTCAGGCTCCCCAAAGGCTTAATGAACTACAGCTTTCGTCTGTTTTAGTATTTAGTCATGACAGGAAGAATTACTCTTTTTGCCAGGAGAGGAAGAAACGCTTTAGTTATCAGCAGAGCTGGCCAGGGGCCAGGCAGCCTCTGGAGCAGCCTGTGGGGATTAGAATGCCAGAGGTAGACATGCGCTGGCCTGGATGCAGCCACACCCCACAAGCACAGTTATGCTGGGCAAGAATGTGGGGCCCCCATCCCCTAAGCCCTAAGTAGCAATAAAGAAGGGGGACCTGCTTCCTGCCTCCCTTTCTGGCCAAGGTGAAGAAGGGAAAGGCCCAGCAACATGGAGACGTAGGATGAGTGGGCCTGGTGAGCTTGTGGAGATCAGTTAAATTGTGATAAAATGAAGAACTATTTACAGAGCACCTCCCTGTGCCAGGCTCTGCCTGTGGAGAGGCCATTGTTGTCCTCACTGTTGATTGGAGTGTGCAGACTTCTCCAGCCATGTAGGGCTGGAGAGAAGAGTCCAGGTGCTTGGTGTTTAGCACCACATGGATTTCTCATGCTGCCTTGGTTTCTGACCATCATCACTCTACTGGGCATTGGTCCAATGAGGAAAGTGAGGTGGTGGCAGTGAGAGGAACATGCAGAGCCACTTCTATGCAGAAGCTAGCTGTCCTTGTATCCTGTGATGCTCCATAAACTCACCAATGTCCATGAGTGTCTTCTTGGACAACTCTTCAGGCTTCAGGCCTGAGACTCAGGAACAGGGCCAGCACTGGGGTCACAGAGCTCAAGCAGTCCCAATGACTGTGACACCAGCAGAGTGATCCCATAGCGACAGGAGAGGGCACCCACTGGCAGTGGTGGGACAGTCAGTTGAATCTTGTTGCTCTGAGCACAGATAAAGCAATGAGATTCTAGTGGCTATTGGGCTGGCACACAGTAGGGCCTCAAATATATGTTGCATTGAGCTATTCCAAGCAAAAGCTTTCTGGGCAACCTCTAGCAAAGTCATCGCACCCCCATGAGCTTGTTTCCCCATCTGCAAAGGAAGGATTATGATAATGAATCCTTGAAGGTTGGCTGAGCATAAAAGGAGATATGAGCTAGGTGAGCTCTAGAGCGCCACCAAATGGAAGCCTGAGGGATGGGAAGCTTCTGAAGCTCCTGGCTTCTCAGAGAAGCCCAGCTGTGGGCTTGGAAGAGGCCAAAGAGCTTTTCTTCCAGATCTCTGGTTCCCAACTTTTTGGATTCAGAATTCTTTTACACTCTTAAAAATTAGTGAATACCAAAGACCTTTTGTCTATGTAGGCTATACCTATCAATATTTACCCTATTCAAAGTAAAAACTGAAAAAAATTAAGATATTTGTTCATTTAAACAGACCTATTGTATAGCAACATAATTACATAGTTTTATGAAAAGTTATGTGTTCCAAAATAAATTAGGGAGAAGAGTGATATTATTTTACATTTTTCACAAATCTCTTCAATGTTAGGTTTAACAGAATTCAGTTGTATTCTTATATCTATCTGCTTCTGCATTCAGATTATTGTTATAAGCTCTTTCAGTTGAAATATTTAAAGAAAATACAGCCTTATTTATATATGTAGTTGGACAAGGGAGGAATATTTTAATAGGCTTTTCAGATAATTGTGGATAGTCTTCTTTGAAACTGCACCAAATCTCCACAAACAAAATATTTTAAGGTCACTTGTGATGTGGAATCAGAAACCGTATCAATGAACTTCATATACTTTCACATTAAACTCCACTGGTCTGTCTTAAGTGGATCTTTTGATATAACATTAAAATGTCCTACACTGTTCATTTGGAAATACTAGTTCACTAAGTTATATGGTTCTTTCAAATGCTGACATTTTTCATTGCAGATTATCCAAAAAGCCACACTTGTTAATATCACCATCTATCTTAAAGGAAAAAAAAATCATAATGTATTAGGAAACTGTCCATCTCATAGTGATGGATACAAGTTTTCCAAAATTCGAATTTTTGCTTGAAATTCTGCATTTTATCACCAGCAACAAATACGTCAGTGGTTTTCTTTGAAATGACAGGCTCACTTGGTTCACTTTTGAGAAGAGGGCTGCTAAATTCCCAAGTTTGAATACCCATGGTTTTTCTGTCATTTGTTCATTCAAGGAAAAATGTGTTTCCTGAAATCAGCAGCTATTCAGCTCGCATCTCAATCAGCTCGCATGTGGTTTTCCTTGAAACAACCATTGTACTTCAGTATGGGGCCAAAGTGCTTTATGTATACATCCCATTTCATCACATGTTATATTAAAAAGTACACCCAGGGGCTGGGATTTGATAAAACTAATTTTTACTGCTTCATCGAAGTTATTCTTAAGGGAAATTGCTGTTTGCCCCCTGAGAATATGTGGGGGCAGACAAAGCAATTTGCTTACTAGTCTAACTGGTGCCTGTGCCATGATCCCTGCTAAGACAGCAGAAGTTCTGCACACCATTGCCTTTGTGATGGTCACAAAGGCAATGTCAGCATGCATGTCAACATAGTCAGACAAATATCACCACAGTACGATGATGGAAATCCTATCGATTCCATGCATCTCCTGAAAGTTTCCTGGGAACTCCCAGGGATCTTGGAACATACTTAGAGAACAGCTAGAATAGACAATAATGTAGCTAATTTAAATTTGAAGAATATTCATCCCTTTCCTTTGGCACATGACAATAAAACTACTTTCATTTTTTAAAAAACTCAACCATGTAATTTTATAGAATTAGATTTGCTCACTGCTGATCTGATTTTGCTCCCCTCCTTGACAGTTGAGGAAATTAGAGCTCCAGAGGCTTAGTGACTTACCTATTTGTTAGCCAACTGGCAATTAGTGGCAGAATCCAGTCTGGAACCCAGGTCTGCAAGAGATCAGGCCAGGGTAATATGGGCCCCACTGGCTACATGGATGCTCAAGGATGCCAAGCAAGCAGACCATGCCCTCTGGGCTGCAGAAAGGGCCATAGGGGATGAGGCAGCTCTCCTTATCCAGGGTCAAATCTAGCAGCACTGCAGATAACGTAAAAAGCATCCATATCTCTCCACTCCACATGTAGCCCATGCATGGGATGGTCATTCCAGGGTCTCCCAGGGAATGCATTCTGTCTATAGTTGCTTATCTCTACAGAGGAATTTCGTTTTACACACACACACACACACACACACACAAAAATTAAACGAATCCTTCATATACAAATTGATAAAAATGTCCAAGATATATTGTTAAATGGAAAAGCAGGGTATGGAAAAGGATGTAGAACTTTGCCTTTGAGGGAAAAAAAAAGAAGAAGAAAAATAAATCTATTTCATTATGCATATGCACTGATTCCTCTCTGGAAGAAAAAATTGATAATGTCTGTGGCTCCTGGGAGCTGAGGCACTGGAGTCTTTTCAGGGCATCCTTTAGTAACTTTTGAAATTTGAACCCTAGTGACTACCCTATTCAACATAATAAATGAGCATTAAACACACACACACACACACACACACACACACCCATAAAATCATTTCTTCAGCACACTGAGGTACTTCTCACTTAGAGGTACTCAGGCAAGCGAGAGCCTTAACTTCATTTCCCTCTTCCCCTTCCTTACCAAGGCAACAGTAACATCTCCTATCTATCTATCTATCTATCTATCTATCTATCTATCTATCTATCTAGTGCTGGGGATTGAACCTAGAGGTGCTTTACCACTGACTTAAGTCCTAACTCCCCAACCCTTTTTATTTTTTATTTATTTTTAAAAAATATTTATTTCTTGGTGTAGATGGACACAACACAATGCCCTTATTTTTATGTGGTGCTGAGGATCGAACCCGGTCCCGCCTGTGCTAGGCGAGCGCTCTACCGCTGAGCCACAATCCCAGCCAACTCCCCGCCCCTGTTTTATTTTTTGAGACAGGATCTCACTAAGTTGCTGAAGCTGGCTTTGAACTTGCAATTCTCCTGCCTCAGCCTCCTGCACCACCGTGCCCAGCAACTAATGCCATTTATTAAGTTTTTAATGGGTGCCAAGCAGCATACAAAGTATGTTATGTACAAATTACCTTCACAAAGACAAAGAAACCATGAGAGTTTCCCCCATGCACCTGGGGAGCTGTGGGTATAGCCAGGCTGTGGGTGAGAGCTGAGTGAGCCAATCAGGACTGAGCAGGCCTCCCTGGGCCTCATGCAAGGCCTTCTCCACAAGCCACACCACTCCTTCAGTGTGGATTTTCTTCTCCCAATTCCATCTGCAGATAAGATCCTGGTTCACTGCGCCATGGGCCGGAGCAGGTCGGCGACCCTGGTCCTGGCCTACCTGATGATCCACAGGAACATGACTCTGGTGGATGCTATCCAACAAGTGGCCAAGAATCGCTGCGTCCTACCCAACCGGGGCTTTCTGAAGCAACTTCGAGAACTGGACAAGCAGCTGGTTCAGCAGAGGCGACAGACCCAGCGTGGGGACTGCCAGGGGGAGCCATAGGACCCTCTTCACCGCCAAGCATAGACTCTTGGGATGGAGAAAAAAAGCTGAAATGGCGCTGCCCCATGACTTTGGTCACAGAGAAGGGACAGCAAAACCAAAGCTTGACTTCTTCCTAATAATCTTATTAAACTTCCCAGTGTGTGCTGGGAGCGGGGAGGCTTCAGAGCCGCCTCCAGGCGGAGTCCAGGCCTCAGCCCCGTGGGGGGAGACTGGAGCCCGGCTCAATTGGTTACAGATGAGAGCACCGTTCTGCAGTCTCCTGTAATTTTTTCTCCCTCTTCTTTTTTTAAAGATGGAAACAGAAAAGGATTTAAAAATGTGTGGGAATTGTGTTGTGATTAAATATTTGGCTTTGTCTGAAAGTCACATTCTTATAAAAAAATAATTTAAAAATAGAACTTGATTTTCTATAAACACAGAAAATTCCTGTGCAGCTGTGTTACAGGAGAGCTTTCACAGGTATCAGGGCCTCCGGAGGCCACCCCGCATTCTTTACCCATGGAATCCCCAGGTCACCATTCACGGATGCTGCTGGCCTGGCAGGGGTGGGGAGTAGGGTCCTGAGCCCCTTAGAAGCCCCTGCCCTTGGCTTCTTGCCTGCCTCAGGGAGCCAGGGCTCTTCTGAATGGTGGCCAGAGCTGCCACTACTCAGACAAATTCAATAAATTGTGGCAAATTTGGACAAGCAAGAGTTTGGCTTTATAATTTTGCACAAAGAGGGAAAGGAGGAGACACCCTTCAGCAGACCAGGACTGTGCCTCTAGCCAGAGCAGCTGGGGCTGGTTTGTTTTCAGTCACACCAGGAAGTATTTGTAAAGGGGTTTGCTGTGGAATGGGAGGATGGGGCAGTCAGGGGGGCTCAGGGGTGAGCTAAGCCACTCACTGTGAGCATGTGTGCTCTTCATTCTTGAGAAAATAGTAGCAGCACCAAATGGGTCATGGTGGCTTCTAGAGCCAGGAACCTGAACCAGACTGAACCCAAAGAGAGAGAGGGGTGGGGGTGGGGTGGGGTCCTAGCAGCCAATGACCAGAAAGGGAAACCACCTGGATAAAGCCAAGAGAGTGTGCTAAAGGCCTACTGGGAAACAATGGAAAGGCGCTGGGTCTCCAGTTTGGTTGTGATTCTCAACAGAATGAAAGAGGAAGTTCTTGTGGGAGGGAGGTAAGAGTCCAGGGATTCAGCAGCTGGATAAAGTCACCCAAGAATCTCCCTGTGGCCTCAGGGAAGCTTTTCTGCTTGCTGTGTCCTGGGCCCTTGTGCCTGGACCTGATTCCCTGGGACTATCCTGGTTCTGCTCTGGGAGGGTCACCTTGGCCCAGGAGAAGACTTGGTCCTCTGATGAACATGCACAGGGAGGGGATTCCCCTGAGAGTCCCCACTCTCTGCCTGTGTTAAAGATATTGGGCTTCTAGTAAATTAAAAACCTGAAACATTATAAAGGAGTTGCAAAGGAAAAAGGCAAAGCTGAAATGGAAATATGAATGTTTAGTAAATTGGTCTGTCTTGGTGATAAGATCAAAAAGGAGAGATGTTCCCTCTGAAATTGTGACAGGTCTAAACTAGAGAGAGGTCGGGCTGGATCAGCCAAAACTCATGTGATTGTGAGAGAGAGAGAACAGAATGGTAGGGGCATAATGACCAAGGGTGATGGAATTGCTTAATGACTCAGATTGGGGTGTAATTGGAGCCATGTATGGGCTCTTGGGAAAGAGATGCAGACCAAAAGGGACTGGGCTCAGAGTGATCTCTACTAGTCTTCCCTAGCATGGCATCCTGATGACTGCCCTCTGAACTGTTTTCTCTTAGGTCTGATCTATTCTGTGCCCAGACACAAATCAATATTTCTATTTCAATAAACTATTTACATTTCAGTGACTTCACATGTAGGGAGGATGTGTTTTCTTGAGCACCTACCACCCCTCTATGCCACCATCTCTTTGTGGGGCAGGGCCCTGCAGGGGGCAGAAGCAAGAGAGAATTTAACACTGGAGGGTCTGGACTCTTCTGGTGACTCCAGAGAGCCAGATAGGAGAAAGGAGGAACAGTTTTTCCAATAGTGTTTCACATCTTCACAAGTAAAATTTTCAATCAATGAGTATTTGTTGAGAATGTACCACACATGCCAACAGTTGCATTATAAGAGGTCAATAATAAAAGCTAAAGTGTGGGTTGTAATAAAATGCAATGAGGGAAACGGGTGCTTAGGTGGAAAGCAACGGGGAGTGTTGGGGGAGCAACCCACTTTAGAAGTGGGGTGGTGAAGGGCAACCTCTCAGGGAGAGTAAGCTTAGGCTTGAGGTTGTACATCTTGCCAAGGAGGAGCGAGCATTCTAGTCTGAGGAACTGCCCGTCAGGTGAGGGGAGAATGCAAGAAAAGGGGTGGAGAGGTTGGATTTTATTCCCAGTGCAAAGAAAAACCACTCAAGTGTTTTAAGCAGGGAAATGGTGTGAGCTTTTTCAAGATCACTCCAGAAAGAAAAAAAATCATTTGGCTGAAGTATGGAGAATAGGCTATAGGGAACTGAGAAAGGAGACCAGAAGATCAGTTAGGGGGCTGTTATAAGAGAGGGGAAGGTGGCTTGTACAGATAGTGCCAGGGAATTTGCATTCAGGATCATTTTGGAATTATGCGGGAAAAGGAGTGGACTTGCTGAGAGGGGAGAGAAATGAATGTTAATGAACTGGGTATCACTGCATTATGGCATGTCCAGAAGACACAGAAAAGGTGTCCCAAGTAATTTGATCTGCAATCTAGAGCTCAGAGGAAGGTTCACAACTGGAGATACAAATACTGTGAAGAGGTAGAACTTGAAGTCATCATAGGAGATAGATAAGGAGAAAAAAAAGAGAGGATGCTCCAGGCCGGAGTGTTGCAGAACGTGAACTTGTCCAGCCAGGCCTAGGTGGAGGAGGAATCTGGGAAAGGGAACAAAGAAGGTAGCAGGAGTCAGGGAGGCCTGGGCACAGACCCTGAAGTCACTGCTGGGTAAGCGACAGTCCTTGCACTTTCAGTATCTAAGGCTGGCTGCAGAGCAAGCCTTGCTTGCAACAACAAAGGAACCTATATTTATGGAGCACTTAACAGTTTTTACAGCATCATGTATTCATTAGCTAAGCCTTTAAACTAGAGAGGTGACGAGTTACAGCCTTTTCAGAGTTCAATGTTTTAGGAGCCTTTTCACAGGATACAGTGTTTTAGGAGAAAGAGCTGTGATTTGGGAACACCGGGTTTGTTTCAGCTTACAAATTTTAGCTGGGTGAGTTCAGGCAATTAGGTTAGCTTCTTTGAGCCTCCATTTCCTGATCTGTAAATGAAAACGACCACCCCATTTCCCACACAGGGTGAGTGTGGATCAGGTGGAAGCGCTGTTGGTGAAAGCTCTTTGTGATAGTGTTGTGAGTCGTTATTTCTGAAACAGCACATTGGTGAGGAAGGCCAAAGTCTGAGGCCTGAGTCCAAGGGCGGGCACCATTCGAGCTATGAAAGTAGGTTGGCAACAGACAATCCATGTTAGACTCTTGAAGAAAATGAACAAGAACACATTCCAGGTTTTTAAGGTGTGGCCTAATCGTGAATGAATCCCAACCTAACGGTGAGTGTATTCAGTCATGATGAATCCAAGTTCCTGTTTTCTAGGACCTGTGGTGTCACATTCAGGTCTGAATTTCCCATCGAGTGGGCGGGTGAGGAGAGCAGGGTGCTCCCTGGCTATCCCAGCTGTGCAATTTCTCTCTTATGCTAAACCTTTCTGATCCCTCAAGAAATGCTGGGACTTGGGGCCCAAAGATAGCTCCCAGTGACTACGCCACAGTCTCTGTGAGACACAAGGTGTCCTGTGTACTGGTCTGATTCTGGTGTGGCAGGTCTGGGACAGTGACTGGGATTTGTCCCCGACCTCCCTAGAGGGCAGGCATGAGTGGGGACATTAGAGCCCTAGCATCCTACAAACCCAAAGGTGTGATCAGCAGGCCACTGCCAAAGGGAATGGTGGGAGGGTCTCCAGCCTTCCCCAAAACTTAAAGCAGCAGGAAAAAAAACTGAATCATGAAAGTTTCAAAGTGGGGCTTGTGGGGAGCTCTGTGTCAGGGACCTCATCCTGCCTCCCAGGCTTAAGCAGCCTCTTGCCTGATGCTTGGCCACTTTTGACCTGCTGCAACCATGATTCACACAAGCCGTGCATTTCCCCATCAGAAGAATGGGGAGCACAGCAACTCTGTCTTCCTTCGCCACAGCAGCCCTTGGAGCCCTCCGGCTACCCTACTGGTGTGGCCAACTTTGCAGGTGTGGGAGGGAGGGATTTAAGGGTAGAATCTGGATATTAAACCCACTGCACATGCAAAAACTGAAAGAGAATGACACAGGTGAGAACACAAGGCCAGGCTCCGCCAGGCATCCTCCTCCATGTGGGGCCTTTTATCTTGGTGCACGCTCTATCCTACCTGTTCAGTGTTTTGGGATCATTTTAAAGTTTGTATCTATCATCTGTGTTAACACCTAACTATTATGTGTTAAAACAATAGTAGTGATTTGCTTAGCAGAGAGCTGTGAACACCCACTTCTAGACTCACTGCTTGAATAATCAAATGTTTAAATTTTCATGCAAAATGTTTTCTGAATGCCATTGAATAATGTTTGTGAATATTTACTTTTTCCCCCTTAGTCTGAACGTTTAGACTAAAGAAAACATACAATCAATCATTCACAACAGAGCAAAACTTTCACACTTAAATAAATTTTCAAACATACTACACCAAACTGGGTGTTTTGGAATTAATCTTTATAAAAATGAAGCTTGCTATCATGGTACTAGGCTCTGAGGGTGTTTATACAGACTGTACAAACTAAGCAACTAGATATTTGTGCAGGATCTCTTTGCAAATGAAGATCAAAGTCAAAAAGAAAAAAACAAATTCACTTTATTTTAAAGACAATGATTGGCATACAGAAGGTATGCACTAGCATAAAATAAACTTTCATGAAAAGCATTAAAATCCATTATAAATTAATTTATTAAATAGGTATTTGGTATATGTGATGGTTTTATTAGATATTACTTTTATTTATTGCCAACCCCTCCCCCAAAGTCAAAGCAAATCAGAAAATCTCAAAACTCCAATTTACACTAAATAATTTATTTTCCCAAAATGTGTATGTGTTCTGAGATGTGACACATGATACAGTTCAATTGGTCATTCTCTATCAATCATAATATGACAGGACACAAGAGGCTAAAAATGGCTCATCATAATTTATTTTATGTTAAAATGTACAGCTTTTTTTGTTTGTTTTTGTTTTTTGTTTTTTTTGAAGTAACTGACTAAAAAGATAACAGATAAATACAAGAGTGTCGCTGGCTCCTATTTTATACAAGGATTACGCCTCTCCTGCTTGGCCCTTACTGTCACCCTGTACAGGTACAAAGGCTACAAAAAAGGAAGCAATATAAACAGACACAAATAACTTTTTTTGCTTTTTTACATGCGATTTGTAAGCTTAGTTTGAGCTATTCACAAGCTACTTCTCTATTTTTCCTTAAAAAATAACTCCAATATTTTATAAAGATAGAAAAATCTACAGATGGAATGAAAATGTAAAGTTAGAGGCATTTCCATAAAATAGCAACTTTACACCAAATTCACTATTTTTTTAAATTCTGCCAAGTATTTGGACATATATGAAATGTTTCAAAACCTGACAGATAAACACTGAGATATGCTTCATTCAATAAACAGAAGTCTGCATTTATAAAACAGAAAGCTGCCTTTTTCCCCAAAGAAATCTGTCACCAAAATGGAAAAGGGTCTCAACTTTACACCAAACATTTAGCAATAAAACCCTTTTGACTAACCAAATGGGAATAGCCTTTATAGCTCTTTACAGTTTTATAATTAACAAAAATATAGTTTTTTTTTTTAAACCCTCAAATTAGGGCACCCTAATCAAGGCAAAAAACTTAAGAAATGGCTTACTGTTAGCACAACACTTGTACAGTACTACAAAATGCACTGTCACTAACAAAGACATTAGCGGCATGCTGAAGTGTCACCTTAAACAAAATATACAATAACTGAAATGCTAAAGGCATTTACATGGAGTGGACAGGGAAGGAAAAAAAAGCTCTAGGTTCAATATTAAAACAGATAATCTGGGGGCTTGATATCCACATTGTTTAATGGAAGCAGGCACAACCAGTGGCTGCCTCCAAACTGTAGTCCAGAGAGGCCTTCCTTCGCAGAGAATGTCATATAAAAGTAACAGAAACAAAGGTACCAAAAAAGAAAGAGGAAAAAAAGAAAAACAACTTGTATAAGGCTTTCTGCTGCATACAGCTTTTTTTTTTTTTTTTTTTAAATAAATGGTGCCAACAAATGTTTTTGCATTCACACCAATTGCTGGTTTTGAAATCGTACTCTTCAAAGGTATTTGTGCAGATCAATCCAATAGTGACGCCCAGTGGGTCTTGTGGACTGCCCAAGGTGTCTACCTTCTCATGTAGGACCCATTGAGAGATTGTTTGGACATGCCTGTGTTCATGTAGCCGTGGTGTCCAGGGGCTGTGTACATCATATTACTGTGAGGCGGGGTCTGCATTGGTTGCTGGGCATATGGCTGGGTTCCCATCATGCCCATCTGCATCTGCATAGGGTACTGGGGAGTTTGATTCATGTAGCCATGATTGCTGTGATAGCCACTGTTCATCATTGGCTGGGACATGCTGTACCCATTCATGGCATTGAGAGTGTTCATGTTCATGTTCACAGAATTGACATTGTAGGCTGGGGCTGGCATCAGGTTCACACTCATGTTCATGCCTCTTTGCATTGTTAAAGTCCGTGCAGGACCCTGCATGGCTACAGTCTGGGAGCGCCCATAGATTTGTGACTGATGGGTGGCAGCGGCTGGTGACAGAGATGCCGACTTGGTTCTCATGGAGACATGGCCCTTGCTGGCAATCTGAGTTTGCAGTCTTTGGCTGTGGGAGATGCCAATATTTGATGCAGCCATGTTCCGCTGCAAAAGAGGCGGCGGCAGATTCATTGGAGGAGGAGTCAGGTTGGGGGGTGGGGTCATGGTAGCTTGTGCTTGGGGTCCCCCAGGGACGGAGTGTGGAGACTGAGAAAGCTGAACAAGCCCTGTGTTACTTAATGGTGTGGACAAAGAGGCACTGTTTGCATAGGAAGTCACAGCAGCGGAATGGCTGTAAGGCAATGAATGATCAATAAGTGTATTAGTTAACTGCTGCAGTTTGGCAAGGCTGAAGGTGGCAGATGGCTGTGGGTAGTGCCCAGCCCCAAAATCACTTTGACCCATTCGCTCATATAAGCCAATGTTGGCGTTGCCTGTCTCGGGGATGTCAGCCAGCTGCATCGGTGGGGTGAAGTTAGCAGCCATGCTACACTGAGCCAGCTGCTGGCTGCTGCTCGGAGGCCTCTCCACCACACAGCCTTGGGGAGACTTGACACTGCAGGTTGGGGGAGAGCTAATGCTGGTTTGCTGCAGCATGCTGCAGCTCCCGCTGATGTTGGACATCTGCTGGGTGACGGCACAGCTGCTCTGTGTCAGATTGCTAGAGGTGAGGTTGCTATAGGAGCAGCTGTTCTGTGAAGAGCCATTTCCACAAATGCTGCCACCCATGGTAGAATCATAGCTGCTTGGATTTTCGTAGTTCTCCGTTGTGCTCTCAATACTGCCCAGGTCGCTAAATCCACTATCTACAACTTGCTGTGAGTGATCTGAAACTGATGGGACATCCATCATTGGACTGGTTTCCATGTTCTGCAGAGATGGCACTGAGATGGCGCTCTGATCTGGGCTGATTTGGGCATAGCTGCTCTCTAGGGCAGGAACACTGGGACTATTGACAGAACGAACTGACTGGCCAGGATGGGAATGAACGGATGAAACTGGGCTACTGTGATCTGACTGTTGGCAATCGTCCAGTGTGGCAGCGATTTGTGGACTTTGGTCTGCGTGGGTGTAGTTTTGTAGGCTTCTACAGGCCTCTTGAGTCTCGGCACAATCCTGAAAGGTGTCATCCTGTTCCCTGTTCTCCTGGGTCAAGGACTGAACTGCCTGAACAGTCTCTGAGTCGATTTCCATGGTGGCTGTGTTTCCCTCTTTGAACTCAGAATCCACTTCGCTGTTCTTTTGATCCTGCTTCTGTGTCTGTTCTTCTGGGGGCTCCTCATCAGACTCAGGTGCATTTTCAGTATCCCCAGCAAGCTCCTTAGGCTCACTGTTACATGAAGCTGCAAGGTCAACCCCACAGTCCATCAGGACCTCTGGATTCGAATGACTAGGCTGGACACTAAGGTCTAAAAAAGCCTCCTGGTTTTCTAGGACTTCTTTGAAGGTTTCCCTTGGGAGTTCTTCCTTCTCCACTTCGGCAGACTCCATGTGACTGTCATCTTCATCATCCGCATCGTGATCCTCGTTGTGAGATGGCTCTTCATCTTCCTCTTCTTCCTCTTCATGATCATCCAAATGCACGGTGTCTTCTTTATCCATTGCGATTCCTGGCTCCTCTTTTTCCTGACTTTTAGCACTATCCTGGTTTTTTTCTATAGTTTCTTCTTCTTCCTCCTCCTCTTCCTCCTCTTCCTCCTCCTCCTCCTCCTCTTCTTCCTCCTCCTCCTCCTCTTCTTCTTCCTCAGGTTTGATGAGATCCTCATCTGGTTTTTCGCCTGGTGATTTATTTGGACTTACAGGTGCACACGCTTCTTCCTTTCTGTTTCCATCCCGAGGCAGCAGGGCTTCCACAGTCTCCCTCACCTCCTCCCCAATCCTGATGGGTGTGGGACTAGTTTTGTCTTCTGAAATCTCCTTCTGCTCTTCCACTGTGACCTGGTCATCAGGTTCCATGGGCGTTTCTGGTGGAGTATACAGATTCAGTTTAAATCCAGTCTTCCTCTCTTTGTTTTGCCTCCACTTAGAAAGACCACGCTTTGTTCCTTTTGGCCATACTTGTTTGCACTTTAGAGGTTCAGGATTGTCTTTGCTCCCTTCTTTCAAGTTACTTGCATCATCATCTATTTTGTCTTAGTGGAGAGACAGAAAGGGGAAGGAAGACAAGCAAAGTTTTAGAAAGCATAGTCATGGACAACTTGAATTCCTTCCTCTAACTTAATTAGCCAGCACTGCTTTCAATTTAGCATTTTAAAAGCTGATGGTCAAGATAATCAAGACTAATGTAGAATAATATTGTTGCGTAAATCAAATAACTTAGGCCTGGGAAAACATCCGAGTTTAACAAACAAGACATTCTATGATGTGAAAGCCCTGAGTTCTACAACATTAAAAAAAAAAAAAAAAAAAAAAGAAAGAAATGAACTTGAACATTTAGAAAGTAAGAAATACAGGGGAATGGAATTAATGCTAGCTTATATGCAAATCATCACTGCACTAGAAAAATAACTAGAAGAATAATTCCTATATCTATCCTGAGGAAATCAACTTTTGTGGATATTTGCTTGATTTAAATGATCTCAAGATGACATTATTTAATTTTCTTTGAATGTTTTCTCTGGCATAAAAATAAACTGTGTACCTCTGAAACAAATGAATAAATAACTAGATACACAAAACACAAATGTATCTGTGAATCATCATTTTTAGGATTATCTTTTTTTTCTTTTTCCCTTTGGCAGTAAAAGGGATTGAACCCAGAGGCTTTTTACACATGCTTTGAGCTAAATCCATAGCTTTTTTAAAGTTGTATTTTGAGACAAGGTCTCACTAAGTTGTCCAGGCTGCCCTGGAACTTGTGATCCTCTGGCCTCTGCTTCCCAAGTAGCTGGGATTACAGACATGTGTCACCATGCGTGGCTTAGGATCATCATTTTTGCATGATATAACAACCTACAATACAATTACCATGAAATTACTGAATATTGAAAATACAGGTATTCTTTTCATCTCTCTGTCCACATTATATTTGGGATCAGTTTATGTCTCAACTGGAAGATTTGAAATACAAAACAATTAGAAACACACTGTGATTGCAAAGTTCATTTTAGTTCAGGTAACCTTATTTTTCTGTGTCCATATGCACATGTGATTATAAATAAATATGTTTATATAAATATGTGCAAACAAATAAATACATGAAAATATATTTACACACACACAAAATAATAAACATATAAAATACCCACGTCTTAACTTCTTTAGAAGATTGAAGACTACACTAATCCCCTAAAGTAAATGGCCAATTTAAAGGGAAAGCTCTATAAAGAGCAATAGTCTTACTAGAAATTCTCTTTTTGGCTAGATACAGTGGCACACTCTCCAGCCACTTAGGAGGCTGAGGCAGGAGGATAAAAAGTTTGAGGGCGGCATTGGCAACACAGCAAGACCTTGTCTCAAAAAATAAAAAAAGGAAGAGCTGGGAAGGTAGCTCAGTGAAAGAGCATCCCTGAGTTCAATCCTCAGTGCTCCTCTGCTCCCAACCCCTGGCAAAAACAAAACAAAACAAAAAAATTAACAATAATGATAACAAAAAACAAAAGCATCAAACATTATTTTGGAGAACAAAAATAAGATCTAACAACTGAGGAAGAGAGATCCTTCGTGCCAGAATGGAGTGATTTCTAATCCAGTCAGTGCCTGGCAGGGTCAGCTTTAGCTCGTTTACATAATAAAAGGACTACATATAAACTTACCTGCCAGCATGCTACGTTGAAATTGACTAATTGAAAAAAACATATGAGATGCAGAATGATCTTGGCTGGACGTGCCAAGTACTGGGCCTGAGTTGTCATGTTGAGATGTTCAGATTATTTTCTTTATATTCATAATGGCAGATATGGCCATACCAATGACCACAGAATCCACATTCTTACTCTACATGCTACTGATCCTACCAGTGATTTTTTTTTTTTTTTTGGTGGGGGGCAGTTACTGGGGATTTAACCCAGGAGAGCTTTACCACTGAGCTACATCCCCAGTCCTTTTTATTTTCCATTTTGCAACAGGGTTTCCCTAAGTTGCTGAGGGCCTTGTTAAATTGCTGAGATTGGCCTCAACCTGTTATCCTCCTGCTTTAGTCTCTTGAGTTGCTGAGATTATAGGTATGTGCCACACACCTGGCAGTCCTACTAGCTTTTGTAGGAATACCTCCCTAAATCAGAAGATGAATTTTCAGATAATTATTTTTAGAGGGAACAAGATCCAGAAAGGTATAATATAGCCACAAAGGATTCCTAAAAGTCAGTAGCACAAAGTGGAGAAGAAAGGCAATGATAATTCACCTACTGACTCCTGAGAAGATAGCCAAGAAGTGGAAGTAAATCTCAATCTCCACACACACAAAGGAGCTCTCATTCTGCAGTCTGATGCTGTTTATGTGTTCATTTGTTTAAAGAAACCAAAGAAAAGGGCTTGGTCTTTCTATACCCAGGGTTAAGATGTCTTTCCCTCAGCAAATATTGTATGCCAATTATAGTGTTCCTGTTGAAGTAAGGAAGTCAAGAAGGTGCTAACTTGGGTTCTTAAAACTAACTTTTCAAATGCTAGAGTGCAACCTGTGGTTCCCAGGCAAATGAGATGGTTTTTTCCCAGACTGGAACAAATTTTAGATGGAGTCATTTCAGCTAAAGAGAAACGAGCCTTATAAAGCCTCATGATTCAGCTGGGAGTACAAGTGCCCAAACTGAGTGCTTTTAAACAGCACAAAGACAATTCAATGGTAGTTTGGTAGGTTTTTTAGAGGATGAGGAAGGGGTATCCATGTCAACTTCAGAGGAAAAACTATTTCCTGATTTCTATATTATTCAATATTATCAAAGCTAATATTGATGGTGTGGATAAGTTCATATGATTCTTGATCATAATATCCTCAGATACTACTGATGAGTAAGATGTACCTCTAGTTTACTAATAACTGTTTTCTAGGAAAGGAACTATTCTCATTCAATTCCCACACTGATGATAATATATACCCTGATTTCTACAACATTAAATGAAGAAAAGTACCTGTTAGAATCAAGGAAATGCAGTGTGTTTCTTATTGACAGACTTCAAATTTTTTGAAGCTAAGCCAGTTTCTGGAAAGACAAACCCACCCACAGGAACATTCTGGTCTTAGTAGTTGTTAACATAAAATCCCACTGCAGGGAGAAAGGACAGATGAGCACTTATTTCAGGTGTGATGATATGACCTCCCAGATGCCTTTAGTATCACTCCAGGAGCAAGTCAAACTAACAGTCGTAGGGTAAGGTTTTTATAACCCTCTACTTACTTCTACACGGGTCAGCATTCTTAAAGCAATGATTGTCTTTTCCTTCCTCTTCCTCTGTTTGTCTTTTCTTCCCAGGCTGATGTTGGAATGCTTTTCTCAGAACTGGCTTCCTGCCATCTTCCTCCACTTCGATCTCACAGGTAGGCTCCAGCTGCGGCATTGGCCTCTCTTCATCTGAGTTGTCAAAGGGCTCATTCAGTACTTCTGTCGTCTCAGAAATGGTCTCGGTTGTTACACTGCTGTTGATCCTCCTGCGTTTACGACCCCTTTTCTTCTTTAGTACAAAAGGCCTCTGAAATTAATTCCAAACATAATACATAAGAGCTCATGAGAAATTAAATGGTTGTGTCGATATGCAGCAAACATGTATTGAAAATGCGCCTGAGAATCTTGCACGTAAAGACTTCTGTAAATGCCTTTGTACTTAACCTTCCATTTGATGTTTAACATCCCTCTCGGGCTACAACTACAGAGGCAAGTGTTTTCCAAATAAAACAGTTGTTTACTCAAGCAGATGCTTCGAGAGGGCACATCCTAGCAGCTTGACTGTATATTTTAAAAGCTAAGCTTTGTTATTCTAGCATATATTTTCCAAGTGGTACTTGTTGGCTTCAATATCCTAAACATCATAGATCTTTTTTAGGGCACCATGAACCCCAATGTTTCTATAATGTTGCAATAATTAACTAGCCACTGAGTCACTCATTTAATACTTGGTAAATGTTCAAGGGACAACTACTACATGCAAAACACTAGGGAAAACATGATGGTGTACAACACTGGCTTACTTGTCCCATTTCATAGGACTTCAAGAACTATGAAAGGGGAGGAAGAAAAGGGTACTCCAGGAAAGTATTATTCTCCTGCTTAAAAAGCCCACAAGGTAGCTGCTAAACAATTGATAATTCTGTTAAATATTTTAATATGAAAGGCAGCTAAAAAAAGACAGATTTCTATCCTCCATGTAAGATATAAAAATATTTCTTCTATTTGTACTAAAGTTTGGCACAAATGACTCCAAAATCGTAATAAAAATGTTTTCCGAAGTGAAAAAGTATTTAATAATACAAAATTTAAATAAAGGAATAACAGGTAGATTTGCTGTTAAAATGTAATCTGTCAATAATGAGTCCCCAAATTGTTGGAAATAAACTGCAAAGAAAGGTTCAACAAATCTGGTTAAAAGCCAACCTCTAGATCTGGGAGTATAGCTCAATGGTAGAGCTCTTGCCTATCATGCGCAAGGACCTGGGTTCAGTCCCCAGTATTAAAAAAAAAATGAAAAAGCCAACCTTCAGGTAAATTGTATCCAAAAATTATTGTCTTATATTTTTAATGCTTTGAATGTTCTTGACAAACACACATAGGCCTGTTAATCGTATTCTGTAATTTAACATTTGTGGTTATTAATCACCCTCCCGTCTGCCTGCCCTCCCAAACCACTTGAATTTTCCCAAACAGAAGTGTAGAAAATATAAAATAACTGATTTCCTTAAGGTTGAGTCCATTTATATGGTAGTCCACATCATGCCTTGGATGATTCTGGGTTTTGATAGTTTTAGGACAAGTTTCTCTTGTTATATACATAATGAGAATGAATGCATTCTCCTTGTAAGAAATTAAAACATTATTCAGAAGCCTGAAGTCCACTTCATGGATGTTCCTTATTACCACCTCTCCACAGCTACCCTCCCACTAGTTGCCAGGGTTAGAAGAAAGCACTGATCTGGGAGTTAGAGTGGCAAGCTGCTTGACAGACACTACATAGCAGTGGCCTTGGAGCAGAGACTTACCTTGTATCTTGTTATCTCTATTTGTTTTGGCTTTACTAACAAAACCAGACAGATACTGCTTACAAAGATATCAGATTTGGGAAAGCAATTACTTAAAAAATCAATTGTTTACTTTCTATACTACTGGAGATGAGATGGTATAATTTAGAAAAACCACCAGGCTACTAAGATATGAGGAATTTCATTAATGTGCCATAGACCACAGATGCAAAACATCAGCCCAAAGGGCCCCAAATACCTTCTAACAATTCTATGCTGAGAACAAGAGAGAAGCAACAGCAAGAGCACTGGGCTTTGAATGAGCTCTTGGACTCCTTAGGCTTTGAAAGGTGGTTGATGTGCTCTCTGGGGCCCCTTTTCTTTCTCATAACTGGATTCTACTCTTGCAGACCAGCAGGTGGCAGTGACTACTAGACTAGGAAGCTGGCCTGTCCCTGGCCTTAGCCCCAGTAGACACAATCATGACTGTAAGATAATTGATTATGATATCCAATCAGTGAGACTGGGTACACTGAAACTACATCTAAAGTAGAGAGTGAAACAAATAGCAAATTGTTGGCAATGACAAAGAAGATTTGACTGAAAGCTGCTCAGACTGAAATCTAAACAGCACATACCTTTCTCTTTATGGCAACTGACTGTGGTTTAGTCAATCGTGGGGGAGAGCTTTGAATATTTTCTTCCTCTTCCTCATCTTCCTCCTCTTCCTCCTCATCTTCTTCCTCTTCCTCCTCCTCTTCCTCCTCCTCCTCTTCTTCCTCCTCCTCCTCCTCCTCCTCCTCACTGCTCTCTTTAGATAGCTCCATCAATTGCCCTCGTTCGCCTGCCACTGGCCGGCTCTCCGGGGAATGCAAATATTTATTTTTTGATTGTACTTTTGCAGGTGATTGCCTACTGTTAGCTCTAGATGACAGGATTTCTTGCTCCTCCTTTTCCCAGCAGCTAGCTTGTTCCATTAGCCGCTCAGCCTAAGGGGAAGGGTAAAAATGTTGGCTGGTGAGAGGGCAGTTATGTAGCCAGAGCCTCTAAGGATCAATGGCAAAGGGTCTCTAAGTGGGTTCTGATCAGGACAGTTAGCCAGCCAAGCAAATTCCAGCTGCATCATCTCAGGACCCTTAGCATCAGTTAGGATAACAAATCAAAGAAGATTGGGTTTCATGGGATATTTAGCAGTATTAATGATGCAGCGAATTGATTTGAGTCCTTTATCACTACATTACATGCTCACTGGCATGGAGCACTTTAAGCAAGTTCATAAACACAAAGAATCGATTGACATTGCAGCCTTGGAGCTCAGCACCAAATCTGATCTGATTACATGCTGTCAGTAGTGAAAAATGCTGCTTTGTGATCAATGATAAATGTTTCATTTTTCATACTCAATTCAATAAAATTATCATGTCTTACCATGTAACCTCAGTTAGGATAAATTAGTGCCATATCATTTCACAAGCTCTCTATATTTCCAAGCCTTTGACAATGATGTTAATAATTTTCTTGGTTTAAGAGAGCTCTAAGATTGAAGTTACACAACTTAGGATGATGAAGTCAATCATTACCTCTTTTTCGGCTTCTCGCTCTTCTTCCGAAACTGCAGCATTAGAAATTAAAATTGGGGTCCACCTCAGACTCTCTGGATCAAGTTCATTGGTTCGGGAACAGGTTTTCAGCTTTTCCATGTGGCCCAATATCAACTTTTCCCTTCTAATGATGACAAATCTATAATGTGATAAGGCAGAACAAAGCACAATCAAAAACTAAAATTTCACTTCATCTTCACACACTGATATACTAATGCTAACACTGTGTGGGTTAGGGGAAAAAAAATCAGAAAACACATCAATGAAAGGGTAGAATAAATTGAAATACAAACAGCAAAAAGATCATTTCATGATTTCTTTATGAAAAAACTTCTGATAATATCACCAAGGAACCACTGATTTTTTTTTTTTTTACATTTTTTAGTTGGACACACGATATCTTTGTTTTATTTATTTATTTATTTTTTATGTGGTGCTGAGAATCGAACCCAGTGCCTCATGCGCGCGAGGCAAGCGCTCAACCACTGAGCTACAACTCTAGCCCCAGAACCTCTGATTTTTAACTGGAATACATGTGCCAGGGAACCTCTCCAGTATGAGGTGTTTGAGAGATAGTGTAATGTCCAGGGCCTGGGGACTGACCTGCCATCTCTCTTGTCAATCATGTGGAGGTGCTGCAGAGTGGTGGCGATGTCATGTGGGCACATGCCCGTGGCTCTGCTAATCGCCTTGATGCTGATGTGCCTCTCATGGTGGTGGTAGAGGTATTCTAAGATGACGCTCTTCCAATAGGCCAGGTAGGAGAGTCGGCCCAGATCAGAGAGTGGTTTTTCAGGAGACCCTGCTTGGCCTTCTCTTCTAGAAAGCAAATAGCCTAGGGCAAAAAAAGCAAAGGGCCACTCACTGTGGTGTTTCCAGAGCTAGGAACAGGAGCCACCAGAAATAATACAAGTAGCAACAAGGTAAAAACATCACATCAGTGAAGTTCATCTTTTTATATGTGCAGCCTCTTCCCAGTTACAGTGATCTGATCCCTAGGAAGTGTATGCTTCTGAATCTTATGTAGTGGCACCATAAGTCAATTCATGCAGCCAGCAGTAGCATTCCAAACACATCGTGACATATTTAACAAAGACTGAAAGTTAGGACTGAAGACATTACTTCTGGTACGTTTCAACATCTAAGTCTCCTGCAACCTTTAAATTCTTTCAAAACTCAATGTCAGGCGCTTACTCAGAAATCCTGTTGAGGGACCACCCCAAACATTAATGGGCAAGTTGTTTTCCACAGGAAGGACCTAATGACCCTTTGACAGCTGGGTCTTAATAAACAAGAAGGGCCTCCGTTGACTTAGAGTCTATATTGCCTGTTACGTTTAACTAGCGTTTAACTAGCCGGGTGATCTGAAGCTCTGTTTTAGGACTAATAAAAGAACGCCTTTCAAGTCAACCCTGCAACTAACATTGGCTCCATTAGCTCTATTTTCACCTCTTTCATGGAAATTAATTTGTAATCCAAACTCAGACTGTTGTCCTAACAAATTAAAAAAAAACACACAAACACACACACACAAAGAAAAACAAACAAAAATAACTTCTTGAACTGTTTCACGCATACTCCGAAAATCCCTGAGCCTGTTAAGCTTTTGAAGGCATTCTACAGCTTTACTGTGAAGGTTCCTTGGCAAAGCAACTTTGAAATGAGAAAAACTTTAAATCCACTTGAAGGTAATGAATGAAAGCTGGCGGCTGTCGTGGTAATTAAGAGCCACTTATGGAATGGAGAAGAAATGCGGTAAACTAATGATGTCTACCTTGCTCTAATTATCTATTTCAACAGCCTCACCTTCATGAACTTCCTAAATTTAAACAAACATCAACCACATACAGTAGGTGGCAGCAATTACAAAATCATGCTGCTCTGTAAACCACCCAAATCTTCAGCATTTTTTCTTCTTTATCTACATTTTCAAAATGGCTGCATTCTCAAGAATTTTCTCAATTTTATTTTTTTGTTACAAGGAGAAATCAATGGCTCTGATGCATATTGCTGCCTCTCAAAAATCACTGTAAATAATGCAGAAATATAGAACAAGAAATTCAACCTGGACCCCATAGGGGTATAATCACAGCATTTTGCATCTTGATAGCTTTAATCTGAATGCCATTAAAAAGAACAGTCATAAATTCAACATTAGGTTTTTCTGAAGTCTTTTGACTTATTTGTCTCTTTAATTCATGTTTAAGTGCAAAGTATTTTATTGAATGCAAACAAGCACCACAACAGTTCACAGTCAAACCACTGTCGACGTCACCCGGCTCCAGACTGAGGCTTTCAACAGCAGTGTCAGGAATGCTAACATCAATGGCTGCTGTGCCGAAGCCAGCCCATATCATGCCCTATCAACACAGGAAAGAGCACTTTCTCTGTGGTCAGAGTACTAAGGGAGCCCAAATCTCAGAACACAGATAATTGGCACATCCGTCACCTGCCTCCTAAGTGCTTGGCCCATGCTGAGAAATGTACTCAGTCAGCTGGAAGTCCCAGCTCTCTACTCCTGGTGGTGGGGGGGGAAACCATAGAACCATGGATAAGGAACTGCTGTCTGTCCATGAGACCCCACAATTAAAAGTCCCCTGCAGTGGCTATGGAAGTCCTTAGGCCCTCACGGGTTCTTATCTGAACCCCACAGAAAGCCTCCCTTTAAGCTTGGCAGAAGGATATCTGTACAACCAAGAGATTCAGAAGGTGGTCCTGAGCCTTCCCTATCTTACACTCCCTGCTACAAAGGGCTACCTTACCCAGGAAGCCTGTGTTCTTTGTTCTGTCTACCCTTCCCACCGTCCTTACTCTAAGCCCCTCCCCCAATTTACCTAGACGTTCCTGTTTTTCACCTGAAGGTTGTACAGATATACCTTATCAGGGCCTGGGCTAAATGGGTGAGACCACTGAAGCTGACAGGCAACTGGGGTCTTAGGGAACATTTAGGTACAAACCTTTCAGCACCTGCTGCTTCTAGCACATTAAATGGCTGTCTCCTGAGACATTCTTTAGACAACAACTGTAGCCTGTGGCTGACACTGCCACGGGAGTCCAGGTGACCAGCCCCAATGATCATGGGCACACTGAGTCCACTGGTCTTTCCCAGCAAACACCCTCCTAGTTTGCAAGCAAGGATAGGGATGAAGTGGGGAAACTACCAACACATGCCGAGGGGACACCTTCCTAGGTGCCGGAGAAAAACAACTGGAAACCCAAACTCCAAAAATCAGAACACATCAGGCGGGTTTTCAGGAATGATGTGCACCAACACTGTAGACTACACAAGGACTGTCTGAAGGCTCCTCAAGGAATTCAAAACTGGTGGGAAGAAAGGACACTTCTGACAAGAGTCATCTTGAAGTCAAAGTCTCCTCCTGAAGGAGGAAGCTTTGGGTTTAAATAAATTCCACCAGAACAATCAAAATGACCACAGATATATTCCTTATTCCTTACTAGTTAGGGGAAATCACTTGTAATTTGTTAATCTACATAGTGTAGAAGAAAAGGGTGTTGGATCTACTCTGTTGTGCACTAGATTGATGGAAGTCAGAATCCAAATGTTACCTGCAGCAGGCACCTGCCTTCACAGAGGCTGCAGCTGCTGGCACTTCACTACTGACATTCATAATATGGGATTTTAAATAATTTTGTTTCTTCCTACTTTTTCTAGGCTCTTCAAAGAAAAATTATGATATAGCCTATTGACAGAATAATTTTTGGTAAGAACATTTTACTAATTGAGTAATTATAGAGGTGTGGTGGTTTAAGTTACAGCTCTTAAATTTAACTTACCAAAAAGATTCCAAATAATTGATCTAAGATGCAGGGAAATAAAAAGCACTTATCTTGGAAGCCGGTGTATTATCCTGAAGCATCTGAAACAAGTACAATACACCCCTGGTGAATAGATTCCCATGGCGCGCTAACACCTCTCCTTAACTCAGGATACTTTCAATCAGAAAGCCTCAGCTACTCCTGGGGAAACCTAGCTAATTCAGATGGAAAACAAAGTGATATGTAGAGGACAAATCCCAGTAGCTGCAGTATAATTAATCGCTGGTGAAATTATTCCCTTGAACTTGCCTGTGAGCCAGGGGTGCTGGAGAACAGCACTTACTCGTGAGTAGGAGCTTATAATTGAAAACCGAGTGGCCCATAAACCCCTCACCTACATCAACTATTTTGAAGCTGGCTTCCTTATTTGCTTCACAGGAACTACTTAACCAGGGGAAAGTGAGGTCTGAGTGTTGGTTTCGGAACCACACACTTAATTAAAAAAAAAAATTATCAAGGTGTCTGTTTGAAGAGACAGAAGAACAATGTGATCTCTACAAGGAGGAAGCATTTTAATCTGTACTGCATGGGACCCAGGTGTACCTCACTTCTGTTGAGGCTGACCTACTTGCCAATTCTCATGTTACCAGCCCTGATCCCCTGGGTTTGAAATGGTTAACTTCCTCCCAGGGGGAGAGAGAGAGAGAAAAAAAAATTTTTTTTTTTTTTTTTTTTTTAAAGTGGCAGAGAGTTGATTTCATGTAGCCAGATAGATTATGATAAGAAAGAAACAATACAGTCAAGGTCAAGATTTGTTTTTGAAGGCCCAAATCCTCAAATTAACTTAACTCCCAGCATAATAACTGAGAAGTTAATCCTAATTTATATGAAAATTCCTTGCTTTTAAAAGAATGATAGTCAAGACTGTAGAGTGGACCAAGAATAGAACACTGTTCTTACACAAGACTGTGGATATGGAGAAGGGTACACTTTACAATGGTGGCCACCCTTCATCCTTGCATGCCTCCATCTTCTACTACCTGAAACCAAGCCATATGAACTTCCTTAAACCCCAAAGTGTAAACTTTGGCAAGCTACTCACTCCCAACTCCCATCTGTCTGGATTATGTGAGTTCAGGGTCGCCAGCTGCTTTTAGGAGAAGATAATCTTTGAGGATTACACACCTTTCATCAGACACCTGTTTAGCTCAGCAAACCCTGGAGGAAGGCCCCATCAGTAGACAGCACTGGGTTTGCAAGCCTGGGAACCGACACCAGACCAAGGATTTATGGCAACTCTTGAGCAGAGGAAATCTGACGACTCTAACCATGTAGTTTATGCTTGGAGAGATGGCGATTCGATGGTCTATGCTCATCTGTTACTGGTTTCCAGAGGTGAGCAGCACTGTGACCAAGTGGATGAATGAACGGCATTTTAGCAGTTCAAATTCTTGACAGGCTATCTATGTTTAAATTTTGTGGTGATTTTGCAATTAGTGCAGAATGAAGCTGAGCCCTAGCTCTCAGTGTTTTAAGAGAAGAGCATGCTCTAAATGATCTGTGACCTGCCTAAAATCTTATGCTTTCTATTTATAAGAGGATACATACAGACGCCTCCCTGGTAAAAAATGGACATTTTGAAAAAAGTATTTTTTAATTTAAGTTATTGGTTTTAAAACTGGAAGTTTAAGACATCTTTCCTATAATCAAATGGGCCTGGTATAATTATGTAACAACCTGAATAAATACTGCTTCTCAAGATCCCAAAGTGTGTTCTTTCAGACCCACAACATTAGCATCACCTGGAAATCTTCTAGATTAAGATTAATTTTTAGACTAGATGGGGAGACTGAAGATTCACAAGTGGGTAAGATCTCACCTGGCTCCATGCTGGTAGAGAACCGGAGAATAGACTCTCCAACAACAGACTGAAAGTTAGTAGAGGCCATTGAGTGGCTAAATTGCCCATCCTATGTACTATGCTTGTGCTTCTAACCTACACTGTGCAAACAAATCATTCTTGCTAACACATGAATCCTGATTCAGTAGGTTTGGGGGAATATCCCAAAAGTATGTATGTAATTCCAACAAGTTCCCATATCACGAGCCATACTTGAACAGCAAGGGTTCTAGGACAAGAACCAATTGATTCTTGGAAATCTTGATCTAGGACCACATCACATTTTAAAGTTCTTTATGACTCTGAAGAACCTTTGTTTATATTGGCTATAACTACTGATTTTACTGAGAAATGACAAATGTAAATGTAAATCACAGGCAATGATTTACATTTTTTAAAACCTCTTCAATGTCTGGTTTGAGACCTGAATGGAATCCAGAGCCCACCATGCACCAGCCATGTGACTTTGGGTAATTTATTGAGTCTCTCGGTGGTGGTCAGGATCCTCCTCTGTAACGTGCAGATAATAATCACACTTATTTCTTACAGTTGTAAGGATGAAATAAGTTAAACAGTGTTTGGCCTATTACGGTAGCCCTGTGTTAGCATTGGCTTTTATTAGTATTTAGCAAATTCAGTGAATGAAATCTCAAGGTGATCACCTGGGCAACCAAATATCCTTAATATAGGGGAAAGAAAGAAAATTTGGATGGAAGAAAGGAGGCAAGTTGCTTTATACAGTCAGATTGAGAGGAGTTACCCTCCTTGTCCTACTTTTACATGAGGTTATCTGAAACCCATCCCACTCCCTTGGTCAGAAGTTCCTCTACCATGCCTTTCTCTTCTTCCCCATTTCCAGTTAACCAACCAAATATAAATTAAATTAATGGGAGGAAGAGGCCATGAAAAAAAAAAAAAAACAAAAACAACCCTGCTTTAGGAATAATATTCTCAAGAAATTAGCTTAGGCCAGTTAGCTTTTAAGTCCTTGATTTCCAGGACTATCCTTAGGAAATAGCAATCCCTTCAAATTACAATAATAATGACTGCTTAGGGTTTCTGCAGAACCCAGAGATAGGCCAAGACATATGTAACAAAGGCCCAACTATTATAAAAGACTCAAGTGTGACCCTAGGAAAATGGCATAAGCCAGTGAAACGCAGGGAGTCAGAGGATCTTCAGGGAAGGACAGCTATCCACCCTGGGTCACATCCCTGGCTTCTTCTCTAAGCCTCTCTCTCTCTAAGATGTCTCTTCTCAAAGACCCCTCATGTTCCCTCACACTGAGTGTACTGACCACTGTAATGTTGAGTTCCGCTTCAATTATGTGGAGGAGGCTGCAGGTCTTTCTTACTCCGCCTTCCCCATCCCTCCAAGCCACTCCAGGGAGGGATGGCATTCCTTTAACTCCTCTCAGAGGGAAGTGTGTGGTAGGGGCATGTGATGCATATGTGTGTTGAGCTTATAGACTATGCTAGGGTTTACCAGATGGTTTCCACAGTTCTGTGGGTAGCTGTAGACTCCCTTGAAGAGAGAGGGTGGTCAATCTGCATGTCAGTCACAGAGGGAAAAGGTAAATGTTCAGATAGAAAACAGGGCATCAGGCGGCAGGAAAGGGGACTCCCTTCCCTCTGTGGTGCCTGTATGTTGAGGGGTAGAACATCCACAAATATGCTCCTGAGTTGGGTAGCCAGGGTAACACCTGCCACGTGGGAGCAGGCTGAGGACCAGAGACAAAACCCTGCAACACAGCCACATGCCAAAGATGAGTCAATGGTATTTTTATAACTGATAATATAATTCAGTGGGAATGTGTCCCTTCGTTGCTTCTATTTTAATCCTCTAGTTTAGCCCATGGTTCTCAATAGAATCACTTGGGGGCTTTAAAAAAACTAGAGATGTGTGTCACGCTGAACCTCAAACTCTTGCTTATATCAGGCCAGTTGGGTTTCAGATACATTATGGGTTACTTTAAAGAAAGGACATTGGGGAGTATACTTAAAGGCCAGAATATTAAAGTGGGTAGAACACCAATCCTTCTCCATTTCTGTCATCCCAAAGGCGTGTGATGACAGCAGTGGTGTCTAATGAGAGACCAAAGCAGAAGATGAAGCTTGGGGAAATGGAGACTTGGAGTTGAGTAATGGGAGAAAGGTGATCATCAATAAAGACAGCTCTGTGATATGCTTCATAGTTTCATTCAGCAAAACCTTCAGCTGAGAAGCAGGTGTTTATGTATAGTATGTCATCACAGGTCTAGTCTATTAAAATAATATATTTTTTAAAGAAGATGATCTGTTATGAAACAGATCTGATCCACCAATTTCCTTGTTAGGAAAATTGAGGTATTCACAACACAGGACAAAATGGTGATAGAACAAGAAATGCTACACTCTTGTCAATACCACTCATGTCCAAACTAAAATCACTGGGAAAGCAGGCAGTTTGTAAAAAATGTTTACTTAAATATATTTGGGAAGTAACTAAATTGCTTATGAAGCCAATTCCCTATCATAAATCTAATAAAGCTTTGATTTGTGATTCAGAGGCATATCCATGAGGCGATGGTGAAGCACCAGTACCATTATTTTCAATGCAACAGAAATTAGAAGTAATTTGGCAATTAAAAATTTTTTCTTCTCTTACAGATAGGCATAAGTCCACATTAGAGATTCCACCTGAAAAACTACTTCAGAAAATAATTTGATTCTTTACTTCATACCTGTAAAAAAAAAGCATCTTAAAAAAGCTGCCCCTTGACTTTACAACCCTATTGAAATATGGATAAAAGTTTCACGTTAATTTATAAAATCTGATAACAAGCAATTACCATTGAAAAGTTAGTGGATTTCAAACTCTTCATTAAATTCATACACACTTTATGAATAAAGTATCTGTTCTAAGCAAAAGATTACGTATACTTACAGCACTTCACCTGTAAGACCATTTCCTATAGCTAAACTCCGCAACTGGATTTATCCTTTAGCAAATTTCTAAAAGCAAAGCTGGAGCTTCTTTTGTCCATTTTTACAGGTCTGGGGTTCTGCAGAGCAACTGAGATAGTTCATTTTATTATCTAGTTGTCTGGGTCTAGTCCTACCAAAAGACTAGGGTTGCCGGGGACAGGAGTACATTTATACCATTGAGGATGCTGTCACTGATTTCAGAGCCAGGCCCTGGAAGACAGGATGGCTGGAAGAGTAATTTTCCCACAAGCCCCTTAAAATACTGTGTGTGTGTGTGTGTGTGTGTGTGTGTATACCAGCTGTAATTTTCAAAAATAGGACAAAGCATGTTGTAATTCCAATTTTGGAAGATGAGCTTTTTCACACAGGAAACACAAACATACAGCGAGATGGAAGAAAGAAAAAAGTGGATATACAAATCTCTTTAAAATTTTTCTTTGTTTTGAAACAAAGTACATTTCAAAAGGGAGTTGTCAGTCTTTGAAACAACTTTCTAAAATCAAAATACAGCCCTGATCTTACTAAGCAACTACTGTTGAAAATGTAAGGCTGAGAAACATCTCTAAGTTGTCCTCAGGTTATATAGACAAACAATCCTACCCCACTGGTCTACTACTCCTTCTGTTTATTTTTTTTATTTATCTCCCAAATGCTTTCAAACATGACTTGAGACCTCTGGCAATAAATGTCTGTGTCCCCACAGGGCTGCTGCTGAGCCCATTTCCGAGCCCTACAGCACAAACACATGCTGGGAATGGGAACTGGAGTGGGATGGGACATTCAGTGAAGTTACCAACTGGTTTGTCAGTGGATTTGTGTCAAGTAGTCAGCGAACCCTTAATCTAATCAGAGGAACACAGGTCTAAATTGACTATGATAGGTGTTAGCTTGTTAGAAAAGCAAAAACATACAATATCATCACTGAAAGTATTAAAAGACATTACTCCTCTTGAATGATCTGCTATTTTCTATTCTGTTTATATCCATTCTATAATACTAGCAACAGCTAGAGTTAAGGTTTCAGTAACAACAATAATAATAATAGTATTAGCATAGCATCAGACATACTATCCCAATATTATCCCTGTGAGCCTTTATAGTGTGTCGTCACTATTAAAGAATCTCCCTTTAATTTTCAAAGGTTTGGAATGACTTCGTAGTGTGTTCAGCAGTTGAGCATCTACTATATGCTAGGCAGTGTTCTAATTAGATTGTAGAGAGACATTTTCCATATTTAATGAGGCAAAAGGCTCTGGGAGTTTAATTTGTTAACTAGCATGCAACTGCCGAACACAAGAACCACAAACTACGTAAATAACAGGAACTCAAATAGACATGCTAATAGCTAAAGTTCATTTTTTTTATAAAATCAATTCAATATGCTCATAGCAAGCAATCAATCACACTGCAATCATCATTTACAAATCAAAGGACAACACTGTTAATCACTCATGGGGGTACATACAACTAGGTGGAAGTGTGTGATTATGGATGAGTAGACTGGAGTAGATGCAAACTGTAAATTATGTAACTGTCTCTTGTAATTATCCTGCTCCAGTACAGAAACAAACTTCCTGTGTAATTTTGCGGGAGAATGGAGATTGAGATACAGAATCACTTTTTAGTTGGTTTTAACCCTTCAACAGCTATTTAATTACGTGTGATGAGGTCAAAGAAAGTTTATGCTTAATTTATAAAAAGTTGTCAGGGAGTTATTTCAAAGAAAATCCTCTGAAAAGCTCTAGATTATTAATGAAATCATGATTTCATTTTCTTTTCAAAAAGATTTATCTAAATTATTTGGCAAAATAAACAATGTTTAAAGCAAATTCACGGGCACCATTCATTTTATTTCCTTTCTAAAAACATTTGTTACGCTCTGCAAGTTTTTAACTGGATGTAACTGAAAAGCTGCAGGGGTGGGAGGCTGTCAGAGTCCTCAGACACAGCTTCTGCTTTAGTAGGGAAAAATCTTATTAACTTCTTTAAATTCATGGGAAGAGTTCCAGCACTGGGCCAACCACAGGGCAGGACTTCAACTCTATGAACAGAAACCATCTTCTCTGTAAGAAGGAACCCTGCTTTTTAAAATAAATTATCAGCAGAGCCTCATTTCAGCATTTTCCTTTCCTGTTCTTAGAATCTATGTTTTAACATATTTTCTCTTTTACAAGCATTGTTGGTGGTGCCTAAATATCTGCTCCTAATTATAGAACTGCCTAGGAACCAGCATTCTAGGACGGGGATTGGGGGGCAATTTCCTCTCCACACTTATAGTGTCTATCAGGATTTTTCTTCATTTAAAAAACAGAAAACAAACAAAGAAAGTTCTAATGCTGTGATGTCTTTCTTTGTCTCTCTGTCCTCAGTTAGATATTTTCCCTTCATTCCACCCCTATTCTGCACTACCATATCTTGTCTGAATCTTCCATTTAATCTGTTAACATATAACTCTTCAGTTATGTTTCTCTAAGTTAAGAGTACAAGCAGAGGCTGGGGTTGTGGCTCAGTGGTAGAGCACTTGCTTAGCATGTGTGAGGCACTGGGTTTGATCCTCATCACCACATACAAATAAATAAATAAATAAAATAAAGGTATTCTTTCCACCTGTAAAAGAAAAAAAAAAAATTAAAGAAGAGTAGACTCAACACTTGAGGACATGATTCTAGCAAATTTCTGTATATTACCTTCACATAAAAAGGCAAAGGCTGACATGGTATTGGTGCCGATATACCAAATACTTGAATACTCACATTTTCATCTAAAAACAATAAAGGTGAAAACCTCTCTCTCTCCAAAGCATCACTAATATAATGCCACCAATAAAAAAAAAAAAAAAAAATTGTCCAGTTTCAAGTTACAAAAACCCAAGCACTAAGACACCATAGGGTACAACCTCCATTTTAAGAGGGTCACTTAAAACAAAACAAAACAAAACAACAACAACAACAAAAAGACAACAAAACAAAACAAAAAAATAAAACACAGATACTGAATACAACACAAGACAAACACAGGCAACTGTCCTTGTAACTATTAGCTGGGATCAGGAAATAACATTTTGCCAACTTCCCCAGAAAACTTTCCATTTGTCCCAGACAATCACCCTTCCCTTCTCATAAGTAACTACTAACTGCACACTTACCGTAATCCTTTGTGTTTTTAAAATATTTTCATCAGCAAAATATACTAGATAGGTAGCATATTGTTCATTAAAATTTTTTTTCAAATGTATTTTAAGTTTCTTTTTATCTATGGGTTCCCTCCTCCACTCCTATCTTTTCTTTCCAATTTAACTGTTCATTAACTGGAGTCCTCTGATGTTTTCAGAGACCGGATTTTGCTGACTGCATATTCACAACACAGTTCAATGTTCTTCTTCATTCTGTATTTTCCACAAAATGTCAGCAGTACCTTAATCAGAAGGTACTTTATTTCTGGTTGACCCTCTTTTTTCAAGATTTGCTGCTGTTGATGTTCAATGTGTAGACTGATTAATTCACCATGGGAGACTGCACATGGTAATACATGTTCTGCTCCCCAATTTTCAGGACAATAAAGGGATTTCTCTCATCCTCAAATTAGTTTGTTTTTCAATAAGTTACAATCATCTATTAATATATATATTGCCCAGTGGGAATCCTTCAAGTTGACTCCTGAGTCATAACATGACCCTAACAATTTTTGCTTCTTTGCTGCCTAGTGGGACATGGAAAATTCCTTTTTACAACTGTTCTACTTCTGTTAAATGGCTGGAGTTGTGGCTCAGTGGTAGAGCGCTTGCCTAGCATGCGTGAGGCACTAGGTTTGATCCCCGGCACCATATAAAAATAAACAAATAAAATAAAGGTATTGTGTCTATCTACAACTAAAAAAATAAATAAAAAACGGTGGGCTGGGGATATGCTTAGTTGTTAGAGTGCCTGTCTCACATGCACAAGGCCCTTGGTTCAATCCCCAGCACCCCTACCCCAAAGAAAGGGTGACTCAATACCCCGGAGTCATATTCAAAATTATAATTAGAGTGAGGGCCACCTGTATCACATTCCCTCAGGATTTCAGCAACACTTTTCCCCCAATACCTTCTGCCATATAATAATACTAAAGGTTTTCTTCAACATGGACAAATAGTTACATGCATAACAAAATCGCTTTTCACCCACTCAATTATTTTTATTCATTTTAGAATATTAAAACATTTTTGTTGAAAAAAGTTCCTCTGTGGTGTTAATCCAAATCAGGACTTAATATAAATAATTAAATACAAAGGTTTTTAAGACTGTAAACATGAAAAGGTAGCATGAATATTAATCACAAATCTGTAGAGGATAAAAAAAATTACCTTTCTATATAGTATTTTTCTAACATAAATGCTAAATAAGTTAAGGGATTTTTTTAGTTGTAAGAGGACATGATACCTTTATTTTATTTTTATGTGGTGCTGAGGATTGAAACCAGTGGCTCACGCATGCCAGGCAAGCGCTCTACCACTGAGCCACAGCTCCAGCCCAAGAGAAATCTTTTGTTTTACCCCAAACAAATTGATTTTTTTTTTAAAAGCAAGCAAACAAAATATTACCTTACAACAAAACAAAATATTACCTAACAATTCTAAGAAAATGTATGCTAACCCCTGAAATTATGAAATTATGGGAGGGGTTAGCATACATTTATCTTAGAATATTCTACATCAAACACAATATCTCTACTATAAGCTGGGAAATATTTTCAAGGGGTATAGTTCCCTTGAAGTCAAACCAGGTATTGCCCTAATTTTAACCAATCAGAACAAAATCTTTCTTGATCTTGTTTTAACAATGAAAAATGCTTCCCTTACATATATCTTAACTAGGAAAATGGAATAAAGAATTGAAAGCACTTTCCTTCATTCCTGGACTACCAGGGCCTTGTGTGTATCTCACATCACAGAGGTTAAATGAGATGAATCCCTTTTGTTTATGACTCCCACTATTCTATAGGCAAGGACTAGATCATTTATTCTTTTTCTTTAAAGTTGTAGGTGGACACAATACCTTTATTTTATTTACTTATTTTTATTGTGGTGCTGAGGATCAAACCCAGTGCCTCACACTTGCTAGGTAAACACTCCACCACTGAGCTAGGCCCTCATTTATTCTTATATGTGCATCACTTAGGCCATCCTTGGCATAGTCTGTAAAGCATGTCTGCAGAAGGGAGGTATGAAGGGATAGGTAACGGCAAAAAAAGAAAAGACTGAGAAGATCTGAAATCGAGTTCTATCAGAAGCTAGCTAAATATACCTGATAAGTGCTGAAATGGATATAAAGAAGAGGATGAACTGATCAGGCATTCGTTTATTCATTTATTCCCTTAACAAACCATTAATGTACACCTACCGTGCACTATGCACTATGCTTGTGGCATCAAGTTCATCAGTGAACAAGTCCTGTCCTCCTGATGCTAAGGCTAAGGTTCCATTCACTGCTAAAGATTAGGTTATTGCTAATTATTTGAATGGAATTTGTCCCGTAGTGGGCTTCAACATGATTTTCAACACAAATGCCAATCAATGTTAGAAACCCAGACAGGAAAAAAAAAAAAAAAAACTCACCTGCATGACAAAACTTGAAAAAGCTACATAAGGCAAAACAGTATCTTTCAGGAAAAATGAGTGTCTGCAGACCGTATGTTTCATATTTACAATGTTTTCATTGAAACAATAAATACAAACTATTCTATAAGAACTATTTATTTGCTCTTATTTATGACAAGCTTAGTTTAAAAAAAGATACATAAATAAATTGTTGGCTGCACTGCCTCATTTCAATGCATTCTGTAACAGTCTACCTCTGAATAAATCACCCAGAGCTCAATTTTCAACCTTGATGTTATCTTTAGCATATTAAAATATATCGTGCTTCAGCTCAATGTAATAAAACAGGCAAAGGCTTTTAGTGCAAAGTATTATAATGAGCAAATAAGGAAAAATAGCCATTTTCCTTATTATATTACAGACTAGAATCCTATTAAAATATATGTCATCATTATCCTTGATTACACAGGTCAAAATGAGTCTTCCAAAACTCAGCAAACACACAGAGGACACAGCTGCTGGCCCAGTGTCTTTCAACAAGTGTCTAGGGTAGAGGTCCCATTCTTTAATAAGGCTAGGAAAGACCTGAGCACCAATTCTAATGCACAACTTCTTATTCCTTAATGGTTGCCTTGACTGTTCACCAGGGAGGGCTGCTGGAAAAGCTGAGCAAAAAGGAAGCTTTATTTACAACTTCTCATGACTACTGTTGGAATTTTCCTTCTAAAATAAATGCATTACAAATTAATTATCTGATAGGAAAAGGTAGGAAGAGAAGTATGCCTCAGACCAACTTTGTGTAAATATGACTTGTGTCACAGCTCCCCTTTCCTCTGACCAATATTCTTACTGCTGCAATTTTAAGTGATCTTGACAGAGGTTGAATCCCAACAAAAGCTCCAGGCCTCATAAGAGGGCAGACACACCTAACACCAGGAAGTACACCAGTGCTGACTGATACCTTCTAGTAAGACAGATTTTTCCTGAGAATCACACATGACAAGAGAAAGCACATTAAGAAACTTATTCCCTGGTAATTCATTTAACATTTGTTCTACAAATAATAGGAACATACTAAGCATCAGGCTCTTCCAGGAAATCCAGTAGAGAACTAAGCCCTGCCTCATGAAAGTTCCTTCTGGTGAAGGACATGAACAAAACATATATAAAAAACCTAAGCAACTTTCTAAATGACTTTCTACCTGCTCAGCCTAGGTTTTTTTTTTTTTTTTTTTTAATTTTTATTTTATGGTCAGTGCCTCTAAAAAATGTCATCCTCAACTTGCCTTCTGAGAAAAGCTGTTGACTCCTGTACACTCATGGATTCCTTAGGTCTTGCCAACTGTCAGATTAAAACCACTTAATGGAACCCAAATCCTACTTACCACAGGAGGCAGGCCAGTTAGTATCAAAACCTTATTCCAAGAATCAATTTCCATGTAGGATGAAATCACTCTAAATAAATGCTTAAAAATCACTCTTGTTTTATGTAAATTGTTTTGAGGCATCTTTTGTTTTGAAAAAGTCGAAAGTTTTTTTTCTTTTAAAAGGTCTACTGGAAATGTTAAAACTGGAAGTTAATAGCCAGCAGCCAAAACTACTATGAAAGACATTCCTATATTCAGATATCATATAATACAACATTTAAGCCTGTGGCCAGCACACAAGGGAGAAATTTTTCTCTTTGAGAGGCCATGCTTAGCTTCCTGGAATCATATCCTCTAGGCAGACATGAAGCACAGGACTTTGTTTCTGAAGTCTGCTTCATGGACTTAGAAAGGCAGAGACGTAGGAAGCAGGAAACTAGGAAGAAAATGCCTTTCTCAGCTTAAGAAGCACTTCCTCAAGAAATCATCTAGGAGCTGTGAACAGGATGAATCCCCAGGGATGCAGGTAGTAGTTTCACCTAAGCAAGAGATCTCTGCTATTAGAATCAGAAGGGGGGAGAATGAGGTATGAAAATCACACCAGCTAATGCTTTTAGTGCACAAGTGAGAATAGAGATAAGGTACTAAATTGTTCCTCCAAAACATCTTTCCTTAAATGTTTATTGTATTTCCTACTTTTCTTAAACCATGTGCTGTGAGTTGGGCATCATTTTTAAGAGAATAAGTGGAAGCACATGGCTCATCATGCTTAAGACATAAGTTTCATAACTTGGAGGCATTACAGCAGGTCACCTGCACCCATCTTCCAGCAGCACACACTAATTAGGGACTCAGTTTTAAATAGTATACAACCTCATGAAAGCCAAGGTGAAACCCCCAACATATCACAGAAAATGCCAGCAAAGTGAATTTCCTGAAGTGAACGCCTAATTCATTCACTCTCATTTCCTGTGGTTACAGACTTGTTCCATGAACACAACCCTGACACTGTGTACTTTAAGACTGAATAAAGAAAGCCAAGGACTGAACCTGCTGACAAATTTTTATGATCATTCCCAAGTAATCAGATACTAATTTTAAAAATGCCTGAATGTATAGTTAGCTAGGGGGGTAGGAATACACACACACACACGCACACACACACACACACTCTCACACCTCCCAGTGTTCCAGTCTTTTTTTTTTTTTTAATTTTCTTTATTTTTGTTTTTTTTTTTTAAAGAGAGAGAGAGAGAGAGAGAGAGAGAGAGAGAGAGAATTTTTTAATATTTATTTTTTAGTTCTCGGCAGACACAACATCTTTGTTTGTATGTGGTGCTAAGGATCGAACCCGGGCCGCACGCACGCCAGGCGAGCGTGCTACCGCTTGAGCCACATCCCCAGACCAGTGTTCCAGTCTTCCCAGCTTAAAACAACCAGGTTTCTGTGCCCCAGCCCTTGACGGTCAAACTTTTTCAGTTTGCTTCGTTTAATTCCACTTAAATCATAGTTATCCAAAATATACATCTTACTCCATTTTCTTTAGGACACTGAATACCGGCTGGGGAAAGACCTTAAACCTGAGTTTCTTAGTGTCTCTATGACCCCCAAAGACAGATGATAACAGTAACTTACCTCATAGCTTTCTCTGAGAATTAAGTTAATGTGTGTAATTCAGGTGACAGTGCCTGACACACAGCAAGTGCTCTAGAAATGTCAGCTGTGATTATGATTATTGTTACTGCTGCAATTGAAAGGCTGACATCTTCTGCTTTTCCTGACATTTTATCCTGATTTTCTTCCAATTTCTGGACGTTTTCCAATTTCCTCAATAAGCTCCACATTCTTGATTAGCTTTTGAGATGTTGCAACTTTAAACACTCTATCCTCAGCTCTTTTTCCTTACACTCTCCTCACTGGCTGTCTTCACTTACATCTATAGCTTCAGCAACCATATCATGCCAACAACTTCCAGCAGATTCCTTGAATACAGGCCCCTTGCTGAGCTCTGGCATTCATGGAAAACAGCACATGGATACCCAAACTTATACCCTGGCATATTTGATGCAAACACCTTTCCCATTATGCTTGCTTTTAATACACCCTCAATACTAGGGATTGAACCCAAGAATGTTCTACTCTGGATACATCTCTTTTGTCCATTTTATATTTTAATTAAGACAAGGTCTCCCTAAGTCACCCAGACTGGCCTCAAACTTATAATCCTCCTGCCTCAGCCTCCTAAGTTACTAGGATTACAGGAATGCACTGTCTAGCTAAATGTCAATACTTTTTCTTCCCTTCAGTATTTTTTTAGTTATACATGGACACAATATCTTTGTTTATTATTATTTTTTTTATGTGGGGCTGAGGATGGAACCCAGTGCCTCACATGTGAGAGGCAAGTGCTCTGCCACTGAGCCACAACCCCAGTCCAATATCAATACTTTTTACCACACCGAAGTTTCAGATTTTTATAATTAAGTTCATCTGCATATTTTTTCATTACTTCTTTCATTGCTTTGATGCCCAGAATTTCTTTGACCATCCAAAGATCAGATAACTAACTGTATATTCTTTTAACTTTTTAATGTTCTTGTGTGTCTGTTTTAGGTTAATCATATGATTCTTTAATCTACCTATAGTCTCTTTTGTAGTCACTTAAACATCTAATATGCTTCCTCATGTGGTCATGCTGTTGAGTATGATAGTTCTCTCAGCCTACATTCCACCATTCAGCCTGGAATGTTTTCACTTCAACTTCCTGTGAGCTCTCAAAGCATCCAGTACAAACATACTGTACAGCAACTGTTGACTCATCAATGAACCTGACCACCCAGCAAGAACTGTCATCTCCATTTTGTCACTGGTATTTAGCAGAGTGTAGACTAGAGTCCCTCAATCAATAAAGGCTGAATCAGAGAGGTAAAAAAATCAAGAAAGTGAATTCTCATCCTCCTTCGTCCCCCAGTTTGGAATCTGATAAATGCATAAACTCATGGCGAGTGAGGATGCCATCCTCTCTCAACACCAGCTACAATGCTGTTCTCCAATTCAGCAGAAGCTGAGTCAGCTGGTTTCCCTGGATCTCTGCTATCAGGCAGGGTCCTGGTTCTATGGGCCCAATAAAAAAAGAATTGTTTGCTCAGCTATCACCCAATCAGAATGGAACCACTGGAGTACATATTATATACTATAACTACTATAAAAATAAATTATATCAGTAAAAACATGACCAAGATAGCTCACTAAAGTACCTTTAAAATAGCAAAAATACTGGAAATTATCATAGCCCCATACATAGGGAAGGGGCTCAATCAATCAACTATATACCTCCACACAATGGTTAAGAGAATAAAAAAAGCTGTTAAGAGAGTAAAAAATCTCTATGAAGTGATATCCAGGATATATTATTAATGAAAAGAAGCAAAACACAGAAGATTATGGCATGTTACCTTTTATGTAATAAAGGAGGAGAAATGAGAAAAACCAGTTAGCTGCTCATTTGTACTAAAAGAAACAGTAAGGATCAGGGAATGAGAATGTAAAGGGGACAAGGGAAGTGTGAGACATTTAAGTGTACCCTTTAGTATGGTTTCCATTTTGAAATCATGCTCATGTTTTATATTCTAACTTTTAATTTTTTCTTGGTACCAGGAATTGATTCCAAGGGCACCTTAACAATGAGCTACATCCCCAACCCTTTTCATTGTTGATTTTTTTTTTTTTTTTTTGGACAGGGTCTTGCTGAGGCCGGCCTCAAACTTGTGATCCTCTGATCTCAGCCTCTGGAGTCACTGGGGTTACAGGTGTGTGCCACTGTACCAGGCATTTTTTTTTAAAGACACAGGATGGAGGGGAGAAAATAGTAAAACTGAAAACAAATAAGCCTACCTGTATTTCAATGAGTAATATAACCACAAAGAAGAAAAAAATTTTAAAGGAACTAATCCAAGTAATGTCTTGTGACTAAATATACTAAGAAATACTAAAGATAAAGTCAAAAAGAACTGTATATGAACACTGACCTCTAGTTAAGAGGTTAGTTTTCTCATTGGAATATGTGTTAGCAATTCTGAAATTACTTAAATGTTCAGTCTAAGATAAAGCACATAAATAAAATACATTTTGGATAGTCAAAGTCTGAGTTACAAACACATATAAATATCCTTTCCTATCTCTATATCTGAGAGGGCCTAAAAACAGTGATGCTCCAGTAGCAATAAGTATGCCCGATTGACCAGATGTTTCCTTCCTTCCTTCCACATTGAGCAACATCCCCAGGTGTTTTGTTTTTAATGTATTTTTTATTTTGAGATAGGGTCTCATAAGTTGGTTAGGGCCCCACTAAGTTGCAGAAACTAGTCAAGAACTTGCAATTTTTCTGCCTCAGCCTCCCAAGTTGCTTGGATTACTGACATGTACCACTGCAACCAGCCCAGACAGTGCTTTCTAAAAGCAATGTTATCTACTCTAAGGAACTAGGGCCTTTAGGAGAAATGGGTGAGTCCTTGGCTAGCTAAAGGAAAGGATAAGAATAAGATGAATCTGGAACAACATATTATATCAGAAAGCAAGGAAATATTCAAAGAATGAGAACATGTCCAAAGGGCCCAAAAGATAGCATAAAGCAGTTTGAAACAATTTATGTTTGAGACAATCTGATGTTTTGGAAACACCAAAATCAATAGGTAGTAATTTTATTCTATTTTATAGAATTAAAAACCCATGAGTTTACAATTACATGAATAAGTAGATGAATAATTCAATAAATTGGGAAAAAGGAAAAGTTCTTCCTTACAGAATACCAATTAAAAGGAGGAGGGGCTGTGGCTGTGGTTCAGTGGTAGAGCGCTGGTCTAGCACGTATGAAGCACTGGGTTTGATTCTCAGCACCGCATATAAACAAACAAACAAACAAACAAATAAATAAATAAAATCAAGTCTATCAATAACTTAAAAATAAGCATTAAAAAAAAAAGCCTATTCAACTAAATGGTGCTGGTAAAACTAGAAATCCATATGTAGCTCTTACCCTGCACAAAAATCAACTCAAAGTGGATCAAAGACTTTGGCACTAGAATAGAGACCCCGTGCCTAATAGAAGAAAAAGTGGCCCAAATCTTCACCATTATCAGCCTAGAATCTGACTTCCTTAACAAGATCCCTAAAGCACAAGAAGTAAAATCAAGGATCAATAAATTGGACAGATTCAAATTAAAAAGCTTCTTCTCAGAAAAGGAAACATTCAATAATGTGAGGAGAGAGCCTACGGATTGGGAGAAAATCTTTACCCCATGTACCTCTGATAAAGCATTAATCTCTAAGACATGTAAAGAACTCCAAAAACTTAACACCAAAAAAAAAAAAAAAAACATAACCCAATCAACAAATGGGCTAAGGAACTGAATAGATACTTCACCGAAGAAGAAATAACAATCGATCAACAAATATATGAAAAAGTGTTCAACATTTCTAGCAATAAAGAGAAATGTAAATCAAAACTACACTAAGATTTCATCTTACTCTAGTCAGAATGGCAATCTTCAAGAATATAGGCAACAATAAATGTTGACAAGGACATGGGGGAAAAGGCACACTCATACATTGCTGATGGGATTACAAATTGGTACAACTACCATGGAAAACAGTATGGAGATTCCTCAGAAAACTTGGAATGAAACCACCATTTGACCCAGCAATCCCACTCCTCAGTCTATACCCAAAGGACATAAAATCAGCATACTACAGTGATATAGCCACGTCAATGTTTATAGCAGCTCAATTCACAATAGCTAAACCATGGAACCAGCCTAGGTGTCTTTCAGTAGATAAACAGATAAAGAAAATGTGATAAACACACACACAATGGAATATTACTCATCTTTAAAAAAGAATGAAATTTTGGTATTTGCCAGTAAATGGATGGAGTTGGAGAATATCATGCTAAGCAAAATAAGCCAATCCCAAAAAACCAAAGGCCGAATGTTGATGCATATGCTAGTTCACAATAAAGGGGGAAGGAAACTAGAGAAGAATAGCCTTACCTTAGATTAGGTAGAGGGAAATGAAGGGAGGGGAGGGGTGGGGATGTGGGGATAGGAAGGATAATAGAAAAAAGACGATATTACTTCATGTATATATGTGACTGCGTGACCAATGTGATTCTACAACATGTACACTCAGAAAAATGAGAAATTATATTCCATCTATGTATATCAAAGTGCATAAATGCATTCTATTGTCATGTATAACTAATTAAAATAAATTTAAAAATTAAAAATTTAAAAAAGAATAAATGAATGCTGAAACTAGCAGGTAAAAACTGGAAGAGAAATATGATTTTTATATAATCCTCAAGTATCTTCTTACCATGTACTTACTGATTACAAAGAGGAAAACAGTAATTTCACAGTGAAGAAAACCAGCAGAAACCACCTTAACCCAATAATGGGACAAATATATTATTATGTGATACTAGTGAGAGGCATCAAGGAGGACACAACATTACTTTTCTGGTATTTTTTGCCAAAAAGAATATAACCTGCATCTAATCATGATGAAACATCACAGAAGCCCAAAAGAGGGACACTGTAAAATAAGAGACACGTACACTTCAAAAATGTTGAAATAATGAAAAACAAAGTGAAAAATGACTAGGTACTATACCAGGTTAAAATAAATTTAAGAGACATAATAACTAAACATGACAAGAAACATAATAAGTAAAATGACCTGTGATCTTGGACAGAGTTTTGTTTTGTTTCTAAACCTCACCGAAGGGACATAAGTGAAAACTGACAAATACTGAAAGATGAATGAAGAAGCGGGGTGCAGTGGTGCATGCCTGTAATCCCAGTGGCTCCAGAGGCTGAGGCAGGACGATTATGAGTTCAAAACCAACCTCAGCAACTAAGCGAAGTACTAACCAACTCAGTGAGACCCTATCTCTAAATAAGATACAAAATAGGGCTGGGGATGTGGCTCAGTGGTTAAGTGCCCCTAAGTTCAATCTGTGATTAAAAAAAAAAAAGAAAGCTGAATGAAATATATAGAATTAGATGATACTGCTAAATTAACATTAATTTCTTGGTTTTGATCATTTGTATTGTGGGTATGTATAAAAGCATAAAACACTGCAATGTTTAGGGGTAAAGGTAGAACATGTCTGCCATTTACTCTCAAAATGATAAATGTATCATATACATGAGAGGGAGATGTTGAGAATAATAATGCTGATGTGATAAAATGTTAATGTGGAGGATCTAGGTGGAGAATTATGGACATTTTTGGTGATATTTTGATAACTTTCTTCTACGTCTGAAATAATTTCAAAATTAAAAAGAAAAATAGTGAGATGAGTTAAGCATTCACTGCTCAGTGGCTCTGGAAACAGGAGTCCACCAGCAAACACTCTGGTACCCTAGCACCTGGCAGTGTCCTGTGGGAAGAGCAGCCCTTGGCCTTGCCCATGGGAGGGCTTATAACAAGAATTGCAGAAGTCTTGTGGAAAGGGGACTTCTCTAAAGTCCAGATGTCTCCTGGGGATACAGACTGGTGGTCATTTATGTGTATGCATATGCACGCATGAGTGTGTGGATGGAGACAAGAGATTGCGGGGGGGGGGGGGACTTTAAAATTCCTAAGGAATAGAGGGCATATCAGAGTCCAGGAGAAAAGAATGTGGAATCAGCTTCAGCCATGACAGTCACTCTTTTGCCCACCAAGGTAGATTTTGAGCAAAACCACAAAACCCATGAGGTAGTTTATGAGTAGGCTGGGAGTTAGTGGTCTTCGGTCATGTCGGTCAAGCTCTGCAATTGCCTCCTGGGGAGCCTTGCTCTGACAAATCCCAGACAACCTGTCCTAGGAAGCTAGAGACAAACAACTTATTCCAAGGGCAGCATTTGGCCCTACAAATGACCTTTCCACCTTTTCCATTATTCTGGAGAACTGTGACCAAAGCCCTGTATTTGTAGTTCCTTATTATATTTAATCATGCCTATGGTTCAGGGTGCAAGGGGGCTATGATAGCTTTTTGTCTGCATCTTGTTTCAGCTTGCTAAACTAGCAATCATAAACAAAACAAAGATTTTCTTGTTTTACAACTTTATACTTACTGAAAACGCTACCCTGATCAAAAGACCCCAGACTCATGTACAAAGAAGAAATAAATTAAACCATTAAAAGGTTCCTTACAAACCAGAACAGATTTTAGAAAACCTCCAATCCTGGGGGTGGGGGTTGTGGCTCAGCAGTAGAGTGCTCGCCTTGCACTTGCGAGAACCTGGGCGATCCTCGGCACCACATACAAAAATAAACAAGTGAAATAAAGGTGTTGTGTCCAACTACAACTAAAAATACATATTAAAAAAATTAAAAAAGAAAACCTCCAATCCTAGTTTTCCTTTATTGCCCTGACCATTGAATAAAGAGGTCAAAAATGATTATAAGTGATCCCTGCCCTCCCTCAGCAAAGAGGGGATCTAAATAGTTCTGGGAAGATGTTTATCTGCTATTATTTTAAATAACTTCCCAGGAGATACTTTCAATTTTTTCAGCAGCCTGTTCTATCTTCTTTAAAAAACTTCTATGGCTAAGAAATTCTTTTGGTTTTAAACTGAATTTCTATTGAGTTTACATCAGTTCCTGTGGTCCCTGAGTGTTATAAAACTTTTCCCCCAGGGGTAGGGATAGGCAGTGGTAGCATATGTAAGGATAGAAGTTCCATTCTTAGCACTGAAAAAAAACAACAACAGAAAAACAGAACCACTCTTCCCCCAGCCTCTTCTTTAAGGGAAGAATACCAATTCCCTTTCAACTTTATTCAAATCTTTCATTACACTCCTTAATCCACTCCAGTGTAGGCGCAATGCAACAGGTACAGGAAAGAAAATCTAGAATCTGACCCTCAGCACCACCTTGCCTGTTCACATCCTGGGAGTGGAAATGATCAGAACATTGTCATTCAGAAAAGGTTTGTCTGCATTTTGTAGTTCATGTTTGAAAACTCAAGGTAGACTCAAATACATTTTTCACTAAAATAATCAAAATAAAATAAACTGCTAGCCTTAGCCTTTATATTCCCCCTTTTGGGAATCTAAAATCCTTTCTCAGATCAGAGGAAGTCTTAGCCCTTCACAGACAGATGGACCATTGGTTCAGAAAGGGACCTTGAGAATCATTTCCTCCAATTTCCTTTTGACACAGTAGGGTAAACTTAGGCCTACAGAGGGGAAGGCACTGTGGAAACTAGAACTGGAGAGTCTCCTAGAGGCCTTTGCCTGAGTCCATTCTGGAGAAAAGCCCTGGAGGATGGGAAGGAAGCAGATATCTAGGAGCCAAAACCTACAGGTTCTAGGAGGAACAAGCCCTGAAAGAGTCAGGAAAGCCTCCCTGCTTTGGGTGTCTCCAATGCAAAAGGGCTTGTTCCAAGTCTCATCAAGCTTTGGTTGTGCTCACGTAGAAGTGAAGTGCCCCTCTACTTATCCTGGCAGGAAGAGGATGGTTTCTTGTCAGCTCTGAAAATGTTCCCCATGGAAGGGGTTGTCAAATCTCCAGTGAGGTTCAAAGGACCCTCCTGAGAAGTGTTCTTGTAAGAGTCAGGCCCTACTGAGTTCTCTGGAACTAAAAGCTCCCAGGTGACAAGGACACCTCCATACAAGTGCCATTCTGACAGGGTTTAAGTGTCACCACCATACCAGGTTTCTCTGTCCTCCCAAGGTCTCTGAGAGGAGGCATTTCAGGGATCCTCATTTGGGCCAGGCAACTTACCAGGGCACAGGTCTGAGAAATGGCAGGGGATGGTAGAGTGGGCTGTAAACCCAAGTCTATCCTCCAATCTCCTGCTTCTTTTAAAAACAGTTAGTAAATGATACCTGATTTAAAGAAAAAAAAATCTGAACCACTAAAATACATAAAAATATAAAGCTTCAGCCTTTGAAGGAAAGTCTCTGTTACCTGGGCATTTGTGTCATGGGGAAGGCCTTAGTACCAGATCATGTTGTACAACTCAGATCCTACTATAATTAGAGCTTGAATTCTTACCTGGTAAGTAACAGTTCCTTTTGAATTTTATGTAGAAAATTATTGTGGGCAGCAACCACATCACTTTGAAGACTTCATTATTATCAACAAAAATATATCTCATGCAGATTACTGAGGAAACTGTCCTACTAGATACAAATAAGGCATCTAAAGAGGTTATGATAAGTTGGATGCATGACACTTACATTGATGATTACTACAAAGAAGCAAAAAGGGTGGTTAAGTGCAATAGTATAGAATATGGAGTCAAGAAGGATATGAGATGAAATTCCATGAGATGGCATCAAAAGGCAGCAGCTCTTGAGCCAGCTCTTATCAATGTTCAGAACTGAATAGACAGAGACTAGAAAGGAGCAAGCAGTCATGTCAGGCAAGGGACTGCATAGACAAAGAATGGAGGTACGGGGGTATGTTCAGAGTATTTAAGAAAAAAAGAGATCAGTGAACTAAAAAAAAAAAAAAAAGGCTAAAGATGGATTGGAACTAGGTATTTAAAAATCTTGAATATCGAGCTAAAGAGTTTGCCTTATTCTGTAAGCACACAAATACTACTGAAAGTTTACTCAAATGGCGGCTACGCATACTGGAAACAATATGTATGAACAACTTATGAATGATGGCCACAAAAAACTCTAGAACAGACAATGATTTTGCCCTTAGAAATACTTTAACAGCTCAGACTGTAAAATAAAAATGGTATACCAATAAGGTGGCCCTCCTAGGGAAAACTAGGTCAGAAAATAATCTAGAAGACTAGGGTAATAAATTACAAATGGAAAATGTTACCTAAAAATGTTAAAGTAGTCAATCAAAATTACTTATTTTAAAATAATTGTATCTTTCAATGCCAATATATTGTACAAATCAGTCCAAAACTAGTATGCAGTTATTTTGTCCCCAAACAAAAACTAATAATATAGATTTGGATATAACATATTTTCTCATGGATTTGTGACTATATCTACATTGTGGTTTTTACATTTGATATGCCTTATGAAGATTGTGCAAAAATTCTAAATTTTCCTCCTTTCAGTCAACAGACAAACTGCAATGTGATAACCAAGAAGCACACAGTTCCAAGTGACAGATTTTAACACAGCCAGAAATGACTAGTATCATGGGATTCCAAGCCTTCATGTTACCTGCATAATTTGAATCATTTCTCTAAACGCCATCTTAACATTATATGCATCTAATATAATATAAACAAGGAAAAAACAAATGACCATTTTTTAAAAAACATCTTGTGCTACTGATTTTTAATTGAGGCTCAGAAGATTAAAGTGTATATAAAATAAATGTATCTTGGGAAACCTCTAGACACAAACCCTATAATAGCTTCCATAATAGAAAAGGGAAATTAAAACAAACCAATATAAGAATTATTTCTACTAGTGAGGCTAAGGACAGGCTACCTAAAGAATTGTGTTTGTAAATGGAAAAATTCCTTTTCCACTCTATACCTTATAAGATTACAGGCAAAATTTTAGAAAGCTGAAAATCCTTTAAAATAATACTTCCTTTAGATTTAATTGCAAATAATTGCCTCTTTTGGTGCTAATGAGCATGAGCACCATAGAATGGAATGTAATTCCGCCAGTTCCTTCAGCATAATGGCTTTGTGAGCCAGTGACACTGCAAGAGATCTAGTCTCAATTTCCTAGAGTACAATAACTGAGCAGCAGTAAATTTTTCGCTTGAGGAAGATTTTCTAACCTATGTAAATATAAATAGAAATCCCATTATCTATTGATGAAAACACCAAAGTAGGTTAAATAAAGTTTTATGTGTTACTGTATCCTGCTCCCTGGATCATGAAAGTAAATAAAGCACTTCACTTACTAAAATCAATGAGAAACCGTCCAAATCCTTGCCTTTGGTGCTGGGGCATGATCATTATGCAGGAGACATTATACTTCTGCTGGCAAAGCTTTTCCTGAGGGAAGGAGAAACAGATCAAGTATGTCAGAGCTCTGCTGAAGTGGGCAATTCCTGCACCTGCCACTGTCCTTGTAAAACAGTATACTCAGGTGAGCAGTGGTTTAGGTCAGCATCAAGCAAAATAATACTATTGTGTTAACCAAACTAACAACAAACCATCAATTCTGGGCATGCCTCACAAATCTTTATTCTTGAAAGCTGAAACCATAAAATATGAATAATGAATTCAAGGAAATATAAATCAAATGAAACAGAATACAAACAGCATGTAAGAAATGCTTTCCTTCCTTGTTCATACAATTTGGGAGATTGAGAAAATAATATCCAGAGAGTTACCCAGTGCAGTAAGTTAGAATATAGTTGGCAACTTTGCTAAATAATAATTTACTCCTCTGAAACAACAATCTTTTGCCTTTGAGAAAAAGCCTCAGTGAATCTAAAATAGTAGACATGTGAGGAGATGTGCACAAATACAATCTACTGTAAGTTAAAAGTCAAGGCCAAAAGGTATAGAAATAACTAAATTTCAAACCAGGAAAACAGTAAAGAACAAAAAGGAAAACAACAAGAAACCCCAAAGCCTCCAGACAAAAAAAGAGAGCAAAACACCACCAACAGTCTGAAACCAAGAGGAAGACTAGGTAGAATATGGTGTGAAACTACTTGAAAAACTTTTTGCAATTATCATGGGATGTGGCATCAGGGCAGCAACATTTTATTCAGAGTACACAGAAGCTGCCAAAACCTACACAGAGAAGATCTGGAAAATGCTGTTGAGTTTGTGAAAGCTCTGGCCAAATACAAACCACAAATGAGATTGACCACAAATGGAATCAACCACATCAAAGAATTGCTTCAGAACACCCAGATCTTTAATGAACCTATTTGAAAGATCACAGGAAATGATTGTGGAAAAAACCCTACAGGGTAGAATTAAAGATTTCTTTGTAAAAAAGATGAGCTCCCAAATTTTGCACATTTGTAGCTGTCTGTGGAACCTCTAAAAAATGAGAAGGAAGCAATAATGTGAGTCCATTTTCTTTGGAAGAGGAAATGTCCATCACTGGATGTGCACATCAATGGCAAAGGTTCAAATAATTAATTTTACTTTGCAAAGTTAGATAATGGGTCACTCTAAGGAAAAAAGAGATATGCTCTAGGTTAAAAGGATTTATCCTTGATGCTATTCCTTTCTTTGTCCAGAACTATTTCCAGATTGGGAGTTTTGAAATCCAAACCAACAGCGATCCTTTCCCCCTCCTTAACACATCTTTTTGATAACCTCTAGAATTTGATTTAATATAACCCCAAGGGCCAAACTCCTCCACAATTCCAACTGAAATGGAATCCAGTCTTTTAACACGGTTACTTTTTTTTAACATTTTATTTTTTAGTTGTAGGTGGACACAATACCTTTATTTTATTTTTATGTGGTGCTAAGGCTTGAACCCAGTGGCCATGCATGCCAAGCAAGCGTTCTACCTCTGAGCCACAACCTTAGCCCCAAACACGGTTACTTTTTAGATTAATTTTTGTTTCACTATCCTGCCAAATGTATTAGTATTCTGAAATATTAACACATGGAAAATCTGTAACAAAACAGGATAAAGTTCAGCTTATTCTTAGTAAGCTGTTGAGCACCCAGGGAGAAGACAGGCAGAAAATGAAACACTACGAATCACCACCAGGGGCTGGGGTTGTAGCTCAGTGGCTGAACGCTTGCCTTGCTTGCGTGAGGTACTGGGTTCAATCCTCCGCACCACATACAATGATAAATAAATAAAACAAAGATAAAAAAATATATATAATAAAAAAAATATATATATGTATATATATATATATATATATATATATATATATATATATATATATATACATATATATATTTTTTTTAAAGAGTCACCACCAATTGTATGCATTGTTACTATCCACAAGTCAATGTAAGACTCAATGCATAACAAGGAAAGCAGGCACCATTAAGCCATGTTTAAACTCATACCAATTTAAAGAAACAGCATTTTCCAATAGGAAGGACAATTAAGATCACTATTATTTTAAACTTGGAGAAAAAGACCTTAAAATACCTATATAAAAGGTAAGGTGTCCTATAAATTATATAAACCTGTTTCCTATTTATTGTTTTATTTTGTGTTAATTCTGACAATTTTTGAACTGTAATGTGCAAATTAACTTTTTTCACATTCATTTAAAAGTTTGGCCAAATATGTGGATTAAAATATTGAGGCAGTTTTCCATGAATGCTGGCTCACATTCTTACTTTTGGTTATGGTCTCATGGTTGATTCTCAAATTTAGAATAAATATAGTTTGCAAGAATTTTCATATATACTCTATCTTTTGATTCCCCATAAAAACATCACTTCTATAAAGTATTCCATTTACATTATAGAAAAGTAGATTCATTAAATTTCATTTATCTTATCACCAAACATGAAAAAATATATCAGAAAAATTACAGGGTTTGCATGGTTTACCTTCTGCCTATAAGTCTCAAAATTACCATGTCTGTTTATGTAACCATTTCTTTAGGTACCTAAAAAAAAACTAAGATCACTACCTGGTAACCATCTTAAAACCCAGTTCTTCTTTTTTTTTTTTTTAAATACTTATTTATTTATTTTAGTTTTCGGCGGACACAACATCTTTGTTTGTATGTGGTGTTGAGGATTGAACCCGGGCCGCACGCATGCTAGGCAAGCGCGCTACTGGTTGAGCCACATCCCCAACCCCCCAGTTCTTCTTTACTATGTATGAATTATTGTTTCTCAGTAGCCTTATAGCAGAGGAATAAGAGAAAACTGCTCCAATGACAAAGACAAGCTATTGCCCCTCAATATGTCCAGATCTTCCCCATGTTAACAGCAAGGTGAGTCTGCTTCAGAATTTAAAACAATAGCACAGAGAATAAGAGAGCCAAGTGTATCAGCGTGACTGTCCAAATGTCAATGTTCTAACTCACTGAGATCATTATTGACCACAGAGGGAAGGCAACAAGAATAAAGGAGAGTGGGCTCTGAAATGTTACATTACATTAAAACCTTCACATTGACACCACTTAGGGGGAGATGAAAAATAAGGTTAACATTTCGAAAATCAAGGATGACAGGTGGTCTGCAAGACAGCAATTATAACATCACAAAGATGCTGACAGTCAACACAGCACACAGGTCTGGGATCCTTACACACTTCCTAGGCACCATGCTCTTTTTTTTTTTTTTAATGAGTTCTAAACAAGAACCTGAGCTTTTCAGAAACATGTGCCACTTATTCAAATTATAGTCATAAGAAAGCTCTGTTCAAAGAATTGGGTTCTACTAAAAACATTTCAAAGAAGAAAATGAAGGTCATGCTGGCTCTTGTTTTACCTTAGAGAAGTATCCAACCAGATGACAGCCTTTTTCATCATTTTTTGTAAGGACATAAAAAAGGAATGGCTCGACATCATAATACAAGGTTTTGTGGTCCAGGAAGAGCTTGGCTAACAAGCAAAGGTTTTGGCAATAAATTTTGCTCATATTCCCATCAACCTAGCAAAAAGAAACAGACACCATTATTTAACATAGAAATATCACCCAATATAAAATTGTTTCTTCTACATGGTATCTCAGAAAGTATAAATTTTATTTCCATATCTAAAATGGAAAGATTAAAACATTTCATTAAACAAATTGAGAGCAAACCAGAAAACAGCTGTCACATGGAAAATTGGAATTTCACCTTTTCTCTTAATTAGGGTAAATTTAAGGAACCTCAAATTTCTCTTTAATCTATCTTAAGAAAGGACAAACCACTAGCAATGGAATAATTTTTACTTGCAACTTAAAAATTATTAAGAATGTCTTTTTTCTTTATTTGAACCAAATAAATCTGAATTAAAGAAATATAAATAAATGAAAATACTTCAAATACATTAAACTTTATGTTGTTTTTAAAAAGACTTCAAATAAAAATAAAAAAAAATGAATAGTATTCTTCTGATTTTTAAGAAGTGTGGATTAGCAAAACAGGTCCATTTTGGTTTTATCCCAAGTATCATTTTAAATATAATTGGAAAAGATAAAATTTCTATGCTGGGAATACTTACAGAGAAAGTGAGATGAATTTCAACCTACAATAAGTACCATGATTACAGTCTACTTCTCTTCAAAATAAAAGAATCAAGCTGTGATCCTGATGGCTATAGACAAGAAGCTAGGCACAGATGCCAATTTCTTTGATCAAATGTAGTTACTCGTTGAAAACAGAAAGCACAGCAGATTTCCTAGCACTTTTCTTAGGGGAAATGTATATTTGCTAACCAGAGCTCTTTAACAATGAACTTGACCGTTCTCAAGTCTCCTGTGAACCATACAGGTTCTCATATTGCAAAAATTATTTTTAGACTTCATATAACTATTTCCCATGGATGAAACCTAGGTCCCACACATAGCAACATAATCAAATACCGGCAACAGATACAGAGGAAACAATTCTTTCTTTAATTAAAGGAAATTTTTATGTATTTGGGAGTATAATCCTTCAGAAATACAGCATACCACAAAATGGAAAGATGGAGATGTATGTATCTGTGAACCAGAAATAGAAATGACAATGCTGAAAATTCTGATCAGATGTGAAAAAGGGACAGATAGACAGGAAAACAGTAATCTGTGATTATTCTTCATTTATTTTACAAGTTACTTAGAAAATGGCTAAATGGTTTCTAAATGTTATACTTAAATAATAACTCAGGTTTTAGAATAGCAACCTTAGTACTTATCAATTCCAACTATATATTTGTATGAATAAATTTTACAAACTTGCCTCTGATATTTCCCCTTCACCTCTATATGGTTCAAAGTGTGTGCCCTGGAAGAGCACATCATTCTCACCTGCCTAACAAGACCAATTATCTTGCCATTGAGAAGACTCCCTGGATTTTTGAGAACTTAAACCCCACAGGCTGACTCATGCTGGTTTATTTAATAATTACTTAAGGCCAACAATGTGTTTTTTGTCCTTTGGGAAACAACAAACTAGTGATTTTCATTTTATTTTGGTTAGAAGAAAGGACCCAAAGCATCCAGGATGGAGCCAATAGCCAAGTTCACACTAGTTAAGCCCAGAATTGAAAACAGCTCCATGGTTGGGGTGGCTGGGTAGCATCCTAACATTAACAACAACAAGGTCACACAATATGTACTTAGCTTCTCTTTAGCCACTGGTTCTCACCGGGGGAAATGCTATACTCCCATGGGACATTTGGCTATGTCTGGAAACATTTTTGGTTGTCACAAGAGTGGGAGGAGTGGTACCACTGGCACCTAGTGGGTAGAGGACAGCAATGTTGCCACAAGTCCCACATAATATATAGCACACCCCTAAAAAAATGAACTATCCAGGGCTGGGGATGTATCTCAGTTGGTAGACTGCTTGCTTGCATGTTGCATGCACAAGGTCCTAGGTTTAACGCCCAGCACCAAAAAAACAAAAACAAAAACAAAAAACAAACCTATCCAGCTTGAAATGTTAATAGTGCCTACCCTTTAATAAGAATTAACGTATCATCAAAACTACTCAGCAACGATAACCTTCATTCTTCAATTTTGCCAAAACAGCCTGATAGAACTACAAGAAAAGGTTTAGGAAAAAAAAAAAAAAAAATCACCAGCCACAGATGGAGGATCCTGTGTTCTCTGATCATTCTTGGTAAAAACTACTGGGCCCAAACTTTATCTGAGAGAAAGAGCCTGCATGTGAGAAATCCATGATCTTCTCTTACTAACCATGATAGCAGTACTATAGGGCAGAGAAAAAAGAACTGTGGGGCAAAACAGTACACTTCAGCCTGAACAATTCCAAAGTAAAAACTGTATTTCTACATGTTATACTCAAAGTAAAGCTGTCTGCTGTATAAGGAAAGCTTGTTCTGAGTACTCAGGAAGGAAAACAGCACAACAAGATGGTTAATAGAGAAGAAAATTTTAAAAAAGTATGCAACTGGAGTAGAGAGAAAAGAGAAAGCAGAAGCCAATAACAGACAATAACATAGACATAGACAAAAATATAAAAGACAGGCATAAGGCCTTCAGGGAACAAATAACTCAGCAAAACTGGAGCCTTGAAACTGAAAATAAAAATACAATTAAACAATGAAACTATATAGAGGCAAAGACCTGCTACTAATTCAGTTTTTAATTTTTTTTTTTTTAAGTTGTAGATGGACACAATACTTTTATTTTATTTCATTTCATTTTATATGGTGCCAGGGATTGAACCCAGTGCCTCATGCGTGCTAGGGAAGCGCTCTACCATTGAGCCACGACCCCAGCCCACTAAATCAATTTTGAAAAAACACAAATGTCTTCTAAAAAACCCACCATGACAGACATATGGCCACAAAGGGTTCCTGTGAACAGTAGAGTTCTCCAGGGGTGGCCATCCACCCAGATAGGGGTGAGTCCCAACATCTGCTAGGGTCTCATCAAAAGGATTATCCATCCTGCCAAGAACTGGATGGAAACACAGGTGGGTGTGTATTGAGGAGATATATACAGCTGCTTAATTCCCTGGAAGAGTGAGCACCTGCCAGACATTGGCTGGAGCTGCTGAACAAAGCTAATTTCTCCAACAAAGAAAATGGAATTTTCAAAGAGCTGAGAAAATCATAACTTCACTTCGAATATATCTGGTGTAGACGTGGTTCAGGGAAGACAAAAAAAGTTAATGTGGGGGCTGGGGATGTGGCTCAAGCGGTAGCGCGCTCGCCTGGCATGCGTGAGGTCCGGGTTCGATCCTCAGCACCACATACAAAGATGTTGTGTCCGCCGAAAACTAAAATAAACATTAAAAAAAATTCTCTCTCTCTCTTTAAAAAAAAAAAAAAAGTTAATGTGGTATGTATGGATTCTTCAACCATCTAAAAGGCTGCTTAATATGGTTACTTAAACATTCTAAAATATGGGGACACTTAAAAGAGCAGTCTGATTTCAGTGTCAAAATTAAATATACTTTGTCCCTTCCAGACACTGATCACAAATACATAATCAACAATTAGTAATACTAGGGTTCAAAGGGCTGTGCTTTATGTTTACACATGCTTACCTCAAATACTGAAAGGTCTTTCCTTCGGTAAATTTCATTTGCTGGAGGATGAAACCATCCACATTTCTTGGAGTGTCTTAGCAAAATATTTTTACTTTTCATATATTTAAGACAGAATTCACACAGGTAAAGCTTTGGTAATCTGTAAATTTTAAAAATGAAAGAATCTATCAGATTGATTATATAGTTCAAGAAAGGAGAGTAAATATTGTTTGGTTTTCTCTGTCCTAAAAAGGTCATAGAATTATTTGAAATAGTCAAGAAAAAAGAAAGGCAATCATAAAGAGAATGTAAAAACAACCATACAATATAATACACAACACATTCAACCTTTCAATATAATTCATAATACATGCTGTCTTTACTTTGTGAATAAATCATTTGTTTCCTTTAAAAACATGCCAGGGAAGGCTGGGGATATGAGTCAGTAATTAAGTGCCCCTGGATTCAACATTCCACTGAAAGAAAAGTTTCAAACCTCGGATCACCACTCTAAAATCAACACTGAGCTCAGTGTGGTAGTGCATACCTAGTAATCATAAAAACTTGGAAGGCTGAGGCAGGAGGATTGCTAGTTCAAAGCCAAGCTTGGGGGGGGGGGGCTGGGTTGTAGTTCAGTGACAGAGCACTTGGCTAGCACATGTTAGGCACTGGGTTCAATCCTCAGTACCATATAAAAATAAATAGCTGGGCACAGTGAAGCACGCCTGTAATCCCAGCAGCTCAGGAGCCCGAGACAGGAGGATCATGAGTTCAAAGCCAAGCTCAGCAATGGTGAGGTGCTAAGCAACTCAGTGAGACCCTTTCTCTAATAAAATACAAAACTGGGCTGGTGATCTGGCTCAGTGGTCGAGTGCCCCTGAGTTCAATCCCTGCTACCCCAAAATAAATAAGTAAATAAGCAAATTAATTAATCAATTAATTAATTAAAGGCATTATGTCCATCAACTGAAAAAAAAAAAAAAAAAAAAAGCCAGCAAGGGCCATTTAGTGATGCCCCGCAAACAACTTAGTGGGATGGTGTCTCAAAATTTAAGAAAAAATTTTAAAAGGGACTGGGGTGTAGTTCAGTGGTAAAGCACCCCTTTTGCTAGTTAAATTCTCAGTCTCTCCCAGACTGCAAATCAATACCGAAGATGCCATCCCGTAAGGTGGCCATGCATATTTTACAAAATTTGGTGTGGTAGCACATGCCTGTAATCCCAGCGGCTCAGAAGGCTGAGGCAGGACAATCATGAGTTCAAAGACAGCCTCAGCAAAAGTGAGGCACTAAGCAACTGAAGACCTTGTCTCTAAATAAAATATAAAATAGAGCTGAGGATGTGGCTCAGTGGTTGAGTGCCCCTGAGTTCAATCCCTGGTACAAAAAAAGAAGAAGAAGAAGAATACAATGTCATATTTCCAAGTATCTATTGTTAGTGCTCTAAGTAATAACCTTTTACTTAGAAGTGAATTTACAATTTTTAAAAATGATTTGTGTCCTTATGAGACAGAGAACTCCTACAACTTAGTTGTTTTCATTTCCACTTCTGGATGAGGTAATTAAAGTTAAAATCACATTTGAGGGGCTGGGGATGTGGCTCAAGCAGTAGCGCGCTTGCCTGGCATGCGTGCGGCCCGGGTTCGATCCTCAGCACCACATACAAACAAAGATGTTGTATCTGCCGAAAACTAAAAAATAAATATTAAAAAATTCTCTCTCTCTCTCTTTCACTCTCTCTTTAAAAAAAATCACATTTGAGGTCTAAAGCAGTAAATATAGGACTGAAAGTCAAAAGACATGATCTGTTTTCAACCAATTACACTATCTCTTTGAGTAACAGTTTTCTTGGCCCTACTGTTTTTTCCACCTTAAAAATTAAGAACACTTTTTATTTGTACCTTTTCCATGCTTATAGACTATTGCTAGGATTTACAAGAAAATGTTCAGAAGAACATGCAAGGTCTTTGGAATTTATGAATGGGGAGAAATGTTTTGAGAAGAGATATACAGATACAGATAATGTCAAATCTTGCATGAATTTTCATATTTTATTGAAAGCTGTCAGATAGCTTATGGACCCACACAAATTAAAACGGGTACATAAAAAATGTTCAAGAGGGGCTGGGGTTGTGACTCAGCAGTAGAGCGCTTACCTAGCATGGGCGAGGCCCTGGGTTTGATCCTCAGCACCACATAAAAATAAACAAATAATTTTTTTTTTAAAAAGTTCAAGAATTGGGGGATATAGCTTAGTGATAGAGAACTTGCTAGTATGCATGAGTCTCTGTGTTTGTGCCCCCGTACTAAAGGAAGAAAAAAAAATACAAAACACACAGACAAGTGGTAAAGATGGGAAGACAAACAAAACTTGTGACACTTCAGTTTGCCACTAGAACTCCCTTCCCATCTTCAGGATTGGCCAGACTTCATGATTCATAAAGAAAATAGTAACATCTATTCTAGAAGAAAAGCAGGCTATCCAAGACTTACAAGTAAAACATTTGAGAATGTACTAATAAAGTATATCCTGATGCACATCTTAAGAATTCTATACATATCATACCCACTTGAGGTACATCAACCCAAGACAATTTCATATCTTAATCTTAGCTAAATACAAATGAAAACTTTCATATCATCATTTTCTCTTCATTTTTAATAATTAACTCACAAATAGCTCTCAAAGAAAAGATGTGGGGAAGGGTCTCTTAAGGCTACCCACTCCCACACTTTCCCACTTCTTTAATTCTTTTGTTAAATTTCGATAAAATACTTGAAAATAAAACGACAGAAACCAAGCTGGGTGCAGTGGTGCATGCCTGTAATCCCAGCAACGTGGAAGGCTGAATCAAGAGAATTGCAAGTTCAAGGCGACTCTGGGAAGTTAGTAAGATCCTGTCTCAAAATAAAAAAATTTTCAAAAAGGGCTGGTGATAGTTTACTGATAGAGAGTTTGCCTAGAATGTGCAAGGCCCTGAGTTCAATCCTCAGTACAGCTTAAAAAAAAAAAAAGTCAGAAATCAGAAATAAAAATCATAGCCCTAGGGATGGGGTTGTGACTCAGTGGTAAAGACTTGCCTCACACATATGAGGCACTGGTTCGATCCTCAGCACCACTTATAAATAAATAAAATAAAGGTATTGTGTCCATCTAAAATGTTTAAAAAAAAAAAAATAGGGGCGGGGATGTAACTCAGTTGGCAGAGTACTTTCCTCATATGCACAATGTCCTTGGTTCAATCCCTAGCGCCGCAAAAATAAATAAATAAATAATCATAGCCCTAAATAGAAAAATGAAAAAGGGAAGTAGAGAAGAAACTCTATCAAATACTTTAAAATGGCTAATTAGGCCAAATTTTAATGCTTGTATAATTAAAGAGTTTAAGGTATTTACATACAATAAGAAACTACAAAAAGGTATTGGCAAATGAAATCATTTAGGAAGTAGTTCCTGAAATCCCTTCATTCCTGCTTTAGCACTGAGAGTTTTCCTTTCTCACATAAACAGACTGCTAGGCTTATTCCATTACCTTGCATATTCCTGTGGGTAAGGCGAAGAGTACCAGGTTTGGATTTCATATTTCCCAAATTCTATTACGGAAGGGTACCGGCCACAGTCTTCCACCCCACTTTCACACTCTATTTTCTGACAGAAAGAAAGAATAAAAGAATGATAAAAATAAAAATACTAAGAAAATACTTCACTTATATTTTGGTTTTATCATTAGAACCTATCAAAACCTATTAAGGGCTAGGTTGTGGCTCAATGGTAGAGTGCTTGCCCTGCATGGAAGATCCCCAGCAACACATAAAAAAATTAAATAAACAAAAGTAATGTGTCCATCTACAACTAAAACTATTTAAAAAAATAAATAAACCTATTGAGACCAGAATGGTAATTCATGTTGTTAAAAAACACTCTATAGGCCCTCATGATATAAGAATCACCTTTGTATAAGATTCAAAGATAACTGTGTAATATTCTAAGGATTACAATATGACAAAACTAGGTATGATGTAAATATACAGAATGTCTATAGAACTGGATTAACAATCTGTTGCAATGCATTAAAACTACATTACAAGATTATGCAGCTATTCTTATACACTTATACAGTTCCCTGTTTCTCTACTATAATTAAATAATCAATGGTGACATGTGCAGCGGAGTGTGTCCCTTCTTATTTCCCTTATGCTCGTGTAGTAAGCTACACAAGGTTAAGAATGTTGCTGGCTTGATTCCCTGTGGTAGTTCCAGGTTCTTGTACAGTGCCTACCAGAGAACAAGAAATATTTCTTCAACAAAAAAGCCAGTTTTACCATGTTGTAATGAAAGAGCTTTAGATTTAGCAGTATCTTTCAGATAATGGCCTATTCTTGGTTCGTTTATACATTAATGCCATAAGGCAGTTTTAAGAAAAAAGGGGAGGGGTAATATTTAAGGACTTCAAATGGTTTTATCATTAAATCAAAACCCGTGTGAGGAAAATTTGGTATTATTTTAGCCAAAAGACAACCAATACATCCAGTTAGGGGCAGAATGAGGAATGCAAATAGCCAATAGCTCCTCAGGTAAAGGCTATCCGAAAATTTTAGCCCCATCGGTAACTACTAAAAATAAAGTTTAAAAGCCTACAGAAGATACTATCCTCACAAAAAAGAGAAATGTGTGTGTGTGTGGGGGGGGGATTCTACCCTAAAATGTCTATAGAAACTGAATGTAGTCTGCTGACAAAAAATTCACAACTCTTAACAAATTTGGCTTTGAGAAGTGCAATAGTCTTACCTTTCAATGTTTGACAACTTAAATAGTTAACATTTTAAGTAGAAATGTTAGTAAAAATAAAAATGACTTGAACTGATCATGAAACATAATATTGCTTTCATTGATGCCAAAGAGTTAAAAATATGAGACATTTTTCATATGGCTGGCCATCTGTGTCGGAAAAAGCATCGGTAAACTGAAGTGTAATGTTCTTTTCAGTAACAATTTTAAATTGTTGTTTTCTAAGTTCAGGCAAAAATAATTAGAAATCTATTCACATCTAGAAAAACTTTTCCAAAATTTGCCTTATCTATATTGTGAGACAAGTTGAGTCTTTTTTTACGTTAAGTGTGTAGAAAATTCAAAAAAAACAAAAAACAAAAAACATTGCTTTTATATGTACAGCCAACAAAAATAGGTTTAACAGTTATAGACCACAAAGGATACTGATGTGGGTGCTCTGTAAAATCAACACAGTCATCTCATAATAATAGTTAGCAGCCGCATGTTACTTTTATCACTCTAATTTGGTATCCTGGCCTTACCTCCCAAGAAAGTTCCTGGGCCTGCTTAAAAACATCCAAATCCTCTTCAGTAACGACATCCTTGTTTCCAATCAGATTTACATCTGTACTTTCTTGCTTGATGCTTATTTTTATTTCAGTATCTGTTGTTTAAAACCAGCAGAAAGTGTATTCACTGACTTGAATCACAAGAAACCGCCACATATTACCAAATGGTACCAAATTAGCATAGTGGGCAAATAGGGATCTCTCCTTTTTTTCTTTCTTTCTTTTTATAGCATTTTAAGCTGCTACATCTAAGCACTATTCACAGATCCCGCAGTATCCTTTCCCTACTATACCCAATTTAAAAAAAAAAAAAAAAAAATCACTGTCATCTTTTTAGAACTTTAATAAACATGAGGGAAAGTAAGAGCAATACAAAGCAAAATCATATTTTTCAACCAAGATTAGAAGTCATATCAATGTCTAGTTACAGCATTCCCATATCAGTTTTGAGATCATAAAATCTACCACTTTGTCCAAAAGACATATCTTTGCTTTTTTGTTGTATAAAGGGTAGCAAATGTAATGGGCCAATTTGTCCAATGAAATTATGAAATCAGGTTCCTTCCTAAGGTGGATACACACACAGACACACTCAAATCCAAATGCACACTTCACAGAATCACAGATCAGGCTTTGCTGAGACGGAAGCAGGATGAACTTTGTCATGAGAGAGCAATGGAGCAAAGGGAAATGAAGAGCTAAAATACCCCGTTGGAAGCACTGACAGCACACGACCAAATGGCACTGTGGCTGAAGAGGCGGCATGGGAGAGAACATGGCAGAAGCATGACAGTGGCTACTCATGCGGGACTACAAAGCCATAAGCACGCTATGAAGGCATCTGGGGGTCCTAGTGTCACTACGAATGGAAATAAATAATAAAAGGTGGGAGAGTATTAGTTGGAAAAACAACATTTTGGAGGTTTAGTCAGCATTAGAAAAAGGTCAAAGTTTCACTGCTTCTGTATGAAAGTGAAGTGAGAACAAGAGAAATAGCTAAGACCTATGTGACAAATAAGAATTTATTTATTTATTTCTTGGGGGGTTGGGGAGAAAGGGACGGGGCGCAGGTTTGGTTGGAGCTTTGACCTTTTGCTTACCATCATCCTGATCAGGTTTAATCCTTCCGTCTGCCAAGCTCCCCTTCCCTGGTGAGGGGGTCCCCATCTGAGGGGTCACTTTATATTTTAATCTGCCTAGCATCCTGTGCTTTTTAAGAAAAGTTGTTCGCTTGAAGTGAGCAATTGCTTTAAAAATACGTCCTCTAGCCATCCCCCAGCTAGAGGAGGAGGAGTGAGAAATAAACCTACTTCTAATATCTCTTTTTCCAAAGAAATGGGCTTTAGATTTTGCTGTGGAAGATAATTCAGTTTTACGACGCATACGTTTGGGTGGTGCATAACTTGGGTGTCCCTTTTTTCGAGACTGTCCCTGAGTGGTATAGATATGAGAAAGTCCATCAAAGAGTGCCTTCAGCTGGCTGTTATTAGTAAGACTGCTAAAGGAGGGCACACTGGACTGGCTGGAAGAACTCTGGGGAGAGGTAGAAGAAGTGGAAGTGCTGGACTTTTGTGAACTGGGGCTCTGACCAGAGATGGGGGTTGGGGGTGGAAGTGAAGAAGGTGGAGGTTTTAGCTTTTGTGTGGTACCTGTAGCCAACACATGAGAAGTGCATGACTGTTTCTGAGAGACCTTTTTCCTTGGACGGTAGTGCTTTGAAAAGTCTATTATTTCACCTCGTGATCTGCGACCATCAGGTGATGGTGTAAAAAACTTAGTAAGGCCATCAATGAGCCCTTTGGTTTTCTTGTTAACTTTAAGTGTAGAGGCAGAAATGTAGGTGGAGGTGGTGGTGATTTTGGTGGTGGCACCAGGCCGAGTGGGGTCTGTAACAGCCAATCTGCTGCTTGAGTCCTTCCCAGATGCAGCATGACCAGATGAAGGTGTGGTACAGACTTTAGTCTTTTGACCCCTACCAGGTGACCCCCTTCCTGTGAATGCATTCATGGATCCTTCATCACTGGTTACAGACCTAGGCAAAAATTTAGAGAATAGTATCAGCATTTAATAGAATTATAAAGGTATCTAAAAACAAATTTATAGCAACTCGAATGCATATTCAATGCGCTTAATCTTAAGAAACTGAATTGCAACCCTGAGAACTGTTTTTGTGTGTGTGCCACCACCTAGATGTTTCTCTTGCTAAAAAAACTAACAGCAACTACATTTGCATATCATGATTCTCCCAGGGCCCATCTAACAGGTACTGGAAAAATCCAGGTGGACCCAAAGGCAATATAAAGAAGGAAAATCTTGGAGAGACTAAGGAACACTAAATGCTTTCATTATAATTAAATAAAAACAAGTTATCCCTTATGTTGTCACAAGTAATTATGATTTCCTGAAATGTCTTTTTTTAAAAGTATTAGAGGAAGCAAGTCATATGTGTTACCTAGAAGCAAAAGAATAAGCTTATCATCTCTAGTTAAAAGCAATTTTAATTCAATTGGAAATTTGTATAAGTAGAATTTGTGTATGTCTGTAAGTTTATACTATGGAAAAAAAAAAACACAGAAAAAGATATCCTCTTCCTCTCAGCAGTTTATGCTTAGGATGATAAAATAGCCAATAATACTCTCATAGGAGAGAAGACAACTAATTACAGCATAAAATATTGCTGAAAAAAGGACAACAATAGCAAAAAACTGAAGAAATGATTAAAGAAAAGCTACAGCGGGTCAGACATGACATGGAAAGTCTGGTGGAGAAGCAGCACATTTACCATGGTCATTATCAGACACTTGGCATCAGAATCTTTGCCCCCTGGTTCTGACTGATATCTCATTTCAGGTGATGCTGGGCTCTGCCTGTACTGCCATGGGAGGCCATTCCACTAGCACAGCCACCAATGTGAACAGCAGCTGACTGCCTTCATCTCAGGCCAGGGTTGGGAAACTAGCAGAGTTTTATAGAATAGAAACACTTGCATGTGTATTATGACAATGCTAGGACGCAGGAATGCACTTTCAAAAGTATTAATTTGGCTGAAGAATAATAATGGAGAAATGGAAGCCTGAAAAATGATATGATATTAAATTGCATATCTTTTAAGTTATTATAAATAGGCCATCTTATACACAAATATTGAATGAACCAATATCTACCAGGCTCATTTGAGGTGGTTCAACTGCCAGGAACTTTGCCTGATGTCATTAGCTTAGCCAAATCCAGTGAACACTGAAAATGTCTAGTAGACATAGCAAGGGTAACCAACAAACAACTCATCTAGGCTAAAATGTTTCACATCAGAATGCAGTATTTGGACTGTATCTGGAATCGATTGTCCAAAAAGGATAATATGCTTATAAAGCATGTAAAAAGGAAAACTCCCTAGACTGTCTTAAAAATTCCTAAGCTCAAAGGACAATTTTGGACAAACAAAAAGTTAGGATTGGTGCCAGATGCAATTTTCAGCTGTGTCTTTTGTTTAGAAAGTTTATATCCTAATTTGGTTTTTAAAATTGGGCCCTGAGGATACAGTCCCATTTCAAGAACAATGCTTACCCAGGATGAATGCAAAAACATAATTTCTACTTCAAATAATACTAATATAAAAGATTTTATTCACAAATATGTTTTAATGTTTGCCTTTAGAAGTCAACAACAACAACAAAAACCCTCCATTTAAAAATGTCTAGCAGTAAAATGGTTTTATTAAGTTTCATAGAAAACTCTTGGAATAACCTTGCATTTTTTTCATATATTTCTTTTGTGAGGTAAAGTGAAAAAAGATACTACTCTTTTCAGTGTAGGTAATATAGTGAACTACTTTAGGTAAAGTTAGGGGAAAAATATTAAATAAGCAAGTAGCATTCTAAATGACAATGACCCATGACCCTTTCACTAAGCCTAAAGAGATGGTATGGTGACAATCTATTAGCAGAACTGCTAGATACACAAATTTACTGATTTCATTTATAAATATTTAATACTGAAAGTCAAATCTATACTTCATACAGGTTAGAAATATATTCCTTTCACTTCCTGTCTTAATTTTTCCAACTAACACTTGCTAAATGTTCTACTGGGGTTTAATGGAAATTACATGGCAACAGGATGGTGGAAGTAGGACTATCAGTAGATCTGCTGCTACAAATGTATTATCTGTATGTCCTCACACATGTGCCCTTACTAAATGCCCTTGTCTAACCCTTTGGTGACAAACAGTTATTGCACATTTCTCAGAAGTTCCCATTTTGGAAAATGGATATTCAAAAGTTATAATGCTATAAATTAGCATCAGAAGAGCAAGGCATTTTTCCAAAATGTTAACTGGAGTGACAAAAGAGATTTACCATAAGCATGGACAAATATCTTTTTTGTTTTCAAATTATCATGAAAATATTTATATAATTAAACTCTTTTAGTACTCAGCCAGTAATAAAGAAGGCTGAATGACTATTTCCAAATCTTATATTCTGCTTTCATCCTATTACTTGAAAAATGTCACTTAATATCAAGGTTACTACCAACAGAAGACCCCAAAATGCCAATTGTAATTAAAAAATGTTATTTCAAAAAATTTCCAAAGCTGATGTAAAGGAGAAATATTCCTCATCCCTTAAGTTTGGAAAAATGATGCTAAAAAAGTCTTGTGAATTTAAAGGGGATACGATCACCTACATTTTAAAGCACAACATAAAAGATTTCTTTTGATAAGATCTCAACCTACAACAATCGTTGCTTTAATTTATTTTTCGGTCGTCCAATGGGTTTTGCATATCGTCGTTTTATTTGTGCAGCTTTCTCATGAAGTAGTTTTCTTCCCTTTTTCTTTGGTCTGCAGACTTGGCAAATCCACATCCCTGAATTAATATATATATGAGAAAAATATTTTAATGTTTCATCTTAGAAGAAGATATTAAATATAAACTGCAGCTGTAATAAGCTGCCCAAGGAGGCCTGCATGTAGAACTTTACTCCAGAAAGTGGGTCATTCTCCTCAGGCAGCTATCAATGAAGGTCAGCTTCCCAGGAGTCAAGGTGCTGAGAGCAGAGGCTGCCCTATCCCAGAACCCTTCCCTAAAGCTGTTCCCAACATGTCACTAAGCTTCTCACCACCACATAAACACACATGAAAACTAACCCATTTCAGTTATTATATTTCTTTTCATTTGAAGATAGACATTTTCAAGTCAACCAGTTTTTGAAAATGACTAGAAAAAAAATTTTTTATCATCTCTTTCTGGATATTTCTAAATCTAAAAATGATGACCAGTATAATATAGAATTTTTAAATTAAAAAAATTAAGTGCTCAAAATTTTAAGTACAATGAAGCTAATAATAATTAAAATTATATGGGCTGGGGTTGTGGTTCAGCAGTAGAGAGCTTGCCTAGCATGTGTGGGGTGCTGGGTTCGATCCTCAGGCACCATATAAAAGTAAATAAATAAAACAAAGCTATGGTGTACAACTAAAAAATAAAATATTAAAAAAATAATTAAAATTATACATTTAGCATAGGGATATAGGTCAATGAATATAGGAACTAAAAAGACCAGAACAACTGACTCCTATAGATATGTTTAGCATATCAGAAAGGTCACATTTCATATAGTAGGGAAAGGATGAAATGATTCAATAAATTATCTGGAAGGAAAATAATTATTTCCAATCGCTTATAAAAATAAATTCTAGATGGATGAATATTATAATGTAAAAAATAATGTTATAAGTACTTGGAAAAATATGTGAATATTTTATATATACCAAACATGACTGACATTTAAAACTGAAGCCATAAATAAAAAGTCTCATGAATTTGACTACATTAAAAAAAAAAAAGCTTCTGTAAATCTGAAAAAAAAGGTAAGAGACACGATAGAAAAATATTAAAGGATAAAAATAAGTACTTTACAAATGAAGATATACAACCAACCAATAATCAAACAAAAAAAAAAAGCCCTTCAAGTACCAAAAAAAAAAAAAAAAAAAAAAAAATCATACATCATTATGTTATTATCAAATAGGTTAAAAAATTGAAATGTTAAATTTTTTTTAAGTGTTTTTAGACTCAATGCTGTAGTGGTGAGTGTTGGTCATAATACAGGGAAGCAGGGATTCTCATATAATAGTGATTAGTGTGAAAAATGATATAGCCTTTTATGTATATAGCCTTTGTATACAATTACTACCCTAGGAATTTAGTTTAGGAAAAAACTGGCAACATTTAAAATATCTATCATAGAGGATTGTCTAAATAATAAATTATGCCTCATTTATACAAGAGGACCCAAAATCAAATACTTTCAAGGAAGTCTCTCAGTTGTATACAAAATGAAGAAATCGAGAACATAAGACAATAGGGAGTAATGAGATTGTGGCAAAATAATGCAATGCATATCCCACCTATAAAACTCAAATTCAGAAATTTTAAAATATTGCGCCAACAAAGCATATCTGTGGTCCACAGTCACCAGGTCTGTAATCCCTGCTCTATACTACGCAATTCATATAATTCATCAAAAAATATGTTTGGGAGAACATTTAATGATGTGGGAATGCTTATAATCTATTACTGAGAGAGGGAAAAATAAGGTACCAAAACACACATAGAATGCTCTATTTCTTTTTAAAGGGTGTATGGAATCAGAGAAGGAATTTACAGTTGATTTTTCTTTCTACTTCTTTTCTGTGTTTTCTATATCATCTGTGATGTAAATGTATACATTTTGTAATAAAAAGGCAAAGGCATTTTTAAATGTTTAATATACTGCAACACAGAGTGGGGGGAAGCTCAGCTAGATTGACTTACACAATAAACAAAGAAGAAAACCCACATTTTTGTCAGACACAAGATCATTCAAATGCTCACATTAAAAATATCAACAACTGGACATGAAAATGATGATGGCTTCCTGTTGTGAGACACTGAAGTCATCATTATCATCAGGAATTTTGAAAACACAAAATTTCTTACCTGTAAATATTATACTGAATAATATAGAGCATGTCCTGAACTTTTGACCTACACAATCCAAATTCATTCTAATGGAGAAGTGGTTTGGGGAAAGAGGTGGCCTTTTATTCATTCCTAGGTCTGAACAGGAAATCTTTTTTTTTTTAATATAAATTACCCCCAAATAAAATGCTTTTATGTGTTTCTATTCACAATCTATAAGCATCTGGAGGATTGGGGGGGGGGATAGAAAAATGCTTAAGGAACCTGTATACTTCTAAAGTGCCAGACATCAGGACAAGTATATAATAAAATACATTTTTAACATTGTTTAAAAGTTCACCTTTTGGCATTCTGGAAAGTGGTGGGTCACAGCACTCCATATGGAATCCTCTATCACAGGAGTCACAAAAAAGCATATTATCCTGTAATATAACATATTAGAGCTAATTGAGACTGAAACCAACTGTAAAATGCCAAAAATTCTTATGTTGCCAGATTAATAATAATAAAATATAATGAAGGAGTACCAACTTCCCACTTGTGGTTTGACTCACAAATATTTTTAAAAATTTTAAAAAGATAGCAACATTCTATTTTTAAGAGAGAGAGAAGAGAGGAGAGAAAAAGAGAGAGAGAAAAATCTTAACACTAAAAATTAATTTACCTGGAGATGGACTACTGAGAATCATACTTACTGCATTTTTGCCTTGGATTCTACATGCACTGCATGTCTTGCATTCGATGCATTGCCACCTTAAGGCCTTTACATTTGTTGTTAATTCAGGACAAAATTTCAAACAGGATGGGTGTCCTATAAGAATAAAAAGCAAATTGCTTTATGGGAATGGTGCCTTAGAATTTTTTAAACTCCCATTCCTTGTATTTAATAGACAGTTGCTGGCCAACTAATGAACCTTAGGAATTTAAAATTTAAAAAGATCAGAGAATTCAAATTATAGATTTTCTTTGCCTTCTTTCACAATACATAACAGAATGTAACAGAATGACCATACAATTGCTTCCCCTAAGAGAAATTTGGAAATTTTACCAATTCCAACCACAAAGCTTCTGAGAACTTGAGGACAAGAAGAACTCAGCCAGTGTTCTGTTTTTCTGTGAAATCTCTTGAACACCACCTTCATCAAGTACCACCTACCCATAGCTCCTGGATTGTTGTACTGTGAGAGGGTAATTAAGTTCAAACAACTGCTCTCTCTTTGTGATGGGATCATACAACTTAAAATAACAGATTTAAACTTAAAAAAAAAAAAAAAAGCTGGGAATGCTCAATGAAATATAATTAAAATTTTGAAATGCCATACAAAAGTGTACAAAGAACATCCATTGCTGGGCCAGACCAAGAATATGCCAAAGCCATGTTGCCCCTGGATCACGGAGTTTGAATTCTGAAAGGAGGAGCAGACAGGGTGAATTTGAGAGTCAAAAAAAATGACAGATTTAGGTCAAAAGAAACAAGCCAAGAAGGATATCCTCAGGAGATATCTACCATTTTTCTGAGCACTGAGCTTTTCCACCCCATTCTGAGACCTTTTTTCTTAGCAGCACCACACACACCAAGTCTTACTGCTGGCTCCACAAAGGGCAACCAGAGAATCCAACAAGCAAAGGAACTAGCCTAGCTCCCATGAGAGACAACTCCCTGTGGTACAGGGAGTGTGAGCCTAGGTTAAAATCAGAGGGTCTTTTATCACATAACCCAAAGGAGATCTCCAAGGTTAATGTTAAGTTTTTGAATCTGGTCTTTAAATGGTAAGAACATTAGTAAATCCCATGTGAAAGAACTCACAACCAAGTTGAAAAAGAAATCTGAGGGGGTAATATTAAAAAAAAAAAAAAAGCAGATTCTGTAATTTCAAAACTGTTTTATAATTTCCTGACTTTGGCAGCCTCAATGTTTAAATATGTAGTTTGGGTTGCTTCCAAAAAGGTCCTCCTCCTTAAAACTTAACAGGTGCTTCATAAAATTCTACCCACCAGGAGATTTGGCTTTTTGAAGTAAAAACATTCCAAATCAATCATCAATACTGTTAATAAAAGCATACAATTCCCAAATTAAAAAAAAAAAGTTCAAACATCTGTATTTAAGATGTTGAGAAAATAAAATGCTGTCAGAGGATTAGGACCTCAGGCAGGAGAGACACCTAGGCAGATGTATTTAACCTCTGACATTCTTTTACAAGGGCTTCTCTAATTCAAATGAATGGAAGAAAAAGGTTTAAAGGTTTAAATATATAAAAATGTTATCAATCATCTCTCTTTGCTTAAGAATGGCAAACAAAGACAGCTTGCTTCTCAAGTTTAAGAGGGGGAGGGGAAGAGGTCTACTTTGATCAGAATCTCTCCTCCCCCTTACATAGAAAGGGGACTGAAAATTCCACTTTTAAAAAAACAGCAATTTAAATTCCACCCTTAATATGGGTCCCATCAGCTTAAACATATAACATTTATTCTTTTCCCCCGTTTTTTATTACTTCCTGTAAGTCATACATCACTAGCACATATGACCTCAATTTCATGCACTGAATTTTTCTCTACATTAAAGTCTGCTTTTGTACTTTGTAGCTTAATATTCAGTAACTAAGGTAATTCACATCATATTATAGCTTACTATTTATTACCACAGATATCCTATGAAACAGTCTTTTTAATAATTACACATTTTGAAAATTCCTGGATTTCATTTTCAATCAAGAGAAAGAAATATTCTCCTTCTTAATGCTTTCTCTCACTTCAAGTGATATTATGTCTCAAGCTACTACTAGTTAAGCTACCATATCAAATTCTAAAATCTTCAGCTTATCTTTCCTTTAGGCTACAGTCTTATTTAGCTTAAGAGAATTAGCCATAGATCCCTTCCAGCTCTAAATTTCTATGATTTTGTAAAAGATGCTGAGGGATGAAGAAACACTTCCATTTGATTTTCTCACAGTCAACTTCAAAATAACACAAAAGACTATAAGTGAGTTTGATATATTATATAATCTATAGTAGTAGGATAAAGGGAAATGATACTGTTGATAATGTAATTCCTTACTTCCTATTTAGCCATTCCATAAACTTGACAATTTTCTCAAAAATTCTTATTCTCTCTAATGACACAATTCATGGTAGTTTGTCTTTCTGAAGTTAGTTTTACTACTGTGGTTTGCAATTTATCAAATTGACAATCACAATAAGTATTCATTCATTCTTATACAAACACATTAAGTGTTCAAAGCTTAACAATAGTTTTATCTAACAAAACCAAAGAACTACTGTTTAAAATTAAACAAGTACCAATAGAACCATAAACCAGTAGGAATGATTTTTGGAGAAAGTACTGTGGAAGAAAAAAAACACATGCTCTGTAGTAGATAGAATAAGAGATGTGAAAGATATCTATGCCCATAACATGTAAATACATTACCTTTCATGGAAAAAGGGTGTGACTACAGATGTGACTAAGGGTACAGAATGTGAGATGGGGAAATTATCCCAGAATATCTAAGGTCTAACCAATCACAAAAACACAAGCAGAGAACCTTTACTGGCTGGGTTAGACAGACAAGATAAAAAAGGAGGAGGAGAGGTTCAAAGCATGAGAGGGACTCCACCTGTCATGGCAGGCTTTGCAGACAAAGGAAAGGGTCCACAAGCCAAGAACAGGGGTGGGGGTGGGGTGGGGTAGCCTCTAAAAGCTGGGAAGGGCCTTCATCTGACAGATGGGGATCTCTATCTACAAACAGAAGGAGCTTAACCCTGTCAACAGCCCAAATGAGCAAGGACCTGGGTCTTCCCATAGACCGACCATTTATTTATTTATTTGTTTATTTGTTTGTTTATTTTAGTTTTGATGGACACAGTACTTTTATTTTATTTATTTTTACGTGGTGCTGATAATCGAACCCAGTGCCTCATACATGTGAGGCAAGCGCTCTACCACTAAGCCACATCCCAGCCCTTCCCGTAGACTCTTTAGAGAGGAGCACTGTCCTGCCGATGCTTTGATGGTAATCTGGTGAGTCCCTTCTTGGATTTTTGCCCTACACATGTAAGATGATAAACATGTTGTTTTAAACCAATATACACATGGTATTTGCTAACAGCAGCAATGGAAAACTAATAAAGACAAAGACACTGAGCCCCTTGAACAGACTATCTGACCATCTATGTGTCCAACTATCCTTCCTTCAACTTAATATTTAATGAGAACTGGAGACACAGGGAGGTAAAGGATACACGATTCCCACTCCTTTGGATCATATGGTCTAGCAGCAAAGACAGACACTGAACAAAAATTAGGGCCAATGCCTGGCTATGGCGAGGTTTACGGATATAGGAGAAGCTAGCAGGAGGGTAGAGGAAGTCCTCCCTAATCAAAGGATAAGTGCGAGTAGGTGGGATTCTGCAGAGGAGGGACAGGGCTGGGGTAAGATGGCATACACAGGAGGAGCAAGGAACATGGTACAAAGGAGGAGAGAAAAGTTATCAATATAATGAATATGCAGAATATGAAGAGGATAGTGGTGTAGGATACAGTTAACAGGAATCCAATCGAGAAGAGTTTTAGGGGGCTATATGAAAAACATGGATTTTTTTCCTAAGAGTAATTGGTAGCCATGGAAAAATTCTGTGATCAAATGTATAATTTAAAAAGGTAACTTAGCTTGCAGTATGAAAAATGAATGAGAAGAAAGAAAATTAATATTAGATTTAGGTTATAGTAATAGCGATCTTGAGTGGGGCTAGTGGAGATGGATGCATGGATATATTTAAGATAAAGGATACACATTAGGATGCAGAATCAAAGGACTTTTGATGATTCCTTGGTATGAGAGAATAGGAAAGAGGGTGACTAGAAACTTCCAGTTTTGTGTCACTGAATGAGTGGCTAATGGTGTCCCATTTGCTCAAATAAATCCTGGAGAAGCAAGACATTGTTTCTAGGCTGAGATTTCTGTTACTGTTGTAGTTGTTTGGGGGAGGAAGGAGCAACTCAAGGTGATGAGCTGTTTTAGATATTAACCTTGAGGCAGTTATGAATGGACAAGTGGATACATTCTGAAAGCATGAAATTAAGGGTTCGGAGCTCAGGATAGGCTATAAGGTAAACTAAGAAACAGCTACAGGCAGAATTCTGAAGAAGCATGTAGGGGACAAAGAGAAGACAAGGAGCTAACAAAAGGCATGGAAGGAAGCGGTAGAGAAAACAGAAAATGTGGTAACACAAAAGCCAAAGAGAACATTCAATTCTTTTTTTCTTCCTTTCTCCCCACCCCACCTTTTTTTTCCTCTTTTTGGTGGTGCTAGGGTTCCAACCCAGGGCCTTCAGTGAGCTTCCACTTAGTATGATGTTGCAATTTTGAACTACACACTTATCTTAGATTTGCTAATTTAAAACACACATGCACAGAACTCATCTGTAAGATTTAACTACCTAGCGCTCTAACACTGAGCTACACCCCCAGTCCCCTATGAAAGCATTTCAAGAAAAGAAAAGATTCTCAACAAGGTCAACTGTGGCTAAGGGGAGTATCTGGTGAGGACTGAAAAACATCAATCAGATTTTGATAAAGACCGGAAAAGTGCCCATTAATTAGATTTTCCTGCTTAGAGGTCACTGTTAACTCCGACAAGCGCTATTTTAATGAAATAACAGGCTAGAAGCAGATTACTACTCTCTGTTTCTCCCTTTAGGTGACAGTCAATCCTGCTTTGAGCTTTTCAGGATAGGATGGGAATGGGGCTCACTTTCTTCCCTGCCTCCATACTTATTCCTCTTTGGAATTCTCTCTAGTAAAGTGACTCTTTTCCAACCTAATGATTCAGTCTGTATCTACTCCCTGTGAAATGGATGATTAACCAACCAATCCCTGGGAACTTTCACACAATGACCTTAAGAAATCAGTGTCCTTTTTTTTTTTTTTTTAAAGAGAGAGAGAATTTTTTAATATTTATTTTTCAGTTTCGGTGGACACAACATCTTTATTTTATTTTTATGTGGTGCTGAGGATCGAACCCAGAGCCCCACGCATGCCAGGCGAGCGGGTTACCACTTGAGCCACATCCCCAGCCCCCCCCCTTTTTTTTAACATATCCATGTACTCTGAGATGTACCTACCAGCTCCTTCTAGGAGCAGAATGCATGGAAGTTTGTTGCTGTTGTTGCTGTTTTCCTTTCCCAGGATTAACACACACACAAAAGACAACCCCAGGAAAGACTCCAGCTCTCCAGAGATGGACTCATCCTACCCTTGGCTGGTCCTCCCTTACTACACAAAAGGAATTTTTCTCCCTTTCCCAGCTGCATCGCAGCAGCCTTTTCTCTGCCTCCCACTTCAATGAGCTTCCACTTAGTATGATGCTGTAATTTTGAACTGTACACTTATCTTAGATTTGCTAATTTGAAAACACACATGCACACAACTCATCTGTAAGTAAGATTTAACCACCCAGCAATCTGAGCAGCAGACACAAAATTTCATTTGGTATAATATCTAATACTTATGTGAACCTAATTAAAGATAATTTGGTCTTAATGAGGCAAAGAGAATATAACAGTGTTAATTTCAAAGTAGGCTGATCCATGAAAGTCAAGTAAAATCACTTCCTAGTCTCAACATTTCCACAGACCTGAAAACTATCTGATGGTTCCCACATTCTTATTAGTGGCTAGAATAATCTTTCACATTTGTCTAATGTTTTACACTAACTGATATAATGTAATATAATATATAATAAAATCTTCATATCATTATTTCATTGGATCCTCACAACAGCCCTGTGGATGCAGGGTGCAGACAGGACACTTCCCATTGTACAGATCAGGAAAACTGCAGTTACACGGCCAACAAACAGCAGAAGACAAATGGACAAATGTCTGGCTGGGGACACCGCATTTGGAGCTCCCTGAACTATGTGTAATCAGTAATCACCCTCACATTTTCACTACACATAAACTTAAATAATTTTTTTTAAAAAAGAACTTCCATCAGGAAAAACAATAGTTAAATTCTGACCACTTATAGCACGGAGTCACCTTAAAAATAAAGAAATGTCCAATTGGCTTTTTTTTTTTTTTTATGATGTAAGCAGAAGGAAACATTTATTACTTACATCTCTGAAATCTAAGCAGAGTCTAAATGTGACATCATACAAATGGTACTTCAGACAGAGATGACTAAAAAGGGCTGGGCACATATGGAAAACACATTTCAGAATGATCTTCCATTTGGATCGCATCCATATTTTCTGGTTTTATACTGCTGTGACTATTTTTTCACATAAACATCTTATGTTAGGGATCCCTTTGATCATTACCAACAGTCTCAATTTAATCCTAGAACCAATGGATTGTTCTGAGTGTGAGAAAGCAGCCATCTTCACAAGGCCAACTCAGGGAGGCCAACCAATCTGTAAATCCCACTTGAGATGCTGGACTGGACTGTGATGAAGGAGCTTCCATTGTTATCAGAGGGCACTGCTGAGGCAAGTGGTATATCATATTCTTTTCTCTTTGTTCACAACAAAACAATAAAACTACAAGAATCCCCAAATCTCTAAAATTAACCATATTTTATTTTGACCCTTCAATTTAAGGAGGAATAAACAACAAAGTTCATGCATCTGATATACCATATGAAGTAAATGCCTACAAAGCATTTCACTGAGTAAGGAACAAAAGTTTTTTCTCACAAATGGAGCCAAATCCGGGCTGGCAGAGAACATGCAGGAAGATGAAGTGAATCTCCATGTGAGAGCTGGATCCCATTGCAGACCCAGAGCCCAGCACTCTGAGGCATACTCTGTCCTGCACAAACAGATATCATGACACTGGGGCTTGGATTTCTGCCATGACCCATACCTTGACTCCATAGCCACTGGCTTTCTCTACCTGAAGGCAGAGGAAGAGTCTAACAAGATGACTCTGGATACAGAAACCTTCTAGACAGTATCCTCAACCACTCATCTCCATTTGTTGAAAGGAAAACAGGAGGAATTTTTCAGAAAATAATGTTGCACTACTGACAGACGCCTAGCTGATCCTGAAAAAGTAAGAAGCCTCAGAGGAAAGGAATTTTCAGTGACCTCAAAGTGTAAAAGAGATCAGACCTCCCCTTGGCAAGTCTTCAGCCCAGAAAGACAAAAAGAGATTGATTACATCAGAAAGTCAGGGGTCTAGTGTTTAGAATTACACCTTGATACCCTGTAAAGGAGGCCCTGAAGTTATAATCGAGAAGATAATGATCTCAGATGCCTTACCTGCAAGTAAGCATATCACCAGAGGTAAGGAAATATATGAAGGGAACTTTTCTTCCTACATTTAAGTACATCTGTAGTCTGTCTAGGTACTCAGAAAAACACACCAAGAAAATAAGACAATGAAATGTATTTTTTAAATACCACCTTAAAAATCACAACAGGTAAACCCCCAGACAAGTGAATGCCACAGAACTGATCAGGCAGTTACAAAAAAGAATAATTCATTCAGAAAAGCCTCATGAGAAAACCCAAAAGATAACTACAGAGTCAGAACTGATGAGTGAGGCACTACCTCACCAGCACAGAATAGGGAGATTGTAGGGTTGAAATTTATTAAACTGAACACACAGATAATGTTTCCATGCCCTTTTGTCACTATCCATGATACCATGGCCAGGTAAAAGAATTTTAATGAATCTGTAAAGTCCATCAAAAAGACTGTCGGAATGCATTTTTCAAGCAGGGTTTGAAATGTCTTATTCCGAAGGCTCTCCACTCCACATCAGGTCCAAGAAGCTGCTGAACCGCAAAGGACCTATCAAGTTAAAACTTCATATGAGGAATAAGAATCATTCGTTTCTCAGTATGGAATATTTCCTCTACCCAACAATCAAGCAGCTGTCATAAATGATGATAAAATTTTAAATTACTTGCAGTAATCAAGGACAACAATATCAAACATGCCAAATCATAACAATGGCTGACATTTATAGTACACTTACCATAATTCTTATACACCCTGTGCTAGATTATTTACTCATGTTCTCTCATTTTATTCACATGAAATCCAAGAGGTAGTTGCTACTATCATCCCCTATTTTTTCATGAGGAACTGAGGCTTAGAATGGTTAAGTAACTATCTCAAGGTGTAGGAACTGGACTGTGGTTTGTTCTTCAATGTCCTCTTAGCCACTGCATTATAAGACTTCCTAAATAAGAGTGACAGTATGGTACAGTGTTTTGAAGGTTGGTTTTGTGTTTGTTTTTGCTTTTAATAGTGCTGGGTGTTGAACTGGATCCCATTGCAGACCCAGAGCCCAGCACTCTAAGACATACTCTGTCCTGCACAAACAGATATCATGACACTGGGGCTTGGATTTTTATTAATAATAAAACTGTATAAAAACTAAAATTTTACTTATAGCTCCATTGAGCTATACCCCCCTGAAGGTTTATTGTTTCTTAAGATGGCTATAACTAGAGAAATACTTGGCCAACAATTTATATACATGTTTTGGTGCTGTGATTCAACCCAGGGCCTTGAGCACACTTAAGCAAGTGCTTCACCACTGAGTAACGCCCCACCCATGGCCTTTGGCCATGAATTTTAAAATAACATTTGAGAAGGAAGTTTCAGTAAGCTCTAGGGGAAAAGTCTTAAAGATTAATATTCTAAACTCTTGGGCTCGGGGTTTAGTCCAGGGACACAATGCATGCGTAGCATGTACAAGGCCCAGAGTTCAATCCCTAGCATCAAAACCAAAAAACCAACAAAGGAAAAAAAACAAAAAAACAAACCCTAATAACTAGCACTTAGTATGAGTGTGTTTTTCACCTAGGCAACATAACTATTACCTGCTTATAAGAAGGAAGAATGAGGACTGTGGATATAGCTCAGTTGGTAAAGTGCTTGCCTCACATGCACAAAGCCCTGGGTTCAATCCCCAGCACCCACCCACCCCCCCAAAAAAAGGGAAGAATGGCTATTAAAACAATTTTTTTAAAATGTAAGCATGATTTATATTTTCATTACAAAACTAGAGGCAAAACTTAAAATCTGATAGAAAGAAAAAGACAGAGGTAAAACCTACCATGACAGCACCTGGGGTTCTATACTTTGCTAACAACCCAGTGTTTCTATCCAGCAATTCCTTGATTTTAGCATCATCTTCTGTACACAGTACCCTTTTCCTGTCTTAGTCAAGGCAATCTAAATTTCTTTCTCGCCTAATGTTTTGGGGTTTGCTTGTTTTTGTTTTTTGTTGTTTACTGGCAGTATAGGTGGTTTGACCTTGGGCCTCAAGAATGCTAGGCAAACACTCTATCACTGAGCTATATCCATAGCCTTTTTAATTTTTATGCTGAGACCAAGTCTCATCAAATGTAAAGCCTGGTCCTCCTGCCTCAGCCTCCCAAGTTTCAAGGAATGTAGGTGGGTGAAATCATGCCTGGTTACATGCTTGATGATTTACTGAATCAAATGTTATAGTTTCCAGAATTCTGTACCCTTTTTTTGGAGTTGGTCAAAACTGGGCTGCAATATTACATTTTACCAGCTGGTGTCATGATATGAAATAGCATAAACTTCAAATCACATACCACTTGAGACTTCAGATTACATAAAACAAAAGTACTTCCAGTTGCATTCAGCTTCAAAACTGGGAAATCACTGTACAAAATATATAAAAAGCTCCAGGTGCAAGTGTTACACCTATAATCTCAGTGATTTTGGAGGCTAGGATGAAGGATCTCAAGTTTGAGGTCAGTCTTAGCACCTTGGCGAGATCCCGCCTCAAAATAAAAAAACAATACAGGGTCAGAATATAGCTCAGGGTAGAGCCCTAGGTTTAATCCCCAGTACCACAAAATAAAAACAAACAAAACATACACCAAAAACACCCACAAAAAGTGTAACTTACCACTACTGCCACAATCTGCACAAGACAGGAGTTCTTCTGGCTTCTTTTCGCGATTTGATTCTTTAGTTCCCAAACAGAAGCTACATATTGGAATGGGATCGGCACGGGGCTATGATAAAATTAAAATGAAAACACAGGTTACTTTTCATTTCAAAATTTAAAACATTAAAATCAAAAGCTTCTTAGATATTTTATGAACAAAAAGAACCAGCTAAATTAGGTATTCAAATCAATATTTTCTAATAAAAATATCTTAAAAGTATTTGATACTAAATTATTAATTGACTAATACTCGTAGGTATAGTAATATATAAGACCCAGAAGTCATTTTTATTAAACCAGTGGAACCTAAGACCTTTATGTACTATATAACCTTCTGAAATGAACATTATTCAAGATTCATTTAAAATCTCAATCATTCCCAAGTCTATATGCCTATAATAAACTGGTTCACCTATTCAGTGTTATAATCCATGAATATCATCTAGTTAGGTCAAATTATTCAGCTAAATCAGTATTAGAGTCCATGAATATTACCTACTTATTTAATTAAACTTTATCAAATGTTATAATGCAGGTTACTATTATTCACCTATTAAATACGGAACATAAAAATGTTGGTATGTTTTGGGGCTAGGGCTGTAGCTAAGTGGTAAAATACTTGCCTCGAATGTGTGAGGTACTGGGTTCTATCCTTAGTACCACATAAAAATAAACAAAGATACTGTGTGTTCATCCAAAAAAAAAAAAAAATGTTGGTATGTTTTTAGGTGACATGTTAACGGAGAATAAAGAATTTAGCACAAACTAAAATTCTCTGAATCGCTTCAGAAGAGATCAAAGACTATTTTGGGCACCAAGATTTTCTAAAGGAAATCACAGCACAGTACAGCACACACAAGAGATAAATTCTCGATCTTGGACATTCCTACTTTATAAAAGAAACAACGAAACATTTGTCTAACCCCCTAGCACCCCTTAAATCTCACTACGGAAATTGCTTTTTTAACAATGTATAAATCTACATACATTTTAGTATCTCCATTGTTACTGACTACTACCAGCAATGCTAGTATTCCCATCCATATGAATATGGCTAGCTGTGCCTACAGAGCTGGTCACATTATTTCGAACAGCCAAAACTGTATAAAAACTAAAATTTTATTGCATATTTCAAGCATTCACACATGTTGCCTGCTAGCCATCTGAATGTTACTATGATGTCTTTATATTTGAATCTCATGAATCAAAAATTCAGGGCAAGAAAACCAACATTATCACAAATGTTTTTAAATATAAATCAAAAACAAGACTTAATCTTGTAGCTATACATCAGCATAGAACAAAGATTATCTATTCAGCCATTCAGTCCCAAATGTCTACGACACTGCTCCTGGTTCACAGTCAGCACTCAAAATATATGTGCTAATTGAATAAAACAGTATATGCTACTTAAAAAAAAAAACAAAAAAACATAAAACAAAAAACAAACTCATCTCTAAAATAATACTTCAAATGGTTATAATGATTCCAACAAATGTCTTCGTTCATTGTGACATGTCATCAAAATCAAGAATTTATCTTATGACCAAGCCTTTACAGAACTTTTAATATTGACTTTTAATTTTATCTTACAATATTAGTGTTCATTATTTTGCCCTTACTTTAAGCTTATTTGTTCTTTTATTATGCAAAGGCTTTCTGAGGTATCTATGAAAATGTAGCCTCTGTTAAAAAGCAATGAAAATGTAGCCTCTGTTAAAAAGCAGAGTATGAAACATCCTGCATTAGAAAAACCAAAAAAGACAAGCTACGACAAATTGGTCACTGACTCTAGCCACGGTTTTTTAAATGCCAGATAATCAGCACTGCATAATTATGGATCCATAGTTATTACTTGCAACTGCTCAACTGCAGTACCTTGGGAACACTTTTGTTCCTTTAAATAGCAATTAAAAGAACAATCTGGTTTTAAAGTGACAACAATCCCCTGATAGATTCTAGCTAAAACACAGTCCTCCTACTAATGGGATTCCTGCTTTCATTTGATAGAACAATGTTCAAGCCATTGCCGCCATTCTTGCAGTGATAAATAATTTACGAAATGTCACATATCATTCATGCAATGAAACAAATCCAAATCTGCAATCCCATTTTTTGTTCCCAGATGAATTTTTTTGCTGTGAGAGAGACATGGCCATCAGCCAGCATTCATGCTCATTTTTCGTTTTTAACTAAAGGTAACACAAAGGACAAAGGTTGCTAGTAGTTCATGGCCAGAAAGACTGATGTCCTGCACTCTGCCCAATCACAGAAAGCATAGATGCTATCGCTTCATGCTACATTCAAGGGAACCCCACCATACTGGTGGATGCTCACAACCATTTATTTAAGGATAACTATCTTACAATACTCCATAAAACCACTGCATTATACAGAAATGTCTGCCCTGCTGAATTATTGATAATTCAAAGCACTTTTTGCTAACCTCAGTGTAGCCGAGTCTAATTAACTTTAAAAAATTGTCACTTGCATGAAATGAAACTTTTACAGTAATGCATGTAAATGGGCCACAGAATTATTATGATTCACTATTCTCAATCAGACTACATATAAACTATTTTAAAAAATAACCCCTTGTAATAAAGTAAAATAGACTGCAGTCAGAAAGAGGTCCGAGTAAATGGCAATTTGATTCCATACAAATCACTATAGACAAGTGATACTTAAGAGGTTTGAAAATGGAACTCCAAATCTCCAAATTAAATCCTTTCTTTGAAATCTCATGAAGACACCTAACATGTTGATTACATTTTCTCATCAACATGTCTGATTGTTCTAAACTAATTTTAAGAAGGAACACTCATGGACAGATCTAAATATGAAAATAAGCATATTCTGCTCAGGGAGCATCCCTTTCAGGCAATGGCCCTGGGTCAGCTTCAAGGCTAGAGGCCCATTCTACAATATCTCATTTAATCTCTGTAACTAGGTTGTGTGTATTATTCTCATTTTAGAGAAAATTAAGGGTTGAAGATGTTAAGTAACTTTTCTAAATGTTGCACAGTTTCAAACATAGAGCTGAAACTGCCCTCACTCTGTCCATTTCTTACCTATCAGTGTCAACAGCTATTATGAAAGTATACATAATCTCTTCTAGTCAATTTCTCCCATGAAAAATTGCAAATGTTTTAAAAACTACTAAAAAGACAATCACTACTATAATCATATTCATTAGATTATTAATTGCAATGGAGGAAAGGTACTTCCACAATGAAGAAAATTGGTTGACACTTCCTGCACCAACATAGAACAAACTGACATCATGTGCCTCCAAGCGCTGCCTTAGCACGGCCTACATAGTTTCTTGGTGAATCTAATTATAAGGAAACAATCAGGCAAATTCAAGTGGAGATATATTCTGTACAACAACTTACCTACACATTTTAAAAATGTCAATATCATGCAAGACCCAAAGAAGGGCAGAACCAGAACCAATCTAGGAAACTAGTGATGTGAAAACTAAAAACAATATAGGATCCTTGACTGGATTCTGGATCTTTTAAAAATAGACACTGGATGTTAAAGAATGTTACTAGGATAATTAGAAGAACATACACTAAATATGAGATAACACATAAATCAAATATAATAAATCTCGAGTAAACATTGTGATTATGTAGGATAATGTTTTTGTTCTTAGGAGATATATGATGAAATATTTAGAAGTGTCATGATGTCTAACTCTCAAATAATTTAGAGGGAAAAAGAAAAACCTACATGTGTATATAAGTATGCAGAGTAGGAGAGAGAAAGCAAATGTGGCAAAATGTTAATGTTTGGTGAAATCTATGTAATGGGTATATGGGTATATTTTATTCCTTCAACTTTTTTGCATGTTTACACTTTACCAAACAAAAACATGGAAAGTTGAACAAAAAAGTACACCTCTGCTCTCAAAAGAGGTCTAGAACAAATTACCAAATAGTTAGATTATAAGCATTAATAAACTAAAGTATCTCAATCCAATTACCAAGGCACAGGAAATGCAGAGGACAGTACAACATATTAATCTATAGAGCAGGGAGATATTAGTACCAAGACTCTAAAGGATAAATGACCCAGTTTCTTCAAAAATAAAACAGAAGGAAAAGCAAGAATATAAGATCTAGACATGGAAGAAGAATGAGCAGGCTAAGAGAGACTTAGGCATATGAGCCAATCAAACATGGGGTTTACCTTAAGATCATGATTAAAACAGTGTATGACAAAAAAAAAAAAATAAAAGATTATGATCTAGTGAAGGAAACAGGGTTATCTAGTTAAAGAAACTGTTGGGAGGGGCAATATGGGTATCTTCATCAAGGTAGAAGGGAGAGATTTGTTCTCCATGGCTTCAGAGTCTGAAACTTGAACTAACTAGGGTATCATACAGAGACTTTCCAACAGAGTTGGAAATAGAATAGAATGGATGATTTTTTTTAATTTAATTTAATTTTTTTTTTTTTTTTTTTTTTGGTGCCAGGGATTAAACCCAGGGACACTTAACCACATCCACAGCCATTTTTATTTTTTATTTAGAGACAAGTTCTAGCTAAATTGATTAGGGCATCGATAAATTACTGAGGTTGGCTTTAAACTTGTAATCCTCCTGCCTCAGTCTCCCAAGTCACTAGGATTATAGGCATGTGTTGCTGTCCCAGGTGGATGATTCCTTTTTTATCCTCCTTCATTTATTTTTATTTTTAAAATTATGGTAAACATATACAATATAAAATTTCATTTGAAGCCAAAAAATTCATAACAAAATTTACCATTTAACTTTAAGGGTACAGTTGATCACAATGCTGTAGAAATATCACCACCAGCCACTTCCAGAACAGTTTCCATCTTCCCAACTGACACTGCACCTGTTAAGAACTAACTCTCCACTCTACCTTTCCCACCCCTGGCAATCACCATTCCCCTTTCTGTCTTTGTGCGTTTCTCTGTTGTTGGTATCTCATATAAATAAAGTCAATATGATATCTGTAGACTGGATTACTCTTGAGGCGCAGTAGGCCCTGTAATTAAAAGATCATAGAGAGGTTGGATGAGCCCTGGCATGGTGAGGATGCGACAGTGCACAAAATCATCATGCTCAAAAAGGAGATCTAGGTCCTTTCCAGACCCAGTATTTTAATGGTTGTAAGGTTGAAAAATCTCTAAATCCTTTTTTCTAGCTTTCATTTGTTACTGTCTTACAAACACATTTCAAGAACCTTTGAGACTTCTGATCCAAAGTAAAACAGCTTTTCCTGAAGAATCCAAAGCAGCTTTATTTTTGTTAGTGGTTACTTTTATTTCTGCCCAGAAGGAAACAACAAATTGTTAGTCTTCTTAGTCTAAGTAACTGGACATAAGTAAATGAAAGCTCATATAGGAGAGCAGAACCTGAAGTATTCAGGCTCACATCCTCTTCCTGACAATGACAAAAGGGGGTTTTGAAGGCCATTTCCATGTTCTGTGTTCACAATGATCAGAGACATTAACCCTCTTTTTCCTTAATCTCTTATGGATATGGCTGAGATCTCTGCAGCTTTCTTGAAATTATTACATAACAAACCGTTTTAGTAATCCCAAGTGTTAAGAATGAAACAATACATCATTTTTTCATTCATACTTGCAACATGGAAAGACCTGGATTTAAATTCTGCTTTCTGAGCCTCGGGTTTCCTCATCATAAAAGTGCCTAACAGTTGTCTGGCTCTGGGGTTTCTAAAAGTTCAAGTGTGAGTGACTGGAAAGTACTTGTAAATTATAAAGTTTGATTCAAGTCCTTAATAAATACTGGCACAAATTAATTGTTCTGGAGTTCACAATTACTCTACAAAAGACTGATTCTCCAAACTCCTATGATGAACATTAATTTTTTTTTTGAGAGAGAGATTTTTTTTTAATATTTATTTTTTAGTTTTCGGCGGACACAACATCTTTGTTTGTGGTGCTGAGGATCGAACCTGGGCCGCACACATGCCAGGCGAGCGCGCTACCGCTTGAGCCACATCCCCAGCCCCGATGATGAACATTAATCTAACGCCTTGTTTTTATTAAAGAATGAATTAATAGGGAGTACAAGGAACAGTGCAGAAAATACCTCAACTGAGAGCCAAGAGGCCTGTAGTTATTAGTAAAAGGAAAAGGAAAAGGAAAAGAACAGATATCAAAAGAAGGAAAGCATAAACAAATAAACCTTAAGTGAATAATACTACAAAAGCAAAGATGAATATAAATCTATAATCCCCAAGTATCAAATAGTTCATCATTGGAGAACTATACTTGAGCTCAGACAACTCAATTCATTTACTCCAAATCTACTTTTGTGGAAGGGCTGTTTTAAGACTCTTTTACAGCTCTTCAATTTGTGCCTCTTTCTTATATTGTCCTGAAATCTGAAGTCTAGGTGATTCCTTGCTGCTTACCACAATGCTATTCCTAGGTGTTTCATTGGTGCTGAACACAAACCCTATGGGACAAGACCTGGTGGTACCTTCTATCTCCATTTTATAGGTAAGTTAAACATCCCCTAGTGTCACATTGCTACTAAGTTTGATGACTCCAAGACCCTCTCTCTTTTGCTTTTCCCAAGGTATGTCCCACATTTCTTTTGGATCTTGGTTCAGGTATCCCCTTATCATGGAGGCTGCCCCTGACCATCCTCCGCGAAAATGTATTCCACTGGCAAAACTAGATCCTCCAAACTTTGCTTCCTTTTTCTTTCACTTTTTTTTTAATTGGTGCATTTTAGTTGGACATAATGGTGGGGATTTTTTGTTACATCTTCACACATATACACAATATAACAATATTGTTCCCTACCCCTGCTACCTTATTTTTCTTCATACCATTGGTCACTCTTTGGCATAGTATGTATCACTTATTTATTTATTTTCTCTTACTAAATGATATACTTAAACAAGGTAGAGTCTATTCATTGCTGAGGCCCAGCATTTGTTGATCAAATGAACAAACTGTTTTGAGGCTGGGAAGTGGTTTCCTCAATTTAACAGGTCTTAAGATATTGACTACTACCATTTATTTTCATGTATGTCCTTAATGACTATAAACATGGCAAGGAGGGCAACTATCAATGGCCAGGTAAGGTTCTATCACTCTCTAGACTGATTTATTTATTTTTACTCTGGCAAACATAATGAATAACATTTATGTTTGTTATCTGACAAGTAAGGGCCAAATTTTAAAAATCATTTAGGAAGGGTAAGATTTTTGCCTAGCATGCACAAGGCCCACAATTCTATCCCAGCACCACAAGCAATGAGAAAAAGAAAAGAAAAAATGATCTGGGGGCTGGGGTTGTGGCTGAGTGGTAGAGCACTTGCCTACTAGCACGTGTGAGACACTGGGTTCGATCCTGAGCACCACATAAATAAATAAATAGAATCAAGGTATTGTGTCCATCTACAACTAAAAAATATATATATTTAAAAAAATGATCTGGAACTATTAGGGCTTGCTCTAGAATAATCATTATAGGTTGTCTTGAAGATAAATTTTGGATCATGACCAGTTGCCAGCATCAAGTTGTGGTGACACCCTCACCCTATCTCCTACTTTCCCTCTCAAGAAAGAATATAAGTAAAACAAGAAAAAGAAGAAAAACATTAAGTAAAATGATTACACTACAATGAGAGTAACACAATTCTGTGAGTACAGATTTTTCTATTTTTAAGAGAAAATACAAACTTTTGCGTTTCATTATCAGTTAATAAATTATTGTCTACAACTTCATAATTGATAGCATTACAACAAACAGAGGTTGAAAACTGTTCCTGTTGTTTTTAGAGTAACTAACATCCTTTTTTGCCATTTCAGCATACTATTTGACACTTACCTAATAAATAACTAGACTTCATTTCTTGCCACTAAACCCACTTATTCAACTGATGTCTGTAGGATCAGATCAAGCCCATTCCTAATTAGGATACAGATCATGCACACTCAGGACTTTCCTTTACAGCAATCCATTTAATATGCAGTCTTCAGAAATTCACTAATTCTAGAAGTAGGGACAGCCTGTGATGCTATAAAGCATCTTATTTTTTTCAAACCCTATCTTGCTCCTGGGTGCATTTGCAATAACTGTGGCAGAGCCCCTCCACAGCATGGAAGTTCAGTGCCCAGCACACCCTTGGAGCAGCACAGGTCTACTTCAGACCCTTCAGGGCAGAACAGAACTCTGTTTATGACATGCCTACTGCCATTTTTTTCTGCACTCATGTACCCTTTGCTTTACTCTAAGCCAATTCTTGCAATTTCATCATGAATTTGAACCTGAATAGACACTAAATAATTTTTTTCCAGAAGGTAACTAGGAATATACTTAATATGTTACACCGGCAACAATTCTACCATAATTTTTCCTCTGGCTATATATATTTTCATTGTATCACCTCCCCTGCTCATTATACTTCTCTGTGGGTAATTGGTTCTGTGAAGGAATACTATACCATCCCCACTGGCTCTGCGGATTGAGTTTCTGTATTATTCTGGGCAAAAGGATTTATTATTGTTAATGTATGGAGATCTTGAATGTGATGGCTATATTTTACCTCCTTGTCATAGTGATGAGGGTTCTCTGTATTTTAAGAGTAACAATAAGTAAATAAAATTTAAAAAAATATTTAAAAGACTCCCTATAAACATTCAGAAAAATATATCCTGTCTTTTTTCATTTAAAAAATAATTTAGAAACAAAAATATACCAATAACCACTTACTACTGAGAAATTCCCATCAAAGTTGTATTCAGAAATATGAAATAAAGGATTGGTCAGAAAGGACTGAAGAAGAGAAGAAGCAGGCTTTCCAAGAACATCAGCCACAACAGCTATCAATGTATGAATTTAATTGAAATGCTCACACTGTATCCTGTAGTCTAGAACTTGTTCTAATTAGGCAGGTGTACCATTTATAAGAGTGCTGATTAAGGAAAGTGATTCTATTGGAAGGAAACAAATTAAATCCTGCACACTGTGTTTAACAATAGCATCTCATTTGTTTTTTGTTTTGGTTGCTGTTGTTGTTTTGGTAGATTTTCCTGTGAATTTTGAAAAGGGAAAATGAAACAATTGTGCTTCCTAGAGCCTTCAATTTCTTATCTGGACAGGGACTTAGCTTTTAAGATTACATCTGTTAAGTCTCTCCTCTACCCTTGCCATTAGAAACTGCAGATATTGCATTTATCTTCCTAAGAGGGATCAACTCTGACTCAACACAGCTGGAAATTCAACACATGGTACAGAAAGTCTGTTTAGAATTCACAAACTATTCTTTTTGGCAAGCATGTCGCGGTATCTGAAATATAAACCCTACATTTATATTAGCGATATACTTTAGATTCAGAAAAATAGAATTTTAAAATCAACTTGCATAAGTGTCACAAAGCTTCAGCAGTTCCTTTTGTAAAAAAAATTCATTTAGTATCTTTCTTGTGATTTGCAGTTATAGTGTTTGAAGACCTTTATTAAAGCAGGTCCAAACTTTGAGATCATTATTTCTTTAAGGATAAGAAAAAAACTGACAGGAACATAAATAGATATTCTATCTTAAAGATGGCAAAAAAAAAGAAAAGAAAAGAAAGACAAAAACTCCAGCACTGAATTTTGAAAATTCACTGGGAATTTAGGAATTCTGTATTGTAATTCATCTACATGACTTGGGGATTTGTCCCAGGTAAGGCTAGAAGAGCAAGCAGTGATGGAGAGATTAAATGACAGGCATATCACCAACATGCAAGAAAAGGCAAACGCGGGCTGCTGCTAGGGAGAGCTGCATATCAGCTAGAGGTAAGGGCACCAAGGCAACCATGTGAGTCTAGATACATGCCTACAACTCTGCCCAGGCACAATGTGAACTGAATATAGCCATTCTCCTCACAAATCCCACCAAGAGAAACCCACACTAACTGCTCACAGACAGAGCTCAACTGAACTGAATTTAATTAGATCCAAAAAAAGAAGTAGAATGCAAATATAAGACATAGGTAGGTAGATATTAACAAGCTAGAAAAGCCATGTTAGTCACTTTCTCAATAATATTATTGTCACCACCACTACCACCACCCCCGCTCCGACAATACTGCACATTCACAGATATTTTCATGGCAATTGAGATGCTACATGCCACTCAGTGCAATACTAATATTTACTCAGCACCCAAAGTACACCAGTACTCCAAGGGTTCACCTTCACAGAACCAATGAAAGAAATATAATTCCATTAGTACACTTAATTCTCAATTGCCCTGTGGTATACAAACCATCTGGTATACAGAATTTCCATGCCCTATTTGGCTTTTGTTTTCTTCAGTTCCTCCAACTCTTTCAATTACAGTATTCATAAGCAGGAAGACAAGAGGATTGCTTGGATAATTACTAACCTAGTGTCAAGAACTGTGATGTTGTTTTTTGGAGTTAGTTCTGTATTGCAGAATATTTGTCCTTTAAGACCCTTCTGGAGATAAAAGTTCCAGATCTACTGGAGCTTTAGGCCAGGCACCATCTTGGGCCCTTGCTTGAACATATCTCAGAGACTATGCCCCCTGGAGCCAAAGCATCACCTCCAGCTGGTGGGAGCTGCACAATCCTAAGACCCTCCCCATCACCAACCTACAGTAGGGCCAGGAAAAGAAACACCCACCAGACATGATGGGCCTTACCTCTAGGACAAGAATTTTTCAGTTAAATTTTCTAGAAGTTTCTAAGTGTACAAAAGTCCACTAAAGGTATATAAAAAGAAATGCACAAGAATTTCTGTGTATATGTGTTTTCATTTCTCTCAGTTGAATACCAAGAAGAGAAACTGCTAGGTTATAAAGTAGATAATATATGTTTAACCATACCAGAAATGCCTAGCTAGGCTGATCAAGAAAATACAAAAATGCAAATGGCCTATACCAGGAAATAAGGAGAAGATATTACTACAGACTTTGAAACCATTAAAATAATTAGAAATGCTATGAGCTATGTTTTAAAATGTTATGAGTTCATTCCTTAAAAGAAGAAAAAGTCAACAAATAAATGACTTAACACTACATCTCAAAGCCCTAGAAAAAGAAAAACAAATCAACACCAAAAGCAGCAGAAGACCGGAAATAATTAAAATCAGAGCTGAAACCAATGAAATTGAAACAAAAGAAACAACTGAAAAAACTGACAGAACAAAAAGTTGGTTCTTTGAAAAAATAAATAAAATTCACAAACCCTTAGCCACGCTAACAAAGAGAAGGAGAGAGGAAACTCAAATCACTAACATACGTGATGGAAAAGAAAATAACACAACAGACACTATAAAAATACAGAAGATAATTAGAAATTATTTTGAAAACTTGTACTCCAATAGAAAATATCAAAGGCATCGACAAATTTCTAGAGTCATATAATTTGCCCAAATTGAATCAGGATGATACACACAATTTAAACAGATCAATTTCAAGTGACAAAATAAGAGAAGCCATCAAAAGTCTACCAACCAAGAAAAACCTAGGACCGAACAGATACACAGCTGAGTTCTACAAGACCTTTAAAGAAGAACTAATACTAATACTCTCCAGTATATTTCAGGAAATAGAAAAAGAGGCAGCACGTCCAAACTCATTCTATGAGGCCATTATCACTCTGATTCCAAAACCACGCAAAGACACATCAAAAAAAGAAAACTTCAGACCAATATCTCTAACGAACATAGATGCAAAAATTCTCAATAAAATTCTGTCATACCAAAAACAAAAACATATGAAAAAGATCATGCACCATGATCAAGTGGGATTCATCGCAGGGATGCAAGGTTGGTTCAACATAAGAAAATCAATAAATGTAATTTATCACATCAATAGACTTAAAGATAAGAATCATATGATCATCTCAATAGACAAATAGAGAAAAATAGACTAATAGAGAAAGCATTCAACAGAATACAGCACCCCTTTATGTTCAAAACACTAGAAAAACTAGGGATAACAGGAACATATCTCAACATCATAAAAGCTATCTAGGCTAAACCCCAGGACAACATCATTCTAAATGGAGAAAAATTGAAGGCATTCCCTCTAAAAACTGGAACAAGACAGGGATGCCCTCTTTCACCACTTCTATTTAACATAGTTCTTGAAACACTGGCCAGAGCAATTAGACACACGAAAGAAATTAAAGGGATAGGGCTGGGGATGTGGCTCAAGCGATAAGGCGCTCGCCTGGCATGCGGGGCACTGGGTTCGAATCTCAGCACCACATAAAAATAAAATAAAGATGTTGTGTCCACCAAAACTAAAAAATAAATATTAAAAAAATTCTCTCTCTCTCTCTCTTTAAAAAAAAAAAAAGAAATTAAAGAAATACACATAGGAAAAGGAACTCAAATTGGCACTATTTGCTGATGATACGATTCTATACCGAAAAGACCCTAAAAGTTCCACCATAAAACTTCTAGAATTAGTAAATGAATTCAGCAAAGTAGCAGGATATAAAATCAACACCCATAAATCAAAGGCATTTCTGTATCAGACAAACCCTCAGAAAGGGAAACGAGGAAAACTATCCCATTTTCAAGAGCCTCAAAAAAATAAAATACTTGGGAATTAACTTAACAAAAGAGGCGAAAGATCTATATAATGAAAATTACAGAACCCTAAAGAAAGAAATCAAAGAAGACCTTAGAAGTTGGGAAGATCTACCTTGCTCTTGGATAGGCAGAATTAATATTATTAAAATGACCATACTTCTAAAAGCACAGATAAAATGCAGTTCTGATCAAAATTCCAGTGACATACCTCACAGAAATAGAAAAAGCAATCATGAAATTCATCTGGGGGAAAAAAAAAGACCCAGAATAGCTAAAAAGCAATCCTTAGCAGGGAAAGTGAAGAAGGAGGCCTCACTATACCAGACCTTAAATAATACTACAGAGCAATAGTAACCAAAACAACATGGTATTGGCACCAAAACAGACTGGTAGACCAATGGTACAGAATAGAGGACATAGAGAATAACTCACAAAACTACAATTACCTTATATTAGACAAATGTGCCAAGAACATGCATTGGAGAAAAGATAGCCTCTTCAACAAATAGTGCTGGCAAAACTGGAAATCCATATGCAACAAAATGAGATTAAACCCCTATCTCTCACCACGCACAAAACTCAACTCAAAATGGATCAAGGACTTAGGAATACAACCAGAGACCCTGCATACTAATAGAAGAAAAAGTAGGCCCTAATCGCCATCATGTGGGGTTAGGCCCCAACTTCCTTGATGATAATTATTGTTTATGTGGTGCTGGGGATCAAACCAGTGCCTCCCACATGCTAGGCAAGCGCTCTGCCACTGAGCTACAGCCCCAGCCCCAGCCTTAGCTATGTACATTTTTTTGTAGAAGCAAAACAGTAATAGTAACTATAGTATCTGTTAAAATGAGAGTGGTTATAGTATGCTCCTCTCTTTTAAAAGGCATTACATGCTTGTGTATGTTAGACCTTATAATGAAAGCATCTCAAACAAACCTCTTTATTGTATTTGGAGAGGGGATTTGAGGGAGTCAGGATTAGATAAGGGAGGAAAACTTAATTCCCATTCTCTACCTTCTTGTACTGTTTGTACACTTTCACACACACATACACACACGCACACTCACACATATGTCTTCAAAATCAGCAAAAATAATTAGCCTTTGTATTGAGGAAATTTAAGTGATAATGTACTTATAAATACATTCCATCTACAACTAAAAGAAGGAAGGAAGGAAGGAAAGAAAGAAAGAAAGAAAGAAAAGTACATAGTTGGGTTTAGTGGTGCATATCTGTAATCCCAGTGACTCGGGCTATTGAGGCAGGAGGATTTCAAGTTCCAGGCCAACCTGGGCAACTTAGCAAGACTGTCTCCAAATCCAAACAATAAAAAGTTCAATGGGAAAGTTCTTGGGTTCATTCCCCAGTATCAGGAGATGGACAGGGATGTACATAAGAGCATTTGCAAATATACCTGAAGGATAAATTCCTAGAGGTGAAAAAACTGGGTCACAGAAACAAGGGCATTTTTAACTGAAAGAGACTGTATCACAGTATACTCAACATATTTTTTCAAGTACTTTTTTTCTGCCAATTTGTTTAAAATTGTACTATCATATTTCATTTAAACTTGTTTTTCAAATCAATTTTTTTTTAAATGAATTCATGGCTGGGGAAGGTAGAGCTCAAAAAGCAATTTCCCTAAAGTAGTGTCTCCATAACCATCAACAACTTGTGGTTAATCAAAGACCTGTGTTCTCAGACATCTTCAGAACCTTTACATTGGAGGAAATCAATCATATACCAGAAGAAGAATTAGCCAAAGGAGAGAGAGTGAGTGGTCAAATAAATTGTCCTATTCGATCTTTTAGGATTGACACATTAAGCACATCACCTTTATACTAAAAAGATAATTAAAGCAGGAAGCAGCACAATTACAATGGGAATTCAGCGTGTGTGCATATGAAAGAGAGAGAGAGAGAGAGAGAGTTGAGAAAATAGTAATCAGAAGGATCACTAAAACTTACAAGGACATGGAATTTTTTTTTTTTTTACTGACTCATAAAATTACAGTATTACCTTTCCACATTCAATGTTGAAGCAAAGAATTATTTAAAGACTAATAAATGAGCATAGACCTATGCAGAGAATAATAATACTTGTACTGTAAAGGCATGGTTTTTTTCCTTCTTCCTTCCTACCCTCCTTCTTTCCATTTTCCTTCTTTTCAAATACCTGCCATATGTCTGTTTTGAGACCTGGCTCACACAATATTGTTGGTAGTCCACAGTTGGCAGTCATCTCTAACTGATTAAGATGATCTGGGGGTAGCTGAAGGAAACAGTGTACATCAGTGCTTCTAAAACTTTATAATGTGTAAACAAAACACCCGGAGATAATGTAAAACTGCAGGTGCTGATTCAGTTATTTGGAGACAGCGCTTGAAATTCTGCATTTCTAACAAATGATCTGTTATCCACATTTTTGGGCAGTATGAATATAGATACTTTAAAGGTATGATTCCCAAAATAACTCACACTCAGCTCTGAGATATGTTTTGCTATTTCAATATAAGGATTCACCAAAGAGTAAAAACCCTGGAGTTAAAGCCCTGACAGAGGAAATGGAATAATACTAACAGTAGTAGTTGGTGGTAACAGAAGTTACAATAGGTACTAGTAGTTATTATAGTAATAGTAGTAAAAGTAATAGCAGTGGCAACCAGCAGCAACAAACATTTAAAGACAGCTTGCTATGGATGAATAGTAAGGTACGCATTTAAACTACTATTAAAATGTCAGAAGTTAGGTACTAGTATCTCGACTTCATAGATGAGAAAACTGAAGTTGTTTCCAAGATATTCAGGCTCCAGAACTAAATTACAGTTTCCAGTTATCAATCAAGTTAACCATCACTATATAATTGTCCCTTGATATCTGTGAAAGATTGGTTCCAAGACACCCTTGCAAATACCAAAATCTACAGATGCTCAAATCTCTTAGATAAAATAGTACAGTATATACATATAACCTATGTACATAATCCCATATACATGCAAGTCATTTATAGATCACTTACATATTTAATATGGTTGTTATACTGCATTATTTAGGGAATCATGACACGGGGGGAAAGTCTGTACGTTTTCAGTCCAGAAGCAATTCCCACCCCCCAAATGTTTTCTATCTACATTTGGTTGGATTGTGGGGACAGAAACCACAGATCCAAAGGGCCAACTGTACAGTTAGTAACAGATGTCATCATTTCTCAAGTTGATCCGCTGGAGGAGACAATTGTTTAAAGGCCTTCTTTGCTAGCTCCTGCAAAGTCCAGCTTAAGATAAACAAATAGATCACTGTAACTGATGGGTTTAGGTCAAGGTCACGAGGAATTTTAAACTACTATTTGACAACACAAATCATCTACCCTTGGGTAATCCAGATTGGCTGTACTTTCACGGGCTATTCAAATGATGATGATGTTGTTTTAGACCTTTTGGCTTTATTTGTTAACTAAGGTGTGACAGAGTGGAACAGATTGCTTTTGAAGTTATTCTAAGACTAACTTTGGTTACAATATGAATTCCAGAATATTTGGCTTGGAAGCTACATTTTATGCTTTTTAGAGATCAAGCTAAACACACATTTCTCAGTCAAAAAGCTCCATAGAGTAACTTGATCTGAGAGGGGTGCTTTAACTCACTGCCAAATAAAAAGCATGATTGCCTTATTCCACACACACACAAATACCATTCTAGGATAGGCCAATTAATCATGAATATAACTTTTCAGACATTACATAATTTTACATAGACTTGCTTCTAATGCCTGCCAAAAAAAACAGCAATTTCTATCACTAGGAATAAATCTATGCTTGAAGAGAAATGAAAGTTACAAACATGAAACAGTGAAATTCTAGTCACTTCTTTTATGCCCCCCTCCCTCATAATTTTATTTTATAAAACTGGCATTAATAAAACAAACTAGAGTGACATAAGCTGTTAAAGCACATAAATAAATTAAATAAAAATATGGAGATCCACATACTTTTTATATCCCCAAGAGTGGCAACCTCTAAGATACGAATATGCATACATCCACTGTGCACTTGAGTCCTCCAATATTAAACACACACTCTGCTGTTATATAATCCACTTATTAATATTTATTAAAAAATTCAATTTTTCCACCTAAAATCATTGGTTTTCTTTTTTAATATTTTTTTTAGTTGTCAATGGACATTTATTTTATTTGTTTATATGCAGTGCTGAGAATTGAACCCAGTGCCTCACACGTTAGGCAGGTCCTCTACCACTAAGCTACAACCCCAGCTCCAAAAATCATTGGTTTTCTAAATAATGTTTCACAGATTTATCCCTGGTGTATCAGAAGTAAGTGATTAATTTGAAAATGGTCCACCAATATCTATAGTTAATATTTTCAAATACAAATAATCAACATAAAGTCTGTTAGTATGTTATCTTAATAATGAACCAGTCAGCCCAGGATTACCCTCAGCGTGTTTATAAAATTTCAACAGAATGTTTTTAAGCAGCGATACCAGGAGAACAAAAGCAATAGATCATTTTCATGCTAAATAATATACTGAAGATATATTAAACTTGAAAGGGGCATGGCATGCATAAACTCATGACAAATTTATCTGAAAAGTTTCCTTCTATAAATATTTTTAGGGTGTTTTCCTTAACACAATCTTTTTAAAAACAAAAATTAGTTTCTCTTCTACTTACTTAAAATTAGATGGACAGGTACCTGCTTTTGAAAGTTTCCCAAGGAAAATATATCACACTCATCATCATTCAAAAGCATGAAAGTGCCCATGCATACATGTGGTGTTCTGGTACTTTTAAACAAAGACTAGACCACTAAGTATGCAAGGTCTGCAATAGTATGTAAAAAGAAATGGTACAGTGCTTCTGAACTTTTGTTTAAACACTGGCCTTATCAGGCAGAATTATACTCAACTTTATTTCGTGTGTTTTTTGCACTTAAAAATGTTTTTTTTTTCATTTTCTAAAAGAGGTATTATATATAATTTTGAATGTTATACCTAAACTACATAACTACGGAGATGTTAAATACATACAAATGTATGTATGTATATATGTATAATATGGGGTGTACTCATCATTCTCCAATTAATAAATAACAATAACAGCTAATGTTCATTGCATGCTTACTCTATGCCAGGTACTACGTTAAGTACTTAAATTATTTCAGTAAAACTATGAAACAGATGTTGTTATTGTCCCAATTTTTCTGAGGAGAAAACTGCAGCACAGAAAAGCTAAATAATGAACCCAAAGACCACAGTTGAAAGTGACAGAGCTCAGATCCCAACTCAGACTTCACCCCTGAGAGAATCTCTAAATTAGGAAAGATAGAATAGAGACAGAATACTGTCATTTCACCTAAGTCAAAAGCAAGGGTCATTCTGGGAGTGGGAAGCAGAGGAAAGTTTATACTTTGTGTGGATATTAGAGGAAGAAGCTAAAGGAGGTCTATTATCATCAGAGTGGATGGTAAGGAGACCACCATCAATTCCCTACTTAATTTCAAAAAGATTTTTAGGGGGCTGGGGATGTGGCTCAAGCGGAAGCACGCTCGCCTGGCATGCGTGCGGCCCGGGTTCGATCCTCAGCACCACATGCAAACAAAGATGGTGTGTCCGCTGAAAACTAAAAAATAAATATTAAAAAAAATTCCAAAAAAAAAAAGATTTTTAGGAAAATGGGCTTTCAGGAGTTACTTAGAACTCAAGAAGAAGGAAAAAACAAAAAGAGGAAAATGGCATGTGGAAGAAGGTTCAAAAGACTTGAAATTTTATAAACACGCTGAGGGTAATCCTGGGCTGGCGTTGTAGTTCAGTGGTAGAGAGCACTTGCCTAGCATGTGAGAGGCATTGAGGTTGATTCTCACCACTGCATATAAAATAAAGGTCCATTAACAAAAAAAAAATATTAAAAAACAAAAAAGACTAAAGTAGTTAAGTCAACTAAGAAGGTGCTACTCAGAGGAACTGCAAAGAAAACGGAGAAGTGTTGAGGAATGGCTGGGCACCAGATGAGGGAAGTGAGATTCTGCTGGTGACTGACTAACGCACAGGGTAAACAAAGCTGATGCAAAAAGAAATGCAAAGATTCAGAAAGGTTGGAATGGTCTGGAATTCACACAGTCCATTCCAGGAACTTAGAAGAGAAAGCAAGGAAAAGTGAAAGAAAGGCCTAGAAGCTACCAAGCTTAGTGAATTTCTTGATGATTTCATAAAGACTGGTATTGTCCTGGACAAGTCGGTATGGGGAAGTTGGAGGGCGGGATATCAGTCAGAAATTTTTCTAAATTCAGGAAAAATTGCCAAGGCAGAAATCTTCCTAGTGACTCACTATGCTAAGTATAGTTAATTGCTTAGAAATTACTGGCCATGATCGTCACAGAGATTGTAGACATTTAAAAATTCTGCACTATTGAGGATCTATGTCTCCAGGCCCTTGAAATTTTTATTAGTATTTAGCAAGACTCTGAGCAAAGTTTTCTATTCATGTCATCAGAATAAAGATGATAACTGTCCAAAGGAAACTGTTATTCTCTCCTCCATTAAGACAGACTTATCCTCAGCTAAGATGTACATATGAATAATTCATACTCACCTGGAATAGTTAACATACAGGCATTTGAACCAAAGATACAGCGAGTTTTGTTAACATGCTAGATCATCAGCCTTTCTCATTTAGTTAAAGGGATAAAATACAAACATTTATGGAGGAAAAACAATGTTAGTACCTTATTGATTTAGCTTTAGGAGTATTTCACAACTGAGTCCTTTTTAACAGCATACAACCAGAGGCATGTGTTTAATCAATACTGAACATCTACCTTGCAGTTTGGGCTCATGAATTAATCAACATCTGCTCAAACTCAAAACCATCAGGCAAAAAGCAACAGTGACCTATATATATCTCTTTGAACACTGTAAAACCACCCAAATTATGTTATCTTTATAAAGACAACAAACTCAAATCCTAACCACAAGCACCAAAACTTTAAGCCTCTATTCATCAGTTATTTATTTCCAGGCTATCTCCTTAAAAAAAAAAAAAAATCTTTATTTTTTAGTTGTAGTTGGACACAATACCTTTATTTTATTTATTTATTTTTACATAATGCTGAGGATGGAATCCAGGGTCTCCCACATGTGCTAGGAAAGGGCTCTACCATTAAGCCACAACCCCAGCCCCAGGCTATCTCGTTTTTTCAAGAAAATAAGAGTTGGCCCTAAGGTGCTTATAGCCAACACTTCCTATGTGGCTGTACTCATTGTATCATGTATTGCCAAAAACCAAAAGCTTAGAAAGGAAAGGGGCTTAACCAAAGGTCACCAAAAAAAAAAAAAAAAATTTGGTAGGTGTGGGGAATCTGGCTCTCTCCACTGTATATGATGGTGGATGATGAGGTCAAGTAACCTGTTTCTGATCAGCATGTGAGACAACACAGGAAAAAATGGTGGGTAAGCAAATAATCTTTCCTCATAAGCTTTCCTCACACTATATAAAGAAGGTTTTATTTCTAATTATGGTCATATAATTACAGACACTTTAAAGAGAAGAGTCTGTCTGTTCTCTCTGGTGTGAGCAACTCACTGATTCAGGCTCTTTTGAAGCCAGCAGCCAAGTGGCAATGGCACAGATCCAGGAGTTCCTGAGGAGAACAGATGGACGGCCATCCTAAAAAAGAGCTCCCTGATGTTGCCCAGCAATGAGATGTGAGAGCTCGATAAAAAGACCATCCTCATTCAGGTGTTGCGTGTATGAAATAAAAGGGTAAGGAGGGTGAAGAGATATTTTTCTCGCTGGCTAAGAGGCAATACCATGCTTGCTGCCACCCCCCACACCATTCCCTCTGACTTTCTGATGAGGCCTTCCCAAAGCTCTCCATTTAGCATAAATCTAGACCATCTACGGAGTAGATTTTTTAATTTTCCATTTAGTTAAGGCAAAATTCACATTTCTTCTAAGTTTTCACAACTTGTTATGATCCATAAAAGTATTAAAAAATTAAGGTAATAGAATCTGGAATCAGGTTCACAGGGCTTGGTTCCCAGCTCTACCACTTTCTAGTTGTATGATATTTGCCAAGTATTTGACTCCTCAAAGTTTGGGTTTCTACATTTTTAAAAAGGAATAATAATCGCTGTGGTAGAAACTGCATGAGATGATATACAGAAAGTGCTTAAGACATGTACTCTCTGATAAGTGGATGCTGACCATAACAGGAAGGGGGGAGGCATGAGAAAAATGGAGGAACTTTGGGCAAAGAGGAGGGAGAGTGGGGAGAGTGCACCGGGGCAGGAAAGATGGTAGAATGAGATGGACACCATTACCCTAGATACATGTATGATTGCACATATGGTGTGACACTACATCATGTACAACCAGAGAAATGCAAATTTGTGCTGCAACTATGTACAATGAATCAAAATGCATTCTGTTGTCATATATACCTAATTAAAATAAATAAATTTACCAAAAAAAAGAATTAAATCTAGGATGTATTAGTATTAAGGATTATTTTATTTAATGTGAATTTTTTTGGATATACACTTATTGCTTATATATCTGAATCCAGCAGGTCTCTCCAAGCCATATATATTTTCCCATTAATTACCCATAGCAGGTTATTAATCACAGTTTCAAATAATTTGCCTAACTGATGGTTTCTTGGTTATTTTGACATGACCATTTCACAGATAATTAGACTATGAAACCAATAAATAGGAATTGTGTCTTGGACTGTGTCGTGTACATGATGATGAATACACTGGTGGTACTCAGTCAACATATGACTAATGATAATACTGCCACTCACTTATTTTTAAAATACTTTATGTTCACTGAAAAAAAATATTTATCACGGGATTTCACTGTATGCAAGAGCATCTGTAACAAAGGATAGAAACAGAATGTTTTCAAAACATAGTGCATAGAAACATTATCCAGAACTCAAGCAAGCCAGTATATCAGGATATTTCTGGCACACACACAAAATACATCAGACATTCTGGTTAAAAAACAATGTCCCAGCAATAGGTAGAATAAATTAATATAATTAAAGATAAAATAAGAAAAGAATCTCTAAAAAGACAGCCATAAAATTGTGAAAAATATGAGGTCCAAAGCACTACCACCCTGCACTACATAACATTTCCCAATAGAAAGCCCAAAAGGCTTTGAATTTTTATGTGATTAATTAGAAATCACAAAATAAATCCTGACAATAGTGAGAAGGCTACTTGAACAGAAATAGTCTTGAGTATTTCAAGGTCTAAGTTCTATCACAAAACAAATATTCAACAAGGGAAAACAAAGGTTCTTGGCTCAAAGCTCAAGTCATTGTCTTATCTTTATCAAAGTCATCTGAAGAGCCATTATTTCAGAGCCGTTTTACTACTGTCTAAAAACTAAAAAATGTACATGCAATGGTCTAATGCCAGGGCTTAATAAATACTTGCTGACTTGATATCTTAATTTTAAGAAAAATACTTGCCTTTAAGGTTTTAACAACTAAGTAAGAAAACTAAAGATCTCTCTCTCCTGTAAAGTTAGGTTTGTAGGACAAATGGCATAAAAAGAGCTAAAAGTTTTAAGGTGCAAATAAAAAACCAGTTTGTCTACCAGCTATTAGACTAGGGATTGAAATTGTTCTTCATGGCAGGAGAACAGAGATTATTATAAATATTTATTTCTACTGCAGTAGTAGATTTTGATAAATTATTTTCCATCTCCCTTCCTTCCTACATTCATCACATTTAAAACTGAAATCAGGGCCTGGGGATGTGGCTCAAGCGGTAGCGCGCTTGCCTGGCATGCGTGCGGCCCAGGTTCGATCCTTAGCACCACATACAAACAAAGATGCTCTGTCCGCCGAACACTAAAAAATAAATATTAAAATTCCCTCTCTCTCTCTCAAAAAAAAATAAATAAAACTGAAATCATATATCATTACCATTTAATTACCACCCCAAATATCCAGCATTATCTGTTATACATGCAATAGCTCTGACCCATTCAATAACACAACTAGCTGAAGGGACTCTCTTTGGGATCTAATGCACAATCAGGATGTAAAAGACTTTGAAAAACTTGCCTATTTGTTATATAAATGATAATTTATTTAAGCTGGGCATGGTGGTACAAGTAAACACAGAAAGTCTGAGATAGGAGGATCACAAGTTCAAGGCTAGCCTGAACAACTTAGTGAGACCCTGGGGTGTAGCTCAGTAGTAGAGTGCCTGCCTAACATGCACCTGGTCCTGGTTCAATGCCTAAAGTTGCTGAATGAATGAATGATCAATCGATCCTGTTGTACAGGTTAAATTTGCAATTTCAAAATTTAGGGGCAGAATAAAAAATTTGAAAGTACACATCTATAAATTATGATTTACATTATGTATTATATATTGATTATTATTAGTTCTATAAAATGTGATTTACATTATGTACTATATATTGATTATTATTACCCTTGATAAAATGGAGGACTGCCAGATAAAAGAATTACTATGGGCTGGGGATGTTGCTCAAGTGGTAGCATGCTCGCCTGGCATGCGTGGGGCGCTGGGTTCAATCCTCAACACCACATAAAAATAAAATAAAGATATTGTGTCCACCGAAAACTAAAAAATAAATATTTTTAAAAAAAGAATTACTGTGTAATAAAATGCCAGGGAGACATTTCTTTTTCTTTGCTGATGAATTCAGATGGCTGACTCATGACTGTGTTGGTGTACATAAATCCAAAAAGGACTCTCTCATGAGTTAGAGCAGCTCAGGGATCCCCCTGACTTAGAAACATGAGAAAGTGGCACATGACCACTTAGTCTGAACATTTCTAGACTTCAGGTCCAAGGGCAAAGACCACTGTTGGTGGTGATGCCAGCAAATGTCAAAGGATATCAACAAAGGCAACTACATAGGAAAAACACCATCCATTCCAAGCAAACAAGAGGAAGAAACATGAGGAAGGAGGAAGTCAAGGTGAGGGGCTGCACAAATGGGCTAGTAAGATAATTCAGAGACCCTGAGGCTTCCTTCTCCTCAGTCAATAATTCAACCATCACTATTTACTGACATTATGAATCTGAAAATAATTTTAAGTTATCGTTTTGTAAAAAGGATATTTTCATTTCCCTAACAAGTCTGTCAGAACCAAAAGTTTGTTGTTGATTTTTTTAATGATGGGGCTCTAGCTAGCTAAGCAGAGGCACCTCCTGCTGAGCCACTGGCTCCTCCAGTTTAGGTTTCCTGAATCATTCAGCCCCTCCTGAGAGGTTTCTTTATACCCAAAAAAACAGCAAAGTCTCACTCCACAGGGGTCTGCTCAAGGCAGTCCCTTGCTGGACAGATATGACTCCTAATTCATTAGCAGTCTTTATTATGAGGAAGAGAGAGGAAAAGGCAATGTAGAGAAGCCTGAAAGAGATTTTTTCAAAAACCTGTCCTGGGCCAACACATTAATTGTTAGAGAATTCTTCTTTATAATCAACATCTAGTCAAACCCAGAATCCTCAGTAAGATTCTGTAATTATATTTCTGGACTGAGTATTCTAAGGAGTAAAAGGAGTGCAGTAAGAATAATGTTGTTTGTCATGATTCTACTGCCTTCCATTTATTGGATATATTTAACTGCTGCTTCATAATTACATTTAATCCAATTCTGAGTAACAGGAGAAAAAGTACAGTAAATGGGACACAGAGTTGACTTGACTAGAGGTCACTTCAGCCATTTCCTGGGAGCCTTGAATGTGCACTGAGGAAGGAAGGTGAAAGGTTTGTTTGTTCATTCATTCATTCATTTGTTCATTCATTTACTCATTCATTCAACAAAACTCTACTCTATGCCTTTATGAGAAGTAAAAGATCAAGCTCTGGGATTTCACAGATATAACATGGTACTTATCCTCAAGGAGTTATGAGATTATGTGCAGGGAACAAAGTGGCTTTTAGACTAGATTGTGAAGGGCAGTGTGCATTGCTAAACAAAATGATCTAGAAAGTGTACAAAATACCCTTACCAAAAACAAGCCTTGGTAAGAGTATTGAAAAATCAGTGAATAGGTAGGTGTGTGGGATAGCTCAGTGGTAAAGCACTTTCCTAGCAATGATAAGGCCCTGGGTTCATTCTCCAGCACCACAAAATAAATAGATACGTAAAACAGTTTATATTTTCTCCCGTGGACAATATAGATACTATAGTTTGAGAAGTAATAATAATCACCTCATTTTATACTAGTCTAAAACCTCAAATGTCTAATTTCAAAGTTAAATTCATCAATTATTAAGTATTCACAATACACACACTTATATACATATTAGATCTACTTCTGTGTATATATACCCTACACATATCACATCTACACTTGTGATTATCTGTGTGCTTACCTGTTCAATAGCTCCCTGCCCTCCATCCTGCCAGGGTTAGAAGAGCATGTGGTTGGTACAAGTTGTACCTGTTCTGCCTACTACTATGGCACTTGCACACTCTACCTCCAGCAAGTAAAGACCATGCAATACATTCTTTCAAAGAATGAATGATGTATATAAGATACTTTGTTAAAAAGAATTCAAAGTCTAGCAGAAGAAAATGACACCCTAAAATTAATGATGATGCCAGGCGTAGTGCACACTGTAATCCCAGTGACTTGGGAGGCTGAGGTAGGAATATTACAAACTGGTTTCAGGCTAGTCTTAGGAGCTTAGCAAGACACTTACCAACTTACCAAGACCCTGTCTCGAAACAAACAAATAAAAAAAGACTGGGTACACAGCTCAGTGGTACACCACCCCTGGGCTCAATTCCCCAGTACCAGGGGAAAAAAATTAATGATAATACTCTGTGTAATGAGTGTTATAAAAGTTATTGATAAAGTGCTTCGAAAGTATAGAAAAAGAAACAAACAATACAGCTCAGATATGTTCCTAGACATCAACCTATATAAACAGTTGCTACCCTTTAATAATTTGCTTCTACAATAAATACTCATCTAGCAGAGCCTGTTTTTCTGTGAAGGAAATTTAAGCAATAAAAGTAATTCAATTTCCAGGTATAGGTTTCATAAAATGCTTTATTCTCTACCAACCACTGTGATTACAGTGCCTTTGTGAGGATTATGGAAAAGAAATGTTGTTATAAAGAAAGACTGTAACAAGACTAACCCTAACCTTCTTAGGAAATTCTCTTCATTGAAAGGGGGGAAGAGGGCTTAATAGGGAGAGGGATATGTGGAATGATTACTCCACAATAAAAAAGACTGTTATGTTTTGGTTTGGATACAGAGGCTAAAAGATCTCTTCAACCATCCCATAAATTTCAATATTAGACCTTAAGCTTTCAGATGTTAAGAAATAGTTTATGCCCCAAAGGCTCAATTAGAAAAAAAAAAAAATTCAATAGAGCAAACCAACGGATTCCATCATCTGATTTCATCACAGAGCACTAGGAAGCACTTAACTGGCCTATAGAGAGATAAAAGTGTGGTTCTCTTGGCTGCAAGGTACAAAATCCAACTTTTTTATTTTCTGGTTTTTTTTTTTCTGGGGGGCAGGGGAGGAGGGTTGCAAAAGAAAGAATGTCCAATCAGTATAGTAGCAACTAAACCATAGATCCCATATAAAATTTAAAAGTCCATTTCATATTTAAGAAGTGATGTTTTAATGGTAAGCTTTTCATTTTTAAAACCCAACCATGAGTATTAAAGTAGGGAACATCCAACTAAGTTGTTTCCAAGGGTAATGTCCCACCCATCCTCTCAAAATTAAAACTTCTAATATTCATTTGGCTTGTAATAACATAGTTTTTAGTCACTCCATTCTTTGACTCTTTGCCTAATATAAGCTTTCGTTTGGATACACCACCCATTGATGTTTATAAGAATGTCTTGCTATTAACCTCTAACCTGATTAGTCACCAAATTGGCAGCATTACATTGCTGTCTAGAAGCCAATTGCTTGTGAAGTAAGATTTTTTTTTTAAATAAAATCCAAACAAATGAACTGTATTACAACCATCTTATTTATAGTTTTCAAAGTATTCCAGGAAATCTACAGTAATAATTCAAAGTAAAAGCAACCATCAGGTTCCGTGTGTGTACTGGGCCAGAAAGACTATTTTAAATAAAAGTTTTTACAATGAATAGGTACAGTCTACCTTCTACGAGCCATCTCTCCACTTTGCTCTCCTACTATTTATTTCCCTTCGTCTTATAAATAGCTTCATTCTTTCAGTTCTTCAGGCAAATATCCATTAAAATGTTCTCTTTTTCTAACACTTTGCTTCAAGTCCATCAACAAATTCTGTTGGCTCTACTTCAAAATATAACCAGAATCTGCTCACAGTCTCTACACCATCACCTCCAGTCTAAGCCATCATTTCTCCTATTTGATTTATAGCAGTACTCTCCAGGCTGCTTCCTTGGAGCTTATTCTGAGCACAGCAGTGGGAAACATCTTATTAAAATGTTAAGTCAGTCAGTCAGATCACCTCCTCTGCTCAAAACCCTGCAGAAGCTTCCCATCACACTCTCTGCAAAATCAGATATGGCTGTGGAGGCTGGAGTCTCTGCCCTGTCTACTACTTGCCACTCTCACTGCCTCCAACCTCCCTGGGAGCCTCTGGTCTCTCTCACCATCAGGCTCCTTGCACTTTTGGTTCTGCCATCCAGGAGATGTCTTCTTCATATGTGACGTGCTCCCTCACTTCTGCAGAGGTCAGGTTAAATACCATTTTTGCAGGAAGGTTTTTCCTATTCAAATTACTAACATAGGAATCTTCTCTCCCAACCCACATGTTCCCTCTCTCTCTTACTATGTTTTATTTTTCTCCATAGCATTTACCACCAGCTGACATGCTATATATTTGCTTATGATCTGTCTCTTCCTATTCAAAAGTAAGTGAATTTCATAAGGGCAGAGACTTTGTCTGATTTGCTCCTTGTTTTGTGCCACATGCCCAGAACAGTACCTGACATACAACAGGCACTCAGGAAATAGTAGTTGAATTCATGAATAAATAAATGACTGAACAACAGGCTTTCTCCCTTCTGCTTCTCCAACTCCATTTTCATACTACTTCTAGCAACAGAATTGTTAGCCCATGAGTCACTTATAAATCTGTCTTGCATTTATTTCCCAAATACCTGTTTTAAACAATACTCTTGGTATATACTATCTGAGTCTATACTCAATAAGTAAACAAGAACTTAAGATACCAACTTTCAGGGCTCAGAGTAGCTCAGTGGTAAGGCGCTTATGGAGGAGGTACAATGTGGCCTGGGGTTCAATCCCTAGAACCACAAAAACCCTAGACCCTTGAATCTTTCCAATTACCATCCCCCTCTTTCTTGGGGCCTACAAGTTTCTTCTGCCCGCTCACTGTAAAACTCAGCCAGGGTTTCCTAAACCTAAGTCTTTTCCAGAATATCCCAGTGATTTTGTTTCATCTGTATTGTCACCTATGCTATCATTTTAATAATATTTTAACATTTATCTAAAAAGAAACTCATTTTAAGAAACAATATTTCTGGCTGGGGCGCATGCCTGTAATCCCAGCGGCTCTGAAGGCTGCGGCAGGAAGATCACGAGTTCAAAGACAGACTTAGCAATTGAGTGAGGTGCTAAGCAACTCAGTGAGACCCTGACTCTAAATAAAATAAAAAATAGGGCTGGGGGTCTGGGATTATAGCTCAATGGTACAGCTTTTGCCTTGCACAGGTGAGTCCCTGGGTTCGAGCCTCAGCACCACATAAAAAAATAAATATATTGTGTCCATCTACAACTTTTATATATATATATATATATATATATATATATATATATATATATATGGGCTGGGGATGTGGCTTGGTGGTCAAGTGTCTCTGAGTTCAATCCCTGGTACCCCCCCCACTCCACCCCCAAAAAGAAACAATATTTTTGAAATGATAGATTTGAAACAGAAGGTTACCCCTCGCCCCCACCTCCAATAAAAAGTATTTGTCCATTTTTCACCGTCAATGCTGCATGTATTATATTCTGGAATTCACTATAATCCTAAAAGCTTACCCTCAGGCCTGAAATAGTTTGAGGAAGTAAAACACACACATACACTTTCCCCTTTTCTTTACACAATGTAAATTAGTGACAGCAAAATCAGATCATCTACAGACTTGAAATATATCATGAATTTAGATATCTAAATTCCTGGTCAGATTAACTGAGGCCATCAAAATTGAGATCTTATGGGCTGGAGTTGTAGCTCAGTGGCAGAGCGCTTGCCTCGCACATGTGAGGAACTGGGTTCGATCCTCAGCACCACATAAAAATGAATAAACAAAACATAGATATTGTCCATGTATAACTAAAATTTTTTTAAAAAAATTGAGATCTTAAAGGGAAAAATTTATACAATTGCCTGTTGGGTCCCTTGTAAAATACTACTTGCTAAAATTCTTTGGTTAAAAAAAAAAAGTGCTTGTTATATATAAGTATGAATATACCGTAATGAATCTTACCATAATGTGTATTTATAAAGCACCAATAAAAATTATTCATAAAAAATAACATGCTTGTATGCTTTTTTTTTAAGCAAAGTTTTTTTTGAGTACTATATTTCTCATTCCTCTTTCTCTATCTCTCATATGTATCTATCCTCCTTTCTTTTAAGGGAAACTTGGTTGGGGTGTGGGGGGTGGGGCTCAGTGGTAGTGCACTTGCCTGGTGTGAGGCACTGGGTTTGATCCTCAGCACCACATAAAAATAAATAAGTAAAATAAAGGTCTATCAACAACTAAAAAATATATATTTTAAAAAAAGAGAGAGACAGCGAGAGAGAAACTTGGTTGGGATGAAGAGGCTGGGAAACCATTTCTTAAACTGAAGAGGTTTCCTATAACAGCAAGTTTTCCCTAGTCCTTTATCAAACTTGACTTATATAGCTAACAGTTCAATTTTAGAGAATTATATTAAAGCCAGTTACAGTGGTACATACCTATAATCCCAGCTACTCAAGAGTCTGAGGCAGAATTGCAAGCCAGCCTGGACAACTTAGTGACACTTTGTCTCAAAATATGAGAGAAAACAAGAAAAGAAAACCTCTGGGACCACTAATAAAAGCTAGGAAAACTGAAAGATGAGCAGTTTAGTTTTCTACACACTAAAAAGCCATCCCTATATTCAAACATGCTTTCAAATGTAGGTAGTATTCTATACTTGCTTCAGACAACCCTTACAATCACATAAGTTATTTTAAGAAAAAGACTCAGTTGGACACATCTACAGAAGCTAACACTAATGTGCTGTTCTTCCATTGAAAAGGTTACTGACCTATCAGTAGGAGTTGTCTTTTCTGGCAGAGATGATAGATTTGCCTGGTCTTATCTACACCCCCTGCTCCGTCCCCATAATGAGCCACAGCATACATGTGCAAGACAGCTGGCAAGGGGGAGTCAGGGTTTGTGGCCACAGGCCAGAGGAAAGCTTACCAACCCACTCAGAGCCCAGACCTATGACCCTCATCTCATTAGCACCTTGCTCTAAGCAACTGAGCTGCCACAAAAATCAACAGTGTCTTAAGCATTTTGTTTACAAGTGAAACAAATCAGGTCAGTCTGACAACCAATAGTTCAAGCAACCACTAGAGAACTGCCAAAAAAACCAAGAACCAATGATGAAGAAGTTATAAACGGCTTGCAGTTTGGTTTGTATGGTACCCAAATCAAAGCAAGAATGATTACGGAAAGTGAAAATGTAACAGGCAAGTCCATTTCTAATACATCAGGTATTCAGTGCATGTTCTTCAAAGACAAATAAATGAATAAATTAAATAAACAAACAAACAAAAAAAAACACATATGCACTCCCTATATGCCCTTCTTACTCAATGGTTAGAACAAATTTGATAGATGCAGGCGCACGCGCGCGCACACACACACGCAAGGAACAGTTTACACTCAGGAACAAAATCTACAGTCTAATACTATTTAGATTACAGTGACCCATATACATTATGAAACCAGTTGATCTAAAAGACAAAAGAAAGGAAAATAAAAATAAATCCACAGTAAATCCATCTCGAAAGAAATCATATTTTCACAACCAGAATTTTAGATGCTCAAACCATCCAAATAATCTGTCCTTTTAGATTAAAAGGAGAATTAATAGTAAGAAAAGCTCCCATGATTTCATTTTATGCACAGGGTTTCAGTGGTTAGTTTAATTGGGTTTATCCTACCAATTTCCCCTGATCTTCTTTAGGGTAACAAGAAAGAGAAGGAAAATTGACATAGCAATTTAAAACATTATACTAAATCTCTCTGTGGGAGACAAAAGCAGCCTTACAAATAGGAGAAATCACCAGAATTTGCAGAACTGTCCCTTTGATTAGTCAGCTGACCAACAGATAGCTCCAGAGAACCCATTATCCATTTACCATTGTATTAAATTGTTATAAGCAATGGATAAGACTATCAAACCTAAACCACAGAGTTTATAATCTGTTTAAAACCATAAGATTAAGAAATGTTAAATACTCCAACCAAAACACTCAATTGTTTGGTTTAGGCAGGAAATGCCAGAGCACTCTTCTGGTGATGGCAAAACATATGATTCACATCATCGCTCCTGCTAAAGATGGTTTTTAAAGCTATCAATATATTAAATGTATCTTCATAAAAGCACCAATTACATGCAACTTAATTATCAAAGACTGATGAGAAAAGAGGCAGATGATACTAAGTCCAACACTCAGAGCCATTTGGGTCGTGAAGTTATTTACATCAATCTTTGAGAAGAAGCTGATGTAAAACTTTGCAGGCCTCTGGGGCCTAAAAAGGTGGGGTCTCTAATAGGCCAGTTCCCACACTATACTGGACTACCTTGGGTAAGGGAACTGTAAGTAACGAGCCCACCCAACTCACAACACGTAAACATGAATCTAGGAGGCCTTAAACTGAAATTTAAGCAGAACGCAGAAGCACACAAAAATTTTAGACATCAAATTAATTCTTTTAACACTTGGTTTCAAAAACAACATCTAGCAAATAACCAAGGATAGAAAGAAATAAAACACTATGATTCAGAACTAGCAGAAACAACAAGCTACAGAATCAAATCCATATAAAGGTCAAGATATTAAAAAGAGACAAAGATTTAAAACAATCACATTTACTATATTAACAGAGATAAACACTAAGTTTAAAGGTTTGGGCAGGAAAACTATAAACAATAAAATACAAAAAACCTGAAAAATAACTAAATACAAATTCTATAACTGAAATTCACAATAATTGAAACTAGGAACCCAATCAATAGGCTTAACGGCAGATAAGACACAGTTGAGGAGAGAATCAGCAAACTGTAGTGGAGAAGAAATTATTCTGAGTATAGCTTAGAAAAATGATGAAAAACACAGAAGAAAGGGTAAGAGGCAAAGGGCATACAGTGAGAAAGCTAACATACTTAACTGCAGAAGAGAGAGAGGGAGAAAACAGAAACAATATGTGAAGAAATAATGGCTGAGAATTTTCTTGAACTAATAAAAGAAATTAACCATCAGACCCGCAGCAGAAAAAAAATAAATCTATATCTAGATATATTATAGAAAAACTTCAAAAATAAAAAGCAAAAATAACATTTTTTTAGAACAGTCTAGGAAAAAGGCGGCAGTTCCTTAGATTAGCAATTGAAGTCAGAAGACAACGGAATAACGGACTAATATATTCAGTGTTTTCAAAGAAAATAATCACCCAGAATTCTATACCTAGCCAAAATAATTTTCAAGAATGAATGTGAAATAAATAAAAATTATTTGTCCCAGCTAACCTACCCAATGAAATTTTTACTTCTTCAAAACCCAGGCATATATTCATTTTTTCCTATCCCATGAACACCTTGAAACAATGTATTGTACATGCAAGGCAGCTGGCTAACAAATACTTGCTCAAATATGTCACAACTAAAACCACCAGAATGTGTTAGAATAAGAGCAGGAATTTTTTTTTTCTTTGCCGCTATATCTCTGATACCAAGAACAGTGCCTTAAAATGGGGGCCCAGGAGATACTATAAAATGAATTATTAACATAATTATAAAAATATTACATGCTACTACAATGGCTAGACATAATTATTTTTACCTTTATATAAATGGACAATAAAAATTCTACTGTTCATTACAAATCAAATGTTCTTAAATAATTTAGAACTTTAAAAAAGTCAAAACATACTCCACAAGTATGAGCATATATTTATTATAAAAGGGTAGCTTGTGGGACTGGGGTTGTGGCTCAGTGGTAGAGTGCTCGCCTAGCATATGTGAGGCACTAGGTCCGATCCTCAACACCACATATAAATAAACAAAATAAAGGTCCATCAACACCTAAAAAATATTTTAAAAAATAAAAAGGTAGTTTGTAACCTTTCTAGTTTTGTGTCTTCCTATGTTCTCCACTTACCCCATACTCCATTCCTATTAATCAATTGCCAGTCTGCAAATACACAGGTTCTTTTTAGGCCGCACTGCTGCTTCTGTCCATAATGTCTTTCTTCCCAGTTTCCCAAAGGAAAAGTTGACTAGTTCTTTAAAGGCCCAGATCAAACATCACTTCTTTTGAAAAGGCTACCTCAACACTGTGATCAGTGAATTAGTAACCTTCTCCTCTCTATTCAGCTAATACAAAAGCCTTTTCTACAGAAGGTACTACATTGTGTTGATGTGACTTGTCTACACTTTGGTCTGCCTCATTAGGTGAGGGCCATTTCTCTTCTTTTATCTCCCTACCTTCAAGCGCCAATCTCAGTGACTACCACATAGTAAGTATCCAAAACTGTTTGCCAAGTTCATAAAAGATTTTTTAAAAAGGAGGGGCTGGCATTGTGGCTCAGTGGTAGAGAACTTGCCTGGCACATGTGAGGAACTGGATTCGATTCTCAGCACCACATAAAAATAAATAGTATATAAGTATGTGTCCATCTACAACTAAAAAGTATTTTTTTAAAAAGATAAAGAATGGGCTGGGGTTGTGGCTCAGTTGCAGTGTGCTTGCCTTGCACATGTGAGGCACTGGGTTCAATCCTCAGCACCACATAAAAATAAAGATATTGTGTCCAAAAAAAGATATATCATTTTTTGTATAACTAAAAAATGATTAAAAAGATAGAGAATAAGGAGCTCTAACAAATAACAAGAGACCAAGGAAAAACAATTAAAGGCAATGGTGGGATCATGGGACAGAAAAAAACAGAATAGGAAGAAAGACAAGGGCTATAGTTTAGTTAACAATGTTGTACCAATGAATTTCTCGCTTACATTTTTTAATCCATAACCCTATGGTTACATAAGTAGTCAACATTAGGGTAACCTGAATGAGGGTACATATAAAGTTATACTATTTTTGTAATTTTTCTATAAATCTAAAATTATTTCCAAATAGTTTAAAAAACATTTGCAGGCATGAATCATTTTGTTAAACTGCGGAAACATCATAATGAAATATTCGGTTTTACTACAAAGTTCTCAGATATATCACATAAAATTAATAATGAGAGAGCCCAAAGGAACCATTGCCAAATCTATACCTTTGAGTTTTTTTTACCAAGAATGAATTCATGCACATATGCATCAAGTACAATTAAAAACAAAGCCAAACAAATTGTGTGAGAAGTACAAAGCATATTTAATATACCTACAAACATATCTATGGCCAGTACAGTCAATAAAGAAACAGGACTCCCTGACACCACTTTAAGCACTCTCTGGATAATATAGAACTCAGCGATACACAGAAGAATATGTAAATCACAATACATGAAATTCAATACAACCACACAGATATTTCATTTTGACACATCATTACACATGAACTAGGCTCTATATAAAGCACTGTGCAATGCCATACAATATGATAGAAAAAGGTGTTCCTGATAAAATTGTTGAGATTGTGAAAATACAAATGTGGAAGAAGATTGGTTTAGAAATACAAATTATCAAATAAAACACCATTCAATAAAACATTTAGGACTACAGATAGAAGTGAAAGTACAAAAGCAATCTACAAGACAAGCATCATTAAAACATTATGATGTTTCAGGGCCACTACAGTGGTAATAAGTACAAAAATTATAGATTTTAAATACCACTGTCACAAGCCAAATAAGTTCATTTTTAGATCATCTTCAGAATATCAGTAACAGTGGCAATGGGCAGCAATACTGGAGACATGGATTTGAATTGATCCATCAGGACATTAATCTTTTGAAATTGTTTCAGTTTAAAATGAAGGAATCTAGATAATTTTTTTTTTCATAAAGAGGATGATGAAGGAAGGAAACAATTATCCTACAGATATTCATTGTAACTTAATATGTGCCAGGCACTGTGGTACTGTTAGGCACACAAAAAGATACAGTTCCTGCCTTATTGGAGTTTACAAACAAACAATACTTATAAATGTGATGATATTATGTTAGTGAAAAAACAGGAGGCAACAGACATTCAGAAAGCCTCCTAGATTCAAATTATACTAACTCTTGAGATGGAAAGGAAGACTGAGCATTAGCTAGACAGAAGCAAGGGTTCTCGATAGAGGTAGCTTTGGTGATGGAAGATCTGCAAGTAAGTAGAACATGGCATGTTCAAGGCAGTGAGGAAAATCCAGAATGTAGAATGTGGAGTGGGATGGGCAGTGTATGCATTTGTCCACATGTATACTATGATTCTCAAAAATAAACAGGAACTTACCTGGATGCTTTAAATAACTGATTCTCTTAAGCTACCTCAAGCTATCATGATCACCAATATTAGTAAACCTAGCCTTCTGCCAAAGGAAGAGCATGTTTTAATGAAAAACTTAATATTTAAAGACATTTTCTTTGCTTTTAAGAAAACCTTATAAAATAGCCTTTGAAAACAAAGTAAAATGTGTCAAAAGAAAAAGAAATCAACTTACACTGGATGTACACTGGAATCACATCCTAACTATGCAGGCCTTTCAAATTATTTAATTTTAAAAAGAGAGAGAAGGCTCATTATTAGAGAAATTCTTAAATTCTTGAACTAGCTGCTTGAAAAAGTTGCCAATTTTGGCTGAGGTCCCTTACTCAAAAGATCCTAAAATTTTCCAGAAGAAATAAATACTTGTAACCTTGTAATAAATAAGAACGAAATGTGATACCGAGTTAACTATTTTCAAATGAGTCCCAAGTATCGAAGACTGGAAAAACCTGTTAAAAGCTACCCATATAACATTTCTTCAATTTAAAAGAAATCCACTTAAATAAATAAGACAATTTTATTTCTCTTATTTTGTGAGAATAGCATCTGTTTTCTGGATTAACTAATTACACTTTGAAACAGTAATTAAGCATAGATATACACTATGTGGACAAATGCTATAGACTTGCTAAATAAATAACACAGCTCATGCTAGACATAAGGACAGACAGAATTACTGTACTAGTCAAGAAAATGGAATAAGCAGGAACACAAGCACTGGGCATAGCTCTCTGTTGGGGAAGCCCTGGGTGACTGATCCCCTATAGGTCACGTTGTGCAATTTTTCCAGAAGCATATCTATTAGTGAGCTGCTATGGTTTGGATACAGCTTACATATGTCCTCCAGAGGCTCACATGTTAGAAGCTTGCTCCCCAGTATGGTGATGTTAAGTGGTACTGAAACCTTTAAGAGGTGAAGCCTACTGGGAAGTCATTGGGGGTGTTGCCCTTGGAAGGGATTAACATTGTTCTCCTGATATCCCAATTGCCTCTGATTTCCTGTCTCACCCATGTTTTGGCTCCCTCTGGACAAGCTCCCACCATGATACCCTCCACTATTAGGTCAAGAACATAAGGCTACCTGATCCACCAGAGGTCAAGAACATAAGGCTACCTGATCTTTTACTTTTAGCCTCCAAAACAGTGAGCTAAATAAATCTATTTTCTTTATAAATTATCTAGCCACAGGTATTTTGCTACAGTAATAGACAATGGACTAATACAGGAGCCTTGGACATACATTTTTTTTAAAACCTTTGTGCTTTTTCTCCCTATGGGTCATCCAAGTCTAATTCAATCATCATGAATCACAGAAGCAATTAACATTATTAGAAAACATTTAAAATTCATTTCAAAGTTTACCAGGGGGAATGCTTAATTTAGGATTTCTCTAACAAAAGATATCTACAGAGTTAGCATACACACAAAATAACCATATTGAATAATTTGTTACACGAAACTTCCCCCGTATACAAAATAACTGTATTGAATAGATTGTTACACTAAACCTCTTCCTTTAACTATTCCTACCCCTTTCTTTCCCTCTCTTCAAGTTCCAAATTGAAGTTAATACTTCAGTTACTTATTTATCATCAGGATTATTAAACAACAATCATTTACAGTTAAATTCATTTTTTCCCCATAATTAACTGAACAACTCAATCAATAGCATCAAGGACACTCTGCTTTCAGAAGTTCATGGCTGCTCTACCTATGGGCACCCTTGAGGGTGATAAGGGTGATGTTGGTAAACCAGATTAGAGAACATCTACCAGGCCAGCATGATCACTCGTGTTCCATTAGAGACATTGAGTACAACATTAAATCTACATGGGTCATTAACTGAACTGGACTATAATTAGGTAGCACCCCCAGAATAAGAAATAAAAGAAAGTGTCCCAATATGGGTATAAAATACATGACTGTGTATCAGAACCTCCTTTCTACTGCTGATTGCCTAAAAACTGGAATATGGCTGTTACAACTGAAGTTATAGGAAGAGTGGGAAATAGGAGGAGGAAAAATGCTCACAATATTAATCTTTTTAAAATACAGACTAAAGGAATGCTTAGAATGAAGCTACTCTAGAAGTTATATGAAATATAAAGGGAATAAGGTATAATTGTTAGTAAGTATAGAATGTATTTAAAAAAAAAAATCACACACCTTTATTGCCTTTTGCCTCATATTATGAATATGACTCACTGCCATTCTAGAAAATATACCAAAATATTTAAAGGAAAGATAACTTGAAATGGATAAAAGAATCTCCAATATTATAAAATAACAATTTTTAAAATCTTGATGAGAAGAAAGACCTCAAGAGAAATTAACAACATGCTTTCTATAAGAACTTAATGGAACTGTTAAAATGGCAAGGAGACTGAAGTCTAAAGTGAGTGAAGAACTTACAGGCAAAAATTACCTACATCAAGTTTTTCTTTTAAGTATGTACACATACACACACGTATGTACGCACACACACAGGGTTATATACACATATATGCTATCATTTAACAGCAAAAATTCCAGAGGAATTCAAACAATGTTGATCAAATATCCTCACTCATATCATACTCTGCTAGGCTATGCACAGAAATCAAATACAGTAAGTTACTGTGAGGATTTCAGAGGGAAGATATTTCACATTTCAAAATATACCTTGTTTAAATATGAGGCAATGAGATCCTGAAAATGGCAAGGGCGTCCGACCTAGGCTAAACATACCAAGTTCAAGATCAGGAAAGAAAGGTAAGAGTATAGTATTTGTGAGTATGTACATTTACTCCATGCCTTCTTCCATATCTGCTGTATACAAATTCAAGTTTCTAGTCCTAAACAAACTTCCTCTTAAACACAGGAGGACTTTTGAAGGAGGCTACAGATCTGTCAACCATTACGACTGAAAAGGTAGGAAGAGTGTGAGAGGCTAGGCAACTGAACAGGGGAAAACACCACCCCCCAAAAAAGGAGGAAAAAAGTAAAGGGAGAAAATTCTGTAAATTAAAATCATAGAAAATACAACATTTACTCTCAGGGGGAAAAAAAAAAAAACTTTAGAAATAATTAAACAATTCTCTCTTGGTACCCATAAGCTAAAATGGAATTTCTAAGCACTAAACCTCAAAAATTAAGTTCATTTTTTTTTAATTAAGTTCACTTTCTCCTTGATAAGTTTGTTGGATGCCTAAACACAAGAAATATCACAGATAAAAGGGTACTAAGGGGCTGGGGTTGTGGCTCAGAAGTAGAGTACTCGCCTAGCATGCGTGAGGCACTGGATTCAATCCTCAGCACCACATAAATATCGTGTCCACCTATAACTAAAAAATAAATATTTTTAAGAGGGGGTACTAGGATTTCAAAAAGGCAGGTACACTAAATCTTTTTATTATGGAGAAGAGAGAAAAAAATAGTTTAAAACAAGTGAATTCATTAATTGATTGGAAAACTACAGCATATCAAAGCAGTGACAGTGAGAGGTCTTTCCCAGTGTCCCATCCTATTCAGTGATGTCTGACCTCGATAAAGCAGGAAGTGAAATAGAATATCAGGGAAAGGAAGCAGCTGGCTACAAAAGTATACTCAGGTCCTCCCTTCAAATGGTTTGGGACCTAAGTCATTTGGTATAGAACCTGGAAGGTGTGCTCCATGCTTATTCATAAATGCTACAAATGCTCCACAAAATTTTCTATAAACAAAGGTAAAGAGCACTGATCAGGTCATTTAATGTGCATAAATAATTTAAGGGAGAAAATTATGGTCTGCTGTAGAAACCTAAGCAGGACCAAATTAAGCCAAAACATCTTAAGCCATAGAATCTCCTACTCACCTAGTAGGCCAGTGTCCATGAAGAACTTAAGACAGCTAACAGAAAGCAGGACACAGCCCAAAGGCAGAGGAGGTGAGTGGGGAGCTTATGTACAAAGTGAGAAGATGCATTCAGCAAGATGCAGGAGTCGATTAGCACAATGTTAACCCAAATCTGTTGTTCTGTGTGCTATCAAGCCCAAAAGGAGCTGCACAGGGATCAAATCAGCTATACAACCAAGGGGGTAAACTCTAAAACTTGTAGGAAATAGACCTGGTCATACTTATATTAATAAGGCCAAGGACCATTTTATATCATAACTTTCCAGATGTCTCATATCTCCATTGCTTGCTTTCCCTCCACCCTCTTCACATATATAGACGCTGTATTTTCTGAGTAAGCAACCTCAGTTCAGAGGCTGAGGTTGTGGTTCAGCGGTAGAGCGCTCGCCTCACATGTGCAAGGCCCTGGGTTCTATTCTCAGCGCCACATATTAAATAAATACATAAATAGTTTTATTTTTTAAAGAAAGAAACCTTACCTCAAAGACCAAAGAAAGAGAATTTGGGGAAAGATTCACAGTTGACTTGATTTGAGAAAAAGGAGCAAAGGCAAAATTTCAGCTGCTACAGATCAAGTACCCTGGGGTCTACCAGAAAAAAAAAAAAATCCATAAAACAAAAAAATAGATGAAGGGAAAATAGAACTAAGAACTTAGCCAGAATTTAACTGAGAGGAGGTTACTGAAACTACAAGAATATATAAACACATAAAGTAGAGGCTCAGGAGGAATATGTTGATCCATATAAAACTGCCATTTTTTATAGGTAAAAAACAGTCAAATATCAGTAATTTTACAAAGGTAAAACAAATGATTATTACAATGTTCTGCACCAGAAAAGTCGACATAAAACAAATGACTGACAGTGTGACTGCTCCAGAGAGCACTGGAATGAATATATGTTTTAGGCCCCATTTGAAAGACGCACCTGTGACAAACAGGACAGCCAAACTGGGAAGTGAAGGTGTGAAAAGAGAAAGAATAACCCCCAAGAGATTTCTCTACTGGGGTAGGGGGTGCCTTTCCAAAAGGTTTCTATTCTTGCCCATTAAGTCTAAGCAAATTCTGGTGGGTCTGATTTTTCTGTAGTAAAGGTAAAGAGGACAGATGTGAAAAGGAATGCATACCAAAAAGACCGAGAGAATGAGAGAAATTCAGGAAATCAAGAAAATGATCATCTCTGCCACTTTCCATCCACCCACTACAGAACCCAGAGACATTCTGCCTCGATCATGGTGGAATCCCAACTGACATCTGCAGGATGAAACAATGATCAAATACTCTACAACTGAAGGAAGGAGTTACAGCCCCACTGACAGGCAGTAAGTAGTAGGGTTCTGGAAAGGAAACTTTCACTGAGTTAAAGGGGTCTAAATTGCAAACTGTGACCAGGTGGATGTGGATGTGGAAGGCACATCAGAGATGGAAGCTCCAGACAAACCCAGCAGGAACTAGAGACAAGAAACAGATGGAACAGAGTTGGAGGTGATGAGTCAGGGAAAAATGGACTGAATCATCTTCTAATTCAGGTGGTGGACACTCTGTTCACGGCTGGTTTGGGAGGCTGAGACAGGAGGATCATGAGTTCAAAGTCAGCCTCAGCAAAATTCAGGCGCTAAGCAACCTGGTGAGACCCTGTCTCTAAATAAAATACAAAACAGGGCTGGGGATGTGGCTCAGTACCCCTGAGTTCAATCCCCAGTACCCCAAAAAAAAAAAGGAGAAGGAGGAGAAGGAAGAGGAGGAGTAATAGTAGTTTGTTCATACTAGGCTTTCAGGTATAGTTGGCAGACAAATGGAAGGCCAAAGTAGGAAGAGGGAGGATTTCAACATAGGTAAAGGGATGAAGATGGTAATTTTCTTGGCTTTCTGAACTTCTCTTGTCCCGTTCTCTTTTCAGGACACATTCCTTTCACCTTTCACCTGTCCTCTCTACTCTCACCAAAGACAGAACTCACCAGATCACCAGAATTGGCTTAGACTAATGAACACATGTTTGAAATATCACAATATTTAAGTTTCAGACAAAATAAATTAAAATCCCACTCATTTTGATTCATCTGTTGGTGCATCATTTTTTCTATTTCTCACAGATTTTGCTACACTTCACTCTTAATGGTTTGTTTACAAGCCATACTAAAAAAGTCTCATTTTTATTAAACCATTTTTTTTTTTTTTGCATAATCATCTATCCCAATGCTATTAAAACCATGTCCCATGTCTCCCTAGCCTTCCCTGTCATGAAAATATACATCTTGGGTCAAATGTGAAGAGTAATTATAGCATACATTTATAGATTTTTGAGTGTGTACATGTGGGACTGTGACATTTCAAGGCGTGGAAGAAAGAAGTGATCCCATCCAGGGTGCAAGCTATATGTGAGTACCTTGTCTGCAGATTTAATAATAGTAATAAACCCAACTAAGAGTTAGTCTGCTTTTTATTATTATCCTGCACCAGCTATTCTAAACAATTCTAACTCCTACTTGCTGGGGCTGACAGCTCCCATGAAAGAGACCATTTCTCCCTGGTCCACCACTGCTGCTCAGCATCATATTAAATGCTTTACAGAGAGTCTCTTTTACTCTCATTTCAATGGGAAAACAGAAGCTCAGACTAAGTTAAATGGAAGATTGAGGATTTATCCTGGACAGCCTAATTTCCAAGTCTGCATATTTAACCTACAAGCTACCCCTACTCAAGGAAAATGAGGAAAAGACGGCAGAAACCCTGGTTTAGCTCGGCAGAGAGTAAACAGCTGAATTTGGATGTCACCTTCCATTAGCCTACCTCCTACCTTTTCCATCAATCAACAACTGACATCCTATAGCTCAGAGAATACTTTTTACTTATTAATTTATTGCCCATTTTTTGACAGTTTCCCTTAAGTGAAGACAGGTTAACTTTGCCACACAGCTAGTCACTGTGGCCTGAGGCAACGATCTCTCACAATGGACAGGGAACCATTAAAAAAAAAAAAATCTATCTCATGAAAACATTTTGGACTCCTTGTTGTTCATTTTAATGGGCAAAGACATCTTTGTTTTTATATAATTCCCACAATAGAACATTAATTTTTCTTAAGTGCTTTAATTTTAGACTATCTATACCTTTCACAGGAAACTATCAGACTGAGAGAATGAAAAATATAAATAAGTAAAAAATAAATACATTTCTTCATTGGCCAAACTTGAATGAAGCAAATAACATTTCTTCTCCCCATTTTCTCCATGTAGTAAGCAGAATTTTAAGTCACAATCTTCAAAATTCTAGTGAGGATAGAATTTCTCTAATAATCTAAAATCCTCTGACCACAAAAGTTCAAACAAGAGGATAGGTATGATTTAATAAAACAGTAGCTTCACCTCGTAAATGGGAAGCTCATTGTACCCCTCTAACTCTCATGATACATACTCAGTTCTCACAAAGGTCTGCCTTCAGGGGAGAAAGTACTGACCACTCAAACTGAGTACCTAGTTCCTGGAACAATTATTTTCAGGGAAATTAAAAATATATATACTTGCCTCTTGACTCTAAACACCACTGTCTTTAGCTAGGCTAATATGAATCACCCTGGGAGACAGAGTTCTGCCCTTTATATCCAAAGAAAATCAGACTGAAATATGAGAAAGCTAAAATTTAGCCAGACCCTAGACTATATGAGTTTTCTATTGACACAAACAGTAGCCTAAAACAACACCTATCTATTAGCTTGCAGTTCTATAGGTCAGAAACCTAGGCAAGCTTAGTTGGGGTCTCTGCTTAAAATCTCACAGAGCCAAAAATCAAGATGAGGGCTGGACTGGAGACTCCTGGAAGAAGGCCGTTCAAGTTCAATTAGGTTGTTGGCATAATTCATTCCTAGTGGTTGCAGAACTCAAATCTCCATTTTTCTGCTGGCTGTCTGCTGGAGCCACACTCAAGCTGCCCCTTATTCCTGTCCATGTTCACAGACAGTAACAACATATTGAGCTAAATCCTACTCATCTCTGATCTTTCTTCCTACCAGTCAGAGAAAGCTCCGTTTTTAATGGGTTAATGTAGTTTGAATAGCCGAGCAGAATAATCTCCCCCTTACCAAGCAAGGTAATATAATCATAGGAGGGATATTTTAACAGATTCACAGGTTCCACCCATACTCAAAGAAAAAAGATATTATACAAAAGGAAGAGTCACTGAGTCAATCTGAGAACTCTGTCAACCACACTGAAGCAGGGCAAATCCAACAAGGTAATGAATTCCACACTAGGAGGGCTTCTAAAAGAGAGATGGAAAAAACGTTATTTGCACCACACACATTATCAATTCTATTCATTTTAAAGAAATTAGGGTATTTTCCTATTCTTTTCCCATACCCTTAGGGCTATACATTGCTACTTTTGATTTCTTCTAAGTTGTAACCTTACCAATGTACACTGCACATTCACAGAAATCAAGTTTCATAAAAATGAAGCAAACATCACAGGCCAAATATTTACTGTGAATATCTACTTAGTAAAAGCCACTACATTAAGTACTGTCAAAGATGGAAATAATATTAACTCCTCTCAAAGGGGCTGATAAATAATGCAAGGCAAAGAGAAGATAATATAAAATGATTAATGGTGCCACACTTTATATTAGTTAAAAGGCAAAGAATTAATGAAATATTCACATCAAATTGTACAGTTTTTAAATAGAAGTCACATGGCCAGAGTTTTCCTACAGCATGCCACCTGTAACTAGTAGATATGAAGATCTCTAAAATAATGCTATGATTTTAAAATTTTTGGAGGTTTAGTGTACATATAATTTTTATGTGAAAACAAGAAAGACATATTAGATATATGTCAAAGCCATTAGCTATTTGAATAATGGAATTACAGAAGATTTTAATGATGTTTACTAATTTTTTTAACTTCTAATTTTTTCCCAGTGAGTTTGAGCAAATTACGGTATTTGCCCCAACTTTCTTCAAACCAAAAACTGTCTAATCCATAGCCTCCTACTCCAGAAAGTACTGGTGGTTTTGACATAGCACACATACAAAAAAAAAAAAAGATTAGAGCCACTCAAACCTGCTACCGGGAATCTAAACAAGGAAACACATTTGCTAAGAGCAGGAACTAGCGTTGAAAGGATATAAGAGAGTTGAAACTAATAAAAGCCTAATAATAAGAAAAGATCACAGCAAAGCAGGTTCTGTACAGGGGAAGGCAAGACCATACCAGAGGGGAAGCACAGGGTATGGACGTGCAGGCATGCGGATGAACAGACAGAAGGACAAAGGCAGCATTCACTCTTCCAGAACTTTTTTGATTTCTGAGAAGTTTCTAGTGTGCTTTTTAACAAGTGATTTTCTATTGTTTTCAACTAAAATAAGCCTAACTAAAATAACGCTAAAAACATTATTTCTATAAGGCTAAAAATTAAAACAAAAGACAAGTTTTTAAAGGTCTTCTAAAAGATTATTTCTTAACTTGGATTTTTTTTTAATTCTTACTTTATTTTTTTAAGGATTCTTCAAATCCTGGTTCCTGCCCTGTTGGAAATCTCTGAAATTCCCACCCCCAGCACTCACAAACAGAACAATCCAGCCAGAAAAGGATTTGCCTATTAGCTACGCTATCACCACCAAGACAGCAGCCTTATTAAATTACAACTGTTTGAACAAGGTCAAGCACTCAGAGTTTAATTCAAAGTGTTTCCAGGTATAATGCTGTCAGGTCAACTTAAACAAGCCAACAGAGGCTTAGAGCCTGATTAAATATTAAAACAGAATCTTTCACATCTGTTTTTACCCAAGGATGAAATTACTGTACATCACTTCAACCAGCTCATTAATACACTACACACACATCTTGCCTCAAAGGTTACAGGAATATCAATGCTTCAGAGGCCTGCAGTGAAACCTGCCCACACAGCCAGAAGTGAGGTCACTGCATACTTTATAGGATGTCAATATTTCTTTATAGAATGTGAGAGATAATCAGTTAGACATAGACACATTTTAAATTAAAGGATGAAAACCTCCATGAAGATAAGCCAGTTACTTTTGATCTGAACCTTTTAATCATTCATTCACTTGGCTTTGATAGGTAACTTGATAGTACACGTTAGGCAAAAATTTTGATTCAACAGTAATTATTTTATAAAATGGAGGGTTGTCACACTCAAATAGACAGCCATGGTGACTTCATTTTTTAACTTACAAAAGCATAAGTATAACATATAAAAGGCACATGTAAACATTTGAAAGCACAAACACTTGGGACACTCGAGAGAATATGCTTTTTATGGCTTTATTAAATGAAAGAACAGTTCAAGATGTGCTGCTTTTCTCCTATAACAAGAAATGGCACCTGGACAAACATCTAAAACTACTTAGAATATTTCTCTATATTTACACTCCCCTCCATCCTCAGAACCTGCATTCAGGGAACAACCATGAAACTGCTTTGCAGCACTACATCATTGACTATAATAGCTATCATTTGGATTTGCTGTGTTCTTTTCTATCCTACACTGTTTTTCTGATGCATCACCCCTTTCACCTGGGGAACCTCACTGATCCTTGACAGGTGTCAAGCACAGTGCCTTCCTGCCCTAGCCACTCCGGTAGGCAAATCCTTCAAACTACAATCCCTTTGCCCCTGGCAAGGGTGGGCACATACCTCAAGGAGATTATTTATATATGCATGTTGGGAGAGAAAAGTCTTGGAGGCTGCTCACCTGGCAGGGTGTATATGCAGCCATTTTCTCATCCCCAAGCAGACAGCCAATATGCAAAACAGGCTGGCAGACAGAAGGAGCAGAGCTCAGCAGGCAGAGAAACAGCCCTGACCATATACCCTGAGCAAGTAGAGCCAACTGAGCCTAAACCAGCTCTAGCTTCTGTTTTGAATATTATATTGTCTCTAAATAAGTCTGACATTAATTAATGTTAACATTATATGTATTCAGATATTAGCAACAAGGTAATGAGAAAAATATCTATTCTGACCCAAGACATACTTAATTCACACTTCCTCTAAGAATTCTACTGGCTCTCTTTTCTGAAGTTCTTTAGAACTTACATAACACTACATAGAGATTTTATCTTGTACCACTTTCTTACTGTTTCATGTTTTTTTTAAAGTTTTAATAATCTTGTTGTTATATATTAAAAATAAAGACTACTTAAGTGTAAGATATTCTAAATTAGTTCAATATAGACTAGGACAAGGACAACAAATTCTAGCTATTTAATACCTGACCAAAAATAATGATGCTAGTGTTGATGATATTTGTGAAATCTGTTCCATTCTAATACTACTCTATTTCATATTGTTTTCAATAAAAAAGATGGATACAAAAGGTTAGTTCTTTATTCAAGAGTACAGACCAAACTTTACAAAGAAGGGCTGATTACAGGGTCTAGACCCTGGGTGATAAAACCTTTTACACCCCAAGTTAATCACTTTGGGCTAAGGACAAATTATTCAACAACTATTTGTTGGGTAATGGAGTTTTAAAAAATCATTTAAGATACTGATATATCATCCAGTTTTTCATACTAAAAGCAGCTGCTTCCATAAATGCATGAAAAACATTTTCTTTCTTTAAATTCATTGACTTTTGGAAATAAAAATAAAAGTTCTTTTTCTTTTCTTCAAGGGATGATTATGTTTGAAAATGAAGGTAACTATGAGCAGAAAAACATTTTATGCTTTTTTTTTTTTCTTTCTTTTCCTGCCACAGCTCAGTACTAAACATCATTTCAGAGAGAAAACCATAGGGTACACAGCCAGGAGACCCAAGCTAGAGCTCTTGCCATCACCAACTGGCTCTGGAAGGACAAGACAGACAAAGCACAATTTTTGTCTGGAACCTATTTTCTTAACTGTACAGTGAGAATAATGCCCACCTTATCAATCATAGAAGAGGGCAGTGAAGACTAAATGAAATGATGTTAAAAAAGAAAGAAAGAAAAAGCATATCATCTGAAAAACATAAACAAATGTAAATTGCTGTCTACTACCTGGAGAAAATAAATCAGCTATTTTCATATGCTATGTGCAAATATGATATTACTTAATCCTGTTCCAATTTTACAAATGAGAAAAAAAAAGTACAAAGAGGTTAATCCTACCTCATGCAAAATCACAGCATAGGTAAAGAATCACAGCAGTAAAGCCCAAGTCCTTCCCATCGCAATGCTGCTGCCAATTGACTTCAGAACAAGAAAGCTTCATACTTCACTTATTGAGGATCCAAATTCTAAGTGGTTTTGCCCTTATTTTTACCAATGCATCACAAATTTTTTAAAAAGATAACAGTTCTACAATAAGCACTCTGTTGTTTCCTTTTTTTTTAAACTAAACAAACAGATTTATAATTAACGAAGAAGTACAGCAAATACATATATGGGCCTGTAGTGTTGGGTTGAACACAGTAATGTGTCTCTTACCCTTGGTATGGTTAAAACTCTTAATTTAAAATGACAAAAAAAATCTGCAACTGTAGTTTCCTATGGAGTTTTCAAGATCTAGGAAACAAATAGCACCCAAATTTTCAATTTTGGGGTCAAAAAAGCAATGCTTATAGGTTCCTAGTATTCATTTAATAAATGTAAACTGTGATGAGCATACTTAAGTTTTTAATAAGTCTTTTTTTTTTAATCTAAAGAAAAGCTGAAACTTCCTGACTAGAGAATTAAATTGAGATACAATTTGAAAGCATTTAAAAATCAAGTCCATCTTGGATGCAGTTCACTGCTGAGACACAAAATTGATGCTGCCCCCATCTTTTGTATTCTGTAGGATGCAAACAACATGCCTTACTATGAGGCAGCAGAAAAAGTAATGTTTCCTCATAGCAGAGATTACTGGAATTTCCCTGTCCACAAAGTTTAATGCTGGCAAAAGTAACCAAGAGACTTGAGGACTGAGGGCTAAGGGTTGTGCCTACTATAGTGGGGAAGGGGCAGGGCCACTAGACCTGGGCCACTGCTTCAGGTACATCAGCACATTCCCCCCAGGCAGAAAACAGCACTTCTCTAGGGACACAATCAGACTGCTTCTGGGAGAGATATTTTTCTTGTTGTGTTAAGGTAGCAGGTAGATGGGTACAGGCTCACAAGAGCACCATTCAGCGTCCGTGTGTGTACCTGTGCTTGTTTCAGGGATGAAGGTTGCGGTGAAACTAGAAGGTCAGGCTCAGGATTATAATAAAGCCTTTTGAGTACTTTTGAGTACTGAAATCTTAAACAGCAGTAGTTAATACAATACAAGCAATTTGTTTAACAGAAAATAGAATTCCCATATAGCACAGTCTTTTACCATACATAAATTCATACTTGAATGATATAATCAAGTAGAATAAACCATACTAAATGTAAAGTCAATAAATTCTTCTCTGATTGTTGACACCCCACATAAACACCAAAGAAAAGACTAAGAGGAATTTAACAGAAAGAAATTAATCATCTTAATACTTTGGTTTAATACTGATCTACAGTGAAATAATTTGGGCATTAGAACAGTTCACTTGAATTAAGATTTAAAGAAGCACAATTCATTAAACAACTTCTCAAAAGGATCATTTCCTCTAATTATTGCTTTTATAACACAAGACAAAGGCAATCTAATGTAAGTCCATAAAATCTACAATTAGCTGCCAAAATCTTACCAGATAAAATTAGAAAAGAAAGCATATTTGGAAGCACAACTGGTAAAAAGTTGTGTTATCTTATTTCTAAAAGGCATTTTCTCATAATCTTTTTTTTTTTTTTTGAGAGAGAGAGAATGAATTTTAATTTTTTTTTTTTAACTTTTCGGCGGACACAACATCTTTGTTTGTATGTGGTGCTGAGGATGGAACCCGGGCCTCACGCATGCCAGGCGAGCGCACTTCCGCTTGAGCCACATCCCCAGCCCCTCTTATAATCATGTAAAGTATACAAACATTATGGGCTAGATATTGTGATAGATTTGTTAGAATAAAGGAATAAAAAGGCAAAACTAAGATGGGTGCTTTGGGGCTTACAGTCCTGGGATGGAGAAATGGAGGGCTATAAAAAGCCTCACAATACTGCAGACAAGAGTTCTATGAGGCTGTTTGTAAGAAGCTATGGGAGAAAAAAAACAGCTGGCTGGATGACTGGAAAATCTTCACATCTGGAATGAGTCTTAGAGGAGGAGGAGAAAGAGCCTAAAAGCAAGGTCAGGCAAGAGGGAAAGGAAGACATTCCATACTCCAAGCAAGAAACTGCATGAAAGGGTACCAGAGGATGAGCTGTGAGGGAATCTTTGAACAAAGAAGAAAGTGGAGAAGATAAGGGGGAATGATATTATTGGAAGACGTAAAACTGGAAAAGCTGATAGGAACAAGATTGTAGAATAAAAACATTTTGTTTAAGCTATAGAATTAATCCAAGCTTTGTGGGTTATGCCTAAAGGAGGAAGCAACCATCAGAATAAGGAAAATATGATGCATACATACAATGGAACAAGAATCAGCCTTAAAAAGGAAAGAAATCCTGTCACGTGATACCACACAGATGAACTTTGAGGATATTAAGCCAAGTTAAATAAGCCAGTTACCAAAAAAGAAAAAGAAAAAAAAAACAGCCACACATTGCCAGGTGTGGTGGCACACGCTATAATTCCAGAGGCTCAGAAGGCTGAGGCAGGAAGATTGCAAGTTCCAGGCCAGCCTCAGCAACTAGTCCCTAGGCAACTTAGTGAGACCCTGTCTCTAAATAAAAAGGGATAGAGATGTAGCTCAGTGGTTAAGCATCCCTGGGTTCAATCTCTAGAACAAAAAAATACCACTAAACATTTCATGATTTCACTCACAAGAGGTATCTGAAGTAATCAAACTCTTAGAAATTGAAAATACAATGATAGTTGGTAAAGGCTGGTGGGGAGAATGTTTAATGGGAATAGATATTCAGTTTTGCAAGGCAGGAATTCAGAAGATCTACAGTACATTGTGTATATAGTTAACACTACTGTACTGTACACATAAAAATGGTTAAGATGGGGGATGGGATTGTGGCTAAGTGGTAGAGCGCTCGCCTAGCCCAGGTGGGACCCGGGTTTGATCCTCAGAACCACATAAAAATAAAGGCATTGTGTTGTGTCCATCTACACCTAAAAAATAATATTTTTTTAAAAATGGTTAAGATGGTACATTTTTGTTTCTTTTTTTGTCATGGTGCCAGAGATCAAACCCATGACCTTGGTCATAATAGGCAAGCAGTCTATCACTAAGCTACATCCCTAACCCAGTAAATTTTATTTTGTGTTTTTTACTACAAACCAACCCAAAAAAAGTCAAAAGAAATACAATTTAAGGGTGCCAAGTTTCAGGTTAATTAATAAGGGTCCGTTCCTAATGCCAATCTGGGAACATGATCTTCATTATTAGAAGTCTTCTAAGCTAGCAAATTTACAGTGTTAAGGTTGTAGTGAAATTTCAAATTTCTCAGCCAAACAATAATTGCTGCCAAATTCTATGCTTGAAGTCTGCAGGGTATAAAATAAGTGAAAGTGCACTAAATTATAAAACCCAGCTCTAGTCTATTGGTGCTGAGATGGTTGACTGTACCATCACCAAGATTATTGCAGGGTTCAGTAACTTATCACAACCACTGATTTCTAACCAGAATTTTAAAAAGAATATATTATCTTAAATAAATAAAGCTAAACTTTAAGGTATAAAAAGTTCAATCTTGGCTGGGATTGTAGCTCAGCAGCAGAGTGCTCGTCTAGCACGTGTGAGGCCCTGGGTTCAATCCTCAGCACCATATAATAAAATAAAGGTATTTAAAAAAAAGTTAATTTTAACTTTATCCAGTGTGAGGTTTTTCCCCTGAAACCAGCAGTGAGGTCAAGGAGTGAAAGGCAAGTACAAAAAAAAAGGGAAAGTCTATCTCCTCGTCTATGGTCCATCCTCCAGGCTGTAGTATCTTCAGCCTCTTGGTGGAGTCCACGGGCCAGTTTGTTTAGTGAGAGCCCTCCACTGGGTCCTTCACACTGCCTGACACAGGCAACAGTACACTTTTGGCTCAGTCTCCTCTCACTCAGCTCCTGTCCCTGTAGTTCCCACAGCCTCTTCCTGCTGGAGTCCTGCACCTGGCAGGCAGCCAGCTGCCCTCCATGCAGACCACCTGGCCCACAAGAAATGTCAAGCATTATTGCTACCCTATCTCCATACAATGCCTCCTGGGGCAGCTCTGGTCACATGACTGCTTTCAGATGACAGGAAGACTCAGTGTTGACATCCCCAGACTCCAGGAGAAACAAACCACACTCTCAAGAACTCTTCCTGGGATTGCATTCTAATCCCACAGTAGCACCTGGCTGGTAAATAACCCTGCAGCTCAATAACATGTCAATCTACCCTTCTGCATTGAACTCTAACCTCTGGGTTATTATCTTGAGGCCTCTCTAAAATGACTGTAGAGCGGGCAGAGAGAGGGACATTCCCCCAGGGAACAGCACTTTCTACTCATAGGTGTTCCTTGCATGGAATCCATTTCTAGTGTTCTCTTAAACAAGGTGGGTGATGGGATGGGGGCTGCATGCAGTAGACACTAGACCCATCTGGCTACCTTCTGTCAAAGTCCACAAAGGATGCTTCTAAAATCTCTTTTGAAATTGTGTGGGATGGAGTTGTGGCTCAGTGGTACAGCCCCTGTCTAGCAAGTGTAAGGCCCTGGGTTCGATCCTCAGCACCACATAAAGATAAATAAAATAAAGGTATTATGTCCAACTACAACTAAAAAATAAATATTTTTTTAAAAAGCATGTGTTTAGCACCTACCTACAGCTCTAGGACCGTAACCAGAATTTGAAACAACAGGAAAACTCCCCTTTAATACTTTGTCACATATATTTCTAGAGTGCTCAGGTAGAAAAATGACAAGAACTCTACCATATTAAGGACCAAACTAAGGTATTCTATAAGGACCAAACTAAGCTCCACAAAGTTCTAAGATTTCTTAGAGGATAGTTTGAAATTCGACTCTACTAAATATTTGAATTATTACAAAAAAAACACTCTTGCACAGAAAAGATAAATGCTGAACCCAAACCATTCACCATACAATACTGTGAACTGTCAACCAATGCTCAATGTTCTGATAATATGCACAAATCATAGCTAGAGGTATTGGTGCAAAATGTACACAAATTACAAGGCCAAACCCACTTGCATTAACATTGATGTGTGCAAGCAGGAAGAAATACTGGTAATTGTTAGTAATTCTTCTGACACTACTACCAACCTGTCCTTGTATTTCCTAACATTCTGTCCAGATTTAAACTTCAAGGTGGAAGCTATTAATAGACTAAGCCTAAGTAGTGAGCCTACCTCCGTTACACCTTGGAGGCAAGAATAGGAAACTGCCCATTTGCACTGCACTAGCTTCCAAAGCAGAAGGAAGACTCTACTATGGCTCACCAGTGGGGCAACCTAAAGTGAACAGCAAGTGTCTGTTACAAATATTCCCTATCTTCACCCTTAAAAAACTCGGGATAGCTAAGTGCAGTGGTGCACGCCTGTTAATTCCAGTAGCTTGGGAAGCTGGTACAGGAGATCAAGAGTTCAAAGCCAGCCTCAGCAAAAAGCCAGGCGCTAAGGAACTCAGTGAGCCCCTGTCTCTAAATAAAATATAAAATAGGGGGATTGTAGCTCAGTGGTAGAGCACTTGCCTTGCACATGTGAGGCACTGTGTTCAATCCTTAGTACCATATAAAAATAAATACGTAAAGGTATTGTGTCCATCTTCAACTAAAAAAAATATATATTAAAAATATATATATATATAAAATAGGGCTAAGGATGTGGCTCAGTTGTCAAGTGTCCCTGAGTTTAATCCCCAGCACCCCCTCAAAAAAAAAAAAAAACACTCCAAATATATGCCAAAACAACACTAGTAATGATAATGTTATTTCTACAGTTCACATTACATGCCAATATTGTTCCAACAATTTATAAAAGCAGAGCTCTGATCAATACCAATCTGCCATCATCAGTCAACATCAACAAGAAAATGAAAGCTCCCAGAAGGGCTAAAAATCATTAATGCATGGCTAATGACAAAGATGGCAGGAGATTATTTAATTTTTTAATGTCTGATCATGTTAATTGTCATGTTTAAACGTGCAAATTGCTGCTTATTAAAATATCCACTTACTAAAATAATAAATAATACATATGTGATACTTTTGTGAAATTGTCTTTTTAAAGCATCACAGCATAAATGAGTTCACTATTTCAGGGTAACCTCTTGTCCCATTTAGGGAAAAACAAGAGAATCTGATATATTATATTGTGGCAGAAAAAGTAGGAGCTGCCACCACATTATCCTACCTCAACTGACTCCCCACATTCCAAATTCCTATGGTCAGCTCAGCTCAGCAAGGCACCTGTAGAGCCAAAACCAGAATCCAGGAAGTTGACTGGAGGCTTCTTGCCAATGGCATCTCTTGAAGCAGCAGCGCCAGCTAACACTAGGGTTGAGCTGGCAATGGAAAGGCCTCCGGGTTAAATTAAAAAGAAAGCCCATGAAGAATTGCCAAGGAAAGAGAAGTCATTCCAAATCACACTACAGCAAAGGTAACAGGGAATACAGCATTCCCTAAACCATGTTCACCCATTTTCATTCTCCATCAATCTTGCTCAGTAAACCTTTCATGTTCAACTTTACCTCTTCATATAAAGAAGTGGTTATTTGCAAACACCGGAAGGCAGAGAGTGAAAACAAAGAAAATTTATGCCACAAATGTAATTTTGAAATTCAACCATTTACATGGAAAAGTAAACCCTAACTGTGCTCTATGTACCTTTAATACAAGGTTTAAACATATATCATAAAATCCTTAGAAAATAAATTTGAAGTGATTTGTATTTTTAAAAAATCCAAACTATGATAGTATAAAAATACTTACTAACCAAAAAATTAAATATAAAACACAAGCCTACTGAACCGAGGCCAAACTCCTAACCTAGCATTCTCAGCTCTTCATTCATAGTCTGGCCCTAACCTACCTTTTCAATCTTTCTGTTGCTTCCCTTTTATAAACCTGTTCTCCAAAATAACTGACTACTCACAGGTCTTCATATTATTCCTTCGTGCACAGTGATGAGCAGCCTTCCTTTCCTTCTGAATCCCTCCTTTAAAATCACACATCCAAATTCTGCCTTTTCTCTAGTGACTATCGCAATGACACCTTGACCCAGAAGCCTGTCCTGATTTCCCAGGAAGTGATCTCTCCTCCCTCTGCCTCCTACAGCCCTAGTAATCCTACTACAAGGTACATTCTACTTTTTTTTTTTTTGCAGTACCAGGAATTGAGCCAGTGGCCTCACACAGGCGAGGCAAGTGCTCTCTGACTTAGTTACATCCCAAGCATATTTTGTTTTGAAACACTGTCTTCAGAAGTTGCCCAGGCTGACCTTGAACTCATGGACCTCCTGCTTCAGCCTCCCAAGTAGCTGGGATTACAGACATGCACCACCATGCTAGGTCTATGTCTACTAAATCTTTTTTAATACTCATCATTGTTTTTTTGTTTGTTCTTTTTCCTCTTTTGGTGCTACTGGGAAGTAATCCCAGGAGTGCTGTATCACTGAGTTATACTCCCAGCCTCATTTATTTATTTGGTACCGAGAATGAACCCTGAGGTACTTACACTGAGCCACATACCCAGTCATTTATAATTTTTATTTTGAGACAGGGTCTTGCTATATTGCTGAGGAAAAAACTAAGTTGCTGAGGCTATCTTGAAATTGCAATCCTCCTGTCTCAGTCTCCCAAGTCACTGAGATTACAAGCATGCTTAACCAAGCCCTGCTTATTTTTTATTTTGAGATAGGGTCTCACTAAGTTTCCCAGGCCAGTCTGAAACTTGTGACCCTCCTGCCTCAGTCTCCTGAGTGGCTGAGATTATAAGCTAATGTCACTCCTAAACCACCTTTCCATGTGTTTATCTTCACAATAAGTACATGCTCTTACTTACAAGGATACACCCACACTATGACCATTTACATTTAAGAATCCCCTTAGATAGGCCTGCAAGAGCCTGGCAGAGCTTCCTCAAACCCAAGACAGTTCATCTCCAGACTGCTTTGTTAAACTCCTCAGATATAAATCCCAGTGTCTCTGTTGGCTCTTTCCTACTAGTGCTTAGCTCTCTACCCAAACAATGGCACTGGGTAATGCTACTTGGTTTGACCTATTTTTTGCCTCACCATACAATTCCCTTATCAAAACAGTAGAAGGAATGCCACCAGACCAGGCTTGCCCAGAGGAACTTCCAGTCCAGGATGATTCTGCAGCTTGAGAAATTCAACCTCTTTATACAGAAGAAAAGATTCCCATGGAGCAACTGGCCCCAGGCTGGGGAGTTCTGCTCCTCCCTTGCCCTGGACCTCAGTTCTCAATTCTCTCCCACTGAATTTTCACAGCTACTTAACTTCTTAATGGAGCTGAACAATCTCTCAGCCATCCAGACCTTAAAAGTTCTCAGAGGCAGCTGAATAACAAGCACACCTGCCAATGCAGACAAATGGTTCAGATGACACAAGCATTCAGGCAACTCTATCTTCTCGAACATAAATACATTTTTAAAAATTTTTCATTACACAATAATTGAACACATTTTCATTGTAAAAAAATAATTCAAACAATATAGCTGATATGATACAGATGAAGTCAAGCCTCCCCTGACAACTCCTCAATCTCATTTTATCAAGCATTTACATATCACCTTTCATCAACTCTGAAATCTTATCACTTACAATGTACATTATGATCCACCAAGACACAAAAAAAGCTCAAACTATTAAACTATGCCACAAATTGTTATACTGTGATTTCAAAAATGTTAGTCTGAAAAACATGTTTTAGAATATGAAATATAATACAGATAGAATTTAAATGAACTTATTTCATATATAAATTTCACATGCATAATAAAGAATCTTTCAAATACAATACATAACTAAATCTAGTTTTGAGGAGTTTGTTTTACATAAATGTGACAATTTTGTGATTTTTTTCACTTCATGTATCTGAGAGAGCTTCAATCTCAACTGCATAAAGATCTATACCACCTCTTTTTAGGCCACATACTTATTTTGTATGCTGGCCATATCACTGTGCATGTAATCATTCCAATGTTTTACCATTAATAAATGCTGACTTTATTATTTCTTTATATGAAAAATTATCAAAAGTATGTTGACTTTCGGGGCTGGGGACGTGGCTCAAGCGGTAGTGCGCTCGCCTGGCATGCGTGCGGCCCGGGTTTGATCCTCAGCACCACATACAAACAAAGATGTTGTGTCCGCTGAAAACTAAAAAATAAATAAATATTAAAATTCTCTCTCTCCCAAAAAAAAAAAAAGTATGTTGATTTTCATACTGCCCAAGTGCCTTTTCCAAAAGAGTCTGAACAATTTATTTGCTCACGGTGTGAAAGTATACCCATCTTCCCCTCACTCACTGTTGCCAATACAGAAATATCATTCTTTTTAATTTCTGCCATCTGATAGAAGAAAAATGTATCTGATTACTTTAATTGCATAATTCCTTAACTATTAATGAAGTTAACATCTCTTTGTATTTATTGGCCATTTGTTTCCTTTTAGTCAAATGTCTTTTGATATCTTTTGCCCACTGTTTCTATAGTTTCTTTATTAGCTTGCAGAACGTTATTTAACTTTATCTATTATACATACCTATTTTCTCCTGGTCTGTTATTTGTCTTTAATTATAAATTTGTGGGCTAGGATGTGGCTCAAGCGGTAGCGCGCTTGCCTGGCATGCGTGCGGCCCAGGTTCGATCCTCAGCACCACATACAAAGATGTTGTGCCCGCCGATAACTAAAAAATAAATATTAAAATTCTTTCTCTCTCTCTCTCTCAAAAAATAAATAAATAAATAAATAAAATTTGTGGTGCTGTCTTTGGCGGCATAGACATTTCAAATCTTTAAACAGTCAAATTTTCCCATCCTTTGTTATCTGTACCCGGTATTACTTACATACAGGCAACATTTTCTTCGAACATCAAACCCATTCTTTACAAACTCCTCTCAGTTCAGGCCTGGCAGGGCTTGAAGCAATAGGGGATGCATAACCCATACAGCTATCCTGATCCCCACCTCTCAAAGGTGCAGGTCTAGTCAGCGCTCCGCCAGTCTGGTCACTGCTTTAGAAAGAATTAGCCAGTTCCCTTTCTTTTTTTCTTTTTCTTTTTTTTTAAATATTTATTTTTTAGTTGGACACAATATCTTTATTTATTTATTTTTATGTGGTGCTGAGGATTGAACCCAGGGCCTCGCTCATGCTAGGCGTGTGCTGTACCTTTGAGCCACAACCCCAGCCCCCAGTTCCCTTTCTTAATGTCTGAGGCAGAAGCCTAACCCATTCCAGGCTACTTTATATGTGCCAGTCTGGTCAACCTAACATGGTGACTCAAGACCAGAGACCAAAGACCAGTCAGAGAGAAAGACAAGATTATTATCTATGGCTTAGTTACTGAGCCAGGAATGTGTGGATATCTGGTAGGAAGAATGCCACCCCATCCCCTTTCCCTCAGACTCAGAAGTAACACACTTTCTGCAGAATTGAATCCCTGACTTAGCAAAAGCAAACTTCAGGGCATTGGAGAACTCTCATGACCAAATCCTTGCCTGACAGGTTCAACAGCCAAGGCAGTTCATGTGAGACAGCCTCCATCCCCAGGGAACCATGGAGAAAATGGCTCATCCCCCTCCAAATCTGCACCATGGGCATCTCCATGCTGCTCACACATCCTCCCTTACAAAATATACCATAACCTATGCTCCCCGTGTTTTAAGAGTTTCCCACTTGAGGCCATCAGGACTCACCCAACTGCCAGAAAGAGGGCCCAGGACAGTTAGGTTCCAAGTTCTCTGACTCAAGAAGTGGTAAGTGGGCTCTGGTTCCTGGACGGGTGGAAGACACCAAGTTGTGGATGGTCAGAAACTGGTGGAAACACCCACCCCATGCTATCAAGAACATAGCATTTGATGGTCAAGGAAGATGACAGCACAGACTAAGAAGAGATGCAGCCTGTTGTTCTATGGTTTTTCCTTTGCCCCTGGATTTCCAACTAAGAGAATATAGCCAACTATAACAGAGCTCAGGTGGGGTCCTGACAGATTTGGGGGCAAGGTAAAGCTGGATATTTGTTGTAACTTTAAAAAAAAAAAAAATAGGATCAAATTTTTTAAACCTTTTTTATACTTTTACTTTATTTATTTATTTTTTTTATGTGGTGTTGAGGATCGAACCCAGGGCCTCACGCGTGCTAGGCGAGAGCTCAACCACTGAGCCACAACCCCAGCCCAACTTTTTTTTTTTTTAATGTTTATTTTTAGGTTGTAGGTGGACACAATACCTTTATTTTATTTTTATGTGGTGCTGAGGATCAAACCCAGTGCCTCACGCATGCTACGCAAGCACTCTACCTCTAGCCACAACCCCAGCCCACTTGTTGCAACTTTAAAATACTCTACCTTACATAATAATTTCTATACTTCTATTTAAGGAAACCTTTACATACATTAGATATTCCTGGTTGATGAGTCAAACTCAGCATTTTCAACAACTTCTCCTCCCCTAGTGGGCTGGGTTAGGGCTCCATGTCTGGGTACCTCTAACTCCAGCTTCCCAGAGTCTTTCTTGGAAAAGTCCAACTCCCAGGACAGTTACGACCTGAGAGGCATGTTCAAACAGATATGGAATTCAGCAGAGCTGTTACCAGGGCACACCTAGGAAAATCCTGAATCCACTTCAACCTTTTGCCCCAAATTCATCTTGATGTCAGAGCTGCTATGCAACTTCAGTGTTCTCCTAATATAAACAGCTCCTTCTTGAGCTATTATACTCCCATCAACCTGCAAAGTACTGAAGCCAAATCCTAACAAGACCTGGTAAGAACCTCCTTGGCATTCTGAGCTCTAGAAAGCACTCCCTCAGAGTCAGACACAGTGGCGCTCAACTGTAATCCCCTGACTCTGGAAGCTGAGGTAGGAAGATCAGAGGTTTGAGACCAGCCTGGGTAACTTGGTGAGACCCATCTCAAAATAAAAAAATTAAAAGGGCTGGGGATGTGGTTCAATGGTAGAGCACTGCTGAATTCAATTCTCAGTACCACACACACACACACACACACACACACCCCCCAGAGGGAAAAAAAAGGAAAATAAATAAATAAATATACACACATTAAATTTTATATATATAAATTCTTGTCTTCAAAGTTCAATTCTCATGCATTGATAACTTGCATCTTTTTAAAGAAGTCTTTCCTTAAGTCTAATAACAATATTATCCATTTAAATACATATTTTAAAGAAAATTAAAATTTTAATTTCTCAGTCTCATTAGTTCAATAAGGCTGATGGTTACCCTACTGAACAGTGCAGACACAGATTTCTATCATCATTGTAAAGTTCTTTTAGACAACACTGTTCTAGATGCACTATAAATCTCAAGTAAAGAATCCTTACTTGTAACCAACTACTACTAAGTATCAGATCATCAAAGTGCGATAATTGAATTTAAAAATATAATGCTCTTTCAATTAAAAAAAAAAAAAAAACAGAAGGAACAAGCCCACGGATGAATACAGAGTTTATAATAACAGATTCGTCTCATCACAACGAAAAATTTGAATGCAGCTTAAATCCATCTATCTCTAGCTGCCAAAATTAATATGCTTTACAGAGGACAATGGATTGTTGGAGCTGTATGAATCCTTGCCTCCTGACAGATAAAATTTCTAGTTAATGGTCACTTGCTAATTGTCACAGTAATCTGTGACAATTATAATATATAACCCTTAAAGTCCTAGGCTAAGTAGAGTATGCAAACACCTAGAAAAATTTCAACCCAAGGATTTCAAACAGTATACCTACAAAACCAAAACACCTAAATTTTTTTAAATATTTTTTTAGTTGTCAATGGACCTTATATTTTATTTATTGCTACTTGGTGCTGAGAATCGAACCCAGTGTCTCACATATGCTAGGCAAGTGCTCTGCCAGTGAGCCACAACCCCAGCCCGAATACACCTAAATTGTCTAAAGAGTCCAGAGTGGATATTAAGCAGAAGGTGGCCATGAACATGTTAAATGAGAATATAAAGTAGAACAAGTAAGATCTATGTAAGGTGTATATCTTTCTCTCATTAAATACCAACATTTTATCTGTTCCTAAACAAAGAAAATATATACATAAGGAAGTTAGAAAAAAAGATTTTCTATTCTTTTTATAGACTTCTAGGAACATTGAGACTCAAAGTCCCAGGAAACAAAACTTCAGTGCCTCAATATAAAACAATGAGAGGGTTAATAAATGTATAATTAAAAAAAAAATCAGAATTAGATAATGATAGGCAGAAGAGCAGGCCTGAGGGTAGAAGACAAAATAACAAGTCACTATTATTTCACTGCCAGAAGGGCAGTAGAAGATGTTGGGGGCAGCCTCAGTGATGTTAACTTTATCATTTCACCCTCTCCCCTTCAAACCATCTTAAAATACTAAAACGATGATAATTCTTTTACACTAGACACAATTACCTTTGAACAGTTGTTTGTCATCCTGAAACCAAATAGTATTTTCTCCTTTTAGAGCATGTATGTTCTATGACAAAACAGGAAATCCTCAGATAAGGGCAGGTACAACTATAGTAGATACTCAAGATTCTTTCTCTCTCTTTCTCTCTCATTTTTATTGGAGCATAATTATACAAAAAACTGGAATTCATTGTTATATAAGTCTACCTACACACAATATAACAATATAATTGGGTCCATTTCATTCCCTAGTACCACCACTTCTTCCCCCTCTCTCCCTTCCTCTATTCTGTTGGTCTTCCTTCTATTTTCATTAGATCCCCCACACTTTTTTCTCTCTAACTTCCATATATAAGAGAAAACATACAACATGGGGTTTCAGATTCTGACCCTGACTTTACCAAAATATTTAAGTGGTAAAAATTTCATCACCAGAAGAAAAGAACAAAGGAAGAACATGCTTTCTCTTCAGTTTTTACACATGCATTAGTCTAATTCCATTGCCAATTGTTGGTAATTTCTTTGTAAATTCCCAGGAACACAAGAGAAAACAGTGCATGAGTCACTTTTGCAATAACCTACAAATGATGAGGAATACATGCTCATGCACACTGACAAATCACTGAAATTTTTATTTAGCTGTTTTTAATAAAGAAAACCCATATGGTCATCAAAAATGTATTATAAGCATGTTATTAACTCTGATACAGACTTTTCAAAATTCAGAAGAAAGTTTGTGGCCCAAACAAGCATTAACATTAACATCAAGCCTTAGAAAAGAACTTTCTAAAAGGTAAAGAAGAATTTGCCAGGTCTCTTAAATCCTAAAGAATTTCTTTACTGAGATACTAAGGGAAGAAATTAACGTTTAAACAAAGATAATTTTTAAAAGTAAGCAATCTCACAAAATGTTTACCTAACAGAATCCCAGCATACTAGACACAGCATCTCTATTGACATATCTAACAAACCACAAATTACTATGAAATAGCTCTGGAAATATGTGGCCCGGGTAAAAAAAAAAAAGTCTTTAACAAAGAAAAGCTTCTTTCTAAATTACATTAGTATTCACAAGGTGGAACAACTTGTTACAGATGCCCAGCATTAGCCTCACATAAAGTAATACCTTCCCTAATAAGAGAATATATTTGAATGTCACACTTCTTTTTTTTTTTTTTTTTTAAACAAAACTCAATTACCAGAGGGTAGAATTGAGAGGCACAGGGATGAGTTCCAGGGTATCAGATAAGAAGATGGCTGCAGAATTAAATTAATGTTAAATATTAACTAAAAGTTAAAGATGCAAAAAATATAAAATATGCATCAGACAGTTTTAGGATGAGATTAAGAAAAAGAGACAATGAGCTCCATTAATATTAATGGTAGGAGGAATCTGTTCAAAAAGGGAAATGGGGAGAACAGGGTTAAACCTGAAGAAGCGGCTAAGAATTTGAAAAGAAAGATTGGAGTTCTGCAGCCCCAGTAGACACATCCAGTACTGAGTTTCAGCTTTAGGGAGAAGAGCAGGGGAAGAGAAGTATCCTTCTGATCTGATTCCCTCATCCCATGTCACCCCAGGATCTATTTTAAGGTTGCTTTCAAGGTCGACCTCAGAAAGCAGCCTGGTGTGACAGTTTCTTCTGTCTGGAATTCCACTCCTATCAGTGTGTAACCTAGAGGCATGCTCACAACAGTATTCAACAAGTAAATTCTGCAAAAGATAACATATAATAATTTTCAGTATAATCAGCCAAAAGTATCAGTGATTAACATCAGATTTTTGTGTTTTGACGCAGAAAGAAGGCAGAGCATAGAAGGCATGGGGTGTCTGAAGCTGGCCAAAAGCAAAGGCAGGAGACTCAGAGCAGCAGAACAGCCATCCCTGAAGGATATGCAGGCCGGGGGCAGAAATTCCACTCCAAGATAGACACACCCAGGAGAAATGAAAACAGTTGTTCACACAAAAACTTTTACACTAGCCTGGAAACAAACAAGGCAAACATCTGTCAACTCATGAATGAAGAAAAAAATGTGGCATAACCATACAAAGAAATATTATTTGGCAATGAAAAGGAATGAAGTTAGATGGCTAATAACATAATATCCAAAAAAAGGACAAATTTTTAAAAAGAAAAATGAATTAAGTACTGATACTTGCTACAACTTTGATGAACTTAAATATATTATGCAATATGTTATGCAATCAAGACCATATATATATATATATATATATATGATTCCATTTACTTGGAATATATAAAATAGGCATATCAAAGAGACATAAAGTGGATTAGTGGTTGCCAGGGGCTGAGGAAAGCAGGGAATAGGCAGTGACTACTAATGAGTACAGGGTTTCATTTTGTGGTAATGAAAATGTTGTGGAATTAGATAATGATGATGGTTACAAGACTTTGAGGGTATACGAAAACTCAATAAGATGTACAATTTAAGAGGTAAATTTTATGGGCTGGGGATGTGGCTCAAGCGGTAGCGCGCTTGCCTGGCATGCACAGAGTGCTGGGTTTGATCCTCAGCACCACATAAAAATAAAGATGTTGTGTCCACCGAAAACTAAAAAATAAATATTAAAAAAATTCTCATTCCCCCCCTTCTCTTTTTTTTTAAGAGGTAAATTTTATGATGTGATTTATACCTCAATAACAACAATAAAAGGACTTGGTTGAAGATGATCACACATCCAAAGGCTCTCCATCAGAAAGGAAGCCTGGTCAGAAACAAAGGCTAGAAAAAGGTAAGAAGGAAAAGCTGCAAGGTCTGGTGGAGAAGCTTCCTTAGCAGGACTAGGAAAATGAGCTGGGTCCCCTTGGAAAGGCTGCTCCGGGCAGCATTAGCATACAGAGTTAATCTAGGGCTGTTGGCAATGTGAGTACAGCCCCTGAAGTTAGATAACAAAGCACCCCTAGGATCTCTTGTCAAATCTCACATGCACTAAGTAACTCCCTTAGAGCTGCTCTTCTGCTCCAGCAGCACTTATCTGTCATTATAAATTGTTAAAACTGCTTTTCACTTTTTTTTTATACTGGGGATTGGACCTAGGGGCACTCTACCATGGAACTACCTTCCATTCCCAACATTCTCATTTTCAATCTTTTCTTTCCCCCCGTTTGAGACAGAGTCTTGCTAACTTAACTTGTCCACTGTGTCTGGCTTTTCACTTTTTTTTTGGTGATACTAGAAATAGAACTCAGGGCCTCAGGTAGGCTAGGCAAGCACTCTCCTACTGAGATACATCCCTGGCCTTTTTAAAATTTTTATCTCACTTGGTTGCCCAGGCTGGCCTCAAATTTGCAGTGCTTTTGCCTCAGTCTCCTGTTTTCAGTCTTTTTTGGTGCTGGGGATTGAACCCAGGGCCTTGTGCATGCAAGGCAAGCACTTTATCAACTGAGCCATATCCCTAACCCCTTCAGTATTTCTTAAGCCAAGTCAAGGTAGCTCCATACTCAAAAGAAATAACTCACTTTCATATTTTTGAAGCACAAAGGATATGGGGAAAGACTAGAATGACCAACCATTCTGGTTTTCTTGGGACTATCTAGGTTACAGCACTGAAAGTCTTGCTTTCCAGGAAGCCCCTCAAACAGGGTGGGTTGATCATCCTGGATAAGATCCCAAATTTGATGACTATACCAAAATAATGTTGCCGTAACAAATGTGTGGTTTGATGCAAACCTATTCCCACCACATTTTCCTTCTAACCAAAAGAGACTGGAAAGCTAAATTCCTGACTTCCTGAAATACTTGCAGCTAGTGATAGCCATGTGACAAGCTAAAGAAATATAAGCAAAGCCCCTGGGAGTGCCTCATTTCCTGAATGAAAAGGAAACCGCTTTTGCTGTTACCCTTGGCCCTTTTGCCCTTTTACCCATGGGAACAAAGAGGCAGAGCCTACATATGAAGAAGCTATTTTCTGAGGGTGAGACAAGTATGAGGGAGGCCTCTATACTAAGCCTGGTGAAGCAGAAAGTTGTGGCACCTCAGGCAGCTGGCTGTACCAGCCTTGAAAAACACTTACCCTCAGCTGCTGGCTACAAGAGACAAAGAATCCCTACCTATTTAATATTCCATCAGTAGTGGTCTCTATAATTTGAGTTGAACATATCCATAACTTACACACCTGTAAGGCCTCCTAAGAAAGAGCCAGCAGGCCACTCAGTTTAAAAGAAAGCATGCTTAAAAGAGTACATTACTGGGGCTAGGGTTGGGGCTGGGGCTCAGGGGTAGAGCATTCGCCTAACACACACGAGGCGCTGGGTTCGATCCTCAGCACCACATAAAATAAATAAATAAAATAAACGTTAAAAAAATAACTTATGAGTCAACAAAGAAACCATAATAAAAAATTTTAAAAAACAAAAGAGTACATTGCTCTCAGGGCTGGGGCTGTAGCTCAGAATGCTTGCCTCTATCACTTGAACATTGAGGCACTGGTTTTGATCCTCAGCACCACATACAAAATAAATAAAATAAAGGTATTGTGTCCATCTACAACTAAAAAAAAATTTTTTTAAAGAGTACATTGTTCTCACTTGTTTATAGAAGGTATGTATTTGTTTCCTTTTTTAAATAAATGAACAAATAAAGTTCAAGGATAGATAATGCTTGGGTCAGGTGTGAGACAGAGGTGTCTGCTGAGCATGACTACATAACTTTTTAAAGTTGCAAAATTAATGGTTTGTCGTCTATACTCAAAAAACAGACCTACTAGATAGACATTCAGGGGAATGGATTGAGTAGCTTCACAATGCACCATTTTGCCTAACTAAGGAGAAAATGAAAGGGAACTCACACAGCAGCACATACAACTTCATCCTGACTCCTTTAAAATACAAAAACAACAACAGAGGTTTAAACAAGTCTGATTTTGCTGTGAAGAGGTTCTACTCTTTTTTTTTTTTTTTTAAGAGAGAGTGAGAGAGATAGAGGTAGAGAGAGAGAATTTTTTAACATTTATTTTTTTAGTATTTGGCGGACACAACATCTTTGTTTGTATGTGGTGCTGAGGATCGAACCCGGGCCGCACGCATGCCACTACCACTTGAACCACATCCGCAGCCCCGAGGTTCTACTCTTAAAGACTTAAGATTTTTTAGTATTAGATAGTAAGGTATCTTGTATATAGAAATATATTGTCCCTTAAGGTATTTACTAGTACCATTATTACTAAAGGGAACAAAATGAGAGGTAGAACTGCTCAGAATAGCTAATTAGCATATGAAGAACTGGACCTCTTTCTGTGCTGAATCCAAGAGCAACAGTATTCCTAGGGGTCTGTCTTCTGCAAACATCATCCTTCACCCCATACAACTTGGAGACTGTATCAGTCTGTCCTCTCAACCCAGTCACTACCCTATACCTCAGACCCCAGTTCTTTCCTACCTCCCTTAGCACATGGCCTCTAATGGCCCTCCTCCATAATCAGCATTTCACACATCCACCTGGTAGGTATCTAAATCACGAAACTTTCCTTCCCAGCTTAAAAGCCCATCTACCAAATAATGCCAAATTCCCTCACTGGATACAACTCTATCATCTTTACTAGCTTCATTTTCCATCCAATTTCCTCTGCCCTGAATCATATACACTTGGCCAAACATTACTTATTATTGCCCAAACACGCATCCTGGATCATAACCTCCCATCCTCTGAGCTTGCTATTCCCTCTACATGGAAAGCCTTCCCCACTCTCAGCTGGTTTCTAACTTTAAATCTCACCATAAAAGTTACCTTCCTCTTCAAAGCTTTCCCAGAAAACAAATTTCTCCTTCTCTGTGTTCCCAAGGTACTTTGTTCATATCAAGCTCTTAGCCTACCATATCAGCATTAGTTGTGTGGTTAGAGAGGCACCCACTAGAGTATCTCCAGTTGACCACTGTGTACCACAATCCACAGAAAGTACTCTGTTGATTTTTTTTTTTTCTTATTTTTTGGTATTGGGGATTGAATGGAAAGCCTCACATATGCTAAGCACACATTCCACCACCAAGTTACACCCCAGGCCTAGTACTAACAAATGAATGAGCATGAATTATTTGATGAGTCACCAACTGAATGAGTGAACCTCATTGGTCTCTGAATTTCTTAAGGGTATGAATAACATCATACTCAATGCTGTATCGCTACCATGGAAAATCTCAAGTGCCCAATAAATGTTTGCTGAACTCAATTATCATAGCTCCTTACAAAAATATCTTCACTGAGCTGTGATTTGATGTTGTCCCTTTGGGAGGGCTGAGAAAAGAGAAACTTCTACTTGGATGGGGGTTTAGTATCATTCAGGAGGACCTCATTTCAACAAATGTATTTCTGATTTGTTTGAATTTTTTCTTTTTGTACAGCCAGTATCATTATTTTTACAATCTGGTATTTCCCTTTATGGGGGAGGAAGAAGCATACTAGGAGCAAAGATTGCCAAGATTATTACTCACTGATGATTATACAGGAATCCAAATTAATCATCCCTATATTCAGAAGAAAAAAAGAAAAAATTTCTCTTTAACTTCTAGGCTTCCTTATCTGACAATGAGAATTTTATAAGCCAACATTTTTTTTCTTTTCACCTTAGCTTCCAGGATGTTTACCAATAAATTATTCATTCTAGACATACAGTTTATCTGTTCTTCATCTTAATTATTTTTGAGGCTTTGAAAAAAATATTAGCCTATTAAGCATATTTTAATAACCTAAGTAACCTAAAATCTTTTTTTTTTTTTTTTTTTTTGGATGCAGGCATAGTGTAACAATCATCCACAAAGCTGAAATTAAGCAGAGGTACTCTCTGTAGCATCAAAACTGCAATAAAGTTTTGAAAAAAATATAAAACTCCAAATTTTGGCAAAATTGGTTGGCCTCTTTTTCTAAATTATCTCATTACATTCTAACAAACTTTATAGCATTAATTGGGATTTTTAAATCATCGCATATTTAAACATTTCAAGTCTTCTTTTGTCAATTACTAAGACTGCCTACATTGACACAAAACCTCAGCTCTTATTTTGTTCCCTGAAATCCTTGTGGTTGGCTTGATTTTGCCTTGTAATAAAAGATCTACTTAAATTAAGAAATAATTCTGTATGATAATTACCAAAGCAGTAAATCCCCAGATAAAATTTGCTTTAGTACATGAAGATGCCTTAGAAACAGTAATACAAAAAGCAACAAGAAAAGTGAAGATTACCTTTTGAAGCAAAACTTTGTATTTAAAAAAAAAAGTAATGCTAGTCACAAAGAAAGAACATTTACATGTATCTTCCATATTCCCTGGGTAAAAGAGCAGATGTGCTCCAAGAAAGTTGAAATCTATTTCCCATGGTAGGAAAAAAAGGTGGTGGGGGGGTCATTTACATTTTCAGAGCTCTTCAAACAGTGTGCAATGTTAACATGAAGCTGCAAGTATAAATATTTGTTCCCTTTTTGATCTATAAATTTCATGATGATAGAATTCTGTATATAGAGCCACTAATTAAAAAGGAATCTATTTGACTTGTCGGATGCTTGAGGTTATATGTTTATTCAAGATGAATAAAATGGTACACACTACTAGAAAGAAATGAGAACGTGAATTTTGAACTTTATTGGTTTAACAAGCTCCTCCTGGGAATGAAAAAAGATTTCATTTGTCAAATCTAAGAAGGTCTTTCAGATGATAATTTGTGTGAAGATGCAGCACGATAGTAAAAATTATTATCTCCCCTTGATATTGAAAGTAAGGAAGGATGATATGTGATCAAGAAACAGCAAATTAAATGCTTGAAAAAAGGAAGACAATTTTCCATTACACTGATTTTTAGGGTCACTTGACATCAACAGTAATCTAGTAACAAGGTTCCCTCCCTATTCAAGATTGCTTTAATATGCTACTCAGGAGAACTAACTAAACAAAATTGATTGTCACATAACACATACAGATGACAGCTAGTACTGCTATTATTTACTTTTATACTAATCTGAAATCCACACTTTAACCTGAATTGATGTCTTATGATAGCCACCACCATCACAAATAACAAGCACTTATTTTGCACCAGGAATGTTCAAAGCACTGTGTTTATTAATTGATTTAATTTATTCAACATTTCACTCTGTGAAATAAGTACTATCATCCCCAATTTATCAAATAAAAACTTTAAAAAAAATTAAAATAGGGGGATGGGGCTATACCTCAGTGGCAGAGCACTCCCCTAGCATAGATAAGACAATGGGTTAGATCCTCTGAACCACATACAAACAAATAAGTAAAATAAAGCTTAAATTCTTTAAAAAAAAAATTAAAATTTGTATTTTAGAAAAATGTGTGGGAGCAATTTGGGAAGGTGAAGCAGAAGGATCCCAAGTTCAAGACCAATTTCATTTGACAATTTAGTGAGACTCCAATAACAATAAAAATATAAATGGAAAGGGCTGGAGACATGGCTCTATGGTAGAGCACCTGCCTAACATGCACAAGGCCCTGTGGTATTCAATCCCCAATACCACACACACAGAAAACATGACTTATCCTTTTTATACAAGGCATGCTCTGATATTTTTTATTCTGTTTCTCTCTCTATATTTAATATTGGTAGAAACCTACTATATTGATTTCACAATTAATGGGAGACAAGTCAGTTTGAAGAACAGATTTCATGCCCACATGTGGAGATTCTGGGTAAACAGTGAAATTTCTGGGCTGGGGTTGTAGCCCAGTGGCAGAGCGCTTGCCTAGCATGTGTGAGGCACTGGGTTCCATCCTCAGCACCACATAAAAATAAACAAATAAAGCCATTCTGTCCATCTATAACTACAAAAATAAATAAATAAATTTTTAAAAGACAGAGAGGGTGAAATTTCTGTTTACACCTGATAACTTTGAAGGAGTCAATTCCCTGAGTCTCACCTCATCTGTGAAATAATTATCTGCTTAACTATTCATAGAGTGGCTAGATGAAGCAGAAGAGAGTGAGGATAAGAACAACTTGGTGAGATGATTCTATTGAATTTAGCCTGCAACCATTAGGAATACCAAGAGGTCAATATCTACAACTTCCTATCCCCAGGCACCTCATCCAGTCCATCAGCAAGTTCTATTAGTTCCACCTCCAAAACATATTTCAGATCTGTTCTCTCCATCCCAACTAACAGTTCCATCCATCCATTCACATTTTCATTATCCCAAAAGCCACCTCCAGACCTGTCCTCCCTCTCTTGCCCCTCTATAGCTCCTCTCTTTAGCAGTGCTAGAGATAAAACCCAAGGTCTTGCACATGGTAGGCAAATACTCTACCACTGAAAACACCCCCAGCCCCTCAAGATGTTTTTTAAAAAAGGTTTTATTTTGAAAAAAAATTTAAAACAGATAAAAAAAATTGCAAGGATATTACAACATCCACATGCTCTTAACAATTTGACACTTTCGCATTTTCTCTCCTTCACACTCCTCTCTCCCTCTCCCTCCTGCTTTCCCCTTCCTGGGTACCATATTCCCAGCTGCTTTCCTCCAACATACCTTTACGTACAGTGCCTGTACATGTATATTGTTTCAGTCAGCTTTTTTGCTGCTGAAACCAAAAGACCTGACAAGAACAATTTGAGAAGGAAAAATATTTTGGGGCCCACACTTTCAGAGGTCTCAGTCCATAGAAGGCTGGCTTAGTTCCTCAGGGCTTGAGGAACTAAGCCAGCCTTCTATGGACTGTACAGCCACACTCCTCTCTTGCTTCGCTTTTGATTTCCTTCATGTCACTTATCACAGTCTGGAATTACCATGTCGGTTGTCATCACCCACCTCCAACAATGTAAATTCCATGAAAGCACTTGGCTCAGAGTGGAAACTCAATAAATATTTTGGAATGAGTGAATGAATAAACAACCTGCTAGGGGGAAAAAAGTGGCCCTATCAATGACTTCACTGTGGAGCATCCACACTAATAGGGGCAAATCAGTAAAACCACTTCTACACAGGGCAGTAATGTGTTGTCGCACCTAGGATGCAGCAGCATTAACACTCACCATGAGATAGGTACTACAAAAGGGACCCAAAGGAGTAACAACACAGTTTAGCATACTAGAAAGACAGACATCTTCAACTTCAAACCCTTCTTGAAAAAGAAGACCTACAGAGTTTATACAAGGAGGCCTGGCTCTGGAGTCAAAAGGCAGGATATGATTCCCATCTGTTTGGCCCTAACTGTCTCTGGGACTCAGTTTCCTCAAATGTTCAATAAGGGTACTGCCTATTCCTTAGCCCAACTAAGAGGACAGGATGCTCCAAGAAAGAGAGTGGGTAGCATTCCTTTTAAAAAAGAAAGGAAAATAGGCTCCTCAATAGATATGAGGAGGAGGTAATTTATGGCACACAGATAGTAAATAATCCTCTACTAACAATAACCTAAGTGAGATGCCTGTCATTGTGTTCCCTTCTCGCTCTTGCTCAGCCCTGTGTGGGCCCAGACAGAGAACAGAGCATACTATGCAAATATACACTAACAAATCCTAAAGACAATAGAAGCTGCTTCTAGGCACATGGGCTCCCATCCTTGCAATAGCTGAAGCAGAGGACACACAACCACTTGAGGGGATTCAACAGAAACAGAGGTTCAGTACATGGCCTGTCAAGCCCTTTCAAACCCAAGAGTCTGTGGTTATTTTTAAAATTGAATTAAATGCCCCAAGTAACCACAAAGCATAGTAGTAGGCAGTATGGATGATAAAAATGAGCTTAAGAAACTTATAAATGCCTAGAATGTCAAGAGCAACAGAACATAAGAGTTGTAGACAATAGGCAATATGGACAATGAAGAACATAATGCTATAGCATTTCAAAAGCAGAAATTACGTAAGGTTAGAAGACTTTCTAAGAAGGGGTGAAAATTTTGCTAGGACGTGAAGGACATGTAACATGTGGGTGCTTGAGGAGTATATCCCCAGCTAATTAGCACTGGTGGTACTTTTCTTTTTGCACAGTGGGTCTGGCATCAGCTCAACATACACAACCATGTACTGGCACCTCTAGGAAAGAAGACATATCTAATTGCTCTAATTCCTCACAGGTTCCAGGGCATGTGATTACTTGGCAAACTTTCTGCTATAATGAGCAAGATGACATGAGAACAGTGTGAGGTAGGACTAAGGAAAGAACCCTTTACATGGTCCAGAAGAAAAAGGTGTGCCCACAAGAGGGACAAAGGAGGTTCCAACAGCAACATGAACATGGAAAAAGCATGAAAGAATAAAAAAGGGACACTAATGGAAGATGATCTAACTCCAATTTCCATTTGTTCTCCAAGCTCAAAAGCGGATCTTCTATCTGTAAATTCAAAACTAGTTTTTAAAATGTCAGAGATTGAGTGGGGTGCAGTGGAGCACACCTGTAATTCCAGAGACCTGGGAGCCTAAGACAGAAGGATTGTAAGTTTAAGGCCAGCCTGGACAACTTACTGGGATCCTGCCACAAAATAAAACTACAAGGGTTAAGGATGCAGCTTGAACCCTAGGTTCAATTCCCAGTACCACCAAAACAAAAAAAAAGTGAGACTTTTTTTTTTTAATTTGACTCCCTCCATTTTCTTCAATCTGCGCATGTTTACGTATTACCTTATACTTTTATAACACCAGACAGCTTTCTTACATACCTACAGTATGTATGTATGATGTACACAATCTTTCCTTTTACTCAAACTCTAGCATCAGATATCAATGGAGCATAATAACTTACTCTATGCTTCAAACATTTGCATTGTTTTGTTTGTTTCAGGAGCTCACAAAAGTTGTTTCCCAGGGGCTGAGGCTAGGACTCAGGGGTAGAGCGCTTGCCTGAAGCACTGGGTTCAAGCCTCAGCGTCACATAAAGTAAAGGTATTGTGTCCACCTACAACTAAAAAAAAAAAAAAAAAAATGTATATTAAAAAAAAAAGGGGGTTTTCCCAGAAGAGAAATAGCAGTTAAAATTTATCTCTTCCAGACAATATATGTTTAGACAAACAAAATGGAAATGAGAAGATCAAAAGGATCTATTTAAAATTAGCTGGTATCTGATTGGGAGAATACTCACTGGCATCAGTAAATAAAGAGGCCCTGTTACCACTCATCCTACATTAAGACATGAGGAGCTGGGCGTGATGGCACACACCTGCTATCCCAATGGCTGGAGAGGTGGAGGCAGGAGGATCACTAGTTCAAAGCCAGCCTCAGCAACTTATTTAGCAAGGCCCTAACTCACTCAGTGAGACCCTATCTCTAAATAAAATGCAAAAAAGAGCTGTGGATGTGGCTCAGTGATTGAGTGCCTCTGGCTTCACTCCCCAGTACCAAAAAAAAAAAAAAAAAAGACATGTGAAGCCAAAGTGAGAAATTATTCAACTCCAAAATGCAAACCAAGATCTATCCTAGGGACTTACAATTTAGTTCTCACATTTAAAATTTCTGTATATTACCTCTGCTACATTATCAGAAAACATATGACACATGTCTCCTGTTCATCTCAAACAAACCTCCCCCCAAAACCCTTCCACGTTTGGTGAAAATCTGCTCAACTATTTCCTCATAATGCATTTAACAGAAAAACAACTTAATTTTAACAAATAACGTTAACTACTTGTATTCATTCAACAGAGGGGAGCAAAAAGAGAAAATCCCTGTCTTCGTGGTACTTTTACATCTAGGGGAGACAAATTATGAAATAACCAGACAAATATAAGTGTAGACAATAAGAAGAATTAATATAAAAATGTATACGGTACTTTTTTTAAAATTGAATGCATTGTTATGTATATGCTTTGATTGTATAAAAGACCATGCACATAAACAAGTTGGAAGGAAATAAGCAAAAACAAAATAGTTTGTAAGAGTTGTAAAATTCAGTGTATCAGCCTTCAAAATTTTACTTTTATGTTGCTATATTGATTTCACCATTAATAAAGTAAGAATGGACACAATACCTTTATTTTATTTATTTATTTTTATGTGGTGCTGAGGATGGAACCCAGTGCCTCACATGTGCTAGGCAACCACTCCACCACTGAGCTAAACCCCAGCCCTTTAGTTTACTCTTAAGCTTGAATGGGAAGCTGTGGTTAGGTAATGAGGCCGATCATTACCACAGCAGCAGGGCAGAATGGAGCAAGAGCCTTGGAGTCTAAGAGCTCCAGCCTCTGTTATAGCCCAGCCACTATTTAGCTGTGTGGTACTAGATGAGCTACTAAACCACCCTGTTTTCACATCTCTAAGATGGAGCTAACAAGATTGCCTCATAAAGTTGCTGTGAAGAAAAAAATGAAAGAAAAACAGGCCAAGTCCAGTGCCCAGCACAGAGTATGTTTTTAAAATGCTTAGTAGACATGATCGTTACTACCATATAAATCTAAACGAAAAAGTGGGCTGTGAATAAAAAGTCTCTAGGGCCCAAGAGATAACCAAACTAGAGAAAGTAAGCTGTTCCTCTTCAATCACTGTTAAATAACCTCTCTCTGACAATCAGCATATCAACTAGTAGCTGTATCACTTTCTCTGAGGAAACCAAAGGATCAATTCAAGAAAAATTATTCTATAGGTGAAATGAGCCATACAATTTTAGCAATTTACTGAAAACAATTAAGATCCCCGTTGTTAAAAATAAGGCCCCGGGTTCAATCCCCAATACCCAGCCCTCAAAAAGAGGCCTCCTGAAATCACTTACAGAAATTGAGATAGAATTCTTCTACAAGTGAAAAATTTAAAACAAAACAACCCTACAAACAAAAAATTGTACAGGTAGAATTTGTCAAGAGATTATAATTCCTAAAATATCTGTGATACTAAACTAACAACAACAACAACAAAAAAAAAAACCTCCATTAATCACCATGATATTTAAATACAAACTCAGCCATAAAATTAAAATGCTTCTGACACCAAAATTATGAAAGTATATTTTCTGTAACTTAAAGCAGGTTTAAAAAAAAAAAAAAGAAGTATTCAGTGAAACACTCAATAAACCATTATTTTAATCATTTAATTAACTGAGAAAAAGTAAAAAAACATTTTTGTTCATTTACTTCCAACAGAACAGAAAACAGTGTCAAAAGAGGAAGAAGGCTTTCAATATTGCTTTGTTGAATACCTGGATTAGATTGACCACCCTTTAAGATGGTCTTTGTGTACTTCAAAACCCAAACCAAGCACACAGAGCAGCTGCTCACTGACCAACTGGCCTGCAGAATTCAGTGAACGACAAAAGGTTACCTTAATTCAATAAGATAATCAGCACACATTTACCCACCACCCAGAGTCTAACCATCTGCAAGGCGGCAGAGCCAAATGCCTAGAAAACAACTGGCAGTGTGCAGACATGTCCTCGTGTCCCTCATGTCAATGAAATTTCTGTCTTAGCAACAGCTAAAAAGAAGCTGAACTTTCAGAAAATCTCAAGATATCATGATCCAACAACTTGTTAGTAAGTTATTTTGAGTGCAACTGAGATTTCCAGGCCAGATGGGTAATATGTTTTATTCAATTGAGTCTTGTATCGGGATAACAAAATGAGAGACAGACACGGTCTGGATCCTTTCATTGTTCAACAGGCAAAGCGTCCTAGGGCCTTCCAAAGAACAGCAGGAACAATGCAGCAGGGACAGAAAAAAAGAAAGAACCCCACACACACATAGAGAGCAAAAACACAACTACAAGAGCAACTTCAAAGCTAGAAGCCAGTAATAATTTAGACTACAATATCTAACATCTGCTCTAAGCCAGGACACTGCTCAGTTAAATAGGCATCTATCTGTCGTTATCAAATCAACCAAGTAGTGATGATGATGATGATGATGATGATGATAAATGAACTAGAAGGATATTTTTTTTAAAAAACTGTAAACAGAATTCTGTAAGCAGAATTCAATATAGAAGTTTATTTTCCTTCTAACCCATTACAATCAGATCACCTGATGAGGTGGAATTCTGTCACTAGTGTACTGGAGATACTTTTAGGTGGAACTTGAGATGATGTGAGGTGATCTGAATCACAGAGTGAAAAGGCTGTTCCTATTTCAATTTTCTTATATACACTCCACGGAGAAAGCCTCAGTTTGGTGCTAATATATCTTTAATACCTCCCTAATGCTTGCTAATCTTCTTTGGAGAGCGCAGGTCTCAGGCTCAAGGCTTTGGCAGACTAAAAAATCCAGCTACTTTTTTTTTTTTTTAAATTGAACCTGGGGCACTTACCAACTGAGCCATATCCCCAGACCTTTCTATTTCTTATTTTGAGACAGCATGTCACTAAGTTGCTTAGGGCCTCACCAAGTTGCTGGGACTGGCCTCGAAATTGCGATTCTCTTGCAATTTCTTGCAATCTCCTAAGCCTCTGGGATCCCAGGCATGTGCCACCAAACTTGGCTCCAACTACATTTTTTTAAGTTGTAGTTGGACACAATGCCTTTATTTTATTTATTTAAATATGGTGCTGAGGATTGAACCCAGGGCCTCGCACATGCCAGGCGAGCACTTTACAGCTGAGCCACAACCCCAGACCCTACAAATACATTTTATTTTTAATATATTTTTTTTTTAAGTTTTAGGTGGACACAATATCTTTATTTTTTTATTTTTATGTGGTGTTGAAGATCGAACCCAGAGCCCCGCGCATGCCAGGCGAGCGCGCTACCGCTTGAGCCACATCCCCAGACCTCCAACTACATTTTAATAAAACATTTTAATAATAACTTTCACAGTTACTTTCTATTTATGTCAAAGAATGCCACTTAGAGTAACGACATAGACTCTTTTTTCAACAAATCTACTAAGGTAAAGAAGTAGAGGCAATTGAGTTTTTTAAAGACTATTCTACTTACACTTATTTTTCCAAACTTACATCTTAAAAAAAAATTTAACCCTACAAAATTTTGTGTAAATACTGAACACTTGTATACTTTAACCTAGATTCACCAATTAGTCACACTTTTACATCATATCTTTATCTACGGATTAACTATCTATACTCACACCCAGATGTTTATACACGTTATGGGAATAGGTGCTTGGGATAGAACCCAGGCCTCAAGCACAATAGGCAAATGCTCTACCACTAAGCTACATCCTCAGTTCTCACACACATGTTTGTTATGGTTTCTATTGAGCCATTTAAAAGTACACAGCCAACATCATGACACACCACCATAAAATACTTTAGGAAGTATCTCCAAACTCATAAGGATACAACCCCAGATAACTTCAAACCTCATTATCATACTGAAGAACAAACAATAATACCATTAATTTTCTTTAATATTTAGTTCAAATTCAAACGTAGCCAGTTATCCCCCAAAAGACTTTTCTTATGTTCTTTTTTCCTATTTATGGCCCTTAGTTGTTAGACCTCTTCAGTGAGGCAATATGAAAGAAAATTCTAAGAAAATGACTAATACAGACAGTATGTAAAGGTCTCAAAACTGATGGAGGCACACTCTAAGAAAAAAACTGAACTAACTAATGGATAGAACTGAATAGGTAGAAAACAATTTAAATAATTCTAAAGAAAAACACTGCTATTAAACTGATATTTATGGCACACAACACTATGAATGAAAACATTTAACACATTTAAAAAAAAAAAAATAGGGCCTTGAAAGAAAACTGAGAAGAATCAAAAGACTACTGTCAGGCCATACAATCACATGCCAAAATGTTATTCATTTAAAACTCTAGCTGGGCACAGTGGCAGATGTGGGTAATCTCAGGGTAAACTGAGGAACTGAGGCAGGAAGATCATAAGTTCAAAGCCATCCTCAACAACTTGATGAGTCCCTAAGCAACTTAGGGAGACCCTGTCTCAAAATAAAATATAAAAGGATTGGGAATATGCCTCAGTGGTTAAGCGACCCTGGGTTCAATCCCTGGTACAAAAAAAAAAAAAAAAATCTAGAGCTGGTGATGGTAGCACACACCTGTAATTTCAGTGGCTAGGGAGGCTGAGGCAGCAGTATCCAAATTCTAGACCAGCCTCAGCAATTCAGACCCTCAATTAGTAAGATCCTGTCTCAAAATAAAATATAAAAAGGACTGGGAACATGGCTCAGGTTTGATCCCCAATAAACTACCATTCCCCCCAAAATTCTAGAGCTGAAACATGTTCAAAATAACTAGCTAGGTTTTCTTTTTGACTAGGCACTGTGTTAGGCCATTTAATACATCATCTCATTAAATCCTAATTACAAGCTCTATGAAAAAACATATTATCTTTTCCATTTTATAGATGAGACTCAGAGCATTTGTGTGAGACTTTCTTTTAGTTCTTTTCTTTTCTTTCTGCTATTAAAAACTTTCAAGAGCCTGCCTCAGCCTCCTGAGCCACTGGGATTACAGGCATGTGCCACTGGGCCTGATTATTAGGCCATTTCTAAACTGAATTTACTACTTTAAAAGAGTTTCTGCCAGGCACACTGGCACATGCCTGCAATCCCAGTGGCTCAGGAGGCTGAGGCAGGAGGATCACAAGTTCAAAGCCAACCTCAGCAACTTAGCAAGACACTAAGCAACTCAGTGAGACCCTGTCTCTAAATAAAATACACAATAGGGCTGGGGATGTGGCTTAGTGGTTGAGTGCCCCTGAGTTCAATCCCTTGTAATCCCCATCCCCCCCCCAAAAAAAAACGTTCCAAGAATGCATTCATTTATTTCTTATATATCTATTTTTTTAATATTTATTTTTTAGTTGTAGTTAGATACAATATCTTTAACTAATTTATTTATTTTTATGTGGTGCTGAGGATAGAACCCAGGGCCCTGCCTGTGCTAGGCGAGCGCTCTACCACTGAACCACAACCCCAGCCCCTATTTCTTATATACCTAAAAGAATTTTCTAAACAAAAAATACTAAAAGAATGGTCCCAGTTTTTGATCAAACAGAAAAAGTGTGTGTGTAAATAAAACAAGAGAGGCATGGTGGCACACGCCTGTAATTCCAGCTACTCAGGAGTATGAGGCAAGATTTCAAGTTCAAGGATACCCTGCAACTTACTGAGACCCTGTCTTAAAATAATTTTTATAATATCTAAAAAGAATAAAATATAGGCTGGGGCTTTGGCTCAGTGGTAGCGCACTTGCCTGGCATGCATGAGGCACTGGGTTCGATTCTCAGCACCACATATAAATAAATAAAAGATCTATCAACAACTAAAAAAAATATTTTAAAAAAAAGAATAAAATATAAATAATTTTTACAAGTTTGATTTTATCAGTATAAAGATTTTTGAAGAATGAAATAATAAATAAAATAATACATTAAAAATAATTTATATACCAAAATTTACCCATTTTCTATTTGATTTATCTTAGAAGTTAGCAGGTCTTCTGAAGTAAATGAGACAGAAATAAAAAAATTATTATTATTTTTTTTTTTTTAAAAAGGTTGGCATGGGCTGGGGTTCTGGCTCAGTGGTACAGCGCTCGCCTAGCATATGCAAGGACCTGGATTCGATCTTTAGCACCACATAAAGATGAATAAAATAAACTTATTGTGTCCAACTACAACTAAAAAATAAATATAAAAGTAGGGAATATAGTTCAGTGGCTTGCCTAGCATATATATACAAGGTCCTTGATTCAATCCCTAGTACGGGGGGAGGGAATAAATATATACACACACGTAAATGTATGTATAATATTTATTTACAAGTGTTCTTAAAAGGCCTGTAAGAATACATACCAACCACTAACTATGGTTATGTTTGGGAAACTGGGGAGAACACTAAACCGGGCCAATGTGGTACAACTTTTACTCTTTATATTATAATGTATAATTCTAACACTCGATAATGCGTTTTATCTTTCTTGCACAAGACGAGCGCTCTACCACTGAGCACTCAGTGTCTACCTCTCAGTTCTCAGTGTTTACCTCTCAGTGTTTACCTCTCAGTGTCTACCTCTCCTCCTCCTCCTTCTCTCTCTCTCTCTCTCTCTCTGTTTCTCTCTCTCTCTCTCTCTCTATCTCTCTCTCACACACACACACACACACACACACCTGAACAATCTGACCCCGGAATATAAATGTAACAAAAGGACAGGCAACAAATTATTAATAAAACTACTTCTTGGGGCCTGGCAAGGTGGCCTAAACCTGTGATCCCAGCTAGTTGGGAAGCTGAGGTAGAACTATCAAAAGTTCAAGGCCAGCCTGGGCAACTTAGTGAAACTCTATTCCAAAATGAAATTTTTAAAAATGGGGCTCAGGACTCGCCTAGCATGCTTGAAACCATAACTTCAATGCCTCCCGACCCAAAACTGTAAAACAAACATATGAAAAAAAGAACACATCTTGGGTTAGGCAAGTAGCTCAGTGCTAGAGCACTTGCCTAAAACACATGCAAAAAAGAAAAAAAATGCTTTTTTCCAGCTGATTCTGAACACATCTATTTACTGGATAGATGTATTTCTCAAATGTTACAGATGAATTATGTATTTATGACAACGTTTTAAATGTATCAGGAAAATTTATGATTCTAAAAAAACATTAATCATTAAACAACAACAGGATTCATACAAAAAAGCAAGAATGGTTAAATACTAGGAAATCAGCTTCTACAATTAATTATGTTAAAGATTAAAGTAGAAAAATCATGTCACCTCCACAAATGTTGAAAAACACTTGATAAAATCCAAAATTCATACCTGATGAAATTTCTTTAACAGGATAAATATATAAGCCAATATCATGGTTAATGGGGAAATATCCCTAGGAGGGACTGGGGTTGTGGCCCAGCAGTAAAGCATTCACCTAGCACATGTGAGACCCTAGGTTCAATCCTCAGCACCACACAAAAATAAATAAAATAAAGGTATTGTGTCCAACTACAACTAAAAAATGAATATTAATTTTTTTAAAAAAATATATACTAGGAGGGGCTGGAGCTATAGCTCAGTGGTAGAGTGCCTGCCTCACACATGTGATGCCCTGGGTTCGATCCTCAGCACCATATAAAAATAAATTTAAAAAAAAAAACTAGGAATTGGGGCTGGGGTTGTGGCTCAGCGGTAGAGTACTTGCCTAGCACGTGTGAGGCCCTGGGTTCAATAATCAGCACCACATAAAAATAAATAAATAAAATACAGATATTGTGTCCATCTACAACTAAAAAATAAATATTAAAAAAACTATGAATTTAGCTTATAATAAAGACAGAATTTCATACAAAGGAAAATAGAGTCTTCAATGAATGGTAATAGGACAGGTGGGTTGCCAACTGAAAAGATAATAAAATAAAATTGGATTCCTACCTCAATTCCTTAGAGCAAAATAAAATCCAGATGGATCAAAAATTCAATAATAAAAAAAATAAAAACATTAGAAGGAACTAGGTAGAAATATTTTCCTTAAGCTCTTGCACAAAAGAAGGCCTATCCACAAAAGTCAGAAGACATGGGGTAAAAAAAAAATGTGATCAGGGGCTGGGGATATAGCTCAGTTACTAGAGTGCTTACTTAGAATGTGTAAGGCCCTGAGTTCAATCCTCAGCACACATACCCCCCCAAAAAATTTAACCATGTAACCTTGAGAAAAAAACTAAATTGTATATGCCCTCTAACCTGGCCATTTAACATAGGGATGTATTCTACAGATGTGCAAGTATCAGCTAATGTTCATGGAAGGATATTCTTTGAAACAGTGTTTACCCCAGTAAAAGATACATTCACCCACTGGAATACATTAGTTGATAAAAAGAAAATATTTCCTTATATAGTGTTAAATCTGATCTTTAAAATCAGATTTTTTTTAATGCTAAATACAATTTGTCATTTTTATAATAAAAATGTATATGTATGCACAGAATATCTTTGGCAAAATAAGCAAGGAACTGGTAATACTGTTTGCCTTCAGGGAGAGGGACTGACTAGCTATCTATGTAACAAGGATGGCCTACTTTTTTGTACCATCTATTCTTTGGTAATTTTTGAATTGCGTAATTTGGGGGGGGGTGGTCCTAGGGATTGAGCCCAGCACCTTGTGCATGCTAGGGAAGCACTCTACCACTGAGCTACACTCACCCCCTCAAAATATTTTTATACATCAATCTCATATTCTCATAAAAAGAAAATTAATGAGCAAAGGAGTGGGAAACTCTACTAAGAATTCCAAATGTAAAGAACAGAATCCTTTTTAAATCGGAGCATTTGCATTATTAACTTTCTAAATTCAGATGTTTTAAATTGGATTTTGCACCAAACAAGGCCCAGCTCACAAGGTCCAAATATTGCTTGCTTGTTTTTGTTTTGGTACTGGGGATTGAACCCAGGGGAACTCAACCACTGAGCCACACCCCAGTACTTTTTTGTATTTTATTTAGAGACAAGTTCTCACTGAGTTACTTAGGGACTCGCTAAATTGCTGAGCCTGTGATCCTCCTGCCTCAGCCTCCCCAGCCGCTGAGATTATAGGCATGCGACACCATGCCCAGCTTGTTTGTTTTTAATGCAACTAACAATATTAAATATTACTCAAGTGCCTCAAGACAAACCTAGTGTTTAACAATCACAGAAATTCAGAGCTAAAGGATAGAGACCTGAAAGTCCTGTGGCTCCCTTTACAGAAAGAGCTCCCTTTCATAAAGATAAGGAAAGCAACACTCAGATGACACCATGTTTAGAAACTCTAAACCTTCACTCAAGGGTCCGCCACACTACATCTGCCCTAATGTAACAAGTCCATGTTGTGTTACAGAACACACATCCCTACAAAACAATCCTAAAGAGGACTTCTAGATATCATCTTTTCTGAATTACAAAATCCATTAAGATTAGACCCATACATCTCATTAAATTTAAATAAGAACAAGGGGCTGGGGTTGTGGCTCAGTGGTAAAGTGCTTGGCTAGCATGTGTAAGGCACTGGATTCGTTCCTCAGCATCACATATAATTAAATAAAATAAAGATCCAGCAATAAGTCAAAAACATTTTTTTTAAAGAATCTTGAGTATATAAAAATCACCTGTTTAAAAAATAATAAGAAGAAGAAGCTGGGCACAATGAAGCATGCCTATAATCCCAGCAATTTTGCCCACACTGAGACAGGAGGATCACAAACAAGTTTAAGGCCAGCCTCAATAATTTGGCAAGAACCTCAGCAACACAGAGAGACAACTAATACAAAAAATAAATTTTAAAAAAATACATTTTTTAAAAGGTAATAAAATACTTTCACCATGTAACCTTGAGAAAACCCAGTGAAGTTTATGATGGACTTAATATTGTTTCCTACCTTTTCTCAAATCAATGATTTCTGTAAGTACTATGAATAATATTTTATTACCGTCCTTAAAATTTAGGCTTAGAAAAATTAGAATAAATAATTTTTTTTAATTAGGCTTAGGCTAAAAAAACATTCCCATTAAGCATACATCTTACGACACAAATCAAAGCTGTACCTTTAGAAACTACACACAGTATTTCATGGTACTTATATTATTGGATATATTCAGACTATATTTCAAAATAAGAAACATACAAGATTCTTTATGGGGTTTCCTATTTTTTTATCAAAATATCAATATGTAAATTATCTAATTGTATAATTTGCATTTGTAAATGCATTTTACTAAACTATTAAAAATTAACCTGCCTTCTCATGCCAGATAAATTTTAAAACTATATTAAAATACTCATATCAGGATTCTAGTATAAACAGACCTATTACTAAAGGTCTTAAAAAGATATCAAACTTATGATATCAAAAATATCATAATTTTGCCCAGGAGAATGTCATTTAATCATCAAATGAGAAGCCCTTCCACAATGATGGAGTAAAGACCTCCAAAAATTGCTCTTCCACGAAAGCTCTGAAACACTAGCAATACTCTATATAATGATAAAAGGGTCAACCCTTCAGGTAAACCTAACAATTATAAATGCATACATACCTAACAGGGTCTGAAAATACATTAGAAAGTGACAATAGTGAAAGCAGAAACAGTTCAGTAATAACTAAAGTCTTCAATACTCCACTTTCAATAATAGAACCAAGTCAAAATCAACAAGAAGCAGAAGTCTTGAACACTACAAACCAATTAGACCTAATGGACATCTCTGAAACACTCCACTCATTAAAAAAAAAAAGTTTATGTCATTGTAATCAAAGAAAAGCAAAATAAAATAGTGAGGAGCCACTCTTACATATATAGCATTAGGAAAATTTTAAAAAGTAAAGGTTAGAAAGAATCAAGTTGAGGTCCACACCTCCTTATCCTCTACACAATATAAATTTCTACCACCTTTTTGGAACACTTTTAGACAATTTGTTAGAAAAGCCTTAAAAAAAGAATTCATGGTCATGCCTCAGTAATATCTCCTCTACTAGCCTATAGGAAACAATTACAAAATTTTATAGCAGTATTATGCATAACAGCAAAAGAATCAGAAACATTCAAACTGTTGAATAATGAAGATCTAATACTATGCAGTTATTTAAGGTCACACTTCAAAGACCAATCAAAATGTGGCAAAAGGGCTCACAACAGATTCAAATTTAGAAAAAGAGATCCAAAATTTTAATACTGTTTTCTTTAAATACAATAAATATTACATATGTAAAGGAAAAAAAAAACTGGAAGCAAATACAAACTTACAACAGTAGTTATTTTAGTAGTGATATTTGTAGTACTAATACATCATCTCCAAACCTTTCTGTATTTTTCAAAATCTGTTCTGCATTCTGAAAAATACTCTTTTTCTGAATATTAAAATAACAAGGCAGGGTGGGGGAACCACAGAATCCCATATTTAGACATTCAAGGTCTATGTCACTAGGGTAAGAAAAGGAGGTCTTGGGGGCGGGGCTGGGGTTGTAGCTCAGTGGTAGAGTGCTGGCCTAGCATGTGAGGCCCTGGGTTCGATCCTCAATACCACATAAAAATTAATTAAATAAATAAATAAAGTTATTGTGTCCATCTACAACTAAAAATATATTTAAAAAAAAAAAAAGGAGGTCTTCATTAGAAGGTGATAAGGATATCAGTTTACAGCTCTTCCTTCAAGAACAGGATATTCAGAAAGGAAATGCTAGGGACTACTATCTCCCAAAGCCCTGGAAAAGCTCTCTACCTTAGAAGCTCAGTACAAACAGTGTGACAGACTAACTCTACAGGGATTGTTCTATTATGTCCATTTGTCAGATGAGGAAACTGAGACAGGCTAGACTGTACTGTCCAAGTAGAAAAGTTGGGGGATTTGCACCTAAGCATTCTGGCTCCAGAGCCACTTTCTCAGAAGACTACTTTAGAAGATATCTAAAATCTCTTTTGGTAAGTACATGGGCCTTGCCCAATTAATACCTCTGGATTATTTCCTCACCTCACAAAAAGACCCTGTTGGCTCATCTATAAAAGAAGACAGGGCTGGGGACTTAGTTCAGTGGTAGAGTAAGTACTTGCCTAACATGCATACAGGCCTTAGGTTCAACCCCAGTACTGGGGGGGAAAAAAAGGGAAGAAAATAGCCCCAGACAGTAGTCCCCAAACTTTTGCTGCTTACTAGCATTCCCCAGGACCCTCAAAAAATCTAATGCCTGGCTCCCACACCAAACATTCTGAATTAATTTGCATGGGAGCCACGCATGGTGGCACTCAGCTGTAATCCCAGAGTCTCGAGAGGCTGAGGCAGGAGGCTGAGAGTTCAAAGCCAGGCTCAGCAACTTAGCAAGACCCTAAGCAACTCAGTGAGACCCATTCTCTATTTAAACAAAAAAGGGGATGTGGTTAAGTGGTTAAGCGCTCCTGTGTTCAATCCCCAGTACCAAAAATATAAAATAAAATAAAACAAAACCCTAAGGCTAGCGGGTGTAATGGCACAGTCCTATAATCCCAGCAACACTGAAAGAGCCTGGAGGAATACAAACTCAAGGCCAGCCTCAGAAACTTAACAGGACCCTTAGTAACATAGACCCTATCTCAAAATAAAAATCCAAAAGGACTGGGGATTAGCTTTGTAGTAAAGCAGTCCTAGGTTCAACCCCAGTACAAAAACACACCCTAAGTGCTAGGGATGCAGCTCAGTGACTGTTTGCCTAGCATGAGTGAGGCCCTGGGTTCAATCTCCAGTACTGCAAAAATTAATAAGTAAATAAATAAATAAAATAAAAAATAAAACCCTAAACTTGGTTATCTCAAAGATCTCCTGGAAATCTAAAATTTTATTCTACATTTTAAGGATTATTATAAATAATTTTACTAAATCAATACATAAAGAGATAAGAGACAAATTTGATGATTTGGGAGTTCTACTTTGAGACACAAAGTACAAGTTTATTCATCAGTGATTTCCTGTGGGATGTATAGTTGGGAAAAATGAGGAAAAGAATTCACAGTATAGCCTCACATGTGCACTACCCAAACTGTGTTTAAACAAATGCAAAGATTTCCAGATATGTGAACAGCTGTTTGAGGAGGAAGGGAAAGAAGAGGGGCCATCATCAAATCACCCTGAGAAACAATGGGTTAAATAGGTTGAACTTTAGAACTTCTCAGGGAGTTTAAATCTCAGAATATCATCAGCATCATCAAAATCTTCAACAGTACTTTCCTTCCCCCTCAAAACATCATTTGGGAAAAGCTACCGTCAATGTTGGCATACCATACATTTAATACCCTTTCCAGCGACTCCTATTACAAACACTACAAAGTAATTTAGAGGACAATGTTTATAAGAACCTAATAGGAAAAGTATTATAATGGTTACATGTACAGCCCATGGAACCTGAATGCCAGGGTTTGAATCCTAGTTCTATTACATAATAGTTACATGCCCTTGGGCAAGTTCTTTAACCTCACATGGTGCTGCTACTTCTACTACTTCTTCTTGGTGTTTTGTTTTGTTTGGTGGTACTGGAAAATGAACTCAGGAGAGCTCTGCCACTGAGCAGTGTCCTCTGCCCTTTTTATTATTATTATTATTATATTATTTGAAATAGAGTCTCACTAAATCATCTAGAATGGCCTCCAACTTGTGATTCTCCTGCCTCAGCCTCCTGAGGTACTGGGATTACAGGTGTGTACCACCTTTCCCAGCCCTTATGTGCCTCTTATAAACTATAAATGAAAAGAACCACCACCTTACAAGCAAGTTATTACATATAAAGCACTTAATAGTAAATAGTACTACTTACATAGTCATAGAAAAGCATTATATAAAAGTTGGCTATTGTTAGTCATTCTTAAAGGAAAGAAAGTTTCATCACTGTGAAAATGAAGATCACTCACTGGTTATTTAAGAAGGAATCACACAGCTATATGTCTTAGCATGTGCCAATTGGTTATTTTAATTATTATTTGAAAAAAAAATTTTTTTTTTGTAACTTAGTTCCTACTACAGTACTTTACATTATAAGAATTTAATAAGGGGGCTGGGGATGTGGCTCAAGCAGTAGCACGCCCGCCTGGCATGCGTGCAGCCCGGGTTCAATCCTCAGCACCACATACAAAACAAAGATGTTGTGTCGGCCGATAACTAAAAAAATTAATAAATATTAAAAATTCTCTCTTTCTCTCTCCCTCTCTCTTTAAAAAAAAAAAAAAAGAGAGAGAGAGAGAGAATTTAATAAGGGTTGTGGCTCAGGGGTAAAGTGTTCGTTTGGCACGTCCAGGACCCTGGGTTTGATCCTCAGCACCACATAAAAATAAATAAATAAAGATATTGTGTCCATCTACAACCAAAAAATAAATATTAAAAAAAAAAAAGAATTTAGCAAACATGTTGATTTCACTCAAATAAAATAAAGAAACAGGCAGGGGGTGATGAAGTAGCAGCTTGTACTGGGATTGAAACACTGACTCCAACACTTTCTGTGTATTCTTTTTTAGAGAGGCAGGGGGAGGAAACCAAGAATTACCTTAACCACTGAGCCACATCCCCAGCCCTTTTTATTTTTTACTTTGAGACAGAATCTCACTAGGTTTCTTACAGCCTCTCTAAGTTGCTTAAGGCTAGCCTCTGTCCTGCCTCAGCCTCCCAAGCCACTAGGATTACAGGAATGTACCACCACGTCCAGCTTTCTGTGTATTCTTGAGTAAGTCATCTTCTTTGGCCTGTTTCTTCATCTGTAAAATTTAGCTAATAATAGTAATCATCTCTCAGGGTTCATGTAAAATTATTTAGTGTCTATTAAATGCCTTAGAACATTACCTAGTACACAGTAAGCAATATGTGTTTGACATGAATATACTCTTGTATGTTTTCCAGTCTTCAAATATAATGTGAACTTCTTATCATGTGTACTTTACAAGGCACAAATACATATTTCAACCATGTTTGCTTAGTTTTTGTTGCATACTGTGGATTAAAACAGAATTTAAACAGTCCCAGACACAAATCATGGATTTTAAAAGTATCAGCGGACTCCTCACAAGATGCACATGGGGTAGGGGGGTGAGAGGAAGGGGAGTGGGGGGGGGGGAATACACTAAAAAGTAGTATTCTCAATGTAAACTATTTTTCATTTTGCTCTAAAATTTTTAGAAACCAGAAAAATACATACAATTTGCACCTGATCAATGTTCTCCAAACTGCCTGCAGGCTTGTGTTCATAACACTAGCAACATTTATTGCTAACCAACATGCCATGCTAAATGGAAATCATGGTATTACACAATTTTCCAATAAAGAAGTGATTTTTGTAGTTAATATAAATGCTTTATAAAGATGTAATTGTTGGCACCTTGTTATATTTCAGTAGCTGGTGGAAAATGAGATAAGTTAGAAGGTTTACAGAAGAGGTCAGGCTCATCAGATAAAAAGATCATCTTTTTTATCATCTCTAGAAAGCACATTTATAGGCTGATAACAGTTATTCTTTAACATCTGGAACCATCGTTATTTCCAAAGCATTCCAACTAATTGCAGCAAAACACTGTAAAACAAAGGAAAATGAATCCTAGGAGCTCCCTGCCTTAATTTGATGCCTATTTTTCTGGATTTTTTCCTGTGAAGTAAAAAAATATAATTTACATCCTCCCTGCCCATTTTTTTTTTTAAATCAGTTTCTTTTTCAGCCTATTTGGAATTCTCTAGCTGAGGATTTATAATTTAAATAACAAATGAAATTCTTCAGATGTTATTCTTTAAAATGTCACTAATGTACCTATCTTATTAAATTATTGTGATGGTGTCCCCCGCCCCCAGGTACTCTGGGCATTTAAGTGAAAGACCCTCTCTACAACTTTAAATAAACTTTTCAAAAAATATTTTGAATATCCAAATTCCTACTGTTAAAAACTTTGAAGCTGTTAATGGCAAATCCATTCTTCAGCTGTAAGTAAAGGGGCAGGAAGTGCAGACAGAAGGCAACCCCCTGCTTCAGTCCCAGAAATGATTCAGCATTGTGCCATCAGACATGGAATCCAAGCATCTCAACACCAGCCTTCGGCCAGCATCACTACAATAAGCTGTTGATTTGTTCCTTTTAGGTAGACTTAGACTACGGTACACCACAACCTGAAAATTTTCAATATAATTCTCAGAGCATTATTTGACTTAGGTAAGGCTAGTAAAACCACTGTGTGGCAGGTGAGATAATAACCCCCAGAAAACATCTACTTCCTAATGCTTGGAACTTGTATGTTATCTTACGAGGCAAAATAACCTAGCAGACTTGATTAAATTAAGGACTACAAGCTAGAAAGTGTACTCTGAATTAACCAGGTGAGCCCAATTTAATCACAGCAGTCTGTGATTAAATTGACCACAGATGGACATCAGAGGGAACTGTGACCTATAAAGGAATGATCAAAGAGGAAATACTGCTGGCCTTGAAGACAGAGAAAGGCGACCAGGAGTCAAAGAATGTGGGCAGCTCTAGAAGTGTGAAAACCAAAGATACGATTCTCCTAAAGTTTCCAGAAAAGAATATGAGCCTACCATCACCTTGATTTTTAACCCAATGAGAGTCATTGTTCTGTCTTACCAACAGAACTAAAACATGCATGTTGGTTTTTGTTTGGTTTTTGGTACTAAGGATTGAACCTAGGGTACTTTACCACTGATTCAGGTCCCCAGTCCTTTTTGGTTTTTATTTCTATGTAACAGAGCCTTGATCAGTTGCAATCCTCCTGTCTCAGCCTCCTGAGTCACAGGGATGCCAACCAGCATGTGCGGTTGTTGTTTTCCTTTGGGAATGAACTCAGGGGCACTCAACCACTGAGCCACAATCTCCAGCCCTATTTTGTATTTTATTTAGAGACAGGGTCTCACTGAGTTGCTTAGTGCCTCACTTTTGCTGAGGCTGAGGCATGTGCGACTATTTTAAACCACCAAGTCCATGTGATTTGTTACAGGAGCAACAGAAAATTAATGCACACTGGGTGAAAAGTTATTCATATGGTCTTAAGTCTGTACTAATTATTAATTAAAGATGAAAAGGGTGTTTTTATAAAGACTGATCAGACAGATGCCACTTTAGCCAACTGATTAAATAAACACCATTTTAAATGACAAACCTGGAATTGTTTATCTCCTGATATGACCCAAAATGAAATACACAAGATCACACATATACTGTTCTTGCCAAAAATGTTTCTTTTTTTTCTTTTTTTTTTATCTTTAGTAACTGGGGATTGAACTCAAGGGCACTTGACCACTGAGCTACATCACCAGTCTTTTTTATTTTTTATTTTTATTTTTTTTTAAAGAGAGAGTGAGAGATAGAGAGAATTTTTTAATACTTATTTTTTAGTTTTCGGCGGACACAACATCTTTGTTTTTGTATGTGGTGCTGAGGATCGAACCCGGGCCGCAGCATGCCAGGCGAGCGCGCTACCGCTTGAGCCACATCCCCAGCCCGCCAAAAATGTTTGACTTGGATCTAATCTTGAGGATACAATCAAACAAATACCTAATTGTTGGACATCCTACAAGTAATGGTAATGTCTTGCCAGGCGCGGTGGCACACGCCTGTAATCCCAGAGGCTCAGGAAGCTGAGGCAAGAGGATCACAAGTTCAAAGCCAACCTCAACAAAAAGCGAGGCACTAAACAACTCAGTGAGACCCTGTCTCTAAATAAAATACAAAAAATAGGGCTGGGATGTGCCTTAGTGGAGTGTCCCTAAATTCAATCCCCAGTACCCCGCCCCCCTCCAAAAAAAGGTAATGTCTTGAAAGCACAAAGGAGGGAAAACTGTTCTCTATTACAGGAGCCATAAGCCAGGTGTGGTGGCACATACCTGTATCCCAGAGGCTTGGGACACTGAAGCAGGAAGATCACAAGTTCAAAGCCAGCCTCAGCAACTTGACAAGCCCCTAAGCAACTTAGTGATACCCTGTCTCAAAATAAAAAAATAAAAACGAGCTAGGGGATGTGGCTCAAGGGTTAATTAAGTGCTCCTAGGTTCAATCTCTGGTACCAGAATAAAATAAAATAAAGGAGACCTAATTGATTTTGATCCCCAGCAACGAAAGAAAGAGAGAGAGAGAGAGAGAAAGAAAGAAAGAAAGACAAAAAAAAAAAAAAAGAAAGAAAAAGAAAAGAAAGAAGGAAGACTAATGCTGGATCAAAAGTCAAAAGTTGTGATATTTTGGGGTCATATGAGAAAATATGGGCTATTAGAATAACACTCATTTCACTGCTGAATTTTTTGCATAAGATAAAGTACTGTAATATATTGGAGGATGTTTTAATATCTAATTAAATATCTAGGGATAATATATCATAATGCCTGCCATTTACTTTTCAATAGTTCAGCCAAAAATTATAAATAGATGCATTCTATGTGTGTGTATATATACAAACACACACATATATACACCCAGGAAGAGAGAGAATAATAACTATTGCAAAATGTTAATAATTGGTGAATTTAGATGAAAGAAATACAGTGTTTATTATACCACCACTCCTTCAACTTTTCTGAAACATTACAATTTTATAAATTACAAAGTTAAGGGAGAAAGATCATCCTAGTTCCCTCCACTGTCTTTTTTTTTTAATTCCTTTTTTGATGTTGATGAACCTTTATTTTATTCATTTATTTATATGCAGTGCTGAGAATCGAGCCCAGTACCTCACACATCTAGGCAAGTGCTGTACCACTGAGCTACAAACCCAGCCCTTTCCTCCACTGCCTTCTTTTCCCAGGTAACATACTGCCAGAAGTTAACAAAACAGCTGATGTTCTTCAAACACACCATACTCTTCCACCAGCAGGTCTTATTTTCTGCAGTTTTACTCATAATTCAAGACTCAATAGTTAGAATAGGGTGTTGTTGCAAGACAGAAATCATATATATGTTAAAATGCTAGCTTTGGAAGCAGATCAAGTATCAAATAGAAATCAACTTTTGATGTCCTTATTACTGGATTTTAGTTTTACATTCTTGTCTCCTCTTACTACTGTTTCTTTTATGCTGTTTCATCATTCCTATTTATGATCACAAAGGGTCACAAGCATGTCAGAAACCACAGACAAAAAGCAGGACTGGTCACATGAGAAACTACTACAGAAACCATCAAGTGCTGCCTCTGGCTCCCAGCCCACACCACTCTGAACATCACAGGCAGCCCAGACCAAGGCTCACCTCCTTCCTGTAGGCCTCACTGCTCTCCATATGGCAGCTTACTGACATCAAAGAAGATGGAAGAAATTATCTAAAATTCACCAGGCTAGTCCCATTCCTTCCCTTGAACTGTGGAAGAGTCACTGATACCTCAATTATCTCTCCTGCAATACCTTTCCCCGCAGCATGCTAAGATTTTGTGATGCTAAAAATAAAAAAAAAAATTTAAAAAGTAGGTGAAGGGAGTGTACCGGTCCAACGGGGGAGGATTAACAACAAAAGACCCCCTTGATGAGGGTGACAAGAGCTGACATATTTGTATACATACAACAATAATACCGAGAAACAAAAATTGAACTTTGTAAATAAAATTAAGTTGCTCTTCTGAACTGCCTGTCAAGCTACAGACAGGAAAAGGCCCAGCATGGTTTCTATGTATGCCTATGCTGTTTCTAATAGAAAGGACACAATCAAGCCAAAACAAACATCTGTTAACCAGTTAAAGTTTGTTAATGAAACAAAATTGCAGCTGGTTTATCAAAGATCAAAAGTGAAGCAAATTAGAGAAAGGATGTATGAACAAAGCTTGTTTCTAAAAAATAGTGGCTAAAGAATTTTAAACCCACTTGTCAAATTAACACAAATCCTTCCTGGATTTTGCTTAGACAACTGATTAGTATTTATTTTATATTTTTGTACAGACCAACCTCACAGTTTAAATCTAGTATCATTTATTCTAGAACTGTCTCTAATGTTCATTTTGCAGATTTGTCAAAATATTTTTTGTTTTTTAAAAAAAGACACGTGGGGCTGAGGATGTGGCTCAAGTGGTAGCATTGCATGCATGAGGCACTGGGTTCAATTCTCAGCACCACATAAAAATAAAATAAAGATATTAAAAAAAAAAAAAAAAGACACGTAACTCTCCATTATATTCTGCTAATTAAAAGGTTATCTCAAATAAAGAAAAACAATAAAATGCACTTTTGCCACTCCCAGAGACCTCTAAGCAAGTGGCCCAGTCCCAAGCAAGAATGTAAGTGCATTTAGTATTTCACAATATGTACTGTAATATCACCTTTTATTACATATACAAACTTCCATCCACCACCTGAAGACATGGAGATAAGAGTACCTACACACAAATAAAAACACTTCCTTCATGGCCCTGCTAACTCAAATTACATGGCTGACTCATTTGTTAACTTTAATTTGGTAAGCTAATTGATGTTTATGGACTTAGAAATATTAATACATCAACGAGATGAAAGTATCTGAGAATATTCAGAGTCACAGTTAAATTTTGGTGTGGCTTAGAGAACCATTGTATCAAATTTACTGTTGTTTTATGTACTGTGCCAAGAAAATGAAGTTTATAAACAAAATATTATAAATTTTACAATCAAAATTTGCTATTGCAATGATGAAATAATCACATTTGCCATGAATAAAATACAAAGATAAAATATTTTAAAAGAAAAGGCCTCCATTTTGAGAAACATTAAAATGGTACTTGCTTCAGCAGCACAGATACTAAAATTGTAATGATCAGAAAAGATTAGCATGGCCCCTATGCAAGGATGACATATAATTCGTGAAGGATTACATGTTTTTAAATAAATCATTTGAGTGAGGAAAAAAACAAAACAACATTAAAGTGTACCATTTGTTAAAGTTTAAAGGGAGGGCAGAGCTGTAGCTCAGTAGTAGAGTGCTTGCCTAGCATGAGTGAGGCACTGGGTTTGATTCTAGGCATCATATAAAAAATAAATAAATAAAATAAAGGTCCATCAACAATAACAAAAATTTAAAAAGTCTGAAGGGAAAGAACAAAATCTTTACTATGTAAAATACAATCAAAATAAATCAACAAACAGCACTTAATTGCTAAATAACATAACCGCTATACAATACAGATTTTCTTAGCACTGTTAAGAATCACAAATTGCAGGGAAATGGATGGCATTAGAGCAGATTATGCTAAGTGAAGTTAGCCAATCCCTAAAAAACAAATGCTGAATGTCTTCTCTGATATAAGGAGGGTGATTCAAAATGGGATAGGGAGGAAGAGCATGAGAATAAGATTACCTCTAGATAGGGAAGAGACATGGGAGGGAAAAGGAGGGAGAAGGGGAATTGCACAGAAGATGGAAGGAGACCCTCATCATTATACAGAATACACATATGATGTTGTGAGGAGAAAAAAAAAGAAGTGTGTCACATTAGATTGGGTAGAGAGATGTAATGGGAGGGGAGAAGGTAGGGGAAGAGTGGATAGGAAGGGCAGCAGAATAAAATACACATTATTATGGCTGTATGTATTTAGGTGACTGTATGACTAATGTGATTCTGCAACCTGCACAATCAGAAAAATGAGAAATTATACCCCATTTGATTCAAATGTATGAATTGTCAAGATCATTGTACTGTCATGTGTAACTAATAAAAAAATACATCTAAAAAAAAAAGAATCACAAGTGTAGCTATTATAAGCCAATAGGTATATGGAGTACAAGAGTAAATTCCTTACAACTATTGATCAGTCAGGACAGGATCATGTGTTATGGGAAAGGTATCAGAAATTCAATACATCAAAGATCCAAAAAGTTAAAAAGAATGTTTAACATTCACTTGAGCAATCAAAAGTCCTCTGACATGATGTGTCTACTAAAGCCAATTTCGTTAGAAGTCTAGACAAGTCCTATCTTGATAACAGCTCCAAAGTGGAACAAGTTGTCATACCTCAAGTGCAACACAAAGACAATTGCTCTTCATTTCATCTTTCCCTTGACCCCACTAACTAGTTTGGGACAGTCTGAGTGCTCTCTCCATAATACCTCAATGACTGGTACTATTTGCTCACAAAGCAGTCTTCAGACACTGCCCAATTTTGAAACACTTCTGAAGCTTAATTGTAAGAACAACATGAACTACAATTTTTGATCCTTCTCTGATCCTAGAGTAGCAAGTATTTGATCCACCTAGACTTTCACATAATAGGCTTCTATCTAACTTTAGTGATTCCAAAACTAACTTTTCTCCATACTAATCCCAAAATTAAGGGGTTTTTTTGTTATTTCTTATTGATACATTATAATTATACATAATAGCAGAATTTATTATGTCATATTCATACACGCATAACAAAATTTGATTATTCCCATTCCCTAGTACCTTCCCTTTCCAATTCAGGTTATTCTGAAGCGTTACATTTTACAATATTTATAACATTTAGGGCTCTATCCTTTAGATCTGAAGGATAAAGTTGACTACACATAAATAAAGTGCCTTTGAGAAATGTGACATCTATAATACAAAGGACATCAATTCAAAAGAAAACTAAGAAGGTCAATAGAGAGGACATTCGGACTCTCTATAATTAGCAGATAAAAAATATATACACTTATGCCAAAAGGATTCACAGTTGTCCAATGATTCTCCTGGGGCTTAAGACTTCTGGAAGCCTGCCACATCACAAACAATGTGGTCCTTCTCAAAAAACAGGCTATTGGAAAAGTCCCAGAACCAGATGAGAAGTGTCTGCTTTAATGCAGAAAGAATGGGACTAGAAAGGAGAGGACATAAGGGAGAAAAGTAGAAAAAAGGAAAATCTAAAACTAAAGTTACCTAATTTATGGCATTTACATGACACAGGAGTTATATAGGATGTATATATATCTACTATCCATAGAAATTATTTCATATTGATAACATTGCCCAAAACTGATAAAATACCTAACAAGGGGTGGGGGACAAATACAATAAACAACTGAACAAACCAGTCCATGATAAGTGATTTTCATCATAGTTTTTCTGTCTCTATCCCATTTTTGATCATTAGTGCTCCATTTCAATATCATTTTTATTTTTTATTATTGACAATCTTATCATTCTTGTAATTATGTTTGAAGGTTTTTATAAGATCCCAATAACAGCAATTTCATTTCTTCAAAAGAAAAACATCAAAAGTCCTATTTGATATTTAAAATGTCCCACCTTTCAACAAAACAAGAGTAGCAAGCATTTGATCCACCTGGACTTTCACATAATAGGCTTCTATCTAACTTTAGTGATTCCAAAACTAATTTTTCTCCATACTAATCCCAAAATTCGGGGTATTTTGTTATTTCTTATTGATACATTATAATTATACATAATAGCGGAATTTAGAATGAAGAGTTCCCGTATTATATACTGCACTGGAAACATACCAAGATTGATGCTTAATAAATTTTAGGAAGATATTCTCAATAAAGTAAAATACCAAGGAATCTGTTTAAAATTGAACTAAACTGATTTTATAAAAATGTTAAATGTTCAAATGCAATTTTACTGCTACAAAGTGCATAGTAATAACTGAAGTCTCTCTTCGAATATTTGACTTTCTAAAGTCCTCATAATCTGACCTAATTGAGCTTTACCACTTTTAATGAGAAACACTAATACTATCCTTCAGGAGTTCCCTCACCAAGTCAAAGATAAAGTTTTATCTTCAGTGGTTTAATTCATTTCCATATCACCTCACCGGAGAGAGCTTTCTTAAATAAATACAAAGAATTTATGCTAAGGAGCCAGTGTGGTAATACCCAATTTGAATTCTAGACTATCAAAAGATGTGCAATTACATTTCAGAAAGAAGGAGCACTTCTATTTCAACTCACATTGTATTCCTCCTAGCAGTCATGCATAGGAATGATGATGATGTTAAATCTAATTAGACACAGATTTACTACTTCCCCACTGCATTCCCATATTGTTAATATTATAAATTGTACCTGCTTTAAAAACTGTAATAAGCTCTTTACAACCATCAAATTTAAAATGTTAGAAATTTATTTGTTGAGGGAAAACTACTTCTGACCATTGGAGAAACTGGAAAAGAGACTTTTACTATTAATTAAAAGCAACCACCGTTGACCAATCTACTGCCCCAGCTGAAAACAGGTCTGGATCCAGACTGGGATCTGGGATCCTTGCTTCACATTTACCCACTCTGTAAGTGACCCTGGGCAAACTGCTTAAAACTTTGAGCCTCAGTTTTTCATCTTTAAGATAAAGAGAATAACCTCCTCCCTCGAAGTTACCGTGCCAAGTGAAGGAGATAATAAAAATAAAGCACTTAGAACAGTGCCAGCATGTAACACTTATGAAATATTGCCTATTATTTTTACTTTTTATTCTATTTTACAATTAAATACAATTGCTCAACAAAAGTAATCAGAGTAACAGCTTCTTTGAAAGACATTGGTTGACTATATTTTAGTTGTGAGATGCTCCAACTCTGAACAGTTTCCATTTATACCATAAATTTTTTTTCACAATGCAAACTCTGCAACTTCTAGCATATCAAGAACAATGACAATCTCTTTCAAATATATTACAGAAAGTCCCTAATGCACAGAACTATAGTACTATCAATATGCACACATATCCAAGTTCAGGAGCCTAAGCAAAAATAATCAAAGGCCAACAATTAGCCTAAGTTTTTCCAACAGTACAAAAAAATGTTCACATTGGCTATTTGACATCTTAGGATCCCGTTATAATCTGATAAAACCATAGGCCCTGACCCTAGAAAAACATGGGGATGGATACACACATGATTTTACATTCAAGCCTATTCATGGATCCCAGGTCAAGAATTTTTATTATGTTTACTTAGCAAGTTTACCACTTTTAATGTTTACCACTTTTAGTCTCAGAGAGCAATTTATTATAATGTAGTTTAATTAAAATTTTCAAGGAAAAATGCTGTTATATGTAATACAAAAATGTCAAAATTACTTGAACTGCTTTTTATATTTTTATTTGTATTTTTTTCAGAATTAGATTATAATTACTTCATACAACTAATCTTCAAATTTCATCAAGTAAAAATTCTAAGACACATTTTCTTAGCTTTCCTTGTTAAATGATAATGCTAACTGGACAATTTAAAGATCAGCATCATAAAGAGAACAGTACAATTGCATGCTAAGCAATAAATTACTCTGTTCTCAATACTAGACACTTTCAGACACGAATTTTCCTGTAGACTAAAAATACTTTCATACAGATGCTGCCTGGAAAAAATATGATAAGGTTAGCAAGAAATGATGGGCAAGGTTAGAAAAGGATACGAAAGGCACTATGGAAAATTTGTAGTTGCTCCTCTATCAAAAGTAAAAATATGCTAGGTGTAGTGGTGCAAGCCTGCAATACAGCAAGTGGGGAGGCTTAGGCAAGGACTGCAAGTTCAAGAACAGCCTTAGCAACTTAGCAAGACCCTGTTTCAAAAAATAAGAAGGGGTAGGGATGTAGCTCAGTAGTAAAGTACCCTTGGGTCCAATCTCCAGTATCATAAAAAAGGAAAAAATATAATTATATTACTTTTTTATGCCATGATCTCCCATAAAGATTTAGGGTTGTTTACACATACACAATTACCATCAACTGATAAATATGTTGCGGAAAACTAATAAGACATAAATACAGTTAAGAAATAGATTAAAGGCTTTAGAGTGGTCTGTAGAAAGGCAAACTACCTAATCCTACCCAGCTTCTAGAGCTGGGCCCCTATCAGCTAAAGCACCAAAGGAAACAGGGTCCACTTCAAGATCTTGTGACTTCTAAGAGGAAAACATAAGCCACGCACAGCTTTGCCTAACACTTGTGTTTCAATCCTTTCTGAAAACATGGTTTAGAGAGCAACCACTTTTTCTATTAACATGATTTAGAGGATGTAAAATTAACTGATAGCAATGTATGCATTTGCCCAAAGGACAAACAACAAGCCCCCAAACTGTAGGGCCTAAATTATAAACAACTAGCTGTTGGTCTACTACAATTTTAGTTGGGGAGATAATTTCAGAAATAATTTCTATAGCTTTGAAACAAAACAAAGGAAAATCCTATCAACCAGATTCATTTCAAAATCATTGTAATAACAGAAGAAAAACTCTGCCAAGTATTTATAATGCTATAGAGCTGGGCACAGAGGCACACACCTGTAATCTCAGTACTCAGGAGGCTGAAGCAGGGGGATCACAAGTTTAAGGCCTGCCTCAGCAACCTTATGAAGACCCTCAGCAACTTAAAAGAGACTGTCTCAAAATAAAAAAATAAAAGGACTGGGGATGTAGCTCAGTGGTAAAATATCCCTGCATTAAATTCCCAGAAACAAAAACAAAAAAACCAAATACAATGCTATAGAATTAACAGTCCCAAAGAAATCAAAGAGTATAAGCAAAGATACTATAGGAGAAAAAAATGAACATTCACAGACACCCACTGAGAACTCAACAATAATAATGACTTCAAATTGGGGGAATTTAGGTCATATATTAAAACAATTTCAGGAATGCAGAGATTATGAGTATTAAAATAAGAAGTCTGCAGATTCTTCTTCTCTGAAAATAATAATGAAGGAAAAATATACTATGGTCTTCCTAAGGTTTCTAAAATATATGTGACTCTGCCTTGAAGAAGAAGAATTAAAGTTACCTATGGTTGTCCCTTCTAGCACCCACCAATTATTTTTTTTTTTTAAATCACATAATCATCATGTTAAATGCTTGGCAACCAATGAGAAAGCCCTCAATGTATTGTAAAACAATATAAATCATTTATATTATGAAATAATAGGTACATTTTAAAACAGAAAAGTCTGCTTAAGGCAAAACATCTGATTTTATCAAACTCAGAACTTTTGTTCATATTAAACTTAAAAGATAACTGTACAAGCCAAAAGAGCAGTACAATATTTCGATTGTATTAATGTACCTTTTTCACTTACCTGGTCTTTCTCATGGGGTAGAAGGCTGACAGGTGGGAGTGAGGATGGAAAAGCACTGGGACACTGGGGTGCCCCTTTGCCATCTAAGCTCCCATAATTGACCCTGTACTGTGGTCCATCTTTCAGTAACCTCCCATTGTTCACTGCACGCTTGGCTCCCAGGCGCAGCCGCTGCTGAAAGGCTGGGTTATTGGTGGTGCTCGTGAGGTCACTCTGACTTCTGAGATACTTCTCTATGTTCTTCAAGGAGGAGCCATTTGGTTCCTCCAGTCCTTCAATTGCTCTCCTTAAAAGTTTATTCCAATCCACATTACGAAGATCATTACATGATCCTCTAGACCCCTTGGTTGACTTAGGAAAAGTGCCCGGTTTAACTGATGAAAAGCGCCCAGGGTTATCTGGGTCCTTATATGAGGCAAGGCCTTTGTTGGTGACTTTGAGAACTGAGCCATCCTGAACGCTGAGCTCCAGCTGTTCAGAGACTGTCTTCTTATCCAACCCATGGGATGTGCTGACTGCATGGCAGATTCTCTCTTCAGAGGGCCTTTGCTTTTGCTTTTTTATTTTCTGTATAGCTTCAAGAATCCACTCTGTATAAAGTGGGTTTGCAAGTTTTACCATGGTTGACAAATGACTTCTTCAACACAAAAGTTACCCATAGAGGTTCTCCTTGTATTTAACAGAACTTGCAAGTTTGAAAGTCATTCAACAAGCTGGCAGGGCATTCCACACCTTGTTAATCAACATCTCAAAAACATCCATTCTTAAGAAATACAAAAGAGGACTAACAAGCAATGCTGATCCTTGTCTTACTTTACCAACAGGAAAAACTGCATTTGAGTGAAGAACATCTTTAACCAGGAAATCAAGACCTTAAAGGATAAAAAGGAGAGAAAAACTTTCAACAATGGAATTTCTAAAAATAAATTAAAAGATTCTTTGGTATTACTTTTCAAATGCAAAAAGACCGCAGAAGTAATGATAGACAGGTATTGTGTAACACAGCCACAGTGACTAATATTTTCAACCAGAAACTGGGTCACAGTCTAAGAAAGAATTTGTTTTACCATTTTTCACTTATTTACATGAAGTCATTTATGAAGTATTTAAGAAATCAAATCTAAGTCATACATTAGTGGATTTTCTTTATTGAAATTAATTTACTAATGAAAGAGGTCCAAGGTATATGTCTATCACAAACATAAAACCAACATCAAAAAAAAATCTGATACAAAAAAATCTAATGAAAGTTCATTAAACTTACTCGAAGAAACATTAAACTTAAAAAATAATCCTGATTTTGACTACATATATTTCCCAAGTTTCACACATTAAAAAAATTTCCCACCTAACCATCATTTTTTAATATTTTTTAAATATTTTATGTTTGTTTATTAATTTATTTATTTTTAGTTGTAGTTGGACACAATACCTTTATTTCGCTGTTTTTTTGTTTTTTGTTTTTTAATATGGTGCCAGGATCGAACCCAGTGCCTCACACATGCTCCGCAGCACTCTACCACTGAGCCACAACCCCGGACCCTAACTATCTTTTTTTGGTAAAGGGGCAGTGCTAGTGATTGAACCCACAGCCTCTACATATGCTAGATAAGCACTCGACTACTAAGGTACATCTCCAGCCTTCACCTAACCACTTTCATGAAATCAGATCTTCTTGCACAGGTTTTGTGATACCCTCTAACCCACAGGTTGGAAAACTGAAAGTAATATAGTAACATAACCCTTCACCTTTAAATAATGTAGCATTCTAGTTATCTTACTACCTAGTTATATCTCATTAAGCAGTTCAATACAAGACAGGTACCTACAAAGCTGATTCCAACTAGACAGTGATATTACTCTCTGAGAGATTCCTGGTATATACTATGCGCCTCAGATCTCCAATCTAGTATTGAATACACCTGCAAAGAGCACCAAAAGTAAAGAGCCTGGCACAGGAACTGAGCCAGATCTGGGCTTGAATCTTGATCTCCAATGCTAACACCCACATCTTAACTTTTTATAGTTTAACGTTTACAGTGTGCTGACATGTAACTTGTTATTTAATCCTTAGGACATTCTAAAGGAAAAAAGGCTCAGAAGAAGATAGAACTCACCCATGGTAACTCAAATGCCATTATTTCAGAATCACATCCAGCACTCACTTGAATCACCTGACTATCAGCTCTAGCTAGTTCTGTCTCTGCAGAAATACAAATGTGGCTCTGAATCCCAGTTCTACCAATGGATAATGGGGACACTGTGACTTAAGCTTCACTTAAATCTTCACTAGAAGAGTTGCCCCCCCCTTACCCATATAAGATATATTCCAAAATCCTCAGAGTGGATACCTGAAACCACAAACATACCAAACACTCTCACTCTCCTTCTCTCTCTGTTTTTTCCTATACATACTTAACCATGATAAAGTTTAACTTGTAAATTAATATAGTAATAAATTAACAGTAACTAATAATAAAATAAACAGTTACATCTGGGCCCAGTGGTGCACACCTATAATCCCAGTGACTCAGGAGACTAAGGTAGGAGGATCAGAAGTTCAAGGTCAGACTTAACAACTTGATAAGACCCTGCCCCAAATTAAAAACTAGAAAGGGTTGGGGATGCAGCTCAGTGATAGAGTGCCCCTGGGCTCAATCCCCAATACCACCACCAAAAAAAACCAAATTCCTGAAGGGTCGCTGAAAGACACTTGGGGCCATTGAACTATACTGTTTCAAACACCTTAAAGAGTCAGTTTAAATAAGACTGTCTTCCTTGTGGATCAGTAAACTGTAGGTTCTCTTTCCACTAAGATTCCAAAACTTGGGACTGGCATCCAATACGACCTGCAGGTATCCAGTAAAAGATCCCTCTCCAATATCCTCAATAAAAGGGCCATCAAGCCTTTACCTAAAATATTTTCACTGATTGGAAATTTGTCTCTTTCTGAGATAGCTCACTCTACTGTTGGAAAGCTCTTAGCTATAATGTATCTCTTGTTCACATGATCAAAAATCACCTCCACATGATTTCTACACACTAGACCTAGTTCCCCAAATAATCCCAAGATATTTTTACTATTTCTTTCATATGATAGACCTTCTAATATTTGAAAACAAGAAACTTTTAAAAACTACTAACACGGCTGGGATTGTGGCTCAGTGGTAGAGCACTCGCCGTGCACATGCAAGGCCCTGGGTTCAGTCCTCAGGACCACATAAAAATAAATAAATAAATAATAAGGGTGCTGTGTCCAACTACAACTTAAAAATAAATAAATAAATAAAGCCACTAACAGCCAAACCCTACTGTGCCTCCAGCCCCACCTCAATAAAACAATCACATCCCAGTTTCTTGACCCCTCCACATGTCATACTGTCTCTAAGTTCACTACTTTGGCTAATGTTCACCTTAAAATATGACAGTCTAGACCTTATTCAATTATAAATGCAACCCAAAATTACAGGAATTTTCCTTAACAGCCCCTCCACACTGGCCATGCAGAGCATGCAGACCAACTAAACTGCCCAGATATTTTTTTCAAAAATGCTGTCAAACTGAATCTCTGCATTCTTCCTTGCATAAACTTAAATGCTGAGATTTAAAGTTTATTACAGTTCAATTTCATCTTGTTAGTTTGAGTCTATCTTCCAATCTGCAAAAGATTGTTTTGAATCTTGATTCTGTCATCTGTGTCATCTGCAAATCTAATAAGCACTCCCTTTTGTGTAATTATATAAATCATTGCAAAAATGTTAGACTTGGCACTCAGTGTGTTTAGAAATGAAATCACTGGCTTTTGCAATGCAACCACTTTCAGGATAGAACACAGGAATCATTCTGTGTCAGTAAGTTTAGAACAGGAAACTGATCTTTCCAAAGTAAAATGGTTTGGGGCAAAATTTCATTAGACATTTCACTATGTTCAAGTAATTATTTCATCTTTCATCATTTATTCAGGATGAATCATAACTAATTTAATTTGATTGCACAAAATACAACTGCAGGAAGCAGGAGAAGAGGTCACAAGAAAGTGTACAATATTGCAAAGTTGCTTTGGGGCATTTTGGTTACACAGGCAAATGAACACACATTTAAAAAAAATATTTTGTAACTAATAAATACCAAAAAATATCTTCATGACAAGCTTTTACCACAATCTATATTCAAAACCAAAGTCATTCATATCCATTACCAATGCATTCCAGTAAGGCTGGCATTTTATATCTTATAAATGTAATAAAATAAGAAAAAAATACCAGAATCAGAACTCCAAACGTTTTAACAGTCCATGACAAAAATGAAGATTGTCCAGGTCTTCAGGCAAATCTGTCAAAAGAAAAAAAGTAATGTTCATTTGGGCATAAGGACAGACCTTAAATTTAGGAACTATCTAAAGATCTTATAATTGTTAGGAACCACTAAAATAAAACTCCACAAACAATTCCACAACTAAACAAATAGCTGCAATTTTGGCAATATCATTAACTCTTTCAGACCACCAAAGGGTATTTATAAACATGGAATTCAGGACAGGAATTAAAGCCCAAAAATAGTGCCTAAAAAAAACAAAATTTGAGGGGCTGGGGTTGTGGCTCAGTGGTAGTGTGCTTGCCTTGCATGTGGGGCACTGGGTTCGATCCTCAGCATCAAATAAATAAATAAATAAATAATATTGTGACAATCTACAACTAAAAAAAAAAGAAGTAGTAGTAAATTTGACTCTTTTCTAAACCAAACCTGTTCTCCTAATTTTATTATTTCATTTTTTCACAAATCATCAGCCTAAAAATATAAATGTATCACAAGCTTTCATGACATCCTTGCTCAGAGGCCATGCTAATGTTCACTGTATCATTCCAATTTCAATATCTGTGCTGCCAAAGCAAGCACATGTTCTCCAAGTTTTAAAAATCAGGTTCATGATAAGATTCCTAAGAGAGAATCCCATTAGTAAAAAACTCCACTATTACTGAAATAATCAGGTAACTATCACAGGGGAGGGAGGCAAAAGTTGTTTTAAGGTCAGAATTAACTTTCCTAGGCAGGATTCACTGTTTGTCCTAAATGCCACCTGGCCTACCAAGATATCACCACCAGCTTCACTAAAAGAAGGATGTTCCAGTTTCCACAATAATAAACACATATAGACACAAGTCACATTTTAAGATTTTTACTTCAAAAATAAAGTAAATAAATAAATCTTTTAAAAAACTGTGAATAACTATATTTTGTTCTCATATAAAACAACCAAGCAACCTTAGATTCTTCTCCCCTCCTCCAGCCACAAGCACATACCCCACTCCTCAATTTAATCTCAAAATTAGCTCTCATCTGACACCAACCAACAGAGTTAATTACGCAGAAGCAGATGTAACTCAGCAGCTCTTTGCTACAAGCAGAATCACAGTGTTTAAAAAAAAAAAAAAAAAGAAAGAAAATATACAGCTAGGAGAGGAATAAAATCAGAAGTCTCTTATCTGTAGCCAATTCTCAACTAAACACATGTATATTATCCACTTTGTATATTATCCACTGCAAATTTTTTAATCTTGGGCTGATTTGTTTCCGACATCCCACTGGTCCCACTGTAAATTGGCATAAGCTAAGAGAATAGATTGAAAACCAATTTCATTTTAGCCTAAGCAGTATCTAACTAGAAAGACAATCTACAGGAAAAAAAAAAATACATAATTCATTCAAAAGCCAAATAGAAATGATTTTTTTTTCCTGACTCAGAATTATCCACACCACTTCTCTTTCTCAGAGCATTGGGACTTGTTTCATATGTAGATAGGATATTCAATCACAAGCTAAAATCCTAAAATCATTATTCTCTTTTCATTTTTTTTCTATAAAACTTGAAAATTGGAATGAAAGGATATCAAAAAGGTAGCAAATCATTCCAAATTAATTCAGGGGATTTATGATACATCAAATTAAGTTATTCTATTTTCCAAGGTTGTGAAGAATTTTATTTTTAGCTACAAGTATCAGAAAATTATATGGTTGTATCATATAATCTTCTAACACTATTTACATCATTCATTACGAACTATTCTAAACAGATCTAGAGAAATGCTTAGTCCAACATTGAGCTTTTAACTTCACTGGTATTATACAAATATCAACACTATTCAGAAATATTCATATCAGCATAAGAAGAGTCAAAATATCCTGAATAATGGGAATTATGTGAGGCCTCCTCTAAGTTTTTACTAAAGCTGTGTGTTATTTCAAAATCAAATGGCATAACATTCTTACATTCCAGTCATGAGATTAAAGATACACCAAAAACAGTGATAGAAAAAAAGTACAGATTAATAACAGAATTTACTCTTGCCATCCTGAATTTTACTTGCTAACAATTATTTTTAGCTCTCTTGCTTTTTATAAGTTCCTGGATTTTTTCAAAGCCCATTGTGTAACTGAGTGAGCATCCATAACTGTAAAGGGAGGGGACCTTGACTTCTTTTTCCTCTGACACCACCCTAAAACAGAATCCTCAGTTAATAAATTCCTAATGTCTTGACAACATGAAACTCATCTGTATGGTGATATTTGTTAACTTTCAAGCCTTGGATGCATCTATTTCCCTTAAAATTAACGTTTGAGACCCAAAGCACATGCACTGAGAGGTGAGTTATAAACACTTATCAAAGATAAATAATATTTAGCAAAATAATGTCCCCTGCATGAAATCCTGTAGTAGGTATTATGGAAGATATAAAGCAAAGCACTGTTTGGTGTTTCTTCAAAAACCTGAACATATCGGCCTAGCCTGCCTACTCCACCTCCCCTCAGTTGAGCCTAGAGTAGAGGGGCCAGGCACCCTCCTTCATGGAAGAGATATTTGAGGAAGGAACCTCACCTGGGCTGTCCTCGCCTCACATTTACTTGGCCATGATAACTTGGCAGGAGGAGCTGGTGGAAAGGATGAATAATTGACTGATAGGGAAAGAAAAAAAAAAAAAAAACCTGAACATGGAGGGCTGGGGCTGTACCTCAGTGGCAGAATGCTTGCCTAGCATGTGTGAGGCACTGGGTTCAATCCTTAGCACCACATAAAAAAATAAATAAATAAAATAAAAGCATACTGTCCATCTACAACTATTAAAAAAAAAAAAAACCTGAACGTGGAATTACTATATGACCTTAGATAACACACTTAAATAACACACTTCTAGGTATATACCCCAAAGCACTGAAAACAGATACTCGAATATTTAAGTTCAAGTACACACATGTTCATAATAGCACTATTCAAAATAGCCAAAAGGTAGGAACAGTCCAAAGGTCCATTAATAGATAAAGATACAAAAAAAAAAATGGAATATATCCATATACTGGAATAGTATTCAGTCACAAAAAGTAATGAAATATTAATACATGTTACTATAATGTTGATGAGCCTTGAAATCATTATGTTGTAAAAGAAGTCAAACCCAAAAGGCCACATATTATATAATTCCGTTTCTATGAAACATCCAGAATACATAATTCATAGACAAAACACAAATTTGGAGTAAAAGGAGGAAGTCATGGTGAGAATATGTTTAAAGTGTAACAGGCTTTATTTTGGATTGATGGGAATGTTTCAGAACCAAATAGCGGTAGTAGTTAAACAATACTGTGAATGTACTGTCACTGTTCATTTTAGAGTGGTTCATTTTATGTTATGTAAATTTCACCTCAATAAATTTTGTTGTTTAAAAAAAAACAGCATTAAACTATAAAACAATTCCAATTACTTTCTAATACCTTCTTAGGTTAGCAGCAACCCTTGAAGGTAGCATCATTTTCCCCCAATTTACAAAAGAAAATGGAGCCACCAAAGTGTGAAAGACTTATGTTTTGGTTTTATGTTGATGTTCTTTTGAAATGTGATCTATGTTGCCAACTCTTTCCTTTGTCTCTCCAATGGTTTTCAAACTAAGCTCTTTTTGTTCCTTGTGAGGCAGTCACCTGCAGATAACTCCTTGTGGATTCAAGGCTAGGGCCACCATAACCCCCTACCCCCAACAAAGCAGCTCCATTTTAACAATTTTGTATATTAGACTTCCTTATTCTATAATCACGATTCCTCTAATTACAGAATGAAGAAGTCTAGCACAACTAGGACTATTCCTTGCTGAAACCATATGGAATATGGATGGGTATAGGAACATCCCTTGGATGGCTGGGCATGGTAATATGTACCTGTAAACTCAGCGATTTGGGAGGCTGAAGGAGGATTGCTAGGCAACTTAGCAAGACTGTCTCAAATTTTTTAAAAAGGGCCAAGAATGTAGCTCAGTGGTAGAATGCCCTGAGTTCAAGTCCCTGTCCAATACACACAAATTCACACCAAGAACACCCCTTCGATAGATAGGACTTAAACTGAACCGTGAAAAATAATGCAGAACTTGGATAACTGTTCAATTTCTCCACTCAAAATCATATCCTTCATGGTCCAGTGTAATACGCACCTTTTCAGAAGACTTACAGGAAACATTTAGTTTCCTCACTATTTTCTTCTCTTACTATTTACTTTTTTTAACATCAACGTTCCATTTTGTATTATGCCTGCTTGGGTACTGACCTCCTCTCCCTTACTAGACTAAAAATAGTTAATAACAGGATTCATGATTGATTCATCATTGTATGCCCCCAAATTTACCAGAACTCAATACTAAGAGGGGGGTTCAATGTCTACTTGTCAAATGAATTCATCAATAATGAATGAAGGGGTGCTCACTTCAGCAGCACATATACTAAAAGTGGAACGATACAGAGAAGATTAGCATGGCCCCTGTACAAGGATGACACATTCCATATTTTTTTAAAACTCTCAAAAAAAATTAATGAAAAGAACCAAGGAGAAAGGCACAGAAGCTACAAATAAACTGTCATACAAAAGGGACACCAAGTCCATGTGCCTATTGCCTAGACAGGTACATGTTGAAATAAAAGTGGTTATGACTAAGGACAGGCTATGGTATGTGAATGTGACAAGTGAAGAAGTAGGAAACCACTACAGGAGCAAGGGACACAATAATACATATTGACGTGCATGTACACAAATCTGTTGACTGAATCACTCTGGCAATAGTATTCATCCACTGTAGGTTGGGAGGAAGGTGATTGAAAGAAGAAATAAAAGCAAATAGTATTTCATTTCTCCAAACATCAATCTTGTTCAACTTATATTTATGAGTCTAATTCAGCAGCAAGCCCAAAGTAGCCACTTAATAAATGTTCATTGGATCGAATATTTAATTCCCCATCTTTTTAGTGTAATACTAAGTTCTTTCCCACTACTCATTAACTTAGGGAGTTTTCAATTCATAAGCTAATAATGTTTTCCAAGGATTTCTAAGAGGCTAAATCACCATGAAAATTATCATTTCAACTAATACACATTATATTAATTGGAAGTTTAATTTTTCATGTCATGCTCTCCTAGTTGACAATATCCTTGTTAAGTCATTAAACTATAATTGTGTAAATCTGCTTCAACAAACAATAACTGAACCATCAATAAACTATTATGGCTTCCATAATCCCTAACAAAGATTAGTTTCAACATCATCATCATAAATTAGTAGAGACATGTCCCAAATCTCCTGGTGAAACCCATGAATTAGGTTTGCATAGTCATTCCTACATTTAAGTGCTCAATAGTTTCGGTCTCTAAAATTTAATCACACTGTTAGGAACCTCACAGGAAATGTGATCCCTTGTAAAACAGAGGATTTCAGAAACAAGATGAAAAGTCATTTAAAGTCATCAGGCCTTTGCAGCCTGGGTACACTGATTAGTAATAATGATAACTAAGCACTTCCACCTAAGAAATAATCAACTAAATTTAGAGTATCTCTTTCATGGCATTTAAAATTTTTGCTCAGTCCTAGACTTCTCCCCAGTTATAAATTTGTCATTTTTTAATGACAAAGACTGAGAACAGTGTAATAAGAAGAAATTTGATGTTTGTTTTTTTTTCAAGATTATTTTGAAAAGACAGATCATTTCAGGATGCTGTGTTTGATGTCTTCAGATCAGATATCCAGAATAAGGTTCCCTTTTTTTTTAAGACTCAAAAAAATTATATATATATATTTTTTTTTTTTGGATACTAGGAATTGAACCCAGGGATGCTTTCCTACTTACTGAGCTACATCCCCAGCCCTTCTTACTTTTTGAGACTTGGTCTCATTAAGTTCCCCCAGGCTGCCCTCTAACTTGTAATCTTCCTGCCTCAGGCTCTCAAGTCACTGGGGTTATAGCATGTGCCACCAAGCCGAGCTAAATCTACTTTTAAAAATGAACAGGTGCATACATTTTCAAGAGTTTACAAACCTTCTATCACCCATTCAAACCACTTAAAATGTACTGGCTACTTTAACATACATAGAGGAGTATTTTATCCAGTTTCACAACAGATTATCTTTGTGTGCTTCAATTAGAACAAGTTAACAGCAAAAATTAAAATAAGGAAGTTGGGCTGGGAACAGTAGCACAAACCTATAATCCCAGTAACTCAGGTGGCTAAGAGGATTGCAAGTTCAAGGTCAGCTTCAGCAACTTAGTGAGACCCTGTCTCAAAAAATAAAAAGGGGAGCTAGGGTTGTGACTCAGTGGTAAAGGGCTCGCCTAGCATGCATGAGGCACTGGGTTCAATCCTCAGCACCACATAAAAATAAAATAAAGATATCATGTACACCTAAAACTAAAAAAATAAATAAAATTTTTTTTAAAGGGCTAGGGATGCAGCTCCATGGTAATGTGCCCCTGGGTTCAATCCTCAGCATAAAAAATAAACAAATAAGGCAGTGTAGTGTTGGTGGTGTAGCTCAGCAATACAGCATTTGCCTAGCACACGTGAGGCCCTGAGTACAATATGATGGAATGTATTTAGAGTTCATGGACCAAGTCCCCATTTTGCCAGCTAACTAAGTTGTAGGACACTGGACATGTTACTAAATCAATTCAAGTCTGTTTTCTCATCTATAAAAATGAAAATACCACTTCCATCCCCAGCCCCATACCAAAAAAAAACAAAACCTGAAACTATATCCCTGTTTTATAAACTATTAAGACAAATCATGGAGATAACAAATATGAAAGAAGCATGGATAGTGGCAGACACATAGCAGGAACACAATAAAATCCTAGCTCATAAAAGGAAAAAGGGCAATACAGTCAGCTGGAGACCTGTAAAATTTAATCTGGCTGAACCTTCTTTCTCTATGACCATTTTCTCCTAAGAGACAGGGGAAGTCAGCACCTGGCTCTCAGTTGCAGTTGCAGACAAGTAAAAACTCAAGACAGAGAATAGAAGGCAGAACAGAAGAAAAGCAAAAAAAAAAAAAACAGATTTCAACAGCGAGGTTGGGGGTCAAGAAGAGTTTATTTTACTCAGAAAGTTATATCTTTTAACGTCAATATAGCTTTTGGGATATAACACTGTACAGGAGAGTATCTTCTTGACTTCAGGGTAAGAAGACTCTTTAAATTAAGTCACAAAAAGCATTAACCATAAAGAAAAGACCAATAAATTTGACTCCATTAAAATTAAGAACTTCTGCTTATTAAAAGACACCATAAAGAGAGAAAAGGCAAGCCACAGAATGGAAGAGGGTATCTGCAAAATACACATATGAAAAAAGGACTTGAATTCACAGTAAATAAAGAACTTCTAAAAAGCAATAAAAGACATATGGACCAATTAAAAGGTGGGGGCCAGGGCTTGAATAAGAACTTTACAAATGAGGAAATCTAAATGGCTAATAATTATACAAAAAGATGTTCAACCTGATTACTAATAAGGTAAATGAAAAATTTACCAGACTGGATAAAACTTAAAAGCTAACAAGACTGAAAGTTGGAAAGGATAATGGGAACTCATATTGCTGAATTCAGTGTAAGCTGGTACAACACTTTGAAAAACAGTTTGGGAGCTAGTAAAGACGAAGACAAGCATACCCTAATGACTAGGGTGACCATACAGCTCAGCCAAACCCAAATACTTTCGAGAACTAAACCTGTTGTAATTAAACTGGGACAATAGGCATAAACTAGGATAAGTGGTCACCCTGTGTATAAACCAACAATTTCACCTCTAGGTATACACCCTAGAAAAACTTGTATACTAGATAACATGTATGGGAATAATTACAACAGGTTTGTGCACTATTGCCCTGATTCAGAAACAACTAAAATATCCAGCAACAATAAAATGAATGATATAAAAATTATGGTGTGTTCTCTTTCTCAAGTCTACTATAAGACAGTTACCAGAAGATTATTGGAGTTCAATAAAAATTTGTTTAAAGATCCTTTAGAGGGGGCTGGGATTATGGCTCAGCGGTAGAGCGCTCGCCTACCACGTGGGAGGCCCTGAGTTCCATCCTCAGCACCACATAAATAAATAAATAGATAGATAGATAAAGCTATTTTTTTTAAAAGATCCTTTAGAAATGCAAATTAAGGCATTACAGAGAACTATCCCTTCATCCCACTTCTTCCATCCATGTCATTTACCATTCTGCAAGGAATAACAAATCACATCTCTACTTTGATAAAACAATTTCCTTTTTTCTGAATATAAATACAAGTCTGCCTATGCACATGGAAAACCAAAGGTTTATTGTAAAGAACAATCTAAGAAACTGAGCACCAGATCACTTAAGTTTTTGGGGGGGTTTTTTGGACTGGGGATTGACCCAGGGGCATTGAGCATGTAGGGAGGCACTTTACCACTGAGCTACATCTCAACACCTTTTTTGAGGCAGGGGTCTTATTAAGTTGCCCAGGCCAACCTCAAACTTGGAATTCTCCTGTTTCGACTCCCAAACAGCAAGGAGTATACCACCTTGCCCAGCTACTTAAAAGTCTTTTTCTAATTGGTATGTGAAAGTCCAAGGAAGTTTCTGGAACACATTAAAATTATTTATCATACTTCCTCTACCTCGAATTACTCACTCTGTTTACTTTTTATTGATAGTATGCCTTACATCTGACAGTCTCCACCTTATTATCTTCAAAAATGAAATAAACATATGGTATAACAGCAATAATATAAAATGCACTCTATTCAGAAGCCCTAGGTACAGCCAAAAGGCAAAACTTCTGCTTGTCATCACCATCAGCCAGTTATCCACTAAACTCTTCCTTTAACATTAAAACTTTTTTCTGGGCAATGACACATGCCTGTAACCCCAGCTACTCAGGAGACTGAGGAAGAAGGATGGACAGTTCCAAGCTAGTTGGGACACCTTAAGGAGATCCAGTCTCAAAATAAAAAATAAAAAGGTCTGGGAATGTAGCTGAGTGGGTAACTCATATTGCTGAATACAGTGTAAGCTGGTACAACACTTTGAAAAACAGTTCAGGAGCTAGTAAAGACGAAGACAAGCATACCCTAATCACTACAAAAAAACATAATAATGAATCTTACCCTTTCTAAAATATGCAATATTATCAATTCTTCTTAAAAACATTAGTGCTTAAACTAATTGTGATACAAGTGTAAAAATTTAATGAATAATGGGCTGGGGATGTGGCTTGGCGGTAGATCGCTCACCTCGAATGTGTGAGACCCTAGGTTAGATCCTCAGCACCACATAAAAAATAAATAAACAAAATAAAGATATTATGCCCATGTATAACTAAAAAAAACTTTTAAAAAATTATGAATAAGAACAAAATGTTAGGCTGGGGTTGTGGCTCAGCACTCGCCTAGCATGTTCGAGGCCCTAGGTTCGATCATCGCACCACATAAAAATAAATAAATAAAACAAAGATATTGTGTCCACTACAACTAAAAAATATATTTTTAAAATGTTTTATTTCAGGAATATGCCAAAAAAAAAGTAGGGTTTTTTTTTTAATCTTCAAAAATGAAATAAACATATGGTATAACAAGTAAGACAAAGGGAATGTACTTTAAAAAAAAAAAAAACTTTATTGAAACACCACAGAACACAATCCCAATACAACAATTCTCACTTGCTACTTCCACCTCCAGGCCACATATGAAGGGACTTTATGCACTCTTTACCTTGAATTTCCTGGCACTTCCACCCCAAATATACTTGGTTCAGGATTCTCTTCTTTTTTTCCCCACATTTGTAATTCTTTAACCACCACCCCTTCAGAACTTCTAATATTCTATCACATTCCGACATCCTCTCCCAATTGGAAGATTTAAACTTCATGGTGAACAGAAGACCATTTATAATGTGGTCACTCCACAACAAGTACCCCGTCATCTCCCATCATTCTCTGAACTCGGCCCATAAGACAGTACTAGCAAATTTGCTGAGCGTGGTGGTGCACTTAATCCTAGTGGCTCTCGTCTGTAATCCCAAAGCCTTGGGAGGCTGAGGCAGGAGGATTAAGAGTTCAAAACCAGCCTCAGCAATTTAGTGAGGCCCTAAGCAACTCAGTCCTTGTCTCCAAAGAAAATATAAGAAAGGGCTGGGAATGTGGCTCAGTGGTTAAGCACCCCTGGGTTCAATCCCCAGTAGAAAGAAAAAAAAGGAAAAGGAAGGAAGGAACAAGCAAATCCACTTCCTGAGACACTGTGCACTCCTCCAAGACTGCCTTTTTTTTTTAAAAAAAAAAAAAAAGCTTTTTTGGTAACCTTTACTTATTTATTTTTATGTGATGCCAAGAATCGAACCCTGTGCCTCACACATGCTAGGCAAGCGCTCTACCACTGAGCCTCAAACCCAGCCCCTCAAGGCTCCAGTTAACAACTTTTTCTCACAAACTAACACCTTTCTGGTCCCATCCTCATTCCGGGCACAGTTCACCAAATTGCTTTCACTTATACTTATTGCCCAGTCCCATCCACCTTCTTCATACCTGTAGCCTTTTCCCACCCGCTGTATCCCATGTCCACGATATTTTCTACTACGGGAGTATTTTACAAGTTATGACAGCCCCCTTCTTCTTCCTTCACATTTAAGTGTGCTGAGAATCTTATCATCTTTCAGAAACTCTCCCAAACATAACTATCCCACTCCTCCACGTTTTTTAAAGCTTTATATACTCCTGAGTTAGCAAACCTTCTTCCTATTTCAACACGTGGGTTCAAATACCTCTCTTCCTTCACAGCAAGTGTACCTTCCAACACAGGGTCAATACTACCCCCAATCCAATACTTACTCTGCAAAGCATTCTCAACTCTACACATCCACCACACCCAAAACCATCCTAACTCTGCCCGGAGATGACTGCATTCCAGCTCTTCTGCATCATTTCACCTGCCCTCACCATAGCCCTCCGTCTCCCTTCCATATCTCCAAAATTACAACCCTCCCTACTCTCCATTCTGTACCTCCTTTTACACCTTAATCTTCCCTTTCCATATGACCCTCACCAATCCTCCCCACCCCCTCGACTACCCCACCACCGCTTCTACCGGAGCATTCCCACTCAGAAATCCCTCCCAGCCTCCGCCTTCCCACTCCTCGAGCCCCGCCCCCACCCGACTTTGCCCCGCCCCTTTTAGGCCCCGCCCACTGCCCTGGAGGCCCGGCAGAGGGCGGGGCCTGTCCTTCCTCCCCTTTCCCCCGCCCCCTACCGTCACGCTCAGGGGCAGCCTGACCCCGAGCGGCCCCGCGGTGACCCTCGCGCAGAGGCCTGTGGGAGGGGCGTCGCAAGCCCCTGGCCCCCCTGTCTGTCCCCCTCCCGCCCAGTCTCCTCCCCCTGGGAACGCGCGGGGTGGGTGACAGACCTGGCCGCGCGCCACCGCCACCGCGCCTGCCGCGGGCGCTGTCGCTGCCTGTGAAAGAAACCGCGGCTGCCGCCTGGAGGAGGTGCGGTCGCCTCCGCCACCGCTGCCGCCGCCGCCAGGGGTAGGAGCTAAGCCGCCGCCATTTTGTGTCCCCCTGTTGTTGTCGTTGACATGAATCCGACATGACACTGATTACAGCCCAATGGAGTCTCATTAAACCCGAGCCGCGGCCCCGCCCCGGCGCTGCTCCATTGGACGAGACCACAGACACGTACGGCCACCCGTTGGCCTGTGGGTCTGTCCGTCACCCACTCACTAACCACTCTGCAGCCCATTGGGGCAAGTTCCTGCCGGTCATCTCGCTTCCACATAGACACACCTCTCGACCCATCATCCCCCCTCCGGCACCACCCCGGGGGAGGGTCCACTGCCAGTACCAATCAACAGACCGCTGGGCCCGCCTCTTCCGGGCACCTATTGGTGCAGCTCTTTTTCTCTCTCCCAGACACCGCGCCACCTCTACTTCCACCTACCCGCCCCCTCTACCGCTAGAAATGGATTGGGTCTACTCGCGGCAGAGGCGCTAGGCCTCATTGGCTGCGGACGACGCCAATCAGGAGCCTTTTCCCTCTCCCCTCCCCCACTCAACCCCAAAGCCCCTAGCCCGCAGCTAAAGTTTGTGTGAGAGCTGATCGCTGGCGGCGGCCGCAGGATTTAGGGGTGGGCGCGGGCGGGCGCGCGCGGGCGGGCACGCGAAGTTAAAATTCGAGGTTCTCAGTCGCCAGCTCCCGCGGTGGATCGCGCGGACGGGCGCGCCGCCTGGAGCGTTCCATCCCGCCCCCTCCTCCACCCTCACTCCCGTCCCGTCCCGGGCGACTACTCGCCCGCCCCCTGGCTCGCATCCTCCCCCCACACACACCCCTACCCTGCAAGCCCCAGGCCGGGTGCAGACAGTACGATGTCGCTGCAGCCTCCTCGCCATACCATGCCGAGGGGGAACAAGCCCCTACCCGCCGGGCGTGCACACCCTCCCCCCCCCCCCCCGCTCCACACTCGCCCGTGTCTGCAAGCACGTGCACCGTTCGCCGCTGCCTCCGGCCACCCAGGTCCCCGGCTAACCTCGCCTGCAGCCCGGCCAATCGCTCACTGCCCTTTGTTGCTGCAGCCCGGGTCTCCCCGCTGCCTTCCTCAGCCTCCGCCTCGTCCTTTGCCAGCCGCCCGGGTCCGCAGCGCCGCGCTCCCCCCGCCCGGGACCCACCGCCGCCGCCTCCTTCTCCTCCTCCGCCTCCTCCTCCTCGGCTCCGGGCTGCAGCGCACAGAGCCCGAGGCAGCGCCGCCCAGCCCCGCTCCCCCCGCGCCGCCCGCTAGCCCGCCCGGCCCGGCCGGGGGCGCAGCCCGGACCCCGCCCGCCCCAGTCTCCGCCCCAGGGGTACCTGCCTCCGCCCCGGGGGTCTCCGCTCGCCGCCCTCGGGAGAGGGCGGGGATGCCGGTGTCCACGGGAGGTTGGGGACGCCAGGGCCGTTTGGGGCGGGTAATGTGCCCTCCAGGGCTGGGACTGAGGTGCGGTCCTCACCAAAGCGCCCCCCTCCCGCCCTGGTGGGCCCCAAACTTCGTCCTTCGCCCAGGCCTTGTGCCCTCTAGCAATCGCGGCAGTTTTGGGGTGGGGGACGCCTTGGGAGCTGTGTCTACCCTGATCGGGAGGAAGAGGGAGCAGTGACATTCAGCGACTGCGGACAGGGCACGGCGGCGGCATCCTTGGGTGGGAGTGGGGATGTCAGACGCGGGCTGGAGGGGGAAGCTGCCCCTCAAGATGCCCTCACCCGGCCTGCGAGGAGCCAGCGAGCTCTCAGCCACGTTCAGGATGCTTCTCGGGCTGTGCAGCCGACTGGCAGAAGGGCTGGAGTTGGGGGGAGATCGCTGGGGGGCCCTTCCCCCCCTCGCCTAGCCTGCACTTTAAGGAAGGCTGATGGCGAAGTTCGGTTTTCCAGGCTTCCCCTGGGCCCCCAGAGTTCCTGAGGCCCACATGAGGGAGGTTGAAGGATCCTCTGGCTGTCCAGAGGAGGCCACTCTGAAGCTGCCCACATGCCTCCCAGCGCCCTCCGGACTCTGAAGAGAGTGCCCCTGGCTCTTCCCGGATATGGGTGGGATGCTGGCAGGAGAGACTTCAGAATATAGGAAAGGTAGACTTGAGAAATGGCTCCTACCGAGTTTGAACGCGAAGTTTCCCTTCCTAGGCGCCATTTCATTGAGAGGGGGAGGAAAATCATGGCTCTGAAGAAGAACCAAGTTTCAGGCATGGTGGCCTGGGTAGAAAACCACCTGTTGCCTGAAGTCTGTCCCTGGAGTCAGGCGGTCTTGGTCCTTGGTGGGATGATGCAGGGAGAACTTGCGGCAAGAACTGGCCAGTCTCTGGACCCTGGTTGACTCCAGCCTCTTTATGCCACTGATACTTTGCAGCAGCAACATCTTAAACTCACCATTAAAAAACACTGTACAACTTGGTAGGTACTTTGTTAGAGCAACTTGTCTTAATTCTTATCTTAGACAAACAAAGCAAGCAATACAGCCCTGTCATCAAATACAGACCACAATATACACCTCACTTTTTAAGGATGGTTTGCTACTTTGGGGTGTGAGCTGTCCCTACTTTTTTGCTTCTTGGCAGCAAGGTGAGAAAGAAGCCAAGACAAAGGGCACAGAGTTGGATGAAAGGATAGAAAAGGGGAGAGGGGAGGCAGAAGAGTTGTAATACTACACTCAAAATTGTCACTGGTTCCATTATAAACCCCTTTTATAGGTGTTTTATTACTTGGTTGTTAGTTTTTAAAACACAACCCTCTTTAGATTAAATCTTGGTATTCACAGGCTCAGCCCAGGGAAACAAAACACAGGGAAAGCTTCACCATCCGCTTGACTACTTTTGAGTTACATTACAGATAAAACAAACAAACAGCAGGTTGGGTTTCCTAAATCTCTCCCTACCTCTTTCACTTAGAATCTTCATTCAGTAGCTTGCTCAGGTGAATTTTTACAAGCCATTAGTTTATAATTCAGTCTAGTTCATTTAGGTATTTCAAAGAGAAGGACATTTATAAGCTGTACCTTTTTATAATGCAGGTGCTGGGATTTTTATTCTCCAAGAAATTACTATGTAAACTTAAGAATCCTGGCAGACTCTTTAGCCTTAATGTTCTTTTTTTTTTTTTTTCTTTTTTCTTATGGTCTGCCCACATGTACTTTATTTTGTAAATTACATTTGAGTCTCTCAGACTGCATTTTATCTCAAGCAATAAAAATAAACCATGTCTTAATTAAAAACAAGTTTTAAAACCCCAAATCTGTACACTCAAACTAAAGTATGTAAAAGAAGCAACTCAGAACAATAAAAACCCCAAAGTCCACATTTAAGATGGCTGCATCCCAAGGTGGGGTCATTACCACTAATGAGTTATGCACAAAGATTTCCAATGCATCAAGAGTGAAGAGACACCTTAGAGAGAAATGGGTCATGGGACTGGTGTGCAGCTCAGTGGCAAGTGCTTGCACAGGGCCCTGGGTTAGATCCCCCAGTGCCACAGAAAAAGAGAAATGGGCCATGTTTGCCTAAACTTGTACTCTTGTAACTCCAGGAGCTGGCAAACATAGAGACAAAAATCTCTTTATCCAACAACTTGATTTTTTTTTTAAGGTTCTATTCTTAATAAACAAAAAGTTCTCTAACGGGTGTGGTAAAGAGGGGAAACCTTTCCCCTTGATATTCCCTTCTAGGGTTACTTGTCCTTTGAGAAATCTGGCTCTTCAGATAAGTGGGACTGGAAAGGATAACAGAGACCCAGCCAGTGATACTTAATGCTTACTCCTAAACCTCTCTCTTATCTGTGGTATCTCAGGTCCTCTGCTGAGTGAAATAGCTCAATTAAGAAGTTAACCTAGAAATAGCTTGAATTGAAAACCAAGCACAGTGCAAATTTTGCAAATGACTGGGCTATAGGATTACAAATCAAGAAGCTCATTTTAGCTGGAGTGTGCCTGTAATCCCAGCTATTGGGGAGGCTAAGGCAGGAGGATAGCAAGTTTGAGACCAGTTTCAGCAATTTGGACTCTCTCAAAAAGGAATGGGAGAGCTCCCATATACTAAAATGGGAACAATACAGAAAAGATTAGCATGGCCCCTGCGCAAGGATAACACGCAAATTCGTGAAGCATTCCATACTTTTTTGATTGAAACACACCAATATGGTGTGACTTTCCCTGTTTGTGCATAAAAAATTTTCATGAAATAAAAATGGCAAATATTTTGAAATTAAAGAAATCAAAGATTATTTATAGATATATTAATATATAATTCACTTTAGAAATAAAAAGCAGATATGTGACATTTATAATATCACTGTACATTTTAACCATTTCAAACAAATGTATGACTAAGAAAATTATTATCTTAAAAGTTTTTTTTTAAAAAAAAAGGGATGGGAATGTATCTCAGTGGAAGAGAACTTGCCTAGCATGTGCAAAGCCTTGGGTTCAAACTTAAGTACTACAAAAAAAAAAAAAAAAAAAAAAAAGAATAGAAGCTCATCTGTCCTGTCCTCCATCACTGTAAGATAGCTGTCACCAGCAACCACTAGCCAATACTAGTGATCCCTCATTATACTGCTCAGTGTGGCCTACAGATCACTGGAAATCAGAATGACCTTGGAATCTGAGCTCCCTTGGCCCAACCTCAGAGGTTCAGATTCAAGATGGCTCCCAAATCTACATTTTTAGCCCACAACTTGTCTTGAATCTTCAATCCTTGGATCCGAACCATTGACCTAAACTGAATCCTTCTTCCCCAGATAAAAAGGAAATATTTCTTGTCCAGAAGGGCCAGGACTGAAGATGATTCCATAGAGTGACCTATTTGTTCTTGAGTCCTGAATAAAGAGGAGAAAGTGCAGGGCAGGTGCAAGAGAGAGGATTTGATCTTTTAGGTTTGTTTACTTACTCAGGCAAGTCAATCAAACAGCCTGATAAGAAATACCACATTTACAGATGCCCTAACAAGTCCATATGAAGGAAATTGGCTAAGGAGGCAGTAGGCAGGGACCCTGAGCTTATTTGTCCAGGGCCCCGCCCATAGTAAATTCTATTTACATTCAATTAGTCATAAAAAAAAATTAGTAGGAGGTATACCCCTTTCCAACTGCCACATGGAATCTTCTCCCAACACTGATTAGAAACTGTCCCCACCATTTCACAAAGTCTGGTTTCTTTAGTCAAAGACACAGCAGGCAGAGGATGATCAGTCAAACCATTAAATTAGCTAGCAAATTCAAGCTCAAAGGCTGGGATTGTGGCTCAGTGGCAGAGAACTTGCCTAGTATGTGTGAGGCACTGGTTCGATTCTCAGCACCGCATATCAATAAATAAAATAAAGGTTCATTGACAACTAAAAAAATAATAATAATTTTTTAAAAATTCAAGCTCAAGTTCTCTGTATGAACAGCCCACACCCCATCCCTAGCCCCTTATTTTTTTATGTTGAGACGGGATCTCCCTAAATTGCCAAGGCTGGCCTCAAACTTATGATATTCCTGCCTCAACCAACCTCCCAATTCACTGTGATTACAGGTGTGCATCACTGCATCTAGAATCATTTTGTTTTTGAAATTCAAAAGTAAGAGGGTCTTTCACTAATCATTATAAAATAATCCTAATACAGACTCAGTTTTGCTGAGTGTAGTGGCACATGCTTGTAATCACAGTGGCTCAGGAGGCTAAGATAGGAGGAACAAAAGTTCAGAGTCAGCCTCAGCAACTTATCGAGGTACTAAGCAACTTAGTGAGGCGCTAAGCAACTTAGTGAGACGCAGTTCCAAAATAAAAAGTAAAAAAGGGCTGAGGATGTAGCTCAGTGGTTAAGTACCCCTGGGTTCAATCCCTGGTACCAAAAAAAAAAAAAAACCCTCAGTTTTTTACCCTCAGGCTGTACCAAAGAAAATTTCACCCTAATGTATGATTTTTTTAATATTTATTTTTCAGTTTTCGGTGGACACAACATCTTTATTTTATTTTTATGTGGTGCTGAAGATCGAATCCAGTGCCCCGTGCATGCCAGGCGAGCGCGTTACCGCCTAAGCCACATCCCCAGCCCTCACCCTAATGTATGATTTAGTTCTGTTCAGTTTTGAATGTTGTAAGTCAATAAAACTTCAAAAAGAATTCAATTCAAGGAAATTGACAGTCATCAATTTCTAATTTTTAAAATAAGAACATTTTTAATGGATAAAATACTTTTATTTCCTGTATGTATCTTTATGTGGTGCTGAGAATCAAACCCAGTGCCTCACACATGTGAGGCAAGTGCTCACCACTGAGCTACAATCCCAGCCAAGAACATTTTTTAAAAGGACTAATGGGGCTGGGGATGTGGCTTAAGCGGTAGCGCACTCGCCTGGCATGCGTGTGGCCCCGAGTTCGATCCTCAGCACCACATACAAAACAAAGATGTTGTAACGTCCGCCGATAACTAAAAAATAAATATTAAAAAAAAATAAATAAAAGGACTAATGGTCATCTACTATCTGCATGATTTCATGGAATAAAAGGCATTTTTCAAATATTTTTTCTTAGTTGTAGATGGACAACGATACGGGGATCAAACCCAGTGCCTCACACATGCTAGGCAAATGCTCTACCACTGAGCCACAACCCCGACCCTGAATAAAAGACATTTTAACCCACAAAATAGTAAGCTACATAAACTCTTCAAATTAAGGATAGCCCTGCCTGTGTAACAAGAGTAGATAATTTTATATCAACATCAACATGTTTATTTTCATTTTAACGTAGTCCTTGAAACTCTCTGGGTTGGCTACCTGACCAGAGTACATTTACAAATTATTGGACTAGGGCTGAGGTTGTAACTCAGTGGTAGCGCACTTCCATGGCATGTGTGAGGCACTGGGTTCGATTCTCAGCACCACATATAAATAGAATAAAGGTACATTGACAACTAAAAAATAATAATTAAAAAAAAGAAATTACTGGACTACTTTATATTCTTCCAAGGATAAGTATAGGTCAATGTCAATCTAATCACTATTTTCTCTAGTATGCACAAATTCAATGTGTTTATATAATTGGAAGTTGTTGTGTTTTAATTTTATATTCAATACATAAAAAAAAATATGCCCCTCAAGGGGTCCACATCAAAGGAATATGGCAAAGAACACCAAATTAAGAGCAGGACAGGAGCTAAAGATGTAGCTCAGTGGTAGAGTAGGTGCCTAGCATGTGGGAGAGCCTGGGCTTGATACCCTGTAATGAAAAATAAAAAGTAGGGCATCCAGATTTATTTTTATCCATCTCTGCCAGCAACTAATGTGTATCCATAGATCAATCACTAGGATTTTCTTTTTCTTGTCTTGTCTTTTCTTTTTTCCTTTTTTTGTACTGGGGACTGAACTCAGGGGCATTTTTTAGCATTGAGCCACATCCTCAGCCCTTTTTATTTTTTATTTTGAGACAGCATCTCACTAAATTGCTTACGGCCTCACTAAATTACTGAGGCTGGCCTTGAACTTATGATCCTCCTGCCTCAGCCTCCCAAGTCACTGGGTTTACATAGCAGTAAACCCCATGTAGACATCTTATATCCTCTGAGTTTAGCACAGCACCTGACATGTTATAAATGCTCAATAAATATTTGCTAGATTAATGAATAGATTTAATCAAGGGAGTTATTTCACATCATTTCTAAAGTCTTAGCCAAGCCTCAAAACCTACAATTTACTTAAATAGTAACTTCTTCAAGGCATGATGGCACATGTCTATAATCACTACTACTGTATAATCCCAGCTACTATGTAATCTTAGCTACTTAAGAAATTGAGGCAGGGAAATTCCGAATTCAAAGCCAGTGTTGGCAATTTAGCAAGACCCTATCTCAAAATAAAAAGGGCTGGGACTTCACTCAGTGGTAGAGCGCCCCTACTACCATATCTACAAATTTCTATTAACTTACCCTGTGGTTCACAAAAAGTGAGTATTCTTGTATGTTAAATGACTAAAGATGATAAAAGAATAAAACTTTTTAATAACTTTCTTTTTTTTCTATTACACTTTCTAACTATAAAATTTTATACCTATCTGGCATAGAAAGTGTGTACAATTAAAAAAATGGAAAAAAATAATTGTAGGCACTAGCACTAACAGATCATATTTTAGCAGGTATTCTTTGATTTTTTTTACCTGAGTCAAAATACCTTTTGTGGGCTGGGTTGTGGCTCAGCACTAGAGCATGTAGCACGTGTGAGGCCCTGGGTTCAATCCTCAGCACCACATAAAAATAAATAAATAAATAAAATAAAGGTATTGTAGCCAACTACAACTACAAAATGAATTTTTTTAAAAAAGTACCTTTTGTGACTGAAGGTTGGGTTGATTTTTTCAGCTTAGGAAGCTACAGTAGTAAAAATAACTTACTAGAATGCTGAGCCTCCTCACATGGTTTGCAAGTATCATAATCATTCCATGTCTGGAAATATTTCATTTTTTTTCAACAGAATTGCAGACAGGGGTTCTAAATTTGCTTTTCCAGCTCTAAGGTGCCTAATGCAGTCAGCATTACATCACACAAGTTAGCAAGTTCACTGCTCAACTTCAAGTTGAAGTTCGTCTTTCAAATTCCATCCCAAGGATAGCCAATGGAATCAGCTTGCAATGTCTCCCAGTAACAAGAGACTGCTTATAGGAGGACATAGTTCAGTTTCATATAATAAACTCCTTCATATGCAGAGTTGGGGGTGGTTCATCTTTATATCCTCCAAAGTGCCTTACACTTTGATGTAAATGATGTTGAATAAAATAAGGGATCTGTTATTTTTCTGCTTATCTATAATCTATCTTTTTAACTCACAAATTAGACTTTAAGCCTCATAAACTTAAATATTTCATTGTAAAGCCAGGCATGGTGGTGCATACCTGTAATCCCAGTGACTCAGGATGACTGAGACATGAGGATCACAAGTTCAAAATCAGCCTCAGCAATTTAGCAAGGCTCTGAGCAACTTAGCAAGACCCTGTCTTCATTGTAAGTATTCATTGAATATATTTCCTAATCACTATAAAGTAGTACTTCTAATACCCAATCCGAAACTACTTTCTCTAAGCTGCATGTATTTATTAGAAAATATCTTTAAACAGCTAACATTTTAGCAGTTAACCAACGAGTGACTTCTATTTATACTATATACATTACATGCTATTTTTTTCTACTCTGGTATACATATACATATACACATGGACTTGGAACTACTCCCTTCTCAGCTTTTTCCTTTCTGAGATCAAGAATGCTATAGCCTTTTTTTTTTTTTTTTTTTTGGTACTGGAGATTGAACCCAGAAATGTTTACCACTGAAACAAATCCCCAGCCTTTTTTTATTTTTTATTTTGAGACAGGGTCTCTCTAAGGCTGGCCTCCACTCAAAATCTCAGCCTCCTAAATCGCTAGGATTACAGGTATGTGACACCACACCCAGCAAGAATACTCTCTCTTCAAGAGCTCTACTGTATTTCCACAATTATTTGAGCTGACCCCTTCAGGAGTTTGCTGCCTATTGTTCTGCTCTCTGTGCCTCACTTTGGTGGTTAATATGATCTGGCACATTTACTAGGGAGTAATATCTTCTGTTTTCTTTCAATCCCAATGTCACACTTAGAGTGATAATCCTTAGTAAATAGTTGGCAATGACTGCTAGAATTTATTTCCTGAAACAAAACTGATGACCTGAGCCAGGCACAATAGCACATGTCTATATTCCCAGTGACAAGAGGTTGAGGCAGGAGGACCATGAGTTCAAAGCCAGCCTCAGCAACTTAGTGAGTTCAAGATCAGCCCCAAGAAACTCAGTGAGATCCTGTCTCAAAACACTAAAAGGGCTGGGGATGTGACTCAGTGATTGAGTGCACCTGGGTCCAAACCCTAGCATAGGAAAAAAAAACCAACAACTGATGACCCGAAATAACAACTCCAAGTTTACTTGTAGTTTGTAGTACCTCTTTGTGGGAGAAAGACTTAACATTGACCAAATATTTCCTATGTTCCCCTGTATTTCTAGGCCTTCTTTTCCATTATATTAGAACTATGGAGCCAATTTTGGCCAATGGGTAACAATCTAGAGTGATGTGTGTTACTCCTAGTCCAAGAAGTTAAGAACCATAGTGAGTCATTCTCCATTCCTTTCTTTCCCTTTGGTAGCATCTCAGAAGCTATGTGTTCAAGATGACAAGCTACAAGTTGGCCAAGCTGCCATTATCCTGGAGCCCTGGGTAACTCAATGAAGCAGACTCCCCCTGTTGCTTTGACATGCTAATAGGAGAAATAATTCTTATAGTAATAAGTCAAAAGATATTGATGTTTTTGTACTACAGTATATAGTGATGCTTAACCTAAATTAATATATTACCTAAATGCGATACTTTACAAATACCTTTCTTTTTTTTTAATATTTATTTTTTTTTTTTTTTAGTTTTCAGCGGACACAACATCTTTGTTTGTATTTGGTGCTGAGGATGGAACCCAGGCAGCACGCGTGCCAGGCGAGAGCGCTACCGCTTGAGCCACATCCCCAGTCCTACAAATACCTTTCTTAGAGTCCCTCTGCCTTCTGCCATGTGAGGACATAGCATTCATCTTAGAAATAGAAAGCCAAGAGGCACCTCAATCTTGGACTTCTCATCATCCATAAAATATACAACACAATTTTTTTCCCTTATAAATTACAAGCCCGGGTATTTTGTTGTAGCAGCACAAAACAAACTACGACAGAAATTGATGCATTGGTTTCCAATAATTGGCCTTCTCACGGCTGTAAGTTATTTTGGAAATATGGATGTTTCTTGCAAATATGGCTGCATTTTAAGGGAAAGAAATTCTGCCTCCTTGGGGCTGGGGATGTGGCTCAAGTGGTAGCGCGCTCACCTGGCATGCGCGTGGCCCGGGTTCGATCCTCAGCACCACATACAAACAAAGATGTTGTGTCCGCCAAAAACTAAAAAAATAAATAAATAAATATTAAAATTCTCTCTCTCTAAAAAAAAGAAAAGAAATTCTGCCTCCAATCTGTGCAGAGCCCTCCTTACAATTTCTCAGCCTAGTTTTGGAGCTCTAAGAAACAGCTAATGACCTAAGAACCTGATTTACAAGGTGGCCAAGGGAAGTACACTTTATTCTTGTCAATTAAAAGAGTTGGGGGAATGACGTTGGCATGTTGTTGTGTAATTCTGTGGCTCCACTCAAAATCTCTAGGATAAATAGTGTGGAAACTCAGGATGCTGAAGAGGACGTAGGGAACATGTTTGCTGAACATGGCTCTAGAGTGTTTGGTGTAACATTGTTATTAATAATAGCTAACACTTATGGAGTACTTACAATGCTAAGTGATTTCCCTGAATTGGCTCATTTGATCCTGACAACAATCCTGTTTAAATACTTCTATTATTCTCTATTTTACAGACAAGGAAACTGTGGCCCTGAGGTATTGAACAATTAGCAGGAGGTCAGAAATGCCAGCCAGACTCTTCATTCCCTTACATTGGCCCCTTAATGAGGTCTGAGCTCAAAGTCCAGGCCTGAAGCAGCTCGTTCCTCAGGGTGGCCTCAGTGGGATGTTCAGCCATAGGACCAAGACTGGAGGCCTTCAGAGGAAAAAGAAGCTGGCACCACTAAGGACTGCAGGGCACAAAGATGAGAGACCAAGGAGGGCAAAATGGCATCTGAGTCAGAGGGAAGGAGTCCTGGCGCTTCTTGGATTCATGGATGAGATTGAAAGGAGGTACAATTGGCAGTAACTAAAAAAAGGACCATCTCAGGTTAGGCCTTTGAAAGGCCTGGTCTGCAGGCTACAAGGATACTGGAAGTACCACTTTCTGGCCAGCAAAAGCCTCACATTTAATTCATACAAGAATCCTTTTACGGAGCTGGGGCAGGAGGCTGAAGGAAGGAGGATGTCAAGTTTGAGGCCAGCCTGGAAATTTAGCCAAACCCTCAGCAATTTAGTGAGACCCAGACTCAAATAAAAAGACTGGGATGTAACTCAGCGGTAAAGCGTTCCTGAGTTCAATCCCCAATTTTAAAAAAATAAAATAAATAGAATTCTTTTCCACAGAAGGGTGGAGTGAGCAAGGATACCACTGCTGGCCCTCAGGGCAAGAGCTGGAGTGGGGGATCCATGAGGCGCAAGCACCATGCCAGCTTTGTACCCTCCCTCCTTCCGCTCCCCCATCCCTTGCCATCCTTTGCCATCACCCTCCCCTGAATGCCACCAGGCCGCCCATGCTCTGTGCCTTTGTCATTCTGCATCCCACGGTGCCAGCTAAGTCACTCAGCTGTCACAATGAGGCCTGGAGCCACAGGGTATAAAATAACTCCTGGGAGACCTCCCCAAGGCGGGGGCCGGAAGGCCCAGCATTTCAGAGGGCAAAGAGAACCAGCTGCATCTCACAAGTTTTCCAAATTAGCCAGGCCGTTGTTTTTCTTTTAATTTTTGTGTGAATTCAAGAATAGATCGCGGATGTCTTGGCAGCGTGTGAATGAGACCCTTACTGAAAGAATTCACCTTGCTGAGGGGCCGCTGTCAGGCACACAAAACTCCAAGGAAAGCAGGCTTTGCCGCTCGCCTCCAACTGTGCTCAGAGGGTACCCTGCACTCAGCTCCCTTCCCAGGAACCCACCACTGAACCTTCCTGCTGGCGCGGCCTGACACCCCCCACCTCCCCACCCCAAGCAGAGCAGAGCAGAGCAAAACAGTGGCCTGCAGGAGAAAGAAGCAGGGCAGGCAGGGCAGAAGGCTCTGCAAACTGACAGGCTTTCTCCTGGGCAGGGTCCCAGCTGGCAAGCCCTGAGGCCATCAACAGCCAGCACCTCAACAATCAAGCAGAGGGGTCATTTCAGTGTTGGTGACCCCAGACCTTTGTTACTCTGTTACAAAGAACAGTATACAGATCTTGTGTTTAGTGTTGCTTTTGTTTAAATGTCACATCCAACTTCTTCCTGCCACCTTTATCAATCTGAATAAGCCTCTGAATAGGCGAGACCTCTAGGATTTGGGTCTGCTGTATAAATGCAAGGGTCTGGAAGCTGTAAGGAAACCTCTGATTGCATTGGCTAATTTTTTTTAAAACAATACTGAGGATTAAACCCAGGGGCACTCTTATCATTGAGCCACATTCCCAGCCCTTGTTATTTTATTTTGAGACAGGGTCTCACTAAATTGCCCAGGCTGATCTGAACTTGAGATCCTCCTGCCTCAGCCTCCCAAGCAGCTGGGATTATAGGCCTGCATTACCATTCAGCTCTGCCATCAGGCCTGAAGAGTAATTTGGCAATGTTTATCAAAAGTCTTAGAAATGCTCTAAGCAGATGAGCTTTAGAGCAGGGGTTTGGTAACCCAGCTAATCTTGGTCTGTGTCACCATTCCAGCTATGTGCCCCAAGACAAGTCACTTCACTTCCTTTAAACCCCTTTCCTCAGCTACAAAGTGGAAGTTTTCTTCCCTACCTCACAGGGTTATTATGAGTATGAGGGGGAAAAAAAAAAATAACAGCCTGCTTAACAAATAACGATGATGCTACGATGGCTGGTGTCACAAATCTGTTTCTCAATCTCCTTAGTTTAATAATCTGGGTCCTCCTAAGTTTTTGTGGACAAAAACTGATATACCCTCATAAAAACATGGAAACAAACTACCCAGCAATTGGGAAAAGTAACCACCTGATTTATCTATGGTGGTGGGAGTTGGAGGTAACTGGGGATTGAACCCAAGGAGGGTTCTACCACCGAGCTACATCTCTAGTCCTCTATTTTATTTTTTGTTTTAAGGCAGACTCTTGCTGAGGCTATCCTCAAACTTGGATGCTTCTGCTTCAGTCCCCTGAGTCACTGGGATTACAGGCATATGTTGGTTAACATGATTTTATGTGTATACCCATTGCTATCTTGTTCTGCACTTTGCTTTTTTCACTTAACAGTATGACATTTTGCAAGTTTTAAGTATGTGTGTAGGATAAATTCCAAGCAGTGAAATTGCTGGGTTTCAGAAGTTTATTTTGTTTTTTGGTTTGGTTTGGTTTTCATTGGGGAATGGGGGATGCTCAGGGGACAATTAAGCACCTGCTTTAACACTGAATTACATTCCCAGTTTCCAGTATAACCTTTTATTTATTTATTTATCTCTCTCTCTATCTATATATTTATTTATTTATTTATGATACTGGGGATTGAACCCAAGGGTTCCAGCCCTTTTTATATTTTATTTTTGAGGCTAACTTGCCTAGGGCCTCACTGTGTTGCTGAAGCTGCCTTTGAATTTGAAGTCCTCCTGCCTCAACCTACTAAACTGCTGGGATTACAGGCATGTGCCACTGCATCCGGCCAGAATATGAATTTTTAATTTGAAAGTTTTGCCCAACTTGTCCTGCAAGGAGTTTGTTCCAAAGCACACTTCTCTGAGATGGGAAGCAGCATGTTTCCTCAGCCCTCTCCAACAGTGTCATCAACCTTTGGTTCTTAGCCAAAGGATAAAGGTATTCCATTGAAATTTCAATGTGCCTTTTTCTTAGTAGGGAGTGAAGTTGTGTCCCTTTTCATATTTTTAAGACCCATTTGTATTCCTTTTCTTTAACTGTCTACTCACGTGTCTTTGGCCTCAGTTTCTAACAGATCTCTTTAAATTTACTTAGATTTAGCCCTCCAACTGACATACATGCAAATGTTTTTTTTCTTATTTCTGATTTTTGTTGTTGTTGTTGTTACTGGGGATTAAACACAGGGGAGCTTTATTTTACCACTGAGCTACATCCTATGTCTTTTTTTTTTTAGTTGTAGACGGACACAATACGTTTACTTTATTTTCATATGGTGCTGAGGATCAAACCCAGTGCCTCACACATGCTAGGCAAGTGCTCTATCACTGAGCTACAACCCAGCCCCCTACGTCCTTTTTTTATGTTTTATTTTGAGACAGGGTCTCACTAAATTGCCCAGGCTGCCTTGAATTTACGATCTTTCTGCCTCAGCCTTGGGAGTTTCCGAAATTACCCATGCCCCACTTGTGACTTCTGACTTTTTTTTTTTTTTTGGACAATAAACTTTTTAAAATCATGAACAAATTTTTTATTTGAAATACATATTGTTGCTGGGCATGGTGGCATATTCCTGTAATCCTAGTTGCTGGGGAGACTGTGGCAGGAGGATCACAAGTTCAAGGTCAGCCTCAGCAACTTAATGAGGCCCTAAACAACTTAGCAAGGCCTTGTCTCAACATAAAAAATAGAAAGGGATGGGGATACAGCTCAGTGGTAAAGTACCTCTGGATTCCAATCCCTAGTACAAGGGGGGAAAAATCATTGTGCAATCTCCCAGTAATTGCTTTGATATACTTTCTGCACTGATATAGTGCATTGTTGCAACCCATTGACCCTTATTTCTCTGAGCTTCTTCACTATCTGGTTCACCACTCAACCCCTAAAAAGGCACCAAATAGATACTCTTCACTGACTGTAGTTCAACTTTGTAAGGAGCACCCAGAACTTGTAGTCTCCCAGGCAAATCTGCATAGTACTCAAAGAAAAACATTTTCGAATTCTATCAAGTTCTGCCATGAAACAGTCATGTTTTGCAACAAAAATGGAGTGAATGTTCAAGGTATAACCCAGCATCATACTCAGCTCGACATTCATGGGTACACGGATTTAGACAGTTTCACCCCAGCCTTCACCACTCTCCCAGCCCCGGTTGGACTCACTGTGTTCCAGTTCCCGCTGGCTGAACTGACAGGCAAATCACCATCTACGGGTCCTGGGGAAGCTTCTGAAGAACCTCAACTTGTTAGAGGTTTAGGAGAAAAAGAAAGGCTCCTTTCTCTCTCTCTCTCTCTCTCTCTCTCTCTCTCTCTCTCTCTCTCTTTTGTACTAGGAATTGAGCTCAGGGGTGCTTAACCACTGAGCGACATCCCCAGCCCCTTTTAGATTTTATTTAGAGCAGGGTCTCAGTGAGTTGCTAGTGCCTCACTAAGTTGCTGAGACTGGCTTTGAACTCTCGGTCCTCCTAGGTCAGCCTCCAGAGTCACTGGAATTACAGGAATGCGCCACCTTGCCCACCAGGAAGGCTTCTTTCTAATAGGAAAGAATGGAGTGGTCAGATTGTGTTATGCAAATGATTAACTCAAATCTATGGAAACTTCAAAGCATTCCTGAGCTCACCTGGAAGAAAAAGAAAATGTAAAGTGAGAAAGCACAGGTTACTTCCACCCTCTAACAGAGGTGGTATAGGCTAGGTTTTGCTGCCAGGGCTGCATAAATTGCTTGATTTTCAGGGGCAAATTTGGGAAAAGGTGGAAAGTGAAACCTTTTTCCCCAAACTGATTTTATTTGGGGGCTAGGCCATTGGTTATCATCTTCTGAGAGGCACTTCCATGAGCACATCCATTGATGTAACACTAGGGACACCCAGGAACAAGAGACATCATTGTGGCACTAGGAGGGCTGGCTTCAGGCATCGGATGCTGCTCACCTAGCACAGCCCTCTCCTCCCAGAGTAACAGGGAGCCACTCTAACCAACCACTGAAGTCATTCCCTTCTATGTCTTAAAAGACATTCTTATTTTTTAACTCTATCCAGAAAAACATGTCAAATGTATAGAAAAGTTGCAAAAACACTCCCAAACACTCCTCACTTAGATTCAACCAGTTATTTTTGTGACATTTTCATTATCATTCCATATACATTATATATTATTATTGTCTTTGTAATGATCTAATTGAGAACAAGTTGTAGACTTTCACTGCTAAATAGTTCCATCTTCCCCTGCTAATACTAAGGACATCTTAAATAATCACAGTACAACAATTAAATTTAGAAAATTTAATATTGTTAAATTGCTGTTATCTGAAATTCACATTTGAATTTTACTAATTGTCCTAATAAAGGTCTTTATGGCTTTTTCTTTCCTACATCAGGAGCCAATCCAGAATCATATGTTGTATTTAGTTGTCTTGTTTTCTTAATCTCCTGTACAAGAATTCTTTAGCCTTTCCTTGTTTTTATGATCTTGATTTTTTATTTATTTATTTATTTGGTGGTGGTGGTGGGGTGCTTGAAATCCAGGCAGAGCCTTCTACAGGCTTGACAGTTCATTTTGAAATAAAATCATATTCTCTCCAGACCAGGTCTCTCTTATTCAGTTTGCATTCTGTGTCTATCAACAATCCTTGAAGAGCTAGTGGGGTAGCTCAGTGGTAAAGTGATTGCCTAGCATGTATGAGGCCCTGGGTTTGATCCTCTGCGTGCGTGCACACACACACAGAAACAAAAGAAAAGGAAAGAAAGAAAGAAAGAAGAGAAAACAATATCTTGTAACTCAGGAACCATTTGGGAATATTGGTTGACCAATCCAACTAATGTAGCCACCAAATCCATGTAATTTTCTGAATTCAGTCAGGTCTTATGCAGGGAATAATTTAGGTTAACATTATTTACTGTAAATACTGAAAGATACAGAAATTCAGGCATTACAATTTTTACAAAAATTTCTTATATGAATAATTTGTTTCTCAATTTTCCAATGATTCCAACATCTGCCATCTTTGCCTAGAATCCTATTTGGTGCATTTGAAGGCGAATGGGGGTGGGGGTTGCAGAGCTGGCCAGAAGCTGAGCTTCTCTGGAATTCTCCTTCCAAATATGAAGCCAAAGGCAGGGCTGGATTTTCAGGCTCTCTAATAAAGGACAAGTCTAAACCCAGAGGAACTGGTGCAGATTTCTCCAGTTGCTCCTTTTATCTTACAGTAGGATCAATCCAGGCCAGCCTGATCCCCAGGGCACTGGGCCATCTAGACCCCACCCACCTTTCCAGGATCAGACACTCCCTCGGGATTGTTCTCCTACCAGTAACCGCACTTTTTCCACCCCTACTGGGACTTCTGATGATTGGTAAACAGAGATTAAAACAGAGAATTAAAAAGATTCTTTAATTCTTGGGATTGGTTGTGGCTCAGCGGTAGAGCGCTCTCCTAGCATATGTCGGGCTCTGGGTTCAATCCTCAGCACCACATAAAAATAAAATAAAGGTATTGTGTCCAACTACAACTAAAACAAAATATTTTTTTTTAAAAAAGAGAGATTCATATCATAATGAAATACTAGTTTTAGCTTATCAGACTGGTAAAGCTGGGGTAGATTAATTATACCCAGTAATGTGGCAGAAGAAGTACTTTAATATGCTGTTTATGCATTTCTCAGCACCTGTTTAAAGTTCATATGTCTTTGCCTGTGGACCAAGCAGATGTGCTTCTGAGATTCTTTCTTAGAGAAATACTTGTACAATACAGGTATATGTAAAAAACACGTACACGGTAACGTTGTGCATAGCAGTGAAAAGATGGGAAGCTGGTCACTCTGTCCTCCAGCGGGAGCTAGTTAAATACATCAGTGGTAGAGTGCCCCTGGATTCAATTCCCAATACCACACACATAGACACACAAACACACTCACACACACACACACATACATATATACATACATACAAGATTATCATCTTACTCTCTGTAGAGTAAGTAATCCAGCTGTTAGAAAAACAAAGTAGATCTGCTCCAACTACTATGGAACCTAAGATATACTGTTTAGTGGAAAAAGCAATTTGCAAAACAGATGAAATAGTTGTTAATATTGTTATATGTTAACAGCACAAAATCTGAAAGGACCTATACCAAACTATGAACAATGATTATTTCAAGAATGTGGAGGGCTGGGGCTATAGCTCAGTGGTAGACACTTGCCTTGCAAGTGTGAGGCACTAGGTTCAATCCTAGCACCACACAAAAACAAATAAAGGCACCTGAGTCCATATATAGCTAAAAAAAAAAAAATGTGGGTTTAAAGGAAGCTTTCACATTCTTTGTTCTAAACATTTGTGATGGTTCAAATTTTTATAAGAAACATTATTTGAGGGGCTGGGGATGTGGCTCAAGTGGTAGCACGCTCGCCTGGCCTGCGTGCGGCCCAGGTTCAATCCTCAGCACATACAAAGATGTTGTGTCTGCCGAAAACTGAAAAATAAATATTAAAAAAATTCTCTCTCTCTTAAAAAAAAAAAAAAAAAAACATTATTTGAAAATCAGAAAAAGCAAAGATTTTAGAAAGCTCATCAGTCCAGAGAATGGTAGTCCAGGCAGTTGGCAGGGGATACAGATGTAACAAGGCTAACCATATGTTGACAAATGCTGAAGTTATGCAAGGGACACAGGGGTTTGATGTATTCTCTACTTTTGTGTATGTTTAATTTTTCCATAATAAAAGTTTTTAAAAGGTAAACTGGTCATGTGGCTTTTTTTGGAACTGAGGATTGAACCCACCGTGCTTAATCACTGAGTCATATCCCCAATTTATTTATTTTATTTTTTTTTAACTTTGTGATATTTATATTCCATTGCACAGATATGGGTTATACAAATTAGTAACACAAGTTATTTCTTAAACTCCAAACATTTTCTAAAATATTATTACAGCATATGCCTAGGATATTAAAACATCAAGGTGGAAATCATACTCTAAATAGTTGAATGCAACACTGAAAATACTGTACATTTTAATTGAAGGAAAATTAAAATGTGTGCTCAAATGCTCTAACAAACTAGGCAGCAGGGAACTGACAACTACAAATAAGTCACTGTGGTCCATTTTAATGTATGCACATATATGATTATTCTTTAGATAACCCCTCCTCTTGAAAATGCATAATTAAAACATAAAAATCCAGATAAATGATTAAGAAATTTTAATTCATCCTAACACTAAGACTTTTATTTATTTTATTTAGTTTTTTGGTTTTTGTAGTTGTAGATGAACAGAATGCCTTTATTTTATTTGTTATGTGGAGTTGAGGATTGAACCCAGTGCCTCACATGTGCTAGGCTAATGCTCTGCCACTCAGCCATGCCCCAGCCCTATTTTATTTTTCATTTTGAGACAGGATCTCACTAAGTTGCTTAGGGCCTCTCTAAGTTGCTGAGGCTGGCTTTGAATTTGCAGTTCTCCTGCCTCAGCCTCCCAAGTCTCTGGGACCACAAGTGTGAGCCACTGTACTTGGCAGGATGTGGCTCTTAGTAAAGCACTTGCCACATTTGTGCAAGGCCCTGGTTGAGTTCCTCTGCACTGCAAAACAAAACAAAAAGTTTAAAGACCAAATACCCATGGAATGTATAGAGGAAGAACCAGTTGCTAAAGAACTGAGTTCTACAAAGTTCTTCAAACATCTAAGTTTAGGTTTTAATAAATAGAAGATGGAGTTCATCATCAAATACTTAAAATATAAAAACTGATTTTTAGAAAGGTTACTTTGCCTAAGTTCAGTTAGAGAAGATTAGAGGGGAAGAGACCAACTAAAAAGTTCCAGGCTGGTAGCAACAAGCAGGAAGGGAAGGGCCAATTAGAGGAGGGACAGAAGTAGAGTAGAAAAGTCACAGGACCAGTCTGGCTGGAGGGAGGTGGGAGAGAAGTCCCAAGTAATGTCTCAGTCTTTTTTCAGAGGACCCAGAAGGCTGGTGGGGTTCTCAGCACACTCAGACCAATTTCCAGAACCCCTTCCACTGGCTCCACCTTCATGGAATCTTCTCCTGCAACTGCCTCTCAGCCCAGCCTGAGTCTTGTCAGGCTCAAGGGGAGCCTGAACAGCTTGCCTCTACCCTCATATCACTGTTCCCTGCCTCTTCCTGCCAGAACCACTTTTTTCTGTTTCTTGTAGGGGCCCCTACTTGGCTGTAGATGTTGGCAGAAGGATTTTTATCTAAATTATTCATTCAATATTTTAAAGTACCTACACCAAGCCCACGCATTATTTGAGTGTGCATAAATAGTTCACAGTTTTTGGTATTTGGGCTTGATTGGGTGCTTTACCACTGAGCTACATCTCCAGGTCTTTTATTTTATTTTAAATTGTACATGGATACAATATCTTTATTTATTTTGATGTGGTGCTGAGGCTCGAACCTAGTGCCTCACACATGCAAGGCAAGTGCTCTGTGGCTGAACTATAGCCCCAGCCCTCCAGGTCTTTTATTTTATTATTTTTTATTTTTGGTTCTAGGGATTGAACCCAGGGGTGTTTACTACTGAGCCACATCCCCAGCCTTTTTTACTTAGGTCTTGGCTAAATTGCTGAGGCTGGCCTCAAACTTGTGATCCTTCTTCCTTAGCCTTCCAAGTGGATGTGATTACAGGCATATACCACCTAATACAAGTCCCAGTTCTTAAGCCTAGAGTGCATTCTTCCAATATTGCATAGTTTATTTTTTGTTTTCTCCTTTTTAAAAATTCTCATTAGTCATTGTGGTAAAATATACATGACAGCCAGGTGCAGTGGCTCATATCTGTAATCCCAACAATCTGGGAAGATGAGACAGTAGAATCGCAACTTTGAGGCCAGCCAGGGCAATTTACCAAGATTCTGCCTCAAAATAAATAAAGAGGACTGGGAATGTAGCTCAGTGGTAGAGTGACCCTGGATTCAATTCCCAATATCACACACATAGACACACAAACACACACACACATACACATACATACAAGGTTATCATCTTAACCTTTTTTGTTTGTTCATACTGGGATTTGCTCCTAGTGACACTGTACCACTGTACTCTTTACTTTTTGATACAGGATCTCCCTAAATTGCCCATGACAGCCTCAAACTTGTGATCCTACTGCTTTCTGAGGAGCTGAGATGACAGGTGTGCATCACTGTACCAGGCCTAGATAAAACAAAAACAAAACAACTTATCAAAATCAATTTTTAAAGGATATTTTTTTTTTAAAATTTTTGTACTGGGGGTTGAATTCAGCGGCACTTAACCATTGAACCACATCCCCAGCCCTTTTTTATATTTATATTTTATTTAGAGACAGGGTCTCACTGATTTGCTTAGGGCCTGCTAAATTGCTGAGACTGACTTTGAAGTCTACATCCTCCTGTCTCAGCCTCCCAAGCTGCTGGGATCATAGGTGTGTGCCACCATGCCTGGCTAAGAAATATCTTCATAGAATAATGATCAAAGGCCATAAACCTGCAATAAGAAGAAAAACCCAGACCACAAGTAAACATGAGAAAAGGCATTCAACTTTAGCAGGGATGAGGAAATGCAAATTGAAACCACAAAGAAATCTTTCAAGGGTTGGTGAGGCTGAACAGCAAATGAAACTTCTATATGGGCTGTGGCCAGTGTAAAGAGTAGCATCTCCTTGGCTGGGCAGCTGGGTGATAACTCATAACCTTGAATGGGCAAATATCATATGATCCAGTAACTCCTCTTCTAATATATATTTTTTGTTTTTGCTTTTTCATTTGTTTTATTTTCCTTTGGTGGTACTAGAAATCGAACCCATGGGTGCTGTACCACTGAGCTACCTCCCCAGCCCTTTTAATTTTATTTTGAGACAGAGTCTTGCTAAATTGTCCATGTTGGTTTCTTATTTGCAGCCCTTCTGCTTCAGTCTCCCAAGTTGCTGGGATTACAAGTGTGCACCATTGAATCTGGTTTCAGTAACTCTCCTTCTAGAAAAATTCTCCTACATGTGCTCCAAGGGACAAATATAAAAATGTCCAGGAGGGCTGGGGATACAGCTCAATTGGTAGAGTGCTTGCCTCACATGCACAAGGCCCTGGGTTCGATCCGCAGCAACACACACACACACAAAAAAAAAAAAAAAAAAAATGTCCAGGAGACTGGGGTGTAGCTTAGCGGTAGAGCTCTTACCTAGCATACACAAGGTATTGGGTTTGATCTCCAGCCCTGGAAGAAGAAAGAAAGGCAGGAGGGAAGGAAGACATTAACTTGTAGAATTATGTATAACAGAATATGGAAACAACTTAAATGTTTACTAATAGGAGAAAGATACTTTAATGTACCAGCCTATAATAGAATACTCAAAACCCTAAATAGTTCCCAGTTCATTTCCATGAAAGCAACATCCTCGTAGTGTTCTACAAGAACCTTGGCTAGCATGCCCTAACTTACTACAAGCCGCCCCGATGTTTTTCTGATATTACCTGGAACATGCAACTTACAACCATAAATGCTCCTGCCCTTGAAGTTTTCTAAATCTCCTGCTCTGCAGTGTTTTCTTTCTAACATGATCTCCTTTCAAACATAAAATATAATTCACAGGGATCTTTATCACCTTTGTTTACTGATGTATCTGCCAACCACCAAGAATGAACAAACATGGTTACATTTCAAAATCATGTTAACCAATAAAATCATGTTGAAGAAGGATACTTATGGCATGATATCTATATAAAGTTTTAAGATGTAAATAATATCTTGCCTATATATACATAATATGCAATTAAAATATAAAAACATCAGAGAAGGAGCTGGGGTTGTAACTCAGTGGTAGAGCACTTGCCTAGCACGTGTGAGGCACTGGGTTCAATCCTCAGCATATCACATAAAAATAAATAAATAAAATAAAGGTATTGTGTCCACCCACAATTAAACATATTTTTAAAAAAACTTTAAAAAAAATCAGAGAAGAGTGAACATCAAAGTTAGGATAGTAATTACCTCTAGATGGGGGATGAAGAAAATGGATAAAATAGATTTGTCATGCTGGGCATGGTGGCACACACCAGTAATCCCAGAAATTTGGAAATTTGAGGCCAGCCTCAGTGATTTACCAATGAGAGGCTCTGTCTCAAAATAAATAATAATAATAATAATAATAATAATAATAATAAAAAGGTCTGGAGTTGTAGCTCAGTAGTAAGCACACATGGGTTCAATCCTCAGTACTACAAAATAATAAAATTAAAAAATTAAAAATAAAAGCCACTAGGTGCTGGTGAGGATATGGAATGGCTAGCACTCTCATACACAGCTGGGAAATGGTGTGTTGGTGTAAGTAAAGCTGAATAGGCCATGTACTTCCACACACACAAGGTAACTGTAGAAAGAGACAGGTATGTTACTTTGTTTGACCATAATAATCATTTCACTATACGCGTATCAACATATAGAAATGTTTGTTTGTATTCACATTGTATGTATTAAATATATATAATCAAAAATAAAATTTCAATTTAAAATTTTAAAAATTATATTTAAAAGAACTTCTTGCTGTTTTACTTAAATGTACTCCAAAGGAATTTTTTTTTTTCTGAAGTACTGGGGATTAAACCCAGAGACACTCTACCACTGAGCTACATACATCCCCAGCCCTTTGTATTTTATTTTATTTTATTTTGAGACAGGGTCTCTCTAAGTTGCTGAGGCTGGTCTTGATCTTGGGGTTCTCCTGTCTCAGCCACTTGAGTAGCTGGGATTACAGGTGTACACTACTACATCCAGCAAAAGGGGAAATTTTGTATCAATATCATAAATAGAAAAATCATCATCACTTGCCTATATTCATTCAAATAAACATATCAATATTTTAAATAAATAAAAATAAGATTCCTTGATGAATCCCTCAAAGTAATCTTGGGAATTATAAATTCAGAAACAACCCTTCTCATTCAACAGTTTTCCTATCCAATATCCAATGTATTGCCATTTATTTGTCAAGGAATTTCTAATTTTCTCTGTCCTTTCTTTTCCTAAGGGCTGAAACGGTATGCCATATGGAAAATGAAATTCCTTGGGGTTTTTCTTAATATGAATTTATTGGAGTCAATTCAGGATGGCCCAGGACAGGCCATTAGCTTTAGTGCCCAGGTACCCACACTGCTGTGCTTGGGGTCTGGGTCGTGATGATTCCTATTTCATTGCATCCCTTTGGTACTCACCTCAAGGTAAGGCCACCATGACCTTCCTCTGAGTACAGGCATTAGATTTTTATGATTTGCAAATCCAGTTACTCAGAAAGATTAGGATAAGGGCCCAGGTGAACACTTAGACCCACCAGGAAAAAGTAACATTCCATTATTCCATATGATATACTTGTTTCAGATTAGCCCAGGATTACTGTTTTATGTTATGGAACACAAAGTATCTCTAAACATGCAAGGAGAAATCTTTCTTATAAAATATATTTCATAATTAAAGCGTTACTGCTGATTTGTAATTTCCATTATGAACAAGTTTGCTGAGAGGTTCATAACTCTGCTTTAGTTTCCATAAAGCTTCTCTTTGGCAGGTAGGTTGTTGAATTGGATGCAAATCCTCTCTCTAAATTAAGTGAAAACTTGTTAAATTACTTTATTTAGATTGAGGAGGGATTTTGATCTATTTTTTGGAGAGGATACAGACACTTTTTGGTCTGGCCACTTCCCCTAGGTGTAGAGAGTTGTTTTACGAGGAGAAACTAGGAGGGTGGCCTTCCTTCTGGGGATAAGCACTGCTGAAACTGCTAGGCACTTCTTTTTCTGTGCTGCTGAGGCTAGCCGGGCCAGCCGCAGGGGCTAACAACCTGTTTTCCTGTGCTGTGTAGGGGTGAACCAAGGCCTGTGGTGTGTCCCCCAGCTCTCTGGCGATAGTCACAGCAATTGGCCATAGTGTCAGGGGGCGTGGGGTTCCTGGCTACACACCTTCTAGGTACCCACAGCTTTGGTCTTTGCCTCCTGAATGATTTAGTTGGAAGAACTTTAGGGGCCCTTGTGAGAGGTTCAGGTCCTCTGGCCAACTTTAGCTGGTGACTTTGTCAATGCCCCAAACCAACAAGTGACTAGCAAATAAAACAGTCACAGCTGGATACCTTGGTGCATCCCTGTAATCCCAGCTCCTCAGAGTAAAGACCAGAAGAGTGAAGAGTAAAGCCAAAATTTCAAAGGGGGAATCAAGAAGAAAGTCAAGAGCTGGATGCAGCTGTTGTTGCAGCAATTTGGGAGGCTGAGGCAGGAGGATTGCAAGTTCAAGGCCATCCTTAGTAATTTAGTGAGACCCTAAGCAACTTATTGAGACCCTGTCTCATAATGAAAAATAAAAGGGCTAAGGATGTGGCTCAGGGGTAGGCACCCCTGGGTTCAATCCCCAGTACCAAAAAATGAAAACTTAAAAAGAAGGAAGAGGAGGAGGTCAGGGGAGTGGGAGGGGGAGAGAGAGAAAGAGAAAGCAAAGATAGATACAACTTAGTGGAATTCAACAAATAACATTCCCAGCACCTCTGGAGGGAGCCAGGCTGAAGGATGACACAGATCCTGTGTTCAATGTGCACAAAGCCTAGAAGCAGAGACCACAGGCCACACAGGACTCTCATGTCACCAAGTGAGGGACAGTCTAGCAGAAATGTACCAAGTACCATGGATATTTAAAGAGAGGTAGAGAGGCCATGTGAGTGTCCATTTGAGATGGACAGTTGAAAACAGGAACAGATTTTTCTGGGCAGATGAAAGAGAGTGAAGAAGGGCACCAGACCAGGAAACCACAGGCACATGACACCTGGGACTTCAGGGCCTTGAGTCAGGGAGGCAGGGATCACCAGTGTGTTGACAGCAGGGGAATAAAGTTCTTCCTCGCTGAACTTACTCCTGTGTGAACACCAAAGTGGGAACACCTGGGAATGACTCACACCCATCCTTGGTGTGGTCACTGAGCTGTTGCCATCAAGGAACAAAATGTTCAAAAGGATAAATGCCAACAAAAGGTGACAAGAGGAGCCTGCCTTCTGCTTCACGCCTGCTTCAGAAGACATTGGAGAGAAGAAAGCTACTGTACCATCAATTTCACTGAAGCCCGTAGAGAGACTTCCAATATTCTTTCAAAGCATTTGGAGGGAATTTTCAACTTTAGATCTCAAAGTTAGTGACTAAGTGGTTTTTTTTTTTTTTTTTTTTTTTGTATTGTTGTTGTTTTGCGGTGCTAGGGTTTAAACCCGGGATCTCACACATGTGTGACTATTTTTGTTTTTGTTTTCTGATACTCAGGATTGAAGCTGGAAGGCTCTACCCCTGAGTTATAACTTCAGTTCTCTTATATTTTTACTTTGAGACAGGTTTTCACTAAGTTGCTGAGGCTGGCCTTCAATTTACAACTCTCCCACCTCATCCTCCTGAGTTGCGGGGATTACAGGTGTGCAGCACAAGGCCTGGTCACAACCATTCTGTTTCATTATTTGTCTCTATACATAGATAACTGTTTCTTCCATGCTGTATCAGAAAGTAACTTACTTCTCAGGGACAGAATGACAACCGCATGGGGTGCTGCCCGCTGAGCTCTGATTAATGGAACCTTTGGGCAGTTGTCTGAATACCAGTTGGCACAACCAGTTTATGGTAGTCATAGGCACTATCACCTAATGCTTCCAACTTTCTGCCTTCCTAGTATGTGGTAGAAGTTCATTTTTGGTCCCCTTGTGGTTGGGTGGAGCTGTGTCATTCATTCTGGCCAATGAGGTCTGAGCGGAAGTTCTGTAGGCCCTCCCTATCCATAGGTTCTGCATTTGTGAATTCAACCAATTCGAAGTGAAATATTTGATAACAAAAAATTGCATTTGTACTGAACACTTACGAACTCATTTTCTTGTCATTATTCCCTAAACAATATAGTATAACAACTATTTACATGGCACTTATGCTGAATTAGCTATTATAAGTAAACTAGAAATGATTTAAACTATACATGATGAAAAGCGTATGTTATATGTAAATACTATGTCATTTTATATAAGGGATTTGAGCATCCTGAATTTTGGTATCCACAGAAGTCCTGCAACCAATTCCCCATGGATTCTGAGGGAAGAGCACACTGTATGTGCCTGGGCTGAAGCATTTCATCACATATGCAAGACCCTTCTGAGGTCTCTTTCCCTTTGCCATAGTGACTGGCAGTGTTTGAGATGACAGCTGCTTCCCCAGCCTGGGTCCCAGGATGAGGAGACATGACATAGTGGTCCCAGCCAACTCCTGATAGACAGAGTGAGAAATAAACCTTTGTTGTCATAAACCACTGCGGTTGGGGTTGTTCGTAATGTAACTGAACCTGCCTGGCACCCCCCTAGAGTGAGGTCCTATTTAGCACCTTTTGCATTTCAAGTATGCATGAGTTTTTATAAACAAATAGCTGACATCCATTTCCATGAACTTTATAAATGAAATGCCCCAAAGCAATAAATTTCTCTTAACACAATGGTTGAAAATATATGCACATCGTTATCACATATTTTACACAAACCTAACCTGCGTGAAATCCACCACTTTTTTATTTTTATTTTTTTTGCTATACTGGGGGTGGAACCCAGAGCCTTGTGTGGTATGCAAATGCTGCTCTACCACCAGGACACACCCCCAGCCATGTGGTCCATATTTAATGCATCAATAAGTTAGGCATATATAAAGGACCATATGTAGCCAGGTGCAATGTTGCCGGCCTGTAATTCCAGCACCCCAGGAGGCTGAGACAGGAGGCTCCTGAGTTCAATGCCAGCCTCAGCAACAGTGAGGTGTTAAGCAACTCAGTGAGACCCTGTCTCTAAATAAAATACAAAATAGGGCTGGGGAATGTGGCTCAGTGGTTGAGTGCCACTGAGTTCAATCTCCAGTACCAAAAAATTGTCATGTTCGCCTTGAACTCAAGTTGCCTCTTCTATGAGGCCACGTGCACTAGATCAGCTGCTCAATTCTGCTCCCTCCTGAACCTGATGGCCTCTTGGGCTCCTTTGTCTCCATGGTCACTCACTTTGATAAATCAGAAGTGGTGTTTTCACTGGCGTCACTCAACATCTAATCTTTTATCTTTCTCATTCCTGTGCCAACCTGTCACCAGAGTGTCAAGTTAGAAGAGCCCCTAGCGGTCACACGCCCCCCTCTCCAACCCCAGGACAGAGAAATGGAAACTAGGGGGGCCATCTATCAGCAGCAGAGGACAGATACTGGGCAGTCCTTGCAAATCTTAAGATAGACCAGGCTCCATTCCCTCTGCCTGAAACACAGCTCCCCCTGCCTGGGCTAAGTCCCCATCCTTGGGGCTTTGCTCAGTGTCCCTCCTTTCCCATGAGCTGCCCTGACCCCAGGTGGGGCCAAGTGATTTGGATGGGCCCTCCTGAATGATTTCAAAAGAGCAGGACAGAGAACTGCTACTTACATTTCGTAGTTCACCTGTGCTGTGTGTACTTATTGCTTTTTTCTCTGTTTGATCTATGTGAACAGCATTTTCTGATTTATTCCTGCGAGTCGGGGATACCCGACTCCCTCAGATGGAAATGGAGTTGATTCTCCCAAAGAATTTGCCCACGATGTCCGCTGCATCTCTGACTGCTCATCTTCTAAGTGGACACTTACCAAAAAGGAATACGTGTCTTGGTGACACAACAATGTGTCGTAACACTTACAGTTGGGAATGAAAGTGGAGGACACTTCCCCCCAGTGAGAGCAGTGGTCTCCAATGGATATCATGAGAATGTCCAATGTCTGCAGTGGTGGCATTGACAGCGTCAATGGTCTTGTTCTGAATGTTGGAGGAGAAATGAGGAGACAGTGTCATGACAGTTTGTCCTTGGCAGGAGAGGACACATCACAGTTGGCAAGCACTTTTTAAAATTATTTATTTAAGGGGCTGGGGTTGTGGCTCAGTGGTAGAGCTGCTCTACCGCCTTGCATGTGCAAGACCCTGGGTTCGATCCTCAGCACCACATAAAAATAAAATAAAGATATTGTATCCCCCTAAAACTAAAAAATAAATATTAAAAAATTATTTATTTAAGGAGTGTAACATTTGCTCATAATCCTTCTGCCTGATTTGTGATTTGTGTTATTGTCTTGTGTATTTTTAAAGTTTTTTTTTCCTTTCTTTTTCTTTATGCAGAGCTGGAGATTGAAACCAGGGCCTTGTGCTTGCTAGGTAAACACTACTGAGCTATACCCCTAACCCCAATTTTAGGTGTTTTTAAAAATCACCTTCTATTGCTGTGTCCTTTATGTTAGTTTTTAATTTTTTTTTTAGTTGTAGATGGACAAGTACATTTATTTTATGTGGTGCTGAGGATCAAACTCAGTGCCTCACTTGTGCCAGTCAAGCGCTCTAACACTGAGCCACAACCCCAGCCCCTTAGTTTGTTTTTTTAATTAACAGACTTTTTTTTTTGGAAAGTTTAAACCAAGGAGATAGTATGGTGAGTGAGCCTGTGCCCTGACCCCAGGTTCCCCTATCATTAACATCTTGCGTGGTATAGTTGTTTAAAATGGTGAACTAACATTGGCATATTATTATTATTATTAACTAAAACCCACAGTCTACATTAGAGTTCACTCTATGTTGTACAGTTTCTATAGATTTTTTTTTTTAACCAGGGATTGAACCCAGGGGCACTTTACCACTAAGCCTCATCCCCAGCGCCCCCACCTTTTTAAAAAAATTTTTTTCAGTTGTTGAAAGACCTTTATTTTATTTGTATATAGTGCTGAGAATCAAACCCAGTGCCTCGCACATGCCAGGCAAGTGCATTACCGCTAAGCCACATCCCTAGTCCTTTTTATATCTTATTTAGAGACAGGGTCTTGTTGATTTGCTTAGGCTGGCTTTGAACTCTCAACCTTCCTGTCTCAGCCTCCCAAGCAGCTGGGATTATAGGCATGCTCCATGGCACCTAGCCAATTTCTATAGGTTATCTTGATAAACACATAATGTTATGTATCCAGCATTTGTGTTCTGTGTATTCACTTCTTCCTTCCTCCCATGAGCTCCTGCAACCATTGATCTTTTTTCTGCTTGTAATTTTTTTCCCATAATGTTATATACTTGAAATCATTGGTCTGTACTGCCTTTGACTGACTTCTCTTACTAAGCAATATACACTTAAAGTTTCTCTTTTTGTGGCTTGACAGCTCATTTCTTTTTATAGCTGAATAGTATTCCACAGTATGGATTATCAGTTTGTTTACCCCCTTCACCTTTGAAATACATCTTTATTGCCTCCAGTTTTTAGCAATTATGAATAAAGCTACAATAAACATTCATGTGCAGGTTTTTGTGCGGACATAAGTGTTGGATTCTTTTGGGTAAATACCCAGGAGCACAATGTTGGATCATATGGTAAGAGACTATGTTTAGCTTTGTAAGAATCTGCCAACCTGTCTTTCAAAGTGGCTGTACCATTTTACATTTTACTGGCAATGTGTGAGAGTTCTTACCACTCTGTGTCCTTGCTAGCACTTGATATTGTCAATTCTTTGGAGTTTATCCATTGTAATAGGTGTGTAGTTGTTTTAATTTGCAATTCCTTAAAGATATGTGATATCAGGAATCTTTTCATGTACTTATTTGATATTTCTATATCTTCTTTGATAGAAATGTCTATTTAGGTCTTTTGCCTCCCCCCCACCCCCCCTTTTTTTTTCAATTCTCTGAAATTTCTATTACCTTGCTCTGGATAGGATAGGGCAAGGCCTCAAACCATTTTAAAATGGTTCTGGCAAGCACTGTAGGAATGCATCTTTGCCCATTTTTACAATGAGTTGTTTGTTTTTATTGTCAATTTAACAGTTCTTTATGTATTTTGGATGTAAGTCTTTTTATCAAGTATGTGTTTTGTAATTTTTTTTATTATAACAGATTTTATATATAATTTATACACCATAAAATTCACCAGAGTCAAGAGTATAATTTTTAATAGTATGTCCATGGTTGTGCAAATGAAACAAAAAATAATCTTACAGTGCTTTTATAATCCCCAAAAGGAAATAGCCACTGAGCATGCTGGCCAATGCCTATAATCCCAGCAATTTGGGAGGCTAAGGCAGGAGGATTGCAAGTTCAAGGCCAGCCTCAACAATTTGGGAAGATCCTGTCTCAAAATAAAAAATAAAAAAAAGCTGGGGGTGTGGCTCAGTGGTAAAGCACCCCTAGTACCACAAAAAATTAATTAATTAAAAAAAGAAAGAAAATGGTCGTAGCTGTCACTCCCCATATCCTCCCAAACCTTCAGCTCTACATTTTGTAGACTTGTACATTTAGGACATTACCTATAAATGGAATCATATGATATGACCTTTTGTAACTGGCTTCTTTAATTTGCCATATTTTTTCAAGGTTCATCCATGATGTTGCTTTCATCAGTACTTTGTTCCTTTATATGTCCAAATAATATTCCATTTTATGAGCATACATATTTTGTTTATCCATTCATCAGTAGATGAGCATTGGATTGCTTCTACTTTTTGGCTATTATGAATAATGTTACTATGGACTTTTGTGTATAAGTTTTTGTATGGACATATGCTTTCATTTCTCTTGGGTATACACCTAAGAAGATAATTTCTGGGTCATTTATGGTAACAATATGTTTAACTTTTTGAGGAACTGCCAAACTGTTTTCCAAAAATGGCTGGACAGTTTTACATAACCACTAGCTGTATGAAGGTTCCAAAATTTCTCCACATTCTCATCAACACTTCTTTATTGTCCAACTTTTTTTTTTTCCCCCAGCACTGGAGATAGAACCCAAGACCTTGTGCCGCTAGGCAAGCTCTCTACCACTGAGTTACACCCAGTCCTTGTCCAGCTTTTTGATTAAGGTCATCTTAGTGGTTACGAAGAGGAACCTCATTGTGGTTTTGGTCAGCATTTCCCTAATGATTCCATGTTGAGCATATTTTCATGTGCTTATTAACCATTTATATATCTTCTCTAAAGAAGATCTTTGCCCTTTTTTTTTTTTTGGAACTGGGGATTGAATCCAGAGGCCCTCTACCAGTGAGCTATACATCCCAGCTCTTATTTTGAGACAGGATTTAGTTAAGTTGCTGAAGCAGACCTTGAATTTGCCATCTTCCTGCCTCAGCCTCCTGAGTTGCTAGGATTATAGGTGTGCCCCACTGTGCCTGGCCTTTGCCTATTTTTATTTTTATTTTTTTTTGAGACAGGTTCTTTCTCAGGCTGGCCTCCAATTTGTGATCCTCCTGTCTTAGCCTCCCTAGTATCTGGGATTATAGGTACAAAATATTGAGCCTGGCTCTCTCTCTCTCTCTCTCTCTCTCTCTCTCTCTTTCTGATGGTACTGGGAATTAAACCCAGGTTCTCAGGCACTGATCTACATCCCCAACTCTTTTTATTTTAAGATAGGGTTTTGGGGGGCTGGGGATGTGGCTCAAGCGGTAGCGCGCTCGCCTGGCATGCGTGCGGCCCGGGTTCGATCCTTAGCACCACATACAAACAAAGATGTTGTGTCCGCCAAATACTAAAAAATAAATATTAAAAAATTCTCTCTCTCTCTACCTCTATCTCTCTCACTCTCTCTTTAAAAAAAAAAAGATAGGGTTTTGGTAAGTTGTTCAAGTTAACACCAGTGCTGTGATCTTCTTACCTCAGCCTCCTAAGTAGCTGGTATCATAGGTATGTACAATTGTACCCGGCTCTTAAATTATTTTTATTTATTTTTTTGGTTGTAGATAGTTAACCCAGGGGCACTTTACCACCGAGCTACATTCCCAGAACTCTTTGTTTCTTAATTTGAAACAGGGTCTCACTAAGTTGCTTAGGTTAGGTCCTTGCTAAGTTGCTGAGGTTGGCTTTGAACTGTGAAAAACCAGCCTCTACCTCAGAGCAAAGCCTGTCCAAGGAAGGGGGCTTGACCCTTGTCTTTGGAAAGACCCACAGAGCACTCCTAGGCATATACCCACCCTGCTGAGTTGTTTTTCTACAAATAACAGGAGAGATCTGCTGCGCCAGGTGTCCCTCATTCAGTTAGGCTAGGTGGGGACCCATAGCAACCCCCTAACAGCCAACAGTCAGCATGAGACAGGGAAAATACAAGGGATGCCAGATGACCCTCCCAGTAGTTTATGGTGGTTGATAACATGTTGGGAAACCATGTAGTTTAGCATGAACACCCCTCTTGGCTTAAACCAATCAGTTCAAATGAATCCCCCTCTTGTACTGACCAATCACCTTTACCCAACTTGTTCCCGCCAGTGAATGTGCTAATCATGTTTTAGAGTTGTTTTATGATTTTCCCGCGGTGTGTGATGATTTGCTAAGAGATGCTATGATGTATGTGAAGTCCCTGCCTTCCCCAAAGAGTGTATAAAACTGCTGCAAACCCTGGGCTTGGGGCCTCTCAGCGTCACCAGTTGCTGTGTGTGCGCGGAGGACCGAGCTAGCTCGCAATAAACACCTCTTTGCTGCTTACATCGATCTTTGTTTCTGGTGGTCTTTTGGGGGTCCTGAATTTGAGTATAACAACTGATCAACCTCCTGCCTCAGCCTCCTGAGCTGCTGGGAATTACAGGCGGTGCTACCAAACCTAGCTTGGCCTATATTTATTTTTATTTTTAATTTTTTTTTGTGGTGTTGGAGAATGAACTCAGGGCTATGTGCATTCGAGGCAAGTACTCTTATCAACTGAACTATATCCCCATCCCTTCAGCCTATTTTTTATTTTTTAGAGAGAGAATTGTTTTAATATTTATTTTTTAGTTATTGGCAGACACAACATCTTTGTTTGTATGTGGTGCTGAGGATCGAACCCGGGCCGCACGCATACCAGGCGAGCGTGCTACCACTTGAGCCACATCCCCAGCCCCAGCCTATTTTTTAAATTGTGGCATTTTTTTTTTTTTTTGTGTGTGTGTGTGTGTGTTAAGTTGTAAGAGTTCTTTATATATTCTGGAAACTACACCCTTATCAGATATCTAATTTACAAATGTTTCCTCTCATTCCAAGTTGTCTTTCACTTTTTAAGAGTGTCCCTTGAAGGACAAAAGTTTTTATTTTATTTTATTTTTTTTTTAATATTTATTTTTTGTTTTTTGGCGGACACAACATCTTTATTTGTACGTGGTGCTGAGGATCGAACCCAGGGCCATGCGCATGCCAGGCGAGCGCGCTACTGCTTGAGCCACATCCCTAGCCCCAAGGACAAACGTTTTTAATTTTGAATTCTCATTTGACAATTTTCCTTTTGTTGCTTATGCTTTTGATGTTATATTTAAGAAACAATTGCCAAATATAAGGTCATGAAGGTTTACACTTGTTCTAAGTTTTCAAGTTTTGGTTTTCACATTTAGGTCTTTGATTCATTTTTGAGTTAATTTTTGCACATGGTGCCTGAGAACTAGGGATCCAGCTTCATTGTTTTGTATGTGGATATCCAATTACCCCAGCACTATTTGTTAAAATGGAGTATATGGGATACCCCTGCCCCTGCCCTGGTGCAGAGGATGGAACCCAGGGCTCTGTGTATGCTAGAGAAGCACTCTATCACCCAGCCATATCCCCTGTTCTGCAGCAAATGGACTCTCAAAGAAGCTACTGGGGATGGGATGGTAGCTCAGTGGTAAAGTGCTTGCCTAGTGTGTGTGAGGCCCTGGATTCAATCCCTAGTACATTATAGAAGGAACAAAAGAAAGGAAGGAAGGAAGGAAGGAAGAGGCACTACCAATGAGACATTGGGAAAAGCAGAACAGAACTTCTTCAGGTAGGATCTTTAGTTCCATATTTTCCTTTGGGGCCACTAGATCATGAGTCACTCTGCAGGGACTGGGGGGCTATGGCTATGCTTGCCATGCACATGTGAGGTATTGGGTTCGATCCTCAGCACCACATAAAAATAAATAAAGTAAAGGTATTGTGTCCATCTACAACTAAAAAAAAAAAAAAAAAAAAGAGTCACTCTGCAGGCAAACTCTGATAGTAACCATGGCCAACTCTTCCTTTCCTTTAGGGCTCACATTCCTTTCTACATCAATTTATTTTCTAGTACACTTAGAATACAGCATAATCTTGGTGAAAGGTTCCTAACAGTCTGGTGTAAGGACAAATGACACACACAAGATGAAGGCAGGAAATGGAAAGCAAACCTTGGATCAGCAGGTTTAATACTTTATTCAGGATTTAGTGGTGGAGTCAATTGGTAGAACCCTGGCATGGCTCATTTTGAGGGCAGAAAATAACGATGGGCTGAAGCCAGGGTCTGGGTTTACATAGGCTTCCTTTAGGGTGGGACAGGAGGGCAATTCCTGGGGTTCATTGTATTGGGGTCAGGTGATCCTTTAGGGTGGGGGAGTCAGGTGCCAGCAGGTGAAAATTCCTTTTGTGTTCCTTTGCTCTGGCTGAGTCCTGAGATTTTAAATGACAGAAGTTTAGGGTAGGGGCTGGGGTTGTAGCTCAGTGGTAGAGCACTTGCCTGGCTTTTGTGAGGCACTGGGTTCCATTCTCAGCACTGCATATAAATAAGTAAAATAAAGGTCCATTGACAACTAAAAAAATATTTTAAAAAAGAAAAAAAGCTAAGTGGAAATGTCCTTAGACTTATTTTCCTTATCCTTCATTTAGTCTGACCACTCTCTGAAGCTTGAATCTTTCCTAACAGATCCTGGACAAATTACTGGCCTGCCACTCTTTGGATACCTCCAGTCAAGAGGAAACTCATCTTTTTTTTGTTTTTGTTTTTGTCCTGGGGATTGAACTCAGGGGTACTCAGCCACTAAGCCACATCCCAGTCCTATTTTGTATTTTATTTAGAGACAGGGTCTGCCTGAGTTGCTAAGTGCCTGGATAAGTTGCTGAGGCTGGCCTTGAACTTGCCATCTTCCTGCTTCAGTCTCTGGAGTTACTGGGTTTACAGGTGTGCTCCATATAGCCATCCAAATCCTATGTTTTTAATTACTCTTGTCTTTCCAAATATGTGATTGGAATACAGAACAGACTTGGTTCTCTTGTCTTTCCTAGTCAGACAGGAGGCCTACACTTGCCCTCTGTGACATGATGTTTTGCCAATGAGCTTTGAGTGTCTGAGGCATTTGAGCTCAGGTATGAGTTCTCTGCTCTTTTTTCCCCCAGTTACAGTAATCCTGGAAGCAATGGTCAGAGACAGTGGAAGTAAATCACGAAAGATGCTGAATCCCCGAGTCACCCCATGGCAAGTATCTGCTTTGATCTGCATTTAACTTTGAATGAAAATGACACAAACTTTTATGTGTTAAGTCTCTGAAAGTTCAAGCTTTGTTTTTATAATATACTTAGTCCCATCCTATTAAAACCAAATATTACTTTGTTTTATTTATTTTCCTCTTTTTTTTAAAAAAAAAATATTTATTTGTAGATGAGCACACAGTATCTTTATGTGGTGCTGAGATTGAACCCAGTGCCTCACACATGTGAGGCAAGCACTTTACCACTGAGCTACAGCCTCAGCCCTTGTTTTTATTTTTAATTTTATTTAATTTGTATTTTCTCTTGATCAGCACTGCATTTAGTGTTATACACAAAATATGCCATATAATCTCAGTGTTGGACACCTGCCATGATGATTTGTTATTTTCCCCTGTGTTCATCTTCTGGTACTGATTAGTTATGATCTCTTTAGCAAATCTGAGATTTTGTTTTATGTTTCTTTTTTGTTCTAAGTGCAAAGTTAGTCGTGTGTGTGTGTGACAATGTTAAGTCAATTGTTGAATCTCTATTGTCCAGAAAAAAAATATTCTGAGTTCAATATTCCATTCCGTAGGCTCTTTTTTTTTTTTTTTTTTTGTACCAGGGATTGAACCCAGGGTGCTCAAACACTGAGTCACATTCCTAGATCTTTTTATTATTTATTTTGAGACAGGGTCTTGCTGAATTGCTTTGGGCCTCTACTAAGTTGCTGAGGCTGACCTCAAATTTGTGATCCTCTTGCCTCAAACTCCTAGGATTACAGGTATGTGCCCCCATGCCCAGCTATTCAGTAGACTTTTAAATTCAGTTGAAAACCCTATTCTATTTATAAGTCTAGATAATTTCAGCAATTACTTTAAAGTTTTAAAATAAAATTTGGTCCCATTTACACATTCAGTTAAATATCTTCAACCATTTAAGAGTACATTTATAAATGTAATATAATCTATTTCCTTTTAAAGTACTTCAGTTGTCTGACAGACCCTCCAAAGTACCTAAGTAAAATTTATAAATCTAATAAATTAAACATATAGACACGGTGAACCTAATTTCTCTTAAATGTTTCACTGCTGTATAAAAAAGGTAGTAAGGCTTTCGCTTAAAAACCACAAATCTGTGTCAATTACTTACCTACAGGATTTTTGAAACAAACACAAACTTACAGAAATGTTGAAAGTATAGTACAAAGAACTCTTTACCTAAGTGTTTGAGAGTAAGTTGCCAACCTAATGCTCTACTACTTCTGAATGTTTTAGTGTTTCCATAAAAACAAGGACATTCTCCTATATATGTAACATGGCCATTGAAAGCAGTTGATAACACTGATATGTTGATCCCAGTAAGTACTCAGCCAGTCCTAACCCTCTCCACTATAGCAGACCGATCCAGTTTTCAACCACATTCAGGGGTAATGTCCCTTTATTCTTTTTCAGTCTGAAATGGTTCCTCAGCCTTATGGCCTTGATATTTTTGAAGGTTACAGGCCAATTATTTTGCAGAATATTCCTTGGTTTGGGTATGTCTGAGTCTCATGATTAGGTTGAGGTTATGCATCTCGGCAGAAATACTTCAGCAGCAATTCTGTGTTTCTCCACCGTGTTTCCCCCTCCTCCAGTGCTGGGAATCAAACTCAGGCCCTGCATGTGCTAAGCATGAGCTTTACCTTTGAGCTACACTCCAGCTTTCTTCTTCCTCTTCCTCTTTGTGTGTGTGGTGGTGGTGATGGGGTACTGGTAATTGAAACCAGGGGTGCTCCACCACTCAGTAGCTATAACCCCAGCCCTTTTTATTTATTTATATTTTTTGTGGTGCTGGAGATTGAACTCAGGGCTTTGGGCATGTTAGGCAAGTGCTCTACCACTGAGCTACACCACCAGCCTTTTTTTTTTTTTTTTTTTTTGAGCCTCCTGCTTCATCCTCCTGACTTGCTGGGATTATAGATGTGAGCCATGATGTCAGCCCCTCTTGCTCTTACTACACTTGGTAATCTCATCAATATCCATGTGTGTAATTAATCTCCCTCCAGGTTTGCCACCCTCCATTCCCTGATTGAACCATGACTCCCTACTGAGCCATCCTCTCTTGGATCCCCTCTCACCCTGCTTGAGATCTGATACCCTGCTCTGAGCCATGGAAGCCCTTTTCTCCCTTTATGAAGATACAGTCAATTCTCATTATTTGAGGTACACTGAATGAGTGAATACTGAATCATTGCCCCTAGGACATACAGGGTTAGATTTCTTAGAGTCACAATGTTTGTGTCAGTTGATTAAAACATAACCTTTTTATGCATATTTGTTTAAAGGCACCTTGATAATACACATTGTTGATTCATGATTTGACAGCTCAACAGCTAATGCCTGACCAAAGACCAAAGTCCTTTTTTTTTTTTTTTGTACCAGAGATTGAACCCAGGGGTGTTTAACCACAGAGCCACATCCCCAGGCCTTTTTTATATTTTATGTAGAGATAGGGTCTCACTAAGTTGCTTAGCACCTCAATAAGTTGCTGGAGCTGGCTTTGAACTCTTCCTGCCTCAGGCTCCTGAGCTGCTGGGTGTCGTGGGCCACCACATCATAGCCTCTTGCACTGAGGAACAGTAGACAGCACTTCAAGCACTACCTGTAGGGCCATTCTGAACACCAAAATAACCAAGAAAGAGGACAAAAATATGAAAAACATGGCACTAAACAGACTGGAAAGAACATCTCTTTGAGGGTGGGGCTGTGGCTCAGTGGCAGAGCGCTCGCCTAGCTCGTGTGAGGCACTGGGTTCGATTCTCAGCATCACATATAAATAAATAAATAAAATATAGGTATGGGTCCATCTGCAACTAAAAAAAATTTAAATATTACAAAAAGCATCTCTTCATAGAGTGAGAGCTGAAACAGGAAGAGAAACCATTTCTTTCAGCTGGGTCGGTTGACTTAGGTTTTTTTTACTATAATGCTCTTGTTGGTGAAGGACCTCAAAAGGCAGGTTATTAGCATTGATTTGGGGTTACAAATGAATTTTAGCAAGTATGAGAATTTGCAAATATGGAATCCACAATTAATGAGAATCAACTGTTTCTGCTTTGCTTTGCCTCAGTGTTAGATTTCTATTGTTGTGACAAATACCTGAGATAAATAAGCTTAAAAGGAGAAAAGGTTTATCTTGGCTCATTGTTTCAGTCCATGGTTGCTTGGCCCTGTTGCTGTGGGCCTTTAGCAGCACAATATATCATAGCTGGAGCATGTGGCAGAGGTTTGTTCACCTCATGGTGACCTGGAAGGAGAGAGAGATGGGAAGGGGCCAGGGTCTCAGTTCTTCTTCAAGATCATACACCAGCCACTTAACTTTCTTCCACTAGGCTCCACCTCTTAAAGGTTCCCGGTTGCCTAGTAATGCCACGCCCTCAACACATGGGCCTTTGGCAGACACTTCCAAACCACTGCACTCAGCTAATGGCTTTCAGTCTGATAGGGCAGCAAAGAGCAGAGGTGGAGGAAGAGTTTGACAGCACATTTGAAACAGAAATTATAAGCTGAGCTGTTACACTAACAGGCCAGATTCTTTGAAATACTGTATATACCTAAAATACCAAGTATGTATGTAGACATACCTTTTTAATTCTTTTTTTTTTTTTTTTTAGTTGTAGATGGACACAAGATCTTTATTTATTTATTTTTATATGGTGCTGAGGATAGAATCCAGTGCCTGAGCCACAACACCAGCCCTATGCAAACATATCTTAACACAAGGATATTAATGTTCTGAGTTTTCTTCTTTTAAAATTTTCATGATTAATTCTACATTGTAGGGGCTGGGGATGTGGCTCAAGTGGTGGCGTGCTTGCCTGGCATGCGTGCGGCCCGGGTTCGATCCTCAGCACCACATACAAAACAAAGATGTTGTGTCCGCTGATAAACTAAAATAAATAAATAAATATTAAAATTCTCTCTCTCTCTTTAAAAAAAATTCTACATTGTACCAGGTTTAAGAGATATTTAGATTTAGGAGTGTGATAGAGCACTTTTCTCATCACTGACTTTGGGTTCAACTCCAATATTCCAAAAAATAAAAACAAAAAGAAAAAAATGATACTTACCCATTTTAGGGAATTATTGTATTCTCCTCATTTTTGGGGTTCTTTCTTTCTTTTTTTTTTCAGTACTGGGCCTTGAACCTCACTCATGCTAGGCAGGCACTCTACCACTAAGCTACATCTCCAGCCATTTTTTTTGTACCTGTGATTGAACTCAGGGGCACTAGACCATTGAGCCATATTCCCAGCCTTTTTTTATACTTCATTTAGAGACACGGTTTCACTGAGATGCTTAGTGCCTTGCCATTGCTGAGGCTGGCTCTGAACTCACGATCCTCCTACCTCAGCCTCCTGAGACTCTGGGATTATAGGCGTGCGCCACCACATCCAGCTATCATCTCTAGACTTTTTTGAAAAAAAAAATAAATTTTTAAAGTTTTAGGTGGACACAATATCTTTTTTTTTAAGAGAGAGAGAGAGAGAGAGAGAGAGAGAGAGAGAGAGAGAGAGAATTTTAATATTTATTTATTTTTTTTTTAGTTTCCGGCAGACACAACATCTCTGTATATGGTGCTGAGGATCGAACCCGGGCCGCACGCATGCCAGGTGAGCGCGCAACCCTTGAGCCACATCCCCAGCCCTGGACACAATATCTTTATTTTACATTTATGTGGTGCTGAGGATTGAGCCCAGTGTCTCGTGCATGCTAGGCGAGAGCTCTACCACTGAGCCACAACCCTAGCCCCTAGACTTTTAATTTTATTTTGGGACAGGGTCTCCCCAAATTGCTGAGGCTGGCCTAGAACTTGTGATCCTCCAGCCTCAGCCTCCTGAGAGCCAGGATCACAGGTGTGTACCACTGCACCCAGGCTCTCTATAAATTTTGAGTTTGCCTCATTGACTTACTTGAGGTGCAAACCTACCAGAGAAGTGGGCTGCTAATGCCATTCTTGCTGGTGACCTCTACAGGCTACAGTGAATCAGAGGGTACAGAACCAGCTGGGTTAAGTTCCAGCTACTCAGGAAGCTGAGGTGGGAGGGTCATATGTCCATCAGTTTGAGACCAGCCTGGGCAACAAAGTGAGACCCCAACTAGAAGAACAACAAAACCCTGAAGTGCACTGAGCCAGCTTGAACAGGCTCGCGTGTGCCTGTTAGGCAACACTTAACAACTGTACATTCTGGGTAGTCTGAATACATGGTAGGTGTATTTATACCACTGAAATCTGCAAATGCTGTAAGTCATTTTTTTTAAACTGGTTATTAAACCATAACAAGCACATCATGGCCATGAACTATATTTACAGTACTGTACCAATGACTTCATAACCCAAAAAGGGAATGAAAGCTTCCAGAGCCGGAGACCCTTCTAACCTCTACTTACAGGACTCTTCAACCCTCCTATTGCTTGTTTGGATACTGTATTTCTTTGGCTCTTAAAATATGTAGTCCCAACTCCGAAGTCTTAAATTTGATGAATTCTTACACTCTTCTTAGAATCACACAATGCTTACAGCTATGGAAATAAAATCTAACTGAGTCTAGGCTTTCTCTCTCAACTAGGTCCCATCCAGTTATAACCCCAAAAGCCATTCAAGGCCCGATTCCCACCTCAACCTCCAACCCAGCACAAATCTTGCTGCAGCACCCAGCCAGGGTCTTGTGTCACAAAACCTTTCATCACTTTTTTCTTTTTCTTTTCTTTTTAAGAGACAGAGTCTTTCTAGGCTGCTCAGGCTGGCTCCAAACTCCAGGGCTCACACAATGCTCCTGCCTCAGCCTCCTGAGTTACTGGGACTTCAGGTTCCTGCCATGGTGCCTGGCTATGTCTTTTTTCTTGTTCAGGGTTCAGATGATTATTTCATTTACAGACAAGTCCCCTGACCTCACAGCCTGGAGTATCATCACCACTCCCCCACCTGGCAGGTCTCCTCCAGTTGGGGAAGTCACCACAGCCAGTTCCCTCAACACCTGGCACCAGCATGTGGACAAAGGACTCATGCTGTTGTGCTGAGCTTGGTGATTCAGGCTGTAAAACTGCAGGCCAAGTTGTTAAACCCAGACTCAGGTAGACAGCCAAACAGGGCCAAGGCTGCCCTGCATCTGGATTTTGGCAGACAGAGCAGTTTCCCCATCTGTGGGAGCCTTGGTGTGGCCTTTCCCTCCAGGAGGCAAGGCCAGTATAATTTATTGGGCCATAATTGTTGAAAGGAACAGTCCTTTAGGCCATTCATTCAGGTCAAAAATGTTTCTTTATGGAGCATTCTCAGTGTTCTCAGCCTTGTGCTATGTGGTGGGGGTAGTGTGTATATGTGTGTGTGTGTATTTAGAAGGGAAGTCACAGAAAAGACCAAGACCCAGACCTCCTTCTGTAACTTACCTGTTAAGCAATGTTAGTGGAATATGCTAACTGCCGAATAATGGTAGAAAGAGAGAATGCTAAATGAATATGTAACACTGAATCCCAGTATTGTGTGCAATTATAATGCATGATAAATTTTTTTTAAATACTAATATTCATAGGGGAAAAAAGCAATTTCAAAGGAAGAACTTCTCACAATGGCCTTGAATGTGACAGGTTTTGAAAGATAAACAGGATTAGTCAGTGAAGAGTTAGGCAAGGTCCCCTCACCTGGGAGAGCATGGAAGGGGCCAGGGCAAATCCAGGGAGTGACAGGTCATATGTATGGAAAGGTGGGGGGGGCCCTGGAGAGGGTCTCCTGAGAGATGAGCTAGAAGTGTGAACAGAGGCCACCTGGGAGGGGATCTTAAATGACAGGTGAAGAGGTATGAACTTATTTCTGCTGGAAACAAGGAACCTCATTAAAGGTTTTCTTTTTCAGTCAGGCATATAACATACACCTGTAGTTCCAACTGCTTGGGAGGCTGAAGCAGAAGGATTGCAAATTGGAGACCAACCTAAGCAACTTAGCAAGACCATGTCTCAAAATAAATAAAAAGGACTGGAAAGGGGCAGGGGATATGGATTAGTGGTAGAGTGCTTGCGTAGCATGTGTGAGGCACTGGGTTTGATCCCCAGCACCACATAAAAATAAACAAACAAATAAAGGTATTGTGCCCATCTACAACTAAAAACAAACAAACAAAAAAAAGGGCTGGGAACATAGCTCAAGAGTGGAGCACTTGCCTCACATATGTGAGTCCTTGGGTTCAAACCCCAGCATGGTTAAAAAAAAAAAAGTTTTAAATTTCATTTTATTTTTTTTTTCAGTATTGGGAAATCAAAACAAGGGTCCTTCTCACTTGAAGCAAGCACTCCACCACTGAGTTATACCACCAGCCCTCATTAAAACTTTCTAAAGATAGGTGTGTCATGACCTGGCCTGAGCCATCGGAAGGCAAACTTGATGCTTCTGCTCTCACTGTGGGTGGTGTTTTCTTCAAGAGGGGCATCAGTGAGGTGCAGCCCTGAGCACGGATGCACGGATGAGGAACGAAGGTTAGGTGTGTTTCCCAGAGCTTCACTTCTATACCCACTGAGCTGTTCCCATTGTCCAGCCACCATCTGCAATGTCTGAGAGTACAATGGAATTTCTAATAATCGTAATAGTGAGCTGCATATAGCACAGTGGGACAGCACTGCCTGGCATGCACGAGGTCCTGGGCCCCATCCCCAGCACTGCAAAATAAAAACAAAAGACAAAGCTGTGGCTATAGGCTCTGTTAATAGAAATATTCATAGAAGCTAATAGGGGCTGGGGTTGTGGCTCAGTGGTAGAGCACTTGCCAAGTATGTGTGAGGCCCTGAGTTGGATCCTCAGCACCACATAAAAATAAATAAACAAAATAAAGGTATTGTGTACAATTAAAAAAATAAATAAATATTAAAAAATATAGAAGCTTACAGAAACTATTTGGCCCTCATGTAGAAGGGGTTGGAAGTGTACTGTGTAGTCTTCTGGGAAATGGATTAACTGATTTCACAGGGTAGAGACTAGGGGAAGACAGGCTTGGACAGAGTGGCTGCTGGGGGAGGTGGTGCAGTCCCTGAACCCTGGGGTGTACGGGCTTGAACAGGAGGCCCACTTGGCAGACAGGTGGCATGAAAAAGGCATCACAACACAATTGCTTTCAAAGAATTCCAGGCCCATTTGGACCCTCACCATTTGGATTCTCATGTTCCAAATTCCATGAACAGGAAGTCTCTCTTGATAAAAGGACATGAGAATTAGCCTCTTTGTGTTGTTCTGGGTGTGAGAACTATACACACACACACCCCCCACACAGCACTAGATTTGCAATGGAGCCTCCTTAGTGAAAGCACTCGCTAACTGTGTCTCTGAAAATTGAACTCCCATCTGTCACTTCCCCTGAGGGCCCACTGTGGCACTTCAGATGTGAGCTGCACTAAAGCTGGCACTTTGCTCCACCTCCTAGGTTTGTGGCATTGTCAAATTTATGAAGGCATGGCAGTGTAGGGTTTGAGGAATCTTTTTTGTGGGGGGGTTGTGGGGATTGAACTCAGGGCAGCTTTGCCACTGAGCCACATCCCCAGCCTTTTTTTGTATTTTATTTAGAGACAGGATCTCACTGAGTTGCTTAGTGCCTCACCATTGCTGAGGCTGGCTTTGAATTTGCAATCCTCCTGCCTCAGCCTCCAAAGTCGCTGGGATTACAGGCGTGCGCCACTGCACCTGGCTGTGTTTTTTTTTAAAAAAATTTTTGATACAAGGTCTTAGTAAGTTGCTGAGGCTGGCCTCAAACTTTCTATCTTCTTGCCTCAGCCTCCTGAGTTGCTGGGATTACAGGTGTGTGCTGCCATGTGTGGTTTAGGTTTGAGGAATTAAGTAACAACCAGGGCATACAAACAACTTGCCAGCTACAGGAAGTCCCTGCACAGTTACAAACCTAGCTGGAAATCTGCTCCCTGACTCACTCTGGAATTGCTGGATTAGTGTTGGTTCCCTGGTTTTGAAGACACAGTCTGGAGACCCAGGAGATGTGTTCTGTAGTGGAATAGAACACTGTCGTGGGCTCCAGATAGTTAGGATTCAAAACCTGATCCTCTGTTTCCTAGAACTGTGTGCTCTAAAACAACTTGTTTGATCACTTTGGAGCTCAGATTATGCTTGTATAAACTGAAGACAATTACACCTACATAGAAGACAATATATATAAAGCATAGTTTAGTAGGTGATCAACAGAAAATAATCAAAGTCCTATTTTTCTTCACAAAACAAATATTTCTCTCCTCCTCCCCCTCCTTCTCCTGCCCCTCCCCCTCCTTCTCCTTGTACCAGGGATTGAACCCAGGGGCACTTAACCACTGAGCCACATCCTAGCCCTTTTTAATATTTTATTTAGAGACAGGGCCTCACTAAGTTACTTAGGGCCATGCTAAATTGCTGATGTTGGCTTTCAATTTGCCAACCTCCAGCCCCACCCTCCTGAGCTGCTGGGATTAGGGATTAGAGGCTTTAGAATATTTCTAAGTCTAGATTTTCCATTTTTTTTTTTTCATCTTGTGTGACTTTGCCTGTGAGACAGCTTTGATTTCAGCAGTTTAGTCCCTTAGATAGAATGTGTTCTGGGGGTAGCAGGTATAGCTCAGTGGTAGAGCACTTGCCTTACACTTGAAAGGCCTTGGGCTCAATCCCCAGGGAAGGAGAAAAGAACATGCCTCAAGAAGACTGTTTTGGTGGAGATAAAGAAGCCCTGGGCTCCAGTTATAGGTAGCATCAACCACCATTCACGTGGCCAGGTCTCACTAGTAGTCATTATTTTTTGCTTCTTTGCAGTGTTGGGGATTCGACCCGGGGCCTGGCCTGTGCTAGGTTAGTGTCCTATCACTGAGTGACACTTCCAACATCTCTCTCTATTTTTATTTTCTGTCTTGCCTCGTGGAGAGCAGACTCCTTGAGTTAGGGCCTTGCTTTTCAGCAGAGCTCTTTCCCAGGCCTGGCACATACTCGCACCGGACAGGTCTCAATAAACATTTTTGGATCATGTCTTTTACAATGACTTTCTGGATGAATTTATTGGCTCCCAGAAAAAAAACAAAAAAACATACCCCCAATCATCCTGAGTTCACCTGGAGTAATGGGTCTGTGGCCAAAGAGCAATTTCTAGAGAGGATATACCCTCCTAGGCACTGTAATGGGCCTATTTTGTGGCCAGCTCCTTCTACCTCAGCTTCCCCGCTGCTGAAACAGCTAAACAATAAAGGCAAGAGACTGAGAGCAGGAGAGGGGGCTTCTAGAAGAAAAAGACATTTATTCACATAAAGGGGAAGCAGGACAAAGCACCCTACTTCTGAGACGCACAGAATAATCCCTGGAAATAGGGAGCACTTACCAGTCTTGTCTTTCAATGGTGCAATTGTCTGGCACCACGGAGCTGTTAACGCTGTTTATAGATGGGCTTTCACACTTGAGCAAGGAAAGAGTCTACTCCTGACTGTGCTGCTGACGGTAAACCTTAATATGTCTCATCTCTGCACAACCCTTGCATTTTATTCACAAGGAAGATCATGTTTACTCCTTTGGCCCTTAAAGGGCTGATCCTGTTGAAGCAATTATTCACCCACAGTTCACATGCTGTCTAAACCTGTATTTCAAAGCTGTGTTTGGCATTAGAAATAAACTTGATCGGCTTGGAGGTTTTTTCCTGCATTGGCATTTGGCCTTGTTGGGTAGCGGGAGCTTTTGAGCTGACAATCCAAACAGTATCTCCTGATGGAAAGTGACCAAACGGATGTGGCTGTCAGTCTTACATGAGGCAACGTTTTTTTTTTTTTTTTTTGGTTACTAGAAATGTTATGCAAGATGTTGACTTTAAAAAAAATCTGACAAAAGTAAACAAGGTGGAGGAATGAGGGACGGACGGCCACATTTAGGCCTACATAAGATAATCAATTCAGCGATCAGCTATATTTTGTATTCTGCATTAGTCTTTATAACACACAGCATTTGTTCTTATCACTAAGGCTCACCCTAAGCAGAGTCTGGCCACTACTCGGGCCACAGGTTTCCTTCTTGAAACAAACCCCATTCCTCCAAGGCAGGGAGTGGAAACAGGGTAAAAATGTTTGACAACTGCTACTATATTCATTGCACATTTACTGGTCTTCAAAAATGGCAGAGGTCTGGATAAGGAGACAAGCAGAAGTTGTAGCTGACTGCTGAGGATCTTCATGCATGTCACATATGCACTCTGGAACAGCACATGTATGCCCACTTCCATCTCTGTCTTCCTACTCAGGTGTAGAAGGATGCTGGATCCTCAGATCTCTGAGTAGTCATTTCCCTTTGTGGTCCCTGAAGAGTGCCTGGCACAGAGTGATCGATGTATGGTTGTTGAGTGGAAATGAGTGATCACAAACTACAATTTTAGAAATGGAGGGACTTCAGAGATCTTCGAGGCCGGGAGCCTGATTTTACAGAGCCTAAAGAGGTGAGGTCATTTGTCTAAGGCCAGCAGTTACCAACAGCCAGGGTTTTTCCTTGCCAGATGGCTTTCCACTAGAAAAACAGATGTTTCTGAATTGAAAGTGGCTTTGGTATTAGTGAACAGGACTTCCAATTGTGTGTGTGTGTGTGTGTGTGTGTGTTCATTTGTTCGTTCTGGGTCACAACTAATTTCTTTCTGGTTGTAGAAAAACAAGCCAGGGGCAGGGATGTGGCTCAAGTGGTAGCACGTTCGCCTGGCATGCATGAGACACTGGGTTCGATTCTCAGCACCACATAAAAATAAAATAAAGATATTGTGTCCACCTAAAACTAAAAAATAAATATTTTTTTTAAAAAGAAAAAACAAGCCAGGTACAGTGGTGCACACCTGTAATCCCAGTAACTCGGGAGGCTGAGGCAGGATGATCTCAAGTTTGAGGCCAACCTGGGCAATTTAGCAAGAACCTGTCCCAAAATAAAAAGTAAGAAAGGCCAGGAGCAGTGGCACACACCTATAATCCAAGCAACTCAGGAGTCTCAGGAGGATTGCAGGTTCAAGGGTAACCTCAGGAATTTAGCAAGGCCCTAAGCAATTTGGCAAAACCCTGTCTTTAAAGTAGAAAATAAAAGGACTGGGGATGTAGCTTAGTGTAGAGCATCCTGTGGTTCAATCCCCAGCACTGAAAAAAATAAAAAAGAAGCTGGGTGCAGTGGCATACATCTGTAATCCCAGTGACTCAGGAAGCTGAGACAGGAGGATCAAAGCCACCCTCAGCAACTAAGCAAGTCACTTACCAACTCAGTGAAACCCTGCCTCTAAATAAAATACAAAATAGGGCTGGGGATGTGGCTTAGTATTTGAGTGCCCCTGAGTTCAATCCCCAGTCCTCCCCCCCGCCAATAAAAAGATAAAAATTATTTCTGTAATACTATTTTTGTAAATGAGGAGGTGGAAGTCCACAGTCAATACAGTTGTCCTGAGTTACACAGTTGGGTATGTGGCAGGCAGCACCCAGAAACTCCCAAGTCTCCAAGGCTAAGCCCAGGGTGCCAGGGTGTTTGTGAATGTCCTCTCCAGAGGATGAGGACAGGTGCCCACAGATAAGTCATCCAACCACAACCAAATAGTCCACAACATCAGCTTCAGGAGAACAAAGATCTTGAGTCTGCAGCACAGCTTAGCACATTCTAGGCATTCAGAAAGTCTTTGTTGAGTGAAGGAAATACTCTGGGTATTTTGAGGTGGAGAACGTGTAGAAAATGACTATAGAGTTTCAGTATAAAAAGCATTCATTTTTGGGGTGCCAAGGATTGAATTCAGGGGCACACTACCACCGAGCCACATCCCCAGCCTTATTTTATATTGTATTTAGAGACAGGGAGGGTCTCACTGAGTTGCTTAGTGCCTCCCCATTGCTGAGGCTGGCTTTGAACTCACAATCCTCCTGCCTCAGCCTCCTGAGATGCTGGGATTACAGGTGTGTGCCACCAGGCCAGGTGAAAACATTTACATCTAAATGAGTTTTTTAAAATTTATTTTTATTTTTATACTGCAGATTGAACTTTACTACTCAGCTATATCCCCAGCCCTTTAAAAAAATTATTCTTTATTTTAAGACAGGGTCTTGCTAAGTTGCTGAAACTGGTCTTGAACTCACAATCCTCCTGCCTTAATTTCCCCAGGCTTTGGGATTACAGGTGTTCACCACTGCTCCTAGTAAATGAGTTTTGTCTTCCAAAGAATCACCTTGTAAGCCTATGTACATTTATTCCAACATATAGCAACTGTTTCAGAATACTTTTTTTTTTTTTTTCATTGCTGGGGATGGAACGCAGGGTCTGGTGCATGCTAGGCAAATGCTCTATCACTGAGCCACACCCCCAGTCTCATGAAGATTTAATATATATTTTGTTTACTCACAGGTAACAGAAACACACACACACACACATACACATTTGCTATAATTGCTAATTGAATGAGATTTTTTTCCTTTACCATTTTATTTTCAAATTGATTATTGTAGTGAACGTTTGTTTTAGTCATTCAACAAATACTTATTGTCTACTTTGTGACAGGCATGGTGCTATGAAGCAGGATTATACTAGCAAACAAAACACACACAGTCTGTATGTAGTATTGACAGATTCTAAAATATCGATTATCTTTGCATTCTTGGGAAAGGGTCTAGAATAATAGGTAATATTATTATTTTAATATATTGTACATGTGGATTAGATTTGCTAATATTCCATTGAGGATGTGTTTATAAATTTCATATAAACATTGTAAGAGAGACTAGTCTTGTTTGGTTAGTGTGTGTGTGTGTGTGTGTGTGTGTGTGTCCTATGTGTCTGTTTTGACAGAAGGGTTGTGTTAGTTTTGTAAAATAATTTGAAAAACTTGTCATTATTTCTATACTTTATGAAGCATTGGAATTGTTTCCTTGTCATTCCTTAATAATCATATTAAATTAGAAATTTCAACTAGAAGACAACTAGAACTGAGAAAAGGTCCCAGCTTCCCTGAAACCAAATCTTTGGGAGAATTTATGGAAATGGGCTAGAATGGAGATTTATACAACAGGCCAGATGATAAGATGGTGAGAAATACTCCTTCCTTCCTTCCTTCCTCCTGAGGACTGAATCTAGGGGCTCTTTATCACTGAGCTTTAAACACAACCTTTTTTTTTTTTTTTTTTACATTTAAATTTAAAAAGTTTTATATATTTTTTTTCTGGTGTTAGAGATCAATCCAGGGCCTCATACATGCTAGTCAGGCACTCTGCCACTGAGCCATACCTTTGGCCCATTTAAAAAATTTTAGCTTTGAGACAGGTTCTCCCTAAATTGCCATAGACTGGCCTTGAAATTGCAATCCTTCTGCCTCAGCCTCCCTAGCAGCTAGGACTACAGGGGATGCACCATCATGCCCAGATAGAAATTCCTTTCTTGTTTTGGTCCTGTCTCCTCACATGGGAATGGTGGCCTTGTATGATCACTTCTTCAAAGGACTTTCCCCTTAGGAAAACAAACACGCCCTCATCCTAGAGCTGTTTGATGAGAGCTTGGTGAGTGCAGGTGTCTCCATCTGCCACATCTTTTGCAATTTGTACAACTCTAGCAAAATCCATCAGGCCAGTTCCTGTCTGCAGCAGAGTACAAGTGAGCCAAGGCCCTGGCTCTGTGATCTAATATAATCCATCTCATAATGTTCCTACTTCTATCCCTGGATGTGCTTTCCAAACTTTAAGCACCATCCCACCTACTTTTCCTAAGAACTTTTTAAGCCCACAGGGGCTCCTAGTTCTCTAACTTTTAAACAGATCATCTATGAGTTTACTATTGCTGGTTACAGATTGCCACACACTTAGTAGCTTAAAACTGCATTCACTTATTATCATGATTCTGTATTCTGAAGTCTGGGGGGCTTGGAAAACTACTGTCCTCTCCAGACTCTGGAATCAACTTGTTGACTGAGTTTTGCTCTTGACTGAAGTCTCTGGGGAAGAACCTGCCCACCAGCTTATTCAGGTTGTTGGTCAAATTCAGTTCCTTGTGGTTGTACAGCTGAGGTTCCACTTCCTCTCTGACTGTTGGCCCAGAGCCTGTCTGTGCTCCTTGCGGTTTCCTGTGTGCCTTGTCACACATCACCCTTACTTCAGTGGCGTATTAGGTCCATCTCAAGCTTCAAATCCTTCGATTTCTCTTGCCTTATCTCCCCTGCTTCCTGTCAGAGAAAGTTCTCTGCTTTTAAAGGTTCTTGTGATTAGCCTGGACTTCCCATATTTTCCAGAAGAGTCTCCTTATTTAAAAGTCTGTTTAGGGGCTGGGGTTGTAGCTCAGTGGTAGAGCACTTGCCTCACGTGTGTGGGGCACTGGGTGGTGGGATCCTCAGCACCACCTAAAAATACAATAAAGGTATTGTGTCCACCCACAACTAAAAAAAAAAAGTCTATTTAGAAGTCTGTTGCCTTCATTACTTAAGAAATGTCCCTTTAGCCATGTTAATGTAGTCACAGGAGGGATTAGGGTGGAACCACTAAGCCTACCAACTTTCCACTTCCTTCCTAGTCTCTCCTCCTTTTCCTTCTCCCCTTTCTTCTTCCTCCTCCTGTTCCCCTCCTCTTCGCCCTCCCTCTCCTCTCCTTTCTCCTCTTTCTACCAGTCTCTCTCTCCCCCTTCTCTCTCTCCTGGGGACTAAACCCCCGGGGGTACTCTACCACCAAGCTACACCCCTAGCACTTTTTATTTTTATTTTGAAATTTCCAGAACTCTCCTAAACTCTAGGGAGTTTGTCCAAACCCAAACTTGGGTTGAGGCTTAATGAGAAATCATGGAATGATTTCTTGGAATCTAAAAAGCCTTTAACGTATCTGCCATTGTCCACAGAATGAATTACTAGGAGTAATTCTCTCTCCCTTTTATTTATTTATTTAATTGTGGTACTGGGGATTGAGCTCACCACACCCTGCTCTTATTTTCTGAATAGGACATTTTAGGATCACCTTTAAAAGGGACTAGAAGAAAGTTCCATTTTGGGGAATAAAATAAATAACAGATATTGTCATGCCCCACATGGACACAGATACCCTGCTTTAGCTTATGGCCATAAAGTTTGATTCTGGCATCAAACTCAGTTAAATTCATCCAGTGGATTTAAGACTTGAGGCAGACACATTTTGACACACCATTAAGTGGCACTTGATTAGAAAGCTGTCTTCTGCCTGAACTTTCCCAAGGCAGCAATCCAACAAGATGGAAACTCTGATGATGTAAACTGGGCAGAGAGTAGGGAATGCTGTCCTCAGTGATTATGAGAAAGTCCCAAAGGCTAAAACTACCCAAGATGTGAAAGTCGTTTGTTCCTGCAAGTTAACTTTATGGAATCTAATTATTACTTCTCAAATATAAATAAAGTATTTAAAATCTTTTATGTGTGATAGATTTTTTTAAAAACGGGGTCAAACCTATATATTTTTTATTGGCTGCAAAATTTGTCCTATATTAAAAACAAGAAAATACTCTTAAACACTTATTATCTGCAGGACAGGCATATAATGAGCACCATTATATTCCTTCCACTTAACACTGGCCAAGATTTTGCACCAAACTGGGTCCCTCTGAGAGGACTGTCCAACAGAAATATAATTATGGCCACATACGTAATTTTCCAGTGCTTTTTAAGGTATAATTTATATGACAAAGTTCACTAGTTTAAAGAGTATGAATCAATAGCTTTTCATATATTTACTTAGTGGGGGCAACTATTACCATAATCTAATTTTGGAACTTTTTCATCATCCCAAGAGAAAGCCTGTCACTTCCCATTCTCCCCTGCTCCCAACTCTAGGCATAAGCTACTTTCTGTCTCTAACAGATTTGCCTATTTTGGACTTTTTATGTAAATAAAATTGCACAACATGTAGTCTTCTGTGATGTCTTTTTAACTTAGCATAACATTTTTCAGGTTTATTTATGCTGCAATATGCATTAGTACTTGAATCTTTTTTATGGCCACATAATATTCCATCCAATGGATACAGCATATTTGTACACTCATAAGTTAATGGACATTTGAACTGTTTTCAGTATTTAGTTATTAAAAATAACTATTATTCAGAATATTATGAAGATTCATTAATGAATTATTTTTTTCTTGTAGGGGGGATCAGGGGATTGAACTCAGGGGCATTTGACCACTAAGGCACATTCCCAAACCTATTTTGTATTTCATTTAGAGACAGGGTCTCATTGAGTTGCTTAGCGCCTCACCAGTCCTGAGGCTGGTTTTGAACTCAAGATCCTCCTGGCTTAGCCTCCAGAGCCCCTGGGATTACAAGCATGCACCACCGTGCCCAGTTTTTTTTTTTTTTTTTGAGTAAGTGGGTGTACATTTTCATTTCTATCTCACTCTCTGCCCCCCGCCCCGCACCGTGGTCCATCCTGGACCCTTTTTATTTTGAGATAGGGTCTTGCTAAATTGCCCAGGCTGACTTCAAACTTACAATCCTCCTGTTTCAGCTTCCTGAATTGCTAGGGTTATAGGCATGTGCCACCATGCCCAGCCACATGTGATTTCAAAAACAGCTCTATGACACACAATGAAATGCACAAACATGAAGTATATGACATATGAACAAACATGCCAAACACCGCAGTTGAGACAATGAACATATCCATCACTCTAAAATGTTCCTCATACATTACCCACCCCTGCTGTTTTGAGACAGGGTCTTGTTTGTGTTGGGTGTGTGGGAGGTTCCCTGCTGAAGTTAAATTTCAGTCTCCTGAGAACATCTCGGAATCCCTTACCCCTCCCCTCCTCTCCAAAGGGCGCCAAGAGCGCCAAATTCAAAAGTTTTCTCAACCAATCCCCGCAGGACACAGTGTCTGCTCACCGTTCCTGAGTCACCCTGCCAATCAGCACCCGCCTTCTTAAGCCAAAGCTTGTAAGCACATGCTCTCTGCCCTCTGCCTCTCCTCTCCTTCTCCTAGAGGCAGCCCCTCCAATAAAATCTCTTGGTTGAATCTCCATCTCGGGTGAGTCACTCACCTTTCAGTTTGCCCAGTTGCCCTTGAGCTCCTGGGTTCTGGCCATCTGCCTGCCTCAGCCTCCCAAGTAGCCTGGAGCCCTTCCCCACTGAAATCCACTCTTCCTACTCAGCCCCAGCCCTCACTCCGGTGTTCCCACACAATCACTGATTTGCTGTCTGTCACTATGGTTTAGTTTGCATTTTCTAGAATTTTACATTAAAAAAATCCTACAGGATATACTCCTTTTGGCCTGGCTTTTTTCCTTTTTTTAAAAATATTTATTTTTTAGTGTAAGGACAGGCAGCAGAGACCAAAAGGAGGCAGATTTAAAAAGGCCGCTGAATGAGGCTTTATTGAGATTTTGTTCCCAGGCGGAACCCTCAAGAAGACAGAGCAGGTAAGAGGACGGCCTGAGGAGAATCATGCACAGGGGCTCCACCAGACTGGAATTTTTATTGGGCTTAGGACAGGAAGGGAGGGCTTGGGACAGGAAAGGGAGGTTTTTAGAGTCCCTTGTCCTACTGGGATTGGTTGGGGGAACTTGCTAAGATCCAGGATTGGTCAGGAGACTGCTGATTGACAGGTAGTTGTGTGGGAGCCTGATTGGTGGTTCTTTCCGCACGCACAGGTTGCTTAATCACCTCAAATTGACCTAATGTTTAGTTGTAGTTGGACACAATATCTTTATTTTATTTACTTATTTTTATGTGGTGTTGAGGATCGAACCCAGGGCCTCACACATGGGGGGTGAGCACTCTACCACTGAGCCACAACCCCGGCCCTTGTCTGGCTTTTTCTACTGAGTATAATTATTTTGAGATTCATCTATGACACTGATTCGATCAATAATCCATTTCTTTTTATTGATGAGTAAGATTCCATTGTATGAATATACCATAATTTGTTTATCCATTTACCTGTCAATGGACATTGGGGTTGTTTACAATTTGAGACTACTAGACATAAATCTGCTATGGAGATTCACGCATGAGTCTTTGGATATACACTTTTATTTTTCTTGGGTAAATACCTGAGTAGAATGTTTAGATTATGTGATTGGTTTAAAACATAAGAAGCTTCCAAAATGGCTATACCATTATACATATCCTGGAGCAGTGTATGAAAGTTCCAATTCTTCTATATACTTGGTATAATGGGTCTTTTAAATTCTATTGATTCCAAAAGGTGTGAAGAGGTGTCTTGTGGTTTTTATTTGTACTTTTGGATGCTCATGATCTTTTCATGTGCTTATCTGATGATGTATGTGTTCAAATCTGCTTATTTATAAAATCAGGCTGTTTTGTTCTTATTTTTTTAAATTTAATTTTTTATGATCCTGGGGATTGAACATCTCCAGATGTTCAATTTCCAAGTTCTCATCAAATTGTAAAGGACTGTGATCCCTCCTGCCTCAGCCTTCATAATTGCTGGAATTACAAACCTACACAATCTCACCCATGTTTTTCTTTGTGCCTGTGAGGCAAGCACTTTACCAACTGAGCTATACCCCCAGCCCAATCTCATCCACTTTTAAAATTAAGTCTTGAGAGTTCAGCATGTATTCTTTTTTCTTTTTTTAAAAATACTTATTTTTTAGTTTTAGGTAGACACAACATCTTTATTTTATTTTTATGTGATGTTGAGGATCCAACCCAGTGCCCTGTGCATGCCAGGTGAGCGCCCTACCGCTGAGCCCCAGCCCCAGCCCTCAGTATGTATTCTTGATATAACTCCTTTACCAAATATTTTGCAAATACATTCTTCCATTTTCTTTTTTATTTTTATGTGGGTCTGAGGATCGAACTCAGTGCCTCATACATACTATGCAAGTGCTTTACCACTGAACCACAACCCCAGCCAATTCTTCCATTTTCTTAACTGTGTGCTTTTTTGGTGTGTGTATGTGCTAGGGATTGAACCTGGGCTTTGTGTATGCTAGGCAAGCACTCTATCACTGAGCCACAGTTCAGACTTTTAAAATTAAATTAATTAGACTTATTTTTGTGATACTGGAGATCGAACCCAGGAATGTTCTATTACTGAGAATTCTTTTTGAGACGTCTCACTAATTGTCCAGAGTAGACTCAAACTTGTGATTCTCAGCTTCCCATTCCTGGGATTACAGGAGTGTGCCACTTGTTATTATTTTAGTTTGAGACAGGGTCTTGCTAAATTTCTCAGGCTGGCCTTGAACTTTAAATCCTTCTTTAGTGTCTCAAGTAGCTGGGATTTAGGTATGCACCACTGTGCCTGATTTAACAGTATCTTTTTTTTTTTTTTAGTACTGGAGATTAAACCCAGGGCCTTGCAGATGCTAGACAAGTGCTCTGAGGTGGTGGGATCTTTTTTTAAATATTTTATTTACATTTTAGTTTTCGGCAGAGACAATATCTTTGTTTGTATGTGGTGCTGAGGATCGAACCCGGGCCGCATGCATGCCACATCCCCAGCCCCATGGTGGTGGGATCTTTAAGAGGTGGTCCAGTGGAAGTTATTGTCATGGAGGATCTACCCTCATTAATTGGATTAATGCTTTCTCTTGGGAATGGGTCAGTTGTTGTGGGACTGGGTTAGTTTTTAAGAGTGGATTGTTAAGAAACACTACAACCTCATATGCTTTCCCTTTTCATGTGGTATAAAGTATCCAGCCACAGGTATTTTGTTTTAGTACCACAGAATAGACTAAGACACACTCCTAGGTATTTATCCAAAAGACTTGAAAACAGAGACTCAGATACTTGTTTTGATCTTTGCTAATGATCGTTGTAGCATTGTTCACAATTGCCAAAAGGTAGAAATGACTCAAATGTCCTTCAACAAATGAATGGGTGAACAAGATTGTGGTAAATACCAAGAGTATTGTGGTAATATGCTGAGAGCCATAGCCAAGTAAGAATGATGCATGGCATTTTGGTTTGAAAGGTGACCCTGCTCAGGGATTAGGGTGGCTCCAGGTTTAGGGTGGATCCTACTGGGAATAGGGCGGCTCCAGGATTAGGGCAGATCTTGCTGGGATTAGGGCGTATCCTGCTGCCTCAGGCGCCCGCTCCTTTGGAGTTCTCGTGGGGTTCTGAGAGAATTGGTACGCAGAGCCCGGTGGAGGGAGTATTTTTCCCAGGTAGTGTGGGTAGAGTGCCGGTGAGAGTTCGGGAATAAAGAGTTGCTGTTTGAATCTACAAGGCTGTGTGGTGGCTCGGTTATTTTGTGCCCAGACAGACTGCGGCAGTAATACTCTTCCATACAGTGGAAGAATATTCAGCCATAAAAAGGAATGAAGTTCTGATATATAATTATTCTCTGGATGAATCTTGAAAACATATTAAATGAAATAAACCAGATATAAAAGAAATGATTCCACTTATATCAAACATCTAGAACTGTAAGGGTAAAAGAAATTGAAGTTAAAGTTTAAAAGTTAAAATGTAAAAGACCAGGCATTGTAAAGTTCCTAAGCTGCAAGGCCTGAGTTAAAAAGTGAAGGACTAGGTATTGTTAAGTTCCTATGCTACATGCAAAACCTGAAATTCCTGTAGCTGTTAGGACAATACCGGAACTGCCCAGTAAATATTTCCCCCTGACCATCTGGTTGTTTAATAACCCAGGACTTTGTGTGACCTTGCACGTAGACATCGCAGGGCCTAAACCAATCAGTTTGAATGTGTACCCCACTTTAGAACTGACCTATCACCCCCACCCGACCTGTTCATGTTTAGGAGTTGTTGTTTGATTTTCCCGCGGTGTATGATGATTTGTTAAAGGAGACTGTGAGGTATGTAATGTATGTAAAGTCCCCGCCCTCCCCAAGAAGTGTACTTAAGCAGTGCTCAGCCCCTGCTCTGGGCTCTGGGCTGTTCTCCCTTCTTGAGTGGGCACGGAGCCCCAGCATGCTAGAATCTCAATAAACCCCTTTTGCTGTTGCATGAGCTGCGGTCCCTTGGTGGTCTCTTCCTCTGACGTTCACCGGACCCTTACAGAACAAGCAAATTATAGCAACAGAAAGTAGATTAAAAGTTACCAGGGACCAGAAGGGAGAAAAGGTGGGGAGTTCCTATTAATGGGTATGGAATTTCTGCTCAGGATGTTGGAAAAGTTGTGGAAACAGTGATGATTGCACAACACTGTGGATGTGATCAGTGCCATGTACACTTACAATGGCTAAAATGGCAAATTTTATGTTATATGTTTTGTTACAATAAAAAAAAGACAAACATGAGATACTGCTTCACTTTCACTAGAATGTCTATAATTCAAAAGGCAGGCAATAATCAGTACTGTAAGGTTTTAACAAATTGGAATCTTAACAGAATTCTGATGGGAGTATAAAATTTTGTGGCTATTATGGAAAACAGTATTTTTGTGGTGCTGGGGATTGAACCAAGAGTCTTGTGCATACGAGGCAAGCATTCTAGCAACTGTGCACCCTCTTTGTTTTAAAAATATTTTTTTAGTTGTAGATGGACATAATTTTGTTTATTTATTTTTATGTGGTGCTGAGGATCGAACCCAGGGCCTCACACGTGCTAGACAGGTGCTCTACCACTGAGCCACAACCCCAGCCCAAAAGATTTTGTAGTTCTTTAAAAAGTTTACATATGAGGGGCTGGGGTTGTGGCTCAGTGGTAGAGTGCTCGCTCAGCGTGTGTGAGGCCCTGGGTTCGATCCTCAGCACCACATAAAAATAAATAAATAAAATAAAGGTATTGTGTCCAACTACAACTAAAAAATAAATATTAAAAAAAGAAAAGTTTACATTTGAGCTGGGCATGGTGGTGCACACCTGTAATCCCAATGACTTGGGAGGTTGAGGTTGAGTAGATAAATGAAATGTGATGTGCTCTTACAACAGCACAGTGTTTGGGAATTGAAAGGAATAAAATACTGAATCGCGCTACAATATGGATGAACCTTGAAAAAATTATGTTAAGAGAAACAAGCCAATCACAAAAGACCAGATACTGAATGCCTCCATTTATCGGAAATATCTGGAATAAGCAAATCTGTAGTAATATAAAGTAGGTTAGTTGTTGCTTAGGGCTGAGAGAGAGCTAAGGGAAGCGGGAGTTATTGATAAATAACTTTTTTATGTGGACAAAAATATTCTATACAATTCCGTGGATCTACTAAGAACACCTGACTAGTGCATTTCAAACAGTTGAACAATATGTTAAGTGTTCTGAACCACGTGAAGGCTTATCTGTTTATGTCTTTAATTTCTCAGCAATGTTTTGTAGTTTCCAGCGCAGTAGACTCACATCTTTATTGGTATTCCACATTTTTTTGGGGGGGATACTGGGATTGAACTCAGGGGGACTCGACCCCTGAGCCATATCCCCAGCTCTATTTTTTTGTAGGGTCTCACTGAGTTGCCTAGTGCCTTGCTTTTTGCTGAGGTTGGCTTTGAACTCACAATTCTCTTGTTTCAAACTCCTGAGCCACTGGGATTATAGGCATGTACCGGGTGTATTTCACATTTTGGATGTTATCATAAATGGCATTTTATTAATTATTAATTTTAATTCCCAGTTTTTCACTATTTGCATATGGAAAAAGAATTCTTGTATATTAATCCTTCAACCTTGCTGAACTTGCCTATTAGCTCTAGTAATCTTTTTTCTAGGGTTCACTGGATTTCTAGATATACAATCGTGTTGTCTGCAAATGAAAACAATGTCGATTCTCCAATCAGGCTACACATGTGCCTGATTATCTAGCATTTTCCAATTCTCTTGATCCACTGCTTTTTGGCTTCCATCATCTATTTATTTATTAATTTTTCCCCATGGCACAGATGGAACCCAGGGCCTTGACCATGCTAGGCAAGTGTTCTACCACTGAGCTACAGCCCTGGCCCATGGCTTCCCTCATTTCTATTGAGAAGTCAGCTGTTAATCTTCTTGTGGATACCCTGCATGTGATGAGTTGCTTCTCTTTTGCTACTCAACATTTTTTACCTTTTTTTTTTAGTACTGTTGATTGATGCTGGAGAGACCCTCTACCACTGAATCATACCCCTAGTTCTTTTAAATTTAATTATCATTAATATTTTTTGTTACTAGGTATTGAACACAAGGGTGCTTTACCACTGAGTTACATCCCCAGCTCTTTTAAACATTTTTTTATTTTGAGACAAGATCTTGCTAAATTGCTTAGGGCCTTGCTAAGTGGCTGAGGCTGGCCTTGAACTTGTAATCCTCCTGCCTCAGCTTTCCGAGTTGCTGGGGTTATACATGTGTGTCACTGCATCTGGCTTTTCCTTTGTGTTTTTGACATGCTGTGCTTCAAAGTGGATCTCTGAGTTTATCAAATTTGGAATTTGTTGATCCTTATTGGATGTGTATATTAATGTTTATCAACAAAATTGGGAAGTTTTCAGCCATTATTTTATCAACTATTCTTTTTGCTCCTTTTTCTTCTCTTCTTTCCTAGTACTTCAAATTCCTGTGATTAGCATGCTATTGATGCTTGATGGAGTCCCTTGAGTCTTTCAGGCTCTATTCATTTGTATCCATTCTTATCTGTTCTTCAGATTGGATAATTTCAATTAACATGTCTTCAAGTTTGCTGGTCATTTCTTCTGCTTATTCAATACTATTATCTTTCTTTCTGTTTTTCTTTGAGGTACTGGGGATTGAACCCAGGGGTGCTGTATCGCTTAGCATTATACCCAGCTCTTTTTATTTTGAGACAGGGTCTCGCTACATTGCCCAGGTTGGCCTCATACTTTCATCCTTCTGTCTCAGCCTCCCAGATAGCTGGGATTACAAGCATGCACCCTGTGTCTGGCTCAATACCATTATTTTCCTACATATTATATACTTTCTTTCTGACCATATCAACAAATGAGATCTCACTTCAGGGCTACTACTAAGTAATAATTTTTCTTCCTTAATTTTATTGAGCATAGGGCAAAGACAGAAAAAAAATTCCTATATGACAAGTTTTTATTTGTATCAAATTACAGAGTACCATAAGTAAGCATAAGGTCATACTTTGAATATTGTAATACAACTTAAAATTTGGCAATTTATTCAGTTATCCAAAGTTCATTATACGTTTGAGTACACACTGAAGAGACATTTTAAATAATTTGGCAAGATAAATATTTCTGTACCTTATCTGACCATTTATCATGTATATATGTGGTACATTTATCTGTGTATGTGCCACTTACACAATCCTAAATTAAATATGTTTATATAAAAAGCTAAAGATTGATGTGTTAGGATTAATTTCTTTTAAAAAATCTATTATATTAAATTGTATCTGCATTCAAAGCAGAAATGGATCAATTTACTGCACACACATGAATTTACAAAGTAATTGAACATGAAATAAAAATTTCTACTGAAATGTTATATTCCAATTGAACTGACATTTAAGAGGCATTAACAAACTAAGGAAATAAACAGTTTTTTTTTTTTTTTCAGGTTGTTGAGAGACTAAATATTCTGCAAGCATTACTGTGCCCTCTAAATTAAGAATGAATGTTATTATAGTAGGAAAGATAGCAGATAATTTTCTTCTTTATTAATGTGGGAATTCTCAGGAAGCAATCAGGGCAGTGTCTGTACTCCTGGGCCTAGGTTATCTGCTCTTCCATCAGTGGAAATCTGGCTTCTCAGGAAAGGTGCAGCCGGTTCGCCTAATTATGACATTTGCTGCATAGTGGCCGGCACGGATGCATTCAGTCAGAGGTTTATCACAGACCAGCTGAGACAGAAAACCTATAACACAGACAAAAAGGAGGAATATGAGTATTACATAACAGCATCAGAAATGTCAGTGGGTCAGAACAAGTACGGTGTGAGCACTAGACCTCACTTCAGCCTTGGAAGTAAGTCATAGGCCTCCAAGGATTAGAGATCTCTCCCTAAACATATTATCTTCCCCTAATATTTCTCCTGAAGAACTCAAGTTGGGGGCACGACAGCTTGCCATCAAATCAATCTGGTCTTTCTAAGCTAAAACTACCATACTTTTCTTTACTTTGGGATTAAAAGGTTTAAAAAAATTAGTAGCTAGGGGCTGTAGCTCAGTGGCAAGAACAATTGCCTACCACATGTGAAGCACTGGGTTCGATTCTCAGCACCACATAAAAATAAACAAATAAAATAAAGGCATTCTGTTCATCTACAACTACAAAAAAAAATTTTTTTTTTAAATTAGTGGCTAAATAGTGTTACATGGGGTCTTTATCACTGATAATTGAGTAGCTCTCTCCCCTTTCCTCTGTATAGTTGTTATTATTAGTCTACTATTGGTATTTGGAGAAAATTCTATTATCTGGATATCTTTCCAAATATGGTTCTGAGATGAAAAGTTATGAAGTAACTTATATCTCCCTTTCATTCCCAGAAATAGCAGTGAAATAAATTCTGTAGTCAAGCACTAAGGACCAGCTTGACATTAAATTACAATAAAGTAGAAAATAGCATTGAGGACTCTGCTTCTGATCAAGATGGAATAAAGGAACCAGATTTACTCTTTCTCCAGAAATGACAAAGAAATATTTAAAAAAAAGTTGTTCAAATACTGGACATCAGCCACAGAGGATTCATGAAAGAGGAGTCCAAACAAGGTAAAATGTTTGGTCCCCAGTGCAGCAAGGTTCAGAGGTGGTTGTTTAGGAAATAATTGGATCATGAAGACTCTGATCTCATCCACTGATGAGGTAAATTCTTCCAATGAGTAGCTGAATGAACTACTGGGAGGTGGGATCTAGGATGTAAGTCACTGGGGCATATATGCCCTGGAACGGTTTATCTTGTCCTGGTCCCTTTTTTCTCTCGATACCTGCTTCTTGGCTGCCATAAACTGAGAAATTTTCCTCTGCTGTGTGACAAAATAAATCTCTCCTCCTCTCTCCCTCTCTTTTTTTTTTTTTTTTTTTTTTTGTGGTGCTGGGGATCAAACTGAAGGCCTTGTACATGTGAGGCAAGCACTCTACCAACTGAGTTATGTCCACAGCCCGCTAAGTCCTTCTTGTCAGGTATTTTGGTCATACCAACCAAAAGATGAGTAACAAAACTGCCTAGAATTACTAGGCCAAAACATAAGGAGGGACGACCTAGGCAGATCCCGACAGATGTGGAACTGGGAGTGCAACTAGGCCCACATGGACAAATCTCTAGGCAGATTGATGAGGGAGAGGAAAAACACACATACCAGTTTTAGGGATGACACAGGTACAATACAGAGTCTATATTTATTAACAGGATAAATAGGAAACATAATTAACAACTTAAGCCCCAAAAGTTGAGAAGTCAGGTGAACAGGACAAATTTCTTGAAAGATACAAACAATCAAAACTAATTTATATAACTTGAATAGTCCTGTATCTATGAAATATATTCATTGTATAGTAAAAAGCATCCTATAAAGAAAATTTCAGGGCTGGGGATGTGGCTTAAGTGGTAGCGTGCTTGCCTGGCATGCGTGCGGCCCGGGTTCAATCCTCAGGACCACATACAAACAAAGATGTTGTGTCCGCCGAAAACAAAAAAAAAATATTAAAATTCTCTCTCTCTCTCCCTGTTTTTTTTTTAAAAGAAAATTTCAGGTCCAGAGGATATTGCTGAATTCTACTCAACATTTAAGAAAAATAATGCCAATGATACACAAACTCTTTAGAAAACTGTGTGTGTGTGTGTGTGTGTGTGTGTGTGTGTGTTTGGTGGTGGAGAGGAAGGAAAGAAATACTACCCAGTTCATTTTTTAAGGCCATCATTACTCTAGTACCCAAATCAGAAAACTATAGACCAATACTCCTTATGAATATAGTTACAAACATTCTACAGAAAATTTTAGAAAATCAAATATAACAATATTTTAAAAATTTAGCAAATCATGATAAGTAGAGGTTATTTTAGGAATGCAAGGTTGGTTTAATATTTAAAAATCAACATAATTTATCAGATTAAATAAGAAGTCCTTAGAAGGTCATCTTAATAGAAGCAGAAAAAGCATTTGACAACTTCCAACATCTATTTCTAATAAAAACTTTGGGCAAAACACAAACAGAAGGGAATATCCTCATCCTGATAAAAAGCACTTATGAAAACTTAACTGTTAATCTCTCTCTCTCTCTCTTTTATTTTTATTTTTGACAGGGGGATGGTTATGGGCATTGAACCCTGGCATGCTTTACCACTGAGCCACAATGCCAGTCCTTTTTATTTTTTAGTTTAAGACAGGGTCTCACTAAATTGCTGAGACTGCCCTTGAACTTGCAATCTTCCTGCTTCAGTCTGCTGAATTGCTGAGATTACAGGTGTGTACCACTGTGTGGTAATATATTTCTTAGTAAATGATGGAATATTTCCCCATTAAGAACACTACTTAAAGCTGAAGAAGGAGGATCACAAGTTCCAGGTCAGTCTAAGCAGCTTAACAAGCCCCTGTCTCAAAATTAAAAAGGGCTGAACATGTAGCTCAGTGGTGGAGTGCCTCTGGAATCAATATCTAGTATTGAAAGAAAAACAAAACAAAACAAAACATTAAGAACAGAAGTAAAACTGTCACTGTTTGCAGATGTCATGATTGTTTATGCCTATGGTTCTCCAAAGTGGGAGATTTTGACCCTGAGGAGATATTTGGCCACGTCTGGAGACATTTTAGTTGTTATAGCTAGATTAGGAGGTGTTATGTCTATCTAGGCCAGGGATAATACCAAACATCCTACATTGTCAATAATGTCAATGACGAGAAACCCTAGTTTGAAAATCCTATGGAACCTAAAAACAAACAAACAAACAAAAAAAACCTTAGAACTACTGCGTGAATTTAGTAAAATTGCAGGATATAAAATCTGTATATAAAAATCAATTGAAGGGCTGGGGATGTGGCTCAAGCGGTAGTGCGTTCGCCTGGCATGCGTGCCGCCCCGGGTTCGATCCCCAGCACCACATACAAAACAAAGATGTTGTGTCCGCCGATAACTAAAAAATGAGTATTAAAAAAAATTCTCTCTCCCTCTTTCTTAAAAAAAAAAATCAATTGAATATCTATGTTGGTAATATATGTATGCATATATATGTGTTGTAATTACATATACTAGCAATGAACAATTTGAAATTCATGTTAATTACTGTTTTCCCACAGCATCAAATTTGCCTGATAAAGTCATACAAGACCTGCACACTGAAAATAACAAAACAGTTCTAAGGACAATAAAAAAAAAAAAAGAACCTAAATAAATGGACAGATATAAAGTGCTCATAGGTCAGAAGATTCAATATCTTTATCAGGTCTGAAGAAATTTTTATTGATCCAATGTGAGATACCAATCAAAATTCTAGCAGGCTTTTTCTTTTCTTTTCCTTTTTTTGTGGTGCTGAGCATTGAAGCCAGGGGCACCTTTCCACTGTACTACATTTCCAGCCCTTTTTATTTTTCACTTTTAGACAGGGTCTCCCTAAATTGCCATGGCTGCCCTTAAACCTGCAATCCTCTTGCCTCAGTCTCCAGAGTTGCTGGTTCTATAGCCATGTACTGCCATACCCAGCTAGTAGGTTGTCTTACAGGAATTAATAAGCTGCTTATAAAATTTATATGAAAATTCAAAGGACTTAAATTAGTCAAAACAGAACTTAGAAAATGAAGAACAAAATCAGAAGACTTACATTACGTGTTTTCAAAACTATGATAATCAAGACACTACAATATTTGCATAAAGGTAGACATATAGATTAATAGAATGAACAGAGCACAGAAATAAACCTACTTCTATAAGACTGATTGCTTTTTTTCTTTTCTTTTTGTACTGACGGGCATTTTATCACTGAGCAACATTTCCAACCCTTTTAATTTTCTATTTTTAGACAGGGTCTTACTAAATTGCTGAGGGTCTTGCTAAGTTGCTGAAGCTGGCTTATGAACTTGGAATCCTCCTGCCTCAGCCTCCCATGTCATTGGGAATAAGGCATGTGCCATGGTGCGTGACAAAACCAATTCCTTTTTGACAACAGTGCCAAAGCAACTTAATGAGGAAAGGAAACTTAATGAGGAAAGAATAGTCTTTTAAATAAATTACATAAGACTGCCATATGTGAAAAAAGAAAACCACTTCAACTTTTACCTATGACATTTATAAAAATTCTGTTGGAATGAATCATAGGCTTAAATTGTGAGAGATAAACCTATGAGACATTGAGAGAAATACATCAAAGAAAAGCTTAGCTTCTTTTCTTTTCTTGTATTAGTGATTGAATTCAGGGGCACTTTACCACTTAGTTACAACTCCAGCCTTTCTGATTTTTTATTTTGAGACAGAGTTTCATTAAGTTGTTGAGCCAGGCCTCAAACTTCAGATCCTTCTGATTCAGTCTCCTGAATCTTTGGGATTATAGGCATGTACCTTGGGTTTTCTAAAGATAACTTAGTAAGTTATAGAAAGTGTAAATTTTTATAGAGGACATAGCAATTTGGACTTCCTCAAAAGCAAACAATTTTGCACCTTAGTAACAAGAAACAACTCAATTAAAAAAAATGGGCCAAAATATTGAACAGATGCTAAATAATCATGTGATGTTCAACATCATTATTCATTAAAAAATGCACATTAAAATTACAATTAGATACCACCACATAACCATTAGAATGGGTAAAATTAAAAAGACTAACTAGGTTCAGCTATTTACCAGCTACTTGGGGAGTGGTCTCAAAAAAAGTCTGGAAATGTATCTTAGTGGTAGGGTGCTTGCCCAGCATGTCTGAGGCCCTGGATTTGATCCACAGCACTGTAAAACAAAACTAAAGAAGGGCTGATCATACCAAGTGCTGGAAAGGGTGTGGGATGGGTTGGAACTCTCATACACTTGTTGTGGGAATGTAAAATGTTAAGACCAGTTTGGAAAGCTATTTGTCAGTTCTTAAAAAGTTAATCATAGCTACCATATGACCAGTCAATCTATTTCTAGGTATTTACCCAAGGTAAATGAAAGCACATATCTACAAAAAGACTTGTAAATGAATATTCCCAGATGCTTTTTATTTGTAATAACCCCCAAATGGAAATAATTCAAATGGATGAGAAGGGGCAGGAAGGCAGGATTATAAAAGGTTAGGGGCATAGTGGATATGCCCATAGTGATGGTTTCATGGGAATATACATGTCAACATTTATAAAATTGTACATTTTAAATATGGGTAGTTTATTGTATGCCAATTATACTGTAATGAAACTTAAAAAAAATTAAAAAGTGTAGTTACAAATAAGATAGGTCAAGAACAGAAAAATCTGGGCTTCTTTCCCCTTAGGGGAAACTTGAGCTGCTGCAGCAGTGCTTAAATACTCAGAAGAACAGATGATAATGAGAAACTGTTCTGTGGCCAGACTTCTCGGCCTTCCCTTAGGCCCTGGGCAGCCTGGGGGGTGAAGGTTAATTGAGAAGAGAAGCTGTGGTATAATGACCTGTGGAGAGCACTGCAAGAGATTTATGTTGTTCCTCTTCTACCATTCTGACCACACAGACTTTTCCCAGTTAGATTTGGGGAATGCTCTGTATTTGATAAAATAAATATTTCCAATTAAAGAATAAAATTAATTTGGTTAACAGAGTGACGTATTTTGAAGACATGTGCTTACATTATGTGTGAGATCACTCTCTCTAGAGGTTTAGCAAGAGTATTTTTATCATTGAGTTTTCAGGTAATAGTCAAAGGTCAATATTAACTTTCTGCCAAACTGTGAGACTAAAATGCTCAGCCCACACAGTGAATGGAGCTGACGCCAAATTCAGAGTCAGATCAGCTTACAATGGAAACACGTCTATTAGAGGCCTTATAAGCAACATCTGTTTTCCTCATTCCTCCTGCTCTGGTCTTTGTGAGAAAAAGAAAAGCTTATGTTTATGGAATATTTTTGTGAAGGATAAGTACCAGCATCATCTTTCTAAGTGAAGGGTGGGCTGATGAATGAAATGAGGTACTCCACAGAGTCAGTTGCTTTAACAAGTGGAAAACCGGAATATTGAAGAAAGCTAAGACTTCGCCCCAGGTGAATATCACCTTTCTAATAATCTATTTTTAAAAACCAACTAAGATGAACTAAAGATAAAACATGACCAACTATAAGTAGAACCTTCAAAAAGTAGCTGATACGAATCTAAAAAGTTGTTTAAAGTTATTTAAACAAAAGGGAACTTGTAATGAAAAAACTGTAGGGAATCTTTTATAATATGAATAAGCAAACATCTCCAAGATACTTCACTGAGTAAAACATATGCAACATACTATTTACTATTTTAACAGTTTTTAAAAGTACAACTCAGTAGTCTTAAGAGCATTTAAAATGCTGTGCAACTATCACCTGCACCTATTTTCAGGACTTTTTCATCACCTTCACAGAAATTCAGTACCCATTACACAATAAACTCCCCCTTCCTCTTCACCTCAGTCCCTGGGAACTGCGGTTTTACTTTCTGTCTCTGAGAATTTGCCTGTTCTAGGTAACTCAAATAAGAGATCATACAATACCTGTCATTTAATGTCTAGCTTTTTTCATTTAGCCCAATATTTCTAATATAATTTATTAAAAAATAATTTATTAGTTGTTGATAGACCTTTATTTATTTATATGTGGTGCTGAGAATCGAACCCAGTGCCTCAACATGCTAGACAAAAGCTCTACCACTGTGCTACAACCCCAGCCCTCCAATATAATTTTAAGTTTAGATTTTTAATTATTAGCCTACCCAAAGTGCATTTAAAAAATTTTAATAAAGTATTTATTTTTTAGTTGTAGTTGGATATAATATCTTTCCTTTATCTATTTATTTTTATGTGGTGCTGAGGATTGAACCCAGGGCCTCGCACGTGCTAGGCAAGTGCTCTACCTCTGAGCCACAATCCCAGCCCCAAAGTGCATTTAAAAAAAAATATATATATTTGTTAAGAATCTTGCCAGGCATGATGATGCATACCTGTAATTCTAGTAGCTTGGGAGGCTGAGGCAGAAAAATCCTGAGTCCAAAGACAGCCTCAGCAAAAGTGAGGTGCTATGAGGTGCTAAGCAACTCAGTAAGCCCCTGTCTCTAAATAAAATATAAAATAGGGCTGGGGGATGTGGCTCAGTGATTGAGTGCCCCTGAATTCAATCCCTGGTACCCCACCCCCCAAATAAAGAATCTTAAATTCAGACAAAATAAATAAAAATAAAATTAGTATATTATACTATGTATACTATATTATGGAATAAAAATAAAAAAGCACCTTCATAGCCTTCACTCAGATGTGCTTAAGTTTTGCTCCATTTGCATGTGTTCTCTTATGAATTTTTCCTCAACTATTTGAGAGTGAGCTGCATTAACATGGCTTTTTATCTCAAAATTCTTTGATGTGCTCTTCTGAGAATGGGATATAATCTTATATAGCCACAGTCTAGTTATCAACTTCAGTAATCTATTGTTCATATTCTAACTTTGTCAATTACCCAATAATGTCCTTTATAGTATTTTCTCATTGGAAAAATGAAACCTGGTTTAGAATTTAGCTCTATGTCCTTTTAGTCTTCTTTAATGTGGAACATTTCCTCAGTCTTTCTTTGACCTATGTGACATGGACGTTTTTGAAGAATAGTCATTTCCTACCCCCTTTTTAATAACGTCATTCTAATTTTGAGTTTGTCTGATATTTATGCATTATTAGCTAGATTACTGCATACATTATTTTGTGTCCTTCTCAGGACATGATACTGAGAGGCACATTATTCCATCTGCTGTTCACTGGTGTAATTAATTTGACCACCTGATCAAGATGCTGTTCTATTTCTCCATTATATGTATATATTTTTTTTCCCTTTGCATCTAACAAACAGTTTATGACTCTGTTCCTCATCTAAAGTGTCCATTCCTGTTTTCTCTGATGAGTGGATGCTAATCCATAATGGGGCAGGGGCATGGGATGAGTAAAGGAACTTTGGATTGGCCAAAGAGGATGGAGGAGAGGAAGGGGGCATGGGGATAGGAAAGATTGGTGGACTGAAATGGGCATCATTATCCTAGGTACATGTATGATTGCACAAATGATGTGACCCTACTTTGTAGGTGTGACCCTACAACCAGAGAAATGAAAAAATGTGTTCCATTTGTGTACAATGAATCAAAAAGCATTTTGTTGTCATGTATAGCATAACTGATTAGAACAAATAAAATAAATAAACAAACAAACAAATAAATAAAGTGTCTATTCCTGGGGCAGCGCTCATGCCATGTGCAAGGCTCAATCCCTAGCACTACACATGACACAAGTCCTCATCTCAGCTGTAGATTTAATATCTTATTTATTTATTTATTTATTTTTTGGGTGATACCAGGAATAGAACTCAGGGCCTTGTTCAAGTTGGGCAAGTACTCTACCACTGAGCTATATCCCTAGCCCTTTTTGAGACAGGGTCTCTTTAAGTTGCCCAAGATAAACTTGGGATACTCCTCCCTCACCCTCTTGAGTAACTGGAATTACAGGTGTGCACCACCATGCCCAATTCCTGATTCCATTCAAGATTCTTAACTGAAGCAACTCAAATTGTGATGATTTTCCCATTCCAGCACATCATTTGCATTTACCAAAGTTAGCCCTTGGCATTTTACTGTAAGCAAGAAATTATCCTTTTGTTCCATCTATTATTTTAAGAATCTATTTATTGTAAGTAAAGATGCAGGGCTGGGGATAAAACTCATTGGTAGAGTGTTTTCCTAGTATGAACTAGGCCCTGGGTTTGACCCCCAGCCCTGCATTAACAAATACACACAGGGGCTGGGGCTGTGGCTCAGTGGTAGAGCGTTTGCCTGGCATGTGTGAGGCTCTGGGTTCGATTCTCTAACTGTATAAATAAATAAATAAATAAATAAATAAATAAATAAAATAAGGTCTGCCAACAACTAAAAAAATATTTTAAAAAATACACACAGTTGGGGCTGGGGTTGTGGCTCAGTGGTAGAGCGCTCGCCTAACATGTGCGAGGTCCTGGGTTCAATCCTCAGCACCACATATAAATAGAGGTATTGTGTGCAACTACAACTAAAAAATAAATAAATATTTTAAAGAAATACACAGAGTTTTTTTTTTTCCTACAATAAGTTTCATTTCAGTATGTTTATTATGGACAATTTCTTAACAAGTAATTTAAAATAAAATATCTTTATTAATATTAAATGCATTAAAACCTAAACATCATGACCAAGCTAAATACATAATTAGGTATGTGCCTCTATGTTGTACAGATTTTTTTAAAGTATTTTATTTTTTTAGTTGTAGTTGGACACAATCCCTTTATTTTATTTATTTTATATGTGGTGCTGAGGATTGAAACCAGGGCCTTGCACGTGCTAGTGAGTACTCTACTGCCGAGCCACAGTCCAGCCCCTCATGTACAGATTTTTAAAAAATAGTGGTTTGTAATTCTTCACAGCCCCTGAGTACTAAAAATGTTCCACTTTTTGCTAATGGGAGTCCCTTGTACCCTTGGACCTGCCTATATTTTTGGGCATTTCCTTATTATCTGGTATAATGTTCTGGGCTCAGGTATACTCTGGAATCGGCCTTTTCTCCAAGGATATCTGTTTCCTTTTAGCAAGGAATGGGATTAGAGAATAAGATCTAGGTGGCAACTGGGCTTTTAGTGCTACACTATGCTAGCAAACAGACCTAGGAAGCATGCATACAGGTATACACTTAAACCCATAAATATGTGTGCATACATATGTGTATACTGACAAATTTTGCAAATTGAGTTGACACCAATTCTTATCTCCACAGGTCTCTTCCCCCACCCTTTTCCCTATTCCAGGTATATTCTTTCTTCTACAGTCAGAACCCTAGCTCCCAAGAATATCAACCCATTTATTTACTCAATTTTGTAATACATGTGAAATAGCTTCAGAATCATTTTGTTTCTAGGCCAGGAGCACTGGTGTATTCCTATAACTCTAGCTATTGGGAGGCTGAGGCAGGAGGGTCATGAGTTCGAGGCCCACCTGGACAATTTGCCACAGTCTGGCTGGGCACAATTCAGGAGCCACTTGTCAAAAGAAACGAACTTTATTTTTAGAACCACAAACTGCACCACACAGCTCCTCAGGAAAAACCCTCAGAGCCCAACTGCCACCACCGACTTCTCACAAGCCTCTCCACCTCCCCCACTCCTTCTGCTCTTGAGGCCAATTGGCTGGGTCGTGTGGGCAGAGCCAAAAAAAGTCCCCCAATGAGCAGCTTCCTAGTCTGAAAGGGCGGGGAAACAGCCCAATGAGCATCACCAGAGGAGCCAATCAGCTGGAAGTTGCTGGGGGCGCTGTCAGCCAATCATCAGCTGGCAGCTGGAAGTTTGCTGGGGCCCCTTCAGCTGTGGCTCTCAACAGCAATTTATGGAGATGCTGTTTCAAAATAATGTAAAAAAGGGCCAGGTGGAATGGTGGACCTCTCTTGGGTTAAATTGCTAGTAGTGCTCCCCTCTCCTGCCCTAATCATTTCATCCCTAACTATAAAAAACTCAAACCTACTAAAAAGGATTCAGGACTGGTTTGCTTTTCTCCCACGTAGTCAGATACTATGTTCAGTATGTTACTTAAAGTAATTCTCTTTTTTACCCCCTTTTGGGGGGCTTATTCTACTTAAAAGATTGGAAAAAAAGTTAAGCTCACCTGTTAATAGTTTGTTTTCAGTATTATCTTTTCCTTTTTGAGTTTTTAGTTCTTTTAAAAATAAGTAGAACATTAACATGTTTCTAAAAATAAAAGTTCTATAAAAGATATATGTGGGGAGATGTCACTCTTTTACCCTGTGCTCTCCTGTCTGTGAGTAACCAACTTCACTGTCTCCTGATTTTTTTCTCCTGAAGTCCTCTGGTAAAGGGAAGCACAAATATTTCTGCTTACCAACAATCACAGGAGGAGGTACCACACTATACAGACTCTTTTGAACTTTGATTTTTTCATTTAAAAATATCTCCTGGAAATCATTTCACATCAATCCATAGAGATCTTTTTTTTTTCTTTCTTTTTTTTTTTTGGTACTGGGGATTGAACTCAGGGGCACTCATCCACCGAGCCACATCACTGGCCCTGTTTTGTATTTTATTTAGAGACAGGGTCACACTGAGTTGCTAAGCACCTCATTGTTGCTGAGGCTGGCTTTGAACTTGCGATCCTCCTACTCAGCCTCCAGAGCTGCTGGGATTATAGGCAGGTGCCACCGCACCCAGTGAGATCTTTTCCTTTTTCATTTAGCTGTGCTAGGGATTCAACTCAGGGCCTCACATATTCTAGGCTAAATGCTCTAGGACTGAGCTACCTCCTTGACTCCTCCTTTCTTTTTCCCAGCTGCATAGTATTTCAGTATGTGGAGACACTGTTTATTCAATCAATTTCCTATGTGTGGAGATTTATACAGTCTCTAATGTTTTGTAATTATAAGTAGTGTCACCATTTGATTATATCTTTGTGTGTTGTTAGGGGTGTTCTTGGACAGATTTCCAGAGGAAGAATTACCAGGTGGAAGTGTGTGTGCGCGCGTGCGCGCACGTGTGTATGTGTTTGTTAGATATTGCCAAATTCCCTTTCATAGAGGTTGAATCATTTTGTATTTCCACTAGTAATGCATTAGTGCCTATTTCCCCACAACCTTACCAACAGAATGAATTGTCCAGCTTCTGAACTTTTGTCAGTCTCGGGTTAGAAATAATAGTTCAATATAATTTTAATTTGTGTTTCTGACTATGAGTGAGATGGAATATCTTTTTATATGTTTGAAGAACAAATTTTTCTGGGAATTGTTTTTAAATTTTGCCCCTCCCTCTATTTAAAAAAATTCTTTACATTTTAAGGTATTATTCAAAAAATGTATTTTTCAGAAAAAAATACCAACAATAATAGGGTATTAACCTTTACAAAAACTGTGTTAGCAAGTAAACAAAGTGTTTATTCATGTTTGAATCACTGAAACATTGCCTCAGGCTCAAAGTGTACTTGATAAACATTATAGCAGATAAACATGGCTAGAAGAATTAAAATTTTTAAAAAGCAGTTTGCTCTTTTTAAGTAAAGATTTTGGACTTACCAAAAATCCAAGAAGCAAAATCTCAAATAACTGACTTGGTATGCGTGTTCAATATGAAAATCTCTTATGAGCTCTTTTTACTAGTGCCATTGCCTGTGTCTTATCAGTAAGTCACTTGAAAATGTAGGGCAAGGATCTGAATGTATGCTTTTCACGTAGCCAAGAGACCAGGAATTGGAGGAATTACACAAGGAACACGTTATCCCCATAGGTCTACTTTGGCTCCTCCTCTCCTCTGATCCTTTTAAAGATGGGCTCATCCCAGGGCCTCTCAGGCTTTTTCCAGCTTTAGGCTGGTTATGGATGGTAGGTTCTCTAGCCATTGAGGCTTAAGGTGAGTGAGAGCTTCTTGCTGATACTGAATTTGGTTCCTAGGGTTACTACTGGCAGGCTCTGAATCTTGGGATATAATCTTTCCAAATAAACCTTTGTTCATTAACAGTGGATACAGCACACTGTCTACTGGTTGACTTTATTTAGACTTTACTGATGCTAAAGAGTGTGATCCATTTTTGCTCAGCTCTATCTAGTGGCTGAGATGAAGCCTGAAATATCAAATGGTGTAAAGAGAGGAAGTGCCAAGATGATTTCTTCAAATCACACAGAGATGGAACTGCTGGTGTAGGAAAAAGGCATAGGATTTCCTAATGTAAGCAGTCTAAATTCTTCATAGTTACAGTACATGAGGTGCAACATCTTGAATTTTCTTAGTGTCTTATATAGAGAACTGAGAAATACTTTTAGTGGGTATGAAACCTTTAATGGAGTCACTTAAAAAGAGGAAAAAACCAAAATCTCAGTTCTTTCTTTTCCATATACATCTCTTTCACTAACAGTTTTCATGGTGACTGGAACTAAACCCAGTAGACTCTAAGACTGTTTATTCTACATTCAACAGCAAAAAGCACACTAACATCATAAATGGGGAAGAACGAAGTTTTTTATTATAGGTGTATACCATCGTGTCCACCAAGATTTTAATATTTGAAGAGTGTAGGTAAGTTGTTTGGCAGTGTTGCTCCATGTGGTCTGTCTGCTGTGTTCTCATGGTTAGATTTGGGTTTAATATTTTTAATGGGAATATTACATAAATGATGCTGTGTCTCTCTCAGGGATGCCCCATCAGGGGGCATCTGTTGTTGCTTTGTCCTATCCTTTAGTGATGTGTGATCACTTGGTTAAGGTAATGTCTGCCACATTTCTCCTTATAAAAGTTATATGCTTTGTGTGAAACCAAAACAACAACAAAAAAGAACCCAATAACCTTAATAGTGACCAGTTAATTCCATCAATGGAATAATATAACCAGAATGAGGTAGCTCAATATGTGCTAATATAAAACAATCTCCAACATGAGGGCAAGTGAAAAAGCAGCAGTTTGTAAGAGTAAACACAGCATACTGTCATTTCATGAAAACTGGAATATATATACATACACAAACTTGTACAGGCACATAGTATTTTTGGATGGATACAACAGAATCTAGTAACCAAAGCTAACTCAGAGATGGGAAATAGAGAATTAGGGTGGGAACTTTTCATTTTAGCTATATATAGATATGTGCACATATGCTTTTTTTTGCATTTCCTGTAATTTTCAGACATTATTTATGAAATAAAAAGAATATTAAGCCTGGCACAGTGGCACACGCCTGTAATTCCAGGTACTTGGGAACCTAAGGCAGGAAGATCTCAAGTTTGAGGCCAGCCTCAGCAACTTAGCATGAGTCTGTCTCAAAATGAAAAAATAAAAAGCTGTAGTACCTGGGTTCAATCTCTAGAACTAAAAGAATGAAAAAATAAATGAAGTATATTAGGAATATTTTCCTATGTTTTTAAATATTCTCGAAGACCACACTTTTATTATTTATTTAAAAATATTTTTAGTTGTAAACAAACACAATAACTAGTTATTTTTTTAAATATTTATTTAGTTGTAGATGAACACACAGTATCTTTACTTATTTTTATGTGGTGCTGAGGATTGAACCCAGTGCCTCACACATGCGAGGCAAGCACTTTACCATTGAGCTACAGCCTCAGCCACTAGTTATTTTTTATGTGATGCTGAGGATCAAACCCAGTGCCTCACATGTGCTCAACCACTGAGCCACAATGACAGCCCAAAGACTATGTTTTTAAATGTGGCTATAGCATCATTTATTTAATCGTATTATTGGACATTTGGGTGGTTTCAAAATTTTTTATTGCTATATCATTGTGATAAATATTATTTAAATTTTTTTTTTACAGTTGTAGATGTACAGAATGCTTTTATTTTAGTTGCTTATTTTTATGTGGGGATAAGGATCAAACCCAGTACCTTACATGTGCTTGGCAAGCACTCTCCCACTGAGCTATGGCCCCAGCCTCTGATGAATATTCTTATGACATTAATCATAAGGCATATATTTGATTTCCTTAGGATACATTTACTTAAGGGTAACTGAAAAATTTCAGGACTTCTTTTCAAAAAATTATATTCCCAGTAGCACTCTGGCTATTAAAAGAAAATATATATTTTTTTAATATTTATTTTTCAGTTCTAGGTGGACACAATATATTTTATTTTTATGTGGTGCCGAGAATGGAACCCAGTGCCTCACCCACGCTAGGTGAGTGCGTTACCACTTGAGCCACATCCCCAGCCCTAAAAATATTTTTGATTTGATAATTTGAAAGGTGAAAGGCAGCACTGTGTTTTAATTTACAGTCATTTTTTTATTAGAGAGAGGTTGAATACTTTTTGCTAAATTCATATGCTCACTGATCATTTGTATTTCTCCATTTCATGAAATGTCTGATAACAACTTTACCTATTGTTCTACTGGGGTATTTCTCTTTTTTCAGTATTGTAAGAGACAATCCCAGCTTGTCCACTGTATATGTTGTATATGTTGACTTGTCATCTTTCTCTGTCTCTCTCTCTCTCTTTCTTTTTATTTTTTTTGGCAGTGTTGGAGCTGGAACCCAGGACCTCACACATGCTAGGTAAGTGTCACACTAAGCAACATCCCCAACCCATTTGTCTTTTTTATTACGTAAATACATTTATCTTTTCTTTAATATTTTTTCCATTAACTCCAAATCAGGTAGATTTTGGCCTGTCTTTTCTTTTAGTTTATTCATGGTAATTTACTCTTTATCTGGAAATTATTTTGGGGTATGGTGATTGGTAATGATCAAACTTCATTTTCCTCCAGAGTTGTATTTTTGTTTCATGACCAATTACTTATCTATTCCATACCTATAGTTTTTAAAAATGATTTTAGATTTTACAGAGGAGCTGCAAAGAGAGTAAAGAGTGCTTGTCTGTTGATTTCAAATCCCAACTTTAAAATTTTTTTTTAGTTGTAGGTGGACACAATACCTTTATTTTATTTATTTATTTTTATGTAGTGCTGAGGATTGAATCTAGTGCTTTACACATGTGAGGCAAGTATTCTACCACTGAGTCTCAACTCCAGCCCCTTGTCCTTCCATTTTTAATCTTTAGTCAGATCCATGCAACACATTTGAGGAACATGTTTATTCAAAATAGTAAAAATTAAAAACCATGTTTCAAAAGATAAATTCCAGAGTTGAGGTAATTTTATTTTCTTCTGTTTGCTTTTATCTTTTCAATATTATGTAATAAGCAATATTACTTTTTTAAAAATATATTTATTTTTAGTTTTAGATGGACACAATATCTTTAGTTTTATTTACTTATTTTTATGTGGTGCTGAGGATAGAACCCAGGGCCTCACGCATGTCAGGTAAGCGCTCTACCACAGAGCTAAAACCCCAGCCCGCAATATTACTTTTATAATAAGTTGATAAACATCATTTTAAAAATAACATAGGAACATTTAACTATACAGAAAAATGGCTATTAAGAGCAACTTCAACAGATTCAGCTAAATGATGAGCTATTCTAACAGTTTTCCACTCATGCCTTTGGAGTTCATTAATAATTGTAACCACTTGGGACAGAGCTTTTCACAAAGTAAATCAGTATAAGTACAACAAAATTGGTCACTCTTCTTAGACAATTCCTCAAGGACATAAGGATCTTCACTATTTTCTGTATTCTACTCTTAGCTTTAGGAAATACAGACAGTTTTACAGAAGACAATTTAGAAAGTTCCTGAGGGAACCTTAGAACAATCTTTTTTCCCTGAAATAAAATTTTAATCTACAGAAGCTTCATGTCAAGTAAATCTGTCCTGAAGTAGAAACTCAAGGACTGGCCAGATGTGGTGGCGCTTGCCTATAATCCCAATGGCTCCGGAGGCTGAGACAAGGGGGATTGTGAGTTCAAAGCCAGCCTCAGCAACGGTGAGGCCTTAAGCAACTCAGTGAGACCCTGTCTCTAAATAAAATACAAAATAGGGCTGGGGATGTGGCTCAGAGGTTGAGTGCCCTGGAGTTCAAACTCAAGGACCAATGCTTCCTTCAGGATTGCTGAAAGAATTCCTAAGGGAATTATGCAGAAAGGATCCTGTACTTTGTAGAGCCAGAGTGGTTATCATGCAATATTAATGAAAACATGTGTTTTAGCAAAAACTGTGAAGTCACTAGTCATAGGTCACAAGCCTCACCTTAGAAGAGTGTAACTGATGAAGCTGGGAGACACAGACTACACATATAAAACCAAGATGTTGGCAGAGTAAGATAAATGGAACAAAGATTTTTCTATTTGGGCTTTTCTTTTTTTTTTGGAGAAGTTGTAGGTTTACACAAAAACTGAGCAGAAAGCACAGAGACTCCCATAAACCCTCTCTCTCTTCTCCTCAACCCGATTCCCCTATTACTAAAATCTTGCATTAGTGTGGTACATTTGTTATAACTGATGAATCTATATTATTATTATTAATTAATGCCTATATATTTGGGTTCATTATTTGTGTTGAATATTCTATGGGATTTGACAATGCATAAATCACCTATATCTACTATTAAAATATCACCCAGAACAGTTTCACTGCTAACAGTGCTCCACCCACTTCCCTCCGTTCTCACTCCCAGCTTCTGTCCATCCGTGGCAACAACTGATCTTTTTACTATCTCCACAGATTTGCCTTTTCCAGAATATCATACAGTTGGAATTATACAGCATGTAGCTTTTCAGATTAGCTTCTTTCATTTAGGAATACAAGCTTAAGGTTCCTCCATGTCTTTTTATCAGCAGAGTCATATTTCATTGTCTGGATGTGCCACAGTTTGCTTATCCATGCACCTAGTGAAGGACATCTTGGTTGTTTTCAAGTCTTGTTCAGTTATGAATAAAACTTATATAAACATTTGTGTGCAGGTTTTTTTGTGTGTAGACATAAGTTTTCAACTCATTTGCACAACCAAGGAGCACAATTGCTGGATCATATGGTAACCATATGTTTAGTTTTGTAAAAAACTGCCAGACTGTCTTCCAAAGTAGCTATGCCATTTTGCATTTCCACCAGCAATGAAGTTCCTGGTGTTGTACATCTTTGCCACATAAGCCACACATACAAACTCAAGATGTTGGTAAAATGAGATAAAAGAAAGGTTTACTCAGTTAAAAAAAATCATCTTAATAATTACTTAAAAAGAAAAACCTTCCAAAAACAAAATGGACTGTTTAAAAGTGTGTGTGTGTATTTATTTATTTTTTGGTACTGTGGATTGAACCCAGGGCTGCTTTACCACTGAGCTATATCCCCAGCCCTTTTTATTTTATTTTGACAGAGGGTCTTGCTATGTTGTTCAGGTTGGCCGTGAACCTGTGATCCTCCTGCCTCGGCCCCCTGAGTGGTGGGGATTACAGGTATGTGCTACCATGCCTGCAAAAGTATATGTATTAGAATCCCAAACTCACTTCATCGGTCAACTCATCTCCTTTATTGTATGTTTGTTGTTTTCAGAAAATTAAATGATTCATTCGTGTGGGTGTGGTGGCACAAGCCTATAACCCTAGCAGCTCAGGAGGCTGAAACAGGAGGATTGAGAGTTCAAAGCCAGCCTTGGCAACAGCGAGGTGCTAAGCAACTCAATGAGGCCCTGTCACTAAATAAAATACAAAAATAGGGCTGGGGATGTGGGTCAATAGTTAATTGTCCCTGAGTTCAATCCCTGGTACCACCACCACTACCACAACAACAATAATAAAAGAAAATTAAATGATTCATCTCATGTTCTCCCCGACTTTATCTAATCCTTGAGGACTGGGTGCAGTGATCTAAATAATCATTGACATTCCTGACTACTACAATGCTATGATTTCCCTACCTCTATCACTTGCTTTACCCATCTCATTCATTTAAGCCATCAATGTCTTTATGTACAAGTAATATCAAACTTCACACTGTATAGTAGTGATAAGTTAATTACATAGTTATTAAGAGATATGTGGGAGCAGTAACATAAAAAGTTATTGCATAATTACCTTGTTTCTGGAGGCATTACCATGTAATTAAAGCAAATTTGATATAATATTTTAGCAAGCAACAATATAAAATTCTTTTTCCTGCTTTTCCTTCTACACAAAAAAATTGTTCTTAGTCATTTCTTGGTCAATAGTTTTTCAATTCTTTGTTTATTTTCCATCTTTCTTTGATATCTGCCCTTTAGAGATGATTTATGTGTTCTTCTAAACTGGCCTGTTTAAAACTTACCTTCTATATCAAAAGTTACTGGATATAAACTGTTACATGGAATATGAGGTAGTTAACTTAAAGGCTTCATTTTTTTTTTTAAGATTGTATTTTTGTACCTATAGCTGCTTTAAGAAAGGGCATAAGATATAAATTAAAACTGAATAATTTGAATCCTTAATTTAGTACACTTACGCCAATATGACTTCTATACTTGATTTTTATATGAAATGAATTAAGTAAAAATAACAGTGACAAAGATATGAGATAATTCAAATATGGGTAATATATACTGTTTTTCTTTGAGGATTTTATGCTTTGAGAGAAAACCATGTATGCACTTTTAAAATGGCATAATAATTCAATTTGGAGATGTCAAGAAATGCTTTCTGGTGAAGGTGATATGAACTGGACCTTGAATGAGCATCATTTTGCAGAGATGGACATTGTCAGCAGAAGGAAAAACAGGTAACTGTAGACAGGACAAAGCATGTTTTAGAAAATAGTAAAAGATCAGTTATAAACTATGTGCAGGAGGAGACATGCCTGTAATCCCAGCTACTCGAGAGGCTGAGGCAGGAGGATCACAAGGTCAGCCTGGACAACTTAGTGAGACCCTGTCTCAAAATAAAATAAAAGGGCTGAGGATGTAGTTCAGTGGTAGACTGCTTGCCTAGCAAATATTAAGCCCTGGGTTAAATCTCCAGTACTGCAGGGGGAAATTAAAAAAAAAAAGTCAGTTGTATTTGTATTGAAAACATGTCTGAAGAGGCAAGATGGGGACAGAATGTCAAGGATCTTGTAGGATATTAAATGAATTTTATACTGCAACCAATGGAGAGTCAGCCAAAATCTTTGAGCAAGGGAAGCCCATGATTACATTGCTTCTGGGCAGCAAATCCTGGCACAAGTAGGGAGTATGAATTTGCTAGGAAAGAGACTGTTACCAGAGATATCCATAGGAGTCTCCTTCAATATTCTAGGAATGGTTCTTAAAGTATGCTGCTGGACTGGCAGCTTCAGCATCATCTAAGCCCCACCACAGACTTACTATGGATTCTAGTTTTGTGCTTAAACCTTGGAAAGCATTTAAGGCCAGAAAGAAGACCAGTGTAACTAGAGTATGCAGGCAAAGATAAAAGCCTCAGGAAAAATGCTGGGACAGCAGATTATATAGTTCCTTTTAGACCACTATAGAAGCTTAGATTTTCAGTCTAGTGCAATGAGAAAGCATAGCATGCTTATAAGCAGATGAATTAAATAATTTAACTTCTTTTTAATGATCATTTTGGCTACTTTGCAGAAAATGGAATGAAAGGCCAGAAAGAGTGAAAGCATAGAGATTGATTAGGAAGCCACCGCAGTAAGTACAAAATGGTCTGAGCTAAAGTCATGAACAAGAAGTGGATGTGGATACATTTAAGATACAATCTTACAACTGAATCTAAAGAACTCCCTGAAGACAGAGGAGATGGAAAGATTCAAGAATGACTCCAAGGTGTCTAGCTTGAGATGTGAAGCATCTGATGTTCCATGTATTGTGTGACAGATGGATCTTGTTGTTAGGAACATTTTCGTAACTATATATAAGGGAAGAAGGACACAGACAAGACACGCAAACATACATTTTTATACAATCCACCCATCCATTACCCTTTTAAGACAAATAACATCACATCTAGCATTGTAGAGGGGCTTAGCTGAGATTTTTGTGAATCTGAATTAACTTTTAGTACTAACTGGACCAAGGGCAAACAACTTATGGTTCTTCCAGTGTCCAACTTGTAACAATGCACAAAAGGTGAACTGAGCTAATCTAGTATTCTCTTTCAGGGACCAGAATGGAGGACAAAGACAGGCCAGTAAAGTGGCTATGAGGCTGGAAGAAGCAGACATGCAAGGCAGCTGAGGAACATGGTCAAGTGAAGCACTGGAGTAAAGATCCATGGATATCTGCTGCTCAGGTCTGCAGAACTGACTTGAATCTGGAATTACCATTTGGCTCTCCCTTCAGTGAAAACCTCCAGTTTTGGTTCTTGTTTGAGATTCACTGAGATTCTTCTTATAAAGATAACAGTGAATTCTTACTATAAATCAGACAGTAGGCTTTATAAACATGACTTCATCTAACTTTGATAAAAGCCCAAATGAGGGCTGGGGTTGTGGCTCAGCATTATAGCTCTCACCTTGCACATGTGAGGCCCTGAGTTTGATCCTCAGCACCACATAAAAATAAATAAATAAAACAAAGGTATTGTGTACAACTACAACTAAAAAATACATATTTTAAAAAACCCCAAATGAGGTAGGTACTCTTTATCTTCATTTGTATAGATGAGGAAACTAAGCTTTAGAGCTATTAAGTAGTTTGTTCACAGTCTCTGCTGTACTGCTATAACCAAGTACCTGAGACTGAATTATTTATGACAAACACATTTGTTTAATAAAATAAACAAAAAGTTCAAGATCAAGCCAGGTGCGGTGGCGCATACCTATAATCCCAGCAGCTTGGGAGCTAAGACAGGAGGATTGTGAATTAAAAGCTAGCTTTAGCAACTTAGCGAGGCCCTAAGCAACTCAGTGAGACCTTGTCTCTAAATAAAATATAAAAAAGGGCTGGGGATTTGGCTCAGTAGTTAAGCACCCCTGGGTTCAATCTCTGTTACAAAAAAAAAAAAAAAGAAAATCAAGATAAAGGCACTGGCATTAGGTGTCTGCTGAGGGCCTTCTGTTCATATGACAGAAGGTGGAAGGGAGTGAGAAGAGAGCAAACTAGGGGCTGGGGAGGTGGCTCAAGTGGTAACGTGCTCGCGTGGTATGTGCGGGGCACTGGGTTCGATCCTCAGCACCACATAAAAATAAAATAACGATTTTGTGTTCACCTAAAAACTGAAAAATAAATATTAAAAATTTTCTATTAAAAAAAAAAAAGAAGAAGAGAGCAAACTAGTTAAAAGTTGCATGAAGTCTCTTTTCCAAAGAGCCTTAATCCCATTAATGGGTGAGCCTAATCGCCACTTAGTGGCATCACTTGAATATGAATTTTGGAGGGGACACAAACTATTAACATTCCTCAAATTAGTTAAGTGTGGTACCAAGACTCAAACACATCTTTTGACCTGTTGTCTTAATTACTATACTATACTATGCTATAAAGTCTTCCATAATGCTGTGTGCTTCCTTACCAGAGAAATAAAAAAAAATTGTTGATCCAAACTAGGTGAAATAGGTTTGTTGCTTTTATCCAAACGAATCAGATGAAACAGTGCCCTGAAGCTGATGCATGGCTGCCCTACTGTATCTTGCCTCTTTCCCATGCCACAGGTCTCCTCACATAGATATCATTCTCTAGAAAACTGAATAAATAAATCACTGTATTGTGGGGATTTTGAAATGCATATTTAAAAATAAGATGATATGTTATAATCATTAAATCCATATGCTCTGTACTCACTTCAGCAGCACATGTACTAAAACTGGAATGATACAGAGAAAATTAGCATGGCCCCTGTGCAAGGATGACACGCAAATTTGTGAAGTGTTCTATATTTAAAAAAGAAATCCATATACTTTCTCCTCTGTCTTTGAATACTTGAACATAGAAGAAAGATCTAAATACAACTGTGAAAAATAAATGTTCTCTTCTACTGTTTGAAAAAGAGCTCTAGTGGTATTCTTTTTTTTTTTTTTTAAATAAGACTGTGAGTTTTTTTAATATTTATTTTTTAGTTATAGGTGGACATAATATCTTTATTTTATTTTATGTGGTGCTAAGGATTGAACTCAGTGCTTCATGCAGGCTAGGCAAGCGCTCTACCTTTGAGCCACAACCCTAGCCCCTCTAGTGGTATTCTTTTATGTAACAAAATTTTACAACATGCTACCTTCATGATTTAAAGACTGAACTCAGGATAGCATCTGACTTAGAACTACATGGGCAGATAAACATAGGACATAGCATTTCAAAAGTCAAAGAAAACCCTCAACATCTTTTGTTGTCTTTCTGACAGTCTGTTATCCTAGGCTTTAGAATTGGTCATCCCTCAAATATCATAATTTTTCATCAGTAATGTAGGAAGCCTAAGGCAGTGGTACAAGAAGGCATGAGAAGTTTACTATGAAGCACTGAATAATCTATTATAGAAATGGAGAGGACACATTAAATATAATAGCTAAACTTACTTTTAATATTTTTTTTATGTTCATCGTCCTGAGTGATCTTCTTCCAACTATGATGTTTTTCCAGTCATTTACATGAGGGCAGGTAGAATGTTTATATGAAGACTTTCATCAAGCTCAAGGCTAATGCATTTTCTTCAAAGGGTAAGCAACTCTTCACTTTGATTCATTTCTTGCTCAATATACACTAACTTTTATCATAAAGATGACAACTAAAAGCCAGCTAGAATACTTTAGAATCTTCTTTTTTTATATTTTCCTTTCCAATCTGTATGCATTTTACTTTTTTTTTTTTTTTTGGGTTAATGTTTTTTAGTTGTTGATGGACTTTATCTATCTATTTATTTATTTATTTATTTTGCTGAGGATGGAACCCACTGTCTCACACACGTTAGGAAAGAGCTATATCCCTGAGCTACAACCCCAATCTCCTTCTTCTTTTCTTTTTTTTTAGTTGTAGTTGGACACAATACCTTTATTTATTTATTTATTTATTTTTATGTGGTGCTGAGGATCGAACCCAGTGCCTCGCGCACATGCTAGGCGAGTGTTCTACTGCTGAGTAACAACCCCAGCCCCAAGCCCTATCTTCTTCTTCTTCTTCTTTTTAATTTTTTTTTTTTGGTGGACACAATATCTTTATTTTACATTTATGTGGTGCTGAGGATCGAACCCAGTGCCTCATGCATGCTAGGTGAACACTCTACCACTGAGCCACAATCCCAGCCCCCCTATCTTCTTTTAATGAAGGTATTTAGAAAACCAAAATGACATTGATAGTTTTATGTTTCTAGGTCATGCTGTGGGCAAAGACATGTCAGTGTACTAAAGATAATAACAATTTTTTTTTCCTACAAGGACACATTTTGCGTTGTTTTATAATCATTTTACCAATTCATTAAAGGTGATTCTTTTTTTCAGAAAAAAAAAAATGCATGCATTTCTTTAGTTAGTATGAGTGCAGATTACTATCTCTTTACACAGGTTTTGGCTCTAATTGTATTTTAGTGAGAGCCTAATTATTAGAAAGAGAAAAATCTAAAAAACTTTAGCCATTTTATTCATATGTTTAAAAAGTCACAACCCTGAAATCTTTCTGTACCTGAAAACACTGACAAATGCTTGGTTATTATTACTAGAGTAAAGTTTAATAAAAGCTAATTAAGCTACAAAACTCCCAAGTGGTTAACTGATTTTAGGGGCTAAATTTCTAGTACTTCTAATTATCCTCTGATGGCTTTACTTAGTGTTTCACAACCATGACAGATGACAATGAAAAACTGCAGTGAAATTCATCCATCCTGACACTGTGCTAAGCATCAGCTTCTCCCTCTCCAAGTAAAATCAATACTCTGTTTGAGTAAACACGTTTACAGCTTTATTAGGATGTCTTGCTTGTTCTGTAACAGCTACTTGAAGCTGTGGTAACAAATCGACTCAACTCAGTTAAACCTAGAGAGCTGGGTAAGAGGCCCATCGATAAGGTTGTTATAAAAATAAACTGCAGGAGATCAGAAAGCTGGAGCAAACAGTCTGGTAAATGTCAATATTTTCCCTTACAGAGGATGACAAAAACAGTGAGATAATGTGGGAAGTCCTTTTCCCCCCTGAAAAATGTTTCTGTTTCAATAGGATAAAAGCATTTCTACTTTTTGTGCACAGCTCTTCTGAATGAAATTTTCACTTCCTAATTCTCATGTGAACCCAAAATAATAAGTTAAAATAAATACTTGGCATTTTTCATGCCATTTCACATTCTTTATTTCCCTTAATATTTAGAGACATATTTTGGCCTTCACTAGCTTTATAAAATAGCCTTTTCCAAGTTATCACGAATATCTGTGATGGTTCAACCTTAACTTCTTTTCATTAAAGAAACAAAAGTTTTGTCATTCACATTTGGGAAGTCATTTCAATGGAATGTTCACTCCTGTACTAGTATCTATGAGACTGATATATTTTATATCTTTAAAATTAGGCCTTCCATGTTTTTGTATTTAACAAGAGCATGTTGTGCTGGATTTACATAGGCTGTACAACCTCTTGAGTAGTAGTGGTATGTATAAAATATCTGCTATCTATTAGGAGCAAGCCTCCATTGTGGGCACAGCTCTACCAAACAAGGACTCATTCTCGTTTAGATGTCCACAGGTTGCTCAAAGAAGTAACATCTGGCAGGAAATTCCCACTTCAATTTGGCTAGCTTAGACTATCCAGATGTGACAAAGTAATGGTTTTCCCTTGCTGAAAAGTGCTTGCATGTAAACTTTTTTTTTTCTTTTACATTCTATGTAGTCTAGTTAGTAAATTTTGTTTTGTTTTGACTTCATAAATTGACTACCATTACCAACTAGTCATGAGCTCACATAACAACTTGTAACCCATGTTAGAAAACTCAGATCTTTTAGGGGAAAAAAAAATCGGCAAACATTAAATTTTGAAATAACTTAAAAAGCTAATGTGCCTGCCAGGGTAAGGTCTGTCGTAGCAGGTATTTGCATAATGAAAACCAAAGCTTAAATGGTATCAGATGGTGCAATGGCTGACTGGTATAGGAAGTCAATTCATAGCTAAAGTTCCTTCACAATAGGACAACACACACTCCTAACATAAAGTGCACAACTAAGAAACAATGCATGTAATATACAGGTTCAGGGGCATTGCTGCAGCTATGAGAAAAACTTTAGTGTCTTATAGATATATCTGTCAGGATAACTTATTTCCTCTTTGTGGTGGCTGAAACTGGAAACTTGTTTAGTGCTACTAACATAGCTCGGGACATTGTATTTGAATTTAAAACAAAACCCTTCCATCCAATTTAAAAATACTTATTGGGGCTGGGAATAAAGCTCAGTGATAGGAATGCTTGCCCAAGGCTGGGGTTCTATCCAGAGTACTGGGAGATGGGAACAAAGACTTATTGGGATGAGGTCATAGCTGTTGGAATAAGATGATACTATGCTATTTATGTGAGGCTGTACTTATGCCCTTACTCATAAGCAAGAAAACTAATTTTGTTACTATTTGACTCAATTATTAAAAATCCTGTATTTGACAATTTCTCATAGGATGATTCTAAAATTTTAAAAGTTTTTGATGAAGAAAACATTTAAATTTTGTTTGCCTCACGCATGCCAGGCAAGTACTCAACCACTAAGCTACAACCCCAGCCGCAATGATGATGGAAACATTTTAGCTTGCCATTTATTTCATGAGCTAGAAATAAAACATATATATCTGAACTCCATAAAATGTCAATATTAACAGGATAATTAAATGAAAAATATGTTAAGCACCTGTGTTTATAGCCTAGATTGAGTAACTCACATCCAAAGTGAGAGAAGCTGTTACTTTAGTAATCGTATTGCAATTTTTTTGTTTTATTCAGATCTTTTCTGATATTACATAGTTTTATAATATCAAAGATTATATTTCATGCAAATCACCATATAGATTGAAATATTCTGTCCAATGACTTACTAGCCATGGTCTTAAGGTTGGCTAGGTTTTGTATCAATGCAACCCACATGTGACTTTATTTACTTTAAATTACATTAATTACAAAGTCAACAAAGGGCATTGTAAAAATATTTAAACATCATTGAGATATGTTTTGATGTCACATGTCAAAAAGTGACCATTGCATTCTCCCACCTCCAAGTATACCCACAGTTAAGTGGTATGTTTCTCCATGGGACTTTTATATGCATTTATAAATATACATACAACCTATACACATAAGATCACTTAAAATAAAATATAAATGTCATCATATCATACTTATTATTCTGTGACTTTTTTACATTCACTTATGAAAAAAATCTTTTAGAAGGTTTCTGTGAAGAAATAGGCTAATATTAGGTAAGCCCAAAATCTAACACTTGAATATCATCACTATTCTAATTTTTTTCCCTAAATTTTTATTTATTTCAGTTGTTGATGGACCTTTATGTTTTATTTATATGTGGTGCTGAGAATCAACCCAGTGCCTCACACATTTGAGGCAAGCACTCTACCACTGAGCCACAACCCCAGCCCCCATCACTATTCTATTTTAGGACCACAAAAACCTGGCCAAATAATTTTGTAGAATTAACAACTAAATATAGTTGATAGATAGGTCTTAGCCTTTTGGATTTTTATAGAACACTGAAATTTTCCCCAAAAGATTTTAGGGATAAACTTAAGTTTGTCAAACTTTAATTATGCTAGGTAAGAATATTTAAAAACTTTCATTATTTCTAATATTATTAACAAATGAGAATAATTTAACTCCCCCAAAGTAGAAAGGACAAGATTTAAGGATGAATACATTCAATTTTATGAGAGCTTACTAAATTACCTCTACCTTCATTCATATTGACACTGACTCATAAAAACAGACTGGTACCAGTCCATAGACCAGTGTTTAGAAAATCACTTTGACCAGTTTTCCTCACTTAGAGGGCAAGATAAGATGATAAAGTTGTGGAATGTAGTACAGCAAAATGGTTATGGGTAAAACTTCTGGGTTAATGTTGAGTTTGAATCTTGGCTTTTAATGTGATCTTGGGCCGAGTAGTTACTCTTATAAAATTCTAAGACCAGAAAGATAGATTTACAGAACTAAAAAAATGGGCTGGGGGCAGTGGTGCAGGTGTATAATCAGGAGGTTGAGACAGGAGGATCGGAGGGAGTTCAATTCATCCTCAACAAAAGCAGGGGGCTAAGCAACTCAGTAAGACCCTCTCTCTAAATGAAGTACAAAAGAGGGCTGGAGATGTGATTCAGTGGTCATGTGCCCCTAAGTTCAATCGCCAGAACCAAAAAACAAAACAAACAAAAAAATGGATTTTTGCTTTAGATCAGTGTTTTGGAGGTGGTTAGTTATGCATTAAAAGCTAACAAGTATGGGCTAGGGTTGTGGCTCAGCGGTAGAGTTCTCGCCTAGCAAGTGCGAGGCCCTGGGTTTGATCCTCAGCACCACATAAAAACAAATAAAATAAAGGTATTGTGTCCAACTACAACTGAAAAATAAATATTTAACAAAACAAAACAAAAAGCTAACAAGTACAAACTGTATGAATCAGATAAAGTAGGTGAAACTGACTAGATCCATATAATAGCAGCTGGGATCCACTAAAGGATTCAAAATAATTCGAAGTGGCTCACTAATATTCTAAGTCAGGAAACCCCACATATATATTTTGTCATGTCAAAAGTGTAAGAAAATGAACTTTAGAAATTTTACTTATGACATTCCTGTGAGTCTCTGCCACTAAATGCAATCTCTTCACGTTCAACATCTTTTTCTTAGAAAAATAAACAGGAAAACTAAGGTTCATGTTTGAACTTTTAGTGTCTGATTGTCTGACGGTCTCCATGATTCAGACAATCTCTGTCTTACTAAAATAACTACAAGATAAAGACTTTTGAATTCCCTTATCTATTTACAATTGCTTTTAGATGGAGGCCATCTAGGATATTAGATCTTTGAGGGAATATGTGTTTTCTGAGAAATTCCAGATTTTATCCTAAAATTATCTTATATTTCATATGAACTAAAGTGATCTCTCTTTTTCTCTCTTCCTCTCTCAGAGCTGCAGAAGAATAATCTTTACCTCTTTTAACTACAGAAGGCTTAAATAATTGTAAGCAGGGTTCTTAGAATTGGGTCCTGGTCCAACTTCAGCTTATCTAAGTCTCTTGATTTATAACACTAATATAGCATGTAATGAAGCATCCTGTTTTGTAAGGGTGTGAATATCTTTTCTCTTCCCTTGCATTCTTGATCTGTGGTGAATATTTCATGTTCCTAACAACCAAGTCAATTCCATACTTCCTTTGTTGATTTTAAGGCAATTTTTTGTTTAAGCAATAAAACACAGAAGATGTCCTACTCGAGTAGAAAGAAGGAAAGGTGGTATTATTGCTATAGGGATATTTAGCAGTGGGCAGGTTGGTCACCACCAAGTATATCCCTAAGAGAGAGTGGGTCATATCCCTAAGAGAGAGAGTGGGTCATACCTAGGAAGGTTTTGATTTTTGAGTGAAGAAGCGTAAGAAACAACGGGCTGAACACCCACCAAGTTATTTTCTAGTCTTCTGAGTTGAAAAGTAAATGAATGGATGGGTACAGAAAAAAGAACAAGTCACAAGAATTCTGTACTATTTCCTTGCCCACCACTATGAAGCAGCAATTAAGAACTGGGGAGGAAGCTACAAATGTTTGGGAATAAACAAACATGGCAAGGATAGAATATACTTAGATAATTAGAGAATCTGCAGCTCTCCAAAGTATAGACAGGTACTACATGAAGTAGGAAGCAGCATCCTTGTTCTGCAAACAAAAAAAATTTTAACCCAAATCCTTTTCTAAACATGAACTAGGAAATTAAATTAATACTCCATTTTATTATATGGGGAATAGGATAATTATTTACATTGTGATTGCTAAGTGGCCTTTGCATATCATGGGTAATCTTTTTTAGGATAATACATTTCCCCTGCTAAGGCTGTGATGAGAATTTTAAAAACAAAGGTACCCAGAGGAAGCTGGTTACCTTACTATCACTCAAAATAAAATATTCTAAGTTATAGGTGGCTCTTGACCATACTTTAAAAAAATTTTATTAGTTTTAATCTGTTATATTGACCATACTTATTGAAAGGTTTTATCCTAAGAATGTTGGTCCTTTGGTGGGGTCACTAGTCTTTTACTTGAGAATAGTATACTTGTGTCTGGACATAATCTGTCAAAGGTATACTCACTTTCAGTCTAAAGATAATGTGTAGGTCTAGTTCAGATACTTATAGTTCCCATAAAATAAATGACTAAATAGTATTAAATTAACACAGGCTGGTATTGACAGCCCAGTGGGAACATATTGATTAGATCCCCTTTCATGTTATTTGTTATGATTTTTCTTCTCAGTTTCATTTACTGGGAAGACATAGAGGGGAAGAGATTTCACTGGGAACAATGACAATGCCTGTCACAAAATGTTCTCAATGTTTCCATTTGTTACTATGGCAGTGACAAAGAGGTTCCAAATGAAAAGGCAGACCTGCTGTGACAAAGCACAGCAGGACAACAGAAGAAATTTTCTCCTGACCTGGGAAATTAGGAAATCATACTTAGAGATTATAGAATTGTCTCTATTTCAAAAGGTACAATCCTAGCACTTGGGGTTTTGAGAAAGAATCTGAAAAGAGTAGTTTCATCAGGGCTGGCCAGCGACAAATAAAGAGCAAAGGTTACCAAGTGCTTAAGACCTCCTAATAGAACAAGGAGGTATGCTTGTTAAGGCTACAGGGATTTGTCACTGTAACTAAACCCCTGAAATTGAACTACGAATTTATGTATACTTGGTGTACTCATTTAAAAATTATACATGAAAATCCATGATGAAGTCAGGGATTGTATATCTCTTAACTGACTAAAAGGAACACATACCACCCTTGAACTGAATGATGCTATCAGCTCATAGTAGCTGGAGGATGGTTTATCTAAAAATTTGAGATTTATGAAAAGAAAATTATTGTTCTTTGATGAGTTAAATCACCATAAAGTAGACTGGAATATAGATATGCCAAGTCACAAAAGACAGAAATACTCTTAGGCCAGCAAAACTTGAAAGTAACAGGATGAATATATTATCTGTCTAAAGATAGAATATGTCAATCAGAAAGGAGATATGTTAATCAGGCAATGAAGCAAAGAAAAAGAAACTACTTAGTAAATGTATAAGTTGCCAGAGCCTCTCCATCTGTCCAGGATGGAGTAAGTTTTAACAGCAGGATTAATTTCTAATCCCTGTAGAAAGGCTCTCCCTGGTGTGGAGGTGGGAGAGGGGGATTTTAATCAAGGGAATTTCCAGCATTTGCAACTAACAAGACCATTTCTATTTAAGATGATTCCATCAGGTAGCTTAGCCTAGTGCTATTAAACAGTTGATTTATATAACTTCCTTTATTCAGATTCCAGATTAACCAAGCTATGATCTGGTTTTCTGGATCTCTGAATGTAGTTGATTCTCCTGAATAGGAAATAGCTCTTGGTTCACTCTCACCAGGGACTACAGTCCTTCATTTCTACGCTTTTGGTTTCTTTGTTTCTTTTTTTTTTGGTACCGGGGATTGAATTCAGGAGCACTCTGCCACTAACATCCCTAGCCCTATTTTGTGTTTTATTTAGAGACAGGGTCTTAGGCTGGGGTTGTGACTCAGTGCTTGCCTAGAATGTGTGAGGCGCTTGGTTTGATCCTCAGCACCACATTAAAATAAATAAAAAAAAAATAAGGGTATTGTGTCCAACTACAACTAAAAAAAAAAAATATTAAAAAGAAAAAAAAAGACAGAGAGATAGGGTCTCACTGAGTTACTTAGTGCCTTGCTTTTTGCTGAGGCTGGCTTTGAACTTGCGATCCTCCTGCCTCAGCCTCCCGAGCTGCTGGGATTACAGGCTACAGCGCCCAGCTGGTTTCTTTCTTTTACACAACAAACTTACCTTAGAGTCCTCACCATCTTATCAAATAACAAAGGCCCCCTTTCAATAAATGAAGTCATCTATGCAGATAACAGGAAGATTCTCTTTGGTAAAACCAGCTTTTATCAGGAGTCAGACTCTAGAGCCAGAATGCCTGGGTCTGGATCCTGCTTCGGCTACTCTCTAGTTATGAAACTATAAGCATGTTTGTTAATCTCTCTCTGCCTCGGTTTCTCACCAGTAAAATAGGGTTAAAAAATAATCTACCTTGCTGGGTGGAATGGCATATGTCCATAATACCAGTCATTTGGGAGGCTAAATCAAGAGAACTATAAATTCTAGGCCAGCCTGGGCAACTCAGTGAGACCTAAACTCAAAATAAAATAAAGGAATGGGGATGTAGCTCAGCAGTAGAGTACCTGCCTAACAAGTGTGAGATCTGGATTCAATTCCCACTACCACACAAAACAAAACATGCACCCCCCTTCCAACAACCACATGAAGCTTTCTGAACATTAAATTAGTCAATGCATGTAAAATGACTGGCTAGTATGGTACAATGTAAAGGTTGTCTATTGCTATTACTGAATAGCTTGACTCACACAGAATACTGAAAGGCCAACATAAGTATACCATCAATAAATTAATAGGGTGTTCATCTCATTGCATGACCTAGTGTTCTGGGATCTGGGATCTGATTATCCTGGGAACTGATCAGAGTGGGCTTAAAGCAAGAAAAATGTCTATTAACTGACGTATTACAAGTGAAATACTTGCTAGTTTCAGCCTGCCTTATGCTTTCTCTACTCTCATTTCAACACTATGTAGTAAAATACAGTGTTTGGAGACTGCATCAGTTAGAAATGAATAAAACAAGGAAGGCACCAATGCTAACCCAGGGGTCATCAAACAGTAGCCTGTGGGCCAAATGTGGCCCATGGCCTGCTTTTTTTGTATAGCTGGAGATCTAAGAAAGGTTTTTACATTTTTAAAGTGTTATGAAATGCAAAAAAAAAAAAAAAAAAAAACCAAGCAAACAAGCAAATAAACAAAATGAGAATACACAACAAAGTCTTGCAAAGCCTGACTAGCTGTTTACAAAAAAGGTGTCGACCCTTGCTCCACAGTCTCTTTCCTTTTTACTTGCCTAACTGAACACTGATAATAAATATAATGAGGCTAGTTAAGTGAAATGGGATGAAAAGGCTGAAAAACCAAAATTCCAATTGCTTTGATATAGTTCATTTATCACTCTAACCACAATGTGTGATAGCTAGCTGTTCCTACATCAGTATTGTAAGGATAGCCTCTCTCTCCTTCAAAAAGTCTACATTATTCCTACCAAGTATTGGCAGCATTACAACTAGTGAGGTATCTATAAAATAATCTGTTGTTATAGGGCTAGAAAGTCCAGAACCTCTGGGACAGAGATAGTGGCTAATTAGGATACCATCATATCTACAATGCCCACTAAGATAATATGTGTCCTACTGCATGTCAAAGACATAGAATATTTACTTGCTAAGTTAAAGATCTAAAGTACTTGAGTAATATACACATGGGGTATGAGTGTAAGATTTCTGGTTTAACCAATTTTTTACCATTCTGAGATAATCCTTTAACTCTTTCTAGTATAATAAACATCCACTATTGTGTTAGAAACAGATGTTACAACCAAAAGATATAATCCAAAGACATCATCCTTAGTCATTAGCATAATGTTTAATATTCATCACAACTTGTTTTAAAGAACAATAATGTGTTAGCATTTAGGCCTGAAGGGCTATGAATATACTATATACTGTACTTGATGCAGTTGTTTATGCAATATTCTGACAGATACAATTAATCTTGTGAAAACGATTGGGGTAAAGCATAATAGCAAATTATCTTTGCCAAACACAAATTCTTCCTGTAATACAATCTCCTCATAATATGATGATAGTAGCAGATGGAAAGAACATTAGGAGTTAACTATTTAAAAGAAGAAATTAAATTATGCAAATTAATAAATTTTGGCCATGTGGTAGAGACAAAGGTTAAAATGTTTAACTTAGAAGTAAATATAAAATAAATGAGTCTGTACCTCCAACAAATGCATCTCCAGCTCCAATGGTGTCAATAATTTCTTTCTGGTCTTGATCCAAGACAGCAAAAGCAGTGACTTCGTTTTCTGCAATTAGAGCCAAAGAAAGGCAAACTGACTTCTTTTTGTAATATTCAATATATAAGCTCATCTAATAAAGTTTGACGCTCCTTTCTTAGCCATCATTCAAAGAAAATGAGAGGACCATGAGTTCTATATTCTGTACTTGCATACTTGGGTACCAAGGTTCAAAGTTATCTGCAAGCAATGCTTTTTAATTTTTAGCAAACAGATGCTGTGAGAATTATACCCAGGTAGTTCACATTTTTGGGAATGATTGTAAATGGTAGTAGTACCTTGTTGGACAATACAAATGACTGAACAGAAATTATGAGCTAAAGAAAGTGTTTACATGGCTTGGATCATGCTCTCTAATAAAGTTTCAAGCCTGACTGTGCTCCTGGCAGTGAAATCTTGGATATGGTTAAAGAGCTATAAATTTCCAAAACATATTAATGAGTCTTGGATGCTTCTTTACAGAAAAATCACAATGGCACAATAAAAACACTACTATTATTTTGCTATAATATTTCAAGCCAATGTCAAGCATTATTGATTTTAGTTGGTTTATGACAAACAACCTAATCTGGTTACTTTTTTGTGAAGGAGTCACTATCTATCAGCTAACAAAAGGGAAAGCTGCCACTGAATGCATGGACATAACAAAGGGACAGTGCAATGGGCTTTTGTCCTAGCACAGTAAGGGACAGTGCTTGTAGTTTTGGCTGCAGAATAACCTAACACAGTACTTTAAACTTGATAGATGACAGTTTTGAAGTTGTTTCTAATGGAATCAGGCTCAGAGAACATCTGCAAATTATTGGACAGCAATTTTTATTGGGGACTAGGACTTCTGAAATCACAAATTTGCACCCCTTACGGAGACAAACATGGCTAAAGACTTGCCAACTCCAATTTCAACTAAGAGCAAGGAGCAGGTAAAAGGAGATCTGGGGGAACTTAAGAGACATCATAATCATCTTAAGAATTATAAAAAGCATATTTTGTCTGCCTTTTGCTACTTGCTACTTACTAATGAATACTTTAAAAAAGAGACAAATGCAGATACGTTAATGAAAAAAGACCTCCTGGAAAGACTGATATTCAGGAAGAGGACTCATTTACTTAGTTATCCCTTTGTACCATATGACTAGAAATGCTAAGAAAACTACGCCAGAAGCATCTACTTAAACTCTTAAGTAACTGAACTGTTCACACTTTGTTAACACTAGGGCCTAAGTGGCAGTAATAAGAGTCTGATTAATTTGAAGTTATGGCATAAATATACAAGATTAAATTTTCTAGGGAGAATGCAATACATAGGGCTATATAAGAAAAGAAAAAAAGAGATATAAGCAGGATTTATTAGAAATAATTGGGAAAGTGCTGCAGTGTCTGATTTAGGAAAAGGTCTGTACCATAAATATTTATAAAGAAATCTGGTTTTATTACCTCCAAGTACAAGTCATACTATAAAGGGAAGTAACAACTATAAACCCAGAACAAACAGGCACTAAATAAGTAAAGTGAGCTAAGTTAATGACACCATTACTATTAGTAATAAGGTTACATTATGTAATAATATAACACGTCTATAAAACATTTTAATTAATATAATAATTAGTTACTGGATTACAGATTTAAAAACAATTACATATAAACTGTAACTATAATTAGATAAAATTCCTAAAGTTCCTTGTTAGAAAGTCATTCATTTTTGATGGAATACATTTTTATTTACAAACAATATCCTAAGTTGCAGTGAAAGAAATTATTTTGTACTCTGTTCTTAAGAATTATATCTTTTGGGCTGGGGATGTTACTCAATAGTAGAACTACCACTGAGGTAGGTTGCCTTCCATTGCCTACCATGCACGAGGCCTTGGGTTTAATACCCAATACTAGAAAAAAAGAAGAAAACAAAAACCAATACCGTGCTCCCCTCAAAAAAACCCATGACTCTGGTTCCAGCACCACCAAAAACCAATCATAACTTTTGCTCTAAACTGCTGAAAATTCTAAATAAATGCAGTTTTAATATCCTATTTTCTGGACATGTGGGTAGACTATTGATATACTTATCATTAGTTGTCACAAGAAGTTAAATTTCCTGAAATACAAGGTAGAATTACTTTGTACCTGTTATATTTCTTAGTGCAAATAAGTATATAAGGATATTACATATGTAAAAGACATGTTATAAATTCAGTACAGACACAGCCTCTTATTATTATTATTATTATTTTAGAGTACTATAAAAACTCCTTTTAAAATAATGATCCTGAAAATCTGTAAGGTCCTGAAATGTGTTCTGAGTCATGGAAGGAGGATTAAACAATGTTTAATGATATTTGAATTCAATTATATTTTAGGTACTTTCTAATTTTTTCAAATGTAGTGATCTAAACTCATTTACTGAGCTATTAAAAAACTGAACAGTATTGACCAGCATGACCTATTTCATAGTCATTCTAGACAATTTGTTGTATTAACCTCTGAAGTACTGTTCACTAAATGTGAAGACACACTTAGAGGCCCGTACATTATTCAATCAAAGAAGCCCAAGACCTTCACTCATGTAACTCTCACTGGAGTCTAGTTTTCTTAAGTATGAAATGGGCCTGGGGTAGCTGTGGGAACAAGCAGCAAAATCTAGCTTTCTGCCTTAATTATAGAAAAATGAAGCTGTTAGTTCTATTCAAGTACTTCTACTTTAGAGTTTAAGGTAAGTTATACAAATTATTTCTCAATTCTTCCCAAACTTTTTGTAAAGTAAGAAGGAAAAGGATTGGGAATAATTATTATTCCTATTTTCCAGACTTCCATGAAACTACTAAATCATGAGCTTCTCCAAGCAGACAGGAAACTACACTAACAAACAGACTTGTTTGGCATTAATTATTAGATAAGACTCTGAGGATACCTTCATCCAAAACAATAAACTTAGCTTAGCTCAATTTCAGACATGATCTATATAGTTTATATAAATAAATAATTTACTCTTCACTTTACTGTGACACAAACTTCACCACCTAATCACATGAGGCTAGTCTAACTAGAATGAAAACATCTTCATTCATCTATAAATAAGTCAATTATAGCAGAGACGGTTAATTTTGTGCAAATGCCACAGTATTTAGCCGAAAACAATTCAGTCACTCAATGCCAAACAACTATATCAAATGTTTTTGTAGTCTTAACTCCACTAAATTAATTGCATAAGTTTAGCATTGTATATACACATTCTCATGATAATTAATATCCTTAAAAACTTTATTCAAGATATTTTAAAACACCATGTTTGTCATTGTTTTGTTGATGTACCCCTAAACTGTAGGAAAGTTTTAACTGAAGAAGATCCACAGCAGGTTGAAAGGCAGGTGTTTTTCAACCTTAAGGTATACTAGTACTCACTACCTCTGCCATTGCTTCTAATAGGATCAATACAAAAGAAAAGAAAAAAGTGATGGGAAAGCTTCATCAGAAAGTACAAAGTATAATGAGACAAAACCCAAAATACTTTAGCTTTGTTGCAAAAAGCTCTTATATCTTGAGTATTCTGTGTAATAAGGAAATTTCCACGGTATTAATGTTTTTGTTTGCTTGTGTGTTTTTAACTTCTTACTTGGAAATAACAGAAAAAATTCTAAGAAAAATATGGGCAATTCTCATACAACATGAACCCAGATTTACCAGTTTTTAACATTTTGCCACAACTGCTTTATCATTCTTCTGATATACACATATGGTTATTCTTCCAAATATTTTGAGCATAAGTTGCATATATTATGCATTTTATTCCTTAATGTGTCAGTATTTTTCTAAGAACAAAGATTCTGTGAGAGGTAACCAGGATATAGTTAATAAATTTAGAAAACATTTTAATTTTATTTAATCTGAAGTCCATATTCCAATTTTCCTAATTGTCCTAGTTTAATAGGCATTTTTTTAAATTTAGTATTCCCCTGTACTCCACCCTGTTTTTTTTTTTTTTTAGAGACAGAGAATTTTAATATTTATTTTTTTAGTTATCGGCAGACACAACATCTTTTGTATGTGGTGCTGAGGGTCGAACCCGGGCCGCACGCATGCCAGGCAAGTGCGCTACCGCTTGAGCCACATCCCCAGCCCCAACCCCCTGGTTTGTTTTAAACAAAAAAGGTATCACCTGACACCACAAAGTAAAATGACCACAATATTGGCCTGGCAATGATTTTTTTGGTAAGACTTTAAAAGCATAGGTAATAAAAACAAAAATAGACACATGGGATTACAACCAACTAAAAAACTTTTGCACAGCAAAGTGAACAATTAACAGAGCAAAGATAACCAACAGAATGGGAGAAAATATTTGCTCACTATACATCTGATAAGTGGTCAATATCCAAAATATATAAGAAACTTAAGCAATAAGCAATAAAGCAATCTCTCAAAAGAAGACATACAAATGGCCAATAGGTAAAAGCAAAAATTTCAACCCCACTAATGAGTAGGGAATAGCAAATCAAAAACCACAATTTAGTCAAGACCCTGCCTCAAAATAAAAAATATAAGAAGGGCTAGGGATGCGGTTCAGTGGTTACGTGTCCCTGGGTTCAATCCCCCATTTAAAACAAACAAAACAAAACCTCAAGACAACATCAACAACAATAATAACAACAAAAATAAACCACAAGATATCACCTCGTACCTGTTAGAATGGCTATTATCAAAAAGACAAAGATAATAAGTTTTGCTGAGAATGTGGAGAAAAGTCAACCATTATACAATATATATTATAACTATACTAATGTATAATTAGTATACTCATTATGGAAAATAGTAGGAAAGATTCTCAAAACATTAAAACTAGAACTACCATGTGATGATCCAATAATCTTTCTACTAGGTATATCTCCAAAGGAAATGAAATCAGATTTCTTGTTTTTCAATCCTGGGGAATAAACTCAGGGGCATTTGACAAATGACCCACATCCCCAGCCCTATTTTGTATTTTATTTAGAGACAAGGTCTCATTGAGTTGCTTAGTGCCTCGTCATTGCTAAGGCTGGCTTTGAACTCACAATCTTCTTGCCTCAGCCTCCCCAGTCATTGGGATTACAGGCGTGCACCACCACGCCTGGCTGAAATCAGAATTTTGAAGAGATATTTATACTTCCATGTTTACTGCAAGACCTAGAATCAATCTAAGTATCCACTGATGGTTGAGTGGATAAATAAAATGTAGTATATATATACAATAGAATACTATTCAGTCATAAAAAGAAAAAAGATCCAGTCACTTGTGACAACCTGGATGAAACTAAGCATATGTACTAAGTGAAATGAGTCAGGCAAGAGAGACAAATACCACATGATCTCAGTCATATGAGGAATTTAAAAAAAATTGATGTCATAGAAGGACAGAACAGAACAGCAATGGGAAAAAAATGTTCAGAGTAGGCAAATATATAGAGATAGATTGTAGATAAATTATTGCCTGTGGCTGGAATGTTGAGAGGAAAGATTAAGGAGGGTTTGTGTGTGTGTGAGAAACTGGGAATGACTACTAAAGGCTATCGAGTTTCTGTTGGGTGATGAAAATGTTCTAAAGTTGATTAAGGTGATGACTGAACAACTTTGTGAACTTACTGAAAACCACTGTATTATATACTTTAAATGAATGAATTGTGTATTTGAATGATATCCCATTAAAGCTGTTTTAAAAAAAGGTATCATATCATCCAGGCTGCTTTGAACCATATATATATATATATATTTTTTTTTTTTTCACGAGCAGAACTTTCTATACTGGTAATACAGAATGTCCTCATTATGTTTTAGGGCTGCAAAATAGTTCATTATGTGGCTATACTACAATTTACTTAACCAGTCTTTTACTGATGTACTTTAAAGTTATTTTAGTCTTCTATTACCACAAATGATGTTGCAAAGTATTAAAGCTTTTAAATAGACCTTAAATTTAATTATTGTACTTAATAGTCAATAATATAATTCCTATTTTACACAAGGAAATGATACAAGGAAACTGAGCTGTTATACTAATAGCATGAAATATGCCTGTGTCAAAGAATAACAAAAATCCAGGAAGTGTTTTCTTTTCACCAGGACACACACACCAGGATATGAACAAAGACACCCTGCTCAGACTGCCCTAATAAACAGGGTAGTGAAACAGATGACAAACTCTGCTAATAATAGACATTTATAGAACAATCCTAATTAACAAGGACTTTTGGGGAATGAAGAGCTCTGGGTTAATTTAATTTTCTGGTTAACTAAAGAAAAAGCAGAAAGTCATTTTAGCTAGAAATCTTTCTAAATGTATTAATATAATAATATACCATGACATGCTTGCTTTAATTAGCTTAGTTTATTGAACTGAATGAAAATTTTCTTTGAGATAGAGAATCCTATCCTGAATATCAATTCTTATTGTAGCTCCAAAGGTTTAAGTGTTTTCATGAAAAGCAGGCTAACTGAAATCATGGGAAGTACACAGGATTAAGAGCCAAAAGCCCAAGACTCCAGTGTGATTTTAGCTTAGCTACTTTATTCAATAAATATTTATTAAGAGCCTATCCTGTGGTAGGTACTCTATTAGGAATTGGGAATACAGATGCGAATAGTGCACACAAAGCCCCATCTTTTTTTTTTTGGTACCAGGGATTGAACCCAGGAGTGCTTAACCACTGAGACACACTCCCAGCTTCCCCCCTTTTAATTTTGAGATAGGGTCTCACTAAGTTACTTAGGGCCTTGCTAAATTGATGAGGCTGGCTTCAAACCTTTGATCCTCCTGCTTCAGTCTTTCGAGCCGCCGGGATTATAGGTGTGTACCACCAGGTCTGGCAAAAAAACCAACCAATCAACCAAACAAACAAACAACCCCAGCTTTTTATAAATGCTACATTCTAATGGGGATAGGCAATATATAAGTGACAAAAAATTTGAGTTTTTGTTTCATTTTGTTTTGCAGTACTGAGGATTGAGCCCAGGGATACTTTACCCTTTTTTTTTTTTTTTTTGAGAGACAGACACACTAAGTTGCTGGGGTGGGCCTCCAACTTGTAGTCCTCCTCCCTCAGCCTCCAGAGTAGCTGGAATTACAGACATGTGTCACTGTGCCTAGCTAATTTGAGATATTAACAGAAAGAAACAGGAGGATGTGATGAAGTGTGTCAGGGGAAGAGAATAAATTTACACAGTTGCTACCTGCTTACTGAGGAGGTGATAGTTGGAGTTGAGACTTCAATGGCAAGAAGGAACAAGTCATATGAAGATCCAGGAGTAAAACACTGAAGTCCAGAGGCCATGGACTAATAAGTTTGGTGAGCTAAGCCCATTTAAGATGAAGGTTACTGAAACTATAGAGTGTAGTGCATGTGGAGGTGTTGTGAAATTTCATTCTAGGTAAAATGGGAAACCATGGGAAGGTTTTAAACAAGGGAGTGACACAGCCCCATCTTTGATTTTAAAAACGATTATTCTGGTAGAATGGATTGGAATGGCAGAGGTTGGGGGTGGAGTCAATGATGTTATTTACCAAGAAACTTTGGGCAAGTCACAATGTAACTTAAACACAATTTTATTACTTAAAAAATAAAGACAGGGGCTGGGGTTGTGGCTCAGTGGTAGAGGGCTCACCTAGCACACGTGATGCCCTGAGTTCAATCCTCAGCACCACATAAAAATAAATAAACACAGAATATTGTAAAAAAAAATAAAGACAATACTTGCTGTACTTATTTTATGTGGCTATTACATGGATTATTAACAATGTTATAAAAATACCTTGTCAAATATAAAACCTTGTAGTATTTTATGAGGCATTCTTAGGAATGTATTTTCTTCCATTAGGCAATAAGTATTTGTTGAACAACAGTCATGAATTCTTTATACTGTTAGGTCATCTGGGGAAGATAAAATATAGGAGAAATATTAAGACATGATCTGTCTTAGAATCAAGACAAATCTGGCATATGCCATAGAATCTGTAAAGTATCAATGTAGTACCCTTTAGAACTACAACATCAATTCAAAGGAGGGGGGGAACAATGAGTTTAATTAATTGGAGATGGTTGAATCCAGGGGTACCCTACCATTGAGCTACATCCCAGCCCTTTTATTTTTTATTTTGAGACAAGGTCTCACTAAATTGTTCTGTCTGGCCTCAAATTTGTGATGCTTCTACCTCAGTCTTCTGAGTTGCTAGGATTACTGGTGTGTGCCACCATGCTCAGTTTAAGCTAGCTCTTAATGATGTGGATAATGGTGAAGATAGGAAAAGGAAGTTGTATATGTTCTAGGAGAAACAGAGGAAATTTAGATGTCTAACAAGATAAGAAATAAAACAAGGTGGGAGGAGTCTAGCCTTTTCTAGGCAGAGTTCGAAAGCCAGACAGAAGTTTGAATTTGATGCATCAGGAGATGGAATGCAACTTTAGTTGCTTGAGTAAAATGTCCTTCACCAAGTCTTTAATACTTTTTTTTTTTTTTTTTGAGAGAGAGAGAGAGAGAGAGAGAGAGAGAGAGAGAATTGTTTAATATTTATTTTTTAGTTATCGGCAGACACAACATCTTTGTTTGTATGTGGTGCTGAGGATCAAACCTGGGCCGCACGCATACCAGGCGAGCACGCTACCACTTGAGCCACATCCCCAGCCCAAGTCTTTAATACTTTACCTCATGCAATTTTCATGGCAATCTCATGAGTTTGGTATTATTAACTTGATTTTATAAACGATGACAAGGAGGCTCATTGGGTTTGTCATCTGCCTAGAGTCTCATGACAAAAGCAGGACTTTGGGACAAAATGAATGAGAGGGAGATAGGAAAATGTGATTTCAACATTGCCATTCAAACAATATTGCTACCATTTTTGTAATTGTGATATAAACAGACTTTGATTAAGCATTACACAGCAGTTAACTGACATTTAAATTCCCTTAAGCCTGGTCCTGATAACTAAATTTAACAAAATTAAGTTGATAAATACTCCATAGAGAATAGAAGCAGCATTACATTGTGGTTAAGTGTGAGCCAGGCGGTGTGGGTTCATATTTCAGCTTTGCCATTTACTCTCTGGTAACCAATTTAAACTCTATATGCCTCAGTTTCCTGAGGTTTAAAAAAAGAACAATAATAGCACTCATGGGTTAGGAGAACATTAAATTAGTTAATACATGTAAAGCACTTAGAGGAAAAGCTGACACTCAGTAAACATTCTAAAACCTTTTTATGGTAAATGGACAAGTATATATTCATCTAAAGATGAGGCTTTTAAATATAGGGAATTCAGGTCTTATTCAAAGTTCCTACTTCTTCTTCTTCTTCTTTTTTTAAAAGTACCACGGATTAAACCTAGGGGAACTTAACCACTGAGCCACATCCCTAGCTCTTCTTATTTCGAGACAGGGTCTTAACTAACTTGTTGAGGCTGGCTTTGATTCTCCTGCCTCATCCTCCTGAGCCACTGACTGAGATTACAAGTGTGCACAACTGTGCCCAGCTAAAATAACTTCTTCTGAAAGCATGGTTTTAACTGTGGGGACCATCTGACTATATACATCATTGTTTGTAATAAAGTCTTTTAATTTATTCATGTTTTCTTCTAATTTTTTACCAATGTTTCAAGCTAATGCAGTTAAATTTTGTAGTGCCAAACACAGACATAAAAGAAAACAAATGAGTGTTTATTTTGAGTATAAAAACAGTTTTCCAAGCCTGGTTTGGAGGTGCATGCCTGTAATCCCTGAGATTCGAGAGGCTAACGCAGGAGGATGAGAAGTTGGAGGTGAGCCTCAGCAATTTAGTGAGACTCTGTCTCAAAATAAAACAAAACAAAATAAAACAAAAAACCAAATAGGGCTGAGGCTGTAGCTCGGTGGTTAGGTGCTCCTGGTTTCATTCCTCTGTATCAAAAATAAATAAATAAATAAATAAATTTTTTAAAAAATGTATCTCCTCACCAAAGAAAAATAATCAAGAAAACAATGATAGGTGGAATTACTATTCTGAAATCTCATTCCCTTTGCTGGTGTATACCCCCCCCTTTCCACATTTTTAGTAATGCATTATAGTTCTACATAATGATGAGACTTGTTACATATTCATATACATGCACACAATATAAGTTGGCTAATATCACTCCCCTACATTTCCCTGGTGTGTACTTTTGTTTCTTTAAGAGGTTTCTGATATTTTTACTAGGTTCACTAAATGAAGTATATCACTTGACTCTTACTGTAAAGCAGTTCATTTCAACCTATTCATTCTCTGTTTCTTTATATGTCCCTACTCTATTCTCTTATCCCTAAGCATTGGTTTCCTCTGCTGACTTAGGTATAGGACACTGGCTACTTATGGACTAACTCTGGTGAGTTCCTAACCCTGATTTAAACAGCTCTGCCCAGAGAAGGAGCTAGAAGGGCTCATGGCACAAAATGTGGCTGTCCAGGTAAGAGGGTCTATAGAAAAGGCAATATTTTGTCTGATGATCCCAGGCATCCAGATCTATGCCAGCCATTACAGATGGTTAGTAAATATTTGTTCATGAACAGGGTTATTTCATGAATACAAATTTGATCATTTTATTTCCCTATTACAAACCCTTTAGTGGTTCTCTGTTGAATGAAGTCCTAACTCCAGGATATAAACTCAGCCTCTTGTTCAAACATCATCTCTTGCCACTCTCTGACCTATGGTTGCTGTTTGATCAGACTTATAATTTCCCTAATGTCTCTAATGTGCAGAAAATTAAAAGAAAATAAAAAGAAACTGAGACTTTATTGCAAACAGGGATGCACAGTCAAGTGATCCACATAGTCAAAACCTTGGTTTCAGAAGCAGCAATTTTAATTTGCCAAAATTTTATTTCCCACATAAAAATTTACTGCTCTGCTTGTCTTTCATTCTTAATTTCAAATCCCAGATAAGGCATGTCCTCTTGGAGTGGAGTCCCTGACCTCCAAGGAGAATTGATTACTTCCTCTTTTATACAATCACTGTAATCTTCACATACTTTTATGAAATATCATATTTGTAGTTCCTTACTTATAAGTATCTTCTTGACTAAATTACGAGTTCCTTGTGAGTTGAAATCATAACTTAATCTTATTCCCAGCCTTTGGTACTATACATAGTACATAGTAGGAGCTCAATTTACATTTGTTACAGAGTGATTACTTATACACTATGAATTAAAAATAAATTTTCTGACTGATCTTGAATAAGAAGTATATCACTATATCATTTCTCTGACTTAGTGTATAGCAAGCAAACTAAGGTCTTCTGTCTTTTAGAGTTATTAGGATTTGATCTAGCATTTCAGATTCTTGCATTAAAAAAATCATGAACTGCTTGAAATTCAGAAGGCAGAGTACTATTTTGATAGTGGATAAATTCAATATTGTACAAATGATCCCTGAAACCTTCCCTGATCTTAAATCTTTCCTGATCTATGAATACAATCTTAAGAAATACTGAAAATATGATTAGACTAGTATCTTCACATAAGCTACTTTCATCATTCAGAAATGAGTATGTGTTTATGACTCAGTGAATCTGTGTTTAGGTCCTAAAGATAGTGAGCTTTGGTCAGGCATAGTGGTGCGTGCCAGTAATTCCAGTTATTTGTGGGCTGAGGCAGGAGGACCACAAGTTCAAGGCTAGTCTCACAAATTAGGGAGACCTTCCACAAAAATGAATGAATGAATGAATGAATAGGTTAGGGGATGCAGCTTGGTAGTAGAACCCCCCTGGATTCAATTCCCAGTATTCTTCACCAACAGAGAAAGTAGGCTCTGATGTGGGAACTTTGAATTAATGCTTGGATTGAATCAAACCAGGACAATCAAATGAATCCTAGTGTCACAGGTAGGGTTCACAGGATGCCATGTAAATATGACTAACATCTATATGTATGCCATCCTTCCTTATAAAGAAACCAGGGACTTTTAGGGCTGAGAGAATAAGAAAAAGCATTTATTAGGTAATTCAGACCAAGGCTTTATACTTATTAATTAATGTCACTACTTTTAATCATGGACTTTCATCTGTATGATTCCTGTTTGAACTGCTGATGGCAGGGGAAATATTTACAAAGTTTACAAAGGAAAAGTTGCTTTAGATACAAGGAGATCAGTGGCTCCTTTTTTTCAGGTGAGAATAAATCTTATAGCAAGAAAGTATTGCTAAAATATTACTGATGTTTAGTGCAATCAGGTTTGCAGAGATGATAATTCTGCAAGATAATTTCATAGATTTATATTGAAAGAAAAAACTTATTTTATATATTCTATACTGTACAATGAAATTCAAATTCCCCAAAGCAAGGAGTCAATTCAATGGATATAATCTTGACAATCAAACTGATAAAAGTTATGGGTAGTATTTATTGTCCAATAAACCAAATCTGATTCTCAGATCTCCTGTCTACTTGCAGCACAGCTATAATGCTGGAGAACAATCCTTTTATCCAATTTAAACAGAACACTTTTCTTTACAGAGTCAGTTGACAATCTTTCTTGCACTTAAAAGTAGATTAAAATGTGTAAACGTATGGTTCATTACCTGTAAAAAGAACCAAGCACACAACAGCCTCTTAAGTACAACATTTTACATGATTTTAAAACTTGGCTTACTCTTCACCATTTCTTACAAACAGAAGCTTTAGCATCAGGTTTTTAAAAAGTTGCACAAATAGTATAAGGTCTTACTCATATTTTTCCTTTGTGAAAGATTCTACAGTTGAGCTACTGCCTTGCCAGACATAGCTGAGGTTCAATAAAGTCTTTGGACAAAGATTCAGTTCTGGAAAAGACTGATTAATAGAATTAAGCTAAAACCAAGAAAATGCAGTCTCTTAATGACAGAAATTGGTGGAAGCAGTTTAGCGACTGGACTCATATACGCCTATGTGAGTTGATCATGCAATTCTGTTCCCAATTCATCATTCAGTGCCCTTGTCTTCATAGGTTGACATGATACATCAAGTTGGGATTATTTACACTATAAAAATAAAAAAACACAACAAACCAGTGCTTGGTTCCTATGAGCTGGTTGTTAAATCCATACCAGCATACTACTGACTGGGTTCCATCTTTATGACTCTTTTACCTTTAAATTGCTATTTTTAAAATTTTTCCTAAGCAGAGACTAAAAATATAATTGTTACATTGATGCTGCTTAATATTTGTCTCATGAATGAATAGAAACTAGATTCCTTTGTTATATCTGCTGAAAAATAGATCACCATTCCTTATTTGTCACCCATTCAATTCTCCCAAATGAGTTCATTTGGAAATTTTTGAAATAGAAGACTCCACGATGAAAAGAGAGCTATATTCTCTTGCCACAGTCTCCTGAGTTACTGGGAATTCAGGCGTGAGCCACCATGGGCTGCCATATAGACATTCTTTTTTTTTTTAATATTTATTTTTTAGTTGTAGTTAGACACAATACCTTTACTTATATATTTATTTTTATGTGGTGCTGAGGATTGAACCCAGTGCCTCATAAGTGCTAGGTGGGCACTTTACCGCTGAGCCACAACCCCAGCCCCTAGACATTCTTAAATCTGTTGTCATATGGCTCTAGAGATCAGGCCTGTTTCTCTAGAGGGGATGGTTGTTTCTTTCTCTGTTCTCATTACTAAAGTTCTTGCTATTGTTTTAAGTGGTTACAACTAATTCTTCCTATTTATCTTAATTTTTATTGAGGTTTAATTTACATACTACAAAATGCACAAATCTTAAGTGAACAGTTTGATAAGTTTTGTCAAGTGCACGTGTCTATCAAGCTACAGAACAAAATGAATAGAACAGCCACTAGTCTGTGGCTATTTAAATCTAAATTCATTGGTATAAAGTAAAATTTAAGAACCCGAGGTGGGAGGGAACAAGGGGGTAAGAAAGATGGTGGAATAAGATGGACATCATTACCCTAAGTACATGTATGATTGCACGAATGGTGTGAATCTACTTCATGTACAACCTGAGAAGTGAAAAATACTGCTCCATTTGTGTACAATGAATTAAAGAGATTTCTATTGTCATATATAACTGATTAGAACTAATAAAAAAAAAATAAAAACCCAGTTCCTTGATTGCCCTACTCTCATTTAAGTGTTCAATAGTTATATGTGGCTAGTTGGTTACTGAAGACATAGGACACGTCCAGCAGTGCAGAAAGTTCTATTGGATGATGTTATAGTTTCATAAACTCAGAAAATTATTTTATGTCCCTTTATAGCCAAACTCCTCATAAAACAAAATAAATCCCCAAAAAGTGCCATTCTTATTTTATCACTTTAAATTAATATTGTCTGTTTCAGAGCTGGGGCTGTAGCTCAGCGACAGAGTGCCTGCCTTGCTCATGTGAGACACTGGGTTCGATCCTCAGCACCACATAAAATAAATAAATAGAAAAGGTATTGTGTCCAACTACAACTAAAAATATTTTTAAAAATATTGCCTGTTTTTAATTTGAATCAGTATTTTCTCCTTTATGTTTAGCTTACCTACATACATTTTTCAAAAGAATAATGTTTCTGAGCTTCATTCATGTTGCTCCTAATATTAGGCATCCATTTCTTGTAACTGTCCAGTAGTGTGCAGAAGCCTGCTCATATTGGCTAATACGAACAGATTTGCACACATAAAGATCTTCTCAAATCTAAGTGATGTCACATTGGCAGCTTGAAATCAGCTGACCTGGGAGTGTTTATATCATGACACAACTGCTACCAATCTAGGCTCTTTTTCCTGAGATCTAGTCATGAAGTATTTATCACCAATATATCATTGATCCTGTAGATAAGTACCTTTCATCCACAATGATAAAAACAGAAAAAAAGTAGATTTGCGGTATGAGGATATATTCAGGCAGAAAAGAGCAGAGAAACTAAAATCTAGATGTCCAATAAAACCCCTAAGATTTCCTTTTTGGGTTAAAACCTAGCTGACAGGAGCAATTTTCCAAACAAGAGTAGGATATCCTTTCTGGGATTTTTCATCTGCTTTCTTCATTTCACTCAAGAGTCTTTTTAAAAAAAATGTTAAGGGAGAGGGAAATATTTCTCCTCTTATGTATGGGATGCCACCAGACAGATCCTCCATAGTTTAGGCTTGCCAATGTCTATCTGATTAAGAAGAATGGCACAATTCTATTAAAAAACAAACAAACAAAACAAAACAAAAAAAACCCCCCAGGACTACTGTGCCAATTACTGGCTATTCCTCTCAGGACTGGATTATTATTCCTGGCTGGGGCTTCCATTTCCTTCTCCAAGTATCATTCTAAATGTCTACTATTTATTTATTCATTGATTGATTGTGGTACTAGTGTTGAACCCAGGACCTCGTGCCTGGTAGGCAAGTGCTACATCACTGAGCTACATCCCCAGCCTTTTCTTAAAATTTCACTTTAAGACAGGGTATTGTTAAATTGCCAAGGTTGGCCTCGAACTTGTGATCTTCCTGCTTCAAGCTTCAGAGTTGCTGCGATTACAGACCTGTGCCACCACACCCAGCTAGATGTCAAGTCTTAACACTTTGTTAGGATGCTGAACTAATAAGTTTTTTCCTCAGATGAAACAAGCAGTATCTTAGTTTCTGAGACTGGAGGAAGATGGGAGATAATTAAATTTAGGAACACTATGTCATACAGCTTCAGAGGATACTATTTATACTTTATGTAAATGGCTCTGCTAGACTTGGCCTGTTCACATACCACAATACTATTTCTTCTTCCTCAGATGACTCAGAAACCATATACAAACTGGCCAAGCTATCACAGTCAGTACTGCAAGGCTTCTGTCATTAATTGTGTGGTATGTGAAGTCTTGTCATTGGTTACATCTGGACAGAAAAAAATTGTGCCATGCTAGTTAATTCTTGGAAAAACCAAAGTAATGCCAAAAAGAAAAAAAAAAAAAGCCTCTATTTTTAATGTACTAACAAGCTGTTCTGGTAGTATCCTAAACAAACAAACAAACAAACAAACAAAAAAGGAATAACTGCTTCACAGCCCAGATATCAATTTATTCATCTATTTTAATAACTCACTGTAGATAATATGAGTAAATGTTCTATGTGAGCTGTAAAGCACAATGTAAGCTTTAACCATTACTTTCTATTTTAGTCACTGCTCATAAGTAAGGGAAAAATCCTCATGTTCTGATTAGCTCAACTGAAAAGCCTAGAATTCAAATGTCTGAGGTAAGGTTCACATTCTCTTTAAGTTAAGGGCACACTCCAAGAGTGAAGGAACATTTGTAGCAACGTACAGGTGTCTTCTATTCCTTACAATCAGGTATCTTGGTTTTAAAAGCATGGAGACATCTTTTAGACCTTCCAGGAAAGTCATGGGCACAAGCTTTCACATATTTTAGAGCATAACTATGGCTGAAAATGTAGACATTTTATCTAGCATATTCCAAGACAGCAGTAATTCTAGACAACAGATAACTCTTTTTTATTGATTATACACTTAAAAATTTAATGGATAGAAATGGGATAATTGTGAAACCTAGCAGGAAGTCTGTTATACTAGGCTCTCCGATAAATACTGACTGACAGTAGAATTTAAAGGCTTCTAAGCTAGCAATAAAGTATATTTTCTAGTAATCTAATTTTATATATTATTCTAACAAAATAAAGAAAACTTCTGTATTTCTTAGGGTTTTCTTACTGTTTACCATGGGGATTATAATTAACATCCTAAATTTATACCAATCTAATTTGAACTGATACCAACTTAGCTTGGACAGTATAAAAAAATCTGCTCCTATACAACCCCTTATGTTGTTATAAATTACATCTTAAAATGTGCATGCCCATTAACATATAAATATTGTTTTATATATTTGAATTTTAAGTCATGTATGAAATAAAAGAGAAGTTATAAAACAGTAATTATTTACCTGTGTAGTTACCTATGCTGAAATTATTTTTTTTTGTATGACTTTTGTTACTGTCTAGCATTCTTTCATTTTAGCTTGAGGCACTTCCTTCAGCATTTCTTGTAGGACAGGTCTATTAGTAAAGAATTCCTTTTGCTTTTGTTTATTTGGAAATGCTTTAATTTCTCCAGGACAGTTTTTCCAACTTCTGTATTATTAAATCCATTTTTTTCAGTTGGTAATTAAACCAACTCACCAAGTAGGTTTACCACAATTCACAATGCATTTTAATTTATTGAAAGTCAAAGAAGATAAAATTGCAGTGTGGACAAAGATCAGTGTTGAGCTCAAGATAAGAAAGCTTTTTGGAAATTAGTTGCTGATTGTACTTTGATAATTAAAATACACAAACCTATGATCCTTTTAGGCTTACCTAATTAGTATCAAATGAGTTTACTTAATTACAGCTGTAAATTAAATGCATAGGGTTTGCCTCATCTCAAAATAATTACATGTGCATTGTAATGTGAATTATGGAACATTAATTTATACTTTATCGATTACTCCCTAAACAGAGACTGAGACTCATTAGGACAGCTATTATCATAGCAGTTCTTGATAACTATCTCCTAGAAAAGGTTTCTGAATAATGTTTGCATGCATTTTGTTTCTGTATTGGGGACTGAACCCAGGGCACTTTGTTTTGTATTGGGGATTGAACCCAGGCTGGGCCATATCCTCAGCCGTTTTCACTTTTTATTTTGGGACTAAGTTTCTGAGGCTGGCCTCAACCTTGAAATCATTCTGCCTTAGCTCAATCTAGAAAAACAGCCTAGGATTTCAGGACAGCTGAGGCAAAGAAAGAGACAGGAAGACCTGGCTCTTGAAAATAAAATAAAATTAAAAAAATCTGAAAAGAAATATTTACTGTTATAAAAATGAATACAGAGTTATTAAAGGAATAAATGAAGACTCATAAGAGAGAGAAAGCATTTGAACTCTAGAGGTTTTCTTTTAAGAAAATGACTATGTTGATCAGTTGGGAAAAAACATTCAGTGCAAATGGGGCTCACTCAATATACAATTTAATACCTTTTAATTTTGGGTTGAGGGGACTTCAACCACAAATTAAAATAAATAAAACACAATCTCATGAACAGACATTAGATTTTTCCATAAATATAAAGTGGATTTAGGAAAAAATGTAGGATTTTCGGGGCTGGGGCTGCGGCTCAGTGGCAGAGCACCTGCCTTGAATGTGTGAGGCCCTGGGTTCAATCCTCAGCACCACATAAAAATAAACAAAAGTATTGTGTTCGTCAACAACTAAAAAAAAAAAAGAAAAAAAGAAAAAAAGAAAGAAAGAAAGAAAAGAAAAAGAAAAAATGTAGGATTTTCATGCTTAAAACACCCAAACTTCAGACCAGCCCCTTGCCTTAGATGCTTTAAGGGCACCCATTGTTTCTCACACTTTCCTTTCTTCTCTTATAAGACAACTCCCACCAACAACTGAATGAGTTTATATTGTTTCCCCTCATTTTTCTTCAATATTTTGCTCCATGTGCCAAAAGAAACTCTGCTGCTACATACAGAGCCTGAGAACCCCACTTGCTTACTGTAAACACTAACATGTTGTCTAGGAGCACCAGCAGTCAAGTCTGAGCAGGTATGTCAAGGCTTTCCTATGCATTTTCCATTTCTAACTTTGACCCATATAGCTTTTTTTCTCACTATATTTGTAGTTTCCTACCATTCTCTCTCTTTAAATATAGACTGAGGGGAAGACCTCAGCATAATAACTCTGCTTTAATTCAGCCCAATTTTAGCCTAAAGCAAACATCTAATTACTCGTGATTAAGTCTAAAGAACATAACCTACTCAATGCTCAATGGGTTTGTTTGAATCTAACTAGTGGATTGCCCTCATCTTTCACTGCCTTTCAGTCTTTCTTTTCTTCTGTGTTATCTTAATCCTCAAAGTGACTGAAGAATCATAAACTGCCATTCTCCTGCTACATACAATATCTGTATTATGCAACTCACATTTCAAGGGATTTATATTATTAGCCTTGAATAATGTGTTCAAAGTCAGATTAAATTCAGACCACTCTGTGATAAATGACAAGATGCATGAGGGCACTGTAATCTAGGCAACCATAATTATACAATTATTGATGAAGTTCCTGTTGATAAACAATGCAAACATTAGGAAATACTATTTTGCAATTAAATGATGAAGAAAGCTGTTTATTGCCTTCCATTCTATCCTCTGCTAATAAGATTGAAGTTGCAGATGTTCATGTATGCTGCATTGATGTTAAATGGTGCATGATGCTCTAGGTGGTTCCCATAACCTTGCTTTGTCTACTATGAACTGACTCAATTGATATGATAATAGAGAAAAGAGCTGGGCTGAACTGGCACAATTTGCATAGCCTTGAAATTTGCCTTTATTGGACAGCCAACTGCTCCTAAAAGTTCTTGTTCAGTTGTCACTGACAACTGATGTGTTAGACAAACAATATTTTGAAATTAACCACACAGGTGGGAACATCACTTAATGAAGTTTTTATCCCATCAAGCAAGGCACTCATCACTGCATTTATAAGGCTAACAAGTGGAAATTTTGTGATCTTTTTTTTTTGGTTCAGTTACTACAAGAGCAAGTATAAAGAGGGCGGACATTAGAGGTCATGAAACTCTGGTAGTAGCATTTGCAGCTTTTTGATGTAGAGTTTAACAGAGAAACAACTTCTTCCTTTTCACAGAATATGTATTTCCATCTCTTATTAAATATTATACTTTCGTTAAGAAACAATAAAATCTCAGTGTTATTCAATACTGTACTTTGTTCATGAAGAGAGAGAGAGAGAGGGAGAGAGAGAGAGAGAGAGAGAGAGAGAGAGAGAGAGAGAGAGAGAGACATTAAAAAACTCCATATAGGAATTGTAGGAGTTGCTCTGATGTATAAAAATAAAATGGCACAATAGATGATCTCAAACATTGCAAAAAACTGAATAATGTCCAAAAACATATTGAACACTGGTAGGAGTAGAACCAGAAAATCATAATAAATGTAAAGGAGAATTAAGAATCGCTAAGCTGGGGCTGGGGATGTGGCTCAAGCGGTAGCGTGCTCGCCTGGCATGCGTGCGGTCCGGGTTCGATCCTCAGCACCACATACAAACAAAGATGTTGTGTCCGCCAAAAACTAAGAAATAAATATGAAAAAGATTAAAAAAAAAAAATAATCGCTAAGCTTAGAATTTATGGGTGTACATGATGAATAAAATATTAAGAAATTGTAATTTACCTTGGAGGTGAAAATAAACAATTAGCAAAAAAGAGAAAATGCAAATAAATGAAAAGTATGCAATTTTGAAACAAAAATTCTAGAAAAGCTGACATAGAGAACAATTTTAATGAAAGTATAATACAAAATAAGAAACACACTGGGCTACCCTGTACTGCTTAGAGGTTAATGTTAAATATTTAACTCCTCAAAGAGTAAATTAGTTGGTTAAGATTTGGGATAAAGAAATTTAGAGAAGCACCAGAGGAAAGAAACATGGAATTAATTTTTTAAAAAATTTTTTAGATGTTGATGGACCATTATTTTATTAATTTATTTATATGTGGTGCTGAGAATCGAACACAGTGCCTCACACAAGCAGGCAAGCGCACTCTACTACTGAGTCATAACCTCAGCCCTGGAATTGGTGTTTTAAAAAAGGGCAACAAGATTTGGCTTTAAACTAAACCCAAGTCTTTTCTTTTTTAAACATTTATTTTTTAGTTGTAGGTGGATACAACACCTTTATTTTATTTTTATGTGGTGCTGAGTATGGAACCCAGTGCCTCACACACTCATACTAGGTGAGCACTCTTCCTCTAAGCCACAACTCAAGCCCCAAAACTCAAGTCTTTAGCTTAACTCAAGGTCTGAAAAACAATAGCTTGTTCTGAGTTTTTGGTTTTAGTTGATTTAGACGTTAAATTGGACATGGGTGTGGTGACATATGCCTGTAATCCCAGTGGTGCTAAAGGCTAAGGCAGGAGGATTGTGAGTTCAAAGCCAGCCTCATCAAAAGTGAGGCGCTAAGCAACTCAGTGAGACCCTGTCTCTAAATAAAATACAAAATAGGGCTGGGGATGTGGCTCAGTGGTTGAGTGCCCCTGAGGTTCAATTCCTGGTACCAAAAAAAAAAAAAGAGCTAGGTTCAGTGGTACATGCCTCTAATCCTAGTGACTAGGGAGGCTGAGGCAGGAAGATCAAAAGTTCAAAGCCAGTCTCAGCAAATTAGTGAGGCCCTAGGTAACTTAGTGAGACCCTGCCTCAAAATAAAAAATAAAAGAGGTGCGTTGTGGCTCAGTGGCTAATTAATAAATAAATACATAAATAAAGAGAGACCTTTCATTTTGAGCATTAGTTTTATTATAAGACTAGAATATAAACCTGAAGGAAAATGGGGCACATTGTACACTGCATTTGCTGTCTCTTTACTGGACTCTTCCTTGTGGGAGGACTATTGTCTGTTCATAAGGACGTACTTAACTTCCCACCCAATTAATACAAGGATAGACCTTGCGACCCTGCTTCTCTTCCCCCCTCTAATATGACTATAGCATGTTCCTTTTAGGCACTGCCCTTCAGTGTTGCTCTTAGGATGAAGAAAGGAGAAGTGCCTTAGCTAACCTGTTTGAGAGACAAGAATATATTAAAAAAAAAATCTATTGTTGTAAATTATTGAGACTTTGAGGGCTGTTGGGCTGATACCTTAGCCTAATCTGGTTAATAAAAGAATAAGAAAGGTAGCACCAGTATTTAAATCCTAAACATTCAAAATTATGACATGAAGGGCACAGAGTATTTGAATTTGATAAAGCCTTCAATTATATGAGAAACCCCAACCCCTGGCTTTTTAAAAAATTTGAAACAGGGTCTCCTCGATAAGTTGCCCAGGCTGGGCTTAAACTCAGGGATGGTTTAGTCTCATCTTCCTCAGTAGTGGGGATTACAGATATGTGTCAACATGCTTGGCTTTCAAGAAATGTTCTTAAAGAGTACTGGGATGAACATGGAATATGATAAAGTGGGACTATCAGGATAGTCTGGTCAGGGTTATTCCTGTTCTCCAACAGATTCCTAAGCAAAATGAGATAGGAATATTTATATAAGTTTAACCTGGTTCTAGAAACTTTGGATAATGGCAGTCTATTTAATTCAGACCAACTGTCTCATCAAGAACCATTCAAATATCTTGTCAAAATATATTTTTAAGAAATTTGCTTGAAGGCATTGAATACCCAACAAAAGAATGGAGAATTACTAGAATAGGATACTGAGAGGTAGGTCTGGTGTTTGATACTGCTAAGAGGACAGAGTTTGAAATCTAGAGCCTTCTAAAAGAACTCTCCCTGCTTAACACTCCTCATTTGAGGATAAGAACTAAAGGGATTAGGGGGAATGAATAAGGCATAGGAAGGCCTAACCAAAGGACTATAGCTTAGCTTCAAATCTTCTAAATTCCTAAATTTAGATTAAGATGATTCCAGTGTACTAGTGTTCCAATGCCTGCCAAAAGCAAACATGAATCATTCTATGCCTCAAATTATTTCTTCAAACAATTTTGGAAATACAACATTTTACCACAATAAAAAAATAAAGAGTAATATGAGGAGGCAAGCAGAAAATTGAAACCAGCAGAAATTACACAATAGAAACTAGATGAAAGCAGCTGCAGATATTGAATTTATGAAACAGAAACTGAAAACACTATGCTTACTGATCAAGACTTAAGAACAAAATAGACAATTTCAACAAGAGTCTAGAAATGATCAAAATGGGAATTTAAATCAAGAACTCAATAAACAGGTTTGTCAGGCATGGTGGCACATGTCTGTAATCCCAGCAATTTGGGAGGCTGAGGCAGGAGGATGGTGAGTTCAGAGCCCTGTCTCAAAATACAAAATATACGGGCTGGGGATGTGGCTTAAGCGGTAGCGCGCTCGCCTGGCATGCATGGGGCGCTGGGTTTGATCCTCAGCACCACATAAAAGTAAAATAAAGATGTTGTGTCCACCGAAAACTAAAAAATATATATATATACATACATACATACATACATACATACACAAAATATTCAGGGGCTGGGGTGTGGCTCAGTGGTAGAGTGCTCACCTAGCACAAGTGAGGCACTGGGTTCAAACCTCAGCACCACATAAAAATGAAATAAAGATATTGTGTCCACCTACAACTAAAAAATAAATATTAAAAAAAAAAGAAAGAAGATTCAGCTGGTATGGTGGCACATGCCTATAATCCCAGCCACTCAGGAGACTGAGGCAGGAGGATCACAAGTTCAAAGCCAGCCTGAGCAACTTAGTGAGGCTCTAAGCAACTTAGAGAGACCTTGTCTCAAAAACATAAAAAGGGCTGGGGATATGGCTCAGTGGCAGAGCTCCCCTGGGTTCAATCAATCCCTGGTACCAAAAACAAACAAACAAACCACACACACACACACACACACAAAAAAAAAAAAAAAAAAAAAAAAACAGGAAGGAAAGTAAATTCCTGCCCAACAGAAGGAAAGAATTTCTAACAATTTAGGGTTTAGAGTTTATAAAATTGTAATGAATGGATCACTAGTTGTTTAGAGAGGATTCCTGAAATAAGCTGGGAATAAAATAAATTTATCACTATGTCCTTTTCAACTTTCAGACATTAGGATTTTATAAGAATTCGAAGAGTGAACTGTGAGAAAAAAATATCAACTGAACCATCTCAGGAGAAAAACTTTGCAAAAGCGCAGTATGATACTAAATATGTGAAATTATGTAGTATGCATGCATACAAAACTCAGTAGATAGAGGTCTGGAAGGATAATCACTACATTGTCAATATTTGTTTGCTCTGGGGGAATTTTAGTAGATATTTTATATAAGGGAATCTGCTGAAAATGATATCAGTAATCATGAGATCACCAGCACTGGACTAATGAAGTAGGGGTTCTCAGACTTTGTTGGCTTCAGGTTCCTATAATATTCTTTTTTTTTTTTTGGTACCAGGGATTGAACTCAGGGGCACTCAACCACCAAGCCATATTCCATGCCCTATTTTTGTATTTTATTTAGAGACAGGGTCTTACTGAGTTGCTTAGTGCCTTGCTGTTGCTGAGGCTGGCTTTGAACTCGAAATTCTCCTGCCTAAGCCTCCCGAGCTTCTGGGATTACAGGCACATGCCACTGCGCCTGGCCTACTGTAATAGTTTTAAAATTTGTCGAGGACTTCAAATAGCTTTTGGTGATGTGAGTTATAATACTAATATTTATTAGATAATGAAAGAGATTTAAAAATATTTATTAATAAACCTGTTACACCTTAACATATTTCTGAAATATAACTGTATATTCCAAACAAAAATATTAATCACAAATGTGGCAATTATGTTTTTGCTAATCTCTTTGATGTCTGGTTTAAGAGAAGACAACTGGATTCTCATATCTTCATCTGTATTCAATCTGCTGTGATGTCACACATTATGTGGCCTCTGGAAGACTACTGCAACTGAGAGTCAAAAAGGCAAATAATAACTCTGAATTTCTATGAAATAGTTTTGACTTCATAAAAGGGACTCCTTGAAAGACTATCAAAGACTCCATTCGGGTTCACACTTTGAGAACTGCTGCATTAGAGTGAGGGATGGTGACCCTGCTCACTCTAGCTGTGATTACTAGGAATGTGTCGGCTCTGCTGTGCTCACAGCTATGGCTAGTGGGACAGGCCAATAAGAAATTCATGTGCTACAACTTAGAAAATAAGTTTCACCCAACAGTGTATAGATGAAAGCAAGCTGGCTAACAACAATGTTTTTTACTTTTCTAGGTAGGTAAAGTACAACTGTGCTGACCCCTACATATATGTCTGAATTAAACACCCCAGTCTGTAATTGCTTTTCCATTGTTGGAAACAGAATTAAAGTTTGATCTAAATGCACTGAACAAACTAGACTAGTTGAGGCCTGATGTGAGAGAACTAACGAAGGTCTCAAAAGTGAAGACAGGGGCGGGGGATGTGGCTCAAGCAGTAGGGCGCTTGCCTGGCACGCGCGGGGCGCTGGGTTCGATCCTCAGCACCACATTCAAGTAAAATGAAGATGTTGTGTCCACCAAAAACTAAAAAAAATAAATATTAAAAAAAAAAAAGTGAAGACAGACTGATCTCCACTTTAAATTACTGATGCATGGAGATCTGAGACCTTGTATCAAACGTGGCAGTTACACCTTTCTGGAGCAACAACAGTGAAATAAAAAGAGAAAGACGTCTGAAACCCACATTGTACTATGAAAGACACAAATTAGCCCACTTTTATCAGAAAGAAAATTAATAGGTCTTGAGCCTCTTGCCTGAGGGCTCAGAATTTTTTGCATGTTGTGGCAGTAGGAATTGAATCCAGGGCCTTGCACATGCTACCACTGAGCTGCAGCTCCAGCCCTAGGCTCAGAAATTCTGAAGGATTAAAGGAACCCATCACAAATGTTGAAGATAACACTTTTCCTAAGTTGGAAAGGCACAGAGTTTCTTCATTGTTAGGGAATTTACCATATCCTGGTGACAGGGTGTTTTATCCTATTTCCCATGGTGTTAAATCCTGACAGCAAAATTACATTGTATATTTAACTTAAAAAAAAAAAAAAGTCCAAGCCAATGGTCCCTCTAAAGAGAGACCATAAGATTTATGCCCTTTTCTTCAAAGAATTACATTACATTAATATCTACACCAAGGGTTGTTAAAACTATAACCTGTGAGTTAAATCTGGCTAGCTACCTATTTTTGTAAATAAAGTTTTACTGGAACATTGTCCTTTCCATTTGTTGACATTTTGTTAAGGATGGCTGTTTTCACACGACAGATGTACAGTTGAGCAATTCTGACACAGATCGTGTGCCCTGTAAGGCAGAAAATATTTCTTATTTGGACCTTTATAGAAAGGATACAGAACCGGAAGGTACATGAGAGATTTTCTACAATTGAGTAAAATAAGATCCACAGAATTGAAAATGCAGTATACTGAGCACACAGGACAAATGGAAGATTTGTACATGGGATTCCCTTTTTGCTATTTTCCAGCACACTCATTCCACACAAGGAACGCTCTGCTCTGCCTAAAGCAAGAGTCCTGCCGAGTCTCTTAAAAGCCACATATGGTCTTGGCACAGAAATTGTTTTTTCAACACCTGGGTAACCAGGCTGTGTAGGTCCCAGGAGTGAAGCAGTGCCCACAGCTTCAGCTCTAGCCATCCCCTGAGGAGTTAGATCTGAGAGCAAGCCACTTTCAAGGCCCTGCCTCATTAGTTCCTGCTGCCACCAATCTAGCACAGAGAAAACTGATCCTTCCCCCATGCCTGCTACACCAAGGCCAGTCTTGGGTAAAAAGGTTTTGTTCATAGAGGATTTAATTAAGTCATCACTGTATAATGAAACCCCAGAGCTTCAGCCAGTAGTAGTCTATGCTACTTCAGTGGAGCTAAATTTGTGCATTTTAATTAAAAGGAGTAGGTTCTTTTAGAAATTGGTGTTTTTCTTAAACATATAAATATAAGATATGGAAAGTACATGGTATTTATCATCTTATCCTCCCACAAAATCATTCTTGCTACTTTGTAATGACAGGCTATTTTAATATTCTGATTTGTCTATACTTAATGAAAACTTTGCAAATCATAAGTGATGAAGTTTCACCAACGAAGCCATTGTTGTTTTTTTAAATGTAATATATACAGCCTCAAGTTGCTTAATTATTTTTAATGATGGCATAAAATAAAAACATTTTACCTATTTAAATAGCTTTTATATTTTTCCTTTTACACATAAAAATGACATGAATGTCTTCACATGTAGACGCTCCCTTAGTTTTTGTGTTGCCTAACCTGGTCTAGAATTTGAACTAATGGGCTCAAAAGATCCTCTTACCTTAGCCTCCCAAGTAGCCAGGATTACAAGTATGCACCACCACGCCCAGATATCCCGTATTTTTGAATAGATACTTAGATTAACTTCTAAAACCTCAAATTACTATATAAAAGTGTATGAATAGTTTTAGCAGTTTATACTCTAACAACATTATAGGAGCATCTCATTGAACATACCCCAAGCATCAATGAAAATTCCTTTAAGAGATTAAAGGGGATATGGCTCAGTGGCAGAATGTTAGCTGGCATGTGTAAGGCCCTGGTTTTGATCCCCAGTACTATAAACAACAACAACAACAACTAATATTCACATATTCCAATTTGAACCTTCTTATAAAAATCTCTTCATCTTCTAACATATCTATCTTTAACTTCAAACAATCTTCAATAACTAGAGTTCACACCGGTCTAAAATATAGCCAGGATGACACTGTTAGAAGCCATTAATAGATTCAAGAATAAAAATTCATTAATAAAAGCAAATATGTTCAATGATTAAAATTTATTAAATATATCTATTTTGATATGGGGCATCTGAGACATTGATTTTTCTCCATCTCTTGCAAGAAGAAAAAATCAAATTAATATATTGATATATCATGAAACTTGCTTAAAACCAAATTTAATATCCAGCCCACAGATTGCAACTCAAGAAAAACAGTCATCCAGAATAGCACAAATTCATAAATATGTAAATCTGTATATCTTACTAAAGTATATTACTCTTTAAGGTTGTAGTTAAAATCAGGCCACTTAATTCACTGTAATTTCAGGTAGCCTAGATTATTTCAAATTGTGTACATATATTTAAAAATGGCCAACTTAGTTTTTTCTTTTTACAAGACAGTTTGTCTTGTTATGTTTCCAGGCTGGCCTTGAACGCCTAGGCACCAGAGATCCTTCCACCTCAGTCTCCTGAATAGCTGGATTACAGGTGTAGACCACTGTGCCTGGCTCTTTTTTATATAGATAATGGTGCAGGAAATAAAATATTATATTTGACCATTCTAAGATGAAATTAATCTATTAACATCTTTATCAAGGCATGATTGACATAAAATAAACTGAAAATATTTAAAGTGTACAATTTGAATATTTGTACGCCCATAAAGCTACCACTACAATTAAAGTAATGAACATATTCATCACTTCTGTAAGTTTTCAAGGGTTTCTTGGTAAGTTCCTACGTCTTTTCTCCTCCCCTGTCCCCACAGACTTATAGCATCAAATTTTGATTTGGATCTCTAATCCACTAATGATTCAGGTCACATTGCCTGTAACCAGTAGATTTTTATCTCCACACCTGGATACGGAATTTGATACAGAGGTTACTTTCTAGGAAAATTTTTGGGCTACAGATTCACTAGATTAACAAAAGCTTCAAACATTTTACTAAGTACCAGTCTCTGTGTAGACTGACAACCTGGTCATATATTAAGGTATAACTACAGATGTTAAGCATTAGTCAATGATTAGTGGCCAAACAGCAATATTTTAAAACAATTGAAAAAGGAATTAAAAGTTTGATTATTCAGAATTGATCCTTTGGAAAATTCACAGCAATTCTGTTTATTCTTCAGTTATGCCATACATATTTAAAGATTTTTCTTTCCGGGCTGGGGATGTGGCTCAAGCGGTAGTGCGCTCGCCTGGCATGCATGCGGCCCAGGTTTGATCCTCAGCACCACATACAAAGATGTTGTGTCCGCCGAAAACTAAGAAATAAATATTCTCTCTCCTCTCTCTCTCTCTTAAAAAAAAAAAAAACAAACAAAACACATTTCTTAATCTTAAAAAAAAAAAAAAAGATTTTTCTTTCCTTATGAGTTAAGACAAACATTCATTCAGTGGTTTTTTTCAACAGCTATTTTTTTGGGAAAAAAACCCGATACCAATAGTTAATAATCAATTTTAGGGTGTTGATTTGCTTTAAGAACCTATGATAGGGCTAGGGATGTAGTTCAGTGTTAAAGCACTTGCCTCACATGTGCAAAGCCATGGGTTCAATTCTCAGCACAACCCCCATAACAATAACCTCCCCACAAAACAACTTTGATGATATTCAGAATTCTACTGATGAAACACATCTAGTGTTATTCTTCTCACACACATGAAAAAAGACCTCCTAGGTTTTTTTTTAAGAGAGAGAGAGAGAGAGAGAGAGAGAGAGAGAGAGAGAGAGAGAATTTTTAATATTTATTTTTCAGTGGACACAACATCTTTATTTTATTTTATGTGGTGCTGGGGATCGAACCCAGCGCCCCATGCATGCCAGGCGAGCGTGTTACCGCTTGAGCCACATCCCCAGCCCCCTCCTAGGTATTTCATATTGATTCAGATGGTGAATGTCTATAAACTATATATTACTTGACACTGAGTTATCATTTCTTTGACTTATTATTGTTTTAGTCACTTAAATACAAAAAAGATTAAGGTCATCTTTTTATATAGTCACTAAATCCTTTGAAATCCTTTCATGATGCCTTGCCTTTAGTGATATGATTCTTGATCCTAGATTCTGGTACCTATGCTCAGCTTGCACATGTAGACATATTGAAACATCTCCCAGTGCAGGACACTCCACTCATTCTTAAGACTGTGCCTCTGTACATGCTGTTTCTTTGTCTTAAAATGTTGTTCTCTGCCAAGCTGGAGATGTAGCTCAGTTGGTAGAGCGTTTGCCTTGCATGCACAAGGCCCTGTGTTTGATCCCCAGCACACAATAAAATAAAATAAAAAATAGAAATTTTGACCAATTGGAGGAGGGGCAGAGCAGAGCCGCCGCCGGCGCCTGTAAGGTAGGCAGACCTGCGACCGACTGGCGGAACAGGCCCAGCGGCCTGCCGGCATGGTAGACACGTCACCCCAATTGGAGTAGGGGCAGAGCAGAGCCGCCGCCCACGCCCGGAACAGGCCCAGCGGCCCGCTGGCATGGTAGTCACGTCACCCCAATTGGAGTAGGGGCAGAGCAGAGCCGCTGCCCGCGCCTGCAAGGTAGGCAGAACAGGCCCAGCGGCCCGTCAGCGTGGTAGACAGATCACCCCAATTGGAGGAGGAGCACAGCCGCCACCCACCCCTGCAAGGGAGACTTTTCAACTATACAAGAGCAATATAAATATATAGGGGGAAAATTTCAATAACACAACAGTTTCACCAAGCAGAAAGAAACGCGAGCAGTATGAAAAGACAAGGAAAGAAAGGACCACAAGCAATGCAGGTCAACTCAACTTTAGAAGAGGTAATAGCTGCAGCAGATGGAATGTCAGATAAAGAATTCAGGATATACATGCTTCAGATGATCTGGAGTCTCAAGGAAGACATACAGCAAAATCAGACAATGAAAGATCACTTCGACAATGAATTACATAAACAAATCCAAGAAGCAAAAGATCAACTATACAGGGAGATAGAGGTTATAAAAAACAAACAAACAGAAATCCTAGAAATGCAGGAAGCAATAAACCAACTTAAAAACTCAATTGAGAATTCTACCAGCAGAGTAGAACACTTAGAAGATAGAACATCAGACAATGAAGACAAAGTATTTCAACTTGAAAAGAACATAGACAGCTCAGCAAGACTGTTAAGAAACCATGAGCAGAACATCCAAGAAATATGAGATAACATAAAGAGACCAAACTTAAGAGTCATTGGGATACAGGAAGGTATAGAGGTCCAAACCAAAGGAATGAGCAATCTATTCAATGAAATAATACGAGAAAACTTCCCAGACTTGAAGAATGAGACAGAATCCCAAATCCTAGAAGCCTACAGGACGCCGAATGTGCAAAATCATAAGAGATCCACACCTAGACACATTATAATGAAGATGCCCAACATACAGAATAAGGAGAGAATTTTAAAAGCTACAAGAGAAAGGAAGCAGATTACATTTAGGGGTAAACCAATCAGGATAACAGCTGATCTTTCAACACAGACTCTGAAAGGTAGAAGATCCTGAAATAACATATTTCAAACACTGAAAGAAAATGGGTTCCAACCAAGAATTGTGTATCCAGCGAAATTAAGCTTCAGGATGGAAGATGAAATTAAAACCTTCCACGATAAACAAAAGTTAAAAGAATTTGCAGCTAGAAAACCATCTCTTCAAAACATCCTCGGCAAAACATTACAGAAAGAGGAAATGGAAAATAACAATGAAAACCAACAGTGGGAGGTAGGACAGTAAAGGGGGGAAAAATAATCAAAGAGGAAAACAAACCATGTTTAGTAACATAAATAATCAAATATGGCTGGAAGAACAACCCATATCTCAATAATAACCCTAAATGTTAATGGCTTAAACTCACCAATTAAGAGACACAGGCTAGTAGAATGGATCACAAAACAAGACCCAACAATATGCTGCCTACAGGAGACGCATTTGATAGGAAAAGACATACATAGGCTGAAGGTGAAAGGTTGGGAAAAATCATATCACTCATATGGACTTCGGAAACAAGCAGGAGTGTCCATACTCATATCAAATAAAATAGATTTCAAGCCAAAGTTAATCAAAAGGGATAAAGAGGGACACTACATACTGCTCAAGGGAACCATACACAAACAAGACATAACAATCATAAATATATATGCCCCAAACAATGGTGCAGCTATGTTCATCAAACAAACTCTTCTCAAGTTCAAGAGTCTAATAGACCACCATACAATAATCATGGGAGACTTCAACACACCTCTCTCACCACTGGACAGATCTTCCAAACAAAAGTTGAATAAGGAAACCATAGAACTCAATAACACAATTAATAACCTAGACTTAATTGACATATATAGAATATACCACCCAACATCAAGCAGTTACACTTTTTTCTCAGCAGCACATGGATCCTTCTCAAAAACAGATCATATATTATGTCACAGGGCAACTCTTAGACAATATAAAGAAGTAGAGATAATACCATGCATCTTATCTGATCATAATGGAATGAAACTGAAAATCAACGATAAAAGAAGGAAGGAAAAATCATGCATCACTTGGAGAATGAACAATAGGTTACTGAATGATCAATGGGTTATAGAAGACATAAAGGAGGAAATTAAAAAATTCTTAGAGATAAATGAAAACACAGACACAACATATCGGAATCTATGGGACACATTGAAAGCAGTTCTAAGAGGAAAATTCATTGCTTGGAGTTCATTCCTTAAAAAAAGAAAAAACCAACAAATAAATGATCTCATACTTCATCTCAAAATCCTAGAAAAAGAAGAGCAAAACAACAGCAAAAGAAGTAGAAGGCAAGAAATAATTAAAATCAGAGCTGAAATTAATGAAATCGAAACAAAAGAAACAATTGAAAAAATTGACAAAACTCAAAGTTGGTTCTTTGAAAAAATAAATAAAATCGACAGACCCTTAGCCATGCTAACGAAGAGAAGAAGAGAGAGAACTCAAATTACTAGTATACGGGATGAAAAAGGCAATATCACAACAGACACTTCAGAAATACAGAAGATAATCAGAAATTATTTTGAACCCTTATACTCCAATAAAATAGAAGATAGTGAAGGCATCGATAAATTTCTTAAGTCATATGATCTGCCCAGATTGAGTCAGGAGGATATAGACAACCTAAACAGACCAATATCAATTGAGGAAATAGAAGAAACCATAAAAAGACTACCAACTAAGAAAAGCCCAGGACCAGATGGGTATACAGCAGAGTTTTACAAAACCTTTAAAGAGGAACTAATACCAATACTTTTCAAGCTATTTCAGGAAATAGAAAAAGAGGGAGAACTTCCAAATTCATTCTACGAGGCCAACATCGCCCTGATTCCTAAACCAGACAAAGACACTTCAAAGAAAGAAAACTACAGACCAATATCTCTAATGAACCTAGATGCAAAAATCCTCAATAAAATTCTGGCGAATCGGATACAAAAACATATCAAAAAAATTGTGCACCATGATCAAGTAGGATTCATCCCTGGGATGCAAGGCTGGTTCAATATACAGAAATCAATAAATGTTATTCACCACATCAACAGACTTAAAAATAAGAACCATATGATCATCTCGATAGATGCGGAAAAAGCATTCGACAAAGTACAGCATCCCTTTATGTTCAAAACTCTAGAAAAACTAGGGATAACAGGAACATACCTCAATATTGTAAAAGCAATCTATGCTAAGCCTCAGGCTAGCATCATTCTGAATGGAGAAAAATTGAAAGCATTCCCTCTAAAATCTGGAACAAGACAGGGATGCCCTCTCTCACCACTTCTGTTCAACATAGTTCTCGAAACACTGGCCAGAGCAATTAGACAGGTGAAAGAAATTAAAGGCATAAAAATAGGAAAAGAAGAACTTAAATTATCACTATTTGCAGGTGACATGATTCTATACCTAGCAGACCAAAAAGGGTCTACAAAGAAACTATTAGAGCTAATAAATGAATTCAGCAAAGTGGCAGGATATAAAGTCAACACGCATAAATCAAAGGCATTCCTGTATATCAGTGACAAATTCTCTGAAATGGAAATGAGGACAACCACTCCATTCACAATATCCTCAAAAAAAAAAAAAATACTTGGGAATCAACCTAACAAAAGAGGTGAAAGACTTATACAATGAAAACTACAGAACCCTAAAGAGAGAAATAGAAGAAGATCTTAGAAGATGGAAAAATATACCCTGTTCATGGATAGGCAGAACTAACATCATCAAAATGGCGATATTACCAAAAGTTCTCTATAGGTTTAATGCAATGCCAATCAAAATCCCAACGGCATTTCTTGTAGAAATAGAGAAAGCAATCATGAAATTCATATGGAAAAATAAAAGACCCAGAATAGCAAAAACAATGCTAAGCAGGAAGTGTGAATCAGGCGGTATAGCGATACCAGACTTCAAACTATACTACAGAGCAATAGTAACAAAAACAGCATGGTACTGGTACCAAAACAGGCGGGTGGACCAATGGTACAGAATAGAGGACACAGAAACCAATCCACAAAACTACAACTATCTTATATTTGATAAAGGGGCTAAAAGCCTGCAATGGAGGAAGGATAGCATCTTCAACAAATGGTGCTGGGAAAACTGGAAATCCATATGCAACAAAATGAAACTGAATCCCTTTCTCTCGCCATGCACAAAAGTTAACTCAAAATGGATCAAGGAGCTTGATATCAAATCAGAGACTCTGCGTCTGATAGAAGAAAAAGTTGGCTACGATCTACATACTGTGGGGTCGGGCTCCAAATTCCTCAATAGGACACCCATAGCACAAGAGTTAATAACTAGAATCAACAAATGGGACTTACTCAAACTAAAAAGTTTTTTCTCAGCAAAAGAAACAATAAGAGAGGTAAATAGGGGGCCTACACCCTGGGAACAAATCTTTACTCCTCACACTTCAGATAGAGCCCTAATATCCAGAGTATACAAAGAACTCAAAAAATTAAACAATAAGAAAACAAATAACCCAATCAACAAATGGGCCAAGGACCTGAACAGACACTTCTCAGAGGAGGACATACAATCAATCAACAAGTACATGAAAAAATGCTCACCATCTCTAGCAGTCAGAGAAATGCAAATCAAAACCACCCTAAGATACCATCTCACTCCAGTAAGATTGGCAGCCATTAGGAAGTCAAACAACAACAAGTGCTGGCGAGGATGTGGGGAAAAGGGTACACTTGTACATTGCTGGTGGGACTGCAAATAGGTGCAGCCAATTTGGAAAGCAGTATGGAGATTTCTTGGAAAGCTGGGAATGGAACCACCATTTGACCCAGCTATTCCCCTTCTCGGTCTATTCCCTAAAGACCTAAAAAGAGCATGCTACAGGGACACTGCTACATTGATGTTCATAGCAGCACAATTCACAATACCAAGACTGTGGGACCAACCTAGATGCCCTTCAATAGACGAATGGATAAAAAAATGTGGCATTTATACACAATGGAGTATTACTCTGCATTAAAAAATGACAAAATCATAGAATTTGCAGGGAAATGGATGGCATTAGAGCAGATTATGCTAAGTGAAGCTAGCCAATCCCTAAAAAACAAATGCCAAATGTCTTCTTTGATATAAGGAGAGTGACTAAGAACAGAGTAGGGACGAAGAGCATGAGAAGATGATTAACATTAAACAGGGATGAGAGGTGAGAGGGAAAGGGAGAGAGAAGGGAAATTGCATGGAAATGGAAGGAGACCCTCAGGGTTATACAAAATTACATACAAGAGGAAGTGAGGGGAAAGGGAAAAAAATACAAGGGGGAGAAATGAATGATAGTAGAGGGGGTAGAGAGAGAAGAGGGGAGGGGAGGGGAAGGGAGGGGGGATAGCAGAGGATAGGAAAGGCAGCAGAATACAACAGACACTAGTATGGCAATATGTAAATCAATAGATGTGTAACTGATGTGATTCTGCAATCTGTATACGGGGTAAAAATGGGAGTTCATAACCCACTTGAATCAAAGTATGAAATATGATATATCAAGAACTATGTAATGTTTTGAACAACCAACAATAAAAATTAAAAAAAAAATAGAAATTTTGTTCTCTGCCTTTGTTTGGCAGACTTTCTAATTTTAGATGTTGTACAAAGCACTTCTTTGACTCCTCCGGACTGTTAATTGTTCTCCTTTTTGGGATCCTTAACACCTTTAACATTTATCTATTATAGTTGTGTTTTTTTTGGATTTTTTATTATTAATTTTTTATTTATATATGACAGTGGAATGGATTACAATTTTTATTACACATATAGAGCACAATTTTTCATATCTCTGGTTGTATAGAAAGTATATTCATACCAATTTGTGTCTTTATATATGTACTTTGGATAATAATGTTCATCACATTCCACCATCGTTACTAATCCCATACCCCCCTCCCTTCCCCTCCCACCCCTCTGCCCTATCTAGAGTTCATCTATTTCTTCAGTGCTCCCCTTTCCTACCCCACTATGAATCAGCCTCCTTATATAAGAGAAAACATTTGGCATTTGGTTATTTTAGTTCTTATTACAACAAATGGGATTATTTCTTTACACTTCTCTATATTTTACATATTAAGAGTTCCAGTACCTTATCCAGTTCCTGGAACATAGTAGGCTCTCAACCCCATAAGAAGAAAGGAACAAATTCTATTACGTAATTTTCATTAGTGTTTTTTTTTTTTACTAGAGATTGAACACAGGGGTGCTCAACCACTGAGCCACATTCCTAGCCCATTTAAAAAAATTTTGAGACAGGGTCTTGGCTTGGGGCCTAAGTTGTGCTGAGACTGGCCTCAAACTTGTGATACTCTTGCCTCAGCTGTGATTACAGGTGTGTGCCACCACACTTGGCTTGTTTTCATTAGTTTGCTACCATTCTATTTATTTATTTAGTGGGACTGGGGATTGAACCCAGGTCCTTCTGCATGCAAGGCCAGCACTCTACCACTGGGCTACACTGCCAGCTCAACTTGTCACCATTTCTAATTTCAATTCCTACTGGTGCATATTCACATTGTTGTTCAAGTTAGTTTGCCTGATTATATCCTCTTCTTCCTCCAATCTAATTTACATTACCACAGAATTATATCTCCTGACCTACTGTTTTGAACATATTATTTCTGTCCTCCAAACTCTTAAATACTTTCTTACATCCTTTTAATTGAGGCCCAACTCTTTAGCCAAGACTCAAATATTACTTCAAATCTAGCTGTAAGTTATCTTTCTTGCTTTATTACCTATTAATTTACCTTATGAGAACACTACACTAGACACACAGAAGTATTTGCATTTTCTGAAAATCATAATTTAGGTTGTATTCTGAATACTATGACTAAGATGTTGTAGGGCAGGCAGATGACAAACTACATCCAGAAACTGTAAATAAGGTTTTCATGGAATGCAATCATGCTAACTTGTTTATATACTGTCTATGTATTCTTTTGCACTACCAGTGCATTGCTGAGTATTTACAATAGAAACTAGAAGGTCTATGAGCCTAAAATATTTATTTTCTGGTTGTTTAAGAAAAAATTGTTGACCCCTTTTGTAGAGACCAATTATTTTTATGAAGAGGATTACTTTTTTTTTTTAAATAGTCAGGTAAACTTAGCTACACTTAAATTTGAAATTCTGCACCCTACCAATGGACAACAATTTCCATTCAGTTTTTTTAGCTTTAGAAGGAATGCTTGAAAATTATTGTGCCCATGTGTAATTCAGGGGTTGTCCAGAGATTTAGAGAAGGTCTTTTTTTTGGTAGCAGAGATTGAACCCAGGGGCACTGAACCACTGAGCCATAGCCCCAGCCCTTTTAATTTTTTAGTTTGAGACAGGGTCTTGCTAAGTTGCTGAGGTTGGCCTCTAACTCGTGTTAATCTTATGATCCTTCTGCTTCAGTCTCCTGAGTTGCTGGGATTATACAGGTGGCTCACTGAGCCTAGCTCCCAAACTCTTCCCCTGGCTCTTCATGCCAGTAAGACTGTAAATTTTCAATCAAGTTTTATGCATGCTGCGTAATGCTGACTTGAACTTGTCCTAGAGAAAGAAGCCATAAATATAGGAAAACTTGATTTCATTATCTTCCTCCAATTTTAGATTCCCCTTCAGTTTCTGCCTGCTTTTCATTGTTTTCTATTGTCTCCAGGTAGTTTGATTTGAAATATTTTGTCTAGAGTTAAAACTGCTTCCTAAGGAAGGATTGGCTTATAACGCAATTCCTACCCTATTTAGGTTAGTTTATACTCTTTGGGTCAGACTTTGCTCAATATTCTGTTTTTTTACATTCATTTATATTGCCAAGTGTAGGGATGATTCATTTATTTTCTTTTCATTATGTACTCTACCTAATAAATATGTCATTTATTTGTCTGTTTATAGACATTTGGGTTGTTTCCAGTTACTTTGGTCACTGAAATAATGACACCATATTTATTAGGGCAGAAAACTAGTTATGCCAAGATGTACATCAGAAGAGAATTAATAAATAGCAACTATGGTGCATGAATAAAATCGGCTATTTTGTAGCCATAAAAATATAATTTCTGGAATATATTAAGCAATAAAGCAAAGTATGGAACAGCATAGAAAGCTGACATCAGTGGAAGCATTGGTTGACTCTGAGAAAGGGACTGAATAGATGGGGAACAAGCTTAGTGTGCAGAATCTCGTACTGTGTAAAAATATGATACCATAAAAAACAGATTTATTTAGCTGGGGTTGTAGCTCAGTGGTAGAGTGCTTGCCCAGCATGTGTAAAGCACTGGGTTCGATGCTCAGCACCACATAATGAATGAATGAATGAATGAATGAAATGAAGGTTTAAAAAAAGATTTATTTAAAAACTCACAGGAAAAAACCACTAATATATTATGTACATTTTTCCATGTTAAAAATACTTCTATGACTAGCCAGGCATTATGGCATATGAATGCACCTGAACAATCTGGAAGGCTGAGGCAGGATGATCACAAGTTTGAGGCTAGCCTCAGCAACTTAGTGAGACCATGTCTCAGAATAAAATAAAAAGCTCTTAGGAATGTGGCTCAATAGTTAAGCACACTTGGGTTTAATGCCTGAAATTAATAATAATAATAATAATAATAATAATAATAATAATAATATGAAATCACTTCTAAAAATAACTTCTATGACAGGTAAATAAATGTCATATCAATGTATAGTGGGTTGAATGGTGTACCCTCAAAATTCACATTTACACAGAATCTCAGAATGTGATCTCATTTGGAAATGAGGTCTTCACAAATATAACTGGTTAAGATGAGGTTCTACTAGATTAGAGCAGGCTCTGTATTGTTACTGGTGTTCTTATAATAAGAGGAGAGGACAGACAGGAATGCATAGGGAAGGCAGCTACAGGAAGACAGAAGTCAGAGATGTGAGCAATACAGATGCAGAGATTGCAGTGATACAGCTACAACCAAGGACTGATTGCTTGGAGCCACCAGAAGCAAGAAAGAGACAAGAAAAGATTTCCTAGAGTTTTCAGAGGGAGTGTGGCTCTGCTGATATCTTTTATTTCTCATTTCTAGCCTCTAGCACTGAGAAAGAATAAAATTTCTGTTGCTTTAAGTCACTTAGTTTGTGCTAATCTGTTATAGGAGCCCTAAGAAACAAATAAGCCATGCAATGGGAAATTATATGGCAATAAAAGAAATGAAATTATGATACATGCTATAACATGGACAAACATTGGAAACAACAGGATAAAGAAAAGAAGCCCAACAAAGAAGACCACATATTGTAATATTCTACCTACACGAAACTTCCAGAATAGGCAAATGCATAGAGATGATTAGTGGTTGCCTATGGCTAGGATGGGTTGGGGGAAACTAGACAAAGTTTCTTTTTGAGATGATGAAAATGTTTTAAAATTAATTGTGATAATGGTTATGAAGTCCTGTGGATATACTATAAAGACAATGATTGGTATACTTAACTGGGTAAATTACATGGTAGGTGAATAATGTCTCAATGAAGCTGTTAGGGAAAAAACAAGCAAAAAGAAAAAATAAAGGAAGGATAAGCCTGAAATTGAGATAGGTTATCCACAAAAGGTAAATGGAAACAGAATGGGAAAAACAGGAAAACCAAAAGGGGAAAAATGGGATGAGAGGGAAATGATTCCTTTGTTAGGACGTCTTTGTGAATAGTTCTTGAAGTGCTGAAGGTATTGCTCAGTGGTAGAACATATGTAAGGTCCTGGGCTCAATAGCAAGCATCAAAAAAAAAAAAAAAAAAAAAAAAAGTTCTTGACTTTTTAGAACCAAGGCAACTTTCCCTGTACTTAAAAAAAATTAATTAAAATTAATCAGGATGTGGAGGGAATGCTGTGGTGTTAAGATTGGAGTAGGTGATGTCTATCAGTATGAACTCAGGTTTATAAAGTATATACATATATGGATATAGACATAAATGTGTATATACCTTCATGTATTTCCTAATCCCATTCATAAAGAAGATAACACAGTAGCAATGACCACACATAATGCTTAACGAGGAATCAGGGCCTTTTGGAGAAATAGCTGATGCCATGGCTGGGGTAGTGAAGATGAACCTGGAGAGCTAATGGTGCCAGAATGTAAGGAAGTTAAAAAAAATGATGGGAGCATGTTGGAAGTGCATTAAGAATTAACTTGAGGGGCTGGGGTTGTAGCTCAGCGGGAGAGCACTTGCCTAGTACATGCGAGGCCCTGGGTTCCATCTCAGCACTACATAAAAATAAATAAACAAAATAAAGGCATTGTGTCCAACTACACCTTAAAAAAAAAAAAGAATTAATTTGAATCAGGCATGCCTGTAATCCCAATGGGTCAGGAGGTGAGGCAGGAGGATCAAAAGTTAGAGGCCAGTCTGGGTAATTTAGCAGACCTTGTGTCAAAATAAAATAAAGGGGCTGGGGTTGTGGTTCAGTGGTAGAGTGCTTGCCTAGCATGTAGAGGCACTGGGTTTGATCCTCAGCACCACATAAAAATAAATAAAGGTTTAAAAAAATCTTAAAAAATATAAATAAAAAGGGTTGGGTATGTAGCTCCATGGTAGCATGCCTCTGGGTCCAATCCCCAGCACTGGAAAAACAAAAATAAAACCCAACTTATAGTCAATAGCCATACCAAGGACTATTTGAGCAACAAAACAAATAATAATAGTAAAAACTATAAAGTTTCATTGGACATCTATAAGTTTTAATTTAAGTCTTTATTGGCATCTTATACATAGGATGGTGAGACATAATGAGTTAATCCATAGAATAAAATGAATATCCATGAGTACATATGATATAAATGTGAATAAATCAAAAAGGAGAAGGGAAAGCTTTTTCTGACAGTAGAATTCCAAATAATAAAAGTATACAGAATATAAAATGATTACACAGTAACAATTATTACAGGCAAGATTAATCAATGAATATGAGATATAAGTATCTCACGAAATATTTATTCATTAATAAGAGAAAAATACTAACTTTGCAAAGAAGCCTGGCAGGCACTACTTTCACCAAGTGAAGTGAATCAAAGTTAACATCACCACTAATGAGGCTAATTGAATCATATGTCTCTGGATATGATACACCGAGAAGAGCATATTATTTCTCTGGTGTCCTTGCCAAAAAAGTGTAACTTGAATTTAATCATGGGGAAAATTAGTCAAACATAAATTGAGAGACATTCTTCTACAAAATAGCTGGGCAGTACTCTTTTAAAATGTTGAAGTTATGAAAGACAAAGACTGAAAAATATGCCAGATTGTAAGAAAAAAAGAGGACATGACTATTTACTTAGTGTAGCATAAATCATGGATTATATCTTGGGCCAGAAAAACATCATTTTTTTTGGGGGGGGGGTACTGGGGACAGAACCCAGGGGTGCTTAACCACTGACTTATATTCCCAGCCCTTTTAAAAATATTTAACTTTGATTTTATTCATTTATTTTAGGGTATTACTAAGTAGCTTAGAGCCTAGCTAAATTGCTCAGGCTGGCTTTGAACTTGTGATACTCCTACTTCAGCCTCCAGAGCTGCTGGGATTATAGGCATGGATCACTGTGTCTGGAGAAAATGATCATTATTGGGATAACTGACAACATCTGAGTAAGGTCTATAGCTTCATTATAGAATTACATCAATATTAATTTCCTGGTTTTAAAATATATTTACTTTTATTTATTTATTAGGATGACAAAATTATACATATTAATTTTCTGGTTTTCATCTTTGTACTGTGGTTATATGAAATGATTATGGTTAGGAAAGCTAGGTGAATGATATATGGAAAATTACTATTTTCACAGCTTTTTGCTTCACAATGAGAAGTTTAAATAAGAAATTTAAGACCAATTTCATGATAAATATCTTTGTATGGGACTAGGGGTATAGCTCAGTGGTAGAGGGCTTGCCTGGATGCGTGAGATCCTGGGTTTAATCCCCAGTACCCCACCCCCCCGAAATCCTTGTATGTAAATCTTTATGCCTATTTGTGCTAAATTATTCTATAGAATTGATTCCTGTAGGTAAAGTTAAAGAATATGCATATTCTGACATGTATTTTTACCAAGAAAAACTATACCAAAATTTCTCCCAATAACAGCAGATCTCAACTTTTTTCAAATTTCTGAGATACAGTAGGTAAATATATAAGGTCACTTGAAGTTCTTATTTGCAACAAAATATTATTATATCCCAGTTTACATATTATTCTTCTAAAATATGTTGTTACTCTGATCACTGTCATGAAGGGAACTCATCATGCTTGCATTACTTCTACAGTATATTTTTGAGTAAGATTCAAATAATCCTTTCTGGTACATTTTAGGTAAAATGTACATGATCTTCTAGTGCCATGTTTCACCTGCCTTACTTAAATATAAGCATGTTGAAATAAGGGCCATGCATCTTTGTATCTAATATTACTCCAAGCATGCTGTAGTTAAACATACTGCAACTAATTGCCTAATATACACATACTCAGATAACTTATTCAACATTTCAAGTTGTAATTTGTGTGCATATGCTCCTCACTTTGCTCTTCTTATATCTTACCCAGGTCTTCATAGCTCAGGGTGCAGTTACACAGTTGAGTGCCAGCTCTAAGAGAGTCCCCACAAGAGAGGTTACAAATCAAAAGCAGGGTGTGGAATTACTTGACATTCAGATGTGAGTTGTGATGGTCTAACTGCAAGTCTTCTGACTAATGAATCTCAGGAACTGAGATGAGCTTCTGTCTAGATTTCCAATACTTACCTCTAATTCATTATTCTTTACATTCTCATCCCTGCTTTTAAAACTAGACTGCTCTAATTCCATGGTATTTGTTAGGCATTTTAGTGCCTGTTAGCTCCTCACAACCTTTATTTTGAGAAGATCAATGTAGCTCCTCTTATGTAAGAATAGACCTTTCTGAATGACATTGATTGCCTCCTCAAAAAGAGCTTCTTCCAGTTTTCTTCCACCACTCCTAGGTCACATAATATCTTACTGGTGTTCACACTAGAATTGATGAAGCTATTGTATCCCTTGGGAGTTAGATAAGTGGTCCAGGAAGGAGGAATAGGTTGGGTTAAATAGGAAAGTCAGGACAGTGGAGCCAGGAGGGCCTGTAAGAAACTTTACCTAGGTGAGGAAGATCTTGAGATAAGATGTTGTAGATAGAGGGGTTGATAGCAAATCTGACATTAAATCAGTTTAAGTACAGTTAGCAACCATTGCAGATATCTTGTATCCAGAATATGTCATCTGAACATTTGCCTCACCTGGGTTGAGTTTTTTTCCCAGGTCCTGCTGGCTATGCTTTCCTATTTAACTGAACTACAATGCCACCTTCTTGGGCAACAAATCTTTTATAATTTAATTTATTACAGCTTTGGCTTGTGAACTACAAAAGTAGCACAACAGGTCAACACCCAAAATCATGTTTGGCATGACTCATTTGAAGAAAAATTATCATCCCAATAGTAAATAGTTATTTCTATTTTCCTGTTAGATAAAACACAAAATAATTAGAAGGAAAAATCTGGCTATGTTTTGAAGTTGAATTAAGACTACCGAATATACAGGAACACATGGAAACCTGATTTGCAAACAGACCCCACATTAAATTTTAATGATGTTGAATGCTCCTATGATTTATAGATAAACTTACAAGTGGCAAGCTCAGTTGGGTTCTTACTATCACCTGTCAAAGAAATCTAATGACCCCCATTATGATCTACTTCATCTGCTCAAATACCAACAAGCAGACTTCTAAAAGTTTATTGCAGCCAACTGTTCATTTTTAAAAAAATATTTCTTTAAAAATATTTTTATTAGAGTTTTATAGTAATACATAGCAGTTGGGCTCATCCCAACATAATCATGTATGCATGGAATTTGATTTCATTTTGATGCCCCCCTTTTCACTTCTTAAATTCATTCCCTCTCCCATTCTCCTTCCTTACTCTGCTACTTTTCTTTATGTTCTTTCTTTTATTGCTTGAAATTGAAAATTTCTTCCCCCCAAACTGCTCTTTGTACTTAAAACAAAACAAAACAAAAACAAAAACCCACTTAAAAACACAAATTTAAATACACAGAAAATGTTAAGACAGAAACTGATAAACCTGAAGCCATTTCAAAAGAAAACTTAAAAGATCCCAGACTAGCTGACTGCCAAAATACTATTTATTTGATCATAACAAAACAATGTTGATCCTTTACAATAATCTTGTAATGATCTCTAATTTATGGGAGAAATAAAATGCTGACTCTTACTGTAAGACACAAAAAGTTAAGGCCATGGTTTGTGTTTTGGAATTCAAGGGCATATTTAGATGTACCAACTATATGGACAGAAATCTAAATTTTGTGAAGGATCCATATGACTTCCAGGGAAGTAGTCCTTGTTCTCTAGGCCTCCCCACATTGTTACCCACCTAACCTTTCATAAGACCTAGATAAATATCCGCTAAAAGTTTAAACAACACCGACAGGGAATAAGATGTTTTAAAAATAATTCTTAATTAAAATGTCCCTTAAAAAGAAGGGACACTGTTCCCCAGAAAATTCAACCAGTCACATAAATTTATCTAAAAGTTTTCACAAAAATAATTTTGAATCCTAGAATATAATTACATTATGCACCTTATAGGTGTGAACTCTTTTTGTTTTCTTCCTTTTTTGGATACCAGGGATTGGACTCAAGGGCACTCAACCACTGAGCCATATCCCTAACCCTATTTTATATTTTATTTACAGAGGGGTCTCATTGGGTTGCTTAATGCCTCACTTTTGCTGAGGCTGGCTTTGAATTTTCAATCATCCTGCCTCAGCCTCTTGAGCCAGGGGGATTACAGGCATGCACCACCATGCCCAGCAGGGCTCTTTTTCTTTTTAAATTATTAAAAAAAAAAAAAAAATATATATATATATATATATACATATATATATATATATATATATATGTTATAGTTGGATACAATTCCTTTATTTATTTATTTTTATGTGGTGCTGAGGATTGAACTCAGTGCCTTGCGCGTGCCAGGTGAGAGCCCTACCGCTGAGCCACAACCCCAGCCCCAGGTGTGGACTCTTTGGGGAGATATTTCTACTGCACTAAATTAAAGGTGATTCTTCCCTTCCTTTCCTGATCCTAAATCAGAAATATCTTCTTGAAGTGAAAATAATTTTTCTAATGTTAAGTGCAGCTTGTAATGGAAAAAAAAAATTTAAGTTGTAGAGGGATACAATACCTTTATTTTACTTACTTATTTTTATGTGGTGCTGAGGATCAAACCTAGTGCCTTACGCTAGAAGCACTCTACCACTGGGCTACAACCCCAGCCCTGTAGGTGGATTTTAAAATGGGATATATGTTTATACATATATTTATTTACTTTTAGGTACTAAGGATTGAAACCAGAGGCACTCCACTGCTGAGAGCTACATCCCTAGCCCCCTTTATTTTTATTTTGAGATAGGGTCTTGCTAAACCATCTAGGCTAGCCTTGAACTTGTGATCCTCCTGGTTCAGACTCTCAAATAACAGGATTACAGGTATGCATTATCCCTGGCTATTTTTTTTCCTTTTAAATACTACCTTAAACTTTTTATTTCTGAGGCTGGGATATAGCTCAGTTGGTAGAGTGCTTGCCTTGCATGCTCAAGGCCCTGGGTTCAATCCTCATTACTACAAAAAACAAAACAAAAAAACCTTATATTTCTGGCTTCCAGAATGCATTATCAGAATTTTTATAATTTTATTATCAGCTACTGTATCTCCTAATTTAGTATTAAATGCAAATTTTATGGATGGGTTATTTAACATTTCTCCTTAAAGGAAAAAATGTTTAATAAACTCTCATCTAGTAGCATTTCCTTTAGCAAGCACTTTGGTATAAACTTTCTGCATGACTGAATTCATTAGCCTTTTGCATTAGTCTTTGTTTATCATCTTTAAACCAAGCCAATCTTTATTAATTTTCTAGGGCATTTTCCCAAGTGCTTTTACCACAATTTTTCTCTACAGTTTTTCTATTCCTATCACATTTGCTTCACTGCAGCTTCACAGAATTGTTCATCACTAATACTTTTTAAAGGGATTATGGCATCTTTTATTCTTTAGCATTTAATTATTAAAAATTCATCTTTAGTATTTGTTCAACCTTCTGAAATAGGGCTTTGTAAAGCAAATATAAGTATGGAGTATGGTTTCTTTTTTATGGAATTATGGTAAACTGATTACAAAATGCTTTTGAGTCTAAAAGATATCTTCCTTCTCTGTATATTCTTTAAGAACTTAATCATGTATTGTGCAGTATAGCATTCAAGTTCCATCACATTTTACCATTTCATGTTTATCCAACTCACAACTCCTTCCCTAATATTTGTCATTTTTTGTAACACATTATACACGTTAAGGAGTCTTTGCCTTTTGCTCTTGTTATTTCATTAATTTGGAATACCTTTGTAATCTCAACAAAATTTTAAGAAATTTTCAGTCTGTTCAAACCTGACTTTCTTTGTGAAGCTTTCCCCAAATTTCTGTCCCATTTGTTCTATAAAAATTAGCTCATAAGAATATATTAATTCTCAAAAAAAGAATATACTAATCCTCATATTGTATGAGTGGAATATGTCTCTTATACATTTTAAGAACAGGGATTTTTGTCAATTACCTTTATAATCACAATTCCTGACAGAGTAGATACTCAAAACCATACTGAATTAAATAATTTGTATTGTTTCTTTATTGCTTATTTATACCTTGCCTCTCCAACTTGTCCTGCTTGAGATTAAAGAGCCTCAGACTTTTCTGGGGGGCAGTACTGGGGATTGAACTGGGGGCACTCTACCACAGAGCTATACCCCCAGCCCTATTTATTTTTTATTTTGAGACAAAATTTTACTAAATTGCCAAGTCTGGCCTTGAACTTGCAATCCTTCTGCAGCCTCCTGAGTTGCTGGAATTATAGATGACCATGTCTGGTTCCCAGACCTCTTTAAGTTCTATATTAACTGTCATATTCTTAGCACTTTATCAAGAATCTTTGAATCAGTAAAAAATGTTAGAAATCACACACTTGAAAACCTTGACCAGTGGAAGCATTCGTTTTAACAAATACCTTTGTTGAAATATTTGTAATCGGGCTGGGGTTGTGGCTCAGTGCTAGAGCAGTCGCCTAGCACACATGAGGCCCTGGGTTCGATCCTCATCACCACATATAAATAAATAAAATAAACGTATTGTGTCCAACTACAACTAAAAAAGAAAAAAGAAAGAAATATTTGAAATGATTAGTGTGACATTATGGACTGGTTTGCTCAAGACTGTCTAAGGTTTATAAGAAATGAGGCAAGAGTTTAAAAACTTCCTTAAAAATATATATTTATACACACACATACATATATATGTGTATATATATATATATATATACATACATACAGACAGACAGACAGACACACATATTAGTTGTAGTTGGACAATACCTTTATTTTATTTATTTATTTTTATGTGGTGCTGAGGATTGAACCCAGTACCTTGCATGTGCTAGGCGAGTGCTCTACCACTGAGCCACAATCTCAGCCCTTAAAACTTCCTTTAAGTACAGTTTTTAACATTCCATGTGCAAACAATTTATTCTTTTCAACTGAGGAAAATTTTAGCTGTTCAATTATCTGAATCAGATTTTTCTGCTACACCTCCAAAGATTTCTATCTGGGCCAGAAACTTGCATGCAGTGTTCCCGCCAAAAGAAAATTTTGCCAAGTTGTAATGCTCTGAAAAATGAATTTCAGAGTCTAATTGAATTTGTGCTTTACTGAGGACAAACAATGATTATTCTGAAAAACATTTGGTAATATGGCTCTTAAATATTCATTTGTATATTTTTTTTAGAGCTTTCAATTACAGAAATTGATATGTGGAGTTTAAAAGAAAATGTACATATTCTCTAAAAATTACTCAAGTTAATGTGTATGTACATATATATCTATGAACATGCAGCTAAATGTTGTTATCATCAGATGTCTACTCACACATACAAAATGCATGTATAAGATATGTACAACAATTCCATATCACAAAGTTATCCAGCTCTAACAATTTCTATCTAAAGAGACATCTTAGAGCTTATTTGGCATAAGCTCTGAGAACCATCATTGATCAATTATGAACTGGATCATATATGGACATTTTCTTGGGTCAAGGAGTATGTGGGCATGTTTCTACAAGAAGCTTTGTCATTCTAAAGTCTCCTGGCACTGATCTCATGATTAACTATAAAGTGGAAGCGGATAGTCATCCTTTAAATATAGTATGCATTCTGAGACATAAGATGAACTACGGCCTTTCTAACCTTGATGTTATTAATACTTGGGGAAAGATGATTCTTTGTTGTGGATGGCTATCCTGTGCATTAAGGATGTACAATGACATCCTGCCCTCTATACACTAGATGCCAGTGGAGCCCTGACTCCTGTGCCCTAGTCAGTTGTTACAAACAAAAGTGAGAGAAAAAATTGTTCCTGGTTGAAAAACATGGCTGTAAGCAAATGAGGCAACATGGTGTAGAACATGTTAGACTAGAATGGGATTCAATAGGTGAGTTCTCATCTAGATGCTATTGTCTCTAATTTGAGATCTTGAGGAAATGACCTAATCCACCTAAGGACCTTATATAACAAATTAACAAATTAATACTTAATTTTCTTGGCCTATGATTTTTTTTGTTAATTTTTTTTGTAGTTGTAGATGAACAGCATGCCTTTATTTATTTATTTTTAAATGTGGTGCTAAGGATGAACCTGGTGCTTCAACACATGCTAGGCAAGCACTCTGCCACTGAGCTATAGCCCCAGCCCATATTTTTTAATTTTATACTGAACAGCGACTTTGAGTTCAGTATGTAAAAATATATCTTGTAGTAAATCAATTATCACACCATAAACAAGCAGAAAAACTTCAGAAATTTAAATAAATTTAGTAAATTTAAATAAATAAATGAAGGTATAAGAAAGCCAAAGTTTCCAAACTTAACAGTATAAGATCCCAGAGAAAAGAAAATCTTCAAAAACTAAGCTAGCATTTTAAAAGTTGTTTTCCCCTTCAGGGCATTTTCAAATTCTCATGTTGGGTGAGAGGCTGAGAATCTGGGCACCATGCTATTACTAGGAGGCAGAGAAGCCAATAGAGCTTTTGGCAATCTCATGGGAGTAGTGAGACAAAAATTGGAGCATTCAAGTGCCAAGGCAGTCAGAATTGAGGGGTTCTGATCCTGAGAAGCGCTGAAAAACAATAAAGCATGTCTGAAAATCTGGGGTTTTCTTCCTCAGGTATTTGCCAAATCTATCAGGGAGCAGAACAGGAGGTCCAGACATCAAGCAGAAGATTTCTAGAAGAAAGAGTGATGTTTCTGATAGTTGTAAGAAGGAGGAAAAAAAAAAAAGCCTATGGCATAAAAGTAGGGAACAAATCAGAGGTAGACTCAACCTTACACAACCCTTGAGATTGTTTAGTCCCTAATTTATCTTTACTCTATGTACCTTCTACAGGAAGATGATATCAATAACAGAAAACCCTATAATTTTTAGAAATTAAAAAAAATTTTATTTTAAGTTGTAGATGAACAATACGTTTATTTTATTTTTATGTGGTGCTGAGGATTGAACCAAGTGCCTCACGTGTGCTAGGCCAGCACTCTACTATTGAGCCACAACCTCAGTCCCAGAAAACCCTATAATTTATTATGAACAATGTTTAACATTTGACAAAAAATTATTGGGCAATTCAAGAAATATTATCTCAAGGATAAGAAGTCAAAAGAAACAGATGTTCAGATAACTAAAATACTGCAGTTTTAGATAAGGAATTACTACTGTTATGATTAACATGTTAAAAAAAAGACGAAAAGGGAAAAGATTACAGTATAGAACTGGGATCAATAAAAACAATGAAATAATTTAAAAAATGAAAAATATGACTAGTGAAATAAAGAACTAAATAGATGCCCTGAAATGTAGAATGGACAAAGCAGAAAAGAAAATTATAAGTATATAGGTCAGTGCAAAATATATAAGCTAAAGCTTGAGATTGAAAAGAAAGAAAATTTAGAAAAGAGTAAAAAAGACATATGGGGTACAATGAAAAACTTCGAATATATGAATAAATGGAATCCTGATAGGAAGCGATGGATCCTGTATTTAAAGAGAAAATGGCTAACAATTTCCCCAAACTGATGAGTTACTAATCACAGATTTAAGAAGCACCAAAACTCCAGCAGGATAAATATAAGGAACCAAGCACAAAAGTTAAATTTGAAGAAAAATTCTTAAACACAGCCAGAGAAAATAGAAATATTACAATCAAAGGATCTAGAGTAAGACTAACAGCTGACTTCTCAACGAAAACAAGAGGCTCTGAAAAATAATGGAAGACCATTTATAAAGAGCTCAAAAAAACATAACTCCCAACATAGAGAATGGTACTCACTGAAAGGGGGAAAGACCAAACAAACTGAAAGACTGAGATAATTTTTGCACCGAGTGAAATACTAAATGAAGCTGTTTAGGCAGATTAAAACAAAGAAATGCAGGAAGAAAAGCAATGGAAGGAGTGAATTTGCACAAAAAATAGTATCTTTTCTCCTCGAGGTTTTAAAATACATTTAAAATTAAAACAAATAGAAACAAAAATCTAAAAGGATGACCTTTGGGATTATGTAGCTCAGTGGTAGAGCACGCATGGGTGGTTCAACCCCCAAGTACAATGTTCCCCTCCCGCTGAAAAAGAATGCATAAAGTAACTGAAAATCTTACAAAAGATACACACATTCAAAAACACATACACAATATCTCTATACTGAAAATAACAAAACATTTTAATAAATATTATACATCATCTAAATTTTTTTAAATGTGGTATTGGGGATTAAACCCATTAAATTCATGGTAGGCAAGCTCCCTACCACTAAGCTAAATGCTCAGCCGTTTTTATTTTGAGACAAGGTCTCACTAAATTGCTGAGGATGGCCTCAAACTTGTGACCTGATACAGGCGTGTGCCACTGCACCAGCACAGACCACCTAAATTAATAGAGGGAATTACTCTATAGATTGGGAGACAAAATAATGTAAGGATGTCAATTATCACTAAGTTGAATTGCTGAGTCAATACAATCTGAAAAACACTGTAGTAAGGAATTAACAATTTTGGGGGTGGTAGAAATTAACAAACTCATTCTAGAATTTATGTAAAAATGCAAAAAGAAAGAAAAGCTAGGACAATCTAGAAGAATAAAGTTGGAAGACTGATACTACCAGATAGAAAGACTGATTATAAACTAATTAATTAGGAGAGTATGCAACTGGTAAAGAACAGAAAATAAGAATAATAGAATATAACAGAGAATCTAGAAAAAGATTAATATATGCAAGGTTCCCTGAAATGTGAAAGATGTCAATATAGTACAGTCAGGTAAAGGGTTTTCCTCTCAATGAATGATGTTGGGTCCACTGGCTAATGATATGGACATAAGAAATGAACCATACCCCTACTCTACATTATATGTAAAAATTAATTCTAGATGGACTAAAGTGTGAACAATAGAAGAAAATCTTCATGGGTTGGGGATATGCTAAGACTTTCTTTAAAGGAATATGAGAAGCACTAATCGTAAGGGGAAAACATGAATTGAACTGTACTAAAATTAAGAGCAAAAGACACCATGAAGAGAATGAAGACGCAAGCCAAAGAATGGGATAAAATATGTGCAATAAAACAAAAATATTTACATGCAGATTATAAAAGAATTATAAGTCAGTAGGACAACCCAACAAGGGAATAGGATTTCAACAGGAATGTCACAACAGAAGATATCCAAAAAATAGGTGGATGAAAATATGCCTTATTGCATTACACACCAGGAAAATTCCAATTAAAAATCATAACAGGATACTATACTATTACACATTCATGAGAATGGCTAAAATTTAAAAAAAGATGGGTAGTTACAAATTCTGGTAAAGATGTGGAACAATCAGAGCACCTTGCTGATGGGAGTTCAAACTGCTATGGCTGTTAGGAAATCGTGGACCGAAGAACAAAACTCGTCTGTATCCTAACTATGGTCATGGTTACAAAATCTATATAATTACCAAAATCCACAGAATCTGATACTTCACAGAGGAAATTTTTATTTATTGAAATCTGATAAAGACATGAAAGGAAACCAAGATGGAATACTACAGGTATTACAAATGAATAATGTAATCACACTAAAGTAGATGGAATAAAAGAACAAAAAGTTACTTTAGGTGACAGTATTCTGACTGGACACTGGAAAAAAAAGACAAAAAGAACTGTAAATGAATACTACAGTAAGTACACCTGTTTCTCACAAGGATATAGATAGGCATTTCAAAACTACCTTAGAGGGCTGGGGATGTGGCTCAAGCAGTAGCGCGCTCGCCTGGCATGCGTGCGGCCTGTCGATCCTCAGCACCACATACAAACAAAGATGTTGTGTCGGCCGAAAACTAAAAAATAAATATTAAAAAATTCTCTCTCTCTCTAAAAAAAAAAAAAAAAAACTACCTTAGATACAACAAATAAGTAAATACATTCTAGAGAATAGAGTCAGAATTATTTTAGAGAATAGAGTCAGAATTTCCTATGTCAGAAAGTTGTAAATAAGGAAGGGCAAAGTCTAGAATGAATCTTGTATTGTATGACTGGAATAAGATGTACAATGGCTTAAAAAAGCATATAAACAGATACAGAAATAAATATAGCTTAGTATAATACATATATTGCTCTGTTTACCAAGAGGGCCTAGGAAGGATGACATTCAAGGAGTAAAAAGCATATATACTACTCAGATTTGGGATTCTTTTTTTTTTAATATTTACTTTTTAGTTGTAGTTGAATACAATACCTTTATTTTATTTATTTTTATGTGGTGCTGAGGATCGAACTCAGGGCTTTGCACGTACTAGGCGAGCACTCTACCGCTGAGCCACAACCCCAGAGAAACATGTACCAATTCTAAATACCATTCTTCAATAAAAGGAATCAAGGTTCCTTGGAGAAGTGTTGATTCAAGAACTGAGACAGGGAAAATTCAACATGAGTCTGGCACATTCTTGTTGTCAAAAAGTAAAAAAGTATACCTGGGTGCAGTGGTACACACCTCTAATCCCAGTGATTTGGGAGGCTGAGGCAGGAGGATTGTTAATTCAAAGCCAGCCTCAGCAAAAGTGAGCCACTAAACAACTCAGTGAGACCCTGTCTCTTAAATAGGCCTGTAGATATGGCTCAGGGGTTGAATGCCCCCGGGTTCAACCCCTGGTCCAAAAATAGTAAAAAAGTTCACACAAAAGGATGGGAAAAGAGCCAGACAAAAATTCTACACACTGGGTGATTCCATTTTAAAAATAGGCAGTAGTGGTAAGAGTAGACACTAAGATAATGGTTGCCTTTGATGGGGTTAATGATTAGGAGGGGGGCTTCTACAGTGCTGTACATGTACTATTTATTGATCTGGTTGTAGTTAAACAGGTGTGCCCATTTAATGAAAAGTTGTATCAATTTTATATGCATGTTAAACTTCAATACAAACTATATGTGGTATTCTGCATTTTGAGTGTGGTAGTTTGTTACATGTTATTTAGGAAAACATGTGAATTTTAATATATGTAATCTATATCCCAATAAATCAGACTTAGCGGTCTTTCCAGAAATCAATGCTATCTGCCTAGTGTTGGCTATCTCCCATTCTGCCTTGCAGTAGGATCCTATGTGATAGAAAGCTGGCAGTTAAAAGAAGTCTTATTTCTTCAGGCCTGAGATCACTAATTGTACAAACGACGCCTCAAAGGTATTATTTTGTAAGGACTGATGATAGTTCTACATGTTATTCTAAATCATTTGATCTCTTGGTTCTAAATTATTTTGATCTCTTATCTTTTATAGTTATAATAATACAAAAATGGAACAGCTTGGTTGTTTATATTCATAGGTAACAAACACATTTTTCTTTAAAATCTTACCTAGTAAGAATATTTTTGTGTGTGTGAATGCCATACACAAACATTCTAAAAGAATGCTACTTAATTTGTTCTATCCTTACTACCACCAACCTATGCCAATAAGATCATCATCAACAATTATCATGGTTTGGCTGCAGTAGAGATAGCATTTTCAAAATGATTTACATTAATATTTGTAGGAGTAGGGTGGGATGGTGTGTTGACGTTATTCTTCCAATTGCTGAGATTGTTTTCCTTTAAAGTTTGCATTTTCTATTGCATACTCTCTGCTTACTAGAATTGCAAATCATACTGATCTTTTCTTATAGAATAATGGAGAACATTGAATGTTTTTGTAGAACATGAAAACTTAACTAGCAGAGGAGATAACAAGTTTTTAAAGTACCAGGAACATGAACACAAGTAACTTTGATACCATTATTTACTTATAATGACACAGTACACTGTGATAAGACTATGTTAAATTAGAACTGTCTTGAAGTTGGGGGCTATTTAATCTGTAGATCACCTGTAAGAGTCAATGAGCCCTTGATACTTTTTGACAGGATAAGAAAGAGAAACATGTACCAAGGCCTCACTTACTGAAGAACTAGATATTTAGTTAGTTTTCATCATCCATAGTACGATAAAGATTGGCAACATTATCAAATCACCTAACTGAATGATTCTCAAAGTGAGACGTGCAAATAGACAACATTGCTATATCATTATAAGGGAACTTTTTCAACAAATACACAGCACTATACTTCTCTTCCCCCATCAACATTTCCATACATCTCCTTGAGAATGTCTATTTTAATGCTGCGCAGATTGAGGAGAAGTGATTTAACAAGGCAGGACTGTATTTACGAAAAACTCACAGGTAATTTTGATAGGATAGCAATAGACTTACTTCCACTTAAAAACTCTGACCTAACATATTTTCTTCCTTTGTGCAAAATTACAATTCAGATTGCCCAGAAAGAATTATGAAAGTACTCAAAAGAGAAGAGACTATAATTTATTCTTCAGTGGACCTATTACTGTTTCATAACAGCCATGGTGTGAAATGCATTATTTTCTATTTAGAACAAAAGTCCTATTGCTTTTTCCAATTATTAGTGATATATTTATTACAGAAACTTGGAGAAATTTAAACTTTCTATAAAGTACTATATATACACACACACACACACACATATATGTATATATACATATATCTATATGTACATATGTTTGTGTGTGTAAAATCATGCTTTTTTTTACAACAGTCTGCAATATAATAAGGCATTAAAGTATGAGGATCTTATTAGGTTTCTGCCCATTAGCTTAGTCTTAGTTTTTCTAAAGTTTATAGACACAGAAATTATTTGTTTGACTTGGCTCCCATGTTAATAAACAGGCTTATTTAACATTTATTAAAAGGATCAAAATGAATAGTCATCTTTTATTTTCTGCCTTCATTCCCAACCTCTTAATCTGTTTGATATATTAAATGTCTTTTGAACTGTGGTAAAATATACCTAATAAATTTATCATTTTAATCATTCATGAGTGTACAGCAACTGAGTATATTCATATTGCTATATAGAGATCATCACCATTAATCTCTACAACTTTTTTCATCTTGAGAAACTGAAACACTATATCCATTAAATGATAAATCTCCATTCTTCCCTACCCTAGCCTTTGGCTAACACTGTTCCACTGTCCCTAAAAATTTGACTACTCTAAATATCTCATGTAAGTAGGATCAAACAATACTTTCCTTTGAAGCTGGCTTATTTTACTTACTATAGTGTCTTCAAGGTTCATCAACATTATGGCATGTATCAGAATTTCCTTTTTAAGATTAAATATATTTCATTGTAAATATAAATGTGTATGTGTGTGTCCACATGCCAATGAGTGTATACATGCATATCATGTTTGGTTTATCCGTTAATTTGTAGATTGATACTTGGGTTTGTTTCTACTCTTTGGCTTCTATGAATAATACCACTACGAACATGGGTGCATATATTCCTGTTTAAGTTCCTGCTTTCAATTTCTTTAGGCATATAACCCAAAGTGCAGTTGCCTACCTTTTTACTCTCACTAGTCTCCAGTGCCTAGCCTTCCCTCAAATAAATCTGGGAACTCAATTAGCCTGTAAGCACTGAAACAAAGATTGATATACAACAGAACCTTTGAGCTGGATGGAAACCCAATCTGAAAGAGAGATGAGCAGTAAAACAGGGTGAGTGGAAAACTTTCTAAATTTGCTGACTATTTAAATAAGAAGAATTTAAATAATTAAATTTATAAAAGAAAGTGGTTTACAGAAAACCATATCTCAATATGAGATAGGTCTTTAGAATAAAATACTAAGGAAACTGATTTTGTTAACATTAACATTATTGCTAAATGCCACAAACTTAACAGTGTGATCGTTTAAAAATACTCTACAGTGTGAGGCAAGGCACAATACTCCTAATTAGTGTTTTAATAAGTGTCTTAGCACTGCCTTGTGCCATTCTGGAATGTCACTTATGGAAAATTAAGGGACACTTTCCCTCCCTATCTTCCGTTAGTATTTTAATGCTAGGAGGTGGGAAAAAGCTGATCCATATTCAAGAGGAAAGGAGGGAAAACAATAACAAATTGGCATCTCTTCTGTGAATTGCCCTACAGGCCAAGCATTTTTATGTTCTTAATCATTATTAAATGACTTAACATGACACCCAGAGCCTGGCGAATGATTGCATCCTGACATGAGAACGAATTACAAATGAAATGAAAGATCAAGCCGTATTAGAGGACTGCCTCTGGGAAATGAAAATCTTTAATTCTCTTTTATTATTGACATTTATTTGGCTGCCATGAATAACAACATAGCAAAGAGATTCAGCTCTGCTTGTGCACTGAATAGCTTATCCCAAGGCTCAAAACTGCATTAACATTTATCATGTTTGCTTTTGTAGCTGACACCACTGAACAGATTCTCTATCCATCTTGTATTTATCATGCATTGCAGATATAGTGCATCCTCTAATTTCAGTTCATTTTCATATGGTAGGAAGAGCAAAGATTAGCCAGTGTCTTGCCTCAAATAAATTTCTGATTGTAAGCTTTCTTAAGAATGGTTTAATAGATTTAATAAAGAATAAAATAAGTTCTGAAGGAAATTCAGTCGCAAGATGGGAAGGATAATTTTCCATTCTGGTAAAATGGTGCAAATTCATAATGAAGAAAAAAACTTGTATGATACGTATATCTGGAATGCAGAAAGCTTTCAAATGAACGTCTCCATAAAGAGCAACCTAATAGCATTTTATGAAGCTGAAGGTGGAACTATATTTCCTATGAGAAGATTGCATGTTTTTCACTTTTCTAAACCGATAGTTCCTATGAGAAGACTGCATGTTTTTTACTTTTCTAAACCGTTCATTGCTAAGACATGAAATGGCCATTCTATATAGGAAAATGGCAATTCAGATAGTTTGTATCAAGGCAGGGATATCCTATCAAGGTTTATGTCTTCTCTCTCATACAAATTAACAACTGTGGCTTTTCCTGCCAAAACAATAAAAGTTTGCATAGTACCCTGGTGCCTTTGCTTACATAAGCCTCTTTGGAATGTTTCCTTTTTGCAGTACTGGGGATTAAACCCAGGACCTCATGAATGCTAAGCAAGTACTCTACTAGGAGTCACATTCTCAATCCTTTCTATTTTATTATTTTGAGATAGGATCTTGCTAAATTGCCCAGGCTATCCTCAAACTTGTATTCCTCCTGCCTTAGCCTCCACAGTAGTTGGGATTATAGGCATGCCACCATCATGTCTTGCTATTGCCCACCTTTCTTTAAATCCCTCTTGCAATTAAAGGTTTAGTAAAGATATCAATTTATCTTGGGAAAACCATTTAACATTGTTCAATCTTGCTTGAATTCTATTTTTTACTTTTTTAAAAAACATTTTAATAATGAAAAATTTCAAACATATATACAGAGATAAGAACATAATTGACTGATTTTATGTCCACTGTCCAGCTTCAACAATGAACTCATGACCAGCCTCTTTTCATCAGTATCTCTACTTCACCATCTACTGCTCACTGAATTATTTTGAAGCAAATCTCTGAATGTTATTTTTCACAATTCTATAATAAGAAAGAATTAATTATTTCCAGGGTACCTTTGCTTCAAGATTGAACAGTAAATTCATCTTTGACTCTTCAGGCTCTGTAATTTGATTCATCAAAAATACACTTCCTTTGTGCTATAATATCTTTCTTCAGGTTTTACTGACCTTCCTTTCCGAGTCAATACAATTCATATAGTTTGTCCCCATAAATAAAAAGTATGATTATACTTTTTACTCATGTTTTATGTGTATTAACTTCATTTCCCAGTTAGATCTATCTATCTATCTATATATATATAAATTAGATGGACACAATACTTTTTATTTATTTATTTATTTTTATGTGGTGCTGAGGATCGAACCTAGTGCCTTATGTGTGCTAGGCAAATGCTCTATCATTTGAGCCACAACTCCAGCCCCGAGTTAGATCTTTAAGAATCATATATTTCAATGTTCAGCTGTGTACTACACAAACACAAAGGTAATAATTATTACTGTTTATAATAATCATTAATTAACTGGTTTTAATCTGAATGGTTCAGACAGAATTAAAAGGTTTTAATTTTGGCATTAACAGTAGGTAGCATCACATTGACACTATTCATCATGTTACCCAATAAAATGTTTGTACACTAGATGAAATTCCTAGTTTATTTCTATGAATGCTATGAAATATGTGGCTAAATAAAAACAAATATGAGATTTTCTTCTAGAAGGAAAATATGAGAAACTAACATTTCTGAATTTTATTTATTTTAGTGTAAATTTTTTTAAGTAAAATGTATTCATTTTTAAGGAAAGACAATTCTAGACTAATGAAACCTCTAATATATCAAAGTTAATACAGTATATTAATATGGTTTATTTTATTTTATGGTACAAGGGATTAAACCCAAAGGTGCTTAACAACCACAGAGCCATATTCCCAATTTTTCTTAATTTTTATTTTGAGACAGAATCTTGCTAAGTTGCTTAGGGCCTCGCTAAATTGCTGAGGCTGGAAATTTCAATCCTCCTGCTTCAGCTTGAGTTGCTGGGATTATAGGCATGTGCAACCACACCCAGGTCAATGTGGTTTTATCGAACTGAATTTTAGTAAATTACTGTCCTGAAAATAAATTTTTTTTTAACTGAGATAGAAGTAGAAATATTTATTAAAATGAAAAATTCTAAAAGATACATTGTTGTGACTACATTATTATAAAAAGAATAAAGAATTTTACTCTAATACTGATTTGTCACACAGTTTCAACATGTACCTGTAGCCATTATAGTGTCATCTTTCCCTTGAGTGAAGACCACGATTCGCTGCCTCTTCGAGTTCACTTTTGGCAGAGCTTGTGTCCTTCTGGCTATTTCTTTAATGTCTTTAGTCTATTAATAGAAAGGAGAAAAACATTCTTGTAATCAAGAAATAAAAACTTTATTAGTAGAGGAAAAATTTTCTTTCTGATGGGACCTGAGTATCTATTAGGAGACATTTTAGAAAAATTAACCATATACAAAAGTAAACAGAAGAGCACAATAACTTCTGAAGAATCCATCATCAATCTTCAAAACTTTAAACATGCAATAAAGCTTATTTCATGTATATCTTTAGCTACCTGTGTTTCATATTCTGAAGCAAACTTAACAAGCACTGTATAATTTTATCTGTCTTAAAAATAATGACTGAAATATAACCACAAAACTATAATATACTTTACAAATTAACAATAATTCCTTAATGTTGGCAAATGCCCAGTTTTCAAATTTCAATTAAGAGGAGATTTTTTTTAAAAAAAGTATAAGAATATATAATTATTTTAGAAGCTTACGGAACACAATTTTGGTGACTTTGCACATAATGCGATTGTTATGATGCCAAATTTTTCAAAATATTGAATGAGAGAAAGAAATGTTAACCTTTTTCCATAAAGATTTTTCTTTGAGACAGAAATTTAAAAATACTAGAAATGAATTCTTAAACCCTGATGCTCTTTTTCACACCATATAGACCATGAATCTCAATATCATAAACATTCTGACTTGAAATCTAACTTTTGAATTAAAAGCAGAGTCTTAAAAAGCATGTTTTCAACCATTTTAGATACTTTAAAAATCCATGTCTGATTTTAGTGGACCTCCAAAACTGTTCATGGATTATGTTGTTAGTAGTTTCCTCTAATGCTGCGCAAACTTTAAAATAGTTATAGAGAAAGAAACAAACCAGAGGGAAAATGAGAGTGGCATAAGTGAAGTATACATGGGACAGAAAGAACAAGATATAGGTGGGAGAAAAAGTAGGAACAAGAGAAGCCATAATGGTTACAAATAACATCAGAAAGTATGACATTTTTAAGGGTGTGATAATCTGTAGTAAAATATTTCTTGTTTGCTTCTTAAATACTTAAGACAGTCCAGATAATATATGAAGCTGAACTTCTAATACACCTAGCAGAATGACCTCCAGAGGGCTGTTTTCTGAAAAGAAGTCACTTATAGTAGGACAGTGCCGGTGACCTTTCAAACATGCTGACTATTTTTGCTTTCAGTTGCTTATTTTATAATAGAACTAAGCCTGACTCTGATAAGATAAAAAAAAAAAATCCCTGAGTTTTTGGTGACAGACTATTAGAAATAATTTTGTTCCAGTTGAAAGGAACAAAAATGCCATATATTAACAATGTCTTCACTCTATCAAATAAGTGTACACATTAATATGACTCACATAAATTCTATCAGGAGAACACAAATATATTTTACTGCTATAAGATTTTTGCTTATTAAATAAAGTTCTTATTTAATAAAGAGGCAGGTTCACTTTATTGTCTTGGGAACAGAGTCTTATGCATGTACTAGATATTTTTGATTTTAAGACAGGGACTGGCTAATGTTGCCCAGGCTGGCCTTGAACTCTGGGCTCAAGTGATCTTCCTGCCTCAGCATCCTGAGTAGCTAGGACTACCCATTAAGAAACACTGCACCCAGATTTTTTTTTTTTTTAAATGGAAGTCTTTCTTCAAGGTAGTATAAGGAATAAATTAAGAATGTAATTCCATGGTTGCTTTCTGCCAACCCTGTGGGAAGACAGAGTTTGTTATGGGTCCTTGGTAATTTAATCAAAGAAACTTTTCTTATGTCTTGAATTCAATCTACCAGAATGTCAATTCAAGAGTGAAATAAACTTCCCAAATGCAAAACATATATCTTTTCAGATTTATGTAAACTTCATTCTGTTTGTATTCACATCTACAGTTTATGCACAATCCCTTTGTCACGTACTCTGGGATCACTGTCAGAAAGCATCTAATCTAAAATTCTCATTATGCCTTGAGGAGCCATTGCTTGCTCTCAAGAGTTGATTCTCCTCAAGTAAAAAAACTTTTCTCAAAACCTTATTTTATTTTCCCAAAGCTACATATTTCTGGTTCTATAGTATCTTCCCCTTCTCCACCCTCTTTAGGTTCTTCTTCACATTTAAGTTCACACATCTTCACAGAATAGTGAAATTACAAGACATTTTAGACTATGACAGAACTAGACATTATTTACGTGACTTTGAGTAGGTTAGTAAGTCTCTAAGATTCTATTTACTTGTCAACAAAACTAAGAAAATATTCAGTTATAAGATGTTAGGGCTGGTGGTCTAGCACAGTGGTAAAGTATGGGCTCAGCATGCACATGGCCTTGGGTTCAATCCCTAGCACCAAAGCTCCTCTTAATATACTTAATGATTACAAAAGGAAAAGTAGTAATGTTACAGTGAAGAAAAATGACAGACATCACTTCACCTTATTAATGGCAATGAGAAAGTAGTAACTTTACAGGACAAAACAGCAAATACCACCTTTGTCCAGAGATCAAGGTTAACGTCACCAGCAGTAAGATAATGTCACAGTGTTTACCTCTCTGACTTGATACACTGAGAAGTTATCACCAGTGACAATAAAAGCACAACTTTACATTTATAAAATGCCTCACAGTTTATAAAACTTTTCTCAACCTATCATTAATACATTTGATGCTCATACAAACTATAAGACATAGATAGGGCACCATCCTAGCACAAATATAATTTACTACTATAGAATTTTTGCTTATGATTAAATATAGTTCTCATTTAATAAAGATAAAAGGCAAACAATTCTGTGGTTTTCCTGCCAACAATACATAATTTCAGATTAATCTTTGAGAAATCATCAGACAAATTGAAATTAAGGGCTCAGGGCTCATCAAAATGATTGCCCAGGGGGCTGGGGTTGTGGTTCAGTGGTAGAGTGCTCACCTAGCATGCACAAGGCACTGGGTTTGATCCTCAGCACCACATAAATGTAAAATAAAGATACTGTGTCCACCTAAAACTTAAGAATAAATATTAAAAAAAATGACGCATCAAAAGTATCAAGGTCATGAACAAGGCAAGAGTGAGAATTTGTCACAGACCAGAAGAGACTAAGAAAATATGTGGGATACTGGATAAGATTCTAGAACAGAAAAAGCAAGTATAAAGAAAAACTGGTGAAATCAGAATAAAGCCTATAGTTTAGATTGTGGCAATGTACCAATGTTAATTTTCTGGTTTTGGTCATAGTACATTGGTTATATAAGATGTTATCATTGGGGGAAGGTAGGTGAAAGATATATGGGAATTCTGATTATTTTTGCAATTTTTCTAAGACTAAAGTTACTTTAAAATAAAAGGTTAAGGGGCTGGGTGGTAGAATGTGCAAGACCTTGGTTCGATCCTCAGCACCACATATAAATAAATAAAATAAAGGCATCGTGTCCAACTACACCTAAAATAAAAGGTTAAAAATAGTTGCTGTGAGGCTGAAAGAGAATTAATGTAGTATTTAGTGCATGCTAAATTAATATTCAGTAAATTAAATAATTATTAATTAATTAAATATTTATTTAGTGAATTAAATAAATATTAATTTCACTCTTCTCAAAGTCTCTCATTTTACTATTCCTTAAAACTGTCAATCCTTTAGGTTGCTTCAAAATCTGTAGAAAGAGCCTCAAGAGTTTTAAATATTGAGAATTCAATTATAGTATACAATAGAGGGAGTAGAAAGATGAAAAGGGGAGAAGGCCAAGTTCATACAATTGAGTTATGAGCCATTACAGAGGTATAGAGTGATCATTAAATCTTAACTTTTGCAGGCAGCAGTTACTGCAATTATCCCTATTCTATAAATGAAAAAATGAAGAGCCACATATACAGCTCTAAAGAATTTATTAAATCTTCACTACTCTGGGAGTAGGTATTATTACTATTTCCCATTTTACAGATGGGGAAACTGAGTCTCAGTAGTTTAATAATTTGCCTAGGTCCATAAGTATATGTAGTAAAGCCAGGACTATATCCCACAGCTTGACACCAGGAATCAGTACTACTATTCAGTTTTTTTTTTTTTTTTAATTGCAGTACTGGGGCTTGAACCCAGGAGTGCTCTGCCACCAAGCTACACTACCAGCCCCTTTGTTTTTTTATTTTGTGACAGGGTCTTGCTAAGTTGCCCAGGCTGGCCTTGAATTTGTGATCCTTCTGCCTCAGCCTCCTGAGGAGACAGGGCTATAGATGTGTGCCACCGTACCCAACTGGGATCATAGAACTCTTAACCAGTGTTCTGTGCTATCCCCAGTTTATATTACTTCAATGAATTCTGGTAATGTGGTTTTTCGTTTTTATTATAACTACAGAATGTCAATCCTAAATCATTTTTCTGCTAAATTCACAAAAGCCATTCCTGATTGTGCATTTTTTCTATTTTTCTTAATTGTCCTGGCTTGTATTTTTACACTAATGAATTTCAGTTTTTGAGTTTCAAGACATTTCTCGTTTTTCAAGGTCATTTTGAAGCCTAGTTTCCTTTCCCAATATGTTAGAGTATGAGAGAGAAAGCAGTGCTGAGCTTTAGTTCTGCTACTCATATGTATTAATTATGTGGCTGTGAACAAGTCATATAGCCTGTTTTTTATCTGTGGAACTGATACGACAATATATGCTCTTTCTAAATCTCAAGGATTCTATGAGTACTGAATGTATTAATGATATGTTGGAAAAGGTTTTATAAACTGAAGTATTTTATAAATATAAAATTGTGCTTTTAACTGTGGCATGTATACACATTGAATATTACTCAGCTTTAAAGTATGAAATTATGGCATTTGCCAGTAAATGGATGGAACTGGAGAATATTATGCTAAGTGAAATAAGCCAATCCCAAAGAACCAAAGGCTGAATGTTTTCTCTGATATGTGGATGCTAATTCACAATGGGGATAGAGGGGAGAAGAGAGGTAATTTGGAGTAGACAGAGGGGAATGAAGGGGGCATGGGTGTAGGAATGATAGTAGATGAATCGAACATTATTACCCTATGTGCATATACAACTACATGACCTGTGTAACTCTACATCATGTATAACCAGAAAAATGGAAAGTTATACTCCATTTGTTTATGATGGGTCAAAACGCATTCTGTTGTCATGAACAACTAATTAGGATAAAAATATATAATCACACCCCTTAACTTTAGCCCTATCTTCCAAATTAAAGAATATATCCTCTTTATTCCATTTTTAACAAGTTGGTAATAACAAATGTTAGACAGCTTTGTCATAATTTGCCTACTTCTGTAGAATTCTAGTTGTGGGGTTCTCACTCATTCCCTCAGTTAATCATTCAATTTTCTGATTTGTGTTCCAAATAGAAACTCCTGTAACAGTTATGGTATTTATATGATGTGTCAGTCACCAGTCTGATCTCCTGCTCTTCCTTCCTCCTCCCTCACACCAATCCAGCCACACTGGCCTTCCATCAGTTTCTGTAGATCATAGTGCACTATACTCTTTCTTGTTTGGAGGCCTTTGTGTTCTTATTTTCTCTGTTTGAAATTTGTTTCCCTGTTTAATTGTTTGGCTTTTTGGTCTGCCATTGCTAGATATTCATTTTTTTTTTTTTTCAGATTTTTCTTTCTCAGACAGTCATTCCAAGACTGTCACATTTAAAACAGGAACCCCTCCCACATTCTCTTTCACAACATACACTCTGGTCATTTCTACCTTGTCTTCAGGGTTTATTGGAGAATGTCAAGCACACAGCAAGTGCTCAGTAAATATTTGTAATAAATTAAGAAAATTAGAAGACCATTTTATCTCTTTTCCCTTAAACTGTTTTAAAATCATCCTCTTTTGGGATCCAGATACCTGTGAAAGTAGTAGTGCATTCTCATAGCCAACTGGGCCTGACTAAGTGGCTTTAATTTCAAACTGTGATTGTTCATAACCATCTTTGTAAAGAACGCAGGAACTTTAGAATTACCTTAGAGAATTTGTTGAGAATCAACACCTTCTGAATATTCTCTAGATTTTCTATCCAGTGCTAATCAATGGAACTTTCTGAGATGATTAATATATTCTATACCTGCACTGTCCAATAAAGCCAACATGTAGCTACAGAAGTTATAGAATACTTAAAATCTGCCTCAGTCAACCCAGGGACCAAATTAAACAAACAAACAAAAACTAAAAAATTTTGGAGGTATATCGCTCAGACTAGTCTCAAAGCTATTAAGATCAATTGATTCTCCTACTTAAGCTTTACAAGGAGCTGGGACTACATGCTGGTACCACCATATATGGCTTTAGATTTTAAATTGTTTAATTTTAATTAATCTTAATTTAAATAGCAACACGTGGCTAGTGGATGCTGTATTGGATAGCATAGTTCTACACTTTTCTTTTTTGATGGAATTGCATCATAGAGTCATTGTTAGTCAGAGAAGGACCACAAGCCTGGGATCCTCTGAGTAGAATCAGAAGCAATGGAGGAATTAGGATAAAGGAAAGATTGTTTTGTTTTCTCTGTGGACAGAGTATTATATCTTAGACATCTAAAACAGAAAATTAAAACTTCTTGTTTGAAGTAAACTGAACACATGATCCAATAGTGAAGGCATAAATTTCCTTCATCTTTTGGCATGTACTCTGTTGCAGAAACAATGAAGATACAGAGTATATCTATATTTAGGTTTTGGAAGTATTTTATTCAGTTGATTTAATTTAAATTAATTTCCAATAGTTTTTAGAGGCTTCATAATAAAATGTGCTTTTTAAAGTACCTTATTTTTATTTAGGTTCTAAAAATATGAACCTTTAATCTGTTCAGCTCAAGACAAGGTAGATTTAAAAACACACTGCAGTCTAAACTTATTTTCCAGAATAATGAAAGGCCTTATGAAACTTTTTACTCCAAGAATTGTCATTTTAAATTCTTAGCAGGTCTGTCATTTAAATCAGGCACTATGCAGTTTTCCATCATATATATATATATATATATATATATATATATATATATATATATTCTCTTCTGCTTTGTGCTCTGCCTAGCTCCAGTTTTTATCTCATTCTCCAGTGCCCTCCTAAGCTCCTGCTTCTCACTGAAAATTGCCCAATTCATTTTAAAGATTAAAGATTTTTTTAAAATAAAGATGATCTAAAATTTGCAGAAAAGCTAAGCAGAATATCATAAACAATGCCATTGAGGCTATTTCCTGATGAATAAACACTGGTTATTTTTAGAGGCATTTGGATCTGTCAGCAGACAGATCACTAGTGGCAACACTCAGTGGCTTTGGGAACTGATTGGGATTTATAATAGAAAATGAGGGTAGGACAGCAGTGCTGGTGGGAAGAAAAAAAACATGCTCACCTTTCCTTTCTCTTATATCTTTTCATTTCTCTTTTCTCAATCTTGCTCCAAATTTAGAAGCAATATTAAAGTTGGGAGAGATAAAATGCAGATTTTTGCTGGTTTGTCACACTAGACTTGAGAGTCTTAACACAATTCTATAGACAGAAAATTGTTAGGATAAAATGATTTATTCTTTTTTTACTCCATAAGAATACTAAGTTCCAAGCTTATGCTGTCATATGTCTAATGAACTAAGTAATCTTTAATGACATTATAAAATCACTGAATTTCTCTAGATATAATCTATTTTATTAACAACGATTACTTAAGGCTGATCTAATTAGGGCTCATGTATATTGTGCCATACTTGTAAGGATTTTGGGAACCCATAAAAGGACATATCAAGATACTATGTGCTTTATCCAATCTAACATATCACTGTCAACATCACTGACAGAGCAGTTTTGCTATGTCAGGAAGTAATAAGGTATATGATTATAGTCATCATCACTTTGCTTTTATGTTATAATTAATTATGGCAGATTAGTGGCAAAAAGAAACAATTCTAAAATCAGTAAATAAAAGGTAATGGAAGCCAGGTGTGGTGGTACATGCCTGTAATCCCAGCAACTTGGGAGGTTGAGGCAGGAGGATAGGGAGTTCAAACCCATCCTCAGCAACTTAATGAGGCCCTGAGTAACTTGGTGAGATCCTGTCTTAATAAAATACAGAAGAACTAGTTTGTTGCTAAGAATGAATGTAAATCCGGCACATTCAGAGCAAGAAGTTCATCAGGAAATCTAAGTATGATTAGTCAGACTTACTAAACTTTTTTTTTTTAATTGTTTTTTTTTGGTGGTACTGGGGATTGAACCTAGGGGTGCCAACAACTGAACTACATATCTGGCCCTTTTTATTTATTCATTCATATATATATATATATTTATATATGATAGCAGAATGCATTACAATTCTTATTATACATATAGAGCAAAATTTTTCATGTCTCTGATTGTATACATAGCATATTCACACCAATTCGTGTCTTTATACCTATACTTTGATCATCACATTCCACCATCATTAATAACCTCATTCCCCCTCCTTTCCCCTCCAACCCCTCTGCCCTATCTAGAGTTTGTCGATTCCTCCCATGCTCCTGCTCCCTATCCCACTATGAATCAGCCTCCTCATATCAAAGAAAACATTTGGCATTTGTTTTTTTGGGGATTGGCTAATTTCACTTAGCATTATCTTCTCTAACTCCATCCATTTACTTGCAAATCTGGCCCTTTTTATTTTTTTAGACAGGGTCTCACTAACTTGCTAAGGGTGGCCGTGAACTTGAAATCTTCCTGCCTCAGTGTCCAAAGTCACTAGGATTGCAGGTGTGCACTGCTGTGCTCAGCTAACTAAACTATTTTTAAAAATTATTATGTTGATACTACTGGACTAAGATAATTTGTTATGCAACATGTTATATTTCTAAATGTCTGCAAAATTGGTCATTTTATAGAATCAAAATATACTTTTTATGATAGCAGTCATTTATGTGTTATATGAATTTATGTTCTACATGTACTTTATACGTTATGCAAATTTATGTTTTTTTTTTTTTTTAGAAAGAATTTTTTTAATATTTATTTTTTAGTATTTGGAGGACACAACATCTTTGTTTGTATGTGGTGCTGAGGATCGAACCGGGGCCGCACGCATGCCAGGCGAGCGAGCTACCGCTTGAGCCACATCCCCAGCCCCCAAATTTATGTTTTATAAGCTTTGATCTATGGAGAATTTTTATGTATCAAAAGAGAATATACATTTTTACTATTAAAGCTTAATATCAGGGCTGAAGATGTAGCTCAGTGGTAGAGTGCTTATCTAGCATGCATGAGGCTCTCGGGTGAATCCCTACTACTACAAAAAAGAAAAAAAAAATCCCCAAACCCTTAACATCAGTAAAATTTTAACAATGACTAAAAGCATTAAGCAATTTGTTTTTCAAATTGAATACTCCCCTGATTACATTTTGTCTTATATATCAATTGCCAGTTTGGGAAATCACAAAGTGAAACTTGAGATGACAAACAAAAAACTTGGAAATCCTTTTCTACATGACTCAACTCTATATTCACTAGAATATAGTAAAAAAAGGAACTACATTAGGGTTGGGGCTCAGTGGTAGAGTGCTTGTCTCACAAGTGTGAGGCTCTGGGTCCAATCCTCAGCACCACATAAAAATAAATAAATAAAGACATTGTGTTCATCTACAACTTAAAAATATATTTTTAAAAAAGGAACTACAGTTTTCCATAATTAAGTATTTTGAGATTTCCTATCCTGAAATAGTTCTTTCATGGGATCTTGAGAGAATATTTATACTACATACTTTATGAAGAAGAAGCTCTATTCTGGTTTCATCAAGTTCGGACATGAGTAAAATATATTACTTTGTTGCTTGATAATAAATATGCCGTTAGTATATTTAAGTAAGAGTTCCATCACAAGTTCATACACCTTTCTTTAAAGAAAAGTTTACTCTTTAAAGAGCTCAAAGTAAACTTATTAGTGTTATCCAGTCAATGTTCATGGCTTCTCTAGATAGTAGACAATACTGAGTATGCAAACAGAGTTCCTATTAAATTTAAAAAAATTATTATCATATTTCAACTTGCTATATATAGAACGTCTGTTCTAGGTAGTTCTGGTTCAATAAATATCATAATCATAAATGATTCATAACCTCAGTTAAATCTATCAATTAACCTGGGTTCATAGTGAAGCCAGTGTTTTCCAACAATTAATTGGACGATGGATATTATACAGATAAAAACATGGTCTTGACTGTTTTCTTAATTTTGCCAACAACAACCACATGGAGTTTTGAAATCTTGACAGTATAATGCTCCTAACAGGAAAACAGAATCAAGACCAGGAAATTAAAGCCAATTATCAATATTTTGCCTCAGAAAATTTACAACTATTTTATGTTAACTAAGATAAAGTGAGAGAAAAGATTCAAACAGGAAGTTCATATGAGCAGGATTTAAATTAATCAGTTCCTAACAACTGTTAAGTACAACCTTTTGGAAATTAATTTGCATAATGATAATCTACATGTGATAGGGCTGAAATTATTTAAGCGACATTATATTTCACTATTTAGTCTTGTTCCACCACTGCTTTAGCAGTGAATCCTTATGAAATGTAATGCAGCTAATGAGGTAGCTTTTTAACTGAACAAACTGACAGGCCCCATATCTGCAGAGGCAGCTTGAAACCGTGCCCAACCTCTTGGCTTCCCAAGAGGCTTTTCAAAATTCAATAAATAACATCTGTAGGCGATGTTGGGTGCAGACCTAGCAGAGTGCGTCATAACACTGTGCTGGCAGAACAAAGAAACCATGACGACTGCCAAGTTTCCATGGCAACTGCTGCGAGGCTCTGAGAGTATAATAGCACATCAATCACTGTCCAAAAGAACTTCATTATCAGCTAGAAAAAACCTTTAGGATCTGTTTAGTGTGCAATTGTGGGTTAACTCACCTCAAAGCCTTGCTCTCTAGCAAAAGTGGCAGCTTCCTGGAAAAAAAAAAAAAAAAGAGAACAGTTAATTATAAAGTGCTAGGTAATGAAGAAATAATCCATTTTGAAACTCATTCAGTCTTTTACACAATTATCTCAATATACCCACATAGTTCAATTTTTATTCTTACACCAAAAAAGATTTCTTTTTTCTCTTGGCTATATATATATATAAGAGGTAGCATAATGTCAACACATTTCACAAGTTGGAATAAAGAAGATGTAGTGCATGTTTTTACAGTAGCTGCTACAGTGAGTTCAGGTGTTCTGACCTCAGCAAAGACAGACAATCATTTGAAACCTAAGGAACATACTTGGTGGTTACATTTTTAATTAAAAAAATACCTCTCAGAAAGCTCTTTTGGAGAGAAACCTATCTGTTAATAAATATATAGATTCAGAAAAATCACCATTTTGCAATCCCCATGACGAAATTTAATAGACAAGGATCATTAATGGATGTTAAATTCACTGGGTGAAAGGATGACAGGAAATTGAGTCTTTACATGGAATCAAAGTATCAAAGATTATATTCTGTGGTCACAGGGAGCAAGGCATAACTTTAAAATGGAAGGATTAAGCTGTCATCACTTTAACCCAGTGATTGATCCTATCACTTATCATCACTAATAGTGGGATCACCAAATATTTTGTGCGTTCTGTAATGATGCAGTTTGAAGCTCATAGCATCACCTATAAAATATTCTGACCAAAGATTTTTCAAACAAATTAACCAAAACTTTAGTCCAATAACTTCAGTCTCTGAGAAATACACAGAAATAGGGAAACAAATCAAAGGATACACTGAGAAAGCAATGGACAAATCTATAAGGTAGGACATCCACAGGAAAACTAGCTTAATCCTTTTAACAGGCTGTGTCAATAATAAAGTGGTAAGAGGAAAATGAACAAGAGCAATATGTGGACCTTAATTGGACCCTGTTTTAAACAAACTAGCTGTAAAAAGTATTTTGGGGACAACTAGAAAAATTTTAATATAAAAAATGAGAATTAAATAATACTAAGAATTATCAGTTTGATAACAAAAATGTTCTTAATTTCTAGAGATTTATCCTGAAGTATTCAGGGATAAAATGTGATGAAATATGCAATTTACTTTACAATACATTGTAAAAAATAAAAACCCTAAGTGAAGCAAAATTGGCAAAATATTAACAACTGTGAAATCTAGATATATATGGCATGTGGAGGTTCAGGATAGCTATCTGTGTATTTGAAATTTCTCATAATATATGCCAATTTCCCTTTTATATAAGATGACAGGGTAGCCAAAGTCAAACACTTAAAACATGGTCAAAATATTTTAATATATGAAGTTCTTTTAATTATCTTAAGAACACATTAATGTATACCCTGATGGCTTTATAGCAGATTATCAAATAACAAAAACACATCTGTGTAACCAAATCCTTTCCCTTTTACCCTTTGATTTGTGCACATTTTAATTTTAGGACAGATAGAAAATGGAGGCAATATTACTTTTCAACTCTACTTCCCTCTTGAAAGCAGAAAGGAAAAAAAAATACTGCAGACAACTGTCAAGAGCCTCTACATCTTAACTTACATTCCTCCAAAATTATCTCTGCCAAGAGATATTAATAGAAGGATGGGATTTGAGCCTGAGTAGTGAGCAGATCCAACTCAACTTAAAACGACTGCTGCACCAAGCCATGTAAGGCAGAAAGTACAGTCAGTGTCTCCAGCACAAATTTGGGTACTACCTACATGTTGAGGAAAACACTGAGGAAAAAAATATCTTATGTATGCACTACTGGTCCAATATACTAATAACACATAGATTTAGAGACCCATTTTGAGGGTTTGAAATAATCAGAATGTGTGATTACAGCTGAAAACCGAAGTTAACAGAAAGTGATAAGCTGCAAGTACAACTCCTTAGGCAATTCATTGGAGTTGCTCAAGTCTGACCAAGTTAGCCTCAGCTGATTAAGACCACCCCATCCCTAAGACTAAATAATGATCTTGACAACTGGTTCAAGCAAGGCTAGCCTCTTGACAATTTACTTTCAACAGAACTTTGTATATTACAAAGTCAATAATATTTGCTGTCTGAGACAGCAAAGCAAAGGATAAAATATCAATATGTTTTCTAATCTGTCATAATTAACCAAACTGATTCTTATATGAAAAAGACAACTGAAAAGCTCTTCTAGAACTACTTGTTTATATGGAACCTCATCAGAGCCATGAAAAAATCCCAGAGGACTATAATCTAAAGTTAAAATGTAAAATCTGTAGAATTAAAATTGTACTAAGACATAAAGACTGAAAATTCAGTTTTTTAAATGTTCAGTTTTGCTAATATAATTTTAATTAGCAATTAACTATAATCTGATATGGTATAGTAGAATTGACTAGCTGCAAGAAGATAAAAATATAAATGTCAAATTATTATATTTTAAGAAAACTAAGCCCTAGGACATTTTCACATCTGTAAGTAAGTCCAAACACCAATATATTTCTGACTGAGGAAGAACACATTTAAGAAAAGCAAACTCAATTTTCTCTTAGTGCAACCTTGTACAAGTTTGTGGAGCTGTGCCCTATCACTAGAAAAGCTAAGCACTTGTTCTGTGGCTTGAAATGATCTTATCTTCTGACTTCCTCCCACCTTTCTTTGATCTTGGGCTGATGCCCCAACTCACTCCATTAGAGAAGGCAGCTGGCTCACACTAGTGCAGTCTTTCCCACAGCTAACCTCTGATCTGAAGGTGTTTGTAGATACAATGATGGAACAACATTTATTTTTCCCTTTCAGCAAAACAAACAAATCAACACAGGGGAACAGTTTGACCCAGTAAGCATTTTAAGCAGAATTTTTGTTTTTACTGTATGAAGGTACAGAAATAAAAGGCATTACATTAGAAAACAAGGAAGAAAGAATGGGCATAGATGGTGGGCAGAAGAGTAAGGCAGGTTCCAAATATCAGGGGTAATTCCAAGCGAACTGATCACATTAAATAGAAAAGGACTTTTTAGTGTGCCATCACAGTAAAAGTGAGAAAAGAAAACAAGCAAGTCCCCATCTGTGCTGCCCCAGGGCGCCTCGTACTGAGTTTCACAAATCTAATGAAGCAGTCAGGTTAAAATCCAACTGCAGAGTAGATGTGACATGTGGAGAACAGCTAGGGTTAGAATAGAGAAGCAGGGCGGTTCCTAATGCAGGTGATTATCCATGTGATAATCATTATATTTACAGGCTTTCCATTTTAGATCTGACATCAAAAATCACAAAGGAGGAGGGATTAAGGAAATAAACAACCAACACGGAGGCTTTCCTTCTCCCCTGAGAGTATAGCACTTTCATTCATGCATGACAAGCAACAAAAGCAAAACTAAACCAGCCAGGAAAGAGTATTTCTGAGAAGGCTGGATTTCACATTAACACTTCTTTCCATTTTGATAACTTTCACTATTATTCAGTTTCTCAGACAGGTCACATTTTCAGAATCAGTTCCCATTGTTGTCTATGCTATAATACAGTACCATTTTGGTTTACAATGAATGATACTCACATAATATGTCTTTTACAACAACAGAGTCATTTTTTCCTTCCTGGAATTGAGTGTTGTGAATAAAATGACATATAATTAAAGTCTTAGACACTCATCTACACCACACCACTTAGGATTTACAGTGGGCTTGCTGCTTCACCAACCAGGCTAAAAGGGTATGGATAAAATAACCATCATATATGGTTTTTGAGTTGAGATAAAAAAAAGGCTGAAATTCGTGGTTAATGAAAACTATGGAATGCTTATATTAAGAGCTATTTAAAGGGATTAGCAAGCTGCTATTAAAAAGCACAATTCTCAAATTATACAGGAAGATGGAGAAACTCTAGTGCATGCTTGTGTATATGAAAGAACTATTTCCTTTATAATCATATGAGGAGAAAACTATTTCTTATTTTGTCTAATAATATCCAAGTTCTTATGTATAAAGTAAATTTATGACTGTAATTGATATTGGTTAAAAATCACTATTCAGACTTTAATTTTAATTCCAACTATTTGTAACTAATTATATAGAAATACAATTTCTATATACTGTCCTTATATCCTGAGACTGTCAAATTCACTTGTTAATAGTTGGAGGATTTAATTTAATTTTTTGGAAATTATTTGGGATTTCCTACATAGATGATTATGTGAGTAATCTGTATGAAAACAATTTTCAAATTCCTACTAACCATACCACAAAGATATTTTGAGAATTTAACAAATGCCTTTAAGACAAAAATTCTCCTTGCTCCAGGGTAATCAGAAGGGTATGACTAAGTACCACTACAATCAGCCCAAGACCCTGTCCTCCCACTTCCTGCTCATGCACTTCAAGACACCAAACCCAGTTTAGAACTATTATCTGTCTGCTTATGTTTCCATCCTGCTTTTTGATCTCAGACCAGAGGAGTCCTGGGTGTAGGCAGAAATTTCATGTACTGAAACAAAAGGGGAGAAGGTACAACTTAGAACCAGAGGAAGATAACTTGAACCTATCCGCAGAAAGTAACACACCCATCAAAAACAGAACTAGTATGTTGCTCCAGTGCAAGGAGTAAGCAGAATATTCTAGAGTTTGGTGGTCTGGTTCTCACTGGAAGTCCTCATCATCCTCACTTAAGTTGTGGGAGTTCAGAGCTTTGGGAGAAACCAAATAGATCAGTTTTGCTTTTTTATTTTGTTTGTTCATTTTTCCATCTGACAAATATTTACCCTCTAAATATAGTTTTAGGCTAAGAGCATCTGTTAGCTCAGAGGCATATCATACTACAGCTATTGCAGACCTTAAAATGATATTAAACTGATTCCATAGTATTTGAAAGAATACTGTAACTACTAAATGGTATGGTATAAATGACAGTTTAAGACAGAATGGTATCTCTCTGTCCCTCTATATATGTAGATCTATGTATAAAAATCTCCATATATATTAAAAATTCATATATTTGGAGATAAATTTAGAGGTATAATATTCTCTTTGAATGGCTTTAATGGCAATGTCACCCCAGTCAGGATGCAATTAACAGTCAAATGGAGAGTACAGGGCTTAGAGTCAAAAGACTTAAAACTAGGGTCCTGGTTTTATAACACATTCGCCATGTAATCTTGAGCAAGTCACTAAGTATATCACTTTATCAATAAAACTGTGGTTAGCAATACCTATTTCATTGTGTTGTTGCTAGAAAAAAATGATGTTTTATGTTAAAGTGTAAAATCATTTTTGCCTATTGAATTCAAGTTTTTGGTATGATCTGAATATAAACAAATGATTCCAGAATATCCAGAGTACATTCAGTAATTTGTTCTATTTGTGGATCATATGTGTAGTAGATCCCAAAGATCCCTGATTCTGTTATTCAAACCCTTGGACAATTTCCTTCACCAGAGTATGGGCTAGACTTGCTTCTAACAGATATATAACAAAGGACAGTATATTTTGTTCATCCTCTTGATCCCATTTTCTTCTTTCTCTGAGCCCTTACCTTAGGGAAAAGAAGTTGCCTTGTACCCTCACTGCGAGGTACATGACCACCACCCAGTGAAGCTTGCCAAAAGACACCTGAGTGAGCTTAAAAGTGGATGCTCTCCCAGATGAGCAGCAAGATGACTTCAACCTGGGTTACAGTGTGACTAGAAACTTATGAGAGACCCTGGGTCAGAGGCACTGAGCTAAGCTGTGCCTGGATCCCCTGTCCACATTTTATATATTGAGGGACTAAACTTTAGAGAGGTTTAATAACAAGGAAAATTCACATAAATTTCTCATTCAAATTGTGTTAGTGAATACTTCAAAGCAAGTGTGGTCAGCATATCAATCATAGGGTGAGCAAATTTTGGAAAGAAAATTTAGATGCATGCTATCTAAATGGTTTTATGCAGCTGACTATGATTAACCATTTCTTCAACAAAGATTAAGTGGGAAATATTACCTTTTGCATAGAATACACTTTGGGAGAATCAAGCTTTTTTTTTTTTATTTCCAATGTCTTGTTATTCTGAAGCAATGATTATGTTATTAAGACCACAGTATGATTTTTAAGTAGAGCTAGAATCCTTGAGTGAGAAAAATAGAGTCAAATTCTAATACCACTCTAATGTCTGCAACAGCTGTAGCAGAGATATACCTCCAACTCATGCTGAAATTTAATGATAAAGAAATACCTGCTGTTTCTTTCTTTTCATACCACATATATCATAACATAGAGACTTATGTTGCTTAAGCTTCTAAATGTTTTCTCATGCTGTTCTTTAGACTGAGTTGCCTTTCTTTATGCTATCTACAAAAACCATTTATATACTTTCTTATGAGACCATTAGTGCTTTTTTACATTTTATACTATTTCTTACGAGGAAAAGTTTGAATTTGTAAATAAAGTAAATGAAGACTGGAGAAAATTAGGCTAAGTATGAGCCCTGGGAATCCCTTTTAAAAATACATTTCATTCACAAAAATATCTATACTGTCTTTTCCAAGGAATATAACACACAGCTTTTTGGAGATTTTCAACCTGTGCTCTGACATTTATTACCATATGCTTCCTGTCTGCAGAATGCTGAATAGAAATATTATTTAACATTTATTGAGTGCCAAAAACTCTGTGGGACAATATATAGCTATAAAGACAGTCATGGCCTCTATCCAATAGGTTTATAATAAAAATTAGATAGACAGTATATAAATTATACCTCAATAAATGAGACTGAAAAAAACATTAGGCAGTCAAAACACAGGCCAAAAAAATAGGGTTTAGTTTACAAAAGACTTAACCCTTTCACAAAGTGGTTTATTAGTGGATTGGTTTATTCTAGCAAGAAGAGTTGTTCATTTCCACCTTTAAGTATATTTAATAGTGGTAACTAAAGGAAAATTAAGTTAGAGCAAGTGTTTCATCACAATTTAAGGATGATTAGCTAGTTAGACTAACTACTAGTACAACAGTTTTTAGTTTTTGAAAAATGAGGAGAGGACAGGCTAGGAAAATTCTTATACATGTAGTATTGGGTATTTTACTTGATTCTTAATACGGTAACACGTGCTTGGCATAAAGGATAAGTAATTTGTTTACTTAACAAATGTTGACTCTTTTCTATTATTTCATTTGATCCTCACAAAAAAATCCTAAAAAATAGGTATTACATTCACTTTACAGATGAAAATCTGAAGGATTAGAGACATTAAAGTATGTCCAAGATCACACAGCTGGATCTGAACCTTTCTGAATGGTCTGTGATGGTTCGCTACTGAAGGACACTCCAGGTCTTATATCTGAAAGAGTCTTCATTTTGTCTTTGTTTTTTGAAGATATTGCACTAAGTATAGAATTCTGGGTTGGTATGCTTTCTTCCTGTGCTCCAAGGTATGGCTTGTAATTTGTTTCTAAGATTATCATCATTTTTTTCTTTGCTGCTCTCTATATAATGTCTTTTAAAAAGAAACCTGATTGCCCTCATGAATTTTTTTGTCACTGATTTTTTGCAATTTGATTGTGAAGTACCTTGGTGTAGTTTTTTCCTCCCTTGTTTTTTTTTTTTTTTTAAATTTTTTAATACTTATTTTTTAGTTTTCGGCGGACACAACATCTTTGTTTGTATGTGGTGCTGAGGATCGAACCCGGGCCGCACGCATGCCAGGCGAGCGCGCTACTGCTTGAGCCACATCCCCAGCCCCCTCCTCCCTTGTTTTTTTCTCCTTTGGATTTGTTGAACTTCTTGGATTTGTGATGGGTTTATAGTTTTCACCAAATTTGGGGAAATTTCAGCTTCTAATTTTTCAAGTACTTTTTCTATATTAATGTTTCTCCCTAGGCCTCCAAATATGTAATGTTAGGTCACTTGAAGTCCCACAGATCACAACTGTACTACTTTATTGTTTTCTCAAGCTTTTTCTCCCTACATGTTTCATACCTTCTATTGTTATATCTTCAAGATCACTAATCTTTTCTTCTGCAGCATCCCATCTCATCCAGTGTAGTTTTTATTTCTACAAGTTGTATCTTTAAAAAAAAAAAACTATTTTATAAGTCTCTCCTAAACAGGCTTAGGATTTTCTTTACCTTACTGAAATATAGAACATATTTAGAAACGCTATTTTAATGCCCATGTCAACGAACCATAACATCTGTTATTTCTGAATGCATTTCTATGGATTAATATTTCTCCTCATTATGATTGTATTTTCCTATTTATTTACATGAACAGTTAATTTTTTATTAGATGCCAGACATGAATTTTATGTTTTTGGGTGCTGGAGATTTTGTCTTTTATTATAAATTTTTGAGATTTAATCTGAAATTCAGTCAGGTTACTTAGAAACAGTCGATTCTTTTCATGCTTATTTCCAAGCTTTGCTAGGTGAGACGAGAGCAGCTTTTAATCAAAAGCTAATCTGGTTCCCTACTGATGTAATATCCTTTGGAGTACTAAACAAGATGTACCATTTATTGGAGGTTTTCCACTCTGGTTATTGGGGTCATAAACTATTATTGGCCTTATGTGAGTTTGGGGAATATGCTGTTGGTTCCTTTCCAGTGGTCTTATCCTTGGCCTTGAGTAATTTCTCACATACATGTGCAGATCCCTACTCAGCTGAAAAGTCAAGGGGAACCCTTTGCTGATATCCAGGGTGTGTACTCTATCTCCGTGCAGCTTTGCTTCTCTGCTACTCTCTCTTGAAAACTCTAGCCACCCTGGCCTCCTTCTGCTGTTAGCACCATTTCAATTAAGTTAGACCATTCTGCATGGGATCCCCTTCTTACATAGCAGACTGGAAACTATCTAGGCAGAATGCTCTGGCAGTTTCAGGGATTATTCATTCTTTCCTTTCTCTTAGAGATCTGTCTGGTTCTGACTGTAGTCCAATATCTAAAAAGTGTTTATATATATATATATATTTTTTTTTGCATTGTTTCAGAAGGGAAGATAAATCCGACCCCTTTTACTCCATTACTTCTAGAAGATGTTCAGTGTAAATCCATGTTAAACATAGATCACAAAGAATCATGGAATATTTGGCAAGTCTGTAATGCTCTGTTTACTGGTTTAAAAAGTTTATCTACCAGGCCAAAGACAAGACAGATTGATCAGATATATTAATGTGTCATACTTCCCTTATATCTTATTGTACATTTATAGCTGTCTTACTAAATAATAAACATTTTTACTTTACTAGTAGTCAACATTGGGAACCCTCTAAAGAATAATGCTACTCATGTCTGAACTCTCCTTTACTTTACATATTCTACATTATTGTCAGAAGAGCTAAGACCATTTTCACTTTTTTTCTCCTTCTCCTCTCTTCCAATCAATAGAAGGCTCCACCATAATGCATCACTTATGCATTATGCCAGGTCAGCTACCAGCAACCTGCAGAACAAATTGAGCCTGCCACCTGTTTTTAGAAATGAAATTTCATTAGAACACAGCAATGCCTATTTGTTTGCATATTGCCTACGGTTGCTTTTATGCTACAACAGCAGAGTTGAAGTTGAGTATTTGACAGAGACTGTGCTATATGGACTTTTATAAGAAAAGCTTGCTGACCCCTGCATTATGCTGTAGGATATTTATAAGTTTCAAAGCAGACTTCTTTATTGAGTTACCAGTGAAGAATGGAAAGCTATCTAGAAAGCATGTGGTGAGCTCTAAAATAAGTAAAACCAAATTAATAAGAAGGCAGTAAAAGACAGGATAAATAACCAACTCTTAGAAATATGTTTATGTAAGAAAATTTAGAAGGACTTCACAGATCAGGGCTTAAGATCAGATGAAAAAAAGAACAGAAGACTTTGGATGAGGAGAGATCAACTTTCTAATAATTCCTTTTAGTTCAAATGTGCACCAAGGTCCTTATACTTTTCACATTACATGAACCTTCCCACATCTTCAAGCTATAATCATCACTGCCACTGTAAATCTCACCCAGGTATACTTGTGCTAGTTTAAAAATTTTACAAAATTAATTCTTAGAAATTAAGATAAAAGCAAAACGAAAACAAACAGTATATGAAACAAAGAAATGAACAAGTAAACAGGATACAGTGTGTTCTTCCTTTTTTGTATAAGTTTACTGTGAATAAAATAGTGAGGGTAAGGCTTGAGATGTGGCAGATTAACATGGACTTTAAAGAAAATGCAATGGTTTGTAGCTAGCTCAACTAACACAAAAGCTCCATTATTCTTTGAGTCTTTTAATTCTTTGGAGGGAGAAGCAGGAATAGAATTAAGAATTCCAGTAATAGTTACAGTCTAAAACAGTACTGTATTAAGTAAAAAAGAAACTTACAAGACTATATTGTAGTTTATTAACATAACAAAATACGTTAAAAACAAAGAAGCATGTAGTCTTCTATGACTAATGAAAAATAAAGGTAATTTTTCCCTAGGTTCTGTACAGAGAATATTGTAAGGCTGTAAAATTTAGACAAAATATTCACAATGGCCAGTAAGAAGTAGCAAGGACAGTCACATCACAGAAGTAATCAAAACAGGTGTTTTAAGTAATAAAATGAAACTCCACAACTACAAAGAAACAAGAGAAAAAAAATTTTTTTTGGGTGGCACTGGGGATTAGAACCCAGGGCCTTGTGCATACAGGGCAAATACTCTTCCAACCAAGCTATATTCCCAGCCCAAGAGAAAAAATTTAATGTTCATGAAAAAGAAATTGACTAAATATGTTAGAAAAAAAAATCACAGAAAAATGAAAGGAAGCAATGGAGCACGTAGTAGGTACTCAATAAATGTTAAAATTGAAGCATGACTAACCTACCCTTGCTATACGAAAAACAAATAGGTTTTAAGAAATACTGAATACTTTTGCAACACTCATATTGCATTCAACACCAAAATAGAGCCAATGATTTTAGTCCACAGAATGGAAAAAAGAAATACCCTCTTATTAGAATCTGAGATTAATAAGATTAATAATATTATCCAATTATAGTAGTTTGTATATGAACAATACAGTGGGAAATGAAGGAGTAGTATAGCACAGAGGAAGTACTGGCATTTTGATTATAATAAACATTATAACACGAGTGGGATAGCAAATGAAATATGGAATTATTATTATTATTATTTTTGGTACTGGGGTTTGAACCCCCCCCCCCTACTTGTTTTGGTACTGCGGATTGCCAACCCTATTTTGTATTTTATTTAGAGACAGGGTCTCACTGAGTTGTTTGCTTAGCACTTTGCTTTTTGCTGAAGTTGGCTTTGAACTCATGATCCTCCTGTCTCAGCTGGGATTCCAGGCATGCGCCACCATGCCTGGCCCCACCCCTTTTATTTTGTGTTTTATTTAGGACAGGGTCTTGCTGAGTTGCCTAGGGCCTTGCTAAGTTGCTGAAGCTGGCTTTGGACTCACGATCCTCCTGCCTCAGCCTCTTAAGCTGCTAGGATTACAGGTGTGTGCCACTGCACCCAGTGGAATTATTTTTGTTGATAGCCATTTTGACTTATTGGACACAGATGGTTTCCACCTACACCCATCTTGGAGACTTCTTTCTCAAGGTCACCAATTTCAGCCTTTATTCTTGATCTTTTAAAATAGGGCTCCATCTCTATCCCCAACCCCAGGGAAAAAGGATTTTTACGCAGTGTAACATTTTAAAATATTTATTCTAAGAAATGAGTATGCATTTCCCTCTATTCTTTTCAAGATTTATTTTCAGATCCTTTCCAAATTTCTTTGTACCTTTGATTACTATTCATTTCCTGGGTAAACATTTTCTCTTCTTCAGATCTTTGGTCAGTTTCCCCCAATTATTCCTGCACATTTAAGGCCTTTCATTTGGATCTTCTATCTCTGCTGGAAAATCTAATAGGTAAAAGATGAGACTTTGTTGATGTTTTAGAAGTTTTTTCCTCCCTACTTTTCTATTGCCTATCTTCTTTCCCCTTCTCTCTCCTTTTTCTTCTTCCTCATTTGCTAAGTGTAGTTTTTCCTAAGTGTAGTTTTTCTCTAGAAATTCAGTTCTCAACTATCTCAGCTTTTCTCTCTTTACATTTTGGGGGAGGTTCATTTTCCTTATTCCTTTCACTTGACATAATCAGCAGATATCCTGCTTCACTTCCTTAGTCCTTTTTTGCTTTTGGTACTGGGGATTGAATCCAGAGATGCCATGCCACTGAGCCACATTCCCAACCCTTTTTATAAAAATATTTTTTAGTTGATGGAACTTTATTTTTTGTTTCTTTATATATGGTGCTGAGAATCGAACCCAGTGCCTCACACATGCCAGGTAAGTGCTTCACCATTGAATCACAACTCTAGCCCCCCAACCCATTTTATTTTGAGACAGGGTCTCACTAAGTTGCCCAGGCCGTCTTCAAGCTATAATTCTCCTGCCTCAGCCTCCCCACATACCTAGGATTATAGGTGTGTAACACTGCACCAGACTTTCCACACCTTCTTTTTATCTTTGCATTGACCAATTCTTAGTTCTGCCAACTCCATTATTTAAAGCATAAGTCCTATAATATATACACCCTTGTTTCCAATACTACTGACTCAAAACTAAGTTAAGCCTGTAATAACTCCTGCATGCATGACTGCTATATTCTATTTTTTTTTAAATATTTATTTTTTAGTTTTTTAGGTGGACACAATATTTTTATTTTTATGTGGTGTTGAGGATCCAACCCAGTGCCTCGCGCATGCCAGGTGGGCGCGCTACCACTTGAGCCACATCCCCAGCCCCTGATATATTCTATTAACCAGTCTCTAGTACCAGTCTTTACCTAGTTTAAATGTATTCTTGAACACAACCATTGGATTCAACTTCTTAAACATCAACTGATTAGTCTTTGCTTAAAGAGCTACCTACTGTTTCCTGATGAAAGTCCCAGTTTTACAGTCTGACTTTCAAAGGACCTCCACAATGTGCCCCCATTTTTCCTTCCTAGCCTGATCTTTCACTATTCCCTTATCCATGTACCAGATGCCACTCAAACCAGAAAATATGCTATTCTCTGAACATGCCCCAGGCTTTTTTGCCTTTATGCTACCTTGCACATGTAGGCACTAAATGAATTAGAATACCTTCAACCACTCTTGTCAAAATCCTATCCATCCCTCCAGGGTTAGTTCAGCCATCTTTCTCTTAATGCAAAAGCTTTTTGAGTTGTTCTTGGTCTCTCCTTTCTCTACCTCCCCAAGTGGCTTTCTACATTGCACAAGAATTTTGCTTAAGTTGTAAAGGGTTCTCTTATGGCAATTATGTGCAGACAGAAGACAGTTATTTCTATGGATATCTTATCTTCCTTACTAGATTATAAATTGTTAGTGCAGAAACTCCTTTTTCACTTTGTATCCTCAAAGCAACTAGTATATTATTCTGCAAAGTACATAAGATAAATACTCATTGATTTGCCAAATGATAAGGATAAAGCACTCACCTTTAGCAAAGAAGAAAAAAAAATGCCTTCAAATATTTCTGCATTACATCCACACTGACTTGATTTTTTGTGGTTCATAATTTGTATTTGGGATCAGAGTTGACTGACTTTAGTGCTCTGCATATTCTTCTGCTATGCTAGGCCTTATGTTGCATATATTCTATTTATTGTTCCTCCACCCTGTATATCAGTTTTTTTTTTTTTTTTTGGTATGAGGTATTGAACCCAGGGGTGCTTAACTACTGAGCCACTTCCTCAATCCTTTTTTTTTTTTTTTTTAAATTTTATTTAGAGATAGGGCCTGTCTAAGTTGCTAAGGCTGGTCTTGAACTTCCAATCCTCCTACCTCAGCATCCTGAGCTATTGGGATTACAAGTGTGCACGACCATGCCCAGTTTTATCAACTTCTTGAAAACAAAGCTTTGTATCACTTCCTAGAACTGATATATATATATATTTTGGTGGTACTGGGGATTGAACATATGAGTACTTTATCTCTGAGCTATATCTCCAGATCCCTTTTTTGTTCTGAGAAGGGTCTCAGTAAGTTGACCAGGCTGGCCTCAAACTTGAGATCCTCCTGTCTCAGCCTCACAGGTAGCTGAGTTTACAGATGAGTACCACTACGCCTGGTGAATTTAATAGAATCTTTACTGAAAAAAGGAAAAGATCTTTAGGTCATATGAATGAGATTTTCATAGGTAATACCCAAGATTTGGCTAAAAACTTGGAAAATTCCTAGTCTAATAAAGTCTAATAACCTTAAAGGATAAGGTGTTTACTGCATTTCCAAGCATTATACAGAAAAATCAGAGAAACTGATTTTCCTAAAAGAAAATCATATTACACATTTTAAAATTACAATTATATTTTTAAAGATATATGCAGTCCAGACATTATTTTCCAGATACTGATTATCAAAGAGTACACTATAATAAGAATTACAGAATAAATGCCAAAACTGCAACAGAAACGGCAAAAATAACAAACCCCAGAAATCATACAGATGAAATAACAAGGGTAAATAATAAGACCTGACTCAGTATGAACACTTAGTAAGTTATCAATGAGGACCAATTACACTCTGTATACTATTTTACTTTGTTGACATGCAATATAAATAGAAAATTTATAGCATGTGAGATAAGAACCTAAGTTTAACTGAGCCTACAATCAGCAATAACCTACTAAAGTACACTTTCACAACTTTAAAATGGTATCCTTTTCCCCATCAAAAAAATAAATGCTAAAAAATGTCCAATGTGATATATCCATGTCATTTTAACTACCAGTACACACATTACAAACACCACACAAGTAGCTCAAGACACACTGCTAAATCTTATTATTTCAAAAAAAGATATTTCATACAATAAGTTGATCTTATATGTTAAGTTTTCCAAGAACAAGATCTAATTCAGATAGCAAACCTCTTGGAAACAGAAGTTAGGAACTTCTATGGTAACAATTCTAAAAATCTTGTTGTGAAAGGAATCATCTGAGTTTTATCTCTAATTAACCTGACTGTACCTCACAATCAGGGAAAGTCAAATTTTGTTTAGTCAGAACAGATTAGTGATGGCTTAGACACACAAAAGTTTGAGAAGGGCTCACCAACTCAGTAGATCTTGGTAACTAGGCAGCACTAAAAGTTAGCAGGAGCAGGCTGAAGGAAAGCAGCCTGAATTTAGAACTAGTTTGCCTTAGTGGAGGGCTTCATGCCTCCCATTTCCACTTCAAACTGAATAAGTCATTATAATTTTAACTTTTACCTACAGAATCAACATTTAACATGGTTTTTGTTATTGTAGAGATTTTGAGTAATCAATAATTTCTTCTTCTTCGTTACTTCACATTATTCTCTGCTAATCAATAGGTGATGGTAACCTGTTATTCTTACTTTGAAAGGATGGCAAGGAAAGTTAGGAGTCTCAGGAAAGCAATGATTTCTTCTTCTTCTTCTTTTTTTTTTTTTTGGTGAGAGCTAATATAAATTTATAGTTTTGAAATGTATGAATTTTATAATATGTTTGTTGTTTACTAAATTTGAACTTTCATCTTAAACTTTCACATTATTTTAGGTTATATACATAGTATGAACTTATACTAAATATGTAAATGTATATTTAAAATATAACTTTAAATATATATAAATATCATTACGTTAAATTATCTACATTATTAATTTTTATAATTTTGGCTGACTAACTTGATTGAAAGTTATCTTTACAATTCAGAGTTGTCACCATCTTTACCATCAATATTTATGCTCATTTTAACATCTGGAAAGCATATATCTTTCAGAAGTTTTGCAGAGTCATTAATAATTGGATGCATTCTAAATCAGTTTTCTAATTCTAATTCAATTTTCTGAGAAGACTGAAGCTAGGAAATCTGAGTAGGAAAGAAGACTTCAAGGAGCATTCACAGTCCTCCAAACTGAAACTGCAAGGAGTACCTTCCAATAATTTACAGTGTTGAAGTGGGTTTCTTTCATTAGGGAAGCTAAGGTCATTCTCTTGCTTTTCCAGTTCCATTTGTTGTGTGGCAATGGCCTCCTCCCACTAACAATTTGTGAGCCGGTAATTGTAGCATTATATCTTCATTGTATAGTGATGGATATCACAAGCCCAGTGATAACAATTAGTTGCACACTGGAAAATGTGAAGGGAGAAGGGTTCTTTCCTTTACATCTGCAATAGCATAATCAGACTGCTTAGCTGGCATATGATTGCAGCCAGAGTACTGTTGGTTACACTTTCAAGTTCACTGGTAATTCCTTCCGGCAGAGCTCCCTGGCACAAGTGCCGGGGTTCAATGTTCCTCTTCACTAAAGGCATGGCTCCCAATCATGTAATTGTTGACTTAAAAGTTGCAAGGATTCCCTCAGTTAGCAGTACCACTTTGGCTCAGATATCAGTAGTAACAGCAACCAAAATTAAAACGGTCCACGGTCCCACCGCCGGCTGTGCTTGGAGCTCCATCGTCCAGCCGCGCCGCGGCCGCCAAGCGCCCCCTCCCGCAACACACAGAGCGCCGCCGCCTCCGGCCCACCAATGATCTATTCTTGAGAATGATAAACCATGTATGTGAGAGAATGTGCCAACAGTTTCAAGATCTGTTCAGAAGGTTTTCAGAAGCATCCTAAATCACCGTTATTGGCACAGCATCTGAAAACATAGCCACCAATGAAAACAACATAGTTTTCTGTGCTAATGGGGAAGGAAATATATACTTTCATTAGTATACCCAAAGCAAATTATGTATATTTAAATTGTGAGATTTGGGAACTGTGCTAGATTCACTGCAGGTGTTTAATATTTGACAAATAACTCTGGTCTTCAATTGACAACTGTGACAATGTTAGATGTTATTTAGTACTAGATAGGCAAGGGATTCTATATAGGATTTCTCTCGATTGTGATAAACTGGACAGATTTTTTATTATCTGCTATAGCATAAAGGAGGGAGCTAACTCTACTATCTGCTTCAAGAATTTTAATAATCAATGTACACATTAGATACCATTATTTCTACAGTAATACGGTACTCTGCTAGGCTCATCTCATTAAACAGTAATAAAGAAAAGAGAATTTAGATGAAAACAAAAATTAAAGTCAGGATACAATATGTTGTAACTGAAAATAAAAGAAAAAACAAAGCTGGGCTTGGTAGTACTTGTCTAAAATCCCACCTACTATGGAGGCTGATGTATGAGGATCACAAGTTGAAGACCAGCCTAGGCAATTTAGTGAGAACCTGTTTCAAAACAAAATAAAAAAGGGCTGGGAGTATAGTTCAGTGGTAGGTAGGGTGCTTAAGCATGTGTGAGGCTATGGGTTTGAGCCCCAGTATCATCAAAACAAAACAAACCACCACCAAAACAACAAAAGGAAAAGCTTTTGGCAGGCACGGTTTTTGATCTAAGTCTAGAAAGATAGTTAAAATTTTAGGTGAACGTATGATTAAGGAAAGACAGCAGTATGAAGTACGAAAGATATGTCCTGAGAAGAGTAAGTGGTCCCAATTGGCTAGGTCACAAAAGATGAACAGAACAGTGGAAAGCATGAATGTATAAAAGGTAGATTTAATCTGTAATGAGGTAAGAGAACAAATTTAATTAATTAACTACATGGTACATAGAAGGGGGTGAGAGATATTATGGTTTTTGAGCAGGTAAGTGACATATTAGGACTAAACTGCAGAAACACTGGCTTGAAGAAGATATGCAGTGTGTAGATTCAATAGAAAAGGAAAGACAAGGGGAAAATTCTTAGATGGCAGTTCAGAAAACATGATAAGCACAAAGTAAATAGTGAAGCACAGAAATGTCAACTTTCGTGATATAAACAAACTTTAGGTGAATAAGCAACAACTTTCCATGTTTCATAAAATAATGGTATAAAAGGAAAAAAGTCCTGGACTGGGAATCAAGAAACTTGAATTCCAATTCTTCTTCTGCTTCACTTTCCCCCACTGTGACTTTGGGCAAGTAGATTTCTCATCTTGATAATGAGAAAGCTTACACTTTCTAAAGTCGTTTCTAACTCTAAAATCCAATGACCATAAAAGCAATTTTTTAGGAGACCTTTACAACCAAAGTTAGACTACTATTTGGGATGGCCATTTATGCAAAAGGCCCAAAGATTTTAAGAAATGACTGGCCCAAGTCAGTGGGCAGATTACCTATCATTTTCTACTGTTGGTATCTTTCTGTAAAAGGTAAAGTATCATTTTAAAAGACAACAAGAGAAGATTCATTACTTCTTTCTAGAAGCCAAAATTCAAGAAACCTTTCTCCTAATTCATGGATACTTAAAATAAACTCTTGCCAAGAAAAACAAACTGTAAAACATAGAAGTTGGAAAACATGAATCATCACTAATATTAAAACCTACATTTGACAATCATGTTGCATGCAGTTTCAAACTTACTGCTGAATCCCATTAGATTTAAATACAAATTCAATAGAAATTTCTTATTTTATAAGTAGCATTTAAATGTAGTCATAAGTAGAAACAAGAACCATATGATAGATAAGTGATATAGACATAAGGAGGCTAGAAGGTGAAGGAGAAGAACACAGAAACAGGCCGAATATACTGTAGTAATGATTATGTGGGTAAAGTCAGAAGGCAAATGCTTGCAAATTTGTATTTTATATTGTGGATTTTCTTATCTGATGGGATTCTGAATTAATGCTACAATAAAAGATGAGGCACTTGTCATTTAAGAGGCAGAAATTATTCCAACAGAACTCTGTGGCAAGTTCTTAAGGAATTTTACAACACATGGAAATATGCACCGCATGACTGCAAATAACAATTTGGGCTTTATTCCACAATTTGGATTTTATTTAACTGTCTTTTAAAAATTTTCTTCTATCTTCATTTCAATCATGTCTATTAATCTGAGAAAAATATTATTACATTGTCCCACTTATTAAAACCTATATTTTATACACTTTTTATAATATGATCCCTTGATTAAAAATTACCAGTATCACAGGCAGCAATCCTAAATTGTTAAAATCTTTTAAGTTCCTCATTTAGTTGTTAGGAGACCAGTTATGCAAATATCGTTTTATCAACTCAACAAGCACATGTTAAAGATGTAGTACTATTTCAGGAACACTACTGGCTGAATTCTAAGACTTACGATTTGACTCTTCATGTTCCATCTCCTCTTTTCTTCCCTTTAAACTTTCATCGGACCTTCTGGCTCTCAGGACTTTAAAACCATCCTTTAAATAATTTAGTGTCCCATAGCTTTATATCCCTTTTTTACTATGTTACTAACAGCAATTTTCTCAGTGCTCTAGGGTATAGAATAGGGAAGGACAAGAGTAATAAGTCAACCTGGAGGGGTAGAGAGAATATACAACACAGGAAGGTAGTGAAGTTACCAGCTGTGGCCAAGATGCCCAGGCCCTAGGAAGCAGTAGCCATCAAACATTAAGGGCTCACAGGATTTAACAGCAAACACTGCAGAATAACCAGTGTGGACAGAACATGGAGGACCTGGAGAACAGTAATTTTCTGAGTGTTCTACTTGTGTGAGATTCTGAGGAGGTAAAGGAAAGCATCCCCAAAGTCACTTATATTTAATGTCCCAAGAAAGAAAATTGAAATTAGAATTCATATGAGGAAAATAAGATTAAGTGACATTTTTTGTATATATGAAATTAAAAGAACACAATAAACACACAAAAGGCTACCTCCAATACAAAATAATGTACTTATGACCACGTGAATGATAGTATAGGTATACATGTTGAGAAACATACCAAAATAGTGAGAAAATTTCAAACAATTAAAAAAGCCAGAAATGGTTTGGTGAGAACAAGAATTCTGTTTGGAAGAAAAATAAAGTAAAAGCATAAAAGCAAAATGTATTGAAGGATGCTAAGAAAATCACAGGACTTCAGTTGTGGGCTTTCAAAAAGAATACATGAGCTGGGCGTGATGGCGAATGTCTGTAATCCCAGCAGTTTGGGAGGCGGAAGCAGGAGGATTGAGTGTTCAAAAGTGAGGCACCAAGCAACTCAGTGAGACCCACTCTCTAATAAAATGCTGGGGATGTAGCCCAGTTGTTGAGTGCCCCTGAGTTCAATCCCTAGTACCTCCTGCCCCCGCCAAAAAAGAATACATGAAGCACCATTAGTTTTCCTGGGCCTGAAAAAGTTTTCAGATTTTGAAAATTTAAGGTGGTATATAATACAGTGCTTTCTTTTTTTTTTCAAGGGTCATTCTTCTAAATCTTGATGGGCTCATTTAATTTAAATAGCCTTTCTGGGAGATTTCTGAGATTCTGGCTTTTGACTCTAAGCAAAAAGTTGTTAGAAGCCAAAGATTCAGACAACAGTGAGATGCTTGGGGAAATTGATAATTGAAACAGGTTATTTTCTAGATATACTTGTTGGAAAATTATTATACAACAGTATTCACAAAAGTAGTGGCTTTCAAGGCTATGACAGCAGCCATAATAAAGTGTTCACTTACATAGATTTATATAATGCACATTCCTATTTTCTTAATTCAATTTCATTAAAAAATGGTAATTTTGTTGGGCACAGTGGTGCATGACTGTACTCTCAGTGACTCAAGGAAGCAGAGGCAGGAGGATTGAAGTTTGAAGCCAACCTTGGCAACCTACGAAGACCTTGTCTCAAAATACAAATAAACAGGACTGGGGATGTACTCAGTGGCAAAGTGCCCCTGGGTTCAATCCTCGGTACCAAGAAACAAGAAAAAAAAAAGATTATTTTGTCTCCTAAAATTAATGACATAAAGAGCTTGTGCAAAAAGTCTGAGGGGACGGGAGAAAGAGCTCAATTGGGGCTGGGGCTGGGGCCGAGCAGCAGAGCACTTGCCTAGCATGTGTGAGGCATTGGATTCAATCCTTAGCACCGCATACAAAAATAAATAAAATAAAGGCATGCTGTCCATCTATAACTACAAAATAACAACAACAAACAATCAAAAAAAAAAAAAGTAGGTCAGTGTGCCTGGAAAATAGAGGAAAGGCAGTGTTAAGAATTTTGAATATTGTTTTAAATAAAAACAAACAAACAACAAACAAATCAAACAAAAGCCAAGATAAAACCTTAATACAAAGGAAAAAAAATAATATTTGTTAAATGTAAAGTCAGAATCAGAAACCAAATTTAATTTTGCCCTTGACTTGGTTCACACGGACATTTTTAAAGTTAAGAATACAAAATATAATGCAAGTGTACTTGACACAAAAAACATTGACTCAATTTCTTGCCAAAGCAGGCATTTATTGAAAGCACATGTACTACATTAAAAAGGATCCTAAAATTTTATATGCCAGATTTGATAAGGGATCTAATTTATATTCTGGCATTTAGTTTGAAGCCTGGATTTGTAATGCAGCAATACAGTAAGGCCTTGATTTTTCTCTTTTCTTTTATAAATAAATCACATTTACTTGGTCACTGACAGTTACAACTACTACAAACTGATGCACTAATTTCAAATGAAGTTTAAAGATGAGGGGCAAGAAGAGCAAGACCCATCTTTAAAGGAAATGACACACATGCTAATCAATGATGGTATGTTTGCAATGATTATGATGTACACAAGCCCTTGGATCCATCCCTAAATCAGAAACGTCATTGCTTTTCTACCAGCTCTAATCATAACCTAGTTCTATACCAAGTTCCCTAAGATTTTTTTTTTTTTTTAAAGAAGTCCTTATGAGGGGGGATAATAGAGGATAGGAAAGGCAGCAGAATACAACAGACACTAGTATGGCAATATGTAAATCAATGGATGTGTAACTGATGTGATTCTGCAATCTGTATACGGGGTAAAATGGGAGTTCATAACCCACTTGAATCAAAGTGTGAAATATGATATATCAAGAACTATGTAATGTTTTGAGCAACCAACAATAAAAATTAAAAAAAAAAAGAAAAAAGAAGAAGTCCTTATTCCTTTAATGATGTTATACAGGCCTTATTTATTTGAAAAGCTTTATTATGTGTCAGGTAGTGGGCCTGAAGAAAAAACATGAAAATGTCCTTATACTTTCCCTGTAATAATACTTTCAAAAATTAACATTGGTATTTCTCTGTCCCATTTTCCTACTAGATAGTCTGTCCCACTTATCACTATATAAAGAGAAGTTCTTGGTATAATAGCAGGCATATAAATATTTTTAAATTAAGAAATGTGTTTTAGGGACCTAGGGAAAGTGATAAGATTGTTCACGTACTTAAGACTACGAGATACAGTTAAGCAGAATATAACCCCACAACCAAATTTCTCTTAAACTAGCATATCATATCAGAGATAAACTTTAGGAATTCATTATAAAAAACTACAAGATAAAGTTGGGAAATAATAGAACCAAGAAATAGTAAAATTGCATCATTACTTCTTATGAGATCTCTTAGAACACATTTTGAAACCTTCCCAAGAGGGCAAAATTGACCCTCTAAAGCCATCTCTACAAAAGTGCATGCAATATTCAGATATTCAGTTTTGTATATCTGAAGTATTCTTATTCTTCGTATACAGAAACATACTTCTGTATACCAGGACCACTCACATGCAATACCCAAATAAACTGGAAACTAGTTTAACTGTATTAAAAACAGTATTTTTAGGGTTTGACACTACTTTTTTTCAGATAAGTTTCATAGGACCATAGATGAAAGGCTAAGACAATTAAATTATATTATTTCTTTAGTATCATAAAAATAAAAACAAATTTCACAATCTTTCTGGGCTTTAGATTCTGTACCTGTGAAACGAAGTACAGATTTGGATGGTCTCTTAAGGAGAGAACCTTCCAGTTCACTAAACTTGTTCTTGGAGTATGACTGAAATTACTGGAGCAAGATTAAAATAACTGAAAATTATTTGTGAGGTTACCACTTGCAAGGGACTTTTTAATACTTTAAAATTTATGGTGACTTTGAATTAAGAAAAGAATTCTTGTTTAAGTTATATCTAAATTATTATGACTTTTTAAAAAAATGTGTCAACTTAGTTAGGCTGAACTATTCTCAGTTATTCTATCAAGTACTAATAAAGTTGCTGCTGTGATGAAATTTTGCAGATGTAATAAGAATCCCTACTAGTTGACTTTAAGTTAATCAAAAGGGAGATTATCTTAGGTGGCCTGACTTATTTGCATAAGCCCTTTAAAAGATAGCCTAGGCTTTTTCTGAGCTCAGATTCTAAACAGCCTATGTCCATGAATTGGGTTCCTACCTGCTTACGATCTTCCATTCCTGGTTGGTTGGATTTTGGATTTGCTCAGCAAGCTTCCATAATCACATAAGCCAATTCCTTGTAATACATCTTTATATTTTCAACTGGTTCTGTATCTCTCATTTAACACTGACTCATGTAATGATATCTTATGATACTTTTAACTGTTCCCATTAAAAATACTTGCCAATTTCAATGAAATAAGTGAGTTTGGGGATTACAATCATACATATTACATGAAGTATATATTCAGATAAAACTGAGGTATACAAAGGTTTGTATCCCTTGATTTATATTCTTCACTGTCTTCCCTTACTTTAGATCTGTTGTCTTCTCATTGCCTCCTTCCTTCTCTATCCAAAACTGTGATGAGAAAAGGATCTAAAACTTATTCACATTGTGGTATTAGAATCTGATAATATTTAGCATGTAAAATTTCCAGGACGTACTTCTCTTAACAAAGGGTGAAAGCTTTAATATAAAGAAGTAATTGGCAAATGGTGGAATAGGCAAGAAAATAAGTATGCTTATACTTATTTTATATTATACTTATAATATGTCATATTCAAATTGGCAAATTCACAGATGACCATGTATTTCAACTACTTGTAATACTGGGTTCTTTCAGGTGTTTTTGATGATTCATTCATTTTATATTCTGGAAATGACTGCAGCCAAAGCTCCTCCATCAGTAACATTTTCTTAACAGATAGTTCTTCTACAGAAGAGATTGATACATTTTGGGTACTGTTTTATTTGGGGGAGGGAATCTTTGTTGGATAATTATAAATTGCTTTATTATTTAAATTTTAATGTACTTACATCAAACATTCCAAACTGGATCATGAACTCTTTGAAGATAAGGTCATATTTCATACCTTAAAAAAAGGATTCCACTACCTCTCTCTTTTTCGTGTAAGAGGGTAGCAATAAAATAGGCACCTAATAAACATTTAAAAATGTTTTTGACATTTCATAGAGCAGTATGTAGAATGAGGACAACTGTGTTTGGCTTTTTTTTTTTTTTTGGTGGTACTAGGAACCCAGGGCCTTGTGTATGCCAGGCAAGTGCTCTACCTCTGAGCTATACCTCCAGTGCCTGTGGTATGGCTTTTTACGTAAAGGAATTTTTTCTGCTCTGTGTGAAAAGCCAGTAGCTATGCCTTTTACAACAATAACTTGAAAAGTTGTACATATTTTAGCCACAAAACTAATATTTATAAATATAAAGATGCATAAATCATTAAGTTAAATTTCACAAAAGACAAACTACATGTTAGATTTTACTAATGCTTTACATGTTACATATTATTTTTACCTTCCAGCAATATTCAGAAGTAGGTGCTAATCATTATAGAGAATTTGGTCTATTGGTAGGCTAAAACATCACTGTTACAAATATGATTATATTCTTAAGAATGTACAGGCAGGGACTGAGGTTGTGGCTCAGTGGTAGAGTGCTTGCCTAGCACGTGGGAGGCCCTGGGTTCGATCCTTAGCACCAATTGAAAATAAATAAATAAAATAAAGGTATTGTGTCCAACTACAACTAAAAAATAAATATTAAAAAAAAAAGAATGTACAGGCATTAATGGCCCATCATGTAGGATAACTAGTATACTAGGATTAAAATGATTATGTTTTGTAAATAACTGAATGAATGAATATATTAGACCCCTATAAATCCACAATTTAATATTACTAAGTAAGAAAAGGCCAGAAACTATAAGGGACAAGACTAACAAGTATGGTTAAACAGAAATTAAAAACTTCCATTATGTAATAAAGCACCAAAAGTAAACTCTAAAGACAAATTGGGAGAAATGTTTACAATTCATCTAGGGATTTATTTCCTCAAAAACCAAAGGGGAAACAATAAACAAAAAAGAAAGCAGGAAAAATTAAGCCATCCAAAAGAAAAATATAGATGGGCAACAAAGTTAGGAATTGATAGGAGAGGTAAATAGAAATGACCCATAAGCATATTAAAAAGTATGGAATTACAACAATAACTCCAGAAAAGCAAATTAAAATGAAGTAATGTCATTTAAAGCTTACCACCTTAGCAAAACTTTTTTTTGGGGGGGAATTCGGAACGTTGGGCATTGAACCCTGGGGTACTTTACCACTGAGCTATATCCCCAATCCTTTCCATTATTTATTTACTTTTTGAGACAGGGTCTCACTGGGTTGCTGAGGATGTTGAGGCTGGCACTGAATCTTTGTGATCCTCTTATCTCAGCTCCTGAACTGCTGCAATTACAGATGCATATGCAAAACTTAGACATTTAAACTAGGAATACGTTTTCTGGAGAGCAGTTTGGCATAATTTATCAGAAGTTAAATTTAAAGAAATATTTATTTATTTTTGTTGTAGGTAGACTTAAGATCTTTATTTTATCTTTATGTGGTGCTAAGGTTTGAACCTAGTGCCTCATGTGTGCTAGGTGAGCACTCTATCACTGAGCCACAACCCCAGCCCCAGAAGTTAAATTTTCATTTTATAAGACTTAGGAATTTGATTCTGGAGGTTGAGGCTAAAGAAATACCCCAAAATATATATAATATACATACATACGTAAGCATTATTTATAATGACAAAAACTGGAAAACAACCCAATAGCTTTCAATAATTTTACAGAGCAGCACCATCTGCAGAGGCTAAGCAACCTTGGATGTATTCTGTTACTGGTTCCAGAAAGATTTCACAGGTCACTTAGTACCAGGCATGAATTTATTAGAAGTGTTATGGTTTAGATCTGAGGTGTTCCCCAAAAGTGCATGTGTGAGATGATGCAAGGTTTAGAGGTAAAATGAGAGCCCTAACCCAATCAGTAAATTAATCCCCTGATAGGGATTACCTGGGTGGTAACTGAGGATTGGTGGCTGGAGGAGGTGTATGTATTTTGTCCAAAGTGAGGGGAATCTCTCTCTCTCTGCTTCCTAGTTCTATGTCCTGAGCTGCTTTCTTTCCCCACATCCTTCTGTCATAATGTTTTGCCTCACCCTGGGCCCAGAGCAATGGAGTTGGCCATTTACACCCTGAGACTTCTGAAAATGTGAGCCCCAAAATAAACATTTCCTCCTCTAAATTGTTCTTATCACAGCAATGAAATGGCTGACTAAAACAGAAAGGATAAGGAAAGGGAAAAAGGGGAAATTCTCAAGGGAGAGCAGGTCCTCCTGGAAGGGTAGAGGAATGGCATGCCACTCTTGCCTTCCAGCTTTATTGAGTATCCCAGGGAAATTCCACAGAGTTCCACCCAGTTTCACCTCTTGATTTTTGACTGATCAGACTTCCAAGTCCCCACTGTGCATGGTTTTACCCTATGGAAGGGAGAGTTTACTGCACAAAGAAAAAGCTAAAGATCCAAGGCAACTTTGGCTTACGCTGACTGGCTCTAATTGAAACGTGCTCTTATAGATTTTATGGTGAGGGGGCTTTGCTATTAATTATACTGTCTGAGTTCTAGAATCTGATATGTGTAAAGATCACAAAAGTCCCCCTTTCATTGTAACTTATTTTCTTATTGTCAAGGAGGAGCCTTTAGATCTGCGTTTCTCCTGTAGATAATAAGAATATTTGCTGAGGAATGTGGCATATCCTATTGACTTAAATCAAGAAGGGCCACAGGTGAATTGCTTCTTAAAAGAAAGTATGCTGGGGTGAGAGGGTGGTGGTGGTGAGTATAGTAGGCCTGGTTAATAGAATTATCCCCTTAACCTCATGTTCCCACTGCTTATGTCTGTTTGTTACCTATCAAATAGAATAAGCTATGGTTAATTCATAAAATAATACAACTTTTTATTTTAAAAAGGCAGAAAAGTTTGTATTATTAAAGTCAGCTATTTCATTACATAAAAAGCTATAAAATAGTATTACAGTACGATTTTATTAAAATGAATAATTTCAGTACTTTTTATAATAAAATATAACCTGGAAGGAAACACCTCAAAATAATAACAAAGAGCATCAGATTATGAGACATGGTGGGATTATGAAAGTATTTTCTTCCTGCATTTATGTATTTCTTTATTTTTTCTTTTTTTGTGGGGGTGGTGTGGGAATTGAACCCAGGGCCTCATGCATACTAGCAAGCACTCTACTACTGATGTACACTTCCAACCCCTGGATTATGTGTTTCTGTAATGTCCAGATTTAAAAAATGACTAAGAAAAAAGAAGTATAGTTCAAGTATAACATAACAATTGTGTTTATCTGTTCCACTTTGGTGTTGTGTGGACATACAAGTATTCAATATTACATAGTTTATACAATACAGTTACTTTTGGCAGGGGGTGGGGTACTGGGGATTGAACTCAGAGGTACTTGACCACTGAGCCACATCCACAGCCCTATTTTCTATTTTATTTAGAGACAGGGTCTCACTTAGTTGTTTAGTGCCTTGCTTTTGATGAGGCTGGCTTTACACTTGTGATCCTCCTGTCTCAGCCTCCTGAGCCACTGGGATTACAGGTGTGTGCCACCATGCCCAGCAGTTACATGGTTTTTAAATTAAAACTGGGATTAAAGAGTAGACATAAATATAATCAACATATATCTTTGTCAGTATTAGCCAAATACGTATGCCTATTTAGCTCCATAAATTCACTATGAGGATCTATGAATTGAGGATCTATGAATTTCAAGCTTTGGTCAAAAGCATGTTCTCTGTTTTAGAACTAGCATAGGAATCATGTCATGTGTTCATAAGCAATGAGAGATTGAAGTATTAAGTTCCTTCACTATATATATATCAAAGCTGTTCCCAGTAGTTTCAATGAAGAATATTTAAATTTTTAAATTTATAGCTCCAGAAACAATAGGGGTGTGTATCCAGCAGCTCAAGTTCCCATTTATTTTGCTTATTTTACACATAGTTAGAAATAGCTACACAGTAACACCATTCCCTAATATGCTATAGCACTCAGAAACTGCTTCAAATTAATAGCTGATAAGATCCTCAGAGAGTAGGGTATGTTCGTGTTTTATTTGTTGCAGTCTGACAGTCCACTATATACTCTAAAGAATGAAATGTAAGGTGGGGAGGTCCTGACAGTACTGATTATGGAAATCTGATCTTCTTCTCTAGGTATGTGGCTGTATATCCTGTACTTAAATCTTACAGAACTGTAACAGTCCTAAAAGGAAAGTAATAGCATGCCACCAGCTGTGCTTGGCATCTTTCTCTCTTTAAATTCTAAAATGGATGCATATATTTTATTTTTTTAAAACTTTATACATACAGGGATATATATTGGAGAAAAGCTAAGACTGGTTAAGGACAGGTCAATAAGACTGAGAAAATGTTTCCATGAATGCTATATATGCCCCTTGCAACAAATCTTCAAAGTGGCATTGATATTCCATAGAAAATCTTTGGTCAAATATACGAGTGTGGAGTCCCTGCTGGTCAAAGCTAGTAAAGTTGTTCTTTTAGCTCAGTGGCAAAGAACCCATACCATATAGTATAAGAGGCCAGAGACTTGAAATAGATTCCTGCCAATTGCTATTTACTTTGAAAGCTTCCTAAATGAATGATAAGCTTTCTGCTCTGAGAAGGGTATGGAATAGCCTCAAGTTGTATATGCACTCCTTATGTAGAAAATAAGGAGAGCTCATATGGCATATTGCTGTTCTCTATTTTAGAACTAGCACAGGAACCATGTGATGTGTTCATTGCTATGGTAACTACATTTCAGTAGTGAACAGGAGAGCAAACGGGCATGTAAAACATGTATAAGTTGTCAATATATAAGTAATTGCTGCCCTAGAGCTGCAATAACTTAAATTTCATCGATGCATGACTTATTGGAATAAAATGTATCCCTTCTATTTTTAGAAATGAGGTTAATAAGCTTTCACTCCCCATAATGGCTTCTCCATTTGAGAAAACAAATGATTAGTATTTTTAATTCCAGGGTTTCAGTTACTTCTTAGAGAACTCCTATTATTGTTGCTACAACTACTATTATTACTAAAAAGTATGGGCCATGTTCTATGTGATATGAAAATGGAGTCTCAGCCTTAGTCAATTGGAAAAATGCTCTTAGTCAATTGAAAAAATGTTTGAGGACACTGTTGGGACCAACTGAATCATATTTTGAGGCTGAATACACGGAGGGAATTCTCTGATTTGACACTAGCATTATCTTTATAGTCTAGCGCTTGCTGGCCAGAGCAACCAAAAAACAAGGTCTTATCAAGATCTAGTACTCCTTAATTACTTTCAGATTAGTCTCTGTCCTTCATTTTAATGAGATTTATAATAGTTTAAATTTAAAGTTTCTGTATGATGCCACTTAGGATAGCAATCTTAGCAAGTTTCTCTGACAATTCTTCCTCTTTCCTTCCCTTCCTTTTCATCCATAATTCTGGTTTATGTGGCAGTTAACTGGATTTGACACCAAGAACTTAAAAAAAGTTAATGACTTAAAAATATAAAGATCAGCCCTTAACACAACTATTTTTAATAAGTTATACTCCATGTATACCTTTTATTTATTTATTTATTTATTTTTATGTGGTGCTGAGGATTGAACCCAATGCCTCTCATGTGGTAGGCAAGTGCTCTACAACTGAGCCACAACCTCAGCCCACAAATTATTTTTAAAAAGCTATAATCTATACCAAACTTCATATTAACTTAAACCTCTGGTAATATAATCAAATTACTTATAATAATGACTATCACACTATGGAGATATACCTTAAATCTGTATATATACAAAATTGCACCTTTAGATAACAAATACTTTGAGTTTCTTTTATAAATTCCGTGGGAAATAAAACACTGCTTTACTACAACAAATATTAATATCAGAATGAATAACAACAAAAAACCCCACCAGAATTATGACTATTAATAGAAAATGCTAATATTCTAAGCTTTACTATTGTTATAAGTTGCAATTAATTGACCTGGAAAGTCTCTTATTGTAATAGCTTTCTAATCTAGAAAAAGTGCCATTTTATTGGAACCTTGAGGAAAATAATAAAGCAGGCTATATTTACAATCATCATACTTTATGCATAACAATTCAAGTAGAAAGCAAGATGGAAAGACTACAAATTTGTATATGTAATCTTTTGTGTACAAAAGAATAATTTATACTTTGGGCTGTTTCTGCAATAGGAGTATTTTCTTCAAACTCATTGGTTCAGTGGCACCATATGGAGCCTGCTGATCTTCAGATACCAAGAATGTCTCCAAGATACATTTCATTCTAGTGTGTTAAAACTTTCTACCCTGCAGCTGTCATTATAACTATATAATTCATACCCTACTATAAAAATGCAAATCATAGAGCTTACTCTGCTTATAGATATAGAAGAGATTTCTAATGGTATCTGGTTTTCCCAGTCATATTTCTACTCTTTATTAGAATCATTCCATACATGTGAAGCCACTAATCACTCTGCCTATTTAACTATGCTATAGATAGAGGAAAGATGAGAAAGAGGGCAAGGGAGAAAGGAAAAAAAAACAATTTTATATGTAGGAATATAAATTAATGAACTTCAGCTACATACAACAATATGGATGAATATTAGAAACATACTAATGAAGGAAAAGAGCAAAACTCAGAAGACTAAATATTGCATTGTGCCATATCTATAAAGTAACAAAAGAAGCTCAACTGAACAATATTTTATATAAAAGTCTATGAACATACACACATAAACATATATACATAAACAAGTGTATAAATAAATGCACACATATATTTGGGCTATACACATACACATCTCCCTTATGTATGTAACCCTAATACATACATATAATGGGCATATTGTATATTTTAACTACTTATAAGGTGTAATGTTAAATGAAAGCACAAAAGTGAGAATAGGTATTATCTCTGCAACAGGATGGCAGGAGCTTCAAATGATGAAGGCAGAAGAATATGCTTTGTTACATATCTTACACATATTCTATGACATATATTAAATGTTTCATAATAAAGGAAAAAGGCAAGAGAGAATACAAAAGAAGGACATGAAAATATAGTAAGTATGATGTGTGTAGAACATCATAGTTCCCATTTTACCACAAGAAAGAATGAGAGAGTACTAGAAGCTACCATGGGAAATCACCTTTCTTTTATTCAGTTTAAAAGCATACATTTATCTGTGTTGTGAGTGTAAGGTAGGAGAAATGGAGTTTAAGGTTTTCTTCCCCTAAACTTCAGAGCCTATGACTTCTTCCCCACGTCTATTTTTTTTTTTTGGACAGGATTTCACTATATCGCCCTGGCTGGCCAATTCCTTGACTCAAGCAATCTTCCTGCCTCAGCCTCCCAATAGCTGGGACTATAGCCATGCAATACTATGCCCAGTTAATAAAATGATATAAATTAACTAGAAAATACTAGAACTGGTAGGTCTACATTTTTTAATTACCAAGAAAATAAAAAATCTTTAAGAACCGATTGCTAGATTATCCCGACTCCCTATTATCCCAAATTAATCTATATTTACTATGCCCATATTCTTTAAAAAAATTTTTTAAGTTGTAGATGGACAGCATACCTTTATTTTATGTGCTTATTTTTGTATGTGGTGCTGAGGATCAAACCCAGTGCCTCACATGTGCTAGGCAAGCACTCTGCCACAGAGCCACGGCCCCAGCCCCATTTTTTTTATTGGTTCTTTTAAGTTATACATAACAGTAGAATCCATTTTGGCATAATTTTAAGAGCATGGAATATATCTTGGAATATATCAGTCCTAGGTATCTCCCCTCCCCCATCCCTGCTCCCTTACCTCTGCTTTACTGATATTTATTGATATTTCTGCCATTACCCATAGCGTGTTTTTTTTTGTTGTTGTTGTTAATTTCATGTGGATGTATATGATGGTGAAATTTACTGTGGCATATTCATATATGTACATAGGAAAGTTATGTCAGATTCATTCCATTGTCTTTCTTTCCCTCACCCCCACCACTTTCCCTTCATTGCAGTTGTCTACTCCATTCAACTTTTTCTTCTTCTTTTTAAAAAATCCTTCCCCATCCACTACTGGGGATTAATTTCCATATATCAGAGAAAACATTTTACCTTTGGTTTTGGAGACTGGCTTATTGTACCTAGCATGATAGTCTCCAGATCCATCCATTTAACAGAAAATGTGCCTTTGGCTGTGTAATGTAAAAAGGTGGGGTTAAAAAAAAGTCATTCTTCGTATTGGCTGAATAATACTCCATTGTGTGTGTGTGTGTGTGTGTGTGTGTGTATCACATTTTCTTTATCTATTCATTTGTTAAGGGCACCTAGGTTGGCTCCATAGCATAGCTATTGTGAATTGGGCTGCTATAAACATTGATGTGGATGCATCAATGAAGTATACTGATTTTAAATCCTTTGGGTATAAACTGAAGAATAGGGTAACTTACCAAATGTTGATTCCATTTCTAGTTTTTTTGAGGAATCTCCATACCACTTTCCAGAACGGTCACACCAATTTGCAGTCCCATCAACAATGTATAAGTGTACCTTTTCCCCACATCTGCACTAACATTTATTATTACCTGTTTAATTCTAATTTGTTATATATAACAGCAGAAATTTTGTGTACAACCAGAGATGTGCACTATGTACCTATTCTAATCTATTAAACACTACGTAGCTATGTCAAAGTAGAGATTTAGAAATGTTACCACCCCTACTTAAAAACTTTTACTACCTTCTGTTATTATTGTAAGACCAAGGGCAGGAAGAGCAATTATGGGTTATTGCATTAAAATGGGCAAGTGATAATGACATAATGAACTAGAGAGAAGCAGTGGAGGTGGTAAAAAGTAGTTAATTTTTGTTCTGAGTAATGTGTCCTTAGGTGATTATGGCATTGTGCAAAGATCACAGAGCGTACTTAAATAAACATGAAGGTATAGGTCAATCACTCTTGATGCAATCAAAAGAAGCAGTAAACCACAAGATGTACGAAGCTGCTACTGGCATAACATGGAATAGTGTTTTACAGTAAAAGAAATTTTTATAAGTAGGACTATACTCTAAAATAATGATGAAAATATAGTAAGCAATAAACATCACAGTGTTATAGTCATTATCAACTATTATGTATCCTACATAAGTATATGTGCTGTTCTTTTATATGACTCGCTGCACATGTTTGTTTCCAACAGCATCATCATAAACATGAGGAATGCATTCTACTATGACATGATGGCTGTGATGTCATTAGGCAATAGATATTTTTTTAGCTCCAATGCAATCTTATATGACCACCATTGTATATGTGGTCTGTTGTTAACCAAAACACAGTTAAGCAGTGCATGACTGTACATTAAATTTAGGTAGAATCAAAGCCAGGAGCAATGGTGCATACCAGTGATCCCAGCTACTTGGAAGGCTAAGGCAGGAATATAGAAAGTTCAAGGCCAGCCTCAGCAACTTAGCAGGACCCTGTCTGAAAAATAAAGAGGGCAGGGGATGTAGCTCACGGGTAGAGTGCCCCTGGGCTTAATATCCAGTACCATGAAAAAATAAAAAATAAAAGATAGTCAAAAGTGATTGTTGTGCTTTAAGTTAATATGTGACTATGGTTATCAAAGCTCTCTAACAGCAATTTATTTGGATATTTATTGACCAAAAATTGCCACACAATGTCTGAGAATTAAGAGTAACAACTAAGCATTAGAAATTTCTTCAAGATGCTCAAAGAATCAAGAAGTAGTCTCTTATGTACACATTGCCTATTTACAGTTATTAAAAGCTCCATTATAAGGTCAATGAACCAACGGTAAATAATTAACACCTATTATATACTTGAAAATATGGGGGATGAAAGTTAGTCTAAACATCTCCCCACTTCAATTAATTTAGAACCCAGTAAGTAAATTAATTTTTGATATGAAAACTTTCTCTCTTTTTTTTTGGTACTGGGGATTAACCTCAGGAGCACTCGACCACTGAGCCACATCCCCAGTCCTTTCTAATATTTTATTTAGACTCAGGGTCTCAACGAGTTGCTTAGTGCCTCAATTTTGCTGAGGCTAGCTTTGAACTCATGATCCTCCTGTCTCAGTCTCCCGAGCTATTGGGATTACAAGTGGGTGCTATCACGCCCGGCATATGAAAAAATTTCTATAAAAATGTAAGGACCAAGTGTGATATACCAAAGAAAGTTCTATAAGCTTGGGGAAAATTAATGAAGGAATGAAGATTATATAGAACAGACCGGATATCTCTTCCAAGACACACTACGACACCACCCTGAACTAGGTCTTATTGTTTTAAGAATACTTCTTCATCCTGTATGACTTCAGAAGTATGATTCCATCACAATACTTATCTGTAATTATAATTACATTGAATGTCCAATTGAAAGATGCCTGTCTCTCTCACAGACAGTAAAACCCATGACAACAGAGACCATGTCTATTTTTGTTTACCCAAGTATTCCTAGCATTTAAAACTTAGAGGCTACTTAAATCATTATGAAATTAATGACTAAAGGAAGGCAGAAAGTTCAAATTATTCTTCCAGGTTTTCCAGGCTCATGGAAATTGTTGTTAGTTATAATAGGTAACCTTTGTTTAAAAAGGCCTGGTTTTGACCACCATTGCTACTGCCTTTGATACCACTGTTGCCAACCCAAGGTCACCTGGAGGTGTTCTTTCTGGGTGCTGCTGCCATGGCAGCAGCCGCTGCTCCTGATGCACCTGGAGATTGCCTGGGTGACGCTGACCCCATGGCTACAGTTGCAGTCGCTGCTGCAGACACTTGTTTCAGTACTGTTGATGCTGACCTGCGGCCTGCTGCCACCAACCACCAACCACCACCACTGCACGGAGGACTGCTGAGGGGGAGACTCTAGGTTTGGTAGCATATGGCTGCACTCATCTTGGGGCGCTGAACAGGGCCTGGGGCCAGGGTGCCAGCCAGTTTACCACAACAGCATCTGTTTGGGGACTCTGGCTGGGACCTGCAGCTCCAGTGTGGGGATGGATGCCTGTGGGTTTGGAGGCGCCTGAGGTCTTCCTGCTGGGAGTGCTGGTGGCCTCTGTTTTACTGTTGCATCTCAGGGTTACTCCTTTGCATGAGTGTATCCCTGGTAGTCTCTCTGTAAGTAGGAGCAGCACTGAGATCTTGGGACTGCAGCATGGCCAAGCCTGAGGTATTTGAAGTCCAGACTGGTGGGATAGTGACTGGGTCTGTGAGAGCAGATCTGGGCCTGGTGATCTCATGAGACGTCAGAGAAAGGGCTGAGAAACTTTTGAACACTGACAGAGACAGTTTTTTAAATTTTCAATGGAGATTTATTTATTTTTTTCTGTTCACTAATATCTCTACCATATTTGGATCAGGGTTTTTTTTTTTGTTGTTTTTTGTTTGCATCAGTGTATGGAGGACAATGATATATGAATGGTGTTTTGCATTTTTGTTGTATTTTTATATCTTTAATTTTTTCTCTTTGTCTGTATTCTTCCTATCACTTGTCTGCTTTCTTGGATTCTCTTTCCACCTTTTCTCCAACTAAAAGCCAGTCTCTGTCAGCTCCTCTTCCACTCTTCCTATGAACCTTTGCTTGTAGCTTCTCTCTTCCTCCCTTGTGAACATTGCATGCTAGGGTATTTCTGTTCTCTTGTTTACCACTTGAAATTGTAAATTGTTTTAGCAAATTTTCTGCTTATAGAAATTATCTACTATAGGTAGTTATTGAACTCATCATTTTGGTTTAATGTGAGAAAGAGTAGATGCCTTAGTGGGAGCTATTAGGTTTAAGGCGATATATCGTTTATACTGGGTGCTGTTCATATTGGTCTCACTATTAAAGGCAAGGCACTGAAAACCTTCAGGGACACTATAGGTCTATAGGGAAAAATTTGTGCTGCCGTAGATCCATACTGCTAGATAGGGAAACACACAAACAACATGAAAAAATAAGGGAATAAAATGCTCCCAACAAACCAAGACGCTCCAATTGCAGAAGCCACTGATAACACAGCAGAAGAAATGTCCAAAGAACTCAGAATGTACATAGTTAAATTGATCTGTGTGAATTAAAGGATAGTATAAGGAGAGAAATCAAAGAAAAAATACAGGAGGTCAAAAATTACTTCAATAATGAGTTAGAGATTGGGGGGGGGGGACCCAAGCAGAAACCCTCCAAGTGAAGGAATCAATAAACCAAATTATAAATTCAATAGAAAGCATCCACCAACAGACTAGACCACTTGGAAGACAGAACCTCAGACAATAAAGACAAAATATATAATCTTGAAAGTAGAGTTGACCATGCAGAGAAGAAACCAAGAACAGAACATCTAAGAATTATGGGATAACATAAACAGACCAAATTTAAGAGTTGTCGGAATAGATGAAGGAACAGAGATACAAACCAAAGGAATGTGCTACCTTTTCAATAACGTAATAGCAGAAAATTTCCCAAACCTATAGAATGGAATGGAAAATCAAATACAAGAGGGTTACAGGAACCCCAAATGCACAAAATTACAGCAGACCATCACCAAGACACATTATAATGAGAATGACTAACACACAGAATAAAGATAAAATCTTAAAGGCCATAAGAGAAAAAAAATCAATTTACATATAGAGGGAAACCAGTTTGGATCTCAATGGATTTCTCAACCCAGACCCTCAAAGCTAGAAAGTCCTGGAATAATATACTTCAAGCTCTGAAAGAAAGTGGATGCCAACCAAGACTTTTATATCCATCGGAGGTAAGTTCCAGGTTTGAAGATGAAATTAAAACTTTTCATGATAAACAAAAATTAAAATAATTCACAACTAGAAAGCCTGAACATAGAACATTCTCAACAAAATATTCCATGAGGATGAAGTGAAAAAAAGAGTGAAAACCAGCAAAGGGAGGATCTACACTAAAGGAATCTGCAATCAGAGGAGAAAGTAAGTCAAATTAAAAACTAGAAATAAGTCAGAATGACAGAGAATACAAATCATATCAATAATAACCTTGAATGTTAATGGCCTAAACTCATCATTCAAAAGACAGACTGGCAGATTGGATTAAAAGCAAGACACAATAATATGCTATCTTCAAGACACTCACCTCATGGGCAAAGACATCCACAGGATCAAGGTGAAAGGATGGGGGAAAAAAACATATCAATCATATGGATTGCATAAACAAGCAGGGGTTTCCATTCCCATCTCAGATAAAGTTGACTTGAAGCCAAAGTTAATCAGAAGAGACAAAAAAGGACATTTCATACTTCTTAAGGAAAGTATATACCAGCAGGACATAACAATTATAAATATTTATGCCCCAAACAGCGGAGCATCTAACATACATCAAACAAACCCTTCTCAATTTCAAACAGACAACAACACAATAATACTAGGTGACTTTAACACATTCCTCTCACTATTGGACAGATCTTCAAAAAAAAAAAAAAAAAAAAAAAAAAAAGAAAAAGAAAAAAGAAACAACCCCAAAACCAAAAAAACACAACTAAAAACTAAATAAACTATAGAACTAAATAATACAATCAATAATATTTCTTTCTTTAATAATGTCTGTTTCATTGTACTATCCTTCCTATCTCCCCAACCCCTCAATCAATAATATTTCATCTATCAACAATCAAATATACTTTCTTCTCAGCAGCACATGGCTCCTTCTCTAAAACAGACCATATCTTATGCCGCAAAGCAACTCTTAATACAAAAAAAAAAAAAAAAAAAAAAAAAAAAAAAAAACAACCAGAGATAATATCCTGTATTCTATCAGATCACAATGGAATGAAATTAGAAATCAAGGATAAAGTAAAAAATAGAAACCATTCTAACAAATGAAGACTAAATAATACAATGTTGAATGATGAATGGATAGTAAAAGAAATCAAGGATGAAATAAAAATTCTTAGATGTAAATGAGAACACTGATAAAACATATCAAAATCTTTGGGACACTATGAAGGCAGTACTAAGAGGAAAGTTTATTGCCCTGAGTGCATTCATTAAAAGAATAAAAAGTCAACAAATAAATGACCTAACACTACATCTCAAAGCCCTAGAAAAAAACCAAAAACAAATCAACACCAAAAGCAGAAGACAGAAAATAATTAAAATCAGAGCTGAAATCAATGAAACTGAAACAAAAGAAACAACTGAAAAAAATGACAAAACAAAAAATTGGTTCTTTGAAAAAATAAATAAAATAGATCAACCTCTGGCCATGCTAACGAAGAGAAGAGAGAAAACTCAAATTACTAAAACACAAGATGAAAAAGGAATATCACAACGGAAATACAGAAGATAATTAGAAACTATTTTGAAAACTTATACTTCAATAAAATAGAAAATATAAAGACATCAACAAATTTCTAGAGATATATGACCTACCCAAACTGAATGAGGAGGTCATACATGATTTAAAAAGATCAATTGCAAGTAATAAAATAGAAAAAGTCATCAAAAGCCTACCAACCAAGAAAAGCCCAGGACCAAATGGATTCTCAGCCGAGTTCTATAAGATTTTCAAAGAAGAATTAACATCAATACTCCTCAAAGTTTTCCATGAAATGGAAAAAGAGGGAACCCTTCCAAACTTATTCTATGAGGCTAATATCACCCTGATACCAAAACCAGACAAAGACACATCAAGGAAAGAAAACATGAGACCAATATCCCTGATGAACATAGATGCAAAAATTCTCAATAAAATTCTGGCAAATCACATACTAATTAAAAAGATAGTGCAGCATGATCAAGTAGGGTTCATCCCAGGGATGCAGGGTTGATTCAACATATGGAAATCAATAAATGTAATTCATCATATTAATAGACTTAAAAAAAGAATCATATGATCATCTCCATAGATGCAGAAAAAGCATTTGACAAAATACAGCACACCTTCATGTTCAAAACACTAGAAAAACTAGGAATAGCAGGAGCATACCTCAACATTGTAAAAGCTATATATGCTAAGCTTCATTCTAAATGGAGAAAAATTGAAAGCATTCCCTCTAAAAACTGGAACAAGGCAAGGATGTCCTCTTTTACCACTTCTATTCAACATCATCCTTGAAACTCTAGCCAGAGCAATTAGACAGAAGAAAGAAATTAAAGGAATACAAATAAGTAAAGAAGAACTCAAACCATCACTATTTGCTGATGACATGATTCTATCTAGAAGATCCAAAATATTCCACCAGAAAACTTCTAGAATAAGTGAATTCAGCAAAGTAGCAGGACATAAAATCAACACCCATAAATCAAATGCATTCCTTTACACCAATGATGAATCCACTGAAAGAGAAATTAGGAAAACTACCCCATTCACAGTAGCCTCAAATAGAATAAAATACCTGGGAATGAATCTAACAAGAGAGGTAAAAGACCTCTACAATAAGAATTACAGAACACTAAAGAAAGAAATTGAAAAAAACCTCAGAAGATGGAATGATCTCCCATGCTCCTGGTCAGGCAGAATTAATATTATCAAATGGCCATATGACCAAAAACATTATACAGTTTTAATGCAATTCCTATTAAAATCCCAATGACATTCTACATAGAAATAGAAAAAGCAATCATGAAATTTATTTGGAAAAATAAGAGACCCAGAACAGCCAAAACAATCCTTAGCAAGAAAAGTGAAGCAGGAGGCATCACAATACCAGACCTTAAACTATACTGTAGAGCTATAGTAACAAAAATGGCATAGTATTGGCATGAAAGCAGACTTGTAGACCAATGGTACAGAATAGAGTACACAGAGACAAAGGTGCCAAAACATTTACTGGAGAAAAGATAGCCTATTCAACAAATGGTGCTGACAAGAGTGGAAATTCAAACGTAGAAAAATTAAGTTAAACCTCTATCAACTCAAAGTGGATCAAGGACTTAGGCACTAGAACAGAGACCCTGTGCCTAATAGAAGAAAAAGTAGGCCCAAATCTTCACCATGTCAGCCTAGGATCTGACTTCCTTAACAAGACCCCTAAAGTGCAAGAAGTAAAATCAAGGATCAATAAACGGGATGGATTCAAATTAAAAAGCTTCTTCTCAGCAAAGGAAACATTCAATAATGTGAGGAGAGAGCCTACAGATTGGGAGAAAATCTTTACCCCACGCACCTCTGATAAAGCATTAATTTTTAGGATATATAAAGAACTAAAAAAAAAAAAATTAACACCAAAAAAACCCAAATAACCCAATCAACAAATGGGCTAAAGAACTGAATAGATACTTCACAGAAGAAGAAATAACAATCGATCAACAAATATATGAAAAAGTGTTCAATATCTCTAGTAATTAAGAGAAATGCAAATCAAAACTACACTAAGATTTCATCTTACTCCAGTCAGAATGGCAATCATCAAGAATTCAAGCAACAATAAGTGTCGGTAAGGATGTGGGGAAAAGGTACACTCATACATTGCTGGAAGGACTGCAAATTGGTACCATCATTATGGAAAGCAGTATGGAGATGCCTCAGAAAACTTGGAATGGAACCATCATTTGACCCAGCTATCCCACTCTTTGGTTTATACCCAATCCCCCAAAACCAAACACCAAATGTTTTCTCTAATATGTGGATGCTAATTCATAATAAAGCGGGAGGGGACATAAGAGAAGAATAGAGTTGCCTTAGATTAGGTAGAGGGAAGTGAAGAGAGGGGAGGGGAGGAGATGTGGGGATAGGAAGGATAGTAGAACAAAAGAGACGTTATTACTTTACATATATATGTGACTGCATGATCAATGTGATTCTACAATACAGTATACTCAGAAAAATGAGAAATTATAACCCATCTATGTATGATATATCAAAGTGCATAAATGCATTCTACTGTCATGTATAACTAATTAAAGCAAATAAAAAAATTTCAAAAAAAGGCCTGGTTTTATTTATAGTGCAAATTTCTTCACTCATTCATTCAATAACTATTTATGGAGTGACTATATACAAAAGACATTGTTTAAGGGATCAGAGATACAGCAACAAATGAGATACAAAGTCTTTATCCTTATGGAGCACACTTTACACAAACTATGCTCATTCTTGCTTTCATGGCAATTTCATATCATTCCTTCTAGGGAGAATATCTTATTTATTCCTTCCCATCACCTCTATCATGAAGATTTCCTCAAACCTCTGGTATGGTTGCCAGATGAAATGCAGGATGCCTGGATATGCAATGAATAATTTTTGGATATGCAATGAATAATTTCTTAGTATAAGTATGTCCCAAATACTGTGTGTCCCATCTAAAATCAAATTTATCTGGACACATTGTATTTTTATTTGCTAAATCTGGCAGCTTATTATCTGGCAATTTTCCCTTTCCAAAGTTTCTGTTCTAATTACACTTAGAATCATAGAGATTAACATTTAATTATCCTCTTCTGTAGGATTTTTATTTTGTTGCTTCATGTTTTAAGCACTTAACAGATACTTGATAGATGGACACAGAAATTAAAATTACAATGAAGATTTATTTACAAAGATCTTCTTCCAATTATATTTGTAATGCTGGAAAAAAACAGAAACAGTAAAAATGTCCAACAATAGAAGGCTAATGAAAATAAATGACATTATGCATCCATGCAAAATGATAATTGAAAGAACAATTAAAGACACTGGAAAATGTTGAAAATATAATATTAAGTGGGAAACAGGATATACAACTATAATAAAAAATAATTTCAACTTGTTAAAATTTGCATATACAGAACAGTTAAAAATGCCAATGTCAGGCTGGCAATATAGTTCAGTTGGTACAGTGCTTGCCTTGCATGTATAAGGCCCTGGGTTTAATCCCAGCACCACCCCCCCACCAAAAAAAAAGCCTATATCATGAAAGAGAAAGACAAGGAACTCTTCTAGATTACAAGTAACCAAAGAAATAGAATAAAGGTAGTGCCTCATTTTGGACTGGATCTTGAAGACAAAATAGCTGGAAAGAACATTATTGGGAGAATTAGAAAAACTTGAATATGTACTATGGTTAGATATATATTTGGAAATAGTGGTGGTGATGAAAGACCATGCACACAAGAAAATGAATGAATGATGAAATCCCTGCACGGAATCATGAAAAAAAATTCAGAGTAGTTATTGCTGGGAGATATGATGAATATTAATTTTTCTTTGCATACTTTGTATTTTTCATTTTTTATAATGAACATGCCTTATTGTAGATGGAAATTTTTCTGGGACATACTAGGGTTTGAACCCAGAGGTGCTTTACCACTAAGCCACATCCTCAAACCTTTTTATTTTTTTATGAGACAGGATCTCACTAAGTTGCTTAGGGCCTCAACTCAGATCCTCCTGCCTCAGCATCCTGAGTCAGTAGCTGGAAAATTAAAAAAAAAAAAAAAAATCACTTAAAGATATTTTGATCTAAAAAGAACAAATAAAAAATTTTAAAAAAGATCTTTGATGAAATATTTAATCCATGACTCTAACCTGTCAATTTATTTTGATGTTCTATAACACCCAGAATAAAGTATTTTTAATGTTTTACTAAGTAATCACAATAAAATATATTCTTCTATACATTTTTTCCCAAATATAATATACTCCCAATTATTCTCATAAGAATAAGAGGTACTAAAATGAGTATCAAATCATATAGGCTATTCTACAGGCTTATGTTACAAGTAAATTTTAAATAATCTAACCTGGAATAAATTCATCTATTTATGAGCAAACTTTTCAGAAGTATTTTTTGTATTTGTGTTACCTATACTGATACAGAGAAAAAGAATCTGATAATTAAATCAGTGATATCTTGAAGTTTTTCCCCCACTATTTAGAATAAGAATACTTCTGAAAATGGCCTTCTCTGACCATGTCCTTCCAACACAGTAATAGATGCATTGAAATCATATTTTTTTAAGAGAGAGAGGGGGGGGGAGAGGGAGAGAATTTTTAAAATATTTATTTTGTAGTTTTCGGTGGACACAACATCATTATTTTATTTTTGTGTGGTGCTGAGGGTTGAACCCAGTGCCCCGCGCATGCCAGGCGAGCGTGTTACCACTTGAGCCACATCCTCAGCCCCCTGAAATCACATTTAAAAAGTAAGTTCATAGCTACTTGGGAGGCTGAGGTAGGAGGATTAGTCCTGCCACTACTGTCTTCATCTAGGTCACTATCACCTTTTGCTTCAACTATTGCTATTACCTAATATTAGTCTCCTTGACTTTTACCTTTGCCTCTTGTTGTATATTCTTTCTTCCACAACACCAGTTTCAAGAAGGCAAGTTTTTTTTTTTTTATTGAGTTTTGTATTCCCAAAACTTATTAAAGGATCTAGTACTAGTACATAGTAGTCACTGAAAAAAACAGAATAATTCCTTTAAAAGGCAAATTATGTCATTTCACTATCTTGTTTTAAAACATATCCATCCAATTCCCTCTCACTTTTAAAAGCCAAAGCCAAAGTCCTTAAACTGGTCTCTAAGACTGAATAAGCAAGTACCCCAGCCTGACATTACCTTTTAATAGTTTCCTTTCCTAGTCATACTAGTTTCACTGCTAATCACTCACTGTCTTTCTACATGGAATGTTCTTTCCTCAGATATCTGGCTTCAGGTGTCCATTCAAACACCAAATTTTCAGTGAGGTATTCTTTTATCATTCAATGTGAAATAACTCCCTTAAGCCCATTGCTCCCTAATTCTTTACTCTGTTTCATTTATATTTACTTGTTTGTATTATTATCTCTTTTCTCCTAGGATAGCACAGGTTTCACAAGGGCAGATACTTTGTCTCCCTCTTCACTAAGTACTTAAAACAGCTGCTAGCACGTGACAGAAACTCAGATTTTACTGAATAGAAGAATATTTACAAACTTAAAAATTTTAGAGTTTCCAGAAGTAAAATCATTAACGAAGTAAAAATTATCACTGAATCTAATTTCATCACAATATAGGATGATAGCCCAACATTGTCTGAGGTACATCTGTCTGATATTTAGGCCATCTATTCAAAAGTTCTGCCTTCTCCTAGTCAATCTAATAAAATAGAGTGCCACATACTTCCTTTTATTTTCTGATACATTTTAAATGTGTAAAAGATAGGATTATTTTTCAAAACACAACCAAAATATCATTATCCATCTAAAAAATAAACAATATTTCTTTAATAACAAAAAATAATTCAATTACTAATCAAACTTTTCCCACTGCTTGGACGTTTGTTTTTTCAAAATCTTTTAGTTGGGATTGGAATCCAGATAAAAAATCTATCCTTAGTCACTGAGGGACATATCTATTACACATCCTTTAATTTAAACATTCTCTCTTTTAAAATTTGAGAGACTGAGACAGGAGAATTTCAATCAAGTTCAAAGTCAGCATTAGCAACTTAGCAAGGCCCTAAACAACTTAGAGAGGCCCTGTCTCAAAAAATAAAAAAGGGCTGTGAGATTTGGCTTAGTGGTGAAGTACCCCTGGGTTCAATCCCTGGTTCGGAGGAGGGGCGGGGATGTCTTTGTGCACCTAGGCAAAATAAATGACTTCTGAGAGAAAGAAAGTTAACTATCAGGCTTTCGCAGCAAAGAAAACGGAGCAACATTTAAAAAACAGGCAAGGAAAGAATATGAGGCAAGAATTTTATATCCAGCAAAACTGAACTTCAAGTATAAAGGTTACAAAATACAAGCAATCTGAGAGAATTCAAGGAATATTGTTCCTGTAATCTCTTCCTGAGGAAATCACCATACAATAAACTATAGGAAGTCAAATCAATTGAAGAAACATCAAAACAGAATTGGTAATGGGAATTAAATAAATACAGTCATGCTGCATAATGGTATTTTAGTTGGTGACAGACTGCATTATGTGACACTGATTTCATGAGATTATAATAGAGTTGAAAGATTTCTATTGCCTTGTGTTATCATAGCCATAGTTATCCAAATGTCATAGAACATATTACTCACATGATAATGATTATAAAGAACACATTCTTATTTACAGTTACACCTATGTATCATGAAATTCCCCCAAAACTCTGAGACACTGAGGTTTGGTGGAGTTCCTTGGCTGGTAAACAGTTTAATTTGTGGGGAGGATGTGCCCTGATTCCATGGGGAGAGGACATAGCTGTATGACCCTGACCCTCCCAGATCTTATCCTCTACATCTCTTTATTTAGCTGTTCTTGATTTGATCCTTAATAACAAAAGTGTAATGGTAATTACAGTGCTTTCTTGAGTTATAGGAGTTGTTCTAGTTAATTACGGAAAGTGAGAGGATCTTGGGAATCCCTGTATTTGTAGTTAAGTTGGTTAGAAGTGTTGACAGCCTGGGGATCCTCAAAGTCCAGTTAGAATCTAAAGTGGAGGCAGTCTTGAGAAAGACTGAGCCTTTAAACCTGTGGAGTCTGATGCTAACTCCAGATAGTCATTTTCAGAATTGAACTGTAGTCCAATCAGCTGGGTAAACAAAACTAAGGGAAATAGTAATAATCAAGAAAAAGTAAAGCATAGAAACATACATTTTGCACAGTGTTACCCAATGACAGAACCTAAAGGACAGGAAGCTCCTGTGTGTATGTTACAAAAATGACAAGGATGAGGGGCTGGGGTTGTGGCTCAGTGGTAGAGTGCTTGCTTAGCACATGTGAGGCACTGGGTTTGATCCTCAGCACCACATAAAAATAAATAAAAGAATGTATTATGTCCATCTACAACTAAAAAAAAATTAAAAATAAAATTTAAAAAATGACAAAGATGAATATTTTTCAGTTTTGCTCCATACCTACACAGGATCACACTGTTTCAAAAGTTGTAAGCTAAAGGGTTGCAATTTAAATTTAAGTACCCACTCAATGGCCCATGTAATGTACAACTTTCTATTTTATAAAAGGAAGAGGAAGGTAAAAACTAGTAATAATCAATGTCCAAAGTTTATTTAGTAAGAGGTTAAATTTAATTTTGCCTTTATTACATAAAATATTTAAAACATTTCAATTATAAGTTAAAGTACTTATAAAGTTTAGTTTGGGAGATTCAGATTATAGATCAAATCTTAAGTATTTTCAAAGTTAAAAGTGGTGAGTAAGAAGACAAACATCAAAGACAACTATTTTTTAAAGTTTGCAAAGGTTCAAAATCTCTAAGTAAAGGAAAAACCCATTAATTCATTTCTTAAATATTTAATAAATACATATTATTTATCAGGAAGCAGGAATATAGAAGTATGACAGTCATTACTGTGGAAAAGCACACTGGAAAGTAATTATGAACTGAGTGCTGTGATGCACATCTATGAATTCCAGTTACTCTGGAGTCTGAGGCAGGAGGATTGTAAGTTTGAGGCCAGCCAGAGCAATTTAGGAAGAACCTGACTCAAAATAAAAATGAAAAGGATTGGGTATTTAGCTCCATAGTAAAAAGCACCCCTGGGTTTAATGCCTAGTAACTTTCAAAAAAGTAACTATAAAACAATGCAATCATTATAATCACATATAGTATATTATAGACCAAATGATCAACTGAATTGGAGTGAAGGGGGAAAGAGAAGGAAGGCAAAAGGTGTGCTGTAGGGAATGTCTTAAGTGAGTCTTGACTGTAAGTAGAATTTTTGCTAGATAGAACTGGAGAAGATGAATAGAGACTGACATATGCAAATACATGAAGGCAAAAATGAAAATGGTACATTCTGGGGGAGAAGAAGATCAAAATGTTGGGTCAGAAAATAAAACGACAGTATCCAATAGTTATTCATTCATATTCATATAATGTTTCCAATAAAACAAGCGAAAAAGAGATGAATGAGTCTTTAACATTTACATCACTTTTTATTTCTTCGATCCTTTTTACTATGCTAAAATGAATTGGTTAGTAGAGACTGAAAGCTGTAGTCTTCAATTTAATTCCTAAGGCAACCAAGTTTTAAAAATAAAGCTAATACTTAACCCTTCTAATGAATTCTATTTGATGGTAATGCTTTATAAACAGCTGGTAACCAAAAATTTAAATAACACCCTTAGAAACAGACATCATTCTATCTATACTGCTGGTGGGAACTTAAAACATTTATTAACTTTTTTAAAAGAAAAATTTGGCAGTATCTAATAAAACTGTATTTATGCTTTTCCTTTGACCCAACACTCCCATTTCTAGGAATTTACCCTGAAGAAGTACCTCTAACAATAATAAAACTACTCATGAACAAGTTCGTTCATTGAAAGATTGTTTTTAACTGCAAAATTCTGGGAACAACCTAAACACCCACACATAAGAGAATGACTGAATAAATTTCAGATCATTCACACAATGGGTAACCATGCAGCTATGAAAGAAGAAGAACTCTATGAGATGTTACGGAATGCTTTCCAAGACATACTTAATTGAAAAAAAGGCTAAGTGCAAAGAGGACCTATAGTGTACTGACCTTCATGAACAAAGAGGACACATAAAATATACATTAATGAGACAACCTATAGTGGGTGGGTGGGAAGAAATAGAGTATGAAGAATAAGAGAATGGGCTGGGGATGTGGTTCAAGCGGTAACGTGCTCGTCTGGCATGTGTGGGGCACTGGGTTCGATCCTCAGCACCACATTAAATAAAGATGTTGTGTCCACCGAAAACTGAAAAATAAATATTAAAAAAAAAAAAAAACAGAATAAGACAATGAAGAAGAGGGACAAAGACATGATACTTGTGAGTAAACTTTTTTGCATAGTCATGATGTTTAGAACCATACAAATGTTTCACATACCCCGGCCGCTCCCCCCAAAAAAGGGAAAAAAACAAACTTAAGGAACAAAAGCATTATTTTGACAATGTACTCCAAGGCTGAAGGCTTTTAAAAACAGCTCTGGGGCTGGGGTTGTGGCTCAGTGGCAGAGTGCTTGTCTAGCACATGTGAGGCACTGGGTTCGATCCCCAGCACCACATTAAAAAAAACTAAATAAACAAAATAAAGGTACTGTGTCCATCTACAACTAAAAATATTTTTAAAAAATGTTAAAAAAAACCCCCAGCTGTGCTGAAATATTGAACTGTACTTGGTAAGCATTGTTTTTTATTGCGTGTACTAGTTATCTATTATTGCATGACAAATTATTGTAAAATGTAGTCGCTTAGAATTATACACACACACACACACACTTTTGAATCTCTTAAAATTCTGTAGATAGGAATCCAGGTATGGCTTAGTTGGCTGCCCCTGACTCAAGGTCTCTCACAAGGCTATAGTTAAGATGCAGGCAAGAGTTGCAGATCTCATGTGTCATTAAGGGAGCACATCATGACTTTTGCATCCCCTAGGTCCTTGGTTGATAACTGAGTGATATCAGATCTCTCCAGAGGGCTACTCAAAACATGGGAGCTCGCTTCCAGTGCAAGGGCTCAGAGAGAGAGAAGAGAGGGCAAATAAGATGAAAATCACAGTATTTTTGTAATCTAATTTTGGAAATCATACCACTTTTGTCATATACTGCTACAAGGAAGTCACTAAATTTAGCCTACACTCAACGAAGGGGGCTATAGAATAGCAGGAATAACAGGAGGCAGGAAAAACAGGGGGTCATTTTTTTTTTTTTTTGATACTAGGGATTGGACCCAGGGACACTTAACCACTGAGCCACATCCCCAACCCTTTTTATATTTTATTTTGAGTCACGGTCTCTCTAAGTTGCTGAGGCTGGCTTTGAACTTGCAATCCCCCTGCCTCAGCCTCCCAAGCCACTGGGATTACAGGTGTGTGTCACTATATCTGGAAGACTGGGGACCATTTATTTGTCTAACACAGCTCATCCTTTGGTCCCTGATAAGATTCATGTTCTTTCTACATGTAAAACATACCCTTTCAGAAGTGTGTTTTGCAAGTCTGAGACTATTTTATGTATATTTTAGGTTTAAGCAAATAATAATGAGGTATTACTGCCTCATGGGTTTTAATAAAAATACAGACAGATGGATAAGTAGAAAAACAGATATAGTTATGTGTATGTATGTGTGCAAATGTATGTATGTACATCATCTGAGATAGGGTCTCATAATGTTATACAGGCTGGCCCACTGGGCTCAGGTAGACCTCCCATCTCAGCTTCCTAAAAGACTGGGACTACAGATGCCCACTATTGTACCTAGTCAGAAATAGTAACTTCAAAGTGGATAAACTGTTCCACCATCTCCTTAACCAGATGATCAAAGTTAATACATATTGAAATCTTGAGATAATGCACGAAAAGACATAAAAGCATTTCTTTGGTATCCTTATAAAAATTTATCATTCATCATGAGAAACATCACTCAACTCTGTACTGAAGGGCATTCTACAAAATACCAACCAATACTCTGCAGAACTGTCATGGTCATAAAAGAAAGACTGAGGAACTTTCCAGATTAAAGAGACCAAGGAAACATGTCTGGTAACTAAATGTATGATGAGATCCTAAATTGGATATGGATCAGAAAAAGGATAAGAGGATTGTTCTAAATGGAAACATTAAAAAAAATATATATATATTTTTAGTTGCAGATGGATACAATATCTTTATTTTATTTATTTATTTTTATGTGGTGCTGAGGATTGAACCCAGTGCCTCACGTGTGTGAGGTAAGCATTCTACCACTGAGCTGTAACCCAGCCCTCCAAATGGAAACATTTTATATAACCATAGTAAAATAATCAAAACTAAGTTGATAAAACATTATTAACTGATGTATAGAACCTATTTAAATTGTGCCAATTATCTCTCTAATGTCCAAGAATTCAGCTTTTTGGTTTGTATTTTCTGTGCTCTAAAAGGCACAAAAAAATTCAAAAGCTGACCCCAACTGGGTTTTCTAAATGGCGTTCTAGTGCTTTCTACTGTGATATTAGTATCATTTTTGTTTATAAGGGTAAGTCGATTTCATTAAATAAGTTCAATTAGCAATAAGTAATTTTAAACATGCTTAATAAAAACTCTAAATATTAATTTATTCTTTTTTCAAATTTTTTTGGTAGATGGACACAATAATTTATTTATCTATTTTTATGTGGTGCTGAGGATCAACCCCAGTGCCTCACACATGCTAGGCAAGTTCTCCACAACTGCAGCCCCTTAATTCATTCTTTTGACAGAATGGCATACTATACACAAATAATAACAAAATTATCACTAACAAATTTGTAATAAAGTAACTGAAACAATTAAACAAATAAAAAGATTAACTGAAATACTGAATAAAACAAAAAGGTATTACTCCATAAAATATGATTATCTCCATGGGAATTCATACCCTTTCAAATCATTTACCAATGATGGACATAACACTTGTGGATGAATAAAAGCATTATATCTTCACAGTGGCAATGTGCTTGGTGTGACAAAGGAAACAAGTGGAGTAAGAAAGGAAGAATATGCTGGTGAGGGTGGAAGAGAAAAGGAGAGAGGGAGAAAAGTAGAAAGTAAGGGAGTTGCAAAGTATGAACAAGCTTTGGCTCTTTCTGAATCCTTCCTGTAACACATCTTTACAACAGGCTAGTATGTTAGAAACCTCCCTGAGCTATAATGAGTCTCATTTTTTTCTTTTTCAGATGAGTAAGCTATAACAGAAAGACCCTAAGGATAAAAATCCAGGAGCTAAGCAGCAATTTTACTGTTGCCACAGCCCTGTGGTAGCTGAAATTTCATTATCTTTATCAGAAAAGGCAAATATGTTAAAATGTATAAAACCATTATAAGTTTTTAATTTATTAAAAGGGGTTATATATATTCTCTGAAAACATTTCTTCTCACTTTCCTGAACTCAAGATAACATTAGATTTTGTCTATATCACAGGATCTTCTCATGGCTTACAGCAAAAAGAGGAATGGAGAGATCTATATGAACCGTCTCAGAAGGGTGACTTTCATTTCTTATAGGAAAAAACAAGGCACTATGGTATACCTTTAAAGGGCTGAATCACCTTTTGAGACACAACTCTATTCCCCACATTCACACTGGGAAAATGCAGGACTGAGAAATGGAAAGACCATCCTTCTCAGTATATAGAGCTATACAACAGTCTTGAGTCCCTGGAGAGGCTTGGCAATCAAATAACTTAAAGAATTAGACCTGGGGCTGTAGGTATAGTTCAGCTCCAGAGTTCAGAAGGCCCTGAATTAAAATCCCTACTATGCATCTATGTGTGCATGTATATATACACAAACACAGAAGAAAGAGACATATGCAAAAGAAGAACTAAAAAGACTTAATAAAAAATGTAAAAGTAAAAAAGGCATTCCCTGGGGGAATAAATGTATATAGATTTGATTGATAGAGAAAGTTTCTAAAAATTAAAATAATACCTTTACAAAAAACAAGAAAGTCTCCTAATTGAAGAGGGAATACCTGAATGAAAATATATGTAGGTATAGTACTTACCATATTTGGTACTCATAATTAGGTGATTTATAAATATATCCAGACTCTCATATTGATATAGCAAATGATTTCTTTTTTATAGTTATGTAGAACTGAAACTTATTTCAGATAAAATATCTGCATCAAGGTTATTTATAATTTGAAGAAATGCTTTTTCAAATTATCAATGTTCATACTATCTTTTAAAGAAGAAACAATGTCTATTAAAGATTAAAATGTATTTAGCAGTATAAATAATATCAATAAAATCGCTTCTCACCCCCACCACAGCAAAACATGTAAAGGAAAAAAAAAAAAAGCCTACATTTCACTTGGTTGGATAAAAAGATTAAAGTTCACTTTTAAAGAAACAGAGCCATCATTCAAGTTTACAATATAAAGTCAGATATTCAAATATAAAGTCAATTTTATATTTCTTTCAAAATGTACTTATCTGTTAAATAGAATTTCTCTTTTTGGCCAAGCCAAACGTGATTTGACAACAGAAACCATAACCACAACAAGCTGTAGAATTTTCTTTATTGTTTTCTGATTAATTCATTGACGAACTAGGTATTTCTTTTTTAAAAGTTAAATGATCACTTAAGAAAGAGTAATTTCAATTCTCCTGGTCTAAATTATAAGTTTTTAATATATTAAATATTACGTCTACTGAATACTAGGTGTAAAATGTTCTTCCCTGTAAGGAAATGTTCCATGTGGGAATATTGTCAGCAAAAGGATTCATGAAGCAGAGCAATAGATTATCTTTAAAAATTGAAATCAGTGAGATTCAAAATACTAGTTATATGAGTGGAAACTTTATCTAAAATGTATCATTCTTAATTCATATGAAATAATTCAACTGAATTCTTCGGCCCAGTTTCAAACTGTATTTTATTATTTAACCTATCTTAAAGCTTACTGTATGGGTGATGTGACATTTCACTGTGGAATTAAGTGGTAACTCTTGACAAAGCAGTCATTATCATGAGATAATTGACCTTATTTTAGAGTTAAGCATCCTGAGGCAAAGTTGAGTGTACTTAATCCTGGCAGGTTAATAATCTAGTGATTAGGGAGCATTGAATGGTATTATTCTTAAGAACCATTTCCAAAATAACACTATTCAAAAACGACTTAATTTAATAAAAATGAAAAACAAGACTAATAAGTTCTTAGTCATTACTGCTAGATAATGACTACAAAGCAGCTTGCATTATTAGTAGGCATCAATGGATATAATTTATAATTACCTGCATGTAGAATGTCGTTTATTAAGCTGATCTTGTGTGAGTTTAACTAACAAAAGATTGCTGCTGAAGGAAATGCTTTAAACTTTGAAGATACCAGAAACATTAAAAATACAACATAACTTTTTGAGTTTTTATAGTAGAGAAGTTTCCAGGAATAATCATCAATTCCGATATTTAATTTAAAAGTAATAAATGCGTGTAATGAAGTTGTCAAAGATTTTTAATTGAGAAAACAAATTTATTTTTATCCACTTCTGAATTACAGTTAAATGTAAACCATGTGCTGGGTGCAGTGGTGCACACCTGTAATCCCAGTGGCTCAGAGGCTGATTGACACAGGAGGATCTCCAGGTCAAAGCCAGCCTCAGCAATTTAGCAAGGCCCTAAGCAACAATGAGACCCTGTATTAAAATAAAGAATAAAAGGATCGCCTTGTATTTAAGTAGCAATATCAAGCAAGTTTGATAGTTTTGGATTTTAAATGTCATAGACAAGTGAAAATCATCACCTCTGCCATTGAGTAATGCTTTCAAGTCACAAAGGATAGACCAGGTATATGACACATGCTTATATTCCCAAAACACAAGGATCTCAAGTTCAAGGTCAGCCTCGGCAACTTAGACTCTTTCCAAAAATAAAAAGGGCTGATGTAGGTCAGTGATAGGGCTCCGCTGGGTTTGATCCCGAATACCACAAAAACAAAGTTACAAAGGATATTCACAAAAACCATCACTTCATTCACTGTCTTTCTAATGCATGTGAAATTTCAGCATGGCTCATTGAGAACATGTATTTAAATTTTTTTTTTTTTTTTTTTAGTTGTAGATGGACAGCATGCCTTTTATTTTATTTGCTTATTTTTTATGCAGTACTAAGGATTGAATCCAGTACCTCTTAAGTGCTAGGCAAGAGCTCTGTCACTGAGTTCCATACCAAACCCCAGAAAGATATCAATTTACAGATTTTTAATAATACTTTGAGTTTTGATATGAAGTTAATGCTAAACTCATGGAATAAACTGAGTAGTGTTTCCCTTTCTTCAATTTCTTGGAGCAGTTTGTATGTAACTGAATGTTTGGGAGAGCCAGGAATTGTGGCACACACCTGAAGTCCTAGTACTTGGGAGGCTGAGGCAGGATCATGCTTTTGAATGATGAAAAAACTTAATGATGCTTTCGAGGGCCTAGAAAAACAACAAATCAATTCCCAAACCAGTAGAAGGAAGAAAATAATTAAGATTTAAATCAAAAATCAATGAAATAGAAAGTAAAAAACAACACAAAGAATCAATGAAGCAAAGAACTGTTTCTTTGAAAAAATAAACAAGACTAAAAAACCCCTAGCCAAATTAACCACAAGAGAAAGAGAAGACTAAATTAATAAAATTAGAGATAAAAATGGAGATATCACTACAGACATCACAGAAATCCAGAGGATCACTGGGGACTATTTTGAAAGACTTATACTTTAATAAACTGGAAAGTCCAGAAGAAATGGATATATTTATAGACACATATAACCTTTCAAAGTTGAACCAAGAGAATACAGAAAACCTAAACAGACCACCAATAAGCAGTAAGATTGAAGCAGTAACAAAGAGCTTTTGAACAAGAAAAAGCCCAGGACTATATGGATTCTCAGCTGAATTCTACCAGACCTTTAAAGAAGAACTAATAATAATGCATCTCTAATAAATCCACAAAACAGAAAGGGATGGAACACTTTCCAGTCCATTTTATGAAGCCAATAGTGCCCTGATACCCAAACCAGATAATATTAGCAAACCATATTCGACAACGTATTGAGAAGATTTTATGTTATGATCAAGTTGGTTTCATTGTGGCGATGCACAGATGGTTCAACATACACAAATCAATAGATGCAGAGAAAGCCTTTGACAAAATTCAGACCCATTTGTGATAACAACAACAACAACAACAACAACAAAAAACCACTAAAGAAACCATGCACAGAAGAAACTTAACACTATAAAAGCTAAATATGGCAAATGCAAAGCCAACATCATAATGAATGTGAACAGACTGAAAATATTTCCTCTAAAATTAGGAACAAGACAAGAATGTTCACTCTCACCATTCCTATTCAAAATAGTACTTGAAATTCCATCCAGAGCAATTAGCTAAGAGAAGGAAATAAGAGATAAAAATAGTAAAGAAAAGTCAAATTATTATAGTTTATAAATGATACAATCCTATACTTAGAAGATCCAAAAATTTTCACCCAGGGATTACTAGAGGTAGTAATAAATTCAACAAAGTGGCAGATACAAAAATCAACAGTTTTCCTATACATCCAAAACGAATTTTTTGAAAAAGAAATCAAGAAAACAATCCTATTCACAATACCCTCAAAAATAAAACAATACAAAAAACAAAACAATAATAAGAACAAAACCCATTAGGAATAAATGTAACAAAGGAGATAAAAGACTTCTTTAATGAAAATTATAGACACCAAGAAAGAAACTGAAGAAGACACTAGAAGATGGAGAGACCTCACATGTACATGAATAGGCACAATTAATATTGTTAAAATGGGCACATCAAAAAAAGTGATAGATTCAATGCGTTCCACAACAAAACACCAAGGATATTTTTACAGAACTGGAAAAAAAAATCTTAAAAATCATTTGGCAAAATAAAAGACCCAGAATAGCCAAAGCAATTCTAAGAAAAAAAGAAATGCTGGAGGCATCACAATACCTGACTTCAAATTATGTTACAGAGTCACAGGAACAAAAACTGCATGATATTGGCTTAAAAACAGACACATAGATCAAAGGAACACTCTAGAAGACACAGACACAAACCCACATATCTGATACTTGAAAAAGGTGCCCAAAACATACATTGGAAAAAAGTCAACTTTTTCAACAAATGGTGCTGAGAAAACTGTTATTCACGTGGGAGATTAGCCTACTATCTCTTAACCTGCATAAATTAACTCAAAATGAATCAAAGACCTAGGAGTTAAACCAGAAACTTTACAAATGCTAAAAGAAAATAGGGTCAAGACACCAACATATAAGCATAGGCAACAACTTCCTCAATAGCACTGCTAAAGCTCCAGAAATACTAAGAATTAATAAATGAGTGGCATCAAATTAAAAAATCTTCTGCATGGCAAAGGAAACAAAACTGAGAAGAGAGAACCTACAGAATGGGAAAAAAAATATTTGCTAGCTACTTTTCTGACAAAGGATTAATATTCCAAATATATAAAGAACACAAAAACACCCCAAAATCCCACATACAATTAATAAATTGGCAAATGAATTAAAGAGACACTTCTCAAAAGAAGAAATATAAATGACCAAAAAAAATGAAAAAAATGTTAAACATTTTTAGCAATTTGCAAAATGCAAATTAAAACTATACTGAGATTTCATCTCACTCCAGTTAGAATGGCAGACATCAAGAATACAAACAATAAGCCAGGCGCAGTGGTGCATGCCTGTAATACCAGAGGTTCAGGAGGCTACAACAGGAGGATCACAAGTTAGAGGCCAGTCTCAGAAACTTAGCAAGGCCTCAATCAACTTAGTGAGACCCTATCTTAAAATAAAAAATAAGGGGCTGGGTTGTGGTTCAGTGGTACAGCACTTGCCTAGCATGTGTGAGGCACTGGGTTTGATTCTCAGCACCACATAAAAATAAAATAATATCTGGGCTGGGGATATAGCTCAGTTGGTAGATTGATTGCCTTGCATGCATAAGGCCCTGAGTTCAATTCCCAGCACAACGAAAAAAATAAAAATAAAAAAAAGGAGTATTGACCCGCCAGTGAAACTCCACATCGTGTCAAATCACAAGAATGGGATCCTAATTAGAATAAGTCATACTCCATGAATGTATAATATGTTAAAATATACTCTACTGTCATGTATATCTAAAAAGAACAATTTTTTTAAAGGCTATATGTGAAAGAAAAAAGGGGTGGTAATATAGCTCAGCACCTCTTGGTTCAATCTCCACTCTGCCACCAACACCCTGTCCCCGCAAAAAAAAAAAAAAAGAATATATAATAAATGCTAGAAAGCATGTGGGGAAAATGGAACACTTTTACATTTTTGGTCTGATTGTAAATTAGTACCTTCACTATTGAAATTAATATGGAGGTTCCTCAAAAGACCAGAAATACAATCATCATACCCAGCTATATGATTCCTTGATATTTAGCCTTAAGAATTAGTCAGCATACACCCACACCTCAGACAGAGCATTAATTTCCAGGATATATAAAGAACTTAAAAAACTTATCACCAAAAAAACCCAATCAATAAATGGGCTAAGGAACTGAAGAGACACTTCACAGAAAAAATAGGATGGGTCAACAAACATAGCAATTAGAGAAATGCACATTAAAATTACGCTAAGATTTCATCTCACTCCAGTCAGAATGGCAATTATCAAGAAACCAAGTAATAATAAATGTTGGTGGGGATGTGGGGAAAAAGGTACACTCATACATTGCTGGTGGGATTGCAAACTGGTGCAACTACTCTGGAAAGCAGTTTTAAGATTCCTCAGAAAACATGGAATGGAACGAACATTTGACCCAGTTATCCCACTCACTCCTTGGCATATACCCAAAGGACTTAAAGTCAGCATACTGTAGTGAAACAGTCACATCACTGTTTATAGCAGCTCAATTCACAATACCTAAACTATAGAACCAACCTAAGTGTCTTTCAACAGATGAATGGATAAATGGATGTACACAATAGAACACTACTCACCCATAAAGAAGAATGAAATGATGGCATTTGCCAGTAAATGGATGGAATTGGAGACTATCATGCTAAGTGAAATAGCCAATCTCCCAAAACCAAAGCCCAGTGTTCTCTCTCATATGCAGATGCTGACTCACAATGGAGAGTAGAGGAGGGGAGATTTACCAGATAGACCTGGGGGAGTGGGGAAGAAGGGAGGGGAGGTGGGAATGGGAAAGATTGTAGATGACTCAGACATAACTCTCCTATGTTCATATATGAATACATCAGCAGTGTAACTCCACATCATGTACGATCACAAAAATGGGAAGTTGTGCTCCATGTATGTATGATATGTCAAAATACATTCTACTGTCATGTGTAACTAAAAAGAATAAAAAAATCAACCATGGTTTGGATACATGCATCCCCATGTATACAGCAGCACAATTCACAATAATCAAATTATGGGACTAGCCTAGGTGTCTGTCAATCAACAAATGGATAAAGAAAATGTGGTGTGTGTGTGTGTATACACACACACACACACACACACACACAATGGAGTTTATTCAGCCATAAAAAAGAATGAAATTATGTAATGGATGGAACTTAAAAACATTATGTAAAGAAAAATAAGTCAAACCAATAAAGTCAAAGGTTGGATGTTTTCTCTCATACATGGAAGCTGCAGAGAAAAAAGGAAAAAAAAAGAGGGGAAAAATTTCATGAAAATAGAAGGGAGACCAGTAATGCAGAGGAAAAAGACTTGGTGTAGGGGAGCGGGGAGGGAAGAAATGAGGGAAAGGTGACACTGGGAAATGATACTGACCAAATTACATTGTTATATTGTGCACAAATAGTGATATGTAACAACAAATCCCATTGTTATGTATAATTATAAAGCACCAATAAAAATGCAGAAAAAGAGAAAAATGGCAAATTAAGAAAACCCCTAAATTTCTGTTAAGTCCCCTTCTCCCAAAGATAATCTTTTTTCTTTAGCATGCTTTTGTACTTTGTGTCTTTCAAGGAATTTGTCCGTTTCAAAAGGTTGTTAAATATGTTGGAATAATAATGATAAGAGGGAAAAGAATAGCTTCTGGACTAGAGATAATTTTGTCTCACAAATGGGGCAAAGTCCTTCTGAATTATTATATCTGAAGCCCTATGAATTATGAGGTTATTTACCTTGTCCAATGAAATTTGACAATAGTTAATTTAACAATAGTTAAAGGCGCCATCTGCAGTCGGAGGACTGTTCCCTCTGATCTGTTCTAATAGTTCTTTTCGTAAGTTTAATAACAAATATGTGATGATTACTACTTAGCTGAGGATGTGTTAGGACTTCCTACAAATCTGTGTTCACTATGTAGTACCTTCTTCTCTGGTACTCCGACTTAGAAACACTAGCTTCTTAAGACTCTCAACTTCCAGCTCCATCCCTTTAATTCAAAGAGATTGCTTGGGTTACTTTCCTTTTGCTATGGCCTGGAAATTCTCTCCAAGCAGTTGGCTGGGGCAATCCTTGTGTTTGCCCCATTAATTTCTTACCTTTTTTAAAACTGGTTCATTTTACTTAGACTTAATAGGATTTTTTGAACATAATTATAAAAGCATGGTATATAATTTGTTCTCATTTAGTTCCCCAGTACTTCACTCCTCCCTACCTCCCTTCTCTTCCCTATGCTGTGTAAACAATTTAGATATTAAGTGTGTTCCAAAAGCTTATGTGTAAGACAATGCAAGAAGGTTTAGAGGTGAAATGACTAGGTTACAAAAGCCTTAATCCAATCAGTGTGTTAATCTCTTGATAGGGATTAACTAACTGGTACCTGAAGTTAGGTAGGGTGTGGCTGGAGGAAATGGGTCCTGGTGTGTCTTTGTGGTATAAATTTTGTGAGCTGAGCTTAGTCTCTCTCTGCTTTCTGATTGTCATGTCCTGAGCCACTGTCCTCCACATTTTTCCACCACGATGTCCTGCCTCATCTTGAGCCCCAAGAAACGGAGGTGGTCTTCTATGAACTAAGACCTCTGAAACCAAGTTCCAAAATCAAGATTTCCTCCTCTAATTGTTCTTGCCAGGTAATTTGGGCACACCAGCAAAAAGCTAAGTTATCTACAATCTTTCTGTTATTTACGTATAGATTTTTAAAAAATTAGTGTCTTGTGGATGTACATGATGTTGCAATTCACTGTGGTATATTCATACACATGTACATAGGAAAGTTAGGTCAGGTTCATTCCTTAACTTTCCCTATTCCATTCCTCCTTCATTCCCTTTAATTTCACTTTGCCTACTTCACTGATCCTTCTTCTATCTTTTTATCTGCCCCTCCCCAACTTTGGATTAGCATCCAAATATGAACAGTTTTTTCTTTAGCATGCTTTTGTACTTTGTATCTTTCAAGGAATTTATCCATTTTAAAAAGGTTGTTAAATATGTTGGAATAATACTGATAAGAGAGACAATAATACAGAGAAAATATCTGACCTTTAACTTTATGGGACTGGTTTATTTCAATAGCATGATAGTCTCCAGTTCTGTCCATTTAATGACAAAAGCCATAAAATTGTTTTTCTTTATGGCAGAGTAATACTCCATTATGTATATATACTATCTTTTCTTTATCTTTTCATCTGTTGAAGGGCACCTTGGTTGGCTCCATAGCTTGGCTTATTGTGAATTCTGCTGTTATAGACATTGATGTGGCGGCATCACTATAGTATGCTGATATTAAATTTATTGAATATATATCAAGGAGTGGGACAGCTGGATCACATGGTAATACCAATCCTCATTTATTTTTTACTTCATAATGATCACTGATTATTGCCTGTGAAGACAGTCTTGGTAGATAAGGTGTTATCAGGAAAGTTTAAGTCATCATTACTAGTTTATAACCCTCTGAGAAAGGCAAGGTTTACCATTAGAAAGTAAGAGTCAAGGGTGTGTGATTTTAGTTAAGTGCTGACATTTTGAAAATTTAATACTAAACTCAGTAAATCTGAGCTTTTTTTTTTGGGGGGGGGGGAGGAAGAGGAAATATAAAACAAGTCATCTATCTATCTATCTATCTATCTTCACTGAGAAATTTTACATTTCATTGAATTTTAGAACCAAAATGTCTCTCTTTTCCTGGAGAAATGAAGATAATTTATAATTAATATAGAAGTCAAGTAGAAAAACAATGAACGATGTATTTAAAGAGCTATTATTATCTCTTATAATTAAGTATTAATAATTAAGTATTAAAGAGCAAGTATTAATCTACTTGCTTTTTATAATCAAATATGGTATTATTTTTATTATCCCCATTAATGTTTATCACCTCAACTGACATTTCTACTGTATTAACATTTAAAAAAATCTGAATCTCACATTCAACTGTCTTGATATTTATTAAGGTGTTGTATTATTTGCCTTTGCATTATATGCAAATACAGCTTTATCTCAAATCACTGGTAGTTTACTTGAGAAAAGCTCAGAGTAAACATTAAGGCATACCACTAGAAATCTATTCATCAACGAACTTTTTGAGACTGGTTCAATAAAATACCAAATACACCTAATTGCCTGTAGCTGACTTTTATCATTCTATAAACCATATCACGACAGGTCTTCTCAAACATACTAAACATCTAAATAAGGGCTGGAAATGTAGCTCAGTAGTTAAGCCCCTCTGGGTCCAATCCCTGGTAAAAAAATAAATAAATAAATAAAAATAAAAAAAATTTAGCGTTGGGCAACTGTCTCCACCATCCATTTCCTGAACTTTTTGATCATCTCAAACACAAGTTTTGTTTTATTAAATAATAATTACCCAATACCCACACCTGCCCTCAACTCACCATTATTCTACTATATGTCTTTTGGAAGTTGCCTATCCTATATACAGCTCAAAAAGTGAAATTAGTTTTTGTTTTTTTGCTGTGGACTGAACCCAGGGTTGTGAGCATGCTAAGCAGGCACTATAACACTCAGTTACACTCTTAGCCTATAAAGTGGAATCCTTACAGGAAAAGCCAATATTTATCTGAAGTGTCTAGCTTATCTTACTTAACATAATGTTTCAAGATTCATTCATGCCATAGCACATTTAGAATTTCACTTCTTTAAAGCTGAACAATATTCCACTGTATGTATATATGAAATTGTGTTTATTAAAATTTGTTTCCACATTTAGCTATTGTGAATAGCCAAATGACATTCCATTTCATCACCATCAACAATTTTAGCAAAATGATACTATCAATTTCACTCATAATCTATTAAACTAAATTAGACTCAGACCTTGAAGAGATCAAAAGAAGTGAGAAAGTATTTATTTTGATTGTGGTTTTACTGACAGGTCAGGTATACATTTTCAAAAACTCACAAATATACAATAAAAAGGGTGAATTTTACAATATGTAAATTAAATCTCAAAAATCTAGTCTGTGTTAAAAATGAATATTTCACTAAGAAGTCAATATATACTGAAGGAGATACTGAGTTATAGCAGTCCATACTGAGGCAATTTTGTTATGTAATTCTCAAAGATATTTATCAAAATTTAGGGTTTTATTTTGCATATTTTAAAACATACACACAAGTACAGAAACAGGAAATCTAGGTACTCTTTTTTTAAAAAGAGAATAACTCACCGTCTCATTTCCAAAAAGTATGTCCACATAAGGCATAACTTTCATCAATGATTCCTTGTAGAACTGGCTAATAAATGGTGCAGACAAATTCAAAGTGAAAATCCTGTTGTTTTCAGAAGCATGGCGAGCTACTTTTAATACTGACTCTGGGGATGCTGTAAGAAAGAAGCCCTAGAAAAAGAAAAAAAGAAAGGATATCAGAAACACCATCTCCACAGAGTTACTCTCAGTGAGAATATAAGAAACCTATATAAGATGCAATTACAAAATGCGAGGTAGAAGATAGTTGCATTTAATTAGAAAAAGTTAATCATGTATGTTTGATCTATGTCACTACTTTAGAGAAGAAACTAGTACTTATTTTATATTAGATTTATAGGCTGAATACTATTAAAAAAACTCTGTGAATCTACAAAAGACAGAAATATTTAAAATGTCTCATTCAAGACAGTGATTATATTTTTAAAAAATATTTAGTTATTGTTTATTTTAGTTATAGTTGAACATGACACCTTTATTTAATTTATTTATTTTTATGTGGTACTGAGGATTGAATCCAGGGCTTCACACATGCGAGGTGAGCTCTCTGCCACTGAGCCACAATCTCTGCCCCAGTGATTATATATGTAAGGGACCGGCGAAGCGTCAGAGGGAGAGACCACCAAGAGACCACTCATGCAATTGGCAGAAGGGGATTTATTGATCCAGCATGCTGGGGCTCCGTGCCCACTCAAGAAGGGAGAGTAGCCCAGAGCCCAGAGCAGGGGCTGAGCACTGCTTAAGTACACTTCTTGGGGAGGGCGGGGACTTTACATACATCACAGTCTCCTTTAATAAATCATCATACACCGCGGGAAAATCAAACAACAACTCCTAAACATGATTAGTTCATTCATTGGCGGGAACAGGTTGGGCGGGGGTGATAGGTCAGTTCTAAAGCGGGGTACACATTCAAACTGATTGGTCCAGGCCCTGCGATGCCTACGTGCAAGGCCACACAGGGCCCTAAGTTATTAAACAACCAGGCGGTCAGGGGGAATATTTACTGGGCAGTTCGAGTATTGTCTTAACAGCTGCAGAAATTTCAGGTTTTGCATGTAGCATAGGAACTTAACAATACCTGGTCCTTTACATTTTAACTCAGGCCTTGCAGCTTAGAAACTTTACAATGCCCAGTCTTTTATACTTTAACTTTTACACTTTAACTTCAATTTCTTTTACCCTTACTATATATATATTTTTTTTAAAGAGAGAGAGAGAGAGAGAAATTTTTAATATTTATTTTTTAGTTTTCGGCGGATACAACATCTTTGTTTGTATGTGGTGCTGAGGATCAAACCTGGGCCGCACGCATGCCAGGCGAGCGCGCTACCGCTTGAGCCATATCCCCAGCCCCAATTATATTTTTGAATAAGAGAAACAGTGAAGGCAGACTGAATCCTAGCTTCTTGTAAAGAAGTTTGTATTCTTTTAAGTGATTTATTAAAATCATATTATTATCTTAAGAAATATCTACACTGAATTTTTGAGGAATATTCTGAAAGAGAATTTTTAAAATTTTATGTTACAAAAGCTATACTTAAAAATGCTATTTATGAACATCTCTAATATTAAAAATCTTATTAAATATTTTTATGCTTTATAGATGAAAATACAATCAAAAGCATAAATATATATATAAGAAATTTATGAGGCTATTTACATGAGAATTACAATTTCTGAGAATTACATAACAAAATTTCTGAGAATTACATAACAAAATTGCCTCATACATTCTTACATAAACATATATGTAAGAAACTGGTCTGGATGGTGCAGAAATGAGTACAAGAAAACACAAAGCACAATAACAAACAATGAACTTGGAAAGACCAATTGAGTTAAGAACACAAATGGCCTTGAATGGAATGTAAGTGTATTTGGTAGGCAATGTGGGAATGGAGTGGGGATGGAACATAAATAATGAAGTTTTCCTTGAATGACAGCAATAAAAAGCTTATAGAAAAAATGAATGGAAAGTTAATGTGGATAAGAATGTAGCAACAGTTAATAAAATTCTCCATTTGAATGTGAAAAAGGAAACCATATTGGTACTACCTATAGGACTTGATGATTGTTTAAGATGCGGAAGGCAAAGAGTTAAAAGATGACTCAGATTTTGAATGTGGTTCTTCTATTAATAAAAGGAGAAAAATCTAGAACAGGATCTAGTTTTCAAGGTAAAGAGAGAGTTAAATTGTGGTCACACTACTTGAGGTGCTAAGAGACTTCCAAATATCTATTTGAAAGTTGGACTCAGGAGAAAGGCCATCAGAGAAGGTGGTTATAAAAGAAGGATTGCATTACTGAGAATGTAGAAGAGGACAAAGGGTAGAACAAAAAACCAAGAAGCCAGAGAACAGATGAAATGAAAAAAGGAGAGAACAAAAGGAAGGAAAATGAGAAGTAATGACAGAGAAATCCAACCTGGTAAGTTTAAAGAAATTGCTTAAAAGTGTTCACTACTAAGCTGGTGATACATGTCTGTAATCCCAGCAACTTGGGAGAGGGGAGAGGGAGGCAGGGGGATTCCAAATTTGAGGCCACCTGGACAATCTACTGAGATCCCATCACAAAATAATAAATAAAAAAGAATGGGTATGCAGCTCATTTGTACAGCACTTGTCTAGCATGCACAAGGCCCTGGGTTCAACTCCCAGAACTCCACTTCCCCAAACAACCAAAAAGTGTTCAATGCCATCAAGAGTAAAGAGAATGAAACAACTGAAACAAAAAACACAGAATGATTAGGAGAAAGCACTTAGTATGAAGATAAACTAGACAGTTAAAGAAGTTGTGGTGAGAAAATGAGGGTAAGGATTGTTTGGCGGCGACTTGGTGGCCACTTAGTGGCAACTTAGAACAAAGCAGCGTGCGCTGAAAAAGAACATCAATAAGATGCCAGCGGAAACGCCTGTCAATCAGCCAGATCTCCTGAATAACGCCTGTCAATCAGCAGGACCCCCTGGCCAATTCTGGAGTTCAGCCAACTCCCCTGACCAACTCCAAGGGGGCAAGGGACCCTAGAAACATCTTTTCCTGTCCCAAGCCCTTCCCTTCCTGCTATAAGCCCCATAAAAGTCCAGTCCAGTCGAGCTTCCACGCGGTTTCTCCTCAGACCCTTCCCCTGTCCCCTCTGTGGGTCTGAGTTCCGCCCGGGAGTGATATCTCAATAAAGCCTGTTCCACGGCCCTTTTAAATCTGCCTCCTTTGGCCATTGCCTGCCCCGACTGATCTGACAAGGATTATAAATTATTTTGGGACATTTACCAAAGATAACAAAAATCACCTGAAATTCACTAAGCAATTCTTGTGTGCCAGGTACTGCCTTAGAATTTTATATATAACTTGGGTATTATTATTTTTTCCTTATATCAAACCTATGAGGTAGATACTGTTATTAGTCTCATTTTATAAACAACAAACATATAATAGAGAAAAAAATGTCCCCCAGGACACACATCTTACATGAGATCAGACTTTTTCTAGTGATTTCTAATATGACTCCTTATAATTTGAATAGATAATAGAAAAAGAAAAAAAACCCCAGTCTTTCTATTCTTGGAGGATGGGGATTGCAAGGGTTGTTTTTAAGGACAGGCAAAGTTTGAGCACTTCTGCTTTTCAAATAAAAAAGAGCTAGTGGAGAAACAAAAGAATGAAGAAGGGAGTGAGGATAATTAGAACAAAGAACCATAGGGAGTCTGGAAACTAGAAGGGAAGACAAGCTTGCTTTAAATAGGAAATAACCTTAAACATACGAATCTACCTTAAGAAGTTGCAAAACTGCTACTGAAATGTTATCTTATAGCAAAGGGAATAACCACTCATACCACCCAAACTTTGAAAAGAATAACAGCAAAGAAGATATTTTTATTTTGAAAATTTCAAATTAAATACTATGAACATACTAAAAGAATGACTTTCGTGGCAGGATCATGTTTATCAGGATCCATCTTTGAAGGAAAAATTTATTGCCCTTATACATTCTGAGCTATTAACTCATCATCACAGATGTGGAACACCTTTAAAAAAGCCTTAAATATAGTATATGATATATAATTATAAGAATAGAATCCTAATATAATAATTAACTTAATTATATATTTATATATAAACTCTACATTGGGACTCAGAACAAGATACACTAAAATATGGCACCTTGGCAAATGGGAAAACTGAAGATAAAAGAAGATCACTCTGACTTTCCCCTACATTTCTGTGTGAGAGCTGGCCACACAGAAATTCTCTGACCCACCTCATCTTGAAAATACTTCATAAGATCTCATTCCAGAGGATTCTGTTCTATTCCTGGAGGCCAGGAAGAATCTGAACACACACTTGCTGGTTTCCAGTCCTTTGCCCCTAGTTTACAACCATTAGACATTAGATAATGCAATTTTTTAAAAAAATATTTTTTAGTTGTAGATGAACACAATATCTTTATTTATTTATTTTTATGTGGTGCTGAGGATTAAACCTAGTGCTTCACACATGTGAGGCAAGTGCTCTATCATTGAGCCACAACCCCAAACCTACATCATACCCTTTTTAATCCAGTAATATTTCTCCATCATCTATCCATTTCTTTCATCAGACTTAACATAAAATACTGTTTTTCTCTGGGCCTTTATTTCTGAAAGCTTCCATATTACATAAAACTTTGTTATATTTCTTGTGCTTTTCTCTTGTGAATTTTTATGTGTTATAGGAATGTCAGCCATAATCCTTGCAGTAGGTGAGGAAAAGGCATTACTTTTTCTCCCTTATAACTGTCTCTTATCACGTTAAAATCTTGCTAATGAAATTCTAATAAAAATGCTTTCTCATCTTAATAACATAATGTTTTCTCATCACTTAAAAATTCCAGACCATTAATCCTTTACCAATAATCAACTGTTATAAAAGGTAACACTTTTTAGGTGTCATTATTTTTTAAATGTTTTCACTTTTTTTTTAAAGCAATAACATTTCACTTGCAAACTATGAGCATCCAAGCTGCCTCTTTTGCTATTTTTGTCACTTAGAGAATTAAAAGAAACAGTTTATATAGCATCTTGTCTCCATAGTAATATGTATGTACTTGCTTTTTAGTCTTTCATTTAATGAGAAGAGTTTAAATCTTTCCCCCCTTATTTCTCTCCAAACTGTTCCAGCATGAAATAGAAACCTCCCAGAGCTAGCATTCTGCCAGCTGTGGATTAACCATAGACAGCCACAGAATGGTCTACATAAATAGTAACCTGGTCAAATAATTAGGCTTCTCACCAACTTCAGACTGAAAATTTGATCTGTTAAAATACATCTGATTGTAATTTAAGGTACGGAACAGTATGCCTCTGGAGTCTAAATTTGGCCTCATTCCAAATGTGTGTATGTTGTATTTGTGTTTTACTTTAAAATGCAACACAAGAGTATTGTAATATGGCTAGTATAACTTCAATGTTGTTAATTTTATAACGAACACACAAAAACCCACTAGTTTTAAAATAAGAGGTAAATTCACAATTTAAATTAATTCTATTTTTAATGTTCTCTTGTTTTTCTTTAAGTAAATATTTAGAATTTAAACAATTTGGTATTTGTGTCCTATTAGATGGCAAAGACTATTAAAACTGATGCCAACCATAATTTTTCTTGCCAGATTTATGACCTTTGCTAGGCCAAATGTTCCTTACTACAGTATCACCCAAAATAAAACTGGTGCCATTACAAAAAAAAATGTTTTTTCCTACATGTCAGGTTTGTAACAAAAACAAGCCAGCAGTTTATGTCTATAGTTTAGAAAAATACTCTATATAACTAATAAAATATTGTGATTTTTCTAATGAGGGGTCTCAATCTATACAACAGTTAATTATTAATCTTTGTCCTTATAAACACCAAAACCAAAATAGATTTTTAACATGTAGAGCTTGCATAACAGTAATTAGAATTAAAAGTGAAGTGAGACATTTTTATTCATTATAATGGAAAATTTAAAAAAAGGCAGAGAGAGAAGGGATAGAAAGACTTAAAGACCATTTTAGCAGAGCTAGATGTAATATTTAGAAATCTCAACCGCTCTAAGGACTTGTCAGGGTAGTTTAAACACAAATGAATGTTAGAAACAAAACTGTTCAATGTGCTAAAAGAAAAGGAATGAAATTGCTCTTTACCAGTGTTTACTTTAATTTAGGAAGATCATTTAGAGTTCCTTTTAACTGTTTTTATATAAGAGCTCAAACTCAGGGCTGGGGTTGTGGCTCAGCAGTAGAGTGCTTGCCTAACATGTGTGGGGTGCTAGGCTTAATCCTCAGCATCACATAAAAATAAAATAAAGGTATTGTGTCCAACTACAACTAAAAACCAAAAATATTAAAAAAAAGAGTTCAAACTCTTTATTATTTCCACTAACAATTATCTGAAAAATTGGTTTTGTGTGTGTACGTGAATATGAAGTGCTGGCAGAGTGGGTCAGCAACCTACAGAAGGTCCTTTATAAATAACAAGCAGGCACTGAATTTGACTGAACTTTAAGAAATTGTAATTTAGTTTCTTTTCTCACAATTACATATTCATATAAATTCCACTTTGAGTATAATTTCAAAACATAGGTATAAAGTCTATAATAAAAGAGAAATAAATACCAAACTTTTGGAATGGAAATGACTTCCAAACTGAGAAAGATTATACAAAGATTTGCTATAGAAAAATCAAAACTTCTAGTTGGTTTCTTCCAATTCCAGTAGGGGGAAAAAAAATGCAAACCAGAAACCAGAAAAAATGTGACAAGGGGTTAATATATTTAATCCATTAAGAACTTTAAAAAAAAAGATTAAAAGTTAGACAAACATTACCAATAGAGAAGTTAGCCAAGAATACAAGAAAGCATCCCACTGAAAGAAATTCACAGTAAATCAATATATAAGCAAATATTCTTCTTTAGCAAACAAAGAAAAAGAAGTGATAGTCAATGACGAAGAATGGTTGGTGAAATGTATATATGCATGTGTGTGTGTATATATTTTTTTTCTTATGGTTACTGTTATTTATTTATTTATTTATTTATTGTGGTGCTGTGGATTGAACCCAGGGCTTCATGCATGCCAGGCAAGTGCTCCCTGGTCCAAAACAAATATATTACTACTGCTGAAGGGAAGGCAGTAGACAATCTTTCAGGAAATGATGGGAAAATACACATGAGGAAACAGAAGCATACTCTTTGACCAAAAATTTTAAAAAGAAAAGTATACATTCATGAATGTATCTGTGTATGCTATTTATTTCACTGGAAACCTGTAAGGAATGTAAACATTTTATTAGAATAAATAGATAAGTAAGAATTGACCTATATACTTCAAAGTTGGTTATTAATCATTTAAAGTGTGACTAGTGCAACTAAGGACTTGGATTTTAAATTTCATTAATTTAAATGAAGAAATTACATGTAATGTGGCTAGTATGATTAAAATCAATTTTTAATTTAATTTCATTAATTTAAAAAATGGAGGCAGTGTTAAATATTTTTTGTTAAAATGTTACTGTTGTGTTAGAACTACCTTTCGTTTTGGCCCTTGAAAATTTAATGACAATTTACTGACACATTTTAAAGATTTAGTTTGAAAAATGTTAAAAATCTAACAATTTATATATACACACACACACACACACACACACGTATATATCATTTTTTCCACATAGAAAAAATACTGTAGGTATGTTGGGTTACATATATTAAACTTTTCCCTCTCTTTAATATTGTGAAGGCCAGAAAATTTAAATTACATAGGGGGATATATATCTCTATCGAACACTGTTGATCTAAAGAATACTTTGAAGATATTATAAATGATGATGATGAAAACTAAGTAGTAAAGTAGAAAATGTTTATGGTACATAAACATTCAGTGTCATTTTAAATTGTGTATACACAGTACAATTAGAACCTACATTAAATCAATGGTTAAAAAAAGAGTACAGGGGAATACATTAATAGTAAAAATGATTAAATTTGGGTTGGAAAATTACAGATGCTTCTAATAAATTTATTTCTAAAATTTGGTGATGTGGTTAATTACTCTTCCCATAAAGCTGTTTAAAGGATAAAAAGTATTTTGTTTATGTGAAGTTAATCTCTACACAAGCAGGAGATATTTATAAACAGCGAGAAGCGAAGTTCAATAAACAAAGAGTGAGAGTAGATAAACAACTGGGAGTAAGTCTACATCTTTTAGTAGACAGAAGGCTCAAAAAGGAACAAACTAAATATAAAATTAGACTTTAGTAAGGATAGAACACTGTTTATAGAAGCAAAAGGGAGAATAAAGATGTGTGGGGAAAAAAATTGGACAGCCGGAGAGCCCCATCAAGCCTAGATGAGCAATGACGAAGGAAGGGCTGAGAGTACCAGATGCCTGTGTCTCAAGATGTACACTGTTGTCTGTTTTAAAGAACATAATTAGCCTGTTTTCCGTGAATGGATAGTTCATACTTTTTTTTCATACAGAGAACAGGGTTGAGAGAATGAATAAATAGGAAGTAAAAAATAACAAATACAACAACCATATAGCATATTTTTTTCCTTTTAATGGATCCTACATGTTTTCTGAATCTCCTAGAGTGTAAAATATATTTCTTTGCAGGAGTGGGAGGATCTAATGAGTTATGACAAAGCATAGTTCCTATCTGCTTGTAAGGAAAATATACTGGCTTTGACAATCACTAAGATAATGTATGAATCATTTACAATTACATTATCATGATATGCAGTATTTATACAAATGACAGCAGAATTACTAAATGAAAGTTAAAACAAATATACTAGTGAATGCTGTAAAGTTTGTCACCACTGGCTGAAATACATCAAAAGAATAGAAGAGAAAAAGTCACCTGCACCTTCCTGCCTATGTGGCTCCTTTTGGAAGCAAAAAATGAAATCACCTATTCCACACATATTTAAATCGTTTTGAGGATTAAAAGATCTGCAACCTTCAGTATACCATGAATGAAGAACTCAAGATTTCTCCTATCTCATGTAAAACCCTCAGAAAAAGCATATAATATAAGGCATAATAGTGGAAAGAAGATGAGCTTTAGGGAGACACAGAGGGGGATATTTATTAAAGCTTTGCTGAAAGCAAAAGGGAGTGTGAGATATCACAGAAGTCAATTTCTAGAGGAAAAGATAAGGCAAATGTGGTGAATGCATTATTGTGTTGAGAAAGCAACAAAGTAGAAATGTGTACACCAAAATGGACAAGATGGATAGTTCATACTTTTAAGATATTGTGTGCAATGTAAATACTTGCATGCATTGAAATCAACACAATATAGTTTTAAGGATACTTACAAATGTAAGGACATATAGAACACAATAAGGGATCAGGAATGATATGAAAAATAACATAAGAGCTGTGCCCAAGCCAAATGGTACTGTTTTAACAGTACCTGAGCAGAAGGATTAGCTTAATTCTCTGAAATTTAAACAAACTTTTCCCCCCCCCTCAGGGATGATGGGGTTTGGCTGTTTTCCAGACTAGCCTTGAACTCCTGGGCTCAAGTGAACCTCTTGCTTCAGCTTCTTGAGTAGCTGGGACTACAGATATGTGTCACCAGACCCCACTATTACACTAAGTCTTAACTGTTTTGCCAACTTGTCTAATTATTAATTGCATGACTTCAGGCAATTTAACTTCCCAAGGCCTTACTGTTCTCATCTATAAGCTGGGTATGATACAACTGCCATGTAGTTGTGAAGACTGACTAAGTGCTTAATACATTGAAAACCATCTAGTATATATCTTGTACATATTTACAATGTATTAATATTATTAAAATAGAAATATCAAGAACATTTAAGAGTCCTTCTGCCCCAGGAATGGTAAATTCTGTTACAGCTGTAAGTTGCAATGGTGAAGAGAAAAATGCTCTTTAACTTTGGTCTTACGGTTTGGTATTCCTTTGAAATACAAATACATAAAACAAAATCCATCATTCCCTCTCCAAAAGCTCCCTCTGCCTCTTCTCCCTCCCTGATTTAATCATCCTATATCCTGCTGACAGATTAATCACCCTAATCATTCTTCTTTTCCTAGTAAATTAAATCCACATGCCTCACACTCTAGCATTCAAAGCTCTTCACAATAGTACTTCAGCTTATACAGTAAACCAGCTGTAACCTCTATTTCTCCACAACATATGTCTTTGCTTCAATCATACAGAATGATTTACCTCTCCCAAAATAAATCTTCTGAGTCTTTATGTTGTTTCTTCTATCTGAAATGTCCACTATCTCTAAGAATTTTACCACCACCTCAAGGCCCATTTAAAATCTAGGTTGTATCCCACAAAGGCTTTTATAATTAGATGTATTCAGTAGATGTATTCATTCCTCTCTGAATATGTAAATTTCAAATTCATAGTATGTAATATTATGAAACAAAACAGCTGAATGTATTTATTTTATATTACTTAATAATATAAGTAATCTGCATTTCTCTTACTTCCCTTACTTGACTGTAATCTTAAGGGGAAGAGGACTTTTTTTGGGCTATGACACAAAGCTAATTTAACAATATTTGATCCATTAAATTTTACTAAGATTCTACAAAAATTCCCAAGTCACTGATATGCTACTTTGAAAAAATGGAAAAAGAAAAACTGCTGCATTTTCACATACTCATGGAAGAGTATATTCATGTTAGACTTGGACAATTATCTCTAGCTCAAAGGATCTGAAACGTTCTCAGGTCACAGAACCTTTCTTATTTCTGTTATTTTTTTTCATGATGTTAAGGCAAATGCCTAATAGTTCTGTTTTTTAACAGGTAGATTAAAACAACTTAATAAGAACCATCTTTACAACTCAATAGTTTGGAAAATACATATAAATTATAAAAAGCTTTTATTTGATTCATTCAAAAATTATACAGTTAAAAATGATGCAAAATTAGACATTGAATTTGGGGACAAGCCAATAATAATTCTTAGATTCAAACTTCATTGAACAGGCAAATGAAAAATTATTATTTACACATAATGGGGTATAACATTTTGCCCATTAATGCAACTTCAGCTGATAACTCTCATTCAAAAATGGAATGTGTGTGTTTATGGAGCACTGAACAACTCATCCAGCTGTGAACTGAACACTGCCATCTTTATTCCTGTTACAGTATTTTTCAGGAGGTACTGCTTTTTTACTGTAGCAACCATTTCCCAAATATGATATCATCCTAGAGGAATGTAGCACAAAATGAAAATGATGTAAAATGTCCTGTAGTACTCTTGTGAGTTTGCTGCAGTACCCTGGGGGTACCTCTGCACAGTTTGGGAACTGTGATTCTATTTGAGGACAATTCTTTGAGATATGTCTTATTTGGGAAATAAAAACCCTTCTTGATTATGGCTCAGAATGTTTAGGAAAAGGAAGCAATTTTCTGTACATTAAACAGCATAAATAAATCTGTATATCAGGGTGGCATTTTGAAGAGCAATATAAGTGGATTTCATAAAGAGATGAATCCTGACAAGAGGATAGCAGCCAGGTACCCAGAAGGTCAAGTACAGCCAATGAAAAATTGTCTGTGGCTGGGATGATATAACAGGGTTAATAATGCTTATACCTAATCAGTTTTGTTTTCTATTGTGTTATAATTCTTCATTAACTTAAAACAAAAATTAGCTCTTTACTTCGCCAATATGTATAAATAATAATTTTTCATTTTTCTGCTCAATGAAGTTTGAATCTAAGACTTCTTATTGGCTTGTCCTCAAAATCAGTGTCTGATTTCCCATCAATTTTAACTGTATAATTGTATTCTTGCAACTATGCCATTTCCCCCATTAACACAACTTTAGCTAATAACTGTTATTACTGTATAAACACTAGTACTACATCACTTTCCTGATTTGACAAAGTTCCTTTGTTCAAAAAATCTTAAATGGCCCATTTTCTATCTTTTCTACATTATCTCCAATGATTCACATTCACGAAACTCTTATTGTAATCACACAGGGCTTCCTGTTAGCCTATGCACAAATCCTATGCTTTCTTATATCCCTTCCTTGGTATTGGTATGTATTTACTCTACTACAGGATCTGTTTTATATCTTTCACTGTATTTAAAAAAATAAGGAAAGAAAGCAAGGGCTGGAAGTTGGCAAATAACTTTTTGTAAAAGGTCTAATAAATATTTTTGGTTTGTAGGTCACATGACTGCCATTGCAATTACTCAGTTCATCTACTGTAGCATGAAAGAAGTTATGGACAACATGAAAAAGAATAAGCATGCATGGGTTCCAATAAAACTTTATTCACAAAAACAGGCATTGGGTCATACTTTTGCTGGTCTCTAAACTGAAAGAAAAGAGGGAAAACATACTAAGTAGAAATGAAAACAAGTGAGATGAAAGCATGTTGGAGAGAAATTTCAACAGGAAATTCATGTAGGGTAGTAAGGAGAGTACATCTTCCTCTTCATAATAAAGAGCACAAAGAATTTGAAAGTTAAAGTGGATTTAGGGAGAGAAAGCAATGATACAGTTACATTTCTTTTTTAAAACAAGAATGACTGGGGCTGAGGCTGTAGCTCAGTGGTAAAGAGCTCGTCTCGCATGTGTGAGGAACTGAGTTCGATCCTCAGCACCACATAAAAATAAATAAATATACTGTGTTCATCTACAACGAAAAAATATACATAAAAATATTTTTAAAAAAAGAATGACTAATTCTTGTTAGCACTAAATCAACACAGTCCCTTACATTTGACTATAATAGCCTGTTTCTAGAGGGTACAAAAGTGTCTTGCTTTCTTTTTTTCCTTTTGTGGTACTGAAGATCAAACTCAGCCTGTTGAGCTACATTTCCAGCCCCAATCTTGCTTTTGTCATTGCTGAACTCCATTTCCAACCCTGAACCTGACTCAAGGCTGAATTTTGTTGAAAACAGACCTAGCTTCCACAAGTAGGACGGAATCATTTATGTAATTTTTATACACTCTGAGAATTCTTTTTTATTGGAAGAAACAAAAACTTAAGTGGTAGAATTTGTTAACCCATTTTCTTTGAAATAAAAAAAAATTGGGGGGTGGGTACCGGGGATTGAACTCTGGGGCACTCGACCACTGAGTTGCTTATTGCCTTGCTTTGGCTGGGGCTGGTTTTGAATTTGTGATCCTGTCTCATCTGTCTCAGCCTCCTGAGCCGCTGGGATTACAGGTAAGTGCCACCATGCCCCACTTAAAATAATATTTTAATTTTTAAAAAATGAATTAGGATCATGGTAGAAGTTAGGGATTCACAAACCAGATAAATGTGGGTATATTTATAATACACTATGCCAGGTAAAGCTCAGTGGTACAGCATATACTTAGTATGCACAAGGCCTTGGGTTCAATTCCTAGCACAAAAAGATATGTATGTGTGTGTGTGTGTGTACACGCACGCACATGCACACGCACATGTGCACATGAGTACATACATTGCTTCCTTTGATTGCCAATATGTTGCAGGGAATTAGCTTCTTTTAATTTAAGCTCTGGCTTGCTTTTTTGCAAATTGTTGCAATAAATACCCTTTACATGCTCCCTTTAAAAAAAATAAGAAGCATAAAAAATAAGAAGCATACTTTTTACCTTTATTTAAAATTAACACAGTAACATCACACACACAGAGCAACAGACATTAAACCAGCATGTGATACAGAAGCTTTTTTAAAAAAGAAGTCATTGGGCTAGAAATCTAGGTACCCAAATTCTGGTGTGGGTTTTTGACTAGCTACTATGTAACAAGAGAGAGAGATTTAATTTTGATAAGCTTCAGTTTCTTCATTTGTAAAAAATAGACAGAAGATTGGGTTGGATGACCTTGAGAAGCACTTTCATTTCAAAAACTCAAAACTGCAGTTAAGTTTTAAATTAGTTCATTTCTTTAAAAAATTGAGGTGAAGTTCACATAACAGAATTACATTGATAATGTTCTCCAAACATTACTCCTATCTAGTTCTAAAACATTTTATCACCCCCCAAAGAAACCTCATCTGTCCATTAAAAAGTTACTCATAAGGGGCTGGGGGGCTTAGTTCAGAGGACAGTGCTGGCCTAGCAAGTGAAGGACCTTTGGATCCATCCCCAACACTTCAATGAAAACAAAAAACCTAATCCCCCAGCTCCCAGCAACTACCAATCTGCTTTCTGTCTCAATGGATTCACCTATTCTGGATATTTCAATAAATGGACTCATACAATGTGATCTCTGTGTCTGGCTTCTTTCACTTACCTAATGATTTTGAAGTTCATTCATATTATAGCGTGTAAGAGTACTTAATTCTTTTTTTACAAACAAATAATATATGGACATATTATATGGACATATCACAATGTCAAATGTTTCTGAAACATTTGGGTTGTTTCATAAGTATTTTTTTGTGTATTACTTTTAGAATCAATAAGTAACATAAAACATATACATCAAATGTGCACTTTTAAAACAGATTTGAAGAGGGAGCTCCTTCAAGCCAGAAATTGACAAATCTTTGTGAGCTAGATAAAACTAATTATAAGTCTGATTCATAAAGCTAATTAACTGAGGTTTTAGTAGAAAATATAAAATACAAAATTCTATCTGTGATAAAAGTGTTTAAGAAATATGTGGGTCAGGTTCTGAAAGAGAAGTTACTAAACATAAGTGATCTTTCAAGTAACTACACTGAAATGATTATTCTTTTGGACATTTTTTATTGTGAAATGATCTTAAGTAGTTTGACCTAATAGAACACAAAACAGTGATTTCTAACCCAGTTACCATTAGACCTAGTTGTTTTAAATCTGAGTTCAAAAATAGCAAAAATGCAACTATTTTTCTGGGTAATTGTTTTAGTTCTCTGAAGTTTGCATTGTTTATTTTTACGAAAGGGTCACTGTATAAATGGAAACGACTAAGCTGAAAGCTATTGTTTTATCATTCTAAGTGGGCAGTGTTTCTGTTTTTGATAAAAGTCAGATTTTATACCATTTTCTATAATCTAGGAAAGAGTGAGGCTGACAGTAAATGTACTTACATTGACCCTGACATTTTATTCTTAGGTGCTGCCAGTATGTCAAAAGGAGAGGATTGCTTTTAGACACGAATACTTACTTTATTGTTGAAGAAAACCCTGATTGCTGCTGGATTAGTATCTATCCCTTGACAACAGTAGTAGAAAATGTTAAAAAAAAAAAAAAGTATAGATAGCCTTGACCTTAGATAGGAAACCTGTCAAATCATTTTCTCACTTTACTTCATTAAACATGAAAGCTTTGTATGTCAATTAAATATTATTCAGATATTATATATTACCTAGATGTTGTCTTGTGGGTATTAGTAAGGTCTAAGCATTGATATAATTTTTAAAATAAGAAAAGTGACAATGCATTTTTAACAATGATATGGGATAATAGTTTTCACAGTGCAATTCCTGAATCACCTAAAAACTTGGAAAAATGCAAATTCTTGGTCCCACCCCAGACTTACTGAAGCAGAAACTTGTGAGGGCAATTCACAGCAATGTGGGTTCTTATAAGCCCTCCCAGCTGATTTTATAAATCACCCATAAAAATGTTGATAAATCTTTTCATTATTATTAAGACTTTTATCCATTACAGGAAAACTCAATCTTCATGAAGATGGCAAAAAATGAGGTTCACTATAAAAATTGGCTGTAGTAGAGGAAACACATTAGTGTGGTGGAAGTTTTTTTTTTTTTTTTTTCCTAAGAGGAAGTTCCACATTATCTGCATAAAAACGCAAACTTAGGGTTGGGGATGTGGCTCAAGCAGTATCGCGCTCGCCTGGCATGCGGGAGGCCCGGATTTGATCCTCAGCACCACATACAAAGATGTTGTGTCTGCCGAAAACTAAAACAAAATAAATATTAAAACTCTCTCTCTCTCTCTTTAAAAAGAAAAAAACCCGCGAATTTAGTTTCTATAACTATGGTGGTTGGCCCAGTTCTGCTATTATTTGGTTATATTTTGTACTTCCATGTTATTTCCCATGAAAACAATGTTCAGTAACAGTATTTGATCTATTAATCACAATTTTGCAGATGAAATTAAGTTTCAGAAAAGTTGTCCAAATTGCCCAAGGTCACACAATTAATGATTCAAGAAGGTACTGAAATTCCAGCCCACTGACTTGTCCATCTGCTCACTCATTTACATACACGCTGCCACCATTCCACAATCTTGCAACTATCTTAAAAAAAAAAAAAAAAAAGATCAGGGAAAAAGAAATAACATGGCATGGGGATCTTGAATTAGCTTTGAACTTGGTTCTAAGTTTCTTGGAAACCAAAACAAAAAGATATGTTCAGTTACCAGGCTTTCATTTTTAAAGAGATGAAACATGCTACTTTCTTATAAGAAACATTTGGTTCTCAAATAAACTTGTCATATTAAACACCAATTAAAAGAAGACTATGTTGTCCTCAAGAACTTCTCAAAAGCAAGTTCAGTCATTTTTATTGTACTATTTATCACTGAAATATTAAGGCTTCAATATTAAAACATCTCAGTGAAAGCAATGGAGACAGGGATAAAAACCAAGTAAATAGCTTTCTGATGGTCCATACATAAAATGTGAAAGAAAAGACATGTTCTTCAAATAATCTTTTTATCAATATCTGTTCTATAATATCTACGGTAAAATAACAAGATATTTTGAGGCTTTTTTTTTTTTTGGTTCTGAGGATGGGTTGAACCCGGGGTGGCACTTTACCAGTGAGCTTTATCCCAATCCCTTTTCAAGTTTTTATTTTGTGTCAGGGCCTCAATAAGTTGCCAAGGCTGGCACTGAACTTGTCCTCCTGCTTCAGCTTCCCAAGTCACTGGGATTACAGGTGTGCAGGAACCTGCATGAGGCTGTGTTTGAGTCTTTCATTTGGTATGCATTCCATAACACCATGCTGTACACTCAACTAGAGAGATTTCAGAATGAATCAATATATTTCTCATAGATACTTGATAAGTGGCAAAACCTTTATTATTTACACAACATAAATGCTAATATAAGTAGATGTATATTATTGTCTTATGATGCAATATGTTCACATAACTAAAAGACTTCTTTTTCAATTATTGTGTGTAGTGCTACAACCTTTCCAACTTTACTTCTATCTGGCTTTATTTTAAACACAACATTTATCACCAGCTAAAATTATATCAGATATTATATATTCACTCACTTATTTTTTGTCCCTACCACTAGAATATTCCTTAGGTTTTGAAAGCCTATCTGTGTGGTTTATACTGTATGCTCAGAACCATATCTAGTACAGGGTGAGCACTCATTCAATTCTTTTTGAATCTTTTTTTTTTTTTTTTTGGTGATAGAGGCAATCAAATTCAGGAGTGCTCTGTCAATGAGCTACATCCCCATTTCTTTTTTATTTCTATTTTTTATTTCAAGACAAGGTCTTGCTAAGTTGCCCAGACTGGCCTCAAACTTATGATCCTCCGTCTCCAAAGTTATTAGCATTATAGACTATTATAATTATTATTTTTGAATAAATGAGTCTGCTCAGAGTAGAGAGAAAGAAGAGAAAAGACAATGTATAAAGTTAAAACAAATTAAGCTGAGGAATTTTGGGTAGCTGAAACAACTAATGTCACCAGAATCCTTCTCTTTCTGAAACAACAGAAACAAGGAGAGCAAAATAAATTTATAAAAAAGAAAAAAGAAAAAAAAAAGCCCAAACTTCCAAATAACTAAAAATAAAAACATTATCAAAACCCAGAGTAAGACCTCTTAGACTCATGCAGTAACATAAGGCCTTGTGGAAAGTAATGTACTACTGTAGTATGTTGGGACAAAGTAGAAACACTCCAACTAAAAAAATGAGGATATGAGAGAGGGAAAGAAGGAAACAGAACAAACTTGGGAAATATAATGAATATTAAATATTAAATGTTAAGTGAATGTTAAAGACTACCACCCCAAAGAGTAAAAGATTAAAAGGTTAAATAAAAAATAGGGGACTTAGAAAAATACTTAGGAAAACTTCAATGAATATACACATCTTTTTTTTTTACTTAATTAAAAGAAAAATCATGCTTTTTATTGCTAACATTGATGAATGAACTGAGTAGTAACATTTAAAAAGTCATTTCTTCAGGACTGGGGTTAGCTCAGTGGTAGGGCACTTGCCTAGCATGTCTGAGGCCCTGGGTTGAATTCCCAGCACTGACAAAACAAACAAACAAACAAACAAAAACAAACAAACAAACAAACAAAAAACCAACGTCTTATTTTAAAGGTTAGCAAACAATGAACATACTGTTTCTGGCAATTAATAGATGATTAATAAATGCTTATGGAAATGAGATGCATTTTAATTCTTGGCCTATTGTTAATAGTGTGTTATTCGTTTATTCTAGAAATGCTGCTAAAAGTAATCCAAAATTTTGTTGATCAAAGAGAATATTTCCCAGTTAAGTCCATAAGATTGATTCCTAACATTTACAGGGACAGGTATATACCACCATATACATCTAAGTAGGGATAGCTTTTAATGACAGATGATTGAAAATGAGGAGTTAATTTTAAGATAGCATTTTGGTGTCAAAGACATTTCTGTACATTTTACTCTCAAAAATCACATCAAAACAAATAATGAAAAATTAAAACTGTGGTCCCTTGTGTTAAATTTAATGTTATATACTACATTAATTACATATTATTATTATTATTATTATTATTATTTTACATCAATTAGGTCCCCTTGTAAGTACAATTAGAAGATATTGATAAACCTGAATTACAATATCTGAAGTGAGAAAATACATGGAAAAGCGATGACAAGCAGAGTGAAGAAACCTAAATATAAACAAGGAAACTCTAATGCGAAACAAGCTGATTCATCTCCCAAACTCTGCAAAATTCAGAAAATGATGGATCTAGTGGGGCTGAAATAGGGGAGAGGAGTAGGAGTTGAACTTTCAGATTCCCATTCCCATCCCACGTAGCCATTCCCATCCTTATGGCAACAGAAATAATAGAGGGAAGGCAGGTTAGGGAAGAACTATAAAGGCTTCAGACTCAGAACGTTAAACACAAAGGAAGGAAGAGTTCACAATTTGCTTGACTAAAAACAGGCTGTGGTGATTACATGAAAATTTACAAACAAATAGCCCCACAGATGTTTTCCATAATAAGCACCCAAATGGAAAACTGGATGATCCAATCTTCCTTGGAGAGACTACACAGCCTGGAGAAGGCATGGACAGTTATGAAAAAGCTGTCCTTTACTAACATAAGAACAAGTTTATTATTAAAACAAGAACATAGTTTATTTAGTGAGTCTCTCTTAAACATAAATGGTCAACAAAAAAAAAGGAATTCAAGGACTGAGGTTGTGGCTCTGTGGTAGAATGCTTGCCTAGCATGCATGAGGCACCAGGTTCAATATTCAGCACCACTGAAAAATGAAATAAAGATATTGTGTCCACCTAAAACTAAACAATAAATATTTTTTTTATAAAAGAAATTCCAATGCAACAGAAAAGTGGGTAAAAAAAATCAAAATGAAAAAAGAGAAAAAGGGGAAGAAATGAGAAATGTGGACAACGAAACCAGGCAGTGAAATTTCATTTAAAAAATGCCAGAACAGACAATGTCTAAATTTATAGGGACTAATTTATTAATATAATTAATGACAGCTACATTATTATTATTACAAAATCTTAGGAAACAAGAATGATTTCTAGGGGAAAATAAGATCATCTACAAAGGCTTAGAAAAAGAAAAAGGAAATTAAAAAAAAAAGGAAACAGCCTTCTGAAAAATATGTGAGGTTAAAATATAATAGAACAATGGTTTAAAGATTTAAAGGAAACAGATTTTCTTCCTAGAATTCCACATGTGGCCACAATATTAGTCTAGAGTGAGTGTAAATTGAGATATTTTGAGACAGATATTTTGTTTGTCTCAGAATATTTATCTATCTGTGTTTGTTCTCAGAAAATGTAACCCATCAAAACAAGAATTTGAATGAGAATGGGTGGGACTCTAGAAACTGAAGATGTAAAAGAAATCTGAAGTGAAAAGAATTTGGGGATAATGATGAAGGAAAGTCCAGGCAAAAATTTGAGCAGAAAAATGAAGGACCCCAGAAGGAAGGTCTTTAACACACAGACAACAATGCCAGTCAGAGTTTTAATGATGACTGGCAGGTTTATCTACACACAATTTGAAAAATTTTAAGAAATTACTGGAAGGTATATGTACAGAAGCAATGATGGGCATAAAGAATTACCTAAGAAATCAAAAAGTTGAAGGAATGCTAAACCCTAGGAACTAAAAGTTGTAAAGCATTACAGAAAACAATTTGTCTCAGAAATGAAGAATATACAAATTGATATATATTTGTACTTAAATTAATTTAACCAAACTATCTTGGGGAATAAAAAAAAGGAAAAAAGGATCCGATGCATGTGTTTTAAGAGTTGAAGATCCACCTTATCATAGTAATGGGTCATTAAACAATACATAAAACACATGGATTAGGAAATTAAAAACATGGAGGTAAATAACCAAAGAAATAGCAAAAAGGCTGTCAGAAAGTGGGACAGAGATATAACTCTTTTTCACTATAAACACGTAAGCATAAAATCAGTTAACTATGTATATATATTATTTTAAAACATTAATTTAATTATTTTTAAAGAATTAAGACAACCACAAATAATTTCATTTCATAATTCAATGCACTGAATCAAAACCTAATTTGATATGTTTCTAGGTTTCTCTAATATGTTTCTTTAATTTGATATGTTTCTATGTTTCTCTTATTTAATGACTACACTACAATAAGAATTTCAAACATTACATATCAAATGAAATGCACTGTAATACACTTTCTATATTAACTAACCAAATACTAACCAAAATAAAAAACATTCACATGTGGTCTTCTCACTTCTGACCTTACAGAAGATAAAATGAAACATTCATGATGGGTATACAAAAAATATTTGATATCTTAACATTTCCTATGATTTTTCAAAGGACTTAAAAATATCTATTTCTTACCATAATATATGTGCTTTCTTAATAAAAATTATCTAATATTCTTTTTTATGTAAGATTTTAATTTTTAAATTTTTTCCCATTCTCTCTCCCTTTCCCTCCCACCCATATTCCCTATCTAGATGTAATTTTCCTCCCTTGCTCTCCCTCCCAACCCCATTTTGAGTCACCCCCCTTATATCAGAGAAGACATTCGGCATTTGTTCTTTTTTGGGATTGGCTAACTTCACTTAGCATAATCTTCTCTAATGCCATCAATTTCCCTGCAAATGCCATGATCTTATTCTTTTTTATTGCTGAGTAATATTCCATTGTGTATAAATGCCACAAAAATTATCTAATATTTTTGAGAGCTTGTATATGTGAAGAATTGTGTTAAATTTAATGCTATATACTACATTAATATTATTATTATTCTTTTACATCAATTAGGTTCACCTTACAGAAGTAAAAACTAGCATACGCAGAAAAAAATGAGGGGATTAAAAAAAATCACTGTTTAGCAACTTCTGTAGTAATATCTTTCCAGTAAGAACTGACAATGGATGTCAAAGAAGTATGTGAACATGAAGAGAAATAGGGTATTTACATAGTCTCAAAGTACCTTCCCATGAGATATTTAATACAAAAAGGAAATGGTGACATTATGGTAGAGAAAGTGAAAAAAATCATCTTATGATCAAAAGTAACATCATTAGCATTAGGAAAAAACACATATCATGTACCGCCTGATAAGATATCTGATCAATATATCATATTTCTGGTATTCTACCCAAAACCGCATACTATAAACTTAATAATATAAGGCAGACCCAAATTAAGCAACATTCTACAAAATAAACAGACCATATTTTCTCAAATGTAAAAGTCACGAAAGACAAAGTAATTTGACTTGATTAAAAAACATTAAAAGAGACATGACAATATGGGAACAAACTGTTCAGTCCTACTAAGAGAAAACTAAGACAAAGATCAACGAACTGACTTGTCCATGAGGCCCTGGGTTTGATCCTCAGCACCACATAAAAATAAATAAATAAATAAATAGAATAAACGTATTGTATTCATCTATAACTTAAAAAACAAACAAACAAACAACCAAACAAAACCAAACAAACAAAACCAAACAAACAAACCAACCAGGAACCAAAAAAATTTGTTATGAGGTAGAGATGAACAGCATTTAATTCTATGGACTTGGAGCCCATTTCAGTTAAGAGATCTAGGTTGAAAGAAGAATCAAGGGGTTTTGTTATTTATTAGCATTGTGTAAATAACTATTAAAACTTAAAGGTAAAAACTTTGTGCTAATCATGACAATGTATCCTCAGAGGACATATGCTACGTAAAGGCTACAATATCTTCAGCATTTTAAACTACAATTTTTTTCTGAATAATAAAGTTTGTTTTTGTTGGTAAATTCCTGGCAATATTCTGTGGATTAACATAGTTCTATACTATAATTAATTATAGAACACATTCCATATGTTGAACTGTTTTCTAGGTTAGGATATAGGTATTTCTATAGAAAAACACTGATAAAATCAATATTGCAATGAATGCCAAAAAAGATTTTATTTCCTCAAGCATTTTTACCTAATTTGGAAAATCTTTTCTGAGATATTTAAAAATCATGCCTATTTTCTTCCTTACTGAAATTATGATGCCAAAGACTTGAAATAAAAGAATAAAGAGAAGGAATTTTAAAGTATATAGATTTATGATTGTCACCAGGATTCATTTTCAGAAATCTTGGATTAAATTTTGCAAAAATGTAGGCTAAAATATTAAGGATAAAACTGATGGGGACTCTTTCTGATTTAAAAAAGTAAAAAAAAAAAAAAAAACCCTCAAATTATCTTAACATGATTTTAAAGACTCTCTTAAGAGAACATTACAAAGCCCACTATATCATGCCTACTTATACAGGACATTTTCCCCCTGATATTTGGTGGTTTCAGTGAAGTAGATATAATCACATGTCTTACACTTAAAAAATCTGTGCATGCCATTTCAACTGGAGTAAATGGAAATTGGTTTAATTCTGTGAGTTGCCATTTGGTAGTTTTGTTCAGAACTTAGGAGGAGCTATCATCAGGGATACAATTGAACTGACAAAAAATTTACCCCTGCTCTGTGTGTGGAACAACTGCAGCTTTTCAGGAGTAAGGTACATCATTGTTTCAAGGAATGCCTTAGGAAACAATGCAACCAAAAGCAGAATGTGGAGGGAAAATGAATTCTTAAAATCAGAATTTAAGTTAAATCTAAACATTTCAATGATTCTTTCTCTTTCTTTTACACACACACACTCTGTAGTCCACTGGATGTACTACCTGTATCTGCACTCTTATTTAAGTCATTAAGCCATTACCCCAACTGGTAGTAGGTCTCCTTTCCTCACTTCTCTTAAGTCTATCTAGATAACATAAACTTCCTTTATTCATTTAAATCTGCTAAATTTCTCTAGGCAGTATTATTTTTATACTTATCATATAAACTCTCTGCTGAGTATATTCTCCTAAGTCTTGAACAGAACTTCTACGACTCTTATATCACAGACATCAATATTTGAAAAGATGGTTAAGCATATATACAAAGTGTTCCTTGTGAACTTACATTATTAAACTCCTAAGAAATAGGTGCTATTATTACTCCCTCTGATATTTTGGGACACAAGGCAGAGATATGTCAAACGACTTATCAAGGTCACACAGCTGATAAGTGATATAATCAGGGTTTGAATATGGACAATCTCACTATAGAACTTAGATGCTCTACCTTCAATACCCTAAACTTTCAATGCTTTACCTGCTAAACAAAACTAAACATGGAACCCCAGTCTGATCAATTAAATGTATCTAATGTTTTTACTGTATTTTGAACCAAAATGAAAAAAAAAAAATTCCTTAATGCCTCTATTTCTAATACTTTAAATTTGGAAAAAAAATTGAGGTTCTGGGGAATTAAACCTAGTGGTGCTTTATCCCTGAGCCACAACCCCAGTCCTTTTTATTTATTTACTTATTTTTATTTTTTTAAAATTGTAGATGGACTCGATAACCTTTATTTATTTATTTATATTTTTTTATGTGGTGCTAAGGATCGAGCCCATTGCCTCATTCTTGCTAAGCAAGAGCTCTACCACTGAGCTACAACACCAGCGCCACCCCCCCCCCCCTTTTTTTTTAATTTTGAGATCAGGTCTCATTAAGTTCCTGAGGCTGGCCTTGAACTTGTGATCCTCCTATCTCAGCCTCGAGAGTCACTGGAATTACAGTCATGCACCATTTTGCCTAGCTGGAAAGTTATTTTTTAAGATGGGAGAGAACTCCCTGCCTTCTAACAATGAGATTCTTTGAAAACACTAACTGATGAAAGTTATAAAACTATATTCATTTATTATTATTACAATACTTTACAAAAGTAATTTTTTATGGAATTTTCTTTAACTATGCATTTTGAAAAATAGTAAACCTTCAGAAAAAACTAGGAGCCTTGTGCAAGGAAAACTGTTGGGCCATCTACCTATATTAATCAATTGCAATATGTTACACCCACATACCTTATTCCTTCCCTTAACCAATGGAAAATTAGTTACAGACATTATGACCCCATCATGATACATTGACTATGCATTTCCTAATAAACACAAACTATGATAGTAATGCAATGTTATATTATAGTACATACCTAAAATTTCTCAACCATCTCAAAAAAAAAGTTCTTTGTAGCTAAGCCCTTTCTTCTGTTTAAAAAATTTTGAATTCAGTTTCATTCAAGGATCTACTATTACATTTACTTGTCAAATCTCTTTAGTCTCTCTTAATCTGAAACAGTCTGCATCTACTCTTTCATTCAGTAGAATTTTCAAAGATTACAAGCCATTGTCTTGTATAATGTTCCAACATGAAGATTTATCTGATCTTTTCCTTATGAACAGATTCAGATTAAATATCTGAAGCAAGAATGCACACAGGCAACGTTCTGTACTTTTTACTTCATGCCACTTTCAGTTATATTAAGTTGTTACTAGGACACTAGCTATATTGGAATCACTTGGTGTGTGTGGATCATACCTCCTGGTTGCCTGGAAAATATATAATTTTTAGATGTCAAATAATACACTGAGTATGAAAGGTAAGTTATCTATGCGGTCTGCAATATAAATACATTCATTTTAACTACTCTAATTATTTATTGCCATGTCCCTTATTTTTACTATTTACTTTATGGTTTAGGACACTATAATATTGTGAGGTCTTCCCCCAAAGCATCTAGATACAATATATATTTTGATAAGAAAGATATGCGATGCATTTGTTTTATATTTAATATGGTAAAATGTTCCAATATGAAAATTTATCTGAAATTTTTCTCATAATTAGATTCAGGTTAAAAAGATAGTGGAAATTTTCTCAGGGTCAAAGAACTTCAGGATTTTAAGGAAAATATTTCTAAATTAGTTTTTAAAATAAGAGGTTAAAAAAATAGCCAAACAATAAACTGGGTCTAAGCATCTTCTTATCAACTTTAAAGTGCCCAGGAAAAAAACCCCTAAATGGAATATTGAATGAAAGAAACACTAAAAATTCGAGGACCATTCACTAATTCATTTTAATCATATACAACTTATTTAATAAGCGCTACATAGCTATCCCTTGGTCTCTATAGGGAGTGGTTATAGAATGTTCTACAGATACCAATATTCCTTATATAAAATGAAGCAATATTTATATATGACCTATACACATCCTCCATACACTTTAAATCATTTCTAGATTATTAACAATGTAAATGCTATCTAAAGAGTTTTTAAAAGAGCTACTATATTATTTAGGAAATAATGACAAGGAAAAAACTTCTGTATAGTTTTTTTTTTTTTTTAATTTGTTTTGAGGTGTAGATGGACGGCATGCCTTTATTTTATTTATTTATTTGTACGTGGTGTTAAGGATCAAACCCAGTGCCTCACACATGTTAGGTAAGCACTCTGTCACTGAGCTACAGCTCCAGCCCTAGTACACAAGTTTTAAAAATATTTTTTGATCCTTTGTTGGTTAAATCTGTGGATATGTGCCTATGGATGGCCTATTTTATTTGTATTATTTTTTTCCCCTATCAATCATTCATTCTGAAATGGAAGGACCAATCAACATAACAAAATTCATAAACATTATCATTGGCAGGTACAAAAATTACATCTTAATCAGTTTAATTTCTACAACAGGGTTCATTATGAAAATTAATAGTTAATCCTTTCCTATATTTAATTGTGTTATATTTAACGAACACTAATTATCTGGGGACTTTCAATTTTTAAAATGCTATCACAGTGTTTGTAAGACTATTTTCTGAATGTAGGGCAACAATAGCACTCTTCTAAAACCATATAAACCTATCATGGTTAGGAAGTCACTCTGAATAAGAAATTGAACACACTCAAAAAATATCTAATGGCAACCATGACAAAGGACACAATTTGATAAGGTTAAATATAATACACAATATATAGAGATCCATGAAACATGAATTTTTATTGAGAATTTAAAAAAATAAGTTTTGTGTTCCTGACAAAACTATAACAATTCCCACTATTATGGGAAGAGAATGTGCCAGCAGGATTATACTGGTTATTTCTAACTTTCACCATAATCCTAAGAGGTAGTTTTATTATCTCTATTTTAGATTAAAAAAACTAAGAACCAAAATATTCTAATAACTACCCTCAGACAAATAGTAAGCACACGACAGAACTAGGACCCAAGACTTACATCTGGCCTCAGACATCATAATATGCTTCAGTATGCTTCTCAAGGAAATAGGTTGCAACTAAAAAAATATATACATACTCATTTTATAGCTTTAAATATTTACTGAAAAAAACGCATGTTTAAAGTAGTTATCATTAGCTGCAATAAACTAAAGAAAATGAAGATTCTATCTGTTGGAATGTTTTTGGATTCCCTATTCTGTTTCAATGTTTATCACTGTACTAGTATCATATCTTTATTGCTATAACTTGATAAGATGACTCAATATCCACTAAGTTAAATAATTACAACTTGTTTATCTTCAAAAGGGTTTTGGCTATCATTGATCTTTTGAATTCCAAAAACACTTAGAAACTGGTTTCTCAATTTATACTACTTATTAAAAATTTAATTAGAGTAGCACTGTATCCACAGATTAATTTGAAAACTGAAAAAATTGAGTCATTACAATATTGAATCTTCTAATCTAAGATATCTTTAAAATTCATCTCCATTTATTTCAGCTTTCAGTTCTCTCAATTATGTTCATAATTTCCCATGTAAAGGCCTTGTTCATAATTTATTAAATTCTAGATGTCAGACATAATAAGTGCCTAAAAGCAACAACATTTTCTGAATAGTAGGAAACTTATACTCTAATAAATAATGCAAAAGTGTTTTCCAGTGTGTATGAACCATTAATCCAAATCTTGGGCAACATATAAAATTTTTGCCAACTGTTTATTGTAAAATGTCAATTGATTATTGTAAAATTGCAGATTTCATTTAAATTTTCCTGATTAATAATGAGGTAGGGTAATTTTTCATTACTTTAATAGATGCGATTTCCTTCTAATAAATTTTCTAACACTGTCTTCAGATTTTTTTTTCTGTTATTGTCTTTTTCATATTGATTTCTAGGAATTCTTTATATATTATAAATAATTCTTAAGTGTTGTTATTTTAATTCTCACATTTAAATATATAATCCACCTGAAATTCATTTTTCTGTATAGTGTAGCTATAGTTTGGACATACTTCGTCTCCCATAGTTTTTCATGTGTTAGAGGCTTGGTTTTTAATGTGGGGATGTTAGAGAATGGTATGGATATTTAAGAGGTGGGGCCAGGAGGGAGGTGGTTAGGTCCTTGAGGGCATAGCCCCAGAGGAATTAGGGTAGTTTAGGGTAGTTCTCCCAGAACTCCAAATTAGTTTTTGTAAGTTGTTATAAAAGCAAGCCCAACTCCTGAATCTCTCTTTGACTTCCTGTATGGCAACAGGATCTCTTATTCCTACGTGTGTTCCTACCAATGCATGTCATCTGTCAAGAGGTCCTCACCAGAACTGATATTCCCTTGAATTCACAGAACTGTGAGCTAAATAAACCTCTTTGTAAAGTTAGCCTGCATGAGGTATTTCATTATAGTAATGAAAAACAGACTAATACAATGTAGAATAGGAATTTGGCTTCATTTTTTTCCTTATGAAAAAAAATTATCCCTGAACTGTTTATTGAATAATTGACCACATCCTCAATGAGCTGCAATACTAGCTCTTTCATTAATGAAATTACTATGAATGAGGATCCTGTCTTTGTCCTCTCTGTCCTATTCTACCACTGTGCCAACAGCACACTGTCTTTAATCACAAAATTGTAATGCTTGCATATGTTAGGATGCTTCACACTTCCCTTTGATGTCACTCAGGAATATCTTGATTGTTCTTGTTTTTTATGCTGTTGCACTGAAACTTAATGATAATATATAACAATAACATTGTTTACATTTTGACTGAAATGACATTATTCTATGGCTTACTAAAGGAAGAACTGACATTTTTAATGACATTAAAATTTACAATTTATGAACATAAGACTGACATTTTTAATGTTAGACTCAAATTTTAATTAAAAAAAAAAAAGACTATTTCCTTAAAAACTGGAAGTGACTAAATCCACGGTGACGCTTCCCTAAATGTCACCAAAGATTAAGGGCAAGGAAATCTGATAGAAAGTGCTTGAGAGATAGTGAGAATTTTCTTCCTATTTGTATACCACTAAGTTCAGATGATTAAATAAATTGGTATATATGTATCATAAAGAAAACGATTTTTTTATAATGCTAAGAATTGAACCCAGGGCTTCATATATGCCAGGCAAGTGCTGTACTGCTGAGGTGCATCCCCAGTCCTTTATAAGAAAATTTCTTGCTATTATGAAATACATCCCTTCCTTATTTTAACCTGCTTGCACAGAAAAACGCCTATTCAAAGATGAGTACTCATACTGAATCAGCCTCAACTGTATACAAGAATAGAAGAAAGAAAAGCCTGGAAAAATAAATGACACATAAGACACTGAACAGAAGTAGGTAGCAATAAAACACACAAAAATTATAAACAAATTAATGGACCAATTTAATGAGGCAATAATCCTTATTAATCCGAGACACCAAAGCATGGAAAACTTATGATTCAAGAGTGAAAATATAAACTGAAAATATAAACTGGATTCAAGAGATTATAAAATAAAAATAAAACCATCGAAGGAATGAAGAAGAGGCATTGATAAAATATACTAAATGAAATGGAGGCCAGATGTGGAAGTAGAAAAATGAAATAAAACATATTTGTGAGAAAAAACCAAAAATGTATATCTAAGATACTATAATTGATATTTCTAAATTATAGTAAATACAGTGGTCACATAGAAAACAGTTAATTTTATTTATTTATTTGGTGCTGGGGATTGAACCCAGGGCCTTGTGCATGCGAGGGAAGCACTCTTTCAACTGAGCTATATTCCCAGACCATCTTTTTGATATAGCATAGATGAGGCCCTGGATAAAACTGTCACCAGAGGAAAAAATATGGCTATTTTTGAAAATTCTATTTGAGGATAACAGCAATCACTTGTAGTCAAATTTCTTTAAATTTTTTTTCTTTTAACTTTAGTTGTAGATGGACACAATACCTTTATTTTATTTTTTTAGTTATTGATGGGCCTTTAATTATTTATTTGTTTATATATGGTACTGAGAATCAAACTCAGTGTCCCACACATGCTAGGCAAGTGCTCTACCACTGAGCCATAACCTCAGCCCTAATTTATTTATTTTTATGTGGTGCTGAGGATCAAACCCTGTGCCTCAAACTTGGTAGGCAAGTACTCTACCACTGATCTACAACTTCAGCCCACCAAATTTCTATTCATACTCTCCTAATGAGCCAGAAGATGAATACAAAGTTCAAAGAAAACATGTGACCATGTCTGTAATATTACCAGCACAGAATTCAGGGAAGAAATGCAACAAAAAGATAAAATCACCCCAGGATGAAATTACAAAGTACTCTAAAACAAATATATCAAATGAATATCCAAACCTGGGATAGTGAAGAAATAAAGGCAAACAATCAAGATCGTTAAAGTGAGATTAGAGCGTAAAATTATGAATGATAAGACAAGCAAAAAAAAAAAAAAAAACAACTAACAAATACACAATCAGAACCCTTGAAAAAAACTAAAACTCTGAAATAGAAGTAATATTTAAAATATAACTTAAGGGCTGGGGATGTGGCTCAAGTGGTAGCGCGCTCGCCTGGCATGCGCGTGGCGCTGGTTCGATCCTCAGCACCACATACAAACAAAGATGTTGTGTCTGCCGAAAACTAAAACAATAAATGTTAAAAAATATATATATACACATATATATGTATATATATACATATATATATATATAACTTAAAAAAATATATATATATACATATATAACTTAAAAAAATTCTCAGAAGAAAATTTAAATCTTTATAAAGAACTTACTGAATATTTCAGGAAATTTGACTCCATACAATGAAATGTAGATATATCCTGATAAAAAATTAGACTTTAAGGACAAAATATTCTCAGGGCCTCTAGGCAAAAAGGTAAAATCATTATTAAGGATAAGAAAATTAGGCTGACATTGGACTTCTCAAGAGCAATATACAAATCAAGGCAATAATATAGAAAAATTTCAAAAAACAGTCAAAAGTTTTATACCCAGCCCAGGTATCTTTCAAATATCAAAGCTATAGGCAAAAAGAGAACGTAGGGAATACTGTATATATATGCTTTTTCTGATACAGCCTCATAAAAACATGAGGTGATTGGGGGAAGAATTCAATGACTTTTATAGGTACTAATTATATTTAATGACAGAACTATAATTATAGCTATAAAAAGATGGAAAAATAGATTGTAAAAATAAATTGACAATTTAGAATACAATCTAAAAACTGAGAGAATAGTGACAAAAAGTAGAAGAAAATCACTGTTTTAAGTAATAGAAGGGGACTGAAGGTTATAATTTATTATCAATAGCACAGGTAGGAAAATGTTACACAGAAAATAAGGATTAAGACAATTATAAAGGTATATTAAAAGGTAACTATAAAGATATATAAAATGCTAACTACTACCAAAGAAATACAAATTTTCCAAAATAATAAAATGAAAAATATATAAATAGAAAATATGCCAAATAGAATAGTATACATATATTTAGTAAATATGTCACATAATAACATGACAGATTTGAGGTCAAACATATTAGCAGCTAATTATGATATTCAAATTGCCTTAAGAAAAAAGATAAATTATCTGTTGTAAAGACATATTAAACGGAATGATTTGAAGTGGCTAAAAGAATAAAGATAAAATAGGCCAGTGGGAATGGTAAGAAACAGAAATTGTTTGTTTTTTTAAAAAAATTTTTTCCCCAACATAATGCCTTTATTTTTATGTGGTGCTGCGGATCGAACTTGGGTCCCGCCCATGCTAGGTAAGCGCTCTACTGCTGAGCCACAATCCCAGCCCCCAGAAATTGCTATCTTGATATAAAGATATATGTGAGAAAACTTTCTAGAAGTAACACCTAAATCTGTAATTGGAAAAAGCGCAACATTAACACAAGTGTGGTGAAGAAATATATGTAACCCCTCAGACTCTTCAAAGCATCATTTAAAGTGGTAAGAGCAATGCTGACTTTCTTCTCAAGAAGAACTCTCGCTAAGAATTTTATATCTGGGGGCTCGGGTTGTGGCTCAGTGGTAGAGCACTGGCCTACAAAACAAACAAATATAAAGGTATTATATCCATCTACAACTAAATATTTTTTTTAAAGAATTTTTATATCTGACTAAACTACCAAGTAAGTATAAATGAAAAGACAAAAAAACTGAACATAAAAGTACCTGGAAGACAAAAGTTTCCATATGACTTTCTGAAAAAACCATTAAGAACAAAAGACGAACCAACTAGTATGAAAGGCTTGGCTATGAATATGAACTCTGTTCATTGCCTTTTAGCTGTTAAGAATAAGACTTAACAAGGGCTGGGGGTGTACTTCAATGGTAGACCACTTGCTCAGCATGTGTGAGGTCATGGATTTGATCCATAATACTGCCGGGCAGAAGGGAAGGAGAGACTATGACCAAAAATTGGGAAGAGGAGAATGTAGGTATAGTTATAGAATAGAACATAAATGTTAGAAATCCTGGCAATAAAGAAACATGTAAAATACCAATACTATAAGTGGGAAAGGAAAGTGAGAGACTAGACTATGAAATTAAGTAAGATTTCCTCATTTTTTATAGCCCAGAGGTGAAGAGATCCTGAAAAGCTGATAAATCATGTAATTAAGGTAGAAGTATACTTAAAAACACAAAGGGGATATCTTCCAAGAAAAGGGAATGAGAAATTCCTAGTAAGAATACTGAATGTCTTTTATAAAGTTATACATACAAAGGTAATCACTAGAATAAAAATAAAAGCTTCACAAATTCTTGAAACTACATGCAAACCAAAGTGGGAAGACAAAATATAAAATCAAAAATTAAAAATTCTATAGAAAGCATTTCACATGACAAAGCTGAGCCTCAAAACACCTGCTTTAAACTCCCTATTTTGTATAAAATACCTACTAATTCACATAAGAGTAAATCTTAAATGCATTTTGCTAAGTTACAGAAGCTAGAACCAACAGAACAAAACAAACAAACAAATAAAGATATTATATCCATCTACAACTAAATCATGCGTTATGTTACTTCATTTACATGACATTCTAGAAAATACAAAACTATGGAGATGAAAACAGATTACTGTTTTTCAGGGTTTGCAGAGAAGGAGAAAGGTTGATGCTACACATTTGAATTGATCTATACCTTTGAATTTTTAGGGGTGACAGAACTGGTCTTAATGGTTCTATAGTGTGCATTCCTGATTTTATGCCTTTGTCAAAAACCAGACAACTGGATACCACAGTGAGTTACGTTTTAGTGAATATAAAATTTAAAATACCAATTAGAATGTTGGGAGAATTCTGGATAGAAAGTGAACTGTGATAAATCAGTCTTAATTGTGACACATATGTACAACAAAACCTTACCAAAAGTGCTGCTAAGGAAAGGATAAATAACTGTAGCAAACAGTATATAGTTTAGATATTACAAGGCTAAAGACAAAAACATTATATAAACATGGAATTCTCTTGGGTGAAGTTGTTTATTACAGGGATATTATTTGGCAGTTTTCTAAACACTTGACATGTATATGAGGGTTGAGAAAATAAGAAAATAATGAAGACACTTTCTTAGCATCAGAGAAAGTTACCAATAAGGAAAAGGGAAATGCTACCGTGAACTCTGTAGAGGTGAATTAGAGTCAAATATACTGGTATACCTTACTTACTACACTTTCCAGACTTCCTTTTTAAAAAAAAAACAAAAAAAAATACAAATTAAAGATGTGTGGCAATCCTGGATTGAGCAAGACTATTAGTGCCATTTTCCCAGCAGCATATGTTCTCTTTTGTCTATGTTACATTTTAGAAATTCTTATAATATTCCATACTTTTGCACTATTATTATATCTGTTGTGGTGATCTATGACCTTCGATGTTATTATTGTAGTTGTTTTAGGGTCCCATAAACATTGCCCACGTGAGATGGCAAACTTATAATAAACAAGTCTTCTGTTTGACTGACTGCCCATTCCTTGGGCCTCCCATTCCCTGAGACACAACAATACTGAAATTTAGGATACTTAAACGGCCCACAATGACATTAGCGTTCAAGGGAAAGAAGAGTCATGTGTTGCACTTAAAAGCTAGAAATGATTAAACTTAGTGAAGAAAGGACAAAAACTAGTATCTGTCAAGTTTTAAATGCAAAGGAAAGTTCTAGAAGGAAATTAAAAGCACTACTACAAGGAACACACAAATAAGAAGCAAAACAGTCTTATTGGTGATACAGACAAAGTTTAAATGTATGGATACAAAATCAAACTGGATACAACATTCCCTTAAATCAAACCCTAATCCATGGCAAAGTCCTAATTCTTGAAGAAAAAGTTCTGTGCCTTGTTTTATTGTAGTGGTCTGAAATGAACCTGAAAATCACTGAGTTGTACTGTACACAGTATTATATATACACACTCATGTGTAAGAATATTGTGTGTGTATACCTCAGTTACTAGACATAAATATATTTCCTAGAAGCAATGACACCCAGGCAGTTATGAGCACCCCTATTGCCCAGATGATGGCTTCTAAACATCTTTTTCATTAAAAGGAACGAGTGCTTTTTTAAAATATATTTTTATTTGTAGATGGACAAAATACCTTTATTTTATTTACTTTTATGTGGTGCTAAGGATCAAATCCAGAGCCTCACATGTGCTAGGCTGGCGCTCTACCACTGAGCCACAACCCCAGCCCTGGAACTAGTGCTTCCTGGGAAAAGGTTGAGGTATGGAAAGCTTAGGACATCTTGTGGTGCTATAAAATAAGGAATACTGAAAGGGGGAAAGAGGGCTGGAGATGTAGTTCAGGGGTAGTGGGTTTGCCCAAGGCTCTGGGGTTTGATCCCCAGCAGGAGCGTGTGTATGTGTGTGTGTGTGCGCGCGCGCGTGCGTGTGAGTGTGCACACACACACACAAAACAGAAAAGTGGGTGGAGAAAGAGCCTATCCTAAGGACAAAGAAGCTTATATGAAAGAACCTGCAATAGTTATGGCTGGAATTTCAGCAATACAATTAATATAGTATTGTATTATAACATAACTAAATATCTGTGAGCTCATATTGATATGAATGGCAATTAATTTTTTTAAAAAAATGGAAGCCAAGAGACAAATCTTCCTTAAAGAAAAAAAATATATATTTTTTGTTTATGATTTTTTTTATTGGTAAGAAGAAATATATTAAATGCAGAAGAAATGTAAGATATAGAAAATCATTATCAGAACAATACTGTTACAATTGATACAGGCAATATCTACTAAAATTCTGTGGAAATATTTTAAAAAAGTGAACAAGATGGGCTGGGGATGTGGCTCAAGCGGTAGCGCGCTCGCCAGACATGCGTGCGGCCCGGGTTCGATCCTCAGCACCATATACAAACAAAGATGTTGTGTCCGCCGAAAACTAAAAAATAAATATTAAAAAACAAAAATTCTCTCTCCCCCCCCTCTTAAAAAAAGTGAACAAGACATCTGCATAGTTTGAGTACTTTTCTTCAAATATTTATTAATTATTGTGCCAGTTTTGACACATCTTCATATAATAATCTTTCTCCAGGAGGTGAGTGCAGGTGAGACTGTTACATATTTTTGACTACAATGTTACAAAACAAGCATATAGCCCCTTTGGTAGTCTCTTCATTATTTGAAAAAAATAACAAAACAAATGTAAACAATTATTATCGAGGTGATGAGGAAGTTCTAATATGGACTAGATATTATCAGATATAAAGTAATTACTGTTAATGTTGAGAACATATGAAGATGGGTAACAGGTATACAGGACTTCATGATGCTATTTATTTTTATTCTGTTTTTGTGTTTGATGAAAAATTTTCAAAACATTAAAATGGTTATAGTGTTAAAAAATTATAGTCACAAAATTTTAGAGCTGGAATAGATGTTAAAGATGATCTTATTCATCTTTCAATTTTAAAAGAGGAAAACTGGAGGTCCAGATAGATTATTAAACGAGCATATTACACAAAGTGAGTGGCAACACCATGCCTAATAATACCTGAAACCTAATTTGCCATCTAATGTTCTCTCTAGTACATAGTATTAACTTCTTCATAAAAGCTCTATATTAGTGAACATAGAGTATATATAATAAATTCTACTAGCTGTATGTTAAAATGAATTCCATTATCAATTATTAAAAACTAACACGACAGCAAGTCATACCTGAAAGCATTATCAAACATCACTGATGGAGGTTTACAGAACACAAATTTAAAGAAAATATAAAAAAGTTTCTGGGTTATTTTTATTTGAGTTCCTCACATTGATAACAAAAAAGCAACCAAAAGACACTCCTAATGGGCTCCCTCTAAAAGTAAGAATGGCAGTAAAGCAAGTAAAGGCACAACCTTTGTTAAAGAGGAAGGAGAGGGTAGGCAGACTCTTTTTAAGAGACATACAGTACACCTCTATATTCTTTCCTATGGGTTTTTACTACTAGCTACAATACAAATTTCTCCCTCCTCCCCAATCAGTATCATTGCCCATCTGAGACTCTTGCATAGAAACACTACTGAATGCAAAAGGGCACTTGAAAAGAGAAGTGTAGTTGTACTTAAACAGTGTAATAAAATATAAAAAGTTAAGAGGAGGAAATTGCTCTTCTTATAGTACAGTGAGAACTAATGAGGAAATATAGAATAAAAAGAAAAAGACAGGGTACCTGGGTATGATAATGGTCTGTCAGTAACTAATGGTACAAGTGATCTCACTCTAATGAGTTTCATAAAGATGACAGTTACTATATTTAATAGAAATGAATTGAAACCACAAAATCCAACTATAATACAAAAACTTTTCATATTCATTACGATTCCAAGATGATCATTTAATATATAGTTTTAAATAAAAATGAATACTGAAAATTAGTTTTTCCTTATGAAAAATTCAAGCAGGGAAAAAGATAAAGACAAGTTCCTATAATCCTACTTTCTAGAGACAAAATGGATAATTTTAATATTACCAAGCACCACAAAAGGAATAGTTCTAATATGTTATTGTTCTACTACAAAATTATCTGAAAATTTTCCATGAAAATTTTTTATTGTAATGCAGTAATGGATGTAAAAAATTTTATCACAAAGTTTTATCTCATTCTTTTAGAGTCTAATTATGGGCAATCTAGATGTGAAAATCAAAGACAGAAGGAACACTCAAAGATATAATTTATAATGTTAGGTTAACACATTGTGGCTTTCTGTACTATTAACTCAAGATATAGTTTTCCAGATATTGTGGTTCATTGTTTTCCTCTGTAACAAGTACCTAGTAATTCAGTTTCTTTGATACAGGTTTACAACAGTAATATAGTGTTAAAGGGTTGTTCAAAAGGTAAAGAGGCCAGTAAAAGTATCCATTAATTTTGTTGCAATGCTAAAAGATGTCACTGTTCTTTCATTCAGGTCATTTATCTTCACTGTAATAGTATAATAGATTTTAAAAAATCAGAAAAAAGGCTGTAATTATACTGCATATCAATAACCTATGCTGATAAAAGGACAGCTTAGGTTTTTATTGATTTTTTCTATATTATAAAAAAGCATGTAAAAATTAATCATTTAAAAATATACATTCACAGTAATACAAATACACACTTTTTTTTTTGCCTATCTTGCTGTTTTTTTAGGAAGATTTGCAATTTCATATATTTACTTATTTAGATTTGCTAAATGGAAAAAGGATTTGGTTTATTGAATGTAAATTCTACTATATTACCAAATGTCTCAGGTAACAGATATTAAATGAAGACATGACATTTCAGCTAATGAAGCAAAGCCATTTATTTTGAAATTTTCTTGCTACAGAAAGAGAAACCTTTAAAAGTGGCCTTAAGTTTGCAAAAATCAGCAACTTTAATCTATCCACTTTCTTTTGACCTTTACACTCAACCTCAAAAAAATGTTCAGCAACATAAATTTGATCTCAAAAGGCTGTTGCAGATCTCATTTTCTGCTGTTTTTCCATTAGGTATTTATGGGACTTGCTAGTGTTACAAGGGACTAGTAAAACGCCAAAGTAATCCTGCAGTTCCTGTGTAAGAATTCAGCTTTTCCCTTTGAGATGATAACATTTTTCCCCCCTTGCCAAGGGCTTTTCAGATTTAACTAAGACTATAGGTGTAATGTTCTTTTTCAAGAGGTAGAATGGGTGAGTTAGGGACTGAGGGAAGGGATTTAAAAAATGAACCACATTTAGCAGTTTAACCATTGAAACAAAATAATTTTTTAAGCCATTAAGGTAGCTTGTTACACATTTGCACTAATTGAAATCACAGCATGCTTACACAGGATAGAAACTGAATCCAAGAGTTTTGAAGTTTGAGGATCTCAGCTGTGTGCATACCTTCTCTTAACTGCACAGGAAACCAGCTGCTTCCATTTATGAACTGTATTGAACACATGTGCTCCAGTATACCCATGACATAACATGTAACACTATACTTTCAAACAAGTTTGCCAAGAAAGGGGGAAGGGGGTACAAAGATGTTAGTGAGACCAAAAAAAAAAAAAAAATTATATATTTTTAATGTTCGTACCTTAGTAAGGCAAAAAACAACTGTTTCCACCAATGTTTTCTATAATCCATTATAAAATATGAATAATGAAATCAACAAACTTGAAAAGAATTACAAATATGAGTTATCAAAATCTAGGTATAATTGAAGACTGAGAAAAAAGATTAAGTTTTCATGATTTATTTATTTATTTAAAAATATTTTAATTAATTAATTCTAAGGATCAAACCCAGTGCCTCACATATGCTAGGCAAGTGCTCTGCCACTGAGCTATAACCCCAGAGCCCAGATTTATACAAAACTAGACCAAATTACAATCACTTGTTGTATCTGAGTTAATGGTCTCATGTCTTTGTTCTTGTAAGTTACTTGCAATCCAACAAAAATTTCTATTGTATCCACTTCAACTTAATATGCCCTTCAACTCTTTTCCATCTCTAACTACACCTAACTCCTACTTTTCCCATTGCTTGCTCTGCTCTAGCCATCCTCCCTCTTGTCTTGTATCTAGCACAGACACTTTGTACTGCTCTTTATTACCTGTGCTTACATTGTTTTTCTCCCTAATGTGTACATGACTTGCTCCATGAAATTTTACTTAGACATCACCTTCTTGGGTAAAACTTTCTCTAGTGATTCTGTTTGAAATCATAATCTTTCTCTCTGAGCCTGAGTACACTTTCCTCCACTTTTATTTTTCTTTACAACCACCTGACATAGTATATACTTTGTTTAAAACATTACCATTACAAAATAAGCACCTTTAATGTAACAATTTTTATTTGTTTTGGTCACTGTTATATTTTCAGCACCAGAAAAGTGGCAGTAATGTACTAAAATGTTGTTTCTCCTAATTCCTAAGAATTCTCCTAATTCTTCTTAGGTTACTACATTACTGCCACTTTTCTGCTGCTGAAAATTTCAGAAACTAGAACATCAAGGATATAGGAAAATTTGAGTAACATGTAAAAAACAACTTACATGAATTGCTGAAATTTTTTTTGGCAGTCACTGCTCATTTAAACAATAATTTACATGTATATTTTTGGAAACATTCTGGGAATCTTTTGGTGTCTATAAGAATATACCAGTTCAAACTGCGAATAGAACCACCATTTGATCTTTCTTGGTTTATACCCAAAGGACTTAAAAATCAGCATACTACAGTGAAGCAGCCTCATCAATGTTTATAGCAGCTCAATTCACAATAGCTAAACTATGGAACCAATCTAGATGTCCTTCAACAGATGACTGGATAAAGAAAATGTGGTACCTATACACAATGGTATATTACTCAGCCTTCAAGTGCTGAGTAATAAAATGATGGCATTTGCAGGTAAATGGATGGAACTAAAGAATATCATGCTAAGTGAAATAAGCCAATTCCAAGAAACCAAGGCTGAATGTTTTCTCTGATAAATGAAGGAACTTTGGATTGTGCAGAAGGTAGAGAAGGGAGGAGTATGACAGTGGGGATGGGAAAGACGATAGAATGAGACAGATATTATCCTATGTGCACGTATGATTACACTACTGGTATGACTCAGCACACACCATGCACAGCCAGAGGAATGAGAAATTATGCTTCATTTGTGTACAATGTGTCAAAATGCACTCTACTGTCATGTATAACTAATTAGAATAAAAAATTAAAAATACCAATTCAGATTAATCACAAAAACCAAAGTACTTTTTAATTCAGTAAAACTTCTCATTAAGAAGTTTTACTTTTGGCTCTGCATGGTGACATGTGCCTCTAATTTGAGCTACTCAGGGGGCTGAGGCAAGAGGTCAGCAATTTAGCAAAACCCTGCCTTAAAATAAAAGAAAAGCTTTACATGTGAAATTTTCTTATACTCTAATCTTAGGTTCTATATATTTTCACATAACAATCTAATTTTCTAAGAACATTCCCTTGAGTCTTATTAATCATTTTATTTATATACTGCCTAGTTCCTGACAAGGATTAAGGTAGTTTAGAAGGATGTAAAAAAAGATGAGAAACCATGACAAATATTTGGTGGTAAAGGAGAAAACAGAATAAATATAAATGCATGCCATAAACTGCACAACATAAATTTGCTTTTAGCTTTCTAACAACCTGTGGAAAGAAGGAAATATAGTAATGCAATTGAATTTTACAAAAGACCAATGAATCTCTATTTAAAAAGCTACACATAAAGATAAAATAATCACTTATTAGATTGAAATTTCTCAAGACTTTTAGATTTAGTTTTCCTGTTTACTGATGAAATTTGAGTCATTGCTCTTCTGGAATTCCAGATGACAGCTTTGAGAGCTTCACAAATTCTTAAATCCCTGAATAAAGGAGCTGCTAAAACTTTGTTTTTATTATGAATTTTATGTGAGAGTCATCTTTCTTTTATGTGCATCTCTAAATTTACTCAATACTCTATCCTTACCATAATTTATGTCAGACAGCTGACTACTTATTTACTTCCTAAGACGACAACAAGTACCAGTCAAACTACGAATAGGAAATTTGTAAATGCCAAGAGGCTATCTTGATCTTTTCATTTTGATTCTACTATGACTAAACTATAAGACTGATACAAAAATTACCTGGGTTTTAAAAATCAGACATGAATTATATTACTTATTGTATTACTTTCAGAAATGTTAGTAGTGCATTCTAAGAGAAAATGTGGTCTACATATTTAAAAAATTTTTTCTTTATATTTTCTAAACATTTTTTTTCTGTAGACAGATCTATAGAATTTTAGAAAAGCTCTTAGAATATACTGTTAAGAAGAGGTTTAGTTTTCCTGGGAGTATCAAAATACACCAATTTTTTTCCCTCAATACTCTCTATATAATTTCTAATTCTTCCAAATTACCAAGTTTTTCCATGTTCCCTATAGCAAGTCAATAATTTAGAGTTTTTTTCTAATTGAAAAAATCTATTACTTGTATTATAAAACTATTCAAAGCAATGTTCTAAATTTGCTGCTGCTTAGGACTTGGTGCTCTGGTATAAAAAACAAAACAACAAACAAAAAGGAGTACAAAAAAGGGATTAGACTGTTCAGAAAACCTGTAAGGAATTTGTGTAAGATTTAAAACAGACATATGCTTTTAAAGTCAAGAACTTTCAAATGCAACAGTTAATCCACATAATAATTCAACAACCAACACAGATTCAAAGTTCTAACAGATACCATATGCAACCTGTAATAAAATCTCAGTTAAGATATTTCAGGCAACCGGATAATTTCATTTTCCATTTTAAATACCCATTTATTTTTGGTTAACAGGCTATAACACATGAAAATGCTGTCATTGTACAATAAAACCCTAGTACAGATATTTTACTATTAGTTAGAAAACAAAGATGTGGGGAACAATATTGCAAAAATGTTTTCCGTGTTTTTACTTCTTAGAAAGTTATACATACTGATTTTACCATTAATTCTATTAACTCTAGTATCTGTTAAGATGAATCTAATTAAGGAAGTAGATGAGACAGTGGGAAGATTATATTTAGTCTACAAAATGTATGAGTTCTAAATAATTGATTATATTAATACCTACTATGTGTAAAGGTCTATTGTCAGTTAAAAAGGGAATATATGTTTGGAAAACATTATGCTACTATGCCTGGGAAATAAAATTGTATTAGTATTAAGATAGGAAAGGGTCAGAGATCTGAATGACATCTAAAATTTTAAATCTGAAAGAAACAATTATTGACATGCAAATAATATCATTAGCATTTTTTCCCTTGCCAAAATAATCAAAGCTTTTGTTCTGAAAATTACAATATCATAGAGCTACATAAGCCATTCAAACTAGATAGATGAGAAAGTGTTAAAACAATGTACAGATAAAATCAGATGTCAGCTGCATAAAGCAATAAGTATATTTATTGTTTTTTTGTTAACTATTTTTGAGACAAAGTAACAAGTATCTAGAAGATGAACTGTGAGAACTTGGAAACTTAATGGCATTATTAAAGGAAATATCATTTTCTGTTTCTGATTTTTCAAGTTTATAGTTTTACTCTAAGGATTTACTGTGAGTACTCCATACTTTAATCACAGAAGATGTCCTATAAATTTAAAGACAAAAAACTGGCAACTCCCACAAGCAGTATTTCAATATTACAATAGGGTCTTTTATTAGAAACTCACTACTCCTTATTCATTCATCTGCTAGACAGAACTTCCTGGCTAACAGTCCATTGTGATGACATAATTTCTGACAGACATTTTCAGTAAAAGGGAGACTACCAGGACTAATCATTATAGTTTAACTTTAAATATTTTCTTAAGCTGTTTGTAATTCATGGAATAAAAGGAACATTTTACCCACATATTCACATCATATCCTACCATTCTAAAGGGACAGCTTAACTGGAGAAAAGAAAAAAACAAAAACTCTGCAGATTTCACATTTATAAGGGACAAATCTGCTTAACCTACAGTTATCTGCAGCAGTGTTTAAATTGTATATGAGAAAGACAAGGTAAATAGGATGATCTGGCATTCAGGGAAATGAAACATTTACACTGAAAATGGAATTATAACTAAATTTTCAGAAAAAAGAAAACAACAACAATATTCTTCAACAGGAATCTCCACATGATTTGCATTATAAAAAAATCTAAGGAAGTTAATGAACATCTGAAAAACTACAATCCTTTTATATTCATGCAGCTTTTTAAAGCAACAATATCATGCATGTTTGTGTGTGAAAGTAACAAATAATAAAATCAAATCCACAAACTGGATATACTATCTGGAATTTCACAGTTGCAAAAGAGTAAACTCATAAATGCAAACAGTTCCAATTCCCCCAAACCAAAATAAGTTAATATATGTCTGTATGTGTGGATTAGTATCACTTAGTTTATGTTAAGAGAACTTTTTGGTACAAAGAGGTATCACAACAAGGGTGGTTTTTTGTTGTTTTATTTCTAGCAAAAAAAAAAAATCTTGGGCTAGGGCTGTAGCTCAGTGGCAGAGTGCTTGTATGAGGTACCGGGTTTGATCCTCAGCACTACATAAAAATTATAAAAAAATAAAATAAAGGCATTGTGTCCATCTACAAATACAAAAAAGTTTAAAAAAATCTTTATCTGGGTTAAGCTTGGGAGAAAAAAGTTTCAAGAGCATTCTGTTCAATAGCAGGTGTTCTTGCACAGCATTTTCCCCTTGGGCTAGAGCAACAGTTAGATGGCCAGGAACAGAAACAAGATTCTAAACCCAAATCTCTTTCTAATTTGAAAATAAAAGAGTGGCTTCTGTTTCTGAAGATATGAGTTTAATTAGGGGAAAATACTCTTAGAGGGAAGCTAAAAACACAAGTTTTGATCACAGGTGGGGTTGCAGTAGGAACATACTTGGGTATTTTTTTCCTTTTTTTAAGTCATGGAGAGAAAAAAGTAACAATAAAGGATGATACGACAATTAAGCAAAGAGGGAAAAAAGCACACTGCAGTGAAAATGTTTAACTCTTGACTACAGAGAGCTGGATTTTTTTTAAAAATTTTGTCCAAGATTTCTCAAACTGTTTTTTTTTTTTTTTTTTTTTTGCTGAAGTTGTGTAAAAAAAGACATTTTCTAAACAACAGGTTTTGTCTTACAATAAAGAAATCTGCTCATTTTTTTTTTGCCTATCTTTACATTCTCTAAGTTATTTGGAAATGAAATTCTTTTTCATGGAATCTACAGAAAAAAAATCATTTTTCACCATATGTTAAAATAAGATGTGGATATGTATGTTTAAATAAAATATTTTAATCAAGTTTTAGTTAATTATTTCTTGTTCTTTCTCATATTAAACCTTAACTGATCAAAAGAATTCTAGATCAGAGACAAACCACTAGGTGGGTCTGTGGGCTAGGCCTACAGGTAAGGCAGAAGAGTATTTCAAAAAGAAGTGATATGGAAAAGAGAGCTATTTTACTTTTGCTTGTTTTTGAGGCTGAGACAAGTGAAAGCTGGCAGTATAGGTGTAGTGTATAAAATGGTTTTTCTGTATCAAATTGGATGTGTGCCATTCTACTAGAACAATTGAATAATAACAATTTTAAATCCAAATTGAATAATAATATACAATTTTTCTTTGGAATAAATCTTAGAGTGCCTGTTCCTGAATGAAAGAAAGAAGAAATAACTTCAAACCAGACGGTGGTGGTGGTAAACATAAGAAAACTAAAGGGAAAAATCTGAAGTTAATTTATTTTGTCATCCATTTAAAAAGATCATATAAATATTGCACTAAAATGTTTAATACAAGACTTAAAACATTATTTACCCTCAAATTTACAACCAAGAAGATGTGAAATACCACTGATATTTTTCAAGTTGGTTTGAAAGGCAGGAATTAGATCAAGCTTTTGCTTTGCCAAGATAGTAGTATAATCATCTAGGCCAATGTTTCAATTATTCAATCAGTCATTCTACAAAGGCTTCCTGATCATGTTATGTGTTAACCACTGGTTCTAGGGCTACAAACTTTCTCTCCTTTACACATACTCATTATCTCCCCTCTCATTCCAAAGCCTTACTTACTGCTTACAGCTTACTTACTGCTGCCTGACATACTATACATTTGTTTATTATACCCCACACCCTCCGTCAATCCAAAATGACAGATTCCTGGTATTAGGGACTTTTGTTCTTGTGGCATCTAGCATAAAATAAGGGCTCACTTAATATGTTACTGATTGGTGGGGGGGGAGGCACAGTAGATATTTAGGGCTTGGGATGGTCTAATAGAGTTGTCCTAGCAGAAGAGACTACACACTGAAAGAAGACCAGTGTGGCTGAAGCTAAGAGAATACTGTGTAAAGAAAAGTAAGAAAGGTAGGTCGAAACCCCACCAGAAGTAAAAAACATATTTCACTTAAATTATCCCTCAAAGATATGCTTAGAAAAAGAGGCAAAGAATAGTTTTCTATTAAATAACAACAACAAACTCAGAAATACTTATTTAATTTAGATGAGGAAATATTTTTCAAAAAGAAAGTTAAGTATTTTCTATTTTACATGAACGAAGATAACTTATGAGTCAGGAAATAAAGCCTGAAATTTCTGATCTGACCACTGAATTAATAAATAACTTCATTTCTTATATAAGTGAAAATATCAGCTCTCTAAAGTATTTCTGAACAGCTACAGAATGGGTAGATGCAAGTCACTCAATGTTACTTTATCATAAATGCAAGGGTAAGTGCCTTCTCTAAACCATGATGTTGCTTTGTACGCAGTTCTATTCCAAGGAAATACAAAGACTGTCTTCATCCTTACATCAAATAAACTATTCAATTTTTTAATGTATAGGTTTTTGTTTTATTGGGAAACAACTTTTTCTTGATGTCCCCTTAATTTGGAATAAACAACAACAACAAAAAACTTACTGAAGGGCACATAAACAAACTTCAGAATAAATATATTACATATGAATACATATGTGATTTGATATAGAGCCTGGCAATATTAAAAATAATAAAAATATCTTTGTAGCAAACATTTAAGGAGTGTTCCTTATGGGCCACACACTGTTTTACACCATTTATATATACTATCTCATTTTTATCCTTATGAGACAGGTATTATTATCATTATCCCTACTGGTGGGGTTCAGGACATACTGCCCTGAAATATGGTTCCTTGTATTACTGAATAGTTTAAGCTGAAGGAATTTGAAAAAAATAGCAGAAGCAGAAAGGTTTTTGTTCTTTCCTTGTCCTTTTTTGCATTGAAGGAAGTCATAAAACCTGGGAAGTATATTCTGACTTTCTCGTGAAGCAGGTCACAAGACCCTTACATATGTGTCTTCCCTAATAAGGAACATCCTTACCATGGAAGATGGAGAGACACAGAGAAGAACCAAAACATATGGACCTTGCTAGGTTTCCCCAAGTTTGCTACACTTACCTCATATTTTTTACCCTAGAACACTTCTCTATGACTGCAGCTCATCATCAAAGTTATTAAAACAAGCACTCAGGTTTAACCGTTTCTTTTATTCTTCATTTTCTTATAAAGTTTCCTGTCATGTAAAACTTACATTTAAATATTTTCGTATGCTTTCCCTTGCTAATCTGTCTTTTGCTATAGCAATCCCAGCCCTGATATTTTTCATTCCTTACACCATTTCACAGATAAAATGAGATTCAGAGTTCTTTTGCCCAAGATTGCAGAGCTAGTAAGTAATGACACATGGATTACACACTGATAGCATCCCTCCAGAACATAGTCTCTTAATCAATACACTATTTTTGCCTTTAATATAGCCCAAAGTCCTAATGTATATTTTGTTGTTATTATATATATATATATATATATATATATATATATATATATATAATATATATAATATATATTATATATATATATATATATATATATATATATATATAAAATATTTATTCTTAAGTTTTAGGTGGACACAATATCTTTTTTTACATTTATGTGGTGTGGAGGATTGAACCCAGTGCCTCATGCATGCTAGATGAGCGTTCTACCACTGAGCCACAACCCCAGCCCCTATTATACATATTTTAAAATAAAAATATAAAAACACTAATGATGTTTGGATAAATGATGCTAATCACATCAAAATCATTCATATTGATGCTTTCTTCAAAATAATCAATCACTCCAATGGAGGGGGTAACCTCAATCAAGTAGTGTAACTGAACTATGCCAGTGACAAATACTAGTAAAACAATTGGAAAAAAAAATTCAACTGAATTTTTAAGAGAGGGAGAGAATAAATGGCAACAATAATTTCTAATACACATAAATGGCAGAAAAAGATTTTTATCTTATCAATCTTATAGCATTCCTAAAGATCTGGGTGGCCTTTACCAGACATTCTTCGGATGTGCTAGAGAAAGGTCCATTCACTGCAAAAATTAAAGAACCAAAAATATAACAGACATCTGCTTGCTGTAAGAAAAACTGAGGTTTATAAAGTTCCTATTTAGGGTGAGTTCTATTTCAAAAGAAATTTTTCAAAAATCTTAAAATATGTGCCTTTTGTGTCTTGTTCTGTCCTTTAGCAACTTCTAAATAATTTTTAGATTTAATTCTCCAAATTGTTATTAATCTACAAATTTGGTACGGCTTCTACCATAAAATATCGATAAGCTTAAATTAATTTCTAAAACACAAAAGAAAAAATTTAGTTAGTCCTTTAAAAACTGTGTTAATTACAATATTAAGAGTTATTGAATTACAAGTTTATAAATTGTTATGTTGTCTGAAATCAATCAATGAAATGGTTGTTTCAATCCTTTTTTGTAGAATTTTACAGGTTGGAAGGGGAGAGAAAAGAGAGGGAAAGGAAATAATCATAAAACGATGAAGTAATTTTTAAAAGGGAAATCACTGAAAGACCACGAATAACTTCAAGTGAAATGCCATATAAAAGCTTTTAATTGCCTTAAATTTGTGAAAAACTACCCAGGAGATCAACAAATTCACATCAATGCACTGCATTATACTAATAAGAGACCCCTGGCCTGGAGCCAAGGAGAACAAACAGAATGAACCATTCTCACATGGCTGCAAATTATCCAAAGGAAGAGAAAGAGACAAAGTCAAAGTAACATGTTTGCATGGTGGGAAAAAGATCAAATATTGATCAGTCCAAGCTGAGGTAATTACAGCCATTGTCAAGGAGATGGAATTCATGTTCTTGGTCTTATAGAAATGCATCCCTGTATTAAATGTGAACACATTAGCTACTCACTAGTTGAACTTCTGTTAAAATGTTTAAATAAAACATGTAGATGTACCAGTTGTTTAGACTTTTAAAATCTAATAACTTCTTGACCCTTTGAGAAATCATCTTATTTGTGAGAATTTCATAAATTTTTAAGGACTTGCTTGAATATTAGTTAAACATATCTCTTATCACCCTGAGATTAATTATATGCCCATATATTAAGCCATGGTTTGCTCAAATAAGTTAAAAGTAAAATTACTGCAAATTGAGAACAATTAAGAACTTCATATGTCTGATTAAGTAACTATAATCAGCTATAAAGTATGAAGGTTACAGAAATTGTTCTAGTCTTAATTATTGTAAAGTTACACATTTCCTTTTTTATTTTTGAAGATTATTACCAGCAATCATCGAAAAAACAGATTATAGTAACATTATGGTAGGAAAAGTCTTAGTAGCCTAATGCAGGAAGCAAATTAGAAATCTGTCCATTACTTGCTCACAATGAATCCTTTAAGAGCTATCATATTTATAATCACTAAGTTCATAAGATAGTACAGTATGGAAATGTTCACCCAGAATAACTTGCCATGAAAGATTCTTTTTGAAGATGCCTGAATTCTTATTAGTACTGTTTCTGTACAAAATAAAGCTTCCAAAGCTCAACTTATAGATTTCCTAACATATTAGAAGAATTGTGTTTCTGTATTGATTTATAAATTCATGGTTTTATAATTGTAAATAAAAAAGCTTGTACACCTAATCTCATTTATCCCCTCTACCTTCATGTGTGCCGATTAGAGATTGACTTTAAAAACTGTATAAGAAATTGCAAATCATTGAGAACTCTGGAGGCAGCACTATGAAGCTTTATACCATCAGTTTAATAGAATTTAATAGTATTTGGGGAATGTGCCTATTTGCATGTTCTGTTAACGACATGATCTGAATTCTGATAAAAACTGAATATTTTAAATTCATGTATCCAAAATACATCTTTCATGTTTTCTTGTTAACTAAGTCGATTTTCTTTGTTGCAAATTCACCAAAATAACTATTATTTGTTCCAGGTGGGTTTTATCTTTCTTTTAATCATGTATTACTATATGCAGCTGAATTTTTGTATATCACATCATACCTACACCCTGATCCACTATGAGGAAGCACAACAGTCAAGAGAAAAGTTAATTAATATAGGGTCATGTTCTTTTAAGCCCCTTCCCTAAAATTGCAAAATACAAGAAAAACGCAACCAAATAATTTTTATTAATAATTATTTTTATGCTGTTATGTTACTATTCTATCATTTACTTCTTTATAAAAAAGAGAATGAATTACATTCATTTGTGCCAAATTTCTAATTCTAATGAATTTTTGACAGATGGAAAAAAACACTCAAACAGCCCCCTCCTTAGCAGCTTTGCTATATATTAGTCTTCCCACCCCCACCTTACTATCTGAATTGCTGGCGAAAGTAGATCACGTCATCTGATGAAAATGAACTGCAAATCTGGATGTAACTTCAGAAAAATAGGTTTCATTCTAACTTTTTAGTCATATTTCAAAGAGTAGAAATTACATTCATCTTTCATTGATAGCATTTTCCACTATATCTATAATCATCTGATAAAAGCCACCAGTGCTCCCCAGGAAAGACTGTAGTTAGCAAATTGTTCCACTGGAACCCTGCTTTTATTGTCTTCAAGGGAAAAAGTGGAAAAGTAAATACATTGCTTTGCATTTTGTTACCTAGTTTGCAGACAATTTTAGTGGCTAAAATAATAAGGCAATGTTTATTTTTTGAGTAATAAAAATCACTTAAAAAGTCACGAAGGGAGAATACTCTTTGCTCCTTCCCTCTCTATACAAAGAAGTCTCTGCATGACATTGGTTGACTAGATGCTATAAAATCAGGTGACACTGAAAAGAAAATCACAAAATAAGTAGAACTCTTATTTTACTTTTTTTTCATAAAATCCCAGGTAAAATTCGTTTAACTACAAAAAAGAAATAAGCAGTAGAGCCATGATTCTTACAAATTTAAAATGAGTGAAAAGAAGGAAGGAAGTCCAGTTGTTATTCCTTTTGACATTTTTCTAATATTTAATTAGAAGTGGAAAAACAGTGGGAAATAGAGCTCTTTCTATTAAAGCACTGACCTAACAGGTAAGAAAGAAGGGTAAAAAGACAGGACAGTTAATTAATCTTAAAACAAATTTTCTAATAAAACTTTAATTCCCAAATATTTGTATTTAGTAGGATAAAACTATAGCTGCTGTCCTTTATTTTTAATTATTTTGCCTTGTTCCATAGAAAAGCTATTAAGATGACTTGCACATTGTAAGATACCAAAGCACAAAAACTTCACAAAGTTTTACAACAAAATAACAAAACATTAACTTCAAATAATAAAAGAAGGAACACTGAAAAACATTTACTTTTCTTTATTAATTTACGTGATATATTTCAAATATTTTGGTTTAGCTTATTCTCAGAGGAGATTAAAAAATGAAGTTTGGATTTCTTCTGTAATGTTGCTTCTCACTTAATTCACCATACAGTTATTTATTAAGTGTCACTTCAATGCAAAACAACAAAGAATTGATGAGCACAAAAAACTTCATAATTCTACCTTCAAACTGTTTACATTTTCTAGGGGAAAGGTAGAGGAAGTGGTAGAAAATTACTTTTTTCAATTTAGAAATTAGGACTTTACTGATTATTAATATTAACTTAGATATGGTGACTCCATGCACCATCAGATCAAATGCATATAATGGATCACACTTCAACAGAGATAACTTTTAAGCTACGCTTTTGTTCACTGAACAACAAAAAATTGTTGAACAATTTTTCTGGCCAAGGGGAAAACAAGGAAAAATAACACATAACACCAGTTTTTAAAAAGCTCACAGTTTAGTTGTGTTCTTGATATCACCATCTTTTTATTGTTACCACGCACATTTCTGCTCCATCTATGCTTGATTACACCCAGGAACAGATCATGCTAATTTCATCAATCTAAACCATATTTAAGTTCCATGCCTTCTATCAATTCTTTCATTTGCTGCCCTCCCCCTTTTCTTTCTGGTATTGGAGATTGAACCCAGGGTGCTCTACCACTGAGCTACATTCCCATCCCCTGTACCTATTTTTTCAAGTTTTGAGGCAAGGTCTCACTAAGGTAGTGAGGCTGGCCTCAAACTTGTCATCTGGTGTCTTTTCAGGTTATATCAAAATATATAATACCCCTTCTATTTTTTAGTTCTGAGTATCAACTAACACAAAGCATGTAAAATGGTGCTAAGTTTATCTTGCAGAAAAGTAATAGGTCTGTCTAAAGAACTGCAGAAACTAGCTCCACGAGGTAAGGATCCATTGCAATGTTCTGGCAGGGGGGCGGGGATTGGGGTGCAGAAGGAGGCACATACTCTGGATGATAAGGAACATGCTCATTACACATCCTTCCTTCCCACTGTTCTCTGTTCCTCCTTTCCATCCCTAAAAAAGCCCTTTGTACTTCTGAGATCCTGAAGATGGGGCTCTGAGGTGATAGCTCCCTGTGCCAATCATCTCAGAATGGTGACTCTTGAATAAAAAATGGTGGTGCATGCCTGTAATCCCAGTGGCTTGGGAGGCTGAAGCAGGAGGATCAAAAGTTCAAAGCCAGCCTAAGCAACTTAGCAAGGCCCTAAGCAACTTGGTGAGACCCTGTCTCAAAATAAAACACAAAACAGGCTGGAAATATGGCTTAGTGGTAAAGTACCCCTGGGTTCAATCCCTGGTATCCAGAAAAAAAAAAAAAAAAAAAAAAAAAAGATTTCCTTTCCATGATCTCTCCTAATTGCTGGTTTTTGAGTGGCAAACAGCCAGACTGGAATCTGGTAACAATCACACAGCTAACAGGTAGCATAATCTGAATTTGAACATAAGCCTAAGTCTAAAGCACTAACTTTTCTTCTGTACTATAGACTCTTAGAAGGTAGTTAACTCTCTAACAGTATACAAATTATTATTAAACATTTACTATGTGCTAGGCCACTTTATTAAGTATGTTAAGTATATTTTTTATCGACTTTTAAATAAACTTTTGAGGTAAGTGCTATCTATTTTGCAGATGAGAAAAATAAAGTGGGAAACACAGTGGTAGGGTATTGACCAAGATTTCAGAACCAGGAGTCCATAGAAAAGGGGATCAGAAATTGCCACACTGGCATAAGTGCTATTCTGAGGTGAAGGGAACCAAGAACAGCAAATATAAGAGGAGCTCTCTGACTTCTTATTTCCTGTCTAAAAGCAGGGTATAAATTTGCCTTTCCTAGAAGCAATTTACATCTGTAAAGACATTCTCTTTTCCAGTACCAGAAAGGGAAGGAAGACTCTTCTCACTTGAATCTGTGTAACAAACCTTACCAAATAACCCTTTGTACCCCTTATTTACCATGGGGTAACCCTTATTCACCATGCATTCCCACAGCCCACCACCCTCACACCACCAGAAACCCCAATTCCCTTTTTCATCTAGCCTTTTTCCATACTTAATTTATCTTGTCTTCTTCCCATACTTCATTACTCTTTGTTTAAACAGTATATAAATCCCTGGGTCTAACTGCCTCTGGCTTTTTTTTTTTTTTTTTTTTTAACTTCTTCTCTTTTGATGCCTTCTGTGTGCATGAAAAATAAAACTTTTCTCCAGTTAATTTTTTCTTAGTTTAATTAGCAGGCCCCCACTGTTGAACATAAGAGGGTAGACAAAAAGTTTTTTTCCCCCTAGAGTAGTAAATTCACCCCTTGTATAGGTGATGGGGAGGTGGAGGAATATTTAACTGAATGCAGCAACCAGCACAGTAAATTATTTAATAATCAGCGCGCGCGCGTGTGTGTGTGTGTGTAAAATATATAAAATCATATTCTGGTACTGGGATTGAACCCAGGGGGTTCACGAGTATTAAGCACATACTCTACTACTGAGTTACATGCCCAATCCCCAAAGAAGGTATTTAATAGAAATTGTTATTGTCCTTAATGCTGGCATCTGAACCCAGGGCCTCATACTTGTGAAACTCATGCTCTACTGCTGAGCTACACCCCAAGCCCTTAGTAGAGATTATTACTGAAGTAAGAGATGATCTGACTTGCCTTTGGGTATTAAAAAAGATGATGGTGTGGGAGGGGGACAAACAAACAAACAAACCCTAAGTTTTCTAAATGAAAACATAAGATGCTTTAAAGACTAATCATATATACTGTCTCCTATAAAATCAATATACAAGTTTGCTAAACTCATTGTACTATATATACTAGAGCAACTACAATTGACGAAGCTGGTTTACATGTCTTTCAACATATTTCTAAGTTTTAAAATTAACAAGAAACTGAAGAATAGATAAAGAATAGTTGAAAACATTTGTCTATGATATTTCTTTCATTGTACCTGGAAACCACGAGCATAAAGAAATATGTGCAAATATACAAGTATACACCTCTTAGAAGTATTCTTCCAAATTACAGCTGTATACCATACTATCTCTTAAGAGGATTTTAAGGTTCCTAACTGTTTAGAGTACAAAGCTTACACTTCTAACATAAGGTCCTTCTGACACCTAACTACTTTCCCACCTTCATCTCCCAACATTCTTCCAAACAATTTGATCCACAGGAGAGGTTAATAAACTCTTTTTTGAAAATGGCTTGACAGGCAAGTAGATTTTTAAAAGCTGCATAACATATCTTCCTCTTGGAAGTTCAAAATGAACATAAGTATATTATGATATAGGGAAGTTGGGTTGGGCGAATTCCTGAGAAAGTGAGTAAATTAAACAAGGGCCACACAATAAGTGACAGGTTGTCCCTCCCCTTAGAAAAAAGATCAAACAATTAGAATGAGTAAGAAGACAAATTATCAGTCTTAAATCAGTATTTTTTAAAAAGGTTAAAGTCCTTTAAATATATATCATCCATTTCAGCATTCACCTGGGAGAAATTACTTCTAACTGATTTATTAGGTTTTGGCTAAACATCTATTTTTTCCCTAATTATTTAAATGCAATAAAAATATGTTTAAGCTGTATACATCAATCAATTCTAAATCCCTACTGAAGCAACCCAAATCAAAATCATATCTATATGTATATATATTTTCATCTGTGTATTTATATTTAAATGGCTCTTTTTAAAGAGGTAGGTTCATGATAGAAGTTCAGTGTGTGAACTACAATTCCTCTAAGAGAGGAGTAGTTTTAACTCTTTCATTTATACTTGACATTTTCCATTATCCTTTCTTAGAATTTTCAGTAAACAATTACTTGCACTCACTTTATGATTTAGGTAAGCCTTAACAATCACTTCCTCTAAGTAAGAAATGACTGTTAAGTAAGGAAACTAAGGTTAAGAAAGGTTAAATGTCTCAAAGCAGATCAGAGAGGGAACTAGCTGTATAACTGTGGGGTTCTCTGGAAACAATTTAGTTTTTCCTTTGAGCAGGTGTAAAGATACTGAGACATGATATTATAGACATTCCAAGAAGTTCTTTTCACATTTCAACCACTTTCCTTTATTGAAAGGCATTTAAAATATTATATAACAGTAAAGAAATATATAAAGAATGAGTATAAAAGTACGTTATTAACAAATGTAGGAATTATGTCAATGACATCAGCAACAATTTCATGAAATAAAAATTATATAATAATTGCCACTTGGTTATAAACCTGAAAACTGTTCATTTAAGGAATAAATAATAAGAAACATAAGGTGTTAACATTGAAATTAATTACAGATACATTTAATGAAATTCACATTTGTTATTGACATGATAATCACTAAAAACTCAGAGTATGTCAAGCTAAGGGCAGCTGATTTCAACAAGACTACACATTCATTTGTACATTTCACTTCAGAATGTGGAGAGAAAAAAAATTTGTTTTAAAACATCTGGGCAAGTAGGTAAGCAAAGGTGAATGTAATGAACTCTTAAAAATTAATAAATTCTACTATGATGTTTATTTTGTCTTAGTACTTCTTTTCTAATGTATATCTTTAATCTTCTATATGTGCCACTGTAATCAGATGTTGTGAAGATTATTACAATGTCACAGGAAATGGATTTTTGATTTCTGGCAGGAAATAAAGCAGTCAGACAAATGAGCTATTACGGGAAAAAGTCTTATCTTTTCTGAAAAGTAATGAATGAAGATATTAATGACCATCACTCCTGAACTCACTGCTGGGTGCTGAAGAAAAATAACTTAAACTCCTCAACTCTGAAATAAAAAGGAGTGGCTTCTCTAAAAGACCAAGTTCTCTTTTTCCACATTATAAATTATATATTTATACCACAGCCATGGTAAAGAGATGTTAGCAGAGGGAGAAACTCCTTTAGAGTCAAGCCTTCAACCTCTCACTACAAAATAGTGGCCATCCTTGTCCACCTATAATAAACACTTCAAAATACTCCAGAAAGTAAGGATAACTTCATTTTTAACAGGGAAGGCTAGAGAACAATTTGAAGATATCTACTATTTAAACAAAAAGATTTAAATTGGTTACCCGATCAGGATAAAACAAGAGATGCACAAATCTACTATTTCCTGAGTACTCGTTCATCATCATCAAAAAAAAAAAAAAAAAGACAATTCTAATCCATTCAGAATTCCAAACTTGGGGCCAGGATTTGTCCTTAGGAAATGAAGAAATTCCTCCTCATTCACCTAATTAATGCTTCCAGTTAGCTTCATTAAGTGTTAAGCACTTATAGAATAATGTGGGAAATTAAGGAGCATTTGTATAGGGGGATAATTTCTGCAGCAAAATGTATTTTAAGCTCACACAACTAAATTACTAATAGGCTTTTAGCATACTGTTCATTTGTGGACACATGAATGGTCTGGAAAGGACAGATGAAGAACCACAGAGTTAATTATTATAACTTGCATATATGTGAAATGGAGAGGCAAATGATAGAACTGGTGACCTTAAAAGTTATCATTACTGATTCTTCCTCACTGGCTTACCAACATGTAAGTGTCATTGTAAATACCACAATATATTTATCCAGTGGAGACTACAGGAAAGTAAGTTAATACCACCATGGTGTTTGATAAAAATAAACAAACCAGCAAAAATATCAATTTTACATTATATATTTCTTCAGTGTTACATGTCATTCCCTTTCTAAATTTATGCTTTTAATACTACAAATAAACTTCCATCTAAACATTAATCTCTTTTAATGCTTTGTTCTTAAGTATATGATGTGTTCTAAGTAGACTAAAATTTCTATTAACACCATCTTTTTTTTTTTTAAGGTCTGGTTAAGTTGGATTTACTTATTCATTTGTAGATGGACACAATACCTTTGTTTTAATTTTATTTATTTTTATGTGGTGCTGAGGATCGAATCCAGGGCCTCACACGTGCCAGGCAAGGGCTATACCACTGAGCTACAACCTGAGCCCCAATACCATCATTTTTTTAAAATAACATTTCACGGAGAATAAGTTCTTTAAAAATATCCATTTAAAATGTAAAATTCAGTGGTTTTTAGTATACTCACAGAGATGTACAATCACGAACATCATCAATTTTAAAATACTTTTCAAACCTACCCAGGAATTTTGTGTCGATTAATAGTCAATCCCCGTTCTACAAAACTTCTAGCCTAAGACCATCACCAGTGTACCTTCTATCTTTATTGGTGTTACCTATTCTGGACTTTTCTCCTGAATGAGATCATACAGCCCTTTATCAATAGCTTCTTTAACTTACTATAATGTTTTCAAGGTTTATTTATACATGTTATAGCATACATAAATAATCGATTTCATCCTTTAAATTACGAAATAATATTCCACATGTGGATATATTTTTCTTGCATATTTTCTGAGGTCTATTTGACAAAAGTTACATATACTCATGGTATAAAAATGTAATGTTTTGATATGTATACGTGCGAAATGATGATCACAATCAAGAAAATTAACACAGTCATGACCTCAGATGTGCTGTGAGAATACTTAAGAGTTCCTTTCTCAGCAAACTTCAAGTATGCAATACAAATTATTAACAATAGTCATCATGTTTTACATTATGCCTCCAGAACTTATTCATCATATAACTGAAAGTGTGTACCTTCTGACCTGTATCTTCCCATTCTCCTCACCCCACCCTATTAACGACCCCTCCACTCTTGGTTTCTATGAGATCATGCAACATTTGTTTTTCTATATATGGTGTATTTCCCTTCATAAAAATCCTCCAGTTTCATCAATGTTATTGCAAATGGCAAGATTTCCTTCTTTTAAATGTTGATTTATTCCATTATGTGTGTATGTATATAGCACATATATACAATATATATTCCTTATCCATTCATCTATGGACAGACACTTTAGTTGGTCTCATACCTTGGCTATTGTGAATTATGCTGCAATGAACATGAGACTCCAAATATCTGTTCAACATAATGATTTTATTTCCTTTGGCTCTATATCCAGAAATGGAACTGCTAGATCATATGGTAGTTCTATTTTTACCCCTTTGAGGAGCTTCCATACTGTTTTCCCTAATGCCTATAACAATTTAAATTCCTACTAATAATGTATAAGAATTCCCTTTCTCCATGTGACTTTGACCTTTTAATAATAGTCATCTTAACAAGTATAAACTGATATCTCATTGCAGCTGAGATTTACACTTCCCTGAGTACCTTTCATATAATTCTTGGGCATTTGTATGTCTTCCTTGGAAAAATGTCTATTTAGGTTCTTGGCTTATTTTTAATTGGATTTTATTTTTTGCTATTGTATTTGAGTTCCTTGCAGATTTTGGATAATTAACTTTTTTTTATCAGAGATACATTTTGTAAATATTTTCTCTCATTTGGTGTGTTCTTTACATTTTGCTATTTTACTATGCAAAAATCTTTTTCATTTAATATGCTTTTACTTGTTTAATTTTGCATTTGTTGCCTTTTTATTGACATAACAAAAAAATTATTGTCAAGACCAATGTCCTGAGAATTTACCCTTTTTTCTTGTAGGAGTTTTATGGTTTCAGGTTTTATCACTTAAATCTATAATCCAATTTAAGTTGTTTTTTTTTTTGTGTGTATGATGAAAAATAAGGATTCAGCTTAATTTTTTTTGCATGTGCATATCCAGTTTGGATATATTATAGTTTATTCATATCTCAGTTAATGGACATTTTAATTATTATACCTATTCTGAGCAATGCTAGTATAAACATCCATGAACAAATTTTTGTGGAAGCATAGCTTTTAATTTTTCTTTGATATACACTCAAGAATTAGAATTTCTGGGTCAGATGATAATTTTGTTTCAGCTTTTTGAGAAACTAACTATATTCCCATCAGCAGTGCAAAGGGTACAAATTTCTCCACATCCTCACCAACACTTGTTATTATCTCTCTTGGTGGGTATGAAGTTCAAACTTATGGTTTTGATTTGTATCATGCTCATGATGTTTAACATTTTTTCAGGTGCTTATTAAAAACCTTATCTATTTATCTATTTATTTCTTGGGTGATGAGGATGGAATCCAGGAACTTGCAAATGTTCCAATTGTGATCTATGCTCTCACCCCTCAAAACTTTTATTTAAAAAGAAATTTTTTTTTTTTCAGTGCTGGGGACAGAACTAAGGTTTCATGATGCTAGGCAAGTGCTGTACCACTAAACCACACACCCAGCACCAAACCCCCTGTTTTTTATATATATATTTCATGAGGCAGAGGTAAGGTCTTGAGTTGGTAAAGTTAAGACTATTATGAAGGTGAGGAAACAATAGTTAACTTGTCGCCTTTGACAGCTTAGCTGAAGAGATCCTCTCATATACTAAGTAAACACTCATGACTCTAATATATAGTACAGTGAATCTTCCTGGAAGACTAGTAATTTAATAAAGGCAATACCTGTGTTTTCTTCATCTTTGTACCTGTCACCATACTTCACAGGTTACACACAGTAAGCAGACTCAATGATGGGTAAATAAATAAATGTAATACCCAATCTCATCTTACTTTCACAATACCTAAGACAGAATGAACTGTTACTATTCTACCCTATTCTGAAAAAGGATGATCACAAACACATTATACCCTGAATTAAGGAGAGGTAATTACAAAACTCCAAATTTACTAATCTTGACTTTAGTACTCAGTGTGCCTTTGATCAGACCAGAAATTTTTCATGTTCAGATGATCTTTTAAAAAGTTAATATCTATAGTAAAATATTAACTTCATTTTGGCTTATGATATGTATGGTTATGTATAGTTTTGACAGGTATAGTTCAATTATTTTAAGTAAAATAACTAGATATCATCTCATTAGAATATGGTAAAATCTAAACTAATCATTAATTGTGAAGTAAACATTCAGTGAAGCCTTTTGTTCTTCAAGTGTTGGAGTCAAAATTGGTACATGACTTTATTTCCATGAATCTATAGTATAAGCTATGAATACAGACTCTGGAATTAAGAGGGTCTTGAAGTCTAGTCCAAACCTATTTGTGAGTGAGGTAGACTTGAGTCACTTATTTAACCTTTCCAAGCTTCAGTTTCCACATATTTCAAATGAATAACAATTTAGCTCAAAAGCCTACTGAAAGGTAATGCAATGAATTAAATATGCAATGTACTAGCATATAGTAAGCATTATGGAAGTAAGTTATTATTATTTAAGCAAACATTGTAAACACGTACAATGTGAAATTAATTTTCAAATTAAAAATCCATTAAACAATATCAAGCCACAAGAATTAATCTAAATGTCTTAGGTTGGTGGAAAAAGATGAACTTGTAAACTTATACCTTTTGAATTAAATACTATTTGTACATACTACATATTCAAAACAAGACAACAAAATCAAATAACTTTAACCACTATTAAAAGCAGTGCCTGGTTACAAGAAAATTATTTCTGTATTACAAATTCTTAGCAGAAATTATATGACCTAATAACATGAGTTATATAGCAAACATATATGTTTATAGGAAATTATGCACGTCTGTGTACTGAAATTAAATTGAGTTAATTATAAATCATATCTGATTATTTCAAAATGGACAATAATTTGAACATTAAAATGAATTTTAAATGGCTAACGTTAGAGATTTAATTTTATGTGGTATCTCATTATGTTACTTGATTTATTATACCTAACAAATTTTATAAACATGAAAACATATTTGCTAATTTAAGTAAAAATTTTGAATATGAAGGTGAACTTTCTTTTGGAAGTCAAGACAGATTATAATCCATTAATATATCTTTCAACAAAAAGGATGAAATCTTCCACTGGTTAGGCTGATAAACTCTTTCGTGTCAAAACTAAGCCTCTTTATCATGATAACCCAGAATAATGGTCCGCTGCTCTAGGCACTTTATCTACTTTACAGATGAAAAATCAGTTCTACTTTCATGGAATTAGATTAATGCCATAACAGGAAATACTTCTGGGGCTGAACTTGCTGCATGCCTTCAAAGCTGCCTGTAAATTTAAAAGTACTTCCTGAACTCAAAAGATAAGACAGGAGAAGGAAAAAGAAAAACAGTACAGTGACCCTTTTACTGAAGGAAAATATTGCTTCCCGAAAAAGCTGCTGAAAGCTACTTGCTGAGGGCATTATGCTCTAGAAAGCCTAGGGCAAGTCTGTTTAGTTGAACATGGGAATTCCGGTTATATATCAGACAGTTGCTATAAATCTGTTCCTTCTAAAATCCTTTTTGATAAACTTTTTAAGTCTTCTTGGTTAAAGCTAAAGAAATAACCTTCTCAGTTTTTAGTATATACAAAATTGCTCACTATTTTACATATGACATTTTATACAGGATTGTAGTTAAACACATATGAAAAAATGCTGACGACAAGCTCTAGAATTAAATTTGGTTTAGAATGTGAATCAAAGGCAGCAAATTCAACCAACACCTTCTTAGGCATCTAATATGACAAAGAAATATGTTATTATCTGGAACATATAAAAGTTCTTTTAAATGGTGAAAATGATATTTAAGATGAAATACAGAAGAAACAGAAGAATATTGGCTATCTGCATGCATTTGAAGATGCCCATTTAAATTGAAGACAAGTACAGTAAAACAAATTGCTACAAAACCCAGAAAAAGAGGGTAATGAAAGAAATGTGTCTGTCAAGGAAAAAGTAAAGAAAATCAAGAGAAATGTGACATTTATTAAGTTAATACACTGGGTTACTTAAAATGTGCTCCTCACTGTGGAACAGAAATGATAGATTCAATAAGTGTCCACTGAGCATATCTTAAATATCAAGATATTAAGCTAGATGCTGGAGGTAATATGATGATTAAGACAGGCAAGGACCTTACCTTCTCATTAGCTGGCATACTATGAAAAAGTAAGCAAGTTAGTTACCAAGCGAAATAACAGCAATAAAGAGATAAACATAGTTACATAAGAGGTATTGGAGGGTACAATAACAATAGCTCATAGAGGAGCAGGGGAGGCTATTTTAGAGAGCTGTTTAGAAAAGACTAAGAGGATGACCTGTGAGTTGAAAGCTGAAGGTTATGAATGAGTGGGCCCTTAGAAAACCTGGTCAAGAGCATTTACAAAGAAGGAATAATAGTGAAGGACTTAAGGAAAAGAGCATGAGTGTTCAAGAATTAATCAGTGAAAGAGGAGGTAAAATAAGACATTAAATATGCAGGAGAAAGCCATGTAAGACATTTGGGACACAGTAGAAAGTTTGGAGTTTATTCTATGAGCAATAATTGGTGGCCATGGAAGGGACTTAAATATCAAAATATCTTATGTTACCACATTGGACGGGGGAATGGAGGAGAGGAACAGGGGAGTGAAGGAGAGGGACAAGGGATGAGAATGGGAAAAACAGTAGAATGAATTGGATATAAATTTCCTATGTTCATATATGAATATATAACCAGTCTAACGCCACATGATGTACAACCTCAAGAATGTGAAGTTAAACTCCATGTATGTATGATATGTCCAAATACATTCTATTGTCACACATAACTAAAAAGAACAAATAAAAAATTAAAAAACAAACAAAATGTCTTACTCTGATTTTTTAAAATAATTTTTTGTTGTAGATGGACACAATACCTTTATTTTGTTTATTTTCATGAGGTGATAGGATCAAACCCAGTGCCTCACGCATGCTCAGCAAGCGCTCTGCCACTGGGCCCCAACCCCAGCCCCTTTTACTCTGATTTTTAAGAGATCACTGTAGCTATTCTGTAGAGAACAGTTTGGAAGAGGTTAAAAAGTACAAGTAAGGAGACCAGTTAAAGGGTTACAGCAGTAAGATAGAAGTAATAATGGACTATAGTAGAATGAAAACTTGATAAAAGACAATTAAATAGATTCCAGATAAACTTCAAAGGAAAAGGAACAATTAAGGATAACACCTAGGATTTGATTAAAGCACTGGAGTCAAATCCTATGGTGCTAAGATACAGAGGGACATATATTCTACATACTGGAGAAATAGGACTGACAGTATTATATTATGCATCATCAAATAACCAGATGAACATTAAGTTTGGAGACCAGAAAAGAGAAATGAATTAAGAGTAATATATTTAGAAACCATCACCTTGTGAATGATATCTATATATGTGACTCAACACAACTATGAAAATATCAATATGTACATCAATAAGCACATTTTTAATAAAAAATCAAATTAAAAAACTTCAGACTTTGTCAAATTTTAAACTTATTGGTCTAAATTTTTACTATAATTGTTTACTAATTAAACATTTTTTAAAAATTTCTAATACTGCTTTTGCTTTCTTTTTCACTTGATTATTTTACCCACACTTTGTCTATTTTATTAATCTTAAAAAAACAGGCTTTATATTTCATTCTATTGTCTTATTTTCCATTCCATTGCTGTTTTTATATTTGTCACTTTCCCATCCTTTTACTTTTTCCTTAGTGGGTTACTTAAATTATTCTATATGCAAAATCGTGTTATCTGTAAATAGAAATAGTTTTCTACTTCTTTTCTAATCTAGAGGCTTTTTATCTTTATTACTTATTTATAATTTGCTATACATATTGAATACAATTTTAAATGGAAGTGTGATTAGCTCTGGTTCTGAAAGATTTTCCTCAAGTTTTTTCCTGAAACTGATAATTTTGCATTTTACACCTAAGTCAAGTCAGTTAGACTTGATTTTTGTATCAGGTGAAAGTTTTAGGTGAAAGGTTCATTTTCTTTGGCCTGTAGATATACAATTGCTGGAGCAAGTTTGAAAATGCTATCCTTCTGCCATTAAAACTATAATGTATTTTCTCATTTACTGCCCTAAGGATTGCCAATACACATAATTTACTTCAGAGTCATATAAATTTAATTCCATTGAACTATACAAATTTTATTACTATATAATACTATTGCCTCCCCTATTGTGCTATTAGATACAAACTAGCAATATTAATAATTTTTACTATTTTTTTTATAGAAGAAATGAAAGGAAGTACATATTTACAGGGTTTGTTACATCAACTTTCTTATATTTATCACTCTGGATCATATCTTTGTTTCTTCTTGTGGATTCAGGTTACCATTTAATATTATTTTCTTATCCCAATAGAGCTTTGTTTTTATCCACTTCCTTTGCACCTCCTTGTCATAATATTTATGACAGTATTAGGGCCAACAATGCAATTATTCACACACACACACACACACACACTATATGCATTTGCTATTGAGTTGAGATGAAAGAATATGTAATTATACTACTTTTCATAATTACTTACATCATTACCTTTTATGATGCTCTGTATTTGTGTGTGTGTGTGTGTGTGTGTAGAATGAATTACATTTGTTGTCATTTAATTTCAGCTTGAAAAACTCTCTTTACTATTTTGTATAAGGCAGATCTGCTAACAATGAATTCTGTCAGATTTGCTTATATAGGAAAACATATAAAGTTCATTTTTGATGTTTTTGCTGGATATAAGATTATCTGTTTTTCTTTTTCTTCTTTTAATTGCTTTTATTTTTAAATACAATGGAATGCATTACAATTCTAATTTTTCATATCTCTGTTTGTATATAAAGTATGTTCACACCAATTTATGTCTTCATACATTGTGGGAGAGGGGGCAAAGGGTTAGCAATGATGAACTTTCCACCATCACTGCCACCCTGCCCCCTCCCGAACCCCTCTGCCCTATCTAGAATTCATCTATTCCTCCTATGCTCCCAATCCCTACCCCACTATGTGTCAGTCACCTTTTATCAGATAAAACATTCACATTTGTTTTTTTGGGATTGGCTAACTTCACTTAGCATTATCTTCTCCAATTGCATCCATTTATCTGCAAATGCCATGATTTTATTCTCTTTTATTGCTGAGTAATATTCCATTGTGTATATATGCACATAATTTTAATCCATTCATCTACTGAAGGGCATCTGGGTTGGTTCCACAGTTTAGCTATTGTGAATTGTGCTGCTATAAACATTGATGTGGCTGTGTCCCTGTAGTATGCTGTTTTTAAGTCCTTTGGGTATAGACCAAGAAGAGGGATAGCTGGGTCAAATGGTAGTTCCATTCCCAGTTTTCCAAGGAATCTCCATACTGCTTTCCATATTGCCTACACCAATTTGCAGTCCCACCAGGAATGTATGTCTTTTTCCCCACATCCTCGCCAACACTTATTATTATTTGTCTTCATAATAGCTGCCATTCTGACTGGAGTGAGATGGTATCTTAGAGTAGCTTTGATTTGCATTTCTCTAATTGCCAGAGATGATGAACATTTTTTCATATATTTGTTGATTGACTGAATATCCTCTTCTGAGAAGTGTCTGTTTTTCTTCTACACTTTAGATATTAGTTATACCACTGCCTTGTGGTCTCCACTAATACATGAAAAATCAGCTGTTAATCTTGTGTTCCTTTGCATGTGATAATTTTTTTTTTCTTGCTGCTTTCAAGATTTTTCTCTGTATCTTTTAGCATTTGGACTATTATGTGTCCAGGTGTATAACACATTATTTATCTTACTTGACATTCAGTAAGTTTCTTGGATAGTAGATTAATGTTTTTCAATAAATTTGGGCTGTCCTCACATCATTATTTCTTCAACTATTTTTGTGCCCTTATTTTCAGACATGGTAATAGTTACAATATAGAATGAAGCATAAGGGTTGGGGTTGTAGCTCTGTGGTTGGAGCAAGTGTAGACCACTTGCCTAGCACAGGTGAGGCACTAGGTTCAATCCTCAGCACCACATAAAAATATATGAAAAAAATAAACTTTAAGTTCTTCAAAAACAAAAAACAAGACAAAAACAAAAACAAACAGAATGAACCATAAAAGTATCTCCATTCTCTAAACGTGGATTCTATAAGACAAATTTTTTTAAATGTCTCAATTTCTTTACATGTAATTATAACAACCATACTCCATTTAACTTAGTGAATTCCTGTGAGGATCAAATTACATGGTTTCTAATTTTAAAAATTCACAACAAATTGACTAAATGTAATTTTATTTTTCAAAGGAGAAAACTTCATCTATAAGCCTTTGATCCCATTTCATCCATTCTTTAGCCCTCTTCAATACAGTGCTGTCATAACTTCTTTATATACAAACTAAAATCTCTCAAGCAAACCTTTCCTCTCTTCCAGTGCTTTAACTCTATACAATTGGCTCACTGCCACCAACTCTGTAAATAGTAATTATCAAACTCTATGTGGTAAAGAACAAATTGATATTCCCCTCACTGGTACCTATCCATAGGTAGGTGGTACCATGCATTACTAGTTCATGGATACTACAACCAACTCACCACAGGTGTTTCCCAATATTTGACAACGTCCACTTCCTATGCAATAAAAACTCTGAGGGTCACCCACTGTGAAGTTACTGGCAATGCAAACTTGCTAAAAAGTTTTTAAATACTTAGTCTCAAATTCTATACAGATGAGCCCTAACTTATGATGGTTTGACTTAAAATTTCTTGACTTTGTGTTAATATGAAAGAAACTGTAGGAACCATGTTCTAAGTTTAAAATTTTGATCTTTTTCCAGGTTAATGCCAGGCAATGTGCTCTTACATAAGGTTGGGCAAGAATAAACAACCAGTCCTTCACAGTATACTATGTTGCCAAGCTATGATACCCAGTATGGTAGGTGTATTAACTGCATTTTTTTACTTATATTATTTTCAACTTATGAGGCTTTTTATCAGGATATAATTCTACTGTAAGTCAAGGAGCATCTGTATTTAACTCACTGCAAACTGGGATCAATTAGTTCTCATAACCCAATTTGCTCTAGAGAATTTTTTTTTTAAACTATCATGAGCTGTGCAATCAAAGTCTGTAAGTCATTTCACTCAGGGGTAAACTCCTATGTTTCAGAATCATGCTTCTATCTCTCTTCTGTTGGCTTCAGTTTCTTCCTTCACCATTTACAAAGCACTCCACAAGAAGTTGTGATTAACTTTCTTATTCCTGTACTCAAAGTCAACTATATATACAAACAATCATTCTAGCCTCTGGATTTACTAAAAGAGTCATGTTTCTCTCAAGTCATTCAAGAAGGAAGCAACTAAATTTTTTTTTTTTTTTAATTCTCTTATATACAACTATTTCTTTCTAAGGGCCCTTGGATCCATTCCTATTTTATTGTTTGTATGAATTCCTTGCCTCAACCCAGAATAAAGTAACTCCTTCCTAATTAATTTCTCTAACCTCTCCCACCTACAATTCAAGACAACCCAGTCAGGTTAATGTACAGAATAGTTTAATCATATTACTCCCTTGCCTATTCAAAAACTTTCAATAGTAACTTTGCTTTAGTAATCTATATCAATTTCACATTTTACCATCATCTGCTATGCTTGTATCAATCAATTTTGACAAGGAAGCAGTTCCCTTAACATAGCTAGCAATTGTAAGCATCAGTAAATAGTTACTGAATGAATGACTTAAGAGATTAAAACATTTGATTTAAATAATTTATAAAAATTAGACTGTCTATATCATTATTACATTCTTTTATATTACTGTTCTTCCTTTACTAAAATTATTACATAACCAATACAATTTTCCCATGTCTGAGAATATTGTTGCTGGTTTTATTCTTGGATGAGCTACATTCTAGCCTCCTGCTGTTACTAAGAAATGCATTACAGCAGGTCACATGGTTTTCTTCATGTCAACAAATGATGGCTCAATTAGGCAGATAAGTATCTACAGCCCTCAGCAGAATCTTCAGTCCATTCTGAGCAGTTTAGAAAAGCACTTTGGTTAGCATTAGAGCTAAGGAAAGGAACACTTGTAATTCTTTAAGCATTCAATTAAAATTTTAAATTCAAGACTGGCTATTGAATGTTTCCAAACACAAACAGTGTGGAAGTAGATGTTCATCATGAATGAGCACTCTAAAATCTGGTGTGTATGTAAATTCCTTAATGAAATGAGATTATAACATTTCTGATACACTGTTTGCAGTATAAACACTTATGGATGATCCATTTTGGTAATTTTGTCATCAACAGATGATTTTGTTTTGGGATGCTAATTAATGGACAGTGTTTGCTTGCCGAGTCCAAGGAATTTCTAACTACAAGATACACAGAGCTATTGATTAGTCACCTTGTGAAGTAAAGCATTATACTTAATGAAAGGAAACCCCAGGAATGCAGAGTACAAAAGAGCATCAGGAAAATAAAAAACATGGTATCAGAAAAGTCAAGTTCCGGGCTGGGGATGTGGCTCAAGCGGTAGCGCGCTCGCTTGGCATGCGTGTGGCCCGGGTTCGATCCTCAGCACCACATACAAAGATGTTGTGTCCGCCGAGAACTAAAAAATAAATATTAAAAAAAAATTAAAAAAATAAAAAAAAAAGAAAAGTCAAGTTCCTAAATATTCAGCCCTTAGTATACTCTTCTAAAAATTCTACCTACCTTGTTTTGATTTTTCACATCTTAAGAAATTAGAAATAATAAAAAGGAGGAGGTTGTTTAAGGTTGATATATTACCAGCTCAGGAAGTGATACAATTATTAAAGAGCACACATAGGGGCTGGTAGCTTAGTACCAAAGCACTTGCCCAACATGCAGAAGACCCTAGGCTCAATCCCAAGCACCACACACAAAGTTTATATAAACACTCTCTCTCTCTCTCTCTCTCTCTCTGTGTGTGTGTGTGTGTGTGTGTGTGTGTGTATGAATGAAGCAGTGTAGAATAAAATAAAAGCAAATGTGTATATACTTGAAAAGATCTACAGGATAGCCCAATACATTTCAGATATTATAAACGATGACCCTTAGTCATTACATTTATATACAATAAATAAAAGTTAAAGTTTTTTTTTTTTTTTTTTCTGTGCTCAAACTTTCTGGGTAAATGACATATCACCAAACCGAGTCTAAAAATATTAATAGCAATACTAAAATTATCCAAAAAAAAAAAGTCTAGCCAGGCACAGTGGCACAAGCCTATAATCCCAAAGGCTCGGGAGACAGAGGCAGAAGGACCACAAGTTCAAAGCCAGCCTTAGCAAAAGTGAGGAGAGCAACTGAGACCCTGTCTCTAAATAAAATACAAAATAGGGCTGGGGATGTGGCTCAGTGGTTGCATGCCCCTGAGTTCAATTCCTGGTACCCCCCTAAAAAAAGTCTATAATCACTCATCATTATTCATGCCATACAAGACATCCCTTAATAACACGGATATGAAGATATTAATATGGCCTCTAAGTCAATCGTAAAACTGAAAAATAGAAACAGATATGTAATATGGTTTGTTTGAATATATTAACAAAAGTAGATAAAGATTATGCTAGGAGTAGAGGTAGTATTCCTATTGATATGCTTTAGGGACAAACACAAATGTTAACACTACCTATTAAAGAGCTCAGAAAGTCTTTTGTCTATGGACTTTACTTTGGTAGGTGCCGCAGTCTGGCTGGGCACAAAATCATGAGACACTCAAGCAGGAACAAACTTTGTTTTTGAAACTGCCGCCAATGCCCCATATGCTCCTGGGAAGATTGCCGACCTGCCCAGGCGGTGTTCTCCTGGACCCCAACAGGAAGTCCCTCCTCCAGAATTCCCTCCTACTGCACTTCCCCAACCAATGGGAACTCTCCAGGAGTCCTGTAGCAGGCCAAGGTGGACAGCAGGAGTCCAATATCCATATGAATGCAGATCTTAACATAATCATATCATCTCAATGGCTTGCTGGTGTCACCTTTCAACCAAAAATGCCATGCATCATATTACTTGGCTGTGGCTTTTAACAGGTAGGCCCATTCTAAAAAGGATAAAATGTATTGTATTCTGATTCTATTATTGTTTATTCAAGGGCCCTTATAAAGATTTTGTGTTCACCAAAGAGATAACATTTACATTCCAATGCCATTCTGCTTTTAAGTGGAGAATATTAAAATTAAGTACACATAAACATGTAGATCCATGTGACAATTTAATTTCTACTATAAATGAATAAGGCAATCTATTGATTTCCTTGTGCCATTCTCCTGAACTTTAGTAAATGAGTCATTCTTGCCTCCTCTTCTCAAATGGATATCAATTCAACCATCAATCCATAATAAAAAAAAAAAAACCTTTTGTAGACCTCCTTCAAAACATACATAGAACTTGACCCATCTTTAACACTCCCACCAGTAATATAAGCCACCTCACCTCTCATAAGGACTACTAAAAAGCTTCCTACTTGTTTCCCTGCTTAGCCACAATGGTTTTAGACTGCAGTTCAGAATATATTAGTCCTTTACTCAAATGGTTGCCTCTCATACTGGGAAAATGTAAAACTTTTCCCATGTCTTACATGTCTTATAAATCTGGCTCACAGCTGCCTTTCAGAGTTCATCTCCTTTCACTCTCCTTACCATGTGCATATTTTGGCTCACGGTTTCAGAGATTCAGTCCATAGTTGGCCAACTCTATAACTCTAGACCTAAGGTGAGGCAGAACATCATGGCACAAAGGCATGGTAGAAGAAAACAGCTTAGCTCGTGCTAGTCATGAAGCAGAGAGACTGAGAGACTATAATCCCAAAGGCTCGGGAGACAGAGGCAGAAGGACCACAAGTTCAAAGCCAGCCTTAGCAAAAGCGAGAAGCTAAGCAACTGAGACCCTGTCTCTAAATAAAATACAAAATAGGGCTGGGGATGTGGCCAAAAGGAGCCACAAACAATATAAAACAAGGAGCCAAAAACAATTGCCAAGGGCATGCCCCCAGTGATCTACTTCCTCTAGCCACATACTATCTGCCTTCAGTTACCACCCATTATTCAATTAAACTTCATTGTTTAAATTTATCTTGATAAATATTAAATTTAACAAAGGGGAAACTCTTCAAGCTACTTTCTAAATACTTACTGCAAATTTATGAATTATTTAAATTATTCATTAGGATTATTCAGTGTATTAACCCACTGATTAGGTTACCACTCTCATAATCTAAACATTTTCATCTCTGAACCCTTCTATACTGTCTTACACATGAGCTGGGTTGCAGGGGGCGGGTGAGAATCTCACATCCAAACAATATTGGGGGAAACTGGGTAAAGGGTACCTTGGATCTGTTATCATTTATTTCAACTGCATGCAAAACTACAAATTGTCTGTAAAGATTTAATTAAAAACAATGCTTGGATAAAATTTTTGATCTGTCACATATTAGCTATAAAACCTAGGAAAGCTAACATCTCTATGCCTCTGTTAGCTCATTAATAAAATAGAGGTAATAATCATACCTTTTTCATACAGTTCTTTGAAGTAAGTGAATTAATATATGTTAAAATCTTAGACTGGTACGTGTCACTGAGTAAATGCTACCTAAATAATATCAATTGTTCAGCGTTGATTGTAATCAACAATTTAAGCTTTTTATTCACAGCTATTTTTTTTTTTCTCCCCCTAGTGCTCAGGACTGAACCCAGGCCTAGAACATGCTATGCCAAGTGCTCTACCAAGGAGTTTCATCTCACCTCTTTATTTTACTTTGAGACAGGGTCTTGTTCAATTGCCCAGGCTGGCCTTTAACTTGTGACCCTTTTGCCTCAATCTCTAAAGCATCTGGGATTACAGGTGTGCAACACCATGCTCAGTCATAGCTCTTTTTAATCACTAAGGTGCACATAATAGGCAGTTGATAGATATTTGTTAATTAGTGAATACATTTTTAATCATTTCCTTCCCTATTTCTATTACAGACATGAATGATGGTAACAAGACCACTTGACTAAGATTCTTCAACTAAATACAAATAATTCTAACCATTTTTTCATGCATACATGAAATTGTTCAGAATCAAATGAAAGAACTGGAATAGTCTGCTGCAAGCTATAACATCACTGTATCACACTGCCATTGTTTTCAATCCCAAGACTATGCAAATATCCCGATCTTCATCAACATGTCTTCTTAGATGCTGCCATCCATTGATTATTCTTACCATAATGGCTGCAAAATAATGTGTGTGGTTTTGTTTTTGCCCCCTCAACAATAGCACAAACTCCACAACTGCCAGTCATTGGTATTCTATCATAAGCAAAATATCTTCTTTTCCATCCATTCATCCATGAATGAATGGTATTCTCATAAATTCCTTTTTTTTTTTTGTGGTGGTGGTGCTGGGAATTGAACCCAGGGCCTTGTACATGCAAGGCAAGCAGTCTACCAACTGAGCTATATCCCCAGCCCAGTTCCTTTATTTTGAATAGTCTATAATTTATTTTTATATTTAATTATTTTGATGCTCAAATTGTTCCAGATTTGACCAGTGGGAAACCCTTCAAGCTAGTTTCTATAAACTTATGATAAACTATCTATCTTATTTTTGAGTACTCCCTTACTTTCTGACATCACAAAATCTTCCAGGTTCATCTTGTACTACCCTGCCCCATACCCGAAGCCAGCTATTTCAATGAGGAGCCTTGGTTTCACTAAGTATGAGGGGTTGAAATGTGTACTCCAAGAAATACATTCAATTTCTGTGAATCTGAGCTTGTTTGGAAATAGGCTCTTTGTGGATGTAATTAAGTTAAGATGAGGTCAGAATGGATTAGGGTAATCCCTAATCCAATGACGGTGTCCCAATAAGAGTAAAATTTGGAAATACACAAGGAGAATGCCAAGTGAAAATGGAGGCAGAGATCAGAGTTACAAAAAAAAAAAAAAAAAAAGAGAGAGATCAGAGTTACACTGCCACAAAGCCAGAAACTCCAGGGACTGTAAGCAACCACTCAAATCTAAGAGAAAGACATGAACAGATTTTCTCTATCCCTCCTCCTCTCCACAAGGAACTAACCTTGTCAACTCCTTGAATTTGGATTTCCGGACTTCAACTATGAGAGAATAAGTCTCTCTTGTTTCTCTTTCTATTTTATGGTAGTCCTGGGAAACTAATGTAGAGGGAAATGGTTCTGGGCTTATCATTACTAATCGTGTGACTTTGCTCCTTTGTACTTTCAGAAGTAGAGGTAAGAAATATATGAATGTAGATGTAGATGTACATGCACACCAACATACATATAACACATAAATTATATATGTGTTGGACAACTTTCTGTCACTGTAATGAAATAACTGAGATAAATTAACTTATAAGAGAAAAAGTTTATTTAGCTCATGGTTTTGGAGTTTCTAGCCCAAGATAGATAGACCCATTGTTTTTGGGGTCTGGGGGCGGTGGTGGATGGCAATGGCAAGGAAGCATGTAGTAGAGTAAACCACTCACTTTAGTAGGCAGTAAGCAAAAAGAAGACTGGAGTTTGACAATTTCCTTCAAGGAAACACCCCGAAAGACCTAAGGACCTCCCATAAGTCCCCACCTTCTAAGTCTTAAAGGTCCAAAGCAATTTCCAATATATCACCTTGGGGTCTAAGCCTTTAACACAGGGACCTTTGAGAGATATTAACATCCAAACTACAGCAAAACCTTTTCACAGATAACACCAATCTAATTCATCTACACAGTGTTCAACTGTTTAAGTTTGCTTGCCTTTTTCAGTCTCCCATCCTATTTTTATTTAACTGTGTTAACATAGGACATTAAAATCCTTTAAAATTTGAAACTATATATACCAAAGGACTATATACTCCAAGAAGTGTTACTAACACCTTTATCCCTTCTATCTTGCTTTCCTTTCTACCTCCTGTAAGTCATTTTATTGTTTTCCATCTTATCCTTCCTGCATATACACGTTTTATTCTTCTCTTTTCTTACATAACAGGTAGCACTATTACTCTTTCAGCTTTTTAAAAATTTACCTGTTTATAAAAATACAGTTTTCATAAACATGGTATTGTATTATGCATATGTGTCAGTTTATTCTTCTATGACTGGTTATATAGTCCCAAATATTTTATAGCTATTAAAAATGTTGCAGTAAATACTTTCAGGAAAATTACTTTCAAGAGCCGTAAGGATTGGCTTCTTGATGATACTAATTCCTATCTGTCCTATCCTAGGTAAGTGGGAAAAGGGTGTTGTAGAGAAATATTTAATGATAGAAACAAATATTCCTTAAATAGAAGAAGCAATCATATTATGAAATAGTATATATGATGAGAATTATATGATAACTCAGAGATAAGCACAAGAAATAAATGAGTGTGAGATGGAGATTATTGGTAACTTCAATATTTTCTGTACTTTATTTCTCAAAAAGTAAAAACAATAAGTTACATTTGCAAATAAGAAGAGGGACTTCTATTTCTGCCAATAATACCAGTTAAGGTACCCTAACATGGCTCTATTGCTAAAAACAACAACTACAGGGTTAAAATAAAAAGAAAACCAGATTCTTTTTTTTTTTTTTTAAATATATTGATGGGGAGACACACAATACTCAGAAGTGTAAAACAAGTAAAAATAAAAATTCAGGGAGGTAAGCAAACATTAAAATGTCTTTCATTCTGGGGGATATGCCAAGCCCTGTGAATTGAGCTTCAGTTTTCACAGCTATATATAAAACTGGCAGTGGTGTGCTGGAGACAGTGCGAAAGCTCACTGTACATAGCTTTTCCCAACGTCACATTCACATTAGTAACCTGGAAATCAGTCATAGTATAAAATTGGAAAATATGACAAACCAAGACTTCTTTCTGGAGAACCAGTTCTAAAATATTGACCACTGAGCCCAAGGTTTAGGAAGTAAAAGCCTAGGGTATATTGTCCAACTAGATACCCCCACATAAAACTGAGACACTAAAGAGGTATAAACTCAGTTTGAGCGTAAAGTTGAATTGTGCCTACCTCACAGAAAGAATGAGCAAGGAAATTAGCCAGTTTCCTACTTGATCCTGGGTAGAAGTAAAAATGTCTTCTCTGAAAATTTAACCACAAGCCTATCCTCATGAAAGATTATGAATCTGAAACTCATGTTACCTATACAGCCCACAAAACTTTAAGCCCAAAATTTATTTGAATGTGTTCCCAGATTGACAGTATCCCCAGGCTTTTGGCAGATTCAAATACAAATACTCTGGTTGAAAATATATCTTCATTTCAGCCTCAGAAATTACCCACAAATAATGAATATGAGCTAAAATGCAGGAAAACAAAGGCAGTTTGAATAAGAGCCAGTGGAAACAACAGACAGCAAAACCACAACTGAAACGTTTCAATATTACCTAGGCTCAAACACAGAGTGGGTTTAATCTGTTTAAAGAAACAAAAAGAGAGGAATGTGAGAAAGGAGTGAGAGTTTATCAAAATGATAAAACAAGAAACCAATTTGAAAAAATGAGGTAAAGGATATTAAAATTTAATGAACAGAACAAATAAACAGAATAAAAGATACTGTAAAAGACAAACAGAAACAACAGAAGATAGATACAAAAAATTATCTAGAACATAACAAAACTGACAAAGAAATGGAAATTACGTAAGAGGTTAAGAAATGTAAAAGAGGGCTGGGGATATGGCTCAATGGTAGATTGCTCACATAGCACGTGAGGCCCGGGTTCAATTCTTGGCACCACATAAAAATAAAAATATTGTGTCCATCTACAACTAAAAAATAAAATATTTAAAAATAAAAGAAATGTAAAAGAGCTATTAGGGATACATAATGTGGTTAAGCTATAAAGAAAAGCATGGAAGTAATAATTATGAAGTTCAGGATAATAATTACTTTGGGGGTAGAGAGATCATGTGATCATGAGGGACACAGAGATTCAAAGATTCTGGAATTATTTTTTTATGTGAATGGTAATATACATATATTCTTTAAATTTTGTAAGTAAAATTTTCATTTGGAAATAATTTTAGATAAACAGGAAAATTGCAAATATATGAAGAGTTCCCATGTACTCCTCACTTAGTGTTCCCTAAGGTTAACATTTATGGTATACTTGTTTAAACTAAGAAACCAACATTGGTGTATTCCTATTAATTAAAGCCAAGACTTTACACACTCAGATTTCACCAGTTTTTAAACTAATATTCTTTTTCTATTCAAGATCAAATCTAGGAAGTCACATCACATTTACTTGTCCTATCTCTGTAGTCTCCTCAGTGACAAGATTTTAGTCTTTTTTTTTTTTTTCATGACATTCAGAGTTTTGAGCAGTATTCTTAAGTATTCTTGATATTTTCCACATGATTACATTAAGGCTACATGTTTCCTCCTCTTTATTTGACATGACTTCTCATGGTTAACCTGGTTTGGCAGGTTTCTCCACTGAAAATTGTAAAGTTAGTATTTTTTCCCACTTCTAAGCTCAGTTCTTTGGATGGAAATCACTAGATCAGGCTCATATTCTTGAGAAAAATGGAAAGAAGATCTACCTTCTAGAGTGGAAAATATATATTAAAGTAAACATGGGTTCCATACCACAAGGTTCATTTTAGCTCTATCCTCTGGCTTATTTTACCTAAAATATCCCTTTTTGACAGTAAGAGACTTGGCTTCCACCATCCATCTACTCATTTGTACAACCTCAGAATACATGCAAAGCAGGTTCAGGCTTTTTAACTCATATCTCTATGAGAAACAATTTTACCAACTAGGATATAGTATTTTTATAGTGATCTAATATCTTTAACTTACATTTTCCAGTCAAAATACCACTTTCCACAAACAATAATAAGTGTTGGAAAGGATGTGGGAAAAAAGGCACACTTAGACATTGCTGGTGGGACTGCAAATTGGTGTACGCAATATGGAAAGCAGTATGGAGAGGAGAGGGATAGCTGGGTCAAATGGTGGTTCCATTCCCAGTTTTCCAAGGAATCTTTCCAAGGAATAGTTAAACTGTGGAACCAACCCAGATGCCCTTCAGTAGATGAAAGGATAAAGAAAATGTGGTATATATACACAATGGAATATTATTATGCATTAAAAGAGAATAAAATCATGGCATTTGCAGGTAAATGGGTGGAACTGGAAAATATAATGCTAAATGAGGTAAGTCAATCGCAAAAAAACAAATGCTGAATGTTTTCTCTAGGATGCTGATTCATAATGGGGACTGGAGGGTGGTGGAACATGGGAGGAATAGACGAACTCTAGATAGGGCAAAGGGGAGAAATGGGAAGGGAGGGACCATGGGGGTAGGAAAGATGGTGGAATGAGATGGACATCATTACCCTATGTATGAAGTCATGAATGGTGTGACTCTACTTTATGTACAACCAGAGACATGAAAAATTGTGCTCTATATGTGCAATATGAATTGAATTGCATTCTACTGTCATATATAACAAATTAGAATAAAAAAAATTTAAAAAGTACCCCCCACCCCTTTAGTGAGGTTATGTTACACATCTACAATATAATTAGATTAATTTTCATAGTCTACACTCCACACTGGGATTCTCAATATTAAAAACCATGCACATATTAAAGTAAACTCTTTATTATTTATAGTTGTATGGGTTTTAACAAATGCAGAGAATCATGTATTCACCATGACAGTATCCTCACACTAACAATTATTGTTTGTATATTCTTTGTAGTCAATAACTTCCCTTTCCATAAGTTGTAATTCTATATAAAATTATTAAAATATCAGATTGTTATTATTGAAAATCATGATTCTTCACAGAATAAAACCTAAAATTTTAAGAAGAGATATGCTTAATCTTTAAATTGAAGGAGAGTTACTGTTTACAAATTATTGGCATTGATAGCTTAAACCTATTAATTTATAGTTCTAGACTAGAGAAAAAGCACCTATATTCCTAAATTAGCTTTTCCATGGTGTTATTCCACAACACAAAAGATTATGAGAGCAACTTTGATGTTTCTTGGTCAACAGAGTTGGACTCTAGCTCCAAGCACCTACCTTTTGCTTTTATAAATATCTTTCAAGTAGAAACCTTCAAATATTGCTTACAAAAATGCCTAGGATTGAATTTTTAACTGTTTACTACAGAAACATTAAAAGCAAAAATATACTGTAAGAAAAAAGGGAAAAAACAAACCTGGAAAACTTCCTTAGATGCTATAAAATTTGCTCTGTTGCTGTGTGTAGTGGCACACGCATGTGATCCCAGCAACTTAGGAGGCTGAGACTGGAGGATCACCAGTTCAAAGTCAGCCTCAGAAACGGTGAGGTGCTAAGCAACTCAGTGAAACCTTGGCTCTAAATAATGTTGGGGATGTGGGCTCAGTGTTTCACTGCCCCTGAGTTCAATCTCCAGTACCCCTCGCCATATCCTCTATCAGTTATGTGATCATTAATTCTTATATCCCCATCCTCCGCCCCGCCAGTGGTTCTGGGGATCAAACCCAGAGCCACATACTACTGCATGCTAGGCAAGTACTCCACCACTAAGTATCCCCAACCCAATAATTAGATCTTAGATGTGCTATAACAGTTGCCAGTTTTACAGACTGAAAGCAGAAGGATAGATCCTCAAAAAGATAGAAAAATAATAATAAAAATCTCCAGGTTGCTTATTTGCTCTACACCCAACACCTCATCAAATTGACCTGAGTATGGAAATTTCTATTTAATTTACATTGAATAATGTGTTGTATATGTTTCACACACAATTTCAGAATTATGTCCCCAAAAGCAGTATTGTCTGGGGGAGGTGATTAACTGTACAGGTTTAAGAATCCACTTTAAGCTTTTAGCTTTCTCCCCCTGGTGGTAAGGTCTGGGTTGATAAGTTTATAAAATACCTGATAGCTTTTTAAGGTTCATGGCCATTACAGTCAATTACAGGTAGGCAATTTGAGGATAGAGTAGATTTAAGGAAATAGAAGCAGATTTCAAAACTCTCTAATGACAGCACTTGTCTCCTATAGTTCGTTCTCTCTCTCTCTCTCTCTCTCTCTCTTTTTTCCAAAATGCAATTATAACCATTACATCATTGTAAATTACATGCTGGGGTTATCTCAGTAGGTATCTGCCAAATGTAAAACTTACAGAAGGTCTTCAATGTAATAATGTTGTTTTATCATTTTAATTACAAACTCTTTAAAAACTCCCTAAAGTGTACCAATTGGGGTGGTCTAAATTAACAGATATCTTGGTAGCCCAAGGGTAGCAAAAATAGATTGAACTACCAAATTTCATCATACTCATAGCAGCTGTCTTTCTGCCTCTAGGAAGCTAAGTATTTAACAAAGCAGACAGCTTGGCATTGGCATCTGATTAGCAGTGTGTGTATTGTCAGATAGAATGTGCTTGGCTCTTTTGTTCTAGGGTTTGATTAGAAATCTGGAGAGCAGTGGCATCAAGTAACTTTATTCTTAAAGCTTCTGAAAGGTAAATAAGCTGTGATGCTTCCTCTGGTATTGTGCCTAAAAAACTGACTGATGCTCTTCTAGTAAAATGCTTTATCAAATCGTAGAAAATTTAAATAAAGGATTTTTAAATATACGAAAACTAAAACAGGCCAATGTTAAAATCTTTTTTAATTAAGTTATTTAATATATCACAAACATTTCTATAATTGAGTGCTTTGAATTATAAGTCCTGTAATTGAAATACTGTTGATGGTGGAAGAAGAATGGTTATTTTAGCGTGTACAAATACAAGATTCCATTCCTAAAAATATCAAGTCTAAATAAAGATTTATTTTTTCTTAAACTCATATGAAAATCTTATTGGAAATATACCCTGTCTTATTAGAATATTATTTTGATGCAGGGACCCAAATATTAAACTATAACAGGGTGATACTCATTACTTTTCCCCAAAAATGTCTTTGAAAAATTATTATAAATGTCGTGCTTATTGGCAGAGTTCAAAATAAGTAGAGTCCATGCAAACAATCTACTTCAATGAGAAGTACATTCTTTTACTCTATCAAATCCATCGGAGGTAATCAGACTGGATGTTTTATTCAACAGGGCTGAAGAAAATTGTTCTACAATAGGTTAATTCAAAATGGCAGCATAGAAAATGCATCTGTCAGTGGGGATCAAATTACAGGGCAAGCTCCTCTCAATGCTTAGAAAAACAAGTCTGCAGTTCTACAGATTATGTGCCTGTGTGTGTTTAAAGGGGTGGGAAAGGAGCTAAATATCTGAGCTAACCTCCAATTAAAGTCAATCATAAAAACAGCCAATTTAATGAGTGCGGATTTCTTTGGGTAATTATAACACCAACCACTTTTTTCTCTTTTAAATCTGTAATTCTGCCTTCTTGTTATTGCTTGCTTTGTCATTAATCGCCTCAGGACCTTGATTTCCTAGCAACAGACTGCCACCAAACATTTGGCTCCTGTTCAACATTTTCTTTGTGAAAAATGGCACTGCTGTTGCCGCCTGGGCTGCTGCAGCTAGACTGGCTGTGTAAGTGCTCTAATAATGTATTCCACTGGAAAAAAAAAAAAAATCACATGATACAGGATGCAATGACTGAGCTCAGTTAATTACTGAGCTGGGAAGTTTATCTATAATCTAAAAGCTGTGTTGGGGGGAAGGGGGATATAGGATTTAAAAAGGTGTTCCTTCTATTATCAATAATTTGAAGCCGAGAATTTGCAAATAAAAAATTTATTTTTGGCCATACAAGTTTCTGTTTAAGTTTATTTAGGGAAAGGGTGCAAAAGGCCAATGTCCCTAAAATGTTGCTTGACTAAACTCTTTTTCTACAAAATAGCTCCAAGCACACAAAAGAATTACAGAATAGTTTGCTGCAATTTAAGAAAGCAAGTAAATCTATTTATCTGTCAGCTGCGTCTTTTCTACTTAAGGTAAAAAATCATTTGTATATGTAAGTATGCTATTGGTAGAAAGAGGTTTTCCTTCACAATATGAACACTATACACTAAGAACACAAAATAATTAAAATGTGTTTGGACATATTGTACATTTAAGTAAATAATAATTCATAATAAGATAAAAAGATGCTTATTATTTTTGATAAAACTCAAGTGGGATTGAAGGAAAATGGGCCTCATGTTTGGAAACCTAGTAATAAGGTAAGATATTTTGCTATTTTTTTAAAAACTGGGTAGACTTATTAAGATTTTCCATGCCTTAGAAATACTACCACTCCTGGTAATGATAGTTATGGAAATTAACATGGCATGTCTGATATGGTTCACTGATACTTGCTTTAGTTCTCAGAAATATGGTTTTATAAGACTGGCATGTTTCAGGGTTGCTGTCAGGATATGATAATTTAATATGCCCAGGAGTACATTGGGTATTAGTGAAGCATCTGTGAAAATAATAAGCCAGTGGACACTGTGATTCTCACTAATGTCTACATACTGGATAACAAACTTCCTACAAAGTGTGGTCTGAATTCAGTTCATGTGAGAATGTGAAAACACTATAGTCTACTCTGGAACTTCATTACTTCTGTGACTGAGAAGACCCTAGAGGAGCACTAAGAACTAAAAAGTCTTTGAACATATTTTTAAAAAAATAACAAATAAATTAAAGCTATTTGAATAATTTTTTAAAAATTCTGCTTATTACTAGCTGGCACTGAGCCACATCATTTCACCACTGAGTCTGATTCCACATTTTAATACATTTTTATAAAGACCAATTCTTGTTGATGTAAGAAATCAAATACATATTCACAATCAAAAAAGTTTAAGAAATAGGAGTCAAAATGCAGAAAACATTAAAAACTACCACATAAAGCATATCAACCTATCTGAGAAATGTTACATGACATTAGTAGGTAAAATGCTTTAAAATTCAATTTAGTTTATCCTAACTTTCGAATGAACTAAGCATTAAAATTAGAAGAAGCTACATTTTTATGAAAAATTATTTTTGATGGATAAATAATAGATTACATAGTGCTTATTTATTATATGTATGTCATTCTAAAAAAGATGAATAAAATTTTGATGGGTTATTCTATATGTAATATTTTGTTACTGTTTGTCACGCCCCTTAAATTTAATAATAAAATAATTCAGGTAGTCTTACATTCTTCATAGAATGAGATAGAAATAAATAAATATTTTGAAAGATGAACATGCAAAATGAATATCTGGGACAGCAGTGCTGAAAGGGGTTGGGAAATTGGACAGAGACTAAATGTTTGGGTGTTTATGGGGTGGATGGGAGTGACTTACAGAGAAGAGTATCTAAGGACTTATAAAGAAACACTTGTCAGCAACCTGTTCAGAGGACAAGAGCAATGCTGTTTGGAAAAGCAGCAATTTATCTTTTAGAACATGTTCAACTATTTAGGATTTGCTAATATCCCTAGTTATATGCCAACAATATTATTAAAAGAGATAATATGAACATATTCTAGAAGTCTAGAGCTTCAAGAAGCTATTACTAAAGACTGTAAAGAAAACACATGATTTCATTCAATAGGTTAGAATAAAAAGATCCTTATTTATAAGGTAAGAAACCAATATTTTTCTGAAAATGAATAACATTAGAGATGAATTTATGTCAAAACTTGCTTTCCTAGGTAAATATTGGAAAGGAAAAAGACTGTGTTCATTTCTCAATCATACTTTACCAAATATAATTTTAAAAATTCCATCCACCATATTTTTACCCAAATCAGAAAAAAACCCTAGGAATTTCAAAGAAGAAATAACCCCCAAACAAAGTATCATTATATACAGAAGAAATAAATGAGAATAAAAACCTCTTTGAACAACTGCAATAGATGAGAAGGTATGAACAAGAGATCAAAATAGACTTAGACCTTCTAGCAGACACACATTATTTGTCTAACCAGGTACAACTGAATTGCTTATAGCCATAATACCTGGATATTATTAAAACTATTATAAAACATGTGAACATAAGATTAAATCAAGTGCACATGGAGAAATACTGTTAATGGGTACAACATTTCTTCTTGTGGTAATGTAAATGTTCTACAATTAGATTATCGTTGATTATTGCAGGACTGTAAATATACTAACAACCGTTGAATTGTATACTTTAAATAGATTGACTCAATGGTACACAGATACCTCAATAAAACTGTTAAAAAAGATTAAATCTGATTTTATTTATCTGGAAGGAGACAACAGAACATATGGGCTAAATCATTAAACTAAAAAGCTTCTATAATATATTCAGTAAATATGTTGGAATATAGATACACTTCTGTAGATATTTGATTCTTTATGACCAGTTTATACATAATTTCAAAGATATGACAACTAGCACATAAAAATGTATACTTGTATGATAATGTTTATAATTTTCCATCTCATAGTCATGTTTATTAAAGAGATTTAGACAACGTTTCATTTTGTCAAGCAACTGCTGATTGAACTAGTTTCCAATCTATCTTTCTTTTTCTTCTTCTTTTGGTAATGGGGATTGACTCCAGAGGCCCTTTACACTGAGCTACATCTCCAATTCTTTATGTGTTTTTTTTTTTTTTTTTTTTTTTTTTTGAGACAGGGTTTCACTAAGTTGCTGAGGCTGGCCTCGAATTTCCTATTATCCTGCCTTGGCTTCCTAAATTGCTGGGATTACAGGACCGTGCCACTCCCTAGGGCATTCCAATCTATCTTTCAGATCTATGTATCTACTATGTATCTAGAAACAATAACAATTTACTTATTTTTTTGTTTGTTTCCTACCACAGATTGAACTCAGGAGCAACTAGCACTCAACCACTAAGCTACATTCTCCAGCTCTATTTTGTATTTTAGAGACAGGTTCTCACTGAGTTGCTTAGTGACTCGCTTTTGCTGAGGCTAGCTTTTTTTTTTAATATATATAATTTTAAAAAAAATCTATTTATTTTTACGTGGTGCTGAGGATCGAACCCAGGGCCTGGCATGGGCAAGGTGAGCGGTCTACCCATGAGCCATAACCCCAGCCCCTGAGGCTAGCTTTTAACTTGCAATCCTGCTTTAGCCTCTTGAGCAGCTGGGATTACAGGCCTGCACCACCATGCCTGACTATTTTACTTCTTGTAAGTAGAAAGATTATTCTGCTTAATGAAGACTGTTACTAATAACCTAAAAATTTCACCATCCTCTTCACAGTAACTTTTAATTGCGGTCAAAATTAAGTACAATTTTCCCAGCACCATTTGTTGAAGATGCATATTTTCTCCTGTGCATGTTTCTGGCACCTTTGTCACCTAAGATAATTGTAGTTTTGTGGGCTAGTCTCTATGTCCTCTGTTCTGTACCATTGGTCTACCAGTCTGTTTTGGTGCCAATACCATGCTGTTTTTGTTACTATTGCTCTGTAGTATATTTTAAGGTCTGATATAGTGATGCTACATGCTTCACTCTTCCTGCTAAGGATTGCTTTAGCTATTTTGGGTCTCTTATTTTTCCAGATGAATTTCATGATTGCTTTTTCTATTTCTATGAGGAATGCCATTGGGATTTTGATCAGAATTACATTAAATCTGTATAGTGCTTTTGGTAGTATAGTCGTTTGATAATATTAATTCTGCCTATCCACGAGCAAAGTAGATCTTTCAATCTTCTAAGGTCTTTTTTGATTTCTCTCTTTAGGGTTCTGTAGTTTAGTAAATCACAGAACTTGAAGAAAATCTTCATAAAAATCAGATAGTGTTACTCTAAGAAAATGATACTGTTAGGATTAAACTTGTAGAAAAGAAAGTCTAGATAAATTGGAAATGAATACAAATAGGATTTCTATAATAACAACTGTATGCAAATTTTTCTAGCAAAAATTAAAGATTGTTCCTAGTAAGGAAGAAGTATCAACTAAAAGAATCACTTGTTAACTTATTCACCATCAAACATACGGAAAAATGAAAAAATAAAAATTGAACTCCAATGCTAATGCTTAAGAAACAAAACAATTAGCACCCCTTTTCTTGTTTCTCCGAATGCTGTACCACGCAATTTGGGGCTTTATTTGAAGGGATGTCAAATTGGCACATAAAATTTGAAACTCCGGTATAACAGATTCACAAGTATTAAGTTTCGAGAATTATATACCAACACCAAAAGCTCCATATGGAACAAACGTTCCACATAATTAATTTTATTCTTTGATTTTTTTAAATGTAATATACCTCCAGGTCACCTGCAAGGACATTTTCAAATAAAGGCTTAACAATACATAGTTAATCCCTAATGAAGTCAATGAAGCAGTTCAGAAATTCTATTTTAAAAACTCCACCTAAAAATGCAGTAATAAAGCCATATGGTGATACCTGACTTGATCAATATAATGAGTTTTTATACATGAAAGTTCAAAAACTACATTTGAAATAATGATAAAATGAAAGGCCAGGCGTAGTTCAACCATCCCTCCTCTTTAATAATCTCAGCAAAATATGATAAAGATTAATTACTAAATTCTAAAAAGTGCTTTGAACTCTATTTAAATGTTTCATAAAGAAGTGTGCTTTACTATTTAATCAATTGTCATTCACAGGATAGCTTAAATAAAAAAAATGACCCATTAGTTCACTTTCTCTGCCAAAATCTATTTATTATAATAGTATAGCTTTCAAAAGATGATATTACAAAAGATTTTTCTATGGTCTAATAAGGTTTAAGGCAATGAGCTCAAATTGTCTATAAATTAGTAAAACTTTTCTATCTTCAACTGTCCAGATCTTTGGAGGAGGGGGAGAGGATAACAAATCTCAAACATATATTAAAGTCATAAATAAACATTATTCCAATTTCTCTGAGGTTACCATTACAAAATAAATCCATCCACCTTTACTAGACCTGTTCTCAAATCTTTCATGATGGAAAGAGTACGAGATAACACATTCTAAATTTGAGCATGATCAAGATATCTTAAAATGTATAGTGATGTTTTAGTCTACACATCTTATAGTAAAACACTAAACACTGCCAAAAGATGACCAAAACCTAAAAGTAGCAATTACGTATTTCATAAGAGTCCTTCTAATTTGTTATTCAATGTCGATAGATCACCTTAATAATGTAAAAACTTTGAAATGTGTGATTTCGAAATTAGATTCTTAAAGTTTATCACACCAATTCATTTCGAAGGCTTTAGTTATTGCTTCCAGATAACTGACAAAGATATTTAATTGTACTCAGTGGTAGGGTGCTGCATAAGATGCAGGAGGCCCAAGTCTGACAACTTAGCAGAGAGAAAGGAAAAAAGTCTAATAAAGTGTTCTACTAAGATAAATTATTACTCATGGAACAGGCATGAATTTTGGTAGAAAATCTAACTAAGACAACCAAAGTGGAAGAATTAAAACCTAATTATTTTTTAATTGTTACTACTTGTCCTTTATATACAAATACTTGTATTTGAAGTATGAATTCTATTCTTTCACTCTGTGGTTGCAGTACACTCCCCCAAATCATGTTTTCTCTACTGGCCTATAATCATACTCACCTTAATCTAGAAGCAAACATTAGTGACACTTCAAAATTCTAGAGTCACAAACACCATATTCCCCAAAATATTAACTTTCTAGGATGAAAATGGATAAAAGTATTCAAGATGGAGTTATAAAAATAAAAGCTGATGGGATTGGGGGCAGGGGGACACCTTTAATATGCCATAGGAAATGGAAAAATCATAAAAAGAAGAAAATAGGTTTAGATCTTAAAGAAAAATTCAAACTACAAGTCTTATATTCTCACACAATTACTGACAAAATATGATTTATTATTTTATATATGACTGATTTTTTGATCAGTAAAGAATACACATCTATCTGATTTTGTTTATGAAAAATAAGTCATTAAGAATTGTAAGTTTTGTTATACCTATTTCTTAAATACCTTTATAATCTCTAATTAATATAATCTCCTGATAAGCCTAAATTTGGAAATGAATTAATTTTATACTATATTTGAAACTTGGAGACTGTTTTCTACCAGAAGTTATTAAAAATAATGCACAGACTTCTTTTTAATTTTTTTGTAGTTATAGATGGACAGTATGCCTTCATTTATTTTTATGTGGTGCTGAGGATTAAACCCAATGCCTAACACATGCTAGGCAAGTGCTCTGCCACTGAGCTATAGTCTTAGTCCAATGAATAGATTTCTACGCAAAATCCCATGTAATTACAGTGCAATCAAAACACTACACAGAGACAATTGAAAATATTTCAAAAACTATTATAGTAGTAATTATACATAAACAACTAAATATTAACTGAGAGTTTTCAATTTTGTTTTTCAATGATAAAGTGGAAGCTAAAGAATTTTATAGTCACAAATGTAGCAAATCTATAGTCTAAAATGTATACTATGTTTCAGGGAAAGTTAGTTTAGAATAGACATAGATAAATCATGGTTACATTATTAACAGGTTCAAATTCAAGGAAAATATTATGTAGGCCATCTTGTAAGAAAATTGTTTCACCTAAAAAAATCAAAACCAACCCAGGGATTTCCATTCACTTCTTAAATAGCTAAAACAATGGATAAGATATATAAAACAATTTTCATATAGTGGACAATAATCAAAGAAGCGATAAAATAAGGTAAGCACTGCAATTAATCAACCTTGCTCCCTGAAGAGACTACCAGGTAGCAGTGTAGTAAAGGAGAGCCTAAACCAAAGAGTCAAGCAGTCTGCACATGCAGAGACAGTACTGGAGGAGAGACAGCTGCTAGGAGAAGAGAGAGAGAGATAAAATGAGAAATTTGGAGATTTCTAAGATTTCCCTGCAAGTATCTTAGAAACAAGCCCTATGATTACAGCAGTTTATTGCTTCAAGAGTTTCCATGTTGTGACACAAGGAGAAAGAGTTGGAGTATAGTCCAGAGAATTAAGAAAACACAGCTGACAGTCTGGGGATACCCAGAGAAGTTAAAAGTTCAGAGGTCAGAATATCATAAAAAGTCAGTTTCAAAGAGAAATCTGGAGGATTCACAAGGTCGGTGACTAGGAAGTAAACATCCCAAAATGTGAAAAGTGAACATGATTAGAGGGAACAGTACATGAGGCATGGATACATTAGGCATGGTTAGAGACTTTTTTCACTATCTAGAGCAGAAAAACTCACTGTATATGGGGGAATTGCATAGAATATTCAGGAAAGTATTGAATCAGTAGTGAAAAAACTTAGCTTTAGGCCATGGATTATTAATGTTGGCTCTACTGGTATTTTGAGATGGAAAATTTTGTTGTAGGATGCTGTCCAATGCTTTGATGAGCTTCTTAGCTAATCAACATCCCCTGTTCTGTATCTACAATAGCAAAACCCTCCAATCAACTCAACTCAAAACATTTTCGGACCTACCAAATTTCCTTAAAGGGCAAAACTGCTGGTAGTTACCCACTGTAATAGAATAAGCCCTACTCTGGACCCACCCCAAAATATTTACAAGGGGGGGGGAGGGGAACTATATTCCAGAGCACTATATTTGTTATAAATAACTGCATCCCAGAATAAATCTCAAGAAGATTTCCAGTAACATAAAATTCCCCAGTAACCAAAAGGGTAAAATTCACAATAATGGACAGCCATCATTTAAATCGTATTTTTAAAACTTTTTAAATTTTTATTTATTTTTTAGTTGTCAATGGACCTTTGTTTTATTGATTTATATGCAGTGCTGAGAATTGAACCCAGTGCCTCACACATGCTAGGCAAGCACTCTGCCACTGAGCCACAATGCCAGCCCCCTTTAATTGTACTTTATATATTCCAAAAGTAAATAAGAAACAGGAAGAGATAAAAGTCCCACCTCAATTTTCCAGATATAAAAGCAACAACTATTAAAAATTAAAAGTACACTGGATTGGATTAATGACATATATTACATTCATATATTACAGAAAAAAAAGATTAGTAACATAGAAGGCACAGCAAAATACATTATCCAAAATGAAACATACTTAGAAAAAAGAATTTAAAGAAAGAAAAAGATATCAGTAAACCATGAGACAATTTCAAGTCTACAGAGGCCAAAAAATTGTAGAACTATGACTTAAAAACATTTCAAGTAATAAAAAAATATAAACCCACATCACTAAGAAATTAAATGAACTCCACACACAAGAAAAATGAAGAAAAACTAAGGCACATCATAATAAAATTGATCAAACCTGGTAATAAATAGGAAAAATTAAAAGCGGCAATTGGGAGATGTTAAGTATAAAATGAAGGACCACAGATTTCTTATCATGGATAATGGAAGCCAGGCACAATGGCAAATTCTTATAATCCCAGTGACTCAGGAAGTTGAGGCATGATTATCTCAAGTTTGAAGACAGACTCATCAATTAAGACAAAACCTGTCTGGGGAAAACAACAACAACAAAGGGCAGGTCAATCCTACCAAGGGAGTTCAGGCCTGGCCCAGATCCGCCCACACCAACTTGTGTGGGACCCAGGCTCAGAGTAGGCCTGGGTCCATCCCTCCACGGGCAGACACCCGCCAGAGGACAGGCTCCAGCATAGGACCGCCTCTTCTGACCAGCAAACCACCACTGGAGGCCAGGCCTGGCACTGATCCACCTACACCAACATACGCAGGATTAAGACCAAGTGTAGGTCTGAGTAAGCCACCACCCAGTACCAGCTGGGAGCCCAAGCCTAACCCACTTCCATCTTGGGACACTACAGTCATCACCTCAGCCTTCCCCACATAGCAGCCCCTACCATTTGACAACAGATAGGGCCTAAAAGCAGCTGCATCTTAGGGCAGGCATACCAAATACAGTGTAAGACCCACCCTTTCAGTCCCAGACATTGCATCCGTCTTGGGGCACCTTCACTATTATCTTGATTTACCTTGGCTATTGCCGACACCTCCTTTAGTTGCAGTTGAGGAACACCAGCAGGGTCTGGAAGCCTAACATCAAGGTGAGGTACAGACAGTCTGCATGGGTACTACAAGAATATAGGGTAGGGGCTGGGGTTGTGGCTCAGCAGTAGAGCGTTTGCTGGGCACCTGTAGAGCCCTGGGTTTGATGCTCAGCACCACATAAAAACAGATATATAAAATAAAGGTATTGTGTCCAACTACAACTAATATATATATAAGAATACAGGGTAGAAACTGTAATATCTCAGATCCACACTGCAAGAAAGGAAGACACAAAGAACAGGGAAAAACAAGGGAGAAAAGTGCCCCCAGACAAACCAGGACACTATAATGACAGAACCCATGGACAGGGAAGTGGGTGGAATGTCAGAGAAGGAGTTCAGAAGGTTCATAATTAAAATGATCTGTGAATTAAAGACTAACCTAAATGAGCAAACACAGGCAAAAATTGATAACTCCAACAATGAGATAAGAGAACAAATACAGGTAGCAAAAGATTACTTCGAGAGAGCTAGAGACCCTGAAAAAAAAAAAAAAAAACAAAACAGTCAGAAATCCTTGAAATGAAGGATATAATAAATCAAATAAAAAACTCAATAGAAAGGATAACCAACAGACTAGATCACTTAGAAGAAAGAACGTCAGATAATGAAGACAAAGTATACAATCTGAAAAATAAAGTTGATCACACATTGAAGAAAGTTAGAAACCATGAACAGAACATCCAAGAATTATGGGACAGCATCAAAAGACCAAATTTAAGAGTTATTGGGATAGAGGAAGGCACAGAGATTCAAACCAAAGGAATGCACAATCTCTTCAATGAGATAATATTAGAAAATTTCCCAAGCATGAAGAACGAATTGGAAAACCCAATACAAGAGGCTTACAGAACACCAAATGTACAAAATTACAACAGATCTACACCAAGGCACATTATAATGAAAATGCCTAGCATACAGAATAAGGATAGAATCTTAAAAGCTGAAAGAGAGAGGAATCAGATCACATATAGGGGGAGACCAATTCGTATCTCAGGAGATTTTTCAACCCAGATCCTCAGAGCCAGGAGATTATGGAACAACATATATCAAGCTCTGAAAGAAAATGGATGCCAACCAAGAATCTTATATCCAGCAAAATTAAGCTTTAGATTTGATGATGAAATAAAAACCTTCCACGATAAACAAAAAGTTAAACGAATTTACAACTAGAAAGCCTGCACAAAAGAACATCCTCGGCAAAATGTTCCACGAAGAGGAAATGAAAAACAATGATGAAAATCAGCAGAGGGAGGTATTACACTAAACGAAAATCTAATCAGAAGAGACACCAAGTCAAGTTAAATACCAAAAATAAACAAAATGTCTGCGAGTACAAATCATGTATCCATAATAACCCTGAAGGTTAATGGCCTAAACTTACCAATCAAAAGACACAGACTAGCAGATTGAATCAAAAAAAAAAAAAAAAAGAAAAAGAAAAAGAAAAAAGAACCAACAATATGTGCCTCTAAGAGATTCATCTCATAGGAAAAGATAACCACAGACTAAAGATGAAAGATTGGGAAAAATCATACTACTCACATGGACTGTGGAAGCAAGCTGGGGTTTCTATCCTCATGTCAAATAAAGTAGACTTCAAGCTAAAGTTAATAAAAAGGGATAAAGAAGGACACTACATACTGCTCAAGGAAACTGTATACTAATAAGACTTAACCATTATAAATACATATACCCCAAACATCAAACAAACTCTTCTCAAGTTCAAGAGTCAAACAGACCATAATAAAATGATTTTGGAGAACTTCAACACACTTCTTTCTACACTGGATAGATCTTCCAAACAAAAGCTGAACAAAGAAACTACAGAACTCAATAATACAATCAATAACTTAAACTTAACTGACATATATAGAATATTTCAACCTTCAATGAGCAAATACATTTTTCTCAGCAGCACATGCAGCCTTCTCTAAAATAGACCATATATTATGCCACAAAAAAACTCTTAGCAAATATAAAAAAGTAGATATACTACCCTGCATTCTATCAGATCATAATAGAATGAAATTAGAAATCAATGATAGACTAAATAATTTGCTACTGAATGAACAAGGGGTTACAGAGACATTAAGGAGGAGATCAAAAAAATTTTAAAGGTGAACGAAAACACAATGTATTGAAATCTCTGGGACACTATGAAGGCACTTCTAAGAGGAAAATTCATTGCATGAAGTTCATTTCTTAAAAGAAAAAAAGTCAACAAATAAATGACTTAACATTACATCTCAAAGCCTTAGAAAAACAAGAACAAGTCAACACCACAAACAATAGAAGACAGGAAACAATTAAAATCAGAGCTGAAATCAATAAAATTGAAAAAATGGACAAAACAAAAATTAGATTCTTTGAGAAAATTTATAAAATTGATAGACCCTTAGCCATGCTAACTAAGGGAAGGAGAGAAAACTCAAATCACTAATATATGTAATGAAAAAGGAAATATCATAACAGACATTACAGAAATACAAAAGAAAATTAAAAATAATTTTGAAAACTTGTACTCCAATAAAATAGAAAATATTGAAGGCAGTGACAAATTTCTAGAGCTATATATGATTTGCCCAAATTGAATCAGGATGATATACACAATTTAAACAGAATAATTTCAAGTGATGAAATTGAAGATGCCATCAGAAGCCTACTAACCAAGAAAAACCCAGGACCTGATGGATACACAGCCAAGTTCTACAAGACCTTTAAAGAAGAACTAATAACAACACTCTTCAATTTATTCCAGGAAATAGAAAAAGAGGGAGCATTTCCAAACTCATTCTATGAGGCCAATATCACCCTGACTCAAAATCAGGCAAAGACACTTCAAAAAAAGAAAACTTCAGACCAATATCTCTAATGAACATAGATGCAAAAATTCTCAATAAAATTCTGGCAAATCAAATACAAAAACATATCAAAAAGAGAGTACACCGCGATCAAATGGGTTCATTCCAGGGATGCAAGGTAGGTTCAACATTCAGAAATCAATAAATGTAATTCATCATATCAATAGACTTAAAGACAGGAACCATATGATCATCTCAATAAATGGAGAAAAAGCATTTGACAAAATACAGCACCCCTTCATGTTCAAAACACCAGAAAAACTAGGGGTAACAAGAACAAATCTCAACATCGTACAAGCTATTACAGCATTCTAAATGGAGAAAAATTGAAAGCATTCACTCTAAAAACTGGAAAAAGAAAAAACTGGAAAAATTCCACCAGAAAACTTCTAAAACTAGTAAGTGAATTCAGCAAAGTAGCAGGATACAAAATCAACACCCATAAATCAAAGGCATTTCTGGATATCAGTGACAAATCCTATTAAAGGGAAATGAGGAAAACTTCCCCATTTACAATAGCATCAAAAAAAGTAAAATAAAACACATGAGAATCAACAAAAGAGGTGAAAGGCCTCTACAACAAAAATTACAGAACACTAAAGAAAGAAATTTAAAAAGACCTTAGAAGACAGAAAGATCTACCTTGTTCTTGGACAGGCAGAATTAATATTGTCAAAATGACCATACTACCAAATGTACTATACAGATTCAATGCAATCCCAATCAAAATCCCAATGACATTACTCATAGAAACAGACAAGGCAATCACGAAATTCATCTGGAAAAATAAGGGACCCAGAATAGCCAAAGCAATCTGTAGGAGTGTGTAAACAAGTAAAGATGGCGCCTGGCATTTTGCAGAGGGAGTGGTTTGTGAAGTAACGCCAGCGAGCCATTAAATGTGGAGATTCCTTATTGGTTGACTGCTGTATCTAGTTTATGTTAATTAAGATATGCTGTGTGTAATGTATATATACCCCTCCTGTCCTACAATAAACGGCTCCCACTCCTGCTGTATCAATGTACACAAGTTGCTCATCACCCCTCGGGTTATTTTGCTGCAGCCGGATTGCGGCAGCAATCTTTAGCAAGAAGAGTGCACCTGTTGGCATTACTACTCTAGACCTTAAACTATACTACAGAGTAACACTAACAAAAACAGCATGGTATTGGCACCAAAATAGACCTGTAGACCAATGGTACTGAATCAAGGACACAGACTAATCCACAGAACTACAGTTATCTCATATTAGACAAAGATGCTAAAAACATACATTGGAGTACAAAAGATAGCCTCTTCAACAAATGGTGCTGGGAAAACTGGAAATCCATATCTAACAACATGAAATTAAACTTCTATCTCTCACCATGCACAAAACTCAAATCAAAGTGGATCAAGGATCTAGGAATTAAACTAGAGACCTTGCACCTAATCGAAGAAAAAGTAGGCCCAAACCTCCATCATGTCAGATTAGGCCCCAACTTCCTTACTAAGACTCCTATAGCACAAGAATTAATATCAAGAGTCAGTAAATGGGATGGATTCAAACTAAAAAGCTTCTTCTCAGCAAAAGCAACAATCAGTGAGGTGAATGAAGAGCCTACTAATTGGGAACAAATTCTTACCACACGCACGTCAGACAGAGCACTAATCTCTAGAATATATAAAGAACTCAAAAAGCTTAACCTCAAAAAAACCAAATAACCCAGTCAATAAATGGGTCAAGGAACTGAATAGACACTTCACAGAAAGATATATAATCAATCAACAAATATATGAAAAAAATGTTCAACATCTTTAGCAATTAGAGAAATGCAAATCAAAACTACTCTAAGATTTCATCTCATGCCAGTCAGAATGGCAGCAAACAAAATACAAAAAAAATAAGTGTTGGTGGAGATGTGGGGGAAAAGGTACACTCACACATTGCTGGTAGGACTGCAAATTTTTGCAGCCAACATGGAAAACAGTATGGAGATTCCTTGGAAAACTTGGAATGGAACCACCATTTGAACAAGCTATCCTACTTGGGGGTCTATACCTAAAGGACTTGTAAACAACATACTACAGGGACACAGCCACATCAATATTTATAGCAGCACAATTCACAATAGATAAACTGTGGAACCAACCTAGATGCCCTTCAGTAGATGAATGGATTTTAAAAATGTGGCATACATACACAATGGAATATTACTCAACTTTAAAAGAGAATAAAATCATGGCATTTGCAGGTAAATGGATGGAGCTGGAGAATATAATGCTAAGTGGCGTTAGTCAATCCCCAAAAAAACCAAATGCCAAATGATTTCTCTGATTTAAGAATTCTAATTCAAAATATGCTATGGGGGTGGGGGTGGGGGTGGGAGGATTAAATGAACTCCAGATAGGGCAAAGGGGAAAGGGGAGAGAGGGGAAGGGAGGGGACACAGGGACAGGTAAGACGGTGGAATGCAATGGTCATCATTACCCTAGTACATGTATGAAGACACGAAGCATGTGACTCTACTTTGTGTATAACCAGGGATATGAAAAATTGTGCTCTATATTTGTACTATGAATTGTAATGCATTCTGTTGTCATGTATAACAAATTAAAATTTAAAAAATTTAAAAAAGAAGGGCTAGGGATGTGGCCGAGTGGTAGAGGCAGAGTACGCTTGAGTTCAATCCTCAGTGAGGTGCCATGCCATGACACAACAAAAACAAAAGACGGTGGGAAAACATCTTTTATGGAATGAAAGAGTAAACAAAAACAAAAACAAAACCTATCAAATCAGAAGTACACATCTGGCAGAAAACATCTGTCAGAAATGAAGGTGAAAGGCTGAGGATATAGTTCAGTTAGTAGAATGCTTACATTGTATGCACAAGGCCATGAGTTCAATCCCCAGAACCAAAAACAAACAAACAGATGAAATAGACATTTTCAAACATATGAAAGCCAAAAGAAATTATAACCAACAGATACAAATACAAGAAATGAGAAGGAATGCCTTTTAGGCAGAAGGAAAAAGGTATCAGGTGGAAACCTGATCCTAACTAAAAGGAAGGATAGGTACTGTAAATGTTAATTATATGAAGAAATATATGTTTTTGTTCCTTTAATTTAAATCTCTTAAAAAGATATGTGACAAAACAAAAATCATAATAATGAGTTACGGTGCTTATAAATATGTACAAGTAAAATGTGTGTTGCATGTTAGGTGAATTATAGATTAACAAAGGTCGTTTTGTTTTGTTTTTGCAGTGCTGGGAATTGAGCCCACAGCTTTGGGCCTGCTAGGTAAGTATTCTATCCCGTAGTTGTACTCTCAGCACCCAAAAGCCATTTAATAAATTGAATAAAACATAATTATTAAAAATTTTAAAAATGTAAATACAATGATGATAGCAGAAAGGCTAGGAAGAGTAAAATGGAAGGATACTATTGTAAGATACTTATACTATATGTGAGGTCATATAGTATTAGTTGAAGGAAAATTGTGATGAATAAAATATATACATTATAAACCCTAAAATAATAATAAAAAATACTAAGCCAACAAAGGAGATAAAAGTATTGGAATAGAGGCTGGGATATGGCTCAGTAGTAGAGTACTTGCCTGGTATATGTGAGGACTAGGTTTAATCCCCAGTACCATAAATGTATGTATGTATGGATGGATGGATGGATGGATGGATGGATGGATGGATGGATAGATAGATAGATAGATAGATAGATAGATAGATAGATAGATAAAATAAAGGTTCACTGACAACTAAAAAAGTATTTTGAAAAATACTGGAATAACCTAAAAGAGGGGAGGAAAGTGAAAAATAGAATAAAGAGGAGAAATACCAAATACAAATACCAAGATGAAGAACTCAAATCTAATCATATTGATAAACACATTAAACAGAAATGGTATAACCATTCCAATTCAAAGGTAGACATTGTCAGCTTGAGCAAAAAATAAGACTAAAGTATATGCTGTCTATAAGAATTGCATTTTAAAAATAAAGACAAAAGTACATTAAAAGTGGAAGAGAAAAAAAGATATACCATGAAATCAATAATCAAAAGTAAACCGAGTTGGCTATATTTATATTAGACAGCATATTGCAGGGAAAAGTACATTACTGAGGACAAATATTTCATAATAACACTCAATTTGACACTTTATTTGTTGAATATCCATCAAGAATATGTGGCATCCTAGTTATTTAATATAAGTCTCCTCTTGCTGGAACTATTTTGAAATATATCAAGCTCTGAGAAGAGTATACATTTACCTGGCACATGGAAAGGTGTTCTTTTCATCCAAATGCTGAAAAAGAGGCTAAGAGCTAACAGTTATTTTGATATTCCTTTCTGCTGAATATACCACACAAATTTCAAAACTATAATCTTTCTTATTAATTTGATCAAAATTAATCACACTATGCCTATAAAAATCTGCATTTTTGTATAAACAGGTAATACTACCATAAAAGTCCCATTCACCTCCACTTACCTAGATGTCTTATCAGTATATACTCATTAAAGCTATAAGCAGTTTTCAGATTGGGACTACATGTCTATTAAAATTCCACTGACAGGGCTGGGGATACAGCTTAGTTGATAGTGTGCTTGCCTTGCATACACAAGGCCTTGGGTTCAATCCCCAGCAGCACCACCACAAAAACAACAACAACAACAACAAAAAACATTGACCCCAAGTTGACTAGATGCATTATAATGAATAAATATTAAAACTTAGTTATTTGCAAGTTGGCTTATATTTTAGGATTCAACTACTATATATTGAAATACACGGAATTATAATTGTCAAGTTAAAAGTACTTTTTTTTTTGCGGGGGGTGTGTGGGTGGGGGTGGCAGGAGGGGTGTCTCAAGATGGTAGAATAGAGAAGGTAGCTTTCCTGGCTGCTCCATGGCATGAAAGCAGACAGGTAGCTTCTTAGCAAGTGAAGTAGTAGAAACCTTCAGGGACACTATAGTCTACAGCGAAGAAACTCTACTGCCTCAGATCCATACTGTTAGATGGGTAGACAAACAACATGAAAAAGCAAGGGAACAAATTGTTCCAAACAAAACAAGATAACTTCAATAACAGAAACAATTAACACTACCAAAGAAGAAATGTCAGAGAAAGAGTTCAGAATGTACATAGTTTAACTGATCTGTGATGTAAAGGACAGTATGAGGAGTGAAATCGGACAGAAAATATAGGAACTGAAAGATAACTTCAAAAAAGAGACAGAGATTCTAACAAAACAAAACAAAGCAGATATCCTTGAAATGAAGGAATCGAAAAACCAAATTAAAAATTAAAATGAAAGCATCACCAACAGACTAGATCACTTGGAAGACAGAGTTTCAGGCAACGAAGACAAAATACGTAGTCTTGAAAACAAAGCATAAAAGATGTTAAGAGACCATGCACAGAACTTACAAAAAATGAGATACCCTCAAGAGGACAAAATTTAAGATTTACTGGGATAGATGAAGGCTCAGAGATACAAACAATAGGGATGCACAATCGTTTCAATACAATAATATCAGAAAATTCTCCAAACCTAAAGAATGAAACAGAATATCAAATATCAAATACAGGAGGTCTATAGGACCCCAAATATAAAAAATGACAACAGATCCACATCAAGGGACATTATTATGAGAGTGCCTACTATATAGAATAAGGACAGAATTTTTAAGGTTGTCAGAGAAAAACAACAAGTAACATTTAGTGGGAAACCAATCCAGATCTCAGCTGATCTCTCAACCCAGACCTCAAAGCTAAGAAGTTTTGGAATAATATATACCATGTTTTGAAAAAAAGGCACCGAAAACATACATTGGATAAAACATAGACTTTTTGACACATGGTGCTGAGAAAACTGGAAATCCATATGTAATAAAATGAAATTAGACCCCTATCTCTCACCTTAAACAAAACTCTAAGTGGATCAAGGACCCAGGCATTAGATTGGAGACCCTGAGTCTATTGAAAGAAAAAGTAGGCCCAAATCTCCATCATACTGGTTTATGGCAAAATTCCTCAACAACACTCGAAATGATCAAGAACCTGAAGAGGATGGGAGAAAATCCTTGCCACCTGCACCTCAGATATAGCATTAATCTCCAGGATATATAGAGAACTAAGACAAATTAACACCCCCAAACCAAATAACCCAATAAATAAATGACCGAAGGAACTGAACAAACACTTCACAGAAGAAATGGGATGGGTCAACAAATATGTGAAAAAATGTTCGACATCTCTAGCAATTAGATAAATGCAAATTAAAACTACACTGAGAATCTATCTCACTCCAGACAGAAGTACAATTATCAAGAATACAAGTAACAATAAATGTTGGTGTGTAAGTGGAGGATAAGGTACAGTCACACATTGCTGGTGAGACTGCAAACTGGTGCAACAACTCTAGAAAGCAGTATGGAGATTCCTTAGAAAATGTGGAATGGAACCACCATTTGACCCAGTTATTTCATTCTTTGGCATATACCCAAAGGACTTAAAATCAGTGTACTATAGTGACATGGCCACATCAATGTTCATAGCAGCTCAATTCACAATACCTAAGGTATGGAACCAACCTAGATACCCTTCAATAGATGAATGAATAAAGAAATTGAAGTACATATACACATGGATATTACTCAGCCATAAAGAAAAAGTAAAATTACGGCATTTGCTAGTAAATGGATGAACTGGAGGCTATCATGCTAAGTAAGCGAAATAAGCCAATCCCCCCAAACCAAAGGCCAAATATTTTCCCTGATATGTGGATGCTAACTAACAATAGGTTACATGGGGTTGGCGGGGAGAAGTTGAGGTTCACTGGATTAAATAGGGGGGAATAGGAGGGAGGAAGAAAGAGGGGTTGGGAATGGGAAAGAAAATAGAATTAATCAGACATAACTTTCCTCTGTTCATGCATGAATACATGACCAGTGTAACTCCACATCGTGTACAACCACAGATGAGAAGTTATACTCCATGTATGTATGACATGTCAAAATACCTTCTACTGTCATGTAAGTCTAAAAAAAATAACAACAACAACAACAAAAGATGCAAAAGAAACTTTAATTCTTAGTCTTTTTTATGTCAGGATCCCTTTGCCTTCTTAAAACCTATGAAGGCCCTCAATGTGCTTTGGTTTGCGTATGTTGTATCTATGATTTTTATTCTATTTGAAATAAAAAATGGGAACCTTTTAAAAGTAAAGTAACATCAGAATACATTGTCATTTTCATAGTCAACTTAAATAATACAAATGTATCACACCAAACTTTAAACCATGTGCTCACTGAAAATCAGATACTCAAATTTAAGATGCTTAAAATATTACATGAATCCCTCTTGAAGAATCACACAAGAAAAACACACTTACCAAAATCTCAAAGGAAAATCAGACCACTTTAAGAAATGAAATAAAAGGCAAATAATAAAAAGGGGAAAAATCTTTAATTCTTTAAATACTTTTCTCACATAAAGGCAGAAGAAATAATATGACTTTCTATTATACAATCTTCTCAATGTAAGCATTTATATAACAGTTATGAAGGGGTAGGATATGCTGTGCAGAGGAATCAATAACAATACTTTACAAGCCTACAGCAGTGCACATAAATATGGTGTAGGAGACATTAACACTAGACTGAAAAAAATAATTATATTTTCAATAAACATGTTCTTACTGGATAATCAATTTTCTACACGTCTTACCAGCTGTTTCACACAGCTCAGGTAGAGCAATGGCAGCAGCTGTTTAACCAAAACCATATATTATATGCATATGAGGTGCTTTTAATTTTTCATAGGTATCTACTTATTTGTGAGCAACCCATTTAACTCATATTAAATAAAAACAAGGTAATCATGGGGTGATTAATTCAGGAGCATTTTTAGTATCGTTCTATTTTAGAAATTAATTCTTAACCAATTATTTTTATGTCAGAGAACTTAATAATTCAAATTACATGCTGCCCTTATTCCTGGATTTAAGAGATTTGTCACGATCAATGTTTCTGAAATATTAAATTAAAACATGTCATGGTAATTACTATGGAATAAATAGCAATTAAGATTTTTTAGGCAAATAAACTCAAACTGTTTGCAATGAATATTTATGTTACTAACATTTTCCCACACAATGCATGAGTCACTTGTTACAAGTTGCCTTAAAAATGTAAAATGTAAGTTGTAGAATTACTTCAAAAGAGCTAAAGAAACTGACTTAATAGTACAAAATTCTGTGCTTGGTTTTTAAATATCTATGAATAATGTATCTATAAAGAGGTAGAATTTCAGGTAAATAATACAAATTAGGCTACTTACAGAGAAAGATAGTATTTATGCTCCGTATTTATAATGGTGAACCAAATGTATACTCTGAGATGGGTAAATAATTTATAGGACAAGTAAAAGATAATTATTTAAAAATGCATATCAGCCAACAACTATAATCTATCATGATAGTCCAACCCCACAATTTGCATTAAATAAATACTTACGGCTATATAACAAACTCTTGCTTTTTCTACCAACATCCAGTTTTTCTCCAGATCAAGATGTTCTTCCTTTTTGTAACAATTGGCAGCTGCAAGATTAGCTACAAGGGACCTAAAACAACAAAAGAAAAAGCATACATCATATTCAAACTGGTCAGGTATTTTAGAATAGTTAAATATTAATATTTCCTGCAAAATTTCCAATTTACAAAATTTTAATTCTTAAATACTTCCATTAGATATTTTTATGAATGCAAACACTATTAATTTTGTTTTGAAAACTTGGAAACTTCTATGTTTTCTTTGAGATAAAAAGAGATATGATAACCCTTCAAAACACCACTGGGTATTTTGAGAAAGTGGAATTTAAATTTCCTCGATACTAAAATAACATCTACTATTTATATTTAATAGTTCAAAATGCAGTTAAGAAAAAAGCCTACAAAGTCATTCTGCAAAAAGAAATCCCTATAACCAAAAACTATTTATTTAGCAGTGCTGGGGGTCAAACCCAGGGCCTCGGGCTTGTTAGACAAGCACTTTACCACCAAACTATGCCTCTAGGCCCTCAAATTTCACTTTTTATAGTGGAAAATATCTTCATAAAAATAAGACCAACATACTATAATTGACAATTTAATACTTTAAAAAACAAGCATGAGATTAATTTCATAAAACAGACATATTAATGTAGACCATATTTACTAAGAGGAATTAATTTGCAAACCAGTACATTCTAAGGACTGGAATCAATTAGAATTAGTTTCTATACTTAAAAACTCTCTGAGCTGGGTCCACTTTATAGCTGGAAAATCTAAGCAGGATTCTGTATTTAAAATATTGCTACAAGTGCCACCTAGATCGTTTATTTATAGCCCAATAAACAAACTTAATGAAATAAAAAAATTATATACATTTCATATAAATAAAAATAAATAGTTTTCTTCCTCAGTGTGACCTGGAACTTAGAAAATTCCTTGCCAATTTTTCTCTTACTAAAATAATAACAGTATGGTATATAAAACAATCACCTCATTATTTGAAAGTAGGAAAAATATTCTATTCCAAAACATATTTCCATTCATCCATATGCATCTCTTTATGTTCAATTAAATGAAAAAAAAATGAGAAAGAAATATGAATCAATATACTCATGCAAAGTAAGTATACTGCAAACTTATAAAAATAGTTGTATTTTTGGTGCTGGGGATTAAACACACTCTTAATATATAAAAATATATTAATAACTATGACTTTAGAAAAGTTTTGGTAAAAATGGATGCCAAATAACAATAGACATTTCACTGAGTGCTGTAAATGGCTCTGGAGGCTGAGGCAGGAGGATTGCCAGATCAATTGCAGCATCAACAATTTAGTAGGGCCTAAGTAACTTAGTGAGACCTTGTCTCTAAACAAAATACAAAAAAGGGCTGGAGATGTGGCTCAGTGATTAAACACCTCTGAGTTCAATGCTGAGTACCAAAAAGGAGGGGGAAAGAAAAGCAAATGCTTAAGCACTTCTGGTATCAAGTACTAAACTTTGTTTAATAATAAAATTATTTTTTGAATTTTGAGTTTTATATAGTGGCAGTAAGGTTACCAGCTTGATCTAATATAATTTATCAACACTGTTGGGTTTCAGAATTTGAATAATCAACTGGATAGAAAGAGATCCACTTGCACCTGTTTCTGACTACCCATATCAGCTGAATAATAGTGATCTCCATAACCATAAAATTAATATATAATTTAAGCATTCAACATCTGGAGACCTAATATTATCATAACTGTTCTTTAAAATAGAAATTTTGCAAACAAAAACAATTTAGCAATTTTAACTCTTGCTTGAGTGGTGTCAGAGGCAAAACTTAACCCATTTCTAATGAATGGGGAAACTGTGCATCTGCAGATTAATATTTCTTCTAGAAAAAGTGAAAAGGGTAAAAGTGTAAATGAGTATATTTCAATGTGTGAATACTGGATTGCTCAATATATTGAAATTTTAACACCATCAAGTTTTGCACACAAAATGAAAGTTAAAGAGAAGCTCTGAAAACAGCATTGGCGCTCTAATTATTTTTTGAAAGTCATATTTTATTTATTTTGTAACTACTATCCATACTGATCCTTAGTACACAGAATAGCATCAGGTTCTTAATAAACATCTGCTGGAGGTCAGGCAGGCAGCCAAGCCAAAATAAAAGCAGCAATAAAAGGGGATTGAAGAAAGTGTGTTCATGGGGCAATTAAAAATGGAGGGAAAGAAGAGAGTGGGAAGAAAAAAGGAATGGAGGAGGAGAGACTAAATATTTCCAACTGCCAAGAATGCAAAATTTCTAGCAAATCACTATTTAAAAAGAGACAATTCTAACAATATCATAGTTAGGAAAGTTACTGTAGGTTTCCCTTGCAAGGGGGAAAAATACCTATGCTAATATGGGAATTATTTTAGCAATACATGCATATACTGAAGGAATATTGCCATGTAGCTACAAAAGAACAAATCAAATGCATGGAAGGCCCTGAGAGATATATTACAAGTTCACCTGGAGAATTTTCTAGTAAATAAACCTGTATAAAAATATACTTGGAGTGGCAAAGTACCCATAAGTAAAATTGTTTAATATGGACAGTTGACTATTTTTCAACAATGTTTTATATGACCCAGTTCATTTGAAACTGGATATAATGTAGTACTTTATATATGTAAAATGCACGAATACAAACACACATATATACACAACACATGTATGCATGGATTTTGAGATTCCAATCTCAGGTTATGGTGAAAAGATCATCCTACTTATCTAATCTAGCTATGAGAAGTTGAGCAAAATATTTTTCTTTCCTGAGCCTAATTATAAAAGACCAAACTCCATTATGCCTCATGAATTCAACAGCAGGGTTAACAAAAGTAAACTGAAAAATGCAGAAGGCAGAAATAATATAAAGAAGAAGGGTTTACTGAACACTTAAAGAAATTATAAACATGAAGTCTAAATTCCAAATTCAGATTGGAATTCAGATGTCATCAGTGTTTACACAGCCAATTATTATCAGTTTCCACTGAAATTACACCAACCTACCTGTTGCTACCAGTGATGCATGCAGCACAAGTTCCTGTTGGCTGCTCATTCTGCTCATAGTAATAAGCATCCACATGAGCTTCAGCAGCTTTTCTCTTCAGGATCTCTCCAAATTTATCTATCCCAATGCATCCAAAAAATGTTGCTGCTTTGTGCGGCTGCTGAATCATCCACTGAAAAATAGGAACATAAATAATTTAATGGGTCATAAAAATGGTACACATAGTTCAGTATTCCACCATGGTTAGTGGCATAAAAGGGATGCTTTGTGAGAAATTGGCTGTTATGAATGGAATTTCAATTCTGTACTACTGCTTATGATAACAAACTTGACACATCAGCAATGCAAAATCTTACTACTTTAGGGGAGTATAATGAAATATACTGGTTTAAGGACTCAGAGGTAAAAGTCATATCGTCAAATGCTGGCTTGGTATAAAAAAATAATAGTAAGTTAAGTAGCATAGCACCATCATAAAAAGCCCAGAAACTTCTCTGAAGACTTCCTGGGGGTTTAATCTTCCTCTGTCATGAGTTGTATAAGCAAGAATATGTGTCACTTAACATGTCTATGCCTCACTTTTCTCACCTATAAAATGGAGATATTTTATAAATACATTTTATAAAGTTGTCAAAGATTAATTGAAATAATATAAGCCAAAGCATATTCATTGCTGAGCAGAATATCAACCACAGAGTAAACAACATATATTAGCTGTGGTTGTCACTACTGTAGTACTTCTTATAATGATCCTTCAAATATAAATTATTGTAAAATATGCTCATATCTACTAAATGCTTTTAAAATCTCAAACATTTTTTTGCTATAAAAGAATGATGATGGAATTCTTTTATGATGCATGCTTTTTCAGTGATTTGAACTCTCTTGCATAATTAGCTCAACTCCCTGAGAGCTCTCATGCTTTTGTGATTCTAAAGTCACCATTGTTTATTTTAAATATAGTCAGCAAAACACTCTGTATATAAGTAATGTACTACTTTATATATGGATAATGCATGTAAAAAGTATCAACATTGAAACATATTATCAAATATTTAGAATATAATGCATGTGCCAGGCTTGGTGGTGCATGCTTGTAATCCCAGCAGCTCAGGAGTCTGAGATAGAGGACCTCGAATTCAAAGCCAGCCTCAGCAGTGGCAAGGCGCTTAGCAACTCAGAGAGACCCTGTCTCTAAATAAAATACAAAATAAGGTGTGTTGAATGTCCTTGAGCTCAATCCCTGGTACAAAAAAAAAAAGTTTGCATATCCAATAAATGACATTCATTTCTTAAAAAAAAAAAAAAAAAAAAGAATATAATGCATGTATATTTGAGAGGTAAAGCAATGATGAGAGAAGTAAGATAAAAAAAAAAAAAAAGCTATAGGAGTGAGAGAGAGTAACTGCATAAAGACCAGCAATCTCATCTTTAGGGATTTACCTTGAAGAGACACACACAAATATAAAATAATATAGTATAAAATAATATAGTATTCCTTGAGATACTATTTGTCATGGCAAAAAGTTACAGCAACCTAAAAGTCTATCTATAGAAGACTGCCTAAATAAACTAGGATAAATCCATTCAGTAGAATACCACATAGTCATCACAAACAAAAAGTAGATAAAAACAAAACCCAAATAAAACAAGAAAACACTCTATAAAACAATCCATCTATATGAAACAATTTCTAGGATATTTTGTGAAATCAGAAAAATATTTTCTAAAAAGTAAGGTTTAATAATAAATATACGGTTGGGGTTGTAGTTCAGTGGCAGAGTGCTTGCCTGGAACATGTAAGGTACTAGGTTTGATCCTTGGCACCACATAAAAATAAATAAATAAACCAAAGGTATTGTGTTCACCTACAACAAAACAAGATTTTTAAAAGTAAATAAATGATTTAAAGAAAGAATAAAAATCAAGAACATATATTATTTAAAAACAAATGAGAAAGCTTCAGGACACTGGATTTGGCAATGATTTCTTAACATAACAACAAAAGCACAGGGAACAAAAAGGAAAATAGACAAATGTGGGTAAAACAAATTCAAGTACTTCTGAACAGAAAAGGACAATCCAATTAAGTGAAAAGGCACCTTATTTCCAAACTATACATCTGATGAGAGGTTAATATCCAGAATAGATAAGGAACTCCTGTAACTCAAAAACAACAAAACAAATAACCTGATTAAAAAATGGTCAAAGGACTTTAATAGACAGGTCTCAAGTATGTATTATATGTATGTATTGTACACATACACACAATGGGCCAATAAGCACATGTAAAGAAGTTTAACATCACTAATGAATGATGTGGGAAATGCAAACCAAAACCTCAGTGAGACCTCATTTCACACTGACCAGAATGTCCACTATGAAAAGAGTAGAAAATAAATATTAGTGAGGAAGTGGAGATATTGGAACCTTTATGCAGTAAGGGCGGAAATGTGAAATGGTGCAGTCACTCTGAAATAGTGAAGGAAGTTCCTTAACAAAAAATAAGAAGAAAGATATTAACATATAATCAAGCAATGTTAATTGAAAGCAGAATCTAAAAAGAGATGTCTGCCCAGCCAAGTTCATTATAGGAGTACTTGCAATAGCCAACTGGTGAAAGTAATCCAAATATTCATCAATAGAAAAAGAGATGAAGAAAATTAGGTATTACATATATATTATATATATAATATATATATAAATAACAGAATATTATGCAATCTTAGAAAATAAGGCCATCCTGTCATATGCAACAAAAAGGATGAACCTCAAGAATATTCTGCTAAGTGAAATAAGGTCACTAAAGGAAAATATTTTATGATTCTACTCATAGTCAGAAAGGAGCAAAGAAGTTTGCAAGGACAAGGGCTAAGGAGGAGGGGAATTAAATGTTTGGTAGGTATAGAGTTTCAATGATGCAAGTCAAAAAGTTTTGGAGACTTGCTCTACAGTAACCCAAAGAAACTGTACACTATTGAACTATACATTTAAAAGTTGACTAATATAATTATTTATTCCAGAAATAAACATTTCACAAGTTTTAAAAGACAAACTCTTATGAGTAGCATGATCCTCTGCCATCACCCTCTACACTTTTTGTTCCAATCAGGTCATGAATCACACTTTTGTTTACCATATCCACATTATCTATATTACCTCTTTTGAGTTACTTATCAACTGTTTTGGTATTACAGTGCTTGTGTTCAAGTACCTCTATTTTACTTAATGACAGCCCCAAATATAAGAGTAGTGACACTGGCCATTTTCTTACAGTATATTGCTATAACTTTTCTATCATTAGTTATTATTGTTGCTCTAATGCTGTGCCCAATTTATAAATTAAGTTTGATCATAAGTATGTATACATAGACAAAATGTAGTATACCTAGGGTTCATTACTATTTGTAAGTTGAGGGATCCAGTGGGCAGCTTGAAACAAATCCCCCATTGATAAGAAGGTCTACTATACTTAAAAAAAAAAAAAATCCCAAAACCAAAAAACCTAAAAGCAACTTATACCATGGTTACATTACATTACATTTACTTGCCATTAAAATAATAGTAAACTTCCTGTGAAATGAAAGTGGAGCCATTATAAGTAATCTAGCATATCTGTAATCAGAGAGTTTATAGGTTCCAACTACAGTCTGGACAAAGAGCTATATGAACTCTATGCTGTTTTTAAACTGATTTATTAGTTACTCTGCAATCAGAATTTAAATGAATTAAAATGCCTACATTACAAACCAATAAACACAAAGTATCAATAAATAATCACAAAAATAGATAAACAGAAGAAATATTCAGCAGGTTTTGTTATAAGTTCACCATTAAATATTTCAGCACAGGAAACTAGCTGACATTTTAGCTATTTTTGGTAGCAAGACACTGACAGAATGGGACCTTTACTTTTGATCATGTGATTTACACTCAAAAATTGGTCTATCTAGTAAGACACGGTGGCACGCGCCAGGTACTCAGGATGTTGAAGCGAGAGGATGGCAAGTTTAAGGCCAGCCCTGGCAACTTAGTGAGATGCTGTCTTAAAGTAAAAAATAAAAAGGCTCAGGGCTGGAGCTGTAGCTCAGTGTAGACCGCCCGCTTCATACTTGTGAGGCACTGGGTTCAATGCTCAGCACCACATAAAAATAAATAAAGATATTGTGTCCAACTACAACTAAAAAAATATTAAAAAAAAAAAAAAAAGGCTGGGAATACAGCTCAGTGGTAGAGCAATTATTTAACACGCATGAGGCCCTGGGTTCAATCCCCAGTACTTAAGGGAAGGTTTAATTTTACAGAAGCAATTATGAACTAGAAAGGAAGTAGAGGCACACATCATAGCACTTACCTCCTTTCCTGTTTTAATAACATTACCATGGTGCCCCTGGGGAAAAATACCATTTGTTAACCAATTAGTTCCAACCAAAAGTATTTATTATATTTATTTCCTAAAATTTAGTGCCTCTTGGGTACTACAAAACTTTTAAGCTCAGAATCAGACTGGATATCACCTCTCTCATTTCCTGTTTCACCTTGATTTTTGTGCAGAATTTACTTTTTATCATAGTCACCCCACGAAAAAAGAAAAAGGTTTTGCAATGTACGTATGATGCCAATGAAAGGAAAGTAGCAATCTAAAGGAAAAACTGAAATATCTAGAGCTAGTTGTACATGCCATATTTGAAAGATGTCACTGGGTTTCCCTTGAAACTTTATATATCCTGCAGACTATGTGGGTTTGTTATAGCACCCTAGGAAACTTAGGAGCACACAGTTTGGGAAACAAGAGTATATTGCTAACAGAAACAATGAAAAAGAGAAATAAAAGAAAATTAGGAGTAGAATGACAAAGCAACTAGGTAGGAGGTTACTGCCTAAGGGGAAAGGTAGGCCTAGACCAGATAATTAAATGTCACTTTAAAAAGTTTAAACTGCATTCTGTAGGTAGAAGAAAGCTCAAAAAGGGTTTTGAGCAAAGGATTGAGATTATAAGGCATGGTGCCTCACTAAGGTAAGGAACAAGGAGAAAATTTACAATTGAATTTAAATAGGTACCGAATAAATGACACATGAAATTTCACATTAAAAGTATTTTAACAACACATGGAAGGATTCTATTAACTTCACATTCCAGATGAATTTCTTCTTCATCACCTAGATACAGCATTTAGGACAATGTAACTGCCAATGATACCTAAGAGCCAGTAATTTCTAAGAAAATGCCTTATACTTTTAATTCAATTCATAACTGAATGATGAAGAATGACACCTAGATACTAAAGTAGTTGCAAGATAAGTCAAAGAAATTTTATACCAGAGGCATTTCAGGAAAACTGAAAAGCACAACTAAAAGAAATTAAATGTCAAAACTGGGAAAGAGCAACAAGCACACTGCAAAGGAAATCAAAACTGAAGGAGACTGATTAGGAAAATACCATCTATCACAATGTTTTATGGAAGAACTGATTATTCATAGAGGGCTCTGATACAACCATGAGAAACAAGGTGGAATACAAGATTTTCATAAATATTAAGAACTCATTCTTGCTCAATACCTTCTATGTTATGTCCCCTTCCTAATAAAAATGCTCCGTTTTTCCCGTTGGGAAGCATTCTATTAATAAAAGTTAATTGCTAACAATATTATCCCCAATAACTGTTTGTTTGTTGTTCTTCATAAATACCTATTAACACTTTTTTTTTTCTTGGTACCTGGGATTGAATTAAAGGGCACTCAACCTGTGAGTCACATATCCAGCCCCCTTGACTTTTTTTTTTTTTTTTAATTTAGAGACAGGGTCTCTCTGAGTTGCATAGAGCCTCCCTAAAATTGCTGAGGCTGGCTTTGAACTCATGATCCTCCTGCTCAGCCTCAAGAGCTATTGGGATTACAGGCGTGTGGCACTGTACCCAGCATCTGTTAACATCTTTTTCTCTGAACAGACTTTGGGAAACTTTAGCCTAGTAGGGAAAAAAACCCCATAAACTTGAGACTCAGGTAGATCCAAGTTTATTTATCCATTTGTTGGCAAACAACCTACTCTATCACAGGTCATTTGTTGAGCAATTATTGGGAAGACTGAATAAGTAATGCAAGCAAGGAGCCTAAGGCAGTGTTTGTTATAGAGTACTAATGATAATGATAAAAGGAAACTGTTGAAATATGAAAAGAATTCTTAGTCTATATATTACCCCAATTCATTCTATCAATATTTTTACTTCCCTAATATTTGTTTGACATTATTTTAATTAGCAATAGATAAAGCAGTGTCTCTTGCTATACAATTCCTCTGAATATGACCTAATCTGCTCCCATGGTTTCAATTGTCATGTATATGCTGAGACTCTTCATCTCTATTTTAACTTTAGACCTGTCTTTAGATGTCCAACCTGAATACCTTAATACCTACTGAGTCCTGCTTTTGCCTATTAAATTGATCAATTTCTATTTCTATCATCACTTTCACCAAAGCTCCCAACTTCTCAATTAAGACTACTGCAAAGTTCCTTTTAAATTTTTAAAAACTAAAACATCTTCATGTTCCATAAAGTTTACTACCTTAAAATGTACAATTCAGTTGGTTTCTGTATATTCACAAGGTTGTGCAACCATCACCATTATCAAAGTCCAGGACATTTTCATTATTTCAAAAGGAAATGTTTATCCATAAACAGTACCTCCCCTTCTCTCTCTGCTCTCATAACCATTTGCAAAAGCTTAACTCATCTCCCTACCTTCTATTTAGTTTTCTTCCAATCCACTGCAATTTGAATGGTTTTCCTAAAGCATCCTTCAATAGTTACCCAAATTTCTTAAGCAAAGTTCAAATGTAAATAACTTAATGAATGAACCATCAACTGCTTCTCTGAGTTCATTATAAGGTATTAACACTCTTCAATGTTCCAGTACTTATTCTGTCTCCTGTTCTTTCTAGCTTCCTATTTAGGTTTTAGGTCTTATTTTCATGAGTAATAATTTCCTGAACTCTAGTCTAGATGTCCAAGTTCTATGTTGCCACAGCAAATTGTATCATTCCTATTATAAAATTATTTTCATTTAACTATAATTTTCTGTTCAACAGACTACTTTCTTAGTTCTTTAACAGTTGTAGGGTACATTCCTAAATCTAAAAAGTGGCTGCTACATTCCAATCAATATTACAGACTAAAGTATGTTACCATTTATTCATTGAGATGTACATACACAGAAGCTGTCGAGCACATAGTAGAAGGACCTACTCAGACTCTGGAAATAGCCAAAGAAAACTTTCTAAGAGAAATATGAGGAAACTTCTCTCAGTGGATATTTAGCTATGAGGGGTTTAGGACATCATACCACACATCATGGCATTTGGCATACTGAATATTTTAAGCTAAAGGAACCTAAAGAACAGAAGTGCAGAAAGGACTTTCTGATCCCTCCCTCATGTGAGAGGTATTCTATTACCTGGAAGAAGGGAACACCCTTATCTTAGAAGAAGGCAGGACACTGAGATGCTTTTGAAGACAAACAGAAGCCTTGCTGACTTTCCCAATTTACTACTCGTAGCTCATACCTGTTTTGTACCATCATATATTCCTACAATTCTCTACTTTTCGTCAAACTTAGTATCAAAATCTGTCTTTCATTTCATTTAAGAAGCCTCCACATCATGTAAAACTTACATTAAATAAATCCGTATTTTTTGTAAACCTGTCTTTTTTGCTACATTGGCCCTAATTCATAATTTAGAAGACAGGAAAAAAAAAGATATTTTTTCCATTACAACTATAAGTAGGAAGTAGGAGATATACAGGCCTTGGGTGAGATAGTTTTTTTTTTTTTTTTTGGTAGTACTAGGCATTGAACCCAGCAACATCTTCAGCCCTTTTATTTTTTATTTTGAGACAGGATCTCACTACGTTGCTGAGGATCTCACTAAGTTGCTAAACTGGCTTTGAACTTGTGATCCTCATGCTTCAACTTCCTAAATTCCTGGGATCACAGGCTTGCACCACCAAGTCTGGCTTCAGTTGTGGGAGGAGGAGGAGGAAGAGAAAGAGAGACAGACAGACAAACTTAAAGAATTAGGAAACTAAAAGTAAATTCAGTATTTCAAAAAGGATTTGGGTACTTTTAAATACAAAGATGAACAAGAAAGGGTCTTAGTATCAAAATATTTAATCTCTTCTTTAAAATTGCATTCTAAAACTACAGTATTTTCTAAAGTACATAAAAAAATTAAACTTATTCTATTCTATTTGGATATCACTAATAAAATAACCACTAATATAGGTTAAAGATTCAGCATATAACCTGGCATGAGTTTTGCACAGAATAATTTTTAATTATTACCATGAAAACAGCTATTGTATAGACAAATTATGGAACCAGTCTAAATACCCAACAGACGAAAGGATAGAGAAAATATGGAATATGGGCTGGGGTTGTGGCTCAGTGGTAGAGCGCTTGCCTAGCATGCATGAGTTACTGGGTTCGATCCTCAGCACCACATAAGTGTAAAATAAAGATATTATGTCCACCTAAAGTTAAAAAAAAGGAATATATACATAATAAAGTTTTACTCAGACATAAAGAAAAATGAAATTATGTCATTTGCTAGTAAATGGATAGAACTGGAGAACATAATGCTAAGTGAAATAAGCAGACTCAGAAAGTAAAGGACCAAATGTTTTCTCTCATATGCTGGGGAGAGAGGCACGGAGGAGAGTGGAGAAGAGAGGCCAACAAAGTAAAAGGAGGGGATCCAGAGGGAAAGAGGAGGGAAAGTCATGAGGAAGTACTAGATAATGAAACCTACCAAATTATGCTGTTTGTCAAATAAACCATAATGAACTGCATTTATACATATGATGATAATGCACTAATTAAAATAATAATAGAAGTGAGATCAGTGCAGTAGAACATGTGGATCAAGGGGAGGGAGGAGGACAGAGAAAAGGAAGTTACAGTGGGGGAGAGAAAATTGAGCAAAATATGTTGTGTGCATGTATGACGATGGCATAATGAATTCCACTAACTATAACGCACCAATCGGAAAAAAACCTACTGTTGTAAATATTGTATCAGCATTGTTAACATTGTTATTATTTCTTAGGAAAACTGTAAAATACTTAAAATCATTCTTTAAAAATGTTTTTTGTAGTTGTAGATGGACAGCATGCCTTTATTTTGTTTTTTTTTTTTTAATGTAGTGCTAAGGATCAAACCCAGTGGTTCACACATGCTAGCTAGACAAGCGCTCTGCCCAAGCTATACCCTTAGCCTTAAAAGGGAGTTTGAATTTTATTTTCTAAGCCTGCCTGAAGCCCCTGAACCCTTACATGGCAGGGTATAATTGGGAGAAAGGCGGGGGGTGGGGTGGCAAAAAACTTCCTTAAATTGTAAGAGAACTTTGCTGTAGTTTTTAGAAGAGGATTACAGATTTTATCAGATTACTGAAAGAGTCTAGGCAATCCAGACCAGGGAGATGGGCGGGGTGGGGATTGTAGACACAACAAAGATAGTCAGGAGAAAGCCTTTTTTGTTTTAAGCAAAAGAGCAACAAAGTTATAGGATTGTATCAAATTAACCAAGAAAACAGTTTCATCTGAAGATATTAAATAAACATAAAAGACTTACACTGGATCCTAACAATAGAGCAAATGGTGTGGTGTTATAATAAGCTTCACATTTTTATTATCACCAGGAGCACTGAAGGACCAAGAATTCTATCAAATGGGCAGTTTGGAATCTATTTCTATGTTCTCCCAAGATTTAAAAAACTACTACAAATACCATATACAAATTAAAGAAGATGGCAGTAGATAAATAGATAAATAGTTCTTTAAATTCCAAAGCAGGTTATTACTGCCATCTTCTTTAAAGAACTATTTATCTACACCTTTATCAAAATTATATTAAAATAGTTTTAAAAATCACATTATCATTTTCCCTATATATTTCAAATACTTTCTTATGTAAACTTAAGAAAAACTGTGCTAAAACCAAGTATAAGCTAAAGATCCATCTACAAAACACTATGATTAGCCAAAGATGAGTTAGAAACAATTAACAGTTAAGAGTTAAATTACTTACTACGTACTTAATATATGTTGGGTATGAGGCTAGTGCTTTACCTACCATGTTATTTAATCCAAACGACCAAACATAAAGTAGGTATTTACCTTACCACAATTTACAAGTGAAAAATCAGAGAGGGTAGGTTGGCAGCAGACCAAGTTCTGTCTGATTTTAAATAGTATCCACTTATTACTCTAGATATTAAGAATGAAAAGCACAGAAGGAGTATGGTCAGAATTGGGTTACAGAGCTAGTCTAGAAGGAAGTAATTGTGTGAAACTATGTAAGTAACTTAATCTCTCTAGCTATTAATGTCCTTAATTGTCCATATCAGGAAATTACAGTGATGTTCTAAAAGATCTAATACTTTTAGCTACAAGAAAATCCAGAAGAATGTTTTGTATTTGAAACAAGAAAAAAAAAATCACCTTAGAAGTTGTGGCAAACTAAAAATGGGACTGAAAAGTGAGGAAACGAAAAAAATCTCTACAGAAAAACCAGTGGTCTTTTGAAGTAAGAATGTCACTCAGATGCTTCTGCCCTGAAATTCTATAAAATCCACAGAGAAGTATGCTAACTAATAACCAAAGAGCAAGAAAAGAATGGACAAAAATCCTATTTCTTTACTGTTTCTAGCACATGGTTTATAAAAAGTAAAAATCCCTCAAGGCAGTAAACAGCTGCCCATCAACACCTATCAGCAGCAACATCAAAAACATGAGGCAAAGGTCAAGTCAAAGTTTATTGACAATGATGAACTATGACAGCTTCTATTAAATTACCCCTTCCTTCAAGGTGTATGTGATCAAAGCAGCAAAGATATTTTCACTCAGTCACATAACAAGCTATTTGTTGAGATTGAAACATCTGGTCAATATCTCCTAACACTGCAATTTCATGCACAGTTAGCATTAGGGCACATTTCTTCTCCTCTTCTTACAGGGTCCATAAGAGTGGCACATATGGCTGATCATTTCATTCAAAAAGGATTCAATTCAAGGCATTACACACAATCGTCTGTGCTTTATGGTGTTTTTAAGTCTACCTGCCATCGTTTTCCATCATCATTGCTGACTGCTGTTCTCTTCTACTATAAAAGCCTGCAAATATGACAGAGCACTTAAAGCTTAACAGCTTTCCTTTACTGGAGTTAGGAAGCATTTAAGGCACAGGAATCTATAAAGTGGCAGGTCATTTTCTATTGTCAAGAACTCCCAATACATTAAACTATTTAGCATTTTATTTACCATTTAGCAAAGATCTAGTAAAAATTAGAAAAGTAATTTTAATGTTGAATCAAATATTTAACCATCTGCCTCGAAGACGTATTAAAGTATATGCTTTTGGTTATAAGTTAAAATAAATAACTTGAAAACAGTATCATGGAAATATTTTACAATTAATTCTAATAAGATTTTAGAATTTTTTTTTAAATTGATAAGAAAAAATTCCATTTTAGAGAGAACAGGATGCTAAATTTTATCAGTCCCATATGCTAAAAAATTTTCCACTTGAAATTCATGCATTTGTTGTCATGGTAACAGGACTCTTTCTTAAAAACACTACAGTAGTAAACCTGAACTCATGCCATATATTCTCTTTCTTACCCCACCCTTAGGATGTTGGTTTCAAGGGACAAGCAGGTTGAGAGTGGAGGCATCCTTAAAGTTCCTTTGACACATCTCCCTGATAGTATAACTGTATGAGTAGAGTTATCTCCTAAAATTTAAGGATTTGTCTAAACATTAATAGCTAAGTGGATTTCAATAAAGAAATATTCTTTTTTGTAATAAAGAATCACTTATGACCACCTGACAATAAGCAAAGTATAATGGTTGAATAAGGAAAGTGAATATCAAAATAATAAGACTGATCTGAAGCCCAAGTTACATAAAATGTCCCAGAGTGTGCTACTCTAGCATGTAATTTAAATGTTTTGTTTGTTCATTTGTTTACTTACTTTGTTTAAATTTGTGTTCCTGTAACAGAACAATGCCCGGACGATAGAACCATTTCAATAAAAATATCATTAATTATATTGACTATTTAGGCATGGTTCTTATATCAGAGATTCCAAATAAAGTAAGAAAAACACACACACACACACACACACACACACAAAGCAAACAAAACAAAAGTATTAGAGAAAATAATTTTAAGACTATTCAGGAAAAGATAAAAGAGAGGACACTGAGTCGGGCAGGGCAAGGAAGGAAATACTGGCCATTAAAACTGAGACATAGAGAACACACACCGAGCCCGGATAGGCTGAATTCAAGCTCCCATTCACCTGCATCTCGCAGAAAAACCGCTGTGACTCAGCACTAAACGATACCGCTGAAACAACTGGTCGGCCCTTCTGAACCTGCGGAGGTTAATACGAACCAAGCCTTCATAGGCAGTGGCCACAGGATTGAGACGGGACTTGGCAGAGCCAGTCAGGACACACCTGTTGCATTGGTCACCCAACAAAGGGAATGAACTGTCGCCATTTGCATGGGATACCACCATGGCAGAGAACTGACGTCATCAGAATGCGGCAGAGGAGATAACGTCATTGAAACCGGCAGCGACAGTGACTTCTTCCCTTCCTTTCTAATATCTTTCCTCCCAAGCATCAAATAAATTTATAGGAGTAAACAGTAACTCAGCAGTCAAACAGAACAAGAAGTAACATGAGCAGCATGAAAAAGCAAGGAAGAAAAGGAGTACAAACAATGCAGGACAGCCTAAATATTTAGGAGGACATGCAGGCATCAGAAAAATGGCCAAAATGGCCAAATAAAGAACTCAAGGAATACCTTAGACAGTGGATATGAGACAGCAAATTCAAACAGTGAAAGAACACATTGAAAATGAATTACATAAACAGATAAAAGAAGCAAATAAGCATCTTTATCAGGAGATAGAGATTATAAAAAAAAATAAACAATACTTCTAGAAATGCAGGAAACTATAAACCAAATTAAAAACTCAAATGAGAGTATCACTAACAGAGTGGAGCAAGTAGAAGCCAGAACGTCAGATAATGAAGACAAAATATATCATCTTGAAAAGAGTCTAGCCAACTCAGAAAGGCTGGTAAAAAATCACAAGAAATACATCCAAGAGATATGGGATAACATAAAAAAACCAAACTTAAGAGTCATCGGGATAGAGGAAGGTATAGAGGTTCAATCCAAGGGAATGAGCAACCGGCTGAATGAAATCATTATAGAAAACTTTTCAGAAATAAAAAAGGAAACGGATATACAAATTGTCGATGTATACAGGACACCAAGCACACAAAATAACAGTAGACCAACGCCAAGACATATTGTTATGAAGATATCCAATATACAGATCAAAGAGAAAATATTAAAAGCTACAAGGGAAAGGAGGCAGATTACATTCAGGGGTAAACCAATAAGGTTAATAACGGATTTTTTACCACAGATGCTGAAAGCAAGAAGATCCTGGAACAACGTATTTCAAACGGTGAAAGACAATGGATGCCAACCAAGAATTTTGTATCCAGCAAAATTAAGCTTCAGGTACGACAACGAAATAAAAATCTTCCATGATAAACAAAAGTTAAAAGAATTTGCAGCCAGAAAACCAGCACTGCAAACCATCTTGAGCAAAACAATACACGAGGAAGAAATGAAAAACAATAACCAAAACCAACAGTGGGAAGTACCTCAGTAAAGCGAGGGGGGGGGGGAGCTAATCATGGAGAAACAAACTAAATTAAAAAAAAAAGATAAATAATCAAATATGGCTGGAAGTACAAACCATATATCAATAGTAACTCTAAACGTTAATGGCTTAAACTCTCCAATAAAGCGACATAGGCTGGTAACATGGATTAAAAAAAAACAAATCCAACAATATGCTGCCTCCAGGAGACACATCTGATTGGAAAAGACATACACAGGCTGAAGGTGAAAGGTTGGGAAAAAATATACCACGCACACGGTCCTCTTAAGCAAGCAGGGGTGGCCATCCTCATATCGAATAAAATCGACTTCAAGACTAAGTTAATCAAAAGGGATAAGGAAGGACATTATGTACTGTTAAAAGGAACCATTCACCAACAAGACATAACAATTATCAATATTTATGCACCAAATAAGGGTGCTGTGACATTCATAAAACAAACTCTCGAGAAGAGGAGCAGCCGCCTGCTGAGAGGCTGAGCCGCCCCCTCCCCCTGCGCCAGCATAGTAGAGGGAACTGGGACCAAAGACAGAGCAGGCCCAGCGGCCTGCTGAGGGGCAGAGCCGCCCCCCACCCCCCTCGCCTGCCAGGTAGGGGAAGGGTGACCACCGACAGAAAAGGCCCAGTGGCCCAGGGCGGGACAGAGCTTCCAATCACTCCTGCAAGGTAGGCGGGCCTGCGACCCACCGGCAGAAGAGGAGCAGTCGCCTGCTGAGAGGCTGAGCCGCCCCCTCCCCCTGCGCCGGCATAGTAGAGAGAACTGGGACCAAACACAGAGCAGGCCCAGCAGCCTGCTGAGGGGCAGAGCCGCCCCCCACCCCCCTCGCCTGCCAGGTAGGGGAAGGGTGACCACCGACAGAAAAGGCCCAGTGGCCCAGGGCGGGACAGAGCTTCCAATCACTCCTGCAAGGTAGGCGGGCCTGCGACCCACCGGCAGAAGAGGAGCAGCCGCCTGCTGAGAGGCTGAGCCGCCCCCTCCCCCTGCGCCAGCATAGTAGAGGGAACTGGGACCAAAGACAGAGCAGGCCCAGCGGCCTGCTGAGGGGCAGAGCCGCCCCCCACCCCCCTCGCCTGCCAGGTAGGGGAAGGGTGACCACCGACAGAAAAGGCCCAGTGGCCCAGGGCGGGACAGAGCTTCCAATCACTCCTGCAAGGTAGGCGGGCCTGCGACCCACTGGCAGAAGAGGAGCAGCCGCCTGCTGAGAGGCTGAGCCGCCCCCTCCCCCTGCGCTGGCATAGTAGACGGAACTGGGACCAATCACAGAGCAGGCCCAGCGGCCTGCTGAGGGGCAGAGCCGCCCCCCACCCCCCTCGCCTGCCAGGTAGGGGAAGGGTGACCACCGACAGAAAAGGCCCAGTGGCCCGCGGCGGGACAGAGCTTCCAATCACTCCTGCAAGGTAGGCGGGCCTGCGACCCACCGGCAGAAGAGGAGCAGCCGCCTGCTGAGAGGCTGAGCCGCCCCCTCCCCCTGCGCCGGCATAGTAGAGGGAACTGGGACCAAACACAGAGCAGGCCCAGCGGCCTGCTGAGGGGCAGAGCCGCCCCCCACCGCCCTCGCCTGCCAGGTAGGGGAAGGGTGACCACCGACAGAAAAGGCCCAGTGGCCCGCGGCGGGACAGAGCTTCCAATCACTCCTGCAAGGTAGGCGGGCCTGCGACCCACCGGCAGAAGAGGAGCAGCGGCCTGCTGAGAGGCAGAGCCGCCCCCTCCCCCCCGCGCCTGCAAGGTAATCGGAACTGAGACCACCATCAGAACAGGTCAGACCTGCAACCGAGAGACAGAACAGGCCCAGTGGCCTGAGGAAGGGTAGAGCCGCCCCCCCCCCCACGCCTGCAAAGTAGGCGGACCTGCGACCCACTGGCAGTACAGCCCCAGAGGCCTGCAGAGGGGCAGTGCCACTGCCTGCGCCTGCAAAGTAGGCAGAACGGCGACCACCGACAGAACAAGCCTAGCGGCCCGCAGAGGGACAGAGCCGCCGCCCGCGCCTGCAAGGACGGCGGACCTGCTACCGACTGGCAGAGCAGGCCCAGCGGCCTGCCGGCGTGGTAGGCACATTGCCCCAATTGGCGGAGGGGCAGAGCCGCCGCCCGTGCCTGCGAGGGAGACTTTGCAACTATACAAGACCAATATAAATATATAGGGGGAAAATTCAATAGCACAACAGTTTCACCAAGAAGAAAGGAACGCGAACAGTATGAAGAGACAAGGAAAGAAAGGACCACAAGCATTGCAGGTCAACTCAACTTTAGAAGAGGTAATAGCTGCAGCTGATGGAATGTCAGATAAAGAATTCAGGATATACATGCTTCAGATGATCTGGAGTCTCAAGGAAGACATCAGACAGCAAAATCAGACAATGAAAGATCACTTCAACAATGAATTACATAAACAAATCCAAGAAGCAAAAGATCAACTATACAGGGAAATAGAGGTTATAAAAAACAAACAAACAGAAATCCTAGAAATGCAGGAAGCAATAAGCCAACTTAAAAACTCAATTGAGAATACTACCAGCAGAGTAGAACACTTAGAAGACAGAACATCAGACAATGAAGATAAAGTATTTCAACTTGAAAAGAACATAGACAGCTCAGCAAGACTGTTAAGAAACCATGAGCAGAACATCCAAGAAATATGGGATAACATCAAGAGACCAAATTTAAGAGTCATTGGGATACAGGAAGGAACAGAGTTTCAAACCAAAGGAATGAGCAATCTATTCAATGAAATAATTCGAGAAAACTTCCCAGACTTGAAGAATGAGACAGAACCCCAAATCCTAGAAGCCTACAGGACGCCGAATGTGCAAAATCATAAGAGACCCACACCTAGACACATTATAATGAAGATGCCCAACATACAGAACAAGGAGAGAATTTTAAAAGCTACAAGGGAAAGGAAGCAGATCACATTTAGGGGTAAGCCAATCAGGATAACAGCTGATCTTTCAACACAGACTCTGAAAGCTAGAAGATCCTGGAATAACATATTTCAAACACTGAAAGAAAATGGGTTCCAACCAAGAATTGTGTTTCCAGCGAAATTAAGCTTCAGGATGGAAGATGAAATTAAAACCTTCCACGATAAACAAAAGTTAAAAGAATTTGCAGCTAGAAAACCATTTCTTCAAAACATCCTTGGCAAAACATTACAGGAAGAGGAAATGGAAAATAACAATGAAAACCAACAGTGGGAGGTAGGACACTAAAGGGGGGAAAATAATCAAAGTGGAAAACAAACCATGTTTAGTAACATAAATAAACAAATATGGCTGGAAGAACAACCCATATCTCAATAATAACCCTAAATGTTAATGGCTTAAACTCACCAATCAAGAGACACAGGCTAGTAGAATGGATCACAAAACAAGACCCAACAATATGCTGCCTACAGGAGACGCATTTGATAGGAAAAGACATACATAGGCTGAAGGTGAAAGGTTGGGAAAAATCATATCACTCATATGGACTTCGGAAACAAGCAGGAGTATCCATACTCATATCAAATAAAATAGATTTTAAGCCAAAGTTAATCAAAAGGGATAAAGAGGGACACTACATACTGCTCAAGGGAACCATACACCAACAAGACATAACAATCATAAATATATATGCCCCAAACAATGGTGCAGCTATGTTCATCAAACAAACTCTTCTCAAGTTCAAGAGTCTAATAGACCACCATACAATAATCATGGGAGACTTCAACACACCTCTCTCACCACTGGACAGATCTTCCAAACAAAAGTTGAATAAGGAAACTATAGAACTCAATAACACAATTAATAACCTAGACTTAATTGACATATATAGAATATACCACCCAACATCAAACAGTTACACTTTTTTCTCAGCAGCACATGGATCCTTCTCAAAAATAGATCATATATTATGTCACAGGGAAACTCTTAGACAATACAAAGGAGTAGAGATAATACCATGCATCCTATCTGATCATAATGGAATGGAACTGAAAATCAACGATAAAAGAAGGAAGGAAAAAGAATATATCACTTGGAGAATGAACAATAGGTTACTGAATGATCAATGGGTTATAGAAGACATCAAGGAGGAAATTAAAAAATTCTTAGAGATTAATGAAAACACAGACACAACATATCGGAATCTATGGGACACATTGAAAGCAGTTCTAAGAGGAAAATTCATTGCTTGGAGTTCATTCCTTAAAAAAAGAAAAAACCAACAAATAAATGATCTCATACTTCATCTCAAAATCCTAGAAAAAGAAGAGCAAAACAACAGCAAAAGAAGTAGAAGGCAAGAAATAATTAAAATCAGAGCTGAAATCAATGAAATCGAAACAAAAGAAACAATTGAAAAAATTGACAAAACTAAAAGTTGGTTCTTTGAAAAAATAAACAAAATCGACAGACCCTTAGCCATGCTAGCGAAGAGAAGAAGAGAGAGAACTCAAATCACTAACATACGGGATGAAAGAGGCAATATCACAACAGACACTTCAGAAATACAGAAGATAATCAAAAATTATTTTGAATCCTTATACTCCAATAAATTAGAAGATAGTGAAGGCATAGATAAATTTCTTAAGTCATATGATCTGCCCAGATTGAGTCAGGAGGATATAGACAACCTAAACAGACCAATATCAATTGAGGAAATAGAAGAAACCATCAAAAGACTACCAACTAAGAAAAGCCCAGGACCGGATGGGTATACAGCAGAGTTTTACAAAACCTTTAAAGAGGAACTAATACCAATACTTTTCAAGCTACTTCGGGAAATAGAAAAAGAGGGAGAACTTCCAAATTCATTCTACGAGGCCAACATCACCCTGATACCTAAACCAGACAAAGACACTTCAAAGAAAGAAAACTACAGACCAATATCTCTAATGAACTTGGATGCAAAAATCCTCAATAAAATTCTGGCCACTCGGATACAAAGGCACATCAAAAAAATTGTGCACCATGATCAAGTAGGATTCATCCCTGGGATGCAAGGCTGGTTCAATATAAGGAAATCAATAAATGTTATTCACCACATCAATAGACTTAAAAATAAGAACCATATGATCATCTCGATAGATGCGGAAAAAGCATTCGACAAAGTACAGCATCCCTTTATGTTCAAAACTCTAGAAAAACTAGGGATAACAGGAACATACCTCAATATTGTAAAAGCAATCTATGCTAAGCCTCAGGCTAGCATCATTCTGAATGGAGAAAAATTGAAGGCATTCCCTCTAAAATCTGGAACAATACAGGGATGCCCTCTCTCACCACTTCTGTTCAACATAGTTCTCGAAACACTGGCCAGAGCAATTAGACAGACGAAAGAAATTAAAGGCATCAAAATAGGAAAAGAAGAACTTAAATTATCACTATTTGCAGATGACATGATTCTATACCTAGCAGACCCAAAAGGGTCTACAAAGAAACTATTAGAGCTAATAAATGAATTCAGCAAAGTGGCAGGATATAAAATCAACACGCATAAATCAAAGGCATTCCTGTATATCAGCGACAAATCCTCTGAAATGGAAATGAGGACAACCACTCCATTCACAATATCTTCAAAAAAAATAAAATACTTAGGAATCAACCTAACAAAAGAGGTGAAAGACTTATACAATGAAAACTACAGAACCCTAAAGAGAGAAATAGAAGAAGATCTTAGAAGATGGAAAAATATACTCTGTTCATGGATAGGCAGAACTAACATCATCAAAATGGCGATATTACCAAAAGTTCTCTATAGGTTTAATGCAATGCCAATCAAAATCCCAACGGCATTTCTTGTAGAAATAGAGAAAGCAATCATGAAATTCATATGGAAAAATAAAAGACCCAGAATAGCAAAAACAATGCTAAGCAGGAAGTGTGAATCAGGCGGTATAGCGATACCAGACTTCAAACTATATTACAGAGCAATAGTAACAAAAACAGCATGGTACTGGTACCAAAACAGGCGGGTGGACCAATGGTACAGAATAGAGGACACAGAAACCAATCCACAAAACTACAACTATCTTATATTTGATAAAGGGTCTAAAAGCATGCAATGGAGGAAGGATAGCATCTTCAACAAATGGTGCTGGGAAAACTGGAAATCCATATGCAACAAAATGAAACTGAATCCCTTTCTCTCGCCATGCACAAAAGTTAATTCAAAATGGATCAAGGAGCTTGATATCAAATCAGAGACGCGCCGTCTGATAGAAGAAAAAGTTGGCTACGATCTACAGTCGGTGGGGTCGGGCTCCAAATTCCTCAATAGGACACCCATAGCACAAAAGTTAATAACTAGAATCAACAAATGGGACTTACTCAAACTAAAAAGTTTTTTCTCAGCAAAAGATACAATAAGAGAGGTAAATAGAGAGCCTACAACCTGGGAACAAATCTTTACTCCTCACACTTCAGATAGAGCCCTAATATCCAGAGTATACAAAGAGCTCAAAAAATTAGACAATAAGAGAACAAACAACCCAATCAACAAATGGGCCAAGGACCTGAACAGACACTTCTCAGAGGAGGACATACAGTCAATCAACAAGTACATGAAAAAATGCTCACCATCTCTAGCAGTCAGAGAAATGCAAATCAAAACCACCCTAAGATACCATCTCACTCCAGTTAGATTGGCAGCCATTATGAAGTCAAACAACAACAAGTGCTGGCGAGGATGTGGGGAAAAGGGTACACTTGTACATTGCTGGTGGGACTGCAAATTGGTGCAGCCAATTTGGAAAGCAGTATGGAGATTTCTTGGAAAGCTGGGAATGGAGCCACCATTTGACCCAGCTATTCCCCTTCTCGGTCTATTCCCTAAAGACCTAAAAAGAGCATGCTACAGGGACACTGCTACATCGATGTTCATAGCAGCACAATTCACAATAGCTAGACTGTGGAACCAACCTAGATGCCCTTCAATGGATGAATGGATAAAAAAAATGTGGCATTTATACACAATGGAGTATTACTCTGCATTAAAAAATGACAAAATCATAGAATTTACAGGGAAATGGATGGCATTAGAGCAGATTATGCTAAGTGAAGCTAGCCAATCCCTAAAAAACAAATGTCAAATGTCTTCTTTGATATAAGGAGAGTAGCTAAGAACAGAGTAGGGTCGAAGAGCATGAGAAGAAGATTAACATTAAACAGGGATGAGAGGTGGGAGGGAAAGGGAGAGAGAAGGGAAAATGCATGGAAATGGAAGGAGACCCTCAGAGGTATACAAAAGTACATACAAGAGGAAGTGAGGGGAAGGGGAAAAATAATACAAGGGGGACAAACGAATGTCAGTAAAGGGGGCAGAGAGAGAAGAGGGGAGGGGAGGGGAGGGGAGGGGAGGGGAGGGGGGATAGTAGAGGATAGGAAAGACAGCAGAATACAACAGACACTAGTATGGCAATATGTAAAATAATGGATGTGTAACTGATGTGATTCTGCAATCTGTATATGGGGTAAAAATGGGAGCTCATAACCCACTTGAATCAAATTGTGAAATATGATATATCAAGAACTATGTAATGTTTTGAACATCCAACAATAAAAAAAAAAAAAAGAAAAAAAAAATAAAAAAACATGTGATGAGCATTAAAAGAATAATTTATATTCTTCAAAAAAAAAAAAAAAACCAACTCTCCTAAAATTCAAGAATCAAATAGATCACAACACAATAATAATGGGTGATTTCAACATACCTCTCTCACCATTGGACAGATCCTCCAAACAAAAGTTGAATAAAGAAACTATAGAACTCAATATCACAATCAATAACCTAGACTTAACTGACATATATAGAATATATCAACCATCATCAAGTGGATATACTTTTTTCTCAGTAGCACATGGATCCTTCTCAAAAATAGACCATATATTATGCCATAGGGCAACCCTCAGTAAATATAAAGGGGTGGAGATAATACCATGCATTTTATCTGATCATAATGGAATGAAACTGGAAATCAATGATAAAAGAAGGAAGGAAAAACCCTACATCACATGGAAAATGAAGAATATGTTACTGAATGATCAACGGGTTACAGAAGACATAAAGGAGGAAATCAAAAAATTCTTAGAGATAAATGAAAATACAGACACAACATATCGGAATCTATGGGACATAATGAAAGCAGTTTTAAGAGGGAAATTCATCGCCTGGAGGTCATTCCTCAAAAAAAGGAAAAACCAACAAATAAATGAGCTCACACTTCATCTCAAAGCCCTAGAAAAGGAAGAGCAAAACAACAGCAAATGTAGCAGAAGGCAAGAAATAATTAAAATCAGAGCGGAAATCAACAAAATTGAAACAAAAGAAACTATTGAAAAAATTAACAAAACTAAAAGTTGGTTCTTCGAAAAAAAAAATAAGATCGACAGACCCTTAGCCATGCTAATGAAGAGAAGAAGAGAGAGAACTCAAATTACTAACATACGGTATGAAAAAGGCAATATCACAACAGATGCTACAGAAATACAGAAGACAATTAGAAATTATTTTGAAAATCTATATTCCAATAAAATAGAAGATAGTGAAGACATCGATCAATTTATTAAGTCATATGATTTGCCCAGACTGAGTCAGGAGGATACACACAATTTGAACAGACCAATATCAATGGATGAAATAGAAGAAGCAATCAAAAGACTACCAACCAAGAAAAGCCCAGGACCAGATGGGTATACAGCGGAGTTTTACAAAACCTTTAAAGAAGAATTAATACCAATACTTTTCAAGTTATTTCAGGAAACAGAAAAAGAGGGAGCTCTTCCAAATTCATTCTATGAGGCCAACATCACCCTGATTCCGAAACCAGACAAAGACACCTCAAAGAAAGAAAACTACAGACCAATATCTCTAATGAACCTAGATGCAAAAATCCTCAGTAAAATTCTGGCGAATCAGATACAAAAACACATCAAAAAAATTGTGCACCATGATCAAGTAGGATTCATCCCTGGGATGCAAGGATGGTTCAATATACGGAAATCAATAAATGTTATCCACCACATCAATAGACTCAAAGATAAGAACCATATGATCATCTCGATAGACACAGAAAAAGCATTCGACAAAGTACAGCATCCCTTTATGTTCAAAACATTAGAAAAACTAGGGATAACAGGAACTTACCTCAACATTGTAAAAGCTATCTATGCTAAGCCTCAGGCTAGCATCATTCTGAATGGAGAAAAATTGAAGGCATTCCCTCTAAAATCTGGAACAAGACAGGGATGCCCTCTATCACCACTTCTATTCAATATAGTTCTCGAAACATTGGCCACAGCAATTAGACAGACGAAAGAAATTAAAGGCATAAATATAGGAAAAGAAGAACTTAAATTATCACTATTTGCGGATGACATGATTCTATACCTAGAAGACCCAAAAAGGTCTACAAAGAAACTACTAGAACTAATAAATGAATTCAGCAAAGAGGCAGGATATAAAATCAACACGCATAAATCAAAGGCATTTCTGTATATCAGCAATAAAACGTCTGAAACGGAAATGAGGAAAAACACCCCATTCACAATATCCTCAAAAAAAAAAATAAAATATTTGGGAATCAACCTAACAAAAGAGGTGAAAGATTTATACAATGAAAACTACAGAACACTAAAGAGAGAAATAGAAGATCTTAGAAGACGGAAAAATATACCCTGTTCATGGATAGGCAAAACTAACATCATCAAAATGGCGATATTACCAAAAGTTCTCTATAGGTTTAATGCAGTGCCAATCAAAATCCCAATGACATTTCTTGTAGAAATAGATAAAGCAATCATGAAATTCATATGGAAAAATAAAAGACCCAGAATAGCAAAAGCAATTCTAAGCAGGAAGTGTGAATCAGGCGGCATAACGATACCAGATTTCAAACTATACGACAGAGCAATAGTAACAAAAACAGCATGGTACTGGTACCAAAACAGGCGGGTGGACCAATGGTACAGAATAGAGGACACAGAGACTAGTCCACAAAGTTACAACTATCTTATATTTGATAAAGGGGCTAAAAGCATGCAAAGGAGGAACGATAGCATCTTCAACAAATGGTGCTGGGAAAACTGGAAATCCATATGCAACAAAATGAAACTGACTCCCCTCCTCTCGCCATGCACAAAAGTTAACTCAAAGTGGATCAAGGAGCTAGATATCAAATCAGAGACTCTGTGTCTGATAGAAGAAAAAGTTGGCTCCGATCTACATATTGTGGGGTCGGGCTCCAAATTCCTTAATAGGACACCCATAGCACAAGAGTTAATAACAAGAATCAACAAATGGGACTTACTTAAATTGAAAAGTTTTTTCTCAGCAACAGAAACAATAAGAGAGGTAAATAGGGAGCCTACATCATGGGAACAAATTTTTACTCCTCACACTTCAGATAGAGCCCTAATATCCAGAGTATACAAAGAACTCAAGAAATTAAATAATAACAAATAACCCAATCAACAAATGGGCCAAGGTCCTGAACAGACACTTCTCAGAGGAGGACATACAATCAATCAACAAGTACTTGAAAAAATGCTCATCATCTCTAGCAGTCAGAGAAATGCAAATCAAAACCACCCTAAGATACCATCTCACTCCAGTAAGATTGGCAGCCATTATGAAGTCAAACAACAAGTGCTGGCGAGGATGTGGGGAAAAGGGTACTCTTGTACATTGCTGGTGGGACTGCAAATTGGTGCGACCAATTTGGAAAGCAGTATGGAGATTCCTGGGAAAGCTGGGAATAGAACCACCATTTGACCCAGCTATTGCCCTTCTCGGACTATTCCCTGAAGACCTAAAAAGAGCGTACAACAGGGATACTGCCACATCGATGTTCACAGCAGCACAATTCACAATAGCTAGACTGTGGAACCAACCCAGATGCCCTTCAATAGATGAATGGATAAAAAAAAAATGTGGCATTTATACACAATGGAGTATTACGCAGCACTAAAAAATGACAAAATCATGGAATTTGGAGGAAAATGGATGGCATTAGAGCAGATTGTGCTAAGTGAAGCTAGCCAATCCCTAAAAAACAAATGCCAAATGTCTTCTTTGATATAATGAGAGCAACTAAGAACAGAGCAGGGAGGAAGAGCAGGAGGAAAAGATTAACATTAAACAGAGACATGAGGTGGGAGGGAAAGGGAGAGAAAAGGGAAATTGCGTGGTAATGGAAGGAGACCCTCATTGTTACACAAAATTACATATAAGAGGTTGTGAGGGGAATGGGAAAAAAACAAGGAGAGAAATGAATTACAGTAGATGGGGTAGAGAGAGAAGATGGGAGGGGAGGGGAGGGGGGATAGTAGAGGATAGGAAAGGTAGCAGAATACAACAGGTACTAATATGGCATTATGTAAAAATGTGGATGTGTAACCGATGTGATTCTGCAATATGTATTTGGGGTAAAAATGGGAGTTCATAACCCACTTGAATCTAATGTATGAAATATGATATGTCAAGAGCTTTGTAATGTTTTGAACAACCAATAAAAAAAATAAAAATAAATAAATAAACCGAGACATAAACTATACAAATGAGCTAATCAGACAGATTGGGGCTTGGAAAACTTTCCAAACCAAAGGTAGAGCAGGGTAATGCTACTGCAGCAGGAAAGACTTTGGCATGTTGAAATAATTGAACACCAGCATAGCTGGAACTCAATAAAGGAGATTGGAAAAAATTGTTAAATATACAGGTTCGAGATTATGCAGCCCTTGTTGGCTATGGTGAGGAAAATAAATTTTATTTAGAGTACAACAGGATAACACTGAATGATTTTAAAGAAGAAAATGAAATTATTAAATGTAAGTAGGGATCACTTTTGCCACTATGTATACAGAATCAGAAGAGTGGCAACAAGATCAGTTAGGACAGTGTTATTCACATTCCATATCTAATCCACTGGAAAAGCTTTACACTAGCTCTATTCTCAAACTACTTCCAGATTTCAACCTCTTTTCATTAATTCCAAAGCTATCACCCATCAAAAAAACATAATTTGCCTAGACTACTGCATTATTTCCTAATCTTACTTTCATTTTCAACTCCAGGCACACAGAACTAACCCTTATTACCCTTTTGCTCAAATCTCTGCAATGTTCCCTATATCATTAAGAAGTAAAATCTTTCTAATAATTTGAAGCCCTACAACTTCAAGCCACTCCTATTGCCTCTCTAACCTTATCTCCATTATTTTGCTCCAACCATATGGAACCCTTTGTAAGATTTTAGAACATGCTAAGCATGCTGTCCCTCAGCAGGCACCAATCTCTCTATTGGGCTGAATTTCTCCTGAATACCCACATGGTTCCTTTCCTTCCTGAAAGTCCTTACTCAAATCTTATCTTCTCAATGAAACTGTTTAATAATGTGAAATGTAAAATGTCCTTTCTATTCCATTTCCAGTGCCACATTCTTCTACTTTTTATCTTTATTACTTATCATCTTCTAATCTACTTATGAATTACATTCATTATATTTCTTCCTCCCAAAATAAAATATGGTCTCCATAAAGGCAAGAACTTTTGTCTGTTTTGCTGATTAATGTATTTCAGCACTTGATACATGAGTATTTGATGCATTGTATCTTACTAACAGGTCAATAAAATTTCATAGCCATCACTGCTACTAAAAGAGTACTTAATGGAACAATTAAAAAGAAAACAAACAAAAAACCCCACACTATGTATTATGGAAATAATAACCCTATGAGATAATTCCACTGGACAAATAACCCAGTTTTTCTTTAAACAAAATTTGAATGACAGGTTAAAAATTTTAAAACTTTTAAAAAGTTTGCCTTGCATGTGTGAGGCACTAGGTTTGATTCTCAGCACCACATAAAAAGAAACAAACAAAATAAAGGTATTGTGTCCATCTATAACTTAAATATATATATAATTTTTTTTATAAAGAAAGTAGGATAATTACTTCTAAAAGACCCAGGGTACAAATAATATGATATTTTAATTTTTTAGTTCCTGATTCAAATAAACCAATCATAAAACACATTTTAAAAATAATTACATCTAAGTACAATAGTTTCATAAGGAAAAGCACTTGTTCAGTACTTTATATGAGCTAGCTGCTTTTCTCATGGAAAACTATTTTTATTTGAAATAATAACTGACAGACAAATGATAGTTATTCAGACTTAGACATGCGGCAGACATTTTCTTGAAAATGAAAAAAGTAAGCCTGTCACTTACCCCCACCCCACCCCCAAAAAAAAACCTGACAGGATTTAGTGCTAATAATAAAATTTGAGCTTTCAACTGAATATTATAATCATGTAATACATTCACCACAGTGAGATTCTCAATACTTAAAGACCATTTTCTTGAGATTGATAGTGATATTGACAAATGAGATATTTTACAACACCCACAAGATTTGTGTCATCTAATGAACAAAAACTTTTTTATCATGTAAAACCTCAAATACAGGCTAAATGTCCATTCAAAGAATTAAACAGACCAATAGATGCATTTTAAAAATTTAATAGCTTTGTCAAATACCAAACAATTACCCATTTTAAGTGTACAATTTGATAGTGTTTGATATATTCAGAATTGTGCAAGACTTCCCACAATTTTAGAATATTTTTCAGTAGTCCAAATAGAAATTCCTTGGTTATTAGTCACAACACCCCAAACCTTGATTCCTGCAAGTCCTAGGCAAACACTGATCTATTTTCTCTCTATACACATATGCATATTCATGACATTTCACAAACATGGATCATAAAATATGTGTGCTTCTGTCACTGACTTCTTTCACTTGGCATAATGTTTTCAAAGTTCATCTATGTTGTCCAGGTGTGGCTGTGCTTGCCTCTAATCCCAGCTATTTGGGAGGCTGGAGCAGAACTGTAAATTCAAGGGTAGCTTGGGCAACTTAGTGACAGTGTTTCAAAATGACAAATAAAAATGGCTGAGGGTGTAGCTCAGTGCTGGCCTACCACGTGTGAGGCCTCGGGTTCAATCTCCAGTGCCAGTACCACACAAAAAGAAAAAGAGAAAAGAAACATCCATATTCTAGGATGTATCAGAATTCATTCCTCCTTCAGGGCCAAGTAAAATTCTACTATATGAGTACATCAAATTTTTTTAGTCATTCATCAGCTGAGCAGACACTTTGGTTGTTTCAACTTTTAGGTTATTATGCATATTGCAGCTATAAACATTTATTGTCATTTCTCCTGGGTATACGCTTAAGAAAAAAACTGCTGGATAACATGGCAACTTGTGTTCAACCATGTGAGATATTGCCAGACTACTTGCCAAAGAATCTGCAACACTTTTTTTTTCCTGGCTACTGGGGATTGAACTCAGGGGCACTTGACCATTAAGCCACATCCCCAGCTCTATTTTATATTTTATTTAGAGACAGGGTCTCTCTGAATTGCTTAGCACCTCGCCTTAGCTTTTGCTGAGGCTGGCTTTGAACTCTTGATCCTCCTGCCTCAGTCTCCTGAGCTGCTGGGATTATAGGTGTGCTCTATCACACCCAGCAGAATTTACAACATTCTCACTAGTAATATATGAGGGTTTCATTTCCTCCATGCTTACAAAAACTACTGTTATTTTGATGACAGTCATTCCACTGCATATAAAAAGGTATCTCATTGTGGTTCTGATTTCAAATTCCCTGATAGCTAATAGTGTTAAACCTTTCCATGAGCTCCTTGGTCATTTGTATAATCTTCTTTTAGAGAAATATCTATACAAACCCTTTGTTCAATTAAAAGTTGGGCTTTTAATTTTTACTGAGTTGTAATAATACTTTATGTATATTTGGGATACAATATCTATGATTACAAAAAAAAAAAATCACTTTGTGAGATGTCTTTTCACTTTCTTTTTTGCAGTACTCAGGACCTCATGTATACCATGCAGTGGTCCACAGAGCTACATCCTCAGTCCCAAATGACATCCTTTGGAGCACAAACATTTTTAGTGTTGGTTGTTTTTTTTTTAAATATTTTTATAGTAGATGGATACAATACCTTTATTTTATTTTTATGTGGTGCTGAGGATCAACCCAGTGCCTCACACATGCAAGGTGAGCGAGCGCTCTACCAACTAAGCTATAATCCCAGTCCCAAATTTTTAGTTTTGATGAAGTCCACTTTTGCTTTTATTGTTCATGCTTTTGATGTCATATCTAAGAATCTTTTGCCAAATTCAAGTACATCTTGAATTTACAATCTTATCCCTTTTTCTTCTAAGAGTAACTGATTTAGTTCTTAAAAAGTCTTTAATCCACTTTTGAGTTAATCTGTGTATGAGAGGTAAAGGTCCAGTTTCATTGTTTTGCAAGTGGATAGGTAGTTCTCCTAGCACCAGGTGTTGAAAAGATGATTCTTTCTTCCATGGCACCTTTACCAAAAGTTCACCACAAATATGAAGATTTGCTTCTGGACTTGCAATTCTATACCATTGGTCTACTGAATGTTTATTATTATGATAGTATGACAATGTACTTTGTAGATATTTAACACATTTTCGAACTGGGAAGTGTGAGTCATACAAGTTTGTTCTTTTTCTAGATTGTTTTGGTTGTCCCAGGTCCACTGAATTTCCATATGAATTTCCACAAAAAAGTCTCTTGGTACTTGAATAGAAAATTGACTGTAGATCCATTTGAGAAAGAACTGCCATTTAAAGAATAAATAAATAAAAATAAACAAAACCCTACTAAATCTTTCAAAAGAACACAAGTGGTAGCCTTTCTATTTACTTAGGCTTCTGAATTTCTTTCAAAATGTTATGTAAGTTGTTAAGAAAATGTAAGTTTTACACATCTTTTGATAAATTTATTTTTAAGCAGTTTATTCAATTTGAAATTACTTAGAGGGAGTTGTTTCATGATTTCATTTGTGGTTTGTTTATTGATACAGCAGAGAAATGAAATACTGTGTCTAGGTCTAGGAACTTTGATGAACTTGCTTATTCTAATATAATTGTTTCTTTTTTTTTTAATGGAATCTTTATAATTCACTTATATACAAGATTATTTCACTTGTAAGTAGATGCAGTTTTACCTCTTTCCAATCTGGACACTTACATGGATCATCTTATCCATTTATGGTGTATGATTAAACAATTTTTGTTATAATCATAGTTGTGCAACCATAACCACAATCAACGTTATAAAATTTTCTCATCCTATAAAGAAATCTTGGGTCCATTAGCAAATACTCCTCAATATTCCCACCTGCAATCTTTCCAACATATAAACATGACTGATGTTAACTTTTCCTCTCCAAATCCCAAAGCTGTAATAGCATATATTTACAAGTGACTCCATTGTAAATTGGGCTTTCATCATAGCCTGCTGTTTGAAGGGAAACATCATGATCAAAAGCCAGTAAACAATAAAACAATCCTAAATATAATAACTTAATATATCTTCATAATAAAAATTACAAAAGACTACCTTGAAATCACCTCAAATTATTGTGATCCTGTAAAAAGTTGGTTAAAGAGTCCTAATAATAATTAACATCTCTATCCTAACCACACATAGTTCCAACCATAATCTATTGGGCCTACTGTACACCAGAAGAAATTATAGAAATCGGGTAAAAAGTCCCAAAAGAGGTTTCCTGTTCAAAATTGGAGTGCTAAATCAAAATATTAAGTCAGGCAAATGTATTTAACAAGGAAGCAATTTGGTCAAAGTTATGACTATTCAATGTAGTTATTATTTCCTTAGAAATAATAAGAATTGTTATCTATGCAGTTAAGGAAGAAAATTAACAGTCTATACCAGTCAATTTGTTCACAGATGTGCAGTCATTTTTAGAGACTGATTTATTTTGTAGCTAAAAACTCAAATGTGTTCAAATTGTGAACACAAACATCTTTAGGTTATTTTTTTTTTTTCATTTTTAACCTATGTACACTGCTAATGTACAATTAATAAATTTTTTGTGTCATTCTTTCAGTATCAGTCACATTGAAGAAAACTGTCCATTTAATTTCATTCAGTAATATAATTTTCAAAGTAATTATCTTGCACATCATTTGATTTACCCTCAGGTATTTATATTATTAAAGTTATGGCAAACACAACTTTTAAGAAATTTTAATTTCAGGGCTCAGTGGTAGAGTAATTGCCTAGTATGAGTGAGACTCTGGATTCAAATCCCACCACCATCAAAAAGAAAAAAACTGGGCTGAGGTTGTGGTTCAGTGGTACAGCGCTTGCCTAGCAACTGAGGCACTGGGTTTGATCCTCAGCACCACATTAAAAAATACATGAAATTTATTGTGCCCATCTACAAGTAAAAATATTTAAAACAACTTTATAATGTTCAATTTTATTGATTTTATATTCTACAAGAATACTAAACTTACTAGTATTAGCAGGATTTGGGGTTTTTTTTGTGGATTCTATGAGATAATGTACAGAGACCATCATATCGTTGAAAAATGATGACAGATTTGCTTTTTTTTTTTTTTTTTTTTTTTTTGCGTTTGCTTTTCTAATCTGGATGCTTTCCTTTTCATTACTGATGGCACTGGCTAGAATCTCAAGGACAGTGTCAACCAGAAGTTGTGAAAGCAGACATTCTTGTCTTAATTTTGACCTAAGTGGCAAAGAATTCAACTTTTCATAGGTAATACACGTTACTATTAGTTCTTTATAGATACTAATTATCCAGTTGATGAGACTCCCCTTTTTTCCTAGTTTGCAGAGCAATTGTATGAAGAATGTTAGATTTTGTCAAATGCTTTTTATTCTACAGAGATGAATATATGATTTTTCTTTAATTATTATTTCAGAAGAAGGGTAAATATAGCACTTATTTCACTTGATAAAAAAAGGGGAAGCTCAAATTCCATTAGTTTTTTTTTTTTGGCAGTACTAGAGATTAAATCCAGGGCCTTCCACATGCGAGGTAAGTGCTCTGCCACTGAGCTACATCACTAGCCTGCCTTTATTATTATTATTTTTTGGGGTTGGGGGGTACCAGAGATTGAACTCAGGGGCACTCGACCACTAAGCCACAGTCCCAGCCATATTTTGTATTTTATTTAGAGACAGGGACTCATTGAGTTGCTTAGTACCTTGACCTAGCTTTTGATGAGGCTGGCTTTGAACTTGTGATCCTCCTGTCTTAGTCTCCCAAGCTGCTGGGATTACAGGCATGCGCTACTGCGCGTGGCCCCCTCAGTTACTTTTTTTTTTTTTTTTTTTTAATATTTTTAGTTGTAGATTGATACCTTTTTAATTTTATCTAATTATTTTTATGTGGTGCTGAGGAATGAACCCAGTGCTTCATATGTGGAAGGCAAGTGCTCCACCAATTAGTTACAACCCCAGTCGTCCTTCATTACTTTTAATAAATGGAAAACAGATTTTGATTTAGTAAATGCAAACAACTATTCAAACATACAGCTCATATTTGTTAAAGAACGCTTCAACATTATTAATGATTTAGCAGAATCTCAGGTAAAATGGCTAACTTCAGTCTGAAATATCAATACCGTATTATAGCAAAAAAAAGTAGTAAAATCTAATAATCTATTTTATGAGTAGTGTAATATTTCAGACGCACTGTAAGTAGACAAATTCAGGTAGAGATGGAAGATTTAAATATGAAACCCACTAAACCTACAACATTTGTCTTCGTTATGTTAAAAACGAGCACACATTCATTCAATGTTAGTAATATGTTCACACAAAAAGAAATTCAAAAATATTAGGTTAAAAAAAAAAAAGACTTCAAAAGGTTAGCCAGGAGAGTCTCACTGGCTCTACTTAGCTAAAGAAGATTCTCATTATTCACATTACTTATGTTCTTCAAAGCTATCACAAACAAGGAATAGTGAATACTGAACTACAACTCCTAGAGAAAATACAGGTTTAAAGAGTTTATTCAGTCCTCAAGTTATAATATTTCTATCAACCAATCAATATCAATACATAACCATTTCTATTTATGTTTCTGTTTAGAGATACTCTGTTTATTTAACATTTATCTATATTTAACTGTATATATGCTTACAGTTAAATCTATATTTGATTAACACTGAACTCATAGTCAATAGCACTCAAACTCATACCTGAATGTAAATCTGTCTATAACACCTATTTGCTGTATAAAGCACATCACAGCCTAATGTTCCTAAGTAGGAATAGTATAGAGCATATAAATACTATACTTGGTGGTCTTATTTAACAGGAAAAAAAAAACCACGAAAAAACAGAAAAATGCAAAAATCATGACACTGACACTGAACATAACAAAAAAGACATTTGTTTAGAACATGACAGCTGAAACAAGAAAACAGCATTACCTTGTTTGAACTCAGAAATATGCATGTTAGGCAACAATATATTTTTTTAAATTTTGCTGCTCTGCATGTTTGTGAATGACTGCAGGAGCATACTGAATATTGGTTTGGGTTTACAAACAAATTTTAGTGAGTAGGTGAACTCACAACTGCAAAATCAGAAAAAAATTATATAGATCAATTATATGGAACCGGATCTATCATGGCCTTTATCAACATTGTCAATCAGTGGCTCTTCCCTGTATCTTGAATCAAAATATCTTTTGAGAATTATCTGATTAAGGTTATGTGTTCTCAGAAAAGAATGCACACATCAAAAATTATAATTTCAGCGGATTTATAGCCTTTCAAAAATCTATGCCAGGGATGGGGTAGTGGATCAGTAGAAGAGCACTTGCCTAACACATGTGAGGCACTGGATTCGATTCTAAGCACCATATATAAATAAATGAATAAAATAAAGGTCCATCAACATCTAAAAAAAAAAACATTCTAAAAAAATTCCATTCCAACTGACAATCTATGAGCCATAGTTGAAAACTGCCAGCTTTAAAGGTTCTATGCAAAAGAATTTTAAACATCCCTTGATAATCATCTTAAATGTAAGCCGCTGCCAAACATTTCAAACTTACAAAATACTTACTGCCACTCCTATCATTAATTTTACATCTTCTGAAAGCATATTGTACCAGTAACTAAGGCTTACCAACATGGCTGAAGGTATAGGCTCATGGAGGACAAAATGCATTCAGTTTTCATGCTAGAGCAAAACTTTCTTACAGAGTATTATTTTAGAAATTTACAAAACATAAATATAAAAGATACACAATCATTTATAAAGTCATTTCTGCTTCTTAAAATGAACACATAAAATGTGTTCATTTATGTGTTTATAAACACATAAAATGAGGGCTATTGTGAGACATTGACATTTATATTGTTTTATACTTTTATTTGGTTTTCTATATATTAAATATAAAAAATGTTAATTATAATCCAGTATGTCTTCAGTGTCAAAGAAAAAACTTCTTTGAAAGACTGCCTCAGAATGCCAACTGACAAATTAATCTGGAAAATGTTTGAAAAATATTAAGAAGAAAACAAGAATTTCTTTTTGTTTTTTTCAACTACAAAATAAAACAAATATCATCAAATTGTTTAATGTTAACTGATTAATAACAAGTTAACTGGTAAAGGAAATTACATTGTTTTAACTCTTTTTTTTTTTTTTTTGTACTGGGGATTGAACCCAGGGGTGCTTAAACACTAGGCCAGCACTTTTTATATTTTATTTTGAGACAGAGTCTTCCTAAGTTGCTTGGGGCTTGCTACGTTGCTGAGGCTGTGCTCAAACTAGCAATCCTCCTGCATCAGCCTTCTGAGTCGCAGAGATTACAGGCTAGCGCCACTGTGCCTGGCTACATTCTTTTAAAAATTGTTTATTAGGGTATAAAGAAGTGCTAAATGGGATATTGCAGATAAAAAATTTTATAAGGTAATGGAAGGTTTTCTATAAAGATAAAAAAAAAATCACTATGTTAAAAGCACAGACAGTTCAGATACTGATAACACTCAAGCAATTATGAAAAACAAGACTATAATGATAGAGAACCTCAAAAGTCAAAATGTGGCTCCGCTCTGATCATCATTAAATCTGTCAAGGTTCTAGATATGATCATTTAAAAGATATTTCTGGCAAACAAGCTGACCATATATTTCTCCAAAGAAAATATGCAAATGATCAACAAGAACATGAAAAATGTACAATGTCATTAGTCATCAGGGAAATGCAAATCAAAAGTAAAACAAGATATAACTTCATACCCAGAGAGTTGGACATAATTATTAAAATAACTTGTGTTGGTAAAGATAAGCACAAATTAGAAAATTCATATGTTCATGGAAAAAATATAAATTGTTGCAGCCACTGTGGGAAACAGTTTGGGAGTTCCTTAAAAGGTTTAACATAGAATTAGCTTATAAGCCAGCAATTACTTTCTGGGCATATATCCAAAGGAGTTAATAAGAGAAAGCAACTCAAACATTCATCATTTGATGAATGGATAACATATGGTATATCCACACAATGGAATATTATTCAACCATACAAAGACATAAAGTGCTAACATATGCAACAACATGGATTAAACTCAGTAACATTATCTTAAGTGAAAATGCCAGACAGAAAACTGATTACTGGTTGCCAGGGTCCTAGAGGAGAGGAAAATGGTAAATGACTCCTTAATTAGGTATAGGGTTTCTATTGGGAGTGTTGAATAGGGTTTATGTTAGCACACCACTATGAATGCAGTAAATGCCACTGAGTTGTATAGTTAAAAGTGATTAATTTCATGTGATATGAATTTTACCAAAATATTAGAATGTAAAAAAACTAAAGGTAATGGAGATTTTTTTTTATCCTAAAAGTTAATGTTAGTCATTGGAGCATCCTAAGCAGAATTGTAAAAAAAATTCTCTTTTAGTAGGGTGTTTTGCAGGTTTATGAAAAGCAGATTGTAGAAGAACCAGATTGGCTTGTTAGGACAACAAAGGAAAATAATTCTGTAATAGAAAGGATTAAATAGGAGTAAGGCAGAAATAATGTCAGAGAAAGTTTGTTGGAAAAGGTGATACCTGGGGTAAATTTTGTATGACTCTCAGAAAGATAAAGAAGAGGCAATCACAAATAATGCCTGTGACATTGTATCTCAGTGAAAGAAGTTATTGGAAAGAGAGCTGGAATTCATTTGCTAAGAGGCTAAAGAATTAAAAATAAAATAAAACATGGGTAAAGATTTAAAGGAGAAGAAAAGAAACACTTGAAGAGCTGTTAAGAGTAGAAATTGCCAGCTATGGAAAAGAAGGAAGAGGAGTTAAGGAAAGAGGAAAATCTGAAGAGAAAGTCATCACATAGCTGGAAGTAGTAGGAGGGTCAACACTGATAAATGCTACAGGTGAAGTCAAAGGGGAAAGAATGGAACAGAGATTTGGCAACTAAAAGGTAATGGGTGATTACTGCCAGCTGGGTTTCAAAGAAGAGTTTAAGAGCAGTTGATTAGACAAGAGATAAGAGTGGATTCATGGTCTGGGGTTGTGGCTCAGTGGTAGACTGCTTGCCTAGCATGTGTTCAATCCCCAGCAACCACGTAAAAATAAAACAAATGAAATAAAGGTATTTTTAAAAGTGTATATTTTTTAAAAAGTGGAATATATTTTCAAGAAATTCAGCTAGAAAGATAGATGTTGTAGAGTTGTGTGTGTGTGTTTTTTAAATTTTATACTGATATGAGAATATATTAATAACAAAGTAAGTTCAGGGAGGGGAAAAGATTTGAGAGTAGGGTTAAGACATGCCAAGAATTCATACATGAGAGGTTTGCGATATGGAAAAAAGAAGAGAAATACCTATTCCTCAAATGTTGTATAGTGAAAACAAAGTACTAGTGTGACTCTAATTAAGTGTGACTGTGCTTGACACTGAGAATTTCTGTTTTTTTTTAATTCAGTGGTTCTGAGAATCAAACCCAGTGATTTATATATGATAGGCAAATGCTCTATCACTGAGCTATACTCTAAGTCCCTTGAAAATATTTCTTAATGACTCAAATGACTGCTTACCAAGAGATGTTGAAAAGTTGTCTGTCCTAAGAATGGGATATAAGGCTGGATAGAATTTAAAGGTATGAATAATTTATTAAATTCTGAAGAACGTAAGAAAGAAAACTGATACTTAGATAACTGACCACCAAAGACCTACTTGTTAAAGGTTTGGACCCCAGCTTGTGGCACTACTGAAGGGTGGTAAAATCGTCATAGGGGGCTAGGCTAGTGAAAGGAAATTAAGTCATTAGAGGCATGCCCTAGAAGGAGGACCCTGGGTCCTAGGCCGCTTTTCTCCCTCTCTTTGCTTCTAGGCCACAATATCCCACAGGATGTAATGTGCTGCCCCAAGCCCAGAGCACTAGGATTAAGAGACCATGGGCTAAACCTCTGATAAAAGACAAAATAAAACTTTCCTCCTTTTAAGTTGATTATTTCAGATATTTTGTCATAGTAATAGAAAGCTTACTAATATAACTGAACAAAAGTAAATAAAAGAATTGAAAAAAATGTTGAAGGCCCACCTCAGTCTGGAAAACATTACATCACCTTTGTACCAATCAGGATAATTTTATGCAAGTAATAGTTTCTACTCATCATATATTCTACTACAAACCTAGTTTCTTCTGGCATTATATACATTTTGAAATGACTATGATTTAGAGTATCTTAAGAAACTAGTCAATATTCATAAATGACGTATTTTTAAAATATTTTTTTTAGTTGGCGATAGACACAATACCTTTATTTTATTTATTTTTGTAAAGTGGTGCTGAGGATCAAACCCAATGCCTCCCACAAGTGAGACGAGAGCTCTATCACTGAGCCACAGCCACAGCTCAAAATGACATATGTTGGTAAATATTTTTCTCAATCATATTAGAAAGTTTCATCTTTTAAAAAATGTACCTATATAAAATACCTTGTTTTTCTCCCATATTCAGTATGATTAAAGAACTCTAGCTTTGAGGATAGCACATTTAGTCTATTTCCTAACTCCTACTAAGAAAATATTTATTTTGTGGGTACTGATGGATTAGTTATAAACTTATATTCATAAGGAAATAATCCATGGCTTTGCATAAACTACTCTCTCGCTTTTCAAAACAGCATAAGCTATGCTGTTCTGTTCATAAATGTCCTCACACATCTTCTATACATTATCTGTGACAAAATTTGAACTAAATAGGCCACAGTTTTGTGAGACATAAAAAAATGCTGAACTGCTTTGCATCACATTAAGTTCTAGAAGCCTATTTTGCAAAAATTAAGGCATTTGCCTTAAATGTTTCACAGGGTTAACTTACAATATAAAATATCCTTCAAAACATAAGATAAATAATAGTTGGAATAAGCACTGTCACTTGAAATAAATATTGATGGATATGAGGTAATTCCTTAACAATTATAAAGAATGCTCTAGTTCTGTACCTGTTACAATTAGGAAATAAATCTAAAAGGAGGTTGTAATCTTTTTGATTGCAAATATATTGTGAAGTCCATCTTTCAGCTGTATTTCAATCCTAAATATTGAGAACAATGTTAAAAAATGTAGAAAAAATATCCAATGTTGGGCATTCTTTTAAAAAAATATTTATTTCTAAGTTTTAGGTGGACACATATCTTTATTTTACATTTATGTGGTGCTGAGGATCAAACCCAGTGCCTCACGCATGCTAGGCGAGCACTCTACCACTGAGCCACAACTCCAGCCTCTGTGGGCATTCTTAAGTGGATTCTTTAATGAATAATTTATTTTTATCAAGGTCATCATTAATTACATGTGTGTGTGTGTACAAACAAAACTTTGTTCACATAAATAGAATGTCATCACTAGATATCCTGGGCTGAATCTATCACTCTTTTACTTAAACATACAAAGATGGGGAGAAAATATTCAAACGCTTATGAGTCAAAGGTCATAAACCTGCAAATGTAATATAAAATACTTACATCTGCTGATACCAAATACTAGTGATTGCCACCATATTTTTAGCTATTTTATCAATTTTATATATGGAATAAAGCATAGAAAGAGAGATAAATGTACAAACCTAAGTTTCATATTGCAGTGTTAAGTCAGAAACCATGAAGGGTTTGATAGTTAATCCCACTTACAAGCTAAGAAATTAGTCATCCACAGTGTACGCCTATTGGATAATTCATTTCCCCAACACCCACTAACACAAGCACATGAACTCTGGATCACAGACAAAGACAATTCATTACTCATGGCACAAGCAGCAGCCAAAACAATTACCCTGAGGATGATTCCCCAAGCTCCAATCCCAACGGGGCAATGCAGCAAGGGCTAGATGTTACTAGTGGACAGCATAACGAGAGAACATCCCCAAATTAAGAAACTCTTGATCTTTTATTGGATTGCTACTCTGTTCTGCTCCAGAGGAAAAAAGATTACTCATTACTATAGAATGTAAGCAAATCTTCTGTAGAAAGGGGAAGAGGTTTTTCATTTTTATTACCCTGGAATATCTCTAGGGAGGAAAATGTCACTCGCTTTAACATCTTAGAATTTCTCTTTATACATTGACACTGTATATGCCTTTGTTTAAAGAACCCAGAGTGAACAGAAAGATAACCAATCCATGAACTGTCTCCTAATCATCAGTTTCCCTACTGTAAATAGGGATAAGAATGAACATACTGAAGTTATACTGATGTATCGTAAGTTTTAGATGTAAGGTGTGACTAACATACAGAATAATTAACTATGTGATACTGTAGTAGATGGAACAGACTTGGTAGAGATGTACCAAACAAGAGTGCAAAAACAAAAAGAAAAATCTTATAACCCATTTATAACAATACACTAACCATCCTATGAAATGAGTATCTTATAAACTAATTCAATAATATTTAATATACAAATTGGATGAAGATTCCTCTATATATACTAATTAACCACTTTCACAGTGACTTTTAAGCTATAGAGTGTAACCCACTAGTAAAAGATGTTAACCATATCTGGTCACAACCATCATTTTAAAATCTAATAGAATAGAATAAAATCTCATAGTGCACAGCAGATATTAACATGAAGTATTTGGTGAAGCATTTCAGTTACCTACATATTCACAGTCACCCTTGATACCAATCTAACAGTGTATCTCAGCATGGATTCAATAGCATACTCATTTGGTTAAATACATAGATAAGTAGCACTATATCCAAATATTTGGAACTTAAAAATAGTACCTAGTGTTTACCAACAAAGTAATTCCTAAAAAAAAAAAAAATGAAGGAAATCCTGAGTTTTAAGTATGATGAAAATTAGAAAAACAATAGGACATTTGTCCAATTGTCATCTGAACACATGATAAAAGGAACAGACTAAATGATAACAGGAAAAAAAGAAAAAAATGTAAATGGTTCAAAATGAGGAAAGCTAAATATCTTTCTTCCTCTCCCCTACACCCTGCCCATCATCTTCTGTTTTGGCAATAATGCACCAATACAAAAATATTAATCTACCTAAAAAAGAAAAGTCTGGGGCACATAGATGGAAGTAAAAGATTATGATTATATGTAATACATATTTCCCCACATGATAACATTGAACAATATAACTATTATAGCCATTATGTCAATAAGATTAAAACCTACACTGTTTACTAAGCACAAACCACTATCCTAAACGATTTTGAGATATGTACCAGGGTGTGAAAATAAGTGAAATAAACGTGAATTTCTGATTTATCAGATCATAGAAATTTTAAATGCAATGAAACTTAACCTGATAATGTTTTTATTAAAAGCTTAGGAAAACCAAGTTGGATTTTAAATAAAAACATAAATTTTATGAAATATCTTATGAAGCCACACAAACAAGATAATAATAACAACTATAATAACATGATAGAGACAAATTTCACATTTTCATATCAACAGTCTGATAATTACACATAAAAGACATTTGTGTGTCTCTATAAGAGATACACTTAACTGCCGGGTACAGTGGCGCACATGTGTAATCCCAGCGGCTTGGGAGGTTGAGGTAGGAGGACTGTGAGTTCAAAGCCAAGCTCCCAAAAAAGTGAGGTGCTAAGCAACTCAGTGAGAACTTGTCTCTAAATAAAATACAAAATAGGGCTGGAAATTTGACTCAGGGGTCAAGTGCCCCTGAGTTCAATGCCCAGTACCAACCAACCAACCAACCAACCAAGACACACTTTAGATTTAAAATTACCATTAGATCAAAAATTAAAGGGTGGAAAAGATGTATTATGCAAACAGCCACAAAAGTATAAAGTGGTTATATTAATATTATAAATAACACCCATTAAAATAAGTTAGTCATTAGATTAAATAAACAAATACTTAGAAGGACACAAGCTTTTGAAATGGATTCAATTAGGTACTCTCAATAGACCTATAAAACAAAATAAGAGACTGAATTAATAATCAAAAAATTACCCAATTTTTTAAAAAAGCCCAGGTCCAAATTCTAATAAACATTTAAAGAATTAATACCAATTCCCACAAATTCTTCCCAAAATTAGAAAACGGAACACATCTCAATTTATCCTGTGAGGTAGTGTTACCATGATACCAGAACAAGATAAAGAAATCACAAGGAAAAGACACTATACACCAAAATATTTTATGTATATGAAAGAAAAATCCTCAATACTACTAAAGCAAATCCAACAACATAAAAATGATGATGATGTGATGAAGTGGAATCTATTCCAGGAATGCAAGGTTGGTTTCACATCTGGAAAATCAATTAATGCAATATATCATATCAATGGAAAACAATAACAAAATCAAATTATCATCAACAGACGAAGAAAAAGCATCTTTCAAAAATCCAATACTTGGCTGGGGTTGTGGCTCAGTGGTAGTGTGCTTGCCTAGAATGTGTGAGGTACTGGGCTTGATCTTTAGCAATACAAAAATAAATAAATAAATAAATAAATAAATAAAGTAAATGTCTATCAGCAACTAAAAATTATATATATGTATCTTCAATACTGTTTCAAGATTATAATGTTGAAAAACCTAAGAGGAGAAGGAAACCTTCAAACTGACAAAGGGCATGTAAAATAATTACAGAACAAACAATATACTTAATGGTAAATAGTTTTAGATTCTTTCTGTCTGCAAGGAACAAGATATGGATGTCTGCTCCTGTCATTTAAATTAATGGTTTTCCAATTAGAAAGAAGGAAATAAATAACTCTGATCACAGATGACATGATTTGGATATAAAAACTCATAAAAGAGCAAAAATAGGAAAACTAATGAACAAATTCAGGAAGGATTCAGGATACAGATCAATATTAAAAAAATTGTTATCACTTGCCATGAACAATCTGAACATGAAATTAAGACAATTCAACTTAACAATAGCATCAAAAAGGAAAAAATATCTAGGAATAAATTTTCTTTAAAATACCTAACTTATACTCTGAACACTGCAAAACCATTGTTGAAAACGATAATAGAGGAAAACTATCCCACATTCATGGTTCAAATACTTTGTTAAGAGGGCACTATTGGGTTGGGGCTGTAGTTCAGCTGCAGAGCACCTGCCTAGCAGGTGTGAGGCACTGGGTTCAATCCTCAGCACCACATAAAAAATAAACAAATAAGGGCTGGCATTGTGGCTTAGCAGTAGAGTGCTCACCTAGCACACGTGAGGTCCTGGGTTCAATCCTCAGTGCCACATGTAAATAAAATAAACGTTTTGTGTCCAAATGCAATTAAAAGACAAATATTATTTTAAAAATAAATAAAATAAAGGCATTCTGTCCATCTACAACTATAAAAAAAATTTTTAAATAAAAAAACAGAGGGCACTATTACCCACATTCATCTACAGATGCAATGCAATTCCTATCAGAATTTCAGCTATCTTCATTGTATAAGATAAAGAGCTGATTCTAAGATTAATTTGGAATTGCAAAGGACCTAGAATAGTCAAGGAGGAGCACAATGAGGGGGCTGGGTGCATTACAGGGTATGGGGTTTCTTTATTGAGTGACAAAAATACTCTAAAATTGACTATGGTGGCGGTTGCATATATCTATAACTACAGCAAAAGCCACGGAACTGTAACTTTTAAATGGGAGAATTTTAAGTTATGTTACTTTTCAAAAAAATAATAATAATATGTGTGTATATATTCTTTTTTTTAGTTGTAGATGAACACAATACCTTCATTTTGCTTATCTTTTTGCGGTGCTAAGGATCAAACCCAGCGCCTCACACGTGCAAGGCAAGTGCTCTTCCACTGAGCCACAGTCCCAACATATGTATATCAATACATATTGATATACATACATATCAATAAAGTTATTTCTTAAAAAGCATGAAAACAAAATTATATAACAATTTAATTCCCTTTAGGAAATGAAGAGGTCATGGAAAGATATAAAGAATGATGTCATTAGCACTCAGGGTATGTTTTAGTATTCTCTAAATGTTTAAAAATTTGAAAAATCACATACAGTAACAATTAACCAGAATTGTGCAAACCTGAGCATGGCTGTCTTGCATTCCATATTTCTGTACTAATGAAGTTTACATATGAACAACTGTCAAAACAAATGGTTTTAATTTTTTTCAGCACAGGGGACGGAAACCAGAAATGTTCTACCATTGAGCCACATCCTCAGCCCTTTTTATTTTTTATTTTGAGAAAAGATCACACTAAGTTGCCCAGGCTGTCCTCAAACCTGTGTTCCTCATGCCTTATTCTCCAGAGTAGTTGGGCTCAGAGGCATGTAACTGCACCTAGTCGAAATAACTTTTAATACAATAGTGCCAAATAAATAAACACACAAAATATCAAAAAACAATTATTTGTATTATATAAGCAACTATATAATATAAAAAATACAACAGTCAATGCACAACAGAATTTGGATTAAGGAAATCCAATCGTATTTAAAAACTTTGAAGAAGTCAAGGTGAACAAAAAAAAAAGAAAAACAGCAAGAAATAAGGATGACGACTGCAAAAATCATTTCAACATATACAATATAGTAGGGCAAGTATGAGAAATTTTGGAATAATCATTGTAAAAATGTAAATCCAAATGTCATAGAAAAAATCTAGGACATCACTTTGAATATACTTGTCACAGTATACTATGAAGGAGAAGAAAATTAATTGGGCAAAAAACTATAATTTTAGATGTCACTATAATACAATAAAAGGAGAGCAAATGCTCTTCAATCAAGTTACTCATAAAAAATTTTACTGTGAAAACTTTACATTTCTGACATATATTGATGAATGTCTAATGAATGGAGTTAATGTGAACAATCATCAAGAAATATTTTTAGGAAAGAATTTTGTTGGGTTTAAAGAAAAGCATTTTAGAGATAATGTTCAGAAACTATTTTTTAAAATGAAGTCACCAGGTATATAAACAAAGACTGTCATATTATTCAACCTATCAAAACTTACGTAGTAATTCAGGGAAACAACTGAGTTTTCCTCATATAACATAAATAGTACAAAATGCAGACACATGAAATGTTGAAAACAGTTCCTAATATTTTAACTGGTATTTTTACACCACGTTTTTTTTCCCCTTCACTCACCAAAAAAAAAAAAGAACTATTTTTCGGATCAACAGAGTTGAGCTCTAAAATTATATTAAATGAATATAAATCAATGCCATCTTTTTTATATCCAAACTAAAAACAATTTATAGGTATAATGCATTAATATCAACTCAAATAGCTTAAACTCCTTCATACATAGGTGAAAAATGGCCCTTCAGAATAGAAGGGAATTTCATCAACTCCTTTAAAAATAAGAATGAAATACTGAGCCAGCACAGACAAGACTACTTTTGGCCTCTGGCTTCCTTCAATATAGAAATATTATAAAGGGAAGAGTAAGTCAGTGTTGATATAGTAAAGAAGCCTACATTTTAATAAATCATTTTTTTCAGAAAAAGGAGAAGTCTGCAAAATCTGTGAAAGTGATTTATCTTCAGGTGAATAAAATGAACAGCAATTGATATTGTACCTAGGGAGTGATTCTTCTTCTACCAGTTACAAATATATCTCTGTTAAATATCATAAGATAGGTTGTGTGGTCTCACTTTTTGAATAATTTATTTGTACATTTAGGATTCAGGATTTATTCTGAAGTTGTATACCCAGAGCTACAGTTTCAGTTTAGCAAATACCTTGCCCTTTATTTGGCCACTTTTTGACTATATAAAATCAGTCCAGCTTGCTATGGGAACAATACAGGAGTAGCACCAAACAGAGTTGAAGCAAATACATATGTTGGAGGCCGACCTCCAGAAGAGGGGATGTTTTAACTGATACATGAAATAGATACAAGGTCAAGAGAAGGCACAAAACAGTATAGAGGAGACTATGTTTAAGTCAATGAGTTTGGTGATCACCAAAATCTTCCATTTATAGCAGAAAGTTCTGAAACAATTACCAGGTATCCACTGGTCTATAAGGTGAATCATTTTGAAAATAAAATTTATTTTGATTCTTTCATAATCCTAGAATTCCATGAAGAGGTTAAAGAAAGGAATAGCAAAGGAAAAATAGTTCATGGAATTTATTTGTCAAGCAAATAGTTTCATGGCCTTTAAGGCTTTTGAAAGTCTAAAAGGACTCTTTAAAAGTACATTTCATGGGATTATTCTGAAATGAAGATCAAATAAGTTCATATATGAGACAAAGATAGTAAGACTTTTTGAATCATCAAATATTAATTTTAGATTTATAAGAACTTGCAAAAATAGTGCAGAAGGCTCCAGTGTAGCATTCATCCACCTCTACTACAGTTATAGAACTATAGTTCATTATAAAATTCAGGAAACTTACAATGATCAATCCTAAATTACAGACCCTACTCAAAATTCACTAGTTTTCACACATACTCTTAATTTGTGTCTATGTATTGTTCTATGAAATTTTATCAGCTGGAGAAACCAATATGTAATCTCTTTCACAATAAGATATGGGACTACTGCATCACCACAAGAAGCCCTTTCATGCAACTTCTATAGTCACACCCCCATTATCCTTAACCCCTGGCAACAACTGGTCTATTTTCCAAGACCTCCTTTATAAACAATTTTAATATCATTATATAATTGGACTCTTTTAGTCTATAATCCTTTTGAGATTGACTTTTTTTCCACTCAGTATGATGCCCTTGAGGTTCATGGTAATTGTTGTATTGGTACTTAATTCCTTTATAAAGATGAGTAGCACTGCATTGTACAGATGCATCAGTTTGTTTATTCATATTGAAGGTTATTTGGAATGTTTCAGTTAAAGACTTTACAAATAAAGTTGCTATATGCTAAGAGCCAAGTATATGATGCATGGCATTTTTGGTCAAAAGGTGATGCCAGCTAGCCATTGAGATGATATGATTATGTTAAGATTTGCATTCATATGGATATTGGACTCCTGCTGTTCACCTAGGCCGGCTACTGGACTCCTGGAGAGTTCCCATTGGTTGAGGAAGTACAGTAGGAGGGAGTTCCGGGGGAGGAGCTCTCTGCGGTCCTGGAGGAGGCCGCGTGGGTGGAAAAAATCTTCCAGGGTGCCTACCTGACAATGGCGGCAGTCTCAAAAAATAATAAAGTTTGTTCCTGCTTGAGTGGCTAGTGATTTTGTGCCCAGCCAGACTGCGGCAGCTATAAATATTTGTATCACAAGTCTTTGCATGAGCATAAATTTCCATTTCTATATGGAAAAAAAACCCAGGAATGTGATTGGTAATATGGAAAATGTATGTTTAATTTTAGACAAAATGTCAAGCTGTTCTCTAGAATACCTTTGTCATTTTACATTCCCACAAACAATGTATGAAAGATAGTCATCTGCCTTCTCTCCAGCACTTGTAATTATGGATTACTCAGCTTTAAAGAACAGTGAAATTGTGGCATTGACCAGTTAATGGTGGAAGTTGGAGAGTATCATGCTAAGTTAAATAAGCCAATCCCACAAAACCAAAGGCCAAATGTTTTCTCTAATATGCGGATGCTAATTCACAATAAGACAGGAGGCACTAAGGAAGAATATCATTCCCTTAGAATAGGTAGAGCGAGGTGATGGGAGGGCAAGGGAGGGGAAGGGATGTGGGGATAGGAAAGATAGTACAATAAAACAGATATTATTACTTTACGTACATATATGACTACACGACCAATATGACTCTGCAACATGTACACTTAATTAAAACAAATAAAAAATTCTAAAAAAATTATGTATGGATGGCATCTCCACATAGTTTTAATTTACATTTTTCTATTAATGATATTTTAAATATTTTCTACAGCTTATTAGCCATCTTATGCATCTTTTTATCATTTAACATTTTAAAGTAAGAGATCTGAAGAGGAAAGTACAATGTTTCAACATGTGCTATTAGAAAGTTTTTGTAGGTAATCAAATAGTAAGAAAACAGGCACAGATACACAAAAAACTAACAAAGCTAGCTGTGTGAACAAAAAGTGGAGACAAACATAAGAATAGTTCTTGATCAGCTGTTCTTGATCATAAGTCTGGGCCCAAGGTGAAGCAGAACATCACATTTGGAAGCCCATCATGGAAGAAATCTGCTCAATTCTTGAGAGCCAGAAAGCAGAGAGAGCTTAAGTACAAGGAATCAAGAATAATATAAACTCCAAAGACATGCCTCCAATGACCTACTTCCTCTAACCACACCCTGCCATTAATTCAATCAGATTATTAATCCATCAAATGGAGTAATCCACTAATTAGGTCACAGCTGTCATAATCTAATTATTTCAATTCTGAACATTCCTGCCTTGTCTCATAAGTGAGCTTTCAGGAGACACTTTATACCCAAACCATAGCACCATATATTCAGGGGTACATGACATACTTACTTGCTGTGTATAAGGCAAGTTTACTTAGTCTAACTCTGCTTTAGTGTTCTCTTTTATGTACTATTAAGCAATAAAAGCTGAATTTTAAAACTAGAAATATGAAAAAAAACCCGAAGAAAAACAACTAAAAAGAAAGAAAAGATACTTTGGATCCTATGGTAACATCCCTAATGTCCCTTTCTGCATATGTCTATTTTAAGTTGCCATCTCCTTAATGTTTAGGTAATTCATTTAAAGTTAATTAACAATACTTTTAGATATACTTAACTATTTATTCAAACTTATTAAATCAGAACCCACAATTTCTAAACATTTTATACCACTGCTTTTGGGAAAGAAAATAGGATTAAATTTGCAAAACACAATAAAACACAATAAATAAAAACTTAGTATAGTTTACTGTAGGCTTTCAGTTCTAAATTAAAATGTCAAAAAAAAAAACAATAAAATTTGGCAGACATCCCTTCACTTTTCCCACCACCAATATTAACTCAAAAACAGGAGAAATCCACAAAAGTATTAAATTGCCATTGTTCATGTTTCTCCTATTGACCAGTGATCTAAACACTCATTTTAGTATGAAGGATTTTCATAGAATGGAACATCTGTTTTATGTTACATGGGAGACAGCAAAATTCTTCCTCTCTGACTAGATTATTAATGCTCATGCCTTCTATGGCATTATATTCTTCATGCGTATCCCCACACTAGCTCTCTAAAGTGCAACATACCCCCTGATGTAATACATTTTCCTGTTAACTGTACAATACTGTAGACACCATAATTTTAATGTGACATGCTGGTATTTCTTTTTAAAACCACAAATGCATTTCTTATTCTCAATCACAAATTTAAATTTCCTGTATATTCCCAGCCCACTAGGCATTTTTCTTTAAAACAGCTGAAAAAAGTAATGATTCAATTTTTTGATTTTTCATCTCATTTTTTTATAGACCTCTCTCCAACTCAGGATGCAGAAATAAAAAAATACTTGGTTTTTAGCATTGTGAACTATTTCTACTTCTTAAGAGGGAAATAAATAAGTCCACCATATACTTGAAATTATTTAAACTAACAGGTTTGTATTACATTAAGACAAATACATTTAACCTTCTATCAATGATGAAAAATAGAATTATTTTTACATGAACGTTTTCATTTTTAAAAATTCCCCAACTTTGATATGTATTCCTTATTTTTTTCCTGAGATTTACATCAAAGTTTATCTGAGACTATCTTACATTTTGCTGGTTAAAATAAAGATAAAATGATACTTCAGATAGAATAACTGCATTTTTAGTACTTTCAGCTTTTCTTGTGCAATATTTTATTCATTATGAACAGATTCTGACAAAATTGAAACAAACCACATCACCACCAATGACTCTCTATTAGCTCTTCAGTTCATTTCCCTTGCCTAACTCAACGAAAACTACATATGCTATAAACCACTGGTATTTTTTACTTTCTGCCAATGTACAAACCATGCTTTTATGTGTTGAAAACATTTCCATGGATAATTATAATAGCCTGCAAAGAGACCAGATGGTAATAAATTCTAGAGCTGGAAGGCTACTCCTAAATTCACCTTTTCATGTCTCACCATCACACTACATACAGTTCTTTGTGCTATGCTACTAAAAATTACTGGTGATAGAAACAATATGAATAAACTTCACACAATATGAATAAACTTTACTTTTTTTTAGCTGTACACTCATGCTAGGGTCTTTCATAACTGCATACCCCTCTTATATGATGTTGTTATCATCAATAATTTTTAAGACAGCATGAATTTGACAGACTATGATCGGTAATCAAATCATATGGTTAATTTTACTTTAACTAAAATATTACTAGTAAATGTAAAATTCAAGAAATATGGCAAGAAATTATTTGAGTTAAAGATATGAAAATATAGGCTATTATAGGATCGTCACTGCTTTATTTCTCGTTATTCTTCTAGAAAATATAATTGAATTATTCTGGTTTTGCTATTTCAATTGAACTAAAATGAACGATACCATCATTATTATTTATAGTGATCATTATATTAAATACTGCATTTATTTAAAAGTATCTCGTTTGTATGAAAAGTCAAAAAGGGGTTTCAAAATTAGAAGCATTACTCAAAACTTCCAAAACACGTTTTGGTATATAAAATTTCTTGTGTCTGAAAAGCAAGTTATAGCAAAACAGTGCCTTATTTTTATAATTTTAAACTTAAACTACAATACTGGTATAAAATATTAGTTGTATGACTTCTGGTATTAAATCCGATAGCTCAAAACCAGTAGGTATTTTTTATACCTATTATTTTATTTTTTATAAAACTAAAAACAAGAGAAAATGAAGAAATAGAAAATATAAATTAGGAATGGAAGGGAGCAGAGACTGAAGAAATTAGAGATAAAAACAAAGTCTGAAAGTTATTATCTTTTTGTCTGCCATTATTATAAATTTCATTTATAATTTATCTATGTAGCATATTAAGTGCTTTAATTTATACGCTTCAATTTAAGTGCTTCAAATATTTAACTTTAAATCCAGTGAATTTATTGAATCTATTTTTAGTAGTTTTTTTTTTTTTTCACATAACTTATTGGGTTTTCCAGGCCAGAATTAACAATGATAGTGTTAATTTTATGTACCTATTTTTAGTCTTATTACTTACCTTCTCTGAGTTGACTAATAATTTCAGTATATTATTAAATCATAGCAGCAATATGGAAATTCTCATCTTAATCTTAACTTTAATTAGAATATTTAAATACATTATCTGTAGGATGTGACACTGGCATTAAAGTTCAGAGAAACACTCTATCATATGAAAGAAACTTGCACCTATTATGAATGAATGCTTTTTTTTTTTTTTTTTAATGTGATACTGGCAATTGAACCCAGAGTCTTCTTACAAATGATAGGCTAAGGTTCTACCACTGAGCTACATTCCCAGCTACTAAGTGGATTCCTTTTATTTATTTATTTAGCATCTATACAGAAAATTGTATTTTCTCTTTTTGCTTCAGTAATATATGTGTAAAATAACAGATTTTCTAATAATGAGTCATTCTTGCATTCCAACTATTAACCCTGCTTCCCAACTTGGTCATTGTTCATCCTTATTATTACAATTTTTTGACACTGAGGATCCAGCCTAGGGCCTCACACATGGTCAGCAATTTCTCTACCACTAGGCTACATTCTCAGCTCTCATTGTCCATTATTAATGTGGTACTAGATTCTGCTTTCAAATACTTTTACAACAACAGTAACCTTAATCTGTAGTTTCCTTTTAGCTTTATGCTTTCTTGTCTCCTTTTCTTTTTCTTCCTTGGGTTATGGTATCAATGTGAGACCAGCTTATAAAATGCAACCTAGATACTTTGTCCCAGAAGCTTCAGAATGAATTAGAAGTATCTTAGAACTGTCTGTTCCTTAAAGGTTTTTTTAATTTTTCCAGGACTCACAGCTCTCTTGTGGAGAGAAAATTCTTTAATACCCTGCTCCATTTCTTATTTGGATATTAGTCCATTCAGATTTTCTCTTTTTAAAGTGAATTTCAGCAACTGACTTGGAAAATAGTTTATTTCATCCAAGAACTTGATTTCATCAGAAAATTGTGAATACAAACTTTCAATGGGGTATTTTTTTTTTTTAAGATCACACTGGTAAAAGAGCACAATGAATATTCTCTGAATTATTGAGGATGTATTAAAACAAACATGCTCATTTAATTCTAGTAGAAATAAAATTGGCAAATGTTTATATGGAGAAATCTGGCAACTTTGATAAAATTTACAATGCCTATGCTCCTTTGAGTCAGCAATTCTACTTACATGCATATATTTTAACAATATATTTACACAGATGAAAAATGACTTGTATACTAAGGTACTCCCTGAAGCATCTATATAAACCACTTAAATGTGCAACAATAAAAGATTCATTAAGCAAATTATAATACAGTCACTGAATGAACTAGTATGGCCATTGAAAAGAATTAGTCATACCTATTTTGTATTGATAAGGTGCAAGCTCCAAGACACTTTTTTTGGGGGGAGGGGGTTGTTGGATTACAAAATTGTATATGGATTAATGGTAAAGTGTGCTAATGCATAAAAATATACATAATAGACATGCACATGGTTGTAATAGATTAGATTTCTGAGGGCTGGGCTGTAGCTCAATGGTTGTGCATTTATGTGGCATGTGTGAGGCACTGGGTTTGATCCTCAGCACCACATACAAATAAATAAAATAAAGGCCTATCAACAACTAAAAAAAATATTGAAAAAAAAAAAAGAGAGAATAGATTTCTGGAAAGATGTGCAAGAAACTCATGAAAGTGGTCAAATCTAATAAAATGCACTGAATATGAATAGAGTACAGCCACAGGGTAGAAAACCCTACTTCTAAATCATACACCCTTTTATACATTTTGAGTTTTGGACTTTACATATTATCAGTCATCTGTCATTGTAAAACACAGTGGCTAAAGAAAAGAAATCTGTCACATGGTTTTTGTGGGGCAGGGATTTGGGAGCAGCTTAGTGGACCAATTGTGGCTTGGCATATCTCATTAGGCTTCAGTCAATAAGCTGGTCAGAGCTCCAATCATCTGAAGATTTGACTTGGGCTGCCTCATTAACACAGCTAGCATGTTGGTGCTGCCTGTTGGTAAAAGGCTTTAGTTCCTCCCCATATAGACCTCTTCATTAGGCAGACTGAATGTCTTCATGACATAGCAGTTGACTTCATCATCATGAGTGTTTCAAAACAAAATACTGTGGAAGCAATGATATCTTTAATGATCTAGCCTCAGAAACAGCAAACCATCATTGCCACACATTCTCCTTATTAAAATGAAGTCACTAAGTCTGAGCAATATTCAATATTCTCCACTTTTAAAAATAATGACATATCAAAAAACCTATTGGTGCTGGGGTTGTGGCTCAGTGGAGAGTGCTTGCCTAGCATGTGTGAGGCCCTGGGTTTAATCCTCTGCACCACATATACATAAATAAAAGATTGTGTCCATCTACAACTAAAAGGAAAAAAAACCCTATAGATGTGTTTGCAAATAACCAAGTATATATATTACATTTTAGAAAATATAAATAGAATAGTTTTATAATATTGAATCAAAAGATTCTGTGAATACATAATTATGTGAAAGAGAAACTTTTATTAATAATCAAAAAGATTTTACTTTATAAAAATATTTAAAATTTTTACTTTAAAAAACCACACACACCTCAATCCAAGATGAAAATTTGTTGACATCTAAATCCAAACCATAGTCTGTGATTTTGAAAATCCAACCCGTAATATTGGGATTTCTAGAACACTGTGATTCTTTTACAATTTTAATAGAGAAACTTTAATTCAAGGATTATATAACTAAAAATATTTTAAAAAGTTATCTGGGAATCCTAATACAGGACTGTTTTGAAACTGGCTTTTTCTAATGCAATTTTTCAGTGTGTATCACTGATAAGTATTCTGAAAAACTACTGATAAATTAAACCCCAACCTCTTTAATGATGATAATAATAATGAAATTAATCATATCATAAGGCTTATTTCCATTACTTAACCTATAATTACTCAGAATTCATTTCTTTGCTTTATAGTATATAAAAGAGAACACTAAAGCAGAGTTAGACTAAGTAAACTTGCCTTATACACAGCAAGTAAGTTTGTCATGTACCTCTGAATATATGGTGCTATGGTTTGGATATAAAGTGTCTCCTGAAAGCTCACCTATGAGACAATGTAGGAATGTTCAGAGGTGAAATGATTATGACAGCTGTGACCTAATTAGTGGATTACTCCATTTGATGGATTAATAATCTGAATGGATTAATGGCAGGGTGTGGCTAGAGAAAGTAGGTCATTGGGGGCATGCCTTGGGGTTTATTGTACTTAAGCTCTCTCTGCTTTCTGTTTCTCAAGAACTGAGCAGATTTCTTCCATGATGGCCTTCCAAACATGATGTTCTGCTTCACCTTAGGACCAGAGCTATGGCATCAATTGACCAAGGACTAAACCTCTGAAACCCTGAGCCAAAGTACACTTTTCCTCTAATTTGTTCTTGTCAGGTGTACTTGTCACAGCAAAGGAAAGCTGACTAACACATAAGGTTACAAAAATTAAGCAAACACACAGGAAGTATATTATACTTAGTCCATTTTTCTTGATTTGGAATATTACCTTTACATTTTCTTATGATTCTATTTGGTGGTTCTATAAAACTATATGACACAGAGGTACTGTAAATGTTTATAATATAGTAATTAAAAACATGTATAAAATTTTAAGGAATCACACAGACAGGGGGATGTGAGAATAAAGTATAAATGTGCAACAACGTTTTGAATATCATGCTTGATTATCTATAGAAGAATCCAAAAACAAAGTTTGTTTCTTTACCTACTATACTGCCTTTCCAAAAGTCAGGCCTTTTCAAATCAGAGGCTTTGTACATATCCCAAACCACTGCTACTATAAAACTAAAAATTTCAGCCCTTAGGAACCTAAATGAGATGGTTAAGAATTAGCAGTTCCCACCAGGAGCCTGTAATACCAGAGGCTCAGGAGGCTGAGGCCGGAGGATCTGGAGTTCAAAGGCGGCCTCAGCAAAGGTAAGGCGCTAAGCAACTGAGTGAGACCTCTTCTCTAACCAAAATACAAAACAGGGCTGGGGATGTGGCTCAGTGGTTGAGTGCCCCTGAGTTTAATCCCCAGTATCTGCCCCACTACAAAAAAAAAAAAAAAGAATTGACAGTTCCTTTAAAAACTTACAACTATGACTATGCTATTATTGACTATTATCTTCTACATTTAATACAACTTCCCTGAAGACAGGATTGCATCTATAAATTCTGGGAAGGGAAAATGGACTTTAAAAAAATAACTCAATTATTCTACATACTTTCCATTATTTAAGGCATAAGACATATTTATATAAATGTTTCAGAGATACTACTTTTCATTTTCTCAACAATTTTTATTACCTCACATATTTCAAATATTAGTCTTTATGTTAGCCTACTTGAAAAATATAATTTGATTTTGAATATGAGTAGATGACAAATGTTAAATAAAAGTACAAAACCATAGTACTCAATAAACATGAAAAAAAAATTTCTTAACAGAACTGGAAGGTAATCCGATCTATTTAATGATATATGATATCACTGATCATATTTGTGTAAAAGATATACCATCTTAATAAAGGACTATATTATTATCTTATATAGTTAAATCTAAATTTATTTCGGCAAATCTCCAATTTCTAAAGTTCTCATACATTTTAATAGGTTTTTGTTACATGTTGTTAGATCACCTCTAAAGACACAAATAGTAAATGAGAAAGTTCTTTAATTTACCTACCCTTCTCCTGCAACCTACCTGCTATTCCTACCAAGAAGTTTCTCAGTGGTCAACTAAGTACCCACCCAACCATATTTCTTCCATATTTTAAATGGCTGCTTCATGGCTGCTAAAAACTTACTACTATGACTAGAGATTTTTGAGACATATGAAAATTCTGGTTCATTATGGCATGGACAGTGATGATTACCAAGAAAGGCCTATGAAAACCATGACAAGGCTTACATACCACTATATGGTGGGTTGTAAATAGTTATATGGGAGAGCACCTCAGGCCAATTCTCCATTTTATCTCATCAACATCTCTGTATAAACGCACACATATTAATCTTTAGGGCTAAACATACCCACAATTTAATTTCAAGATCAGAGAAAAAGTACCTCAGCCTAGCTCTGCCTATTTCACCTCTGCAATCATTTTAAATTCTAAACAAAAAATCAGGCCTTTTATTTCATAACAATAGACGGATTAAATCAGAAATCAGGACTTTGCACATGATAGGAAACACTCCATTACTGAGGTATACCTCCAGTTCTAAACAGGAACATATTTTTTAAATTTTTTCAATCATAAATCTGGAAAATACTTTCTCCAGAAAATGCCAATAATAAATGAGACTTCTGATTGCTAGAGGAGTAAATAATTAGAAAACAAAAAGTCAATGGCTCTAAATGGAGTGGATGGGAATCATGCCTCTGAAGAGGCAAGAAATGCGTGGGGGTGAGTGTTCTGAGCATTTGGCCATATGTAAATACAAATGCACAAGGAAGTCAACATTTTGGCTAACTTTCTCATAATAAAAGGCCAAGTGGGAGGCCAAGTTGTAGAATCTGCAAAGAAGTATCACATTCAATCAGACAATCCATAATTCTAGATTGTAAAATCTGATAGTGTAGTACTATAGTACCCAGCCTACAGCTATAAAAAATAAAGAACAATTTTCTAACATTTAAAACAAACAGAACATTTTAACAGATGCACAATTCATTTACTAACATAAGATTTTTACCATTAAGCTATTACATTCAAAAACCTAAAAATAAAGTTCTATTACAATAAAAATCTTGCTTTCAGAACTTTTTTCCATACTAGGAATTTTCTTCACCAACGGAATCATAAGGAAGTTTAAAACTCTAAAATTATTGAGTAGTATTATAAAACTTTCTTGGCCTGGATACTAACATAATGTGGTTTAATGAAGTATTCCAAACTATTATATCTTCGAAGTGATTTTCAATTTCTAATTTATATAACATGTAATACTTTATTAAGTAAATCCAAAGCTTAATTTAACCCTGTAAAGTCATGAGTTAGTCTACTAAGTAATAAACCGAATCTTTTACATTTGAGTCTAACAATTCTATGATGAGTTCCAACAATACATATGACACTAGTGGGGGTAACACTGAGATTACTAATTTTACAGAATAAAAGTAAATTTCTGGGTTTGGGATACAACTCAATGGTAGAGCATTTGCCTAGCATATACAAGGTCCTAGATTCAATCCCCAGCTCTGTTAACAAAACAAAACAAACAAACAAAAAAAATCACACACACACACACACACACATTCCAATCAACCAATATATAGTTGAACAACGATGGACACCAGTTTTTCCAAGTCACTATCAAAACTAAAACAAAAAACAATCAATAACAACAAAAGCACAAAAAACACTAGCTAACCATATGAAATATTTAGGAGAAGAGAATTAAAATTTTATTCAACTTTTTTTTTTTTTAAATATCTAAGGAACTATTTTGCTGGAAGGTTTTAGGTCCTAGTCCTTTACTTTCTATTTTTGAGATGATAGGTTTTGAGATAGTTGCAAAGAAAGGAATGTTTAGTATGTTTTATTGCTTTATATACATTATCCTCAAATTGCTGGAATTATAAAATTCAATTAATGAAAAATATTAGCCATATATATTTTTTGTGATGTAATAAGAGCACCTAAAACTTACTGAGGTATTGTTATGTGTAAGTATGGGGTTAGGTATACTGTTCATAATTATGATATTATATGAAGAACATACCATATTTAGTTAAGTACTGTTAAAAAACACAAATTTGAAATGAACCAAAATGATTGCTAGTGTCATCACTGGATACCTAAGCATTGTTTGTAACACAGTCTTCTGGATTATCTGATTCTATGAAGTGTATATGGCTTTGATAAATCATTGAGCTATATTCTGAGCTGATAAATTGTTCATTTTTTAAAAATTTTTTTAAAGTTGTAGATGTGGTGCTGAGGATCGAATCCAGTGCCTCATGCATGCAAGGCAAGTGCTCTACCACTGAACTACAAACCCAGCCCAAATTGTTCATTATTAATAGCAATAGTTCTTCTCTATAGGCAATTTGAACAGTCAACTTTACTTAGTGGGACCCATGTTAATTAAAATAATTAATCTGAAATTTGGCTTTAACAGGCACCTCTATTTTTTAATGACAAAAAGGTTTTGACAAGACTCTGTGTTGCATCACCATCTGCCACATCCTGCTCTGATATTTATAAATACAGTTGTGCTATTGACATTTCTACAACTGCTCCAGGTGTAAGGCATTAGAACAGAGAATTCTCTTTGATCACTCCAGTGTCATTTCTTTTATACTCTAAGTAGTCTAGACTACTCCCACATTCCCAGAGGTATGTCTCATAAAAAGTCTTTTAACCTCCAACTAGTTTCTCTAGGTGAAATAGGTTGCAAAAGAGATGATCGGAAGTAATATTTTTTTAAATACAAACCATACAGATTAACCCTTTTCAAAAAACAAAATTAGCTTTTTTATTTAAATCCTTTTAGCTTCTAAAAAGTATAACTCAGAAATGCTAAATGGTTCGTGAAATAACAACTTTATAAGTTTTGATTCAGTATGTTGCATTTTACTCAAATATAACTCCTTAAACTTATGTTCTGCTTAATGTTTTTAGAAATTCATCACACATAGGGTTTCGGGAAGTGTTAAATTAATTCTGAAAACTGGTTCATTGCATTATATTTTACATCAAAACAACAATTAAAAGCATCCCCCTGAGATGTAGACTGTATGAAAACACAAACACACCGGCGCTTGGGCAGTTTTCTCATAATTTAATTAAAGACAAAACAAAAACATGGTTAAATTTTTACTAGAAGTTAAATATAAATATGGATATCTAACAGGGAAAACAGAAAGAAATTGGAAGATTAAAATGTCAAAGAGGGAACACAAGGTTAGGAATTACATGATAAAAATAAGAATCTGATATTTCAAAGAAACTAAGCTAAAATGTTTAATGTTTATGTGAAGAAAAATTCATACTCATTACTAAAGATTTTAAATATGTGATTAAGAAAGAAAATCTGTAATTAAGAATATAGAAAAATTTATTGGAATGAAGGTGATTTGCAAGAAACATGAAGAAATTTAGGAGTTTCCAGGAATTTCTATCACAGAAAAGATAAAATTTTATTTTATCCAAAAATCTTTACTTAAAGGAGAAAGAAAATTTTACTGTATTAGATGGCAGTTACTAAAAAAAAAAAAATGCTTATTTTCTATTTTTGAATAGTCATATAAATAATACAGCCTCAATTCTGTAAGAGGACAGGGAGAAAAAAAATTATTGATTTTCATGACTATTTGTTTATATTATAGTTAACAAAGAAGACAGCCAAAATATTTGATCAGATGTCCAAAACAGAACACAAAAATGATACTTTAAAAATGAAAGTGAAATCAATTTTGCAAGAAGCTTAAAAACAATTGAGTCCATATAACTTAAAACAATATAGAAATACCTCATATACGTTGGACATTGGGCTTTTGAAAAATTCACTATCACATAATAACATAAATTTTCAAGAAACCAAAAGGTATCTAAGCACCAAAGAAAACTGTTGTCTCCAGAAAGCATAAAAGAAACAGGACATTTACTGAAATTGTATTTTAAATGATGAATAGTTAACTCTGACAATCTCCAATTCTTCCCAAATTGAAGACAACTAAAAGTGGTTGAAAAGCAATACTTAAAATCTCCAACATGTAAAGATGTCAAAATTAAAATTGTCTAAGGGTGAGAGAACTATCTTCAATAAGGAAAGCAAGATGAGGTTGCCAGATAGAACACAAAGATTTTAATTCTGCTTCACTTAATTACCCAACATGATATTCTATCTTATTAAATCAGAATGCTAATCATCAAAATGAAGACAAAGCAGGGTGTGATGGTGCACACCCCTGAACCCAGCAACTCAGAAGACTGAGGAAGAAGGATCACAAGTTCAAGACAGCCTCAGCAACTTAGCAAGACCCTGTTTGGACTGAGGGATGCATTCAGTAGTAAAGTACCCCTGGGTGTTCAATCCCTAGTATTACCAAGATGGGATGCAGGTGGGGAATGAAGACCACATCTTCTTTTTTGACCTCTGGGCTCTAATAATTGGGAGTATACTGTAGTATAAAAGAGGGTAGTAAAGAAGTGATATTTTAAGTAACTGAAGTGGATCTGAGTTAAGAAAATGTATAGCTTAAGCTTGTGGTGAAAATATTTCAAACAGTACAGAAAATTTTTATGAATAGCCATACCAGACCCCCTCCAAAAAAATACATGATAATAGTATATAATAAATACCAAGGGAGCATATTTGTGGAGTAGACGTCTTCAAAGAAATATCAAGGAAACAACCATCAAGCAAACCAACATGTATGTTCATTATGAGAAGAAATGAGAAAGAACAGAATAGTAAAAAATATTTAAAATTATAATGGTCAAATACTTGCAAATTTGACTGAAAAGAATCTACACAATCAAGAAAATCCATTATTTACTCACCTTTTGTTTAAAATTCTTATTTTTTAATATTTATTTTTAAAATTCAGATTATACTATACATCTTTATAGGATATTAACAATGAAATACTTCTTTTTAGCCAATAAAATAAGATACTTTTACCTGTGTTTCCTTTCCAATAGTAATTCTCCAAACTGACTAGAGCAATTAGATTATCCTTTGGTGTGTGGTAAACGATATAGTCAAAGGTAAGATCCACTCCGACTTGTATCTCTGATGTATCAAGCCCACATTCTTAGTCCATTGTAATGACATCAAACTAAATAATTTCTCAACAAAAGTATGTACTTAAGCAATACTGTACCTAACAGCAACAGTAGGAATTCACATTTTAGGAATTAGTTTTTAGTTTTACAAAAATATCTACTTTGTATCAAATGTTTGTTTTCCTATTCTGTTTATCAACCACATAATTGTATTTTTTTTTTTTTAATGACAAAGGTAACTGAAGTGTAGTGTCAAAAACAAATTCCAAATAAGTTAAAGTTTTAGTAAAGGAACCGAGAAAGTTCTTTTCAGAGTCAAAACTACTTATTTCTGAAATGTAACTTTATTCAAACACAACCTGATGATATATATTCATTTGTGTGGCGTGCCTAAGCAAAATTAGGGTCCATTCCCTCTCCCCACCGATGCAGTACTAGAGACTGAATCCAGGGCCTTATGCATGCTAGGAAAGCACTCTACCACTGAGCCACATTCCCAGCCCCCAAGAGGTCACTATTTTCAATGATTATATTTTCAGAAGACTAAGTAACTGCTGACTGAGAAGTAATTGTCCAGGGATTTAGGACACAGGAATCTTTAAGGGAGGTTGTTATTTTACCTACCACAAACACATATTGGTATAATAATGAATAATCACAACCATGATCCAAAAATCATGGCTCCCAATCATCTGTTCTCAGAGGGAAAAAAAGAAGTTGGATAATTCATATACTATCAAATAAGCATTACTTTCACATTGAGCATAGTGACACTTATGTATAATCCAGTGTTCAAGAGGCTGAGGAAGGAGGATTTTATGTTTGAGACAAACATCAGCAATTCAGGAAAACCTTCAGCAACTTAGCCAGACCATGTCTTAAAATAAAAATACAAATGTAGTGGGCATGTAGCTCATTGGAAAAGCATCCCAGGGTTCAATCCCCGCTACTCCCCCAACCAAAAAAAGGACTTGGGATATACTCAGTAAAGGACCTGTAGGTTCAATCCTCCATATTAAAAAAAAAAAAAAAAAAATTACTGTTGCTATCAAATCCCTACTTTAGGGGCTATCTTATTTCCTCAATTCTTTTGTATCCTGAGGAGGAGTTTCCTAGGATATGGGACTTTGCTAAAACTGGGGAAATCCTGGCAAAGAGGGAGAGCTGGTCACCATTCCAACATCAGAGAGTAACAGAGGTGCATACATAGTCTGGGATACACTGGAAAACAGGCAGAAATCTATGAAGCAATGAAGAGAGCCCTCATAAGAAAACAGCCCTGTTCTTATACTTCCAGCATCCAGAACTGTAAGGAAATAAATTTCTGTCGTTTTATTTACCTACTCTACGGTCTTTGTCATCATGGCCAGAGCAGATTAATAATAATATCTAAGAACAAAAAAGAAAATCACCTTTTATTCCCTATTTAACCTGGGCTCAAAAAGTGACTACTAACAGGATGTTTTACAAAAACAATAAAAATTGATTGACAATACAAAGATGTCCTCCACAGTCTTCTTCATAAAAATGATCAAACATTAAGTTTTTATATGACTGAGGTTGTGGCTCAGTAGTAGAGCACTTGCCTAGCATATGTGAGGCACTGGGTTTGATCCTCAGCAACACATAAAAATAAATAAATAAATAAAGGTATTGTATTCCTCTACAACTAAAAGAAATTTTTTAAAAGATTCATTTCTTACAACCTAAAATATTACACTACACCTGAATTTGATTGTATGTTTAATACAAAAGAGTCATTTCAAAATAGAAATCAATCAACCAATCATCTTTATTTTATTTCTCAATTTTCCAGTTCTTGAAGTTAATTAGAATTTAAAGGGAAAGCATTTATCAACAAAAATAACAATTAATCCATCCATGAGAACTAAGCAGGATTCTGACCTAGCTTTCAAATTTCAGAGATAAGAACCAGAGGTACATAAAGATTTTTCATATCCTTCAAAGCTGGAAGTTTAAAAAGAACACAAATTCATTAACTCCACAGTAGCTTAGACCGCTAACTCAAAAGAGTATATATATCTCAAAATATGTTTATTCAATTACCCACTAGATGGTATGGGTGTAAGTATATAGACTCATATAATACATACACATAAACATATGAGCATATATGTATATACAAGATATACCCAGATATATACGTTTCAACAGATGCATAGATACATATACATCTACATGCATGTATTTGTATCTATATATAAAGCAGAATTGTTTGTATCTTGTAAAAATATTCTTTCTAAACACCATATAAAACGCAGAAGCCATAAAGTTTTGGGTTGTTTTTTCATATTTTTTATTGGTAAACTATAGTACGAAATGGTGGGATTTGTTACTGTATATTCATACATGCAAACAATATAACAATATAATTTGGTCAATATCATTCCTCAGTGTTTCCCCTTTCCCTCTACTATTCCCTCTTTCTGGTTCTTTTCCTCTGCTCTAGTGATCTCCCTTTGATTTTCCTAAGATTCCCCCTACCTTTCTTTTACTTTGTCCTCTCTAGCTTCCACATGAGAGAAAACATATGATGATTGACTTTCTGCGTACGGCTTATTTCACTTAATATAAGTTCCATACATTTTCCTGCAAATGATATAATTTCATTTTTCTTTATGGCTGAATTAAACTGCATTGTATATATAAACCACATTTTCTTTATCCATTCATCCACTGACAGACACCTACACTAGTTCCATCCTCATGCCTCAACCTCCCAATGCTGGGTTTGTGGTATGTCCCATTACATCCAGCTTCAGAAGCCATAAAGTTTAATTACATTAAAAACACTGAGCCAAGTGTGGTAGTACATGCCTATAATCTCAGCACCTCAGGAGAATTTTGAGTTCAAAGCTAGCCTCAGCAAAAGCAAGGCACTAAGCAAGTCAGTGAGAACCTGTCTCTAAATAAAATACAAAATAGGGCTGAGGATGTGGCTCAGTGGCCTAGTGCCCCTGGTACCTCCTGCCCAAAACAAACAAACAAACATTGAAGGTTACATTAAGAAATCTGGCACAATAAAAAACATATGCAAAGTTAATCTACAAATAATAAACAAGGAATACTTTATTTGATAAAAATGAATGTTATCCATAAAGTATGAAGTATGTCTACAAATCATTAACATGTAAAAAATTATAAAATAAATAGTGAAGGGTTATAAATACCTAAGAAAAATGTAAATGAACAATAAACAATAAAAGATATTCAACTTTACCAATAACCCAAGAAATAGCAATTAAAATAATTTTTGCTTATTTGATGGCAATGACTATTAAATTCCTAATTCAGATGAACGAAACTATTCTATGGCAGTAAAATATAGACTGGAACAAATTTATCAGAAGTTCAGAATCATTTTGCATCTTTTCTTTAATTTTTAAAATAATTAACCAACCCAGGACTGGAGCTATAGCTCAGTGGTAGAGCATTTGCCTAGCACATGTGAGGCACTAGGTTTGATCCTCAGCACCACATATAAAAAGATAGATAGATAAAAGAAATGAAGGTATTGTGTTCATTTACAACTAAAAAAATTTTTTTTAAAATAATAATTAACCAACCTGAGCCACTCTAATTGAATTCTGGGTAGAGCCACCAGCATGATATTCGACTTTGAATTTTTTTACCAGTTCATCAAACCTATGAGGAAAACACAGTATGAAAAAAAAAAATGTTAGCATATTTCAATGTCACAATGTGAAATTTTCTGACTAAAAGTACATTAAAATAAAATTAAGTGAAATTATGAATTATATATTAAAGAAATGAACTAAAGTCTCATATGGCAAACAAGCTAAATTTCCATATTTAAGAAATATTCCTATAAATATACAACTACAAGAATTTAAATATATAAAGTACTGTAATTAACCATTACATGAAACAGAAAGTAAAAATAAAATTCATAAACTGCCAAACAAAATGAGTCAAAATCAGATTCCACTTTCAGAAATACTTATAAACATACAGAAATCTCTTTCCTCATTCCACATCACTATGAGAGTTTTCTATAGAAACCAAAATTTCACTAATTAATGCAATCCCTGGAATCAGTGTAAGAGGCATAAAAATTAAAACCTTATACTTCAAGAGATGATGAAACATTTTGCTTCCTCTTCTATACATTTTACTAATGGTAAGAAAATTTGTGTGTGTGTGTGTGTATCACACAGACACACACACACACACACACATCACAATTTGATTTTAAAAAATACACACACAAAATTAACCAAAGCATATCAGCCTTGCAAAGTAAGGAAAGATGCCACAAACAGACTGCAAATTTGAAAAATAACATATTCTAGTACAAAAAAAAAACAAAAACCCAAAACCAAATACAATAAAATTGAGGAAGTACTGCTAGGAGACACAACAAAGCAAGACAAAATACTTTAAATAAACACTCTATTTAGAAACCTAGGGTGGTTGCCCAACTACTTCCACCTTACTCAGAGGAGTAAAATTTAAGCATATCAATGTCTTGGTAAAGACCTCCCTATTTTGACAAGTATATAAATTCCAAGACTACCAACCTCTTTGCTCTTCATTTTTCTCCCTCCTTCCCTCTTTCTTTTCGTTCCACAGTTTTTAAAAAATATATTCACACACCATACAATTCATCCACCTAAAGTGTGCACTCCACCATTACTACAGCCAACTTTATTTCTACTTATTTACTTGGTACCAGGGACTGAATCTAGGGGTGCTTAACCCGTGAGTCACATCCCCATCCCTTTTTCATTTTGAGACAGGATCTTGCTACATTGCTTAGGGCCTAGCTAAGTTGCTACGGTTGGCTTTGAAATTGCTATCCTCCTGCCTCAACCTCCCCAGCTGCTGGGATTATAGGCGTACACCACTGCACCTGGTACCACAACCAACTTTAGAACAAAACATAAAGCTTTTCTATATAAAAGCAAAACCAAACAAAAATTTAACTGTAATAAAAAGAGAATGTTTAAAAACAAAAAAGGTTATTTTACCAAAAGTTAAGTGCTCACACAAAAGAGAAATAAAAATATTAAGTCTCATATAAATGGACAAATGAACAATGAACAAAAGAAAAAAATGATACACTAATGTTGAAAACTAATGAACCCCTCTTGTTAGCAATTGAAGGCATACACATGTCTACACAACAAATTAGCTGAGTATATAAATTATAATACTCAGCACTCGTGGGGATGTAAAAAAGCTGACATACTCATACAATAGAAGTGACAGAACTCTTTTGGAAAGCAATTTGGCACTACGTATCAAGAGCCAAAAAAGAAAATGTCTATTTCATATTACTGTAAAATTCTATTGGTTGGGAGACTCTACCTCATGAAAGTAATCCAAATAATAAAAGATACTATACAAAAGTATGCTAAAGTTGCTCGTCTTATCATAATATGTAATAAAGACCAAAAACAATATAAATGTAATATTATTGTTTACATGTTTCACTATTAAAGGAAAGAATTGTAACATATTACAAAGATATGAATAGTATAGAGTGAATGAATATATTAAAAATGTACTAAAGAAGCAAATAAAGTCAAAATAACACAAAATGTAAACATCTGTAATTTATGAAAAGTAAAATATAATACAAGGCCCTTGTATTTACTGTTCAATGACATTATCAAAATGTAAAAATGTATTCAATGTGATTAGTATTTTTTCTTTAAAATTCATTGAAATTATAAGAAAGGATATAATATTAACATGCATATAGCATTTTTATTATAAGCCTTTACCCTTTTGTGCTTTCTATAATTTGATAATGCTTATATTCATATTTTAATGAAAATATTTTAACTAAAGAGCACTTTTAAATAAAATTTAATGTTACTGAAAAATAATTCAGAATTTTAAAGAACTGAACTTAAATAAATAAATAAATAGATGAACCTTACCTTTCTAAATGAATTTTAATACTTATTATGACATTATATAAGAGAATTCAAATTCTAAGTAATGCTTTCCAATATCATATAAAATATCACTATATACTTCATATACAAGCATTTCTGAACAATATAACAGCTATCTAAAGATCTGCTTTTCTTTTAAGAACAGTAGAAGGAAGTAGAGAAACTCTCAAGATAAATGACCAGTGACTAACTTGGTAGTCAAAGGTATAAACAATACTACTTTAGTATTAAATCTCTTGAGATACTGTACCATTTTAGAGTTATTTCATATACAAGAAAAGGTATCAAATGAAATGATCCAATGTGGAGATTTAAAATCTGCTTAACAAAGAAAGCACTGACTTCTGGTAAAAAAGTAAGAAAAGTTTGCTTATGCTGAGGATGTAGCTCAATAGTACACAGCTTGATAAGCATACATTAAGTCCTGGGTTTAATCCTCAGCACTGTAAAAATAATAATATTGCTGGGTCATTGGTATGCTACTGGCAGCAGCAAAGACTTTGCTAATTGTAGAATACCTGGACAGTGACGAAATGACCAAAGTAAACACAGGCAACCTAATATAATCCATCACTTATAAGAAAGTCCTTTGGCACTGAAATCAAGGCATAAGTATTAATAGAAATAAATGCAGGGTGGTGCATTACAAAACATTCACTTTTTCAAAAGCAATAATTATTATACTAACTATAACACAGCAGATGAGAGGAAGGCGACTGAACAATTTAATGGAAGAAATATGATGTCACAGTGAAAAAAATGCAACTTGTTTTAGTCGTGATTAAAATACACTAGTCATACCACACAAGGTGGTACATGACTGTTAATCCCAGCAACTCAAGAGGCTGAGGCAAGAGGATCTCAAGTTCAAGGCCAGCCTCAGCAACTTAGCGAATCCCTAAGCAACTGAGATCATGTCTCAAAAAAGAAAATGGACTGAAAATATAGCTCAGTGGTAAAGCACCCTAGGTTCAATCTCCAGTACTGCAAATAAATTAATTAATTAAATATACTGGTCATTTTGTAAGACTTTATAAAATTATAATACAGAACAAGCAGTAAAGGGTTTTCAAATTGTTTTAAGAAGTTGGATAACACACACAAGCACAGAATAAAACAACATATTCACTGTGGAATGCATATTCAACTTAGAAGAGTTAGCACTCAAGAATGAAGAAATGTCTAGCACAGAAAAATAAAGAAAACCAGGAGGGTAAAAGTAAGACCAAAAACATTTTGGGGGGAGATGTTAATATAACTATATAAATGCACTATAAATAAAGAAAAATGTAAGATCCTTTACTCCATTGACTGGGATCCATGAATGAAAAAGTACATCTTACCTGTAATTTGAGGATTAAGTATGGTCTAGTAGAATTTATAAAATTAAAAGAAATCAGGTTGAAATTGGGGGCATTTTGACTAATTATTATTTTTTATTTTGAGTAATTATTATTCACTGGAAATTAATATAAAAATCCACTCACTAATATGCTTCATTTTTAACCCTAAATCACCAGAACAATGATGTTAGTTGTCTACACAAATGGCAAAGTTACATATTGTATTTTAAAAACACAAACTTTTTCTTTTCTGAAATTCCTTTAAAAACCACAAAAGACAAAGTTAATATTTTTCACATTACAAAAAATTAATTCTGAGCAAGTCTGACGAACTAAGCTCATCCTTTATATGTCATAGTAAGACTAGTCACAATTTTTGGTATAAAACCATTGCTTCTAATTTGTGACTTAACTGATCAATTATTTCAAAAATTTCTATTATAGAAAGATTTTTATATTTGTTAAAATATTAATTTCTAAAAGGGTATATTCATGCAGAACACAGAAACAACTCTGAAAACTCAATGAAAAAATAATCTAAAAAAGAATAGGTTAGAAGAGTAACTAAAATTTTACCAAAGAAAAAATACAGATGGCAAATAAGCATTTGGGGGAAGTGCAGGAGATCAAATCCTGGGCCATGGATATGGTAGTCTGTGGTCGTTCTGGTTACTGGTGTGGTCAACTGGGTCACTCAGCTACCTCAGTTGCTGAGGGTAGAGACATGGAGTCACCACACAGACACCAGGGGCTGATGAGAAGCTGGCTGGTGACAACTGCAGTCGACATCCAGCAGTCTGTTTATTTTTGGAATGCATACAACTGTTATAGGGTTCGGGTGGGACATGCCCGTCAATCATACATAAGCAAGATAATATCCATAAGCCAACCATCTTATGCCTAATGTAACCGCATTATGAGGAAGCTCTAAATATCGCTGTCGTGGTGGAAAGCAGTCTGGAAGGGTCTTTGTCCTTAGGGGAGGGGGTCTTCTGAGTCAGGGGTTTCATGCGCTGAAGCTCCTGATTATCAGTTTCCTGGCCTGGTAGTCTGGCAACACTAACCACAAGTGCTGAGGATTGGTTTCACTAAAGGCTCACTAGAGCAGAGCAACCTGTCCTACAGGTGTTCCTTTCAGGCCTGAACGAGCATAGATTTTTCAAGCACTTGGAGTTGCTCGTAACTGCTAGCTGTAAACCAAAAGATATTCCAACAGTAGTCAGGTGCTAGCGGATTGTGGTGGTTTAGGGATGAGGTGTCCCCGAAAAGCTCATGTGTGAAGCAATGCTAGAATGTTTACAGGTGAAACAACTGGACTGTGAAACACTTAACCTAATCAGTGCAGGAATCCACTTGAATGAACTGAGTTGTAACTGTCAGCAGGCAGGTTGTGGCTGGAGGAGGTAGGTCACTGGGGGCGTGGCTTTGGGGTTTACATTTTGTCCCCAATGAATAGAACTCTTTCTGTTTCCTGGTGCCATGTCCTAAGCTCCTTTCCTCCACCACACTCTTCTTTCATGATGTTCTCCCTCAGCTGGGGCCCAGAGCAAATGACCTCTGAAACCAAAGCCCCAAATATTTTTTTGCATGCAAGTGTTTTTTGACAGGTCTTTTGGTCATAGTATGGAAAAGCTGACTAAAACTAAAAAAAAAAAAAAAAAAAAAAAAAAAAAAAAAACTGAGCTATGTCCCCAAACCTAAGTATAGATCTCATTATCATTAATCATAAAAAAATCTAAATTAAAATTATAAGGAGATACATCTGTTGAAAGGCTGTTTTAAAAGGTGACAATATTAAGTAGTGAAAATACTAAAATGCCAAGGATTAAAACCACTGAAATTTCCACACTTTGCTTATAGAAATGCAAAATAGTACAGCAGTTTGGCAATTTCTTAGAAAATTAAAATTTTACTTGCTAGATATATCTCAAGTACCCAAACATTTTAACAGCCTTATTATTTCCAAATACTTGAAACAAACCAAATATTCATCAAATGAACAAAATGCAAAAAAAAAAAAATCAAAAGAAGGAATGTTACTAAGCAGTAAGAAGAAATGAACTAATACTCTCCACAACATAGATGATGCTCAAAAGCACTATGCTATGTCAAAGAGGCCAGATATAAAAGGGTTACATATAATATGATTCCATTTTTCTGACACTCTGGATAGGACAAAACAACAGAGACAAAATCAGCTGCCAGAGAGTAAGGACAGGAAATAAAAACTAATTATGAGGAACTATGAGTCTTAAGGGCAATGAAAATTTTCTATTTTAGTCGTGATTACACAACTAAATATTTGTCAAAATTCAAAGAATTTTATACATTTAAAGGGTGAATTTATTATAAATTATACCTTAACATACCTTAAGAAGCTTGACACACAAACATATGTCTGTGTGTTTGTGTGTGTGTGTGTATATGTATGTATGTGTATACATACACATACATACATATACACACACACACATATATATACACATACATACACAAAAACATATACAGTTTGTGGGGTTGTGGCTCAGCAGTGGAGCACTCACCTAGCACATGCGAGACACTGGGCTCAATCCACAGCACCATATAAAAATTAATAAATAAAGTATTGTGTCCAAATACAACAAAAGGAAAAAACAAACATATACAAATACCTAAGGAACCAATCAAGGAAATTCCCAAAGACCAGTTCTACCTACCTATATATCCAGCCCTCCATCTGTATCTTGTATGTACATGTATACATAACTTTATATTCCTATCTATACAGAAGACATATACATGGGTATACAAAGACAAATGTGAAACACATTAAGAGCTCAAAATAATCTTATGAGACAAATAAAATTAATACCATTATCCCAATTTTCCAAATAAAACTACAAACTTAAGAGTTTTAATGACTTGTTCTCTAAACTTCTGATTCTGAAATAGTCTCAATGAAGGGCAAAAAGCCTCCTACAACAAATAGCTCCACATCTTTAACCATGATTTACCAATATATAACATTTTACAGATTTTATTCTCTATAGATAACATAGACCAATATGTAGTTTTTCAGAATAATTTTGTAGTAGGCTGTATATCATGTACTTCTTTAAATTATAATATCTCAGTAGGAACTTCCTAAAATTTAGTTTGTACCTCTAAAATCATCTGAATGCATAAGGCTCATACAGAGAGTACCCAATTCCAATCCAGTGCATTTCCTTCTCTCATTCCTTATCTTCCCACTGTGTATCTCCCTTCTTCCATAGTTAGATGCTCAGCTCTGAGGTCCAGGTCATAGCTCAATATCCCTTAATGAACAAGTTCCTAACTAGAATGAACTTGGGATTGTATTTGGAAAGACGACCTGCCTGATGATTCCCACTGTACAAACCACATATCTGAAACTTGTGTTGATGTACAGTTTGTTCTTGATCTACATTTTCAATACTCTACTCCTCTTTCTTAAAAGTTCATAAACCTCCCTACACCTAGGCTCTCTAAATGTTTAGACTTACAGAAACAATGAGATTACTGAAATAAGATGTTTGTTCCTCTTCTTTTAAGAATTTTAAATTATTAGTATGTTCTGTCTTCTAGCAATTCGAAGGATCAGGGTATATATATATATATATTTGTGTCCTTTGTATTGCAAAAAATGAGAGAATTCAGATTCATTACCCTCTAAGCTTTAAATGACTTTTGATGGATTCTTCACAGCTAATAAGTAAGCTGTGAAGCAGACTCAGGAAGAAGATCCATCTAATAATGAGAGAAACATTAAAACTGTAAAAACTAAGAATATCTAGAAAAAAATGTTGTGGCCTGAAATTAAATGAATTACTTTTTAATAAAAGTTACCTTAATTATTTTTAGGACACACCCAGAAAAATGCAACCTTAAAGGCTAGAAAAAATAAAAGAATGATAAGTAAGATAAAGGTAGAAAAGAAATTAAAAGCACAGAAAAAACAAAAAAGGCTTTTTTTTTGGGGGGGGGGGGTGTGCTGGGGATTGAACCCAGTGCCTTGTGCATGTGAGACAAGCACTCTACCAACTGAGCTATATCCCCAACCCCCAGTTTAATTTTTAATGTGTGATTTTTCCACTTAGCAGACAAGAAGGAAATGTTTCTTGAAAAAAAAAAAAATGTCACATTAGAGCTAGGGTTGTGGCTTAGAGTTAGAGCGCTCTCCTAGCATGCATGAGGCACTGGGGTTGATACTCAGCACCACATTAAAAATAATAATAAAATAAAGATTGTGTCCGCCTAAAAAAAAATTGTTTTTTTTTCTCATGATTGTACCCTAAATGTAGCAACAATTATTCTTCTATGGAAAAAAATGTATTTTGGGAAAATATAAAAATTATGACCTGAAAAATGGGCAAAACTCAACACTTTATTATTCACTTCTAGCTAAAGAAACTGCTTTCCATTTTCACAGAAACTAAAGCCACTGTATTATCCCAAATTCAGGAAGAATAAGGGAAACTGAGAAAGACAGAAAGAGTGTTCATCATATCTGAATAAAAAAAGACATAGATTGTGCTAATATCACTACAGCATAGAAATAAACATCAACAATGTTAAACATTTCATGAAGATGGATATGAGGGATAACACAAAATCTTTCAAATTCTGAAAATGTAACTTCCTTAAGAAAACATTCATAACTGCCAAGTGGGAATTTTTATGAAGTTCTTTCCTAGATATCTAAACAAATAATGAATTTAAAGCATAAGTAATTCTAAACAGATTATACTTATTAAGACCAAATGCTAATAGAATAACATGGATAAGGGGGTTCCTCCATAGGCAAAATTTAAGATTCAAAGCTCTGAAATCGTTGACCACAAATGTTTTGTGAGGTTGAAAAAACTTCACTTAAATGTCAGTTTGATAAAAGCCAAAAGAACATTTCCCACATCTGTTTATATTTAAGCATATTTTAAAAAGATGGAAAAAGTAACAGTCATTCAAAACTAGGGTTAAGCGATTAGTTCATAAGGATTGTAATTTAAAAGTATTTCACTAACCTCTAATTTTATTTTCTTTGATAAGAAAGTGGTTTTAAGCATGTGTTACTTAGATAAGCCCTTATTCAATTCTAAAATGTTTAAAAGTTTACTTAGTTCCATTTATAACTTTGAAGATGAATGAAGTTCTCTGTATGTGAGATAATCAAATATATTATCAAAATGTACTTTGTATATAAGTATAGATGATTAAAATAAAATGGTAATTCCTAAATGATAGGTGTCTTAGATTTTTACTCATTATAAAAACACAACAGAATTCACTAAGCCAATTTATAATTTTCATTAAACAGTTAATTGTTTGACATTTAGTTTTAAACCATATAAGGAAAAACCAGATGAAAGGAAAAAAATAATACAAAATAGTTATCAAAATGACATATGTAGTTTTTTGGTAAAACCTAGAATGTTACTCACATGTCCACAGGCCATTCCAAAATACAAGTTACTCTCTCCTCCCACCCTTTACTGGTTTGCTTTCTGTTACTTCTATCATAAAGTCTGTGGTTAAATGGGGCCTGAGTCTCTCTGAACATAGAAAAGTTAGAGAAACATATGTAACAGATATGGAAAGTAGCCAAGCAATAACTAATCATTTCTCTCTACCAAACTTTAAAAAATATCACCCATTAGAAACAAACAAGTAAAATTCCTACCAAAATATAACATTAAACCTCTGATCCTCAGGAGCATATAGTGCATCACAGCCAACATTTTACTGACAACAACTAGAAAGTCCAAAAAACCATAACTCATATTGTTAAAAGACAAAGAGCTATGGACGCAACAACAACAAAGTGGATAACTTTCCAGAGAAGTGAGAACTGTTCACAGGGTAGACCAGAACTAGCAGTTTTCTATCCTACCTGCCCACTTTTGCAGCCAGGGAAACAAAGTTAGACAAAATTTTACATTTCCCAACCGCAAACACACAGCTAGTTTGTCCCACGTCACACCTGCTGAATTCTGAAACTGAATGGTAAGCTAAAGAAATTAGCCAAAAATCACCTTAAAAAAACAGTTCTCCCAGTCTGGCAGTTGTTTACAAAATAAAAAACAGGCCAGAAAAAGAGAAACCAAAAACAATGAAACTGCTAGGAGTGGAGAATAAAAACTAAGGACCCATAGGAATTCTTGGTATTAGGGAAACCATATGTCTACACTGGTTAAATCTAGAAGTTGAAAATTCAGATTTTGTGTTTACTAGAAGACAGGGATGGGATAAAGGGTAAGGGAATTAAAAACAATAGGGACTTTAAAAGTTACATAAAACTAAAGTGATAAAGGGGGAAACTAAAGTTCTAGAACAAAACATTGGTCTCTTTCTTGAGAAGGCTTCCAAATTCTGAAGGTGTATGAAGCAGAAGAATAAACAATTTATCTGGAAACCTCAAAGGGCAGTTTGGTGCCCATGTTCTGGTAGACTACTTCAAAGATGATGGGAAAAAAATCTCACTGGTCTCATTTCGAAGTCCTAGAGGTTCAAGCTACAGAACAGAGGCAAACAGGGAAGACTAAACCATCAACAATGAAAAATCACCTTTGACCTAAGCTTAATCCTTCATATTATTAAGGGATCAACATTTCCCTCACTCTGGATCAGCTTTACAGACAAAAGGATGAACACTGGTGGATGATATAATCTGAAGGACCTATAGAACAAAACAATAAACAACTGAAAGTTCTATCAAGAGGTAAAAGAATGACTTAAAAAAAAAAAGAAAATAAAAAGATTAAAAAATAATTCAGACACTGAAATTCAAGAAGGGTACTTCAAAATAACTATAATATTTTTAAGAGAACAAATGAAAGGATGAACAAAAAACTAGATAAATGAATGGAGAATTTCTTCAGAGAGTTGAAAATTGTGGGTAAAATAAACATCTAATTAAGGAAAGAATAATCATCTAAAACTTAATAGTTTTGAAAGTAAGAATTCATTGGCTACATCTAAAATTAGATTATTCCCTCTGTATCTCTCTACTCCTTAGCCCCAGATACCGCCGGCAAAGTAATAGAAGTATCCAGTAATAGTTAAAAAATAAATCCCCAGTTCTCCAGCTAGAGGACCAAAAGGAGAGCTCCATGAAACCTCAAAGTACTAGTGCTCCTGAAATACTGGGGGTAAAAATGAAGGCTCAGCACACAAAAAAAAAAGATGTTAAAAAGACCAAATGAAAATTTGGAACTTAAAAATTCAACAGATTGACAAAAAGCAAAATAAAAAAGAACTAAATTAATATACTTAAAAGATAAAGCAATTAAAATTTTCCAATCTGAACAATATACAGAAAAAAGATTTAAAAGTACTGAACAATTACTCAAGAGACCTGAAGAAATACCAAAAGAACTAACAATTGTGTCGTCTTAATCCTAGAAGAGAAAAAGTGCATGCAGAAAAAAAGAAATTTTAAATAATGGCTCAAAATTCCTACATTTGGGCAGGGAGTGTGCTCAGTAATAGAGCATTTGCCTAGCCTGGACAGTGTCCTGTGTTAAATCCTGTGCAAAGGAAGGAAGAAAGGAAGGGAGGGAGGGAGGGAGGGAAAGGAGAAAAGGAAAAGAAGGGAAGAAACAGAGGAATGAAGGCAGGCTGGTTTCTGAATTTCACTAAACACACTGTTACAGATTCAATAAACTCAGGGGTGAAAAAAAAAAAACAACAACCCAGGATAGACAAACAGACAACAACAAAAACCCACCTCCAGACACACCAGAGGAACCCAGAGAATGGAACGGAAGAATGATGATACTTAAGAGGAAAAGGTACCAACAAAGAGGGATGGAAAACAGTTGTCTGCCAGAAAAAAGAACAAAGAGAGCGCCGAATTTCAAGAAAGATGGAAAAGAAGAGAGGGGAAGAAGGAAGGAAAGAAGTTTCAACATACCCAAATTCCTTACTAAGGCCATAGAATACCAATCTGATACTGGTTTATGATTTGACATCACAAAATGTCAGGGTAGGCAGCATTCCTTAAAGGTTAAAAGTAAAGGTTCTGGGGCTGGGGATGTGGCTCAAGCAGTAGCAAGCTCGCCTGGCATGCGCGGGGCGCTGGGTTCAATCCTCAGCACCACATAAAAATACAAAATAATAATAATAATAATAAAGATGTTGTGTCCACCAAAAACTATATATATATATATATATATATATATATATATATATATATATATATATATATAGTTTTAAATATATATATATTAAAAAAATCTCTCTCATTAAAAAAAAAAAAAAGTAAAGGTTCTGGTGTCAGGCCTGATTTTAATCTCATAATCATCTAATTATATGATGGGGCAAATAATTTAAACATCACATAAAAGACTTTCTCATTTTGTATTCTGCTGTACTTAAGCACATTGCCTGACAGATATGAATATGGCTGGATTGGATGGACAAATCATATAGCCTCTAAACTGTGATATCTGCATTTTGCTGGTGAACCTTCCTCCAACAGCCTTCCAGTTGCTGCTGTTAGATTTTTTTTTTTTTTTTTGGGGGGGGGGGAAGGGGAGTGAGGGGATTGAACCCAGGACCTTGTACATGCTAGGCAAGCACTCTACCAACTGAGCTATATCCCCATCCCCTGCTGTTAGACGTTTAAGAGAAAGTGAACTACAGACCTTCACAAATTTTAACAAATATAGGTTTCTATTAAATATTTTAAAAATAATTTAACACTGATTTGATTTTTGCCTATGACCACTGTACCTATGTAAAACATTACAATATAAAGAAAATTAAGGCAAAAGAATTCAGATGAACAATAATTCAGAACTTCATTTATAGATAGAGATTTAACTATAAGACATAAATTTTAGGTTAACACATAGATACAATGTTGCCCAGTAAGAGAAAACAAAATCAAATCTAAACAAATGAGATCAAACAACGTGCTGCAACTTGCTTTCTCTCAGCATGATGTGTGTATGGGGGGCACTATTTCACCTTTTCATGACATTTACTTTATACACAGTAAGCACTCAATAAATGTTACCAACTATTTTTATCATTGAAGAAGAATAACTGAGTTGTTGATTTGAAGAGAAGTATTAATTAGGCTATCGTCTTTAAAAAAAAAAAAAAAAACTAAAGATTGACATTTTAAATTCTAAGTCCAAACTTCTCAATAGTTTAAAGATGTGTGATACAAAGCATTCTCAATCCCCAGTGTACTAAGGAATGAAGAACAAAAATCTACTAAATAAACTATTAAACAATTAAAATTTTGCAGCTATACAAAACAACTACTAACCACACAGCAATGTAAATTCAAAACCACATACAACACACATTCTTTTTGTATTACTGTTATTTAATACAATTCTCATTTTGATATTACCTTTTAAAACAAATGTAGAAGTTTTATTTTTTCATGCATTTGCAGCAAGACATTTAAAAACCAATATGAAAAGTGTTTAGATAATGAGAAGGTATTTTCTTTCATCTTCCAAATACTACAAACAAAGATTCCAATAAAGAAAACCACAAAGTTTGCTAAAGTTTAAAACATCTGGAGAATGTCTTAAGATATTCATTCTTAAGAGCTCTATATTAAAGAACAGCCTGAAGGGAAAATGATAAATCTGCTCTGAAACTGGAAGTATGTTTTTAATTCCATTTAATATAAACAGGATTTTTTTTTCCTTAAAGGAGGGGAGGGACTATAATTAGGAAGCAAAGTACCAAAAGACAAAAGTACGCCATAAAAGGAAACTTTAAAAATTAAGATTGAAGCTCAATATAAGACAAGCATGAAAATATGTTTTTACTGACATATCTGCATTCAGAAGGTAAATGTCAGTATTTCTTTGGTAACTACTAACTGAAGAAAACTGGGTGACAGTTTCACAGGTGATTATTTCATTATTATGCTTTCTGACTTCAGAATAGATCACAAATATTCTGGTGAGATATGTCCCAGCTGTAAATTCTTACAGAATAACAATAAACTCTCAGAAGGCTGTTAGAAGAAATAAGTTAATTCTGTTAAGGGGGGAAAAAACCAGAACATGTAATCTTTATTGGGTATCAAATTAATATTAAGGCAAAAGTTTGTTTTATAAAAATACTATTTAGCAAAACAATGTAGAAATGAATCAAGGCATGATATACATGAGATCCTACAGAATTTAAAATAAAACTTGAGCTTCTTGATTTAAAGAAAACATTTTTTTGAAACAAAATCCTACAATGGATCCACTACAATGTGAAATATAAATTCTTTACAATACAAATTGAATTTCAGAAGTAAATAAAACACTTAGAGTAAATCATCACCACCCACTTGGAAACAGAAACAAAGGTGAAATATACAAAGCTTTGAATTCCAAAGTTATTCAGTTACCATAGAAGGAAAGTGTTGCAGGGCAACCCATGGAATATACTGCACTGGCATGTAAGTTGCAGGTGAATCTTTTTCCCAGCATTTCAATGAATTAAATTACATTAGGGAAATAATAAACTTATCCAAATTTGAACATTTTTCTTATGAACTAAAGGCAAAAATTCTAATAAAAGAACAATCGCTCCAATGCCTAAATGGTTTCTTTTTAAGAAGGGAAAGGTTCAGAAATCTTTCTCTATAAAAAGCCAGGTAGTAAATATTTAAATTTTCAGTGGGGGTTGGGGGGAAGCAAAGGAGGACCAGCAGCAGCAGCAGCAATGGCAGAAAGAAAGAAATGAAAGAAGACATTATCACACAATTTGGGTACCTACAAAATGAGAAGAAAAAAAAAAAAACCCAAATTTTCAAAAAATATGTTTAATGATGATATTTAGAATATTAAAATAGTAAGTAAAAGTTTTATTTGTTATTTGGATCCACTAAAAAATTAATTCTTTGGGGAGAATAAAATTTTACTTAATTGGTATTCAAAATTACTGTTTCCCATCATCAAAATTAATTGCAAATATTATTTTGTTAATATTTACATTTCAATTTTGAAAGGTCTTCTCAAAAAATAGATACTGCCAAACATTGGTATTCATGCATGAAAATATTATTTTAATTGAGCATATTCATCACTAAGAAGGTATTTGTAGAATTCTATTATTCTCTAGATATTTGCCTTTTAGAACATCAATGCATTGTAGATTAATCTTTAAAGTTAAGATTAGGTGAAAACTACCTGACTACATTGCTAGATGAATTCTGAAATAAGAATTCATCAACATCTGGAAAATACTGCTGAAAGTATGATTTTTTAGACAATTTATCTGCTAAAATGTGTGTGAGAATAAAGATATCATTTGTTTTCCTTTCTGATAGAAAAGGATGATATTAAGGAGCATGACATTACTTATGATTCAAACTATATTATTTGCTGTCAAATTACTTTACCACAGGCATTCAAGTTTTGCACATAAGCACCATTTTACATTACAATTAAGAAATAACATCATTATCCCAGCATCACGGGAGGCTGAGACAGGAGGATCATGAGTTCAAAGCCAGCCTCAGCAAAAGTGATGCACTAAGCAACTCAGTGAGACCCTGTCTCTAAATAAAACACAAAATAGGGCTAGGGATGTGGATCTGTGGTTGAGTTCAATCCCCAATACCAAAACAAAACAACAACAACAAAAAAAAAACACATCAGTTTTCACTGAGAAACAATATAAAGTTTACAGCAAAAGCCATTCAGTGTTCTACAACTATAATTCAAGGAGCTTCTCCTTGTTCAGAAAATTTTAAATAGTAACCACAGGCGAAAAAGACAGCAATCACACTAATGGGTAGGATAAGGCAGATTGTTTAAATTTCTGACCAAAAAAAAACGTGGGCTGGGGTTGTGGCTCAGTGGTAAAGTGCTTGCCTAGCAAATGTGAGGCACTGGGTTCAGTCCTCAGCACCACATAATAATAAATAAAGTCATTATGTCCATCTACAACTAAAACAATAATAATAAATACATAAAAACTTCATGAAATCAAATGAAATTCACTTTATGATACTCCTAGTTTAATAATAAATGACATTCAGTTTTTTCCTTAATACAATTACTGAAAAATAACACAATGAACAATCATAGTCTTTAAAAATCTTCACATTTTCACAATTTTTGTGATTTCTCCAAGTGAATACCTTTTCTACTCCACACATATTTTTACCACTGCTAGTTCTAACTCATCTTAATAGATTCCACTTCAGTTTACATTGAATAAGTGTAGCTTCTTTGAAAATATTCTTGTCTGCAGACATTTTCACAAAGGTTAATTCTTCAGTCACTTGAGACTCAACACTGACTCCTTGAATAAACAACTAACTAATGTCAATAACATCTGATAATTCATCAAGAGCCAAGAAAATCCACTAGGAATCATTATCATCTTCTTTAATTGACTTTAAAGAATCAAGCACAATGTCCTCAATTCTTTTTCTTTTTTCTTGTACTGAAGATTGAACCCAGGGGTGCTGTACCACTGAATTACTTCTCCAGTCCTTTTTATTGTATTTTTTATTTTGAGACAGGATCTTGCTAAATTACACATGTTGACCCTGAACTTGCAATCTTCCTCCGCTTCCCAATTAACTGGGATTACATTCTTAAAGTAACTATTGTCACCGAAAAGCTATTGTTATTATACAAAATTAATTTTTCTGAACACTTTTCTTTGGTTGTTAAAATACAACAGTTTAATTTACTATTAGTAAATGATTCTCCTTGCTTAGCAAACAAATGGGCCATTCAAAAATCTGACTTTGTATTTGGCCTCACTCTCACTTTATGTGTGTACAATGACCCTATCTTTACATGAAAAAATCTGCTGTGATGAGATACTGGGCAGCTTCAAATTTGTGAGATAGTTGTTTTGTTGAGAATCTGGAATACTGTAGGTGCTTAGTCTGATAAAAGGCAATATATAAAGTATTCTTTTAGTACAACATAATAAAACCAACTAATTTGATTAAATTACCCACTGTCCTGTAAAAATAAGAGATTCTCTCCTTTTCCTGTTTTGACACAATAGGTATAGAATAGTAATAAATTGTCATAGCATAGTAATACACATGGAATTTGAAAAAAATATTGAATTATAATTTCATATATGTAGTATATCATACAGCAGAGACAATAATGAGAATGCCACTTACAATCTCTGTTCCAACTACTCATCTCTCTCATTGTGGTGGAAAACCAGCCATAGACAATACATAAAGGATTAAGCTTGTCTCTAAAGAACTTCAGTTACAAGCACTGAAACTTGAATTTCATATAATATTGACATGTCAAACTAGTATTCTTTTTCCCCCCTCTCATAAATATAAAAACCTTTCTTGGGGGACTGGAGATATAGCTCAGTAGACAATCCCCTGGGTTCAATCCCTACCACCAAAAACAACAACAAAAAAATCAACCTTTCTTGACTTCTAGGCACCTGCCCCCCCCCAAAAAAAAATCAAGTGGGAGAACAGATTTGGTTCACAGGTTATACTTTGACAACTCCTACTTTATGTAAGTTGCTTATTCATTTTGGCTGGGTTCACTCTTCTGTAACATGTGAATAAGACGATTACTATTGGGCCTATCTACTACAAACGGCTATGTAAGAGCTTATCAAAAATAACACGTGAACAGATTCAGAAAATGTACAAATAATGTTTTAAGTTCATTTTTAAATTGATTTTTTAAAAAACAGTTGTGTTTTACATTCACAAAATATAGCAGATCCTACACTAGTCATCATGGAGCAAATAATATACAACACATTCCACATCTTTCATTTACATAACAATACAATCCAGTCCTTATCATATTTTCTGAGATTATAATAAAACAGAGAAAATGAAAATAACCAAAAGTAATACGGAATAGTTAGCTCTAAATACACAGACTTAACTGGTTAATGTCAATCAAACCCCATAAATATAATACAACAACCACTTACTAAGGCTTTTTACCTTGTGCAATACATACTTCAGAAATTCACTAAGTACGCAAAAAAAACTAAAACACTTGACCAAAAAACTTAATAAAGCACTTCTGCAACTAACTTTTCCTGGGGCCTGCTTTATAAAAACCAGTACCTACAGTCTACCTTCTTTTAGTGGCTTCAGAATTTACTATTGTATAGCTACAACCTAATCTCTAAAATAAACATTTCTATTATGCATAGATTATTTGTTTTGTTTTATTTTTTCTTTTAATGATATTGCAGAAATAAACATGATTATATAGACATACAATTCACAGAACAAGGGTACTTAAAAGTTTTATAAATAATACAAGCTTGACCTTCAAAGAGGATACCACAATTAATATTCTCACACTTTGTTGAAGAAAGTTTCCATTCTCTGGATCCTTGCCAACACTGCAAATTACTTAATGTTTAAATATTTGTCAATACAGCAGCAGATTTAAGTCTTCATTTAGAAGCTTTTTATATATTAAAGAAATACATTTTTGACTGTGATAATAACTGGCAATTATTTTACCAGCTTGTAATTTGTCTTCTAATGCTACACAAACTTTTTGACATGAAAAAAAAAAGATATTTTTATCTGGTCAAGTCTCCATCTAAAGAACATAAAAAAGAATTCTGCAAACTAAATTCAAAGGAAGTAGAAAAAAGAAAATAAAGAGATGAATACACAGAAATGAAAAACAAATACACTCTTCAGAGGAACAACAAAGTCAAGTTTGGTTCCCTGAAAGGCTTGTAAAACTCATGAAACCTTACAAAAAAGGCATATATAATCATTAGCAGAAATGAAAAGGGTACATCTTCATTGGTCACATACATATTAAAAGATCACAGAAAGATATTCTGAACAAAATTATGCCAGCATATTTCAACATTCAAACAAATACAAAGTTTATTTAAGAAATGAAAAAAATTAGAATGTTCTTCATTTTTAAAGTAGCAATCCACATCTAGATGACAATATCAGTGAATTCCATCAAGCATTTAAGAAAGAAATAACACCAACCATAAGGAAAATCTTCCATAGAGTAAAACCTGAGACCATCAAAAAGAGGGCACATGATAAGATGAAGAACAATAAGCTCTCAAAGATACCATTAAGAGAATGAAAAAGTAAATCAGAGGTGGCTGGTACAACCAAAAAGGGTCAAGTAGAGATTTCCTATAAATTGATTTTTTTAAAAAGTATTAAACATCCAATAGAAAACTGGATAAAAGAAATTAAAAGAGCAATTCACAAAGACATGCATCAAACATCAAATAAAAACCAGTGAGAAAGGCCAGGGTCATAATTCAGTGGTAGAACACTTGCCTAGCATGTGTAAGGTACTGGGTTCGATTCTCAGCACCACATATAAATAAATAAAATAAAAGTCCATTGACAGCTAAAAAATTTATCTTAAAAAATGAGAAAATGCTTAACTTGGCAGCCACTGTCAGGGAAATATAATTAAAGTTATAATGAATTAACACTATTCTCCCACTCACATGGCTAAAAAGTGTTTTGTTTTTAAAGAAGACTGAAAATAGCTATGGAATAACTAAAATTGTAGGTTATACTGATGGGAATACATCTCATTGGAAAACATTTTATTAGCATTGGAAAACATTTAGTAGTTTAGGACAAGCACACCTAGTTACCCAGTATATCAACTCCTAAAAATAATTTAAAACAGAAATGTATACACATGAGCATCATTCAAGAAAACACGTAAGAAAGTTCACATACCAGCATTATTTGTAACATAGCCAAACTAGAAACAACACAAATATCCATCAACAGTAGAATATAAAAATAAATTGAGATAAATTCATACAGTGAACTTGAACCAGAAAAAAACAAAGCACTTCTACATGCAACAATGCAGACAAATATCACAATGATGAGCTAAAGAAGTCAGAGACAAAAACACATACACTATATAATTACATTATTTTAAAATTCAAAAATAGCAAAGCTAATCTCTGATGTTAGAAATTAGGACAGATGACACCTTTGGGGAAGAAGAGGGATATTCAGGGGTACTTCTGGGTTGCTGGCCAAGTTCTATTTCTAGAACTGAATGGTAGTTAAACAAAAGTATGTTTACTTTGAGGTAATTCAGCTATACACTTGTGATTTGTACATTTTAGTATGTGTGTTATGCTTCAATTCACAAAAAGTTAATAAAAAAGAACTGAATTTTGTCAAATGCTTTCTAGCATCTATGAAATAACAACATAAAATTTTATCTAAAATGTATTAATATAGTACATTCATGTACAATCAGAAGAGATAAATCATACAATAAGTTTAACAAAGAATTATCAACTATGCTACAAGTAACTAAAAGAAAGCTCCATATGGTATTGAGAGCCACAGCCAAAGGGGCCCCAGCAAACTTTCAGACTGCCAGCTAATGATTGGCTCACAGCGGCCCCAGCAACTTCTAGCTGATTGGCTCCTCTGCAGTGATGCTCATTGAGCTGTTTCCCTGCCCTTTCAGACTGCCAGCTGATGATTGGCTCACAGCAGCCCCAGCAACTTCTAGCTGATTGGCTCCTCTGTGGTGATGCTCACTGGGCTATTTCCTCGCCCTTTCAGACTACGGAGCTGCTCATTGGGGGACTTTTTTGGCTCCGCCCACATGACCCAGCCAATCGGCCTCAAGAGCAGGAGGAGTGGGGGAGGTGGAGAGGCTTGTGGGAAGCCGGTGGTGGCAGTTGGGCTCTGAAGGTTTTTCCTGAGGAGCTGTTTTGTTTGGCTTGTGTGGTTCTAAAAATAAAGTTCGTTTCTTTTGACAAGTGACTCCTGAATTGTACCCAGCCAGACTGCGGCAATATGGTGCCCAAGGGCAACTGAAGAATACCCAATGAAGGAAAACACTTGAAAAGGGTCAATTTTCATAGAAGAAGCTGTGGTTCAGCTACCAGACAGCAAAGAAGTGCATTGGTTTAGTTGGCATTGAGTTGCTAAGCAAACAATAGAAACCCTCTGGGAAGCAGGTGAAGAAGCCTAGTAAATTATATTAATGGATATCCTAATTTTTTTAAACAATTCTTTCATTTTGGAATAAATCCCACTTGTAGTAGTTACTTGATATAAGACTGTATTCTGTTTATATTACTCTTAATTTATAATTTGTGGCTTTTGTATATAGAAAAGTATTTATATTTTTTATGTATTAATTCTGTACCCACTAGGCAAAAGTTGTTTCTAATTTGTAATGCTGTTTCATTTGCTTTACAAAAAACTATCACTTCTCTTGCAAATAATATTTCCTTTTTTACCATTTTTATATTTACTAATTTTTAATCTAAGAGTGTTATTTAACTTGTATCTTTTTTTTAAAAAGCCAACATGTCTGCCTTGCTGAGAATATAAAGAAGGTGCCAAGCATGAAAAGAAAGAAACTAAATAAGAGGCTACTGCAATAATTCAGACAAATAATTATGGTAGCACAAAAGAGGTAGGGTGGGGAAAATGACCAGTAGTGGTGATTAGATTCCAGGATGTATTTCACAAAGTGATGCCAGTAGGATTTACTGAAGAACTGGGTATGGGGTATCAGAGAAAGAAAGGAATAAAAAACAACTCTAAGGTTTTTATCTTAAACAAATGGAAGGATAAAGCAGCTTGCCATCAAGTGAAACATCTATTTTGGGGGAATGATGAGGAGTTTAGTTTGGGACACAATGAATTTAGAATAGCAAATATATAAGCATATTCATTAAATAAATGTTAAAAGAACAAATTAACCTCTCAAACATGACTAACTTACCAATATTGCTGATTAAGGACACAGAATGCTGTACCATAAGGCATACTTCACACTACCACGAAGAAATGATTCTTTGACACACAGAAAAGATAGACACTTGAAAACAGGTGCCATCTTCACATAGCAAAAACTGAACTATACCATGATTGCAAGGTGCAGGGAGAAAAGAAATGCAGTATCTTGTAAGGCAGCACCAAAAGACCCAAATTCCTCTCCAGTATGTTTCCTATGATCTTTGTAAAAAATGCATAAAGTAAACAAAGTACTGGTATTTTTGGCATTGCAGACGATACTCAGTTTACAATAGTTTCATGATAAGCAGGTAGGTATATGACAGGAAAATAGGTAGGCAAGTAGTAGAAAAGTAATAAGATAATAAGTAGGAAGGTAGTAGGTAGGTAGGAGGGACAGATCATGCCAAATACTTAAATTTAAGAAAAATAAAAAACAACTTCACAGTTTATGGATCTTGTGATGTAGTCATTCTGTACCTAAAGGAGACCTGGCAATTTGATTTCAAAAAATACATTATGGATTTAAAATTTGAACTCTAGGATCTTAAGTTTCCCTGTTTCCCAACATAATATACTTTTCTTTGTTCCATGCTACCTCTTTCATTTCTGCAATAAAAGTCATGAGGCACAAAATCTTGTGCAGATGAGAAAAGCATGCCATCAGCATGATATACATAATATAAAGGCAGCCAAAATCAGAATCAGTATCTCACGTCCTTTGCCAACTATCTACTCTTAATTAGTCTATAATAGTTGAAGCTATCATACTAAAGTAGATGAGATAATAAAATTATTTTAAATTTCCATACAATATATAAAAATATTTGAAAAACATCAATATTTCAATAATCACAATACTTTCTGCAGTTACTAACAGTTATCATCAAGATGTGACTGTTGCTGTATACCCTGTATATAAAACAATTTCATAGAACTTTAGCTGGCTTCCCATTTGTCTGTAACTCCGAATAATTCACACAGAGCTTTCTTTCTGCTGTACTGACATCAACGCTATAGTTTTTGTTTTTATTAGCTGAAGACAATAATGAGCAAAATGCTTCTATATCCTTTAGCATATATTTTACATATGGGCAATAAAATGTATTACAAAACATTTTCCATTTTAAGTTTGTTATATGGCAGAAAATCTCCCACTGTGCTTAGCTTATTATTATTATTTGCCAAAGACTCTTCCTAAAAGCAAGAAGCAGCCCATTTTCTCCAGATGACTCATTAACTAAAGGCACAGTAGAATGAAGTGTTCCAACTTGAAATACCAACAGCTAAATATAACCTCTTCCACGACATTAGAAAATCTAGTGCTTCTCTTTAGTCTACAAGCCATCTTAAAGGGTCACCTTAACAAAACAAATTTAACACATGAGATAAATAACAAGAAGGTAAACCTAGAAAAATATACAGTTATTTTTAAAAGCATTCAGCAAAAGGAGAAATCTTCACAAGTCATAAAAATGTAATTTTTTCTCATTCTTGAGGTAAAACACTTGTCTCTTTCATAAACACATTTAACAACTTAATATATAAATGCCAGTGACATATACCAAAATTCATCCACCGTCCCCGGTGTAAACTAGAAGACTTTTGCAGTCATTAAACAAATGAAATGAGTATGGAGTCATAGTTACTTTGAAATTACCCTTTAGAGGAAGAACAACAAATAGTTTGCAAATCTTACAAACATTAAATCAATTTTTTTCCAGATGTTCATTTTATATATAAAATAATACCTAAAATTGCTAGGTAATTGGCAGTATTGAAAGCTTTTCAAATAAAAATAAGAAAACCTAGCATGAGACCATTACAAACACAATAATTCAAAGTTAAACAAGAGAGGAGAATATTAAAAGGCAGTCTCACAAAAGTGAACCTATAGTACAGATAGGAAAGAGAAGTGAAGAAAAAAAAAATCTGACAATGTGAGTCCTTAAAGTTATTCATCCTTAATGCCCAGCTGAACCCCGCTGTGTGTGTGTGTGTAGTCTGAAGACAAAAGTTACTAAATTCCCTTTTTAGCCTACAATAACTCTAGCTAGCTTTCCTTTCCCTTAGAATCAAGAAACCTAAAGCAGTATAAAAAATTATTTTTGGAAAGAATAAAAATTAATTGTCCATACAGCTATGGAAAGACATGAATGTCTGAGTGTACGATGACATCAGACATTACATTTTCCACAAAGAATTTTTACACCACCACCTTTTGCCCCCTAAAAAAAAAATCAAAATAAGATTCACCAAATTCACTTCTGAGCCAACTTTTTTTTTTAAAAAAAGCACCATTTATGAAAGAAAATTGATGACAACTTTCCTTTCAGTCATCTCTTTCAAAACGGCAGTACTGTTTTTAAAGGAAAAATTAGTTGGAAAGGAATACAAAATGATAATAGGAGTATAACATTTGTGATCTAATTACTGGTGGTATTTGTAATTCTTCAATTTATTTTTATGTATTTTCCAAATTCTCAACAAAAATACCACTCACATCAAAAAGAAACATATTATCTTAAAAATTGGGCGGGGGTTGTGGCTCAGCGGTAGAACGCTCACCTAGCATGTGCGAAGCCCAGGGTTCCATCTTCAGCATCACAAAAAATAAAAATAAATAAAATAAAGGTATTGTATACAACTACAATTAAAAAAATATTTTAAAAAATAAGGGTATAAAATGAAGTAATTCTAACTTTCATCACTGATTGAAAAGATATCATATTTTAGGCCTAACTGTTTTGAGTTGAAATGTTTAGACCAATTCAACAAATATTTATCAAGTACCCTCTAATTTTAAAGCATAAGATTATGTCCAAAAATGTAGTTCATGGAAGAAGCCATATGAATATGCTTGCTTATATAATTTGAGGGAGGGAGTCTTTTTTTTTCTTTATATAGGGTTTAAATTAACCTTAATTCAGGCTTTATGCCACAACATTATGGTTCAATTCAACAATATTGAGAATAAACTCCGAAGGATGTGAGCTGCTGCATCCTGATATTTTGAAAATTATGTCAGAAACAAAATAAAACTATCAATCATTACTCCCAATCAGTTGCAATATAAGCTTACAAAACATTGCTTACTTTTCATATAAATGATTTCTGAAAATAATTTCAGATAGTATATTTTCCATGAATATTTAGAAAAGAATGGTGTGCCCCATTTTAGATGTCATTTTTCCACTATATTAGATCTCTATTCTAGAGATATGTAAACAGATACCTTTAAGATAGCTTAACTGGACTGAAATATTTTCAGTTTATAAATCTTGGCCAAAAAAAGTGAAATTTCAGATAAATGACTCTGTAGTAAGGTTTTAAAAGTTTATTTCTGTACATTATGGCCACTTTTCTTTACCATGACACAAATTTAAATCATCTATTCTAAAATCATCATGTAAGATTTCAATAAGCAGTCATCTCATCTCATCCTCATAATTTCTCTTGGGGAGGAAGTGCTGGTGATTAAACCAAGAGGCTCTTTATCACTGAGCTATATGCCCAGCCCTTTTTATTTTTTATATTGAAACAGGGTCTCACTAAGTCACTGAGGCTGGCCTCAAACTTCCGATCCTCGTAGCTCAGTCTCTAGAATTGCTGAAATTACATTCATGCACAACCATACCCATAAATTTTCTCCCAGTCATGTTTCACTGTATCACAAGTTGGTTCAACAATTTCAATACTGAATTTTATTTATATAATTGGCCCCCCAAATAATCTAAATCAAATCTTTCCACATTAAATTTTACTCCTCAATAATCTAAAAAAATAACTCAAATGTAATTTACAATTAAGTCTAATAAATTTACTATGTACTGAGGATTAAACTCAGGTGTGCTTTACCACTGAGCCACATCCCTAGATCTTTTTATGTTTTACTTTGAGACAGGTTCTTGCTAAGTTGCTGAGGCTGGCTTTAAACTTGAATTCTTCTGCCTCAGCCTCCAAGTCCTGGGATGACAGGCATGGACACTATGGCCTGGCTCATGTCAAATAATTCTGAAAACAGCCTACTGTCTTTGTTCAGGATTTCTGTACATAAATAGTAAATAGCATGCATAGTATGATATTTGAAAAATCCTAAATAAAAAAGTACTCACAGAATATATTTCTAATTCAAATACCTTTTGTCAATGCAAACAATCTTATACTTAAGTTTAATGCAAAATGTATTTATACAGCATATAAATATAATTTTTCTATTCAGTCAACAATGCTGATATATGCTCAGTTTATACACCTACCTTAGCTAAAATGACACAGTCTTCCTATGTTATCATTACATCTCAATTTTTCTTTATTACTTTTCTTCTGGCTAACTCATTAATGAAAATTTTCTTAAACTGTAGCTTGAATCTTCTCATCCAAGAGATTTATCTCCAATGATCATATCCACTCAATCTCATGTATATGTTGATAATTCATAAATATATAATTCTAACTGGTATCTGTATCTTGATTTTTCAGAATAGAGCCACCTGCATTTGAATCTTGTCTTTAATTCCTAACTATGTGATCATGAGCAGACTTTTGTGCCTCAGTTTTCTCATCTGTAAAATAAAGATAATAAGTACTTGATGTTGGTATTGTTATCATTAAATATCATAACATACAAATAATTTTCCCCAATGTATAATTGGCATATCTGAGGTCTAGTCTTGACTGGGCCTTATCTACACTATGAACCAAACTCTTGCCCTTAGGCATGTTTAACTACAAATATCATTGTCTATAAACCAGAATGAATAATTCCTTACTTCAGAGTCTGTTTGTTCTAGCTAGATTATCAGTTTGTTTTCAACACTGCAGATATGAAAACAGGAAGTTCAGAAGTTGTTTAAAGTCAAGAGATTTAACTAGGTAGGGAAGTCCTTTGTGATTCCACTCTGTTCCCTCTTGCGGGACCCAGAACATGCCTGGGCCCTTGGGCATTTAGTAATGCCTTGTTAAGTTAAAAAGTGCCAATGCCCACAGTTGGCTAAGCTGTTTGAAGAACATTTTTCAATAAAAACTTGGAGGCTACTTAAGGAAGCAGTTTACACAAATATTTATTTAGAGCTTGAGGATATCCTATAATATGTGCTATATATTATCATTAATATGCTTTATCTCCAGTTGATATAATTCTAGTGACACTGTAACCTGAGAATTCATTCCTCTCAGTCACTTCATCATTATTAAATCCACTGAATCTACCAGATAGCCTTCAATTCGATCTCTTCTCTTCAGTTTCACAACCATGTTTCAAGCAACAGCTTTCCTATAGCTTATTTGGGTTATTACATAAATCTAATAGATCTTTATGATTGCAAAAAAGCCTCTTCCAATCCATTCTTCAAACTGTATAATCAATTAACTCTCCCACCTAAAATCATTCTCACCACATACTGAAAGTAATTCTAAACTTCTTAGCAGTAAATGTATAACACCACCTGGTTTAGTGCCTTTATATCTACTCATATTCTCAATTCCCCAACTCTTGCACTTTGCTTCAGTCATACTGAGATGTTCTTATAAAATACTCTCTCATGTCTCCATACTATTCTAAATACAGTTTACAAGTATAATCATGCCACACACATACCTTCCTATTATTTTTACATTAGTTCCCAATTGTCTTTCCATACTCAGTTTAAGGCTCTTCTCGGTGAATCCTACTCTCTATCTTCCAAACTTGAAGTAGATACTCCTGCTCTATGCTGTCAAAAGTCCCTTTCAACTTTCTTATAAAATTACTATATAACTACTCAGAATTCTCTGAGTCCTCTCAGGCTTATCCATACAGTGGCTAATATCTACACTGGAGAACTATTAAAAGGACAAATGCATGGAGTGCCTAACAATTCAAGGAAGTTCTAGTAAAAGATAGCTGTACTGTATAATACTTTGAGACAAGTACCTTAACATTCATCTTCCTAACTCCAGTAGCTAGTCCCGTATTTGGCAAAAAATAAATTATACATTTGTAACATGAATAAAACCATTTTTTCAAAAGATGACTCCTGTAGCACTATAAGATGGATTTGAGAAAGTCCTATAAAAGGCCATGGAGAGTCAGGTGTAGTGGTGCATGCTTATAATCCCAGCTATTCAGGAGGCTGAGGCAGGAGGATGGCAAGTTTGAGGTCAGCCTCAGCAACTTAGTGAGACCTATTTCAAAATAAAAAATAATAAGGGCTGGGGATGTAACTCAGTGTGGTAGGTCCTGGGTTCAATCCCCAGTGCTGCACAAAATTAATTAATTAATTAAAAAATTAAAAGGGAATAATTTTAAGGTGCTTTTAAAACCAAATACACATTACACCTAGACCAAGAAGATGTGGCACCTTAAGAGTTGAGAATTACTACTGAAGAGAGCTTATGTTAATTTATGTGGTAGGAGTAAGAGTCATGGAGAGATGGGTAAGGACCATTCTTTCATATATTACTGAGGTAGAAAATTAACAAAAAAGAGCCACAAGAGAAATGGAAATAGAGAAGAAAATCCTATAGCACTTAATGTAAGACATGGAAATAAAGACACCAAAGATGAAAGTAGAAAAGGGGGTAAAACCTAAGACACATTTCAAATGGTAATAAGAACTGGTAAACAACCTGAATGTGAAGGGTTAAGGAGTAGTGATCAAAAAGAGCTCATACTGTCTAATATGACAAAGTTAACTGTATTAATAAATCAAGAAGCAAGACACACAACTGTCAGCAAAATAAATAAAATTGAGAGTAATGGTAGGATGTAGCTGAGATAACTGATTCCGACACTTAGGCTGGATAATGAAAGTGAAGTGAAGCTAGGAAGGAGCTAAACAGGAAGTAAACATGGATTATTTTTATAAAGCATTTCTGGGTAGGGCCTAGTTTCACAATGTGGTCACAAAAGAGGTTTGCTCAAATAGAATGAAGATAAAGGTAGTTATACTTTTATCTCCATTACAAGGGTTCACAAAGTTCAAGGAACTGGGATAGCTTCTACAACAAATATCATCTACATGAGAACAATTAAGAAGATAGATGAAAACTGGAACCAAAGTTTTCTAAGATCTTTAGAGGGGCCCAAAAAGGTGACATAGATCAGAACTCCAAAGTTTCCCAGCAACCCTTCCTCTGCCTTATTGAATAATTAAAAGTTAACTGAAGGCTTCTGCTTCAGTAAGTCAGAACTTACTTCTATCTTCCAAAACATGTCCCTGACTACTGTCTGGTACTTTTTTCAATAAGTACTTTCAGAATAGCACAATCTGTATCAGGTGGTTTTTGTATATTGTAAATTAAAATACCAACAAAAAATATGATTTTACATTAAATAATGATCATTTAATAATTTTATACTAGAGTACCAGCTAACAGTTTTTCATTCTACAGGTTCTGGTAAGAGAATGATTCAAATGCAAAGAAAACAAAACTTGATACACATTGTGTGAGTGTATATATTTTTTTTCATAATTTTTTTCCTAACACAACCATCAATACTTCCACAAAAATACATGTTACTTGGGAAATTTCAGTTACTCTCACCATCACGCTGTATCAGTTGTTTTTTTCTTATTACTATGCCCAGCTTTAAAAGTAACAAAATAATTTCTTTATTAAGGTGGTTAAATCCAACAAAGGAATAAAACTAAATCTTATAACTCTTAAAAGCTTAAGGGAATTATTACATTTTATGGTCATTCATAATATTTTAGTACATCTTAAATGATCCAACTACAGTGTCTTTTCATAAGTACTTTAGTATCACCATGCAATTTTAATCCATATGCTTAAGCCCTTTCACAGTTTATAGGAACAAAGCAGTTTTGATTCACAAACAATGCCCTGCAGTCAAACACACTCATGAGGTATTAATTTACAACTTCATCTGTGATCAGTTAAACTGCATGTGAAATCTTAAACGTCCTTAAAAAGCTCACCACAAATAGTTCAATAGGAGTTTTTTTGGTAACATTACTTTAACAAAAAACATGTAAGATTAAATTCTATTATAAAATAAAACCAAATGCCACTTGCTTTTAAGAATAACCCACTAACAAAACAATCTTTTAAACTGTCACCTTTTGAATCTGAAATATTAATTAAAAATATAACACCAGTATCAAAAACATATGATTTTTAATATTTGGCAAGACAAGTAACAGATTAAAAAAAGAAAACCAATTTTCATGAAGAAAATGTGCACATTCCAACAAATAAAATGTTTCTTTAATCAAAGGGAGATTCATTAAAATGTCAGGTCAACCTGAATAATATCAAAACAAAAGATTTAAATTGTCAAGTTATCAAACAATAAAAATGTTATGTCCACACACATTATGGACACAGCAATAATGAAAGAACATGACATAAATTTCCAATTCGGCTTAATTTAGTGAAAAACAGTCATTGTTTAATTCTCCGAAACTGCATTTTCAATCTTCATATTTATATAATTTGAACCTTTAATACTTATTTACTCGATTTTTTTAAGGTAGCTACGAATAGCAACAGCTATTTTGGTAGATCTTATAAGCCAATAAGAGGAATTGTTATCTCACTAACAAAAAAATCCAGAGCTAGAGCAGTTCCAGTTAGTTCTTTGTGGATAAACATCATTATCAAAGACCTAGGGTCCTTCCACATTTTTCCTGTGCCATCCTACTATGATGACTTTTGTCCCCTGAAGGTTTCAAAATACCTATACTAGTTACAAATATGACTTCACTACATGAAAGATCAGAAGAGAGATTGCTCGGGCTGGGTTGTGGCTCAGTGGTAGAGTGTTCGCCTAGCACTTGTGAGGCACTGGGTTCAATCCTCAGCACCACATAAAAATGAAAGAGAGAGAGGGAGAGAGAGAAGGAGAGAGAGAGAGGGAAAAAAAAAGAATAAACAGAGGGAGGGAGAGGGAGGAAGAAGAAGGGAGAGGGAGGGATATTGCCTTCCCCTTCTTTGTGTTTCTTTACCAAAATGGGGAAAAGTTTCCATTATTATTTGCATATGAAGTGTCCCCCCAGAGACTCAAATGTTGAAACTTGGTCCCCAATGCTAAGATGTTCAGAGGTGGAGTTTTGGGGAAATAACTAGATCAGAGGGACTCTGACCACATCAGTGAATTAATCTACCAGAGCTGAGGTTGTAGAAACTGTAGGCAGGTATGGCATGATTGGAGGAAGTAGTCACTGGGAGCATGCCCTTAGAGACTATATCTTTCCCTGGTGCTGCCAATACCCCCAACCCTAACTCTCTCTCCCCGCATCTCCCTCCTTTCTTTCCTCCAGCTCATACAACCCCACCTTCCCTCTCTCCCTCCTTTGCAGCTGCCATAAGCTCAGCAGCTTTCTTCTGCCATACCCTTACACCATGATATTTCTGCCTTGGAACTAGTCAACCATGGAAGAAAACCTCTGAAACCATAAGCCTGAATAAATCTTTCCATCTTTTAGTTGTTCTTGTTAAGTATTTTTGTCAGTTACAAAAAGGTGACTAGCACAGTTCCCCAGTGAATTTCCTCTCAAATCTTATTGGCTACTGATTATTAAATCACTGACAAAGGAATAAAATAACTATAAAAGGTATGGAATAATTCAGATTTTAGTCCCTGAAGGTAAAGAACAATCCAGCATCCCATGAAGTAAATGGGGGTCTGATTAAGTGATCAAAACTAAGGTAAAAAAAATCAACAGCATGAAAAGCAAAGCATCAAACCAATACTATCTTCAAATATTGCAAATACCATGGTTATTATTTCCTTTATATGCTTCAAATAACTATTATATATACACCAATGAATGTGGCAGACCTTTTTGTAACCCTTAGTATCTCAACTTATTATCTGAATACCTCTCTAACTAGAGAATCCAAGATATATACCCAACTGCCATTAAAACCAAAGGATTTACTACTCCCATGAATTTGATTCCTCCTGAATCCTCAATAAAGCTACTCTAAAACAAACAAACAAACAAAAACCAGAAATGGAAACCCTGGATAGTGAAGAACACAGTGGGGAGCAGTAATTAACTCAAGAGATTCAAGAAAATTTAACCCTGAACAAAAGGATAAAAAGCCAGAAGGAAGTTGGGAAGCAAGCAAATTTACAAAGTGCCCCCCAAAAGATACCACGCTGTGGCATTAAGGATCTCTAGGAATGGGAATAAAAGTAGAGTATAAAAATTTAAGAAGCAGTTAGACTTTGAGATCCCCTCTTATAAACTGCACACTGAGGCAGGCAAAGACTAGAGGGCTATTTTCTGGAGAATACTGACAGTATAAAAACCAACAGAAAGTTGACAAATCCAGTTCTGATCTCCTTTACTTCTAGAAGGTAGGAAATTGGAAAAGGTTATATCTTCCTATAATTAACTTGGTCTAAGAAATAATCTAAGATCATATCATGGAACACTACTATAAAACAGTCTGTCCTTGACAGGCAACTCAAACAGTTGATAGTCCTGCCATGTAGTAATTGTTATTTAATTTCTCACTCTTCAGATAAGCAAAGAGCAAAGATTACCACACATTTGAGAAAACTACTATAAAAGTCTGAGGTGCAAATACACAAAAAAATTTTAACAGCAACTTGGAGAAAAAGACTTGCAGTGAGGGAAAAAAATGAGAAAAAATACAGGATCTCAGAGGAATGAGAAATAATACTGCATTCACCAAGACAAGAACCAATGCTATCTTTAAAAAGTATCAGAGAATATATAAGAACCCTTTAAGGTTTTTTTGTTGACTTCTTTATTTTTGTGGTGATAGGGATCAAATCCAGGGTCACATGGATGCTAGTCAAGTACTCTACCACTGAGCTACATACCCAGCATCTCCATTTTTATGAGAACACTCTAAATATTAAAAGTATGATAGCAATAGTAAAAATTTTATAAAAAGTACAAACCTAGAAAAAAAATTTATTAAAAAATCCATGGTGTCTAATATAGAAATAACTGGATGCTAAAATAGGAAAATAGGAATAAATAAATTATTCAAGAAAATTTCTCAGAACCAAAAGATATAGTACTCCATATAAAAAGAATCTACCACCACAGACTGGGGTTGTGGCTCAGTGGTAGAGCGCATGCCTCCCATGTGTGGGACTGAGGATCGAATCCAGGGCGCCACACAATCCTCAGCACCACATATAAATAAACAAATAAAATAAAGGTATTGTGTCCATCTATATCTAAAAAATATTTTAAAAAAGAAAAAAGAATCCACCACCAAAGTGTCCAGCAAAATGAAGAGACACATACCATTACTAATTATTAGGACAAAAAAAGAATCCTAAACATTTTGTTTAATTTTTTTTTCTTTTAAAAATATCTATCCAGGCCAGTAGTTTTGTTTTGTTTATGTTTTTCAAAAAAGAGTCAAGAATGAGATGCTGGCAGCAGAGTTTACCACAGCAACACTGAAAGCTAGAAGATAATGGAGCACTACCTTAAAGAGGCAAAGGAAATTTTGACAAAAACCAAAATTGAAACACACTATTAAGAATAGCCTTACACGAAAAATGTCCATTTTGAGTACACTGGTTTTACAATGACCAATACCCCCAAAAAGGGAATAAGGTCACTCAATCTATGCAACACTTAAGTACTTCAATTCCATACAAGTAATAAAAAATATGGAATTATCTTTTAATTCAGGATGCTCCCAAATCTCATTGTGAAACTATTAACTGGAATGTATGATGTTCATGGAACACTTTCTTCTTCCTACTAGAAATTATGCACAAAATCAAGGATAACAAAATAGCACCTTATTTTCAATAAAATTAGGAAACAAATATAGTTGGCAGGCATTCCAAATTAATAAAGGAAAGATAAGTACTCGTTTGGGCTATGGAACAACAAATGTACTCTACATGCTTTGTCAAAAGCAGCTACCTTGAAGTAAGAATAAAAGCATAAAATGGGGCTGGGGCTGTCTGTAGCTCAGTGGTAGAGCTCATGTGAGGCATTGGATTTGATCCTCAGCACCACATGGAAATAAATAAAGATACTGTGTCCACCCACAACTAAAAAAATATTTTTTTAAAAAATCATACAATGAAGGAGGAGTATCCAGTGATTGAAATTCACTTAAAAGGGGCTTTGAAAATGTACTTTTTGAGGATTCATTATGAAATGTATAGTACTAATCTGTCAAGTTAACAATAAGAAAGCCTACTATCACCATTAATGCCTAAAATTATATTGGAATACAAGCCAACACCATTAAACAAAAATGAAAGAAATTAGAGCTTTACCTACAGGAAATCAAGAAGTAAATTCATTACTGCTGGAAGCCCATATTAATGTATTGTTAAAAAAAAAGAATTCCAAAAACAATTAACTGAAAGCTTACTACACACAAGAGAATACAGTAAGGTAGGTATATATATAAAAGTCAGTTACTTTCATTTATATAAACTAAAGTAAGTTTTTTTAAAAAATCTTGATTTTTAAGAACCTCCCCCCAAAAGAAAACTTTTAAAATGTCTAAGACCTATAAGAAGTGAAGTTACTAACAAAAAACCTGTAAAGAAGTAATGAAGGAGTACACCATGCCCGAGGTTAGGAAAAACTTCCATCAAGATGTCAGTTTAACTTATGTTTTTTTCTTTCTATGTTTGTGTTGCCAGGGATCTAACCCAGGGCTTCACTCATGCTAGGCAACATGAAATAAGTCTGGAAAATAAACAAACAGGGATAAAGTGGGAAACTAAAAAATTAAAGAAATGAGAAGGGAACATCTCAATTCAGAATACAACTAATTCTCTAATAATTAAACTTTCACATGAAAAAGTCATACCAATGGAACAGAAAAGAAATTTCATAAATAAACCAAAATAAGCATGGAAACTTACGAGATTTAACATCTGTTAGAAGTGTTATCTCAAAATACCATGGAAAAGATGGAGTGGTCTATAAACAGTATAGAACACCACAACGAACACACAGCTATAAAAAATAAAGTACAATCTGCTTCCCTTATTGTGTTTGAGGACAAACTATAAATTGATCAAATAAAAATTTAAAAGTAAAAACCTGAATTTAGAACTCTTAAAAGAATAAATTCAATTATGTAACAATAGAAATCATTCATAGCCAAATTAGTAAAATGAACATCCAGGGATAAAGATGTAGCTGAACCCTTGTCTAGCATGTTTGAGGCCCTGTATTAGATTCCCAGCACTGAAAAATAAAAAATATCCAAATTATACTCTTGCAGAAATGTTTGCAACTCACATCACAGACAAATGGCTTATATTCTTAATGCACAAAAATTTCCAGAAATCACTAAAAGATAATCCCCCCCCAAAAAAAAAGTGTAATGTGCATGATATGGATAGACATTTAGCAGAAAAGAAAAAAGCAAGTGGTTTTAAAGCAAGATCTTCAACTGTACTCATTTTAAACAAGTAGAAATTAAAGGTAAGCTAAAAAACCATTTTTTAGTGATAAAGCTGACAAAATAAAGGAATAAAAAGGGACAAACAAAATTCAAAAATCAAAATTATGTTAAATAAAACATTAAAAAAATTACAACTAATGGCTATTCTAAAAGACCTATCAAAAGCATAAAGATGGGCTGGGAACATAGCTCAGTGGTAGAGCACATGCTTAACACACAGCAAGGCCCCGAGTTCAATCCCCAGCACAGAAAAAAATAATCACTCAATCAATCAATAACATTTTAGAGCATAACTACACCTACTGTTTAAAAGTGAGTGGAGGGCTGGGGTTGTGGCTCAGTGGTACAGCACTTGCCTGACACGTGCGAGCCCTAGGTTCGATCCTCAGCACCATAAAAAAAAAATAAAATAAAAGTATTGTGTCCATCTACAACTAAAAAATAAATATATTATTTTAAAAAGTGAATGGAGGCTGGACACAGTTGCACATGCCTGTAATCCTAGCAGCTAGGAAGGAAGAGGCAGGAGAATCCGAGTTCAAAGCCAGCCTCAGCAACTTAGTGAGGCCCTGTCTAAAGATAAAAAGGGCTACAAATGTGGCTAAGCGACCCTTGGTTCAAATCCTGGTTCTAAAAATAAATAAATAAACAAAAGTGAATGGAAGGATATAATGGTCACTTATTAACCAAAACAAAGTAGCTCAACTATAATCATTAAACTATAAAATGAAAAATATCAAAAGAAGGAAAAGGGGATTATTACACAATGGTTTTTTTGGAGTTCAGATTGCCAGTAAGATATAATTATAAAAGGATGTGAACGTAAGGAAATGGTCTTGAAAAAGAAATTGAAAAACCAAGCATCATAGATTTTTACACACTTTTTTTCAGTATTGACCGTCAAACAGGGCAGGAAATAATAATTAACAAGCTTAATCAGCTATGGATCATGTAACATACTGAATAGATGGACTTCTGCATCCAACAATTAGAGAACGCATATTTTTATCAAATGAGCCTAAGACATTACAAAAAGTAATCATAGTGTAACAATAAAAATTTCTAGGCACAGATATCAAACGGAACTTGTTCTCTAAACACAATGTGAAATAAAATTGAAAGAAACAAATGGGTACCTTTTAAAAAGTTCACATTTCAAAACTATTCCTAAACAATTAACGGGTCAATATAAATTATAAGGAAACTTAAAACAGAAATGAATAACAAAAACATCTCACAAAATCCAGATGACACAACACAAAATGTGTTTCCAAAAAACTGTATAGCTTTTAAGTATTCATTTTAGAAAACCAAAAAGGGTATAAATGAGTGAACCAAGTGTTCATATTAGACTAATAAAAGAACAATAGAGGGCTGGGGTTGTGGCACAGCAGTAGAGTGCTTGCCGCCCATGTGGGAGACCCTGGGTTCGATCCTCAGCACCACATAAAAAAAGTGAATGAATAAAATAAAGGTATGTGTCTAACTACAACTAAAAAATAAATATTAAAAAAGGAACAATACATACACCCAAAGAAAGGAAAAGGACATAAGAATAAACAAAAAATCAATGAAAAGTACAACAAAGATCCATTTAAAACACACACATACATACACACAGCAATTAAACAAGTGAAAGGCCCTCAGCCAACAGCCAATTAAGCAAACAGGAACCTAGTTTTTAGTCTGCCAGGATCCTATCATGCCCCTTCCTACTAGACAGCCCAGTTTTGTCAAAGCATGTACCATCAGCTCCCATTTCTAGTGAATCACCAGCACTACGCTTCCATATATATGCTGTTCACTTTTCCAGCCTTTAATCCCTGCAGCACAGCCCTTTAATGCCTTGCAGGTGACATCTCTAAGGGATTTAATACTGACCATCACTTTTTCCAAGCTTCCAAGAGTCACTGCAGTAGTAATATTAGAACTGGCTCCAGCAGGCTTTGCAGGGTCACTGAAGAATGTTCCCATACTTAACAAAGCTTTGGCTTTGATGTGGACCAAAATTAAAGCTTCACAATATTCATGTTGCTTAATGATACAAAATTTTCTGAGAAATGTGTTGTCTGGTGATTTTTATGTCATGCAAACATTATACAGTGTATTAACACAAACCTAAATAGTATTCCTATTACACATCTAGGTTACCTGATACATAGAGTATTGCGCCTAGGGTACAAACCTGAATAGCATGTTACTATACTGAATACTGTAGGCAACTGTATCAATGCTACATCTTTGTGCTTCTAAACTTCTCTAAACATAGAAAAGGTATGGTAAAAATGTTACAAAAGATTTTTTTTTAAATGGTACACCTGTTTAGGGCACATACGATGAATGGAGTAAGCAATACTGAAAGCTGCTCTGATTAAGTCAATGAGTGTGTGGTAAGTGAATGCAAAGACCTAGAACATTACGGTACACTCCTGTAAATTTTATAAACACTAAACACTTAGGCCACACTAAATTTATGAAAAGTATTTCTCTTTCTTTAATAATAAATTAAAAATAGCTTACTAGGCAAATTTTTTAAATATTTTACTCTTTTGTAATACTTAACTTAAAATACTATTATACAACTGTATGAAAGCATTTTCTTTTCTTATACCCTTACTTCTATAAGCTTTTTTTAATTAAATTTTTCTTTGTAATTTTTTTTAGTTGTAAATGGACACAATATATTTTATTTATTTATTAATTTCATGTGGTGCTGATGATCAAACCTAGTGCCTCACATGTGCTAGGTGAGTGCACTATGATGGAGCCACAACCCGAGCCCTCTTTTTAATTTTTAAAGTTTGTTAGTTTAGAAAAGTGTTGCTGGGCACAGTGGCACATGCCTGTAATCCCAGCAGCTCAGGGGGTTGAGACAGGAGGATCCCAAGTTCAAAGCCAACCTCAGCAATGACGAGACTCGGTGAGACCCTGTTGCTAAATAAAATTACAAACACATTGTTTGCCTAGGCCAACAATGAGTGACAATGTTACTGTATTCTACCTACACATCTTTTAAAAATTTTTTTTTGTAGTTGTAGATAGACAAAATGTCTTTGTTTATTTATTTATTTTTTTAGAGAGAGACAGAAAGAGAGAGAGAGAGAATTTTTTAATATTTATTTTTTAGTTTTGGGTGGACACAACATCTTTGTTTGTATGTGGTGCCCAGGATCCAACAGGGCCGCACGCATGCCAGGCGAGCACACTACCGCTTGAGCCACACCCCCAGCCCTTCTTTGTTTATTTTTATGCCTAGGCAGGCGCTCTGTCACTAAGCTACAGCCCTAGCCCCTACCTACACATCTTGTCCTACTGGAAGATACTGAGAGGCAACAAGGTGTATGAAGCTGTCATCTCCTATGATAGTAAGCCTCCTTCTGGAATAGCTCCTAAAGGACTTGCCTAAGGCTTTTCTGAAGGAAATGTCAACTCTTTTCTGAAGTATGTCCGTGAAGGTTTACTTAATTTGTTTCTCTAATTCATCATACATCTGCTTATAAGCAGAGAAATGCATCACGAATTTCTGTCAACAGAAACTCTTCATTATTGGTTTCCATGACTTTTAACCTATTTAAAAAAAAAAATTCTTAATGATTTTTCTTTCTTTTTTTTGTTTAATATTGTTTTTTAGTTGTAGATGGAAACAATACCTTTATGTTGTTTATTTTTATGTGGTGCTGAGGATCAAACCCAGTGCCTCACACATTGCTAGGCAAGTGCTCTACCACTGAGCCACCATCCCAGCCCCAACTTTTAACTTTTTAAGAGCCTTGTTGAAGTATGCAGAGCCTTCTGCTAAATGCTTCACTAAATTTTCTTGAATATTCTTCTTTTACTTTTCTTGCAGCTTTCTCTTCAACTATGTGTTCACTAGGCAACAGGAATTTTTCAGCTCCATTATAGAACTCATGGGTCCCTGTTATCATACATGTGGTCTGTGCTTGACTAAAATGTAGTTACATAGCACAAACTTAATTTAGTTTGACCCTGAATGCACCCCCGCCCCCGCATGGGAAAAAAAAAAAAAAATCAAAGTCCTTGTACAAAAAAGACCTGTGTTCTTTTTTTTTTTTTTTTTAAGAGAGAAGTTTTCAATATTTATTTTTTAGTTTTCGGTGGACACAACATCTTTATTTTATTTTCATGTGGTGCTGAGGATGGAACCCAGTGCCCCGCGCATGCCAGGTGCGCGCTATACCATTTGAGCCACATCCCCAGCCCTAAAGATCTGTATTCTTTAAGTTGAATGAGATGAGCCAGGCTCAGTGGCACACACCTGTAATTCCAGTGGCTTGGGAGGCTGAGGCAGAAGAATTCCATGTCCAAGGGCAGCCTGGGCAATTTAGTAAGATCCTGTCTCAAAATAAAAAGGGCTGGAGTGGTAGAGTACTTGTTTAGTATGCGTGAGTCCCTGGATTCAATTATTGCCAGAAAAAGAAAACTGAAAAGAAAAGAAATCCTGTTTCATTCGTTTAAAATTTATCTTCTACTTTAACCCCTTTCTTCCTTTTTATTTTTTAACTTTTTTTTTTCTTTTGCAGTGCTGGAGATCAAACCCAGGGCCTTATACACGGTACGCAAACACTATACCACTGAGTTACATCCCCCAACCCCTTCTCTTCTGTTTCTTCTAATCATACCAATATGTTTTAAGGCAACAGCCCAAGCATTTGTAGTAGGAAGGATATGCACATTAAAGACCTTTAAAGAGATATTCCGTAGATCATGAGCAGACTAGAGTTCAACAGGGGTACAAGAAGCCCCACTCAGAACCACAAGCAGTCCTACTGACCAAGCGTTCTCTTTAAACTGCTGGCCAGTGTTGTAACTGAAATAAGTAATTGTATGAGAAGAGCTAGAAAAACTATTTAAACTGCATACTTCTGTAGGTAGAAGACCTTCCATCAAATCCATTAGAATTAAACATACATGACTGATAACTTACATGTCACAACAAGGAATAATTAATTATTTTTATGTGGGGGTTAACTAAGTAATTATAATACAATTTTCAAATTTTAGTTCAAATAAGAAAACATTTATGATGTTTTCATTAAGCAGAATTTAAAGATACTATTCTTTCTTTCCTTTATTTATATATATATATATTTAAGTTCTTTCTGTGTGCCAGCAATTCACAGGGGTTATAGGTACAAGAAAGAACAGGACACAGCTCCAGCCTTCAAGGAAATCACATTCTAGTTAAAGGAAACGACAGAAAACAAGAAAACAAAGTTATATTAGACAGTGGTAAGTGCTATGAGAAGGTATCATGTGAACCAAGAACCAAAAGAAGTACATCTTAAAAAGAACCATGAGGAAGAACATTCCAGAAAGAGGAAACAACAAATGCAAAAGTTCCTACCTTGGATAAGCACCTGTTCAATAACAACAACAACAACAAAACCAAAAGACAGTGTCACAGAAGCACTAAGTGTAAGGATGCTCTTACATGGGATCAAAATATGCACAGTCATGATCAATTATCTTAAGAGCTGTTGCTTATGTGCAGTGTCATGCAAATGACTGAGACTGAAAGCCAAAAAACCAAACACCTTTGGATCTCACCAGCAACCAATGCTCTGCTTCCTATCATTTGTTTCATCACTGCCCTTCAATTATAAAAAGGTTAAATCTACATTTTCATAAAAATTGATGAGAAGGAATAAGTAAAAAAAAAAATGTCTTATCTCCCTTACAAGGAAGATTAATTTTAATATGTAACATTCAGTAAAGGAAAGATATTAGCAACACTTCCCCTTATGCAAATAACTACATATATTTTGACTGAGTCATATTAAAGTCAGTAAACAAATCATCTACACATCATAACATAAGTATATTCAGAATAATTAAGGTTTCCCTACATGTAAATCCCTGCAAATAATTTAGTATCAATGAATTTGCAGTGCAGTTGATTTCTACTGAGAAAAAGACAAGTATTTATTTGCTTAACTTATCAATAGAAGTTTCAAGCTAATAAATCATTATAATAAATGCTATTAGAAAGACAAACGATTTATTTAAAACAAGAAATGTCTTAAAAATACACCTAAAAAAATGTAGAAAGTAAAAATGCAGAATAAATATACTTGTAATTCCTAAGCATGAAAACACAAACGTTTTAAGTACTTCATCAATAGTGTTAGAACTAAAATTTCTAACATGAGAATTGACACTTAATTACTGCCAAATACTAACCAGGATTTGTTCCGTCTCTAAGGCTCAGTTGAACAACTGCCAATTTGGAAGCATCAAAACGCCTACAACTTGATATTTCAATAAATATATGTTACACTAAGAAAAACTCCCAGTATAGAAGAACCTATGTATAAATAGATGCAATTTCATTTGTTTCTTTATCAAAGTGGCCAATCAGTATATATATTCCTGCCACTTACAAGACTGAATTGTAATCCTCTACTCTTATGGTTTCAGGTACTCCACTTAGCTTTTTCCTCCAAAATATTCTAATTTTGTCTCCACTAAAAATTGGCCATGAGAAATCATTCTACTCTTCTAGATGTATTTGTACAAGTGCCACAAGAAACTTTTTAGCAGCTTCAGTATCCATAATTGCTGCTTCACCACTTACATTTAAAGTGACTTAATCCCACAGGACCACGTCTGGCTGTGATGTGTTTGATTAGCAGCATCAACATTCTGCATTAGCCTATAATTTCTGACTTGTGGTCTTTTAACTTAATATCATAGACATCTAATGATGCCCAGATTCTGCAATAAATTCAAATTTCTACCAATGTCTCTTATTTATTATGTTTAATTGCATAGGCCACCAGTTCTCAAAGTAGGATTCTGGTACCATAAGGATTCCCAAAACGTTTTCAGGCAATCCACAAAGTTAAAAAGATTTGCCTTTTACAATCTTACTCTTTAACAACTGTAGAGTGAAGTTTTTCAGAGACTAAATAACATGTGATGACATCACTCTGGTGGCTAATGGAATAAATGTTTGTGGGTTTTTCAAGGGGTTTTGTTTTTGTTTTAGAATTTTTTAAGGTAACAGATCTAGAGCATCACTGTATTTCTTTTCACAGATTAACTCAGTTTGTTCTCAGTATACCTACCAGATATGCTCTTACTAGCAATACCTGCTTAATCTATGAATTGCTGTGAAGACATATTTCATTCACATTCTTAGAACAAAAAAGAATCTGGAGCTGGATTTTTAGCTCAGTGGTAGAACATTTGCCAAGAATGGATGGGGCACTGGGTTCGATTCTCAGCACCGCATAAAGAAAAATAAATAGGGGAATTATGTACATCTACAACTAAAAAATATTTTTAAAAAAGAATCACAAAACACTGAATATTGAAGGAGGTAAGAATCCATTGACCTTCTATTAAGTCAGATTTACAAAAGTATACAAGGATGCCACTCTTTCTATAAAATTGGTTTTGGAAAACAGTTATTTTTTTACAAAGAATGTGTTTATGTAACAAATTTGGTACTGAAAAATACAGTTATTATTGTTGTTGTTTTACAAACAATATGCTTATGTAAACATTTATTGAGTTTATTATAGTTATCTTTAAATGTCTTTCAACTATCTCCATGTTAACTTGTAATATGTAAGTATCAGTAGCTCATAAGAGCATAGGTCCACTACTTTTCACATGTTTAATCATTTGCTTTGTCCTTCAAAACATCTCCTATTATTGAAAAGAAAATAACTTTTCATCTTTTAAAAAACATTCTCTACTTTGTACTATCACATTCTTACTGCTTTCCCAACTACATAAGACAACTTTCTTAAAAATAAAATACAACTAGGATACAAAGAAAGCAAATAAAAGTACAGAATGATGAACATAAAAACCAAGAATAAAATGAGTGGTCACTTTAATATATACCATCTTTTGGACTTACGTGGTTTTATGTCTATAAAAAATGTCATATGGTGAAACCAGGCACAGTGGCATATGCTTATAATCCCAAGTATTCAAGAGGATTGAAAATTCAAGGCTAGCCTGGGTGATTTAGAGAAACCCTGACTCAAAATTTAAAATCTGGTGCGGGGGTAGTGGGAGTGAGTGTGTGTGTGGGGGGTGTAGCTCAGTGGTAAAGTACCCTAGTTCAATCACAGTGTGCTGGGAGTGGGAGAGGGATGCGATGAAAATGAGTTAAGAAAATTTTCTATATTTTACATCAATACTTCTCAATTCTGAATTTAAAATATTAGTATAACACAACATATAAGTAACCAGATTTAAATATGCCATAAATCAAATGATGAACTATTATACTGTTTTAATGAAAATAGTTTTATCACTGTTATGGTTGGGATATGAGGTGCACCCAAAAGCTCCTGTGTTAATGCAGGAGGTTAAATAATTAGATTATGAGAGCTATAACCTAATCTGTAGATTAATCTATTTAATGGATTAATAATCTGAATGGACCGGATGGTAATTACAGGCAGGTAGGGCATGACTGGAGGATGTGGGTCAAGGGAAGCATGCCTTGAGGATTATATATTTAGTGCCTGGATCCTCATGCTCTCTCTCTGTTTCCCAGTTGCATGAATGGAGCAGATTTCCTTTGTGACAGCCTTCCACCTTCTGCCTTGCTTAGGGCTCAGAGCAATTCAGCCAGCCTACCAAGGATATTCATGAAACTCTTGAGACTGTGCGCCAAAATAAACTTTTCCTCCTCTAAATTGTTCCTGTGGAGTGTTTTAATCACAGCAACAAAAACTTAACACAATCACTATTAAGAGTTTCACTGTATTGTTAGTTATTAGAAATGTGGATTACTAACTCTATAATATTCAAACAGTTTAAAAGCCATTATGGAAGATTTTTTCTGGAGATTACACAACAGTTAACCTAAATAAATTATAAAAGCCTTATGGTGGGGAGAAAAAAAATTATGATAAATACAAGCAATATTTTCTAATAAAGATAAATGATAATTGAAAAATTAATGTTACTTTTAAAATACATTTCTGAATACTATACAAAGCAATAAAGCACTTTAATTAAAAAACAAGTTTAAACCATACTTAATCATTCATCTTTCTCCCTTACTGACAATACCCTTATAGTCTTCAAACACATGAAGCAGTTTATATTATTTTTCCAAATGATAAAACCATTTATCATAATTTCACTATATTTATTGCTAGTCTTTAAAGATAATTTATATTTCCCAACATAGATTAATTACAACGATTTTGCAGAATGAAAATCTACACATTTAAATACAACTATAAAACATAGATAAGTAACAAATATCTACCAACTGTCATTTTAACCCAAAGTAGACATTAATAAATCAAATTGATAATTTTTAAGTTGACCATTATAAATTTATATTTGCAACATTCACAAATTATAAACTAATTTAAACCATACAGCAAGAGTAATAAAATCCAAGTGTCTGACTAATAAACACACTTTTAAGTGAACTAACATTTCTGGAATCTCTCATAATGCTAGGCAGTAGACCAGATATTTCACGTACATTCTCTTGTTTTATCATCACAATTATGACAACAACAGGTGTCATATCCTCAATTTTGCCAATGAGGAAAACAAAATCTGAGATGTCACACAACTAATGAGTAGCAGAGCTAAGACTAAAATAAAAACAAATTCTAGTGAAATAAAATTGAAGAAATGAAAATGTTTAAAGATTACTTTTTTATTTTTTATTTTTTTAATACCAGGGATTGGACCCAGAGTACTTAACCACTGGGCCACATTCCCAGTCCTTTTAATATTTTATTTAGAGACAGGTTCTTGCTGAGCTGCTTAGGGCCTCTCTAAGTTGCTGAGGCTGGCTTTGAACACTTGATCCTCCTGCTCAGTGCTGGGATTACAGGTTGTGCACCATTGCATCTAACTCTAAAATGACTGCCACTTCCAATCATTCTTTGTTCCCATAACAGGATAGAAATTTGTTTGGGGTAACCTATCATGCCAAACTTCTGAAGTTTCCAGTAGTGCCAACTATAACTTCAGCTGTGAGAATAGTATGGAACCCAAGCCAAACAAACCGCATAAAACCACAACTGTTCTGGAGCCTCTAGAACAGGTGCAAAAAAGTAGTAAGGATATAAAAGCTTATTAGCTGATGACAGCTACCAATACCTAGGAACCAATACCTAGGAAAATAGAGCTAACAGTTAAAGAGTGTCCAAATAATATATGTGTGTATGTGTGTATATATATGTATAGACACATGTATGTGTATACATATACATACACAGACACACACACACACATACATATACTTTTTTGTTTGTTTGGTTGGTGTTTTTGTTGTTATTAAGTTTGAGGCATGGTCCCCCTAAGTTGCTTAGGGCCTCACTAAGTTGTTCAGGTTGGCATCAAATTTACAATCCTCCTTCCTCAACCTCCCAAGCCACTGGGATTACAGGCATATGCCAACAGGTCCAGTCAAATAACATTATTGGAATCACTGTGCCAAGCTTCTCCTGAAATTAACATACTAGGATTATTTTAGTTATGTGACCAAACAAATTTCCATTTGTTTAAGCCAGTCTGAGTTGGGGTTTCTATCATTTATACAATACCCGTATCAATAAAAATGTAATGGTGTAAATCTTCTCCAGAAACTAAACAATACATTTAGTCAGTTAAAAAAAAAGGGGGGGGCGGGCGGGATTTGCAATATTTCAAAAACTTAAATGGAATTATGCACTGTCCTAAAATAAGGTCACTACAGCTTAATAAAACATCAAGTTTCTTCTGATTCAATAACTTCAACATAGAAATTTCAGTAATCTCGTTTTAATATGAGTTCTAAGTGGAAATGTATTTTTATATATAATCTTCAATTTAAAATTAAAAAGAAATAATTACTTTTACAATATTGTTTATTTGGTAAACAAACTGCTTTAAAACAAATCTCAGTGCAAATTTTTTAAATGATCACTGGAGAAAATATTGAGAACTACAATATTACTTTGAAATATACTCAAAACAATTTACATGTTTAATATATAATACATTCTTAACTAACCTCTTAATCTGTGACTGCCTTTCTATCTTCTTACCTTAAGGTTACTCAGCCTCCAAAGACTTTAAATAACAGTCTAAGCTAATGGCACCACCTAGTGTCCTATATTGGTCACTATCTATCTAACTCATTGTCTTTTGACTTTTAATGCTGAAGGACACTGGTCAGTCTCTTCTGGCATAGTTGTTCTGTCTTGAATAATTTTTCCAGTAGCCATTTATTTCACTTTTATATATACCTCTTCCTTCTCTCATCCCTTTCTCACCAATTGTCCAGTTATTTTATGAACAACTATTTAAATGCTCTTGATCTTTGCCAGGTACTTTGTGCTTAACCTATATTACTGCAAGCAATTTGTACAACTAATTCACCTGCCCTAGATCACAGATCACTGAATAAACAGTATGACTTCAAAACTCATTTACTTAATTACTACCCATAGGTCCATGTTGCTTTTAAAAGAAAAAAAATATTTTCATACCATGGCCAAACCACAAATCTAAATTATAAAATTGGTGACAAATGAATCACATCTTTGAAAGACATAACACTAAAAGTGAAATTTGATTTTTAAAAAATTAGGCTCTGCCTACCACCTGAAAGTGTCTAAAAGTTGACTTTCTAGAAGTTATTGGTTTTGTGCACTCTTTGATAGTAATTAAGCTGAGTTTTCCTCAAATACCATCACAAAAACAATGCTAGTTGTACAAATGTTGCTTTCTAATATTTTATATTATAAATTATAGTCTTTTTGCTTCTCATCAGTTAAATCAATTTTAAGAGCAGGGTTTGGACCCAATAATACCACTGTTCTTTTCAAGAAAATTTAAAATGCCATATTGGTATAGGGATAAAGAGACCAATAAAACCGAAAGAGAAGCCAGAATCTGATTCCCAAATATATAGAAAACTTGATACATGAAAAATTGTTGGGAACACTATGCTGGATAACTGATTTTCCACATGAAAAAAAAGAAAACTCAATCTCAAACTCTTATACACAAAGATTATATTCAACTGGATGAAAGATAAAACTTTGTAGAACACATAGAAAAAATCTTCTTGACTTTAGGATACAAAGAAAAAAGTTTTCTTTTTAGTACTGGGAACTGAACCCAAGGGTGCTTTACCACTGAGCTATGTCCCCCACCCCTGTCTAACTAAATTGCCAGGCTGGCCTCAAATTTGTGATCCTCCTGCCTCCTGAACCTGGGATTACAGGTGTGTGACATAGCATCTAGCTAAGGAATTTCTTCAGGCATAAGAGCATAAAGCTCAAAAGAAAAGCACTGATCAACTTGATTACAATGAATTTTAAAACTTATGAAAAGCAAAAAGACACCCACGATGTTAAAGACAAGTCAAACACTGGGCAAAGATATGTGTAACAAAAACAATAAAAGAGTTAGTATAAAAAATCTTTTTAAAAATTACTATTTCAAGTATTTCTATAGAATAAAAACATGAACGAAGAACACTATTAAGCAACCACAAAATAGAAACCCGAAAAGGCAAACAAAATCTATAAGGAAATATGTTCAACCTCATTAGACATGTTTTTAATATTTATTTTTTAGTTGTAGTTGGACACAATACCTTTATTTATTTATTGTTATGTGGTGCTGAGGATAGAGCCCAGGGCCTTGCACATGCTAGGTGAGTGCTCTATTGCTGAGCCACAACCCCAGCCCCTCATTAGAAATTTTTAAAGTGCAAATTAAAACCTCAAATGAGATACATTTCAGTACCTATCAAAACCAAAATCAAAATTTCTATTGATATCAGTTCTTTAGAAAGACAATTGAGAAAATGAACTCTTAGGTATTGCTGGCAAGAACAATTCAACAATACCTAGTAAAGTGCAAATTGTGCATACCCTATGACCCAACAACTCCATACATAGATATAAAATACAGGCACCATCCTATGGAACCCCTGTAACATAATGAAATTATTCTGTATCTGCAAAATCTAATACATTAGTCAGTAGTTATATGTGGCTATTGAGCACCTAAAATGTTGCCAGTGCAAATGAGAAAATGAAATAATTCCATTTAATTCTAACTGAAATGTAAAAATTAACAGATGGCTAGTGGCTACCGTTTTAGTAGAGCCCTAGAGAACTGTTCTCATAATTATAAACATAAAAATACAAGAACCTTAATTGCAGCATTGGTTTTGTTTGGTTTGGTTTTGTTGATGTTGTAAGCTAGGCTTTGAATCCAAGGCCTAAAGCACATGCTCTGTTACTGAGCTTTGCCCCTGACTTTTGCAGCAGTGTTCTTAATACTATGTAGGAGAAAATAACGCATAGATGTTAAAGTTACATGTTAACATGGGAAATCTGAAAAATGCAATATTGCACAAAAAAAGCAAGGTGAAGGACACAGTGAAATAGCAATTACATGTTTAGAACCTGCAAATGCACCCCTTGTATTGTTTATGAATACATACATACACAGTTTAAGTACTAAGAAAAGTATTACAGCTAAAAACGCTATTGGAATACCAGTGATCTTTGTAATAATAGGGAGAATGGACTGTAAAGAGTATATAGAGAGCCCCAGCCAGGCCTCTAATGCTTTATTTACCTTTTTTCACTTAGTGGAATATTCCAACCATCCAAATCTTCAACAAGTACACACCGGTTTGAGATATTGAGTACATAGGCATTTGCGTTAGTATCTTAAAATTTTTGTCTATGTTTAAAAATTTTCATAAGTAAAAATAAAAGCCAAGTGTGTTGTCACATGCCTCTAGTCCTGGCTACTAAGAAGTCTGAGGCAGGAGGACTGCTTGAGCCTCAGAATTTGAGGGCAGCCTAGTCAATATAGTGACACTGCCTCCGTGGTGAGAAAAAAACAGAAGAAAACCCGCACTACAAACTGTAGACATACAGTCACTGATACATCTTAAGAGTTTCTACTTTTTCTTTAATTTCTTCCCATTTTACACAGATAAGTTTCATCCCTAAAAACACTGAAATCAAATTTTTGAAAGCCTCAAATAACCAATCATATTTTTACAATGAATCACAGCCTGTCACTAAAAGAGTTTCCTATTTCTTACTAAAAATGGGGGGCGGGAGGGGGGTAAGACCAAAAACAGGATTTCTCTTTTTCTTATGATTGTTTGGTGTCTTATTCAACTCCCTTGTCCAATATTTGTGGAAATCAAGTATTTCTGATGAGAAAAAGAGAAAAACATTGCTATTACCCCTGGGATAATTCATGGATTCCTGAATGAGCCATATAGGCATGTGGCTAACTATAACATATGTTTTAAATAACATTTAATCTACTTTGCTAACTCCTTATTAAATATTTATATTTTGCAACAATTGAAAAACTCATGGATCACATATTAGGTCTTTTTGCCAAATAAGACACTCTGCTCACCTGGTTTCTAAAATCAAAAGCTAATAAATACACTTACAAAAATAGAAACAAGCAGACATTATATTTCATGTAAAGAAAGTCTATCTCCAAAATTCATGTTTTCTTAGATTAATCAATCTTTTTATTGTTCAGAAACACAAATAGATGTGTTACCAATTAGACTCCTATTAATCCCTAAAACTATAAGTTTCATGAGAGCAAGAAATAAAATCACTACGTATATGAGATATTGGCACTCTGATGTACTTTGCAACATTATTATTCACAATAGCCAAGATAGGACAGCAAACCTAAATGTTCATCAGTGGCTGATTAGATCAAGAAAAAGTGGTATATATTACAATGGAATACTATGAAATCTGGAGGACATTATATTAAGTGAAATCAAACAGTCATAGAAAAACAAATACTATATAATTTCGCATTTAGAATCTTAAAAAGATGCTCTCACAGAAGCAGAGATTAGAATGGTGGTTACCAAGGGATGGGTGCAGTAAGGCTAGGGAGATGTTAGTCAAAGGATATTTACTAATAACAAAATATTGTATTCTTGAAAAATACTAAGAGTAGATGTCAAGGGTTTGCATCACAAATGATAATTATGTGAAGTAATTCATGTGTTAATTAGCTAGATTTAGTCATTCTACAAAGCATCATATTGGTATTATATACAAACACTGCTATATACTCATGTACCACAATTAAACAATACAACTTTTATGGAAGACAATTTGGTATCTCTTGAAATTTAAATGAGCAGTGTTTTGGTTTATATTTTGTAGAAAAACTGGCACAATTTTGTATAAGTACATGCAAAAATGATAAATGCAAGTGTTCTAGTAGTAAAACACTAGAAAAATACAAAGTGTCCTTTAATATGTAATTGATTTATAAAAACAAGTACTACTGTACTGAAAAAAAATTTTTAAACTGTAGAGAGGAAGTTACCAAAATTATATAACAAAAATGGGAGGAAGAACATTTGCATCTCTGTCAAAGGGGCCCATGTGCTCAGCACAATGGAAAAAAAAGGAGTCACACTAAAAAAAAAAAAAAAAAAAAAAATCACATCAAGAAACTTTAGAATACCAGAGGGAAAGAAAATTTTAAGAGTGTCCACAGAGAAAAAGTCACATAATGGGATGGAAATCCATCTGGCATTAAACTTCTCATAGGTAATATTGATTACTACTAGAGCATAGCCCGCAAAAATTTAAGGAAAAACTATGTTCATGTACAATTCCATGCTCAAATAAAATAACAATCTAATATAAAGACAAAATAGAGACATTTTAGATTGGCAAGTACTCAAAAATTTCATTTTCACCATTATTTTTTCAGGAGGAGGATACACTTCAGTAAAATGAAGTAATAAACAATAAAAAGGAAAACAACCAAACACAAATTATCCAACAAAAGGACAACACAGGGAAGTCCCAGGATCAGAATTGTATGGTAAAACTATAAGCAAACCCTGACTAAAGCAGAATAATGAAGAAGGAGGAATGAAGGAGGGGTATCTCCAGGAAAAAACATTATCATGCTTTTGGACTTATGACTGTTGAAAAAATTAATGAGAGGTTATAGACTTGTTAAGACATTGAGGGGGGTGGGTATTAGCCAATTAGTCCATTGGAAACTAAGCAAATGAATAAACAAGACGATAAAAAACACAGTGATGGGTGGGGAGAAATAAAAAATTTATTTAAGCAAATGAATGCAATATACTACTAGCCCATCAACACTCATATAGTCATTGTAATATAATTATCAATTACAGACTGCTTATATATTTAACAAAAATTATTACATAACTTTTCAGAACTGGGAAAGTGGATTTATGATATGATCTGAATCCTATGTCCCCATAAAAAGGGTTAATAGATAACATTTTAAATTGCTTAATGAAGAAAATTTAAGTAAACACATTCTTTACAAAAGGAAAGTATTAGAAGGAAAAAGCTAATACTATTTTAAGTGGCTGCTTCTGGATACCCAAGGGGAGAGAAAGGCACTTGTTTTATTATAAACCTCCTAGCACTAGTCAGATTTTGACTCATGTACAGAATTACTTTAACACAAAAAGTTCTTAACATTATCAATGGAGGATATTAAAATCAATAGAAATGTACAGAATTACTTTAACACAAAAAGTTCTTAACATTATCAATGGAGGATATTAAAATCAATAGAAATCAAAGGATATAAAACTTACAAACCATGAGATATAACTTTCCCTTTATTATCTGAAATTACATAGTAATCAAGTGAGGCACTAAAAGAGTGATTAAACTTGGAAGAGTGGAGAAAAGGTACAAGAGGTGGAGGTGGTACAAGATAGACTCATCTAATCACAAAACATAGAAGAGCAAAAATATCAAGAAATAATATATAATCTTACTATAGGTTGAGACAACCATAATTAGCACTCAAAACAGAATTAGTTAAAAGCAGCTACCTTTAGGAAAGTAGGGATAGAGAAATGGAGCAGGATTTCTCGTTTTTCATTAAAAGATCATCTGTTCTACTTGATAATTACCTTTAAGCTTTTAAAAGGTCACCCTGAGATACAATGAATCAAAGACTCAGGGAGTCCCCTGAAACCTGTTACCAAAAATAATTTTCACAAAAAGGTAAAATGCACTTAACATAGTCTTCAAAACCTCTAAAATCTCCATCTGGAATTTACTTATTATGCAATACAATAAGTACACAAAGAAACACTTATTGAGAATAAAGCTGGGCAGGACAAGGAGTATCCCTAATAATATGAATGTAAAAAGAAAGAATAAATAATGAAATTCAATCTGAATCACTCAATTCAACGAAAAGATAATTAATAAAAATAATAGTTTGCAACTCATTATTTTAATAAGTATTCTGAGGCAAACTTACCACCTCAAAAAGAAAAAGAAAAAATCATAACAAAGATAACTTTGCTGAAGATAGTTAATTATAATCGTCTTATTTCTCTATTATAATTTTGAAATAAAATATATTGGTATCCATTTTTACATCTTCAAAACAAACTACTAATATTCTGTGCACACTATAACAAAGAGGTTTAAAAGCAATGGATAAAGTATTGAGAATAGTTACAACTTTACTTTTAAAATTTCTTATGAAACCATTTGCAAATTACATAAAGAATTCTTTACCATAAAAAAATGAATTAAGATATGTTTATACGATATTATACATGTTAAACAACCAAGTTACAGAAAATCATTTGGTAACATGATAAAATGATAAATAAATAAAAGGGAAAAGTTAGAATAAAAAATTTTTTATCTGAAGATATATAATTGTTACTTTAGCCCAAGGCACTTGACAATAAATAAAAAGTATCTGCACACCTTCAAGTTTTAACAATGAACCTCTTGTTGTATAAAAGCTGATATGTGAATTGCTAGACATTATGATTCTTCATTTTTTCCCCAGCTAATAATATGCTTCAAATTTTGATTACTTCTAAATCTGTTGTATTAAGTCTGAAACCGATTAATGATGTACTGTATCCTGCTAAGTAGAATTAAATTAGTGTATAATTGATTAGTATGTAATTGAAGCAGTTGTAGATTTATCAACTTTAATTAGGATAGCTTATTACAGATAATTTACACTATAAGAAAAAATAGAAACAAGAAGTTCATCAAAACCTCAAATTAAGATCAGAGACAATATTAACGATTAGAAAGGACTATATGCTAATTCAAAGTTCTTTGAAAGTAAATCATTTAAGTCAAAATCCTTTTAGAGGAAAAACTGATTATTAACCTTTTAGCTTAGAATTTTCAAGTAATTACACTATTTATGTAATCTACTGTAATAGGTAATGCTAACTCATGTGTGGATAAAGAGAACACATACCAATAATATTGTCTACCTAGAACACTAAATTATACCGGAAACAAAACAAATTAAAATACTTAAATATTCTCATAATTCATTTAAAAAGTTATTCAAGCAAGAGAAAATCTCATAACTCTATCCCAGAAATAAATATCAACAAAGAGCAAGCAAGGAGGAAAAAAAATCTCTCCAACAGCAGAACACAGCAGTATCTATGGTTTTCTCAATACCCTTGTGGGTGGTAAGTATAGCCCAGAAAGTTCCACATGTAAATTGCTAACAACCCTGAGTTTAAAGCCATGGTAATTAGGTTCATTATCTTACATGCTAATGACACAGAGATAATAAGTTTGCAGTGAATAATTCATATACTACCAGCTCTCATGGTGATGCTCACTGCTAATAGTTTATTTACGGTACAAGTTACACTGCATTTTTAAATTTTAATTTTATTGCCTAGTTAAACAGGAATAATTTAGTGTGGAAATCTAATTTATAATCAGTAAATGATAAAATCTTAAGCATATATTGGTTTGTATATTTATATAATTTTTACTCATTACTCATAATTAGTTATGATAACATACTATACAAATGTCTTGTACTAAGATTACAGTAGCTTATAAATGATTATTTGAAATTAAATTTCAAAAATGATAATCTGAATTAATGTCAATAAATTAAACTGTTTTAGCAACTCACATTGCTCAAATAAATGCTAATATCATTACATGCCTAATTGTAAAATGTACATATAGACTATTTTGGAAACATTTTGGAACAAAGTACAAATAAACCACTTACATTTCTTAATATGACCTATAAAAATCATAATTGTTTTTATTTTTTACCCAATTCTGTAATGGACTGAAGATTAGATTTGTCGTATTTTTGTTAACAAAAATAATTTTAATCTTTCAAAATGACCTTATTAGTTAAAATAACTCATTTCATAGTTTATATATTATAAAAACTTTTACATTACTATGTACCTGAACTGTAGTGATTTAAATTTATCTAAATCAGATAAAATTTTTCTATAATGTTTTGTCCTTCTAAAATAGTTGTTTTTAAGCTAAAACTGCTTGATGAAATGTATCAGTTGCATCAATAACAGATTAAGTAGGGATCAGGTAAAATCAAGTAAGAACTTCAAAAATCTCGGTAGCTTTAAAATTATAAGGTCTTTTTATCCTTTCTACTAGCTGTTCATCATGGGTCATTGGAGGGTTCTACTCTGTCTTTTCATTTCAGTACCCAATATAATGGGTAATCACCATCTCAAATTCTGCAAATCATCATGGCGGATTAAAATAGAGTACTCTGGACAAACTTGCACTGGTAATTAAAAACTGTGGTTCAGAAAAACATATTTTACTTCTGCTCATAATTGAGGACAATTTTATGAAAAGTTAAGGCTTCAAAAAGTTTAAATCTTTAAAATTCCAGAAGAAAAATTTTTCTCAGCAAGACATCTACCTAAGTCTTAGCCTATGAATATGAATATAGATGAGATAATGTTCATGAAGGTCTTAGAAGATTAAGTGTCTTCCAAATTCCTTTTTGTATTAAATAACTATATCACAGCAGCTAGTTCCTGGAAAAACTTCTACAACCAGAATAACATCAGGATTTCAAAATTGCAAATTTGAACACATTACCTGCTTAAAATCCTCTAATGTCAGCATGGCCCTCCATGTAATGATTCCTAGACACCTTTCTAAAGGCAGCTAAATATTCAATACAATCAACAAAATGCTCTAGAGTGACAAAAACTAATAAATTTGCTATACTCAGGCTTTCCTACCTTTTCACATTCTACCCATGGCAGAACTTTCTCTGCCACCTTCATCTGAGTGCCAGAGAGTTTTTGCACTGCCTCAACATTGATTTTCCACATCTCCATTGTAGCTGACTCTTCTCTAGTTTATGAATTTCTCAAAAATAAACACCATTCAAAGGTAAGTACACTTAATTTATTTCAAAGGTAAGTACATTTAGTGGTCAATAAACATCTAAAAAAAGACTAATGGTCCATAGTGCCAAATGAACGTTCTTACAGAAAAGGAGTATGTTTGACAAATGAAGACCAACTGTCCTTGAAGATATATTTGCAAAAATTAGTTTGCTCAATGAGTTCCTTTCAATATTTAAATACTAGAGTCAATTTGTTGGTGTCAGTCCTTATAAAGTTACATGACACTTATTTTATTTTCTCATTCATCTTCCAGATTTTTATTTATAATTCAGATTTACTTAATGTCAAGAGTTATAAGAGGTTCTAGGCATGGCATTACATAAATATTAGTGGAGGTGTTCTCATATTAGATAAAAACAAGCTGTTTCATATTTTGTCCAACTAATCTTTTTCCCCTTGAGATGGAGGTCTTACTATGTTGCCCAGGCTCACCTCCAGCTCTAGGGCTCCAAAGATCTTTCTGCCTCTGCCTCCCAACAAGATAGCACTGCAGGCACACATTACTGTGCCCAGCTCACTCATCTCACTTTTTGATGTCTGATGTTCACTTTATATTATGAGAGTTAATACTCCACTTTACATTAAAATAATTTACTATAGTTATGAAAAAGTTTGAAATAATTATTATGCATTGGCTATAAACCTGTCAACTACATTTTCAATACAAAGATACAAAGGATTTTACAAAGCATTTTACAGAATAATGTTTTCAAGCTCAACAGTTTTTAAATGAAATACTCTAATTAAAAAAGTAAACTGATGTTAAAATAGAAGATTTTATTTTCAGAAGAAATAAATGAGAAAATTAAAAAAGATATCGGACCCTACTATTTCATCTGGAAGAATAACTATTAACAACATTGAGAAAACATGCAAAAAAATAATGAAAATGACAAACCCCCTTTGTAAAAATATTTTATAAATCAGAGATTAAAACATGCAAAAGTAAAAGACACTGGGTTAAACAGCATGTCTACATTCCTGAAATATTTTCAGAAAATAAATAATACAAAGTTATCAGTATATTTCTTAGTCATTCTTGACATCATACTTTAATTGCCTAAACCATAGCAAAACAAAATGACTCACATACTACCAAGCTGGCGTTTTACCTTTACCATGTACACAGAGAGAATTAAATGTATTTTGACAATATATTTTTTACTAATTAAAATTTTTTTTACTAATCAAATAGCTCAGAAATACACAGGTATATCTTTTGACAATGATACATCATTGCATAAAATCTATACTATCAGCCAGATGCTGTGGTGCAGGCCTGTAATCCCAGTGACTCAGGAGGCTGAGACAGGAGGACTGAAATTTTGAAGCCAGCCTCACCAATTTAGCTAGGCCCAAAGCAACTCAGCAAGACATTATCTCAAAAAAAATAAATAAATAAATAAAAAGGGATGGGGATGTAGCTCAGTGGCAAAGTGTCCCTGGGTTCAATCCCTAGTACAAAAAAAAAAAAAGGTGGGAAAACCATTTAATGTAAGAGTTTTATAATTGTACGAATTTTAACCTCCCATATAACTGATTATATATTTACACAATTACAAAGAAAATTGCTGATGAATATAAATTAAGCTAAAAAATGTACAATAATTGTAAATGGTAGAGCAGCAAATATGACTGGAAAAAAAGAGCAGAATTTTTCTTAAAAATTAGAAGGCTGCCTCCATGTGTAGTGGTATACACCTATAATCTCAGCTACTTGGAAGGCTGAGGCAAAAAGATCACAAGTTCAAAGCCAATCTTGGCAAACTGGAGGTCAGCTTCAGCAATATAGCAACACTGTGTCTCAAACTAAAAACTTAAAAAATGTTAGGGGAGAGATTAGCAGTAAAGTGTTCCTGGCTTCAGTTAGCTCTCTGGTAATGGGGGAAAAAAGAAATTAGCCCGCTACTTAAAAAAAAAAAAAAATGGTTGAAATTCTACTCTTTATGTACTAAAGCTTTAGCAAAAAAATTCTGCAAAGTCATGAACAAACTCTAACTAAATATTACTATAATGAAGGAAACTAACTAAAATAGTTAAATTTCTAAAACAGAATAGAATTAACCATATCTAACCATTTGTTCAAATCTCATTTGTAAGTATTGTATAGTTTCCTCAACACAGGTTTTAAAAACTGTTGGTAAGTTTATACCTAACTATTTTTTCTTTTCACTTATTTTGTAAATAAGGTTTCCAAATATTGTTATATAAATGTTCCTGATTATTTTGTTAACTTTTACATCCTAATACTATGCTGAATTTTTGTAGTGAGCTATTTTTATTTTGATTCTCTAAAAGTTTTCATGTATGCTATCAAGTCATCTGAAGTTTCAAGTTCTTATGCCTGATTTTTCTGGTCAATCATGCTTTCAACTTCCAGCATAATGTTAAATAATATATAAATGTTAAATAATAATAATAGTAAAATAAGCAAATATTTTTTTACTTATTCCTGACATTAGTAAAGAAGTATCGCCGAAAAATGTATCTATATATCAACAGTTTTTAGAATTGAGGTAAACATATTTTAACATGTTAAGGAAGTTTCCAATTATTACTATTTTCTCAAAAATTGTTTTTAGTAGAAAATGGGTGTTGAATTTTGTCAGAGGCATTTTCTGTAGCCGTGGAAAGAAGCATCTGTTTTCTCCTTGGACCTATAAATACGGTATATAAAGATATTTTTGAATACTGAGCCATTCTTGAATTCCTGGCATAATCCCCTCTTGCTCATCGTATCAGTCTTTTGTTAATATTCTATTAAAGATTTAATTTAGTATTCATAAATGATGTTGCTCTGAAATGTTCATTTTGTGCTATTGTTATCAGAGTTAGACATCAATAATATATTTAATACATTAAAGTCCCTTCCCCCATACTAGGTATAGAACTCAGGGTCATACATGTACTAGGCAAGCACTCACTGAAATATATCCCCAGCCTTTTTCCTCTAATTTCACATAAGACCTGGTCTTGAAGCAGAATAGCTTTAGAGTTTAGTAACTTAGGAGCTCAATAATATCATTGAGCATTCAAGTTCTCACCATCTTTTCATTCTCACTCCATCATCTAGTATTTTGGTTCAATCCTGAACTATTATTCCCCATAAGATTACAAGATGATAGCTCATCTGTTTTGATGGAAACATCCAGAATGGTTGGAGGGGTGGGGAAGCCCATCATAAAACCTTTCGTGTCTTTTTGGTCATATATGAATTATAGGGCAGATATGAGTCATATGCTCAAGTCTATATTAATGCGCATACAAGGAAAAATAAATTAGATAATCATCATTGATCTAGACCAGCAGGATTTATTCAAATCACATGATAGTGGGGTAAATCCACCAAAAACAAACAAAAAAGGATGTGCTAAAAGGACAAGAATAGTAATGAATTGTAGTTGAGTAACCTTTTTAGTAGTTGAGTAACCTTTTTAGTAAGAGAAATGGATAGCTAGTAATTGACATTAATTGCAAATTTTAGCTATGGCAAATTTTGACTGTAGGGTAAGTCTAGATGAGGTATTTAGATTTATTACAGTTCTTATGTTCTACTAGACAAATAGCACAGTGGTAAAAAAGACTGGGTTTTGAAGCTAGATTGACCTGGATTTGAACATCATCCATCCACTACTTCTTTGTTGTACGATCTTAGCCAATATACCTTCTCTCTTTTGGAAATCCAGGTAGTATTATTACTTAATTCATGCTGCTATGAGTATTGAATGAAATGATGAATGCAAAATGCTTAGCATTTTACCTAAACTTCATAGAAAGTACTTAATAAATATTGTTATTGGTCTCAGAATTTGTAGTAACCATACCCTGATTATTTCCAAACCCAGAAAAATTACTGATTTCATCTCCCATATTTGATAAATAACAAACTGAGGATGAGAGATTTAATAACATAACTGCTCTCTCTCTCCTAATTCTCCTTTCTCCCTCATAGGTATTTCCTCTACTTATAATTTAATGCCTCTAACATTCTGACAGGTTTATTCCTGCAAACTAAATATTGCAAAACCAAGTTCATTACTTTCCTCAAATCATGTTACTTTTGAAGTTATAGCACCACTACGTATCTATATAGATGGTAAATACAAAATCCTCAAAATCTCCCCGGCTGCCCTCTTCTTTCAGTCACTAAATCTTATCAGTTCTACCTGTGACTCCTTCCCTTCCGGTCACTACTAAACCCTATAAAGACCCCCCCATTCACACCTACTACAAAAAATTTTCGGACTTAGCATTATTTGTCTCTAGCCTCAACTTCTCTCCACTTCATCCTGTATCTTAAACACAGCCTAAATATGTTTGCCTGCTTAAAAACCTTCCACAGGTCCCAACTACCTCTCATAAAATAAATAAAACAACAATTTTAGCCTATATATAAAATCTCTCACAATCTGACCCCACATCTACATGTGCACTTCATCTCTTACCCCTTTCTACATGATATATCCAACTATACAACATCTCACTGTTCTCTAAAATATCTTGCCCATTCATACCTCTGTATGTTCATGTACTTCTATTTAAGGTTTAAGGGTATGTTTTCCTAGTTCATGTTAATTCCCTTGTACTCAACTATTTCTATATCTACTCATTCTTTAAGAAGTACCTCACACAGCAATTCATTTTTGGAGCACGGGGGCAATACTGAGGATTGAACCCAGGGGCACCTTACCATTGAGCTATACTGCCCAGACCTATTTATTTATTTATCTATCTATTTACTTGTTTATTTAATTTTGAGACAGGATCTGCTAAGTTGCTGAAGCTGGCCTCAACCTTGTAATCCTTCTGCTTCAGCCTCTCAAATCACTGAAATTATAGGTGTGAACCACCTGGTCCACCTAAAATACCAGCTCTTTGAGAAAGCTTCTTGCATCCCTCACAAGTAAAAGAAAATTTACTTCTCATATATATTATACATAATTCTATCACCACAGTTATCACACTATTTGGTGGCTAGTTATTACCTGTCTACAATTCTAGATAGACTGAAATTTGTCAGGGCATTGCTGCATTTGATATACCTCTCATTTCTGGTAAATATAATAAACATTCAACAATTGAATAAGTAGATAGTGGCACAATAAGAACTAAGTCATAAAACTACAAATCCAAATCCTTTTAACTTTACATTTCAAATATTTACTGAATAGGAATTTTAAAGTTCAAGCATTATGAGTGAAGGAAAATTATTGTCCCATCACTCTGTATCTGGTATCTATAAAGTATAGTTTTATTTACAGTAAAAGATTATTAAATTATAAATGAAAAATTATAAATTAGTTAAATTGAAAATAAAGCGATATGTTAATTTTTATAATAACAACATAACCAGAAAGCTCATTCATTCAGCACTGATTAAATTAATTATGTAAAAATTATATATATATAGTATATCGTCTATACTATGTATTTGAGAACAAGACTCTACAATGCCACAATTTTTGTTTTGAAAAAAAGTAATAATCTATCAATTAGTTAAAATATATTGCTCTGATTTGGCTCATTTCACTCATTTGTTTCCTACTTGAACTCTATAGCCATTCCGCCTAAAATCTGGAACAAGACAGGGATGCCCTCTATCACCACTTCTATTCAATATAGTTCTCGAAACACTGGCCAGAGAAATTAGACAGACGAAAGAAATTAAAGGCATAAAAATAGGAAAGGAAGAACTTAAATTATCACTATTTGCAGATGACATGATTCTATACCTAGAAGACCCAAAAGGGTCTACAAAAAAACTACTAGAACTAATAAATGAATTCAGCAAAGTGGCAGGATATAAAATCAACACGCATAAATCAAAGGCATTTCTGTATATCAGCGACAAAACTTCTGAAACGGAAATGAGGAAAAACACTCCATTCACAATATCCTCAAAAAAAATAAAATACTTGGGAATCAACCTAACAAAAGAGGTGAAAGATTTATACAATGAAAACTACAAAACCCTAAAAAGAGAAGTAGAAGAAGATCTTAGAAGATGGAAAAATATACCCTGTTCATGGATAGGCAGAACTAACATCATCAAAATGCGATATTACCAAAAGTTCTCTATAGGTTTAATGCAATGCCAATCAAAATCCCAACGGCATTTCTTGTAGAAATGGATAAAGCAATCATGAAATTCATATGGAAAAATAAAAGACCCAGAATAGCAAAAGCAATTCTAAGCAGGAAGTGTGAATCAGGCGGTATTGCGATACCAGACTTCAAACTATATTACAGAGCAATAGTAACAAAAACAGCATGGTACTGGTACCAAAACAGGAGGGTGGACCAATGGTACAGAATAGAGGACACAGAGACTAGTCCACAAAGCTACAACTATCTTATATTTGATAAAGGAGCTAAAAGCATGCAATTAAGGGAGGATAGCATCTTCAACAAATGGTGCTGGGAAAACTGGAAATCCATATGCAACAAAATGAAACTGAATCCCCTCCTCTCGCCATGCACAAAAGTTAACTCAAAGTGGATCAAGGAGCTAGATATCAAATCAGAGACCCTGCTTCTGATAGAAGAAAAAGTTGGCGCCGATCTACATATTGTAGGGTCGGGCTCCAAATTCCTTAATAGGACACACATAGCACAAAAGTTGATAACAAGAATCAACAAATGGGACTTACTTAAACTGAAAAGTTTTCTCTCAGCAAGAGAAACAATAAAAGAGGTAAATAGGGAGCCTACATCATGGGAACAAATTTTTACTCCTCACACTTCAGATAGAGCCCTAATATCCAGAGTATACAAAGAACTCAAAAAATTAAACAATAAGAAAACAAATAACCCAATCAACAAATGGGTCAAAGACCTGAACAGACACTTCTCAGAGGAGGACATACAATCAATCAACAAGTACATGAAAAAATGCTCACCATCTCTAGCAGTCAGAGAAATGCAAATCAAAACCACCCTAAGATACCATCTCACTCCAGTAAGATTGGCAGCCATTATGAAGTCAAACAACAACAAGTGCTGGCGAGGATGTGGGGAAAAGGGTACTCTTGTACATTGCTGGTGGGACTGCAAACTGGTGCGGCCAATCTGGAAAGCAGTATGGAGATTCCTGGGAAAGCTGGGAATGGAACCACCATTTGACCCAGCTATTGCCCTTCTTGAACTATTCCCTGAAGACCTTAAAAGAGAGTACTACAGGGATACTGCCACATCGATGTTCATAGCAGCACAATTCACAATTGCTAGACTGTGGAACCAACCCAGATGCCCTTCAATAGATGAATGGATAAAAAAATGTGGCATTTATACACCATGGAGTATTACGCAGCACTAAAAAATGACAAAATAATAGAATTTGCAGGGAAATGGATGGCACTAGAGCAGATTATGCTTAGTGAAGCTAGCCAATCCCTAAAAAACAAATACCAAATGTCTTCTTTGATATAATGAGAGCAACTAAGAACAGAGCAGGGAGGAAGAGCAGGAAGAAAAGATTAACATTAAACAGATACATGAGGTGGGATGGAAAGGGAGAGAAAAGGGAAATTGCATGGTAATGGAGGGAGACCCTCATTGTTATACAAAATTACATATAAGAGGTTGTGAGGGGAATGGGAAAATAAACAAGGAGAGAAATGAATTACAGTGGATGGGGTAGAGAGAGAAGATGGGAGGGGAGGGAGGGGGAATAGTAGAGGATAGGAAAGGTAGCAGAATACAACAGTTACTAATAGGGCATTATGTAAAAATGTGGATGTGTAACCGATGTGATTCTGCAATCTGTATTTGGGGTAAAACTGGGAGTTCATAACCAACTTGAATCTAATGTATGAAATATGATATGTCAAGAGCTTTATAATGTTTTGAACAACCAATAAAAAAAATAAATTAAAAAAAAAACAACTCTATAGCAGGCCTTCAGTAAGTGATGAACAAATAAAACTGTGTATGTGTGTGCACACACAGGCAGTCTACATACAATATTATAAAATCTCAAGTTCTTTTTGGGAAGTCTTAAAGATATAAATAACATTATTGTCCCATCACTCTGTATCTGGTATGTAAAAAGTATAACAGAGAAAAATATAATCATAAACAGTGACACATGAATGCCCATCCATAAATAAGCGTAAAGCACAATATTTTTCTATAATCCCATTTATTTCTAGTGTTTTATGCTTTCTATTCAGTATTCATTTAAAAAATGTATAAAGCTAATAGTAAAGACATGTATTTTCTTCTAGTATGTAATCAATCAATCAACAAACAAATAAACAAGCAAGCTAAATTCTTCACTGGCCCTGTAAAATAATCTGTTGAATTAAGAAGTAACATAGTATGTTTTAATGCAGTTATCATTTTAATCATTATATTACAAGGGACCTCACTACAAAATTTCAAACAAATATTGACTGTGGCATAGTTTATTTTGTTGAAAGACTGAAAAAATAAGCAGGTAGGAAAAGAATTGTAACAAGAAGCAGAAAATATTCGTGATCATAAGTCAAGTGTGATGGTGCACACAGTAATCCCATTGAGTTAAGACGTTGAGACAGGAGGAATCAGTCTGAGCAACTTATCAAGAAGCCTGTCTCAAAATTTAAACATTTTAAAAAGGGATGATGGTATTGTTCAGTTATAAGAACACCCTTGAGTTCAAACACCAGTACCAAGATACAATTTTTTTAATTTAAAATATATATATATATATATATATATATAAATCTAATATATCCCAAAATACCACTAATTAAATTTACATCTTCAAAATGGATTTTCTTTTCTTTTTCTAAAGTTTATCATCCTTTCCTCTTCCAAATTTCTGCTACCAATATATGTCTCTTCAAATAATATGCAATAAAATGAACAAACAAAACACTCCTTCCAGGAGAATAAATAACACCGATCATGACAAGACCACAGAACCATAAAATCTTCAGGTTTACTGAAAAGCTGATTAAAAATATGAAAGACACCTAAAATTTAAAAAAAAAAAAAAACTACCTTTTAAACTTGTAGTTACAAAAAAGTTATTTCAGTGAGTTTACCCAAGCACATAATAATAACAGAATCTTAAATTCATCTAATTAGTCATAGATCCTTGATTCATTTGTCAACATTCCTACCAAGAACCTATAATCATTTTTTAATATTTTTAGTTGTAGATGGACAAAATACCTTCTTTAAAATTTATTTATTTTTATGTGGCACTAAGGGTCGAACCCTGTGCCTCACATGTGGTATGTGAGTGCTCTACATTGAGCCACAACGCCAGCCCAAGAGTCAATAATCTTGATCTATACTTTAGTGTCCTAAGAAAGGGAATTCATTACCTCTAAAACAAGCTAAGTCTATTTTTGCATTTTGTTACTACTAGAAAGTTATCCTTTATGAGCTAAAATTCATTCAGCCCATGTCTTCCACCCATTGGTTCTTTCATTCTTGAGATTTCACAAATAAGTCAATTAATCTCACTTCCACATGAAGAAAGTGTCTTGAATGAAAACAGCAACCATACATATCCTAATTCTCTTTTTTTTTTTTTTTTTTTTAACATTTATTTCTTAGTTTTTGGTGGACACAACATCTTTGTTTGTATGTGGTGCTGAGGATCGAACCCGGGCCGCACGCATGCCAGGCGAGCACGCTACCACTTAAGCCACATCCCTAGCCCCCTAATTCTCTTCAAATTAAAATTATCCAGTCTCTTCATGACATGGTTTTAAATTCCTTCAACTATTAAAAACAGATGATTTAAAATCTTTCAACTCTAAAAGTTTTAACATGAGAAATATTGCATAACCAACAAAAAGTAATACATAATTATTATACTCTTGACTTAGTTCTTGAAACTAAAATAGAATACTTGTTATTCCATGGATGGAGTGCCATAAATGTCCAGGGAAGTATGAAACCAATATTTTATTGTTGAGGGTGGGGGAGGAAAAAAAGAGATAGTAAGAGCCTATAAAGAAGCTACTCTTGCTTCACATTTATTTATTTATTTATTGACACTAAGACTACACTATTTCATCTGTCCAATCCCTTTTCCTACTAGAAAGTTCATGCTTAATAGCAAGGTTAAACTAGATATTTTATGAGTTTAAAAAAAAAAAAAAAAAAACTATTTCCCTAGCATGCACAGATCATGGGTTCAATCCGTGGTACTAGCAAAGAAAAAAAAAAGAATATAACATAAAAAAATATTGTTGCTGAAAACTAGATTAATATTCCCAATTTACTCATGTACTTAATAAAGATAATTTAAAAAATCAAACTAGGGCTGGGGTTGTGGCTCAGTGGTAGAATGCTCGCCTAGCAAGTGTGAGGTAGTGGGTTCGATTCTCAACACCGCATATAAATAAGTAAAATAAAGGTCCATCAACAACTAAAAAAATATTTTAAAAAATATATCAAAACAAAAAATCTGTATGAGAAACTCAGGATTGGTATCAGGTTGAAGAATAAGTAAACATCAAAACAGCTACAAGAGAAAAAAAACAAAGCCAGGTATACTGGCACATGCCTGTAATCCCAGTGACTCAGGAGGCTGAGACAGGAGGATCAAGAGTTCAAAGCCAGCCTCAGCAAAAACAAGGTTCTAAGCAACTCATAAATATAAGTACATACATACATACAAAAAAGGGCTGAGGATATGGCTCAGTGGTTGAGTGCCCCTGAGTTCAATCCCCAACACCCCCCACCAAACAAAAGAGAATTAAAAAGTTAATAAATTATTGTCAGAAACTAGTGATCTAAGCATCAGCTAAGTAAAAAACTGATTGTAGGGTGTTTGATTAAATTATTTAATGTCTCTGAGCCTCAGAATACCCTCCATAGTTATCATATTATAAATAAAACAGCCAGGCACAAAGGCATATGCCTGTAATCTCAGCTACTTGGAAGGCTGAGACAAGAGAAATGTCAAGTTCGAGGCCAACAACCTGAGCAAGAGGGAAAGCTACCTAAATAATTTCCTTTGTACTATAATATTAGTAACAATACTTGTCAAAATTGTGCATTCATAATGAATATATATAGGTCATCTATTGTATGTACAATATGGTGCTAAGTGTAATAAGAAAAATAAAACATTAAAAGCTTTATATTCTCACAGAAAGGATCTAATGTCTACTCCAAAACCATGATACAAAGCGGGAAAAAAAAAAATGACAACACAATGAAACAAGTTCAGAAAAAGCATATGGTAATTCCTCATCTTAAAGATACTTACAAGGATTGTGTTCATATACTTAAGATTAAAATATTTATTGGAAAACAAGTGAAGGAATATCAGAAAATTTACTGGCTTAAAGAGACATGTTTCATTCTGTTTTGAATAACAAAACACTGACTCAGGAGGCTAAGGCAGGAGGATCACAAGCTCAAGACTAGCCTAGCCAATATAGCAAGACTCTATCTCAAAATAAAAAATAAAAAAGACTGAGGCTACAGCTCGCTGGGTTCAATCTCCAATGCTGCGAAAATAAAAAAACAGAAGTAAAAAAAGAAAATGAATACTGAATTCAAAGTTATACATGCACTTTTCCAGAGGAAAAATTAAAATGCAAGACTTTAAAAAAAATTCAATCTTGCAGGGGGAACAGGGGTTCCGGGGCAGGGGGTACCAGGGATTGAACACAGGGACACTTAACCACTGAACCATTTTTATTTTGAGACAGGATCTCTCTAGGTTGCTTAGGGCCTTGATAAGTTGCTAAGGCTGGCTTTGAACTGTGATCCTCCTGCTTCAGTCTGCCAAACTGTGAGGATTATAGGTGTGTGCCACCCCACAAGACAAAAATTTAATCTCTAATTTCACACATGGCACTGAAATCACAATGACTTTGTGATTCTCTCTCTCATACACTTCGTCATTGTTTATGACTTCAGCAATTATTTATAATAGCACCTACCTGCCTTTAATGCTTCAATCTCACAGTCAAACATAAAAACAAAGTGATAATAATATCATGGGGAAGAATACTACATTAAAAGCCTGGAAACATTCTTAAAGCCTGGCTAAATCTTTCAAACTTCACTGAAAAGTATTACTTTATTAGCTAGCCATTGTGACTACAATGAATGGTTAGTCATTTAAATGTTGCATCTCAATAAATGTTTTATCACATAGCTGCTTTCTTCCTAATATATAAATAAATTTAAACAATCATATTTTTTCTTTATTAAAATAAAGAATTCAATCCCAGTTTTCTCTTCCTTGTTTAAGAAATAATCAAGAACACAAAACTAATCAAAACGTTTCTCTTAATTTGCAAATAACTAAGTAACCCAGGTAAGACAGTAACAATGTTTACTTGAAAATGTAAAGAAGAGTGAAAATAAAAATTTTGATAACAGGGCTGGGGCTGGGGCTCAGTAGCAGAGCGCTTGCCTCGAACATGTGAGGCACCAGGTTCGATCCTCCGCACCATATGAAAATAAAGAAATAAAGAAAGAAAAATTTTGATAACATATCTACTTTAGAAATAAGTTCATTTTTCATGCATACAGTTATGTACTTACTAGGATTCATAATATACATCAACCTTAAAAATACCTATTTAAGCCTGTAATCCCAACAGCTCAGGAGGCTGAGGCAGGAGGATCATAAGTTCAAAGCCAGCCTTGGCAATTTAGCAAGGGCCTAAGCAACTTAGCAAGACCCTGTCTTAAAATAAAAAATTAAAAGTGCTGGGGATGTGGCTCAGTGGTTAAGCACTCCTAGGTTCAATCCTGGTACCAAAATTAATAAATAAATAAGATCTATTTAATATTTTTAAATTAAGAAGGCTCTCTGCCATGTTAATTTCAGCAATTAGTCCTTACAAACAGTACTAAATGCAAATTTACATTTGAATACTTCCCTCCACAGAGCTCATCTACCCCAAAATTACTGTACTCAAGTAATTCTAAGACATCTCAAATTTTTTAAAATTTCTATATTAATTTACCATACTTGGTGTCACAGATAAAATAGGGGAAACAGCACCATCTGGTGGGTATCATATTAATTTTAAATAATTTTCCACATTTACCTTATTAATACTTCTTTGAAAAAAACTGCACAGTATTAAAAAACCATTTACAAAGAACTACAAATGTGGGCTAGGTGTGTAGCTCGGTGGTAGAGCACTTGCCTTGCATGTACCACACCCTGGGTTCAATCCCCAGCCCTGCGGGGGAAAAACAATATACAAATGAATAATTAAAAAATATTTTATTAATAAGCAAAAATGTACTTGAAAATGGAACCAAGTTTACAGCATTTTTTTTATATCTTTTTTAAGTTTTTTTAAAGATGGACACAATATATTTATTTATTTTTATGTAGCGCTGAGGATTGAACACAGTGCCTCATATGTGTGAGGCAAGCACTCTACCGATGAGCTATAACATCAGCCCCTGTTTTTTAATTATTTTTTTAGCTGTCAATGAACCTTTATTTATTTATTTTTATGTGGTGCTGAGGATCGAACCCAGTGCCTCACACATCCGAAGCAAGCACTCTACCACTGAGCCACACAACCCAGCCCCCTGTTTTTTAATTATTGAGAAATTAACCATTATTGTAATGTCATTAGGTTAAAACCACCTCAGAATTTAACTGTGTTCTTAGCTTTAAATTAAAAAATACCAATTATTAATATAGAAAATTACATTATACATAATAGATCTATACAAAATAGATCAATAGAGAATTGGATGTGACTATAATAATATTGACAAATAATCTTCTCAAAAGAAAACCTATTATTTATTTATATTGGGGAAGATTTTTTTCAATCTAAATACGCAACAGAAATTATTAAGAGTGATCTCAAGGTTTATTAATAATGAAAGCTTTCTAAGCATGTAATGGAAAGGCATAAAAACAGACTGAAAACAAAATCAGAAATAAGGCAGTGTTATTTAGTATGTTAAATTCTATATCAAGCTTTCAGAGGTGAAAAAAATAGAGCAGAATCAAAGTACAAAAAAAAAAATAGCATGTTTCCCAGATGTACTTTTAATTTATCTAAAAATAATAACTATATCTTCCAAATAATCCTGGGCTTAAACACACACTGTATCAGCATGTACTGGGCACACAATGGAAAGAAAACATAAAGATATAAACCCAAGTAGCCGTTGTTTTTTCCCACTGTCTTGAGTACCTTCCAGACAAAACAATTTTCCCTTTTAGTTATACTGCTTTCTCCTAATGGGAAGGAATTAAACATTTCAATTTATGTAATAAATGTGTATTTTTATAATTTTTTAAAATTCTAACCATTAAGCTTTTACCTTAACACAAAAGATTTGAAGCAAAATTCATCTCCTGGAACTAAAATGACAATAAATTCACAAGAACAATACTTCTCACAAAAAAATGTCCATAATATGTTAAAGGTTTTAAAGCAACAGAAACAATTCTAACAGAACCAGTATATTAGAGAAAATCTAAAAACACCTGATGAGGAAGGAAAGCACAAACAAGAAGCAAATTAGAATCACCCAAAAAAGAAAAAAAAAAAAAAAACCTGAGAGGAGCTCTGTATCTATATTTAAAAAACAAATTAATTAAAAATCTGAATAAATGGTAAACCTCCGTAAGTGTACACATTCTCTCTCTCATACACTAGTCATCCAACTCAGCCCTCAGTATGCTTATAACCAAGGATTAGCCACTGGGAATGGGGGTTTTAGGGGTTGGGCAGGGGTAATACTAGAGAATTCTAAGCCAAGAAAAACAAGACCTGTAGATACTGACATACAGGCAAGGAAAAGCCAATCTGAACTAAATCACTCTACAGTGAGGCCCTTCCAATGACAAGTCTTGCCCATACCAGAGCCTCTTGTTGCCTCATTCTAGAATCAGAAGGAAATGCCAAGAATCATTTGACATTTGAGACAATACTCTAATGTGTAAGCTAGAGACTGAAACAAACAACAAACAAACAATACGCAAACAATAATAAAAGAACCCAGAAGGAACAACATCAAGACAAGGAATACAAAAGGTTTTTTTAATACTATTAAAAGTAACCATAATAATGAAGTAACATTAGAAATAAGCTATTGGGGGCTAGGGTTGTGGCTCAGCGGTTGAGCGCTTGCCTGGCACTTGTGAGACCCTGGGTTCGATCCTCAGCACCACATAAAAAATACATAAGTAAAATAAAGGTATTGTGTCCAACTACAACTAAAAAATAAATTTTTTTAAAAAAAAGAAATAAGCTATCAATAGGAGAATGAATACACTATGACATAATCACGCAACAAAATTTTATATAGAAGTGTGTACAAATGGACTAGAACTATATATATATATATATATCAATATGCATAAACATCAAAAATTAATTAAAAAATGTTGAAAGTCATTTATAGAATACCATTTAAATCATTTTTAATGAAAAACAATATTCCATAGTGTTTAGAGATTTAAACATGCAATTAATAAATAAGGATGGAAATGGAAATGAAAATATTCATTTAGGTAGTTGTTTCTTGTGGTCAGCATAGAATGAAATAGAAACAGCGCTTTAATTATATTTCTATGCTTTATTTAACATTGGTGGTAAGAACTGGTTTTTATTTTCTGTGCCTTTTTGAGAACCTGAAATTCACAATTCAAAAACACAAGCCTTTGAGAGAAAACGTTTTATTATCCATTCTGGATGTTCTCGTCTATGTTCTGGAGAGGGGAGGCTTTCAGAGAACTCACTAACAGATACATAAGGTATATTGAGATCAAACATACACCGAGGCAGAAATAGCATTCCAGTCTATGAAACAGGAGACCTAGATTTGTCTAGTCCATATATTGCCACTATCCAGCAGTATGACCCTGAGCATTTTAGTAATACACCAGGTTCTGGTTTTTTCAACCATCAAATAAGAAAATTTAACTAGATTCTACCATCTAAATTGTTGTTTCTGCCAGACATGGTGGCACACACCCGTAATCCCAGCAACTCAGAGGCTGAGGCAGAGGGACCCAAATTCAAGGCCAGCCTCAGCAACTTTGTGAGACTCTTAGCAACTTGGTAAGACCTCCGTTTCAAAACAAAAAGTAAAAAGAGCTGGGGATGTGGCTCAGTGGTTAAGCGCCCCTGGGATCAATCTCTGGTACCAAAAAAAAAAAAAAAAAAAAAAAATATATATATATATATATATATTTTCCATCTTTAATATCTGAAACTTTGTGAACTTGCAAAGTTTATGTAAAAATCACAACTTTGAGGTACTACTCAAAAAGAGCTCACATTGCTAAAGTATGCAAAATATTCTTTACAAGGTATAGATGTTACTTTGTTGAGAAGGTTACCCAAATGAATATTATGTATGGGATAGTTTAAATTTTTTACATTTGACTTTGGAATACGGTACAGGATCATTATATTAATGTTCTCATTTTGCCATCTATGAATTCTCAAACTTTAGCATGCATCAGAGTCATTGCAGAAAAGCAGATTACTGGATCCCCACACAGAGTTTCAGACGAGGTTTAGGGGCTGAATAATTCGCATACATTTCTAACAAGTTCCAGTTAATGTTGATACTGTCAGTCCAAGGACCACACTGAGAACCTCTGCTCTGTGCTTTATTTAGAACTACTTAGAACTCTAGATAGGATCGTCTGGGCCCTTCTTCAACTAGAACTCATCCTTCAGCCTATCCTCAAAAGCCCACTTGTAGCTGATAAGTCAGGTGGAGAGAATCTCCCACCTCATTATCTGATCCCATTTTCTCATACCCAACCCTCCCTAGATAATACTGATTATATTAGCCTACCTTCTGTAGGAAGTCTGTCAAGTCCATTTGGCCCAAATCCCAATGTACTCCTAATACTTTCTCTCAGTAATTTTCCACTGCCACCCCACTCCTTGGCTGTAAGTTCCTACTCGTCCCTACTATATTCAGAACTGAACCCAGTTTTGTGCTAGTTATCTTTTCCCTTATTGCAGTAATTCCTAAATAAATTTGTTTTTACAACCTTAACCAACATCCAGCTCCATCCACATAAAACATATAAGTAACAACAAATAAGGAAAAGAAGTGAGGTTAGCCTTAGAATAAAGGGAGGACCATAACTTTCCTATGTTCATATATATGAATACATCAACAGTGAAACTCTGTATCATGTTCAACCACAAAAATGGGGTCCTAATTAGAGTAAATTATATTTCATGTATGTATAATAAGTCAAAATACACTCTACTGTCATGTATATTTAAAAAGAATTTTTAAAAATATATATGTGTATATATATAATTAGGAAGCATGGTCACATTAAAAAAAAAAAAAAAGAATGAAGGGAGGGATGTGGCTCATTAGTAGAGCAGTTGCCTGGGTTCCAGCCCCAGCACTGGCCCCCCACCAAAAAAAAAAAAAGAAAAGAAAAAAGAAAGACAGTAGAAGAAAGGGAGTAAAATTATGCTCTATAAATTTACTTTTCAATTATTAAATTATGTATAATAAATGCTAGAGAGGATATGGAACAAAAGGAACACTTTTACACTGCTAGCAGGACTGTAAATTAATATAACCACTAAGGAAATCAGTATGGAGTTTCCTCAAGAAACTAGAATGGAAAATGGAACCATCATATGACCTGGCTACACCATGACTCAGTATTTGTCCTGAGGAATTAAAGTCATCATAATAGAACAATACATGCATACCCATATTTATAGCAGCAGCACAATTCACAACAAACTATGGAACAAGCCTATGTATCCAGCTACAGATGACTGGATTAAAAAAATGTGTATATACACAATGGAGTTTTATTCAGCCATAAGGAAAAGTGAAATTATGTCATTTGCAGGAAAATGAATGAAACTTGGGAATATTACATTAAGCAAAATAAGCCAAACTCGGAAGGTCAAAGGTCATATGTTTTCTCTTATCTGTGGAAGTTAGAGAGGAAAAAGGAAAAGAAAGATGTGATGGGGGAGTCTCATTAAAATCAAACAGAGATGAGTATAGTACAGGAAGTGGTTGGGTGAAGGCAGAAATACTAGGGAATTATATTGACCAAATTATATTATTATTTTATATGCATGTACAAGTATGTAACAACAAATCCTACCATGATACAATGCACCAATAAAAATATGGAAAAAAGAATTCAATTATGCATCAAAATCTTTATATTTTCTAGAACATTCAACACAAAGAAATCAAAATCATTTAAATTATCTCAAAATTCATCTACACATATATACAGATATATAGGAAATAAAATACTCTCGCTTGTATTATGCTTTGAAAACTGATTTCATTTTCCTAAATTTCCATCAAATGATGATAAAGCATCATGTAAATTTTAATTTGATATTTAAGTAATACTTATTCTATAACTCACAGACATTGAACACATTTAATGCAGACTTATGTAGTACACACAGCAGAACTGAATATAAAACAGTCACAAGTCTCAAGATGCTCAATCTCATAAGGGAGACAGACAAATAAATTAGAGTACAGAGAAGCAAACTTACTAGGGTTGAAGAGGAAGTTTTCTGAAGGAAGCAGCTGAATTTTGAAGTTATCAAGCAGATGAGATTGGGGAAGGGTAGAACAGCACATGCAAAGACACAGAGACAACCACAAGCAATTAGATTTTACTGGCTAAGTAGAAAAAAGCTGGTGACAGGGACTTGCCCATGCAAGCACACTCTACCATTCTTGAATCCTTGAATTTCTTTGTGCCACTATATATGAAGATCTGTGTTTATATAAACTGTGTTATAATTTAACAGACTAATAAACATGTTTTGCTGGGAGCCATTAACCAAGTAGGTATGACAATTTCCTTGCCAGCGTACCCCATGTTGCTGACATGTTGCAGCGACATTGAATGTAGGTGACCTTGCTCAAGGACCAAGGCAGATTAGGGTGTTCCCGGTTTTAAGATAATCGTGTTTAGGGCGTTCCCAGTTTAGGTTCCAGGTTTAAGGTTTTAGATTATTCCTGCTGGGAATAGGGCGTGTCCTGCTGCCTGAGTTCCCCTTGAGTTCTCACGGGATTCAGACAGTATATTTTGGGAGATAGAGGCCCAGTGGAGGTGGATTTGGGCAGAGAACGTGGACTTCCCCAGAACGTGATTGTAGACGGCTGGTGTGAGTTCAGGAATAAAGAGTTGCTGTTTGAATCTACAAGCTGTGTGGTGGCTCGTGATTGTGTGCCCAGCCAGACTGCGGCATTTGTGCCCAGCCAGACTGTGGCATTTGGTGGCCCCTACGGGGAACTTCTGAAGTTTAGAGGTAAGTGAAATTGCTCGCCCCTGAGGAAGAGCGAAAGAATGGGTGACCAATTCAAAAAACAATGTGTTATTGTTTTGATTTATCTTGTTTTTGTTTCAAGCTGCCTATCCCTAGAAATTTCTCAGGCAAACTGGAAAAAATGGTTGACTAAAGGTTTGAAGTTTGTCGGCCCTGAGGAAGAGAAAATTGATACAATGATTTTTTATTCCGTTTTTGTTTCATTCAGTTTCGGCTTTGTTTTGTGCTATCTTATTGGGTTGCGTTATCTTTATAGTAGATTAGAAATTAGTAAAAAACAAACCGAAAAGATGTTAAGTAAATTGTTAGAGGTTCAGACCATGGAGAAAGACATTTTAGATCAAGCAAAAGAGAAGGTCTCTCGAGCTAGTCAGACAGAGGAAGAAAATTTAAAGGAAAAGGGGTTGTTAGGAAAAAGGCCACAACAGGAGGCTGTTACTAACTCCGTTTTATCACAAGAGGGCGTAATTCAACCAACAGCCCCACCGATGGAGACAGCTGAGTGGCCCTCAAACCCCGTAGTTGATAAATGGGATCCTGAGACAGGACCTCAAAGATTAGCATGCCCTGTACTTGAACAGGCAGGAGGGCAGCGAATTCACCGTGCATTAGATTTTAAAACAGTGAAGCAGTTAAAGGAGGCTGTAACAACCTATGGTCCCCAAGCTCCCTTCACGGTAAGCATGGTCGAGTCCATTACTAACTTGGACATGACGCCAGCAGATTGGGCTAGCATGTGTAAATCTGTACTAAATGGAGGACAATATTTGTTATGGAAGGTTGCCAATGAGGAATTTTGCACGGAGACAGCTAGGCGAAATGCAGCAGCCGGTTACCCTCAAAGAAATCTAGATATGTTGTTAGGAAAAGGACCTTATGAGGGTCAACGGCAACAAATTGAATATGATCCTGCTATATATGCACAAATTGCTGCAGACGCAGTTAGGGCATGGAAGACTTTACAAGGACATGGAGATTTACAAGGTCAGCTATCTAAGGTAATACAGAGAGCTAATGAACCTTACGCTGACTTTGTAGATAGGCTAATTCAAACGGCTGCCAAAATTTTGGGGGATACAGAACAAGCAATGCCATTAATAAAACAACTGGCTTATGACCAAGCAAATTGTTGCTGCAGAGAGGTTATTAGACCATGGAGACATGAAGATTTAAACACATATATTAAATTATGTAGAGATATTAATGAACAAGGGCAAGTCTTGGCAGCTGCAGTACAACAGGCTTTAGATGCCAGGCCAAAAACATGCTATGATTGTGAACAAACAGGACATTTTAAAAGGAATTGCCCCATAGGAGGAGGGTTTAACAAAAGTAGGTATCAAAGGAATAGAATACCGGGTATTTGCCCACGATGCCGTAGAGGGAGACATTGGGCTAATGAATGCCGTTCTCAAACCACCATAGAAGGTACTCCCTTATCAAAAAACGGACAAAGACCAGGTATTTATCCAAGATATCGTGGAGAAAGGCATCAGGCTCCATTGCCAAAAAACGGACAGGGGGGCCCAATGTTCCGGGGCCCACAACCACAAATATACGGGGCAGTGGAGGATCCCAGCAACACCATCAGGGTAGTGCCCAGGACACATTGTCCATTAAATCCCTCATCAGACAAACCCGAGGGAGCGCAGGGTTGGACATCTGCGCCTCTGCCAGAGCAGTATTAACTCCAGAGATGGGAGTTCAAATCATTCCCACAGGAGTAAAAGGACCTCTTCCCCAAGGAACAGTAGGCTTATTACTGGGACGTAGTTCATCTACATTAAAAGGACTTATGATAAGTCCTGGGGTAATTGATCCCGATTATGTAGGTGAAATAAAAATTATAGCTAGTTCTCCAAGAGGTATATCAGTAATTTCACCTGGAGATAGAATAGCACAGTTGTTAATAATACCCAGCCTACATAATAAATTTCCTAGTCATAGTGTAGAAAGAGGTTCCAGGGGATTAGGCTCCACAGGTGTAGATTGGGCTATGTTGTCTTTAAATTTAGATTCTCGCCCAATGCTAAAACTAAATATTCAAGGTCATGAGTTTAATGGGCTACTGGACACAGGAGCTGACCTTAGCATTATCTCTCGTCAAGAATGGCCAAAACATTGGCCATTACAACAAGCCACTCAAACGCTTCGAGGCCTAGGAGTGGCGACTAATCCCCATAGAAGTTCTATGATATTAGATTGGAAGGATCCTGAAGGATGTGAAGGAACTATACAGCCATATGTATTGGATCATCTTCCTATAAATTTATGGGGACGAGATGTCCTAGATCAATTAGGTTTGACATTAACAAATAACATCAATCCTAATTCGCCCACTACTAGGGCTAGACAAGGCTTTAGGAAAGAAAAAAGATTAGGAAAACAAGGGCAAGGTATAGCAGCACCAGTACAAATAGATCAAGGAACAGACAGACATGGGTTGGATTTTCAGAAAGGGCCACTGAGACAATCAAAATTACTTGGAAATCAGAAAGACCAGTGTGGGTTCCTCAGTGGCCCCTGACTAAAGAAAAGACACAAGTAGCCCATGATCTGGTCAAACAACAATTAGCAGAAGGACATATACAACCTTCCATATCTCCCCATAATACTCCCATTTTTGTCATCAAAAAGAAATCTGGTAAATGGAGATTATTGCAAGATTTAAGAGCCATTAATAATGAGATGGTTATTATGGGACCTGCTCAATCAGGGATTCCTCAATTGTCTGCTTTGCCAAAAACCTGGCATGTTTTAGCTATAGATATTAAAGATTGTTTTTTTTCAATTCCAATTCATCCCAAGGATAGTCCACGTTTTGCATTTACTATCCCTGCATTAAATCATGAAGGTCCTGATCAGAGATATGAATGGAAAGTACTCCCTCAAGGGATGGCTAACAGTCCAACTATGTGTCAAATATATGTTAACAAAGCAATCCAGCCACTTAGAAATCAAAATCCTGAACTACAAATATTTCACTATATGGATGATGTATTATTGGCACATAAAGATAAAAACATATTGCTGGAATGTTATGCCACACTTACAAACTTATTAAAAAATTATAATCTAGAGATAGCAATAGATAAAGTACAATTAAATTTTCCAATTAATTATTTAGGAGTTCTATTATCCTCAACCATGGTCCGTCCACCAAAAATTCAAATACGAGTAGATCAACTCAAATCACTTAACGACTTTCAAAAGTTATTGGGAGACATAAATTGGATAAGGCCTTATCTAGGTATACCAACAGGAGAATTGGGACCTTTATTTGATATTCTAAAAGGTCCATCAGATCCAAATTCACCCCGCATGTTAACTCCTAAAGCAAGAAAGGCATTAAAAATTATTGAAACATATATGGAAAATATGCATTTGGATAGAATTGATATAAGTTTGCCTTTATTATTTATTGTACTACCAACAAAAAATATTCCTACAGGAGTATTTTGGCAAGACGGTCCATTATTGTGGATACATTTATCTTACTCTCCTAACACTATTCTTACTAGGTATCCTGAGGCTGTAGGACAATTAATACTCAAAGGAATAAAAGCAGCGAAGGGAGTGTTTGGAATTTCTCCCAATAAAATTATTACTCCATATACTATGGATCAAATTGATGAGTTAGCTAATGAGTTAAATACTTGGGCAATAATCATGTGTAAATCTAATGTTACATTTGATAATCATTTACCATCTAATCCTTTGTTGTCTTTTTGGTCTAAGCATCCTGTAGTTTTTCCTAAAATGACAAGAAAAACACCTATCATGAATGCTCCAAATATATTCACTGATGGGTCTAATAATGGTACAGCAGCAGTAGTTACCCCAGATCAAACTTTTACATTTTTAGTACCCAAACAATCAGCTCAAAAGGTAGAGCTTAATGCAGTTTTACAAGCTTTTTTGATGTTTAAAGATTCTGTATTTAATTTATTTTCTGATAGTCAGTATGTAGTTAATGCTATAGTATCTCTTGAAGATGCTGGTAGGATTTCCCCTTCTTCTACTGTTTTCTCTTTGTTTTCCACTATACAAAGTCTAATCTGGGACAGAAAAGATCCATTCTTCATAGGACATATTAGGGCACATACAGGATTGCCTGGAGCCCTTAGTTTAGGCAATGATTTAGCAGATAAAACTACACATGACATACATATTTTCTCTACATTTGAAGAAGCTACAAATTTTCATAAAAGGTTTCATGTTAATGCTAATACTTTACAAAAGCGTTTTAAAATAACTAAGGAACAAGCCAGACATATAATAAAACAATGTCAAAATTGTGTGACATTTTTACCACAAGTTAATCTTGGAGTCAATCCTAGAGGACTGATACCTAACCATATTTGGCAGATGGACGTCACACACTTGCCAGAATTTGGAAAATTAAAATATTTACACGTTACAGTCGATACTTCTTCTGGATTTTTGATGGGCTCCCTTCATGCCGGAGAAAAAACTAAAGATGTTATAGCTCATTGCTTACAAAATTTTGCCACTGTGGGCGTTCCTAAACAGTTAAAAACCGATAATGGTCCTGGCTATACCTCTACCTCTTTTAAACAATTTTGCTCATCATTTGGTATTACTCATATAACAGGAATCCCATACAATCCACAGGGACAAGGCATAGTTGAAAGAGCTCATCAAACTATTAAAACATACTTATTAAAGCAAAAAGAGGGAATTGGAAAGGGGTATATATCCCCCAAAGATAAACTTAAAATAACGCTTTTTACTCTAAACTTTTTAAATTTGGATTCATCAGGACTTAGTGCTGCAGAAAGACATATGTATCCAAAAAATGTACATAAGCCTAAAGTACTTTGGAAAGATATTCTAACAGGACAATGGAAAGGTCCTGACCCAGTGATTGTCTGGAGTCGGGGGTCTGTTTGTGTTTTTCCACAGGGAGAACAGCAGCCCATTTGGATTCCAGAAAGATTAACTAAAACAGTCTCTACAGATTGAAAAGAAGATGATTTGACTCAAATCCATAACAGCTGATATCCAGAACTCCAGCTTGGCCATTCTTACATCTGCGACAGTGATTAACCAGGATGCTTTTTTCAATAGCTATTTTATTATTGCATTTTTCCACATCATAAGGTTCTATTTTTATTTTTTGAGCTCATACAAACCTAGGTTAATGTTTTTCTGATCAGTTTTATTTTTTGACTGTGGAGTTTTTAAACATTGCAATGGAGATTTCACCTAGGTAAAGCTACAAGGCCTTTACTATTTTCTTATGTGTTGTACGTTTATGTACACTCTTGTGTTTTGTGTTGTATGTCTGTATGTGCGTATGTCCATATTTCTTATATGAGGAGCGCTCATGAAAAAATGGATCCGAATTATTATTATTTTTTTTATTCACGTGATTTAAATGGTTTAATTTAAATTAGGTAAACAGCTGTTAAGGATTGTTTTTAAAGGTGGTTAACAGATCTGTTTGTTTACTAGTTTAAATTAGGTAAAAGGCTGTTAAGGATTGTTTTTAAAGTAGGTTAACAGATCTGTTTGTTTACTTTCACCTTTCCTTTTCATTATATTTAATAATTCTTTTCAGGATAATGTCTCTTTAGCATCATTGCCAGAATTCCTATCTCCATCCCAGTGCCGGTGAAGAACTCAACAAATAATGCTCAATCAAAGAGTCAACTTACTTTGGGAGGAAACTTACTTTGGGAGGAAATGGACATATTGATAGATTCCTCCGCTTTGAACTGCTTGCAGAACTTGCCTGGACTATGTAACTATCGTTTGGTGCAGCGAATTGTGGTAATGCTGGCATATCTTTGCTGATGGTGTCACTAGTGATGCAATTTTTATTTCCTTGCCAGCGCACCCCATGTTAATTGTGGTAGTGCTGACATATCTTTGCTGATGGTGTCACCAGTGATGCAATTTTTTCCCAAGGAGCCGTCAATTGGCTTGGTGTCGTGGCATTTCTGTATCCTCCTCCCTTCTGCTAGTGATGGTCTAAAATTTGGGGGCCAATGGCTTATGCTGGACTGGTAGTCAGTGACGGGTATGATCCAATTGCAGTGGTATCAACCTAAGACAGGAGGCTGACGCCTAAAGGTCAGTTTTCCGATGACGGGTAAGAACCATATGTTGAATTGGACAACCTACCAGGCACGGTCCATAAGCCACATTAACCTCACTCCCCCACTGGCACCAAGGCCAAATTTGGGGGCCAACAGAGGTGAGGCAAAAAACCTCACCCCCCACACTGGTGCATAGACCTATCCACAAGTATGGCTGTATGCTGGACCGGTAGTCAGTGACGGGTATGATTCAATTGCAGTGGTATCAACCTAAGACAGGAGGCTGACGCCTAAAGGTCAGTTTTCCGATGACGGGTAAGAACCATATGTTGAATTGGACAACCTACCAGGCACGGTCCTTAAGCCACATTGCTTGTTGTTTAATTAATCAGAAGGGGGGAGATGCTGGGAGCCATTAACCAAGTAGGTATGACAATTTCCTTGCCAGCGTACCCCATGTTGCTGACATGTTGCAGCGACATTGAATGTAGGTGACCTTGCTCAAGGACCAAGGCAGATTAGGGTGTTCCCGGTTTTAAGATAATCGTGTTTAGGGCGTTCCCAGTTTAGGTTCCAGGTTTAAGGTTTTAGATTATTCCTGCTGGGAATAGGGCGTGTCCTGCTGCCTGAGTTCCCCTTGAGTTCTCACGGGATTCAGACAGTATATTTTGGGAGATAGAGGCCCAGTGGAGGTGGATTTGGGCAGAGAACGTGGACTTCCCCAGAACGTGATTGTAGACGGCTGGTGTGAGTTCGGGAATAAAGAGTTGCTGTTTGAATCTACAAGCTGTGTGGTGGCTCGTGATTGTGTGCCCAGCCAGACTGCGGCATTTGTGCCCAGCCAGACTGTGGCAATGTTTAGTATTAACAAAGGGTTCAAAGGTAAGTATCCTACAATATTGTTTAAAAGCCTACTCAGGCACAGTGGTGCACGCCTATTATCCCAGCAACTTGGGAGGCTGAGACAGGAGGATTTCAAGTTTGAGGGCACCTTCAGTAACTTGGCAAGACCCTGTCTCAAAATAAAAACAGAAGGACTAGAGACGAAGTTCATTGGCAGAGTACCCCTAGGTTCAATCCCTATCACTGCAAACAAATAAAAATAAGTAAAAGCCTACTCAAGGGATGGGGATATAGCTCAGTCTTAGAGTGCTTGCCTAGCATGCACCAAGCCCTGGGCTCGATCCCCAGCAATGCAAAAAATAAATAGATAGATAGATAGATAGATAGATGCCAGATAGATAGATAGGATTATGCATTAGCAGGCATCTATCTAACAACATCCTTCAAACTACTTAGAAGATAATATAATTAAATTTGTACAAAATAAAAGTATACTTTAGTTCTTTTCTATCCTGTTATATTTCTACGGTTGACATATTTCTACAGTTTGCTTATTTTTCTAAAATCCATATTGTAAGTCAATCATATTCTCTGCCTTCATACTTACATTACAGTAGGGAAATTGTTTTTGAACAGCTAATTATACCATTTATTACTTAATATAAAATTGTTGGGGCTGGGGTTATGGCTCAGCGGTAGAGCACTTGCCTAGCACATGCGAGGTCCTGGGTTCAATCCTCAGCACCACATAAAAACAAATAAAATCAACTACAACTAAAAAATAAATATTCTAAAAATAAATAAATAAATTAAATGGCTTAGGTGAAAAAGGAGAAAAAGCGGTGATGAAAGAATTATCCATACTTCCATGCAGGGAAATTGGTGGTTAGGATTTTATAACAGAGAATTTTCCTACAAATGTATATGTGAAGCATTTTTTTCCACGTTTCTTTGTTAAATTTGAGTATCCTGGTACTTCTTTTCCCCTTTGCTCTTTCTACCACGCAAAAAGTTTGTTTTCTCCTTCACACCCAGATTGAAGAAAGAAAAAAAATATATGTTACTGAACATTTTCCCACCCAAGTCAACAATGGGAAAAATATGAAAAATATCAAAAGAATGATAAATTCAAATTTGATAATACAGGAGCCAATAAAACATCCAAAATATTTTTCTTCTCTCAGATCTGCCCATAAGATTTGTTTTGAGGGCTGGGGTTGTGGCTCAGTGTTAGAGCACTTGTTAAACGTCAGCACTGCATATAAATAAATGAATAAAAGTCCATCAACAACTAAAAAAATAAAATTTTTTTTAAAGATTTGTTTTGTTATTCTATTTCCTCTAGTCTAACCCAGTAGACCTACAGATCTAGAAATTTGAAACACTCTCAGGCTTTCCTAGACAAAAAAGCATTAAAGTAGCAGGAATGTTTGAGGAAGGTTTCATTTTGTACATGCTATTAAAACTTACTACATATAAAATGAGATTTTTATAAAGGTAACACTTTTTAGAATAAAAAGAGCAATTGGAAATGATTCCGATATAAAGTAAAATTTTACAAGGAAGTTTTATAATCTATTCTTGATACTGTTTCAGTCACATTGGTAAATTATTGAAAAATCAAGTTGCAATCTTAACTAAGTTCTACAGAGGGAGCTAGCATAACAAAGAATAAAGTCATAATGGACCAAACTTGAAGAAAAGACCTAATCTTTTGAAAATATCAAATTTCCACTCATCAACAATAAGCTCAGAATATTCTCTAAGGATTTACCCTAATGATTAACAAACTCAAAACACACACAAAAAAATGGTATGTGGTAGTATTTCTATTTCAAAACAGTACATCATATAAATTCAGTTATTACTTTGATAAGTTGTAGGGTTTTTCTTAGATTTCTTACTAAGATGTCCTTTTAGATGAAATAATCTCTTGATCCTTTGAAGAATAAAACTAGCCCATAAACTCAGCTTCAGTGTCAAAAATACAGAGTTCAAAAATCTTTTAATTTCTTTTGAGAGAAACATAAGCAAAGTTCCTATTAGGACATGAGCAATGAGGGCTTCTTTAGATACTTTAGTATTGAACAGATAGGTTTCAATTAAGCTTCACTGGAATATTTATAGCACTTGTCCATTTTGAGTATCATTAGAAGCTGAGTTTTTTAAAAAAAACAGTCATTTCTTTTTTGGGGGGAGAGGGTGAAGAAAGACTGTTTCACCATTTTCTCATTGATGTTGTTACTGATGAGTACTATATTTCATCCCTCAGGAAAAGATTCCTTTTTCCAGATAGCATGCTATTCAAAGGGAAATGCAAATTACAAATAATAGCAAAATGCTCATGCAAAATTAATTCTACATAGCTAGTACCTGTAGGTACCTTATAATTGGGGCAGTATGAAAAATTTTTTATGGATTGAGTATGTACTCCATCGAGATGATTTTGCCACAGACTAAAACCTTGGGGAATCAGGACTCAATGAGTATTGAGAAATAAGGAATTTATTATAGAAATTAAGCCTTATTCAATTCTGAGGAAAAATAGGGAAGTTAATGGTCCAAAAACAAACAGAAAGTCACTAAGTAATCCCATAATAGGTTAATGAGTTGGACCTTTCCAGAACCAGACAGGCATGTATAACTGGTTATAGTGGAATTATGAAGGGGTCAGTATGTTATCAGCAATGGACAGCTACCACCTCTAAGTTTTCAGTGGTAAGAACCTTTGTTCTAGTAGTCAGAACGGTGAGATGAAGTGGGAATAAGTAAGGACAAGTTGGGATTCCCCAAACCTCTGTATCTATCTTTCACTACCTCTAATCAAAAAAAAAAAAAAAAAAGCAAAAAACAACAAAAAAACTTAACGGGTTAATCACTCTCAGTGACAATGCAATGTGATGTAATACGTGTAATGGAAAGGCATGTAAACAGACTGAAAACAAAATCAGAAATAAGGCAGTGTTATTTAGTTTGTTAAGTTCTATATCAAGCTTTCAAAGGTGAAAAAAATAGAGCAGAATCAAAGTACAAATTATTGTACAAAGTTCAATTAAAAAAACAAAGAAAAAGATAAAATGTTTCCCAGATGTATTTCTAATTTATCTAAAAATAATAACTATATCTTCCAAATAATCCTGGGCTTAAACACACTGTTATCAGCATGTACTAGGCACATAATGGAAAGAAAACATAAAGATATAAACCCATGTAGCCTCTTAAACTGGCTTGTAGTTGAAGAAGCTGTCTCTCAAGTATCATTTTGGATTTGTTTAGATTAGTGTTTTGCTATTGTCCGTTAAGCAAATGATTTCTTTAATTAGATACTTTTAGTTTATTCAGTAATCCTTCTGGGAATAGCTTCACAGTTTCTAGAATACAATTCTTTTTGGTCCCCACTTGCTAAGAATCATTGGTAGAATATGTATAAAGATGAAATTACTTCATTCAATGTTAGTTTGACATACTTAGAAGTCAATTGATGGTAGCCATTAAAAAAAAAAAAAAAAGGGAGCAGGGCAAGATGGCACAAGCCTGTAATCCCAACCACACTCAGGAGACTGAGACAGGAAGATCCCAAGTCCAAAGCCAGCCTCAGCCAAAGTGAGGCACTAAGCAACTCAATGAGACCCTGTCTCTAAATAAAATACAAAATAGGGCTGGGGATGTGGCTCAGTAGTCGAGTACCTCTAATTTCAATCCCAGTAGCCCCTACAAAAAAACTAAAAGTAAAGAAACCTAAAATAGATTTAGTACTTATTCCCGGAAGAGTACCTTCCTAAGCGCAAACAATGAATTTACCACAAAAAGCTTTTTAAAGTTGAATTTAAAAAGCAATATACTGAACAGTTGTCTTACCAAAAATATGATTGTATTAAAAAAAAAAAAAACTAAAAAATGTTTCAGGGGATGGAGCATTTGGCTAAATTGAGAGTCTCTAGAGCATTTGGCTAAATTGTGAGAGTCTCTAGCACAATAAATAGATAAGTTCTTTTTTTAATTTTTTTATTTGTAGACGAACAAATACCTTTATTTTGTTTATTTATTTTTACGTGGTGCTGAGGATTAAACCCAGGGCCCCGCACGTGCTAGGCAAGTGCTCTACCGCTGAGCCACAGCCTCAGCCCTAGATAACTTCTTATATAAGAAGCATTTTAGCTTAGGAAAAATCTGCCAAAGTGTCATACACAGACTGGGGATTGAACATTTTACCACTGATTTACAACTCTAGTCCTTTCTTAAAGTTTTATCAAGAGTCAGGGTCTCATTAAATTGCCAAGGCTGGACTCAAAACTGGAAATCTCCAAATCGCTGGGATTACAAACCAGCACAACCACTATTAACCCCTTTTAAAAATTACTGTACACCGAGGGAGCTGCTTCTTGTGACTTAAAAAAAAAAAAAAGGCACTTAAATGAGAAGCAGGAGATTTGGTTTCTAGTCCAACACTGTCGCTAAACAGCACTATTAACTTGTAACAAGTCACTTTATTCATGTCAATCTCTCACCCTATTCTTAGTAAAATATGGATGTTAGTTCTAAGGTTTATTTCCAGGCTAAAGTTACAATTTAAAAGGTTTGAAAGAGGAGGTCCCTGAGAGTGGGATCATTAAAATGTTCCTGACAGCTTAAAAACTATACCTTATTTATAAACACTGAAAATAAGTTATCTTTAATATTTTGTCCTTACAGTGCGGGGAATCAAACCCAGAGCCTCCCACATGGTAGGCAGACAATCTCCCACCGAGCTACATCCTACACCCCCATTATTAGTATCTTCTAAAAACAATTTGAAATCCCTATATTTTAAAAACAAGTTGATTTCATTGATTCTAACTACATTTCAACTTTGACTTCTTGTATACCAGGGTTTTTTCTCTTTTACCTTAAGCAAATACATTTTGCCATGAACAAAATCTACCAGCTTTATAAGCAGTTCTTGGATCATTCTTACCAAAACAATCTTGATGTTTTCAAAGAAAGGCTACAGCACACAGTGTTAATAACAGTGGATTTCAGAGCATACCAGATGTCAGTGATTATCTTTAATTGCCATGAACATATCTTAAACATGCCACATAAATACTTACAAATCTCCTCTACTGGTTTAGAAATGGGCACTATTCACTAAAAAAATAATAGTATTTTTACACTGTACCAAGGATTAAAGTCTACCAGTATCTCTTCCAACAACCTGTTTCATGCTTTTTGCATAATTTATTTTCTTCCATTTTATCATAATTCTACATTGACAAAACCTACTTTTAAAAAAGAACTAATTTTTAAAAATTTAAGGGGTGGTTCTGACAAAATTTATGGATACTTGTGAATTTATTTATTTATATTTGTATTTGAAATTCACCCCTAACTCCAACCAACATTTTTTGGGGGAAAGTGGGTGCTGGAAATTGAATCCAGGAGTGCTTTAGCACCCTTTTTTGAGACAGGGTCTAAGTTGCTGAGGTTGGCCTTAAACTGTTGTGTGATCCTCCTGCCTCAGCCTCCAGTTGCTGGGATTAAAAGCAAGTGCCACCACACCCAGCCCCAATCAACTTTTAACTTATCTGAATCCTCATGATCAGATCTCAATATTTTATATAAGGTAATATAGAAGTATATACAGATATTCATGAGAAAAAAATGGTTCTACCTTCTATAACTGCACGTGTTCAGCAACAAGAAAACTAAGTCTTCATTTAAAATAAAGTATCTTTTTTTAAGAAGTTTTAATTCTTTTTTTATACCTTTATATTATTTATTTTTATGTGGTGTTAAGGATCAAACCCAGTGCCTGCCGCAAAAGTGCAAGATAAGCGCTCTATCACCCCAGCCCTAAAGTATCTTTTTTAAACCACTTTGGTATGATTAACAAATAAAAAGCTATACAGTACCTTTTCTTTAAATACTGTGTGATACATTGGCTGACAAGGGAAAAATATTTATTGAACAAAACAATGATTTTCTCCAATTTAGTTTAATCTACTCCATTTATAAAACTAAAATTCTGATAGTTTAAAAAAAATCTATAGAAGACCAATTAACCAGTTCAGTATACGATCATGCATAGAGCAAAGTATAATACTCAGTTTTAATCACATCACCACTTCAGTTGCTCCATTTTTCCTTCTTAAAATCATCCTCAAGAGTCTTCCACATGAAGAATGAAAAATAGAAAAGTGAGAAAAAACATTTTTCTTTGAGAAACAAATACCAATCCTCTTTGATGCCAGTCAGTCTTCCCTAGAGGAACATGTATATTTGTGAAGCCTGAGTGACTAAGCATATATGGAATCTGAATCATCAGATTTCGGGCACTAAGAATTTTTTCTTAATATTTTTTTTTTGGTAGCTGTAGATGGATACAATAACTTTATTTTATTTATTTATTTATCTTTGTATGGTGCTGAGGATCGAACCCAGGGCCTCACATGTACTAGGCAAGTGCTGTACCACTGAGCTATAACCCCAGCCTCAACTAAGGATGTTTTTAGTGAAATCATAGTTACTGCATGTAAAGAAATATCAAGATAATAAAACAATCATTTTATTGTAGTTTTCTGGTCAGAGGTGGTGATGGGTTTTTTGTTTTTGTTTTTATTTTATTTTATTGTGGTACTGGAGGTTAAATCCAGAAGTGCTCTACCACTGAGCAAGATCCCCAGCCCTTCTTATTTTTATTTTGAGACAGGGTCTACCTAAGTTGCTGAGGCTGGCCTTGACCTTTGATCCCCTTGCCTTAGTCTTCTAAATCATTGGGATTTAGAAGACATATTTTAGGAACTGGGTCAATGTGATAAAATATGATGAATTAAGAGTGCCTTGAACAGATTAGAAGAAGCAATGTTTTATGAAAATAGTGCATGAAATTACCGATTTTATAATTAAATTTTGTTTTATATCTACATCTCTTGTACTTTTAAAAGACTCTATCTTGAGCACAAAGAGTATTGGCTATTAACTAACATATAACATTTGCACACATTTACATGGCACAATTTGATAATCTGATACATGTATATGATATCTAATGATTAAATCAGGCTTATTAGCATTTTTATCTTCTCAAACATTTCTCTGTGAGATTTTGGTTATTTTAATTATAAAGTCACAAATGAGCTTATTTAAGAACAGCTTTCATAAAAAGCAACTGGTAAATTTATTTTAATTAGTATTCTATTCTTACAATAGCATGTTCAACTTTTAAGTAATTTTAGTACAAAGGTCAGAAACTACAAGACAGAGACCTAGCAGCCAAAAGAACTAACATTATCAACTAATGCAAAATAAATCAAGTGACAATAATAGTCAATAAAAGAATGAACAATGAAACATTAATCACTGATTAAAAATGGAATTAACTAATATATGCAATAACACTGATGAATCTCAAAATTACAATGAAAGAGGCCTTACCAAACAGGACGTATATGATTCCACTTATAAGAAATTCTAGGGGTTGGAGTTGTGGCTCAATAGTGGTAGGGTTCGATCCTCAGCACCCCGTTAAATAACTAAGAAATCCTACAACAGGCAAAACTTAAAAAGACCAGCTAGAATGACACATGCCTATAATCCCAGTGACTCAAGAGGCTGAGGCAGGAGGATGGCAAGTTTAAAGTCAGCCTCAGCAACTCAGTGATTCAGTGAGATTGTTTCAAAAAAAAAAAAAAAAAATGGCTGAGGATGAAGCTCAGTAATGAGTGTCCCTAGATCCCCATTACCACTAAAAATATATATTAAACTCTAGTTAATGATATGTGTTGGAAGATTTCGGGTGGGGGGATATTTAGGGGAAAGCACACTGGTATCTTATAATAAAATGCATCCCAAAAAAATGGATGAATTAATGCATGGTTAGGAGAATGAACATGCAAGTGATAAAGGACAATAAAATGTTAATGATAAAATCTAGGTGGTGTAAGAAATGTTATTTTCAGGTTAATGTTGCAAGTGACTAACAAGTAAAAGAAATCATTTCTGTGTATAAAGCAGAAAAAAAATTTAGGTGGGGAGCATATGGGTGAATACTGTATGTTTAAATTTTCATAATGTTTTATATATCAGTTAAAAAATAAATTTAAATTTAAAAAATCTTTTTTATAATCAAATGCAAGAAAAAAAAACAGTTAGCTAAGTTCTAACCATAGTGATGAACTATATCTTACACTACTAAAAAATATTAAATAAATTAACACATGAAATGGAGTATAAATTAAGTAATATATATTCTTGAAAAGCAGATTTCTGAACTTTTAATATTGGTCATCATTCACAAGAACCAAAGGAAACTAACAACTAAATTCCCAAACTAAAAGAACTCTACTAGTAGACCTATATAAAAAATAACCAACTGGCTAGGCATGCACACCTGTAATCTCAGTTACTCAGGAGTCTGAGGCAGGAGGGACCCAAGTTCAAAAACAGCTTCAGCAATTTAAAGAGTCCCTGTCTCTAAATAACAAATAAAAATGGCTGGGGATACAGGTCACTGGAAAGTACACCTGGATTCAACTCTCAGTTTAAAAAAAAAAACAAAAAACATTGATTAGTGCCTTGCTAAATTGCTAAGCCTGGCCTCAAATTTGCAATCCTCCTACCTCAGCCTTCCATGTCACTGGGATTTACAGGCATTCATCTCCATACTCAACCCAAACCAGGTTTATTTTTAACTAAAATCCTCATACTTACTGTGAGATGATAATCTTTTAAATATAATCTTAGGGCAAAGAAAAACAAATATCCCAGAATCCTATAGGCAGCTATTTTTCAAAAGTAAAAGTGCCAGGCATGGTGATTCCAGCTATTCAGGAAGCTGAGACAGGAATATGGCAAATTAGAGGCCAGTCTAAGCAACTTAGACTCTATCTCAAAATAAAATATAAAAAGGCTTGAGGTATATCAATGGTAGAACTTTGCATCTGGCTTCAATCCCCAATACAGCAAATAAATTTTAAAAATCAATCAATCTGACCATTTACACACATCTGCTTCACAGGGTGAAGTATATGTAACCTGGAGTTTAATAAACTTACAGTTCCTTGTGCTTTTCTTCAGCCAAGATTTGGTCATTTGCTTTCAGAGAATACCTATAACACAGAAACAGAAGTATACTGGTCATATAAACAGAATTACATTTGTCTCAGTAGACATATGATTATAGTATCAACACAACCATCAGTTGACCACTACATCAAATAATCATTAGCATACTGTTATAGTTCTCCAAGCCAATGAATAAAACACCAAGAATGCCCAAGCAGATGGCTCTTTACTGTTCTATTTGTCACTTCCTCTGGCACCACCTCAGGAACTGAAGGTAGATCAACATGACCAAGCTTTGAAACACAAAATATCTTCAGTATTCCTCTACAATGAATCATATGAAATATTACTCTCATGTTCAAAATTTAACTATTACATTGTTAAGCACTTAAGAGTTCACAAAACAATCTATACAGCTATCCATTCATTAAATATACAGTAAGCATCTACTGTGTACCAGGCTATATAGCAAATAATATGATAGAGGACGAAAAAAATTGGGGGTAGTTTTTTACTAAACCATTTACTAGCTTCCTAATGCTGACAAGTACCTCACCTCTCAGTTTCCCTGTCCAAAAAAATAGAGGTTGTCATAACTATTAGATTAGGATCTGCCACAGTACCATAATCTTTGTTATAGGTAAACATTTCCTGAAAAGTACCCAGAAATAAACAAAGGAACCCAGGTCCTCAGTTTCTATTTGTACTCAGGCCTTTTTTTTTTTTTCCACTGCTAATCTTCATGACAGTATATCTGGGCTCCAAGTAGAAAGGTCATATTAATTTTCCTTTCCTGCCTCCCATTTCATAAATATCTTTATCCAGATTAAAGAATGGCATACCTAAACCATCAAACTCCTGAATCAAACTGTACTGCACTGCCTGGGGTATAAAAAGCTCTGAAAGAAAAAGAAACGATCCATAGTATTTTGTCTTCAAAGTATTCTTTAATTAGGAGTGCAGCCCAGTGCTAGAGCACCTGCCTAGCATATACAAGATCCTCACTTCAATCCCCAGCACCAAACAACAACAATTAAAAAAAAAAAAAAAGAGTAATCCCCAGTTATAGGACGTAGCATGCTGGAGACCTTGCGTTAAATTGTACACACATGTGCACGCGGGGCAGGGGGGTTGGGGGGAGATATTTAAAGTACCACAAACCAACTATGGAGCAAGGTTTTGGGGTTTTTTTAATATTTTTTAAAGATGTTGATGGAGCTTTATTTTTTTATTCATTTTTATTGATATGTGGTGCTGAGAATCAAACTCAGTGCCTCACACATGCTAGGCAAGTGCTCTACCACCAAGCCACAACCCCAGCTCCTGGAGCTTCCTGTTTTATATAGTATTTCTATAAAGAATGAAGCTAGAAATTAGTAATAAGGAATTGTGACAGTATGTTCTATTTTCAGATACATAGTAGAGTGGAGCAAAAGTCAATCACAATTTTCATTTTAGAAATATATCTGTTAGCCAGACACAGCAGCATATGTCTGTTATCCCAGCAGCTTGGGAGACTAAGACAGGAAGATAGAGAGTTGAAAGCCAGCCTCTGCAAAAGTGAAGCACTGAGCAACTCAGTGAAATCCTGTCTGTAAATAAAATACAAAGTAGGGTTGGGGAAGTGGCTCAGTGATTGAGTGCCCCTGAGTTCAAGCCCTGTTACCCAAAAAAAAAAAAAAAAAAAAATTATATATATCTGTTATTTTAGAAATATGTTTTCATTTCTTTTTTGTACCAGAGATTGAACCAAGGGGCACTTAACCACTGAGTCACAGCCCCAATCCTTTCTATTTCTTAGTGAGAGACCGGGTCTTAATAAGTTGTTTAGGGCCTCACTAAATTGCCAAGACTGGCTTTGAACTTGTAATCCTCCTGCCTCAGCCTCCCAAACTGCTAGGTGTGCACCAGCATACCCAGCTCCCTCTTTTTTTTAATAAAAAGTACTTGGGATTGAACCCAGGGGTAATCTATCACTGAACTATATCTTTAGCATTTTGTATTTTTTATTTTGAGACATGGTCTCACTAAAGTGCCCAAGTTGGCCCTAAATTTGTAACCCTCCTGCTTCAGTCTCGCAAGTCACTAAAATTACAGGTGTATACCAACACCCCGAACCAAAGTTTATCTCTTCTATCCTACATTTTACCAAACAATACATTATTTTTCAAGAAAAGTCCTATGAAACAAAGCTAAGAGAATTTCTTGGGGGTTGGGTGTAGGGGACACCAAGAACAAGGTCAAGTTATTCAGGCCAATAAGACTTCTTGCCCTTCTGGCCTGGGATTAAATATCAGAAGATAGAGCTGAGGGTGTGGTTCAGTGAGATAGAGTATTTGCCTAAAATGCACAAGGCCCTGGATATTATCCCTAGTACTCCAACAGAATATAAAACAAAACTGGGTGCAGTTGCACATACTTATAGTTCCAGCTATCCAGGAAGTTGAGGTGAGAGGATCTCTTTAACTCAGAACTTTAGAAAACCAAGGGGAATACAGCATGAACCCTATCTTTAAAAAAAAAAAAAAAAAAAGCTAGATGTGGTAGTACATGCCTATAATCCCAGTGACTTGGGAGGCTGAAGGAAGATCATCACAAATTTGAGGCCAGCCTGGGCAAGTTAATGAAACTCTGTCTCAAAAATACCTTTAAAAAAGGAATGGGACTCGGGGTGTAGCTTGGTGGTAAAGCACTCCAGCATTCAATTCCCAGTTCTACAAAAATAAAAATCAATTGTCACAGGAACTCATACCAACCATGTATTTGAAATGAAAAGTGAAATCAGACATTATCTATTCTGAAAGTACATTTGAAAGGTTTAATTATGAAGTTTTGCCACATAGGTAATACAGCAGACAATGGTGAAAAATTGAATGGATAGTTTTGAAATGTTTAAGACATTTGATTAAAAACAATTTATTCAGCCAGGAGTGGCAGCAAATGCCTGTAATGCCAGGGGCTCAGGAAGCTCAGGCAGGAGAATCCCAAATGCAAAGCCAGCCTGGGCAACTTAGCCAGATGCTGTCTCAAAAAAAAAAAAAAAAGATAAAAAGGACTAGGGATGTAACGCAGTGGTAGAGGGTCCCTGGGTTCAATTCTCAGTAGTGCGAAAAATAACAATATTGTACATTTCTCAGACTGTGTGTCTCTAATGATTCTAATAACCAGCACGGCAGGAGGTTTCTAATTGATTTCTTCCAATAAAACAGAAGAACCTAGTCAAATAATCACCTGAGAGATAATTTTTGATGGCAGATCATTTGATGATATAGTTTAAATAATTGAATGACAATGCTGAAAACTATTACAATCCAATTAGTAATGTGAACAGATTTCAACAATTACACCTGGAAAATAGATATAAAACTGATACTGAAGACTATCTTATGTACAATGAGTATTATTTATCCAGAAAAAGTAGAACTGAAGAAAAATTTAAAAAGTAGTGATACAAGTCTTTGATCATAAGGAATAAGAATAGGGGGTACCTAAGGCAGGAGGATTGCAAGTTTGAAGCCAGCCTCAGCAACCAGGGAGACCTTCATCAACTTAGTGAGAATCCATCTCAAAATAATAAATAAAAAGGGCTGGATGGGGCTGGGGATGTGGCTCAAGCGGTAGCGCGCTCGCCTGGCATGCGTGCGGCCCAGTTCGATCCTCAGCACCACATACAAAGAAAGATGTTGTGTCCGCCGAAAACTAAAAAAAATAAATAAATATTAAAATTCTCTCTCTCTCTCTCTCTAAAAAAAAAAAAAAGGGCTGGAGATGTAGTTCAGTGTCAAAGTATCCCTGGGTTCAAACTGCAGTACCAAAGAAACCTCGTGTGTGTTCAGAACCAATCAGGTAGAAAGTAGAGGCGGGTGAGGAATGATTTTGGGGGGCGGGGACAACCAGAAATTGAACTCAGGGGTACTCAACCACTGAGCCACATTCTTAGCCCTATTTTATATTTAGAGACAGAGTCTCACTGAGTTGCTTAACGCCTTGCGGTTGCTGAGGCTGGCTTTGAACTCTCAATCCTCCTGTCTCAGCCTCCCAAACCACTAGGATTAAAGGCATGCACCACTGCACCTGGTCATAAGTTGGGCATAATTTTAAACAACTTATATGGTCAAGTTAGTATTCCCAACTAAAAGTAAAGCTTGATTAAAATACAAAGCGAGTGGGGTTGAAGTTCAGTGGTAGAGTGCTTGCCTTGCATATGTGAGGCACAGGATTCAATCCTCAGCACCACACAAAAATAAAGATATTGTGTCCATCTACAACAACAACAAAAAAAAATTTAAAAAAAAAAAAAAAAACAACAAAGGCCAGGAGTGCTAGTGCAAACCTGTAATCCTACTGACTTGAGAGGCCAAAGCAAGGCAGGAGGATCACCAAAATTGTCAGTCCGGCAATTTAACAAAGGGATTTTTGCTAAGTTTCAAAAAAAAAAAGTGGGGGGAGGGGGTGCGGGGAAGGGACTGGGAATGTAGCTCAGAGGTTAAGCACCCCTGGGTTCAATCCCCTGTACCAAAAATAATAAATAAATAATTTTGAAAATATTACAAAAGAAGAAAATAGGGACCAAAAGTGTTAATCACAACAACAATGTTCAGACCAAAGCTGAAATGAAGTTTAAGAGGCTTATAAAGAAACACATTAAGAGTAAATAACAGGGTTAGAATGAAAATAATAGCAAAAAGTTACAAGGTTTATGAAAATAATATTTTAAATTCTCATTAACCCAACAGATGGGGATTAAAACTCAGTGAAAGCTAAAGAAAAAGGAGTTAAACTAGATTTAAGCCTAAATATATAAACAGAATTACACTGTATTCATACATTTTTGTTTATACTTTAATTTTTTTTTAAATGATAATTACTCAAAAAGACTAATCACATATTTTCATTATAAGAAAAAAATTTTTTTAAGTTTTGTTTAGAGAGATAGAGAGAGAGAGAATTTTTTAATATTTATTTTTTTAGTTTTCGGCGGACACAACATCTTTGTTTGTATGTGGTTCTAAGGATCGAATCCGGGCCGCATGCATGCCGCCAGGCGAGTGCACTACCGCTTGAGCCACATCCCCAGCCCAATAAGAAAAATTTTAAATGTGGTACTAAGCAGGGCATGGTGATGAACACCTGTAGACATAGCTACTGAGGAGGGAGGATCACTTGGTTTAAGACTAGCCTGTACATCTTACTCTAGCTTCTCTCCTATCATGCCACTGTGATTTACACAACTGAGGTCACCCCTCACATTCCATTGTTAAATACAATGAACAATTTTAGGCTTTATTTTACTAGATATCTCTATTGCATTTGATATATAAATATATATTATGATATATTAATGTGATATTTGTATGATACGTAAATGACAACTCTTATCATATAAACTCACTATATACTTCATGAGGGACATGAAATATTTCCAGCTCATCAGTAACAAATAATATTAACTATGCCAAATATACAAATTATTTCATTCAATCCTCACATCTCTAATATCTAATATTCCTATTTTACTCACAAAGAAACTATATTTCCAGGGGCTGGGGGTTGTGGTTCAGTGGTAAAATGCTTGCCTAGCATGCATGAGGCACTGGATTCAATCCTCAGCACCACATAAAAATAAATAAATAAAGATATTGTGTCCATCTACAACTAAAAGGGGGGGGGGGGAGGGGGCAGTTAGTAACTGTTTAAAAGAAATTGTATTCCCAGTATCAAGCTAAATACTAACCACAAAGGTTTCTACTAAGCTGAAATAAACTGTTAAAAATGAATCCATGTTTAGATAAGCTTTTTTAATACCCAAAGTCAGGCCTGAATATTTAAGACTCCACAAGGAATACCATCTGATCAAAATTAAGGCTTCATAAATGATTCTGTTTATTTGGTACACATAAATTAGATCTTTAAAGAAACTCCAGCCCCAGAACAACTCAGGACCAATCATTTAATATAAGAAATAACAGAAAGATTCAAAGTCAAATATCACTTGAGTTTAAATTCTAAAAATTTAGAATTCTGAGAAGAAAAAATTAAAAAAAAACCCAAGACTATCTTTTAATGTAGGGCACAAGTAGCCAAACAAAACACAATATTCAAAAGTTAGCAGCATTTACAATAAAAGAATAATCTAGAAAATAATACTGAAAAACTATCCTACTCACAATAGCAACAACATTATTTTCTAAATACCTGGAATAGCTGGACCGGGCATGGTTATATATGCCTATAATCCCAGCTACTCAGGAAGCTGAGAGAAGAAGACTCAAAATTTGAGGCTGGCCTCAGCAATTCAGCAAGCCCCCAGCAATTCAGTAAGCCCCCAGGTCAAAAATAATTTTTAAGGAGACCTAGGGTTATATCTCAATGGTAGAGCTCCCCAGGGTTTAATGCCCAGTACAAAAATATAAACATATATGTATATAGATAGATAGATAGATACACAGTTCAATCCCAAATATTGAAATCCAAAAGATCAAAAAAATCTCTAACATCTAAAATTGCCCCCAAAATCAGAATTCTGTAAATATAATTCTAAAATAATTTTTAAAATTATTTTAAAGACATTTATTCATATCTTATAGACTTGGGGGGGGGGGCATCATGGACTGAATCAATAAGTACTTAACCATTGAGCCACATCCCAGCCTTCCCCACACACACAAATTTTGAGACAGGGCCTTGCTAAGTTGCTTAGGGCCTCGAAAAGTTGCTGAGGCCAGCATCAAACTTGAGATCCTCCCACTCTAGCCTCCAGAGTTGTTGAGATGACAGTTGTGTGCCACTGTGTCTGGCAATAATAATATAAGTATCTTTGCAAGCCTAAACACTTATGTATACTAATGAGAGTCACATAGGTATAATAGTCATGGACAGACAAACTATATTCACAAATAAATCAAAAGACAAATGTATAAATTTCTATCACTGTGGTTGATAATTGTGTGCACCCAGCTCTATAAATGCAGTTATCTGAAATACCACGACAGACAACTTAAGTCCTTAAACAAGACTGATCAAAATCTTGATGGGAGGGGCTGGGGTTGTGGCTTGGCGGTAGAGCACTTGCCTAGCATGTGCAATGCCCTGGGTCGATATTCAGCACTACATAAAAATAAATAAATAAAACAAAGGTACTGTGTCCAACTACAACTAAAAAATAAATATATTTTTAAAAATCTTGATGGGTCGGGCTGGGGATGTGGCTCAAGCGGTAGCGCGCTCCCCTGGCATGCGCTGGGCGCTGGTTTCGATCCTTAGCACCACATAAAAATAAAATAAAGATGCCGTGTCCACCGAAAGCTAATAAACAAACAAACAAACAAATAAATAAATAAATAAATGATCTCGATGGGTTACCACCATGTATAAAATCTCCCAAAGAGCCAAAATCTTGAGAAATTTTATTTTTCACAAAAGCAGATGTACAAAAAGAGCAACTCTTCCTCTACTGAGGAAGTCTTAATGTTTTTACGTAGACATACAGTGCTCACACACAAAGTAAATGTTGTGATAGTGTACTTCTGTGGAATCAAATTTGCAAAAGATACAGAAAATGAATTAGAACTCTCTAAAGATCTTTACACAATTAATACCTCCAGTATTAGAAATAATATAAAGATGGAATACATACCACAAAGAATTGTAAAACACAATGCTGATAAATCTTCTACAGTTATGCTGAACCAACACCTGACACTGGACAGAAACTGCAATCTCTTCAGGCTTGTGCTGGACTCAGATCCATAGATCCCACTCTCTTTTCCCCATTCCCTTGCAAAATGAATGAGCTACAAGTTGTCAGATATGTATAAGCAGGATCTGTACTTTCTGCACAGTTCTGCACACAATGGAAAGGTGCTTTCTGAGGGATTAGGTGAACAGCATGGGGGTAAAGTAATACCTCACATTCATAAAGTTAAATAAAAAGAAACTGTCAAGGAAGAAAAAAAAAACAGATAAAAAAAGTGGAGGAAAATAGAAACCATCAAGTGAAGGAAAGTGATCTAGAAAATGACAATAAAGGTATGATTAAATCAGACACTGATAACTCCTCAAGAAACAGGAGATGATGATATAAAGAGAGGATGGGTTCGTCAAATGATAAAGTGGCTACCACCGAAGCCCCAAAGGATGGTAAACTATAGAAAATCATTAGTTGTTTCACAGATGCCACCAGCCATTTTGTAGGCCAAGAGAGCCAGTGTCTTCATCAAATTACAGAAACCAAATACTGCCATCTTGAGACTGTGACAGAGACACAGAAATAAATCCTGATGCAGTTCAGTCTTAAAAGCAACAAGGGAAGGCAAAGAAACTTCTGGGCCACTGGGAAGAAGCCAATTATTTTGGCCTTGCCTGTAATCTGGACTATGATGAAGATGCTAGAGAAATTCTGAAAAAGTTCAACTGAGGGCCCAGAAAATTGGGGGAAAAAAAATTAGAGAAAGTATGAGCAAAAAAAGGTGCAGAGTAAGAGATCAATGAACAGAACAGAAAGGGTTGAGAAGAACAATAGAGAACCTGAAGGAAGAAGCCAAAGGATCATTAGGAGCCCAGTATGGCTCTTTTCCAGATGACTTTCCTAGGGGAATACCTGACAATTTTCTCAAAGGAATGCATAGAATGGGAGGGGACATGTCTGGAAAGGCAGGAATGCCTGTATTTAACAAAATTCTTAGTAATCCAGAGGTTCTCCCAGGCTGTGCAGGATCCAGAAGTTACAGCGGCCTTCCAAACTGTGATTCAGAACTTGACAAATAAGTCGAAATGTTAGAGTAGCCCAAAGATTAAGAACTTCATTAGTAAAGTGACACCAAATTTGAACATAAAGCATAACACCTTCTAGACAAACCCCTTGCTAAAGGAAAAGCAACCTATATCACTTAACACATGGTGCAGTTAATAACAACCCTCTTAGGGTCTGTTCAAAAGAGCTGGGATGCTTTAAACTATCCTTCTGTTCCCAGTACAGTTGAAGCAGTGATTTGCCATTAGGTATTCATTCAGATAACGTTTTTCTACTAAGAATTACAAACCTTAAACACTTTTTAAATCTTATAAATATTTAAAACAAATTGAAAGAGTGCGTAAATCCCTACACTTTTTTTAATATTTATTTTTTAGTTGTAATTGAACACAATAGGTCTATTTCATTTATTTATGCTTATGTGATGCCGAGGATAGAACCCAGGGCCTTGCACATGCTAGGTGAGCACTCCTACCACTAAGCCACAACTCCAGCTCCCCCTACACTTTTCTTTACAAATCATTTTAAATTTTTTTCTTTGAATTACTAGGCGAAGAAGAAGCTTAAATATGAAAGAGTTATTGCTCTAATTTGAATGAAATAAAGGTTTACAGGGAGAGGAAAATATAACTAATTTAAATTTGAAAAAGTCTGAATTGGATATATTTTTTCCTGAGGCATTCTGATTTGTCTTTTTTTTATATATTTTTTTTTAGTAGTAGATGGACACAATAACTTTATTTATTTACTTTATGTAGTGCTAAGCATCAAACCCACTACCTTAGATATGCCAGACAAGCGTTCTACCACTGAGCCACAACACCAGATTTATCTTTTTAAATGTCTGATTTTTTTAAAAAAATCCAATGAAACTACTGAGATCACCAATATTTCAACAGAACTTGGGTAGGGACTAGATGTACCTGGCAGAGCAGCAAGTGGTCTTACTATGTTTTATATAATAGCAGGTTACTCTGCCAATGAGCTTCATCTAGAACCCTTGAATTTAAAATTTATCCTGTGATGAAGAGATGATTTTTTTTTAAATAACGCTGCAATAGAATTGAATGACTTAGCTCTGTTCTTGTACAATGTATCAAACAAATAATTCATAATATTTCTACATAGGGAAAAAATAAAATGATAGGGGAAAAAAACAAAAAAAAAGGGCTATACAGAAAAATCAACATATAAAAAAGTGTATTACAGGAATAGATATGGGCATTTTATAGAAGTAGTCCCTAAGAGCTTGGCCAACTTTCACAATCATTAATCATATTTTAAAGTCACACATGGAGACAAATAGGTTTTTTTTCTTTAGGGGCATGGCTCTCCTTACAGAAAATATTCACATTCGTTTTCTGCATCGCAATACTCATTTTGAAATTCTTTGGAATTCAATATACACAAACATCAACATTTCCTTTTAAATCTTTGCATCTTTCATGCCATGCTTCCATATTATTTCATTTATGTACACAAATATCCATTCTGCATGTACTCATACACAGAACCATGAATTTGGTGGAAACAATACTAGTGATCAAACAGATACACTACTGTGTGTCTTCTTAGCTCCACTGTACATAATTATTTTTTAATCTATCAGTAACTTCATTGCCTTCAGGCAAATGTAGGGATATAGTTCAGTGATAGATTCCCCTGGACTCAATCCCAGGTACCATAAATATTTTTTAAAATAAAAAAATAAAATTTATGTGCTAAAGAGCCAGAATAAGAAAAAAATTAAGAATAAAGTGTAGATATATGTCCTGCTAAACATCAAGCCTTACTGTAAACAAATACTAATAAAGAGGGGACTACATTAATTCAGGGGCAAAAAGACCAAAAGGTGGACTACTCAAAATTCAAAATACTGTAATATAATAGTTGATTTTCCATTTTAACATTTAAAAATGTTAAAAAAAAAAAAATTAACCAGATCTCTACACATCACAGCCTATACAAATATCAACACCATTTCTAAAACTCTAAAGCATAATATTAAAAGCTGTAAAAGAAAATAAGGCAATAATAAAGAATTAACTATAATCCAGATGTGGTGGTGCACACCTGTAATACAAACAACACAGGGAGGCAGATGTAGGATTGCAAATTCAAGGCCAGCCTTGGCAAGTTAGTGAGAACCTGTCAGCCTGGGTTCCATTCCAAGCAGCATAAACATACATACATAAAAAGAATTATCTGTAGGGGCTGGGGTTGTAGCTCAGCGGTAAAGCACTTGCTTCATACGTGTGAAGCACTGCGCTCAATTCCCAGCACCACATATAAATAAGCAAACAAAATAAAGGTCCATCAACAACTAAAAAAAATATTTAAAAAAAAAGAATTAACTATAAAGCATCAGAGAACTTCATAGTTAATTTATTGGTTTTTACAGTGCTAGAAATCGAACACAGGGCCTCACACATCATAGGCAAGCATTCTATCATTGAGCTACATCCTCACCTGTTAGGTAGATTAGTCAGCCATGAGCAGGTGGGCAGGGTGAGGTCAATAAAAGGAGATAAATTACAAAGAGGATATCCAACATATGTATCAAAGCAAGTCCTAAGTTACAGTACTGGAAGCACAAGAAACTTTATCAAAGCAGTCAGGAACTGGTATGCCAAATCTTCCTAGCCAAAGCCAATTACAACCCCTTATGAATCTCTTGTGACCAGGTCATCACAACCCACACATATCACTCACTAAGGAGGAATATGAAAAAATAAGGCTAGTCGTTGCAGACTCCTGATGTCACTTTGGCTTTGTGGGTCTGCTCTACAATACAGCCACAATTAGTTTTAAAGTAAAACAATTATAGCATTTAACCTTATATATGGAGTCTCATTTAACATTCTAAGTACTTTTCTCACCTTTAAACCTAACATGCATCCATTAATAGCAATAATTCATCTTTACTGATTACTTGAATACTATGTTTCATATGTGTGTATACTTATTAAGATTCACCTAAGATTTGTATGCTTATATTAAGATTTAGATCTGAGAAAAATAACATAGTTCCTCAACTACTTGGTATTTTCACTCCTAATGTTTTTTCTTTCTCAATTATCATTTCATTAATTCTCTCATTCCTCTTACTTCTGTGATATTTACTACACTCCAAAAAAAAAGGCAATCCTGTCTTATACATTCCCTCCCATTTCCATTTCTATTAATACTTGTCTTCCTTTACTCTCCATAATGAGACCAATACTCATCTGTAAGTATTTATATGTTCCACATTTCCTATCCCTCACACCCACTGTGTCTCTTCAATATGTTAGAAAAGATTCTTTTCAATAACCTACTTCCTGCCACAACTGTTTCTACTAATTTTCTGATCTTAGATTTTGCCAAATTGCCAATTGACTTAGTTCTGCATTTCTTTCAGTTAAGATGCTTAATTTTTCTTATTCAGGGAAAAATTAGCTTTACAATCTTCAAATATACAATAACAGAATATCTCAGAAGGATTTAATTTCTGTATACTAAACATGTAAATATCTCAATGAACCACACAATGCTTGCTCTATCCACAAACAGGTAAACTGTAGGCAACCCATCAACTTCCCAAAACAAGAACTGCAATATTTTGAAAACAATCAAAAAGAGAAGTGCATCTTCAATCTCTCACCAAAAATTTATCTAATCCAATACGCTAATTTTCAAAAAAATTGACAATTTTTTTGGAGCAAATTACACTAGTTTTTCTCACCTGCATTATGTCACTGAAGGAGTTCCAGGAGAGGAGGACAAGTGGGGTCCTTGGAGTATGTGATGAAAAAGAATTTCAGCATGCACCAGAGACACAGAACACAAACTAGAAAAAGCAGTTACATATATAGGAAAGCAGATATACACTCAAGGGAGAATGGAGGGGACCTGAAGAGAGATAATGTACGGGTACACATTCAAGGGAAGAAAATCAGCCTTCTTAACAGTGAGAAGCTTTGGGAATAAAGCAAATAATATACATTCAAGGAAGAATGTGGGCCATCTCAGAAGAGACAGATGGCACCTCTTGGTCTGGGGTATTAATATTTAATGAGAGACAGTAGCTACAGGCTGAACTACAGTGGAGTCAGGGTGGAGTTACATAATCTCACGCTAGTTTTCTCCACTCTTACATATTGCCCTTGTATCATGCATCATGTTACTTCTAGCAGGCAAGCATGCAGGCCAAAGACATGGCTAATGATAGGTGCTCCACTGCCCATGTTGGCTGCTTTGCATTTCAAAGGTGAATGAGTTTTTCCTGCATTCCAAGGGTTCGTGGGCACTTCTTTTTTGATACCTATTCTTTCTTTCTTTTTGTGTATTCCCAAATATCTGTCTCAACTATACCTATACTTGGATGAAAATACAATTTCACTAAATTTATAAACTTTTATGTCTACCATAATTTATGTCAAAAATCTAAACATATAATTGAATTTTTCAATTTCAAACTAATACTTCCATAATATTATAACAGGAAATAAATAATACAGGTTTTACAATTGTTATTTGGTTTATATGTTCTGGGGAATGAACACAGAGCTTCATGCATGCTAAGCATGTGCTTTGCCTCTCAGCTACATTCCCTGACCAGTTTTTATAATTAAAATCTATAGTTCAAAGCCCTGTACTATTAATGATGTATTCTGTACCCATGTACAAATCTATACAGCTCAAGTTATTCTGAGGATACGTAACTTATAGAATTCTAATGAGATCTAAGCTAATACCATATACATCTGAAACATGTTCAAACAAGCATGGTTTTCCCAAGTTGTAATCCCAGCAACTTGGGAAGCTGAGGCAGGAGGACCAAAGTTCAAGGCCAATCTCAGAAATTTACTAAGACTGTCTCAAAAAGTAAATAAAAAGTACTAGGGATGTATCTCAGTGGAAGAGCTCCCCAGTACTGCCAAAAACAAACATAAGAAAACCATATTCAATAAATGGTAGGTATTATCTGAAAATTATTACATTCTTATATTTTACTTTACTCTTAAAATGTTCTCAGATGGATTCTCCATGGGCTTTCTTTACTTTCAATCCTCTGTGGTTCACTAGTTTAATCTGCAAAGTTCATTTCTATGTGACAGCTACTGTTTTTAAAAACTGCTCTTTAAAATTTTAAGATTAACTTTAAACATTTAACAGATAAGATCATCACATAAATCATATAAATTGTTAAAGAATACTTAAAGGATGAGACCAGCAATCTTCAGAAGATTTAAACTAAAGAAAGGTAAGATAAAAATTTATTTATCCAGTAACTGCTCTAACAAACTTACTCGTTTTGAATTCCAAAATCTAGTATGTAGATAATAATAATAATAATTGTACAATACTGTTTAAGTAGCCATGATTTACTAATGTAGTTAAAAAGAAAGGCAGTGAGTCAAGAGATATAGTTTCCATCTGAGTTTTGAAATGCTAACTAAACACAGGGAAAACATTTAACTTCTCTGAGCCTATTTTCTCTGTTGTAAAATGAGTACAAATGATAATTAAATTAATTCCAAGATCCAAATTACCTCAAGTTTTAAGTCTGTAGTTACATATTTCCTGCTACTATATATATAATAACAGTAAATATATACACATAATAGTAAAATATACACATACACCCTTAGACTTCTACTTAAATATGGCAGAAAGCCCATCTACTCTACTTTTCATTTAACATTGTTAAAATGATAAGAAAAATTCCAAAAATTTGGTGAACATCAGATCAAAAGATTAGTAATTTAAGTATTAATCCATTAAATATTAAACATTCAATTTTATGAATATTTTAAAGACACTGACACGGGTGCATTAAACTAGGTTGAAAATCATAGTTTATATATCTTTTATATATATATATATATTTACATTTTTTATTTATATACTTTTTAAAATGATCTAATCATTCACCTATTACTTTCCTCAAAAGAATAAAACTCTAAAAATCTAATATTTACTTCAAAATGACCATTAAGTAGTATAGTTGTTATTCAATTTGTTTTTTTATAGGTGTCCCCATATACAGGATGATGAGACATGATAATAGCTGAGCACAACAGTATGCACCTGTAATCCCAGCTACTCTGGAGGTTGAGGCAAGATGAGTTGAGCCAGGAGTTAGTAGATTGACTGGGCAATATAGCAAGACCATGTCTCAAAAACTAAAAGTCAACAGGTTTCCATAAATTAGATAGAAAAAGAGAACCATTTGGTGAACAGTAACATAGAAAAGCTGAAGAAACTAAAATCTCAAGTGCAACATGAAGAGGCTTTAAGATGATAAGCAAGGTTAGTCCATCTGTATTAATAAGCCCTAAGTTTCAGCTCATAAAGGTGCCAAGTACAACTGAGGACACAGATAAGGCCCAGAGTTAAAAGTCAGGGAACTGACTACCATCTCACCTACACAATGTAAAATTCCTACAGTACATTAGAGGTTTACTCTCAGAAGAAATTAAAGGAAAGCAGTACTGAAGTAAGAAACAAAAGGGGAAGTATCAGATGGAACTCTGTATTATGGTACCTCCAGCATTTTTCTCCAGCCAACTTTAAGAATAAAGCAACCATGCCAGGCAAGTTGGCACATACCTATAATCCAGCTACTTAAAGAGGCTGAGGAAAGATGATAGAAAGTTTGAGGCCATCCTGGACAACTTAGCAAAACCTTTCCTCAAAATAAAAATTTTAAAAAGAGCTGGAGATGTATGTACAAGGCTCTGGGTTCAATCCCAAGTACCACATTTTAAAAAAGAATAAAGCAACCAGATTTAGACCTCCAGTAAGAAGACCAGAATGCTTTTCTATGAAGAAATTGAACAGAGTCAGAGAGATGAAGGCTTTGGAGGTGAAGCAAGGAATATACATTCAAGGAAGAAAGCAAGCCATCTTAGGTGAGACATTAACCCCTTTGTATACGGTGATATCCTCCAGCCTTTTTTTTTTTTCCTCAAAAAGCTTCAATACAAGTTCACATTTTTAATTAGCATCAGTTTTAAATTGATAAATATGCTCATTTGAAAAGGCAAATGCTAGTTGGGCATGGTGGTGCAGGCCTATAATCTCAGTGGCTAGAGAAGCTGAGGCAGGAGGATTACAAATTCATAGCCAACCTCAACAAATTAGCAAGACCTTATCTCAAAATTAAAAAAAAAAAAAAAAAAAAAGAGGCTGGGGATGTGGCTCAGTATTTAAGCACCCCTGGATTCAATTCCAGATATCAAAAAACGAAAAATTTTAAAAAGGCCAAATACTCTTCTTAAAAATTCAGAATCAGGCCAGGTGCAGTGAGGCAACTGGGGAAGCTGAGGCAGGAAAACAGCAAGTATTAGGCCAGCCTCAGAAACTTACCAAGGCCTTGTCTCAAAAAAAAGTGAAGGGAGGGGAGGGGCCTGAGGATTTAGTTCAGTGTAAAGCCTACTTGTGGAGGGCAGGTTCAAAATTAGCGGGGGGGAAAAAAAACTATATCAAAAAATTTCTGATCTTTAACTCACTTTCATAGTGTAAAGTACTAATAAAAATACACTCAGTTCATATGGTATATGTATTAATATATTTATGCTCATATAACAAAATACCATAGACTGGGTAATTGATAAACAACAGAAATTTACTTCTCACATTTCTGGATAATGGGAAGTCTAAGATTAAGGCAATGTCAGGATTTGTATCTAACAGAGGCTGCTCTCTGCTTCTGAGAGGTACTCTGTTGCTACATCCTCAGGAGGAAAGGAACGCTGTGTCCTCACATAACTTAAAGAATGGAAGTGCAGGGCTGGGGTAGTAGTTCTTTGACAGACCGCCTGCCTATCATGTGTGAGGCACTAGGTTCAATTCTCAGCACAGCATATAAATAAATAAATAGATAGAGATACATCGACAACTAAAAAAAATTTTTTTTTTTTTTTTTAAAGAATACTACTCTGGTTTCTCTTCAGATCCTATAAATCTTTCGCCTTTTACTAAAGATTTCGTGGAGAGGAACAATTCTGAGTCTTAACCCAATTTTTTGAGACCTTGCACTTGCAGGGCTAATAATTATCTGTAAAGATAGATTTCTTTGTTGTTGGCTGAATAACGTCTCCTTGTATCCTTGTATAACGCTGTGTTCACCATGATTAAAAACTATTAAAAAAAAAAAAGGAATGGAGGGGTTGGGGTTGTGGCTCAGTGGTAGAGCATTCACCTAGCATGTACGAGACGCTGGGTTTGTTCCTCAGCACCACATAAAAATAAATAAATAAAATAAAGGTACTGTGTCCAGCTACAACTAAAAAAAAAAAAAAAAATGAGTGGAAGTACAGGCTCTCTATTCAACTTTTTTGTTCTTTCTTTTTTGGTATCGGGAATTAACTCAGGGCCACTTAATCAATGAAATACATCTCCAGTCCTTATGTTTTAAATTTTCAGGCAGGGTCTTGTTAATATGCTAAGGCTGGTATCAAACTTGTGATTCTCCTGTCTCTGCCTCTGGAGTCATAGGGCTTACAGGTTATGTGCCACTACACCTGGAATCAACCCTAAGCCCTGTTGGAGTAAATACAAGTGAGTGCCTAGAAGACTTGATGTTTCTGAAGGTTATCAAAAGACTCCTAAGAATGTGTTAAGGGGGCAAGGAGGGGGGAAACTGGCCATTTCCCTTATCTCCAATCCCTAGGTGGAGATCAAAGCAGAAGGACCTGAATTATAAAGTCAAGTCATGTACTCATAAAACATCTGAATAGACCCACATGAGCAGCTGGCATAAAAATCTATCCTGTGTATATACTCCTCTACTTACGGGTGTGGTGCAACAGCCTGGTGCTGTCAAGGAGCCTGTGAGTAATAAAATGTCTGAACCCTCTCATTGAGTCCTCCAAATTCTTCCTTTAGGGTCAAAACAGTACACTGAGGCCTTTGCAGCCCTGGAGTTGAACAAGTCCTTTCATAAAGGGCTCCACCCTTCTCAAAGGCCACACCTCTTAATAACATTGCACTGGAGATTAAAATTCAGTAAGAATTGTGCAGTGAACACCATCATTCAAACCACAGCAATACAGTACACAGTAAACTCTCCCTGGATAATGTATTTGCATAGTTAAAAGGTAAAATATTTAACTAAACATGGTCTGAAATGTTAAGTTAAATATAGTCTATTGAAATCATAAGGCATGCTGGGGATACAGCTCAGTTGGTAGAGTGCTTGCCCCACATGCACAAGGCCCTGGGTTTAATCCCCAGCACCACAAACAAACAAACAAAAAAACCTTTCATCCAGCTAAAATCATAAGGCATGTTTTCACATATATTTTGTAAGAAATGGGTCTGGTGGGGATGTAATAAGTAGATCTTCACCTTTAATGGCTAGGATCCAAAAACTTGCTTTTTATCTCTGAGTACTGATTTCAAATTCAATGTTGCAGAAAATTCCCAAAGTAGGGCTAGAGATATAGAGTGCTTGCCTGGTATATATGAAGCCCAGGGTTCAATTCCCAACACCACCCTCCCCCCCCAAAAAAAAAATCCTGAAATAAAATAAAATTTCAACTGGCCATTTAGAATCAGCTGCTAATAAAACAAAGTTATGTGAGCTTCAAGTAATGAATATAACCAAGATACTTAATATAACAATCAATATAATGAATATAACCCTAAAACCTTCCTCCTTTCCCTTTGAGCTCCTAATAACATAAACATGTATCTCTAGGTATATATGACTAAGAGATATCTGGAGGCGTTCACAAGAATAGTAATAAAAATTTTAACTTTCTTTGTATTCTACCCTCAAACCCCTCCGTGTTACTGGGGACTAAATCCAAGAGCACTCTACCAGACCTACATCCCCAGCACTTTTAATTTTTTGAGAAAGGGTCTTGCCCAAGCTGACCTCAAACTTGAAATCCTTCTGCCGCAGTCACTGCGAAGTCACTTGGATTATAGTAATGTGCCACCACACTCAGCCTTTCTTGGTATTTTTATTCATCATTTGTGTGTGTGTGTGTGTGTGTGTGTGTGTGTGTTATTCTGATTCAACCCAAGGCCTTGTACGTGCTAGGCAAGTACTTCTGACCTACACTTCAGCCCTGAATTTTTTTAAATATTGAACATGAATTAGTTAGCTTTTTAGATAAAACATCTCATACTATGCAAACAAAGGAGATCTAATTTCAAATCCATGAATTCATGTTTAACTGATTTTGTTTTATATATTACAACTTTACTGATGTGTAAATGGCATAAAAGAAGCTGTATATATTTAAGTATACAATTTGGTGCAGGTATATACACATGAAATCAACAAAAGATCAAGAAAATGAATTTAACCCTAAAACTTCCTTTTGTCCTTTTTAAAAAGTCCTCTTTCCACCCTCCATTGCACCCTGGACTCACCACATTGAACCACTGATCTGTTTTCTGTAATTAAAGATTCAATTGAGCTGGACAATGTGGCTCACACTTGTAATCCCAGTGACTCAGGAGGCTGAGGCAGGAAGGCAAGAGAATCACAAGTTTGAGGACAGTATGGGCCAATGTCGCAAGGCCTGAAGCAATTAGTGAGACCCTATCTCAAAAAATTTTAAAAAGGGCTAAGATGTGGCTCAGTGGTTAATTGCCCCTGGGTTCAATTCCTTGTATCAGGAAAAAAAAAAAAAAAAAGGAGGTGGGGAGGGTGATGGGTTGTGGCTCAGAGGCAGAGCGCTTGCCTAGCATGTGTGAGACACTGGGTTTGATCCTCAGAACCACATTAAAAAAAAAAAAAAAAACAATTAAAAAAGATACTGTGTCTACCTATAACTAAAAAATAAATATAAAAAAGATTAAATTGAATTATCTATAATGTTATGTAAATGGAATTATACAATATATATTCTTTTTTTAATTCGCTTCTTTCAGTCAATATAATTATTTAGAATTTCATCCAAGTAATACTGTATCTCTTTTTTTATAACTCACTAGTATTTCAGTGTATGGGTAAACACTCGGTTCAAGGATTCACCTGCCGGTAGACATTTAGGACACTTCTAGGTTTTAGTTATTAAAAACAAAGTTACCATGAACATGGGTAAGCAACTAGGAACATGTACTTTCATTTCTCTTGGGCAAAATACCTAAAGAATGGAACGGTGGGCTGGGGTTGTAGCTTGGTGGTAGAGTGTTTGCCTAGCACATGTGAAGCCCTGGATTCGATCCTCAGCACCACATAAAGATAAGTAAAATAAAGGTATTGTATCCATCTACAACTACAAAAAAAAAAAAAAAAAGAAGAATGGAATGGTTAGGGCCAACAGAAAATGTATGCTACTTCTTAAGATACTGTCAAATCAGGTGTACCATTTTACATTCTTATGAACAGAATGTTCCAATTCCTATACATCCTGCCCCACATCTGGTATGCACAGATTTTAAATTTTGGACATTCTAACAGATAATGTAGTGGTATTTCATTATGCCTTTTATTTACATTTACCCAATGACTAAGGATGTTGAGCACCTTTAGTTATTTACTAACTAAACATCTTTGGTAAACATTTGAAACTTTTTTTTCTTTTTTTTTTGATACCAGGGATTTAACCCAGGGGTGCTTAACCTCTAAGCACCAGCTCTTTTTGTGCTTTATTTTTGTGACAGACTCATTAAGTTGTTTAGGGACTAAGTTGGTAAGGCTATCTTTGAACTTGCGATCCTCCTTCCTCAGCCTTCAGAGCACTGGGATTACAGGTGTGTGCCACCATGCCCAGCAAATTTTTTTTTGCGCATTTTTAAAATCAGTTTGTTGCCAGAGAGTAGCACAAGTCTATAATCCCAGAGACAAAGGAGTCTGAGGCAGGAGCATCAAGCTCAAAGTTAGCCTCAGCAAATTAGTGAGGCCCTAAGCAACTTAGTGAGATCCTGTCTTAAAATAAAAAAATAAAAAGGACTGGGGATATGGCTTGGAGGTTAAACACCTCTGGGTTCAATCCCCAGTATCAATAAACAAATAATTAAAATTGGTTTCTCCTATGTTATTATCTAGAAATTTTATCATTTTAGATTTCACATTTAGTTCTACTAGCTAATTCTGTAGCAAAATATAGATCATTTGTTTTGTGCATGACTATCCAATTGTTGCAGCACCACTTATTTAAAAGAAGATCCTTTCTCCAATGAATATCCTGCCCTTCTGTCAACAATCAGTTGTCTTGGTCTGGGGTTATGGCTTAGTGGCAGAGCACTGGCCTCGTACATGTGACCCACTGGGTTTGAGCCCCAGCACCACATAAAAATAAATAAACAAAATAAAGACATTGTGTCCATGTATAACTAAAAAAAAAATTTAAAAAAATCAGTTGTCTATTTATGTGTAGGCCCATTTCTGGACTTTTTTATACTACATGAACAATCTACCTGTCAATCTTTACACTGATACTACTGTTTTGATTATGTGAGCTTTATAGTAATTCTTGAAATTAGACAATAGTTTTTTGTAGATTCCTTAGATAACCTACAGAGATGATCACATCTTCGAGAAATACCAAGCTTATTTCTTCCTTTACAATCTGGATTATCTTATTTCTCCTTGCCTAATTACACTGCCTAGAACCTCAAATACTACTGTAAATATCTTGAACGTAAGTAATGAGAGGTAATATCTTTGAATTGTTCCTGAATTGATCTTGGAGGAGAATACTCAGTCTTTTATCATAAAGAATGATTTTTAAGCCAGGCATGGTAGCACACACATTCAATCCCAGAGACTCGGGAGGTTGAGGCAGAAGGGTCACAAATCTAAGGCGAGCATCAGCAATTCAGCGAGACCCTGTCTCGAAAAGTACAAAGGACTGAGGATGTAGCTTGATGGTAGAGCACTACTGTGTTCAATCTCCAGAATCAAAATGAAAAAGCAAAAAGATTTTAGTAGGTTTTTCCCTAATGTAACCTTTATGAGGTTAAGGAAGTTCCCTTCTAATTGCTTCTAATTCGAATTCCCTTCTAATTGCTATATGCTATTTTTTGTCACAAATAGATACTGAATTTTGTCAAATGGTTTTTCTGTATCTATTGAGATGATTATACATACACACACACACACAGTTAATTTTTAACTTGTCAATATAGTCAATTACTCTATTTACATTGTAAATGTTAAATCCTACATTCCTGTTATACTATTTGATTCTGTAATAAATTATATATAAAGTTACAGTAGTAAAAATGTAGATAAGTCATTTCCAACTTTCACTATCAGTTTGCATTCAAAGTTGTGAAGATTTTATTGATTCTACAGTTTTCAAAAGATTTTCTTCAAATATATTTCTCATTGTATATCCATATTTTTAAAGATTTTAATACTTACTTATCAAGGAAATCTTTGTCCACTACAGCAGAGATGTCAAGAAGAGGATTTCCCATTCCAAAGAGAATATTTTCTCTAAAAACCATAAACAAAATACAAGAACAAGTTATAAATATGTAAAATACACCAAATATAAACATCTTCACTTTACCTGAAAATAAATCTAACACAGTAGTTTATTAAACCTTTGCTTACATATTACATGTAGAACATTTTAGAGGTAGTGCAAAGTAATTTTGAAAAAAAGGATTTTTTTTTTTTTAATTTTGAGACACGATTCTTGCTAACTAGCCCAGGCTGGCCTTAAAAGTCATAATCCTCCTGTTCTCAGCCTCCCAAATTAAGTTACTGGGATTACAAGCACGTACCACCATACCTAGCACACACACAAAAAAATATTTTTTAAACTGGATGAAATAAAATATAACAAAAGAAGAAAGCAAATCATGTGATTTTTAAAAATAATATTCAACACTTAATGACTAAAGCTAATTCATTTCATTGTTCTTTTTTTTAAAAGGTCTACCATAACAAAGTTCTATATTCAATAAACATGACTGACAATTAACACTCTCTCTCTTGCTAATAAATAAGGTCCTTAGCTACTGATGGTTATTAGGGAGTAAGCAGCAAGTCCTCTGACAGTCCAAGCAACAGCCCTACCCTTAACTGTGAATGATTGTGATTGGGGCCTCCATGATTGACATCAGAGATGATATAATTCTCAATTTCTTCTTTGAAGAAATCTATTTTTCATAAGTAACTGCAGTAGAACTCAATGCCAAGGAAAGAAAGGACTCCACTACAAGCGATGCCTTAAACAGAAACACATAAGCAGCCAGAAATGGACCAGTGTCCACATATGCATCCGTCTCATTTAGTTTACTCAGTAAGATTTGCCTCATATACTTTTTCAGTGGTCTCCAGTTTGCTGAAAATCCCTTGCACTTGCCTCCAAACCAGTTACCAACCTTACCATTTGGTGACTATCAATATCATCAATAGGTAATATCAATAGGAAGAGTGCCTCAGTGTTTTCTTATTAGAATAATGTTTATCCTACAATTAATAGTCTATAATGAGTTGAAAAGATTGAATTAGTATTTCATTGACACCATAGATTAGGCAACTATGACTTAACATACAAGAAGATGTTTGTCCCTTTTCTATTTAAGTAAGGCAGTGAAGGACTGGTGTTGTAGCTCGGTGGTCGAATGCTTGCCTAGCACATATGAGGCACTGGATTCAATCCTCAGCACCACATAAAAATAAACAAATAAAATAAAGGTACTGTGTCCATCTACAACTTTAAAAAAATCAAAAACAAAAGAAAGTAGGGAGGGGGGACTAAAAGAGAACATATTTATTTATTTACACATCAAGTCACATCTGTGATCAAAATAAGTCTAATGTCAGATAAGAAAATAAGCACTTAGAAGATAAAGTATCAATAGGCAAACACTATAAACTTTACCACTACTTTCTCAGGGACTACTCTGATTTGAGCACTGTTTTAAAAACAATAAAAACTCCTAAAACCTGTTATTTTTAAAAAAATTATAATAATGATAATGGGGAAAGTGTTTCTGGGGGCTGTCTTTTCCTTCTCATTTGCCCTTTCTAATTTTTATTTTATTTTATTTATTCTAATTTGTTATATATGACAGAGGAATGTAATTCAATTCATTTGCTCTTTTTAAGTGTTTGGTTAAATGTACAGTCAGGTAACCAGCAGAATCAAACTATGGGGCATTCCCATCATGATAAAATAGTATCCTGCTGCCCATACATCAATCCCATCACCTCTGACTGGTAGCCTTTGTTTTAAGGAACATAACTATGATATTTCTTTTTAGAAAGTCTATCCTTTAAACATTTCCTGCATCCCAAAATGACTTACTATATTATATTTGAAATACCATTTAATACCTTCAATTGGAGGGAAATTCAGGAAATTTAAATCTGTTATTAGCAAGTACACTATCATTTATTGAGTATTGAGTAACGTTCTGTGGAAAAAACATGTATTTTTTTCATTCCTATTGCTGTTCTTCACTTAAAATTTACTGTTTATTTGGAAGAAGTATATACAATAAAAAATTCCTAAATTTTTACATTATTGTCAATGAACACCTCTGAAATGGAACCATAGTATAAATGGGAGAATAAAGATGTTAAGAGTAGTTAAGGGCTGGGGATGTGGCTCAAGTGGTAGCGCGCTCGTCTGGCATGTGTGCGGCCCGGGTTCGATCCTCAGCACCACATACCAACAAAGATGTTGTGTCTGCCGATAACTAAAAAAATAAATAAATATTTAAAAAAAAAAAAAAGAGTAGTTAAGAAAAGCATACAGAATACAATTCAAAGGCCATGAATCTCCACTATTTCTCTCTTAAAAGTAACTTTCAATGTTGCTAATTTATCTGAGAATGAGTTTGTTTATTTGCCAAATTGTTTGAGATCATTTGGTACAAGAAAAAATGTAGAAGAGAATTAATGATGAGGAAGCAAGATCCCTCTTTCTTTGAACACCACAAATTCTAAGTTAAGGAACAATTATTTCTTTTTAATTGAAGTAAAATTTATGTACATAAAATCAATCATTTTAATAATTTTAAAGAACACAGAATACAATTCAGTAACTGCCAGTATATTCAAAATGTTTCAAAATCTTGTACAATTATCGTCACCATCATTTGTGGGCATCTGTATGGTGCTAGGGATTAAACCTAGGACTGGCACATTCTAGGCAAGCAGTCTACCAAAGAGCTACATTCCCAGCACCCAAACATTGTATTGAAGACAATTTCATCACCTTAAAAAGAAACCCCATACCCACTAAGCAGTCATTCACTTTTCCCCCCTGGCCCAGTCTCCTGGGAACCACCAATATCCTTTGTTTTTATGTATTTGCCTATTCTGCATATATCATATAAAAGGAATCATATTAATAACCTTGTGTTTATCTTGATTTATTTCACTTAGCATAATGTTTTCAAGTTTCATCTATGTTGTAGCAGGTATCAGGTTTTTATTCCTTTTTACAGTATAACAACATTCCATTTATGGATATAAGCCACATATTGTTTAAACATTTGTTAGTTGAAGAACATTTGGAATGTTTCCATTTTTGTCTAATGTTATAAATAATGCAGTTTATGAACATTCACGTACTTGTGCTTTTGTATGGAAATGTTTTCATTTGTCTTTGGTATACACAGAGGAGTAAGATTGTTGGATCAATTTTGTTTTTAAATTTTTGAGGAAACACCAAAACTGTTTTCCACAGTAGCTATACCATTTTAACATTCCTATCAAGAATGTATGATTGTCCTAATTTCTCTACATCCTTGCCAAAATTTAGTTCATTTATTCACTTGTGGTTTTGATTTGAACCTTTCTAATGAAAAATAATGTTATCATCCTTTCACATGTTTATAGGCCATTTGTACATCTTTGGGGGAAATGCCTGTTTTTCTTTGCCCATTTATTAATTGGGCTGATTATTTCTTCAATGTTTGTTTATTAAAGTTCTTTTCATATTCTACATGCTAGATATACCTGATATAAAATTGCAAATATTTCTCCTATTCTGTGAGTTGGTTTTGAATTTCTTGACAGTATATATTTCTGGATTCTCAATTCTCTTATATTGATCTTAATGTCTATCTGTATGTCAGTACCACACTCATTTGATTATTGTAGTTCTGTAATAGTCTACTAAGTCACAAGCGTGAGCCCTGAAACGTTTTGGTTCTGAGAACTAAACCCACAGGCACTTTATAATATCCTCAAGTCCATTTTATGTTTATTTTGAGAAAGGGTCTTACTAAAGTGTCCCAGGCTTGACTCAAATTTGTGATCCTCCTGCCTCAGCCTCCCAAGTCACTGACTGATTACAGGTGTAGACCACTATGCCCATCTATGATCTTGAATTAATTATAAATTCTTAGATACTTAAGTATCTTAAATACAACAGTAAAATCATATGCAAGAAAAGAAAATATAAGCTGGACTTTTCTGCAGCAAAGGACATTATCCAACATTGTTGGTTTTCTAGATTTTTTTTTTTTTTTCTATTTTAGGTCTGTTGCAATTCCATACAAATTTTAAGATCAGATTGTCTATTTCTGCAAAAAAGGATGTTGGGATTTTAATTGAAATTGCATTGAATCTGTAGGTCCATTTTTTAAGTATTATCATTTTAACAATTTTAAATTTTCCAGCTCATGAACATGGAATGTTTTCTGAGCAAATTTGTCTTCCTAGAATACACAAGCCCTTAGTTCAATCCCATAAAAAAATTAAAAATAAATACAGACACTGAGTCTAGCTCAAACCTATTTCTTTCTTTCTTTTTTAATTAAACTGGGGATTGAACCCAGGGCATTTTATCACTGAGCTATATCCCCAACCCTTTTATTATTATTATTATTATTATTATTATTATTATTATTATTATTAGTTGTTCAAAACATTACATAGTTCTTGACATATCATATGTCATACATTTGATTCAAGTGGGTTATGAACTCCCATTTTTACCCCGTATACAGATTGCAGAATCACATCAGTTACACATCCATGTTTTTACATATTGCCATACTAATGTCTGTTGTATTCTGTTGCCTTTCCTATCCTCTACTATCCCCCCTCCCCTCCCCTCCCCTCCCATCTTCTCTCTCTACCCCATCTACTGTCATTCATTTCTCTCCCTTGTTTTTTTTTCCCTTTCCCCTCACTTCCTCTTATATGTAATTTTGTATGAGGGTCTCCTTCCATTTCCATGCAATTTCCCTTCTCTCTCCCTTTCTCTCCCACCTCTCATCCCTGTTTAATGTTAATCTTCTTCTCATGCTCTTCCTCCCTGCTCTGTTCTTAGTTGCTCTCCTTATATCAAAGAAGACATTTGTCCCCAGCCCTTTTTTATTTTGAGACAAGGTTTCACTAAGTTGCTTAGGGCATTGCTAAATTGCTTAGAGCCTTGCTAAGTTATTGCTAAGTTACGGAGGCTGGCCTCAAATTTTTGATACTCCTAACTCAGTCTCTCTAGTCACAGAGATAACAGGCATGCGCAGTCATGCCAGGCTTCAAATCTATCATATTTCATCACATCTACCATTAATCCTAAATAATTCCAATTTCTGATGATGATCTAAGACTATCAGTTGTAAAAGGTACACCAATTACAGAGATGTTAAAATGGGAAGAAGCATGCATGCTAATTAAGATTCTGAAACATAGTATCTATTTTCCCTTATCTCTCTATCATTCTAATACATATAACCTATTTTAATCATATTCCCTGAATGTGACTCTGCCTGCAAAGTCCTTCCCCTACTTAGCCTGGAAAATTCCCAATCTTTTTTTGTTTGTTTGTTTTCTTCTTTGAGCTACTTGAGTTTGAACTCAGGGGCAATCTATCACTGAGCTATATCCTCAACCCTTATTTTATCTGAGGCAAATCTCCCTAAAGTTGCCCAGGCTGGCCTTGAATGCGTGATCCTCTTGCCTCTCTCTACCCAGAAGCTAGGATTACCAAAGTGTTGCGTTATACCTGGCCCAATGATCTTTTTTTAAATTTCTCAAAAGACACCTCACTTTATAAATAATTTCTGACCAATTCCTACCCAAGAGCTACCACATAAAGCTGTACAAGCTGCCCCTGCACAACTCCAGAGGGTGCTGTTCCCAATGAGAGTAATGGCTCCTGGTATTGCATATCAAGCCACTGCTTCCCTCCCTCCCAAAGATTTATTCATTCTTTCCTCTCCTCGATTCTAAAAGTTCTTTGATGAACTTTTAACTGATTTTAAGGGTTGTTTTATACTTTATTTTGATCAACTAATCTAAACCAGTTAGATACCAAAAGATAAAAGTTTTTAAAAATCTTAATTACATTTATATTCCCAAGGGCTGACATTCCCAAAACACAGGGGCTTTGAGTGATTTTGTGCTATAGGTTCTGACCTTTTTTTTTTATCAACAGACTACTACTTCTCTCAGGCTCCCATAGGTCAGGGCTGGATCTAGGGTAAAATTACATTTTAAAGGTTCCTATATGGAAGATGAAGTAACATGACACTAATTTAAGATAGGCTGGAATAAGTTAAAGATGAATACTGCACTCCCTCAAGCAATCTCTAAATGATAACACAAAGAGATATAGCTAAAAACCCAACAGAAGATGTCAAATGAAATAACTAGATGCATTCAATTAATTTTTGAAAATGTAGGAAAGAGTAAACAAAGCATGGGACAAATAGAATACAAAAAGATGGTATAATTAAACCCAATCAAAATAATAATTACATCAACTATAAAGGATTAATCACTCCAATTAAAAGACAAAGCTACAGAGTTTGGGGGGGGGGGGACTCAGATACTATTTAGTAAAGATACACTTTAAATAAAAGGACATGGTGAGTCTGAAAATAACAAATTAGAAAAAAAGATACAACATGAAAACTAATCCTAGGAAAGCTGCACTGGAGAGACAAGATCAAATGGCAGGTGCAGGTCTCTCCACTCATCAATTTGTCCCCTACTCTGCAGCAATAGATTAGGTCCTTGCCATAGTCTACAGAGCCCAGTGCTGAAACCCCAGGCAGAGGAAGACAGGAGGACTACCATGGAGAGGCAGGATGACCTGAAGAGAACTCAGAGATAATTGACAGAAGTCTAAGATGACAGACAGCATATTGAAGTGAGGCACCCTAAGCCTGCCTTTCCCCAGTTTCAGATGAATACAGCTTCCTCATTATGTGAAGAAAAAAAAAAAATTAGTTGCAACTAATTAATATCAGATGAGATAGACTTTATAATATGGAGTATCATCAGATATTAAGAAATTTAAGAGCATGGTGGCACATGCCAGCAATCCCAGCAATTCAGGAGAACCACAAAATCAAGGCCATACTAGGCAACTAGAGAGACCCTGACTCAAAATTATACCTAAAAAGGGCTGAGACTGTTGCTCAGTGGTAGAGCCTCCCCGGTTCAAGCTCAATACTGCAAAACAAAGGGTGTATGCACCAAATAAAATGGCTTCAAAACACATGGGGTGGGGGGCAGCTTGAAAAGAAATAGCTTTGTGTTTGTTTGTTTTTGGTGCTGCAGACAGAACTTGACACATGCTAAGCATGGGCTCTGCCTTTAAGTTGTATCCCCACCCCTAATTGCATAATTTTAGTTGGTTTTAACACTCCTCTCAGTAGTTGATAAAACAGGCAGATTCAAATATAGTTAAGAAACTACACCACTGTGTATTAATCCTAAAGAAATGAAAACTTCACATGGAAACCTACATATACATGTTCATAACAGATTTATTATTAACATCAAAAAACTTCAAACAACCTAAGTGAAGTGAATTGGTAACAAACTATGATACACTACAACTTGACAATAAAAAGGAATAAATTACAATACATCTTAGATGAATCTTAGAGGCATTGTACTGAGTAACAAAAATGTAGCATCTATGGGTTACATATTTTATGATTCCACTAAATAATCTCAAAGTAAGAAAATCACAGACATGGAAAATAGATCAGTAGATGCCAAGATTCAAGGTTTGGGGGAAAACATAACCATAAAGGGAAAACATGGAGGAATTTCCTTGTGGACTGATTGTGCACCCTGATTGTGATAATAATTAGAGAAACCTGGACATGATAAAATTTTGTAGAACCATACATAACTACCACTACCTAGAAGAGTTTACAAAAACTGGTTAAATTCTAATAAGGAATATATTCAAATTATTAGTATTATACCAACAATAATTTCCTGGTTTTGGTAACATATTATGGTTATGTAAGATATATCCTTGGGAAGTTGTGTAAAGAGTACACAGGAACTTCTGTACTATTTTTGCAATTTCTAGTGAGTCAAAGTATTTCAAAAGAAAAGGCTGGGGAAAGGACATGAAAACAGATATAAAAAATGTTTAGGGTCTAAGGACACAGCTCAGTGGTAGAGCATTTGCTTAATAGGCATAAGGCCCTGTGTTTCATCCCCAGAACCACAGGAGAAAAACGTTTAAAAAGCAATTAGGGTGGCCTGGGTATGTAGCCCAGCTGTAAAGTGCTTGCCTAGCATGCATGAGGCCCCGAGTTCAATCCCCAGCACCCCCCAACACACACACACACACACACAAAAAAAAAAAAGAAGCAGCAAAGAGTGTGGCAGGCACAGTGGTACATGCCTGTAATCCTAGAGATTTGGGAAGCTGAAGCAGGAGAATCTCAAATTGGAGGCCAGCTTTGGCAACTGAGCAAAAACCTGTCCCAAAATTAAAAGGGTGGTGGGGGGACTGGAGATACAACTCAGTAGTAGAGTGCCCCTGTATTCAATCCCAAAAATAAAAAAACAAATAGGATGACATCACTGGGAAAGGCCCTGTGAGGACTCCCAAGAGTCCTCTCTTTAAAAGCAATAAAAACAGTGGCTAATAATAATGATAATGTTCTTTTCTAGGACTCTCTTAATCAAAGGCTTCAAACAAACAATTTGAGGAGCACTAAATCAAAAACACGACTGAGCTGGGCATGGTGGCACAAACCCATCCCAGCAACTCAGGAGGCCAAGGCAAGACAATTCCAAGTTCAAGGCCAGCTGCAATAACTTAGCTGTCTTAAAAAGGGGGAAGGGGGATTGTGGATGTAGCTCAGTGTATCAGAGCACCCTTCAATTCAATACACATTATGCGCGCACGCACACACACGCGCGCGCACAAGATGGTGAGAGCTACTCTGAAGAGGCCAACAGAAGGAAAGATGGTTTTCATTTTAAACGGACATGTGCAGACTAGCTGAAGTCAGTCTCCAAGGAGATTATCTATGATAACAGATTTCTTTTGAGGAAATCAATTTTGTTGTTTTTTGTTTTTCCAAATTTTGCTTCAGTTAGATGTGGGGGAAAAGAAGAGGCTATGGAAATGCATCTGATTTCAGATATGAGATAATGGAAGGGAACCACCAAGATATGGAGAGCTCACCATTGCCAGGCACATAGATTAATATGTGCATCTAAAGAAGAACTGCTCTGTTTTCTCGAAAATAAATCAAGTCATGCTGGGAATTCCCTCTGCAAGGATCTAGCCTGACAGGCAGTCCTACAAATGCACATGTTTGTCTCTCTTTTGGTAGAGTTTATTACAGTATTAATATAGTTTTAATAAGCAAGTATGTTTAGGTTGCAAAACTGACAGCTTTATAGAATTAAATCACAAAAATTCTAAATCTGAAGAAAATGAAAGACTGTGTAAAGATAGCTGAATCTTGGTAAGAATAGCAAACTTTGTAGGATTCCTTTTTTTTTTTTTTTTTGGTACCAGGGATTGCCCCCAGAGGTGCTTATCCACTGAACCACATCCCCAGCCAAATTGCTGAGGCTGCCTTTCAACGTGCAATCCTCCTGCCTCAGCCTCCCCAGCTGCTGGGATTACAGGCCTGAGCCACTGAGCCCAGCCAAGCTTTGTAGTATCCTAACTGCCCCATTCCCACCCTCCTCTCCTCAGCTCCATGGCAGACTTGAAAAGCAACAGCCTTCAAACAGTGGAACAGAGATGCCTAATCACAACTGAAGGGATGAGAAAAGGGTTGCAACTCTTTCAAAGCCCCATTTTCAGGGAATTTTCATTATTTCAGCTGACTGGCAGTTCCCTGAAAATCTCCACTCCCAAGGTTTCCCATTATTTGAGCTGATTCAGATTTTACCAATGCGAACAGCCTTTTCTCCAAGGTTTTTGTCAAAAACAATCAGCTGCAACGGTTTAACATCCCAGCTGCCTGAAACTATGGGAGCAAACAACAAGCTAACTAAAAATATAAAAGGAAAACTGGAGGAATAAAATATACACCAGAGGTTTTTAAAAGTTCTGAATATTCCTGAGAATACTGAAGGCCACATGCCTGTGCCCAAGACTGCAGGTATGCTCAGGAACAACCTTGGAAGGCCTAAAATAATCACCTCTGACTGAAAACCAGGCTTTGCATAAGCAGAAGAAAAGTTTATGGCAAGAGTTATAAGCCTGGCTGAGTGTTTAAGATGTGCCCCAACAAATACATACAGCCTCTCAGCAAAGACTGGGCGACAATAACAAGTATTAACAAGATAGTGAAGAAACTGGAATCCTCATACATTGCTGCAGGTAATGTAAAATGAAGTACCCACTTTGGGAAATGGTTGGACAGTTTTTCAAAAGAGTAAACATAAAAGTACCATATGACAATCCCACTCCTAGCAAAAACATGACAATACAAAAACTTGTATGAGTGTCTACACTACCATATTCGTAATAACCAAAAAGTGATAATAACCCAAATATCTATTCGCTGATAAATGCATAAAATATGGAATATCTGTAAAACGAAATACTAGTTAACCATAATAAGCAATGCAACACTGAGGAACACTGAAAAAAATTACACTCAGTGAAAAATGCCAAACACAAATGATGAAATATTACCTAATTTTACTCTTTTTTAGCGGGGACAGAACGGGGGATTGAACCCAGGGAAGCTTTACAACTAAACTACATACATCCCCACTACTTTTTTCCAGTTGTTGATGGACCTTTATTTTATTCATTTATTTATATGCAGTGCTGAGAATGGAACCCAGAGCCTCACACTTTCAAGGCAAGTGCTCTAACACTGAGCCACAATCCCAGCCCTACCCCAACCTTAGGCCCCCAGCCCTGCCCCACCCCGAGCCCCTCAGCCCTGCCCCACCCCTAGCCCCTCAGCCCTGCCCCACCCCTAGCCCCCCAGCCCTTTTTTTATTTTTCATTTTGAGACAGGGTCTTGCTAAGGTAAGGAAGCCGGCCTTGAACTTGTCATCTTCCTGCTTTATCTTGAGTTGCTAAAACTACAGGTGAGTACCTCCATACCCAGCTACATGATTCTATTCATGAAATGACAAGAAAAGGCAAATGGATGGAGGCAAAAAAGCAGAATAGTGGCTGCCAGAGAACTGGGGGTGACCAGATAGGTAGAGTGACTGCTAACAGGTATGAAGTTTTGTTTTGGAGTGATGAAAATGTTCTGAAATTAAAGGTACTGGTTATCCTACAACATTGTGAGTATAACACAAACTACCAAACTCTCCAGTTTAAAATGGTATATACTATACACTCCCTGATGACCATGAAATTAAATTGAATAACAATTTTCAAAACTAACTAGAAAAACCCCAAATATTACAAAATTAAACAATGAACATATAAAGGACCTGTGGATCAGAAAAACCACAATGGAAATCATAAAGTAATTTGAAGTGAATACATTAAAACGTGTTTTTTTTTTTATTGGTTGTTCAAAACATTACAAAGCTCATGATATATCATCTTTCATACATTTTGTTTTGTCTTTTGTACTGTTTGTTGTTTGTGGTACTGGGGATTAACTTGGAGTGCTTTGCCACTGAACTGCATCCCCAGCCCTTTGTATTTTGTATTATTTAAAGACACAGTCTAAGTTGCCAAGGCTGGCTTTGAACTTGTGATCCTCCTGCCTCAGCCTCCTAAATTGCTGGAATTACAGGTGTGTGCCACACACCCTGCTTAGAGAGAAACATTTTTATCTGAACACATATCACAAAATAAGAAAAGTTTAAAATCAATAAACTTCTAACTCAAGAAAACTAAAAAGGTCAAATTAAGCTAAATTCAAATGCTAATACTTACTCAAATCCACACAAAGACATATAAGTATGTTCATAGTAGACATAAACCAGAAATAACCAATGTCCATCAACAAAATTGATGTTATACACATATACTGGAATACTACTCAGCAATGAAAAAAGACACACTCTGACACACATCAAAATACCTAAACCTCAAAATTATCATGCTGAACAAAAGTAATCAAACACAAATAGTCCTTACCATATGATTCCATCATTTATATGAAGTGCTAGAACAGGTAAAACTAATTAATGATAACAAGTCAGAAAATGGTTGCTTAGGTGGGGAGGGAACATGACTAACTACAATGAGACAGGAAGGAACTTTGTGGGGAGATAAACACACTATATATCCAGAGCTGAGTGTGGTTTACACAAGTAAGTTTATTACCAAAATTCAGTGAGGTGGGCTGAGGACATAGCTTGTAAGTAGGTACTCCTTATCATGTCTGAGGCCCTGGGTTAAATCCCCAGGACCACCAAAAAGAAAAGAAAAAAAAAATCACTGAGATAAGGATCTATGGTTTTATTATTTTATATATATATATATATATATATATATATATATATATATATATACACACACACACACACACACACACACACACACACTTACTTTGGGCATTAAAAAATTAAAAAGTGAATAGATAAGAGTAATGTGTATGAAGTCCCTTAACTGGATAAAGCCAATCCTATTTCCATCTGCATTCTAACCCCTATCACTTCTTGCATATTCAAATATATTTTATCTTCTCCCTCTGGTTCAGTATATCTTTTCACATTTTATTAGTTCATTATTTTTAGCATACAAACTAGGTTTAACCAGATGCAGCTATAATACCAGCTACTCAGGAGACTGAGGCAGGAGGATCACAAGTTAGAGGCCAGCCTGGGAAACTCAGTGTGACCTTCTCTCAAAATAAAACATAAAAAAAATAAAAAGGACTGGAGGTATAGCTCAGTGGTAAAGTGCTTGGGTTCAATCCCCAGTACTGAAAAACAAAATGTTTAAATTTCAGCCCCTCTGCCCCCAAAATTTCAACCCAACATATAGTTCCAACTACCATTATTTCCCTGCTCTCCTTTAAAGCAATACATCCAAAAAGTTACAAATGCCCACTTAAATAGCAATATCCCCTAAACTTATTCACTTAAAATTCAATATTCAGGAGCAAATGAATGACATGAAGATTAACACAGCTATTTTCAGCATTTTTATGTGTTTTCTTTTAAATCCTCCCAACAACTGAGTAGGGTAGGTATTGTTGTTATCTCTGTTAACAGACAAGAAAACAACAGTAACAGCAAAGTTATATAACCTTCTAAAAGCAAGATAGCAAATAAATTATTTCAAACTTCAGAATACTGTGCCTTCTTGTACAATATACTAGACACTTAAAACTCCCTCTTAATAAAAAAATGTCTGACCAATGAAAAAAATCCAAATCTAGCCAAAATAAATAGTTTCCTTTTTTTAAGGTCCCTATTTCACATAACAGTTCAACAACTAAAACCTATTATAACAATATGCTATGTAAGTAGGTGGCTAGCTAATTTATTATCTGAATAGGACACTTTTGAGAATAAATGAAGTTATTAATATCATGTCTGGATATCAGGCATGACCAAGACTGTCTGGGGCAAACTGAGACATATGGTCATCCCATTTAAAAGCTGGCTTTTCTATTTAAAAATCCATACTTATGTTTTATTACTATATTCTCAAAAATAACAATTTAAAACTAAGATGCCATAAAGAGATAAAGAGGCATAACTACTAACAAATATTGCAAGAAAGTGTTAACATTCAAACAGTCATTTTGCTTCCAGTTTTATCTTTTAACAGTTCAGTTTAAATGTAGCAATACTTTGGATGGAAAGATTTGGAGTTAAAAAACCTTGTGTGTGTTTTCAAACAAAGATGACCTATTTATAAATATGAACATTAACAGCTGACAACACTGCACATAAGGATTCCTGTTTTAGTTCTTCAAAATATTTCACAAATGAAATAATTTCATTTATTTTAGAAGCTCAACTAAGAATTTCAAAACATAAAAAAGTTTGTGCAGGGGCTGGGGATATGGCTCAAGTGGTAGCGCGCTCGCCTGGCATGCATGCGGCCCGGGTTCGATCCTCAGCACCACATACAAACAAAGATGTTGTGTCCGCCGATGACTAAAAAATAAATATTAAAAAAATTCTCTCTCTCTCTCCCTGTCTCACTCTCTCTTTAAAAAAAAAAAACCCACAGGTCCTGAAATGAGTTTTAAAAATTTGTTTAAATGCTCCCAAGGAAACAACAAAGAAAGACAGTTTCAAACAGCCTGATTTTAGTCTTCATATAAATGTTCTCTATCTGAGTGGCTTGGCAGAGTCTATTGGACACACCTCAAAAAGTCTTTGACTGTTAGAGGAAAAATATCCCAAGACCCCACCCATGGACCACATAAATTTTCCAGTGTAGGCCTTTTTAAAGGGACCTTTAAAAAACCACACAGAAGTGGTTCCAGAATCATCATGTAGGGCACAGTCATATGCAGAGTCCCAGAATAGTCTTAGACCAAACCCAACCAGTCTGGGCAGGCCAAAGAGTAAGGCTCTGTAGCTCTATCGCAAAGACTCCTTTTCCCAAAAGCATTTGTCCAATCTTCCCTGTCACAACCTGAGCTGTAAGCAATGTCCAAAACCAGTCTAGACACTTGTTAAGAAAACAAGGTAATATTCAGAGGAAGATTTTAAAATAGTGTTGCTTATTCAAAACTGCTCAAAGTAGGAGCCTGAGATCTTTTTTTTTTTTTTTTTTGCAGTGGGGATTAAACCCAGGGGTGCTTTACCACTAAGATACATCCCCATCTCTCTCTCTCTTTTTTTTTTTTTTTAATATTTATTTATTTATTTTAAATCTTTGGTGGACACAACATCTTTGTTGGTATGTGGTGCTGAGGATCGAACCCGGGCCGCACGCATGGCAGGCGAGCGCGCTACCTCTTGAGCAACATCCGCAACCCAAATAATTCTTTCTTTCTTTTTTTTTTTTTTTTAATATTTATTTATTTTTTTTTTAGTTTTCGGCAGACACAACATCTTTGTTTGTATGTGGTGCTGAGGATCGAACCTGGGCCAGACGCATGCCAGACGAGCGCGCTACCGCTTGAGCCACATCCCCAGCCCCCCATCTCTTTTTATATTTTTTTTTTAAAGAGAGAGAGAGAGAATTTTTTAATATTTATTTTTTAGTTTTTGGTGGACACACATCTATTTTTTTTTTAATGTGGTGCTGAGGATCGCACCAGTGCCCTCACATGCCAGGCAAGCGTGCTACCGCTCGAGCCACATCCCCAGCCCCTTTATATTTTTTTAATATTTATTTTTTAGTTGTAGTTGGACACAATACCTTTATTTATTTATTTTTATGTGGTGCTGAGGATTGAACCCAGGCCCTTGCACGGACTAGGCCACAACTGCTGAGCCCCAGCCCCAGCCCCAGCCCATTTTTATATTTTTGAGACAGGGACTTGCTAACTTGCTCAGGCTGCCTTCAAACTTGCAGTTCGCCTGCCTCAGCCTCCCAAGTTAGGAAGATGTAAATTCTATCTTATACTATGTTACTTCAGTTTGGACATTGGTCCAGTATAAAGAAAAAAATTAAAACACTGTTAGATCCTCTTCCAGTCTGATATTCTTTATTTTCCTATGTCTACAAATTTAACTCAAGTTTCAACTTTGTTACTGGGTCAATTAAAAATGACAAAAGTGGGCTGTGAATGTAGTTCAGTGATAGAGGGCTTATTTAGTATTTGGGAGGCCCTAGGTTCAAACCCTGGCATCAAAAAAAAAAAGAAAAAAAAAAAAAAGCATCAATTTATCAAGCATATTCTATAATCTCCGGAATGAAGACTAGTTGGAATCTGCTTTACATAACAAAGAGCAAAAGTTATTCATTAGGGCCAGGGCTCAGTGGTAGAGTGCTTGCTTAGCACTCCTACCATATGTGAAGCACTGAGTTCAATCATCAGCACCAAATAAAAATAAATAAAATAAAGGTACTGTGTCCATCTACAATTTAAAAATATGTGTTAAAAAAAAAGTTGTTTACCAAGAATAATTGGTTTTAGAGTCTGGAAATTTAGACTTGTCCATCAATAATAATGTAGTCGTGTAAAATACAAATGATAAAGATTATCTCCAGCAAAATTATTCAAAGATCTTCAGTTTAAAAAAAAAGAAAAAGAAAGGCTGGGAAAAAAAAAAAAAAAAAGAAAGGCTGGGGATGTGGCTCAAGCGGTAGCGCGCTTGTCTGGCATGCACATGGCGCTGGGTTCGATCCTCAGCACCACATATAAATAAAGATGTTGTGTTCGCCAAAAAAAAATTAAAAAAAAATATTAAAAATTCTCTTTCTCTAAAAAAAAAAAAAAGAAAGAAAGAAAAAGGAAGGAAGGAAGGAAGAAAAAAGTTCTTGTCTAAAATCACCAAGAAGTCTTAGCCCACATGCCTGTAATCCCCAGCAGCTTGGGAGGCTAAAGCAGGAGGATTGAGAGTTCAAAGCCAGCCTCAGCAACTTAGCAAGGGCCTAAGCAACTTAGCAAGGGCCTAAGCAAATGAGCAAGACCCTGTTTCTAATTAAAAAATAAAAAAGAGCTAGGATTGTGGCTCAGTGGTTAAACACCCCTGAGTTCATTCCCAGTACCAAAAAAAAAAAAAGTTTTGATAGTTAAATGCTACACAAGAAAGGATACTGAAAGAGGTACCTAGAGATCTATTTCTAGTTAAGATTTCCAACTATTTATGTGAACTTGAACAAAGCAAAATATATCTGGGCTTTAGCATCTTCAACTGTAAAGCAAGGGAATTAGGTAAGTTTGTTTCCCGTTTAAAAACTTACACATTTTTTTTTCATATTTGCCCATTTTCAAAGTGGGTGTTCTTTTTTATTGGGGGGGAGATTTATTTTAGTTCATAGTTTCAGTCTAAGGTAGGCTAGCTCCACTGCTTTGGGCTTCTGGTGAAGTAGAATGTCATGGTGGAAGGGCATAGCAGAGCATAGCCAATCATCTCAAGGCAGTCAGGAAGCAGAAAGAATCAAAGTGCTTTGGGGGGTGAGGTAGGACATTTATTCTTATGTAAAGTACAAAAAGAAAAATAGCAATCACCCAAGTTCTCACTTTTCAAAATCAATCACTTAATATTTTGACCTATTTGCTTTGATCCTTTTTTCTGTTAGCATCTTTTTGTTGTTGTTGTTTTGTTTTAATTAGTTATACATGACATTAGAAAAGATTTATGCATGAAAGTGTTTTTAATAAGACTGACTATATTCCATTTGTAAAATGCCTTAAAACTTAAAAGCATTTTTAAACTTACCAAGTAGGATACATGAGTATCACACGAAGTTATTTCATTACAATTTTAAACTTACCCAATAACACTGTAGGATACATGAGTATCACACTAAGTTATCTCATTACAATCTCCAGAGAAGAAAAGAAATGGAATCAATAACACTAAAAAAGGCCCTCAATTATGATCCTAACCTGTTGACAATTGATGTGATTTCCCATCGTATATTTGTTCATAGTCATTGCAAAGAGTCGAACATTACTATATTTAGCTACATTTTAAGAGTGGTATAAAAGCAAGAACATTGGACATGAAGTCAGATTCTGATAACTTGTGATTACTATTCTCACCAGTAAAAGGGTTGGTAATATCTAACTTGGGGGCTACTATTAGGCTAAGCACAAAATGGGAACATGCCTAACATTATGACTGATAAAACTAAAGGTAAGACAAAACTGCATTAAGTACAGTCCATACTGAGGCACTTTCAAAACTGTCACTATATAGTCACTTCACGTTGCATAGTCTTCCTTCCTACTCCTAAACCTAAGTTACCAAGTTCCTTGTAGGACCAAAGAAAGGAAAGCAAGAGAGTCACTATTGATCTCTCACAATACATGTTATAATTTTGTTCTTAATAGAAGCATCTTTTTCAGGAAATTTAAGTAATATATTGTTTTTATAAAGGTATCATGCAGAGCACTAGATTACAGAGATCTGGATTTAATTCTTAACCTTACCACTAACTAATTTGCACACAGGACTCAAACTTCTCTTGGTCTCAATTCTTTGGTGAAAAATGTAGTAGATGGTTTAGGTAACTACTGAAAAAGCTTTTTTTCAAGGCACATCACTATAGCTCAAGACTTCATAAAATGCAGATTAACATCAGAAGAAGTAAGCATAAATGAACTTTATTATCAGTTACCTAGCTTTTCAAAATAACTGTTAACTTTTAGATGAGTCTTGAAAAGAACCACCATTCAACCCCTACATTAAAAGATACATACTGCTAGCAAGGCATATTGGCACACACATATAATCTTAGCTACTAAGGAGGCTGAGATAGGAAATTGCTGATTTTAGGCCAGCCTGGGCAACTTAGAGAGATCCTGTCACAAAATAAAAAATACTGGGGATTGTAGTTCAGTAGTAGAGAGCCCCTGGGTTTAACTCCCAATACCAAGGAGGAAAGAAAAAAAAAAAATGAATCCACATAAGAACTGATTCTTAAAAGAGAAAGCATTTGACCAGCACACCTAATTAGCAGCAGTCTGTGTTGATGGAAATGCAAGAAGGAGTAGAGAAAAGTGGTTTTAACTCAGTATAACAGTAATATCCTAATTCATCCTAAAACACTGGTAGATTTAAAAGCTAGATTTACATGCCCCAATGTAACTTACTGTGAAACCTTCCCATATGGGTTTCCAAATTACAGCACCTGAGTTTCCCCTTCTGCATAAAAAGTATTCCTTGTCTATGTTAGTACAGAACTATGCAATTGAAGAAATAGTGTCTAACTTCAATGCCATTAGATCTTGCTTTATCTAACCTGAGGATTAAGTTTTCAGCCATCTCTTAAATATCAGTGTAATCAAAATTACCATTGAGAAGCTATTGAATTAATTACTACAACTTACGCCCCTGGATGCTCAAAACCCTCAAATGAACTTATTTCTCTTATTTATGCTGGGCCTCCGTTTCTTTGGGGCAATAAAAGACCAAGGTCTTTCATTAAGAGGCAGGTCAAACACTGGGTAGGTAAAGCAATTTATCTCTTTTAGTGAACAGTTGAATTTGCAACAGTTAAACATTCAGTCAAGGCTACATGCAAAAAGTGGACAAGCCCGTTATAATATCATTAACCATAAAAGAATCCTCAAAAATTTAAAAGTACGATTGCTTGCGTTATATGCCTATTATCTCACAAAACTCAATTCACTTGTGACTCTCCAATAAAAGTAGGTAAACAGATGGTACCTTCGAGAACCATCCGGTACTAATTCCGGACACAAGCAAACATTTTGGGGGCACTCAATTTTGCAACTTGGATGCAACCAACATGCAGAGAGAGGTCAAGTTTGAGGGTCTGCTCATGGCCAACCAATAAGTTCTGTCAGAAGGCATGACGCACAGGCATGGTAACACATTGTGTATGTCAGGTTCCCTCAGGCCCTGGGTTACGGGGGGAGGAGGGGCAAACTACATTTGTCATGAGAAATCCACTGTACATATAAGCAGGCTTCAAACCCTGGAATCTGAGCGAGGGTCACCTCAACCAAGCGGCGACTTTCAGGACACCACCGTGTGCCAGAGACCCAAAAACTTCTGGGGAAAACAGAAATGCACTAATGAAAAGTGCGGAGAAAGCGCCAACAAGAGGGGGGTGGGCGGCAAAGAAAACCTCCAGACCACCCAGGAGAAGGGGCAACTGTTCTCGGGAGGTCGGGATGCTAAAGCCCAGCCAGGACGCAGTTTAAGCAGCCGCCCGCTCATTACCTGACCGACATGACTTCGTCTTCCTGCCCCCACACCACCGCGCTCGCTCCGATGCTCTGCGTCCTCTGGGGCAACTGCAGGTACCACAGCAATTGCTCCTCTGCTCAGGCACTCCGCGACCCAGAGCGCGTCCTCACACACCCCGCGCGCGGGCGGCCCCAGGCGAGCTGGCCTCGCGCGTTGATTGGCGGCGGGCGGAGGGAGCGCGTATGCTCCGCCCCCGGCGACGGCTGGAGTCTGTCCCTGGGCGCCGCGGGCCACGGCAGACAGCCAGAGCGGCTCGTGCCGGCTCCCAGGCGCGCGGGCTCGCTGGCTGGCCAGCGGGCTGGCTAGCGGGCGTGGTGGCCATCTTGAGTCCGGGTAACAGCGTCGGCCGCCCCACAGGGCACGAGGTTGGGTGCCCGCCTCAAAAATGGCCGCGCCGCTGGCAACTGGCTTCGCAGTCACATGGCCATGGTCTACCTCGGCAAGCTGAGGTCTCTTTAACTGTACGGGGGTAAGGGAGGCTGTCAGGGCAAATCGCGATAGGGTTTAACCACCTGAAAAATCCATCTGCAGAAGTAACGTAACCGCCTGCGAAACCTCAACCCTGGGGAAAATCGAACTCATAGCAATAGCAGCAGGACGTACTAAATTCCAATTTGCAGGGTTTAGCGGTCAATTGCTGGTCTGATGGTCCCGTTTGTTGGCGAACTTAAACACTTAAAGCATTTTAGTTAATATGGAGGTACCTAGGGTTTTAAACTGAATGAGAATCTTAGATGGATGAGACCCAAACACCCGGTATTCTCAGCGTGTTCCCAGGTGATCCACGTATGCACATAAAGTTTTACACCGTCTGGTCAAAGTAACACCACTGTACCCTGTTTGCCACACTTGACAGATTACCTCACTTTCCTCAAAAGTATGCAGGTTATAAAAACAAGCTATAGGAAAAAGATCAGATCGGGAGGTACCCTAACTCCTAACTCTAACCTTAAAATTCAATGCGGCTAAAGGATTAAGAAATTGTTTTTTATTTATTTATTTTTTATTTTTATTTTTTTTAGTTGCAGATGAACAAAATACCTTTATTTTATTTGTTTACTTATTTATTTTTTTATGTGGTGCTGGGGATCAAATCCAGTGCCTCATGCGTGCTAAACAAGCGCTCTACCACTGAGCTACAACCCCAGTCCCAGGATTAAGAAATTGTAAACCACTAATAAAAATATTTTTTAAATAGGAAAATTAATTCTAACTTTGGGAATATTAGGAGAGGGAAAAATTAGTAAATGCTTTATGTCCCAAATAGCGTTTATTTCTTCTTTGTTCTCTAAATTTAAACATTTATATTATTAGCAGTAACATTCATTTAATGATCATAGAGGATAATGATTTATTTCATATCTCTGAAATACATCAAAAATAAACCAAACACCATAATATAGTAAAATGTTGCTGATGGGTCCAGATGCATTGGCGCATGCCTGAAATCCCACCACCAATTTGTGATGCTGAGGCAGGAGAATCACAAGTTTAAGTCTGCTTCATCAACTTAGGTAGGCCCTAAGCAAGTTAGCAACATCCTGTCTCAAAATACAAAATAAGGGTTGGGGTTGTGGCTCAGTTAAAGCGCCTCTGGATTCAATCCAGAGTACTCCCCAAAAAATAAAATTGTTGCTGCTGGAACTGAAAAAGTGAATTATAATATATTTAATGTTAAAACTGAAGCTATGTGCTTTTCTGCTGGGGTTCATAAAGCATACCCAAATGTGAAGGCCTCAGAAGCAAAGTTTCCCTCTGACCTCCTATTTTCTTGATCTACACCCACCCACAATCCCACTTAAGGCAGGAAGCAGAAACTAGAAATTCTCAGGCAGGTCATAGAATCACTTTCCCCAAACAAGCTACAAAGCCTAAAAATAAATCTTCCCCTGCCTTTCTGTCTTGGAGTTGGCCACAAAGAAATTCTCTGACCTACCTTGTCTGATAGTAGATAAAAAGACCACCATTTAAGAAAGGGTCCTGCCCCATCCCCAGGAGGAAGGCAGGCTACAGGGAGAAGACAAGAAGAATCTGGTCAGGTCAGATCTTGCTAAGTTTTCCCACTTAAGTCTATTAGCATTAAATCATATCCTTTTTGTCCACTTGTATTTCTACACAGTAATTAGACATAAGCATTAAATGGATAGTTCACTCTAGGTCTTTGGGTTTTCATTCTTAAGGTTTCCATGTCACCTAAAACTACTATCAAAAATATAAAAAAAAATTGTTATGCTCTTCTCTTAACTGTTGTGCAAGAAAAGGATCAACACATTTTCCTTCCCTACATTCCATTAAATACAATTTTATTGTTTTGATTGGACTGTTCCCCCCCACACCTACTAGGGATTAAAACTAGGAGTGCTCTACCACTGAGCCACATCCCCAGCCCTTTTATTTATTTATTTATTTTTATTTTGAGGCAGGATCTTGCTAAATTGCCCAAGCTGTCCTCAAACTTTCAATCCTCCTGCCCCAGCTTCTGGAGTCAGCGACTGGGAAGGCATGCACCACCTCACCAGCTATATTTTGCTTTTTAACCATTGAAATTTTAACATCCAAACTAGAATAATGTAAGTATAAACATTTACTAATATTTTCAAGACTTAGAACCAAAAAAAGAACATAAAACATCTCTATAATAAGTTTTCTATTGATTTATGTTGAAATAATATTTTGAATATACTGGATTAGAAAAATATATTAAGGTTAAACTGTTTCTTTTTTAATGTGACTACTAGAAATTTTAAATCATATCTTGCATTATATTTATTCCAGATAGTACTGTTCTGTAGTCTTAAATTATCATTCATTTTTTAACCTATCATTGCTCCTGTAACAGAATAATTACATTCACATAATGAAATTAGTAAAATGGACAATTTATACAAATCTGTTTTTCCTGGTATCCATCTAAAAACATCAAATATTCCAAAAGATTGCAAGTTTCTTTTTTTATTCATCTCAATTAGTTATACATGACAGCAGAATGCATTTCGTTTCATTGTACACAAATGGAGCACAACTTTTCATTTCTCTGATTGTAGTCACACCATTTGTGCAATTATACATGTACCTAGGGTAATGATGTCCTTCTCATTCCACCATTTTTCCTATCCCCATGCCTGCTCCATTTCCCTCCCTCCCCTTTGCCCAATCCAAAGTTGCAAGTTTCTTTAGAAAGCACTGTTTTTAGGCTTAAGACTTATTCTCTTTAATTTGGGAAATGTCTATCTACAGTGATTCATGATGTATTCAGTCCACAAGTAAAGTCCATTAAAACACTGGGCTATACTTGCAATCATGAGACTTTGACCAAATGTACAGAAGCAGAATGGTTCCACTGGATTAAACTGAATCCAAAGCACAGATGCAGGTGTATAGCAATTTTAAGTGGTGGAGACACCAATTCAAGAGATCCCCTCCTCCTCTTGCAGAAAACGTTAATACTTAATCCACATGGACTAAAATCAAGCCAGGAATAATCCTTAGGAGTATAAAATCTAAGTTAAATTTTAATATGGTGCACAGTATAATGTAAAGCAGTGCTTCTCAAACTTTAATATGCACACAAATCATTTGGGGAATCTTGTTAAAATGCAGGTTTGATTCAGTAGGAGTCAGTGGCTAAATTTTTGCTTGTTTTGTTGTTGTTTGTTTTGTACTGCAATTTAAGCCATGGGGGACTTTGACCACTAAACTACATCCAAAGTCCTTTTTTTATTTATTTTGAGACAGAGTCCCTCTAAATTGCTGAGGGTTTTGCTAAGGTCACTGCAGCTGTATTTGAACTACAAAACTTCCAGCCTCAGCCTCCTAAATCAATGAGATTACAGGTATGTGGCAGCCTGCCTCCAGCACCACCATATCCACCAAGTTTTGCATTTCTTTATGTTCCAAAGTCTGGCCAATTGCTTCTGATCTTTGGGTCAGAATGAGTAGAAACCTATTAGGTCTGTGACCTTGATCTGGTTCTTAATCTGTCTGACCCTAAGTTTAACCAGTTTAACTGTTATATACTTTTTAGGCCATAGCAAAGATTCAAATTTAATTAACTGAGTAAAGTGTCTGTCTAATGGAGTCCATAGAAAATAACATAATTATTATCACACTAGTTAAAATTACATCTCTGGGAAGCATGATACTAAAGCTAACATGAACTTGGTCTTCTGTAAAATCAAATGTGCTTTTGTTCATGCTTAACATACAATGGTAATTCATACTTTTTATTTTTAGCATAAAGATTGAAAAAAAAAAATGGGCTGGGAATGTAGCTCAGTGGTAGAGCACTTGCCTAATATCTCAATGCCCTGGATTTGAGCCAGCATTGGGGGAAAAATAAATAAATAAATTTAAAACCTTAATTTTGCTACCAAACAGCTGATTTTATTTTAGTGTTTTTTTTAAACAAATATACTAAATTCTAACATGTAGGTCTGCAACATTCAAATATTTAATCAAACTGAAGTCAAATCAAAGATTTTTTTTACAAATTCATTTTTGATAAGTGACCTTTTGCATTTAACTTAATCAAAACTTTTTTTTTAATTAAAATCACAACATTCAAAAAGCTTATTCTTTTAAAAATGTATTTAGATACAAGTCATTTCTGCAAATATAAACACAAAAATATTTCAACAAACAGGACTTGTGTGATTGTTCTTTCAGAGTCAATGATGTAGGGACCCAAAGTAAAGATACATTTTTCCAGGTAAAGGCAGTTCTTTTGATTCACAGAGGTTTCACAGTAATTCTTACTCTTTTTCTAGGTTTCTCCATTTTTGAGAAACCAGTTTCTACCTCAAGGCCTGTCCAGAGGGAGGGGACATGACCCTTGTCCTTGGAAAGACCCACAGACCACTCCTAGGCACATATCCACCCTGCTGAGTTATTTGTCTATAAATAACAGGAGAGATCTCTGTGCCAAGTGTCCCAGACTCAGTTACCATAGGTGAGGAACCATAGCAACCCCCTAGCAACCACCAATCAGCATGAAAATATCTGAAATGCCAGGTGACCCACCCAGTAGTTTTGGTGATTGATAACATGATTAGGCAACCCTCCAAGTTTCAAGAGGTGGATACATTTGAACCAATCAGTTCAAATGTATCCACCTCTTGAACCAACCAATCACCCTTACCCAACTTGTTCCTGCCAGTGAATGTGCTAATCAATGGTAAGAGTTGTTGTTGGACTTTTCTGCGATGTGAAATGATTTGCTGTGTGATGTATCCCCAAAAAATCTATAAATCCCCACTGAACTAAGGGTCGGTTGGGACTCACTCCCTGGGACTGCTGCTTCGGAAAAGGTTGTGAGTCCAGGCTCAACTTGCAATAAAGACCAATTGTGTGATTGCATAGGATTTGGCTCCTGGAGGTCTATTGGGGTCCCATGAATCTGGCATTTCATCTACACACACACACACACACACACACACACACACTTGCTGAGTAACTACTACTTTTGATCAATTTTCTAAGCAATTTATTTCAAATGTATTCTTTTCCTAAAGGCCTAGCTTATTCCCCTTTAAGGAAAAGTAGTCAATTGAAATCTTTAACTTCATTAACCTTTTCACTTTGAACAACTGAATCAAGGAAAATGGGTCAAATAGTTTGCTCTTGGTAAGATTAATAAGCACATATTCTATCTATTATATCTAATCTTGAGTTAATATGCCACTATAAAAGCAAACCAATAGATAAGCCCAAATAGCTAAGTGCCTCTATATTCCAGAACAAAGATGTGAACCCACCCTTACTAATCTTTTCAACAGATGCTTCAGGTCCCAAAATAATAGAAATGTTCTTTTCAAACATAACCAGTTTGTTATAAGGGTACAATAAATAAAGAACTCTCATACATTATTGGTGGAAGTATAAATTAGTACATTTCTAGAAAGCTTTTTGGCAATGTGAATCAGAAAACTACATTTTTTCAGGCAACTATGGTTTAAAAAAAAAAGAGAGAGAGACTAACATGCAGGGTGTGCTGACGCAAGCATGTAATCCCAGTTACTCAGGAGGCTTAGACAGGTTTGAGGACAGCCTGAGCAACTTAGTGAGATCCCATCTCAACATAAATTTTTTTAAAAAGGACTGGGATGTAGCTCAGTGGTAGAGCACTTGCACTACATGTGCAAGGCCCTGGGTTCAATACCCAATACTGCAAAATAAATTTTTTTTTTAAAAGCTAATATGAAAAAAAAAGATTTGTATATGCAGTTACTTATTTCAGCATTAACAATATCAAATTAAAAAAAAATATTTAGTTTTTAGTTGTAGTTGGACACAATATCTTTATTTTACTTATTTACTTTTATGTGGTACTGAGGATGAACCCAGGGCCTTGCATGTGCTAGGTGAGCCCTCTACCACTGAGCCAAAAACCCCAGCCTCTCAAATTTTTTTTTAATATTTTTTAGTTGTAGTTGGACAAAATATCTTTATTTATTTTTATGTGGTGCTGAGGATAGAACCCAGTGCCTCACACATGCAAGGCAAGCGCTCTACCAATGAGCTATAGCTCTAGCCCTCAAATTTTTATTATATCCTATATTAATTAAATTATAGGGGAATGTTATGGAGCTATTATAAAATGTTTCCACGGATTTTTTTTTTTCAGGTCATAGGAAAATGCTCATGATATAATGTTAAATGAAAAAAAAAAAAAAAACAAGCAAAGAAAAAGAATGTGATCTTGACCATATTTTTTAAAAATACATGCCATATATATATATATATATGAAAAGAAACACATTTAGATGTTGTTGTCATCTCTGGGAAGCAGAATTATATGAACTTTTTACTTTATTTACAGTAAATTTTCTATTATGCATTAATTTTATAGTCATAAAGTTTTGTAATATTAAATTTTGCAGGGTTTTTGTTTGTTTGTATAGGGAACTGAACTCAGGGATGCTTAATTACCAAGCCACATTTCCAGCCCTTTTTATTTTATTTTATATTTTTTTAGTGTTGACAGACCTTTATTGTATTCATTTATTAATATGCGGTGCTGAGAATTGAACCCAGTGGCTCATACATGTGAGGCAACCACTCTACCACTGAGCCACAACCCTAGCCGCCCCCCCCCCCCTTTTTTTTTTAATTTAGTGAGACAGTTCTCACTAAACTGCTGAGGGCCTATTAAATTGTAGAGACGGGTTTCAAACTTATGAACCTCCGGCCTCAGCCTCCTAATTCATTGGGATTACAGGAATGCACCAACCACATTACCCAGCAAATTTTGTGTTTTATAAATGATTTTAAAATGCAAGCATTCCTACTCTTTTTAAAACTTGGGGGATTTTGTTGTTGTTGTTTTGTTTTTGTTTTTGTAGTACTAGGAATTGAACCCAGGATCTTACACATGCTAGGGAAGAGCTCTACCAACTGAGCTACATTCCCAGGCCTAAAACCTTGTATTTTTAAAATAACAACCATCAAAACTACACTTAAATCTTTACAGGAATTTGATTTACTTTACAAATGCTTTATCTTTTCATGTTTAAAGATTTTTAAGACAGGAATAACAAAAATAAAATGTTACTCTGATTTTCTTGGTTAATTTTAAATTGCAACTTCACAAAAGTTAAAAGTATAAATACCAGTTTCGAATTGTGCTTAAAAGCTCAGCTGTCATCACATAAATGTGGAGTGTTTTCCCTGTATGTTACCTAAAATATATACCCTCATTTAATAATTGATGAAAATAATCTTTTTTAAGCAATCTATATCATACTCCAAAAAGAGAAACTTCTTAAAACTTGTCTCCCTAAAATTAGTATTGTGCCACAGTACATAGTTTAGAAGCCTGTGAATGTGAAGATGGGAATTCTTTTTTTTTTTTTTAATATATTTTAACTACTTTTATTTTATTTATTTATTTATTTTTATGTGGTACTAAGGATGAAACCCAGTACCTCACACATTCTAGGCAAGTGCTCTGCAAATTAGCTACAGCCCCAGCCCAAAGATGGGAATTCTGATCCGGCCCCTATCAATAACAGTATGACTTTTCACAAATCATTACCTGTTTTACCATCAGTTTCCTAATCTTCAACACAAAGGAGTGTGTTAGAGGTGACATCTCAAGACCTTGTCAGTTCTTATTAGACAGTAAAGGAAAAACTGTCTATTTGTGTCTCAATACATATTGCTTTCTTAAGAGCTGATCAATTTTAATTAGTTTCAGAATGGGCAAGGTTATTCAAAGAAATGTTGCTAAACATATTAGTTCTCATCTCCAAAAGGAATCATAAAACTTTATTATTTTCTTTTATTACCTGTATATTCTTATGTCATATTTCACTTTAACATCACACATTTGAATAGAATACAATTTTTAAAGGTAACCTGGCAATTTACTTCCCAGAAGAATTTGAAGACTACAAGAACATTTGATAGATCGAACTTTATTTAGTAGGAGTTTTTAGCAAAACTCCCTTCCCAGGCACACCCACACAGTGCTTCTTTATTTTCAGTGAACTATATAAATTACTGAAACTCGAAGAAAACCTCCAACCTAAAAGTACAGGACCTAAAAGTGCTTTCCAATTATTCCTGCTGCAAAGAACATATTTTTAAACTATAAAACTAAATATCATTATCACTTAATAATGAAAAGGATATTTTAATATAAAAATATAGAAAGGACATTACAGAATTAAAGACAGTCCTTCCCAAAGGATTGTCTGTAACCTTATATATGTGTTATATTAAAGGTTTTCCTTAATTTATCGTAACACCATAGATCAATCTATTTTATTTCACAAACAAGCTTTCAGGAATTATTCATACAGTCACTGATCAAATGTTGATTTAGCATCTACTCTGTACACTCAAAACTAGAAATTCAGCAAAGATCAAGAACAAGCTCTGGGAGGGTATGGTGGCACACACCTATAATTCCCACAGTTCAGAAGGATCACAAGTTCAAAACCAGTCTCAGTAGGATTCACAAGGCCCTAAACAACCTAGGGAACCCTGTCTCAAAATAAAAAATCAAAAGGGCTGGGGATACCGACCAGTTCAATCCCCAGTACCAAAAACAAACAAAAACCCACGTTCTGCCATTATAGAAATAACATTCTAAAGGAATACAGATGAATAATCAAGTAACAGACAAGATCATCAAGGGATCAAAAGTGCTATGCAGGGCTGGGGTTGGGGCTCAACAGTAGCACACTTGCATGGCATGTGTGAGGCACTGGGTTCGATTTTTGGCCCCACATGTAAATAAATAAAATAAAGGTCTATCAACAACTAAGAAAAATATTTTTTTTAATTGCTATACAGAGAATTAAAACCAGCAGATCAATGTAGAGAAAATCTCTTTTACATTAGGTAGTCAGGTTCTCTCTCTACAAGGAGAGAAGTGAAGCAAAGCCAAGTGGGGGAAGGGCAATCAGAACAGCCCCCAAAGGAGAACTAGACTGCCAGTGCAAAAAAAGCAAGTGAGAGAGAAAGAGCTGTATGTGGCCAGTGCAAGCAGCAGATGGGATTGGACTGCATGAGCTTACGAAGTATTGATTTTGTTATAAGTATGGCAGGAAGCCATCACTGTAATCAAGTTTTAAACAGAGGAATAACATGATCTCATTGTGTGTAAAAGATCATTCTGAGTATAGTATGGAGAATAGAATAGAGGAGCAAGAAAACAGAAAGACCAAATTAGAAGCCTATTAGAGCAGTTCTGGTAACAGATAACCATAGAGATAATGATGGCCATGAAGAGAAGTAGATGGTTCCAGGAGACATTCTGGAAGTAGACTAACAGGACTTGCTGGTGGACTAAATATGAGGTATCAAGGGAAGAAAGGAATCGAGAGTAACTTCTATATTTGAGACTTGAGAAACTGGGTGAATGGTGCTGCAGTTTTTTCTAGATAAATAGAGAAGACGGGGCTGGGGATGTGGCTCAAGCGGTAGCGCGCTCGCCTGGCATGCGTGCGGCCTGGGTTGGATCCTCAGCACCACGTACAAAGAAAGATGTTGTGTCCGCCAAAAAAATAAATAAACTCTCTCTCTCTCTCTTTAAAAAAAAAAAAATACAGAAGACGGGAAAAGCTTACAAGACTGGAGTTCTGGGAAAAGAGAGGGATGAAGAAAAGAGATTTGGAAAACAGGTTTTTCTTTTTAGTCTTTCTTTCTTACTCCTAAATGCCTACTGTTTTCTATTGATAGACTAAAAGCAAATGTCTAGAATTTTATATGCAGTTTCATCTGAATAATATCCTAAGAGAGAAACAGTTTTACCTTGGCATCTGCTAGCAGCCATGAGTATAAATAAAAGTAGAATGATGCCAGGCACGGTGCTGCATGCTATAATCCCAGCAATTTGGGAGGCTGAGGCAGGAGGATCATGAATTCAAACCCAGCCTTAGCAACTTAGCAAGACTCTAAGCAACTCAGGGAGACCCTATCTCAAAATAAAATATTAAAAAGGGCTGGGGATGTGGCTCGGCATGTTTTTCAAAATTATTTTACCATAAATGTGACAGATTTTAAATGGCCACAATTTCTTTAAGACAAGTCTATGTCCTCTCCACTTAAATCTGGACCAGCCTGGGGCTCCTTTGACCTATACTATTAGTATGTTGGAAGTGATGCTATGCCAGATACCAGGTAGCCTTTAAGGGGACTAAACTCCTGCCTTGGTCTCTTGAGGCCTCCAACTGTCATGTAAGTCCAACAACCATGAGGCTAAGGTTGTGGCTCAGAGGTAGAGCACTCACCTAGCATGCGTTAGGCACTGGGTTTGATCCTGAGCACCACATGAAAATAAAATAAAGGTATTGTGTCTACCTACAACTAAAAAATAAATGTTTAAAAAAAAAAGAAGTTCAACAACCTGACAGAAGAAACTGCACAGAAAAAAGGCTCCCAAACTACAAGAGGGAGAGACGCCCCGCTGAGCCAAGCCTTCCAGTAATCCTCAGTAGAATACCAAACTGTGAAAAATACATTTTACAGCTCAATTTTCCCTACATATTCATAACTAAAGTAACATTTAATAAAACAATAATTACTCTTAAATACTCCAATGCATTCATATTTCCTTATTTCTCTTATATACTGATTGTACAACACAAATTGATTTATGGGCTAGTTTGAAAGACATTGTAGTCTGTATTACTCACTTCACAGGTGAATACACAAACCTAGATAGAAACCTTAATAAGACCCAGGTGTCCTGATTACTAATCTAAAATCCTTTTCCTTATACCATCTAAAAGGCAATAGGTATTACAGTCCATACCAGAAGTCTCTCACAAACTCATATACATATCCCAGAATTGATCTATGTCCTCCTCCCCCCACACTTTTATTCCTAAGCTTATCAAGCATAATGAAATTGAGGTTTTTAAGTATTATCAGTTGTATTTACTAATCCTATTCTTCAAATAGGCTAACTGTACATTTCATTTCCCCCCCCTAAATTGAACCCAGGAGTGCTCTACCACTGAGCACAGTACCCCAGTGCCTTTTTATTTTTTATTTTGAGAGACAGTCTCTAAATTGCTGAAGCTGGCCTGGAACTTGCCATCCTTCTGCTTCAGCTTCCAGAGCCATTGGAGTTACAGGAGTGTACCACTAAGCTGGCCTTAACATTTTGCTTCTGTACAAAGGTTACTTTTTATAAACTGTATGAGGTCCAAGGCTAATTGTTACCATGAGTCATTTCTAATGGAAAAGACTTCACTGCTGTCATCTCAGACGTGGTAAATGTTTTTATAGGATTTTAAATTATGAATAGTATTAAAAGATTAACAGCTTTTTAGAAGATTACTAGTAATTGTTCCACGTATTATATAGGAATACTTCTTGAAGCAAAGAGCCTGTTTGATTTTTTTCATCCTATAAGTTACATATTTTTTAAAAAATTTTTCCCAGATTTTTATTTGGTGCAGTAACGTTGTACATAATGGTGGGATTTGTTGTTACATATTTGTACATGCACTACAAATCACTGCTGATTGTTATTCATACAAGATCAGAAAATTGCAAGTAATTACTAACAATATTAAAATAAGACAGATTCAGGTCTGATCCTATCTTGGCCACTTAAAACTGTCATCACAGTCACATCATTTAAACTGTCTAAACCTTAGGTTTTTCATCTGCAAAAGAGTATGGGTTATCCTACTTTGTTTTAATAATAGCAACTTTATTATTATTAATAAATGTTAACTAGAATATTAAAACTTCTCTTAACTGGAATATTTTAATTATAAAACACAAGCCAAATTTGTTTCATTAGAAAACACAATCTGCTCAAAATTCAAACTCAACAAGTTAATCCATTTGCAAAGCATGCCATTAAGTATATCCTCACAAATTTATTCTTGGGTTATAAACATTTATTCTTGGGTTAGAAAAAAGCTACATTTGTGTGAATGAGAAAATTTTAAAGACAAAAGTCTAAACCAGATTATAAAACACAATGCTACAAGATTTCTTTAAGTAGTGTGCTTATCTAGCATATACAGAATTCACTTTGACAACTTTTCTCCCTCTTCCTCTGTTGTGTGTGTTTATTGTATATATTTTTTTTATAAGGTAATATAAACAGCGAGAAAGGGTGAGTCAAAGGTCCTGAGTGTGAAATGAGCACTACTTAACCACTCTGCATCTATTTCCTCAGCTAAAGACATGTTATCTGGTGACCTTGTGAGAATCATTAGAAAATGTAAGTGAAAGTACTTGTCATTTGTCATCTAAAAAAGAGGGGGAGGAAAAAAAAGCTCCAAAGAAAATACTTTGTTTCTTGTTCCAGGTTCTAGTATAATGACAAGTTACAATTGTAAAACTAGTGAGATCAAGTCTCATCTCAAATAACACAGCTATAAGTAACTAGCTGTGTTACTATACTAATGAGACTTAATCTCTATGGGCTTGAATTCTCTCAACTTTATGGTTAAGTACTTCATCAACAATAATAATCTAAAGTCTAAAATATGTTAAAGGAGTTCCCAACAATCACATGAAACTATGAACCACCATTTCAAAGCCATATCTGGATGATTATGAGGTCTGCTGGTGCTTTCACACTCAATTCCATGTTTTGCAGGAAACTCTAGAACCTTTCCCACCATGCCTAGATGCCTCTTAGCCATCTCCTACCCGCTACTCTTTCCCCCATTCCCATTAGCATTCCCAAGCAGTCTTTGGAAATACCAAAGTAGTTTTCTCAATGGGAAAGGCTGAGAGAGCCTGCCCTAACCTGTTTTATGAGTTAAAGTAATATCTACACAAACAAAACATTTAAAGACCTCTACAACTGACTTGATATCTAAGGGATATTAATGAGTCTTCTCAAAAAATATGATCAAGCTTCACAGGGAACTGAGGTCAAAGATCTCTGATGTAGTAGTTTTTCTCTAGTGGAAACATGTACTGAATCTAGGGAAGGAATGTTACAGAGAACTTATATATTTTTCTACAGAATATCCTTGTAATCAAACATAAGAATGAATACATTCAAAGAAGTCAAACTTACCATGTAAAGAAGAATCTACACCCACGCATACACCAAGATCTTTTTTGAGTTATTTTACTAAAACAATATTTTTAATACCAAACATTTAGTATTACTTAAAGAATTTAATAATGTAGCCATATTTGATTATAATATCTCAAATTCAAATAATCTATGCAATTCCATACATTTGGATACTTACATAAAACAGACAAGACAAAGTAGAATTTTGTCAGCATATTTTTAACATATGCTTTAATGTGCCCTGTCATGTTATCCCATGCTAAAAAATGTAATAAAATCAGTTCATTCTGAGTGTGTGAGAATGACAAACGTAGGTCTGCATACAACAAATGTAGGTCTGCATCATTTCTATAGCTTAATGGATTAAGTGTTCAACCAAACTAAGGCCTAAGTTCTGTAAAGGAAAAACAATTTCAAAAACTATTTTAGGGGGAACTTAAGACTTCCTCAATCGTGGCCATAAAACAAGCAAATGTTAAAATCCCTAATGTGGTTAACTTCAAAGACAGCACAGTGAACTGTTCACTTGCAAAGGAGATAATTTTTTCATATTTCAATTTGTTTACTTGAAAACGTAAATGGTTTTTCAAGAGCTCTAGGGTTCAGAGAGTAAAACACAGTTTATTTTGATGTATCAAGCTTAAAGGAATTCAAAAATACCTCAGACATCTGTATTTGATTCCTTTGCTACATTTTGTTTTCAACTGACCCCTCCTGGATGAGTCAATAGAGACAAACTTCTAAAAAAGACCATTTGTGGTATTAGCCACTGGTTACAAAGTACCTTACATTACACAGTTTACTATGAAATTCAGAAAAGTATTCTTAACTTTCATTGGTTTGGGAGTTCTAATTACACTGCAAATAGCCTTACTAATTAAGGACTTGCTAACCCTGGGGAAAGAGATTCATCATTCTGATTGAGATCATCTTTTTTGTAAATTCACTCCTTTAGAAAATCCACTCCTCCACCAAAGCAATTCTACTACAAGAGAAAGGACACAAAGGAGAGAGGTAAGAGTGCCTGGGAGAGCACAAGATGTGGTGGTATAAGCCTATAATCCCAGCTACTAGAGAGGCTGAAGCAGAAAGAAAGCAAGTTCAAGCCCAGCCTGGGCAAAGTAGCAAGACCCTGTTTCAAAATAAAATTTTTAATGGGGGCTCAGAATGTAGCTCAAAGGTACAATGCTTGCTTACCATATGCAAGGAGGCCCTGGGTTGGATCCCTCATACCGAAAAAAGAAAAGTCAATGCTGACTATAGACCTTTAATAAAATATAACTGTTTATAAGAGAAGCAGAGTTGTTCTGAGGAAATTTTCCCCATGGACAAATACAAAAAAAAAAAAAAAAATTCATCACTATGGTCAAGGCTCACTACAGTCACTAGAAAGAACAGAGATGTAGGTGAGAAATCGATTTCTTGCTTCTACTGCCTCTGCTATCCTCCGGTGTCAGAATGATATTGCATACAAACTTACTCCATATGACAAATATTTTAACATATTTCAAAGGACCAAGACTATTTTAAAATAAGGTTATATCAACTGTCATAAATATGTAAGAACTTATACACAATTCCATTTTACACCATCTTTAAAGGGTTAAGAATTCAGGGCTGGGAAGCCAGGCATGGTGGTGCACACCTGTAATCCCAGCAGCTTGGGAGGCTGAGGCAGGAGGATCACTAATTCAAAGCCAGCCTCAGCAAAATCGAGGTGCTAAGCAATTCAGTGAGACCTTACCTCTAAATACCAAAAAAAAAAAAGAATTCGGGGCTGGGAATGTAAAATATAAGTAGAGCACTTGCCTAGCATTCACAAGGCTCCAAGTTCGATCACCAGCAACACAGACACATACAGACACACATACTGAGTTAAGAATTCATTAATTCAACAAAACTTTAGAGCCTGTTATGTTGCAATGAAGTCATAAGTCATAAGGCACTGAGGATTATTCAATCGTTTTCTAAATCAAATAGTAATATGTCAGATTAAAAAAATGCATGTATACTGTACAATGCAGTAATGCAAAATATAAACAACCAGAAAAGCCATTTCCAAACTGGATGAATAGAAAAGTTTTATAAAGATGATAGATTTTGCCTCACACAGTGACGCACACCTGTAATCCCAGAAGTTTAGGAGGCTGAGGCAGGAGAATCACAAGTTCTAAGCCAACCTCAGCAACAGAGAGGCACTAAGCAACTCAGTGAGGCCCTGTCTCCAACAAAATACAAAATAGGTCTGGGGATATGGCTCAGTGGCCAAGTGCCCCTGAGTTCAATCCCCGCCCCACTCCCAAAATGATAAGATTTCAACTGAACCTTGAAGAATGAAGTTGGTTTTGTTTTGTTTTGGGGGGTGAGGAAATTGAGGGAGAGGAGGAAAGTTGTTTTAATGAATATTTTCTATATGTTACAATAGCTTTTTCTCTTGATAGGGGAAAGATACTGCCTCCTTTCTCAATGTACAAGATCCCAGTAGAGGTGCTAATTATAGTGTCCCTCTCAACATGGATCCACTTCCCCACATATAGGAACACCGCTTACACTCCCTGGTTCCCACATGTTCTAGCACCACCTACATACCAAACACCCCAGGCTGGGAATGGGGAGGAGAAGTATTTGGCCATCCAGGGCTGGCCAAAATCCTACATTTGATACAGTAATTGATTTAATGCAATATGTAACTCAGATAGAACCAATCAGAATGCTCCCAAAACAGATGTAAAAATAATCTCTTCCTGTGGGCTCACCAGAGTTTGGCCTGGAGTTGAGAATTGCCATCTTTCTTCTTACATTGAGATGGCCCCTTTGAGAAATAAATCTAATACCAGAGGAAAATACAAACAAGAGATGCACTCCTACTGATGGAGTCATACCTGAATGGACTTCCATTTAGGCAGGTCAACTGAATGTCTCAGAAACTTCAAAATTATACCACTAGGGATGCACCAAAGACTAGTCCCACCCTCTAGAAGGCAAGTAGCTAAATGACCACTGCAATATAATTTCTGATGATTTCCCTAATTTGGTGAGTGATTAATTATTACAAAAGCTACCTAGGCCTGCAAGTAGTAAAATAGCAGGGTGTACTAGAAACTAAATATGGTTTGCTGTCAAAATAGTGAGGCCCCATTAATAACGGTCCCCAAACTAATGTGTCTTGAGAAGAATTTCTTACATAGTAAATGCTATATATATCATCTCAATTCTAGAGAAAGTATGGAAGTCAGCATGCATGCAATGAAAGCCAAAATGCAAAATGAAACTCACATGTTCTTATGTTGAAAGTAATTCACTATTTTCGAGATCTGAAGTTTATGAACCAACTTTTTGGCGGGTGGGTGTTGTACAGGGGATTAAACCCCAGGGACTTGCATATGCTAGGCAAGCACTGTATCACCAAGCTACATCCCAACCCTGGTTTTAAACTTTATTTTGAGACAGGGTGTTGCTAATTTACCCAGGCTGGTGTCAAACTTGGCAATCCTCTTGCCTCAGCCTCCAAAGAAGGTAGGATATAGGCATACACTTCCTCACCTAGTTGACCAATTTTTTAAAGAAATTGGATAAAGCCACAAGTACAAACATAAATGTGAAAAGTAATACACATAAGTGAGAGCAACAACTCCAAATCCACTTTAAAAAGTATTCAGAGTTTCTTCTTCAAGCATCACGTAAACTTCAATTTGTGATACCACTTCTGTGATAGCTTTCCAAATCTTCAAGTTCAGAAGTTGAAGACAAGTCTTTACCTTAGAGACAAAGAAAATCCTAATAAATCAATGACATCAAAAGAACCAGTATTATGGTAGAGTCCACCAAAAAAGAGATATTTGAAATCAATCTCACACAGAAGTGCAGAATGGTGACTAGAATTAACATCTAGCAATTGATGAGAAATTATTGTTCCTGCACAATATAAAATTTTTAAAAGCTGACTAAATATTTAATAAAGGTCCACAATCCCTTTCTTGAATCCTTGGGGCCAAGTGTTTTGGAATTCAGACTGTTAAAGACTTCAGGAAGGCTGACAGACTATATACACTACATATTTTTTAAAAACATATTTTCCATCAGGGATTCATACAACATGCCACTTAACAAACACTGATATTTCTACAGCAAAGCATACATATTTATGTCAAACAAATACTACAGAGAGCTTCATATCAGCTCAAGTTTTATTGCCAAATTAATTAATTTTAAAAGTTATTTTTTTAATTTCCAGTTTCCAGAGCTTTGAGATTTCAGAAATATGGATCAAAAGATTACAATCTATAATAAAGTTATAATAATTATTTTACAAAGTTTCTGATGTACTTGGTATCCCATAGGTCCTTTCTATAATAATATTTAGCCACTCAGTTCATAGCCAAATATGTATTCAGTGCATACTGCATTTCTGTAGCTTAAAATGAAGTCCTAATATACATGTTTAACACAGAAAAGTTAGAAAACACACACACACACAAAAAAAAAATCCACAAACCTCCAACTACACATAACCAATATTAATTTTTTAAGAGGTGGGGTCTTGCTTTGTTACCAAAATACTTATAGTCATTTTGAAATGGTTCTAACATTTCCATTATATTTTGAGTAAATTTATGTCTTGGTGGTGTATTTATTTTCTAAATAAAGGTCTTCCTCAAGTTTTCACAGGCTCAGACTTTCCCGCTCTTTCCCCAGTAGTTTGGGGTATGCCACTCCTATTTATAGAGCCCTTAGGCCCAAATTCAGGTATCAAGTGATCCCATCCCATATTCCCAAGTAGCTGGGGCTACAAGCACACATCACCATATCCAAGTATCACTATGTAATTTCTGGTATCCAAATTTTCACTCTTTCTATATACATTAATATAATTAGGATTAAAATCTCTAAATTTTAATGTGAATGTTTATCCTATTCAAATCTAAATGGCATATTCTTTCAACCTGAGGAATTTAGTTTTTCTATAATTCTGATAAATTCTCACTCATTATCTCTTTCAATATGGTTTCTCCACCATTCACATTATTTCCTTTTCAGAACTCCCAGTTTTACATCAGTTGGTGCTTCTCAACTTAAAATTATATCTTTTAATTTCTGTGATTTCTCTGCGTCATATCTGAATAAACTACTTTCTTCCAATTCAAAATTTTCCTTTCAAATACATCTGGTCTAGAGTTAAATATTTTTTGTTTCAATTTCATTAAGTCCCATTTCTTCTTTCATAGAGCTATCTATTTCAAATCTACCTATTTTTTTGATTCATAAATTTTTTTTTGATGACTTTTTTTTCCTCGAGACAGGGGCTCACTATGTTGCCCAGGTTAGTCTTGAACTCACGGACGGGCCCAAGCAATCCTACTGCCTCAGCCTCCTGAGTGGCTGGAACTACAGACCTATGTGCCACCCCACTCAGCTGGGCACTACTTCTTTTATCTTTTTTGAAAGATCCTTAAAATATTTACAGTCATTTAGAAATGGTTCTACTATTTCCATTACATTTTTGAGTTACTTTATCTTCTGGTGCATTTATTTTCTAAGTAAAGGTCTTCCTCAGGTTTTCACAGGCTCAGACTTCCCCCGTAATTTAGGGTAGGCCACTCCTATTGTAGAGCCCATGACTAGTGCTCTTGCATTAGGTGATAGTGGGGAAATTTCAGTTCCTGACTCTAAGCCACTTGGCAGCTAGGCCATTTCTGTGTCTTCCATAGCTTTTTAAAGCAATAGCCTGAAGCAAATGAGTTCAGCCTTCTTTCAACCCAAGCCACCGCAGCTCCAAGTTTCATCCAGGATATCTGGCTCCAGTTCCCTGCACAGAGTTATTTCCACCAGCTACTGAACCCAGAATCTTAACTGCATATTTCTTTTTCCATGTTAGTTCCTGGAGATGTTTATCTTGTTGAAAATATATCTTTTCCTTTTCTTTTTAACTTCATTATTTCTACATTTGAAGCAGAGTAAACAGCCAAGCAGGATAAACAATACCATAACAATAATAGATAACACTTATTGAACACTTACTACTTGCCAGTTTTACATTTATTTTCTTCATAAATCCCTCTCAATAATCTTATGAGGTAGATACTCTTATCATACCCATTTTATAGGTGAAAAATCAGAGACATGAGGCAAGCAGACAAACTTCCCAAGATCTCCAGCTAATAAGGACCAAGAGTCAAACCACAGGTCTAATTCCAAAGACTGTTCTTAAACACTGGCTTCCATCCTGACTAGAAAGCTCTTTATAACTTTTTTCTCTCTTTCTTTCTTTTCTCTCCCACTTAACTGTGAACATTTTTGCACGCAAGCAGAATTTTAATTGAGAGAAGAAAAGTGGAGCCACATTCCAGGTTGAAAAAAAGCATTTCAGCTTGATGTTTTATTTAGTGTTACGCAGTCTAGACCTACACCTAAAACCAGAAATAGAGTCTTCAATCCCTAACTTTTTCCTAGAGCCCTTCCCACCTTTCCTGAGCACCAAGCACTTCCATGCCAGTCCATGGGAGACCCAAACCATCCATGCAAGCTTTCCTCTGGCTTTGTCTCCACTACCCTCTCTCTGCCCTAATATATAATACCCAAAAAAGGAACTTATTAAGACATTCATACAAAGTAACTCAGGTGGCTTTTTTAATTCCTTCACAGCCCAAAACCTTAATGTAATTTGTGAATATAAGGCATGCAATACCATCCAAAAACAGCCATCAATTTTTAGCTTCAGTAATAAAAATATAGGGCTTATAAAAGTGAACATTATCATTTCCATTTCATGCAACAAATATTAAACAAATAGCTCTTAAGGACCAGGCACTGTACAACACACTAGGGACAAAACCATCATACTTTCTCTTTACTAGTCAGCCCTTAGTTTCCTCTTTTAATCCTCACCACTTGAGCCTAGGTTAGTACTTGGATGAGAAGAAGGGATTACTGAAATTGTTGCTAGATCACTTAATAACGGACCGTCCTTAGAATTTTAAAACACAGGGTCCAGAGTGAGGTGAGGGATGAAGGAAATTAATAAAAGAGACACACAGAAGTGAAACACGTAGGAAGCTGTGTTGGGGGGGAAAAAAAACTCAGTATTTGCTGATTGAAAATTGTAGCCTGTTTCTTTTTAGTATTATTAACGAGATATGACTCTTGAACATCATTAATTGCTAATGTCAGAGGTAGTAAGGAAGTAGGCTCTTAGGATTCAATCCTTCCTAATATCAACTTCACAGATCAAAAATATTTGCTATGATGAATAAGTAGAACTGTGCCTAAAGAAAATAAGGCAGGGCTGGGGGTGTGACTCAATGGTAGAGCACTTGCCTAGCATGTGTGAGACACTGGTTCAATTCTCAGAACCAAATATAAATTTATTAAATAAAGTCTACTGATAACTAAAAAAATATTTTAAAAATTTTTTTAAAAAAGAAGATAAGGTAGGTTGAGCATGGTGGTACACACCTATAATCCCAGCTACTTGAGAGGCTGAGGCAGGAGGATCACAAGTTCAAAGCCAGTCTGGGCAAATTAGTGAGGCCCTATCTCAAAATAATAAATAAAAAAGGGCTGGGGATGTAACTCTGGTAGAGCAGCCCTGGGTTTAATCCCCAGTACCACCAAAAAAATTAAAAGGAAAAGGAGAAGGAGGAAGAAGAGAAAAAGAAGACAGAACTTGAAACTGGAGGTGAAGAGACTAGTTAGAAAGACAGTACAAAATCTAAGCAAAAGATAAAGTCTAAACTATGGAGAAAAGGAGGCTAATGGTGCCACTAACAGACGCTGAAATCAGGGGAAAAGGTGCAGATTTAAGCTAATAGATGGATTTAGTTGGTTTTGACTTTGAAGGTCAGCAAGTTACTCAGAAGAGCAGTTAAAATTAGGCTGTTCAAGCTAAGAGACACAGAGATAGAAAGATCACATATCAAAATGCCCAATATGAAGCCTAGGCCCTCTACCTTTTCTGCTCCAGTCAGGCCAAAACATCTGCAGTTCCCCAAAGAGGAAACTTCTCCCAGTTCTGTCTCCAAACTAACTTTCCTATAAAGGCAGATACCCTACTTCACACTTAGTTCTAACTTCCAGTCATCTTTAATAATGCTCCAGAAGGCTCAGTTGTAGAACACTCACCTGGCATGCATGAGGCACTGGGTTCAATCATCAGTACCACATAAAAAAATAAATAAAAAATAAAGGTATTGTGTTAAAAAAAAAAAAAAAATGCTCCAGGAATCAATTTCCCAAACCCCACTTAATTCCAAAAAGGAGGGTGGAACCTGGTCTTACTCTTTAAACCCAGTTTTTAGTACCATGCCTAAAATAGCATGTACTTGAAAGATAGAGTGAAAGAACAGACTTGGCATGTGCTCAATAAGCCTTGGAAGGCGCTGTATCCTTGTAGAGGTGACCGCAGAAGAAATGAACTTAGATAAGATTTCCAAGGGAAAAAAAAAGAAATCTAAGTAGTCCTAAATATAGGTAATCATCAAGGAGTATCTTCATTTAGGGAGTATTTCCCCAAAATGAATTTTCCCTTTTTTCAGCCTTATCTACTTCACCTGTAACACAAGAACCATTACTCCTATCTCATAATTGTTGGGAAAATTAAATGAAATAATCTACATAAGACACCTAGTATGTCTGGCACTCCATTACTGAACCCCTCTACCCAAATCCAGCCGAAAATATATTAAAGTCTTTCTTTGCAATTTTAGCAACTGCTGTACCCTGAAAAGCAACCCAGCCTTTCTAAAACAAAATATATATGAAAAAGAGAGGCTACTCTTATCTGATGCTCTCCCTCAGAGTTTTCTAACCTCAACAATCTTAACAATCTTGGTCAAACAATTCTCTATTGTAAGGGGATGTCCTGTGCATTGTAGATGGTTACCAGCATCCTTAAAATCTACCTACTAACAAGGCACAGTGGCACACACTTGTAGTCCTATCAACTCAGGAGGCTGAGGCAGGAAGATTGCATTTTCAAGGCCAGCCTGAGCAATTTAGCAAGACCCTGTCTCAAAATAAAAAGTAAAAAGGGCTGGGATTATAGCTCAGTGGTAAAGCACCCCTGGTTTCAATTCCTAGTATGAAAAAAAAAAAAAAACCCACTAGTAACACTCACCATCAAAAATGTCTTCAGGGGCTGAGGATGTAGCTCAGTGGTAGAACGCTTGCCTAACACATGTGAGGCACTGGCTTCAACCCTCAGCACCACATAAAAATTAATTAATTAATTAATTAATTTAGAAAAGTGTCTTCAGTCTTTGCCAAATTTCCCCTTGGAGACAAAATTTCCCATGGTTGAGAACTATTGCCCTGGAGCTAACTGAAATTCTCACAATACCTAAATTCTTTATCTGACACAAATAAATCTCACTGATTTACTTGTTCCCAGCTGGGCATGGTGGCAAACATGGGGCAGGATAATTACATTTGGAGGCCAGCCTGGGCAATTTAGCAAGACCATGCCTCAAAATGAAATAAAAAAGGGCTAGGAATATAACTCAGAGGTAGAGCAGTTGCTTAGCATGTATAAAGCCTTGGATTAATTCCCCAATACCACAAAACAAAAAAGATTCTACACTGACTGACTGAGTCTACACATTAAATTACACCTAGAGGATAGTGGTGGATGCCTGTAATTTGAGATTTGGGAGGCTGTGGCAGGAAGATCACAAATTCTACACCTGCCTCAGCAACTTGATGACCTTGTGCCTCAAAATAAAAAATTTGAAAGGACTGGGGATAAAGCTCAGTGGTAAAGCACCCCTGGGTTCATCCCCTATACCAAAAATAAATATAATGTTTAGAATGTGTAAGTCATTCTCCTTAACAGTCAAAACTGGTAGCTATCCCTTATCTGTTAAGCAACTTGTCATAGAGTTATTCAGTATAACTCAATGCACTATTACACTGCAAACCTGAAGCCAAACCAATACAGTAAAAAAGAACTGCCAATACCAAATTCAAATTTGTCCCAGTACTCAAAATGTCTAATCACTAGGTTAATATTGTATAAAGTGAATAATTTAGTTGTCTAAAGAATTTTATGAGGGTTATATAGACACTAAAGACATATCTGTGCTTGTTTTCTTATTGATAAAATGGAGACAATTATAGTGTCTACCTTATAAAGGCTGTCATGGAATTAAGCTAAAATATGTGAAAATGCCAAAACAGTACCTGGTATATACATATTTAAGTATTAAACATTATTATTTATCATTATTTTAAAAGATGCAAAAGCAAATACTATCTTGTATATTTATATAAAAGTAGGCACAGTAGAATCAAATAACAAAGATGCCCTGACTTCATATTTGTGTTCTTCAATATTTCAACTGGGCTTCACTATTCTCATATGTAAAATGGGAGTAATTCTTGTCTTAAATTATAGTGCTGTCCTACAAGATAATAAATAGGAAAACACTTTGAAGTGGCTCAACATTATATATAAAGTATTGTTTTTATTAAGACAAAATCGAAAGGCTGCATGATTAGTAGAATCATAGGGAAAAGATGCATCTGTCTTCCAATTTGGAAGCTTGGTGAAGGAGGCGCCTTTTAAGCAAGCATTCTAATAAAGCACTAAATGGAGAAAGTGCTCGCCTTAAACTCAGGTAGATCTGATTCTAATGCCCTTGCGTTATTCTACCTTAAAATGGTTTGGAAGCTTAAAACAGAAATAGAATATCCTAAGTTATTTTAAAAGTTTTATGGTCTTGATATAAGGTAGGAATACATTAAAAGCACTGATAGGGATTTGGCCATTCTCCATTCAAAACAACATGAACACACAACCAAACCCCTAAGTGACCTTTTCAATTGTGAATAATTCATGAAGAAGAGTGATGCTGGAAGAAATGGATAATCAGCAGTGTCCTCAAGGTTTTAAATGTTTGATGTCTATTTTTGGACCAAAAAAACCCTAAAAAACAAAAAACAAAATCACGGCCTTCCAATGAACATTTCAAAATCATCAAAGATTTGCGTGCTGCGTTTTATTCTTATTAGGAAGAAATGTTTTAACAAAGAATTTTTTATGAGTAAAAGTTGCAACATCAATCACGTAAGAGGCAGGTATTAGGGGCAGAACTGTCTCCGATGCTGCCAAAAGAATGCAAATAAAAAACAAAAATCAACCTTTCCTATACATTCAGCCAAATGCCGCCCCCGCAAGGCCTGGGAGCTGGGTTCTGGGTCTGGATCCCTGGTAAAGGGTCTGCAAAGGCGCCGACTTTCAGAGTGTGTAACTGCGGGGAAAAAAATCCCAACACTTTCCGAAAAGTCCCCAAAAATACTATCTTTGCCCTTAGGTAGGGAAGGCGCTGGCCGTGTCGCCGCTTTCTCTTTGCCAAGAGAAGATAGCAGCGGCGGACAGTGCTCCAGACTGGTACTCTGGGGGCGCACCAGCCCAGTCCGGGTGGACTCGCACGTGGCGCCGGCAGGAGGATAGGCCCCTTGGCCGGCTGCTTTCGATTGGTCAAGGGCTGCCAGAGCAGAGCCGCACCTGAGTAAGAGGCGACTGAGCCAAACTGAGAAGGCGCCAGGCGAGAGGTCGTGGCCAAAAGAGCAACTCCCAGAGGAGCAGGTCCTGCTTATTGGCCCCATGCTGGGAGAACGACAGAAGCCAGCGTGGGTGCTGGCGCAACCCCACGTGGGTCCTGGTCTGCTGCAAGCGCCGTCACCCTCCTCCCCACGTCAGGAAGCGCTCACCTCAGCGCTTGGGGCGCCTCCACCTTCAGCTTTTTGGGCTTCGGTTCTTCCTCAGCTGCTGCCATGTTCGTACTCCCACCTTACTTAGACTCCACCGCACGCCCCGCCCCTCAGCTATCTAGCTCCGCCCCCTCGTCGCATCACCGCCTCCTCTCCCCTAAACCCCTCCCCCCGACTCCGCCTATTTTGGGACTCTCGGGTTCAAAACCATTGGCTCTACCTTCTCAGCCCCACAGCAAATGCCCCGCCCCTTGTGACCCCATTTAGCCTACTGTAAGGGACCCCAGAGCGTCTTAGGCTGCGGATGAGCGCCTGCATCCAGATGGTGCGAAACTCCTCATTCTTCTAGATCCTGGGTAATTTAGAAGCTTTGGATCCTCAACCTCAAGAGACGTGTTTCCGCTCATTTAAGTCTTTCTGCTGATTTATTCTAATTCTGTAAACGGAATTTGTGTCTTTGGAGCTGTTAATCAGGCAGTCTACGGGGCACTCTAAGTACGGGGTCCTCGCGGCCTTCTCTGCTGCCTCAGCTTCGGTCCGGAGAGGACCCGGCGCCGAATCATTGACTTTCCCAGGTGTCGGGGTGAGTGTGAGGGGCGGGGAGTGTGCAAACTGGGGACTGCTCAAAAAACTAGGGAGTCCGCTGAAGAGCTGGAGCTCGAGACTTCTGCCTGGGCTTCGGGAGCGTCTTTGCTGTTGTGGGCGAGGGCCGCGCCTTCCCCGACGCTCGGCCTTCCGGGCTTTCTTGTCAGCTGGGCCCAAAGGGAGAGGTACACCTGCAACCCAGTATTCTCAAACACCTGGCCCCAGTAGGTCAAGCTCACTGGGGTCCCTCTCCGTCCTCCGGCGCGGATAAAAAATCGTGCAACCACAGTGAGCTGAAATTCCAACGATTTTAATTTCAGACTCAAGGCTTCCGTTTTAAGGAACAAAACCCCTATGGGTCTGAGCGGACGTTCTGAGAATGGCTCCTAGATGAGCTTGGGGTGGAGGGACTTGCATTTCTTCTGAAGAGAGGTGATATAAACTGAGGAAGTGGGAGTGAATACGGAAAAGTGAAGAGTGATGGGCCTGGTTAGATGTGATGGTTAGATGTTTGAACCTGAAGCTTCCAAACTATATGGTTGAGAAGTTGGTACCATGATAAAATAAGTAGCTTTCACAGGAGGGGGAGAAATTTTGTGGAGTTTGGATTTTTCGAATTTGAAACGATGGCTTAGGTGGAAATAGGTAGAAACAATTAATTTTTTTAAAAGTCTTGAAAATTAAGTCGGCAACTTTCAGGATGAGAAGAGACAAAAAAAAAATGTATAATAGGGTAAGAAACATCTGTTTTGTTTTGGTGAAAGTTATCAGGGAGTCAAAGAAGAACATTGAAATCAGAATAGATAGTTGATCTGATGACTAGAAAGTCATTGGTTAGTTTTAGAGAACTCGTTTAACAATCAGTGACTGAGGAAAGACAGGAAATGTAGATTAAACTCTGCATGTTTTGAGGCATGAAGCAATATTGCTGGCATGGAGGAAAGGTTTGGGAATTATTCGTTGTAAAAATTACAAGACATGCTTAGGAGCAAAAAGCAAGTAATCAATGTATAAAGTAAAAATTCAGGAAAGGAGATAAGATCCTGGAGGAGATAGAAGGGAGTGGAAGGATTAACTTGAGGGGAGTCCGGATTTTAAGTTGAGACCATAGGAAGAGTGAAGCCAGTGAAGAGAAGGAAGAATTACCTGAAATTCATATGTAGATATCTTAAATAATTCGTTATTTTAAAATAATTTGCTCTCTTAAAACAGGATTAATTTTTCATACAGAATCTTGATATTTTTACAATGTTTCTAACAATCCAACCTAATATGCTATTGGTGTTTCTTGTAGATTAGATATTCATAAGTAGTTCAGATCTTAATTCATGAGTAGCAAAAGGGCATGTACAGAGAAGAGGAACTCTCTCCTGTTTAAATGACAGTCTTTCCCATTACACAGAGAAAATAGAAGCCCTTATTTTCCTGCAGCCAAACATACATTCTTCCTTTTTTTTTTTTTTTAATGTTTTTTAGTTGTTGGACCTTTATTTTATTTATTTATATGTGGTGCTGAGAATCAAACCCAGTTCCTCACCTATACAAGGCAAGCGCGCTCTTTCACTGAGCCACAACTCCAGCCCCTCTTCCCTTCTTTTTTTGGTGGGAGTGGGGTACTGGAGATTGAACCCAGGGGTGCTCAACTACTGAGCCACATCCCCACCCCTTTTTTGTATTTTATTTAGAGACAGGGTCACTGAGCTGCTTAGGGCCTGGCTAAGTTGCTGGACCTGGCTTTGAATCTGCGATCCTCCTGCCTCAGCCTCAGCCTACTAAAATGACTTTTTTCCAGCATTTCACTAAACTACCACTGAAACTATTTTCACCAAGAAATTGAATGTTCTCTGTGTGTTAAGTCATTCATTCTCAGGGCTGGGATTGTGGCTAAGTGGTAGAGTGCTTGTGAGGCACTAGGTTCAAACCTCAAAACCACATAAAAATAAATAAATAAAGGTATTGTGTTCATCTGCAATTTAAAAAAAATTTTTTTTGGAAAGTCATGCATTCTTGGGCTGGGGCTATAGCTCAGCAGTAGAGTACTTGCCTAGCACGTGTGAGGCCCTGGGTTCAATCCTCGGTACCACATAAAAATAAATAAAAAGAATAAAGGTATTGTGAAAATTTTTTTTTCCAAAAAATTTGTCATGCATTCTCAATGTGGATAGATACTGTATCATGTAAGGCAAAGAAAATTGTACTCTTTTTTGTTTGTTTGTTTGTTTTAGGGATTGAACTCAGGGGTACTTTACCACTGACCTACATTCCCAGACCTTTTTTTATTTATTGTTTTGAGACAAGTTCTCATTATGTTGTTAATTGTCTCACCAAGTTGCTGAGGATGACCTCAAACTTGGAATTCACCTCAGCTATACTTTTTTTATGTATAAAGCACTGACATTATGTATAAAGCACTGACATTTAGAGTAGGTAAACAGATATACAATATTCTGCTCCAAAAATTTTTCTGGGTATATTGATTAGCTTAATCTAATAATTCCACCTTTTATTCATAAATCATACTATCACTTTATCAATATATACAACTATAATTTGTCAATTTACAATTTAAAAATGAAAATTATTTTTAAATTTATGGTGTAAGGATTTGAGAGTAGATTCTAAAAAGGCTTTTCAGCAGAAAGTAAGGAAAAGAAAATTGCAATACACTATTAAACCTTTGGACATTTTACGTTCTTGTACCCTAACCTCTTTGTGCCATTTAATAGTATTTACTACTCTATTCTTCTAGACACGTACTGTAGTTACTAAAATTATCATCTCCCTCTTCTTTTTTATCTTAAGCAGTATCTTAGTCTTTTTTAAGCCCACTTCTTTGACCCACCTGCTACTCAAATATTGGAGTTCCATCTATCTCTAGAATCTCTTCTTACTATGCACTTTCTTTCTTTGGTTTCAGTTTCTAATTACAGTTCCCATTAACCAAAAAAAAAGAAAAACAAATTGTCTCTTTGAAGTACCAGACTTCTATGTGCAGTAGTTGTTTGAATATATTCATTTGAATTAGAAATTCAGCGTTGGGTTAAATTATATAGAATCAGGGCTAAATGCCTCATCTTGCATCTCTTCTACATACACTCACACACACACCTAAGTATATTTTTATTCAAAGCCTTACTAAGTGTTTGTCGTCTTTTGTCATTTTACTCCATCCCTATCGCCAAAACCCTAGTTCAGGCCACTACCTTCACTCATCTCTCAACCAGTGTCACAGTATCTAGTGTCCTGTTATCCAGTTTCCACAATATAATTAGTGTAATCTTTCTAAATATGTAAATTGGATTGCATGACTCCTCTCAAAAAAAAAATTACCTTACTGTGTACTGAAAGTAAAGTTCAAACTCTGATCAAGGCTAGCATTGCTCCATAAACCACTCTGTTTACCTCCTTCACTCTCATCGTACAACTTCCCTCCACCTTCCAAAGTTGGTGGATTCATACTGAATATCTCTCTCATGTTCTCTTGTATCTTCAAGCCTTACAGATTCCTACAGTACATTGCATTTCCTCTATCATAGTAGGAATTATATCTTACTTGTATTCTTTGCTGAAGTCTGAATTCTGTAACTATAGAAATTCTATTTTGTTCACCCTTGTAGCCCCAAGTACTTAGTGCATAAAACATTCAAAACTGTTGAGTGAATAAATGGTCAAGATTCTGGCTAATAATCAGAGGAGATAGATTTGTTTCTGGTCTTACATTTCGCTCACTTTGGATATAGGCCCATCTGTGCCGCCATTCTCTTTTATATAGAAGGAATACATTTAGCTGGTTGTTAACACCTGCCTTAGTCCAAGCTACTTGGGAGGGTGAGGCAGGAGGATCAGTTGAGCCCAGGAGTTCAAGACCAGCCTATCTCAATAAAAAAGAAGGAAGAAAAAGAATCTAATGAAAATAGAAGGGAGGCAGGTAGGGGAAAGAAAGAAAACGGGGGAGGGAGGAAAGGATGGTAAAGGGAGATACTAGAAAATCAGATTGATCTAAGTATGTTATGTACATGTATAAATGTGCCACAATTGAAATCCACTATTCTGTATAATTATTATGTACCAATTTGTAGAAAAAAAATTTTGGGGGGGGGGGGAAGCTATTCCAAGAAGAGACACACCCAGGGCTGGGGTTGTGGCTCAGCTGTAGAGCACTCGCCTAGCACATGCAAGGCCCTGGGTTCAATCCTCAGCACAACATAAAAATAAATAAATAAAATAAAGGTATTGTGTCCAACTACCACAAAAAATAAATATCTAAAAAAAACAAGAAGACATAACAACAAAAAAAAGATCAGTAAGAACACAGGGATGGTTGTGGTGGTGTACAGCTTTCCCATAAAGTTTATTAACCCAGTTTTATCCCTTCGACCCAAATATGGAACACCTACAAAAATTTAAATAATGTTTATAAATAATTACATAATAAGAACATAGTGATAATAATTATGATATAATAATATTAGTTAATATAGTGGCATATATAAGCTCCAAATTTCCCTACCTTTTTTAATGCACTTGTATCAGTTTCATTGAAAATATTCAATGAATTGAACACTTGGGACTTAATGAGTTAAAATAATAAAAGTAACTACAGCTACAAAAGCAAAGACAGACTAATTTATACTGCTCTGTGTGGCATTATTTAATTTAATTGTGATATGCATTAGGTAATTGGTCATAATATGAATAAAAGAAATAAACTCTCTTTACCTATTATAGAAGCTTAAGGTGTGTTTTAAAGCTAAGCACTGTCGGGAACTGCAAATATTATGCTTTCGTCTAAGCACTAAGGATAACAACAATAAGTCCAATGGTCTGGTTTAACTTACTGTATTCTTCTGAAACCTGAACTACTGCCAATAAAAACAACTGGTGGAAACTTTCCTGAAAAGAATTTTTTACCAGCTTAAGAGAATGAATAGGTATTTGGCCCTAAAAACAAGGAAACTACAAAGTCACTTGCTTTAAGAACAAGCAGCTCTTTTAGAGTGTATTTTGATAAGGGAATAGCATAGATCTGTGTAAACTGTCCTTGCCATAGCATCAATGCTTAAGATAACCAGGGTCAGCCCTATTAAATGTACTTTCTACTCTAATTCTTTAAACTGTCTTAGCATAAAAAGTAGAACTTCTAACTATACAAAAAACTTTTTTTTTTAAATTTTTTTTAGATGTTGATGAACCTGTATTTTGTTCATTTATTTATATGTGGTACTGAGAATCGAACCTAATGCCTCACACATGCTAGGCAAGCACTCTACCAATAAACCACAACCCCAGCCCACAAAAAACATATTTTAACCCTTGCTCTTAAAATCATAAGCTGAAACAGTGTTCACTACTCTGTCCAATGTAATAAACTCATGTGGTTATTTAAATTAATTAAAATTAAAACTTCAGTATATTAGTTGCATTAATCATATTTGAGGTGTTCAGTAGCCACATGTGTTTGATGGCTACCATATTGGATAGCACAAAGGATATTTTCTTCACTGCCAAAAATCTTAATCAATATGCATTAGAATGTTTTTTAATAATTTTTTAGTTATAAATGGATATAATACCTTTATTTTATGTATTTATTTTTATGTGGTTCTGAGAATTGAACCAAGTGCCTCACATGTGCCAGGCAAGTGCTCTAGCAGTGAACCACAACCCCAGCCCCAGAATATATTTTTAATAATTAGTCTGCAATGGTAAGAGTAGGAGATAATGCTTCAACTATATCTAGTCTTAAATAATCTTAGGTAATTGACTTTTATGAGATTTTTTAATCTTATCTGTAAAATAGAGATGAAAGCAGTATTTATAACATGGCATTGTGAAGATTAAATAAGATTATGTAGTTGAAATGACTAGCATAGTGTGTGGCCTGCAGTACATACTGACATTTTAGATATTACTAACTCCATGATCCTTAATGAATAAAATACTTCAGAGTTGAAAGATTAATTTTTGGATTAAAGGATGTCATATTCTATAGTTGATATACCTGAGGTACTCAAATCTGGGTCCACATTTTATTAGATTTTGTTACAAGAAAAAGGTGAAATAATATAAGTTTGGTTACATATTTTGTCACCGGATATTCCTGCTGCATTTTAAAAATTAAGTTTATCAGCCAAACCAGGCATGGTGGTGCCCACCTGCTATCCCAGGAGCTTGCAAAGCTGAAGTAGGACAATTGCAAGTTCTAAGCCAGTCTCAGCAACTCAACCTAGCAAGACTCTGTCTCAAAATAAAAAGGGGCTGGAGATGTGGTTAAGTGCCTTTGGGTTCAATCCCCAGTATCAAAAAAAAAAAAAAAGTTTTATCAGCTAAGGTTATAAAGTCACCAGGTTCTATATAGCAAGTCTATATATTCCAATAGAACTTATAATATTAACATTCAAACAGAAATGTAAGGCTGACACAAAGCAAACATGCTAAGCAAAACAGTTGACTAGATAAAATAGACAAATTTCCCAGTTCCCAACCCTGAAGTTAGAATTTATTGCTACCAACTCAAGTTAATTGCTTGACTAAATAGAAATTGAAAGGCCAAGGTTCGTCGTTGGAGATTAAAATGCACACACACAGACAGCAGTGACAAAGATGAAGCACTTTATTGCAAACTGCTGCTAGCTTATATAGAAAGTGAGAGTCAGTTATCTTAAACCAGGAAGCTCCCAGGGCCAATCATAGTGAAGGTCAGGTCATCACCTACTCCGCCCTGCATAAGATTCATGGGGGGCACGAACTATCCATGAGTACAAACTATCCATGAGTACGGAAGACAGGAGGGCCAGTTAGAAGGTTTTCAAAACAACTTGTTATCCGCCCACTGGCAACTTGCCAACCACCATGTTGCATTAGGGGCTCCTTATCTGAAAGGCCCGGGAAGTTCTAGCCACCCACTGGCAATTTGCCCACCGCCATGTTTGAAAGGCCCGGGGAGTTCTCAAGGAGACTCCCAACAGAAATGGCTTTGAACAAAGGTACATTTTTGTTATTGTTGTTTCTGATATACAGGAACACTAAACTATTACTAGTGTTTTTAGTTTATTAGTACAGTAATTGCTAAAATATATCAATATTATTTACTTGGCAACTGTTGAACATGTGTCAAATACAAAGGGGAAATCATAACCAGATAGTCTTTAAATGTCACCTGCTTTCATAAAATAAATCATTTCCTCTGAAAAGAATTGGTCAGGTTGATGTCACTGTTTTCTGTATCTACAGAATTAAATTCATCGATTCTGAATTTCCTTTCCTCTTCTGAATTTATCTTCATGCATAAGAACTGTATTTATAAATTTAAAATTTTTTCATATTTGGTAGCATTTAACATACAATACTATTACTTTGAATGATTGACCACTGGGCTAAACACCTGATTCTGATGCTTATCCTACAAAAGATAGAAGTAAACAGAAAAGAAAAATTTTCGGCAAATAGACCATATTTTCCATACTAAATGGGCAATACACTTTTACTTGAAGCATAAATAAATCAGAAAATTATACAAATCATAATGTAAAGCACAACAAATTATCACAAAATGAAAATAACTTATAAACATCATCCAGGTCAAGAGTTAAAACATTACCAGTACTTTAGAAAATTAGCCTTGTCCCCCTATCAGTCACTACCTGATTGTTTTTCAAAAAGGAAACCGTTTGATTTCTTATGCTATTGATTAGTTTTTCCTGTTATAAGACAACATATATATGGAACTATGACATTTATATTATTTTATATCTGGTTTTCTTCAACATTGTGTTTGTAAAATTCTTCTATATTTTCAGGTAGCAATCGTTTATTCCGTTTTATTGCTATATAATATTTTATAAATATTTTTCAATTTATTTTTATTAATATTTGAGTAGCAGATTTTCACTATTACAAATATGTTTTTACACATATTTTGGTGTGCATTTGTGCCAGAAGTAATTAAGACTATTTTTTTGAGAATCAAGATATAATTAATATACTGTAAAACTCATTATTTTAAAGTATACAATTTTGTAGTTCTTAGCATAGTCACAAAGTTTTTCCAACATCCTAATTCCAGAATGTTTTTATCACCAAAAAAAGAAATGCCAAATCCATTATCATAACTCCCCATACCTTCCCCCTCTACCCATCCTAGAAACCATCAACTTACTTTATGTCTGAATGTATTTACCTATTCTGAACTTTTCCTGCAAATGGAATCATACAGTATGTGACTTTTCGTGTCTGGATTCTTTCACAGGTTATCCATATTGTAGTATGTGTAAGTACTTAATTCCTTTTTATAGCTGAATAATATTCCATTGTGTAAATATTCCACTTTTAGTTTATCCATTCACTAGTTGATGCACATTTGGATCATTTCCCCTTTTTGGTTATTGTGAATAATGTTTCTTTGAACATTCATGTCCAAATTTTTGTGTGGACATGTCCTTTCAATTCTCTTAGATATATATATAGAAATAGAATTTTTGATTCATGCAGTGAGTATATTTAACTTTTTGAAGAATCCAAACTGCTTTCCACAACATCTGTAACATTTTACATTCCTACCAGCAATGTTTTAAGGGTTCCAGTTTCTCTCCATCTTGTTAACAATTGTTATTATCTTTTTTTAATATTTATTTTTTACTTGTAGTTGGGCACAATACATTTATTTATTTTTATGTGGTGCTGAGGATCAAACCCAAGGCCTTGCATGTGCTAGGTGAGCGCTTTGCCATTGAGCCACAACCCCAGCCCATTATCTGTCTTCTTTATTATTACTATTAAAGCTAGCTTAAAAGGATATGAAATATTATCTTATTGTGATTTTGACTTGCATTTCCCTAATGACTTATGGTATTACACATCTCTACATGTGGCCAATTGTGTATTTATTTTCTTCGGAGAAATGTCTATCATTTATCCATTTTTAAAAAATTGGATTCTCTCTTTAATATTACATTATAAGAGTTATTATATATCCTGCAGAGTAGTCCCTTATGAGATATATGGTTTTAAATATTCTTTTTCATTCTCTGGGTTGCCTTTTCACATTCTTGATAATGTCCTTTAGAAAAGCACAAAAGTTTAATTTTGATGAAGTCCAGATTATATACTTTTTTCTTTCTTTTATACTTTAGTGTCATCTCTTAAAAAAAAAAAAAAAAAAAAAGCATTGTCTAATTCTACAGTTTAAAGATGGATACATGTGTTTCCTAATTGTTTTGTAGGTTTAACACTTATATTTAGAGCTTCAATACATTTTTTGTTGCTTTTTGTGTACATTGTAAGGTAGAGATACAATTTTGTTCTTTTCCTGTGTGTGAATTCAATTTTCCCAGCACCATTTAATAAAAAGACTATTCTCTCTCCAACTGAACAGCCTTAGCACCTTGTTGAAAATCAGTTGTCCATGAATGTAAGGGTTAATTTTGGAGTTCTCACTTCTGTTCCATTGATATATAAATCTATCCTTGTATCAATATCATGCATTAATTTTATAGTAAGTTTTGAAATTGGTAGCATGAGTTCTTCAACTTTTTCTTCAGTATTGTTGGGGTTTTTTTTTTTGTTGTTTGTATATTTTTGTTTTGTTTGGCACCAGGGATTGAACCCAGGGCACTTAACCACTGAGTCACATCCCCAACCCTTTTTTTATTTTCTATTTTGATACAGGGTCTCACTAAACTGCTAAGTTGCTGAAAATAGCCTCAAACTTGCAATCCTCCTGTCTCAGCCTCCAGAACCTCTGGGATTATAGGCATGAGCACTACTACACCCAAAGTTCTGGCTGTTTTGATCTCTTTCATTTCCATATGAATTTTGGGGTTAGCTTACTAATTTTCACCCCAAAAATTTTTTTTTTTAAATGGCAGCAAGGATTTTAATAGGGACTACATTGAATACATTGTCAATTTGGGGAGTATTGCCATCTTTACAGTACTGTCTTAATGTTTTACCACATTTTAGATTTCTTGATTTCTTTCAGTGATGTTTTGGAGCGTTTAGTATACAAGACTTCTACTTTTTTGTGAAATTTATTTCCTCAGTATTTGAATTTTTTTCAAGGCTATTGTAAATGAAATTATTTTCAGATTATTTATTGTAAGTGTATTGATTTTTTTTAATATTTGTAACCTTACTAAACTCACTTGTTAACTCTATTAGTTTTGTTTTATTTGTGGATTCCTTAGGGTTTTCTACATATGATGTCTTCGGCAAATAGAGATAGTTTTACTTCTTCCTTTCCAGTGAACCAGATGTGGTGGCACCCGCCTGTAATCCCAGTAACTAGGGAAGTTGAAGCAGAAGGATCACAAATTTGAGATCAACCTCACCAACTTAGCAAGGCCCTAAGCAATTTAGTGAGACCCTGACTCAAAATAAAAAGGGTTGGGGAGTGACTTAGTGATTAAACACCATTGGGTTCAACCCTTGGTACCACCCTGCACAACCACCATAATACACAATCCAGTGAATGCTTTTGTTCAGATTTTCTTTCTTAATTTTCCTGGCTAGAATCTCTGATACCAAACTGAATAAAAGTAGTGAGAATGGACATCCTTGTTTGTTCTTGGTTTTAAAGGAGAATCTTTTGATCTTTGACCATTAAATATGATGTTAACTGTGAAGTTATAATTGATGACATTATTGGATTGAGAAAGTTTCCTTCTATTCCTATCGTAAGCATTTTTTTTTTTCATAAAAGGGCGTTGGGTCTTGTCACATGTTTTTTCTGTACCTTTTGAAATTACTTGTTTTAATCTTTTATTAATATTTTACGTTTGTTGGCTTTCCTATGTTAAACCAACCTTGTGTTCTTAGAATCAATCCCGTTTTATTTACATATATTGCTGAATTCAGTTTACTAATATCTTGTCAAGGACTTTTATATCTGTACTCTGAAGTGATATTGGTCTATAGTTTCTTGTATTACCTTTGTCTGTTTTTTGTGCTGGGGCACTACAAGGATATTTTTTGATATAATAAATTTAAACCCTTTTTTCCCCACAGAAAATGATCCACAGTCTGTTTCTCATAAACTGTTCCGGTGACATATTTCTAGAGAAGCACTGGAAGAGTGTTGTGAGCCAATCTGTCTGTGATTATTTCTTTGAAGCTCAAGAGAAAGCTGCTGATGTTGAAAATGTACCACCTGTCATTTCAACACCTCACCACTACCTCATCAGTATCTACCGGGATAAGCTCTTCTTTGTGTCTGTCATACAGACTGAAGTGCCACCTCTCTTTGTTATTGAGTTCCTACATCGAGTTGCTGACACTTTTCAGGTTGGCTCTCCTCAAACCTTTCTAACTTAAATTACACAAGATAGTTGGAGGAGAACACATGATTATATTTTTTAATTACCCAGCTTTTAATGGCTGGTATGTTTCCTCTTTTAAATTAAGCATACATTCATAAACCCTTTTCTATAGAGTATAAAGTGGCACACACAGCTCCTCTGTTCTCTGTTTTTATATGTTTTATAAAATAAATCATCAGGAAACAATAATGTCTTCCACATACTGTTCTCTGGATGGTCCCCAAATTTTTATTGTTATGAACTCTTCCATATTCACATTTCATTGATTTTACTCATGTGGCTGAATATACCATATAATTTAAAACTTACCTGTGTGTTTTGGAGTAGGTTAATCAGGGATAATGAAGTTCATAACCGACCTTCCAGTTTAACATTTCAGTATTTTGGGGAGTAACATGGAATGGAATTCAATCTAAAAATATTAAGAAAATACTGAGAGGGGCTGGTGTTGTGGCTCAGCGGTAGAGTGCTCACCTAGCACATGCGAGGCCCTGAGTTCGATCCTTAGCACCACATAAAAATAAATAAACAAAATAAAGGTATTGTATCCAACTACAACTAAAAAATAAATATTTTTTAAAAAAGAAAATACTGAGGAATATTGTTTGGATTATGGAGAGGGTTTGTTTTTGTTTTTGTTCCTATTCTCTTTATATCTGACTTCTTAAACAATGAGTTATGGTACTGTAAGTTTATTTTTCAGAACATAAAAGTATTTAACAAGCCTTCATGCCTTCTGTTGTGGAATATTATGAATATTTTGCTAGGACTACTTTGGTGAGTGTTCGGAGGCTGCAATTAAGGATAATGTGGTCATAGTATATGAGCTCTTGGAAGAAATGTTAGACAACGGATTTCCACTGGCAACAGAGTCTAACATTTTGAAAGAACTGATTAAACCACCAACAATTCTACGTTCTGTTGTCAACTCTATTACAGGTAAGATAAAAACATACTCTACTAGGAACTGAGCAATTAAAATGTTATGAACAACTCATTGTTGCTTATGATCTGACAGACTAAGATAGTCCAGTATGTCCAAAATTAAAATGACTGTAATGTTAAAATGGATATATATTTCTCTTTATTGAAAGAGTCTAGGTCTTAAATGATAAAGAACTTCTGGTTTTATTCTCTTGTTATGTAGGGTTTTCTGCAAAACCACAATAATATTATTTAGCAGTAAATAAGATTGAATAAATTATCCTAGTTAGTCCTTTAAAAAAAGCCAGTATATGTGGCCACTTAAAAGAGAATTTAGCCTATTTATTGACTGGCATTTTAATATTTAGAATAGCATTATAGGGGCCAGGAATATCACTTAGTGGTGGAGGCCTGGGTTCAATCCCAGCACTACCAAAATAAATGAAAGTATAAAGAATACCTCTGAGATACATGCCCAGGTTTTTTTTATGTTTTTTTTTTTGTTGTTGTTGTTGTTGTTGTTTTGTTTTGATTTGTTTTTTACTTGTATCACATTTTGTATTGAAATCGGTTTTTTTAATTAATTTTTTATATGTATATGACAGCAGAATGCTTTACAATTCATATTACACATATACAGCACAATTTTTCATATCTCTGGTTTATATAAAGTATATTCATACCAATTTGTGTCTTCATACATGTACTTTGGATAATGATGTTCATCACATTCCACCATCATTTCTAACCCCCGCCCCTTCCTTTCCCCCTCCCATCCCTCTGTCCTATCTGGAGTTCCTCTATTCCTCCCATGCTCCCCCTCCCTACTCCACTATGAATCAGTTTCCTTATATCAGAGAAAACATTCAACATTTGTTTTTGGGGGATTGGCTGACTTCACTTAGTATTATCTTCTCCAACTCTGTCCATTTACCTGCAAATGCCATGATTTTATTCCCTTTTATTGCTGAGTAATATTCCATTGTGTATATATGCCACTTTTTTTAATCCATTCATCTACTGAAGGGCATCTAGATTGGTTCTATAGTTTAGCTGTTGTGAATTGTGTTGCTATAAACATTGATGTGGCTGTGTCCCTGTAGTATGCTGTTTTTAAGTCCTTTGGGTATAGACCAAGGAGAGGAATAGCTGTCAAATGATGGTTCCATTCCTAGCTTTCCAAGGAATCTCCATACTGCTTTCCATATTGGCTGCATCAATTTGCAGTCCTACCAGCAATATTTGAGTGTACCTTTTTCCCCATATCCTCGCCAACACTTATTGTTTTTTATTTTCATAATAACTGGAAATCCATATGCAACAAAATGAAATTAAACTTCTGTCTCTCACCATGCACAAAACTCAACTCAAAGTGGATCAAGGACTTAGGAATTAAACCAGAGACCCTGCATCTAATAGAAGAAAAAGTAGGCCCCATCTTCATCATGTCGTATTAGGCCCCAATTTCCTTAATAAGATTCTTGTAGTGCAAAAAGTAAAATCAAGAATCAATAAATGGGATGGATTCAAACTAAAAAGTTTCTTCTCAGCAAAAGGAACAATCTGTGAGGTGAATAGAGAGCCTACATCTTGGGAGCAGATCTTTACCTCTCACACATCAGATAGAGCACTAATCTCTAGAGTATATAAAGAACTCAAAAAGCTAAGACAGGTTCTCTCTAAGTTGCCAAGACTGACCTTGAACATGGGGTCCTTCTGCGTCAGCCTTCCAAGTTGCTGATATTAACAGGCATGCAACATTATGCCTGGTGATTTGTACTTTTTAACTTTCCTAAATGAACATGCATTTTATCGTCAGAAAAACATTAAAAGACAAAATGTAAAAATACAGATTCATAAGGCAGTATATTATAAAGTTTAAAATAATGCTTCAGTGGATGAGAGTATCCTTTAAGAACTGTAGTTGGTACCCCTAGAGAATCAGTGAAGTATAGAAAGAGATGGCACAGGTGACTTGGAAGGCTGAGCAGGGAGGACCATGAGTTCAAGACCAGCCTTAATTAACTTAAAAAGGCCCTAAGCAATTTAGTGAGACCCTGTCTCAATATAAAAAAATAAAAAGGGTTGGGGATGTGGCTCAGTGGTTTGATTCTCAGTACGAAAAAGAGAGAAAGAGAAAGGAGAATAAGATCATTCTTCATAGATGGAACTATATGAGGAAAAACAAAATAAGTGAAAAACTTTGAGTTGTATCTGCTCCTTTAACAGAAGCAGAGCTATATTTTCAGTTGAGTGAGAAATAAGTTTGGAAAGTCCTTGAATGCTGGGTTAAATATTTAGCTGTGTTTTGTTTTGTTTTGTCTTTTTAGTTTGTGATACTAGAGACTGAACCCAAGGCCTTGTGCTAGGCAAGTGTTCTACCACTGAGCTTCACCTATAGTGCTAAATAGTTTGCTTTTCTCATAAAGCAAGTGGGGGAAAATTGAGGAGTTTCAAGCAGAAAAATAACATGATTGGAGCACTGTTTTTCAGAAAATCTTCTGAAGGCAACATGTTGGCTGCAGAAATATCAATCATAAATTGACTATACATCTGTAAATACAGTATGATTGCAACTGTATTTTAAAATCAAAGCAAAAAAATCAAAATAGAAACATAATACTGCAACCTACTTGTGGGGGAAATGTCTAAAGAAATGTTAATATAGTTGATTTTGGCAGTAAGAAGATAGACTGATTTATTTAAAATTCACTTTTCTGAACTTTTTTTAAATAAAGCATATACTACTTTTAAATTAGAAGTATTAACCAAAAGTTAAATAAGTCACAGTTCAAGGATATGTGTTTTTGATAATTTTGTTTTCAACATAATTTACCAGGAAATTAGCCAAATATTGAACATTACCCATATTGTAGCTGAATGGGAAATACTAGAGTATATTCATCCATGTACTCCGCTGAGTCCTGCTTCGCATTGTCTCATATAGAATTCAGCTGAATACGAAAGAACTGAGTTATCACTGTATTCTCAGTGGAGACATTTTTCAACTGAAGGTTTTCCTCTTGTTTGCTCTGTAGCAGCAGGGTGAGATCATTGTTGGACTACTGGAATTAGCTAGGTTACTGCTAACACACAGGATGCAAAAGATAAGTGAATGCATTTATCCTTGTTTGGCATGTAGACGAAGGACCACATGGCCTATTTCTGTCTTCTGGAAATTTGATAATGTTGGTAAGGATATGTGTTTGACAATCCTGGAGACCATGAAGAAAAATCCAGCATTGAAAAAGCAGCGAAAGCATTCATTTTCTTCTTTCAAATAATAACTTTTCTGATGACCATTTTACACATCCACTTTGTATTCTCCTTTTCCCATTTCTAGGCAGTAGTAATGTTGGGGACACACTCCCCACTGGGCAGCTGTCCAACATTCCATGGCGCCGGGCAGGAGTAAAATACACAAACAATGAAGCCTATTTTGATGTCATTGAAGAAATAGATGCAATTATAGATAAATCAGGTAATTGTGTGCACATGGCCTTATAGGGAAAAAACAGTTTAGCTGACACAAGCTGAATAGAAAATTGAAGTCCCTTGGCAGTGTGGTTTCAGCAGAAAGGCATTTGTTTTCTAATGATTTATAAATCTGTTTATTTTACCCAGAGGTTACATATAATTATCATAACCACTAGTTTAGATCTGCCAAACATTTGTAAATCAGAATTCATGATGCCTTACTTTAAGCCAGTTATCCTGTATACCTCACCTCTCCCTCATGCTATGTATTCATTTTAACATTTATTGTATACCGACTGTATTGTGTACTTTTGCTCTTAATTTCTGTGCAGTATATCTGTTAAAGGAACCATCCCCCCCACCCCCATTTTTGTTTGGGTTTTTTTCTTGTTATTGTTTACAATAACAAGAATTGAACTAGGAATTGAACTCAGGGCCTCACACATGCTAAGCAACCATTCTACCACTGAGGTACATCTCCAGCCCTTATTATTATTGTATTTTGAGACAGGGTCTCATTAAGTCGCCCAGACCAGCCTTGAACTTGTAATCCTCCTGTGTAAAACCCCTTTTCTGATTATTGATTGATTGATTGTACTAGGGATTGAACCCAAGGGCACTTTACCACTAAGCTACATTGCCAGCCCTTTTAATTTTTTTATTTGAGACACAGTCTCACTGTGTTGCTTTGGGTCTCACCAAGTTGCTCAGGCCAGCCTCAAACTTAGAATTGTCCTTGCTCAGCCTCTCAAGTCACTGGGATTGTAGGCATGTGCTACCACGCCCAGCTCTGATTATTTTTTAGCAAGATAAAACAGTGGTACTGTGTTAGAATCATAAAATTTATTTATTAAAAATACCTCCTATCCTCACAATTTATACATAAGGAAACTGAGGCTCACAGACTTAGACGACCTATTCAAGGTGGCACACCTAGTTGATATTGTGATAATGACTCATTGTGAATTATAGCCAATATCTTTTCTTCATGAATTCCCTTCCATTAAACATTAATATGTTCCATTGTACTATATATAGGATACCTATATAAACTTTAATTGATCAGTGTTATAGGTGTCCTATAAAATTTTTCTACATATATATAGGACAGTGGACATAATGGGTTAAGAGTAAAAGATACACAGAAATTTCTGTAGGTATTGGGCTGGGGATATGGCTTTGGGGTAGAGTACTTGCCTGGCATACACAAAGCCCTGGATTTGATCCCAGCAGGGGTTTGAGCCGGGGAGAATTCATTACAATAGTTCATTTTACAGAATAATGGATCATGCCCTCTTCCTTAAAAGTTAACAGGTAGTTTAGTCCATTTCATAAGAAACCTGCCTAATTTTTAAATTATATTTAAAATATTTTGAACTTATATCCAGGAGCCTTAAAAGATTGACTATAGGGCTATGGTTGTAGCTCAGTGGTAGAGTACTTGCCCGGCATAGGGAGGCTGAGGCAGGAGGATCACAAGTTCGAGGCCAACCTCAGCAAAGTAGCAAAGCCCTAAGCAATTTAGCAAGGCCCTATCTCAAAATATAAAATAAAAAGGGTTGGGGATGTCGGGCTGGGGCTATAACTCAGTGGAAGAGTGCTTGCGAAGCATGCATGAGGCACTGAGTTCCATCCTCAGCACCACATAAAAATTAAAAATAAATAAAATACAGGCATTCTATCCATCTACAACTACAAAAAGTGGGGGGGAGGATTGGGGATGTAGCTCAATGGTTAAGTGCCCCTTGGTAACAAAAGAAAAAAAAGTATGGAATACAGCAGGTGTACAATAAATATTAAAATGAATACATAGCATGAGGGAGAGGAATAGAGGGTAACTGGCTTAAAGTAAGGCATCATGAATTCTGATCTACAATTTTTTTTTGACTCTATAAAGGAGACAGGTTTGATTCTTCCATAGAATTCCTTAGAATTATATTCCACCCAGTTAGGTACAGACAAAGTACTCACTGAAAAAGCTGTCTGGATTGATGTAATGGAACCTCTGACGTGTTTATAAGGATGCAAAGCTTTGGTTAAGTCTGACACCCAGGGTGTATTCCCATTACTTTAGATATAGTGACAGCTCCAGTAAAGACCCAGAGTCCATTGATATTATCACCCTTTTTCTTTCTTTCTTCAGGATCTACAGTCTTTGCAGAAATTCAAGGAGTCATTGATGCTTGCATTAAGCTATCTGGAATGCCCGATCTCTCTCTCTCTTTCATGGTAAGTTTTGTTGTCCTGTTCTGTAGCCTCTTGTGTGCCTAATTCATATGAAGTACTAAGTAATAAATACTGAGATAAGTTTGTATTTTAGGTTGTAGAAGATTATCTCAAATATTCCTAGCACAATGTCCTAATACAGTAGATGATGAGTATAGATAGCCTTTATGGAAAGGCTGAAGAAGAGAGGTTTTTACCTAAGTGTGCTAGAAATGGCTTAAAATTAGCTGATGGCTTCTGCAAATTTGCAGTGTTACTTTTACTGAATAATTATTTGTTTTGCTGATATAAACAGGCACTGGTCTTTTGTATCACTTTAGATTCAGCATGACACACTGCTAACAAGTAAGACAATTGAGTTCTGGTACTGTTTTGTCACCAATTTCTCCATGAGTTTTTTGGGGAAGAGGAGCAGTACTGGGTATTAAACCTAGGGGTGATCTACTACTGAGCTACATCCTTGGCTCTTTTTGCTTTTTGAGACAGGATCTCATTAAGTTCTAAGGCTGTCATTGAATTTGTAATCCTCCTGTGTCAGCCTCCCAAGTATCTGGGATTATAGGTGTATAGATAGCACTGTACCTGGATGACCTTAAATTCTTTGAAACTCTGTTTTTTTCAGCTATGGGAAGGAAATAATAATTGCTTTTTCTCCCTCATAGTTATTAGATTTCAAGTAATATATATAAAATTATAAACTGTAAAGCTATAAAGTTGTGTTGATGTGGTTATAATAAACTGTTATAATACTGACTGCTTTTTGTTTTTTTAAGGAGCATACTAATTTCTCATAATATCTGAGTAGCATGGCCATACTCATTATATTCTGTGTGTATGGTTCTTCTATTTTCTTGGCAGAACCCAAGGCTTCTAGATGATGTCAGTTTCCACCCCTGCATCCGATTCAAGCGTTGGGAATCTGAACGAGTTTTGTCATTTATCCCTCCAGATGGAAATTTCCGACTCATATCATATCGTGTCAGCTCACAAAAGTATGTTGATACATTAACCAAAATCTGCCATCACATATCAGTGTACTGAATAGAACTCTGCTTTCCCTGTTTCATTCTGACAGTTTGATGTTTGAGTTTATTCTTGCTCGCTTTGACTATGGCTCACCAGGAGACCCAATGAGAACTGGTGAAAATATGTGCCTAAAAAAAATAACCAGAGTACTTTGAATATAAGAGTGTAAAAAATAAATAAGACTATAATAAAATCCGTAGCCAAGAGCAGGCATTTTGGATCATGTGTAACCTGGGAAAAATCATGAACTAGTGCCATAATTTTACCGTGACTTAGTGACTAAGAGGAGACAAGCCCTTCTCAAGCTACTCCCCAACTTACCAACTTCAAGTCATCCTTCTGTGCACTGAATTTTATTTATTTATTTTTCATTTGTTCTTTATTTTTTTTATCTCTGTCAGATATACCTGACGAGTATAGTTTGACATACATACATGGAATATAACTTATTTTAATTAGGATCCCAGTCTTGTGGTTGTACATGATGTAGACTTTCACTGGTGCTGTATTCATATATGAACATAGGAAATTTATGTCTGATTTATTGTATTCTCTTTCCTATTTTCGTACCCTCTTTCTTCCCTTCATTCTCCTTTGTCTACTCACTGAATGTCCATTCTTTCCTCCCCCTACTTTTATTGTGTGTTAGCAACTGCATATCAGAGAGTTGCTAACACACAATAAAAGTGCGTGTTATCAGAGAGAACATTCAGCCTTTGATTTGGGGGGATTGGGTTATTTCATTTAGCATGATACTCTCCAGATCCATCCATTTTCCAGCAAAAGTCATGAAATTATTCTTTTTTATGGCTGAGTAATATTCTATTGTGTATATATACCACATTTTCTTTATCTGTTCATCTGTTGACGGGCCCTAGGTTAGTTACATAGCTTAGCTATTGTGAATTGCCTGTTGTAAACATTGATGTGGCTTCATTACTGCAGTATGCTGATTTTAAGTACTTTGGGTATAGACTGAGGAGTGGAATAACTGGGTCAAATGGTGGTTCCATTCCAAGTTTTCTGAGTAATCTCCATACTGCTTTCCAGAGTGGTTGCACCAACTTGCAGTCCCACTAGCAACGTGAGTGTACCTTTTCCCCCAAATCCTCGCCAACATTTACTGTTACTTGTTTTCTTGATAATTGTCATTCTGACTGGAATGAGAATCTCAGTGTAGTTTTAATTTGCATTTCTCTAATTGCTAGAGATGTTGAACATTTTTTCATATATTTGTTGACCATTCGTATTTCTTGTGTAAAGTGTCTGTTCAGTTCCTTTGACCATTTGTTGATTGGGTTATTTGTTTCTTTGGTGTTGAGTTTTTTAAGTTCTTTTTGTATCCTAGAGATTAAGGCTCTGAGGTGCAGGTGGCAAAAATTCTCTCTCATTCTATAGGCTCTCTCTTCACATTGTTGATTCCTTTGCTGTCTGAACTGAATTTTAAATTAACATTAATTTTAATTTAACATTATAGGTTGTAGTTAGTTTGTCCTTTGAAAATATGAGAAGGAGGGGCTGAAGCCAAGCCTAGTGGTACATCTCTGTAAAATCCCAGTAACTTGGGAGGCTGAGGCAGGAAGATTCCAAGTTCAAGGCAAGCTTGGGTAACTTAGTGAGACCCTATCTCAAAATTTAAAAATGAAAAGGGCTGGGGATACAGCTCAGTGGTAGAGCACCCTTGAGTTTGGTCCCCATTGAAGCAAAAAAAGAAAAAGCATAGCAGGGGCTAGGGATTAGTGTTCAGTAGTGGAGAACTTGCCTATCCTGTGTGAGGCACTGGGTTCAATCCCCAGGTCTGGGGGATACACACACACACACACACACACACATATGTAATATGTATGTATACATGTATATGTATATATAGTTAGAAGCATTTGGGTAATGTAAGACTTAAAGGCAGAGGAATTGTTTCTTGACTCTTGTCACTTAGGAACTGTTTTGGTATGTATAACTTCAAATTATTTTTCAGTGGTCTCTTAATTTATTTTTTTTTAAACTAGAACCATTTGCCTAAATTATTTATACAATAATTAAACTTCAGGTTTCTGTCTTGGTTTGTATACTTACAGATGAGAACTCAGTTTCTAGCACACTGGTATAAAAACATGTTGTATCCAACTCTCCCTTGTGCAGATATAGCATCTGCAGTTCTAGAGGTATAAAGCCCTATTGTGGAGTTGGAGGCAGGGTAGAATACTCTGGACTGAAGTTTTTTTCAGTCCATTTCTGGAGCTGCCCCACACCATTAATTGTGTGTATTGTGCTTTCCTGTCTTTTTCTCTTTTTAGTCTAGTGGCAATACCAGTGTATGTGAAACACAGTATCAGCTTTAAGGAGAACAGTTCTTGTGGCAGATTTGATATAACAATTGGACCAAAGCAAAATATGGGAAAAACTATTGAAGGAATTACAGTGACAGTTCACATGCCAAAAGTTGTGCTGAATATGAACCTGACACCAACACAAGGCAACTATACATTTGATCCAGTCACCAAGGTACAGCCACTTCAAATCAAGAGTGAGCAAGTGTTTCTGCAATCTATTTTGTGATTGGGGATTATGGGGGAAGTGTTTAATGTCTTATTTAAAAGAAAGTTCCTAAAAAACCTGGAGATACTGCTGGGGTTGTTACTCAGTGGGAGAGTGCTTGCCTTTCTTATGGAAGGCACTAGGTTCAGTCCTCTGCACCACATAAAAATAAAATAAAGGTATTGTGTCTGTCTATAACTAAAAAAAATATATATTAAAAAGAAAAAAAAAAACTGGAGATAATATTGTGCTGTGCTTCTGTTGCTAACTGTGGAAAGAATCCTGCATCTACCACTGAGTAGATGAACAGAAGAGTTCATCACTTCTGTGCACACTTTCACAGTGTACACTTACTCATCCATTGATAATGCAGAGTCTCACCCCACTATCTAATGAAAAAGAAACGCTTTTTAAAGAGAGAAAAACATTATGTGGATATAAGAAGATGGGGTTGTAGCTCAGTGGTAGAACACTTGCCTAGCATGTGTTCCTTAGAACTACATAAAAATAAATAAATAAAGGTATTGTATCATCTACAACAAAAAATACATATATAAAGGAGGAAGATAAGGGCTGGGGTTGTGGCTCAGCAGTAGAGTGCTCGCCTAGCCACGTGCAAGGTGCTGGGTTCAATCCTCAGCACCACAAATAAATAAACAAACAAATTAATTAATAAATAAAAGGTATCGTGTCCAACTACAACTTTTAAAAAATTTTAAAAAGAGGAAGATAATATAGTTAGTAATTGTTAGATTTTGCTATAGAAATTGATCATTAAGACCTGTTTCTGCTTTTCTAACTTAAAAGCATCATATATTATTCCACAGGGGATATTGGCTAAGAAAGCTGCTTCCTAACCTACTTACACATTCCTCTAGCGGAATTCCAAAAGATGACTTTTTCTGTCATCTTCCTACTTTGGTAGCAAATGATTGTTTTTAACAGCAGAGTCAATCAGCTGCCTGATAAATTAAAAGGCTTATTTTTTAATAAAGTCAAAGAATGTTAAAGATCATCTAACCCTGTGTTCTAAGGATTCAGAGAACCTTCCCAGAAACCATTTAAGACTGAGCAGGGAAGTTCCACATCCCTGGCTCTCCACCCTACAGCTTCAACTCTAAGAGCTTCATTTTCTCATCTGTTATTGAGCTTCCACAGAAACAGTTGCTTTTTTAACAAAGGATACTGTGGCTACAAGTTTTAACACCAAGATGAGTCTCTTCATTTTATAGTAAAAGAAACTGGCCTAGAGAAAAGCCATGAAAGCAGTATAATGGAAAGAATACTTGAAATCAGATAGCCTTATGTTCAAATACCTGTGTGACCTGTCTTTTAACCTTATCCTTGAGTATTTGTCTTTAATAAATGGTTGAGGGTTTAATTTTTTGTCTTTTTCAATGTCCTTTTAAGGTATTAACATGGGATGTGGGGAAAATCACTCCACAAAAGCTTCCAAGTCTTAAAGGACTGGTAAATTTACAGTCTGGAGCACCCAAGCCAGAAGAGAATCCTAGCCTCAACATACAGTTCAAGATCCAGCAGCTTGCTATTTCAGGTAAGAATAAGTTTTACTTGTGTTTAAGTGTAATTAAGTTTTGCTGAACTCAGTTATTAGGCACTTAGAAAAGTAACAAACATTTCCCACTATAGAAAGAACAGAAATGTCAGTTTGCCTTTTACACAGTACTAGAGGGCCAGCCTCCAGGAATCAAGGACTTTGGAGAGCTCCTATTTTACACAGCATCCCTTCACCCCCCACCCTCACTTAAGCATCAACAGAGTCATTCATATTCACAGAAGCAGAATTAGCCTTAAAAAAACATTCCCTCCTACATGGTTATCTTAACTAAATCCATACCTTCAAAGTATAGTAATTCACGTATTGCAGAAGAGACATTGCTTCTAAATAGTGAAAGGGATATTTCTTAGTGTCAGATTTACAGTATAATACCTGTTGCTCAACAAATATTGTACTATATTATTGTTGGAATTATAACAATTTTTTGTTTCATTCTTTATGACACAGGCTTAAAAGTAAACCGCTTGGACATGTATGGGGAGAAGTATAAGCCATTTAAAGGAGTCAAATATGTCACGAAAGCTGGAAAGTTTCAAGTGAGGACATGAGAAGAGGCCAAAATTCCTCAACAAGATCAATTTGTTTTCAAGTGTCATTACAATTTACTATTAGGTACCAAATGGGCGGGAATACATATTCTAGTTAAAGCATTTGTGTTGAGCTATACACCACTAACAAAGTTATTTAGTAATTGATGTAGGGTTCTTAAGGAGCTTTAAGCTAAGGAATCTTTTCTAATGACTTAGCTTATTTTGTATCTTTTCACTTAGGAAGATTATGGAGGTGATTTCTTCCATAGGTGGGTACCAGCTGGATGCTGCACACTGTAACAGGAAAGGCAGAAAACTACACTGATAACCTCACTTGCTCTCCTAAAGCCAGTGAATTGGTCTTATTCAGCAGGAACTGTCTCAATCAGTGATGTGACATGTCAGGTGCAGCCAAATGTCACACCTCCTGATCTTAGCCATCCCAGTCCTATCTGTCCTAACAGAGGAAATTCCCTCCACCCAAGAAGTTTACAAAAACTGCCTCTTCAAGTGTTTGCCTTATTCAGCTTTTCACTTGTGCCATTAAGCAAGCACTGTAGCAAAAGCCACTTCCACATGGCCCTGGCAGGGAGCACTACTGCTCCATGCTCCATTCACACTGTACTTGGTATTGTATTTTTTATAATAAGATTTTTATGTAAAGCTCAAGATTTTGATTTACAAGGACCTTGCTGCAGTAAATACCATCTCGACTTTGTGCCACCGGTTCAGCTGTTAGCACAGTAAAAATCATTTGTATCAAAGGGGCAAATGCTTTATTATGGTAATAAAAGGGAACATACTTTTGCTTTCAGGAAGTTATTACAAGCATAAGTGTTTGTGCTTTTAAGCAAATTAAGGTAGAAAAGAGAAACTTAAGTGAAACTTTAGCCATCTTCATGCTTTATACAGATTTATCCAACATCACTTATCCCACAGTTAACCTAAATGCCTCATGCCCTAGTTCAGCAAGAGGAGGAAAATGTACCTGCCTCATTATCGTTTTTTTTTTTTTTCTTTTTAAATCTTTTATCTTTTGTTGAATATGCGTGCATCCCTTTTCTTTAGAGGGAACTCCATTTCATACCATGTGCATGTCAAGGCTATTATGATGACTCCCTCCTAAAACTGTTGCACAATGGTCAGTGCAGTAATTTAATATCTGCTATACTGACAACAGTAGGTGGAAGAACCTTATTGAGGCAGAAACAAAATTCTTAGTAACATTTATGATACCGTATTGATCATCATGGTTAGAAAGTCAGTCTGTAGTTGTTACCATTTCATCAACTTCATTGGTTTAGTAGTCTTTGCCCAATTATTTTGCCTCGTTAGACATGAAAAACTGAAGGGAGGCTAGAAGTTAAAACTTAAGTACTCTTCCTGTTTCTTTGTTGTTACTTGTGCTATTAAGTTTTCTTCTCCTTGTGGCTCCATTCTTTTTTCTTTTATTGTTTCAGCTTATAACTCTCTTTTCCCTGCCACTTTAGGGTTATCTTACAGTCATCTCATTTATTTTGTCAAGCGCTGGTGGTTGGTGCACCCATTGTACAGTAGCATTCTTACCTTTGCTTGCCTAGGGCATCCAGTCTGCCTTTCACATAGTAACAATGGCACTTTTTACAACTTATAAATTTGTAGAGTAACCAATCTCAGATTGGCAGCTAGAGTCAAAATGTTGCCAAATATTTATTCCCTTTATCTAATATTGCTTTATTTAATTGCTTGTCCTATTTTTATTATCTTAGAGTTCTTTCCTCAAAAGAGCAATCAGAACATTTCCTCTTTCTTCAGAATCCCTAATCTCAACTGTCCATACCTGCACTGTACAATTTTCTTCCTGTGCTGTCTTATATTCAAGTAGAATGTATGCCAAGAGTCCCTTGCCTCTATCAATTTCTGCTAAAATGTCCAAGTAGACTTTTTCCTTCTACAATTAAATTATTGTATTTATTAATTTGATAGAGTCCAATAAATTCTTTCAATAGCTCTGGCTATACTGTCAATAAAAAAAATGAAAGCAACAGGTTGATTTTTTTTTTTTTTTTTTGTTAAGCTTAACTGTTAATTGAATGTTCCCAGATGGGCACTGTTCAGTGTCAACAGGCTGAACATGATCAGAATTTCTTCTGTATCATCATATATGATGTAAAGTTTGCTGCAAAACACTTTCAAATGCTCTTTTCCTTAACTTAGTATGTTCACAGCCATTCAAAATTCCCTTCTTTATCACTACCATCTACTAATATATACATGAATATTCAGTAATATTAGAATACTTACTAAGCACAGAGGTCCAGCTAATCCTATAATATTCCCTTTTTCCAAGTTGTGAAGGGAGTATATCCTAAGAGCAAATGAAAGTAGATGTTTAGTTTCTGCGTGATGAAGTCCCCATCATTGTATTCAGAGGGCATTCATCTGGTAGGTACATTCCTTAAATAGTGTTATAGAAGAACCCTTGGAATGTGCTGATCTTATTGTCCTTAGAGGCAACTGATTTGTGAAAACAACTAACTACAATGCAGCAGTGAACACACGGTAAATAGCAGAAATGGGGCAATGTTAGAGATTGCTGCCCTAATTAATAGCCTTGGACATTTCTCTTTAATTCAAGCAGCCTAGAATCCGCCTGTATGGTTGGAAGCTTTTGTAGGTAGGTGATAAAAGCAGTGATAAATGCAGTTAGCAACACTTTTAAATATCACTTTTTTTTTTTTTTTAGTAGTTGTAGATGGACAGCATGACTTTATATTTCTGTATGTGATGCCAAGGATCGAACCCAGTGCCTCACACGTGCTAGGCAAGCAGTCTATCAGTGAGCTACAGCCTCAGCCCACGTTTCAACCTTTAATGATATTTAACCTTTGCAGATCTAGAAAAATCAGGCAAAAACTGTTATGTCCCAGCTCTGTCCAAGAATCTCCTAGTGTGGGCTGAGATTGTGGCTCAGTGGTAGAGCACTTGCCTAGCATGTGTGAGACACTGAGTTCAATTCTCAGTACCATATTAAAAAAATAAAGATGTTGTGTCCATCTACAATTAAAAATTTTTTTTAAAAATCTCCTAGTACTGTTCTAGTCGGGGCTTAAGAAGAGGAATATGTCTCCAAAAGCTAGTTCTGCCCCAGAGCCCTGGTAGGTCCTTGAGAACCTTCCTATGCTGAATTTTAGAATATAAAAAAATGGATTTGTGGTTCTCCTGCACATTTAATAACTTCGGCTTTTTAAGATGGTCATTCCTATTAAATAGAATCTTCTAAGATGAAAGACTTCTTCAACCAGTGGGTGATCTGTATCATCTGGCTGCTTTCTGCCTTCTGTTAACCTTTGTCACTGCTACTTCTAGTATATAATCCCCAAAGTTGTCCTTTATCACACAGATCCTTAAGTTAAAATACTATTGTCGAGTTCTACCTCTTTGGTTTCCAGGTCTTAAGGATTAGTTTAATTGGCTATTCTTCAAAAATAAAGCAAAAACTTGACCTAAAAGTTCTTACTAAAATAACATCCAACTTTAGAGCATTATTTATACAAATGCATTTTATTGTTTTAAACAGAAAAAAGAGGAAGCAGAAAATATTTGCATATAACAAATCCTAGCTTACAAATGTATTTTTTTTTTAAAGTGGTGACACCTCTACCATTCAGGGATTTGTTTTGTTTTGTTTGCTTCACTGTGTCTTGAGCACTGTTGTTAGAGAAAAGCACATCTGGCATAAAGTGTAAAACCAGTGTCTCAACACCGGAAGAACTTGAAGAACAAAGATTTTTCTTATTTCTTCTAAGTAATCTTCAGTAAAACAAAAGGTGATCTTTGGCATAGATTCATACTTTAAAGGCATTAATATTGCATTTATATCAGGTAAGCAATTATACAAATATGCTGAGGGCCTTAAAATAATATTTTATCAGTTAAAAGGAAATAGAGGTAGCCTGAGTGTGCAGGACCACCTTAAGACAAGTGCTATACATTTGATGATGGGATCTAACACACATTGGGGGTGAAAGGAAAACATATTTAGACAAAGGGTCTCACTCCTTTACTTTTTTCATTTTGGGTTTGGAAAGAAATGGTTCACGTGCTGGAGAATGCTTAGGCAGAAGTGATAAGTGGGGGGGGGGGGAATTGCCTTTTAACTTTGCGTAATAGGAAATTTACTATGGTGATGATTAAATATTATGCTCATTGTCAATTATATTTAGGAGAGTATAAAGGGGCTTGGTTTAGTTGGTTGAAGGGAAGTAGGAATTCCAGGAGTATTTACCATTGATTTAGTCCCAGAAGCATTCAAATTCTAGTCTGCAAATACCACTCTCCCTTAGATAGAAGTGTCCTTTAATAGGATTGCCTTTTCATTAGACAATCTCAGAGGTCTAGTACTAATTCTTATGAACAGAATTTCAAAAGGATAAAAAGGATCTTTCGAAATTACATACAAACCAAAGTATAGTGACATATGCCTTTAGTCCCATCTATTCAGGAGGTCAAGACAGTAGTATCCCTTGAACCCAGGAATTTGAGACCAGGCTTGGCAACATAGTGAGACTCCAATTTCCCAAAAAAGAAAAGAAAAAACACCTACCTATATTTAAAAATCTTATTTAGGAAGGGTTTAGGGGAAGACTACAAAAGCCAGAACATGATTTGGTTAAAAATTAAATGCAGCATTTCAGCTTAAAAAAGAACAATAAAGAGCTAAGAATGAATGATAAGTCCTCAGCACAGACCTTTGCAGGCAGTGACAAAGCATGGAACGCCTGGGCATGACCCCCCTGGGAGGATGGGCAGGGCCACACCCTGGCTACTCTGCCCCTCTAGTGACAAAGAGCACCAGGGCACACAGTGTATTCATGGGATGGTTACCTTGGCAGGCTGAGGACTGCCATGGGACAAGAAGTTTCCCTAGCACAGACATTGCTCAGGGGCATAGTAAAGACAGAATCATGATTCTGTGATTTCCTCCTGACAGTGAAGTTTGCTACTGTGTGGAAACTTGAATTAAATTGGGGAGAGGCAGGAAATGAATCCAGGCCTATATGTTGGGGCTCCCAAAGGCTACCTTTTCCTGCAGCAGCAAAGCTCACTTCTGAAAAGGACCCAGGTAGCACAACCCAGGGCAGGCGGGGTCAGCAGCAACATGGAAAGCCCAAACAATTTTTTGGAAGCAGAGAGATTTTCTTAACTGACCGGCTGGTGAAAAGGAAACAAGAGGGAAATGTCCCCTAGGGTGTCTGGCTAGTGTTTTCACTCTTAAATTCTGAGCTTATGTGAAGTCCATGGACTAGAAACCCAGTCCACCTATTGAGACAGAGTATACATGAGTTTAACTGTGTTTGAGAATACAGAATTTATATGGAGACACATTTCAAAGTGTCCATGACAAAGAGTATAAATGTTTCATAATGTGAAGAGACCCCATTCCTTTCTCATATGTCAGGCTGGGATGTGGCTTTCAACCCCCAGCAATTCCAGATGGCTTCTGGAACTCGGATTATTCTTCTTTTCAGTAGGGGTTTCCGTACCAGCCAGGTTTGGCTGGGTACCTACTGGTACCAGGGAGTCTTTCTGACCCAGCGCAGTGTAAATCCAGCATCTGTTCGAATTTTGATTGAAGCAGCTTCTGCTTCTCTTACAGTCTCCTTCACTGACTGCATGAGGTTCTGGGCATTGTGAACTAGCATCTCTGTGGCCTGTCAAGAAAGAAGAACTCTCCATTACAGTAGTCCCTGATGCAATCCTGTCTCCAAAATAGGGTTAAGCCAAGAATGGACTGCAACCATTCCCTGTACTCACTTTCATCACTGATGGATTAGCTGTATTAACCAAAAAGGACCCCAAACTAGACCATCATGATCTTGTACTGTGCCTTCAGATGGCGTATAGTCTGTACCTCTTGATCTTCAAATGCATTCCTCCCCCTGCAGACTCTTGATATTTATCCCCTCTACCTGGAATAATCTTCCCCTAGGTAAACATTGGTTTCCCCTCCCATGTCCTTCAGATCTTTTAGTTCAACTGTCACCACGGTGAGGCCTTCCTTTCTCCCATTATTTTGCATCACAAACCACCTCCCAACTTCCAATAGTCCTCACCTCCAGTTCTTTCATTTTTTTCCATAGAATCCATCATCACTCGTTGAAACATTTTAAGTTTTATCTAGATTATTGTGATCTGAGATAGGTTGTTTGTCCATACAAAATTTAAGTTCCATAATGGAGGACAGATTTTTGTCATGTTTTTTGTTTGTTATTGTTGAGTTTTTTTGTTTTGCTTTTGTAACAGGGATTGAACCCAGGGGTGCTTAACCACTGAGCCACATCCCCAGCCCTTTTTCATATTTTATTTAGAGACGCAGGGTCTCACTGAGTTGCTTAGGGCCCCACTAAGTTGCTGGAGCTGGCTCTGAACTTGCAGTTCTCCTGCCTCAGTCTCCCAAGTCACTGGGATTACAGGTGTGCGCCATCACACCCAGCCCTGGTTGTGTGTGTGTGTGTGTCTGTGTGTGTGTGTGTGGCACCAAGGATTGAACCCAAGGCCTTGCACATGCTAAGCAAGCACTGAGCTACATCCCCAGCCCCTTTTGTCAGTTTTTGTTCACAGCTGTTCTCCAGTTCTTGGCACATTAGGAGGCATTCATAAATATTGAATTAATGAATAAACCAACCACCTGATCAATCTATGGAAATCCAAAGTTTATCTTCCAAACACAACGATATAGGAATGGAATGTTGGTACTTTGCTCACATAAAGTCAGAAACCTTAATGATTGTTTAGCTGAGTTATTCTTAACTATTTAAATGGAGGTTGTGGGTTCTCCCAAGAAAAATGTTCATGTGTATTAAATTTATGCATGAAACTTCAGAGGGATCACAGTTCTGGGAGAAATAACTATGGGCTTGAATTTCTGATTAGTAAATCTTTACACTTATCAACAAAAGGACTTAGGAACAGAGAGGTCTAGAGATTGCCATCCAAACTTTCATCCTGACAGAGTCAGGATGAAAACTCATGACTTCTCACTTATAGTTGTGTATTTATTCCATTCTACCACACTGTCATTTTCTACCTTTTTTCCCTGGATTTTTTTTTTGGGGGGTGGGGTGCGTGGGTTCAACTGGGAATTGAATTCAGGAGTGCTCTACCACTGAGCTAAAACCCCGGCCCTTTTTATTTTTTTGTCTTGTAACAGGGTCTCACTAAGTTGTTGGGCTGGCCTGGAACTCATGGTCCTCCTGTCAGCCTCTCAAGTAGCTGGGATTACAGGCATATGCCACCACACCTGGACTACTAGACAGTTTAATGGAACAGAGTAGATATTCCCAAGACAAATTTTTGTTGGTTAAATGAATAAGACCTGAATCTCTCAAAACTTTTCCTTATTTCTCCAATTTTTCCCACCTTTAGGCAGAAGAGATCACATGACAGGAAAACAGCCCAATGCCCAAATGCTACCTAGAATACATGAGAGTTAGGGGTGAAGATCCAGTTCCCTTGTTTTGGGAGAAGAGAAGGTTAGGTGAGAGCTGTTGGATTACAATATGATAGTGGAAGCAGCAATAATGAAACGAAGAAAAGTAGCCTTCTTGTATCTTCTACAGTGCTCCTACCCTCTGTTTTCTGGCCTAGAGACCTAAATTATTTGTGAGTTCTCCAAGAGGAAGGATTGTGTCTTTTTGTTCTGTTTTGCTTTGGGTACTGGGGATTAGACCCAGGGATACTCTACCACTGAGCTACATCTCTAGCCCTTTTTATTTTTTATTTTGACACAGAGTCTCACTGAGTTGCTGTGGGCCTTGCTGAGTTGCTGAGGCTGGCCCCAAACTTATAATCCTCCTTCCTCAGCCTCCCAAACTGCTGGGATTACAGGCATGCGCCACCATGCCTGGAAACATGGTGTCTCTTATTTTCTTAACTCCCAAACCACCTGATATATATTGCCTCATACTCCATGTATGAGCCCTGTCTGGGCAGTCCAACAAAGATGTATTCCTTATCAAAAGAAGAAATGGGGAATGTGGCTCACAGCAGGATCTTCCAGAGGGGAAATAAGAAGAGGAAGGGGTGCTCAAATGAGGATGGATTGTTTTGTTTTAGGTACTGGGGATTAAATCCAAAGGCACTCTATCAGAGCCATACCCCCAGCCCTTTTTATTTTGAGACAGGGTCTTAATAAATTGCTGAGGTTGGTCTTAAATCTTGCTATCCTTCTGCCTCAGCCTCCTGAGCTTCTGGGATTACAGGCACCCACCACCAATCCCAGCAAATGAGAGTTTTCTGAAAGATCTGGGCCACAGTTCCACAAGGGAGAGAAACAGGACAAACTGTTAAGAAGAACCCTCCCCCCATCATTCTTTCTCTGTGAGAAGACTAAAGAAAATGCAAAAGAAGCACCACCTTGAGCTGTCACTTGAGTCTCAGAACAGGCCTAACCACCTCATACTCCTGCACACTCTGCATGATTCATTCCCCCAAGGCTGTAAAATCACCCGGAGAACGGAAGGCAGACAGTCTTCTCTCCAGCCAAAAAAGACAGAGCGCGTGGGAGTGGACAGGCAGCAGAAGCCTTAAGAGAGCCAAGCCTTTTGTAGGAGGGAAAAGAACTGAGTAGAAGCCTAACTGGCACTGATTCGTGGTGCTACCTCAACCGTTTAACCTCCCTATGCCTCATTTTCCCATCTGCAAAGTAACACAAGTTGCCCAAGTGCTTTACTTTCAATCCCAAATTTCTTTTTTTTTTTAATATATTTTTTAGTTGTAGATGGACACAATACCTTTATTTGATTTATTTACTTTGTATGTGGTGCTGAGGATCGAACTCGGTGCCTCACTCGTGCCAGGCAAGCACTGTACCACTGAGCCACAATCCCAACCCCCCAGTCCCAAATTTCTGATGCAGCTCTGTAACAAAAGACTCTCCTCCTGAGAAAGTGAGTCATAAGACTCCATCCCCCATGCTGAATAGTTCATTCAGAGCTAAAATGTCTTTAAAACGGAATTAAAGTGAATAGCACAGAAGCTGCTAGCAAGAAACCAAAAGCCGCAAATACATACCTGCTCAGATTCCTCGTCACTGATGTTGGTCCGGCCCAGCATGGTGGCCTTTACGGTAGACAGGATTTTAAGCTGGGTGCTTATAGTTGGGATTCGCTCACATACCTAAAGAGAAAGTTTAATTTGGTATGTGTCCATATTTGTCTTGCCCACACGTTCCTCAAGGGGAGGACTTCCACTTCTTTACTTCCAGTGGCTAGCAGGCAGAAGGCACTCAAATTACAACAAAACACTTTTCTTTCTTCCTGGAGTTAGTCCAGTCCCTTTATACAGAAGCCAACACAGTCACATTCTTTCCTTTGACTAAGAAATAAACTTTCTTGAGTCTGTCTTTCCCAAACTCACATGAATATTTCCCCTTTCTTCCATTTCCCCTACTCACCCAGTTTTCTCTCTGCTGCTTCTCTCCCTCATTGTCCTCATATTCCTCCCAACTCTCCCCACCCAACCTGCCAAACACACACCCTCTTTTCCCAGGTACCTGTAAGAGGTTGGTTCTAATCCGCTTATCTGTGCACTGCTTGGCAACTTCCTTGGCCAACCGAGTCACTTCATCTGAGGCCTTGGCAATGTCCTTGGCACACTGAATGAGTGCCCGCTTGGTACCACTTCCCCCTCTTACCAGCCGAGACATCTCAGCCATCAGCAGAGCCATGCGCTTGGCTGCTGCAATGATATCATTGCCCTAGAGAGAAGCAAAGATACAGTGTGAGCTCTGCCCACACTCTGCCAAGTTAAGGAAGGAGCAGAAAAACAGGAGAGGAGAGAGCCTGCTGCTCTAGCAGCCCTCTGGAAGGATGAGAAGAAGATTAAAAGGATGGTTCATGAATGATATGGATAGCACTGAAGAAACAGAGAAGGATGAGGCAGGGCACTTGATCAGAGACAGAGAACCTCCTGACTGAAAAAGGAAGACCTGGATATAAGTCGGAAAGGGCAACATGTGCACTGCAGGCATAGCACTGAACAAGCACTTAAGCATCTCCAGGTTAATAGTGTCAATAAAATGGGGCCATGGCCAAGGAGTTGGTGAAACAGGCATTTTCATTCTGTAATAGGAGAAAAAGCAGTAGAACTGGCCAGAGAGGAAAAATACAGAGGAGCCTTTCCAGATGCTGAAATCATCCTCTTCATCCTTACCCTGGCTGCAAATAGCAGCCAAGATTCTCACTACTTCACTAGAATGTAAAACCTAAAGTAACTATTCACAGCTGGTGAAAGGGGAGCATAATTTTCTGATCCAATCTGCTCTTGCCTTTCCTCAAGTGTCTCATTTGTCCTGTCAGCCTGAAATATAACGTCATTTTAATCTTTCACATGTAAAAACATCAAGAATCAATTCTTCAGCCCCTTCAGTTAAAGTGAAGCCTCCAATTAATGGAATTTTCAGCTAAGAGGATGCTGGAGAAGGAATCAGAACCTCATTCTATTTAACAGCAGTTTATTTTAGATTTGGCATTTGGTTCACTAAAACCTTCATGGGTCATAATAAAGATATATACAAGTAATTTATTTTACGCCCATAAAACAACCTAAAATCACAGCAACTACATTATTTTCAAAAGGCCAGGCCCCACTCATTTCTCCCCTCTTGCTTTTCAATTTATAAACAATGCAGTGAGGCATATGCAAATCATGCCACTACAGGGTGCTCTGTGAGAGACTTCCACAGACACCATGAAATGGCTAATTGTTTATGCTGGTAGGTGTGTGATGTCTCAGGCAGTAAACTGAGGTTGAAGAGAACATGTACAGGAAGAAGCCAGGAGGTGAAGGTATATTAGATGAGGCCCTCTGGACCACCTCTTCCAGCATAGACCTAGAATCATTCCAAATTTCAAGACTTTGGTTAGGAAATAGTGTAGAGCCAGGGTTAGTTGTTATCCATCACTCTTCAAACCTTTCTTCTTGCAACATGCCACCTTCAAAGGAAATAACGTGACCAGTACCAACCCCTTTTTTCCCCAAACTAGCTTTGGTTCAGTCCCAAAACCTCAGCTAAGAGGATGCTGGAGAAGGAAACAGAAACCCCATTCTAATTAATAGCAGTTTATTTTAGATTTGGCATTTGGTTCACTAAATCCCCTGTGTTGCTATCCATCCCTCCTCCCACTGAGAAACCTGAACAAGCAGTCAGTGACGTCCCTTCCCTGTGGGCTCCCATCAAGGCCAACATCTGCCACACAGGAAAGTGCAAGGGAGCAAGTAGTCCTCCCCACAGACCCTGCAATATAAAGCTGCTTCTCACCCTGATCAATATGCCTGAACCATCCACCAGTGAGCAGTCGGGGGCAGGAGGTAGGGGTCAAAGCTCAATGGTCAGGCCAGGGGACCTACCTCTTAATGGTGGAGAATGGTTCCTGACCTAGAAGTCATTGAGAGATGCATCCACAGCTTCTCAAGAGATTTAAAGTTGAGCAAGGGCCACAAAGTTGGTAAGAAAAATAATCCTTTCAAAAAGTGACCCCATTTCTCTTCATCTCCCAAACATAAGTGCAATCCAATTAATCTGGCATTAGCAGACCTACCAAACTTGTGAAGCCAGTCCTAACAACAAGGTGCAGACAAACAGATATCCACCCTGCTCAGACTCACAGGACCCGCACAGATCATGAGTGATGCAATGTGTCAAGGCTGCACATGGCCGGATGCATTTGGAGCAATCCCCAACTGGGAGTGCTAATCAGTACCTTACTAGACCACTTGGTAGCTTCCCGATGCAAGGACTGAGCCGCGGCCAGAATGGGCTGGTTGACAGGCTGATTGGATGGCATTAACAGTAGCTCAGGTTCGTAATCGTCTTCCATGTCAGAGGGGACAGAGAACCCAACAGCATCAACCGCATCTGCCTCAGCTACAACTCCTATACCCACCTCAGCAGCTGGGATACCCGGCTTTGTCGATGGCGGGAAGGATGAGAAACAGGGATAGTGTTAGTACGAGCAATAGGACTTGGGAAACTGAGTTTCAGCTAGTTTAGTAACCAAAGCTTGCCTAGGATGTGAAAGAAAATGGCATACTCCAGGAGCTAGAGGAACCAGGGTCCACAGAAGGGGGAACTCCAGCAGCACTAAGCCCAAGTCACCCTGTGGTGAAGGAAGAAAGGGTCTTGCTCTACTAGCAAAGGGTTTCCAGAGATATTTATATTAAGAAAGCAAGTTACATTTTTTATACACTTAACTACTAAAATTAAACTTGACACATGTAATTCTCATGTCAGAACAATTTTGAGGAGCAAAACCCAATTGTAGTTTATTACCTTTAAAAGGAATTAGAAGGGAAAAGTAAATACAGCCACACAAGTTGCTTTGAACAGAAGAAAATGAACACTTTTCTGGATTGTATGGTCACAACATTGTTCAGGGACACAAGAAGTGACAGGACAGCTCTGCAGCTAAAAGATCCAAAATTTAAAACAATATGTCAAAGGTAAGAAACACCAAACCAGGAAAGAGGTAGGAAATCAATGATGGGTGAAGAGGATTCATTAAGTACCCCTCAGTGGTCCAGCTATAGGAACCTCAAGAAAATACCCTATCTGGATTGCAGGGAAAACCACGTGCGTGCGGGCACACACACACTCACTCACTCTCACTCTCTCTCTCTCTCCCACCCCCCAAAGTCTTTAGAGAGAAAGCTTCCACAATATATTATTACATCTGTTTCTAATACCAACCCCAAAAGCTTCTCCTTGAATACAACCTAAATCTCTCTCCTATTGCAAAATAGATTCTTTCATCCCAAACTTGACTTATCTAATTCACAGATTGGACAACACATGGACTTGACCAATGAATGAGGCTCAGCTCAGAAGACCCTCACAGGAGCCCAAAATGGGTGCCTATGAAAAGAATAGGGACCATGAGAGGAAGAACATGAATTTAGTAACAGAGGTGGGTACTGTAAGAGATCAAGGGAAGAGACAGGGGGATCAGATGCTGAAAAACAGGCTGAGGGGAAAAGAAAACAAAATGAATTGCTTCAATGAAGTCAAACCATTCACATGAAGGACAGTGACCACAGGTCCTATACATCAAACATCTGTAACCAAAAGGAAGTAGGAGTTTGTATGGAATTATATTTGAGATTGCTATCAATCTTTATACATAAAGTACCAATCAACTTATACATAAAATCTGTCTCACCAAAAGGTGAAAATTAAGTTGGAGGATTCAGGACCAAAAAGGGGTTCAGGTACCATCTAAATCCTTTCACCTAAACTCTGTCTCAACAAGACTCATCCTCATTCTGTAGTGAGCAGAAAGGCTAGCTCACTGCAGCTAGGGTTGAGTGACAAAGTATAAAAAGACAAACAGATTGACACACACACAAATACATATTCCTCCCCCAACACACACACCGTTCAAGTTGTTCCTGACTTCACATAACTCAAAGTTGGCAAACCCCTAATGCTTAGACCTCAGGAGATACTCAGACCTCAAGTTTTCTGGCCACAAATGGCAGAGTGGGGAAAATATGTAGGCCAGTACTGTCTGCCCCTTTTATGTTTTATCTTCATAATTTATTAATATTTTGTTTCACTGTACAATGTATCTAAATTTAATGAAATTTCCATTTCCTTTGAGTAAAATCAACCCTCACTGTCACATTCCTCACTCTCTTTATACACAAGGGAATCTACCACACGGTCAACAGGGTATGCGTGCCCCAGTTGGAAAGCTATCATTATAAATAATTGCACAGATCAAGTCCAACACTTACAAAGTCTTCATTCCTTCTTAGAACCTGAGTGCACAGATAAGCATTTTGAAAAACACAGTTAAAAACCAAGGTTAAGGGCTAGGTGTAGCTCAATGCTAAAGTGCTTGCCTAGCATGCACAAAGCCCTGAGTTCAATCCCCAGCACCACAAAAACAAAACAAAACAAAAACCAAGATTAATTTCCCAGCCTGAAAAAAAATAATAATAATAATCCAAGGTCAACTACAGGTGTAGGCAGTCCCGGGGACTACATTCAATGTAAAAGTTAAAAGACAGAAGGATATGAAAAGAATAAAGGTAAATAGATGGTGAAAATAAAGATCTAGGATTAAACTAGAAACAGTTTAGAACTAAGAACTATATTTCATTGCTCTTATCTAGAAAAGCTACCACTCATTATAATATAGGAGGAAATAGGTAAGTTATTCATGGGGCATAACTGCTGCGGCATCCAAGTTTTCATCCCCCACATTAACATTTACAATGAGCTGGAACGAGCCTGGAGCTGTTTAGAGTTGAGAGGTAGAATGATTCTGAGAAAAGAAAAAGCACACGGCTTCTAACACCAATCTATCCGCTTCTAATGTGAATGCAAACATTTCATCTAGTTGTAGCACAGCCCACAAAAGACAGTTTGGTATTTGAAGATCTAACAATTAACAATGGAACATCTAAAAACATTTTAAAAGAAAGATAAGCAAATTCTAAAAGACCCTAAATATCCAGGGTCAGTGCAGCTGACATTTTAATGGACAAAGAAGAAAGGAACCTTCTTCTCAAACCACAGGCATCCCAAATTTCATTTGAGCTGCAAGAAGGAGAAACTATCAAGCACCAGAAATATCTCACTAAATCACAGGTAATGGCAGGAACATGCTTTTGGCAACACAGGAACCAAAGCAGAGGGAGAGAGTGACTCCATCTGGACTCTTCTTCCTGGGCTTTGTGCATATTTCTTCATCTTTTCTCAAAAGACATCCTTTCTTGACAAGAAAAGCTTCATTACTTACCTTGCTGGACCATTTGCGAGCTTCATCATGGAGCTGCCTGGCAGCCATCATCATTGGCTGATTAATCACCTCCCCGGCTTTCTGCTCAGGAAACTCTTCATCCTTTTCCTCTGGTGGTGGGGGCCTGGGTGGAGGGACCTCACCCTCAGGCAGAGGTGGTTTGGGAGGAGCAAGCTCATCTGTTAGCTAAGAAAGAGAATAAACAGGTTTGTAAGTAAAACCCTAGGAACTACTCCCCCTTAAGATTTTTTCCTTTCCTCTAAAAAGCATCTCTAGAAAAGCCACCCACATTGACTTCAAATAAGACCACCCACACTGAGCCACAGGGACCACCTGCTGCAATCTCAACAGAAGCATTTTTTTTTCCCTCTACAAATAGCTAACAGTTACTGTGTTGGTCATATCCCAGAGGGGCATACACAACACTACAGGATCAAGGATTCTCAAAGATGATCCCCACACAAGATCGAAGCTCTGGGTTCTAGGTCAAGTTCTATGAAGGGGCAGCTGAAAGGCAAATAACTTCTCACTTAGGCCTTAGGTTCTTCACCTCTCAAATTACCTTTAAGATCCTGATTCCTTTTTTTTAACCTTTTTAGTGAACCTACTTGTTGTTTTTTTTTTTTTTTTAATTAGCAGAACTTTTATTAATTTATTTTGTGGTGCTAGAGATTGAACCCTAGGCCTTGTGCATGCTAGGAAAGCATTCTACTACTGAGCCACAGCCCCAGTCCAAGATCCTGATTCTTAATGTCATGACTACCTAATGTCATGAATATCTCCCTCTGTCTGCCCCAACCACTCACCAAGAGCTCAGGTGTGGGGGATGGAAAAAAAAAAATCAAAGAACTATTGGAGATTGGGGAAGCAATATTTACTTCTCAGTTATGAGCACAATGATCCAATTCTGTCTTTGACCAACTTAACATATTCTACTGATATTAAATATGGGAAAATAGACCATTTGCATGGGATACCACCATGACAGAGAACTGACGTCACGGGCAGAGGAGATAACTTCATTGAAACCAGCGCTACAGCATCAAATAAATTTATAAGAGTAAACAGTAACTCAGCAGTCAAACAGAACAAGAAGTAACATGAGCAGCATAAAAAAGCAAGGAAGAAAAGGAGTACAAACAATGAAGGACAGCCTAAATATTCAGGAGGATCTAGAGTCATCAGAAAAATGGTCATATAAAGAACTCAAGGAATACCTTAGACAGATGGAATGGAACCTTAAAGAGGATACAAGACAGCAAATCCAAACAGTGAAAGAACACTTTGAAATGAATTACATAAACAGATAAAAGAAGAAGTTAAGCATCTTTATTAGGAGATAGAGATTATTAAAAAAATCAAACAATAATTCTAGAAATGAAGGAAACGATAAACCAAATTAAAAACTCAATTGAGAGTATCACTAACAGAGTGGAGCAAGTAGAAGCCAGAACATCAGATAATGAAGACAAAATATATCATCTTGAAAAGAGTCTAGCCAACTCAGAAAGGCTGGTAAAAAATCACGAGAAAAACATCCAAGAGATATGTGATAACATAAAAAAACCAAACTTACGAGTCATCGGGATAGAGGAAGGTACAGAGATTCAAACCAAGGGAATGAGTAACCTGCTGAATGAAATAATTACAGAAAACTTTCCAGAAATAAAAAAGGAAACGGATATACAAATTGTAGATGCATACAGGACACCGAGCACACAAAATCACAGTAGACCAACACCAAGACACATTGTTATGAGGATATCCAATATACAGAACAAAGAGAAAATATTAAAAGCTACAAGAGAAAGGAAGCAGATTACATTCAGGGGTAAACCAATAAGGTTAACAACGGATTTTTCATCACAGATGCTGAAAGCGAGAAGATCCTGGAACAACGTATTTCAAACACTGAAAGACAATGGATGCCAACCAAGAATTCTGTATCCAGCAAAATTAAGCTTCAGGTACGACAACGAAATAAAAATCTTTCATGATAAACAAAAGCTAAAAGAATTGCAGCCAGAAAACCAGCATTGCAAAGCATCTTGAGCAAAACACTACACGAGGAAGAAATGAAAAACAATAACCAAAACCATCAGTGGGAAGTGCCTCTGTAAAGACAGAGGGCAGGGGGAAAGCTAATCATGGAGAAACAAACTAAATTAAAAAAAAAAAAAAGAAGAAGATAAATAATCAAACATGGCTGGAAGTACAAACCATATATCAATAGTAACTCTAAACGTTAATGGCTTAAACTCTCCAATAAAGCGACATAGGCTGGTAACATGGATTAAAAAAACAAATCCAACAATATGCTGCCTCCAGGAGACACATCTGACTGAAAAAGACATACACAGGCTGAAGGTGAAAGGTTGGGAAAAAAATATACCACGCACATGGTCCTCGTAAGCAAGCAGGGGTGGCCATCCTCATATCGAATAAAATCGACTTCAAGACTAAGTTAATCAAAAGGGATAAGGAAGGACATTATATACTGTTAAAAGGAACCATTCACCAACAAGACATAACAATTATCAATATTTATGCACCAAATAATGGTGCTGCGACGTTCTTAATACAAATTCTCCTCAAGTTCAAGAATCAAATAGACCACAACACAATAATTATGGGTGACTTCAACACACCTCTCTCACCATTGGACAGATCCTCCAAATAAAAGTTGAATAAAGAAACTATAGAACTCAATATCACAATCAATAACCTAGACTTAACTGACATATATAGAATATATCAACCATCATCAAGTGGATATACTTTTTTCTCAGCAGCACATGGATCCTTCTCAAAAATAGACCATATATTATGCCATAGGGCAACCCTCAGTAAATATAAAGGGGTAGAGATAATACCATGCATTTTATCTGATCATAATGGAATGAAACTGGAAATGAATGATAAAAGGAAGGAAAAATCCTACATCACATGGAAAATGAACAATATGTTACTGAATGATCAACGGGTTACAGAAGACATAAAGGAGGAAATCAAAAAATTCTTAGAGATAAATGAAAATACAGACACAACATATCGGAATCTATGGGACACAATGAAAGCAGTTTTAAGAGGGAAATTCATCGCCTGGAGGTCATTCCTCAAAAAAAGGAAAAACCAACAAATAAATGAGCTCACACTTCATCTCAAAGCCCTAGAAAAGGAAGAGCAAAACAACAGCAAATGTAGCAGAAGGCAAGAAATAATTAAAATCAGAGCGGAAATCAACGAAATTGAAACAAAAGAAACTATTGAAAAAATTAACAAAACTAAAAGTTGGTTCTTCGAAAAAATAAATAAGATCGACAGACCCTTAGCCATGCTAACAAAGAGAAGAAGAGAGAGAACTCAAATTACTAACATACGGGATGAAAAAGGCAATATCACAACAGATCCTACAGAAATACAGAAGACAATTAGAAATTATTTTGAAAACCTATATTCCAATAAAATAGAAGATAGTGAAGACATCGATAAATTTCTTAAGTCATATGATTTGCCCAGACTGAGTCAGGAGGATACTCACAACTTAAACAGACCTATATCAATGGATGAAATAGAAGAAGCAATCAAAAGACTACCAACCAAGAAAAGCCCAGGACCGGATGGGTATACAGCGGAGTTTTACAAAACCTTTAAAGAAGAATTAATACCAATACTTTTCAAGTTATTTCAGGAAATAGAAAAAGAGGGAGCTCTGCCAAATTCATTCTATGAGGCCAACATCACCCTGATTCCGAAACCAGACAAAGACACCTCAAAGAAAGAAAACTACAGACCAATATCTCTGATGAACCTAGATGCAAAAATCCTCAATAAAATTCTGGCAAATCGGATACAAAGGCACATCAAAAAAATTGTGCACCATGATCAAGTAGGATTCATACCTGGGATGCAAGGATGGTTCAATATACGGAAATCAATAAATGTTATTCACCACATCAATAGACTTAAAGATAAGAACCATATGATCATCTCGATAGACGCAGAAAAAGCATTCGACAAAGTACAGCATCCCTTTATGTTCAAAACATTAGAAAAACTAGGGATAACAGGAACTTACCTCGACATAGTAAAAGCTATCTATGCTAAGCCGCAGGTTAGCATCATTCTAAATGGAGAAAAATTGAAGGCATTCCCTCTAAAATCTGGAACAAGACAGGGATGCCCTCTATCACCACTTCTATTCAATATAGTTCTCGAAACACTGGCCAGAGCAATTAGACGAAAGAAATTAAAGGCATAAAAATAGGAAAAGAAGAACTTAAATTATCACTATTTGCGGATGACATGATTCTATACCTAGAAGACCCAAAAGGGTCTACAAAAAAACTACTAGAACTAATAAATGAATTCAGCAAAGTGGCAGGATATAAAATCAACACGCATAAATCAAAGGCATTTCTGTATATCAGCGACAAAACTTCTGAAACGGAAATGAGGAAAAACACTCCATTCACAATAGCCTCAAAAAAAATAAAATACTTGGGAATCAACCTAACAAAAGAGGTAAAGGATTTATACAATGAAAACTACAAAACCCCTAAAAAGAGAAGTAGAAGAAGATCTTAGAAGATGGAAAAATATACCCTGTTCATGGATAGGCAGAACTAACATCATCAAAATGGCGATATTACCAAAAGTTCTCTATAGGTTTAATGCAATGCCAATCAAAATCCCAACAGCATTTCTTGTAGAAATAGATAAAGCAATCGTGAAATTCATATGGAAAAATAAAAGACCCAGAATAGCAAAAGCAACTCTAAGCAGGAAGTGTGAATCAGGCAGTATAGTGATACCAGATTTCAAACTATATTACAGAGCAATAGTAACAAAAACAGCATGGTACTGGTACCAATACAGGCGGGTGGACCAATGGTACAGAATAGAGGACACAGAGACTAATCCACAAAGCTACAACTATTTTATATTTGATAAAGGAGCTAAAAGCATGCAATGGAGGAAGGATAGCATCTTCAACAAATGGTGCTGGGAAAACTGGAAATCCATATGCAACAAAATGAAACTGAATCCCCTCCTCTCGCCATGCACAAAAGTTAACTCAAAGTGGATCAAGGAGCTAGATATCAAATCAGAGACTCTGCGTCTGATAGAAGAAAAAGTTGGCTCCGATCTACATATTGTGGGGTCGGGCTCCAAATTCCTTAATAGGACACCCATAGCACAAGAGTTAATAACAAGAATCAACAAATGGGACTTACTTAAACTGAAAAGTTTTTTCTCAGCAAGAGAAACAATAAGAGAGGTAAATAGGGAGCCTACATCATGGGAACAAATTTTTACTCCTCACACTTCAGATAGAGCCCTAATATCCAGAGTATACAAAGAACTCAAAAAATTAGACAATAAGATAACAAATAACCCAATCAACAAATGGGCCAAGGACCTGAACAGACACTTCTCAGAGGAGGACATACAATCAATCAACAAGTACATGAAAAAATGCTCACCATCTCTAGCAGTCAGAGAAATGCAAATCAAAACCACCCTAAGATACCATCTCACTCCAGTAAGATTGGCAGCCATTATGAAGTCAAACAACAACAAGTGCTGGCGAGGATGTGGGGAAAAGGGTACTCTTGTACATTGCTGGTGGGACTGCAAACTGGTGCGGCCAATCTGGAAAGCAGTATGGAGATTCCTGGGAAAGCTGGGAATGGAACCACCATTTGACCCAGCTATTGCCCTTCTTGGACTATTCCCTGAAGACCTTAAAAGAGCGTACTACAGGGATACTGCCACATCGATGTTCATAGCAGCACAATTCACAATTGCTAGACTGTGGAACCAACCCAGATGCCCTTCAATAGATGAATGGATAAAAAAAATGTGGCATTTATACACCATGGAGTATTACGCAGCACTAAAATATGACAAAATCATGGAATTTGCAGGGAAATGGATGGCACTAGAGCAGATTATGCTTAGTGAAGCTAGCCAATCCCTAAAAAACAAATACCAAATGTCTTCTTTGATATAATGAGAGCAACTAAGAACAGAGCAGGAAGGAAGAGCAGGAAGAAAAGATTAACATTAAACAGAGACATGAGGTGGGAGGGAAAGGGAGAGAAAAGAGAAATTGCATGGTAATGGAGGGAGACCCTCATTGTTATACAAAATTACATATAAGAGGTTGTGAGGGGAATGGGAAAATAAACAAGGAGAGAAATGAATTACAGTAGATGGGGTAGAGAGAGAAGATGGGAGGGGAGGGGAGGGGGGATAGTAGAGGATAGGAAAGGTAGCAGAATACAACAGTTACTAATAGGGCATTATGTAAAAATGTGGATGTGTAACCGATGTGATTCTGCAATCTGTATTTGGGGTAAAATTGGGAGTTCATAACCAACTTGAATCTAATGTATGAAATATGATATGTCAAGAGCTTTGTAATGTCTTGAACAACCAATAAAAAAAAAAAAGAGATACAAGTCACAGAAAAAAAAATAAATAAAAAATAAATATGGGAAAATAAGTCAAAGAAATAAATAAATTACTGCTTTGATAAATTATTCCCTATATCAAGGTATTCCCAATAATGTTAGTTGGAGTAAGTATCTAAATATAATCACTATTTCTATTTCTTGGATTTGTATTTGCAAGATATTGCCCATTGAACTTGCTGCTAAATCATGGATTCAAGGTACTTTGATACTCCTCGCCAGTATCAAATGATTTTAAACTAAGGTTTGATAAAACTTTTTTAGAAAAGCATATATTACTTTTTTTCTAACAAGAAAAAATAACAGTCAAGTAAAGGAAAGAACCTATACAAGATTCTAAACACCATTAGCAATTGGGAACACATAAAATTTCCTCCTCACAAGCTGTGCAAGGATTTTACCACAGCTCACTACCTCATCATTCATTACATCCACACTTACCAAAGCCAGCTTCTCTTTTCCAGGCACACCCCATCACAGGAGGCCAATAGCACAGATACCTACCAACCCATATATAAGCACTGGATTTTTGACTCTACTAAATTTGGGAATAAAAATCAAGATCAGCCTCTGACTTAAGTTCAAGTAAAAGCTAAACCAAGCCACTTGATTCTTAAAATCTAAAATACAGTTTACTTCTCTCTCGCTACATTCTCAACACCCTGCTGCTCAACACTCCCCATCTCTCTGAATTTACTTACTCGGAGCTGTTCAAGGTCAGGTGGAGGAGGTGGGAAGTCAGGTTCCTGAGGTTGGAAGGCTTCTCTGACCTTGGCCACAGCTCCCAGGATCCGATATCCAGAGTCCAGGAAGCTCTTTTGCAGGCCTAAACACAAGATACTCTCATTTTCAGCTGGGTAGGTCAATGCCCCAAAGCACTGTCTGTCCAGCAGAAGAACTGGTTTCTATCAACAAAAGCTGAATGTGAAGCTGCCAGTAAGCATCATAGGCAGTGGCTAAAGGGGAAGGGAGGTAGGGTAAGTCAGATGCCCTGAGGCCTGAAAAGAGTAGGAAGTCTCACAAACCAGCTGTTCCTATAGTGTTGAGCATGCCTGCTCACTGGACAACAAACAAGTAATCAAGAGATTCTTGGGCATGAACACTCTGGCCTCAGGTGGTACCCATCACCTCTCTGATGATGACACAGTCAAGAGTTATCTGCTCAATGCAGAATGTGGGACATGTCAGTTTCAGATTGGGCATACATTCCCCAGAGTACTTCCCACCTTTCTCCCTACTCCTTTGCTCTATTTGGCATTCAGCATGTTAGCCATTTATGCTGAGCTGGAATTCAGGAATCTTCAAAATATGAGAAACTCCAATTAGTGAACCAACTATGTCCTTTATGATGATGGGTTAAGAACATCAGAAAGATTCTGCCTGAGTCAGGGGTGGATAAACCAGCGCTTCCTTTCCACTCTCTCACTGGATTCTACTCACAAATGAGAATAGAAATATTGGGTGTTCAAAACAGGAAGGAATTCAGATGATTCCAACCAAAGGAGTGGCTCCAATTACACTCTCCTTCAGTGATACTGAAAATATGATCAAAATTCAGCTGAAAAAAAAACAGATTCTTTAGGGCCTAAGAGACGAGAGGTTAACTTTAGCCCTCCATATTTGACAGAAAAATAAAATGCTTTATAGAAAAAAATACACAAGAAGTTACAACAGTATTATATAAACTTATAAACATAAGCTTATATATTATGTATATGGCAAATTGATTAGTCATCTTTTGAGACATTTTCAAAATAATGATTGAACAGGGTTAAGAACTGTTTAGCCAGACAACATTAAGAAAGCATAGTGAAGCTGAACCAGTATATCTACACACCTGCCAATACTGCAGAGGTGTGGACAGAAAATGATTAGCCTAGTATTCTCAGACTAAGTGTGTGTAGACTCTGTATGTGGCAGTTGTGAGGTGCACCTTATCTCACCACCATGCTGTGTTGCTTACCAGGGTCAGAAATGTTTCCAGCCACAGCCTTTGCATCCATCACCATAGGGGAGATTGTTTTGCTCAGTTCATCAGAGGCAGCTTTCACAGCCTCACGGAACTTGGGATCCTCAGAGTTCTCCACCTCCCTCTTCGCCACCAGCAGGATTCGGTTGGCCCGACGAGCAATGCTTGTTGCCCCAGCAACCAGCATCTGAGGCTGAATGTTGGCCATGGCTACCTTACACTTGTCCAGATCTTTTTTAATTGCTTCTTCAGAAGCATCCAACAGAGATTTGGTATCAATGGCTTCGTCCACCAGCCCTGTCAGGAAACCAAAAATGGAATTTAATTTCTGTTTTAGAAGAATAAGAGACTCCAAAATATTCATTTCTATTTGTTTCTCATGATAAACTACAATACTCTCTCTTTCAGCTAAAAGTTATCCCTACACAATCGTAAGCTTCCAGGTAAACACCACTGAAGAAAAAAGTGAAGACACAGTCAGGTAGGCTATATGGATTTGCAATATTTATACCAACCGTGGTCGCTCGTCTTGTATCCACCACAGACAACCAGAAATGCAAAGACATCAGGAGGAAACCAAGATCATGTCTGAAACCTTCACCACATCACCACGTTATCTGTCAATAACATTTTCTCTCTTCCCGTCTCACTCCCAAGCCATCTGTTTGTTGTTGGTAGCATGCAGTGCCCAAGATGAGCCACGCAGAGGATTCCAATAACCCTAAAAGCCTGTTTCTTGTTTCTGTTACCTCTCTTCAGACATTGCGAGAGCTCCACTTTCATCTCTGGCTGCTATAGACCCCTGTCAGCGGGTTCTGCAGGGACAACGAAGAGCCTACACTCTTCATTTCTTCCCTTCTCTCCTATCTCTCCCTCCACAGAGAATGAAGAAGATTCAGAAGTGCTACTTGCTACTTCAGTCGTACAGACACAGGTTTGTTGGTGGTTGGTTTCTTCTGTTCTTTTTTTAAACTACGTAGTTGATAAGTTGGAGGAAACTCTGAGACAAGTTCTATTAAATAGTAGCTATTGTGGTTCCTTGAAATGTGAACCCACTGAAAATGACAGGGACACCCACTGTATCCACGAACACCGCCTCCTAGCCTCTGAAACTGAACTCTGCCTCAGACTGGGCAAAGACACTATTCAAAGAGAAGATAGGAGCTGTAACAATAAACATCACACTGGGAGGGTGGCACTGAAATAAAAGAGACTCAAACAGTCTCTCTTCAGACAAAGTTGCAAGGCTTGAATGAGAAGCCGCCACTGCTCAGCAGCCTTAATCAGGGCCAAGAACACTGTTGAGCACATGACTGTCCCTTTATCCAATTATAGCTGAGTAACAGAACCAGTCCCACTTGGGGCTCTCAGAACTCATTCCTCATGGATCAGACAAGAACTTTACAAAAACTCTACCTGTCATTTTTTCAACATTATCAATCCACTGGTTCTTCATGGTTTCAAAATGTTCATAAGCGGCTTGATTTCCAGGGTTCCTCAGTAAGATGCGAGCAGCTGAGATGACCTGACAATGACAAAACAACTTTTCAACACCAGCAGAGTACCCTCATACTCAAATTACAAATCTGCAATGAAGCCTTCTCCTCTTCACCAAGAGATGGCACCATAAAGCCAAAAACTGACAGGTCTCTTTAGGGTGAACACACTAGGTTTGGCTCCCCAGAGTAGACTCTTTGCAGAGAGGGGGGAAAATGTCAATGGCCGTGTGTGTGTGTGTGTGTGTGTGTGTGTGTGTGTATGTGTGTATAATGAAACCCAGGACCTTATGCATGCCAGGTAAGCACTCTACTACAGGCCACAGCCACAGCTCCTATAGTCTGATTTTAAGGAGATAAGAAAATTACAAAGTGCTTTCACATCCATTTCTTACTTAATCCTGACAACAACAACCTGTGCAATATCTCACTTTGCAGATGCAAAAACCAACACTCAGAAAATTTAAGTGGGTTGGGGCTGAGGCTGTGGCTCAGAGGTAGAGCGCTCACCTAGCACGTTCGAGGGCCTGGGTTTGATCCTCAGCACCACATAAAAATAAATAAAATAAAGATATTGTGTCTGGTTACTATTAAAAAATAAGTATTAAGAAAAAAATTGTTTAGAAAAGAAAAGAAAATTTAAGTGGGTTGCTCAAGAGGTCCTGACTAGTCAGTGACAGTTTTGGGGATAGAAGGAAATAACATTTATAAGTATCTGGTAAAATATAGGCTATACATGCATATGTTTACTCCTACGAGCAATCCATTAGATTTGTTAGTTTCTTTTTTCTAAGGTGAGAAAACCAAGCTTCAAGGTCTTAGAGGATTCAAGTTCGGTTCTCATTTTTTCCAAAGTTAGTAACTTTTACACAATACCTTTATTTTATTTATTTATTTTTATGTGGTGCTGAGGATTGAACCCAGTGCCTCACACGTGCAAGGCAAACGCTATACCACTGAGCCACAACCCCAGTCCCTAAAGCTAGTAACTTAAAGCTTTTTCTCTTTTTTAGAAATCTGTTCTATACTCAAAGTTTGTTTTATGTTCCATTTTTATGGAGTTTTTCAAGAAAGTTAGACACATACGTATTTTATGATTTTTTTAATTGGATGAATGTAACCTTTCAGGAAGGTCTAATTTGTGGTGGGCATGTAGTTCAGTGGTAGAATACTTGCCTAGCACATGCAAAGCTCTGGATTTGATCTCCAGCACCACAAATATGGAGAGAAGCAGACAGAATGTATGAATTTAATTTGCTAACATGTGACATAGGCAAAAGCTGATAATTAATAAGATATGCTCTCTTCCCACAAGTTCCTATGAAAGTCAGTATTATAGATTTATAAAGCCTAATATGGTTCCCTGTGTATTTCAAGCCCTTAATAAATATCTGCTGAATACATGAATGAAAAAAAATAAATTTTCTATAATCTTAATAGAAATTGCACAAACATCAAGCTAAATCACATTGAACTGATTTTTAAAGAAAATCTATTACCTGTTACGACTTTAATTCCTGTGCAATTTGTTTTCTTTTTTTCTCAATTTTCTTTGCTCCCAAATGTACTAGCTATACTTTGATTATATAATTCATTATACACCTTAGTTATACAATTAAGTTAAAAAAAAGAAAACACACTATGGAAACAACTGGGCTTTTTTTTCTTTTCTTTTTTAATTTCCTCAAAGAGATGTCAGGGAAAAGATATAAACTCTAAAATATAAGCAATCTAACCTCTCAAGATCATCTAAGAATTTTCCTAACTATATATGTATGTTCATTAGAAGAGCTGCTTTACTAGTTTTTTCTACTTCTATTTTGGGGGAGTAGGCAGGGAAGCACTGGGCTTTAAGCCAAGAGGATTTACCACTGAGCTTTTTACTTCCCCAGACCTTTTTACTTTTTATTTTGAGACAAGGTCTCACTAAGTTGCCTAGGGTCTCACTAAGTTGCTAAGGCTGGCCTCAAATTTGCCTCCCCAGTTGCTGGAATTACAGGTATGTTTCACCACACCCAGCTTTATTTTTACTTTCAAAACTAATATATGGCCATTATTTAAAAATTCAAACAATACACAAATGTATAAAGTTAAAAGTCTCATAAAATACTAATTCTAGAAATCACTAAGTTTCACATTATGAATATTTTTTAATGTGATCATACAGTTGGTATTCACAATTGTATAGAAAGTGTTCTGTAATTAACTTTCTTTACTGAACACTGTATAATGAGTATTGAAATAAAGAGCAAGCAAAACTCAACCTGGGGTGTGAGTTCTCGAGCAGTCTTCACTGATGCCTGAATGCCTTCCACTGTTGATTTATTAGCGGTACCAACAGCAGCCGCCTTCTCTGCTGTAGCTCCAAGCCTTCCTGAATGGTTTTCAAAGTTTGCTGCCCTCTCATCAAATACCTTGAGGAAAATACAAAGACATTAAGAATATTTATTTCATGAAAAGCTGTGCTCCAAGTTATGCTGTCATGTATAACTAATTAAAATAAAAAGAAGATTTATTTCAATAAAATGGCTCAGGCCACCTAAGAAAAACTCCTTCTTTAAAGCAAATGCAGCACCTTCTCTAATGAAGATGTTAAGAGATGACATCAAACTACTGCTGAAACTATAGTCAAATGCAAAATCTTGACCACAATATACCTCCTCAGAGGTTTAGCCTTAGCCACAAGCATCCTGTATACACACTTACGCACACAAACACACATGCACACACGCACATCCCTAAAGATAAAGACTAAGGCCAGTTTCCAAAAAGTTTATCCTCTAATCTGAAGAAGACATACAAACCTTACTCAGCTACTATAGGTAGTTGAAAGCATCACAAGCTTAGGACTAAAGTCCTAAACTGAGTTCTAGCTTCCAAAAAAAAGTATCCCTCATATATCCCATTACCATTAATGTTGTAAAAACTCTTCCCTTGACCTTCATAGAAAAAATGATACCTGGTGCTCATACTCTGGACCTGACACAGGGTAAGGATAGCTGACTTTTATTAATCCCAAATGCAAAATTATCTACTTATTTGTTATTCAGTTCTCAAATTATAAAAAGTTAACTTTTCCTTCAATGTGAATACCATGCAAGGTTATATACCACAAATAGGGCTATTTAACCTACTTGAAATGACAAGTTCTTCCGTCATTTATTTGGATAACATTTTTAGAAGTGACACTTGAAAAAGCAAGGCATACCAAATAGCACTGGGTCAGGCTTACATTACGCACAAAGGATGTCAGGAACTCCCTACAGAATACATCCTCTTTATTTACCTCCTCCTGAGGGTCTTTCCACCCAGTTCAGACTCAAGGCAGATAATCTCTAAAGGTTTCTTGGCTCAAACAAGTTCTGATCTCATTGCCAATGTTCTGGGATTTACGTGGGTTTTTTTGCGGGGGGCGGGAGGGTTGTTGTTGTTTTTGTTAAATTTTTGAGACAGTCTTGCTAAATTGATCTTGAACTTGACCAGGTTGGCCTTGAACTTGCAGTTCTCCTGCCTTAGCTTCCTATTTTGCTGGGACTATAGGCCTATACCACCATACCCAGCCTATGTCTATCCTCTTGAGTCTCTTTCCTATCCTGGTCTCTTGGTTAGAATTAGTTTTCTAAATTCCTGCCATTTCATGCTCAAAACTTCTGCCTGAAATCTCTGATCTCTTACTCCCCTTTTCCTGGTCTCAGTCCTTGTTTCTTTTTCTTTCTTTCTTTTTTTATTATTATTATTATTATTTTAGTGTTTTATTTTTTGGTGGTGGTGGTACTGGGTATTGAACCCAAAGCCTTGCACATCCTATGCTAGGCAAGTGCTCTATCACTGAACTGCAGCTGGGAATACAGGCATGAGCCACTGCAACTGGCTCAACCCTTGTTTGTGTATACATGATGCTAGTGGCTAAGGCTAAACTTCTGAGAAGGTATATTGTGGCCAAGATTTTGCATTTGACTAGATTTTCAGCAGTAGTTTTATGTCATCTCTTACCATCTTCATTAGAGAAGTTGCTATATTTACTTTTTAAAGGAGAAGTTTTTCCTAGCCGGCCTGAGCCATTTTATTGAAATAAATAACTGGTCTTTTGGCATCTCCTCCCAAACCATATATCATGCTCCCTCTGATTTAACTGACTGCTTAGTATAATTTTCTTGGCACTCAACCAAAGTTTACTGACCATCAGTGCTGAAGATACCAAAGTAAATAAAACAATATCTGCATCTTAAGGAGATCACAGCCTAGTGGGGGAAAAAGAGCCAATAGATACTTGCAATATGGTATTCTATGTGCAAAAATAGAGCTAAACACTGATATTATGGGAGCAAAGGAAAAGGTAATTAACTCTCCAGGAAGTAAAGCATAATAAAGAGGAAAAAGGTAGAAAAAAAGAAGGGGTAGACAAAACAAAGACATAGGAAGGGCAGAATATTCAAGAAACTACAAGCAACTATGTATTTCTGGGGCATAAACTGAGAATCAAGGGTTTGTAGGAAATTGACATAGAAAGGATATTAAAAGCCAGATCAGAGAGTTCCATTTTTATCCTGTGTTGAAGATAAGTCTCACTGATGCATTTAACCAGGAGAACAGCAGGACAAGCTGGTTTTTGTTTTTAATTGGTGGTCTAGTGACAGATTCAAAGAAGACCAGTCAGAGTTATGCAGGCATGCAGGAAGTGAGGAATAAGCATCAGAATCAGAGCTGTGACAACACCAATGGAAAATAGAAAGGATTTAAGAAATATTTGTGAGATCAACTTAAGATGCCTGAGTTATTTATTGATATGAGAAGATGGGGAGAAGGAAAGTCCATGGTGACATGCAAATTACCAAGGGATAACAGAAGGTCAACATATGCTGAGGAACTAATGAAGCATCTAGCTGGAAAGGATAAGCAAATAGTTGGATCTACTAGTCCAAAAATCAAAGAAGGCTGGAACAAAAGAGTAGCAAATCATCCTAGCCTGAGGAGACCATGAATTGAACTGCCTAGTAATTGAGGCCAGAGAAAGAAAATAGGGGTCAGTAGCAAATAAGAATAACACAAACCTTCACCTTTGGATTAGCTTGCCTGACCCAAAAATCTGTTCTTTGCTGCCAGTACTATAAAGGCTGAAAAACCAAATACTTGCTTTTCCAGATTCTTTTGCAGTTGAGGTAACCATGCAACAGAGTTCTAAACAAGGAAACATAAGCGAAGGTCTCCTGGAGGATTTCTGGGAAAGCCTTTACTTTCTTTCATTCAGCATTAACTGTGTGTCAGGTATTACACTAGGAACTGGCAATAAAGCAATGACAAAATGAAGTCTCTGCCCACGTGGAGCTTTCATGCTAATTTGAGTGACACAGACAATAAAAATAAACTATATCAAATGTTGATAAATGCTATAGAGAAAAGTAAGATAAGGAGATAAAGAAATCCCTGGGATTGGAGTTGCTATTTTAGGTAGTAATCCAAAAATGATATTTCAATAGAAAACTGAAGAAAGTAAGTGAATAATAAAATCTGTGGAGAAAACAAGTGCAAAGGCCTCAAGATTAGAACATATACAAAAGAAGCTCTATTCTCATAGAGAGGAATATGCAGGGGGAGAATAATAATACCAACATGAAGTCAGAAAAGTAGACAAGGAACCAGATCCAGTGGTGTGATGAAGCCATTTTTACCAAATATGTAAAATATGCCTGTCTCTTCCCAACTTTGCTTTCAATGACTTCATGTTAAAACAGCCATGCTGGGAGTATTTACATCATGAATTCTACAAACATTACAAGTCAGATTTTTTTGGTTTTGGTTTTACTGGAGAGTTGGTTTACCAGCACATCACTGGCCTTACTGTTCACTGTAAGGACTCTGATTTCACTTTGGGACAGGGAAAAACTACTGGAAGGTTTAGAGTAGAATAATGACATCAAATGATTTAAAATGCCTGTCCTGATTTCTGTGTTGAGAACAAAATGTCCTAATAAACAGTTGAAACTGGAAGGGGCTGGGGATGTGGCTCAAGCGGTAGCGCGCTCGCCTGGCATGCGTGCGGCCCGGGTTCGATCCTCAGCACCACATACAAACAAAGATGTTGTGTCCACTGAAAACTAAAAAAAATAAATAAATATTAAAATTCTCTCTCTTTCTCTCTCTCTCCCTCTCTCTCTCTTTCTTTCTTTCTTTTTTTTTTAAAATTTTAATATTTATTTTTTTAGTTTTTGGCAGACACAACATCTTTGTTTGTATGTGGTGCTGAGGATCGAACCCGGGCCGCATGCAGGCCAGACAAGCGCACTACCTCTTGAGCCACATCCCCAGCCCTCTCTCTTTCTTAAAAAAAAAAAAAAAAAAAAAACAGTTGAAACTGGAGTACCCCAATTCCTTATATCTTCCTGCCTTGAACATGACACCTGGGGCAGTAAAAGTCATCACATACCCTAAGGAAAAGACCAAGAAAACCATAAGAGATGCCAGTTTTCATGATTTTTAGCTTCTGAATCAAGCAAGGCCAGAGCTACCTACTTCCATGTTTCTTGTGATGTCACTAAACTCTCTGATGGTCAAGTCTTCTACTGTTTGCAATTAAAAACCTTCATAACTAATATACTTGGTGGATTAAAAGATCCCCCTTCTACTCTTCCACCTACAACTTCCCAGCCAGTGCTGCTTGTGTACCCTGTAACAACATTTTACCTTTACAAAGAGCTGCCCAACAGAAGAAATGGAAGCTCTTAGATACCTACCTCTTCCCTATTGGGTGCATCAGGAGGGGCAGTAGCCGCCACTGCCAATAGCTTGATGGGAGTTGTGGTATCACTGAAAACATCTGACACCTCCTGAGTCATAGCCTCCTGCATCCTGGCTTTCAGATCCTTAAAAATAAAAATTTATTTTATTTTTTATTGTTTAAAAATGAAAATTTCCAGCAACATCCCCAAAGCATATACGTTAATGTCCTTATTTCACTAAAATATTCATTCTCTGAGTTTAATTCAATAAATATTTATTAATATCTGTGTACAAAACACTGAGCTAGCACAGGTCAAAATTATGAATCCTATCCTCTAAGAGATTAATGTTTAGTGAAATAGATAGGACCCCCAAGGAATTTTACTTCTTTTATAGGTGGGAGAGGAGGACTTACTGAGGATTAAAATTAAGGGGTGCTTTAATTGAGCTCCATCCTCAGTTCTTTTTAATTTTTTTTTTATGTATTTAGTTGTAGATGGACATAACACCCTTCCTTATTTATTTATTTATTTACTTACTTACTTACTTATTTAATGTGGTGCTGAGGATGAAACCCAGTGCCTCACACACGCCAGGCAAGCGCTCTACAACTGAACCACAACCCTAGCCCAGTTCTTTTTAATTTTGAGACAGGGTCTCACTAAATTGCTGAGGCTAGTCCCAAACTTGCCGTTCTCTGCCTCAGTCTCCTATAGCTGGGGTTACAGGCATGTGCCACTGCACCCAGCACTTTTGCTTCTTTTCTTGGTGGTCTTTATGAAATGACACTGAAAATCATGGGGTTGAGCCCAAAAAGGTCTTGAGTTCTCGAAGACAGAATTCCTCACTGTTCCCACAGCTGGAGAGGCCTGATGATGACCATGGTAACTATCTGGTGGATGCAATGTTAAATTTCTAAGCAATTTATTATCTTAGGAAGTACTAAATCAAGAATGGGAAATTAAGAAATCTCAAAAACAAAGTATATATGTATAGATTTCTTAACATGAGTCTAAAAAAGAGCATTCTTAGAAGTCACATGCTCTTTTTCATAGTTATTTCACTTAGTCCAAGTTAAGTTTTCTCAATTTATACAAAGAAATCCCCATCACCCCATTTTTCAAGGTAGGTGACAAATACTGACTGGTGATACTGGAGATGATTTTAGGTGTTATGTAGACAAATTATTTTAATAATTATGTATTTCTTTTTAAAATAGTAGGAAAAAAAATACAACCAGCTCATCAAGCATAAGATTTCAGAATTATTACAAGGTTTTCTTTTAAATTTAAGTTTTAAAAAGAAGTCCATTTTAAGAAAAATGTTAAATAAATAAAAGTACAAGTGAAACATGACCAGAGCAAAATTCATAAAAGAGTTCATTGAGTGAAATTTGGAAAACAACTTAAGTCATTATCACACACTGGTGAGCTTTTTCCTAATAATTAGCTCTAGATTTCCTTATATCTTTGGTCATACTCTTTGTTTTCCTAAACTCCAGAAACTATGTATTTTTAATTATTTTCTCTCCCATCCATCATTTTTTAGTAATGATAAGTATAAAACATCTAATGACATGTGCTCCTAAATTCTACCTTTAAGGAGTCTTGGAGCTGTGATGCAAGTGCTCTGGCCTGAGGACTTTCCCCTTCCCCTCTGGCAGCCAGGTCAGCCAGCTGAGCTGTCAACTGGTCCACACGGTCACACTTGGCAAGAAGATCTTGACGATAAGGCCCCATCATGACATTAGCCAGACGATGTCCTTCAGCCACAAGCCCCCGGATGGCAGCCTGACCTGGACCAAGAAGAAAACACTAAAACTCACATAGACCTAGAAAAGGTAACCACAATGGCATTCCAGTTGTTTGTTTTTTAAATAATATTTTGTAGAGTGATCGTTTCCAGACAAAAGAAAACAATTTGGAAATACAAAAAAGCATAAGTAAGAACAGACAAATTATGCTTTTTTCCAAAGGCGGGGGTTTGCAGAGGATTGAAGCCAGGCCTTCATACATGCTAAGTACAGGCTGTATGCCACTAAACCACATCACCAGCCCCTTTATGTTAACTTTTATTCTTCTTTTTTTCTTTCTTTCTTTTTGTGGTCTTCAAGATCCAACTTGGGGCCTTATACATGCTACGTAAGGGCTTTATCACTGAGCTACACCCCAAGCCCAACTTTTATTCCCTGATTCTTTTCTTTAACCCAAGTATTTTCCCACTTAACTAAATATCTTTTAAAAACATGATCTAGTAGTAGCAGATGTAGTTCACTGGTAGAGCCCTTGCCTAGCATGTGCAAGTCCCTGGGTCTGAATCCCAGCACTACAAACAGTAACAAACATAATCTAAAAATCTATGTAGCATTTTATCATATTGACATACTTAGTATTAAACATTCAAACTATTAACAAATATTCTTGTTTTAACTCCTTAGAAAAAAAATTACTTCTTAGGAAAAATTCCTACAAATTGAATTGCTGAGTCAATAAATATGAACTTTTTAAAAGTTTTTGACATAATACCAAACCTAAAAAGTCTGTACTAATTTATGCCTATATCTGTAAGATATGTGCCTGCCCAATTCCTTAGCCCCTTATTGACACTAGATATCACCAATTTAAAAATGTATCTGTTGATCCAACAAATATGTCAAATGGAGTAAATAGATCTTTCAGCTTTAGCAGACTTGCTATCACAAAATAAATTTTTACAAAACCATTCTTAAAATATCCCCAAAGTCAAAATTTTAAGTTAAAAATTTTTCAGGTTGATTGTGTGATGAAAGAGACTTCAAACTAAAATAATGTTAAATGCCTTTCACTATTTTCAAAAATTATATTTATCTGGATACTTGGCAAGGACTGTGAACACAGAAATACTATAAAATAGAAGTATACATAGAACTGATATTAATTCAAAGTTTCACTTTTGATATGAATATCTCTCCTGTGTGTGTGTGTGCACATGTGTGTGCATGTGCACATGTGCACAAATGCATGTGTCCATTTTGGGGGAAAGAAGGGGGGTTATATTGGGGATTGGGGGCCTCTTATATGTTACACTATGTAACACTCTACCACTGAGCACTTTTTTGTTTTGTTTTGTTTGGGTTTTGAGACAGGGTCTCACTAAGTTACTGAGGCTGGCCTTGAATTTGTAATCCTCCTACCTCAGCCTCCCAAATTGCTGGGATTACAGGTGGGCACCACCATTCCTTGCTGCCATGAGTATTCTTCTATTTGCATATATCAAAATCATTCTTTCTTTAATGCTTCTTTGCTAAATCATAGGGATTATATTGGCTATATTTGGAAATGGAATCACACTGAAAAATGCCTGACTCACCAATGACTGAAGAACCCTTTCAGCACCTTATTACAAATGTTACAAGACCCCTATCAACAACCTGCTTATTTGTGCTAAGGCCCTTACCGACACCCCGGTCATCCACTGTAGGATTATCAATCCATCGCTGTGCTTGCTCGATTTTGCCCTCAAGGTGGACAGCTGCTTTGGCAGGTCTGCTGTTTGCCACAGCCCTGTTGGTTTTGGTCTGCAGGTTCTGAAGGGCCGTGGCCACCTGTTTGGCCAATGCTCGAGCCTCCGGGGAATCTCCTTTCCCCCTACAGAGAAAAGAACAGCCATTCTGTTAAAACAGACTGTTTACATTGAGATGACTTTGTTGCTAATGAAAATGGTAATGAGATGACAAATTGCTAATGATTATTATTAACTTTGGTTGAAAATAGTGGCTTATTTGGATCTTAAATAAGAAATTATTAATTTAAATTCAAAATTTTTGTCCTGGTTAAGGCATTAATTGTGAGTTTGAGTCAATCTAACCCAACCAAGTTCAATCATTTGGTTACCTGAGCTCAATCAAAAACTAGTAGGTTACCTGCATACTCAGTCTGCCAGTCCTGAAAACACTAGTTACTCGTGGAATTAGAAGTGCTTAGATAGCCATATTTGCTGATGTTGTAGTAGTAGCAGTAGTAATAGTAGTTGAAGTAGTTATAGTAGAACCAGCAGTACTATCTTTTGAGTCCTAATCCTGCAAGGTTACTGTTGCAATCACATTTCTTTTATTATTTTATCCTCGCCACAACTCTATAAGATAAATACCAATATTATTTTTAAAAAAGAGAGACACAAAGTTAAAAAACTTGTCCTACTTACTTTGATGGAGTCAGTCAGGGTTCAAACATGGCTCTCTGACTTTAGAGTGCTCACTATTAAAAGTACTATCTGTATTACCTTATGTCATTACTAATAATACCCAATGATTGAACTGAGTGGTTATTTAACTCAAAGACAACTAACCATTGTCAGTAAACCATTGACTCAATTGGTTCTCAAAGTATAGTTTAAATAAAAGTCATCTGGAGGGCTGGGGATATTAGCTCATTGGTAGAGTGCTTACCTTGTATGCACTAAGGCCCTGGGTTCAATCCCCAGCACCCCCCAAAAAAGAGTCATCTGGGATCTAACTTTAAATACAGATAATGACCACCATCAAAAGAGATTCTGATTAAGTATGTCTGGTAATGGGGTCCACATTTTTAAACAACCTCAGATAATCCTTGGTCCATGCTGCAAAAACATCACATGGCCAACCTGTGGTAGGATCTGGAGCTAAAAATTTATTTTAAGTCTGGGCCATGGTAGGTCAAAGCCAGAAAAAGAACCTCCAAATAAATAAAGACAGCACCCAGAGTTCAGCAGACTTAGAAGACACGATGGAGCTTCCAGGATACTAAGAGGTAGAGGGAGGGGCTTTTAGTTATCTAAAAAAATCTAATAAGGTATAGCCACAGTTAAAGCTGTTAGATTCTATTAGATACCTTTATATATTTTCAATAATCATCCACTTTTTTACTTGAGCTAGTTCCTTGCAACTAAGAAACCTCAACAGAGTATCAACACAAAAATTAAAAGACAACCACAAAATTATGTCACAATGAGCAATAACTACCTATTAAAACCTATTCCAAAGATTTCAGATTCTTACCAAGAAAATATAAAGAATTTGATTAATTTTATATATCAAGGGCTGGATATATAGCTCAATAATAGAGTGCTCACTATTAAAAGTACTGTCTGCCTAGCATGTGTGAGGCCTTGAATTCAATTCCCAGCAACAAAAACCCAACATTTTTTACATATCAGACTACTCAGGCATAGAAAAGTAACCTTAAGACTAATCTCACCTGTAAAAATATTAACCCATCTGCTTAAAAGATACTTTTTAAGAGTTCCTTTATAATTTTAAGATTTTATAGCCTTCCCCATGACAAAACTAGACAAAGAAGTTATTTGCCATGTTCTGATCATGGCTACTCCTATGCCTGGAGGTTATGTATATGTATGTTATAATAAGTATAATAATGGCACAAGTGACCACACATGAAGGTCTACTGTTATCACTCTACCATTAATTATCTCTTCATCACTCCGAAACATTAATAAGTGCCTACTATGTATATAGACTTGTATTAGCTCCCAAAATACAGTTTCTCCATTTGAGTATTTTAAAATCTAATAAATTATAAACAGTGGGCACAGTGATATGCACCTATAATTCCAGTGACTCAGATTGGGAGGTGGGGCTGAGGCAGGAAGACAGCAAGATTGAGGCCAGCCTTAGTGAGACTTCTAATTTAGCAAGACTCAATATCAACTTAAAAACTAAAAAGGACTGGGCTGGGGCTATAGCTCAGTGGCAGAGAATCTGCTTGGCATGCGTGAGGCACTGGGTTCAATCCTCAGTACCACATAAAAATAAACAAATAAAATAAAAGCACTGTGTCCATCTACAACTACAAAAAAAATTTAAATAATATAAAAAGGACTAAAGATAGAGAACACCCCCGGGTTCAATCTCCAGTACAAAAAAAAAAAAAAAAAAGTAACACATTATTTTAATGAATTAACATTGAACAAAAGACCTTTGTGAACATTATATTTTAAAATTGGTAAATTGCCATTTTTCCTGACACACAATCAAGATTTGGGGCATAAGACAATGGTGTTCAAATGACTGACCTTGATATATAATCAAATTTGAGCTGTTATTCAAGTTGGTCTCTGTCAACACAACCTCCCGCCTAAAGTAGGTCTACAAACTTATTTTGTAGCACTAGGCAGGAATTTGTTTTCTTAGCCAACACTATCCTTTCAGTCAACATAAAACTTCAAAGAACTCTAAAGTATCTCTCACTAGGGGAAAAAAATTAGGCATTGTCTCATGGAAGGACAGAAAATGAAACATGCAGGTTAAATGAAAAGCAAAATATCCTCAAAGACTAGGGATGGAGGACTTAGGTAGAATAGAATTATTCTATGGCATTATACCCTTATTAGCATGTGTTGCAAACAGGAACATATTTATCAGAACAAAGGAACGCTTCTTTTCCATATAATCAAAGTAAGTACACAAAAGTCTTTAAGAAAGGAATCTATGATAAGACTGGTGTTAAAGGAACAATCAACCAGAAAAGGATCTTTAATAATTGCTACCTAAGAAATAACACTGTAGAGAAAGGAAGAAAGTACTTTCTTATGATTCTCCCCTTCTCCACATACACACATAAACACATGGGGGTTTTATTCATAGCTAGCTACAAAAATTATTTTCCTCATATATCTGAGAAACAGACATGTCATAAACCTGATGTAGCAGGAATATCCTAGCTTAGAAATTAGAAAAACTTAACTTTAAAAAGGAGTTCTTGGGCTGGGGTTGTGGCTCAGTGGTAGAGCACTTGCCTAGCAAATTGAACTGGGTTCAATTCTCAGCACCATATTAATAAATATTTTTTTAAGGAGTTCTTAGCACACTAAAAGTATTACTTTAAAAACTATGTGATCGGTAATAAATTAATAAGCCTCATGTCACAGATACAATAAAGGTAATATCTGATCTGGCCAATACTACAGTGGAGGAGTATCATACATGCATTTAACCTATGGGGATTCAACTTACATGTTCATAGGGGAAAAGGAATAGGAAAGAGAGAAAGATATTAAAGGACAATTAAAAGGACTGAATACATACTGCCTTCGTAAATCCGCTAATTTAGAAGTCAGAGCAGATATTTCTCCAAGGGAACGCAGAATGTCATCTCTCTCTTTAGGATCATCACACAATTCTGCTATTTTCCGAGCTTCAGCCAAAGCCCCTCGGATCTGTTCTTCTCCTTCAGGTCCACCATTTGGATCTGCAAGCCAATTCTACAGACAGAAAGAGAGAATACTGCAGTCTACTCATGAACCACATTTAATTAACCTTAACAAAGCCATCAGAAAAAAAAAAAAAAAATCTAAATCCCATAGCACACCAGTAATTGTTTTCTAGAGTGATAATTATTATTGTTTTATAGAGGTGTTTGGCTTCATTCTAAGATCGAATCAATCTCTCATCTTTTTTTTTTTCCTTTGGGAGTTGGAACTCAAACCCAAGGCCTTGTGCATGCTAAGTATGTGCTTTACCTCTGAGCTATATCCTCAACCCCTCCTTCATCTTTTTAAAAACAACTTTGTTCCTATCCATTAGCATAAAATATCTTCATAAACCTTTATCTCATCCTTAATCAGAAACATTTAAGTTTATCAAACATTTGTTTGTGACATACTTGAAAATGATTTTATATAAGAGTAGATCTAGCATGTGTAAAGTACTGGGTTCAATTCTCAGCACAACATATAAATAAATAAATAAACAAACAAACAAATAAATAAATAAATAAAAATAAAGGTGCATTGATAACTTAAAAAATAAGTAGAATCAGAAAACTTTGACTCTTTACACTTCTATGACGAAATACAGTTGAGAATTCTGAGAAAAGGAACAGTTTCAATGTACTATAATCTATAACAGGAATTAGGATTCTCTTGGTAGTCGGAGTGCTCACTTTTAACTAGTCAAAATAGTCAAAATGAAGACCTTCATTTCAAACTATAGATAAACATTAGTGTAAACTGTGATGGTAGGGGATGTGTTAACATTGGTAACTGCTGGGAACAAGTCAGTCAGTCATCACTTAGGAACACCCATTATCTACCCACACTAAATGATGAGAGGCGTAGAGAGAAAGAAAAGGAAGAAGGGGAAAGGAAGGGCTTGGGGATATTTGTGGAATGCTTCTCTTTCTCTTTTACTTCCCACCCCTCCTGAAAATCATTACATTTACCTGAGCAGCATCAATCTTCTTTGCTATGCTCTGCTTTGAGTTTGTCATGGCTTCCAACTTTCGAGCTGCATTCTCCACCTTTGCTGTGAGCACATCTAGACCTTGAGATACCTGCTGGGCTTTCTGCATGGCCACTGGTGAAGCTCCTTGACCTCTATTCAGACAAAGATACTGTCATTGCACCTTCTCAAATACTTAATAACAAAATATTCCTTAACACCACAGTACATGCCATTTTTGTTAGCATGCTTGTCTTTTTTCATTTTCCCCAGTAATCTAGGATAACACAAGAAAACAGAGCTAAACAAAGCAAGATATCCAAACCATCTTTCTCTTTTGCTTTTAAAAATACACATGAGCTTTATGGAACTGCATAACCACTTTGAAGTCAGGCCAGCAAATTTTGATAATCATTATTCGCCTCTAGGTAGTGATTATATAACCAAATCTAAACTTCAGTGGGAAAATGTACTGGGGATCTCATTGCTATGGAGGACTTTGTTACCATAGTAATGTGTGCTTTAGAAATAAGTAGCCATTAAATTGTCTTATTTATGGGCGAGAATACACTGAAAAGGCAAATACATACAGAGTAATTGAAAACGCATCACAATGACAAATTTAATCTGTTTGAATCCTAAATTTTGGTGCCTCAGGGACTTTATGATGTTTAACCTCCTTTGGCTTCAGTTTTTTCTCTAATAAAATAAAACTAATGTAAAATGAAAGAAAGCAATAATACAGTACTTGCCCTGCTTACTTAACAGAGTATCAAGCATCAAGATAATATACTTGAAAACACTTTGACAACAAAGCAATATAAATATCACAATCTACTGTTATGACTGAATTATCATTTGTGTAACAAACCTAATGACCTAATGATGATCTTAATAACCTTAATCCATTTGTAGACAAAACTAGTTAGAACTGGGCAGGGAAGTACATGGTGATAAGAAGTATATCATTTTCCTATAAAGTTCCTAAAGAACTATTTTCACCTCAGAAATGGTATGGTATTACTACAAAAAATAATATGTTTTGCAGAAACTTGTTCTCCCTTGTACATGTCTTTCTTTCTTCTTCTTCTTCTTTTTTGCAGGTTCAATCCCTAACTTTAGAATGAACTCTAAAACATCTTTGCTTCCCTTAATAATAATATGCACCTATCATTGAATTACCTACCCTCTTTAAAAAAAATACATCTGTTTTTCATCTATACCAATACTTGAAGTAATAAACTCCATAAATTCATTGCCAGGTATATAAAAGGTATACACACACACACTCTCTCTCCATTTTCGTGGACTTGAAGACTTTCTTTACCTTCCAGAAGAATGAAGACTTAGGAAACATAATATTTATGATTTAATTTACTATTTCCCCCTTCAAATTTAGTAATTCATGATGAGGAATCTTTGGCATGTGAATACAACTGCAAAAAATGTAAAAATAAGTATAGGCTACATTAAAAATAAAAAGTTTGCCAAGTGTGGTGGCTCACACTTGTAATTTCACTGACTTGGGAGGCTGAGACAGAAGGATTCCAAATTCGAGGACGGCCTCAGCAATTTAGCAAGGTTCTAAGCAACTTAGCAAGACTCTGTCACAAAATAAAAATGAAAAAGTCTGGGGATGTGGCTCCGTTGTTAAAATGCCCCTGGATTCCAGTGGCAAAAAAAAAAAAAAAAGTTAATTAAGGAAGACATTTGAGGCCAGCCTCAGAAACTTAGCTAGACCCTCAGCAACTTAGCAAGATCCTATTTCAAATTAAAAAGGGCTGAGAATATATATAGCTCATGGAAAAGCACTCTTGCTCCTGGTTTAAAAAAAAACTCATTAAGTCCCATGAGGATAAAATTATATTCTTACAATCTAGAAACTCTTCATGACCAGAAGAATATCAACAGGAAGATAGCTTTCCAATCTTTCTTCATGAAAGGATATTGTAGGCTCCACTGTGAAACAGGCCCAAACCCACTCATCACTGTTCTAGCCTTTTTGCTTTAAAGACTAATAGTTGATCCCATACAATTACCTCATTCTCTTGCTCATATTCATCTCTCTAAACACATACAATTGTGTATTTGAGAATTCCAAGTGAAAACTGTCTACCACACTGTGAAAAGGCTGTAAACAAAAGAGCCAGAAATGAGAAATTAAAAGAGCCGAGAATCTTGTCAAATTGCATTGGCATTTCTCTGAATGGGAACAAAACTTCTTTTTGTCCCTTCAGCAAAGTTAGTGCCATGCTCATGACAAGGGAGACTGCTTCTCAGCAGGAGAAAGGCTCCCTGAACTCAATGAGATCACATTTATTTAAGCTGTTTCTTCTCCTTGTCAAGATAGGGACACAATCTGAAGGCCCCAAGCTTCCAGGACGATGGTCAATCCACAAATCCCTGGAAACCATAGGAAACATTGAATGGGAATGTTCATTGGCATCTTTTTAGGTAGGGATAAATGCTTTCATCAGATTATAAAAAGTGATCTTGGTCCAAAAAAGATTAAGAACTACTCCTTAAGGGGCTGGGGTTGTGGCTCAGTGATAAAGCACTCGCCTAGCACGTGCGAGGCCCTGGGTTTGATCCTCAGCACTACATAAAAATAATAAAGATATTGTTGTGTCCTACTAAAAAATAAATAAATATTTTTAAAAAATAATCACTCCTTTTTAGATGTGTATTCTTCAGGGTGACTAGTTTGAAATCAAGAGGTTTCACAACATTCTCAAAGCAAAATTAATTTTCATGTACACTAGTGTCTTGGAACACTTCTACTTTCTAAAAGCCCATAGCATAAAATTCCATAAAAATGAGGAACTTTTTGAACTTTAGTAATTACGTGGAAGAATTCCAAATAAATCTATATCATACTGATTTGTCTCAACAATAAATTATACATTTATTTGAGTTATGAGGGGGAAAATTCCAAACGTCAAGACTTACTGAGGGTAAAAGGTAGTTAAAAGAATTAAAAACCAAAAACTAGTGCAGAAATACAAACTCATAAAGAACCCAGAAATAGCTGGGCATGGTGACACACGCACACCAGTAATCCTAGGGATTTGGGAGGCTCTGGCAGGAGGATTGCAAGTGTGAGACCAGCCTCAACTTAGCAAGGCCCTAAGCAAGATCCTGTCTCAAAATGAAAAATAAAATGGGGGACTAGGGTTGTGGATTAGTAATAGAGTGTTTGCCTAGCATGTGTGAGGCACTGGGTTTGATCCTCAGCACTACATAAAAGTAAGTAAATAAAATAAAGTTATTGTGTCCATTTATAACTAAAAATTTTAAAATTTTTAAAAATAAATAAATAAACAAATAGGGCTGGGGATGTAGCTCAGTGGTAAAGCACTCCTGGGTTCAATTCCTAGAACCCACTCTGCCAAAAAGAAAAAAAGAGCCCAGAAATTACCAGCTTAAAGGATGATCTATTTGATTTCTAAAATGATGTGAAATAATTTCAATGTTTTCACTCTTTATATTTCTTTCTACCCATCTTTCTTAATATATACCTAAACAAGACAGACTTCAACAATGCCCCTTATTTTTCAAAAATCTATGGCTACAAACTAAAAATCCAATTTATATTTCTATTTCTATTATAGAATAAGTTACAACTTTATTAGGTATACACTTGCATATATTAAAAGTTTAGAAAAAGGAAAGTTCACCTCAATTTCAGAAAAACTAATATAATGAAATACCTGTTTTATCTACTAGCCAAAGATAACTCAGTAAAACTGGCACAGACTTGCTTTCTGTGTGAATTACTTACTACAAGTCTGTTAGGAGCAGAAAAACTTTACCTAGCTCGGAGGTCAGCCACTTGATCAGTCATCTGCCCTAGCATTTTGCAGGTTCCCAGGATCTCCCTGCGTTCCTTGCCTGCACAAAGTTCACCAACTTTTCCAGCTTCATCTAAGATCTGCCTGATGGCCTGTTCACCAGCATCCCCTAAAATAAAAAGATAGTTAATATCTGCATTGTAGACCCATTAAACATTTAGAGAGGATACTTTACACATCATTTCATTCCTGAAGGAATAGATGATTTTAATTGACAAGTGAACAGAAGACAATCCATCTGATAGCTAATAGCCAAGCGATGCCCTTACAGCTGAGGTTTCAACCACAGATACTGCTAAAATAGATACTTGGAACCATATCCATTTGGAGATTCTAAGCAGCTTGTGGTAATAATGTGGATGATGAAAATAGACCATCCTAATTTAATAGTACTTAGCACCTCCAAACTCCATTAAGCTTTTCGCTCATTCAAATGTTAATCTAAAACTGAAAAAATATTAAATTATAGAGTACACAAAGCCAAACTCAATAACATACTTGGATCTTATCTTTATATAGTCAACTTCACTTTCCAATTTTTATTGACATTACTATTTAATCTACTTAATTAAGTACTCTGTTGACATAAATGGAAGTTTACCCAATGGGAATTAGCAGAGAAGAGCTTTTATTCAAAATAATTACCTTTCCAATTTGGGGAATGGGTGAAAAAATAATTTTGCAAAGAATGCCCAGTTTGGCTTTGTTTATTCCTCCACAGTAAGAGGTGATATGGCTTATGCCCTTCATTCTTTTAAGGTCCAATAACGCTTCCACTAGTTAAAACTATCAGAAGATGAGCTATGTTCCAAATGTTATAGTAGTAATCTCAGGATTGCAAAATTCTGAAGGATTTATTCTATTCTTTTATTTGCTTCAATTTTAGATTTTTATTCTATGTATCAGAAAAGCAAAACTAAAGGGTTACCTGGGGAGGCACTGGGGTCACGGAGCCAACCTTTGGCCTGGTTCAGTTTGGAGTCTATGGAGGCCAATGCTCTCTTCATGGCTTCAGTGTCCTTTTGAAGAGAAATCCCACAATTATTTTTTTTGCAATCACTGAGGTACCATAAAACAAAGGAGTATTACAGCACTAACATACAAAAGCTAAGGTAGTCCTACAATGGTCTTAATAATCTCATCACAACACAATTCTTATTGCTATCAAAATGCAGCATCTTGCATGCAAATCTTCAGTTAATTCTATTCTGTTTCCTTGTGTCTATTGCTAAAACTGTGAAAACTGGTAAAATTGCTCAAGCCAAAAGATGTTTAATGTCTTCAACAGAAAAAAGCTCTGTTGTCACATGCCTCATTATCAGCCTTTCTACTAGTCAACATTCATCTACTGCAGCCTTGCCAGAGCCCTCCCCGCTTCAGGGAAGCCTAATTAGTATGTGGTGCCACAAATCACAATTCTTTTACATCTTGTTTTGAAATATACACCCAAACTGGATGATGTTTCACTTTAATTAATCTGAAAAACTTGGAATTACTGGTTGGAAAAAGATATTTAAAAAGTTAATGTAGCAGTTTTGTTTTAATTCTCAAAAAAAAAAACCCATTTAAAGTTATACAAGAAAAAAAAATTTTGCAGCTCTTCCTTACTACATCTCATCCTTAGTTTCTTTATAATCCCTAATCTGGAAAAAGAGGCAACATATAATAAATGGGTCTTGATTGTTTACAAACAGGATTCATGATGATAAGCATAAAATCTCCCAGGATACAGCTGGGAGACAACATATTAATTCCTCTAAAAAATGTGAGTATTCATAAAATTTGTTTGAACAGAGGAAAATGCAGAGAACAGCACAACAAATACCCATGTACACATTCTCAGAACTGGTAGGCTGGCCACCTCTTCAGGATCTATTTAACATCTCAAAAGAAAGTCTATCTCATTCTTGCTCCAAGGAATTGACTCCTATGGAGTCAATCCATCAAAGCACAGAGTTAACCTCTAAAATTCTAGCCAATGTCCTATTATCCTAACTTTCCTCTATTTCCAATCCTAAAGAACTGAGGTTCTTAGTGATGTTATACCACCAATTTTCCACAAGAGGGCACGAGGAGCTTTCCCACTTTCAATGTGAAGGAGACCAGCCCTAGCACAAATAAAAAGCACTGGCTGCATTCATAATCAGGCTTAAAGTTAGCAGCCTGACCCCAGGTTTTTCAAAGTCTCTATTCAAATGATGGGGCTCCGAACGTTAGGATTCCTTCCTTCCCCATCTAAACAGATAGACTGTTCTGTTCTAACCTTATTTCTCAGCCACAGCACCAAAAAAGAGGTTAACTAAATTACTAAAAAAAAGGACGTAAAATATTTTTATTATCAAGTTACATGGGATTATGGTAGCTATCCATAAAATGTAGCATTGTGAAATTTGAAAATCCATTTGTAACTAGTACAAATAGACAAGTTGTATTTCTGAGTGCTTTGATTTTAAGTGGTTTAAATATCTGTTCTTCTCTTTCACCTTGATTTATATTAATTTGTACAGCAAACCTTGTCTCCAAAAGTAATGCAACACTTAATTCAAATTAGCAAGATCCAAAACAATATCTTCTTAAAAGAAAATCTCAGGTAACTCCTAACCTCAGGAAGACAGATAGCCTTCAGGGTTTAACACAAGTTATTAGGTATAATACACAAATTATTTAGGTACAGATTAAAACACAAACACACACGTACACAAGCTCTTACTTAGAAAGTATGTGAACACTCTGGAGAGGAGAAATTGTGTCAATGTAAAAATATTTAATTTAAAACCTGTTAATAGCATTTCCTTAACACATTTTCATTTTCAGTGAGAAAACCAATAGATACCAAGTATTACATTTCAAAACCTAAATTCAAAAGGGAGGGAAAGCCCTACATGTTAGATGTTGGTTTTGCCACTTTCCCCCTCAATTATTTCAATGAATCTCAAATTTAAATATAATTTGATTTTACAAATTAAGAAACAGGGAATCACTCGGGTTTGTTGGGCTTTGTCTTGTTTTGCTATAGTCCTGGGGATCAAAGCCAGAGCCTTAAGCATGCTAGGCAAGCACTTTACCACTAAGCTACAGCCCCAATCCTTGTTTTATTTTGCAACAAGATGTCACTAAGTTGCCGGGGCCACCCTTGAACCCACCATCCTCTTGCCTTATCCTCCCAAGCAGCAGGGATTACAGATGTATCCCACCATACCCAGCCATCTCTGGCTTGTTCACTCCAGATTTCATTCTTTTATTTCAGATAAAACTTGAGAATTTTTTTCTTTTACCAAAGAGAGTTGCCAATGATGTCATTAAGCTTCTACAACAGTCGCAAATCTCTTTTTTCAACTTTGGCTTTGGTTGATACTGCCCAGAAAATAAAATGTAGACATCAAATTCATAATCCTCACTAACATAAATAGCTGCTTTTATCCTCCAATGCTCCAAAATGATTTGAAACACAATGGAAAAACAAGCTTTGCTCTATTCAGCATCCTCAAAAATCATTTCTTTTTTCTCCCCAATAAAGCTCAAAAGGCTTCTATACTACCAAAAAAAAAAAAAGAATATGATTCTCAGGAATTGAGTAACTTACTCCTGAATAGTAGATCTGACACCACCAAGAAGTTAAAATTAAGAGATATTCTTTTTCCCTAAATAAAAACAAGGGAAATTTTGAAATTAAGCCACATTTTACAACTGGGAATTTCAACTAGTTAGCAGGTTTTTCTTTGCTCTTGTTTTTGTTTTCCTTCTGTGCTGGGGATTAAACATCTCAAGCCTTTTTTTATTTTTTACTTTTGAGACAGGGTCTCAGTAAATTGCTGAGAGTCTTGATAAATTGCCCTTGAATTTACAATCTTCCTGCCTCAATCTCCTCAGTAGCCTCTGCACCAGACAGTTACCAGTTTTTAATAATGAATTTTAGACCATTTTGGAGGTTTAAAACTTATCATTGAAAAGGCCGCATTAAATTCTTTCTGGAAGGTTATAAACAATAATTTAAACACAATGCAGTGCAATGTCGCATCTATTAAAAACAAGAGTGTTTATGGGAACAAATATTTTGGTCTCCTAAGAATCTCATATTTCTTTTGCAGGACAGATGAAACTGATAAAATTCTGTCATAAGAAATATAAGTACATTAACTTTAGGATATAATATAAACAAATTCACCAAACACTAAGCATTAGAACTCAATTTGCAGATATATTTATAAAAGATAAAAATAATTATAATCTTGTGGTCAACCATACTATGTGCCCCGAGCACTTTGTTAAACTCTGTCACATAAATCTAAGTACCCAGAGTACAATCTGAGTATGAAATAGAAGGAAAAAAATACAACAATGTTTTGAGAATTCTTCTCCATAAAAATTCAAATTTAGGAAAAAAGTCTCCACCAATCTTCAATCTGTTTTTTATTTGTTTGTTTTGTTTGTTGTTTTTTCAAAGAGTGAGAGTAAAAAAAGACCAGATCTAGTCATGCAACTTTGGGACAGCTGGCAGGTAGTATTCTGCCCTCCTCCATAACCCCTTTTATTATAAAAATCTTATCAGATCAAGTTTTAAATGAAAAAATGCAGCCTTGGCACTGTCCCCCACAAACCAAAAGATGGAAGGTCATCCTAAGAGAATACTGATTTACATGATTTTCCAGGAACTGAAACACTCCTAAAATTCAATATATGTTTAGGCCTCAAAAATACCTGTGAATAATACTGAGATCCTCTATACAGGATCAAGAAGAGCTATCATTAGGAAAGTGATGTCCTGTAATCCCAGGAATTTAAAATTGGAAATTTTAAATATGGGGAATAAGGACCTCTCTATATCACTCCCCAAGCCGCTTTTCCCTTCTTCCACTAACACCTCCCTTCCCACCGCATTCCATTTCTGATAACATTTTCACTATCATAACTTATCTAGTCCTGAGACTTCAGGCAAGTTATCTTCTCAGGACCTCGGTTTCTCTTTGCTCATCTCTACGAATACCTTCCCAGCTCTAAAAATCTAGGCCACCTATGAGCACACAACCAGATGAATCAGCTAGCTGAAGATAACAGATCAGAAAGGAAACATAAACTCCTTTGACATTTTGGGGGATTTTCTCCTTATTGGGGGAGGGGAAAGAATAACACATCATAAATACCTGAATTAACTATTTATCCTGAACAGAAAAATCCTTCATTCTATTAGCTGCTAAAACAAAACACTAAAACATTCTTTAAAAGTTCATATACAACCTGTTTTTAAAAATAATCAAATAGGGGCAGGGGCTGTAGCTCAGTGGTACAGCATTTGCCTAGCATGTGTGAGGCACTGGGTTCAATCCTCAGTACCACATAAAAATAAATAAAATAAAGGCATTTAAAAAAAGTTGTATCTGTTTAAAGAAAAGGAAAAATAAAATAAAATAAAATCCTTAAATCTCAACGGTTTGCAGTAAGGGATAGTATTACAGGATGGCATGTTCTAACCAATATTTCCTTCTTTGGTAAAGTATATGCAGGACCTCTGAGTCAGTCACTACTTTTACTCATCACCAGTTTAGGACTACAGTGGGAGGAAACTCCCCACAACTCATTTTGAATAACCATATTTAATGACTCAAGTTATCTTAGCAGTGAAATGCTTTTCAAATTTTTGTCTCATTTTTTCTTAATTTCCAACATGCAACAAAATACAAGTACTATTAATACACAAAAAAAATAATATTGAGTATTAAATTTATAAAGAGTAGTATTAGAATTATGTTTAACTTAAATTCTTTTGGCTCATAATGTATTCCTAAGAAAAAATATTAACTTGACTTTCAATGATCACTATGATTGTTGATTTAAGAAAGGGACACTTTTATTTTTAAAAGAAATAGTGTTTAAAGTCAAAATCCTTTTAAATTTATAAATTTGCAATTTGAATATAGGTATAAAATGTCAAATAGCCATTGCATTGCCTCTTCAAAACCTGAACTTAATTGGCAAGACGCACTTTTTATCAAGAATTCATTCCACTTACTTTCTTCCCCCATTTTTCTAGAGGAACCATCACTTTCCAGAAGAATACTGCACCAATGGGGAAGCATGAAACAAGTATGGTAAGACAAAGTTAATTATATATTAGTAGGGCCAAGAGGAGGCGAAAGACACTGTATGCATTGAACAGAATGGGAACTCAGTGATAACAGACACAAGGTCTGATTAATTCACTGCTTACAGTTGAGCAATGAAAGATGCATAACCCTAATAAACAGAAAAACAGCCCAAATCCTAGTTACCAATGTCAGTTTTAAGGTAATTTTTTTTGCTAAATATTCTTGTAACTAATAAAAATTATTTTTTAGGGAGTGAGCAGAGGTAAGAGTGGATGGGAACAGGGTTGGGAGGAAGAGTTGTCTTGTATCTCTTTTTACAGTATTTTTATTTTTTTGAACCAGTTAAATGTATAACAAAAGTAAACAGGTTTAAAAATTTCTTGTTCATTCTGATGTCATGTATTTGAGCTTCTTTTTGCTTGAACTCACTGATTTTACTTTCTTTCACTCCTGATAAAGTTAGTTTTGCAGCATCCTAGCCAACTTACTTTCTCCTAGATGAACATAAAACTGGGACGGCTTTAAGACCACACATGGTGAGGAACAGGTCTATTCCTTATATATCCTCCCAAGTCCTGAAAAACTCAATGGAAGTTGTTTTGTTTTGTTTTGTTAAAGAAGTAGCACTGGATCACAGTACAAAATAAAGCTGAGCACTTATTCACTTACTCACATTTAGCACTTATTCACTAAATGATGAATGACTTTCCTCTCAAAAATAGAGAAACATTAAAATTAAATGCCTGTTCCTTCTTACTACTTTCTCATCCACTAAAAGCAAAGGAAAGAGATTAGTTTAGGGGAACATGAAGTCAGAAAATTATGGCTGATTCACGGCTCAGACAGTTCACATAGTAAGCCATGGACTGAAGTTAAGAAAAACACTAGATATACATAGTTTGCTTCTTTTGTCCTTTGGATTTTGACAAATCAAAGGATTATTATGCAGGACAGGTGCCTCATCTAAGCTATCTATCCTACTCATTTTCATTTTGACTTAAAAGTTCCAATTACACAACTCCAAAAGCAAAATTTCAGAGCCCATCAAGAAGACTGGTGGGAGAGGCACATACAGAGATGGCATCAGCTGGAAGTATCCTTTCCTTAGAGCAGGGTCTACATACAGGTAACTCAAAGGTTACCCAGCTACCTGGGGAAAACTGCTTCACATGAAGTCAGTGTGAATGACCAGGCAAAATAAGTCCTAAGGATCCTGCTGAAAACAGATTAAAAAAGCACCTACCAAATACAGAAATCCTGATGGCCCATAGTAATGTGTTTCCTTTTGTTTCTCCCCAAAGAAATAGCTCAATATGAGCAGAGTCAAACAGAATGTGCAGCACAGCCAGAGTCCCATATTAAATCACATTCTAACGCATAGTCAAGCACAGTGTTACACACCGGCATACAGAATAAGGCACAGCACACAGCACAAGAAAACCCCACGGACATGCTTTTTCTATTTTTAAGCAAAAAAGAAACTAAAGGGCAAGAGAAAGCTTACCTTCTAAACGTGAGAAAAAGAATAAAACAAACAAGAGAACAACAATAAAAAAGATGCATAAAGAAGTCACAACAGGGAAGTAAAAGTCAAGTATGCAAAAGCAAAATTAAATCAATATCAAAGATTTTAAATGATTTTACCATGTAAATTTAAAATATAATCTTAGAACCAGTTGAAGAACTGCACATCAATGAGAAAATGCCTGTTAAACAAATCCATAGTTGAAGTAAACTAATTTAATATCCATTGTTAAATTACCTTTCTGGGTAAAAGAGAAAGGGCTGGTGGTTTTTAGGTCCTTGCTTTGACCCTACCTTTTACGTGTCCTGGAGGAAAAACATCTATATCTCTACTAAACAACCAACAAAAGTCAAACTATAAAATCCCCTCTTTAGTCAGCTACCAGCCTGCTGGGTGACCCTGGAGACATTTGGGTCTAGATCCTAGAGCAAGCAGTATATTCCCCAAACTGCCTGCATCTTGGGCTCCTAAGTATAAACACAAATGTCTCTGCTCTTCCAGACGTGGAAGCTTTGTTCATAGTCACTACATAGGAAAAAGTGGACCAGAGTGGCAGTAACACAAAACCACTGCTGACAGACTCTAAAAGGAATCCACCAATCCCCTTAAGCCCAAGAAGAGGTTCTAGACAGGGTGAAGGGACTTCACAAACTAACTGACAAATGTAAAGACAAATATTTTAAATAAAATTTCCTTAGAGAAAAGGGAATAATGAAGAGACACATGTACAAATGCTAAGATGTTCCTCTGTATATTCCTCTGAATCAAAGGTTGGGTAAAGGAAATTTTTCCATAAAGTTTAAAATTATAGGCATATTCTGTGTCTTTCTTAGTCACCTGGCTACAATCACCAACATACAAGGTAGAGATCCCACCCAGGGGACTATACATTCCTCATCAGCCAACCTGAAAGAAAGGCTACCCACCTCAGCCTTCAACCAATATTCATTCCACATGACTATTTATTCTACCTTGGAACGAAGAAATTTGCAAAGGTAGCAAGTAACCCATGAAACAAAAGTAAAGAAGAAATTACATTCACAATACCTAAGTAGTCTTATGATATACACAATTACAAGATAAAATCTGCAACAGGTAACAATCAAAATCACCTAGGAAGGGAGAATTCAGGATTTTGCTTATTTCTCCTCCAATAACACTTACTTTGCTGGCCCAGGCATCTTCATCCCAAGAAGTGAGTTGTAATACACGGATGATCTCATTAATTTCAGCACTCATCTTTTCTACAGTAAAATTGCGATTTTTCAAAGCTTCTTCTATTCCTTGGTTTTTTGAATTTTTAGTTGTTACAAAAATCTTCATAGCTATAAAAATAAACAAAAGATCAGCAACTGAAGTTGGAATTAAATCTTGTTGTGTACAATATTCATACAAGATGTTCTACACTTTGAACCCATATTTTGAATTTCTAAAGTCTTAGAAATATACAAAAACAAACACTACAAATCTGCCAATAAAGTTCCAATATTACAACTTTCATTGCAAAGAAATCTAAAGGTACAAAACATCACCACTACCTAATTAACATGCATATACTGATGAGTTATAGTCATAAAATATCTAATATTCTTAATATCCTTAAAAAAAACTGGTTCCACCCACTGCAAACCTAATGGGACAGGATGAAAACCATCAATAATACTATGGAGTATCCTGCTGCCTCCAATCTCAACAGAAGACCCCAAAGAATCAATTTATCTTCCAGGACTTCTCTCACTATGGAGCAGGGACTTTCTAACTCCCAGAAGTAAAATAGAAAAAATTAAGAATGATAATAAGGAGCATTAGAGAAAGAATATCTTCCCATCAAATTATTAAAAATTTCATAAGCAAAGATTAATTAACACTTTATTGAGTTACCCAGATTAGAAAGAAACCATCTTCCAATGCACATAGAACACATGGCCTCAAAACATTCCTAGAGCTAGGGCGATCACTCAGTGGTAGAGTACTTGCGTCGCAGAGGCAAGGCCCTGGATTCAATCCTTCCCCAAGTCCCCTCCTTTTGTGTGTGTGTGTGTGTGTGGTACTGGGGTTTGAACCCAGGACCTTGTTCATACTAAGCACATACTCTACCACTGAGCTACATCCCCAACCCTCCTAGATTCAATCCCTAGCAACATATGCATGCTCACACAACACAAACCACCACCACCACCACCCCACAAATACTTTCCACATAGGATCCTATCTACAAATTTTTGTTTTGTAGTGCACGTAAGAGCATTTTGAACTCTTACATTCATATCTCCTTTTTTAGTTTCTATCTAAAACATCAGAGCAGGTAACTAGAGTCACACTGATATGCCTCATAACATTTTAAAAATGAAGCTGACCTCTGAGAGCTAAACTAATTAACTAACAGTCAGATTAAGATAATTATGTAAACCAAGCATGGCTGGACACAGTGGTACACCCATGTAATCCCAGTCACTCTGGAGCCTGAAGCAGGAGAATCATGAATTCAAAGCCAGCCTCAGTAACTTAGCAAGGCCCTAAGCAACTCAGTGAGACCCTGTTTCTAAATTTAAAAAAAAGGGGGGGGGGGGGGTGCTGGGGTTGTGGCTCAGTGGTTAAGCGCTCTGGGTTCAATCCCTGATACCAAAAAATAAATAAATAAAAGAAGGATTGGCACATACTAAACACTCAGTAAGTACAAATCCCTTTTGCTAGGTGAGAAAGCAGCCATCATGTTTGCATTTTGGGGCTATGCTCAAAGTGAAAGTGGTCCCAGCTGGTGGCCAAAGAGCTGATCTATTCACAGTACAGAAAACAGTTAAATATCTTTTTAGGAAAATTGTGCTAACACTGAAAAGGGCTCTGAGTTCATTTCTTTATTATACAGTGCTCTATGTAGCCATTCTAGTTTCTAATTATTTTTCTATAACACAAGTAAAGGTGTGAAAAAATCAATGTCCATGATTAGAGGAGATTCCACCTCTCAAGGAAAAGGTCCCGTTAGAGTTTTAGGAGAACAGACTAGGCCACAGAAAGGGCAAGTTCAAACAAAGTACAGGAGAAGGAGAGCATTTGAGATGAATCCTCTTTTTTAGCATCATGCACCATCATGTAACACCCAATCAATCAGATCTCACTTTTACCCAAGCTAAAAGACATCAAAGGAAGCAGGAAAAAAAAAGTTCAGAACATACTAACATTTATTTTCCTTACAAACTAAAGTGCAAGCAGGAAATACCTGAAATGAGAACTGGAAGCAACTCTTTCACAGTGTTCATTGAGTTCACCAACATTACTCGGTGCTCCTGGTGAGTCAACTCCTGCTGTCTCTCATCAATCATCTTGGCCATCTTAGTCATTCCTGGGGCACAAGGAAGAAATTTTGCAGGATGAGTAGTAAAACAAGCATGGATCTGGCTCTCTAAGCCTAAATCCATTATGATTTACTATCAAAGTCCAAACCACTAATCACTGAACCCTAGCATTTATGCAAGTTTATTCCTTTTAATGAAGGTAATTTATTATATGAAAACTCTAAATACAATATAATTTTCATGTTTGACAAAAATATACTCACAAATATTAGAAACAGAAACAAATTAATACCTATTTGTAAAAAAAAATAAATGGACAAGTGGGATATTTTACCAGATTACTACACATACAGGTATCACACCATATATCTGGCCACCATGATGTGCTATGTAAGAATCCCATGTGAGCCTAGTGCTGAATATAGTGACTAAAAAAGTTCTAAGAATTTCAGTGCTGTGTTTTGTCTTCATCTTCATATATTTTTTTTTTACTTTCCAATTTGTCCAAAATAAGCATATACTACTTTTTTGTTTTTTAATAAGTTTTTAGTTGTAGATGGATACTTTATTTTATTTGTTTGTTTTTATGTGGTGCTAAGGATCGAAACCAGTGCCTCACACATACTAGGCAAGCACTCTACCACTGAGCCACAACCCCAGCATATACCACTTTTATAATTAGAAACAAATAGAAATATTATAAAAATAATCAGTTATGACAGTGCTTAAAAGCATCTGGTGTTTTGCAATCAGTCTGCTAGAACTTTTGGTTATTATTCAAAGGTGCTATGTGATTTTCTAAAGCTTTGATTTTCAAATTGCTCCTAGGACTTCAGGGGTGCTTTACTTCTGAGCTACATCTCCAGTCCTTTTTATTTTTATTTTGAGATAGGGTCTAGTAAGGTGCTGAGGCTGGCCTTGAACTTTCAGTCCTCCTGTCTCAGTCTCCCAAGTGACTGGGATTATGCCAGGCTACTCTGAGGATTTCTTAAATTGTCTCACAGACCATCCAAAAAGAAGCAGAAAGGTGGGGCTGCCTCTTTTTCATCCATAATAGTTTCCTTTTGTCTGTTATGCATAAAATTCCACTTGAGGAAATAGAAAAATTTTACAGTATAAGAAAGTTTAGAATACAGCTCTAAAGCAAAAAAAAAAAAAAAAATTTCCAGGTGATCTTCTTAAATTTCATTAAAGTGACTATACTGGCCAACATGGTGGCTCACAGGCTCCCAGTGGCTCGGGAGGCTGAGGCAGGAGGATTGTGATTTCAAAGCCAGCCTCAGCAAAAGCGAGGCACTGAACAACTCAGTGAGACCCTAAATAAAATAAAATACAAAATAGAGCTAGAGAATATTGCTCCTGAGTTCGATCCCTGGAACCCCCACCCCCCAAAAAAATGACTATACTGGAACCTAAAATACTGTAAGTATCAGGGCATGGTAGCACCGCCTATAATCAGGAGGCTAAGGCAGGAGGATCATAAATTCAAAGCCAGCTTAAGCAACTTATCGAGATTCTTGTCTCAAAATAAAAAAATTAAAAGAGTCAGGCACAGTGGCACAACCCTATAATCCAGGTGACTTTGGAGGTAAAGGCAGGAGAATCACAAATTCAAGACCAGCCTCCACAAAATAACAAGATCAGTTTCAAACAACAACAACCAAAAAAAAAAAAAAAAAAAAAAAACTTACTGTGGTGGCATAGGCCTGTAATCCCAGTGACTCAGGAGTCAGGAAGATAGCAAGTTTAAAGATGGCCCTACGCAACTCATTGACAACCTTTCTCAAATAAAAAATAAAGATCTGGGGATGTTGCCCAGTGGTAGAACATCTGTGGATTCAATCCCCAGTACATCAATCAATAACATTTAATAATAGGACTACAGAAATAGCTCTGTGGTATAGCATATTCCAGTCCTGGGTTCAATCCCTAGTACAGAAGGAAAAAATACTGTTTGCAAAATCCAACATTTTACATAAAACAGAAGAATTTTATAAGGTGATAAATATCAAGTTTATCATTTCTTCTTTAATGATTCTCAAGGTCATGTTACCTGTCTGTAACATCAAAAGCTGGTATCTATTTGTGTATTTTGAATATTAAATACTCAGATGCTTAAACAATCATTTCAAAATGAGATTTAACCACACAGCTCTTCTCTCCTAGATCTGATTATATTAGGCAGCCTTGGGCTAGGGCATTAATCCACAATAGTAGGCAGGCTAAGAGGTCAGAAAAAGCTAAAAGCCAGCTGGCAGACAGTGAAGGAATGCTGTGTAATGTGAAATGAAGAGGTCAGGATTCAGGGTGACCCTCAGCATTACAGTAATAGAAAAGTATTTTCTACGTTCTCCAGCAACATTTGCAATGTTGGTTTAATTTATTCCACAGGGCCAGAATTTGTAGAAAGCAGATTCAGATTTCATAGACAAAGGCATCTCCTCAGCAGAAGCTCCATCAACAGAACAGACACACCTGAAAGCCCAGTGCATGATCACCTATCTTCTGCAAAAAGACAAGTATCCTTTCCTCATGATCCAACATGGACAACCCACAAACACACAAAAAAATTTATTATAAAAACTCAATATGTCTAACCTGGCCCAAGATTCTTTGTGTAAGTGACCAAATCTTCCATAGTCTCCACGACCTCTGCCACTGTAAGATATTCCAAAATTCCTTTGCAAACTCGGATAATTTTACGAACCTGAAAACATATTTCAGAGTATTCAGTCAAGTGAGAGAATTATACATAGAAAACATGGTAATGCAAATGTGTAGCCACTAAACAATTATCAGTGTTCCATTATTATCTGTAAAACTAATTTATTTTTCTGGGAGAATCAGCATGGGCCTCAGATTGCCTACCTCAGCCTCATCGAAGGTAAGGAGTAGATCTGATGTGCCAGAGAGGATGCCCCTTGACCCATCAATTAGATAATCTCGAGCAGGCACTGAGTAAGGATCGGACTGAAGCATCTGGGCTGCTTGGACAAGCTTGGTGCAAGCATTCTCAACCCTGGGAGAAAGAACATGGGTTAACTGGCAGAACCAAGCAGAAGACTATCATGAAGAATTTAAATATATGTAAATTTACATTTTTTTTCTACATGAAAAATATCCAAGACCAACTGATAATCTGACTAGGTTTCTAGATTATTTGCAGTTAATGGGAGAACACTCGTTCATTCATTCTTTCATTCAGTGCACCAAATCTTTGTTCTTTGTTTTTTCTTGGCAACAAAAAAATTTTGAGAACACATGTAGGACCTTTTACATTATGTTGTTATCTCTCTGTAACTCCTTGTTTCTTTACTCCTTCCTCTCCATTCTATACATACTGCCATCAAAAGGCACTGCATAAAGAACTGAAATCCTTGATAGTATTTTCAGATTTAACAGGATACAAATTTTTCACTCATGAGCTAAACAGACTTGTTTGACAAATCCATTGGCCCACTTACAAACAGCCTATAAAACTACATTGTTAAAAAGATCAGTAAACCAGTTATTAATAACAATATAGTTTAATACAGACCACAAGATCAGCCAAGGGTTTGAATGGTGGGTTAGGGTGGGGTAAATTAATTTAAAAGAAGAATCCAAAAAGCAAAAAAAAAAGTATTTCTCCTGGATCCTCCTGCACTACTGAAATGTACTCATTCATTCAATTAACCGTCCATACACAGAGCCTAATAGATCCTCTAATCTCATATTCAATGTACCCACAGTTATCACTGAGTAACTTATAAAGATAAGGAACAAATTGCTTAAAGTTAAAATGCTTAGCCAAAATTACACATTCTCATTTGAAAACACAATAAATGTCACATGCAAAAAAAAAAAAAAAATACTACCACACAAGGTTATTTTGAGGATCAAATGAAATAACACAAAACTCTACAAGTATAAAGTAGGGTTGCCTTATTAATAAAAAGAATTAAACCAGCATAAGAATTTCAACTACATAAAAAGCACTGGGCTACAGAAATGGCAGGTATGCATATAAAGATGTAAAAAGCATTATTCTAACTCTCAAAAAGCATACCTTCCTAAGCTAAAACACAAATATTGGTGCCATAAGATAGTAACTAACAAATATCAGTGAAGAACAAGATTTATTTGATATGGCTTTTGGTCAGTCTCAAGGGGCTGAGTACTTTGTTATTATTATTTTTTTTTAGTTGTAGATGGGCAAAATACCTTTATTTTATTTATTTATGTAGTGCTGAGGATCAAACACAGTGTCCCACACATGCGAGACAAGTGCTCTACCACTGAGCTACACCCCCAGCTCATATTATTTTTAATTTTTAAATTAAAATTTTGGTTTAATTTTAAATTGTGTAATATGTATATTCAGATATATTACACAAACATATACACATTTAAAACTAAAAGGGCATACGGTGAAAAATCTTCCCTCCTTTATCTATCTTCTAAGCACTCAAAGTCAATTCCACTTGCAACCAATGTTGAGTTTCCTTCAATGCTGCATTTCCTCTGTATGTCTTCATAAGACATTTTTGGTATATGAAAACATTTTCCCTTTTTACACAAATAGGATCACACTAAGAACACTCTGCTTTCTGTTTTTTTTTTTACTTGGAAATGTTCTATTAAAAGTACATAAAGAGTTGCTTCATTCTTTTATACAGCTACATAATAGTTCATAATTTATTAGCCTGCCTCAATGAATCATCTTGGATACTCATCATTTTACCCTATATTATCTGTAGGATACATTCTAGAAATGGAATTGCTAAGTCAAAGGTACTGTCTCACTAATTAAGTGTATAATCAAACTTTTAGATCTTCACTAGTGATACACAAAGATTGGATCCCAATATAGTTTGTGTGTTTGTTTCAATTAAAGGGAAAGTCACATAACATAAAACCATTCAAATAATCATCTTAATGGTACAACTCAATAGCATTTAGTACTCACAATGTTGTTCAATTACCACCTCTCTCTGGCACCAAAATGCTTTATCATCTCAGTAAATACCAAGCACTCATTAAGTAATCATTCCCCATTTCCCCCTTCCCCCATCCCTTGATAATCACTAATCTGCTTTCCATCTCTGTGGATTTGCTTATATATTTATAAAAGAATTCATATACTATGTAATCTTTATTGTCTATTTTCTCTTATATAGCCTAATGTTTTCAAGGTTCATCCAAGTTGTAGCTTTTATCAGTACCTCATTTCTTTTTTTTTTTTATTGGTTCTTTTTAGTTATACATACACTAGGATTGTTTTTTGAGAGAGAGAGAGAATTTTTTAACATTTATTTTTTAGTTTTCGGTGGCCACAACATCTTTATTTTATTTTTATGTGGTGCTAAGGATCGAACCCAGTGCCCCACGCATGCCAGGCGAGCGTGTTACCGCTTGAGCCACATCCCCAGCCCAATACATTAGGATTTTGACATAATTATAAAGCATAGGATACAATTTACTCTAATTCAGTCTCCAATATTTGCCTTTTCTCTTCCCTCCTTTCCCTCTATTTCCCTTCCCTGTACTCTACTGATCTTTCTGCTATACACTCTTTTCTATTTGGCATATATATGTCACAATTTGCTTTATCCATTCATGCACTGATGGACATCTGGTTTATTTCTACCTCTTGGCAATCATAAATAATGCTGTAAAAGTTTCTGTATGGATATATGTTTTCATTTTTCTTGGATATTACATCTATTAAGGGAATTCTAGGTAACATATTAATTCCATGTTCAACTTTTTTGAGAAATTGTAAAACTGTTTACCAGCTCTGCACCATTTTATATTCTCACCAGTAACAAAGGAGTTCCTAATCCTGTACATCCTCACTGACACTTGTTATTTTTCATTTTGTTTTTATTAAAGCCATCCAAGGGCTGGGGTTGTGGCTCAGTGGTATAGTGCTTACCTAACACATGTGAGGCACTGGGTTCAATCCTCACTACCACATAAAAATTAAAGGAAAAAAATGACAGCCAAACGGTATCTCATGGTTTGTATTTGCATTTCTTTAATGACAAATGATGGTGGACATCTTTTGATATGCTTGCCCATTTTGACATCTTTTCGAAGAAATGTCTATTCAACTCCTTTGCCTATTTTTTCAATATGGCTGTCTTAATATATGTTAGATATTAAACCCTCATCAGATATACAATTTGCAAATACCTTTTCCTATTTTGTTGGTTGTCTTTTTATTCAACATAGTTTTAACTTCCATTCCTCTTATTATGAATCAGGCTGAAGAGATTTTCATATTTTTAAAATTATAAAAGCTTTGTGAATAGCACATGCCTGTGATCCCAGTTATCCAGGAGGCTGAGGTGCAACTCAGACACTGTTATCAGAGTCCTAGAACAGAGGCCCAACTCTGGGAGTGTCAATTATCAGGTACAACAACTCATCCCAAAAACCAAACAGAAAAAAGTAATGGTGAAAAGCAGGAAAGGAACTTTAATCAGTGTAAGTATACTAGAAAGACAACAGAGACCCGTGTTTCCAACTCTGACTTCAGCGGTACTGACATGAGCTCCCAGATTAGGGAGACAAGGGGGAGCCAGAAACATGCACAGTCAAGCAGTCTTGGTATCATTTTCTCAGGATTGGTCAGGCAGGACCTTGTTGGAATCCGTAAGAAAGTTGCTATGCCTGGTGGGTAGTTTTGACTTATCATAAGATATTTATGGATTAGACCCGTTTTTTTTCTGGAATACAAGGTAACTGACTCAGAAAGCAAAGGAGACAGACTTCAAAATGCAAACAGATACCAAGTTTTTTACATTTTCAGGCCAAATGAAGAGTCAGTGGTTCTAGAAAAAGCAACCTTTAAGTCCTTGCTATAACATTAACAATCCAAAGTTAGTGTTGACTCCGTAGTTTAAGGGCTCAGGCCCAAGACAACATTCACTTCAGACACTAATCACAAGTATAGGGTGCCTAAGGTACCTACACTTCTGTCTGACTTGACTACTTTTATGAACAAGCCCTGTTGTTAACATAATCCAAATATGTTTATGTCTTTTCACAATGAAGCTTCTATCCTAGGACCCAGGTATACCAGGTATTCAAAAAGACGTGAGAATAACACCTGTAATGAAAAATAAAACAATCATTCAAAACCAACTCAGAAATTCAAAGATGACAGAATCACTAGACAAGAATATTTAAAAGTTATTACAGCTGTAGTCTATATTTAAGATTGAGGCCGGGTATGGTGGCGGACACCTGTAATCCTAGCAGCTCAGGAGGCTGAGACAGGAGGATCTTGAGTTCAAAGCCACTCTCAGCAATGGGGAGGCACTAAGCAACTCAGTGAGACTTTGTCTCTAAATAAAATACAAAAGAGGGCTAGGGATGTGGCTCAGTGGTTAGTGCCCCTGAGTTCAATCCTGGTACAAAAAAAAAAGATTGAGTACCTTAGATAGATAAATTAAATGCATAAAAGACCCAAACAGAACAAGTAGATGTAAAAATAAACTGAGATACAAAAATACAATGTGAATTAGTAGCAGATTAGATAACATACACACACACACAAAAAAAAAAACATTACTGAAGTTGAAGTTATAACAATAGAAACTATCCAAGATCAAATGGGGTCAAAACATAATTTTTTTAATTAAACCATCAGTAAGCTATGGAACAACTCCAAAGAACCTCATATCTGTACAAATGAAGCCTCAAAGGAAAGAAGGTAGCAGGGGTAAAGGGAATTACTTGAAGAAATAAATATTTCCAAATTTGAAGAAAACTATAAAGTCCTAGATCCAAAAGGCTCAATAAATCCCAAATATAAAAATATCAAGAACTAACTACACTAAGGCAAATCATAATGAAGTTCATTAAAACCCATAATAAGAGAAACTCTTAAAGAAACAAAGAACAGCAGACTTCTCACTGGAAAGAGTGTAAGCCAGGAGACAATGAAGCAATATTTTTAAACTTCTAAAAAATGTGGGGAGGCAGGGAAGGGTGGAGGTATAACTCATTGGTAAAGTGCTTGCCTACCATTGTTTTAGGTTCCTGGGTTCAATTCTCAGCACTGACCGTCCCCCACCGCCCCCCAAAAAAAACACCCTAATATATATCAACCTAAAGATCTATATCCAGTGAAAATATACTTCAAAATTGAAAATATACTTCACTTTTTCAGATACATAAATGCTGAAAGAATTCTTCACCAACAGAACTATATAAGAGACTTTAAACGAAGTCCCTCAGGAAAAAAGAAATAATGCCAGGTGAAAATCTAGAATTACACAAAAGGATGAAAGCTCTGCAAATATATAGGTAAAATATAAAAGACTATTTTTTTCTATTTAAATATCTTTAAAATACAATCAACAGTCATGCATGGTGGCACATGCCTGACTCAGGAGCTGGAGGTGGGAGGATCATAAGTTTGAGGCTAGCCTGGGCAACTAGCAAAACTCTGTTTCAAAAAAAAAAAAAAAAAATTAAAAGGCTGGGGAAATAGTCCAGTGGTAAAGTGCCCCTGGATTCAATCCCAAGTACTGCTAAATAAATAAATAAATAAAATATAACTGACAGATTAGGAAAAAAAAAAAAATTTTAAAAGTAACCTGACTTGGCTGACATTGGACAATTAAAGACTGGCTTTCCCAATAATTATGGCAGATATTTTCCAAATATTAAATAAGTTAAATTTATATGAAAATATATTTTAGATATGTATATAATATACAATATGGCAGAAAACACACATTTAGCAACTTGTTAAACTTAATCTAAAATGTTTCAGTGAAAAAAATGTTCAAGAGGAATTTTTTATTAGTCCTGTAGGGATAAACATTCACTCAGTTGAAGATCACTAGCTGTGAAGACCATTGATACCATGCTTCAGGCTTTCTACAGTCATTTCCTCCATCTAAAGAATCTGTCCTTCACCCCTCTTTTGTTTGATTAGTTTCCCTTCCTGTTCTTAGACTCCATTTTTAAATGCCTCTTCCTTTAGGAAGTTATAACTCGTCTCCCCAATCTATGGATACCTATGTGTTCCTAAAGAATTTATCACAGTTTCTCAGTTTAGCTGTCTCTCTCACAAGACTGAAAGTTCAACAAAGCCAATGATCCTGTCTTTTTAATTAATATATTCATAGAGTTCACAGCCTAATATATAATTAATGCTCAATGTCTATTTCAAATGAAATAATTTATTCCATAGAAATTTTTAACTATAGTCCCAAACTTGATTTTATTTCTAAGAAACTTAAACGTAGATGAAATTATAGCAAATAAACATAAGCCTCACAGAATGCAACTCCTGTGCTACATCTATTCACAAGGATCCAGTTACTATATAAGCTTTTCAAACTTGAAAAAAAAAAAAAGTTTAAAACATTAGGAATAATCATTAGAGAAAAAGGAAACTGGAAAAAGAGGAGTGAAATGGAAAAGGTTTGCAGGAATCAAGTTGATTCTACAATAATGGTTCCCTTGTGTGGTAAAATGATAAGGCCAGAACAGACACTGCACCATTTTTCGTACAATAAGACATCTGATCTGTACATTAAAATTTAATGGCATTCATAAAAGCCAAAAAAATCCCACTATGACTAACCAGCAATCAGAAACAGGAAGGAGTCTGTCTTGTCTGTGGAAAATGTGATTTTATTTAAACATTCAAGCTGCTGGCTTCTTAAAGTGATCTTTAAAATAGAAATCTAAATTTTTAGAGAATAACTAGGGATGTGGTCAAATTACTGAATAATTTGTATCTTGACTATATGCTAATAATATTGATTTAAAGTCTTAAAATCAATCACCTGGGGCCAGAGATGTAGCTCAGTGGTAGAGAACTTGCCTAGAATGTTTCAAACCTTGGGTTTAATCCCCAGCAACCACATATATGCATGTACACACACACACACACACACACACACACACACACAAAATCAAACAACTAGATTAAGGCTTCTCTCTGCCTTTCCATTTTCAACTTAAAAGTACCAGAAAATTCTTATGCTTTATACAAAATGACAGCCTCATAGAATCCCTAAGCATACTCACTCATGACTTGCTTCCCAGAATTAGTCCCTGACATTGTGTGAACCAATTTGAGAAGCTTCCAAATTTCACAGTTCCATGTGATTTATTATTTATTTGTTTGTTTGTTTGTTTATTATTGGTTGTAGATGGGCACAATACCTTTATTTTATTTATTTATTTAAATATGGTACTGAGGATCGAACCCAGTGCCTCACACATGCCAGGCAAGCACTCTATACCACTGAGCCACAACCGCAGCCCCGTGTGATTTTAATTATCACCAATTAAGAAGTTCAAACTTGAGGGCCGGGGATGTGGCTCAAGCGGTAGCACGATCGCCTGGCATGCGTGCGGCCCGGGTTCGATCCTCAGCACCACATACAAACAAAGATGTTGTGTCCGCCAAAAACTGAAAAATAAATATTAAAAGTTAAAAAAAAAAGAAGTGCAAACTTGAGCTCAGTTTTTGTTTTTGTTTTATGCAGTGCTGGAAATTAAACCATGTATCTAGTCAAGTGCTCTACCACTGAGCTATATACCACAGCCCTAAGTTTTTTATTAAAAAATAAAAAACAGATTCAGAGATTATAAAAAGATTGCCACAAGTCTCTCCCCCAAGGAAAACAAATGATAACCTAAACTCCCCCTTACTCACTGTGTGTTTGAACATATTTATGTATATATACAGGTACATACATATATATGTATATTCTCTCTCTTTTTGAAAATTTTCCCTTAGGACAAGTTCATAGAATCGAAAATGAGGCAAAGTGTATGCTTTCCAAGATTATTTAAGTTGGATGTTGGGAAGCTACTGATACTTTTATATTGTTTCTGAGCATGCAAATCAGCATATTCATTTCTTAGTGTCATATGGAATAATTTCATCCTATACATACAGTGTCTGGTTGTAAACCATTCATCCCCACAGTGACCATATCCAAAGGCAGAAACCTCAAACATAGAGCAAGCAAGATTAGACAGTGTCCTCACCCCCACTAGAATAAAATAACCCACTAGTCTTTTTTAAAGACTTTTTCTTTCAGACTATGCTCAGAAAAAGTGAAGTACTAATCTTAAATTCCTTTTATTGAATTTTTTCATATACATTCTATTGATTCATCTAATTTATTGAGGACCTACTACATACTATGAGTCCTAGAAATAAGAAGATTTAAAAAAAAAAAAAAACCCTACCTTTAAGGGGCAACCACCTTGGTAGGATGAGATAGATATACAAACAAGTACATATTAGTATTTATAAGTATGTCCAGCAAAAATTGAAAGGGCATAAAAGCAGGAGTGGTCATTTTTATTTGAGCTGTTACAAAAGTAATGGAGAAAGTAAAGACACTGCTCTTGTTTCACAAACCTGCCACTATTTATAAAAATGATAGTTATCACCATATCTCTTTGAGTTCTTTTTCTAGTAGGTATATCTCCTCTAATACCCCCACACACACACACACACACACATACTGTCTTTTTTGTGAAAAAAATAACATATAATGAGCCTGGTTCAACTGACTACAGAGGACAATCTACCATCATAAAGAGCAGGTAGCACACTCACCGGGAAGCCACACAATCTCAATTTGATTCTGTAAAAATCAATCATCATATCTCAGCTCACTGGTTTAGCCATGGAAATGAGAGAGAAAGCATTAGAGAAATAACATAAAGGAGATAGTATAATAGGTCTATTTAGACATATACTGGTCCATAATTTAAAACTAAAAGGCTCTCTAAAGCATTCAACAAGTTAAGCTTTCCACCTACTCCTCCAGAAAAACAAAACATGTCAGGGAAGGATAGATGCAACTCATCCTATATCAAATTCACTGTTTTAATAAAAACACAAACTGACCTTAGACAGTACAAATACTTAGGTTATAAATATTGTCACAAAAAAATGTATTGTTCGCTAAAGACTGAAGTGCTATGGAGCAGACCCTGAAAATGTGATTTCATGAACATCAAAGTACTCAAAGACCACAAACGTTTGACATACAAAGCACTAACAGCACCAAGTAGAGGAGAAGCAAACAGGTAGAAGGAAGTTGGAAATGCAATCAGCTAAGTAAGGTCTTCTCTACTGTGGCTACCACACCCAGCACCTCCCTTGCTGCCATTTCCAAACAGTCAGGCCCTTGTATAATTATTCAGCCAGCAAAACTGACTGACTATTATTCTTGCTCTCTTGTGAACCCTTTTGAAACTTTCCTTCTCTTTCCATCTAGTCAGAGATTACAAAAGGCCCTGATCATTTCCAAGTTTGAGTAACCCATCATATTTAAGAGTGAAGAAATGCTGAGAGAGTCATAAAAGTGGTGGAATATTTAATTCTTACATTTAACAATTTTTATTGCATGATAAACAATCTTATTATGCATGATAATCTTTTAAGATTCCTTTTTTTTCTCTGTGATTACATAGATGGCCTCAATTGAAGATAATATTAAAGTCCTTCATAGTATAAGGATTGAGTGAGAACTGAGGCTTGAGAGAAGCAGGGCAGGCACTCACACTCCCTCTGCTTTCCTACCTATCAGATAAGAAAAAATAACTGTTAAGGCTGAAGGAATTCTCCCTTCACTAGGTATTTAAAATTTACATTGTTAATCTGAGGAATGAGCTCCAGTGAGATTTCAGGCATCATAAATTGGTTTGGCCATTCTAGTATCCCTTAAATAGAAAGTTCTGCCTTTATAATCAATTCACTCACTCCTCAAACCTTTTTGTGTATTTGCACATGATTTTAAAAAATAAAACTGAAGATTTCAAAAGACTCCAAAAAATGCATAAAAATAAAAGTTTTATGTTACATACTGGCCATTTGGCACAAATTTAACTATAAAACAGCAGATATAGACTTGTTCTGTGACATCACAGTAATAGCTAATATGCTTTGCTCATGGCATTGATATTTTGAGAAAGGTCAAGGATCCTCAGCCATTAGTCATCTAGAAACCTGGGTGAAGGCCACAGGCATAGTTTTTAGGAGGCAGTCGGGAACACAGAGTACAATGACATATTTTAATCTAGTTCAAGTAGCAAGTGCACAGGACCAACTCACCCACTGCATGATAATACCAAAACAAGCTGTTCCAACCTTGTGCTCCTAGACTTAAAGATCCCACAGACCCATCCACAAAGTATTCCTTTCCCTGTCCCTACTCTCTTAAATTATAACACAGTGCAAAGTGGCCTTTTCATTCTTATCAAACAGTCATATTACAGACACTGCATGTATATACTTAAAATGAAAATTAGAAACACAATAATATACCTTAAATATATACAGTTTTCATTTGTCAACTGTACCTCAGTAAAGCTGAGAGGAAAATAATTTTTTAAAAACCACAATGACCCACTGAAAATAATCAAAACTCTTAAAGAGCAACACCAAACCCTACTTTGCTAGAGCATATATATTGAGATAACAAAACTAAAACACAAATACACACACACACACACAGGCTCACTAACTTATTTCAGATGAGATTAAGAGGGCTTGAAGTCAGTTTTGACTTCATCTTCAAACATAACAGGATTCTGCCCAAGTCAAGAGATAAGGATCATTAGGTTCAAAGCCAGCCTCAGCAACTTGGTAAGGCCCTAAGCAACTCAGGGAGACTCTGTTTCAAAATAAAAAATAAGTAGGGCTGAGGATGTGTCTCTAAGGTTAATCACCCCTGGGTTCAATTCCCAGTGCCTCCCTACCCTAGCCCCCCCCCAAAAAAGATAACTAAATTGAAGCAGTATGTTGGAGTTGGAGTGTTTCAAGTGTTCCAGAAGCTCAAGTTGAATGCACGTCCAGTTTTGGTAAGCAGATAATTTGAAAGACAAGAATATGAGTCACAACCTTAGAATCCTTAAAGTCTTGAAATACTACTCCTGTTCTTTCTCCCTCCTTTCTTCACCTGCTTTTTCAAATCTGGCATCAGGTCAAGGAGAAGAGATTCTGATGAGACTGCTGCTTACAGGTCTGTGGGCTCCTGTGGTTCTTCTCCATATAACGCCAGGGTTATGGAAGAAACAGATCAAGCACAGAGCCAATGTGTTGTACAGATACAAGTAGTTTTCAAACATATGTTGATGTTATTGATGCTATTGTAAATTTAAAATTTTAAATATTACTAAACTCATGTTATCTTCCTGTTCTCAACTAATAATTAAAAATCTATCTGCTATTATCAAAGGCCCTTATACTGAAAAAAATCACTATTCTATAGCAGAATGTAATCAGTGAGTTAGAGATTTGGATATCTAAATACAAAATGAAATGGAATAGAAACAAGAGCATATTTTCACTTATGAAGGAAATTGCCAATAACGAGCCTGTGGATTTAAAAAAACAAAAGAACAAAGTCTGGACAGGCAAGCCAACAACAGGGTAACAACAATCAATAGTTGTTCTTAAAAACCAAAGGGTAATAAACAAATCATTAAGATAATTTGAAACCCAGGAGAATTACCAATTTATAACTAGATAATAACATTACTTTAAATTATGAATCTAACATCAACAATTAAGAGAAAAATTAACAAATCTAAAATTAGCATAGGAAATTTTAACATCTTATTTTTTATAATAACTTTATTTTATTTATTTTTGTATGTGGTGCTGAGGACTGAATCCAGTGCTTGCTGTGTGCTAGGCAAATACTCTGCAATTGAGCCATAATCCCAGTCCTTAACATCTTATTTTTTTAAATATTTTTTAGTGAAAAAGGCCCAGTGGCCCAGGGTGGGACAGAGCTTCCAATCACTCCTGCAAGGTAGGCGGGCCTGCGACCCACCAGCAGAAGAGGAGCAGTCGCCTGCTGAGAGGCTGAGCCGCCCCCTCCCCCTGTGCCGGCATAGTAGAGGGAACTGGGACCAAAGACAGAGCAGGCCCAGCGGCCTGCTGAGGGGCAGAGCCGCCCCCCACCCCCCTCGCCTGCCAGGTAGGGGAAGGGTGACCACCGACAGAAAAGGCCCAGTGGCCCAGGGCGGGACAGAGCTTCCAATCACTCCTGCAAGGTAGGCGGGCCTGCGACCCACCGGCAGAAGAGGAGCAGTCGCCTGCTGAGAGGCTGAGCCGCCCCCTCCCCCTGCGCCGGCATAGTAGAGGGAACTGGGAACAAAGACAGAGCAGGCCCAGCGGCCTGCTGAGGGGCAGAGCCGCCCCCCACCCCCCTCGCCTGCCAGGTAGGGGAAGGGTGACCACCGACAGAAAAGGCCCAGTGGCCCAGGGCGGGACAGAGCTTCCAATCACTCCTGCAAGGTAGGCGGGCCTGCGACCCACCGGCAGAAGAGGAGCAGTCGCCTGCTGAGAGGTTGAGCCGCCCCCTCCCCCTGCGCCGGCATAGTAGAGGGAACTGGGACCAAAGACAGAGCAGGCCCAGCGGCCTGCTGAGGGGCAGAGCCGCCCCCCACCCCCCTCGCCTGCCAGGTAGGGGAAGGGTGACCACCGACAGAAAAGGCCCAGTGGCCCGCGGCGGGACAGAGCTTCCAATCACTCCTGCAAGGTAGGCGGGCCTGCGACCCACCGGCAGAAGAGGAGCAGCGGCCTGCTGGGAGGCAGAGCCGCCCCCTCCCCCCCGCGCCTGCAAGGTAGTCGGAACTGAGACCACCATCAGAACAGGTCAGACCTGCAACCGAGAGACAGAACAGGCCCAGTGGCCTGAGGAAGGGTAGAGCCGCCGCCCCCCCCCACACGCCTGCAAAGTAGGCGGACCTGCGACCCACTGGCAGTACAGCCCCAGAGGCCTGCAGAGGGGCAGTGCCGCTGCCTGCGCCTGCAAAGTAGGCAGAACTGCGACCACCGACAGAACAAGCCTAGCGGCCCGCAGAGGGACAGAGCCGCCGCCCGCGCCTGCAAGGACGGCGGACCTGCTACCGACTGGCAGAGCAGGCCCAGCGGCCTGCCGGCGTGGTAGGCACATTGCCCCAATTGGCGGAGGGGCAGAGCCGCCGCCCGTGCCTGCGAGGGAGACTTTGCAACTATACAAGACCAATATAAATATATAGGGGGAAAATTCAATAGCACAACAGTTTCACCAAGAAGAAAGGAACGCGAACAGTATGAAGAGACAAGGAAAGAAAGGACCACAAGCATTGCAGGTCAACTCAACTTTAGAAGAGGTAATAGCTGCAGCTGATGGAATGTCAGATAAAGAATTCAGGATATACATGCTTCAGATGATCTGGAGTCTCAAGGAAGACATCAGACAGCAAAATCAGACAATGAAAGATCACTTCAACAATGAATTACATAAACAAATCCAAGAAGCAAAAGATCAACTATACAGGGAAATAGAGGTTATAAAAAACAAACAAACAGAAATCCTAGAAATGCAGGAAGCAATAAGCCAACTTAAAAACTCAATTGAGAATACTACCAGCAGAGTAGAACACTTAGAAGACAGAACATCAGACAATGAAGATAAAGTATATCAACTTGAAAAGAACATAGACAGCTCAGCAAGACTGTTAAGAAACCATGAGCAGAACATCCAAGAAATATGGGATAACATCAAGAGACCAAATTTAAGAGTCATTGGGATACAGGAAGGAACAGAGTTTCAAACCAAAGGAATGAGCAATCTATTCAATGAAATAATTCGAGAAAACTTCCCAGATTTGAAGAATGAGACAGAACCCCAAATCCTAGAAGCCTACAGGACGCCGAATGTGCAAAATCATAAGAGACCCACACCTAGACACATTATAATGAAGATGCCCAACATACAGAACAAGGAGAGAATTTTAAAAGCTACAAGAGAAAGGAAGCAGATCACATTTAGGGGTAAGCCAATCAGGATAACAGCTGATCTTTCAACACAGACTCTGAAAGCTAGAAGATCCTGGAATAACATATTTCAAACACTGAAAGAAAATGGGTTCCAACCAAGAATTGTGTTTCCAGCGAAATTAAGCTTCAGGATGGAAGATGAAATTAAAACCTTCCACGATAAACAAAAGTTAAAAGAATTTGCAGCTAGAAAACCATCTCTTCAAAACATCCTTGGCAAAACATTACAGGAAGAGGAAATGGAAAATAACAATGAAAACCAACAGTGGGAGGTAGGACACTAAAGGGGGGAAAATAATCAAAGTGGAAAACAAACCATGTTTAGTAACATAAATAAACAAATATGGCTGGAAGAACAACCCATATCTCAATAATAACCCTAAATGTTAATGGCTTAAACTCACCAATTAAGAGACACAGGCTAGTAGAATGGATCACAAAACAAGACCCAACAATATGCTGCCTACAGGAGACGCATTTGATAGGAAAAGACATACATAGGCTGAAGGTGAAAGGTTGGGAAAAATCATATCACTCATATGGACTTCGGAAACAAGCAGGAGTATCCATACTCATATCAAATAAAATAGATTTTAAGCCAAAGTTAATCAAAAGGGATAAAGAGGGACACTACATACTGCTCAAGGGAACCATACACCAACAAGACATAACAATCATAAATATATATGCCCCAAACAATGGTGCAGCTATGTTCATCAAACAAACTCTTCTCAAGTTCAAGAGTCTAATAGACCACCATACAATAATCATGGGAGACTTCAACACACCTCTCTCACCACTGGACAGATCTTCCAAACAAAAGTTGAATAAGGAAACTTTAGAACTCAATAACACAATTAATAACCTAGATTTAATTGACATATATAGAATATACCACCCAACATCAAACAGTTACACTTTTTTCTCAGCAGCACATGGATCCTTCTCAAAAATAGATCATATATTATGTCACAGGGAAACTCTTAGACAATACAAAGGAGTAGAGATAATACCATGCATCCTATCTGATCATAATGGAATGGAACTGAAAATCAACGATAAAAGAAGGAAGGAAAAAGAATATATCACTTGGAGAATGAACAATAGGTTACTGAATGATCAATGGGTTATAGAAGACATCAAGGAGGAAATTAAAAAATTCTTAGAGATTAATGAAAACACAGACACAACATATCGGAATCTATGGGACACATTGAAAGCAGTTCTAAGAGGAAAATTCATTGCTTGGAGTTCATTCCTTAAAAAAAGAAAAAACCAACAAATAAATGATCTCATACTTCATCTCAAAATCCTAGAAAAAGAAGAGCAAAACAACAGCAAAAGAAGTAGAAGGCAAGAAATAATTAAAATCAGAGCTGAAATCAATGAAATCGAAACAAAAGAAACAATTGAAAAAATTGACAAAACTAAAAGTTGGTTCTTTGAAAAAATAAACAAAATCGACAGACCCTTAGCCATGCTAGCGAAGAGAAGAAGAGAGAGAACTCAAATCACTAACATACGGGATGAAAGAGGCAATATCACAACAGACACTTCAGAAATACAGAAGATAATCAAAAATTATTTTGAATCCTTATACTCCAATAAATTAGAAGATAGTGAAGGCATAGATAAATTTCTTAAGTCATATGATCTGCCCAGATTGAGTCAGGAGGATATAGACAACCTAAACAGACCAATATCAATCGAGGAAATAGAAGAAACCATCAAAAGACTACCAACTAAGAAAAGCCCAGGACCGGATGGGTATACAGCAGAGTTTTACAAAACCTTTAAAGAGGAACTAATACCAATACTTTTCAAGCTACTTCGGGAAATAGAAAAAGAGGGAGAACTTCCAAATTCATTCTACGAGGCCAACATCACCCTGATACCTAAACCAGACAAAGACACTTCAAAGAAAGAAAACTACAGACCAATATCTCTAATGAACCTAGATGCAAAAATCCTCAATAAAATTCTGGCCACTCGGATACAAAGGCACATCAAAAAAATTGTGCACCATGATCAAGTAGGATTCATCCCTGGGATGCAAGGCTGGTTCAATATAAGGAAATCAATAAATGTTATTCACCACATCAATAGACTTAAAAATAAGAACCATATGATCATCTCGATAGATGCGGAAAAAGCATTCGACAAAGTACAGCATCCCTTTATGTTCAAAACTCTAGAAAAACTAGGGATAACAGGAACATACCTCAATATTGTAAAAGCAATCTATGCTAAGCCTCAGGCTAGCATCATTCTGAATGGAGAAAAATTGAAGGCATTCCCTCTAAAATCTGGAACAAGACAGGGATGCCCTCTCTCACCACTTCTGTTCAACATAGTTCTCGAAACACTGGCCAGAGCAATTAGACAGACGAAAGAAATTAAAGGCATCAAAATAGGAAAAGAAGATCTTAAATTATCACTATTTGCAGATGACATGATTCTATACCTAGCAGACCCAAAAGGGTCTACAAAGAAACTATTAGAGCTAATAAATGAATTCAGCAAAGTGGCAGGATATAAAATCAACACGCATAAATCAAAGGCATTCCTGTATATCAGCGACAAATCCTCTGAAATGGAAATGAGGACAACCACTCCATTCACAATATCTTCAAAAAAAATAAAATACTTGGGAATCAACCTAACAAAAGAGGTGAAAGACTTATACAATGAAAACTACAGAACCCTAAAGAGAGAAATAGAAGAAGATCTTAGAAGATGGAAAAATATACCCTGTTCATGGATAGGCAGAACTAACATCATCAAAATGGCGATATTACCAAAAGTTCTCTATAGGTTTAATGCAATGCCAATCAAAATCCCAACGGCATTTCTTGTAGAAATAGAGAAAGCAATCATGAAATTCATATGGAAAAATAAAAGACCCAGAATAGCAAAAACAATGCTAAGCAGGAAGTGTGAATCAGGCGGTATAGCGATACCAGACTTCAAACTATATTACAGAGCAATAGTAACAAAAACAGCATGGTACTGGTACCAAAACAGGCGGGTGGACCAATGGTACAGAATAGAGGACACAGAAACCAATCCACAAAACTACAACTATCTTATATTTGATAAAGGGTCTAAAAGCATGCATTGGAGGAAGGATAGCATCTTCAACAAATGGTGCTGGGAAAACTGGAAATCCATATGCAACAAAATGAAACTGAATCCCTTTCTCTCGCCATGCACAAAAGTGAATTCAAAATGGATCAAGGAGCTTGATATCAAATCAGAGACGCGCCGTCTGATAGAAGAAAAAGTTGGCTACGATCTACAGTCGGTGGGGTCGGGCTCCAAATTCCTCAATAGGACACCCATAGCACAAAAGTTAATAACTAGAATCAACAAATGGGACTTACTCAAACTAAAAAGTTTTTTCTCAGCAAAAGATACAATAAGAGAGGTAAATAGAGAGCCTACATCCTGGGAACAAATCTTTACTCCTCACACTTCAGATAGAGCCCTAATATCCAGAGTATACAAAGAGCTCAAAAAATTAGACAATAAGAGAACAAACAACCCAATCAACAAATGGGCCAAGGACCTGAACAGACACTTCTCAGAGGAGGACATACAGTCAATCAACAAGTACATGAAAAAATGCTCACCATCTCTAGCAGTCAGAGAAATGCAAATCAAAACCACCCTAAGATACCATCTCACTCCAGTTAGATTGGCAGCCATTATGAAGTCAAACAACAACAAGTGCTGGCGAGGATGTGGGGAAAAGGGTACACTTGTACATTGCTGGTGGGACTGCAAATTGGTGCAGCCAATTTGGAAAGCAGTATGGAGATTTCTTGGAAAGCTGGGAATGGAGCCACCATTTGACCCAGCTATTCCCCTTCTCGGTCTATTCCCTAAAGACCTAAAAAGAGCATGCTACAGGGACACTGCTACATCGATGTTCATAGCAGCACAATTCACAATAGCTAGACTGTGGAACCAACCTAGATGCCCTTCAATGGATGAATGGATAAAAAAAATGTGGCATTTATACACAATGGAGTATTACTCTGCATTAAAAAATGACAAAATCATAGAATTTACAGGGAAATGGATGGCATTAGAGCAGATTATGCTAAGTGAAGCTAGCCAATCCCTAAAAAACAAATGTCAAATGTCTTCTTTGATATAAGGAGAGTAGCTAAGAACAGAGTAGGGTCGAAGAGCATGAGAAGAAGATTAACATTAAACAGGGATGAGAGGTGGGAGGGAAAGGGAGAGAGAAGGGAAAATGCATGGAAATGGAAGGAGACCCTCAGAGGTATACAAAAGTACATACAAGAGGAAGTGAGGGGAAGGGGAAAAATAATACAAGGGGGACAAACGAATGTCAGTAAAGGGGGCAGAGAGAGAAGAGGGGAGGGGAGGGGAGGGGAGGGGAGGGGGGATAGTAGAGGATAGGAAAGACAGCAGAATACAACAGACACTAGTATGGCAAGATGTAAATCAATGGATGTGTAACTGACGTGATTCTGCAATCTGTATATGGGGTAAAAATGGGAGCTCATAACCCACTTGAATCAAATTGTGAAATATGATATATCAAGAACTATGTAATGTTTTGAACAGCCAACAATAAAAAAAAAAAAAAAAAAAAAAAATAATAAAATCAAGTTAGAAAATGAGTATCATTTTATAAAAAAAAAAAAAAAAAAAAAAAATAAATAAATAAATATTTTTTAGTTGTTGGTGAACATTTATTTATTTATCAGTGAACATTTATTTATTTATTTTTATGCAGTGCTGAGAATAGAACCCAGTGTCTCACACACGCCAGGCAAGTGCTCTACCACTGCTACAACCCCAGCCCACAACATATCTTAATCATAAACTGATAGTTCATTGACAAGTGTTAAGCCTATAAAAATTTTGACCAGTAATATTGATATATTGACCTAATCAATATAAATAGGACCCCATACCCAAAAAGAGAATATACTTTCTTTTGAAGAGTTCATAGTACACTTACCAAAACTGACCATTAATCATGTCACAAAAGAATTTCCAATAATTGGAGGCTGGGGTTATAGTTCAGTGGTAGAGCGCTTGCCTCACACTTGTGAGGTATTGGGTTCTATCCTCAGCACCACATAAAAAATAAATAAAATAAATAAAGATATTGTGTCCATTTAAAAAAAAGAATTTCCAATAATTGATATCCTACCAACCCTATCTTGTAGGCATATGCAATTGAATTTGAAATATAACAAAAAGATAGTGAAAAGAGTTTTGAAACCTTAAAATGCACTCCTGGTTAAAGAGCAATTCATAATCAAAATTACAAAATACTTAAGTATCTGCAGCTATAGCCTAACTTGTAGTGGGACTTAAGCAAAATTTAAAAAAACTTAAATATGTTCACTTAAAAAGAGCTAGATATGGTGGCACAGGCATGTAATCCCACATTTGAGGTCAGCCTGGGTAACTTAGTGAGACGCTTGTCTCAAAATAAAAAATAAAAAGGGCTGGGAATGTAGCTCAGTGGTATAGGGCCACTAGGTTCAACCCCTGGTAACACAAAAATAAAAAATAATATATATACATATACATTATAAATTACATGTATATGAAAGATTAAACATAAAGACTGAAGTATTGACAAACTATTAAAATAAGAAACTTTGGAAAGTACAAGTCCTTTGGTTCAATTTCCAACATCACTTTAAAACAAAGGTAGACAGGGGTTGGGGTTGTGGCTCAGTGGTAGAGCGCTCGTCTAGCACGTGTGAGGCCCTGGGTAAGATCCTCAGCACTGCATAAAAATAAAGAAATAAAATAAAAGGTTTTTAAAAATGTGATAAAACTAGAGATTCAGGGCTAACCATAGAGCACTTGCCTAGCATATGTGAGGCCTGGGTTCAATTCTCAGCACCACATAAAATAAAGATAGTGTGTCCATCTACAACTAAAATTTTTTTAAAAAACTAGAGATACAAGAGAGATGAAAATGATAATAACAGATAACTATGAATGTTTTACTAATAAATTTGGGGGTTTAGATGAAATGGATAGTTTCTTAGAAAAGTATCATATTATTAAAAGTAACTTATAACACTCTTAAAATCTGAATTAAATAATAAAAAGAAACTGAATGAGGAAACAAGTCTCTCCTTCAAAAAGACTCATGGAGTTGTTTTTTTTTTTAACCTTCTTCTTTGGGGTCGCTGTGAAGGCTCCTCTGACCTTAAGGGTCCGCAGGAAGAGAGAGAGAGAGAGCACGCCGCGCTGACCCCTTTTATTAAGGAGAAGCTATTCAAATGAGGCAAGGGGTCAGGTTTCAGGGGGCTGAGTCTATCTTCATGATGTCCACTGTCAGCAGGTTGACTGACACCTGGGTAGGCCACACCCAAGGGCACAGTAAGAGAAGGGGATACACACAAGGCACTTCCATGGAAGATTCTATCCTAAACAGGGCAAGGGGTTATATTACAAAGGAACAGGTGAGCATAGCTTCACCCATAGGACTGTAGCAAGACACACCCATGCACGAGACCCCTATCCTAGAACCCAAGAAGGGTGGGGAAAGCTCTGCCACATTTCTGTGACTGAGCACCTCAGCACCCAGCCGGGGAATGTGACTCAGTCATGTGCAAGGTTGGAAAAAGACTCATGGAGTTTTAAGTACAAGTTATGCCAAACTTTTGAGAGCAGATAATCTTTATTATATATAAATAAACTGCTTCAGAGACCAGGAAAAGGCCTTATTTTATGAAGCTAAAATAACCTTGGTAGCAAAACTAAACACAAAAAATACAAGAAAAGGAAATTATAGATCAAGGTCTCTCATGGACAAAGAAGCAAAAATCCTTTCAAAATGTAAGCAAAATTAATTCAGCACTGTAGTTTTTAAAAAATCAGAACCACATAAGGTTACACTAGAAATATAAGAATAATCCACTATCAGAAAATCCACTTATGTATAAGACCACAGACCATCTTAACAGAAAAAAAGGATAAAAATTGCATGTATCAATAGATACAGAAAGGGCATTTAACAAAAATAAGCAATCATGGCAAAAATAAGTCCGTCTATAAGGTATAGCTGATGCTCGATTCATCTAAAAATAAAGCAGTTGGTTAAATAATCTCCATGATTCTTTAAATCTTTAAAATTTTATTACTTCAACCTCTTTCTAGTTTGTAAAACAATGTGATACATGGCAAATTTTATTTGTACTATTCCTTCTTTGGAAATAGTGAGTGAAAGTGTAAATTGTTATCTAAAACTGATACAAAGTTCTGCCTGGATGGCTAGGGATGGACTATACAATTCTCTGAAGATCAGATGGCAGAAAGAATATAAACTTGGAAGCCATGAGACCACCAATAAAGACACTTGTCTTGCCACTTATCTAGTTGACTGATGTTGAATAGGTAAAATAAGTTTGTCGAACTTCAGTCTTCTTATCTGGAAAAGGAGTTTATTATTATCTTGAAATTGGTATTCTTAGAATTACATAAGAAAATACAAACATATCTACCTTGCTCAATAGTAAGTGTACAATAAATATGAGTTCCCTTGGCACCTTGAGTTATTTTCACTCATATGATTTTGTTTACTCTGCAGAAAATGGAAATTGAAGTATTACATGTTTATAGTTTTATATGCTTATTTCTTTTTAAAAATTTTAAAATATATTTTTAGTTTTTGATGGATCTTTATTTTTTTATCTATCTATCTATATATCTATTTATATACAGTGCCGAGACTCAAACCCAGTGCCTCGCACATGCTAGGCAAGCTCTCTACCACTGAGCTACAACCCCAGCCTGTTATATGCTTATTTCTTAATCATGAATAGTATACAAAGTAAACCAAAGATTCAATCTCTGTCAAGCTATTCAAAATGTGTCTACAAACTTATAAAACGACTTGGTTCTTTTTAAAAAGATTCAAAATTTCACAAATCATTTTGTTTGAGAAAGTCTGTGCAAAACAGTAGTACCCAACTACATTTAATTGTGGCAAGTCCAAAGGTGAACTATTTAAAGTTTGAGTGCTTGCCCTAGGTCAAAAATGCAGCAAGACAACTGGCAGATGTGAATGATTACCTCGCAGACACTTGGTCATCCACATTGATAGACAAAAATCTTCTTGTATAATGACAATGGAAAGGATCACAAAAAACTCAAGTTAACCAAAACATTAGAAGCATGCATTAGCCCCTGATAAACAGAAACCAATGAGTGATATGATTAAAAAATCAATTCAAAATAAAGATATTCTGGGCACTTCCACCCACAAGTGTTTAAAAATAGAATTACATCACAATTAGTTTGAGTGCTCAAGATCAAAAGCAAAGAAAAAGCTAAATGTTAAGTGCTGGTGATCTAAAAATGTGACAATATTACTTCAGGTCTAAGAGGTCAAAATTAAGTATAAGCATGTTTTGATCATCTTAAAGGTTTTTTCTTTGTACAATAATATAAATCATGGTAAAATTTTACAAGTATATACCATTATTGTGCTTAGCTAAAGTTTAAGGATTAAAATAAGGTAATTATGCAGGAAACATGATTAAAGGCAATCATGTAGCAATAGTGTACCTTTTCATATACTATTTTTGGAATACTATTTTATTCACTAGGCCTAGACATTTCAATATGTTTTAAAAATAATCCAAGCTAGTGAATCAATCCAAGTTTTGATGATTTCAAGCAGACTGTTCAAAACAGCACTGAGGCAGAATGTGACAACACTTTAGAGTTCTAAATAAAACTGTCATTTGCCTGCCAACAGACAACACATACTATGCCCTTTTCAAGGAGTTTATATCACAAGACCACCACCTTTTGATATGTTCAGATACTGAATAATCCTGGCCAGAATCCAAGAATTGCCTTCTTTATTCATTCCTGCTCTATTGCAGAAATAAGGATGAAATTCATTGAAGACAGCGTAAGCAATTTTTCAAAGGCAAATAAAATTGCCATAAATATTTCCCACAGAATCAATTAAAAGCAAATCCACATTGACAGAAATGATTCTGGTAGGTTTGACATATAACTTATTTTCCTTCATTACAGCACTAGCGCCAATTATTCATTCTGTATTTGGCTATGAATCTTCCTGAAAAATCACTTACATGTTGTCATTCAACAGCTCACAAACTGCAAAGCTTCTCTGCTGCTCAATTCTAAAGAGCTTTACCAAGCTTTCAAGGACCTTCATCAGTTGGCCCAACCTACCTTCAAAGCTTATTTCCTAGCACCCCATCATGACTAGTTCTCGATTCACAGGTCCCCATGACTTGCTCATGCCATCCTTTCTACCTTCTCTGTCCTCCTGAATCCCACTTCCTACATGAGACTTTTTCTATTATTCCTACCTCTAATGTTGGTCTTTTTCTCTGTATTCCTATTACAAAGTCAGTCTGTATTACAGCTTTTGATTTGAAACTTAAAGTATTTCTTTTAAAAAAATTCCTCTGCAGCCACAATTTCCACCTTTATTTCTCCATAATACATAGAAAAATAAAATTCATATGTATGACATGCCCCATATACTCCCATGTATGTATCTGGGACTGTGTATAATTCCCAGCCATAGTAAGTGTAATTTCACTAATTTCTCTCCCACTAAAGAAAGCATAATAAAAAGCAAGAGAATATATTATACTTCAATGAGAGTTTTAAAAGAAAAAAAAAGTAGGTAGGAATGAGAGGGATATTAGTAAACATGTGACTTTTGAACATGCTCAATTTACTTTTTAAAATGAAGCACTAGTAAACTTTGGTTCTTTATTACTGTTAATAAATTACTTGTACAGATCTCATAAGTGATCATTCATTATATATAGGTAAGAACTGCTATTCTACATAGCATTTACCAAGCTAGACAAATAGAAAGCAATCAATAAAAATTAACCAATAAGTGTGTCTAGCCCATTGATCAATCAATATACATAAATATTAATTAATGCTGTAGTTGATGATGATGATGACACTGACAACTGACAATGATGATTCAGGTGCAAACATGGAGTACAGGGGCTAACTCTCCTGCTGACAGTCTCTAAGGGAACAAATGACTTCTCATGGGATGAGCCTAACTAATATTTTAATAGTACAGCATGGCTATTGCACTCCTGAAGTTTATGACCATCACAGAAGTTTCTATGGCAATCATCATGCAACAGTATACCTCTTGTGCAACACTGTAGCTATCATTGCAATCTTGGTAAAGTTAGTAAACTGTGTATTTTATCGGCCTGTGAAGTCAGAGATAAAATAACTTCAGCTCCACCCAAGAAAAAGCTTTCCGGTGACAGTGTAAATCTTGTTCTATATTAAAATGGTTCTCTTTTACAATAAGGCATCTTTTGAGCATTATAAGACCCTCACGGAAAATTACCATTCAAATACAGGTTGAATATCCTATACCCCAAAATGTTCAGGATCAGATATGTTTCACATTTCAGAGTATTTTAGATTTTGGATTTGTGGATTAGGGATGCTCAATCATTTTTAACTGATATTAACACATTTTCCAAAACACCCTTAATTGCCAGTCATACAAATAAGACTGTTCTTTGATTTTGAAAACACTATTTCTTTTCTGAAAAATCTTAAAATATGTATCAGTTGGTTTAGGTATAAATCTATCTACATGCCAAGAATCTTCTGTTTTCACTAATCCTGACATCCTAATATTCTAGGAAAAGAATGATTTAAAACAATAAATTTGTAAAACATTTTCTTTGTTATTGCTGCCTTAAGCAGTCACTATTTAGAAATCCTTGTAAAAGAAAACTACAGAGGAAGCTTAGGTCAGCCATGCCCTGGAAACATCTAAACATCAAGCAAACAGTCCAAAAGAATGTCCTACTCAACAGTTCCAAAGATGTCATTAATTGTTTCCATCTGTTTCCCTCTATGTCCCCTCCTCACTACAAGTCCAGTCATCTACTGTGTTCTGCTTCATTTGCATTCTAAGAAAAGCAAGAAAAACATAAAGAACCATCATGTTTTAAACTGTACAATGTTTATTTGCCTCTAAGTCTATTTGATTACCACAACTATATTGTTGTTTGTACTCTAGGCTATTTTTCAAGTAACATTTCAGAATGTGGCATATTAAGTATATATTTTTAAAGTAAACAGCCTAGTAAATTTTTTAGTTGTTTATAATACCCTATTTTTCCCAGATTGCCCATGGGGCCAAAGATTTTCCCCCATGGCACAAAAGAGGTTCAAACCTCTGAATGGTTTTATCCACTAAATATCTCTACCTAAACCAACTCTATCAAGAAAAGTTATACAATGATGACTTTCTAATTCTGTCTTCCTTCCATATTTATTGAATGGAATTCTCCTCATCAACTAGGGCTATTGGGCTACTCTGAAATAAAGTTTATATAGGAAAGGAAGAATAAATGCATAATTCTTTTCTTTAAATTACCAATTAACAGAGAAAGGGGTTGGTGTCCCAGTTGCCACCAAGGGTGATCAAAGAAAATTTTGTTTTGTTTTTAGCTACCTATTCCTTTGAAGATTTTATCACAACTACGGCATACACTTCTTTAATTTTTCTAAGTCTCCAAGGAAGCCTATGAGAATACATAGCATATTTCAAGGATATATCTTTGAGAATGAGCAGAAATGAGTTTCCTGACAAAAATCCATTTGCCAAATTATATTTATAAACTTGGATGTCAATATTAATGAAAGAGTAAGATTTTTTCCTTTTTTTTTTTTTTTTTTCTTGTAGCATCTGAAATCTTTGTAATAGTAAAGTAAGACCAGGCATAGTAGCCTGCATCTGTAATTCCAGCTACTTGGAAGTCTGAGGAAAGAGGATTGCAAGTTTGAGCCAGCCTGGGCATTTAGCAAGACTCTATCTCAAAATAAAAATTAAGGGCCAGGGATGTAGCTCAGTGATAAAGTGCCCCTGAACTCAATTCCCAATACCACAAAAAGGGGAAAACAGTAAGTTTTTTTCTTCCAGTATCCAAAATCTTTTTAATAACAGGTAGGTGTCTTATTAAAAGAAACTTTTTGGAAGGTTATCTAATGCAACCACCTACTTGATATTGAAACTCTCTGTTCAGAGTCTCACGCTCTGCCGCCGAAGTCTGGCTGGGCAAAATAGCCCGGGGGGGGGGGGGGGGGGGGGAGGACTTGTGAAGCAACTTGTGAAGGTTGATACAGCGGGAGCCGCTTTATTGTAGGACAGTAGGGGTATATATACATAACTGAATACACAGCTTGTTCTTAATTAACATAAACTAGATACAGCAGTCAACCAATAAGGAATCCTCATCATCTTAATGATTACACACAGCTTAACTTAATTGACATAATCTAGACACAGCAGTCAATCATTAAGGAATCTCTATCATCTTAATGGCTCACAGGCGTTACTTCTCAAACCACTCCTCTTGGCAAAGTGCCAGGCACCATCTTGACTTGTCTGTGGCTCTCAACAACGTTCTTTATCTTCCAGTGGGTTAGTAGCAACTTGGTATAAGCTACAGTTATTTTTAATGTAAGGCAAATGCAAGTTTAATTATATATTTAACAGCATACTATTCATCTTAATATTATCATGGTGATGGAATGGCAGATAAACAAAGTAGGCTCATACAGGGTATAGCTGGAAGAAACACTGGAGATCATCAAGTCCAATGAAGGAAGAAAAAGATGCACAGAATAAAATTTACAAAAAAATAGATGATGCCAGTACCTTATTCCCTGACACATGAATTGGAAGAAATATAGTTCCATAGAAACACCCACTCAAGTTAGAAATAAGACATCAATGACTAAAACTTTTGCATCTATTCAATGAAAATAATAAAACACAAGGAAGATTAAAAATAGAAACATTTTTATTCAAAATTGTGATATATAACCTAAATACAGAAAATTACATAAAACTATAATGACAAATAATTATAAAACAACTATCATTGTAAGCTCATCACTTAAGTCAAGAAATAGAATATTATTACCACTTTAGAAGCTTCTGTATGCCTCTCCCTAAATATAAACCTCTTCATCCATCAGAGGTACCACTACCCTGACTTTATTGACAATTAATTCCTTACTCACCTTTGTCTTTTGACCATATAAATAGGCATCCCTAACCGCAGTTTTTTTTTCCTGCATGTTTTTGAACTTTAAATAAATGAACTATTTGTCTATCACTAACCTCCTTCAAAATTTTTTTAAAACTTTTTATTTGTTCTAATTAGTTATATATGACAATAGAATGTCCTTCAAAAAATTTTAAGATTCATTCACTGCTGTTTAAAAACAAAACATTTTAATTCTTCAGATATTTTAAAGTAAAAAATTCTCATTCCTTATTGTTAATACAATTAATATTCCAATTTATGATAATACCATGATTGTTTTAATCCATTCTCCTATAGACAGATCAGTGAGGTCATCTTGACAAATGACATAAATATTTTTATGTGAATTCTATTGTGCATATATGCCTGAGTATCTCCAGAGAACACACTTTCAAGCTGCCTGTCTTGTACTTTACTAACACCAAACTGTTTTCCAAAGTTTCCATACCAATTTATATTTCCAACTAACAGAGATCCAGTTGACTGTTCCACAACCTTATTGATAACTGATGTTATCAGACTTTCTAACTCAGGGATTTAAATAATTTGCACTTCCTCAATAGCTACTTAGATGGATAACCTTTTTATGTTTTGGGCCATGTGAATTTACTCTCTTTTTAAGTGTTTTTTCTAATCATGGGGGGTGCATTGCTTTATTAAGTTTGTTTAATAGTCTTGTCTTCAAGAAGTTCTACTCTTTTTAGGGGATGGGGGAAGTGTCTCTTTCATCAGTCTTCACTTTTACTTAGGACTTGACTAAAGTGCCTGACACCAATGACTAAAATCAACATAGTAGGAAAAGAAGGGTTGAAAGACCAAAACTTGACATTTCAATTGTAAACATAAGTTTTATATTTTTAAAAAAAAAAGTTATTCCTGGAATCAGTTACTTTTCCTAACAAGATTTTTCTGTCAAGCAACAAAATATTTTAATTACTCACTTAATAAATGCGGGTGGCATATCTCTCTTCAATATCTGATCCTCGGTAGTTTGAACAGTCTCTTTTCCAACCTACAAGAGGGAAAGATTCATAATTCAAATACAAATTTTCAGACTTTTACAAACTATTATTTAAATATATTTGAAACTTATACTTTAAGACATAATCAATCATTGAAATTTCTGAATCCAAAGACAATTTCTGTGTTTTTTGAATTATTAAGATTGCTCCTAAACTTCTGAACTGATAAAAAAAAAAAAAAGATTGCTCCTATAATATGCTTCCACAACATACTTAGATAACATAAATGGAATTAATCCTTCGACAGAGTAACTAATTTGAAGACACCACTGAGCATAGTGAGAATAAAAGAGAAATTCATCATCAAGAATATATATGGGGCTGAGGATGTGGCTCAAGCGGTAGCGCGCTCGCCTGGCATGCATGCGGCCCAGGTTCGATCCCCAGCACCACGTACAAACAAAGATGTGTGTCCGCCGAAAACTAAAAAATAAATATTTAAAAATTCTCTCTTTCTCTCTCTCTCTCAAAAAAAAAAAAAAAAAAAAAGAATATATATGTACAGGGTCTGGGGCTGTGTGGTAGAGCACTTGCCTGGCACGTGTAAGGCACTGGGTTTGATCCTCAGCACCACATATAAATAGATAGATAGATAGATAGATAGATAGATAGATAAAGGTATTATGTTCATCTACAACTTAAAAAAAAAGAAGAATATATATGTATATGTTTTTGTCATCCCCTCATGCTTGAGACTGAACCCAGTATCACTCTACTACTAAGCCACATCCCCAGCCATTTTTATATTTATTTTTTATTGTTTTTTTAATTAGAGCTTTATGACTATACATGGTACTTGGGTTCATCCCAACATGTTTTTATTTTTTATTTTGAGACAGGGTCTTGCTATATTGCTGACGCTGATCTCAAACTTGCAATCCTCCTGCCTCAGCCTCCCAGGTCACTAGGATATATACCACCATGGTCTGACTTATACATATGTTTAACTGGCAAAATGCTATATCTCTAAAAGATTACAGGAAATATATAAATTAAAGTGTGGTAGTTTAAAATGCCTATACAGAAAAAAAATAGAAGTTATTGGAACAGAGGTAAAATATTTAAAATGACTCTGACATTAGAAATCAAACATAAAAATATGCACCTTCATACTAATTTTTTTTTAGTTAAAGTTGAACACAATACCTTTATTTTATTTATTTATTTTTTCATGTGGTGCTGAGAATCAAACCCAGTGCCTCACACATGCTAGGCAAGTGCTCTACCACTGAGTGACAACCCTAGCCCCCTTCACAGTAATTTTAAAAAGTGAAATTAAAATATGTTGTCCCTTAATTATAGGTCAACTTAAAAAGTAAAATACATAATCTGAATGCAACAACAGAACAAATAGTTTTAAACCCTGTGAGTGGCAATATCAACTAATATATTCTCTTTAGAAAATTATTTGCTAGTGTATATTAGAAAAGGCCAAAAAAAGGTCACATTTAGGAATTCCACTTATGAGAATATACCCTATAAGTAATAATATAAAAAATGTGATAATAACAATATTCACAAAAGTATTCACAATGATATTAATTATAATAGCTAAAACACTTTTTTAATAACTTATCCAACAAAAAGGAAAAGTTAAAAAATTAAGATACAGTTTCCGATTGAGTATTATGGGGACCATTAAAGCAATGGTCAAAGACTCAGCTCTATGAGAAAAATGACATATTTCATTTAAAAGAAGACATATAGGAAGAAGAAGAGGTGAGAACGACCCCCCCAACCCCCTCCCACCCCGCCCCCCCCCACCACCGGCCGACCAAAGCACGCGCCGCTGCATCCCCGCGTCCAGCGCCGTAGCCACCATGCCCAAGAGAAAGACTGAAGGGGATACTAAAGGAGATAAAGCCAAGGTGAAAGACGAACCACAGAGAAGATCTGCAAGGTTGTCTGCTAAACCTGCTCCTCCAAAGCCAGAGCCCAAGCCTAAAAAGGCCCCTGCAAAGAAGGGAGAGAAGGTACTCAAAGGGGAAAAGGGAAAAGCTGACACTGGCAAGGATGGGAATAAACCTGCAGAAAATGGAGATGCCAAAACAGACCAGGCACAGAAAGCTGAAGGTGCTGGAGATGCCAAGTGAAGTGTGTGCGGTTTTGATAACTGTGTACTTCTGGTGACTGTACAGTTTGAAATACTATTTTTTATCAAGTTTTATAAAAATGCAAAATTTTGTTTTACTTTTTTTTTTTTAAGCTATGTTGTTAGCACACAGAACACTTCATTGTTGTTGTTTTGTTTTTTTTTTGGGGGGAGGAGCATATGTCACTAGTAGAATGTCTCCAAAGCTGGATTGCTGTGGGGGGAAAACACCTTTCCCTTCTAGTTTTGAGAGACTTCCTCTTTGTTCCCAAGAGGATGTTGGCACATATAGTCACCTTGGCACAAATGCCTTGTGGTATAGAAAAACTCAAACTCATCTGTATGTCCTCCTGTCCCTCTCTGCCATCGGCATAGACTTATCTCCCCTAAACTCAGACCTGTTGGGACCTGATTCCCAACGATTGGTTTTACCAGTGTGTGGGGCAATCTGGACTTTCCAGTGACGTCATTGAGAATAGTGTCCCTCAGAATAGCAGCAGTTCCTTTTCTAGATTGTGGATCTTCAGATTAATAATTTTTGCCATTTTCCTTTCATTTCCTGAAAGTCAGGGTCGGCTTGTGAAAAGTTGTTAAACAACATGCTAAATGTGAAATGTCAACCCTCACTCTAAACTTTCCCTATTCAGAGCATCAAATGAAGACTTCATTGGGTTTTATAATGGCTTTCTGATTTTGGTAGTCCATTCAAGAAGGGAGTTTGAAAGTTGTTGTATACTGTTAACGATTGTCTGCCCATGTCCTGCCTGAAATACCATGATTGTTTATAAAAAGTATCTTTAATAAAGCTGGATACAGTTTGAAAAAAATAAAAGAAGACATATAAAAACGAATATACTATCATTACAAAAACAACAAAATTTATATATATACAACACTGAAAGAATAGAAAATAAAATGTTAATAGTAGTTGTATTAATGCTTAGGAAGTTTTGAGTAACTTTGGATTTGCACTGTTTATTTCTAAATTTTTTAAAATGTAGCAATATAATTTTTTAATTTTAAGAGTAATATTAAGGTGTTCTCTAAGCTAGTTAGGTGTAATTATTTCCTACTTGAAAGTTAAGAAATTATCTGTCATTTTACATAAATCTTCTAAATAGTAATAGTAAAATTTTTTTTAAATATTCACACTCAGCACCAGAAACATGAAGTTAAAAATTATCAAAATATTAAAAGTCACACTAATCAAATTATATATGTGAATGCATTATACCCCAAATGATACACCTCCTCACTTTCTTCACCTCCTGTGTAGGGCTTGGATATCATCTCTCTCCCATTCTGTCATGATTATAAAGTACTCTATAAAAAGTAAATTTTAACATAGTAAATGATGAAATTTACCAATTTTTATCAATATACAGCTACCTAGAAATACTGAGTTATAAATTTAAATGACATTTGAATGCAGAAACCCGTAGAGGAAGAAAATTGGTTACTCCTGTGAAATTTTTTAAATGAAGATTGGAAAGTATCTCAATCCTATTTGCCACTTAACTTTTGAGTCCAAAGAAGAAGAAAATGGAGTAAAAAAAATTCCTAAATGCACAGTAAATCAGCTAAATAGAACAGCACAATAAACCATTCTTAGAGAATACAAGTCATGCATAAATTACTGAATACAAGTTTTTTCTCTCAAGCTAATAGCTCAGAAAAAGCAACACACACACTACTGTGCAATAGCCAGTACTTCTGTAGACAATAGACTATCTGTATCGTAATAAAAGCCTTTCAAATCAGCAGCTGGTTCTCTACAGTTTCTCAGATCAAGCATGACAGAATATTTCCAGATGTACTGTTCACTATGTTTTCCAGCTGAAACTAACCATTCAAAAAAACTGTGGATCACAACTTCATGAAGTAAAAAGATGAGGTTTAGCCTAGAAGTCACTGGTTCATATTAAGTATGAACAGCCTAGAAGGATGTTCACATGTAAGACACATGGAGCTTCCTTTCATGTGCAGGCAGGGAGACAGAGACACAGAGAACAAGGAGGGAAGAGAGAGAGATGAGTTCTTCTTAAATCTCCTTTGGAAAGTTGTTAGTTTTTCAGTATTATGAAACTTTTATTGAGAAAACTACAAGTGTCAGGCACTGTTCTAGATACTGGGAATAGAGCAGAAAATAAAAAACGGTTTCCTGCCCTCATGGAACTTATATTCTAGTAGGGGTAGTCAGAATACCTGGGGAGGAAGAAAATTGTAGCAATATAATTTTTTAATTTTAAGAGTAATATTAAGGTGTTCTCTAAACAAATGATAGAACTCCAGATAATGATCAGGGTGATGGTATAGAGTAAGGGGTGGAAGTAGTGGGAGTCTACTTTAGAAAGAATAGACAAAGCAATCTTTCCTCAAGAAATAACCTCAGAGTTGAGACTTTGAAGCTAAGAAGAAAGCATTCATGCAAGAGCTGGGCGAGAGCAGTTCAGAGGAAGTAGCAAGAAAAAGGCCCTGAGGCAGGAAAGATGGAGTGTACTTAGAAAATCTAAAGGAGGCCAAAGAAGCTTAGGAAAAAAGGGAAGCGCCATGTGGTGATGAGATCAGGTAAGTCCAGAGCCAGGTCACAAGGAGCCTTTCAGGCCAGGATGAGGTGTTGGAATCCTTTTTAAGGACAACAGCAAGAGAAGTCCTAAACAAGAAATTGGTATGATGTGATTTTGCTTGTAAAAGATGGCTTTGCCTTTTATGTGGAGAACTTAGGGGGCAATTAACAGGCTACTGCAATCATTCAGGAGAGAAAGAGTGACTTAAAACAAGATGTGAAAATGGAAATGGAAAAAAAGAACAGAATTATTATATCTTTTGGGGGAAAGAACCATTATTAGAACTTGTTCTTGGACTGGGTAGGATGGAGGATACGGAGTAGACTATGGACTAGACTAAGATGAAGAAAAATTAGAAATGACTTCTAGGTCAATTAAATGAAATGTTTTCAAAACCAGAACACTGAGCCAAGGGTGTGAGTGCACACTTGTAATCCCAGTGGCTGGGGAGGCTGAGGTAGGAGGATTGCAACTTCAATGCCAGTCTCAGCAACTTAGTGAGGCCCTAAGCAACTTAGCAAGACCCTGTCTCTAAATAAAATGTAAAAGAAGGGTTGGGGATGGGGCTCAGTGGTTAAGGGCCCCTGGGTTCAATCTCTGGTACAAAAAAATAAAAAATAAAAAAATAACAGCAATACTGGAAGGTTGATATATAGGAAAGATTTATCATAAGATAAAACAATCATGATCACACCAGGCAAAATCATTAAAACAATTTTGCAAATAGAAAATACTCTGCCCCCCGTAGAAGTAAGTAGAAAGGAACTATATTTAATTAGTTTGTGCCTCTTTTGCAAGGAGAGGAGTAGGTGGGGAAAGAGAAGAGAATAATAACAGTATGCTCAAGTGTTACTTATTTAGAAGCTACTCTTAAGTATTTAAGTGATGGACACTAAGTTTTACTTTGTTATTCTAAGCTGCATTTATACTTGTAGTGATAGTATCTACAATCTCTCTAACTCTGAAAACACCCAGCCTAGAATTGGGTTAGGTATGACAAACAGCCCAGTTTTTAAGGTGTAACACATAAAATATAACTATGAAGAACGAATGTGATTTTCACTTAGGGAGTTGATTTTTGGCAGTAATGTTCAATAGAACTTTCTGTTAGGATGGAAATGGTTCTATTTAATCTCTATTGCCCAACACAATGGCCATTAGCCACATGTGGCTAGTGCAAACAATGAACTGAATTTTCAATTTTATCCAAACTGATACATGTAACTATTATATTGGACAACTCAGATCCATGGAAACTTCACTATCTCCAAAATTAGTATTCTTGTCTCCACAATCTTCCTTATTCTAATTCATTCTTCGCAGTTGCTTTATCAACCTTCTATTATGCTTTTCTTATGGTCTCATCACAGGACTACCTCCTATCAGAAAAAAATGGCAAGGGTTAAGTCAGATGTGTTTGAGTACATGGTTTACTGAACAGGCTGGAGTAGCTTCAGCAAAGGAAATGAGGCTAGAAAGAAAAGTCCAGTGTGCCTGGGAAAGGCTCTGTATACGAAGTGAATGTATACTAAGAATTATGTTTGCTTGACCTACCCATTTATTGAAGGATTATCATATTCTGTTCTTGATCTTGCCAATTCAGTGTTCTATCACTGAAATATCACATCAAGAGCTTCTAAAGTCCTTGCATGCACAAGGCCCTGGGTTCAATCCCCAGCACCCTCTTCACACACACACACACACACACACACACACACACACACACAAAAGCTTCTAAAGATATACAAGAAATATGTCTCCTAATTTCTGAACAAGTGGCAAAGCCTGCCTAGGAAAACCAGGCAAAGCTTCCAGTTTCAAAGCCATCAATCAGGAGATGACAGGAAATACATTTTCCACCTCTCTCCTCACATCCTCAAAACAGAATGTTTCTATAGCACCCATATTTTCCAAATAAAAATAGAGTAGAACAAACAATTAATAAAGGGTTAATTCACAAAATGCTCTGCTAACTGGGAAAACATTATTCCTGCAGGTCAACTTAGTATGGTGAAGTATGATTCCTAATAAAGGCTACAACTTTGCAAACAGATCAGTAATAATCTTAACTAATCTGTCTCAAACCTGTGTAGCAAAAATACCTGGCCTATTAAGCCAAATGTTCATACATGCCAGAATTTGGTATTTTGGTTTCTTATTCTAGTTTAGCTAATAAATAACCAAGTGATCTCAAATAAGTCACGTAATTACTCAAATATTTCTCCTACTATTATGTGATCTCGCTAGGTGTCTCCTTACTTACCTATAATGGGTTGACCAAACCACCCTTTAGCTCTGTGGTAAAGGAAATATACCTTTAAACTTGTCTCCTCTACTTTAAGTTCCCATTTACTACCTCAAGTTCTTTTTGGAACAAGCAATGTAAAAAATTATTAATGCGGGGACTAGTGGTAGAATACTTGCGTAGCATGAAAAGGTCCTGGGTTCTGATCCCCTGCACCACAAAATTTTTTTTTAAATTAATAAATATAAAATTTAAAAGTTCTTTATTCCCATATGTTTTATATTATATTTTACAATTATGGATTCCACTAAAGTTAATGCTTGAATTTTTTATCCTTAAATCTTATCCCTCTGAAAAAGACCTATATGTTAAAGGGTTAAAAGAAATGCAGAGAAACAACAAATAAGTCTGAGTTATAATCTAAGTTCTGACCAAGTTTTCCATTTAAAACTAATCCTTTCAGAATAATCTAATTACTTTTAAATTTCATTCCACTGCAGAGAATTCAGATTTGTTGTTTCTATTCCTGGACAAAATTATTTCTCTTTTAGTTTCTTCTTCAGAGAATAAACTAACTCCAGAGACCCAATTCCATTCAATCCAATGAACAGCACTAAGTGCCAACTATGTGCCCACTAGGTGGTAGGAAGAGAATGAGATAAGAAATAAAATATCTTAGACATATAAACTGAAATAATAGTAGAGAATGAGAAAGAGGCCTAGGGGCATTTTCAGAGGACTTGGCAGGGAACTCTGATTCTTTTGAAGAGTTCTTACTTTGTTCAACAGTTAATTTAAATATCTTTTGTTCAACGTGTGACTTCAGTTCAAAACTCTTAAGTAGAAGGGCTTTTGCCTTCTGCTGTTTTTATTTTTACTCCTTTCATCACAATCTACTCAGTTTGATTCAGAAATGTAGAGAAATTTGGTTTCTTTCCAGAAAAAAAGAAAATAGCACCACTCCAGCTCAAGTTACTACCTGGACTAAAAAATATGTTAATGTAGATGTCTTTCTTAGGTAGACTAAATTTAAGAAAACATTAAGACAAAACACAGCTAGGAGGACTTCTGTTACTATTCTGTACAGTATAAGTGGTAACTATTAGAAATTACATTAAAAGGCAGCAGGGCAATTTCATAATGTATTTAAACAAAAGGTTATTAGCAAATTTATGTAAGAGAATACATGTAATAAAAATGTAAGCCTTTACAATGTGACAATCTACAAGGCCTATCAATTATGACCAGTTGGTTGTGATCAGACATGGAAATGTGTGCCTATATGCCTGTATTTACTTTGGGTTCAAATCATCATCTTATGGCATTAGTCTTAGGCTGATCAATCCATTACACTAAAGGTCATTTTCACACACAAATGTGTCCATTACTAGGCACAAGCCATTCAAAGATAATAGTGGGTAAGTCCTACCATCAAATTGTTTTCCTACAGGAATAATGGATTTATAATTCATCTGCTCCTTTGCTGATATCCTTTTTATATGATTTGCAAATGGCCAGCCAGAGTCAAGTGTTTAAGAAGCCAAATATCAAGAAAATCTGGGACTCTAATCCACTGATTTCCAACTTATTCATTTAATCAGTATTTGCTGAGTATTTTCCTATGTGGTAGGCTTTGTATCTTCACTATGGGATACACATAAAAAGTGAATGATACTGTTCTTGCCCTTTGTTGACAATGTTTAAAAAATAATTGTAATGTATACTCAAAACGAGTTATTCCCAAGTTTCAAACATTTATCAGTGAGGTACAGGAGGTTTCACAGAAGAAACTCCAATAAAGCTGAATGAGAATTCTCCAGGAGAAAAGGGATTTGAGGTTAAAAGGAGGGCTTTCTAATTAATGCAACAACATATGTGAAAGCATGACCAGTTTAAGAAACATAGATCCACATGGTAAGAACACAGAGAGAGGAGGTATAGAGAGGAAATGAAGTTGGACAAGCAGAAAGGGGTCACATCATAGAAAGCCTTTCATACAATGCAATGGGCTTAGACTTTATCTGCTAAGCAATGAGAAATTATTTAATGTGTATCAGCAAAAGACACTATTAAGTTTGAATTTCAAACAGAAAAATCCAACAGCAAGAAAGGACCAGGGGCTGTGGTTGTCGCTCATTGGTAGAGCCTTGCCTACCACTTGAGAGGCACTGGGTTCGATCCTTGATCCATGTGAAAAATAAAGGCATAAAAAAATGTTGGAAAAAAAAAATAGACCAGAGTGAAGAAAACTAGAAACACAAGTTAATCTATGTTTATTTACTCAACCAACAAAGAATTTATATAACATACAAATTATAGTCAGTGATGAATAAAACACATATGGCCCCTGATCTCATGGAGTTTGGAGTCTTAATGAAAGATAAAGATGAACTAAGCAGCAGCAATGTGGATGGAGATTAAGAGGACAGAGAAAGAGATGCATCTACATGATACTCACACCATATGGAGGGTAAAGAGAAATCTAGGTTGACTCCCTGGCTCCTGACTCAAGTGATTTTGTCAGTAGGTCATACAAGGGAGGAAAGGAATTAACACCAGGATGTTCCAATGAAGATGTTCAATAAATAACTGAGTTGATGGTTCCTCGGTTCACTCCTGACTGGAAAAATGGATTTGAAAGTAAAAATCAGATGGTTCTAAAATCCATGGACAATAAATGAGGTCAAAACCCAACAACAACAAAAAAGCAAAACCAACCAACAAACAAAGAAAAAAAATAGATGAGTAACTGGTTAAAGAACAAGCTGGTAGCCAGGCATGGTGGCAGCACCCTTGTAATGCTGGCTACTCAGAAGCCTAAAGCAGGAGTATTGTTAAATCAAAGGCTATCCAGACAACTCAGCAAGAGTCTGTCTCAAAAAAAAAAAAGGCTCGGAGGGCAGCTCAGTGGAAGAGTACTGGGTTCAGGGTTCAATTCCCAGTTCTAGGGAAAAGGAAAAAAAAAAAAAAAACTGGTGATAAGAGCCAAGAAGGAAATGTCTGAGATGGGGGTAGGAGGAAGGAATAGTGGAGTTACGTCACAAAAGCCAAGGAATAGGCCAGGTGCAGTGGCATATGCCTGTAATCCCAGCAGCTTGGGAGGTAGAGGCAGGAGGATTTTGAGTTCAAAGCCAGCCTCAGTAAAAGTAAGGCACTAAGCAACTCAGTGAGACCCCATCTCTAAATAAAATACACAATAGGGCTGAGGATATGGCTCAGTGGTTAAGTGCCCCTGAGTTCAATCCCTGATTGGGGGGGGGGGGGGAGGCGAAGCCAAGGAATAGAGTTTCAAGAACAGTCAATAGTATTAACTGCTAGAGAGAGGTTAATGGGTTTTAGTATATGCATATGCCCAGGTATGCAACCATCACCAGAATCAATTTTGAACATTTTCACCACCCCCAAAGAAACCCAGTAACCATCATCATTACTGCCCCTCAACCTAAACCTTTCTCCACCTCCACCCAATATAAGGCTATCATTAATCCACTGTCACTATAGATTTGCCTATTCTGGACACTTGATATAAATGGAATCACATAATATCTGCTCTTTAGTGACAGGCTTCTTTCATGCTGTAGCATCTATCAGTATTTCATTTATTTTTATTGCCAAATAACATGCCATTGTAAGGTTATACCATATTTTGTCTATCCATTCATCAGTTCATAGACATCTAAAGTGTTTTCATGTATTGGCTCTTATGAATATGCTGCTATTAGTGTACAAGATTTTATATAGACATGTTTCCATTTGCCTTGGTCAATATACCCAGGTATTGAATTGGTGGGTCATATGGTGCTATTGTTTGGAAGTGGTTTACCCTGGTAGGTTTCATGTGTTCAAAGTTTGCTCCCCATTACGATTATGAAAGATGGCACAGAATCTGGTTTTTGGTGCTGGTGATTGAATCTAAGGCTTTAAGCATACTGAGCAGGGACTCTACCACTCGGCTACACCCCAGCCTCAGTGGTGTATAAGAGGTGGGACCTCCTGGAAGATTCTTGGATCATTGGAGGAACTGCCCTCAGAAGAGAAGATTAGTCTAAGCATGAGTTCTCTCCAGAGCATGTTATAAAAACCTGAGCCTGACTAAGGTCTCTCTCTCCCTGCCTTTTTATACTGAAATGGGATCTTTTGCTCCCTGACATGCTCACCTTGTTCTGCCTCACCTCACCAGAACCTGAACAAATGAGACCTTCCAATCTTGGACTTTGAGTCTCTAAAACTGTTAACTAAATAAGCCTCTTTTTCTTCATAAATAATCTGCCTTACATATTTCATTATAGCAACAAAAACCTAATGCTTATGGATGTGATAGTTCTATGTAAAACAAAGAAATGCTAGACTATTTTCCAAAAAGGCTGCACTATTTAACATTCCCACCAGTAAATGTATGTGGGTTCTAATTTTTCTACATACTCAGCAACACTTGTTATTATCTGTCTTTTTTATTATAGCCATCTAGTGGATGGTGTCTCACTATGGTCTTTATTTACATATTTCTGATGGCTAACAGTATTGGGCATTGTTATATGTGCTTATTGATCAATTGTACATCTTCTTTGGGAAAATGTCTAATTGAATTCTTTGCCTTCATTTTAAATGATTTATCTGTTTCTGCAAATATTTTCCCAAGTTGTAAGTTGTCTTTAAATTTTCTTTTCCTTTTTTTAAAAAAAATTTTTAGTTGTTATTTTCAGATATACATTACGTTTTCTTGATGATGGCTTCTGTAGCACCAAAGTTCTTAATTTTTATGAAGTCAAATTCTGTTTTGTTTTTTTTTTATTTTGTTGCTTATGTTTTGGGTGTAGGATCTAAGAAGGTTTTACCTGACCCAAAGTCATAAAGACTTTCACCTAGGTTTGATTCTAAGAAGTTTCTTGTTTTAGCTCTTACATTTAGATCTATGTTCCATTTGGGGTTAATTTTTATGTCTGGCATAAGAAATTATATTTACTTTAATAGAGAAAACCAAGCATTAAAGTAAAGCGTATTTACTTTATTAGGACAAAACCAAGCATGTTGATAGACTAAAGGAAAAGAAGCAAGAAACCAGAAATTGGTTCTGAAGCAAGGACCATGGAGAGATAGGAACAAAATCTGGAGAGACTAACCTTCACCAGGAAGAAGTTCACCTCCACCTCAAAATAAAAGAGGTAATGGGAGAAATGAGTGGAGACAGAAATATAACTCTGGGTGATGGGCATATCTACTGCGGAATTTATAGGGCACATTAGCACATTTAAGGATCTAAGATAAACATTAGTCAGGAAATCTGTTTCATTTTGTTTAATCTACCATTTCCAAATTCTTTATCAATATATATTAATTTATAATGAAATTAGAATTTGTAGGGCTTTCTTAGGAAACAGTAATCAAGGCCAAAAGCTGCAAATTATATGTCCATTGAATAGAATGGGACAGGGGTGATTTTTCTTTGATCCAGACTGTTTTTTAAAATCAAGATGTTTCACAGGGATCCAAATTCCTGATATTTCTTGAAATATCAGAAGATCAGGCCACACTGGATCTGCATTGCAGCAGGAAAAAATAATCGTTGGAATTCAAATATTCCTTATGGGGAATATAATTCCTGTATGACTCACTCTCTTAACATCCAGCCCATTTCACTCAGCTATCTCATCATCTGATCCCTTTATCTGGGTTTACCATTTCCATACTAAGCAACTCTCTCAGTGTCTCTACAGAGTGAAAATTTTCAGTTCAGAAACTCCTTCTCCAACTCTTCTCTAAAATATTTTATTTAATAAAAGTTTCTATGAGAAACTGAGAAGTATTTATGTCAGGAGTGACAAAATGGAGTACAAAGGCCAAGTGTAACACCCAGACCTATTTTGTTTGACCTGCAGTATTTTTTTAAATGAGAAGTTTCGTATTTAAAAGGAAATCAAAATTACTGGACTTCCTTAAAAATTAGGAAGATCTGATAACATTAGGCTCAAGTATCTCCAAATGAAAGCAATTAGCTAGAGATAGTAACTTCTCCAGCTAAAGCCTCAGTTTTAACTTACCACAGTCTTCTCAGAGTCTTAATTCACTCATTGCCTATTTGGCTCCTGCAGGCATCCAAGTTTGTGCCCTCTGATTCAAAAGCAAAATTCAATCTTTCTGGGGCTGGGGTGGGGCTATGGTTCAGTGGTAGAGCACTTGCCTAGTGCGTGTGAGGCACTGGGTTTAATTCTTAGCACCACATAAAAATAAACAAATAAAATAAAGGCATTCTGTCCATCTACAACTACAAAAAAGCACCACATAAAAATAAACAAATAAAATAAAGGCATTCTGTCCATCTACAACTACAAAAAAAAATTTAAAAATTCAATCTTTCTCTTTTCACCCCTCTGCAACAGGTACCAGAGATGGAACTCAGGGGCACTCTACTACAGAGCTGCATCCCCAGCAGCACCTCCACCCCCACCTTGTTTTTTTTTTCTTTCCCTCCAACTTTGAGAGAGGATCTCACTAAGTTGCCAGAGCTGGCCTCAAATTTACCATCCTCCTCCTGCCTCAACCTTCTGGATAAAAAAGATTTACTTATTTATTTGTTTGTTTGTTTATTTATTTATTTGTGTGTGTGGGGGGGGTGTGGGTGTGTGTGTTTTACTGGGGATTAAACCCAGGTCTCACACCTCACATGTTAAGCAAGCTCTCTACCACTGAGCAATACCCCAGCCCAACAAGATTCAATCTTAATTAACACAGTGCATTAGCCAAGCTCCCCAATATCATAAATGTTAATTGAAATTTTACTTAACCCTCAGTTATTTCACTAATGACAAAATATCCTAGTATTCTCCAAATATACATTCACAGAAAACAATGATTGAAACATGGGAAAAAATCATGCATATAATTTTTGTTTTCTTTTTAATCCTTCTCTGTACTTTCCAAATTAAAAAAAAAAAGTATACATTGCCTTCATAATCAGAACAATACAGGAAAGATTCTAAAATGTATCAATAATATTCTTGGTAAATAACAATTTATAAGGCGATGAAAAACCACCAGTGCCTGAAGATTCAAATTTTGACCAATTCCAAAAAAATTAATCTCTGTGTACATCAATGAGAACAAAGTCACATGGGTTCAACAGATGAACCATGTTGGTGACAAGTTCTAATGTCAACAAGCTGATTTGGATTTGATGCCACATCATTTCCCTAGAACTAAAGTTGAGCTGACTTTGCAGCAGCTGTTTGTTCTAACTGACCTCTGAGATTGAGTGTATCAATTAAGGCTAGATAAATGTTAGCAGAGCAGTCTTGCTTACCAGATCCCTATTTAGGAAGGTACTGTGAAAGGCTTCCAGTCTACAAATACTCTCTTCCTCAACTCAAGATTTTTCTGTAGACTTTACAACCACTTTACAATTGTCTTCTGGAGAACCAACAAATAACAGGAAAGCAGGTCCTCAGCACAGAGAAATGTCCTCTCACTACTCACTTTCTCCCAAATTCCCTCAAAGAAACACAAGATGAGTTCCTTCCATTTCAGACTGAAAACTATCGAATGAAAAAGAATGTGGCAATCTACTCCAAAGTCTTCATTTTAGAAATGAAACTTAGAGATATTATTTCTCTAAGAGTTACAGAATTTGAATTTGAATCTGGGCTCCTTGGTTCCATTTCCTGTGTTTCAAGCACACTACTAACTTGCAAGCAAGATATTTAAGTGACTAACATTCCCATACTTAAGAGTAATGTATCGAATCCTATTTAAAGTGACTTAAACTTTCTTAAACCAATTTCCATATCAGTTTCAAACACACATAAGCAAATAACATAAATATCCCCCAACTCCCACCCTTTACTCCCGCTTTTACTGATAGGAAATTAAGCAGTTTTCATGGGAACATGAAAGTAGTGTTTTTCATTCCTAATCTCCTTTAGTTATTTCCAACTTATTTAGTTATTGGAATAATTACTTAAATGAGAATTCAGTATTATTCTCACTAGTTATAACTAAATAACCATTACATATTTATAAATACTGGTAGGGAGAAAAAGATCATTGGATGAGCTAAATATAATCTTAGTAAATGCTTCAAATTGCTAATGTTTAGAGAACATTCAGTTTGAAAATAATTTTTAAGTTCAAATTAACACCATCATCTGGTTTAGTGATCCATCAATAAGAAATTCCAGCTTGTTTTTTTTTGTTTGTTTGTTTTTTGTTTTTCACAATCTCTAACTCTTTATTGAAGTGATCTTTCAAATCCTGTGTTTTCTCTTTGATTTTATTCCTTACACTATCCTTTACTTCACAGATCAGTTTACACACATTCTAAACTCCTTCTCTGACATTACTTCTACTGTGTTTTCAGTGGATTCGGTTATTGGAGCATCTTGATTTGTTTGGGGTGCTTTATTCCCTTGTTTTTTTCATGTTGTTCGTATGTTTTCCCATCTAGCAGTATGGATCTGAGGCAAAACAGATGGATTTCTATACATAACAAATGCTCAGAAAATAAGTGCCCACTGAAATAAGGAAAATGATATAGACAAGTAGCAAAGTAAGTTAACATTTAACTAACTTCATATCTGCCCACACACTTTCTTTAACATCTCCATTCCTTCTAATTGCTGAACAATTAACTCAGGAAAACCATCATTATTTTATTTTCATAATATTTTCAATACACCTACGAATTCTAATACTACTCTCATGACTATATTAAGATGACCAGCTAGACTCCCATATGCCATTAAAAAAACTGATGAAAACAACAACAAAAAAGGAAAGCTAAATATTGCTGAGAGCAATCCAATGACCCTACCACTGGCCCTATCTCATGTGTGATTATAAATAAAGGGAAATAATAGCTGTGAATATGCTACAAAGGTCTAGACCAATAAAGTATCCTGGAAATCCCACCAGAAATCAAAACAGCATAAACCTTTTTCACTGCCCTCAAGCAAATCTGTTTTTTTCAAAGTATTATTCCATAAAAATGTTAAATGTAATTGATTTTTTGTGGTTTTTTTCTCTTGTTTTAATAGATAGATTGCAAACATGTTTTTTAAAAAGTTTTAGTTCCCAAATGTCAAAAATGCAATTACACTGTAGCTTTTATAGATAAATCCAGACATGTACCCACCATTTATAACATTGTTTCTATGGGAAAATAACTCCAAACAACTAATTTGTAAATGAACTTTTGAATAGCAACCCATTTTCATATTAGGAAAACTCCTTTTCCCCATTCTGGAAGGTAACAGTAATGGAGAAACAATTGGGGCTTTGGAATAAGGCAGTCTCAATCTCACCTCACCCTGTTATTACTAGGCTCTATGTCCTTAGCTAAGTAACAATCTCTTTGAGCCTCAGTCTCCTTACCAGTAAAGTGGAAAAAGTTATATTGCTTAGGGCTAAATTTACATGTAAATTGCCTGGAACAGAGCCTGGTGGATGACAGGTGCCAAATAAACATAAGTCCCTTTTTCTTTCTTCTGCCTTTGCAGTAGTCATTTGATTTCATTCAGTTTTCTCCTTAAAATTTTTAAAATTTTAATTGAGTACATGCTACAAGTCAGGTACTCTTTATTATCTCATTCAATTCTTATAACAACTTCAGGAGACAGCTACCATTTGCTATTCCATTTTACAGACCAGGATCAGAGGCACAGGAGGTTAACTAATTTGCTTAAAAATCACTCAGAGGTGTTTGCCACAGCAAACGCATGTTTAATCCTAAACTGAGAGAAGCCCCAGTAAATTAAGCCTTTTCACTAAACTATCTTTTTAAACAAGGGAATGAGATTCAACGATGTCTAATTTTTTAAAAAAATATTTTATTATATATTTATTATATTTATTAGATATTTATTTATTTGTTTATATGCAGTGCTGAGAATCGAACCCAGTGCCTCACACATTCGAGGCAAGGATGTTACCACTGAACCACAACCCCAGCCCCTGATGTCTAATTTTTTAAATATATTTTTTAGGGGCTGGGATTGTGGCTCAGCAGTAGAGTGCTCGCCTAGCACGGTTGGGACACGGGTTCAATCCTCAGCACCACATAAAAATAAAGGCACTGTGTTAAAAATATATATATTTAAAAAATTATATAAATAAATATATTTTAGTTGTTGATGGATCTTTATTTTATTCATTTATTTATATGCAGTGTTGAGAATCAAATCCAGTGTCTCACACATGCGAGGCAAGCGCTCTACCACTGAGCCGCAACCCCAACCCCTGTCTAATGTTTTTTGCTGTTATTTTGCGTTATCCTGTAATTCTACAAAGCTATCAGATGGCAAGAAGGACAAAAAAACTTCAAGTTCTCATTGGACAAAAAGGATGCAGGATCAGAATGCAGCCTGACCAACGGATAAACAACTGTCCTGGTTTTCACTCCCAAAGTTTCCACAAATCAGTTTTCTTAATCATTCTTAATCATTCTTAATCATTATTCCCTTAGGAAAGAATAACTGAATCCTCCTGGTATCAACAAGCTCTTAAAATTAAACCAGGATTAACTAACAATGTAGCCTTTATTTTTTATTTTTAAAAATTTTTAATTACAGGCATTGTCAAAATTTGAAATACTAACCCGGTGGCAAGTCTTTAAATGTCTTTATTAATGTTGGGAGCCATCCTGCTTGCTAATTGGAGATTATTCAGAGCCTCTTTTACAATATAATAATTGAATTTGGCTCCAGGCCATCATAAACACCCTGACCCATTAAATTAGAGCCACAAGCAACACTGCACTATTTTTTTGTTAAAAAAAAAAAATGCAGCATTCAAACTACAATTTCTCACAGGCAGCCAGAACTGGAAATTCTGTTCCACAATACCCATGTGTCAAATGGCAAAGCTACTGATTAAAATGTTCATAGAAAAAAAAAAAAAAAACTTTTATGATGCCTCTACTAAATACACTTCCAGAGGTGTACCTTTCAGCTTTTCTTCTAGAGATTTTTATCTTTTCTTTTTGACAACTGCAAACACAATTCGCTATGACTACATATGGGCTGTGCACAGACTCAGTTCTAAACTTGCCCAAAAGTGAAATAAGAGAACAGCTGCTGCACTTCAGGCCACTCTGGCCAAGATGTACTGATAGAAATAAGCTGTAAACCATCTCCAGTAATACTATTTGTGTTTGTGCCTTTTGCAGATGTTATTTCATCACTGTTTTTCATGTAACATTAATAGATTAGATAGAGCCCTGGTCTAAAACAAGAGAAAGATTTTATAATAATACTAAATTTACTTTTGTTTCACTTGCTTACCAATACTACAGCGTAGATGTTGAATAGGTGTCACAGACTCGTTAGGAAATATCAGCCCTACCATTTCAGGTAACATATTCCAGGCTGGGCAAATAAAAAGGGCAGAATTAATCAGAATTGAGAGAATTACACTGTAATGAGAGTCCATTAATCTATTTAGTTTTGGGTTTTGTTGTTTTGTTTGTTTGTTTGTTTGGTACCAGGGATTGAACCCAAGGGAGCTTAACCACTAAACCACAGTCCAAGCCCTTTTTATATTTTATTTTGAGACAGGGTCTCACCAGGCTGCTTAACAGCCTTGCAAAATTTCTTAGGCTGGCTTTTAACCTGTCTTCCTCCTGCCTCCATCTCCTGAGCTGCTAGGATTACAGGCCCACACCACCACACCCAGCTAATTTGTTGTTTTTGTTGTTGTTGTTAGGTTTTTTTGGTTTTAGGTTTTTGTTTTTGCTTTTGTTTTGGTACCAGGGATTGAACCCAGGGGCGCTTTACCACTGAGCCATATCCCCACCCCTTTTTTTGAGGGGGTCTCACTGAGTTGCTTAGGGCCTCCCTAAATTGCTGAGGCTGGCTTTGAACTCATTTGCAATCCTCCTGCTTTATCCTCCCAAGATGATGGGATTACAAACGTGCACCACCAGACCCAACTAGTTTGTGGTTTTAAGAAAAGTGTTAGATAGTGCTGGCAAAGCACCTATATATTATGCATTAAACTACAATGTATCTTCAGTCCTTATAAAATATCAAATTCATTCCTAATTGTTCATCAAAGAACAACATTAAGTCTATATTTGGTTCATAAACAGAACCATCTCAAACTGAGTTTAAGAAGATATATAACAACAGAACCTCTGTACATCAAGAACAAGTCAGGGACTACAGTAGTAGTTCAGTGGTAGAGCACTTGCCTAGCATTTGTGAGGCACTTGGTTCGAACCTCAGCACCATATAAAAATAAATCAAATAAAGACATAAAAAATACAATAAGTTTGGGGCTGTAGCTCAGGGGCAGAGTGCTTCCCTAGCATGTGTGAGGCACTGGGTTCGATCCACAGCACACATAAAAATGACCAAATAAAGGCATTCCGTCCATTTACAACTACTACTACTACTAATAATAATAATAATTTTTAAAAAGTCAGGTTTTCTTTGTTGAATTTGATTTTAACATGTGAATTCCTACCTTAGCTATCACACAAACTGTATAAACTGATGCATCAATGAATAATGTAACTTAACAAGTAATACTCAAAGAGTCGATTTGCTTTGAGAAGAAATAGACATATTAATGGATTTCTCTGCTTTGAGCTGCTTACAGAACTTACCTGGACTGTGTATCACTTATATGCATTATGAACTAATCTATTGATAATTATAACAGTACCAGGGTATCTTTGCTGACAGTGTCATCGGTGGTACAATTTTTCCAAGGGCTTCTTACTTGGAGCAGTCAATGGCTTGGCATCATGACATTTTGTATCCTCCTCCTCCTGCTTGTGGTAGGTTGCTTATGGTGTTTGTGTAAAAGCCACTATGCTCGTTATCCACAAGTATGGCTAAATATGTTGGGCCGGTAGTCAAAGACGGGGAAGATCCAATTACAATGGTACCAACCTAAACCCGGAGGCTGACAATTTGAGGTCAGACCATCCAATGACGGGTAAGGACCATATGTAGTATTGGACAACCTAAAACAGGCACGGTCCCTAAACCACATACTTGTTGTTTAATAAAACAAAAGGGAGGAGATGTTGGGGACCGCAAAACAAGTCAAGATGGCGCCTGGCAGTTTGCCAGGAGGAGTGGTTTGTTAGGCAATGCCACTGAGCCATTAAGATGATGAGGATTCCTTATTGGCTGACTGCTGTATCTAGATGATGTTAATTGAGTCAGTTAGGTATATATACCTCTGCTGTCCCGCAATAAAACGGCTCCTGCTACCTTGGGTGCCCGCTACCTTGAGTTCCCACTCAGTTCCTGCTGAGTTTCCCCGCAATAAAGCAGTTCCCACTTCAACCTTCAAGTTGCTTGTCACCTCCCGGTTATTTTGCCTAGCCAGACTGCAGCATATTACAACTTCTCAACTCTGTCATTGCAAGTGTGAAAACAGACACACACAATATGTGAAGGAATGAACACATCTGTGTTCCAATAAAACTTTATTTACAGACAATGGAATTTTAATTTTGCATAATTTCATGTGTCATGAAATAATTCATTTGATTTTATTCCCAAACATTAAAAAGTGTAAACACTATTCTTAGCCCCTGGGCAAGAAAAATTTGCCACAGAAGCCAAAATTTTGCTGAATCCTGCTCTCCACAGAGAAATAAGATCAGAAGGAGTTAGGAGTATGATAGCCCTTGAGAGCTATAATAATATTAATCTAGAAGACAAAGTAGAGAAGGCTTAGAAGGTTTCTGAGCAAGAAGGTGTTAAGAACAGAGCTGTACTAAAGGAAGATTTACTTGGCAATAACGGATGAGAGGGAGGGATTAGAAGATAATCAGCCTAATAGCGTCTGGTAGCTTTGAGGAAGGAAAAGAAGAAAAAAGTTATTTATGGAAGGAAAAATCAATAGAACATGACTTTGAAAAAAAGAGGAACAGGTTTATTTACCTCTTAATCATACATAGAAGAGATCAATTTCAAGACAAAAAGTAATGGAGAGGAGATTTTGCATTTTCATTCCCCAGTGTCATCAGAATAGCCTGACTGCAGTAGATGAACTGAGGAATCTGCCTTTCATAGAAGCTTTAGAATAGTCTGAGTTGGAGCTTCCAGTTCAAAGGGTCTTCTAGTATATATCAGGGAAAATGTAACATCAAGTTTTGGTTTTAGAGATGAGATAGATATGGCAGTTTTAGAGATGATGCTTACTTATTTATAGCTCCTTTTACTCTAGAGATGTCCCAAATTAGGAAAGAATATTTATCTGGTATACAAAGATGTATCATTGCCCAAAAATTTTAAAAATCACTCTACTGACTATGACTCAGAATTTTATCTCTTTTTTTATTCTGACAGGATATTAAAAAAAAAAAAAAAAAAACTGCAGTACTACAAATGCAACCAGTTCAACATTAAAGTAAGTATTGTGCAAGTAATCTCCCTGCAAGGGAATACTAAATGCCTTCTAAAACTCAAATTTGGAAGCTGGATGGGGATCAAAAAAAGAGGATTGGAAACAGACATGAACACAGGTAGTTATAATTCATAAATGGTTTGAGGGGCTGTGGTTGTAGCTCAGTGGTAGAGTGCTTGCCTAGCATGTGTGAGGCACTGGGTTTAATCCTCAGCACCACATAAAAATAAATAAATAGATAGATAGATAGATATTATTATATCCATCTACAACCTAAAAATTTTTTTCTAAATAAATAAATAAATGGTTTGATAAGAACCATAGTCGAGTCTTAAATGAATATAGCAAAGGGAAAAGGTAATTTCAACTAAGCAGCCTAAGAGCTTCACAGGAAATGGCAACTGCACTGGGCCCACTCTAATAAGAGAGGAAGGGTAATTCTACACAGTGGGAAAAGTACAAACAGTAATAACAAAAAGATGGGGAAAATTATAGACTTACCTTTCTTATAATATAAAATCAGACTATTCTAAACATATCACCCTACTGTTTTTGCTTAACGTCTTTTTTTTTTTTTTTTTTTTGGTACTGGGGGTTGAACCCAGAGCCACATCCCTAGTCCTTTTTTTATATTTTACTAAGAGCCAGGGTCTCGATAAATTGCTGAGGCTGGCTTTGAATCGAAGTCCTCCTGCCTCAGCCTCCAGAGCCGTTGGGATTACAGGCATGCGCCACCACCCTCTGCTTCCTTAACATCATACTAGCATATGTAAGGCCCTGGGCTCCATCTATAGCACTGTAAAACAACAACAAAAAAATCTTACCAGCAAAGATATCTGTCTATGCTTGCTTGAAATACATAGTAGAGTGATTGATCAAAAATCGCGGCATACTTCAGTTCAAGGTCAAGTAGCCATTCCCTTATTGACCTTCCTTTGAGCTCTTGCTTCAACTTGATCTTTTCTGTTTTTTTTTTTTTTCCAGCATCTCTATAAATGGATCTATGTTACAACTGTACTCAGTTTTTTTGTCTTTCACATGTGATCAAAAAGGTATGAGCATGACTTATTTCATATACAATTTCAAAAAATCATTGTTGAGATCTTTTATATTTGATAAGGATTCCTGGTTTTCTGCCCTGCATTTCTAAGTAAGCTCATTTATACAATTAAAATTCTTAAACTTAGGCACTGCCACTTACTAGCTCTGGACTGTGGATGAATTACTCAAATGCTATGAGTCTTTGTTTCCTCATCCATAAAATGGGGATAATAACTACACAGTATTGTCCTTAGGATAAATAAATTACTAATTTTAAAAATCATTTGAGGGGCTGGGGTTGTAGTTCAGTGGTAGAATGCCTGCCTCACACATATGAAGCCCTGATTTGATCCTCAGCACATTATAAATAAATAAATAAATAAAGACTGTATTCATCTACAACTTTAAAAAAAAAAAAAACTCATTTGATTCTTTTTTGGAGGAGTGGGGGTAACCAGGGATTGAACTCAGGAGCACTCAATCACTAAGCCACATACCCAGCCCTATTTTGTATTTTTTTAATATTTATTTTTTAGTTGGACACAATAGTTTTATTTGTTTATTTTTATGTGGTGCTGAGGATCGAACTCAGGGAGTCGAACGTGCTAGGCAAGCACTCTACAGCTGAGCCACAACCCCAGCCCCCTATTTTGCATTTTATCTCAAGACAGGGTCTCACTGAGTTGCTTAGTGTCTCACTTTTGCTGAGGCTGGCTTTGAACTCAAGATCCTTCTGCCTCAGCCTCCTGAGGATTACAGGTATGCACCACTGTGCCCAGCTGATTCATTTTTGAAATTGAGAATACTATATATTTATATGTAAGTTAAGTTAGGAAGAGGCTGTCTTTAAAATTTGTCCCCTCTTTTTGTACTCCTTTCACTGCTTGAAGGCAACCTTTACTATCCTATATCTTGCTTAGATGGATGGCTGTTCCAATTCCACTGTCTTACCAATGCTCCAATCAATCTTCTTCACCACTACCAGGCTTACCTTCTCAAAACCTTATACCTCAGTTTAAAAATCTATTGCAGAATATCCAGCGCTCAGCATGCTCCACTTCTAGGAAACATCCTATAAATAAATGCATTTGCATACATGCATAAAATGACATCTGCATTAGTCTTTACCATACTGTCTGAAACAACAAAAGATCACAAATAGCCTACAATTACTCTATTAAATCTAGTTCAATAAAATATGTTATAATCATCAAGGGATGTCAAGTACTCCTCCCTATCCACAGTTTCACTTTCTGAGGTTTCTGTTACCTGTGGTTAACTCACTCTAATTCATGAACCACTTATCCCAAGAGACTGAATATAGTACAATAAGATATTTTAAGAGAAAGATCATAATTATATAATTTTTATTATAGTACATTGTTATTATTCTATTTTATTATTGCTAATCTCTTTCTGTACCTAATTTATAAATCAAACTTTATGACAGATGTGTATGTGTTTTATAGGAAAAATAGTACATGCACAGTTCATTACTTTCTGTGGTTTCAGGCATCCACTATGGGTCTTAAAACATATCTCCATGTCTCTCATGGATGGGGGCGGAGGAGAACTATTGTATTATTTAACTATTAAAAGAAGAGAAAGCTCTGTATGTACTGATAAGAAATATTCACCAAAACATATGGGGGTGGGGATCAGGAATAGGACAGGATAAGAAGTTACCATTTGTTTAAAAAGGGAATGAATATATATTGCCTAGATATGTATATATCTAGAAGCATACCTAAGACATTGGGTTTCTTTTTCCTTCTTTCTTTTTTTAAGTTGTAAATAGACACAATACCTTTATCTTATTTATTTATTTATGTTTTCTATGTGGTGCTGAGGATTGAACCCAGTGCCTCACATTTGTTAGGCAAGCGCTTTACCACTGAGCCACATAACCCTAGCCCCAAGACACTGAGTTTCTTATGTCACTGTTTTCCAATGAAAAGGAAAACCAGTTAGCTCGAATTCAAAAGAGAAAAGGACACTTTTCCCTGTATACCTCTTACCTTTTACATTTTGAACTATGATTTTTTTTACATATTCAAACATTAAAATTAGTGTTTTCTTTTTCAAAACTGATTTATAGCCTGGCACAGTAGCACACGCCTGGAATCCCAGTGGCTCAGGAGGCTGCTACAGGAAGATTACAAGTTCAAAGACAGCCTCAGCAACTTGGTGAGGCCCTAAGCAACTCAATGAGACCCTGTCTCAAAATAAAACACAAAAAGGGCTGGGGATGTGGCTTAAGTGCCTCCCCACCCCACCCCCCGCAACAACAAAAAACTGATTTATATGGCAAGTAAGTACCTTCATAAGCAGGCACACAACCTACTTTGTTACTAAAGCTCCCATTCCCTAACTGCACATTTTAACCCTTTTATATTTCTATTCACTCTGTATAAAAAGTCTTTCCATTTTCTTTGGCTAGAAAACTTTCTCATGCTTCAAACGCTGCCCCTCTAAGAAAGAATGAATATCCCTTCTTGTCTTCCCACCATATCCTGAAAAGGGGCCTTAAGCCTGATTTGATTATATGTTTCTTCCTAGCATCAGAGACTGGGTACATCGTCCTGGCCCAACCACATCAGAAGCTCATGTTCTTCAGGGACAGAGTCCAGGCCTCAGGCATTAAAAGTACAATGAAACTGCAGCATTATTCACAATAGCCAAAAGGTAGAAGAAACCCAAAAACAGATGCTGGATAAGTAACATGTGGTACACACATATATAATTCAACCTTCAAAACAAAGGACATTTTGATATATGCTACAAAATGGACGAAACTTAAGACATTAGACTAAGTGAAATAAGCCAAGCAGTCAAGGGCAAATACTGTATAATTCCAAAGTGACGTATAATAGTCAAATTCATAGAGACAAAAAGTAATGGTGGTTGTCAGGGCATGGGGAGAAGGAGAAATGCATAGTTTCAGCTGAGAAAAAATGAAAAGATTTCTGGAAATATGTGGTAGTAATGATTGTAGAACAATGCGAAGTACTTGATGCCACAGAACTATATGCTTTACAATGGTAAAATTGCTGGGCATGGTGGTGCACACCTGTAATCCTAGGGATTTGGGAAGCTGAGGCAGGAGAATTGTAAGTTCAAAGCCAACCTCATCAATTTAGTAAGATGCTGTCTCAAAATAAAAAGGGCTGTGGATGTAGCTCAATGGTGGAATGCCACTGGACTCAATCCCCAGTAGCACACATACACACAAAAAATTAAACTAGTGCATGCCTATAATCCCAGATATCTGGGAAGCTGAGGCAGAAGAAATGTCTGAGTCCAGGAGTTCAAGGCCAACCTTGGTAATGTATCAAGAACCCATATACAAAAGAAAATTAGATGGTTGGGCTGGGAATTATAGCTCAGTGGCTGAGTATTTGCCCAGCATGCCTGAGACTCCGGGTTCCATCCTCAGCAGAGAAAAAAAATCAGATAGTTGTCCTTAATAATGGGAAACTGGCAATCAAAGGTTCAGGAATCTAAAACTGTGAGTGATATTTTCCCCACAGTTGGTAGAACTGTGTATTCCACAACATATGGAATTCTACTGAAAGCTTTCATTGGCACTTTGCCTTGTTGAGTAGAAGTTAGAATCTATGCTTAGACATTAAAAAAAGAAAAAAAAAACTCTGCCTTTTCATTAGATTAACATTTAAAATATGACTTTAAAATCATGGGAAAGAATATTAGTGATAATATCTAACACTGAGCTCTTAACTATGTGACAGAAATAGTTCTAAACATTTTAATGAACTCATTCAATACAATAACATTATGAGTCATGTACTATCTTTAGTTCAGTTTTACTATTTTACAGAGGAGGACCATAAGAATTAGGGATTAAATAATTTTTCCAATGGCATCTTTCTCAAAGGTGTCAATGGTGAGATTTGAATGTAAGGAGTTAAACTCTTAATTGTTAAACTCTAATACTTCCCCAAATTCTTGTTATGTTTCTATACTGATTTACCTGATCTGTCTAAAAAGTATGACTTTTGATATGTGCTAACTCATAATAGATGCATTTTGCCAAAGGGGGTTATTCTGTTCATTTGCAAAGGATCAAAACTAACAGTAAATTTCAAATCCACTTTTTGTTTTTATCTTCTTACATATCCCCCATAATCTTGTGTTGAGCTGAGCAGGATCATCTTCATATGCACCTGAGGGCTGTGCCTAGAATTTATTCAACATGAGTTGGATGGTCTTATTGCATGCAATGATTTACACTTACTTTCCTAATTGGCAGTTAAATTTCTTCAAAATTCACTGATAGCAATGATATATACTGTATTTCTCCAGAAAATGTTTCTTTGTTTTGGGGGTTTGTGTGTGTGTGTTGGGAATCAAACCCAGGGCCTCAAGCTGGGCAAGTGTTCTACCACTGGGCTACATCCCCACTTTACTTACTTATTTATTTATTTATTTATTTATTTATTTATTTATTTGGATACCAGGGATTGAACCCAGAGGTGCTTTACCACTGAGCTAAATCCCCAGTCCATTTTATTTTTTTATTCTAAAACAGCCTCACTAAGTTGCTGAGACTGTCCTCAAACTTGCAATCCTCCTGACTTAGCCTCCCAAATTGCTGGGATTACAGGTATGACGTGCTACCACATCTGATTTATTTTTTATTTTGACATAGGGTCTTGCTAAATTGCCCAGATTAGCCTCAAACTTGGAATCCTCCTTAGCCTCACAATAGCTGAGATTACAGTATGGCTTATCCTCCCATTTTTCACTTAACAAATATTACTCAAGACCCTACTATGAGCCAGGCACCATGATGGGTGCTAAAAATTCAGAGGCAAACAGCAGAGCTCTTGTAGGGAGAAAGATGTTAAACAAGTAAAAATCACATAATTAATTATAATTGTAATAAGTATAATAAGGAAAAATATAGAAAGCATATGATATAGAAGGGCCTGATCTAGATTAGAGGCAGCCCAAGAATGCACCCCTGAAAAATAGACATTCAATACAGAATTGAAGGATTGGTAGAAATCATCCAAAGACGTATAGGCAGAAGGAACAGCCCACATAAAAAGTCCACAAGAAGCACTGTGCTTTGGAAGAAATAAAAATTCAATGAGCCGGGGGTATCATAGACAGAGAGTAGATGAGCCCAGTACTTAAAAGATCTTTTCCTAACTATGGGGCCCACCAACTGTTCACTCCTTTCCATTTGCTGCTGGCCCACTGTGTATTTGTCACTTCACATTTTCTCCATGATTCCAAAGAATAAAAACCACTGTATTCATAGTACTAACACATAACCCTTTGAGAGGAATAACTTAAATCCAACAATTTCATTAGTGGAGAATAAGTAGGAAAATCCTTTATAAATTTATAAATATATATAAATTTATACACACACACACACACACACACACCAGGGATTTAACCCAAGGGAGCTTAACCACTGAGCCACATCCCCAGCCCTTTTTTTTTCTTTTTTTTTTTTTTTATTGGTTGTTCAAAACATTACAAAGCTCTTGAAATGTATTTCATACATTTGATTCAAGTGGGTTATGAACTCCCATTTTTACCCCGTATACAGATTGCAGAATCACATCGGTTACACATCCACGTTTTTACATATTGTCATACTAGTGACTGTTGTATTCTGCTACCTTTCCTATCCTCTACTATCCCAACCCTTTTTATTTTTTATTTTGAGACAGGATCTCACTAGGTCGCCTACAGCCTTACTAAATTACTGAGGCTGACCTTGAACCTGCGATCTTCCTACCTCAGCCTCCCAAACCACTGGGATTACAGGCATGTGCAACCACTCTCAGCCCTTTATAAAATTTTAATCTCATCTGTATTTTAAGCAAATTGAAGCTAGAAATCATATCTTATAAAGTCTAGAATCATTCATGACACTGAACAATATACATAGCTAGAGTCCAATAAATAATTTTACTATTTGGGATGAAGAATAGTAGGACAAGAAATTTAAGTGTTGCTGATATATTTTTCTATGTAAAGTTTCATGTATCTTCATCTATTTTTAACTGCATGAATAAAAACATGTTGTTTACCTGATAGATTATAAAAAATGAGCCAGTTCCCCAGAGATGTGGTGAAGATGGAGAGAAAACTGGAAACATTGGGAAATTAGATAATAGAGGTCCCTCAACTTTCAACTTTAAGAACAAATGTGCCATTTCTCTTTCTTCACAGAAAGCTTACTCATGGGAATAACTAAATATTTTTTCAAAAGAAAGAATGACTTTAACTTGGATTTTGGCCCACTGTGGTAAGAATTGCAATGAAATTCAGCCACTTTCCCCTGAAAAGTAATTCAAGTGGAAATTTTATCAGTGGGAAATTCTCTAAGGGCCAAAGACTCCATTTTCTGCAACTTAACATTATCTGTGAAACATTTTTAGTTCTAAGATTCACCAATTCTCTCATCTAGCATACACCTACACTCCACCCACACTCACACCAATCAATGAGCTGACTACTAATAGAAATGATAGAATTGGAAGGCACAGTGGCGTTCGTGGCGTTCGCCTGTAATCCCAGTGGCTTGGGAGGCTGAGGCAGGAGGATCGCAAGTTCAAAGCTAATCTTAGCAAAAGTGAGGCACTAACTCTGTGAGACTCTATCTCTAAATAAAATACAAAATAGGGCTAGGGATGTGGCTCAGTGGTTGAGTACCTCTGAGTTCAATCCCAGGTACACGCCCCCCTCCCAAAAAAAAGAAACCAACAATCTAAAGGGAGACACTCTAGGAGCCTGGGGAGGAAGGGAAAAGAAACATTGCACGTAAATCAATCATCCAAGGACTGATGATCCAGCATACAAGTACACAAAATCTACAAAGTTTTTACCAAGGAAAAAAAACAACAAACCCCCAATTTCCTGTTTAATTATAAAAGTCACCTTTTACTCAATACTCTATCATACTATACCTCTACACATAGTGTCAACAAAAATGCAACAAATTTAACAAATTTAACCAATGGTTACTTGATCCTGTGTCTTAATAAAATTCTATTTCAACAATGAAAAATTAATTTTTTTAAAAAAATTTAACTTTATTATTTATTTATTTATTATTTGTATTTGGTGCTGAGGATCAAACCCAGGAGCCTTGCACGTGCGAGGAGAGCGCTCTACCACTGAACCACAATCCCAGCCCCTGAAAAATTAATTTTAACAAGAAAAAAATGTTATTTTTCAAAGACTATATCTAAAGACTAAGCATGATAAAAAACTTGTTACTAATAGTATACTACAAATGAACAAAATTCCCATATATATTAATCTAAACCTTGCTTAACCACTGAGCCACATTCCCAACCCTTTTTATCTTTTATTTTAAGACAGGGTCTTGTTAAGTTGCTGAGGCTGGCTTTGAACTTGTGATTCTCCTGCCTCTGCCTCTCAAGCCACTGGGATTACAGGCATTAATAAATCTTTTTGTAACTTCTTTTTATTTTTATTTTTTGAAGTTGTAGATGGACAGCATGCCTTTTTAAATTTTTTATTAATTTATTCATTTTAATTAGGTATTATGTGACAGCAGAATGCATTTTGATTCATTGTACACAACTTCAACACAACTTTTCATTTCTCTGGTTGTACACGATGTAGTGTTGCACTATGTGTGCAGTCATACATGTACCTAGGGTAATGATGTCCATCTCATTCCACCATCTTTCCTGCCCCCATGCACCCTCCTCAACCCTCCCTCCCCTTTGCCCAATCAAAGTTCCTCCATTTTTCCCATGCCACTCCCCTGTTATGGATTAAGCATCCATTTATCAGAGAGAACATTCGGCCTTTGGTTTTTTGGAATTGGCTTAATTCGCTTAGCATGATATTCTCCAACTCCATCCATTTACCTGCAAATGCAATAATGTTATTATCTTTTAATGCTGAGTAATATTCCATTGTGTATATATGCCACAGTTTCTTTATCCATTCATCTATTGAAGGGCATCTAGGTTGCTTCCACAGTTTAGCTATTGTGAATTGAGCTGCTATAAACATTGATGTGGCTGTGCTAATGTAGCATGCTGATGTTAAGTCCTTTAGGTATAGACTGAGGAGTGGGATAGCTGGGTCAAATGGTGGTTCCATTCCAGGTTTTCTAAGAAATCTCCATACTGCTTTTCAGAGTGGTTGCACCAATTTGCAGTCTCACCAGCAATGTATCAGTGTGCCTTTCCCCCCAACATCCTCGCTAATACCTATTGTTTGTATTCCTGATAGCTGCCATTCTGACTGGTGTGAGGTGAAATCTTAAGAGTAGTTTTGATTTGCATTTCTCTAATTACTAGAGATGTTGGAGATTTTTTCATATATTTGTTGATCGAATGTTTTATCTTCTTCTGAGAAGTCTGACTCTTCAGCTCCTTAGCCCATTTATTGACTGGGTTATTTGTCTTTTTCGTGTTAAGTTTTTTGAGTTCTTTATATATCCTGGATATTGGCACCAAAATAGACATGTAGACCAATGGTACAGAACAGAAGACACAGAGACAAACCCACATAAATACAGTTATCCCATTCTAGACAAAGGCACCAAAAACATACATTGGAGAAAAGATAACCTCTTCAACAAATGGAGAACTGAAAATCCATATGTAGCAAAATGAAAATAAGCCCCTATCTCTCACCATGCACAAAACTTAACTCAAAGTGGATCAAGGACCTAGGAATTAGTCCAGAGACTCTGCACCTAATAAAAGAAAAAGTAGGCCCAAATCTTTATCACATCAAATTAGGCCCCAACTTCCTTAACAAAATTCCTTAAGCACAAGAAATAAAATCAAGAATTAATAAGTGGAATGAACTCAAACTAAAAAGCTGCTTCTCAGCAAAAGAAACAATCAATGAGGTGAACAGAGAGCCTACATTTTGGGAGCAAATTTTTGCCACACACACGTCAGAGCACTAATCTCCAGGATATATAAAGAACTCAAAAAACTTAACACCAGAAAAAAAAAAAAAAAAAAAAAAACCCACTCAATAAATGGGCTACACAGCTGAACAGCATGCCTTTATTTTATTTCTTTATTTATCTTAATGTGGTGCTAAGGATCAAACCCAGTGCCTCACACATGCTAGGCAATCTACCACTAAGCTATAGTCCTAGCCCCTTTTTGTAACTTCTTGAGAAGGAAAAGGCAAGAGGCATCTTTCTTTCCATATGGATTCCCAAATGGAAACCAAGTTAGTATTAAAAATGATTGAAAAAATAAAGAATCAGCCAGTAGATAATTCAAAATTCATCTTATCTGAATTAATGTGGTCCAAGAGATTCAAACACATTGCAGAAATTCTCTAAGTCCATTGTACAAGGAATAGAAACACAAGTTAAAGCCTCCAACAGGAAGTCCTTCCTCTAATGTATCAACATCTTCCTTGGTATCCCAGGCTTAGACTTTCCTCCTAAAAGCTCACTCTGAAGAATTTATGCTCTATAGTACTAAAGGTTGCTGAAGCTTAAAAAAAAAAAAAAATGCTAAGGCAGAAGTTTGTGGTCTTTTTAGTCCCATTCATAGAGGATGGTTTAAAGTCAGACCTGCCTGAAAGCTAGATGACCTGACTGAATCTGAGCACAGACCATTATTCTAGAAAATCTCTAGATAGAAACAAGCTGAGAGAGATGGTATACACCTGTAATCCCAGTTACATGGGAGGCTGAAGCAGGAGGAATTGCAAGTTTGAGGCCAGCCTTGGAAACTCAGTGAGACCCTATCTCAAAAATAAAAAATAAAACAAGGACTAGGGATGTAGCTCAGTGGGTTCAATCTTCAGTACACATGTGCACAAAAAGAAACCAGCTAATCTCTGATAGTTGTTCATTAAAGTATTGCTGCTTCTTTTAAGATTTCCCTAACACTGGTTTATTATGTAAAAAATACATGCCACTTTCAAGACCATGGCATAAGGTTTAATAAAAAGGCTGGGTCCAAATCAGCCAAAAAGCAAAAATCCAGCAGAACAACTTTATGATATCTTTGTCTCTTGCCATATGGCTCAAGGAAATAATGAGGAATTTATGACTCATAGTATGAGGCTGCATAACCAGCAGGTTCCAAATAATATATCAACACCTGGTCTAAATCATTAAATTTTAAAAAGGCACTCCCAGAGACAGAATGCAAAATCCAAATGCCACTTCCAAAGAGGAGGCAATATAGCTGCATGTTATGAATTTAGTAAGTGGCCTGCATAGTTGAAATGACTCTGAAACAGAGAAACCAAAACCCAAAATAACCTGAACACTTTTGTTATCTCAAACAATGGGCAGTTAGCTATTCATTCCTCTCTCTTAGTATATATTCTACTTTTTCAGTCAAAACCTTATAAATTTGATGGGTCTCTCCAAATCTGGCTTTGAAATTTGGGGATGGGAAATATTGGTTGCACAGTAATTCCTAGTATTGTATACATAAAAACAAATGCTATTCATATGTTCATTTAAGTTTAAAATTTATATTGCACATCTATGACCAGAATAGATCTGGTCTCTATCACCAAGGAACCAATAACCTACAGGAGAAGACAAACACTGAACAGCATAATGAGTGTCACACTGGAGCACACACATGCTCTACTGGAGTACAGGCTGTGGGTAATGAGAATATTCTCATCTACCCCTTTCCTGGGCAGCACTGAAAGACTAGAAGGTTGCCAGAAGACTTCTAAAATGATAACCCTCAGTTCTGATATAAAAAGAAGTAAACATTTTATAATGATATAAGTGATTAGTAATTAAATAATTATGCTAAATTATCAAAATATTTGTTTTTAAACAAATATATAATAAATATTAAAACCCAAATGAGTCCTGACTCCAAATAGTTTCCCTAATGCTCTCCTTACTCTATGACTATAACTGGGGCATCAAATCTAAGATACTGTTGTTGATTCCTATTTTGCCCATTTAAAATTATACCAATGAAGTCAGGGATAGTGGTGCACACCTGTACTCCCAGCAGCTTGGGAAGCTGAGGCAGGAGGAACATGAGTTCAAAACCAGCCTTAGCAACCTAGTGAGGCCCAAAGAAACTCAGTAAGACCCTGCCTCTAAATAAAATATTAAAAAGGGGATGGGGATGTGGTTTAGTGGTTAAATACCCCTGGGTTCAAGCCCCAGTACCAATAAATAAATAAATAAATTTTTAAAGTTATATGAATATTTAAAAAACAACTTTAGAAAAGACTAAGTTTCCATTGTATGGATATAAACAAACAAAATTGGAGCTCTATTAAAATTATATACATAGTTGTAGAAAACGACACAATTTTCAGGATGGCAATATAGCTCAGTGGTGGAGTACTCACCTATCATGCACAAGGCCCTGGGTTCAATCCCTGGTACAGCAAAAGAGAAAGAAAGGAACATACACAATTTCCAAAAATCTTTTGTTCTCTTACAAGAGTAAATATTAAATTGTTTTGGAATATAATGTCTATGTATTCCTTTCTCGCTTTTTTTTTGAAAGGTATGATACTCAGGCCCTTGGACAAATTAGGTAAGCACTCTATTCCATTAACTACATCTCCAGTTCTTCTATTTTATTTTATTTTTGAGACAGGTCCCCCTAAATCACCCAAGCTGGGCTGGAACCTGCAATCCCTCCTGTCTCAGCCTCCCAAGTGGCTGGGATAAGCATGCACCATTGCACCCAGCATATGGATTCTTATTTCTAAAAAAAAAAAAAGGAAGAAAAGAAAAAAAAAACTTTGAAATTGAGTGAGGCTATGATGAAACAGAAGTCTACCTTCATATCATTCTCATGTAGACCCTTCAAGCAGGCAAGACAGTTGTCAGGGCCAGGACAAATGGAAACTCTATGACTAATAACATTCTTGTTGCTTCTGATTTTAGGTGGAAAACCTCAACCGAAAGAATTTTGCTCCAAGTGGATACAGAATGGTGGAGTAAAAAAAGCAGAGGACCTGGAATAAGAGTCAGAGCTTGAGTCTAGGCTGACCAGCTATGGGCAGACTACTTTATTTCTCTGAACTACAGTTCCCTCATCTATAAAATGGTGAGCACACAATATCTACCCACAAGATTGCAATGGGATTGTCAATAAGAAGATATTTCATGAGTTCTAAAGCATTAAACAAATGCTTTATTAATTTTTGCTTAATATAGTAAGTATATGTACATTTTAAAAGTTAGGAAATACAGAAAAATATTAATAAGAAAAAAATTACCCACAGGCCTATCACTCAAAGATTATTACTTATTTTAACTGAAATAAGTTTGACCTCCAACCAAAAAAAAAAATTAAATAATTTCAGATGTTAATATTGATAATTAAAAGTGACATAATTAATTGCTGATCTCTTTTTAAGAGCAGAACATGTGGCCCATGCCCATAATCCCAGCTAATTGGGAGGCTAAAGCCAGCCTGGGCAACTGAGCAAGAACTGTCTCAAAAAATAAAAAGCGATGGGTATATAGCTCAATGATCCAGCACTTGCCTAGCATGTACAAAGCCTAGGCTTCCAAGATTGGTGGGTTGGGGAGAAATCACACAGCCTTTCCCATCTATCAGTTTAAAGCAAAAACAATGTTACTATTTGTACCAAAACTAGTCCCAATAGCATATGATATATGGGTAAAACCCATAAAAGTCAAGGCCACAAAAACTCCCAAAATAAATATTTCATGAGCCCAAGGAATAGTTACAACCCATGCCCTCAGATGCAATGAGGAAAGCAAAGTATCTGAAGCCCCATTAATAAAACTGACTTGACTATAATCTGCACATGAAAGACTGACAGTTTTCTATAGGTCACTTTAATGGGAAAGAAAAAAAATTATAAAGCATGGTATAAGATGGGCAGTCTAAGACTTACTTTCTCACACTGCTTACTGAATCCCACCCTTCTTAGAACTTCTCTCCTCTACTTTGTTTTTTTACACTTCCCTTTCCTACCTCACTCTTGCTTTAGTATTGCATTGAACTTGTTGTGTTTAGAAGGGTCTTATTCAATACAATGAACATTAATGCAACAATAAAAAGGAATGAAGTTTTCATACATGCTATACCACATTAAACCTTGTTGAACCTTGAAAACATTAGGTTACATGAAAGAAATCAAACACAAAGGCAACATGTTATATAACTTATATGAAATGTCCAAAACAGGCAGATCCACAGAGATAGAAGGAAGATTGGTGGTTACTACGGACAAGGGAGGTGAAAGTGTTGGGGAGATATTGAGTAATGGCTAAGGAATGTGGGGTTTCTTTTTGAGTGGCCAAAAATGTTCTAAAATTAGATTGCAAATTCACAATAAGGGGGACAGGGAAGAACAGAGGTATTTTGGACTAGACAGAGGGGAGTGAAGGGAGAGGAGGGGGCATGAGGGTAGGAATAACAGTGGAATGAATTATTACCCTATGTGCATATATGATTACATAACCTGGGTAACTCTACATCATGTATAACCAGACAAATAAGAAATTATACTCTATTTATATATGATGTGTCAAAACGCATTCTACTGTAATAACAAATTAGAATTTTAAATATATAAAAAAAGAAAAGAAAATTAGATTGCAGTGATGATTGCACAACATTAAATATACCAAAAACCACTGAATTGTATTGTATACTTTAATTAGGCTAATTATATGGTATGTGAATTTTATTTCAATAAAACTGGTCCAAAAATGGTCTCATTCAGGATTCTGAGTAGGAAAACAAAGACATGAAAATAAATATTCCCATTTTACCCTGCACAAGTATGAAGTAAAAGTGATGACTTAGTTGTAATATATAGATGTATATAGATGAGATGATAGAAGATTTTTTTTAATATTTATTTTTTTAGTTGTAGTTGGACACAATGCCTTTATTTAATTTGTTTATTTTTATGTGGTACTGAGGATCCAACCCAGGGCCTCACACATGCTAGCGCTCACCTAGCATGCATGAGGCCCTGGGTTCGATCCTCAACACCACATAAAAAATAAAATAAAAGTATTGTGTCCAACTACAACTAAAAAATAAATGTTTAAAAAAAAAGCAGTTATTTTAATGATGTTCCAATTCAAAACCTGCTCCTCAGATTCTTGAAAATCCTGCACCTTTGCCTGGATAGAGTTTCTTCCACTTGTGAGGCCTTCTTTTTTAAATGTTCAAGTCCCATGTGCCTTATATGCCCAGCTCAAATATTATATTCTCTACAAAGCCTCCCTGCCCTCTGCCACCAAAAGGAAAAAAAAAAAAAAAAGTCATCTCATCTTTCTCTGAACTTCCAAAGTACTTTAATTCCTCAGTGCCACTTGGAACTTTTCAATCTAGTATCACACTTATTCTGCCCAGTACCATACTTACTGCTTTTGACATTCAAAGGGGTCTCAATAAATACCTCCTTTAGAGGTAGGGCATATAGCTTAGTGGTAGAGCATTAGTCTAGCCATGCCTGAAGCCCTGGGTTTGATTCTCAGCACCAAATAAATAAATACCTATTTCAACAATCAAAAATTTCATCTTCATCTAGTAAATTTTAATTTTGGAAGTATCTAAATTTCATTTAGACCAAGAATCATAAATAAAGTAGTGGGCTCAGGAATGCTTATTTCAGTCAAAATGTATATTTTATTGACCAAAATAAGATTAATTTAGCATACAGATGTAAATATCTGAAAGAAATTCCCAAAGAGGAATATCAGAATAAGGATAGAACCTCCCAAGTAACTCCTAAGAAACACTCACTCAGATTATATAAATTCCAGAATATTTACTCAAAAATCGGTTTTGTTATTTTTATTATACCGTATGGTTCTTTCAAACTCAAGGTTCTATTATCAAGTTCTATTATTTCTTCTTCTAATATATTTCTACTTAATTCCTTTTTCATTTTCCTTGCAACATCCAAGGTTCAAACCTTCATTTTTTTCATGATCAAACAATTTTTAAAGGCTTCTAATTTATCTCCCTCCCCATAGTTCCTTTTCCTTCAGCAATATTTATTGAGCTATCTGTGTGCCAATGTTGAGAAAAGGACCTGGGAAGCATATAAAAAAAAAATATTAACTAAGGCCAATTCTCTATACACAATCTACTTGGGAACTTGAAGCATGTAGAGGATTCATATATTTAAGAGCCATAATTGGCACTGTGATTTTTAAAACAATAGGTAGGTCCTATGGACTCCCCAGAACAACCCATACAGTATTCTGCACACACCATTCTCATCCTCCCCCTCCCACTCTCTTTGTTCATTTTGTTGGATAAGGCCTTCTGTTAAACTGACCATATGTCATGCACTGACTTCATCTCCAATTTCTCTCCAATTTGCCTCCTGAGCTGCAATCAAGACAGTCTACTTACTGAAATCTGGAAGCAACTTACTCACAAGTATGTTTGTTCATGATTATTTATCAGCACAATTCTTTCTACTTTCTCTCTGCCTATACACCAATCTCAAATTGCTTCTTTTGTATGTGTGGGAAGTATGTAACTTAATATAATTTTTTTTCATCTTGTGACGAAGCTTATTTCTTTGCATTCTCAGTGCTTATTTACAATCCTTCCCAACCAAAGGTTGTATATCACAATCATCTATGGAACTTCTAAAAAAGACAAAGCCCTTGACCCTCCCCCTGAAGAATTCTTCAGCAAGTCTGGGATGGAAACTGAACATCTTTACATCTAAAAAGCCCCAGTGGTGATTCTCATGCACACTCTAAGCTGAGAACCACTGATTTATTACAATGCTCTTTATACTACAGGCATTAATGCTTATTAATTCATGGCATGGAAGCTCATAAATAACTTTTCTCTAAATAGCCTAACCAGATATCAACCCCTTGACTACACTAACTCTGTTCCAAGTGCAACATGTGGTTTTAAGATTTCATTTCCTGAAGTACTACATGGAAGGACACTATTACCTTGTCTCTTTACATTGTTTCCCATTTGTTGAAAAATGGAGGTCTGGAATGCAGCCATGTTAGACAACACTACATAAGAATGCACTCTGGAGCCTTAGATTAAAATTAGTTACAAAGAGAACAATGTAGAACTAGACATTTTGAATAAATACAGTATTCTTCTTTAAAAGATTCTTACTAAATTTTTTTGAATTTGTTTTTTAGTTGTAGATGGACACAATACCTTCATTTTATTTATTTATATGTGGTGCTGAGGTTAGAACTCAGGACTTCACACATGCGAGGCCACCTCTCTAGCGGGGAGCCACAACCCCCCCTACCCCCGCCTTAATAAATCTTTATAGACAAAAGATCAGAATTTTGGTCTATGATATGTCCCTGTCTTCCTAGCTACCAGTCTTCTGAACTGCTGGAGGCAGTCCAAGGCCACTGAAGATGGAGGAAAACTTTCAGCTGCTAAAATGCCTTTAAGTGCAGTAAAGTAGCTAATCAGATAACCCAAGCCCCACCCAGACACAGTTACCTCCCAACCTTCCGACTACCCTGACACACGCTATTTACCAGCTCAGTGAGGGAGCAGTAAAAACTTTTTCCAGAGTTGTTCCTCACAGACGGGAGCAGTCTGAGTCACCCAACCAGTGTGGGGCACAAAGTGTGACATTAGTCAGGGGAGTGTTAAGATACTGGGCTCAGGACCTTTTGTCCCATTTCAGAAGCGAACTTCATCTCCTCCAGAAATCACCTCTGTTATTAATCACCTGTTATTAGACTCTATAGGTTACAGGGGTCTGCTGAGCCACTAGCCTCGAGAAAAGTGTGGACCTGGGAAGGGATGCCCCAGCCTTCTCCTGGGTAGGGGCCCGCGGATGCCGGATTCCACAGGCCTCACCCAGCAGCTCCATCTTGCTTCCTGGCAGAAGGAGGGGCCGAGGAGGAGGGCCCAAGAGTCTGGAAAGGCCCCATCGGGAGGAAGCCGTTTGACAGCAGGTAAAGCCAGGTGGACATCTCCACAGGCGGGAACAAAATAAAAGGCCGTCAGCAACCTCGTCCGGGTGAGGAAGAGGCGAAATGGGCTCCTGGTCGTGAATTACTGCATAAAGGTGTTAGAATGCCTGAGGTGTGAGAAGTACAATGCCCCGGGGTGAAGGAGGCCACCGCAGGAAGACGAAGGGTCAGTTTAGACGAGTGGAAAACAGGATCAGATACAGGGAGCCCTGTTGAGGGGTGGGTGACTGAAGCAAGTCTCAGAGCGGCGGAAAAATTCGTTAGAAAGGAGAGCAGTGTGGCTCAAATATGAATCCCTGGAAGGAAAGGCAGGGAATCAGTAAGAGAACCCGCCCCCCCACCACCACCCACAAGCCAGATTGGGGAGGCCTAAAAAGGAACTGGGAGCAAGGTAGTCAACGTGCGGACCGCCTGTACAAGGGAAGTGGCCACCAGATAGACTCACAACTATCATTTACTATTGACATATGCCACTCTAGGCACTTTACAAATAATACCTCGTTGAATCTTACCATACCCGCAAGACAAGCTTTACTGTGACTGCCCCCATTTTATGGATGAGGAAACTGAGGCCCCGGAGGCTCAGGAGCTTGCTCAAGGTCACAGAGTGGGGAAATCAGCATTAGAACCCACGGTATCTGGCATAAGAGTCCACGCGCAAAGCCACAGGCAGCCCACCCGAGAAACGAAGCCGCGAAGAGGACCAGGACTCCAGGGACATCTCCCGCACCGACTCCCGTCCCTGGCCCAGCAAGCTCACCCGGACGAGGTTGCTGACGGCCGCTTGCACGGCGGCCACGGGCGCGGTGAGGTCAGGGATGGCTTTGCCGTCCACCTCGCCCTCCTCGTGCATAATCACCAGGTGCGAGATCTGCTGCGCCACCGGCTCCAGAATGCTCTCAATCGTGCGTGTATGAAACACCGGCATCGTGGCGGCTTGCGGGGCGGCTAACCGCGGGCCACAGGGAACTGGGATCAGAGGGGCCGGGAGCCGGCGGAGAGACTGAGTAGGAGCAGCGACTAGAGTCCGGGCTTCCCTTGGCGTAACCAGCCTCACGGGCGCCCCGCCCCCTCACGTCGCCGCACCCAATGGCTGAGCAGCTCGGGCCCAGGCCATTAGTCCTATTGGCCCCTCTTCAAGATACTCCACCCTCACCACCGCGCCGCCAAACTCCCGCCCCGCCCCCATTCCCAAGGGAGGGGCCTGGAATGGGGCTGCGCTTCAGGGACTGCGACCGGATTCCCGAGCCCTAACGCGGGGCGCTCCTTATAAGGGCATGGTGGGAGCGGAGCGTGCGGCTGGAGTCTGATGGTCCCGCCCTCCGGGGACGCCTCCCGCCTCGGATCTGCAGAGCTCCGCCCCTCTGCAGAATCACCTCAGCGGGGCGGGGTCTTCTCACCTCGGGCGGCGCTAGAGTCTGATTAAACTCGGGGCCGTAGGTCTCCCCGCCCCCTCCTCAACTTTTAACCAGAGACCGTCAGAATATCCTCCATTCCCTCTCAGTAATACACAGAAACGTAAAAGATTCAAACAACAGGAAATGCACCGAGAAACGTGAGTGTCCCGTTGATTTATACACACTCCACCCACTGGCCTCGAGATATTCCCAGTTAACAATTTGGTGTGTAACCTTCGACACCTTTGTGCATTTACGCGCGTGTTTGTATTTTCTAAGTACACGAGATTAAACGTTTTCCTAGAACGAGCTATTTTTCCCGCCTTAATTAAAATTCCCGGGTTATCTTTTACAGTTATTAGAAGTCTACCTCATTCTTTTGAAGGACTGCATTCCGTTGTATAAAATAAAACGATTTATGTAACAAATTTCCTAGTGATGGACTCAGGTTCTAGTTTTCACCGTTAAAAAACAAACCTGAGACCAGGAGTGGTGGCACGCACCTATGGTCCCAGCACATGTGAGGCCGAGGTGAGAGAACCACTTGAAAAATGATCTGCTTGGACGTCATTGTGCTTTGCCTCTGTATTGTTCACCTTTGTACTTATTGAGGACAGATGTCTTCAAAGTAAAGGGAAAATACAAAAGAGTGTACATTTTACTTGTTGATAGGTAAGAACACATTACCCAATCCCCTCACAGCCTGTTTTGTTTACGACATCTTTTGTGTGTCTTCCTAACCTCAAATTCTCCTTTGCCCAAGCTTCCCCATTCTGAGGGGAAACGCTTTCATAAAAACCTCCACATAAAAGAGGTTCAAATCAAATGAAAATAGCTTCTCAAGGGACCACATTTCACAAGAGGCTGAAGTATACCTTGTCCTACCCAATTTTTAAAGCTATTTTTGTCTAGTAGTATAATGCCCTCTGTTTCTAATGTGCTTATTGTCAAATCCTGAACAGTTTCTTTTTGGGGGTGGGTATTTACTGGACGTAGAATCCTGGGGTGCTTTACCACAGAGCTACATCTCCAGCGGCAACCCCTCCCCCCCCCTTTTTTTTTTTAGTTTTGAGACAGGGTCCTATTAAGTTGCTTCTGACCTCACTAAGTTGCTGATGCTGACCTTAAACTTGGAATCCTCTTAAGTCAGCCTCCCTAGTGGCTGGAACTACAGGTATGTCCACCACACCTGGCCTAAACTCTTCCTTCTTATATGTTTTTTTTTTGAGGGAAGGTGGGGACTACACTGGGAATTGAATTTAGAGTCTTGGGCATCCTAAGAAAGCACTTTACTACTAAGCTATATTCCCAGCCATTTTTGTTTTAATTTGAGACAGGGTCTGGCTAAATTGCCCAGGCTGACCTTGAATTTACAATCCTTCTGCCTCAGCCTCCCAAGTGGCTGAGATTACAGGTGTGCACCACCACACCCTTCTGATATCTTCACATTGTTATTACTGTTTCCCAATCTTTATAGTCAGTGAACTTCTGTATCAATTTTAAGATAATAATTATTTGGTACATTCAAAGTGGGCATAATTCCTTACTTAAATTCAGATGTATGCAGCATTTATCATTTTATTCCCCCATTTTATAGATGAGAAAAAAGTTTTGGAATTTGTCTTGCATTACACATAGGGACAGCTACTAAATTTGTGGGGCCCATTACAAAATGAAAATGTGGGATACTGCAATGTGAAAGCTTTTTCCTTCCTTTGTTGGTTTCTCAACTTATACTTCTATTTTTTATGTGCTATTTAATGTTGCACTCCCCGGGCAAGGGAAACCTTTGGGATAAATAGAGACCCTCACAGGAACTTGGGCCTATGCAGCCCACTGGGTCCCAGGATCTTCCTCTTGCTAACTGATGGACTGATTCTCTTCCCCAGTTAGGGGAAAGGAAGCCAAACCAGGCATCTCCCTTTCCCATAGGCCTGCATCTCCAATTATAGCAGAAAGGCTGGTATTACAGCCTTTCCTGAGACTGAATAACTTTCTCCCACTGAGTCAGCCATCGGAATGCTCTTGCATTGTAGCTCCAATTGAGAATGGCTACCTTAGTATCTCATCTCTAGACACTGTAGGGAGCACACATTGAACCCTGACCAAGGTGGAGCAGGAAACTGTAATCACTGGGCAAGAGTAGGGAGAGGGAGGCTGGGCAGGGTCAGATGGACAGACGATTGGGAGAAGGTATCTGAAATCCCATCCAAAGCAGGTGACAGAAAGTAGGTCCTTGCATAAACTGAGGCTTCAAGTCCCAGGGCATGCTCCATTGTCCCATTAGACTTTCTTCCTATAATGCAAACTGAAAGATAAAATTAATTAGAATTAGGACAGCAACCACAATGTGTGAAGTCCTTCTGAGTGAAGAGCCCTTCCATCAACACTGATTGCATGCCCATGAGCCAGGCTATGCTGGTAACCTAGGTCTGATAATGACTGACTTTAAATAAACAGCTCCTTTTGAACTTCCTTTCCCTATGGAAATTCTTATGAAAACTAATAAAACTTTTTAGTCTCTACCATAGCTAGCAAAGCTATTTTATCTGCCCATTGTTTTGTATTGCTAATAGTAATATCTTGGTGATAGAACTATGTGTGATTGTTTTCCTGTAATTTCCACTCTGTTCCCACTTCGTTAGTTGTATGGTTATGAGCTTTTTAGCATGTTCTTCCATCTGATGTATTTCCTAAAAATTGTCAACAAGATTCAGTACTAGTACTAGTCTTTTAACTGTATCATCCTTGACTCCAATCTTGTAATCCAGGCTGCTCATTACTGGCCATATTAACCTACCAAAGATACCATTCTTCACAATCCTCCATCCATATCCTTGTGCTCTTCTCCATCTATATCCATTTCTATTCCTCTCTTTCCCCCACATTCACACACACTCTAAAATCTTTCTTGATACCTGTTAACATATGTTAATGTAAATGCCCTCCACAATCTGGGCCCAGACCAACCTTATTACATTCTGCTTCACAGCCCAGATCCACAGATAGGTGAGTTAAACAACATAATGTGCACAAACTCAGAGTCAGCCAGTATTCAAACTGTAATCCCAGCTTTATAATTAGATTGAGATTTAAATCTGGCAAGTAGCTTTTCTTCACTCTACTAAAATTTCTTTCTTTGTAAAAGTAGGATAATACCACCTTTTTTTGTTTTGTTTTGTTTTTGTTTTCTTTGTTTGTTTAGTGGTGCTGGAGATTGAACCCAAGGCCTTGCACATACTAGGCAAACATTAGACAACTGAGCTCTACCCACCCCAGTCCATAATAGAGATGATCTTAAGGATCAGTGAATGAATTTATGTAAAGCACTCAGGAGACCTTCAGTAAAAGGAGCCATTGTTGTTATTGACACAATCACAAATGACATATTCACAGTCTCCAAAAGCCCCTGGTGAAGTTTCACTTTTGAGTTTTTGTCCTTTCCTACCCAGACAGCTTTCTAAGTTTATAGAAGTTTTACCCATTGTGGTCAGTAAAAATTCTAAGATGTCCTTGAAGATTTCTGAGCCCTGGTGTATACACTGTGAATATAATACATTTTACTACTGTGATTAGTAGCACATTTGGCCTTAAAATAGGAAAATTACCCAGATAGGCTTGACCTAATCACATGAGCCTTTTATTATTATTATTATTAAAGTGGTGCTAAGGATCAAACCCAGTGCCTTACATGTGCTAGGCAAGTGCTCTACCACTGAGCTACAAGTCCAGTCCCTCACGTGAGCCTTTTAAAACAGAGTTCTCTCTAGCTGGTTACAGAGAGTATGCACTGTTCAAATTCCTAGCTTGAGAAGATCACCCAAAGATTGTGTAGTGCTCAAATTCCAAGCAGGAGGAGATCATGATGGGCCTGAGGATAAGAAAGAGTCAATAGGGCAATGGAACTAAATCTGCCCTCAAAGGAAGAATAATGTTTGGTTAGGCAGGCAAGAGGGCAGACATTCCAGAATGAGCAAGCCTGGAGATGGCTGCATGTTCCAGTTCGATGGAATAAACTGGCCAGACTGAAGTGAATGTTCATGCAACTCAAAGATAAAGATGAAAAAGTAAATTTCCACAAGATTAAAACCTATGGTGGGGGGGCTTAGGTAGTGGCTCAGTGGTAGAGCATTCGCCTAGCACGTTCAAGGCCGTGGGTTCGATCCTCAGCACCACATTAAAAAATAAATAAACAAAACATGTGCCAAAAAAAAAAAAAAAAAACTATAGTGGTTAAGGACTATGTGGCATTTACTCTTGTTGTGACTAGCTAAACATTACTTTTGGCCATATAATTAGTTTGAAGACTAGTAGTAATAAGGAACATTTTAAATACATAAAAATTTAGCATTCTGTTATAAATAATTATGGAAGGATTTTTTTAAAAAAATTTTTTTGTAGTTGAAGATGGACAGAATGCCTTTATTTTATTTGTTCATTTTCATGTGGTATTAAGGATTCCATCCAGTGCCTCACACATACTATGAAAGTGCTCTGCCACTGAGGTACAGCACCAGCCCACGGAAGGATTTTTGATGGTGGCAATTATATTACACACTATTCTATGGTATGGAAACTTCTGATTCTTTGAGGTCCATAGGAATTCTGAGGTAGTTGGAAAAAAGTACAGCTCTCTTTGAATAGAGACTGGGAAATTGAGACATAGTAACTGTCAGTTGTGAGTACAATTTGTGGAAATCTAAGTCAAGAATAGAGCAGAATATAAAACCTGAGTCTTCTGTATTTAATTGGGATGCTCATTTTATCTCCAGGTTTTTGTGCATTCCTCCTGATTAACTTTTGGACTTCTGTGTATCAGTTATGTATCTAAGGATTTACTAAGCTATACTGAGTATAGCTCAGTATAGATAGCTCTTCCCAATATACTCCAATTCAGTTTGTGCCCACGTGAGTGAACTTACAACTTACACATAGAAAAACACACACATACAACTTACACACACACACACACAAACACACATACACACTGCATTCCCCAGCTTACCTCAAATGTATCTTTTCTCTCTAGACCACCTCACCAGCCCTTTCCCCACACATCCCCACATGAGAACCACATAGTGGCTTAGTTAGTGACTCTTCCTTCCCTTCTGCAAATGCTGACACGTACACCACACCCCACTTCCACCCCCACCCCAAACCACAACCACTTCCCCCATCACTTAACACACTGTCATTCTTTTCTTTTCTTGACCAATTTTTAAAAATTCAATGTGGATTGATGGCATTTTCAATTTTGCATATTTTCCAATTTTCACATTTTTTAATTGCGCTTCATTCTTCGATATTGTGTGAGAAAACTACAAAGAAGGATATTAAATTATGAAAAATTCCAGTTGTTAAAGATAACTATTATTAACATTTTAATATATTCTTTTAGCCTTACTCTATTCATATATATTTTTATGTGTGTGTTTGATTTTTTCTCATACAAAATTTTTACTGAGATCATTTATATACCATAAAACTCACCCCTTTTATAAATGTTCAATTTTTATTCCTGCTATTTTTGCCTTACCATTATTATATTAAGAACATATATCCTTGGGCTAGGGTTATAGATCAGTGGTGGAGTACTTGCCTCACACAGGTGAGCACCGGGTTCAATCCTTAGTACCACATAAAAATAAATAAATAAAGGTATTATGTCCACCTACAACTAAAAATATTTTTTTAAAAAGCATATGTCTTTGACATTGAGTATTCTTCAAAAATTTGATTTTTCTTTCCAGATATGGTAGTGTATGCCTGCAGTCCCTATAACTCAGGAGGCTGAGACAGCAGAATCACAAGTTTGAAGCCAGCCTCAGCAACTTAGCAAAACCCAGTCTCAAAATGAAACATTAAAAAGGGCTGAGAGCATATCTCAGTGATAAAGTGTTGGGGGGTTCAATCCCCAGTACCAAAATATATGTATATTTATAACATTCAAACTGTACAAGACCATAATTTATTTGACTTATCTCCCTATTATTTGACATTTAGGTGTATCTAATCTTTTATTAGTGTAAGTAATTCTTTAAAATGTCTTTGAGATTTAATACAAGTGCAATGGCACACACCTGTAATTCCAGCAACTGGGGAGGCTGAGGTAGGAGAATCATAAATTTAAGGCCAGCCTCAGCAATTTAGCCAGACCCTCAACAACTTAGAGAGACCATATCTCAGAATAAAAAATAAGAAGGGACTGTTGAAGCAGCTGGAGTTAATCCTCAGTACATGCGCACGCGCAAACACACGTGTGTGTGTGTGTATGTATGTGTATGTGTATAGATACATATGTACACACACATATATAAATTCAAATATATATTCAATGCCTATAAGTATAAAAACTCAAAAAAATTCAAAGATATCTTTGATATAGGCATCAAATTGTTGTTTTAAAACATTTATTATTATGAGAACTGAAAACACCATTGGTTACCTACCCAGTATTCATTTTCTTCTTTACCCTATTCAGTAGTGTATAGAGTTGTATTAGTTATCTGTTGCTACATATATATCACTCCAAAATAATAATCCTTTATAGCTTTCAAGTTTTCTGTAGCTCAAGAATTTGGAAGTGACTTAGCTAGTATGTTCCAACTTAGAGTCTCTCATGAGGTTGTAGTGAGATGGTATCTACAGCTAGAGACATCTCCAGTGGTTTTTTACTCACATGTCTAATACCTGGACAGGGATGAGTTGAAAAGCTGGGAGTCTTGAACAGATGGAGCCTTTCAAGAATCTCTATTTCTTTCTTTCTTTTTGGTCCTAGGGATGCTTTTTGAACCCAGGGGTGCTTAACCTCTGAGCAACATCGCCAGCCCTTTTATACATTTTATTTAGAGACAGGGCCTTACTAAGTTGCTTAGGGCTTCCCTAAGTTGCTGAGGCTGGCTTTGAACTCTCAATACTCCTGCCTCAGCCTCCTGAGCCACTAGAATTATAGGCATGCGCCACTGTACCTGGTTTAAGAATCTTTATTTCTATGTGGTCCTCTACATGGTGTCCCAAGCATGGTAGCTTCTTGGTAGCTGGATTTTATATGGGGCTCAGAATTCTGAAGGCACGTCTTCCAAGAAATCAAGAGCTAGGCAGAAGCTGCTTTACCTTTTTCTATCAAAGACTTGCAAGTCACAGATCACTTCTGCCTAGTTGTACATAGATTTAACTGAGATTCTGAGGAGGAAACATAGACCCCACTCCTTGATGGAGAAGTATCAATGTCATATCATAAAGAGAATATTTGGAAAACACAATCTGCCACAGGAGGCAAATATGCTAGACAAGGTAGGCCCCTACCAAACCCTAAGGAATAATTTGTCTAACTAGTTTTCCACCCCAAATTTATATCTCCTTCCTCCTATCAGAACCTGGTTAAATAACTAAACTACCCAGTCTCCCTTGCAAGTATGGTAGCCAAGTGACAAATTCTGCCCAAAGAACTAAGCTAAAGCTGGGCATAGTGGTGCACTTGTATTTTTAAAAGCACTCCCTTAACTGATTTTAACATGTAGTCAGCAACTCAGCAACTCAGGAGGCTGAGGCAGGAGGATTGCAAGTTCAGAGCCAACCTCAGCAACTTAGCAAAGCCCTGAGCAACTCAGCAAAACCCTGTCTCTCAGTAAAATATTTTTTAAAAAGGGCTGGGGATGTGGCCCCTGAGCTCAATCCTTGGTTAAAAAAAAAAAAAAAAAACTAAGCTAAGCAATCAAAGAAAACTTTTACTTTCCTAATTTCCTGATATAAGTGCTTGTCCCTTTCTGACACATAGGAATATAGCTTTCGAGGTGGTCCTAGAAAAGCCAAACAATAATGTTTGTTCACCAAGTCATAGTGATTGGTTCAGGAATGACCAGTTTGATTCAGTGCAAGAAAGAGTGACTCCCTAATATGGAAGTTACCAAAGTCATGCTTTCTTTTCCCACATATGTGACAATAGGGAGTATCCACAGTCACTTAGATTTCATGATGGAATGCCTAGAGCTCTGTGAAACACCATAAGGAGCTTCAACTGGAAGGCAATACTATGGAGAGAGAAAGGGACCAGGAGACAGACAGAGGCCAGACTGATCTTATAGTTTTTCAGTTTCTGAATATATTAGAGTTCTCAAGAGAAACAGAACCAATGAGTGATATGTGTGTGTGTGTGTATGCCAACTGATGTCCATATCTATGTATGTATGTATGTGTATATATATATATTGAAATCCATATTTATATATTTATAGACACTATATATAGATGTGTCTATATATAAATATATATTTATAACTCTATATAGATAGATATAGATATCCAATAGGTATATAGAGAGATAAATACATAAACAAAGAGTGACCTTCTAAGAAAAGGAAAGACTCAGGGATGGGGATATAACTCAGTGGTAGATGCTTGCCTAACATGTGTAAGGCTCTGGATTTGATCCCCAGTACTACAAAAAGGAAAAGAAAAGAAAAAAAAATAGAAAGACTTATGACTGAAAAATCTAGCCTCCCTTTTCTCAGTTAGGTTAGCCAGTTTTCTTAAATTGAGTTCCTGTCACTCTCTATTGAAGGAGCCTAGATTACTACACATCACTAACATTTGCACATCAACCATAACCTTCAATACTAAGAGTAATATAAAATTTCAGGTATTGTTGCAAGAGAACAGGAAAAACATTTAAGAGTATAGAATCTTCCAGACATCTAAATCAATAGTTCTAAAATCTGACTGCACGTTAAAATCAGTTAAGGGAGTGCTTTTAAAATACAAATATCTAGGCACTTCTCAGGATGATCTGATTCAGAAAGTCTATGGTAGGGCCAAAGAATTTGTATTAATTAGTAAGTTTCCTTGGTGATTCTTTTTTAATAAATATTTATTTTTTAGTTGTAGTTGTACACAATATGCTGAGCCATAATCCCAGCCCCTCCTTGTTGATTCTAATGCAGTTAATTCAAGAATTGGCTTTCAGTAAACACTAACCCAGCAGGTTGCCAATTCCATCCATAAGAACAGTTTTTGCTACAGTGTGAATTTCTGGGTCTCTATAGAGAAAACTTGCTTGGCTGAAATAGGAATGCCAGTACTTTCAGAAATTCACTCAAAAGAAATACATAAATAATTAAATTTAGCAAAACAGTCCCATAAGGCCCACCACCCATTTACCTCTTGTCCCATTTCAGCCTACATTATTCAGGAGATCCTAGATAATCATCTTTAACTTTATTCTTGTCCACAGCTTTGCCAACTAAATTGTTAATTGTCTGGGTCACATGATGTGACTCTACATAGCATCTGGTAACTCAGCATTTTGCCAACTGCGATAGACTTCATTCAAATGTGCTAATAGCTACTGGTGAGAACATCAAATTGAACCCCACTACGCTGAGAACCAAAGAAAAATACAGGAAACCCAGTCACAACTTTTTAACTAATTGATTACTGTCAGGCTTTAGCTGATCAATTTTGTGGTTGGGTGGATTTTTTTTTCTTTTGTTACCAGAGATTGAACTCAGGGGCACTCGACCACTGAGCCACATCCCCAGCCCTATTTTGTATTTTATTTAGAGACAGGGACTCACTGAGTTGCTTAGCACCTCACTTTTGCTGAGGCTGGCTTTGAACTCATGATCCTCCTGCCTTAGCCTCCCAACCTGCAGAAATTACAGGCTCGTCCATTGCACCAGGTGGTTGGGTGGATTATGAAAGAAAATCTTCAAGACGTCTCCTTCAGAAATATTTGGAAATGGGGTTCCTAAATATGGATCTTTTTTTAACCTTTATTTTATTCATTTATTTTTATATGGTGCTAAGGATCGAACCCAGAGTCTTGCACGTGCGAGGCGAGCACTCTACCACTGGGCCACAACCCCAGCCCCCAAATATGGATCTTATATATAATGATTACAAAGATTTTTTGTGTGTGTGCTCTGTCAGTCAAATGTATTCTTTTTCCATTAGAAGTATCTCTCTCTCAGTTCTAGGTATCTGTAGTTTGTTGATAACTGAAATGACTTTTTTTCCAGGAACTTATTTCTTATTTAAAGAAAAGCTATTTTATTGTTATCATAAGATAAAGCCTCTTATTAATTATAAATAAGGTTTACTTTTGGTAGAATCTCTTGAGTTTTCTTATTATGCAATTACATCATTTGAAAAAAATAAGACTTATTTGCCTCTTTATTTCCAATATTTATCCCCATGTGTTGTTTTCTTATTGCAGTAGCTACATTCTTCAGTATGTCCAATATACTAATGATAATAATCTCCTTTTATAATGATGATTTTAGTAATGTTGCCATTTTATACTTTTTTAAATATTTTTTATTTTGTGTATCTTTATGTAGTGCTGAGGATTGAACCCAGTGCCTCACATGTGCGAGACAAGCGTTCTGCCACTGAGCCCCAGCCCCAGCCCTTATTCTTTGTTTTGATAAATAGTAAAGATTATGTTTTAGCCAAAATATATGAGTCACCTAAATTATTAAAGACAGCATACATCCTTTAAGAATGCTTTTAGCTGTGAGTGACAGAAAACCTAACTAAGAATGGGATAAACAAATGGGAATTTGACTTCCAATTTTGTTGAAGAAGGTCAGAAAACAGAGACTAGCTTTACCCTTGTTGTAGTCAGATTTTCATCACTGACAAAATACCTGACAAGAACAACTTAAAGGATGGAAAGCTTATTTTGGCTCACAGTTTCAGAAGTTTAGTCCATGGTCCATTGCTCTGAGCCCAAGGTAAGGCAGAACATTATGGTGGAAGGGCATGGTGCGGGAGTGCGACTCCACTCATGGTGGCCAGGAAGGAGGGAGAGATAAGGGGAGAAAGGGAAAGGGAGCACATGCCAGGTTAAGAAGGCACAAGGAAGAGTTGGGGCTGTAGTTCAGTGGCAGAGTGCTTGCCAAGCATGTGTGAGGCCCTGGGTTCGATCCTCAACATCACATTAAAAATAAATAAAGGTATTCTGTCCATTTACAACTGCAAAAAAATAAAAAGAAAAAAAGAAGGCATAGGGAAGATAAATCCCTCTAGGGCATGCCCTCGTGACCCACCTCTTCCAGCCATGCCCCACCTGCCTACAGTTAACACCCAATTAGTCCATTTAAAACCATGATTAATTAATTAGGTTATAGCTCTCACAGTCCAATAATTTCACCTCTGAATATTCTTCCATTAGCATAGTAGCTATTGAAGAGACACCTCAGATTCAAACCATAACAACTCTCTTGCCTAAAATTTTAAAAAACCAGGATCTGGGGTGATAGAGTGTTTGTCTTTGATTCCATCACCAACAATGAAAAAACAACAACAATAATAATAATTATAATAAAACAAGCAAATATATGAAACAGTTATGTTCAAACATTGGACCACAGTAGCAGTTCATAGCAGTAGCACTTGACAGTGATCCCTAAAAGTGAAATGAGTTTAAAATTTGTTCTTACTGCCTGTGCAGGGAGGAAGAACTCAAAGAGTCCACAGACTCCCTGAGTTGAGGTGTTACTGGAATTACTAGGAGATCAATAAGGCTATAATCTGCAATAAAAATACCAGAAAAGAGCCAGGCACAATGGCGCATGCCTGTAATTCCAGCAGCTCGGCAGGCTGAGGCAGGAGGATCATTAGTTCAAAGCCAGCCTCAACAACTTATCGAGGCACTAAGCAACTCAGTCTGTAAATAAAATACAAAATAGGAGTGGGGATGTGGCTCAGTGGTTGAGTGCCCCTGAGTTCAATCTCTGGTACCAAAAAAAAAAAAAATACCAGAAAAGAGATCTGCCTGGGAAGAGCACTCTGAAGATTTTCAGAGGATTACCTTTAGGTCTTTGACTACTGTTCAGAACATGCATTTGAGAAAAATACCCAAGGCTGAAGGGTACCCATCTGAAAGGTAAGGTGGAACAATTCAGCTCACCTTTGATCTCATAAAAATCAGATGGGCCAGAATGGAAATGTGTACTTGTATTAGAGTTCTCCAGAGAAACAGAACCAATGGGATATGTACATATTTATATTTATATATGTATATTTATGAAACACTCATATGAAATATATAATTATATGCTATAATGCATGTTATATATTGTATTATATTATATAAGATATTGTCACATATATTTATGTATTATCACATGAGGTACATCATATGTAATGTGTATAATGTATATTACATATTTCTTATGTAATATATTATGTATTATATTACATATACCTTATATGATATATAATTATATATTATGTATAGTATACACATTACATGTGATATATCCTATAATTCTATATTACATATCATAACTATATAGATTGTATATATAATATGGAGAGAGACACAGAAAGAGGAAGATATTTTGGGAATTGGCCGATATGATTACAGAAGCTGAGAAAATAGGAATAACAGCAGACTTCTCCTTAGAAAGAATAAAAGACAGAAGTCAGTGGAGTAAATCTTTAATATACTGAAAGGGGAGAAAAAAATGTCAACTTAGAATTCTATGCCTAGGGAAAACACTTTTTTAAAATGAAAGCAAAATAAAATTTTCTTTACAACAGAAAGTTAAAAAAACTGGGCTGTGGTTGTGCTCAGTGGTAGAGCACTTGCCTAGCACATGTGAGGCATTGGGTTCCATCCTCAGTACCACATAAAAATAAGTAAATTAAATAAAGGTATTTTTTTTTTTAAAAAAGAAAGAAACTTGAAAAACTTTGCCACTAGTAGACCTGTATCATAAGAATTGTTCTTTCAGACAAAGAAATGAAGAATACTATAAATGGTAAATATGTGAAGAAGTATGAACAGATAAGTACTTATTTTCCTTACATAATCAAAAGGTTGAAATTAACAGTAGGGAACTTTAATTCAGTTGATCAATCTTCAGAGATTGTATTTTTATTCTTAACTCTGCCAAATTGAGTTTTTTAAAACATTTTATTTTTTTTTTTTTAGTTGTAGGTGGACACAATACCTTTATTTATATGTGGTGCTGAGGATAGAACCCAGGGCCTCACACATGCTAGCAAGTGCTCTCCCGCTAAACCACAATCCCAGCCTTGAGATTTTTTTTTATGTTATTTATTTTTATGTGGTGCTGAGGACTGAACCCAGGGTCTTGCATGTGCAAGGCAAGCACTCTACCACTGAGCCATAACCCCAGCCCCGAGATTTTTTTTTTTTAAATCAGAAATACTCATCTTCACCTGGCACAGTGGTACATGCCTGTAATCCCAGCGGCTCAGGAGCCTGAGGCAGGAGAATTGCAAGTTCAAAACCAGCCTCAGCAAAAAATGAGACTCAGCAACTCAGTGAGACCCTCTCTCTAAATAAAATACAAAATAGAGATGGGGATGTGGCTCAGTGGTCAAGTGCCCCTGAGTTCAATCCCTGGTACCACTACCACCCAAAAAAAGAAATACTCATCTTCAGCCAACATTCTCTTTACCATGTTAAGGGGATGCCCCTGATAGAGATGGGGTCCCTTAGTGCAAGCCTCAAGCTCTTGGTTTAAAAAATGCATTTTAGATTCAAACTGGGTTTTTTATCTTTGTAATTGTTGCCTCAGAGAAGCTGCTATATTTTGATGTGATTTGTCTCCAACAAAATTCATGTTGAAGCCTGTAATGGCATTAAAAAGTGACATTTAAGAGGTGGGACCTACTAGGAGGTGATTGGGTCCTGACCTCCCTCATGAAGGGATTAATGCTAGTCTTGAGGAATGGGTTTGGTCTCATAGGAGTGGATTAGTTCCTGTGAGAGTGGGGTTCTTATACAAGGACACCTATACATGCTCTCTAGCTCCTCTCTTGCATTGTGGTCTCTCTCCCATGCACTCCCACCATGGGATGCTATCCACCACATTATAATGTAGCCCAAAGGACCTCATAAGAAACTAAGGAGACAGAGCCACTCAATCTTGGATTTTCAGTCCCCAAAACTGTAAGACAAACAAACCATTTATTGTTTCCCCTAAGGTACTAGAGATTGAACCCAGGGCCTTGTGCATGCTAGCATGCTAGTACTCTATCACTGAGCTACATCTCAGCTCATTTTTATTTATTTATTTATTTGTTTGTTTGTTTTTTAAAATAGAGTCTCACTAAATTGGCAGAGATTGTCCTCAAACTTGCAATTGTGCTGCCTCACCCTCCTTAGTAACTGGAATCATAGGCATGTACCAGTGCACTAGGCTACGTCTTTATAAAGTACCCAGCCTCAAATATTTTGTTATAGCAACACAAAATGAGAGGCCTCATCTCAAAATGTTTCTATTCAGGTACCAGTGAGTTGTATATATAAATATAATATTTCTTTAAATATTATTAAGCAAAAGGGGTTCAGAAAGAGAACACTGAGTTCAAATGGTGTAAGAAGAAAAAAGAAAGAAGATGTAATGTGATTTGTGCTAACAAAAAATATCAACTTAAGCAAATTATAGTTGTTACAGGAAACTAAAACATGGAGAAAATCAAAGGTAGAAAATTTTAGATTGAGCTCTGTCTTACCCTCCAGTTATCACTTAATACTAAGTGATGGAGCTTTTCATTATACTGATCTCTTTTCTCTAACCATCTCCCCTCTCCTTTTCCAAAGTGGAATGAATATGACCCAGAACTAGCCAATCATTGTACCCTGCCTCCCTGATACGGTCAGCCATTAAATATTAGACATATAATCTTCACAAAGCCAATAAAAATCCTTCCCGAAAATTAATATGTGGGTATTGACAGAGATTAATTCTCTCTTGGAGGTACTATGCTTGAAAGATGTAAAATTAGAGAAGTCTATCTGGCGTAGAAAAATGAGGCCAAACCACTGAGAAAAGGAAGGTGCAGAGACATAGAAAGAAAGAAAGATTTGATTTATTGAGACTATAATCCAGTTATGCTTAAAGCCATAGTCTTCCCTAAGCCACTCAAATACAGGAACCAATAAATTCCCTTTGGATTTAGCCAAATTAAATTAGTATTTTCTCATCTGCAGTCGAAAGATCTCAGGTTAATGGACACTGCTATTCCCCAGTCTTTTCTATGTTCCTAGCCTTAGAAAAGGAAATACAGAGTATATGAAATGGTTTGTACCCGATTAAGAAGAAGATAAAGGTATTAAAATCACCCAAAGAAGAGGAGCACTGCATGGTTTTATTCATAATCCCCAACATACACCCTCCAGCATTAGGTACTGTTGAGAGCCACAGCGGAAGGGGCCCGAGCAAACTTCCAGCTGCCAGCAAACTTCCAGCTGCCAGCTGATGATTGGCTCACAGCGCCCCAGCAAACTTCTAGCTGCCAACTGATTGGCTCCTCTGCGGTGATGCTCATTGGGCTGTTTCCCCGCCCTTTCAGACCACGGAGCTGCTCATTGGGGGACTTTTTTTGGCTCGGCCCACACGGCCCAGCCAATTGGCCTCAAGAGCAGGAGGAGTGGGGAGGTGAAGAGGCTTATGGGAAGCCGGTTGTGGCAGTTGGGCTCTGAGGGTTTTTCCTGAGGAGCTGTGCGGTGTGGTGTGTGTGTTCTAAAAATAAAGTTTGTTTCTTTTGAAAAGTGGCTCCTGAATTGTGCCCAGCCAGACTGCAGCATTTTAGGTACACATCCAGTTTTGTTTGTTTTGTGATAGTGCTGGAGATTAAACCCATTGCTTCATACATGCGAGGCAATCACTCTGCTGCTGAGCTTTGCCCCCAGTCCATATCTAGAATTTTTATTTAGGGACCCATTTCTAAGAATAGCATAGTACTATAATTTGGGGTATTATGGATAATTATATACTATATTTTCCAAGGGAGTTCTCATTTTCCCTTCAGTATGTGATCTATTTAAACAAACCCTGCTTTAAAAAAAAAGAGATGTTTTTAAAAATTTTATTACATTTTCTAGAGATACTTATGATTTGAGTATTTTAGAATTCCTGACCTGGTGATTTTTATGGAAGTTGATGAAAGAAAGTAAGCCACATAGCAAAATTCCTAAAATAAAATTTATTTTTCTAAGCAAGGGGGATTTTTAGTCTTTACATACTCAGTAGTGTACTCAAGAGTGATTGCTTCAGAAATTAGAGTGGACTTATAAGTGAACCTGGGGCAGGGTATTTTATAGAATGATAGAAAATCTTGGAAGAAGATGAGAATTAATATAACTGTAGGCCTGTTGTGAAGTGACCATTTTACCTGGGTAACTCAAATACCTGGACCTTGTGAGCCTAGCACTAGAAATTTCAGCCATATTTTCACTAACACTAAAGCAGATACTTAACATTCATTCCTCTGATTGCCAAAAATCACCTTTCCATGTGACCTGACTGGAAAGGACTGTCTATTCACAGTTCAGAAATAGTGAGGAGGCTTCTGTTTCAACCTCTTCATCTTGTAAACTCTCTCAAGGACGCTCATAAGATCACTAATGCAGAGGACACTGTCATTTCCCCTGTTCTTTCCAATGTTACCTGTACTCTAGTGTCAAGGAATGTGTTGCTCTTCCCTTAGCTATTCTATCCCATGTGTGGCAGTCTTAGAAATTAAATTAATCTGAACAAAAAATTATGTATTTCACAGAGAATATCTCACAAGGGGTAGGAGTTGTAGCCCAGTCTTACAAAAGAGAGAATAAAAAGAATTAGGAAGTGGTCAATACTAAGGCAGACACCTTCTATTTCTGTATCTTCTTCTGGAGCCTCTTAGTCTTGTGGGCACCGGCACCATTCTTTTCCCTCTGTAGTCTGGTTTTCTTTACTTTTTCATCCATACCCTGGAAAATAATTATCCCAGCCTCCCTTGGTTCCCTCTTCATTTTCTCATACAGGCATGCTCCCTAATAATACATTTAATACCATCTTGATTCTGCTTTCCAGGGAACACCAATGAACATACCCAACATCAATACATTTTGGATAATTCAGTCTTAAAATGTACCATGTGGGCCAGGTGCAATGGCACATGCTTATAAACCCAGAAACTTGGGAAGTTCATTCAGGAAGATCACACGAACAAGGCCAGCTTTGGTAATTAGTGAGACCCTATCTCAAAATAAAACTTTAAAAAGGGCCTGGGGATCAGCTTAGTGGTAGAGGGCCTCTTGGTTCAATTCCAAGTACCAACAACAATAAAAAATATCCACCTGTATTTGAGCTAGTTTACTATATTTAATTTTTCTCCCAAGAGCAATGAATGGATATGCCCTATAAGTTTGCATGATTTAGACAAAAAGCAACAGCTCTCCCATCTTACAAAACAGTCAACCCCAGTTTTTCTCCAAAAGTTTACTTCTTAACAGTCAGGAACTGCTTGTAACTTTTAAGTAGCAATACAGGGGTGTATTCCACTTTAAAAATCTCAAGGTCCAGTCTCTATCAAAACAATCCATTACTTAGACATTGTGTTACTTAATCCTAAAAATAATAATGTCTTTTATTAGTCTCCATTTTATATAGGAGAAACTGCACTTGAGGGAAATTTACAGAAAGTTGCTACACTAACTTTAAAACAAAGAAATTAAACCCAAACTCATTCTAGTTCACTGTTAATCAGTTTTTCATCACTGTGATCAAAATACCTGATAAGAACAACTTAAAGGATAAGTTTACTTTTTAAAGTTTTACTTTTTTTTGCTCATGATTTCAGAGGTTCAGTATGTAGTTGGCTGAACCCATTGCTGTGGGCCCAAGGTGAGGCAGAGTATCATGGAAGAAGGAGGTAATAGAGGACTGCTGCTTTGCTCATGGTGGCACACACACACACACACACACACAGAGAGAGAGAGAGAGAGAGAGAGAGAGAACGTACCAGGTAAAGGGGCCACAGGGAAGATGAACCCTTCCAGGGCATGCCCCACTTGCCCATAGTTACCACTCTATAGTCCATTCAAACCAGGATGTACCAATTAAGTTACAGCTTTCACGATTCAATCATTTCACTTCTGAATATTCCTGCATTAACACCAGAGTGTTTGGGGGACACCTCATATTCAAACTATAACACTCACAATCTCATCTTTCCACTGCTTTTAGAAATGCTGTTGCAAATCTAGTTTGCTAAGATTTTAGTTAACCATAATATATGGAGCATTTAAGCAAACTTGCTTGTACTTTTTGTTACTTAAGAATAAATGAGAGCTGTGAATGAATGGGGTTGTGGCTCAGTGGTAGCGTGCTTGCCTACCACATGTAAGGCACTAGGTTCAATTCTCAGCACCACATAAAAACTAAAGATATTGGAGCTGGGGATGTGGCTCAAGCAGTAGCGCACTTGCCTGGCATGTGCGGGGCACTGGGTTTGATCCTCAGCACCACATAAAAATAAAATAAAGATGTTGTGTCCACCGAAAACTAAAAATAAATATTTAAAAATTCTCTCTCTCTCTCAAAAAAAAAAAAAAAAAAAAAACTAAAAATATTGTGTCCTTCTACAACCAAGAAAAAAATGAATAGGGCTGGAGGTGTAGAAGAGTACTTTCCTGGCATGATTGAGGCCCTAGATTCAGTGGGGGACAAAGGGATTGTGGTCTGTGTGACACACTTGAATATACATGAATGTTTGCCAACATGTATTAAGTTTGTGACACATTTGGAAAAAAGAAAAGAAAAAGCCTTTCTTCTTCCTTTTCCCCTTCATTCAAAGGTCTGAACTTTCCATTGTTGCAATTGGGGATGGGGGGGTCATCGTTTATGGGGTTAATAAATAAATAAATGCAAGCCTCTAACTGTCCGAGAAAGAGTTACAAATATGGAAACCGGGAATTCTAGGATATATACTGTAGTGTTGCACAGGAATTGGAGGCATCAATATTAGATCAACAAATATAGGAGGTGTGTATATGTTTTCTAGCTTTGTCCAATGAAAGAGCCTAGAATTGATGGGCATTCTGATAATACAACATATTTAAAATCTTGGTTTCTAAATACCATTTTCCACTAAAGGGAACCAGGGTTTCTCAAAGAAATGACTGATTTGGGGGACTGCAGTGAGGAAAATGCAAGATGTGTTTGGATGTGTTTTATGACACCAGAAAGCAAAGAAGTGCTTGAACAATGATATGAACATATCTGTGAGACACAATAACCATCTCAAAAATCTTCCACTGGCCAAATCTGGGACAATTTGAGTAACAAGATAAATAATAATAACAAATTGTAACCCTATAGGTTAAAGAAGAATTCTGAGTCCATACTGATATTAATAAATAGGAGAGAAAACTCTATTCTATCCCCCCCCTAATACATTTAGAAGGAATGATACAATAGAAAAGTTTCACTTGGTAATCATCAGATGATTAATTTATTCAGGTTAAAAATCTCTAATGAATGGTAAAACTGGTGAATGTTTGACGAGAAACAAGATATTTACATGACCTCACTCAAAGATTATTGCCACAAAATAATTTTTAATTACTTTAGAATGGACAATCTGGCAAACACCATCTTAACTAAATGATAAAAATTAACATCACCACCAATGGAACAGATTGACATAACTCCTCATATGCTTCTCTAAGACTAGCACAGCATCATTTCTGTGATATTTCTACCAACATGCATAAATTATGAACATAGGATACTCCTCAACCAACCGAGGGACATTCTTCAAATTAATTGGTCTGGGCTCTTCAAAACTGTGAAGTTCATGAAAAATAACTAAGAAACTGTTCCAGATTGAAGAAGACTAAAGAGACATAACAACTACATGCCACATGTGATCCCAGATTGGATCCTGGACCTTTTAAGGGGGATAAAATTGGGACAAAGCTAAGATTTGAATTGAGTCTGTAAATAAAATGATATTATTGGATCAATGTTAATGTCCCATTTAAAAATTTTTTTAATATTTATTTTTTAGTTGTAATTGGACACAATACCTTTATTTCACTTATTTATTTTTATGTGGTACTGAGGACCGAATCCAGGGTCTCGCATGTGCAAGGCTCTACCGCTGAGCCACAACCCCAGCCCTAATGTCCCAGTTTTGACTGTTATGTTGTAACTTTACACTCAAGAAATGCAAATTGAAGTATTAAAAATAATAATGGGGCATTATGTCTGCAAATTATTCTCAAATGCTTCAGAAATAACATAAATGGAGTGTCCAAAATAAAGGAACATATGGAAGTTTTCTGTTCTGTTTTGCAACTTTTTTGGTAAGTTTGAAATTATTTCCAAACAAAAATTTTGAGAATAAAAAACTATGGCCGGGGCTAGGGTTGTGGCTCAGCAGTAGAGCACTTGCCTCCCATGTGTGAGGTACTGGATTCAATCCTCAGCACCACATAAAAATAAACAACCCATCCCATTTATTAATTCTTGATTTTAATTCTTGCACTATAGGAGTCTTATTAAGGAAATAAGGGCCTAATTCAATATGATGGAGATTAGGACCTACTTTTTCTTCTATTAGTTGCAGGGTCTCTGGTTTAATTCCTAGGTCCTTGATCCACTTTGAGTTGAATTTTGTGCATGGTGAGAGATAGGGGTTTAATTTCATTTTATTGCATATGGATTTTCAGTTCTCCCAGCACCATTTGTTCAAGAGGCTATCTTCTAGAGAACCTGCAGCTTGGGAGCAAATTTTTTCCACTTGCACATCAGATACAGCACTAATCTCTGGGGTATATGAAGAACTCAAAAAACTAAACATCAAAATAACAAATAACCCAGTCAATAAATGGGCCAAGGAACTGAACAGACACTTCTCAGGAGGTTATATACAATCAATCAACAAATATATGAAAAAATATTCAACATCTCTAGCTATTAGATAAATGCAAATCAAAACTACTCTAAGATTTCATCTCTCTCCAGTCAGAATGGCAGCTAATAAGAATACAAATAAAATTGTAATGCATTCTGCTGTCATTTATTTTTTAAAAATCAATTTAAAAAATAGTTATATGTAAACATCCATCACAAAAGACAAGCAAAAATGGAATTAACACTGTAATCAAGGGAAATAAATTTGAAGTAAAATGAAAAAAAAAGAATACAAACAACAATAAGTGTTGACAAGGATGTGGGGAAAAAGGTACACTCATACATTGCTGGTGGAACTGCAAATGGTTCAGCCAATATGGAAAGTAGTATGGAGATTCCTTGGAACACTTAGAATGGAACCACCATTTGACCCAGCTATCCACTCCTTGGTCTATTCCCAAAGGACTTAGAAACAGCTTACTATAGGGACACAGTCACATCAATATTTATAGCAGCACAATTCACAATAGCTAAACTGTGGGACCAACCTAGATGCCCATCAGCAGATGAATGGATAAAGAAAATGTGGTATTTATACACAATGGAATATTACTCAGCAATAAAAGAGAATAAAATCATGACATTTGCAGATAAATGGATGGAGTTGGAGAACATAATGCTAAGTGAAATTAGCCAATCTCCAAAACACCAAATGCTGAATGTTTTCTCTGATATATGGAGGCTGATTCATAGTGGGCTTGGGAGGGGAAACCTGTGAAGATTAGATGAACTCTGGATAGGGCAAAGGGGAGGGAGGGAGTAGGAGGGGGCAAGAGGTGTAAAATAGATGGTGGAATAAGATGGACATCATTTCCCTAAGTACATGTGTGAAGACATGAATGGTGTGAATGTACACCATTTGTATACAACCAGAGATATGAAAAAATGTGCTGTATATGTGTAATATGAATTGTAATGCATTCTGCTATCATATATAACAAATTCAAATAAAAAATAAAATTTAAAAAGCCATACCCATTTCATAATCATTTTTTAAATTCATAAAAGTTTTGTTCTGGTGTATAAACAAACAAACAAACAACAACAACAAAAAACTATAGCAGAACCTTCCCTGGAAAGCTCTAAGAATAGCAAACTTTACAAATATCTGTGGGATATTAGGAGGTTTAGAGAAAATAAAACAAAAATATTGATTTCAGTTATTTTTAAAATTATTTATTTATTTTTATGTGATGCTGAGAATCAAACCCAGGGCCTCACACATGCTAGGCAAGCGCTCTACCGCTGAGCCACAACTCCAGCCTGATTTTAGTTATTTTTTTTTTTTAAGAGAGAGAGAGAGAATTTTTTTTTAATATTTATTCTTCAGTTCTTGGCGGACACAACATCTTTGTTTGTATGTGATTCTGAGGAGCGAACCCGGGCCAAACGCATGCCAGGCGAGCGCGCCACGGCTTGAGCCACATCCCCAGCCCCTGATTTCAGTTATTTATGACTGTATAACAAACCATTCCAAAATCCAGTGGCTTAAAACAACACTATTGTATTTTGTCTCATGATTCTGTAGATTGATTGGGCTCAGCTGGGCAGTTCTTCTGCTCCACTTGATATCAGATGGGGCTGCAGTCATTGGAGTAAATGCCAGTGAGCATGGCTGGAAGGCGGGGCTCAGCTCTGGCTGTTGGCATGACTGGACCCCTTTCTCCATGCAGTCTCCATCCTCTCTTGTTCTATGGCTTCTCTAGGTGACTTCATGTGATCTCTCCACCACAATAGTCAGACTTCTTACATGGCAGTTCAATTTAAAAGTACAAAAGTCAATATTGTCAGGTAGTCATAAAGTTGAGGTCTAGAACCTATACAATGTCACTTTCACTATATTCTATTGGTTAAAATGAAACAAAAGCATATGAAAACATTCAAACATACCCAACTATACAAGCTCTCATGTATTTATCATCTAGCTTTAAATTTTTGTATGACATTTTAAACCTAATTAGGATTATTAGTTATTTGGGGCTAGAGTGTAACGCAGCGGTAGGGAACTTGCCTAGAACACACTAGAGCCTGAGTTTCATTCCCAGCACTAAAATAATAATAATAATAATAATAATAATAATAATAATAATAATAATAATAATAATGTTTTAAAAAGTCATAGGATCAATTCAGAATCTTATATGGGAGGGCATTAGACAAAAGTGTGAATAACAGGAGGTACATCAACTTTTGGGGCCATTTTTGAAGATTAGCTACCACACTATTACAGCTAATTTATCTGTCTCATCAGAAATATAAATATATATATACATATATACAAATATATATACACATATATGTATATATATGTGTGTCTGGTTTTGTGTATATATCTATATATGTGTCTATAAATGTACACATGTATGAATGTGTGTATATATATCTATATATACTTATATTTCTGATGAGACAGGTAATATATATACATATATATATATATGTGTGTGTGTGTGTGTGTGTGTGTGTGTGTGTATTTATGTCTATATATGTATGTGTGTGTATAATATAGTGTGTATATACAAGCCATCCGTGGGCTGTGTGTGGACTATGTTGCACACAGTAGGATAATGAGGGGATAAGTTTGGCATTGGGAACCTCCCATAGCACTCCCACAGGGACTGATCTCCTGATGTAGGTGAACTTTCCCCTTAAGCTGTGCCAGAGAGCCCACACAACACCTGAGTGGGTGTGACCTGCCAAAATGTCAGTCAACCTGCAGACAACAAGATACCACAAAGCAAGACTCCCCCCCCCCCCCCCCCGCCTTGAAACCTTATCCCTTCCTTTGATGTCCCCTAATATAAATAAAGCAAGCACAGGTTCCATTTTGCCAGAGTATAGAAGCTCAATCTGTCTGATCGGCTTCCTGTCCTGCCCCCACTTTTGAAACTACTTTCTGTGTCCTGTGGATTTTTTTGTCATTCTGTTTTTCTTAGCTTTTATTTCTTGGCCAGCCTATTCCACCGAGGGGTACCCTATTGCCATCGCCTGCATGGAGTGAATTCAACTCAGCGTTCTAGTTCTAAGTTTATATCCCCAGTCCAGTGATAAACCCAGCCTAATTCCCTCTTAAGATCAGGAGCCATCTTGTCAAAAGTTATAAAAGATTCATTTCTGTTTTCTGTAAAATATCAGGATTTCTATTTGGCCTGGCCATATTTTGATTTTTTTTTTAAGAGAGAGAGAGAATTTTTTTAATATTTATTTTTTAGTTTTCAGCGGACACGACATCTTTGTTTGTATGTGGTGCTGAGGATCGAACCCAGGCCACACGCATGCCAGGAGAGCACACTACCGCTTGAGCCACATCCCCAGCCCGTATTTTGATGTTTTAAACTTGCTTGGAATGCCTGCCTATGCCTTGCATTCACCCATGCCTGGTTTTCTCTGACCAGATAACAACCTTCTCTGAAACCTTAGTGGTGCCTCATAAATTCTGATGTTGGGATCTAAATTTACTCCCTAAGTACTGAACCATTTAGACCATTAACCTACTACCTGCCTTTGTATTATGCTTGTCAAAATTCTGTTATCTGTAAGTTCTCAAAACACCCCACCCCCTCTTTGCAACTTTCTGTGCTATAAAGCTGTGCTCCTAGAGAGATAGAGTACTGTCTTCTATCTCACGGATTTCGGAAGAGGGACAGTCCTGGCTAGTCTGAATTACAAGCTTGCTTTAATTTTATTTAAAATTGGAGTCAGTGGTTTTTCTTTGCATCCTGGTTTAACACCCAGCCCTTTTTAATTTTGGTACTGGGGATTGAATCCAGGGCTGCTTTATCACTGAGCCACATCTCCAGCCCTTTTTATGTTTTTATTTTAAGAAAGGTTCTCACTAAGTTCCTTAAGGCTTCACTAAGTTGCTGAAGCTGGCCTTGAACTTGTAGCTCCTTCTGCCTCAGCCTTCCAAGTCACTGGCCGACCTTTTATTTTTTTACATTTTGAGACAAGCTCTTATTAAATTGCCAAGGCTGGTCTTACTGGGGATTCTTTAGCCTCAGCATCCCAAGTAGCTGGAATTACAGGAGTGTGCCCCATATCCAGCTATAAGTTATATTTTAAATAAGCAGTCTTTAAAAATGAAATATACAAGCTCTCATGTACCTATTATCTAACTTCACATTTTTGTATAACATTCTAAATCTAATCAGTTTGGGGCTGGAATATAATAATAACTCAGTGGTAGAATACTTACTTAGCACGTACAAGGCCCTGAGTTCATTCCCCAACACAGCCCCCAACTCCCCCCCCCCAAAAAAAAAGAAAGAAAAATTAAAACAAACATGGGCAAAAGCAAAATAAATCAATGGCTTTTTTTTTTCTTTTTTAAGAGCCATGCTATACATTCTCTCTTCTTCCATCTTTCTAACCAGTACTATAACTTTGTAGCTGTTTCTTGTGGTTTTTTAAAAGTCTGCTTTCTCTCCTCATTATAACCTTGTAATATATGATCAACAAACTACCTACCCTGATCTATGAAGGTGATTTTGATTATACATTTTTAATTTTTTAGTCTTGAAGGATTGATTGAAATAATCAAATGGATTTTGATCATATTCTTTCATATTATGAATTGGAATTTTAATATATCCGTTGAGATATAATTTATATTCTATAAAATTCATACATTTAAAGTATACTATTGAGGGGCTGGGGATGTGGCTCATCAGTAGAGTGCTTGCCTCACATGTGTGGGGCCCTGGGTTCGATCCTCAGCACCACATAAATAAAACAAAAATATTGTGTCCACCTACAACTAAAAAAAAATTAAAATAAAATACATATATACACTGTTGAGTGGTTTTTGTTATGTTTACAAGTTTTGCAACTATCACTACACTCTTTTTTGGTGGGGAGGGGTATTGGAGATTTAATCCAGGTGTAATTTACTGCTGAGCCACATCCCCACCCATTTTTAATTTTTATTTTGAGACAGGGTCTTGCTAAGGACCTCACTAAGTTGTTGAGGCTGTCCCTGAACTTGCAATACTCCTGCCTCAGCCTCCCAAGCCACTGGGATTACAGTCATGCACCATCGCACCCAGTATCACACTCAATTTTGGAATACTTTCATCACTCCAAAAAGAACTCCTACACATTTGCAGTCACTTCTCATTCTTCCACCACCACACCCAGTCTTAGACACCACCTAATAATCTTCCCTTTTTTCCTCCATAGGTTTAATTATTCTATTTTCTTTTTGTATATATTTGCTTATTCTGGACAATTCTTATCAATGGAGGTATATAACATGGTTATTTGTGACCAGTTTCTTCTCATTTACCAAATGTTTTCAAGGTTTATCCATGTTTTTGCCTATGTCTGTACTTTTGTACTTTACAATAATACCTTTGGAATATTATTATGGTCAATAATATCCCTTTATGTGAATATATCATATTGTGTCTATCAGTCATCTGTTCATGGACATTTGAATAGTTTCCACCTTTTAACTTATAAGAATAATGTTGCTATGAATATATACATGCTGAATTGATGTTTTTATGAAAAAAGTCAATTATCATTTTCCAATTAGTAAACTTTATCTTTCTGATATCTAGTGAACTGTAAATACTAATTTGCTGAAAGGGAGTTAGAGAAGTTAGTGGAGATTACACTCAAAGTGTAAAGGAATTTAAGAGCTTAGGCTTGGAAGTGTAGTTGTTTGGTTTAAAATAATGATTCTATCATTTATGGTAATTTATTTAACTCACTGAGGTTCAGTTTCCTTGTCTATAAAATGTAGAAAAATAAAATCATTAAATTTTTGTAAGGATTGAATCAGATAGCTCTAAACTCTATTGAGTACATTGTAAGTGCTCACACTCAATAATTATTAGTAGTAATTTACATATTGCTGCATTTTTATAATATTCATGCATTGTTTTGCCATTTTAAAACAAATTTAAGATGTGTGGAGTCACCCTTAATTTTGCATTTTTACTAATGTAAATGTATTCTTTAAAAAAATTTTTTTAGTTATTGATGTACCTTTATTACTATTATTTTTATTTATTTATATGTGATGCTCAGAATCAAACCCAGGGTCTCACACATGCTAGGCAAGCACTCTACCACTGAGCCACACCCCCAGCCCTGTAAATGCATTCTTTACATCTTTTTTTTTTTTTTTTTTAATGGGGACTCACTGTGTTGCTCAGACTGGGCTCAAACAGGCGTGGTAGTGCATGCCTGTAATCCCAGCAGTTTGGGAAGCTGAGGCAGGAGGATCACAAGTTCAAAGCCAGCATCAGCAAGGTACTAAGCAACTCAATGAGACCCTGTCTTGAAATAAAATACAAAATAGGGCTGGGGATGTGGCTCAGTGATTGAGTCCCCCTGAGTTCAATCCCCAGTACCCAAAAAAGTAAAAACTTTCATTCCTCCAGCCTCGGCCTCCCTAGTAACTGGAATTGCAGGCTGGAGCCACCACATGAAAATGCATTCTTACATTATCAAGCCATGCTTTAAGCTGCTTCCTTGCTGTCTGTGTTTTAGATTAACTGAGGAATTGGAGATTGCTGATTTAAGGTCTGAACTGTAGTTTTATTATTCTTTTCCCTTTTACAAATCAGGAGAGAGAATTTCCTAAGCAAAAAAATTCATTTTTAACAATTGATTCTGAGGCAAATGCAGATGTTACCTTGTTTATGATGTTTGATTTATAAGTTTTTGACTTTACAATGGTATAACAGTGATGCATGTTCAGTAGAAACTATACTTTGAATCTGGATCTTTTCCTGGGCTAAATATGTTCCGTATGATGCTCTTTTGTGATGCTGGACTAGTAGCAGTGAGCCACAACTCCCATTCATCACTCAATCATGAGAAAAAACAGCTAATACTCTACAGTGTATCTTGCTGCTAAGCTATTATGTTCAGTAGGTGAAGTGTATTAAATGCATTTTTTTTAGTTGTAGTTAGATATAATACCTTTATTTTATTTATTTATTTTTATGTTGTGCTGAGGATCGAACTCAGCGCCTTGCACGTGCTAGGCAAACAGCCCCTCAAATGCATTTTTGACTTACAATATTTTCAATTTACTATGACTTTGTCAGACTGTAACACCATGGTAAATCAAGGAACTCTGTACTACTGAGTTTTGTAGTCTACAAAAAGTTACTTTTTTTGGTATAGGAGATTCAACTCAGAAATATTTTAACAATGAGCTACATCACCAACCCTTTTTAATTTTATTTTAACACAGGGCCTTGCTAAATTGCCCAAGTTGGCCTGGAACTTGCATTCTTCCTGCCTCCGCCTCCCAAGTAGCTAGGATTATAGGTGTATGCCACCACACACAGCTACAAAAAGTTACTTTATTTTTCCATTGAAAGTTTGGACCTTTGAAACAAAGAAATTCTAACTAAATTTCCTTGGGGCCTTTAAGTGTTTTTGTTTTAGTGGGAAGAAAAAAAAAACTGTTAATAATCCAGCATATTGCCAAAGATCTTGTCCCACCTCCCTATAGCTGATTTGGCATTCCATTTTAATTCATTGCCTGTGGAATTAGTAATTATGATTTCTCTAGTGACTCGAATCTTAAATAATGATATCCTTCTAATAAGGCTTATTCTATTTATAGGACTTAAAGATAAATTAGATTTTTAAGAAGAAACAGTGGAAATACTAGAATTGTTAAAATTTACTCATTCTAGAAGCCATTTTCTGGTCTGTGTTCTCTTCCTGTATTCATGTTTCTGGTCAGAGAAGCAGGAGGTAGACAGAATGATAAGCTTGTGATGCCCTTGCCCTGGCCCCTCCCACTCATTTCTAGACTCAAATGGCCAATGAGAAGTTCCAAATAGGATACCAGGACAATTTTTCAGACCTCAGGAGACATATAGTCATTTGTAAATAATAAGTACTGTGTTCAAGGCAATCTTTGCGTGTGTGTGTGAGTATGTGTGTATGTGTGTGTGTGTGTGTGTACATATGTGCGTGCTTAATAGACTTAATGAATTATAGTTTGTATACTACACAATTCGCCCATTTAAAGTACATAGTTCTCTGAATATGGTAATGCAATGAAATCCCAGCTACTCTGAGGCAGGGAATCATCACAAGTTTCAGGACAGCCTGGGTAACTTAGCGAGATCCTGTTTCAAAATAAAAAGGGCTGGGGATGCAATTTAGTGTTTGTCTAGGATATATGAAATCCTGGATTCAATCCCCAACACCAAAAAAAAAAAAAAAAAAGACTATAATTCAATGGTTTATAGTATATTCAGTATATTCACAAAGTTGTTCAACCATCACCACAATTTTAAAATATTTTCAGCACCCAAAGAAGAAACCCCATTAGCATGTTAGCATCACTCCCTTTTTCTCCCCAACACCTGACAACCACTAATCTATTTTCTGTCAGTATGAATTTGCCTATTCTGAACACTTCTATAAATGGCATCATAAGATATGTTACCTTTTGTGACAAGCTTCTTTCACTTAGCATAACATTTTCATCATTCATTCATATCGTAGCATGTAACCAATACTTCATTCCTTTTTATAGCTGAATAATGCTCCATCCTATGAGTGTATCACATTTATTTATCTGTTTATCAGTTGGTGAACATTTGGCCATTTCAGTTTGGGCTATTGTGAATAATGCTGAAAAGAACTTCCACGTGAAAGTTGCCATGTGGACATGTTTTCAGTTCTCATGGGTATATACCTAGAACTGGAATTGCTGAGTTATATAGTAACTTTTTTGAGGGGAAGGGGGTGGCAGTGTGGGATAGAATCCAGGGTCTTGTGCATACTTGGCAAGCTCTCTAGCAGTGAGCCACAGTCCCCAGCCCCAGCATATTTAATGTTTTGAGGAAGTGCAGACTGTTTTCCAAAGTGTTTGTACCATTTTATACCAAGAGTATTTTAAAGATCTACTTTATCTGGGGTTAATTGATATTTTATTTGGTTAGTGATATTAGGAACAGGCTTTGGCTATTCGGCTAAGAAACTTCTGTTAAACGTTCTTTCCATATTATGCTCTGAATTTGGCAATCTCAAATAGTCTGTGTTTTACAAGGTTTTGTTTTGTTTTTGAGGTACTGAGGATGGAACTCAAGGGTATTCTATTACCAAGTTACATCACCAGCCCTTTTTTTATTTTGAGACAGGATCTTGCTAAGTTGTGGAGGCTGACCTCAAACTGGTGATCCTTTTGCTTCAGCCTTCCAAGTTGCTGGATTACAGGTGTGCACTACCAGGCCCAGATCTTTTTTTTTTTTTTTTTTGTACCTGGGATTGAACCCAAGGGCACTTAACCACTGAGCCACATCCCCAGCCCTTTTAATTTTTTTTTTTTTTTTTTTTAAATTTAGAGACAGGGCCTCGCTAAATTGCAGAGGCTGGCTTTGAATTCGCAATCCTCCTGCCTCAGTCTGGTGAGCTGCTAAGATTACAGACATGCACCACTGAGCCCAGCTTCACATTTTTGAAATAAAATGGTTAGAATTCTTCTGTCCAAAAAGAAAGAAATTGGTTCGTTTAGCAAATTTCCAAAATTCTATGGGTTCTTATGGAGGACCAGCTTTTCTCACCCTGAGTCTGGATAGACCTTGGGGTAGATAGAGGAAGGCCTCAGCTCTCTTTCTGGCTTGCATAAGGCTGCCTTCTCTAATGCCTCACGTGGGGCAGAAGTGTTGAACAGCGAGCTCTAGTTTCTCTTCTTCTTTTAAGGACACTACTTCCATCATGAGAGCCCCACCTTCATAATCTCGTCTAAACCCAGTTACTATCCAAAGGCTCCAGTTCCAAATACAGTCACATTGGGGGTTAGAACTTTCCAGGTACAAGCATTCAATCCGCGATACCTTCATGTCACAAGGAAATTCTTCATTTCACTTACAACTACATCCTTTGTTATAGCAGTTAGAATAAATTTTGTTATAGTCGTTCACATATTAGCACAAAATAATAAACATGCTTCCCTTCTATCCCTTAATAAAGTATATATAGTTAGCTCAAACTAAGGTGTCCTGAAAGTAGAGAAGATACTAAAAAAGGATAGACAGGGAGTCCTAGAAGGGTGATTTAGAACACACTACATTCATTATGTTTATTAGGTCATTTACTTTCATAGCAACACCATGAGATAGGCACTATTATTTTTACTTTAAAAGAAAGGAAAAAGGTTCAAAAAGTTAAGTAACTTACTGAAGGTCATTTAACACATTGTATGTAGAGGGCTGGGATTTTAACCCAAACTATTTGATTCCATAGAATGAGCATTTTTTTTTTTTCCTGTTCTGAACAGAAGGCAGATATTAGTGAGACTCTGTGACTAGGAAGGATGAAATATAGAGTAGGGGTGTGTGTCAGAGCTTTGATTTTGACTTCTTTACTTTTTTTTTTTTTTTTTTTTTCATTTTCTTGGTTGTCACAACCACTTACTGGCAGCACCCCGGCCCCCCTGTAGTTTAGCAGTGCAGAAGTGCTAATGAGTCCCTAAATGTTTCCTGGCTTAGAGGAGCTACTGTATTTGACTAAGTTAGGACTCCAGCAACTGCTGCTGCCTGGGCCACACACATCCCAGCAAAACTTCCTTATTTGGACAAGTCTTTTCCATCCTATTTGGGCAGAAAGACTACAATCTCACATTTTAGAAAAACAAAATTCCTTGACCTACATCGGAAGGGGGACTTAAAAACACAAAAACACTGAGAAATGCCAAAAAGATCATGTATATTTCTAACTTTTTTACTTCAAAAAGGAAGGAGGTGGAGGAATGTTTCATCAGAGAGTTGAAGAGCATTCGTGAATCCAGTTTTCTTGAACCCCAGAAGCTGTTTTAGTGAACAAAAAAGTTCTGAATCTCGGTTATGTGAAATTTAGCAACTTTTTGCTGAAGTTAAGGAACATTTTTAAAGTGTTTATTTCATCAAAGCTGAGAGAGACCTCAGTGTAAGGACAATATACATTTTTTTTTTTTTTAAAGAGAGAGAGAGAGAAAGAGAGAGAATTTTAATATTTATTTATTTTTTTTTAGTTTTCAGCGGACACAACATCTTTGTTTGTATGTGGTGCTGAGGATCAAACCCGGGCCGCACGCATGCCAGGCGAGCGCGCTACCGGTTGAGCCACATCCCCAGCCCACAATATACATTCTTAGATATAATTTAGTATTGCTTCTAATATCCTGAGCAGAAGTTGTACCTGTTTTTGATAAGATAGAATGAAGAAAGTACTGTAGTCAACCTGAGTGTCTGCTCCTGTCACTGCTGGAAACTATGCCCAGGAACATCTTGGTAGAAAGATGAAAAGAGGAGACTTAAGTCAAGTCTCAACTCTACCACTAACTTACTGGGTTATTTGAGCAAATATCTTAACCTCTCTGGGACTCAGTGTTTTCTTTTCTTTTTGTACTGGGGATTGAACCCAGAGCCATTTTACCACTGAGCTACATTCCCAGCCCCCCCCCCTTTTTTTTGAGACAAGATCTCTCTAAGTCGCTGAGGCTGGCCTTTAATTTGCAACCCCCTGCCTCAGTCTCCCAAGTTGCTGGAATTACAGTGCAACATTTTGCCTGATTAGTTTACTATTTGTGGATGGGGTTGACTAAACAATGTCCACAGGCCTTTCCAGAATTGGCATTCTATTTCCATGATTTTATAAAGGGCTGGTCTAGACTAATGCCTTCAATAGAGGTCATGGGTTTCCAGTGCCCTCTAGATTCACCCCTCATTTCCTAACTTCCCTCTTGGTTCACCCTAGTCCTGCAGCCCTTTGGAGCCCAGGTCTTAGTGTTACTTCCTGACTTCCTGGAGTGACTTCCTAAAGATCACATTAGTACGCAAAGCTTTTTATAAAGTCAAATACCTTCTGGTGTGCTTATCAAATCTTACCTGAATCATGTTTCATTCCCCCTGAGTCTTGCCTCAACCACCTGCCCCTGGGTGGTGATAGATTAAATCAGATAAAATAACCCTCATGGTATTTGCTAACATGTAAACATCTTCACATAAACACTTTAAAAATAATCAGAATAAGCATACTTCCCATTCAAAGGTCCTAATGTCTGTATTCTTCATTTATGTGAAAGGATGGTGTTGATTGAATGGGTGTCTGACGCCCCTCAAATTGCACAAAGGTTGAGCTGCCTTCTCTGATCAGGGAGACCAAGGGAAGTTGTGTTATCTTGGCAGGAATGTTGTACAATCAAGATGGAGATTTTGTTTTCCTCAGCATTAATCTGCCACTAATGCCTGTGAACATTATCCTTGTTTAATTACATTCACTAACCAACTGACACAACTTCCCCTGGGAAGAAGCTTATCCGACTCTGACTCATGCTTTACAGCATGTTGGATTTGAGGAAATGGATAATATACGCCCCGCTGGCTCTGGAATTTTAAACAGAAACCCACATGCTGCTGAGTCTCCCGCTTACTCCCAAATATGGGAGAATGTGTGCCCCAGCCACAGTTGCAGGAGGCATGCTCAGTGTGACAAAAGGCAAAACCCACAGTACATGCTGAGTGCCAGGCAGGGAGGCCCAGGGCCAGCAGCCACTTAAAGGAGAAGGAACAAACACAAAAAAGAGGACAGAGGCTAATACTCTCTATAGACTGTGTCCCTTTTCTAGAGTTATCTTGATGATTTGTGGAAGTGAATGTCTTACTGAAAATAAACTGCATCCCCAGCATTAGGGACCAAAGAGAGGCCAACATTTCAGAGACTCTTAGCAGGCCCTCAAAGCATGATGGAACAGGAGAGAAAAGGATATGAGCCTTGTGCTGAGTGGGTTGGGTCACCCTGATCCCAGGTCATAGTGAGAAACTCTTTGATAGCCAGTGTGTCCCAGGATTCGCTGAAAAACAGAACTGTCCCCAGGAGAGAAAAATTAAGGTAATTGCTCTTGTGTCTATGAGGCAGGTGGAATGGTTAGTGTCCCAGAGCAGGAGATGGGTCCTTGGCTAGAAGCCAAGAAAAAAGGCTCATGTACCACTTCAAACCTTCTCTCTCTGGCCGAACCCCATAAACTCCACATACCCTCTTATTAACTTTCTTTCATTACTGTCCTTGTATTTTTTGTTTTTAGTGAAGATTGAACCTAGGGGTACTTTACCACTGAACTATATCCCCAGCCCTTTTAATTTTTTATTTTGAAAGCGCCGAATCCTAGCCACTAGACCACCAGAGAGGGACTAATTTTTTATTTTGAGACAAGTCTCCCTAAATTGCTGAGGCTGGCCTTGAACTTGTGATCCTCCTGCATCAACCTCCCAAGTCACTAGGACAACAGGCATGTGCCACCATGCATGGCTTAGGCTTCTTCTTTTTAAAAAATCATTGTTTTTATTTTAAAATGATACTTGTTCATTGAAAAATAAACAATAATATAAACATAATAATACCTCCAATTTGTTCAATTTTCTTTAAGTAAGACTCTGTACTAAAGCACTTAATGTACATTAGTTTATTCAAACTTGTTAATATCCTTGTGAAGGTAGGTATGTTACTATCCATCTCCAAGAAATTAAAATTCATACAGGTAAGCTAACTAAGGTAAGAAAATTAAAGCTCATACAGGTAAGCTAGGCATGGTGGCACAAACATGTAAAATCAGCTTCTCAGGAGGCTGAGGCAGGAGGATTGTGAGTTGGAGGACAACTTCAATATCTTACTGAGAACTTATCTCAAAAATAAATACATAAATAAAGTTCATACAGGCAAAGTAACTTGCCCAAAGTCACCTAGTTAGTACATGGTGAAACTGAGATTTAAACCCAAGTGGTCAGCCTTACAGATGCTTCCTGAAAAAGCACAAGAGAGAAATATCAACCTCAATCCAGGACTCAAAGATAACCACTATTTCAGGGCATAGTAGTGCACACCTATAATCCCAGCAACTTGGGAGGCTGAAGCAGAAGGATTGTGAGTTTGAGGCCAGCCTCAGCAACTTAGAGAGACCCTGTCTCAAAATAAAAAATAAAAAGGACTGGAGATGTAGCTCAGTTGTAGAACATCCCTAGTTTCAATCCAAGTACAAAATAAAATAATAATAATAAAAGATAACTACTGTTATTATGTGCTTCCAGACCTCTCTTCATACACATATTGTGATATTTATTTTAACCTGATTTTAGCAGAATAAAATCTAGGGTTGGTTGGGCTTGTGGGAACAGGGAACAAGTCACTTAATGTAATATATCCAGATTTCTCCTTAAGAGGCTCTAACTCAGGAAACCTGCACTTGGTTGAGTCTTGGCACTCTCCTGGTACCCAGAGGCCCAGGTGTCTTGCTGGACATGGCATGCCAAGCGTATAGTACACACACAGTAAATTATCTCCATTGATGTTGCAGGGACAGGTTCCATTATCCATAGCCTCTGCTCCCATGTAGATATTTGAGAGGTATAGGCTCTTTCCCCTCTCCAAATGGTGCTCTTTCTGTGTTGGAGCCAAATAAAGAACTGTCTGCCTTGGTGAGCCTAGAAAATGCAGTCATGGCTTGTCATCACTCTGGAGGGCAAAATTGATACTACTATTGCTGGCCCAGGACTGACATTTAAAGTCCTTACTACATTTGTATTTGTCTTTTTCATGGCTGCTGATGAGAGAAATTTTGGGGACAGATAGTTATAGGCCAGGTGTTATAAGTGAGTTCTGGGGGATTTATGTGTGTGAGCTGGAGGAGTGGAGTTACTGCATACCGCCTCAAGTAATTCATTGGAGTTCACAAAAGTTCCTGTCATCTGGGGCAGCCTGGCTTCAGGGTACTGAAGAATCACCTTCAGTCAATGAAGGGATTGATTTCAAAAGCAGTGACATTTCTGAGCAAGCAGTAAATAATTGTCACATCAAGGCAGGACATGACAATAGCTAATCAGGGACTGGCGAAACCTATGTTTCCTTCCCACTTCCCTCTAACCAACACCTACCATGTGCCCCACCCTCTGACCACACACTTCCTTTGTGTGTGAGTGTGTGTGTGTGTGTGTGTGTGTGTGGTGCTGGGGATAAACCCAGGGCTTTTTGTATGTTAGGCAAGTGCCCTACCACTGAGCTACACCCTTGGCCCCCACACTTCCTCTTTAAAAGAAAAAAGATATTGCAAAATGATAAATTTTATGTTATGTATTTTTAACTACAATTTTTTGAAAAGATCCCAAATCAGGTTAAATATTCTCTATTCCTAGTTTTTTTTTCTATTTTTTTTTTCAGGTACCAGGGATTGAACCTAGAAGGGCTTAACCATTGAGCCACATCCCCAGCCCTTTTTAAATATTTTTTAGAGACAGGGTCTTGCTGAGTTGCTTAGAGCCTCACTAAGTTATTGAGTCTTGGTTTGAACTTACATTCCTCCTGCCTAAGCCTCCCAAGTTGCTGGGATTATAGGAGTTTACCACTGCTCAGTCTCTATCTCTATTCTTAAATATATATATTCCTCAGTTTTTTCCCCAAACACTATAATATATATTATTGTATTCAATCCCTTCAACTTATTTATAATGAGTAATTATTATTAGTTCTCTAAAACAGATTACTACTTTTTCTTTTTGCCAACTTTTTGTTGAAGCATAACAATATATATAAGAAAATGCATTAATTATAAATCACAAAAATATCTATAAATTTTCAGAAGGCAAGCACTTCCATGTAAGTAACACTTAAATGAAGAAGCAGAATACTCTGAAAGTCAAAAACACCCCCCCTAAGCCCCCTTTTGACTGCTTCAGATCACTTATCTCTCAAGGGTAATCCCTATCCAGAGATTAACAGGATAGGCTAATTTTTGAATTCAACATAAATGGAACCTTGAGTAGGTACTCTTTTCTATGTCTTCTTCCAATTAGGATTATGTTTATGATATTCATCAATGTTGTGACTTATTCTCAGTGCCGTATATTACTTCATTATGTGAATTCTCCATGTTTCATTTATCCATGCTGTTGCTTGTATATATTTTAATTATTTCTAGTTTTTAGCATTATAAACAGTGTTGTTATTATAAACATTCTTACATATGTCTTTATGTACACGAATATACATATTTCTAGAAATGTAATTGCTTATCATATTGAATGCATATATTCAGCTTTGATGGATATTGCCAGTTTTTCAAACTGGTTGTACCAGTTTATACTCCTGTTAGTAATGTGTGAGAATGCCCCTTGCTCCACATTCTCAACAACAGTTAATGTTATCTGTCTTTTTCTTATAGACTCTCTGATAGGTGTATAGGATATATTATTGTGAATTTAATTTGCATTTTCTTGCTGACTGGTGAATTGAGGACCCTTTTGTATAGTTATTAATCATTTGGATATTCTAGAAATTAAATTTTTTTTTTATGTTTGAGGTAGTGCTATGGATTAAACCAGGTGCAGTAATGCATACCTGTAGTCCCAGCTCCTTGGAAGGCCAAGACAGTAGAATCGTTTGAGCCGGGGTTCAAGACCAGCCCATGCAACGTAGACCACCTTAAAAAAAAAAAAGTAATACATACTAATTGTTTTTCAGAAGTTCTTTCCCTATATGTGTCTGGGCTAGGTTTGGCCAGAGGAATATCTGCACAAGATTTGGAGGGTGGAAGTGAAGAAGTATATACTCAGAAAGTTGGTGTAGGTCAGGCATGTTGCAACTCATTCACAGTGTCTCAGATCAGCTGGCTGGCTATCTTGTCACCAAAGGTCTATGGCTCCTTTGGCTCCCACCATATTTCCCCTTTAGCTTTTTCAATTCCAGAGCCAACTATGTGTTTAGCTCTGTAACAAAGGAACAAGCAACTATTGATGCTCATCCACATCATCAAAATAAGAGGTTTTAGAGGCAGTGGGAGACTGCTGCAGGTTCTAGTTCATCCATGTGAGTATCTCCTTGTTCTTTCAGGTTCCCATTTGTCCTTGCTCTCCACACTTCCTGACTGTGTGTTCTTCTTGACTTCAAGCCCAACACTTAAAAGCAGAAGCAAAAGTTCTACACAAACTGTTTAACCAGCTCCTGCAATGGCATCAAATTTCTAGAATGAAACTTCTGTGACTTTCCTAGTAGTTCTGCTTCTCTAATTAAACCCTGACTCATAACAGGCCATTAAGAAGAAAACCAGGGATTAGAGATGTAACTCAGTGGCAGAGTGCTTGCCTAGCGAGGACCATGCCAGGGTTCCTGAAGGAGGGGAAGGAGAAAAAAAAATTCACCTATAAACCCACAGCCACTGAGGACTACTAGCCTATCAACATCAATTTTTTTTTTTTTTTTTTTTTTTTTTTGATACTGAGGATTGAACTCAGGGGCACTTAACCAGTGAACCACATCCCCAGCCCTTTTTAATATTTTATTTAGAGATAGGGTCTCCCTGAGTTGCTGAGGGCCTCACAAAGTTGCTGAGTCTGGCTTTGAACTCGCGATTCTCTTGCCTCAGCCTCCCAAACCACCGGGCTTACTATCAACATCTTAGCATGTATTCTTTCTTCCTGAGATACTTTAATTGAAGAGCATGAGCCTCAGACAGGTTAAGTGACTGCTTAGGACCTAACTAGTTGGTGGCAGAGCTGGACCTCCAGAAGGCTGGTTTCATCCCTGCTAATCGAGTGTTGCTTCCACTGCACCCCAAAATCCCTGAGCGGCCCTTCACTCCTCTGTCCTTCCTGGAAGGCCTTCTTGCTTGAGTCCTGGGGCTTGTGAAAACAGCTCTTCTACACAAGTTTTCCTGGGCTTTACAGCACCTGCTGTACAACTTCCCTATTTTATTCTAATCAAATTGCAGGAGTTTCACCTTCCTGTTCCTCTTCAGAGAAGGAAAACAAAAATATTTTAAACTAGACTCATGCTGTGTCATCTACATCCGGAGCACTAACTGAAAAGTGGTGGCCACCAGAGGGCCAGAGCGAGCGCAAGGCCCTCCCCCTCTCCACCAAACATTCCTCCCCAGACACCAGAGATGTTATAGTCCTTGATTTCAGCATTACTATCTTAAGCTTTCTCTTTTTTAAATATAACTCCCTCTGACAGAAAGAGCTTATGAATTCCTTAATTCTTCAGAAAGAATGATTCCCCCGATACAGTGGCAAGTGATATGTGTCATAAAGCTATGGCAGAGAATAGAGGCAGGGAATGGCCAGTGGGAGGAACAAATAAAGACACACTTTGCCTACTCTTCAATTTGACTGAGCCTCCTGGACACTGAAGGGTGTTTTGTTTTCATTTTGTTTTTGTCTGTTTTTTGCAGTATTGGGGATTGAACCCAGAGTCACTTTACTACTGAGCCACATTCCCAGTTTTGACACAGGGTCTTGCTAAGTTAGCCAGGCTAGCCTCGAACTTGTGATACTCCTGCCTCAGCCTCCCAAGTCACTGGAATTACAGACATATGCCGTTGCACCCAGCTGTAAAGACTGAGTTTTACAAGAACAACAGTTAATAGGGCTTTTCTGCTCAAACCTGAGTCCTGGCCTGGGCTCTGCTCTTCACTTGGAGGAGGGAATATATTAGGAGGGCAGACTTGCTTCCCAGAAAACAGAACCAGTGAGGGACAACAGGAATGGACTGTAATTTAGAAACTTATGACATGATAAAAGCTGGTGATAAACTCCCTCGCAGCATGTCAGTTCTGCCTGGCTGGTTTCTTGAAGAGGAACAAAAAGTGGATATTGTGTTTGAGGTATATCGCTTTATTTTCTTTCCTCTTCCCCAACGGCTGCAGATGCTGGTGGCCCCTTTCCTGATCTGCTCCTGTCATTGCCCCCTGTGTAGAGGGGTTGGTTGCTTCACAGGTTAGTTTTGAGCTGGAGCCCCAGGCTGGCAGGGAGGCCACAGCTCAAAGCACAGGAGCACCCAGGGGTAACATTATCCTGCCAGAGCCAAACAAGGAACTGAGTGTTTAGAATAACTTCAAGAAAGTCGTGGGCGTTTCCTCTGTCAGAGAAACAAGAAACCACAGTGAGATAATGGATAGCTATATTCAGGTCACAGATTATCAACTGCCACTGCTGCTTCCTGTTCGGAATTCGATGAAACTTCTTTCTAGTCATTGGAGCCTCACAGATCCTGTGAGCATGATAGCATTGGAGCTTGGGGTTTCTGCCTGGGGATCTGACATAATGTGAAGGTGGGAACTGTTCTTTCAGGGTAAGGCTTCAGAGGCTAATTCCTGGTGGAGAATATGGGAGGGAAAGGACCAACAGCAAGAATTGCTTTTACTAAACTTTCAGTATTTTTCAGACTCTTGAGCTAAGAGATTTTTGTGCATTTATTTCACTTGTGTCTTATAACCACTCTATGAGAAAGGTACTATTATTATCCCCATTTTATAGATGAGGAAAGGGGCTCAGGAATGACAAGTAAATTGAGTTGGGCACAGTGGAGTGAGCTTGTACTCGGGAGACTGAGATGGGAGTAGCACATGGGCCCTGGGGTTTGAGTCCAGTAAGACCCTGTCAAAAGAAGGAAATAAGGAAGGAAAGGGAAAGGGAAAAGGAAAGAAAGGAAAGGAAAAGAAAAGAAAGATTGATGAAGGCCGGGCATGGTGGAGCATGCCTATAACCCCAGTGGCTCAGGAGACTGAGGCAGGAGGATCCCGAATTCAAAGCCAGCCTCAACAATTTAGCGAGGCTCTGAGCAACTCAACCAGACCCTGTCTCTAAATAAAATACAAAAGGGTTGGGAATGTGGCTCAATGGTTGAGTGCTTTGGGTTCAATCCCCAGTATCAAAAACAAACAGAAAAGATTGTTAATTGCCCAATAGTCATAGTGGTAGAACTAGGAACTAGAATGGGGACTTGCTTTTTCCTCCTCCCTCCCTCCCTCCATCCATCCCTCTCTTTCTTCATTCCTTCCTTTCTTTCCCTATCTCTGCTCCCTCTTTCTCCTCTCACAATATTTTATTGGCCTATAACTTGTATATGTTTAACATGTGTACAGCCATGTTGCTACTATACAAATCAAGAATATTTCTGCCATGGCTTGTGCCTGTAATCCCAGCAACTGGAGAGGCTGGGGCAGGAAGATCACAAGTTTGAGGCCAGCTGCAGCAACTTAGTGAGGGTCTAAGCAACTCAGCAAGGCCCTAGCAACTTAGCAAGATATTGTCTCAAAATAAAAAGGGTTGGGAATGTTGCTCAGTGGATAAGCACACCTAGGTTCAATCTCTGGTACAAAAAAAAATTATTTCCATCACTCCCTGAGGTTCTTTCATTCCCCTTTCCAGCAACTATGCATTCCCCCTAACCCCAAAGAAACCAATATCCTGACTTTTATTCTTGTAGATTAGTTTTAAATATTCTTGAACTTCACATGAATGGAATCATATTCTTTTATCTCACTTATTTTATTTTATTAATGTGTCTGGATTTGTCCGTATATCAGCAGTTTGTTCCTTTTTTATTGCTGAGTAGTATTCTATTTTATGAACATACCATCCAATTTATTTATTCATTCTCCTGTTGATGAATATTTGGATTTTTTGACAGTTTTAAGGTATTTGAATAACACTGCCATAAACATTCCTCTTAGGTAGAAATATGTTAAACTTTACTAAACACCATATTGTCAAACTATTTCCAAAGTGATTGGGCCATTTTATATCCCCAGTGTGGATTTCTAGTTACACCACATTCTTGTCAACACATGGTACTGTCAGTGTTTTCATTTTAGTCATTAGAGTGAGTATGAGAATTGGGTCTTTCTGATTCCAAACCTTTTGAGACATCTTGAAACATTGGATTGGAGCTCCTGCTATATCCATGGCTCTTTATTTTAGGTAGCAATAAAATATCAAAGTCACTTAATCCTGGCAGCAAGGATGGAAAGTGGTTCCCCAGAATGGCTAGGTGCCATGAAATTTGCCTCCTCCATCATTTCTGAGGGGCACCCATCAATTTCGTGACAGGGTGTGTACATGACATTTTCTAGGAAAAGCTCTTTTGGAAAAAGCTCTCTTGTGGTTTCTGGGACAAGGGTATTCCAAGTGTGTGGCTAGTGTGGTCAGAGCCTACTGTGGGGCCCGCCATGCTCTTTCCTAACAGCTTGCAGTGGTTCAAGCCAGTACATCAGAGGGCTGTCAAGGATGAGGCCTGGCACAGGAGGCCACAAAAACCCTAAAACTATGTTCTAGCTGGGCCCCTCCCCTAACGTGATCTTGGGCAAGTCACTGAACCTCACTCAGTTTTCTCAACTATTAAATGGGAGCAAGAATGCATGTACTCTGTCTCATACAATGTTCCTCACAGGCTTCATAATGATTCTAGGATATCGTTCTCTAGCTCATCTTCTCCCCTGTTCCCTACGCTTGCACCACACTGACCTATTTAATCTTTCACTCCTCCGTGTTGTACAAAGAGTGTTTTTTTTAATATTTATTTTTTTAATTGGACACAATATCCTTATTTATTTATTTTTATGTGATGCTGAGGATCGAACCCAGGGCCTCGCAAGTGCTAGGCGAGCACTCTACTGCTGAGCCACAATCCCAGCCCTCAAAAGGTGTTTTTATACAAGGTGTTCTCTCTCTGGAATACCCTCCTCATCAGTCCAATAGGCAAACTTCTCATTCCTCAAGATTCAACTTAAGTTATACTTCCTCTGGCAAGCCTTCCTTGGTCATTCCTGGACTTTCCTGACAGAAGGATGACCCCATAACATATTGTGTTATGCATCCACATCATTTTCTTGTGAGTCTCCCCACCACACCATGAGCTTAAGAAGAAGCATCATGTCAGATGTTCAATAAATAGCTACTGAATGAATGAATGAATGAATGGAGGAATCTTAAATGAAAAGGAAATGTGGGAATAGTAAAAAGAAAATTAAACCACTATCATTGTCTATGATAGTACAAGAAGTGAAGGCATCTTGTAAAATTTTCAAGCAATAAGAGATGCTAATTACCCTAATTCACCCCATACCCAGACATAGCCCTATTAGTAATTTTCTTTTGACCTTTTTCTATATATATAAACACATTTTCCCCCAAATATGGGGTCATACTGTTCTGAACCTGTTTTTAAAAAATTATTATATCATGAATACTCTTTGGAATTGTTTTTAAAAATTATTATTCAAATGTAAGTTAAGGGCTATGGATGTAGCTCAGTGGATATTAATGCATGCTGCCTAGCAAGTCTAGCACGTGTGAAGCCCTGGATTTGATCCCCAGTGCCAAAATAAATACATAAAAAAAGGAATCACTAAAGAGAAGAAAACAACAAAAACAAAAATAGGTTGAAAGACTAGGACCTAGACTTGGTGATTCGGTAAATAGCTTAAAGAGAGAAACTTCAGTACTAAATTTCCTTCTCCACTCTCCTTTTCTGAGAACCCTAAAAATCCCTTTATTCATTAATTCATTCACTCAATTACTCATTTTAATTACAAAAGTAACACATGTACACTGTAACAAATTTAGACAGTACAGAAATGTGTAAATTAAAGATATCTCCCACGTATTGGGTATGTATGTATATCTAGTTATTAAAAAGAAAACAATATGTATTATATGATTTATGATCTGTAACTTGCTTTTTTCACTTAGTTCATGGACATCTTTCTATGTAAATAAGCATATAGCTACTTCCTTCTTTTTAATGGTTACATAGTATTCAATTGAGTGATATACTATAATTTAGATGTTTTCTAAGCCTGTGCTAATATAATGTACTTATTCAATAAATACTTTTGAACACTAAAAAGAAAAATTAAATGACAGCATGGGATTTACAGTAACAGAATTATCCCAGGATGCTCTGGGATCCCAGAGAAGTCACAGACTGGAAGGCCTATGTTTGACAGCACCTGCATTATCTCAGGAGGGAATTGGAAAGCTGAATCTAAAGGGCCAGGTGCCCAGCCCTCTCCTTCCCACCAGGACTTGTATTCATTGACTAGAATAAGACTCGATCCAGGACCCCCAGAGGGAGCATCTGGAATGTGAGCTGGATGGAATGAGCACAGTTTGCTTTACATGAACAAATTGATTTTGCAGAAACAGGAAATTTCTCTCATATTTTAAGTCTTAAAATAGAAGAAATAAGCTGGGATGCACAGGGATTTAGGGAATTTGGCTAATACCAGGAAGTAAATTTTATGTGTATTCTGAATCCGACAATCTCAACATGAGCTGTTATGTACTTCTCAATATGCCTTTTATTGAAAATCAAGGAATGTTTACACAGTAATAGAACAGAGGGAAGAAAACACCATGTCGCTGGTCTCAAAGGTGCAAGAAAGGTCCCTTTATGCACTATTGGAGGGATTGTAAATTGGTAGCCCAGAAGTCCTAGGATGGTGGTCCAGCGTTCCTTTTCAGCCTGGTTTTCCAGCTTCTGTCTCCACACACGGGCCCTGGTGTTCCTCAAACTCAATCCACTGTATTCTTTATACCTCAGGGCCTCCACAGTGGCTTTCCTTTTGTCTGGAAGGATCTTTCTCTCTCACTCATCCCCCAGGCTCCCAGTCTTTCTTGTCTATTCCTATTTGTCCTGTAGTTCTCAGCTTAATGGAGGCTGTCTCTGAATCCACAGTATAATTAGTTTCTTTTGTCTGCAAATCTATGACTATCATGTTCTTTTCCTCCAGAGCAGTTACCACAATTACAACAATGTATTGATTTCTGTGATTTTTGTTTGATAATAATGTCCTCCACTAGGAACTGTGTCTGTTTTCTTTATAGTCAAATTCCTAATGGCTCATAAATGTCTGACACAAAGTAGATATCCAATAAATATTTGCTGAATGATTGAATTGCTTTTAGAGAGCAATCTCTATCAAAATTGTAAATATAATACTATGTGACTCAGTCATCCAAATTAAAGAATCTATTCTACAAAAACAGCACAATTGCACTAAGAAATAAGTAAAAGGGTATTATTCATGGATGCAACATTTGTATTTGCAGAGGGTTAGAAATGCCTGCGTTGTGGTACATTATTCAGTGGAATGCTAGGTAATCATTAAAAAGGATGACATAGGTATACATTTGTACATTTAGTGATATGAAAAATCACTAAATGTGCATTTTTATATACATTTAGTAATATGAAAAATATGGAGGGAGGTATGAACAGAGAGAGGATGGGGGGGTTATGGTGGTGAAATGACTGTATGATACTATAATGGTGGATGCATGTCATTACACATTTACTAAAACCCTAGAATATATAATACCAAGAGTGAACCTTAATGAAAACTATGGGTTCAGGGTGATATTGATGTGTCATTATAGGTTCATCAACTGTAAGAAACGTATCACTTTGGTTTGTTTAGGGATTTACTTATTTATTTATGCCAGCAGAGGTTCAGGGGATTGAACCCAGGGACACTCTACCACTAAGCTACATTCCCAGTCTTTTTTATCTTGCTGAGTTGCCCAGGCTGTCTTGAACTTGCAATCCTCCTGCCTCAGACTCCCAACTAATTGGGATTACAGGCATGCGCTACCATGTCCATGTCTACCATGATTAGAGATATTGAGGGAGGCTATGCATGCATGGAATAAGAGAGTATATGAGAATCTCTGTACTTCCCACTCAATTTTGCTGTAAACCTAAAACTATTCTAAAATTAAATTTTTTAAAAGCCCATGAGCCATATATAAGAGATTTCTATTTATTTGTGAATTGGTATATTTACTGAATTTCTTACAGTGCACATGTATTACTTTTGTAATTAAGAAATGCTAAAGTTCAAAAAGAAAGGAAGAATAAATACTATCATTCCACATATATAGTCCATTCTGTGCATCCAAATATATGCACAGTAATAGGCAGATATGGAACATGCTCATCATAGCTCTCTAGCCAACAGTAAGAGTATAAATACTATTCCTTGAAGACCAGCAGACTGACATACTTTTTTAATATAATTTTATTTTATTTTATTTATTTTTATGTGGTGCTGAGGATTGAACCCAGGGCTTTGCATGTGCAAGGCGAGCACTCTACCACTGAGCCATAACCTCAGCCCAAAGACTGACATATTTTTATTGGCTTATGAAAGCCTTATAGAAAAAGAGAAGAAAGTTGCTTATCTCCAGATTTGCTCAAACCTGCATCTGGGAGAGGATGAACCCGGAACCTAATGGAGATCAGAATATTACGCTGATAACATGCCCTGGAGGGTATGTTATCAGCGTAATATTCTGTTTCTTCAGGCAGGATTGAAATAGTTTTAGCTCATAATTATAAAATTTATAAACTTTTATAGTAAATATTCAAATAATACAGAAAAATATAATGAAGAGAATCAATCACTTAGCACCACATCCTACTAATAATGATATGACCTGCAGATAATAGCATTTGGGGGTAAATTATTTTTTGAAAACTTTAAAATTGACACATATATAAATACATATGTGCACACATATCTTGTCTATAATATGTACCTAATTGTCATATTTGCCTATTTTAATTCATCTTTTCTGCTTTTGGGATGGAGCTTTTAACTTTTTCTTTGGAGTAATTTCACATTTATAAAACAGTTGTAATGATAGTAATAAAATTTCTGTATACACATCACTCAGCTTGACTTAATTTTTTTTTTTAGAATTTTTTTTTAATATTTATTTTTTAGTTTTCGGCAGACACAACATCTTTGTTTGTATGTGGTGCTGAGGATCGAACCTGGGTCGCACGCATGCCAGGCGAGCGCGCTACCACTTGAGCCACATCCCCAGCCCTTGACTTAATATTAATATCTTACATACTCTGGTATATTTTACATTGTATAGTATTATTAACTTAACTACAGACTTTATGCAGATTCTACTAGCTTTTTCACTTCTGTTCTTTTTCTGTCCCAGAATACCTATTGCGTTTAGACAAATAGATGTATACAAATTTCAGTTGCTTTAAAAAAAAAGGCAGCATTTTTTAATAAATATTTTCAATTGTAGATGGACACAATAAATTTATTTTTTTATGTGGTGCTGAAGATTAAACCCAGTGCCTTACACATGCTAAACAAATACTCCACAACTGAGCCACAACCTAGTCCTCAATTTTTTTTTTTTTTTTTTTTTTTTTGTGGTGCTGGGGATGACTGAGCTATATCTCCAGCCCTCAATTGCTTCTTAAATCATTCCTTTTCTTTCTCCACTACGTGTAGCTCTAACAAGGGGTCAGAGTGCCTTCCTATATATTTTATCTCCTTTCTTTCAGGTCAAACATTTGCTTTACTTATATGCTTCTTCACATACTACCTTTGGGGACTGCTCAATATGAAATCTCCCCCAACAACTCCTTTGATCAAACAAATCCTATTTACTGTCCCCTCTCTGACTAGAGTCTTTCCAGCCAAGATGAGGAAACAACTGATCCTGATGTGTCAGTCCTATACCTGCCATTGTAACCCCCAACCCTAAGACTTCCTTGGCACGTTCCCTAGGGAACCTAAGACTTTGCCTGATTCTTACCCACACAATCCCTGTGCCACCTTGAAATGCCTTTAAGATGCTTAAGGCATTTTATGATGATCTTCATGGTCCTTCCTTTGAAATGTCTATCCAAGCTGGATGCAGTGGCACATGCCTGTAATCCCAGAGACTTGGAAGGATGAGGTAAAAGGATTGCAAGTTCCAGGCCAGCCTCACCAATTTAGTGAGATTCTCAGGAACTTAGCCAGACCCTGTCTTATAAAAAGGGCTAGGGCTGCAGCTCAGTGTTAAAGGGCCTCTGGGTTCAATTTCCAGTACAAAGAACAAAAATTAAAAAATAGATGTCTGTCCAAATTTTACATAGCCACCAACTATTCCAGTCATTAAGGCAAAGCTCCATATTCCCTTTATTTTTTGATCATTCATATGAAACATTTTGAAGACAATTTTTTCCCTCTGCTACAGAAAGTTGGACAAATCTCCTCAGTTCATGGAACATCATTATTCATCATTGATAGGTGCCCTCTCTTATTTTCTTCTTCTTCCTTTTTTAAGTACTGGGGATTGAACCACTGAGTTACATCCCCCAATTTTTTAAAATATCTTTATTTATTTGTTTTTATGTGGTGCTGAGGATCAAACCCAACTCTTCGCTCCTCACTTGTACTAGGCGAACGCTCTAATGCTGAGCCACAACTCCAGCCCTTTTTTTTTTTTGAGACAGGATCTCACTAAATGGCAGAGGTTGGCCTTGTGATCCTCCTGCCTCAGCCTCCTGAGCAGCTGGGATTACAGGCATGTGCCACTACACCCAGCCCCTCTTTCTTTCTTTTCTCATTCATCTCCCTACTAAGTCATCCTTCTCCCCACTCCATAAGGGTCATTCACTATAATGTGTTTAATGTTTGACCTTGGGTAAATAGGCACTCCTAAAAGATACAAAGTGTATTGGTGGGGGGTTGTTTTTTGTTTGTTTGTTTTTACACAGTACTAGGGATTGAACCCAGGTTCTCATGCCTGCTAGGCAAGTACCATACCACTGAGTTATACTCCCAGACTAATAGTGAGTTTTATAAATAGATGTGATTAGCCTGCATAAGTAGTAGGTGTGGTATATGGCCTGAAACATGAGACACTCATGGCTTCTGAGGTCATTCATTCACTCATTCATTCATCAAATACCACTTGAATACCTAATATGTGCTGGGACTCTATTTGATGTTGTGAAGATGCTGATGATCAAATTCCCCAAATATTCTCTGTCTTCATATCTTACTGTATTATATATCTTACTGTATTTTTTCCTTAGATGACACATATTTTTAAGATTATTGTGTGGTCCAAAGTACATATAATTCATTATGCCGACTGGTGCATAATACTACAAAGTATGTATTTAAGCTTTTTATTTCTCCACTTCTTTAGTGATGAGCACCAAGCCTCCTCACATAATTCTCTGATGAATATTCATGTTTATGTTCCATTAGGGATATGAGATTGCTGGCTGATTGGAACTATGCATACTTAAATTCATACAATATAGTCAGCTGGCTTCCAGAATGCTCTACAAGTTAAGAGTCCCCTTTTCCCCCACATACCTGGTAGATATAATCTGATTTGTCTATATTTTGCCAATCTGATTGACATAAAGTGATATCAAGTTGGGTGTTTCTTGTTTGTTTTGGTGCAGGGGGTGGGGATGGGGATTGAACCCAGGGTTTTGTGCACGCTGAGTATGTGCTCAACTGCTGAGCTACACCGCCCCCTGCATCCTCCATCCTTATTTGCATCGCCCAGAATACTTCTAAAGTTGAGCATCTCTTTACACACCTGCTAACCTTTCTGATTTCCCTTTTGTGAATTCCTACTTTATTCATGGCTCACTTTTCTATTAGGTTTCTGGCCCTTTTCTTGTTGAGGTAGAGGAGTTTTTTATACCTGTTAATCCTTTGTAGTTTTAGATATTGCAAATATCTTACTTAGAGGGAGTCTACTTTCCCAGGTCTGAGATCACTTTCCAGAAATCTCTGTAACTCAGTTGCTGAGATAGAGCTTCTCATCCATTGCTAAATCTCTGGAGCCCAAATACTACATGAATATTCATGATCCAAGAACAATTAAAATGGCTGCCTATATGCTAAGCCATTTGTTAAAAGTAATTAGTTTAGGTTTATCTGTCTAGACTGGCCTCCAAAATTTCCATCTTGATTGCTGCAAAATTCAGGACAGTGGTGATTTGTGGGGGGAGACAGGAGGTTATGATTGGGATGTGGTATGTGGAAGGTCTTCTGGGGACTCTGGCAAAGATCTAGTTCCTAACCTGGATGGTGTTACTTATAATAAATTAAGCTGTACACTGTATTTGTGTTTTCTTTTCTCTTTTATTTTCTAATAAAATGATAAAGGGGCTACGGATGTTGCTCAGTGGTAGAATGCTAGCCTAGCATGTATGAGGTTCTGAGTTTGATTCCCCCCATTAAAAAAAATGTAAACTATATGTCTTTCAGTTATTCTTTATTTTTCCATTACTTAATTGATTGCAAGACCAAAACTAATTTTTCAAACAAATCTAGTTTCTCCATAAATCAGAACAAACCTAATTCCTAGACATAGGCTGCTCTTGGAATAGGCTTTTCAGTTATTACCAATCTGCTTTCCCTCTTTATTTCCATTAATAAAGCTGACCACTCTCCTTTGGCTGAATCCACAACCATGACAAAAGTCTATGTGGTCAACTTTCCATGGCTATCCTGGGCATTTGAGTAGAGGAAGACCAGATTTCAGGAACCTCTGAATGTGTCTCATGAACCTAAGGGGTAAGCTCTACCACCATTGCTGATTGTCTCAAAGTGAAGTACAAAACAAGAAAAGCAAGACAGAATATGGGGAGGCTTCGACCTAAATTGGGCAAGCTAAGAGCCTAAAACTTCACACATTGGGTGTTCCTTGACCATATGAAACTAAGCTGATTTTTCTAAACTTTAGAGTGTCCATCTGAAATATTGGAAAAGATCCAGAATGAAGGAGCAAAGTAAGCTGTGGTGACATAAACTTGTGATGACTAAAACCTCTATTTGAAGTGAGATTTTGCCAGACCTAGAAGGCTCTATTTCCCAATAACCTGATACCAACTTTGATCAAGGCACTAGCCACAGCAGCTGAATTAAGCCATGGGCTCCCATGTGTTATTTTTATCTCAAATGCTCACTGGCACCCATTTGGTCATCAGTATATTTGGACACCTGAATCCTACCAACCATCCCACAGAGCTAAATGCCACATGAACAGTAAAGAAGCATTTTAATGAAATTGCCAATTAAGGTTCCTGCATGTTCTTAGAACAAGCTTCTTTACTGAAAACTGGATCACAGAACTCAGCTTTGGCCAGGAAGTCTCAGCAAGAATTCTTGCTCCCTCTCTGAATCTGAGAGTTCATGACCCAACCAGCTGCATGGAGGAGAATGGCTGCCCTTCTCAGAGAGGCCAGGCTCTTTGCGGTCACCATATGAGGTCAGAAAGCAGAAGCAAAAAATTGAGTCATTAATTTCCACCCAGCAGTAGAATATTTCTCTCAGTATTCTTGCCCTCAGATCTGGATTTGCCTACCTTTGTCAGCATCTCTATATGAAAAATTTCTTAAAACCTTGCATGTAATAAACAATCTGGAAGTAAACAGGCCTCATTTTCTTTCAGTCCCTTCTAACCCTAAGGTCTTCATACTACCCACCTGGGCCATTCCACTTAGCTTCTCCTTTCTCAGCTAGTGTTCTGGGCACCACCCTAGCTATAATCGCCTTTCACCACCAGCCCAGCAGAGGCCGCCAGAGTGATGCAGATGAAACCAGGATACATGAAAGAAAGGTCCAACAGGGCCCAAGAGCTAACTTAACTGAACATCCTATCCTTCAGGAAATGTCAGTCCACGCACCCAGCCAGTACAGACACTCTGGGATTCCTCCTTGGAGTTCTCCTTTCTCTTCCCAGAGGTGAAAAGAGACCCAGACTACTTTCACTGTATTTGTGTGTGTGTGGTAATGGGAATTGAATCCAGGATCTCATGAATGGAAGGAAAGCACTCTACCACTGAGCCACATTCTCAGCCCTTGTATTATTTTAAAAAATGTTTACTAGCCAGGCGTGGTGGTACACACCAGTAATCTCAGCAACTCAAGAGACTGAGGCAAAATCTAGGCCAGCCTCAACTTAGTGAGACCCTGTCTCAAAATAAAAAATAAAAGGGCTAGGGATGTAGTTCAGTGGTAAAGCACCTATGAGTTTAATCCCAGTACCAAAATAAAATAAAATAAAAATATGTTTACTATTTTCACTCTTAAGGATCCTGATCTGTTTTAAATACCAAAAGAAGATTACCAAAATTATAGTGTATTAGTGAATTAAAGTTATGATAACCCCCACTACACACCACATACACACACATGCATTTATATAGTCACACATTCACCTGTGTATAGAGCAATTCATAAGCTGCACCAATAATACAAGTTTACAGCATACTATAGTGCTATAAATGTGACCAAGTTTAGGATGTATATCTTCTGCTGAACCCAAGTGAGGCTGGCTGTAGCTCTAATAAGGACATGACCACACATAAATAAGGTAATATTTGATGCCCTTTCTAAATGTGAGGCCCTAGCCAAAAGGCCCTCCTACTCCACTGCCCACTCTCTATATCTAACTCTCATAATCCAGGCCACTGTAAAGAGATAGTACATTAGGTGGAGAGTGGAGGAGAAGAAGGGGGCATTGAAAACTACTGAACCCACTTTTCCGTCTCCCAATCTATCACCACAGTGGGAAAAATGTGCTCAGCAGGCTTGAGGAACTATATAAGTTTCCATCACCAAAGTCTCCAATCTGGTTCATTAGCCCTTCTCTTAAGCCCCAGAGTCTTTTCCTGTGTTTGTGTTGTTTTTGTCAGAGCAGGAAGTCTTCCTGGAAATCCTCCAGAAATCCAGTATCCTCCTCCTTACCCAGGGGACACTGGCCTTAGGCATTCACCCCACCTCACTCCAACTCAGCTCAGCTCTAGGATGAAGCACTGAGGCCAGAACAGGAAGTCATCTTCCTAGGAACCCAGGGTCTTGCCCCCAGGGTAAGCATAAGGCCCTGGCCTGCCTCCCCTCCACAGCAACATAAAGAACAACTTCTTAATTAAAAAAACAAGAATGATGGAGAAAATATTTGTCATTTTTTTAAAGGAAATTTGAAAAACTCAGAAGAGTACAAAGAAAAAAAAACAATAGTAACCCATATTTCCATGATGCTCCTCTTCTTTGCATCCCTCTTTATTACCTGGCACCTGGAGTTTGAGCACTATGACTCCCTGATCAGATCTGCTGGTTCCACTAAGTCTTTTTTTTGGGGGGAGAGGGGTACTGGGTGTTTTACCACTGAGCCATATCTCCAGCCCCCTTTTTTAAAATATATTTTTAGACATTGATGGACCTTTATTTTGTTAATTTGTTTATATGTGGTGTTGAGAATTGAACCCAGTGCCTCTCAAGTGCTCTACCACTGAGCCACAACCCCAGCTCCATCCCCAGCCATTAATTTTTTTTTTTTTTAGTTGTAGGTGGATAACATGCTGTTATTGTATTTGTTTACTTTTATGTAGTGCTAAGGGTCAAACCCAGTGCCTCACACATGCTAAGCAAGCACTCTGCCACTGAGCTACAGCCCTAGCCCCCTGCCAGCCCTATGTATTTATTCATTTGTTATTTTTATTCTGGTACCAGGGATTGAACCCAGAGGTGCTTAACCACTGAGCCTCATCTCCACCCTTTTTTTATTTTGATACAGGTCTCCCTAAGTTGTTCAGGGCCTTACCAAGTTGCTGAGGCTGACTTTGAACTCACGATCCTCCTGCCTCTGCCTCCAGAGCCACTGGGGTTACAGGTGTGCACTCAGTTTTTTAGGTTCTCAACATCTTCCATGTTACAATATCAGTATCCTCATATTATCTAGTCATCACAGAAGAGGATGACTGGTGCTTGCTGTCCTGGGAAGCTGGCATTATGTAGCAAGAGCTCAGATGTCCTCAAGAGTCCATGAGCCAGGTGCCATGTTGCATTTCTGCAATCCCAGCAGCTCAGGAGGTGAAGCAGGAGGACCACAAGTTCAAAAACAGCCTCAGCAATTTAGTGAGGACCTAAGCAACTTGGCAAGACCCCATGTCTAAGTAAAATATAAAAAAAGGGCTGGGGATGTGGCTCAGTCGTTAAGTATCCCTGGGTTCAATCTCCTTCTATATGCAATTCAGGAGAGGGAGTTCTAAGGTCAAATATGTTTGGGAAACATCATATTAAGGTCTATCATCTTGTATATACAGTGTTGAAGATCAAAAAGTCCAGAAAACTATAAGTTTTTATAACTCAAGGGCAAAATCTGACCTAAATTGATGTGTGGCTTCTCAGATTCTTCATTTAGCCTTCTTCTGAATGCTATGGAATAAATAGCACATTCCCAATAAAATTTTTTAAATGCTAAAAATTCTAAATTCCAAATTTATCTGGCCCCAAGGATTTGAAGTACCAAACTGTGAACTGTATAAATTCCTTATATGTACACTCAACCTGTTTATAACTTATTAAGAGCTTTGAAAAGCTTTGTTGTAATCAAGAAACTAACCCCTTTTCACATTTCCCAAAATAATTTGGCTACAAAACTCTTTGTTCCACTTATTATCTATTAATATATCACAGAACTCTCTTATAGACACTTGAGAAACACAGGATTCTTAGCTTAGAAGACTCTCTAAAAGTGAGTTTTAAGATTAGGGGGAGGTTGTGGCTGTGGCTCAGTAGTAGCGCACTTGCCTGGCATGTGTTAGGCACTGGGTTTGCTTCTCAGCACCACATATAAATAAATAAATAGAATAGAGATGTATCAACAATTATTATTTTTTTTAATTTTAAAAAAAGATGTAGGAAAATAGTGGCTCTTTCTGAGAGCTCTTAGATCCCAGATACTATGGTCAGTTTGTCCTTCTTCTCAGGATCAAGACCACGAATAAGGCTGGGCATAGTGGCACACACCTGTAATCCCAGCTGCTAGGGAGGCTGGGGCAGGAGGATCACAGATTCAAAGTCAGCCTCAGCATAAAAAAAAAAAAAAAATAGCGAGGTGTTAAGCAACTTAGTGAGACTCTGTCTCTAAATAAAATACAAAATAGGGCTGGGAATGTGGTTCAGTGGTCAAATGCCCCTGAGTTCAGTCCCCGATACCTCCCCCCCACCCAAAAAAAAAAGACCATGAACAAGATAAGAAATTAAAACTGGGATGACTGAGGCAAAACTTTGACAGCTCATGTTGGCTGAGGATAGGGCCGTGATCCACTGGAAAATCCAATTAGGACAGACTCATATGTTGAGAGTCAAACCAGAGAGCCAGACAAGAACCAGGAGAGAAACAGCTGAAAGTTGAGCTAAAGATCAGAAACTAAAAGATCTGCAGAATTTGAAGCACTCACAAGTCCAAGTACCCAACAACAAAGAATTCCTGAAACTAAAGCAATTTTTTGCCTCATCCTGTGAGCTTTTATGTGCATCCTATAAGCCCTGCACCTATTCTGGAGTTCACAGATAAATGAGAGCTCCTGGCAGGTATGTCAAACCAAAGAATAGTCAACTGGGAACCACCTAGTGTCCTTTCTTGACCCAGGTGAATATATTATATAAAAGTGTGGTTTAAGAGACTTGTGAAAACAGCAAATTCGGGTAATGAGGGGCTTGAATATATTCCTTGAGTCTCCCAGCTGCTGGATGTTACAATTCTTTGAAATTATGCATTGATCAGAAATTTGGGGCTTTGGTTACCATATATCTCAGCAAAAGCAAAACTGGGCACTCTGGCAACCAGAACATGCTTATGAGAAGGTGGCCATTGTTGCTAGTACCTCTTTACAGCCCTGGGCCTGTTAGGTGGCAGGAACCCTTCAGAGTTAACTCTGGATAATTCTAGGATAATTCATAAATGGTTCCTTCTGACCTCATAAGGCTGGTGCTTGGGAGCTGCAGAAATACACTGGGAAAAGGATGTGCTCATCCATTCCAGGATTTGCTGTAACTGACCACTGTCTCTGGCTGTTTTAAGTACAGTAAGTATGAGGCCTTTAAAAAATTGTCCCTTCCAAAACTCTCACACTCACTACTTGTCTATCTCCCTGAGCCTGCCCTCTATAATTTGATCTCTATCTCAGAATTTCTTAACCTGACACTATCGACATTGTTTTTAAATATTTATTTTTTAGTTGTAGTTGGACACAATATCTTTATTTTATTTATTTATTTTTATATGATGCTGAGGATTGAACCCAGGGCCTCACACATGCTAGGCAAGCGCTCTACCACTGAGCCACAACCCCAGCCCCACTGTCGACATTTTGAACAGATATTTCTTAGCTGTGTGTAGCTATCCTGTACATTGTAGGATGTTAGTTACCCACTTGATGCCAGTAACATCCCTCCAGTTGTGTCAACCAAAAATGTTTCCAGACACTACCAAGCATCTCCAAGAGGCAAAATCACCAACCACCTTGGGAACCACTACTCTATCTTAATGGGAGGTCACATGGCATACTGTGTGTCCAGGTGAGAACCCCAGCTCTTCCATAGGGTAGCTGTGCCTAGACATCTCTACTGTTGTGACCTTGGAATATTACCCACTAAATGTAACTAACCTCTCTGAGCCTCAGTTTCCGTACTCAAAAAGTAAAGGAAAACTATAGTAAAAATCTCAAGGGCATGTTGAGAGGATTAAATGAACTCATTCATGTAAGGAGATCATAGTGTTTGGCATAACAGAACATTTCAATCCCTGTGGATTATTATAATCCTATCGCTCAGGGCTCCACATCTGCCATCAAGTTGACCACTAATTTCCCTTAAACTAATCTATAAAACATTTCATGATCTGATGTTACCTCTCCAGCTTCATTTCTCCACACCCCCGCTCTAAACTTGACATCCAGGCTCATTGACTGCTTCCAATTCTAGGGAAGCAGCCAAGATTTTTATGGCCCCTGAAGTTTTCGAATATGTTGTGTTGTTCCCTATGCCTGGGACTCTCCCACCCCAACCCACGCCTGCCCTCACGTCACTCCTACGTACCCTCCAGGTCTCACTCAACTTATATGTCACCATGTCTGGGGAGGCAAAAGTCTGGACACAAGAGCGTTGGGTTTTTTTTTTTTTTTTTTTTCTTTTTTCTTTTTTGCAGCTCCCTGGTGTCTGCACTTCCCATCATCAAGCTTCTGACACTGCATGGTCATTGCCTAGTTATGTCTGAATCACTCTGCTGACTGGGATCCCTGAGACAAGGGATGCCGACTTGCACAATGTGGAGTCTCCAGAACCTAGCAGGGTGCCTGAGATCCAACAGGGACTCCTTAATGTTTGTCCAATCAATGACTAAATTTCTGAACTTCTTTAGCATTAATACAGAAAAAGGATGTCTTATTCTCTTCCTTCCAGTTAACCATGTCTTTCCATCTGAACAGGTGGTAATTGCAAATGGACCAATGTTTAGAAGTTATCAAAGACTATATGAGGAAGAATAGGGTTTCCTTCCTTATCCTCCAGCCACTTGGTTTCCCTTCCTGGAGACAACTGTATTACTGGTTCTCATACAATAGAGATAGTCAAACTGTGTGTTTTATTTTATTTATTTATTGAACTCAGGGACACCTGACCACTAAGCCACATCCTCAGCCCTATTTTGTATTTTATTAGAGATAGGATCTCACTGAGTTGCTTAGCGCCTCACTTTTTTTTTTTTTTTTTTTTTGCTGAGGCTGGTTTTGAAACTGTGATCCTCCTGTCTCAGCCTCCTGAGCAGCTGGGATTAGCCAGGCACAAGCCACCATGTCTGGCCAAATTGTGCATTTTAAATGAAGCCTCTGTAATCTAACTCCTGGCTTTCCTAAGTGCCACTACACAGTCAGGACTCCAATCTGGATAGTCAGCAAAAGTCATCCCCATTGCTCAAGTCAACTTTCCCTAGCCAACACACAGGGCTTACTACTGGAGCAGAAAACAAACTTGACTCTCCTCAAAGGGCAGCAAGATGGGAGATAGCAGAGGACAGGGGTAAATAGCAAGATGTAAGTTAGATCCTAGCATGCCCACCTGCCAAGTCTCTTAGACTCATAAAGAGTCTAAGATACACAGAGTAAAAGCAGAAGCTGTGGAGACAGGATGCTCTAGGGACACCCTGTGGAGCACTGTCACCTGCAAAGCCCCACCCTCACTACCTTGAGAAATCAAGGAGGAAGGTTAGACTCAGCTTCAGGCTTCCTCCTCCCTCCCCAATAAGAGAAAGGGAACTTTAATGCTTAGTCACTTCCCATTGGGTTGGGCTTTACCTGGGATCTGAGTCATCACACAGGTGCCAGGGAGGGAGGGGTGCTGCTCAACATGACACATCTATCTGCCTGTCCAGGAAGGAGATTAGCCACTGGAGGTAAGGAGTTGGGGGTTCCAAGGACCACTCAAAATCTGACCTTGGATGCTAAGAACCCCTGCTGCTCTGTGACAGGGCTTAGATAGATAGATACAGATAGAGAATCAAGAGTCCAGGCCTCTTCTTTCTTCCCTTGCTCATCCTCCCCTCCAGAGGGAATCAACCATCCTGGTCTGCATCTCCCAATATCTCACTAAGCAAAGGCACAACTTTTCTGAGAGGACTTGGGTAAAGGTCCACATAGTTCCAGGCGTAATAACAGCAATGTCATTTTCCTTCTTTATGAATTGAGAAGAAAGTTCAGGGCTGGGGAGGACCAATAAGAGTTCTGGCCCCAAAAAGCCTCAGTTGCTGACCAAACCTGTTAGCCATGCCAGGGGCTCTTTAAGCAGGCTAGAGGCAACCAGCCCAACCCTGGGAGGAGCTGGACTCTTAACTGGGAATTTCCACCTCTGTTTGACTCTCACAGTCCTTCCAGCAACTGTTTCTACTTCCGTTAAACTGTACTAACTGTGGTAGGCTGAATAATGTCCTCTTGAAGATGTTCATGTCCTAATTCCCATGATATATGTATATGTTACTTTGCATGACAAAGGATATTTTGCAGATGTTATCAAGTTACAGATTTTGAGATGGGGATATTTTTCTGGATTAACCAGGTGGACCCAATGTAATCACCAGTGTTTAAGAAGAGAGCAGAAGGACTATAGTAAGTAAAGGAAACGTCATGATGAAAGCAGAGAGTAGTGTGATATGGGACCATGAGCCAAGGAACACAGGCAGACCCTAGAAGTTAGAAAAAGCAAAGCAACAGATTCTGCCAAAAGCCTCTAGCCCTGTTTTGGACTTTTGTCCTCCACAACTATAAGATAATACATTTGCATTGTTTAAAGCTGCTAAGTGTGTGGTCATTTGTTATAGCAACAATACAAAATTAATATGGATATTGATGAAGAATTTTAAAGGACATGATAGAAGGAAAACCTTGATTGCCTTGAATTACAGATATTAAAAGTTCTGCTAGTAAGGGATCAAAAGGAAATAAGGCTAGGCATGGTAGTGCACACCTATAATCCTTGGGATTATAGGCTTGGGAGGCATACGCAGGAGGAGTGCAAGTTCAAAGCCAGCCTCAGCAACTTAGTGAGGGACTAAGCAACTTAGTGAGCTATTTCTCAAAATAAAATATAAATAAATAAATAAAGGGCTGGGGATATGGCTCAGTGGTTAAGCACCTCTGGGTTCAAACTCTTGTACCCACCCACCTGCTAAAAAAGAAAGAAAATAAGGAGCACAGTAGAGAAAACCTATATTGTATTGAACAATACCTAAGTCATTATAAACAAAATGTGGGTAAAAATACAGGCGTTAATGGTGCTTCTGGTTAGGGTTTACTTCCTTAAGTAAGGAACATTTTATGGGAAACTGGAGGAAGATACAGAGGGTCTTGTTAAACAGTGGCAGAAATTTTAACTGATTTGTGTCCTGAAGTTATTCAGAAAGTAGAAGCTGTAAGAAGATTTCCAATCAAAGTGTTGAATATGCAGCCTAATTTATTCTTTCTGTTTGTAGTAAAATTCAGAAAAAGAGATAAATTAAGGGAAGAATTTTTTAAAAAATCAAGAATTGAAGATTTGGAAGATTCTCAGCCTAACCAGATTGGTAAAGATGATAAGAGAGTCACTGTTTTAGGAAAGACTATTCTGGAGAGAAAGCCAAGGGTGTGATAGACAACTTTTTGCTAGTACCTTAGAAGAACTATAAGGTCATTGTATTCAATAACATACAGGGCTCTTTGAAGAGATTAGATTGTGATGAATAGATCCCCTCAGCCATCTCAGAGATAGGAGTATTCAGGAAAAATCTGTGGAAATGAGTATATATCTGTTATATCTGTGATACAGGGACTGAAAGAAACAAAATGAGTAAAATGAAAGAAGGCAGTTGAATTTCCAAAATTATACAGGCAGGAAACAATCTGATAAAATTAACTGTTTCCTACCTGTAGAATTGATATTATGCTGTGGTCCTAGTTACTCAGGAGGTTAAAGCTAGAGGATTGCTTGAGCCTAGGAATTTGAGGCAAGCCTGAGCAACCCTAGCTTCTAAAATCAAAGCAAAACAAAACTCAGCTGCAGACTGAGATACCCTTCCCTGCAAGAATAAGAAAGAATAACTTCAAGGACAGGACAAGCCCAGAGGCAGGACCCACAGCTACAGAGAATTAGTCCCCAGCCTTGAAATCTAAAGGAGTTTGCCCAATTGGATTTTGAAATTGCTTGGGGCTGTGATTTTATTTTTCCTTCCATTTTGTCCCTTTCTGAATGGAAATGCCTATAACTGTTACATGATGACTGTTCCTAGAAGCAGATAATTTATTGCGTGTATGTGTGTGCGTGTGTTACCAGGGATTGAATTTAGGGATGCTTTGCCACTAAGCTACAGCCTCAGCCCTTTTTATTTTTATTTTTTTAATTTTGAGACAGAGTCTTGCCCAGGCTGGACTCGAACTTTTGATCCTCCTGCCTCAGCCTCCTGAGTTGCTGGCATTACAGGTGAATACCACCATGACTGGCTAGATAAATTGTTTTTTTTTTAAATATATTTTTTTAAAGAGAGAGAGAGAGAGAGAAGTTTTTAATATCTATTTTTTAGTTTTCGGCGGACACAACATCTTTGTTTGTATGTGGTGCTGAGGATCGAACCCGGGCCGCACACATGCCAGGCGATCGTGCTACCGCTTGAGCCACATCCCCAGCCCATAAATTGTTTTTTTAACAACATAGATGCATAGATGGAAATGAATTGTGCCATGGGGTAGATTATACTCAGTACCTCACTCATTCCTTATTTATTTTTATTTTTTTTTAATATTTATTTTTTAGGTGTAGATGTACACAACACAATGCCTTTATTTTTATGTGGTGCTGAGGATCGAACCCGGGTCCCGCCTGTGCTAGGCGAGCGCTCTACCGTTGAGCCACAATCCCAGCCCTCATTCCTTATTTAGATTATTTAATTTTGGGCTCTGGGCTGATGAGACTTCTTTAGACTTTGAATTGAAGCTGTACTGGGTTGAGATTTGGGGGAATGTATTTTGGGGGTATGTGTTGAGATTTGAGGGAAGTGTATTTTGCATATGAGATCAATGTGAATTTTTGGAGATTAGAGGGAAGACTGTGGTAGGCGGTCATTGTAGTAACCACATCCTAATCCCTGGTATCTGAATGTTGATATCCACGGCAAGAGGGACTTTGCAGACATAATAAGTGAAGGATCTTGAGATAGATTTTATCCTAGATTACCTGGGTGATTCTAATATAATCACAATGTATAAAGGGATAATTTTAAGAGGGAAACAGGAGGGTCAGAATAAGAGAAGACATAATGACAGAAGCAAAGTTATGAGTGATGTGGGTCCATGAGCCAAGGAAACCAAGCAGCTTCTAGAAGGAGGAAAAGGCAAGAAAATAGATTCTCCCTACAGCCTCTAGAAGGAACCCAGCACTGCTTTCCCGTTTTGTATTTCTCATTTTAGGAATTATTAGATATTTGTGTAGTTTTAAGCCATTAAGTTTATGGTAATCTGTTATACCATCAATAGGAAATCAATACACTAACTTTCTTCTAAAATCGAGTTCCACACCATCCAAGCCAACCTACTTACTCTCCCACTTGAGTCCCCTTCCATCTTTCTCTCTCCCTTAAATTTTCAATATGAAAATCCCTCTCTCATAGACTTCCACCAATTGTTTCCTTGATACTCCTTCACTTTCTCCTGTTTCCCAGTGCTTCTCAGATCTTCATCTCCCTTTAATCTAATGTGTTGGTTTTTTTTAGTTTTTTTTTTTAACTACACATAAAGATAACTAGTGTGTGAAGGAGCTTTAAAAAAAAAAAAAAAAAAGAAAAAGAAAGAAAGAAACCTTAGCCCAGACCCAATTAAGTCAGACTGTAAAGGTAAGGTTCAGGTTATTAGGTAATTTTTAAAGCTCTCAATTCTAATGTGTATCCAGCACTGAAAACACCTGTCAACTTGTTGGCTCACTGGTTATCCAAATTTGGCATGCAAAAGAATCAACTGGTGAACTCTGAATGTAGATGCCAGGGCCTCAGGCCTGAGAATCTGATTCAATACATCTGATGCAGGCTTAGGATCCTGCTCTTATATCAAGCTCCCCAGAGATTCAAATCAGGTGACATTTGGAACTAAGAGAGACATTTCCACAGGTCTTCTGTCTGCTCCCTCCCCAGGAGACTCAGCTAATTGATAAAATGAATTCTTTAGATCAATGTTTTTCTATCTTTGATGAATATCAGAGTTACCTAGGGAGCTTACTAAAAATATATTCTCCCAGACACCAATTTAGTTTTGTTTAACCAGGTTATGTACAACAAGTTCCCCAGGTGGTTGAGATGCATACTGAAGTCTGAGAATCAGTGTCTAGAACAGCAGTTCTTGAGCTTGATATTGCCATAGGATATCCTGGAAGGCTTGTTAAAATACAGATTTCCAGGATCCAGAGTTTCTGATTTAGATCTTGAGAGGGGCTTGATAATTTGCACCTCTAACAAGTACTGGTTGATGCAGAAATTGCTGATTTGGACACCATACTTGAAGAACTACTGTTTTAGATTGATGTTCTAAACAAATTGTTTATCCCAACCTATGTCTCCTGTCTATCATTTCTCCTTATTCTCTTAGCCATGAAAGAGTTCAGTCAAGGAGATATAAAGGGAAGAGGGAAGTATTCAAGGAGCTCTTGACTTGGGGGGTGGAGGGGCTCTAAAAGAGTACTTACCACTGGGCATCCTGACCTAATTCTATAGCTCTCCAAGTCTGGGAATGATGACCAAATTTCAAAAGGAAATAAAAGTGATCTAATCAATAGCTGTTGACTCTCTATATATATCCAGCCCCTATGAGGCTCCAGAGCTCAGTGCTTCCCAGACAGAATCTCTCAACTTGTGCTTAACAAGGAATGAGAGAAAAATCTGAGGTTGAGGCTGACACTTGTCACCAAGATGGTTATGGGAAAGGCGAAGCTATGCAAAGTCTTGCTTTCCAGTGGCATTATCCTCAGTTTATACTCTGGAAAGAGAAAAAGTTGAAGAAACTATAGGTGAGGATGGGAAGAGCCAGGTAAGAGCAGGAAGTCATTCCCTCTTATTTATTTATTCATATATTTATTTACTGCTGCGCCCCTCCCCTGACTCAGGCAATGGCAAGGCCCTACTGTGTTGTTTCTCCACCCCCCTTTCGCCGACTCCTCACCATCATCTCCTGAGACCCCCTGTTGGAGCTGGTCTCCGACAATTTACCATACCGGGAATTGAACCCAGAGGTGCTCTACCACTGAGCTACATCCCCAGCCTTTTTTTGAGATAGCATCTGGCTAGGTTGCTGAGGCCAGCCAACTTGTGATTCTCCTGCTTTAGCTTCCGGAGGAGATAGGATTACAGTCGTGTGCGCCACCATGCCCAGCATTCCTTTTCCTTTATAGGAAGAAGGAGTAAGAATTTCAGGGCAGGGGCTAGGGATGTAGCTTAGTGGCAGAGCACTTGCTTAGCACATGTGAGGCACTAGGTTTAATCCTTAGCATCATATAAAAATAAATAAATATGGGCTGGGGTTGTGGCTCGCCTCGCATGTGTAAGACCCTGGGTTCGATCCTCAGCACCACATAAAAATAAATAAGTAAAATAAAAGTATTGTGTCCAACTACAACTAAAAATAAATATTTTTTAAAAAATTAAAAAAATAAATAAAGATATTGTGTTCATCTATAACTTTAAAAAATTAAAATAACTAAAATGTTGTGAGAAAGTGAACAATTAAAAAAAAATAAATGAAAAACAAGGGCTGGAGTTGTGGCTCAGCGGCAGAGCGCTCGCCTTGCACGTGTGAGACCCTGGGTTCAATTCTCAGCGCCACATAAAAATAAATAAGTGAAATAAAAGTATCATGTCCAACTACAACTAAAATAAATAGTTAAAAAAACAAAAACAATTTCAGGGCAGCTGGCGACCACAGAAAGGAGGGCTACAGGGGTTAGACTGGGAACCCCACTACCCAGAGTCCTTGCAAAATCTGCTGCATTCCTATACCCTGTGTGCTAGAATTGCTACTTGTATATGATTACCTGCTACTTGTGTATGGTATGCTAAAACATCGGAAGTCACATTTCAGCTTTAGGAAATCAGAAGATCAACTGCTAGATTCAGCATCTGCTGATCTCCTTATATATACCACAGATCTAGCCACTAATTCGCTAACAGTGCATCACAGGACAGGAAGTTTTGGAGAAGTTGCTGGAGTTAGAACCACAGTCACAGAGCTGAGCTGAGAAGACCTGAGGTATTTAGGGAACAAGTATCAGCCCACATAAGCTTGAATATCATCACCATTTAGTGACTATAGTGATGGGGAAATTCTCTAATTAGGTGGTCAATCAGAGTTCAGTAACACAATTTCAGACAGATACGGTCAGTACTAAAGGTAGAGAGTAAACAAATGATTCCTCCTTCTCCTTCCATTCCCAGCCAGGCACCAAGTCTATTCTATCTCCACAAAATCTCCATTTCTGTACCCTCCCTTTGTACCTTTCCAATGCCCTAGTCCAGATCAGACACTCACCAACTCCCACTGACTAGTTGTATGTATGTTCTCCTAGTTAGAAGACTACTGGTTCTCCTTGCTCACTTATGCTCAAAAAAATTTTTTTTGATCAATCTTTCACACTGCTGTCACACTGTTCCAAACTCTTTAATGACTCCCCATCAAAATATAGTCCAAAGTCCTTCATGTGGCAGGCAGTGTCCACTAGGCCCTTAAGTTCCTGCTCTTGTCCATTCCTTCAGCCAACTATTCTCTGATGCTGACCCATACAACCAGTCACTTGAATTACATGTAGTTCTTTGTCAGCTCCATGCATCCTCTTCCCTCTTTACCTTTTTGCACATGCAGTTTCCTCTGCTTAGAGTGTCATTTCTGCCTTCTGTATTTGACCTTTCAAGACTTCACTCAAGGTCACCTCCTCCACCTTGCTCTCTTAGCCCTCCATGCCAGTCTTGTACATCATCCTCATTTCAATGCTCTCATTGTACTCTATTCAGTTACTTGTCTCTTCCTCCACTTGATTAGTTCATTGAGATTGAGACTAGAGCATTTGTTCTTTCTTTTTGTTTTGTAGTATTGGGGATTGGACCCAGTGGCACTCTACCACAGAGCTATATCCCTAGCTCTTTTTATTTTTCATTTCAGTTGCTGGGGCTGGCTTTGAACTTGCAGTCCTCCTGCATTAGCCTCCTGAGTAGCTGAGATTATAGGCATAGGCCTCCGGGCCCAGCATAGGGCTTTCATTTCTATACCCAGTACACAGAAGAGTGCCAGGCTCATGACTACCCCTCAGGAAGTGTTTGGTAAGTGTATAAATGAAGGATGAATCAATGAATCTCGAGTCCTGTTTCAGACTGCAGAGTTCACCAACTTGGGCTGAGAGCCTGTCTTTTGTTTTGATTTTAATATTAACAATCTTGGACTGGTAGAACATTAAAGTTAATGAGCAGGCTGGAAACATAGCTCAATTAGTAGAGGGCCTTATCTAGTATGCATAAGGCCCTGGGTTTGATTCCTGGCACCCAAATGGGAAGAAAGTTAATGAGTTACATTAGACCTTAACTAGGTGGTTAAGCAGAACAAGAGCACCAAAAAAAAAAAAAAAAAAAAAATGCCCAATAAAAACAGGTATGAAGTTAGGGGTGGGAAGGGTACCAAAATGAAATGTAACCCACACATCCTTTGAAATGCAAATGTACTGTCTTATGTACACATTTGCAAAGAACTTTCACATACTTTATCTATGATGCCTCAATCCTGAAAGGTAGGTTGGATGAGTGTTATTTTTAAGTATGTTGTATATGTAAGGCATGGGGAGATTTGTAATACCATAGGAAAAGGCTAACAGTAAATCAGTGAAAAGAAAAAAAATAAGAGCTGGGCTCAGTGACGGATGCCTGTAATCCCAGTGGCTCAGGAGACTATGGCGGGAAGATGGAGAGTTCAAAGCCAGATTCAGCAACTTGGCAAGGCCCTAAGCAACTTAGACCCTGTCTCTAAATAAAATATAAAAAGGACTGGGGATGTGGCTCAGTGATTAAGTGCCCCTAGATTCAATCCCCAGTACCAAAAATAAATAAATAAGATAGAAAATTATGAATAAACTGTGAGCACAGCTATGTGAAAAAGAAGATAAAATACGTCAGTTTGTGTTCTTTCAATAAATATTAAATGTCTACCATATTTCAGATATTATGCTAGGTGCTAGGGATACAATGGTAATCAAAAACTGTCCTTGGGGCTGGAATTGTGGCTCAGTGGTAGAGCACTTGCCTAGCATGTGCGAGGTTCTGGGTTCACTTCTCAGCACCACATATAAATACATGAATAAAATAAACATTAACACCTAAAAAATATTTTTTTAAAAATTGTCCTTGACCTCATAGAAGATATAATTTGGTAGGAGAAAAAAAACAAAATTTAATCAAATAATGATGCAGCAAAGATCATATTGTAAGCAGTGACAAGTGCAACAGAGAGGTGGTATATGACACAGTGAGACTGTGGACTAAATAGGAGTATTTTATTTCATTTATGTTGAAGGGGGCAGGGATACCAGGGATTGAACTCAGGGGCACTCGACCATTGAACCACATCCCCAGCCCTACTTTGTATTTTATTTTGAGACAGGGTCTCACTGAGTTTCTTAATGCCTTGCTTTTGCTGAAACTGGCTTTGAACTCATGATCCTCCTGCCTCAGCTTCCCAAGCTGCTGGGATTACAGGCATGCACCACCACACCTGGCAATGGAAGTATTTTATATAGATACAAGGAGCCTAGGAAGAATTCCCTGAAGAAATTATCTTGAAGCATGAGGAAGATCTAACTATTTCAAGAAAGTCCCAGAGAGAAGGAACATCAAGTACAAGTGCCCTGCAAAGGAAGAGGAATTGATAACAAAATAATGGCTGAGTAGGATAAGACATGGGGAGTTGGAACCAAGAGAGCAGGTAGGGACCCTACCCAGACTTACAGGCCACTGGTATGAGCAATAAGAATCATTAATTACATTTACATTTTCAAAAGATTGCTTTAGGTGAGCAGAATAGATTGATGGGGGTGTGGGAGGGAGTAGAAGGAGAGAAGAAATTAGCTAGGAAGCTATTGCAGTAGCCCAGACAAGAGCTTGTGATGGCTTGGGCTCAACTAATGGTAAAGGTGGAGATGGAGAGAAATTGATGACTTCAGGAGACATTAGTCAAATTGCCAGGAATTTGTAGTAAATTTTAAAAAAGGGAGGGGGAGGAAGGGAGAGGATAGAAGCACTGAAATGGCTCCTAGGTTCTTGGTTTCCATAATTAAATGGATGTGGTGCCATCATCTGAGACATCTGGAAGAAGTTGTGGCATTAGGACAGGTCCAGTTTGGGACAGGTTGACTTAGAGGTGCCTGGTGTGTGAGAGCCAAATGGAGTATCAAGTAGACAATAGAAAATAAGAGACTGGGGCTGGGGATGTAGTTGTAGAGTGCTTGCCTTGCATGCATAAGGCCATGGGTTTGAGCTCCAGCACCACACAAAAAAAAAAAAAAAAGAAAGAAAGAAAAGAAAAAAGAAAGCAAGAAAATAAGGGACTGTAGTTAAGAGGAGAGGTCTGGCTGGAGATAAGCATTTGTGAGTTATCTGTTGGTGCTAATTTAAGCCTAAGTATGAATGAGATTTCCTCAGAGAAAAGTTTAGGATGGTAAAAAAAAACAAAAAACAAGGTTTAGTATCAGACTTGGAGAGCTCAATATTCAAGGTCAAGTAGAGGATAGTGATATTACAAAGGAAACCAAAAAAACCCTAGATGATAACAATGGCTATGAATGCAGTAAGAACATTTTACTTTCATAGTTATTTTTATGATTGGGTGGAAATTTTTAGTTCAGGGGTAAAAAGTCTCTTTGACCTTAATTAACTTTCTAGATTTTGAAAAAATAACACCTGAAGGCAAGAAGAAGAATATTTAACTACCAGAACTTTCCAGTACCAACATTTTGACAGGCAGGTGGCAGTCAGGTGAGTCTCTCAGAGGCCCCAGCCGTGCCAGGCATAATTAGCCCCGTGGTTACTGGATCATAAGTGAAAGAGGCTTGATGGCAGGGGACCACCTGGAGGGCATCTTAAGACAGCATCTACTGTACTTAGAGATTTGGCAGAACTGGTACCTGTTGCTGAGCATCAGCCCTGCTTAGGAATCCTCACCAGCTGCTTCCTCCACCACTCTGCCTGTTCATTGTCTTCTAAACTCTTTTCTCTACCAGTACAGTATATTCATCATTTCTTGAGAACACCTTGCCTTATCATGCCTCCATAATCTTTCCCATGCCTAGGATGCCTTTTTCTTTTTTGTTTGGTGAATTCTGTGCATCTTTAAAGGCCCAGATGGAATATCACCTCCTTTGTAGTCTTTCTTGACTTCCCAAGGCAAAATTTAGAGCTTCTTCATCATGGCTCCATGCATTTTATGCACACTTTTATTATTGCTCTTATCTTGTTGGGTTGTGGCTGTGGTTCTGTTTCCACTGCAAATTTATAAGCTCCTTAAAGACTAGGGATATCTCATCTTTTCTTACATACCCAGGTTCTAATTGAATGCTTGATATATAGGTACTTAAAAAAAGAAAGAAAAGTCGGGCTCAGTGGCAATCACTTCTAATCCCAGAGGCTCAGGAGGCTGAGACAGGAGGATTGCGAGTTCAAAGCCAGTCTCTGCAAAAGCAAAGTGCTAAGCAACTCAGTGAAATCTGTCTCTAAATAAAACACAAAAAAATATGGCTGGGAATGTGGTTCAGTGGTTGAGTGCCTTGAGTTCAATCCCTGGTACTCTCCACCCCAACCAAAAGAAAAAAAGAAAAAGGTTATTGAACAACTTCTCAATGTGACTATAAGGTCTTAAGGAGCCTAAAGCTTCTTTTCTCCTAATTTGTTATTTAAAATTCGGAGACAGGGCTGACACATGCTGTAGTGTGGATGAAACTTGAAAACAGGCTAAAACAAGAAAGTCACAAAAGGCTACACATGATATGTTCTAATTATAAGAAATGTCCAGAGACTTACCTGTACATAGAAATAGTAAGTAGATTCAGGGCTACCTGGAGCTGAGGGGTTGGGGAGAGAAAGGGAATGATTGTTCATGTGTTTGTGGTTTCTTTGTGAGGTGATGAAAGTGTCCTAAATTTGGGGCTAGGTGTAGCTAAGTGGCAGAGCACTTGCCTAATACGCATAAGGCCCTGGGTTCAATCCCCAGTGCTGCAGAAAAAAGTTCTAAAATCAATTGTGATGTTGCTTAACTCTGTGATATGCTAAAACCATCCAGTTGTGTACTTTAATTGAGTGAATTGTGTGACATATAAATTATATCTCAGTAGAACTGTTAGTTTGAAAATACCTCAGCAATTTCTCTCACTGTATCTGACTCAAAAGAGAGCTCAGATGTTTCCTGCTGGGAAGGAGAGTAGACTCAATAAGAGTGAGTGTGGAGAGGTGTGGCTATTGTGGGGTGCTGGGTAAGGAAAGACCCAGCGTAAGTGGAAATCAGGTTGAGTCCTGAGAAGAATGGGCCACAGAACATTTCAGAAGGAAGGATTCTGGTGAAAACGGAAACCACTTCAATGAAACCAGATTTCAGCAGAAAAGGCTGAGGTTAGCTTGAGAAGGGTGAAATTATGCTTTGAAACTGGTGGCTAAGTGTAGTCTCCTCACCTGGCCTGGGAATCTTTGAAGAGGGAGGACTTATCATTGAAGATACAGTTGAAATTCTGATACACAGTGCCTAGAAAACCAGCATCCCTGAAGTAGGGGACTTAAAAGGAGGACTGCTCTCCTTTCTCCCATTTGGGCCCTTCTATAAAGGAGTGTGTCCTAGTGCTGGACACAAGGACTTTGGAACCGACTTTGGAGCTGGCTCTCTGGGTTAGACAATGGCTGTTGGCATTTGCAGCTGCTTTGCCTTGTGCTGATCCCTCAATCGCTCTTTGCCTCCATTTTTTCTACTGTAAAATGAAGCTAAGAATCACACAGTACCTTCCTCATAAGTTTGTAGAGAGAATTAAATCAGACAAAATTGAAACTACATTTACATTTTGGGGAGAGAAAGGGAATGATAGTTCATGTGTTTGTGGTTTCTTTGTGAGGTGATGAAAGTGTCCTAAATTTGGGGCTGGGTGTGTAGCTAAGTGGCAGAGCACTTGCCTAATATGCACAAGGCCCTGGTTCAATCCCCAGTACTGCAGAAAAAATTTCTAAAATCAATTGTGATGTTGCTTAACTCTGTGATGTGCTAAAACCACCCAATTGTGTACTTTAATTGAGTGAATTGTATGGTATATGGTGCATGGTCATAGTGAGCACTAAATGGATTGCTGAAGACGTGGCTGGTGTGTAGCCAGCCCTCAGTTGGCTCTAAGATTCAAGGAAAAGATGGCAACTTCCCACATGGAGGTGGTGATTGGGAAATGGTCTGAAGATTGTTAGCTGCCTCATTGCTCAACTTGCAGTGGGGCTCATACTTCCTGTTTTCAGTGTCTGGGAGCTCTGATGCTGGAGCTCCTCAAGTCTGGACAAGATCTTCTTGGCCCCTGGAGGGAGAAATACAAAAGCTGAATAGCAACTCAGGCTGGGCTGGGTCCCTTAACTTCAAATCATGCCTTTACTTTCCTAGCAAATTTCTGCTCCCACAAAACAGTACAATCCTAGGATGGGACAGAGAGAAGGAAGCTTTCCAGGAAGTTCCCTTTTAATTCTATAGACATTTAGTTGTCTTTGAAATAGCAACAGCATTGGTACTTTTATTAGGTGGCAGGATTGTACTAAGAGACTTGGGAACTCATGAATATTTATAACAATCCTTGGAGGTAATTATTGCCTCTTTTTTTACAGTGGAGGAAACTGAGCCACAAAGAAGTTACTGGCCTATCCCAAGTCATATGGCTAGTATTAGAAGAAAGATTATAATCTAACCTACTTAACTCCAAATCAGTATTCTGAACTGCTGCAGCATCCCATTTGAATCAACATCCTGGATGATGGGTATTAAAAGCTGAATATCTGGGTTCTTTTTTTTTTAATCTTTATTTTGTTTATTTATTTTTATGTGGTGTTGAGGATCGAACCCAGGGTCTCACACATGTGAGGCGAGCGCTCTACCACTGAGCCACAACCCCAGCCCTACTCTGGGTTCTTGACCTCCAGAGATCCACAGAATTCCCATACCTTGTGCCTTCAAAATTCTACTCAGAAAATTGGCTATTTATGCAGAGAAGTCATGCTGACCATATCTTGAATTTTTCTCAGCCCTTCATATATTCTGACCAATTATTCCCAAAGGTTTTTATCTCAGTCAGAGGTACATATCAGAAACACCTGGGGAGTTTTCCTAAAATCACAAGCTCTGGCAACAGCCGTGACCTGAATCACAAACTCTGCAGGTGGGGCATAGGTGTGTATATATTTTTAAAAGGTTTTCAGGTGACTTGCCTTAGAAACACTGCCAAAATCCATTAACATGACTTAGAAATTTCAACATTTTGACATCCAATTATTTCTCTCAGATTGCCTCTATATCCCAGTTCCTCAGAACCTGATGTTTGGTTCAAAATGTGTGGTCACCCCCATTAGAACACCACCCAGCATTGGATCCTGAGCCTCTTGATCTTAGGGACAGCAATGACTTGCCCTGAGCTACATTAACACAGAGAAAATTCAGTCCCAGCCTCATATGCACACGTTAGGAAATTCTGTTTTCTGTTCCCTAAATGCCACTGGCTCAAGCTGGTGTTTTGGATCAGCAATTTTCACTCATGCAAGTGTTCTTCTTGGTTGAGGCCAGTTAAAGTATTGTTATGCACAGAATATAGAGAATGTAAAGAGGACCTCTGGGGAGGGTAGTCCAAGATGTGCATTGCACAAAGGCATCAGGCTGAGGAGGCAATCAGGAACCAAAACAGCCTGCACACCACTTACCAAGCCATGAGTCTCTGACTTGGGGCACTGTGTTGTGCCTTATGAGCTATAGAGAACCTGTCCTACAACTCTCCTAACGTCTTCCTATCTCACATTAATCTGAGATGCTCCATTAACACACTGAGAAAACTCAGCACCAATCCCTCACACAGATGGTTTTCTGTTCCTCATATGCCATAGATTCACATTGGCATTTTGGATCAGTTTTCATTCTTGAAGGTTCTTGGTTGAGGTCAACCCAAAAGCTGTCCACCTAAGCCCTAAAAGAAACTTCAGGATAGTCACCTTCATCATTTTTTCCCTTTTATTCTACCCACCAACTTCCCATATAAGACCAAGGAGAAGCCAAAGTTTTCAGAAAAATGACTTTTTATTGATCACATTTATTCACAATTATAAAAAATAGATATAAATAAAAATAGTGGAATATAATTATTAAATATTCAGTATACAGGTGTGATCCTTACCCCACCCAGTGAGGATTGAATAAACTAGACTGAAAGGTCAGAAGGAATAATTGGCCAGAAAGAGAGCTCTACATGGAAGTAAAACAGATATTTAGTGCTGGTCATGGGTCATACCCAAGGATAATACATTCACAAGCATCATCATGTGGAGACCCAAGAAGCGTCAGGAGTGACCCACAACCTCTCTAGACAAACTACTCTGTGTGGCATCACAGTCCACAGTTTAGGGAATTATCTAGACTTCTAGTCAGACTCAGGAACACACCAGCTCTTACTCACACTTACACTTACGGCTGGTGCACAAGTACACACATATATACATATATATAAAACTTTCTGATCCATTCATGGAATGTCAGAGCTTTTCCTCAAGTCATTAGTGTCTCTACTCCCCAAACAACTGTTCCCACATTGGCCAAGCTCTCTCAAGAGACCTCAGCTGTTACACTTCCTAGTTAGGAAATTATTCATTTCCCAATAGCAGGCCTCATGAATGACCCTGTTAGGGGGAGCCAGCTCTCCTCCTACGCATGCACAGGAGATGTCATTTTTAACTCCAGGAGGATAGTCCATAAAAAGACAATTTCTAGTCAATACCATCCTGAGTCAGGATCACCTCTCCATCCTTGCCAGGGGAGTCTGGGCAGCCAGCACCCAGGCCTGTGACTGAGAGTAAAGCTATTGTTGCTCAGCTTGTTGGGCAGCACAAGCAAAAGCATCTCTGCAGAGCCTGTTTTCCCCAGTCTCTTCCTTACAGCTGCTGGAGATGACCGTACTGCAGAAATGATGGTCAGCATGGGAGTGGGGAACCTATTTCTTTTCTCCCTAGGCTTCCTGGGGGCCCTCAGAGGGCTAGGCCATTCTCTTCCCCAATGTGGGTGTGGATCCAGGGCAGGAACTGTGAGACCCTTGTGTAGACACCTGGCTTGTTCTTCAAAGCACATCCACTGCCCCAGCTCACAATGCCAGTCAGAGTCAGTCGGCCTTGGGTGGAGCAGATGAGGGGCCCTCCAGAGTCTCCCTGGAAAGCCAAAGACACAAGAAATGAGCCCTGGAAGTAATGAATAGGGGGCTTTCTGATCCCACCACCCAACCATGTCTGACAGAATAGGGAGAGGCTCCTGAAGTCAAACTCCTAAGTGACTTTTTCATATCCTACCATATCAACTTTAAAATCCTTTATTTGGCTTTCAAAGCCCTGTCATCTGTTGCCTTTCCATCCGTGCTCCTAGACCCTGCTTCTCCTCCCCATCTTGGAATATTCCACACTCAGTCTGAGTTTTGTACCTTTTTTATCCTTTTTTCCCTCTACCTATTTAAATCCTTATCAAGTCACATTCTCTTTAAAGCTTCTCCTGCCTCTCCTAAATACTGGGTATTTTGTAATTCACACTGCATGCATCCTGAGCATGGAGTTACACTGCCTTCTACTAGTGCCTTTTTCTAATGATGTTAGTGCCTAGCACAGAGCCAGGCTCATGCCAAATGTTTGGGGTACACAAAAGCATTGCTTTAATCTCCCCAAAGACCTGAGCTCCTTATTCTGATTTCCTATGTAAGGACTTCCCAAAGTTGATGAAGCCAGACTCAGGAGCACTGGGGAGATTTGGGGGTAATGGAAAGGGTTGCTTCGAAATCTTACCTGACAGGAATCTGTTTCCCACTGTGGGTCAGCAGCACACAGCATGTTGGTGGTGACTTCAGAGCCATAGTAGTGGGGCTGCTGACACTGCTGGTGGGAAATCAGCTTCACAACAGTCATTTTTAAATTCTTTGAATATGAATAGTCAGCTAGATGGAGGAAAAAGCAAGGAGTTTGCATTAAGATGTGTCTCTCTGGGAACCTGCCAAGAAGGGGACCAACAAAAATGTCCCTACTAGGGAAAACTCTTATTCTTTTTCTATCCCAATCTAAGTCTTTACTCCACCCGTAGCCACTAATCCCTCATCTATTTACCTTTGTGGCCCATCACTCCCTAAACAATGCTTCCCTCTCCATCCCTGGATCATCTGCCACACGCATTGTACTCCCATCTCCAGTCTTCCCTTGATCATGTTGCAATCACTTCAACTTCTCAACACTCTCCTAGGAGCCCCCTCAGTCAGCTCCAAATGTTACTTACTAGGATTCTCTTTTCCAAAGCCAGTGATCTCGCAGCTTGTGTCAAATTGGGCGTCACCATGGCTAGGGGGCAGGCAGATGGTCTGTATGGACCGGGATGGCTGTGCACACTGGCCCATGCTGGAACGGATCTTCAGCAAGGCTGGGGGAAGAAAAGAGTCACAGGATAAAGATCACCACTTAGTCAAGTGGTTACCATCTCTCTCCCCTCCAAATGCTGAGGGAGTGGCTATGTATATCTCTAGGTAAGTTAGGGTTATAAGCTATACAGGAAAGTCTGCTGATTACTTGTCACCAGGAAGCCTCTCTGCTCCATACTCCAAGGAATTCATTTTAGCTACTGATCAAGGCTTAGACAGCTAGGGCTACTGCATTATAGCTGCACAGATTGTTTTCTGCAAAAAGCCCTACTGAGGGAGCCAAGCTAAAATCCAGCTCAAGGCTCTACTCTCCAAATTCTATATCCTGATACAGACAGAAGCTGCATCCATCCTAATTTGTACAAACAAGATATTCCCAGACCAAGCCATAGGTCCATAGAGCTGTTTCCATTCAGAAGAGGCTTTGGGGTCTCTGTAGAGGAGCACCAGATCCTTCAAATATTTCATCTTGAACTCTTTTCCACCATTCCCTGTTGTATAGGCAGGGATTTCAAATTCCTCCACAACTTCAACCTCCACTTAGCTCTTTCCCTGGACCTCTCTTCCCCTCTGGCCATTATTATTTTCACTCACCAATATCATTGTGGTGAGCCAGGCTGTCAGCACTATAGTCTTCATGCAGGATGAGCTGTTCCACTTCAAACTTCATCTCCCCGAGGGTATTGGAGTTAAGCCTTGACTGACCCAGGTAGACAATATAGTCCTGCTTCTGTTGGTGATTACTGTAGGAGATAACATGCATCAGACAGCCTGATCCCATGAAATTCTGTCATTTCCCCTTCCACATCACAGAGGCCTCAAAACATAACTTATCCCCAAGGCCATGAGCCACATGGAAAAAGGCTGAAGGGAAGAATAGAAATTGAATCCTCTGCAGGGAAGAAGAAAGGGATATGTTTGGTTTGGGGCAGGAGAGTCAAAGAGGAGAGACAAAGGAACGTACATGAAACAGTGTGTGGCACTGACTACCCAGCAAGGACTGATGAGGCTTCCTCCACACACATAAGTGACAGAGCCTCCCCGGTGCCTCCGGTAGATGGCTGCAAACCAGGGTTGGTTCTCAATGATGGTAGCTTCTCCACCGATAATCTTAAAACGAGGCCTCAGAGCCTTCTGGCCACACTGAAACTTTAGTTGGCCTGGAGGAAAAAGAAATGAATGTCTTGGGGAGGCAAGAAGAATAAAGTATCTTACTCAGGCAGGCCTCCTTCCTTAACCCCGCTGGATAGAGATAGGGGACATATTAATTTGTCCCCTTCCCCTCCACTGTCATAAGCAATCAGTGACACTTACCACCAGAGCAGTCTTGCACCATGCACTCTTGGACAAACTGCTTTAGGCCAATCTGCACATAGCACCAGGGCCGTCTCTGGTTGTCTGGGTTCCTGGCAACACAGAGGGGCAAAGGATGTCATTCCAACCCAGACTACCTTCCCTGAATCCTCCCTTCTAGGCAAGACTCAACCAGAGACCTGGCTTTTCTCATGCTGTGGCTAGCACTCTGAGAGCAGAAGAGATGGTAACAAGGGTTTCTGAGAGGTAATGGGAAGAAATCCTGGTTTTTGTTGCCCCCTCCTCACCTGCAGTAATTATGCTTCCCCAGGCCCAGGTGAACAGCATCAGGTCTATGGGCATGATATGTTTTCTGAAGAACAGTGGGAGAGTTCCAGTCCAGGCAGGGCCGGCCCTTGGTGTCAGTATTGGCCTTTCCTCGGTATAAGTGACCATTCCCCTCATAGCAAGTTTTTGATGTATCTATAATGGATGTGAAGATGAGAGAATATTAAAATGGGTAGAAATACAGGCATTTTCAAGATGACATGTTTCAGACCTGGCAGATGACACTGGAAATGGTTTCATTCTATCCCCCTACCTCACATTTGTATAATCACTGTTTCATGAGAGTGTGTGTGTGTGTGTGTGTGTGTGTGTGTGCGTATGTATGTGTGTGTGTGAGAGAGAGAGAAAGAGAGAGAGAAAAAGAGAGAGAGATTGACTGTGTATACCATACAGCAATGAACATGTCACCTGCCCCACCTCCAGCAAGTAGCTTCTGTCTGCTCCCGCAACCCATTCATCTATCTCTTCCTGCCCTGAAATCTCTGGTGCCTCCTTCTTCCCAGTTAGAATCAGAATCTCCATACCTATTTCACAGTGCTCCCCTTGGAATTTCTTTGGGCAGATACATCGCCGAATGTTGGAGAAATACTTGTAGGACACACATGTTCCACCATTCAGACAGCCACAGTTTGCTGAAGGGCACAAAGGTGGGGTAAGCAATGAGCCTGAGAGAAGCCAGTCCTGCAGCAGAGGCAGGGAGGGGCTGCCCCCTACAGCTTTCCAAGATGTGTGTGCAGCCAACTATTGTGCAAGGGATAGATACTCACATGCATCTGATGCTTGAAGTTCATGCCTGCCCTGCAAGAGACACACGTGGTCACTTAAGGTCCCATGCATTGGGACTCCAGGATAAGGATAAACTAGTCCCAATACCAAAATCCACTCTTCCCTCCAACTCCTCTGTCCTCACCCTGTTCATATCTAACCAATTCTCAAATGAAAGACTATGAGTGTTTTTGCAGGGAGAAATAGATTGACTCAAATAAGTTTCACGTACATATGCCCCCAGGATAGGGCGGTTCCTGAAGTTTCTTCTTCCCTGACCTGAGAGTATGAACCCCCTTGGTTCTCAAGGGCCCCACTGACACACTGCTCTATTTCTCCGGGAGAGTCTGGCCTTGCTGTTGATGGAATCCGGAGGACTACAGCTATCTATGCAATTCCTCTCTTCCCCTGGCACTGTTCAGGGGTCCTACACGCCTCTCCTGCGACAGTCACAACAGGGTAACCACTCACTTCGGTGTCGCTCACGATCAGGGCGCAGTGAAGCAGGCACGCCAGCAGGACTCTCATAGTGGAGAAGTTGCTCTAGACAATGGTTCTGCAAAAGGAGGAGAAGTCAGGGCAGGAAGCAGAGGGGCGAGAAGGCGCGTTGAGTGGCTTACTGCAGCTTAGAGGGGGGGACCCCGGGTGCCCTGCGGGGTGAGTCAACTTTGACCAGGCTCCCCAGGCCGGGTAGTCTCTTCTTTCTGGGGTATCCAGGCTCTAGGAGCAGCCTGCATCGACACCCGCTGAGGTAGGCTTGGGACACAAGCTGTGACCCGGCTCGCCGCAGCTGCAAAGCCGAGGCTACCCGAGGTCAGGGGAAGGGAGTTGCGCAGGAGTCGGGGCTGCAGCGCTTCTGGCCCCGCGCTGTTAAGGCGAGCAGCACTCACCGGTGGCTGCGGCTGAAGGGCGCGGGCGGGTACTGCAGGGACGGCTTTACACCGCTAGGCTCTGGGGCTCTAGCCTCGGTGCTGTGCTGCTGGCTGGCAGTGCCGGCCCCTATATTAGGACCCGCCCCAGCCCTGGCCCCGCCCCGCGCTCGGATTGCCCGCTCCACCCCCTCCCCTAGCCTTCCCTGCCCTGGTACCCGCTGTGACCCGGGCCCCGCTGCTTCTGCCACTTTGACAAAGAATAGGGGCCAAAGCTGTCTCAAGCGCTGAGGACGAACTGAGTTTGGACTGAAAGTTCGAGAGACGTGTAAATTCTTCTCCCCTCCTCCCATTCACCTGGCCCTGGGCCCCGCCCGAGTGCTGCGTCCCACTAACTGCAGAGAGGGAAGGGCACCTGTATTCTCCAAGCCCCCACCTCCCTAGAGAGTGATTCAGACCCTTGATTCAAGGGGCATAGTCCGCCGCTCTTATAGTCTCTGCCAATGAGAAAAACGTACCTGACACAAGCTAACTGAAACAGACACAAAATCACCTGAAAAGAGGGATAGCCTCCATCGAATGCTGATCCCCAGATATCACCAATACAGCCTCCCCAAACACCACCAACTCAACCAGTCACAATAAAGCTGGATTTGTTTCTCACCTTAGTAAGGGAGTTTAGTATTGCTATCAAAGAGGGAAATGCAAGGTCAAATTTATTGAAAATTTGCTGTTTGGTTTGAAGTTCTTCTTTGAAGAGGGGGAGTTGAAAGCATGATAAGGATTAAATAGGGGTCATGATATGATATTATAGGATTGTGGGAACAAAATCTGAGGCCACAAACTATTGAAGCTTCTTGTTGAAGTGTTGATGGATTTTTAGCAAGTTCCTATAATGAACAATCCATTTATTTGCCTGGGAAAGAATAAAGTTATTTAATAAGACAGTGGAATAGGGCTGGGGATGTGGCTCAAGCAGTAGCGTGTTCGCCTGGCATGCGCAGGGCCCTGGGTTTGATCCTCAGCACCACGTACAAATAAAGATGTTGTGTCCGCCAAAAACTAAAAAAAAAAAAAAAAATATTAAAAAAAAAAGACAGTGGAATAGTAAAACCTTATTGATGTAGACTGAAAATTGAGGAGGGATAGAAATTCTGATTTTACTTCAGAGTAGAGGAACTGGGGTCTGGATGACAAGATAAGAGGAAGATTTATTTTCCACTGTATGCCCTTTTGCACTTTAAAAATTTAAAAACACATCCCTGTACTATCCATTTCAAAAAGGTAATTACACATCTTAAAATGCATGTAGGTCTTGGTGTATAGTTCAGTGGTAGAGTGCTTTTCTAGCATGTGTGAGGTTCTTGGTTCAATTCCTAGAATTAAAAAATAATAATAAATAAAATGCATGTGTGTATAGTATTCTAGTGCATCATAGAGTGTTGTTTATATTAAGATTAAAAACAATTATTTTTGAAATAAAATTGGCCTCCAAAAAGATCATGTGTAAATGATTCCACTTGCCCTTTCTGCCTGAGGACAAGCACACACATTTGTGTACAGATGCAGGCACGTGTGTATGTGTGCTTATGCACATACACACTTACACAGAGAGGCCCCAGGCATAGTTGGAGGACTCTGTAGTTCAGTCACTTTCATCTTTCTTTCCTAGTGTCAGGACCTAGGGCTCAGAAGTCATTTTGATGCTACCCAGCTGGATTCATTACCTTCATAGGAGGGAGGAGCCTGAATCCCTGTCATTCCTTAGGGCTCAAGCCTCAGTTCCTTTTCCTGCCTCCACCTACAGCAATTTATTGCCTTGCAAACCTGGACATTGAGTCTGGATCAACACTTGAGAAATGCAGAATGAAAGTAGGGAGAGTGCCAGCGGGTAGGAAGGAGGAAGGCCCCTTTGCTCTGCTCCAGCCGGAGGCCTTATGGTGCCAACATCTGAATGGGGAAAGTACATAATTTTAGACAGGCAGGTGACCCATCATCCTCCAGGGTTAGCTTTTCTGTGCTCATTACTCTGCCAGCTTTCCATGGGACCACTGAGTCAAAAGTTCCAACCTCTCAGAGCCGGGATTGCTACTTCCTCTAGAAGACTGTGGCCAGTTTTGTTTAGATTTGAGAACCCATTAATTGTAAATAAACGTGATCAAAACGCAGAGATGTTGCAGCCTGAGGACTTAGCCCGAAACTCCTAGGTTAGTTATCAGGAAATTCCCAGCAGTCTGTCGTGATTCATGTTGCTCCCCCAGCAGCTCTCATGACTCTGAATTACTTGGCTGGAGGCCGTCATGCTGATTCTTTGAGAGAAGGATGACCTCATTTCCTCCTGGACAAACAGAGACCGTTATGCAGTGTGACGCCCTTCTCCCCACTCCTTCCCCCTGCCACCTCTTCACCTGGGTGAATAATTCTAGTACCTCGGACTCTTCATAGAACTGCCCTTTTACACTTGCTGATCTTGATTCCTTTGGAATCTCTGATCATCTTTTGGTCCGGCTTGTGGTAGATTTTCAGTTCTTTGAGAACAAAGAACATATCTTAAATATCTTTATATTTCCCCCAGCACTTTGTACATACTTTATTCATGTAGGCGCTTTATTGTGAATGAATCAGTGAATGAGTAGGAAAAGACAGCTTTGAGGCACCCCAGAAGGTTGCCTTCTCCTGCTCCTTTTTTTTTTCCCCTGTCATAGGGAGCAGTAGTGGCTTATACTATATTTTGTACAGTATTTCTGTCTTGTGCTTACAGGCACTTTGAGAACGATTCCTTTTTAAACTCACAACTGCCTTGTGATATAGACTGGGATTGTTATTCACATTTTGTAGACAAGAAAAACGAAGTATAGAGAAGATACATAGTTGATGAGTGACAAAGCACTAGAACCCAGGTCTTCTGACTCTTGTTCCTGTACTCTGTAGTTCGGTATCTCCATAAAGAGGCTGTGAAGAGAAGGACCATATGATATAATATTCAGCCAGCCAATGTAGGATGCTCCAGTTCAGATATCCAGCTCTAGCCCACTTATTGGCTTTGGAGACTTCCTTCCACAAAAACTGCTTGGACTTGGGCTGTGGTTGTGGCTCAGAGGAAGAACACTCGCCTAGTATGTGTGAGGCACTGGGTTCAATCCTCAGCACCACATAAAAATAAAATGAAGATATTGTGTTCACCTAAAACTAAAGTAAATAAATAAATATTAAGAAAAAACCTGCTTGGACTTGGGCTTTGAGCTCCTAGGATGCCCACTTTGTAATACAAGTTAGTTGCTTGCCTGAATTCCAGGAACTCACTTTTGTGGTCAAGACCATCTGAAGTTTCTGCTGAGGGTAAGAGAATATGGAACTGAATGCTATGATTTCATTAAATTTTTCCTGACTTCAAAAGGGAAGCCACCAACCCAACCTCTATTCTGAGGGGTCCAGACCTCCTGATTCTGATGTGGCAACATAGACTGATGAAGGGGCCCCTTTTTAGGAGCTGCTTATTAAAGAGCAAGAAGTTGGGCTCAGTGGTACATACTTGTAATCCCAGCAACTCTGGAGGCTGAGGCAGGAAGATCTCAAGTTCAAAGCCAGCCTCAGCAATTTAGTGAGGCCCTAAACAACTTGCCTCAAAATAAAGACTGCCTGCCTCAAAATGAAAACTTCTTTAAAAAGGGATTAGGATATGGCTGAGGGGTTAAGCGCCCTTTGAGTCAATCCCTGGTTAAAAAAAAAGGCAGGGGTGGGGGGCGCAGGCAGATGCCAAGTATGCAAGGAGGAGTAGATTATCTAAACATGGCCTTGGCCTTGAGACTATGCCCAGGAAATTTGGCCCCTTGAAAGACTATTTTCTCACCAGTTGGACACAAAGGGAAGTTCACATTGAGTCACAGGATATATTCCTGGGTTGCTATACTCAGAATATTCAGCATAGTACTATAGAAAGACCACAGTCAAGTTGAATGTTCTTAGAAAAGTCACTCTTTCGATCTCAGTTCTTCCACCTGCAAAATGAAACAATACAACACCCTGCCAGTACCTCACTGTAGATTGAATGAGATGATTATTTGTAAAAATGTCCATTCATGGCTGGGTACAGTGGTACATGCCTTAATCCCAGCAACTCAGAAGGCTGAGGCAGGAAGATCGCAAGTTCAAAGCCAGCTTCAGCAACTTAGTGAGAACCTAAGCAACTTTGAGAGATCCTGTCTCAAAACCAAAAAAGGTTGGGAATGTGGCTCAGTGATTAAGTGCCCCTTGGTTCAATCCCTGGTACCAAAAAAAAAAAAAAAGTGTCTGTTCCTTCCTTCATTCGGTATTTATGATGGAACTACTTTGTGCCAAGCAAAGTTCAAGACGCTAGGGATAGAAGGATGAACTTTGTGAATTGTAATTCCTACCCTTCTCTTCCTGTCTTTGTCTGTCTTGACCCAGAAGATCAGGCCTTGCTGGAGTCTATCTCAGGATTCCAGTTAAGTGAGGATGCTGTGTCCTTGGCCCATAGTTCCCAATAACTGGCAGCTGGGACAGACAGCTGCATGTGCTGCTCGCCCCCACAGCCCCAACTCCCACTCACCCCTTCCCTGCTGTCTATGGCTTTGAGCCACCTGAAATTCTGTTCTTTTCCTCTTATGCATGGGGTGAAGAGATCCCTCAGCAATCCTGGGGAAGGTACATGGAATGCTGGTCACATACTTACTTGAGTCTGAGGAACCCCTTCTTCCTGTGCATTTGGTGTAAAAGGTAAATTGCACTGACAACAAAACCCATGTCTGGGCCTGTAACATGATAGGGGAGGTGGTGGAGCTTCTGGGCCCCCAGAGGCCTGTGGAAAGGAGTGGAGAGAAGCCACATACTTGCTTCCTTACTCATGGAAAGCAAAGAGCTCAGGGCCTGGACCCTGAGGTTAACATGTTTCGTCAATAACACCATGAAGAAGGGACTAAGTTGGTTCTTCCAGCTTTGGCCTATGACCCCCTAAACTTCCTTGCCCTTTCAGGCCTTACCATCTCTGAGCAGATTTTCTAGCCCCACCAAGGTCAGTCAGCTCAGACCTCTGTGTGGATGTCTTGAGCTTTGGCCAAAATTTTCTTTGTCCCTAACTCAAAGACAGTTACTGCATAAGTGAGGAACTTATTGCCTTAAAGGAATGTTGCTCGTGACTTTCCAGACCTTCTGGATTCTGAATCCTTCACCAAAGTCAGGCCCTGGTCCTAGAACCTTTGCTTAGAGCTCAGGTTAACATGTTAGATGTCAATGGACACTTCATCGGAAGTTTCTGGGCATACCTAGGAACAGAGGGCTAGAATGAGAAAACAGAAATTGGTGGTTTACTGAAAACTGCCAAGTAGTCAATGATGTTTAGGGAAACATGTTCAGCCAGGAGCTGAAATATTAAAACTTCCTGTTCAGAAGGAAAGCAAGATAACATCCACTGCCCATATGATGTATAAGTTCATGTGCTCATGGCTCTCCCAAGGTAGATTCTGTGTGATGGATTCTATATATTTCTCTGCCTTTAAATCAAGTGCAAGCACTTCCTCTTCCATTACACAGAGAGGAAAATAGAGGCTAATGAAGGGAAGTGAATCATCTGAGTTCATTCACTGAAAATGATGAGAGTCAGAACGCACAGATTTTGAGGAACCTCATGACACATTTCCATCCTCTCCCCTTCTATTCTGAACTTCAGCTCCTCCCTTCCTGACCACCCTTCATTCCCACCCCAGGCCTCTTTATCTTCCCTATGCACCTGCAGAAGGTGATTTTTTCTTCCAAGCAGTGACTTAAAACACTTTGATGAGCTTCTGGGGAAAGTTTCAAGCTAGCTACACCTTGGAGGCAGGACAAGTCTTTTTTACAAGATGCTACAGGACTAAATGCATGGATATCTATGGGAATAGATATTACAGGGATAGATACATAGGGAGCAGGGACATAGCAGGGTCCTTCTCAGTGATAGGTGTGTGTGCAAAGCTTGAGTGGGAGGAACAGGATGTGGGTAATTCAGCCAGGATGTTCCTTGTTTATTCTTGAGGTAGTGATGGTAGGAAGTCTGTCTTCTCCAAGGGGATTTATAATCTATCCCTTATTAAATGTACATAATAAATCCAGGCATGGTGGTACATGACTGTAATCCCAGCAATTTAGGAGGCTGAGGCAGGAGTATTGCAAGTTCAAGGCCAGTCACATCTCAGCAATTTAGAAAGCCCTAAGCAATTTAGTGAGACTCTGTATCAAAATAAAAAGGGCTGGGGATGTAACTCAGTGGCAAAGCATCCTGGGTTAAATCCCTAAAACCAAAACAAACAAACAAAACATAATAAAACTGAGTATACTGGTATACACCTATAGTCCCAGGTATTTTGGAGGCTGAGGTGGGAGAGTTGCTTGAGTCCAGGAGTTTGAGACCAGTCTGGGTAACATAGCAGGACCCTGGTTTAAAATAAATAAAAAATGAAAATAAATAAATAAATAAATAAAATAAAAAATGACCAACTTTTATTTGCATGGCCGTCATTTTCTTTTCAAATCTTAAAAACACCCTTTAAGAAAGGTACTACTAAGAGACTGGGGCTATAGCTCAGTGGCAAAGCACTTGCCTCACAAGTGTGAGGCACTGGGTTCGATCCTCAGCACCAAATAAAAAATAAATAAATGAAGATATCGTGTCCATCTACAACTAAAAAATTATTTTAAAAAAGAGAGAAAGGTACTACTAATATCACCATTATGCACCTGGCTCACAGGATTTAAGCAATTTCCCCAAGGGCACACTGTAGGTAAAAGGTAAAGCTGGAACTCACATCCAGACTTGGTTGATTCCCAGAGTTTGGAGAAGTGTCTCTGAAACAAAATCACATTCAGTCAGGAAGTAAGGATGTTTATCCTTACCATGGAGAATCTTCCTACTTGTAACCCATGAGGACATCCCAGCATAGCTCCAACTGTCCAAGTCCTGTCTGTATTAGTTCCTGCCTGCCCAGCTCAAGCCTGACTTTGATAAAAATGTTCTTTCTTTGGTTTAATATAGTTAGCCACAGTTGCATCTGCTTGGTCTAATCAGAGACATGGTTCTGTGTACATATTTATGGGTATCACTGGAACTCTCTAAGGCCAGTCTTCCTTTATCACAATCATTATTCACCCATATTTAAATGACAGGAATACTCTAGGGCTTCTCTGTGGAGGAATAATAATAGCATCTATTTATTGAGCATACCTTTTGTTTAGCAGGCTTTGGGCTAACAGTTCTGTATTTGTTGTCTCATTTAATCCTTTGTGAGGGAGATGCAATTTCATTCCCACTTTGTGGACAAGGAAGTTGAGGTTCTGTGCCCAAAGTCACATAGCCAGTATTTGACAGGACTGTCAAGGACAAACCCAGGTTTCTTGCTTCAAAGTCTATAGATTTGTTGTTTCGTTTTGTATCACTGAGATACAACCCCAAACTTTGCAATGTTTTGCACATGCTAGGTAAGTGCTCTACCACTTAGCTACACCCCTAGTCCCAAAAGCTTATACTGTTAATCAATATGATAGTGTTCTCTTTGCCTCTCCCTGAGAAAACTGTCCTGCTGAATAGGAGCTCATGTGTCCAAACTAATAAGTATTCACTAATGTCATGTTTTCCACTTGTCGGGTGATAATAATCACCTGGCTTGAAAGTTTTTAAAGTACAGATTTTCAGCTTATTTCCTTGGAAATTCTAATTCTTTAGTTCTAGGATGGGGCCCAGGTATCTTAACTTGCTCCCAGGGGATTCTGCTAAACAATTCTCAGTAAAAATCATATTTTCCCTATATGCCAACTCAAAAATAGGGTATGTTGGTTATTTTTTCACCTGGGAATGCCCAATTAAGCCACATAACTACACCCCTAGTCCCAAAAGCTTATACTGAAATCAATATGATTGTGTTCTCTTTGCCTCTCCCTGAGAAAACTGCCCTGCTAAGTAGGTGCACTTCTACCCATCCCTACTCTTTGAGGTGGCAGTCCAAGAACACTAGTGGGGAAGGCCAGGCCTGGAAGGAAGACAGACTTTTGAACAGAGCTTCCCAGACAAGGGTGAATCAAACAATGGAGTGTATACCTGACAGCCTTGTGCCAACTGAGTCACCCTAAGCTGACTTTTCTAAAGAATCTGTTCTCACGAAATTAATTGTTTCAGGGATTTTTGTTTTTGTTTTTTTGTTTTGGTACTTGAGCTTTTTTTAGATTCCTAGTGATAGTTTCACTTTAAAAAATGCCAAATGGATGGCTAATTGTAGAATTGTAGAGTTTTTTCCATATAGAAACTGAAAGAGCTTCGGGTATCAGAGGAGCCCTCAGAATCTTAACAATGGATGAGAAATTGATACCTCAAGACCTTGGAAAGTCAGGCGAAACAAAGTAAAAGCTAGAACAAAGCAAAGTTGGGAATACCTGTACTTATATATGTACTTTCTGTCTTTGATATTTCCTTAGTTCCAGTTCCAGTTCTCTTCTGAGCTTCTCAAGGTCAGGTTTTGTTTACTTGCTGTTTTTAAATTTCTAGGCTCTTTTAGTTCCACTTGAATGCTTTTTCAGACAGGGTAGAACAGTAACAATGGACTTAGTAGTCTGTGGGATAACCACAATATTTGCATCATTGTTGGTGTAGTGTCCTGAAGCTGTGCTCAGTCTATACATGGCAATCAGCTTGTTCTATTCATAAAGAAAATTTCAATCTAAGTTCTAAACACAAAAGAATTGAGCTCAACTCAAATTATTTATTTCATTCAAATACTAAGGCATTCGAGAACTCGGGGTGGCTCATGTCTGTCATCCTAGCAGTTAAGACAGGGGAATCACAAGTTCAAGGCCAGTCTCAGCAACTTATCAAGACCCCAGTTCCAAAAACAAAACAAACAAACAAACAGAACTAAGGCACAATTAGCACATGCTAAGTTCAGAGGACCCACAGAACAGGATAAGATCCTACTCTAAAGAAGTCTGAAATCCGGGGCTGGGGATGTGGCTCAAGCGGTAGCACGATCGCCTGGCATGCGTGTGGCCCGGGTTCGATCCTCAGCACCACAAACGAACAAAGATGTTGTGTCTGCGGAAAACTAATAAATAAATAAATATTTAAAAATTCTCTCTTTCTGTCTGTCTCTCTTTAAAAAAATGCTTAAAAAAGAAGTCTGAAATCTGGTTAGGAAGATAAAACAAATTTACTAGAAATAACAACTAAGAAGGCATTAAGTAGAATGCCTACTATTGTAAAAAAAAAAAAAAAAACACAGAAAATGAGTTTTTTGAGGGTGTGGAGAAATTGAGACACTTGTGCACTATTGGAACTGTAAAATGGTACAGCCACTATATAGCAATTCCTCAAAATATTAGAGCTACCAAATGATCCAGCAATCCCACTTCTGGATGTATATCCCCAAAAAATGAAAGCAGAGTCTTGAAGAGATATTTGCATACCTATGTTCACTGTATCACTGCTCATAATAACCAAGAGGTGGAAGCAACTCAAATATCCTAAATAGATTAATGAATTAAAAACTGTGGTATAGGGGCTGGGGTTGTGGCTCAGCAGTAGAGCGCTCGCCTAGCACATTGGAGGTGCTGGGTTCAATCCTCAGCACCTCATAAATGTAAATAAATAAAATAAAAGTATTGTATCCACTTACAACTAAAAAAAATATTTTTAAAAAACTGGGGTGTATACATACAATAGACTATTATCATTTTTCAAAAAAGAAGAAAATCGCTGGGTGTGGTGGCACATGGCCTGTAATCCCAGTAATTTAACAAGACCCTATCTCAAAATAAAAAATAAGGGACTGGGGTTGTGGCTCAGCAGTAAAGTGCTCGTCTAGCACATGCAAGGCCCTGGGTTCTATCTTCAGCACACATATAAATAAATAAAATAAAGGTATTGTGTCCAACTACAACTAAAAAATAAGTATGTTTTTAAAATGGGCTGGAGATATAGCTCAGTGGGAGAGCACCACTGGGTTCAATCTCTAGTCCCACAGTCAGACAATACTCCCAGAAAAAGTTGAGGCTGAGAATAAATATTTTACATGTTATGAAGAATAAACTTTGGATGTGTTTAATTGTGGCATATGTATGCATGTGTACACAAGCAGTAAGAAGTCTAGTTCCTTTCTCTGTCTCTTTGCTCCCTGGCCACCAGGAAATCAGCAGTTTCCTCTACCAGGAGCTCCCATCAGGACTTGCTGCCTCACCACAGGCTCAAAAGCAACAAGCAAACTGACCATGGAATGATACCTTCAAAACTGTGAGCAAAGATAAACCTTTCCTCTTTTTAAACTGATTATCTCAGGTATGTGTTACAGTAAAAACTGAATATCACACACACACACAAAAAAGAAGTCTAGTCCTATTAGGGAAAGTTTAAATTGCAATGTAATGGAAGCTAAGTACAAATAGGTAAGGTGAGGCTGGGTATGGTGATACACATGTCTGTAATCCCAACAGCTCAGTCAGCTGAGACAGGAGGACTTCAAGTTTGAGGTCACCCTCAGCAACTTAGAAGACCCTCAGAAACTTAGAGACACTGTCTCAAAATTTTAAAAAAATGTTTAAATTAATTTGTTTGTTTGTTTGTTTGCTTGTTTTAGATGGACACAGTATCTTTATTTTATTTTTATGTGGTGCTGAGGATTGAACCCAGTGCCTCATGCATGCTAGGTGAGCACTTTATACCACTGAGCCAACAGCCCCAAGCCCCCCCAAAAAAAAAATTTTTTTAAGGACAAGGGATGTAGCTCAGTGGTAAAGTGACCTGGGTTCAATCCCCAATACCAAATTGATTGCATAAGATTGAATTACAAAAGGTCTTTAAAAGAGTAGGATTTATTCAAGTGAGAAGAAAAGAGATATAGCTCCCACAGGGCAAGAGGGGACTTGGTAGGGGTTGCCCTACTGTAGGTTCTTGAACAAGGGTATGTATAAGCTTTTTAGTAAATCTGAAAATTCTCATCAGACTTAGTTGACATGGGAAGCAAAAGAGAATGTCTTGGATTTTGTCTGGGCTTAGGCTGAAGGGAATTGGCAAATAGGGTTGGATACAGTACTGGGAATGAGAATTGAAATGAGAGGGTATCCAGCAGAGAAGTTAGAGTGCAAGGAAAGAGACGAGAACTTGTACAGCTGTCATCTTTGCTAACTTTAAGAGTTCTTACTTTACCAAATATGGAGGGTCATGTGCTGTGCTTTAGACAGGATCTTGAAAATTTCTATAAAAGTCTATGCCATGAAATCCTAATTCTAATGGCAGTAAACTTACGGGTCAGAGTGGGAAAAACTAGGCATAGAGAGCCTCACTGCCCAATTTCAACAGCACCTGTCAAGTCCAAAAGCTATAACTCTGAGCAAAACCTGGAGTTTCCTCTCAAGGAAGAGGGTGGCTCCTTTGGTGAATACTGTGGTTTTAAAGTCAGAGAACTCTTCCATTCCAAGCTTGGTCATTGACTCCATCTGTGAACCTAGCTGAGTTGCTTCCCTCTATAGGCCTCTGTTCTCTCTTTTGTGAAATACAGAAAGATATTTTTCCACCTGCTTTTGCAAAAGACAAAAGTGACTAAAAGAAAGAGAAATTTACCTCAGGTGCTTTTTAAAAAATATTTTTAGTTGTAGATGGACACAATACCTTGATTTTACCTATTTAATTTTATGTGGTGCTGAGAATTGAACTCAGTGCCTCACACATGCAAGTGCTCTACTACTGAGCTACAATCCCAGCCCACATCAGGTGTTTTGTTTTGTTTTGTTTTGTTTTTCAGGGCTGGGGATGGAACCTAGGTCCTCTCAAGTACTCTACTACTGAGCTACATCAAACACCTTTAAACAAAGGAGTGAGGCCTGGGTTGAAGCAAAGCCCAGGATGTATGCAGCCCATTGGGGCCAGGTTTGATGCAGACATGGGAGACAGGTTTGACATACTCTACTCTTGACATCAGAAGTTCATGAAGAGGATGTATATTTTAGACAATATAAACAAATGTTGCCCCAGAGAGCCTGAGTTCTGGGAATATAAATAGGGAATTCTGACCAAAATTCCAGGTTTCCAAGTTCCCCTTGAATAGTCACAAGGATCATGCAGGAGGTGAATCACCACACCCAGTGTCTGTCTTGAAGACCCAAGCCACCAACTATAAGCCTTGCCAAAGGAAGGAACTAGAGGGAAGCCTGATTCAAATAGCTTAGGGGCTATCGCTGAGGAGTATAAGATATTCCAGTGGGTTCTGATGGAACCAAAAAACAATTTTGCCTGAGGCTCTGGATGCCATTCTAGTTCCAGTTCCAAGGTCATTGGCAGGTCAGAGTCAGAGCTGGTCCCCAGGGTGTCAACACAGTTGCCTCTGCTCTGGAAGACTACACGGAAAAAGGAGCTCAGAAGGCTATGAATCGAAAGAAATTGAGCTTGTGTTCTTCCCAAACTCTGTGTCATTTCTTAGTCCCACTCTATGTGCGCAAAAGGCAGAAATGCGCAGCTCTTCAGAGCCTGGAAAAGAGACCAAAGGGTGCAGGAGAAAAGCATATTGGTTATTCATGTGCCATAGTGATTTTGCTGCCACTGGGAAATTTCAGTTTTCAGAGCTGGGAGAGGGTAGTGGAGTCCCTGGGAGGAGGAGCAGACCCAAGGAGTGTGGAACACTCAGACTTCTGGAGCATAATGTTCCAAAGGGACCTTGCACACAATCTCATACCTATTAGAAGAGCTATTATCAAACAAAGAACAAGTATTGATGAGGATATGAAAATTAGAACCTTTCTACATTGCTGGTGGGCATGTAAACTGGTGCAACCACTATAGAAAAACAATTTAGTGGTTCTGCAAAAAGTTAAACGAAGGGCTGGAGGTACAACTCAGTGGTAGAGTGATTGCCCAGCATGTGCAAGATCCAGAGTTTTATCTTGGCATGGCAAAAAGAAAAAAAATGCACATAGAATTACTTACTATATGATCAAGCAATTCCACTCCTAAGCCCTGAAAGCAGGGCCTCAAACAGCACTTGTGCATCCATGTTCATATCAGCATCATTTCCAATAGCTCAAAAGTAGAAGCAACCCAGTGTCCATCAATGGATGAATGGTAAACAAAATGTGGCATAAACGTATATGGAGTATTATTCAGCCTTGAAACAGAAGGAAATTTTAATACATGCCACAATGTAAATGATCCTTAAAAACACTATGAGAAGGTGAAATAAGCCAGACCCAAAAGCCCACATATTGGATAATTCCACTCAATCTGAGATACCTTGGATAGACAAATGTATAGAGTCAGAAAATAGAATAGTGGTTATGGATAGGGTAGGTGAGTGGGAGAGGGAATTAATTTATGAGTGCAGAGCTTCTGTTTAGGATGATGATAAAAATTGGAAATATATAATGGTGATGGGTGTGCAACAGTGTGAATGTACTTAAATGCCACTGAACTATGCATTTAAAAGGGGGTAAGCCAGGTGTGGTGGCATACACCTGTAATCCCCAGAGATTCCAAAGGCTGAGGCAGGAGCTTGCAAGTTCAAGGCCAGCCTCAGCAACTTAGCAAAACCGTAAGCAACTCAGTGAGTCCCTGTCTCAAAATAAAAAATCAAAAGGGTTGGGGACATGGCTCAGTGGCTAAGCACCCCTGGGTTCAGTCACTCATATGCCTACCCCTGCAAAAAAAAAAAAAAAGAAAAATGGTTTCAAAGGTAAATTTTATGTTATTTCTATTCTATAATTAAATACATACATCCATACACATTCATTTTTTTTAAAGCGAGAGAGAGAGAGAGAGAGAGAGAGAGTTTTTAATATTTATTTTTTTTTTAGTTTTCGGTGGACACAACATCTTTGTATGTGGTGCTGAGGATGGAACCCAGGCCGCACGCATGCCAGGCGAGCGCGCTACCACTTGAACCACATCCCCAGCCCACATACACATTCATTTTTAAATGGTAAATTTTTGTTATATGTATTTTACCATTAAAAAAATTGCCAGAAAAAGGACCTCATGACATGAGGATCTACCAGGCTCTGAGAATTGGACTTAGAAACACAGGATATGAGAAGACAGTAGCAAAAGCATTCAGAAATGTGCACTGAGATGGGGATGAGGATTGGAATGGAGACAGAGAAAATCTGCCCACATGAGAGAAGGATAAAAAGTGAGGGTCAGAGATGAAAGATAACAAGGTTGACTAAATGGAGCTTCGTTAGGGCTGAGGACAGAGAAACAATGGGGATTGGCTGGTCTGATTTTAAAAATGAATTTTAATTTTCAATCTTTTCTTTAGCGGTCACATGAGTTTCCATGTTTAACCCCCAAAGGATGTGTGGTGGGATGCTTGTAGGACCTTCAACCACTCTGCAGCAGTCAGCCCACAGTTGCCTTATGAGGCTTCCTGTCTCTTTTTAGAGCTGACAGACACCACAGTGAGTCAGTCCTACCAAGGCCTGACTCATTTTTGACCCGAATTTTGGTGATCAAACACTATACCCTGGAATTTGGCACTATGTATGGCTCAAAAGGTATGTTAGTAACCTAGTTGGAAGAATACCCAGGTTCCTAGTGGCTTCCTCTTATCCCACCCCATTTCTTTGAAAACGTTGAATTGATCTGCATTGAAAGTCATAGAGACTCTGTTTCAAATTCTGAGTTACTTCTTGATAGCTGTGCAACCTTGGAAAAGTTTAGTAACACCAGATTCCTCATCTGTAAAGTGGGGCTACAAAACTCCATAACATTGTTTGGGGATTAGATGGATAATATATGGAGAGCTTATTAGCATTCTGCTTGTTGCAAAGAAATTAAACTAGAAAAATTTAATTTTGCAGTGCTGGGGATGGAACCCAGGGCCCTGCAAGATGTTAGGCAAGTGTTCTACTGAGTTCTACTGAGGTATACCGCCAGTTGAGTTAAGGTTAATAATAATGAGCATGCTGCATCCAAAATCCTTCAGACTGGAAGTGATTTGGACTTAAGGAATTTTTAGATTTTGGAATGTTTGCATACACACGATGAGGTGTCTTGGGGGTAGAACCAAAGTCCAAATACAAAATTCATTTATGTTTCATATATACCTTATACAAATAGCCTGGAGGCAATTTTATACAACATTTTAATATGCCTGCATTTTGAGGCATTTTGGATATTGGATTTTATAAGCAGGGATACTCAGCCTGAATCAACATTACTAGTTTGTACCCTGAGATATTTGGTTTTCTAAGATCACTCTGCCCCAATGGCAACAGGGACCTATATGGGAATCTTCAGCAATCCATACAACTATAGCACTAATTTACAGCAGAAAGATCTGAATCTGGTCTGGGTTCCCCCATTACTAGCAATGTGATGCTGGGCATTTTTCACACTGGGTCTCGTTTTCTCATATGCAAAATGGGGATGATTACATAGAGTGCCTAGAGTGGTAAATGTCAAATAAAATAATGTGTGTAAAAGATTCAGCACTAGCAAAAAAAAAAAAGAAAGATAAGAAGAGAATAAAAAAGAAAAGAAAAAAAAAAACACAGATTAGTATAATGTACTTAGCATTAGAAGCAAGGATGTACCTGGACTAAGGCTAGGTGGAAATGGGAATCAGAGTTGGGATTGACATCAGGGCTATAAAAGCAACTGTGATTATGATCAGAGTTGGCCCTGGATTCAAAGTTTTAGGTAAGGAGAGGGGGTGTCAGGAACAAGGTCATGACAGAAGTCTGGGTGGGGTTTTGGTTTGGAGTAGGAATTCAAGCCAAGGTGTGCACTGTCTGAGCCCTAAGGAGATGCAGCAATTCTGTGCAGTGACTCACAGGCAGCTTCATGGCCTCAGTTAGGGCTCTAATCCAGTGATTTTGGTTTGAAGGAAAGTAGCGCATGGGATTTAACAAAGTCTAGGAAATCTGCAAAAGCACAGGCCTTTAGAGAGAGAGTTAAATTGGAATAGTTCAACTACCTCATCTCCTTCACCCTCCTCCTCCTCACTCTGGCACGCAGCTGAGTCAGATTAAGTACCAGTCTATCTCCAGGGACATCCTGCATAGTGCTTGTCTGCATAGCTCTGATCATTCCTCCTCTATCCATCATCCATCATCCATCCATCATCATCTATCTATCCATCAAACAAAAATTCATTAAGTACTTACTATATGTTCAGCACTTTGCTAGGCTGTGGAGATCCAGCAGTGTTGGAAGGAAACAGGTTTTCTGACCTCCAAAATCTTCAGTCTGGAAGAATAGACAGATAACAGTGTGTTTCTATTATCTGTAATTGTATATATTTGTGGAAGTAATGGTAAATATTTTTAAATTTTTTTCCCAGCAGTACTGGAGGTTGTTCCCAGTGGTGCTACACCACTGAGCTACACATCTTCAGCCCTTTTTTTTTTTTTTTTGAGGCAGGGTCTTGCTAAATTGCCCAGGCTTGCCTCAGCCTCCCAAGTTGTGTGCCACATCACCTGGATGAATTCCAAAATCAATTTAGGAGATAAAAATCACAAAATTATTACTGAAAATCCCTTAAGTTACCAGGACCCACGCATTTAGAAGCCCAAAAGTCAAGAAATAATATCTATATCCCTTTGTACTTTGAGCATGACTCTGGGGCAGTAGATGTCAAGATCTGGCTTTAATGATGCATATGTATACTTAACAGCAAAGAGACAAGGTGGTCCAAGACTCAGGGAATTAAATAATTCAGTGCATGGGGCTAGAGAAGCAGAAATAATTAGTCAACATTTTTTGGAATCAGTGGGCTAGCAGTCCTATGGAATGCTGGAAACAAACTATTAGAAACATTGGGACATAGAACTATTGTGAAGTAGCCTATGCATAGACATGACCCGGGGTTCACAAATGCACAAGCATTCCAGAGGCTAAGCAGGTAATATAAAGAAGAAAGGTGGTGGCATGTATGATAATAGGGAAGGGAAGAGACTACAGCAAACTGGAGAGCGCTTGCCTTGTGCAAAGGGACAATAGCTATTCAGTTCCCACTAATCATTGTCAAATGAGAACTGAGGACCCATTTTGCTAGGTCATCTGTATTATAGCATGCTGTCAGTGCTAGCTTCCTCTTGTCTCTGGGGCCCACTTTCCCTACAGCACAGCAGGCTGCAAGCTCTCTAGGATTTACCACCAGTACTATCCTGCCCATCTTCCACTTGTAACAGTCTCTAACCAATGATTGATGGGTTTGGTGGATAAATACTTCAATGCCCTTGCTTCTTAGATGAGATAATGTTGTGGTACATGTCCTCCTACCACCTTCCCCAGAGTTTCCCAGGAGAATTAAGCTCCAGTTGCCCATATGGTAACTTTCTTGATAACTCACCCTTACTAACTGCCTCCCTTCCTTTCTCTGTCTCACTTCCCCACTTCCTTACTTCAGTTTCCTAGGATCCACTTCCAAATAAGCTACATGCTACTGAAGCCTTCTTACAGAATCTGCTTCTGGGAAAGACCAAACAAAAAACACAATATTTGAAATCTGGATTCTTTTTGATGTTAAAATTTCACATTTAAAATTGTGCATATCAACAAAAATAGATCTAGGAGCTGAATTTGACCAACAGTCTATCAGTTTGGGATTCTGATATTAACTCAAATTTCATTTGTCACTTTTTTAAGTTGTAGATGCACACAATACCTTTATTTTATTTACTTTTTTATGTGGTGCTAAGGATTGAACCCAGTGCCTCACAAATACTAGGTGAGCACCCTACCACTTGGGCCACAACCCCAGTCCTTATCTGTCATTCTTACAGGAACCACCTAGGTGCTGGACATGGTGGGCACACACTTTTTTAATCCCAGTAGTTCCAGTGGCTGAGGTAGGAGGATTACGAGCTCAAAGCCAGCCTCAGCAATTTAGCGAGGCCCTAAGTAACTCAGTGAAATTCTATCTCTAAATAAAATATAAAAAAGGGTTAAGGATGTAGCTCAGTGGTTAAGGTTCCTGGATTCACTCCTCAGTACCAAAAAGAAAAAAGAAAAAGAAAGGGCTGGGGATGTGGCTCAAGCGGTAGCACGCTCGCCTGGCATGCGTGCGGCCCGGGTTCGATCCTCAGCACCACATACAAACAAAGATGTTGTGTCCACCAAAAACTAAAAAATAAATATTAAAATTCTCCCTCTCTCTCACTCTCTCTTTAAAAAAAAGAAAAAGAAAGAAAGAAACCACCTAGGAAAGGAACACATGTAGAAAAGAAAAGTGTTTGAGAAAGTTCTAAGGATGGAGAGTTGTGCCCCCTGGAAACAGCTGCTTAAAATGTGAAGAATTAGAGAAGGGCTCAGCAATGAATAATGTTACTGCTCAAACTTCCATTCCTACCTATGGCTCCCTGCTGCAAGCTTCCTTCAGTCAATCTGGCTTCAGCAGCCACCACTCCCACCTGGGTAAGTCATATGAAGGCCCCAGGAAAAGCCTCAGAGCCTAGCCAGACCCAGTACCCTACAGGGAGGCACCCAATCAGCTGCACGCCAAACTGGTTCTATAACTGGAATGACAAGCCAGGGCCTGTTGGCTGCAGGGTCCACAGAATCAGACTTTCCTGGTACCGAAGCCACCATCCTTTCCAGGGTCATAACAACAACTACTTCTCCACATTCTCTTAGCGCAGCTCACCCGTCCTTTTGGGGTAAGGAGAGGGACCAAGAGTGCACGAGTTAAGAGCTGGTGGGGGAGTTAAGTGCCCCCTCTCTTGGCACTTCTAGCAAGTCAGCTTTCTAAGTAGTCATCCAATTCAGTCACCCAAAGTGCTGACAGAAGGCACTGTCATCCTGGTGCTGCATAAAGAAAGGCCAGATCCTAGAGGGTGGATGGTTGTACCTGGTTGGGGTGCCCAGACAGGCCTATGGGTGACAGGCAGCCCAAGCCCATTTGCTAACAGTGTTTGCAGAGCCTGTGCTATTTTAGGTTCCTTTGTCATCACTGCAGGCAAACTGGACTGGAGGAGTCTGATTAGAAGGGAGAAAACTGGTTTAGCAGAGCTGGGGTGTGGGAGTTGCTCCCCTGAGCTGGCACCAAGCAGAAGAACCTGGGTCAGTGCTTCTGAACTCAGAATAGGGTTAGGATTTCAGCACTAACTTTGGAACAACCTTGTCAGACAAAAAAGACAAAGAGAAGGATTTTGAGGTTCAGGAGCCAGAGGCTATAATTCCTGTCTCAGGACTAACCATAACAATAATGATACCTTATTACAAATATGCTTTATAAGTATACATGTTACCTTCATAGACATTATCTCATTATTTTATCCTTGCTGCAGCCCTATAAGGCAGGAAGGTATTATTCATGCCACCTAAAATATAAAGAATCTAAGTCAAACCAAGGTAAGTGATTTGCCCACGACATAGTCTTAAGTGGCAAAGGCAGGCCTGAATTGATTATTAGGGAACCTAGAACTGCACATCTAAAGGTCTTTGCAGGAAGATGGGAACTCAGGGAATGAGTGGGGCGGGGGTGGGGGCTGGGGGTCTGGCCTTCTGCTGGTGACCCCAGGAAATATGTGGCCTCATAAATCCATGGTCTGAAGAACCATGGATCCACATACAGAACCTGTTGGTGGTCTGGCACCACAAAACAATCACAGTGGGCCTCTGGAAAGCTTTCTCTCCCCTCTTGGCTGGTGAGTAGGAAGGGTTTTTCTGTTCCCTTTATGCCGCCCCCTGAGTCAGCTCTCTGGCATTGCCCTGGCATGTCCTGGGCCCCACGCCCAGGCAGTGAAGAGGTGCTGGCAGATTGCCCGGGGAATGCTGCTATATTAACTCAGGCCAACTCCTAATTACGACCCCCCTCTCAGAGGTAGCCCAACAATGGCTGCATTGGAGGCTGTAACTTGTAGGCACAGGATGAATCTCTTCTGCCCCTTTGACTTCCTGGTACGGGTGTCACTGGGTACACACATGCCTTTACCTGATGACTGCAGCCTGAGAGGGGATGCAGGAATCAAATCCATTTTATAGACTTTGGCTGAGCCAGGCTCCTACCCCAGGGCTCTGCTTAGGTTTCTGGTCACATCCAAATAGCTAGGGAGGGAGTTGCTTTTGGACAGAAAAGAAGAAAAGATAGCCAAGACTCCAGCCTGAAGCTGTCTCAGCTGTTTCTGGGGCTTTGACTCAGAAGCTGCTTCTCAGGAATGTTGAGCATATAGGTCTCAGAGCCCCTAGTTCAGACACAATGGAATGACAAGCTAAGCAGGGAGAAATTTTCACCCCTCTGTGTCTCCTCTTAGAACACTGCTTGCAGAGAAAACAGCACTGGACAGATTGAAGACTCACCCTGGAAGTTCCTTCCAAAAAGGAAGAAAGGAAGGAAGGAAGGAAGGGAAGGAAGGAAGGAAAATAGGAAGGAGGGAAGGCTTAAAAGACCCCTCAGCCCCCAGGGACTTAGCTGGCAATGACTGCAGCAACCTACTTGCACTTAGAACATTACTGCATTGCATGACAGTTTGTCTCTAGACTCTATCTTATCTCCCCAGCTCTCTTCTAACTTCCCTGACTTCTTGTTTTGGGGTGAAAGAGAGTGCCCTGAATATCACATTCATTTGATAAATAGATTGACTGACAGATAATATTAGGAAAAGGAGCAAAGAAAATAAAGAGGCAAAGAGAAATCAGTGAGAAGCAAGCAGGTTGGGTCACATCCCGAAAACCTGGAGAATTTGTTTCCCTTCCCAATCAAAAGCTCCTAAGTCACTTGGGGAAAAGAGAGAGGAGAGCACAAAAGCTGCATCAAGATAGTCTGGTACTTCCTCATCCCAAATGCCCACTACAACCCCAGATGTGTCAGACCTGCCAGGGGTCACTGGGAATCCTTTCACCTCCAGAAAGGAAGGGTCTCTGCGGTGATTTTCCAATGTAGGCAAAAGTTCTTTTCTTTGCCTCTGACCTTTATTTTGTTTTCCTAAAACAGATTGATGTCCCATGGGACAATCCACAGTGAAATGAGACCCAGGGAGAACTAACCCTGGAACAGAAATCATGTTAGCAGCTTATCACACGATGCAATAATTACAGATTTATCTGCATACCTCGGTCCATCCTAAGACCTGGGAGGGCAGGAACAAAGTCTGTCTTATTCATCAAGCTAGTTCCAGAGTTTAGCAGGCTGAATGGTACACAGAGGGCACTCAATGAGGTGCTTGATATGCGTTTGTGGATTTGGCTAACTGAGGGGCAACTGGAACCTGCCACTACACTCCTGCTATCTTAGCTGCCATCAGCAACTTTTATTCTGGAGCTCATTCCAGGTCCAAGAATATGATGATTTACTGGAAGAAACTGACCTGGAAGGCACTGACAGACTGTCTCTGGGGCTTTGGGTACTAGGATAGACTTGGTGTTGGAAATGAATAACTCCTGGGGTGGGGTCAGCTGAGTTATCTAGCAACCCTGCTGGCTCTCTAAAACCAGGCCTAAAGCGGCCTCTAGTGGACAAGAAGAATTACTGTCCTTTCAGGGTGGAGGCTTGGTTCCCTCATCTCTATGGCCCCAAGTATCTTTGTCCTCCATCCTTGAGCCCAGGGTCAAGAGCCCACTCAAAGGCATCACCAGCAAGATAACTTCATCATGTCAGAACAATAGGCAAGTCATCCAAAAGACTAATCCATTCAAACACACTCATTATGGACATACAGTATATAAGACTCTGCTGAAAGCCCGGAGAGGGAAGAAAAAGATACAAGGAGAATAAGACAAGGGTTCTGTCCTTAAGGAACCTAGGATCTCAATAAAAAGGCAAAAATAAAAAAAAAGTGGTACTATAATCAGGTACCAACCATTTCAGGAGCTGAGTTCAGATAATCAGTACAAACTCTATGCCAATTTTCTCATCTGTAAAATGGGGATAAAATCTTAATTTTAGGGTTATTATAAAGGCTAAATTAAGATGATAAGGAGAATATATGGCATTATTGTTGTTCTCCAAGTAATTTGTATTCATCATAAATAATTTAGCACATTTTAAGGAAGAAAAAGTGCATACTAATGCCACTATCAGAGATAGAAACTATTAATCTACAATTATTATTATTATTATTACATTATTATAAGAGCCCTATGGTGAAAGTTATAACCTCTTTATGTCACTGATAAGGAACATGAAGCTCAAGGAGCCTAAGTAACTTGTCCAAGTTCACACAACTGAAATCAATGCCAGAATTCAAATCTAGCTCTTCTCCCTATGTGAGATAAGGGATGAGTCAAAGTTGATCCCAAGATTCTGAACCTATGTTATTGGCAGACTAGTCATGTCACTGCCAGAGCCAAGGGAACTGGAGAAGAAAATTGGTCCAGGGTGGCAAGGGGAATAGTTATAACAGTTAATATTTATTGAGTCTTTACTATTCAAGGCACTGCTTTACCCTTTATATATATATATCAATAATTCATAAAACCTTATGATATAATCACAAAACCCCATTAATTAATACCTGTAATCCCAGCGACTTGGGAGGCTGAGGCAGGAGGATCATAAGTTCAAAGCCAGACTCAGCAAAAGCAAGGCACTAAGCAACTGAGTGAGACCCTGTCTCTAAATAAATACAAAATAGGGCTGGGGATGTGGCTCAGTGGTCGAGTGCCCCTGAGTTCAATCCCCTGTTACCCCCCCCCCAAAAAAAAAAAAACCCTAGGGAAGAATAAGTTAAAGAAAGAATTACTGCTCAGGTTAACTATTCTAAAATTATTTCCAAAAACTTCAAAATAATTTATTATTATATAACAAATATATATAATTTTATTTGCCAATGAAATAAATATTATTTTTTTAAAAAAACTCTATGAGGGCTGGGGTTGTAGCTCAGTGGTAGAGCGCTTGCCTAGCATGTGAGGCACTGGGTTTGATTCTCAGCACCTCATATACGGGATGACTATAGTTTCCAGGTGCAATGGCATACACCTGTAATCCCAACAACTTGGGAGGCTGAGGCAGGAGGACTGCAAGTTTGAAACTAGCCTTGGCAACTTAGCAAGACCCTGTCTCAAAATGAAAAACAAAAAGGACTGGAGATACACACACACACACACACACACACGTGCAAAAATACTACAGTTAATAACAATGTATTGTGTTCTTAAAAATTGGGTAGATTTTAAGTGTTATTACCACAAAACAACAAGAAGTGTGTGAGGTAATGCCTATGCTAGCTCAGGTTAGCCATTCTAAAATTATTTCAAAAAAACTTCAAAATAATATATTATTATATAACAAATATATATAATTTTATTTGCCAATGAAATAAATATATTTTTTTTAAAAAACCCTATGAGGGCTGGGGTTGTAGCTCAGTGGTAGAGCACTTGCCTAGCATGTGTGGGGCACTGAGTTCGATTCTCAGCACCTCATATACATAAATAAAATAAAGATTCATTGACAACTAAAAAAAATTAAAAAAAACTGTGAGGTAAGTACTATTTTTATCCATATTTTGCAGATGAGAGAACTGAGGTACAGAGCAGTCATAAAACTAGCAGATTCCCCGTTAATCAGAGGCAGAAGCAGGATTTGGCTTCAGTGTTTTTCACTTTTATATTATACTGCCTGACAGTTTGATTGATTTGGATTTGGATCATGTTGAATTTGGGTAGACACAGGACATTTTAGTGGAAAGGTCTGGTAGGCAACCACATATGTAGTACAGGTCTGGGACTTAAGAACCTTAGGATCTGGCTTAGACTCCAGAAAGTTGGACAGTGGTCCTTTCTGTCTAGCCTATGTACCCATCCACAGCCAGACACCATTGGCTGATCTCCAGATTTACAACCTATTTCTCCCCTCTACCTCCCCTCCCCTTCAGTTCACCTGATCACAAGTCTCCCAAACCCTCAGTATTTCAGGGCCTGATTCACACTTTTTTTTTTCCCCACTAGTGCTACCTGCTCAACTCCACGTCCAACTGCCAACATCCTTCTTTCATTTCCTCCATTAAGATTTTTCTGATTGTTCCAACTGATTCAATTACTCCCCTTTTAAAAGTCCCATATATTTGCTTTTATCTTCCAAGTATTTTATTGAGTACTTACTATATTCTAGTCACTTTAGACACTAGGGATACCAGAATGAATGTAAACAGACATAGACCCTGCCTTTGTGTGGCTTATAGTCACACAGAGATGTACAAAATCACACTTGGGACATGTATTTTGAAGAAGTAGTGGATGGAGCTGTCATTACAGAGATTTGATCTGGTCAAGAGGTCAGGGAAAGATACTTAGAGAAGCAACACTTGAACAAAGAACTAGAGGATAAGCAAAGAGGGTTGTGAATTCAGGTATCTAGATACAAAGATCTAGGGGTTGTCTAATCTTCTCTTGTATTGTTTATTATCATGCTTATCTTCTGGCCCCCATTGACGAAAGTTCCTTTAAAGCAGGGCCTATATTTCTGGCCCATCTTTCTATCCTTTATAGAGATTAGGACTAAAGCTTGGCCAAGGCAGGAAGAAAGTTATCTAAATGGACTGAGGAGACATTGGCTGTTTTTGCAAAAACCCTTAGCATACCACCTTCAAGCCCCCTGGAGCACTGAGAGGTCATCTTGTGCCCATCTCTACCACCCTCCTTTGTGATAGCCAAGGAACTGTGTCATTTCTGGCTCCTGGCCTAGATTTATGTCTGTCCTTGATGAAGGAATCTTCTCGCATTGCACTAGGGTTTCAGGTCTCATGCGTTTGTGAACACAGCGGTGGCCTGTCCTTGTGGGACTCCCTGTGAGCTATAGAATTTGGAACCACAGAAGGAATACAAGGGTGATTGTACCAGAACAGTGGGATTTGTTACGGTCTGTAAGCCCTTCTCTCCCACTGCTTCCGCCCCCCACTCTGTTCCTCCCACACCAGCCTTCTTTCCACCCCTCAAATATACTATAAACATTTTTTATCTCAGCCTTTTGTCACTACTCCTTCCACCACAAATGTTCTTGTTAGGCTCTTCAAAGAGTATCTTTATATCATCATGTAGGCCTACCTAAAAATGTCAGTTTCTGAGGGGAGCCATTCCTGAATACCTCAGCTAAAGGAATTCTCTATGCTCTGCCTCCTCATCATTCCTTATTTGATTTTATTTTCTCTGTAGCAGAACTTACACCAGTCTAAAATTACCTCTTTCAGCCAGGCACAGTGAGTGACATACACCTGTAATCCCAATGACTCAAAAGGCTGAGGCAGGAGGATTAAGTTTGAGGCCAGTCTGGGCAATTTAGTGAGAGCCTGTCTCAAAATAAAAATCAAAAGGGCTGGGTATATCAGAGGTAAAGCTACATACCCAGTGGGCTCAATCCCCATTACCCCCCAAATAAATACATAAATAAATAAAAAGAAGAAAAAGACAGAAGGAAGGAAAGAAAGAAAACAAATAACCTCTTTTAGCAGAGTGTGGTAGCATGCGCCTGTAGTCCCAGCTACTAAGGACCCTGATAAGGGAGAATTGCCTGAGCCCAGGAGTTCAAGTCCAGCCTGGGCAACCTAACAAGATCCCCTCTCCAAAAAAAAAAAAAAAAAAAAAAAGATCTTTTTCTAGGTTCATTGCCTTCCTATAAGAATATAAGCTTCATAAGGACAGAAAATTTGCTGGATTTTTTCTTCTGATTTCTGGTAACTGGAAAAGAGGAAGTATTCATAAAATGAATGGATGAATGAATGCCCCCCCCCCCCCCAGTATGTGACTGGATACATGCCTTCACTGGGGCTAAATCCACATTGCATTTAAGATAAGATTCCAATCTGGAGCCTGGTGCCTTGCCTGTAATCCCAGTGGCTGAAGGGAGGGAGTGGGGCAGTGGGGGGGAGGCAGGAGGATTTTGAGTTCAATGCCAGTCCTAGAGAGACCCTGTCTCTAAAATATATATATTAGAGAGAGAGAGAGTTTTTTTTTAATATTTATTTTTTCTTAGTTTTCAGCAGACACAACATCTTTGTTTGTATGTGGTGCTGAGGATTGAACCCAGGCCACACGCATGCCAGGCGAGCGCGCTACCGCTTGAGCCACATCCCCAGCCCAGAGAGATTTTTTTAATATTTATTTTTTAGTTTTCGGTGGACACAACATCTTTATTTTATTTTTATGTGGTGCTGAGAATCAAACCCAGCGCCCTGCGCATGCCAGGCGAGCGCGCTACCGCTTGAGCCACATCCCCAGCCCCTAATAAAATATTTTTTAAAGGGCTGGAGATGAGGCTTAATGGTTAAACACCCCTGGGTTTAATCCCCATACCAAAAAAAAATTCGGTCTGGGTTCCATCAGTGGTATGACTACATCTGAATTTTCCCCAACACCATTACTACCCCCAATATCTCTTTTTGTTCACTTCCTTCCAACAATATTATCTCAGTTCCACTTCCTAGTAGCTATTTGCGGTGAGATAAGTTATTTCACCTTTCTCAGCTTCTGTTTTCCCCTCTGTAAAATGAGGCTGATAGCTCCTTTACTCACAGAATGGTGGCAAGGGTTGAAAGGAATAGTTGATGCAGAGGGCTTAATGCACAGGCTGTATAAGTAGCAAGCTCTCCCAGTGTGTTAGCTATCCTGATGGTTATAGTCATCTTCACCACACCTCCCTTTGTCATTCATGCTGGTTCCCACTCCTGTCCCTCCCTTAAAGTTCCCAAAGCACCTCAAGTCTGCCCACCAGGGGGCCCCACATGCCATTCTTCCTGCCTGACTGGTGCTGACAGCCAGTTCCCAGAACTCAACCCTTCCCTTTTGCCTCTATGACAGCTCTGTCACCTCTCCCCACCCGTCCGCCTGATCTTCCACCTCTTCACTCCAAATATCTCATCCTAATGCCCCCAATACTTCATTCATTCTACAAATATTTATTGAGTGCCTACTCTATGCAAGGCTTTATGGCAGGTGTTGAGGTTATAAGGGGAAAGTTTAAGCGAGGTGCAGTGACGCACGCCTGTTATCCCAGAGACTAGGTAGGCTGAGGCAGGAGGATTGTAAATGCAAGACCAGCCCCACCAACTAAGCAAGATACAGTCTCAAGATAAAAAGGATTGCAGATATAGCTCAATGGTACAGAATCCCTGGTTCAATTCCCAGTACTTAAAAAAGAGGTAGTGGAGGAGGGAAGGTAGCGTTCGATACGTCCTGCCTTCAAGGAGCACCTATCTATAAGGGAATGACCGAATAGAGGCAGAGGGAGTTCTAACTTGGACTTGTGGGGTGGGAATGACAAGATCAGATTGCCCTTTGGAACCAGCCCTCTTGGCTGGAAAATGGGTTTCACCTCAAGAATGATAGGCAAGCACTCTACCACTGAGATACCCTCACTCAAAATACCCTGGCTTCTCACATTATATGTTCTTACAATTCAACTGAATTTCTGAGCTCAGCTCTTCATTCCTGGTACCTCAGACTCACTTCCACACACCTCACTTCCTCACATCCAATGCTTCAACTCACACCCCACATAGCCTCAGCCTCTCACTCCAAAATCTCAGTTCCCTTTGTCCAAGTCTTCAGCAGCTGCATTCCTCACCTCAAATACTTCAGCTCTTCCTCTAAGACATGCCGGTCATTGATTTAATCTGGGTTCTTAGTACTTTTTCCCCTTTTAGGAAAAGGATGGGGAAATACTCCCACAATGGACAGTGACTTGTTTGGGAGTGGTTCTCACTAAGGATGGAGGCTATCAAGTTTTCTGTGTATGGTTGTGATTTAAAGAAGTCCATTTTCAATGCATCTTCCAGATAACACAGGGGCATCCCTCACTCCCTCTTTGGAGATTGCGTATTTAAATGTTTTTATTTGTCTTTCTCACTCTTTCCTATCCCCATGATCACATCTCTAGTTTCAAATGCCTTATCACTAATATTTCAGAGTTTCATGGAGAGGGGTCATGATTTTATCACCTCTAATTCTCCAAAACTAGTCATAGAATCTTAGAGTTGGAGAGGTTCTCAGAAGCCACTAGTTCAGTGGATTTCAAAATTCTTTTTAGCCAATGATTCTCATCTTCAACCAAATATTATACGAAACCCCTGTAGATATGCTGGGCAGCAACTGGAGCATAGCCACATAAGCCCTGGGATTCTATGCAATGTGGATTGAAAACCCCTCATGGACTCAAGACTGAATTCCCTTCAAACTGACTTTACAAAATCTCCCAACAAGTGGGTAACTGTTTTCTAATGGCATTATTCCCCCACATTATTCTACCACACTTTGAACTGCTCCAGTTTTTTTTAGGAGGAGAGAGAGAGAGAATATCTTTTTAATATTTATTTTTCAGTTTTCGGTGGACACAACATCTTAATTTTATTTTATGTGGTGCTGAGGATCGAACCCAGGGCCCCCGCGCATGCCAGGCGAGCAAGTTACCGCTTGAGCCACATCTCCAGCCCCGAACTGCTCCATTTTTATTAGATCTGAAGAGTAAGTACCTTCATACTCTAAAATTGCATTCTAAACTTAGAGAGGGAAGGCTCTCATTCAGAAAAAAATGGCATAATTTTGGGGGGCTTCAAAGGTCAGAATGAGGGAGGGTCCCAGGGTCCCACCAGTGGGGTATCTCTGGTGATATTCAGGGCATCAATTTTCTGTAGTATTCCCTGTTCCTGGAGCGCTTGCCACAGCTTGATTGCTGGTGCTGCCCAGGGGACTGGCTGCAACCAGAAGAGCACAGCTTGAGGACCCCATGAGGTTGCCATAGATACTGATACGCAGGGATCTGGTGAGCTTGTTATTATTTGTATGTATCTTCCCTCTAATTGCTGTGGGGTAGCTGGAGGTTCTGTGGGTGTTACAGCAATAGGGATCAAGAAGGGTGTGTGTGTGCACACAGAGAGGAGTTTGTAGGCTCCAAAGTGCCACATGGACACGTCAGTGTGTGCTGTTGAGAAAGTAGTGAGGGAGGGAGGGGGAAGTGAGGTAAAGATAGAAAGGAAAAAGAGAATGGATTGATTTCCTTCTAATTTTGTAAATTCTAAATTTCCACTTTATTTGTTTTTTTCCAAAAGTAAAGGGCAGCACCAAGGACATGGTAGATAGTCGATGAATATTTGTTGAAAGGCAGCTAGTTACAGTAATGTGAGTTATTCCCAAGTTTTCACCCCAATATTGTTCTTATCATTTTTTCTTTTACCCAGGGACTTGATGCAAAGTTCTTTTTATGGTTACCCTGAAATAGCCAGTGTAGAGCCCTCACCCTCATTGGAGATGATATACCTCTCCTGGCAGGCACAGGAGATTGGCTAGTTATAGTCCTCTTTTTACACTTCCCCCTGGGACACTCTTAGGGGACTCCATGACAGCCCTAGTCTGTACTCGTTCTGACCTCTCTCCACCGTACACGAATGAATATAAAGTTTCAAGTATCAGCGTCTGGAAGTCAGGAACCAAGTCGCCTTGAGTACCGGGAAGGGGACATTGATGATCAACTGATATGCAGACTCCACTTCTGGAACACAGGCTAGCAGTTACTTTTACCTTGAAGGTGGATGACAGAAACTCAAGACTTACTGGCATCTCCATGTTCACATTCTCATTGCCTGCCCACGCTGGGACTTGGGACCTGGCTCTCACCCTGGTGCTTTGAGGTAGGAAGTGGCCTTACCCCCACCGCTTTACTTCCTGTTGCCCTGGGGATGGGTGGGGCATAGTGCTCTTAACCTCTACCCTTTCCTTGGTCCTTTATGCCCTCCTTCCAGGCAATAAATTAATGCTTTTACTCTTGGACTCCATTCCTTTCTATTCCCTAATCTTCTCAACTGGGCAGTCTCAGAGCAACTCCTTGGGCTATTGGGTAAGGAAAGGAGGGGAGTATTCCCTGAGAGCTTTGCTCCACCCACCCCTCCCCCAGGCTGCTTGGGAGGCTGGGACACCTCTCAATTGTCTCCCCTGTTTGCTGACAATAGACACAGGACTCCCCTGTGGGCTTCTTGCTGTAATCAAGTCTAAGCTGCAGCAGTTGGCTGAACTCCATCCTGCCCAGTTGGGGCTGGCCTCTGACTTGGGGTACAGCTGCCTTAGCAGATCAGGAACCTGCCCAGCCTGTTTCTCCTCCATGGAGACAGTTATGTGCCTCTGTGCTACCAATCTGTGATGTTGGGTACTGAGGAAGGGGTGGTAACTCCCTTTACCATTACACAAATATTTACTGAGGGTCTGGGACTGAATATGCAGGGTGAACAAAAAGACAGAGGCCCTGCCCAACTGAAGCCTACAATTTAGTGAGAAGGCAAATATTAAACAAATAACAGCAAACAGTTTTAATTAGATACCAGGTACTATTATAAGTGCTTTATGTGATTTAGCCCATTAAATGCTCACAACTCTGTGAAGATAGTATTTTATTACCAGTTCTCAAGGCAACTGAGGCACAGAAAGATGAAGTGACTTGCCCAAGGTCATATAGCTGGCTACTGAGTTACCCAGAAATCCAAGATAGATAGTCAGATGCCAGAGTTCATTCTATAATGTTTTAGCTCTCATACCAGAAAAACGTATCATTACAAAATATGTAAGTGCCATAAAATAAAAGTACAGGATGGCTTACAACAAAATGGAATGTTTTGTTCTTCCTTCTACTTGATCTTTTAGCCACCAAAGACACAAAGCCTGTGCAAATCATTCCCCTTTCTTCCCTTTCATTGCTGGCCTGAGTGAGAGTGCCACTTGCATCCTTCGCCTCTGGCCTGATCTCCCTGATGAAACCACTCCTGAAGGGTCCCCCACCCAAAAATGACGGCAATGATACTTGCACAAGGCTAGACTGTCAGCTCCCTGAGGGAAGACTGCCGGCAGCTTCTTCTGTACAGATTGTGGATGTCTCCAGCGTGTGCAGTTTGATACAGTCTTCTTGACCTTGGCCGTCTCTCCACTTGGTGAGAGCCGGGCTGGGGGTTTGGGACCCACGTGTGGAGACTCTCCCAGAAAGCTCAATGGTCCGGACCCATACGCCACTTCTAACCCATCTTCGCACGAATATTTCAGAGCCCTTGCAAGGTCCGGGACTAGCTCATAGACCGCGAACCTTTCAGCTCTGTCGGCCAGCGCTGGTGGTCCGGAGCTGGGACCCCCCCACAAACATTTCTCTGACGCTCCTGGCCCAGCCCCGGCCGCTCCCGGTTCGGGCGGGGCCGGTGACGGGAGGCTCCTCCCCGGGGGCGGTCCGGGGGCCGGGCGGGGGGCCGGCGGGGCTGGGGGCGGGGCAGGCGGGCGCGGGGGTGTCCCTCCCTCCCTCGCTCTCCCCGGTAAAGTCTCGCGGTGCTGCCGGGCTCAGCCCCGTCTCCTCCTCTTGCTCCCTCGGCCGGGCGGCGGTGACTGTGCACCGACGTCGGCGCGGGCTGCACCGCCGCGTCCGCCCGCCCGCCCGCCAGCATGGCCACCACCGCCACCTGCACTCGCTTCACCGACGACTACCAGCTCTTCGAGGAGCTTGGCAAGTATGGCCCGCCTGCCGCCCGCTGTCCGCCTTGGCCCCCCACCCTACCCCAATCGCCCGGGCGCTATGCGGCTCCTCGCCCCGCCCCCCGGCCCTGCACCGGCCGCTGCAGCGCCCCCTCGATCCGCCCCACCCCCAGCTTTCCCGCGTGCTGACTCCAGGGCCCCCAACCCTCGGTTCCTTGCCCCTCAGCTCCTTCCGCGCCCTGCAGCAGCTGCCCGGGCTGCTGCAACCTGCGCTGCCGCGGGGACTGCAGCCCCCGGACCGCTCCTGGGCGCTCTCCAGCCCCGCCCCTCCTGCACCCTTCAGGCGCCCCCCCTCCGGACCCCGCCTGCCTACAGTCCTGTCTCCACCCTGCTCAGAGATTCACTCTGCACCCTACCCTTAGGTCCCACGCGCCGGGCACTTTAGACCCTCCCTTAGCCCTGCAGCTCCAACCCCGCTGCGGTGCCCGGGTGTGGGGGGATGTTTGGTGCCCGGCCCCGCCCCCCCCCCCCCCCCCCCGCTAATGCTGCTTCCAGGATCCCAGCCCCGCAGCTGGGCAGTGCTGCAGTACCCCCAGCCCTTCCCCAGCCCTTCCCCCCATCCCTGCAGTGGTCCCGGGAGCCGCGCGCTGCAGCCGCAGCATCCCCCTCCCCTCGGCACTGAGCTGGCCGCTGCTGCAGCCCTAACCCCCACCACCACCACCCGCGACGCGAAGCCGGGCCACTGCAGCCCCCGCCCTACTCGCCCCCCTAGACGTTTCCAGAGCCCAGGAATGCGAGCTCCCATTTGGCGGGGAACGTAGAGGAAAATATGGGGAAGGGGAGCTATTGATGTCAGACTCAGAACTGTGCCCTCTTCCCCAAAGGCTGTCAATTGAGCTGGGTTGCGGTGGGATGAAGCCGGTATGGGAGGGAAGGGTTGAGCTTCACTTTCCCCCTTGGTCGATGGAGATTTCTCTTGGAATCATACTTTCCTTTTAACCTCTCCTTCCTCTACCCTCAACTATTACTGCAGAGAGAAGGGCAGGTTCTCTTTCTTTTCTGGTTCTCTTGGCCAGGACTGCAGGGCTATCAGTGAGATGCAGCAGGTGTGTGTTTGAAGCATCGCCCACCAGCTCCTGATGTACAGCCTGAGGTTGGGGCTGTTGCTTTGCCCAGGGACTAGATGAGGGGGTGGGAACCAGGTGGTACTCCACCCACATCTGTTCAGTGTCATGCTGTGGCTTCATCCTTCTGCCTCATGTTGGCTGGTGGTGGTCACTGCACTGGGGTATGTGTGTGTGTGTGTGTGTGTGTGTGTGTGTGTGTCTAAAGGTCTGCTGGTGAGAGCATCACTGTCCTCAGATTTAAAGTGTGTGTGTGTCACTCTGCCCTGCTCGGTGTCCCAGTTCTTTCCCCCTTCTCCCTCCAGGGGTGCTTTCTCTGTGGTCCGCAGGTGTGTGAAGAAAACCTCCACGCAGGAGTATGCAGCAAAAATCATCAACACCAAGAAGTTGTCAGCCCGAGGTGAGTGTTCTCCATCTTGGTTTCTCCCTGGGGATCCTTCCAGGGCCTTTGACTTCTGCAGGTACCCTGGGAATTGGGGAGTATGTTTTAGCACTTAAAAATGAGTTGAAATTTCTGGTGGACTTTGAAGCTAAACAAGGAGTTGTGTGAGGTATTGAAAATGCTTAGGGAGAAAAGAATGAAGAAGATGTAAGAGACATGGGTAACTGGAGTGATCCCTAAAGGCTTAAAGGAGTTTGATCCTAGGGAGTTGGAGGATCTGGGGTAGTGGGTGGCATGGAACAGAGAGCTCTTAATTTGGAGCACTGTTTAGAGTAGTGATGGCCACTGCAGGCCTGTCCTAGTCCCTGTGCCCCGATGGTGACTTTGGATGGATGCAGTAAATGAGCAGCACTGACAAATCCAGCCTCCCCTACCCACCAGGCGGCAGAACAGACTCCCAAGGGAAGAAAATCTGTAAACATCAGGGGAGGCTGCTACTGGCGAGGGCTTCTCGGGAACAAATCCTGCCAGATGAACTTGATTGCTTTTTTTGATCAAATTACAAAGTTGGTAGTGCAGTAGCAGATGTAGTCTGTCCTGGATGGAGAGTGATGATGCCTCATGGTCTGGAAATCCCAGTGGCCCAGTCTGGGCAGGAGCTGCCTTGCCTTGGGATGTGGGGAGCATGAAGGCCCAGACCTTGGAGCCTCACTTGTGAGATCCTCCCTAGTACCTGAGGCTGGAAGGGTCAGGGCCCATCTTTAACACCTCTAACGTATGCTTTGTGAACCTCTTATTGGGTGTTTGCCAAACTTACCTCATCTGATATGTGTAGACCCAGCAATGTGTGAAGCATTCTGCAAATAAGTCTGGTTAGTACAGAGAGGTCAGGTCTCTGAGGGCTGTAGAATGCAGCCCAGGGATAAAGGTTATGAGACTCAGAGAAAGGAATTAGGGCTGGGCAATAGGATACTGGAAATATATTAGGAACCAGTACAGATGCCCTGGGGAAGATGTGAGCTTTGGCCAATAATGATGCCAGCATCTCTGGGGTTAGAGATGTAATAGATGTCCCAAGCACTCAGAGAAGCTATAAAATTCCACAGAGATGACAGGGGCTTCTGTCATGTTGGCAGTTGTCCTGGGACCTGTTTAGCAGGACTGTGTTTGCCCCCTGGCTGGAGAGTCTCTCCTATCTTTACCAGCAGGGCTTGTTTTGCTGTCCCATCCCTGCCTCTATCTCTCACTGAGTGCACTGACTGTAAACTTGACTTGTTTATTTTCCTTCTCTCTGGGCACCTTGAGTCCAAGGCAGTGGTTGCTATAGAGATATGTGGGTGGTCAGATGCCCTCCTCCCCTAAGGTAGGGGAGATACGGGGGCTGGGCTCTCTGGCGGATATCCTTTGGCTAAGAATGGAAGGTGCAGGCAGGGACACCAGGTTGAAGATATGCCCACACATAGCCCAGGTATCAGAAATGGGGATGATGCCTGGAGTCTTCAGTCAGTGATGCAGTGCTTTGGTTTCTTTATCTCAACAGTATCCCCTCACCCAAGGGTGAGGAGGGAGAGACAACTGGAAGCTGAAAATCTGGGACATAAGATAGTGATTGTGGGGGCTGGGGATGTGGCTCAAGCGGTAGCGCGCTCGCCTGGCATGCGTGCGGCCTGGGTTCGATCCTCAGCACCACATACAAACAAAGATGTTGTGTCCGCCAATAACTAACTAAATAAATAAATAAATAAAATATTAAAAAAAAAAAAAAGATAGTGATTGTGGTGACTTTATGGAGCCAGCTGCCTTGAGCTTTCATCTTCTACTCCTTCCCTACCCACCTGAACTTCCCTGTGTGATAGCATCCCTTTCCTTTCTTACCTCCTTTCCACTTTTTTCTGTCCTTCCCAACTGGTATCTTTCTTTCCCTGCCCAAACCAGATGAGGTTTAATTTCTGATTTATTTTTTTCAACTTGAGAAGAGGATTCTTGTGTGAAATCGTATGCTTCAGACAGCAACTCCCCCTCTTTTGAGATGGTTATGCCAAGACTGGGACTCTCTTGTATACCAGGTTAACTTTGGGACAGAGTCTTGTTCCTGACTGATAGACTCAAATGCCATCAAGAAGAGTTAGGAACGTGCATGCCCGTAGTGTCTGGGGGTGGGAGAATGGGAGGATGTTGTCTTGTATGTAGAGGCAGCAAGGGGCATGCTAGGCTGGTATGGGCGATATGAACCCCTGGAGCAAGTTGGGTCAAGGTCCTCACTAGGCTGCTGCTGATGGGGTTAGGAAGTGAAGGCTGTGGCTTTCCTTCAGCCTCTCAGTTTACACTCTATATTTTATAAAGGTGCTGGGACTGGGTTTCACTCATCATTGTCTGTCTGTCTAGGGCTCCATAGGTGTTAGATTTCTGTGTCTGGGAATGTCATGGGCCCACCAGGGTAGTCTGTGAAGGTCTGAAGGGGCTTACTCTGTTTGCTGGGATTCCTTGCTGGATTGCTGTCTTATTTGTGATTTTCTGTGCTGCAAACTGAAAGGAGAGAAAGAGGGCATAAAGCTGCTTCTCCTTGGCACTCATGGTGAGGTGGCCCGGGAGGCCTGGGGAGAAATCACTTAGACTTCTGGGGGTCAGATATGGATGGGAAGCCTTCTTGTGGGTTGTCATTCCTTGTCATTGTAGCCTCCAGCACCCACATTGGTGGCTGGGTTGCCAGGTAGGGAATTCACGTGAATGTTCTTTGAGCACCTTTTTGTTTGTGGGCCTCTCTACCTAGTCACTGATAGTCACATAATGTCATTCCATTTGCTTTAAACCAGCAATAGGTGTGGAGATGGGGCTCTTACCAGAGCCCGTGGTTCCTAGCTTGGCTCTGCTAGGCCGAAGGAGGCATTTAAATAGGCTTGGATGCAGGAGCTAGTGGGCCAGGTGATGGCAATGATAAATCGTTATTTTAAGATTTAAGAGCACCCTCCCCACAAAGGAGCCTGAGCCCTTATGTCTTTTTTATTTTTAAATCTTCATATTCCCTTCTTATCTTTATTCATATGCATACAGATTTTCACCTCGTGGAGCATAACATTTTATATCCTGTTCTCTTCACTTGTATCCAAAGCATTTTTCCCATATTGCTACAGTTGAAGGGCAAATGGTCTTTTTTTTTCTTCTGCATGCCTTAGGATTTATCCTTGGAACAATTAGCATCATAAAAAAACTTCTGTATTGGCCCATTTATCTGGATTCCAGTTGCTTTCACTAAGATGGGTACTGGGAGTAATGCCCTTGGCCTTAATGAGAGATGCTACCAGAAACAGTGTTATGAAATCTGTTACCGCACTTGCTATATTTATTTATTTAATCTGTAAACCCTATGTGAAGAGATTTCTATTGAAGCTACTTTGTAAGAAAAGCTCTCCTCTTTGTGAGGACCTGAGGAGGTGAGGCAAGGGACCTTATCTGTTTTCTAATTTTTGTGTAGATGAGCACTAGCAAAGTGACTGATCCACACTCAGTATACATGTTAAATGAATGGATCAAGAAGCCTAACCAATCATGGTTACCTTTTGGCTTTGAGTCCTGGGAAACTCAAAGTCAAGTTGCTGGAGCCCTTGTTCCCTGGTGCTGGCTTGGGTTCCCCCTTTCTGATCCAGAGAACCAGTCTGCTGCTGGAGGAGAGGACAGATGAGGATAAATACCTGTGCTTGGGACAGGAGAGATGTAGGAAGTCAGTGTAGCTTATGGCTCCTCTTTTCTTCTTGTTAATGGTCTTATAGGACTGCTATTGGGACCGTCTCTGAGCACTGACTGTCAGTGTTAGTGTGTCTAATGGTCAACCTTGAGTATTGATTTAAAATGCTGCTTCCTAGGTTTTGTCCATAGAGCTTCGGCTTCAGGAGGTCTGGGGTGAGGTCCCAGAAACTGCATTTTTAACACAGGCTCCAACAAATTTCATCTAGGTAGTTCATGAGCCACTCTTTAAAAAAAATGCCATCCAAAATCAGCAGCAGCAGTGACAGTTGCTCTTGATACACTCCTAGGATTCACCAGCCGCACCTGGGGCTAGCCTTCTCCAGGTGGTGTCTCTTCCAGTATGTGGCCAACTGTGCACATGGGCTGATCTGTGATTAGGGGCCTCATTCTGGGCCCCCAGATTGGGATGCCAGTCTGCATCTGAGACTGTAGCAGGTTGAGTGATTGGTGTTGTGGCATGTTGGCCACCAGAAGGGTAAAGGCTGTCCCTTTCTGGGTCCAGCTGGCCCTGGGGACTGAAATGGGATCCCCTTGGATGGTGCCAGCTGGAAGTCCCCACCCCCTTGGTGTTGGCCTGAGTAGCCCCCATGACATTTGTGTCCCCTGTGGTATCTCCAAGTGATACTTTCCTGTTAAGGATCTGGGTGAAATGAGGGGAAGAGGAGGGAGGGTGATGTGGCAATGGAAGGAGGGGAAGAAGGAGGAGGAGGCTTTGTGCTATACCGGAATACCAGGACTCGAGGAAGCATTGAGAGATTGTGTGCAAAACCATGTTTTCTTATTGAGGATAAAATAGGCTGGTTTCTGTTAACAGAGAAATAGCATCCTTCATATAAATGAACTTCTCTGACTTCTCTCGTACCTGCCATGGATGAGAGTGCAAGCTAGAGGTCCCTTCTCTGTGCCAAGCCTTCTGCTGGGCCAGTTTCATTGTACAGTCATGATTTAGTCATATAGCCTGTCACCCTGCCCTCCTACCCACCTCCTCAGTGGGACTTGGGGTGCTGTATCAGGGTGGAGATGGAGGTTGGAAAGCAGGCCCTATCCCATAGGCAAGGCTCTTGCTTTTCTTCCTGTTGTTTGCTTTCGTCCCTTGTCATCATACCCTCGTCAGAAGCCGTGCTGAAACCCTAGAGGTGAGTGGCTGACCCCATTCTCTGCTGAGGCTGGAGACAGGGAACGGGGGGGCATTGGAACCAGCTCTTGCCACCATCTCTGTGCTTGCTGCTTTCTGAACAGCTTTGGCAGGCTGACTAGGGCCTGATCCCATGGGTGCCAAAAGGGTGGTGACAGGAAGAGATGGACACTTCGCACCTCTTGAGTGCCTCTCTGCAGAGGCCCTTTGTCACCTACTCATGGCCAGACAGCTCTGTCCTGGGACCATTGGGGAAACCAAGGCATAAAAGACTTGTTTGGGGTTTATGTTAGGTTTTGTTTTTGAGTTGTAGGTATACCCATGATTTTGCTGGTGCCCAGACCCCAGCAACCTCAAACAGCTTGGCCTTCACTGCCCCCGTAGCTGTTCCCTTTCAAACACAGGTTCTGGGTACTTTGTTCCTGTAGTGAACCCTGGTGTTACCACACTCCTCTCCATCTAGGCCCAGAGCTCTAAGCCCAGTGGAGCAAATCCCTCATTATTGCTGGCTGAGGCCCTGCTCTCATCTGTACCCACATTTTTGGACTCTGTAGTGGGGACATTTCCAACCACTCCCCCCCAACACCATCTCTGCTTCCTGGGCCCTCTCATCATCAGCAGCGGCAGCTTTCCATCTGCTCCCCTCTTTTCTCCTCCCTCTCTTTCCCCTCCCCCACTGCTTGCTGCTGCCCTGGGAGGAGCTATTTTTAGGGGCTGCTTCCTGGGATGTTTTACTTGGGGCTGGTTACCATGAAGGAAATGTCACCAAAACAGTGGGCAAAGGCTGCAGGCACCAGGAGCCATGCCGGGGGGAACAGAGAACTCAGCACTGACCCTGTTCTGGCCCTTGAAAGTGGCCAGTGTCCATAGGCAGAGCCTTGCCTTCTTGGGGCTTGCTAGTGACCCCATGGGGATTTTCTTCGTCAGAGTTGGTTTGGCACTTGAACTGTGGGGCACGTCTTGGCGCCTCTTGCCTTTCCCTTCTTAGAGCTTCCCTTGTCTTGAGATCCAAGGCCATGGTGGGGCTCAGGTCTTTGCATTGCCTGGTTGAAACTCTTGAAGTTAGGGCTGAAGGCAGGAGGTGCAGAGCCTTGGCGTTCACATGGGCACATTTCATTCCCTGTCCTGGATTCGTAGCACCTGTCTATTCCCCAGTGTTTGGGAGTAAAGGAATTAAGAAACCATGATCTCTGCTCATATATGACTGGTAGGTTTTGCTTTTAATTGAAGACTCTTTGCACCTTTTGAGTAAGAATCAAAGAGGAAGGGATGTGGTGTTGCAGTGTCAGGGGGAGGTCAGTGGGATTGTGGCTTGGGATTCCCACTGGTCAGTGCCCAAGGCCCAGAGCTGTTTATAAACAGCTGGAGAAGGTGGATTATGACACCAAATCCCTGTGCTGCCCTGTTTCTGCTCCTCAAAGTGATGCCCAACACAGCCAGATGGGGCTTCTGTTATTTGACTAAGAGGTGGTGGGACACATGGGAGGGCATCAAGATAAGGCCACCTCCCACCATCCAGTGTCTGAAATTGACAGGGCTGCTGAAAGTTTCTTACAATCTGTGTTGGAGTCATAGGCACTCATCTGTGAAATACCCTTTGTAAAGTGAAGGGTGTTTTGAGATTGGAACTCAGGGAGAGTCCTCGTAGCCAGAGTATGACCATATGTCCTTTTCTACTTACAGAGGGTTGTACATTTAGGTGGCAGCAGAATTCTTAGTTGAAGCCAGTACTTGAATTTGTGCTCTTAGAGAAATATCACTGAATCAGTGGGCCGGTCCCTGGCAGGGCCATGGAGAATTGGTAGCCAGCCCTCCCTGCCCCCCATCCTGGAGAGGGGGGAAGGGAAGCACATTTGGAGTAGGTGTCTCTCTTGGTGCCCAAGTGGTGAAACAGTTTTAAGGCTCTGTGCTCCCCTTTGCTACATGCTGTCACCTCACTAACTGCTTCCTCTTTTTTGCCTCCTTTGTTGCATCAGGTCACTCCTTATTGTCCTTCCTATGAAATTACAGCATCTTAGACCAAGTCTTGAAGCACTTGGACAGAAGGTGGGAGAGGCAGGGTTTCCAGGGATCCTGGTTTTCCCCTGCTGTGGGTGGGCTATTGGGAAGGGCCCAAGCAGGGCTTGGAGGACCAGAATAGGTGCCTGATAAGCTGCTTCTGCTTTCTGCTCCTGTTACCACCTCTGATCTTGTGGGGGGAACCTTGCAGAGAGCTGTGGTTGGAGCTGGGCTGAAGGCCGGCAAGGGTGGGTCTCCATGGCAGTAGCATACAGGCAGGCAGGAAGTGGCCCTGTGCAAAGCGGGAAGTGGCTGTTGTCAAACAGGAAGAGGGGGCTGGGCTGTGGGAGGGGATAGGGTAGAGCCTGGTAGAAAGGTGGGTGGGAGGAGGGTCAGCCTGGGAAGATCCTAGCTGCTCCCTAATGGTCACTGGAAGGTGGAATGTCTCAAGGGAGGAGGCTGCCTTTGTGGCAAGAACATCGGTTGATGTATCATCACCTTGGGATACTCAGCCAGGGCCTATTCCCATCACTGTGGACCAAATCCCTGTGCTGCCCTGTTTCTGTTAGTGTCTGTTAGTGGTCTCTCCCCTTTTGGGAATGCTCTGTTTAGCCAGTATGCCCTTGGACTTGGGAAGGATGCTTTCTACAAGTCATTACTTGTTCCTGTGGGGAGGAGCATTCTGCTTTTTCTCAGCCATGGACCACCCCTGGAAGTGACTATAGGACAGGAAATATGAGGGAAAGAGAGAAGCTGGGGTGATAGCCAGGCTGTGTATGGTATAAGGACACTGGGAGAATGTGGTAGTCAGAAACCATGTGGCTCTAAGCAGAGTGCTTCAAGATGCAGGGCACCACTGCCAGTGAGGCTGAGGAAATAGAGGGATCCACTGGCCAGGTGCTTCATGGGGTGGTCCTCTCTCTGAGGAGTTCCTGTTGCTCACCTTCACCTTTAGGCTATAGATATGGGCAGGCTCCATGCCCAGATGATGATGGAAGGTCTCACAGGAAGCCCCCCAAATAGGTCAGAGGACTCAAGTGGCATATTTTAGGCCCTGCATTTGCCCAGGCAGAGGGGAAGGTGGGTATTTCTCTCTTCTCTGGCAGTAGCAGAGGTGACCACATGCAAATGACCATATGCTTGGCTGAGGAGATCTTGTCCTCTTTATAACTAGGCCCTGGGAGAGAGGCTCTTACTATGTACCAGACACTATGTTAAGTACTCTATCCATATTGCCTCATTTAAACCTCAGATATTACTGTCTCCATTTTAGAAGTAGGACCTCCTTCCCAAGATACATGCCTGGCCAGTATGCCCTTGAACTTGGGAAGGATGACCATATGTCCTATGACATCTCCTAATCAAGAGTCACCTCCTGGCTGAGGCTTCCTGACCACCCTATTTAAACTTTCTCCCTTCCTTGTTTTACTTTTCTGTGTGGCACTTGCTGTTACCTCTAGCAAGCTTTTGAGTTTCTTATTGTCTGTCCCTCTCCTTCCCCAGCTCCACTAAAATGTAAACTCTATGAGAGCAGGGATTTTTGTTTAGTTTGCTCCCAACTCTCTCCCTGCATCTAGAACAGTGATTGTCACATGGTAGGCCTCAATAAATAAATTTTGAAGGAATGAGTGAGGCTCAGATGCATTTAATGACTTGCTGAATGTGGCAGTGCTGGACTCAATCCAGGGCTGTCTGACTCCAAAGCCAATGTGTTAATTGTTGTACTCCATGGCTTAGAATCAGTGTAAGGACCAAGGCACAGCCCTGGGGTTAAGAGAAGACCTTGAAGTAAGGATTTGAATTAAGAGGCTGATAGTGACCCTCTGCACCCTGGGAAACTCCTTCGAGGAGTTGAGAGCCTGAGCCCAAGTTTGTGTCTGCTATCTCTAATCTGAGTCACTGCACTAGTAAAGCCAAAGCACCCTTCCTTATTTTTAGTGCTATTACTGTTGTAGTACTAAACCATTAGCTAGTAAGAGACTTAAGGGAAGAGATAAACGTTAATCTTCTGGGCCTTTTCCTCAGCTGCCACCTCTACATTGCAAGATGCTGGTCTCTCATTCCTGTCTGGGCAGCCAAGCCCAAGATTTGTGCATCAGAGGTGGTAAGGTGAATGGTTAGAGACAGGGCCAGTGCATCTGTAGGTTAGGGACTGCCTAGTTTGGTACCTCTGTCTCAAGTCTGGGACTGGAAGGTGAGGTTGCTCCAACATCTGGCCAGATTGGGAAAAAGCAAGCTTCCCCAAGCCATCAAGCAAAGCTATCGTTGCTTCCTTGAGTGCCCTTGCTTATAGGACTCCCTAGTCATATCCCTTTACCTGGGACCAAGGGATACCAAGCAATGGGTATTGGGCGTTACCTGGGGTTCTCCTAGATACATCCTGGTCAGTGGACATGTGGAACCTGAGGATAGGAAGGAAGGCATGACCCAGATCTTTGGGCAGCTGGGATGGATTAGCTGGCAGCAGGAACTAATCTCTGCCTGTTCCCACCTCCTTTCACAAAGCAGAGCTATCACTAGAGGGAAAGTGGAGGACAAAGCTAGAGGTGGTTGGTGAAACAACAAATATGAACTCCTTCTAGACTATAATCCTTACATTATCTTAAACCAACAGGCCAGGGTTCTATCCCTTTTCTTCTGTGGAACCTTAGATAAGTTATTAACTTTTCTGGGCCTCAGTTTCATCACAGCAATCTATGATGAGAGGCAGTTATAGCACCTACCTGCTGGGGTGGTTGTGAGGGTCATAGGAGGCTTTACAGAGGCGTTCTGCTGTTTAGGGGAAACTTATTAATGGCTTATGTCTGGAATTTTCCATGTGATATTTTTGGGTGTAGAGAAACCCCTACCAAGAAATATAGGAATTGCTTGGCTTGGGGAATCAGGTTGCATTGGACTCAGTCCCCCAGAACCTAAAGTCTTTACTTGATATTCTCACTTTTTCTTATTCTGTCATTCCAGACTAGGTCCATATTACCTGCATCCATTTCCTGTCTGTGTTACCTTGAGTAGGTTATTTTATCTTGTTAAGCCTCAGTTTCCTCATTTGTAGTGCAATAGAGCTAATCAGATGGCCCACTTCACAGAGTTTCTGTGAGGATGAAATGTGATAATCCTGGCCTTTGCCTAACATGTGATAAATGCTTAGTGAGTGATAGTTATTACTGATACTGTTGTTATTAATAAGTCCTTATTGAGTCCCTGTTTATGGAAAGAACTCTAGGAAGTACTATTTAGAAAGATCCCCACTCCTTTGAAGAACTTGTGACCAAAACCGTTGTGGGCTGGGGATGTGGCTCAAGCAGCAATGCTCTTGCCTGGCATGCGCGGGGCGCTGGGTTCGATCATCAGCACCACATAAAAATTAAAAAAAAAATGTTGTATCCACTGAAAACTGAAAAATAAATATTAAAAAATTCTCTCTCTCTCCTCTCTCTCTCTCTCTCTCTCTCTCTCTCTCTCTCTCTCTCTCTCTCTCTCTCTCTCTCTCTCTCCCTCTCCCTCTCCCTCTCCCTCTCCCTCTCCTCTCTCTCTCTCTTTCTCTCAAAAAAAAAGAAAAGAAAAAGATAACCGTTGTACTATGTGATGTGAGAATCATGAGAAGCACAGTGGGAAGCTGAGGGGTAGCCAGAGGTGGAAGAAGTCACAGTCTACTAAGAGGAGCAGGGAAGACTAAAAAAAGGTGGCCTGGCAGATTCCAGTAGTCAGAGAGAAATAAAGTAGGGAGGCTCCTAGGCCTCCTAGCTCAGAGCAGCATTTTCTCTACTTCCTGGAGCTCTGCCTTCCTGTGGAAGGAATTGACCCATGCAACTCACTTGGATCTGAGGACTTGCGGATTCTGGTCATTTCCTAACAATAGAGTAATCCCAAAGGCTGAGTGTGAAGAAGCCAGAGCTCACATCAGTAGGTGACCAGGAGGATCCTGGGGAGAAGCAGAACTTGTGCTTTGGTTTCTCCTTCTATAAAATGGACATCATAGACTGGGGTTGTAGCTCAGTGGTAGAGCACTTGCCTAGCAAGGGTGAGGCACTGGGTTTGATCTTCAGCACCACATAAAAATAAATAAATAAAATAAAGGTATTGTGTCCTACAACTAAAAAATAATTTTTTAAATGGGCATCATAATATGAGGATATGAGGATAAATTGCAAGATGTGCCTGACATAGAAGTGAGCTGACTAAATATTTGTTGTTATTATTTTAAGTCACATTATCTTAATCATCAACATCTTCATTGTCAGGATCATTGTGTTTTGGCATTACCATGAGGACTACATAAGAAAATATATGCAGAATTCCTGGCATAGTGTCTGGTCGTGTATTAGGTTCAGTATGACTTTAGCTATTACACTAGTCTCCCCTCATCCTTGGTTTGGCTTTCTACAGTTTCAGTTACTTGTGGTCAACCATGATCCAAAAATATTACATGGAAAGTTCTAGAAAAATTAACAACTAATAAATTTTAAATTGCATGCTGTCTGAGTAGTATGATGAAATCTCTTGCCATCCTGCTCCATCCCACCTGGGATGTGAATCACTTCTTTGTCCAGCTTCTCCATGCTGTATAAAACTCCCTACCTGTTAGTCATTTAGCGGCCTTCTTGGTTATCAGACTGACTGACTTGTCACAATATCACAGTACTTTTATGTAGGATTTAATATCCTCCACAGTTTCATGCATATACTGGGGGTGTTGGAAGGTATCCTCTTCAGATAAGGGGACACTACTTATTTCTTCTTATTTTTTGAGGATGGGGGTGGTAGTAGAGATTGAACCCAGGAGCACTTTACCACTGAGCTACATCCCCAGCCCTTTTTATTGTTTAAAAAGAATGATACAGGGCAGGGGTTGTGGCTCAGTGGTAGAGCACTCGCCTAGCATGCATGAAGCACTGGGTTTGGTCCTTGGCACCACATAAAAATAAAAAATAAAGATACTGTGCCCACCTAAAACTAGAAACTAAAAAAATAATAAAAAATAAAAAGAGTGATATAGGGTCTTGTTAAATTGCCCAGGCTGGACTTGATCTTGTGATCCTCCTGCCTCAGCCTCCCAGGTTGCTAGGATTACAGGTGTGTGCCACCACACCCAGCTGTGTAAATACTTCTTCTTCTTTTTTTTTTTTTTTTGGTACTTGAGATTGAACCCAAGGGTGCTTAATCACTTAGCCATCCCCAATCTCACTGAGTTGCTTAGGGCATTGCTAATTTGTTGGGACTGGTCTCAAACTCACAATTCTCCTACCTCAGCCTCCCAAGTCACTGGGATTACAGGCATGCACCACTAAACCTGGCCTGTGTGCGGCCCGTGTTCGATCCTCAGCACCACATACAAAGATGTGTGTCCGCCGAAAACTAAAAAATAAATATTAAAATTCTCCCCCCCCCTTAAAAAAAATATTGAAAAAAAAAAAAAAAGAGCACCAGAGTTTTAACTGAAGATCTGGATTCAGATTCTAGCTCTGCTACTCACTAGCTTGAGGTCTTTAATATCTCAAATCATTTCCTCATCTGGAAATAACTGTCTCTGGAATTGCTGTGACTTGTTGCATTAATTCAGAAAATTGCCAGAAGTGCATAGTTGGTATCTAAGAATTGAAGGAGTATGAATAGCCAGGTGACCACAAGTATAATGGTTGGTTGAATACTTTTGTTTTTTTCTCTTCTGCTTTTAGATCACCAAAAACTAGAACGTGAGGCTCGGATATGCCGACTTTTGAAACATCCAAATATTGGTGAGTGCCCTGTACAGAGTGTTCTGTGGGTATTTTATGGACAGTAGAGAGAACCGAGATTGGTTGTTTTTGTGTATGGAGTCACCTCTGTCTGAGGGTCTTTATTACCTGTTTTTTGTTTTGTTTTGTTTTGTTTTAACCCAAGCAGGATAGCAGCTGTGTCTTAGAATTCTCAAGTTTTCTTGTTTAGAGACCTGAGTATCTCCATTGCAGCAGAGCCATCTCAGGGCTGGGATATGAGGCATTATAATAGGTTTCAGACTCCCTTTCTCCTTCCGTCTTTGGACTGAGGTCCAGAGCCCTCAGTATGTGAGGTTCCGGGCTACTAGCTGCCAGCATCCTTCACCAGGGGCCTTACATAGCCCTCATGAAAAACTCAGGATTTTGTTTCTAGACTTGAAAGAGTTTTGTTCCTGTTGCAATGTCCTGCTCACTCTGAGGGTTTCCATGGCACTTCCATTTGTGTTTCCCGGAGCCAGGAAAGCAAGTTGCCCACCCGCCTAGCTTCTCTGGAGAAGGGATGGCAGGGGCCACTTGGATGGGGAAGGAGAAAAAATTGAGAAGATTTCTCTCTGTTCCCATCCTGACTTGGGGGACAAGAGCACATTGTTGGTTGTTCTAAAGCCTGAGGAGGTTTGCCTGCCACAACCCACTCCAGCTCAGTTTTACATTGTTCAGCTGAAATAATCTTTGCCAAAAGCGTTGGCCCTGATTTGGTACTGTTTGCAGAAGGAAAGGACAGACATTGGGCTGGCTGCAGGGTTTGAGCAGAAACCCTGGTGCTGACTTGAGGCAGAGCAGGGAGCATCTCCTAGGTTTTTCCCTGAAAGTCCTGAGTCATCACAAAAGACAACACGTGTTCTGTGCTCCTCAGGCATGGCCTAAATATCAGGGCTCCCACAGTGCCCTGAGGCCTCCTGCTCCACTCTGTTAGCAGCCAGGCCTGTGAGGCCACTTGCAGAAGCTTGATGCTGCCTCCAGAGCTACCGGCCCGTGGCTCCCCAGGTCTCAGAAATCCATATGAGCTCATAAGTGGAGGAACTGAGGTCCTACTCCAGCCCACAGGGAGAGGAGCAGCTCTGAGGTAACCAGAACTCCAACCATGCAGGGCTTTATAGATCGTAATCGGTGGCTTAGATTACACCCAATGCAGATTGGCATAGCTAAGCCTCCGCTCCACCTGGTGCAGTATGTTCCATGGAGCCAAAACCTTTCAGCCAGTAAGTCCTGGCCTTAGCCCTCCTGGGTGGTCTTTGAGGTTAGACCTTCACCTGAAAACTGCATGGTGGGGACCAGTGTGTTGTCTTGGGTAAGAGATGGCCAACAGAGAAACACCTAGAGCAGCAGTCACAAATTGAGGCATGTTTAATTTGGCTGGCTCAGCAGTCTAAAAATATTTTTATTATTTGCCAATATTTAAAAACAAGATTCCACAATTTGGGGAAAAAAAAAAACCAAAAAACATTTCCCAGCTTTTTGAATCAGAAGACCTGGCTTTAAAGCCATCCACCAGCTCAGAAGCATTATTGGTGTACCAGCCTGGGTCTCAAGGTCTGAGGACAATAAATTTCCTTTCCTTTGTGCTTTGTATGACCAGCTTGTACAACAGTGAAGTGTTGTCTTCATGTAGAGAGGAGAACAAAGGGAGAGGGGTCAGTGATAGAGGATGCAGATTCATATCTGTATCATCTATGTTAAAGGTGACTTTGATCATAGAGGGTCATAATAAATAAACAGGAAGGACAAAAATGGGATACTAGCAGGAAAAAGTCTTAATCTCCTTTTTCTATATTTCTAGAATTAAATATATCCCTTTGACCTCTTAAAATTACTCAGTTTGGCAGCCCTTTCCTTTTCTACCTACCCCTAGCTCAGAGTAAAGACACCTATCCCAGGTGTGGTAGGAAGGCAGCAAGACTCAGGAAAAGCAGGCGTTGCAGTCACTTTGTCAGGATCAAATTGCCTAGAACTATGCTTCCATTTCCTATCTGCTTACAGGTCCTGGGGGATATTGGTTTGAGGACCAATTCCAGGGTTAAGGGCAAGCCAGAGGGAAGGGTGAGTCAGGGCTATGTCCTGGAAGCGTTGGCTGGCTGGGCGCTCTGGCTTCTGATGGGAACCAGGACTCCTGGAGATGTGACTGAGCTGCAGGTCCAGGAGACGGAGGTTGCCATGGATCCGGACCTGGCTTGTGGCTATAGAGGAGGCAGTTGTGTGCCCCTAATTCACTATTCCTCTCATCTCTCCACTGTTCCTTCAGAGCTGTGGCCCTTTTGGCCGTGGCCTTTTTAAACTCCATCCCAAAGAGAGACAATTAGATCAGCCCAAGGGTGGTACACAGTTGAGGAAGCTGAGAGCAAAGAGCAGATCATCAACTTCCGACTGTTTTCAGGGTTGTAGGCAGTTGAATTCAGAAGGGATATTTGGTACAAGGGGCTAGGTATCTCCAGTTTTTTCCCCTGATATTCTTAGCAAAGTTAAAAGCCAGTGAAAGAGTGAACCCCAAAGTAAACTGTGGACTTTGGTTAATAGTGTGTCAGTAGGGTTCATCGATTGTAGCACATGTACCACTCTGGTGTGGGATGCTGATAGTGGGGGTGGCTGTGCATATGTAGTGGTGGGGGTATATGGGAACGCTCTGTACCTTCTGCTCAATTTTGCTGTGAACTCAAAATTGCTCCCCCAAAATAAAGCATATTAATTAGAAACAAGCAAATAAAATGTCTATTGGATGTAATGCACACTGTTGAACTCGAAACAGCCCTGGGAGAGTGGCCAGCGGTGGGGAGTTGAGTGGAGGAGCCATGTAGTGCCGATAGTCTGAAGTCTGAATGGAGTGCGTTCTACCTGTGATCTGCTTGCTCTCTGCTCTAAATTCCTCTAATGAATAGACTCTGTCTTCCTTCGTGCTGAGCTGCCCCAGCAGTTTCGATCACAGTCTAGAGTTGTGGTTTAAAGCAGCACTTCTCAAACTTTTATGTGCTTATGAATCAGCTAGGGATCATGTCAAAATTCAGATCCTGATTCAGTAGGTCTGGGGCAGGCAGGGCTGGGGGTGGGGGTTGAGACTCCTCATGGCTCACTGTCTCCAGGTGATGCTAATGCTGTGGCCCATGGTCCATACTTGAAGAAGCCAAGGTTTGTGGCTTGGAGTCATGTTCACTGGGTTTGAGTGTGGGTTTTTCTAATTAGAAGCAAGTTATTTAACCAATATGTATCTGCCTTTGTTTTGTTGTCTGGGCCCCTTCATAGAGTAGCAAGAGGGTTTAGTAAGTAAAGGAGGCCAGGAAACAGAGGTGATAAAATGAACATGGAGATTTCAGCTTCCAGGACCCCAGCTCCAAGCAAAGCCACCATTTACCTTGGGCCTGGGGTGTTTTAAGCTCACAGTTAGTGTAGTAAAAATAGTTGCAAAGAAAAGGGAAACATTGGATGTGAATGACCTTCTCAGGAGGGGGAGAAGTCCTGCCATACCCGGCCCCTGGGGGTCACACTCAGTCCCCCACAAGCTCCTGTGGCAACAGGGCCTCTATCCCACCAAGATATTGCTTCAGATGTTTTTATTTTATTTTATCTTATTTTTAAAATTTTGAGACAGGGTCTTGCTAAATTGCTGAGGCTGGCTTTGAATTTGCGATCCTCCTACCTCAGCCTCCCAAATCGCTGGGATTACAGGCGTGCGCCACCGCACCCAGCTGCTGCAGACATTTTTAACAGTGACACTTTTTCAGTGTTTTTTTAGAAAAGGATTTGTTAAATGTAGTATATTGTTGGGTGGTTTTTTTGAGAATTGGAAATAGCCACAGCATTTGGGTTGTAGAATATGATATTTCATATATTCTCAGTCCTAGAAGATATGAAATATCAAAGATATGTAGGTGTTTTGACCTGCCCTTCCATCCACTGATTTTTAAAGAATAGTAATTAGGGTTTTGTGTGTGTATGTGGTGCTGGGATTGAACCTACCTTTACACATGCCAAGCAAGCACTTTATCATGAGCTATATCCCCAACCCAGTAATTAGGTTTTATCATTGAAATGCAGTAATGTTTTGAGTCCTTTTCCTAGATCTTCCTGTTTATAGACGTGGTCTGGCCCTCTCTGACCTTCATGCCGTGTCATTACTATATAATGGGCTGGGTGTCAGGTTATTTTATTCACCCCAGCCATAGCACCCTTTACTCGTACCTCACAGATCTCTAGTTGTGTCTAGTTATGTATTTGTTTAGTTGCTGGTTAAAGTCTGTATTTTCCCTTTGCCTGGAAGCTCTGCGATGGCAAGGCTGGGCTCCCTCTTCACAGCCATATGTATAATCATACCTGCTTTGAAATAGCCATCTAATGGGCATTATTGAGCCAATTAGAGTGGCCAGCACTTGTGGGGACAGATTTGAACTCCTTTACCTAAGAGGATGGATGGACAAAGTGATTCTCTAGTTGTTGCAGTATCAAGGATGTTGATGTCAGTTTGTCTTCAAGTCCTGTTTCTGCCACTTAGTGTGACTTTGGGCAGGTTTCTTTTGAACCTTCAGTTTCCTCTCCTATCTGATGAGGGCACCATAAGTAGCTACACTACAGAATTAATGCCTGGGTCCAGTAAAATAGTGCATGTAAAACACATGGTACGATGCTTGGCACATAGGAACAGCTCAGCTAAGTGTTAGTCATTATAATTTTGATGATTATCTTCAATAATCTGGTAGTTATGCTTAGAATGGCTCAGTCAAGTTTCTCCTCTTGTCCTCCATTCCTCATTAATTTTCTTTTCAAATTAAAAATGAAAATGATAGCAGTCTTATTCAGACCCCCCCCCCCCTTATCTTTGTGTGTGGTTGCCTACTCTGGGCATGCATCAAAGCCATCCAGGTCTAGGTGGCCTGGAAGGATTAGTCTTCCTTTGCTGCTCTTCTACTAATCCCCTCCCACCTGGGCTCCATGTGTGGCCTTCCTGGAGAAGGGCATATGCCAGTGACTCCATGTCTGGGCAAAGGCCTGGGTGCCTGCACCTCTGGCACTGTTCTCAAGGTCTGCAGTGCTGGGCAGGGAGCGGGCCTGGGGCAGGATCCAGGTGAGGCAGAGCTCAAGGCCAGGCCCAGCCAGACTTAGCAGGGCCGGGTGCTGGGGGCTGTCCTGGGAGCAGTTGTTAGCATCCTACCTGCTGTCCCGTCAGCTCACCATCCTGCTGCTGTTAGTCAGCTTCCTAATGAAGCTGGTCTTTGGCTTCTGGGACAGCTGATTTCCAGGGGATTATTTGTATTACACACTTTAATGCTTTTTAATAGCAAATTTTTAATTAAATGGAAAGTCCTTTTGGAAGCGAGGGAGCAGCCACAGCAGGACTCAGCATGAGGCACCAACTGAGACTAGAGAAGAAAAAAAAGGAGGGAGGAGGCTTTGGAGAGTTTGATTAAGCATGCTCGGTTAGGTGGGTAAGATGGATGCAGGGGTCTTGCTGTAGCTCCCTCCTTGTGTCCTAAAAGCCCTCTTCTGTCATCGGCAGATGTAGGGAAGTATGCAGGGTTGAATAACCAGATCAGATCAAATAGTGTAGGCCATGCAATGTGTAGATGGTTGTTCGGCCTTGGATCAGGCCCAGGCAGGCCTCTGTGTCTGCATTTGTCAAGTAAGAAAAACAAGGGGACTGTAGTGATGGTTCAGTGCCTCAGGGCGGCTGGGTGCTGTATTTTGCATTCTGGCTGAGCCTTCTTTGGCGTGTAGGGGACTTAGCGAAGTGCCTCAGCCCTTAGAAGATGCTCTGGCACTGGAAATGGAAGCAGTCTGGGCCTGCCAAGGAAGAGATAGCGTGATTTCTTTACATCTGAACACTTCACTAGTTGGTTTGGTGTCAGGCCATTCCTGAAGAGCTTCTTTAACTGCTGAGGACTGGAGCAAGGGTCAAACAGAGAGAGCCCTTTGGAACAGAGGTTTCTCATCGAGAGAGTTCAGGTGAGGGAAGGGACAGGAACATCAGGACAGGCAGCCAAAGCAAGTCGTGTTTACATTAAAACGATGCTCAGGGGTTGGCATTTAACCCAGAGGTGGCTTTGTGGGCAGAAGCTTGATGAAGAGACCTCAGAAGACATTAGATTGGTCTTTTGCCCAAGAGATTTGGAAGCAAGGATTGGGAAGAGATTATGCTTGCCAGCCTTTTCTTACAGTTGGTAACTTGCCCTAGTCTTCTCCATGTCTGCCCTCCTGGACCCATTTATGATGCTGTCGTAGGTATGTTTGTGAGCAGTCTCACAACCTGGTATGTGGGATGCCCTGTTTCTTTAGTAAGCAGTAGTATGAACCAGCCTTTGGAGTCAGAGAAGCCTGGGTTCACATCTTGACCCACCACTTAGTAATTCTTTGGCCTTTAGCAAGAGGCTTTATGTCTCCTAGCCTCCACGCCCTGTTCTATAAAATGGGAATAACATTCATCTCAGGGCAGTGTAATCAACTCCTTGAAGGCAGGCACTGTGTCTCTCCCTCATAAATGCCACCAGCTAGCCTAGGGGCTGGCATACAGTAGTGCTCACTAAATGCTCATAGAATCAGTAATGTGTGCTAAGAACTTCACTACAGGAGGCCTGGCACATAAGTATGTTAAACACTTGATAAACAGGTCGTCATAGTCATAGCCTGAATGTGGCTTAGCCTCCTGGGCCTGCCATTCGTTATCCTGCTTCACATGCCTTCCTGCTGGGCTCTGCTTTTCCATCTTCTTCCATTACCCTTCACTCTGCTGTTCTCATTTGCCCCTCTGAAAGTTCTCCTGGTCTTTCCCATTTTCCATGCCCCTGCTGTCAGTGTTGCTAGGGGTTTCTCAGTCTGTTACACCACCATGCACTATGTTTAGGGACCACCTTCTCTGGGACTAGCCCCTCTGGGAAGGTTTCTGCTTTTCTCGGTCTTGATTTACATCTTGGCCTCGAAGCTTCTATTTCTTGCCCCAGTTGGAGGCGGCAACCAGAGCACTGGTCTCTTGCTCTGTGGCTACATAACCTTGGCTTTGTGGGTGTTGAGCATGTTGCCACTTCTCGCTGCAGTGCCTTCAGGAGGGAGCCTGGTGAGGCTGACAGAATGGTACTGGGTGGGGTTGCTGAAGAGGAGGAGAATAGGATTTCCGAGTTTTCTCTCTGTTAATCTCTGTCCCCATCTCCTCTCTTGCAGTGCGCCTCCATGACAGTATTTCTGAAGAAGGGTTTCACTACCTCGTGTTTGACCTGTAAGTGCTCCTTTTGAGGGTGTGGGGCCTTTCCCTCCAGCTGGCTCAAGATGAAGGCTGGGGAAAAGGCTTAACTGGGTCTTCAGCCTCTGCCAACGGTCCCTCTCCTTTGCCTGAGAGAAAGGACTTGATTGTGTACTTTCTCCGGGCATGGAGCCGGGTTGGTACCCAAAGCCCCCTGGGGGTCTCATTGCTCGTGATCTCCCCAGATCTCTGTAGAGCGCCAGCCTCAATGTTGCTCTCACACTTCTGTTTCACAGTGTATCTTGTGCAGATGCTTGTTTCTTGTTTCTTGGTCCTTAGTATAGAAATAAAGTACTGCTCTTTGCATGAACTTAAAATTCTGGGAATTTGAGGGTAGCTTTTATTAGTCATGAACTGGGCTCCTCTTGGTCTCTCTTCCACTTTGGTTGTGTTTTAATATCTTAAAAGTGGCTCTTTACCTTCTGGAAACTCCTTTCCAGTGCTATAGAGTTAGGTTTCTGTGTCCTTGGTCTCATTCTCAACTTCAGTGGTAGGTCTGTCCTTTCTTGGATGGCATATGTTCATATTGGTCTCAAACAAAGGCATGTCTTTGGGGAGTAGGTTGAATATTTTCTCTTAGATCCCTGTATCTTCATTAGCTGCCTTTAATGTTAGCTGATCTGCAGGTTATGGAAACAGAAATATCCTGAAGAAGGGGGAGCCCAGGATACCCTAAGGAGGAGCCCCATGTCATTGAAGGATTGAGTATGTTCTGGGCTCTCAAAGTGTATGTGGAGTTAAGGTTTCTGTAAGAGCTGTTTTACTGTGTAACTCTGTTACCTCTTAGACACCGGGGTTGGCCAAGGGACTCCACCTCCTCTGACCTCTTCTTCTTCTGTTGGCTGCAGGGTTACTGGCGGGGAGCTGTTTGAAGACATTGTGGCTAGAGAATACTACAGTGAAGCAGATGCCAGGTGAGATGAAGGCCCAATTGTTCCAGTGCAGCTCTGGAGTTTAGGATTGAAATAAGTCTTGTCCACCTTAGGGGGCTGGCATTGTGCCTAATTGAAAAGCCTTTGGGGAAGATCAGAGGAACTCTTATCTGGACAGTGATTCTACAGAGCTGGACGAGGGCTGCATTCTGGGGGCAATATCAGAAGTTCAGAATTCAGCACCCCAGATCAATTTTGGCAAAGCCTCTTGAGTCTCCTTTACCCCATCACCCCAGAAATACCTTTTCTTTGTATTACCTCACACTGGTAAGTACACATGAGGGCCCTCTCAATCCCTCTTCTTTCTTTTGACAAATCCTACTATGTACAAGCCACTAAGTGGAAATCCTGGGGTGATTAGAAACATAAAAGATATGGTTTTTCCCAAAGGTGTATGAACTATGGGAGCCATCTCAGGAGCTTTTAGCCCTTGTCACTTTGTCCCTTGACTGCCAAGACCAGGTTCAACATGGGATTCTTTTAGCTGGAGTGCTGTTCCACAGTCCCATGCCTCAGCCTCCAGCCTTCCACAGAAGCCCTGATGGCTCCTACATGTGACACAGCAGAATTCCACCCCCACACAGCTCTCAGGCACTTGTTTGGCCTGACTTTCCCGCCTCGGCTCTTCCCCCAGCCCCGCTTCTCTCTGAGGGTGATGTCCTTACAACCTGGTTTTGATCATCCTGCCTGCAGCTTATCTAGCTTATGTGGCAGCTCGGGCTGCTTCTGGAAAGTGGGGGAGTGCAGCTTCCTCACAGATTTCTCAACCTCCAGCGGCCAATGTTTGCTGATCAACTTCAGATGCTTCAACCTCAGGAAAAATTCTCAAGTGGGGAGATGAATTCCAGTGCCAGCAGGGGAGGACCAGGCTGTGGGCGGGAGGAGGCGTGATAGCTCAGGGAACTGCGGGGAGGGGGGGCTGCACCAGTGGGCTTGGCCTGGCTCTGCTGGGACACTTCGCACTTTTGCCATTTTTGGCCAGAAGGCTCTCCCTGCTAGCCCGACTCTGTTCTAATAATACATTTCTGTGGAGACTTGCCTCTATAGTTCAGTCTTAAAGTTTCTTTAGCCCACTCTTGGGCTGTGCTAGGGCAGCCCCAGCCTTAGCTTCTAGGGGCCTGGTAAGACCCCTTGGCTCTTGCAGGACCCCCAGCACCTCAGATTTTAGAGAAAGGAATCAGAAGTTCAGCTACCTAGCTTAGCACACCTGGACATTCTGCAGACCTGCCCAGTACACCTGGTGGTGCATGATGACTGGGCATCTGTTCTCTAAGCTGGGTTTTTCCTCAGCACCACTGACCTTTTAGGCTGGGTAATTTTTTGTTGTGAGAGCCTCTCCTGTGCATGGTAAACACTTAGAAGCATCCCATGCTAGTAGATGTCAATAACAGCCTTCCCCCTCCCTAGGTTGTGACAACCAGAAATGTCTCCAGATAAACTCATCCCCATTTAAAAACCACTGCTAGCTGGGTGTGATAATACACACCCTGCAATCCCAGCAGCTCTGGAGGCTGAAGCAGGAGAAACGTGAGTTCAAAGCCAGCCTCAGCAACTTAGCAAAGCCTTAGGCAACTTAAAGAGACCCTGTCTCAAAATAAAAACTAAAAAATGCTGGGGATGTGTCTCAGTGGGTAAGCACCCCTGGATTCAATTCTTGGTACAAAAAAAAAAATAAAAGAAAACCATTGCTGTAGTCTGCTCATGTTTCCTGCCAGAAGTTTGACCACAAGGCTGGCAGGAGGGTTGTAAAAGTGGACAGCCTGCTTTAAGAATCAGCAGCTTAAGCTGGTTATGGTGTTGTATACCTGTAATCCCAACTACTCAGGAGGCCAAAGCTGGAGGGTCACAAGTTCAGAGCCAGCCTGGGCAACTTGGACCCTTCTCAAAATAAATTTTAAAAGATCTGGGGATATATCTCAATGGTCAAGCACTTCTAGCAAGCACAGGCCCTGAGTTCAATCCGCAGAACCACACGCATGCAGACACAAAAATCAGCAGCTGCATGTAATTCTGGATCTTAGTTTGTCTTTTCTATGCACATTCCTCAGAAATACTCCTTGGTGCCCCGTTTAAAAATCTGCTCAAATATATTGTTTCTCAAAGAAATCTGTGTTTGTTTTAGCTCCTCTACCAGATGATCAGCTTCAGGGAAGCTACGGGTCTTGTTCATTGTTATGTCCTGTGTAGTACAAAGCAGAAGGCCTTGGAAGCACTTAGTGAATGTTTAAATAAATGAAGGAGTACAGTCATCCCAAAACAACTTAGGGAACTCAGTTGCACTCTTCCTGCTTAAGTTGCCAGCACAAGTTTCTTCTCTAAGAATAAAGTTACTATATAGGGAAATAGAAAAAAGGTAGGGGTTGGATGGTCTCACCTTTCTCAGGAGCCTGGGATGTCTCCTGATCTCTTAAAAACATGTTGGTTATGTTAGGCCTTTATAGACAGAAGAATCCATGGTGAATCTCTATTCTAGTCTCTCTCCTCCCATTTAGTGAGTGACCCTGGGCAAACCACTTAATCTACCTGAATTTCAGTTTCCTTTTCTGTAAAATAAGTATTGTTGAGGATGTGGAGGAAAGGGAACCCTGTTGGTATTGCAAATTAGTACAGGCTTTTTTTGGAAAACAGTATAGATGTTCCTCAGAAAACTAAAAATAGAATTACCATATGATCCAGCAATCCCACTACTGGGTAAATACCCAAAGGAATTGAAATTAGTATCTTGGAGAGATGTCTGCCCTCCCATGTTCACAGCGGCATTATTCACAATAACTAAGATGTGGAGACAACCTAAGTGTGTGCCAACAAGTGAATGGATACTAAAAGTGTGTGTGTGTGTTTGTGTGTGTGTGTGTGTGAGAGAGAGAGAGAGAATAGCAGAATACTATTCAGTCTTAAAAAAATATATATGAAATTTTGTCATTTACAACAACATGGAGGGCATGAAATAAGCCAGGCACAGAAAGACAAATACTACATGACATTATTTATATGTGGAATCTAAAAAAGAATGATCTCAGAAGTAAAAGTAGAGTGGTGATTACCAAGAATTGGAGTGGAGGTGGTTGGGTAAAGGAAAGATATTGGTCAGCAGATACAGAGCTTTAGATAGGAGTAGGTTCTGATCTATTGCACATCGTGGTGACTGTAGTTGCTAATAATATGTGTTTCAAAGTAGCTAAGAGAGGATTTTATATGTTCTCTCCACTAAGCAATGGTAAATATTTGAGGTAATGGAAATGTTAATTAGCATAATATACTCATCCCACGTTGTAAACATGTATAAAAGCAACACATGTCCCCCACAAATAGATGCATATTATTTGTCAATTAAAGATAAAACAAAACATTAAAGAAATGAAATGAAAACAAAATGGGTTGAACTAACTCATCATTCAGTGATTCTCTATGAACCTGTGACCTGTTGTTACATGCTTTTAGTCCATAGCATGTGGTCTTGGATGAGATGGTTTAACCCTGTAGTGACATTTTTTTCTCCTGCTTTTTCAGCCACTGTATACATCAGATTCTGGAGAGTGTTAACCACATCCACCAGCATGACATTGTCCATCGGGACCTGAAGGTATTACCAGGCTCCCCTCCTTTGCCTCTTGCTTGTGACATGTTGGCGCCACCTGGTGCTAGATAGTGGTACTGTGTGGACCCAAAGAAGGCTCCCTTTGGGCTCTGCGGGGGGGGGGGGGGGGGGGGTGCCTCACAAGGTTCTCGCTGTTCCTTCTGTAGCCTGAGAACTTGCTGCTGGCAAGTAAATGCAAGGGTGCTGCCGTCAAGCTGGCTGATTTTGGCCTCGCCATCGAAGTGCAAGGAGAGCAGCAGGCTTGGTTTGGTAAGGGTGACACTGTCTTCTCAGTTATGCAGTCCCCACCCTTCCTCCTCTTTCTGATTTGCCTTCCTCTTTCAGAACTAGAAACCAGACCTTTAATGGTCCTGGCCTCCTTGGAGAGTGGAGAAGGGTGGGAGGGTGCAGAAATCCCTCCTGGCCCTTCATGACTCAGTAAGTCTAGCTGTTGTCAGCACTGCGTTCTTGCTGCCTCTGGGGAGGCATTGGAGTTCCTGGTAGGCACATGGACTTGCCCTCTGATTTAGATTCCAAGCACTATGAGAAGCCCAGCCTCTCATCTCTCGCAGCCTGTGTGCTGAAAGCTTATGTAGCAAAAGCAGCAGGATGAAAAGGGCTTTGGAAGAAATTGCTGATATGGATTTATTGAGAGAGAAAATGGGTTCAGTGTACCTCTGCTCTCTCTTCTGCTGCAGGTTTTGCTGGCACCCCAGGTTACTTGTCCCCTGAGGTCTTGAGGAAAGATCCCTATGGAAAACCTGTGGATATCTGGGCCTGCGGTAAGCCCATTCCACGCCCTCAGCTTTTCCGTGTTAAGGGCCCTCGGCTTCCAGTGATGGCGAGAAAGAAGCATCGCTATTCCTTGCGGGTCCCACAAGTGCCTGGTGTATGTGAAATCATGGTGTTTGCTCTCATCCCCTTGGGAGGGCTGTTCCCATCACACCCTCCTCCCCAAGTAACTTCCTGTATTATGTTGCATCCTTCTTAGAGAGGGAATTGTCCCCGCCTTAGAGGATAGGTTGTGCTTAAAGAAATCTCTGACGTGAGAGACACAGCATTATCGGCTGGCATCCACCTCTAACTCTGGTCTGGCCCTTGTCATTCTGTGTGGCTCTGAGCCCTGCATGGCCTTTCATAGTTCCTCAGGGTAAAGGTGACTGAACCCAGTGACCTGTGTGTTCTATCTCATAGGGGTCATCCTGTATATCCTCCTGGTGGGCTACCCTCCCTTCTGGGATGAGGATCAGCACAAGCTGTATCAGCAGATCAAGGCTGGAGCGTACGATGTAAGGACTGTTTTTCTAAGAATCAAACAAGAACATCAAGCAGGGCACATGTCCTGCCCCTTGGGCTCCGTCCAAGGGAGGGGGCTTGTTTAGTGTGTCACATGACATAGGGGATGTCATGGGACTTTGAAGATCCAGGGATGGGCAAACAGGACTCAGTTCTTGCCACCCTACGTCCAAGGAGCAACTTTTTTTTTTTTTAACATCCTTTTTGGTAGCTATAAAATTAAGGAACCCACTGAAGCCCTTTGATCTTTTTTTTTTTTTTTTTTTGCAAAGAACAGAGAAGCTGCATCACACAGGGACGAGAATTCTAGAGTCTCTTTCCACTGCATTGGTACCTTAGGCACATCATTTAGCCTCTTCCCCCAAGTAGAGAGATGGAGTTGAACCAGAGAATGTTTGTTGGAGTCTGCTTCCTACTGTGATCTGATATTCTGGCATTCTAACCATCATTGTTCTATTTTCCTTTCCTAGTCTTTTAAGTTGACACAGGTTCTAGGATATTTCCAGGGCTTCTCCAACTCTCTCTGAGGCAACTTTGGGTACCATAGAATATCCCAATTATAGGAGTTGGGATGAAGATATAGCCTTCGTTTTAGGGTGTGAGGCTTACAAATTTCATATCCCACCTCCCCCTGTTCCTGCTCCTTAGTTCCCATCACCAGAATGGGACACAGTGACTCCTGAAGCCAAGAACTTGATCAACCAGATGCTGACCATAAACCCAGCAAAACGCATCACGGCTGACCAGGCTCTGAAGCACCCATGGGTCTGTGTAAGTGTTTTCAGCTGTGGACTTGGAGATCAGTGGTGACCGCTTATGTTTATGTTCCTTTTTATCAGCAGAGAATCATTCTGGTTCCTGAGTGAGGACCCAGTAGGCGGGGCAGGAGACTGAGTGGGGCCCAAGGTTAATAAATATCACCGGGGGATCTCTAGGAGGCAGAAGGGGCTAACAGGCCTTTATTCGTCTCTCCCTTGGTTGTGAGGCTGTATTAATGGCTCTCTTTTTTTATTTTTATTTTTTTGGCAGTGCTGGGGATTGAACCCAGGGCCTTGTCCATACAAGGCAAGCACTCTACCAACTGAGCTATATCCCAACCCAGTTCTAGTCTTAAATGAGGGCTTAGGTTGACTCTTGCAGACTCTAGGTAGTTGATGATAGAAAGCAGCTGGCAGAAAGTGAATCCCCAAGTCCAGGGCATACTCAGGTCTCACCACTCATACAACTCTTAACAACTGTGACCAAGACCCAATGAATAAACCAAAGAGGTCTCTGAGCTATTAAAAAGAGCATCATGAAATTCAGTCCTGAAGCTCCTGAGCTGGGAGGCTCCCCTAGGCTGTTGATGTGGGTTGACATACTTTGTTTTCTGGCATAGTTGGTATCTTGACAGCCATTATGCATTTGTTTATTTGTCCCTTCGTTCATGTGTTTACTGAATGCCTCTTTGGTGCAGATGCTAGAGGATACGAAGGTGAATGAGGCATTTTTCCTGCTCCAAAGATCTGGAGAGACAGGCAGTCAAACAGGCAACCATACTACAGTGTGAAGTATGCAAAAGAATCTAAAGGAGTGCAGGAGTTCTTGCTGTCCCTGGTGGGCAGTGGGGTCATCAAAGGCTGCATGGAGGAGGTGACCTCTGTTCTGGCTCTTGGCAGATAACTAAGAGTTCCCCAAGATATTACCCTGTAGACAGAGGTTAGCAGGAGCCAGAGTAAGAGGCCATGGGAAATCAAGTTCAAGGAATGTTAAGTAGTTTGGTTGTGAATGAGGCCATGACTATAGGAATCCAAGACAAAGAGGCCCTAAAGATTCCCTGACATCCAAGTTTCGGCCTAAGGAGTTAGGGTTTTATTCCGAATGCATAGGGATCCATTTAAGGGTTTTAAAGAGAGTGTGAAATTTACATTTAAGAAAGATCATTTTGGAAGCTCTGTAGAAAATGGAATTAATGAAGAAAGAGGCTGGAGTCAGGGGAGCTTAGGAAGCTGTCATAACTATATAAGCAACAGATGAGGTCTCCTCTGAGGATAGAGATGGGGGAGTGGGTAGTGTGAGGAGTGGAAAAATTCAGGAGATATTTGGGACACAGAATCTAAAAGATTTAGTGCCCAATTGAATTGGGGAATGAAGGAGAGAGGGATCTGTGGGAACTGCCATGTTTTGCCATTGAGCAGAGAATTGTATCATTCATCCATACGGAAGAAACTCAGAGGAAAAGCCAGTTTGTGAGAAAAGATGATGATTTAGTTTTGTACACATTGAGTGTGGTGTCAAGAGACTTTAGCTGAGATACCCTGTGGACAGTTAAAAAATATACCTGTATGGTCTGGGGATGCAGTTCAGTGGTAGAGCACTCACCTAGCATGTGTAAGGCCCTAGGTTTGATCCCTAGCACTAAAAAAAAGAAAGAAAGAAAAGAGTCTTAGTCTTTTGTATATAGGTGATGTTGAGGCTGTAGAAGATGGGATTGTTTCTATGCTGATCAAATTCTTGAGTTTGTATTCTTCAGTAAAAGAAGAGATGGACACTAAACATCAGCATTTAAGAACAAGGAGAATTAGAGGAGCCAGCAAAAGGGACTGAGAATGAGAATTTCTGTAGTCAGAAAAGAATCAGAAGCAGAAGATGTAGAAGCTAAAAAAAGAAGGAGTCTCAGTAAGGGAGCACTGGTAGTATTGCAAGAGAGTCCCTGACACAGATCAAAGAGAATGCATGGGCTCTGACCATGGAAAGGCTATTCTTTCATCATTTCACAAAGACAGTAGAGTGAGATAGAAACCTGTTTTGGGGCGTGAAGAGGAAGTAGGATTGAGGAGGTGCATAGGAAGTGAGGCATGAAGGGGGAAAGAAATGATACTCCTTAGAGGAGGAAGATATATCAGAGAGGTTTGGGTTTCTTTCTTTTTTTGTTTTTTTTTTCATTTGTTTTTTGACTAAAGAGTATTTATTAATTGTACGTTTTAGTAGGGTTCATTGTGATAATTTAATACGTGCATACAGCATATGCTCTTCAAATCCAGCTTCCCTTTAATCCCCCCCGCATCTCCAGTTTCACTGTTCCACACTCAGACCCAAACCTTTTTTTTTTTTTTTTCTTTTAACTTCAACATATGAGAGAGAGCATGTGGTCCCTGTCTGGGTCTGGATTATTTCACTTAATATAATGTCCTTCAGTTCCATCCATGTTTTAAGGACTTTGTTTAAGGAGAAGATTAAATATAATGTGTAGATTACCAAGAAGAATCTAGTCCAGAGGAATGAGTCGACAATTATATCTAATTTAGGAAGCAAAGGTTTAAAGAGGGACTTCTGAGCTCTGCTCAAGAGGTCCACCCTGGTGTGAAGAATGATGTTCTGAGACTTAGGTTGGGTTGTGGGTGGGTAGAAATCAGCTGGTGGGTGGGGGCTGAAACAGAAGCAGTATGTGCATGGTGACCTCATTTCTCTTTGTGGAGAAGTTTATGCTGAGGAAGATGAGGTGGAATGAGAGACTTGGGGAGGTGGAGAGGTGGGGAGAGTTGTTTCAGGCGCAGGAAAGAGTTGGCCAGGGGTGAGGGCAAGGATTATGTGGTTATGGGCACCAAGCTGCAGGTCCTAGCATTCATTTTTCTAATAGTTTGGCAAGACAGCAACAGCAAAAGTAATGCTGAGCAACTTAAAATGGAAATTCAAAAATTGGGGAAGTAGCCCGCTTGGTGGTGTGTGCCTATAATAGAAACTCAGGAGGCAAGAGGAGTGCAAAATCAAAGCCATCCATTAGCAACTTAGCAAGACCCTAAACAACTTAGGGAGCTCCTGTCTCAAAAAGGGTTAGGGATGTGACTCAGGGGTTAAGTGCATCTGGGTTCAATCCCTGGTACCAAAAACAAAACAAAACAGGGAAATACTATGTCCTGAGGATCATTTTTGTGGGCTCTACGTTTCATAGTCCTATATATCTCTATAGCCCCTGAGGACATCACTATATTATGACATTTCAAAATAATTGGTTCTTCTATCAATGATCCCAAGGAAGCGGAGGCCATGTCTGGATTCTGTTTAAGGAGACAAGGAAGTAACTAATAAATATATCAAAGTTTTCATCCAAAATGATGAAAAGAATTGATCCTTCAAGGTATACATCCTTAGCTTCTGAGACCCCAGGTTCATTCAGGACCTTGTGGGGTATGTTGAGAGGGGCTCTTTAAAGGAATGAATGTTATAGAAAGCAGGGACCTCCCTGTGCTGTCACTGCTCAGAACCTGGACCACAGCAGGTGCTCAGTAAGCAGTTGCTGAAGGAATAACTGCCAGGCTCACCACACATAGGATAATCTTTCCCGTTTGCAGCTTCCTTTGCCCAAGGAAGATTAGAATGTTCTCTCTGCACACTCATATAGCATCCGTTATCAGTGTGCTTTCATGTTTAGATTGTCCTTACATAACCTTGAGTTTGGGCTTATGCCTTTATTTTGTGTTTTCATGTCTGTGACTTCATTTGATCTTCAGAGCGAATGTGGGGTGGCTGAGTACACAGCTCTGTCCTGGCATAGCCACTGGTGCCAGGACTAAAGTGAAGGGCAGAGAAAGGGTCTGGAATGGGGGACTCACAGGCCTTTCTGTTTGGTTTCTAGCAACGATCCACGGTAGCCTCCATGATGCACCGCCAAGAGACTGTGGAGTGTTTGCGCAAATTCAATGCCCGGAGAAAACTGAAGGTAAGTCTTGGTTTCTGTGCCACTGGCCTCCTGAAATCAAGCCTGTTAACAATGCAGGTCTTGCCCCCTTAGACAAGGCAGCTCTGCTCCTAGTTGAAGCTAAGCTATGCAGGTTGTAGCTAAGCTATGTTGGGGATGCCAGAATCCTGTGACTCCAGGCTCTAGCCATGAGCTGCTTTGCCTGAGGCCAGGCTATCCTTTTATAGAGTCTGGTTGAACTCATAGGACTCTCCTCCTTTCCTAGGGTGCCATCCTCACGACCATGCTTGTCTCCAGGAACTTCTCAGGTATGTTTCCCAGCTGAACACTTTAATTCTGCCGAGGTGAGTGGGTCAGGCATAGCGCACAGCCAGCCTAGGCAGTGTGGCTGTCTCAGGTGATTCCTTGAGCAGGATTAACAGGGATCCTGTTCTGAGGGTTCTGCTGCTGAGTCCTCTTACTGAAATTCTTGGTGTGAGGGGAGGAAACTTCACTTGGGCTCAAATTTATGAATTTGTTCCTTAGAACCTCCCAAGGAGTAGCCTGTCCAGAATCCTATGTACTTTATCCCTATACATTTTTATTGAATTCCCTGAAGATTCTCAGCACTTTAGGGTTATAGCCAATCTAGGGTATTGAAGGATGCGCTGGAAGGGAAAAACAAAATCAAGTTGAAATATTATGAATGTTCTCAATTGCCACCAACTGATCACTAGGGTGATCTCTTTCTTCCTTGTGTCCAAGTAGAGATGACTAATAGAAATTATTCCAGATGTTTAGACCTTTTAAGGTGACTTAGGCTTAAAATATTTTCTCTGATACTAGCTGTAAAAATGAAGAACTAGAGACCAGCCAGTGGAAGGAAAGGAACTTAGATTTACATAAGGAATCAAGAGAGTTGGGATCAGTAATTTGTAAGTCACACTTGACATTATTTCTAAGATGCAAGACACTCCACTCCCCTTTGCCCCCTGCTTTCAACCCTACCCCCAGTATTGTTTGCCCTCAGTTGGGAGCACGGTGGGTTTTCTTTGAGAAAAAGATTAATATCAAGGCTTAAATGAAGACAAAGAAGTCTGTCCCCAGCTTGCTGTAGCTCTGGTCTTCCTTCCCTCTAACCCCAGCCTCGCTGTTTGGTTCAAGAGCCCTTCTCATCCTCCTAACAAGACTCCCTCCCGTGCTTTCCTCCTGCACCACCATGGAGAGAGGCTTGTGTGGGAGCACCAGCCACAGTCAGGGTGGGCAGCCACTTTGGGCAGGGGTTGCTTCCTTGAGCTGGAGTCCTGATGGGTTCCGCTGTGCTGGTTCCAGGTAACCCATGGGCTTTAGCTTGGAGGAGGCTGCAGGTAAGAGAGCCTAGGGCTTCACCAGTTCCAGCCCAAGAGTCACAGGCTCTGGGATATCAGGGATGGATAGTGAGCCCCAGTCATGCCCCATCCTGGGCTTTTACCACTTATACAGGGCACTGGGAGCAATGGGTTGTCCATCTGCCACAAAGATGGAGTTGTGGCCCCACACTGTGCTTCTTTCCTCTAACTGCTTGCGGCTTCTACTTTCTGGGGTTAAGAGCTTTTCTAGAGGATGCTCAGGGGCATTTTTATGCTGACCCTTGATGTCTACCTGTCTTCTCTTCTCTTGAGTTAAATGCGAAGACGGGCTACTGCTTCTCTTTTAGCCTGGCCCATCAGTAGCATTTCCTGTCCTGTGGCCTTTGGTCTCCACATCACCCACCCACAACCAGCATTTCAGGAAATTGGTGTCCTGGTTTCAAGAAGTCAGTCTCTCTGTTAGGACGTAGTACTTTAGTTCATCCCTAAAGAGCCTTCCATTCTTGTTGCCCAGACCTCATCTGGCCTTTGAGCTCACTGCCTTGGATCAAAGAAGATGCAAAAAAAAAAGTTCTTTAGGCTTCTAGGATGGCCTCTTCTGTCTCTGGAAATTTCTGCAGAAAGAGCTGTCTATAGGTGTGTCAAGGAGGAAAGGCACCTGTGATTCCTTAGGCACAAACTAGGCTATTTCCCAAGTAGACCCCAAATAGTGGGGCCACATCTTAGCCCTGGACTTTAATAGCCTGGTGAATGATGAAATCATAACTTCCAGAATATATTTCTTCAGAGGCCTTCGTTGTCTTTCTGGGGACTTATTTCTTAGGCATCTTTACCTCAAGACACTGTGAAGCACAGGCTGAGTAAAGCTGCTTCTCTTGGCTACTTCCCTTAAGAGGGAGAGCCCTTTGTCTCTGAGAAGTTAGGGGTCATAGAGCTGGGCCCATCTGTAAACTTTAGCTGTCCAGAGGCCATGTAAGTGCCATTCTTTCTACCATTCCGAGTGTGTTGAGGGGAAAGGGCTGCTCTATGCTCCAGGCTCTTAGCTACAGAGCTCATTTATGTCCTAGGGAGGGAAGGTCTGAAGGTGAAGCTTGGTATCCTCACAGCATTAAGCAAGGGCTGGATCACCTCAGAAAGGGCACCTTCCTCTCACCAAGTCAGGCTTTTACCTATGAACCCTCACCTGAGTTGGTCATGGAACAAGCACTAAGTACATTTCCACAAAGTAGCTATATGGTGTTCCCTTCACCTTGTCCCAGCCTGGTCCTCTCAGGCTCCTGGACTGCTGCAGGACTGGCTGCACCTGCCTCATCGGCCTGCCCCTGGCGCCTCCGCTCCCCCAGCTCGGCTGGCTTGGCCATGCCGCCTGGGCCCTGCTGTGTGTGGGCAGCCAGTGGTGCCCGTGCCTCATGCTGGGGCATGCTCGCTGCTGACTGGCCCCCGTGGCTTTGCGGCAGCTCTGTGCACTGAGAGATTGTATCCCCTCAGTTGGCAGGCAGAGCTCCGCCCCCGCCTCGCCTGCCGCGAGCGCCGCCAGCCTGGCCGGGCAAGGTACGTGGCATGAGTCCTCCCTGACCGCCTGCCTCGGCTCCCTGCCACCCCACCAGGAGGGCCAGCATGCCAGGCCCACGCACCAGGGAGGCGAGTTCCATGCTTGCGGGCTGAGATGGGCATGCCAGAAGGACCACCTAACTTGGCATCTGCGAGCGCATTGTTGTTACAGAGCCCCCTAACCAGCCATGCATGCTGGGCGCTTGCCAACTCTCAGGAGGCAATAGCCTGGGGATGTGGAGCTGGGAAATAGGAGCCTTCCCTCCAGGCAGCCCAAAGGCCTGACCTGCAGAGCTGCCCAGTGCTGGAACTAGGCTTCTGCACTACTGTTTAAGAGCCCACAGAGGAAGCCTTGCCCCTCAAAATTATGAAGTCTGGTGTTTGCAGGCCTCCAGGTCTGAAAGGCTGTGGAGTGCAAAAACCTCAGAGTCAGCCATCCCTGGGTTTGAATTCTAGCCTTGCTATACTCTGAGCAAGTCACATCAGTTCTCCCAGCCTTAGTTTTCTCATCTCTCTAATGAGGATGACAGATAACGTGGTGATGCTTAAGAACAGGTATGTCAAAGGCTGTCAACCTTACCTGTACAGAACAACCAATTACCTGGGAGCTCCTAAAGAATCCTGGTGGCAGGACCCCACCCCAGATAAACAGAATTAGAATCCCTAGTGGATGGACTAGGCATGAGCATTTTTTAAAACTCCCTGAGTAATTCTAGTGGGCAACCAGAATTGAGAACTGGCTAATGTAAACAAAGCCCTTACTAGTAAATATATTTTTAAAAAAAATTTTTTCAAATGCAGCATGATTGGAGATCAGACCAAATGCCCTTCTTTTGGAGCCAGAATCTTGTGATGGAAGGACCCTTGTTCTCACTGGAGAAATATGGGACACAGCTTAGGTAGGAATGGCCACCTAAAGGGCAGAAGGGGAGCAGCAATAGTGATAACAATGGTTAGTAGGGTACTTAAATCATGTGCAAGACATTCTGCTAAATGCTTTTCAGGCATGATCCTTTTGGACCCCCATCAGTGCCTGGTGACTTAGGCCTGTTTTATTTATCCCATTTTTAAAGAAATTGTGGCTGAGAGAGGCTTACTCACACAAGGTCACAGAGCTAGCAGCTGGAACCAAGATTTAAACCCAGGTAGTCCAGGTGGATCAGACAGTTGGGCTGATTCCATTTTCAGCCCGTCACCAGCCTTCTGGTGTGAAGCTGGTCAGCCTTGAGCATTATGCCACGCCTGGCTAGAATCTGATAACTCGTTATTCTGCTTAGCCCTTCCTGCTCATGAGTCCAGAGAGTCTGGGAAAAAGATGGCAGCTAGGACCCAGTAAACCTGGTGAGGTCCTGCCCAGTGAAGGCTTCAACCCCCTGGCAAAATCCTCCTGTAGGTGGTCCTGGTTTCTGTGTCTGTGTCTGTCTGTCCTCACATCTGGTCTCCTTTGTGAACTGTGACACTCTGTTTCTTGAGAACAGTCCGGAGATGTCTTGCATCCTTCCAGTGTGGCTATCTGGAGAACCTCCGTGGCATCTAAGAATGGAGCCCTCACCCTTTCACCCTGGCACTTTGTTTCTAGGCCTGGGTGGAAGCTCTCAAAGGCAGAGCTCCCAGTGCTCCCAGGCTGCTCCAGTACTGAACATGATTTCTCCTAAGCACAGGGTGTCTGTTTCTGCTGAGCCAGCTTCCACAGCAGAGGAGATCCTGGGGTGTCATCCCGAAGGCCCTGACACCACTCAAGATGCCCTTCCTGCAGAGGGACTACTAGGAAGGGTCTCTTTCAGGAGACTCCTGGCCCCCTTGTCAGATATAGCAGTCTCTTGCAGATCCAGCTGCCAGACTTCAGGTTGGGACGAGGGTAAGATGCAGAAGATGTGACTTTCCTCTTTGTTTTCACAGCTGCCAAAAGCCTATTGAACAAGAAGTCGGACGGAGGTGTCAAGGTGGGTATCTATCTCTCCAGCCTTCTGACCAGAGACTGGCCTCTCCCCCTGGTAGTTATTCTTGAGAAGTCTAGGTACCCTGCTTCTCCTTTTCCTGAAAACCATCTACTCTTGCTATTCTGCTTTAAATTGGAAGCCTCTATGCTGAGAAGAGCAGGTTCCACTGGCCTGGGAGGGAAGAATGGAAAGGTGTCTCTCCTGATCTACCTGGGTGGGAAAGTCTCAGGGGAAGCAGTCCAAATTATAGTTTCCTAGAGCTGACCCTAAGCCTGACTTCCACACATGTGCTTCATCTTGAGGGCTTGACACTCTGAGGTATTTTAGGACATCTAATTAAACACCCCCCACCCCCTCCATTTTTTTCATAACCCTTTTTAATCAAATGAAAGCAAAGTTTGCTTGGGTGATTCAGGCAGGGTACAGGACTAGAAACCTGAAGACACTATTCTTTGGTCTTTGTCCTTTTCTGCAAAATACTTCCAGAACCCTGGTTAAATACCACTGAGTGAAAGTATCTTAAACTTTCTTGAGGTTCAGCTTCTATGGGACCTGGCTGAAAAGAAGGACCAGGTGCCTCCAGGTCCCAACAGGAAGCCCTTGTTGTGAGTAGCTGTTCAGCTGAAGTGAAGAGAGGCAGGGCAACCACAGGGCCCAAGGTGCATGAGGATGCTTAGGAGGAAGAAAGGGTCCTGGGACTGGAACTTTGGATAGGAGTTCATACTGTCTTAAAGCCTTCCAACTGACACCACAGAGAATATCAACCTGTAAAATTATTCAAACCTTCAAATCTCCAACAAAAATTTAAATTGGGCCTTTTTCCAGGATCTTTTGTCCACAGTTGAAATATATACACATGCCCCATTCCCTTCTGCCAAATCCCTTCCTTTTTCCTTTATTCTCTGCATGCCTGCTTTCTGTGTCCTTCTGCTCATAAGAGGGGAGCTTGGGCTCCTTGCATACCTGCTGACATGGAACTGGGATGGCCAGGCAGTCCCCCAGTTTTGAACTCAAGCTAGATGGGTAGAGTCAAGTTTGGAAAAGTGGGTAGGTTTACTTGGAGAAAGATTTTGGAAATTTCTGTTTGGGGAAGAAACTAAAATCAATCCATCTTTACAAAGTATTTAGTACATAACTATCAGATGTCTTGCTCTGCACACATTCTGAGAGGCACATACAGTAGGTACAATGTAGCTTTTACATTGCCTTAGGGAGAGGAAAGTGGACACAGCTGGATCCAGCTAAACACTATTACTGGACCCTCCATGGGGTGGTTCAGGCCAAAAAGCTCATGGGAAAAAGCTTATTGTAGGAAGCCTAAGATACAGGAAGATTGAAAGCAGTGCAGCAATTGCCTCTAGGGTATGGAGTCAGAGGTGATAGCAGGGCAGAGAGAAACACCTTTCAGCTTTTACTTTATACACTTAAATGTATTTAAAATGAGATGGTATTGCTTCTGTAACCTAAAAATAAGAATATGAATTTTATGAGTTTTCACGCATGTTCTTCATCTAACTGGATCACAGGGTGTATGGTAGAGAGATCTCAGAAATACAGCTGGGAGACAGTAGAATGAATTAGACATAACTTTCCTATGTTCATTTATGAATATGTAAACAGTGTAACTCCACATCATGTATAACCACAAGAATGGGAAGTTATAGTCCATGTATGTATAATATGTCAAAATACATTCTATTATCATATATAACTAAAAAGAACAAATAAAAATTAAATATATATATATATATATATACAGCTGGAGCTGGGGGCATAACTCAGTTGGAGAGCACAGCAAGCCCCCCAGCCCCTGCCAAATACAGCTGGGTCAGTCTGATTGAGTAGAATAATTGGAAGTTTGTATATTAGACCTTAGAAAATATCATAAGCCACAAGTAGGAAAAGCTGTGGTAAGAATTCTGAGAAATATTTGAAGGGCTGAGGGTGTAACTCCATGGTAGAGCATGTGTTTAGTGTGCATGTGGCCCTGGGTTCAATCCCCAGTACAAAGAAAGACAGAGGAAGACTTAGCTGAGGGCATATGGATAAATGGAAGAGGGGAAGAGCTAGACACAGTGGTGTCAATTAGGATTTATTGTAATCTGGCGATAGCATTGAAAAGAAAAGTTGATTAGAAATAGCAAGAGATAATAGTCAAAATTCTATTCAGAATGAGGTTGCCTGTATCTGTGGTCCACTTGCGCCCTTGAGTCTGGGAATACCAACTCTGATCAAAGGTGTGTCAGTGGAAGCTCACATTAGATATGAGGGATTTAAAAGATCATCAGATAATATCAAGGTTTCCAGCCTGGAATGTTGGTACCTCTGCTAGAAATGCGAGTAAATGTGAAGAAAATGGTCATCTAAAGAGGAAGAGTTCTATTTTGGCCATGTTGGGATTGAAGGAAAAATGGAGTATGTGGATGGACATATCTTTTTAAAGGCCCTGATATAGCCCAAGGAAGAGTCCAACATTGAATTTGGGGGCATCTCACAAATGCACCCCCTCAGCCACTGTTTTTTTTTTTTTGTTGTTGTTTTTTAAGGATTTTTAAAAATCTTTTTTAGTTGTAGGTGGACACAATACCTTTATTTTATTTATGTGGTACTAAGGATTGAACCCAGGACTTCACACATGCAAGATGAGCACTCTACCACTCAGCCCCAGCCCTAGCCCTCAGCCACTGTTCATTAGATGCCTGCTGTGTGCTCCAAGAGCTGGAAGGCAGCAACATCTACCAAAGGTAGATGTACCCTTTTAGATGTTTGCAGTGGGAGAAAGATGGGGCAGCCACCAGTTCTGGTACAGTCTGATAAGGTGCCTGAAGAAGATGTGCATAGTACAGGCACTGGGGGAGTAGAGAGACAGCATCAAGCCAGATCAGGAAATTTTCCTGAAGGAGATGGCCAGGAACTGAGTTTGAAGGACCAACAGTTGGGGTTTGCCAGGTTGTGGAGGAGGAAGGATATTTCAGGCAGAGGGAACAGCACATGTGAAGTTACAGTTTGAAACTGCTGATGATTATGGGAACTTCAGTAGCTTCTGCTTGGCTAAAGGGACGAGTGAATGCCAAAAACAGGACATAAAATACAGCAGAGATTGCTGAGCTGGAGGGGAGAGGATGGATAAAGGAGCCATTTTGAGATAGGTTTCTAGCCGGGTGTGGTGGCACACACTTATAATCCCAGCAATTTGAGAGGCTGAGACATGGGGATTACAAGTTTGAGGCCAGCCTCAGCAATTTAGCAAGACCCTGTCTCAAAATAAAAATTTAAAAGGTCTGGGGATGTGGCTCAATGGTTTGGCGCCCCCGGATTTAGTTTCTAGTACCAGAGGGAGAGAGAGAAGTTTCTAGCAGAACTATCTAGAATGCGAGTCCCCAAAATAAACATCAAGTGCAGCCATGTAAGATTAAAGAACTAATTAAAAATACACAGATTCCAGGGGCTTGGGTTGTGGCTCAGTGGCAAAGCGCTTGCCTAGCATGTGTGAGGCACTGGGTTTGATCCTCAGCACCACATAAATAAATAAGAAATGAAGGTACATCAACAACTAAAAATATACACATTATATATTATACACACAGAGACACACACATGTGCATATACACAGATTACAGGGTGTAGTCTGAAATTCAGATTCCCAGAGGCCTTGAGTAGGAGGCAGAATCAACCAGTGAATTTTAATACTTTCCTTCTCCCAGATGAATCTAAAGCACACAAAAGTTTAGAAGTCTGATAAAATTTGGGGGTTATCTGTTAATAATGGACTGGAATAAGGGGTTTCAACAAGGGAAAGAACAGCCGGGTGTGGTGGCTCACGCCTGAAAATCCCAGCAGCTTGGGAGGGGGAGACAGAAGGATTGCGAGTTCAAAGCCAGCCTCAGCAAAAGCGAGGTGAGACCCTGTCTCTAATAAAATACAAAATAGGGCTGGGGATGTGGCTCAGTGGTCGAGTGCCCCTGAGTTCAATCCCTGTCTCCCCCCCCGCCCACAAAAAAAAAAAGGAAAGAAAGAACAAAGAGTTAGGAGAACAGAAAGTGTTCAGTAGTGTCAGATCCCATAGGAACACTGAGGAGGAACCTGGGCATCCAGAACCATTAGATAAATTGCTTTAAATGAAAACGTGTGGGGAACCTAGCCTGTTGTGTGTCCAGGTCCTGACAAGTGCAATGCACTTTTGAGAAAAAAAGTTTCAGGACCAAATAGATATTTAGGAAGGCAATTACCAAAATTAAAAGTTGAAAATAGATGGGCTGGGAAAATATCCACAGCAGTATGGGATGTCTTTTTATTAAATAGTTTCTTCAATAAATAAGAATTTCTGCTAAACCCCAGCAGAAAGATGATCAAAGCAGATCTACTTTCTCAACTTCAGATGAGACCATTTGAAGTTGAGAAAGTAGACCTGGATAACAAATGTGGAAAAACTTTTAGCTTCACTAGCATCAAAGAAATGAAAATTGAAACAAGGTGCTATTTTTTGACTCTTAAGTTGGTGACAGTAATGAAAACCACAGTGGTCCTTTCTAATACAGCCTGTGGTCAAAAGCGCTGCTAGTGTTTCTACCTTTTTTACTTTATAATTCTACTTTTGGGAATTTCTTTCCTGATTATCTTATTTTCAGAATAATTCAGAATAGGAAAAAGTTGAAAGCAGAAAGATGTTCAACATGACATTTTTTTTTATAACTGTGAAAAGATTGAAGACAATTTCAAAACCAATAAGGAAATGACTAAGTAATTATGGGACTTCCATTTAATAGACTATTTTAAAGTTATTTGTTTTCATGAGCATACAGTAGCAGAAATGTTTTATATGAAGTGAAAAATGTAGCAGGGAAATATTTTACATTAAGTAAAAAAGATGGAATATAAAGAGGCACATAGGAGCCAGGTGTGGAGGCACACACCTATAATCCTGAGGCAGGAGGATGGCAGGTTCAAGGATAATTTGGGCAACTTATTGAGACTGTCTCAAAATAAAAAGGTCTAGGGATATAGCTCACTGGTGGGGCCTCCTGGGTTCAATTCCCAGTACCACTAAAGAAAAAAAAAAAAGACTATTGGCTAAATTTTGTTTAAAAAATGTTTGTAGATACTGATTTTGTATGTTATGTGTAATATATGTACAAGGAAAAAAAAAAACCTGAAAGAACCTGTATAATCCCAGTTGCTTGGGATGCTGAGGAAGGAGGATCATGAGGTTGAGGTCCTTGTGGACAACTTAGAGACTCTGTCTCAAAATAAAAAGGGCTGGGGATGGAGCCCAGTTATAGAATACTTGCCTAGTATGGCCAAGACCCTGGGTTCAATCTCAAGCACTACAGAAAAAAGAAAGGGGGCAAAGGGAGTAAAAGGAAGAGGGAAGGGAAACCCATCGAAGTATATGTATATAAATCATAACTTCACTGGATGATGCAAATTTGGGAACTTTTTAATACTTTTATTTTATTTATGTTTGTGTGGTGCTGCTGAGGATGGAACCCAGTGCCCTACATGTGCTAGGCAAGCACTCTACCACTGAGCTACAGCCCCAGCCCCAAATTTGGCAACTTTTTAAAAATACATTTTTTTGTATTTTCAGTTTTCACCTAGACTGTACATGACTGTTACAACCAATAAGTCCAAATTCTCTATAAATCAATACTTTTTAAAGCAAGGCATAAACTTTTGTGTAGCTTATAAATTATAATTTTAAATTGTGAAAGGAAAAAGACTAGAAGGGCACTAGAAGTTAGGATGGTTTTGCCTCTCTTCTGTTTTTCAAATTATTGATAATGTGACTGCAGTTCTTTTAAACTCAGGAACATGTGTACATCAATTAATGAATGGTGTGGTTACATGAAAGTTCTGAGAAAAGGAAAGGGAACATGAAGCTAGGTGTGTAGAGTTGGACCTTTGAGGGCTCTCTTGAAAGGGAACTTGATGACCTGTTTACAAGGGAGACCTGTAAGTTGCTCAGAAAATCCTGAGCTTTCTGCATCATGGATAATTCTTCTATATCCCATCTTCCCTTCCCAACTTCCTCCCTCATTTCTTCTGCTAAATGCCTGTAGGAAGGTTTCCTTCTCACTGTTCAGAAGCTTACTTTGAGCAAGATGCTCAAAATAACTAGCTCTGGGACTGGGGTTGTGGCTCAATGGTAGAGCTTGTGCCTGGCATGTGTGAGGCACTGGGTTTGATTCTCAACACCGAATATAAATAAAATAAAGGTCCATTGACAACCAAAAAAAAATTAAAAAAAAAAAAAATAACTAGTTCTGGTTGGAGCAGCTGGTCTATCTTGTGCTCTTGAGTTTGGTTTCTTTGAAGGTGAATGCCAATGACTCGGGGTGTGTGGAAAGTGAGAGGCTCTTCTGAGGACAGGACTGAAGGGATCACAAAGGCTCAGATCCTGAGAAGCCTCAAGTTAAGAATAACTTGGCATTCTGCTAGTCCCAGACCACAATGGCCAACTAAGCTTTAAATTAAAGAAGAAGAGTAGGGAGCAGTGGCATATGTCTATAATCTCAGCTACTTAGGAGGATAAGGCAGGAAGTTCTCAAGTTCTGAGAGAATTTTCTAAGTCTGAGCAATTTACTAAGACCTTACCTCAAAATGTTTAAAAAGACTGGAGATGTAGCTAAGTGCTAGAGTATTTAAGAAGCCATGGGTTCAACTCCCAGTACCCTCCAACCAAAAAAAAAAAAAAAAAAAGAAGAAGAAGAAAGCAAAAAAGAAGAGGGTATAGTTATTTCCTTAAGTGCTATTTGAATATTCATTCATTTAAATTAAATATGAAAAGGAAGCTTGAACTCTTTTCCAGTGTGGGATTTTTATGTCTATGTACATATATATGCATATGTCTATATACAGCTGCATATAAAACTATATTCATATAACTTTTAAATAAATGTGAGACATGGTTCTTTAAAAGTGATCTGGCCTTTAAATAATGCTGCAGTGGGGCTGGGGACGTGCGTGGCTCAAGCGGTAGTGTGCTCGCCTGGCATGGGTGCGGTCCGGGTTCGATCCTCAGCACCACATACAAACAAAGATGTTGTGTCCGCCGGAAACTGAAAAATAAATATTAAAATCCTAAAAAAAAAAAAAAAAAATTGGCCTTTAAAAAATAAATAAATAAATAATGCTGCAGTATGCTGGTGGAAGAGTCCAGGTGTGAATGGCTGAAGGGCAAAAGCCTGAGAAGATGGGAGAGAGAAGCTGAAAGATGTGCACTAGCCTGGAAATCAGTCTTGGAGTGGGAAAAGAGTTATCTTGGGTTCTTCTGCAGGACAGTTGAGGAAGAAGGGAGCCAGGTAGGAGAAGCCTGGGAATATATTTAGCACGAGGCTGAGAGATTTTCTGCTTTAAAGCAAGGTCCAGGAAAAGGCAACTGCAATGGCCTTTAACAACGAGTCCCTGAAAATCACCAGAACCAAGGACTGGGCCTGGTGAATGAGCACCCAGCAGACTTATTATTTTTGTGATTCATTGCAAATTAGAAACCTGAACGCTGCTTTCTCCAGGGGAAAAGCCTATTCCTTCAAAGCATTAACACTCTTGTTTGGGTAAAGGATATCAGGAAATAGGTAGGAAGAAAGATGGGTGGTAGGTTTGTAGGTAGGTAGATATAAATGTAAGGCAGTTCTTTTTTTGACAGATAATTTTGGAAGGAACATCTCATTTTACATTTGAGCATATTCAGAGGGCTAGTACAAAAGAAGCCTGATTACATTTAGATTATTCATTTTTCTTTAGATCAAATTCTAAATTATGGATATTGTTTTAAATATTTGTAGTCCCCCTTTTTTTATTATAATACATGCCCAAAAATGTTTTTCAAAGTAAAACATTGGCCCCCTTAGGGGCACAAACAATTTATCAGACACATTTACTGTGCCCAGAACAGCCCTCAGTGTTTGTTGGATGTCACTAAATTAATGCACAAAAGTCAAACAACAGATGGACATATTCCAAGGGGATTCTGTTTTCCTGTGAGTTAATGGTATTATACATAATTCCCCTTCACCTTTTAGACACAGTGTTCTGAGATGAGTTTTCAGTGCGCCATGAGGTCTTCCTTTTGATGCTCTTGTTTCACATCTAAACATAAAGTCTTTTAGCATCTAGTTGAGGCTAAGGAATTGCTACTTTCAGCATTCCCTGTGGCTTACATCTCTGTATCTTGATCATGATCACTGCACTTGTAATCACCAGCACTCCTGTTCTTCTATTTCCCAGTAATTGTAAAAATGCAGTCAAAATTTGATCTTAAAAAAGCATGACCATACTGATATAGAAGGGGATGGCCAAAATTTAACTGTGAGATCGTTTTCAAAAACCCAACATTTTTATCAGAAAAGCAATTTAGGAGTGCAGCAAAGTCTAGGTTCAGAAGTAAAATGTTAATGGGCTGGGGATATAGCTCAGTTGGTAGAGTGCTTGCCTTGCATGCACAAGGCTCTGGGTTCAATCCCCAGCACCACACACACTCACACACAAAGTTATTAAAGCTAAGGATGGCTGGCACTGTGGCACACACCTGTAATCCCAGTGGCTCTGAAGCCTGAGACAGGAGGATCGTGATTCAAAGCAAGCCTCAGCAACTTAGCAAGGCCCTAAGCCATTCCACAAGACCTTGTCTCTAAATAAAATACAGAAAGGGCTGGGGTTGTGGCTCAGAGGTTGAGTGCCCCTGGGTGCAATTCCTGGTACCCCCTGTTGCCCCCCCCAAAAAAAAAATAAAGCTAAGGATAGTCTAGAGTAGCTTTTTGTTACTTTCCTGATGGTAGCAGCTCACTCATATTCAGACAGATCTAGCAGTGTGGGAAAGTAAATACCCTTATAGGTACAACTAGCCTTTTGAACGTAAACCTATAAATTTGCAACAGATATTACTTACCCTCACAGACTTGTGACTTAATCTTCCTAAGAAGCTTTCTCTGAGCAAGGCTGAGACTTCTCTAATATACTAAATCTGTGTTTGTGAACCTGACAACAGAGTTCTTCCCCTCTGGGGTCTGGAGGGGTGTGTGTGCTTTTCAGTCTACATGCTGTTTTAACCCTTCTGGTGCTGAACTCCCGGTCTCCTCCTTCCTTTCTTCTCTCCCCCAGTGCAGAGCCCATGCTGGTGCACTAACCTGCAGTGTCTCTGTGCTTCTCTTCTTACCTCCTCTTTCCCCTTCTCTTTCCTTTTTGCTGTGATGTGTCCAGAAAAGGAAGTCGAGTTCCAGCGTGCACCTAATGGTGAGCCTTGCCTGCCCACCCATCCGCCCACTCCATGCTGCCTGTGCCCGCCTGCCAGCCACGCAGACCCATTCTGCCATGTGCGTGTGCTTCACTCATCCTCACTGCATGTCTGTGCTTTGTGGGCAGATGTGGCCTGTCCTGCCAGATGGGGGCCATTGCCCAAGGTCACCCAGTGGCCTCAAAATTGGGCATTGAAAGGTGCACTATGGCACCTTCTGCTTTGGAGTTTGGATGGGCCTCCAGTAGGGCAGGACATGAATCTGGTAGGGACTTGGGGTCAGGTGGTAAGCACAAGGAGAAAACCTCACTCACTATGATTCAGGAGGAGAAGCCTTGCTCACTGGGCATAAGCAACTGCTATCTACAAACTGGCAGCTGGTAGCAGAGGAGCTGGTTGGCTCCTGGCTCTGATCCTTGCTCTCCTGGGTTTTCCCCTGTGCAAGTCCCATCCTCTGGGTGGGCCCAGAGTCCCATCCTTCCCACCCAGCCTTCAGCACAGCTGAAAGATTACAGTAACACATCTTCTTTCTCATGGGACATAGGGCACCAAGGAGAACATAGCAAGTTTAGTCATTATGAAACCATCCACTAAAACCAGAGGTGGAGCCACCTGGGTTTCTTCCTGGCCCTCTGCAGATAAAGCAGGTTTTACAAGCACTCTGTCATTATTGTTCCCTGTGAGGGCCTTGGTGTCAGCTGGGCATGGCAGCAGAGCAGCCTTCTCCGATCAACCCCAAGCAAGAGGACATCATCAACAGTTGAGCTAGGAGGATTCCACTCTTTACTGGTGGAAACAGAAGAGATCAGCTCATGTTATTCTTGGCTCATGTCCTGACTACACCTGGGATCTTTCTTTCTAGCCTGCAGAGTTCAGTAGAGTCTTTTAGAATGTGATACCTAGCTCGAGGTTCCATGTCTTGTTCTGGGCTTGGGGGTGTCTCAGCCACTGACAGCAAGCTGGGGGTGGACTTCAAATCCGGTCCAAGAGGCTTCCAGGCAAGATGTAGGACAGTCTGGATGCCTTCTGTGTGTGTCCTGGGAGAGAAGAAGCACATGCTAGCTGTCAACATGTCCTCATTTACACTCTGCACAGAGGCGGTAGCCATAGGCGGTAAGCACAGGGACATTTGTCTCTTCCTGTTAAAGGCATCAGACTATTCCTTGGTGGCCAAAACTCCACCTGGACACCCAGTGAGACTATATACTGGTTAGGGACTTATTAGATGCACAGAGCAATGATGTGGCTTCTTGCCCTTGAGATTGGCCTTCCTTCCTGATCAGCTTCCTCTTAGCCCCACCCTGCTGTGCCACTTTAATGTTTTGAATGGCAAGGAGAGATCCCTTATGGTCATGTTGCTGTTAGGAATGTTGGCCTGCAGGGTGGCCTGCTCTTTCCTGGGGACTGGGTTCTGGAACCATATCCACAGCCCCCACCCAAGAATTGCTTGCCCTCGGAGCTCTGCCTTCAATTCCAGCTGATCAAGTTCAGGATTTATAGGGCAGAAGATGACTAGCACTACCCTGTCTCAGCTCCCTTTGGTCCATGGATACATTTTGTATTTAAATTTTAATTCCACCCCTTTCCTCTCTGGACACCATTTCCTAGGCCAGGTATTCTTGCTCTTCTTCCTTTTCTTTTCAGATCAGGCTTCTAGCTAGTATTTTAAGGGGAAGAAAATACAGATGCCAAGTAGAGGGTAGCAGGAGATTGCCTACAGATAAGGGCACCAGAGTGTCTGAATTTATTCTGCTTTCTTATAAATCACTCTCCTTTCTACCTGTGAAGTGGAAGGAAGACCCTAAATTTCTTCAGGTCAGATGTGATTGTGCAATGACATGGTACGTGGAATAAACATTTCTGGAGAGATGCTCTAAAACAAGTCTTTGACTAGTCCCACCTTGAGGGTGTCTCCAGAGTTAGGTTTCTGGGCCTCTCACAATAGTCCCTTCCACTGATCATCTCTCCAGCCATGGCTCCCATCTGCATAGTGTTATGATGGCCACCTCAGGCCTAGCTCCTCCAGGCCAGGTCAGGGGTCAAGGGAGGTCTGGGAGTCAAACCTGAGCAGCCTTGGTGACTCTGGAGGAACTAAACCATCTGTTTTCTTGTCTCAGCCACAGAGCAACAACAAAAACAGTCTCGTAAGCCCAGCCCAAGAGCCCGCGCCCTTGCAGACGGCCATGGTACCTCCTGACTACAGCTTCTCTGCCTCTGCCCCTGGCTGCCTCCTGCTCCTTCCCTCTTCCTCTTCTTGCCCTCTTTCCCCAGACTCCTTAGCCTCTTTCCTTTTCTGATTCCTATAGAGCAGGCTGCTCTGTGTGCCGTCCCATAGGCCCCTTGCCCTTCATTTTCCTGCTTGGCCATGTTCCATCCTGCATGGCAGAACCATTGCTCCTGCTCCTTTTGCGGTTGTGGGGAAGAGTGATCAGGGCTCTCAGCTAAACCTCCCAGCCCCCAGCTGGGACCCCCATTGGGTCTTCCATTGGGGCTGGGAAGGTGAGTTGCTTATAAAAGGAGAGGGTAAGGGTCTTCTTGGAGACTGTACATCAGTTTTTGGAGACCTCCTTGTAGAATCTGCCTCATCCTCTCCTTTGCAAAGGCAGGAACAGGAAGAAGGACAAGGGTCACCCACCTTTGGATGGTGCCAAGATCTCTGGGATCCTGGAGAACCCCATCTGAGTTCTCTTTAGGCTCTTCCAAGAGGCACTGTGTGTCTCAGAGCTCCCTCTGCTAGTGGAGGATAACTAGAGTTAGCAAAGGGATGACTTGGAGAGGAGGGGCCCTCTGTGTCCTGTGGACCCTTGTGCTGCCTGGCATGGTGCCAGGAGAAAGCAAAAAGTAGACAAAGTGGGCAGCTCCCTGTACTCAAGCTTGCCGAGAGTGCATCCTGGGCCTTTCTGGGAGATCTTATCATTCTCTTCTCCCTGTGTCCCTGCCTCCCGTGCACCCCTTGATGAACAATGTTAGCAGGGCTTGTCCTGTGCCCTGAGTTCTATGGCTCCTCCTATATACTTATCTGGCAGGGCCAGGATGGGGGACATGTGGAAAGAACTCTCAGCACAAGCAGAAACCCTTGTCTCAAATTCTTAGGTACCTGCTTCTTCCAGGCCTTTCTTTCTTACTAGCCAGTGCTGTCACCTCAATCCAGGGCTTCCCAGATCTTTGAGACCCCAGTTGAGCAAGAATGTTTTGTCTTGAGGGGATGGTGGGTGGGCCTCAGTGGCCATTATAGAGTTTCTGGGAGTCCTGGTTTGGGGTTGGGCTCCCTCAGGGAGGAGCTATAGGTCTGTCTCCAGGTCAAGAAGGTAATTTTTATCTTTTCCCTCAGGAGCCACAAACCACCGTGGTGCACAATGCTACAGATGGGATCAAGGTGAGTGAGCGGCTCCTGAGCCAGTCTCCTGCTTTCCAGATTAGCAGAAGACAGGTGGGCTGGGTACAGGGTCTAATGCCAGTGGCCACCTACAGCCTGCACCCTGATGCTGAGATGTTCACAGAGGCTGGGTCGGAGGTAACGTATGTCTGTTAATTGCTTCGTTCTGAAGAAGGGCAAACTTTAGCAACTCCGAGCCCAGGCTCTGCAGTCCAGCAGACCTGTCTCCAGACCTCTGGGCAAGTCCCTCAGTTTTCTTATCTGTAAAGGGGCATTGTAATAATAATAGAATTTTCCTCTATGAGTTGTGAACTTAAGTGAGAAAAAATGTTAGCCAAAAAGAAAACTGAGGGCTGGGGATGTGGCTCAAGCGGTAGCGCGCTCGCCTGGCATGCGTGGGCCCGGGTTCGATCCTCAGCACCACATACAAACAAAGATGTTGTGTCCGCCGAAAAACTAAAAAATAAATATTAAAATTCTCTCTCTCTCTCTTTTCTAAAGAAAAACTCTTTCTAAAAAAATAAAAAGTATTATTGAGCTCAAAAACCTTCCACAGCTCTGGTTTACAGAGGTGACAAGCACATGTCCTGTCTGTGGGGAAGGGGGAGGAGCAGATGAACAGGAATTAAATAAGATATAATCCAATGGGGCTAAATACCCTGAAGAAAATGGCACAAACTAGGCACAGTGGTGCATGCCTGTAATTCCAGCAGCTCAGGAGGCTGAGGCAGGAAGATCATGAGTTCAAAGTCAGCCTCAGCAATAGTGAGGCACTAGCAACTCAGTGAGACCCTGTCTCTAAATAAAATACAAAATAGGGCTGAGTATGTGGCTCAGTAGTTGAGTGCCCCTGAGTTCAATCCCTGGTACCAAAAAAAAAAAAACCAAGAAAGTGGCACAAGGTAAAGAGAGAGTTTACAGGGTCTTTAAATGGTCAGAGAAAGGTCTCTCAGGAGGGGATAGTTGAGCTAGAAACTAAATGTCAGTGGGAAGGAGATGGCCAAATAACTATGGATCAGAGGGACTGCAGCTGCAGAGACACATGCTAGAAGACTCAAGTGGAGCTTATCATGGTAAGCAAAGGCCAGAGAAGGGTGTTGAATTTGGAAAAGCAGATAGGATGTGTGGTAGGGTTTGCATTTTATTCCAGCTCTTGGCAGTTCTTTGCAGGGGAATAATATAATCTAAGTTGCATTTCAAGAGATTACTGTGGCCACATATGAGCAAGAACTCAGGGAGATAACAAGAGTGAAAGTACAGAAGCCCAGAAACCATCATCATGGTTCAGATGTTAGATTGTAGCTGTTCATTTAAAGAGAAGAAGTAAGACATGGGATTTATCTTGAAAGTAGAAGTGATGGATTTTTATTTTATATTAGCTGACTGGGATATAAAGAAAAGAGAGAAAGAGAAGAATCAAAGATGACTCCAGGTTTTAGCCTAAGTGACTAGGTAGATGATACCATTTACTGAGTTGGGAAGGTTGGGTAGGGCATTTGGGAAACCAGAGTTTTGTAAGCCAGAAAGCAAGCGTAGAGGTTGAAGCCTCTGTGATTCCTCCTGGTCCCATGTTCTGCTCTGTTCTGCTTCCAAAGGCCTTAGCATATAGAAACATGTTTTTCTTTGGTCCACAGGGCTCCACAGAGAGCTGCAACACCACTACAGAAGATGAGGACCTCAAAGGTAAGTGTTGGCCCTTGGTGGGGAAGGGACCCCAGCCATAACACAGGTACTTTGGCTCTGATGGGGCACCTGCCTTTTCTGTTCCCAGAACTGGGACTAGTGGCTCTTTATACCCCAGGAGAAGTCTTGACATAAAATCCACTTTCCATGGGCCAAGGTATGAGGTTCTTGTCTGGTTGCTGAGCCAGGCAAGAGGACTCTTTTTTGACCCATGTCTACAGTAGCTACATTAGCTATACCTGGATCCAGGGTTCAAAGAGCTGTTTCTGCTGTTGAAAATGATGTGATGTCTTAGAATAGGGACATCTGAGGTCCTTGAAAAGTAGGGTGAATGTTGTCCTGGTTTTTCCAGGACCAAGGCAGTTACCAGGATGTGGAACTTCCAGTTTCAAAACCAGGACAAGGACTGAGGATGTAGTTCAGTGACAGAGCACTTGCCTAGCATATGCAAGGCCCTGGATTGGATCCCCAGCACCACAAAATGGCAGGGGTGGGTCGGGGGAGCTGGGCACAGTGGCACACACCTGTAATCCCAGCAACTGGGAGGCTGAGGCAGGAGGATTGCAAATCCAAAGCCAGCCACAGCAACTTAGCAACACCCTAAGCAACTTAGCAGACCCTCTCTCAAAATACAAAAAAAAGGGGGGTGGACTGGGGTTGTAGCTTAGTGGTTAAAGTGCCCTGGGTTCAATCCCTGCTACCAAAAAGAAAGAAAGAAAATAAAAAAGCCAAAATTGTCGTGGGCCCCAGGGATGAGTTGGTCACTCTAGTCCCGAGGTCTGGCCACAAATGATAAGAGAACTGATCTGATGTCTGTAAAGCCACACTCAGCTGTGTCTTGGAGGTCTTGTGAGGATCACCAACCAAAGCTTGGGATTGGCCAGAGTACCAAGGTGTGTGGGAAGCTTGGCAGGCCAAACTAATGGGAATCTGCCCTACTCTTTGGGTTGGCCTCTTGGAATTGCTCCCTTTGCCTTCAGTAAATGACCTTCAGCCAGGCCAACAGAAAAGACTAAGGATATTGTTAAGATGGAGCTGAGAGAGCATGCTTATTGGTAATGAGGGAAACCAAACTTTGGAAACTCCAAAAATCGAAAGAAATAAGGCAATAAAGAATAGTATCGCCAGGGCTGCTGGGAATCAGGCCAGATCAGTTCAATTCTGATAATGCTGGCAGAGTAGAAGGTACCTTCGCTGCTGGGCTCTTGACCTCATGGCCTAGCCCCCTCAAACATCTTCCCCAGGAGCAGTGGTCCTAGGATAGGCCGATTTAAGGCTCCTCTGGAAGCTGCAAGGCCAGGTCTGTGCACCTTCCCAGTGCTTCAGCCTGGTAGGGCCTCTCTGGCAGAGGCAGAAGAGTGGGATGTAGTCCAGCGTCCACAGCAGCCCGAGGCGTCACCTTGCCCCGGCTCTGTGCCATGGGCTTGGGTCCTGTCTGGCTTGCTCGCTCACCTGCCTTGTTCTGTTTGTTTTGGCTGCTCTGCCTTGCCCTGCCCTGCCCTGGCTGGCTAGCTGCCCCGCTCCGCACTGGGAATGGCAGCTCGATGCCTGAAGGACGGAGCTCCCGGGACAGAACAGCCCCCTCTGCAGGCATGCAGCCCCAGCCTTCTCTCAGCTCCTCAGCCAGTAAGTGTGAGGGAGGCACATTCTGGCTTCCCACTCCCTGGCTCATCCTGAAGTCCCTCAGGGATCCCCTCCAAAGCTGTCAGCCCAACCCAGCTGTCTGTCTTAGCTTGAGGAGCAAGACCTGCACCTGGGGTGGGGGAACAGCTGGAGGCACTGTTTATTCCAGTTAGAGGCCCTGTGCCTGAGGCCCAGAGAAATACCAGAAGAATGGGTGGAAGAATGTGGCATGGAGGGAGGGAGTAGAAAGCCACTGGGGTGTGCAGTGGGCCTTGCCTTGGCAGCAGCCAGGAAGAGGACCAGTGTCAGAAATTGGGTCCGTGGGAGGGGGACAATGGTAAAATTGAAATAGCTGAGGAACTGTGTTGTGTAGTGTTTCTTGAAGCTCAGCGTAACATCATATTAAGGGCACAAGGTTTGGGGTGAGGCAGACCCGAGTTTAAATCCAGCTATGCTACTTTCAGAAGTATGTGAAGTAGCTTTAAACCTCCCAGAGCTTAGGTTTCCTTATCTATAAAGCAGGGAGAAAATGGCATCTACTTCAAATGTTATAAAAAGAAATGAGAAAGTAGAAGGTTTTAATACAATGCCTCGCAAGGTTAATGGCAGTTCGTTTGATATTTTTAGTTCTGTCTGTGTTGATGTCTGTGATGCCTCTCTTTGCTTCTTTTCCTCCCATTGTCTTTCCTTGTAGAGTTTCTAAACACAATCCTCTTCACCCATAGGGGCCCCAGTCAGGTCCTCCAGATGGATTTGGTTGGGTTAGAGTGGGGCCGTGTGTTGTGTGGACATGCTTGCTTGCCTCTTTAGAAAGGGAATAGAGCTCGTTGTTCCCCGAACATGCTGCTTGCTTACCCAGAGCTGCCTACCCAGTGGTGGTGACTGTGGGGCCACCATTGGCTGCACTACTCCCTCCCAGCTATGCCTCTTGACTGTGCTGGCCCAGCTGTGCCATGCTGGTGCTGTTCTAATGCATTTGTCTTACAGCCTCTTGCTCCTGTGAGGAAAGGCTGGACCAGTGAGGCCTTGGGTTAGGGTTCGCCCCAGCTCAGTCTGAGTCCTCCCTTTCCCTGCTGGCATCCTCTGCTAATAGTCGAGTTTCCTGTAACTAAGCTGCCTAGGAGAGCAGGATGTCACCAGCTCTCTCTGGGCTTGGGATGGGGTGGGAAGGGAGGCTCTGAAGGCACCATCTCTGCTTGCCTTTGGTCTTAGCCTTTTCTTGATTTCCTTGAGGGACACATCCTAGCATGAGAGCTGGTTTGAGATTTATAGCTTTCCCAAAGCTTGTCTAGAGTAAATGGAGCCATTTCTTGGGTGAGAGGCTGTCAAGAGTTTTTACAGTTCCAAGATCCCTTATCCCATAGAAGCCCTGTGGAGGAGATGAGCAGGATGAAGAGAATGAAGCATCTATCCTAGGGTTCTGTTCATCCTTTGGCAGCCCGCAGCCCTCATCCCTCGGCTAGATTCTGCTCTCAGGCTGGCTATTGCCCAAGGCTAGGTTCTGGGCCACTGAATGAAGGCTAAGAGTAAGGGTGGTAATTGAGACCTGACTGAGCCCCTTCTGGTGAAAGAAGTAAATGGGGGTGGAAACAGCCATATTGGGAGATGCTTCTCAGAGAGATTGAACCTGCTAGAGATGGGATGCACAGATTCCACATAGAATATTCATGGTGCTCCAGGCTCCTCAGCTGTTAAAAGAGTGTTTTCTGTGACCTGGTTGTTGATGGAGAGGGAGACAAAAGCCAGAGAACCATAATTAATGGGTTGGCTTGGAAAAGAGGTGGTCATTGGCTTTGCACACACCACTGAAGGGATGGAAGGAAAGGTGAGCTTGCTCCTCCTGCAAAGGAACTTACAGTCAGACAAGAGGGATGTCTTTGACAAAAAGATCACAGGGACTCCATGAAGGGTTGAGGAGGGCTCTCTGTTACTTAGGAGGTTGTCCAGTTTGTAAATTGTTGGATTTTTACTCCCACAGTGCGAAAACAGGAGATCATTAAGATCACAGAACAGCTGATTGAAGCCATCAACAATGGGGACTTTGAGGCCTACACGTGAGTAGAAACCTGTTCATTGAAATGTCTCTCAGGGCCTTCTCTGCTTCCAGAAAGCAACTGGGATCCCAGAGAAAAGGCCACCTGAGGTTTGGGCATAGTGTGTGAGTTAAACCCTAAGTGCTTAGGTTGGGAGCCCTTCCACATAGATTTCCTGTGATTTAGCCAGCCCATGGCAGCAGGCCCCAAAGATTTTAGCTGCATTGTGAAGCATGGCCCATCACCAACCTGCTACTACAGGATACACACCACTTATGAGGAAGAAGACACATATATCCCATAGAGGCCTGACAAGCTAGGTTTTGCTTTATTTATTTATTTTTCTCCTGCAGGAAGATTTGTGACCCAGGTCTCACTTCATTTGAGCCTGAGGCCCTCGGTAACCTCGTGGAGGGGATGGATTTCCATAAGTTTTACTTTGAGAATCGTGAGTGGGTTCGTGCTGCTGATATACTCCTGCCTGCCCCTTCACCCCTTTGCCTCTGTCCCCTGCTCACCTCCTCATCCTAGTTGCTCATTTCCCTTTTATTTGACCTTCCTGCTGCATCCCATTCTGTATGCTTTCTTCCTTGTGCTCTGCTAGTTTTGTGCCCTGGTAGTCTTAAACTGGCACCTTAGAAGGCCCTGCTCCAGAACCCCAACTACCCATTCATTCTCCAACTGCCTCAGGGCAGTGCTGGTCACCACATCAAGGTCACTGTATTTCTTTAAGCCTCATCTCTTTTCAAGATTGATTACAAACCCTTTGAGATTAGATTGAGATGATATCAGCAAGTAATAATGAAGCTCTATGTCTGTAGGTTTCATAATAGAGGAAATTAAAACCAGAATAAGAATGTACAAGCAAGTAACTGGACATTGGTGGAAATTTATGAGATTGGAAGTAGTGGCTAGAATCCTTCTGAATATTAAGGGAGGCAGGCATCCTGGATTGGGCGGGGGCGGGGGGGGTGATATATATACTGGATAGTTCCTAGCAGTTCCAGGAGATAAGGAATTGAATCATGACCACCTTCCCATCTTTCTCTCTACTCTCAGAACCACTCCTCACCCCTACTCCTATTTTTTCCTCTTCTTTCCCACTTTATCCTAGGCCTTTTCCATTCTCTCCTGAGTTTTATTTTGTTGCTGCTTTTTCCACTGACTCCCACCCTCTCCACATTTCAGCTGCCTATGTAAACCCTTGGCTATCTAATTCCAGAGTTCCTATTAGTTCTAAGGAGAATCTCCTGCAACCCCTATGTAACTATGGAATTAAACTCAAAAATGAATCTCAATAAAAACCTCACAGTTATACAGCCTATGCTGATAATGGCAATCCAACTTCCTTTACCTTCCCCCAAGAGGATGCTGGGAGCTCTGGGGATAACCTGAGCTGCGTGCTTTGGTTATTTTAACTTTGGTACCTTTTCAAGTTGTGAATCTATTTTGAATGTTTTTTGAGTTCATGATTTTGCCCTGCAGCCAACCTTACGAAATCTAAACATCAGCCTAACAGAGTAGAGAGAAGCTGGGATGTGGCCTAGTGAGACAGTGCTTGCCTGGCATGCACAAGGGCCCTGGGTTCAATCCCCAGCACTGCAAAAATAAATAAATAAGTAAAAGTCAAAAGACCATATAGTCATATGAGCCTCCCATTAGAGTCATATGAGTTTGAATGTGTGATTTGGACAGATTAATCTCCATGAGCCTATTTCCTTCTTATATGAAGAAAATATCAACGAAAAAATACATCTCATGCATATAAAATCTCCAGTACAATGCCTGATTAAAAGAATAGCTGCTATATTGATACTGTTATCCACATTTATTTCTTTTGGATAATTGAGTCTAATATAATGGGGTATCCTGACCTCTGGAGAGTATATGGGGGACTTGGAGATTCTGTGAACAGTTGCTAGTGGGAGGGTAAGACTTGGAAGTGTGGGGAGGGAATAAAATGCTGGTGCCCAGGCTTGACACACTCCTACCTACCCCACCCTGCCCTTCCCCCTGCAGTCCTGTCCAAGAACAGCAAGCCCATCCATACCACCATCCTAAACCCACATGTCCACGTGATTGGGGAGGACGCAGCTTGCATCGCCTACATCCGTCTCACCCAGTACATCGACGGGCAGGGTCGGCCTCGTACCAGCCAGTCAGAGGAGACCCGGGTCTGGCACCGCCGGGATGGCAAGTGGCTCAATGTCCACTATCACTGCTCAGGGGCCCCTGCCGCACCATTGCAGTGAGCTTCAGCCACAGGTGCTTGTGGTAGGGGAGAAGGGGCGGGGAGGGGTTGGGACAGGTGGGGTCAAAGAAGGAAGAGTAGGCTAGGAGGTGAAACTTGGGAAGGAGGTATGGGCCATCCCAGAAGAATGGCAAAGGCTGGGGAGTGTGGTTGAAATAAGTTACACTCTGAACTCTAATTTGAGTCTGCTTCTATGACTCCAAATTAGGTGCACACAGTTACTTATCCTCCCTAAGTCTCAGTTTCCTTAGCTGTTAGAGAGGACAAGTGTGGTGCCTACCTCCTTAAATTTTTGTAAGGGTTAAATAAATAAAATACTATAAGTAAAGCACTTACTAAGTACTTAAATGTGAGACAGTGTTATATTTAAACATTAGCTTCTCCCCCACCCCAACTTTCTTAGGCTCTAGGACCTCATCTGTGTGTGCTCATTGTCCTCTATTCTATTACCACCTTCTGTCCTGTTTAACAGGGGTATTAGGAGATTCCAGCTGGAGGTCGAACCTTCGCAGCCAGTGGCTCTGGAGGGCCTGAGTGACAGCGGCAGTCCTGTTCGTTTGAGGTTTAAAACAATTAAATTACAAAGCGGCAGCAGCCAATGCACGCCCCTGCATGCAGCCCTCCCGCCCGCCCTTCGTGTCTGTCTCTGCTGTACCGAGGTGTTTTTTTTACATTTAAGAAAAAAAAAAAAAAGATTGTTTAAAAAAAAAATGGAATCTGTACCATGAAGCATTTCAAAACCACCTACAGCCCTTGGGCTTGCAAGAAGACAGGAGTTTGTGTGATGCCCATCCTGGCATGAACGTTGGGCTCACCCACCAGTCCTGAAGAGGTGAGCTTAGCCTCAGAACCCCCATGGACCCAGGGGGACCAGGCAAGGACTCTGACAGAGCTTTGGGGGCCATGATGTGATTATGGCCCCTGAGGTGGCCTGCTTACCCCAGGTCTATGAGTGGGCTTCTTCGGAAACTGCATAAGCACCTAGAAAGAAGCTGATGAAAACACCATGGCTGTTAGACCTACTTGAGAGAGAATGCAGAACTCTCAGCCAGCTGTGGACGCAGCTGAGAAGCAGTGGCCTCAGGACTGAGGTCCCGGACTTTGCTGTACTGTTCATTTAGCATAGAAGGGAAGAGAATTGGTGCTGCAGAAGTATGTCTGCTATGAAGCTGATGAGAAACCTCGTGTTAGTCTGACATGCACTTACTTACTCATCCATTTGTATAGGATGCACAATGCCCTTGGGCCCTGATATTGAGGCCTAATCCCTGCAGGTGGGAAGGGGAGGTTTTGCTGCTTTGCTTCGTGTTTGTGTTCTTGATAACTTAGCAAGGAGGGAGCCAGGCTCTGGTCAGGGCTCCCTTTGTCGCCTTTGGCAGTTCTGTTTCTGGACCATCTTTGTCTTGCCTTTTCATGGTGGTGGTCCCCCATGCTGACCCTCATCTGGACCTGGGCCCTCCGTGAAGTGCCCCTGTGGGATGGGAGGAGTGAGGCAGTGGGATAAGAGGTGGTGGTTGTTTCTATGCATTCAGGCTGCCCTCAGGGTTGCCTCCCTTCTTACTCTTGCTGCACGTCCATCTCTTTCCCTGTCTTTGAGATTGACCTGAGTGCTCTGGCAAGAAGCGTCCTCTTGAAAGAGGCCTCTACTGACCAACTGAAGTATAGACTTACTGCTGGACAATCTGCATGGGCATCACCTCCCCTCACCTGCATGTACCCAAAAAAGGTGTCCAGAGCAAAGACTCCTACATTCATTGTCTCTCTCTGCTCAAGGAGTTCCATTCCAGGAGGAAAAGATCTACCCTAAGCCAATATGAGAAGATAATGGAGGAGCAATTGGTCATAGCCTTGGGTTTCTCCCAAAACAACTGTGCATATTTATCTGCACAAATATCTGCACTTTTGAGGGAAAGGTGGGTAGACTCCAGCTTCCTGGACTAACTTCAGGAGGCACAGGAGCTGGGAAAAGAGGCAAAGCTACAGGTTTACTTTGGAGCCAGCTGAGGAGAGCAAACTCACAGGTGCTGATGCTTGGATTTAGCAAGGCTCCTCTCGCGCCTCATGCATGCCCCAGCCCCTGGGCCCTACCCCCAACCCTGCCCTGCAGCCTGCAGTGCCAGCTCGCAGATACCTTCACCACAGGGTTTGGTTTTGCTGGCTTGAAGACAAATGGTCTTAGAGTTCATTGAGACCCATAGCTTCATATGGCTGTTCCAGCCCCACTTCTTAGCATTCTTACTCCTCTTCTGGGGCTAATGTCAGCATCTATAGACAATAGACTATTAAAATAATCTTTTAAACAGGAAATGGAAGGCATTTGATGCAGAATTTTTGCATGACATAGAAATAATTTAAAAATAGTGTTTGTTCTGAATGTTGGTAGACCCTTCATAGCTTTGTTACAATGAAACCTTGAACTGAAGATATTTAATAAAATAACCTTGAAACAGTCCATTGTGTTATTGCTGTTGGAGGCTTATGCCCAGGGGCTTAGATTTTAGCAACCTGCATTACAAGGCTTTAGATGGAGAAAAGTATCTTCTCCCACTTCCTTTTAGGATCTTTTCAGAAGAGGATTTTCTTATAGGCCCCCTGGCTGCTAAGGGGAGTCAAGGGGTGGCATAGATGACGCGGGGCCTTAAGAGGTGGGCGAAGACCAAGATGTGGGGGCACCCGCCTGTAATCCCAGCGATTCTGAGGCTCCTAATACCAGAGGTTCCCAAGTTCGAGGCCAACTTGAGCAATTTAGCGAGGCCCTAAACAACTTTAGTGAGACCTTGACTCAAAAGGGGTTGGGGATGCAGCTTAGTGGTTAAGCACCCCTGGGTTCAATCCTTGGTACCAAAAGGGGTGGGGATGGGGGAGGTGGGCTACGGGTTTCGCCACGCCTCCGAGCCCCGCCTGCGTCCCGGGCTGGCCCCGCCCCTGCTCAGTGGGCCTGCCCGGCTCCCCCTCCGCCGGGCTGAGTGGAGGAGCCCGTACCCTCGGCCCGCCCCTCCTCTGGAGCCGCGACGCCCGACGCTCCCCAGACTGTGCCACCGTTTGGGGTGTAGGGGGTACGCTTCTGCGGCCTGGGCGCGGAGCCTGGCGACTCCTAGACCGCGGCTCTGGCTGAGCACACCGGAGGACTATTTGGGTTCCTCGCGCCTCGGTCGCGCGACTGCCTGGCTCGGAGCTGTCGCTTACCGAGTGGGTGAAAAGAGAGGCAGCGCGCCGCCTCCCCCAGGTGGAAGGGGTGGTTGAGCCCGGCTGCGGTAGAGCGTTCGCTCGGAGATGGCGGAGCCGCCGCGACGCGGCCGGAGGCCCGGAGAGCAGGGAAGCCGGGCAGCCCCGGGACGCGGCGGAGCCCGGGGACCGCGGGGACGCCGCCCACTCCGCCGGGTGAGCCGCCCTTGAGGAGAACAACCTCCCACATTCAGAGTGTGCCCTCCCCCCAACCCGATCACCCTCAGTTCCTCACAGACTTCCCTTGAGTGTTGCCACCATAACCACCCGCTGGGTCGTCTTGGGCGGCCCTTCAGTGCGGCCCTCCTCGCCCCTCGCCCTGAGTCCTTTCCACTATCTTTCCTCGGAGTTGCCTTCTTCGCCTCAGGTCGCCCCCCACCTCCAGTACAGGGGTCCGTCCCCTCGGGCTCTTCCAGCCCAGTACCTGCCTCGATGTCACCCCCGCGTCGCCTCGGCGCGACCCTTGTGCCCTCTCCTATTAATGCTCCCCTTCCCCTTAATGCCCCCCATCCGTGCCCTCATCTCCACCTGTGACCCCGTATTCCCCCCAACAGGGTCCCCCCTCCGTGAGCCTCGGATCCCATTCGGTTCCCTTTCCTCCACAGCATCTTCTCTGCTTGTCTCCCGGGACAGGGCCCACACCCCCAAGGCTTCCCGGGCCTGTTAGTGTTGGGACCTGATGACCCCTTGGTTTCTCCTCCTCAGAAACCTATTGCTACACACACATCTCCCCCATGTTCTTCTTCCAGTGTTTATTGCCTCACCCTAGTAGGTCTCTCGTCACTTCTTCCCCAAATATTAGTGCTTCTTCCAGTCATGAAGCTAAAGATGCAGTGGTTAACCGCATGGGCTCTGAAACTTGACATGCCTGACTGAATTCCAGTTTCTCCACTGACAGCTGTTTGGTCCTGGGCAGGTTACTAAGCTTCTCTGGGCTTCAAATTAGTCATGTAAAATGGAAATAATACTATTTACTTCTTCCCTCCTTCTTAGGGCTGGTGTGAGTATTAACTACAGATGCTCCTAAATTTACCATGAGGTTACATCCTGAAAAACTCATCTTAAGTTGAAGATACCTACATCAAAAATGCATTTAATACACCAAACCTACAGATAGCTTAGCAGTACAGTATACTGTAAAATATCATTTGTTTAACCTTCTGATTACATAGCTGTATGAGAACCGGTCACAGCCACTGCCCCTATATAGCATTAAAAAAGAGTATTGTACTCCATATCCACTAGCTCAGGAAAGGATCAAAATTCAAAATTCTTTGGGCTGGGGATGCATGAGACCCCAGGTTCATTCCCCAGAACCATAACAAAACAATCCCAAAAGTCAGATTATGTTTATACTGAATGCTTGTCATTTGTACACCATTGCAAGTTGAAACATTCTAGTTTGGGGACTATCTGTATAGGTAAAACTCTCAGGAAAATCTCTGGCAGGTAGTAAGCTTGCAACAGATATTAACTGAGCTGAACATGATGACATGTGCCTGAAATCCCAGCTACTCAGAAGGCTGAGGCAGGAGGGATCACAAGTTTGAGTTCACCCTCAGCAACTTAGTGAAACCATGTCTCAAAAAAGGGTTGGGGATATAGCTCAGTGGTAGAGTGCTTGTCTAACATGCATTGGGCCCTGGGTTCAATCTCCATACTACAAAAATAAATAAATAAATAAACTGTTACTAACATGTGTTATTAACATCAACTTGCCCCCAATGACTTCTATTCACTACTGTTTTCCCTAAGAATTTCTCTGATTCTTAGGATTCACCCCTTTCCATGACCTTTTTTTAAATTTTTGTTTTGTTTTGTTTTATATAGTGCTGAGAATTGAACCAGGGCTTCACATGACCACAACCCCAGCCCTCCATGACCTTTTTTAAAATTCTTTTTTGGTACTTAGAGATTTAACCTAGGGCCTTATCATGCCAAACACATTTTGCCACTGATCTACATCCCTAGTCCCCCATCACAGTTTTTCTCCTCCCTCCCAGCTCTCTTTATTAATTTTACCCAGGCCAAAGCTGAACACTTTTTTTTTTTTAATATTTTTTCAGTTGTCAATGGACCTTTATTTATTTATTTATATGCGGTGCTGAGAATTGAACCCAGTGCCTCACACATGCTAGGCAAGTGCTCTACCACTGAGCTACAACCCTAGCCCCAAAGCTGAACTCTTTATAAACAGCTCTCTCAATTCTGAAGGACCTGTCTCTACCTATTCACCTCTAGGGTGTATGAATTGGAATGGATGATAGAGAGGGATTACTAACCAAAAGCTTTACTGGGAGTGGTGAAGGTGAAGAGAGTGACTGTAAAGCTTCCAGAAGCAATCTGATAAGAAGTCCCCCAAATTATATCTCCTTAAAACTGTGTTTTCAGATCATGCTGCCCTTACTCATTTTCATTGCCATATTATGACTTAACCTCCTGTTGCTCTCTTATCTCCCATTCAGATTTTTTGTTTGTTGGTTTATTGTTTTTATTTGTTGTTGTTGTTTTGTTTTTTGGGGTTTTTTTTAGTTGTAAATGGACACAATACCTTCATTTCATTTATTTATTTTATGTGGTGCTTGGATGAAACCCAGTGTCTCATGCAAGCTAGGCAAGTGCCTTACCACTGAGCCACAACCCAAGCCCCAGTTTGTTATGTTTTTCTAACTGCATCTACCCTTCATGTCTCTCCAGGCTAGTTCAGAGACCCTTCTGAGCTATTCAGGAATGGGGATATAGTACCATGTTAGAAAGGAGAATTGGAAAGGTCAGGGAGAGAGACTCTAGTCTCAGCTTTTTGGCTTTTCTCAGGTTCTAGTGACATGCCTGCTCTGGGGCTCCATTTTTATCTCTTCTTACTCTGATACAGGTGAGGTAAAGGGCCAGAGGTGGGAAATTTTTCACAAGCAGTGGAAAAGAGAGTCTCATAGTCTCCAAGTTAATTAACTTGAAAAGTAGATTAATAGAATGCTTAGCACCATCTCTTTTCTCTTTGAGTTCCCCCACTATAGTGTCCATATGATTGCAAGTTCGTTAGTGCTGTTGGCTATGATGATGGGTTTGATTGATACAGAAGATTAACAGACTCATGAGTTTCCTTTTATCTGATAGTTCGTTGGGGCATGGGACTTCTGGGACTTTCAGTCCCTTCCTCACAGAAAGAACAGAACTTTTCCTCGTTGGCCAACTGTTCGGTCATGGGTTGAGAACTCCTTTCAGAACAGGCCCATTTTCAATCTCCTAGGCTGTTTGGCCTCTTGTAGATGGGAGAATTCATTTCCTTACAAGTTGTGAAGCTAAGGTATAGTGCTCCACTTGTGTTCTTTTATAGAAGCTTTTTTCCTTTCTTTCTTTTCTTTTTTTTTTTTCCTTTTGGAAAGTAAATCATCCAGTGAACAGGAGGTAAGAGAAATGAGGTAAGGGTAAGGAGAATGGATTTTTTTTTTTTTTTTTTTTTTTTTGGTACTGGGGATCGAACTCAGGAGCACTTGATCACTGAGCCAAATCCCCAGCCCTTATTTGTATTTTATTTAGAGACAGGGTCTCACCGAGTCACCATTGCTGAGGCTGGCTTTGAAAAGAATAGATTAATATAGTTTAAAGGGAGAAGTAACACATTGATTTCTCTGTCTTACAGATAGTGGGGCCAAGATTGTGAACTTTACTGACATTCTGATGTGAGGAGCTCCGCCAGAGCCAAAAGTGGAGCCTGGCTAGATTTGCAGCCTGAAGCCATGGGCCAGGGGGCCATGGTGACTTGAGACCAGTAGACTCTGTCCAGTTACCCCCTACTGTTCCTTCTACCTCCCCTACCCTTTACTAAGTGAACTTGACTCACCTTTTCAGGGAGCTGACCCTGAGGGAATCCCTTTCCCTTATTTTCCTATCCTTTTATCCTCTCAAGACAGTTCCAGACTATAGAACTCCTACCTCCCATCCCCTGTGGTGGTTCCCATCTCTCCCTCATTTCCCCCGCCATGCTTCAGCTGTGGAAGGTGGTACGCCCAGCTCGGCAGCTGGAACTGCACCGCCTCATACTGCTGCTGATTGCTTTCAGCCTGGGCTCCATGGGCTTCCTGGCTTACTATGTATCCACCAGCCCCAAGGCTAAGGAACCCCTGCCCCTGCCCTTGGGAGACTGCAGTAGTAGTGGGGCAGCTGCCCCTGGCCTTGCACGGCCTCCAGTCCCTCCTCGAATGCCCAGGCCTCCAGAAACAGCTCGAACCGAACCAGTGGTCCTTGTGTTTGTGGAGAGTGCATACTCACAACTGGGTCAGGAGATTGTGGCCATCTTGGAGTCTAGTCGTTTTCGTTATAGCACTGAGTTGGCACCTGGTCGAGGGGATATGCCCACATTGACTGATCATACCCATGGCCGCTATGTCTTGGTAATTTATGAGAACCTGCTCAAGTATGTTAACCTGGATGCCTGGAGTCGGGAACTGCTAGATCGATACTGTGTGGAGTATGGTGTGGGCATCATTGGCTTTTTCCGAGCCCATGAGCACAGCCTACTGAGTGCTCAACTCAAGGGCTTTCCCCTTTTTTTACATTCAAACTTGGGACTACGCGACTACCAAGTGAATCCTTCTGCCCCTCTGCTACATCTCACTCGCCCTAGCCGCCTGGAACCTGGGCCACTGCCTGGTGATGACTGGACCATCTTCCAATCCAATCACAGCACATATGAACCAGTGCTTCTTGCCAGCCTTCGGCCAGCTGAACCCCCTGTGCTAGGACCAGTGCCTCGTCGGGCTCGACTTCCCACTGTGGTACAGGACCTGGGGCTTCATGATGGCATCCAGCGGGTGTTCTTTGGCCATGGCCTTTCATTTTGGCTCCACAAACTTGTCTTCGTTGATGCTGTTGCATACCTCACTGGCAAGCGCCTCTGCCTGGACCTTGACCGCTATATCTTAGTAGACATTGATGATATCTTTGTGGGCAAAGAAGGTACCCGCATGAAGGTGGCTGATGTTGAGGTCAGTCTTTATTTTTCCTTACAATTTTTTTTTAGAAACGGTTCAAACTCTGGCCTATCGGACTCCCTGCCTTGGTTCTGAGTTTGTCACAGGAATGTTTCCTGCCCTTTCCAGACAAGGAAGAATACTGCTGCTCATGTATCTCTTCAATCTGCTGGGTCCTGATTACTCTTTCCATTTATGTCATGTTCCTATTACTCTTCCCAGGCTCTCTTGACCACCCAGAACAAACTCAGGACTTTAGTCCCCAACTTCACCTTCAACCTGGGCTTCTCGGGCAAGTTCTACCATACTGGTAAGCTTACTCCCCTGCTCCTTCAGCACATCAGTCTTAGTTTGATCTGTCCCTTCACTGTTTATCTCCCTGGGCAGACAAGTTGGATAAAAGGGGTGAGGTTTGGGGTCAGATTACTGTGAGGAGCTTGTGATAGCCATGAATTTAGCGTGAGTAGCTGGAGATCAAGTTGACAGTGGATAAATAGAAAATCTTGAGTGGGCAGAGGGTCATAATATCCCAAGGGTGGAAGGTGGTCAGTGTTTGTTACAAGAGTACTCAGTCTGACTGGCTGTGGTCAGTGGTCAGTGTGTGGTCATAGGGACAGAGGAGGAGGATGCAGGGGACGACATGCTGCTGAAGCACCGCAAAGAGTTCTGGTGGTTCCCCCACATGTGGAGCCACATGCAGCCACACCTGTTCCACAATCGCTCCGTGCTGGCTGACCAGATGAGGCTCAACAAACAGTTTGCTTTGGTGAGACCCTTGAATCTCTTCCCCATACTTTCTCCCAGAGGTAATGCTTCCTTTTTAACCTTCCCCCAATGGGTCACCCTTCCCCTACCATTTTCAGTTTTCTTTCTATGGAGGCATCCCCACCCTCTTTACCCTCTACTCCCCAAACCTCACCAGGTCCTGGTGAGAGTCTATACCATTCCCAGGAGCATGGGATTCCCACGGATCTGGGGTATGCTGTGGCCCCTCACCACTCGGGCGTGTACCCCATCCACACGCAGCTCTATGAGGCCTGGAAATCTGTGTGGGGCATCCAGGTGACCAGTACCGAGGAGTATCCCCATCTCCGTCCTGCCCGCTACCGCCGTGGCTTTATTCACAACGGCATCATGGTGAGGAACTCCCACACTTAGCCTCCAATCTGCATTGTCTTACAGTTTTACCTACTAGTTCATCCATATATAGGGGGTAAAAATCATTTAAAAAAAACACTGCACATAGTAAGTGCTTTATTGCTTTAATTTCAGACTGAGCCCTCTATAAATCCAGGGAACCCCAGGGCCTCAGGTCTTTTATCCTTCATCTATTTCAAATTCTACTTTTCAGGGCTGGGGATGTGGCTCAAGCAGTAGCGTGCTTGCCTGGGATGCGTGCAGCCCGGGTTTGATCCTCAACACCACATACAAAGATGTTGTGTCCGCCGAAAACTAAAAAATAAATATTTAAAAAAAAAAATTCTACTTTTCAAACTTCATCTATCCTTGTTTCTTTTCCTTGCAGGTGCTGCCCCGGCAGACATGTGGTCTCTTCACTCACACAATCTTCTATAATGAATATCCTGGAGGCTCTCGTGAACTAGACCGGAGCATCCGAGGAGGAGAGCTCTTTCTGACAGTGCTACTTAATCCGGTAGGGTGCTGAGAGGAAGGGCTAGAAGATTGGACAGCCAAAGTGTTTGCAGGCTGGGACCTTTACTCACCAACACTGATTCTGAGGTGGGGTAGGCTTCCAGATCTGACATGCAGGCACCCCCTTGCAGATCAGCATCTTTATGACCCATTTGTCCAATTACGGAAATGACCGGTTGGGCCTGTACACCTTTGAGAGCCTGGTGCGCTTCCTCCAATGCTGGACACGGCTGCGCCTACAGACCCTTCCTCCAGTCCCTCTTGCACGAAAGTACTTTGAACTTTTCCCCCAGGAGAGAAGTCCCCTTTGGCAGGTAAGGGTGGAGCTCAGGCTGACTAGAGACATAATGGGATGGGGACTTAGGAAATTAGGCCTTATCAGAATCTTGGCCTTGCCTTCAGAATCCCTGTGATGACAAGAGGCACAAAGATATCTGGTCCAAGGAGAAAACCTGTGATCGGCTCCCCAAATTCCTCATTGTGGGACCCCAGAAGACAGGTAAACCTTCCTTAGCCAACTTTTCTTGCTCTACCTTAAAGACTCCTTTTGCAAGGAATTCCTTTCTCGTATCCACTCCTCCTTAATCCAAACTCCTGCAACAAGGATTCTTTTTTGTTTTTTAATTTTATTTTTAGGTGTAGTTGAACATGATGCTTCTATTTTATTTATTTATTTTTATGTGGTGCTGAGGATTTGAACCCAGGGCTTTGCACTTGCTCTATCGCTGAGCCACAACCCCAGCCCAACAAGGATTCTTAACCTTGGTTTGTATATCAGAATCATCTGTGGAGTTTGTTTAGTTTCTTTGTATGTTTTCTGGTATTTTGCAGTGCTGGGGATTGAATCTAGGGCCTTACTCATGCAAGGCAAGTGCTCTACCACTGAGCTACACCCCAGGCACATGTGTAGAGGTTTAAAAAGATCCACAGTGATTCTGATATTACAATCAAGACTGAGTGCACTGTTTTAACCCTTTCCTGGGCCTTTCACAGGTCATTTTCTCTCACAATAGCTGGATCAAAGGGAGTTTTACTATCCAGAGTGGTTGTTTTCTTACTTCCTTCAAACTCATGCTGTTCAGCTGGTGTCTTTTCAACAATGGCCTGGTCCTTCTCTCCTATTTAGGGACCACAGCTATTCACTTCTTCCTGAGCCTGCACCCAGCTGTGACTAGCAGCTTCCCTAGCCCAAGCACCTTTGAGGAGATTCAGTTCTTCAATGGCCCTAATTACCACAAGGGTATTGACTGGTGAGACTGAGACTGCTTTGAATGTTTCTCAGAGAAACAGTTCCTTCTCCCAGCAGACATCTGGTTTTTTTTTTCACTCTGGGCCTTTCCTCTGCTGCTTCCTAGGTATATGGACTTCTTCCCTGTTCCTTCTAATGCCAGCACTGACTTCCTGTTTGAAAAAAGTGCCACCTACTTTGATTCAGAGGTTGTACCACGGCGGGGGGCTGCCCTCCTGCCAAGAGCCAAGATCATCACTGTGCTCACCAATCCTGCTGACAGGGCCTACTCCTGGTACCAGGTCTGGCTGAAGCTAGGGACACATTGGGGCTTAAGGAGAAGGTGGGTGTGGGACTGGTGATTACTAGAGAAAAAAGAATGAGGGTAGGGAAACAACTAGTACCTTAGGGAGGGGGTGCCTGTACTTTCACCAGACCAAGAATAAGGACAAAATAATTCTGATAATCACCTGTCCCTTCCCTTCCTTGTCCTTTAGCACCAGCGTGCACACGGAGACCCAGTTGCTCTGAACTATACCTTCTACCAGGTGATTTCAGCTTCCTCCCAGGCCCCTCTGGTACTTCGCTCTCTGCAGAACCGCTGTCTTGTCCCTGGCTATTATTCCACCCATCTACAACGCTGGCTGACTTACTACCCCTCTGGACAGGTACAATCCCCCCAAGATCCCTCCCTCATTGGGGTCCACCTTCCCTTCAGCCTAGAGGCTTCTTAGGAATCTAGAGGGAACCACATCCCTATCCCTTTAGCTGCTGATTGTGGATGGGCAAGAGCTACGTACCAATCCTGCAGCCTCAATGGAGAGCATCCAGAAGTTCCTGGGTATCACGCCCTTTCTGAACTACACACGGACCCTCAGGTGGGAGAGCATGACTCAGGGGAGGAATCTCTGGGTGAAGTGGGGAAGCAGGCTGATCACATCTATTTGGAAAACATGGGTTTACCCTGTTTCGCAAAGAGAAATGTGTCCTTGTGGACTGGGAGGGGTAGTACACATTTATGGGGCTTGAATTTCTTTTCTTCCTGCCACCAAATGTCCTTTTTCTGTTGAGCAGGTTTGATGAAGATAAGGGATTTTGGTGCCAGGGACTTGAAGGTGGTAAAACTCGATGTCTAGGCAAAAGCAAAGGCCGGAGGTACCCAGATATGGACACTGAGGTAAGTAAAGTCTGGGAAGGATAGTCCTGTTCCAACTCTAGGGTCTGATTCCATCCTGGTCCTTACTATTTGTGTCTCCCTTCATTTTTCTCCTGTCAGTCCCGCCTTTTCCTTACGGATTTTTTTCGAAACCATAACTTGGAGCTGTCGAAGCTGCTGAACCGGCTTGGACAGGCAGTACCCTCGTGGCTTCGGGAAGAACTGCAGCGTTCCAGTCTGGGCTGATGTTCCCAGCCTTCCATTACCAGCAAAAAGCAGGGCCCACAAGGGGAATAAGAGTGGCCTGACCCCTCCCCCTTCTACCTCAGTGGCCCCCCCAGGCCTGCGATGGCTGAGAAGGAAGGGCATCTCTTTCCCATAGCTCTGGGGCCTGATAGTGAGGCTTTACTTGGTACCCCATGTCATGGTACTAGGTACCTTTGACCCATGAAATTGGGAGGTGGGAGAAATAAGAGGGTCCAGACAAGGTGTAGAGGAATGTAACATATTAATCCAATGATTTTCCTCTGCAGTCCCAGCAGTATATCTATCTATACCTGGCTAAGAGAGGGACCTTTTATTGAGGCCCCTTTAGTCAGGCAGTGGATCTACGTGGGGCCCGGCCTCCCTAAGTCATTCACATTGAATGGGGATGAGGTCGTACAGTGGCTCTTAGAGCTGAGTATAAGCCCAAGCTGTGGGCTAGAAATGTCCGTAATAAACATCCTTATTTTTCTGTTTCGTCTACCTCACTGAAGTGAAAAAACTAGAATAAAGCAAATATCAGATCTGTTTTTCCCCTGGCTCAAGGTATAGCAGCAGCACATAGAGGAAAAAGAAGGGAAAGGCCCAGGCACACTAGAGTAAAAAAGGAGCTTATATATTTATAAATGCCAAATAAATACCATAGGCCACCCAACGCCCCCTCCCAGACAGGACCGTCTCCCCAAGCCCTAAGTTTCTAGGGTCTGAGACATCTTGGCCCCAAGCTACAGCCCAAGAGCAGCTGCCAGTCTGGGCTACCAGGGAACTGAGTGGAGATGATCTGTCCAACCAAGATTCACTCCCTCTATGTGAGGGACCCCCATAGCCATGGGCCTGTGTCCCTGTATAGGGCCCTAAGGGTGCCAGACTCAGGGAGAGAAGGTGGTCATCTCGAGTGAGACCCGCTGCCACAGCTCCTTGGTCTGTTTGCTGCGCTTGAGGTTCTGTAGGATGTCGTTGAACTGCATCATGCCCATGGGTGTCAGGCAGAAGGCGCTGCGGGCACTGCGGATCGCATTCACAAAGTCGTCGTAGTCGGCAGGGGTCAGGTGAATCAAGCGGTGGTGGATGTACTGAAGGACGTGTGTAGGGTGAGCCTTGGTACAAAGCACAGAACCTCACCCCTCCTCCCTTATACACTAAGCACTCTGGTCCATAACTACCCAGGAGGTACTCCACCCTGCCCTGTACTTCCTGGATTGTCACCTGCATGTATGCCTGCTGGCAGCGCTGCACCAGTTGGTGGAAGGCCGGGGCACGCAGATGGTTGTGGGCATGAGCGGGGCTCAGCCGCTGCAGCGTCTCCATGACGATCTCCTGCAGCACAAACGGGCTCAGCACCCCCTTGGCTGCCCCCACACAGAACTGGTGCACGTAGTTCACTCCTGGGGGGCAGGGGGGGAGGGGCATGAGACGGGGGTGGCCACCTCTGCCCTAGGGACCCAACTTACATATCTCAGCTCTGGCCTGGCAGAGAGCCTCCCTCCACCCTAGGAGCTGAGGTGACCCTCCACCCCCCGCGCACGCACACATACCCGACCAAGGCCTCAACTCTGAGCAAGAGCTAGGAAGGAGGTCTGGGATAGGAAGGTGGGGGGAGCAGGTCGGGGGGACAATGGTCCTGGGGAGGGGAGGTGTTACCCAGCTTTGCTGCCAGCCCCAGCAACCATTTGACATCATCAGTGTAAGGGGGGGAGCGGGAGAAGTTGTTGGGGTGATCGTTGTGTGCCCGGCGACCCAGCATCTCTAGTGCCAGCATTCCTGAGAGATAAGGGTGAGCACATAGTAGGGTGCATCCTATTATTACCCTCTACCCCAATATCTGATCCCATATTTGACCTCATAATAAGCAAATTAAGAGCTAGTAGAAGGGGTCCACTGAAGGAGTACAGAAAGGAACCTCCTCTCACCAACACGGTAGGCAGCATGCAGGTGGTGCAGGCTGTGTGGATTGACAGGTTGACTATGCGTCTCCTCCTCAGGTGGTGGAAAGCCCCCACTAACCAAAGGGCTGGGCTGTGTGGTCAGGGCAGGCAGTGAGGCACCCTGGATGGCTGGAAATGTGGATGCTGGATGGACACTGCTCACTAAGGGTAGAATGAAAACCATGTGAGACCTAGCACAAAGAGGGACAGAGAAGACTCCCACCCTACCTCCCCTGTCCACTGTGCCTCCCCTCCATTCACCTGTTCCCTGTCCCCACAACTCACAGGCCACACTGGTGGGCAGTGGGAGCCCTGGCTCTGTGTGGTAGGGATGGACTGTGATGGGTGCCATGGAAGGGACAGGGAAAGACACAGCAGTGGCAGCAAGTGAGGGAGGTGTCACTGAGTAAGGGTACTGAGCCCCCAGGAATGCAGGATGCACACCCTAGAGGCAGGGGGAGAAAGAGAAGGAAGATATCAAGTTATATAGTAGGATATAGCTCTGCCCCTTCACCCTACAAATGGGTATCCCTACACTTATCTTAGGCTGGGTCCCCCAGATTCCCACCACCTCGTCAGGACTTTTGGAAGTATTATTATATTCCCAGAGTACTACCCCACTCCAACCAACCCTCCATGAACTCCCAGTGTGTTTCCACATGCCCCACCCTGAACACAGCAGGATACTGGTCTCACCTGTGGGTATGCAGAGCTGGGCACAGGGAAGACGGCAGGCCGGGGCATATGAGGCATGGGATGGGCAGGGTGAGCTGGATGGGTGAGGTACTGAGGGCTACAGGGCAGGTGGGGCTGTAAAGCAGTATAGGGGTGCAGGCCAGGAGAGTGACCATGCCCCAGTCCTGGACCTGGATATAAACTGGACCCCACTGAAATGACTGGAACCACTGTGGCTGCTGCTGTCACTGCTGCTGCCGCCACTGTAACAGGTTCAGTCCCTGGGCCCCCCCTGCCCTCAGGCAGCCCCCGCCCAGCCTCCCCAGCTGCCCTGATCCCAGTGGCACTACAGCTTGTAGCCCCCTCACGGGCTGTGGATGAGCCACCTGCTGTTTGCTCATATAGCCAGAACCACTGGTGAGCAACCTCAAACAATACTTCGGGGTACACGCCCCCACCCTTAGCCGCCTCTTCCACTGCCATGCAGGCCTTCTCCAACATCAGGTTATCCTGGAAGGGAGGGGCACAGAATGTTAAGTGGGAAAGACTTTATCCCAGGAATGTTGTCAGATGACATTCCAATGGCTCCCTCTGAGTTAGCTGGTTGTGGGTAGGCATCAGAGGTCAGGGTCAATACTCAGTTACTGCTTCAGATGCTGAACAAATACTTGCTGACCAATAGAAGTCAAGACCCAGATAATAGTCCCAGTTCCAAACTAATGTAATCACCCCTCCCCATCCATATCTCATTCTCTCTCTGAGGTCTTCCCCAAGTTTTCCATTCTGAGTAACCATCTTGGTCTCTAAACTACAAGCCTCTATTTCCTTAACAGTAAAATAGGAATAATCCTAACCTTAGGATATGATAGGTATGAAAGTATATTACAGATTGAGCATTCCTAAATTCCCAAATCTAAGACTTTCTGAGCACCAACCTGATGCCAAACATGGAAAATTTCTCACCGTGAAATTTGGTTTCATGCACAAAATTGTTTAAAATATTGTGAGATTATCTTCTGGCTATGTGTATAAGGTGTATGAAACAAATTTCATGTTTAGACTTGGCTCTCATCCTCAAGATATCTCATTATGTATAGGCAAATATTCCAAAATCTAAAATCTGAAACACTTGTGGTTCCAGGCATTTCAGATAAAGAATATTCAACCTGAAATGTTAAAATGTCAATATAAAAGGACAAACTGGATACTCTGTGAACCCTCTCTTTTTTTTTCTTTGTGGTGCTGGGGATTGAACCCAGGGACCTGTGCATGTGAGGCAAGTACTCTACCAACTGAGCTATATCTCCAGCCCTACTCTGTTAACTCTTGAAGATAGGAATCAAGAACTGGTTCCTCCATTTAGGCTTGGCAACACACCTATAGTCCCAGACACAAGGGAGGCTAAGATAAGAGGATCACAAGTTCTGAGCCAGCCTGCACAACTTCAAGACCCCTTTTCTTATGACTACTCTTCTAAAAGAGTAGTCATAACAGTAGTCATAACTCTTTTTTAAATTTTTTTTTAGTTATTGATAGACAGTGCTGAGAATCGAACCCAGTGCCTCACACATGCCAGGCAAGTGTACTAATGCTCAGCCCCAGCCCCAGCCTCAAGACCCCTTTTCAAAAAAAAAAAAAAAGGGTCCTTCACATTTCCCCATGCCCAACATTCCTGCCCAGGTCCCCAGATTGCCTTTAGAAATACCTGCTCCTTGCACTGCACCAGAGCCCGCTGGATTTCATTGGGGTTCAATGCATGGGCATGAGGCAGACAGCTTAAGGCCAGCTCTGCCGCTGCCCGCACCATATTGGAGTCTCGTGCCCGTGATGCTCTGTCAGCCAGGGATGCAACCTCAGGGGGTGTCAGATGCCCATCCCAGCATTCTACCAGTATAGTCAGGGCTGCACTGCCAATCTCCATTGCCTGCCCTTCAGGGAAAGAGCACAGTGGGGTTAGTGTGGGCACCACTGGAGTGTAGGGATGATGTCTCTCATTAAATCAGTATTACCCCAAAGTTAAGGCTCTTGTCTCCACCAGTTAACCCCACTCCTATACCCAAATCAGGACATTAGATTTACCTGTAATCCAGGAGACGTGAGAAGAATAGGTACGTGACAGCCAGTTGGGAGAAACAAAGTTGTGCAGGCCAAGGGCATAAAGCCCAATCTCGAAGGCGCAAAGGTGCAGGTTGCGGTGAGGACCCTGGTGGCCCCCTGAGGAAGATGGATGTGTGAAAATGGAAGTGCTGCTGTTGCCCCCTGCCTTGATCAGCACTGTCTTCGCCAGCTCGAAGTAGAAGTGTGCAGCTGCCTCTGACGGCTGATTGGGTACATGGGGGGCATGACTCTCTGGGCGGCGGCCCTTGTACCTAAAGGGGGCAATGGGGTAGGGACGGGGATGGGGTTTCTTTGAAATGAGTGTCCAGGTAGGTTGAGAAGGACCAGGGCAAGGGAGGAGGTTAGGGACAATGGTTGGATTACACTAGGGATGTAGCTCTGAGGGTAGTCCAGGTTAGGGGAGATAGGTATTTCTTCCAACTGACCTGCCAACTTCAACTGTCTTTGTGCGGGCCCCTCCACTGGCACTGGCCCGGCGACTTCCACTGGAGGATGAGGAGCCCAGGGAATCCGAGGAAGAGCTGCTAATGCTGTCACTGTCTTGTCCTCGACCCCAGGAGGTGGGGGCCCAGCCCCCTCGAAGTGGCCTCCGGCTTAAGGTGGGGGAACTATCCGATGTTGTTTCAGGGGCACTGCTGTCGATGCTAGCCATGCCTAACATCCCCCAAGACAAGTCAGTCTCAGAAATAGGAGTCCCTGAAGTCAAACTCCAACTTCAGGTATATCCTCCTCTCCATGTCATTCTATGGGCTGTCCTACCTGTATGCTTCTTCTTGGGCCGCCCTGGGGAGCCCCAGCCCCGTCCATTGTAGCCTCCACGACTGCCAAGTGCCAGGCGGCTTGGAACCTTTCCCTCTGGCCTTGGGGTCAAAGCTGCCTCAGATGGGAGACCCTCACATGGGGAATGAGGGGAACTTTCTAGGTGGGGAAAACAGGAAGTTGGGATGAGTCCAGGAAAGGGTACCCAAATATGGCTATATACCATTCATTCCCCTGCCCAGTGCCCCCACCTCACCAGGCACATTCTTCTCTGTGAATCCCTCAGCAGGGCCTGGCCCAGCCCCTGCCACATTCCCTGGCTGAGCAGGCCCTGCAGAGCCTGAGGTCAGTGGCTGCAGGGCCCCTGGGGCAGATGGGCCCCCGTGCTTTGAAGGAGACCTCTGGTTGGCTGTAGCTGGGCGGCTAGATGAGTAGAATGAGCTCAGCGTCTGTGGCTTATGCGTCTGGCTCTCTCGATCCAAGAGTTTATCTAAGATCTAGAGGACAAAGAAGCAGTGACAGGATGCCCTTTATCTCCTGACTTCTATTACCTTCCTTTCTCCTTGAAGCAGCCTAATGCTACCTCCTCAGGAAGACTTCCCCAAGTTATAGCTACAGGATAACCTCCCAGCTTACATGTCTTGGTATCTTCTGTAACACTTACCTCAGAACTGAATATACTGATATTCAATAAATATTGAAATAAATGAATGAATGACTTTATGCTCTCTGCTTCTCTTCTTCCACCTCATGCCCAAGCACACCTATAAGAACCATTGGTCTCTTGTTCTCTATGAGAAGTTCCCAAGATTCCCTACTTACCTCCTATGGGCAGAATAGTACTTTCCAAAATAGTACTGGAAACTCCTGAGAAAGGTGGTGATATTTGCTCACTCCCTGTCTGTCAAAAGCCCAGTACCTCAGTCCCTTACCTTCTTGAGCTTGGCCTGGTCGTCCTTGTAAGTGATCATGAGTGCTAATGCCAGGTCACCCTTCTCCCGACGTGTGCCTTCACATAGGAGGGGATGTTCTGCCTCGCTCACTGTTGTCTTCATCCCTGTGAGGAGAGCCTCATGGAAATTAAGAGTAGTCATAACTCCCAAGACAGCAAAGGCAAATAGGCCAGGATTCCCCAACCACCAACATGTGAAATAAGGGGTTCTTTTTGGCCCAACCAAATCACATGGTAAAAGGTCCCCGCTGTATATCATATTCAATTGAAGCTCTGTTTGCTTTTTTAAGACCTTTAACCTAGCCCACCCTATCCACCTAGCATGTACCTATCACTTTATTTATTTATTTTTTTAGAGGGAGAGAGAGAAGAAATTTTTAATATTTATTTTTTAGTTTTCGGCAGACACAACATCCTCATTTGTATGTGGTGCTGAGGATCGAACCCAGCGCCGCGCGCATGCCAGGCAAGCGTGCTACCACTTGAGCCACATCCCCAGCCCCGTACCTATCACTTTAGGGAAGTGGGCTCCTCACTTGCACAAAGATTTGACTGCACCTCTGTATATATTTGTTTTTTGATATGGGGTCTTGTTATGTTGCCTCAAACTTCTGAACTCAAGTGATCTTCCTGCCTCAATCTCCTGAGCAGCTAGAATATAGGGTGCCACCATGGCACCTGGCTATAACTGAATCTTTATTTGTGGTGTTCCCCTATCTAGAAGTTACTGATCTTTTAACTTACATTCCATGTTCTGTCACTTCCCTAAGGTCTTTTCCCTAGATTTTTGTTTTGTTGCCCTTAGAACACCCATAATCCACACACACATTTTTGCCCTATATTCCTGATTGTCTCATAGGCATTAGTTGGCTCACACAAATTATCCTGACTTTCCCATTATCAGACACCCCTCAGGAAGAGGATGCGATTTCATAACAGTTAAGGCCTGGGCAAGGCTTAGCTCATGGATATACTCAAAACACTGACAGACTCACCCAAGGCAGCAACTGCTGCTTCAAATCCTAGCTCCTCATCTCCAGGCAGCTCATTGCTCCAGTTGCGACTTGGGGGCCGGGAACCCGTGGGAGAAACCACTGGATAAAAGTTGGGGTAAGTCAGGCAGACAGAAGTACCAAGAATGCAAGGGAATCCGAGATGCTCATCATCCCAGACCTACCCACAAACCTGCCTAATGGGTCCTAAAGGTAATTCAGTCAGAGCCTTGGGGCTCTTGGCTTTTCCATACAGAAGGCGTCCCCTCCCCCATTTTCCCACTTACTGTAGGAGCAGGCACTGTACCTGGAGCACAGAGCACATCAAAGATGAAACTGGCCAACATGAGAGGCAACACAGGCCGATAGTCACAGAGTGTCCCCTCCCGAAGCTCCTCTGCCCGGCAGCGCATGGTACTCATCTCACTGGGACCCAAAGGAATTTTCTTGAGCAAGGCAGCCACCTCTGACTCCTGGTATGCCAGCTTCACCTGAGGGCACACATAAGGGGCTCATACCTCCTATGCCTCAATGGAAAGCGAGATGCAAGGATCTGAGAACAAGGTACAAGGCTCAGATAGAAACTCTGACCTCCAAGGCCTTGGTAGAAGCTGGGGGCCGCTGTAGCTCCAAGGCAAACATGCCAACTCGGAAGGCCAGATTGTGGTGTTCTGGACGCTCACTTAGCACTGTCAACAGGAAGGCTGCCTTGGTCAGGGTGTTGGTAGCCACCCAGGTCTGACGGCTTGTGGATACTTTATTCTTCTTGCCCTACATAGAGAAGCATAAGGAAGCAGGCAGATGAATCTGACTCACCCCATGAAGGTAGGAACGGGATCTCACTTGGGGTGGGGCATGGGAAGTTAGGAGAAAGTGGGGGCCAGACAGGTAAAGGAGAGGGGTCTCTCTCACCTTGGCAGGGGGCGGCTCTACCTTGAGGTCAGGTGGGTTGGCTAACAGGTCTTGGGCAAGCTCCACAGTGAGACGGGAGGCCTCACTGCTATAACCATGAGCGTGCAGGGCCTCAGCACAGGCAAATAACACCTAGAGAGAGGACATGGGACCAGATGGGTTGAAGTGTCAACTTGCATAGGCATGACATCATGCTCACTCATGTAGCATACATTTCTTAAGCACTTGCTATATGCTAGGCCCTATGCTGGTCTCAGGTATACTATGAGCTCAGTTTGGTTAGAGAGACAGACATGAGCATACAACTAGTGTGGTGCCAGCAGTACTACTGGCAAAGGTCAAGAGGGGGACAACTGAGTAGTGTGCTCACTGGGACTGGGGCAGAGGGGTAGTAGAAGGAAGGACTATCCAGAGGTGATGGTCTTTAAGGTCTCTGAGACCTGAAGAAAGAACAGGAGCTGATCAGACAGGTGAGGAGAGAGCATTCCAGGCAGAAATGATAATCTGTACAAAAGTATGGAGGCAAGAAGGGGCACAGCAGGCTTAGGAATGGGTTGGCTGCATGGAAGATAAGGGACAGAATAGCCAGGCAAAGCCAGAGAAGTTGGAAAAGATCAGACCAAGTGGAACCTCACAGGTCATGCCAAGGACCCTCATTTTTTTTTGTAAGTTGTCAATAGATCTTTACTTTATTTATTTATATGCAGTGCTGAGAATCAAACCCAGGCCCTCACATGTGCTAGGCAAGCCACAACCCCAGCCCAAGGACCCTCATTTTTATACTTAAGGGCAGTGGATTTTAAGTAGCAGAGTGACACAATCAAACATTTTAGTGGAAAAAAAAAATCAATGCAGAAACACTGAAGAGAATAGATGGCAGATGGGGATGTCAGGAGCCTGCTTTGGGATTCTAAGTTATGCCAATAGTCCTGACACTTCCAAATAGAGCCAGGGAGCCCCTCCCAGCAGTGACTAAGAAGCACCCACTCCTCCCTCCCTCAGTCCCCTCACCTCCATGCGGCTCTCCTGTTCCAGTGGCTTCAGCCCAGCAAACAGGTCGTGCTCCTCCCCAGCCCCGCCCTCGGCCTTCTCCTCCTCGCCCCCAGCCCCGTCCTGGGCATTCAGGTAATATGCCTGGTAGTCATCATCCTCCTCTCCAATGGCAGGGGCTGCCTCTTTGGTTTTGGGAAGCCCATTGCCACTCTCATCTGTAGAAGGGAGGTCATCCCGGGTACAGACCTCCCCAGGTAGTAGGCTGGGGGGACCAGCAGAGGCTGTGGGAAGCTCAGGCCCTTCTGAGAAGTACACGCCACCATCTTCCTCATAAGTATCTGGGGGCTCAGGAAGGAAGGTGGATGGGCCTCGGGAGACACCAGGGGTAGGACATGGTGGAGGGCTTTCTAGGAATCCACCAAAGGTGCTGGCCTCTGCACCCAGGGCCAGGCTGCTGTCATCCAGGCTCATCTCTGCTAGATCTGGCTCCAGGGAGCTGTCCTCACTGCTCAGCCGTCGCTTGCTCCCACTGCCTGCTGAGCCCTTGCCCCCACTGCCAGCCCCACCCAGTGCCTTGGCTTTGCCCCCGCCTGAACCCAACTTATGCAAAGACTTATCTCCCCCTTCAGCTGAGAGGCGGCGGGGACCCCGCTGTGAGGAGGGAACCCCCTCACCCAATCCCTTGCGCTTGGGCCCAGGCTCCTTGGGCCGCACAGCTAGTTCAGTAGGAAGAGGTCGAGGCCTGTCCCGGGATTCTTCCAGGCCCCCAGAACGGGAGACTCCTGGACGTGGAGGCAAGGCTCGGGCCCAGCACAGGGCTAGCTTCCGGTCAGTGCCGCTGTAAGTGACACCAGGAAGTGGGTAGGCCTCTTCCCAGTTAAAGTAGCAGGCTTCCACTGCAGGTCGGAAGCCAGGAAAGAGCCGCTCTAGGGTCTTCTTGTGCTGTCCGCGCTTTACATTCTCAATCACCTTCAGTTGCCACTGGCGCAACTGTGCACACAGTTCTCGGCGGCTGTGGGAACAAAGGGCAGGAGGCTGCTGGGGGAACAACCCAGCAGTCTGCACTAAGAAGGGAAAAAGGGATGAAGTAGGTATATGCCCCAAAAAGGCATAGGGAAAGGATAGCGGGGAAACACTTCTTGAGCCAGCCCTCGGACACAGAAATTTTGGAAAAGGGATGCTTTTGGGGGAGAGGAGGAGAAAAGTCCTTCAGAAAATAGAACCATAAATCCCTAGTAATTCTTGGGCTGTGCACTCCCATTTCCCTAGGATGAGAATAATGGCACATCCCCATGTACAAGAAAATGAGGGCTCAGTTTGTCTTGGATTGGCCTAGTTAATGCTATGGGGAGTTTATAGGGAGACTCACCGCTGGGGGCTGAGGGCAGGGTCCAGCACAGCCAGTCTCCATAGTGTGACCATCTCGTCACACATGCTGGCACATGCATGAGCTGCCACTTCTGACTGCCCATTGCTACGGCCTGTGTGTCCACTGGCACTGCTGTGTGAGGCTGAGGTACGCACACTGTACCACCAACCTGTTATCTGGAGATAAAGAGGGGTGTGAGATGTACCTATAGCTCAAAAAGTCAGAGCAGCTCTCCCTGGTGTCCTTGTCAGAAAAAGGAGAATGAAGCTGGGAAGCTAAAGAACTACCATGGAGTTCTCCAACTCTGGGGAATTACCTGTTCGTAGGTGAGGCACTGGTCAGTAAGGATTTCCAGCAAGGGGGCAGCATTGCTATCCCTCCGCTTGAACATCTCCCGCACAATGCTAAGCAGGTTCCAGACGCCCTCTGGCTCACGACCTCTCAGAGGGCGCAGCAGACATGCCCATTCAGCAGCAGCTGGAGGCTCCGTGGAAGACAGATACATGGAGTTCACATCACTGTAAAATTAATGGAGCAGAGGGCCAGGTATTTAACATGGTGGCAGAGAACTACCATGCACAACACCCTGGATCCAATGCCCAGTACTCAAGAAAAAAAATCAGTAGAACAGAAGATGGTAACTAAGATGGGGCTGAATGAAGTGAGTAAAATCAATAGGGCTTTGACCCAAAAGAGGTTCTGTACAGGCACGGTGGCGTACACCTAAATCCCAGCAGTTCAAGAGGCTGAGGAAGGAGGATTGCAAACTCAAAGCCAGCCTTACAACTTAGCGAAGTACTAAGCAACTCAGTGAGAATCTGTCTCTAAATAAAATATAAAAAAGGCTGGGAATGTGGGTCAGTGGTTAAGCCCTCAGTTCAATCCATAGTACCAAAAAAAAAAAAAAAGAGGTTCTGACCCCAAATACAGAGTAGACGGGGAATGGGATGACCATAAAAAAAATCTAGAACTTTCTCATCTGTCAAAGGAAGAAAAATGACCCTTATTCTACCACTCTGTGACTATACAAGATCATCATCATCCAGTGATTGGTCAATGACATTTGTGTGCCAGGCACCACACCAGTGCAAAGAGAAGGTAGGGAACACAAGCATTAATAAAACAAAGGAGCAGGGGTTGTGGCTCAGTAGTAGAGCATTCGCCTAGCATGTGCAAGGCCCTGGGTTCAATCCTCATTAAAAAAAAAAAAAAAAAGGATCTGCCAACAGCCTAAAGGATGTACCCCAGCAACCACAGACTCAATACGCAGAGATCCAATTTACCTGAAGACCACAGGAGAGGGACCACAGAACTTGTGCAACGTCTTCTTGATATTGTCGGTCAGTGTTGACTCATCCAAATACCAAGTGCTCTGGTCCGAAGCTGAGGGCCCTGCTGTGGGATCTGGGATGACAGGCAGTCAGTCACCTACTGATAGGGGCCTGGACTTTCCTGACAATAGTGAGCCTTAGCAAGCAGCACTCTGTATTATCAGCCTACTTTCTTCCTACTGCCCTTCTTTCTCACTACACTTACCTGGGGCTCCACACACTGTATTAATGGCTGTTGACTGGGAGGAGAGGAGTTCATCCAGGAGACGCTGAGCTGTAGGGAGGATCTGAGGAGAAAGACACAAAGGTAGAAAGAATAAAGTGTAGATGAACCCAAGGAGTCATCTGGGCCTAACAGGAAGGCTGATATGAGGATATGCAGCTAATTGTGGAAGGGCATGACAACCTCACTCACCTGCTGAGGGAGCTCACTGATGAGATACTGAGCAAACTTCTGCAGCTGGTCCCTCTGCAGTCTAGATAGGGACTCTGAGACTGGGGCACGCAGGCAGACTGCAGAAGCCTAAAGGGGACCCAGAAAGAGAGCGATTTAAGAAAAGCCTTTTGCTGAAGGGGAACAGGGGACAGGCAGGCAGAACAGGGGAGGCAAGGGGGCTCACATTGTGGCCAGGCATGCAGCAGAGAAGGGGGAAATGGAGCGTAGGATAGGGCCAGGATAAATTGGGAGGGCCTCACGTTGTGGATGCGGAAGAGACAGAGTGCCACGACGTGAGTACACCATTTGGCCCCAGCCCCACAGGTACAGCTGCAGGAAGTGACCCGGCAGCGGTCAAACATCACAGCCACGTTGTAGGCCCCCTTTGGAGGAACCATCTGAGGTGGCACCACTGTAGCACTCAGGTGGAATCCTAGGAAAAATAATGGCACAATCAGGGATCTCTGCTCTGAACCTTGGCCCCGTAGTTATTCAGACAACATGCTCCAGAGTTTTTGCAATGGGTCTTCATTTTTTTTTTTGTTGTTTTTTTTAAAGTTTTTTTTTTTTTTGTTAGACATAATACCTTTATTTAATTAATTTATTTATTTATTTTAATGAGGTGCTGAGGATAGAACCCAGGGCCTCTCACATGCTAAGCGAGCGCTCTACCACTGAGCCACAACCCCAGCCCCTGGGTCTTTGTTTTTTTTTTTTTTTTTTTTTGATGGGGGTAGTGGGAGGTACTGGGGATTGAACTCAGGAGCACTCAACCACTGAGCCACATCCCCAGCCCTACTTTCTATTTTATTTAGAGACAGGGTCTCACTGAGTTGATTAGTGCCTCGCCGTTGCTGAGACTGGCTTTGAACTCACAATCCTCCTGCCTCAGCCTCCCAAGCTGCTTGGATTATTGGTGTGCATCACCGTAACTGGCTGCAATGGGTCTTTAATTCATAACAGGTGAATGGGGGAGCAAAGCTGCCACAGGCGTGATAGGACCCTTACCTATCTGCAGTGGATCCTTTACAGCCCTCATGCGGAACAGCTGATCCCCTCGCTGGAACTCATCTGCACTGCCATTGGCCAAGCACGAATACAGTCTGAAGGGAAGAGACGAGGCCACAACAAATAACCTTTCACAGACCCTATCAGAGACCACAATGCCCTAAGTACTTTCTCCTCATTGTCACTCTTTTTTGGAGGAAATCCCAGGCACTCCCTTCTCTACTGGATTTTTCTCATTACATCCCCAAATACAATATCTCCTTTGTTCTGTAGAAAGCCCAGAAGACAGTGTGGGATATCAGGACCCCACTCCCCACCATCAGTCCTCTGTCCTTACCGAATGTCCTCTTCATTCTCAGGGAAGCTCCAAAAAGCAATTCGGAGCTGGAGTTGCTCAGGCACTGGAGGGTAAACTTTCTCCACCACTTCAAACGGGATGTGAAATGCCACCTGCTTTGCTGATAGCTCCACCAATGGGATTACCAGTCCATCTTTGGAAACAAAAGTTGGGGTAGGGGAATTGAAGAGGAAATGAAAAGGGCCATAATCACTTGGCACCATCCTGGGCCCTATCTTCAATATGAAAGAAAAGGGAGTCCTGGATGGAAATCCCATGAACCCTCTTGTAAGGGGACATTAACCCTAAAAACTTCCTCTGGGAAAGGGGAGCTGGGCAGTCCCCAGTCTATAGCCTGCTATTTCAGGCTCAGAAAAGAAGATACAAGGGAGATTCAGGAAACTCCTGGCCAGACAGATGTGTTCGTTGGGCTTGGCATCATATTTCCTACATACCCAAAGCAGTTCAGATTCATATTACATTGTGAATTTCTCTCCTTTGGCATTCTTAATTCTGATTGCCTGTTCTCTATCCCTTTTTCTCTAAAACAGCCACCTATTTAAGAAGAGAAGATAAGCCAGAAAAGTTAAGCAGGGACCTCAAGAACCAAGAAGCTGACCTAACCTCTGACTTCCCACAATGGAAGCCCTGGTGGAAAGACAGGTATCTCAAGGGGACTTAGCTGCTACTCCTGGAATCACCAGGAGCAGGATGGAGTTACCATTCAAGAAGGTTCTCCACACTGCTTTAGTCAAAACAAGTAATATTAAAACAGGCTGCACACTTCATCAAATGACTAGCCAGATTAGAAGATGGATCCGAAAATCTCAGAACTGAAAAGAATCCTTTTTTAAAAACATAAACACTTTTACAAAAATAAGCCACTGAAAGTAGCCATGGATTGGGTTGAGGGGGTGGATGGGAATGACACACTTTTCCAGATTTTAACCTGTTCAAGATGATACCAATGTTGAAAATGTTCGCTACTATGACTTTAGTTACTTCCCCAGAGAATGGGAGCTCTTAAGACCCAAGGCCACCCACACATGCAAATATGAAAGAATCAGGGAAACCATAGAAGACCCACAGTGAAACTGCTTAGGATCTGTGTCTGTGTGCGCGCGCACGCATGTGTACACACAAGCATGTGCTTTCTCTTAAACTGAGGTTGAATACTACCACTTGTGCCCACTCCTAAAAAGTGACACATGTACATTTCACTCCATTCCAAAAGAGCACCAAAAATCTCTACAGGGCAGCTTGGAAAACAGAACTCTTGGAATGACCTGCATAGGCTCACACAAATTAAACCCCTCAACTGCTGAGGTCCAGGGCAAAAACTGCTGTGAGTAAGGCAGGGAAAGGATGTGATGAGTCCTGAGCCTGTGGAGTTTCTTATCTTTACTTTCTTCCTTTCCATCCCCTCTAAATAAAGCAAAATTCTTCACAGCACTAATCACTTATTTCTCAGAAAGATCCAAGAATGAAAGAATAAAGCAAGAAAATGTTTCATAAAGAGAGCTCAGAGACAATTATCCACATTCTTGACTAGGCCCTGATATGGAAATCTAAGGCTCCCATTCCACAGGTCCCAGCCTTGGCTTCTGACAGATGTTCCATATGGCCAGCAGCAAAACTCTGATATAACCCCATGAACTATGGAGTCTCTTCTCACAGGCCAGTTCACCTCCACTTTCTTCTAGGTGGGATGATCCCCTCTTGGAGCAGTTGAGATGAGAGATCAACAGCCTGAAGCAAGAAGCTTCCTAAAGCACTTTGCAATGGAGTGACACACCTCAAGTGGTCACTTCTTCACAATCCAACCCTTAACCACATTCCCTTCTACCTTCTGGTTTTCTAAAGGCTGACCTCAGTTGAGTATTCCCAAATCAGAGATCGGATTCCTCCCCCTTACTCCATCTTTAAGGCAAAGGAACGACAAAAGATCTTTCTGTCCAACCCAGGATTCCCTGCCACAACGCATCTCTCTCTCTCTCTCTCTCTCTCACACACACACACACACACACACATACACACACACACTTGCATGGAGTAGTCAGCCCACCTCCGGAGGGCCGGAAAAGCGACTCCTGAAAGCAATCCTAAGGTTGGGACAGCTCCCGGTCCCGGACAGCTCCCAAGCAAGGCCCAAACAGAGCCTGTCCGCTCCCCTCCCCCCACCCCACCCCGTGCACCCTCACCTCTCATTCTGGTACCGCCACTACCACCTCCTCCACCGCCGCCAGTGGGGGAATTGGGCCCCGCCGACTGTTTGCGCCATCCCCGCCAGTTCTGGCAAAGGCTTTCGGCCTCGGAGATGAAGGAACAGAGCGAATCCTCCTCAAAGCGGTCTGAATCCTCGAATGAGAAGCGCTCTCCATCCTCCCATTCCGCGAACATCAGCTCCATGGGGCCCGCACCCCCCGGGGCCGGGTCTCCCCCCGCGGATCCGGGGCCTGGGCCGCCGGCCGGGGACTGAGGGGAGGCCCGGGGCCTGAGGGGCGAGCCGGGGCTGGGGGTGGCCGGGGTGCTCAGGGCGGCCGTGCCGGGCGAAGATCCCAAGCCTGAGAGAGACACGGGACCAGGCCTCGCCCAACAGCGAGGTATGAACAGGGGTTGTGCCCAGTCTCCGAGACTCAGGGCCCGGACGAAGCGCTGGGCGGCCGGGGCCTCTAGGCGGCTGCGGAGCCGCCTCCCCCATCAGCTGATCTGAACTTCCGGCCGCGCCGGCCATCACCACTTCCGCCCTCGCGCTCTTGAACTGGACCCCATACGGGCGGGTGTAGGAGACATGTTTGTTTGTATTTAGTGCCTGAGATAGAACCCGGGGCGCTTACCACTGAGTTACATCCCCAGCCCACCCTTTTGTTAAGGCAGGGTATCATAAGGTTGCTGAGGATCTCGCTAAATTGCGGAGGCTAGCTTCGAACTTGAGATTCTCCTGCCTTAGCCTTCGGAGTCGCTAGGATTACAGGCATGTGCCACTACGCCTGGCTGACATGTTTGTTTAACTGCTACATTTCCTGCTTTTTTTTCCTCGAGCCTACCGTCACACACCATAAGAGGAAACCAGTCCCCAACGATATATTAAACGACTACAGATTCTAGCAATAACTTGGTGTCCATAAAGTCCCGAAGGAATAAACAGCCGCTGTGCATGTCGGGAAGCGTAGGATGTCAAGAGATGGCACAGGAACCATTGGTCGGAGGTATTGGCCTAACTCGGGATAGGCCCTGGGGCCGCATCAGCTTCTGGGAATTGTAGTCCAGAAGCTTGCAATTCCCCAGACTTGTATGGGTCTAACTGGGGAAACCCCAGGAAAGAAGGCATTTGATTTCAGGAAATGGTTTTTCTTTTTGTCAGTGAGGCCTTTGAGTCCAGGAATTCTTTTATTTATTTATTTATCTATCCATCCATCCATTTATTTATTTTTTAGTTACAGATGGTCAAAATACCTTTATTTATTTTTATGCGGTGCTGAGGATGGAACCCAGTGCCTCACACATGCTAGGCAAGCACTCTACCAGGGAGCTATACCCCCCAGCCCCTCAGTCTAGGAATTCTTAATCTTTGTGTTATAGACTGTTTAGCAATCTGGTGAAGTCCACGGTCCTCCTCTCACTGTTTACAAATGCACAAAGTAAAACAAGAATTTTACAAAGGAAACAAATTATGATTAAATACAATTATCAAAATAATGAGGGCTGGAGATGTAGCTCAGTTGGTAGAGTGCTTGCCTTGTCTGAAGGAGGCCCTGGGTTCAATCCCCAGCACCAAAAAAAAAAAAAAAAAAAGTTATTGAAACAAATTTGTAACATAATAATGCTTCTTTATTTACATGTTAAATTACAAGATCCGGCTAGGGGTGGAGCTCAGTGGTACAATGCTTGCCTTTATGGGCAAGGTCCTCTCTCAGCACCACACACACACTCAAAAACAAAAACAAAAACAAAACAATAAATGTAAGATATAACTACTTTAATCTTGAAGCTAATAAATGAGTATAAATTACATTTGAGTTTTATTTATTTATTGTATACTGGGAATTGAACCCATAGGTGCTTTACCACTGAATTACATCCCCAGGGCTTTTTATTTTTTGCGACAAGTTGCTTAGGGCCTTGCTAATTTGTTGAGGTTGGCCTCAAACTTATCCTATTGCCCCAGCCTCCCAAGTTGCTGGGAATACAGGAGTACACCATCACACCTGGATCATTCTGAGATATTTTTAATAAACTGTAATATGGTATGAAAATACCATGATTGGGGCCAGGGATATAGTTCAGTAGTAGAGTACTTCCTGGTTCAAGTCCCAACTCAAAAACAAAACAAACACAAAAATCTCCTAAATCTAGTCCAAAGGGCCTCCTATAGCTAGAAGGCTTAGCTTGCAGAACTAGGCAGTAGGCACAGTGCTCTAGACATGAAATACAAGGAGTATGTGAATAGGTACTGGGGGATAAAGAGGAAAGACCCCTCTTTAATAATTATCCCACTGGAACATTAAAAACTCCACTGATCACTTTGTCCTTCATTCATTACTAAAAAGTACATAGAAAAGGTTAACTCAATTATACCTGAAAGACCAGAATACACATAAAGTGCTATGTGCAATTGTTCCTAAATACCAGGAGATTACAAAAATAAACACCTTTGGTAACTTGAGGAAACCGAACAGGCAATACAACAGAAGATGATTGTCAATCAAGCCTGTTTCACCATCTGAAAGAGTCTAGTGGGAGGTCACTGGAATATCAGGACAAATAATAATCAGCTCCATCTGGTTATTGCTAAGTAGAAAAAGGAAATACAGTTGCCAGAGCTTTTTGACTTTTTTTAAAACAGTGGCTAAAAATGGATTTTTTTCTATTTTTGAATGAGATCGGGTAACTTAAAAACATGTTTTTATCTACATGGACCACATAAAATATATCTGAAGAACCTCTGGATCACCAGTTTGTGAACTTCATTAAGGGAGGACCTTGAAGGGGTTGTGCACAAAATAAGTACTCACTAAATACAGATGATGGCAAAAAGCTCTACGTATGGGCAAACTTCAACATTCTTAGTAACCAAAGCAAAAGCACTAAATGGTATAAAGGATTCTAAGGCAGAAAAAGACATCTTGTCCACCCTAGGGCAAATCGGGAAGAAAAGACCTTCCTGGAACTAAGAGAGAATATAGGATTCAAGAAAGGAGAGAAGTCTGGGGAATATAGCTCACTGGTACAATACCTAGAATTCCAGAGGCCTTGGGTTCCATCCCTCCCACACACACACATACAAAGAAAAAGAGTATCTAGTTCACAACAAAAGGCCAATTTCTCTTCAGAGAATTTTATTTCAAGATAAACCAAAATTTCCATGTACACTGTAACTCCAAAGTGCAAAAAAAAGGGTATCACCTCATTTTACCCTTGGAAGAGAGCATGACAGTGCAAACATCTCTAAAATGCCTCTGCACAGTGTTCAGAAGTGATAGTCCAATCATTGAAAATGCTTCTCCACTTTCAGCTGAGATGAGGTTTGTTAGGAAACCTTTGTAATAATTTATTCAATTTCTTGGGAGGTAAACTCCCATACTCTCCCATGGTCTCCTGGACTGATCTCATTTTTCGTGCTTCCTAAAAACAGAATAAAAACAATAACAATTCTAAAGTATGCCCTAGGCACATAGTTTTTATTTTTCAATGCTCCGAAGTACACTAAGGTATTAACCAATCCAGAGACATTTGTGTAAACAGCTTTCAACAAAAGGGACCTGGGACCTACAAGTAACTATGACCTGAAGCTACTATTAAAAGCTAGCAGTTGTAGGCTAGGGATATAGTTCAGTTGGTACAGTGCTTATCTTGCATGCACAAGGTCCTGGGTTCAATCCCAGGGACCATGAAAGAAAGAAAAAGAAAAGCTAGCAGGTGCCACGTGCCATGTAATCCGAACAACTTGGGAGGTTGAGGCAGAAGGATCACAAGTTCAAAGCCAGCCTCAACAACTTAGCAAGACCTTGCATCGAAATTTTAAAAAACGGGGGGGGGGGGGGGGGGGAGGGGTGCGGGCTGGGGATGGCTCAATGGCTAAGTGCCCCTGGATTCAATCTCTGGTACCAAAAAACTAGAGGTTAAATCCAAGTTGGAAACCAAACTGTCCTTAGATAAGTTCAACAATCTATTTAAGCAGCAATTTAAATTTGCTCAGGTGATTTTTCCATTCATTACTTCTTTGACATTCTCAAAATTCTACAACGTGGTTTCTAATATTGACAGTAAAACTAAAGTTCAGAGAAGTGAAACAAATCGTTCAACTGTTATTTTTGTCACTTTGGCGTAAAGCAGATCACAAATTAAAGAGAGGACCTTTCCCATCACCTAGCAAAAAGCATGGAGAACTATTTGTATCCATCCCCCTGTTCTTTTCTTGAGAAGGATCCCTAGGAGCTGTCACCTGAGCCCTTGCAGCACAATCGAAGAAGTCCTGGATCTCTTTCCTGCACGCCTCGTCGCGGAATTCATTCTGCTTCCAGCAAGCCATCATGACCGACATCTCCGTGATACAGGTCGCCTCTGGAGGGGAAGAACTGAGGGACTCTCAGTCACAAAGAGACCTATCTTCCCGCCCTCCTACCCAACCGTCCTTACCCCACTCCGGTTCCCGTTCCGGGGCCTCCCAGGCTCCGATTGCTCACCGCCCTTCTCCCGGCGCCGCTCTCCAACTCGGTTAGCTAGGATGAGGGGTTTATTGGGCTTCAGTACAGGCCTGCGGGGGTTCCCAAGCCGCGCCAGGCGACCTCGCAGACTGGGAGTCGCCATTGTGTACTGCGCTCCCGGCAGGCTCCGCGGCGTCGTGCGTGACCTCGCGTGACCCCTACTGGCTAGTCCAGGCTCGCTGTGCATCTCTTTTTCTGGCCTCCGCAACAACAGCTCTGGGTTCGAAAGCCTGCGGATCTATACACGTTTGCAGGTTAGGAGACGAGCCACTCCTCTCTGGGGACCGTGGTCTTGCAGGAAAGGGTCCTGATAAACACTCGTTTCTGATGGTGGCTGACTGGTCTAGAGGGTGATTGACGCGTACAAAGATAAAAGATAGGAGCGAAATAAAATGTGAGTCTTTAAGACGTTAGGTCCCTGGGATATAGCTCAGTGGTAGCGCGCTTGCTTAGCATGCGCCAAGGCCCTGGGATCAATTCCCAATGCTGCGAAAAATACCCGATGAGAGATAGGAGTCCCCTGTGTTTCTTTTCTCCTTTGCTAGCAAAGCAAAGCAATAAAATTTCTTTCTCCTTAAAAAAAAAAAAAAAGATGTTAGGTGGAAAAAGATGTTTTTAACAAACCTTCAGGAACTGTTTTTTACTTTTGGTACCTCTCTGAAGCCACAAAGAAAAATTAAGCTCATTTATCTTGTAACAATACCGCTCACTCCTTTGTAAGGATCCCATTGGGTGGGGTAAGGTTTAAACGCTTACACATTCATCTTTAATCCTCTCATCAGTCCTGTTGAAGCTACCATATAGTATTTATAGACTGGGACTTTTTTAGTTGTGATGCATCAGACTTAGTTTTTTGTTGTTGTTGTTTTTATGTCTTTAGTTGTTAATGGACCTTTATTTTATGTATTTATATGCGGTGCAAAGTGGACCCAGTGCCTCACACGTACTAGGCAAGCGCTCTACCACTGAGCTACAACCCCACCCCCAGACTTCTTTCTCAGTTATATTTTAGTACGGGGATGGAACTCAGGGGTACTCCACCACTGAGCCACATCCCCGGCCCTATTTTGTACTTTATATTTAGAGACAGGGTCTCTCTAAGTTGCTTAGCACCTCACTGATGCTAAGATAGGCTTTGAACTTTCGGATCTCTTGTCTCAGCCTCCCAAGCCTCTGGGATTTCAGGCGTGCGCCACCGCACCTGGCTCAGACTCAGTTCTTAACGACCTAAAATTCAGCCCAAAGATGTGCCAGGAATTCTTATGGCATTTCCAAATGAGCTCCAAGAAATGTTTCTATAAAAGGAGTATATTTTGAACAAGTCTTTAGTTCATGTGATGACTAATTTGGAGGAGCAGTATTTACTTCGATGTGTAAATTTGTGTTAAAATCATTTATCACAGATGTTTAGAATCTTCCCATTGATATCTGCATGGCTGGGTTTCTTCCCTTCAGTCTGTTCATGTCAGAGAACCTTCCCTCACTTCTCACACCCCATCACCATCAACCTGTTTTCTTCAGAGCACCTGTCATAGTCTGAATTTATTTTTGTTCATGGCCTTATCTATCTGCAACATCCATTTTAAAATGTAAGCACTATGAGAGAAGGAGTCTTGTTTGTGTATCAGTTTGCTGAATCTCCAGTGCATAGAATAGTGTTAATACTTCTTAAAAGAACACATTTGAAATATTTTTATAAGTCTCCAACTGTATCATGCCCAAACCCAAAAAGTAACTAAGCAGAAGACATTGTTTAAAAAGCAGTTTATTATACAAAATGAAACCTGAGATAATAAAAATAGCAACACTTGCAGGAATAAAGACATTAGCCTTGTGCTCTACCCCCACAGTAGAGCACAGTGTAAATAAGAAAGATTCCTACCAGGCACTTCTACCATCAGTAAGCACAGCCTGCAGCAAATATACTGCTGCTGTATACACAGCAAGCTGGGCCCCAAACCACAAAAAAATTAACATTGCTTGCTTTCTCCATAGGGAAAGTGAAACTTTTAATTGATAAGTACCAGGGTGCCATTCCTAGTAGTTTTTTGTTTGTTTTTGTTTTTCCCATATAGAAACATAGCACCTGATTTATCCTGCTTTTTGTGAATACTTACATGGTTAAAAAGAATAGGGAAGAAAGTATGGGAAGACCTGAGCACAAAGCAGGCCTGAGTCTTCAGCAAACCATTCAAAAACAAATGGCCTACTTTGTGTATAAAAGTGCTAAAGGAATGCTAATGTGAACTGGCAGTTAGGAGAGGTAGGGATTATTCTACTTCTTGCATAACCATCACTTACCCTTTTTATTGCACAGAATGCAATCTGAGTTCTAACCTAAGTTTGTACTTATGCAATATGTATTTTGCAATGTGAATCAGCATCTGCACTGAAACAGATTGCAAGCTTAGAAATCAGAGTCCTGTGTGTGTTTTTTATGGGTGCCAACTATATCAAATTTTAACAGATGTATTTTTGAAGGTCTTTTTTTGTTCTTTTCTGCAAGAGACAAAACAGGTTAAGAAAACTTTTCCTACTATGATAAAGGACATCTTTTATCATTTTAAGTGTAAAATGAAGGGCTGGAGGTGTAGCTTAGAGGCAGAACTCATGCTTATTAGCATGTTCGCAGCCTTGGATTCAATCCTCAGCACCATTAAAAAAATAAAAAAAAAAAAAAACCTTGGCAATGAAATACAGCCTAAATTACAGTTTTTCTTGATCACATCCACAGATGCTACAATGTTAAACATGGACCTAGTTGTTGAAGCATCTAACATGCATATATATCTCCCTATCTACATATAGATATGGACATATATAATTTTATAATCAGATATACTGATAAGCTACAGAACTTCTCCAGTGGTAATTTGCTAATATATTACAACCAGAGTTGCTCTAATATCCAAAGTATTCTTTTTTGTTCCACTACTCCAGGGAAAGCTCATGGTATCCTTACTCACTAGACTATCTGTTTGAGCCACAGGAATAGAAGGGCTTGGCTGCATCCCTAAATCTAAGGTTTTTATTTAGCCAGCCACTTGTGGTGGCTTAAATTTCTTGCCTTGCCTCTTCATCTCTGAGTTTAGGGCTTTGGGTGTGCTCCATCTAACAGTAATTCTCTGTCCACAAAGCTGTATGGAATAGTTGGGCTATTCAACTTTTTCTGCTGTAATTTCCAACTTTAGTCTCCATCTTTGATCTAAAATAGATCAGAGGGCTGGGGATGTGGCTCAAGCGGTAGCGTGCTCTCCTGGCATGCGTGCGGCCCGGGTTTGATCCTCAGCACCACATACAAAGATGTTGTGTCCGCCGAAAACTAAAAAATAATAAAATATTAAAAAAATAAATAAATAAAATAGATCAGAGCAGTACATTATTGACATTGCATGTATCAGCTACTAAATCTGTTCATGAAATGAAATAGAATTCCAGATGTACCCTAAAAACAAACCAGCAGTAAAAAAGTGATGGCAAGGTTTATGTATCTCCATCTGAAATTGTGGGAAAGAACCTAAAACTAGAAAAAGGCCATTTAAAATAAACTATCTGATGTGAAAAGTAATGTAACAATATGAAAAATATGGCCCCAAGAGTTGGACACAGTGGTGTGCACCTGTAGTCCCAGCTACTTGTAGGCTGAGATAAGAGGTTTACTTGAGACCAGCTCAGGCAACAGAATGAGATCCTGACTCAACCAAAACAAAACAAAAACTTCCTCAGAAAACCAGAATAAAACACACGAGAAGCTTTGCTTCCCTACCAGCTTAACAGTTCATAAAGCAAGAGATGAGGAAAAGAGATTATTGGGAAAGGTACAGAATAAGGAAGAGTTTGGGAAATAGAACAGAAATTTTAAGAAGTAACCTGGCCCATCTTACCTCAAAATTGAGAGGATGAAAGAGCTAGAGAAGTGAACAGTCCTTTAAAAACTCTTTTGGGCCAGCACCTTGTGTCAAATGGGTGTTTTAGGCTTCTGTTTCCCAATGAACCAAGAACTGGATGCCTCCATCTCTCCTGGAGACCTATTACCACATGTTGAGACCTTGATAACACATCATTAAGATAACTAAATCCATGATAAGAGAATGTTTGTCTGGGCACAATGGCATGTGCCTTTAGTCTCAGCTAAATGGGAGGCTGAGGCAGGAAGAATTCAAGGCCAACCTGGGCAATGCAGTAAGCCCTTGTCTCTGAAAAAAGAAAGTATGCCATGATAAAATAAGATCTCCTTAGATCTTCCAAGTAAAAAGCTCTTACAAGGGCAGTTAGAGATTTTGGTTCCTTTTCATGAAGATCTCATGCAGGTAATCCCAAAATTTACTCTTCTGAGTTTCATTGTTGTGGATCATGGCAGTGAGAGCTTCTCCCTGGTCCAGACCTTGCCAATAATCCTGCAGCCACATCTCCTTCCAGCTGAAATACCAAGTGGTATTTGGTATTAGAATCAGAGCATAGGGATGAATCCCACCTTTCTCTGAGTGGGGACAAAGAAATCATAAGCAGATACACTTCCTCTATCTAGGACAAGGTTCTCCTGTGAAGTGAAGGAAATGTGAGGTCAATCCAGTACTACCCCAAGTGTCAGAAAATAAAAGACTAACCTCACACAGTCTACCCAATAAGTAAAAATTCCTGACTTGCCGGCTTCTGGCTCCCAAATATTGAGGGAATTCAGAGGCAGGCATGGCAGGGACCAATCTATGGAAATAGTAGTTATCCCAAGGAACTTCAGATGATTATATATATATTTTTTAAATATATATATTTATTTTTTAGTTTTCGGTGGACACAACATCTTTGTATGTGGTGCTGAGGATCGAACCCGGGCCGCACGCATGCCAGGCGAGCGCGCTACCACTTGAGCCACATCCCCAGCCCAATATTTTAAGTTTCACCTTTATAGCAATAATCAAAATGAAGTTGCAGTGGCATCCAGTGTCTAAAAGACATAACCTAAATATTTTCTTAATGTTTCACATTGTTTTATATTTTACTCTAATAACTGATAGTATGTTCAACATAAACTGAATACAAATTACTTGGTGGAAGAAGATTCCTCCACCAGGACCATACTGTACCAGCAGCATACATAAGCAGCCCTCTGCTGCCATCCACTGTCCAAGTCAGCTTCTGCAGCCCATTCTATTGCTATAAGTAGCTTTACCATTTTCCCACTCCACATCCCATGAAGACCTTGTTTCCCAATGCCACCACCTTCTGTGATCTACTACTGTTGATTACTCACTTCCCTTCCAACCACACTGCCAATCATTGTTAATCATTAATCTTATGAAAGCATTCCTCCAATTCTGTCTAGTGTGAACATATAATTTATCATCCAAATCAGGGTTATTGTTTTTCCTCCTAGTACTGGGGACTGAATCCAGAAGTACTCCACCACTGAGTTACATTCCAGTTTTTTTTTTTTCCTTTCTTTTGCTGAGGAGAATAAGAGAAAATTATGACATGGGCTCATTCTTTCTTTAAGGTGTCAACAAGAGTAATTGAGGAAACAAGGCAAAATGAAAATGAAAAAGGATAAGTAAAAATGTAGAATATAAACAAGGCAATAACACGTGAGAATCAATTATTGTGGACAATGTCTGTTATGGTAGTCAAAAAAAAAAAAAAAAAAGCCACTTGAACCAGTACAGGCAGTGATGAGGGAGAAAGAAAGTTAGGCAGATAAACTGAGGCAAGACTATAAACAGCCTATCAGACTCAGGAGTTTGGGCTGTCCTGAAACCTGAAAAATCAACTACAGTAAGCAAGGAAGTAGACAATTTGATTTGACAGCTGCACTGGACGCCAGCAAACCTTACCTGTCATTCTCAGGAATCTCTTCCAAGTTACCAAAGCCAGGTTTGGGCATTGGGCAGTCCATGTGAGCGGGTTGGGCAATGTGAGGCTCAGGGACAGGGATGTCCCCAGGAGAGTCTGCATGGGCTTTCACGGCGTCCAGCCGAGTCAGTTCGTGGTCACAAACGAAGCACTCGAAGCCGTTCAGGTAGTTAGGCAGTAGAGGATCATTCACTCCCCACTCCCGTTGCTTCAAGCTATCCAGAAGGAACTGGTTGGTGATGCCCCCAGGTTGCTTATATGCCAAGTATTTCATATATTCCTCATCATTCTTATCCAGAAAGTCAATAAATTCTGCCAGCTTCTGAGGGGACTCAAAGTCGTCAATAAGGATGATGGAGTGGTTGTTCGGCATCCAGTCCCTCACAGAAGGAGAGCCGCGGTACACTGGAACAGCACCCAGATGCATCGGGCGCCACAGTTTTTCTGTCATGTAGTCGTTGCAGATGGCATTTTCGAGGGCCAAGTGGAACTTATAGCGGGACAAGAAAGCCAAGAGCTCTGGGTCCTCAGTGGTGGCTGTGGCCGTGTCCTGAAGCCGCGCGGTGGGCAGCTCCCGATTTTGCAGGCATTTGCCGTAGGAGTCCACCTGAGCGGAGTAGAGTACGGCTGTCAGAAGGGTTGGGCCTGTAGCCCTGGACTCCCGGTTCCTGGGCTCCTCCCGGCCCGCCCCCTCCCTTCCGCATGCCCCCTTCACCCACCGGGATGTAACGCATGAGCTCGCGCACGTAGCGGTCCCGGTCCGCAGGCACATCGCAGTGGGACTGCAGATAGAGTAGTGGTGCGTAGCCGCGACGGCGCCACTCAGCACGCTCCTGGAGAGGAGGCGCCGCGCGGCGCAGATAGGAGGTCCCGGGCAGCCACTGCAGTGGTAGGGGATAGTCCGAGTGACGGCTGAAGGTGGCGGTAAGATTGAAGAGGCGGATGCCCGGGCCGTGGCTCAGCAAGAAGTTGTTGAGGGGCGACTCCTCGTGTAAAAGCGCCCAGCTCTGGTGTGCCAGGCGCGGCAGCGGCGCGTCAGACGCGCGGAAGTCGGTGCCGTAGAAGAGCAGCGCGCGCGTCTGCGTGTTCCCCCGCATTCGTCGGTCGCGGGACGCCACGCACGCGCCGCGCGCGCACTCAATGCGCTCCGAGTCGCCTGAGAAATGGGGAAATAGTCCAGGGCTCCACCAGAGCAGCACCGGCAAGTCCGCTGTCTCCTGCCTTCCCAGCTGCGGAGTCCCGGTTCTGTGCGCCACCCCCATCGCGCCCAGGGCCGAGGGCGGCCGGAAAACCGCGCCGTCCCATGGCTCCACCCACTCCACCTCCCCGCTCGCCTCTCCTTCAGCCACAGGCCCAGAGCCGTTGGCCACACAGACAATAAGCACACCAAGGGCAGCCAGCAGAACTCCGGTGCGTCCGGCCGCCATGTCCATTCTGGCAGCTGGCGGCCCTCGGCCAGCACAAGACCCCACCCGCCGGCAAGTTACGGCGAGACGAGGTCTTACGCCAAAGGGGCACGCGGCGCATGCGCAGCTCCGGAGGAGCGTAACAGAAGAGACATTGCTAGTAAAGATGAGGCTACTGGTTACATCTTATTTTATTTCTTTACAAATTAAAGATGCATTGAAAAATAAACCAATGAAGAGAAATGAGAGGTCCAGAGCAGGGGCATCCCAGGCTGGGAGCAGACAAGCTTGGCTAACCCTCAATACTAGCCCTTGTCCTGCCCCAGCCAGTTGGGGTTGGAAGATAACTGTCAGCCACTCAGTCAATCCCAAAGCCCAAGTGGTGTCCTGGTGAAAGAGCACAGGGCTTCAGCCACCTGTCTCTCCCCAACGACCCCTGGCTTGAAGAAGCTGCGTTGCCAGTGGAAGGTGAGCGGGATGTGGGCTGGCTCTGTGAGGTATTGCAAGTTGATGATCAGGCTCCCTACAGAACCATCCAGTGTTGAGGCCTCTCCAGCTGAAAAGGAGGCTGGTACCTCTCCCAGGTGAAAACATATTTTGCAACTCAATTCCCAGGCTTATTCATCTCTGACAACGTGCTTCTATCCATGAAGTAATCACCAGTCATTGCAAGGGAGAGAACACAAACAGCGGAAGCAGAGAAAGCTAATCAACCACCCTCAATAATTGTGATTTGGCTGCTGACCTCCAGGCCCAAGAAGGACCAACCACTTTTCTCTCCACCACCTATGGTCTGTACCCCAGCTCTTGTGTATCTGTATGTGTTATCCCTAATATAGGAAGTTGATGACACTGAGCTGAATTAGCCACCCCCTGTAGTAACCTGGGATCCCCACTCCTTCCTGCCTGCCCCTCTCCTCTCAGAGGCTGGTCCAAAGGGACAAAATATTGCCAGGGTCTGGGTGCCTCCAAACCCCCAACACCGAATCATATACAGTAAAATGAAAAACTACATTCATTACGACAGGATTAGCAGGAAAAGGAGGATAGAGTGAGGGGATAGGGGCACCTTCCATCAGCAGGACATGACAGAGTGGTAGGATTACTTAAGCCCAGAAAGAAGGTGTCTCCTTATATCTCCCCCTCCCCCCAAAGAGACTGAGGTCAGCTTACATGACTTATAAGATATGGAACTGTCCCAATTTCTCTGCCATCCTGGGATACTTTCTGGAAGCTGGCCTGGGACCCTATGCCGTTTACCCATTTGCTTTTAGCTCAGTAGCTGCCGAATCTCCTTGTGCATATGACAGAGAAAGTCCACATAGGATGCTCCCCCGCTCAGGCTCTTGTCTTCCACCAGAAAGTGCTTGAACAGCATCTCCAGCTTATCCTCCTGTTTCACCACGATAAGCTATGGCCAGAATGCAGGGTCAAAGGGAATGAAGCATGCCTAGAAATCTCATGATCTAATCACTCACTCACTCCCCACCCCACTTCCAGGTGGACTTGACAAGAAATTTAGGGTTTAACCAGGCATGGTGGTTCATGCCTATAATCCCATTTACTTGGGAGGCTTAGGCAGGAGGATCTCCGAGTTCACGATGCAAGCCTCAGTAACTTAGTGAGACCCTCAAAATAAAAAATAAAACAGGCTAGAGATGTAGTTCAGTAGCAGAGCTCCCCAGGTGCAATCCCTAGTACCACAAAAAATTGAAAAATAAGAGGCTTCAAAGAAGTGTTACCTTCATGTACCGTGATCTCTGTGCCCTTAAGCTATCAATGAGGCCTCGAACCTTCTTGGACAGTGGATTATCCAGAACTGGCAGAACACTCTGTAACACAAAAGCCATTCCTCCTTGTGATGAAGTACTCATAATTCAGTCAAGAAGGGGGCAACACAGATTTATGCATTAACTGAGAGCCTGAGTAAAGATTGACAGTACCCTCCTTTCCCCATAAGTGTTCCCTGTTATGCAAGGGGCCCCACACACTAACTTTATTGGCTCCCACTCACACCACAAAATGTATTTCCACACCCATATTCTCCATGACTCCTTGTCCTCACCAAGCCACTGGTGATTTGACTGAAGGAAGGGACGTTGAAAAGGCTCTGGACAACACCCTGTTGAACACTGGCTCCCACCCAGAGGAAGAGGTTGAGCCCATTCTCCAACAAATATATATCGCCATTGCTTAGACGTTCTTCAGATGCTCGGATTGCTGGTGGTTCAGTGGTACTCTCAATGGGAGATTTTGTCTAGACAAAAGGAAGGGGGCAAAAATTTACCAAGGAACATAAGACATACCTGCCCCCTTCACACATACACACAGAACTCAAAAAGATAAGCCCCTAGACACCACTCACTCTGTAATTCTCAGTGTGAAATGTACTTAAAACAAATTCCTTAGTATCAAACAGAGATACTATTACTCTCCCACCCACAATTCCTCCTCCTTTTTTTTTAATTTTTTTTTTTTTAGTTATAGGTGGACACAATATCCTTTTTTAAATTTTTTAAATTAATTAATTAATTTTTTTGGTGGCAAGGGGGATTGAACCCAGGACCTTGTGCATGTGAGGCAAGCACTCTACCAACTGAGCTATATCCCCAGCCCTCTTTTATTTTATTTTTATGTGGTGCCTAGGATTGTACCCAGTGCCTCACGCATGTTAGGCAAGTGCTGCACCTCTGAGCCACAACCCCAGCCCCCCCAAAATTCCTTCTTCTACGAGGCCCTTATCTCAGTGCCATGTCTCACACCCCAATCCTCAATCGCACCAATGGCAGGAGGCGAGGATAGAAGAAGACATTTGTCTCAGCCACATCCATGGAGGTAACCAGCTGTCGGACATAGGCACGGTCATCTGTAGTGACTTCAGCTCCAGGCTGCAGGACATCACTCTTCAACACACAGTTCAGATAAACTGGGAGTAGCTTCATGCACTCAGGAAGGATCAACTGAGGAGTTATTGGAATAAAATTAATGATCATGAAAAATTCCTCCTAAGTGTTAAACTTTGTCCCAAGAACCCCTCCACTGACATGTTTGCCCCACCTGTCCTGCAGAGGAGGGGCTGGCACAGTTCTTTCTGTAACAGGCTAGGATCTGGGCACACTGTGTGATAAGAGTGTCACGCACAGACTTCACAGGGCTGTTCAGGACACCCCGGTATGCTGGGTGGAGAAGGGGGAATAGCACTTACTGGTCAGCCACATCATATGAGCCTTCCCACCATCAGACCTACCCAGGAATGTTGAATTGTTGACCATCTTGGGCCTTTCTCTCAGCCCCAATCCCATCCTGCCCTATGCCTATCCTCACCAAACTTGGCCATGTAGTTGATAAGTGTGTCAGTCTCACAGTTCCGATACAGATCAGCCAGCAGGGTGCAGCAGTTCAGGGCCAGATTGTGGATGCGGAGCCGACGCTGCCCTGCACAACTGGTATAAAGCAGGGCACACTAGAGGAAGAAAAAGGGGAAACTCACATCCTCCCTCACAAAAGTCCTCTGAAAAACTGTCCCTTTGCTACATCATTAAACTAGAAGAAAAGGTATAAGCCAACCCTCCCCCAGCTGCTTCTTTGAATCTTTCTACCTGCTCCTCACCTAGTACTTCCTCCCTAGCCCCTGCCTCCCGCTTGCCACCTGCAGGAGCGCTCCACTCTCTTCATTAAGCCGATCATCATGCTTGAACTCCACAGTCACTGTCTTGTCCCCATCTAGCCCAGCCAGCTCCACATCTGTTGTGTTGCTCATGTAGAATGCTCCAAAGAAATCTACAGCACGGATACCTGAGGCCACATAGAGACAGGGTCACAACTAAAGGTTGTGACAGGTGCCACACGCTTTCCTCTCAGATTTAACCCCCCAACTGCTCTTCAACCAGGACTGACCAGTGCTTGTCCGGACCCGCATCACAGCATCAAAGCCAACAACCTTCTGTACATCACGACGCAGGTCACTCAGGAACCGTTCCTGATCATTCTCCACCTGCAGTCGCCCAGGCCCAGAGTCATATCACTAACCATATAACTTACCCTGCAGTTTCCCTGTACCCCTTCCACTCCACAAGCCTGCTTAATTATAATAACAATAACAGTGAAGATGATTAACAATGATATTGATAATAGTGATACTTTTAAAGCACTGACTACATGCCAGGTACCACACAGAGTGCTTTACATATGATTATTTCATTCTGTGGATAAATCCTAATTAATAAGTATTAAAATGTTCTTTCATTTTAGAAATGAAAGAACAAAAAAAAGGGATAATAATTTTTTTCCTGTGTTAACAGCGCTATTATGTGGTGGGGCCAGAGTATCAACCCAGTACTGACAGCAAAGACCTTGCTCCTAACCTTTCCCTTCCAGAGCTCCCTTCTTTACATTTCTCTAACACAATTCCTATTAATGAGTCAGCGGCTCAGAAGCCACTCCATATGTAAGCAGTCATTCTAAGATCTGCTGCCATATGCCACCCAGAATTCCACACCATACCTGAAAGCAAGCATATTTGTAGACAGAGCCACCAGTGAGCTGGGGCACAACAGAGAGCGTGGCCACATCCACGTACTGGTTAGGGAAGAGAAAGAGGTCTACACAGCAGCCTTGGGCCACACACTCTTTGGCCAGAGTCTGATAGGCACCTGTCTGGGGCTGGAACAGAGTCTGGGGAGGAGCAGAAAAAATGTTCAAATTTCTCAGCTCTTCCCTCTTTAAGGGAATATATGTAATATGTATACTCAAATACTTGTAAGACTTCAGAGCGTTGCCTAGGAATTTACAATAGTAGTACAAAGTTCTGTTTAAAAAAAAGCAAAGCCAGGCACAGTGGTGCTTGCCTGTAATCCCAGCTACTTGGAAGACTGAGGCAGAAAGATCACAAGTTCAAGGTAGCCTTGCAACCTAATGAGATCCTGTCTCAAAAAAAAAAAAAAAAAAAAAAATATATATATATATATATATATAAATTGGCTAAGAGGCAGCTCATTGGCCCAAGCTTGTAATACCAGCAACTTGGGAGGCTGAGTTAGGAGGATCACAAGTTCTTTTCAACTTAAAGAAGTCCTGTGTTGAAATAAAAAATGGAGATGTAGCTTAGTAGTAAAGTGTCATTAGGTTCAATCCCCAGTACTACCAAAAAAAAAAAAAGAGTCCACAGAGGGCTTTGGACTGGGACAGGATAGAAACATGTGGAAGTAGTGAAACAGGTTGGCTAGGCCTTGGGTTCAATCTCCAGTATCACACACACACAAAAGACACTGGGAAGAGTCATCACCTTTCCCTCTACTGAAAAGTCCTCCCCCCACCTTCCAGTCCCACACCTTCTCCTTGTCTGTGTTGATCAACTTCCTGTCATCTCTGTTCTTCAGCTTCCCTGGGGCCTCCGCAATGGGCAAGGATGTATGGAACAGAAACAGCTTTCCTGCACACTCAGCAGCCTAGGAAAGAAGACAGCACTACATTTTCATTTTTTATTCATTTATTCCTTCCCTTATCATTTATTAAGCACCAACTATGTCAGAAAGGTTGACTTGCTGGACAGTCACCAATCACTGAAGAAATGGAGACTGTATCCCAGAGGGTAAAGATGGTGAGAGGAATGTAAGGCAGAGAAAAGAATAAAAAAGCAAGGCAGAGGAGGTTACCAAGAACTCTAACAATTACCTTCAAAGCCTCCATCCCAGCCTGGATAACTGGGGCAAATACTGTCTCTGTCTCTCTTGTGTCTGCGAACATTTCTGGAATCTGATCCAATAAGCTAAAGAGATAGGCAATGGGAAATAACCAAAATTGCTATTCAGATTCCATATGCTTTAGTTTTTAATTCTCTTAAGAATCATCTGGCCTCCAGACTCTGAAACTCCTGAAGCCACAGTCCCTGTCCACCTACTGACCCCAACTCCCTGGCCTTCCCCACTCTCTTTTCACCCCCACAATCTGGCTCTTACCTAGTGATGACTGCCCGAGACTCATTGACATTGACCAAGAAGCCATCCAGGAGTGGCACAAACATGTCAGCCACATCAGATACAACCATCATCTGTGGCTGGGCCAAAGAACTCTTCACATTGTAGAAATGGAGCACCTTATTGTAGGTGACAAAGCCAACGCGGATTGCTGATTCTTCTGCCCCGCCCTCCCTGTGGATGGCAATATTTGTTACCCAGACTTGGCACCTTCTCTACCATCCATAACTTCATAAGATCCGGATTCATCTGCTCAGTCAACTTCCCCAAAACCCACCATTCACCAAAGGAAACACCTCAGCTCCATTACTCTCACCTAGGTAGGTAGTCTAACAGTGACTTGAGCTCCTCACAGAGAAGCCTCACAAGACCAGTCCTGATGGCATTGTAGGAAACATCAATCATGAAGATGAAGGCAGGAGGGCTAGGAAACTTATTATTCTGCAGAGGAAGGAAATAGGGAGAGAAGGGTATGGTAAGGAAGCCAGCTGACCAGAAAGCAGTCGGCAAGAAAGGGGACAACAAAGGGGTAAGGGAAATGATAACAGCAATTCTGAGCTGTCTCATTATCCTCCACCCATTGCTCCTCCCCTGCTACCTTCCCTCACCTTGCAGTAATCTACAGTGGCCAAGAATTCATAAGAGCCCAGGGATAGCTCAGGACGGTCATAAGCATCCACACGTTTGCCGGTATGATCCAGATGTTGAAAATACTGGGGGGGAACTGTGGGGAGTATGCAGTGTGTTACTCAAAGGTCCACTCTCAAACTTAGTACCTCTGGCCCTAGCTGAGCTGCCCCATATCACTCCAATGCCCCAACATATGCCCTACTTCCCCAGCTCCTGAAAAAGGGACTCTCATCTATCTAATTAGAAAGAGAACAATGAGATGCAATCAAGACTTTCCCCCTGAATCCCAGCCTCCACGGACATACCATCATTGATACAGCTGCAAAAGCAGCACTGGAAGCGCCTCCCTCCCTCGATGAACTGCATGAAGGGGCACATGTATGCTTTACAGCGATTACAGCGTAAAGGGCCAGATTCCCCATGGTCCACAACATATGGCGAAGCCTAAGAAGCAAAGGGGAGGGGCTCAGACATGGAGGGAAGCTATGGTGGGTTCAGACATGTATGTATGGTGGGTTCAGGCAACAGATGAGGAGGAACAACCTGGAGGGAGAAGGGACATGGCTCAGATATTTTGCCTGGGGAAGGAGTACAGTGGAAAAGAATGAGGACAAATGACTGAGGGTACTGACCAAAGGAAAATGTCCCTGAGTCTAAATTTCATAGTTCCCTCTTCTTACTCCCCATTTCAGAATGAATTTCTTTTTGAAAAAAAAAGGACTGCATAATTAATCACAGCAAGCCAAGGGTTGCCACAGAAAGCCAAAGATATCCAAGATTACTGTTTCTGGTCCTATATTCATTCCCTTCCACTCCTGCCATAGGATCTTGACTCTTGCTTCTATCCCTAAGTATCTATAACACTTCTCTCCTTTCACCTAGAGTAGAATTTTGATACCTACTGATGTCTCAGGCAGATATCACCTAAGAGATAAGAGACCAGTGTCCAACCATCTCCACTGGGACTCAGAAAAAGAGAAGAGAAAAACAAAAGAAGACAAAGAAAGAAGCAGACTACAAACTGAATCTTGAGTTTCTAAGTTCTAGAGAACTCTAAAGTTAGATAAGTAAAGAATGAACATAAAGTTATCTATAAGGTCTAGAAGTTCAGCTGTTTAGCTCTTTTTTATCATGCTGGTTCCAGGTACTGAGTGACACAGATCAGGGGCCAAGCCAGGTAAGAGACGGAGTACTGGATCCTAATGTACCTGTCTCTTACATACTGTCTTATATATCTGGGGTGACAGGCCAGCCTATAAATAAAAAAATAGAATTATGTATTTCACATCATCTGGTGATGATCACTCAATGAGAGGTTCCTTCATCCAGATGTCTTCACCCCACAAGTTGGTCCTGCCTATTTTCATATGGTTTGTTTCTCCCATGAACCCTGGTCCACATGGCAACTTCTCAAACTTTTTCTGTCATCACCATCATTCTCTCCAGGAATAAGCCCTGGAAAAGAAAGCTACTAAAGATACTGCCCCTCCTGTCCGATCAAGATTTATTCTATCATGACAGTCAGAATCACATCTAGGAAGAAGCCTTATTCCCCCTCCTTCCCTTTCGTTATATTCTAGCCCCTTCCCTGACTTACCTCCTCTGGGGGCAGCCTTGCCAGTGGCTTGATGACAGCTGCCAGGGGCACTTGAGCCTGCTTTGCCATGTCAGATGTGCAAGGGATATTATAGGATGTACATCGGATGTATCGGGGACTTGCATTCCCTGAAGGAGGAGGTAGATGGTCTCACATGAGTCATATTACAAGAGCCCTCCAGTTACCAGCTCTCCATTGATAATTCACCCCATCACCTCCACAAATGCTAGAGCTGATGGTGGCTTTTTTCCCTACCAGAAGGACTTGGTCTCTGGTTACAGACTGACAAAAACTCCATCTACAAACTGATAACCTTGGACAAAAGGCCCCCATAGAGCGGAGTTAACACCTTTCTCACCTTGGTCTTTTACCAGGAAGCTGGTGGTGACTAAGGGTGGCACCTGGCCCCGTACACCAGTAACAAATGGCTCTGAACCCCGGTTGTTCCTGTCGTCTTCAATGACCTGAATCTGCAGGGAAGAAGTGAAATGAGTGAAGTGATAGAAGAAAATGAAGTGCCAGGTCCCAGAGTGCCAGGAAAAAGGCTATTTTCAATTAGCAGATTTGCCAAGAACACCTCATGCACAGGCCTGCTCTCCTAGATAACATATCAAATGCCACAATGCCAATCTTTCACTCTATAGCCAGCAACAAGATGCTGGGCAGGCCACACTAAATATGAGCTTCTTGATAAATCGCCCCTGGCCCCCAGTCAATGGTGAATACCCTCTTATTCCTCCCACTCTAGCTCTAATCACAGACCGTCAAACATGGTTAGAGTCTACTCCCATCCCCACCAAACCTCCCCAATCCCTGATCCTCCCCAAGATATGTTGAGTTAGAGCAGGAAAACAGATGGCAGTAACCATGTAAAAATGAATCTACCTGGAATGACTCTACACTCAATGAAATTAACAAGGGACAGGGTGAGGAGAGAATTAAACAGCCAGAAATGATCAGGTAAGGTAAAAAAGCAGATGCTGCCTTCCTTTCAGGTAAGCATCAATGTGTATATGGGAGGACAGAATAAATATCCAATTCTTAAAGCTCAAGCCTCACCCCCATATTTTGACAAACACAGTGAAGGGGGAAAAATATGCATATGCAAAGCTGGTAACCAGACCCTTGTGTAGGTTGGTGACCTTTGATAAGTTACTTCAAGATGAGTTTGATATAGCCAGAAAACATAAAGGGCAAATAAAACTATCCCACAGCAAAAAGGGTGAAGCTTAGAAATATAGCAAATTCAAAGGCTTGCCAGATAAGAAAGTGGCCCACACATTCCAAACAAACAATCCCTTCCCCTCTAAGAAATACCAGTTTGGGATTTGATGAACCTATATATTATAACCACCTACCCAAATGTTTCTCCACAACAGGCTGCAGACCAATTAAACCCAAAATGGAAGATTATACCGCTTAACTTTGTCCTGTTCCATCACGTGTCACACACAGGCTCCTGGAAGAGCCAGAAGCAGGACTAAAACCCAAGCTTAACATTCCATCTGGCTCCACCCTTACAGCCTGACCTTCTACCATCCCAAACTCAAGGTACTGCTAACAGCTTGCTACCTCTTCCTTATGTGGTGACTCGAGGCATGCATATCCTTCAGCTTATAAAAGTAAGAATTTAGAAGGGCAAAGGAAAAAGTATGAACAGGGATGGATATGGTGAATGAGGTGAAGATGAGGTCACAGGCATGCATGGATGGCACTAACACAGGGATGACACACACACACACACACACCCCCTGCACTTACTGGACTAGGAATGGCATCAGGGTCTATTCTGTGCCTGGTTTTCTGCTGAGGAGGCAGCTCATTGAGTTGCTTTTAGTGTTTTAATAATAAAGGCAGCAGGGGAATACAGGGAGACAAAAGAACAAGAGGCAGATATTACTTCTCTCAACCCTGATGAGTTAGATGTGAACAACTGGAGCCCAAATCAGACTGCTGAAATCAGGCCCCCTCTAGATTTGAAATTCTGAGTCTCTCCAGCCCAATAAAGAGGCTGCAGTAGTTCAAACTATGATATAGAAGATAAGGATGCAAATAGGAAGCAAGCAGGGTTTACAAGGAGGGACTAAATGGGAGAAACCTTAAGGAAGATGAGGAATACTCCCTCTAAAAGGCCAAACCTTCTATTTAAGGACTCTTCTTATTCTGAAAAAAGCCTCCCTCACATCCAATCACACTCTTTCTGACTGTGAAGGGGGGGAAAGATAGGAGAGCTACTCCATCCTTCCAGGTCACCCTTAGCCATAGTGATTCCCCAAAGGAAGAGGGAAGAGAACAGAATGGAATATGACAATGGCTAAGCATGGTGAGGTAACTGACATAGCAATGTTACAGACAGGACTATAAAGTGGACCCTATTTGGGAATATAGCCCCAGCCTCTATCCTGAATCTGATAAGGAAAGCCTGAGGATTCTGCTGATGGTTCTAAGGGTGAGATTCACCCTCTTCCTGGGAGAAGCAGCTTCCCCATTGAGACTTTATACACACACTGTCCTTCTACAATATAGATCACTTTTCCCCATACATACAGCATAGGCCTATCAACCATAAGTACTGTGGGCTTCCTCATACAACACTGTCCAAGTAGGAGCAGAGAGGAACCAGTGCAGCTTTCCTGCTCTGAACGCCTAATATCAGATAATCCTCACCTGCTCTAACCATTAGGAAGAATGCTGTCCTACTAGGTATATGGACAAGACCCAGCTACTACTCCACAGAAGAGCAAAGATGACCATGTATGCCCAACAGTAACAGAACTCATCCCTCAACCCAGAGCTCCACTTTGGCTTCCCTTCCTTCTCCATGCAGCTATGGAATAAAACTGCTCTCAAAGATCTCTGGAACTTAGAAAGCACAGTGGCATATGCCTGTAATCCCAGCAACTTGGGAGCTGAGGCAAGAGGATCACAAGTTCAAGGCCAGTCTCAGCAACTTATCGAGTCCCTGTCACAAAATAAAAAAGGGCTGGAAATGTAGCACCCCTGGGTTCAATCTCTAGTACCATTAAAAAAAAAAAAGATTTCTGGAACTACAGGTTCTAGTTCAAAGAATCAAAAATCATATCTAGGTTCTAGGCCTATTAAGAAGATGAATGAAATGGAAAAATTAAGAAAAAATGCTAAGCAAAAGGTCATCTAGGTCAACCTGCTTATCTGCAGACACAAACCCATTTCACAGGACCATATGAGCATCTACTTACAGGGCTAGGGATGGCATCAGGGTCCAGGCGCTTAGGAGGCAGTGGTTGAGGAGGCCCAGGTTGACTGCCAAAGGTGGGTGCTCCAGGGTAAGGACTTCCATAATTGGGCTGAGGGCCCCGGGTTGGTCCAAAGGAACCTGAAATACAAGGGCACGGGGTAATGAACTCAAAAATTCCCTCCCTGCTGGGTGCAGTGGTGCATGCCTATAATTCCAGAGACTTGGAAGGCTGAGGCAGGAGGTTCACAAGTTGAAGGCCAACCACAGCCAACTTATGGAGGCCTTAAGCAATTTAGCAATACCCTACCTCAAAATAAAAAATAAAAAGGGTTGGGGACATAGTTCAGTGGTAAAGTGCCCCCTGGGTTTAGATCAATTCCCAATAACAAAAAAATAAAAATCCCCTTCTTATATCTTCTTAAGGACTCAGGGGAAAAGACTAGACTCTATAAACATAGAATTATAAGAAACACTAATCCCTGGGGAAGCCATTCACAGAAAGATGACACTATCTGAACTAAAAGAAACACTAATGTCTTATAAACCTCACATCCTAGTAATGATACCCTGAAGTAATCCATCTAGTTCACCACTTAAAAACAAATACTAAAAAACACCTGAAAAGCTGAGGCCTTTGGCTTCTTTGATAGACCTTGGGAAAAACTCACCATTTTGTTGCAGCTGATAGCCTGGCTGTTGAGAGGAGTGCATAGGTGGTGGGGGTCCTGGGGGCCCAGTCACCTGGGGGCCTGGGGGCAGAGCTTGAGGAGGAGGTGAGGATACATGGTTGGGCTGGCTCACTGGGGGCCCCCCAAAACCCTGTCCAGGCAGGAGTGGACTGGTCATAGAAGGCATCCGAGGAACCCCTGAAGCTGGGGGCGTGAAGCTGGAGGCCAGTGGTGGAGCAGATCGTTGGGGAGGCTGGACCCCTGGATGACCTTGGGCCTGGCTAAGGGGAGGAGCCTGGCCCTGAGGATAGGAGCCATATGGACCAGAGTTAGGGAAACTTCCTGAGGCTGAGGCCGGTGACGTTGGTGGGCCTGAGAAAAAGAAGAGGTTGAGTCAGAGGCCAGTGTTTCTGTGTCCTTGCTCAGTAAATCACTTCCCTTTCCATAAAAGAAGCACAAGTATGACTGTCCCATCTTTTGGGGCTCAGAGGTACAGAAAATAAAAAGGATTCAGGTATACTCCCAGAAACTAATACCTCTAAAAAGGAGACAGCAATGCTCCAATGGTCACTGCTACTTACCATAGCCCAGCCCCGAAGGGGGAGGGGCTGGAGCCATAGCACCACTGATCTGCATTCCAGCCAGCTGAGCAGTCACCTGTGCACTTGTTGGAGGAGGGCCATAGGGCTGAAGCACAGCTGGCTGGCTGACCACAGGGGCCAATGGGGAACCAAATGGCTGAGACCCAGGGAGCCTGTAAAAAGAAGGAAAACAGAGGTGACTAGTGGGCTGTGCTATCCTTTAAAGCTAGGCGGAGCTACATACCATTCGGGAAGCTATACTGTTTTCTGGCATCACTAATCCTGAGTTCTTGTATGGCATACTTGTATATCTGTGAGTAAATTACATTCCTGATTATCTACATTGTGATTATTTGTGACAAATCTTATTTTATCTAGGTTCATTCCAAAAACATGTTAAGCACCCTTTGGTCAAATACTATTTAATCTGCTAGTTAAATTATCACCTCCTCTGCCTCAATCCTTTGTTAACAAACCATCTCAGTTTTGTAATCTGAACCCTGAAGAGGTTAAAAGGAAAGGCACATGCATATGAGTTCTTAACAAATGTGAAATCAAACAAATACAATTTATTTTTCAACTTTTAAACTAGTACATATTCTTTAGATCAATTTGGTATTGTGGTACACACCTGTAATTATAGCAACTCAGGAGGCTGAGGCAGGAGGATTGCAAGTTTGAGGCCAGCCTCAGCAAGTTAGGAGACCCTCAGCAACTTAGCAAGACCCTGTCTCAAAATAAAAAATAAAAAGGACTGGAGCAACCCCTATTGGGCCCCCTCTTGCCATCCAGGAGCTTTGTCTCTTTTCTTCTCACTTAAATAAATCTTACTCTTTTACTCTTTAAAAAAAAAAAAATGGAGATGCAGTTCTGTGATAAGACATCCTGGGTTCAATCCTCATTACCAAAAAAAAAAAAAAAGCATAAGATCAGAGCAGCAGATCAGCTGAGTTTGGCATTCTGTACTAACTGAGAGAATAATTGAGAACTGTCCCAGGAAGGGACTAGAGAAAAGACATAAACTGAGTAGTTTTCCGACTGGGTCTAACAAGCAACATCTTGTTGGCTACTTGCATGATACCAGACAGCACATTTGTTTTATTTTTTAAATCATAGATGGGGCTGGGGTTGTGCTCAGTGGTAGAGCACTTGCCTTGCATTCAGGGGACACTAGATTTGATCCTCAGCACCACATAAATAAATAAAGTAAAGGTATTGTATCCTACAAAAAATAAATAAATAAATAAATAATAAAGGTATTGTGTCTGTCTACAACTAAAAAATATTTAAAAAAAAAAAATCAGGGCTGGGTATATAGCTCAGCTGGTAGAGTGCTTGCCTCACATGCACAATGCACAAGGCCCTGGGTTCAATCCCCAGCACCACCAAAACAAAACAAAACAAACCATAGATGAGTGTGATCATCCATGCCTCTAATCTCAGCAACTCAGTAAAGTGAGGCAGGAGATCACAAGTTCAAGGCCAATTTTGACCCTACCTCAAAATAAAAAGTAAAAAGAATTGGGGTTAGTTCAGTGGTAAAGCATGCCCAGTTTCAATCCCTAGTACCTAAATAAATAAATACAAAATCATACCTTTATGATTTATAAAGCATCTCAAGGTTCTTCTATTTGCCAGTGGTGGTGCAGGGGTGGTTACCAGGGATTGAACTCAGGGGCACTCAACCACTGGGCCACATCCCCAGCCCTTTTTTATATTTTATTTAGAGACAGGGTCTTACTGAGTTGCTTAGCACCTCACTTTTGCTGAGGCTGGCCTTGAGCTTGCAATCTTCCTGCCTCAGCCTCCCGAGCCACTGAGAATACAGGCATGTGCCACCGCGCCTGGCTTCTGGGTTCTTTAATATAGTATTATGGCAAAACAATGAGAAATACAGAGTGTATAGGTAATTAAAACAGTAAAAGTAAGCAGGCCAAACTAGAACTAAGCACTAGACCTGATTCCCAACTTAATTGTGAGATATACTATAAATAGAAAAAAAAGTACAAAATACATACCAGTACAGTTGAGTAATTATAATATGACCACTCATATAACCAAAAACCAAGTCAAAAAATAGAATGTATCAGCATCCAAAAGCCCTACATGCATCTATTCCATAAACCCTTGCCCTTCTCCCAGGAGAAACTACTTTCATCACTTTGTAAAAAATCATCCTCTGGTCTTTAGTACATTCCTCAATAGTACAGTTGTGCTTTATCAGGTTTTTTTTTTTTTTTTTAAGCTTTTATGAACGGAATAATTAAACACATATTCTTTGGTTTTTCTGTCTTTTATTCAACCACATTTATGAAAATGATCTATGATGTTCCCTTTAGCTATAATTCATTCCCTTTCATGACTAAATATTATTCCTCTAAATAAATATGCCACAATTTGCTTAAGCATTTTTTTTTTCTGGTACCGGGGATTGAACCCAGGGGTGCTCAATCACTGAGCCACATACCTAGTCTTATTTCATATTTTATTTAGAGACAGGATCTCACTGAATTGCTTAGTGACTCACTTTTGCTGAGGCTGGCTTTGAACTCACTATCCTCCTGCCTCAGCCCCAACAAACTGTTGGGATTACAGGCAGACGCCTGGCTGCTTAAGTATTTGTCTTTTTAAATCTTTATTTTCATTTATTTATTTATTTTATGTGGTGCTGAGAATTGAACCCAGGGCCTCATAAATGTGAGGCAAATGCTTTACCACTGAGCAACAACCCCAGCCCTTAAGCAATTTTGGGGGCGGGTAGAAGGATTGGAACTCAGGGGCACTCAACCACTGAGCCACATCCCCAGCTCTATTTCGTATTTTATTAGAGATAGGGTCTCACTGAGTTGCTTAGCACCTCGCTAAATTGCTGAGGCTAGCTTTGAACTCACAATCCTCCTGCCTCCACCTCCCGAGCCACTGGGATTTCAGGCTTGTGCTACCATGCCTGGCTTTAAGCATTTTAATATAGATAGATATTAGGGATTTTCTTTTCTTTCTTTTTTTTTTTTTTTTGTGGTAGTGGGCATTAAATCCAGGGCCTTCATCATGCTAGGCAAGTGCACTGAGCTATAATTTCATTTATCTTTTAATTTTGAAACAGGGTATTACTAAATTGCCCAGGTTGGCCTTGGATTTGTAATCCTTCTGCCTTAGCCTTCAGAATCCCTGGGATTAGTCATGTGCCACTGTGCCCCAGCATCCTTTACTTTTTTTCAACTGGATTATCTTTTTCTTTCTGATTAGTAGGAGTTCTTTATATATTGTAGATACTTTTTGGGTTGAGGGAGGGCAGCGGTAGAGATAGAACCTAGGGCCTCCGCATGTTAGGCAACCACCCTGCCTCCGAAGTACAGCCCAAGCTGTGTGTGCTCGTGTGTGTGTTTGTGTGTGTGTATATATTCTTTTTGTGTGTGTGTGTGTGTGGTGCTGGGGATTGAACCCAGAGCCTTGTGCATGTGAGGCAAGCACTCTACCAACTGAGCTATCCCCCTAGCCCCCAAGCTATGTGTATATTATATGTAAATGTCTTTTTCATTTCCTCACTTGCCTTTCCAATGCACTTTTCCCTCAACCTCTCCCTCTCTGATTATTCTCATCATTACAAACATACCAACATCTCAGAAAAAAAACCAACTCTGCTAGAGGTATAGCTCAATGGTAGTGTGCCTGCCTGGCATGTACAAGGTCACAAGTTCAATCTTAGCCAGACCCTGCTCAAAGAAAACAAGCTGGGGCACATCCGTAATCCCAGCAATTTAGCAATGTAGTGGGGCCCTGAAAGTGAGACCTGTCTCAAAATAAAAAATAAAAAAGGACTGGTGGTGTAATTCAGTGGTAAAGCACCCCAGAGTTAAATCCCCAGTACCACAAAGAAGAAAAACACTATACTAAGTGAATCAAGTCACAGAGCCAGGCAGAGTGGCACAGCCTGTAATCCCAGTGGTTTGTGAGGCTGAAGCAGAAGGATCATGAGTTCAAAGCCAGCCTCAGTAAAAGCGAGGCACTAAGCAACTCAGTGAGACCCTGTCTCTAAATAAAACACAAAATAGGGCTGGGGACGTGGCTCAGTGGTCGAGTGCCTGAGTTCAATCCCCGATACCCAAAAAAAGAAAAAAAAAAAAAGAAAAATCACGTCATATATAATTTTATTCCTATTAAATCCAGAATCCGGAATCTATGGAGATAGAAAGTAAAACATCAGCTGCTTAGGACTGGAGGCATGGGAGAATGGAGGAATAAATAGGAGTAGCCAGATACCTAAAGAATATGAAGTTTTGGGGGTGGGGTTGTGGCTCAGAGGACGAACGCTCGCCTAGCATGTGCAAGGAAGGCACTAGGTTCAATCCTCAGCACCACATAAAAATAAATAAATAATACAGGTATTGTGTCCACCTACAACTAAAAAAAAAAAATGTTTTTTAAAAAATAATATGATGTTTCTTCTTTTTTTGCAGGGAAGGAGGGTATGGGGATTGAACTCAGGGGCACTCAACCACTGAGCCACATCCCCAGCCCTATTTTGTATTTTATTTAGAGACAGGGTCTCACTGAGTTGCTTAGTGCCTCATTTTTGCTGAGGTTGGCTTTGAACTTTCGATCCTCCTGCCTCAGCCTCACAAGCTGCTGGGATTACAGGTATGTGCCACCATGCCCAGCTATGATGTTTATTCTTGAGATGGTAGAAATGTCCTAAAACTAACTGTAATGAAAATTAATTGCAATATATTAAAACTCATTGATGGGGCTCGGGTTGTGGCTCAAGTGGTAGCACGCTCACCTGGCGTGCGTGAGGCGCTGGGTTCAATCCTCAGCACCACATAAAAATAAAATAAAGATGTTGTGCCCATCTAAAACTAAAAAAATAAATAAATAAATATTTTTTTAAAAAGACCTCATTGAACTTTTACACTTCAAATAGGTGAACTGCATGATATGTGAATTATATGTCAATAAAACTATACAAAAGAATTCATCTATGCTCCATCTGTATTTCTTCAACTTCTTTTTTCTCTTTAAAGAGCCTTCTTTCTAGGTTTATTTTTCTTTTTATTCTAAGTCTCTCCTCTAGTAGTTGATTGATTGATTTTTTTTTTTTTTTTTTTTTTGGTACTGGGAATGGAACCCAGGTGCATTTAACTTCTGAGCCACATCCCATCCCCAACCCCATTTTATTTTTATTTTGAGATAGGGTCTCACCAAGTTTCTGAGGCTGTCCTCAAACTTGCAATCCCCCAGCCTCAGCCTCCCCAGTCGCTGGGATCACAGATGGACACCACCCCACACGGCTCCTAATAGTTTTTCAACCAAGTCTATGACATTGTCAACTCAGTCTGAAAATATCTTTACCTGCCTTCTCTTAATGAGATATGTAATTCAAAGTTGACAACTATTTTCCCTTAATGTTTACAAAGTATTATTCTATCTGCTGTCCCCTATTACTTTCTACTAACTCTAATCAATTGCTTTTCCTCCTCTGAGAAGTCCTTATGGCCTGGGTTGAGGAAGTATGGTTGCTTTGCTTTAGCTTCTGGAAGGTACTTCATCAATATTACTACCCAAGATCAAAATTTTAATTATTTTTTTTAAGAGAGAGTGAGAGACACAGAGAGAGAGAGAGAGAGAGAGAGAGAGAGAGAATTTTTTTTTTAATATTTATTTTTTAGTTTTCAGCGGACACAACATCTTTGTTTGTATGTGGTGCTGAGGATCGAACCCGGGCCACACGCATGCCAGGCGAGCGCGCTACCGCTTGAGCCACATCCCCAGCCCCAAGATCAAAATTTTAAACAAACTACTAGGGCATAATTTCCATACCTTTAAATGTTCAATTTAATGATTTTTAGTAAATTTGTAGTTACACAATGACCCAACAGAATCCAATTTTAGAATATTTTTATTATCCCCAAATGTTCCTTCATGTCCAATTGCAGTCCCAAGACTTTTCTTCCCCTACTCATCAAATACCAACTTAAGAAAAACAGGGCTTCCTATTATCTTCTGCCAGTGTACAAACTTTTTTCCTAGTCTAACCGTTCTTGGAAGGTACAGTCCAAACACAAACTACCTAAGCAAGGTATCAATTCCAAGGTATCAATTCTAGGACTTTCAGGAAAGTCCTAGAACTCTTCTCTCATCCCCAGCACCTGCTTAAATTTAAATCTCTGGATTTTCAAAATCATATTTTTTACTCAAGTTACTTTGATATTCAGTCTTCACTTGGTTTCTGGAACTTGAGTATTTCACTTTCTAAAAACCGATCTATGAACTTGAAAAAATTGTTTTTCAGAACTGAGGATTGAACTCAGGAGTTCTCTACAACTACTCTATGCTATATCCCCAACCCTTTTTCTTTTCTTTTGTGTGTGTGTGTGTGTGTGTGTGTGTGTGTCTCTCCCCCCAACACTTTTTCTTTTGCGCCTCTTCCCCCACCCCACCCCCCGCCCTGCTTGTTGTTGTTTGGTTTGATTTTGAGACATGGTCTTGTCAAGTTCTCCAGGCTGGCCTCAAATTTGGAATCCTGCCTCAGCCTTTGGAAACCCTGGGATTACAGGTATACACCTCCGCACCCCTCAAAATAAAATTTTTTTGTTTCTAATTTTTCTCCTTTCTAAGATGACTAGTAAAAGGGTTTTCAGGGGGCTGGGGATGTGGCTCAAGCGGTAGTGCGCTCGCCTGGCATGCGTGCGGCCCGGGTTCGATCCTCAGCACCACATACAGACAAAGATGTTGTGTCCGCCAAATATTAAAAAAAATAAATATTAAAATTTAAAAAAAAAAAGGGGGTTTTCAGGTTATAGTAATCTACTGCTAGTTGAAACTTTTTGACCCCCTTCAACTAGGCAGTTTTCTTCAGCTCTTTGCTGAAACCACACTTACCAATGATACTAACCTTGCCAAATCACAACATTCAATTCTCAGCTCTCATCTTATCTTTCAGCAGTAATCGACAAAGCTAATTCTTCTAATGCCTTCTGGAAATATTCTCTCTAATTGGTTTCAGGATACCACACTCTCCTGGCTTATCTCCTACCTCACTACTATTCTTTCTCCTTTTTTTTTTTTTGGCAGTACTGAGAATCGAACCCAGGCCTTGACCATGCTAGACAAGTGCTCTACCACTGAGCTACATCCCCAGCTCCCCTCTCATTATATTTTGTTTTGTTGTTTAGTTTTTGTAGTGCTGGGGTTCAAAGCCAGGGCATTGAGCAGGCTAGACAAGGGCTCTACCACACATTGATATTTCTTGCTCTTCAACATGTCCACCATATTAACTTCTACCTCAAAGCCTTTGCACTTGGTTTTTCCTCTAAGAAACTCTTCCCCCAGAATTTCATCACTTCACTGAAATCTCAAATTAGTTCAGAGAATCTTTCTTTTGATCAGAATTTTTTTTTTTAAACTGGGGATTGATCCCAGAGGTGCTTTACCACTGAGCTACATCCCCAGCCCTTTTTTAAAATTTTTATTTTTAGACACGGCCTTGCTAAATTGCTTAGAGCCTCACTAAATTGCTGAAGCTAGCCTCAAACTTGTGATACTCCTGCCTCAGCCTCCTGAATCACTGAGATTACAGGCATGAGCCATCACACCCAGTTTGACCAGCATATTTAAAACAATTACCAGCCCAGCCTGGTGTTACATGCCTATAATTCCAGCAGCTTGGAAGGCTGAGGCAGGAGAATCACAAGTTCAAAGGCAGCCTCAGCAATTTAGTAAGGTCCTAAGCAACTTAGCAAGACCCTGTCTCAAAATTTAAAAAGTTTTTAAAAGGGCTGGGGATCTGGCTTAGTGGTTAAGCACCCCTGGGTTCAATCCCCAGTACAAAAAAAAAAATAAAAGTTCCCATCTCCTCATCAGTCACCCTCTATATCCCCACCTCCCCCTATTTTATATCTTTAAGTATATTTGTCACCTGTTATCATCTATGTATCCCATTTGTTTGCCTTATCCATGTTTATGTTCAATGCTAAAAATGGATATTCTGAGTTGGGCACAGTGGCACATGCCTATAATCCCCAAAACTTGGGAAGCTGAGGCAGGAGGATCACAAATTCCAGGTTAGCCTCAGCAACTTAGTGGTGCCCTAAGCAACTTAGTGAGAGCCTGTCTCAAAGTAAAAAACAAAAAGAGATGGTGGGGTTAGGGCTGTGGCTCAGCACTTGCCTAGCACGTGTGAGGCACTGGGTTCGATCCTTAGCACCACATAAAAAAATAAAGACATCTATAATTACCAAAAAAAAAAAAAAATTACTATTAAAAAAAAGGGGGGGATAGGGATGTAGTTCAGTAGTAGAGTGCCCTGTTCCAATCACCAGTGGGGATGGGGAGGAGACTTATGTTCACAGAAAAAGAAAAATGTGCAAAAGAACAATTATTCAATAATACACAGGGTTGGACATCAACAACACCTGTGATCTGAAATAACAAAATACAACAGGGTAGAGGGAAGAAATAAAGAGATATATGAGAAAGGTAAAAAGGGATCTATGAGAAAGGCAAAAGAAAAAAGGAAAGAAATAGATCCTCATATATTCCTAACCTGTCCACTTTCATCAAACCAATTTTATGTTAACCCATATACATACCTTTGCATCTGAACAGTGGAGCTTGGACCATTCTGTACATCACCTTGGCCAAACTGGCCATATGCAGTCTGGCCACATGGGGCCTGTGCTGTAGAGACTGGAGGTGCCCCTGAGGAGGGTGGGGCTCTTGACACACCTGAGGGTAAAGGACAGAAAATAAGTGATTGGGAAATAAATAACTTTCTCCCCCTCCCTGAGCTAGGAATGCAAAGTAAGAATCAATAATCTCAGACCTTCACTGATCTAATACCACAAATGCACAGTGAAAAGGACACCATCAATATGCAACTCCAAACCAGTCTCATGGCACACACCTATAATCCCAGATATTCAAGAGGCTGAGGCAGGAGGTTTGCAAGTTTGAGGCCAGCCTCCATAACTTAGCAACATTGTTTCAAAACAAAAAATAAGAAGGACTAGGGACCTAGCTCAGTGGTAGAGCAACCCTAGGTTGAATCCCCAGTTGAATCCCCAGTACCACCAAACAAACCAAAAACATGAAACTCCAGCTATAGTAGTATTCTGAACGTGGATGCCCAATAGAAAGCTTGTACTCTGCCAGACAGATAAACTAGGGTGAAGCTGCAGCCAGAGCCAAAAAAATGTAGGGCCTTCCTATGATCACTACACTTACCCACTAAACCCAAGACAGCATAATGTTCTTTTTTGGTACTAGGGATTAAACCCAGGAGCACTTAACCATTAAACCACATCCCCAGCTGTTTTTATTTTTTATTTTGAGACAGGGTCTCAATAAGTTGCTTAGGGCCTCACTAAGTTGCTGAGGCTTGCTTTGAACTTACAATGCTCCTGCTTAGCCTCCAGAGTTGCTGGGAATACAGGCAGGTACCACGGCACCCAGCCTAATGTTCTTACCCTAGACAAAAAGTTTTTGAAAAAGATCTTACTCTAGAACTCGAAAGTTAGAGCATATATCAAAAAGGTGGTACAGAAGATAACCAAATAATATACTTAATTAGGCTGTAAAGAAAAGCATCTTTTTTTGTGTACAATGAATTGAAATGCATTCATGTACAACTAAGTAGAGCAAACTAAAAAAAAAAAAATTTAAAAGGAACCTTTTTGTTTTTCCTTTTTTTTTTTTTTCAGTGCTGGAGATGGAACCCAGGGCCCTAATCCATACTACGCAAATGTTCTACCACTGATGTCTGATGTATATCCTTGCTCCAAGGAAGGCACCTTTTAGGGAGACTATTCTATCACCCTCTTCTTCATACGTTGTACTTTTCCTAAGTATATCCTTTTCATCCACTTCTTAGTGTAGAAGCTTCCAACAGCACAAGGTTCAGGACTGTTTTCACAGGTCAGAGACCTTGCTCCTGCCCAAGGGTTTAGTCAGGAGAGTTGGCCTCTCCTCCCATTAGTGCTGCCACCTATGTCCTCACAAAAGCTGAACTCCATCCTTTCATCAGAGCTGCTATCAAAACTACTTCTACTACCCTTAGCCATCCTTCCAATATGAAATGCAGAAACAGGGATCAGTTACTTTGCAAACCACTTCTGAAAAGTTGCTGACCCCTGGTCAAACAATTTATTTCTCCTTTGGCTTTGCCCTGGGTAAAGATTAGACATTATAGAACCAGCCTATAGGTTTAACTGATTAATGGAACTTGCTCACTAACCAGAACAGAACTAGTTAAATTTTCCTCTCAATAACAAAGCTATCTCTTGAAAGAAAGCCAAACATCATGTTGATAAGTCAAGAGCAAAGGGAGATTCTTTCCAGTCAAAGTCCAAACCAAGAATAAGGTTCTTCTAAATAACTGGGACATAGCTGTGTGTGGTGGTGCACACCTATACCCTCAGCAACTCAGGAGCCTGATGTAAAAGAATCAGAAGTTGGAGATCAACCTGGGCAACTTTAGTAAGACCCTGTCTCAAAATAACAAATTTTAAAAAGGGCTGGACATATAGCTCAGTAGTAAAGCACCCCTGGGATCAATTCCTAGTACTGCCCCCCGAGAAAAAATTGACATCTAATTTTACTACTTTAGATTCTTTTTCACAGTATGATTAAAATGGTAATACCTCATTTATTTTCCAAATCTTACCTATGCCTCCTTGATGCCTTGTTGTTTTTCCATATACCTTCATGGAATTTACTTCCTCAAAAAGAATAAATAGGGCCAGCCATGATGGTACACACCTGTAATCCCAGGAACTCAGTAGGCTGAGGCAGGAGGATCATAAGTTCATGGCCAGCCTCAGCAACTTAGTATGAGACCCTAAGCACTTAGCAAGAACCTGTCCCAAAATAAAATTTAAAAAGGAGGCTGGAGAAACTCAGTGAGACCCTGTATCTAAATAAAATACAAAAAATAGGGCTGGCTCTGTGGTTGAATGCCCCTGAGTTCAATCCTCAGCACCCTACCCAAAAAGTGGAGGGGAAGAAAAGGATGGGGAGATGGCTCAGTGGTTAAGCATCCCTGGGTACCAAATCCCTGGTTACAAAAAGTAAACAAACAAATATTTTGGCATATCTTAAGTCCTCAGTTAGCCCAATCAAAGATCTACCTTCCAAAAGGCCCTCTGGATAATCTGTAAAGTACATACTATTCTTGAAAAAGTAATATAAAATAAAATTTAAATTTAAAAAGTAAAAGTAATATAAAAATCAAGTTTTGGGGGTTGGGGACATATCTCAGTGGTACAGCATGTGCTTAGTATACTCAAGGTCCTGGGTTTGATCCACAGCACTTCAAAACAAACACTGAATCTAATGCAGGACCAAATTTGTCTTATTTTCCTAATGTTAGAGAATATCTAAGAAATGGAGGAAACTCAAGCCAAGGAAAAGGAATGGCATTAGAAGAAAGATAGTTCCTGCACCAAAAATTAGGCGCAAAAATACTACACTTTTCATCCTAGAATCATTTATACACAGACTTGAGCCAGAGTCATTTATAAACAGAATCATCAGACCAACAAAAGACATTTGCCCTCTTGCTCTCTCTCTATATATAGATGAATATGAGGAAGTAGTGATTTTAGGGAGTTTTAAGTCAACATGATCTGGAAGATCTATGACCATTAGCTTTTTTTTGGTACCGGGGATTGAACTCAGAGCCTCACACATGCTATCAAGCACTCTACCACTGAGCTATATCCTTTGTCCTTTTTATTTCCTTTTGGGACAGTCTTACTAAGTTGCCCAGGCTGGCCTCAAATTGATGATCCTCCTGTTTCATCCTCCTGAGTTGTTGGGATTACAGGCATTGTGCTACTGAACACAGCTCCATTTAGCTCTTAACAATGCAACCAAAGGAGGCCATAAAGGAAGTGAGCTACCATTGAACCTGGAAGATGTACTCCCACTAGATGTCTGAAGGTGAAAAGTCATCCATCTAAAAACAGGGAAGATAGACTGCTTTCAGTTTCAGGAAGCCAGTTTCATGTTCCTCAGTCCCATCACCCAAACTCCTTAGGCAGCTTTGTAGAGCAATACAATCCAACCTGAAGCTGCTGATTCCCCTCCTTAGCTCAAAGAAACTTGGAAACATACCTTGGGGAAGAGTTTGCTGATAGCCTGGCACCGGGCCATTATAGGCTCCATAGGAAGTGGGGGGCGCTGTGGTCCCTGGTTGCCCACCATAATTAGACTGATGATACCCTGGATAGATGGGCTGGGGCTGCCCAAATGGCGGCACAGGTGCAGCTGACTGGTTCACATTCATTATGAAAGCATCCCCGACTTGGACTCACCTATTTGAGAGACAAAAGATAAATTAGTCAAAACAAACTCCTGAAAGAAAGAGCAACTATTCAGGGTAGGAAGCAGAGATAAAAAGAGATTGACCTATCTGGCAGAGATCAGCTTAATCATTCCCACACTAACACAGGATCTGTCATTTTCTTCCTAGCCAACACCCAGCTTCTCCTCAAAGCAAGGATTGTTACTTTGAACCCCATGCTTCCTCAATGCCAAAAAGATATACATTTCAAGTTCAGGCAGACCCATCAGAATGGAGCAGCAGCCTCCATTCCCCAGTGGATGATTTCTAGTGTCTAGTCATACAAGGAGTCCTTTAGCTGATGAACTACCATAATGTTACAGGTAAATGAAACAATGTTTCCATTTTCCATTCATCTTTCCAGCATCACCTCATCAATTCATTCAACAAATACTGACACCCTCTAATATGCTAGTGTGTGTGTGGGGGGGGGGGGTGTTGGGGATTGAAACCAGGGCCTTGAGCATGGGAGGCAAATGTGCTAGTCATTTTTAATCTAACCCTGGGGCTTACAGTAAAACATACCATCTAAAATCCCTCCCCCTCAAAAGACAAACTTTTAGAGTAACTGATTTAAGAGAAATGACATTCTTTGGCTAATCTGCAATAATCCAAATGCTACTCTAACCCCAGATTTTCCACTAAAACAGCACATGGACATTGGAACTAAAGTATTAAAATCACCAAATGTAAAGAACACCTGAAAACTCTTTAGCAAGTAACAGATTAGAACTGAGTTCATTCAGGCACAAGAACATCTTCACATAATCAAAAGAAACAGTTCAAGGATTGGTGGCAATGTAAGATTTCAAAAAATATCAACCAGAGGACTATAAGTATCATAAATCCCAATGCACTTCTCCAACTCTCCTGTTTCTGCTCTCCTTATGTGCTTGTTATGAATATAAGCCACTATCAAAATTACTACAATCTTGCCCAGCAGAGGAATGAATTAAAGGGTCTTTCAAGTATCCTTCCAAGAAAAGGACTATTTGATCATATCTACTCTGAACAGCCTTATCTTTCTAATTATAGGCAGAAGGGGCCCAGGAGGCAGGGGACCTCACAGGTATCTCAGTGGAACAATAGGCCTCTCCCCTTTGCTAGAGAAGGCCATCTTGACTACAGAAAAGTTGAGCTGCTCCTGAACTAGAATTCTAAATTCAAAGCCATTTGGGGAGCTGGTCTTCCAAATCTGAAACCTTGCACAGGTCACTGACACTAAACTTGAGAGGTGTCCCCCTCCTTTTATCTTCCTAAAATCAGGAGGAAGTCGGGAGGAATGAAGCTTGTTCTCCAGAAAACAATCTCCTCAAACACACTCAGAAACTTGAAGTCAACCTCCAGTCTCGACTCCATACAAGGTGGACAGTGGAGGGTGACAACCCAAGGGGGCGGGGCAAGCTTCCTAGAACTCTGAAAGTAGTCGAACTGTGGAGGCTGGGGGCGCCAAGGATCAAGATTGTGAAGCCAAGGCAGCTTCTCAAGCCACAATGAGAAGTCTTGTCCATTAAGCATTAGAGTCCGAGCATCCAGCACCCTTCGACAAGCTGGGAGCAGCAAGCTGGAGCGAGATTCTGGGCCGGGAAGCTAAGGCAGGGTCTAGGACCGATCCTGGGTCTTGGATGCGTGAGGTAAAGGTCTCTTCTTAGGCCCCGTCCCCAGGCTCCTCCCTTCCTTCTAAAACGGGACCCCAATCTGGCCAGTAATACCCCGGTTTCTCCTCTGCATTCCTACCCACCACCGAACCTCCAGATGCCACTCCTCACCCGGCTCCAGATCCAGGTTCGACTTCGTTCCTAACGTCAGGGATCCCAGGCTCCACTTCCGGTTCCGAGGGGGGGCGTCGTTTTCGCCCCCGGAAGTCCCTCCCCCACGCTCCAGGGCTGAACCACTCCTTCTGCCACGTCGGCATTAGGCATGCATTTAGGAACCCGGATGCCGCGCGCGCGCGCTCTTCTTTTCTCTGTTATCATGGCTGTCCCCGAGAAATCTCCGCTGAATTTTATTAATTTGGGTTTTGTTTTTTTCAGATGTCCTAATCACTTTATGGTTTCACCAGCTGAGATGCGATTGAGAAGGCTAGGTCGAACTATCTTTAGTAACGTTCCCTCAACCAGTGACGTATAGTGACCTCTGATCCAAACTCTTGAAGCCACTTCCTGCTGACCCTTGACCCCATTGATTTCCGTCTCTAAGTTGCTCTCACTCCTGACCTTTGCTCAGCCTGTGGTGGTGGAAGTAAAAGGTAATCACTCAGCTACCAAAGTGTGCATGGGTTCGAGTTCAGGCTCTGCAGTTCACTAGCTAGTATAACTTGCCTGTTTCCGTTTCTTGCCCCAGTAGCATGGGAATAATGACCACCTAAAAGATTGTTGAGAGAATGAACTTAGACGGGTTTCATAGAATGTTTAGTATCACAGAGAGTTCAGGAGTGGCCAGTTGTTATTAACCATTTTTGTACAGTGCTTTCCTTTAAGTGCAGAGCTCTACCACAGCCAAAAGATTTTCCTGTTCTCTGAAAGGGCTACAGTTAAAATAATCATTATCCCATTTGATGAATAATTGTAGTTAATCTGTGTAGTATATTTTCATATATATTTCTTTCAATACTATTTAATGATTTTTTTTGAGCACTGCTGTGAACCAACCCGTGCTCTAGGTCCTGCAAATATAACAGTAAAAAAAAAAAAACAAAAACTGCCAGGCTTCGTGGCGCGCATGCCTGTAATCCCAGCAGCTCGGGAGGCTGAGACGGGAGGATCGGAAGTTCAAAGCCAACCTCAGCAATGGTGAGGCGCTAAACAACTCAGTGAGACCCTGTCTCTAAAATACAAAATAGGGCTAGGGATATGGCTCAGTGGTTGAGTGCCCCTGAGTTCAATCCCCAGTACCATAAAAAAAAAAAAAAGTTCTTGCTCTGAGTCTGGAGGTGTAGTTCAGTAATAGAGTGCTTTCCTAGCCACCTACAACACTGAAAAAAAAAAGTTTTTGCTTTTATATCGTTTGAGTTATTCTCTTTTTGTGGTGCTGGGGATTGAACTCAGGGCCTTGTGCATGTGAGGCAAGGACACTACCAACTGAATTATTTCCCCAGCTTGCTTTCATATTTTTTTTTTTTAGTTGCAGATGGACACAATATCTTTATTTTATTTTTATGTGGTGCTGAGGCTCAAACAGTAGTGCCTCACACATGTTAGGCAAGTACTCTACCACTGACTATAACCGCAGCCCATCTTGCTTTCATATCCTGACAGTAGATAATTATTTTGAGGCACACATGGCTCATTCATTGAAAAAAGTTGCATTTCAATCTGTGCTGGAAACTGTATAGGCATTGGATATACTTTACTAACCAGCCCAATGGTTCCAGTCCTCAGGATCATGTCAATTGTCCCAGGATTAATAGGATCCTATCATCTGGGAACTTGTTAGAAATGCAAATTTCTGATCCACTCTCGATATATTTAGTCAAAATTTGGAGATGGGCCCCAGTAAACTATGATTTATGGGTCCTCCAACTGATTCCCTTGCTCAATGAGGATTGAGAATCACTAGACTAGATGAGTAATTTGCCAGATTCAAGTAACATTTGTTGAGCACCTGCCATAGGCTGGGCCCTTTGCTAAGTATTTTCACATGACTTATCTCACTTGCCTCTCATACAACAATAGGAAAATAGGTAGGAGGGCTGGGGATATAGCTCAGTAGAGTGCTTGCCTAGCATGTACTTAAGGCCCCAGGTTCAATCCCCAGCGCCACCACCAAAAAAAAAAAAAACTTGAGCTGGTGTTGTGGCTCAGTGGTAGAGCACTTGCCTTGAAAGTGTGAGACACCGGATTCGATCCTTGCACCACATAAAAACAAACAAAGGCACTGAGTCCATGCACAACTAAACAAAAAAAGAAGAAGAAGAAGAAGAAGGTAGGTAGCTTCTTTTTTTTTTTTACTAAAAATTTCATCCCGGGCTGGGGATGTGGCTCAAGCGGTAACGCACTCGCCTGGCACACGCAGGGCGCTGGGTTCGATCCTCAGCACCACATTAAAAAATAAAATAAAGATGTTGTGTCCACCGAAAACTGAAAAATAAATATTAAAAAAAAATTTCACCCCTAGGAAGAGCTCAGATTTATAGTTTCCTGAGGATAGAGGTTAATGTGTTACATTTTATTGTTTTTTTTTTATTTCTTCTTTTTAGATATATATAATAGTACAGTATATTTTGACATATTTATACAAATGTGGAGTATAACTTACTCTAACTGGGATCATTTTATTGTTTTGCATTATCTCCACTCAGTGGTTCTCAGAAGAATCATCTGGATTTTTTTTCTGAGTAGTGGAAATTGAACCCAGGACCTCACACATGCTAGGCAAACACTCTTACCAAAGTCACAGGCCCATCTGTAGTGCTGTTAAAAATGCCAATACCAGGCCAGCAAAGTGGCACATGTCTGCAATTTTAGTGACTCAGGAGGCAGAAAGATCACGAGTTAGTGAAGGCCTAAGCAATTTAATAAGACCTTGTTTGAAAATAAAACAATAAAAAGGGCTGGGGATGTAGTTCAGTGGTAGAGCACACCTGGTTTAAAAAATAAACAAAAAAGCCACTAATATAGCACAATGGCTGACATATAGCTAGTCCTTAATAAGTTTTTTGAGAAAGGGTCTTTGTAAATTTCCCAGACTGGTCTTAAACTCCTAGGTTCAGTGGATCCTCCTGCCTTAGCCTCCAGAGTAGCTGAGACTACAGGCATATACCACTATGTCCAGCTTAATAAATATTTGAATAGTGAATGAAGGGATATCTAGATCCTGCTTTTATTGATGAGGCCAAGTAACTGCATGAGGTCACACAGGTAATAAATGGTGGAACAAGAACTCAAATCTAAGCCAGTGTGGTGACGTATGCCTATAATTGCCAGGGGCTCAGGAGGCTGAGACAGGAGGATTTCAAATTCAAAGCCAGCCTCAGCAAAAAAGCAAGGCACTAAGCAACTTAGTGAGACTCTGTTGTTGTTTTTTTTGTTTTTGTTTTTGTTTTTTTTTTTTTAGAGAGAGAGAATTTTAATATTTATTTTTTAGTTTTCAGTGGACGCAACATCTTTGTTTGTATGTAGCGCTGAGGATCAAACCCGAGCCACACGCATGCCAGGAGAGCACGCTACTGCTTGAGCCACATCCCCAGCCCGAGACTCTGTTTTTAAGTAAAATACAAAATAGGGTTGGGATGTGGTTGAGTGCCCCTGAGTGCCCCAGTACCTCCCCCGCCCTCCGCCAAAAAAAAGAACTCAAGTCAAGTTCTTACCCAGAATTCTGTATTTTCTATGACTATATCATATACCAAGGCAAACAGCATTAACACAATAAGGGAGCAGCCAGTCCATAAAACTGTAGTCTGATAATCACAGTTACAGCACCATGTTATGTTTTGTAATAAAGAGGTCTCTTAATGGTAAGGCACCTTCATGCAATAGAAATCTAAAAACAAGTAGAGATTTTGTTACTGACATGAATTGGTATATTTACACATGCCTATCTGTGTCCATTTTCACATGGCAACCTAGGTATTGTAATGATAATTTAGCAAACATTTATTGAACACTCTTTACATCAATCATCACTCTGTGGGCTGTTGATGGCACACAGTTCTTGACTCAAACTTTCTCACACTCCAGGCAGGAAGATAAGTGTATGAACAGAATTATACTATTGGCTGAAAAACAAAACAGTAGAAGTATGAACAAGATATGTGTGTTGACCAAAGGAAGGAAGAATTAATTTTATAGGTAGAGAGTTGGCAGGGGATCAGAAAAGACTTTAAGGAAGAGGTAACAACACAACTGAAGCAGAGCTGATCAGAGTTCCTCTACACAGACTCCTCTCTATCCCTGCAGTGAGATACAGATTTCCATTTTGCTTAACAGGTAAATTTGAAATGGAGGGAAAACCTAAATAAACTATCTAGCTTCCTTTGCTTTTAGTTACTTGCTTTTAGTTGACTTTTAAAATCACATATTTATTTTAGAGGTCACAGAGCTGAGATGTGTCATTGTCCCCTACTAGCTTTGTTGTAGATATCACCTCTGACATGTGGGCTATGATGATAATAATTGCTTAGGTTACTTTTCAGGGAATTGAAGGCCACTTTTGCTAAAACTACTTGGAGCTGTACAGGTACTCAGTGGGTGACTGTTTGATCTCAGAAGGCCTCCACTCTCCGATCATGCTAATTCCACCATTTTCCTTACATGAATCCTAAAAAGAGCTATGAAAACTGGTTACATATGTGCAGACCCCTGATTAATTCAATCTCTAATCACCTTTCCCCATGCCTTAGGCCACCTCATGAATAAACTCTTGCTGTTTTCCAAATCTTGTCATTTCAAGCCAGGTTTGGTGGCACATTCCTGTAATCCCAGTGACTCAGGAGACTGAGGCAAGAACACAAGTTCAAGGCAAGCCTTGCCAATGTAGTGAGACCCTGTCTCAAAATAAAAAATAAAAAGAAGGGGCTGAGGATGTAGCTTGCCTTGCATGCACACAGCCCTGGGTTTAATCCCTAGTGTGCATGCACGTGCACGCGCGCGCACACACACACACACACACACACACAAAATAAATAAATAAAAAGGGAAAAGGGCTGGGGATGTAGATTAGTGGTAAAGTGTCTCTGGGTTCAATACTGAAGGGAAAAAAACTTGGCATTTTTGTGATTAGTATACTATGTGGCGGGCAATGGTGACAAATTGTCATCCAGGCCTGGCATGGTGACAAATTCATACAGTACAGCAAAGGGACACTCTTTCCTGGGATTTTATGGAGCCATTTCTTGCCAGCTCTGGTACTGAGCCCCTCCTGCTCCTGGCTCCTACCACTTTGACATGGGCTTTGGAGGAAAGCAGTTGAGATTAGTCCATGATCATATCAGGGAAGGCACAGTCCCTGAAAGGGTATACAATAGTTCTAGAGCTCCAGAGAGCTAGTACTCTGAGTCCTAAGTTAAAGGCCCATGCAGAAGAAGGGGAGACATGTAGGGCAGAAGTTTGTGCTATAATTAGCTCTAGGAGTAGCACAACTGGGAGAAGAAGAGGAGGAGAGTACAGCCGGCAACTATTTTGAGCACAGCTCCGATTGACGGGACATGTGTGCTGGACTGTACTGATCCCAAGGCCAAGTTGCCTGCCTGCCGTATGTGGTGTGGGGGGGAGGCCTGGGGCAGCAGGAGCAGGACAGCCGGACAGGCAGGCCGGACGGGGTACCAGCGCCTCAACTTCTCTCCCTTGGGACACTGTCCAAACGCCAGGGCCATAGGCCAAGCTGAGCGATGGGTGCTGAGGAGAAGGTGCTGGTCACACTATCAGGGGGAGCCCCCTGGGGCTTCCGACTTCAGGGTGGGGCCGAACAGAGGAAACCCTTACAGGTGTCCAAGGTAAGGTAGAGCCCCTGAAATGCAGTTTCAGGGAAAAGGGAACACTGGGGGATTTGGGAAGAATCATGTGGCGGCCAATGGGGAGGTGGGTAAGCGGGGCTGTGAAAAAGAGGCTGTGGGTAGGTGGGCAGATGAGTAGGGAAGCATGCTCAAGTCTGGAAGAGGGAGTAGTGTCTGATCACAAACTTCTTCTAGGGACCTCCTAGAAAAGAGAATTCCTGGTTTCCAGAGAGTAGAGAAAAAGAAAAGCTCTACTTCAGTTTCCTGTAGCACCATGGTAGCAGAGGCTGGGGTCTGGTCATCCAGTGCTTGCTCTCCTGCGTGTATCCCTCTACTCCAAACTCCAGGAATGTAGGGAAGGTTCTAATTTCTCTCTGACTAAACTGATATGTGACAAGCTGAGATTGTTTCACCCAGCCCAGCCCAGCCCTGCCCTGCCCTTCCTTGCCTTGCCCTGCCCTGCTTTGCCCTGCTCTTCACTGCCCTGCCCTGCCTTGCTCATGCCTTCAGTGCTCTTCTTTCCCTAAGTCAGTTCCTTTCTCTCACTAGACAAGACTTTTCGAGGTGCTGGGAGGGTTTTGGCAATATCTGGCCTCTCAGATGAAAAGTCATTACCCTTTTGGTTTCATCCTACAGACTTAGTTTTCTGAACTGTAAAGTATGGGTAATAATAGTACCTATTTCATAGAACCATTCTAAGAATTAAGTGTAGTAACACATGCAGCACAGTACCTAACAACTTAGTAAGAACTCAACAAGTGGTAGCCATGTATGTGCACACATACACACACACAAACATAATCTCCCAGAATCCAGCTGGTCTGGATCTGAAATATTTTTTTTCAGTACTAGGGATATAACACAGGGGCACTCTGTCATTGAGCTACATCACCAGCATTTATTATTATTATTTATTTATTTATTTTCTTAATTTTGAGACAAAGTCTTCTGAGTTGCTGAGACTGGGCTCAAACTTGCAATCCTCCTGCCTCAACTTCTCAAGTCTCTGGAATTACAGGCATGTGCCACTACAGCTGGCTTTGATCTGGAATACTAGTCTAAAATCTTAATTTGTAATGGCACCTGGGATTCCATGGCCTAGAAAAGAACTATTGCCCTTGGAGGAAAATCTTGGTGATATACCACCATTTCTAGTACCTCTTCTACGTGGTTTTCTCCAAACCCCTTTCATTCAGTGGTTATCCTGTCTCCCATCAATGATGTATTACTCCCACCAATCTGCATTTTCCCTCTAGATAGTCTTCTTCAGCTACAGTTCTGTGCACTCCCCACCCTCTTACTTTACGAAATAAAATCCTCTCATGTGGGTCCTTCTTGCTTTCCTTTCATTCTTCTCCCTTTGGAGCCCTCCATCATTTACAATTTTTCCTCCATCTCAGATCCGAAGACGGAGCCAGGCTGGCAGAGCAGGACTCCGAGAGAGGGACCAGCTCTTGGCAATAAATGGAGTTTCTTGTACCAGCCTCTCTCATGCCAGTGCCATGAGCCTCATCGATGCCTCAGGGAATCAGCTTGTCCTCACTGTGCAGCGGTATGGACTCCTCCTTTCCTTTTCCCCTAGTCCAGGAATCCCCTTCTCTTTCTTAGCCCTATGTCTCACTGGCCAGGCTTCAGCAACTAACAAGTACCTATCTCTGCTCATACATTCCTTCTAGAAAATAAACATTTGTGTATGCCTCCCCAAAGTATTTGAATGTATCTGCAATTAAAGGATAGAGTGTCGAGCAGGTGTTTGAGTGATGGATCTACTTCAACCTCTGGCCTGTCTCTTCCTCATCATATTTTCCTCAAAGCTCATATCTACTCACTGCTCTCCAAGCACATTTGCTTCCCATTTTGTCTTTAGATCTTCACTTTATATATAGTTAGTCTCCTTTCTCTTTTCTCTCTTCCCCCATTTCTTTCACATCACTTTAGCTGTTACACAGACTCTCAAGTTCTGTCATCTTTCCCATTCAGGGTAGCAGATGAAGGGCCTGTGAGATCTCCATCCCCTGGGGGGCTTCAGGTGCTGTCACCCTTATCTCCACTGAGTCCTGAGCCTCCTGGTGCTCCGGTTCCTCAGCCTCTTCAGCCTGGAAGCCTTCGCTCACCCCCTGACAGCGAGGCTTACTATGGAGAGACAGACAGTGATGCTGATGGTCCTGCCACCCAGGAGAAGACCCGTCGGCCCCGCCGCCGAGGCCCCATGAGGCCCACCCCTCCAGGAGCCCCACCTGATGAGGTCTACCTGTCTGACAGCCCTGCAGAGCCAGCACCTGCCAGCACTGGCCCTCCCAGCCAGGGTGACAGCCGTGTGAGCTCCCCATCTTGGGAAGAAGGGACAGCCCTTCAACCACCCCCAGCTGAGGCATTGCTGTTACCCCATGGTCCACTCCGGCCTGGCCCTCATCTCATCCCTATGGTGGGACCTGTTACCCACCCAGTGGCAGAAGATCTTACTACCACCTACACCCAGAAGGCCAAGCAAGCCAGTGAGTCCCTGAACCCTTTTTTTTTTTTTTCCTAGCCAGGATCTGATCTCTAAATCATCTCCATATCTACACATTCTACCTATCTCATGCCCCTTCAATGCAGTCTCTGGGACAAGTAGAGAAGAGTGATAAACGAAAGGGGAGAATAATTATTCTCATGGTCCCTATTACTTTTGCTGTTTATACCAGTGTAGCCAAAAGGTACAGGTATCAGTGGCTCAGAAGCCTGAGGCAGGAGGACTGCAAGTTTGAGGCCAGCCTAAGCAATTTAGCAAGACCTTGTCTCAAGTAAAAAAAATTAAAAGGGCTGGGGATGTAGCTCAGTGATAAAGTGACCCTGGGTTCAATCTCCAGTATACACACACACACACACACACACACACACACACACACACAGGTGGTTCAGTCAACCTAAGAACATAATAATCTGAGAAAATGGAAAGAGACATGAATAGATACGAGGTTTGGTGGTGGTTACTGTTGTTTTACTGGTTTCCAGGATGGGGTGAAGGCAGAGGACAGACACAAGCAGGGGAATATTGGGAAGCTGGGGCAAGGCTATAAGGACTCCTTACAAGTGTTAATTGCAGGCATGGTATCAAAATTACCTTTGACATTTGTAAGTTCAATTGGGATTCCTGGGGACTGAGAGGCTATGAGATGGTCATGAGATCCCTAGGAAGTGGTAGAGGGAGGGATCTTTGGCTCCTTATCTCAGGAAAGAATGTAGGCCTAGATAGAAAAAGCCAGTCCCACTTATCTCAGGCTCTTTGCTATTTTTGATGTGAGCTGCAGAACCAGACCTAAAGTGAAATTTTCCCCTGTCCTATGCCTCCCTTGCTCCTCCCACAGAGACCTTTTTTGTCACCTCTGAAATCTCAGGGTTCTCCTCTAATTCTCATCTTTCTTTCCTTCCTTTCACCACTCTGATTCCTATTCCGTATTTTTGGGTCTCTGAGTTTGAGGAGCTAAGGACATAACAATTTAGAGTTTGACATCCCTGAGAGTGTTCAGTATCCCACAAAGAAATTCCAAATGCATGCCCAGGATCCCATAATTATCCCCAGTTCTCATTTTAGAGTCCCCTCCCTTCTCATCATGCTGGGTGAGACTGTAGTGGCTCAGGGATATTTTTAATCAAGTAGACCTCATTGTCCAGTGGGAGGGGTGGAGAGTAGGGGAGCCAGGTGCTCATGTCCATCACACCAGGACTTATGGGGCAGCCAGAGAAGGGGGGGGGGCTCCAAAAATAGCTTAGTGAGCTCATTCAGCTGCCAGCTCTGGGGACAAGACAAAGGGGCTTTAAAAGTCGTGGGGGATGGATCAAGCTGGTCCTGCTCCAGCCAGCACTGCCTTTCTCGGCATGGAGACCTTTGAGTCCATCAGCCAAGAACCCCTCAGCCAAGCCAGCTGTGACAAATCCCCAGGTCCAGTTCCTGAGCTCCAAGACTCGTTCTATGCAGGTACTATCCTCTCATATTTGAGAGAGTTCTGGTGTTTAGAATGGAGTGTGATGCCTCAATAGTTAAAGAAGGATAGACTTTGAATAAGGTTTATTCTCTTATCCCCTTTTTCTGTTTTTTTTTAAATATTTTTTAGTTGTTGATGGACTTTTATTTTATTTATTTGTATGTGGTGCTGAGAATTGAACCTAGTGCCTAATACACGCTAGGCCAGCGTGCTACCACTGAGCCACAACCCCAGCCCCATCTTATCCTCTTTTTCTTTTCTGTCTTCTTTCTTTTCTTAGGAGAGCATCACTGCCCCTTTTTTAGAATGGGTTGATGTTATGGCCACATGTCAAAGGGGTCTATGGCCACGTGAGCTGAAGAAAACTCATAGGAACAGTGTGTGTGTGTGTGTGTGTGTGTGTGTTTGTGTGTGTGTGTGTGAAAGAGAGAGAGAGAGAAAGTTCCTATTATGAATATAGGAAGGCATGAATGTGTGAATCTGTGGGAAAAGATATATATACAAGAAATTATCTGAACACATGTGCAGTTAGTGTCAAGAAAGCTTTGAGGGCTGGGGATGTGGCTCAAGCAGTAGCGCGCTCGCCTGGCATGCGTGCGGCCAGGGTTCAATCCTCAGCACCACATACAAACAAAGATGTTGTGTCCGCCAAAAACTAAAAAGATAAATATTAAAATTCTCTCTCTCTCTTTAAAAAATAAAAAAAAAGAAAGCTTTGAGAGTTAAGGTCACTCATAGATGACCTTAGCATTGTGTTAAGTGCTAAACTTACTTACATTACTATGTTTAATCCTCATAGCAACCCTATGAGGTAGCCATTATTATCCTCATTTACAGATGAGGAAACTGAACTTCAATGAGGTGAAGTAATTCACCCAAGAACCCAAAACCTGAAATGAACTATGACTCCAGTGCCTATTCTTTCTACAGTACTATTCAGTGTTATAGACACTCGAATGAGAGAAATGAAAGCCCTAATTAGGAAGGTGATTAGTGGCTAGGCATGTTGGCACTCGTCTGTAATTCCTGCAATTTGGAAGGCTGAGGCAGGAGGATCGCAAGTTGGAGGTCAGCTTTGGCAACTTAGTGAGACCCTGTCTCAAAATAAAATAAAAGAGCTGAGGGTGTAGCTCAGTGATAGACTGTCCCTGGGTTCGTTGCGCAGTGCCTTAAAAAAAAAAAAAAAAGAACTTGTTGTCTTTTTTTAATTTTCTTTTTTTTAGGGCACAATACTTTTATTTTATTTATTTTTATGTGGTACTGAGAATTGAACCCAGTACCTCACATGTTCTAGGCAAGCACTCTACCACTGAGCTACAACCCCCACCCCAAGAACCTTGTATCTTGAGTGAGTGGAAAGTAGATGGAATTTCAAGAATTTTTCAGTAGGAACTGGGGACCACAGGCCAGGCAGTATCCATGTTTAAGGCTAGGTCTTAACAGCAGGACAGCCTCTCCCATTTCCTAGCTCCACCTACCCAGGCCTCACATGGCATGCAAAGCCCTGCCCTAGTTCTCTTTAGCACACAGTCCTTCTGTGACTGCCTGGTGGCAGCAGCCTGAACTCTGTACATTAAAAGGCCTGGCAAAGGCATGGAAATTGGGGGACATTTCTGACCTCCCCCCAAAGAAACCTATTTCATTTCTATCACCATTTTAGAGAAAAGGACAATATATTTACCTGATGCCTTTGAGATATCCTAAAGATTTGGAGGGTTGCCTTGGAGAACGGCACTCTGGCTTTTCCTGACTTTTGGATCTGAGACTAACTACTGGCTGTGAGTAGAAAGGGGTATGGAGCACAAAGGAGTGCCCTGGTAGTTGAAGGGCCAAGATCAAACCTAAAATACTCTCTGTTAGTAACAGGGTCTCTGCAGGAGGAACTCTGGAAAGAAAAGCCACCTGGAGGGTGCCTTGTGTGAATGTATTTAAGTAACTATTTTTGTATGGGCATGTGTGTATTTGCATATATGTATGTGAGGAGTTTATAAGCTGGAATATACCTGAATGAGAGAAAAATACATAAGAGAAAGTATGTCCACGGTTAACTTCCGGTAGACAGATATTCTTGTTGAAATGGTGTATCATGGGAGTTATTTCTATGAGTGTTTACGATATGGACTACATGAGGGAGATGGAATTGACTGAAGATCTCATTGCTAAGAAGCCTTTGTGTCTTGGTCCTAGGGTAACAGGTGGGAAGAGGGTGTAAATCCCCACCCCACCTTACATGGTCTCTATTGTGGTGGAAAATTGTCCCTTCTCATTTTTTTCTCTCTCTGGGACCTGCCTTTTTTTCTTTTCTGCCATGGAAAGTGACATCTCCCCCCTATGTCAGTCAGGAATGGGAGGCAGGTGAGGAATGTGTGTGGGGTGGATAAGGGAACATCTCTGGACAGATAGGGACAGAATAGAGGAAGAGGTATGGTCACAGCAGTCAGGACAGCCAACTGGACTGCCTTTCCTTTAACTGTCCTTGGTTTCGCCTTGCACCCTCCACTCTGTCCCCAAGTCAGAGGACTTTGATTGGCAGGAGGCATTGTGGGGTCTGGCCAGTGAAAACAAGAGGTGGGAGTTGTGAGGGAGATGGCTGGGATGAGAGGTGAAAACTTTGGGGAGCAAGAATAGAAGAGGTTGTAAACCCCCACTGATCAATCTACTGCTTGGCCTCCTCAGAACTGCAACGTGCAGAGAGCCTCCAAGAGAAGAGTGTGAAGGAGGCCAAGACCAAATGCAGGACGATTGCATCCCTGCTAACTGCAGCTCCCAACCCTCACTCCAAGGGGGTGCTTATGTTTAAGAAACGACGGCAAAGAGCAAAGAAGTACACCCTAGTGAGCTTCGGGGCTGCAGCTGGCACAGGCGCTGAGGAGGAAGACGGCATCCCCCCAACAAGCGAGTCTGAGCTGGATGAAGAGGCCTTCTCTGACGCCCGCAGCCTCACCAATCAGTCTGACTGGGATAGCCCCTATCTGGACATGGAGCTGGCCAGGGTGGGTTCAAGAGCAGCCGATGGCCAGGGCCCCGGGCTAGGAGGGCAATTGAGTGAGACCTCTGGCAGAGGGGTCCAGCTCTTTGAACAGCAGCGCCAGCGCGCAGCCTCCAGCATCAAGGAGCTGGATCATGTGGGTCCAGCAGCCACGCTCAATGGACAGGGTCTGCAGTCACCACCTCGGGCCCAGAGTGCTCCCCCAGAAGCTGCTGTACTCCCGCCCAGCCCTTTGCTGGCCCCTGTTGTCAGCCCTAGACCTTTTCTTCCAGATGGTGGCGCACCGACCCCAGCTCCAAGCATCTTTAACAGGTCAGCTAGGCCCTTTACCCCGGGCTTACAAGGGCAGAGGCCAGGTACCACCTCGGTTATTTTCAGGCCCTCAGGCCCCAAGAGGGCGAATGAAAGCCTGGGAGTCCTCAGCCCAGCTCCACCTCCCTTTGCGTCCTCTCCACAGGGGCCCACTTCTCTGCCCAGCTTCACCACAGGGGTGTCCAGCCTCGCGCCCGCCTCAGGTTCCCCCAGCATACCACGCTCCTCGGGCCCTGTGACGGCTACCAGCTCCCTGTACATCCCAGCCCCCAGTAGGCCTGTTACACCCGGGGGCGCCCCAGAGTCCTCCGCTCCTCCTAGCGCAGGTGCCATGACCTCCACTGCTTCTATCTTCCTGTCATCGCCTCTGCGACCCTCTGCGCGCTCAGAGGGGCCGACTCCAGGCCCCGCGGCCCCTGAGCCCTCCAGCGCTCGGGAGCAGCGCATCTCTGTGCCAGCTGCCCGCACCGGCATCCTGCAGGAGGCCCGGCGCCGCGGGACCCGGAAACAGATGTTCCGGCCAGGAAACCAGGAGACGAAGAACTCGCCCAACCCGGAGCTGCTATCCCTGGTGCAGAACCTGGATGAAAAACCCCGGACCGGCGGTGCTGAATCTGGTCCCGAGGAGGACGCTTTGAGCCTCGGAGCTGAAGCCTGTAATTTCATGCAGCCACCAGGGGGCAGCAGTTACAAGACCCTGCCTCACGTGACACCTAAAATTCTGGCTCCAATAGCTCCCAAGACCCCACCCCCCATGGCTCCTAAGACTCCACCCCCAGTTGCTCCGAAACCGGCATCTCGAGGGCTCCTTGATGGGCTAGTGAATGGGGCGACCCCTCCAGCTTCAATCCCTGAGCCACCAAGGCTGGGGGGCAGGGGTGGGGAGCTGTTTGCCAAGCGGCAGAGCCGGGCCGACAGGTATGTAGTGGAAGCTACACCTGGTCCTGGTCTTGGCCCTGGTCCTCGGCCCAGAAGTCCATCTCCTACCCCCTCGCTGCCCCCTTCATGGAAATATTCACCTAACATTCGTGCCCCACCTCCTATTGCTTATAACCCACTGCTTTCACCCTTTTTCCCCCAGGCTGCCCGAACACTCCCTAATAAGGCTCAATCTCAGGGGCCTCGGGCAACCCCCAAACAGGGCATCAAGGCTCTGGATTTCATGCGACATCAGCCCTACCAGCTTAAATCTGCCATGTTCTGTTTTGATGAGGTTCCTCCAACTCCTGGCCCCACCTCCTCAGGGACCCCCAAAACTGTTCGAGTCCAGGAAATCCGCCGATTTTCCACTCCGGCACCCCAGCCCACTGCAGAGCCCTTGGCTCCCACTGTGCTTGCCCCTCGAGCAGCCACTACACTGGATGAGCCCATCTGGAGGGCAGAGCTGGCCTCAGCCTCTGTTTCTAGCCCAATTCTTCCTCCAGAATCTCCTAGGAGTCTTGGAACCACCCCTAGCTCCTGTAGTTTTCAGGTGGCCAGGCCCAGATTCTCGGCCATCAGAACAGGATTACAGGCTCATGTGTGGAAACCTGGAGCAGGGCACCAATGAGCCGGAAATAGGTCCCAGGACCATGGAGAAGTGGAACATCCAGTCTCTGAAGTGACTTCTCCTGCCCTATCATACCCTCAAGCATCAGGAGGTTAAATTCCCTCCAACCAGAAATAGTTTTGGAGTTAAGCGTCCCATCCCTAGCTTCATCCTGACTTTCCCATCTCCCTGCTGCTTTCCAACCTATTATCTCTGCTTTGGTATCTTTGCTTCTCCTTGTCTCTGTATTTACTTGCCTGGAACTCTCTTTATCTCCTGGTCTCTCTATCCATGTGCCTCCAGAGGTCTCTATTTCTTTACATTTGTGCTTCCTCTGTGGGTCTCATTTTAATGTTCAGTGAGAAGCACACAGAATGTAAGTAACACTGGGACCTCAGGCAAGGAGCTCCCCACTAACAGTCAGCCAAGGGACTGAATTGACCCCTATTTGTCTACCCACTCCCAGTTTTCATTCTGCTTTCTCAAGGTTATCTGGCATATTCCTAGGTATGTATGTGTGTATGCCAGTATGTGCACGTGTGTGTGATCAGGATTTGACCTGGCAAGTGATCAGATATGCCACAGATGTGCTCTTCTGAGACAAAAATAAGAGGGGAGGTCTAAATAAAGACCTTATCTGGGTCTTTTCCTTGTGCTAACAGAAGGGTCAGATATCCCTACATGGAATCTAGCAGGGAGAAAGAGCTACACTGAAGAATAATTCCTTAGCATCTGTAGCAGGTGCTACATCTTGTGAAACTAATGGAGTATGACAAGACTGAAGGACTGGGACAATTTGCATAGGCTAAGGTAGACCAGGAATAGAACTAAGAATTCTTCTGTTTCACTGCATTTCACAAAATTAGCAATTAGAGGTCCATGATGAGCAATTCAGTATTCAGGAAGTAAAAGAGAGAAAGAGGGAGAATTTCCTCTAAGAATGAACAAATTATTGTCTTCATTGTTTCATAAGCCTAAAACAGAAAGAAAGGCTGGGGAGAATGAGATAGAAACCAGTTGCAGAGCAGAAATGAGTGAAAGTGATTGAGCCAGAGAGAAGCATAGAGAGGGCAGTCTTGGCAGAGAAACCCCACAAGAAGCCAACTGTGAGCAAGAGGGGGACTGAGAAAAATTTTGAGGAAAAAGAACGTATTTGTTAAAGTGAAGTGGGTTGTGGGATGTGGGATGATAGTGAGAGGGAAGCATGAGGGTGTGTGCTGAATGTTGAAAGAAGAGTTTGTGTCCATGCTATCTCCCATGAGTCTATCCTTCAGTTTGTCTTCTGCAGCATGTCATGACTATCTGGGAAAGAACAGGGAAATACCCAGAACCAAAACCTCTTTTCAGTCCTACTCCATTCCTAGCTTGTGTTCCTTTTCAGCTTTAGTTCCTAATTTCCGATCCTAGAAGAGTACGGATTCACCTCTCACCAAGACTACCACCAGCCACGTTTGCTGTTTGATCTGGAAAATGATCATTTCCTTTACATACAGGGTGTGAGTCACAGTCCTTTGGTTTGTGCACAAGAATAAACTTATGCCCCATACTTTCTATTGCTGTCATCTCTTCTGATTTTATACACAAATCCTGACCCCACCTTGATCGTCTCTGACCCATTCCTCTAATTCAATTTCAAATTTCTATTTCCAATCCTGCCCTCCATTTTTCAGTCCTTTGCCCTTCATTCCCTAGTCTTTTACTCCTATCAAATGTATCCTTCTTTGATTTAGGCACCTCCACCTCTCCTCTTTATTTCTTCTCAGTGCAGTCTCCATCAGATTTCTCCTCCTCTCCTTCTACTGCTCCATACTTTTCAGGCAAGGAAATTGCGAGAAGTTTGCCATCAACATTTCCTACTTATAGGAAACATCCATGTTAAACATTCTCTGGGAATTAAATGAAGGGATAGTAAAAGGTGAAAGATTTATATGAGATAAATGAAGGAATAGTAATGAATGAGAAGGGAGAGTGAAGAAAGAAAGTTGGAGGAGCGGATTGAGGCTAATAGAGAAGGGAAGGCATCAGAATCCGGAGAGACTGAGAAGGAAAGTGCCATTGCTCCAATTAACCAGCAGAGGGCATATTTGTGCCAATAACTAGATGTTTGCAAACACCAGAGACCATAGGGCTAAATAGCCTGTCTTCACCCACTAAAGCAGTTCTAGATATTCAATCATACGACATTAAACTTTGAGTTTGTTTTTTAGAGGTGATGATGAAATCACCTTTTGATACTTGTGTTTCTTCTTCTAAGTTGCTTCCTTGTGTTGGGAAGGAACAGAGGAGGAGGACTAAAGATGAAGGATCTGGAAGCATAGCTGGTCTGGACAGAAACCAATGTGGTAGTAGGTAGGGGAACTTTGAGCCCCTATCCTGAACCTGGAAAGTATAGGATGGAAGGAGGGTATGAACAGGAAAAGTGGAGACGTCCCAGAGGGACAGGAGTATATTCTGTAAACTTCAAAAACCATTTCCTGCTGGGCACAGTGGCCTATTCCTGTAATCCCAGCAGCTCAAAGGCTGAGGCAGGAGAATCTCAAGTCCAAAAGGCATTCTCAGCAATAGTGAGGCGCGAAGCAACTCAGTGAGATCCTGTCTCAAAATAAAATACAAAATGGGGCTGGGGATGTGACTCAGTGGTTGAGTGTCCCTAGCTCAGAGCTCAATCCCTAATACACACACACACAAAAAAAATCCTGAGGCAGCTGTAATAGTGCAATAGTAGTGGCTGCAGGAATGTAGCATCTGGTTCTAGACCCTGAAAAGAAGTTGGAGAAGGATCCAAAATGTTTCTGTAGTTACTGAGGAAGGTGCTGTACAAATGATAGCCTTCCTCCAAAGGGGCACTCAAGCTTGTACCTTTGCCAAGAGGCTTCTTTAGAACAGTACAAATGGGATAGTCCAGATCTTAAATAGAGTGTGTGTTTCTCTTGAAAGAAATCCAAAGTAGGAACCTTGGAGAGCAAGGCCTGGGCAGATCAGAAGCCTACAAGACCTTCTCAGGGAGATAACATCTATCCTGCACAGCAGGCTGAGCACCCCAGCAGCAAACAGGAACCAAAACACAGATTGTGGTGTCCACCTATTCTTAGAACTTCCAGAGTTTAAGAGGAAAGAAAAGGGAGTGAAGAGACAGAAGAATTGGTGGTCATCCCCACACATCCCTTACTGCACTGCGTTTCATTAATTTGCTCTCTCAGAGGAAAAAAAAAAAAAACCTAGGTATTTTTAAAAAGAAGTTCAATTATGAAGACATCCATCCTGTCTTCAAATATAATGCCTTAATCTTTCCTACTTCTAAATATACCCACAGGTCCCTCCAGCTTTGGCCTGGAGCAGCTCTGAGTGACTGCAGGGCACATTTTCTAGGTTCTCTTCTACTCTGAATTTAACTTCCCTTTTCCTCTCCCTCTATCTTCAATTTCTCCCTGAATGCTTCTTTGGATTTCAGACTCTAGGTGCAAAGGGGAACCCCTAGGGAGATTGATTCCTAGCTCAGTCAGCTCAGTGGGAGTATCCCAAAGGCCATTCTCCCCTTCTTGAGCCTCTGGGCAAGGAGGGCGGGATCTTGGTTCCAGGGTCTCAGTACCCCCTGTGCCATTTGAGCTGCTTGCACTCATCATCTCTATTAATAACCATCCTCCCTCCCCCACTGCCAGTGCTGCCCCCACGCCTGCCCAGCTCGGTTCTCCGGTCACAGCAGCTGGGTCCTCCAAAGCTGCTGGACCCCAGGGAGAGCTGATCACCAACTAAGCAGCCGGTAAGTGTGCGGCTCTATGACTTAAGGTGCTGGAGCTCACTTGGTTAACTTCTGTGTCTGCAATTGTGATTCTTGACCCTTGGGTAGTAGCCCTTTCCCCTCCTATTATGCTTATCTCCCAGCTGTCCAGGGGAAACCAGAGAGCTGGAAAGAGAAGAGCCCAGAAAGTTGCGGGGAGGCATTTGATGAATGGATAGGGGTTCTGAGGCCCCAATAAGTTAGTAGTTGTAGATGTGTTTGTGAGACAAGACTCAGCAGAAGACTCAGCATGTCTCTGCATGCCAACTGCTGTTAAGGAGGGGCTGGAGTCTCTATCTTTTCCCAGCTTGTCCCCAACCATGGCCAGATCCTATTACTATGTTCTTGTCCTCCCTCAATTCTCTACTGCTATGGTATTGACTGACTTGTAACATGGTTCAAATGCTCCTTGGTTCCCCAAACCCATTTGAGCTCTGGGGTCTGGAGCATGAGTGACTGTAGCAGCAGGGAGCACAGCCATGACCTCCCAGGCCATGTTCCAGCTGGCCCATTGGTGGAGCAACAACCTCTCCTTCCTATGGAGAATGTTTTTGGCTGAATGTCCTGAACCCTGGCAGAACATTTCTCCACCCCCTTGGGACTTGGAGGAAGACTGAGGAGAGACCAGAGCCTGAAATCAACCCCAGTCTGATATCCCAATACGAGTAAAAACTTCAAATCACACCAAACCCATGAAACTTGGGTGCACTGTCCTACGTGAGTTGTTCTTGTTTTCTTTTAAACATCCCTTTCCCTCAGCTATGTTTCTTATAAAATATTTCTATGTAAAATAGCCCATAAGAGGTTGGTAGAAGGTAAGGACAGGGTATATCTCTGTTTCCGACCCTGTTTCCGAAGAAAACAGAACCCCTAAGACAGTGGATTTTCATCTTTTGGGGAAATACATATTTCTTTGAAAACCTGAGGAAATTTTCCCCTTAAGCCTTCTCAGGTTAAGAAATATTGCTCTACTATAAACACTTTTCCCAGTTCCTGTAAATCCTCTAAACCCTATTCCTACCCCATCCAGGTAGAATATACCTCCAAAATGCCGCTCTCGGGAACCCCAGCCCCCAACAAGAAGAGGAAATCCAGCAAGCTGATCATGGAACTCACTGGAGGTAGGCATGTTTGCAGCTCCCTCATGTGGGACTTCTTATTAAAAGCATCCCTAACCCACCAATCCAACAAATAACATAAAGTTATAAATGTGTTGGGGTGAACAAACGAGAGCAATTCCAGGGTGGGGGGTATGGGTATGAGAGGAGAAGTAAGAAGAGCAGACAGAATTCAATATTGACTACTCACTCTTCCATCCTTTTCACCTTATAATCTGGGACAATATCCTGCCATATTAGCCAGCTGAGTTCCACGACCATAGGATCTGTGGTCAGTGAAGTATGTTTGAGGAAGAAACTATGATGGAGATTGACACAGACTAAGGTTCCAGTATATGGTTAACTTCCTTATATCTTTCCACAGAGCTAGGGAACTGGTTTAACATTTAAAATGGGAAATTGCACAAGTATGTTTCCTGGGAATAAACATGAGTGCATGGATGTGAAGAGCTCCTTCTTCTTCTTCCTTCTCCTCTTGTCCTTTCTCCTCCTCCCCTTCCCTTCCTCCTCCTCTTCCCCCTCCTTCACTTCTCCTTCTCCTCCTCCTCCTCCTCCTCCTCCTCCTCCTCCTCCTCCTCCTTCGAGTTCTTCTGATAACTAGAGGCTCTTTGAAGTCAAAGAGTCCACTAAGAAGAAGAAAAGGGAAAGAACTTAAAATAAAAGTATGTGGTTATATGTGGCCAATTCCACATAGGATTAGCCTATCAACTTTCTCTCATGCCACAATTTCTTCAGTAGCTCCATCTATGATGTTCTTTTATACCTTTTGTCCCAAGCCTGTGCCACTTTTAACTCTGTTTACCTCTTTACTCTAGTGTTTCCACTGTCTCCCAGTACTCCAACTTCAAACCCAGGAAATAATATATACTAGACAGACCTTGTTCAGACATCACAGGCAACATCCAGTCCTCTAAAGGGTTTCTAATAGGACACTAGTTGTGGACAAGGTCTGCATTCTGAGTCCAGGAAACTCTACTTTTCCTCTTTCTCTTGCCTCTTTCTCCCCACCTCCCTGAAAGGTGGACAGGAGAGCTCAGGCCTGAACCTGGGCAAGAAGATCAGCGTCCCAAGGGATGTGATGTTGGAGGAGCTGTCACTGCTCACCAATCGAGGCTCTAAGATGTTCAAACTGCGACAGATGCGGGTGGAAAAATTTATCTATGAAAACCATCCTGATGTTTTCTCTGATAGCTCAATGGTGAGTTCGGAATTGTTAACACTTTCTGAAAGTCTAGTATCTTGTCTTTTTTTTTTTTTTTAACATTTTTTAGGTGTAGATGGACACAACACAATGCCTTTATTTTTATGTGGTTCTGAGGATCGAACCCAGGTCCCGCCCGTGCTAGGCGAGCGCTCTACTGCTGAGCCACAATCCCAGCCCCCCAAGCCTAGTATCTTTTCTAACAGCTTATTGGTGGTAGGCACCTCAACCTCTTCTTCCTTAAAATGTATAAGTTCATTAAGCACCACACCCTCAGGTAAAATATTCCTTCCCAGTATGGGTAAGTATTAAAATAGAGTTATCAGATAAAACACAGAATGCCAGTCCTGTATTTTGAGGTTAAGATTCACAATGATTTTTTTTTTTTAGTGAAGTATGTCCCTTGCAATATTTGGGACAAAAGAATAAATGAAAAATTAAAAATACAGAGTAATAGGGCTGAGAGTATAACTCAGTGGTAGAGTGTGTGCTTAGATGTGCAAGGCTTTGGGTTCAGTCCCCAGCACCAAACAAACAAAAAAACCGAAAAGACCCAACAAACAAAAAAAGCAAAACCTAACCAAATAAAAAAACTCAAAATGGTATACCCAGTTAAATTTGATCTTTGAGTTTATATAATGAATATTGTTTTTCTATAAATACATCTCCCTGCCCGGTGAGGTGGCATATACCTGTAATCTTAGCAGCTCAGTAGGCTGAGGCAGGAGGATCTCGAATTCAAAGCCAGCCTCTGCAAAAGTGAGGTACTAAGCAATTTAATGAGATCCTGTATCTAAATAAGATACAAAATAGGGCTGGGAATGTGGCTTCGTGGTCAAGTGCCCTTGAATTCAACATCTGGTGCCCCCCTCAAAAGAAAATCCCCTAGAACATTTGGAATATACAAGCAAAATAAAAATATAAGATACACATTTAAGTTTGAATTTCATAGACACATGAATAATTTCTTAGTATAAGCATGCTCCATGAAATATTTAGGATATATTTATACTGAAAAATTATTTGTTGTGCATCTGAACTTCAAATTTAAGTGGTTTCCTGTAATTCTATTTGTTAAATCTGGCAACCTTAGAAATAGTTAAATGAGTTTTACAGCCATCTCCTTCTTTAGTCATCTTTTATTAAAGGGTTAGGGTTAAATTTTCCCTAAGGACCCCAAGCTGTGGTGACTGAAATCATCTTTCTTCAATATCCTACATTTTTGGCAGGGTGTGGTAGTATACATCTATAATCTCAATGACTCAGGAGGCTGATGAAAGAGGATGGCAAATTCAAAGTCAACCTCAGCAATTTAGCAAGGCCCTAAGCAACTTAGCAAGACTGTGTCACAAAACAAAAAATTAATATCTCAGTGGTAAAATCCACCTGGGTTCAATCCATAGTATTAAAAAAAAGGGGGTGGGGGCAGGATTGTGGCTCAGTGGTAGAGCACGTGCCTAGCATGCATGAGGCACTGGGTTTGATCCCCAGCACAACATAAAAATAAACAAATAAAATAAAGGTTAAAAAAAAAATCCTACATTTTCTAGTTAGGCTTCTTCTCCAACTAAAAAGAAGCAGGGATTGGAGAGGGGCAAGGTCCAGGGTATTATGGCTGAGAAAGAGGGTATATTCTCCATTTTCTTTCTTCTTCTTCCACCTTCTCTAGGTGACTGCAGGAGAGTGGAAATAGATGCCTATGGGGCCAGGGTAGGAATGTCCGTCATTGGCCCTTATGTAGGAACCCAGTAAAAGTGCTGAGCCTGTCATATCTAACTTTAGGAGGCCAAAACCCCTCCTCTCTACTGGGTCTGGTTACACTGGGTGGAGCATAGGGGAATACTTGGTAAGATGGCCAGGAGAGACTCTTCAAGAAGTTGGCGGGATTATTTTTAGGTTTCAGGACTGAATCCAGTATTGCTCTTTTAGCCACCCTACTTCACTTGGTACAGTTTCACTGTCAGAAAGTTGTGCTCCAGCTGAGTGTGGTGGTACATGCCTGTAATCTTTTTTTTTTTTTGAGAGAGAATTTTAATGTTTATTTTTTAATTATCGGCAGACACAACATCTTTCTTTGTACGTGGTGCTGAGGATCGAACCCGGGCCGCACGCATGCCAGGCGAGCGCGCTACTGCTTGAGCCACATCCCCAGCCCCCTGTAATCTTTTTAACTGGGGAGGTTGAGGCAGGGAGAGTGCAAGTTCCAGGCCAGCTCAGCAATTTAGTGAGGCCCTACGCAACTTATATTTTATTTCAAAATAAAATAAAGAAAAATGGGCTGGGGGTGTAGCTCAGTGATGAGCATCTTTTTTTTTTTTTTTTTTTTTTAAGAGAGAGAGAGGGAGAATTTTTTTTTTTTAAATATTTATTTTTTCAGTTTTCGGCAGACACAACATCTTTGTTTTGTATATGGTGCTGAGGATCGAACCCGGCCGCATGCATGCCAGGCGAGCGCACTACCGCTTGAGCCACATCCCCAGCCCAGTGATGAGCATCCTTGAGTTTAAAAAAAAAAAAAAAAAAATGGAAGTTCTGCTTTCACAGGCACCAAGTGGAGAGAGGAATAGAAAGATGAGGAAGGAGGGGGCAGAGATTTCACTAGTTCTTTAAATTAAGACTGTGTTCCCCTTTGCAGCCATGTCCACTCAGAATGAGCTGCCCCCACCCTAAGGTGTAATTAGGGAAACTGGGCTAACCAGGGGATTCTACCTCTTTTTTTTTTTTTTTTTTGAAAGAGAGATTTCAGCAGTGGTGGAGACCGAAGCCAGACTACCTAAAGCTAGTACAAGAAGCTTAATTCAAGAAGGGCAGGAAACAATAGAAGGGGGCTCTACATCAAAGGAGGTGTTTGTTTATTTGTGTGTGGTGCTGGGGATTAGAACCCAGGACCTTGAGCATGCAAGGCAGTCTACCAACTGAGCTATATCCACAGCCTGAGATCCCACCTCTAAAGAAAAGTTTAATTCCTCTCAGTCAGATTATCCACTATCCATTTATGGGGTTGGGGAGATCTGGAATCTCAGAGGATTCATGGTCTTCAGTTTGGCTCTTGTCTCTGATCACCTCCTCCTTTGGTATATACACATTTGTCTTTGTATATTTTCCATATCCATTTCTAACCTTCCCCTCACTTTATTGTTTCTTTTCAGGATCACTTCCAGAAGTTCCTTCCCACAGTGGGGGGACAGCTGGGCACAGCTGGTCAGGGATTCTCCTACAGCAAGGGCAGTGGTGGCGGCCAGGCAGGGGGCAGTGGCTCTGCTGGACAGTATGGTTCTGACCATCATCATCATGAGGGCTCTGGGTCTGGAGCTGGGGGTACAAGTGGTCCTGGGGGCCAGGCTGGCAGAGATGGAGCTGCTGGCACAGCAGGGGTTGGAGAGACAGGATCAGGCAAGTACTCACATCCAAAAATAATGTATCTGTTCTCTAGAGCAGAGTTGTCTGCAGGAATGAGGTCTATCCTGGGAATGGGGAGCAGGGCTGAGATGTCATGAACACAGGAGGCATCCAGAATCTCAGAGAAGCCTTGTCTTTGAGTCACCTTTCTGGGTTTTCTGATTTGGTCACAGATCTGACCCCAGACTGACCCCAGACTGTCACTATACTATAAAACTGAAACAACTGGTGGGATATTATACTTTTGGTACCTGGTCTCAACAATTTCCCTAGTGTAAGGGTGTGGGATTAACTTTCATTAGCTACTAACTAATAGCTATTATTTGACTTCTCTCTCCTATGGTTACCAGGAGACCAAGCAGGTGGAGAAGGAAAACATATCACTGTGTTTAAGACCTACATTTCCCCATGGGAGCGAGCCATGGGGGTTGACCCCCAGCAAAAAGTGGAACTTGGCATTGACCTGTTGGCCTATGGGGCCAAAGCTGAACTCCCCAAATACAAGTCCTTCAACAGGTGAGATGGTGGGGAAGGAACCAGATGCATACTAGTGGTGGCACTGTATCCCTTAGTAAGCATGTTACTGTATTTCAAATGTTTCAGAAGGAGGCTGTGGAAGGATGACAGGACTAAGGGAGTCTTAATGGAAAGTCCTTGCTCTTTTAACTCCAGCTCAGCTTCATCATAAGAGTGTGATAAGAGGGCTGGGGATGTGGCTCAAGCGGTAGCGCGCTCGCCTGGCATGCATGCGGCCCGGGTTCGATCCTCAGCACCACATACAAACAAAGATGTTGTGTCTGCCAAAAACTGAAAAATAAATATTGAAATTCTCTCTCTCTCTCTTAAAAAAAAAAAAGAGTGTGATAAGAAAAATTTGCTGGAAGTCAGAATTTGAATTTTGGTTTTTAGCTTACTTAGCTGTTTGGGCATGGAATAATCACCCTACTTCTGAGCCTTGTTGCTTTTTTTTTTTTTTTTTTGGTACTAAGGATTGAACCCAGGGGGCTCCTAACCACTGAGTTACATCACCAACCCTTGTAATGTTTTATTTTGAGACAGGGTCTCACTAAGTTGCTTAGGGTCTCGCTAAATTCTCAGGCTGGCTTTGGATTAATAATTATCCTCTTGCCTCAGCCTCCAAGCCGCTGGGATTACAAGTGTGTGCCACTACACCCAGCTCCTTGTTGCTTTTAATGTAAAATGGAAATTATATATAATATGTGGTTGGAGGCCTCTTTAGGTCCCCTTTCAGTCAAGGTGTGAATGCCATTATTCTCCCTGTAGTATGATTTTATTTTCTCATATCCTGCTATGGTAAGTTTCTAAGTATCTTTCTTTCTTTTTTTAATTAGGCTTCTGTAAACTATGCCTAGAAGATCTATGTCAAAACAGATTAGGAAAGGCCTAGAGAAGTGATTTTGCATTTGGTTGTTAATTCCTTTCAGCTAGGCCATCCCCTATTCACCTGGGTTGGGGGTGGGGTAAAGGTAAAGTTGGTAGGGTCTCTACATTTTAATTTAAGGTGATCTCAGATCCTTGGGTCTGTAGTGTTTGGGGTACTTTCTCTGAAATGCTAGTCTGGGACATGACTGTTTATGAGACTCTATCTAGTCTCATACCCACTGCACTCCTTTTCTCATTATTAACTTTGGGAAAACAAGCAAACCAGGAAGGGGAAATAGGGTACTAAGGGAGAAGAAGGATAAGAGGTAAAGAAGCATCTCAGAAAAACAGAATTTACGAACTTCCCCTTCCTTCAAACTGGTTGACAACGTTCTGTTTCTTTTGTTCTGATCCTTAATCGAATAATATGTCCCCTTCTCAGGACAGCAATGCCCTATGGTGGATATGAAAAGGCCTCCAAACGTATGACCTTCCAGATGCCCAAGTTTGACCTGGGGCCTCTGCTGAGTGAACCCCTGGTCCTTTACAACCAGAACCTCTCCAACAGGCCTTCTTTCAACCGAACCCCTATTCCCTGGCTGAGCTCTGGGGAGCCTGCTGACTACAACGTGGATATTGGCATCCCCTTGGATGGAGAAACAGAGGAGCTATGAGGCGTTTTCTAATTTGTATCGAGTTTCCCCTCTGTGGTTCCAATTTGGAGAGGGAATACTGATCAGGATGCCCCCACTGTTAATACAGTATTCTTGTGGGAATGGAGAGGGAAAGGTGGGAGAGATCTGTCTTTCTATCTTTTACTCTAAGTCCCCATCCCAATATCCTTCCTCACCAACTCAGAGCTCCCCTTTTCACTCCTCCACATGAAACCTGCTCTTTTATGAAATTTGCTCTGCTACCAGTAACAGTCAATAAACTTCAAGGAACTGAATTTATTCTTCCTCTGATATTTGAGGGCAGATGAAAGTTGAGGCTGACAATGCACAAAGATCAATTAAAGCCAAATACCAAACACTCATTATTTAGACTGGACCTGAGCTCTGGCTGCTTATATATCCACACCCACATCCACACCCACAAAACCACATTCATAGGTATATACGAAGTTATACTTACTCAATGTTCATGAGACAAATAATCATAAACAAATACATGTGCTGGCCTATATGTGGGCAAAGCACAGTAATTAGGAAACAGGTGTTAGTAATACTGGTGTTAATTCTCGGTGTAGCCAATTAGAAGCTGCAAAATGAGCAAATCAGGAAAGGAAAATGGGAAGCTAAGGAAGATGTAAGAGTAACGTTGATTATCACAGAACTAGAACATGTGAATTTAGGAATACATACGTCACAGATTCCCAAAGGGATGAAATAGAATAAAGCACTATGTGGAATCCAGAAGGGAGTGGGAGAAACCTGATGCAGTACCTTGTGCTAACCAACTGCACTGCTGAAGCTCCAGTGGCAAGCTGCAGTTATACTATACCTGGCTTTGTGTGAACATAACAAGAAAAGATCTGAGGATTACAATAGCACCAAAGTGGTGCCCAGAAAGCACTATGATTGGAAAAAAAAAAACAAACCCTGAGAGCTCAACAGGAATGGCTGACAATGCTCTTTATATTGATTTCAAACCTGGGGTCTCTCGAGTCCCAGATTCGTCCTGTGTTCCACAAAATAAGAATGATGGAATGATACAGACCAGGAAGGAAGGATAATGAGATGACAATAAGGTCTGGGAACTTTTTTTTTTTTTTTTTTTGTGATGGAATTGAACCTAGGGTTTCACAAATTTGGCAAGTGCTGTACCATTGAGCTACATCCTTACCCCTGGGAAATAATTTCTAAGGAAAGCTGGTTGAATTCAGCTAATTCCATGAGCTGTTAACTAAATTGTCAGACTTCACAGGAGATGGATCAAATTTTAGTGATCTTTGGTCACATGACATTTACCCTTGTCACCTTCATTTACAACTTAATGAATTTTGGGGGATACATACATCCTCTAAACTCATATACAAAACTCTATGTGGATTTTCCTAAAGAGAGGGTTTTCATAGTTTGGATTTTTCCCCAGATTCTGAAACGAAGATATGGATACAAGTAGTTCATTTGGACTGTGTCCCAGAAAAACAAACCATACAAAAGAGTGAGGAAGAAAACCAATAAAGGGCACTTTGGGCAAGGGGGCTGAATTCTATAGGAAATGCTATTAGAAGAATGGTCCATGGGTTGGTAGGATCAATATCTCCTAGGAGCTTTATTAGAAATGCAAAATCTTGGGCACAAGAATCTGTGTCTTATTCTCTCCAGGTAATACTTATGTGCTAGAAAATCATGAGACATACTACCTCAGAATTACCTCATTTAGAGTGTGAGAAGTGAGATTATTTAGCCACCAAATTCCATTTCTCATTGGTTGTCAATGTTAATTACACTGGCATTTCCAGGCAAAGAGATATAGATATATTCCAGGTACATTTATGGCCCAAAATTATTAAATGGAAAATTTCAGAAATAATTCACAAGTTTTAAAATTGCATTATTCTGTCATGTGTGGTGGTGCACGCCTCTAATCCCAGCAATTTGGGAAACTGAGGCAGGAGGATCACAAGTTCAGGGCCAGCCTCAATGTTAGTGAGACCCTGTCTCTAAATAAAATAAAAAGGGTTAGGGATGTAGCTCAGTGGTAGAGTGCTCCTAGGTTCAATCCCCAGTACCACAAACAAAGCAAAAAAAACTCAGGAGAGGTACTCCCTTTATTTATTTTTATGGTACCCAGCATTGAACCCAGGGGCGCTTATCCACTGAGCCATAACCCCAACCCCTTTTATATTTTATTTAGAAACAGGATATTGCTGAGTTGTTTAGAGCCTGGAAATTGCTCAGGCTGGCTCTGAATTCACCATCCTCCTGCTTCAGATTCCCAAGCCTCTGGGATTACAGGCGTGGGTCACCAAACCCAGTGAATTTTTAAAAAAATTATAACTATTTTTTGTGGTGCTGGGGATCAAACCTTGAACCCTGCACATGCTAGACAAGCATTCTTACACAGAGCAACACCAGCAAATTAGCCCTTTTAGATGGTCAAGGTCTCATGGTCTCCAGTTGGTCCTATTACTCACTACTACTGTTTTACATAAGACAATGTTTTATTATTACTTGCCTAGCCTCTGCAGCCACTTAAGTTAGCAACCTCAAGGGTGGCTTTCAAAAACCACATGCCCATGACACCACCTTTGTCAGTAAGATAGACTGCTCATTCATTATTCTAGAGTAGAGATTAGGTCTGCGGCTTTTTAATACTGTAGTCATTAGCTGCATGGGACTATTGAGCTCTTGGAATGTTCCCAGTCCAAATTTAGATGTGCTGTTCTACTTAAAAAAAATTCTCAATATCACCTATTGAAATGTCATTTTGAATGTGTTGGATTAAATATATTACTAAAATTAACTTCATCTGTTAAAAAATGTGGCAGCTGGAAATCTTAAATTACACAACGTGGCTCGCCATATATTTCTACTGGACAGCCATATATTTCTACTGGTCTAGAGTGAAGAATCTCATGAGAGCTATTCAGGAGATTTAAGAGGTGAAATTGAATTCACCTTTTTAAAAATTTCTATTCCCTGGGCTGGGGCTGTAGCTCAGTGGTAGAGCGCTTGCCTTGCACATGTGAGGCATTGGGATCGATTCTCAGCACCACATGAAAATAAAGATATAAAAAAAATATTAAAATATATTAAAAAAATAATAATTTCTATTCCCTTAGTTAACCTCCTAATCCAGCTGATTTCACTCTTCCTTGTTGACCTGCTTTCTTTAAAATCCATCTTCTGAGGCATTACTGCGCATGCCTGTAATTTCCAGCTACTTGGAAGGCAGAGGCAGGAGGATCACAAATTTGAGGCCAGCCTGGACAATTTAGCAAGTCAGTCTACCCCCACCCCCACCCCCCCGCAAAAAAAAAAAAAAAAAAAAAGTTAATAAAAAAGGGGTAGCTGGGGATTTAGCTCAGTTTGCTAACATGCACAAGTTCCTGGGTTCAATCCCCAGCACCCCCCCCCAAAAAAAAAGGGGGGGGTAGGGATCCTGGGTTCAATCCTCCAGCAAAAACTAAAATAAAATAAATGTCGGATACTGTTCAGACTATTTACAGTAGACTGAGCAGAGATCAAAAGTCCTACAACTAACTGTTGGGAGAGCAACTAAATAAGGATGTGTGCATGAAGAGAGTGCAAAGTACAAATCACACACCAGTACAGGCCAAACACCTGTTCTTACATGTTGGTTTTTATTGAAAATTTTTCCTATTTTGGTCTCCTGAGTTGGCGAGGCGGGGCATCAGGACAAACATTTCTGTGAAGCCAAATACTTTTTACAAATCAGGGTGGGGGAAGAACGGATGAAAACCTCTTACAAGAAGGTAATGAGGAGATGGGAAGGTCAATTTTTGGCCTGCCTTCTTCATCTCCAACTTCTCCATGTCGAACGAAAAAACCTGGAAAACGGAACTTCCGTTAAAGATATTGATCTAAGTTTGAGAAGTTTCAAAAAGAAGGCTATATCCCTAAAGTTATGCCGGTACAGAGTCCTCCATACTAACTTGCACCCGCCCGAACAGACCATTCCGCTTCCAATAGTTTTCCGACTTCTGGTCAGTTCAGGGTTCATCCTCGTCCGCGCCCCACCTCCAAACCTTTCCAGACAAGCCGTGGAGCGCCTTGCGTTCGTCCGCCATTTTAAAACACTACTATCGCGAGATATACTTAGCGCTCTCGAGCCTGATTAATTTACTTTCTTGCGAGACTCTCTTCTCGACTGTTCTCGCCGTAGCTGAAGAAAGTGTCGCGAGAGCTGGTTGCCTTGGCTCCCTGTAGCTATAGCAGCCGCGGCGGTTTAGGATGCGGCGGCGGCGGCGGCGGGAGCAGTGAGTTCGACAACCTCAGGGGGGCGGGGCCGAAGGTAATGGGGTGCTGGGGGTAGTCCCTGTGGAGTGATTAGGGAAGGGTCGGGTCTTCGGGGAAATGAACCCTAGTGTGACGTGTGGGGAAGGAGCCAGGTCCCGTGGGTTCAGGGACAGGGCGCGGGTCTGCGCCGGGGCACGCGGGGAGGGCTGGAGCTGCTGGGAAGTCCAGGGGGAGGGACCCGGGTGTAGTAACGCTCGAGGGACTGGGCCGAAGAGTAGAGGGGTGTGTGTTGGGAACCGGCGGTGGGTAAGGGGACTCGGAACTGGATAAAGACACCGGGCTAGATCGGGGAAGTAGTGGGAAGAAATGGGGTACAGCGAGGAGGAGGGTATGTTAAACGGGAGCATAGAGGTTGGGCCCAGTTTGCTCTCACTGTTTGGGAGGTTGGGGTGAGCGGTGCAGGGAGGATCAGACCTTTACAGCACTCTGGGCTGCTCTTAAGGCTGGTTGGGTACAGCGCACCAGGACCTGGGACCTAATTGCCTTGGTGGGAGTGGTGGCACCCCAGACCCTCTCCGCCTCCCTTCCTTCTTTGCAAAGAAATACCCAGTGACCACTCCGACAGGTGAAAGGAGTCCTAGTGAATTAGTATTAGTTGAGAAGGTTTTTTTCAGTGAATAGATTATGAGTAGGATAATGAATAATTTAAAGTGTGGGGTGGGGGCGGGAGAGAAATTGTTGAGGAGGAAAAAAAAAAAAAACACTACTAAGGTGTACTTCCCTTGGAGCGAATTGAATTGGAAGTAGGGGTTGTGTGCTAACGTCATGTTTCTTCCTAGATTCTAGTGTACTTAAAAAATTATATATGCATAGGGCTGGGGTTGTGGCTCAGTGGTAGAGCACTTGCCTAGCATGCATGAGGTACTGGGTTCGATCCTTAGCACCACATTTAAAAAAAAAAAAACGTATTGTGTCCATCTACAACTAAAAAATTTTTAAAAAATTATATATGCAGTGTAAGATCAGTGTAGTTGATATAGCAAAAGATACAGTAGAACACTTAAACCTCCCACAATAACTTAAAACTAAGTGTTTCTATTGCAGCAAGTAGGCTGAACACTACTAAATCTAGAGATAGTTTATTCACACGGATATAAAACCTTGTCTTCCCAAAGTCTGCCTAATCAAGTTATTTCCTTTTTTTTTTTTAGTTGTAGATGGACACAATAACTTATTTTTAAGATTTATTTTTATGTGGTGCTGAGGATTGAACCCAGTGCCTCACATATAGGCAAGCCACTACCACTGAGCCAGGACTGCAGCACTGGTTATTTGCTTTTTAAGCAAATATATATGTACACACACACACACACACACACAAATATACATATATATGTATTTATATTTGAGGGTATTGGGAAATTGAACTCAGGACCTAATGCTTGCTAGGCAGGCGCTCTACCACAGAGTTACATCACCAGCCCTTTTAAATTAAATTAAACTTAAATTTTATTTTGAGAAAGAAAGATGCTCCCTAAATTGCCCAGGCTGGTCTGGAACTTGCAGTCCTCCTGCCTCAGTCTCCTGAGTAGCTGGGATTACAGGCATGTGCCACAACAGGGAACTGGATGATGAGGTTTTTTTTTTTTTAAATATTTATTTTTTAGTTTTAGGTGGACACAATATCTTTATTTTACATTTATGTGGTGCTGAGGTTCGAACCCAGGCCTCATGCGTGCTAGGCGAGCACTCTACCACTGAGCCACATTCCCAGCCCTGAGGTTTTATTTTAGGAGACAGAACAAGTTTCCAGTGTTTGTCAGTGTGGAAATAAAAAGAGTCTCCCAGGAGTGAAAATTACTGAGAGGGAAAAATATTTAATCTGAATTTCAAGGGCTGAGGCTCAAGAGCAAGGTTTGGACTATTTGGTTCTTTATCTCTCATTTCTAGTGAAAACTGTGGCTTCAAGTCAGGCGTTAAAAAAATTATTTATTTATTTTAATTTACAAATACAAGTTTTCCAATCATTTGTCTCTATCTTTTGTATGCATTAATTTGCAAGGGCTAACCCCCTGTTTTGATTATGTAACTGGATTTTGCCATGTTGAGATTCACAGATTCATTAATTAGAATAATGGCTTTTAAATCCTTCTTGAGCTAGCCTAAATGTAGTTATTCAACCCGTTATTTGATATGTATCAGAGTAAAACTTTTAATTTGTCCTGTTGGTAGCTAAACTTTAAGGTAGATGTGCTTTTCTGAGGCAAAATAAAGCCTTGTGTGGTGGTTGGGTTCCCAAAATTTCAACATGAATCCAGCAACAAACTTTCCTGAGATCCTGTTCCATGTAGATTGCTGTGTAAGGCATTGCAGGAGAAAGATCACTTAATTCATTTATCTATTCAACAAACACTTATTGAAACCAGTTTTTGTCTGATTATTAAGACTTCAGGATTCAAATACAAGTAAAACTTTAACTCTGTCTTGGAACCTGGCAGACCCTATGAAGGAAGACAGAGAAACAAATAAGTATAATGTAATAAATGCAAGGTTCTGACCTTGAGTTTAAATAATAGTTGACAAGGGCTGGGGATGTGGCTCAAGCAGGAGCGTGCTCGCCTGGCATGCTTGCGGCCCGGGTTCGAGCCTCAGCACCACATACAAACAAAGATGTTGTGTCCGCCGAAAACTAAAAATCATTCTCTCTCTCTCTCTCTTTAAAAAAAAAAAATAATAGTTGACAAGACTAAAAGGGAATGAAGCATTTTAAAAATTGTAAACTAGTAAGTGAAGTCTAAACTGTGTTGCATTAATAAAACACTAAGTTTCTCAGAACAGAAAAAGAATGGAAGTTTAAAGAGAAAATTTACTTGTCAGTTCATAATTGTCTTTATTACTCTTTCATTAAAATTTTTAAATTTGTGTCTTTATTACTCTTTTAAAGTAAATATCAACATTCTTAAGTCAATAATAATGGCCAACATGCATTAAGTTGATAATTAATGTGCTAGGCATGTTACTTTGTTTTATCTTCACAATGTTCTGAGGCTGGTACTAATACCTTAGTTTTTAAAAAATTGTTATTTATTTATTTATTTCAATATTTATTTTTTTGTTGTAGTTGTCCCAATACCTTTATTTAATTTATTTATTTTTATGTGGTGCTGAGGATCGAACCCAGGGACCTGCAGGCAAGTGCTCTACTGCTGAGCCACAACCCCAGCCCCTAAAATTTATTTTTTAGTACTAGGGATTGAAACCAGGGGCATTCTAACACTGAACTACATCCCCAGCCCTTTTTGTTTTTATTTTGAGATGTGGTCTTCCTGAATTGACCAGGCTGGACTCAAATATTTGATCTTCCTGCTTGAGCTTTTCAAGTCTCTGGGATTACAAGCATGTATCACTAAGCCTGGCTGTAATACCTTAGCTTTTTTTTTTTAAGTTGTAGATAAACACAATTTGTCTCTCTCTCTCTCTCTCTCTTTTTAAATTTTTTTTAGTTGTAGATGGACACAATACCTTTATTTGATTTATTTACATTTTATGTGGTGCTGAGGATCGAACCCAGTGCCTCACAGGTAGGAAGCAAGCACTCTACCACTGAGCTAATACCTTAGCCCTCTAATACCTTAGCTTTAAAGATAAGAAAACAGGTTTAATCCCAGTGTGATGGTACACATTTGTTATCACCTGCTAATCTGGAGCCTATAGCAGGAAGATGGCAAGTTGGAAGCCAGCCTGGGGAATTTATTGAGACCCTGCCTCAAACTAAAATAAAAAGGGGCTGGGGGCTAGGGGTGTAGCTCAATGGTAGAGCGCTTGCCTAGCATGTGTGAGGCACTGGGTTGGATCCTCAACACACATAAAAATGAATAAATAAAATAAAAAAAAAATAAAAAAAAGACGGTAGAGCACTCCAGTAATGGGGTGGGGGTGGGGGAATACATCATAGAACCAAAAATCGAGGCTTAAATAGTTAAGGAAATTGCCAGGTATAGTGACATAAGCCTAGAATTTCACTGACTTGGAGATTGAGGCCGGAGAATAGCAAGCTGAAACCTGGTCCAGGCAATTTAGCAAGATCCTATCTCAAAATTTTTAAAAAAGGGGCTGGTAGTTCAGTGATAGAGTGCCTTTGGGTTCAATCCCCAGTACTGTACCTCCTCAAAAACACAACAAAAAACAATGTTAAGGAAGTTGCCAAAGATCACAGAGTAGTAAATGGCAGATTAGGAATTAGAGTTGGAAATTTATGTGTTCTTAAAAACTAAAAAAGCTGTGTATAGTGGCTCATGCCTGTATAAACAGGGACTTGGGAGGTTGAAGCAGGAGGATTGCAAATTTGATCTGGCCTAGGAAATTCAATGAGACCTTGTCTCAAAAAATAATAAAGGACTGGGTTGTAGCTCAGTGGTAGAGCACCCCTGGGTTCAATCTCTAGTATTGCAAAAAACAAACAAAACAGAAAAATCAACCACCTTATTCCTCCAAAGAACTAAGAAAGAAAGCCATTGCTATGGTGCTTGCCTGTAGTCACAGCTACAAGGGCACTGAGGCTGGAGGATCACTTGAACCTAAGAATTTGAGACCAGTTTGGGCAACATGGGAGACCCTAACAACAACAAATAATAATAATAAAAGTAAAAAAAGGAAACAAATGAAGAAAGATTTCTTTCTTCTGCAGATGGGCAGTCTCTGTGTAGAGGTAGGGAGAAGAGGTTATAGTTGAAATTGGTTAGGGTATGGGAATTCAGCGTGGTGACCAAGAAGGTATACATTTATCATGGGGTTATCTCCTTGTTTTTAATTCATAGGTGTTTTTTTTAATATCTTTATTTTGTTTATTTTTATGTGGTGCAGAGGATGGAACCCAGGGTCTCTCACGTGCAAGGCGAGTGCTCTACTACTGAGCCACAACCCCTATCTCAAATATTTACACTACCTACAAGGAACTAATTTGAATATCAGCATAATTCTGAGTATAAGATTGGTATTGTTATAGACAGAATTTAGTAAATTACCATATCCATGCTGGGTATAATTATATAGGAAGCTATGTTTGGGAAAATAGTTGTAACAAGCAATTGTTAAAATATGTAAGTTTCCAGAAAGTGATCATTTTAGTAGTAGAAATACTTGTCTGTTTTCATATATAGAACAAATGTTCTTAGAACAGATCTTAAGATATTTAATCAAACATTTTAATTTTTTTATTAAATTATTTATTCTAAATTGTTATATACAATGGCAGAATGTAATTCATTTCATATTACATATATAGAGCACAGTTTTATTTAAAATATTTTTTTAGCAGTTGATGGACCTTTATTTCATTCACTTATTTATATGTGGTGCTGAGAATCGAACGTAGGGCCTCACACATGATAGGCAAGTGCTCTAACATTGAAACACAACCCCATTCCTAGAGAATAATTTTTCAAGTCACTGATTGTACACAAAGTATTTTCATACCATTCGTGTCTTTATACATGTACTCAGGGTAATGATGTCTAACTCATTATACCATCATTCCTGTCCCTCTTACCCTCTCCTTTTCCCTTTCTCCCCTTTGCGCTATCTAAAGTTCCTCCATTTCTCCCATGCTCCCTCCCCATCTCCATTTTGAGTCAGCATCCTCATATCAAAGAAAACATTTGGCCTTTGTGTTTTTTTGGGATTGGCTTACTTAGCTTTATAAAAATCTCCAATTCCATCCATTTACCTGCAAATGTTATGATTTCTCTTTTAATGCTGAGTAATGTTCCATTGTGTATATTTACCAAAGTTTTCCTATCCATTCATCTACTGAAGGGCATCTGGGTTGGTTCGACAATTTAGCTATTGTCAATTGTGCTGCTGTAAACATTGATATGGCTGTGTCCCTATAGTATGGTGTTTTTAAATCCTTTGGGTATAAACTGAGGAGTGGGATAGCTCGGTCAAATGGTGGTTCTATTCCCAATTTTCTAAGGATTCTGCATAGTGCTTTCCATATTGGCTGCACCAATTTGCAGTCCTACCAGCAATGTATGAGTGTGTCTTTTTCCCTACATCCTCGCCAACACTTATTGTTGTTTGTATTCTCTTGATAGCCGCCATTCTGACTGGAGGGAGATGAAATCTTAGAGTAGTTTTGATTTGCATATCTCTAATTGCTAGAGATGTTGAACATTTTTTCATATGTTTGTTAATTGATTGTATATCCTCTTCTTAGAAGTGTCCAGTTAAGCATTTTTATTTTGATTACCTTTTTGTGATACTGGGGATTGAACCCAGGACCTTGCTTTTGCATGCTAGGCAGTCACACTACCACTGAGCCACACCCCCAGTTCCAGTCAAACATTTTTATACTTCATTTTTTTGGTTTTGAGAACAATGTATGTATTTATCTGAGTTTATGTTACTGGAAAAGGGTCTGAGGAGGTCCCCTAAAAGGGAGAAGATGACCTCAGCTCAGCCTTGTCAGGTTTTTGACTTACGCCACAGAAAGAAATTTTAGGATGTGTCAGAAGAGACATAGCCAAAATTTTATTTAAGAAATAAAGGTATTGCTTGGTGTGGTGGTGCACTCCTATAATCCCAGTGTCTGGGGAGGCTGAGACAGGAGGATCCTGAGTTCAAAGCCAGCCTCAGCAAAAAGCGAGGTGCTAAGCAACTCAGTGAGACCCTGTCTCTAAATAAAATACAAAATAGGGCTGGGGATGTGGCTCAGTGGTCGAGTGTCTGTGAGTTCAATTCCCAGTGGAAGGAAGGAAGGAAGGAAGGGAGGGAGGGAGGGAGGGAGGAAGGAAGGAAGGAAGGAAGGAAGACAAGCAATAGAGCAGGATGTATATTCAAGGGGTACTGGCACTTGAAAGTCAGTTGCATTTTTGGGGTCTTGGGCTTTTCTTTCTTTTTCTTTTTCTTTTTTTTCCTAGAGATAGAGAGAGAGAGAGAATTTTTAAATATTTATTATTTTTTTAGTTTTCGGCGGACACAACATCTTTGTTTGTATGTGGTGCTGAGGATCGAACTCGGGCCGCACGCATGCCAGGCGAGCACGCTACCGCTTGAGCCACATCTCCAGCCCCTCTTTCTTTCTTTTTTAAATTTTTTTTTAGTTGCAGATGGACACAATACTTTTATTTTATTATTTTTATGTGGTGCTGAGGATTGAACCCAGAGCCTCACACATGCCAGACAAGCGCTCTACCACTGAGCCACAACCTTAGCCCCTTGGGCTTTTCTTTTTAAAGAAACTTTGTAGATAGAGAACATGAGAACTATAGGGCTTTTGGGGACTGCAAGATCCAGCCCAGCTGAGGACTTCAGATTTCATTGTCCTTTTCAGTGCTTCTTCATTACTTACCCCTTACCTCCAGTCTCCTGTAAAATGATTTGACCCTCGGATTAAAAAAAAGGGGACATGATATTAGTCTGTTGAATTCAATTATCTTAATCAGGTAGCACAGGGCAGGTTATGGTGGGACGGTTCTTTCAGGATTTTTTTTTCTTTTTCTTTAATTTTTTTAGTTGTTAATGGACTGTTTATTTTTATTTATTTATATGCAGTGCTGAGAATCAAACCAAATGCCTCACACATGCCAGACAAGCACTCCACCACTGAGCCATAACCCCAGCCCTCTTTCGGGATCTCTAGGTTAATACCATCCAGTCAATAGATGATATTTAAAACATACCCATGTCATAAGTCTCTTAATATTTGCCCTTGGACTTATTTAGTCTAAAGAAAATGAGTTGTACAAACTAGCAGTGTGTGTAGGCTTTAATCATCTAGATATGTAGATTCACAATACTGTATTTTCAAGGGATTTTTTTCAAATTAAGGCCTGAAGGAAAGGGAATAAAGGTGAGGGTGTTCATGAAGCTTCTTAGATTAAAAGTCACATTTTCTTTTACCTTCTCTGTTAGTCTATTTATCTTTATATCTTCTCTCCTATATCATTTATATATTTGCTTTTGTAGTTTTTTTTCACTCTGTATTCCAAAATTCAAAAACTGTTTTGCTGGTGGCACATGCCTATAATCTCAACTACTTGGAAGGCTGAGGCAGGAGAATCACGAATTTGAGGCCAGCCTTAGCGGTTTAGCCAGACCTGTTTCAAAAAAAAATTTTTTTAAAGGCTGGGGATGTGGCTCAGTGATAGAGTGCCTCTGGGTTTAATCCCCGTACCACCCCACAAAGAAAGAGGGGTACAACTTTGGTGTTATACATAATATTCTCAAGAAATACATGCACACCGGGCTGGGGTTGTGGCTCAGTGGTAGAGTTCTTGCCCAGAGGCACTGGGTTTGAGCCTCAGCACCACATTAAAAAAAAAATTATCATAAAGTTAAAGAAAAAGAAATGCATGGACATTGAAGGATGAGTCAGTGATGTGGATTTTTTTTTTTTTTTCTTCTCTTTGAATTGACTTTTGGCAGTACTCCCCTCATCTGTATAGATTTTAGCTGGACTGCATATGTGTATGAATGAGATTTTTTTTTAACACTTTTTAACTAAGTGGGCTGGGTGCTCATGTTTTTTAATGTGAATTATTTTAGAAGAATTGAGACATATTTGCAAGAGAACCTTAGAGTAAAAGAATGAGAGCAACAACCTTGAGGGTTGAGAATGGAACTTCACCAGGAAGGATGAAAATAAATGACTGATGATATATAAACAGTGGGGTCTAAAAACATTTTTGGGGGCTGGGGATGTGGCTCAAGCGGTAGCGCGCTCGCCTGGCATGCGTGCGGCCCGGGTTCGATCCTCAGCACCACATACAAATGAAGATGTTGTATCCGCCGAAAACCAAAAAATAAATATTAAAAAAAAAAAAAAATTCTCTCTCTCTCTCTCCCTCCCTCACTCTCTCTTAAGAAAAAAAAAAAATAAATAAAAACATTTTTGGGGGAGGGGCTGAATTGGGGATTGAGCCCCACCCAGGGCCTTTAGCACACTAAACAAGTATTCTGCCACTAAGTTGTATTCCTAGGCCATCCCCCACACCTCACCCTTGCTTTTTGAAATTTCATTTTAAGACAGGGTCTTATTAAATTACTCAAGTGGCCTTGAATTTGAGATCCTCCTGCCTCAGTCTCCCAAATAGATGAGATTATAGACCTGTACCATCATACCCAGTTTAAAAGCATTCTTTAATTCTCACCCTTTACGGGAATTTTTTTTTTTCTGCTTTAATACATTCTCTGGAATGGTTCTGGGTTTTTTGGGAAAGATTTTATCTGTTTATACTCCTTCAGGGGTATATAGAAGTGTTAATTTCCTATCAGTTGCTTTTAAATAGTAAATGAACATTGAACAACCCCCCCCAAACAATTTATACTGCATAATAGACAAAAGTGATCCCATTTTAAATTTTCATTTCTTTGATTCAAAGGTAAACATTTCCTCTATTTATTTTTCTTTCTTGACTTCCCTGTTTATGTCTTTTTAAAAAATACTTAAAATTGCTGGAAGTGCATGCTGTAATCTCAAACTATTCCAGAGGCTGAGGTAGGAATATCACAAGTTTAAAGCCAACCTGGGCAACTTAGTGAGAGATCCTATCTCAAAATAAAAGGGGCTAGGTACTTCAGCACACACCTGTAATCCCAGTGTCTGAGGAAGCTTAGGCAGGAAGATGAAAATTTGAGGCAAGCCTCAACCATTTAGCTAGGGCCTCAGCAACTTAGCAAGACCCCGTGTCAAAAAAAGGCTGGGGCTATATATAGCTCAGTGTTAGAGGGTCCCAGGGTTCTACCCCAGTACCAAAAATAAATAAATTAATAAAAGGCTGAGATTTTAGTCCAATGATTGAGTGTCCCTGGTTCAACCTGTTGTTTGGAGGGATGGGGGAACCTTAAAATTTTTATAAATTTAAATTTTATAACTTAAAATATCTTCAAAATGGGAAGAAAGAATATGTTCTTTATTTTTTGCAGTACTGGGACTCAAACTTGGGAAAACATTACGATTGAACTATATCTCCAGCCTTGGTCTTTAACTCGCAATCCTTTTGCTTCAACTTCGTAAGTTGCTGGGATTACAGGTGTGTGCCATTATGCCCAGCAAGAATACATTTAAAAAAAAAAAAAATCTTTATATAGGCAGTTAAGAGGCAAAAGTTTCCCTTCCTACAAATATTTTGTTTGATGGGTTTTCTTTTGGTCCTTTTCCTGTACATTTATAACTCACCTATTTATACTTCTTTTTTTTTTTTTTTTTGTACCCCAGGCATTGAAACCAGGGGTGCTTCACCACTGAGCTACATCCTCAACCCTTTTTATTTTTTATTAGGGTCTTGCTAAGTTGCTTAGGTCCTTGCTAAATTGCCGAGGCTGACTTTGAATGCTCTTCTCTTACCTCAGCCTCATGAGCTGCTGTGATTGATTACAGGTGTACATCACCATGCCTGGCTATACCCTTATTTATGTATGTATGTATGTTGCTGGGAATCTAGCCCAGGACTTGCCTCAGCCTGTTGAGTAACTAGGATCTCAGGAGTGCACCATTATGCCTGGCAAAGTGCCTGAATAAACATCTTTTTGGTTATGTAGTATTTTCATAGTGAAGTTTGTAGAAAAAGTCATTCTCAAACTGTAGAAACAGAACTTATTTATGTGCCATTGTTTAATTTGTGACCTGGGCTTAGCTCTTATTTGTGCAGATTCATTTCATTTGGTGGTTCATTCTGCCTGAATATTGACCCATTCAGAGCTCTTGGAGGGATGGGGGAACCTTAAAATTTTTATAAATTTAAATTTTTATAAATTTAAATTAGTAGTACCAAAAGGAGATAAATTTTTTATCATCCTTTCCCGTTTATTCAGCCCCTTATGTTTTCCACTCATGGTCATTGAAGACCAGAAGGGTGTATTTAAATGATTGAAAATTTCATCTTGTGTTCCTTCAGTTTTGGGGGAACCCCAGAGTAAGTATCATTTTAGGCTGGGGTTTTCATCCTTCCTGGGACCTGCTAGACCTAAGGAAAGTTGGAACTTATTTTTCAGACTTGATTACAGATTGTTACTGAGGATCTTTATAAAAAATTAATTTTAGCCAAGTGTGGTGTCACACATAATCCCAGCAACTCAGGAGGCTGAGGTAGGAGAATTGCAAGTTTGAGGCCAGCCTCAGCAACGAAGGGAGACTCTCAGCAACTTAGGGAGACCCTGTCTCGAAATAAAAAATAAAAAGGGGGGCAGGGAAGGAAGATGGCGGCGAGGGGAGTGCATTGCCCCCGTGTGCTGCTTCACTGTGTGGGAGTATGACAAGTCAGGACGGCTAAAGGATATCTTGTTAGGAATTTCCAGCAATAGTGGGGTGCTCCGGAACCTGGAGGAAGGATTTCCATCGCACGAGGATCGGCTACGGGGACTCAAAAGCGAGAGGTTTGTCGCACGGAGGGTAACACTGCTTATTCAGCAAATCGCCCCGCGGCTAGAATCTGCAGCGCGCGCTGGGATAGAGACGCAGGGTTACAGCGCTGCAGTTTCTGCCAGCCGCGCAAGCACCGTACTCAGGGCTGAATTCTGGGTTCGAGACGGGGGAAGGAAGCGGTCCATCTCGGTTCTCCACACCAGTCAGACCACAGAGGAGGCCAGCAGCCACCATGTTGGTAAACTGACGTCACCTTCCCTGTTTTCGACTGACCGCAGCTCATTCAGCCATAGATCAGGTAATTTCAGGCTGCAATTCGCCTGCGGCTTGCAGACAGATTGCTAGGGTTCAGCGACTGGGTGCTTCTTAGAACCTGACCTTATTGGAGCGAACACCGAGCGCGGGGCGGCCGAGTTCCAGCTCCCGGAACCGTCCCGGAACCACCCTGGCCCAGGGCTGCGGAGCCTGCGGAGGCTGCTTCTTGGACCCTGCTCCTATCAGAGTATACACCAAGCACTAAGCAGCCGAATTCCGGCTCCCGGAACTGAGCCCGCGGGGACTGCTTCTTGGAGCTTACACTTGTAGGAGCTTACACCGAGCACGGAGCGGCCGAGTTCCGGCTCCCGGAACTTCCCTGGACCGGGGCTAGGAGCCCGCGGAAACTGCTTCTCGGTCCGGGTCCTGCTGAGGGCCGGTCAGGACTCATCCGTTGCTTTGGTTGCCCGGCAAGGGGAACGAAATGCTGCCATTCGCATAGGATACCAACATGGCAGAGATCTGATGTCATCAGAAAGCGGCGGAGGAGAGAACTTCATCAATACCAGCGGTGACATAAGCAGTTGGTCTCCTGGTAGGGGGGGGTGAGGCACAGTCACCCGAGTCTCCTCAATTTGTCGTCGAGCCAGAGGGGAGGAGCCGGGCCGCCGCCAGCGCCCGGAGCAGGCCCAGCGGCTCGCAAGCGTGGTGACTGCGTGACCCCAATTGGACAGGGGGCGGAGCGGAGCCGCCACTCGCACCCGCAAGGTGGGCAGACCCGCGACCCAGTGGTACATGGGCGTGGTAGGAGGGGCAGGGCAGAGCCGCCGTTCGCGCTTGCAAGGTAAACAGACCTGTGACAGCCTGGCGGGTCAGGCCCAGTGGCCTGCCAGTGTGGTACACACGTCACCCCAACTGGAGTAGGGGCAGAGCAGATCCTTCTCCCACGCCCAGATCAGGCCCTGCCGGTGTGGTGGTCACGTGACCCCAATTGGAGTGGGGGCGGAGCAGAACCGCCACCCGTGCCCGCAGGGTGAGCAGACCAGTGATCAACCTGCAGATCAGGCCCAGGGGTCCGCAGGCGTGGTAGGAGGGGCAGGGCAGATCCGCCGCCCGCGCCTCCAAGGTAGGCAGACCTACAACAGACCGGCGGATCAGGCCCAGGAGCCTGCCGGCGTGGTACAAACACCACCCTAATTGGAGTAGTGGCAGAGCAGAGTCGCCGCCCGTGCCAGGAACAGGCCCAGCGTCCTGCAGGCGGGGTAGTCACGACACCCCAATTGGAGTAGGGGCAGAGCAGAGCCTCCACCCGTGCCCGAAAGGTGGGCAGATCTGCGACCGACCAGCGGGACAGGCCCAGTGGCCTGCCGGTACGACAGACACGTCACCCCATTTGCAGTAGGGGCAGAGTAGAGCCGCCGCTCGCGCCTGCAGGGTAGGCAAACCTGCAACCGACCGGCGGATCAGGCCCGGTGGCCTGCCGGCGTGGTACACTCGTCACCCCAATTGGAGTAGGGGCAGAACAGAGCTGCCGCCAGCTCCCAGAACAGGCCCAGTGACCTGCCGGCGTGGTAGCCACGACACCCCAATTGGAATAAGGAGAGAGCAGAGCCGCCGCCCGCACCTGCAGGAAAGATACGCAAGCAGTATGAAAAGACAAGGAAAGAAAGGACCACAAGCAATGCAGGTCAACGCAACTTTAGAAGAGGTAACAGCTGCAGCAGATGGAATGTCAGATAAAGAATTCAGGATATACATGCTTCAGATGATCTGGAGTATCAAGGAAGACATTAAACAGCAAAATCAGACAATGAAAGATCACTTTGACAACGAATTACGCAAACAAATCCAGGAAGCAAAGGATCAACTATACAGGGAGATAGAGGCTATAAAAAACAAACAATCAGAAATCCTAGAAATGCAGGAAGCAATAAACCAACTTAAAAACTCAATGGAGAATACTACCAGCAGAGTAGAACACTTAGAAGATAGAACATCAGACAATGAAGACAAAGTATTTCAACTGGAAAAGAACATAGACAGCTCAGCAAGACTGTTAAGAAACCATGAGCAGAACATCCAAGAAATATGGGATAACATTAAGAGACCAAACTTAAGAGTCATTGGGATACAGGAAGGTACAGAGCTCCAAACCAAAGGAATGAGCAGTCTATTCAATGAAATAATACAAGAAAACTTCCCAGACTTGAAGAATGAGACAGAATCCCAAATCCTAGAAGCCTACAGGACGCCGAATGTGCAAAATCATAAGAGATCCACACCTAGACACATTATAATGAAGATGCCCAACATACAGAATAAGGAGAGAATTTTAAAAGCTACAAGAGAAAGGAAGCAGATTACATTTAGGGGTAAGCCAATCAGGATAACAGCTGATCTTTCAACACAGACTCTGAAAGCTAGAAGATCCTGGAATAACATATTTCAAACACTGAAAGAAAATGGGTTCCAACCAAGGATTGTGTATCCAGCGAAATTAAGCTTCAGGATGGAAGATGAAATTAAAACCTTCCACGATAAACAAAAGTTTAAAGAATTCGCAGCTAGAAAACCATCTCTTCAAAACATCCTCGCCAAAGCATTACAGGAAGAGGAAATGGAAAATAACAATGAAAACCAACAGTGGGAGGTAGGACAGTAAAGGGGGGGGGGAATAATCAAAGAGGAAAACAAACCATGTTTAGTAACAGAAATAAACAAATATGGCTGGAAGAACAACCCATATCTCAATAATAACCCTAAATGTTAATGGCTTAAACTCACCAATTAAGAGACACAGGCTAGTAGAATGGATCACAAAACAAGACCCAACAATATGCTGCCTACAGGAGACGCATTTGATAGGAAAAGACATACATAGGCTGAAGGTGAAAGGTTGGGAAAAATCATATCACTCATATGGACTTCGGAAACAAGCAGGAGTGTCCATACTCATATCAAATAAAATAGATTTCAAGCCAAAGTTAATCAAAAGAGATAAAGAGGGACACTACATACTGCTTAAGGGAACCATACACCAACGAGACATAACAATCATAAATATTTATGCCCCAAACAATGGTGCAGCTATGTTCGTCAAACAAACTCTTCTCAAGTTCAAGAGTCTAATAGACCACCATACCATAATCATGGGAGACTTCAACACACCTCTCTCGCCACTGGACAGATCTTCCAAACAAAAGTTGAATAAAGAAACTATAGAACTCAATAACACTATTAATAACCTAGACCTAATTGACATATATAGAGTATACCACCCAACATCAAGCAGTTACACTTTTTTCTCAGCAGCACATGGATCCTTCTCAAAAATAGATCATATATTATGTCACAGGGCAACTCTTAGACAATATAAAGGAGTAGAGATAATACCATGCATCTTATCTGATCATAATGGAATGAAACTGAAAATCAACGATAAAAGAAGGAAGGAAAAAGCATACAACACTTGGAGAATGAACAATAGGTTACTGAATGATCAATGGGTTATAGAAGACATCAAGAAGGAAATTAAAAAATTCTTAGAGATAAATGAAAACACAGACACAACATATCGGAATCTATGGGACACATTGAAAGCAGTTCTAAGAGGAAAATTCATTGCTTGGAGTTCATTCCTTAAAAAAAGAAAAAAAAAACAAATAAATGATCTCATACTTCATCTCAAAATCCTTGAAAAAGAAGAGCAAAACAACAGCAAAAGAAGTAGAAGGCAAGAAATAATTAAAATCAGAGCTGAAATTAATGAAATCAAAACAAAAGAAACAATTGAAAAAATTGACAAAACTAAAAGTTGGTTCTTTGAAAAAATAAACAAAATAGACAGACCCTTAGCCATGCTAGCGAAGAGAAGAAGAGAGAGTACTCAAATTACTAGCATAAGGGATGAAAAAGGCAATATCACAACAGACACTTCAGAAATACAGAAGATAATCAAAAACTATTTTGAATCCTTATACTCCAATAAATTAGAAGATAGTGAAGGCATAGATAAATTTCTTAAGTCATATGATCTGCCCAGATTGAGTCAGGAGGATATAGAAAACCTAAACAGACCAATATCAATTGAGGAAATAGAAGAAACCATAAAAAGACTACCAACTAAGAAAAGCCCAGGTCCGGATGGGTATACAGCAGAATTTTACAAAACCTTTAAAGAAGAACTAATACCAATACTTTTCAAGCTACTTCAGGAAATAGAAAAGGAGGGAGAACTTCCAAATTCATTCTATGAGGCCAACATCACCCTGATACCTAAACCAGACAAAGACACTTCAAAGAAAGAAAACTACAGACCAATATCTCTAATGAACCTAGATGCAAAAATCCTCAATAAAATTCTGGCGAATCGGATACAAAAACATATCAAAAAAATTGTACACCATGATCAAGTAGGATTCATCCCTGGGATGCAAGGCTGGTTCAATATACGGAAATCAATAAATGTTATTCACCACATCAATAGACTTAAAAATAAGAACCATATGATCATCTCGATAGATGCGGAAAAAGCATTCGACAAAGTACAGCATCGCTTTATGTTCAAAACTCTAGAAAAACTAGGGATAACAGGAACATACCTCAATATTGTAAAAGCAATCTATGCTAAGCCTCAGGCTAGCATCATTCTGAATGGAGAAAAACTGAAGGCATTCCCTCTAAAATCTGGAACAAGACAGGGATGCCCTCTCTCTCCACTTCTGTTCAACATAGTTCTCGAAACACTGGCCAGCGCAATTAGACAGACGAAAGAAATTAAAGGCATAAAAATAGGAAAAGAAGAACTTAAATTATCACTATTTGCAGATGATATGATTCTATACCTAGCAGACCCAAAAGGCTCTACAAAGAAACTATTAGAGCTAATAAATGAATTCAGCAAAGTGGCAGGATATAAAATCAACACGCATAAATCAAAGGCATTCCTGTATATCAGCGACAAATCCTCTGAAATGGAAATGAGGACAACCACTCCATTCAAAATATCTTCAAAAAAAATAAAATACTTGGGAATCAACCTAACAAAAGAGGTGAAAGACTTATACAATGAAAACTACAGAACCCTAAAGAGAGAAATAGAAGAAGATCTTAGAAGATGGAAAAATATACCCTGTTCATGGATAGGCAGAACTAACATCATCAAAATGGCGATATTACCAAAAGTTCTCTATAGGTTTAATGCAATGCCAATCAAAATCCCAACGGCATTTCTTGTAGAAATAGATAAAGCAATCATGAAATTCATATGGAAAAATAAAAGACCCAGAATAGCAAAAACAATGCTAAGCAGGAAGTGTGAATCAGGCGGTATAGTGATACCAGACTTCAAACTATACTACAGAGCAATAGTAACAAAAACAGCATGGTACTGGTACCAAAACAGGCGGGTGGACCAATGGTACAGAATAGAGGACACAGAAACCAATCCACAAAACTACAACTACCTTATATTTGATAAAGGGGCTAAAAGCATGCAATGGAGGAAGGATAGCATCTTCAACAAATGGTGCTGGGAAAACTGGAAATCCATATGCAACAAAATGAAACTGAACCCCTTTCTCTCACCATGCACACAAGTGAATTCAAAATGGATCAAGGAGCTTGATATCAAATCAGAGACACGCCGTCTGATAGAAGAAAAAGTTGGCTACGATCTACAGTCGGTGGGGTCGGGCTCCAAATTCCTCAATAGGACACCCATAGCACAAAAGTTAATAACTAGAATCAACAAATGGGACTTACTCAAACTAAAAAGTTTTTTCTCAGCAAAAGAAACAATAAGAGAGGTAAATAGGGAGCCTACACCCTGGGAACAAATCTTTACTCCTCACACTTCAGATAGAGCCCTAATATCCAGAGTATACAAAGAACTCAAAAAATTAGACAATAAGAGAACAAACAACCCAATCAACAAATGGGCCAAGGACCTGAACAGATACTTCTCAGAGGAGGACATACAGTCAATCAACAAGTACATGAAAAAATGCTCACCATCTCTAGCTGTCAGAGAAATGCAAATCAAAACCACCCTAAGATACCATCTCACTCCAGTAAGATTGGCAGCCATTAGGAAGTCAAACAACAACAAGTGCTGGCGAGGATGTGGGGAAAAGGGTACACTTGTACATTGCTGGTGGGACTGTAGATTGGTGCAGCCAATTTGGAAAGCAGTATGGAGATTTCTTGGAAAGCTGGGAATGGAGCCACCATTTGACCCAGCTATTCCCCTTCTTGGTCTATTCCCTAAAGACCTAAAAAGAGCATGCTACAGGGACACTGCTACATCGATGTTCATAGCAGCACAGTTCACAATAGCAAGACTGTGGAACCAACCTAGATGCCCTTCAATAATTGAATGGATAAAAAAAATGTGGCATTTATACACAATGGAGTATTACTCTGCATTAAAAAATGACAAAATCATAGAATTTACAGGGAAATGGATGGCATTAGAGCAGATTATGCTAAGTGAAGCTAGCCAATCCCTAAAAAACGAATGCCAATTGTCTTCTTTGATATAAGGAGAGTAACTAAGAACAGAATAGGGATGAAGAGCAGGAGAAGAAGATTAACATTTAACAGGGATGAGAGGTGGGAGGGAAAGGGAGAGAGAAGGGAAATTGCATGGTAATGGAAGGAGACCCTCAGGGTTATACAGTGGAGGAGGTAGAGAGAGAGGAGGGGAGGGGAGGGGAGAGGTGGGTAGGGGGGAGGGTGGAGGATGGGAAAGGCAGCGGAGCACAACAGACACTAGTATGGCAATTTGTAAATCAATGGATGTGTAACTGATGTGATTCTGCAATCTGTGTATGGGGTGAAGGTGGGAGTTCATAACCCACTTGAATCAAAGTGTTGAATATGATATGTCAAGAAATTTGTAATGTTTTGAACAACCCACAATAAAAAATTAAAAAAGAAAAAAAAATAAAAAATAAAAAATAAAAAGGGACGGGGGTGTAGCTCAGTGGTAAAGTGCCCCTGGGTTCATTTCCCAGTACAAAAAAGCAACAATAACAAACGCCAGCAATAATAAAAAACAGCTTTATTGAGATATATTTTAATATTATATATGATTATAATTAATATATTATTTATTATTACTGAATATTATACAGTTCACCTGTTCAAGTATACAATTCAGAAGTTTTTAGTGTAGTTACAGAGATGTGCAACTATTACTATGATCAATTTTGGAACATTTTTATCACCCTAAAAAGAAACCCTATGTCACTGGTGCAGTGGTGCATCCCTATAACCCTGGCAGTTTGGGAGGTGGAGGCAGGAGGATTGAAAGTTCCAGGCCAGCCTTCGAAATTTAGTGATTTCCTCAGCAGCTTAGCAAAACCTTGTCTCAAAAAATGGGGGAGATGCTGGGATGTAGCTTAGTGGTAAAGCATCCCTGGGTTTAATCATCAGTCTAGAAAAGAAAAAAAAAAAATTAGAAATCTTGTACCTATTAGCATTCTCCACATCTGTCCAACTCTGCATCCTCCCTCACAACCCTAGATAGTCACTGATTTTGCTTTTATCTGTGGGTTAACCTATTTTGGACATTTCATGTAAATGGAATAAAATACTAATATGTGGTCTTTTGTGTCTGTATTAGTATTTCATTCCCTTTTACATCCAAAAAATTGTACATTGTGTAGACTTAATATATTTTATTTACCCATTTATGAGTTAGTAGACATTTTGATTGTTTCCACTTTTTCTCACATGAGTGATATGCTTAGCCTACAAAATAAGGAGATATTAATGGTATTGTGCAATTGTAAAATTTAAAGTAGGCACTCAGTTTCTGGGTTGAGCTAGTGTAGGGTACTTTTTTTTTTTTAAAATATCTTTATCTTTATTTATTTATTTTTATGTGGTGCTGAGGATCGAACCCAGGGCCTCACGCGTGCAAGGCAAGCACTCTACCACTGAGCTACAACCCCAGCCCCAGTAGTGTAGGGTACTTTGAGATTGGTTGATCATCAGTAGCTAATGATGGAATCAATTATGCCTGCACAAGGAAGCCTCCATTAAAAACCCAAAAGGATAGGGATTGCATGTGGTGGTGCAAGCCTGTAAATCTTAGCAATTTAGGAGGCTGAGTCAGGAGGATCACAAGTTCAAGGCAAGTCTCAGCAACTTAACAGGGCCCTAAGCAACTTAGTAAGACCCCATCTGAAAAAAATAAAAATAAAAAGGGGATAGGGATGTGGCTCAGTAATAGAATGCCTCTAGGTTCAATCCCGGTACCTGCCCCTGCAATAAAAAACAAAAACAAAAAAAGGGCTTGATTGGAGAGCTTCCAGATTGCTGATCTCATGGATTTGCCTGGTGGGTGGTACACCTGGAGAGGGTCCTGGAAGTCTATACTCTTTCCTACATACCTTGCTCTATGCATCTCTTCCTTCTGACTGTATCCTTTGTAATAGCCTTTGTAATACATGGGCAGATGTAAGTAAATTATTTCCTTCTGTGAACCACACTAGCAAATTAATTAAATGTGAAAGGTTACTGGAGATAATAAACTGATTGGTCAGTAGTGCGGGTCCCAACTTAGTACTTGCGATTGACATCTCAAGTGAGGGAGTTTTGTGGGATTGAGTCCTTAGCCTATGGGATCTGATGCTATCACCAGTTTTTGGCTATTACAAATAAAACTGCTTGAGCAGGAGGATAGTTCAGCAGCAGAATGTGTGCTTAGAATGTGCAAGCTTCCACGGCAGAACTGATTACTTGGTGTGTGGACAAACTCCCACATATATGGTGTGAGGTGTATTCTGTGCTGTAAAAGGAATGTGAGTAGAAGAGAAAATATTTTTTTCTTGAGATCCTTTTTTTTTGGTTTGTTTTTTAGTGCTGGGTGTGGAGCACCCATGACTTCATGCAGGCTAAGTAGGTGCTGTACCACTAAGCTACATTCCCAGTGAGATCCACTTTTTTTATTTGAAAATTTTATTTTACATGTAACTATAGCAAATAATACAGAGAGATCCCTTGTATGTTTTGCCTAGTTTCCAAAAAGGTAACATTTGCCAAGCTATTATGTACTATTAACAACCAGGATATTGGCATTGATGCATACCACTAATTTACACAAATTCCTATTTTACTGGTACTTGTTTGTGTGTGTTTTAGTTCTTTTTAAAATTTTTATTTTTTCCTTGTAATTAACTAGTACTAATTATATATATTTATGAGGTAAAGTGTGATTTTTTTAAAAAGTTTTTTATTTTTAAAATATTTTTTTTAGTTGTAGATGGACACAATATCTTTTATTTTATTTTTTATGTGGTGCTGAGGATCGAACCCAGTGCCTCACAGATATGAGGCAAGTGCTCAACCACTGAGCTATAACCCCAGCCCAAAAAAGTGTGATTTTTTAAGTACCTGTATATAATGTGCCATGATCTGTGTTTTAGTTCTATATAACTTTATTATTTATTTAAATTTAGATGTATCTATCACCACAGTCAAGACTACAAGGATGTCTAGTGTTACTCCATAGCCACCCTTATTACATCTCTGGCAACCACAAATCCATCTTTCCTCTAAAATTTTATCACTTTGAAAGTGTTATATAAGCGAAATCATACAGTACATAGATTGTTGGGATTAATTTCCTTTTTAAATTTTTTTAAAAATTGTTTTTAGTTGGACACAATACCTTTATTTTATTCATTTTTATGTGGTGCAGAGGATCGAACCCAGGGCCTCACACATGCTAGGTGAGCCACAGCTCCAGCCCCCTTTTTAAATTTTTAGTTGTAAATAGACAGAATACCTTTATTTTATGTATTTATTTTAATGTTGTACTGAGGATTGAACCCAGTGCCTCACAGGTGCTAGGCAAGTGCTCTACCACTGAGTCACCCCAGCCTGGTTAACTTCTTTTATTTATTTATTTTTTAGTTGTAGTTGGATACAATACCTTTATTTTTATTTATTTTTTATGTGATGCGGAGGATTGAACTGAGGGCTTCACACATGCTAGGCAAGCGCTCTACCACTGAGCCCCAACCCCAGCCCTGGTTAACTTCTTCTTCTTTTTTAAAAAATTATTTATTTATTTGTATGTGGTGCTGAGAATCGAACCCAGTGCCTCATGTATGCTAGGCGAGTGCTCTACCCCTGAGCCACAATCCCAGCCCCCTGGTTAACTTCTTTAATTAGGATAGTTCCTTGGAGATTTATTCAAGTTGTGTGCATCAAAAAGTTCTGGGATGTGGCTAGGGATGTGGCTCAGTGGTTGAGTGCCCCTGACAAACCGCAATACCTGCCCCCACCCCCAACCCCCATTTTTTTTTATTGCTGAGTAGTGTTCTATGATGTGAATATACCTTTGCTTGTTTAACCATTCACCTGTTGAAGGACATTTGTACTGATCCCAATTTTTGGCTATTATAAATAAAACTGCTTGGGCAGGAGGATAGTTTGGCAGTAGAATTGTGCTTAGAATGTGCAAGACTATGTATTTGATCCCCAGCACCTCATAACAAAACTAAAACCAAATAAAACTGCTGTGAACATTTGTATACAGGTTTTATAGAAATGTTAAGTTTTCATTTGTTTTGGATATGTGTCCAGGAGTATAATATTTGTTTGTATAGTAGTTGCATGTTTAGTTTTTTAATAAGCTGCTATTTATACACACACACACACACACACACACATACATGTATATAATTTTTTTTTAAGTTGTCAGTGGACCTTTATTTTATTTATTTATTTATTTATATGTGGTGCTGAGAGTAGAACCCAGTGCCTCATACATGCCAGGCAAGTGTTCTACTACAACCCCAGCCCCCAGAAACTGCTATTCCCCCCCCCCCCAATTTTTGTAGTTATAGAGAGCATGCCTATATTTTATTTATTTATTTTTTAAGTGCTTTTTTTAACATTTATTTTTTAGTTGTAGTTGGACACAATACCTTTATTTTATTTATTCATTTATATGTGGTGCTGAGGATCGAACCCAGGGCCTCGAATGTGCAAGGCGAGTATTCTACCGCTGAACCACAACCCCAGCCCCTATTTTATTTATTTTTATGTGGTGTTAAGAATCAAACCCAGTACCTCACATGTGCTAGGCAAGTGCTCTGCCACTGAACTATAGCCCCAACCCCATAAACTGCTCTTTTTCAGAATGACTTTACTATTTTGCTTTTTAGTCCAGTTTCTTTGCATCCTCACGAGCACTTTGGGTTGTCACTGTTTTTTACTTTTGTTTTGTAATAAGGAATTGTACCCCAGGGTGCTTAACCACTGAGCTACATCCCCAACCCTTTAAAAAATTTTTTTGAGACAGAGTCTTGCTAAGTTGCTAAGAGCCTTGCTAAGTTGCTGAGGCTAGCTTTGAACTTATGATCCTCCTGCCTCAGCCTCTAGAGCCACTAGGATTACAGGTATGTGCTACAGAACCTGGCTTGTTTTTTATGTTTTATTATAGCTGCCCTATGCAGACTTAAAACTTGGTGTAAAATATGATAAGTAATAATAACTATTTTCTTATTTCGAAGCTATTACCTTCATATTTTGAGACTATGATCTTTAAGTTAAAGTTCTCTTTTTTTCAGCAAACCCTAATGATGATATTTACTACATTTTTTTTTTTTTCAGTGCTGGCGATCCAATCTAGGATCTCATGTATGCTAGGCAAATGCTCTGCAACTGAATTACACTCCCAGCTCCTAGTAGCTGTCTCTTTAATTATGTAAGATTCCCTGGATATATAAAGTTTTCAATTTGTGTGAAAGTAATGAGTAATAATTTTGTTGTCTTGCACATCAGGTTTATTATTTATTTTTACTCATTAATTTTCTTGCAGTGCTGGGGATTGAACTCTGGGCCTTTGCAAGCTAGTCAAGTGCTTTACTATTGAGCTACATCCCAGGGAGGGCGCCCCCCACCTTTTAAAAAATATTTTATTTAGAGACAGAATCTCACTATGTTTTTTTTAAATATTTTTTTTAGTTGTAGATGGACACGATAACTTTATTTATTTATTATTATGTGATGCTGAGGATCAAACTCAGTGCCTCACAATGTGCTAGGCAAGTGCTCTACTACTGAACCACAACCCAGCCCTCTCACTTAGTTTTTTAGGACCTTGCTAAGTTGCTGAGGCTGACTTTAACTTATGATCCTCTTGTCTCAGCCTCCTGAGTTGCTGGGATTACATGCATGCACCACCACACCCAGCTGGGTTTTTTTTTTTCAAACATTAATAAATCTTGAATTGATTTTTGAAAGAAGAGAAAAGCAACAGACTTTGAATTTAGTGTTTCTTACTCAACATCTTATATTGATCAGACTAAGACCAATTTTGATTAGTTTTTTTTAATTGTAATATACACATAATATTTACCATCTTAATCATTTCCCCCCTTTTTTAAATTAAAAAAAAATATCTTTTTGTTTGTGCTAGGGATTAAACCCAGATCCTTTTTTGTGTCTTGACTCCTTAGTCTGTTAATGTATTAGAAGCTTATGGCTGAAGTAAAAATACTGCAGAGGTCCTGTGGAGGAAGACTAAGATGAGAAAAGTTGGTTTTTAGATTTCTGTTGTAGTTCAAGGCCTGCTCAGCACCCCATCAGAGATCTTGTGTATAACAGGTCACAGAAATATTTCTTTTTCTTTTTTTTTGGTATTGGGGATTGAATCCAGAGGCATTTTACTAATGAGCTACATCTCCAGCTTTTTTTTTTTTTTTTTTTTTTTTTTTGAGAACAGTGTCTTATTAAGTTGCTTAGGGCCTTGCTAAGTTGCTGAGACTGGCCTCAGACTTTTGATCCTCCTGTCTGTCTCCCAAGTTTGCTGGGATCACAGGTATGTGCCACCACACAGGGCCAGAAATACTTCTTGCAAGACTATTTGGTATCCATGTACTTCTGATTGAAGATATGTTATACCCCTCTTGAATCATTATGAAATGAAATGAAATCTATCTTTGGGCTAATATTTTTGTTGTTGTTGATTTAACCAATAAATAGACAGCTATGGGAGTAAGTATTTTCTTAGAGGTAGTTAAACTGAAAGGCAAACTTAATTTGGAAGTACTTAGCTCTAACTGAATATAGTAGTGCATTTAGCTGCCTTGGCTAGACTTGTGGACAGAGCAAATGGAATAGAGAAGATACAGAGAGAGGCACTACATTCCTCGTTTAGGAAAATGGGTTATAAATTTTGAATGAAATAGTGATTCCGGTAAGGTCTTACAATGGGCAATGGGCAAGGACCTATTGAAATTAACAGCTCTGTTTCCAGGGTGGTGGTGAAGGACCTGACCTCCATTATAACTGAAAATAAAGTATTTCTCTAATGAGGCCATAATAGCAGCCACAGCAGCTGCTGCTGCCACTTCTGTCTGAGTTCAGTGGCAGTCAGTACGGGGCCAGAGCAGGATATGACTTAATGGTACTAGGTGGGTATGTACAGGGAAGAGGACTTGTTTTGGCTCTGGCCATGTGATTGCACAGGTTGTGGGTGTCACTTTAAACATACAAAGACTTGCTTGCTGGAGGAGGAGCAGCTTCTTTGAGGATCAGGTGCTCTTCTGAAGGGATGAGCTCATCCTTTTAATCAGACCTGCCCTAGACGCTGAGTGAACATTTTTCTAATTGCAAGGCCTGCAGCTGGGAGAAGCAGGAAATGGTTAAGGCTTCAAGCATTTTGTGAGTAGCAAAAAACAAAGCAAAGTAAAACAAAAGAAAATTTGGGAAATCTTTTGAAGTGTTAGTGACTCTGAATATCAGGTTGAAGGTTATCCATGCACACTGAGTCTTTCTTAAGTTGCAAATTGCAGTAAAGAGCATGGTAGGTTGAGGGAAACTTTGGTGGTGGCAGCTCTAACTTTATTCTAAGTGTTTTTTTCCTCCTCCCCTTTCAATATAGGGTATAGAACCCAGGGACTTGTGAGTGTTCTACCACTGAGTTGTGCCTCTAGCCCATTGAGATGACTTTTTAAGACTTAATAAATTTGTTTCTAATATTGTCATTTTTTTTGGTCTGTTTTATCTGTTATTTATTTAATTACCCACCCTTCCTTTCTTCCTTCTTTCCTTCCTTTCTTTTGCCATGCTGGGGATTGAGCTCAGGGCCTTGTGCATGCTAGGCAAGCGCTCTACCACTGAGCCACATCCCCAGCCCTTCTGTATTGTCTTGACTGATTTTGTTGTTTTGGGAAGTAAGAATCCTAGGGGTCCCTTTTTTCATTTCCAAGGTTCTCTATGGCTTATTTTAAAGCTTATGTTAATGGGGTTTATCCCACTTTTCAAGTCTTCTCTGTTGGATTCTAAGCTCTGATGAATGATCCTGTTTCATTTTGTTTTAATTTATTTAAGTTTTCCTATTCAGTTTAAGGTTCTTAAAGATGAAAAGTATAAATTATTATTATTACTATTATTTTAATATACTAAGGATTGAAACCAGGGCCTCACACATGCTAGGTAAATGCTCTACCACTGAGCTACATCCCCAACCCCTTTAAAAATATTATTTTGAGACATTGTCTAAGTTGTCAGGCTGGCCTTGAATTTGGGATCCTCCTGCCTCAACCTCCCCAGTAGTTGAATTACAGGTGTGTCTGGTAGTTATTTTCTTTTTAAATTAAACTCTTTATTTTGAGAGAATTCCAGTTTCACACAGTTATAGTAAATTATAATTAATATAGAGTGATCTGATACATGCTTTATGTAGTTTCTTCTAATGGTAAAACTATAATGCAGCATCATCATCAGAATATTGAGATTGCTACAATCAAGGTACCAACTCTCTCTCTCACACGTCCACCCCCCCCCCCCAAGTTTGTATATATATGTATATTTTGATCCAGGATCTCCCTGTGTTGCCCAGTTTGGTCTTGAACTCCTGGGTTCATGTAGTCCTCCCACCTCAGCTTCTCTAGTATCTGGGTCTGGAGGTGCACACCACTGCACCTGGCTCCCTATTGTGCTTTGATAGCCACCCCCACTTCCTTTCTGGCCTATACGTTCCTTACCTCCTGCCAGTCACTGATCAAAAAATCACTTTTAGCCAGGTGCAGTAGCAAGTGCCTGTAATCCCAGCTACTTGGGAGGCTAAGGTGGGAGGATTGCTTTACCCAGGAATTTTAGACTAGCCTGGGCAACAACATAGTTAAATGTGGCCTATATATAAATAAATAAACAAATAAATAAGTAAATACATTTAAAAATTAGTTTTTAGCAAAAATTTAGTTTTGTATTAGTGATCTATGTGGCTTTATGAAAAGAGCCCTAGACTGCAATAGGTGATTTTGGTTCATTGTAACTCTTTGACCTTGGGAAAATAATTTTAGTTTCTCTGTGATTCAGTTTCCTTATCTATAAATGGGGAAATGGTATATTACTTTCTATCTAACCCATTTTATAGGATTTTTGAGAAACTGTATAAAGTTTGTTAAAAAACATACTATATAGATTATTATTAGCATCCAATTCAGTAGTTATTAAATTAGAAAGTATATATAGCAAATTGAAAACTCTGGGAACTATACCGCAAGATGACGAAACTCCACATTCCCTATCCCCCACCCCCGAGGTGCTGGGTATTTTCTTTTTTATTTGTTCTTTTCAGATATATATGACAATAGAGCATATTTTGACATATTATGCGTATATGGAATATAACTTGTTCTAATTAGGATCCTATTCTTGTGATTATACATGATGTGGAGTTTCACTGGTAGGGTATTCATATATGAACATAAGAAAGTTATGGAGGTTCAGGGTATTAAATTCATCTCTCATGAACACTAGGCAAGCACAAGAGTGAATATTTGTGTTTCTTTTTTAGAGCCAGAGGTCTCTTAGTATTACCTAGGCTGACCTTGAACACCTAGGCTCAAGTGATCTTCATCAGCCTCAAAGTAATTAGGACTACAGGCATGTATCACCGTGCTCAGAAAGAGTGAACCAATTGTTAGGTAATGTGGTGCATGTCTGTAATTCCAGTGGCTCAGGAGGCTTAGCAGGAGGATCACAAGTTCAAAGCCAACCTTAGCAACTTAGTGAGGCCTTCAGCAGCTTAATGAGACCCTGTCTCAAAAAATAAAAAAGGGAAACAAATTTTTAAAAATTAAAACGTTAAACATAAAATGTCATGGAATATGAGGCTTTAATTCTTCTTCCTTATGTTCTGAATGTTAATGTAATTTGGGGATTATATCATTGTTTTCAGTATTTGGGATTGAACCTTGTTGCACTTTATAACTGAGCTGTGTTCCCAGCCTTTTTAAAATTTTTTGAGACAGGGTCGTGCTAAGTTGCTGAGGCTGGCCTTGAGTTTATAATCCTCCTACCTCAGCCTCCCAAGCTGCTAGGATTAACTATGCCACCATGCCCAGCTCAGTATTGTTTGTTTTACACAAATATTGAATCTGAGCTACATAAGGTCCTATGACTATAATAATTTTGTCGTACAATTTATTTTCCTTAGATGAAATAATTGTCTTGCTTTTTACATGTGCTCCAAGCTTTTAAAAAACTAATTTTTTTTTTCAGCATTGGGGATTAAACCCAAGGTCTTATGCATACTAGGCAGGTATTCTACTCCTGAGCTACCTAAATTCTCAAATCCAATTTATTTTTTTCAGCTTCATTTTATTTCATTTTTATAAGAACAATGATAGCCCAGCTTGGTGGCCACACTTGTAATCCCAGTGTCTTGGGGGGCTGAGGCAGGAGGAGGATCACAAGTGTGAAGCCAGCCTCAGCAATTTAGCAAGGCCCTAAGCAACTTAGCATGACCCTGTCTCAAAATAAATAAAAAGCGCTGTGGTTATTGCTCAGTGGTTAAACACCCCTGGGTTTATTTCTCCATATCCAAAAAAAAAAAAGAATAAACGATAGAGCTGGGTATGGTAGCACATGCCTATATAATCCCAGTAACTTGGAAGGTTAAGGAGGAGGATAGCAGGTTCAAGGCCAGCCTTGATAATTTAGCAAGAACATGTATCAAATAATAAAAAGGGCTGGGGTATTACTCAGTGTAGACACTTCACTAGCATTTGTGAAGCCCTGGATGAAATCCCCAGTACCATAAAACAAAGAAAAAAAATGGACATTTATTAAATAAACATGTAATTTTTGGTAAGGCAGATTGTGGATAGGATTTGCAATATGTGCATTTTACTTTGAAATTCTACAGAAAATTATCATGGATTTGGGATCAGACAGACCACTGAAGTAGTTCATCATTCTCTTTCTCTCTCTCTCTTTTTTTTTTTTTTTTGGTAATGAAGATTGAACCAAGGTGTGCTCAACCACTGAGCAATACCCCCAGCCCTTTTTTATATTTTATTTAGAGACAGGGACTTGGTGAGTTGCTAAGTGCCTCACTAAGTTGCTGAGCCTGGCTTTGAACTCACAATCCTCCTGTCTCAGACTCCCAAAACACTGGGATTGCAGGTGTGTGCCACCGTGCCCGGCCTCATTCTCTTTTTAAAAAGCTTTATGTTGGGCTGGGGATATAGCTCAGTTGTTAGAGTGCTTGCCTTACAAATCCCCTGCACCACACACACACACACACACACACACACACACACACACACACACCCCAAAAAAAAAAAAAAAGAAGAAGAAAGAAAAAAAAGTTTTATATTTTTATATTGGTGGGCATGGTGGTGCATGCCTCTCATTCCATAGACTCAGGAAGCTGAGGCAGGAGGATCACAAGTTTGAGGCCAACCTCAGCAATTTATAGTGAGGTCCTAAGCAACTTAATAAAAAATAAAGATAAAAAGGGCTGGGGAGCCCAGGATTGTGGCTCAGTGGTAGAGTGCTTGCCTTGCATGGGTGAGGTACTGGGTTCGATCCCTGGCACCACATTAAAAAAATAATAAAAAAAAACAAAGATATTGTGTCCATTTACAACTAAAAAAAAAAAGGAAGTAAAAAAAAAGGTGGGGAGCTGGGGCTGTAACTCAGTGGTAAAAGTCCTTTGGGTTCAATGTCCAGTAAACTTCTTCCCCCCCAAAAAAGTTTCATATACATAAAATTTATTGTTTTAAGCTTTTAAAAAAATTTTGTTGTTGTTGTAGATGGACACAATACCTTTATTTTATTTATTTATTTTTTTATGTGGTGCTGAGGATTGAACTTAGTGCCTCACACATGCTTGCAAATGCTCAACCACTGAGCTACAACCCCAGCCCTGTTTTTACCATATTTAAATGTGTAGTTCTTTGACATTAAGTACATTCATTGTTATTATTCCATTCTGATTCTCAATTTTTTTGTGTATGACTCTTTCTTCCTCTCTAGAAGCATATAGAAATTTCTCTTTATCTGTAATATTATGCAGTTTAATTTTGTTTGTGCTTTAGTATGGATTTTTGAAATTATTTATTTATTTATTTTTGTTTTTTGCACTGCTGGAGATTCAATCTCCAGTGGCTTTGTGCATGCCAGGCAAGTGCTCTACAACTGAGCTACATTCTCAGCCCAGAATTTTTTTTTAATGACTGAATAATATCCCATCGTTTATGTATACACCACATTTTCATCATCTACTCATCTGTTGATGGATACCTACATTGATTACATATCTAGGCTATTGTGAATAGCCCTCAGTGGATATGTAAGTTCATACTAATTTCCTTTCCTTTGAATATCTATGCAGTAGTTGGATTGCTGAATCATATGGTAGTTCTATTTTTAGTTTTTGAGAAATCTCCATACTATTTTCCATAATAGATGTGCTAATTTACATTTCTACCAGCAGCATGTGAGAGTTCCCCTTTTTCTGTATCCTCACCTGCATTTGTTATTTTTTGTCTTTTTAATAGTAGCCATTTTAACAAGGATAATATATCTTTGTTTTGATTTGCATTTCCATTGTGATTAGTGATGGTGAACATTTTTTCATTTATATTTTGGCCATTTGTATATCCTACTGAGAAACCTGTATGCAGTTTATTCACTCATTTTAAATCAGATTATTTGGTTTTGTTTTGCTGTTTAGTTGAAGTCCTTATATATTTTGGATTTAATCCATTGTCAGATTAATTTGTGAATATTTTTTCTCATTCTGTATGTGGTTCATTCATTCTGTTGATTTTTTTGTGTGTGTGTGGTGCTGGCAAGTGTTATACCACTGAGCTACTCCCCCAACCCCAAGCTCAGAAGCTTTTTAGTTTGACATATTCTTTTGTTAGTTTTTGTTTTTGTTGTCAATGCTTTTGGGGTCATATCCAAAAAATCTTAATCAGTGTCCTGAAGCATTTCTCCTATATTTCCTTTTAGTAGTTTCAAATACTATTATTTAAGTCTTTGATCAATTTTTTTATTTTTGTGGTGCTGGGATTGAAACCAGGGCCTTGTACATGTGAGGCAAGCACTCTACCAACTGAGTATTACCCCAACCCTGATCAATTTTAAATTAATCTTTATATATAGTGAAAGACAGGGATCTAATTACTTTTTTTAAAAAAATATTTTTTAGATGTTGATGGACCTTTATTTTATTCATGTATGGGGCTGAGAATTGAACCCAGTGTCTCACGCATGCTAGGCAAGCACTCTACCACTGAGCCACAACCACAGCCCTGGGATCTAATTTCTTTATTCTACATATGTATATTTTATTCTAACACCATTTATTGAAGAGGCTTTCCTTTTCCTAGTGTATATGCTTGCTGCCTTTTAAAAAAATCAGTTAGCTATGGGATTGGGGATATAGTTCTATGGTCATCAGCACTGGGGGAAGAAAATCAGTTGGCTGTAAATAGGTGGATTTAGTTTTGGGTTTTCTGTTCTGTTCCATTACTTTATGAGTCTGTTTTTATGCCAGCATCGTGCTATTTTTTTGTTTGTTTTTAGTACTGGGGTTTTAAACCATAGCCTTGAACATACTAGCTAGGCCAACACTCAGTGAGTTACAGCCCTAGATCTTTAAAAAAAAAAAAAAAATTATCATGGGACAGAGTCTTGCTTAGTTGCCCAGGCTGGTCTCAAACTTGGTGATCCTCCCACTTCAGCCTCCCAAGTAGCCAGAATTATGAATGTGTGCCTTCATGCATGGTCCATGCTATGTTTTGAAGTTCTGGGGATTGACCCCAGGGTTGTTCTACTACTGAGCTATATTCCCACTCCTTTTATTATTTTTTTAAATTTTGAGATAGGGTCTTACTAAGTTGCCCAGGCTGGCCTCAAACTTGTAGTCATCCTACCTTACCCTCCAAAGTTGCAGGGATTACAGGAGTGGGCCACCATATGGGCTAACCTTGTGAATTCTTAAACTAATTCCTCTAGAGTGTTTTTGATGGAGATATGACATTACTCAGTGTTAGTTAAGATTTCGCAAGGGTATAGCCCTCCACAAAACTGTCCTCATTTTAGATAATAGTTGCAAGTTTGAGTATCCCCAGACATCCTGTGCTTATCACAAAGATGCTACAAAATCAGGGGTTCTTAAAACCCCTTCAAGTTTGATAATTTGTTAGAACAACTCACAGAACTCAGGAAAGCATTATACCTAATGATTAAAGTTTTATTATAGCAAAAGGATACAAATGTGAACCGACAAAAGAGAGAGATGCACAAGAGTGAGATATGGGAGATTCCTAAAGTTAAGCATCAGTGTCCTTGTAACCATGAAAGGTCCAGTTCTGCTGCTACCTCTTGTAGCCAGAAACTCAAAGAGAGTAACAATAGAAGAAAGGACTTTATTTATAATAAGCTAGCAGATGAAGGAAAAATTGCATCTTTCCAGGGGGTGTAGTCACAAAAGCTCATATGAAGTTTCTGGGGAGTCTAATTTATTCATAGACGGTAGGCACTGGAATGTTCATTAATTTTTGTAGTGATCAGTTTTCTGTGTTTGTACGTGCAGTATTTGGGATTGAAGCCAGAGCCTTACACATGCCAGCCTTTTAAAATTTTATTTTGTTTATTTAGTTTTTGGTACCAGGGATTGAACCCAGGGATGTTTAATCACTGAGCCACAGCCCCACCCCATTTTATTTTGTATTTTGAAACAGGGTCTTGCTAAGTTGATGAAACTGGCTTTGAACTTTCTATCCTCCTACCTCAGCCTCTTGAGTTGCTGGAATTAGAGTTATGAGCCACCATGCCCAGCTTATTTTATTTGTGGATAGACTCTTGTTCGGTTGCCTAGGTTGGCCTGGAACTTTGATCCTCTTGCCGCTGTCAGCCTTCCCAGTAGGTTTCCAAGTGTGTGCATGATGCCTTGCCAGTGATCAGTTAACAGGTTTTTTATTTGTTCTAATTAGTTCTAAAGGACAGTAGAATGATTTTGACACATCATACATAAATGGAATATAACTTCTCATTCATCTGGTTGTACATGATTTAGAGTTACACAGGTCATGGAATCATATATGCACATAGGGTAATAATGTCCAATTCATTATATTATTATTCCTAGCCTCATATCTTCTCCCATTTCTTCACTCCCCTCTCTCTAGTGCAAAATATCTCTATTCTCCCTCCACCCCTTATTGTGAATTAGCATCCACATATCAGAGAAAACATTTAGCCTTTGGTTCTTTGGAATTGGTTTATTTCACTTAACATAATATTCTCCAGTTCCATCCATTTACCAACAAATGCCATAATTTCATTCTTCTTTATGATGGCTGAGTACTATTCCATTGTGTATATGTACCACATTTTTTTTATTCATTCATCTGTTGAAGGATACCTAGATTGGTTCCATAGCTTGGCTATTGTGAATTGCACTGCTGTAAATATTGATGTGGCTGTGTCAATGCTATATTATGCTGATTTTAAGTCCTTTTGGGTATAGACCGAGAGTGGGATAACTGGATCAAATGGTGGTTCCATTCCAAGTTTTCTAAGGAATCTCCATACTGCTTTCCATATGGTTGTACCAATTTGCAGTCCCACCAGCAATATATGAGAGTACCTTTCTCCCCACATCTTCGACAACATTTATTGTTACTTGTATTCTTGATAATTGCCATTCTGACTGCAGTGAGATAGAATCTTGGTGTGGTTTTAATTTGCATTTCTGTAATTGCTAGAGATGTTGAACAATTTGCATATATTTGTTGATTGTATTTCTTTTATGAAGTGTCTGTTCATTTCCTTTGCCCATTTATTAGACTGGGTTATTTGGGGTTTTTTTGGTGTTAAGTTTTTTGAGTTATTTATATATCTTGGAGATTAATGCTCTATCTGAGGTGCACGTGTTAAAAATTTTCTCCATTTTGTAGACTCTCTCTTCACGTTATTGATTGCTGTGAAGAAGCTTTTAGTTTGATTCCAACCCATTTATTGATTCTTGATTTTACTTCTTGCACTTAGGGGTCTTGTTAAGGAAGTTGACATGGTGGCGATTTGGGCCTGCTTTTTCTTGTAGTAGGTGCAGAGTCTCTGTTCTAGTGCCTAAGTATTTGAGTCACTTTAAGTTGATTTTTGTGCAGGGTGAGAGATAGGGGTTTAATATCATTATGCTATATGTGGATTTCAAGTTTTCTCAGCACCATATGTTGAAGAGGCTATCTTTTCTCCAATGTATGTTTTTGGCGCCTTTTTCTGGTATGAGATAACTGTATTCATATGGGTTTGTCTCTATGTCTTCTATACCATTGGTCTATGTATCTGTCTTGGTGGGTACTGGAGATTTAATGAATATACCTCCAGCCATTTTTAATTATTAATATATTTGTATTGGGGATTTAATCCAATAGCACTCAACCACTGAGCCACATCCCCAGCCCTTTTTATTTTTTATTTTGAGACAGAGTCTTGCTAAGTTGTTGAGGATCTTTCTAAATTGCTGAGGTGGCCTTGAACTTGCCATCCTCCTGCATTGTTAGAATTATAGGTTTACTCCACTGTGCCTGGGTCTTGAGGGATTTTGACATTGTCCATTGGTCATCAGGTATTCCAGGCTTTCCTAGTTCCTGTAAACCTAAAGAAAGATTACTGATCGGGAAGTTGAATCACTGGTGTGTCTGGTTTTTTTTTGGATGTTTTCCTTTACTATTATTTTCAGGAAAGGATAACTTTATTGGTTAATTATTTGAGGAGTGAATAAAAGCAAACAATGAAAAACAGCCTTGTTAGTGCTAGGAGAGAGTTAACCTGTTTGTTCATCATCTTCATCCTCAGGATGTATCACCCTCCTGACACAGTGTATATCACCAACCATGGAAGCTCACAGAGCCTTAGTGTTCAGAGTTTTTATTGGGGCTTCATTGTGTAGGCATGATTAATTGAATCATTGACCATATGATTAAACTTGGTGTCCAGCTCCCTCCACTCATAAGAAGTCAGACTGATTATATGACTGAAAGTCTGAGCCTTGTCATCATATGGACTTTTCAGCATGTCCAGCCTTCATCTTGAAACTATTTAGGGGCTCACTATGAGTCACCTGGTTAGCATAAGCTTATTTGGTCCCTACCATGAATAACAAAGTCACTCATATCATTTGGGAAATTCCAAAGGTTTAGAGACTATATCCTAGAAACCTAGGACAAAGACCAGTCTTTATTATATAACACTGTCAAAACTCAATTCGGTTATTATTTTCTCTGTAAACTTTTTATAGACTTCTCAAGATACTTTATTCATATCTCTATTATGTGTTTTCTTTCTCTTCCTTTGGACAGCGAATGTTTTGAAGGTCCCATAATTTTTAGTCATCTTTGTATCTCTAATACTAATACTAACACTATGTCTAGCTTATAGTAAATATATACAGTAAATATTTATTTAAGATATAACTTAATGACATGAGACATTCATTATAGAAGTCTCTTAGACTTGTTTTAAGAATAAATAAAATCAGTAATATCATTTTATTCCTTCTGCATTTGTCTTGGTTTAATCTTTAAATATTTTCATAACATTGTTGTTTTCATATTTGCAGTACGGGGGAATATTTTCATACTTTTATGTGGACATCAGATTTACAAAAGAAAGGAAAAGGAGATTTTGATTTTATAAATTTTATAAATTTGCTTTTATAAATTTTGTTTGATATAAATTTATAAATTTATATTCTTAAATAATGAAGCTTTTGCACATTTAAAATAAAATTCCACTTATATATAGTTTATAAAGATTATATTATTGTTGGTGTGGTACCATACTCCTGTAATCTTAGCTCTTGGGGAGGCTAAGTTAGGAAGATCACAAGTTTGAGGCCAGTTTGAGCAACTTATTGAGGCTCTGTCTCAAAAAAAAAAAAAGTAAAATAAATAAAAAGGGTTGGTAGTGTAACTAAGTGTTAGAGTGCTTGCTTATTAGCATGTAGTTCTGTTTATCCCTAGTACCCCCAAGGCAGGGATTGGGAGAGGATTTACCTTATTATCTAGTCATGTAAGCATTCTCATGCTTAACCTTTCTGAATCTCAGAAGTTCTTTATGGTTCCATTTGATTCTAAGGATGAATAAGTTTTTTTTTTTTTTTTTTTTTTAGAGAGAGAATTTTAATATTTATTTTTTAGTTTTCGGTGGACAGCAACATCTTTGTTTGTATGTGGTGCTGAGGATCGAACCCGGGCCGCACACATGCCAGGCAAGCGCGCTACCGCTTGAGCCACATCCCCAGCCCATGAATAAGTTCTAATGGTTTCCTGTTTATCTTGTTTGTGCATAGGAAATATTGAGTACTTAATAAAAATGTAAACATATTCCCTAAATTATTCTCTTTGTGGTATGACTTAAAAAAATATTCTGAGTATCTTTATCATAATGTGAACTAGTTGTTGTATTTCACAGGGCTATATCATTTTTGGAGTATGATATACACTAGAAATTGTTAGGTCGGTGGCAGCGACTTGGTGGCGACTTAGTGACAACAAAGCACGGGCTGCTTTGAACATCAATCAGATGCCACTGGAAACGACTGTCAATCAGCCAGATCTCCTGACTAACGCCTGTCAATCAGCAGGACCCCCTGGCCAATCCTGGAGTTCAGCCAACTCCCCTGACCAACTCCAAGGGGGCAAGGGACCCTAGAGACACCTTTTCCTGTCGCAAGCCCTTCCCTTCCTTCTGTAAGCCCCATAAAAGTCCAGTCTGTCTAGCTTCCACGCGGTTTCTCCTCAGACCCTTCCCCTGTCCCCTCTGTGGGTCTGATCGAGTTCTGCCTGGGAGTGATATCTCAATAAAGCCTGTTCAGCGGCCCTTTTAAATTTGCCAACTTTGGTTGCTGCCTGCCCAGCCTGATCTGACAGAAATTATTTGCATGTCATCTGTTTTTCTTTTGTGAGTTAGTTTTCCATTTGTATGTGAATTTTTAGAAATATGATACTGATTTTTATTAAGTTCATACCTTTTTAAAATAAAAAAAAATTTATACATTTTTGGGTACTGGGGATTGAACCCAGAGGCATGTTACCACTGAGCCAAGTAGTTCCCAGCCCTTTTTTATTTTTATTTTGAGACAGAGTTTTGCTTAGTTGCTTAGGGCCTCACTAAGTTGCTGAGGCTGGCCTTGAACTTGTGACCTCCTGTCTTAGCGTCTTGAACTGCTTGGATTACAGGTGTGCACCACCATGTCCAGCAGTTCCTACTTTTTAAAATAAATATTAAAACCAGATTTTATTTGTAGAATAGTTTTAGATTCACAAAAAAGTTGAGAAGATAATACAGAAAATTTCCCACTATTCCCTCGCTCAGTTTCCCTTATTATTTACACCTTAAATTAGTTCAGTATATTTGTTATAATTGAATATCCATTATTGATATGTTATTATTAAATAAAGCTTATAGTTTATTCAGTTATAGTGTTCTTTTTCTGTTTCAGGATCCTGTACCAGATATCCGTTTACTCATTTGTACATTTGCTTATCTACCCTTTTTGCTCCCTCCTCCACCCCCCAGTACTGGGGATTAAACCTAGGGTTGTTCTACAACTGAGATATATCTCCTGTGCCCCCCCACCTTTTTTTTTTTTTTTTTTTTTGGTGTTGCTGGAGAGTGAACCCAGAGCCTTGTGCATGTGAGGCAAGCACTCTACCAACTGAGTTATATTCCTATCCCTCTAACCCTTTTTGTTTTAGAAAAGGTATTGAATTGTCTGTCGATGTTGAGGGCCACAGCCTAGTCCGGATGACGCATGGCATTTTGCCAGAAGGGAGTGGTTGAGAGGTGACGCCAGCAAGCCATTGAGATGATGATGGTTATGTTAAGCTGTGTATTCAATTGTATATAGACTCCTGCTGTCCGCCTTGGGTGCACCTCTACTTTGGAGTTCTCTTGGGGATTCCTGGGGAGTTTGGGGAGTTCGCGTTGGTTGGTGAAGTTCCGGTGGAAGGAGTTCAGGTTGGTGTGTGGTGTTCCTGGAAGGGCCGCTTGGGTGGCGTTAGCGGGAGTTCGGAAATAAAGTTTGTTCCTGCTTGAGTGGCTCATGATTTGTGCCCAGCCAGACTGCGGCATATCTTCATGCCTCAGCCTTCTGAGTAACTGGGATTATAGGCATACATTACTGCATCCAGCATCACTTACCCATTTTCATGTATAGTGGTTTTAGAATTATTAACCTGTATATCTGTAGGAAAGTTTTGTTAGCAAGTATACATTGTTAATGTACATATCCTTATGACTTCTTAGTTTCAACAAGCTTCAGTCTTTTTTTTTTTTTTTTTTTGTATTGTTCTTTCTAGCTGCACATGACAGTAGAATGATGTATTATACAATACAGGAGAATAATTTAGTCTAATTAGGATCCTTTTCTTGTGGATGTACATGATATGGAATTTTACTGATTATGTATTCATGTATGAACATAGGAAAGTTATGTCTGATTCATTTCACTGTCTTTTCTATTCCCACCCCCCCCCTTTCCTTCATTCCCTTTCGTCTAATCCAAAGAACTTCTATCCTCCCGCCCATCTGTGTTAGCATCTACATATCAGAGAGAACATTTGGCCTTTGTTTTTTTGGGGGGATTGGCTTATTTCATTTAGCATGATAGTCCAGTTCTACCCATTTACCAGCCATAATTTTGCTCTTCTTAATGGCTGAGTACTATTCCATTGTATATATATACCACATTATCCATTCATCTCTTGAAGGACACCTAGATTGGTTTCATAGCTTGGCTATTATGAATTGAGCTGCTATAAACATTAATGTGGCTGTGTCAATGCTGTAGTAGGGTGATTTTAAGTCCTTTGTGTATATACCAAGGAGTGGGATAAATGGGTCAAAAGGTGGTTCCATTACAAGTTTTCTGAGGAATTTCTACACTGCTTTCCATACTGGTTGTACTAATTTGCAGTCCCACCAGCAATATATGAGTGTATTTCAATAGTGTCCATCATAGTGTTCAGTAGTGATGATATTTCATTTTTCATCATGGATTTTAGTAATTTTGAGTTTTTCTCTTTATTAGCTTGGCTAAAGGTTTATTTATTTATTTTAAAGAACCAACTTCTTGGTTTGTTGTTGTTTTTTTTTTTTTTTTAAATATTTATTTTTTAGTTTGTAGTTGGACACAATACCTTTCTTTATTTATTTTTTTGTGGTACTGAGGATTGAACCCAGGGCCTCGCACATGCTAGGTGAGGGCTGTACCTCTGAGCCACAACCCAGCCCATGGTTTGTTGATTAAAAAAAAAAAAAAAATTTTTTTTGTTTTAATTTCATTGATTTTGCCTCTGATTTTAATTACTTCCTGTGTTATACTGCATTTGGTGTTGATTTGTTCTTCTTTTTCTAGGGCTTTGAGATGTAATGCTAAGTTATTTATTTGGTGACTTTCTGTTCCTTAATGGATGAGCTCAGTTCAATGAACTTTCCGCTTGGCACTGCCTTCATAATGTCCCATAGATTTTGAAATTTATCGCTATTCTCATTTACCTCTAAGTATTTTTTAAAAATTTCATCCCTGATTTCTTCTGTTATCCATTGGTTATTCAGTAGCATATTATCTAGCTTGTATTTTTTATTTTATCATTGATTTCTACTTTCATTCCATTATGATATGATAGAATGCCAGGTATTATCTCTATTTTTTTTGTATTTACTAAGAGTTGCTTTGTGGTCTAAGATATGGTGTCCATGGCCTACTAAGAAGAATGTATATTCATTCGTTGGTGTATGAAATATTTTATATATGTCTGTTAGTCTAATTGTTGTGTTTTTTAGTTCTGTAGGTTCTTTATTTAGTTTTTTTTTTTTTTTTTTAACGTACGGGAAACTTTATTACATTTTTTTAAGAGAATTTTAATTTTTTTTTTTTTTTAGTTTTTTTTGGCGGACATAACATCTTTGTTTGTATGTGGTGCTGAGGATCGAACCCAGGCTGCACGCATACCAGGCGAGCGCGCTACTGCTTGAGCCACATCCCCAGCCCTAGTTGTGAATTCTTTTAAACTTTGTTTATCATGGAGGGTTTTTATTTTATTGTCAATCTTTTTTTTTTTTTCCTTTGGGGGTACCAGAGATTGAACTCAGGGGCACTTGACCCCTGAGCCACATCCCCAGCTCTATTTTGTATTTTATTTATAGACAGAGTCTCACTGAGTTGTTTAGTGCCTCACTGTTGCAGAGGCTTGCTTTGAACTCGTGATCCTCCTGCCTCAGCCTTCCAAGTGCTGGGATTACAGGTATGTACCACTGTACCTGGATGATCATGTTCTCTTAATATCTTTTCTCCATAGTTAACTTCATTTTCAAGATTATATATTTTTTCTTCATTGCCTGATATTCTTCCAAGTGATGCTAGTGATGCTTTCCTTTGAATTTTTTATTTGGTTTATTGATTTCTTCATTTTGAGGATTTTTGCTTGATTTTTTTTTCAAGGATCTTTATCTATTGAAGTGATCTTTTACTTCCTATGTTTTCTCTTTGATTTCACTCCTTGCATCGTCCTTTACCTCACAGATTAGTTTAACTCTGAACATTCTAAACTCCTTCTCTGACATTTCTTCCACTGTGGAATCTGTTATTAGAGTATCTTGGCATATTTGGGACAATTTGTTCCCTTTTTCATATTGTTGTGTGTCTACCTGTCTGACAATATAGATCTGAGGTGCCGCAGTCTGGCTGGGCACAATTCAGGAGCCACTTGTCAAAAGAAACGAACTTTATTTTTAGAACCACACACGCCAAACAAAACCGCTCCTCAGGAAAAACCCTCAGAGTCCAACTGCCACCACCGGCTTCCCACAAGCCTCTCTCTCAACCACAAGCCTCTCCACCTCCCACAATCCTCCTGCTCTTGAGGCCGATTGGCTGGGTCGCATGGGCAGAGCCAAAAAAGTCCCCCAATGAGCAGCTCCGTGGTCTGAAAGGGCAGGGAAACAGCCCAATGAGCATCACCGCAGAGGAGCCAATCAGCTAGATGTTGCTGGGGCCGCTGTGAGCCAATCATCAGCTGGCAGTCTGAAAGGGCAGGGAAACAGCCCAATGAGCATCACCGCAGAGGAGCCAATCAGCTAGATGTTGCTGGGGCGCTGTGAGCCAATCATCAGCTGGCAGTCTGAAAGTTTGCTGGGGCCCCTTCGACTGTGGCTCTCAACACTGAGGCAGTAGACTTTCTACTCTGTATACTTACAGTGTCCCTGAAGGTTTCCATTGCCTCACCATTTAGGGGCAGACACATAATAACAAACAACCAATGCAAGCCATATACAGCATTAACCCAAATAGTTCCTGCTCTGACATCTACAGTGTTTTAAGAGAAGAATAATGTCTTTATTAAATTGAACATTTTGTCATATCTTACCTTGCTTGTTAGCAGAAACCAATAAGGAAAGGATGTGGGATCTGACGAAACTGAACTTTCAGCCTGTGTTCTTCTACTCTCCTTCCCTCCTTCATTGAAGGATTTTTCTTAATTCCTTTATTCCAATCTTAGAGGTAGATTGTCCTTGCTAATAATAATTATAGTTCTTCACAGGTCTTTGCATTTTTTTTCTTTTTTTGTACCAGTGATTAAACCCCAGGGTGCTTAATCATTGAGCCACATCCCCAGTCCTTTTTATGTTTCATTTTGAGAGGGCGTCACTAAGCTGGCTTTGAATTTACAGCCCTCCTGCCTTAGCCTTTGGGCCACTGGGATTACAGGTGTGCAGCACCACACCTGCAGCCTTTGTCTTTTATGGTTCGAGGTACCCCAAAACGACTTGAAAAACATGACTTGCTTAGTTTTTGTTTGAAGCACAACTTTCGAAAGTACTGTTGTAACTAGTCATCCAACTTGAGAATCCCTGGGTAAACAAAAACTACATGACTGTTTCTTGACTTAGCAATCGTATAGTTAGTTAATATGATACTTACTAGGCACAGATCTGTAGTTGCCCCAATTTATTTTCACGTTCAGTATTCTCTCTGTGGGTGATACAGCATATCATGTGCAGTCTTGAAGGAATAATATATAATCTCCAGTATAACTTATAAAAGGCAGAATGTGAGTGCTCTAGGAAATTTTTATGGAAGCGTTTTCTGGGGGGCTTCAGAAAAGATTACAATCTGTAAGGGTGAGATTTCCCAATGGATCATTTCTTCTGAGATATGAAAAGTCTTGCTATTTAGTTGCATTACAAAGTTGAAACTCTGTAACTGTTCTAGTACTCTATAGTTTTATTTGGTTAGTTCCACAAAGAATATTCTCTCTGTCTCTTTTTTTTGTGGTACTAGTGTGTTTTTTTTTTTTGGCGGGGGTGGGTATTGGGAATTGATTCTAGGGTCTTTCACTTGCAAAGATGCAAAGTACAGACTCTTTTACTGATCTACATCCCAGCCCCTTACAATGTCTTAATAACTAGAGTGCTTGACTTTAATGTTTGTACATGTTTTTGCATTTAGTACTGATCAGTAAAAATCCTGTGTTTCACACTTGAGATGGCTCTATCATACCCTTCCCAGCCTGGCACTAAGAGACTTAATTAAAATGCTGATGGTTAGCAAGAGAAACCAAGTAGTACACTTTTTTTTTTTTTTTTTGTAACAGGGATTGAATCTAGGGGCACTTAACAACTAAGCCACATACCCAGCTCTTTTTTAGTTTTCATCTTGAGATAGGGTTGCACTAAGTTGCTTAGGGCTTCACTGTGTTGCTGAGGCTGGTTTTAAATTTGCAATCTTCCTGCTTTGGCCTTCCAAATCACTGGAAGTATGCTACCATGTCTGACATCAGTAGTACCTTAAAAAACAAAACAAAACAAAACAAAAAAACTGGGGGCTGGGGTGTGACTCAGTGATAGAGCACTTGCTTAGCATGTGTGAGGCACTGGGTTTGATCCTTAGCACCCCATAAAAATAAATAAAAATAAAGGTATAAAAATACAATAACATTATAAAATTGTCACCTTGTTGCCAAAGGACTCCTTTAGTTTATTGTTAAATATTGTTAAAATGTAAGAGTTTAATTATTTGGGGGGCAATGTCCATGGCTGTTTAATTTTACCCATAAAATCTTAAATTTTTTTTAGTCAGCTTATATTGTCTCTCAAACTGTAGAAATATAATAGACCTTCATATCTTGCAAAGATTCTGCCGAGATTTTTTTTCATCAGTATGCTTAGAAAACAAATTCTTTCAATAAAGTTTCAATAAAGCTGTTTTATAACTGGAGTAATACATAAAAGAGTGTGTTTTGGTCCTCTGAGCCTTTGTGTCCTGCCTGCGAATACAAGTTTTGGTTGACTGATCATTTGTTTGGGGGTGGGACTCTGTTTACTGTTTGTTCTTAGTGATGTAACTTGGTCTCTTCCCTGAGAGGGGTGGGGAGCTTTCACTGTTCTCAACTTTGGTTTTTTTCTTTTTCTTAACATTTTTTCGTTGTCAAGGGACCTTTTATTTATTTATATGCGGTTCTGAGAATCAAACCTAGTGCCTCACATATGCTAGGCAAGCACTATACCACTGAGCTACAACCTCAGTCGCTCAACTTTGGGTTTGAGAACCTTGAGATACCAAGCATTTTAAATTGATTAACATGATCCCAACAGTTTGGTTTATATAACTTCTTTGGTAGTGTGGCCTCTTTTAATGTTTAAGACAGTTGGGGGAGTTTTGCCTATCAATATGATTTGACTTAGATGTTCAGATAGTCTTGGAATTCTGAATTAGGGATTAAGAATTGTTTTAGTTATTCTGTAAAGCACTGTAAAAGTCTCCCCCCTTTTTTTTTTTCCCAGAGTAACAGACATAATTTATGCTTTCCTCTCCTGCCCTCCAGTTTTATTGGGAGTACCAGGGAAGATTTTCTAGAGTCCCACCCAAGTCCACCTTCTGTCTTGAAAAAGTCTCTTTTAGTATTCCTTTTGACTGTAGTGCAAAGGACTGTTTTTTTTAGGGATGACTTTTCTTTGGAAGCAGTGGCCACCTCAGAAAGCCTTATTGTTTAATGACCTTTGTTATCAGGAATGCCCTTAGAGGAAACAACCTCATACTTTGTTTTTCTTAAGCCTCTAGTAAAATTTGTGATTTGTCCTTTCAAGTTACTTTTGGTTGGTTTCTTTAATTTACTTTTGTATTTAATTGGAGGCTCTCCTTTTTAGTATTATAGTGAATTGTCAGTGCTGAGTTCCTGGTAGTTAGCAAAAAAGAATTGTATTCTTTGATATCCTGTTCTGTGGGAAGCCTTTGTGGTTTAGATTAACAGTTTCCCATTGTTGCTAGTTGCAGTTGTCTCCTCCCTCCATACCCTTCCCTCCGGTTCCTGTATCACTTATCCCACAAATGCGTTGTGATTGCTTGAGGTCTTTTGCTGGCAGTTGAGTGTGCTGTCTGGTAAGTATTGTAGTTTTGGTAAAACTGGGTGGATGGAGGGATGCATGAACTGGTCAATCTTTGTGATGTGTTTCTTTTAAAGGCAACAGTTTATCCTTTGAAATAGACTTTAGGACTCTTTTATGAAATGTCTTTCATGCTGACTGTTGTTTCTGCTTATTCTTCCTCTTTTAATTGTTAAGTTTTGGAATTTTGATTTTTCTGTTTTTTTTTTTTAAATCCATCTTCGTAGATTTTCATGAACTTCATAGAATTAGAGGAAAGAATTTGTGAGTTTAATATTTAAAATTTTCTTTAAACAGAAAGTTGTGAGAAGGTTGTTTGTGGATTTTTTTTTCTTTTTCCTCTCTCTCTGTTTTTTTTTTTTTGGTGGAACTGGGATTAAACCCAAGGTCTCACACACGCTAGGAAAGTACTACTATATCACTGAGCTCTATTCCCAGCCAGTCTTTGTATTTATTTTTCAGTATTAACATACTAGTTAGAGAAATAATGAAGAGCCTATGTTGTGGCTAACTGGAAGGTAGCATTTACTTCTAGAATCAAAGCGATTCTTTTTCTCCAGAATGATGTTGGCAGACTTTATTGAGATTTTGGCAATAGGTTGTCAATTCTGGGAAGTGATATTCTGAGAATTTCTGGGTAGCAGATGTTTCTGGGAATTATTTTTGGAAGTTAAATTTGTTCTTTAGTACCTGTTCTTTTTTTTTTTTTTTAACATTTCTTTTAGTTGTACACAATGCCTTTATTTTTATTTATTTATTTTTATGTGGTGCTGAGAATCGAACCCAGGGCCTTGCACGTACCAGGTAAGGGCTCTACCACTGAGTCACAACCCCAGCCCCAGTACCTGTTCTTTTGAGGTAGAAGGTCTATAAACCTCTTGAGTAAAATATTTGATACTTGGTATTCAGTTTCAGTCAAATATCACTTTAATAATGTTTCATAATGGGCTTTTCTTTAGGTTGTATGTTTTGATCTTTAGCTAAGAAACTGTGTGTGTGTGTGTGTGTGTGTGTGTGTGTGTGTGTTTGACCAAATAGATGATACTTTGGTATTTCAAGGAGTTATAAGTGATAAGCCTTGGGTTTTCCATAGGTACCACTAATACTGTGAGGAAAAATTTGTTTGTGAAATTTTATTGCTGTTCAGTTGTGTCACTTAATCAAATGCAGGTTGCACTTGTACAATAGTGATCTCCTGAGCTCCTGTTAGGCAAGTACTAGGTCCAATGTTAAATGCTATGAATTTTCTACCAATTCCCAGTAAGAATACTCTATTAGGCAGTATTGTTTACATGGGAGAGTCATACATAGGTAGGAAAATCTTGTTTACCCCACACTGCAAAATGAGAAAATGATTCCTACTTAGTAGCAGGTTAATTCTGAGAATTAAAATGCATACTATATATCCACTGATGTTCATTACATGATAGTTAATGTTATAATTTTGTAGCTGAAAGAGTCAGAGAGGCTGAGTGATGTGGCCCCTCAGTTGTAAGCGGAAGAGCTAGGATTTGAACTGACTCAGAACTTGGAGTTAGGTAGCATGTTTTCATTTGAATACTGTAAAGGCTTTTAGAAGATTTCAGTATATCCCTGCTCATCTCTCCTCTCCCTGCCCTCACTGCCCCCACTGAGGAGTGGTTCTTTAGATGTCTTTTTTCCTTTGGTATGCTCTGTCAACTTCCCAGTCATGTGCTTGCTCTCTCATACTGGAATTGCTTGTGCCATTCAGTACCAGTGTTATCCCAGCAGATATGAGTCAAACTGGTGCTGTCGTTGCCTTTCTGTCCTATTTTCCACTTGTTGATACAGGCATCATACTTTCATTATTTGTGCGAAATAACTTGAGTACTGATGTGCTCATGATTTTTAAATAATGCATAGTTAAAATCAAGTATTAAATTTAAAAAAAGCATTCCTTAATGGTTTAAAAATTAGAAAAATAATTCTGCTTCTAAGTTTTTGAACCAGAGTGTTATATAAGACAATTTTATGGAATTCATGGTTATAATTTTGCTACTTAGGAGCCTAATAAGTTGCTATCAAAACTCTTTTCCTTTACCTGTTGTGACTTTGCCTCTATTGGCTATGTAGTTGAGAAAGAATGCCCTGTTTTTTCTACTAACTATAAAGGAGAGTGTCTTTCTTCCATTCTTTCATAGATCTTTTAGAAAAACAAAGTATGATTTGATTGATTGATTTTTGTACTGGGGATTGAACTCGGGGGCACTCAACCACTGAGCCACATCCCCAGCCCTATTTTTTTTTTTTTTTAAGTATTCGGTGGACACAACATCTTTGTTTTGTATGTGGTGCTGAGGATCTAACCTGGGCCGCATGCCTGCCAGGCAAGCGCGCTACCGCTTGAGCCACATCTCCAGCCCCCCAGCCCTATTTTGTATTTTATTTCAAGACAGGGTCTCACTGAGTTGCTTTAGATCCTCCTGCCTTAGCCTCCCAAGCTGCTAGGATTACAGGTGTGTGCCACCACACCTGGCTATTTTTTTAAATTTCTGTTTATTAAAAATTTTTTTGTAGTTGTAGATGGACAGAATGCCTTTATTTTATTTGTTTTTATTTTTATGTGGTGCTATGGATTGAACCCAGTGCCTCACAGGTGCTAGGCAAGCTCTCTGCCACTGAGCTATGACCTAGCCCCTGATTTAGGTTTGATAAGTATGATTTAGGCAGGAGATTCAGGGAAGAACTAGAGAGGTGATTGGTTATACCTATAACTGAGTTATCTCTAAACTGAAACAGGGAGTTTGTTATATTTCACAATACTTAGTTCTTCATTTACTTTTTTTACTTAACAGGTATCGAGTGTTAGGCAGTGTAACTTTCTATACTACATTTTAATAAAATACTTATGTACTAGTTAATTACTGATTAATGAAGTTCCTAGTAGGGAAAGATGAGGAATGGTATTTAAAAAGATAATCCTTTGGGAAATAAATTAATATAAATGGTTACTTCTTCCTAATGAGGTAAGATTATTAGTCCTTGTTACTATAAGTTTCTGTCTTCAAAGTTTGTTGAGGGGAAGAGATTGCTCATATTAGGTAGGACTGGGATGATGGGATGGGGAGGAGATAGCATTCCTTATTTAGCAAAATGCTGGGCATATACACGAAACCATTCTTTTTGTGTATTTTAAGAGTAGTGATAGAAGAGGATAAAATTGTGCGTTGGAAAAGATTGTGGAAGGATGTTCAAAACCGAGGAGTTTAGATTATATTTTGTCACTGAAGTTTTTTCTTTCTTTCCTTTTTTTTGTACCAGGGATTGAACCCAGAGGCACTTAACCACTAAGCCATATCCCCAACCTTTTTTTCTATTACTATTTTGAAACACAGGGTTTCACTAAGTTGCTTAGGGCCTTGGTAAATTGCTGAGGCTATCCTTGAACTTTCCATCCTCCTGCCTCAGCCTCCTGAGCCACTGGAATTATAGGCATGTACCATTGTGCCAGGCATCACTGAAGTTTTCTGAGTTAAATGTGATTGATCAAAGTTTGCTTTTGGCAATACTCTATAGATAGGATTAGAGAGGAGGGAATAGTTAGGGAGTTATTACAATAGTTTAGGCAAATTGTATTGTGATTGCATTGTTTTTAGATTACATTTTCCCCTGTTTTCATAGTATTTGGGTTTGTACTGTACATGATTATTTATTCTTTTTTTTGTACCAAGGACTGAAGCCATGTAAGCTTAACCATTGAGCAACATCCCCAGCCCTTTTTATTTTTTATTTTGATACAGAGTCTCACTAAGTTGCTTAGAGCCTTGCTATGTTGCTGAGGCTGGCCTCAAACTTGCAATCCTCCTGCCTCAGTCTCCCAAGTCGCTGGAGTTACAGGTTTGTGCCATTATGCTAGCTTAGAAGCTGAACTTTTAACTGCTATGTTCTTTTTGCTACCATGCTGCCTCCTATAGAGGTGGGAAATTTTCTACATAGCTCTGGAGCTGTACCTCTCACTTCTTAGTTCTTATATTTGTCAGTTTTAACAAAGTGAAAATGTCTTTTGTTTTTATTTTTTCTTCATCTTGTTTCAGATAAATTGGTTATTAACATTTTTCTAAGTGCTTTAATAGGAAAAGTAATGCTTTCTGTCCTTTATCAACATATAGTTTTTATTGTACATGATATAATAATTTAAAGATGCCAAAGTCTAACACTTAGGAAATTGTTTGAGTTGAATAATCTTCACTGGGGAGTTTAAGATAACCAGCTCATAAACCAACAAATACCTTCACTTTTTTTTTTTTAAATGGCTATAATGTGGTTATCTCTCTTTTCTTTCTTTCTATTTTTTAGTACTGGGGATTGAATTCTGGGACCCCACTATGCTACATCCCCAGCCCTTTCAAAAATTTTTTTGTTAGTACCCAATTTTATTGTTACAACCAATTTTTATTTACAGAATATAAATCTTTTAAAAAAGATACATTGCTTTATTTAATCAATGGTAAAAAGAATAAGTAGTTACCTTCTGATTTTTATTTCGAGACAGGACCTCATTAAATTGCCAAGCTGGCTTTGAACTTGTGATATCTTTTCTCAGCCTCTCCAGTAGCTGGGATTATAGGCATGAGCCACTGTGTCCACCATGTCTCTATTTCCAAGCTCGAGTCAGAAACAAAAAAAATATTGATTATAGGGGCTGGGGTTGTGGCTCAGTGGTAGCGCAATTGCCTGGCATGTGTGATGTACTGAGTTTGATTCTCAGCACCGCATATAAATAAATAAAAAATAAAGGTCTATCAATAACCCCCCCCTAAAAAAATCTTAAAAAAATATTGATTCCATTACAAAAAGTTATTAGTATTTCAAGCTAGATATGGACTTTTGTGGACTTATTTATCTATTTATTTATTTTTGGTATCAGGTTGAACCCAGGAGCACTTAACCACTGAACCATATCTCACTTCCTTTTTTTCTTTCTTAACTTTTAATATTGAGACAGTTCTCACTAAATTGCTTAGGGCTTTGCTAGGTTGCTGAGTCTGGCTTTGAACTTGGGATCTTCCTGTCTTAGCCTCCTGAGCTGCTGGGATTATAGGCACAAGCCAGTGGCCCAGCTTGTGGACTATTTTATTTAAGGAGAGTCAGAATTTATTAGGATGTTGGGATTGGTTGTTTTAGGTACTTATCCCTTTAAACAAAAAGTTTTTTTCTTTCAGTTATACTTATTATATCCAAACTTTGTAGAGCAATGCTCTTAAGGAATATACATTATAGGCCATGTATATGAATAACTGAAACATGAGGTAACATGTGAATTTGTAGTGTAAGCTCCACATGCACTGAGAAAACAAGAGGAATGTAATAGATTTTGAAATTGGAAAGGTGATAGAGAAGACCTGGGATGCCCCCTCCCACTCCACCCATTTCCTTCCCTTTCTCCCCTCCTCTTTCTCCTCCTCTTCACTCCCTCCCCCTCTCCTCTTTTTTAAAATTTTTGTACAGGGGATTGAACTCAAGTGCACTCGGCCACTGAGCCACATCCCCAGCCCTATTTTGTATTTAATTTAGAGACAGAGTCTACTTAAGTTGCTTAGCACCTCGCTTTTGCTGAGGCTGGCTTTGGCTTAGGCTGGCTTTGGCTGAGGCTGGCTGGTGATCCTTCTGCCTCAGCCTCACAGCCGCTAGGATTATAGGTGTGCGTTGAACCCGGCACCTTCCTTCTTTATTATTATTATTTTTTATTTTCAGACACAGAGTCTCCCTATGTTGTCCAGGTTAATCTTGAACTCTTAGGCTCAAGTGATCTTCCTGCCTCAGCTGGGGAGGCTGAGGTCTTTTGATACAGCTATTTTTATAGGATAGGTATCATTTTTAACAAGAGGAAGTGGAGAAGAAAGGTATTCAAGATAGAGGTCATATTAGAGCAAAAGCAATGAGAACATAGAGTCCAGCATGTATTCAATATATGGAAAGGAGTCTTCTTTACCTGGAGGTGGAGTATGAGTGAGAAGCAATAGATTCAAAGGTGGTGAGGATCAGAACTTTAGTAGCAACAGTGAGAATAAAATGAAAGGAAATAGAAATCCAATGAAATAACTCTTATCAATAAGTGAGTGAGTAGAAGATGATCCTGGAAATGGTGGTAAATGTGGTCCAGTGGTGCAGAGGTGGTAAGGATCTGAACCTTAGCAGTGACAATGAGAGTAAAATGAAATGAAAGGAAATAGTAATCTAATGAAATTTGATCAGTGAATAATTGAGTAGATGATGAAGCTGGAAATGATGGTAAGGTCCAATGATTCTCAAGTTTTGTGCCAGTACAAGACATTCTTTTTCTTTTTTTGAGACATGGTCTTGTTAAGTTGCTTAGGACCTTGCTAAATTGCTGAAGCTGGCCTTGAAATTGTGATCCTCTTGTCTCAGCCTCCCTAGCTGCTGGAATTACACCAGCATCTGGCCAGTACCAGACGTTTTTAATTTCATTTTATAAATTAGGAATTAATTTTATTGACAGGATATGTTAGTATCAAAAATAAGGACTGGGGATGTAGCTCAGTGATAGAATGCTTGTTCAGCATGTGCAAGGCCTGGGTTTGATCTCTAGCACTGAAAAGAAAAGGCAATATAGGGACTGGGGCTATAGATCCATCTAGCACACTCAAGGCCCTGGGTTCGATCCCAAGCACTGCTAAAGGGAGGAGGGACCTCCCTGATAGAAAAATTTCAATAGTGGGCCAAGGTTGTGCCTTAGTGGTAGAGTGCTTGCCTAGCATGTGTGAGGCACTGGGTTTGATTCCCAGCACCACATAAAAATAAACAAATAAAATAAAGATATTGTGTCTATATACAACTAAAAAACTAAAAGAAAGAAAAATTGCAGTTGTGGCACGAGTCTATAAGATCTGTCAAAATAGGTTCAGTTGACTCTTTTTTTTTTTAGTTTGCTATTTGTTCATGTTTTTGTTCTGCTAGCAGTAGACTAAGCAGATAAGAATAAAATCATGAGAGAAACTTATGAAAAATCCATCTATTTATCTCCACATGAATTAAGCTCCAAGGAAAAAAAAAACTGGGAGGGAGAGCAATCTCACTGAGTTGCTGAGTGATTTATTTGTACAATTTAAAATTTCTTTATTTTGAACCAATTTTGGACTTATAAGTTCCAAATATAGTACAGAACATTTTCGTATATTCTTCACCTAGCTTCTTCTAATGTTATTGTCTTTTGCTTTTAACTTTTATTTTATTTATTTATTTTTTATGTGGTGCTGAGGATAAAACCCAGTGCCTCACACATGTCAGGCAAGTGTTCTACCACTGAGCCACAACCCAGCCCCGTTACTGTCTTAAATAACCATAGTACAAAGATCAGAACCAAGAAATTAATATTGGTACAATAATATTATTTAATTATATTGAAAACCTTTTTTGAATTTTACCAGTTTGTCCACCATTGTTCTTTTTCTGTCCTAGTGTCTTACCTAGGATTACTCATTGCATTATAGGTGTTTTTTGTCCTTAGTCTCTTGTATTTTGTGAGACATTTCTGGAGAACACTGATTATTTTGTCAAATAAACCTTAATATGGATTTGTCTGTTTTCTCATGATTGGACTGAGATTATGTTGTTTAGGTAAGAATACCACAGAAAGAGTTACATCTTTTTTATTGCATCATATCATGGCATTCATAATATCAGTATTTATATCATTGTTGATTTTTAACATTGATCACTTGGTTAAGGTGGTTTCTGTTGTGTTTCTCCACTATAAAGTTACCATCTTGTAGTCAATAAATATCTTAGTGGAGGTATTTTGATATTACATTTGCTTAAATGTTATATAGTTCTCTGTACAAGGAATTAGTTTTATCTACTCATGAGCTTCTTTTAGTCATTGTAAAGTAAGTTCCCTGAAAAGATCTATCCTCTTCTAAGCGTTCTGCATATAATACCTGGTTTCATCAAAGGGCCCCCAGATTTTGCAGGAATAAATCTTGTTTAGTCTTTATTGATCTTAGTCCCATTTATCATGTAGTCTCCTGTGCTATAGATCTCTGGACCTCATTTACCCTACTGCCGGGCTCCTCCTGACTCAATATCCTTCCAGGCCTCATCTCCCTTGATGCCCAAGCCAGTTTCATTTGAATGACTATTTTTGGCTTTTTTAGAAATACAGGCTAAAAGAAGCTGACTTTGTTGGTGGGGAATACGGGGGTGGGGGGAGGATATTGGGGTGGCTATAACTGGAGTCCAGTTTATTATTTAGGCCTGAGAAAAATTATAATAGACTGTATGGTACTGTGTATACTTACTGTGTAGTATCCCCGTGGACTTTGGATCCTTTGTAGAAATACCGTAGCCACAAAGAATTCAGAATCTAAATACAAAATGAACATCATAATTTAGATCTATGTTATACTAGCAAAATTTATTTAGTGAATAACATATTAGGTACTTATTTGATTAATAAAATATAAATTTATAAGTATTACTGAATTCAAAGTGGCTTTTTGAATTATGTAATTTCTCATGTAACATATACTATAAAAGCCTAATTTCTGTAATATGGAAAGATTCAGATTTTCTGTGGTCTGAAGCTTATATAGTTCAGCCCCCCTCCCCTTTTTTTCCAGTACAGGGTATTGAGTTAAGTGCCTCATATATACTAGGCAAGTGCTGTACCACTGAAATATATTCCCAACCCTTATCAAATTTCATTTTGAATCAGAATCTAGCTAGGCTGCCCAGACTGGCCTTGAACATGTGATCTTCCTGCCTTTGCCTCCTTAGTAGCTGGGATTGCTGGCATGTGCCACCACACCTTGCTCAGGGAGTCCTCTTTAAAGGAAAAAAAAAAAAAAAAGATAATTAAATATTAGGCCTAGCATGCTCCAGGCCCTGGGTTTGATCCTTATTATTGCCATACATACATATATACATTCATACTTGCATACATTAAAAAAAAAAAAAAAGATATTGGGCTTTGAGGGCCTGTGCAAGGGAGAAGCCCTGAAGCTTAAACTTCATTAGTGTCTTTAAGTGTGGGGGTAAGTGTGCCTTTAAGTGTGGGGCCTTGCAGTAAAGATTGGGGCCACTGTTTTTCATCATCACGCAGGAAAAGATTTTTGGTTTACTTACAAGAGGCCAGCATTTTTCAGATTTGGTTTGCTCATAAGAGGCCAGTGTTTTTCAGCTAACTTAGTACTTCTACTATACAAGGAAATAGGTAATAATGATGGAATTTTTCCTTCCCAAATTCGCCTTCTACCTTCCAAGAAGTTTACCTGATATTAGGGACAACACAGTAATGACCAACAAAGTAATACAGGGTGTTTTGAAGTCATAAATCCCAGGAACTAGGTAGTAATGATAATTAAGTATGAGAATTTATGAACAAGTTTATTTATGTAGAGTTTATTCAGTAATAGTAAAATATAGGTTGCTGTATCTTTTTTAGAGTTAAAAGCAACAGTGATAAGACTACGATAGACTTTCTTTTCTTTCCACCTATGATTGATTACTCTGTACATTTTTGAAATTTACCAGAAACAAGTAAAAATGGATAAGGATAATGATAGTTTCTGCAGAAAGACTTTGGTAGTAAGCAATAATTTATTCCAGAGGCTGCTTCAGGATACTATGAGCCTTTTGGCTGCTACTGCTATAGCCAGAGCAAAATCAGTCAGGCAATAGGCTGTGGAACAGTTTTAATTTAAATTTGGATAAATTTGCATAGCAACTTAGTTGCCATTTTCAGGTGGTAGAAATTCTTTATTTTTTAATTTTATCTTTTTATTTTTTGGTACTGGAAGTTGAACTAGGGGCATCTTAGCCACTGAGACACATTCTAATCCTTTTTATTTATTTTGAGACAGTGTCTCCCTAAGTTGCTTAGGTCCTTGCTAAATTGATGAGGCTGGCCTTGATCTTCTTGCCTCAGCCTCCTGAGCTGCTGGAGTTACAGCCATGTGCCACCATGCCTAGTTTATTTTATTATTTTTTTAAAAATGCATAATACATAATAATTGGGTTTATTTTGACATAATAGTGTATGGTACTTGATTTGCTCTATTTCAGTCCCCAGTGCCTCCTCTTTTCCTTCCTTCCTCCCTCCCCCTATTTCCCTTCCCCTACTCTAGCATTCTTCTATTTATTTATAAGTGGGTGGTGTTCTTAAGCATCACATAATTGGCATAAAAACCAAGCAAGATTCTATATTAAAAACTTCTATATGAACAACTTTAGGAACAAATTGGACAAATAATATGTATTTAGTTTTTTTTTTGTTGTTGTTTGTTTGTTTGTTTGTGTTTTTGGTCTAGTAACTAAAGGTAGTGCTCCTGACTGCATTTGCACAGAACTATCTCACTAGAATTTCAAAATGTGATATCCCTTCAAGTATTTATATTGATAATGAGGAATGCCTAAAATTTTAACTGAGTCACATTAATATTAGAATATCTTGCCTTATAAGATGAAGAGATAGTATGGAAAGTTTAAAATATATATATTTAGAATTATTGTTTTTAATTAGAATTGCAGTTTATAAATAGATGGGTTATATGGCAAATAAAAGAAACTATAAAATCCTGTGATAATAATCAAGAATTAGAATATATCATTGTTGGCTTCTGACCTTCACATATTCCCCATTCTCAGATGGGGTGGTATATAGCCCCTAATTGTCTGAGAGTAGAGAAGAGAGAGGTACCTGGAAACATTGGTATATTAGAAACATTAATTGCCCTTAAAATTAGGTAAATTTAGGAGTTCAGAAATGGGAGAAATCCCTTCAGGCTTGGTTGGTCAAGGAAGGTTTCACAAAGAAACTGTATTACCTAGAGGGGAGGAAGGATAATGAGCAGCCCAAGTAGGTAAAACAGAATTAATGAGGTCATAAAAATGAAAAAAACACATTCAGAAGAAAGTTTACGTAGGGAAACAGGAGAAAAATAGAAAAGGTAAGTTAAGGCCAGATTGTGTTATTGAAGATCAGATTAAAAGTTCAGACATTTTCTGTAGAGGAGGGACCTGGGAAAGTTTTTTGTTGAAGATTGAACCCAGGTGTGTTTTACCACTGAGCTACATTTCCACTACCTTTTTATTTTGAGACAGGGTCTTGCTAAATTGCTGAGGCTAGCCTCTAACTTGAGTTGTTCCTGTCATAGCCTCTTGAGTTGCTGGAATTACAGACATGTGCCAATGCACCTAGCTGTTCTTTTTTAATTGATTCTTTAGAATGTGTTTTCCATTTATTTATGTATTTATTTTGGTACTGGGGATTGAACCCAGGGCCACACACATGTAGGCAAACATTCTGCCACATAGATACATCTCCATTCCTTTAAATCTTTTTTTTTTTTTTTTTGAGATAGGGTCTTGTTACTTAGTTACCCAGATGGGCCTTAACTTGCCATACTCCTGTCTCAGCTTTGGTCACAGGCATATGCCAATCTGCCTAGCTAGAATGTGTTTTGCTTTATTTTTTTGGTACTAGGGATTGAAACCAGGGGTACTTAACCACTGAACCATATCTTAGCCCTTTTTATTTTTATTTTATTTTTCAATTTTGATATGGGAACTCCTAATTTTTTTAAAATCTTTGTCAGTTTACATAAAATTCACCTTTTTTTGCTGTAGAGTTCTGAGGTTGGTTTTATGTGTGTGTGTATTGCTGTGATTGAACCCAGATCCTCACACATGCTGAGTAAATGCTCTACCACTGAGCTACATCCCTGTCCCAAGTTCTGAGTTTTGCCAAATGCATATAGGTAGTTACATTACCACCATAATTAAGATGTAAAATAATTAAAGGACTAGGGTTGTTTGTGACTTAGTGGTAGAATGCTTGCCTAGTATATGCATAAGATTGTGGGTTCAATATTTGGTACTGCAAAATAATACAAAACAAAGCATTATAGAACAACTCCAACACTCTTGTACTACCCCTTTGTGATCAGCTCCTTACATCACTTAACTCATGGCTTATTTGTTTTCTGTTACTGTAATTTTGACTTTTCCAAAATGTCATATAAGTGAAATCATACAATATACAGCCATTTTTGCAGTGCTGGGGATGAAACCCAGGGCCTTGCACATGTTAGGCAAGTGCTCTACCACTAAGCTACATCCCTAGCCCCTATTTATTTTTTATTTTGAAACAGTCTTGCTCAGTTGTTGAAGGTCTTGCAGAATTGCTGAGGCTGACCTCAAATTTGGAATCCTCCTGCCTCAGCCTTCCGAGACTCTGAGATTATAAGCATGTACCACCTCTCCTGGTTATATCAGTATTATTTCCTTTTTATGTTACAGAGTAGTCCATTATATGGAGGTATACCATTCACCATGTGTGTTGTTTCTAGTTTTGGGTGATTTTATATAAAAAGCCACTATAAATATTTGTGTATAGGTTTTTGTGTGAATATATGTTTTCATTTCTTTTGGGTAAAATATTTAGGATTGAGACTGCTCAATCATATGGTAAAGGTATATTTAATATTAAGTTAATTAGTAACTACATACTGTGTGATTTTGCATTTCTATCAGCAATTTAGGAGAGTTCCAGTTTCTTTGATTACTATAAGCTCTTGTTATTAGCTGTTTATTTTTTTTGTTTTTGTTTTTGTTTTGAGGTAATGTCTATGTTGCCCAGGTTAACCTTGAACTTCTGGGCTCAAGCAGTTCTCCTTCCTTAACCTCCAGTGGAAGTGGGACTACAATCCCAACCATCATGCCTGGCTTAAATAATTAAAAATAATTTTTTTTGGTTGTCGATGGATCTTTATTTTATTTATTTATATGTAGTACAGAGAATCGAACCTAGTGCCTCACAAATGCCAGGCAAGCTCTCTACCACTGAGCCATAATCCCAACCCTGGCTTAAATTTTTAATTTTGTGTTGGTCTTTAGTTATTTTAATAAGTGTATAGTATGTTTTTAACTAATAAGTATGTAGTATGTTTTTAATTTCTATTTCCCTAGTTATTCGTAATGTTGACTATCTTTCCATGTGTTTGCTGCCTATCTTTGAAGTGTCTGTTCAGATCTTTTGACCATTTTTTAAAAATTGGGTAGTTTTTCTTATTAAGTTTTGAAAATTTGCTCTTTTTCTCTCCCTGCCTCTCCACACACATATGTCATTTTTCTGTCTTGTGATTTGCAAATATTTTCTTTCAATCTTTGACTTGTTTTTATTCTTTCTTTATTTTCTTTTATGGATAATGCTTTTGTTGTTGTATTTAAGGAATTTTTGCCTAAATAAAAGTTATATATTTTTTTCTCCTGCTTTTTTGTAGATTTTATAGTTTTCTGTTTTCAGTTAAAGACTATGATCTATTTCGAGTTGTTTTAGTATAAGATATAGATATAGTGCATGCCTGTAGTCCCAGAGACTCAGGAGGCTAAGCCAAAGATATTGCAAGTTTGAGGTTAGCCTCAGCATTTTAGTAAGACCCTCTCTCAAAAATAAATGAAAAGGACTGGGGATGTAGAGCACTCTTGGGTTCAATCTTCAGTGCTTTTTCCCCCACAAAAAAAGATATACGGTATGAGTCAAGGTTTAGTTGTTTCTTTTTTGTTTTTGTACCTGGGATTGAACTCAAGGGTGCTTAACCACTGAACCACATCCCACAGAGTCTTGCTGTGTTGCCCAGGGTTGCCTCAAACTGGCAATTCTCCTTTGTCAACCTCCCAAGTAACTTGGATTACAGGTGCACCACCACACCCAGTACAAGGTTCAGTTTTGTGCATGTGGGTGTCCCAATTATTCCAATAACATTTGTTGAATGTGCTTTCTTCATTAAATTGTCTTGTTTCCTTCATCAAAAATCAGTTGACCAAGCCAGGCATGGTGACACATGCCTGTAATGCCAGCAACTCAGGAGGCCGAGCCCATCTCAAAATTGAAAAAATAAAAAGAATCGGGATATAGCTCAGTGGTAAACCACTCCTGGGTTCAATCCCCAGTACCAAAAAAGAAAAAAAAAAATCGATCCTGGCCTGGGCTATTTAACAACATCTTGTCACAGAATTTAAAAAAAGGCGGGAGAGGGTTGCTGGGGATGTAGCCAAGAGGCAGAGTGCTTGCTTAGTATATGTGGGGCCTTGAGTTCAGTCTCCAGTCAGGGGTAGGACAGGGAGGCTATCTTTATGTGGTTGTCTTTTTTTCTTTTTTACAGAGAGAGAGAGAGAGAGAGAGAGATTTTTAAAAATATTTGTTTTCAGTTTTAGGTGGACACAACATCTTTATTTTATTTGTATGTGTTGCTGAGGTTCGAACCCAACGCCCCATGCATGCCAGGTGAGCGCGTTACTGCTTGAGCCACATCCCCAACCCCTGTGGTTGTCTTTAAAGGGAAAAGAACTCATGAAAAAGAAATATTTGAAAAGCAGTAACAATATAATAATTTATATAGCCATTACTGAATGTCAGACATTAACACTTTGCATATATTGACTCATTTAAATCCTCACAATAACCTTTAAGATACTATAGATATCATTTGGAATTATTGATGTGTGGAGTATATCAAGGAACTCAGGTAATTGGGCTGTTGATTTACCAATATAGGTGTCTTTTTCTTTTTTTGTTTTCTGGGCAGTGCTGGGATTAAACCCAGTGTCTCAGGCATGAAAGGCAATTGCTCTACCACTTAACTGTATATATCCACAACCTTTACAAATATGGCTTCTTGAGTAAATTGCTGTTTAGAGTACTAGAAACTAGAAGTGTGAAAAACTTCTGGTTAAACTCTTTGTATATCTCAGTATTGTATGTCTGACTTTCTAATGTTTGGGTTACTATTAGCTTTAAAAAAAAAAAAATACTCCCCCAACCCCCAGTGCTGGGGATTGAACTTTGTGTACATGGTAGACAAGAATTACATGTCCAGCCTTACTTCCAGCTTTAATTACTCACAATGGGACTACTGTCTCTTCTTTAGAAACTGATATACTGTTCATGGTTTTTCCATTTGATCATTGATGAATTGAACCTGGTAATTTTTTGTAGGCCTTCTTAAATGTACTTCTTTTCCTTATAATAGGCTCAATTGTTTGCCTTTTAAAGTTAAGCTTCATATTTTAAAAATAATTGTGAAATTCAGTTCTTTCTCCTAGAATGTAGTTTGTTAACATATTATTCATACTTTGTGAGACCAATTATGCAATTATTTTTATGCAATTAGAAAATATATCCTTGGGGCTGGGATGTGGCTCAAGCGGTAGCGCAGTCGCCTGGCATGCGTGCAGCCCGGGTTCGATCCTCAGCACCACATACAAACAAATATGTTGTGTCTGCCGAAAACTAAAATAAATGAATGAATGAATGAATGAAAGAAAGAAAGAAAAGAAAATATATCCTTGGTAGGTTACAACTTTCTGGTATTCTGAGGTTCCCAAAACAAAATTTATCTTTCTTTCTACCTCTAGTCATTGGGGCTCATTCATTCAGTGAACTCATTATTTATTCTTTGTTTTCAAATTTGCCAATACTGTCATTCTTCTGCATCAGATCTCAACCACTATGTGTAATAGATATTCTGCCTCTGTTTTACAGACCCAGAAAACTAAGTTCAGGGTATTTAGTAATTTGTATGGGATTATACCACATAGTAAAAATGTGGAAATTGAACCTTGTCTTCTGTCTTCAAGTTTAGCTGTAAGTCTTCTTTGTGTTGTATTAGTCTTCATCATTTGCTTTTTACAACAACTTGACCTTATACTGTATTTTGAGCGTTCTCTCCCTCCCTCCCTCTTTTTTTTCTTTTAATTTTTTTAGTTGTAGTTGGACACAATACCTTTATTTTATTTATTTTTATGTGGTGCTGAGGATCAAACTCAGTGCCTCACATGTGCATTCTACCGCTGAGCCACAACCCCAGCCCCTCTTTTTTCTTTTTTTAAATGGCTTTATTGTGCATCTTTAAGTACCGACCCCCCTGCCCTTTTTTTTTGTGGTGCTGGGAGTTGAACCCAGGGCCTCGTGCATGTGAGGCAAGCTCTCTACCAACTGAGCTATATCTCCAGCACCCCCACCTCTTTTTCTTAAAATATTTATTTTTTAGTTGTAGTTGGACACAATACCTTATTTATTTTTATGTGGTGCTGAGGATTCAACCCAGGGCCTTGCACATGCTAGGTAAGCACTCTACCACTGAGCCACAACCCCAGCTCTCTCTATCTCTTTTTGAGATGAAGTCTTGCTATGCTGCCCAAGCTGGCCTTGTGCTCTTGGGGATCCTCCTGCCTCAGCCTCCCAATTAGCTGGGAATCCTAGGTGTACCACGCTTGGCTCTGAGCTCTACTTTTCATGGAAATAGTATTCAAGCTTCATTCCATTTTATTTTACCCTCATACTTTTTTGTTCTTGTCTTTTTCTTTTTTTGTATAGAAATCTCTCTGTGTGTATGTGTAAAAGTATTTCCTTCCTTTCTGAATCATTTGAAAGTGAGTTGCAGACATGCTTTTTTATCCTGGAATACTTCAGTTTTGCCTGAAAAATTCCTTTTAAGAGCAGATTTTTAGAGCTATATAGATTGAACTGTAACTTACTTGCTCATATATCTTCAGTAGATGGCACTGGAGAACAATTATGCTATTTGGTGCTGGACCTAGAGCTGAACATTTCATTTCAAGTGAAATGTTTTTGTCATCGGTATTTATCTAGACCATTTTTACTGACTCTCCTGCCTGTTTTCTTTTTGGCTCTCACCGCTAGTTTCTGACACACCTAGAGCAAGTGTGAGAACTTATTACCTTACCCTACATAATGCTACCATTCAGAACCTAAGAATCCTTTTTCTGCTACTGTCTTTTCCCCTTTGCTCCCAGTACTCAGGTGTGTGTCATAGGGCGGGCTGAGTTTCAGTAAGCTCTTAATGTGGATACTGGAAACCCCATCTGCCTGCCAAGTTCTTTTGGCTCTAAGCAAAGTAGAGGCTTGGTACTTGTCATTCCTTTGCAGCAGTTGAGCTGAAGGAATGCTGTACAGCTTGTTTAAAGTTCCTTAGTGGCCTTGAGTGGGGTGTGTATAAGGGTGTGTGTAGAGATGTGAGGGTCTTATAATCTGTGTGGGAGATGTGGCTTCTTTCTCCGTGTCACATAAATCAGTAGGCACATGGTAGACAAGTGCTCTAACATTGAGTTACATCTCCAGTCTTACTTTTAGCTTTAATCACTTGTAATGGGACTACTGTACCTTTTTTTTTTTTTTTTTTGAGAGAGAGAGAGAATTTTTTAATATTTATTTTTTAGTTTTCGGCGGACACAACATCTTTGTTTGTATGTGGTGCTGAGGATCGAACCCGGGCCGCACGCATGCCAGGCGAGCGCGCTACCGCTTGAGCCACATTCCCAGCCCTACTGTACTTTCTTTAGAAATTGAAATACTGCTCATGTTTTTTTCCATCTGAATCATTGATGAACTGATCCTGGTCATGAGTGCCTCCTTATGATCAGAACTGTGATAGAAGATTTTGGAATAGTATAATAAAATACATAATTGACAGTGCATAGTGAAAACAATTCTGGCTCTGCCACATACTAGCTTTGAATTGGGCAATTTAATGTCTTTAAGCCTCACTTTATTCTTCTGTAAAATTGAACTATTAATATCTACCTGATAGGGCTATTGTGAAGATTAAATGAAGAAGTATATAGTGTTTAGCATATGTCTGACACTGTTATTATTGTGTTTCATGTAGTCATATTCAAGACATATGACTGATACCATATAAAACAAATGGAGTAATAAAACACAGCGAATAATATGACAGTATGGTGTATAATCAAATCCTTTGTGATGTGTGACGATTATAAATAGTCTGGGAATTTAGAGAAGAGAAGGAACAGTTTTGTGCAACTATCTAATATTCTTGTGAGTTTTTCCTCTGGACTTGCTATGGACAATTTTAGGTTCTTTCCTAGAATGTGATTAAAATGTAAAAGCTTTTTTTTTTTTTTTTTAAATGGTGCACACAGTGGGAAGGAAGCGAGAAATTTGAATAACTTTAGAAATTTATCACTTAATGTTTTCATTTTTTTTCTTATGTGGATATGCAGGTAATAGGAAATCTTAAAAGCTAGAGATTAGATGATTTCCTTCCAGGAAAGGTGTTTGCTTTGATATTATTCACTGTTGCTTCATGGGCATTTTAGTTGAAAACTATAGTTGGCCTCAGTGAGCCCTTCTGGTATAATCTAAGGATTAAATCATTTGTTACTCAAATTATCTCTCTGATCCTCTGTCAGAAATCATTGAATAAAAAAAAATCAATCAATCAAACAGAGGATGGGAGGAGATTTAGTTCTGTTGGACGTGGTGTTAAGAAATGTGGTTTACAGCTGGGATTGTGGCTCAGCAATAGAGCGCTCACCTACCATGTGTGAGGCCCTGTGTTCGATCTTTAGCACCACATAAAAATAAATAAATAAAGATATTGCGTCCAACTACAACTAAAAAATAAATGTTAAAAAAAATGTGGTTTACTTACCAAGAATGTTTCTCTGAGATGCGACATCTTTACTCAAAACAAGAGTCCAGATAGCTAACTTATCCCTCCCACCTTTAGAGTTTTTCAAAACCATACACATGGAAAACACTTTTTAAAAAGTGCTTTACTCCAAACATCCAAAAGAAATGTAATTCTAGTTTGGAGTGTGCTTACCTAATGATTTTTTTGTTTGTTTTATTTTTGTTAGCCTGATTCTGGAACATTTGTATCTTTAAATTTTTATTCATATCAAGTCATCAACTTTCTTTTCCTTCAAGAAAATTTCAGAGAGGTTTCCCAAGAAAATAAAACTGTTTATACCTTTTTTTTTTTTAACATTTGAGTGTTTCTCTTTTTTTGCTGCTGCTGGTACGGTTTTTTTTTTTTTCCCTTTTTCTTTTTTGGCATTGTTTGCCAAGGTTTCAAGTTTATAGTGAGAGGTGAGGCAACGTTGATCTTGGCAGAACAGTGCAAAGCCAGTAAAGTCATTAAGTGACGCAAGCTTTTGATTTTTTTTTTCTCCCCTTTCTGTTGAAGCTCTCTGGCACAGCTGGCTATTCTAGTTCCAGAAGAAAAGAAACATTCTGAAGATCTGGTTGGGAAGCTAGAAGAAATTTAGGGCACATTAAAAAGAAGCAACAGAGAATAACAACAACAAAAATTCTTAGCTTTGTGAGATATTTGTCAGTTGTTCAGAAATTGAGTTTTTGCAGTAAAGGATGATGGGACAAGGCCGTGGAGGGCAAGGAGGGTTATGTTGGATTCCTGCTTATCTGTCTGCCTCTCCTTCCAGTTGGAAAAAATCTTCAGTCCATAAGAAGCATTGTAAACAAGACTGAAGAACATGTCTTTCCCTGATTTTGGATGCTGCTGGAGTTGAGGATTACGTCCATTTCACCAGGACTTTTTGGAGGAAGTTCAAGAAAAATAGAAAGAAGCAATACTAAAGAACTTCTCTACATTAATCCTGTGCTTTGTTACACTTTGGACAGTGGGGCAAGTGAGGGATAGCACCATCATCTGGACCTAGAGGCTACATGAATTCCTTGAACTACATATTTGATGTTTGGAAATTTATAAAGTCAAAGTGTTTCAACATAAACTCACCAAGTTCTGGATTCTCTATCTTTTGAGGATTTCAGCAGATAAAATTTACCTGCCCAAAAGATACAAAGCCTTCTCTGTGTTTTCAAGCTAAATGTGAACAGTTATGTCTTGGAAAAGAAATTATTTTTCAGGGGGCCGTGGCAGTGTCCAAGGGATGTTTGCACCTCGAAGCTCAACCTCCATAGCCCCCAGCAAAGGCCTCAGCAATGAGCCAGGGCAAAATAGCTGCTTCCTCAATAGTGCCCTGCAGGTAAGAGTAATTTTTTAATTTTTAGTGAATGTTAAGTTTTTGTTTGCTGATGTTATGTTTCTGGTACTCTTTTAAATATAATAATTGACAGTGTGAATCATTTTTTTAAGTTTATCAGTGTGATCTTAGGCAGGTCTTTTTATTTTTGGAATTCCAATTAACTTATTTATAGAAATGGGAATAATAATGATACTAGAAACAACAGTAACTATAACTACTGCTATTTACCTACTTAAATAGTATTAGTTAATAGTTCAGGTGATCTTTCTACTTGCTTATTAACTTTTATCCTAAATTGGATACTACTGTTTCCTTTTTGAGACAAGATGTCTTATCACCCTAGTTGTATTTCTCTAGTACAGAGAACAGAGTTCTTTCTACAAGTTAGAGACTTTCAATGTTCATGTCTCATATATTTAAAAAATTTTTTTTTTTTTTAGTTGTAGATGGACACAATATCTTTGTTTATTTATTTTTATGTGGTGCTGAGGTTCAAACCCGAGTGCTTCACAGGTGCGAAGCAGGTTACTCTACCACTGAGCTGCAGCCCCAGCCCCTGTTCATGTCTCATATTCATGTTCTCTAAAGAATGGAGTTCAGTCTTTGTTCTCTCCTTCATCTTCTCTCTCTCAGCCTTCCTGTATTGGCTCATGATCATTGTGTCTGGTTAAATATGCTTGAAAAGAGCTAGAGGAAAGTAAATTCCCTAAGGTAATTATCTACCCTAGGTGTTCCCTTTTTCTCTTGCATGCCACTTTAGTGGTCTCAGAATCTCAAAGCTTCTCCTCTGCCTATTCAGGCCCACAGAGTATTTTGTTTATCCCCTCTGGTCCAATTCTCAAGTAATTACTTTCTCTTCTTTTCTCTCTGTTATTGTAAAAGTAAACAAAGTTTGCTATCCAAGACAATTACACTTGTATGAAATTATTAGCATGATGTCTCAGATTTAGTAAGAAAATAGGTTGCTATGAGAGAAGAAAAGATAGCACAATGTATTTGCTATAAAGGATCCTGGACTAGGAAATTAGGAGACTTGGATTCTTATTGTAGCACTTTTATAGACTAGCTGCATGACCTTGTACAGGTAATACTGAGTTTCTCATTCATAATACAAGAATCTTGTAAGCTTATCTATATAATAAAAGTTTTATACACTTTCTCAATTTTCAAGTTTTTATTTGGAAACATTAAAAAATTCTATGTTGTCAAACCTATAGAAAGAGCTTAAGTGTTTTTCCTAAAATTTCAGATAGTTAGATAAGGTTGATTAGATTTTTCTCCCAGATAATACATAGTAGTTTTTTTCTTTTTTGGGGGGGTGGGGGTATCAGGGAACTCAGGGGCACTCAACCATTGGGCCAGATCCCCAGCCATATTTTGTATTTTATTTAGAGACAGGGTCTCACTGAGTTGCTTAGTACTTCGCTTTTGCTGAGGGTGGCTTTAAACTCGTGATCCTCCTGTCTCAGCCTTCTGACCCACTGGGATTATAGGTATGCACCATGGTGCCAAGCTATCCCTAGCTTTTTTTTAAATTTTGAGATAGGTCTTGCTAAGTTGCCAAGGATGGCCTTGAATTTATGAGTCTCCTTCCTCTGTCTCCCAACTGGCTGGGATTATAACCATGTGCCACTGTGCCCAGGTTGTATTGGAATTTGTCTGATGTTTTTGTCACGATTAGACTGGGGTAATGGATTTTGAAGAGGAAGACCATAGAAGTAAAGTATCATTCTTTTACATCATATCATGAGTACATACTATGAATATGATTTATCATTGTTGATATCACTATTGTTTTTATCCTATTGACTTCAAGAGATCACACCTCAGAAGTTAAAAAATTGTGAATTTTTCATACTGTAGTCCAAGCTGCTCCTCCTTCTGTTTTTTCTCCTTCCCCCACCCCACTCCCAGTCCCTCACACCTGGTAGGCAAGCACTTTCTCACTAAGTTATATCTTTAGCCCTGTTTATTTTATTTTGAGATTTACTAAGTTGCCCATCCCAGCTTTGAATTTACAATCCTCCTACCTCAGTCTTCTCAGTAGCTGGTGTTACGGATGTGAGCCACTACAGTTCAAGCTTCTGTTATAAGTTTTAAAATATATTTGCTTTTCTTGTGTGGACTATTAAAATAAAATCTGTATTCTACAGTGTTTTCTATTTTTCCTTTGTCGTGGTGGGGATCAAACCCAGGACTTCACACATGCTAATTGAGTGCTCTACCATTGAACTATATACCTAGCCCTATTTCTGCACTTTCAATCTATAAATTTCTTCTTCAGGATCACATTTCATATATGTCAGACCATGGTTTTTTTTTTTCCTGTGTGACCTTTATTTCATGTTCAAATTAATGTTTTCTCCAAAATACTTTCATTTATCCTCATGTTATTTACCTCACCTTTTTTTGGTGTTTGTTTTAATCTATTAGGATGAGCTTTTCTCTTGAGAATAAAGATTGCTTCTCCAATCATTACTTATGTATGCTTGAACTGTTGAATTTAGAATTAAACAGTGGCTCTTTATAGAGAAATGAAGTGTTTTCACTTTTTTGCTAGGTTTTGTGGCACCTGGACATCTTTCGTCGTAGCTTTAGGCAGCTGACAACTCACAAATGCATGGGAGATTCCTGCATCTTTTGTGCTCTCAAGGTAAAATGCTTCCGATTTGTTTCTTCCACTGTCTTTAGATTGTCAAATTGTCCATATTGAAGGGGTTTGATTAATGTCAGAGTTTGTTATTGAATTATCTGCCTGTGGTTTAGAGCAAAGATTGATGTGATTAGTTTTGTTTGCTTCAAACTAATTACTTTGGTAGTCTTTTTCTTCTGAACCTTTTTTCTTGTATAGCTCTATTTGACATGATAGGATTCTATTCAGGTGGGCTTCTCCTTTGAGTATTAACCTGAAAAAACAATATTAAATTTCACATTGAAAGAATAAATAACTAAGGGTTTTTAATGAAAGTATCTATTGTGTGTTAAAATTTTCCCATTTTGTAATGTTTACCATTATCACATTTAATAGATTCTTTTTTAAGAAAGAATATTTAGGGCTGGGGATGTGGCTCAAGCGGTAGCGTACTCGCCTGGAATGCGTGCGGCCCGGGTTCGATCCTCAGCACTACGTACAAACAAAGATGTTGTGTCCGCTGAAAACTAAAAAATAAATATTAAAAAAAATATTTATTTTTTAGTTACCTTTATTTCTATGTGGTGCTGAGGATTGAAGCCAGGGTCTCATAAGTTTGAGGAGGCGAGCGCTCTACTGCTGAGTCACAACCCCAGTCCTTAATAGATTCTTTTTTTTTTTTAGTTGATGGACCTTTATTTTATTCATTTATTTTTATGTGGTGCTGAGAATTGAACCCAGTGCCTCAGACATGTGAGTCAAGTGCTCTACCACTGAGCCACAACCCCACCCACCCCCTTCCCCGGTTAATAGATTCTTTATATCAATTCTCCACCTCATGTTTTATCTGGCTCTAAGGTTTTCATATCTGAAAAAAGAGGAAAATTGGGATTTGTTTAGAGATAAGGAAAATGAGAGATTTTTATATCAGATTATACACACACACACACACATACATATATATGTATTTTTTTGTTTGTTTGTTTGTTTTTGTTCTTTTTTGGTGGGGATATCCGATATTGAACTCAGGGGCACTCTACCGCTGAGCCACATCCCCAGCCCTATTTTGTATCTTACTTAGAGACAGGATCTCACTGAGTTGCTTAGCACCTTGCTTTTTTCTGATGCTGGCTTTGAACTTGAAAACGTACTGCCTCAGCCTCCTAAACTGCTGGGATTAATTACAGGCCTGAGCCACCATGCCCAGCTCAGATTTTAGATATATTGTTAAAGAGAAAGAACTATGATATGTAAAGGACCATATATTTACCAGCATATAGGTTGCTTACGTATTTTTGGTCCAGGTATACAATAGATTATTTGTGTGTGGACAAATTTAAATCTTTCATATTGAGTTACTAAGTTTCTAGAGTTTTGTTTTGTTTTTTTGTCTCTTGAAGTCTGGATTCTTGGTTTGTCATAGGGATACTTCATGTGATCTTCATATATTTAATTTAATTGCTTTTATATTTTAAGTAGAACTTATGACCAGAAAAAATATAGAATTTCCCAATTATATTGGTTATTTTTCAGTTACTGACTCAAAAAACTTTTCAGCACATATCACTTTAGAGTTTTATTTTCCTTTATTTAAAATTGTAGATGGACATAATACCTTTATTTTATTTATTTATTTTCATGTGATGCTGAGGATTGAACCCAGTGCCTCACACATGCTAGGCAAGCACTTATACCACTGTGCTACAACCCTAACCCTGCTTGGAGTTTTAAATCCATGAATAGGACCTTAGAAATAGTTAGATGAGTCTTTTGAACTTTTTTTTTTTTTTTAAAGAGAGAGAAAGAGAGAATTTTTTAATATTTATTTTTTAGTTTTCGGCAGACACAACATCTTTGTTTGTATGTGGTGCTGAGGATCGAACCTGGGCCACACGCATGCCAGAGGAGCGCACTACCGCTTGAGCCACATCCCCAGCCCGAGTCTTTTGAACTTTTTGCCACTTGGATCACAAACGTCTTTCTTTCTATCCTAGTTGGAACCATTGTAACTTGTAGCAAAATATAGAATATAGGTTGGTTAATTGAAGAATTAAAAAAAGTGTGTGTGTGTGTGTGTGTGTGTATGTGTGTATTTTAATACTGGGAATTGAACCCAGGGTATCACTGAGTTGCATCCCCAGACCTTTTTATTTTTATTTTATTTTATTTTTTGAGAACAGGTCTTGTTATGTTGCTGAGGCCGACCTTGAACTTAAAACCCTCCTGCCTCAGCCCCTAAGTAGCCGGAATTACATGTATGTGGCACTATGCCTCACCCCAGCCCTTTTTTATCTTGTGATAGAGTCTTGCTAAGTTTTGCAGTCTGGCCTCAGACTTTTGATACTTCTGCCTCAGTCTCCTAAGTAGCTGGAATTACAGGCATGTGTTACTGTTGCCAGCTAAATATGATTTTTTTTTGCATTTAAATAACATTTAATGATATGGAAACAATATCCTGATAAGTGAAAAGCCTAAATATAAAACTGATTTTATGGGGTGGAGTTGTAGCTCAGTGGTAGAGCGCTTGCCTAGCACATGTGAGGCACTTGGTTTAATCCTCAGCACCACATAAAAATAAAAAGGAATAAAATAAAAGTATTTAAAAAGAGTAATGTTACAATATAACCCTAACTTATTAAAATTTTCTTTTTGCCTTTGTATATCAAAAGCAGGGTGTTTGGAAACCATATATTAATAGTGATGATATCTGAGCTAAATATGAATTTTAATATACCAAATCTTTTAAAAGTTGACTGTAATATTCCCTATGTGTCCATTCAGACAGAAATGCATTCAAAAGAGCATTTGACCTGATTTTCCAAGTCATACATTGATTGATATTAAGTATCTTATTTTAGATAATTTCAGTATCCCCTTGGTCAACAAGACCAAGAGAAGTCTGATTTGTGGTATTAAAACTATTCTAGGGAGATACTTTCTAGGTAGATGTTAATCCTGGAATGATTCTCCTGAAACTGGAAACTCATATTACAAAAAGGAAAGAAGGAATTATATATTTTATATGACCATTGACATTCCCTCCCCCCCCCCACCCCTTTTTTGTGGTCCTTGGGGTTTAACCCAAGGGAGCTCTACCACTGAGCTATACATCCAGCCTTTTTTACTTTTTATTTTGAGACAGGGTCTCACTAAGTTGCTGAGGCTGGCTCAAACTGGCAATCTTCCTGCCACAGCCTCCGGAATCACTGAGATTACTGGTGTGCACCACTTCACTATCTTCTAACATTGCCTCTTTGACTAGTTAGAACTGTCCAGGAGGGATTGTGGAAAACTGTGTGCCACACTTGTTTTGTGGAGGGACAAATTGTCAGTTTAATATAAATCAGTATCATATAAGCCAGAGAGATGAAAACCAACCATCAGACATTGCAGGATACGCTCTGAGAATCTGCTAGAACTGAGGAAATTTCTTCAGTCCCTTTCAGAGGAACAGTTGCTTGTGATGGTAGGTTAAATGAACTTTGGGGATCAAAGACTATATTTTGGGTCTTTATAATCCTGGGGATGTTAGAATTCTCACTTTCCTTGGTACATTACTAAGGAAAATAAATTAGTTGGTGTATGTGCTGCCAACTAATTTATGTTCCTTATTTAGTGCCCGCTTCGGCAGCACATACACCAACTAATTTATTTTCCTTATGTGCTTCTGTTTTATGTTGGGAGTATATAAAATACCAATTTCTTTCCCCCAAAAGTACTTGTTCGCCCTCCAGTGATATATATATATATATATATATATATATATATATATATATATATATATATATGATAATTGGGCTGTAGTTTGCACACATTTCATGCTTTAGATGGCATTGTTTGTATTCTTTTAATTTTCCAATTTTTAATTTGAAAATTATAAACAGACTTATAATGCAAATGGATTAATGTGAAAGTGCGAATGAGTTCAATTTAATTTCATTATTATTTACTTATTTTAAATAAATTTTAATTTATTAATTTTTTGGCACTGGGGATTTTTTAAAAATTGCTTTTATTTTTTAAATACATGACAGCGGAATGCATCACAATTCTTATTACACATATGGAACACAATTTTTAATATCTCTGTTTGTATATAAAGTATGTTCACACCAGTTCATGTTTTCATACATGAAAATGATGTCCATCACATTCCACCATCATTGCTAACCCCAAGCCTCCTGCCTTCCCCTCCCACGCCTCCACCCTACCTAGAGTTTATCTATTCATCCTATGCTCCCTCTCCCTACCCCACTATGAGTCAGTCACCTTATATCAGAGAAAACATTCGGCATTTGTTTTTTTGGGGATTGGCTAACTTCACTTAGCATTATCTTCTCCAACTGCATCCATTTACCTGCAAATGCCATGATTTTATTCTCTTTTATTGCTGAGTAAAATTCCATTGTGTATGTAATGCACATTTTTTTATCCATTCATCTACTGAAGGGCATCTAGATGATTCCACAGTTTAGCTATTGTGAATTGTGCTGCTATAAACATTGATGTGGCTGTGTCCCTGTAATATGCTATTTTTAAGTCCTTTGGGTATAGACCAAGGAGAGGGACAGCTGGGTCCAATGGTGGTTCCATTCCCAGTTTTCCAAGGATTCTCCATACTGCTTTCCATATTGGCTGTACCAATTTGCAGTCCCACCAGCAATGTATGAGTGTACCTTTTTCCCCACATCCTCGCCAACACTTATTTTTGTCTTCATAATAGCTGCCATTCTGACTAGAGTGAGATGGTATCTTAGTTTTGATTTGCAGTTCTCTAATTGCTAGAGATGATGAACATTTTTTCATATATTTGTTGATTGATTGAATATCCTCTTCTGAGTAGTGTCTGTTCATGTCCTTGGCCCATTTATTAATTGGGTTATTTGTTTTTTTGGTGTTTAGCTTTTTGAGTACTTTATATACCCTAGAGATTAGTGCTCTATCTGATGTGTGAGGGGTAAAAATTTGCTCCCAAGATATAGGCTCTCTATTCACCTCACAGATTGTTTCTTTTGCTGAGAAGAAACTTTTAATTTGAGTCCATCCCATTTATTTAATCCAGGGACACTTTATCACTGAGCCACATCCCCAGCCCTTTTTATTTTTTATTTTGAGACAGGGCCTCACTAAGATGCTGAGGCTAGCTTTGAACTCATGATCCTCCTACCTCAGTCTTTTGAGTTGCTGGGATTATAGATATATGCCAGTATGCCTGGCTGAATTTAATTTTAGTAGCTAAGAAATTTAAATTATTAGAATCACCATAGTTTTTAATTGGTAGTCCTTCATTCAAACTATAGGGCTTCACTTTTTGAGAGAAGGTAAGAAATGATAAGTGTATGGAGGAGTAAACCTGGGAGGGATCATAAGTGCTTAGATTCTCCTGAGGGATATCTCTTATTGTTTCCCACTTTAAAACTGTTTTTATAAGTGTGGCACAGGGGCATATAATCCCAGTGACTTGGGAGGCTGAGGCAGAAAAATCACAAGTTCAAGGTTAACCTCAGTAACATTTTTTTTAATATTTATTTTTTAATGGGACACAATATCTTTATTTTATTTATTTGTTTTTTGTGGTGCTGAGGGTTGAACCCAGGGCCTTGCACATGCTAGGCAAATGCTCTACCACTGAGCCACAACCCCAGCCCCTCAGTAACTCTTAATAAAGCCCTAATCAGGTTGGCAAGACCCTGTCACCAAAAAAGAAGGGGTGGGGGTGGCGGCGATGGGATGTAGCTGAGTGGTAGAATGCCCCTGGGCTCAATTCCTTGTACCCCCCCTAAAACAAAATGAAAACAATAAGTTTATCATTAATTAGATTCTAGTCAGTGTAATAAGACAAGAAAAATTAAAAAGAAAAGATATAAAGACTGGAAAGAAAGAAAGTTGTCATTATTTGCAGAGGAGGTGATTGACTATTAAAGAGTGAGAAATGTAGCTCAGTGGTAGAATGCTTTGTTAGCATGTGTGAGGCTTTAGATTCAACCCTCAAGACTGGGGGGAAACAAAAGAAGAGGTGATTGAGTATTAATAAAATTCTAGGACTGGGGATGTAACTTAGTGGTGGACTGCCAGTCTAGCATGCCTGAGGCCCTGGGTTTGATCCCTAGCAGTGAGAAAACACACAAAAAACAAAACAAACAACAAAAAAAAGAAAAAGAAAAGAAAAAAACATCCAAAGAGGCAAAGGAAGTGGCTCGCACCTGTAGTACCAGCTACTTGGGAGGTGGAGGCAGGAGGATTTCTGGTGCCCAGGAGTTCAAGTCCAGCCTGGGTAACATAGTAGACAACAAACAAAAGCTCACCTTGTTTTTGAAATTTTGTTACAATGGAATGATTCTGTTTAAAATTTGTGTGTGTCTTTTTTAGTTGATATATTCAAAATCATCCATGTGGGGGCTGGGATTGTGGTTTGGCGGTGGAGTGCTTGCCTAGCACATTCGAGGACCTGGGTTTGATCCTCCACACCACATAAAAATAAACAAAATAAAACTATTAAAAAAATTACCCATGTAGTATGTAGTTCCAGTTTGTTTTCATTATTATATGGTATTTCTTTTTTTATTTAATTTAGTTATACATGACAGTATAACTTTGTCTAGTTTAACCACCATTTGACCCATTATTTGTGTAAATAAATCAGTGTTTGTCCATCTTATTGCTGGTAGTCATTTGAATTGAATTGTTTCTAGTTTTGTATTTTTATGAACAATTTTGCTAAAGAGCATTCTTATACATATGTATACACATATCTTTTGTGTACATGCCCAGGAACAGGATTAGTGGATCATAAAATTTATGTTTTTAATGTTTTTAGATAATGTCAACTGTTTTCCAGTATTTCCATATGTTTTACAATATGGTGGTGTTAATGTGTATTCTGATCATCAGTTTTTCCTGGAAGCTGAGAAAAGTCAATTCTGAAATTTGTATGACAGTGAAAAATAAGACTCTCCTGAAGAGTAATAACAAAGTGAACAACTTGCTGAATGTATTGGTCACAGTATTTATTTCTCATTCACATTACTTGCCCATTGTACATTAGTAGGGAAACCTTACAAATTATAATCAGTTAGTAACTCAGGTGATGTAGGAACCTAGCTTGACATGATAATAGCTTTCTTATTATCATGTATAACTGCCATTTTACCCACCAGCTGACTCTGGCATGCATTTTGAATCTTATATATTGGATAAATAAAATTGTTAAGATAGCCTGGTGCAGTCGTGCATGTCTGTAATCTCAGTGGCTAAGAAGACTGAGGCAAGAGAATCGTGAATTCAAAGCTAGCCTTAGCAACTTAGTGAGGCCCTAAGTAACTCAGCAAGACCTGGTCTCTAAATAAAATTTTAAAAAGGGCTGGAGCGGGGGCTGGGATTGTGGCTCAGTGGTAGAATGCTCGCCTAGCATTCATGAGGCACTGGGTTAGATCCTCAACACCATATAAATGTAAAATAAAGATACAGGTCTACCTAAAACTAAAAAATAATATTTTTTTTTTTTTTTAAAAAGGGCTGAAAGGGCTGGGGTTGTGGCTCAGTGGTAGAGTCCTTGCCTGGCATATGTGACACACTGGGGTTGATTCTCAGCACCACATAAAAATAAATAAATAAATAAAATAGGGGTCTTGTGTCCATTTACAATATATATATATAAAGAGCTGGAGATGTGGCTCAGCGGTTGAGTTCAATCCCCAGTAATCAATCAATCAATCAATCATCCCCCTGAAAAACAAACTATTAACATATATCAGTTAAGAAATAATTCAGGCATCAGTGGCAGAGACAAAACACTTAGCTGACACCCCCACCCCCGCTTTTTTTGGCCACATTCCCAGCCCTATTTTGTATTTTATTTAGAGACAGGGTCTCACTGAGTTGCTTGGTGCCTCGCCATTGCTGAGGCTGGCTTTGAATTCACAATCCTCCTGCCTCACAGCCTCCCGACCTGCTGGGATTACAGGTGTGCCCCACTGTGCCTGGCAGTCTTTTTTTTTTAATAACTTTATTTTTACTTATTTATGTTTTTATGTGGTACTAAAGATCAAACCCAGTGTCTCACGTGTGCTAGAAAAAGTTCTACCACTGAGCCACAACCCCAGCCCCATGTTAATAGTTTTTGAGAAAGCCTAGGTACATTCCAGTTGGCCATAGACTAACTTTGTCTAGTTTAACCACCATTTGACTCAACTATCCCTCTCCTTGGCCTATACCCAAAGGACTTAAAAACAGCATACTACAGGGATACAGCCACATCGATGTTTATAGCAGCACAATTCACAATAGCTAACCTAAATAAAATACCCTTCAGTAGATGAATGGATAAAAAAAAATCCTTCAGTAGATGAATGGATAGAAAAATGTGGCGTATATAAACAATGGAATATTACTCAGCAGTAAAAGAGAATAAAATCATGGCATTTGCAGGTAAATGGATGCAGTTGGAGAAGATAATGCTAAGTGAAGTTAGCCAATCCCCCAAAAAACAAATGCCGAATGTTTTCTCTGATACAAGGAGGCTGATTCATACTGGGGTAGGGAGAGGGAGCATGGGAGGAATAGAGGAGGAGAGGGGAGAGGGGTGGGAAGAGAAGGGAAGGGGCATAGGGTTAGAAATGATGGTGGAATGTAATGGACATTATTATCCAAAGCACATGTATGAAGACATGAAATGAATTGGTATGAATATACTTTGTATACAACCAAAGATATGAAAAATTGTGCTCTATATGTGTAATAAGAATTGTAATGCATTCTGCTGTCATATATAAATAAAAAAATTAAAAAAAGAATTACTCAGAAATACACACACACACACACACATACACACCCCTTCCTCCCACTTTGGGGTGCAGGGATCTTCCTTTCTTGCTGCCACCCAAGACACAGTGCTGTTCTTAATGTGCTAATAATTTGCAGTCTTGGATATTTGTCTGCCTCCTTCTTTGTTCTCTTTGCATATTCCACCTTTGGCGGCTAGTTCTTGGACACTATATTTCTCTGAATTAGGTACCAAAGCTGCAACCCTTTTGAATATTATTGGTTGCTAAGTTAGAGGGACAAAAAGTTCTATAGAATTTTGTGTGGGAAATTTAAGTGTTCAGCAGTTCTCTTCTACTCACAGCTCATTAAGCAGAATGAATCATCTTGACCTGTTGAACCAAGTGGATCAGGAAGTATGATTCTTTAATGATCCCTTGGGCAAGCAGTATTGATGATTATACTTTACCAGAAATCAAAATTTATAAAACGGTAGTAAATGTTACTTGTAGTACAATACTATTTATAAGTAAACAAATGGAATAAAATCAAGATTTCCGAAACAGATATATTAGAGACTTGCCACTTGCTTGTGAACCAAAGATAAAGTGAACTTTTCAATAAACGGTGCTTAGATAATTGTTTACTCATAAAGGGGGGGGGGGAGAAATTAGATCCCTACTTCATATTATACAAAATTTAAAAAATTTTAGAACTATGAATTTAAAAATGGATACATTTTACTATAGAAAATTCAATAATTTCTCTTCACCAAAAAGACTCCATAGGGAGAGAATAAAGATAAGGCTATAAGCTGGACATATCGGTTCATGCCTGTAATTCTAGAAGCTCAGGAGGGTGAGGAAGCAGGATTGCAAGGTCCAGACCAGCCTTGACAATTGAATGAAATCCTGTCTTAAAATAAAAAATAAAAAGGACTTGGGATGTAGTTCAATGATAGAGTGATCCTGGGTTCAATCTCCAGCACAAGCAAAACAAAACAAAAAAGTGAGGGGGGTTATAAACTAATTGGAAGGAGAATACCTGTAGTATGTACAATCAACAAAGAATTAGTATCCAGTACAGAACTCCAGAGAAAATTTCCTATAAAGAATGAGTAAAAGATAAATGAGTCAAGAGAAAAATGGGCAAAGATATAAACAGGTATGTTTCAGAATAGGAATCTCAAATGATCACTAAGTATGTGTAAGATGTTTACCCCAATTAGTAATTTAAGAAATGTAAGTTAAAACATTCTTTTCAGGGGCTGGGGTTGTGGCTCAGTGGTAGAGCTCTTGCTCAGCATGCGTGAGGCACTGGGTTCGATCCTCGGCACCACATAAAAATAAAATAAAGGTTATTATGTCTACCTACAACTAAAAAAACAAATATAAATCAAAAACAAACCCAATACTTTTCATGTTGATAGGAAATTAAAAATCTGATAAAATTAAATGTTTCCAAATAGGTAGAATAATGAGAATTTGTATACATATATTGTTAGTTGGAATATAAGTTAATGTCACTACTTAAGAAAACAGTTTGTCATTACCTGGTAAAATTGAACTTGCATATAACCCAGCAGTTCTATTCCTATATAGGCATTGTAGAAGACTTCTTGATACATAATATCAGTTATACTCAGGAATGTTGAAAGTAGCATCTCTAGTGATTACAGGAAAATAGAAACAACCTGTTCAAACTACTGTAGAATGGAATTTTAAATTATGGTTTATCCCCATAGTAAAATACTATATGGTAGCAAAAATGATGACTTGCCATTACATACATCAATTTGAATTAATCTCAGAAACACCACATTGAATGAAAAAAAATCAAGTCACAGAAGATGGTGGATTTAAGATAAGGTTAAGCGCTTCTGGTTCAATCCCCAGTACCCAAAACAAAACAAACAAAAAACGGGTAAAAAAATAAACATCGTTTAGGGATACATGCCTAATAAAACTGTAGAGAAAAAGGTAGTGATTTTCACGAAAGTCAGAATAGTAGTTGTTCTGGAAGGTATAGTGAGAGGAATGTCATTATTTGGGGATTTTCAGTCTCCTTAATTTCTTAAATTGAGTAAATGGATATGTGGACATTTATTATTCTTCTGTGCTATGTAAATAAATGTATACGTGGATATATAATGTTTGCCCCTTTTTTGTGGGGTGTGGGGGAGGGTACTGGGGATTGAACCCAGTACCTGAACTGGCACTCTGTCTCTGAACTACATCCCCAGTCCTTTAAATTTTTTGTTTTATTTTGAGACCAGGTCTTGGTAAGTTGCTTGCTTTGAACTTACTATCATCTTGCCTCAACCTCCCAAATTGCTGGGATTGCAAACATGTGCTTTGTACCTAACTGTTCATGCTTTATTTTTAGGGGGTGAGAGGGTACTGGGGTTTGAACTCAGGGGCAACCACTGAGCCACATCTCCAGTCTTATTTTGCATTTTATTTAGAAACGGGGTCTCAGTGTGTTGCTTAGTGCCTTGCTTTTGCTGAGGCTGGCTTTGAACTTGTGATCCTCCTGCCTCAGCCTCCCCAGCCACTGGGATTACAGGTGTGCACTATTGTGTCTGGCTATTGGTGCTTTTACTATTTTATAACCTTTAAGTGCCTCCTAGTTATCTCTTAAATCACTTAAAATTGCATGATTATAGACTTTTTAAAGCCTAATTCCATGCTTCTTTTCCTCTCCTTTACCAGGTACTCTGAATTTCAGCTGTGATAGCAGATAGCATACCTGGTATGCCTATTTCTTGACAAATTTTAGGTGTCATTCAGTTTGCCTGCAGTGTTTGCTCTCCTCAGAAGTTACTTTTTTTTTTTTTTTTGGCGTACTGGGAATTGGACTCAGGGCCTTGTGCTTGCTAGGCAAGCACTCTACAGCCGAGCTAACTCGAGGTAGTATATTAGCATCTTAATCAAGAAAGTATGTGCTCGCTTCGGCAGCACATATACTAAAATTGGAACGATACAGAGAAGATTAGCATGGCCCCTGCGCAAGGATGACACGCAAATTCGTGAAGCGTTCCATATTTAAAAAAAAAAAAAAGTAATTTTAGGGCCTGGGGATATAACTCAGTGGTAGAGTGCCTGCCCATCCCCCCACCTCCAAAAAAGTAATTTTTGTGGATAAGGGATGTGGCTCAGTGGTATAGAGTTTGCCTGGCATCACAAGGTCCTGGGTTCAGTCCTTAGCACATATACCCCCCATAGGCAATTTTAGGGTTTATGGGAAGAGCTCAGTGGTTGAGCACTTTCTTATCATATGTGAAGACCTGGGTTTAAACAGTTTCCAGAGCTACAAAAGAAAACAAAACATTCTGTGTCTTAATCTTTGACTTACTAATATTTATCTTAGCTGAATGAATTTTTAAAAAATATTTATTTTTTAATTGTACACAATACCCTTAATTAATTAATTATTTTATGTGGTGCTGAGGATTGAACCCAGGGCCTCATGCATGCTAGGCAAGGACTCTACCGCTCAGCCCCAGCCCCAGCCCACTGAATGAATTCTTAGGAAAGTATCTTAGCTCTTCTTCTCTTTTATTGTTCCTCATGGTGCCTCACACAGTGTCTGTACCATAATAAAAATACTCTACTTTGCTGGGTTGATATACTCTTTTAAAATAGTTCTTGGATTTTAGTTACAGTTTTTAGTACTTTTTTTTCTCTTTTTCCTTCTATCTTTCTTGACCTTTCTTACTCTTTTTTTAATTAAAGAGATCTTTATATTGTGACTTTTGGTCTCACTTTTAAAAATTCTACTAATCTAGGGCTTCCTGCCTTGTTTGGTAAAGGAAAGGTAAAATAATATACAAATGTGTATAATGGTGTGTGTGTATGTGAATGTACTGGGGGAATGAGATTGGTGGTAGGAAAGATCACCAAGGGAAGAGTGAATTCCCGGGATTCCGTTAGCAAAGTAATCATCTGGTATACTATGGTTAAGTTCCATTTTACTTTGTGCTGTTTACAGTGTGGGAATAATTATATATTTAAATCCCCCCCCCTTTTTTTCACTGCTTCCTACTTAAAAATTGAAGGACTATTTGGTAAGACTAATAAAATTCCTTTTTGCTGGCTCTTCATAACTTGTTTGCATTCTTTAATATTAAAGTTGATATTTAAAATTCTTATTAAGTAGAATTTATTATTATTATTATTATTAATTTTACTTTCAAAACAGGAAAGTCCAAAATTCCTCAATCTGAAGTACTCTATGTACGAACTTGCCATTCTGTAAAGTCAGATTTCATTATGTTAGTGCACAATTATTCATTCTGGTACCCACTGTTAAGGAAAAAAAAAAACCACATACATGTACCTAGATGATCAAAGAGTAGCCAACTTTCCAATACTTGATCTTTCAGCCCTTCCATGTACAGCTAAAAGATATGTACTCATCTTCTTTTCCCAGTTATGTGCTTCACCTTGCACCAATCCCTAAAATGCACTTATTGTTGGCCTTCTGTGAACATCTTTTAGTTCATGATGTCTTTACTATTTTTGCTTATTTCTTTTGCTCTGTAAACAGGGCAGTATTCCTATTCTTTGTTATCCTCACCAGGTAGAATAGAATAGGTTGTATCTGGTGCTTATAATTGCTTTATGGGGACTTGTACATAATATTTATGATAATCCATTTATTTTGATTCTGTAAAACATACTGTTTTTTCTCTTTTACTTGGTTTTAAGTCAGTATAGTAATTTCAGCCTCAAAATCTTATGTGTATGCAAGTTACTAATGATGGTTTTTACTGAAAAGAATTTGTGTCATTGTATTGTTCTGCTTACTTTGAACTATGATGGCTGTCAACTCTGGCTTATTAGCAAATAAAAGGTTGTTTACTAATTACCTCACCCCCAAATTTATTCCCACCTAATATCATTAAAAGATTTTTCTTGACCTAAATTGTCATTGCCTAGAGCCCAGAGCTCTTATTTATTATTCATACTGGATCTGCTCTTATACCCTCCAGCCCCCAGAGTATGACTTTACTTTGGTGTTGGCTTATTTATTTATCTCTGTTCAGGGGAGGAAATCCGTCCTCTGTACTTAGTATGCTACAAAGATTTTGTTCTCCTTCCAGGGATTGTACTAGAGGCTTTGCAGTGCCAGGATGTAGACAGAGTGTGTTTTGTTATATGCAAAAAGAATGTTGCATTGATTGATTAAATTCAACAAATCTTCTCAATTAGTGATTTTTTTTTCCTCTTAAGAATTCTAGTGTAAGGCATAAAAGCTGGGGAATGGTGCTAGTAGAGGGTGGTTGCTAGGGATAAAATAGGGTTTTGTAAAGGAGGTGACCCAGAATATCTGTAACTAGAGACAAGACAAAGACTGTTCTTATGAGGCAGGCAGGTATCTGTTCTGCTGATAGACTACTTGTTAATTGGGGGAGATTTGAGAGTTCAGGGAGCAAATCCCTTAATGTTTTTTGAGTTGTACCATGTAGCTTTTGCTTTATTGGGTACTGAAAGATAAGTACAGAGGATAAAGTGGTGGAAAAATTACTAATTGTTCATTATTTATCTAGCCTTTCCTTTTTGTACATAGTGGGAATGGAAGGTTCTTCATTTTCCTTCATGGCCAGTGTCAGGGAAGAGAGGAGTAAATCCATTATACTGGACTAAGTTTTTAAAGGAGGAGATTATATTTGTAGCATGTTCCCTGGAAATTTTAGCTAGTAATAAACAGCACACATATAAGAAGTATATCATTATGTCTGATTCAGATGTCATCTACTAATGTTTAACTTTCTTCTTTTGATTACCTGTGGATATGAGTATATTTGTGTTGGTCTTTTGATTAACCTTCCTTACTAGAAAGTCCTAGTAGTCTGTGGCTAATCTGAATATTCTCAACTAATTTAACCATTGATACAACTTGAAAGTATAAAACTGAATCCTTTGTTCTTTTTTAAAACTTGGAGTTCAGAATTGTGCATGATATTCAAATAGAAGGTATAATTGTAAGGAGAAATGTAGGAGACCATCATGATTGATTCTTTCCTTTCCAGAACTTTTGGCAGAGTCTAAAACTTACACAATTTCAAAATCTTTTTGCATTTCCAGAAGAGTCCCCTCTTTTAATTTCCCTAGTGGGGTAAGAGGATATGGTATTGATTTTTTAAATTTGATTTGAATATATATTCTTTGTATCGTTGAGGGTGCTGTATTTTCTATTATGGCGAAAATTAGTAAATTGATTATTATATTGTATAAAATCTCATCATTAGTTTATGATTTCCCACTAAAGGAAGTACTGACTTCTGGTAAATTTTGCCTATCCTTGTCTCTGTGTCCCTCCCTTGGTCCATTGTCTTAAAATCTTGTGGTTTCTCTCTTTGTATGTATGTAGGTGGCTGGCTGTTACACCTTATTAGCAGGAATGAGTGTGATAAGTAGCTTTTGATAGTCTCTAACCTTACTACTGTGTCCAAAATAATGGGCTTTGAATTAAATGTAAATAAAACTTTAAACTCAGGCTGGGGTTGTAGCTCAGTGGTAGAGTGCTTGCCTAGCAGGTGTGAGGCACTGAGTTTGATCCTTAGCACCACATACAAATGAGTAAAATAAAGGTAAAAAAACAAACAAAAAAAAGATTGCATCATCTAAAAAAAAAAAACTAGGGATATATGATGTTGATAAATTAATTTAATTTAAAGGGACCATTATAGTTTACATGGATGTTTTTCTAATCAGGAAGCTTAGAAGACAGCTGTTTTTAGACATAAGGTTTTTAGAGAATTCCAAGGGAGAAACTAGCCAGCTGTTTTTTTGCCTTCCCCAAAGGAGGTAACTTTTTTTCCCCCTTATACTGGAGATTGAACCCAGGGACCCTCTACAACTTAGCTACATTCCCAGCAAACCCCTTACACTTTTTTTTTTTTTTTTTTTTTTTAACTTTGAAACAGGATCTCTCCTTTGAGAGAGATCAAACTTTGAACTTGTGATTCACCTACCTGAGCCTCTCAAGTCGCTGGGATTACAGGTGTGTACCACTGTATCCTCCTCCAAGAGTTATTTTTTAGAGATATAATTTGAAATATATACTGATAAAATATGGCATTTGTTTTAAAATAAAGTCCTTTGTTATTGTTTTGGGTGCCAAAAGGGTGTACGTTTATTTACTCTTACCTGTCCCCCGCCTTGAAAAAGAACTTTCAGCATTCTTCTTCTTTTTTCCCCTGGCACAGGGAATTGAACCCAGGACCTCATACATTACTAGGCAAGAATTCCACCACTGAGGGGCTGAGATTGTGGCTCAGCGGTAGAGTGCTCACCTAGCACATTTGAGGCGCTGGGTTCGATCCTCAGTACCACATAAAAAGTAAATAAATAAAATAAAGGTATTGTGCCCAACTATAACTAAAAAAAGTTTTTTAAAAAAGAATTCTACCACTGAACTATATACCCCTAGCCCTTTTAAAATTTTATTTTGAGACAGGCTTTCACAAAGTTGCCCAGGCTGGCCTTAAACTTGTGATCCTCCTGCCTCAACCTCTTGTCAACATTCTTTTGAACATGCAAAAACAATGAAAGTTTTTTTTTTCCTACAAACATCCTTGATGACTCTTCTTTCTATTTTACTTCCAGAGAGTCTTGTTTACAAACAGACTAGATTAGCACATTTAGGTTCTTTGATTTCCACAAAGTATGGAGAAAAGAGTGATTAGAAGGGCCAAAATGAGCAATGTACAAAGCCCATATCAAAAAGAGAGACCCCATTCTGACTGGAGTGAGATGAAATCTTAGAGTGATTTGCATTTCTCTAATTGCCAGTGATGATGAACATTTTTTCATGTGTTGATTGATTGTATATCATCTTCTGAGAAGTGTCTCTTTAGGTCCTTGGCCCATTTATTAACTTTTTTTTTTTTGGGGGGTGTCTAGTTTTTTGAGTTCTTTATATACCCTAGTGATTAGTGCTCTATCTGATGTGTGAGGGGTAAAGATTTGCTCCCATGATGTAGGCTCTCTATTCACCTCAAACAACAATAAGTATTGTCGAGGATGTGGGGGGAAAGGTACACTCATACACTGCTGGTAGTAATGCAAATAGGTGCAGCCAATATGGAAAGCAGAATGGAGATTTCTTGGAAAATTGGTAATGGAACCACCATTTGACCCAGCTGTCCTTCTCCTTGGTCTATACCCAAATGACTTAAAAACAGCATACTATAGGGACACAGCCACAAAAATGTTTATAGCAGCACAATTCACAACAGCTAAATTTTGGAACCAATCTATATGCCCTTCAGTAGATGAATGGATTAAAAAATGTGGCATATATACAAAATGGAATATTACTCGCAGTAAAAGAGAATAAAATCATGGCATTTGCAGGTAAATGGATGGAGTTAGAGAACATAATGCTAAGTGAAGTTAGCCAATCCCCAAAAAACAAATGAATGTTTTCTTTAATATAAGGAGGCTGATTCATAGTGGCATAGGGAGCGGGAGCATGGGAGGAATTTATGAACTCTAGATAGGGCAGAGGGGTTGGAGGGGAAAGGAAGGGGGTATGAGGTAATTAATGATGGTTGAATGTGATGATCATTATTATCCAAAGTTCATGTATGAAGGTACAAATTGGTGTGAATATACTATGTATACGACCAGAGATAGGAAAAATTGTGCTCTATATATGTAATAAGAATTGTAATGCATTCTGCTGTTATATATAATAAAAAAGAAAAAAATTAGAAAAATAATAATTAAAAAAAAAAAGAGAAACCCCAAGAATTGAGCAAATGGCAGGGCCTAAAGTGTGTCATGCCTTTGTAGAAGGTATTGTTGGACACCTGTCAGGGATGAAGTAGCCTCTTGACTTGGGCTCTTTCCAAAGGCTGTGGGCTCATGAAACATTGAAACTACGACAGCCTCTCTTCTTTACCCCCCACTCTCTCTACTTATGACTTCTTTTAAATGGAAGACTAAGAAATCTTGAGAGAGAAATAAACCACTGTTCTCTGCCGGCAAGGGTCTGTGTTTTAGGGGAAAAAACTTAAGCAACAGCTGCATTGGTAGATGCCAAAAATCAAGGACTTTCTGTCTTTATGACACTTCTGTTTTATTTGCATGGTTTTTACTAATCCAAATAATTACGTGCTCATGTGGAGAGAATTGTTTGCTACTTCATCCAAGAGAGATGGGTGGGGAAGCACCTGCTTTTAGTCATTAAAATCTTGTTGCTTTTGTACCACATCCAAGAAAATAGTTAAGAGACAAAAAGTAAATTGGTATTTTATGAGAATGAAAAGAAGACCTCTTTGGTTTCAACCTGTGAAAAAGAGCAGAGAGAAACCTCAAAGGTGGGATTTTTTTTTTGCTTATTGAAATGAAACCATTAGGGACACCACCAGGAAAAATAATTCCTGGGTTTTGGTTCTTCCTGCTCTTTCTTTCTGCCATAGAACTCAGCAATTGGAAGAATACCAGTTTTTGTTCCTTATTGGTACTGCCACCTGTTCTTACTGCTGAACTAAATGTTCTTGGCTTTCTTTGGTGTGAACAGGATCTCCCTCTGGGAAAGGTGGGAGGAGGGTAAAAAAGGAACAGAAGGAGGCCCGTTCCAGCCCCTGTGCTCATGTGAGAGGGACACACAGAGGTTAGTGTATTACCCTAACAGAGGGGCTTTGTGCTACAGCTTCTTCCAGAGCTGGAGCTTCACAGATGCATGCTGGGCAAGCTCAGCCTGCTTTATCCATAATATACTTGCTTCTTCCTAACAATAGTACGGCAAGACTGACAATAATAATTAAAATAAGAAAATAAAGAAGATTCAGTCAGAGGCTTTTCTGAATGCATTCAGATACTCAGTTCATATGGAGAAGGTTGCCTATAATTAAGAGGTGAGAAAAGAATATGACAGAGAGAGATCGATGCCATTGAACACAAGATCCAAATCTGTTATTGCAGATCTACTGTGGGTGCAGACAGAGCTCTGACCCAGACCTTTTCCTTTCTCTGCTGAAACCTAATTATCTAGGTCATGGGAAATCTGTTTCTCTTGCGTGGGAGCAACAGAACAGAAAATAAAGTAGTCGTTCCCTTATCCAGTTCTCAGAGACTTAGGAAGTAGCTCAAGGTAGAAAAATCTGAGTGAGGGCCTTTGTTCAGCATAGGACAGTGGTGGACTGACTTTTTATTTTTAGTAACTTAAAGTTACTCCTAGGGCAGGGGTTGTGGCTCAGTGGTTGTGGCTAGAGTACTTGCCTTGCATGTGTGAGACACTGGCTTCGATTCTCAGCACTCTATATAAATAAGTAAATAAAGGTTCATCAACAACCAATAAAAATATTTTAAAAATTACTCCTAGGGCTGGGGTTGTGGCTTAGTAGTAGAGCGCTCACCTAGCATGTGTGAAACCCTGGGTGTGATCCTCAGCACCACATAAAAATAAGTAAATAAAAACAAAGGTATTAACAACAACAACAATAAAAAACTTAAAAAAAAAATTACTCTTAAAGGGGCTGGGGTTGTGGCTCAGCAGTAGAGCACTTGCCTAGCATGTGTGATGCCCTGGGTTCAATCCTCAGCACCACATAAAAATAAATAAATAAAACAAAGGTATTGTGTCCAACTACAACTAAAAAATAAATATTTTTAAAAATTACTCCTAAATATAATAATGATGATAAGAATAATGCTTTCTGACAGCAAGTTTGTGCATGTGCATGCATACACATGAATGCATATATTCATTTTAATCCTCAAATAAACCTAGGAGATACTTATACTCTTACAAAATTGAGATCTAGAAAAATTAAATAATTTGCCCAAGGTCTTATAACAACAGTACCTTATATATCAGGGTTGAGAGTTTGAAAACAGTTTGGCTTCAGTATCCAAACTCTTAAGCATTATATTATATTTTATTATATTTAGTACTTTTGTGTGTGTGTGTGTGCTATTTTGAGACAGGGTCTCACTAAGTTGTTTAGAGCCTCTCTAAGTTGCTGAGGCTGGCCTTGAACTTGCAATCCTCCTGTCTCAGCCTCCTGGGTTGCTGAGATTATAGGTGTGTCCACCAAGCCTGGCAATTTAGCTATTATATTATGCCATCTCTGAGTGGAGCCCTCTCCTTTCTCAAACAGGGTCTTCTGAACCACAGAACACAGAAAGTGACTGTTTTCTTAATTCTTCCTAAGATGGTATATAGCTAGTGTTATGCATAGGAGAGAAGTTATTTCATCAGGAATAGCGGATGCCTTAGAGTAACAGGGCTTAATTCTTAAGGAAACCTCATTGGGAAAGACTAAATGGAGTGAAGTATGTAAATGTCAGCTTTGTACAGAGCTATCCTGGAAATAATTTCCTGTTGGGTTGTTTTGGAGCCAATTTTGAACTCCAAACAAAGGACCAAATCTAGCTGGCCTGGGGGTGCACTCCTGTAATTCCAGTGGCTCAGGAGGCAGGAAGGAGGATGGCAAGTTCAAGGCCAGGGTCATTCTCTGCTTGGAGACAATTCACTTTGCTTTTACTTTACTTTCAAGTTACTTTCACTTATAATAAAGTTTTCTTGCATAGCAAAAAAATGAAAATATAATAAACAAATAAATAAAATAAAGTTTGAGGCCAGCCTCAGCAACTTAGTGTGGCCCCAAGCAACTTAATGAGACCCTATTATATTTTTCAAAATAAAAAGGGCTGGGGATGTAGTTTAGTGGTTAAGCATTCCTGGGTTCAATCTCTGGTACCAAAACAAAACAAAACAAATCTCATCCATTCCTTGCCCTGGAGATAGAGTTTTAGAGCTTTTGTCAGGGGAGTGGTAATGTCTTACCAATAACAATTGAGAAGAGCAATAGGCTGGGAAACAGTTTTGCCAAGCTAGTGTGACTTTATTTCATCCAATTATCAGTTTATCAGACCACATGCAATTTGTAGAAATAGTTCCTGCTTTTTTCACCTTCCTCTTCCTTTTCTTCACCTTATTCCCCTAAAATTTCAAAATCTAAAGATCACTAGACAGATATCCCAACTGTTTACCTGTGGACCTAGACATTTTCTTTTGGTCTAAAGCAGTTTCTCATGGACATTCTTTCCCTTCCAGTAACAAATTATGGAAGGCTCTACTCTGCCTTTACTTGAATTTATAATAGGCTTGTGAATAGATTCCTAGGTTGATCCAAAATATCTTGGAATAACTGTGATAGATTTCCCCCACAACTTATTAAATAATACTAAATATGTATTGCTGGTGCTGACTCTTCCACATCATATAGAATCATTTGTAGGTAAATAATTGTAAGTTACACAATTCAAGTAATCTGTTCTTAAACTGCGTCAGGGATGGATATTGAATGTGTACAAGGAGGAAAGATGCTAGTGCGTGGATAGAATGAGGAAAATAGTTTTGATTTCAGTGCAAAGTCCTGGGTCCTGAACATGCATGGTGGGTTTGGGGCACTGCAAGAGACTTGTGTGGCTTGTATGGGGTGAACCAAAAATAGACTAGTTGGCCAGGTAATGTATGGCTTTATAACTTTGACTTTTACTCAGTATTCAATGATAAATCTTTTAAGTGTTTGAGAAGAAGAATGGTACTATCCGATTTATATTTTTTAAAAAATCATCTGACTACTGTATTTTTTTTTTTAATTTTAGTTGTAGTTGGACATGATACCTTTATTTTATTTTAATGTGGTGCTGAGGATCGAACCCAGGGCTTCTCACGTGCTAGACGAGCACTCTACCACTGAGCCACAATTCCAGCCCATGACTACTGTATGAAACTGCTGCTTCTTTGAGACAAAGGGGTCAGTCAAGAGATTGTTGCAGGGCTGGGGATGTGGCTCAAGCGGTAACGCGCTCACCTGGCATGCGTGGGACACTGGGTTTGATCCTCAGCACCACATAAAAAAAATTTTAAAAATTGCAAGAATAAAGGGATGAATTGGCTTGAACTAGCATAGTAGCAGATGAAATGGATTTACAAATCCAGAATTCAGGATGGAGATTTGGGCTGTTGATGTAAATGTGGGCATTGTCAGTGTATGTGTGGTATTCAAAATCATGATTGTAGATGAAACTACTAAGAGTGCAAATGACTGACTGTAGAGAAATCAAGAGATCTGAAGCCTGAGTCTTAGAATTGGTAAGAAACTGTCAAAGGAGAATGATGAGTGACCAATGAGGTAGAAAGATAAACAGGAGAGTTGGTACTGTGGATGCTAAGGGAAGAAAACATTTTCAAGATCAGCTAAGTTAAATGCTGCTGATAGGTCAAATATCATGAGGACCAAGAATTAGACACTCAAGCTCAGTAGGTCCTTGTATTCCTAGATCACATTGTAGGTTTATAAGGTGGTCTTGTTTCTAGTCTCATTAGTATTGTATCTGAAAAAAATGCTGTTTTTTTTTAATCTGAAGAATTTCTAATATTTTAAAGAGATATACCTTCTTTTGTTGGTATGTAATGCATTGCTCAGTGGGTCATTTATCTTTGTGGTTTAGTGAGGATGTGGGACACATAATGTTAAGGAACATGTTCTAGTCTCAGGGGAGAGTCTAACACCACCTGAGAAGCACTCATCAAGCCAAGTGCCACTTGTTGTCACTTGTTTTCATTCTCTGGACATTGCCTTCAAACAGGGTTCAGGTATAGGTAAAGCCAGAGAAGATAGATAACATGTAATTACACTGAAATAAAAAATGACTGTGCATCAAAATAGACTGTAACCAAGGTCATTAGGCTAGAAGATATTTGCATGCTAACAAAGAATCCAGAGAGATTAAAAGTAGTTAGAAAGACTAGCATTAGCCAATCTAACAGTATTCATTTTTAAAAATATCTATTTTAGTTGTTGATGGACCTTCCTTCCTTCCTTCCTTCCTTCCTTCCTTCCCTTTCTTTCTTTCTTTTTTTCATATTTTTTTAGTTGTTGATGGACCTTTATTTTATTTATTTGTATGTGGTGCTGAGAATCGAATCCAGTGCCTCACACATGCCAGGCAAGCGCTGTACCACTGAGCCACACCCCCAGTCCCTAGTATTCATTTTTGACAGTATTTTGAATATGGGGATATTTATGTCATATACTACTGGGAGTACAAGTTGTCATTGCCTCTTCTTAATAGCAGAAAAATTGGAGACTACCAAAATGTCTGTTAATAAAGAGATAGAATATAGTTGTGGAATTGCCACTTGATTAAACAGAATACAGTTCAAACTGAAAAGCTTCTTCTCAGCAAAAGAAACAATCATTGAGGTGAAGAGAGAGCCTACAGAATGGGAGCAAATTTTTACCCCATGCACATCAGAGCACTAATCTCCAGGATATATAAAGAACTCAAAAAACTTAACACCAAAAAATAACCCAGTGAATAAATGGGCTAAGGAACTGAACAGCCATTTCTCAGAAGAAGATATACAATCGATCAACAAATATATGAAAAAATGTTCAACATCTCTAGCAATTAGAGGAATGCAAATCAAAACTATTCTAAGATTTCATTTCACACCAGTCAGAATGGCAATTATTAAGAATACAAGCAACAATAAGTGTTGGCAAGGATGTGGGGGAAAAGGCACACTCTTATGTTGCTGGTGGAACTGCAAATTGGTGCAAGCAATCTGGAAAACAGTATGGAGATTCCTTAGAAAGCTTGGAATGTAACCACCATTTGACCCTGCTATCCCACTCCTCAGTCTATACCCAGGGACTTAAAAACGGCATACTACAGGGATGCAGCCACATCAGTGTTTATAGCAGCACAATTCACAATAGCTAAATTGTGGAACCAACCTAGATACCCTTCAATAGATGAATGGATAAAGAAACAGTGGTGTGTGTGTGTGTGTGTGTATGTTTATACACACACAGATATATATATATATATACACACATATGTATATACATATGTGTATATATATATACACACACGGAATATTACTCAGCATTGAAAAAGAATAAAATTATGGCATTTGCAGGTAAATGGATGAAGTTGAAGAATATCATGCTAAGTGAAGTAAGCCAATCCCCAAAAAAACAAAATCTGAATGTGTTCTCTGATAAGTGGATGCTGATCCATAATGGGAGTGGGGGGACAGCATGGAAGGAATGGAGGAACTTTGGATAGGGAAAAGGGGAGGGAGGAGAAGGGAGGAAACATGGGGGTAGGAAAGAGGTGGAATGAGATGGACATTATTTTTCTAGGTATATGTATGAATACATGAATGGTGTGACTCTACTTTGTGTACAATCAGAAAAATGAAAAATTGTGTTCCATTTGTATACTATGAATCCAAATGCATTCTGCTGTCATGTATAACTAATTAGAACAAATAAATAATTAATTTTAAAAAACTGTGCAGGAGCTAGGGTTGTGGCTCAGTGGTTGAGTGCTTGCCTAGCATGTGTGAGGCACTGGATTTGATTCTCAGAACCACATATAAACAAATGAACAAAATAAAGGTCCATCAACATCTAAAAAAATATGGCATGCAGTAGAGAAGAAGAATGTTTTTGAGATTTATCAATGTGGATAGATCTCAAAAACAATGCTGAATTTAAAAACAAAACACAAGAAACATCCAGTGTGATAGTTTTGATGTGAACAAAATGTACATAGACACAAAATTATGCTATATAATTATATATTTGTATATAGAGGTATTAGAAACAGAAGACTATGCAAAAAACTCATTATACTCTGACTAGTAGAGGTGGGGAAGTCTTAAAAAAGACTTTAGCTTTGTCTGTAGATTGAAAGTAAACATGATGGAATGTTTATTTCTAGGTGATAGACAACAGATTTTTGTTATATTCTTTTTTATACTTTTAAAATTTTATGTTAGCTGAAAAATTTAAAACAAGAGGGCCAAGTTTCATAGGATGAGCCCCCAAAGAGTAAGTTGCCAATCCATTTACATGTAACTTACTCTTTTTTGTTTTTTAACCTAAATATCTACTTCTGTCTATTACGGGAAATAAGGTAACTTCATTATGTTAATGGTCTCTCCTAATGTGTGTCCTTGGCATCACACTCAGATGGATGATCTGTTAGCACAGATTGTACCCTTCATTCTGACTCTTGATTTTTATTAAAAAATTACTAACTGCAAGCATATCAACCCATGGGAAATATTTTTGCTTCTATAGCTGTCAGTACAGAGATGCTAACATGACAAAGAGGTGAGTGTAGAAGCTTAATAACAGCATTGTGCTTTTTCACTTGTCTAATCTTTTCTCTACAGGGAATCTTTAACCAGTTTCAGTGTAGTAGTGAAAAAGTGCTTCCATCTGATACTCTCCGCAGTGCTCTGGCAAAGACTTTCCAGGATGAACAGCGTTTCCAGCTGGGAATTATGGATGATGCTGCAGAGTGCTTTGTAAGTGCTGGCCTCTGGCCCTTTTTGATATGGGGCAGGTCTCCTAAATGGTCTCCACCAAGGCTGACTACTTTATGATGAGATTAACTATGCCCTGATCTTTATAGTTATAACTAGGAGTTCTCTAGTTTCCCCTAGGTCTGTAGTGTCTCTCCTATTGCAGTGTGAATTGCCTAATGACTTTATTATCTCTCCTTCAGGATTAGGCTAGTTTTATGCATGCCTTTGCATAAAACAGTGGCTCTTAGTTTCCAAGGAGCCATTAAAATACAAATTGCTGGATTGTACCCTCAGAGCTTCTGATTCAGTAGCCTGGGTTAGGGCACAAGAGTATCTATCTCTAATAAATTCCTAGGTGATGCTGATATTAATGCTGCTGGTCTGGGGACTTTTTGAATTTATCTGGTTTTAAAAATAGTCAACAGGGAATAATTGAGTCCCTAATATAAGTGTGATATGCTAAATAGACATCTGTGTTGCCCCCAATGACTCAATAGAAGATCCTAACTTTTCTGAATTGTGTGTTGTACCTATCAATCTTTAAAAGACTTTGTGGAACAAATAAAAACATCTAGATTGATGTACATCCCATCGAAGGATAAATATTGGGCCAAAAATTCTCAGAGGTACTCCTGAGAATTTGGATTGTTGAAAATGGCATCTCTACTCTGGAAAAGTTTGGTCATTTCTTATAGAACTAAACATGCAAACTCTACCATATGATACATCAGTTGCATTCCTGGACACGTATCCCAGAGAAATAAAAAATTATGGTCATACAAAAATATATACATTAATGTTCATAGAAACTTTATACATAATGGTAAAAAACTGGAAGTAACCCAAATGTCCTTCAGTGGATAGATAGTAAAACTGTAGTACTTTTATGCCATGGAATACTATGCAGCAATGAAAAGGAGTGAATGGTTGATTTATGTAACAACTTGGATGGATCTTCAGGGATCAGTGCTGAGTGAAATGTAATATCAAAAGATTATATACCTTATAATCCCATTTATATAACATTTTCTTTCTCTCTCTCTTCCTCCCTCCCTCCCTCCCTCCCTCTCTCTCTTTCTCTTTCTCCCCCCCTCCCCCCCAGGTATCGAACTCAGGAGCACTTAACCACTGAGCTACCTCCCTAGCCCTTTTTTATTTTTTATTTTAAGACAGTTTCTCACTAAGTCTTGATTGCGGTGAGGTTACATGACTCTATACATGTTATAAAATTGCATAAACACACAAGTGCATGTAAAACTGATAAAATCTGAATAAATTAGATTATATTGACACCCATTTTCTGTTTTATTTTGTTTTTAAATACCTTTATTTTGTTTATTTAGTTTGTTTATGTGGTGCTGGGGATTGAACCTAGTGCCTCATGCATATTAGGCAAGCACTCTACCACTGAGCCACAACCCTAGTCCCCATTTTCTGTTTTTGATAGTTTTTTTTTTTTTTTTTTTAAACTAAAGCCTTATAGTTATACATAGTAGTTAGGTTAATCCTGACAATATCATACATGTATAGAATTTGATTTCAGTTCATGTTCCTCCACTTTTGCCTTTCCTTCTCCCTCCCCCAGTTTTCTTTCCTCTACGGAGTTTCCTTTTGCTTATCTATTTATTTTTTATTTGTTCTTTCTGCTTTATACATAAAGGTGAAATTCCCTATGGTATATTTATGTCTGCACATAGCATGGTTTTAAAACATTCATTCTGCATTCTCTTTCCTGTCCTTCTCTCTATCTCCTTCTATTCTATTGATCTTTCCTATTTTTTTCAATATCAGATCCTCCTTACCTCCTTTCCCTTATTTTGTTCTAGCTTCCACATATGAGAGAAAACATTCCACCTTTGATTTCCTGAGACTGGCTTTTGATGTTGTTTTTTGAAAAAAGGTTAAAAAAAAATCAGTGGTACTGATTGGGGTTGAGGTTGTAGCTCAGTGGCAGAATGCTTGTCTAGCATGTGTGAGGCACTTGGTTCGATCCCTAGCTCCACATAAAAATAAGCAAATAAAATTAATGTATGCTAAAAAAGAATCAGTGTTCTTCCTCCTTTCCAGGAGGATTACTATTTTTCTGGGTAAATTGTTTACTAGTTTGTCCATTTGTCTGTTTAAGTATTGTTGGTATATTGCTTTTGTTCTTTCCCTGTTAGGAAAACCTCCTGATGAGAATTCACTTCCATATTGCTGATGAAACCAAAGAAGATATATGTACTGCCCAACACTGCATTTCCCACCAGAAATTTGCAATGACGTTGTTTGAGCAGGTGATTCCTTATCTTTGCCCCCATTTCTTATATCTTTCCTTCAAGAACACTTGATCCTGGGATATGGGTTATTAAATGGGTTACAAAACATTGTGACTGGCTGTTTAAGTTTTGTTTTTTCTCCCTGGCCCAGTGTGTATGTACTAGCTGTGGTGCCACTTCTGATCCCCTGCCTTTCATCCAGATGGTGCATTACATCTCCACTACTTCCCTTTGGTGAGTTTTAGAGAGTTCTCTGTTATACCCTTAGACACTCCACCAGTTTATTGGACTTTAACTGAAGGCCACCAAATAACATATATCCTTATTGCTGAATCTGTGTTCTGAACTCAGAACACTTATTTATTTAAAAATAACTTTTGTTCTCCTTCTTTCCCCTCCCATCCCTCCTCTTTTCTTAGGCTCAGTTCTGGTCAGCAAAGTGGGAGGAGAAGTGGGGATTCTATGAGCTTTGGATTTTGGGACAGGTAGCAGTACTCATATTGTGTTTGTGGGACACTGAGGCCGGTCAGGATAAGGGGCTGTGGATTTTGGGCAGAGGAAGAAAATCAAACATGTGAATTAGGAGTTTGTATGAATGATTTTTTAAACAAATTTAACCATGACTCAGTACAAGTTCCACCATTACTCCCCTCTGTCTACCCCCTGCCCCATCTTGAAGCAATCAGGCTATTTGTATGCTGGAAAGACGAGAAAAACCTTCGCCAAGCATGTTTGGTGAGCTGTTGCAGAACGCCAGCACCATGGGGGATCTGCGGAACTGTCCGGTAAGTTAAGTTGTGGGGGTTCAGAGTGAGAAGGAGAATCTTGATTCAGTGGAATTGAGGCAGAGTCAGTGGGAAACTTGTTGATTTAGCATGGTATATATATTTCAGAGCAACTGTGGAGAGAGGATCCGGATTCGCCGTGTATTGATGAATGCTCCGCAGATTATCACAATTGGGCTGGTATGGGACTCCGACCATTCAGACTTGGCAGAAGATGTTATCCACAGTCTGGGCACCTGCCTTAAGTTGGGTGATGTGCGTGTTAGTTACCTTTATCTCTGACTTAGAGTTCTTGTATCTTAGTATTGCTCAAGCACTGAACAAAAAGGTATGTCTTAGATGACACATATTATAGAGTTTTGGACTGATATACTCATGCTTATTTATATAGATACCTGTACCTGTATGTATATGCTCACATATCTCCTTTGTGAAGGTGGTAAAGGCTTTTTAGAAGAAATGGGATGATTTTGACCTTAAAAAGGATAGGATTCGTAGAGCTTATTAGCTCCTGGTAAAAATGAATTAATCAATAGAGTTATTGCATGCTCTATTTATTGTTGTTTATAACAGCATGGTATAGCAAAGTATATATAACCAAAGGTAGTAAGGTCAAAGGTGTGAGCAATCCTGACCATAACTGCTATGGGATTTGAAGGAGTTGATACCTGAGCCCAGGCATATAAAAAACCAATATCTGTTGAGAAGGTAATGATGCAGCTTGGAGGAAAATTTAGTGTTTTTTATATATATATATATATATATATATATATATATATATATATATATATATATTTTTTTTTTTTTTTTTTTTTAGTTGTAATTGTACACAATACCTTTATTTTTTTTATGTGGTGCTGAGGATTGAACCCAGCACCTCACACGTGCTCTATACCGCTGAACCACAACCCCAGCCCCAATTTAGTGTTTTTTGAGGTGTATTTATTTAGGGAAATAGGGAAGAAGTCTTCAGATTGGATCTCTACTTTATCCAATCTATGTCCTAATGTAGGCACAGCCAGCGTTTTCCTTCAGTTCAAGAAGAACTAGAAAGTCTAGCTTTCTTTCTACTAGTTTCTCTCTAGGATAGTCCTTTGACTAAGGGAAGCCTTCATTGTTTTAAAGTTAACCCATTATTGAGGATAAATAAACTATCTGGGAACTTAATTTAGATCTCCTCAAGGTATCTGACCTGAGAAGGCTATCACAATAAAATCTCTTTTTAAAAATTTTCTATAGTCGGCATATTCTGTACTTTTTGGTTTAAATTTTATGTTTATTTCCCAACCATTTATGTTCCTCAAGGCCAGAATCCTTTTCCTCAAATGTTTTTGTATGGCTCTTAGTACTCAGGACAATGTTGGGTACCTAGGAATTGCAATGCTGGTAACCAGAATTGTATTGCTCCTCCTAAGGACTTTCTTCCCACTGCTTAAGTTCTTGTAGGAAATGTAATTTTTGTGTGGTCAGCTGATAAGAAGCCTTTGAAAATTAAGAGCGTTTAAATAAAAACACTTTCTAGGTTCCTGATAGGCTTCAAGGAGAAAATATTGAAAAATATGAAGAAAACATCACCTCTTGCCAACTTACTGACCACCATCTGTCTTGCTTTTCCTTCCTTTTTCCCTTCTTAAGTTTATTTCTGTTTTTTAAATTTTTATTTGTTCTTTTTAGTTAGAATCCATTTTGATATGTTTATATAAGCATGAAATATATCTTATTCTAATTAGGATCCCAGTCTTGTGAATGTTTAGGTTTATTTCTGATGATTAATCTGGACTAGTAAAAAAAAACTTAGACTGAAGGGAGGAGGAAGCAAGTTAGTACCTTAATTAGATGTTGATGGAGCCTACTGAGAGGTGATGTGAAATGGTTGAATATGTAACAGTTCTTTCTTTTCTTTTTTTTTCCTATAGCTATTTTTCAGAGTGACAGATGACCGGGCCAAGCAGTCTGAACTGTACTTAGTAGGAATGATCTGTTATTATGGCAAACATTATTCTACATTCTTTTTTCAAACAAAGATACGCAAGTGGATGTATTTTGATGATGCTCATGTCAAGGAGGTAGGAATAGTCAAGGCTGTCTTGAAGGGTTTGGTGACTGCAATGAGAAAAGCAAGAATAGCCAGGCACAGTGGCACACACCTATAATCCCAGTGACTCAGGAGACTGAGGCAGGAGAATCTCATTTGAGGCCAGTCTCATTAATTTAGCAAGTTCCTCAGTAACTTTGCAAGATCCTGTCTCAAAATAAAAAGGGATGGGGATGTAACTCAGTGATAAAGCACCCCTGGCTTCAATCCCCAGTACCAAAACCAAACAAATAAAAACAAGGATATTCATTTATCTTCATTTTTCATTTTTGTAATTTTGAATGGTGATCCCACCCATCTCTTTAAGATGTACTTTATATTTTTATCTTTCTGGGTAACTATATGCCAAATTTTATATGAGTATTATTAGTTTTGTCTTCTCCAATAGATGCCTAGTTCTTTGAAGACAGGATCAGTGTATCTTCTGTTATTTTTTCTGAATCCCCTCATCAGAAAAAATAGTCCTGTATTTATAGTTGATGAAGTATTTTTTAAAGTGTGTTAATTAGTTCATTTGAGTGGGAATAGGCTAATCTCTCAAATTTGAGTATAAGGTCAACACAAAATTTAGAATTCCAAATCTTGGAATGGAATTACCAGTGGGCAATACTTTGTCTGAGGGCTGAAATACATTATTCTTTAATTTTTTTTTTTTGTTTTCCAAAGTGTCCTATTCAGATTAGCATGTTTTGCAGGGGTAATGTAGGGAAAATACGGCCATAGTGATACTTAAAGCAGGAAACTTGGTACTGTCTAAAGCACAAAGTGATCTGTATGAGTAGGAAGCCCCTTGTGATGACATTAGCAACTAGGGGGAACTTCTGAATATACCAATTCATGGACTTGAAGCAGTATCTTTGTCAAGTTCTCTTATCTCTCTCTCTCTCTCTCTCTTTTCTTCCTCTCTCTCTCTCCCTCCCCCGCTCTCTTTGTTGTTGTTATAATTTGGGGAGACATATAAATTATTTGAGTATTAGGTTTTTATTTGAAAAATACTCTTATAAGGTATTATAATATTTGTGTGCTTGCTTCAGCAGCACATGTACTAAGATTGGAATGATACAGAGATTAGCATGGCCCTTATACAAAATTGATAAGCAAATTCATGAAGTGTTCCATATTTTTATAGCAAATTATTAAATAAAGTTATAAAACAAAAAAAGGTTTGTATGGGGAAGCATAAATGTGTTTAATTAAAATAATGGGAATGATATTGGCCAAGTTATATTGTATTATGTGCATGTAGAAATCTGTAACAGTAAATTCCACTGTTATGTACAACTATAATATGTTAACAAAAAAGTTTGGGGGGAGGAACAAAAATAATATAATGGTACCTCAGTTATAAATTTATTGAATATCTGCTATGAATAAAGCACTGTTCTCATTGTCTAACTGCTACAATATAGGTCACATTTAAGAGTGTGCCTGATTCAAGCTTAAGATGGGATGAGCATGGGGATTTGGTTGGATTGTTGTTTCCATGGCTGTTCTGTTATTCTTTTCCACTGTGATAGCAGAGCTGAATCCATCATAGGCGAAGACTGAGAGGTTCAGCTGTCTATTCTAAGCAGCTTGACATTTTATGCCCTATCATGTGTGAACTCTGAAACTGAATGCCATTTATTCTATATCAGTCTGCAAGAGAAAGCCTGTGTGCTCTTCAGCTTCCTAAAAGTGATTTTAATATATAGGAGTAAATAATAAAAATGCAAAATTCAAATGAAGGCTTTAATTAAATGTCTGAGAAAAGAACTTGGTCATTAAGGCAACTGAAGTTCAGAGCTTTTATTCATATTTTAAAACTGAATTGATGTTTCACAGAAATAAAAGTAATTTTATTATTTATTTTATGGGATTTTTTTTTTAGTTGATGGATCTTCATTTTATTTATTCATTTATATGCAGTGCTAAAATCGAACCCAATGCCTCACACATGCTAAGCAAGTACTCTACCACTGAGTTACAGCCCCAGCCCCAATTTTATGGAATTTTTAATGCTTTCTAAAAGGATTTAGCAAAAAAAGATAAAACAAAAAGATTTATTAAGTTTAGGTCCAAGATCTCTTTTGTTGTTTCTTTACCCATTTCTTTTCTTTAGTAAAGCTGCAGAAGAAGATATGTTTTGAATTGTGGATATGAAGTATAATTGTCATGTTTTTCTGATTGTTTTTGATATAGATTGGCCCCAAATGGAAGGATGTGGTAACCAAATGCATCAAGGGACATTATCAGCCCTTGCTGCTGCTTTATGCAGACCCCCAGGGTACCCCAGTGTCTACCCAGGACTTGCCTCCCCAAGCTCAGTTCCAGTCATACATCAGGACATGCTATGATAGTGAAGATTCAGGTGAGCAACCTATTTCTCTACCTCTCCCCTCTTCCCATTCCATGTGTTCAGATAGTTGGGACTCATATTTGGGTGCTTAGCACACAGCCTAGCTTGGAGAGAGAGAGGATCCATTATATATAAGAAAGAAGTGACAACTTGTGCTGAAACCTAACTTGTGTCAGGCTTTGTTTTCTTCTGCCTTCAAAGGTATGTTTCCTAAGTCAGTTTGCCCCAGCTCAAAAGTGAGAAGGAAACTATGTTTATTTACACCAAGAAACTAAGTTTGTGAGGGAGACCTCAAGTAGTTAGTCTTCTAATGTTAGTAAAGAGGGTTGATTTTTACTAGCAATTTTAACAGTGACTTAAATGAATTGTTAAGACAAGAAAAATTGAATCACTGTAAAGCTAATCATTTTGGGGGGATGGTAAGAGAATTTTGTTTTAAAATTCCAAATGCAAGAGTGATATTCCTTCGCTTATAAATCAGTTTCTCTTTTCTGAGTCAATTTTTTAGAACTTAAATGATTTCCTATGCAAACAGTTTTCAGTTTGATGGCCACAGTCTCAGAGTAGCCCACAGAGGCTCTTAATATTTGAACTATAATCCTAATAGTTTTGGTCTGATTTCTGACAAGGAAGAAGAAAAAAAAAATTTCCCTCTTCTGGATATAGCAGTGACTCTTAGTATATTTATGAAGGAGAAGATATTTGGATTTGACATTTTTCTCCTTCCCTACTGCTTGGTATCTGGTGCTTTCTTCATACTTATTGTACCCCACATACTTCTCTCTTAAATCACTCATTTGTTCTACTGTGCATATTTTAGTTAGGTGTTTGAAAGAAAGCATTCTGACTGAACTAATTAAAACCAAAGATTAGATATCTGCCTCATAATTTCTCAGTGGTATTAAAAATGCATATAATGTCAATTAAAATTTTTATAGCAACATTCATGGCAGTTTAGGAAAAATATTATAGGATAGGGTTGGCCTGGGACTTTCCATCCAAATCAATCTTACTTCCCACAACATTTTCATTTCTTCCACTTTTTCCCCATAGGTTTTCTCAAATCCCACGGTTTTTGCACAGTGGCAGGCAAAGTGAGGGCTTTAGCAAGTTAGGGGCAAAGTGGAAGGAATTTTATATGTGTCTGGAATTTAGGAAGAATGACTCTGTAATATATCTTTCTCACCCTTCTAGGAGGTTCTTGCTTTATAGTCTTTTGTTGCATCCATTTCTTTTCCTCTTTGTCACTGTCTTTCCTCACTTTTGCATATGTGTTTCCTCCTTCCCTTAGGGAGGGAGCCCTCCATCTCAAGTGACACTCGAACAGATTCCTCAACAGAGAGCTATCCCTACAAACACTCCCACCATGAGTCTGTGGTCAGTCACTTCTCTTCTGATTCTCAGGGGACAGTCATCTATAATGTGGAGAATGATTCCATGTCCCAGAGCAGTCGGGACACAGGTAGGGACTTACACAGAGGACCCTTCTTGCCTAATTCAATTCCTGCATAGAAGGTCTCCCAAGAAAAAGAAACAGAGGCAAGTCAGAAATGTTTGCCATGATGGGTAGAAAGGCACAGAACTTGGGTAATTATGTGGAATGCAAGGAAACAACACACTTCTGAATGAACAATGATACTCCATTGCACCCACTCCTGTCAACAGCAACAAATCAATAAGGGCCATTGTAATATGATTGTTTGATGTGATTATTTCTGAAGTCTGTTTTTCTCCTGTTATTTGCTTTCATTGTGCATTCCACACAGAGAACGTTCTTAAATTATTTTATCTGTAGGAGAGTATACCTGCGTCAGTGGAAGCAGGAAGAAACCAATATAGTGAATACAAGAAAGAATAGAGTGAATCCTGAGATGAAAAGTTCATTGTGGGAGATAGAACTATCTGAGGCATAACACAGTACCCATATTCTTTTTTTTTTTTTTTTTTTTTTTTTGGTGCTGGGTATTGAACCCAGAGCAAGCACTCTACTAACTAATCTACATCCCCAGCCTCTTTTTTTTTTTTTCAATATTTTTTTAAATTGTTGATGGACTTTATTTTATTCATTTATTTATAAACAATGCTGAGAATCAAAACCAGTGCCTCACACATGTGAGGCAAGCACTCTACCACTGAGCCGCAACTCCAGCCCAGTGCCCATGTTCTTAAGAAATTGGGGAATTTGTGAGTTTCTGGCTTCATATTGGGGAGTTATAATCCCTGTCTGGCCTTTTTTTAAAGTGAGAATTTCACGCATTCATAAGTATGTAGAAGAGTATACTGCCCCTCTAGGTACCCATCACTTAGTTTAGTAATGATAATTCATAACCAATTTAGTTATACCCACTTTTCCCACTCCTGAATTATTTTGGACCAAATCCCAAGCATTGTATTTCTTTCATAAATAGTTTGGTATGTATTGCCAAAACATAATAATTTTTTTTTTTATACAAAGCATTATTACATTTAAAAATAGTAATGAGAGCTGGGGATATAGCTCAGTGGAGTAATGTTTGCCCAGCATACATGAGGCCCTGGGTTAGATCCCCATCACTGGCCCCACCCCCACAAAGAAGATAATTCCTTAAAACCACTAAATAGCCAATGAATGTTCAAATATTATTTTATAAATGTCATATTTTAAAAATTATTTTTGTGTTTCACATAAAATCCAAATGAGGTCTGCACATTGTGATAGGTTGAGTCTTTTAGGTTACTTTTAACTTATAGGCTTTGCCTCTGTTTTTTTCCTTGTAATTTATTGTTGAAGAACTAGGGATTTTGTTCTGTACATTTCTTACATTTTGAATTTTGCTGATTTTATCCCTAGGTATACTTTAACTTTTTCTGTCTCTTATTTCTCATAAATTGGTAATTAGATTTAGAAGTTGATCAAATTCATGTTGGATTTCTTTTGATGACTGCTGCATAGATGGTGTTAGGTGTGACTATAAGGCCATATTTCTGAAATAGTGAACCAGGGAGAAGCCAGACCAACGATAAACTGGGTGCTTTTTCTAGGAAAGTGAGGTTTATGTTAAATAAAGGTTTGATTATGGGACCTGTCTTTTACATTGTAAGATTTAGTTGCTCCAAGTAATTTCTTCCTTCCTTAAATCTTTTTTTGTCAGCCCAAATACAACAAAAGAAAAAAAAGCAATAAAAAAATATATGGAGCCATTGGTAGAAAATAAGTATCCATATCACTACTTTGATGATACCTGAATATCAACAAGGATTTTCATATACAAACATGAAAACAAATTTCTGTTAACTCTATGTGCATTTGAGAAGCAAGGGAGTTTTCTCTAAGCATGTCTTCAAATTTAATTCACCTTCTGGCTTTTAGCAGCTTAGTTAACAATATCCTTTAGAACCTAATCTTTGTTGTAAAGTCAGAATCATACTCAGGACATTTGTCTGCTATGGGCATGAAGCAGGGCAAGTTGCATAAAATATCCCAGCCTCCCTGGGTTTCCTAATAATTACTATTGAGGGACTATGAAATATAATGTCTGGGTGAAGTCGAGTCTGGCAAAGCATGGGTAGAAGATGAAAAAGAGAATTAATCAAAATTGAAATGTCTTTTATTTTTTGAAATTTATTTACTTACTTTTATTTTATTTATTTATTTTTATGTGGTGCTGAGGATCAAAACCAGTGCCTCACACATATCAGGCATGTGGTCTACCACTGAGCTACAGCTACAGCCCCTGAAATGTCTTTTTAAGTGATGCTTATTTAAGGACTGTTTAGAACTGGGTCTTTAAGCCATACATAATCAGAACTCTTATGGTCAAATGCTGGGGCCCATGAGATAATACCAAATGTACTAAAAATCCAACCTCACTTAATATGTGTTGCCAAATAAAGAAGAACTCTTTATTCAATTTGTGAAAAAAAATATATTCATACACACACACACACACACACACACACACGACATTTTAATAGAAGCTTTAAAACTTACTTTTAAAATTTACCAAGATTTGGGATGTATCTGGTAGAGTACCTGCTTAGCATTTGCCAGGCTCTAGGTTTGATTCCTAGCAGTAAAGAGGCAAACAAAAAGTTACTAAGCATGTGTCTTTAGTCCTTCTGGTCATTGGAAAGATTATGAGTGCGGTTTGAGTCTGGTAATTGCTCAGGAGACATTTTACATTTGTTAAATATCTGAGTTTCTCTGCATTTATCTACAGAGAGAAACCTCTTCATAGATAGCTTTGGCCACAAATGCTTCTAATCTGTGGTACTGCCATGAATCCCTAGGTTCTCAAGGGGATCGAGGTCACTCAGATACCAGCTTACTCCCATTTCCTTGTTCTTTTAGGACATCTGACTGATAGTGAATGTAATCAGAAACACACATCCAAGAAAGGGTCCCCAGTAGAGCGCAAGAGGAACTCTGGCCGTCTTAGGAGGAAAGGTGATGAGCCACAGGCCTCAGGATATCACAGTGAAGGCAAGCTTCTGCATTGCTTCTCATTTTCATTTCCTATCAAACTTGTGTCACATTCAGACTGTTGGCTTCTCCTTTCTGTTCAAAGGGTTTTACCTTACTTTCTGGACTTTAGGATCTGGGTATTTCTAATCACTTTAAACATCTATATTTGATTCATTCTTTGTGTTTTTAGGAGAAACACTGAAAGAGAAACAGGCTCCTAGGAACGCCTCCAAATCATCCAGCAGTACCAACAGGCTAAGGGATTTTAAAGAGACAGTCAGCAATATAATTCATAACAGACCATCCCTGGCTTCTCAGACCAATATAGGATCTCCCTGTGGGGGTAGGGGAGGAGACCAACCTGACAAAAAACCTCTTAGGAACCTGTCTTTACACTCTCGTGATTGGGAAATAGAGAGTACCAGCAGTGAGTCAAAATCCAGTTCTTCTAGCAAGTATCGTCCAACATGGAGACCCAAACGAGAATCTCTGAATATTGACAGTATTTTTAGTAAGGACAAAAGGAAGCATTGTGGCTATACCCAGCTTAGCCCTTTTGCTGAGGACTCAGGTAAGGAGATAATTAGGGAAGAATTGGACTTTATAATAAAGATGATGGTATTTTTAAGAATTTGATTTTCTGATATACCTGGCAAGGTACATTTTTACTCTGATGTCTGGTTTGGGGGGGAATGTGAGTTCAATGAATGAGTGGTTGGAGGGAGGGATAGGTCTTTATATAGGCAGATGTTTAATTTACTTCCTTTTCCTTACTTGTCCTTTCATTGGGATAGCTAAAGAATTTACACCAGATGAACCAAACAAGCCACCTGCTTACAACACTAAACCTGTTGGACCAAGCCCTCAGTACAAACCCTGGGGCTCAGCACGACTAACCTCTCATCTTTTAGAGCAACAACCTCGCCTAATCCAGCGAATGGAATCTGGTTATGAGAGCAGTGAGAGGAACAGCAATAGCCCTGTCAGCCTGGATGCAGCCTTACCTGAGAGCTCGAATATTTGCAGGTATTGTTTGGATTTTGAATAGAGGTGTTGTCCCTTGCAGCAATGTGAGCCACCTAATTGGAGATTTCAACCATGGCTTAAATAAATTGAGAAATGGGCTTTAATATTATCTATGTGCTCTACCAAGTTTATATAGCAGCAGCACCCTCTGCTGGCAGGAAGAACAAAGGTGCTTAAGAAGTGAGAAAGCTTTCAAGTATCAGATATAAAATAATTCTTTAGTGCCTACTTCAGCAGCATCTGTACTAAAATTTGAAGAATACAAAAAAGATTAACATGGCCCCTTTTGCAAGGATGTGTAAATTTTTGAAATGTTCCATATTTTGCTGGGCTTGATGGCTCATACCTGCAATTTCAGCAACTCAGGAGGCTGAGGCAGGAGGATTACAAGTTCGAGGCCAGCCTTAGGAATGTAGCCAGGACCTAAGTAATTTAGCGAGAACCTGCCTCAAAATTAAAAGGGTTGGGGGGTTATAGCTCAGTGGTAAAGTACCTCTGATTCGATTCCAAAAACAAAGTAAATGTTTCAAATTTTCCTGATACGTAGGATGAACAGGTTTAGAGTTCTAATATACAACAATGAGGAATATAGGTATTAACATTGTACTGTATATAGAATTCATGTTACATGAGATCTTAGCTGCTCTTGCCACAAAAATAAGAGTAACTATATAAGATGATGGTTATGTTCATTTTGCTTCACTTACAATAATCTTTTTATCATCTATGTGTATCTTATAACATAATTTTCTATATCTTAAATATATATAATTTTAAAATGTATTTTAAATTACTTAATAATTTTCAATGAAAGAATCAATTAGTGAAGCAAACCTTTATAATTCTATAATCAGAAAAAACCCAACTGTTACTTATTCTTGCTTTCTAATTTGAAAGAGTTTTTGTTTTTGTTTGGTTTTTTAGGGTAACTGGGTATTCTGGGTTTTATGAAGCCAGTGATATTCATAATCCTATAAGATAATGGTGACAATTTAGACAGAGTTCATTGCATTCTACTTGTAAGGCAGTTTGTTCTATGTGTTTTTGATCTACATATATTAGTTTTACTGAATTGCCACAGACACGATTTCACTAATAGTATAGCTGCTCTAAAAAGAAAGATTATATTTTCTGCAAGGGTGATATCATATCCTCATTCTTTCCCACTCTTCTTCTGTAGGCACAGGACCCTTTTCAGTTTTGCACATGAGATGATGCCAAAATATTTAATAAGATTGGGCTGGGGATATAGTTCAGTAGTAGAGTACTTGCCTAGCATGCACAAGGCTTTGGGTTTGGTCCCCACCACCACCACAGGGGAAAAAAAGAAAAAAAAATTAGCAGGAAAAGGGAAGATAATATATAATATGTTCATTAATTCATTTAATAGATTTTGAGTGTCTATTGTGTCAGATACTATGTATGTTAGAAGCATAAGATGTAAATGAGTTAAGATAAAATGGAGGAAATGAGTGGAATTGAAAATGGAGGGATTGTAATATTTTTTCAATTTCCAGAAGAAGTTTAGCAGAAGCGTGTGTGTGTGTGTGTGTGTGTGTGTGTGTGTGTGTTTTATACTAGGATTGAACTCAGTACCTTACACGTTCTAGGCAAGTGCTTACTTTTGAGCTACATCCCCAGCTTCCCCTTCCCCACCCTTTTTTAAAAAAAAGGGCTCTTGCTATGTTCAGGCTGTCTTTGAACTCCTGGTTCAGACAGTCCTCCTGCCTCAGCTTCCTGAACAGTTAGGACTGCAGGTGCGTGCTACCATGCCTGGCTCTCAGAAACTTTAATTATATTAATTTGATGTTTTGTTGTAGGAATTTAGTCTTGTTAGTATTGCAAGTAATCACCCTTCTGATGCTTCTACTAGATTCTGGGTTCTTTTTTGAAGGGATCCAAGTGCTAAGAGATCAGCTGGGATAGTCCCTTCTTGGCGTCATATCCCAAAGTCTCACAGCAGTAGCATCCTAGAGGTGGACTCCACAATATCCATGAGTGGCTGGACAAAAACTCAACCCCTTTCAGGTAAGCAGAAGGAGAGTGGATTTGGAGGACTGGATTTGAAGATTAATTCTATTTGGGGAACAGCCTTACCTGAGTAGATTTAAATAAGTTAGAGGACAGTTATAGTTTGAGTATATCTTCAGAATGTTAATACGGAGGTTTTCTAGCTGCTCCATCTTTGGATTTATCTTTTTTGTTGTTGTTGTTCTGTATCATGACTTGCCTCAGTGTTTCTACTTTGGGGAGAGTCCTTGGGAATAAAGGGAGAAAAAATTGGTGAACAGCAGTAATAACAACTCCATTCTTAAAAAGAATAACTCTTAGTGTTTTCCTTAGTATAGGGGTAGCTTCCTCAGAAATTAGTTTATTATTGATTAGTACTATGAATTGAGATACAAAAAGGACATATAGGCTATGGGCAAAACTGTGAAATAAGTGATTCAAACTTAACATTGCCCTTGCCTGTACATCCTAGTCTTAACTACCAAGTCTCTTGACAGTTACTGAAGGTTCTTACAGGTGGTTGGATAGGGGGGATGCAGCAGTATTAATAAAAATACACAAACCATTTTAGTTTTTTAATATGTGTGCTATAGGTTGCTGACATCTGGTAGAACAGAGTAATACCCATAGAGTCATATACGTTAGGAATACTGGGTTAAGAGTAAATTAGATGCATGGTATTATCTCTACTCCTTTATATTGTCTAAGAGTTGCCCTGTGACATAATATATGATCTATTTTTGAGAAGGATCCATGTGCTGCTGAGAAAAAAGTGTAACTGCTTGATGTTGGGTGGTATATTCTATACATGTCAATTAAGTCTAGGTTATTAATTGTGTTATTGAGTTCTATAGTTTCCTTATTCAACTTTTGTTTGGAAGATCTGTCCAGTGGCGAGAGAGGTGTGTTGAAGTCTCCCATGATTATTGTATGGTGGTCTATTAGACTCTTGAACTTGAGAAGAGTTTGTTTGATGAACATAGCTGCACCATTGTTTGGGGCATATATATTTATGATTGTTATGTCTTGTTGGTGTATGGTTCCCTTGAGCAGTATGTAGTGTCCCTCTTTATCCCTTTTGATTAACTTTGGCTTGAAATCTATTTTATTTGATATGAGTATGGACACTCCTGCTTGTTTCCGAAGTCCATATGAGTGATATGATTTTTCCCAACCTTTCACCTTCAGCCTATGTATGTCTTTTCCTATCAAATGCATCTCCTGTAGGCAGCATATTGTTGGGTCTTGTTTTGTGATCTATTCTACTAGCCTGTGTCTCTTAATTGGTGAGTTTAAGCCATTAACATTTAGGGTCATTATTGAGATGTGGGTTGTTTTTCCAGCCATATTTGTTTATTTATGTTACTAAACATGGTTAGTTTTCCTCTTTGATTATTTTTCCCCCCCTTTACTGTCCTACCTCCCACTGTTGGTTTTCATTGTTATTTTCCATTTCCTCTTTCTGTAATGTTTTGCTGAGGATGTTTTGAAGAGATGGTTTTCTAGCTGCAAATTCTTTTAACTTTTGTTTATTGTGGAAAGTTTTAATTTCATCTTCCATCCTGAAGCTTAATTTCGCTGGATACACAATTCTTGGTTGGAACCCATTTTCTTTCAGTGTTTGAATATGAAGATTTCTTGGAAAGCTGGGAATGGAACCACCATTTGACCCAGCTATTCCCCTTCTCGGTCTATTCCCTAAAGACCTAAAAAGAGCATGCTACAGGGACACTGCTACATCGATGTTCATAGCAGCACAATTCACAATAGCAAGACTGTGGAACCAACCTAGATGCCCTTCAATAGACGAATGGATAAAAAAAATGTGGCATTTATACACAATGGAGTATTACTCTGCATTAAAAAATGACAAAATCATAGAATTTGCAGGGAAATGGATGGCATTAGAGCAGATTATGCTAAGTGAAGCTAGCCAATTCCTAAAAAACAAATGCCAAATGTCTTCTTTGATATAAGGAGAGTAACTAAGAACAGAGTAGGGACGAAGAACATGAGAAGAAGATTAACATTAAACAGGGATGAGAGGTGGGAGGGAAAGGGAGAGAGAAGGGAAATTGCATGGAAATGGAAGGAGACCCTCAGGGTTATACAAAATTACAAGAGGAAGTGAGGGGAAAGGGAAAAATAATACAAGGGGGAGAAATGAATGACAGTAGAGGGGGTAGAGAGAGAAGAGGGGAGGGGAGGGAAGGGGAGGGGGGATAGTAGAGGATAGGAAAGGCAGCAGAATACAACAGACACTAGTATGGCGACATGTAAATCAATGGATGTGTAACTGATATGATTCTGCAATCTGTATACGGGGTAAAAATGGGAGTTCATAACCCACTTGAATCAAAGTGTGAAATATGATATATCAAGAACTATGTAATGTTTTGAACAACCAACAATAAAAAATTAAAAAAAAAAAAAGAGTAAATTAGAGACCAGTGGAAGAAATTCATGCTTCCCAGTGAAGTTACACATTTGGTTTGTGTGTTTCCTATATTTTAATTTCTTTCATGTTGAGTGACATTCTTTTAAGAAACATGTGATCATACATAAGCATATTGCCCTTTTTTTCCCTCTTCAGATAGTCAGTACCTTTGCAGTATACTAAAGAGTGAATCTCATGATTTCCCCAGTAATCCTCAATTCTGGATCAGCTACATAGAATCTGACAGGATTCCACAACAAAATTCACAACAAAAAAAGTTATGACAAAATTCTTCCCCTAACATATAATTCCACCATCCTCTTTGTATAATAAGCCCTACATGTCCCACAGTTTTATCTAATCATTCTATTAAGGCATTTATTTTTTAGCAGGGGGTAGTACCAGGGATTAAACTCAGGGACACTTAACCATTGAGCTACATCCCCAGCCCTTTTTTTAATATTTTATTAGAGATGCCATCTCACTGAGTTCCTTAGCAACTTGCTTTTGCTGAGGCTGGGTTTGAACTCACAATCCTCCTGACTTAGCCTTCCGAGTTGCTGGGATTACATGTGCGCCACTGCACCTGGCATGGCACTTTTTATATGAGGTTCAATCACTTAAAAAAAATAAAAAACTACAATCACATGTTTTTTCTCATGTGGAAGCTAGAGAGGAAAAATGAACAGAAAAGTGGGAGGGATCTCCTAAAAATTGAAGGGAGATCATTAGAGTAGAGGAAAGAGACCAGAGGGAGGAAGGAGGGAAGGGAAAGGGAAATACTGAGGAGTAATATAGACCAAATTATATTGCTATATTATGTGCATGTATGAATATGCAACAACAAATTCCACAGTTATGTACAATTATAATGCAACAATAAAAATGTGAAAAAACTATAGAAGTAAATCAAGTGCAATAATTTATTAACCTGCTTTTGCCTCCTGAAATCGAAGGTTATCAGTATTATTATTATGTTATATATATTTCTACCTCCTTTTTTATGCTTATACAGTATATACTTTAGGTATATATGTATGTGTGTGTGTGTGTGTGTGTGTGTATATATATATATATATATATATATATATATATGGGTCACCATCATTTTTTAAAAAAATATTTTTAGTTGTAGATGGACACAATACCTTTATTTTATTTATTTTTAAGTGGTGCTGAGGATCGAACCCAGTGACTTACGTGTGCTAGGCGAGCACTCCACCACTGAGCCATATCCCCAGCCCTCACCATTATTTTTTGTTTGTTTGTTTTTTATAGTGCTGATGATCAAATCCAGGTCCTTACACATACTAGGCAAGTGTTATACCACTGAATTATATCCCCAGCTTCTCAACACCATTTAAAAAAAAAAAAATGAGCCGTGCATGATGGTGCATGCCTGTAGTCCCAGCAGCTCTGGAGGCTGAGGCAGGAGAATTGTGAGTTCAAAGCCAGCCTCAGCAACTTAGCAAGGGACTAAGCAACTCAGTGAGACCCTGTCTCTAAATAAAATTCAAAATAGGGCTGAGGATGTGGCTCAGTGGTTGAGTGGCCCTGAGTTCAATCCCCAGTACCAAAAAAAGAAGAAATCATACTATACATATTATATATATTATTATACATACTATACATGATATAATACATGATAAACAATTTATCATGGAAATCATTCTAAATCTATGAACACTTATGCAGTGGAGTTTTTACTACTGTGGACATTTTACAAATTCATTAAAGAGAAGATTAAAATTAAGGGCAAGGGCTAGGGATATAGCTCAGTTGGTAGAGTGCTTGCCTCATATGCACAAGGCCATGGGTTCAATCCTTAGCACCACAAAAATGAAAAGAAAAAAGAAAGAAAGAAATTAAGGGCGAGAAGCCCAAATGACTTGCTTGAAGCTCTGATAGAGTGCTTCCTATTGGTTAAGAGCATGGATTATGAATTTAACTTAGTGATTTGAAGTTACCTCTACCTTTTGCCAACTGTGTTACTCTTTTCATGACTCAACTTTCTCATTCCCAAAATGAAGGTAATTCTCATCATCAATTATGAATGTTAAATAATATATGTAAAAGTGCTTAAAACTGTTCCTAATACATTGAAAATGTTTAGCAAGTGTTAGGTGTCATGTTGTTATACATCAAATGTTCATAGTTTTTTTGTTTTGCTGTGATTTTTATTATTCAGGGCCCAGAATTTGATATGGATATCAGTATTCAGAACATTTACTTCAAATTAAAGAGAAGAGTTCCAAAAGGAAAAAAAAAACTTATATCAAAGTAGTCATAAATTCAGCAGGTGTTTTATCTTTTTTATAGAAATGTTGATTTAGCTTCTCCTTTGCTTATGTCCTAGGTGGGGAGGTATCTTCTAAAAGTGAACTGGATGAATTGCAGGAAGAGGTGACCAGGAGGGCCCAGGAACAGGAACTTCGAAGGAAACGGGAGAAAGAATTAGAGGTTGCTAAAGGGTTTAACCCTCATCCCAGCCGCTTCATGGACTTGGATGAACTGCAGAATCAGGGTAATTGTTATGAGAATTAGGTTGTTAGTAATGCGAACAGAGAGAAAAGATATGAAAAAAGATCCAAGCTTGTAAGTTCTCTGTATTCTCTTTAAAAGTTATATATTTTTTTAAGTCAGCCGTTCCAGTGAGAGTTAAAGTAAGAGGTGACAAGCCTTGTGATAAGAGATAGATACTAATTTTGGGCATGTCTACTAAAGCCCAATAGATCAGAGATAGTATATTATTCATGAAAAATATATTCCATGAACATCTCTACAGAAGGTATAAATGAAAGTAGCCTCAATTCAAAAACAGCAAAAAAGAAGTGAGCCACATTCTATTTGCTGGAAAAAAAAAAAAAAAACATACCCGGAGATAATCTCACCTGGAGCTTCAGGGAAGTAGATCTGTCAAATAGGATCTGAGAACCCAAAGCCTAATTTACTTTTATTTTCCTAATTTACTTTTTACAAAAATTCATGTGGTGCTGGGGATTGAGCCCAGACTCTCATGCATGCTAGGCAAGTGCTCTTACATTGAGCTCTGCATTCCTAGCCCCTTAATTTACTTTTTCTTTTTTTTTTTTGTACCAGGGATTGAACCCAGGGGCACTTAACTACTGAGCCACATCACATCCCCAGCCCATTTCATTTTTTCTTTTGAGACAAGGTCTGACTAAATTGCTTAGAGCCTCAATAAGTTACTGAGACTGGCTTTGAACTTGCAATCTTCCTGCCTCAGCCTCCTGAGCCCCTGGGATTATAGGTGTGCACCACTGCACCCAGCCTTATTTTTTATTTTGAAACATGGTCCTGTTAAATTCACCAGCTGGCTCCAAACTTGCAATTCTCTTGTCTCATCTTCCCATGTCTCTGAGATTTCAGGCATGCTCCATCGTGGCATGCCCAGCAGTCCTACTTTTTTTTTCCCCCTCCACAATACCTTTATCTTACTTATTTATTTTTATGTGGTGCTGAGGATCAAATCCAGTATCTCACACAGGCTGGGAAAGTGCTTTACCATTGAGCCACAACCCAGCCCTCAACATTCATTCTTTTTTTTTTTTTTTTTTTTTGTGGTGCTGGGGATTGAACCCAGGGCCTTGTGCATGGGAGGCAAGCACTCTGCCAGCTGAGCTATATCCCCAACCCCTACTGTCTTTGATTCAAAGCAACTGTCATATATTTCCCAGGCATTGTATTTGTTTTAAAATGAGTTTTAAATGCCCAATTCCTAGCTGGGCATAGTGGCACATGCCTGCATTCCCAGTGGCTCAGAAGGCTGAGGTAAGAGGATCACAAGTTCAAAGCCAGCTCAGCAACTAAGCGAGGCCCTAAGCAACTCAGTGAGACTCTTATCTCCTAAATAAAATATTAAAAAGGACTGGGGATTGCCGCAGCCTGGCTGGGCACAAAATCACAAGCCACTCACAGCCTTGTAGATTCAAACAGCAACTCTTTATTCCCGAACTCTCACCTGCACTCTACATGCACGTTCTGGGAAAATCCACACCCTCCACTGGGCTCTGCATACCAAAAACCCTCTGAATCCCCGGAGAACTCAACACGAACTCAAGGAGCAGGCGCCTGAGGCAGCAGAATATGCCCTATTCCCAGCAGGATCCACCTTAAACCTGGAAACGCCCTATTCCCAGCAGGATCCTCCCTAAACCCAGATCCACCCTAAACCCTGATCCACCCTAATCCCTGAGCAAGGTCACCTTTCAAATCAAAACTCTCAAACATTCATGCAATGTCATTGCAAATGACCTGGGTCCAAGGCAAGCCCATTTCCACAATGGAGAGTCCTCCCTCTAAGCAACATTGGGTAGGCTGACAAGGAAATTGCCATGCGTCATTCCTACTTGGCTATGGCTCTCAGCAGGGGATGTGACTCAGTGGTTAAGCACCCCTGGATCCCTGGATTCAATCCCTGGTACCAAAAAAAAAAAAAAAAAAAAGGCAAAAATAAAAAAATAAATAAAAATGCCCAATTCCTTAGTTGTCTCTGTATTTGGGTAGTCTTTTCTTCCATTTTGACCTTTAGCTAAATCACTTTGGTGTCACAAATTTATATTATTTCGAAAGAGGGATCTTGTCATCTTTCTCCTTGTCTTTTCCCTCCTCTGTCAATTGAGCAGTACAGTTTAGAGGGAATCTCCCTGCCTGTATTTGTCAGTTCTTCATACATTTTGGATCTCCTGAGAGAAGGAACAAAGTGCTAAGATTTTGGATGATAAGAATTTAAATCCATGGGGCTCGAGATGTGGCTCAGTGATAGAGCGCTTGCCTAACATGTATGAGACACTGGGTTCAATTATCAGAGCCACATAAAAAATAAATAAGTAAAATAAAGGTATTGTGTCCCTCTACAAGTAAAAAAATAAAAAATAAAAAAAGAATTTATATCCAGTATAGTCATTAACTGTAGTTTGCCTAAGATCTTTTCTTTCCACCTGGGACTTTGTGAAGGCTTAATTTGAATTCCAATTATTGGTGAACCTAAATAATAGCTTTCTACCAATTTACGGTTATGAGTGAGTAGAAGGCAAGGATATTAAATAAATTTGAGCATTCATTTTATTTTTGCAGGTCTGGGGATCGAACACAGGTCTTTGTGCATGCTAGGCAAGTGCTCTACCATTCCTAGCCTGTAAACTTATTTTTTTTTTTTAATGGCTTTAGCTACCATCTCTGATTATATTGGTAGTATAAATTCAGTTGATTTCAAATATAATGGAAGAACTTTGGACCTGGGGATGGGGAAAACCACACTTCTATTGATGAGGTGAAACCTGAGTGCCAGCTTCTTCAGAACTAACCTGCTACTTCTGTTGTAGTAGTGGAAGTACTTTCTAAAAGCCAGGGTGAATTAAGAAGGGAATTTTAGGGATATGGAAGATCTTTTCTTAGGACTTCCAGCTGGAGATAAGAAGACATTATGGAGAAGAATGATTAAGACAGTTTGATCCCTGCCCCACAGCCCCTCCCCCTTGTAAATGTTCAGTGTCAATCCCAGTGGTAGATGAATGTAAATTATAGTTTTTTACCAATTTATGGTTATGAGAGAGTAGAAGGCAAGGGGGTAAATAAGCTTCAGGGTTCATTTACAGAAGTTGCCTTTACTTATTTCCTTGCCTTTTCCTCTGGACTCTTCAGCAGCTGCTTTGAAACTCATCCACTTTGAGAGGAGAAAGGAATATCCTCAGCTTGCTATATGGGAAGGTGCCTTTTGGGGATAGTTTTGATGAGCAAGGGCATGATAAAAATAAATACTTAGTAGTGCTGATGAAAGGTATGTTTATGTAACAACAAATGCAATTCAACTGCCATGGTAGGAACTGTAGACCCCCTGTGCCCAAGAGTTTTACTGACTTTCTAGTTAAGGGTGATGAAGAGATCTCTGTGAATTGCTATAGGAAAGAAGTGATATGGAATACTTTTCATAGAATAGTGAAGCCATCTTTGCCATAACAGCATTGGAAGTCTGTGGTGTTCTGATACTGTGGCAGGATGTATACTGTAACACTATGGAAGAGCAGTTCAGTTTTAGCCATGAGAACTCATGTTGTTATAGACATATTTTGTTCTTTCATGGAGGGAGTCCCTGAGAAGTCTTCGAGTTAGAACATGTGGCTGGCAATGACATGCCTCTCTTTCAGGGCCTTGGAAGATCTTGGGTAAAGCAAAAATGGGTGTCATACTTGTTTCAGGGACTTCTTAATAGTAATGGACAGTTGAAATAAGGATAGACCAATGACTTGGCAACAAGGATCTGTGTGCACCAAAGGGAAACAGCAGTACATAGATGAAGTTGGAATTAATTATAATGAAAACAAAAAGTACTGGCCCTTTCAGGGAGGAGTGACGGCTTTGAGAGGTCTCTGCAAGAGGCAAATTCAATGTTTGAAGAGTCGCTGCATCTGGAACAAAAGGGAGACTGTGCTGCAGCTTTGGCTCTTTGTAACGAAGCTATCTGTAAGTAACTCTAACCGCTATGGCTATGGCATTTTTTACTAACTTCATAATAGGTATTAGTGTTGTCGCTCAGATGACTATAAAAATAATTTTTATGTTTCTTAACTCTCACATTTCCAAAGTGAGGCCCTTTAGCTATCTATGCCCTTCAGATTTCTTTTCCCTCCCCTCCCTTTCCCTTTTCCCTCCCCTTCCCCTTCCTCTTCTCCTTCTACCTCCCCTTTCCTTTCCCTTCTCTTCTCTTCCCTTCCCTTCTCTTCCCGTCTCTCTTCTCTTCTCTTCTGTTTTTGGTACCAAGGATTGAACCCAGGGCACTTTGTCACTGAGCTACATCCCCAGCCCTTTTTATTTTTTTACTTTGTGACAGGATCTTGTTAAATTGCTTAGGCCCTCACCACATTGGCAAGGCTGGCCTTGAACTTGTAGTCCTCCTGTTTGAGCCTCCCAGGTTGCTGCAATTATAGGTGTGTGCCACCGCTCCTGGCATCCTTCAGATTTCTAAATGTGCCTGGCATTGTAACTGTGGCTTGTGGATATTTACTGGAATTACCCTCAACAGGAATCCATAGATGACTTCTCCAGCCATGCCTACCTTCTTATCCCAAGAAGTTAGACTTCAGATAGCAAGTTAGTCTGCTCTTTCTCTAGTAAGTTGAAACTTATGGCAGAAAAACTGAGTTAATTGGCCATGACTTCCCAGGCTTGTAACTTTCCACTGCAATATTTGATTCTTTTTGTTTCTCCCCTGCCTTCTGGTATGCAGCACCATAATGTTACAGCCAGGGAATAAAGTTTAGAATTGGTATCCAATTTTATATGACCACATGAAGCTGTGCTCTGTAAAGACAGATGCAGGTTTGGATCTTATTTCTGCTGTTGGCCATCAGGAAGGGGGAGTTGGGAGCAGTGTGTGGAGACCAGAGTCGAACAGGTCAGTTGGAAAGGACAAGAGTGACAATCTCTGAGCACTAGTTTATCTTCCTGATTTGTTTTAGTTGGTGTGTGTGTGTGTGCGTGTGTGTGTGTGTGTTTAATAATTTAAATTAACTTCTTTGGCCTCCATAGCTTCCATGTATGTTCCTTATAGCCAGAGCTAGCTCTGTGCCCCTGGACAGTGTATGCATGGTCCATGCCTTGCATTCCTGCTGCATATTTTGTTTTACTGCATATCTTTGCTTCTTTTTGATTCAGTTTTATTTGTTTTATTTTTATTTGTATTTTGTGTTCTGTTTCTGCTATATTTTCTTTTGCATTTTAGCTAAACTAAGACTTGCCCTGCATGGTGCCAGCTCTAGCACGCACAGCAGAGCCCTAGTCGATAAGAAGTTGCAAATCAGTATTCGAAAAGCAAGGAGCCTGCAGGATCGCATGCAGCAGCAGCAATCATTGCAGCAGCAGCAATCATCGCAGCAGCCGTCGCAGCCCTCAGCCTGCCTCCCATCACAGGGGGGGGCCGTCCCTCAGCTGACAAGGTAGTGCTTGGGAACCACATGAGTTTATAGATGCCAGGGGAGAAAGTGACCATGGGTACTCCACAGCAGAAGCTGTCCTTGTCTCGGTGACTACAGGGGAGAGAGAGAAGTCTATTGAAAAGATTGATTAGGAAAAAAGCCCTAGTAGCCATTGATATAGTTCACACATCTTGGCCTTTAAATTTGGCTTTTAATTAGAATAAGTGAATTTAAGTAAAAATTAAATTTGTCTGTTAATAAGTTTGAGTAGTTTTCAAAATAAAAATATAATAAAGGCATCCAACCCTTGGCTGTGTACATGCTAGGCAAGTGCTCTTCCATTGAGCTATACTCCAGCCAGTATTTTGTGAACATTACCTAGGATCCAGGCCTGAGCTAAGCATTTTATGTATTTTATTTCATTATCAAAATATCCTTATAAGATAGGGACTTTAGGGCTGGGGTTGTGGCTCAGCAGTAGAGTGCTTGCCTTGCATTTGTGGGGCACCAGGTTCGATCCTCAGCACCACATAAAAATAAATCAAAATACAGGTATTTTTCTATCTACAACTAAATATATATATTCCCCACACACACAAAAAAAAATAGGAACTATTAGTTAGCATTCTTTATAAATAAGGAGACTTGAGCTCAGGAAAACTAAGATTACTTGGCTTATAACAGTAGAAGTATAGAATTCAAATCTAGGTCTGTCTGTTTGGTGCCAAAATGTATGTCATCGACCATTATGTAGTATGCCTTTTATGGTTAGATTTTTCCATACAAGTATATGTTACAAGAGTGACTGGGTGACTAACATAGCATAGTTTATAGCATATAGGTCATATACACTTTACCCAAAATACTTGGAACCAAAAATGTTTCAGATTTCAGTTTTCTCCCCCAGATTTTGGAATATTTGCATGGTCTTTACTGGTTGAGGATTCCTAATCCAAAAATTCAATTCCAAAAAAAAAAAAAAAAGCCGGGCATGATGGTGCATGTCTGTAATCCCAGCAGCTTGGGAGGCTGAGGCAGGAGGATCATGAGTTCAAAGCCAGCCTCAGCAATTTAGCGAGGTTCTAAGCAATTTAGTGAGACCCTGTCTCTAAACAAAATGTAAAAAAGGCTGGGGGTGTGGCTCAGTGGTTAAGCACCTCTCGGTTCAATAGCTGGTACCAAAGAAAAAGAAAAAGAATTGAAGTCCAAAATACTCCGGAATCCAAAACTGTTTCAGTGTCTTGTCTGCACTCAAATGGTTTCAGATTTTTTGGAGCATTTCAAATTTTGGATTTTCAGATTAGGAACCGGAAAATCCAAAATTTCACACATTTTGGAAAGCAAAATCCTCATTTTTCAGATAAGGATGCACAGGTTGAGCATCCATAATCTGAAAATTCAGAATTTGAAAAGTTGGGATTTTATTTATGTGCTTGTAACATTGCATTTTTTTGGGGGGTCAGAAATATAAAACAATTAGAAACCAACTAAATCTTAAGAGAATATGGTATATTACTTTAAGAAAACATCTGAGTGAATAATACAGTAAAACCTAGATAATAAAGACAAATTTGAAGTAGTTGATTTGTGTAATCCTATGAACATGAATCACCTGTATTCTGTATTTGTAGCCTCTTGGTTCCTTTGGTTGAGCTACCTCACAGAACCTTATGTAGCATTTCCCTCCTTGTATAGCATCCTGGATTTTTGCTGTTCTGTGTGAAAACCACTCATTTTGCTTACCTTCCGTTGTCATCTGCATGTGAGACTAGCAATTTTGATTTTTAAATTTTCAAGTAGAATGTGTTTGGAAAGGGACTTTAATGTAGTGAAGAATATTGGCAAGGACTGTACTTAATATTGCTGTGTGCAATTCTGGTGAAGGATTGATATTACCTGTTTATCTGAGCGTGAGTGGTATATGTAGGGGAGTCTTTTCTTTTGTTAACCTCTAAATTATTGACCCTACTTGTGCTTGTCTTTCCATTTCTTCCTTTTTTTTTTTTTTTTAATAAATTAAAAAAAATTTTTTTTGGTACTGGGGCAATCCCTAGTCCTTTTTATTTTTTATTTTGAGACAGGGTCTCACTAAGTTGCTGAGGCTGGCCTTGAAATTTTACCCTCCTGTCTCAGCCTCCTGAGTTGCTGGGATTACAGATGTGCACCATTGTGCCTGGCTCTGTTTCTTTTTTTATTTTCTTGTTTTTTACCCCAGTACTGGGGTTTGAACTCAAGGGATCTCTACCACTGAACTATATCAGTAGCCCTTATTTTCAGTTTGAGACAGGGTTTTAAGTTGCTGAGGCTGGCCTCAAACTTGAAATCTTCCTCAGCCTCTCAAGTTGCTGGGATAACAGGTGTGTACCATTGCACCCAGCTTCATTTATTTTCATCATTCCTTCTGTGGATAACTATAAATGGGAATGGAATGAACAGTTCTTCTTGGAAGTGTTCTTGTCAATCACCTTATTGACAATAATATTCTCCATTTGTTTCAGTGAACAGCCTATCCCGCTCCAAGTATTGTTAAGCCACGAGGCCCAACTGGAACCCTGCACGGATACAGATTTTGGGGCCAGTTCTTCTTTCTTACACTCACCTGCTTCCTGCCATGAGTCACACTCATTACTGTTCCCAGAGTTACCTGCTTCATCTGCCCCACAGCACAGTTCCCCCAGTAAATCTGCCTCAAAGCTTCTGACTTCAGTTGAGGTGGACAGCATTGACCCTTCTGTATTCCACAGGCAGTGTTTACCTAAAACACCAGGGAGAACTGAGAATTCTCACCTTGATTGTGTGCCATTGGATGCCTCAGAGGGTAAACTGCCAGGGCAAAGGGGTGATAACAACAGTTACAGCAGGTTCTCTCTACACGAAGGAAGGAACATTGCTCAAGAACAGCCATCCCAAGAAAAGAGGAATCCTACTGACTCATCCCTGGTGATGTCTTGGTCACACCTAACAGGAAGAGCCACCTCAGAGAGAGGAGAAACACACAGCCTAGGCTATAGTCCTTCAAATTCATTAGTTCAACCCAGTATTCCCACATATAGGGCCTGCCACCCCATAATGTCTGCTGCTGCTTCATCTGTGCTTCATTCTTCTGATCCTGTGCAGAAAACTAACCAATGCCTCCAAGCCCAAAGCCTCCAAACTTCTCTGACTTCAAAAGTGGATGGAAGCAGTGAGGAGCCATGTAGACCAGAGTTTCCCAGCACAAAGGGACTTGTCCGCTCACTGGCAGAGCAATTCCAGAAGATGCAGTGTGCCTCCATGAGGGATGCTTCAGGTTCCCAAGAGAGAAGTCTTGGAAATCTAAAGAAGAACTCTTTCCCTTATGACTCTAAGCCTTCTTTCCAACAAGGTCAAGGGAAAGGCCATTGTCCCTGGGCAAAAGAGCAAGCCTCTCTGGATGGTAGGGACAGATTGCCTTCCTGGGAAGATCCTGCTGACCACCATCTTTCTCTTGCCATGGACTCGGGGCAGCCAAATAGTGAAACTTCTAGGGGAGGACAGCCCAGGTTGGGAGAGCCAGGTATATACCAAGGAAAGCTATCCCAAGCAAAAGATCCTAGGCCTAAGGAGATTGGTAACAGTATCAATGTGGGGACTTCCTTGCCTTTGGATTCCTGGGTGAATGTCACAAGGTTCTGTGATTCTCAGCTTAAACATGAGATCCTTGGGCCAGGAATGAAGTCCTCTCCCCATGATTCTCATACCTGTGTAACCTATCCAGAGAGAAATCATATCCTTTTACATCCACATTGGAACCAAGACACAGAGCAGGAGACCTCGGAATTGGAATCTCTCTACCAGGCCAGTCTTAAGGCTTCCCAGGATGGCTCTTCTGCATGGGCGCCACAGAATGTGGCTTGGCATCCACTTAGCCAAACAGGTAAGAATACATTTCAGGGGAAGAAGAAATAGGGGTTATATAAAAGCTTATATAAAAACAAGACAATATGAGAGGAGTGGTATTCTATACAGGTAGTATTTGTAGCTTGGTAAGAGGTAGTAGAACTTCTGACTTTACTCATGAGCTTCAGGACAGGTGCTGAAAGAAAGATATTTTTCTTGATAGAATGGATAATGGGGGTAGAAATAGGAATTTGCAAATGAATTCCTCCTTTTAAAGAAAGAGACCACTAAGTATTTATCCATGGTTTCTCTAGTATGCAGTGCTACAGCATGGTTCACAGGTCTTTAAGAGTGACTCAGCAGGGAATTGGGTAAGATGAGAGGAAATGTCATTTTGTGGTTTAGAAGTTAAACCAATCCCAAGATTGAGCCTCCAGGTCTGCCTTGCAGCTGGGGTGTCCCTATTGAATGACATCTCTAATATGAATGGCATTTCCAGATCATAATGAACTAGTAATATCAAGAACTTCCTTTATTCCATTAGGAATTTCCAGAATTCCTGTCTTCACAGAATTTTCAAGGTATTATTTTATAGGGTAGCCTTCAGACTCTCCTTAAAATAGTACTGACTGAGGAGTCAAAGCTACATCTCATTCACCTCACAGATTTAATTCTGGAAATTGAAGATATGAAGAATGTTTGAAATTTAGATTGCATGCACTAACTCCAGACCCTGAGTTACTTTCCTGATACTGACATTACTTCTGAATATAAATTTGATACGTAATATCCCAGGAACAAATTTTTACTTGAAAAATGAGAGAAATAGTTCAATGATTTTTTTAAAAAGATCTATTCCAACTCTAAAATGATATGTATTATTCTGTAAAATTTAATTCAGAGAACTTTGTCTTCAGCTTGTGTAGGACAGCTTTTATAATTGAACAGATTCCTTGCATGCTGACAACCAGTATTTAATTATAGTCATTTTGTTTATTAAATACTACTTTGTTTCCTGGAGCTGTGGGCAAATGCCACATAAATATAAAATTTGATATTAAGATGTGTTTCTAAGAATTTGCTTCCTAGTGCAGATTTTGTAATCACATTTATTAAGTGCTCTAGGTACGTGGATGGGGTGATATTGGGAATATTCTAAAGAAAAGGAAAAGCTAGAGTCTGCTTCAGTGAGCTTTCTCTCTGATATAAGGGAGAATAAATACATTAAGTATTTTAAGAATGCTAATAAACATAAAATAATACATTGTAAATTGAACTAACTAGTTGAATGTTAAACATTATATTTAAAAACAAAAAGCCCTTATAATACTCCAAAGATCAACCTTTTTAATTGTAGTTTTAAAATATCAAAAATCTTTGCTAGTCTCACTCAATGTTTTAACCTTTTTAAAAAAAATACGCATATACTGTATTTTGTTTGTGTTTAGCAAAAAGCAAGGTAAGTATAAAGTTTAGTCTCATGATTTTCTTAAATTATATTTATGAGCATTTTTCATAAAAATTAATTTTATGATTATAATGTTATATATGAATGTACAATAACATTTATTTTGCTACTGAATAAAAGCTAATACCTAGTTCAATTTTATAAACTTTTTTTCTTTATTGGAGATTGAACCCAGGGGTGCTTTACCACTGAGCAACATCCCCATCCCTTTTTATTTTTAAAGACATTTTTTAAGACTGAGTTGCTGAAGTTCTCACTAACTTGCTGAGGTTCTTGCTGAATTGCTGAGGCTGGCTTCAAACTTGAGATCCTCCTGCCTGAGCCTCCTTACTTGCTGGGATTATAGGCATGTGCTACTTCTTTATCTTATCATAAAGCATTTATTAAGCACCAGATTATTTCTTTAAAAAAGTAAATACTTTATAATATATAATTTACACACCATCATTTCCCCTACTTGAAGTGTATAATACAATAGTTTTTAATAGAGTTGTTAACTCATTGCAGTAGTTCAGGGTTTTTTGGCTTTTAATTGTTAACCTCCCCCCAACCCTTATTTTTTCTTTTGGCAGTGCTATAGATTGAACCCAGGGCTTTGCACATGCTAGGCCAGCACTCCACCAGTGAGCCACATCCTCAACCCACTACTGTCTGTTTCAAAATGTTACTATCATCCTGAAAAGGTTACTATCATCCTATACCCATTAGCAGTCATTCCCCTGTACTCCATCCCTCCCCTCCAACCCCACAAATCTATTTTCTGTATCTTACCTGTTCTGGACACTTCATATAAATGGTGTCATATAGTATGTGATCTTTTCACATGATTGTAAGTCCTAAAAAATCTAAACACCATTCTTTTTTCCTTTTTGAAGTACTGGGCATTGAATCTGGACCTCACATATGCTAGGCTGTACTGTTGAATTACATCACCAGCTCTTTTTATTTTCTGTTATTTTAAGACAGGATCTTACACAGTTGTCCAGATAGGCCTCCAACTTGTAATCCTCCTGCCTTAACTTCTGTAGTGGCTGGAATTATAGGAGAGCATCATTATTCCTGGGTCCTTGACATTTATTTGTTGAAGAAGTTTGTTCATTTGTCTTAGAGCATTTTATATATTTTATATATTATAGGTTTTACTGATTGTAGTTTGGTAGAGTTTTTGGTTTTTTGAAAAAGATTATTGCAGTTTGATTCCCAGCACCACAAAACAAAAAGTTTTAAAAATAGGTTCTTCTAGCCCCTGTTTCTCTTATAAGTTGGTACTTAGAATTAAGGGTGCAATTAAAATCAGGTTCTGACAACAACTAAAAAATATATATATGTATTTTTAAAAAATCAGGTTCTGGTTTTTTTTTTTGGTACTTGGTATCATATCCTGGGCCTCATGCATTATAGGCAACTCTATCACTGAGTTACAGCCCCAGTCTTTTTAAAATTTTTATTTTGAGAAAAGGTCTTGCTATGTTGTACAGGCTAGTCTTAAACTTGTGATCCTTAGTTGGAATTTTAGGTGTACACCAGAGTGGTGGCACATACCTAACACACACACACACACACACACACACACACACACGACCTCTCAAATGCTTAGCAAGCAAGGTATCACAGAACCACATCACCAGCCCTCATCTTAATTTTTAAAAATAAGATTATTTAATAGGTAATACTTACTATATAATATCAGGAAATATATAATATTGAGCTTTTTGGTTTATTTTGTTACAGTTGATCAGTGAGTAGGTATCATATTAACCCCACTTCTGTTGAATATAGAAATTCCCTCAACAATATCCTCTGCTCAGATACCTCAAAAAGAATTAGAATCTGCTCACACTGCAATTGTCTAATGGCCACCTCCTTGTCTATGAATCACTAAGCTTAATTAGAGGAACACGAAATTCTAACCATTACAACTGTAATTTATTATTAAATTGTCCACAGTCATCATCTGAAGAATGGCTTTAAAGTGTGTGTGTGTGTGTGTGTGTGTGTGTGTATAAATATATGGGGCTGGGGTTATGGCTCAGTGGTAGAGTGCTTGCCTCAAATGTGTGAGGCACTGGGTTCGATTCTCAGCACTACATACAAATAAAAAATAAAGGCCCATCAACAACTAAAATAAATAAAATTTTAAAAAATAAAGTGGATATATATAAGCATATACATACACACATTATATATAAACATATATGTATAAGTATGTATATATATAAAGTATATATACACATATGGAAATAATTTTATATAAATGGGATCATAGTATACATGCTGTGTTTTGTGTTTTAGAGTGCTGGGATTGAAACCCAGGTCCTCCAGCTTCTAGGCAAGTACTCTGCTGCTGAGCTATACCTCCAGCCATACATGCTATCTTTAATATAGACAGTTTTCTTATCTATTTCTTTTTAATGTTTTTAGTTGTCGATGGACACAATACCTTTATTTTATTTATTTATTTTTATGTAGTGCTGAGAATCGAACCCAGTGCCTCACATGTGCTAGGCAAGTGCTCTACTACTGAGCTACAACCCCAGCCCTATTTCTCTTTTTCTTAAAACCAGTTCTACGTTCACTTCCCCAAGTAACAATATAGTATGCATACATCTGTATTTTTTTTTGTTCTTATAATCCTATGTAGACCTGCATATACTTAGTTGTTTTTTTTTTTGCTTGGGGATCATATGACTTTTTTTTTTTTTTTTCTTTTAGCTTAACATTTCATGAAAATTCTCCAAGTCCTCTTGTTTAACTTAACTCATTTTTTAGTGGCTGGGAAGTAATTGCTAAGGATATAACAATTTATTCAGATTCTCAGCACTGAAGAGAAAGTGTTCAAATTGTTATAAATTTGTATTTGTTCTTATTCTCATGAGTAGAATTATTGGTCAAGAGAGTGCATATATTTTCAATTTACTATTATTTTTTGTACTGGAGATTGAACTCAGGGACACTTAACCTCTGAGCCACATCCCTACATCCCCAACCTAATTTTGTATTTTATTTAGAGACAGGGTCTCACTATGTTGCTTAGTGCCTCGCCATTGCTGAGGCTGGCTTTGAACTCGTGATCCTCCAGCCTCAGCTTTCCGAGCCGATAGGATTACAGGTGTACACCACTGCACCCAGCTTATATTTTTAATTTTTAATAGATATTTCCAGATTGCTTTTTTAGAAATACTATGACATTTCCTTTAATAATGTTCAAGGATATTTTTCTACACTGTCTTTTTTGTTTCAAAAGCAAAGATTCCTAGATTCCAACCACAAAGATTCTTATTCAAATCTGTAGTGAGGCTCAGGAAGCTATATTTCCTCCTTCCCTCCTTTCTTCCTTTCACCTTCCCCTTCTTCCTTTTCTTTATATATATATATATATATATATATATATATATATATATATATATATATATATTAGTTGTAATTGGACACAATATCTTTATTTTATTTATTTATTTTTATGTGGTGCTGAGGATCGAACCCAGGGCCTCACACATGCTAGGCAAGTATTCTACTGCTGAGCCACAACCCCAGCCCCCCCTTCTTCCTTTTCCTTTCTCCCTCTCCTTTTCCCTTTTCTCTTCCTCCCTTCCTTCTTCTTTTTTTATTATTAGTTGTTCAAAACATTACAAAGCTCTTGACATATCATATTTCATACATTTGATTCATGTCCCTTCCTTCTAATTGAACTCTTAGGCACACTACAACTGAGCTACATTCCCAGCCCCCGCCCCCTTTTTTTTTAAAGAAAGGGTCTCCCTAAGTTGTAGAGACCGGTTTCAGACTTGCATCATCTTCCTGAGTTGCTGGGAAGCTGTACTTTAAAAACTCCCATGTGAATCTGAGGTAGTATCAGAACCACTGCATGTGAGTACAAAGAAATATTAAAAACAACTGATTTTCAGTACTTATATCAGCACTATCATACAACAGCTATGTATATAATATATATATATATATATATATTAGAATGAGACACAAAGTGGCCATGTACATATATATATCAAATGTAGGTCAAGGACATGTACATTTTCAGAATAGAAGACTTAATTAATTGGATTGGGGAGTCTCTTAGAAGTCACATATCTACTTTAGAGCCGCATTAATAGTTGTTTAGAATGTGATTGAGAAAAAGTGGGGTAAGGGGAGATAAAAGAGACTTATACATATCAAATATTCCTTAAGAGCTCCTTTTCAGAGTGATAGGAAGAGTACTGTACTAAAAATTAAGACATGAGTTTTAATCCTGAATAAACTTCTACCTACCTATCAGACTCTGGAACTCATTTTCCTGTTATATAAAATGAGGAGATTTGATATATAATTATTATAATGATCATTTCAATTCTGAACTAAACTGGAGATAATAGTTTTCTTTATCACCAGAGATACTTTAGAAAATCACTACATCAGATAATTTTCTCACTAGATACCACAAGTCTTGGACTGAATTTTTTTTAAATATTTTTTTTAGTTGTAGGTGAACACACAATACCTTTATTTTGTTTATTTATATGTGATGCTGAGGATTGAACCCAGGGCCTCACACATGCTAGGAGAACACTCTTCTGCTAAGCCACTACCCTAGACCTCACACTGAATTCTTTCAGAAGCTGAGTATGTTTACAAAAATGAAGTAAGATAGGGACATTCAGCTGTCTGTCCATAGCCTTTTATAAAGTTCTTGAAGGGCTATGTGACCTATAGAAGTCTATCCATATTCTGAAAATTATTGTTTCTAAATTCTAGGAGCATCTTTTCCCATTGGATTCAGGAATGCATATTTGTTACTTAGTGAAAGAAGAACTCCTGAGTTTGTGCTTCCAGGCTCAGAGTTTAGGCCCCAAGAGAGAGATGGCTTTACCTTATATTTATGTTTTCTTTCTCAGGCTCTGCAGATGGCATGGGGAGGAGATTACACTCAGCCCCTGGGCTTGACATCTCAAAGACCCGAATAGCAGAAATGGAGCACATTCTCCTTGAAGCCAGCACAGTGCCTGCGTCTCAGGTAGCAGCCTCGAGAGCTAAGGTGATAGACCTGGTTGGTATGTTAGGGAAAGAAGAGTACAAAGGAATGAATGGTAGGGTTGTTGATAAAGCAGAGGCATTGTAGTAGGGCTACCAAAAGAGAACAAGGTATGAGATTGGACTGCTTTTGATTGAGAGGAGATCTTTCATTTATATCTAATTCAGGTGTTTACTGGAGAGTCTTATCTAAATTTCTCCCATATCTCCAAGGACAGGGCCTGTGGGAAAACCACAGGTCTGATGTTATGTATCTGCCTGTGTGTGTCTATATGTTTGAAGGCTGCAGCTTGCCGAGGCCTCAGCAGGGAGTATGGGGATGATGAACAGTACAGTGCAGAGAACTTTCGCCGCATCTCACGCAGTCTCAGTGGCACCATTATCTCAGAGAGGGAGGAGGCTCCAGTCTCTTCCCACAGTTTTGTAAGTAGAATCAGGATCTGTCTATTTAGAGCACCCCCATCTTTGCTAGGTAACAAAACAGTGCTGGTGAAAGAGCAGGGAGAAACTGAAGGTTGTAATTTGGGGAAAGCCATGTGCACTCAGCAAAAAAGAGGACACACAGTCATTATTTTACTTATACATTTGGAGCCCAGAGGAGTGTTTCTTTTCTGGAGTAGTTCTAAAAGGGTATGTTTTAGGGTTCCCTAGGGTGAGAAGAGTCATTGTAGCCTTGAGAAGAATCTGAGAAGCAAAGCCTAGTGGTTGGGTCAGAATCCATGGTACTTATTAAAGGAAGAAATAGGATAGGATATTGTTTAGCATTTTACTCCTCACCCCAGTACATGACTGAGTGGGGTTAAGTGTGTTTTTAATCTAAAGTGAAGCAAATGCATTAGCAAGAAAAGGAAAATGATTTAAAATCATTCTCTTTGAGATATTTCAAATTGAGTACTAATATAATAATGTATAGATAGGTAGAAGGGACTAGAAAACTCAAACCAGTAGAGATAAACAAACTCAAATGCTGTCATTGATTGGATTTATAGTCTTATCATTTTGAGAATTTCACACACTTGACCAAGACAAGTTGAGTTTTCATTACAATAGAGATCAGTAAGCAAAGCACTGAAGCTAATCTCTCTGGTCAGTTCAATAAAAATGCAAAACCAGGTTTTATTTTATTTTAAATTTTTGTGTGTGTTTGGGTAGTGAACCTAGGACCTTATGCATACTGTGCTAGTGCTCTGCAACTAAGCTATGTCCCCAACCCCTTAAAAAAATAATTTTAAATACATGGTACTAAAATAAAAAGGTACAAAAGGATATACAGAAAAAGTTATGTCTCTGTTCTATCAGCCCCTTCTGATCCAGATTCTCTCCCAAGGCACAATTTTTTTTTCCATTTTATTGTTTCTAAGTACCTAAATAATTGAACAGCTTGCTATTCTTTTTTGAGAAAGTGGTTTCTTCTGTCCACCATTTGTTCTCAAAAACTTTCAATGTATTTAATACAAAATACTATTTTCTTAGGAGAATTGGCTTCCTTTCTTCTGATCTGTATCATTCATTTATTAATTGATTCATTTTTTTAAGCAAATGCTTACTAGGTTTATATTCTTGTTATTGTGCCAGATGCTAGGGATACTGTGATGAGTTAGATACAGCCCCTGCTTTTATGAAGCTTACAGTTAACATATAAATAAGCAATTATATGGAACATAATGGAAAGGACGTCTAAACTGAGCTTGAGGAATCAGGGAAGCCTTCTTGGAGGAAGAAAAAAGGATACAACAGGTAAAGGGACCCAAGGCAAGTATTAACTGAATTAAAAGAGGTTCATTTGGTATGGCAGGATTTTAGAGTCTAGAGAGGGGATGTGATGGAGAGTGTTGGCAGTTGGGAAAGAAAATAAACAACTTTCAGATCACAGACCACAAAGAGCCCTATATCTTACAGTACAGAGTTTAGAAGAATAGAGAATTAAATATTACAGAAAGGGTTAGGAAGTAAGTATAAAGAGACTTGGTACATGTCTGCCTGGATGTGGGGAAGAGGGAACCAAGGATGATAACAAAGTTTTTTCTTTTTAAGTATTTTTTGTTTTAGTTGTAGATGGACACAATATCTTTATTTTATTTATTTATTTTTATGTGTTGCTGAGGATCAAACTCAGTGCCTCACACATGCAAGGAAAGCACTCCACCACTAAGTTACAACCCCAGTCGTGATAATCAAGTTTTAAGACTTGATAATGGTATATTTGAGGAAGATATATGTTTTTTTTCTAGTGGTATTATGCATGAGTGGAGAGAACTAGTAGGTCTTTGGATATAAGACATATGAGCTAGAAATGGAGATTTGGGAATCCTAGTCACAGAAAAGAGGAAAAGAACATTGCAAAGAGAGGAGAAAAGTCAGGACACGACCTTGAAGAGCATCAGATTTAAGGTGGTTTTTATTCTGAAGAACCCTAAAAGGAGACTGAGAAAAAGACACCAGAGAGCCGGAAGAGAAATCAGAGAAGTATGGTATTCCTTCAGAAATTCTCATATTTCCTTGTTATCCATGATAGGTGTTACGTGCATACACTGATGAAACGACATAAATTCTGCCCTTGAATAGCTTGGAATCTATTAAATATATTGGCATATAAATTATTTTATTACCAAGTGCAAGGGATACTGACTGAAGTGAAAAAATGTATTCTATTAGGGGAGAATGACAATAAACAAATATAATTCCAGACAATGATAAATATGAAAAAGAAGAAAGAAAAATAAGGTGTTAAGGAATAAAGAGTCAATAGAGTCAATATTTCCTCAGGTTTTTTTTTTTTTTTTTTTTTTTTGGTGTGTGTGTGTGTGTTGGGTATTGAACCCAGGGCCTTGTGCAATCACTCTACCAACTGTCTGTATCCCCAGCCTCTCAGGGCTATTTTTGATAAGGCAGTGAGGGACTTCAGCTTTAAGGAAATAACATTTGATCAGAGATCTCGGAGATGTGAATGTTTGAACCATGATAGCAGAAACAGTAAGTGTAAAGGTCCTGAGGTTGGAATGAGTTGGTGTGTTTGAAGAACATTAAGAAAAAGTATTAAGGATACAGGAATGGTGGGGGATAGAGTAAGAAAAATCAGCAATGTGATATCACATAGAACTTTATAGGTCACAGTAAATAGGTAACAGGAGACAGGAAGATCAGGTTGAAGTCTGTTGTGGTCTAGGTGAGTTTAAATATGAAATCCATAGGTAGAAATGACGGTACTTGCCAACTAATGGAGTTGTCAATGGGAAGTGGGAAGTTAAGGGCAATGGCAATGTTTGTGCCTGATGACATAAAATATGGTAGTGGGAGGGGGAGTTTAGAAGAATGTTCATTCAGTTTTGGGTGTATTAGTGTTGTAGATGCTAAAGGAGATATTTCTAGGTCTTTACCACAAATTTGAATAACTAATACAGTATCCAGCAGGACATAAATATCTGTGAATACAAACTTGACAGGAAGAGAAAACTGAAATGCAGTAGTGACAGGATAGAAGATGGAGTAGAGTTCTTGATTCTATTTCAGCAGATACATTTTAGATCCACATTTTTTTGAGTTATTTTTCTCAATCTGTCTGGATACCTGAATGTTAGGAAGATGGTAGATATGATGAAAACTGGTAATGGGAAGAGGATCTGAAGTTTGCAGTTTCCTAGAAGGTCTGACAGGGAGAGTGGCTGAGTAAATTGGGTCCCTCCCTAGACAAGGTGTGTTTGTGTTCTAGTTCCCTCCATTTCCTCCTGCTTGCCTCACTGTGTTTACCCAACCTCATCCTGCTTTGTGTTAATCCTCATCTTTATGTTTTTTTGTCTTGTCTCATTATAAGGATCCATCAAACCTGAAGAAAAAGCCTTTGGAAACCGGGCACCGTTGTTCCAGCTCCTCTTCCCTCCCTATCATCCATGACCCTTCTGTGTTTCTCTTTGATCCCCAACTGTATCCTCCCCAACCACAGTTCCTGTCCCCAGATGTCCTGATGCCCAGCATGGCAGGGGAGCCCTATAGACCCCCAGGTAACTCCCCCAAAATCTAATATTATATGACAGAATGTGGTACCTTCCAGGGGACTCTGAAGGGTCAAATCGGTACTCCTTTTGGGAGGGTAAGGTGTCCCAAGATGGAATGGTATAAGGATATGAATTACTGCTTTAATATCAAGCATGAATATCAATGGATTATGACTAATTCTTTCTCAGGCACACCATGGTTCTTAGACTGGGATCTAATCTGGCTACTCATGAGAATAAACTTTTTCAGTCATGATAAGATAGCTTTTAAAAGACCAAGGGGAATAATACCCAGTCTTTGGGATCTGTTCAAACAGAAAATGTGATCTCTATCATCTATTTTCTCTCATCCTATTCACTGAGTCTCAGTTGAAGGATGGTGTAGGAGAACAAGGAGTACCAATGCCATGCATATAGACCCAGATGATCCTGGGCAAGATGGGCAGCAACATTCTGGCTTTCTTTGACCCTCCATAGTAAGACATTCTCCTTTTCTTCCTCTTGGGCTGAATCTGTAGTTTAAGACAGTGGTTCTCAATGGGGAGAGAGGAGGAACTACTGGTACTTAATGGGCAGAGGCCAGAGATGCTGCTAAACATCATATAATCCTAGGGCATTCCCTTCCCTCCGCCAACAAAGAGCTACAGCCTATGATATTCATAGTGCAACATCAAATAAATGTAGAAAGGGCATTCTACGTTTTGCATGTGGAAGGAGTAATGTGAACAAAAGCACGAGATGAGATTGAATAAGAATATAAACAGAGGCAGCTTAACTGGGATGAAAGTATCATGTTAAGAAAAACTAAGATGTTAAGAGTAGTTGCTCCTCAGAAAAATGAGAAATTATACCCCATCTGATTCAAATGTATGATATGTCAAGATCATTGTACTGTCATGTGTAACTAATTAAAACAAATTTTTAAAAAGTAGTTATAAAGAAAAAAAAAAAAGAGTAGCTGCTCAAGGAATAGAGTCCTCACAAGGGGAATATATTTGCTAGATGAGAAATGCATGTGGATATGTGAGTGCTGGAGGAGAGATTATGGTGGAGGTAGGTAGGTATGGCAATATCCAGGAGACTGTTTCATTTGCCCAACTTGGAGGTAAGAGACTTTTTGTGGTACTGGAGAATGAACCCAGAGCCTCACACATGCTAGGCAGACTCTCTATCATTGAGCTATATCCCAGCTCTTTTTAAAATTTTGAGACAAGGTGTTACCAAGTTGCCAGGCTAGCCTTGAACTTGTGATCCTCCTGTCTCAGCCTCTTAAGTAGCTGGAATTATAGGTGTGTGCCACCACACCAGGCTAAGACTTGATTTTTTTAAAAATATTTATTTTAATTGTAGATGGACACAATATCTTTATTTATTTTTATGTGGTGCTGAGGATTGAACCCAGTGCCTCACATGTTTAAGGCTGGTGCTGTACCATTGAGCTACAGCCCCAGCTGATTTTAATGTATATTAAGAATTTTTAAAAATGAAATCAAAAGCAAAGCTAAGTTCCTTCTTTCCCTTATGTTAATGCTCTTGGAGGAGTGAAGAGTTGGGCAGAACAAGAATGGTCTTCTGGGAGGGACAATTATTTTCTGAATATGCTCAAACTTCGGGTTTCTTTTCTTTCCCCAGGAAATTCGAGGAGTGTCCAGCAGTTTCTGGCTATGTGTGACAGGAGTGAAACTTCCCAAGGGGTCAGATACACAGGAAGGACTTTGAACTACCGGAGTCTTCCCCATCGTTCCAGAACTGATGCCTCCTGGGGACCCTGGTCAGAGACCAACCAGCAAGTTGGGGCCAGATTCCTAACTACTCCAGGGTGCAAGCCTCAGCTAACCCACACTGCCACACTACCAGAAAGAGGCCAGGGCCTTCAGGTTCCTCATACTCACTCCTGGGGGGATCTTTTTAATTCACCCTCTTACCCTCTGTCTCCACCATCTAGCAGGTCAACTTGGAATTTGAGTCCTGTTCAGGGGTCCCGAACCCATGGTCCTCGAAGAGTAGATATACCTCCAGATGATGACTGGAGGCAAAGCAGTTATGCCTTCCAATCTGGACACAGGACAAGGGAAGAGGGGCTTCTCTTTGTTCTAGCAGATCCTCCTGGAAGAGAGCAGAACAGGGCTAGAGTCCTACAGCATAGCAGGTGGTAAGGGTCACCCTTTTCCTTTTCTGGGGCCACACCTTCCTCTGTAAAACTGTACTGTGGCAGAGTTGGTATCCTATGTTCTTGCCATGATTGTGATAGTCTCAACATAGAATTGGCAGTTTCTCCAAGGGGTGCCAGGAACCTCTAAAGGAGAGACTTGGCTCCTTGGGAGGGAATTTTTGAAATTGTAACTTTAATTTCCCTAGCCAAAGGAAGCAGCTGCTCTTAGGGCTTTGAGTCATTTTAAAGTTTAATTCATTACATTACTCGACACTAGCCACTCCTTGATATCTTAAGGTCATTTTATTCCTGGATGCTTTTGTCCCTCACCTCCACCTGAACCCTCATTTTCGGATCCCTATTTTTGTTTTGTCTGCTTACCTCTTTCACTTGACCCTTTGTTTTCCTCATCTCCTGTCCTTAGAGAGACCTATAGCTCTGGGGTCATGGTCCTAATCACATCATTCAGGGGAAATGGGGGAGGGCATGGACTGTCAGCCTTCCCTGTGCCCCAAACCTTAGCCCTAGAATGTGGAGCTGCCAGCCTAACATTCGCCCTTCTGAACAGATGGAGTCATGCACACTAACATACCCTCTTGTTCTCAGCAGCAGAGTCATTACTGCCACTTGCTCAGTCACTGTTGTAAACCCTGAGTCAGCTGAACTATTAGGGCCAAACATACTGTTTTTGTAAAATATTTTTCATTAATAAATCTATAAGATAGTTCTATTTAATTCCTTGTCTTTCTTCCCTTTTGTATACTCTTGTTCTTTTGTATTGGGGTAGGGAAGCCTGAAATATATGAAATTACTTTTGACTGAGTTAAAATGAGGAGCTGAAGAGGTAATGAAGGCATTTAGGGTGGAAGTTGGTGGGCCTTAGATAAAGTTTTTCTTTTTTTTCTTTTTTGTGGTGCTGGGGATTGAACCCAGGGCCTGGTGAATGCAAGACAAGCACTCTACCAACTGAGCTACATCCCTATCCCTAGGTAAGATTTCTTATTCCTTTCCTGACAGAGGCATTCAATACACTTCCTTTCTCCATTCCTGAGGGAGACTTTCTGGGCAAACTCCCTACAAACTCATTCCTCATCCAGGTATTCTTGGTGGTACTCTCCCTCTTACAGGTGTGTGGATTTTTTTTCTTTTTTGATGGTGCTGGGGTTCAAACCCAGGGCCTTACACATCAGGCAAACATTGTAACACTAATTCACATCCCCAGCCCTACCTTACATGTTTGTGATGTGCCTCCCTGTCCCTTCCTTGCTCTCTTCCCATGGCCCTTGTCCCCCTTTTTTTCCCTTCCCGTGGGGAGTTGTGTCACTTCCATGCCAGAAGAATCCACCTTCTCTCAGCCTCACCCCCAAAATCCCTTCTCTGTAAGACATTTTTAAAAAAATTTTATTCATTTTAGTTGTTGACAAACCTTTATTTTTTATTTATATATGGTGCTGAGAATCAAACCCAGTGTCTCACACATTCAAGGCAAGTGCTCTACCACTGAGCCACAACCCCAGCCCCTGTAAAATATTTTTTGAGCTGTCTTTGCAGAGTACCTTAGGGGCTAGGGATATAGCTCAGTTGTTAGAGTGCTTGCCTTGCATGCACAAGGTCCTGGGCTCAATCCTCAGCACCATGAAAGAGTACCTGTTGGGATTTCCTTCCTTTTTTTTTTTTAAATCCCAGGTGCGGGTCATTGAGATTGACACAAAGGAATAGAAAGGCACTGAGACCTTTATTCTACTGCTTACCTCATTACTACAATCTATTATGAACAGATTCTGAGCACATGTTTTATTGAGCAGGATGATTTGCAGGAATTTCACCCTCCATCCCACTTGGCTCCTAAGCCATCAAGATATATATATATATACACACACACACACACACACACACACTCATATCTTAGAAGATAAACTAGTTTCTTTCTTTGATTAAACATATCTGATGTCATACACATACTATGCAAAGTTCTACCTCCTTCCCCATGACTATTAGTCACCTTGGACTAAAGTTCAACAAGTCACTTGGGCCCAGATTCTGTGTATGCACAAAGATAAGGAACTAATTTTTAATTCTCTGTTTATCCCTCTGCCTTCCAAACCATTTTTCTGAATGAATCAAGGAAATTATTTCCTTTTCAGGTGAATTCTGCAGATTCTTTGAATATCTTTTAGTGTCATTCCCTCACTTCCCCTGTACTGCTTTATCTGCATTGTTAGTCTGTGCCTTCAAACTCACTTGACAATTCCAAAAGCTAAACACAAGAGCCAAAATTCCATTTCAAATTCCATTTTGAATGGTCATGTCTCTGCTCTAGAACCTACACCTTCTCTTGTTCCCTGCAACTCTTTAGTACTCATATCTAATAGCTAAATTGTTATACTTTTCTGTTAGTGGGAGGTTCTGTCTGAGGTTTGATCGCGTCTCTCCACTTTACTGGGTAATTTGTGAGAGCGAGTGTCATTTTTCGTTGCTCTTATTAATAGCAGCAACTAGCTAAGGACTGCTTCCTCTACTCACTTGCAAAGAATTTTAACCTGATCCCTTGGCCTCGTCCTGTTTCTTTCCTAGCTTCAGTAATTTTGCCCAACTCCCTAGAGCCTGCCCCGCCTCCGCCCCCGCACGCGCGATGCATGCCGGTCTTAGCCCCTCTGAAGGGAAAGAGGGTCCGCCATGTTCCCCGGCGGCGCCGCCGTTTGGCTCTGGTAGCCGCCGCCCCCGCCCCCAGCCCCGCCCGGCCCAGCGCCTAGCCGAGCCCCGGGCCCAGCATGGCCGCCCCGGAGCCGGCCCGGGCTGCACCGCCCCCACCCCCGCCCCCACCGCCCCCTCCGGGGGCTGACCGCGTCGTCAAAGGTGAGAGGTGGACGAAGCCCTGGGGGCCTGGCGTGAGGAGCTGTATGTGAGGGCGGGAGGGAGCCCGTCCCCTCGGGAGCGGGCCGGCGGGGCGAGCGAGTGACTGGCTGCCTCCCTTGGGGAGTGGCCCCTGGGCGGGCCCCTGCTGAGCTGGGCTGAATTGGTGGCTCCGCGGTCTCCCGCTGCCTTCAGGCTGGGGCGGCGGTTTTGTTCTTAGGGTTTCCTAGCCCGGGGTTTGAGGCTATTGCCTGCTGTGAGCCCCTTTCTTTTCTTATTCGGCCTGTCACAGCGGCCACGATTAGCTTCCTGTTTCGCGACAGCTGCACTCTCGGCTTGCCGGGGCGGACGGAGGGGCTCGGAGACCTTCAGCCACTCGGGGCCCGGCGACTAGCAGTCCGAAATCGCTTCAGCTTTGGCCCACGCTTGCCCGTCCGTCCGCCCTATCCGCGCCTAGCTAATGCCTGCCGCAGGGGTTCGCGCTTGGCCTGCAGTTGCCTCCCTGCGCTGAAATTGGGGGAACAGTATGGGATTGGACAAGGTGAAGGGTCCAGGCAGGCCAAGATAGAATTGGCAGCCCAGACTTAAAAGCGCAGAATGGTGGTGTGGGGGTGTGTGTGGGGGTGGGGAGCATTGGAAAAAAAAAAAAACACCATCGTGGATAGGAAGAATTATTAGAAAACTGTCGACAGTTTGCTCAAAAGGGGTTACCCTTCTCCTATAAACACACATCTACACCCTCACCCTAGAAGAAGTTAAACGTTTCTGAGTCAGGACAGACTTGATGGATGTTTACACATAATAGGTAATCAGATTTGTTTAAGATAAATTGAGGGCTGAGAGTTGCTTAAGATTCTAAGTGCTCTGGGAGAGCCCATCAACTTAATACACTACTGTGGAGATTAAAAACAATTCGAACTGGTTTTTCTTTACCATGTAACTTGGTAAGTTGAAATCATTGTAGAATAAAGATTCCCCCCACACACACACACCACTTTTTTTTTTTTTAAAGATACTTATTTTGTTGTATGTTAGTTTTTTCACTCAGCCTCTCAAACATATTGGTACAGTGTTTAAACACTGTTAGCACCGTTTTGAAATCTGAATGTATGCCTTCATTAAAATGCTTTAAAACAAGAAAAACTTTTCCCTTTTCATGTTTTTGTTTTTAAATTTAAAAAATTCAATTTGAGCCTCTTTTGATTCTTTTTTTAAAAAATATTTATATTTTAGGTGTAGATGGACACAACACAATGCCTTTATTTTTTTTTATGTGGTGCTGAGGATGGAACCCGGGTCCTGTCCCTGTCCGTGCTAGGGGAGCGCTCTACCCTGAGCCACGATCCCAGCGCCCCCCTCCCTTTTGATTCCTAAAAGAATGACATTGATTTGTACCTAGGCTAATAGGTGTTCTAAAAGCTGGTAGTCTGTCCAGTTGGGCCAGGCATTGATTGGAATGAGCTGAATAAAGCATTAAGAGAGCCAGGCATGGTGGCGGACATCTATAATCCCATCACCTTGGGAGAATGAGGCAGGAGGATTTCAAGTTGGAGGCCAGTCTTACCAATTTGGCAAGACCTTCAGTAACTTAAGACCTTGCTTCAAAATTTAAAAAAGGACTGGGGATGTAGCTCAGTGGTAAAGCACTCATGGATTCAATCCCCAATAAATCCTGCCCCTGAAGTTATAGACTCTTTGTTCTGAGATATCTTTAAGAAGAGAAAGAAGAAATTGGTAGTTCATCCTACCAAAAAATCCTGTAATTCTAGGGGGATGGGAATAAAGTATACTATACAGATTGTTTCTGCATTTTCTTACTGTATTTCTGTGTTCACTTCCCTGGCCATTTTTCACCAGACTGTGAAATAATCAGTCACATTTCATGAATAATGAATTTATATTATCCTTATACTTGTGAATCTTCTTGTTCTTGTCATATATATGGTAATGTTTTCTACATGTAATAAAAATGAGGTTCTAAGGATAAAGCTGGTTTTTTAGGGGTGAGTTATGAGTCTAAGACAGTCATATTTATAGTTTATTGGCATGGGGCAAAAAGCCATATGCTTTAGGTAAATAGGAATGGAGCTTGTTAGTACAGAAAATTATAGTTACGGGGTTGGGGTTATGGCTCAGTGATGGAGTGCTTACCTAGCATATGTGAAGCACTGGGTTTGATTCTCAGCACCATATAAAAATGAATAAATAAAATAATGGTTCATCGACAACCAAAAAATATTTTAAGAAAATTGTAGTTAAGTACAGTTTATGGATATCATGTATATGTGCTTAGTTGTATACTCTTGGTGAAGACAGTTTTCATTTCTTTATGGAATTTGTTAGTTGGAATTTATATATAGATCACATTTTGAAAGATAGTGTGTAGTAGTAGTAGTCTACTGTAGTAGACTAGTTTGCACTGCTCATGGAGTCTTACACCTTTCTCTGAAGTTACTTGGAAATCCACCTTTCATATAGATCCCCCAAATCCACTTTTAAATTTCATTTTTAGGCTTTTTTTTTTTTTTGTCTTTTATATTCGGTTTTTGTACCAATGTTACAGTTGACTGTCAAGAACATTGGTTCCTGAAGAAAAATTATCATTGTGCTAATTCAGTAAAAGTTTAACTTGTTAAAACAAAGATTTCATTTAATTCCAGGATGTGATGCTCATTTTGCATATGTACCATTTTATAGTAATATTATAGAAACCATCATTGGTATTGAATACAAGTAATCTTTTACTCCCTGGAACTTCTCCTTACTGTGTTGAAATTTTAGGTTTTATACTTCTAGTCAGAAGGCCTACATTTCATGGTCACGTAGGTTTTTAAAGGGATTTCAGTCTTCCTGTGTTTAATATCAGATGCCTGAACTTCACATCTTATAAAGTTCAGGAGATTTGAATACTATAGGTGATTCATGTTTAAATGGGACAAGTTAGCTCATCACTAAAATTATTGGTAGCTCAAACAACTAGCAGTGGAATCATCATTTGACCCAGTATCTTGCTCCTCCATGTATAGCCAAAGGATTTAAAATCAGCCTACTACAGTGACACTGCCACATCATTATTTGTAGCAGCTCAATTCACAATAGCTAAGCTATGGAACCCACCTAGGTACCTTTCAACAGATGAATGGATAAAGAAAATGTGGTATACATACACAATGGAGTATTACTCAGCCATGAAGAAGAATGGCTTTTGCCAATAAGTGGATGGATCTGGAGACTGCCCCCAGAAACCAAAGGTTGAATGTTTTTACCAATATGTGGAAGCTAAACCACAATAAGAGAGGAGAGGGGAAGAATAGATATTCAGTAGATTAGACAAAGGGAAATGAAGGGAAGGGAGGGAGAATAGGAAAAGAGTGGCATGAATCTAAAATAATTTTCCTATGTACATATATTAATACACCATAGTGAATCCCACCAACGTGATATCCATAAGAAGGGGGTCCTAATTAGAACAAGATATATTCCGTGCCTGTATAATTATATTAAAATGAATTCTATTCTCATGTGTAACTAAAAAGAACCAATAAAAACATAAATAAAACTATTGGTAGCAATTCCATGTCACTGATTATGGATGATTAGGCTCCCTAATTAAAACAAATTCAGTTTTAGGCCCAGTCCAGCTGCTGGCTCAGGTCAAAAACTTTTTTTTTTTTTTAAAGTGGTTCATAATGGTTATACTTAATAATGGGATTTGTTGTTAAATATTAGTACATGAACAGGTCAAATTTTTTCTGTTTAAAAGTTAATGTAGGCCAAATGATTTAGGTGAGATTTATGTGATTTATATGACCTTTTAACTATTCTGTTTAGCATTTTTCTGTACATTAGTTAAGTTGTAAATAAGAAAATGGAAATAAATTAGGAAGTATCTAGCTGTATCTGCACCAGTACCTTACTGCCAGTCAGCAAAATTTGTGTGGGTAGTTAAAATACAAAAACCTGAATTTATTTATATTACTTTTCCTCCTCCTCTCCAAAGTTTACTTGGCCTGAATTGTTTAAATAATTCTTTTCTTCCCCAGTTACTCTAAAAATGGACTTTTTGTTATATAGACTAGGTCCCAGATTTGTGAAGTTGGATTGTCCTTGAGATTATCAATTCTGTTAGTCATAATACAAAAGTCACCATTATCACTTAGAGAGCATGTTGTATATGTTCATTTTAGCATGTACAATGTGACAACTTTCTTTTACATTCAACATTTTCCCCTTATAGGTTTTATTGACTATATATTATCTTACTTTCTTACTGAACCAAGGTGCTGAAATGTGTATTTTATTTTAGCCTGATGTGTTTTTTTTTTTTTTTTTTTTTTTTTTGTTTTTTTTTTAATATTTATTCTTTAGGTGTAGATGGACACAACACAATGCCTTTACTTTTATGTGGTGCTGAGGATCGAACCGGGTCCCACCCATACTAGGCGAGTGCTCTATCGCTGAGCCACAATCCCAGCCCGCCTGATGTGTTTTTGATGGGCAGCCTTATGATTTATTTAGGTTGTGTAACCAGCCATTCTGTTTATTAATCTGAGATCATTTAACTAAACTGTTTTCCAGTACCTTAGCTTTATTAGAATTGTTTATTAGAGATTTTCTGGTAAACCACATAGGTCTTGGGGTCTCATAGCTACTTCAGTGTTTCTTACTAGATTATTATTTATTTGTTCATTCTTCCCCAAGTATGTGCTACCATGCCCAGCTGTTTGTTATTTTAAACCAGATTGAACTTTAATTTTTGTTTACAAAGTCTGTTTTGGAGACTTACCTATATAAAATGATAACTCAGCTCCTGGAAATGGTTTTTCTTCTTTGCTCCCCCATTAAAATGTTGAGCATACTAAAAGCTTCAGTACCATGTGTCCTAGAGAAAGCAAAGGAACAGAGAGTACGTGTGTGTGTGTGTGTGTGTGTGTGTGTACGAGAGAACACTATGATAACAAGTTGTCTTAGAGGGAAAATGCCAAGTAGGAAATAAAGCTCTTCAGTAGAGAGGCAAAAGCTTCAGGTTTTAGAGCTATTGAATGAATTGGCAAGAGTTGTAAAGTTTGGTGAAAAGAACCTTGATTTATTAAATGAGCTATGTTCTAGTGCCAATCATATGACTTCATTTCACCATAAAAAAATGGCTTTTTATGCACAGAAATGAAATAAGCTGAAGCTAATGGGGCATCCTTGTATGATATATAAAATATATTTTGAAATATCAAAGTAACCCAGTAGCAACTTTTCTTAAAACTCCTGCTGTGTGCTTCAAAACAGACAACAGATGTGTGCAACAGGCGACATAAGAATAAAAGAATAAGGGCTGGGGTTGTGGCTCAGTGGTAGAGCACTTGCCTAGCATGTGTGAGGCACTGGGTTTGATTCTCAGCACCACATAAAAAATAAAGGTATGTGTCCATCGATAACTAATAAAAATATTTAAGATAAAAGAATAAGAATAAAAGGTAGAATACAGTTAGGGTCCTTGGGGAATTCAGTACTTATGAAAAATTAATGCATATCATAAGGACTGGCATGATTAATAATTGCCAGATAAAGTGGAAGAGCCAGCAAGTTGTCTGAGTCTGAAGGAGGTAATAATGGCTCTGAACCAGAATGGTCTAGGGAGAGATTTTTTTTGGTACCAGGGATTGAACTCAGGGGCACTCGACCACTGAGCCACATCTCTAGCCCTATTTTGTATTTTATTTAGAAGCGGGGTTTCACTGAGTTGCTTAGTGCCATGCCATTGCTGAGGCTGGCTTTGAACTTGTGATCCTCCTGCTTCAGCCTCCCCAGCTGTTAGGATTACAGGCCTGCGTCACAGCACCTGGCTTGTTTTTAGTTTTGTCAGGGCTGGGGATCAAATTCAGGACCTTCCACATGTTATGCAAATGCTCTTATCACTGAGCTACATCCCCAGCCCTTTATGTAGGGTTTTTTGTTTGTTTGTTTGTTTTATAGGCAGAAAGAGGCCTTGAAGGATGGGTAGGATTGAAATAGGGGAAGTGTAGGATCATTTACTTGTACAGCATTTTTTGAGCACCTGCTTCAAAGCAGGCATTGTACTAGGTATGGAGATTGCAAATTGAGTAAGATATTAAGTAAGATTCTTTTACAGTGCTGGCAATCTAGTAGGGGAAGACATTATTGTAAGTAAATAATAAAATGAACTAGAAACAAACTGCTGTTGAAACCACAAATAAGGAATTCACAATCTTAATTTGAAAAGAAAGCATCATTGTTTTGGGATATTTCTTGGAGAATGTGTGGAATTTCTTCAGGCAGAAGGTAGGAGTGGAGAAAACAAGCAGGAAGGCATGGAACTTAGGGGGCAAAACAGGAAAAGTATGGCAATATATGTAAAGCGCTTGACGAGGAGTGGCTGATGAAGTTCGTTGGCTGATGAAGTTGGAAAGGATATTTTGTATACCAAGTTCGAGCTAAAATTTAAGCTAGAAAGCAGAAAGATTGCTTCTAAATAATCGATTTGGGATACAAGCTCTGGAAGTCAGACTGCCTGGGTTTGAATCCTAGTTCTACCAATTGCCTTACTGTGGACAAGATACTTAACATTCTAAGCTTTAGTGTTCCCCGCTCCTACTTACTGGGCTTCCTACAAGCTAGTTAGGCAGGTGCTCTTCCAGTGAGCTACATCCCTCAACTACCCCCCACCTTTTTTTTTTTTTTTTGACAAGGTCTTGGTAAATTGAAGAGGCCAGCCTAGAATTTGTAAACCTGGATTGCAGATGTTTGAGATAATAGGCATGGAACACACCTGGCCCTATTTTTTTCATTTATAAAATAGAGTTGATAGCTGGGCACAGTGGTACATGTGGGTAATCCTACTGACTTGGAGGCAGAAAGATTGCAAGTTCAAGGACAGCCTCAGCAATTTAGTGAGATCCTATCTTGGGGGTAGATTATGGAGAAGCTTCAAAGTTGTAAGTAAAGGTAACTAGCTAGAAAGAGATGGTCAGGAGGGGCTTTCCAGATTCTTGATACAATCAAAGACTAAATGAAGAAAAAGGAGTGAAACTGGAACATTAGAGATTTGATAATTTAGTCAGATTGCAATTCAGGATTTTAGAGGTAGTGCATTGACTACGGAGTAGAGTTCACGCCTCTCAGTTGTTAAATTTAATTAAATATTTATTTTGTTGTGCTGGAGATTGAACCCAGGGGTGCTCTACCACTGAGCTACATCCCCAAAACCCTGTTTTTGGACAGGGTCGTGGCTGTGTTGCCCAGCTGGCCTCATCCTCCTGCCTCAACATCCTGAATAGCTAGAATTATAGGCATGCACCACGGCTTCTGGCCAGTTCTTCAATTTTAGATAGGTCATTCACATGGATGTTGATGATGATGGAACTTAGGATGGAAAGACTTGTGAGCCAGGACCCTGAGTTTAGGATGAATATAAGTAATGACTAGAAATTAAGTAGATGGCAGGGACAAAGGAAAACTAGCTAGAAGGCATGAACTTCAAAAGAAGGAGGCATTCATTTCCTTAGTAGAATGGTGATGTTGGAAATGGTATTGAAGAGCTAAAAGACAGCCGATTGTTAAGAGTATGGAAAAATAAGCATCTACTTTGAAAAAAAGTATTTGAGAAGTATTGTACTTCAGAAGCACATCATTCTGTGAAGAGCTGTGTATGTGTTTAGGGTGAGAAGGAAATATACACATATATTTTAATCTTACAATAAGAATTCTGGAGGCCTCAATGATAATAATTAGGAGGGAGAACAGCCAGAAGAAAATGGTGTGAGGTAAGGGAATATAGAGAAAAGTCATTATATGAGGATAACGACTGTAGTATTTTGGACTGTTGCCAAGGAAGGCAAAGATAGGAAATATAGTAGAATGAACTGACCTCAGGCATCTTGATATTTTGTTCAGTTTATACAGCACTTCATTGGAGTTGGAGGCCCCTTAGATCTAAGAGTGTGAAGCTTTAGCTTAGTGTTAGGGAACATGATTAGTTAATTCCTAGAATTCTTTGTCAAGTGGTAGAAGCAATAAGATTTTGCCTCCCCCTGACCAATCTGTGGTTTGGTTTTCCAGCTTCCTAAACTCAAGTGTATTTTAGGCCTTGGTTTTTGTTTTGTTTTTTTGTTTTTTAAGAGAGAAGAGAGAAAAGAGAGAGAGAGAGTTTTTTAATATTTATTTTTTAGTTTTCGGTGGACACAACATCTTTATTTTATTTGTATGTGGTGCTGAGGATTGAACCCAGCGCCCTGCGCATGCTACAGCTTGAGCCACATCCCCAACCCACAGGAAAAACTTTTAAAAGCCTGAAAACAGGATGAAATGCTTTAAAATGCTTTATGTGTTAACAGAAGAAATTATTGGTTGAGATTTTTTTTTTCTTTTTCCTTTTTTTAAAACAAAAAAAAATAAGCATTCCTGGGCAGTGGTCCTGGAAGTGCCTTGACACCCTGGGTGTGAGCCCACCCCAACCACACTGCAGCGTGGGAGAATATTAATTGGGGTGGGGAGTACTGGGGATTGAACTCAGGGGCACTTATCTTAACCACTGAGCCACATCCCCAGCCCTATTTGATATTTATTTAGAGACAGGGTCTCACTCAGTTGCTTAGTACCTTGTTTTTGCTGAGGCTGGCTTTAAACTCGTGATCTTCCTGCCTCAGCCTCCCGAGTTGTTGGGATTACAGGCATGTGCTGCCGTGCCTGGTGAAAATATTAATTTTTGATGAAAAAAAATTAACTCCATATTGAACAACTTACTTTAGACCAAATTCTGTTTTGTCAGTTTTTTTTTTTTTTTTTTTTTTTGTCTGGTTGGATTATCTGCTTCTTCCAAACACTACTGTACATGCCTTGTCCCTCTCATTTTCTTATTCATGGATATATTAAAACTTAGTCCTTTGAAACTCCATATTCTTCACTTTAGTGTTGTATTGTTACAACAACTCTGATTCTCTGTAGTTTTCATCTACTTTTATGGAAAAAACTACCCACTCAACCTGTACCATTCCTTATACATAGCCCAACTGGTTTTGAAATGTAGAAGTCTGCCTTGAGTTGGGAAAAAAAGTAGAAAAGTATAAGTCTGTAGAAAAGTAATTCATGGGTATAAAGGTAGTTTATGCTTTTCTTTTTTTTTCAGGTGAAAAATAACAATATTGCTCTTGGATAAAGAAGTGACAACACCTTGGTGTGACTTAGCAAGCAGTCTAACATTCACAGTGTGCATGAAAACATGCAGTACTACTTGTATCTGACAGAGTAGGTGGAAAAGAGGATGATGTCCCAGGTGGTTTTTAGGAAGTTCTGTATTTTGAACAGAATTCAGCCAAGTGGAATTATGTTGTTGATTGTTAGAAAGTATGATCTGAAATGCTGCACCTTAAAACCAGACACTATCCCTTTTCCTGAGTACATTGATAAAATTTTTTAAAAATATTTATTTTTTGTAGTTGGACACAATAACTTTATTTTATTTATGTATATGTGGTGCTGAGGATTGAACCCAGGGCCTTGCACATGTGAGGTGAGTGTTCTACCAGTGAGCCATAACTCCAGCCCCCAGTGATAAAATTTTTTGTGGCCTAATGAGAAAAATATACTATCTTGATCTCCAAGAATTTGTATTGAAGATATATTTAACCTCATTTTTATAATGTCCGTAGAGTAACTCTTCATTTATTTAGCAATTGATTCATTAAAATGTATATTTTTAAACATACTTTAACTGAGGCTTTTATTTTATTAGGATCTTGTCATACTATTTTTGGAGGAATAAAATGTCTTTTAATGCCTTATTCTAGATGAAGCAAAAAGTAATGGGAATAAAGCTGGACATGGTGATACATCCTAGTGGCTTGGGAAGTTGAGATGGGAGGATCACAAGTTTGAGGCCAGCCTCAGCAACTTAATGAGACCCTGTCTCAAATTTTTAAAAAATAAAAAGTGCTGGGATGTGGCTCAGTGGTAAAGTGTCCCTGGGTTCAATCCCCAGTAAACCCCTCCCCCCAAAAAGGAATACGTGTGTTTCTATATAAATGTGAAGGGAAAATAAGTATGTTCAGATTTTGTTTAACTGAATATCAAAAAAAGAAAGAAAAAAGCAGGGGGATTGATTTCAAAGACTTTAAGAAAGGATTGGCATCCTTCTCTCTACCTTAGTTCTTATCTCAACTTTGTTTTTGTTTTAAAGGCTGATTTTATTTTTATGTGGTGCTGGGGATAGAACCCAATGCCTCGAATGTGCTAGGCAAGCACTCTACCACTGAGCCACAACCCTGGCCCCTGTTCTTATCTCACTTTTGAAGGGTCAAGTTTTTCCAAATTTTTTTCCTAGTATGATGTGGTTATTTATTTTCTTTCTTGGGTAATTGATATCATTCTAACATAGCTCCCGCCCCTTTTGTAGTTTGTTTAAATTGAAAAGGAGCTGTTGGTCCTATATATTTCAGGCTTCTATATGATACTTGCTAATCACAGTGATGACCCTAAAGTATCAAGAAAATACTATATATTGTGTGCCCAATTAAAAGAGAATTTTTTTCCTTAACAACTGCCCCCACCCCCAGAAATGAAAGGGTTCTTACATTTCAGTCTTTATTTAGTGGACTTTGACCATAAATTTATCTCTTTATTTTGAAAAAACAAAGTACTATTTGATAAAGAGTCTGAAACTGCAGTCCAAGTTGATTTTGAATGCTTAAAAGAATTCACCTATTAGGGAAACCATCCCCTTCACAAAAGCCTGGAAAAAAAAATACTTAGTAATCAGTTTAACAAAATGGGCAAAAGATCTCTCTAATGAAAACTACAGAACGCAACCTTGGAAAATGGAAAGATCTCCCATGTTCTTGGATAGGCAGAATTAATATTGTCAAAATGACCATACTACCAAAAGCACTACATAGATGTAATGCAATTCCTACCAAAATTCCAATGATGTTCTTCATAGAAATAGAAAAGGTAGTCATGAAATTCATTTGGAAAAATAAGAGGTCCAGAATACCCAAAGCAATGTTTAGAAAATGATACAGGAGGCATCACAATACCAGACCTTAAATAATATTAAAGAGTTGTAGTAACCCAAATTGCATGGTATTGGCACCAAAACAGACATGAAGACCAGTGGTACAGAATAGAAGACACAGAGACAAACCCACTTAAACAAACTTAACTCATACTAGACAAATGTGCCATAAACCTATATTGGAGAAAAAGAGCCTCTTCAACAAATGGTGCTGGGAAAACTGGAAATCCACTGGAAAACTGGAAATCCATGTAGCAGAATGAAATTGAACCCCAACTCTCAGCTTGCACAAAACTCAAACTGGGTCAAGGACCTGGGAGTTAGACCAGAGACCCTGCACCTACTAGAAGAAAAAATAGGTCCAATTCTCCATCATATCAGCTAAGGAACTGGCTTCCTTAATAAGACTACTAAAGCACAAGAAGTAAAATCAAGACTCAATAAATGGGATGGTATCAAACTAAAAATGTCCTTCATTGCAAAGGAAACAATCAAGAACATGAAGAGAGACTCTACAGAATGAGAGAAAATCTTTACCACCTGAACCTCAGAATATTAATGCATTTATCTCCAGGTTATATAAAGAACTCAAAAAATATAACACCAAAAAACCCCACATAACACAATTAACAAATGGGCAAAGGAACTGAACAAGCACTTCACAGAAGAAGAAATATGAATGGTCAAAAAATACGTGAAAAAACGTTCAACATCTCTAGCAATTAGAGAAATGCAAATTAGAACTACATCAAGATTCCATCTCACTCCAGTCAGAATGGCAATTATCAAGAATACAAGTAACAATAAATTTTGTAGAGGTACTCGCACGTATTGCTGGTGGGACTGCAAATTGGTGCAACCGCTATGGAAAGCAGTGTGAAGATTCCTTAGAAAACTTGGAGTGGAACACCATTTGATCCAGTTATCCCACTCCTCGGTCTATATCCAAAGAACTTAAAATCAGCATAGTACAGCATTGACACAGCCACATCAATGTTTATAGCAGATCAATTCACAATTGGCTATTCAAAATAGCCAAGTTATAGAAACAACCTAGGTATCTTTCAATGGATGAATGGATAAAGAAACTATGGTGGGCTGGGGATGTGGCTCAAGTGGTAGCGCGCTCGTCTGGCATGCGTGCGGCCCGGGTTTGATCCTCAGCACCACATACAAACAAAGATGTTGTGCCCACCGAAAAATAAATAAATAAATATTAAAAAAAAAAAAAAAAGAAACTATGGTATATATACACAATGGAATAGTACTCAGCCGTAAAGAAGAATGACTTTATGGCATTTGCCAGTACATGGCTGGAACTGGAGAATATCATGCTAAGTGGAATAAGCCAGTCCCACAAAATCAAAGGCTGATGTTCTCTCTGATATGTGGATGCTAATCCACAACTAGGGAGGGCAAGAACAGAAGTGCATTGGTTAGACAAAGGGGAATGAAGGGAAGGGAGGGAAGAGGAGAATTAGGAAGGACAGTAGAATTAATCGGACGTAACTTTCCCAGCCTTGTATTTGAATACACAACTAGGGTTACTCTGCATCATGTATAACCACAAGAATAGAATACTAATTAAAATAAGTTATACTCCATGTGTGTATAATATGCCAAAATACATTCTACTATCATGTATATCCAAAAAGAACAAAAAATAAATAAATAATTTACCTGTTAGATTCAGTAAAAAAGGAATCAAATTTAATAGATAAGTAGTGAATTTTCCTAGGTATATAAAATTAAAATAGACCTTCCTATTTTCCATTGCATATTACAGTTGGTGATTACTTGTCAAAATCATAAATATATATTGCAGGAATATAAATACCTACTGAATAGTTACACCAAAGAGAACTTTTGGATAAATTTGCAGTGCAGTATTTTATATATTAAATTATACTGTATCTCATCCAACTTAGATGGAAGTGAAAATGATTTGTGTCTGAAAAGTATGTTGGATGACTCAAAAACTAACTCCAGTGATAAGGAATACATTGATGTTGAAGATGTGCATAATGACTTTTAGTGAAAGTTAAATATAAGTAGGAGAAAACTATCTGCAAATTACCAAATTTGTTATTATAAGTCTATATATGTGCTATGCTAAATAATTTTAAATTTCATAAGTAAACATTTGACTTTTATATACATCCCTAAAAAATAGACTACATTGTTTTTTATGATCTTATTCGGAACATGGTAGATCACTATATATTTGGGATTTGGTTTTTTTGGGGGGGGGTATACCAGTGCTTGAACCCAGGGGTGTTTTACCACTGATCCACATCCCCAACCCTTTTTCTTTTTAGTTTGAGACAGGGTCTTGCTCACTTAGGACTTCACTAAGTTACTGAGGCTGGTTTTGAACTTGTGATCTTCCTGCCTCAGCTTCTGAGTTGCTGGGATGACAGGTGTGCACCATACTCCCCTCTGGGATTTCTTTCTATTCAGGTATATGTAGTATTAAATTGTATTTACTGAACTTGGTTTAAGATGAAGAGTTTATAACTCATTTTGAGAGTTCTGCTGAAAATGTTTTGGCCTAAAGAAAAACCTTAATTGTTTTAAAAAGAATTTTAATTTCATAAAACAACTCATTCACCTAATCTTTCTCAACAAAGAAAATGTTATTCTGAGCCCGGCACGGTGGTGCACCCTTGTAATCCCAGCGGCTGGGAAGGCTGAGACAGTAGGATCGAGAGTTCAAAGACAGACTCAGCAACAGCGAGGCTTTAAGCAACTCGGTGAAACCCTGTCTCTAAATAAAATACCAAATAGGGCTGGGGATGTGGCTCAGTGGTTGAGTGCCCAAATTCAATCCCAAGTGCCAAAAATGAAAAGAAAAGAAAATGTTACTCTGTATAGCTCAATAAAAAGTACTGTTGGCTCTGGATTTAGCTCAGTGGTAAAATGCTTGCTGTCATGCTCTAAGCCCTGGGTTCCATCCCCAGTACAATAGGAAAAAAAAATTTGATTACCCTTTTAGGAAAAAAGTCATTAAACACACACACACACACACACACACACACTCACTCACTCACTACCCCATAAATGAAGAAGAGACAAAACCCCCTGCTTTTCAGTTTTTATTCTTGTTTATTTCGGTCCAATTGATTAGCTCTTATGTTAATATATTGTTAGTGACTAATTTTGTATTGATTAAAAAAAAAAATTTCAGCTGTCCCTTTCCCCCCAACACATCGCTTGACATCTGAAGAAGTATTTGATATGGATGGGATACCCAGGGTTGATGTTCTGAAAAACCACCTAGTAAAAGAAGGTCGGGTAGATGAAGAAATTGCACTTAGAATTATCAATGAGGGTGCTGCCATCCTTCGGAGAGAGAAAACAATGATAGAAGTAGAAGCCCCAATTACAGGTAAATTTATTTATGTTTTAGATATTATTTTTATCATGTCATTATTTATTTGCCTGAATATATAACTATTTCCTTTTCAGTCACATCATATACTGAGTTAATATTACATGGACAGTACCTTGAATTTGTGAATTATTTTCTATACTTTTGAAGTTTCTGCTAGATTTCAGTGAATAAACATGATCCTAAATATAAGTACTGAGATTAGTCTAATATGCTTTTGTGAAGGTTTTATCAGTTGGCCATACTTCAATTTGCTTCAACACTTACTTGCCATTAGTCATTAGGGGCAAAAATACTTTGTCGTTTCAGATAACAAAGGTGATAGCTTAAAGGTTAACAAAAATTACTGAGTTAGCATGGAGATTTTACTACCACTATAATAATTTTGTTATCCCATGACTTAAACACATCCTTGGCTTCCTAAAGAGGAGCTTTTATAAATTCAGATGAAAAGTTTGTTACTGATGATAAATTTGTTATTTCTGTTACATCTTGTTCCAGGTGTTGAACATAGGAACACTTGGTTACACATCATCCCTATATGATTCTTCATAGACCACTTCTTAGACAATTCTTTATAGCATTTACACTATTATATAAAGGAAATTAGAATTTAAGTAATATTTGTTATTTCAGGGTTTTTTTTTTTTCACATCTAATAATCTTCTTGTTTCAGTGTGTGGTGACATCCATGGCCAATTTTTTGATCTGATGAAACTTTTTGAAGTAGGAGGATCACCTGCTAATACACGATACCTTTTTCTTGGTGATTATGTGGACAGAGGTTATTTTAGTATAGAGGTAATAATCATTTACTATAATTTGCTTTGCTGTTAAGTGTTAACATAGATGACTTCCATTAATCCCTGGCCCAGTAAGTTCCTAAAACTATGTTGGATTCTTTCCAATACCTGTTCATATTCTGAAGTTTATAAGAAAAGCTATTATTTATTTCTCTTCTTTCAGACTATTAAATTAGTTTTCTTTATGTTACTTTGTATAATTATAATTGACATTTTTCCCAGGGGAAATAATGAGTAAACTGAGAGGTCTTTATTGCCCTGTTATCTCATGGCTCTAAGAAGCTAATGATGTTTATTTTTGTATCTATTTGTCTCTTATGCCCCTAAAGACATTAAACTATAGGGGGGAGGGAAACAACAAACTAAATTCCATCTGTTTAAATAAAATATAATAATCTTATTGCTTAAGCTTGTATCACTTATCATGTACCTATTAAGACCCCAGTATAACCAAACAACAATAGACCCAAGTATATCATATGTGGAATCTTTGTGTATTCTGAATATATTATATGGAATCTTTGTATATTCTGAAAGGATTAATTTGTGTTTAAAAATTGACCTGTTGATCATCAATTGACAGTAGATGATTCTTTGTCTCCTTTTTCTTTTCTAATTATATGAAGTATGGGAAATGTAGAATAATCTGAAATTTTCTAACATATGCACCTCTTCTTGGGACCATATTATAACATTGTTCTGTAACTTGCTTTTTTCATACATCATCCCTACACTATGAATGTCTTTCAAAATCAATAAATATAAATCTATAGCATCATTTTTAATATCTGCATTGTCTTTCATTGAATAAACAAACCATAATGAATTTCTTGTTGCTAGACACTTAAGGTGTTCTCAACGTTTTGTGTCATATAAATGACGCCTCGGTGAGCCATTTTATTCATATATCCGTATACACTTCCTTCTATTTTTGTAGAACAGTTGCCTAGAAGTAGAATTGCTAGGTCAAAGCTCAGTTGATACATATTTATTTTGTACATTTTAAATTTTCCAAGCATATTCTAAGCACTTAGCAAATATTGATCAATCCTCACAACATTTTTATGAGGTAAGTACTTTTATTTTATTCATTTTGTAGATGAGGAACTTGGGGCTTGAAGAGGTTAAGTAACTTGCCCAAAGTCAGTCATTAGTATAGTTAGTATAGTCAGGCAGTCTGATTCAAAGCTTATACTTTTAATCAGGTCTCCTAATAGATATTGAAGGTTTACCAGATGAATCTCCATGCTAGTTACTGTTGTTTATATCTACTTTTCCAGTGTTTTCAATATACTTTCCTTTCTGAGGTTTACTAAGATTGCCAGTGTGAAAGGGAGTTCTTGACTCTGTCCATCTTGTCTCCCTTAAGAATTTTATTATCCTGAGTTTTTGTTTTTCTTCCATTCATAATTTCATTATCAGCCCCCTTAACCTTCTCTGAATTACCTTGGTGCTTCGAGAAACTTAGAAAATGGCCCTGACAAAAATTTCGGGGCATTTGGTAAAAACAATACACAATTTTAGGAACTTCAGTTGATAACTAAGCTTGTTGTGCATGTGAATTTTAGTTGGTGACTAAGCTTGTTGTACATGTGTACTGTTTTATAGTTATGATTCATTTAGTATATTTTATTGTTGTAAAAAGAAAATAACAAGAATTAAAATAAACAACATGTTGAATTGGGTGCAGTTGAACATGCCTATGATCCCAGCAAATTGAGAGGCTGAGCAGCCTTGGTAACTTAGTAAGACCCTGTCTCAAGATAAAATTTATAAAAAGAGTCTAGGAATGTAGCTCAGAGGTAGAAAATTTCCTGAATTCAATTCCCAGTACAAAAAGATGGGGGTGGGGGCAACATATTAAGTAAACACATACTTAATAAAGTATTTCACTTTGGGTTTTTGTTGTTGTTACTTTTTTTTCTCGTGAATAAAGTTAAGATCTGAATAGTTACACATTTCAACATGTATTAACTTGTTAAAAATATTTTTTTATTTTTATGTATTATTATAAAAGCTACACGTTATTTCCATATGAAATAGTCCTTCCTGTTTTTTTAAGCAAGTAAGTAAAATGTTAGTCTCATTCTTATGTTAAATCTAGTTTTAAAAGATAGCTACTGCACTGCTTCCTTTATTATAAAAAGTGCATTTTCTTTGATTGGTTTAGATAATAGGTGTGTACCTTATGTGAGGTAACATTCATAATCAACCAAAAAAACATGCATACAAAACAAACATGGCCCTTTCCTTTATTAGGCAGCATAGCATAATGCTTAAGATTAGAGGTTTAGAATCCTGTTTCCTTTACTTAGGACTTTTGTGATTTTGGACAAGTTACTTAGCTTGTTGCTTCAGTTTCTTCATTTGTAAAACAGATAATATTTCATACTTCATGGTGTTGTTTGAGGAATAAATGAGAGGGATTGATTACATTGTAAAGTACTCTGTAAATGTTTCCTATTATTTTTTACATTATTATATTAATTTATCTAAGGAAATCAATCTGATAGTTGATTTTCATATCAAACAACTTGTAAATCTAAAGTAATAGTTTATTTGACTCATTGATGCAACAAATATTTATTGCTCTTCTATTTGCTAGGTACTTTTCTAGGAATGGAGAATCAGAAGGAATAAGACAACAAAGTCTGTGATCTCATGGAGCTTATATTTTAGTAAAGGACAAAGAAAAATAAAAAAGAATAATAGATTGTAAGGGTAATACAGTTTTTAAAAAAGGGTAATACGATTAAAAGGAACAAAGATTAAATTATTTAGTTAAGCAAAAGTACAAGATAAATTCACTGGAAACATTTTCTTTTGCAGTGTGTCTTATATTTATGGGTTTTGAAGATTCTATACCCAAGTACATTATTTCTTCTGAGAGGCAACCATGAATGCAGACACCTTACTGAATATTTTACCTTTAAGCAGGAATGTGAGTACTTTCAGGAGAAATATTTTCATTTTCTAAGTATTCATTTGGAATTATGTAGGTAGTAAGATGTGAGTTATAAAGACTTTGCAGTGCAACATATGAGAACAAATTTTGTGCCCACACATTTAAATCTTTGAGTAAGATTGTCAGGTACTTTTTAGTGTTTAATGGTATTTAATTCAGAGGTTTTTGTTTCGATATTTTCTATTAACTTTAATTCTTATAAATGTACTTAGGAATAGTTTGGAGTTTTATATGTATTTTTAATTTTTTTATTTGACACATGATAATTTTTACATTATTTATGGGTTTATATGTAGCTTTCATATTAAGAAAAAATTTCTGGTTATTATTAGATTGCAGATTTTTGTTCCCCAGTCTTGAGAAGTTCCTGTGAAGATTCTTTTTTTTTTCCCATTTTTTTTTATTGGTGCATTATGTTTGTACCTGTGAAGTTCTTAATAGTTATTATTTATCCTGTCATTATTAACTGTGTGATACAGAACAATACTTGGCCTTTTTTCACACCTTAGATATAATTTAATGTTTATTAGTTTTCATAACTTTATTAATAAAGTTTTAGAGTTAAGTTCTAAAAATAGGAATTCAGTCAATCCTTGGTATCCGTGGGAAACTGGTTTTAGGACCCCATAGATACCAAAATCTGGAGATGCTCAAGTCTCTTATATAAAATGCTATATTATTTACATATAACCTCTGAGCATTTTCCTGTATACTTTAAATAATCCCTAGATTACTTATAATTACTAATACAATGTAAATGCTATGCAAATAGTTGCTATACTCTATTGCTTAGGAGTAATGATAAGGAAAAAGGTCTGCATGTTTAGTATAGAGACAGTTATTTTTTTTTCTGATTTTTTTTTTTTTTTCCTCTAACATAGGTGTATATTTTCTTTTATTATTTTAAACTCAGGAGCACTCGATCAGTGAGCCACATCCCCAGCCCTATTTTGTATTTTATTTAGAGGCAGAGTCTCACTCACTCAGTTACTTAGCATCTTGCTTTTGCTGAGGCTGGTTTTGAACTTGTGATCCTCCTGCCTCAGCCTCCTGAGCCGCTGGGATTACAGTTGTCTACTACCATGCCTGGCTTTTTCTGAGTATTTTTGACCCGAAGTTGATTGAACTCATGAATGCAAGACCCATGGATACAGAAGACCAAATGTAATTCTTAAATTAAGAATCAAATAAAGGTATTAATAGAGAATTGTGAAAAGAAAAATAGCAGAGGATAATGGCAGAGATGGCATGCTTATACAATTTCAGGAAAGAGGCATATTACCTAAGTGAATAAGATAAAACCTGCGGAAAGCGCATACTTGACCTAACAGCGAACAAGTTAAAATTTTTATTGAAACATAGTTCTGGGAAACAGGTCTGTCAGTAAATTAGCAAATTTGGAACCTCTGGTTGTTGGATATGTATTTTCCTATATTTAAATGTTAAAATACTAACCAAAAGATTCTGGGCTAATCCCCCTTTTCTGTCCCTACTCACAGACATTTCCCCAGAAAAAGACACATAGCTAGCCAAAGACCCTTGGGCCTCCCAACACTGAGTCTTTTAACTGTTGCACCCTCTGGATCAGCTTTGTATCATCAAGAGGTCATAAATAAATAAGATACAGCCTGGGCTGTATGTATCTCAGTGGCAGAGCACTTACCTAGCACATGTGAGGCCCTGGGTTCAATCCTCAGTGCCACATAAATATAAACCAAATAAATAAATAGGAATTGTAATGAAGCCCTTTTTATTCCTCTTAGATAATTAGTAAACCACCACCAAAATCCCACCAAAACAAAATATATAGGAATTTAAAGGTATAATGTAATAAAGACATGTGCTTATGTTTCTAAAAGTAAACAACAGATTTGGTGGAGTTTTATCTATCTTGTGTTTCTATACTGAGTTCCTGCTTCACTGCCCATTTTAAGCCTTCATTTTAGGGAACCCATCAGCTTCTCTAACATAGGTGTATATTGTCTTTTATTATTTTTAATGGATATACCTTCAGTTTTACAGTGATGTAATGGTCTTGCCTGTAATAATGATAGTCACTAACTCTTAGAATAAAATAATGTCAGTATTAAGATTATTTTAGTCTTATCAGGCACAGTGGTGCACACTTGTAATCCCAGTGACTCTGGTGGCTGAAGCAAGAGAATCACAAGTTCAGGCCAATCTGGGCAACTTAGTGAGAGCCTGACTTAAAATTAAATGAAAAGGACTTGGGATGTATCTCAGTGGTAGAGTGCTTGCCTGGCATGCTCAAGTTCCTAGATTTAGTCCCCAGTACCACAAAAAGAACAAAAAACACAGCAACAACAACAAAACCCTATTGAGCCATAAGTACAGTTATAATTTTGCCTTATTTGGCCTATAAAGGTGAAGGGTTGAACTGTTTTTAGAGATTTGACTTATTTATTTTTAGTAATTTTTATGACTCTCTGCTGCATATCCATAATATATTTAAATAGGGGAAATATTTTTCTTCATAAGACTTGATAACATTGTTTGTATTTATTGGTTCTTGTAGGGGAAGGGTCTTTCTTTTTAAAAATATATAAACAGTAAAATTCACTCTTTATGGTGTTTATTTCTGTGAGTTTTGACAAATATACAATATTGTCCATCTCCATAGTCAAGATACAGAAAAGTTTAATCAGGCTATAAATCCTTCTTGTGCTCCTTTTTTTTTTTTTTTTTTTTTTTTTTTGGTGCCTGGAATTGAACCCAGGTGCTTAACCACTAAGCCACACCCCCAGCCCTTCTAATTTTTTTATTTTGAGGCAGGGTCTCGCTAAGTTGCTTAGGGCCTTGCTAAATTGCTGAGTCTGTCTTTGAACTTGAAATCCTCCAGTCTCTGCCTCCTTAGTGGCTGGGATTACAGGTGTGCGCTACTGTGCCTGGGTCTTGCTGTTTTTGTTTTGTTTTTAAAGAGATTTTTTTTTTTAATGAGCCTTTATTTTGTTCATTTATTTATACACAGTGTTGAGAATCGAACCTAATGCCTCACACATACCAAGCAAGTGCTCTACCACTGAGCCACAACCCCAGCTCCTCTTGCTGCTTTTTTATAGTTACCTCTTCACCTTCTCTCAACTCCTGACCACTATTTGTGTGTTTTCTCTCTCCATAGTTTTCTAGTTTGGGTTTTAATTTGGAATATTTACCTTTTATAATTGAAACTGTCCTATCCATATCTCAGTATAAACACAATATAAGGGAGAAGAGAAAGCAAGAAATAAAAATTTAATATCAGTATCCATCTGTTTTAAAAATGATCTAGTAGTGATGTATATTTCAAATATTTGATTTTTTTTCTAGGTAAAATTAAATATTCAGAAAGAGTTTATGAAGCTTGTATGGAAGCTTTTGATAGCCTGCCTCTTGCTGCACTTTTAAATCAACAGTTCCTTTGTGTTCATGGTGGACTTTCACCAGAAATACACACACTGGATGATATTAGAAGAGTGAGTATATATTTTTGGTTCCAAAGTTGATTCCTATTTATTGTTCTTTGTTAAGTAGAGAGTCAGACTTCAAATTTCTCTTCAATGCCAAGATTAGGTAATGGTAAAAACTAGTATACTGATATTTAGGGAAATAATCTTCTAATCATTCAAAACAATGTAATATGTACTACATTCGAAGTTGATACCACTTTCTTTTGCACATTCTATCCCCAACTTTTGGTGAGTTATTTCCATTCTTTATTTCTTTTCTTCTTCTTCTTTTTTTTTTTTTTTTTCCACAGTTAGATAGATTCAAAGAGCCACCTGCATTTGGACCAATGTGTGACTTGCTATGGTCTGATCCTTCTGAAGATTTTGGAAATGAAAAATCACAGGAACATTTTAGTCACAATACAGTTCGAGGATGTTCTTATTTTTATAAGTAAGGAAAAATATGCAAGATTAATCACATTTTAGTTCTTTAAAATATCATATGCTTCATATACATACAAACATTCTTTTACTTAATTTACTCTTTTTCCCCTACAGCTATCCAGCAGTGTGTGAATTTTTGCAAAACAATAATTTGTTATCGATTATTAGAGCTCATGAAGCTCAAGATGCAGGGTAAGAATTTTGTTTCCCTGACCCAAATTAACACCTTGAATACAAATCAAACTTAGTAACCATGATTGATGCTTTACGATGCATATTAAGCTATTTGTTTTGCAGCTATAGAATGTACAGAAAAAGTCAAACTACAGGGTTCCCTTCATTAATAACAATTTTTTCGGCACCTAATTACTTAGATGTCTACAATAATAAAGGTAAGATGTTGTTGATAAAAAAATTGTTAAGCAACTTAGCATTTTAATATACTTATTTTTAAAAAAAAATAATAGAGAAAAAGGGCATTGTTTGAAACCATCAAAATTTCATAAAAAAATAGATATAAGGGAGGGGAGAGAACAAAAAATAAAAATCCAAAATGTGAAACTTCATTATATGTTAACCATTCCACAACTTAGCATTCACAAAAGTTGTTTTTGTAAAAAGTACTCTGAGTTAAGTACATTATACAAAACAAACACAATTTTCTTAAGCTCCCCTTTCTTAAATCTTTCCCCTTATAATCAAGAGAATGTTTTCTTATCTGTATAATACTGATGCTGCTTTGACCATTTTGTTTATTTGTACCATCTACTTATTTAGTTTATTATGTTGATTGTTTTATATTCACTGATGTAGATTCTTTTCCTTCTTATTTCCCAGTCTTTATCATTGTCCCATGAAGATATGTATTTGAACTTTCTTTGATTAATCCACTTTGATGTCCTTTTAGAAATACATTTGTCTCTATCCTTTCTTTACACTGCTTTTTTCCTTTTATCTGTTTTCCTTATCTTGTGTTCCAGTGGTTTCCATTTTTCCTTCTTCCTTCCTAATTTGATCTGTCTGTAATGATTGGATCTCATTTTATTCTGAATATAACTATTATTGACAGATAATGCCAAACAGTCTTAATCTAGTTAAGTATGTGCCAAGGACACTGAAGATGAGATTGGGCTAATGTAGATCAGTTTCAGAGGAGGAAATTAAGAGGCTGGCTCCTATTTTGTCTTGACATGTCTGGAATTCAGTTGACTATTTCATAGCTTCAAAGTAAGGCTATAGTAGATGTGCCAGGAGAAAGGAACAGAAGGTTAAAGACTTTAAAAAGTACATTTATAAAGATAATGAAGTCATTGCTAAATATGGGTCATGGTGTAAGTTCGGAACAGAAGCAGAAGATTTTTTTGGATGATGGGAAATGATGGGTAAAAGATTAAAACATTTGCCTGAGATCAAATAGCACACTGGATAATTTAGAATATGCTATAAGAATTTATATGTGATGAAATGTGGCTTCATTTTTGAAAAGAAGAATATCTAAGTTTTGACTCCATTCTCAAAAACAGAATTGAGCACTACATTTAACTTTATGCCAATGCTCTAATTCCTCAACTATGACTTCCCATTGTCAGTTTTAGAGCCTAGTTGATTACTCCTTTACTGGTTTTTCTTTTTCAGTTTGACTCAGGAGGTTAAGGAATCAATTTTTTTAGTACTTAAAAGTGAAACTCAAACCACTGACTCTCTTTTCAAAATCAAATGTCTCTTAGTTATTCTGAGTCTGAACATAAGTAGTGTTAACGACTTCAGTGTTTACATAGTATGGGCATGTTTGTAATGTTTCATTTCTACTGATAAGACAATTTTCTAGATTTTTCTCTCCTCTCTAAGTTCTGAAAGTTTGGTATAAAAACTGAGGCTAAGTTTAAATATTATTTCACCTGGCAGTTTTACAAGGGAAGCAAACATAATACATGTTAAGTTAGTAAATGCTAACATGTAGCAGGATTATATTTGGTCCTGTAAAAGCCAAAATTGCAGATCTTGGAATTTAACAGCTGCATTTCAGTACTTTTCATTAAAGTGAAAAAAAGCAACTAGATAATTATTATAATATTTGTAAAGCATTTTGTACTTTCATGTAGTTTAATGTGAAATACCTTCTCTAATCTTAAACTTCTGAGATAGACCAAGTGGACATTTTAGTTTCTTTTTACTTTATTTTTTATTTTTGAGGTACTGGGGATTGAACCCAGGGCTTCACACATGCTAGGCAAGCCCTGTACCACTCATCTACATCCCTAGTCCCCATTTTATAAACAAAACAAAACAAAACAACCCAGATTAAATAATTTATCACATATTGTACAGCTAGTAACATGCTATAGTTTAGATTAGAATCTAGTGCTTCTAACCTCATGTTCCATAAAGTAATAAAACCAGTGACTGAAATCTGTGAAGGTTAATTTAAAATATTAATTATCTAAACATATTGAAGTATTAGATTTCTGAAATTGAGATGAATATATTATCATTGAATTATTTAGTTATTTTTCCCTTCTGGTATTTTAATAAAAAATTTTTTTCTTAATGAAGTAAAATACTTCTTTGTAATAATTTTACCTGATTTCCTATATTAAACAAAATAAATACATTGGTACATCCATAAATAAAATATTTTATTTATTTGTTTGCTTTGTTACCATTCAGCTACCTTTATCAGGTTGCCTACAGCTAAAAAGATCCTCTTTAATTCTTTGATTTATTTGAACTTTAAAAACCTAGAAAATTGCTCATTGTCATTCTATGTTTCTTTTAACAATTGAGTTTTCACAATTTTGGATTTAGTAAAGGTGCATGTTCATTATTGAATTATAAAGTAAAACAAACAGTCTGAAAATAACCTAAAAATTTCATTAATAATAACTTAGATATGTTACTCTATATAAAAGTGTGTTAAAAACAAAAAAGTGTGTTGTTATGGAAAATTAGTTCCTCCCTCCACCAGCCCAGATTCTACTTATCCCTCAATCCTCCTCCCTCTTAAAAATATATATATTTTTTGTTTTTATGTATTTTTTATTTTTGAGGCTAAAGCTGAATTGTTTTGTTGACATTTAACTTATCTTGCAGCTGCTGTATTAAAGTATGAAAATAATGTGATGAATATTCGGCAGTTCAACTGTTCTCCACATCCTTACTGGTTGCCCAATTTTATGGATGTCTTCACATGGTCTTTACCTTTTGTTGGAGAAAAAGGTATGATTTTTACTTTTTAAAGTAACTGTTTCATTACCATTACATTTACTCCAGTTTACTATCACTGGCACATACTTGCTAAAGGATACTGAAGTCTGATTTCACTGTGATTACAGTTCTACTTGTGTCTGTGAGTGTGGATATAAGAGCCTCAAAGATATTTTAGTTAGCTGTTTACAGCCCCCATGTGAGGGGACTGGAAGAAGACTTATAAATAGCCTGATGTTGTCTTCAGCTGTTGGATTTTCTTCCTTTTTGTTTTCAGTGTAAATCTTTTATGGAGGAATATCTTTAGATTGGATTGGCCTCTTCTGCATATTTTGACACCATTTTTTGGAATGCCATAGCAATTTATAGGAGAATTTAATAGCCCTTATTTTGGCAATGTTAGTCATCTTATAGTATGCATTGAGAAAAATGATAAAGAGAGATCTCAGTTCTAACCTAATATTTCTTCTCCTATATCAGAAATATGTATAAAATTTTAATAGTGAGCCTTTCTGATAATTTAAGAGAAATACCTATTAACTAAATAAGCTTTTAAAGAGAAAATAAATGCTATTTAATAAATTTATGTCTTTATTTTCTAGTTCTGTAGAATTCTTAGGATCTTGTTACTTATCACATTTTTCTTTTTTATCTATAATTTTTTTCACAGGGCAATGCCTCAGTTTTCATATAAGACAAATGACAGCATGAGTACAGTCATGATTATAAAACATTTTGTTCTATATCCCCCTCTTTTTTTCACACCTCTTCGTGTTACAAAATGTTCCTTTCTGTATGATATGTCACTTCTTCAAAGACAATTTTTCTTTCTAAAATTCAGAATTAATATTTAAACTGTGTGTGTTAAATAGGTTTTCTGCAGATTGCCTTTGGTCTTCATTTACTTAGTAAGTCTGATGTTAATTTAATATGGAGATAGAATTACTTGCTTTAGCATTTGAGAAGAGGGGCAGTTGAGGGCTTAGGTGCAAGGGATGCATTACACTTAACAACCTTCTATCTTTGGTATATGAGAAATAGTTCAATCATAGCATCAGCAAGCTAAAGGGAATTTAAGCATTCATCTTGCTTACTCTCTGGCCTCCAGGCTAGACTACAACTCAGCTATTTTAATGTAATATGGGGAGGAAAGCTACTGGGGGCCAGAAAGATAAGTAGGAAGAAAAGGGACTTTTGAGAGTCTCTATAATTTGATTCCATGATGCCTCCACTTAAGGAAATGTTTCATTATATCTAACTTAAAGGTTGATGCTGTGAATGTTTAAATAAGGAAAGAAATAAAGGTAATAGGTTTTTCTCAGTGTACCTGTGAAAAACTAGGACATCATAGTGTTTTAGAGCTCATAAGCAAACTTAATTATGTAGTCCACTTCCTTTCGAGAGATGAGAAAATTTAATTTCTGTGGATCTCCTACAAGTGAAATGAATATGGAGAATATTAGGCTTCTATTGATGTTCCCACATTTCAATTCTACTAAATCATCTTGGTTCTTCTTTTGCCACTCTAAATCATTTTATCTCATAAGAAATGGAAATATTTAAATCTTTTGACCATTTTTGTTATTTTTCTGTGTGGTCTTTTCTAAATTAAAAAAGTGAGGCTGAGGCAGGAGGATCACAAATTCAAAGTCAGCCACAGCAACTTGGTGAGACCCTCAGCAATCTGTTGAGATCCTATCTCAAAATATAAAATAAAAAAGGGGCTGAGTAGCATGTGTGATGCACTAGGTTTGATCCTCAGCACCACATAATAAATAAATAAAATAAAGGTATTGTGTCCAACTACAACTAAAATAGATAAATAAAAGTTTTTAAATAGGGGGCACTAAGGTTGTGGCCCAGTGGTTAAGCAGCCCTGGGTTCAACCCCTGGTATGGGCAAGGGGGAAAAAAAAAGAGAGAGAGCTTAGATTTTAATATTGCACACATGGAATCCTAGCCACTTTCTAGAGCATTAATAGAATTTTCTCAAACTCTTCAGATTTAACTTTGTTTTTTTTAGGTGTCAGGGATACAGGGATTGAACTCAGGGGCACTCAACCACTGAGCCACATCCCCAGCCCTATTTTGTATTCTATTTAGAGACAGGGTCTCACTGAGTTGCTTAGTGCATGCTTTTGCTGAGGCTGGCTTTGAACTCAAGATCCTCCTGTTTCAGCCTTTCGAGCCACTAGGATTACAGGTGTGCGCCATCTCGCCTGGCTTCAGATTTAACATTTTAATACATGATAGCTGTTTGTTTAGCCTAACTACTTTTTTTTAATTGGTGCATTACAGTTGTACATACGATGGGGTTTGTTATGTATTCATACATACACACAATTTAACAATATAATTTGGCCAATGTCAATCCCTAGTACTTCCCCCCTCCCTCCTTATCTCCCACCCTCTCATCTCTTTCTTTCACTGATCTCCCTTTGATTTTCATGAGATCCCTCCCCATCTTTTTTTTCTGCATATGATAGAAAACTGTAATCCTGACCACCTAAGTTTTAGCCTAAGTACTTCTTGTTTCTAAATAAATTCAAGTGACATTTCATGTGTACTACATACAAAAAGCCAGTTTCACTCTGGTCTAGACCCTGGGAAACAACTAACCTAAGCTAGAGACTTCCTGAGAGGATGGTTTAAAGTGTACGGGATATATTATACTTAACAACCTGGTTTTTTTTTTTTTTTTTTTTTGGGGGGGGGGGGTTGGTATATGAGAACTAATTCAATCATACCATCATAGATAAAAGCAGAGTTTCCTTAACCTTTTTTGGAGGATAAGAACCCCTTTTTAATTTCATTTTTTCCCATATTTTTGTTGGTGTATCAAAACCTTAAACTGGAAAACTCTGAGCATATATGGCCAATCTTAGGTCATTTATATCCCTATCCACTACTCTCTTCCCTATATACCCAAATTATTTTGAAGAAAATCACAGCTAGTATTTTTTTGAATTTATATGTACTTCAAAATATTTCTTTAAAATGATTCATTTTTTAAAAGTAACTATACCCAAAAATGTCAGTTTCTTAATATAGAATTCTTTCTTTCTTTTTTTTTTTTTTTTTTTTGGCAGTGCTAAAGATCAAACTCAGGGCCTCATGCACATTAAACAAGCACTGTAGCACTGAGCTCCATATCCAGCCCACAGAACCCTTTTGAGAAAGGGAATATTCGGTAGAAACATATGTCATACTATACAGAACATTTTTAGTATAGTCATACATCTGAAATGAATTGGTAATCTGTCTTAGGTTTACTGGCCCTATTGAAAACCTCTGTTTTAGGGAATCCAGAATGGTGTGCTCTTTCAGAAACTATCATACATGTAGACTTATTTAATTTTTTTTTTTTTTTTTTTGTACTGGGGATTGAACCCAAAATAGATCTGAGTTCAATCCTTTACCACTGAGCTATATCCTGTCCTTTTCTATTTTTTTATTTTGAGACAGGATTTCACTAACTTTCTGAGGCTGGCCTTGAATCTGTGGCTCTCTTGCCTCAGCCTCCTGAGGTGCTGAGATAGCAGGCATGTGCCATGCCACCATATTGGCTATTGAATTCATTTTTTAAAGCGTCTCTTTTATTTAGGGTACTAAGATATAAAGAGACAAGTAGGGCAGGGGTATAGCTTAGTTGATGGAATGTTTGCCTCCCATATACAAGGCCCTGGGTTCAATCCCAGCAGCACAAAGAAAAAAAAAAAAACCAAACAAGTAATATTTGCAGATTAATAGAAGACTTGAGATACATAAATAATGATGATAAGGTGTAATATGGCTGGAGAGTACTAGATAAAGTATGAAAAAAATTGTCACCAATTGCATCATGAGGATCTTGATCACCACACAAAGAAATTGGGACTTTAATAAATTATTACAGGACACTGAAACAATTATGACCTTGGTAGACATTTAGAAAAAAAATCCTGAGCTGGGAATTTAGTTCAGTGCGAATTGAGTTCAGGTAGAGAGCTTGACTAGAATGTGCAAGGCCCTGAGTTCTATCAGCACTAGCAAAAAAGGAGAAAAATTGTGGTGGTGAATGAATTGGATGGAAGAACTAGAGACTGGGAAACCTATTATGAAGCTACATCAAAAGTTAAGTAGAACTAGGCATGGTGGCGTAAGCCTGTAATCCCAGTGGCTCCAGAGACTGAGGCAGGAGGATTGCGAGTTCAAAGCCAGCCTCAGCAATGTCGAGGCACTAAGCAACTCATTGAGACCCTGTCTCTAAATAAAATACAAAATAGATCTGAGTTCAATCCCTGGTACCCAGCTAGAGACTTAATGAAGCTGTGGTAGCATTAGGAATAGAGAATGTGGAGAACCAAAAGAACTGTGGAAGTAGAAGTAATGAAAAAAGATTACAAGTTTAAGGAGTAGAAATGGTTGAAGATGACTTGGATATTTTGAATCTGGCAAAGATAATACCATTAATAAACGCTAGTGAGAAAATTCTTCTGATATAACTTTCTACTCTAGTTACTGCTTTTCTTCCTCTTCATTGGGATCTCTTGGCCTTTGTCATTTTCTTTCTTTCTTTTTTTCTTGATTCTAGGTATTGAACCCAGGAGTACTTTACTACTGAGCTATATCCCTAGTTCTTTTGAATTTTTTGAGATAGGGTCTCACTAAGTTGCTTAGGGCCTTACTAAGTTGCTGAGGCTGGGCTTGAATTTGCATTCTTCCTGCATCAGGCTCTTGAGTCACTGGGCTTACATGACTATGTTATTTTCTTAATAGTTGGATCTCTTTTTGACTTTCTTCCTTCCTAACATAATGTCAAACTCCTTTCTCTCCTTTGTCTACTTCATTTGTCCAATCAACTTTGGCTCTATTTAAGTACAGCCATTCATTTTCTTCATTATTACAGCCCAGGTATAGAGCAGTATTGGAGATATTCATACAGCCTTACAAATTGGTGCCACCCCTTGATTTCTTTTTTTGGGAGGGGCTGGGGGGAAGGTACTGGGGATTGAACTCAGGGGCACTTGGCCACTGTGCCACATCTGCAGCCCTATTTGGTGTTTTATTTAGAGACAGGGTCTCACTCAGTTGCTTAGGGCCTTGCTCTTGCTGAGGCTGGCTTTGAACTTATAATCCTCCTGCTTCAGCCTCCCAAGCCACTGAGATTACAGGTGTGCTCTTCTTTGTCCAACCCATCCCTTGATATCTAACATTATCTGAGCTCTCAGTAGTATCCAAACATTCTTTAGGTTTATAGTATGCTTCTTCCATTTTCCTTAGGATAGAGCCTAAATTTTCATCCTTTCTCTTCTTAAATACTTCTTCCAGCTATTTTCTTCACTCAATGAACATACTTGTCAGTAACAGCCACTTTCTCTCTTTATTGTTTCCTACTTTATTAGAATACTCTTCTTGAATTCTTGTTGAGAAGGTAACCCTTCTATCCAAAGGCTTGCCCTTCTAACTTGTCCTTAGATTCTCTTACCTCTCAGCTCCTCCTACCCCAGGAAATTTGATTTATCATTCACATTCTCTGCTCTTCAGACTCTCTCTCTTTTTTTGGGGGGGTGGGGGGACGGGCGGGTAGCCAGGAATTGAAATTAGGGGTGTTTTACCACTGAGTCATATCCCCAGCCCTTCTTATTTTTTATCTTGAGACAGGGTCTCACTAAGTTGTTTAGGGCCTCGCTAAGTTGTTTAGGCTGGCTTTGAACTTGAGATCCTCCTTCCTTAACCTCCTGAGTTGCTGGGATCACAGATGTGTGCCACCACACCTGACTTCCTCAGATCTCTTGACTAGCTCTTTTATGAATTATTCAGATCTATCTGATTTTAAAATAAAAAATAAATAATATTTCTCTCATTTGACATTTTTCTCAAGCTACTACTTGGCTATGACTTTCTGACCATTCTTTCCCAATCAGGATTCTAGATGATAAATATTATTTACTTAAAATATACTATTTTAGTATTCATAAATGTTTCTATATAATTTTCAAAATGTACATTAACTTGTTACACAGATTCTTTGACTTGAAGTTTCTTCAGCCTTATTTCCTGCCTTTCTGTTGCATATTCTTATGTTCCAGCTGTAACACAGAATGGATAGTTTCTTTAAAAATCAGCTATGTCTTTTAAGTTTTATGCTTTCATCCTTTTTCTTTATTTTTCATAACAGTCTTATTGAAATATATATCATATACCATATGATGGATCTATTTAAATTGTATAATTAAATGGTTTTTAGTATATTCTGTAGACTTTTTTGCAATCATTATTACCACAGTCAAGTTTGGAACATTTTTTTCATCATCCCCTTAAAGAAATTCTATCCATGCCTGTTAGCATTTATTTCCCCACAAGTCCTCCTTGCCATTAGGCAGCGACTAATGTACTGTCTTCATAGATTTACCTGTTCCAGACACCTCATATAAATGGAAATACAACATGTGGTTTTTGTGTGGTTTCTTTCCATAAAATTTTTAGGTTATCCATGTTGTAGTATGAACCAGTTCTTCATTCCTTTTTATGACTAAATAATATTCTATTATATGGATATACCCCATTTTGTTTATCAAATCATCAGTTTTGGACTTACTTTCTACTTTGACTATTATGAATAATGCTGAGAAGAACATTCATGTCCAAATTTTTGTGTAGACTTTATTTTTCATTTTTCTTGGGTGTCGTCCTGGGAGTGAAATTGCTGTGTCATATGGTAACTCTTTGATATAATTAACCTTTTGAAGGTCTGCCAAACTGTTTTCCAAAGCATCTGTATCATTTTACAGCCTTACCTGCAGTGTGTAATGATTCTAGTTTGTCCATGTCATTGCCAACACTTCTTATTGTTTGTCCTTTTTATTGTTGCTATCATAGTAAATATAAAGTGGTTTACTTTATGTTTAGTTATAGATGGACACAATACCTTTATTTTATTTTATTTTAAAAATATTTATATTTTAGCTGTAGTTGGACATAATACCTTTATTTCATTCATTCATTTTTTTTTCACAATACCTTTACTTTATTTATTTTTATATGGTGCTGAGAATTGAATCCAGGACCCTGCATGAGCTAGGCGAGTGCTCTACTGCTGAGCCACAACCCCAACCCTCATTCATTCATTTTTATGTGGTGCTGAGGATTGAACCCAGGGCCCTGCACGTGCTAGGTGAGCGCTCTACCGCTGAGCCACAACCCCAGTCCCTTTATTTTATTTTATTTTATTTATTTTTATGTGGTGGTGAGGATCTAACCCAGTGCCTCATACCCACTAGGCAAGCGCTTTACCACTGAGCCACAACTCCAGCCCCTATAAAGTAGTTTTGAATTGTATTTCCCCAGTGAATAGTGATATTGAACATCTTTTCATGGGCTATTGGCCATTTATATATCTTTACATGAATGTATTTTCAAATCCTTTGTTCATTTATAATTAGGTGTTTTTTCTTTTTTTTTAAACTGTTGTTCTCTCTCTCTTTTTTTTTTTTATGTATTCTAGAAGCAAATCTCTTATTAGATAAATGGTTTTCAAATATTTTCTCCTGTTCTATGGGTTGGCTTTTCGTTTTCTTAACAGTGTCCTTTGAAACACAAGATTCTTGTTTTGTTTTATTTTTGAGACAGGATCTTACTATATTGTGCAGGCTGGCCCCAAACTCCTGAGCTCAAGTGATCCTCCTGCTTTAACCTCCTGAGTAGCTGTAGTTATAAGCTGGTGCTACCATGCCCAGCAACATTTTGATAAGTACTATTTATCTATTTTTTGTTTTGTTGTTTATGCTTTTGGTGTCATATTGAGGAAACCATTGCCTAATCCGAGCTCATAGAGATAACCCCTTTGTTTTTTACTGAGTTTTATTTTGTTACTAAGAGTTTTATAGTTTTAGCTGTTATGTATGGGTCTTTGTTCCATTTTGAGTTAATTTTTGTAAGTATCGTGATACTTTGTTCTTTTTCAGTGGATTTGTCATTTACCAGAAGTCTTTCCTTTTCCAGAAGGTCTTTGATATCTTTGAATACTTACAGAATAGTTTTTCTCTCTCACTTTTGTTTGATATGTTGGTCTCCCTCGGTAGTTGATAGCCTTTTATGGTTAAAGACTGCCTTTCATATCTGAATCCCAAAGCCTTAGCATACTTACCTAGCATTGGTTGTGCTTTTAATACATTTGTAGAAGGAAAAGTAGGTTTGTAGCAGTGATACTGAATTTTATTCTGGGTATATTCATTTCAGAACATCCACTGGCTAATAGTCAATAGGTATTTTTATTTATTAATTGAAACTTAATTCTTTTGTGTGTGTGTGTGTGTGTGTGTGTGTGTGTGTGGTGCTGGGGATTGAACCCAGGGCCCTGTGCATGCGAGGCAAGCAGTGTATCAACTGAGCTATATCCCCAGTCCATATCTTTCTTATTTTATGGACTCATTTGTTAGATATTTATTGGGTGCCTATTTTGTGCCAGGCATTGTGTTAGGCTCTGGAAACCAAACCTAAGTGGAGAACAAAACAGTGTCCTGCACTCATGGGACTTTCAATTTAGTAGGGAAAGCAAACAATATACAAATGGTTTAAGACAGTTTGGCAATAAACTATCAAGGAAATCCAGAACCTGAAGGAAGAGATCAAGACTGGAAATAAAGATTTTGGAATTAGCTGGACATGGTGGTGCACACCTTTAATCCCACCTACTTGGGGAGGCTGAGGTAGGAGATCCCAAGTTTGAGATCAGCCTCAGCAAAATAACGGTATTCTATCTCAAAATAAAAAATAAAAGGTACAGGGGTAATAACTCAGTGGTAAAGTACTCCTGGGTTTAATTCCCAGTATCACAGTAGTGCTGGGGGTGGGAGAGATTCTGGAATCATCTGCAAAAAGGTGATATTTAAACTGTAATTGTAGTAATGGATGGAATTGTTAAGAAATGGGACTTATAAAAAGAATAAGACTGCAGAGAGGATCTTGAAGACATACAAATTTTGTTTGAAAACATGGTCTCACAAGTAGGAAAACCAGAAGAGTAGATTCCTGGTAACCAAAAAAAGAGAGAAGGGAAATTTAATATAATCAAGGAGAGGAATAAGCCTATGAAAGAGCCATGGATTCAGATTGTCACATGGTCATTAGTAATTTTAGAAATAAATTTGCTGTGGCTGTTCATTCTCATATATATATATATCGACACAACACTTTATTTATTTATTTATTTATCTATTTATTTATTTTTAATATGGTGCTGAGGATCGAACCCAGCACCTCACATGTGCTAGGCTAGTGCTCTACCGCTGAGCCACAACCCCATCCCCTGTGGCTGGTTTTTGAAAGATTGAATCCTGGGACATTTTTGAAACAGGAGATCTGTGCCGTGATTATTTTCTTACTCTTTAATGCCATATCTATGAATGAAGACTTGAAATGTGTACATTCATCTGTTATTTCTCTGTTCTCATCTCTTTGGGGTTTGATTTTTTTTTTTTCCTGAGGGACTTGAAAATTTATTCCATAAAAGAATTGCTTTCTCTCAGACTTCTTATTCCTGCTTTCATTTTGAAAGCCTTTACAAACTTAATTTCATTATTTCTGCTATCAGAATGTGTCTTCTTGAGTTAAACATTATTTGGCCTTTTGTATGAATCCTTGCTGTGCATTCGTAGACAGTTGTTATGGGCAACTAACATGTAACTTTTTTTCTTTTTTAAATAGTGACAGAAATGTTGGTAAATGTTCTGAGTATTTGCTCTGATGATGAATTAATGACTGAAGGTGAAGACCAGTTTGATGGTATGATTACTTATCTTACTATTTTTTATTTGAAATGGTATCTCTTAACTGTTCAGCCTCAATATATACTTTATTGCAAAAGGAAAGTGATTGTTTTCAGATGGCTATCCTGTTTGATAAGTGACAAGTCACTTTCAGATAACGTTTAATATTTTTAAATGATTATAAGTATTTTTAAATGGTGATATGGAGAAAAAGGTGAATTTTAGAAAAGGGAAAATTTGAAAGATAGAACAGAAGAAAAGGAAAATTGAAAAATATTAGTGGGATGTGGTTCTTCATGAATATGAACACTGCTTTTTGAAGTCAGGACTTAGTGTAGTATTCTTAGTAAATTAGAAACATGCATGAACTCCCAGTATTGCTTTCACTTCTTCTTTGCAGACACCAAATTAAGCTATTCTCAATTTAGTGTGGTTATGTTCTAAAGGACCATTTGTTAGTTTACTAGAAATTATGAAATGATTTTTTTCCATAGAAACAAGGTTATATATGGTTGCTAATTCTATATAAGCCAATAAGTCTATGTACCCAATGCATATTTATAATATAAGTGAATACCATAGGGAAAAAATTTCCTTTTTTCCTGTATTGTTTTATTGGTGCATTATAGTTGCTTTAGTTTTGACATTTTGAAATTTTTATTTAAGACTTTAACTGAGTAAATAAAAAGGTAAACAAATTATAATGTGTTTGTTTTTACTGTTTTTTATATTTGTCAGTATTTAAATATTTTCATGTGTTAAATATGGTCTACATATTGGTAAGATTTAAGAGCTGCATCTCCCTTTCTTCTTACCTCCTTCCCTTCTTTCCTTCCTTCTTTCTTTTCTTCTCTTTCCCTTCCCCTTTGCTTTTGCCTTTACCTTTTTTGGGACTTGATATATTGCCTAAGCTGGCTTCAAACTCCTGGGCTCAAGCTATCCTGCCTTAGCCTCCCTAATAGCTGGGACTACAGGTGCATGCCATCACACCTAGCAATGCCTATATATTTCTGTGTTTATTAATATGGCATAATTTTCTTCATTAATCTCATATTTGGCAATTGTGCTGTCCTAAATTATCTTTATTATGAATTGTAGTGCAATAACGTATTTGTACAATAGCTTTTATTTATCTACTTGGAAAAATTTCATGATGGGAATTATAGACTTAAAGAATATGAATATTAGCCTCACTATTTTATGTGTTAACAACCACATTGCTTTGCAGAAGAATTGTGAACAATATGAATTACTTCTAGCAGTAAATCCCTGCACCTATGTCTCCATAGGTCCCACCTCTTTGAATTTTGGTCATTTTTTCTTATTTTACTTGATGGCTGTCTAGTAGGAAATTAGAGTTGGATAAATTTACATTTCTTTGATTTTTAATGGTGCTATTTTTCTAGCTGTGTAAACTATTCACCTTAATTGATCACTTATTGAACAAAATCTGAGTAAAAACTATGCAAATTTTTTTCTAACCACAACAAGTGTTTTATTTGTTTGCTTTTGTTTTTGTTGTGCTAGGGATTGAACTCAGGGCCTCTGGCATGCTAAGCAGATACTCTACCACATGCTATATTCCCATCCACAAGAGTGATTCTTACACACTTGTAAACCCATTTGTTGAAATTGCAGAGTGACTATATAGAAATGTTACTGCTATCTCTTGGTGGCAGGCAGAAAGCTATGCTTTTACTCTTATACATTTATATCAGTTATTTTTTGGTTTGGATAATAAGCTTAGTAGTAATATTTTATGCTTTTTATTTTCTTTTGATGTTTGTGTAGAAGTTTTTTAGCTTAACGTATTTTGTCAAATGCTTTTTATTAAAAATTTTAAATGATTTTAAGTAGATATTTCTTTTTCCTGTTCTGATATCACTGTTGTAAGTTCCAGGCTCATACTGTAGTAGGTCCTTACAATGCGTGTGTGCCTTCAGGCAAGTCACTTAACCTCTGTTTCCCTTCTCTTCAAAGTGAGGATAATACCTACTTCAAAATATAGGCATTGAGATAATGAATTATCGAGAGTCATTGAAATAGTTCTTGGCACATTGCCTACTGAATTTGTTAGGTAAAGTTTTTTAGTAATTTGTCAAATGCTGTGAAATACCAAGTGAGTATTTCAGTTGGTATTATGTAACTCTATACCTGTATCTTCCAAACTAAAGATATCTATAAAATAACTTTATTTACTATAATTACACTATCAAATATATAATTATTTCATTTAAGATAATATGTAGTTTTGTTTAGAAAAATGATTATCATCAAGTTAAATTAATACTTTAGTATTTTATAAATTCCTATTATTATTATAACTGGCATTTCTCAGCATATTTTCTAGCTATATAAAGTAATACATTATATATTTGTAGACTTACATTCAACAATTTAGGTCAATAGAATTATTTTATACAGCAATTTTTAATTATTTTCCATAACTTTTAAAATATATCATTTACATCAAGCTGATATTATTACTTTCTTATTTTTAACCTTTCCTTTTTAAAAAAATTAGATGTAGATGTACACAATACCTTTATTTATTTATTTTTCATAGCTTTATTTATTCATTTATTTTTTATGTGGTGCTGAGGATTGAATCCAGGGCCTCATATGTGCTAGGTAAGCGCTCTACCACTGAGCTACAACACAGCCCTCCTTTCCTTTTATCTTTAAAAATTCTTAGCAATGTCAATAGTATGTTGAATAGAAATAGTAGTAGGTAATGCTTTATTCTTTTTTCTATAATAAAAAGCAGAGGCTGGGCTGGGGATATAGCTCAGTTGTTAGAGTACCTGCCTCGCATGCACGAGTACCACAAAAAAAAAAAAAAAAAAAAAAGCAAAAGCTGGATGTAGTGGCACACCTTCCCAGCTACTTGGGAAACTGAGGCAGGAGAATTGCAAGTTTCAGACTAGCCTTGGCAACTTAGATCCTATCTCAGAACAAAAAATAGAAAGGGTTGGGGAAAGTGGTAAAGTGTCCCTGGTTTCAATCCCCTATACTCCCCTCCCTGAAAAAGCAAAAAGTTTTTTTGTTTAAACTATGTTACTTGATTTTAGGTACCTATGATTTATATGAAAATAGACACTAAATCATTTTTTTGAGATTCAACCAAGAAATAAATATATCATATTCTTTAAAAAAAAAAAAAAAAGGTAAATGTGTTGGGGTTGTGGCTCAGTGGTAGAGCGCTTGTCTAGCATGTATGAGGCACTGGATTTGATCCCCAGCACCACATAAAAATAAACAAATAAAATAAAGATATTATGTCCATCTACAACTAAAAAAATATTTTTAAAAATCACATAAATGAACATACAAAATGTATTACCCTCTAGTTAGATTTTATGCATATTAATGTTTTTCTATCAGTGTGATATATTATGCTAATTTTTCACTTTTTACATCATTAGATTCCAAAGAAATTGAATTTGATTATTAGAGAAACATTATGACTTAATGAAAAAGATAATGATTTAGGAATCTTGTCACTACTATTTACTAGCAGCATAATCTTGGAAAAGTCACTTAATTTTTTTGGGATCTTCTCATCCATAAATGAGAATAGAGAAGATGAAAATTATTTCCCACTCTTAAGTAATTTAAAATCTTTTCAGCACCATTTATGACAATGTTTCTATGGGAAAATACATTGAGTTCCAGCTTTGAATACTAGAAATAGATGTTCCTTCACAGCCAACATGACAGGTGCATTTATTCCTCATTTTTTCACCTTTGCCCTATAAAGTATTAGGAGCAGGAACTCTTAAGAAAAAGTTTTAAAAATATACATGTAGGTGTTTGCATGGAGGAATGGAAGTGATTTGGGAGATGAAGAACATGGAAGGAATATGGGAGAGGATATTAGGGTAGATACTAAGGTTTTGAAAGGGATAAAGAACAGAGCTACCAGAACTAGGTATATTTCTCCTCACTCATATTTCCTTATTTCATCCCCCTTATCCCATTCCTCTTTTCTCCTTTTCTTTTACCATGATGGCAGGGCTTCTCTTCACCTTCCTCTTTTCCTTTGTAGCAATGGAACCATCCTTGGATGGTCTGGGAAGAAATCTGACTTAAGAAATAAAATTTGATGGAATGGGGTTTGCTGTGGGGGCAGAATGAGGATTTAGCTTTTCTTTGGGGAAAAGGAGGTAGCAGAATTAGTGATTACATAGTGGCAGGAAGGAAAGAGCATTTTTTGTATGTTCAAGTCTGAGATTAAGTAAAGGAATAAGAATCTTTATTCTTAAAAGATGTATCTTGGTACTCGGAATTGTTTAATGTATGTGTGGGGTTGTTTTTAAGACAAATTTGTACGAACATTGCATGTAGAAATGCATATAGCTTCCCTTTTAGAGGTATTATTTAGTCATAAAATTTTTTGAAGACTGATAATTAGAATGCCTACTATTTCTTTCAGATATTTAACTTTTTGTCTTCAGTTTGGTAAAGAAAATACATAATCCATATGTGTTATAGTATTACTAAACTTTGCATTTCCTGTAATGCAATCATGTGTCTTAGCATTAGAATGAAAGATACCTTAAATTCAAATGAAACAACCAGTACTGCCTACTCTTAGAGCTATTACTTGCTTTGAAACAGTCTGTTGCTATTTTTGCAAAAAGATGCCCCCCAAACTCCCAGACTGGATTGAGAACATTAAGTGCATGTTGCTTCTGATTATATGCAAAAGTTCTGCAATTCAGATTCAAGAAAACATGTATTCTTATATAGTGTAGGAGGCTGAGCTTTTGCTTTATTTATTGAGAATAGGTAAGGTTTTTTACTGAGGTAGTTTATAAAGTTACCTGTATATACTACAGGTTTTGCAGATGATGTTGTCATTGAAGAACCACACAAGTTTGTATCTGATTTGTGTCATTACCTTTCACTTAACATACTTCCATGGATGACACATTTCTTTAGGGGTATGAGTATAAATGTGCGATTGTTGTTAGCACAGTTTTTTATCAGTCTTATGTGTTTTCACGTGTTTTTTTCTGTCCTTAATTATGTCTACTTTCATCAAATATTATAACCATTCTGTCCATAATTTCTTCTGAACACATATCTTTTAAGAAATCTCTACTTTAGAGCTTTACTCAGTGGCATCCCTCTTTTATTCTTCAGATTCTACAATACTACATTTTTCAAATTTTCAAATATGAGGGCCTTCATTATTCTCCCTTTCTTTCTACATTCATTCTTCAGTACCACTGCCAAGTTAAATCTCTATCTTTTTATTTGTCTCAACCACCTTTTCTCCATCATTCACTTCCTTTTTTCTGGACTCTCCATCTGAAGAACGGCTCATATATGGCAATAAAAAAGGTACAGACCAGACAGAGTAATGTTGTTTTGAAATATGACTTCATAGGTTATCCTCATGTCCATGTAAGTTAGCACATTCATTCAGGAATGTTTATGCAGAGTCCTTTTGGACCTTGTGCAAATTTAGTTTAAGTTTTATCAGAATTAGTATTGATATTTTTAGAAGTCATATTCCAAGATATCTGTCTTTCTGTGCATGGAAATATTTTCCCTCTTTTCATTCCTCTTGTTTTAAAATTTCATTCTTTTGCTTATTTGTAATGTTTTATACTTTTCCCTGCATGATTAGGGGTGTTTGATTGTCTGTCTTATTCCCCAAAGTAATTTTACTGTGGACATTTACTTTAATATGTAATATGATGCATGATGTGTTTGTAGACTGATTTAAAATCCTGATTTTTACAGTGTTTTATATTCTTGTGAATTTTTTTTTCATTTGGAATCAGTATAGTTTATATATAATTTGGTTTTGTAGACATACAAATTAAACCTAATGTACTTTGTTATAGCCATCCTTCCCAGTCCCCTACTGATCACCCCCAGTCTAGCTATTTGAAAACTTATGTCAATTTTAAAACATAATGTTTATATTAATTCATTAGAATAAAATTAGACATACCTTGTATGCTTGGACAAGTCACTTAATAAACTTAATGACTTTGTTTATAAAGTGAGAATGAATTTTACAGTGTCCCTAATGTCTCTTCAGATTCTAATATTCTATGATTCTTAGATTTTTAGTAATTTTTTTGGTATTTGAAAAAATATGTATCTAATGCTGTGGTATGCACACAGTTTTGCACTTATAAAAAGCTGTAGCTTCAGTGCTCATAGTATTATCCTTTAGAACATCATGAACACAGTCGTGGAGCCTTTTTCTCTAAAATATATCTGTTGTTTTCATCTTTGAAATTGGATTTCTTTTTCTGTTTCCTGTGATCAGTTCCAGTGGTCATCTTAGTTTTTAATTACATGTATTTGTACGTTGCTTGAATTTTAAATTAAATGTTTTAGCTTAGAAGACTTAATAATTGTTCAGATCTCTGTATATCTAAGGCCCCTTTTGCTGTAGCATCTTTAGCCTTTCCTTAACATTCTCCTCAACCATGGTGCTTCCATATGTGTGTTTTCATCATGTTGAAGCACAACTTTAAGGAACCACACTCTTGGGTCCACAGTGATTCTGATTGCTATATATGAGATAACAGGACAGATTGTTTTTCTTTCTGGAGGCCAAGGGAAGGAAGATATAATCTTTGAGTCTTCATTCAGTCAAAGATCCAGTTGTTTTGGTATATTCTGTATCAGTGATAGTACAACTAACCCTTTAGATATGAGGTAGTAGTGGTCCTTAAGCCAGTTTTTCAGAAAGTCTTTTCTCATTGTTCATACTCACCTACAGTTTTAAGAGCTCATATATACTTGCATGACCTTAGAGGACAACTGGTCAATGAGGTTGAGATATGCATTGTTGTTAAAATGCTGGTATGGTCTTTAGTTTGAGATTGCCTGCATTGTAGTCCCTTTATATCATTATTTTTAGATCAAGTTGGAACAAGGAAGCTTATTCTTTCCTAGTATGATGGTTTATTTTCAGCCTGCATGTTAAAAGCTTTTATGATAGTTAGGGTTAGACTTAAGACTGATATCTTGTCTGTTAGGCTGCATGCCTGTAGGCTCTCATGAAAGTTAAAGACAATATAAGATTATTAGTAGTTTTCTCCTCTAGTTTGAGATGCTGCAAGTTGGGCTTAAGTTTTTTTTCCCCCATTGCTGTTTTACTGATTAGTGAGTAGTATGAGATAATTAAAGTTTGTGGGTTACTTTTCATCTGTTCTGTGTCAGACTTCAGCATTTGACCCATGTTTACCAAAGCTAATACTGAGGGAGCAGGAAACTTTTTGGCATGAGTCTCTTCCATGTGAGCTGGTGGCAGGGGACTTGGTATTATTGGTTCAGATGAATGTGGAATAGGCTAACAGAATAATGCAAGTGTGGATGCCCTAAACTTGAGTCTCTCTTTCTATTTATTCCATTGAAAGTAGGTTCAGCTGCAGCCCGGAAAGAAATCATAAGAAACAAAATTCGAGCTATTGGAAAGATGGCAAGAGTCTTCTCTGTTCTCAGGTAATGATATATTTTCCTGATTATTTGTTTTGTAGAAATTGATTTCATTGTTCTTTATTTATGAGCATCATCGTGGTTGACATCTAAAAGAAACATGGTAAAGAAGTTAGGTTGTACATTTATGTGCTGAAGAAGGGAACACAAGTTCTTTTAGTTCTTTTTTTTGCAGGGGGTGGTACTGGGGATTGAACTCAGGGACACTCAACCACTGAGCCACATCCCCAATCCTATTTTGTATTTTGTTTAGAGACAGGGTTTCATGAGTTGCTTAATGCCTCGCTGTTGCTGAGGCTAGCTTTGAAATTCGTGATCTTCCTGTCTCAGCCTCCCAAGCCACTGGGATTACAGGCGTGCATCACCGCTTCCGGCTCAGGTTCTTTTAAATCTAGGGGTATTTTGTTTGTTTGCTTTTGGATTTTTGTTGTTGTTGTTGTTTGTGTTTTGTTTTGTGGTGCTAGAGATTGAACCCAGGATATTTGCATGCTAAACATGCATTTTGTCACTGAGCCACACCCTAGCTCCCATACTAGGATTTTTGACTTTTGTGATTCGATTCTTCATTGCCAATTTGGGTATCTCTTGTTCTGTGATGAAAGCACTAAATTTACACCTTGAAAATTAGATCACAGCCAGGTTCAGTGGTACACCTTTGTAATCCCAGCAGCTTGGGAGGCTGAGGCAGGAGAGTCATGAGTTCAAATTCAGCTTCAGCCACTTAGCAAGGCGCTAAGCAACTCAATGAGACCCTGTCTCTAAATAAAATACAAAAATGGGCTAGGGATGTGGCTCAGTGGTTAAGTACACCTGAGTTCAATCCTCAGTACTCCCTCCCCTGCCCCCCCAAAAAAAGAAAATTAAATCAGAATAAGAAGGAGGGGAAATACTCTTTCTTTAGAGTATTTCTAATGATTTTACTTATTCATATAGAATGTCTCTTTTGCTGGGGCCTCATATTAAATTTTCTGGAGTTAATTTAAGAAGACCAAGTTTAATCATGCAAATGAATAAGCCAATCCTTAAAATTTTGTTTGCAAACTGAGTGTGGTGGTGCATTTCTGTAATCCAGCCACTTGAGAGGCTAAGGAAGGAGGATCCCAAGTTGAGGCCAGCCTGGGCAATTTAGCCTGACCCTGTCTCAAAACAAAAGGACTGGGAATATCGCTCAGTGCTTGCCTAGTATGTGGGAGGCTTCAATCCACTGCATCACAAATTAATTAATTAATTTGCAAAATTGATTATATCAGACACTTGAACTTCCGGGCATATGAAATATTTTCTGAATTGTATGATGTCCACTGATAATCTTACCACATATTTAATAAAGCTTTTGAAGAAAAACTCTTAGTTGTAAGGTATACTCTTATATCTGAAACATTTAGAATATGGAAAAATATGTCTTAGAATTGAGGGAAATATGGTAATAACAATGAGTATTGTAAAGTATATATGGCCTGTATCCCTTCTTTTAAACCAAGTACTTATTAGAAATCTTTAATGTTTATTTTATTTCTCTGCTGTAGGGAGGAGAGTGAAAGCGTGCTGACACTCAAGGGCCTGACTCCCACAGGGATGTTGCCTAGTGGAGTGTTGGCTGGAGGACGGCAGACCCTGCAAAGTGGTAATGATGTTATGCAACTTGCTGTGCCTCAGATGGACTGGGGCACACCTCACTCTTTTGCTAACAATTCACATAATGCATGCAGGGAATTCCTTCTGCTTTTTAGTTCCTGTCTCAGCACCTGACACAGGCAGGTTACTATATGATAGGTAGTGTCTAATTAATACCTGACTATGGCAGAATATGGATAGACTGGATAGTTCTTTCAGTTAAAAATAATGGTTGGGTCCTCAGCTTTTCATGAAAAGATATGGGAGCAGCTTATAAAGTTTGAAATATATATTTATTTATTCATTTGTCTAATTCATCCTTTTCTTTTAAAAGCCCCACGTTAGAATGTGAATCAGGGGCATCCATATCACTAAAATGGAAATGTAATTCCAAGTTTCTTATTTTTTTTTAATTCATGTAATTGTATTAGATAATGCTATATTTTCAAATTCTTTATTTTAGAATTAACAATCTGCTTAGACCCTAGAACAGTATTTATGTTTTTCACTTGCCAAAAGATTTTATGCAAGGTTTTGTACCATGGTAAAATGATGCCAAAGTTTGTTTTCTGTGGTGTTTGTCAAATGTTCTATGTATAATTGACTGTCTGTAACATGCTGTTTCCTTCCTCTGCAGATGTAGCTGCTTTCCTAAATCTGTCTGTCTTTCTATAGGTTAGCTATATGTTTGTAAAAGTATGTTCAGTTAAATTACTCTATCAGACATTTTGTCTGTCTTTTGATGTAGAAGCAGCTTTGTAGCACCTTGTTTTGAGGTTTGCTGCATTTGTTGCTGCACTTTGTGCATTCTGAACATGAATGTAACATTAGATATTAAGTCATTGTTATAAGGGGTTGAATTTAAATCCTGTAAGTCAAAATTGAAAGGGTGTTATTAAGTGTGCCTTTATTTTGCATGAAAATAAAAAGAATTATGCGTAAAGCATTTCTGTAATCTGGCTCTTTGAATATTTTATATATTTTTTAAATGAACTTTTTGGCATAAGTATTTGTGTAATCACTGGGTTAACTTTTTAAAGCCCATTACAGATTAAATAGAAGAAAGTGATGTGAGTGTTGTAGTCTATACACAGTAACTCGGATTGTAAATTTCTTTCCCTGGTGGTTGGAAACAATAATTGTGAAGTAAAAAAGCCTGAATTTATATTTTATTGTAGCCACTTCTGACAGCCCTCCAAGGGTCAGTGTTCTATTGAAAACAGGCAGCAACAGACTTGATGTTTTACTTGGTATGAATAACAGTTTCTTTTTGGTGTTCTAATTAGTGATTTTTTTTTAAAGTTAAAAAAAATGGAAATTAAAAAATTTTTATTAACTTCTAATTAGATTGACCTTTCACAGTTTCATTCAGTCCCATAATAAACCCTTTTTAATAAACGTGGTTTTTTTTCCTTTAGACAAATAATTTTTACTTGTAGTCTATACATGTTCTATTTTATATGTTACTGTATTGTCTGCTTCCACTACTGGCATATTTGAGAAGTACAACTGTTTTGAAATTATAGTTTCAAATTTTCATTTGGAATGAAATTTCTTACTTCCCCTTAATGATGTTGGGCATTAAATCCAGCATGCTAAGCACATACTCCACAACTGAGCTGTACCTCTTGCCCTGTTTCTTTCTCTTTTTTTAATTAATTAAAAAACTATACTTTCTCTTGACATTACTTGCCCTCCTTTAAAATATTATGAACATTAGAAAACTAAGCTAAAAAGAATTTCATGAATGTACATAAAACAAATTAAGAAGACTTTAAACATTCAATAAACCTAGCAAAAATGTTAATTAGAAAAGGAGGACTCTTAGTAGCTTAAGAAATGTTATACTTTTCTTCCTCTTTGTTTAGGAAAAAACCTGAAAGGGTATCATGCTTAATAAATCTACACTATAAACATCTCTCAAGTATCTATATCTATATATCTATATCTATCTATCTATATAGATAGATAGATAGATAGATAGATATATTACTGCTTTTACATTGTGTCCATAGCAAACTTGCTTTCAGATTTCACAGTCAGTAGTATCTGGTAATTATATGGTTTGTTGATAACTCAGTTCTTCTATTTAGTTTTAATTGTATGCAGCCTGAAGCTCATTCATCCAACTGGGAAACCACCCTCAACTGCAGGGAAGGTTTGAAAAACAGCAGCTTTACTGAAGGGACTGTCTATTCCCAGCATAGAGTGAGTTACTGGAAGGAGCTGAGTTTCAGGGGTCTAATTTGGGAAAGTGGATAGCTCCCTAGTTCTGCTAGTGATGGCTTTTGGTAGTATGGTTTGAGCATTTCCCTAGCATAAGATAAACCCATTTTTTTAAAGCAGATAATAAAACTCATACAGTAGCTGTGAGATTTTTCAAAAAATTATCTAACATTTTTAATTTCAGTAGATATGTTCCCTGATGTTAATGTGTACAACTGAGAGTTATTGAAAAAAGAAAACTTAATTCTGAGACCTTAGTTCTATTGTCAGGAAATAAAAATTGTCTTTTCAATAACTTTAAAGTTAATTTACATGTTATTTCTTGAGTGTTTTTACAAACAACATATTTCTATTTGGGCTGGATTTTATGTTCATATTTTACATACATTTTTCTAATGGAAATTTTATTTGAAGCTAGCCCCATAATGCTGCCTTCACCAGGACCTGTTTGGGAAAATATATCATCATCTTTATTTTATAATGTCAAATTCCTCATAGCCTTATCCTATGTTGTATTCAGGAATACAGTTTAAGATAACACTATACTTACTAGGGCTATGTCAAGGTGCCCTAAGTAAGTGAAAACATATAGGGGAGAAATAAGAATATTCCTTTCAGTAGAATTTTGCCCTTATCACATCTCTTTCTTTCCAACTTAATATTGTGGCTTCAAATGCTCGTCTTTTAATTCTAAGCGTTCAAGCTTGACATAAAGTGTAGTTTTGATATCCATGGAATTGATTTTAGAAGTATATTATGACATTTCATAATTTGAAAAAAATTATGAACAGACTTTTAAATAACTTTATAATTAAGTAGACATCAGTTCTCATACTGAGATCATTTTTATTCTTAATTTATTACCATATATATAAGTTTTACAGTTTTTCACATGAAGTAACTTTCTGTTTTTATTTTTTGCAATACTGAGGACTGAACTCAGGGGTGCACCACAACTGAGCTATATCTCCAATCCTTTTTTTATTTTTTAACTTGAGACAGTTTCTTATCAAGTTTCAGAGGCTAGCTTTGAACTTTTGACTCTCCTGCCTCAGCCTCCTGAGTCACTGGGGTATACACCAGCACGGTGCTCACTTTTGTTACTACTGATTCTTTAAAAACATTCTGATAGTCATTTTATTTCTCCCCAGTTTTTAAATTATAAAGTTAATTGTTCATATTTGAAGAGTAGAAGTTTTAGAATTATAAGAGTAATTTCCAGTGGTACAAGGCTAGTTTTATTTTTCAACAGGGATTTGAATAGTGGGCATAAACTAAGAGTGACTGATTTACACTATAATTTAACAGTTAAGGAAAATTAACTCTTCCTTTATTCAGTATTCATCATACTTCTTTTGGATCCCTAATTTACTTATCATCTGGTTAAGATCACCAATATTTTCTAAATTAGTCTATGTTAATTTCCTTAGTTCATCTCTGTCCTCTCCATATTAAAAACTTCTTTGGATAAAATGTATCATTTCTAAATCACATCTACTCCTAAAATGACATTTCAAGAATAAATATGCTAATTGGCCTCATTTTCAAGAAGCAAAGTAGAAAGGATGGGACATTATTGTCCCAAATATTCTAAATAATGAACAATATTGTAAGGCAGTATTATTCTCTGCAATCTTAGATCCTGGTCCCACCTCTTTGTGAGCTCATTTTACAGTTTAAAACCAGCAATGAATGAGCTAATAGAGAACTTTTGACTACAAAATGTACAACTAAATATGTTGAAGTTTTTTAAATGAGTTATACTGATTAATACTAAGAATATATTTTTCATTTATAATATGACCTATGTCCCTATAATGAAATAATTAGAATTTATTGCCTGAAAAACCTCTGTTCCATCCCTTGATGCCTCTATAATTGACAGGCAGATGGATTTGAAAAGATGTTCATTAGTCTTTCTTTCTTCAATTAAGAATGTAGTTCTTAAGACAAATTCAAGTTCATGATAAACTGAATATAAATGGGTTTTTAAGGTTATAGATATTTAACTAATTGGATTATCAGTATTAGAATAATAACTGGACATGGTGGCATGAAAGCTCAGGTAGGAAGATTGCTTGAGTCTCAGGATTTGAGGCTAGCCTTGGCAAGACAGACTGACTCAAAAAGAAAAAATTTGATAGAAAGGGAAGTTCTCAGGAGATAAGTAGGATAATTTTTATGTCTCTGTATAGAACAAAGCTACAGAATGATTTTATTTACGCTAATTCATCAAGGTTATGGCCCTTAAATTTCATTGTAATCATACCAGCTTTTTCTGCTTATGCTTTATTTAGAAATAATAGGAACATCATTGCTGACCCCTTCTAGTTTGTATCTTAGGGAACCAACTGGTGTTGAGTATTGTTTCCATTAGGAATGAAAGAAAAGACTTTCTTGTTTGCTTTCTGCTACAATTCTGTCATCATAATTTTACCCTACAGAATTTTCCTGTTATTGTATTGAATTTGATATAACAAACATAATGGAAAATTCTAATGCTATCAAAATACTAAATTTGCCATGGATAATTAAAACTAAAGTGCATCTGCATGAGTGCTGAGGTGTCTGTGTTTACAATAGGTCTACATGTTCTGTGCTCTGAGTGATGTCAGTACTGTGTGTAAACTGTGCTGTGTCAGGAATTGGGGGATTGGATGGGGCTCTCTAAAATGGGTACTATTTATGTTAAATTGTAAATGACGATGTAGTATGGGGTACTGTGATATTTTAAGTGATCATTGCCTTTTCTGCTGTACAATATGACCCTTCTCATCTCTCTCATTCATTTTGCATGCCTCTGCTCACTTCTGTACAGCCACAGTTGAGGCTATTGAGGCTGAAAAAGGTACGATCAGAGTCCTTACGCTGGGCAGAGATCTGTGGTGTGTGGGTGGGCATCAGAGAATGTCCTGTGGGTGTGTCTTACTCCTAGCTTACACAGCCCAAGATGAATCATACTCACTGACTCATCAAGTGTAATAGTCACATTCTTCTTCTTTTAAAAAAACAAAAACAAGAACACAAGGGCTGATATCCATAGTCACAATTTGTTTTTTTCCCCTTTCTAGTATAATGTGCATCCAGAATTTAATCTTCCTGATTTCTTTAGATTACAGCATGTTATACTATGTATTACAGCATTTAAAATTGCCTATTTTAATGGAAATTACTAAACTGACCCTGCAAGTAGAGATTTGCTTCATATTTTGTATGATTCTGTACTGCTCAGATTTTTTTCCCTAAGTGAAACCCCATCTGGATAAAGAAATGAGTTTATAGGAACTATTACTGTATAATCTGATTTTTTTTTAGCTATAGTTTGGGCTATAGTTTACTGATGAAATTATATTATGTATATCATATATTGGCTTATTATTATACATTATTAAATGTTTTCTTACCCCAGCTATTTGTTTGGTTCACGGGCATAGACTGAGTCATAGAGGTTGGTCACACGTATAGAGCAGCCAAATTATAATTGACTTATCAAATTTGCATTTGTAGTAATATGAAAATTTTTTCTGTGAACATTTTTAATAATGGAGGATGCACCATTCCGTATAAATTGAGTAAGAAACCAGAAAAATTGGTGAAGAATTGTTATTTATTTTGGATTTCCAAAGAATTTGTAGTAAATAGTTAGTGAATTAAGGAAGACATGCTAAAATATGAAAATCTAAGTACTTTTTGCTATCAGCCAAACACAGATCTAACTTCTGGAGGCATTTCTCACCTTTTTCATTTCATATCAGTGGTAATAGAGTGATGACCTCCAAACTAGTGCTAATCTACTAAATTTTAACTTAACTTTACCTCTTTTTCCTCCCAAACTCTTGGTACAGATTTGTGTGTTGAGGATTAACCTTGTTTAGCTTCCTCACTTGCCCCTGCTCTTGTTGGTATTTAACTGTGATAGTCACTTGTGATCTTATAGTCTGAGATAGGTTTAGTAAAAGTCAGACTGATACCCTGAGACCATTGCCTGGAGACTAATTTTTGTGGACAGGGAAGATCATTTTTGTGTTTTTTTTTTTTTTCTTCAAGGCTATGCTAACATTTGTCATCTGTAAAACTATCATGTTTATATTTAGGTTTAAACAAACATTCATATTTTAAGGGGAAGACTGGAATGGGGATAGGATTCAGTTAAAGTAAGATTTAAGTACTGCTACTTACAGCTAATTTCTTTCTTCTTAAAAATCATTAACAATGTTTTGAAATCTCAGAATTGTTTTACAATTACTGACTTATCAAATTTGCATTTTGTTAAGCAATACGAGGATTCTCTCCACCACATAGAATCTGCAGTTTTGAAGAGGCAAAGGGTTTGGATAGGATCAATGAGAGAATGCCACCCCGGAAAGATGCTGTACAGCAAGATGGTTTTAATTCTCTGAACACCGCACATGCCACTGAGAACCACGGGACTGGCAACCATAGTGCCCAGTGACCAGCAGCTTCCCAGGGACTCTCACATCTCGGGCCCCAAATGGACAGATCACCCGAGGAGCTGGAAGGGTGGCCAAGTGGACTATAAAACTCACAGTCCCTCTGAAGAAACCATTGTGCTTTTTGAGACCCCAGCCCCCTTCCTGAATGGAGTCTTGAGGGCCCTGGGACATGTTGTGCTTGCTGTCCGATAAGATTGGGTCATCGCTGCCAAGGTGGAGAGCAGTGAACATGGGGCTTGGGGCAATTTCCAGTGGAGGGCATCTACACCTCCATTTATGCTTGTGGTTCACACATTTAAGTTTACAATGAGATTTTTTTTTCCCCCTCCGTAGAATTAGATTTTTTTCAACCATGACTTCAAATGCAATCCTAAGAGTTAATGTAGCCTTTTTTTTCTTCCAATGAAATGTCTTTAAAGAATGAATTAGCATGGTCTTAAAATATATTTCTGAGGTTACTAGCTGTATTTTGAATTGTAGGCAAATTGCTAAGAAACCCAGTTGGCGTTTATACAAAAATGCTGACCTCAGGTGTGTTGTTCTTAAATGTGGCTAATTCTGTAACATAGTCAATATTTTTCAATTATGAATGCATAAACTATTTCTAGAAAGACTTACTTGAACTAAAATCTAAAACTAATTTAGAATCTTTTTTGCCCAGATCTTTTGAGCTTTACACCCCAGAGATTTAAGAAGAAAACCTAAATTTCAAAATTATGAAGAATTACAGAATTACTCATTTAAGGTACTTTAAAAGAAGTTTGTACATTGTCAAAAGTATATTTTAATTCAAACCATGTCTGTAAAACTTGACGTATTTTGTGTATGCATGTTTTCCTTTTGCAAATATTTAATATATAGACCTATGATGTACAGGTACAACATGTAGTATAGGTTATTTAGATGTTATGAGAAATTTTAGTTTATTGTGAGTATTCCAGTTGCTTAAATAGCCACCAGGGTGATTTGCTGCTGGCTTTCTATCATTTTTATGTTTTAATGCAAAGGAAATTTTAAAATGTTCTGGAAATGTTTTTGATTAAGCAATGCAGCCTAGAAGCAGTGGTTCTGTTCAGTCCTTCAGATGTTAGTGGAAGCATAAGTCAAGACTGCATGTTGAATTTTTTCTTTTGATAGTTACAGAACTGCTTGGTTAAACTAAATGGAACCATGTGCTAATTTTACACAATTATTGACATGTATTGATTGCCACTGTAGTTTGGTATTTCCCTTTACTTTGTGGCCTGCTTCCCTCATGCCCTGGAATACAACTCATAGCTCCAAGCAGCGGAACCATCTATTGTTTTGTTTGCCAGAAAGTGCACCCTGTATGGTCTCTTGTCTAAGTTGGAAATATTATGCATGTGCAGGACTATCCGAGTATTTTATAAACAGTAGCACACAATAAATTCCATGCATGGGCCGCTGTTCCTATCTCCGTGTTGGGTTTTATTTGGAAGATGCAGTCTGATTTGACCTTTTTCTGCAAATCAAAAAAATTCTGTTAATGAAGCCGGTATATCCTTCAGAGAAGATTATATCCCAGATATTTTATGGTGATTTGGTGAATTAAATTCTTATCTTCATAAATTTCACCTCGTTTTCCTTAAAGTTTTAGTATACTTGTTTTTTGTGAACATTAGTGATTGAGTACTACAGGACTTCGGGTGCTTTCTATAGGCCTCATAAATATAATATATAAAATCACTATTTTGATTCATTAATTTTTAATTGAAAGAAAATGTTCTTGTGTAGAATTCTGTTATAGTGATATTGAGAAATTATTGGATGTTTTAGCAATAAGTAAAAGAAATATTAATGATATTGGATTTTCTTGTCATCATACTCCTCCTTTTCCATAATCAAGTACAGGATTTTGCAAATTGAGGGAAGTAAATATATTGCTTGTATTTTATAATTAATCATAATTTAATTATAGTTCTGAATAGTCATTACAGTGATATACATTATAGAGCATTCACATAAAGATTAATTTCCCTAAGATAACAAACAGAACTTCTCAAATGATTTGTTATTTTTATTTGCTGTAACATTAGCTTACAAACCAGTCTGTGAACTGCTTCTAAATTTATTATGGACAGCATACCTTACTGAGCTTTCTTAATATTACTGTTTTATGAAAGTTATGCATCCCTGAAGTTGGAATTTAATTAGTATACCAGGTACCAGAAACTTCCTTAGTCCTTAGGTTTATCACTAAAGTTAAATAAGTGTTTGTGGGAAACATGGGTAAACATAAACATCATTAACAAATTGGAGAAATTATGGATTTTGATAGTAAAAAATAGGGAGAGGAAAGTAGAAGAAAGGACCAATTCACAGTATACATGAAGAGTGGGAGAACATTAACCAGCCTCACAGACCCCTTCCTACTACTGAATGGGAACCTCTTTGTAATCTTTCTTCATAATAGGTTTCACAGAAAACTATTTGTGAAGTATTTATTAATATATTTTTTAACTCATGATAAAAGAAAATTATAAAATTTTACATCTTCCTAAATTATAACTTTGGTCAGATGGCACACATCTCCATACCTTTTTTTTTTTTTTTTTTTTGAGACAGGAGTCTCACTAAGTTGTTGTGACTTGGGAGACTGAGGCAAGAGGATTACAAGTTCAAAGACAGCCTCAACAACTTAGTGAGACTCCTGTCTCAAAAAAAAAAAAAAAAAGTTATGGAGGTGGGTTTAGTGGTAAAGCCCTCCTAGTTTCAATCCCCAGTACCCCCCCCAAAAAAATTATTTTGAATGTCTACCAGTGCAAGTAGTAGTGATGATAAAATATAAATATTCAACATCAAAAATTTCACATGTTATTCTCCTTCATAGTCAAAGATGATACTTTGAGCTGGGCTTGGTGGCCCACGCCTGTAATCCTAGCAGCTAGGAGGCCGAAACAGGAGGATCACGAGTTGAAAGCCAGCCTCAGCAAAAGCGAGACGCTGAGCAATTCAGTGAGACCCTGTCTCTAAATAAGATACAAAGTAGGCCTGGGGATGTGTTTCAGTGGTTGAGTGCCCCTGAGTTTAAACCCTGGTACCCCCCACCCAAAAAAAACAAGAAATGACATTTTGAATTAGCAAAGTCAGTCTCTGACTTCTCTTTTCTTCTACATTTCAGCCATTAATAATATAACTCAAACCCCTTTAAGTTTCACAGTTAAATTTTGAGGCAAGTTAAGTTTGAAGTTGGCTTGAAACCTTTGTTGAACATGAATCACTCCTAATTTATTGAAGATTTTTGCCTACTATAACTGATTCTCCTTTGTTCACAGATATGCTACATAATGTTTCATTAACTCCTTAACACTTTTCTTCCACCTTCCCTGCTTATCATTTGTGCTTTCTACAGTTTAGGATTCCTTTAGAATCCATTTTCTGCATCAAAACTATGTGGATTGATTGGCAACATTCTAAGACCTCGTTGCAAGAGGTCCTGTCCCCCAGTTTGATGATGTTCATGGAGGCAGGTAAGTCAGAAGGTCAGATTTTGGAGTCATATAGGATGACTACCCCCAAAGTTTCCTGTTCTACAGCTCAGTAACTCTAAATACAAAGGAGCTAGGAATGTGGAATTGAAATCCTGTATCAGCATCCATTACAAGAAGGAATGAGAAGATAATGGGTTACATTGATTCTTTTCTGTTTTCTGTTTCTAGGAATAATAGGCATTTTCATTCATTAACTAAAATGTTATTCTTAATTATATTAATATTACAAAAAGACTTATTCCTTTTTTGATGGAATAAGTGTGCATTGGAATGGAATGTCCTTGATGACACTCTCACTTAGAGAATAGCTTACTCTCCTTTTAAGAAAAGTAAATTATTAATTCTGGATATTTCCCCTACAGTTGGTTGTCTTTTGTGCCATTGAATGACCATTTCTTTTTTCTTTTCTTGGATAATTATACTTGTATTTAAACCTGGATTGGACATAGATGAGTTCTATTTAAGCAGTGCTTGTTATGCCAGAAAAGGACATTGGACTTGGGGGAACTCATGCTGGGTCTAGATTGATATCCACAAACTCCAGAGACTCCTGTACCCTCCGTCATAGTGCCTGCCCTTTCTAACCAACTATTGACTTCTAAACTAATCCCAAGGATTTTTTTTTTTTTTCTTTTTATTCCTCTGGTGCTATAAACTGAGCAAAAATATTACCTTGAGAGAAGTCCAAGAAGCAGTAGGTTTCATCTTCCCTCAGTCTGCCCGGCTTTTGGTGAGTTTGGGAGTGTTGACAGTCTTGAGCCTTCTTGGCAAAGTCAGGGTCAGAAACAGAATCCCTTGGGCAGGGGTCCAGATTCTTACTTGCCTGGTTAGGGAGAATTCAGTTTTGGTTGGCTGGCTGACTGGCAGGACACACTTAATCACTGAGACCCAGTATTTCAGCAGTTTGTAGAGGAAAGTGATATGAAGGAACAGCTGCAAGTAAGCCACAACCTGGATCTGAGAAGATCAAGCACTCACTTCACTTGAAGGAAAGAGAGAAGGAAGGAAACCTAGGGCTTAGCAGGGTAAGTTACTTTCCCATCAACCTGTCTTCTTCCTTAGTTTATAATTGAGTAAAGTATTTATCACCCCAGGAAGTGTTAATCACAGATTAAGCAGCTGAATCATAAGAGCAATGTTCTTAATTTCTTTCTTTTTTTCCTTTTGTCTTTCCCCCCCCCCTTTGAGGATCCCCAGTGACCAGCTTTACTCCTCCTCACCTCACCAGAGATACTTTGTGTTTGCTAATAAATCAGAGAAATTTAGATGGGTCCTAGTGGTCTGCATTTAGATGATGGTGATTTAGGTGAAAATTGGGGCTTTTATTGGTACGGGAGAAAAATGGTAGTCCTCTTGTCTAGGAATAGGTTAATATTTTAGTTTGTAATTTGGAGATGAAGGGTATAACTTTTTCTAGGCAGTCAATTTCATATCTCCTTCATAGAACTTGGTGTTGGGTGTTTTCTCTTTAAAATACTGGGAATAAGTTGGAGCCTAAGTCACTAGGGATGACTAGGAAAAAAATCTAAGGTGATTCCCTTTCTAGGTAAGATAGATTGAACTCTGGAAAGTTCTGAGAGCTTACCACAATTCTTTGCAGTTTCGCTCTCGTCACACTTCTGGTTTTTTTTTCCCTTTGCTTCTGTTTCTACTCCTTGAACTTGGAGGAATCTGGGGCTCTTGGCAGGAAAGTTAGAGCCAGGGAAGCTGTATTTGGACCTGGGATACACCAGCTCAGACATGACCCTAATGAAACTTACAGAGATGCAAATGCAAAGCCTTGCTTCTTATTCCTGCCATATTACCTTCCTGTCAGAATGTTAGCACGTTTGTCCCATAGATCATCAATATACACTAGGCATAGCAAGCCTGTGACATTAAGGATTTCATCATTGCCAATTCTTTTCACCAAGCTGTATGCTCCTTTTAACTTCTAGCTGGTTCTATTAACCCCGTTTTACCAAAAGTTAATCTTCGAAGAGTTAGTCTTCCATTGGAGAAAGACATCCTTGGAAATGGAGTTGAAGCAATACCTTTTAGACCTTAATTGGCTTGCAGCAAAAAGGCTTATAGTTTAGCATGGGGAAGATGGAGATAAATCCTGGAATTCAAGACCTTTAAATTGTCTCAAATTAAAGATACTTTCCTTTTATAACAGTAATGGGGGAAAAGTGTATTTTTTAAACCTTTTTAAAATTTTTTTAGTGATGGTGCAAATTGAGCTCAGGGGCACTGTACCACTGAGCCACATCCCCAGCACTTTTTATTTTGAGGCTGTGTCTGGCTAAGTTCCTGAGGCTTTTGATCCTTCTGCATCAGCCTCCCAAGTAGCTGGGATTATAGGTGTGTACCACCACACCTGACCATTCTTTCAACTTTTAAGGTGTTATATTGACTTGAAATATGGTAAATAGAGCAGATAAATGTTTTTTGTTTTGTTTTGGTTTTTTTAGAGTGGCAGTTATTCTGGAAATACACTGAGAATGTGTGGTGATTAAAAGTGGAGGGTAGATGGGCAGAGTGGTAGAAGGTAGAAGGCTTGTGGTAGAACGCTTGCCTAGCTCGTGTGAGACCCTGGGTTCAATCTATATTACCATAGGCACAAAAAAATAATAAAAATTTTAAAATGGAAGACAGGTCAGTTATTGGGAACAGGGTTCTAAGGTATGACAGGCAATTCTATCTTCTCTTTAGGTAAAGGGGCATGACCCTTAAACCTTAATATAATCAACTATTATTAGATGCAGTATTTTCTTCATTGGCAGTAATGTACAGAATATGGTATGCACATGAGCTTAGCTATCTCTGTTCTGTTGACTCAATCCATTTGCCATGGATTGAAGGGAGACATTGAAAGGGTAGATGGAAATATAAGGGTGAGAGGAAAGAAAGTATCAAAGGAAGTATAAATTTATTCTTTAGACCAGGAGTTTGTAAGAGCTGTATAAAACACAAGTATGAACTGAATAATTATGAGAAATTTTATTTGTTTTTACCATCTACATCTACCTCAGTTAAATTATGATTCTTGGGTTTTTATCCTAACACATCTGTTTAGAAGGATCAAATGTCAGGCCATTTTGTAACAAAACATGATCCATGATTTGAACTTTGTTACCTTGTTCATAGTGAAACCAACTGCTGCCAGTGTTTTTATCCTGTATCATTTCCCCTCCTTGTAGGCAGTTAATCTGGATATTAATAACTTTTTAGCCTCTCTGGTGTCTATAGATTCTCTCCTTTCTTTCTTCCTCCCTCCTGCCCTCCCTTACTTTTTAGTTTTAAGGTGAAATTCATACAACATAAAAATAATTTTAAGTTAGCAACTGCATGCCGTTTAGTACTTTTCAGTGTTGTGCAACTACTACCTCTGTGTAGTTCCAAAATATTTTCATTGCTCCAAAAGAAAGCCCCATAAGTGTTAAGCAGTTACTTCTCACTTCCTTAGCAACCCTCAATCTTCTTTCTGCCTCTATTCTTGGTATTTCATATAAATGGCATCATATAACATGTAACCGTGTCTGGCTTCTTTCACTTAGCATAATGTTTTTGAGGTTCATCTACATTGTAGCATGTGTCAATATTTCTTTTTTATGACTGAATGATATTTACTCATATCTCTCTTTTGTCTGTTTCTCTCTCTGTTTGTGTGTGATCTCAATATGTTTACCCATTTATCTATTGGTAGATTTGTTACTTGTTTCTATCTTCTAGCTATTATGAATGGTGCTGCTATAAACTATAAGTCGTATAAGCCTTTGGGCACTCATTTTTAATTATTTGGTGTATATACCTAAAAACGAAATTTGTGAGTCATAATAGTAACTATATGTCTACTTTTAGAGGAACTGTCATACCCTTTTCCACAGTGCCCTAGCTAGCTAGGTGCACCCATGCGTGTAATACCAGCTACTCGGGAGGATGAGGCAAGAGGACTGAAAGTTCAAGGCCAGCCAGGGGAATTTAACAAGATCCTATCTCAAAATAAAATTCAAAAGGAGATATGGATGTAGCTTATTGGTAAGAGTACTTGCCTAACACATCACAAGGCCCTGGGTTCAATCCCCAGTACCACCAAAACAATTAAGAACAAAACAGAAAATAGCAAATGTTGATGAGGATATAGAGTAACTGGAACCCTTGTGCACTGTTGGTAGAAATGTGAAATTTTCCATGGGGAGGGCATTCATGGGAAAGATTATAGCAGTTCCTCTAAAAATAAACATATAATTACTATTATGACTCGCTAATTTCATCAACATTTGCTTCATGAAGTCTTTCTATAGCTCACCTACTAGAGAGACTCTCTGTCTCATTGCCCATTAGTGCTTTAGTTGCACTTTGCTTAGAGGATTTTTATAGTACTTTATATTATAGTCTATATTTAATCCCCCTGCAAGACATTTTGATGATATATTTTTTCATACTTGTTTCCATATAGTATTGAAAGTGATTTTATCTGTCCATCAATAAATATATATTGAATGAGTGGATGTTTTAATTTTTACCAATGTGGTCCCTTGTGTCTACTCAACCCTTGTGGAAAGCGTGGGAGAAAACAAGGCAGGAGAATTGGACTTTAGAGTCTCAGCTCAGTAATAAGTGGGAATGGCCTTATTTTTACTTCAAAACTTACCTCTTTAGGTAATTTTCTTCATAATTTGCCTGACTTGCTTAGAATATGTAACTCTTTGCATTATGCTGCTCGTTTTGTATTGCATTTAATTTCTATTTCTATTGGTTTATTGCTTATCAATGTGATGATAGGTCTTTTGGAATGAATGTTTCATCTTTCCACTTCTCTTTTAAGTTGATTTAAAAATACAATATGCTGCTGGATGTTGTGGCACACATCTGTAATCCCACAGACTATATGCGAGTCTGAGACAAGAAGATCACAAGTTCAAGGCCAGCCTCAGCAACTTAACAAGGCCCTAAGCAACATAGCAAGACCCTGACTCAAAATTAAAAAGAAAAAGGCCTGGAGGTGTGGCTCAGTGGTTAAGAGCCCCTTAGGTTCAATCTCTAGTATGAAAAAAAAAGTATATTAATATATAAATATATTCTCCTTATAGAAAAGTTAAATATAACAGATAAGACTAAAGTCTCATTGATCAGTACTTTTCATATTCCACTGCCTTCTTCCCCTATTCAGACTTAATTACTGTCATCAGTTTTCTAAAAGCCCTGACATAACTTTTTCTGTGCACTTACATATATATGTGGAAATACATATGTATATTTATATATGGAACTTCATATATAGCACATGTATAAATTTATATTCATATACATTTAGTTTTATTTTTCACAACTGTCTGTGATGATCAACAATCCATAATTACTAAATAAATCTTACTACTAACCTGACTAGAACAGGAAGTAAAAGGTCAAACATTTGAAAACATGTGTCCAGCTTGCAGAATTCCATTCCATATCTGTTTTGCATATAGTTCCCAGGTATCATTGGACAGGTCATGGCTCCACGCTTACGGCGACGGAGGCACAAGAAATCCCCAACAGTGGCTCCCGTGGTTGTGATCCCTCCCACAGTTGTGACTCCTCTGCCTCTGACTCTCTCAAAACCTGGCCCTAGCATTGATGCACATGGCTTCTTCTCCTTGGACAGTAATGTTCCTGGTCTGTCCCAGCTGATCCTTCAAAAGCTGAACATGAAAAGTTATGAAGAATACAAGTGAGTGACAAAATGTGGAAGAGGGATATATTGTCTTTAGGAGAAGTGATTTCAAAAGGTAGAGTATAATTTGGTCAGTATGGGATATTTGTAATGAGGGATCTTCTCATCCTGACTTTTTCCAGTTTTATTACTACAGAAAAAAATATAATTTGTTTAAATAAGAATGATGGGACTAGGAGACATAGGAGTATGTGAAAATGTACAGAAGGCACGATGGGGGACATAAGAGATTTTGGAGACACTCTTTTCCCTATTGCCGTTCTTCTTCCATGCTGTCTCTACAGGTTGGTGATAGATGGGGGTATCCCTGTATCAGGCTTTGGATTTCAATGTCCTCAAGAAATGTTCCAGAGGATGGAGGACACATTCCGATTCTGTGCTCACTGTAGAGCACTCCCTAGTAACCTTTCAGACTCCAAAGTTCTTCGGCACTGTAAGAGGTGATTTGTGGGGTACTAACTGGGGAGACATTCAGAAATCATCCTATACTAAATCCTCATTATAAAAGGAAAGGTCTAAGAATGTTCAGATTCATTTAAGGCTCATTCATCATTTTGTGTGAACCACAATATAGACAGATTAGAACACGGTTATAATCCTGCTTATTATTTTTGATGTTGTGGGGAGATGAGATAAGAGACAAATACCTTCTTCTCTACTCCCTCTTCTTGAGTACTCAAGGAGTAAGACCACATCTGTTATGGGGTGCTTGGGGCTGTGCCATACACATGATTAGAGAGCAGCTGCACATTGTTGGTTTGGTTTTGTGCTTTTATTTTTCCTTAAAGTGATGTAAAAAGTAAGTTGTTCCAGATAAAAACAGAGGTATCACCCTGGTCTGAGAGAACAATTGCATTCCCTGTTCCTTCTGCCTCCTCTTTATTCCCCACATTTGGGGCGCAGCTGTTATTCTTTTCTGCATCCTCCTTACCCATTCATTAATCTTTCAACCTAGGTGCAAGAATATCAGTTCCCATCCCTGGACATATCCAATTAACTTTATGGTACAGGAACATTTATTTCTGTGGCTTATTCCTTTAGGTGCAGAAATGTCTATTACTGTGGCCCAGAGTGCCAGAGGTCAGATTGGCCAGTACACAGGAAGGTTTGTCAAGAGCTTCGTCTTGTGGCTGTGGATCGTCTCATGGAATGGCTTCTGGCCACAGGTGGAGTGGTAGTATTGGGAAAGTCTGCCAAAATTATCTTAGTTGTTTACATTCAGAGAAAAATATGAAAGCATGTTGTTATGAGGAGGAAATGAGGAACTGGGGCAAGGGATGGGACACCTATGGTCACAGGTTTGCAAAATGAACATGGAATGATGATTGGTTATAAGTGAGGAGAGAATTTTGAAGCCAGGGAAGGATTGGGTTACTTCTTATTCCTTCTTCTCTACAGGTGATTTTGTCCTACCCTCAGGACCTTGGCCATGGCCGGCTGAAGATGTACAGGACTGGAATACCTGGTTTTCTATGAGGGGGTTGCAGATAGATGCTACACTGAATGCTATACTAGGCAGTCATGCTATGACCTCCTTATGGGCCAGTGTAGGAAGGCCGAGGCCAGACCCAGATGACTTGAAGGGCTCTTTGAGGCGACTCCTGACAGATGTTCTGTCACGGCCTTTGACTCTGGGCCTAGGGTTTAGGGTCCTAGGGATAGATGTTCGGAAGACTGGAGGAAGTGCAGTGCATGTGGTTGGTGCGTCCCACGTGGAGACATTTCTCACTCGTTCTGGGGACTATGATGAGCTTGGCTATATGTTTTCTGGACACCTTGGCCTCCATGTGATCATGGTGGGTGTAGATGTGTCTGCTGACTTTTTACACAGCACCTCAGCTTCACCTCTGGAACCTGGCACAATTCAGCTTAGTGGCCACAGGAGCCTCTATCATGACTTCTGGGAAGAGCAGATAGAGACTGGGAAGATAGCCTATCCAGATATGGTGGTGGCATTCCATCCAGGTAAGCACCATTAGTTCAGAGAAATACTGAGTGACTCCCCTGAGATTTTCCATCCTGATTCTTATATGTTCTATCTTTAGAACCCTATTCATTTGGTCTTATTAAACACACTATGATGATGACCTTAATTAATTTGCCATATGTGCTAACTACATCTGGGTTCAGAATGTTTCATTGAAGAACCTAGTGGGGATGAATGATGATTAATATTGGGGTGAGCAATGTGAGGATTGGGGTAAATGCAGTCGAAGAAGTATCTTGCTCGTAAGGTCTACTTCAGCTTTTCTCCTCAGTATTCCCTTTTCTACTTTTGTTCCATAGGTTTCCATGCATCCCTGAACTTGATGGAAGCTTGGCTGCCCACCCTGCTGCTACTTCGTGACTATAAGATCCCTACATTGATTACTGTTTACAGGTTTTGACTTATTTATGATATTTTCCTGACACACTCCTGCCTCTCTGTACATATTAACTCATTTTGATCCCACTTGCTCATCTCTCTTCTTATGAAGATGCATGTCTTCTCATGAAGATATTCTTCCTTCTACCTTGTGGCTTATTCATCCCCTTGGAACAAAGTCCTGTGCTAATCAGTGATTTAGTGAGATGTTTGGGAGGAAAAGATAGTCATGGTCTAGTCTAGTCTTAGATAATTCTTGTGATTGATGAGTAGAGAAATATTATATTCTTAAGCAGTTTCTATTCTTTCTCATAATCAGTAAGAGTAATTTTTCTTATCTCTTTCCCACAGCCATCAGGAATTGGCAGCCTCTTTGCAGATTTTGGTGAACCTTGATATACACGTCACTGCATATGGAGCTAACCCTTTCACATCCCTCAAACCTGAACAGGTCTATTCCAACCCCAACAAGCAGCCAGTATACTGCAGTGCCTACTACATCATGTTTCTTGGAAGCTCCTGCCCGCTAGATAGAGACAATTAGAAGAGAAAGTGGATGGTGTGGCTTAAATAACTGAGCCAAATCTTAACTGGACATCCGGAAAGTAGGGAAGTTATAATGAAATTACCTTGATGATGCCAAATTATTGCCAACTTTAAAATATACTTACTGTATTCTAAGCCCTATTCACTGCCTAGGTACAGATTGTAGACTGAATAAGAGCTCTACTACTTATCTAACAGTTTGGGCTAGAAAATGGAGATGTCAATAACTTGAAAGTCATGTAAGAATGGGAAAATTGGGCTGGGGATGTGGCTCAAGCGGTAGCGTACTCGCCTGGCATGCTTGGGGCCCGGGTTCCATCCTCAGCACCACATACAAACAAAGATGTTGTGTCTGCCGAAAACTAAACAATAAATATTTAAAAAAAAAAAAAAAATTCTCTCTCTCTTTAAAAAATAAAAATATATATATATAAAAAAAAAGAATGGGAAAGTCAGGGAAGTTATTGGGAACATGGGGAAAGCTTAAGGATTGGTATACTGTCCTATTATTTTTGTTTGTTTTCATCTAGAGAAATGTTTCATTTTCCTATTGTCTTTTCAGGAACTCTGACACTAGAGTGGCCCTCATATTGTAGCCTAGATATCTTGGGCATATCAGTCTTTACCTGAATATATTGGAGTTGTTATTTCCTTTTATACCACAGTTAATTCATTTGGGGGCTTTTTTTTTTTTTAAGTGACATGGGGTCTCTCTATGTTGTCCAGGCTGACTCTGAACTCCCAGGCTTAAGTGATCCTCTTACCTCAGCCTCCCAAGTATCTGGGTTTATGGCTACTTACCACCATACCTGGCTACCTTGGGGCTTCGCAAATCACTTGTTTTCTTTTTTTTTTGGCGATGGGGCATAGGCCAGGGATTGAACTAAAGGGCAGTCAACCACTGAGTCATATCCCCAGCCCTATTTTGTATTTTCTTTAGAGACAGGGTCTCACTGCTTTGCTTAGCGCCTTGCCATTGCTGAGGCGACTGGCTTTGAACTCACAATCCTCCTGCTTCATCCTCCCTCGCCACTGGGACTGCAGGCATGTGCTACGGTGCCTGGGTGTTTTCTGATTCCCTGTTTACTGGCAGGTATTACTCATCTGCACAATATTAGAAGTTTTTCTCTTGCCAAAGAGTGATTAGCATCAATCTGTTTGGTCCTACCACTTTACCATACACTTCCCTGTTGTTTTCCTTCTTTTTTACCATACTCTCAGGATTAGGAAATTCCCTAGGTATTCATTTCTAAAATTTTGCCTTGACCTTCACACACACGCACACACACAAAACCTGTCACTTCAACACACACACATATATACTCTTACTGCCCACTCATATGGGGTAATTTTAGAATTCATTTATTCATTCAAAACATTTAGTACCTACTTTGTGAATGATACAGTATTATTGTTTGGGGAAAATAGTAAGGTGAATGAAACATTGTCCTTATTCTTTTTTTTTTTTAATATTTATTTTTAGTTTACGGTGGACACAACATCTTTATTTTTATGTGGTGCTGAGGATTGAACCCAGCGCCCCGCACATGCCAGGCGAGCACGTTACCGCTTGAGCCACATCCCCAGCCCATGTCCTTATTCTTGACCTAGGAAGAAGAATAATATGTATACAGAGATATCTTTATTGCAAAGTGTAACATGGAATAAGAAACATGAGAGAATACACTGAGGAAATAGACTGAAAAGAGAGATCACTTTGCTAAATGGTACTCAAGATATTGTTAATTAAAAGTTATAAAATTTATGGCAGGGTGTTTTAGTCAGCTTTTTTACTTCTGTGACTAAAAGACCCCACAAGAACAATTGTAGAGGAGGAATAGTTTATTTGGGGGCTCACAGTTTCAAAGGTCTCAGTTCACAGACAGCCAGTTCCATTCCTCAGGGCTTGAAGTAAGGCTGAACATCATAGTGGAAAAGTGTGGTAGAGGGAAGTGGCTCACATGATGAGCTGAAAGCAGAGAGACTCCACTCTCCAGATACAAAATATACACCCCAATGGCATGCTTGCTCCCTGTGACCTTCAGTCACGCCCTACCTGTCTTCAGTTACCACTCAGTTAATTCCATCAGAGGATTAATTCACTGATTGGGTTAAGGCTTTCATAACCCAATCATTTCTCCTCTAAACTTCGCAGTGTCTCACACATGAGCTTTTGGGGGACATCTCATGTCCAAACCATAACAGGGCATTCCAGGTGGAATGAGCAACATGAACAGAAGTTTGGAATGCAAAAAGTACAGGGAGGGGACATTTTAGAGTACATTGCAGGATTTGTGTAAATTCGATGTGGAAAATAGATTGGGATTGTGTTATAGAACAGGTATAACCTACTCATGAACTTTAGATTTATGTGCCCCACTTTTTCCTTTGGTACTGGGGATTGCTATGTCCCCAATCCCTTTTAATTTTTGGAGTGTGTAACCATTATAAGTAATCTAGAGATGATTTAAAGTATTCAGGATGGACTGGGGAATTAAGAACACTTATCTAACATACTCTAGACCCTAGTTCAATCTCCATTGGTCCAAAAAGAAAGAGAGAATGTAAGTCTTCCGGATATGGTGGCACGGCCTATAATCCCAGCAATTTGGGAAACTGAGGCAGAAGGATTGCAAGTTTTGAGACCAGCCTCAAAAACTCAGAGCCTCACTCAAAACAAAAAATGAAAAGGACTGTGCTGGGTACTGTAGTGTATGCCTGTAATCCAAGTGGCTTGGGAGGTTGAAGCAAGAAGATAACAGGTTCAAAGCCAGCCTCAGCAACTTAATGAAATCCTAAGCTACTTAGCAAAACCATGACTCAAAAAATAAAAAAGGATTGGGGATGTGGCTCAGTGGTTAAGAGCCCCTGTGTTCAATCCCTGGTACCAAAACCAAAATAAATAAATAAAAAGGGCTGTGAATGTAGCTCAGTGGTAGAGTGCCTAATACCATATCAAAAAAAAAAAAAAAAAGGGAAGGAAAGAAAAGGAGAATAATACAGGAGGATGTGCTGAGTTATATATAAGTACTATGCCATTTTGTATAAGAGACTTGAGTATCTTCAAATTTTAATATCTGTAATTGGTCCTGTAATCAACCTCCCATAGATATTCATCCGAGCGGCTGATTCATAAATCATGTATCTAATAAAGAACTTGTATCTAGAATATAAATAGAGAACTGTTATGACTTAAAAGGACAAATAACCCAATTAAAAAATGGACAAATGATCTTGAACAGACATTTTTCCAAAAAAGATAAAACAGCCAAAAAGCATATGAAAGATGCCCAATGTCAAAATGAAATACAAGTCAAAATGCCAGTGAAGGGCTGGAGGTGTAGCTCATTGGTACAGTGTATTGTCCCTGAATTCAATCATTAGCACCAAAACAACACACACACACACACATAATGAGATACAATTCACACTCGTACAATGGCTGTAATAAAACAGTTACAGGTTTAATGAGGATGTGGAGAAATTGGGACCTTCATACATTGCTGAGGAGAGTGCAAAATGGTTTAGGTATTTTGTAAAATGGTTTGGTGATTCCTCAAAAAGTTAAACACTGAGGGCTGGGGATGTGGCTCAAGCGGTAGGGTGCTTGCCTGGCATGCATGTGGCCTGGGTTCAATCCTCAGCACCACATACAAATAAAGATGTTGTGTCCACTGAAAACTAAAAAATAAATATTAAAATTCCCTCTCTCTCTCTCTCTCTCTCTCTTTAAAAAAAAAATTAAACACTGAGTTACCATTTAATCCTTGAATTCTAATCAATGGTCTATAACCATGAGAAATGAAAAAATCTGTATATACATGAATATTCATAGCAGTATTACTCATAATAATATAATTCATAATAATCGATTTTAAAATGTATAAATAAGATGTGATGCATACAAAGAAATACTACTTGGTCATAAAAAGGAATAAAGTACTGATTCATGCTACAACATGAATGAACCTTGAAAATATTGTGTTAAGAGAAAGAAGGCAATCAAAAGAACACATTGTATAAGTGTATTTATATGAAATGTCCAGAATAGACAAGTCTATGAAGACAGAAAATTAATTAATGGCTACATATCAATAAGTAAGATGGGGATTTTATTATGGTAGAGGAGTGATGTAACCATTGGAGTGATGTAACCATTCTAAAACTGATTGCACAATTCTTTGAATATACTAAAAATCCTTGCATTGTACACTTATATATAAAAATTATATCTCAATAAAGCTGTTAAACCCCTCCTAATTTTTTGGTAAATCTTAAGAGAATGTAAAAGATGAGAAAATAATTCAAGTGCTTAACACTGTGCCTAGCAAATACTATATACTTATTAGTAGTTATTATTAAACACATACCACTTTGAAATTTTCTTAGAAGCACAATTAGATTGGCAATACTGTGTAAGTTTGGTAATGAAAAACCAGTTGGGACACATTGTTATGATTCAGACAAGAGAGAATATCAGTGTTAGCTAAAGTGAGCAGCAGTGGGCATGGAAAGGAAGAAATAATTTCCAGCTATAACAAATAAACTAAAAAAAAAGTAGATAGAGATACTTTGTAGATAGAACATGAAAATAAAATCTATAGGATTTTGCTACTGCTTGTGATGGATAAGAAATGATGTATCTGTCAAATTCTAATCAGGAGACAAGTTACACAGTAACAGGTCATAGAAAATTTTCCAACTTGGTAGAATAATGATAATACAAAAAAGTTCAAATGCCTAGCTTCATGCTAAATGCTGAGGATTTTAAGTTGTCTTCTGCACTTAAACTTTTGCCTAGCTACATTTTGATTATTCCAAACACACTTTTCAGTATGTTTACCTTGTTATGACTTAATAGGAGACTGACAGAAGAAAGGATAATATGAGAGTTATGTTTTCTAATGTCAGCATATGGAGTGAAAAAACATTCAAAACTACCTTTGAGCCAGGCGCAGTGATGCATGCCTGTAATCCCAGCCGCTCGGGAGGCTGAGGCTGGAGGACCGTGAGTTCAAAGCCAGCCTCAGCAACATAGCGAGGCCCTTTCAGTGAGACCCTGTCTCTAAATAAAATATATTAAAGGGCTGGGGAGGTGGTTCAGTGGTTGAGCACCCTTGAGTTCAATCCTGGTGCCAAAAAACAGACAAATAAAAACTACCATTGAAAATCCCCAGGGTGAGTGGCAGGGTGGTTCAGTGGTAGAGCACTTGCCTGACACATGAAGCACTGGTTTGATCCTCTGCACCACATAAAAAATAAAGGTATTATGTCAATCTATAACTAAAAGAAGAAAAAGAAAGTCCCCTAGGATAACACCACTATAGGTCCTCTCATTAGATTTATCAGATTTATCTAATAATAATTTATCTAATGATAAATCTCATTAGATTTATCAGAGCAGGGCTAGGGATATAGCTCAGTTGGTAGAGTTCTTGCCTTGTATGCACAAGGCCCTGAGTTTGATCCCCAGCAACACACACAAACACACAAAAGATTTATCAGAGCAGTTTTTCTTCCAGTGTTAGAAAGAAATCTGTTTATTTTTAATCAACAAATTAAACATCTTGGATTTTAGTGGTCAATTATTGAACAATTGCTACTAAATCAAGATATCCCTGTTTTCAGGGAGGTTACACTCTGGTGGGAGTGATAAATGGTAAAGGTAAACCCAATTTCAGATGCTTTTCAATGCTATAAAGTAAGTAGCATAATGACTATAGACATACACCACTGGTAGTGGTGGTGGTGTTGGTAGCTACTAATGCTGTGATGTTGAGAGTATCTCTGAGAATATTACATTTGAGATAATGCACACTGGAGAACATTCTGAGTAGAAGCAATAAGAAGTACAAAGGTCTTAAGGATCTGTGGTGTGTTAAAGACATAAGTTTGATATGTATGGACAGAAGTCCACTATAACCTGAGTATAGTCATTGAGAAGGATGGTTGAAAGGTAAGAAGAGGAAGTTAGGAACCAGATTATTTAGAATGTAATAGACAATGGTCAGAGGCTTGGATTTTTTTCTAGTTTCAGTGGAAAGCTAACAAAGGAGTTTAATCAAGATCCAGTTTATTTTTAGATCACTTTGACTAAGGGGTTCTTAACCTCAGCACCATTGAAATTTGAGGCCAAATAATTCTTTCTGTAGGAATTACAGGCTGTTTAGGAGCATTCTACAACATTGTAGGCATTGTAGGATACTTAGTGTCTTCCCTGACCTCTGCCTATTAGATGCTAGAACTTCCTCCCATCTCTCCTGAGCTGTGACAACAAAAAAATGTCTCCAGACATTGCTAACAGTATCCTGGGGAATAAAAGTTACTATTCTAAATTTTTAGACAAAAAATATGTGCACTTAACAAGACTCTAACAGAGCTGTACACAAAATGACTCTGTATCCCATGAACTCTAACATATCATGGCCTTCAGAAGTGTGTGTTTTTTTCTCTCCCAAGTTTATGAAGTTAATAAAGGTAAGTTAAATGCCCATGTTCTCTGATTCCAGTGTTAAATGTGCCATGATGGACGACTATACAAGGTCTAGTTAGGTGCAAAAAGGCAACAATTGGTGCCAGGGTCGTGGCTCAGTGGTAGAGCGCTTGCCTAGTATGTGCAGGGCCTTGGGTTCCATCCTCAGCACCACATAAAAAAATAAGTAAAAGGTATTGTGTCCAACCATAACTAAAAAATAAAATATTAAAAAAATAAAGGTATTATTGTGTCCATCTACAACTAAAAAGAAATATTTTTTAAAAAAGGAATAATTGCTGGGCGTGATGTCGCGTCTATAATCCCAGTGGTTCAGGAGGTTGAGGCAAGAGGATCACAAATTCAAAGCCAGCTTCAGCAAAAGTGAGGCACTAAGCAACAGAGACCCTGTCTCTACATAAAATACAAAATAGGGCTGTGGATGTGGCTCTGTAGCTGAGTGCCCCTGACTGCAATCCCCAGTATCCTTAAACACCCCCCAAAAAAAGGGAACAATTAAGTTTACCCAAGGGAAGTCAGTAAAGGAGGAAATGGGCAACCTTTGAACTAAATAGATGAATAATTGTTCAAAGGTAGGCAGTGTTTTTCAGAGGAATCATGAGGAAAGAGTCTCTGGGCACATCATGAATGAAGGACCAATTGGAAGGATGAAATGGGAAATGAGAGGGGAGTATTTGGACAAATTATTGGGATATTCGGCCCTACAGCTCAGAAAAGTGGGTTGGAAATAACAGCTTTGGAAAAATACCCTCTTATGGTGATAATTAAGGTGGAGGGTGGGGTGGGGATAACCTCATCAAAGGAGTAAACAGAGGCATAAGGACAGGCTTTTCAGAGAATGCTTCAATTCTGGAGGTCTCTTGGGCAGATAGACAGATGATGGAAATTGGGGAAATCATTATTGGGAACCCAGGATATGCAGTTTTGTGTACCATTGTTAAATCTGGCAGTAACCAGCCTTAAGTATTTTAAACTTTACCCCTTTGGAAGACAAATATATCTTGTTCTTTCCACATGAAATCTCAATTTAAAGATTTAATCTTGAAGATTGGATCTTTCCCTATATAACCCCAAAGCTATTGTTGACATCCCAAAGAAAGTACTTAGAGTCTGTCTTCTTGTGCAGTCACACAAAGAATAAACTAATTTCCTGCTTCACCATCAATTTTCCCCCCTTTTTTTTGGGGGGGAGGGGTGTGAAGGGCAGCTAGTAACCCAGCCTGGTCTGTGAGGACCCTCCAGAGCCATGCCTTTGGCAGGGATTCTGTTAACAAACCCCTCTCTGTTACAGTCTAGTTTTAAATGGACATACTTTGTGTGTGTGTGTGTGTGTGTGTGTGTGTGGTGCTGGGGGATTGAACCCAGGGCTTTGTGCATGTAAGGCAAGCACTATACCAACTGCACTATATCTCCAGCCCCTTAAGTGGACATACTTTTTGTACAAAAACTTAGAATAGTAAATTTTGTCCCATAGGAGTCCCTTAGCAATATCTAGAAACATTTTTGGTTATTACAGCTTGGGAGTTGTAGAGGAGGTTATAGCATCTACATATTTCTAGTGTTTCACCCCCATGAGGAGGCTTTTAAGTAGAAAAGTATGTAGAGTTAATAGGTTGATGGTGAAACAGATGTCATCTGAAATTTTGTTTTTCTGTGGATTTGAAACAGCACCTTTTGAAATTAAAGCTCCAAAATATTTTAACTTCTAAACTTCCTCATACTGAGAATAAAAACTGCTGAGGAGGCTGGGGATGTGGCTCAAGCGGTAACGCGCTTGCCTGGCATGTGTGGGGCGCTGGGTTCAATCCTCAGCACCACATAAAATAAAATAAAGATGTCCACCGAAAACTGAAAAATAAATATTAAAAAAAATCTTAAAAAAAAAAAAACTGCTGAGGACAGATACCAAGGAAGCTGAGACTGACAGGTTCTCAGGCTAACTAAACTTGTCTATGTATATTTCCTGCCTTTTGTCCCGCTTTGCCTCCTCTTCTCATAAAAGCTTTCCTCACCCAACAGCCTCCTGAAGATGGTAATTTGAGTCAGAAAGTTTCCTTAAAAGTTGGCTTTGATTAAACCTATTTTCTTGCCAATCTGAGTCCTGATTATTTTCTTAGCAGCCCTGCCCAGGGACCTTGCCTAGATCCCCGCTGGCTGAATTTGGCTGCACACCTTGGTAAGAAGTAGACAAAAAAAAAGAAGTTAAAATGAAAGTTTTGTAGTGGAAGAACAGCTAGATTGCTTCTCCCCACAGGTCCCACAGAAGCAGTTTCAATTTATGTGAACAAAAGTAAAAGCCATGTGATACATATACGTGTGTGTGTGTGTGTGTATATATATTTTTGTTGTTGTTGTTGTTGTTGTTAGTCAACCTGAAGAGGGGAGTGAAATGGGACAAAAGGCAGAAAATGCCAATATGCAGATTTAGCCTGTGTTAGGCCAGGGCAGGGGCAATTTTTGTTTTCAGCTTTCTTGGCTTTGCTATGCTTCTATTCTCAGCCTGAGGAGGTTGTGTTTTGTTTGTTTTTGGTACCAGGGATTGAACCCAGAGGCAATTAACCTCTAAGCCACATTCCCCAGCCCTTTTTATATTTTCATTTTGAGACAGGGTCTCACCAAGTTGCTTAGGGCCTTATTAAGTGTCTGAGGCTGGGTTTGAACTTGTGATCCTCCTGCCTCAGTCTCCCAAACCACTGGGATTACAGGCTCCGTGAGGAGGTTCTTAATTTTAGAGGGGCCCTCTAATTTCAGTCCCTTTCAGTATTTGTGGAGTATGTTGATGGATAAAGCCTAACCTCTTGTGTACCCAGTATAACAAAAATTCTCAAATCTGCATCAGAAACATCAGACCTGATGGGTTTTTGTTTTTTGTTTTTGATACCAGCATGTTTATTTGCACTGAGTCATGTTATTAGAAACAGAAACCAGTGCTGGAGCCCCTAAGGTTCTAAGCACTGCCCACTGCACCAATAGCAGGACCAACTGACTCCCTGGGTGGACTCAGTACTACACACACCAGGCAGGCTTGAGCTCAATTCAGGACAAGAGCCTCCTAGGGAATAGGCTTTGCTGTGAGTGGTGCACCATCCAGAGGTTGTAGCCCAGGGTACTGAGGCTGCTCCATCAGCCTAGGTCCACCTCCATTCCAATTCCCATGTTCCCTTTAGTGGTTGCAAAGTGGCTGCTCTGCTCCTGGGTGTTGCATCAACCTCTGGGTGGGGGGGGGGTCTGCAAGTGGTGGGTGCACTAGGTCTGTCCCTCTACCAGCTGTGTTATCAGGCCTGTGACTTACCCCCATCTACTCAGAGTCCACATGGCCAGGATGGGGATAACTTAAGGCCCAGGCTTGCAGAAGGCCATGGCAGGCCTGGCACATGCTGACTTTCCGAGGATCACCTGTCACCTAGCTGGAAACAACCCTGGATACTCCTGTGACAGCAGGTTCTGAGGGGACTCACTGGGCACCACCTCAAACCAAGGCCAGGATGAGAGCTGAGAGCACGCAGGGCCACAGACCCATGCGCGGTTCTCCTCTCCAGGCTCCAACATGTCATGCTCCTCCATGGGTCCTCACACATAGCACTGTTACACCTCTGCTCTCAGCACTTCATCTGTGTTCTAGATGTTTCTCTGACACAGCCATGTGCAGGCCAAGTGCCAGAATCATCAGAGCAATAGTGGCAGCCTGCTCCACGCAGGACACTGCCCAGCTGGCGGTGAATGCACCTGAGGACACCAGGAGGCCCATTCAGTGGCAGAACTGCAGCACTGCCCCAGTTGATGGAGGAGACCGTGAAGCAGCCTCAGGCTACCACAGGCTGGCAACAGTCATCTCTATGAGGCCTATTGGGCTCTGCCACTGCCCATCCCTTGCGAGAGGCAGTCCACCCCCCTGGCTATGCAGAGGTGCCCCCTCCTTCCTGCTACCTGTAGCACTCCCAGAACTGCCCCAGGCCCTGCATGCAGGCCTTGTGAGGTGCTGCGATGGGTCTTTCCTTGCCTGCCCATAGTGGCCCTGGACTCACAGCTCACCAGCACATCGCTCACATATCACACAGCACTGTCCAGTCAGTGGTACTGACACTGGATCTTGTGATCTGAACACAACCTGAGAGGACACCCAAAATTAGATGGTGACAGGTTCTGCACCCTGCAAGATCTTTGTCTTCTGGTCTGTTCCCAGATATGACTGCAGCTGGGTCCTGAGGTCCAGGGTGCTGCAGCCTGCATGCTAGGATCTCTACCCACCACCCCTGCAATGCTTCTGGTGGCTTCTGCTGCATCTGGCATCATCGTATTTCTCGTGTCCCCAGAACCTCAATCTGGCTAGGCCCTCTGAACTCCCACTGCCCCAGGGTGCAACAGACTCCTGGTTTCCAGGCCTCCCTCTGCTTGGCTGCTTAGAAATTAGGTCTGATGTGTGATCCTGGCTGAAAGTTCTCTGCCCTCAAAAGCTGTGCAATACCCACTGGGGCATCTTGTGGGCCCTCAATTTTCCTCCTGAGAAGGACAGCATGTCTCCCCCTGAGCCCTGGAAGCATTTTGTTATTGTGTTCTGACTGTGATAACATGTTCTCTGCTCTGAGACATTTAGACAATGACTCCAACTAGCTGTGAGTACAGTGCTATTCCAAAATAGTGACAAGATAGGACACATTTCCAGGGCCAAAGCCTAGGGCAGGTGGCCTATGGGCCCAGTGGCATCTCCATAGCCATTTGGGCCCCAAGCTCCTATCTCATTGTTCTGTCCTCCCAGCACATGGCTTCCCTCCTGTGGTCCAAGGTGCTACCCAGGCTCTATTCATCACATCTGGTTTCCAGTCAGCAGAAAGGAAGGGTATCTGCACACGGAACTTCCACTGACCTCTCCCTTGTGAATTGTCACTTGGCCACACCAGCAGCAAGTATACTTGGGAAGTGAATTCTTCCTTCAGTGCTGACCAGGAAAGGAAGACTTGGATAGGTGGGGACCAGCACCTGCAATTTGTTGGAGCTCCTGGCACCCCTTTCCTTCCTGACTTCCATCTCTTTCTTGAGACCTCCTCAATGGTGTCAGTTTTAACTATTACAAACTTTTTCATACCCATTTAAATTCCCAGCTCTTTTCAGCTCTTGGAGGATTCTGTACTCTGGTACTCTGCTCTTGTTTTTCAACTAGGTGCCACTTTTGATCTCTGAGAATGCTAATTCACAGTTCCTAACACTCTCTCCCATTCCTGGAGTGAGATTCTGTCCCTTGGCAGAAACTGTTGGTACCTCTGTCAGGCTTGGCCTACAGCAGGGCTCTTGCTGTTCCTCTGGGACCTGACACAGGTGGGCAGGAAGTCTGCAACCAGCCTAGCCCCCTGTCTCCGGCTTCTGTCCACTTGTTTATCTTCCCCTGACTGTTATTTTGTTGAGAAAATTCTGGTGTATTATGGTTTTGGGAAAAACATCCTCTGTGTCCTAGATCCCACATTTACTGGCAGCTGTTCCAGAACTGCTTGAGATCTTGAGAACCTGTTCACTTCTGTTCTTCACTTCAGGCACAAGCTCCTCTCCCCGTGCTTCCCTGTACTGAGCAGGCACTTAAGTGCCAGAGGGCAAGTCCTGCACAACCCTCATCCAGAGGAGAGAGCTGCTCTGTGACACCCTCTGAGTTGGCCTTCCCCAGCGCACTGATGCTGAGACCTGATGGCTTGTTAAAACAGATTTTGGTCACTCCCTGGGAGTTTGGTTTATTACTGAGTCTCTGGGAAGGCCTGGTTCTGAAGGGTACTAACAGACCAAGCCTGGCTACTAGCCCCAAAAAACCAAGTAGAAAAAAATAGATGGTGCAGCCTGTTGTGGTCATGTGGCCGTACAAGAAAATATATTTAAGTACTTTCTTTGGGATGTCAACAACAGCTTCAGGGTTAAGTAGGGAAGGATCAAAGGCATAGTCTAGGGGGTTTGCATAGCTAGTAATGTTGGTCAGTCCCTGATCTGTTTGATCTTTATCCCCCAACTTATCCTGCAGTTTTGTGGGGGCCAAGGAAATGGTCAATACTGGTGAGGGGGGCAGTTTCTATTCCAGTCACATTATATTTATCTATCAGACTTGTCATCTTGAAATTAAAGATAAACTGAAGGAAAAGATAACAGAAAATAATAGGTCAGAGACAAAATGGGAGTTAGGTCAGTGACTGGGGCCTCTTTCAGATTCAGTGGCCCTAAGGTGGAGCCCAAGAATTTGCATTTTTAACTAAAAAGTTTCTAGGTGATGTTCCTGATCTGGAGGCCACACTCTGAGAACCACTGACTGGTTTTTGCTCTGGACTACCAATTCCTTTATGAGTTTAATATATTGATCGTCTTGGAACCGTCTCCAGTGTTTTAGTGTGTGTTTAATACTCTTGGGTGTGAGAAGAGCCTAGAATCACCAACAACTACCTTCAGAGGTGGTTTTGACTAGCAGCAAATCTCCAGTTCCGACTATCTAGAGAATTCCAAGTAAACACTGATTGACTTCGCAGGAGGCTAATAAACGCCGTCTCCATCCCCCGAAGAGACCACGGAGAGGTCGCACCGGCCTCTCCTTCTCAGCCCCGCTCCGCCACTCACTACTACAGGGGATCCGGGGATACCCCAAGAACCAGAACCCCGCAACTTCCTTAGTGACTTAAAGGAACACAAAAGGGATTGGAGCAGGCCCTTTAGGACCGAGGCTGGTGATAAAACCGGCTGAGCCACCTAGGGGAGCGTTCTTTCCCGCAGGTGGAGCCGCGAAGCAGGCGGGAGGCACAGGCCGCGCCGAGTGCCGCCCTCTCGGCCCGGGGGGCGTTCCCGGCCGCGGCGGCGATCCTAACGGGCTCGCGAGGCCGCCGGCGCCCCGCCCTCCCCCGGCCCTCCCCGGCTCCATCTTGCGCGCGAGCGGGTTGGCCTCCGACGCTGCTCCGGGTCAGGTGAGGAACTGGGCTCTCGCCTTTCGCCCTCTCTCCCGCCTGGGTCACCTCGCCCCCAGCCCGCTGTGGTGGCCGCCTTCCGGGAAGCGGTGGGGTCCCGTGGGTTCCCCGCGCCCCGGCGCAGTGGTGGCGACTCCAAACCCGGGCTGCAGGGCGGGGTCGCGTCGGGGTGGCATGTACTAGGGAGGCCGACAGGCCAGGCGTGCCGGAAGACCGGGGGATCTTGTTGGTTGGTCCTTTGTGTCACTGGGCTCTGCCGGGATCCTAGAGCAGTGACGCCCAGCCTTCTGGCAGGTAGACCACCAGTGGAGAGGCTGAGGTCAGGGTGTCCCTGCAGAAGCCACCTTCTGGGAGGCCAGGTAGGAAAACCCGCCAGCGGCACTGAAAGCCAGATCTGGCTGGGGACTGACTAGACTTTCTGGTGACACAGCAAATTGAGGGAAACGGGAAATTTTGTACTTTGCATAGTGAACTCTGGAGACAGAATTCAGAAACCTGAGATTTGTAGTCTGGGTTAGGTTTACGATTCTTGGGAACTATTCTACGAAACAGCATTCCAGATTTGATTCCTCTTCATTGAGACCAACAGCCAAAGTGCACGGATTGCAGCCCGCCCTCTGAGAACACCCAAGAAAACCAAGGTGCAGAGGGAGATGGGTGCTGTCCACTATAAAGGAAAAGAACCCACCGTCTTTAAACTCTGTAATTTGTCGGCTGATAACGAGCTAACTTGATTAATTTGTCTTAATTACATTATGTGTGTAAAGAGCTACTTGTCAGAAAGGCATTTCAAGCACTAGATAGGCAGAAGAGATAATTTTGGTTACTGTAAACTTAAGCCGACTTTTAATTCCCTCCTGTCTATGCAGAAGACCAGCCATCTTTCCACATTCTTTATCCAAATTACTGACTGATTTAAATGGTCCTTCCAGACCTAGAGGCAAGTTTTGGAAAATTGTATCTGATGTTGCCCAACTTCAGTCACCCTTCCTGTTTTTTTTTTCTTCTTCTTCTTCATAAATTTGCAACAGCTGCCTCCTGTGTTCTGGGCTGCAGGCCAGCTTTGGGACTTCCATTGTAAGACCCACCCATTTACCAGCTGACTCACTGGGTGGAGATAGTTTGGAGAACCTAGAATGATTTTCTAGTTCACTAAAAGTGTTTGAGGATAGGGAATGTTAAAAGGAAAATAAAAGCTCTGGTTCACCAGTAGAGTCTTATTATTCACTTTGGTAAAGTTGTGTAATTTATTGAGTCATCTTGGGATTTGTTTAGATTTTTTACAAAAACTTTTTAAGTTTACCTTTTGAATAGATGATACTGCACAATGTTAAAAGAGACTGAAAGGACTTTGAAACGTAAGTTTCCTTCTCCTTGAGCACTCCTCTCAAGTGGCAGTCACTGTTTTTTACTTCCTTGTGTATTGTTTCAGGGATATTCTATACGTACACAAGAAAATAAATGTATTTCTTATACATATGGTTTCAGATTATCTATACAGTTTTTCACCTTGCTTTTTTTCACTTTGGAGAGAGTTTTGGAGAGTTTCATATGTGGGTTGAAAAGCTGCCTCCCCTCCCATCCCCCGCTACACACTAGAAGCACTTTACCACTGACCTACACCCCCAGACCCCCACCTTTTTTTTTTCCCCGAATTTTGAGACAGGGTCTTACTGATTTGCTTAGGACCTTGCTAAGTTTCTGGGACTGTCTTTAAACTTAGGATGTGTCTGCCTCAATCTCCCTAGTACTGGGTTTACAGGCATGTACAATTGCACCTGGCCTTCCTCATTTTTGAGAACTGCATAACACTTCATTTAATAAATGCCCATAATCTATTTCACCTGTCCCTTACTGATGGCTGTTTACAGATTTTTAAAATTTGTTATTTATTTATTTATTTATTGGGGGGTGGTACTGGGGATTGAACATAGGGGTGCTCTACCACTGAGCTACATCCCCAGCCTTTTTTTTTTCATTTGACATAGGCTCTCATTAAGTTGCTGAGGCTGGCCCTGAGTATGAGATCCTTTTGCCTCAGCCTCTTGAAAGCTGGGATTACAGGGGTACATTTGGCTTATATAGGTTGGTTTTTTTTTTTTTAGAGCGGGGGGAGAGAGAGAGAGAATTTAATATTTATTTATTTTCGTTTTCGGTGGACACTTAATGTTTTTTTTAATTGCAGATAATACTGTAATCATCTTGTATATACATAAATTTGCACTTGTGCAAGTATTTCTATAACATTCCTGGAAATAAAATTGCACTTTCTACCTTTTCATATAATTCCATTCTTTAAAATGTACTGAAATTCACTATTTAAAATTTAATTTTTATTATATGTAGTTAGGCTTTGCTTTATTTTCATTGTTTTGAAAATCTTATTGACATAATTCGTCTAAGCACATAAAAGTAGGATTTAATATAGTAGTTAAATGTAGGAATAGAAGTTTGTCTTGGAATAATTAAAAAAATTTTTTTGTATGGGAGGCTGAGGCAGGAGGTTTGCGAGGTTCAAAGCCAGTCTGAGCAATGGCAAGGTTCTAAGCAACTCAGTGATATGGCTCAGTGGTCGAGTGCCCCTGAGTTCAATCACCAGTTACCCCCCGACAAAAAAAAAAAAAATTTTTATAGGTATAGATGGACAGAATGCCTTTATTTTATGAAATAGATAACATTTTTATTTCCATTATATAGATAAAGAAGCAAACAAGAGATAAGTCACTTTCACATTGTTTTACAATTGGAATATGACAGATCTATATGAATGGAAACATAAGGAAAGAAGAAACTTTCTTTGGGAAGCCTTTTAGTTGCTGAAGCTCTTCCACCACTAAATTTAAAAGTCAGTGTCTGGCTTCCTTTCTAAACATAATTCAATAGAATGTTGACCATTTTTTGCTTATAATGTCAAGTGAGAGAAAACAAGATTTATTTTTTTCAAGTTACAATTACTTTTGTTTTAAATTAGATTTTTCAGCCTCAATGTGAAGTCAAGGAAAATGCAAGTATCTGAATCTGAATTATGATTAAGACCATAATACATTAGCTTTTTAAAATTAATTTTTTTAACAGTAGAATATATTTTGACATATTGTACACAGTGGAGCACAGCTTCTCATTCCTGTGGCTGTATATGGTACAGAGTCACTCCAGTAGTGTAATCATACATGTATATAGGGTAATAATGTCTGTCTCATTCTACCACCCTTTCCTCCCCACAGCCCCACGCCTCCCTTCACTCCCCTCTACAAAAACCAAAGTTCTTTCATTATTTCCTATCCCCCATACCACTACTGATTAGCACCCACTTATCAGAGAAAACATTCGGCCTTTGGTTTTGGGGGAATGGCTTATTTCACTTGGCATGATATTCTCTAGTTCCATCTGTTTACCTGCAAATGCTATAATTTCATTCTTCTTTAAGGCTGAGTGATATTCCATTGTGTATATGTACCATATTTTCTTTATCAATTCATCTGTTGAAGGGCATCTACTTTGGTTCTATAGTTTAGCTGTTGTGAATTGAGCTGCTATAAACATTGATGTGGCTGCGTCACTGTAGTATGTGATTTTAAGTCCTTTGGGTACAAACCAAAGAATGGGATAGCTGGGTCAAATGGTGGTTCCATTCTAAGTTTTCTGAGGTATCTCCATATTGCTTTCTATGGTGGTTGCATCAATTTTCAGTCTCACCAGCAATGTATGGGTATACCTTTTCCCCCACATCCTTGTCAACACTTATTATTGCTTGTATTCTTTAATTGCTATTCTGACTGGTGTGAGATGAAATCTTAGAGTTTTGATTTGCATTTTTCTAATTGCTAGCGATGATTAATGTTTTTTCATGTTTATTGATTGATTGTATTTCTAATTCTGTGAAGTGTCTGTTCAGTTCCTTAGCCCATTTATTGATTGGGTTGCCTTTATTTTATGTGGTACTAAGTATTGAATCCAGTGCCTCACACATGTTAGGCAATCACTGTACCATTGAGCTATAGCCCCAGCCTCTGTAATAACTTCTTGAGACTTAGAAATTTAAATTGCTAATGTAGTCTTTAGTACTACAAACTATTTGTTGTATATTTATCACATAAATTATTTTCAGATTTTTAAACTTTTTTTTTTTTTTGACCCTAACCCTTTTTGGTCCATTTAGTTTTTTTTTAAGAATTTTTTTAATATTTATTTTTTAGTTTTCGGCGGACACAACATCTTTGTTTGTATGTGGTGCTGAGGATCGAACCTGGGCCGCACGCATGGCAGGCGAGCGTGCTACCGCTTGAGCCACATCCCCAGCCCCGTCCATTTAGTTTTTTTTTTTTTTTTTTTAATTTTTATTGTTGGTTGTTCAAAACATTACATAGTTCTTGATATATCAACCGTCCATTTAGTTTTGATGCAGACATCAAACCTGACACAGAGAACAAAGTTCCTATTTTCAAACCCAGGTTTTTTGGTTCCAAATGACTATACGCAATTTATTTTTTATTACTTTTTTTTGTTGGCTTATAACTTTGACTCAATATGTGCACATTCATTTTCAGTTTAGCAGATTTTTAGTTTGTATTCTGTGTATTATAAGGGATACTGTAATAACATCTCACTTTCCTATGTTTGTTCAAAAGGTTAGATACTTTTCTCTCCATATTTTATCTGCACCTAGGACAAAATGGGTTTTCTTAAATTATCTGACTTGCAATCAAGTCAGACTCAGTTGGCATCTATTGTTTTAAATGTTGGAGATTGAACCCGGGACCTCCTGCATGCGTATGTGCTTTCCCATTGAACTACATCCCAACCCTTGTTGGTCACCTTGATGTACAAGAAATATAAATCATTTTTGGCTATATTGGGGAAAAGCATCAAAACATATATTTTAAAATTTAAGAAATTTGATGGTAGGTCCAGAAATGCCAACATGTTTTGGTACCAAAGTATAATTCACAGACCAGCAGCATCAGCATCACCTGGGAGCTTTGTTAGCAGTGCAGAATCTGAGTCTGCATTTTAACAAGGGGTGATTAACATACATATTAAAATTTGACAAGCATTGTTTTTGTCCACTACATTGTACAAAGAAGAGAGAGACTAGATAAATCAGGTGGGATGGGTGATCTCAGACTTAAGGGCCAAGTCAATTAATGATAACAGTTAAATTGTTTAAGCCATACTAAGAGAGGTTCCAGTGGTGGAGATTTTATTTTAGAGGTTAGGTGTTGATAAAAGATTGAACTAAATTAGAGTTAGTACTAAGGAGATCTGAATGTCAGGCCAAGAATTTTGATACTCCAGCAGTAGCCAGCTGGATTTGTGGTCTGAAGGATTTCTGGTCTGAAGAGTAATTTGTTTAAAGAGCAGCATGTTAGGAAGGATCAACTAATGCAGTGCCCAGGACAGTTGGAAAGGTGAAAGAGTATAAGCAAGAATATAAATGAAGAAATAATTTTAGTTATATAGGCATCAAGTGATAAAATCTGGTCCAAGGTGTGGCCATGAGAATAGAAATGACAGGAAGAAAAGGAGAAGCATTTCAAAGGAAGACTTGAAAAATATTGGTTTACTTTCTACCCTGGAGTATTAGGTAATTTAAGTAGTGACACCACTGTTGACATATAAGGGATGTTAAGAGTAGTCTAGTAGGGAATGATGAGTATTTAATTTCACACCAGTATCAAAGACCTCCTGATTGGCTATTGCTTTTATTCCCCTTGTGGTGCTCAGGATTAAACCCAGGGTCTTTTGCATGCTAAATATGTGCTCTACCACTGAGCTACATTCCTGAGTTCTTGACTTTCATTTTAATCTGCCCCTTATTCTATTTTGGTGGTTATTCGTCATAATTACATTTTACCTTTTGCTTTGTATCTGGCACTGTTCTACTTTCTTGCCAGTCTGTGCCCACACGTTTTAAAACCTTGTTTAAATCTTTCATCATTTATTCTCCAGCTACGTTAGAGTTTATTGGTAAATGTTAAATGATTGCTGACATATAGATCTATTTCCTAGATACATTATATCTGACCACCAATAGTATTTTAGATTTGAACAAGCTGAAAAAAGGTACTCTTTTGAAAAATTTTTTAAATATTTTTTTATTTGTAGATGGACACAATACCATTATTTATTTTTATGTGGTGCTGGGGATCAAACCCAGTGCCTCATACATGCTAGGCAACTGCTCTACCACTGAGCTACAACCCCAGCCCTCTTTTGAAATTTTTTATTTGCAATTTTAGGTTAATGTTTTCTTCAAATGCAAAATATAACAATATGTATTTCATATACATATTGTAACATTTTTGTTCACATGGGCTCCATTTATTTTATGTGAGCTGTCTTTTATTTTAAAAAATGAAAAAATGTAGTCACAGAAGTAGACAGAAGGGGCTGGGGATGTGGCTCAAGCGGTAGCGTGCTCGCCTGGCATGCGTGCGGCCCGGGTTCGATCCTCAGCACCACATACAAAACAAAGATGTTGTATCCGCCAATAACTAAAAAATAAATATTAAAAAAAAAAGAAGTAGACAGAAGAATATAATGTATCGCTATGTACTTGTCACCTACCTAGCACCGACAATTATCAGCTTGTCTTGTTTTGTCTATATGTACCTATAAGTGTTCCTTTTTTTCCACATCCTCTCCAGTATTTATTATTATTCGTATATTTGATGACTGCCATTCTGACTGGTGTAAAATGAAATCTCAGTGTAGTTTTGATTTGCATTTCCCTAATTGCTAATAATGTTGAATATTTTTTCTTATTTGTTGGTCATTTGTATTTCTTTTGAGAAGTGTCTGTTTAATTCATTTGCCCATTTATTAATTTGGTTTATTTGACTTTCTTTGGTATAAAGTGTTTTAAGTTCTTTATATATTCTAGATATTAATGGCTGTGTCAGAAAAGTAGCTAGCAAAGGTTTCCCCCATTCTGTAGGTTCTGTCTTCACATTCCTAATAATTACTTTTGCTGGGCAGAAGCTTATTAGTTTGATGCTGTCCCATTTAACTCTTGGCATTATTTCCTGAGCTGTAGGGGTCCTACTGAGAAAGTCATTGCCTGTGCCTATATGCTAGAGTGTTGACCCTACATTTTATTCTGAGAGTTGCATAGTTTCTGTTCTAATTCCTAGGTCTTTGATCCATTTTGAGTTGATTTTTTTTCATTGTTGGTATATAGGAAAGCTGTTGATTTATTTATTGTGTGTAGTAGTTTCATTCTTTTACCTGCAGGTAGTCAGTTTTTTTAGCACCATTTGTTAAAAAGGGTGGCTTTTCTCCAATGTATGTTTTTAGCACCTTTATCAAGGATCAGATGACTGTAGATGTGTGTGTGGATTTGATTCTTGTTTTCTATTCTGCATCATTCGTCTATGTCTGTTTTTATGCCAGTACCATGCAGTTTTTGTTACTACAGTTCGGCAGTATAATTTAGAGTCAGGTATTGTGATGCCTCCAGCATTGCTTTTTTGGCTTAGAATTGCTTTGGCTATTCTGAGTCTTTTGTTCTTCCAAATGAGTTTTAGGACTGTTTTGTGTAGTACAGTGATGAATGTCATTGGTATTTTGATGGGAATTGCATTGAATCTGTATATTGCTTTTGGTTATATGGGCATTTTAACAGTGTTAATTCTGCCTGTTCATGAACATGAGAGGTCTTCCCATCTTCTAAGATTCTCTTCAATTTCTTTCTTCAGTGTTTTATAATTTTCATTGTAGAAATCTTTTACCTCCTTGATTAGATTTATTCCTAGTTTTTTTGGGGGGGGCTATCATGAATGGAATGGTTTTCCTGATTTTTTAGCAGATTTATTGTTGGTATATAGGAAAGCTATTGATTTATTTTATTTTATTTTACTTTTTAAAAATTTATTTTACCTTTATTTTATTATTTTATTTTTTTTTAATGTGGTACCTCAGGGATCGAACCCAGTGCCTCACGTAAGTGCTCTACCACCTGAGCCACAACCCCAGCCGCCCCCCAGAAAGCTACTGATTTTTGTATGTTGATTTTGTAACCTGCTTCTTTGCCAGATTTGTTTATTATTTCTAGCAGTCTTTCAGTGGAATATTTTTGATCTTCTAGATATAGGATCATATTATATACAAAGAGTGATAATTTGACTTCTTCCTTTCTGATTTTTTAAATACCTTTTTTTTTTTTTAATGTGGTATTAGCAAGCACTCTATCACTGAGCCACAACTCCAGCTCCACTTTCTGATTTTTATACCTTCTCTTGCCTAATTGCTCTGGCTCAAATAAAAAAATTTAAAGTAATACTTAAAAATCAAAATAAAACAAATGGGTCAAATATATTAAATTGACAGCATAACTACACAGATTTTATTTTAAATGTCTTTACAATGTAGTAATTTTTTAAAACATTTTTTATTTTTTAGTTGTAGGTGGACACAATACCTTTATTTTATTTTTATGTGGTGCTGAGGATCAAACCCAGTGCCTCATGCATGCTAGGCGAGCACACTACCACTGAGCCACAAATTTGACCATGCATTCATAGTGGGATATATCCTGGAGACATAGAATATTGTAAAAAATATATATATATTATTTTGGTTATTTTTTTGTTATGTTGGTAACATTATAGACATTTATATTAACGTCCTATGGCTTTTGTAAAAAATTATCACAAACATGGTGGCTTAAAAAAAAAAAAAAAAAGCAAACATATTCTGTTATAATTCTGGAGTCCAGAAGTCCAAAATCAGTATCATTGGACTGAAATCAAGGTGTTGGCAGGGCTATACTTCCCTGGAGGGTGTAGGGAAAAATCTCTTCCTTCCTTGCCTCTTTTAGTTTCCTTGGCTTGTGATTGTATCACTCCAATTTCTGTGTCTGTGACCACATTGACTTTTCTTCTGTGTGTGATTCAAATTTCCTTCTGCCTCCCTCTTACAACGATACATGTGATTACATTTAAGTCCACCTGGATATCTAGAATAATTTCCCCAGTTCAGGTTCTTTAATTACATCACTTATTCTTTTTTTTTTTTCTTTTTCAAAATAAGGTAATGTAGTGTTGGCCAACTCTAAGGATTAGGGTGTGGTTATTTTTTGAGGACCTCTGTCTGAGTTAACTACAGTGTCATTATCTTTCTGAAACTCAAATACAGTATGATGAAACAAATAATTATGTTAATGTCATTAGGAACTAAGACTTAGGGTGTAAGGGAAAACATACATAAATCTAAAATTAAAAACCCTGTAATCCCAAATTTGCAGTGGAAATATCAATATGAATAAGTTTTCTTTAGGAAAAAAAAATCATTAGCCTTGTCTCGCTGAAAATCTAGAGACAGTGATCAATCTAGTAGCAATGAATATCCCTAGTACCCAGGTTGTCATCTCTAAACTTTTTCTACTGAAAATGATTAGGGCTTCTTGAAGAGTAGACTGTCCAGATCTGGGCAAAAAAAGTACAAGATGAGCCTGGAATATCTTGTCATGTAAAATGGCAAGGAGACCTGGGGGTGTTGCTCAGTAGTAGAGCACTTGTCTAGAATCCTCAAAGCCCTAGATTTAGTCCCCAGGACTGCGGGGAAGGGATGGTCAAGGAAAATAGCAAAGATTTCATAGCCTACTATGAAGGGGCTCCTTTTCACCAAAGGTGGGATAAATTGAGAATTAATAAAAATAACTACAGTGGTCTCAAGCATGTTTAAATTCTTGAATTCATTCAGATACTTAAAAAAAATTAGTGCTCATTTTGTAGGCTAGCTCATTATTTTGAAAAATGGTTTAAAAAAGGAAAAAAATAAAATAACTTCTATATAAACTATACTTCAGGAAAACTAGTGTTGATGATAATATATTTCTCAAGAAGTATTCTTTTTTTTTTTTGTCTTGACAGTACTAGGCACCTGTTTTATTTTATTTTTTTTTTTGATATTTTTATTATTTTTATTTTTTTTTATTTTTATTTTTTTAATTTTTTATTGTTGGCTGTTCAAAACATTACATAGTTCTTGATATATCATATTTCACAATTTGATTCAAGTGGGTTATGAGCTCCCATTTGTACCCCATATACAGATTGCAGAATCACATCAGTTACACATCCATTGATTTACATATTGCCATACTAGTGTCTGTTGTGTTCTGCTGCCTTTCCTATCCTCTACTATCCCCCCTCCCCTCCCCTCCCCTCCCCTCTTCTCTCTCTGCCCCCTCTACTGACATTCGTTTGTCCCCCTTGTATTATTTTTCCCCTTCCCCTCACTTCCTCTTGTATGTACTTTTGTATAACTCTGAGGGTCTCCTTCCATTTCCATGCATTTTCCCTTCTCTCTCCCTTTCCCTCCCACCTCTCATCCCTGTTTAATGTTAATCTTCTTCTCATGCTCTTCGACCCTACTCTGTTCTTAGTTACTCTCCTTATATCAAAGAAGACATTTGGCATTTGTTTTTTAGGGATTGGCTAGCTTCACTTAGCATAATCTGCTCTAATGCCATCCATTTCCCTGTAAATTCTATGATTTTGTCATTTTTTAATGCAGAGGAATACTCCATTGTGTATAAATGCCACATTTTTTTTATCCATTCATCCATTGAAGGGCATCTAGGTTGGTTCCACAGTCTAGCTATTGTGAATTGTGCTGCTATGAACATCGATGTAGCAGTGTCCCTGTAGCATGCTCTTTTTAGGTCTTTAGGGAATAGACCGAGAAGGGGAATAGTTGGGTCAAATGGTGGCTCCATTCCCAGCTTTCCAAGAAATCTCCATACTGCTTTCCAAATTGGCTGCACCAATTTGCAGTCCCACCAGCAATGTACAAGTGTACCCTTTTCCCCACATCCTCGCCAGCACTTGTTGTTGTTTGACTTCATAATGGCTGCCAATCTTACTGGAGTGAGATGGTATCTTAGGGTGGTTTTGATTTGCATTTCTCTGACTGCTAGAGATGGTGAGCATTTTTTCATGTACTTGTTGATTGATTGTATGTCCTCCTCTGAGAAGTGTCTGTTCAGGTCCTTGGCCCATTTGTTGATTGGGTTGTTTGTTCTCTTATTGTCTAATTTTTTGAGTTTCAAGAAGTATTCTTGAGGGCTGGGGATGTGGCTCAAGCGGTAGCGCGCTCGCCTGGCATGCGTGCGGCCCGGGTTCAATCCTCAGCACTACATATGAACAAAGATGTTGTGTCCACCGAAAACTAAAAAATAAATATTAAAAATTCTCTCTCCCTCTCTCACTCTCTCTTTAAAAAAAAAAAAAAGTATTCTTGAAGGGCTGGGGATGTGGCTCAAGCGGCAGCGCGCTTGCCTGGCATGCGCGGGGCCCTGGGTTCGATCCTCAGCACCACATAAAATAAAATAAAGATGTTGTGTCCACCAAAAACTGAAAAATAAATATAAAAAAAGAAGTATTCTTGAGAATAATGCTATAATTAGATTTAGTGTTATCAGTCACAAAAAAGAAAAGGTATAAAAAGAAAAACACATCCTTATGTGTTTCCTGATAGAAGTACAGAAAACATCTATTGATATTCTATTGATATTCTTGTCCAAAAAACCTGGATCTGAACAAGTTTCTAGATCTTACTACTGATTTTTTTTTGGGTGGGTGGTGGTAACCATTAACACTGAGGAGTTTCAGTTGGCAAAATCCAGACATTGGGAGATTTTACAATAAACTGGTTAGTGTCTTCAAATAAACTACAAGAAGAAACACAGGCAGCATAAGGAAGGGGAGGCTTATAGATAAAGAGACATATGAACTGGTTATAATAGATGGACCTTATATACTGATTTGAACAATCATCAAACTATAAATATTTTGAGACAATTGGAAATTCAAACAATTACTATATATTTGATATTGGGGAATTATTAAAATTTTAAGATACAGTGTTGATATATGATTGTGGATTAAAAGAGTGCCCTACTTTCTTTTTTAACTGATAATGTATTGACATCTTTGTAAGTTAAAGAGTGAAGTCTATGAATTTGCTTTAAGATAACCTAAAGGGAGACCAGTAGAGGAAAGGAACCAAGTGGGGGAGAGCTGGGGAATAATATTGGCCAATTATACTGTGTGTATGTACGAGTATGTAACAACAAATCCCATGAGTATGTATAACAAAAAATGTGGGTGTGTGGGGAAAGATAACCTAGGGAACATAGTGGTTGGGGGTAGAATTGACCATGACTTGGTAATTGTTGAACCTGAACATGAATAATATGAATGGTCATTCTATTAGATTAAACTATAATATTTCATAGATTAAAACAATTTCAGGGGCTGGGACTCAGTGGCAGAGTGCTTGCCTAGCATGTGTGAGGCACTGGGTTTGATCATTAGCACCACATACAAAAAATTAATAAGATAAAGGCATGCTGTCCATCTACAACTAATAAATAAATAAAACACTTTCAGTAAGACATGGAGTTAAAACTAACACTGTTCTTTTTACTTCTGAATATGTTTGAAATTTTCTGTAATAAGTTAAATAAGTACAAAACAAAATAAAATCTTTAAGAGACAAGTGGAAATTTTAACTCTGACACATTGATATTAAGGGATTATTCATTTTTTTTCATGTGTAATGACACTTTTAAACAGCTGTTAATTATTTTAACAAGTCCTCATGTTTTTGGAGCTTTGTTGTAGTATGTATAAGTTAAAATGATGTATAATTTATGAGATTTGCTTCAAAATAATACAGTGGAATGATTGAGAGTGAGAGAGAGTAGTAAAGAAATAGAATTTAGCCTTGCATTGATAATTATTGCAGCTGAGTGATGGGTTTATCTTTACTTTTGAATAAGTTTGAAATTTTTCATAATTAAAAGTTTAAAAAAGCAAGGATTTAATCAGGTATGTTAACTCTTTTTTACTTTTTTTTGAGCCAGGGGCTCACTGCTCCTCTACCCTAGCTGGCACTATAAGCCCTCACTGCTGAACCAGTTCTATGTTAACTCTCAACATTTATGCCATCATTTTCCATAATAGGGTTATATTTCCATATAAGGGAATTTCTATGATACCTGGAAAGCATTTTTTATTTTATTTAATTATTTATTTTTGTTTTTGTACCAGGAATTGAACCCAGGAGCACTAAAAACTGAGCCATATCCCTAGCCCTTTTTGTGTTTTGTTTGAGACAGGGTCTCACTAAGTTGCTGAACTTATTATCCTCCTGTCTCAGTCTCCCTAGCTATTAGGATTACAGTCGTGGCCAGTATGCTCGGCATGTATTCATTTTTAGTACCTTCACTTTGTGTCAGAAAACTACTGCAAGTTCATTTATGAAAGCAATACAAAAGTATAATTTTAAAATGAATGTAAGTAAAAATTAATCGGCCTAAAGTATTTCCCAAATAATAGTTGTAGAATTCAGAGATGAGATAAACTGTATGGTGTGAGAATGAAGTTGGAACCTTTACTATACTGATCTGTGCAAATAGCCAAATGAAGAAGCATCTATTATAAATGTTGTAAATAGCCCTAATATCCACATTTTGACACCTACCATAAATCTTCTGTGTGCTTGCATGTCTGCCTGAGTATCTTGAAAAGCTTTAAAACTTACCAGAAATTACAGAGGACAATTTTTTTCTTATCATTACAGAATGTCATACCCAGGCTATCCCCCCACAGGCTACCCACCTTTCCCTGGATATCCTGTAAGTATTGACACTTTAAAAAACTAAAATAACTCATATCGTTGAAACAGGTATTATATAGGAGTAACTGATTGCAGATCTTAACAGATGTGCTAGAGCAGGGTCATAAACTTAAACCTCCAGAGATACCAAGTATAATTGGTGATTGAAAGCAGATGCTGTAGGGAAACTATCAAGAACAGTTTTCATTTATGGGAAGCTGGTGGCTACTCAGCTCTAGCCCCATAAGGCTAAGCATGGAGGTAGATCCAGTGTTGCAAGATATTTCAACACCTCAAGTAAAGCCAGAAACTTACATTTAGTGTCAATGACCTAAATTTTAAAAATTTTGAAGTTTTAAAAATGTTAACTGATACAGGAGCTTATAAAACGGGTATGTAAGCTAAGTCCATCCCATGAATCCCTGGCTTTTAACCATTTTGTTAGATTTAAAATAATGAAGAAGATCTTGACTCAGATAATTTGCAGTGGATCAGAGGGCCCTGGACTTGTTGATAGCTGTATCACTCTGAGGATGAAATTCATAGCTGAGGCATTCATAAGAATTGCACATTTCAATTTAATATTCATAAGTGTATTAGGACTGTTATATAGCCCTGGGGGACTGTAAAGTGGGGCCTATACAGGTGAATGTTAATATGTGGATCTTTATGTGAAGTAAATATATGGCTCTCCTGAATTTGTCAGAGGAGAAATGAGAATTACTAATATGTTCCCAGGTTTGTACTAAACTGTAACTCTGACAACCATTTCTGTCAGTTAGGCTAATTGCTAAAATAAACAACCCTAAAATCTCCGTAGTTTATCACACATATCTTGCTTGCTTCGGTTTCTTGGAAGTGACAATAGGGCAGGAGTGGCTGGGAGGAGGCCTTCTTTCACGTACTGCTTCAGGTTCCTTCCTTGTATTGATTCTACCATCCTTTCACACCTCAGGTCTTCCACTGGATCCTATTTGGGTGGGAGATGAAGGAAGAAAGAAAACATGGAAGATTGGGTAGAGGTTTTTAGTGGCCAGGCTAGAAGTGGCATGTATAACTTTTGTCTGCTTTCATTCACCAGTGTTCGGTCATGTGGTCCTCCCTAACTGCAAGGAGTTCAGAAAATGTAGTTCGGCTTTGTGGCTGGGGAGAAAGAGTCTGTTTTTGTTTTTAAAGATCGTCAATGTTGCCCAGGATGGCCTTGACCTCATGGGCTCAAATGATCCTCCTGCCTCATCCTCCCAAGTAGCTGGGAGTACAGGGGTGTGCCACCACAACTAGCTAGAAAGAGTTTATTGAACACATTAAAGAAAGTCTACCACTCGTAGATGTCTGTTTGAACTAAAATCCAAAATGTTACACCTTGTGTATGGTTGAATCACGCCTTTTTCTTTAATCTTATGCAATAGGTCCAGTTGTATTGCAAGAAAACAATGAATTCCTCTCTTTATGGTAGAGAGGAATATCTCTATCATATTTGCAAATGCTAGGAAAGTAAAGGAAATCATGAGCTTTGTTAGTTGTTTTTGAAGCCTTGGGGTTGGCAAGAACCTAGTTCTGACATTCAAATAGAGAAATGGACCCCTCTTACATGACCCAAGTAGAATTAAATTTAACTAAATTCTGACAAGTGTCTGAGAAACTTGTTTAGTACTTATAAACTAGTGTAAGATGCTAGGACTTCTAATGAGATTTTTAAAAAGTAAAATAATAAGCTAAGAGACCTTGATGATAATTTTTGGTCCTCTCTTTTAAAATATGGGTCATATTTCTCTGATCATATTCATTTGAAAAATTTTCTGGTTTTCTAGCCTGCAGGTCAGGAGTCATCTTTCCCCGCTCCAGGTCAATATCCTTATCCTAGTGGCTTTCCTCCAGTGGGAGGAGGTGCCTACCCACCAGTGCCAAGTGGTGGCTACCCAGGAGCTGGAGGCTACCCTGCATCTGGAGGTTATCCAGCCCCTGGAGGCTATCCTGGTGCCCCACAGCCAGGGGGAGCTCCATCGTATCCTGGAGGTGAGTTGTGGATTGTGGGATTACTAATTTGGGATTGCTGAAGTACTTTTTCCTTTTCTGTCTTTAATTCCTGCTTGTTTTATAAGAGGTCAGAGTTGTTCTTAGTTAATCATGGACGGTAAGAGGAAATACCTAGCTGGCAAGGTGGAAGTGTAAAAGTTCTCAGAGGACCTGAAAGCTGGGAGCAGTCTAAAAAATTCTGTGGAGGGAATTGGAATAAATTTAATGGTAATAACGGGCCAATATGTAACACTCTGGTTGATTATTTATGATTCTAAGAACTAAGGCACTTCAGTTAGTATGACTTTAACCTTCAACTTTATCTGAAGGTTTTTAAAAGAAGGAAAAAAAAAAAAACCCTTAGCAGTTTGTATGGTCAGTTAATAAAGAAGATGAGTGTAGTAAAAATTTTAATTTTATGTATTTTTGGTATCAGGGATTGTACCCAAGGGTGCTTAACCACCGAGCCACATCCCCAGCCCTTTGTTATTATTTTGAGACCGCCTCACTAAATTGCTGAAGCTGAATGTGAACCTGTGATCCTCTTGTCTCAGTGTCCCAAGCTGCTGGGATTACAGGTGTGGGCCTCTGCCAGTTTGTAGTAAAAAATTTTAAGGAGTTGGTGAGAAGCTGAATAATACACAAGGGGACTGCTTTTACAGCATTACTACTATAGCGTTTCCACTGTTAAAAATAGATTACTCTGCTGGGTGTGGTGGCGCTCACCTGTAATCCCAGCGGCTCAGGAGGCTGAGGCAGGAAGATCGAGAGTTCAAAACCAGCATCAGCAAAAGTAAGGTGCTAAGCAACTCGGTAAGTCTCTGTCTCTAAATAAAATAAAAAATAGGGCTGAGGATGTGGCTCAGTGGTTGAGTGCACCTGAGTTCAATCCCCGCTGCCAAAAAAAAAAAAAAAGAAAAGATTACTCTGAAGTTTTCTCTGCATGAGAATTTTCACTATAGCTTATTGAACTATTTTTTAGTTCCTCCAGGTCAAGGATATGGAGCCCCACCCAGTTCAGCGAGCTTTTCTGGTTATCCACAGCCACCTTCACAGACTTATGGTGGTGGTCCAGCCCAGGTCCCACTACCTGGTAGGTATCAGCTGGTAGTACAGAGAGAAACAGTAACATAATACTGTGAATTTTTCAGTTGCCATTGAGAGAACTTGGTTTATGTTTGTGATAGTCTTCAGTGAATATGTATATGGTTTCATGAAGCAATTTAATGGAAGTGCTTAATCAGTAATGGGGATGTGGAATCACTTTTTGTATTTAAAAGTATCTCCAAAGCCAAAAAGAAAACACTTTAGGAACATCTGTCCAGTGTGTGCCACAAATGAAAACACCCCTGATAGCCATTCCAGGTGGAGTCAGAATTAAATGTGGGTCAAATGTAAAAATAAATAATTTGTTACTGTTGTGTAGAACAGGGAATATTAAAAAACCCATGTTGGGTTTAAAATCAGTGCCCTAGTGTGTCATCCTGTTGATAGCATGAATGTTCTCATGTTTCTATATTCATAGTGATCAGTGTTATTTTGAAATATTGTCATATAACCTGTTTTTTTTTGGGGGGGGGGGTGTTGTTGTTGTTTTTTTAATATTTAGGTGGCTTTCCTGGAGGACAGATACCTTCTCAGTATCCTGGAGGACAAGCTCCTTACCCTAGTCAGGTATTTTTGCTTCTACCTTTTAAAATTTAGTTTGGGAAACTGGAAAATGCCAAAGAAGGATACCACTCCTTTGCTAATATTAGAGGTTTCCATGAAGCAGAGGAAATGGCCTATTACAGTTACTTGACTTTAATCTTTGCTTCTGATAGATCCCTTGCTGTCTTTTGTCCATCAGCTTTTAGTATCCTGATAACTTCAGTAAGAGACATACAGATCCTTCTTACAGATAACGAATCTCATAACTTTAAAGATTCACTTGGATTCTCAGCATTGGTTTTAGTTCTTTTTCCTCTTTCCTGCCCTTACCAGCAATTATAACTATGAACTTGGTCACTGGGTGATTGGAATTTCTGACAATGATTTATGAAGGGTTGTTTTGCTTTTCACTTTTCCGTTTATAACTTTCCACTCTTCTTTCAGATCAATACAGAATCCTTTCCTTCCTATCCTGTTTTTTCTCCTGTTTCTTTGGATAATAGCAGTGAAGTGAGTAAGGCTTTCTAATGTTCATTAATCACTAGATCCTCTCTATATTCCTCTATTTGTTTCTGGTTTCTCATGCATTTTTCTTTCATCACTTCCTTGAAAGCTCAATTGTGTGGGGGTTTATCTTTTTGTCCAATAGTACTTGGCAGGGCTTTAAACATGGGAGTTGGTTAAACATGTTGCATCAATTTCTTGGTAGCCCCAGACGGTCTCCCATACATATGTATATGAAATCTTCATCCCATCTCTATAGATCTGCTGGTTTATTATATTTCTTTTTCAGTGGTGCTGGGGACTGAACCTAGAATCTGAGCATGTGAGGCAAGCACTTTGCCACTGAGCTACATGTTCAATCTGATAGCTCCTTATTTTAATACTGCTTTATTATTTTTTGTGTACTGAGTGGTTTTTTTTTTTTATTATTCTTTTTAGATATAGAGCAGTAGAGTATATGACAGTAGAGTATATTTTGATATGCATGCATGGAGTATCACTTTTTTTTTTTTTCAAAGAGAGAGAGAGAGAATTTTTTAATATTTATTTTTTAGTTTTCGGCGGACACAACATCTTTGTTTGTATGTGGTGCTGAGGATCGAACCCGGGCTGCACGCATGCCAGGCGAGTGCGCTACCGCTTGAGCCACATCCCCAGCCCCATGGAGTATAACTTATTTTAATTAGGATAATACTATTTTATTCTTAAATCACTTTATTAATTATTTTATATCCTGTGGAAGTTACTAGGATCAGAAGCAGTATACTTTTACCTTGATTTTATTATTGATTTTCTCTATTATATATTAACAAAGGTCTAGCATTTTCAAGCTTATTTTAGGATGGAGTATAGTATTAGAAGAGAAATACCTTAGTGAATTATTTTGGCTCACTTTTCTGATTTGAGGAATTTGAGATCCAAAGAGGTACCTCTTCTAGGGCTATAAAGTTAGGGAAAGACAAAGGTGAAGACCTGATTGTAGTTCTTCTGACTTTCAGACCAGAGTCTTTCTGTTACTCTGTGCTGCTTTGCCAGTACAGCAAATGATATTCCTCCAAAGCACATAGTAAATGGCTTTCAGTCCTTTTTTATGATTGAAGTTGATTATTCATCATGTTATAAATCTGTGGTTAATCACTTGTGAGAATTTTGATTTTAGCTTATGCAGATATATAGTTTTAAAGACATCATTTTATAATTAAATGAGATTTTTAAAAAATATAGAACAGTAAAATTAAAATATATACACGTATACCACTTATTTTGTGTAACAATTTCCACCTTAAACTAGAACTGAAATTAATAGGGAGACCCAGCAGCTTGGGAGGCTGAGGCAGGAGGATTGCAAGTTCAAAGCCAGCCTCAGCAATTAGCAAGCCCCTAAGCAACTTAGCGAGACCCTGTCTCTAAATAAAATATAAAATAGGGCTAGGGATGTGGCTCAGTGGATAAGCAGCCCTGGGTTCAATCCCCGGTATTTAAAAAAAAAAAAAAATGGGGAGTTAACAGAGCAGTAGATTTTGAAAGAACTTTTATTTATTTATTTATTTTTTAATATTACTGGAGATTGAGCCCAGAGGTGCTATACCACTATGCTATATCCTCAGCCCTTTTTTGTTTATTTAAAAAAATTTTTAAGACAGGGTCTAGCAAAATGTCCCAGAATGACCTCAAAATTTTACTCCTCTTCCTCAGCCACTGGAATAGTTGAGATTACAGGCATGCACCATTGTGCCCACCTAGCTGGAAGAGCTTTTAGATGGAAATAGTTTAGTAGCTCAGTGGTTAAGTAGTTAAGTTCAATCCCTGGTACAGAAAAAAAAAAAAAAAAAAGCCCTTACCCACCTTTAGTACCAACTGATTTCAACCTTCCCACTGAAAAACTAACCAGAATTAGAGTTGGACCAGAGAGATCAGCTAGCCCAATTACCCATACAAGAGAGTAATTTTTCTTTATATCTTTCTTTTTTTGGCGGGCGGGGGGTGGATAACCAGATACTGAACTCAGGGGCACTTGACCACTGAGCCACAACCCCAGCCCTATTTAAAAATATATACATTTATTTTTAGTTATAGGTGGACACCATATCTTTATTTTATTTTTATGTGGTGCTGAGGATCAAACCCAGTGCCTCACGCATGCTAGGTGAGCACTGAGCCACAACCCCAGCTCTATTTTGTATTTAATTTGGAGACAAGATCTCACTGAGTTGCTTGGAGCCTTGCTTTTTGTTGAGGCTGGCTTTGAACTCGTGATTCTCCTGCCTTAGCATCCAACAAAGGGAGGGACTTCTATTAGCAGACACATAGTGCTAAGAAATCTCTCCTAGAGCTTTGACTGTTAGGAACATAGACTGATTTCTTTGAATTCAATATAATTCCTAGAGGATGATAATATTCTTGAAGATTCATTTCTAACTTAAGACTTTCAACATAGAATACGTCAACATTTTTCTCTACAGATGAAAAATAAAAGATTTTTTTCTTTTAGACAAAAGAGGAAAACAGTGGGAATCATCAAACAGTGTATGACCACAGTTCATTTTTCTTACTGTTCAGACCAGGTTATTAAACGCAAGGTCTTCTGCCCTTCTAAGAATTTAGACAATAGTAGCTATCTCAATGGCCAGTATCTTAGTTTCTTGATACAGTGAGGCTTAAGTAAGAAGAGTATGTTGAAATTTTTTATACTTGAATATTTGCTACAAGTAGAATAATTATAGTTTTTCCTTAAAACCATCATAGGAATATTTCTTGCTAGTATTCTGCTTACATTTTGGCTTAGATACTAGTAAGTGGGAGGGATTATTGACCATAAAATATTATCTTGGGACTGTATCTCTCTGGTAGAGTGCATGCCTAACATGCCCAGGCTCTGGGTTCAATCTCCAGTGCTGCCAAAATAAAAGTTTTTTTTTGAAAGAAGGTCATGTTCCCTTCTTCCCATTTACTTTGACCTTAGTGTATTATTGTATTCGGTAGGTATAATTTTAAATTCACTTTTAGTTGCCTAAAAAGCAGTTGGATCATTTTTGAAATAATATTGATTGCATGTTTAAATGATAATACCTTTGACATATTTGGTTAAATAAAACATGTTGTTATAATTAAAATTTTTGAAAAATTCATGGGTTATTATCTTGCTTCATTCCATCCCTTATTAAGTCTGACTTGGAATATTTTAAGAAAACTATTGAATTGTTTCCTAGCATAGTATTTAAAGTGAAATACTATTGCCCAACCTCAGACCTTATTTAAATTTTACTAATTGCCCCAATAATGTCCTTTCTGTGATTCAGGATCAAATCCAGAATGAAACACTGAATTTATTGTCACATCCCTCAAGTCCTCTTTAATCTAAAATAGTCTTCAGTCTCTTGTTCATGACCTTTACGCTTTTGAAGAACACTCATTTATTTTTAAAACATTTCTTAATTTTGGGTTTGTTTGATATTTCCTCATAATTAAATTCAGGTTATGCCTTTTTTTCAGGAATACCACAGAAATGTTGTTTTCCTAGCATATCATATCCAGAGGCACTTAGTGACTTGTTCCATTACTAGCAAAAAAATTAGTTTGATCACTTATTTAAAACGTTACTTGCTCAGTTTCTCTCATGTAATAATCCAAACTATGCAATTATCTTTGTTCTGATCATACTTTTGTCTCCTAATTTTAGCATCCATTGATAATTCTTGCCTGAAACTGTTATTATTGTGGCATTTGTCAAATGGCGATTTTTAAATTTCCACATAGATTTGTACTTTAAAAATATAGTCAAGGGTAGAGCGCTTGCCAGGCATGTGTGAGGCACTGAGTTCGGTTCTCAGAACCACATAACAAAAAATAATAATAAATAAATAAATAATAAAGGTTAAATTCTTAAAAATATGTATATATAAATTACATATATATGTGAAAATTATATATGTATGTATATGGTCTGTGTTCTGTTTTCTCCTTTGTTTCCTCATAAGATAGGAATATTGTACCTTTCAGAATCTTAATCATTATTTTTTTCATTTTGCGGTTTTATTATAAAACATTTTATTTTTAATAATCAGGGCCTTTGGAGGAAATGAAGAGATATTACCAAAATTATATTGCTAGTTTGAAAACTTGTTGGGCTCTCATATCTATTTAACTAACGCCATATTCTGCCTTTACATCAAACATTTTCACTCATCTCATACTGTTTAGGGATCAGTCCTTTTTTTCTTCCTGTTCTAGCAAAAAGGAAGCCAATGCATAAGAAGACCATAACTTTAATTTCACAAGTTTGACCCTTTTGTGTCCTTGAAGATTGATGTCTGGCTAGTCTGTTAATACGAGAAAAATTGGTTCCAAAGTGGGATAGGTCTTTCCTATCTGTTCTAGAATGAGCCCTGGTAATAATATGCTCATATTCTTGATATTAAATCCAAATATTGACCTTCTTGCCTAAAGATTGATATCAGGAGAATCTTTAATTTGCCTTATTGTCAGCAGAGAATCCTGACTTGGATTTTATGTTTTGTTCTCAGCCTGCAGCAATGACTCAGGGTACTCAAGGGACCATTCGACCAGCTGCCAACTTCGATGCTATGAGAGATGCAGAAATTCTCCGTAAAGCAATGAAAGGATTTGGTAAGGAAAACAGATTTTGTCTTTTATAAGAAGTTAAAGTAATTAACTCTGAAGTAAAATAAACCTTATGTTATAAACCAAGTTCATGTGTCAGCCTGTGTGCCCATGCTTCATTTTTTTCTGGTACATACTTCCTTGTAAGTATTCTATGGAATGATCTCCAGTAGCACCCAACATAGATTTCATCCTTACTTCAATGTGTATGGTTCTTACAGGGACAGATGAGCAGGCAATTGTGGATATTGTGGCCAGTCGTTCCAATGATCAGAGGCAAAAAATTAAAGCAGCTTTTAAGACCATGTATGGCAAGGTATGGGTTTTTGTTTCTGTGTTTTTGCTTTTCTTTAGTGAGCACAAGCAGGGGCAGGTAGACTCTGCATTCATGTCAGATTGGATGCCATGTTTTTATTAGTATCTTTAGTACAATGGAGAGACAGCTAGAAAACAGACTCAGGAGTGGTGAATTCACTATATATTTCTTTTAAAAGCCTTTTTCATTCTAGAGAAATCCATATATATATATATATATATATATATATATATATATATATATATATGTAACTACTTGCCAAATACATGTAACTACATACATGTTTTGTACATGCTATGTTCCTGGCCTTTTACACCTTTTTATCTGCATGACCAACAACTTCTTAAAGACTGGGTTTGAATATCAGTTACTATAATATTTCTGTCATTGCTCTGGGCAGAATTTAACTATTCCTTCCACTCTGGTCCCATAGCACTTTGTATACTATCACTAATCTCATGGGACACCTCTTATAACTGTGAGCTTCCCTAGGATAAACCATGTGTGTTTATCTTTATGCCTGTAGCACCAAGCATATAGTAACAAGTAACTTCCTAATATTTGCTGAATGGATGATCATTGATTAAATCCAGAAAGACTATGGCTAGCAAGTTCCATCCTTCTTCAGATTTAGTGAGAAAAACTGGGCAGCATTATTTAGCTATTTATATAGGAATCCCCAAAATTTCCTAATATCTTCTGCATCTAGTTTACTTTTCTCTTCTCAAAATGGAGTAGTGATTCCTCAGTCTGGCCTTGCCTATTCTGCCTTTTCCTCTGCCCAACCCAGATTCACTACTACTGCGGCTACTTTTTTTTTTTTTTTTTAATTTTTAGGAAGGTGTGCTCTGGGGATCAAACCAGGACATCAAGCACATAGGCAAGCACTCTGCCACTAAACCACATATGCTTCTTTATTCTTTTTTTTTTTAATCTTTTAGTTGTAGTTGGACACAATACCTTTATTTTAATATGGTGCTGAGGATCGAACTCAGGGCCTCTCATGTGCTAGGTGAGCATTCTACCCTTGAGCCACAACCCCAGCCCCCTCCCGGCTTCTTTATTCCTAAGATTAAGTATGCAAACACAAGCCCTAGACTTCCTTAAAGTGCAATATCAGATTCACTTCTCTCATATTTTCCATGTTATGAATTTCTTCAGTTCCTATCTAGTCTGTTATGCTATCTTGAATTTTCTCAGATATTGCTTTAGAATTAAAACTGAACTTACGACCTATTTTTCTTACCCCAGCTACCTTATCACTTGACTTCTTATTGGTAAAATGAGTTTTCTTGCATACTGTGGAGTCATCTTTGAGTCCATATTCTTTTTTTAAAAAAACATTTATTTTTTAGTTGTAGGTGGACACAATACCTTTATTTTGTTTTTATGTGGTGCTGAGGATTAAACCCAGTGCCTCATGCATGCTAGGCGAGTGCTCTTCCTCTGAGCCACAACTCTAGCTCCTGATTCCATATTCTTTATCAATTAGTGAATATTTATTCAGGGCCTACTATATGCAAGTAGTGTCTTGTCCTAACAATTTTATTTACTTACTAAGTTTTATTCTATAAAATGACTTTTTTAAAATGTCTTTTGTATACTTTGTTCATTTCCATTGCTGCTGCCTAAGTTCAAGCCTACTTGCCTGCCTGCCTTTCTTCCTGTCTCTCTCTTTTCCTTTCTCTCTCCCCCACCTCTTTCTTTTGTGGTGCTGGGGGTCATACTCATGTTAAACAAGTGTTCTACATTGAGCTACACTACCAGCCCAAGTCCAGGTCTTTATTACTTCTTAACTACATATTTCAATAGCCAAAATGTTCTTATTTATAGTCTTTTTATTACCAGGGACCATCCTGCATGTTGTTACTATTTATATCAAACTATCTTGCATAAAAGTTTCCAGTGGCTCCTCCCAGAAAGTAATCCAAGATTTAGTTATCTGCTATGAACTATGAAAACCTCCTTATCTAACAAAATCAGTTGTCTTTATTATTCCATTGAGCAAGCTTTACTCATTCTTTCCTCTTATCTGGTGATTCTCAAAAATAGCTAAATACCATCAAGAATTTTAGAACTTAAAAACACACAGAATTTCTAAGTCTTAGTGCTAGACACCAATTTTTAAAGAAGCTATATAGATGATTTTAATACTGGGAACTACTTCTTTATTCCTTGTTCATGTTCCATCTTTCTGCCTGAAATACCCTTTTTTCTTTGCCTGCTAATTTTTTTTAGGTATTCTTCAAAAGCTGGACTAAAAGCTTTCTCTGAGCTCTCTATCCCTTTAAAACTTCCATGTTTCAACTTTTTTGGTTTGTTTTTGTACTCCTTGTCTGGTGCTGGAGTACAGGTTGGCATGTATTCTCTTTTTAGATATTTATCTTTCCAAATGAGAGCAAGATGATGATGACTTCTATTTCCTCATAGAACCAGTTTCTTGTATTAAATAAATATCCATTTATATTATTAATCTGAGTTATTATTTATTCCACATATTTCTCATCTTTGTAACTGGTAAAGTAGAACTGCAATAAGAATATATCAAGTGTTCATAGATAGAATGAATATGTATCTGCTCGAATGTAACACACTTCCAGTATATGTGTTATTTCTTTAGAATATCACTTTCAGATTTGAAATTTAGGTTTTTCTAAAGCAATTATATTTCATTTTTTCATATTTTTCTTAAAAGATTTAAGTGATAAAATTTGGAGAATATGTATGCTTAGGTTGCATTTGTAATTAAACAGGATTTAATCAAAGATCTCAAGTCAGAGTTGAGTGGAAATATGGAAGAACTGATTCTTTCCCTGTTCATGCCTCCTACATATTATGATGCCTGGAGTTTACGGAATGCAATGCAGGTACTTTGTCATTTACTACATTTTATTCCATTTCACATGTAAAACCCCACAAATTACAGTGGTTCTGAATTTTCATATCTGAAATAATTGTTCAGTTCTAGAAGACAAGTATTTGTTGGAGTAGTAAAATTTAATTACTTTCAGTAATTGAAAATAAAGATTTTGCTTTTCTTTTATATACTTTACCCTTTTCTTCATTTCACATAGGGAGCAGGAACTCAGGAACGAGTATTGATAGAGATTTTGTGCACAAGAACAAATCAAGAAATCCGAGACATTGTCAGATGTTATCAATCAGAATTTGGACGAGACCTTGAAAAGGACATTAGGTCAGATACATCAGGACATTTTGAACGTTTACTTGTATCCATGTGCCAGGTGAGTGTAGCGTGAATGTTTGTGTATAGTAGAGGGAACATACTTTATTGCCAATTTCTAGTGAACATTCTTATTCATTTTAATATTTAGCCACCTTGGAATATTGCCAGCTTTAAGAGGAATAGCACAGATTTGGTATTCAGGGTTTTTTGTAGTTAATACTGGGATTTATTTCTGCAAATTTGGATTTTGTAAGAAATTAGAAATTGGGGCTGGGGATGTGGCTCAAGTGGTAACGCGCTCGCTTAGCATGAGTGGGGCGCTGGGTTCGATCCTCAGCACCACATAAAATAAAAGATGTTGTGTCCACTGAAAACTGAAAAAAAAAATTAAATCTCTCTCTCTCTCTCTCTCTCTCTTCAAGGTTTAGTGGAAACAGAACCCAGCTTTAGGCTAGAATGGGGATAAAACTGTACATTTAAATTTAGCAGTGTCCTGCCAGTTATATTGGACCAAATGAAGATATGTAGGACAGCCATAGACCTGCTAAACTATGTAAAGAGAGCCAGAAATGCAGAAAAATATTTAAGGGTTCATATTAATAATATGATTAGTATCATTCTTATTCTGATTCCCCAAATATGCTGGAGAAGTAACAGACAATACCCAAACTGGTATTTGGACAGAAAGGATGAGGATGTATTTGAAAGAGATGATAAAAAAGACTAGCACACAGATTCAGTGTAAGGAGTTATGGCTGTCCTACTAGTGCATATGTCTTGAGGAAGACGGACTCTTGAAAGCCAATGAGGTAATTGGAAAAAGTGCAGAAGTTAAGGGATATGGAAACAAGAAAATGAAGCAGATAAGTTGTTATAACAGTAACAGAGCAGGGAAGTAGGTTAGCATTTAGAAAGAACAAGGAGGAAAACAGGAATAGTTGATGCTAAAGAAATGTTTTAAGATTTTACATGAATTGCTGAGTTTCTCTTTATTCAGGAAGGGTTTAAGACCCCGCCATACTTTTCCGCAGTGTGAATAGAAGATTAGCTTCCTAGAATAGGGGACTGCATTTTGAATGTGGGTTCAAAGGCAGTGTTAAGGGAAGTTTTTCCTTGAGCATCTTTTTCTGTGCTATGTTCAGATACCCATTTAGAATATCCCTGTACATATTCTTTGAGTTAAGTGCTTTTTAGAAAACACTTTTCACCTTGAGAGAGCATCTTTTCATTTTGTTCCTCAGGCACCAACTCGAAAGGGCAACCTTGGGGCTGGGGTTGTGGCTCAGCGGTCGAGTGCTCGCCTAGCATGTGCAAAGCCCTGGGTTCAATTCTCAGCACCACATAAAAATAAGTAAACAAAATAAAGGCATTGTGTCCAACTACAACTAAAAAATAAATGTTTAAAAAAAAAAAAAAAAGAAAGGGCAACCTTGTATTAAGATTATACTTGGGGGGGGCTGGAGTTGTAGCTCAGTAGTAGAGTGCTTGCCTAGCATGTATGAGGCACTGGGTTTGATTCTCAGCACCACAGGTAAATAAATAAAATATAAAGCTCCTTTGACAACTGAAAAAAAAAATTTGTTTTTTGAAAAAAAGTTAAAAAACTAAAAAAACCTTAGATGAAGGAAAAGAAGTCCATAAAATTTCCATATTATATCTTCCCTCCTTAGACTTTAAATTCCTTGAGGGCAAGAACCTTTAGTTTTATGAATGGATATAAGGGGAATTCCATACAGTGCATATTGATGTTTAAATCCTAGCTTAGGAGAGTTTTAATTGTGTCATTTGGTAGTTTGTTTCTCCTAGTAAAGAGATTTTTGTTTAAATCTTTTCTGTTTTAATTTGACTCTCAAAGCCCTAAATTTCTTCCTCTTTTTTTTTTTTTTTTTTTTCCCCTTCTGTATCAGGGATTGAACCCAGAGGCACTTTATCACTGAACTACATTTTTTATTTTGAGACAAAATAAGTTGCTGAGGCTGGCCTTGAACTTGTGACCCTCCTGTGTCAGCCTTCCAGGTTGCAGGTCCCAGGTTGCTGGCATGTGCCACTACCTGTCTTGAAACTCTTTGTTTTAAAATAACCTTATTAAACTCTGATCATTTGCTATAAAATCCATACAGTGCAATATAGTACTAGCTGCACTGCTACAGTTTCTTTGGAAGTGAAAGATACATATGATGACTTAATGTATTAATCTTTAATAAGTTGTTTCTTTAAATCCAAATGTTACAAGATTGCAAAACAATGTTTTTAATAGCACTTTTCTTCATTTCAATTCGTGCCTTCTGTTTTTTTGCAGGGAAATCGTGATGAGAATCAGAGTGTAAACCACCAAATGGCTCAAGAAGATGCTCAGCGTCTCTATCAGGCTGGTGAGGGGAGACTAGGGACAGATGAATCTTGCTTTAACATGATCCTTGCCACACGAAGCTTTCCTCAGCTGAAAGCTACCATGGAGGCTTATTCCAGGGTATGAGCTTTTCTTCTGAAAATTTGGTGTCTGTTTTAGGATGTGAAAATATTTAACCCTATAATTTTTTGTTGACAGATGTCTAATCGAGATTTGTTAAGCAGTGTGGGCCGCGAGTTTTCCGGATATGTTGAAAGTGGTTTGAAGACCATCTGTAAGATATTTTTGTGCTTTTCTTGGTTTTGTTTTCCAATCAATAGGGGTTTGAATAGTTGTTCCCATTAAAGTGATAATAATTAATAAAATCTTCCTGGCATCACTTAGGCAGAAACTGAGTTAATTATATGTTTTTCTTTGTAATTTCCTGTGAATGGTTGCTGGTGTGGTCAAAATAGGATTGTTTTGAGATTATTCAACTTTATCTAAAATATCTTTTCCTGAGAACTGTGCAAGAAGATTCAATAGATTATAACACTTCTTTAAGGTGAACAGGAAAGCATTAAGGAACTACTGGTACCACGACAAAACATTTTTGAACCCTCAATTATGGTTTTTAAGTACTTAGCCCAATGAGACCCTTTTCCCTTTTGAAATTAAACAACCCGTTTCTGGTGATCTAAATGCCCAGATGTCTATTTGAAATTGAAATTTTGTTCCCAGGGATACTAGGACTAAGGAGAGTAACACATTGTATTAGCAATGGAGTATCTTACAAATATTACTATCCTAATTATAGCAAAAGTGATAAATGTACACTTAGTACCCTACTATTTGTAGGAGGAAACTCAACTGAGTGAATTTTCTAGAGAAATACCAGATTTCTGAGCATCATTTTGAACTCTGCTCAAATCTTATATCTTACTTTCAGCCAAATGATATTCTTGACTGAAAATTTGGTGTCTGTTTTAGGATGTGAAAATATTTAACCCTATAATTTTTGTTGACAGATGTCTAATTGAAATTTGTTAAGCAGTGTGGGCTGAGTTTTCTGGATATGTTGAAAGTGGTTTGAAGACCATCTTACAGATGGTCTATTTTACATGAGTCCTAGGCTTTTTTTTTTTCTTACAGATGGTCTGCAAACCACTTAAAGAAGTTTGTCATTATTCCTCTTAAGATATTACTGGGGCACACTTCTTACAGATTTTTCCATTGTAAGGGAGCAAATATAATGAATCTAAATCAATGCATTTATGGAGAAAAAAATGTTTTATGGGACAGAGGAAATCTTCTAGATTTGAAGGTAGCTTGTATGGTACAGCAAGAAAGAAAGATGGCTGAGAAAAACTAAGGGAGGTTGACACCTCCAACTCCTCTGAGATTTCTAAGATGATTATGTAGAAAATAAAGGCAAGCTAGAAGTGACAAAAGAAGCTGGAGGGGTAAACTGGTTTCCAAGTCATGATTTTAGTCTGAAGTATCTCTGACTTGCAGTGCAGTGTGCCCTGAACCGTCCTGCCTTCTTTGCTGAGCGGCTGTACTATTCTATGAAAGGTGCAGGCACAGATGACTCCACTCTGGTCAGGATTGTGGTCTCTCGAAGTGAGGTGAGGCAAAGCAGCACTTTCTCTTTTTGTCTGGGATTTTGAATGTTAGCTTCTTAAAAATGTCTTAGTTGGTTGTGAACCCCTCAAGAATATTGTAAGAAAGAGCTTTCCTTGTCACTGTATTTATTTGTCATAGTATTCACTTTCTTAATTTTGTGAGAGAGGCCTATAGTAGTGAACAAAACCCTCTACCTCAATAAAAACACCACCAAGAAATGTTCCTAATTGAGAAGATCTGTGGAGACTACTTATTTTATGGCAAGTTGAATGATATTTATTTTTAATTTAATTTTTGTAAGAAACAGGAGTCAAGCTGTGTTGCCTAGGCTGGCCCCCAAACTCCTGGGCTCAAACACTCTTTCTGCCTGAGTCTCCTGAGCAACTGGAATTATAGGCACGTGCCACCATGCCTTGCTTGTTTGCTTGCTTTGGTTTGTTTGTTTATTTATTTATTCATTTATTCACTTTATTTTGCCTGGCTGGAGTCAAACCTAGGGCCTTATATATGCCAAGCAAGTGCTCTACTACTAATTAATCTACAGTCTTGGGCTTATTTTTTTAATTTTGCTCATGTAAAAAATTACATGAAAAACTAATATATGTTAATCCTATTAGATATGAAAGCTGATTGAAATTTAATGTCCCTTATTCATTATAAGGGATCACCATTTTTCTTTACCTAAATATGGACTCAAACATTTTTATTTATATATATATATATGCATCTATAAGAGTGAGTGAGTGAGTGAGTGAGTGTGTGTGTGTGTTTAGTGTTGAGGATTGAACCCAGGGCCTTATGTTAGGCAAACACTCTGCGACTAAGCTGTAGCCTGAGCCCTGAAATTTTTTAGTTGTAGGGAAATATACACTACTAAATAATACTAGAGAAGCTAGATCATTTTTACCAAACCAACCAGTATATGATGTTTTAAAAAACATTTTGTGTGTTTATTCTTAGTTCTCTAACCATGATCTTTTAAAAAATTGTAATGAGGAGCTGAGCTTGTAGCTCAGTGGTAGAGCATTTGCCTAGCATGTATGAGGCATTGGGTTCAGTTCTCAGCACCACATATAAACAAACAAACAAACAAATGTCCATTGACAACTTAAAAATATTTTTAAAAATTGTAATGAAATATTCATAACACAAAATTTACCATTTTTAAACATCTTTAAGTATACAATTCACTGGCGTTAAATATATTTATGTTATTGTGTTACCATTACCACTGTCCATCTTAGAACTTTTTTCTTCTTGCCAAACAAAATTTCATGTTTCAGTATTGTAGGTACCTCTCACAGCATGAGGAAAGTTAATACTGTGCTTTATTCTACCTTTCTCATTAAACAGTAACTCCCCAACCTCTTTTCTTTCAACCCTCAGAAACCACCATGCAACTTTTTTTTTTTTTAATTTATTTTATTTATTTATGTGGTGCTGAGGATTGAACCCAGGGCCCTATGCATACTAGGCAAGCATGCTACCACTGAGCCACAACCCCAGCCCAACAGCATGCAACTTTCTTTTTTTTTTTTTTTTTTTTAAAGAGAGAAAGAGAATTTTTTTTTAATATTTATTTTCAGTTTTCGTCGGACACAACATCTTTGTTTGTATGTGGTGCTGAGGATCGAACCCGGGCCGCACACATGCCAGGCGAGCGCGCTACTGCTTGAGCCACATCCCCAGCCCGACCATGCAACTTTCTATTCCTATGTTTCACTGTGCTAGCCACCCCGTATGAGTGGAATCATAAAAGTATTTGATCTTTTGTGACTGGCTTTTTTCACTTAGCTTAGTGTCTTCATGATTCAGAAATTTCTCCCTTTTAAAGGCTAAATAATATTCTATCATATCTTTTTTTAAAAAAAAATTTTCAGATGTTGATGGACCTTTATTTTATTCATTTATTTATATGGGGTGCTGAGAATTGAACTCAGTGCCTCACACATGCTAGGCAAGCACTCTACCACCGAGCCACAACTCCAGCCCCAATATTCTATCTCATCTATTTACTACTTTTTCCTATTTGTCTTTGCAAATGTGGCTTGTTTCTACCTTTTGACAATTGTGAATAATGCTGCTGCAAAGATGGGTATACAATCTGTTCAGGTTCCTACTTTTCACTTTTTTCTTATTTACCAAGAAGTACAATTACTGAATGATGTAATTCTATGGCTCTTTTGATTAGTGGGGAATCACCATACTGTTTTCCATTGCAGTTGCATCATTTTACATTGTCACCAGTGATGAATAATGGTTCCCATTTGTTAACATCCTCTCCAACACTTATTACATTCTTTGTTTGTGATAGGAATCATTCTGTTATCAAATGGCTTATTCTATCATAGCCATTCTGTTTTTTAAATGATTAATATATTTGGAATAATAGATAACATGAGTATCACACTTACCCAGTATTTTACAGAACAGTTAATCAGACTTCCATCGGGTACTGCTAACCCTGGTATGAATGTCAGCTATAAAATGTCAGTCACTAGGTGTTTCCTCCTTCCCCACATTTTGATTATTAAGAACTTATGATTAGCCAGGTGTGGTGGCACATGCCTGTAATCCCAGCAGCTCAGGAGTCTGAGACAGGAAAATCACGAATTCAAAGGCAGCCTCAGCAATGGTGAGGCACTAAGCAACTCAGTGAGACCCTGTCTTTAAATAAAATACAAAAAATGGCTGGGGACATGGCTCAGTTGTTGAGTGCCCCTAAATTCAATCCCCAGTGCCACACACACACACAAAATTTACGATCATTAAGAATTACAGTAAATACTAGGGGTTTTTGACTAATTTTTTTTTCCTAACCTATCTTATGCAGATCGACCTTGTGCAAATAAAACAGATGTTCACTCAGATGTATCAGAAGACCCTGGGCACAATGATTGCGAGTGACACAAGTGGAGATTACCGAAAGCTGCTTCTGGCCATTGTGGGTCAGTAGAAGGGATTTTTTTTTTTTTTTAAAGGAATGAAGCTATTTATAGCTCATCCTTTAGAACAATGACTGACCCGCATGCAGCAGTATCAACTACCACTTAACCAAAACAGCTTTTTACCAAGGACTGTCAGGGTAATGTGCTCAGTTTGCACATGTTGTTGTTGCCTTAAATCTAATGTTATCTTTTCATTCTGTGTATAAAATAAAGCCATATCACAATGATGTAATAATTTTGCAATGTTTGTAAAGCTTCATTCTCACTGCTTTTATTCTAATCAGGATTTCAAATTGAATAAAAATCACAGCAATATTTACATGTGTAATCATGAGTACATGTTTTAAAAGATTTCTCACTGGACCGGGGACATATCTCAGTGTTATAGCAGTTTGCTGGGTGTGTGAGGACATGGGTTCAATCCCCAGTTCTGCAACAACAAAAACTCATCATCTCAACTCAATCTAGTTAAAAAAAAAAATGAGAAAATACTATTTTATAAAAGTAATGCTGGTTTGGCTTGACTTCAGAACATGATTGTGATAAAGGAATATAAATAATGATGTGTCCACAATAACTCACAGCTATTAATAACTGGTTATTTCCCTCCTTCCCTCTGCCTTGTGCATGCTCAGCAAGTGCTCTACATCCCTGTCCCTTTAAAAATAAATTTATTTTGAAATGGTTTTGCCAAGTTGCCAAGTCTGGCTTTGAACTTGTTGTTCTGCCTTAGCTTCTCAAGTATTTGGGAATGTGGGCATGTACCACTGTGCTTGCTTATTCTTTATTTTCTAACATCTTAGTCTTTTCAGCATAAATAGAAAAAAAAAGAGAGAGAGACTTTGCTTTAGCTAAGTTTGTATTATATTTCCATTTAAAAAAAAATAGATTTATGGGGGCTGGGCTCAGTGATAGAGCGCTTACTGTGCACGGGTGAGGCACTGGGTTTGATCCTCAGTACCACATAAAAATAAATAAATAAATATATTGTGTCCATCTACAACTAAAAAAAATTTTAAAAAAAATAGATTTATTTTGTTTATTTATTTATTTTTTATGTGGTGCTGGGATGTGATTCTGCAACCTGTACACTTGGAAAAATGAGAATTCATACCCCATTTGTTTCAAATGTATGATATGTCAAGATCATTGTATTGTCATGAGCAACTAATAAACAATTAATTAATTAATTAAAAATAGATTTAAATGTTGGTAGGGGGTACTCCGGATTGAACCCAGGAGCATTCTGCCTTGAGCTACATACTCATCTTTTTAAATTTTTATTTTGAGACTGGGTCCCACCTCCTCAGTCTTCTTAGTAGTTGAGATAACAGACGTGCACCACCTTCCCCAGCTTAATATCAGTATGATGTTCGCCAAATGAGAACAATTTACCTGAAATCTGAGCAAAGAGATTTCTACAATCTTCAAATTGGTAAATTTGGAGATTATAGAGATTTTGCTGGTGTTCTTGAGATTCCTTTCCATCCTAAGGCTGATTATTATAAACTATTTCCCTGCTATGGGATAGTGGGAGTTCCCTAAAGCAGACCACACAACACTGAAAGTGGTGAGTTGTTCAAACCTGGTATTGTAAACTGATGGGACTACGTGCAAGATGGTAAATATTGTTATGCTTCCAAGGCTGTTAGGAGCTGAGTAGGAGCGAAAGAAGGTTGCCTCCTCCTCTTCAGATTCCCAGTATCATGAACCCTAACTTTTTATTGGGCAGGACATCAGATTGTTTCTGTATTCCTATGGGATTCCACAGGATGTGGAAGAAAGGCAAGGATTACTTTATATGTTCAATACTCAAAGTAAAATAAATCATTTTTAATTTATATAAATCACTATCTTCTTTTAACCTTTTTTACCCTAAGCTTTGTTTCTTAGCACTTTACTAGCTATCCAATGTACAATAGGGTGGAGGATGTATTTGTTGCCTTTCTAGGTAATAAAGTCTACTAATAACAACTGTTTTATGGCCTTTCCTCTCATAATCATTTTTCTGTCATCTTTCTGAAATTCCATTTTAGGTATCATTTGTCATTTTTGCTTAACTACCAAACAACCATACCATCTTATTTTAAGTTAGCATTTGTAAAAGTCTTTGAAATTCTGATCTTACTAATTTATAAATTTGATTGATAGAAAACTACTTCCATGAAAAGTGATTAATAAAAATTCCCAAAAGACAACTTTAATTTTAAGATAACTAACTAAATAATCAATTTGGTTCCATGATTTTTCAGAAACAATGGAAATTGTAAATTTCTTTTTTAAAAAATTCAGCTCTTTTGACCTAGAAGGGTAATTTGTATCTTATTTTGCATGATTGGTGTTCTGTATTCAAAATATTTAACTCTGTACAGACCAGTTTTACCTATGACAACTTTTTAAAATGGAGTCAAATGTTTATATGTTTAAAATACACATCTTACTTTTCCCAGTTTTTTAAATTGAGATATTTTTTATTGGCATGCTTCACTTAGTAACTTGTTGCCTGAGTTCATAGTTCATATTTTTTATTGAATAAAAAAATGTACATATTTAAGGTACACATTATGGTGTTTTGATATGCCTTGTGATTCCCACAATCAGGTTCAAACTAATATCTGTCACCTGCCACATTTAACCAGTTTTTTTGATGTGTAGTGAGGACACTTAAGATCTACCTTAGCAAATTTCAAATTTGCAAAACATAATTAACTATAGTCACCATGCTGAACATTAGATCTCCAGAATTTATAACTGAAAGTTTGTACCCTTTGACCAATATGTCCCTATTTCTCTACCCCCACCCCTAACAACTACCATCTACTGTTTCTCTGAGTTCTATTATTTTAGATTCCACATTTTAAAAATATGCAATATTTGTCTTTGGCTTATTTTACTTAGTATACCTGTCACACAAGTTTATAGTTAATCCCTGTTGCAAATGGCAGATTTCCTTTTTTTGAATAATGTTCCATAGTATATGTAGACCAGGATTTCTTTATCCATTTGTCCATTGGTGGACATGGGTTATTTCTATATCTTTTTCTTTTATATTTTTTTAGTTGTTGATAGATCTTTATTTTTTTATTTATTTATACCTGGTGCTGAGAATCTAACCCAGTGCCTCACACATGCCAGGCAAGTGTTCTACTGCTGAGCCACAGCCCTAGCCCCTGTTTCTATATCTTGGTTATTGTGAATAATGCTGCAGTGAACATGGGATTGTGGATATTTCTTCAAGATACTTTATATTTGGTGCCCTTCAATTATATATGCAAAAATGGTATTTCTGGATTTTAAGTAGTTAATATTTTGAGGAACGTCCATAGTATTTTCCATAACAGCTGTACCAATTTACATTTTCAGCAACAGTATAAAAGGGTTTCCTTATGCCTGTGATCTCAGTGGCTCGGGAGGCTGAGGCAGGAGGATCGTGAGTTCAAAGGCAGCCTCAGCAATGGCAAAGTGCTGAGCAACTTAGTGAGATCCTGTTTCTAAATAAAATACAAATAGGGCTGGGGATGTGGCTCAGTGGTTGAGGTTCAATCCTCAAAAAAAAAAAAAAAAAGGATTCCCTTTTTCTCACATCCATGCCAATATTTATTATGTCCTTTCTTTCTGATAATAGCCAACTTAAGTATTATGAGGTAGTGTCTTCATGGTTCTGATTTACATTTCCCTAATGATTAGTGATGTGGAGCAACTTTTCATGTGCCTGTAAGCCATTTGTATGGCATCTTTGGAAGAATATTTATTGAGGTCCTTTGCCCATTTTTAATAGGATTTTTGCTGTTGAGTTTTAAGAGGTCTTAGTATATTATAGATATTAACCCCTTGTCAGATATGATTTGCAAATATTTTGTCCCATTATGCTTTTTGTTGATTTTTTGCTGTGCAGAAGCTTTTTGGTTTGATGTGTACTTCCACTTGTTTGCTTTTGTTGCCTGTGCTTTTGGTATCTATCTAAACAATCATTGCCAACACTAGTATCAAGAAGCATATTCTTTTTTTTTTTAAGTTGTAGTTGGACATAATACCTTTATTTATTTATTTTTTCCAGTACATAAACATGCCACAGCTGCAGACAGCTAAGGATCAAATCCAGGGCCTCACACGTGGTAGGTGAACACTCTACCACTAAGCCAAAACCCCAGCCCCAAGAAGCATATTCTTTATATGTTTTATACATATGTACAATAGGGTGGAGGATGTATTTGTTGCCTTTCTAGGTAATAAAGTCTACTAATTTATTTATTTATTTTTGGTGCTGGGGTTTGATAGGTCTCACCTTTAAATCTCTATTTTCAGAGTTTACTTTTGTGTATGATGTAAGATAATGGTCTAATTTCATGCTTTGCATAATACATCACTTTTATGTCTACCATAATTCTGAAGATCTTTATTTGCCCTTGATGATTTAAAAAATTGGTTATGAAAGACATTAAAATTAGTTGCAATTTAGGCATGTTCCAAGAAAGTGAGGTTTAACATACCTTAGATGCTCAATGTATGAGTGAATGAATATTAAAGTGTCTCTGTGGGAGAACTGAATGCTAGCCCCTGGGAGGAGCTAGCCCCTAGTCTAGGAGATGAGTTAGTGGGACAGCAGAATGGCTTCAAAACCCAATGATTTAACCCTGAGACTAAGCAGTTATTTGTTATATTGAGCATTACACTAGGTCTCAAGAGAAAAGGCAAAGGAAAGAGTTTGTAAGTTAGTGGGAATTCTAAACAAATTAGTACGAAAAAATTATAAATGTTAGATTATAAATTCTGCTGAGGGTAAGAACTTTATTTGTTTTATTCTAACACTGTACTTGGTACAGAAGCAGATACTTAATATAGGTTTGACAAGCAATTACACTCAAAATCAAGGGAGTGAATAGTGAATATCAATTATTTTTCAACAACTTTTTTTTGTCATGGGGGTCTTGTGTTGCCTAGCTAGCCTCCAACTTGGAATCCTCCTGTTTCAGCTTCCCAAGTAGCTAGGATTAGAGGCCCATGCCGCCAGGCCTGACAACATTTGTGTGTGTGTGTGTGTGTGTGTATATATATATAAATACTAAGACGAATGATGAATTCAAGGTGAAATAAGATACAAGCTGTTCATAAGAAGATAGACCTATATACAGTTGTAAAACAAGGCAAAAGCAAGATACGTAGTTTTAGTACTTATATTTAAGTCTTTGGTGTATTTGTGAATTTATTTTTGTGTCTGGTGTAATAGGTCCAACTTCATTCTTTACATAACTGTATATCCAGTACCATTTATTGAAAAGACTATTCTTTTCCTCATTGGATTGTCTTGGCAATCTTGCAAAAAATAAGTTGACTATAAATATATGGCCTGGTTCAGTGGTGCACACCTGTAATCTTAGTGATGCAGGAAGTTGAGGCAGGAGGCTCATAAGTTCCAGGCCATCCTGGGCAAATTTAGTGAGACCCTGCTTCAAAAGAGGGCTTGGGAGGGCTTGAGTTGTGGCTCAGCGGTAAAGTGCTCATTTAGCACATGCAAGGCCCTGGATTTGATCCTCAGCACCACATATAAATAAATAAAATAAAGGTATTGTGTCCAACTACAACTAAAAAATATATATTTTTTAAAGGGCTGGGGATGTAACTCAGTGGTGGATCTCTCTGGGTTAAATCCCTAGTACCACCACTACCAAAAGTATTTGCTCTTCTTATCAGAAATTAATACACAAGGGGGAAAAATGAATACAAAGTGGTCACTGCTAAGTACTATTGGAAATAACTGTAAATTTGAAAGTTGAAGACGATTAATCTTGTCACTATGCAGGTCTAGATTCTGATGCTCCTTGCTGCAGTAATATGCCTAGTGATATCTGGAATATGATTTGGGGCCTAAACAGCCTCAAACTCTGTGAAGATGAGTTCCAGACAGAAGTTGGAGACAAGTTCTTCTGTTTCTGGGAGAAGATTATTAGAAGGTGCCCTGCCTAAAAACTTGCAGGGCAGCACAGCATCACCTCTTAAGGCAATGAAAGAAGAGGCAGTGGTGGAAGGCATTGCCTTGAACTGGCAGTGGGCATGTACAGAGCAAGAAGTTGAGCATCTGCCTGCAGAGCAAGCAGGCCAGGCCCCCAGCCACTTGCCCACCGCATTAAGAAACTGGTCTCTGCACAACAGCCCCATCAGCTCTTCACCTCAGTAAGCCCATCTCCACTGCAACTGCTTCATAGTGATTTCCAGAAGAATTCTTCACCATATTCTTGGCCCTAACTCTAGTTTATTGTCATGCCCAAGTGGGATGGCTCTCTTACTGCAAATTCACCCATAGTCCTCTGGGGAAAAAATGAAATGTCTTATTCAATAGTACCATGGTTTTATGTTTATTATTTGTGTGTGTGTTCCTAGGAATTACACCCAGGGACTTTGGAATACTAAACACAGTGCTGTAACATTGAGCTACAGCCCAAGGTTTTTAAGGACTTTTATTACCTACAACCCTACAACTTTATAGCTTTTGTGTTTTATTAGTATAAATAAGACTTATTTTAAAGTATGATTCTGGTAAATCAATATCCTAAGCAAGAAATTTTCCATGGACAGGTGGGGTGTGTGTATGAGCGTTTTTTTTTAATATTTATTTTTTAGTTATAGGTGGACAAAATATTTTTATGTGGTGCTGAGGATCGAACCCAATGCCTCACACATGGTAGGTGAGCACTATTCCTCTGAGCCCCAGCCCCAGCCCCATGTTTTTTTTTTTTTTTTTTTTTTTTTGACATTTATTTTTTAGTTGTAGTTGAACACAATATCTTTAATTAATTAATTTATTTTTATGTGGTGCTGAGGATCGAACCCAGGGCCTCACCCATGCTAGGTGAGCGCTCTACCACTGAGCTACAACCCCAGCCCTGTATGAGCATTTTAATGATTTTGAAATTTCAAATGCATAGCACTTGAAAATTGTGCAAGGAACTTAGTCCCTTTCACCCAGATTTCCAAATAATAGTTTATTACATTTACTCTTTTGCTCACTGTGGGTGTGTTTGCATGCATGTGTGTGCATCTATCTCTTGTTAATGATCTTTTTCTGGATCTTCTGAAGGCCAAGAAAGCAGTCCAAAAACATGTCTCAGTACTTCTAAACATTTCGCTGTATATTCCCCTAAACAAGGACATTCTCCTTCATAACATCAAACAACCTTCCACTGGAGGAAATCAATAGTGCTACAAGGCTACCATCCAATCTATGGAGTCTGTCCACATTTTGTCCATGGTTTTTTGTTTTTGTTTTTGTTTTTGTACTAGGGATTGAACTTGGGGACACTCGACCACTGAGCCACATTCCCAGTCTTATTTTGTATTTTTACGTAGAGACGGGGTTTCACCATGTTGCTTAGCACTTCACTTTTGCTAAGGCTGGCTTTGAACTTGTGATGCTCCTGCCTTAGCCTCCCCAGCTACTGGGATTACAGGTTTGCGCCACCGCACCTGACTGATTCATGTCTTTTTTTCCTTTATGGTCCAGAATGCTATACAGCAATACATGTTGCTTTTGGCTGTATGTTTCATAGGAATCTTCATCTGGAGAAGTTTCATTTTTCATTTCTGACAGTGTTAGAGTATAGGCCTTGAGCTGAGGATGTAGATCAGTGGCAGAACCCTTACCTAGCATACATGACCTCTATCCTCAGTTCTGACATGGTTGGGGAAAACAGGTCTTACATTCTATGGGATGACTTACCACCTGGGTCCCTCTAATAGAAGGAATACCATTAAAAAGACGCATTGCTTTTTTCAGTGCATCTCACTCATCAGGAGGCACATGAAGTAGAGTCCTCCCCACACTGGTAATAAAACCTCCATATGCTGATTATATGGCTATTTTGATTCATTGTTTTCTCCTCTATAACCGGTTAATATTTCATGGGGAAGAATCCCAGGATCTGCCAATGTCCTTTTCCTTATCAAATTTCCACCCATCAGCCTTAGTATTCATTGAAGACTCATGCTGTATCATCCTTCTTTATAGTGGTTGTCAAATATTCTTTATCATTCTCTCTACACTCCTGGGTTGATATTCTACTGAAAGAATTTTCCTTTCCATTATTTATGCAATTGTGGATTTGCATATTCCTATTTTGTTCAGTGAGTCCATTATTGTCATTTTTTTGCTTTGATGCTTATATTGCCCATAATTTGGTCAACAGGTGTCCCTTCAAGCTGATTCTTTTTTTTTTTTTTTAAATTTATTTATTTTTAATTTTCGGCGGACACAACATCTTTGTTTGTATGTGGTGCTGAGGATCGAACCCGGGCCGCACGCATGCCAGGCAAGCGGGCTACCGCTTGAGCCACATCCCCAGCCCTCAAGCTGATTCTTAACACTCCAACATTTTTAAGTTGTATATATGGTAAGATTCATCCATGTTATGTGTAACTGTAGTTCATTCATTTTGACTACTTCTAAGATGCCATTTTGTGAAGGTACCAATTTATTTTTTAAAAATTTTTAAAATTTGTTTTAATTAGTTACATATGACAGTACAATGATCTTGACATCATACGTTTGAATCAAATGGGATATAATTTCTCATTTTTCTGAGTGTACAGGTTGCAGAATTACATTGGTCATATAGTCACATATATACATACAGCAATACTAGTGTCTATTTTATTCTGCTATCCTTCCTATCCCCCCCTTCTCCTCCCCTTCCCTCCCATCACTTCTCTCTACCCAATCTAATGTGACACACTTCTTCCCCGCCCCTCACATCATCATACATGTAATCTGTATAAAGATGAGGGTCTCCTTTCATCTTCAGATCCAATCCTCCACTGGTGGACACTTTTAGGTTTTGTTGTTGTTGTTGTTTTAGTATTTATTTTTTAGTTGTAGTTGGACACAATACCTTTGTTTTATTTATTTATTTAAATGTGGTGCTGAGGATCCAACCCAGGGCCTTCCACGCGCTAGGAGAGCACTCTACCACTGAGCCACAACCCCAGCCCACTTTAATTGTTGTTACTATCATATTTTTCTATTTCAGCTCTTTAATGCTGAATTTCAAATGTATTAAAAACTTGCATTAGCATTATTTACTTTTGTCTGTTTATTGTACAAATACCAAGCACCTAGAAGCAGAACCATTTACATTCATCAGCAGTCAGGCTTTTAAAATAGTGTCTTATCTTATTGTGTTGTGTTGCGCTGGTCGCGCTCAAAGAGATTCTCCTTCCTCAGTCTCTGCAGCAGCTGGGGTTATTGGTGCCGGCCACTGCGCTTGGCTAAAAACACTCCAAACGTTTTTTTTTTTTTTTTTTTTTTGTACCAGGGATTGAACTCAGGGGAACTTAACCACTGAACTACATCCAGCCTTTTTAATATTTTATTAGAGACAGGGTCTCCCTGAGTTGTTTAGGGCCTTGCTAAATTGCTGAGGCTGGCTTTGAACGGCCTCACCCTCCCGAGCCTCTGGGATTCCAGGCTTCTGCCACCACGCCCGCCTCCAAACATGTTTATTTAATAAAGACTTTAGCTTTTCGTTTTTCTCCCCCATTTATGGAGGAATACTGAAATAAGAGTCAGGAAATCAAAATGGAAAAGTAGACCACCGTGTATTTAACTAAAACTTCTGCCAAGTTAAATTGGGAGAGGACCAGATTAGCGAGAGCGCTGAGCTGGCCTGGGGCGCGGACTGCGGGGCGCAGGCGCAGAAACTCACCTAACAACCCTCTCCCTGCTTTCTGGTCTGAAAACTTATCGCGAGTCTTGGAATAAGCTTGTGGCGGTTGCAGAAAATGAGTTCTCGCGACAGTTACTTGGTTGCTATAGTTGTGAAAAACTTAATCTGAACCGCGGCAGGTAAGAATTATTTCTCTGCTGATAACCCTCTCTTCACGACGTCCACGTCCTGGCCGTGCACCACACTACACCCGGACACCCCAATCTTCTCTCTCCGCTAAGGCCAGGCTTAAAATTCGGTACAGACCGAAACTCTACCGACCCCCCACCCCAAGAACGGACTCTGGCGTCACCGCAGCACCCCCTCCCGGGGGCGGGCGAAGGTCCTGCTGCAGCTCTGCTGGAGATTGACCCTTAACGCTACTGCGCGGGTTCCCAGACCAGAACCTGTCACAGCGCTTCCTTCGTCTCATCTGTTTCCAATTCAACCCTTGCCTTGCAGATTCTGATCAGATGACAAAAAATGGGTGACTTGTTGGGGGCAACAAGAGCCTAGGCCCACTTCACCTGACCACAACTTGTAATTAGTCCGATTTCTTTCCTTCATTATTCGGATATGCCGCGAAAGATACCTTGTGTACCAAGCATGTAGCCAGGCACTCAGGGGTTCTGAATATAACTAAGGTTGCTTGTCTTCAAGAGTGTAATTGAGCTTTCAAAAAAAGCTGGGCATATTAATAATGCCATTCGTGCTGTGCCTCATAAGGTAAACAGTTTTATTGTTTTACGGAATATTCACAACAAAGGTGAAACAAATAGAAAGTTATTCATTTTACAGAAAGTGAAAACTAAGACCCAAAGAAGTTACGCATTTGCCCAGGGTCATGTAGTTATTAAGTAAGAAAGATCTTTTAAATCTCCAGTCCTGCGGTGGGGTTGTAGCTCAGTGGTAGCGCTTGCTTAGCTTGTGTGAGGCCCCAGTCCTCATAAACAAGACAGCTTGTGATACATGTCACAAGAAATGTATAAAGTTCTAAAATAGTGGGGACAGGGAAACGTTAGAGTAGGAGGCATTTGAGCCATTTTTGTCAATATAGAGATGGAATGAGGGAAAAAAGAGGGGTAGTTCCAGAGGAAGAAAAGAGGCAAAGGTACAAATGACTAAGTGCAGGTAATCTTTGAAAAGGACTAGGCCAGAGCATAGGCTAGGTGAGGGGACTTTGGTACTGCTGGAGCCTAGAGGGCTTTGAATATAATGTCACAGTTTTATTTGGTAGATGAGAGGATACAAGTGATAATCATTAGATATTAGATCTGTACTTTAATATGGTATTTATCTGCTTGTCTTTTTTTTTTTTGTGTGTGTGTGTGTGTGTGGCCATGGGGTACCAGAAATTGAATTCAGGGCACTTGACTACATCTGGAGACACAATTTTGTATTTTATTTATAAACAGGATCTCACTGAGTTGCTTAGCGCCTCACTGTTGCTGAGGCTGGCTTTGAACTCATGATCCTCCTCCTTCAGCCTCCCAAGCTGCTGAGATTACAGGTGTGTGCCACTATGCCCATCTCTGTTTGTCTCTTTGATCTCATTTTCTCTGTATTATTCAGTGGTACAAGCTACTGAGCTACTTGACTAACTTTCTTTCTTCCTTCCTTTCCCTCTGAATCTTTTACAGTCTTCTTTCTGCTTGGAACAGCTTTCATTTTTGTCTGTTCTTTTAGTTCCAGGTCACCTCCTACAAGGAGATTTTCCTGGCATGCACACTCATGCATATACTTTCAAATCCAGCTAGGTTCCAGCTTCAGCACTTTCTTTCTGTATGATGGGCTGCTAAATAACAAACTTGTCTGAAGCTCAGTTTCTTGTTCTCTAAAATGGCAATTTAAGAGTCACTTGGAAGAATGGATACATATCAGATAACATATGTAATGCCCTTGGCACATTTGGCATATAGTAGGCCATAATCAACAGTTAGTTTCCACCTGTAATCCTAGCAGCTTGGGAGGCTGAGGCAGGAGGATCACAAGTTCAAAGTCAGCCTCAGCAACTAAATGAGACCCTAAGCAGTTTAGTGAGACCCTGTCTGAAAGTAAGAAATTAAAAGCTGGGGATGTGACTTAGTGGCTATGTGCCCCTAAGTCAACCCCCAGAACCCCCCCCGCCAAAAAAAAAAAAAACAGCAGTTAATTTCCTTCCCCCTTTCCTCACCTATGTCCCCTTCCCCCACTTTACTATTCTTTTGTCACAGTATCCATTACACAGACTATAAAACTCTTAGCCTATTTATGTCTCTCCTTCTCACTAGATCTTAAATTCCTTGAGGTTAGGGAGTGTACATCTCATCTCTTGTATTTTCAGCATCTATTACTGTGCCTGCCATAAAAAATATTTGCTCAATTAATGATTTTGACAGAAATGGAATGGAATAGAATTTTTAAAAAATGGAGTCAGAGATACCAGTTAAGAGGCTTTTGTTATAGTCTAGCAGAAGGGAAAATAAGTTTTAATTTATATGGTACTATTATAAAAGAAAGAAAGGGACTAATACAAAATGGCATTTTAAATGTATACTTAATAAGGAAATTGCCGATGCCACTTAGGCCCTGAAAGAGCCCAGAGATGTGATTTTTGAACAAATGATCTGAAACTTTAGGCAACTGGAAAAATGAGGGAGTAGCTAGGAAGAGACAGAATAATTGTAACATCTGAAGGGTGCAAGGAGTCCTATATTGTTTTTATCACCAGCCCTGGATAAACTTGGCATCGTATGTCCTTAGCAAATGTTTGAATTGCATAAATAAGCTCCTCCTTGAATAGAAAACATGACCTTAAAAAAAACTGATATACAATCTGCTTTTGAAATTATGTCCTTAGTATTGTAAAATAATTAAAAATATATATCTGGCTAGAGACATGTCAGGATCTTTTCCAAAGGATTATCATTTTATGATAGGGTATATTTCTTGCTCTCAAAGTATATTTTTGTAAAACAGAAATAAATCTTTGAGATGGCTTTACAGATTGAAAAAAAATTACCAAAGATCATTGTGAAGAATATGGGGAATGGGAGATGGGGAGATAGTGTACCTACTCTCTGTTTCATGATAATTTGTACATTATACATTAGTTGTATGTATAAAGAATATTTTAAACACTAACCAGTGGAATTATGATTGTGACCAGCTTCCCTGAAGCACTTCTTATCCAGCCTTGAAAGTTAGGAAGGGGAAAACAGAAGGCTAGACTATGGCATATTCTTAGGTTCTCCCCCGGTACAGGTCATGATGTAATGAGGGGACAGTTTCATTTATTTTCTTTACAGAGACCAAAGGAGAACAGAAGAACTTTGCCCAATTACTGATATGGAACAGGTGCCAACAGGAGGTAGACTGGTGCAGATCACTGTGACAGATGGATATGATTTGGTAAAGTTTCTTTTGGAAATGTGCAAAGTCCCTAGTTGGGGAATATCAAGGGAGGAATGGAGTTTTTTTTTTTTTTTAGATGTTGATGAAACTTTATTTTATTAATTTATTTATATGCGGTGCTGAGAATTGTACCAAGTGCCTCACGTATGCTAGGCAAGCGCTCTACCACAGAGCCACAACCCTAGCTCAGGAATGGAGTTTTTGTGTCATTTTGTACCTCCAAACTCCCTCCCTTTGCATAGCAATTTCATCCTCGGTGTTTCTTATTTGTAATCTATAATCAGCAAGTCACATTACATTACTATGTGTCTAAAATACCTAGCTCAGTGGTAAAGTGCTTGCCTGGCATATGTGAGGCACTGGGTTCAATCCTTAGCACCACATAAAAATAAATAAAAATACTGTGTGTTCATTTACAACTAAACATTTTAAAATATAAAATAAAATACCTGGCAATTTGAGTACTAAATTTATCAGAGTTGAATCAAGATTAGCTTTAGTTTTTGCGGCTAGCAGTTCATATATTAATTTTCCCCCTTTATTTTGAGAAGGATCTGAATTCTGAGTTTCATTTGTGATTAATTTCCTTTGGTGAATTTAAATAATAAAACCACAGTTACTATTTAAAAGTAGGAGAATAGACTGGGCTTGGTGGCTCACACCTCTAATCCCAGCCACTTGGGAGCCGGAGGCAAAAGAATTGCAAGTTGGAGGCCAGCCTGAGCAATTTAGTGAGACCCTGTTTCAACATAAGGTTTAAAAAACAAGTTTGGGGTATAGCTTAATGGTAGAGCCTAGCATTTGTGGGACTATGGGTTCAATCCCCAGTACTGAAAACAAAATTAAGAGAATAATGAAAAAATATTCAGGATTATGAACTTTAAAAAGCTTGTTCCAAAAGAGGATATAATTAGTAAACTCCACTTGTTTTAAAATGTGTGTATAAAAATGTATATTTACAGCAAAATACTAAAATATACTAATGTATTAATAATGCTTACATGTTACAGTAAGATTATAGGCAATTCATTTTCCTCTGATTTTCTCATTTTGCCAGTGTTGGTGATTGAACCCAGGCCTTCTGCACACTAAGCAAGTGCTCTATTACTAAGCCACATTGCCAGCCCCCCACAATATACTTTTAAAGTCAGACAAAACACAATAAATGTTATATTAAAAAACTTTAATATAGGCTGGGGCTGGGGCTCAGTGGTAGAGCACTTGCCTACCATACATGAGGCACTGAGTTCAATCCTTAGCACCACATAAAAATAAACAAAATAAAGGCATTCTGTCCATCTACAACTACAAAAAAATTTTAAAACTTTAATGATATTTAAATGGAATATTACATTTAGCTATAAATAAATTTGTTTAATGATTTTCTACTTTCCCTGTTTTTGTGATATAACTTGTTAGGGAAAAGAAGAAGAAAAGAAAATGATATTTATCCTGAGTCAAAATGGGTTGTCAAATGTGTAGGAAATGTCTCTATTTGAATTTAATTATAAAGTGATGTTTCTGCCAACAGAAAGGTTACAAAGGAGATACTCCAGTTACTTTTGTTCGAGCGGAATTCAATCAGGTGACTCTGGGAGACTCTGCAAAAATTACTGTCTCTTCAGAGGGAACTGCAAAGTACAACTTCACTAGCAGTTTTGAGTTCAATCCTGAAGGAGGAATCACTTTGAATGACCTCGCTCACAATCCTGTATTCTGTAAGTCCTTGTGATTCTAAAAAATGTTAGTTATATGAGTATTATATGAGAAGATTCTGAGACACCTAATAGGTGACAGTTGAATATGCCTTATTCCCTGACTTTAAGAATAATGAAATAGGGGCTGGGGATGTGGCTCAAGCGGTAGCGCGCTCGCCTGGTGTGCATGCAGCCCGGGTTCGATCCTCAGCACCACATACAAACAAAGATGTTGTGCCTGCCGAAAACTAAAAAATAAATATTAAAAAATTTCTCTCTCTCTCTCTTTCTCTTAAAAAAAAAAAGAATAATGAAGTATACTTTGAGTCCTGTCTGATTTGGCAACAGTCACCAGGACCTATTAATTTAATCAATTTTAATCAAAAACCTTTGACATCTGACTGAATTTTGCAGTCTTTATCCTCTACATAGAGTTGAGATTCCCTCTCCTTTGTATTCCTTTATTTAAGGTTGCCAAACTTAGAAAAAAGTGGGGGAAAAAAGCAAAATATGTGTCATACTTATACTTAAAAATTATTCATTGTTTATTTGAAATTTAAATTTAACTGGGCATCCTATATTTTATCAGGCACCTATATCTGTTCTTTTGTAGTGTAGCCATTATTCATTTGCCTTTCTTGCTAGAGTAGGTGCTTTTGAAATCAAGATTGAACTCTCAGTATTTTTAGACTTTCTAGTGCATCCCTTTGTTGAAAGAATGAAAAAGAGGGATGGATGGTTAATATATCCTTTCTTCCTTACCTTTATGATTTCAAAATGTGCAGTATTGTCCCTGTTGTAATGTCTTGTATCTGTTTACTAGTCTAAAACTTTTTTGGTTTTGTTCTGTTTTAATCTGTTATCTTCTTTCATTTTGTAATTTTTTAATTACACCTCTGGGATGCCTTCTGGAACCCAGATTCCAAGATCCCCAAACTTAGATGAGAACTGGAAATGTATATAGTATTCTAGATTTTCAGTATTCTGATCCTGTATCTTTCTTTCCATAAGAATTACTTGGGGCTGTGGGACCACATCTTCAGGTCCCCACATCAGAGCACCAAATTCATAATTGTTAGAGGAGGAGTCTAAGAAATCAGTCACCATTTGATCCACACTCTCTCCCAAGTATCTTCTTCTCTCTTTGTTCTGTGTTTCTTTGCAATCCCAAATAGGAGGAGTAATTCTGATTGCATTCTTCACAAGTATGTTGGATGGGAAAAACAGAACTGAATATTCTTTTTGTGCAACCAGAGACACTGGGCACCATGGTGCACCCTTGTAATATTAGTGCCTGGGGAGGTTGAGGAAGGAGGATTCCAAGTTCAAGGACAGCCTTAGCAACTTAGTGAGATGGTGTTTCAAGATTAAAAAAAAAAAAAAATGAAAAGGACTGGGTATGTGGCTCAGTGGTAAAACACCACTGGGTTTGAAACCCCACCCCCCAAAAAAACGGAAAGAGAGAAAAATACAAAGAAAGGGAAACCCCTTTGTTCACAGAAGCAAAGCAAGAATTAACACCTGGGAAACTTGAACAGCTGCCATCGATGTATAAATGGTGGTGGTGTTGGTGTTGGGGGAGAGGGCAGTACTCTAAAACCTACGGGCTTGGGTTTTAATGCTCTTACAAGGACAAAAAATCTTGGACTGCTACAGATGAAGAGTTGAGACTGACACCTCCCTACCACAAGCTAAGACTCCTAAAAAGAACGGTCTAGGGAAAAAATAAATTGGCTCTCCGTTATCTCTAAAATAGAAATGAGCCTCCCTTAAGAATTAGTAGTTGTAGGCTTGTGCCAGCTATTAAAGAACATATTTTGGAGCTGGGGTTATAGTTCAGTGGTAGAGTGCCTAACACATGTGAGGCATTGGGCTTGATTTTCAGTACCACATAAAAATAAAATAAAGGTATTATGTCCATCTAAAACTAAATATATATATATATATATATATATATATATATATATATATATATATATTTTTTTTTTTTTTTTTTTTTTTTTTTTTTCCTTAAAATACACAGGAACATTTAGGAACACACAAGAAACATACTAAAAACTGGCCACATTATAGGCTGTAAATCAAGTCCTACCAACTACCAAAGAATCTTAGCAGATTAATCTTAACAGACTAAGTTTTCTGGCCAAAATACAACAAATAAGAAAATTAGAAATCAATACAAAAAAGATTTTTTAAAAAATCCACATGGAAATTTAAAAACACTCATGAATAATTCATGTGACAAAGAAGAAATCATTATAAAAATTGCAAAGCATTGTCAAAACTTGTAGAAGGGCAGGGGTTGTAAGTTGGTGGTAGAGACTTGTTTACCATGCATGAGGCCCAGCACCACAAAACAAAACCCGTGAGATATAGTTAATGTGGTAATTAGAAGTACCTTAATAATTTTTAGTGTGTTCATTAGAAATCAAAAAGAATTTAAAACAGAGCTTCTTCTGAGAAGATGGAATAGATGTATTTTTCTATATTCCTCCTACTAAGTACAACTCAAAATGAATAATTTATATAAAACAAGCATAAGAGACTCTGAAAGGTAGAAAGAAGAAACCTTGAAACTGAGGAATGACATAATGGTGAATTCCTTAGATTTTCTTTTTGCCTTATGTATGTCCCGGACTTGGTGCTGGAGAAGTTGGCAAGCTAGAAAAACCAATGGGTATAGATATTTTTTATTTTTTATTGTATTTAGAGAAAGAGAGAATTTTTTAATATTTATTTTTCAGTTTTCGGTGGACACAACATCTTTATTTTATTTTTATGTGGTGCTGAGGATCGAACCCGGCACTCTGCGCATGCCAGGCGAGCGCGTTACAGCTTGAGCCACATCCCCAGCCCCTATAGATGTTTTTTAAAAGCCTAATAAAATTTTGCTCTTTCCAGTCAAAACACCAGGAAAGGGGAAGCCTAATAAGACAACTTTTAGGCAATAACTGCTTTTTTCCAGCCAAGTACTCCAGGAAAAAATGGCTTTCTTCTCAACCCAAGCTGAGTGGGAAGTCTAGACTACCACCATCACAAAGCAGTAATAAGGTACCCAAATACCCTTGTGGTACCAGAGAAGACCAAATAGGGAGCCAGAACTTCATCTTCTTTGGCAATAGTCTTCTCCCTGTTTCGTCCTGCTCCCCCACCCTCACCTTCGTGGTCAAGACCACATTGAGGACCTTGTGCTTATAAACTGTCATTAACAAAGTATCCCTCTACTCTACTGGGGTGATGTCAGAGGAGGCCTAGTACAGGTTCAGAACTTTCATTATCACCTAGGGTTAAAGAGTCCACAACCACTGCAGGATCTGTGATAACCAAATAAGGAAGTAGAACTCCTGATTCCTCCTCGGCAGTAATAATGAGCTGCCTCCCTTAGGTGTCAATGGAGGCTGAGTTGGGAACTGAGAATTCTACTCCCACTTAGCAATAAGGAAGCAGCACCTTCTCCCCTTTTTTTCTTGAAACTTAGACAAAGCTAGCTAAAACAAAAGATCCAGAGTTTTTACAAAGATTCAGAGTTTCAGTACATAATAGAAAAAGTCCAGGTTTCAACTGAAAATCATGGTATCCAAGAACTGGAAGATCTCAAACTGAAATTAAAAGGCAGTCAGTAGATGCTAACACCAAGATAACAGATATATTAGAATTGTAAGACAAGGATTTTAAAGAAGCTGTGATCAAAATGCTTCAATGAGGGCTGAGGCTGTAGCTCAATGGTAGAGCACTTGCCTAGCATATGTGAAGCCCTGGGTTCGATGCTCAGCACCACATAAAAATAAATAAATAAAGGTATTGTATCCAACTACAACTAAAAATAAAAAATAAAAATATTAAAATGAGCCAGGCATGGTGATATTGATCAATGCAGCAACACCATTTGACAAAATCCAATACCAATTCACAATAAAGTAGTTGGGCTGGGGTTGTGGCTCAGCAGTGGTGCACTTGCCTAGCACAAGTGAGGCGCTGAGTTTGATCCTCAGCCCCACATAAAAATAAATAAATAAAGGTATTGTGTCCAACTACAACTAAAAAAAAAAATATATATATACATATATATATATATATATATATATATATATATATATATATAAATATGAATAGTTTTAACTTTTTCAACTTGATAAAGACTGAAATTACACTTAATGGTGAAAGAACGAATGATTTCCAAGATCAGGAATAATTCAAGGATGTCTGTTCTCACTATTCTAAATTCAACATGGAATTGGAAGTCCTAGACGATGCAGTGAGATCTGGGAAGAAATACAAGGCTTACAGATCTGAAAAGAAGAAGTAAAAATACTGCTATTTGCAGAGGAAATGATGATCCATGTAGAAAAAATATACCAAGGAATCTACAACACTTAAAAAATAATAAATGAGTTAAACAATATCACAGGATAAAAGAATGTGCAAAAATCAATTATATTTCTGTATACTTGTTATAAATATTGACATCAATATTTATAACAATAAATATTGTTATAATACTATTTTGTAATTGCCTTAAAATTTAGTGTAAAATGCATATATAGGTCTTTTAAAAATTTTTTTGTGGTTGTAGATGGACAGAATGCCTTTATTTTATTTGTTTATTTTTATGTAGTGCTAAGAATGGAACCCAGTGCCTCACACATGCTAGGCAAGCACTCTGCCACTTAGCTACAGCCCCAGCCTCATGTATAGGACATTTATGCTGAAAACTAGACACTGCTAATGCATGAATCATAGAGGATCTAGATAAATTGATATATGGTGTATAGAACTGGAAGACTGTACATATTTAAGGTATTAGTTCTTCCCACATTGATATATGGATTGAATATCATTCTTCTCAAAAATCCCAGCAAGATTTTTGTAGATATGGAAAAGATTATTCTTCTTTAAAAAATACTTTTAGTTGTAGATAGACACTATACCTTTATTTTATTTATTTATTTTAATTTGATGTTGAGGATCAAACCCAATGCCTCATACATACTAGGCAAGTATTCTACCACTGAGTTACAACCTCAGCCCCTGGAGAGGATTATTCTTAAATTTATATGGAAAGGTAGAAGAACTAAAATATCTAGAACAATTTTGGAAAAGAATGAATTGGGATGAATTAGTATCTGTATTTTAAGACATCTATCTATAGGAGTCAAAGTTGGTATGAGTGGAAGAAAAGATACATAGATTAGTAGAATGGAACAGGAAATCCAGAAATAGATCCAAATATGTCCAACTGATTGTTTTTAAATGAAAGTGCAAACCCAATTAATTGTAGAAAATGATGCTGGGGCCATTGGACATCTATAGGTAAAGAAATGAACCTCAATATGTCTCACATCTGACACAATAACTAGCTTTAAGATAGGTCACAGAATTAAATGTAAAGCTACAGAACTTTAAGAAAAAAAATCTTAGGAGAAAAATCAGGATATACGGTAAAACAAAGCATTCTTAGACTGAAGAACAAATCATTATCCATAAAAGGAAAAAAAAGAGGAAGAATGGGACTTTGTCATAATTAAAAACTCTTGCTCTTCAAAAGACATTGTTAGGAGGACAGGCTGCAGAGTGAGAGGAAGTATTTGCAAAGCACAAAACAGGAATATCTAGAATTTTAAAAAGTCAACAGTGACACAAAACAATCACAACCCAAACAAACCAGCCAGAAAATAGGCAAAAGACATGAGACATTTCACCAAAGATAAACAGATGGCAATTTAACACATGAAGATATTCAACATCTATCACCAGACAGTGGCGCTCTCCTGTAATTCCAGTGACAGGCTGAGGCAGGAGGACTGCAAGTTTGTGGCCAGCGACTTAGTGAAAATGAAAAACAAAAAGGGCTAGGGAGGTAGTTCAGTGCTAAAGCACCCCTGGGTTCAATCCTCAGTTTTGCAAAAAAGATAATTCAGCATCACTAGCCACTAGAGAAATGTGAATCAAAACCACAATAGGTTATTACTGCACACCTAACAGAATGGCTTACCTTGAACAAGGATAAAACTGTATAAAAGGAAGCTTCCTCTTTGTTAATGGGAGTTTGATAACAATGCCTAAGTCTTCTCAGATAGTGAAAGAGGACCTAATTTTTGAGCTCTTGTATATACAAAAATGGTCACAAAATTTTTAAGTTATAATCTATTTTATTTTTTGCAGTTCAGGGGATCAAACCCAGGGCCTCATGCATACTAAGCACATGTGCTACAAGTGAGCTACATCCCCAGCCATTTGTGACATATTAAAAATCCATCTTTAATAAATTGATGGGCTTAGCCAGGCATGGTGGCACACGCTTGTAATCCCATTGGCTCAGGAGTCTGAGACAGGAAAATCACGAATTCAAAGGCAGCCTCGGCAATGGTGAGGCACTAAGCAACTCAGTGAGACCCTGTCTCTAAAAAAAAAATACAAAATAGGGCTGGGGATGTGGCTCAGTGGTCCAGTTCCCCTGAGTTCAATCCCTGGTACCAAAAAGTATATAAAATAAATTGATGTGCTTAACAACCATAAGAAGATTGAAAACAAATGACTTAAACATTTAATTCAAGAAGCTAGAATAATAATAGGGTAACCCAAAGAAAGTATCTTAAAATTAAGATTAAAAAATAAGAAATAATGAAATGGAAAACAAGAATTACTAAACAAAAATGCTTCTTAAAAAGACTAACCTTAATTACTAACAAATAGGCAAGATTGAGCCATAGAAGAAGGAGGGAGGGGGTGAAAAGGGGAGGAAAGAGAATGAAGTGACACAATGATATTAGGAAGAAAATGGACCATAACTACAAGAAGAATGTCATTTTTTAAATTATAAAAGGATATTCTGCCATTACTTTGGAAAACTTAGATTAATGGACAACATTTTGGAAAATGGAAATGGGGAAAAAAATTAAAAAGAGGTAGAATTTATTGAGTAAGAAACTAAGAGACATCAGCTAATCAAAGTTGTAGACAAATGGAACTTGATTCAAACAAACTAAAGAAAATGGTGTTGAAGTACAAGTTTGAATAAAAAGAAAGACATACTGTTCTTAGGAATGCTCAACCTTATAAAGATGCCATTTCCCTGTTTATAAATTTATTGTGATCTTTGTAAGACTGCCAACATTTTTTTTTCCCAGAGATGGGTATTAAACCCAAGGCCTTGCATATGCTAGACAAACACTCTACCATTCTACCAGCCCTATTTTATTTTTAATTTTAGAGTTCTTTTTTAAAAAATTTTTTATAGTTGTCAATGGACCTTTATTTTTAATTTATTTATATGTGGTACTGAGAATTGAACCCAATGCCTCACACTTGCTAGGCAAGAGCTCTACCACTGAGCTACAATCTCAGCCCCTTTTGAGAGTTCTTATAGAAAAAAAGATTCTTTTTTTTTTTTTTTAAGAGAGAGAGAATGAATTTTAATATTTATTTTTAGTTTTTCGGCAGACACAACATCTTTCTTTGTATGTGGTGCTGAGGATCGAACCCTGGCAGCAGGCATGCCAGGCGAGCGTGCTACCGCTTGAACCACATCCCCAGCCACCCCCAAAAAAAGATTCTTGATGTAAGAATGATCAGGAAATTCTGAAAAGAAGGGTAACGAGTTATTAGTTCTATATGATAGAATGTAATATACAAACAAAATGGAACATTGTAGTCGCAGGCATGTGTAGTCATAAAGCTCACTGGAACAGACTGGAATATCCAGATGTAGTCACTAGTACTTCTGGTAAATTAACATATGATTCAGATAATATGTCAAATCAGTGGGGGGAAAGATCTGTCACTCTCTTTTTGTGATGCAGGGCCTCACACATGCCAGGCAAGCACTTCACTGTCGAGCTAGCTACATTCCCATAGGGAGAAAAGATGGATTAAGTAATGAACAGTGCTGGGATATCTGGAAAACAAATGTAACTAATCTCAAAATTATGCCAAAATATGCAGCTGGGTATGGTGGCGCACAGCAGTAATCCCAGTGGCTTAGTAGGCTGAGAAAGGAGAAGAGCAAGTTCAGAGCCAGCCTCAGCAACTGCGAGGCGCTAAGCAGCTCAGTGAGACCCTGTCTCTAAATAAAATACAAAATAGGGCTGGAGATGTGGCTCAGTGGTCGAGTATCCCTGAGTTCAATCCCAGGTATCAAAAAAAATTTTTTTTTAAATTATGCCCCAAAAATTTACAGATGGACAAAATGTGTGAAAAATTAAAGTATGCAGGTACTATAAGAAATCATGGAGTTGAAAAAATAAATCAGAGTGGCAAAGCATTTTTAAGTATTTTATAACTATTGCAGCCACAGGGTGGAAGAAAGGGCAGTTTACATAAGTAACTATAAAATACAGGCCATAAAATGGGATGCAATTTATAATTAATTTCTTGACAAAAGGCACATTTCCCTTTATATCAGTAAGAATATCAGCAAGGGGCTGGGATTGTGGTTTAGCGGTAGAACACTCACCTAGCATGGGCGGGACCCGGGTTCAATCCTCAGCACCACATAAAAATAAAGGCATTGTGTTGTGTCCATCTACACCTAAAAAATAAATTAAAAAAAAAAAGAATATCAGCAAGACTCTAATAGAAAAACACAAAACATTGAAAACTACACAGTAAAGAAAACATATCTGGTCCTTAAAAATGTGAAAAATATTTAGTCTCACTTTAATGAGAGAAACACAATTATGTTTAGATGCCATTTCTATCGGGTTATAAAGGTCACAGTTTGTTAGTATACTATATAGACAAATATGTTGTCCAACTCATATTATTTTTGCTGAAAATGCTGAAGCTGAACCTAAGTTTCTAGGAAACACAGTAATTGAAAACAAATACCATGAAGAAAAAAGATAAATTCAGACAGTGTGATGTTCTCTTTAACTACTGGCCTAGTGCCTTCAACAAGCCAATGTCATAGGAGAAAAGTATGTGGAAAGCAGGAATTTTTTAAATGAAAAGAAACTTAAGAAACTTGACAACCAAATGTAACCATGTGGTCTTTGATTGGATCCTGGTTTGATCAAACTAGCTACAAAATAAATTTGGGGGAATTGGGAAATGCTAAATATAGACTGGACATTAGATGAATTTTAGGAATCATGTTTAATATTTTATCAAATATTTGCTAGATGTGATAAAAGTATTTCATTTTTTAATACCTTTATTTTATTTATTTTTATGTGGTGCTGAGGATCAAACCCCTAGGGCCTCACACATGCCAGGCAAGTGCTGTACCACTGAGCCACAACCCCAGCTCAAAGTATTTCAGTTTTGTAGGAAAATGTCATGTTGTGGCTTTGTATACATTAGTATTTAGGAGTAAAATGCATATAATTTATTCGAAGCTATTTCATCAAGCAAGGCAAATATGATGAAAGTATTTTGGCAAACAAAATCATATATAAGGAAGCAAATATGACAACTTTCTAACAATTACTAAATTTAGGTGATGGTTGTATGGATATTCATTATGCTATTCCACTTTTTAGTGTATTTGAAAATTTCATCATTAAGTGTTAAGCATACCAAGTAATGCTCTAGTGAAAATTCTGGTACATCCTTGTGTGCCGTGGGGATCCTGTCAAAGTCTCCTAAGCCCTGTCCTAGGCAAGATGGAAAGATCTAATGCTTTTCAAACTTCAGATTTTAAATTTAGTTATCCTAAAATAATTCAATTTAGGGGGGATCATAATCACTGATCTTTTATCCTACAGAAAGTACTTAAGGTTTTTGAGTAGTAAGGGTTAATATTATATGAAATTTTGGCATCAGATAGTCACATATATCGGTTACCTTTAAACATATGTATATGCATGATTATGTTATAAAATCCATTTCTTATTATAACTTGTAGGCAAAAAGCTCAAAAATTACTGAATTTGTTTAGTACTTTGCATTGGAAGTCACTGATGTTAGTGCTTTCTTGGGTTACACAGTTTTTGTTTGTTCGTTTTTGTTTTTTTCTGTGCTAGGATGAATCCTAGGGCCTGCCCATGCTGGACAAGTACTCTGCTACTGAGCTATGTTCCCAGCCCAAGTTAATTTTCCTTAACTTAAATTTATTTGCTTTACTTGGTTATCTGATGGGTGATTAGAGTTGTTCTCATTTTATTTGCTTTGATTTTTTAGTAACTGTGACTGAAATTTTACAAAAGGAAAAGAAACAGAAAGATGAGAAGAACTTAATATTAGGTCAAGCTGTGGTGGATCTTCTTCCCTTACTGGAAGGTCAGATATATGATTTTCTCAAAAGCAGAAATATGAAAGTGCATATTTAGATGCAAAGTGTTGCAAAACACAGCCTAAATGAATTTGGAGGATTTAAGAAAAATATGAGCACATTTATTTCTGTCTGCAACACTAATTTAACTCTTCCTTCTTTGGCTCAACTTGTCTTCCTTTCACAGGAGAGAGTTCATTTGAAATGGTGGTTCCTTTGCATCCTGTGCAGGGCTCACCCTTAGAAACCCCTCGACCAGGCTCTAAGGTAATCAGTTTTAACTCTTTAACATTTCAGCCTTCCATTCAATATTATAATGAGTCTGTCTGCTTATAAGGTTCAATTCAGTTGAGTCCAATTCATTGGTCACCTTTTTTATTTTCCCCACAGCACAATAATGCTAGGTTCTAGAAAACAGATGAATAAATCCTACCTTCTAAGAGCTCACAATCTATGGATATAACCCAGTGTGATGAAATGGTGGTGGGGGGACATGTGGGCACAGAGCAGATATTGTTGGTTTTGCCCAGGAGTAGATATAAGAAAGGCTTAGCTATGGAAATTCTTCTGAGCTGTGTGCTGATGAATCAATAGTATATGAAAGCACATAGCACACTTAAAGACATGTAGCCAGACTCTGGCTAAAGATTTCTAATTCAGCAGTTCTATCCCAGATCCCTGTCGTGAATTGTAGAATTCATACTTTACAGCCACCTGCTATATTTCTCTCTAATGTTACCCCATAGGCACCTAAAATTCAACATTACAAGTCTAAACTCAGTATCTTTCCTAAAACGTACTCTTCCTTTTTTCTTAGTTCTTTTGACTGGTGGCATCACCTAGCTGTGAAATCAGAGTCCAGAATCTGTCACATTCCTCAGATCCCAACCTCAACCAGTTTCCAAATTCACCTTTCACTAAATCCAGCCCTTTCCATCTCCTAAATTTCTTCATATTCTTCCTGGAATCACTCCTGCTTGTTATTGCCCCATCATCTCTTATCTGAATCATTATCAATAATCTTGTATCTGCCTTTTCCTTTCTCAGTTCACCCTTCCTACTGCTTGCACAGTGACTTCAAAGTGAATTTGAGGGGCTGGGGTTGTGGCTCAGTGGTAGAGCGCTTGCCTAGCACATGCGAGGCGCTGGGTTCAATCCTTGGCACCACATAAAAATAAATAAGTAAAATAAAAATATCAAAATACCAACTATAAAAACTAAAAAAAAAAAATTTTTAAGTGAATTTGATGGTGACTGGACATGTAGCTCAGTGGTAGAGCACTTGCCTAGCATGTACAAGGCCCTTGGTTTAATCCCCAGGAACACACACATACACACACACACACACACCACAATGAATTTGATCACATCTCTTATCTTACCCTTCTTAGTATATGGTGTGGTTCATGGGTTCACCACTCTACAGTGTGTACAGTCTAAACTGTGTACAGGTTTAGATCCAGATGCCTTAGTGGCCATATGACATCTTTGTAATGGGAACTTTCCACTATTTCAACCATATCTCCCAGCACTCCTGTCCTTGTATTTTATATTCTAAATCCTGAACTACTTCTTACACAGGTGAATGGAATACACCATACTGTTTCAGTCTCCTTTTGCATCAACTCTTCTTTTGATCCAGAATTGTTTTATTTTTATATCTTTACTTATCTAGGTTGCAAACTGGTATTCATCCTTTAAAAGTCAACTCAGGGGGGCTGGGGCTGTAGCTTAGTGATTGTTTGCCTAGCACATTGAGGCCCTGGGTTCAATCCTCAGTACCATATAAAAATAAATAAAAATAAAGGTGTTATGTCCATCTACAATTAAAAATTTTAAAAAGAGTTAAAAGAAAAAGTTTCAACTCAGATGTCATCTCTAATTCCTCCCTAGCTCATTAATCAATTATTCATATCTTCCTTGGTGCTTCTCAACTAGAGCATTTTGTATATAGGTCTCTTAATACGAGTTTCATGATGAAAGAAACACTATCTTCATCTTTATATCCCTAGTGCTGTAGTAAAGTGAAAACATCTAATTATCAATCAACACATATTTTAAACCTACTTCGTATTATATTCTGTGTGAAAATGTTAGAGATATAGAAAATATTACTATTTTTAATTAACAAATTAATTAATAAAATCCTGTTAATTAAGCTTAACAGTGATATGAGATAATGGGGAAAAAAGGAAAGCCAATGGCAAAAATTTTTTAAATGCTACATAATTTTATTCTTTTATTTTTTATGGTGCTGAGGGTCAAACCCAGGGCCTCATGCATTGTAGGCAAGCTCTCTACCACTGAGCTTCAAACCCAGCCCTAATTTTATTCTTTTATAGCAATGCAGTCTTGAAGTTAAAGTATCTGTGGCAGAGCCCTTACTGACTGCAGCACAGGTCTTGGGGAGCAATCTACTGAAGGTCACGTTGGAGGGTGCCTACTCTGTGCCTGAATCCTTCGTTCCAACAGGGACTCAGCAGAACTACATGGTTGGTCTGCAGGTTCCATCACTTGGAGAGGTAAAGCCCTATCACCAGACATTTATATAGCATCAAATGTGTCTACACTCATATGGCTGAGATTCGCATCAACTAAGCATTAATTCAAAACATTATTTTATTAATTTCTGAGATTTATGTTAGACTTAAAAATAAAGTTTATTTCTGTTTATATACATATTTTTATATTTATAATTAACATGGTCATTGTATATATTACATATAATTTTTATTAATAGCATATGCTTATTGTAGAATATATGCAAGATATTTAAAAATTTCAGTATGTGTTATTGTTATGCATGTATTTTGTGGGTTTTATACAGTGTATTTTATTATACAGAGCTTTCTCTTAATTCCAGGTTATTTTCTTAAGCCAAATTTCTAAATGTAAGAACTAGGTATGAGTTAATTTTTGTATATTGTGTTAGGTAATGGCACAATATTATTCTTTTTCATGTGACTATCCAGTTTTTCCATCACCATTGGCACCCTTAATTTTGACAATTTTTGTCAGCATTCTTATTGTTATGAAGTAACAGATTTTCAAAGGCCCTTATCCTGCTATTCTGTAAGTGCCAGACTTTTATAAAAGATTTTTAAGTTTAACCCAAAGAAATAGAATTATTAAATTTCTCATATGTAGATTTTTTAAAAAAATGTTTATTTTTTAGTTGTAGTTGGACATAATACCTTTATTTTACTTATTCATTTTTATGTGGTGCTGAGGATCGAACCCAGGGCCTCACACATGCTAGGCAAGCACTCTACCACTGAGCTACAACCCCAGCCCTCTCATATGTAGATTTTAAATTTTATTAGAGGCTGCAAAATTACTTTCCATACTTGTACCAATTTACATTCCTCATCAACAACGTATAATACTATTTCAATTCATAATTTTGTCAACACTTGATATTTTTAGACTTTGCTTTTGCCAATCTGTGGTATTTCGTTGCTTTAATATACATTTCACTGATTAATTAATTAATTTATTTTTGGTACTGGGGATTGAACCCAGGGGCACTCAACCACTGAGTCACATATCCAACTCTTTTTATTTTTTGTTTTGAGGTAGGGCCTTGCTAAGTTGCTGCAGCTAGCCTTGAACTTGTGATCCTCCTGCCTCAGCCTCCAGAGTTACAGGGATTACAGGCGTGCACCACTACACCCAGCTTCACTGATTATTAATTATACAAAGCTTATTTATTTTTAAATGTTGGATTTTTCAATTTGCTTTTCTATAGATTGACTATTCTTATCTTTTGCTAATTTCCATTGCAAATAAGCTTTAGATAAATTAAGGGATATGAAAATAAATGCCTATAAAATCATCAGATTTTGTTTTTTCAAAGGATAATTTTTAAACAAATGTAATTGCCTCATATACAAAATGACAGTCTTATCAAAGATTTTATTTAACTAATTGGTAAGGGAATCCGTAGAATGGGAAGAAGTGACCTATGAGTAGGTATCAGGAATGCTGAAATAACTTTTCTAATAATTCAAAACTTATTAGTCCTAGGGTATTAACCAATTACATTGCCACTAGACAAAATGTATATTTGCGTAACTATAGACAAGAATAATTTGCATTATCAACAATTTTATAAAAAGTAAAATGGCATAAAGACAATGAAGGGCACGCCATACCCCTACACAGAATCAGATAATCATGAAAAGATATGTTTTGTAATAGACATTCCCGTAATCACTTTGTCCTTTTCAAAGTTTTTTACACTTTTTTCTCATTGTTGTATTTATTCTATAGAAGGACTATCCCATTTTATTCAAGAATGGAACACTGAAGCTTGGAGGGGAAAGAGAAACTTTTCCCCGACCCAAAAAATGGCCTATTCCCAACATTCTGGCTCCAGGAGCTAATAATATTCCTGATGCGTACATTGTTGGTGGTCCCTATGAGGAAGAAGAAGGAGAACTCAACCACCCTGAGGTGAAAGTGAACAGGTTTTTGTGATAAACTCAGGGCATTTTCGAATCACTAGTTTATGTGCATCTGTCACTTATCAAAATAAAAGAATTATATATCAAAACACTTAACTATCTAATTCTGATGGGAATGTCCCTTTAATGTCTATGTGTGGGGGGATGCTGGTGATTGAACTCAGGGCACTCTACCACTGAGCTATAGCCCCAACCCTTTTTTTATGTTTTATTTTGAGACAGGGTCTCAGTGAGTTGCTCAGGCTGGTCCTGAACTTGTGATCCTCAGCCTTTGAGTAGCTGAGATCACAGGTGTATGCCACTGTGCCCAGTTTGATTTCTTAAGTCTAGTAAGTAATTTATGTCAAATTTACTCTTTGTTTTTTGAATAGATAATAATTCAGTCACAGTTTAAAATAAAAAATTCAGCTATATACAGTGAAAATCTCCCTCCTAGTCTATCTCTTCTCCTAAACCCTTCTCCTATCCCATTACCTAGTTAGTCACCTCTATTACAGTTTCTTGTGTTTCTTTCCAGATACTTTTTATACATATAAAAGCAAATAGGGTTGGGGTTGTGGCTGGGTTGGGGTTGTGGCTCAGAGGTAGAGCACTTGCCTAGCATGCGTGAGACACTGGGTTTGATCCTCAGCACCACATAAAAATAAAGATATTGTATCCACCTATAACTAAAAAATAAATATTAAAAAAAAATAAATTAAAGCAAATATACAAATGGTCAAAGGAAGATTAAAGACAGAAGCATTTAGAAAATTAAGGGGAAATTTTCCTTACATAGAATAAAAGGGAGTCAGATTTCAGAAGGACTGGCTCACCAGGTAAAAAATAATAAGTACTTAAAAGGGAACATCACAAAATTACTAGGGTCGCCACAGTTACAGTCTGTTCATGATGAAAAACTCCAGTTTTTTCACTGTTTATCAGATTTAAAATGGTCATGAAACATCCTCAGAGATTGGCACAGTGAAAGGGATGAAATTGTTTTTCTTTAGTAAATCCAGATTCACTGGAAGTATTCATAGTCAGGAAGACACTGCTATTATTTCTTAGGATATGAAGTGTTTCTGTTTTTTTAAACTGGGGGTAGGAAGTGCTTACTCATATTGAGAATAGGGGGAATATAACTCTTGCCTCATACATGCTCATACACTAATACACACGTACCTGTGCTGCTTCCCCATCATTTGTTTACACATATGTAAAGGTATGCACAGTTACACCATTATGCAGGTTGCTTTGTTTCACTTTATCTTGAACTTTTTTTTTATATCTCTACATAATGAGCATTTCATTATTTTTCTTTCTTTTATGAACTTGCATTATGTTATGACATTGTTTGGACATAGTTTAATTTATTTAGTTTCTTATTAGTGAACATTCAGGTTTTTGAAATTATTCTTTCTTTTTAAAACCTATTTTATTACAACACATAATTTCTCAGTGGCATAGAAAATAGTGTAAATACATTTGCAAATGTTTCTTTTACTAGCTGATAATCATTAGGGGAATTATTCAATAGTACAAGTTGTAAAATGAGGATGGTTGAAATTATTTTTATTACCTGACTGTAAATATTTACAACAATACTGATAAAACTAGCAGTATTTTAAAAATATTGTGCAGTATCTTTTCTTATCATTGTGGTAGGTGAAAGTTTATATTTTCCTTAGATTTATATTTTAATTTAGATCAACTCTCTTATTTATTTATTACCAGGGATTGAACCCAGGGGCATGCAACCACTGAGCCACATCCCCAGCCCTCTTTATATTTTATTAGAGATAGGGTCTCACTGAGTTGCTTAGGGTTGCTGAGGCTGGCTTTGAACTCTTGATCCTCCTGCCTCAGCCTCCTGAGTTTCTGGATTATAGGTAGGTGCCATCGCACCCAATTTAGATCAGCTCTATTATTTTAGATCTTTAGATTTTATATTATGTTTTAATTTAGATCACTAGTTTTCAACCCTGATTGCACATTAGAATCACTTGAAACCTTTAAAACTATGGAAATGGCCAAGCCTTAAACCAGATGGGTTATGCCAGGTGGCATAGCCCATAATCCCAGTGACTTGGGAAGCTGAGGTAGGAGGAATGCAATGCCAGCTTCAACAACTTGGTGAGGCCCTAAGCAACTCAGCAAGACCTTGTCTCTAAATAAAATAGAAAAATGACTGGGGATGTGGCTCAGTGGTTAAGTGCCCCTGAATTTAATCCCTGGTACCAAAAAAAAAAAAAAAAAAAAAAAAATCTCATCCAGCTTCCACAGGATTTTAATATACATCCCTGCTTAAGGATCACTAATTGAGGTGATGTGAATAAATATTTTGCACTTAGTACTGGACTGATGTATAGATTATGTAAGTAATATACCTTACCTTCTCTATTAGTAAAATACCTGAAAAATTTAAGGTGGTGGTAGTAGCTACAATAGTGGTCATACTTCATAGTAGTTAGAGTGGTAGTAATAAAATATTGCAATCAAATCCATTACAAGAATGCCCCACAGATTGAGTAGGATGAAAATGTGACACATATGGAATAAAATTATTCTTATTATTTTATAGGACAGAGAATTTAGGAACCAAGCAGAGTACACAAAGAAAAGGATTATTTGGGACTTGGAAAGTCGCTGTTACCTTGATCCTCCTGCAGTTGTCAGGTAGGAAGAGAAAGATCATAGGTGGGAAGACAGTTACTTGTGTTGATTTTACTTACATTTGAGTTAAGATGATTTGAGACTTTTTCTTGCTCATATCTGTAAATAGTTAAACTTTGTGTTCTTCTGCTAATAACAGATGTACCTCTTGATGATGGCTTAACCAAGATGTATGTTTATTTCTCTTTCATATAAAAGAAATCCAGAATTGGACTGTGGTGGCTGCACAGTGTTATCAGAAATCTAGGCTTAATCTTTCTTTTTGCTTTACCTTCTTTAATATGTGCCTTCCATCTAAAAGTTTGTCTTATGGTCTAAGATACTGCTAGAGTTTCAGCTTGCACATTTATGTTCCTGGCAGAAAGTTGGAAGAGGGGAAAAGCCACAGGATTTTAAGGAGGTTCTATAAGGAGGTCCTTCTTAGTCCTCTTTATAGAACTTTCTTGGAACCTAGTAACCTCTGTTTACATTTCTTTGACCATCTCTAGATGCAAGAAAGGCTAGAAAATAAGTTGTTTTTTTTGTTTTTTTTTTGGATATATTGTCACCCAAACTAATTCAGGGTTTAATTACCAAAGAATAGGACACTTGATATTGTGTAAGTAACTCTTATTTTCTGTCAGTAATCTAGTATTTAGGGAGAGATGAAAAATAGAGGTTTATCAATATATCTATAATCTGAATGAGCATCTTTGCCCTTTAAAAAATTGGTGGCTTTTTTTTCTCTCAATACTTAAAATATTTTTCTTCACTTCTTTCGTTGCATAGTTTCTGAAGAGAAGTTCAATGTAATTCTTATCCTTATCCCTTTTTTAGGTATGGGTGTTTTTTTTCTATCTCTGGTTTGTTTGCTTGTTTCTTTTTATTTGAAATCATGCAGACTGTTTTTCCTGTAGACTGTGTTTTACATTAGAAATCAATCACCTTGGGGCTGGGGATGTGGCTCGAGCGGTAGCGCGCTCGCCTGGCATGCGTGCGGCCCGGGTTCGATCCTCAGGACCACATACAAACAAAGATGTTGTGTCTGCCGAGAACTAAAAAATAAATACGAAAAAAAATAAAATTAAAAAAAAAAAAAAAAGAAATCAATCACCTTAATATATATATATATATAGAATCCCATCCCCATGACTTAGCTACTTCAAAATTAAATGGCACACTTATAAATATCTATGACATAAAAGAAGAAAGCCCATGAAAATTAAATAAAAAGTGTTTTGAACTAAATGATAATAAAAGCTTAAAATATCAGAATCTCTGGAACAAAATCGTACTCAGATATACACTTATAACTTTTAAAGTATTTGTAACAGAAAGAAGCTAGAGAAAGAAGCTAGATAACAGTCATATTTTCAAATTAAATTGTAGGAAAGAAAAAATAAGAGGAGGAGCAGGAATTTGTGAAATAGAAAAGAAATAATACTACTAAAAGTTGATAAAATTCTAACAAGTATAATCAAGAAAAATATCATTGGAAAGGGAGCTATCAAAACAATCCTGCAGATCCCAATGGCTCGGAAGGCTGAGGCGGAGGGTCACAAGTTCAAAGCCAGCCTCAGCAATGCGGAGGCACTAAGCAACCCAGTGAGACCCAGTGTCTCTAATAAAATACAAAATTGGGCTGGGGATGTGGCTCAGTGGTTGAGTGCCCCTGAGTTCAATCCCTGGTACAAAACAAAACAAAACAACTCTACAGATAGTAAAAATGTATTAAGTTCTTTCTTCCAAGTGGTCTAATCTGTCGGTCTAGTCTGATGCTTTCTACTGAATTTTAATTTGTTTTATTGTTTCCTTTGTTAAGATAATACAACAATTGTATAATTACAATTATGTAGCTTACATAAACTTGGTCTATTTTAAAGGATCAAAACCATTACTTGTCATAGGGCTGGGGTTGTGGCTCAGTGGTAGAGCGCTCGCCTCGCGTGTGCGAGACCCTGGGTTCGAGCCTCAGTCTCACATAAAAATAAATAAGTGAAATAAAAGTACTGTGTCTTCCTACAACTAAAAAATAAACATTTTAAAAAAAACCTTACTTGTTTATACCATCCATGTGAATGATATGTTTTTGCCCATTCTTTCACCTTCAGTCTTTGGATGTCTTTGTCTATGAGGTGAGACTCTTGGAGACAGCATATTTTTAGGTCTTATTTTTAATCCAATCTGCCAGTCTATGTCTTTTTAAAAAATTATACAATATCTTTATTTTTATGTAGTGCTGAGAATCAAACCCAGGGCCTCATGAATATGAAGTAGGTGCTCTATCACTGGCTACAACCCCAGCCCTAATCTATGTATTTTGATGAGTTTAGGCCATTTATGTTCAAGGTTATTATTGAGATATGATTTGTGTTCCCAGTCATTTAGGTTTATTTCTAGTTTTTAATTTGAATTTGTTTCTCCTTTGGATTGACTATTCCTTTAGTGTAGTTCCTCCCCTTGCTGTTTTTCACTTTTATTAATTTCATCTTCATAGAATATTTTCTTGAGAATATTCTGAAGTGCAGGCTTTCTGGTTGCAAATTCTTTTAATTTTTGTTTATCATGGAAGGCTTTTATTTTGTCTTCAAATCTGAAGCTTAATTTTGCTGGATGTAGGATTCTTGGTTGGCATCCATTTTCTTTTAGAGCTTGGTATATATTATTTCCGGACCTCCTGGCATTGAGGGTTTGGATTGAGAAATGAGCTGAGATCTGAATTGGTTTCCCCTCTATGTAATCTGATATTTTTCTCTTGCAGCCTTTAAAATTTTATCCTTATTCTGTATGTTAGGCATTTTCATTGTAATACGACTTGATGTAGGTCTTTTGTAATTTTGCACATTTGGGAAACCTGTAAGCCTCTTGTATTTGATTTTCCATTTCATTCTTTAGCATTGGGAAATTTTCTAATATTATTTCATTGAAAAGATTGTGCATTCCTTTGGTTTGTATCTACTTGCCATTAATCTATCCCAATAAATCTTAAATTTGGTCTTTTCATGTTATCCCATAATTCTTAGAAGTTCTGTTGATGGTTTCTTAACATCTTCTCTCTATGGTCAACTCTATTTTCAAGATTATATATTTTGTCTTCATTGCCTGAGGTTCTGTCTTCCAGGTGGTCTAGTCTGTTGGTGATGCTTTCTACTGAATTTTTAATTTGGTTTATTGTTTCCTTCATTTCAAGGCTTTCTGTTTGTTTCTTTTTCCCCCAGAATCTCTATCTCTTTATTGAAGTGATCTTTTGCTGCCTGTGTTTGCTCTCTTACATTATCCTTTACTTCATAGATCAGTTTAACTAAGTACATTCTAAACTCCTTCTCTGACATTTCTTCTACTATGGTATCGATGGATTCTGTCTTTGGAGTATCTTGGTTTGCTTGGAGCAATTTGTTCCCTTGCTTTTTTTTTTTTTTTTTTTTTAATATTTTTAGTTGTAATTGGTACAATACCTTTATTTATTTATTTTTATCTGGTACTGAAGATTGAACCCAGTACTTCACACATACAAGGCAAGTGCTCTACCACTGAGCTACAGCCCCAGCCCCTGTTTCCTTGCTTTTTCATGTCTGCTCATCTAACAGTATGGACCTGAAGCAATAGTTTCTATCCGTTGTGTTTATAGTGTCCCTGAAGGTTTCTAGTACCTCACTGTTAGGGGGAGACAAATAATAACAACAACCAATGCAAACAATTTACAGCATTAAACCAAATAGTTCCTACTATGGTGTCTGCAGTGTCAATTATCACAGTAAACAGAAATTATATGATCAGTAATGCCTATAATAAGAATAGCAAGTTTGAAAAAGAGTTTTACATTTTCAAATGGTTGACAGGGAAAGAACAGAAGTAATATAAGATGTGATGATTATGAGGGAGGAGGAGAGAAGATAGAAGTAAAATATTAAAGAAGAGTGAAAGAAGAATGAGGAATTGGCTGTTAGTACAAGAAAAGAGAGAATTAATGGAAGCAGGTAGAAAAAAAATACACATAAATTTAACTAAAAAAAATAAAAGAATACAAAACTAAAATATACTAATCAAACATCCTAGTTAACAAAAAAACTAATACATGTAAAATAATTGGCTTCAAAAATGCTAAAGATGAGAAGAAAAAAATAGGAAACTATATAAATATCCATGTACCATTAAGGTCACAATTAAACAGTGAAAAAGAATAATAATTTTAAAAAATGCAATGAAAAGTTAAAGAATTCTTGCCATTGAAGCTTAAAATTCTCTTCTCAGCAGTTTTAGGTGTGGTCTTCTGGAGTGTGATGCTCCACCCTCTGGATTGTTGGAGTGAGTCAGCAACCCTTAAGCAGAATTCCTGGAGGCAGGGTTTAGGCATATGTTGGCTCCAGGCTCTTTGCTGAATGCCAGTTGGTCTGAGGTTTTAAATCTGCACACCTCCAGGGCCCAGTACTTGCTGGTCCAGGTAGGAGGACTTTATACCAGGGCACTCCTGGGTTTCACTAGTGTGGTGGGGGAGCCAATTCTTACTCCTCTACGACACCTGCAGACCCCACGTTTCCTGGTCTTGAGTTCAGTTTCCAAACAATGTCTCCCACTACTATCCTTTCGAGTTCTGACATCTCTCTCAGCCAGTCCTTGCAAGCAGTTGGATTGGAGGGGGCGGGGTAGAGCCAGGTGGGTTTCCACGACCAGTTGTCCCTTGTGTAAACCTCTCTCCACATTGGATTTTCTTCTGGTCACTTAAGCGCACACAATGTTGTGCAGTATGTGTTTACTGGGTCTGTATTTTGGGACAAACTCATGTTTGCCAGGAAACAGCTTTCTTAGTTACTGGACCCTGCCCCGAAGCTGCAAAATGGTTTCTTCCTTTGTCCTCTGCTCACCACCTAGAGAGTTGGTGGCAAGGCATGAAACAACTCTTTGAGATCCTGTCTCTAAATAAAATACAAAATAGGACTGGGGATGTGGCTCAGTGGTCGAGTGCCCCTGAGTTCAATCCCCAATAGCCACCCCCCAAAACAAAGAAATGAACCTCAAGTTCTGGCACTTAGAATAATAAACATTAAATATATCCCAGCTCCTAACTATATTAAGATAAAACTTCACACTAAAAACCCTAATTACCTCAGTTCCTATTACCCAATACATAATATCTAGGTTCCAATTAAAATATTAGAAAGAAGGCTAGAAGTGATGAAAAAATAGTTTGAAGAGATAAAGGTAGCCTAAGAACTATCCTGAGATAGATTTTGGAATTATCAAATAAGAAATTTAAAGTAACTGATTATATATGTCTTATATCTGTATTAATATGCATATCTATTTTACTAAATTAAACTGTCTCTGAAAAAAAAGATTTGACATTGTAAAAGCCTTTGATTATTTTGCAAAATTGCTCTCAAAAATGTGCTGGCAGTCGAGTAAAATTATTTTTATGGAATTGTGTAGATTAGGGGAAAAAATCACCAACCTAATACAAGTTTTTATTTATGTGCATTCCATTACTTTTTAGAAGAGAAGACTATTTACCTTGATTCTAAACTATACTAACCCCATTTTTGCACATAATGCTAATGGACTGATTTTTTATTTACAGTTTTCAGAAGCGAATTGTTGATTGCTGGCTTTGGCCTGTAGAGATGATAAGAGTTCCTCTGGTTATTGCACCCAAAGGGAAAGCTGGAAAAACTGAAAAGGTAAATATGTGCACTCAGAAATATTTATAAAGTCAGGTGCAGTGGCTGGTTTATGTGATCTCAGCATCTGATAGGCTGAAGTGGAAGGATCACTTTAGCTCAGGATTTGACTTGGGAAACATAGTAAGACCTCATTGTAAACAAACAAATGAAACCCTTCATATAAGAAATGCTGGCTCAGACTCAACCTGTTTTTCTGTTTCTAATTCTGATACCAAAAGAAAATATGAACTGACTGTGGTTCTTCTCCTGACTTTCCTGGTTTTAGGACTGAAAGTCTCATGTCCCATGAAACCCCTCTGTCCCAGGATTATTTGCCATTGTAGTTGCTTGTTGTTTACTAATAATCACCCAGGCCTTATTTCCAGATATCCTATTTTCCCATAGTCTTTTATCATAGTTTTACCATAAGCAAACCATATGAAATGGCCATTTTTCGAAGTCAAAATACAACCTAGTATATTTTCTGAATTTCTTTTAGACCCACCATCAAAATGTTTTAGACTGATAATTAACATAATAGCATTCATAGATTTGCTACTCTTCTGAAAAGATAGAGCTTTGGTGAGCCTAGAACATGTTCTATACTGTTTTATCTGTACATGTCTGATCTTTCCTGCTTGGTCATAAACTCTGTGAGGATAGGGGTCATGTAGAAGTATCTAGATTACGTGGTTGATTTAAAAACAAGCTTTTGCATAGTAAAAATACTATCATTGTAACACCATTTCCCCCTGTTATTATATAACATATATTGGCTAACTTTCCTGAGATTTCTAAACCACATACTGTTATCACATGAACATAAAACTTCCGAATCTAGTTTCTAATTATTATTATTATAGGAGGCAAAATCAAAGACTACTTTTAAGCTTGGAATTAAATTTCTTTCAAAAAATGGATTTATACAGCAAACCATAAAACAATGTTAAAACTGGGCACAGTGGCACATGCCTATAATCCTAGCAATTTGGGAGCCTGAGGCAGGAGAATTGTAAGGTTGAATCCAACCTCATCAACTTAGTGCGGCCCTAAAACTTAGCAAGACCCTGTCTCAAAATTTCAAAAAGCATATAAAAAGGGCTGCGGAAGTGGCTCACTGGTTAAGTGACCCGTGGTTCAATCCCTAGTACCAAAAAAAAAAAGAAAAAGAAAAAAAAGACGTTAAAACATATTTATTTACATGTTCCTCATCTTTTCTGTGAGAATTTAGATCAGGTATTGCAAATATATGATAGATAGTTTTCATCCTTAATTATCTATGGCACACATTGCTCATTGATCAAAGCACTTTTTTGAACCCAGATGCATACACAGAATTTTTCTCTTCAAAGAATGCTAAAACACCTCTACCAATTGATGAAAATTTGGGTATAAGTTAAAAAGCCTACTGGTCATAATTGGTCTAGATGATTTGTAAGCCTCATTTTATTTCTTGTAATTCTATGAACAAAAGCTAGAAGCCAAAACTGCTGATGCCTTTAAGTCTTTGTTAGGTTTTTTAATAAGGTCTCATTTTTTCCCCCTAAGAAACAACATGGTAAAATTGACTTTTTGGTTGAATATATGTATTATCAATTAATTTGAGTATGTATTGATTCAGCTAGCATATTTATTAATATTGCTGATATGTATTATCTCAGAGATCATGGTATTATTAAACCAATTTTGAAGCTAAACAAACAGAAGCCCAAAATATTATATACCTTGCCCAAAGATACATAACTAGCTAAGTAGTAGAGTTTGTTCCTAAAACTGAGTCTGCACGTCTGAGTCAATTTCTCACCTTATGCGACATTACTCTTTGGCATTAACAACTCTCTCTTTTATTCCTTTAGACTGATGATGAAAGTCAGCTTTCATTTCATGGTGTGGCTTATGTTAATATGCTCCCCTTGCTGTATCCAGGTGTGAAGAAGATTCGGGGAGCATTTCATATTTACCCTTATCTAGACAGTACAGTTTATGAAAAGGTAAGAAAAAATTATAGAAAAGGTATCATTATAATTTATCCTTTATATTCACATCTTTAGTATACATGTCTTTGCAGTTGATACTTAGAACCAGTTGGTATACTGGGATGTTAAATGTAGACCTTTGCAGTCATTTTCCTCTGGACCTCAAAACTTGTGGATAATGAAGAACACCAAACCAGAAACAACCCAAATCTCCATCAATAGGTAAACAGGAAAATAACAACAACAATAAAAAAATCTATCAAGGGAATACTGGACTGGGGATATAGCTCAGTTGGTAGAGTGCTTGCCTCATATGCACAAGACCCTGGGTTCAATCCCCAACACCAAAAAAAGAAAAATAAAGTCTTGGTTTGGGGCTGGGGTTGTGGCTCAGTGGTAAAGCGCTCACCTTGCACTTGTGAGACCCTGGATTCGATCCTCAGCACCACATAAAAATAAATAAGTGAAATAAAGGTATTGTGTCCAACTACAACTAAAAATTTAAAAAAAATCTATCTTGTTAGGGGCTGGGGCTGTAGCTCAGTGGTAGAGCGCTTGCCTAGCATGCGTGAGGCACTGGGTTCAATCCTCAGCACCACATAGAATAAAATAAAGACATTGTATCCACCTATAACTAAAAAATAAATATTAAAAAAAGGGAATACTACTCACAATAAAAAGAAATGAAATATTGATACACACAACATGGATGAATCTCAAATGCATCATGCTGAAGAAACCAGACAAAAGGAGACTACATACTTTAACTATAGAGTTATCTGTATTGATGAAAAGCAGATTAATGGTCATTTGGGGACAGAAATATAGGGAAAGAATGATTACAGAGGACTGAGAAATATTAGGTAAGATAAAAATATTTGTTTTCTTGATTGTGGTGATGGTTTCACAGGTATATAAGAGTACAAAAAGTTTGTAACAATTCACACCTCTAGTAGTAAATAAAAATTGTTTTACATGTCTTTGCCAGAATGGGCATTATCATTTTAAAGAATTGTTTAATTTTAAGAGTAAAATGATAACATTGTCATTTAAAGCTACATTTATTTGATTACTAAGTGTTTCTTGTTTTTATTAACCTTTAGCATTGCTTTCATGAACCACTTCATGTACTTTGCCCATTGGTGTATTTTTCTTATGTTTAAAAAAGCTGCTTTGTATATTAGGAATTATAGGTATCTTTTTCACATGTTTTCTGATATTATCCATATTTTAAAATTTATATTGTAACTTAATTTACCATGGTTTCTTTTACATATAGAAACTTTAAATGTTTGGTAATCAAAATCTTTCCTTTGAGCCTAGGAAGTCTTAATTCATATCTTTAATTAATATCTCATTCTGTTTATAGTTATCACAATTTATTTTAATAAAGTCATATAACATTTATTTTATTTTGAAATTTATTTATTTATTTATTTATTTTGGTACTGGGGTTGAACCTAGGGCCTTGTGCATGTGAGGCAAGCACTCTACCAACTGAGCTATATCCCAGCCCTTGAAATTTATTTTGATCTATGCTACATGTAACACTTTTGAATTCTTTCTTTCACATATTACAAAGCATTGCTAATTATTTTTTAATGGATGTATATTTTATCATTTTTATTTGCTGTAATTTACTAAACCTTTTTTTATTCAGAGACATTCATATTTTTAGTTTTTATTATATAGATTCCTTTGGAATTTTTTTGTGTATAAACTTTTTGGTCCTATTAAATTATTTCTTCCAGATAAATCCCTATAAGTGTGATTTCTGGTTCAAAGGAAACTGATACAGAGTTTACTTTTCACTTAGTATGCAAATAAATGATGGGTCTTTCATGATTTTTGTCATTGAAAAATAGTTGTCATAATAATGATGAAATAATAAAAATTTTTCTTATATTTTATAAAAGATCACTTTCCTAGTAAGTAAATATAAAATTGACTTTTTTCTTGATCATGTAGCCAGTCATCCCTCTGGGATGTTGATTCTGAGTTCAATTCCCAATACTAACTAACTAAATAAAATAAAAAAAGAATAAACTACTGATACATGCTATAACATAAATGAACCTAAAAAATATTATACTAAATGAAAGAAGGCAGACACAAAAGGCTACATATTGTTGCAGTATCACTTACATGAAATAGTCTCATCGTACAACATAACCTAGAGTTGTGAAAATTTGAAAACTTTGCACCTTTGAATCTGAAATACAGTGCCTATGGTAGAGGTGGTAGGATTATGAGTGATTTTTTTAGTATTTATAATTTTTCTTTAATAGTTAGATTTTCTTTTTAATATCATTATTAAGGTATAATTGATAAATAATAAACTCTACATGTTTAAAGTGTACAATTTAAAATTTTGATGTGTATGTAAAATACACATCTGTGAAACTATCACCACAATCAAGATAATAAATATGCATATTATCCCCTAAAATGTTTTCATGCCCTTTGTTATTCCTTTGTCCTATCTCTGTTTTCCTGTCCACTTTTGTCCAGGGGTGGGGGGTGGTGTTCTGGCTTTCTTCACTCAGCTTAAATTATTTTGAGAAACATCCATGTTGATTAACTTAAAACTTGGTGATAAGGGGCTGGGGTGTGGCTTGGTGGCAGAGCGGTTGCCTAGCACACGTGAGGCACTAGGTTTGATCCTCAGCACCACATAACAAATAAAATAAAGGAATTCTGTCCATTTACAACTACAAAAAAATTTTTTTAAATAGTGGTAAGATTTTTTTTCAATTTATTTACCTATAGTTTAAACCATACAAAGGTTTTACTTAAGACTTTAAACTTGCCTTATTCTTCTAATTTAATTGATAGATGAGCAGTATTTAGATACTGTTTTTGTGTGGAAATTAATTCTACCATTTAAAATTAATTTGAAATTATATGTTGAAGATAAAATGCTTTCTGAGTTATGAGACACCAGAATCGAGTTAGTTCATAAGGTCTCCCCTTAAAACTTAAAAGTAATATGGTAGGCAGCTAACTTTCCATGGTGACCTTACATGTTCTAGAAGTAGAGAAATACAGTGTAGCTTTTCAGGTCCTTTCTCTGAGTCTATGATGTTGAAATTTTCTGGAACACTAAATGATGCCTTCAAGTTTGTCTTATTTGCCTGTGTTTCATTATATTTTTTTGTCTTCTTTTCAGACCAAATTGTCATTCAGTTTGTTCCGAGATACTGGTCATCATTTGAATCAGAATAATAAAGTAGGAGGAATTAATTCTCCACTGACCAAACCACTTGTTTCTAAGAATCTGAAAGAAGATAAAACAGTCAAAGAAAAAGACATAGATGGAAAGATTAAGCCTGGGGATGTGGTAGGTTCTTGAAAAGTTGATTTTGTCTGTTTTCTTACTGCCGAAGGCTCGCACTGATTTCTCATTTGGTGAATTGTATCAATATAGTTTTTATTTTGATGTAATGATCATCATTCCTGTCATAATGAAGGCCATGTTAAGGATTCAGTTTTTGAAGTATGTTCATTTTCTTTCAGCAAGCTCCTAGTATAAAATCTCAGAGTTCAGATACTCCTTTGGAAGGTGAACCTCTTCTAAGCCACAATGCAGAAGGACAGGTAATTATGCATAAAATTTTGGAAAATTAAGTTTAAATTCATCAAACCTTTACTGAACAAGACAGCTATAGTGGAAAAGGCTCAGGACAGGGAATCTGAACTACCTCCTATATTTGCCCATGGCTAGGTTATGACCTTGGACAAATCTTTTTGTCTTAAGAATCTGTAAAATGAGTTGGTATCAAATTAATTTTAAGGTCCTTTCTAGCATTGAAATTTTTTTGTTTTTCATTAATTTTACTGTATTAAGCAGGGATGCAAAGATATATCATCTGCAGTATTTATTCTTTTGCCCTCAGGAACACTCAGCTGTTTGGTAGGAGAAATGGATTGGTACAAATCTAACCATAATGCCTAATTTTGTTAAGTGCTATGATACAGGTACAAATATAAGTTTTTTGTGGGCTCAAATGAGTCAACGATTAATATCTGTTAGGATAGGACTGTCTCAGGGAAGGCTTCATCAAAGAGGTGATTATCTGAACTAAGTAGTAAAAGAAAGGACTCTTTGCTTAATAAAGATGAAACAAGAGGCATTGCATGGCCAGGGGATAGCTTGAGTGAAAGCACAAAGAAAACCTATAAGAGTAGAATTTAGAGTACATCAGTCAATTCTGTCTGGTACAGAGGAATGAAAAGAAAGGACAGGTTCTAGAAAGAGGTGGAAAGAGAGAGGCAGAGTGTAGTTGTGGGAAAATGAGTCTTGCTAAAAAATTTGAGCTTTATTCTGTAGGTAATGAGGAATTCTTGAGCCTCATCTTGGAGACTCATATTAAAGGGTTTTTTATTCGTTTATTTTTATTGGTGCATATTATATGGAATGTTGGGTTTCATCATGGTGTATTGGTACATGGGTAATGTTTTACTTGCTCACCTTCTCTCCTTAGTAACTTTCCTTACCTCCTCTTCCACCCTCTCCCTGGTCTCCTTCCACTACCCTATTGGTCTTCCCTCTACTTTCTTTCTTCTTCTCCTTCTTTTTTAGAATTTAACCTTAATCTAATTTATTTATTTTTATCTGATGCTGAGGATTGAACCCAGTGCCTCATCAATAGTAGGCAAGCGCTCTGCCACCAAGCACAAGCCCAGCTCTCTTCCTTCTACTTTTATGACATTCTCTTCCCCTTTTTGTCCCCACTAGCTTCCACATATGAGAGAAAACATGATACTTTTCTTTCTGAGTCTTTACTTATTTTACTTAACATTATCTTCTGCAGTTACATCCATTTTCCTACAAATGACATAATTTAATTTTCTTTATGGCTAAATAAAACTTTATTTTATATATATATATATATATATATATATATATATATATATATACACACACACACACACACACACACACACACACACACCCTACATTTTCTTTATTGATTCATTTGTTGACACCTAGACTGATTCCATAACTTGGCTATTGTGAATTGTGCTGTGATAAACATGGGTATGAATGTATATCTAAAGTATGCTGACTTTAATTCTTTTTAATTTGTTCTTTTTAGTTAGACATGAAAGTAGAATATATTTTGACATATCAAACATACATGGAGTATAACTTCCATTTTTGTGGTTGTACATGATACGGAGCTTCACTGATGGTATATTCATACATGAACTAGGAAAGTTATGTCTGATTCATTCTAATGTTTTTCCTATTCCCATGCCCCCTCCCTTCCCTTCATTCCTCTTTGTCTAATCCAGTGAACTGGACTCTTCCCTCCCCGAGGCCTGCCCTCTGCTTATTGTGAGTCAGCATCTGCATATCAGAGAGAACATTTGTTTTGGCCTTTAGTTTTTTGAGATTGGCTTATTTCACTTAGCGTGGTCGTCTCCATTTTCATCCATTTACCTGCAAATGCCTTCTTTATGGCTGAGTAGTATTCCATTGTGTATATGTACCACATTTTCTTTATCCATTTGTTGAAGGGCACCTAGGTTGGTTCTATAGCTAGCTATTGTGAATTGAGCTGCTATAAACATTGATGTGGCTATGTTATTGTAGTATGCTGATTTTAAGTTCTTTGGGTATATGCTGAGGAGTGAAATAACTAGGTCAAATGGTAGTTCCATTCCAAGTTTTCTGAGATTTCTCCCTATGATAGTAGGTTTTTCATGAGGTGTTGATGACGATTTGATTTAGGGCAGGTAATGTAGTATAAAGAAGTCAGAAACCGGGCTGGGGATATGGCTCAAGCGGTAGCGCACTGGCCTGGCATGCATGCAGCCCAGGTTCGATCCTTAGCACCACATACAAACAAAAGATGTTGTGTCTGCCGAGAACTAAAATAAATATTAAAAAAAAATAAATTCTCTCTCTCTCTCTCTCTCTCTCTCTCTCTCTCTCTCTCTCCTCTCTCTTTTAAAAAAAAAAAAAAGAAGTCAGAAACCTGGAGAGGCAAGATGTTTGGAACTCAGAAGCTTTGGGTTTGTTGATGAAGAAAAGATAAAGATAACTAAGATTTCAAGCCTTATTTTCTGGAAGGATGAAAATGCCATAAAGAGAAAAGTCCAGAGAGGTCGATAGGGGAGAAATGATAAATTTGGACATGTTGTATTTAGGATACTAGCAAAAATCTAAATAGAATTATTCAGCAGTTAGAGTTCATAAATGGTAATGAGGAGATTGTGAATGAGAATATAAAAAGATTATGAAAAGAATATTTTTGCAGGACACACTAAAGAAGATTGCTAGAAGAAAGAAGGACATTTACTTAAAAGAATTCCAAGAGAAGTTATGGGATAAGTTCAATGGGTCTTCAACTGAGGTAGAAATTTCCAGGAATAAAAGTAGAAACCTTTTCTTCCATGAGATAACCACTATTACTATATTCCTTTTCAGTTATTTTTCTATGTAGGAAAGATTTTAACAGTTAAGATCAAGCTATGTATGTGATTTTATGTGCATTTTCTCACTCAGAAAATTGTAAACATTCTCTTATGTTACTAAAATTTTCTCTTAAATATTTTTTTTTCCTGAAAATACCAAATAAGAAAAAATGTCTTTACAGCAATATTTTGAAGCAGGGACATACATTGTGTTGGAGATTCAGCTAGACAAAGCTTTGGTTCCAAAGCGAATGCCAGAGGAGCTAGCCAGAAGGTATGTAGCAATGGTTCTCATACTTGTTTAATACAAGCAGTTTAGGTTTAAATAGGAGGATATCCGTTTATCCCCATGAATGTAATTTCCCCAGGTTAATCAGGAGTTTTATGTTTTTTTTTTCCAGGTGGAATTTCCTTTGCTATTGTTTTTTCCTTATTACAAAAGCATTATATGCTTATTACAAAAAATTTTAGAAAACCAAGATGGGCAAGAAAGTATGAAAACACGTGGTTTTTTACTCATCTGGTGATAACCATTTTTTAATGAATTTTTGTTTTTAATAACTCATTTTTTTATGTTTCTGATAACAGCTGATGTTCATTTAAAACATGTTTTTCTTTTTTTTGCATTACAATTTTTAATACACCTTTATACGATAACCACTTTTAATTCCTTTTGTATTTATCCTTTTGGAGTTATTTTAAAGCCTCCCATATTACTTACACACACACACACACACACACACACACACGCACGCACACACGCACACCCCACATACCTATAGGTAATTTGAGGGGTGGGTACTAGGGATGGAATCTAGGGAAACTTTACCATTAAGCTACACCCGCCAAATCTTTTAACTTTTATTTGAGACAGATTCTTCCTAAGTTACTAGGATGGCCTCAAACTTGCCATCCTCCTTCCTTAACCTCCTGAGTACTTGGGTTTACAGGCATATGCCACCTTGCCTAGACATAAATGTAATACTTAAAAATGATTTTTGCTTGTGTATTACTAGGAAGTTGTGTATTTCATCTAGGTTATCCAACTTGTTGGAAAGTATTTTATTTTTTTGCATTAGGGATTGAACCCAGGGACACTTAACCATAGAGCCACATCCCCAGCCCTTTTTAATGTATTTAATTTGAGATGGGGATCTTGCTAAGCTGCTTAGGTCTTTGCTAAATTGCTGAGGCTGGCCTTGAACTTGTGATCCTGACTGGGCCTATCAAGTCTGGAATTATAGGCATGCACCAGCACTTTCATTTCTGATTTTAGAGATTTGAATCTTCCCTCCTTTTTTTTTCTTAGTCTTGCTAAAGATTTGTCAATTTTGTTGATCTTTTCCACAAATCTGCATTTGTATTTCATTGATTTTTCCCTATTGTTTTTCTATTAGATATTTTTTCTCCAATCTGATTAATTATCTTGCTTCTACTAGCTTTTGGCATAGTTTGCACTTCTTTTTCTGCTTCCTTAAGGTGTACAGTTAGGTTGTTGATTTGAGAGTTTTCTTATTTTTCAGTGTATATATTTAAACTATAAATTTCTTTGTGAGCATCATGTTTACTGCATCTGATAAATTTTGACATATTGTAGTTTTGTTTTCATTTATCACAAGGTGTTTTTCCTTCCTTAACTTTTTTCTTTGAATTGTTGGTTGTTTGTGTGTGTTGCTTAATTTCTATGAATCTGTGAATTTTCCATTCTTCCTTCTGTTACTGATTTCTAGTTTTATTCCATTATGATCATAAAAGATACTTTGTATGGTTTCAGTTTTTTGAGATTTATTTTTTGGCTTGACATATGACCTATCCTGAATAATACTTCATGTGCACTTATAAGAGTACATATTCAGAGTGTCCTATTTATTAGGTCTAATTGGTTCATGGTGTTGTTTGAATCCTCTAATTATATTTTAACTTCCTGTCCAGTTCTATTATTAAAAGTAGAGTATTGAAGCCTATAATTATTATTGTGGAACTGTCAGTTTTCCCCTTTAATTCTGTCAATTTTTATTTTACATATTTTGGGACTCTGTTCAATGTAATTGTTATATATATTTTGTTGCTGTATTGAGCCTTTCATCAATAGATAATATCCTTCTTTGTCTCTTGCAAGCTCTTTTTTTTTTTAGATGTTGATGGACCTTTATTTTATTCATGTATTTATATGTGGTGCTGAGAATTGAACCCAGTGCCTCACACATGCTAAGCAAGCACACTACCACTGAGCAACAACCCCAGCTTACCTGTGAACTCTTGATTTCAAATCTATTTTGTATGACAATAATCTAGCTACCACCGCAATTTTGGTTATGATTTCCATGGAATATCTGATTTTATCTTTCTACTTTTGACCCACTTATGTGTTTATATCTGAAGAGAGTATCTTGAAATCATCAGATAGATCCTGTTTAAAAAAAATCTAATCTGCTGATCTCTGTCTTTTAGTGGGAAACTTTAAACCATTTATAATTAATGTGATTATTTCCGAAGAATTTACTTATGCTATTACTTATGATTTTACATGTCTTAAATTTTTTTCTTCTATTCCTTCATTACTGCCTTTTTTAATTAGTTGATTTTTTTTCAGTGTATTATTTGGGTTCCCATCTTCTGTCTTTTTCTGTATATTTTTAAAGTTGTTTTCCAATGGTTATCTTGGGAACTACAAAGTGATATCTTAAGCTTGTTAACAACATAACTTGAATAATGCCAACTTAATGTTGATACTATACACACTGCTTCTATACATCTCTACTCCTCTCCTTATATATATATTTATATAAATATATATCTTTATATATCTTTATATAAATATATATCTTTATATATAATATATATTATTATATATATTTATTATTTTTATTTTATATATATAAATATATATAATTTTTAAAAAATATAAAATAGAAGAACCTTTAATTGTGCTTCAAAATTTTAAGTGAAACAATGACTTCACAGGAAATCCACCGAGAAATGGTTTTTGAGGCCAAGCATTGTTTCCCCTTAGCTTCCTACAACAATGTATGCACATTAACAATTTCAGTTTACAATTACTGCAGTCTCATCTATAATGAGATTATACCTAGACCACCTAAACTGAAGTTCAGATATTTTTAGTTATACCCCAACTTTACTAGCTGCTAAAAGTGGTGATGGTAATTTCAGTCACTCAAATTCCTTGGCTAGTTTTGAAGATTCTTATGATTCTATTTGGGTAGGATTAACTCATAGGCATTAGCAGAAGCAGGGCTGTGCAGATCCTGTCTGGCACCACTGGGAGATAACCTGAGTTGGTTGAGCCCCTTGGAAGCAGATGATAACAATGTGGATCTTCCCATCTGCTGACCCACTTCTTCACTTTGCTTTACTTGGCAGGCTGTACGCAGCTGGGGCGAGTTTTCAAGCTTGTTAAATCTCACCCCAATCACAACTTCCATGGTAACTTCTGGCAAAGCAATTTGCAGTTAGTTACTTTGCTGAGCAGACACATGGAAGATTCCACTTGGGGTTCAGGTCCATGGTGTCTGCCACAATGTGGCTGCTAGAGGGTCCTTTTCCAGCTTCAGAAACTGAAGCAGAGACTGCACCATTTACAGAAATTTCATCACAAAAATCCTTAAGCTCAATATTTTAAGATGATGGGTTTCACAAATCCACAGCCAATACCATTCAATCATCATCCAAAGCCTGGAGGTGCTGCTCAGCGGTGCTGCACCCACTGGAGGCGCCATGCTTTCCAGACACGTGGTGGATCGCTCTCCTTTATATTTTTTATATTGTTACCATTGCAGATTACATCTTTATTATGTGTCTGTTAACATAGATTTATAATTATTATCTTATATATTTGCGTTCTAAAAAGAAGAGAGAACACCATGAAGGCAGTACTAAGAGGAAAGTTCATTACATGGAGTTCATTCCTTAAAAGAAGAATAAGTCAACAAATAAATGAGCTAACATTACATCTCAAAGCCCTAGAAAAAGAAGAACAAATCAACACCAAAAGCAAAAGACAGGAAATAATTAAAATCAGAGCTGAAATAAATGAAATTGAAACAAAAGAAACAATTGAAAAAAAATTTTTATTATTAGTTGTTCAAAACATTACAAAGCTCTTGACATATAAATTGAAAAAATTGACAAAGCAAAAAGTTGGTTCTTTGAAAAAATAAATAAAATTGACAGACCCTTAGCCATGCTAACAAAGAGAAGGAGAGAGAAAACTCAAATTACTAACATATGTGATGAAAAAGGAAATATCACAACATACACTACAGAAATACAGAAGATAATTAGAAATTATTTTTGAAAACTTGTATTCCAATAAAATAGAAAACATCAAAGGCATCAACAAATTTCTAGAGTCATATGACTTTCCCAAGTTGAATCAGGGTGATACACACAATTTAAACAGATCAATTTGAAGTGATGAAATAGAAGATGCTATCAGAAGCCTACCAACCAAGAAAAACCCAGGACTGGATGGATACACAGCCAAGTTCTACAAGACCTTTAAAGAAGAACTAATAACAATACTCTTCAATTTATTCCAGGAAATAGAAAAAGAGGGAGCACTTCCAAACTCATTGTATGAGGCCTGTATCACCCTGATTCCAAAACCAGGCAAAGACACATCAAAAAAGAAAACTTCAGACCAATATCTCTAATGAACATAGATGCAAAAATTCTTAATAAAATTCTGGCAAATAGAATACAAAAACATATCAAAAACATAGTTCACTATGAGCAAGTGGGGTTCATCCCAGAGTTGCAAGGTTGGTTCAACATACGGAAATCAATAAATGTAATTCATCACATCAATAGACTTAAAGATAAGAACCATATGATCATCTCAACAGATGCAGAAAAAGCATTCAACAAAATACAGCACCGCTTCATGTTCAAAGCACTAGAAAAAAACTAGGGATAACAGGAACATATCTCAACATCGTAATAGCTATCTATGCTAACCTCCAGGCCAACATCATTCTAAATGGAGAAAAACTGAAGGCATTCCCTCTAAAAACTGGAACAAGACAGGGATGCCCTCTCTCACCACTTCTATTTAACATAGTTTTTGAAACACTGGCCAGAGCAATTAGACTAAAGAAATTAAAGGGATTTGGATAGGAAAAGAAGAACCCAAATTAGCACTATTTACCCACAATATGATCCTATACCAACAAGACCCAAAAAATTTTACCAGAAAACTTCTGGAACTAGTAAATGAATTCAGCAAAGTAGCAGGATACAGAATCAACACCCATTAATCAAAGACACTTCTATATATCAGTGACAAATCCTCTGAAAGGGAAATGAGGAAAATACCCCATACAATAGCCTCAAATAAAATAAAATAAAATACTTGAGAATCAACTTAATGAAAGAAATACCTCTACAATGAGATCTATAGAACGCTAAAGAAAGAAATTAAAGAATACCTTAGAAGATGCAAAGATCTACTTTGTTCTTGGATAGACAAAATTAATATTGTCAAACTATTATCATACTACCAAAAGCACTATACAGATTTAATGCAATTCTGATCAAAATCCCAGTGACATTCCTCATAGAACTAGAAAAAGAAGTCATGAAATTTATCTGGGAAAATAAGAGACCCAGAATAGCTAAAGCAATCTTTAGCAAGAAGTGTGAAGCAGATGGCATCACTATCCCAGACCTTAAACTATACTACAGAACAATAGTAACAAAAACAGCATGGTATTGGCACCAAAACAGACTGGTAGACCAATGGTACAGAATAGAGGACGTAGAGACTTAACCACAAAATTACAATTATCTTATATTAGACAAAGGCACCAAAAACATACATTGGAGAAGATAGCCTCTGCAACAAACGGTGCTGGGAAAACTGGATATCCATATGCAACAAAATGAAATTAAACCCCTATCTCTCACCATGCATAAAACTCAATTCAAAGTGGATCAAAGATCTAGGAATTAAACCGGAGCTCCTGCATCTAATAGAAGAAAGAGTAGGCCCAAATCTCCATCATATTGGATTAGGGCCCTACTTCCTTAATAAGACTTCTATAGCATAAGAATTAAAATCAAGAATTAATAAAATGGGATGGATTCAAACTAAAAAAGCTTCTTCTCAGCAAACGAAACAATCAGTGAGGTGAATAGAGAGCCTACATCTTGGGAGCAAATTTTTACCACTTGCACATCAGAGAGAGCACTAATCTCTAGGGTATATAAAGAACTCAAAAAGCTAAACACCAAAAAACAAATAACCCAATTAATAAATGGGCCAAGGAGATGAACAGACACTTCTCAGAAGGTGATATACAATCAATCAACAAATATATGAAAAAATGTTCAACATCTCTAGCAATTAGAGAAATACAAATCAAATCATCTCACTCTGGTCAGAATGGCAACTATTATGAAGACAAACCACAATAAGTGTTGGCGAGGATGTGGGGAAAAGGTACACTCATACACTGCTGGTGGGAGTGCAAACTGGTGTAGCCAATATGGAAAGCAGTATGGAGATTTCTTGGAAAATTGGGAATGGAACCACCATTGGACCCAGCTATCTCTCTCCTCGGTCTGTACCCAAAGGACTTAAAACAGCATACTACAGGGACACAACCACATCAGTGCTTATAGCAGCACAATTCACAATAGCTAAACTGTGGAGCCAACCTAGATGCGCTTCAGTAGCTGAATGGATAAAGAAAATGTGGTATATATACACAATGGAATATTATTCAGCATTAAAAGAGAATAAAATCATGGCATTTGCAGGTAAATGAATGGAGTTGGAGAATGTAATGCTAAGTGAAGTTAGCCAATCCCCAAAAAACAAATACCAAATGTTTTCTCTGATTTAAGGATGCTGATTCATAATGTGGTGGGGGTGGCATGTGATGATTAGATGAACTCTAGATAGGGTGAAGGGGAAAAGGGGAGGGAAGGAAAGGGAGGGGCCATGGGAGTAGGAAAGATGGTGGGATGAGATGGACATCATTACCCTAAGTACATGTATGAAGACATGAATGGTGTATCTCTACAGCCAGAGGTATGAAAAATTGTGCTCTATATGTGTAATATGAATTATAATGAATTCTGCTGTCATATGTAACAAATGAAAAAATGTGATATATATAGGAATATTATTTAGCTATAGGAGGAATGAAATACTGATATATACTATAACACAGATGATTTTTTTTTATATTATATATATTTTTTTATTTTCTCATTTTAAAACCAATTAATTTTTTTATTCCGTTTTCAACTTTGTTGTATATTATATTCTTTTTTTTTTAATTTTTTATTGTTGGTTGTTCAAAAAAATATGGAACGCTTCACGAATTTGCGTGTCATCCTTGCGCAGGAGCCATGCTAATCTTCTCTGTATCGTTCCAATTTTAGTATATGTGCTGCCGAAGCGAGCACAACACAGATGATCTTAAAGATATTATGCTATGTAAAAAAAGTTAGACATAAAAGTCACATATTGTATGATTTCATTTATTAAAAATAAGGGAAGAGTCACAAACCAAAATTGCAATAATATTGCCTCTTGTATTTATCTTTATTAGTGTCCTTTGTTTTTTCATTTGATTTTGAGTTATTGACTATTATCCATTTATTTCAGCCTGAAGGACTCTCTTTAGAATTTCTTATCTTAGCTCTTGTTTTATCTGAGATTGTCTTACTTTCTTCTTTCTTCTTGAAGGATAGTTTGCTGAATATAGAATTCTTGGTTTGTGATTTTTTTCTGTCAGGCTTTAAGTACATCACCCCAGTGTTTTCTGCCCTCATGGTTTCTTTTGTCTTTTATTTTATTTTATTTTATTACCTCTTAAATCTTATTTTGGTAGAATCTCATTAAGTTTCCCAGGCTGTCCTCAAATTTGTGAACTTCCTTCCTCAACATCCTGAATAGTTGGGATTACAAATGTTTGCTACCACAGCTTACTGGTCTCATGGTTTCTAATGAGAAATCAGCTGTTAATATTTTTTTTAATATTTATTTTTTGGTGTAGATGGACACCGCACAATGCCTTTATTTTTTATTTGGTGTTGAGGATCGAACCTGGGTCCGCGCGTCTAGGTGAGCACTCTACCGCTGAGCCACAATCCAAGCCCAGCTGTTAATCTTATTAAGATCCTTTGTCCATGATAAGTTGCTCTGTTCTCCCTGCTTTTGTTATTTTCTCTTTGTCTTTGCTTGACAGTCTGAATATAAAGTATTATTATGTGGATCCCTTTGAGTTTATGCTGCTTGTAGTTTGTTGAGCTTCTTGGATGGGGAGATTCATGTCTTTCATCAAAGTTGGGAATTCGGGGGCATTATTTTTTGAAAATTCTGCCTCTTCCTCTTTTCTTCTTCTGTGACTTCTAGTATGTACATGTTAGTTAGCTTGAAAGTATCTCACATATCTTAAGCTCCTTGGACTTTTCTTTATTCTTTATGTTCCTTAGATTTAATTATTTCAGTTGTCATGTTTTCACATCTACTGATTCTTTCTTCTGCCTGATCAAATCTACTATGGAACCATTTTAGTGAACTTTTAAAATATCAGTTGTACTTTTCATCTCCAGATTTTTATTAGATCCTTTTTATAATTTCTGTCCCTATTGATAGTCTCATTTTCTTCATATATTTCTTTACTGGTTTCTCCTCATCTGTTATTTGTGGTTTCCTTTAATTCTTTTGAGAATATTTAAGACAGTTTGATTTAATATCCTTGTATAGTAAGTCCCATGTCCGGGCTTCTTCAGGGAGAGTTTCTGCTTATATTTTCCTTTGAAAGAGTCATATGTTTCTGTTTCTTTATTTTGTTTATGATTTTTTGATTGAAAACTGAATATTTGAATACTATGCTGTGGTGACTTTGGAATTCAAGTTTCTCCCTTCCTCTGTGTTTGCTGTTTGTTATTATTGAGTAAACTTGTGTTCAGGCAGTGTTTTGACTAAATTTTTCTTGAATGCCAGGACCTTAATACAAAACAAAACAAATATAAACCACTTTCTGCTAATCCTTGTAGATGATTCTGTGCTGAGGCATTGCTTTAATATTTAACCATGCTATTAGACTGGGGATATAGCTCAGTTGGTAGAGTGCTTGCCTCACATGCACAAGGTCCTGGGTTCCATCCCCGCCACCACAAAACAAACAAACAAACAAACTATCCTTAACCATATTTTTGCCTCAGCCATTACTTTATACTTGCACTGAGCCTATAAATTGATCAGTAGTGGAAAGCTCAGTGTTTCTCAGGTCTTTTCAGAGAATGTGTTCTGTCTGGACATGCATGTGGCTTTCTAAATTTTCTAGTAAACACAAGTACTTTTGAATGCTCTCATTTCCAAAAGGTACTCTCCAGATTTGCCTCCTAGGATTTAGGTTGTCTATTATATATCTCCACTCTAATCTTTTGCCCCAAGCACCTGCTGCTTTTTTAATAACCTGACAGTGGTTTTGAACAATGCTTTTCTACTCTAAGGAAAACACAGACCCATGCCTTACATCAGTTCTTCGGGGAGTCCCTGACAGGTTAAAATAAATACAGTAATTTGGGAATATGGTCTGTTATACTACCTCCAGAATCAGGGACCAGTATGCCACATTGGAAACCCAGGCTACCATCTTTAAGACTGTTTCTGAACTGGGGCTTTGGTGGGCAAAGGCAAGTATAAATCCACAAAGCTTCCTACCGTTTTTATGTTCCCTATTTCTTAAGTCAACATTTGCTTGATTGCTGTGAACCTTTGACAATTTTCCAATATTCTGACAGAGTTAGTTGCAGTATTCCAAGTTTTTTTTTTTTTTTTTTTTGTGTGTGTGTGTGTGTGTGTTTGGAAGGGTAGAACTTTGGAGTTTTGTATGCTGTTGTTTTTCTGACATCTAGACTTTACTTCTTGATGTTAGAAGCACTGTTCTCAAATTTAAGGATAAAAAAATGATGGATTTTATCTTGTGGATTTTTTTTCCCCCAGTACTGGGGGTGCTCTACCTCTGAGCTACATGCCCATATCCCAGCCCTTCTTATTTTTGAGACAGGGTCTCACTAAATTGCCAAAACTTGCCTGATTCTTTCTTCTGCCTGATCAAATCTACTATGGAACCCTTTTAGTGAACTTTTAAAATATCAGTTGTACTTTTCATCTCCAGATTTTTATTAGATCCTCCCACCTTTGCCCTGAATAGCCAGGATTGTAGGTGTGTGCCACCATGCCTGACATTAGACTATTATGCATATTTTTAGAACTTTTGATAAATATCTCCAGTGGCCTTCTACAAGTGATGTATGAGACTGCTGTTTCTTCATACATTCACTAATACCATAATTAAATTGTTTTTTGCTATTTTGATGGAGACAGTTTCTCCCTTTAACTTTAAGCCATATTGTAGTTATTTATTAGTAATTTGAATGTTTTCAGGGAGAATTATCTGTTTATAATGACACACATCATATTTTATACCAGAGAGTCCTTAAACCTTTTAAACTTTACATCTGGCTCCTTTCCAAAGATAAATTGAGCATATTTATCATAAATGATATATAAAAATAGTAATGATAATCTAGAAATAGAGTTAAAAACTCAAAGCCATGGGAACAAAAAAGAAGGCAGTATTAAATAGAACTTTAATGAGTAGACATTAAATCTGAGCTATCTAATAAAAAGGGAAACCCTGTAAGTTATAAAATTCTAATCACAAATGAGAAAACACACTAATTATATAGGTCCATCACACCATTGCAGAAAATAATCTAAGGATAATTCTATTTTTAGCAAAGAGAGAGCTTATTCAAGAAGAAAGTTGGATAAACACACTCTCAGAATTGGGTGCAAGAATGCAGGCAAACTCCAGTGAGATGTGCTGCCACGGCTTAAGGCTGAGTTTTTATTAGGGTACATAATTAGGTGGTATATGTATGACCCACAAGGGCTAAACTTCTTTTTTAAAACATTTTTTAGACATTGATGGGCCTTTATTTTGTTCATTTATTTATACACGGTGCTGAGAATCAAACCCAGTGCCTCACACATGCGAGGCAAGCGCTCTACCACTGAGCCACAACCCCAGCTCTGAGGGGCTAAACTTCTTTAAGGATTGGCAAATATTGAGCAAGATCATGTTTCTCCATTAGAGGGTCTGCTTTGATATGTGGGGTTAGTTTATATCGAAGTGTCTGGTGGTCAGTCATGTCATGATTAATCATGTGATTGAGCCAGACAAAGAATTTATGCATTACTGCATCTCCTATATTTCTAGAAATTTATCAGTGTCTTCAAGATTTTCTAGTTTATTGGAATATATATTTTCAAATAGTTTCTAATGATCATTTGGATTTCAGAAGTGTCTGTGGTGACATGTCCTTTTTCACCTGTAATTTTGTTGATTTGGGTCTTCTCTCTTTTGGTTAATTTGGTTAAGGGTTTATTAGTCTTATTATCTTTTCGAAGAACCAACTCTTTTTTTATTGATCCTTTGTATTTTTTAAATTCTCAGTTTCATTAATTGCAGTTCTGATCTTAATTATATCCTGTCTTAAGACCACATTTCTTCCCCCTGGTATTAATTTTCTTTCTTGCTTTTTTTTTTTTTTCTGTACCAGGGATTGAACCCTGGGGTTGATTAACTGATGAGCCACATCCTTTTTTATTAGAGACAGAGTCTTGCAGAGTTGCTTAGGGCCTCACTAAATTGCTGAGGCTGGCTTTGAACTCTTTTTTTTTTTTTTTTATTGGTTGCTCAAAACATTACAATGCTCTTGACATATCATATTTCATAAATTTGATTCAAGAGGGTTATGAATTCCCATTTTCACCACGTGTACAGATTGAGGATCACATTGGTTACACATCCACGTTTGGCTTTGAACTCTTGATCCTCCTGACTCAGCCTCCTAAGTCACTGGGATTACAGGCATGTGCCACTGCACCTGGCTTCCCTGGTATTAATTTCTAAAACAGATTTCTCCTTTGGGCCCTTACATAGGTGATATGGAGTGATAAAAGCATCCTTAATGATTTTATAGCAAATGCATAAGCAATTTTATGGCTTTTTTGTCCCATGACTTTTTATACATTTAGCATAACTATATACAATACTTTTTAAAATTATGCTTATGTCAACATATAAATATTCTTGAAATTTTTGTAAGAAATGGTTATTAGTAATCTTTTTTTTTTGCGAGGGGGGGAAGGCCATAGGGAGATAAAAGGCAGATTTCTCCTCCACGTTTACCTTACCCAAATCCCAAATGATTTTGGGGTATTGCCTTGCATGCACAAGGCCCTGGATTCATTCCTCATCACTACCAAAAAAAAAAAAAAATTGTAGTGAAAATTACACCCAATTACCCCAAATAATATAAAAGATTATTGCCTTTGGTTGCTGGCTGTATGTACCAAACTGCAGAAACTGTATCACTGTTTAAGAATATGTATAAGTTTAAAGCAGTCTTTGACATATGAAAGGAAGCTCAATGACTTTCATAATAAAAGAAATGGAAATTAAGATTACCCTGAAATGCCTTATGTTTTTAATTGCTGAAGATCTCAAAGGCTTGATAACATGCTGTTGTTGATGAGGGGGTTTGGAAACAGACCCTCTCATGCAAACTGGGGAAGTGTCAATTGGTCTAACTCCATTGGAAAGCAATTTGGTAATAGTTATTTAAATAAAAACTGATAAATCTTTTAAGCCTTTGATCTGATAGTTCACTTCCAATAATTTATTGCTATAGTTTGGATCTAGATTGTCCCTCAAAGGTCCATGTGTGAAAGACTTGGTCCCAGTTTAACTCTATTGAAAGGTTGTGTGAACTTCAAGAGGTGGGGCCTAGTGGGTGGATTCAGGTCATTAGAGTTTCAGGTCTCAAAGGGGATTGTGTGTCCCTACAGTCTTCCTCTTTATTTTCTTTGATATCTGGTATCATTAGGTGAACAGCTTTGCTGTATCATGTGCTCCTGCCATGATCTATTACCCCCCTTCTCTTAGAGACCTAAAAGATATATGAGTCTGCTTAACAATGGACTGAAGACTCTAAAACTTTGAGCTAAAATTAACCTTTTCTTTTTATAAGTTGACTATCTCAGGTATTTGTTATAATAATGGGAAGCTGACTACTATGTTTATCTTCAAATAAATGTTCTTATCAAGGTTATCAATTACTACCACATTGTTAAATATAGTGGTTAGCTGGAAACAGCATTTAACTACTCAGTCTTCCTTGATAGACTTTCTTAACCTGGTTCTTAGGACAACTATACTCTCTAGGTTGTATTCTTTCCACCCTGGCCTTCTTTATCTCTCTAGCATTTAAATGTTAGAGTATCCCAAAACTCAAAATCCTTGAACTTATTTTCTAGCTATTCTCATTTCCTTGTTTTTTTTTTTTTTTTAGCCAGTCTCATGGCTCTAAACAATCTATATGCTGATGGCTCCCAAATTTTTTATTTCAAGTCTCAACCTCTCTCCTGAATTCCAGGTTTGTACATCTAATTCTCACAAACTTTGCTATTGCTCAAATGTGCCAGGCACATTCTTACTTACAGCAAGGCCTTTTATACTTCCTGTTCTTTTGCCTGAAATATCCTTGTCCTCGATATCCACATTAATTGGTTCCTCATTTCCCTGTATCTTTAGTCAAATTTGTCATCAAGTCAATACAACATACTTAATCAGTACATAGGAGAAACACTGTTTTATTCTTTTTAGATTCTTGTAAGATCTTCTGAAAATGGAAGGCAGAAGTTTTGGCATAAGTAGTTTGATGGTGACAAAATGTGTTTTCTTAGCTTAAAATCTGCTATCATTATTGTAATCTCATGTACTTCTCTAAATTTTGATAAATAATACACTTTTTATTCTAGATGGAGAGGAAAGAAAAGATTTTACCTGCCCGTATCACTGAGATTTCTAAATCTTTGTGCTTTCAGAGACTTATACTGAGTATCCCTAAAATCATGACCCATTGCAATCTAACCCTCAGTCAAGCAGCTATTTGCACACAATAGCAATTTTTTTTTAGAGTGTAAGGGAAAATACAGGATGCAAATAGCCAAAAGTACCAGTTAGACACTCTGAGTAGCTGTTTTCTTCCTGTCTAGTCCATAGACCAGTTACTATACTGGGGTTCACATATAGATTTTTACATGAGAGAGAAGCACATTGTTCAAATGTAGTAGGGAAAAAGTCCTTAGATCTCCTCTACCCCAAGTCTCTGGAGGTGAGATATAAGATAACATAAACCTGCAGATAATAAATTTTTTTAAACTTTAATAATACATTTTATTTAAAGTAAAAATAGCTTTTTAACATTTAGTTAAGGTAAAGATTACTAATGAGATCTGATGTTCCTTTTATTGTAAAAAGTCAAGATAATAAATGTTTTTTTAAATATTTATTTTTTAGATGTAGTTGGACTAATACCTTTATTTTACTTACTTTTATGTGGTGCTGAGAATCAAACCCAGGGGTCTCACATGTGCTATGCCAGCACTCTACCGCTGAGCAATAACACCTGCCCCTATATAATAAATTTTTATATTTTATTTTCCTCATACAGGGTTAAGGAAATGATTCCTCCAAGGCCTCCCCTTATCCGTTGGACAGGAGGTGCTCAGAAGGCAAGTGCAAAAACTGACATGAAAGCATAAGGTGTTGACTGCATACATTTAAAATGGCGTGGACTCTTCAATGTGTCTTCCAGAAGGAGTGAAAACCTGTTTGAAGTATCACATATTTTCATTTCTGGTTCCATTTGTGATCAGTGGTAGCCAGTGAGTGGTATACTGTTTAACCCTTGGATAGTGGTCTCTGAGTTAGGAAGAAAAGGGTAGTTTATATTTATAGTGTTACTGAACATAAATCCTAATCCAGTTTTAGATTTTCAATCCATGGTCTTGACCTCTTTAGGCCACTTTACCAGACATTTTGCATTTTTCTAGGCAGTGAGTGATTACCACACTCAGATCAAGAACATTTCTAAAGCCATTCTCGATGAATACTACAGAATGTTTGGAAAACAGGTTGGGAATAACATAGACAGTGAAACCTTAGAGGAGCAGAAGTGCCAGCTCAATTATGAATTTAACTCCTCTGGAAAATACTTTGCTTTCAAAGAACAACTCAAGGTAAAGCATTCACTTATTTAATTTGTCTGTGGGATATTATGGAGCACCTTCTCTATGTACTTAACATTTTTTGACTCTGATTATGTTCAGCTAACTTCTCTGTGATAGAATATCAGTAGAAGCTCTACTTCTGCAGAGTCTTGGAATGGTTTAGTGTCCATTCTGAGTAGGAGTTTTTGTTTTTGTTGTTGTTTTGGTATCAGGGATTGAATGCAGGGGCGCTAAACCACTGAACCACATTCCCCAACCCCCCCGTTTTTTTAGAGAGAGAATTTTTTAATATTTATTTTTTAGCTTTCGGCGGACACAACATCTTAGTTTGTATGTGGTGCTGAGGATCGAACCCAGGCCGCACACATGCCAGGCGAGCGCACTACTGCTTGAGCCACATCCCCAGCCCCCAAATCCCCCCCCCCCTTTTTTTTTGTATTTAGAGACAGGGTCTCACTAAGTTGCTTAGGGCCTCACTAAATTGCTGAGGCTGGCTTTGAACTCACAATCCTCCTGCCTCAGCTTCCCAAGCTGTTGGGATTACAGGTATGTGGGTACCACTCCCAGCTGTTAAACCACTATGCAAAGAAAAGACTATCAGCTCCAATTGAAATCAAATTAAAGCAAGCTTGTAATTCCTACCAGTCGGGGGTGTCTCTCCCGAAAACCACGGCAACAGAAGACAGCCCCGCAGCTCTCCAGGAGCACAGCTTTATAGCACAGAAAGTTACAAAAGAGGTCAGGTGTCTTGAGAACTTACAGATAACAGAATTTTGACAAGTATAACACAAAGGCATATAGTAAATTAATGGTCCAGCACTTAGGGAGTAAATTAGATCTCAACATGGAATTTATGAGGCTTCATTAGAGTTTCAGAGAGGGTCCTTATCTGGCCAGGGAAAGCCATAATTTATGTGGCTCCACTAAAGTTTCAGAGAGGGTGGTTATCTGGTCAGGGAAAGCCAGACATGGGTGAGTTCAAGGCTCAGGCAGGCATTCCAAGCAAGTTTAGAAATCATAATAATTTATAGTAAAGCCGAAATTAACTTTTCATGCCTTTGTGGCGAGATGGCTCCCAATCTTAAGAGGGAATTAGGCTGGGTTTATCACCAGTATGAGTATTGAAGAAATGAATTCTTCACTTGATGCTAGGCTAGATTTTGGACCTAATTTCATGTTGCTCTAGGAGGCAGAAAATGTTACTGACTCTGTGAAGAATTCTGTCTCCCATTCAAATCTCTCCCTGGCCCATGGAATCACTTAAGATTTGAGAAATAGTTGCTATGGTACATGCCCATAATCCCAGCAGCTGAGTAGGCTGAGGTAGGAGGATTGCAAATTCAAGGCTAGCCTCAGCAATTTACTGAGTCCCTGTATCAAAATACAACATAAAAAAGGAATAGGGATGTAGCTCAGTAGTAGAGGGCCTCTGGCTTCAATCCCCAGTAAGAAGAAAAAAAAAATCTTGACTAATAATGTTTAACATTTATTAAATGTTTTCTGTATGCCAAGCAAATTTTAATCCTTACAATAACCCTGTGAGGTAGGTACTCCCCATTGCTCCCTTTTATGGGTGGGAAAATATAATATTAATTGGTTAAGTAATTTGCCCGAAATCACAGAGAGTAAAGGTCAAAGACAGGATTCAAATTCAGGCACTTTGGCTCTAACTGCTATGTTACACTAGCTCTGTGAACATTTGCAATGTGTCCTTTTCTGTAGTAAATTGATACAAAGAGAGCACGTGGAAATGATAAAGTAGATGCTCATGGAGGCAAGAGGATATTCTCAGTAGGTGGTATAATCACTTCTTGGTTTGATTCTGGTTTTGCCTTTTCAGGCTGAGTGACCTTCAGGACATAACTTTACCTTTCTGTGCCTCAATTTCTTCATTAACAGTGAGGGACAATATTCATATTATCACATGGGCTCATTATGAGAATTAAATAATATGATGCATGGAAGGTGCTTCCTATAAAACCTGGCAATGATGTTAGGTTAGGGAGAGAAAAAAGCAGCTGTGTGGCCATAGCAACATGCTATGTTTATACATTAGTCCCCCATTATTGGGGGTTATGTTTTGCCATATCACATGACTAAGTCATTCAGGGTCACTCCAGGTGAATTTGGGTATGATGTGAAATAACCACACCAAGACAGAGAAAATATCTTTTTCTTGGGATTCTTCAGCGAGTGGCTCCTCTGCTCCAACTCCCACAAGGGAGGCCGAAAAAAGAGGAGGAGGAGTTCTGAAGCCCCTTTTTACTGAGGGGAAGATACTCAAGAAAGTTCTACCCCAATGAGAGAGGGTCAGGTATCAGGGGGTTGAGTCTAGCTTCCTGATGTCTTGTGGTCGCAGATTGACTGACATCTTGGAAGGCCACACCTATCCCAGGTGCTGTGTGGGGATCATAGGCAGAGCAAGCGAAAAGGACACATATCTCGCCAGCCCAATGAGAGGCAATGTCAGTCCAGTCTGCTCATGTGCTCACACTCATTGTTCACACACACACCGCCCATGAGTGGCTCGCCACAATGTTTCAAGACCCCCAGTAGATCCTTGAAACTGTGGATAGTACTGAACCCTGTATGTACTATGTTTTTTTTTTTTTTTTTCTATAACATAAATACCTATGGTGACTCTCACCTTTTCACATAAAGGAAGAACTTTATGGCTTTTTTTTTTTTTTTAACATCACTCCTCTATGCTTTAGTGCCATTATTAAGTAAAATAAAGGTTGTTGAACATAAGCACTGCCGTACCACAAATGTCAGTCTTATAGCAAGATGACTACTTGGTGTCTGATGGGCTGGTAATGTATAGCATGGAAACAAAAGCACAATTGAACAAAAGGATGATTCACATCCATGGCAGGATGGAGTAGGGCCGTACAGGATGGAGCAGGGGCCGTTCAGGATTTCATTATGCTACTCAGAATGATACATAACTTAAAACTCATGAATTATTTATTTCTGAAATTTTCCATGTAATATTTTCAGACCACAGTTGACCATGGGGAGCTCAAACTATGTATAAGGGGAAACTACTGTATTTATGTAGCACTTTAAGTTTTTACTTCTGTTTTCTGTCTTTGGTTTTTAGTCATCTCCTATAGATAAGATGACTGAATACTAGAACTACATGTCCACTTAACAAATGAGGAAACTTAGGTTCCAAAATGTGAAATAATTTATGAGATTGTACATGTAAGCATTATAACCAGATTTCTGTTCTCTGGACTCAAACCAGGTCTTTCTCCCTTTCTGCCTTGAATCATATGGCCACTATGAGAGAGTTAACACATAGCCACATGCTAAGGTTTTCTTCAGGTACATAACTCTCTTCACATGGTATGAGTCCTGCATTGCCCCAATTGGTAACGATGGTGATGTCAAAGAAAGAAGTTCTACAGAGGAATACCAGAGAGCTGATAGTCTAGTGTCACCTAGGGAGAAAACAACCACCATCTGAAGTTCTGATGAACCTTAGATGAGAAGTCCTAGAGAGATGTGCTATCAGCACAGTGCTGGTCTGTGTTATATGAAAGGCATTGTGTATATCTTGCAGCATGCAGTGGTGAAGATTGTGAGAGAGAAATATTTGAGGACAACGTCATTTGAAAGCCAGGAGGAACTGCAGACATTTATCAGTGAGCTTTACGTATTCTTGGTAGATCAGATGCATGTGGCCCTAAATGAGGTAAGTGTCAACACTGACAGCTCTTCTTTTCTGTGTAGAATATCAAGATCTCCTTTGAAATATTCCCACTTTGCTTCTTTTCTTCCTTATTCAACAAATATTTATTAAGGTGGCTACTCTGTGCTAGGCACTGAAAACAAAAGATGAATAAGAAACTGCCTAAAATATAAAGCTAATTTTGGGGAGAACAAGGGATATACTTTTACAGTTTCCTAGAAAAATAAACTTTATGACTTTTTAAAATGTAATGGAATCATCAAAAATAGACAAATTAGGCTATGGAAATTGTGAAACAAGATTATCATTCTATTTGTTTTGTGACTGTTCACAATTCTTACAATAAAAACAAAGGAAAACTGAGTTTTCAGATATTTTACCAAATTGCAATACATTTCAAATATGCTTTTCCCCAAGGCAGGTAATCTACTTTCCAGTCCATTTGTCTGTTTGCATATTTATTTGTACACCTATCTTGCTTCTTGCCTTCATCTGTTCATTTTTTGTATGCATTTGAAATCAAAGTTGTTTTGTGCTCATGTTAGTCTCTTACTAGCTGTGCCTCCTCTTTCTATTTGTTCCTCTCTGTTGTTATTCTTCCCTATTACTATCACTTTTTTCTTTGATGTGGTTCAGCCTTCTTGGAAGATGTAGGACAAGAGTGTTCAATATTGTAGAATTAAAAGAACAGTCCTTAATTCTTGGGAATGGATGATGTGGATGATTTGAATTGGAAAGCAGTTGAGAGTTGAATATGGAAATTGCTGTTGCCTTCTGAACCAAAAGAACTCTCACCTAGTGGAGGAGTCAGGCACAAAATACAGTAACTGTAAAAGGAGGTAAATGCTGTGATAGTGTTCATTGGAGAGCAGATTAGGATGAACAAGTGAATTCACAGAGGAGCTATAGCTTGAGCTGGGCCTTCAAAGCTGAAAAGAAATTCTCTAGATGCATGTCTCAGAGCATTGAATCACAGGAATCCCACAAAGGCTTAGGAGCTGCAAAGAATCTGGTATATACAGAGTTCAAGAGCAGAGGTTGAAGTGGTTAAGAGATAGGGAAGAAGATGAAGCTAAGGATCTGTTCCTGTTGGGAAATTTGGGAGAGTGAAGGCATGCCTTGTATTCCATACAGAGAACTTGTGACTTTTTTCTCATTAGCCAGTTGGGAGCAATAAATTAAACTACTTTATGATCAGTTTACATTTTATAAAAACCATTCAGTTTTTATACAGGGTTAGAGCAGTTATAGAGGGTGGGTTCAAGGTGGCAAAACTGGTGATGTTAGATGACTGTTGCAAAATAAAGAGGAAGAGGAGTAAAAAATACTTAAGTTTAAGGCTCATTGACTGGGTACTGATGTTAACATTAACCAGTATAAATAATATAACATGAATAAATTTGGTGAAATGCAGATGATGTTGAATTAATTTTAAACGTTGGCTCCTGTGGGGTTTTGCTAAAGAAGAGATCTGAACTAGATGAGATTTAGGGAGTGATGATATATGGATGCTACTGTCATTGATGAGGCTGCCTGAGAAAAATAGGAGGAAAGAGTGCAAACTAGTTATAGAATCCTAGGAAACACAAACATTTAAGGGATGGCTGAGTGAAAGAATTGATGAAGGAGACAAGTGGAATTGTTAAGGAAGCAAAAGAGCCAGAAGACAGTGGAGTTCTTGAGCCAAGGGAAAGAATTTTAAGAACAAGTGGTCAACATTGTCAAATACTCCTAGGAATTCAAGGAAAACAAAACCCAAGAAGTTTTCATTGGGTTTGGTAATAAGGAGGTTATTGTTAACTTTTACATAGCAACTTCATTGTGCTAATGAGAAGGATTAAAATTATAGTGCATTGAAGAGTAAATGTGTGACTAGGAAATAGATTAATATAAAATCAGGAAGTTGATAATGAAAGAAAATATGGAAAAGTAAAAGCTAGAAATTATAGGAATTTTCTTTTTAGGATGGAAAAACCTCGAGTACATCTATCTATAAGTTTAGGAAATGGAGTCAGCACAGTGGGAGAAGTTGAAAACTGTGGAAGGAGAGGAGATAAATAATGATAAGCCCAGGTTATACAACTGGAAAGGACCAAGGATTAGCCTTAAAACAGAAGGGACTCAATGCCTCTTCCTCTGAGACCAAAAGGAGAGAGGGAAAAATAGATGCAGAAGTTGCTGGTCGAGGTGGTGCTTGCCTGTAATACCAGTGGCTCAGGAGACTGAGGTAGGAGGATTGTGAGTTCAAAGTCAGCCTCAACAATTTAGTGAGCCCCAAGTAACTCAGTGAGACCCTGTCTCTAAAAACAATACAAAAAAGGGCTGGGGATGTGGCTCAGTGGTTCAATGCCACTAGATTCAATTCCCAGTACCCAAAACAAAAGATTGATGCAGAAATAAACAACTTAGGTGTGGGATTAAAAATTGAGGGTTTCTTGCCTAATTATTTCTATTATCTCACCTCGTGAGATAAGGTCTTTATTGAAAGTAAAGGCAATGCAGGTTGAATGAACAAGTTGAAGAGAAAATTTTGTTGTTAAACAAGGACGAATATAGAAATTACTGAGAGTATTAAAGATTTTCGCTAAGACTGAATGCCACAAGAGTCTGGGAGGCTCAGGTATCTCTGTAGCTATTATGTTTCTCTTTCTTTCTTTTTTTAAATGTTGTAGATGGACACAATACCTTTATTTACTTTATTTATTATTTTATATGGTGCTAAAGATTGAACCCAGTACCCCATACATTTGAGGCAAGTGTTCTACCACTGAGCTACAACCCCAGACCTATTCAGTTTTTCTTAGAATCAGTTAAACACACCTGTGCAGGAATGAAGAAATCAGATTGTAGGCTTATTTTTTTAAAAAATTATTTTTATTTATTGATTTATTTTGGTACTAGGGGTTGAACCCAGGGGCACTTTACCACTCGCCACATTCCCAGTGCATTTAATTTTTTATTTGGGGACAGGGTCTCTCTAAGTTCCTGAGGGTTTCACTAACTTTCTAAGACTGGCCTTGAACTTGCAATATCCCTGCCTCAGCCTCTGTAGTCACTGGGATTACAGGCATGCTCTGTGATTATGGCACCTAGCTGTAGGATTGTTTTAATTTGGGAGTTTTCAGGACAAATGCAGGAAAAGGACGAGGATGCTTGAGATTTGAGTGTGCTAGTGAGAGAGGAGGACAAGTAGGTAATCATGAGTTCAGGTTGATCCATTTGGGAAGTGATGGGCTTATTGGAAGTGGAGGAAATGAAGTCAGGAAGCTACTTTAAGTAAATGATAAAAAGGTGGAAGGGTTGGAAAGTGGATTCTGGGAATGGGATACTAGAAGTAGAGTAATTCAGGTGTGGGCATAAAAGTGTGTTTCTGGAAGGATTTGAAGGTCATGATAATCAAAACTAAAAAGCACAGAGAACAGAAGCATTAATCAGTGATCAAAAACTCTTTGGCCCATCTCAAATTTGGCTTTATTTTAAAATTATTTTTTGGTACTAGGATTGAACCCAGGGGCACTTTTAACCATTGAGCTGAATCCCTAATCTTTTTTATTTTTTATTTTGAGGCAGGGTCTTAGGGCCTGAGTTGCTTAGGGCCTCACTAAGTTGCTGAAGCTGGTCTATGAACTTGTGATCCTCCTGCCTCAGACTCCCAGATTGCTGGGATTACAGGTGTGCACTACTACGCCTGGCCTTAGCTTTACTCTTCACATTCCTTATCTACTATACTTGTTAAAGTCATTGCTATCATTTTTAAAAAAATTTTTTCTTAGTTGTTGATGGACCTTTATTTAATTTATTTATTAATTTATATGTGGTGTTGAGAATCGAACCCAGTGCCTCACCCATGCTAGGCAAGCACTGTACCACTGAGCCACAACCTCAGCCCAATTTTTACTTTTTTTTTTAATATTTATTTTTTTAGTTTTCAGTGGACACAACATCTTTATTTTACATTTATGTGGTGCTGAGGATCGAACCCAGGGCCCTGTGCATGCCAGGCGAGCGCGCTACTGCTTGAGCCACATCCCCAGCCCCCATTTTTACTTTTAATTAAGGAATTTTAGGTTCTTGCGTGGCCATAGCTTCTGACTCAGGAGATTACTAATTACACCAGACTTGATCTTCCAGCCTGGGTATATATGATATATTCTATTTCTGCTTTTCTTTCTACCTTTCTGGCTATTTCTCAAATGTCTCCTTTGTAGGTTCTATCAGTTTAATTTTCCCCCTAAAGTTACAGATCTGGATTTTAAAGCTTTACCCTTTGTCTCCTGTTTTCTTCATGTTTAAAAACTCTCTCTAGCTAGCACTAACTTGCTGACGTTTTTCACATCATGGCCCTTGAAAATGATATTTGTCCTATAGAAAATAAAGGAAGCTGTTTGAGGTCAGAGGTAACTTGAGGAGGGACACTGTCTGCCCTGAGGGTTGAGGAGAGTTGTTTTTGCCTTAAACAATTTTTACTCACTTCCATGAGCTCACACTATTGGTATTCAAATACCTGAGCTTCCCTTTCACCCGTGATATTTGTTTCTTGGTTCTCTCTTATTCTCTTACTGCCTTGGCAAGACTGTAAGAAACCTCAGTATCATCTTAGATGTTATGACTGTATCTTACATCTGGTTATTCTCATAACCCTCTTCACTTGGAATTGCTTCATTTTGTTTGCTTAACATCTTGATATTGACAAGGCCATGCCAGATGATGTCCAAAGCACTGTTTCAGCCATTCATACAAGCAGTGAACAGCTTCGACTCTTTGCATTTGAAGCAGAGGTTAATGAAAACTTTGAAATGGCAGCAGTGTATTATAAAGAGGTAATTAAAAATCTTTCTCAGTGATTTTTGTTACTATTATTGTAAAATATGGACATAAAGAATAGTAGTTTTTGAATACTGAAAATGAAACTTGTGGGGTAGGGGGTATAGCTCAGTGGTAGAAAGCTCTTGCCTAGCATGTATATGACCCTGGGTTTGATGCCCAGCACTGCAAAAAATAAAAACAAATCTTGTTTAGTGAAGGGTACACACAAAAATCAATATAGAACAGAGTCCAAAAATAAGCCTGTACAATAAGGATATTTGATTTTTGACAAGATATAAAAGAAATTCCATAGAGAAAGGATAATTTTTCAACAAATAGTGTTAAAACAATTGGTTATCTATATGCAAGATAAATTAAACTTGATCTAATGTAAGCATTATACAAAATTCAAGTCCAAATGGATGATGAATGTAAATTTAAAACAAAACTTTTAAAAGAAACAGAAGAAAATCTTCTTGGGCTAGAACTAGGTAAAGAGTTTTGAGACATGAAACTGAAGTACCATCAATCAAAGAAAAATGAAATAAATGGAACCTCATCAAAATTTAAAACTTTTGCTCCATGAGAAAAATACAGATCAGGAGAAAATATTTGTAACACATGTATCTGGCAAAGGATTCGTATCAAGAATATTAAAAACTCTCAAACTTAACATTTGTATATAAGCATTGGTTTGAGTACTTGTTTTTAATTATTTTGGGTGTGTACTTAAAAATGAAATTGCTAGGACATATGGTAATTCTGTGTTTAACTGTTAAGGATTTTAGTAGAAATTGCATTGTCTCTTTAGATTGTTTACAGTAGTGGTAGACATCTTAACAATATTAAGTCTTCCAATCCACAAACATGGGGTATCTTCCCATTTATTTATATCTTCTTTAATTTCTTTAAGCAAAATTTGTGGTTTTCATTCATGAGGCACCATTTTTGTCTCAGATTTTTAGATGAATTTACATTTGCCATATCAAGATTATGGTAGAAATTACTATATATGGTTGAGATCCCATAAAATGAATCTTTAGGCTCTTAAGGTACTAGATGAGTTTAAGGTGATCAGACACAGGGAAGAAATGGCTTGAGGATTCAGTTTTTACATTATTTCAACAATATATTTTTTGGCCGTCTATTAAAGCTAGAATAGTAATTATACTAGGCATTTGGGATTCCTGGTAAGCAAAAAAGTAGTCATGGCCTATGCTCTTATAGAACTTACAGTATTTATGGAGTGCTTACCATGTGATGTCATATGTACAAAAAGTAGGACAAAATGTCAAAATAACCTTGGCCCTCCTGATGCTTGTGTGCCTAGAGGTTGGTCCGTGAGCCGCAGAACCTAGATCACTGGCTGGACTATGGTACCTTCTGCCTCCTAACTGAAGACAACATCAAAGCACAAGAGTGTTTTCGGAAAGCCCTTTCCCTGAATGAGAGTCACATCCAGAGGTAGAGATGGAAAGGAGATGAGGGATGAGTAGGAGGAGATGAACTTCTACATGAGATTGTCTTGATTCCATGAATGTGACTTGGACCATGCTCTTAACCATGTTAGCGGTCTTTTCTCAGCTTGTTGCTCTGTGGTGTCCTGGCTGTCTTGATGGAAAACTATGAGCAAGCAGAAATTTTCTTTGAGGATGCCACTTGCTTGGAACCAACCAATGTTGTAGCCTGGACTTTACTTGGTATGTTATTTTCCTGTGATGTGTCTGTGTGTGTGTGTGTGTGTGTGTGTGTGTGTGTTTCCATTGTAAGACTCTCTTTCCCTTTTTCCTCTTTGATGGCTCATCATGTAGTTCCTAAACTTTGCTAAAAATATGGGGGAAATAAGTCAAAGGTCTCAGTTCTTCATTATGTGATAGTAGGAAATCACATTTATTTCAATATCTTTCTTTCCTCAGGTTTGTACTATGAAATTCAAAACAATGATATTCGAATGGAAATGGCATTTCATGAGGCTGTCAAACAACTTCAGGCACGAGCAGTTCAAACACAAGTAACAAAGGAAAAGAGCACTGGAAATGTAGAGTACGCTGAAGAAGGAGGGAATATAGAATCCAGTTTAGGCCCTTGGGGAACCATAAATGATTCTTCTACCGCAGCAGTCAAGGCTGTAGGAGCAGGAGGTGGAAATGGTGAGTAGCTATTGGGAAACTTACTGACCTTCTGAATAGCACCTGGCACACAATAGGCACTAAGTATATGTTAGTTAAGTGAATGTGTACTGTAGTTTTTAGTTATTTCAGTGATACTAGGAAAGACTTCTAAATATTTCTTCGTTGAGATGATCAATGGTCTGAAGCTTCTATTAATATTGTTTTTTGAGTTTTCCAGAGTTTACTACTTCCATAAGTACTAAGTTTACTACTTAGTAGTATAAGTACTACTATAAGTACATAAGTACTGTTTACTACTTAGTAGTATAAGTACTATGAGTACATAAGTTTACTACTTTTCATAAGTACTTTCATAAGTGTCCCATTCTTGCACAGTAGAGGTTCTTGCACAGCAATTTTTTTTTTCTTCTTCTCTTCCTACCCTGACATGGGTAAGGATCCTGTCTTGTGATTTTTAAAGCTATGTGTTTATTTATCCACTCCATTTTCTCCATTTTTCATTAACAGTCTCTTTTCCTTTACTTTAGGAAATCAGTCTTTATAACATATTTTAAATGTATTTTTGTGTGTTTCCTGCATATATGCATTATGTTTTGTGCATACCTTATTTAAGTATGTCTGAGGTATTGACATTTCCTAAACTGCACTATTTAAATATTTGATAACTTTGATATATGAAAACATCACCACAGTCAAGGTAATGAAAATATCCTGTGATCTGATTTCTGTTAGTATAGATGAATTTACATTTTTTAGAATTTTAAAATTCTAGAATTCCCTAAAATATTTAGAATTAAATAGAATTACATAGTATGTCCTCTTTGTTGTCTTTTTTCACTGAGCACAATTGAGATTCAACCATGCTATTGTTTTTTATGAGTTATCCTTTTTTATTGCTAAAATGGTTCCCATTGTACAGAGATAGCACAATTTGCTTATCTGTTTACTGGTAGGTATTTGGGTTGCTTCCATTTGCGACTATTAAAATAAAGCTACTGGGACATTCACAAGTTTTTGTATGAATATTTGGATTCATTTCTCTTGGGTAAGTACTTAGGAGTTGAATGGCTAGGACTATGATTTTTAAAAATACATATTTTTTAGTTGCAGATGGACACAATACCTCTATTTTATCTATTTATTTTTATGTGGTGCTGGGGATGGAACCCAGTGCCTCAAGCATGCTAGGCAAGCCCTCTACCACTGAACCCCAGCCCCAGCCCATGGGACTATGATTATTTAGCAGTGTATTTTTAAATTTTCTAAATATTTGGGGATTTTCCCCAGACATCTTTGTTTTTGATTTCTAATTCAATCTCATTATGGTTAACACATTTGTTTTATACAATTTGAATCCTTTTAAATTATCGAAACTTTTTTTATGGCCCAGCATTTGGTCTATGTTGGTAAATATTCTGTATACATTTGAATAGAATATTCTCTTGTTGAATAGAATTTTCTGTAGATGTTAATTAGGGTTAGTTAGCCTAGTTTTGTACCTGTGAAGTTTTGTTCTAAGTAGTTTTTCCCTCCTCAGATCACATTTTCTTCAATTAATTTTATAATTGTTTCACATGTTGATCTTTAGTCTATAGAGATTCTTTTTCTTTCTTTTTTTTTTTTTTGAGGTACTGAGGGTTGAACTCAGGACCTCACATGTGCTAGGCAAGTGCCTACCACTGAGCTATATCCCCAGAAAAAATCCTCCATTTTTTCCTGAGATGCTAGGTAGACATTAAGTTTTATCTTTTTATATAGGGATCTAATTTTTTCAACATTATCTACTAAACAACCATTATTTCCTGTTTGATTTAAGATATACAATCTTAGAACTCTTCATTCTATCATATGTGTCTGATATAAAAATTTACATATGAATATGAAAGAGTATGACATATGTCCTTTCACTGCTGTGGTTTTGTAGTGTGAATACATGATGCTCATTTTTTTTGCTGTGGTTTTGTAGCATGTCTTAATATTTGGCATATCAGGTTCTACCATATCGTTACCTTTTTTTAATATTTATTTTTAAGTTGTAGTTGGACACAATATCTTTATTTTATTTATTTATTTTTATGTGTGCTGAGGATCGAACCCAGGGCCTCCCATGTGCTAGGTGAGTGCTCTACCACTGAGCCACAGCCCCAGCCCTCGTTACATTTTTGTTGTTCACTTAGCTATTTGTAGATCTTTATTTGTCTATAGACAAATTTTTGGGTTTTGTAGTGAGATTATTAAGTATATTAAAAATCTTATTTGGACTATATTGAAATTTTAGATTAATTTAGGGATAATTAACATTTTATATTACTAAGTCATTCCATCCAATTGTGTGGAAGATTTTTCCATTTTCTTAGATCATCTTCCATGTCTTTTATCAAAGTTTTAACATTTTCTCCAAAGAGACCCAGTTTAATTTACAGTTGTTTTACAACTATTGCTATCAAAATAGCATTTTATTTTTGGTTATTGCTATTGTTCTTTAGTGTAGGATGTTGTTTTGTAGATTGAACTTGTATACGACAGCCTTGTTCAACTTTTATTGATTCTATTTAGATTATTGGTTCTGTTGCTTTTTAGAATATGATCATCATATCATCTGCCAATAAAAATAGTTTTATCTTTTTTCTCCCAATCCTCATACCACTATTTTTTTTAACTTTTAGTAGTAGATGTACATAATATATTTATCTTATTTATTTTTATGTGGTTCTAAGAAATGAACCCAGAGCTTCATAGTGCTAGGCAAGTGCTCTACCATTGAGCTATAACCCCAGCCAACTAAAATCTCTTATTTCCTCTAATAATATGTTATTTGGTAGTTGTGGTATCAACTGTGTCTTCTTCCCTGTCTAAAGGGGAATAAATTTAAAGGTTTTTTTTGGGGGGGGGGGCCTAATGGAGCACACCTGTAATCCCTGCTACTTAGGAGGCCTAGGGATGAGGATTGTGAGTTCCAGGCCAGCCTGGCAGCATAGTAAGACTCTCTCTCAAAAGTTTCTATGCAGGGCTGGGGATGTGGCTCAAGCGGTAGTGCGCTCGTCTGGCATGCATGCGGCCCGGGTTCGATCCTCAGCACCACATACAAACAAAAATGTTGTGTCCGCCAATAACTAAAAAGTAAATATGAAAATTCTCTCTCCCTCTGTCTCTCTCTCTCAAAGTTTCTATGCAGCCAGGTGCAGTGGTGCATGCCTGTAGTCCCAGTGGTTCAGGAGCCTGAGGCAGGAGAATCAAGAGCTCAAAGCCAGCCTTAGCAGATTAGCAAGGCACTCAGCAGACCCTGTCTCTAAATAAAATATTAAAAAGGACTGGGGATATGGCTCAGTGGTTAAATACTTCTGGGTTCAATCTCCAGTACCAAAAAAACAAAACAAAACAAAAAAAACTTCTATGCTATGTCCATGTACAATTGTACAGTCAATCCCACTTTTATATATAAATATACTAATTAAAATATTAACAAAAGCAATAGAAGGAATATCTGTAGAGTAGATCAAGCTGATTGGGGAAGGAGGAGGGGAAGGAAATGGAATATACTGGATCAGTTTATGTTATGTGCATGTATAAATATGGTATAATAAATTCTACTACTATGTATAATTATAATGTGCCAATAAAAATAAATTTTCTCTATTATATATAAAATATATTATAAACTTTTACTAATAATTTTACAGAATTAAAAATGACCTCTTATATTTTTAATTTCCAAAGAATTTTTTTTCATAAATAGGTGGTAGGCTTTATCAAGTTTTTTTTGTTTTGTTTTGTTTTTTGGGTTTTTTTTGTAGTTATAGATGGACACAATACCTTTATTTATTTATTTTCTTTATGTGGTGCTGAGGATCGAACCCAGTGCCTCACACATGCCAGGCAGGTGTTATACCACTGTGCCACAAGCCCAGCCTCTTAAATTCTTTTTATCAGTTGAAAAAATAAAATTATTTTCTCTTATATGGTGAACTGCATTGATAGATTTCTTTTTTCTTTTTTGGTACTAAGGATTGAACCCAGGAACATTTAACCACTGAGCAACATTCTCAGCCCTTTTTTGAATTTTATTCAGAGACAGGGTCTCACTGAGTTGCTTAGGACCTTGCTAAGTTGTTGAGGCTGGCTTTTTGTTTTTTGTTACTGGGAACTGAACCCAGAGGGACTTAACCACTGAGCCACATCCCCAGCCCTTTTTTATATTTTATTTAGAGACAGGGTCTTGCTGAGTTGCTTAGCATCTTACTAAGTTGCTGAGGCTTGCTTTGAAATTTTGATCCTCCTGCCTCAGCCTCCTGAGCCACTGGGATTACAGGCATGTGCCACAGCACCTGTCGTTTGGAACTTTGCATTTTTGTTTATAAATGAAATGGCCTATATTTTACCTTTGTCAATCTAGTTTTATTTTTTTTAATAATTTTTTTTAAGTTTATTTTTCCATGTTCACATTAAGTGGAATCATACTGGCACTTGGGGTTTTTGGGATTGGAGAGGAAAGACAGGGCTTTGTCCTTGGCATCCAAGCATTTTTTTTTTTTTTTTAGAGAGAGGAGAGAGAGAGAGAGAGAGAGAGAATTTTAATATTTATTTTTTAGTTTTTTCGGCAGACACAACATTGTTGTTTGTATGTGGTGCTGAGGATCAAACCCGGGCTGCACACATGCCAGGCGAGCGCGCTACCGCTTGAGCCACATCCCCAGCCCGTCAATCTAGTTTTATAATCAAGGTTGTTATAGGGGTGAGCAAGGAAAAGATGTTGTTACAAATACAAATTTTCATTTAAATAGGAGGAACAGGGTGGGGTTGTGGCTCAGTGGTAGAGCTTGCCTAGCATAGTGAGGCACAGGGTTTGATCCTCAGCACCACATAAAAATAAATAAATAAAATATAAAAGTAAATAGATAGGAGGAACAAGTTCTGGTGTTTTATTGTATAGTATAGTGACTATAATTAATAATGATGTATATTTTAAAATAGCTATGTGAGAGGATTTTATGTGTTCTTATCACAAAGAAATGATAAAAATTTGAGATGGATATGTAATTAGCTTGATTGATCATTTCACAAAGTATACATATATTGAAACAACCTTTTACCCCATAAATATACACAATTATTGTATATAAAAAAATAAATAAAACTTAGAAAAAGGTTGTTAGGCAACCTTTCTGGTCTATTATGTATCAACTTATATATGATAAGAATTGATTTTTACTTGAAGGTTTAGCAGAACGCAACTATAAAACAAAGCCTGAGTAGTTGGCAAAAGGGGGTGTTTGATAACCATTTAATTTTCATATTCATCTTATGTATTTTACATTCTTCATGGTATTTTATTGTTGTTGTCTTTTTTTTAGCTGTACTAGGAATGAACCCAGTGGGGCTCTACCACTGAGCTACATCCCCAGACCTCAGTTTTGTTAATCTTTTTTATATTTATTCTCTAAATCACTGATTTGTGCCCTTAAATTTTAAGTGATTTTTCTTTATTTCTTTGGGTTTAAAATGTTGCCCTTTTTAAATTTTGCTTTATGTTCATGCCACCTTAAAGTGATCATTTTAATTTTTTATTGCAAAATGAATTGTTTTTGTCGGGAACTTACACTAATGCCTTAATTGGAAGGTTTAATTCCACAAACAGGCAAAGTGAAGAAAAGACAAGACAGGTAGAGAGGAATGTGAACTAGTGTAAGGTAATGCTTGCTTTGTAGCAGACATTTCATTATGACAAGCTACAAAAGACAACTGGTTGCTTTGTAAGTATACCTAGATCGGTCTTGTGAGACATCTCTGAGCACTCAGGCTATATGTACTCTCCATGCTTCTGAATAGTGTGAGCAGGAAAAAAGGGGCATGTGTTCTTTTTTCCTCCTCCTTCCCAAGGTCAGAATTCATCATATGGGGAGTTAATTTCACTCATATTTCCAAGTTGCATCATCTGGCCCTTTGGCAGCTGCTTTGGGAGTCATATGCCATGCCCCGAGGTATAGGATTTCATCCAATCCAGAAGTGGTGGGAAAAGCCAGGAATTCAGATTATGTGGCTGGTTGACCTCACTGCACAGAATTGGCCAAAGCGGGAGGGCCTGACACTCTTTGGTGGTATTGTTTTGAAAGAAACTTTTTGAACTTCTCTATTGACAGGGAGCTACTGTCTCCAGAAGCTTTCTAGAGGCCCATACAGAAAAGTACAAACATAGGATCCACCTGCAGGGGTCTCTTTGAGGAGGTCAGGGATCAAATTGTAGGCACAGCTTGAATTATAACAAACATAGTGTAAAAGTTTAGGAGTTAGAGATCTTCAAGCTAGGTGAGAGGGGCAGATGCAAGTCTTCCATCCCAGGTCTCATGTAGCAATAGTAATCATGTGCATGTAGAAAAAGGCTTCCCCTATTTAAGAGACGTTATGTAGGTGGGATGTCTTAATTTTGAGGGTTTACTTCCTATTTGGAGGCAAGGGAGGGTGGGGGGCCGGGTGGGGGAAGGAGGGGTGGGATTCTTTCCTTGCCTTTACTCCCCTGAGTTCTTTTTTCAAATCTTCCATATACTATTTAATTTATAGGTTGGTCCTCTCAGTTGCCAAGAATAGTATTTTAAAATTTCTTATTCTGATTGAGAATGTGTCTATTTATTCTTGTAGTTTTGCCAAATTTTTGTTTTAAATATATTGAGGGGGGGGCTGAGATTGTGGCTCAGTGTTAGAACGCTCGCCTAGCATGGTCGAGACCCAGGTTCCATCCTCAGCACCACATAAAAATAAAGGCATTGTGTTGTGTCCATCTACACCTAAAAAATAAATATTAAAAAAAAATATATATATATATTGAGGTTTGGTTATTAGGTGCACAGACTTTGAGAATTTTTGTCTTGTTTAATCAACCCTTCTTTCATTGAATGGTCACTTGCTATACCTAGTAATAGTTTTCACTTTAATTTTGTGATAATATGATTATACTACTTACATATATATATATATTTTAATTTTTTAAAAATTTAATTTTTATTTATTTTTATGTGGTGCTGAGGGTCAAACTCAGGGCCTCACCCATGCTAGGCAAGTGCTTTACCTCTGAGCCACAACCCCAGCACTACACTACTTATATTTGTTGTTAGTATTTGTATGATATATCTTTTCCATATTTTTACTTTCAACCTTTCTTGTGATTGTGTTTTAGATAGCTCTTAGAAATACCATATGCTTGGGTTTTGCTTTTGTTTATTCAATCATATTTGTTTTTTAAATTGTAGTATTACATTGTTGATATCCTTGTGTTCAGGAACACAGTGTTACTGTGTGCTTTGTATTTGGCATGGTGTGTATGAATGTGAGAGTGTGTGTGTATTCCTTTTTTTCTCCTGTCTCACCTTTAGGATTGATTGAATTTTGTTATTCCATTTCCTCCTTTTATTAGCTTATAAATTATTCTCATATAATTTTTTTCCCACAGTGCTGGGGATTGAACCCAGGACCTTGTATATGCTAAGCAACTACTCTGCCACTGAGCTACGTCACCTCCTATATTGATGCTTTCTATCTTTTAATCCTACAAGATGCTCTTATGATTATTGCTATTACTGTTTTGAACTATTAATATTCATTAGATGGCTCTACATATTCACCATTCCAATTTTTTAGGAAATTTTCTTCTGAATTTCCAATCTCACCCTGGATCGCTTTGCCTCTGACACTTTAATTTCATTTTGTTTAGTCATGATTTTTCTGGTTTTAGTGTATCTGAGAATGTCCTTCTTTTCATATTTGAAGGACATTTTTGCTTGGTATAGATTTCTAATTGCTAGTTATTGTCTTTCAGCACTTTGAAGATGATTATATTTGGGGGGGGCTTCTGTTGTTTTTGCTGAAAAATATTAGCTATAAGTCTTACTCTTGTTCCTATGAAGATAATTTGTCTTTCCTCTGGCTATTTTGAGTCTTTCTCCTTCCTTTTGTCTTTGGGTTTCTGCAGTTTCATAATGAAATGACTAAGTTTGGTTTTCTTTTAATTTACCTTAGTTGAGGTTTGTATACTTGAATTTGTGTATGTCATTTATAAGTTTTGGGAAATTCTGTTATTATCTTTTTTAATATTACTTTTGCCTTATCCTCTTTCTCCTCTCTGTTAGGGACTGCAATTGCTTTTTGTGTTAAGCTATTCATGTGTCCTCTGCATCTCATACTGTATCTTTATTTTTTCCCATCAATTTTGTCTTTCTATGCTTCATTCTAGACGTTTTCTTCTACCTTAATTTTCTCTGCAGTTTGCTTAATCTTTACAACTGTCCAGTGGTTTTTTGTTTTTTTTTCAGTCCTGGGAAACTCAGGGGCACCCTACTACTGAGCTACATCCTCATCATGGAGGCTGGCTTTCAACTTAGGATCCTTCTGATTCTGCCTCCCAAGAAGCTAGGGATACAGACATGTGCCACCATGTCTAACCCAATGGATTCTTAATTTTACTTATTTTTTAGCTCTGAAATTTCTAGTTCATCATTATTATTATAACTGACTCTTCTGATTCTGTTTTTGGTATTGAGGGTGTTTTTTTTTTTTTTTTTTTTTTTTTTTTTTTTTAAATCTGGGCACTTCCCACTGAGCTACATTCCTAGCATTTTTTTTAATGATCCCAACTTAGTTTGCTTAGGGCCTTGCTAAGTTGCTGAGGGGTGGCTAGGATTATAGGTATGCACTACCATGCCTAGCATCTGATTATTATTTTTTTTTTTTTTGTGGTGCTAGGGATTGAACCCAGGGCCTTGTGCATGCGAGGCAAGCACTCTAGTAACTGAGCTACATCCTCAGCCCAACTTTTATCTTATTGAACTGACTATAGTTAAGTTCATATCCTGAGCTCCAGTGAAATTATTTGTATTTCCTGTCATTTTTGTTCATATTTTCAAGTATCATTGTATGTCTTGCTTTTTTTTTTTTTTTTTTTTTCTTCAGGACACACCATTAACAAGTTTGAGGGATTGGGATGATCTGAAGCTAAACTATAATTCCTGTGAGGGCCTACTTCAGTTTCATCATTTTTTTTTTTTTTTTGATAGTCACTGACTACCAGTGTCTGCCATACTTAACTTTGAAAATCAGTCAAAAGTAGAGACTATTAGATTCTCAGTTTCCCCTAGAGACCCATTATATATCCTAGAAGAGAATATAGTTCCTGGGCCTATTTCCTTCTACATATTGGTTTGGAAATTCTATCTGGTTAATTCTCTGATGCATTTAAGCAGATTTTAAAAAGTAAAGTTGAGACTAAAAATATATACTTTGTTAACTTTTTCTGGTTACCCTCAGTGGGAAGATTGGTCTGAATTGCCTAATCTATTAGTACCAGACTCAGAAGTCCTTCCTACCTATTTTTTTTCCATCTTCAAATATTTGTTGATACTTTTTATATTCATTTTTTTCCTCTTCTATTTTTTTAATCTCTGTAGGTTTATACATTTAAATATTATCCTCATTTTAATGTGATTTTGGAAGGAAGACTAAGTAAATACAAACACATGGCCTTTCTACCCTAATTGGAAGTCTCCAACTTTTTTTTAATATATATATTTTTAATTGCAGGTGGACACAATACTTTTATTTTATTTTTATATGGTGGTGAGGATTTAACCCAGTGCTTCGTGCATGCTAGGTGAGCGATCTCTCACTGAGCCACAACCCCAGCCCTCTAACTTCTTAAACTGGATTCAAAGCCCATCTCCAACACATTCTTCAGTTGGTGATCCAAGTAACTCAATTTCTTTCCCATTTTAATTTAAACTAAGTCATTTAACTATTATTGTATTTCTCTACTTCCATTTATCACTAGCAGAATAATGTACTTGTGTTTCACTTGATTTGCCTCAGCTTCTTATGTTCCCAATTTACCCACATCCAACAATTCAGTTTCCATTCTATCATTCATAGGACTGATGACTAACTTATAGTAATGGCAGCAGCATAAGGTGGTGTGGTAAGTCCTTTTAGGAATACCAATATAAGATATGAAATATTTAGGGATGGGGATCTAACGCAGTGTAGAACGTTTGCTTGGCATGTCCAAGGCCTTGGATTCAATCTCCAGCACACTGCAACATACACATATAAAACATTTTAAAAAAACAACTATTTGAAAGTGATCATCTGGTTTCTATCATAGGTAATCAGCTCTTCTACTGTAGTTTGAAAGCAACTGTAGAAAATATATTAGCACTGCATTTAAAAATATTTGACTGTGCTCAAAAACAACTTTATTTACACATACAAATGGTAAGCCAGCCTGGCACAGTGGCGCATTGCCTATAATCCCAGCAACTTGAGAGGCAGAGTGAGGATCCCAAGTTCAAAGCCAGCCTCACTAACTTAGTGAAGCCCTAGTTAACTTATCCTGTCTCAAAATAAAAAATAAAGAGAGCCAGGTATGGTGGTATATGCCTGTAATCCCAGCAGCTGGGGAGGCTGAGGCAGGAAGATTGCAAATTCAAAGCCAGCCTCAGCAGTTTATCAAGGTCCTAAACCACTTAACAAGACCCTGTCTCTAAATAAAAATTTAAAAAGGGCTGGGGATTTAGCTCAGTGCCCCTGGGTTTAATCCCTGGTACCAAAAAAATAAATTAAAAAAAATAAAAAGGGCTTGGAATATGGCTCAGTGGTTAAGTGCTCCTAGGTTTAATCCCCAGTATAAGGAAAAATAACCAAAACAGTTTCGGCACCATAATGAAAGCACAAATAACCGGGATGGGAGCAGACTTCATGGATCAGCTCTGCCTTTTATTCAGCAGCAGAGTCAGGCATCAGAGGGGCTCACTTTCTGGTAGAAATGGTCACTGGTTACAAGAGGGCTTGAGTTTTTATAGGTTACACTGAGAGGTGTAACATATAGGTTACATTGAGAGAATGTGTCAGTTTGGGCACTCAGGCAACAGGTTGTGAGAATTTGAAACTTATTTTTACTGGACAAGGATGTAGGGTAGAATGTTTCTCTCTTTTCTCCAGGAGTCACTGGGAAAGGATTAATGTTTGGCTGTCTCCTCTGAGGTCTATAGTCACTGGAAAGAATTTACTGGGAAAGGATCAATATTTGTCCCTTCCCAGGGACTGCCATTTTAGGATTGATGTTTGCCTCTTTCAAGGGATTGTCTTGTCACTGGGAAAGGATTTACTGGGGAAGAATCAATGTTTTGCTTTCTTTCTCCTTCCCTCCTCCTGTCTTGGGGGGTTGTCATTTTCCATATCCTTCACCTGGTACCCCCCCACCCCGAAATAAAAGGGCAAGCCAGATGTGGCCAATAGGCCATTGCTTGCATATTTCTGTCTTAGAGCAACCCCAATCAAATAGTTATATACTATAATATACTACAAATAAGTCAAAATGAATGCTAAAGAATGTTCACATCACACACAGGAAGGCAGGGAAAAAAGGAAATAACAGAATAAAAAGCAGAGAAGACAAATTGAAAACAAACAATGAAATGGCATACTTAAATCCTGTCATATAAGGAATTACTATGGTAAACTGAAAAATGGCTCCTCGAAGATGCCCCTTTTCTAGTTCCTGGGATCTGTGATTGTTACATTATATGGCAAAAGAGACTTCTGGTGTAATGAAGTTAGATTTTGAAACAGGGAGATTATTTTGGATTATCTAGGTTGGCCCCTTTTGAGGGCATACTCCTAATATCTGGCATAGACATGTTCAAATATAGCTGCTCTGTGATTTTTATTATTTTTTGAATAGTGAAATAAAAAGAATAGAATTTCTTGGGGCTGGGGTTGTGGCTCAAGTGGTAGTGCACTTGCCTAGCATGCGTGAGGCACTGGGTTTGATCCTTAGCACCACATAAAAATAAAATAAAGGTTAAAAAAAAAAAAAGAATAGAGTTCCTGTTCTCTGAGGGCTTTAATGTTATCAAAAAATATATTTTTCTTATCTGGATTCTTGAGATCCTGGATTTAGAAAGTAACTTTTATAATCACAATCCATTTGATATTGTGATTTGGATTTTACAGCAAGGTTGTATAGGGGTGGGGTGTGATATAGTGATAAAAGTTGTGCTATCAATTTAGATTATCTCCTTAAGTTATTCAAAAATGTAAGCAAGTCTATCAAAGTCTGTCCATGCAGTTTAGGGAATATGTTTCTCATGTTTTACAAATTTTATCTTCTATAATAACTTTAAAATTTCTTTTTGTAGTTGTAGATGGGCAGAATGCCTTTATTTTATTTGTTTATTTTTACATGGTGCTGAAGATTGATCCCAGTTCCTCAAGCATTCTAGGCAAGCGCTCTGCCACTGAGTTATAACCCCAGCCCTGTAATAATTTTTTTTAATATTTATTTCTCAGGTGTAGATGGACACAACACAATGCCTTTATTTTTATGTGGTGCTAAGGATTGAACCCAGGTCCCGCCGGTGCTAGGCGAGCGCTCTACCGCTGAGCCACAATCCCAGCCCCTGTAATAACTTTTTAATACCCAAGATAGGAAGTGATTTTTAAATCAAAATGTAATCTATTTAGGAGCAGGAGCTGCATTATCCATTCTAGATGAATTTCTTGAAGAATCTTCCAAACTGCCATCTGAGTCAGGAGAACCCATATTGTCTACACAATTTCAGGATTCAAGTATTGACCCCAAACAATCCAACCTGTTTTTCAAGGAGATACCGGAAAAAAAAGGTAACTAGGAATTAAGACTTCCACTTGAAATGGGGGCATAAACAAACTAGGCAAGGATGAAAACTCTCATGATTATATAGGCAACAATGCTGACTTGTTTGAAATTAATATTGCCTACATTCTTTCGGATTATTCTAAGCTCTGAAGTTCAAAAACAGAGGTGTAACTTCTTTAGTAAGCAAGGATTTTAAGCTCACCCAAGTAGTTCACAAAAGACCTTGACTGACTCATGAGTTCTCCTCTTTATGGGCCATTGCTGGAGACAGTCTACTGCTTTCTAGATGATGATCTTTTTCATGTATTATTACATAAGAATATTTTCCCTACTATGCTAGTGGGTCTGATCTTCTGATATTTTCCCTTTATATCTAATCATCTATCCTTTTTTAATATTTTTTTCTTAGTTGTTGATAGATCTTTATTTATTTTTTAAATTTATTTATACATGGTACTGAGAATCAAACCCAGTGCTTCACACATGCCAGGCAAGTGAGCTACCACTGAGCCACAGTCCCAGCCCTGATCTTCTATCCTTTTAATATAATATTTTCAGAAGCACCAAAATGTCAAGATTCATCAGCTATTCTGCAACCTGCTCCTTATTCTGGTGTTTCCCAAACTCCTACTACAATCTTCATGGAGACCATACGCTTCTTGATGAAAGTCAATGCTGTGCAGGTCAGACTATTTGGAAAAGGACATTAGATGGAAAGACTTTAATGAATTACTTTTTATATTCATAGTGTTTTCTTTGTAAGCTTAAATATGTATGAAGCAGAAATCAAATAAACTTTTTTTGAGAGGCGCTGGAGATAGAACCCCTGGGTGCATACTAGTCCTGGTGCATGCTAGGCACATTCTACCATCGCGCTATATACCCAGCCCTTCAAATATACTTTCCAGAGCACACCTTAAGCCCAATAGGAAAAACATGCAAACATGAACCACTCTCTGCGGATGGCACTAGCACACCTCACTGCAAGTCTCCTCCCTACTGTAGAATACCAGCAGAACCAAGTCAGACTCTTTAAGTATTTGCAGCCTGATATCACTTTCTTTGGGGAATTAATGTGGGCTAAGGGTTCATAGGAACCTTCTCATACCTTTTTTTTCCTTTTTAGATCTGATCAATTGAAAACAGATGCATAGTGCCATATGGGGAAGGGGTTAAAATATTACATTATTTTTATCAATAAAGCTGGGATTAAGAATATAAGTGTTCCCACATTTAACTTACCCTTGCAGTCATAGGTGGAGCAGCTGGAGAACTGCAGCCTCCTCCCAGAAAAGAAGCACATTCTATGAGATCTACCCTACCACATGTCAAACAAGAAGCATATCCATGAGCAAAAGATATCCAAGTACAAAAGATAGCAAGATCCAGGAGCCAAGGGATTTGGCCCTGATCTTAGCACATTAACTCTTCACAATTAGAAACAGGCTCTCTTTTTTCCCAATTAAATAAGTCATTATTCGCCTTAGGTCAGAGAGCCAAAAGGCAGGTAGAGAGAGCAACTACACCCACTATCCTCACCCAGTATTTTCCTAAGAAGGTAAAAGTATCAGTGGAGGTTTTATATTATAGGCTGAATGGGAATAGACTGAGAATACAAGAAGGGTTTCCCTGTGCTCAACATCTGACTTGTCAAATTTGCAGCCCTTTTGAAGTGTGAAAAACAAATAGCTCCAAATACAAGATGTGGCAGAAACAGATATTTGTTTTCAGGTCTAGAGTCTAGAATCATAGAGAGGCAAGATTTGCCTCACCATGTGTTTCCTTATGGTGACAGCTGTCTGTTACTTGGTGTGTAAATGGGATGGTTGAGGCAATGCCTTTGTCTGCTGCATAATAAATACATTCTAAAACTCACCTCGTATCATGACTAGCAAGATCAGAATTGTGTGATATTGCAGGTTATTCTCTTGGAAATATCTCCATTTGGTGCCTAAGTGAGTAGTTGATAATGGAACATGAAATATACTGAATGTTTGTAATTCACTCCGTGTCTCACCATGATTATCCTAGAAGTATAGTGTGTGAAGCTTCTAGAAATGTGGCTTACTGGTACTTTCTTTATATAGTATGAAAAGCAAAGAAAACCTACCTGCAACCCTTTGAAGTTGAGGATAATAATTTCATTCTATAAGATGTTCATTATTGGTTATTATCAGAGACAGAATCCTTCAAATGTGAAAGCTATGGGACTAATGCAGTGCAGCCATGTACATGTTCCTTATGGTCTGATTTCATTGTAGTATGTGCACAGAGTACTCGCACATGAGCTGTTATGCCCTCAAGGAGGCCCCAGCTGTGAATATTACTTGGTGCTGGCCCAGACACACCTTCTGAAGAAGGACTTTACCAAGGCAGAGGAATGCCTTCAACATGCAGTCCGGCTGGACTACCTGGTAATGACTTTTGCAAGAAGCTCTGGGGTGGGAGAAGGAGTGAGCAGGCCTTATTAAAGTTAATGATGCCTGCTGGGCATTGCCAAGTACACCTGTGGTCCCAGCACTTGGAAACCTGAGGCAGGAAGATGAATTAAGACCAGGAGTTCTAGGCCATTTCGGGTAACACAATGAGACCTAGTCTCAAAAAATAGTGGTTATGGGCTGGGGTTGTGGCTCAGTGGTAAGCGCTCGCCTAGCACATATGAGGCCCTGGGTTTGATCCTCAGCACCACATAAAAATAAATAAATAAAATAAAGGTATTGTGTCCAACTACAACTAAAAAATAAATATTAAAAAAATAGTGGTTATATGTTAGAGGTAGATTTTTGGTGACCAGGGGTGGGGCCATTGGCTGTCAGTAAACTCTATATATACTAGTCCATTTGTTTTCTTAAGTAATCATGAGTTTTGCTGAGGGAAGAGAAAAGGAGAAAGAGCTCTTTCACAGATAATGTTTACCTATTTCAAGTTTTTTAGACCTGCTTTCTGCTTGGTTATGCTTGAATGTTTTTCTTAATATTTACCCCAAAGACAAAATGGTTTTGAAGAATACAAGAAAGAAATGAGACGACAGACCTAGAAAAATACCTTCCAGTGCTGTGAAATGCTTCTGAGTGCTCACAGAATGTTAAACATAGTCACTAATGTACTTTTAAATATCACCTCATCCCATTTTACTACTTGTTGTTTACTTTCTCAGAACCCTAATGTCTGGGGCATGAAAGGTCATCTCTATTTTCTGAGAGGAGATCATGCTGAGGCCAAGGCATGCTACGAGCGAACCATTAGTTTTGTATTGGATGCTTCTGAGATGCACTTCATATTCCTGCGACTGGGGCTCATCTATCTGGAAGAAAAAGAGGTAAGGTATAGCGGAAGGATAGTAATCATGTAACTTAAGCCATGGTCTGGTACCTGATATAGTTCAAATATTTATATCTTATAACCAGTATTATGATAATGAGGCTTTTATATCCAAAGGTAAAGACTGGCCCAATTTTTAACTCCTAATTTTTGGTACATCTGTTACTGCCATAAAACCAAAAGCTAGTTTGCCTTCTCGTCCCCACCCCCAAGAAATTTTACTCCTTAATCTTAAGAGTATCCTATTTTTCCATGAGGTGGTCCCTGTCTCACCATGATTATCCTAGAAGTATAGAGTGTGAAGCTTCCAGAACTGTAGCTTAGTAGTACTTTCTTTCTATAGTACGAAAAGGCAAAGAGAACCTACCTGCAAGCCTGTAAGAGGTCACCTTCATGTCTAACCTGGCTAGGAGTGGGAATCGCCTGTTATCGGGTAAGAGAATGAGGTCTTGAGACCAACCCATGCACACTAATGACCTTGATTCCTTGGTCTTCTGTCACACTGGGGTTTGTGATGATGGCAGGGTAGCAATCATGGCAGTCTGCTGTAATGAGAAGCCGCTTTAAAAAGCTGTTCATGAACTGAAGATCAATCTAATTTAGAAAAAGAAAATATCCTTAAAAATTCTACAAAAATCTGAATCAGGAAGCTATATAAAATTTTTCACATTATTTGGTTTAGGTACACTTTAGTGACATTATCTGTGAGAAAAAGATTATGTGGGAAATGAAGAATCTACTCAATTAAAAAATCAATTGATAGCTAGGCATGGTGATGCACACTTATAATCCCAGCAGCTCCAGAGGCTAAAACAGGAGAATCCTGAGTTCAAAGCCAGCCTCAGCAATGGTGAGGCACTAAGCCTCAGTGAGACTGAATGGGACCCTGTCTCTAAATAAAATACAAAAATAGGGCTGGGGATGTGGCTCATGGTCAAATGCCCCTGAGTTCAATCACTGGTACCAAAAAAATAAAAATAAAAAAATTTATATTTATTAAGCATTGTGACCTGTTTACTGTAGGAGCTATTACAATTCCCAGTAAAAGATTCTGCTCTACCTCTCCTAAAAATTCACTGCTCGCCCTTCCATCCTGTCATCCAGTCTTTAAAAGAGGCATATATCTTACAATTCTTGTTTAATTTCTTCACATGTATTCTTAATCCCATTTCTCTGTTTTCTACTCTCTAATTTTTTTCTTAACTTTTATCTTCCCCATGTTTCCTTTTTTATTATACTACCACCACTTGATTGTTATCCTTAACAAAAGAATTATCTCTGTTCCCTGTTTTCTCTTCCTTATTGGTATTATGTTCATTATGGAAAATTTAGAAGATACAAAATATGAAGAAAAAAGTTTGCATAATCCCCAAATCCCAACAGAGAAAAACCACTGTTACCATTTGTATGCATTTTCCTTCACTCTTGTTCACATATACAGTTGAAAGCCTTTTTTTTTTTTTTTTTAAGAAGAATCTAGCCCCAAACTTCTGGGCTCAAATAATGCTATTGCCTCAGCTTCTGTATAGCTGAGATTATTGGCAGGCACTGCTGCACCGAACTATGAAAACAATTTTAATGCCTAATATATATAAAGATTGCAAGGCAATATATATATTTGAGATATACATATATTACTATATATTATATATGCAGTATAAGTATTATATAGAATATATAAATATAATATAAATATGACATTATATGTGAATATAATTATTATATATTGTATAATGTATATTATATTAATTATATATTATTTACATAATATATAATTATATATTGCCTTGTAATCTTTACGCAATATGTATATGTATTATAATTATATATAATATATATATTTATCCTTATAATCTGTTTTCTACTAAATATAACATTACTATCTTTTCGCATCACCAAATAATCTAAAACATGAGTTCGAATGCCTGCATGATGTTCTGTGGTATAGATATGTAAGTAGGATGACCCTGTATTTTTTATCTCATAAGCCAGGACACTAGTGAGACTGAAAAAGGTGATGTTATAATTATACTGGGATACAGGCTTATGCCTTACTGGGAATCAGAACTTATGTTCATATACATAAGCCATGTGCCTCCTGCTCTGCCTTCCCAGAAAGGATATAAACCATCTGTGTCTGTTAGAAAACTGGGAGCATTCTAAAAAATAAAAGAGATCAACTACACAAACTATTCAGTATAGTCATGATTCTGTTTGTTTCGAGTATTATAAAAAAGTATTCTTATTAAGATAGAAACAGCCAGGCGCAGTAGTGCATGCCTGTAAATCTCAGCTACTCCGCAGGCTGAGGCAGGGGGATTGCAAGTTCAAAGCCAGTCTAGGCAACTTGTGAAACTCTGTCTCAAAATTTTAAAACTAAAAAAAGAAAATGGGGGCTAGGATACACAGTTCAGTGGTAGAATACCCTGGTTCAATCCCCAATACCCCTGAAAAAGAAACAGAAACAAAAAAAACTATCGCTAAGATGTCCAAGTAATTCCTCCATCAATATTTTAGTCATACTATTCCTATATCTGGATATTCTATAATTTATTTGACCAGTTATTATTAGTCCTGTTATTTTATACAGTCATACTTTTATACATGAAGCTGAAATAAACATTTTTGTACTTAAATTAACTGTGATTATTTCCTCAGGATATATTTCTAAAAGACTGTATATTTTTAAAGTCTCGCCTTCTAGAAAGGCTTTATACTGATTTATACTCTCTGGTAGAAGTGTGAGAGTCCATTTAACTATTACCTCAATCTGAGAGGTATCTTATTTGCAGTTGTATAACTAATAAGTCTGAAATAATATTGTATATATTTCTGAAGAAATTGTTCATTTCTCTGTCCCATTTAATTAATGCTCACTTCATTGCCATCAAGCATATACCTCTTTCCACTTGGATGAAATTCTCTAACAAAAAAGTCCCCTATGACACCCTAATTGCCAAATGCAACACTTAGATGAAGTTGTCACCTAGGTGAAAATCTCTGTGGCACTTAACTCTGTTGACCATGTCCTTCCTGAAGTGGTCTCTTCCCATAGCTTTTACAACAATGCATTCACGTCCTGCCAAATCTGTACCTTCATCTCTGATATTTCTTTCTTGGCTCTTTTTGCTGGATCCTCATGTTTTCCCCACCGTAGTTTATGGGCTCCTCTGGGCTCTATGGTGAGTCCTTCTCTATGTCACATGTTTTCCCTAAGAAGTATCATCTATCCCCATGGTCTTTTTTTTTTTTTTAAATATTTTTTTAGTGTTGTTGATAAGACTTTTATTTCATTTATTTATTTGTGGTGCTGAGAATCAAACCCAATGCCTCACACACGTCAGGCAAGCGCTCTGCCACTGAACCACAATCCCAGCCCCTACCCCCATTGTCTTAACTACCACTTGTGCCCTAATGAATTCTTAACCTTTAGTTTTTAACACTTTTCAAGTTCTGGCTGGTCCTTGTATCACACAGCTCCATTTAATGGTTCACCAGATACCTCAAAATGAACATATACAAAATATTTAGTCTTAAGAGATGGGTTAACCATTTGTGACCCAGGAGCATTCTCACATTCCCTTAAGCCTTGAGCTTCTCATGTGTTCTCTATCTTAGTGAATGGAATGATCATGAACCAAATCAACCAATCCAGAAACCAAAGATGTATCATATTATATTCCCATTAATTTTAATTAGGCATTAAATATCCTAATGATTTTGTCTCCTAAATGTTGAGTCTATTGACTCTTGATGTTTCTATTTTTATTACTGTAATTTATATCTCATCCCCTCTTTACCTGCTAATGTGGTCTCCTGTCCTCCTTCAACTCATTATCAAAATGAACTTTAAAATATGCAAATGCCATGTTACTTTTCCTACTTTAATGGCTACTTCTTGTTTCAGAATAAAATTAAAATTTCTTTGAACAATATATATGTTCCGTTTGCTTCCCATCTCTCATCTTGTTTCCTTTACTTCCCCCTCTTCCTTCCTTCCTTCCCATCTCCCTCCCTCATTCCTCCTACCAACTCCATCTCTATTTTTCCCAACTACACAGCATACTTAGTTTCTTGAGCATGCTGTACTCTCTCATGACTCCATGCCTTATTCTTTTTATCTCGAATGCCTTTCTTCACCTTGAACAACTAACAAATCCTGCTTATCCTTCAAGATTCATTTTAGTGTTTCTTCTCTGAGGCTATCCTTTAATCTCAGAGTACAATTAATCCTGTTTTCCTGTGTCTTTCCACTGGATTATATGTATGCTTTTATTACAGAAATATTTACTCTGTAATTGAAATATGTAAAAAAAAAGCATAATGAAAAATCAAACATATCTGTCAGTAAGGTCTTTGAGGGCAAAATTTATGTTTATTTTTTGATGTAGGCATCTAGCATACAGCTTGGCACAGAGTAAATCCTCAGCACATGTAAGCTGAGTAAATAATGAATGAAATCAGTGTCTCAAGAGACATTTAAAGTGCGGGCCAAAGTATGGGCATGACTAAAAGGCCCATCCATCTTGTCTTGGGCAGAGAAACTCATATATTAAAAAAAATAAGAATATTTTTTAGTTGTAGTTAAATAAATAAAATAAAGGTATTATCTATTTGTATGTGGTGCTGAGGATCGAACCCAGTGCCTCACACGTGCTAGGCGAGCGCTCCACCGCTGAGCCACAATCCCAGCCCTCATTCTTCTTTTAAAACAAAAGTATATTGAGTTACTGTATTGGGGGAGGTGAAGACAGGCTTATTATTTCCTTAGACCTTTTGAAAGTTTTACAAAGAAAACTCATAGTTTAAGGAAGCAGTCATGATTTTATGTGATTTTTATGATTTTATTTTATCTCAGGGGGGTATCCTAGAGATCCTGAATACTATATTGATTACTCGGGATCAGGCTTTAAATAACATTTTAGGAGAAAGGAAGCCTTCTCAACAGTAGTATTTTAACAGACTCTAATCTCAAGAAAGAAAAGCAAACTTCAAAGAAAAAAACCTAAAAAGGTATCTGACAGTCCACTGTAGATGGGAAAAATCACTGAATGACGCACACATGATAGTGAGTATTCACGACTTTCCAATCCAAGGACTTAAAGCTTCATGGTTCACAGAAGACCTGTGGGACTGCTATAGAGGGAAGGAGGAAGAGGGCTATAGAGGGAAGGAGGAAGAGGAAGTTGAGTCTCAGGCAGGGTTCCAGAATCTCCTATCTCACTTTTTAGTCAGAGCAGTTTCTCTTTTAATTTGGTTCATATATTGTACCACCACCTAATATTTTGTTTGACTAATTTGGATGCTAAAAATATAAAACAATGATAACCACTGGTAGTGATCATGGACATACATTACTTGGACATAGTGGTTTTATCTAAGCTGACTCCAGCTGTTTAAGTGGAGACTACTTTACCTTACAATTCATGTGTCTCTCTTTGCTGTCAAGCTGGAAGAGCTCATGGAGGCGGAAGATGCTCTCTCTGAAGCTAATGTGTTAAACAACTACAATGCTGAAGTATGGGCATACCTGGCTCTGGTCTGCCTGAAAGTGAGTATTCTTATTCTTATGCAATGCCTTTTAGGGAGCAGAGGTTAGGGGCAAAGTAAGTGAGAGATAGAAGATGGCTATTAATGCATAATAGTTGTAGTTTAATGAGATCTAGATTTGGTCATTATTACCGATGACAACGGAAAGGCCAACCCTGAGAATCCTCTACTTGCAATGTATATAAAACTCATATATTCAAATGTGATTTTCTAGTTAAGGGAGTTCTAAAAATGTGACCATTGTTCTGTTAGAACACAAACCAGATTAAGGATCCATGAAGGAGATGCTCTCTGAGTCTTTCTGAATCATTTCTTTCTCTAAACCTGTGGCTGAGGGTGCTTGTCCTTGATTCATATGGGAAACAGGTTGAAGAAGGTATTATGGGAGTTCTTGATAGGTACTTTACCTATTAAAAAAATAACTCTCCTATAGTGAGACTTAAATAACTTGCACATTAGTCTAAGATCAAATTGGGAATAATGAGAGCCACCCTCAGTTTTTTCTTTAACCTTTATTTATTTATTTTTATTTGGATCGAACCCAGTGCCTCACATGTACTAGGCAAGTGCTCTGCCACTGAGCTACAATTCCAGTCCCACCCTCAGTTTTTCAATGACCAATGACACGAAAGAGGGAATATTATAAGGGAAATGAACAAAATAAAAATGTAATTTGTATGTAAATTTTTTTCACAGTATTTCCTAGTGGCTCAAAATGGGAAACATTTGTTTACTCCATCAGTGAATGAGTAAACAAAATGAGAATATTTACACAATATAGTACTACTCCATAATTACGATGAAATTTTGATACATATTAGCAATGTGGATGAGCCTCAAAAACATTAATGTAAATGAAAAAAGAAAGGTAGAAAGACTACATCTGTTATGATTCCCTTTATTTGAAATTAGAGAAACTATATAAATAGTAAAAATAGATTAATGGTTGTCTGGAGGCAAGGGTGGGGTGAGAATGAGGACTATAAAATAGGCATGAAAAAACTTTATTTTATTTTTTGGTACCAGGGATTGAACCCAGGAGCACTGAACCACAGAGCCACATCCCCAGCCCTTTTTGGTTTTTTGAGGCAGGGTCTCACTAAATCCTTAGGGCCTTGGCTTTGAACTTGTGATCCTCCTGCAGCAATCTCCAGATCTGCTGGGATCATAGGCGTGTACCACCACAACAAATACATGAAGAACTTTTCAGGGTAACAGAAGTCTTTTAAAACTCGATTATGGCTGAGGTTGTGGCTCAGCAGTAGAGCGCTTGCCTAGCACGCAAGGCCCTGGGTTTGGTCCTCAGCATCACATAAAAAAAAAAAAAAAAAATCAATAAAATAAAAGGTATTGTTAAAAAAAAAAAAAAACCCACAAAACCTGGGCTGGGGTTGTGGCTCAGCAGTAGAGTGCTCACCTAGCACAGGCGGGACCCGGGTTCGATCCTCAGCACCACATAAAAATAAAGGCATTGTGTTGTGTCCATCTACACCTAAAAAATAAATATATATATATTTTTTATAATTTTAATATTTATTTTTTAGTTTTCGGCGGGCACAACATCTTTGTTTGTATGTGGTGCTGAGGATCGAACCCTGGCCGCGCGCATGCCAGGCAAGCGTGCTACCACTTGAGCCACATCCCCAGCCCCCCTAAAAAATAAATATTAAACAACAACAACAATAAAACTGGATCATGGTGATGGTTGAACAACTTACTAGACCTTGAAAGTAGTGAACTCTGTGGTATATAAAGTGTGCTTTAATGTAAGCCATTTTAAAAACACAATTTAGTCTCTGAAAATGAGGAGCAAGTAGATATTTAATAAATAGTGGTGGGGAAATTGGATTCTACCCATTTGAAAAAGAAATTAGTTTCTTATCTCACACCCCCCTACAAACACACACACACACACACAATTCCAGCTGGTTTAAAGACCCAAATCTTAAAAGCAAAACCTGTTGAATACCTAGAACAAATACAGAGAAGATTCCTATGATCTTGGTTTATGGAAGTTTTCTTAGGGCTCTAAAAGCACAAACTAAAAATAAAACACCAGTAAATGAACTACTTTAAGGTTGGAAACTCACACATATCAAAACAGAAAACCCAGTGATATAAAATTAGTATCCAAGTTATATAAATAGCTCCTATAATAAGGGAAAAAAAAAAAACCCCTATCAACAAACTGGTTTAAAAAATAGGCACAGGATAGGAATATGCAGCTTGCTAAAGTAGATCACTAGTAAGCATGAAAATACAATTCAAAATAATGTGACAAATTCACAATTCTTGAGGCAAAAATCAAAATAATGTGACAAATTCACAATTCTTGAGGCAAAAATTAAAGTATGGTATTACCAACATTAATGAGGATTCTCATAATTGCTAGTGGATGTAAATCAGTACCACAGTATAAACTTTTTAAGTGCACTGTAACATTATTTACTCACATTCCTACCTGTAATCTGGCAATGCTGCCGCAGTCTGGCTGGGCAAACAAAGGGGGGGGGTGTGTGACAAGGAACTTGTGAAGGTTGATACAGCGGGAGCCGCTTTATTACGGGACAGAGAAGTATATATACCCAACTAATTACACACAGCTTAACTTAATTAACATAAACTAGATACAGCAGTCAACCAATAAGGAATCAGCATCTTAATGATTACACACAGCTTAACTTAATTAACATAAACTAGACACAGCAGTCAGTCATTAAGGAATCTCTATCATCTTAATGGTTCGCTGGCGTTACTTCTCAAACCACTCCTCTTGGCAAAGTGCCAGGCGCCATCTTGACTTGTCTATGGCTCTCAACACAATGCCATATCTAAATACGTTTCTTAAGAAAAATACATGATAAGTGCCACGACCAGCAAAACTAGCATGTTAGCAGCAGCCAAACTAGCATGTTCCAGCAAGGGGCAATGAGAGATGGGAAGAAATAAAGAGGAAACACAGGCAGATCTTGATGATAAAGCAGCTGGAGTCAGATGGAGCAGCTGCTCTCTGATGGAGAATCAGGTCTCAAGAATTACACCAGCAATCTTTATCATATATGTCTCTAAATCAGATGAAAGGCTATGCAAGCATTATTCTTTTTTTTTTTAAAAAAAATATTAGTTGTAGTTGGATACAATACCTTTATTTTATTTATTTACATGTGGTGCTGAGGATGAACCCAGGGCCTCCACTAAGCCACAACCCCATCCCCAAGCATTATTCTTTGTATTCATGAAGTTAACAGAATTAGCAACAGAATGCAGCTATTTCCTCAGTTACATTCTATAGTTGCAATGTGCAATGTTAGGAGCTTTGTGCAGCTCTGAAGAAAGTCCACTGTTTAAAGTTACTAATTTGAGGGCAGATTCAGGAGCATGGAACTGGTGAAACATTGTTGTTTCCTTAGCAAGGAAGTTCCTTCATTCCCAGGAGCTGCTGTGCCTGAGAATAAGGTCAAAGCTGATAAGACTCTAGCATGGAGGACATCTCCATATGCCTTTACACAGAAACTTTCCCAGTCAACAAGTATGCCATAGGCATGAAGTCATCAGGGAGCCCAACCTCAGACACTAGTCTCCCAGTGACTATCACCACTCTCCACACATAAGAATGTATATCTTTATTTCATGGAAGCTCTATTAAGCATTACTGTAATGATGTTCAGAATAATAAAATTATTTTTCAAAACTGCTTGGAGGGGCTGGGATTGTGGCTTAGCGGTAGAGCACTCGCCTAGCATGTGAGGCCCTGGGTTCGATCCTCAGTACCACATAATAAAATAAAATAAAGGTATTGTGTCCAATTACAACTAAAAGTAAATGTTAAAAAAAAAAAAAAAAAAAACCTGCTTTGACTATTCTGGATGCTCACATCATTTGGGCCTCTGCCTCCCTTCATCAGGAGGGAGTCAGAGGTAGTAGTGGTAGAAAGAGTAGGTATACTGGAACTTCAGGAGGTAATATTTCAGATGGTAGATGCTGTAGGAAGTGAGGGTTTGGGGCATCCAAATTTTGTGAATTAGTAAAAATTCCACATGACTAGCACTGATCAGGAGATTGGATTAAACATCCAAAGTTCCCTTGCAGTGCAAATATTCTGTGGTTTTTTACATATAAGCTTTCCTTAGTGACTATACATATTCTAACTTCTTATATTCAAACTTGTGAAGTGTAATAGGGAAAACATATCATCTCATTTAACTCTTGGAGGAGAGCTTCATGCAAAGAATATATCAACTGGGCAGAGTAGTTAGTTTTCTCACCTCATATCCAGAGCTGCATGGAAGGAATCCTAATATTTACTTTTTATAATACATGGAGATGGGATAAAGTATAGTAGGTAAAAACTTGGACTCTGGAGCCAGACTTCATTTTTTTAAAACCCAGATCTTCCACTTACTAGTTAAAAAACCCTGGCAAGTTATTTATAATCTCTGTGCCTTAAGTTTCTGTTAACATGGAATGATAAATAATAGTAATTATCTGGGAGTGAGGTGGCACATGCCCATAATCCCCAGTGGCTTGGGAGGCTGAGGCAGGAGGATCACGAGTTCAAAGCCAGCCTCAGCAACTTAGCAAGGTTCTAAACAGCTTAGCAAGACTTCGTCTCAAAATGAAATATAAAAAGGGTTGGGGGACTGGGATTGTATCTCAGCGGTAGAGTGTTTGCCTAGCATGTGTGAGGCACTGGGTTCAATCCTCAGCATCGCATAAAAATAAATAAAGGTATTGGGTTCATCTAACATTTTTTTTTTTTTAATGGGCTGGGGATGTGGCTCAGTGGTTAAGAGCCCCTGATTTCAATCTCTGGTACCAATAATAATAATAATAGTAATTATCTCCAGGTTATAAGGATTAAAAGTGAATATATTTAAAGCACTTAAAACATCATGAGGAAAACAATGGAAATCACATGTAAAATGTTGCAATTACTAACAAAATGGCATGAATTCTAGGAGGAACAAATGACTCATGAGCTTTTCAGAAAAAAAAATGAGAGGCCAAATTGTTTCTAAAAATTTCCTGGAAAAGCTACAAGAGAAAGGAAGCAGATTACATTTAGGGGTAACCCAATCAGGATAACAGCTGATCTTTCAACACAGACTCTGAAAGCTAGAAGATCCTGGAATAACATATTTCAAACACTGAAAGAAAATGGGTTCCAACCAAGAATTGTGTATCCAGCGAAATTAAGCTTCAGGATGGAAGATGAAATTAAAACCTTCCACGATAAACAAAAGTTTAAAGAATTCGCAGCTAGAAAACCATCTCTTCAAAACATCCTCGCCAAAACATTACAGGAAGAGGAAATGGAAAATAACAATGAAAACCAACAGTGGGAGGTAGGACAGTAAAGGGGGGGAAAATAATCAAAGAGGAAAACAAACCATGTTTAGTAACAGAAATAAACAAATATGGCTGGAAGAACAACCCATATCTCAATAATAACCCTAAATGTTAATGGCTTAAACTCACCAATTAAGAGACACAGGCTAGTAGAATGGATCACAAAACAAGACCCAACAATATGCTGCCTATAGGAGACGCATTTGATAGGAAAAGACATACATAGGCTGAAGGTGAAAGGTTGGGAAAAATCATATCACTCATATGGACTTCGGAAACAAGCAGGAGTGTCCATACTCATATCAAATAAAATAGATTTCAAGCCAAAGTTAATCAAAAGGGATAAAGAGGGACACTACATACTGCTTAAGGGAACCATACACCAACAAGACATAACAATCATAAATATTTATGCCCCAAACAATGGTGCAGCTATGTTCGTCAAACAAACTCTTCTCAAGTTCAAGAGTCTAATAGACCACCATACAATAATCATGGGAGACTTCAACACACCTCTCTCGCCACTGGACAGATCTTCCAAACAAAAGTTGAACAAGGAAACTATAGAACTCAATAACACAATTAATAACCTAGACTTAATTGACATATATAGAATGTACCACGCAACATCAAGCAGTTACACTTTTTTCTCAGCAGCACATGGATCCTTCTCAAAAATAGATCATATATTATGTCACAGGGCAACTCTTAGACAATATAAAGGAGTAGAGATAATACCATGCATCTTATCTGATCATAATGGAATGAAACTGAAAATCAGCGATAAAAGAAGGAAGGAAAAAAAGCACACATCACTTGGAGAATGAACAATAGGTTACTGAATGATCAATGGGTTATAGAAGACATCAAGGAGGAAATTAAAAAATTCTTAGAGATAAATGAAAACACAGACACAACATATCGGAATCTATGGGACACATTGAAAGCAGTTCTAAGAGGAAAATTCATTGCTTGGAGTTCATTCCTTAAAAAAAGAAAAAACCAACAAATAAATGATCTCACACTTCATCTCAAAATCCTTGAAAAAGAAGAGCAAAACAACAGCAAAAGAAGTAGAAGGCAAGAAATAATTAAAATCAGAGCTGAAATTAATGAAATCGAAACAAAAGAAACAATTGAAAAAATTGACAAAACTAAAAGTTGGTTCTTTGAAAAAATAAACAAAATCGACAGACCCTTAGCCATGCTCGCGAAGAGAAGAAGAGAGAGAACTCAAATTACTAGCATACGGGATGAAAAAGGCAATATCACAACAGACACTTCAGAAATACAGAAGATAATCAAAAACTATTTTGAATCCTTATACTCCAATAAATTAGAAGATAGTGAAGGCATCGATAAATTTCTTAAGTCATATGATCTGCCCAGATTGAGTCAGGAGGATATAGACAATCTAAACAGACCAATATCAATTGAGGAAATAGAAGAAACCATCAAAAGACTACCAACTAAGAAAAGCCCAGGACCGGATGGGTATACAGCAGAGTTTTATAAAACCTTTAAAGAAGAACTAATACCAATACTTTTCAAGCTACTTCAGGAAATAGAAAAAGAGGGAGAACTTCCAAATTCATTCTATGAGGCCAACATCACCCTGATACCTAAACCAGACAAAGACACTTCAAAGAAAGAAAACTACAGACCAATATCTCTAATGAACCTAGATGCAAAAATCCTCAATAAAATTCTGGCGAATCGGATACAAAAACATATCAAAAAATTGTGCACCATGATCAAGTAGGATTCATCCCTGGGATGCAAGGCTGGTTCAATATACGGAAATCAATAAATGTTATTCACCACATCAATAGACTTAAAAATAAGAACCATATGATCATCTCGATAGATGCGGAAAAAGCATTCGACAAAGTACAGCATCCCTTTATGTTCAAAACTCTAGAAAAACTAGGGATAACAGGAACATACCTCAATATTGTAAAAGCAATCTATGCTAAGCCTCAGGCTAGCATCATTCTGAATGGAGAAAAACTGAAGGCATTCCCTCTAAAATCTGGAACAAGACAGGGATGCCCTCTCTCTCCACTTATATTCAACATAGTTCTCGAAACACTGGCCAGAGCAATTAGACAGACGAAAGAAATTAAAGGCATAAAAATAGGAAAAGAAGAACTTAAATTATCACTATTTGCAGATGATATGATTCTATACCTAGCAGACCCAAAAGGGTCTACAAAGAAACTATTAGAGCTAATAAATGAATTCAGCAAAGTGGCAGGATATAAAATCAACACGCATAAATCAAAGGCATTCCTGTATATCAGCGACAAATCCTCTGAAATGGAAATGAGGACAACCACTCCATTCACAATATCTTCAAAAAAAATAAAATACTTGGGAATCAACCTAACAAAAGAGGTGAAAGACTTATACAATGAAAACTACAGAACCCTAAAGAGAGAAATAGAAGAAGATCTTAGAAGATGGAAAAATATACCCTGTCAATGGATAGGCAGAACCAACATCATCAAAATGGCGATATTACCAAAAGTTCTCTATAGGTTTAATGCAATGCCAATCAAAATCCCAAAGGCATTTCTTGTAGAAATAGAGAAAAGCAATCATGAAATTCATATGGAAAAATAAAAGACCCAGAATAGCAAAAACAATGCTAAGCAGGAAGTGTGAATCAGGCGGTATAGCGATACCAGACTTCAAACTATACTACAGAGCAATAGTAACAAAAACAGCATGGTACTGGTACCAAAACAGGCGGGTGGACCAATGGTACAGAATAGAGGACACAGAAACCAATCCACAAAACTACAACTATCTTATATTTGATAAAGGGGCTAAAAGCATGCAATGGAGGAAGGATAGCATCTTCAACAAATGGTGCTGGGAAAACTGGAAATCCATATGCAACAAAATGAAATTGAATCCCTTTCTCTCGCCATGCACAAAAGTTAATTCAAAATGGATCAAGGAGCTTGATATCAAATCAGAGACACGCCGTCTGATAGAAGAAAAAGTTGGCTATGATCTACATACTGTGGGGTCGGGCTCCAAATTCCTCAATAGGACACCCATAGCACAAAAGTTAATAACTAGAATCAACAAATGGGACTTACTCAAACTAAAAAGTTTTTTCTCAGCAAAAGAAACAATAAGAGAGGTAAATAGGGAGCCTACACCCTGGGAACAAATCTTTACTCTTTACACTTCAGATAGAGCCCTAATATCCAGAGTATACAAAGAATTCAAAAAATTAGACAATAAGAGAACAAACAACCCAATCAACAAATGGGCCAAGGACCTGAACAGACACTTCTCAGAGGAGGACATACAGTCAATCAACAAGTACATGAAAAAATGCTCACCATCTCTAGCTGTCAGAGAAATGCAAATCAAAACCACCCTAAGATACCATCTCACTCCAGTAAGATTGGCAGCCATTAGGAAGTCAAACAACAACAAGTGCTGGCGAGGATGTGGGGAAAAGGGTACACTTGTACATTGCTGGTGGGACTGCAAATTGGTGCAGCCAATTTGGAAAGCAGTATGGAGATTTCTTGGAAAGCTGGGAATGGAGCCACCATTTGACCCAGTTATTCCCCTTCTTGGTCTATTCCCTAAAGACCTAAAAAGAGCATGCTACAGGGACACTGCTACATCGATGTTCATAGCAGCACAATTCACAATAGCTAGACTGTGGAACCAACCTAGATGCCCTTCAATAGACGAATGGATAAAAAAAATGTGGCATTTATACACAATGGAGTATTACTCTGCATTAAAAAATGACAAAATCATAGAATTTGCAGGGAAATGGATGGCATTAGAGCAGATTATGCTAAGTGAAGCTAGCCAATCCCTAAAAAACAAATGCCAAATGTTTTCTTTGATATAAGGAGAGTAACTAAGAACAGAGTAGGGACGAAGAGCATGAGAAGAAGATTAACATTTAACAGGGATGAGAGGTGGGAGGGAAAGGGAGAGAGAAGGGAAATTGCTTGGAAATGGAAGGAGACCCTCAGGGTTATACAGTGGAGGGGGAAGAGAGAGAGGAGGGGAGGGGAGGGGAGAGGAGGGGAGGGGAGGGGAGAGGTGGGGATGGGGGATGGTGGAGGATGGGAAAGGCAGCAGAGCACAACAGACACTAGTATGGCAATATGTAAATCAATGGATGTGTAACTGATGTGATTCTGCAATCTGCATGGGGTGAAGGTGGGAGTTCATAACCCACTTGAATCAAAGTGTGGAATATGATATGTCAAGAAATTTGTAATGTTTTGAACAACCAACAATAAAAAATAAAAAATAAAAAATTCCTGGGCTAAAGGAGAGATTTTAAAAAATATTGGCCTTTACTTACCACCTTTTATTTTCCTGCTTCCCCTTTGAATTCAGTTTCTTAACTAGGAAGGTATAATCCTCTCGTTAGGTAGAAACATTTGGAGAAATGTATTTTTCTTACCATGTGTATGACATGTCATCATCACCAGCTGCTGAACTTTTTTCAGGCTGGACGGCAACTGGAAGCAGAGCAGGCTTACAAGTACACACTAAAGGTATGATGCATATACCTCTGTCATTTTGCCTGCACCATGCTGAGGTTGGGAAACAAGGAGAAAGGTGCTGATTTAATTCAGGACTTTAGAGCGTTTCATGATGTGAATATTTTTAGAGAGATTTTTCTTACTGTCTTTGCCATCATCATGGGGCTGCTAGGTTTTTAACCATAACCTACATGTTGGCTAGGTGATCTTTTTTTCCACTGTTTTAGAATATAGCTTAATGGGAGAAAAGAAACAAGGAACCCTACACTATAGCTATTTTACCTCCAGGGCTTGTTTAGGTATTCCACCCAATGACATTAGCTTACATTGGCCACAGTCAGTCATCTGACTACCTCCAGCTGCCAAGGAAACAGGAATGTGATTTTTGAACTGATTAGTATTGTTGCCCTGGGAAGAAATTAAGATTTTGCCAGTAAGAGAAGGTTATTCAGCAGGTTACTAGATGGCTTTCCTACATACCTAGATTCTAAAATTAAATTCAGATATAATTTAAGTCTGTGATTCATGTATCTCTGATTACTTCCTGTCAATTGCCAGATGGGAATATACATATTAGCCAAGAGATGTTGGTAATAATGTGAACAATTTTAAAAATAAACTTTAATAAAGTGACCTTACAAAAAATGTACAAATCATGAAAGCTCATAGCCCCTGATGCATTTTGAGAAAGTAAAGGTACCCATATAAACAAAATAATGCTCTAAAGTATTTTAATAGAGCTTCCATGAAATAAATATAGGAAAAGCCAATCCCATCCCTGGGGACTTTGCTCTTTAGCTGTGGCCCCATAAATGAGGGGTCATCTTCAAAGATACTTAGGTGTATCAGATATAACCTGTGTACTTCCCCTCCTTGTTCCTGTAGCTGAAACTGAAAGATGAGGCTCTACTTGCAGAAATCCACACAGTACAGGAGATGGTTGGCTTCGGAAATCCATCTTTCTGACATCCTTAAAACTGAAGAATTTTCTGTATGGGACTCTGAGCTCCTTTCCTTTCCAGAGAAAGTTTCACCATATGAAGCCTAGAGCTGGAGAACCAAAGAATGTTTGTTTTCAATGAAGAGAAACTCATTCATTTATTTCCATTGGCTGTTACTGGATGTTTTACTAATCGATAGTAAACTGGATCATAATAAAAATGTAAATGAGACAGACAATTCATCAGTGTGGTTCTGGAGGTAGGGTATACTAAACTATAAGTAGTATGTATATATATATATATAATATAAATGTATAAATCATTATATAATTTATGTATAGAAATTAAATTAAGGTACAGTGGAGTCACTGTTAGGTTTTCTGATGAAAGCTTCTGGGGTCACTATGGAGGAAGTCAGCTGCCAATGTCCATGGCCAGGTTCACGTACTGGAACTTGGAATTAAGCCATCATCTTCAAAGGTGGGCCTAAAAGACTCCTATGCTGGGTCAACTTACTAGAGCAAAGAGCATAGTAGTTGTGGCCAGGACCTTTGGAAACAAGGATGAACAAAGAAGCTTTGCTGCAGTCTGAGGTTCTAACTCCTAATGAACCAGGGGTATTTTCATGGATCTAAATCACAAGGTCTATGAAGACAACACCCTATAAGAAATGCCAAACTCTTCACTTAAGATGACAAATCATACTCCACTTCTGCCTTCTTGGATCACAGTACAGCAAAAGCAGGAATAAAGGTTCTCCTAATATGATGTGATGCCTCTGGGAGTGGGAAAAGAGAGGAAAAGTGAGAGGCAAATTAGTAAACAGAAAGATAAACTCTAGTCATCTGTAATACCACTCGTTGTCTCGGCCCAAAAGCTGTCCCCTTTGCGAAGTCTCCGGAGAAAATCCCGGCGTCGCCTTCTCGGCTTCCCTTTCTCTACTTACCCCCGCTTGGAGTACAGACCGCCCTTACCTTTTCTGGTGCGCTCCCACCGACTCCCTACTAGACAGAGCTCCCTGAGGGGAGAGGACAGCACCCTTTTGTATTTAGGTTCTCAGGACGGCGCCGCGGCACCACTAGGTACTCAAAACACGTTTGCGGGATGTATGGGTTTGGGGAGCACTTAGCCCTCCTCTGAACGTGACCGGCATTTTCCCCACTCCAGCGGGCACTCATCCCAGAGAAGGTCACACAGCCACTCCTAAGACGCCACCTGGAACGCCCCCGAAGGCCGCACGGTGTAGCACCCTGGGAACAAGATGGGGGAGAGCGGAAGAGGCGGGGCGAGGGGACGTCCGCTTCCGGGACCGCGGCGTTCGGGCGCCGAGTCTCAGTCGCCCTGCGACTTCACCTGCGGGTCTGTATCAGCAGCGGGACGATCCAAGGAGCCGCACGTGGACCGCACCATGGTCCACCTCAGTGAGTCATCGCGGCCCGCGGGACCTTCCGGGCGGTGGCGGGAGCTGGGGCGTCCAGGACTAGAGGCAGCAGCGCTCTCCTAGGCGCACTTGATCAGCCACGCAGCGTTACAGTTGAACCTCTGCTCAGATTTTCCTTCCAGAAACCCTCGCCTCATTTTACAGATGAGGCAGTTAAGGGTACGACAAAGTCAAAGAGTTTGTAAATGGTAGGCCTTTTCGGAATGGATTTGGGGATGAGGCGAGCATTTCTGGCTGGAGCAGTGAAGGGATGTTTCACAAAGAGGATGGTATCTAAGCCACATTAACTAGAAAACATTGAGAGTGAAGACATTTGAGTGGAAGAAGGGAATTGTTCCTCTGACTATCTCATTTTTGCCTGCTTTGTGCTCTCTGATCTTGTGTCTTAACCAATTATTTCTCTATAGCTACCCTCCTCTGCAAGGCCTATCATGGGGGCCATTTAACCATCCGCCTTGCTCTGAGTGGCTGCACCAATCGGCCCTTTTACCGTATTGTGGCTGCTCACAACAAATGTCCCAGGGATGGCCGTTTCGTGGAGCAGGTGGGCTCTTATGATCCACTGCCCAACTGTCATGGAGAAAAACTTGTTGCCCTCAACCTGGAAAGGATCCGGCATTGGATTGGCTGTGGAGCCCACCTCTCTAAGCCTATGGAGAAGCTTCTGGGTAACTCAGCTCTGGTCTTAACTCATTGGGGGGATTTTACACTGAAGTCAGTTCTAAGTTCTCATCATCTGAGATTGAAGAATGTTTTTCATTCCCTCCAGGCTACTCAGGACTGGAGTGAAAACTGAAGTTGTGATCTAATTGTCATTTTGAATCTGGAGATTCCTTTTATGGACTTCTTTATGAAGCCTTTATAAGTGGCTGGGATTTTATGCTAAAAATGGGAATAACAAATCTCCAATGGCCATCTGTTAGTTTACCTTTTTTTCAAGTAAGGAGAATAATGTTAGGAAACAGACATCATCCACTGACTCCTTGCAGTAAATGGAGGGAGGAGGTTGGAGGAAGAGGAAGGAGAAAGTTTGGTAGGTGAGAGGCATTTACATCCATACTCTGGGTCTGAACTCAGACCTCAATTCTGTGAGGCAAACTTCTCAGGGAAACATTGGCTTGTAGTCTATTATAATAAATGAATATCCTGTTGCTTTTAGGTCTTTCTGGCTTTTTCCCTCTGCATCCCATGGTGATCACAAATGCTGAGAGACTGCGAAGAAAACGGGCACGTGAACTTCTCTTAGCTTCACAGAAAACAGATACAGAGGCTATAGAAACAGAAGCGAGTTGACTTCAGTGAATATAACAGTGGTTACAAAGTCAAGGTCCCCTAAAACACTTGTGTGGAGCTCATAAATTTGTTGGGTTTGGAGGTCAATAAATAGAGTTTTCTAAGTTACCATATTCTTCTGGCCTAGCTTAAGCAGAGCCCAGAGATTTGTTTTTGTATAAGAGCTGGGTCTAGATACTAAGCATTTTGGGATGTCATTTTGGGGAAAAACTGTGGCTGTGGGGAAGATTGGACTTTGGGTTGTCCTTGGATCATTTGGGCAAATTTACAATTGAAGATCAAAACTTTCCTGCTTCAAAAACTCCCAACCAGAGTGACTTGACCTATCCAAATGTTTCCTTAATCATTCTTGATCATCCCACAAGAACATAGATCTCTTATTCTTTTTTTTGTAATTGTAGATTGTTTTGCTTATCATGTAATTGTAACTTTACAAAGACAAATTGATCGTGAAAATTGCTTTTGGGCTGTAATAGCCTACCTTTTAAGGATGAGAAATTAGAAGGAAGCTAATTTTGTAAAGCACCCCAATGTACCTACCTGGAAAGTCCTGTTCAACATATGTTGTATGTATAGGGGAAAAAATAAATAAAGATGGGATGCTTTTAAAAGTCTACTTAAAAATTCAGTAATAGGATCATGTTTAAGTGTCATGAGTCTGGTAACATAAATGATTGATTACCAAAACAAAATATCACAGTATCTGTCCCCCAAGAGATGCAGAATTCCATAACTGTAAGCATAAATTACATGGTTTTAGTGCCTTCTGGATAATATATATTTCAAATTTTGGTATAAGACTAAGATACAGCCAGGTGTGTTGACACATGCCTATAATCCCAGGGGCTTGGGAGGCCGAGGCAGGAAGATTGCAAGTTCAAAGCGAACCTCAGCAACTTAGGCCCTAAGCAACTTAACAAGACCCTGTCTCAAAAAAAAAAAAGGAGGGGGCTGAGGATGTGCCTTGGTGGCTAAGCACCCCTGGATTCAAATTCAATCCCTGGCACCAAGATAAGACAAAAAAAAAAAAAAAAAGAAAGAAAGAAAAAGAAAAAAAGAGACTGAGATACAGGAAATTAAAAGGTTTCTAAAACCCTATCAATATTCAAACGTATTCTCTGGGCTCTATATTCTGAGAACAATTAATGGTCATCTCAAATTCTAGAGTCTTGGAAACTCCCCTAGGATTGTTTTGTTTGGCTTCTACTTGCTTTGAGAAGACTTTCAAGACATGACAGACAGGCAATGGACTTTATGTAGATTTGACCTGGGATCTGAGAAATGCTTTTGAAAACCCTGGCAACTCTGGATGTTTGAAAGATCAACGTGCCTTGGAAAATTTGAGGCTTTGCAGGAACTTCTGGCAGAGGATTATGGGGTTTTGGATGTGAAATGGGTTATTATTATGAGCTCCACTGAGTTTCTTTCAACTCACTTTCCATTCTGGTTTATCCTTTGTCTGGTCTAAGATCTGTATACACATATTTCTTGTGTGGGCTTATCTTGATTTCCAAAATTTTCTCCAGCCTTAGTCTTGCTTTGGATCTCCAAGCCTATGTTTCACACATGTATTGGATGATAGCCCCAGCCACCCTGCTCTCCCCTCAAATCCAATATGCTCAAATTCCGCTGTGAACTTTACTAAGCATTAAACAGTTTCTGCTTCAGCAGCTTCGGTCTTTACTAAAATGAGAGGTTGGGTCATCTTACCTCCTCCAGTGTATAAGGTAACTCTAGAACAGGAAGATGATTGGGGTTGATTTCTTTTAAGTCCATGAGTACTGTCAGATAAAGAGTTTCGTTTTTTAAAATACTAAGACTGGTGTTTTGTGCTTTTATTCAAATAATCTTTTTGCTGCAGGGCTTGAAAGTACCCTGACACTACTGAATTATTTGGGAAAATACAAATTTACTTAACAGGTTGAGCCATGTGAAATTACTGAATGCCGATATTGACCAATTACCATTTAAAAAAAACTTTGACTTGTAAATACAACCTAATACACGGATATTCTTATCAGTGAAGAAGTGCCTGCTGGAACACTGGGAGCAACATAGGAGATAAAGTTCCACAGCAAGAGGAGGGCGGGCTCGAGAGGATGTGGCGGACCCGTGACGGTTAGGGCTCTCGCTCTAGAAAACCCAGACGCCGGTTGCACTTCCGGGTCTGGTTTTTCCAAGGCAGGGGAAAACTTGGCCACGCCCTCTTTACAGCGGCCGTAAAGTGAGTCTACTCGGCGCGGCCCCGCCCCTTCCGCGTATTTTGTGACGCACGCGCCCTGGGCTTTTTGAGCGGGAAAAGGAAGCCAGGCAAACTAAGTCAGGTGCCGCGGAGACTTGCTTCTTTCGCGGAGCCCTTCCGATTCTCAGCATGGGGCTGTTGGCGCAATGCGAGCAGGTGTTCGGTACCACCGACCTTTACCGGGTGCTGGGCGTACGGCGCGAGGCCTCAGACGGCGAGGTTCGGCGCGGCTACCACAAAGTGTCCCTGCAGGTTCACCCTGACCGGGTGGACGAGGGAAACAAGAAAGACGCTACCCTCCGGTTCCAGGTACGTGTGCCTACGCTGGGATTCAGTCTTTTGGGCTTCCAACCACTGCGAACCGCCTAGGGGAGGTGCGTGATCTTGACCTGGCGTTTTCTACCTTTATTTTTCGCGGTGTGGGTAAGGGCACGGGTGAGTTTTGGATGCTCTTTTCTCTCAGATCCTTGGGAGAGTTTATGCGGTTCTAAGTGACAAAGAGCAGAGAACAGTGTATGATGAGCAGGGAACAGTGGACGAGGACTCTACGGTGCTCAACCAAGACCGCGACTGGGAGGCCTACTGGAGGTTACTCTTTAAAAAGGTAGGTGGGCTTTGAAGATTTCTTTGATTATTCCCATTATTTAATAAACAAACGTTCATTAAATGCCATGGGAGGCCTTCAGTTTTGTGTTAATTTTGAAGAAAATGAGGAATTTTGAGTTTAACACAACACACACTCTTAAGTAAACAGGCCTTTCATTTCATGCTGATACAGTGTGATTGTGTGGCGAAGACTGGAGTGTGTGTTCAGGATGTATCTTACGTATTCAGTTGCGTATATGTTTATATGGTTTTCTTCCCATCCTTTTGGAAACTTCACTTAAAATTTCTTTTCACTGGTTCCTAGTTTAGCAGTTGTGACTGATGGACTAGGGAGAACTCTGAAAAAATCTTACGCATGGGAAATTTGGTTACTTGCCACAATTTTGACTCAAAACACTGTGTTTGCGAAGAAGCACTTAAATCTTCAGTTTTACTAGTATACCTTTTATTTAAAGTAAGATTCTTGATATTACAGCCATCTCCCTTATCATCAGATATCTCTAGAGGACATTCAGGCTTTTGAAAAGACCTACAAAGGTTCTGAAGAAGAACTGGCTGATATTAAGCAGGCCTATATGGACTTCAAGGGCGACATGGATCAGATCATGGAGTCTGTGCTTTGTGTGCAGTACACAGAGGAACCCAGGATAAGGAACATCATTCAGCAAGCTATTGATGCCAAAGAGGTCCCATCCTATAATGCCTTTGTTAAAGAGTCAAAACAAAAAATGAATGCAAGGAAAAGGAGGGTAAGAGTTTAAATGCTATTGATGGTTTGTATCTTAATTTCCTACAAATAGGATTTGAGAGTATTTATAACAATAGAAATAAAGACTGTGGACAAGGGTTAAGGTTAGGTTGGTCTATAGCTTTCATGTAATTATATGAGCATATCAGTTCAAGAAAAACCTCTTTATTTTGGTATGTGGTGCTCAAGATGATTTTATTGCATGAATTGTTTAGTATCATCTTAGGGTAATACTGAAATATCTTTCATATGTGCCAATTCTTATGACTTTGCTGAAGCACTTATCAGATGAAGTGATATGGAGCCCAGGTGTGTAACATAGATGCTAGTTCTTATTTGGTTGATGAACAAGGAGAAGGATGCAAGAGATTGTGTCTTGTTAAAAAGTGCAAGTTGTGGTGTGGTGTAGCTCAATGGTGGAGCACTTGATCCCTAGAATTACACACACACACACACACCAAAAAAAGAAAAAAAAATTGGGTGCTGTATATCTGCCTGTTACTCAGGAGACTGAGGCAGGAGGATCACAACTTTGAGACCAGTCTGGGCAATTTAGTAAAATCCTGCCTCAAAATGAAGAAAGCCAGGAGTATACCTTAACTTCACATATGTAAGTCCCTGGGTCAATCTTCAGTACCCAATGGGGGAGGGGTACAGAGCAGAGTAGATTGCTTACCTCATAAATTTGTACACCTAATGTATATCAAATTTTTGAATAGAACTCACAATGCAGAAATGCAGGTTCTTGAGCCTTTTAGGGGGATTGATTCTTAAGTTGGATCCACAGTGTACATTTTTTTCAAATGAATAGTTTATTTTGATGAGGGTGTTTTTATGGCCTTTGAGAAACACTTATTCAATAAGTATTATGGCCTGAGTATCTTTACACCCATATTAAACTGGGGTAGGGCCAGGGAATGATAGCAGAAGAAGGTGCTTAAGGATAGATGGAGTTTAGGGAGAGAGTGAATTCAGAGTAGCCATGTCTGCCTCTGGTCTTCTGGAAAAGTTACTTTGGACTCATATCAAAGTAACCATTTCTTTAGCTTGGCTTTCATAATTGTAGCACCATGGAGAGCAGACAATTAAAGATTTTAGATATTGGTGGGTACTTGAGGTTCTTTTTTGTGTGGCTGACTCAGGTGTGTGAAAAGTTCTGCAGCTTCTAGGAACAAGATAACATGCAGGAAGAAAGCTGACCTTTTTTATTTTGGTACAAATTTAAAGGGTCTGTTTTGTCTACATAAAAGGCCAGGGCGGTTTCTGTTGAACTAGGCAGAGAAGTGGAAAGCATAAGAACATAATTGTTTTGCATCATTGGCTACATCTGCTTAGAAGTAGGCTCACAGTTTGTCATTTTCCCAGGTGAAATTGAGTATACCTGTATTCAATAATAGGCCATTAGCTTGAGGAAAATCCCTAGAGTTTGAGGGGAAAATAGCACAGCCCCTCCAGTAGATCAGGGTGAATTAATTTGCTGATTTGCTGGGTCTGAGTCAAACAGAAAATGGTTTTGTTTTTGAGAGACTATCCAGTAAACTTGTGAGAGGGATGCCAAGAGAGAATTTTAATACAAGGAATATTTATTGACATAATAATCTAAACATCATCCCTAGTGTTAACAGCATTCTTTGTTACTTGGAAAGTTCACCAGAGGGTGGAACCATTTATTTTAATAGTTGCCTAAGGTATTGTGGTGTTTTTGGAAAATTGGATAAAGTCAGCTTTGAAATCAATAAAGATCAAAACTAAATTTGTTAATGTTTCTTATGACTGCTCAGGAGAAATCATTTTAAACTAGAATTGTTCACCAGACTGTCCCTAGTCTCATTTAGTAAATTGAGCTTCCAGAGGAAAATCCCGAAGTACCTATAGCCTGGCATCCTTTTGAGAACATCTTTGGTTAAGTGACCTTTCCTGGCTCTCCCAGCATGTTTTCCTTTGTACCTGGGATTGAACTCAGGGATGCTTAACCACTTGAGCCACATCCCCGGCTTTCGTTTGTATTTAATTTTGAGACAGGGTCTCACTATGTTGCTGAGGCTGGCTTTGAACTTGTGATCCTCCTGCCTCAGCCTCCAGAGCCTCTGGGATTACAGATATATTGCACCTGAAGTATGTTTTCCTTTCTATAACTATGTGGTTTATGATGTCAGGGTATTTGCTACTTCTAGCAAGTAGAAATGAGAAAAAACCAAATGCTTTTTTTGAGTTAGAGAATGTTTTGCCTGATACCAGTGTTTGTTGTTATCTAGTGAATAACATTTATGTAATTTTACTCATCTGTTGATAAAATTCTCAAATCACCAAGGATTTCTTTTGAGAAAGAAAGTGTTACTGTAAACATTTCCTAGTTGCCCTGAAGTCTCATGAGAGTTTCTGCTTCAGGCTCAAGAAGAAGCTAAAGAAGCAGAAATGAGCAGGAAGGAGTTGGGGCTTGATGAAGGAGTGGATAACTTGAAAGCACTCATTCAGGTAAACTTGGCAGATTTGTTCAATTCTGACTCCTATCTTTAAAATAATTTTCAGAAGCATATATGTGGTATCATATTTTGTTTTCTGCTTTTAAGACATAACTCTTACCATCACTGTCTAATGGTAGAACATTTCATCACTTTCTAAAAGAAACTCCTTGTAGGGGCTGCAGTTGTGGCTCAGTGGTAGAGTGCTTGCCTAGCATGTGTGAGGCACTGGGTATAAAAAACCCAAACAAACCCCCATGTAGTTCTGCCATTCCTTTTTGCCCCCAATTTCTAGTAATCATGAAATACTTTGGATAGTGTGGCATTTTGACAGCCTTGTTTTAACTTTTCAAACAGAGTAGACAAAAGGATCGGCAAAAGGAAATGGACAATTTTCTGGCTCAGATGGAAGCAAAATACTGCAAACCTTCCAAAGGAGGAGGGAAAAGATCAGCTCTCAAGAAAGAAAAGAAATAATGGAATTTTTCTCTTCAAAGATCCTTAAGCTTTCATCAGTGCCACTGGAGGCAAGGTGTAGTCAACACTTAAAGGAAAAAGTTAACCTAACTCTTGAGAGAAGTTGTCTTTCCAGCCCAAATTACTTAGATTGACTAAACCAAGTAGAAATTGAAGCTGTTTTTAGTGTAACCTAGAAATTACCTGACACTGTGAGATCCTCATGTGAAGGAATGTGATAGTGAAGTTGGGAGGGTGGTATACTTCTGATAGTACTTCTATGGCTCTTCATCCATATCTAGAATGTGGGTCTAAGGCTAAGGACATAGGTCAGTGGTATAACACTTGCGTCGCTGGGTTAATCCCCAGCACTGGAGAGGCGGGGGAAGAATGTGGATCTTTATGTAGTACTTTCAGTGATGTGCCTGTCTTTTAGACATAGTTAGAAAGAACACTTACTTGCTGAGCAGCTGTCTTCCAAATAATTGGCCAGTTTGCTTTTGGTCTTAATGATCTTCAATATTAAGACCCTCTCTCCTATTTTTTTTTCCCCCCTGAGGCAGGTTTTGTACTCCTATTCCTGAGGTATAGAAAAAGCAAGCGCTCAGATTACTTCAAACATTTTGGGAAGACTTATATATGATTAAATAAGTAAAAAATTAGTTTAGGAGCTTTTTAAATGATCCCCTATATCATTTAAATGTGATATAGATAAAATATGGTATTTTGGAGGAGGCCAAAAAAATAATCCTAGTTAGCATGACAATAGAAAGCCTGGTTTCTCTAGCATAAAGAGATATATGTTATAGTCCTTTTTGATTGCTGCTTGGTGTCCTTAGCTCCCTCTTCTGTAAAAAAATAAGATCTAAAGTTGTCAGATTCTATATATTAAATATATACAGGATTTTTTTTTTTTTTTTTAAGTAAAAGGAAATTGCACTGGTTTGAAGACACAAACACACAAGAATGAGGGAATTGGGCTAAATAACCTTCTGACTCTTAACTTTGAAAGGCAAGCCATATATGGATCCAGTGATTTGTTACAGGGCAGTCAGTGGACTGATTTGTGAAAACAGTACAAATTTTCACTTATATTTCTATGAGTTGGTGGTATGTATTCATTAGAATAGATGGATTTTTAAAAAGGACTGTTCAATTTAAAATCTGATTTGTAGACTTTTATATTCAATATACCATATGCATAAAACAAACCTATTGCTATTGAACATTATGTATAATAATTTATCTAAAAGTAAGCACATGACAGTTTTCAGTTTGTGATTATAAGCAAGTTAAAAAATACTCTTGATTGTATTAAAAATGTAATTCAGTGTAAGTTGTTTGAAGCATCTGTCCTCAAGTATTACGTTGATATAATTAGTCACCTCAAATTATGATTTTGAATTTATCCACTCTGAAAATTAACAATAAGATCTAACACTGGTAATGATAATTAAGGTAAGTTCAGTGAAATTTAAATACATTTAAGCCATAGTTAAAACCACTGCTGTATTCATGAGTACCCTCAGGAAAACATCCATGGTAAAATCTGAAGTATGCCAAGGTTCTTTTCTTCTGCTGTTAGGATATGTTTATATTGGGTCAATTTCTTAGTCCAAGTTTCTTAGATTCTTAAGGAATTTGTGCTTTGTTGGTTCAAAAAAATTTCTATAAATTATTTAAAAAATAACTTTTCTAGAGCTTCAGGAGAAAAGCTTGCAAGATAAGTTAAATATTTGGGAAAAAATAGAACCAGTAAAATACTTTAAGAAGAAAACTGGCATAAGCTGACATCACATAAGCAAGGTTGAAAAAATATGTGATATAATTGGTTATACGGGTTACTTTATACCAATGCTGAGGCCTTTAATTACTCAGCCCTTCCATTTCATTCTCTCTAGAAATCTAATGAGAAAGCTTTAGGAATGATGTTTATTTTATGAGTAGCTCAGATTTTTTTGTAGCACTATCTCCTAAAAATGACAAAACTTGAGTACAAACTCTCAAGAAATTAATACAAGCTGAAATATTCTGAAGCCAGTGATATTGTTAATATCAAATCATTTGCTACTTATTGTTGTGTATATATAATCTCATAGAATCCTATAAATGTACTAATCATCTTTAACAGACAACATGAGCAGTGATTTGGGGGCAATTATTCATTTTTACATTTTTGGGGTACAGTCTTTACTGTTGAGTGGAATAGGTTAACTTACACTGAAAGACAAAAATTGGAGATAGAAACATTACCCGTGTAGTCAGTCTTTTGGTGGGTAGTCTATTGTTTTTCTCAGTCAGTTTTACCAAAATAACTCTTCATGAAGATGGATTCTAGTTGATCTTATATACATGCTCTCCATCATTTGATGGTCGAACACTGATTCTTGAAGTCTTCCCACATGTTTGCTGCAGCCTGATAGGTTCTTCTCATTTGCCTTATGGTCCCTGCCTGGTTTTAGAGATTGGTCCACCTCTGCTTTGAGATTTTGTAGAGGCATGCAAATGAGGACCTGTCAGACACAGATGACATCACAGAGCAATAGTAAATAGTCTAGATTTGGTAATGAAAATCTATATCCTAGGGCTTTTTGTTCCACTTATCAGATTTTAAATTTGGAGACTGGAACTAAGTAGTAAAGCATGTATTTACCAATAAATCCAAATTTAAATATTTTACTCTATTTAAAAAAAAAGAGCCCTGCATTTTAAAGAAATAAAAGCAGTCACCTATTTGTGCTTAGGAACCCACTGATTAAAAAGATGTTTCACCATTTTAAAATATTAGTTACATCTGTGGCTGAATATAATAATTGTAGCTCAGGGGTAACACCGCTTTTTTAGAAGGAGTCCAATGAAAGCATTTAAAGACTACCAAGCAATGGTATTAGTAGGAACTGGGCTGAGAGAAATCACTTGAACTACAAAAATGGCTTGATTAGTTTTTATTGTTACTTTCTGATTTATCATTAACAGGAAACATTTCAACTTGGATCAGTACTTCTAAATTTCAACTATAACAATGAGAATGACCCTGAAGACTCCTATGAGAAATTAAAGGACATCCTGAAATTTTCTCCCATGACTCCTTTGTTAATATAATTTAATTTAGAGTATAATTTTAAGGTAAAAGAGTTAATGAGATAAAATCAGACATCATATTCTGACATTTTAGAATTTCTTAATTTGGTCTAATACGTAAACTTTTAAACAAAGCAGTTTAATCCATAGGAATATGGATTTTTGCCTACATAATAAAACTCATGCTGTGTTCTTTAATAATGTTTTGAATGATATGAAAATGACTCATTTTAGGTTTAAAAAGATTACAGAAAGTAGTTTACTAGAGTAGTGAAAGGTTAATTTACATAATATGAAAACAGAAATCTGGAACTTTTTGGCTTTGATCAATTGAACTACTTTTATTATACCCCATCTTCCAAAATGAATTTTAAGGGAATTTACAAAGATGTAGGAAAACTAAATACAAAAAAAATCTGTAGAAAGGGAAGATAAGTGTAACATCCACACTGTAGCAAAAATAAAAGCTGCAGCCCCACCATACCTGCAGATCCCCTACTGGGTCGGGCTTGATGAGGGTTCTCAAGTGCATATGAACGATGATACTGTGTATCTGGCTAAAAGAAGAGATGAGATCTTACTATACAGCTTCTCCCAAAGGATAATACTGCAGCAGGTTTACAAGGGAAAATCTTGAAATAGACACCAATGCAAAAGGTGGCATGTGCCAACCTGTATTGAATTCCTATTAGGCAATCCCAAGCCATTTATTGATGTGTAAAAACAACAAAAAACCCTGCACATTCTGTGCCTTTTATTAGTATGACTCTAAATTATAAATCCCATGATTTAATATTTTAATTGGCTTCAAGGGAGTTTAATCTGACTTATCTATTGCATGCTGACTTAAAACAATCTACTTTTTCAGCAATACTGAAATACCCATGAAGTTACCACACTGAACTTAACTTTACATTTTCTTTTTAGCTTTAGGAAACAACATTTCAGACATCTCAAGGAATTTAAATTTACATCTCAAGATGTAATTATACCATTCTGCTGGGGTTTCTGGAATGAAAAAACATCCTTCAATTCCCTATCAAGAGAGCTGAATTGGGAGATTTAGGGAATCCCCCTCCCCCGTGAAGCCACATATTCTACAATAAGGTTCTGTAAGGTCAGATAGTGTCTTTCAATTACAATGAGCTACTGGTTCATCTCTTATGAGGGCAAATGGGGAGAGAAATGGCTAAGATAATTTTTTACTTTGTTACTATTATAAAAAGAGACCTGAAGTGTTTTCATTCTATTTTATTCCTGAGGAAAAGTTAAATTTTGATAGGAAAGAATATAGCTCTAGAACATAAGCTTAAAAAATATTCTGGATTAAGTTATGAGAAGACCAAGATATTCTCAGACTTTCTGGGGTCTACATTAAACCCTAAGAATAAGAAATGCTCACAGTTCTTTTTTGCCCTTCTTTTCAGCGAGTTTTCTCTTAAAGCAAGCCCTGAGGTCTACTAAGTTGAATAGTGTCTTCCTCAAGTTAATGTCTGCCTGGAACTTGTGAATGTGAACATATTTGGAAATAGGATCTTTGCAGATTTTATCAAATTAAGAGAGTAATACTAGATTAGGATGGGCCCTAAATTCAGGGACAGATAGTTTTTTGTTTTTCCTTTTTTTTTTTTTTTTAGTTTTCAATGGACCTTTATTTATATGTGGTGCTCAGAGTCCAACCCAGTAACTCTCACATGCCAGGCAAGCACTCTACCACTGAGCCACAACCCCAGCCCCTCAATGACAAGTAGCTTTAAGAGAGAAATTGGACAGACTCACAGGGAAGAGAAGGCCACATAATGATGGAGGCAAAAATCAGAGCAATGAAACTGCAATCCAAGGAATACCAAGGATTGCCAGAAGCTAGAAAGAGGTAAGGAAGGATTCTTCTCTAGAGCTTTCGAAGGGCGCAGGGCTCTGCCAACCCCCTAAATACCCTCGCTTATTCTCCTCACTCTATAACAGATGGGAGATTGTGCAGTGCCTCAGGCTAATTATGGTTCAAGGGTCATGAGCTGGGTTAAGTGGGTTGCAAATCATCATCCTGAAAGCCTCTCTTGAGGCTGCTTATGGTTGTAGGATCATGTGGGGGCCTGGTTATTGGGCACGCTCACAATGTGTGAGATGTCAGTCACTTCCCTAGACTATCCAAGCCCTTTTGCCACAAAGCAGATGAGGTGGGATTGCACTCTCAACCTGCAAATGGGCAAGATTAGTGCACATTGTCCAATCTAACAATCAGTTTTCTGTTATTGCTTAAAAGAGGTGGTAAATATATAGTAAATGGTAAAGCAATGTCAGCATTTAAAATATCAACGGGAAGAAGTCCTGACACATCTGCCTCATTCTGATACCACTTGTGGTATAATTCCACAAAAGCAGGGTTGACAGGGAAGTTAGGCTGATCTGGTATATACTGGAGTTTTGTGCTTGTGCTCAGAAATATCTAGGTTCTTGGTAAGTCAGACAAACTAATTTTTTTTTCCCCTCAGTTTTCTTCCTCATCAGCAAACAGGAAGCATGTCACTTTACCATAAATGACTGAGTTGTATTGGGCCTGGAGAAGAAGTTAAGTAAAAGGAGCCTATCTTGAGGCTGCTGATGGTTAGGCTCATCCACCACTGCACTTCGGGCTCGACTGGAATCACCATGGGGTTTCTGCAGAGGAAATAAAAATTACAGAAACTCTTAAAACTCTAGTGGGGGCTTCAGATGTCCCACATCAACCCAGGCAGATGTAGTAACTTTGGGCCAAGCAGTTTCAATTCCACTGTTATAAATTAGAATTCAGCTTGTATATTAGATAGAATATGATATAAATTAAGACCACAGCGCAAATCCTGCAGAATTACTGTCCCTGAGGCTTTATCAGTACACAGAGAGGCAATGTGAAAGAGTCATACCATTTGCCTTTGTGGCCCCACAGGGCTCAGGTGTTCCACTTCACTTGTGCCAATAGGTGGCAGCAGATTATTTCGACTCAGGGGTATTGGTGAGGGAGAGGAGAGCGAGTCAACTGCCAAAGGGCTGAAGATCCAACCAGTGAAGACCAAGAGGCGAAAGCACACAGTTGTTAATGAGACAAGCAAATTGATGAGAAATAAAAAAGCCTAGAACTTTAAGTTCTGCCCATGTCTTTACACAAATGTAAATCAAAGATTTGAAAATTTTGTTTTTTGGGGGTTTGTTTTTTGGTATTGGGGATTGACCCAGGGGCACCACTGAACCACACCCCCATCCCCAAGTTTGTAGGTTTTAGACAGGATCTCTCTAAGTTACTGAGGCTGGCTTTCAACTCGTGATCCTCCTGCTTCAATCTCCCGAGTTGCTGGGATTACAGGGGAAAGAGTCCCCCAATCTCCCATTCTCTAAATTTTTAGCTAAGTCAACAGAAAGATCCAGTGTCTATTTCATCAAAATTTAACTCTAAATGATAGTTTCTAGGGACAGATTTTGGTCTTTTCATTCTCTATGTAAAATTGATTAGTTTTACCACAGATTCCAGAAATTCTGCTTTTGAAACCTACACTTGTGATCCTCTGAGGATTTCTTCCACAGGTCTTGGTGTTCCGGTGCGTGAGTGGCTTGTGCTGATTGGATGAAGGGTACGTGGTGGGGGATTACGTCTCCTGGCAGACTGCACTTTATATGACAGACATGATGTACTAAGCTCCAAGGCTCGGTTTGGCCAATTTCGGGTTGAAAAGATGGTACTGGACCCAGGCCTCATAAGTAGCTTGTCATCAAGATCTCTAGTGGCCAAATCAGAAACCCACAATGAATAAAGATCACCATGTATGGGAAGACTAGTCTCTCAGGGTTTTTTGTTTGTTTTGTTTTTTAATTAAGCCTTAGTGTAAAACATTCAGGGGTGAAAAAGAGCAAAACAGAAACCTTTCAGTTAACAGTTTCCAGAAGGTAATCTAGAATGAAGGCATGAGAGTTTAAAAAAAGGATGACATTATTTCAGTTATAAACATAATTTTGATGCTGGGCGGGTACTGGGGATTGAATTCTGGGGCACTTGACCACTGAGCCACATCCACAGCCCTATTTTGTATTTTATTTAGAGAGAGGGTCTCAGTTGCTTAGCACCTTGCTTTTGCCAAGACTGGCTTTGAACTCGTGATCCTCCTTCCTGCCTTAGCCTCCCAAGCTGCTGGGATTATAGGTGTGCACCACTTCTCCCAGCTCATTCATAATTTACTAGAATGGAAACTTGGGAAAGCAGGTACATTATTCAGCTCCATCACAGTGCTTTCCAAAAATCTCTCTCCTATATTTGGGGACTTTTCCCCTTTTTCAGCTGTGAGAATGTCAGCAGAAAGGCAAATATTACTGCTTGGGAACAGTTGTGGCATCAATGTGGCACTCACTGCAGAGATTAAAGTACTGAACTAGTTGGAACCTATAGGGGTAGAGATTTGGAGTCCTTGGGAAGCTGGGAGCAGGCAAAGGTTCTAGGCCTTGTGCTGCAAAGGGTAGGGGACAATTGTGAACCCTCATTTTCTAAAAATTGAGAAATACAGCTCTTTAAGATCTCTGATAGGGCCTGGAGTTGTGGCTCAGCAGTAGAGCGCTCACCTAGCACGTTCAAGGCCTGGGTTCGATCCTCAGCACCACATAAAAATAAAATGAAAGTATTGTGTCTAACTACAACTAAAAAATATTTTTAAAAAAGGTCTCTGATAAATGAAATATCATGCCTAAACAGTTTAGTAGCTTAAATGCTGCCCTACTGATTTGGGGGTATTCTCCCTTTTTGTTTTAAAGTAGATGAGAGGAAGTTTGATTATTGTAAGACATTCAAGAGTGCAGTGAAATGGAAGGCAAATGTAAGAATAAAGGAGCCAAATTCTGCCACTTGTCCCTATGGCTTTCAGCAAGTTCCTCAAACTTTCAGGCCACATTTTTTTGTCCTTTATTGCAAAATATGTCTCAGAATTTAGAAGATTTTGAAGGGAGAATGACCATGGAGGAATAGGTCTAAACCTTGAAGATTTCAAAAGATCTTTCTAGTTGTCCTGTCTTTAACCATTCTTCTTTTTTTAAAAAAATACATACTCATGCCTTTTTTGGGGGAGCGAGGGGCATACCAGGAATTAAACTAAGGGGCACTCGGCCACTGAGCTACATCCCCAACCTTATTTTATATTTTATTTACAGACAGGATCTGAGTTCCTTAGCACCTCGCTGTTGCTGAGGCTGGCTTTGAACTTAAGATCCTCCTACCTCAGGCTCCCTAGCCGCTGGGATTATAGGCATGCATCACTGGCCCTCACTGCTTTTTTGTTACAAAATGTTTAGACTGTGTTAATTTTTATTTTCTGTGGATTTCTTGTTCATAATTCTGGGTTCAATTATCATCTTTAGATAGGTGACTTTCTTAGATTCATGTCCAAATCTAACCTCTTCACATTTCCTAAGATATGGCCCATCATCGTAAACTTCACAGCCTAAATGAAATTCATCCTTTCAGATAAAACTTCTAAGCTTGAAATCTCACAACTGATTTTGATTCCTCTAGTTCTATAGATTTTCATTTTTTAAGTATCTCCTAGAATAGTTCATTCCTTTCTTGGTCTGCACTCAAGCAGGAGGACAGGATCTTACAGTTTATGCTGGCACCCTACTATAGACTCCATTCATTTCTTCCTGCTGCAATCCAATCTGTTTTCCACTGCTATAAAATGTCTTCAAATTCCTGATTTAAATATATGTGCTCCCTAGCTGAAACTAACAACTGGCAGGAATGTAAAATGCTGCAACTACTTTGGGAAATAGCATGACAATTAACACCTATCACCCTTCCACTTATAGGTATTGACCCAAGAGAAATATGACCATAAGTCCATAAAAAAAGACCTATGCAAGAATATTTATAATGCCTTTTGTGTAATAGCCCCAATCTGGAAACAAATGAAGTGGTAACAGGAGTGTACTCGTGACACATTTTTACAATGGAATACTATTTGGAAATAGAGGTCATGTGCAACATGGATGAATCTCAAAAACAAGGTATTTGAAAACATCCATAATTGGTTCATTAGTTTCATAGCCTTGCCCACTGGTCATACCATGGCCTATTTTAAATCTAGAAGATTGTCAGTCTTTGATCAGAAGTGTTAAAATTCTGACTCCTCTCTTCCTATCCTATAGCAAAACTGGTCTTTTCTCTCTCCTAAATATCTTGCATTTTCCCACCTCCAAAAGTTTCCCACACTATTCTTTCTGCCTAGAATGGCCTTGTTCCTTTTCTCAGCTTATCCAAACCGCCACTTAAACTTACCCACCAAAATGCCTTCTCCTTTTGGCCTGCCATAGCATGCATTCTGGGTAGCACTCAATCACAAAATGCCCTATATGGTCAGGTCTCTCTACCCATGTGTGTCTTCGCTTTCTACTTATCAGCTCCCTGCAAGTGGAGATCTTTTGCTTTGGATGTGTTACTCCCAGTTGTCGCTATGATTGGTACTCAAAAAGGCATGTTGATTGACTGACTTTGCTTTCCCTTTATTTCTCAGTGATCTAGTTAAATTCTACTAAAATGTTATACTTCTTACAGGAGCTTGTCAATTTGGTAGAGATTTCTTGGCTGTAGAGGCATCCCATGAATCAAGAGATCATTCGCATTTGGCTGATGACCACTTGCTTGACAGAGACTCATCTACATGTCAAAAGAAGACATTACTCTTCATCAGTTGGTGAAGGTATCTGCTTGATTTCACAACTTTGCCAAACATAAATATTTCCAATTAGGTCATTTATACATTTTCCCTGTGACTTAACTTTTACATTGTGGTCAGTAGCCCTGAGGCCCAAAGTGTACTCCCAAGAGGACAAGGCCCTTTTCTTTCTTGTCCATTCCTAAGTGACAGCAGGTTAAGGATGCCCAATCAACCTAGACGAAAGCTGACCACATGGTTGATTCTAGATTGTATACCTAATGGATGTCTCTTCAAAAAAGAGAATTACTTATCAATTCTAATTTGCAACTAATTTTTTAAACTGAAGCTGATCAATGCAAAGAGTCACTGGGTTTTTATGATAAACACAATTGTACTGAAAAATATGACGGACTCATAAATAATACAATTAAACAATTCTGGGTAAATTTCCTCTAAAGAGAACAGTCCAAGGCTCCCTGACACATCGCTTGTGGGGCTTACCAGATTTGAGGTGACAGACAGCACCTTGGACTGTGGCACTTGAGGTAACACCAAAGTATGTGGTTCACTCAGCACACAGGGACTTTCTGAATCTGGTCTGGTGACTGCAACATTACTCTCATCATCTGAACAAAGAAACAGACTTCTGTTATCCATAGGTATCTTCTGATCCACAGCAACAGTATGAAAAACATCTTCCCTGATAATTCCTAATCTCAAGCAAGGCTTCACTCATCTCCGTAGACCAATTTCATACCACCTGTATAGTTTATAAAAAAAAAACAAACCTTCAAACCAAGAGTTCAGTTTTAAGTGGTTGTTCATGCTGGCGATGCTTGTGGCACACTGCAAAAGGAAAAGTAAAGAAGGGGTGGGGGGGTGCAAAAGGGACTATTTTACTGCCTAAAACAGCCAATACAACAGTAAACCAATGGCTTTAAGATACCAAACAACAGGTTATAAAAGAAAATGAGCCCTGAGATGAGAAACAAATGAGATATGTCCTATAATTGCCTGAAACAAGTTTCTAAGATATGGCACAAGGAGGGAGAACTAAGGCAGAGTGGTGGACCCTGAGCAGAGAGTCCAGAGAGAGGAAGGCAGTTAGGATTCACAGGACAGAGACCCAGAGAAATGAAAAATGGATAAAAACCGAAGCTATTTGGGAGAAAGTGGTACATCCTTTGAGTACTCAAACTGTACTGATTAGTGCATGTGTGAGGAAAAACTACCAGAGGAAAAAGAACCAACTGAAAGAGAATAGTACCTGCTGCTCACATGGAACCAGGAATAGTGCCTACACCCATCAGTTAGACAAGAAGAAACTCATGATTTATGAGGCACTAAGAGTAAGATCTGTTGAGTATAAAAGCAAGACCAGGGGCTGGGGTTGTGGCTCAGTGGTAGAGTGCTTGCCTATGTGTGAGGCACTGGGTTCGATTTCTCAGCACCACATACTATTAAATAAAATAAAGGTCCATCAACAACTAAAAAATAAAAAATCTAGAAAGCAAGACCAGAAGGAATCACATGGTTTCTAAGTAACTTTAACTGTATTCCAGAACAAATCTCAAGAAGATCTTTAGGAATAAAAATGGGTAAGAAATAAGAAACTCACAATGCCTGAAACTTAAGGATTACCAGGCAGGAAAGGTAATGAAGAGATAATATAAATAAGTAAAACCAAAATCAAATTAACGTAGATGTCTAAATTATGCCACATTTTCAAAAAAATAAATAGAAATATGGAAGATATTAAATCAGCCAAATCATACCTTGAGATGAAAATGACAATGTCTGAGATGAAACTGGATGAGAAACTGGATGAGTTTCATAGTAAATTTAACATTGCAGAAGAAAAGATGAATGTACATGAAGGTACAACAGTAAAAATCACCAAAAATGAAAAACAGAGAAAAAACAATACCAAAAAAATGTTTTTTAAAGCATCATTTATCTGAGAGATTAATGATCAAATAGACTAATTTGTGAGTAACTGGCTTCCTAATAAATGATGGGTGACAAAGTATCTGAAGAAATAATGGTGGAAAACTTTCCAAACAATAAATCCATAGATTCTGGAAGTTAAACAAATTCTAAGCAGGAGAAACATCAGGAAAACTACATCAAGTTACATCATATCAGCAATTTGATAAGAGAAAATCCTAAAATTTGCAAATGGGGTGGGAGTGAGGTTATGACAAGATTCATCCAGGTTGTAACATGTATTCAGTACTTAATTCCTTTTTTTTTTTTTTAAACTTAATTCCTTTTAATGGCTGAATAATATTCCCATTGCATGGTGTATTGGTCAGCAAGGGCTACCAGAATGAAATTGTACAGATCAGGTGTTTTACACAATAGACATTTTATTTTCACACAGTCTGGAGACCAAGATCAAGATGCCATCAGGGCTGGTCTGGTAAGGACATCCTTCTTGGCTACCTTTTTGCTATGTGTACATGGAGAGTTCACTGTGGCTTTTCTATTAAGGATAAGAAGGCCTTACTTAATCATAATTAGCTTCCTAAAGGTCTTGTTCCCAAATACAATCACATTGAGGGTTAGGGCTTCAACATAATTTTAAGGGGGGAAATAATTCAGTTCATAATTAAATATCTACTAAATTTTGTTTACACATTCATTAATTGATAGACCTTTGAGTTGTTTCCACTTTTGGCTATTATTAATAATACTGCTATGAACATTCATGGACAAGTTTTTTGAGGACATATGTTTTCAGTTCTCTTGGCTACATATTTAGGAGTGAAATTTTCTGGGTCATATGGTAATTTTATATTTAATATTTTGAGGAACTGCCAAACCTTCCACAATGACTGCACCATTTCACATTCCCATCAGTATACAAGGGTTCTAATTTCTGCTAATCCTCACTATTTGTTACTTTCCTTTAAAAAAAAAAAAAATGTTATGGGGTTGTAGCTCAGTGGTGGAGTTCTTGCCTTGTATGTGTGAGGCACTGGGTTTGATCCTCAGAACCACATAAAAATAAATAAATAAAACAAAGGTATTGTGGCCTGCCACAACTTAAAAAAATTATAAAAAATGTTATATAAATACAAATCATATATATATATTACATATAATATATAATATATACATACCTATCCATCATAGTGGGATCTCAATGTGGTTTTGATTTGTAGATTCCTAGTGCCTAATGAGAAACAGGATCTTTTTATGTGCTTATTGACTATATATTATCTTTGGAGAAATACCTACTCAAGTTATTTGCCCATTTTTAAAATTGGGTTGTTTGTCCTTTTTATTATTAAATTACAGTTCTTTATCTGCTCTGGTTACTAGACCTTTGTCAGGTAATGATTTGTAAATATTTTTCCCATTTTGTGGGTTGTTTTTGGCTTCCTTCATAATATGTTTTGATACGGAAAGTTTTAAATTTCTTTTTCCTTTTTCTTTCTTTTTTTTTTTTTTTGTGGTACTAGGGATTGAACTTAGGGACACTCTACTACTGAGCTACATCCCAGAACCCTTTTTATTTTTTTTATTTTGAGATAGGGCCTCAATAAGTTTCTGAGGCTGCCTCAGCTTCCCTTCATTTCCTATGGTGCTGGAGATTAAGCCCAGAGCCTTTCACATGCTAGGCAATGCTCCACAACTGTGCTACATCCCCAGACCAGATAGTTGGATACTTGACAGGTATTGCACTAAACCTGTAAGATGTATATGGGGAGTACTGTCATCTTAATAATGTTACCTTTTCCAGTCCATGAACACAAGATGTATTTCCAAGTCTTTAGGTCTCCTCTATTTTTTTTTTTTTTCTATAGTGTTTTATAGTTTTCAATATAAAACTCTTGCACTTCCTTGGTTAAGTTTATTTATAAATATCTTATTCTTTTTGATGCTATTGCACATGAATTATTTTCTTAAATTCTTATTAGATATGTTGGCCTTGCTAGTTTTGGGGAAAAAAGGCTGGCCTTGCTAGTTTTGGGGGGAAAAAAAAAAAAAAGCTGCCATGAATACCATAGCCACAGACCTGCATGCTCTAAGAACACACAAAAGTGGGTATTTTCCTAGTTGAGCCTATACATGAGAACCCAGCTCTGGTCAATAGATTGATCACAGCCTTATGAACCCTATGCAAAGGACTAGCTGAGCTGTTCTAGACTTCTGACTTACAAATATGATATAAATGTATGTTGTTAAAAGCTATTAAGTTTGCAATAATTTACTGAGCAGCACAGAAGAGCCCATATAAATAATTCCCAAGTTAAATATATATATTTAACCATGTAACTCAGCCATTTCTAGTACTAGGAATTTACCTAAGAGAAATGGAAATATATGCCACTGAATTATTCTATAGAACTGTTCATAACAGCTTCACATAGAATAGCTCAAAGTAGAACACAATCCAAATGTCCATTGGTAGATGAATGGATAAACAAACTGGTACAACTAAATACTACTCAACAATAAAAGGAATAAATTATATACACAATGAAATGAAGGAATCTCAAAATCATTATGCTGAGTGAAATGCAGGACAAAAATAGTACATCCTATCAGACTCTATTCATAGGAACTCCACAAAATACAAACTAATCTATGGTGATAGAAAGCAGACCACTCTTTGGCTGGCTGCTTTCTCTCAACATAATGATTTCTTGGGGATGGTGTGGGGCACACAACCTCAGGAGGAGAGATTATAGAGCACATGAACTTCTAGGGTTGATGGATATATTCTCTATAATTGACTGTGGTGATGGTTTCATGTGTTTATAGATAGAACTTATCAAATTGTATGTTTTATTTTATTTTTTCTAGTTGTTGATGGACCTTTATTTTATTTATTTATTTATACATGGTGCTGAGAATTGAACCCAGTGCCTCACACATGTGAGGCAAGTGCTCTACCACTGAGTTACAACCCCAGCCCTCAAATTGTGTTTTAAATACATGCAGTTGGTTATATGGCAATTACTTTTTAGTCAAGCAGTCTGAAAAAGTATGTGCTACTTGCATGTGGTTTTTCCTCACCAATCATTATATTCAAGGAGAAACAAGCTGTCTGAGTGTTATAGACTAATCCTTACTGTTCATCTACCCATTCTCAAATATTTTCAAAATATTGGCTAGTTTCTATGGGATATATAAACATGAATCAGACCCACTATGATACTGTTATATAATAATAAAAATATATTTGGTATCTTCCCTGAGATCTGGCACATAATTCCTAAAACCCTTGGCATCTCCAAAGCAATATCCTGGATCCTGGATAGTCTAAGGATGGTGTTGCTGACTGCCTGGGGGAAACAACCAAGTGATTAGAAGCCTTCAAACTTTCAGTCTTGCCTCATCCTTCTGACCTCTGGAGGGCAGAGGAGCTGAAGGTTGAGATGATCATCAGTGGCCACTGAATTACTCAATCCTGTCTATGTAATGAAGCACCCATAAAAACCCAAAAGGACTGGTTCAGAGAACTTCCAGATTGCTGAACATGTGGAGAAACCTAGAAGGTGGAGTGTCCAGAGAAGCCATGGGACCTCTGCACCCCTTCTCCCATACTTTGCCCTGTGTATCTCTTCATCTGGCTATTCATCTGTATCCTTGTAATATTCTTTATAATAAACTAGTAAACATAAATAACTCTTTTCCTGAGTTCTGTGAACCATCCCAGCAAATTAATCAAACCTGTGGGGGATCAGGGCATGTGTCACAGGAATCTTGATTTATATTTGGTTGGTCAGAAGCCCAGGTCACAACCTAAGGCTTGCAACTGTGATCTGAAGTGGGGCAGTCTTGTGGAACTGAGCCTCTTACCCTGTAGGATCTGATGTTAGCTCCATGTTGATAGTATCAATATTGGTCTGAATCATAGGACCCCCCCAGGTGGTATCTGCTAGAGAATCTGGTGGGTATTTGTGGAAAACCCTTTATATATTAGGTGTCATAACTGTTGCAGTGTGTGAAAGTAGGAAAAGACACTGGTTTTCCTCTCTCTCGTACATCCCCTTTTCACAATAAAGCATAAATCTAATGGACTGGTTAGGCTTCAGAAATCATAAACAATTATTTTTGACAATGTTTTCACAAAGATTCTTACCAGAAGCAAATCCCTCCCAGTGACTACGTGTCAATTGCTCCATACAGCTCACAATTTTGCTCCACACGTTGTCAAACACATAAGCAAGAATGTCCTCTTTTATGCAGTAAAATGGAGCAATGGGAGGGTACCCTAATTTCTGTTTCTTTGTAGCTGCTTCTGATTTATTTTCATGAAATCCCTCTTTCCTGGAATGGAAGCAAGATGAAAAAAATTGATGATTACTCTTCACTGAGTGTCCACCATTGTCCTTTATGCTTCTTAGGAATGTGACTGGTGATACTATCCTACCCTCCTCCTTGCCCAGTGTATGTAGCACACAGTATTAAAGCAGCCTTGTGAACTAATGGAGTTCTCAACAGGGAAGACTACATTTCCTTTTTTTTTTTTTTGGTAAAACCTCCAACCTTCCCCACTAAAAAGGAGGGGAGCTAAATGCATAGAAGCTCCTCTAAGGCTCTTCTGGAGACTCTTGTACTTGTGACCCAGAAATTCCCAATTAGTCATGTCTCCCAAATTAGACATGTTTGTCTATCACACAGAGATAAATTATAAATGAAGGCAAAGCAAATTCTGGAACTGGCTTGGGATTGGGAGAACTATCTCCAGGCCTTTACAATGGAGGTTATCCTGAGGCAGCATAACTCTCAAAAATTAAATAGGAAACTATAGAAAGATGCAGAGGCAGAATGATCACAAGTTTGAGGCCAGCCAAGGCAATGTAGCAAGACCTTATGTCAAAATAGAAAGAGTTGGGACCTTCAACAGATGAAAATGGATAAAGAAAATGTGGTATACATATACACAATGGAATATTACTCAGCCATAAAGAAGAATGAAATTATGACATTTGACAGTAAGTGGATAGAACTAGACACTATCATGCTAAGCGAAATAAGTCAATCAAAACAACTAAAGGCTGGGCTGGGGATGTGGCTCGAGCGGTGGCGCGCTCGCCTGGCATGCGTGCGGCCCGGGTTCGATCCTCAGCACCACATACAAACAAAGATGTTGTGTCTGCCAAAAACTGGAAAAAAAAAAAACAAAACAAAAAACTAAAGGCCAATGTTCTCTCTTATATATGGATGCTAACAGGGCAGGAGGGAAAAACAGAAGTTCATTGGATTAGACAAAGGGGAATGAAGGGAAGGGAGAAGAAGTGGGAATAGGAAAGACAGTAGAATGCATTGGACATAAATTTCCTATGTTCATATGTGAATACACGACCAGTGTAACTCCACATCATGTACAACCACAAGAATGGGAAGTTATATTTCCTGTATGTCTAATATGTCAATATATTCTATTCTCATGTATAACTAAAAAGAACAAAGAATTTTTTTAAAAGAGTTGGGAATGTAGCTCAGTGGTAGAGCATTTGTCTAGTGTTATGGTTTGAATCTGGAATGTCCCTCAAAGTCTCAGGTGTTTAAGGAATGGTCCCCCATGCAGCAATGTTTAGAGGTATGGCTTTTGGGAAGTGATTAGATCATGAAGGTTCAGCTCTCATCAGTGGATTAATCCACTGATAGCTGAAGGGACTAGTGGTGGGTGTGGTTGGATGAATTAGGTTGCTGGGGATGTGCTCTTGGGGGACTGTGTCTCACTGCTGGTCTTTTCTTCTCTGTTTCCCAGCTGCTATGAGTGAACAGTGTTCCTCTGCTGTCCTTCTGCTATGATGTTCTGCTTTGTCTCAAGCCCAAAGCAATGGAGCTCGCCAACCATGAGCTAAGATCTCTGAAACCATGAGCCAAAATAAATCTTTCCTCCTCTAAGTTGTTCCCAACAGGTATTTTGGACATGCTGATGAAAAGCTCACTAACACACATAGTATGTGTAAAGCCCTGGTTTCAATCATCAGTACTGCAACAAAATAAAATAAATTAAAAAATAAGGTCTCTGATCGCAGGAAAAGGCAATGATATGTGAAGAAAGAAAATACCAAGGAAGCCTAGTATGTGGAAGCAATAGCTAAGAACATGAAGTCTGGATACTTGAGCTAACCGACAAACCACACACTGGTATAGAGCTAATTATAGGTAATATTGTTATTCTCAGTTTAGAACAAATAGATATTAATACACAAACTAGAAGGGGAGTAAAGAAGCTTAAACAAGGGCTGGGGTTGTAGCTCAGTGGTAGAGCGCTTGCCTCCCATGCGTGAGCCCCTGGTTTGGTCCCCAGCACCACATAAAAATAAACAAATAAAAATGGAGACATTGTGTCCATCTACAACTAAAAAAAAACATATTTAAAAAAAAATTGCTTAAACAAAACTCACATATCTGTATGGTCGAAAGCTAGGTATTCCTCAATTATTCCTTCTGAGAAGATTATACAGTCGTCTTCTCTTTCCACAGCACACAAACCAGGGGATCTGGCAATGGAAGATACTTTTTGAGCATAAGAAGGTGAAAAATGTAACTTCTTTCCTCTTATGCCAAATCTGGGAATAGGGGAAAAGACAAATATTAGTTATGTACAATATAAACATTTCTCACAATAAGTCACATGTCTTTTAGTTCAAACCCCCTTGCTCTGGGGAACCCCTTCCTGGACTATTCTTAATCTTAAATTTATTAATTCAAAGAACAGGAAGATTATATAATGTCCACAGACCTATTCTGCTTAGGAGCACTGCACACTATCTAATATGGCTTGCTATCTTCTCAGATTCAAATAGCTATAGCTATAAGTTTTTAACAAAACTTCCAGAGGTACCTTAAAACATGCCTATTTCAATAATCTCATCACTGCTCAAAAACGCATGCTCATTAAAGGCAAGGATCTTAATAATATTTAAATTTCCATTCATATTCAAACACTCAGTAAATAGGTGATGACTCATTTATTTAAGCATGTGCACAATATAATTTTTGAAAATGGTTCAGTTTAACCAAATAGTAAATACACCCAATTTATACTCTTTGTTACTCTCTATAGATTCTTTTTTGTGTCCTAAGTATTTCTTTTTAAATGGGAAAAAGAAGAAACCTATAACATTTTTCAACAAGGCTATCTTTTGGAAGACATTTTGGAATCATATTTTAGAAATCTTAAAATAACATACTCTTTGATTCAATGGTTTCATTTGTAGGGATATCATTTAAGGACATGAATTATAAGATTTAGCTATAAGAACTATCATCACAGAGGGGTTGGAGGTGTGACATAGTGGTAGAGTGCATGCTTAGCACGCTGAAGGCCCTGGGTTCATTCCCAAGTTTAAAAAAATTATCACTGACTCGTTTATAATTGCCCCAAATCAAAACTAGCCCCAATTGTTTCAAAATAGAGGATTTAAAATGGGTTGCTTAATTATGTTTTTTTCGTGAATGGATTACTATGAAGTTTTTTTAAAAAAAAATACTTTTTTTTAATATTTATTTTTTAGGTGTAGATGGACACAACACAATGACTTTATTTTTTATGTGGTCCTGAGGATTGAACCCGGGTCCCGCCCATGCTAGGCGAGTGCTCCACCACTGAGCCACAATCCCAGCCCCCAATGAAGTTTTTAATGTTGAAGAAAATGGAAAATGTGCACAATAAAATGTTAAGCATAAAAAAGATTACAAAATGTGTACAGTAATTTCATAAAAACTACATACATGTGGCAGAGGATCTACATACCCCTCAATATCCATTATTTCCTTCTTTTCCTGGTAAAATCTAATTAATCCTAATTTAATTCAAGCAGGCAATATACCCTCAAAGACTACACTTCCCAGCTACCTCGCAGCTAGATGCAGTCAGATATAGCAGAATTATTATGTGGGACTCTGGAAAGGATGCATAAAGGGAACTGGCATGGCTAAAAAAAGGTACCCTTTTGCACGTTTTCCTTTCCTCCTTTCTGCTATGTCATGTTTGAAGCTCTATCACCCATCCTGGATCACAAAGAAAACTTCAGGGAAAACACTGTGAGCTAGGATGGTGAAGCAGAAGGACGAAAGGAGTCAGTCCCTGAAAACACCACGCTATTACTATACTATATTTAGAGTACCTTCCTCCAGACTTCTTTTACATGAAGAGAAATAAACTTCTGTCTTACTTAAGCCATTTAACAGAGTATAGAGTACAGGATTCATAGGAAGTGGTTTATCGTCTGGTGAGGCCAGACTGTGAAATACTTTTGAAACAGCCCACAATTTTTAAAATTTGGCTGAAATCAAAAGCTCAGAATTGGCCAAGTGTGGTGGTACATGCCTATAATATCAGATTCAGGAGGCTGAGGCACGAGGATCACAAGTTTGAGGCCAGCCTCAGCAACTTAGCAAGACCCTGTCTCAAAATAAAAAACAAGGACTGGAGATGTAACTCAGTGATAAAATGCCCCTGGGTTCAATCTCTAGTACCTAAATAGATAAATGCAAGCTTAGAATTGTTTTAGTTCCTGAACTTCTCATACCAAGGATGGAAGCTGAGGGGCTGCCCCATGGCCCAGATGGGCACTGGGGAAACAGATTGTGACATGCTTCTGATTACCACAACATAGCTAAATCTATATATGTTTATTCCCTGCTTTTTGTCCCATTGTGCCCCCTCTACTCTCATAAAACCTACTATGCCCCTGAACACTTGAAGATGGAGATTTGAGAAAGAAAATGTCTCTTCTATCTTCCTGGGAGCCAGCTTTGAAAAAATCTGTTATTCTGGCCAACCTGCCTTCTGAGCATTAGTAGAATGTGACTAGTGATAAAGTCTTTCCTTGTTGGTATCACTTTGTGTATCAATTCAGTAATTTATAGCAATGGAGAGTGTCAAAATTCTTGCATTAGAAGATCACTGTGGTGGTGGTGAAGAAGAAAAGGGGGTTAGGAGGCTATTGAAAAGATGGAGCAAGAGCTAGTAAGCTGACAAGAGCCTGGGCCACAGCAGGAGACATGCAGATGGAAGGGTAAGGGCTAAGGGGCACAGTCGGCACGACCAATACACCTAAACCAGCTGGTATTACAATTTATAAACTCCTTTAAATATGAGATTTAAGGTTAAGTGTTTTGAAATTCTAAAACAGTGGTTCCCAAATTCTGGTCAACAGATTTATGTTAATCTTTGACAAAATTTTTATTTATCTAAACAAAAATGAGTAAAATATGGATAATGACCAGCAAGACTACCCATATAGCCTTTCTTTTTTTTTTAAAGAGAGAGAGAGAGAGAATTTTAATATTTATTTTTTTGGGGACACAACATCTTGGTTTGTATGTGGTGCTGAGGATCGAACCCGGGCCGCACGCATGCCAGGCAAGTGCGCTACCACTTGAGCCACATCCCCAGCCCCCATATAGCCTTTCTTGAAAAGCACTATCCTTGAGATTATGTACATCATGATTTTTTGCATTATTTCTTTTCTTTTATAAAGTAATGATAATAGGGTCTTTTTACTTTAACATGACAAAATTGAAGGTTGTCAGTTGAGTACTCAACATTCCGTACGTCATTGTACTATTATATTATTCCATAATATATCATTTTTAGTTGGTGTTTACTAATGAAATTTTTTGCTTTGGGAAAAAAAAAAGGTATAGGTATGTGGGCGGCTGGCTAGGTGAGATGGCACCTGGCTGCTTCTGCTCCTGCTGGGTTCTTCGCTGTTGTTCGAAGTCAGGATCTGCGCTGGACCAGACAAAGACCTTAACCACCAGAACAAGGAACCGCTGGTAGCTGCCCAGCAACTGAAGCCACAGCCTGCTGGTGTGCAGGGGCCAAGAAAGGATGTACTCCAGCAGCCCCAGTTCATACAAATAATGAAGAGTCAGCTACCCAAAATAATTTGGGATTTATTCATGCATTTGTTGCTGCCATATCAGTCATCATTGTGTCTGAATTGGGTGATAAGACATTTTTCATAGCCACCATCATGGCGATGCGCTATAACTGATTGACAGTGTTGGCTGGGCTATGCTTGGCCCTGATGACTTGCTTATCAGTTCTCTTTGGCTATGCCACCACCACCATCCCCAGGGTGTACAGATATTATGTCTTAACTGCATTATTTGCCATTTTTGGCATTAGAATGCTTCGGGAAGGCTTAAAGATAAGCCCAGATGCAGGCCAAGAGGAACTGGAAGAAGTTCAAGCAGAACTAAAGAAGAAGGATGAAGGATTTCAATGAACCAAACTCTTAAATGGATCAGGAGATGTTGAAACGGGTACAAGCACAACAATACCTCAGAAAACGTGGCTGCATTTTATTTCACCCATTTTTGTTCAAGCTCTTATACTAACATCCTTAGCAGAATGGGGAGATCGCTCTCATCTCACTACAATTGTTCTGGCAGCTAGAGAGGATCCCTAGGGTGTAGTGGTGGGTGGAACAATGGGACACTGCTTATACACTGGATTGGCAGTAATTGGAGGAAGGAATGATAACACAAAAAATCTCTGACAGAACTGTGATGATCATAGGAGGTGTTGTGTTTTTGGCGTTTGCATTTTCTGCACTATTTATGTGTCCTGATTCTGGTTTTCAACACACTATTTGTTCGTCTATATTTAGTATAAGGTAACTATTGTCTTTCTGCACATAGTATACATAACAACTAAAAGTGATGGAAAATACTGTATTTTGTAGCAATGATTTGTGAGTTTGACCCATTTAATGAAAGTATTATGTCCAAAACAGTTAATCACGGATTTTATTTGTAAAATGGATTTTTAAAAGAAACCTGACTTCTCAGCGTAGACTTTTTGGGCAGCATAATTATGTCAGTATAGTCCCCATTTCTGTTTTGTATGTACAGAACCATTGTGCAGTGGGGTCTACCACTTGGTTTCTTTTAATATGACCCATTTATAAGGAATATATTCTCCTTGGTCACTGAGGCATTTCAGATGTTTACCTTAAAAATTTCCTTGTGGAAAGAATGAATTAACTTCTTTTTTAGGGCTGGGGTTGTGGTTAAGTGGTAGCGTGCTTGCCTAGTATGTGTGAGGCACTGGGTTCAAGTCTAGCACCACATATAAATGAATAAAATAAAGGTCCACTGACAATTAGAAAAGATTTTTTTTAAAAATTCTTTTTTTAAAAAATATTTCCCTAAGCCAGTAAGCAATAGTTTAATCATGTCTTTTCAAAATTAGATTGTTTTTAAAAAAGAGACAAATAAGGTAATACTTATTATATAAATATAATGATGAAATTAGAATTGTTTGCTAAGTCCATTCTTTCTTTTAATTGGGTAGGACACTCAATACGAAAATAGTCAATATTTGATAATGTGGAATTACCAAATTAAAAGAGAATACTATGAATTATTAATATTTTTTCTATATTGAATAAATAATGTAACATAGATACAATGTAAATAAAAGTGGTATGACCAGTGGCGGGGGGCGGGGTGGACAATTACAGGCCTTTCTGTTAAAAAAAGAAATTTCAGCCAGATAAGAAGGGAAAATGTTTCCATTTCCAGTAAAGCTGCAACATAAAACAAGTTAATATTATACATCATAAACTTGTCTTGCTAATGTATTCTCTAACAAAGGAATTTCAATCATTGGACTTTGGAGATTTACTGTGCCTGAAAATAACCTTTAACTTCTTAAATATCTATAATTCTTTTGTTTTACAAAAAGATAATAGTGGTCTTACCCAATAATATGTTGCTCTGGTAGTAATATTTAAATTGAGATCTGGGGCTGGGAATGTGGCTCAAGCGGTAGCGCGCTCGCCTGGCATGTGTGCGGCCCAGGTTCGATCCTCAGCACCACATACAAACAAAGATGTTGTGTCTGCCGAAAACTAAAAAATAAATATTAAAAAAAATTCTCTCTCTCTCTCTTAAAAAAAAAAATGAGATCTGTTTTCTTGGAAGAAAAAAAAAATTGGCACTTTATTCTGCCCTTCCAGCATGGTGGATAAAATGACTTTGCTAGGCTTCTTGATTAAAAAGAGCTTCATTTGAAGCCACTCCCTCCATGTATAGGCCTTAGGAGGCAGAGTTTGCAGACTTCATGGAGGAAGCTGTGATATTCTCTAGAGTGGTCAGATTGAACAAGTAGTCAAAAGCTCTCCTTCCTATATCATTTTTTTTTTGATACTGGTGATTGAACTCAAGGCACTCGACTACTGAGCCACATCCTCAGCTCTATTTTGTATTTTGTTTTTAGAGACGGGCTCACTGAGTTGCTTAGTAACTTGCTTTTGCTGAGGTTGGATTTGAACTCATGATCCTCCTGTCTCAGCCTCCCAAGCCGCTGGAATTACAGGCGTGCGCCACCAGGCCTGGCTGCAGCCTAGTATCTTAAAAGTACAGCTGGCCACTCTCAGCTTTATGTTAGACCAACCTTATCTCCAATGGAACTCTAGAAATGACTGCAATAGAGGAAATTTACATGAAGGTGGATTTATGATGCTAAGAGGAAGTAAACATAACCCTAAATAGGAAATATGATTGTGGATGGCTCTATACGAAGAATTGAAGTAGAATGTCTCCATCAGTGCTTTACATCTTAAAAAAAAAAAAAATCTGACTTGCAATTTGCCTGAGTAACTCTTACATTTAGAACCGTTGTAAAAAAAAAAATCAAAGAAAACGAAAGCAAAATCTGTAATTTGTAATGAGAAACATGAAGGAGAAGGACTATAACATTAGCAGCTATACCTTACTACTTGAATGATGTGGTAAAAAACATAAGATTTATCATGTTTAAGTATATGGTTCAGTAGTGTTAAGTATATTCACATTGCTGTACAACAGATCTCTATAATTCATTTTGCAAAACTGAAATTCTAACACCGATTAAACTCTCTCTTCTTGCTCCCTAATCTAATGAACATCTTTCTACTTTGTTTTTAGGATTCTGACTATATTAGTTGTTACTTCATATGAGAGAACTCATACATTATTTTCCCCTTTATAATTGCTTATTTCACTTAGCACAATGTTTTAGACGCAAGTCCAAATTGTAGGATGTGACAGGATTTTCCTTTTTAAGGCTGCATTTATAATATTCCATTATATATATATAATGCTTTTTTAATTTATATATGACAGCGCAATGCATTACAATTCTTTATTAGACATATAGAGCACATTTTTTCATATCTCTGATTGTATACAAAGTATAATTCACAACAATTCATGTCTTCATACATGTACTTTGGATAATAATGATCATCACATTCCACCATCATCTCTAATCCCATGCCCTTTCCCTTCCCCCCCAACACCTCTGCCCTATCTAGAGTTCATCTCTTCCTCCCATGCTCCCTCTCCCTATCCCACTATGCATCAACCTCCTTATATCAAACAAACCATTTGGCATTTGGTTATTTGGGATTGGCTAACTTCACTTAGCATTATCTTCTCTAACTCCATCCATTTACCTGCAAATGCTATGATTTTATTCTCTTTTATTGCTGAGTAATATTCCATTGTGTATATATGTTACATTTTTTTAATCCACTCATCTATTTAAGGGCCTCTAGGTTGGTTCCACAGTTTAACTATTGTGAATTGTGCTGCCATAAACATTGATGTAGCCCTGTCCCTGTAGTATGCTGTTTTAAGTCCTTTGGGTATAGACTGAGGAGAGGGAGAGCTGGATCAAATGGTGGTTCCATTCCCAATTTTCCAAGAAATCTCCATACTGCTTTCCATATTGGCTGCACCGATTTGCAGTCTCACCAGCAGTGTATTAGTGTACCTTTCTCCCCACAACCTCTCGAACACTTATTGTTTGTCTTCATAATAGCTGCCATTCTGACTGGAGTGAGATGAAATCTTAGAGTGGTTTTGATTTACATTTCTCTAATTGCTAATGATGATGAACATTTTTTCATATATTTGTTAATTGATTGTATATCATCATCTGAGTGTCTATTCAGGTCCATGGCCCATTTATTGATTGGGTTATTTTTTTTTTAGTGTTTAAGTTTTTGAGTTCTTTATACACCCTAGAGATTAGTGCTCTACCTGATATGTGAAGGGTAAAGATTTGCTCCTAAGATGTAAGCTCTCTATTCACCTCACAGATTGTTTCTTTTGCTGAGAAGAAACTTTTTAATTTGAGTCCATCCCATTTATTGATTCTTGATTTTAATTCTTCCACCAAAGGAGTCTTATTAAGGAAGCTGGGGCCTAATCCCACATGATGGAGATCAGGGCCTACTTTTTCTTCTATTAGACACAGTGTGTCTGGTTTTATTCCTAGGTCCTTAATCCACTTTGAGTTGAGTTTTTTGCATGGTGAGAGATAGGGGTTTAATTTCATTTTGTTGTATATGGAATTCTAGTTTTTGCAAGCACCATTTGTTCTTTTCTCCAATGCATGTTTTTAGTATACCTTTGTCTACTATAGGATAATTGAAATTTTGTGGGTTAGTGTCTGTGTCCTCTATTCTGTACCAATGGTCCACCAGTCTGTTTTCATGCCAATATCATGCTGTTTTTGTTACTATTGCTCTGTAGTATAGTTTAAGGTCTGGTATAGTGATGCCACCTGGTGTACTCTTCCTGCTAAGGATTGCTTTAGCTATTCTGGGTCTCTTATTTATCTAGATGAATTTCATGATTGCTTTTTCTATTTCTATGAGGAATGTCATTGGGATTTTGATCAGAATTGTAGTGAATCTGTATAGTGCTTTTGAAAGTATGATCATTCTGATAATATTAATTCTGCCTATCCAAGAGCAAGGTAGATCTTTCCATCTTCTAAGGTCTTCTTTGATTTCTTTCTTTAGGGTTCTGTAATTTTCATTATATAGATCTTTTACCTTTTTCGTTGAGTCCCAGGTGGTTTTTATTTTTTCCTTTTCTTTTTTGAGGCTATTGTAAATGGGGTAGTTTTCCTCGTTTCCATTTCTGAGGATTTGTCACTGACATACAGAAATGACTTTGATTTATGGGTGTTGATTTTATATCCTACTACTTTGCTGAATTCATTCACTAGTTCTAGAAGTTTTCTGGTGGAACTTCTAAGGTCTCCTAGGTATAGAATCCTATCATCAGCAAATAGCGACAATTTGAGTTCTTCTTTTCCTATGTGTGTCCCTTTAATTTCTTTTGTCTAATAGCTCTGGCCAGTGTTTCAAAAACTATGTTAAATAGAAGTGGAGAAAGAGGGAATCCTTGTCTTGTTCCAGTTTTTAGAGGGAATGCCTTCAATTTTTCTCCATTTAGAATGATGTTGGCCTGGGGGTTAGCATAGATAGCTATTACGATGTTGAGATATGTTCCTGTTACCCCTAGTTTTTCTAGTGTTTTGAACATACAGAGGTGCTGTATTTTGTTGAATGCTTTTTCTGTGTCTATTGAGATGATCATACGATTCTTATCTTTGAGTTTATTGATGTGATGAATTACATTTAGTGATTTCCATATGCTGAACCAACCTTGCATCCCTGGGATGAATCCCACTTAATCGCGGTGCACAATCTTCTTGATATGTTTTAGTATTCAATTTGCCAGAATTTTATTGAGAATTTTTGCATCTATAATCATTAGAGATATTGGTCTGAAGTTTTCTTTTTTGATGTGTCTTTGCCTGGTTTTGGAACCAGGGTGATATTGGCCTCATAGAATGAGTTTGGAAGTGCTTCCTCTTTTTCTATTTCCTGAAATAAATCGGGAGAGTATTGTTATTAGTTCTTTAAAGGTCTTGTAGAACTCAGCTCTGTATCCATCAGGTCCTGGGCTTTTCTTGGTTGGTAGACTTTTGATGGCATCTTTTATTTCATCACTTGAAATTGATCTGTTTAAACTGCATATATCATCCTGATTCAATTTGGACAAATTATGACTCTAGAAATTTGTCAATGCCTTTGATATTTTCTATTTTATTGGAGTACAAGTTTTCAAAATAATTTCTAATTTCTTCTGTATTTCTTTAGTGTCTGTCGTGATATTTCCTTTTTTATCACATATGTTAGTAATTTGAGTTTTCTCTCTCCTTCTCTTCATTAGCATGGCTAAGGGTCTGTCAATTTTATTTATTTTTTCAAAGAATCAACTTTTTGTTTTGTCAATTTTTTCAATTGTTTGTTTCAATTTCATTGATTTCAGCTCTGATTTTAATTATTTCCTGTCTTCTACTGCTTTTGGTACTAATTTGTTCTTTTTCTAGGGCTTTGAGATGTAATGTTAAGTCATTTATTTGTTGACTTTTTCTTCTTTTAAGGAATGAACTCCATGCAATGAACTTTCCTCTTATAACTGCTTTCATAGTGTCCCAGAGATTTTGATATGTTGTATCTGTGTTCTCATTCACCTCTAAAACTTTCTAAATCTCTTCCTTTATGTCTTCTGCAACCCATTGTTCATTCAGTAGCATATTATTTAGTCTCCTGGTGTTGGAGTGAATTTTATTTCTTATTTTATCATTGATTTCTAATTTCATTCCCTTATGATCTGATAGAATGCAGGGTAGTATCTCTACTTTTTTATATTTACTAAGAGTTGCTTTGTGGCATAATATATGGTCTATTTTAGACAAGAATCCATGTGCTGCTGAGAAGAAAGTGTATTCTCGGGCTAGGGTTGTGGGTCAGTAGTACAGCGCTTGCCTAGCATGTTCAAAGCCCTGGGTTCGATCCTCAGCACCACATAAAAATAAACAAAATAAAACTATTGTGTCCAACTAAAAATACATATATTTTTTTAAAAAAGAAAGTGTATTCTCTCATTGAAGGATGAAATATTCTATATATGTCAATTAAGTCTAAGTTATTGATTGTATTGAGTTCTATAGTTTTTTTCTTTTCCTTTTGTGTGGAAGATCTATCTAGCGATGAAAGATGAGAATTGAAGTCACCCCAGATTACTGTGTTGTGGTCTATTTGACTCTTGAATTGAGAAGAATTTGTGTGATGAACGTAGATGCTCCATTGGCATATATATTTATAATTGTTAAGTCTTGTTGGTGTATGGTTCCCTTGAGTAGTATGTATTGTCCTTCTTTATCCTTTTTTGTTGACTTTAGTTTGAAATCTACTTTATTTGATATGAAACCTCTGCTTGCCTCCTCAGTCCATGTGAGTGGTATGATTTTTCCCAACCTTTCACCTTCAGTCTATGGATGTCTTTTCCTGTGAGAGGTGTCTTTTGGAGGCAGCATATTGTTGCATATTTTTTTTTTATCCAATCTGCTATTCCATGTCTTCTGATTGATGAGTGTAGGCCATTAACATTCAGGGTTATTATTGAGACATAATTTGTATTCCCAGCCATTTTTGTTTATTTTTGGTAGATTTTTCCTTTAGTGTAATACCTCTCTCTGCTGATTTCATCATTGTTTTTCATTTCCTCTTTGTGGAATATTTTGCTGAAGATGTTCTGTAGTGCAGGCTTTCTAGTTGTAAACTCTTCTGTTTACTATGAAAGGTTTTTTTTTTTTTTTTATCATCAAATCTAAAGCTCAGTTTTGCTGGATGTAAGATTCTTGGTTGGCATCCATTTTCTTTCAGAGCTTGGTGTATGTTGTTCCATGATCTCCTGGCTTTGAGGGTCTTGGCTGAAATATCTGCTGAGATACGAATTGGTCTCCCCTATATGTGATCTGATTCCTCTCTCTTGTGGCTTTTAAGATTCGATCCTTATTCTGTATGCTAGGCATTTTCATTATAATGTGCCTTGATATAGATATGTTGTAATTTTGTACTTTTGGTGTCCTGTAAGCCTCTTGTATTTGGTTTTACAATTCATTCTTCATGCTTGGGAAATTTTCTGATATTATCTCATTGAAGAGATTGTGCATTCCTTTGGTTTGAAACTCTGTGCCTTCCTCTACCCCAATAACACTTAGATTTGGTCTTCTGATGCTGTCCCGTAATTCTTAAATGTTCTGTTCATGGTTTCTTACTATCTTCACTGTGAGATCAACTTTATTTTCTAGATTGTATACTTTGTCTTCATTATCTGACGTTCTTTCTTCTAAGTGATCTAGTCTGTTGGGTATGCTTTCTACTGAGTTTTTTAATTTGATTTATTGAATCCTTCATTTCAAGGATTTCTGTTTTTTTTTTTTTTTTCAGAGTCTCTCTCTCTTGAAGTAATTTTTTGCTACCTGTATTTAATGCTCTCTTATCTCTTTGTTGAACAGATCAATTTTTGCCTGTATTTGCTCATTTAGGTAATTCGTTAATTCACAGATCATTTTAATTATGAACCTTCTGAACTCCTTTTCTGACATTTCATCAACTTCGCAGTCCATAGGTTCTGTTATTATAGTATCCTGTTTGTTTGGGGCACTTTCCTCCCTTGTGTTTTCAAGATGTCTATGTGTCTTCCTTTCTTGTAGTGTGGACCTGAGATATTACAGTTTCTTCCCTATATTCTTGTAGTACCCATGTAGATTGTCTGTACCTCACCTTATGTTGGGCTTCCAGACCCTGCTGGTGTCCTTCAGTGTATGCTACTTCATCTAAGGTTGGTGGCGGCAATATCAGAAGTAACTGTGTGGGGAAGGCTATGGCAATGACTGCCGTGTCCAAGATGAAAGTGGGTTAGGCTTAGGCTCCCAGGTGTGTGTGGGGGTGGGGGGGCGCAAACTCAGACCTATTCTGAACCTGGGTCCTGTGCAAGTCAGTGTGGACAGATCTGGGCTGGGCCTGACTCCAGCGGTAATTTGTTGGACTGAAGGGGCGGACCTGTGCCAGAAGCTAGGCTCTGGCAGGTGTTTGCCCTGCTGGTGGAGGGGTAGACCAGGTCCTGCTGTGAGCCTGGATCCTGCGTGATCTGGTGTGGGCAGTCTCTGCTTTTTTCTTTTTTTAATCTATTCTTCTGTCAATAGATATTTGGGTTGTTTCCATCTCTTGGCTACTCTAAGTGATACTGGAATCAATATGAATGTGCAAATATATATTTGGGATCTTGTTTTGCATTCCTTTGGATATATATCCAGAAGAAGGATTCCTAGATTTATATGGTAATTCTATTTTAAATTTTTTGAGAAATCTCCATACTGTTTTCCATAATGGCTATACCATTTTACATTCTTATAAACAGTGAACCAAGGTTCCAATTTCTCTGTATCCTTGTCAACACTTATTTTCTATTCCTTTGATGGTGGTCATCCTGATGGACATGAGGTGTGATACTGCAAAGTTTTGATTTGCATTTCACATGCATGGTAATCATTTGAATATGTTTGGAAAATTGTCCAAGAATCAAATCTTGTTCATTTTTCAATTGCGTTACCATTTTTGTGTGTGTGTGTGTGTGTGTGTGTGTGTGTGTTTGTGTTACAGAAGTTCCTTATATTTTTTGGATATTAATCTTTTATGATATAAATTTGCAAATATTTTCTCCCATTCCATGTGTTGCTTTTTCATTCTTTGATGCAGAGAAGTATTTATATGTCATATAGTCCCATATGTCTATTTTTGCTTTGGTCTGTTCTTTTGATTTTATATCCAAGAAATCACTGTCAAATCTCATGTCTTGAAGCTTTCCCTCTATGTTTTATAGTTCTTATAATTTTTATCAGAAGTTTTATAATTTCTTATAATTAGGTCTTTAATTGTTTAGGGTTAATATTTTGTATTTATATAAGGTAAGGGAGGGAAGGGTCCAACTTCATTCTTTTGAATGTGGACATCTAGTTTCCCCAACACCATTTGTTGAAGAAAACTGTCCTTTCCTCATTGGTCTTGGCACTCTTGTTGAAAATAATTTAATCATGTATTCAAGTGTTTATTTCAGAGGTTTTTATTAATAATTTTAAGGGTTATAATTCTGCCTACTGTCATATACTTTAGATAATTTTTATTTAAACTAAGTATAGACAAGCCCCTTAAGCTAACTAGAAGCAGCAGAATGCATAGATTTTTTCAAGTAGAAATACCTTCAAGTTCATTTTCTTTAGGGTCCTTTTTTAGCCTGTTTTCCCTATATATTGCCACCGTATTCCAAAGTTTTAGCTTCCTCAAATTTTATTTTGACTAGACACTAATATTTATTTTGGTTGGTAAGTCTGTTTTACAACCATAATTTTAATTTATATTGCATCTTCATGTATTTTATAGTCATATAAATATAGCCTACTTTTTTAAAAAAATATATTTATTTTTTAGTTTTCGGCGGACACAACATCTTTGTTTGTATGTGGTGCTGAGGATCGAACCCGGGCCACACGCATGCCAGGCGAGCGCGCTACGACTTGAGCCACATCCCCAGCCCTACCCTACTTTTGATTTAGTAAAAAAAGAAAACTGAATGCTAACCATGCTCTAGGCACTGTGCTAGGTGTTAAGAGATACAGAAAACTCGATTTTATATTACTGTGTTAACTATGGTACAACTTTTCTCTAGCCCAAGAATGCCTTAATAGAAACTGAACCAAATACCTAGTTTAGTGTGTTTGAAATATGAAAGAAAACCAGTGTTTGGAGACTTGCTACATGAGAGCGAGAAAATGACAGAAGATAAAAGTAGAGAAGTAGGCAGGGATCAGCTTATGATATCATTTTAGATTTTCTCTTAAATTCAATGGTAAACTACTTATAGTTTTAAATAGAAAAAAAATCTACACTAAATTTTAAAAATCTGACATAGAGTGGCAAAATAAATATATGAACTGTTATTTTTGTAAAAATTCCTAGTGGTTGATAAACCTCATATTTTTTGGCAATCTGATTTGTTAAACTGAAAAACTAAAAGCAAATTCATAACACATTTTTCCTACAATTCTCACAACGAAAAGTGGCAAAATAGCAGTAGTATCACCAACTTATACATCCTCACCACCCAAATTTTGTTCTTTAATTCTAATAGCATCTTGAAGGAATCAGGGCTCCTTGAAGTTCAGCTGATGCCATGTCTTAAAGGAGAAAAAAATTAAGGATGGGCCTGGAACATCTTACTGTAACCAGAAAGCATGTCAAAACAAAAATAAGGTACTAGCTTGAAGTGGTCAAGGTGTAACAATTAGAGCATTAATAATAATTACAGTTAAATAAACTACGAAAGTATTTTGAAATGCTATGAGTTCATAATGTACTCAAGAATAGATGAAGTACTGGGGCTGGGGTTGTGGCTCAGTGGTAGAACACTTGCCTAACATGCATGAGGCACTGGGTTCAATCCTCAGCACTACATAAATATAAACTAAAGATATTGTGTCCATTTAAAACTAAAAAATAAATATAAAAAAAAGAATAGATGAAATATTGAATATAGACAGAGTAGTTGTTACATGAAAAAAGTAAATGTGGATTGTTTAATTTTTTATTTCTTTCAGTGAATAGTGGCATGGTAATATAACTGCATAATCTATGTATGTGTCTCTGTATAATGTATACACAGATATTTGTTTTATCTATGTAAGTAATTATTGAGAACTGTAAGTTTAATAGCCTAGACAAAATAGATCCAAAAATAAAAAGATCAGTCAGCAGTGGTGGCAGCAGGTAGAAAGGAAAGATAATAATATGTTGAAGAATGATGAGTTACTCAGGTAACCTAAAAAGGGGGAGTTAACTGCTCAGACTTGATTCTTTATATTTTTGAAGAAAAAAATCTCTAAGCAGACCTACTGCTCCAGTTATAAAATAATGCACATAAAAAAGTTTATACTAACATTTAAAGAAAATATATCCTAATGACAACAGAATTTTGGTCAGAAGAAATAAAAGGATAAATTATATCTGTGGGAGACATTGGGTTTAAATTTATATGAAAGGAGTAAACTTAAGAAGTTTTGTTGATATAATATATGAGTTTAAATTTAAAAAGAAAACCAGCAGCTTGAGTTTATATTACTTTGAGAAAAGCAAACAATTCCATTCTCTGACCAAAAATCAGCTGACAATGCAGATTCCATAATCTTCGTCTGTGACAAGTTACATTTAACTGAAAGCCCAAAAGGCACCCAAAGTAAGTTCTAGTCTTAGAAGATATTAAATAAGTAGGAAAAAATATAGAAATAATTTTTAAAATGAATTTAAAAACTATAGTATTACATTTTATAATATATTTAAATAAGCATAGGTTTAGAAATAATCCTAGTTGAATATTTTTACTATAAGATTTGAGGCATTCCAAAAATTTAGCCACTTAAAAATTATTTTGAGGGCTGGGGATGTGGCTCAAGTGGTAGCGCGCTCGCATGGTATGCGTGCGGCCTGGGTTCGATCCTCAGCACCACATACAAACAAAGATGTTGTGTCCGCCGATAACTAAAAATAAAAAATATTTAAAAAATTAAAAAAAAAAGAACATTAATAAATGGTTTAAAAAAAATTATTTTGAAGTTTAATTCTGGTTCTGTAAAGGGATTAAGTTATAATTAAGTTTTTTTAAAAATCACTTTTAAAATATAGTTTCCAAAAAAATATTAAAGTGTGACCCCTAAATTTTTAACAACCATTCTATTTACACATTTATTCCAGAGGGGAAGAGCCTATATTTATGAATAGATGTAGATATAGAGATATACAGATACAGATAAATAGATCTGAATAACAAATATATCCCTCAACTGCAGGAAATGTTTCAATTTTTTGAACAAAAAATTATATAACATAATTTTAATATACACAAAGACTATGACCAATCTTACAGAATTTTCTGTGCTTTATTAAATACCAAGAAGTATAATTATCTTAATCCTTAGTTCAATCAGTAGAAAATAATATTTGCATGTCAGGATATTGAAACACATACATAATAGAATACTTACATTCCTGAATCTCTTTCTTGAGACAAGGCTGCTTCATGTGAAGCTGAAATAGCAGGTGGGGATCTAGGATATAATCCATAACCTTCACTTGGAGTAATTATCTGTTTACCCAGAATCCTTCAAAATGAAAACATACAGACTGTTAAACACCTTCACTTGGCATACATACAAAAACTAGTCATTTCTGGAACAAATCTGATGGCTCTACATAGAAGTCCAGTACATATTAGTTTGACATTGATTAAGAGTAATTCTTTGGGGGCAGGTACTGGGGACTGAACTCAGGGGCATTCAACCACTAAGCCTCATCCCCAGTCCTATTTTGTATTTTATTTAGAGATAGGGTCTCACTGAGTTGCTTAACACCTCACTTTTGCTGAGACTGGCTTTGAACTTGTAACCCTCCTGCCTCTGCCCCTCGAGCTGCTGGGATAATAGGCGTGTGCCACCGCACCTGTCTCAAGAATAATTCTTCAGATAAAATGTGAATCCTTACCACAGGTATATCTCTCTCTTCAACAAGAAAAGATAAAGCAATAGCCTGGGAGTTTTTGAAAAGCCTAAGGAAAAAATAAATACACAAAAGGGGAAAAAACAGGAAAAAAATAAACCCAAGGAAACTGAGCAAACTTTTGGAATTTGCCCTTAATCCTCTATAATAATCTGCATAAACAAATATATTTTCTGACCATCTTGTTCAAAAGTAGAGTTCTTTAGAAACTCCTGATACACAGAACTCAGCTACTGGTATAGAAACAGTTTCACTCAACCAGGATAGCATATTGGTAGCTATGGAAACTTCCACCAACTTGAGCATTCATTCTCTCAGTTGAGCCTTTACACCACATGGCCTTGTTCACATTCATTAAAATAATATCCAATAGATATTTCAGAATATAAGCTTTTTTAGAAATGCACTTTTTAATTTTAGTCTTAGCCATGAATACAAGACAATGGTAGACTTCAATACCTGAGGTGAGGAAAGCTAGATGTCCACTGTTGGCACTCTTCTTGTAGACTCTTGGTATGCACACTTGACTTTTGCTCATATAAGAGCTCATCAATGGCTGTGAACATGGCCTGGACTTTTTCAGTGGCATTTTTATCAAGTTCCTAGAAGAAAATACCCCCCAAAATATTTAGGTGACCTTCAACCTCTGTTAACAATGTAAAGACTGAAAGCAATCAGATTTTGTTTTGTTTAAAATATTTAGTCCATTTGAAATATTACTGTGTTTACATGAAAGAAAAGTAGTTATGGAATTTTCAGAACTCATGGAATTTTCAGAGCTCATGGAATTTTCAGATGTCTTTTCTATTCCTGTTTAAAGAAAATTTACAGAAATATGTTTTTTAAAAAGTAACAATTTCTTCTTCATATAAATACTATTTATTGTAAACATTTTTTTAAAAGTACAGAAAAGTATAAAGAAAAACTTAAAATTTTCTAATGAAGCAGACCAGGTACCCCCACCCAAAAGACCCTTGCCATAATTAAGCTTCTCCTCTGTCAGATCAGCAGGATGTCTTGCAAAGGTTATTGTGGTTGAAATTCTTTCTTGTAAATGCCAGGTTTGCACACAAAAGGTATAACAGAATTAGTCTGTAAGCTTGTTGTACAAAATATATTATCTGTGTTTTCTTGGTAAAAACTTATGTGACCTGTGTCTGTCCTTAGAACTTAAGAAATTATTTTATGCAAACTCCTCCAGCATGTAAACTTCCAAGGCCCCACCCCCCACAATGGGTATAAAGTTCAAAGAATTTCCAAAATCTTGGTTCAGAGAATTTTTAAAAAAATATTTTTAGTTGTAGACAAACACAAAGCCTTTATTTTATTTATTTATTTTATGAGGTGCTAAGGATCGAACCCAGTGCCTCACATGTGCTAGGCAAGTGCTTGCTATACCACTGAGCCACAACCCCCGCTCCCCAGAGAATGTTTTAGGCTATGCAATAGCCTCTCTAGACCCTGCAGTCAATAAACCTGCTTCCTGAAAATTCCTCAGGTGTACAGATTCTTCTGTCCTGTTTCACTACAATTCCACAAAAGTTAATGATTATTATTTTTATTATTATGTTATTATTATTGAGATGTCTCCCCAAACTCCTGGGCTCAGGCAATCTTCCTGCCTCAGCTTCCTGAGTAGCTGGCACTACCAGTGTGTGCCACCATACCTGGCTTTGATGACTGCTAATTTTAGTATAGTTGCTTGGTTCTAGTATTTTTTAGAACAAAAAATTCTGTATATATTACTTAGTATTCTGCATCTTTCACTTGACAATTTATGTTATACACTTGAGCCCTGTAACCTGTCAGAGGAGCCTGGCACTGTAGCACAGGCCTGTAATCCCAGCAATTTGGAAAGCTAAGGCAGGAGGATCACAAGTTCAAGGCCAGCCTCAGCAACACAGCAAGGCCCTCAGAAATATAGTGAGATCCTATCTCAAAATAAAATAAGGACTAGGATATGGCTCAGAGGTAAAGTGTCCCTGGGTTTAATCCCCAGTAAAAACCCACCCCACCCCCACCAAAAAAAGAGAACAGTCAGAGGGAAGGCTATAAAATGTAGAACTAACTAATCATGTTATCATGTTATTTTTTAATTTCCTGCTTACCTTTACTGCAGCTATATTTATTATGTGCCCTTTTACATTTCACTGGAAGAAAAGTTATACTTTCTTCTAAAAGGATAAAATGAGAACTATGTATTTTCACTGTAAAAATTAAAATCAGGGGCTGGGGTTGTGGTTCAGTAGTAGAGTGCCCATCTTGCACGTGTGAGGCACTGGGTTCAATCCTCAGTACCACATAAAAATAAATAAGTAAATGTATTGTGTCCATCTACAACTAAACAAATATTTTGAAAAAGAGAATTAAAATAAGTCTCTTCTCAGTAGAAATATATTTGGGAATCATTTTAAAAAAAAAATCTGGCCAGACACAAGTCTGTAACCCCAGTGGTCAGGAGGCTAAGGCAGGAGGATCACAAGATTTGTCTGTTTTACTTACAATTTTTCAGAGAACTAACTTTTGACTACATGTTAGTTTTCTCTATTTTTTTTATGTCATTAATTTCCAGTTTAATCAATATTTCCTTCTTTCTGCTTGCTTTAGATTTAGTTTGTCCATTTTTAGTTTCTTAAGGTGGAAACTTACGAACTTCAGATTCTCTTTTTTCTATAAGCATTTAGAACCATTAATTTGTTTCCTTTTAAATTTTTTTATTTGTTCTTTTTAGATAGACGTGACACTCCATTAATTTATTTCTAAGCACCACTTTAACTGTGTCCCATAAATTTTGATATTTTGCTTTTTCATTTTCATTTAGTGAAAAATATTTTTTTAGTTTTCCCTTGCAGATTTCCCTTCCAAACAGCATTTGGGGATATTCCACATTTCTGCTTTTTATTTCCAACTTAATTCCATTGGTATTAGAGAACATACTTTAAATCCTTTTAGATTTACAACACTTTTTTAAAAATGTGTTTGAAGCGTATATAGAGTACATATTCTGCTGTCATTTAGGTCAAGTTGGTTCATAGTGCTATTCATCTCCTCAGTAATCTTTGCTAATCTTTTGTCTAGTTTATTTTTTAAGTATTAAGAGTAGGGTATTGGGTTTCTAGCTATAATTGTGCTTATTTCTCCTTGGAATTCTGTTCATTTATGCTTCGTGAACTTTAAGTTATTGAGTATGTATAATTTATAATTGCTGTATTTTACTAATGACTGAAACCTTTTATCATTACAAAATATTCCTTGTTTCTGGTATTTTTTCTTGTCTTAAAGTTTATCTTCTCTGAGTTCTAATTCAAGCAGTGCTTACTTTCTTTTATTTTTAACTTATTGAGGATTGATTCCAGTGGTGCTTTACTACTGAGCTATAACCCATCCCTTTTTTAAAAAATATTTTTTTAGTTGTAGATGAACACAGTACCTCTATTTTATTTATATACTTTTATGTGGTACTGAGGATTGAACCCAGAGCCTCATTCAAGCTAGGCAAGCACTCTACCATCGAGCCACAACCCCAGCCCCCAACCCATCCCTTTTTAAATTTTGAGACAAGGTCTGGTTAAGTTGCCCAGGCTGGTCTTGAACTTGAAATCCTGTAATCCTCCTATCTCAGACTCCTGAGTAACTGAGATTAGAAGTAGGCACCTCCATGCATGACTGCCCCAGCTTTTAATTTCTGGGTTCCCTCTATCTTCTTCCGCACTTGCATGCATCTTATTTCCCAGATCCTTTTAATAAACTTCTAGATAATCTGCCAATCCATTGTCTGTAACCTCAGCCTGTCTGAGCCACTGTTCTTCCCAAATCTGCTATTGTTGTTGACAATGCTATTAAGCACAGTTTGTCTAAGCTTTACTCTAGATCCTTCTCTGGCACTAAAGCTGCTAGCTTTCATAGCTTGTCTCCCTAGAGAAACAGACTCTCATTGTTCTTAACCCAAGCCCTATTGATTTCTATAAATAATTGTTTATTTTTTAGTTGTATACTTTTGGTAAACTTTCAAAGTCCTTAAATAGCTGCATTCACCACCTTAATCTAATTTTATTATTGTCTTTGGGGGGAGAGGATTTGTTAAAACTACTCACTCTGATAAATTATAAGTTCCCCCTCATAATTTTCTCTTATTATATTGTCTTCATCAGGTTTTAGCATCAAGATTATGCTGACCTCATAAAATGAGTTGAGAAGTATTCCTTCTATTTTTTGGAAAAAGTTTGTGCCGTTGTTATTTCTACCACAAATGGATAGATTTCAACTGGGCCTAAAGCTTTCTCTGTGTGAGAATTGTTTGATTTAATTTCCTTAGTAATAACCTTAAAAAAGGAAATTTGTATTATAGTCACCCATCCTTCGAGCTATAATTACTTCTATAAGCCCCATCTTTATACATCTTATATGCATTATATATACATATCTTATATGTCAATATATATTAAATATAAGCATTTTTTGCCTCAGTCAGAATCTTTTAAAGAAATCAGATAAAAATAAAGAATTTGACATTTACCCATTTATTTACAGTTTCTGGTACTCTTCTCTCCCTCCCTGACAGATTCCAGCTGCTTCTTTTGCCCTGAACTCTGGTATCTGCTCCTCAGCACAATGGGAACATCATTGCTTTGCTTGGACTCTGACTCACTATTGCATAGTCAGAAAACTCCCCAGGCAGGTAGCCAAGGAAAATAAGAGGTCATCAGAGTAGGAGGATGGCCTGCTGGGCAATATGAGACTTAGAGGGCTCAGAGGCCTTGAACATGTTAAAAGGGTATTTCAAATTACTTTGGCAGTGAAGCAAATTACTCCAAAACTCAACAGCAAAAATCACTTATTATCTCTCCAGGTTTATATGGGTCAGGAATTTGTGTAGATCTCAACAGGAATGGCTTATCTCTGCTCTGTATCATCTGTGGCCTCAGTCAAAAGACTCAAAGGCTGGGAGCTAAAATCATCTGAAGGCTCATTCACTAATACAATGGCAACTGAGGCTGGCTTATAACTGCAGACTTTAATTCCTTTCCATAGTGCTTTTTCATGTCTGTAACTGAACTTTCTTACAAATGGTGGTTAAATTCTGAGATCTACCACTCAAAGACAGAGACAGAGACAGAAATAGGCAAGCAGAAACTGCAGTGTCTTCTAACCTAGAAAGTCAAGTAGCACCACTTTCACTTTGTTCTAATGACTGAGGCAGTTAAAAGGGACATCCAGGTTCTAGGAGAAAGAACATGGCTTTTGAAAATATAATCTACCCACAATGGAAATAAGATGTTGCAGGATGAGCACTACTGAAAATCAAGATGTCCCTTTGGGAAGGCAATCAGCTTGTAATGTTGAAATTAGAATGGAGAGAGGAAGGCTACCGCATGGGGAGTAGGTGGAGTAAGAGAGGCCAAGGGCAAAAAAAGGTACCCCAAAGGGGGTCAAACCAGTATGAGTGTCTGAGTCCAAGCAGGCTGAGAAAATCCAAATGGTAAAAGGATACAGGGGGGAGTGACCCATTGCAGGGTGAAAAGGGCATATGCAGAGAGTAGGAGACAGTGGCAATAGTGGGAAACTGGTTACATTCAGGGAAATTAATCAAATAGATAAATGTATTAAGGATTATGAGAGCCAGGTTTCTGTCAGATAAAGAAGCTACAAATATGGAAAGGGGAAAACTAATATGAACCTTATCATGTAAGATTGGAATAGGAGGACTACAAGTATTCCCTGGTTCTGTCCACTAGGAAGGGTTGGGCATCCATGACAAGAAAAAATTAGTACACATATCCAGCACACAAATCTTGTTTTCTAAATATCCCAATTCTGGGGCAAAATACAAAATAAGCCTAAAATATCTTGTGTCAGAAAGTAAATGCTCAAAGAAGAAGGGGAATAGGTCAAAATGGCATAGAAGCCATTTTGCAAGGGTTTTCATTGGCCAAATTTGGGATAATTCAAACGTCAAGATAAATAATAATGATGTGTAACTCATTGAGTAAAATGGAAATCCATGAGTCCCACTGATACAAATAAATAAGTTGAAAGTTTGATGAGAAACAGAAAAGCAACATAATTTCAAAATAACTCCCCATAAAATACCTTTCCATGCAAATGCAAATGAGTAAGTTGGAAGATCTCACCTTAATGAAGTAACCAAGGTGAAGACCATAAATACTGAGATAAAAGGCATTATGTGCCACCTATTAGAGCACAATAAGAAAAATATGTTCATTTCTGTGCTATCATTTTAAAGAATGATTCAAGATTGAAGGAGCAAAAGAGGATAGGATAATGTGAACTGAACTTTTGTTATAAAGGATATTATTAGTACAATTGGTAACACTAGAATAGGGCCTGAGGATTAGATGGCAGTAATATATCATTACTTTCCTGATTTTAGTAGTTGCATTCTGATAGAAGAATGTCCTTATTTGTACACATTATTTCCTTATTCATAAGAAATACACGTTAAAATATCAGGTGTTGGGGGGGGTATTATGTCATTCAAATTGTTGTGGAAAAATAGTTCAACTTGAGGGCTGGGGTTGTGGCTCAGTGGTACAGCACTTGCCTAGCATGTGTGAGGCCCTGGATTCAATCCTCAGCACCTCATTAAAAAAAAAAAAAAAAAAAATACGAATAAAGGTAGTGGGTCCAATTACAACTAAAAAAAATTTAAAATAAAAAAGAATTGCAACTTTAATTCAAAACCTGAATTTTGGGGGCTGGTAACGTGACTCAAGTGGTAGCGTGTTTGCGTAGCATGAGTGAGGCACTGGGTTCGATTCTCAGCACCACATAAAAATAAAATAAAGATATTGTGTCCACCTAAAACTAAAAAATAAACATATATATTGAAAAAACCTTGAATTTTGTTACATATAAAATAATGCATTTCAAAGGAATTTTCTACTCTGACATTCATATGATTATATCTGCAGTGAAGTCTTTGCAATAATATGAGGAAAACATCAATATTATTTATTTACTAACTAGAAATATTGAAAATCATAATTATTATAATAAATATCAAAAATAAATATATTCTTCAAAGAGTTAAACACCGAATTTTCATATGACCTAGCAATTCTCCTTGTTATATACCTAAGATTATTCAAAATATAGGCACACCAAAAATATCTGTACACAAATGTTCATACTAGCATTATTAATAAAAGTCAGAAAGTAGAAACCCATTAGCTGAAAAACAGATAAGATTTGGTAATCTATGCAATATAATTTTTTAAAATAAATTTTTAGGTACTGTATCACTGAAGTACATCCGATCCCCAGCAATTTTTTTTTTTTTGGTAGTTGTGGATGGACAACATGCCTTATTTTATTTGTATTTTTATGTGGTACTAAGGATGGAACCCAGTGCCTCACATATGCTAGGCAAGTGCTCTGTCACTTAGCTACAGCCTCAGCCCTGCAATAAAATTTATTAACAAGAATAAAGTACTGATTAATTTATAATATGAATGAACCTTGAAACTATTGTGCTAATTGAAAGATGCCAGATACAAAAAGCTATAGTATAATTTATTTATATGAAAATGCCAGAATAGGCCATTCCACAGAAACAGACAGCAGATTAGTGGTTGCATGGGCCGGGGGAGTGACAGCTAAGGGGTACAGGACTTCTTTCTGAAGTGATAAAAACATAGTAAGATTAGATAGTAATGATGGTTGAACAACTCTGTGAATATACTAAAAAATACTCATATACTTTAAAAGGGTAAATTTTATAGGGTATGAATAAGTAGAATAAAGTTAATAAAAATTGAATGTTATTAAGTAGATAAGAAATACAAACAACAAGAAATACAAACAAGAAGTCTTAAGTTATAGTTTTAAAACATTATACCATCCAAAGTCCCTAGAAACTAATCCCTAACAAATGTACAGTACCCCTTTACTGATACAATAATGAAAACCTTACTAAAATATATTAAACAAGATCTAAATAGTTTTTTTTTTATTAAGTTGAAAGATTAATATACCAAGGACATATTTAAAACTCAATATAATAAAGATGGCAGTTTTTCTCAAATTGACCTATGCAATTTTAAAAACTTTCTATTTTTTATATTAAAATATGGGTCAAGACAATTATGTGCAATGTGGTATTACTGAACAATTCAGTAATACTACCAGACAATGTGGATTATTATACAGCTATCGTTATATATAATTGTTATATAGTTACAGTTAAAACCAATAAATGAGCTTAGGATAGGACAATTTAGAGAGTCTGGAAATAACTCTTTCATATTTTAAAATTTGATTTATAACAGAGGTAAGCATGGCAGACAGAGGGAAAAGAATAAACAGCTCCACTGGAATATCATCACTTATGTATAGGAGAAGGTAAAAAAATTATTTGTATAATTTTAGAGAACCCATTGATGGGGTACTACCGATATTTTGATAGGAAGGAATCATATATACTAAGCAGTCTGTTGTATATGGGACATTTCTACACAGTAACCATACCCAAAATGTCCCTGCTTAGAAATCCTGACCTAGTAAATAAATGGTGCTGAAACAATTCATTATGCATATGGAAAAAAGTAGGATTATGTCTCTGCTACATACCATAACAAAAGACAATTGTGGGTGGATTAAAGAACTAAATGTAAAAATTATGAAAATTATAAAAATCCCATACTAGAAAAAGGTATTTATAAAGTATTTTTTAAAAAGATGAGTATTTCAGTCATGAATTGCATTTGGTTACCACTGAAAATAACAGTGGCTTAAATAAGATAATTTTCTCTCATAAAAAATTAAGTTTAGAGGTAGGAATTAAAAAGTTGATACGGTGGCTCCAGGGATATCAAGGACCCAGTTTCTCCTACCATTTCCAATCTTCAATTAATACTTCATGGTCTGAGATGGCTGCTATATTTTTAGCCATAGTTCCATGATTCAGACAGGAATTAGGAGCAAGAGATAACTGGAAAAAAAAAATAATGGCACTCCATAAAGCCCTACCTCCTGACTTCTATGTAACAGAGACTGGGAAATATAATTTTCAACTTGGTCCAATGTTCAAAATTCTATAGCTCTATAGGGAGAGTAGATATAATAGCAAAATCTAAGGTTCTGTTATAAGTAGTATTTGGAATAAGTTCAGCAAACTGTGGTCAATAGGATAAATCCAGCCCATCACCTATTTACAAACGAAGTTTTATTGGAACACATTCAGTCTCTTTATTTACACACTGTTTATAGCTGCTTTCTGAATACAGTGAGAGATGAAGGTCCAGATAGAGTCTACAAAGCCTAAAGTATTTACTATGTAGCTCTTTAAAGACAAATGCAACCACCCTTGATCTTAAAAAAAAAAAAAAATCAGTGAATTAAAAAGGTAAACATGAAAAATTGTTAAAAACCTATGAAAAATCTTATACTATTCCATTTTTCCTGACTAGTGAAGAAATGAAGGTAGAAAGTGAAATGATTATATTTGAATTTTTAAAAACCTGTTACATAATAATTAAAATAAAATGTTACATAATAAAATAATATAAAAAAGCAAGGGAATGGATATATCTGTATGACATTTTTATAACTTAAAAAGAGACAACTATCACAATATAGAAATAAATGATGGAAATACATATAGTCAGTGCACTAAATCCTTCATATAAGGCATCAACTTCATTCCTTCAGAATAAAATTTAAATTCTTTCCATGGTCTATAAGACCCTACACCATGTACTTCTGCTTACCTCTCTGATCTCATTTTTGTGCTTTTCTCCCCCTGGTTCACCATCTTCCAGCCACTCTGATGTTTTCTTCAGTTTCAAGAACATGCCATACATTTTGCCTTGGAAGTATGAACTACTTCACCTTGGGGTAGAAAGTTCTTTTTCTCACTCTTTTCATGGCTAACTCTTCAATATTTAAGTCTCACTCAAATCTATCCTACCCGATATTTCTATATAAAGTGAATTCCTGTATACTATTTCAGCACCTGTCATCTTCCTTAGAGCTCTTACCACCTTTTGTATCTTATTTCCTTTTGTCAATCTCCCTCATAAGACTATTAAGTATTAGAAGCCTCACTTGGTCCCATATCCCCCAAGCCAATAGGTATAGTAAAAACAAATGTGCTCAATAAGGTTCAGTGAAAACAAATGTGTTCAATAAATGTTTTTAAACAAATGGATAAAAAAATGAAAACCCAAATATTAGAAAATAAGGGAAAACTTCAATTATAATATATTAACACCAAGAAATATAACTATTCAAATAGATAGGCATGAAGGATGAAACATCTATACAAAATAATGGTAAATGAAAAAAGTAGACTACAAAATAGGATACATACATGTTGTATGTACACACACACATGCACACACAGAGTATATGTACATATATCATAGAAATATGTGAAGAAAGTATATGTGTGTGTGTGTATGTATGTATGTATGTGTGTATATATATATATAAAATGATTGGAGGGGCTAGGGTTGTAGTTCAGTGGTGTAGCGCTTGCCTGGCATGTGTGAGGCACTGGGTTGGATTCTCAGCACCATATATAAATAAATAAAGGTCCATCAACAACTAAAAAAAAAAAGATTGGAAAATAATTCATGGTAATAATAATAGGTTTTAAAAATTAGGCTTTCTATAAAGAAAGCAGGTTGCTAACAATAATAGTGTGTAAAATAAACATTGGGGCTGGGGTTGTGGCTCAGTGGTAGAGCACTTGCTTCACGTGTGTGAGGCACTGGGTTCGATTCTCAGCACCACATATAAATAAATGAATAAAATAAAGTCCATCAACAACTAAAAAAAAATACTTAAAATAAGCATTGTGGAAAAGTGCTTACAAAGTAATATTAAATGAAAAGTAGAGCATGATACTATTATGTACATCATGATTATAACCAAATTACAAATTGAAAGAAGACATAAAAATCAAAGTACCTACTGAATCAAGATGGTAAAATTATGCATAAAATTTGTCTTTCATAAATTTTTCTTTGAAGGTTATTAGTCTTTTAAAAATAATTTTTTATAATGGGAAATTGATACAATTTAAGCAAAAATCACTCATTTAATCACCTAATTAATAATGACTGAATAACATTAGGGTTAAATACATTTAGTCCTCTTTTGTAATATATACAAGTCAAACACTACCCATCAAGTATTGAAAGAAAGTAAGGATTAATACTTCTTTACAACCATTATAAAGTGTGGTAAATTTAGGAATTACCACACTTGTAAAGAAACAATACAGGAGAGTGAAGGAATGAAATATACCAACAAATCCTAACTCCCAGGATAGTCTCCTAAGAACACCATTAGACTGATAACATACAACTCACACCATATCCCCAGGAGAAGTCTGAGCTGCCTTCTGTAGAGATCCCTGTGCCAGTATAACTTGGAAAAGCAGATCCTGAATTCCCAGTGTTGCCTGATGTTAAAGGTGATTCTTGAGTGATGTCAGACTCACTAAATGCACAATTTGAGAGGGAGAGAGAAAAAAGTAAGATTCTCACATTTCCTCAAATTTCTGCAGCATTGACTACCCAGTAACTTAGGTGACAAGCATGTGTACAAATACATCCAATGAGGTGAAAATAAATGAAGAATCTGAAATTAACGCATCATGGAAAACTCCTATCTAATTTCTATAAAACCAACAGCAGTCCTTCCAAATAATTCTAGTCATAGCTTACAATGAATACTTTAATATTCTACCTATAACATATATTCTTTATAACTAAAGATATTTCAGAAATGTTAATAGTAAAATCTGAACTGTATCAAGTACTTTACAGATGTTAATCTCATTTTATCCTTGGTACTACCTGGTGATGCAGAGTTCCAGTAACTCCATTTAAAAAAGAAGTAATCTGACATTTAGTTCCAGGTTTTAATCTTGATAATACATTGCTTCTCAGAATACTCTTTGAAGTCATAGTCTTCTCTTCTATTTCTTTAAATAACAACAGCAGCTAATATCTACTGAGCATTTGCTATAAAACAGTGTTAGGTTTTACATACTTTATCTCATTTACATTCACAATATCCTATAAGAGGTACATTATCAAGTAGGTAACTTGCCCAATATTACTCAGCTAATAAGTGGCAGGACTAGGATTAAGTTCATATTCTTTTTTTATATACCTTTATTTTATTTATTTATTTTTATGTGATGCTGAGGATCTAACCCAGAGCCTTGCACATGCTAGGTGAGCGCTCTACCACTGAGCCACAACCCCATCCCCTAAGTTCATATTCTTAACTACATCATAATACTACTTCTAAAGGTTATAAAAATAAGTATGATGTTGTTGCCATTAGCTATTCTACAATGAAGGCTGATGATTTTGGCGGGGCAGTGGATTACTGGGGATTGAACTCTAGGGCACTAGGCCACTGAGCCACATCCCCAGCCCTATTCTGTATTTTATTTAACCAGGGTCTCACTGAGTTGCTTAGCACTATGCTTTTACTGAGGCTAGCTTTGAGTTCACAATCCTCCTGCCTCAGCCTCCTGAACCAATGGGATTACAGGCGTGTACCATCATCCCTTGGCCATTTGTTTTTTAAATGAGCTCTTACTATGTTGCCCAGGCTGACTTCAAACTAATAGACTCAAGCAGTCCTACTGCCTCAGACTCTTAAGATGATAAAACTTCTTGATTCGTTAACAAAGTCTTGATACCAAAAAACAAAACCTTTGCCATTAGCAAGACCAATAAACAAACAAGTGCACTCTGTGTTATTACCTTTGGGAACTTGTGTCTTTTTCATGGCCATCATTAGTAGAGGAAATTTCATCCAGTTGCTCTGGAAGGGGATGATAATTAAGAGCATGTTTTGTTACTCCTTTCCTGTTAAAGATAAAATAAAGTTATATTTCCTATAAGGAGAAGATAAATATATTTCAGTAACTGGATCTAAAAATTAGTTACCAACTTCCTGCAACTCTGGAACTGCCCAATGCAGTGGACACTACTAGCAAGCAGCAGTTACAAATGAGGCTCATTGGAACTGATTGTGGGTTTTTTTGGTTTGTTTGTCTGACAAATGCACAGACAGAGGTTTATTTAGGAAGTAGACATACATTCAAGGGAAAATTTGAGCTACCTCAAGTGTGAGAACCCCGGATTGTTTTTTAAGTGTATAACACATTGGATTCCAAAGTCTTAGTACATAAATAATATGCAATCTTATTAATTTTATTATCTTGATTATATGTTAAAATATTTTGGATATATTAGTTAAACAAAATATATTCTTGAAATTTCATTAAAAATTGAAAATACAGTCCCACCAGCAATGTATGAGTGTACCTTTCCCCCCACACATCCTCACCGACATTTATTGTTGTCTGTATCCTTAAAATAACATTCTGACTGGTGTGAGATGAAATCTTAAGAGTAGTTTTGACTTTCATTTCTATAATTACTAGGGATATTGAACATTTTTTCACATATTTATTGATTAAATGTATATCTTCTTCTGAGAAGTGTCTGTTCATCTCCTTAGCCCATTTATTGATTGAGCTGTTTGTTTTTTTGGTGTTAAGGTTTTTGAGTTCTTTATATATCCTGGAGGTTAGTGCTCTCATCTGACGTGTGTGTGGCAAAAATTTGCTCCCACAATGTTGATGGGAGCAAATTGGTGCAACCAATCTGGAAAGCAGTTTGGAAATTCCTTTAAAAAAATTGGAATGGAATCACCATTTGATCCAGCTATCCTACTCCTCAGTCTATACCGAAAGGACTTAAAATCTGATATCATAGTATAGTAACGCAGTCACATCAATGTTCATAGCAGCTCAATTCACAATAGCTAAACTGTGGAAGCAACCTAGATGTCCTTCAATAGATGAATGGATAAGGAAACTATGGTATATATACAATGAAATATTACTCAGCATTAAAAGAGAATAAAATTATGGCATTTGCAGGTAAATGGATGGAGTTGGAGAATATCATACTAAGCAAAGTAAGCTAATCTCAAAAAAACAAAGGCCAAATGTTCTCTCTGATAAGTGGATCTCATCCATAACAGGGAGCAGGGAGGCATGGGAAAAATGGAGAAACTTTGATTGGGCAAAGGAGAGGGAGGGTGGGGAGGATGGATGAGGGCAGGAAAGATGGCTGAATGAGATAGACATCATTACCCTAGGTACATGTATGACTACACATATGGTGTGACACTACATCGTGAATCAAAATGCATTCTGCTGTCATATGTACTTAATTAAAATGAATTAATTAATTTAAAAAATTGAGAATACAGTAAGATATCACTACACACCTATCAGAACAGCTAAAATAAAAAATACTGATAACACTAAATGCAGGTGAGACTGTGGAGTAAACGGGATATCATATAATACTTTACTGGCAAGAATGTCAAATGGTATAGCCACGCTAGAACAGTTCAATAGTTTCTTACAAAAAACCCCCACATACATTTACCAAAAGACCTAGCAGTTAAACTGTTGTGTATTTGAGACCAGAGAAATTAAAACTTATATTCACATGCAAAAACATACACAAAATGTTCATAGCAGTTTTTGTTATAGTTGAAAAAGAACTGTAATCAACTCAAATGTCCAATGTGTAAATGATTAAACTTTGGTATAGTCACACAATAGAATAATTTGGCAATCAAAAGAAATGAACTATTGATACATGCAGCAACCTGGATGGATCTCAAATGTATCATGCTTAAGTGAATAAAGCCAAAGCCAATCACAATTATGTATACTCTATGATTCTATTTATATAACATTCACAAATAACAAAACTATAGAGATAGAGAACATAGCAGTAGCTGCTGGAGGGGATGTGACTAATAAGAGTACACAAAGAAGTTCCTTGGTGGTGGCAAAACAGATGTCTACTTGACTGTAGTGGTAGTTAAACAATCTATAAATTAGACCATCTGCATAGAACTATGTGTATATATGCATGCATACATATATACACACAGAGACAACAGGATGTAAAAATGGGTGAAAACTGAATAAGGTCTGTAGTTTAGTTAATTTTACTGTACTAATGTCAGTGTCTGGCTTTGAAATTATACTAAAGCTACCTAGATGTCATCAACGGAGGGAAACTGAATGAAGGGTTCATGGGGTTCTATATACTAATTTTGCAACTTTCTCTGAGTCTATGATGATTTCACTTTTTTATTTTTTGTTGTAACCACCTGAAAATTTAAAATGTCATATGCAGCTTATATCATATTTTCTATTGGACATTGCTTATCTGGAATTTCTATTTTCTATTGGACATGTGCACTGGAATAAACTATGGGTCAATTATTACATGTTCCAATCCTAATCATCTACAGTACTTTCCTTCCTCATAAAATTCTGCAGTCAAATAAATTTAGGAGTCTGGCTAGTTAAACAAAGCTACCCAAGTTTCTTTATAATAGGTTTCCCATGTCCTTTAATGCAGAAATTTATATTATAAATTTAGTACATTCCCCAGGGAAGGAAACTGAAGCCAGAGGGATTAAGTAACCTGCTTATGGTCATATGATTAGTAAGTAGAGTCAGGATTCAAATCTAAGTAGTCTGGTTCCAAGGCCTCTAAGTGGAAATAAAATTTGAGACTTTAGTAAATTGTATCATTTTTATATATAAACATAAAGCAAAGGATCAGGTCAACGAAGCTTTCCCTTTAAATTTTCTCTAATGGTAGAAATTAATTTCTGCAGAGCCATCGTACTGCTCTCATTCAGTGAACCTAAAACTAAAAGCCTATCTTTGATAAAATGGGAGGAATCTGAAATATGGATTCTAGCTATGAAATAGAGACTTAAAAACATTTTTTTTAGTCAAGGAAGTGACAAAAAATAACAAAGAAATATTATTAAATGTAACAATAGCATTTTGATTACATAAGAAAATGTCCTTAGCTTTTAGAGATGTACAGGATATGAATACAGACAAAATGACAACATAAACCAGTATCCTGGGGGTTTTGTTTTCCTTCTTTCAGAGAAAAGCTACAAAGAGATAAAAGATAGATGAAGCAAATACATTTTAATAAGTTGACAATCGTTGAGTATGGAGTAATGGGTGGCTCATTATATTATTCTCAATATATTTATGTTTGAAATTTTTCATTTAAAAAAGTTATGCTGTGTGTTGAAAATCTCTTTTTCCCAAACTCTCTTCAACATCTATAATTTATAATTGTTAGGAAGAAAGTTAAAGTTCCTGCTTCAAAGGACAGTATATAGCATCTTGATTAAAAAGCCCTTTTATTGCACTGTCTTTTATGCACATTTTATCTTCATTACTCACTTCACTGTGATTCCAGATGGAGAATCATCTTTTGGGATTATCAAATTACCAACCAAGAACAAGTAATGTAACTACACTGGGTCAATAACTTCAATCCATTCAATACTTAACTGCTTATTCATATTTTTTTCCCCACACAAGATTTGTTTTAACTTTTCAGTATGTTGGAATTAACTATAAAAGTAGATTTTAAGCTAAATGCTGTTCACTTTACTATGAAACGACTGTTCTTCATTCCAGTTCCTTATTATCTGAATGGCTACTGGGCAGATATCCTATTCCTTAACAGATAATAAGCTTTTGAAACACAAAGAGAGATTTTAGACTTATTTTCTTTGTATGTCTATTGTACCAAGTAAAGGTGGATATGTAAAAGGAAATTACCATTTACTGAGGACACATTTATTTCATGAGAAGCCCTATGTCATCATTGTAGACATGCTTTTACATAATGAAGGCAGAGAGATTTTGTAATTTGCCAAAAAATTTCATAGCTAGAAAAGAGTCCAGCTAGAAACTCAGCATACTTAAAATATACTTGCTTTTGCCATATGTAATTAATATTTAGTAAATGATGTATGGCGGCTAAAATAACAGAGATCAATGAAAAGGGAAAATTTTTTAAAGCCCAGGCCTAAATCCTGATTCTATTGGCTATGTAACCTTAAAATGAGTAAACTTTTTCATATAATTTCATCACCTGAAAAACTGAAGATAATCAAACCCTTCCTACAGAGTTGTTATAAGGATCAAAAAGCAAAGGACTTTGACTTAGTAATGGGAAGACATTAGCATTACTTGCTAAATTACAACATTACGTTAAGGACAAGAAGTGGGTCTTTAAGTTAGAAATACTTGCTTTTTAGTCTAAAAAGAAAAATTGATTCTTTTACGTTCTGATGCTTAAGAGGTGGGGAAGCAGTATATATAATGATTATGACCACCGGGTTCAGAGTCAGATTGCACAGGGTTTGTACCTCTGGGCTCCACTACCTCCCGGCTGTGTGTAACCTTTAACATGTTACAATCTTGAAATGTGGGAACTTTATCTGTAGAATGTCCAAAATAAAATACTCAATCTAATATCAATGTTGGAATGATTGAGATAATGCATGTAAACAGATTTGCATTGATGTCTGGCACTTGAGGTGTTCAACTTTATTGAAACACTCGATTATTAATAACTTCTCCAGTTGTCAATTACCATTGGCAGTGGGGCCTGAAGCACTGTAGGAACTACAAACGCCTTAGGAGACCCAGTTCCTATAATCAGTTAGTACTGCTCAAGAGATCAAGTCTTAGGCTACAGGTCGCGAGACACGCCCTCAGTTGCAGGCGGAGGGACAAGTGTCCACCAAGGCTGGGAAGAGAGAATTCCAGGCAATATTTAGTTTCCCCAACCCCAGGAAAAGAAAGGCGAGAAAGACTAGTTATGGAGGGTCCCCAGGGAGCCCACGACCCGCCTCAGTCTCCCGGGATGGGATGGATTAGCAGTCCACTCACAGCTCCAAGGTCTGCGGCACGGCCTTCCGAGTGTATCTGGAGATCATCCTCCTCCGCCGCCTCCTCCTCAGCAGCAGCCGGGGCAGGTACGCCAGGGTGGGGGCCTCCGGGCCTGGCCCTCCAGCCGGCTCCGGCTGGGCCCCCTCCCACCACCTACCGGCCCCGTCTCGCCCAGTCGCCGAGACTCCGGATCACTACCGTCCCAGGGTTCCCACCTCTCCTGTCCTCCGTCCTCCCAGCTTCCTAGCGGGGGCGGAAGTGACGAATACGCGGGCACCTGCCAAATGCCTCGGCCGAAGCGCAGCAAGGACAACACCCAAGGTTCCGGGAACTGATGGGTTTCAGGCTTTCTCTTAAGATTTCCGCTAGTCTCGGGTCGGTGGAAACAGATCCTGGGCCACGCTCTCAGAGCTCTCAAGTGGAAGAGGAGGCCTAGGAAAGGTCCCACAGCAGAAGCGCACAGGAGAGGGGCTAGAATCGTAAGAGGAAAATTAATGGAAATGAGAAACCTAATTTGAGTAAACAACGCTAGACACCTTCAGGTCCCTGCTGCTTGGTCGCGTCTCTTTCAGGGCTCCGGGTTTTCTCGTTTGTTCTGTGAGGTCTTAACCTGAGTGATCTCAAGGCCAGTCCTGACACTGTAAATTCTGTATAAAGGTGGGTGCTTGGCGTTAAGGGGTGTGTGGGTAGAATTGGTTGTCCCTCTAGATTGAAAGGCAAAATGATGATGTGAGCTGATCGCAATGAGTGGGTGTGCGGATAGAAGAAGCAGTTCCTCAGGAATTCATTAGAAAGCCTTACGAGTAAGCTGAAGAATCGAATCGCTGTGTTAGGGTGGTCCCTCCGGTGCAGTGCCTTCGTTTACTGAGCATCACCTGACAGCAATAGTAAACTAGTCCTTATATTTGTAAGGAAAATTCTTAGAAAAGTATCTACTACCTCTTGGTGTAACAGAGGTATTGACCCCCAAGACTTGAAAAGGGGACAGATTTAGGACAGAGTTGTGAGATCAAGAATCGTGGGTAAATTATTTCGGGGTGAAATGAGCAGACATCTTTTGTAGTTTTGTATTCTACTATGCCATACAATGTTCGTAAAAAGGAAAGTTTTTAATTCTGTAGAGTAAGGGAGATTGTTCTTTAGCGCATATAAAGGGCACAAATTTAAAGCAGGAGAGATTGTAGAAATGGTAAAGTCACACTCCCATTCCACAATTAAGGAGAAAACTCCAGAAAGGGGAAATGAACTGCCTAAAGTAACGCAACTAATTAGAGGCAGAAGTAGGACTTTTTTTTTTTTTTAAGAGAGTGAGAGAATTCTTTAATATTTATTTTTTTTTTAGTTTTCGGCGGACACATCTTTGTTTGTATGTGGTGCTGAGGATCAAACCTGGGCCGCACGCATGCCAGGCGAGCGCGCTACCGCTTGAGCCACATCCCTAGCCCAGAACTGGGACTTTTGATACTATTTAAACAGTGGATGTTAGTGTAGTGTGTCTCAAAGTGTGTTACACACACCGCTGCTAGTACAAGGACAAACATTTATTTATTTTTAAGAGATGGAGTCTTGCTATGTTTCCCAGGGTGGTCCCTAACTTTTGGACTCATATGATGATTCTGCCTCTGCCTACCCAGTAGCTGGGACTATAGGCATGCCCATTGTACCCAAACACATTTAAATTTTTATTCCTACAACTTTATTAGTGTAGAAATGTGATATTGGGTTTCCATTCACTGTATAATATCAAGTTTTCCTTTTAATCTATTTTGAAGTGTAATAAAACATAGTTTTAAGTATAAAAGTCTTTAAAAAATATGAAGTAAAAATTACTATAAATGGTATATAGTCAAGGCAAAAACCATGACAATAGTGTGTGGATAACAGTATTTTAGAAAACAATGTGAATGCAGTCATTTAGAAGAGTTTAGGAAGTGGGACGTTTTTTCTGCACTGTTCTATGTGGTTTATACTATCGAAATTTTAAATGTACTTTTCAAGGAAAAATGGAGGAAAATATGAAGCTTGTTACACTGGAAGACACTGTGGAGTACCACTTGTTCCTGATACCAGATGAATCAAGGGACCCAGAGAAACAAAAAGAAATTCTTCAGAAGTATATTGAGAGAATAATGTCCCTGTTTGCACCTATCCTAGTCCCTTATATCTGGCAGAATCAGCCTTTTAATCTCAAATATAAACCTGGGAAAGGTAAAGTGATTCATTCTTCCTTTAGTGTTGTCAGATTTATATCCTCAACTTTTTAGGTTAACAAGGCTTGCCTATATTCAGGCAAGCCCCTAAACTCAAACTTTAAAAAAAAAAAACTTATATTGATAAAAACTTTCCAATAGTCAATACCTAGGAACTAGCTTGTACTAAAAATTAAGTTCATGGCTATTGTTTTAAACTTTAATTACTTTACTATGCCATAAAATATCTAACTAAACTAAAGAGGTGCAGGTGTCTGGTTTCCTTAATCATAGTTCCTTTTGCTATTTCTCAATTCTTATCATGATAATATGTTTAGTAGGCTGCCCTTTTTCACATGATTGTTTTGGTAAGGATATAAGATTGACTTTGCCTGGCTTATTAAGCTTTAGACCATCATTTGCCACTCATAAGATTTTTTGGTTTTGTTTTGTTCTAAGACAGGGTCTTGCTGTGTTGTCCAAGCTAGTCTCAAATTCCAGAGCTCAAGCAGTCCTCCTGCCTCAGCCTCCCAATTACCTGGGACTGTAGGCACACACCACTATTGATGCCTCAATTCAGAAGCATTTGAGTTTCCTTAACTGCTTTCTTGTGTTGTTGATGCTTGAGATCTGGCCTGTGACAAAATATAGCACTCTGTCCTATCATTTCTTATAGCTTTATGAAAATGAATTCAGGATAGATGACCAAGGCTCTACTCACACAGTGACTTATGTGGAGTCACTGGCATGGGGAGATTGATATCTTGTGATACCATGAATCTGACACACAATCTGGTACTTACCTGTTATCTTTAGCTAGCAGTGGCTAAATATATTCTCTGCTATATCTGAAATATATGCGATTTTTTTTGCAAGAGTGCTGTCCCATTAGCATAGTACATCTAAAACCAACCCCTTACCTGTTTTCTAGAAAATCATCTTTACCCTATATTTACTCATCTTATTTAATGTCATTGCTATCTTCCTCATCATCTAAGTTACTTAGTATTTCATGATCATACTCAGCTTCTCACTTCATCATGTTTACTCAGGCACTAAATCCTGATGTGATTACTCCTAAATATGATCCTTTTTCTACATCTGTTTGACTTTAGTGTAGGCCCTTTTTATCCCTTCTTCTCGAAAATTACAGTATCCTTCTAACTTACCTCTGTGGTTCCAGTCTCATCAATTTCTTACACTGTTGTCAGTTACCTTTGTTGAACACAAATTTGATCATGTCACAATCCTGCTTAACATTCTCTACCAGTTCCCCATTGCTTCAGGAAAAGGTTTAAATGGAAGTCTAATATACAAGGAAGATATACTCTAATTGGAGCTGTTATAATTGAAGAAACTTGAGAGATCCTGAGTAGGGAGAAGAAGAGTTGAGTGGAATGTTCTTTTCACCTGTTTTTTGCTACCACAGCCTTGGAGACACTCTCCATTTGCATTTGTTTGACATTCGTTCTGTTAATGTGTACAGTGATTGATTTTTTTGTTGTTGTTGTTGTTGTTAAACTGTCCTTGCAAACCAGTAATAAATTCCACTTGGTTGTGATTTCTAATCCTTTTAATGTGCTGTTGAATTTGATTACTAGTATTTCATTGAGGATTTCTGCATCCATATTCATTAGGAATATCGGTCAGTAGATTTCTTGTCTCATATTATCATTTCTGGCTTTGATATTAGGGTCATACTGGCCACAGAGAATGAGTCTGGGACTGTTCCCTTCCCTTCATCTTTTTGGAAGACATTGAGGAGAATTGGTCTTAAATTCTTTAAATATTTGATAGAATTCTTTAGTGAAGCCATCTGGTCCTGGATTTTTCTTTGTTAGAAAGTTTTTGATTACTTATTAAGTCTCTTTACTAATTATAGTTCTGTTCAAGTTTTCTGTTTCTTCATAATTCAGTCAAGACCTGGATTATTAAGCTTTGTATTTTAAGAATTTATCTTTTTCACATAGGTTTCCCAATTGATTGGTGTACGATTGTTCATAGTATTCTCTTATTTTTGTGGCATAGATTGTAATGTCCCCTGTTTCATTTCTGATTTTAATTTGAGTCTTTTCTCTTTTATTCTTAGTTAATTTAGTTAGTGGGTTAACTAATTTTGTTGATGTTTTCTAAAAAAAAAAAAAAAAACCTATTCAGTTTTGTTGCTTTTATATTATTTTTCTATACTTAATTTCATTTATCTTTATTGTTTCCTTTCTTCTATTAACTTTAGGTGTAGTTTGTACTTCTTTTTCTGGTTCCTTAGGGTGTAAAATTAGATTAATGATTTGAAATATTTCACAACTATGAAGTTTTGCTCTTAGACTACTTTAACTGAGTCCTGTGAGTTTGGGTATGTTGTGCTTTCATTTTCATTTGTCTCAAGATATTTTCTAATTTCCCTTATGACTGCATTTTTGACTCATTGGTTGTTTAAAAGTGTGTTGTTTAATTTCCATATATTTGTGTATAGTATGCTTGTATGAAATTTTCAGCTTCTCTAAATCCAACTTCCTGATATTTCCAGAATGCTGTTGTCTATTATGCCTCTGTGCCTTTGCGCATGCTGTTCCTTTTTCTGGGAAATTCATCTCTGGTCATTCCTCCAGATACCATTCTTTCTTACAATAAAGGAAGCATCACCTTAATGGTATCACTCCCATTACACTCATATAACCTTTAGTGCATGCCTCTGTTCTAGGTTGATCATCTTGTTTTGAGATGATTTGGTTGTCTCTTATTTTAGACACTGAGGTTCTCAAGAATAGGCATCTTGTATCTTGTTCAGAATTGCAACTCCAGTTCTCAGAACAGTACTTGGATCATAGTGAATGTTTGTTTGATTGCATGATTGTGTATATTTTTATTTGCAGTGACAAATTTATCTGATCATATGGTTGCTTTTTTTATACTTCTAGGAAGTGTTCCTGCTCATTTGTATGGCGTGACAAAGTTTGGGGATAATATTGAGGATGAATGGTTCATCGTTTATGTAATAAAGGAAATTACAAAGGAGTTTCCAGAGTTAATAGCAAGGTATTGTAGGTTATTTTAATTATTCTAAAGGAATTTATTTTTTTAAACTAAGTCACCACATTTTTAAACATTTAACAATTCTTTTTCTGAGCTCTGGTCAAAATTGTGCAAATTTGGGACATAACTAAAAAGTTACCTCAGTGTTTTTTCTTCCCCTTCTCTTATGACTGCCTTTTCTTGGGAAATTATTATTGGAGAGTTCAACTTCCAAAATATTGGAAACAAAGCATACTTATTTTAAGTTCTATTTTTTTTAATTCTAGCTACAAAAAAAAAATTCACGTTAAAACTCAAACAATACAAAAGATTGTACTCCTCTGGTTTCCTAGAAGTAATCGACATTAAATTCTTTTGTTATCTGGTTGAAAAAGAGACCATTCATCTACATATCCTAGAAAACATTTGGCCTTTGGGTTTTTGGAGTTGGCTTATTTCCCTTAGCATGATATTCTCTAGCTCCATCCATTTACCTGTAAATGCCATAATTTTATTCTTCTTTAAGGCTGAATAATGTTCCAGTGTGTGTGTGTGTGTGTGTGTGTGTGCGCGCGTGCGTGTGTGTGTGTGCGCGCGTGCGTGTGTGTGTGTGTGTGTGTGTGTGTATCTCATTTTCTTTATTCACTCATCTGTTGTTGACCACCTAGGTTGGTTCCATAGTTTAGCTGTTGTGAATTGAGTTGCTGTAAACATTGATGTGGCTACATCACTGTAGTATTCTGATTTTAAGTTCTTTGGGTATCAACTGAGGAGTGGGATAACTGGGTCAAATAGTGGTTCCATTCCAAGTTTTCTGATGAATCCCCATACTGCTTTCCATAATGGTTGCACCAATTTGCAGTCCCACCAGCAATGTATGAATGTACCTTTTCCCCTACATCCTCGCCAACATTTATTGTTGCTTATATTCTTGATAATTGCCATTCTGACTGGAGTGAGAGGAAATCTTAAAGTAGATTTGATTTGCATTACTCTAATTGCTAGAGATGTTGAACATTTTTTCATATATTTTTTGATCAATTGTATTTCTTCTTTGGTGAAGTCTGTTGAGTTCCTTATCTCATTTATTGGTCATGCTAAGTGAAATAAGCCAATCCCAAAAAACCAAAGGTCAAATGTTTGATATGCGGGTGCTAATTCACAATAAGAGGTGGGGGGAGCTAGGGAAGAACAGAGTTACTCTGGATCAGGTAGAGGGGAGTGAAGGGAGGGGAGGAGTATGGGGGTAGGAAGGATAGTAGAATAAATCTGACATTATTACCTTCTGTACATATATGACTACACAATTGGTGTGATTCTACATCATATACAACCAGAAGAATGAGAAATTATACTCGATTTATATATGATGTGTCAAAGTACATTCTATTGTCATGTATAACTACTTAGAACAAATTTTAAAAATAAAGCTAACCATAAATCCAAAACATAAGAGAGACCATTCAAATACATACTTCACAGATTTCTTTAATATGTATCTCCATTGCTATATTTTTGAGAAGTTATACACAGAGGAAATGTAAGCAGAAATCAGCATAGGAAGCAAAGTAGTAAAATTGTATATAATTGGGTTTTTAAAAATGGAACTCATTATTCTTTGTAATTTCCCAGCCTGTGCCAGCAGAGGGCGTTTTATCCGACTGTTACATTTTTTTTTTCTAGTTTTTCTAGTCAGCTCCCCAAATCTAATCTTTTTCTACCAACCCAGCTACTTTCCCAACAGAACAAAAGAGAAGAGGTGAAAAATTTGGAAACTTTTTATTATTGAAATTTTAAGCACACATAAAAGAAGAGAGAATGAACCCATTTGTAGTCATCATCCAGCTTCAACAATTACCAATTTATGGTCATTATTATTTTATTTACACCTTCCCCTACTCCTCCATCATATAGAAAAATTATTTAAAGGTAAATATCCAATACTATGCCATTTGATCCTTAATTCAGGATGTAAGGCTAAGGAATAAGAACTCTTTATTTTTTTATTTTTAAGCTTTTTAAAATTTATTTATTGAGATGTTGCCCATGCTGGTCTGGAACTCATGAGTTCAAGCAATCCTCCCTCTTCAGCTTCCCAGGCAGCTAGGATTACATGTATTAGCCACTGTGTGTAGTTGATTTTTTTTTTTTTTGAACATTATTTTGTTTTTCTATTTGATAAATAAAAATTGTATATATTTTTCATAAGCACCATATTTTAATATGTTTCATATATTGTGAGATGACTAAGTTGAGCTAATTAACATAGGCATTATTTCCCTTACATTTTTGTGGTTAGAACACTTAAAAATCTCTGAAATATTTCCAATAATGCAATACACTATTATTAACTACTGGTACTGTGTTGTACAATAACATGTTCACTACATTACACATAGGCAAGATCTGCAAGGATATACAAAAAACAATAGAGGAGGGTAGGAATGTGCAGATAGGAACAGAAGTCAGGGAGACTTTTCATTCTGTAAATTTTTGTATTTTTTTAAAAAAATGTTAACCATGTGAATATATTCAAATTAAATAAAAATAATGTGAGGCCAAAAACATATATGTTTGTATGTATGTGTGTGTATACTGACATATACATTTGCGTGTACTATGGATGTATATATATACATATACATACATATATCTTTCAAGGCTCAAATAACACTTCCTACATAAAGACTTTCCTAATATTGGCTATATGTGATTTTTTTTCTTTTGGAAACCTATATTACCTTGCATAATTTCATATTTTTGTCTAATGTTACTTGCTTTTCTTATTTTCTTTCCTTATCATCTCTTTCTAGTTCCTCCTTACAATCTTATAGACTCCTTTAGTGCTTACTGGTATTTAAATGTTTTGCTTTTTTATAGTAATCTATACAAAGTATATATTTATCTACTAAGATGAAGGAAAAATTTTATTAGACTAAAGCTATTTTGAAAACTAGCAAATATGTGCTTTTTGAATGCAAAATTGAATCTTCTTTTCATTAGGATTGAAGACAATGATGGTCAATTCTTGTTAATAGAAGCTGCCGACTTCCTCCCTAAATGGTTGGATCCTGATAATAGTGTCAATAGGGTAAGTTTAAAAAGGTTTAGAATATTTACAGAGATGAGATTATGCTGCATTGTTTTCGCATGTATCTTAGCGTTTGCTAGTGCCTGCTATGAAATTAAAATGTGCCATTTTGCAGGTCTTTTTCCACCAGGGTGAGTTGTGTATTATTCCTGCACCAAGAAAACCTGAAGCTGAATCCTGGTTACCCACTACACCCCCAACAATCCCACAAGCATTGACTATAATCTCGGCACACCCAGAAAAAGTTTTAGCTTCAGAATTAGTACGAGCTTCTGTTAACAGGCGTATCAAAGGGTAAGAAAAATAACTGTCATTGTTTGTTGAGGAGCCTTTTGTTTTAGTAGGACTCAAGTCTTTCACTGAATATGGAATGCCTTTCACCGAAATTACAAATACCATCTCTCTTCATGAAATTGACTAGAAAGTTAAATTTATGGATTTTTAAAACTAAGAAATAGGGTTTCTGTTGTTGTTTAATACAGCTTCTCACTATGTCGCTCAGGCTGGGGTTGAACTATTGGTTCCAAGTGATCCTCTTGCCTCAGTCTCCCCTGTGACAGGGACTTCAGGTGTGTGTCTTCATGCCTGGTGTAGATATATCTTTTACTTCCCATTCAAAAGTATTATAATCTAACCCCAATATTTTTGCATTTATTTACCTTAGGTATTGTGGCTGTTATCTCTATCCCTGTATAAGAACATATTAGATCTTTAAATGAAAACTTAAGGAAGCATGATGTGCTCAAGTTTTTTCCTGTGGTTCTGGAACAATATGTGGTATTCTTTGATGTATGTGAAATACTTAAAAATTTCCTTCAGAAGAGAAAGAAGACATCACCATACTAACATTTTAGTTCAGCCATTTAAATTTGAATACCTATTAAGTGTCTAATACCATTCAGATCTTAATTATATTAAATATCTCTTTTAGATTTATTTTGGAAAAATAAAGCCTGAGCTTATCCTTATTCCAAAATATAGTAGGTTTTGTGTATGTGTGTTGTTGTTGTTTTAGCTGCCATAATCTCTTTTTTGTTTTCCATTTCTTCCCACTTTTTATTTTTCCTCTCTTCTTTCCTACAGTCTTAGAGTATGTACAGTATATCTTTCTTTTCACCTCTCTTGTCACTTTCTATTCTTGATGAACCATGACAAAATAAGATGTTAAAGGGGAAGTAAATGGTATGAAAATTATAGATATTTATATTAAAACAAAAGCAACTCTGTTACCTGTCATAGGTACCCAGAAAAAATTCAAGCTTCCCTTCATCGAGCACACTGCTTCCTTCCAGCTGGCGTTGTAGCAGTACTAAAGCAGCAGCCCAGATTAGTGGCTGCTGCAGTTCAGGCATTTTATTTGCGAGACCCCATTGACCTACGAGCCTGTCGTATTTTTAAGACATTCTTGCCTGAAACACGAATAATGACATTGGTAAGATATCTTTCTTGGTCATTTAGTTTCTCTCTTTGAAGAGTTAAAACATAATTTTAATTGTTCTCTAGAAAAAGTTGAATATATTCTGTTCCTTATAGCAAGTTAACACACATTTTTTTTCTTCATTCTTTTTTTCCACCCAATGGAGGAAGTTTTCAAGAGACCTGACTACCCATTTTATATCTCAGTGTTCCCTGGCTATTTTTTACTATATTTCCCCTATTTCTAGAATTATTTACTTCTTAATAATAAAATGTGTCATCTCTCCCAGAGAATTAAGAAGTATTCTTTTATTTTCTATCCCCCAAACTGCCATAAAATGTAATTAATAATAAGAATTCCATTGTAGAGTGTTGAGGGTGGAGCTCAGTGGAGAGTGTTTACCTATCAAGTGTAAGAAGCTTGGACTCAATCCTTAGCACCACCAAAATATAAATAAAAGAATTCCACTTCTGACAAATAAAAAGTAGGCAGTAGGGTAAATTTTATGGTATGTGAATTATGTCTCATAAAGATGTTATTGAAATCAACTATGCAGTGAATAGGTTGGGTGGTCTTTTCATTTCATTTGGGAATATATAAGTATGAAGCTCATAAATGAATTATTGTTAGATTTAACTGTAAAATGATATTCAAATTTTTAATTTCCCAAAGAGACTTATGTATTTTGTGTCCCAATGCCCAGGTCACTTTCACTAAATGTCTGTATGCACAGCTAGTACAACAGAGATTTGTGCCAGATCGACGGAGTGGATATGAGCTTCCTCCTCCATCTCATCCTCAGTACCGAGCCCATGAATTGGGCATGAAATTGGTAATGTTGATCTAGCATTATTTTTTCCTTCTTTTATGTAAAAGGTTTATTGACAGAATAAAGACACAGTACAGAATGTCCAGAAATATGCCATGTTTATGTAAGAATATAATAAAATGTGTTACTTTAAATTGGAAGGAAATAATGGATTATTCAATAAATGATGATAGGACAACTGTAAAGCAATCTTCAAAATTAAAGTTGATTCCCTCACACCTATACTAGAATAAATTCCAGTCAGATAAAATATTTAAATGTAAAATTGAAACCATAAAATTTAAAAGAAAACACAGGAGAACACTTTATGATCTGAATAGCAAAGGTTTTTTGGGGTGTGTTTTTTTTTTTTGTAGTTGTGGATGAACAGAATGCCTTTATTTTATTTGTTTATTTTTGTGTGGTGCTGACGATCAAACCCAGTGCCTCACGCATGCTAGGCAAGCGCTCTACCACTGAGCTACAGCACAAGCCCAGGAAAGGTCTTTTTAAACATGATTTAAAAGCAGGAGCAATAAAAGAAAAGATCAAAAAATTTGATTTTGTAAAAATTTCTGCTTGAGGAAGAAAAATCCCATAATGTCATAAGAGTACAAACCTGGAAAAAATATTATATTTGCAACCTAAATGAAGAGAACTGACTTCTCTAGTATAGGAAGTATTCCTATAAGTCAATATGAAAAAGGTAATACTAATCAATTAATTAAAAAATGTTCTGAAAATGTGAACAGATTGTTCACTGAAAAGGAAACACAAATTATTTAACTCAAGTTAAATGTGAAAAATGTTAACCCTTTTTTGTACTAAAGAAATTCAATTTAAAGCTACAAAATAGTGTTTTTTACCATTATATTTGGCAAATATCAAAAAATTTGATACATGTGCTGGATTGGTGAGAATATATAAAGAAAAGGTAGACTTGAACATTGGTGATAGAACTAGAAATTGATTCATCTTCTTAGGAGAACAATTTGGCAATATCCACCAACATTTAAACTGCACAAATCCTTTTGCTCAGCATTTTCACATTTAGAATGTTTCTTCCATGTACTTTATATATGCACAAAGATATATATGCCTACTTATTGTTTATTGTAGCTGAAAATTATAAACTTCTTAAATGTCTATAGAAGGAGAATAATTAGATAAATTATCACTTATCCATGAAGCAAGATAGGTGTCCGTATGAAATGTTCTCCAATAATATGGTTAAGCATGAAAAACAAAGTTCAGAATAGAGTGTATTGCTATTGAGTGACAAAGGCGTGGACTAGCAAGATGTACATATGCAGATATCTGTTTGAGGGCATTACTTCAAAAGGAGATGAAAATGGTTAGTAACAATCTCCTTTAGAGTGACCAGGGAAGCTCTGTGATTGAATTATTTTGTTATACCCATCTGTTTTATTTTTAAATAAAAAGCCTTAAAATGAAATGATTTCATCCCTTTCATATATCTGAGACCATTCCCAATTAATTTCTAATTTCTGTTACAGAAAAACTTTCTGTAAGCCTTTTTATAGTCAAATGAAAAATGTTTTAATTTCTGTTTTTTGTAATCGGCAGGAAAAGGAATTTCTTTAAAGAGAGCAGGAATCTTTTTTTTTTTAAGTTTTCTTTCCTTTTATAATATTTAGTATTCTAAAGAGAATCAGAAGCTTGGAAATAAATTTGTATTTTTCATAAAATTGAAAAAGTGTTAGAAATGTCCATATCCCCATGTGTCCAGTCACCTAGTTCTTGAGTATGGCTAAGTAGATAGAGAGTATCTTAATAAGATAATATGGGAAAACAGTAACTTAATAATAAAAATTTTGCCTATCTCATCTAGGCTCATGGATTTGAGATCTTATGTTCCAAATGTAGCCCACATTTTTCTGACTCCAAGAAATCCCTTGTGACTAACTCACCACTTTGGGCCAGTTTCCTTGAAAGCCTGAAAAAGAATGATTACTTTAAGGTAGGACTTGTAACATTTTTGAAAGTATATAAAGCAGGGAAAATCAAGCCAGTGACTTTAGTTCTGAGGTCCATATTTAAATGTATAAAATAGGTATAGAAACTTGAGTTAAAGGGGATCTTTGTAGTTCAGTGGTACCCAAGATCTTGGAATGGAGTAATGAGAGGGTATCTTGACTATTTTCAGTATTAGAGAAATCTAATACTATTTGTATTAAGTGATGAAAGTTATTATTTGTATAAGATGAACAAATTGTAAAAATTATAAGCAAACATGAAGATACCAGATAGGAAAATTAGCAAATATGTGGATAAAATGTTGACAACTAGTAAATGTCTCTCAAAATATACAGCATCATAGGTTTAAAGATAAGCGTATGAGTTCAGTTTGGAAGACAATTCTTCATGTATGTAAAAAATGATATGAGTGATATTTAATACAATCAAGAGTATGTTAAACTTAGTACTCCTGTACATTGTTGGTAAAGTAACATTGTAAATTGGTAGAACCTTGATTGAGAATAATTTAATAGTAGGTCCCAGAAGCTAGAGAAAGGCTCAAACTCAAAACCTTTATTTGAATTATTATTCAAAGTAGAGAAGTCCATAAGAATGTGATGATTATAAAGATTGTGAAGCAGTTTGAAAAAGTATATAAGCTATTATAGTACATTTTTTGAGTAATATAAAACATTAAGTATGAATACCATTATAAATATGCATGTAGAAAATAGAAGTGATGTGTTGTAATGAAATCAGGCTATATATTTATTTATTTATTTATTTTTTAGTTGTAGGTGACAGAGTACCTTTATTTTATTTTTATGTGGTGCTGAGGATCCAACCCAGTACCTCACATGTGCCAGGCGAGTGCTCTACCACTAAGCCACAGCCCCAGCTCTAGGCTACTTTTGATTCATTTTGCAAACTTTCTGTACTTTGTTTTATAAATTACTTTGTAATTAATCAATTATATCTTTTTTTGTTTTGTTTTGGTACTGGGGATTGAACTAAGATGCTCGACCACTGAGCCACATCCCCAGCCCTATTATACCTTAATAAATAATTAAATAATAGAAATAGGTAGAAAACTTTCCAAACTGGAAGTAGACCCTGAATGTTGAACAGGATTAGAAACCACTACATCTGGCCTACTCCCTCTATTCATTTAAAGAAACTGGAGCCCAAACAGGTACATTAATGACAAAACAGGAACTAGGACTCTGGCCTTATAATTCCTAAAGAATACATCTTACACTGCTTCCCTGAAATTTGCTGGTGTTATTTTAATGATACTTTGTAAGTAATATTCTGACGCACCATTATTATTTTTTTAAGGGACTAATAGAAGGTTCTGCTCAGTACCAAGAAAGGCTAGAAATGGCAAAGAACTACTTCCAACTCTCAGTAAACCGTCCTGAAAGGTGAGTTATAGTTAGGACACCTACAACAGAGTTGGCTGGTAGTTCTCTTTAAGTAAGAAAGTTAGTTGATTGTTGTTTTAAAAGTAACGTAGTCATTCATTATAGTAAATAAAGATGTGAAAAGGAAAAAAATTTATACCAGAGTTGACCACTATTACTATCATGATTTATGCCTTCCAGGTTTTTATTCCATTGATTTTTTATACTTTAAGAAATTTTGTATTTTTGTACATAATTTTTATTCATTATGATCTTACATTTTTTATAGCATTAATAATCTTTATAAATATAATTTTAAATAGTTGTACAGTATTTGAGCAAATGGATATGCCATAATTTACTCAATTATTGTTCTGTGGAGAAGAAACAGAAATTAACTTAAATACCCAACATTTTAATTAGTGTTGCAGGAGAGATTCCCATTCTCCACACTAGGATAATTTTTCAACAATTTAAACCAAACTCACATCTCCCTTTAGACCTGTTCTTGAATTCCCAATGTTTAGAGTTTTTTTTTTTTAAACAACTGAATTAATGTCATAGATTCCCCCGCCCCAAGCTCTGTTAATAGTACCATCATCTTCCTCTTTAGTTAAAGCCCTGACTATTCTTGGATTTGGTGTGTATCATCTTATGCTTTGTTTCTTACCTCCCTGCCATTTCAGTTACTTACTTTTTGAACTATGTTAGTACCTAAACTTGTTTCCCAACCTCTTCTCTTCCAATTCAACTATTAGGACCAGGAAAACCTGCTTAAAATATTATACCTCCAATCAGGCCACTTTCTTTCTTTCTTTTTTAAAAAAAAGAGAAAGTGAGAGTGAGAGAGAGAGAGAGAGAGAGAATTTTTTTTTAATATTTATTTTTTTAGTTTTCAGCGGACACAACATCTTTGTTTGTATGTGGTGCTGAGGATCGAATCCGGGCCTCACGCATGCCAGGCAAGCGCGCTACCGCTTGAGCCACATCCCCAGCCCCATGCCACTTTCCCTAGTCCTAAAATTATTAGGGATTGTTTCCCCCATCTCAGTACTGGGGATTAAATCTAGGGCTTCACACATGCTGGACAGGTAATCATCAAAAGCTACAGCCCCAGCCCTATATAATTGCAACTACCTGAAATACACATCAATAAATGGATAGATGAATTGCAATATATTTTCTTCAGATTTATTTAATTTGTTTTAAATGGGTATGTATAACATGATGTTTTGAAATATATATGCATTGCAGAATGGTTAAAATATGTATTACCTCACATAACTTGACAATATGTTATATTCTTCAAAGATACAGAGAGTGGATATTAAATATCTTCACCACAAAATTAAATAACTCTATAAGGTAATGCTTGTTAATTAGTTTTATCTAGCTATTCCACATGTTTTAAAATATCATGTTGTATATGATATATATACAATTTTTATCAGTTAAAAAATAAATTGGGAGAGTGAATATGCAGAAATATAATAAAAAGGAATGATACTAAACATATTGGTAAGCAATTTGTTTACTTACTATGACTTGAAGAGCTTGAAAAGTTGTTATAAAATAAATTTGCCTCATTAAAAAAATATAGCTAAATGGTATTACCAAAGCATGTCATAATTTAATTCTCTACATTGTCAACATTTGTTTTGAATTTGTTGTTATAACAGTGTTACAGAGAACATCTTTGTGCATTAAAAACAAATCCTGGGCTGGGATTGTGGCTCAGCTGTAGAGCACTCACCTAGCACAGGCAGGACCCGAGTTCGATCCTCAGCACCACATAAAAATAAAGGCATTGTGTTGTGTCCATCTACACCTAAAATAAATAAATAAATAAAAATAAACAAATCCTTTCCATTCTTTAAGAACTAACTCAAATACCTCCTCCCTGAAGCCTTTCATTATCTCTTTTTAACTTCTCTGTCCCACTGCAATGAAAGTAGTTACCTTCCCCTATGTCTCTCCTTAGCATTTGCTATTCCTGAATGATATGTATTTGGCCATTGGTTATGATTATTTGTATGTTTCTTTTCTCTCTCCTGATAATGTTTACGTAGTATAAAATAGGAACAATTTCCCATCACCCATGTGATTTTGCATAGTATGCAGATACTTGTTAAATTAATGCAGGTTCTTTCTACAATTTAATTTGTTCCATCCTAAACAATTTATACTGGGTTCCAGTAATTTATATAACAAGCCATATCATCATCATATAGTAACTTACTCATCATATAAACAATCCCTATGCATATTTTCTTAGCAGAACACAAAATAATATCAGAAGACTTGATTTCCAGACTTTCCTCTGTCAATTAAATGAACTTGCAAAAGTTATAGAACTTCTCTGGGCTCTGGTAGTCTCATATAAAACAGAATTGTTACCTCTTCAAAACAGTAATTAGAGGACCAAAAAAGAAAATGTACTTAAAGTGTGCTAACATAGCATGTCATACATGGAAGATTAATATATATAAAATATACTTATATATAAATATATAAATTGAAAGGGTTGTATTAGATCAACAACTTCATAGTGGTGCTCCTGAACAAAGGGGAAGGCAAAAATGGGTAGGTCCCTGAGTTTCCGTTCTCTGCTGTAATCAAAGCCATTTTTCTTGAACTTTTCTATATTTTATGCTTCCTGGTAAAATTTTATTTTGAGAAAAAGGAGTCTGCAATCTAAAACAAAACAAAACAATGTTTAAAACAAAATGGACTACCGATTTTTAAATACTGTTTTATTTTATTTTATTTATTTATTTTTTACATGTGGTGCTGAGGATCGAACCCAGTGCCTCACACATGCTAGCCAAATGCTGCACCACTGAGCGACAACCCCAGCCCATAATACTGTGTTTTTATCATCGCTCTTCTAGGCTCTATTATAAAGAAATACTAATGTCTTTTTTTTTTTTTAAATAGTTCTCTTGCTATGAGTCCAGGTGAAGAAATCTTAACCATGTTACAGACAATACCATTTGATATAGAAGAGCTTAAGAAAGAAGAAATTAATCTTCACCCAGAGGATGGTAAGTGATGGATCAGGATACAGAAAGAAGGTTAGAAAGAATTAAAGTATCCCATTAAGTCTCATAGGGTCTTTCCTAAGACTTTTTCTCAGGCAACTTTAGGATGGCAATATCATGCTTGCTTCTTTTTCAGATGACCGGTGGTTAGATCTCTCACCAGATCAGCTGGAGCAGCTACTTCAAGAAGCTGCTGGCAAAAAAGAATCACAGCCCATTCCCAAGAAGGAGGAGCAGGACTATGATTTAACTCAAGTCTCAGAGAGCATGAAAGCTTTCATATCCAAAGTCTCAACCCACAAGGGAGCAGAGCTACCTCAGTAATTTGTGTTAAAGTATAAATATCTAAATAGTTATAAGTCAATATTGAAGTCATCTAGTCAATGGGAAATGCCATTTCCTTTTTTTTTAGTAAATGATTTGTACTTCTTTTCCACCTCTTTTGTTGCCTGGTATTGGTGATAATTTACCCATAGGAAGTCAGAGTTCTAGTAGCCTGATCCCTTATAGTCCTTAAAGAAGCCAGAAAGACTCCTTAACAGATTTAAGAACCATGGCAGAAACCATGCCCTTTACTCTGTAGACGTTTATCCGGAGCCTCATGGATTCTTAGCGTCTACCTCTCAACAAATTTAGACTTCTGATCTCATACTCCACAAGCAGACTGGGAGCTACAAACTCAAAAGGGGACAGAAGGGCTCATCTGAGGCAGAAATAAAACAGAAGAAATGTGAAATTATTTTGTCAAGTAATAAGGAGAAAAGGTAGAATTGCTCTTTAGACAGCAAATGTATCTTTATTAGTGCAGATGCTCTTGAGCCTTCTGGAGAGATTAAAATTGATATTCATTTTCTTTTTAAGAAGGCAGAGATGAGGGAAGGTATGTTCTTATTTATTTTTCAAGCTTTGGTTTTTTTAAAAAAGGAATAAACTTTATGTAAATGAACTCAGATAAATACATACTTTGACTGATGCTAGAAATACCTTATAGGGGGCATATAGTGAATGGGTCCCTAAATGCATAAGTTAAACATGCACAGATGAAGTGAAATTCTTACTTTTTTCATCAGACTTTCCTATTTTTGTTGTTGTGCAAGGCCAGTAAGCACAAGAACTTTTTTTTAAATTAAGACATTAAAACTGCCATTTTTTTTTCTGTCCCTCTTTGATATTTTTTTTTTCCTAAGAATGGCACCACTTTAGCAAAAGTCTCAAAGACTTGTATTCAGAATAAATTGTCTTTTGCCTTTATCTTGCAGAGAACCTTCTGAGGCACCAATCACTTTTGATGCAGATTCCTTTCTTAATTATTTCGATAAAATTTTAGGTGAGTTACACTGTGATGTTTACTTATTTTGAAATTGTAAGGAGTATGGCTGTTGCTAGAGAATTGGAGCATTAGATCACTGAGAAGTCAAAACTGTTTTTTCTTCATTGTTTAGAGTTGCTTTCAACAATAAATTACTGCCCTGTTTAGTGATTTTTATAGAGGCTTCTAGTCAGTGCTTGACATAGTTGCTGCTTATGAAATATTTAAGTGAATGAGTTTATGTGTACAGATAGGTTTTACCTTGGCTTCTGTATTATACTGCTTTTTTTCCTCTTTCAGATAGTCTATATTTACATATCAATAAGAAAATGGCTAACAGCTCAATAGAAAATCAACATAGGATATGAATAGGCAGTTCATTGAAGAAGAAATATATTTAGTAAATGTTTGAATATAATTAATTCTTCCTAGTAAGCAAGTGAATGCATAAAAAAAAGTTTGAATTTTTTTGCCTATAATATTGGAAAAATTTTTTAAGATTGATAATAACCACCTTATTTATTTTTTTAAAATGGCCATTTCTTTTTTTTTAATACGTTTATTTTACTGATTTATTTTTATGTGGCACTGAGAATCGAACCCAGTGTAAGGCAAGTGTTCCACCACTGAGCTGTAACATCAGTCCCATCAATTTATTTTAAGGGTTGGAAAAATGAACATTGTCAAACTCAAGGGATAGAAGTGTAAGTTGTGTTTTCACAAGGAAGTTTGGCACTGTAGAGTGTTCATAATTTTTGACTTTGCAATTTAGCTTCCATGAATTTACTCTATGAAAAAGATAAATGTGCTAAGATGGTCACTGCATCATTATAGTAGCAAAATATTGAAATATCCAAAATGTCCACCAATAGATGTCTACCAAGAGGGAATGATTAATTAAATCACGGTATGTCTATATTATAAAATCTCTACAACCATAATAAAAATGAAGTCATTTGTATGTTCTGACAGAGGAAGACCTCTAAGACATTTAAATAAGTGGAAAAGCAAACCTCATTTCAATATGAACACTGTTACATAAAGTATGTTTATATACATCTATAACAGTTTAGTCAGTATCCAAACCTTAATTTATGCAGAACTGTTAAAAGATGAAATCTGATTAAACTGTTAAAAGATGTGTCTGAGACAGAAGGAACACAAATTCAAAGCTAGCCTGACCAATTTAGTGAAGCCCTAAGAAACTTAGCCAGAGACCCTGTCTGAAAATAAAAAAATAAAATAAGGGCTGGGGATGTGGCTCAGTGGTTAAGTGCCCCTGGGTTCAATCCATAGTTAAAAGAAAGAAAGAAAAAAAAAAAAAGTCTCTGAGAAGAGAGGGAACTGCGAGAGTGTTGCACACCTGTAACTCCAGCTATTCAGAAATATGAGATAGAAGGATGGCAAATTCTAGGCCAGCCTGGGCAACTTAGCAAGATCCTGTCTCAAAGTAAAAAGATCTGGGGATGTAGCTCAGTGGTAGAGCACTTGCCTAGCACTCACATGGCCCTGGCTTCCATTTTCAGTATCACATCATATCCGCATGCACACGTGCACGTGCGCATGTGCACACACACACACACACACAGAAACACACGGCTTCCATTTTCAGTATCACATCGCACTCGCGCGCACACACACAAAAAGAGTGAGTTATGAGACAGTACTATGGTTTGAATATTTACATCAATATATATATATATTTTTTTATTTTTGTTATTATTTTTTATTTTGCCATTCTGGGGAATGAAACCATGCTAGGTAAATGCTCTACCACTGAGCTACACTCCCAGACTAGGTTTTTAATTAAGAAAAAAATTTTAATTAATTGAGTTTACTTTTTAAAAATTTAAGGGGCTGGGGATATAGCTTAGTTTTGCCTCTCATGCACAAGGTCCTGTGTTCAAACCCCAGCACCACAAAATAATAATAATATTATTATTTTAAAAGCTTAATTGGCTCAGCCTGGGTTTTCCTGCAAATATCTAATAACCTTCCCATTTCTGGAAGGGATTTTTGTGAAGTAGTTTGCCTGTCTATATTGATCCTGTTCTGTGTATAACATAATTCTTTTGAGAAGTGTAATCACTCAAAAAAATTTACCAACTGGCTCATTTTATGTTGGGGTCTAAATAGGGCCAAGACCTCATGAATCAGATTCTGATGATCTAGATGAGGAAGACTTTGAATGTTTAGACAGTGATGATGACGTAGACCTAGAAACACAAGAAGCTGGTGAAGAGGTATCTCTGAAAGGAACTTTTGATGATCTTAAGTCATACATGGCCCAGATGGACCAGGAACTGGCACATACCAACATTGGCAAAAGTTTTACTACCCGGAAACAGCTGGTAAGTGTGTTTTTAACCTCTTTCTTAAAGTATGTTTTGTAGGATTGCTAAAGTCATATTCTATCTTAGTTTTTCTTTTCTTATGATGGTGATATTTGAAATAAAGAAGAATACTAATTTGTGGTGACGGATGCTGGAGATCAAACCCAGGACTTTGTATATGCTAAGCACACACACACTACCACTGAGCTATACCCCAGCCCCAAGAATGTTAATTTTTTCCTAGATTATATAAACTAGGCATGGTATATACACATAGCTGGTGCTTGTGTTCCCAGCTGCTTGGGAGACTGAAGCAAGAGAATTCCTTGAACCCAGGAGTTTGGGGCTAGTATAGACAAAATAGTGAGATCCTGTCTTTAAAAAGCTTGGGGTGTAGCTCAGTGGTAGAGCATGTACTTAGCATACACAAGACCACTTGTTCAGTCTTCAGTACCAAAAAGTAAAGGCTATAAATTTTATTTTCTGAACATGTATTACTTATTGTATGCTATCTATAAAATAGTCATATAATGTGCTCAAATGAATATGTGGTTATGCACTACTATTGCCATAATAAATGGATTTTATAAAAGCAAGAGACAATCTTAAATATCCAAACAATTCCAAATCTTGTTTTCTGTGTTTCCCCAATTTAAAGCCAAATTTAGAATCATTTTCCATCACATTTTTATCCTAGTTTTTATGCCAGCACTGTCTAGTCTTAAGAGACTTTATGGAAAGAGCGTGGACCCTGGAGTTTCATGGATCAGAGGTTGATATCCAGCTCAACAATCCACTGTGAATGAATCCATTAATCAGTAATCCTCATGTCACAGAACTAACTTGAACCAAAAGAGACAACAATGAAACCCATAATAGGTGTCTAACTAAAGTTAATTTCCTTTGCTTTGATCATCTAAACCATATTTAAAGCTCTAATTGCTTTCAGTATTGTCAAACTCTAATGGAAACCATATATTAGATTTATCTAAAGCAGTACTTAAATTTCGTTGTGAATATAAACCACCTAAGAATCTGTTAGAGTTTTGATTTTGATTAAGCAGATCTGGGATGAGGCCTGAAATTTTCTATTTATAGCAAGCCATAAATTATATGGGTGCTGCTATGTAGACAACACTTTGAGTCACAAAGTACAATCTTTCAAATCTTTTTCCCAGCCTGTGAAATCAGAGACCAAGTAGCAATTCAGTGTCTTTATGGCTGGACTCCACAAGCCTTAGGTTTTTACTTTAAGCTTTGTTATTGGAGAAAAAAAAGAAATCTAGCTTCTTATATTTAAGAGAAAATTTAGATTCTTGTCTTTTTTTTAAATTAGTGTATTATAGTTATACATAGTATTGTGGCTCTTTTTGACATAATAATATAAGTATGGAATATAATTTGCTCCATTTCAATCCCAAGTACTTTCTCTTCCTCTCCTTCTTCCTTTCCCCTGTTCCCCGCCTCTACTCTGCTGATCTCCTTTCTACTTATTTATAGTTTTTTTAAATTAGTGCTTTATAGATGTACATAAAGGTGAAATTCACTGTGGTATATTCATATATTACATAGCATAGTTTGGTAAATTGCATTCCACCATTCTTCCCTTTTCCTGTCCTTCCTCTCTCCCCTCCATCCCCTTCCCCTACTCCACTGATAATCCTTCGATTATCATGGAAGTTCTTTGTCTTTTTTTAATGTTAATTTTATGTTTCTCTCTCTCTCTCTCTCTCTCTCTCTCTCTCTTTTTAATAGTACTGGTGATTGAACCCAGGGGTACTTTACACTTACCACTGAGCTAAATCCTCAGACTTTTAATTTTTTATTTAGAAGAACAAATATTTACTTTGTGAGATTATTGCTGCCTGCAGCCTTTTACCCCCACCCAGTCATAAAACTTTATAAAACAATCTCTAACAGGAAACAGCACTAGCTCATAGTTTCCTGTATTAAATATGATCTTTTTCTTAGCCAAATGATGCTGGTGCTATAATATGTGACTAGAACCAAAAGAGTTAAAAAAAATACTAAATACCTGCTCTTCAGTTTAATGTACAAATGAATGAAAGCAGCGTAAGGTCTAGGTCTAGCGTCCAAAGTTACAATAGGCACTAATAATAAAAACAGAATGACAATGACAAATTCCCCTTTTTTGCCCACTATTCTTGCAACCACAGCAAATGTTTAAAAGATTTAAAGCACTCCAATGCACCATCTTTCATAATATAATGAACAAAAAGTTGAAATCTGTTCTTTAAAATTGTTCTACCTTATTTATTTTTTATTAGCTACACATGACATTACAATGATCTTGGCAATTCATACATTTGAATCAATTGGGGTATAATTTATCATTTTTCTGATTGTACAGATTACAGAATCACATTGTCATATAGTCACCTATATACAAAAATAATAATAATGTCTATTCTGCCCTTCCTATCCCCTCTTCCCCTCCCCTCCCCTCCCATCCCTTCTCTCTATCCAATCTAACATGACACACTTTTTTTTTCTCCTCACAACATCATACATGTATTCTGTATAACGATGAAGGTCTCCTTCCATCTTCTGTGCAACTCCCCTTCTCCCTCCTTTTCCCTCCCACCTCTCTTCCCTATTTAGTGGTAATCTTCTCATGCTCTTCCTCCCTATCCCATTTTGAGACACCCCCCTTATATCAGAGAAGATATTTGACATTTGTTTTTTAGGGATTGGCTAACTTCACTTAGCATAATCTGCTCTAATGCCATCCATTTCCCTGCAAATGCCATGATCTTGTTATTTTTTAGTGCTGAGTAATATTCCATTGTGTATAAATGCCACATTTTTTTAATCCATTCATCTATTGAAGGGCATCTAGATTGGTTCCACAGTCTAGCTATTGTGAATTGTGCTGCTATAAACATTGATGTGGCTGTGTCCCTGTAGTATGCTCTTTTTAGGTCTTTTAATGCTCTTTTTAGGTCTTTTATGCTCTTTTTTAAAAATTTTATTGTTACTGGCAGTCTTGCTAAGAAGAAGTTGCCCAGGCTGGCCTTGAACTTGTGATCCTCCTGCCTTAGCCTTCCCAGTTGTTGGAATTACAGACATGTGTCATGGCAGGCTATTTCAAAATAGAGATAGAAATCATCCAATTTGCAGAAATTTTTGCTAGAAGCAGGTGTGGTGGTGCACTCTTGTAATCCCAGTGACTCTGAAGGCTGAGGCATAAAGATAGTAAGTTCAAAGCAAGCCAACCTCAGCAATTTAGCAAGACCCTAAGCAACTTAGCAAGATCCTGTCTCAAAATTAAAATAAATCAATATATAATGCAGCTCAGTGGTTATATACTTGGGGTTCAATTCCTAGTACTAACAACAAAAAGAAAAGAAATTTTTCCTAGAACAAACTGTCATAATCTTTAAAATCAAGTTTTAATGTGTTAAATCATGTAGACTATTAGACTTCATTTTTACTTTATATCACAGGAGATATGAAATTACATTTTAAATTTGAAATTCAAATATACATTGTTGCTTTGTGTAGCTTTTTACTGTAATAAACATTCAGCCTAAGGGGATATTATTCTGTGATTTTCTTTTCCTTCCAGAATAAGGAACCTCCATCCCAGACTGCCAGTAACAATTCAGATGAGGAAGATTCTGGTGCAGGAGATTCTGTTATGGAACCAGTGGATATAGACCTGAACCTGGTTTCAAATATTTTGGAATCCTACAGCTCCCAAGCTGGACTGGCAGGACCTGCCTCCAACCTCTTACAGAGCATGGGAGTACAGCTGCCTGACAACAGTGATCACCGAGCCACAAGCAAGCCAGGCCAAGATTAACCTGCATATTTAGCTTTTCTTTTCTCTCTTTAAATAATTAATGAGTCTTGAGTGTGTTCATTTCTAGTTTTAATTATTCATTCAATAAAAATGGTTTTTCGTTACAAATTTCATGGGCTGTCTTCTCCTGAACCCCAAATATTGCCTTTTCTGGATTGATAATTTCTATTATATCTAGAAATATCTTTTTAAATTTATTTAAATGTTTTTCTGTTACATTCTTTCCTGTCGTTCTGGACCTCTAATTAGGAATATGTGTTTGTTATTTTTAGTTGATTCAGAAATTATAATATTCTTCAAGTTTGCATTATTGTTAATAAATTTGAGTTATTGACACCTTCTATAGTTTCCTTGCTGTGGCTCATATTTTATTGAAAAAAATAACTGTACATGTGATAAGATTCCTGATATGCTTAGGCAAATTCTACTATATGAAGGTTATTTGTTACATTTTTGTACATTAAAATACTTAAATATTTCATTCCAAATATTTTCATTATTACTATCTTTATTTCATTGGGGTTATCATTTTGTTATTATGTTTGATAAGGCAAGGCTCATCACATAATTTCTGTTTTGGTTATCTTGAACATTTTACCAAATCCAACAGAGGTATTGCCAAAAATATATATATTTTTTCTTTTTCAATGCAGAATATAAATTTATTTCCCAAAGTAGAAACTCATCAAAAAAACTCTTCATAGAAGTTGAGAATTTAGCCAGGTGCTATAGCACACACCTGTAACACCAGTGGCTTTAGAGTCTGAGACAGAAGGATTAAAAGTTCAAAGCCAGCCTCAGCAACATAGTGAGGCCCTAAACAACTTAGAGAGACCCTATCTCAAAATTATAATATTTCAAAATTCAATCATGTACAGTGTTTAAGCTCTCCTTGTTTAATTAATTGTTCACTTCTTCTCTTAGTGTAGTGATAATTTATTTTATTAATTTTTTAGACCTTTATTTTACTTATTTATTTTTAGGTGGTGCTGAGGATCGAGCCCAGTGCCTCACAGGTGCTAGGCAAGCACTCTACCACTGAGCCACAACCCCAGCCCTGTAGTGTTTATTTAAATGGCTCTCCTTTTAGAGAATGTGTCTTCCATAATTTCAATTTACTGAAGACTTATTAAGTTTGGTGTTTCCTTCATTGATACTTTAAAGATTCATAACTGTTTTTGAACAAGTTACTTGAATCAAATATATGAAATATGATATGTCAAGAGCTTTGTAATGTTTTGAACAACCAATAATTTTAAAAAAATTAAAAGAAGATTCATTTACAAAAACTTTCCATTTTAAGACAAGATTGATTTCCAAAGTGGTTCCTCAAAGGGTCAGGCGTTGCTAAATCTGACAGAAAATAAAAAGAAAAAATGATTGTTGCCAGTCTTGAATAATTTTTAACTCAACATCAGGTTAATCACCAAGTATTAGTAGCTTAGTACTTCAATTATGACATTAGCTCATCTTCCTCCTCCTTCATTTGTTCCTCAGATGTAATCTTTTGAATCCGTTCATATTTAAAAATGAAGGGCTAGGCGCAGTGGCACAGGCCTGTAATCCCAGAGGCTCAGGAGGCTGAGGCAGGAGGATTGAGAGTTCAAAGCCAGCCTCAGCAAAAGCAAGGAACTAAGCAACTCAATGAGACACTGTCTCTAAATAAAATACAAAATTGGGCTGGAGATGTGACTCAGTAGTTGAGTGCTTTGGAGTTCATTCCCCAGTACCCAAATAATAAAATAAAGAAAATGAAGGGCTTTTCTACTTAACATAGGTCATTGATAAAGTTTCTTCAGCAGCCCAAACTGGTTTTCTACTGGTGTCCTGATAAATCATCTAATTTAAATTTTTTCTGGATTTCTTATTTTAAATGAAGAATTTATAATAATTGTTGAATTAAAATAAAGCTGGATTGGTTTGCTGTATCTCAGATTCTGCCAAGGTCTAATCTAATGATGTAGATGACACCAGTGCACTGAGTAGAATTCTACTTTACTAGTAGTTGACTCTGAAAATCATCCACTGAAAAACCACCTTTCCTCCTGCTCATTTACAAATGCTCTGTAACTAACACATCCTTTTAGTGTCAGTGCAGAGTGCTCACTGAATAAAATGAAATGTACCCAGACGTGTATGATTTCACTGGGTCCTTTATTAATAAAGACCCTAGCCCCTTTAGTAAGTTGCAACATTTTAATGGCTGATTGCAAACTATGTATTTCTTTTTTTAATATTTATTTTTTAGGTGTAGATGGACACAACACAATGCCTTTATTTTTATGTGGTGCTGAGGATGGAACCTGGGTCCTGCCCGTGCTAGGCGAGTGCTTTACCACTGAGCCACAATCCCTGCCCCACAATGTATTTCTTAATTACGAAATAATCACTATAGATGTTCTTGGTGCATAGGCTGCCTTGCTCAGTGAGATTCAGGAACTCAGTCCCTGCCAACTTATAATGCCACATTTCAAATGGGCTCCTGTGTTGCTTGTGTCTAGGTAATGGGATGGGACTGAGAACTTGTTAAAGGTCTTGACCTGGAAGTGACACATATCACTTCTACTTATTTTCTGTAGCTTTATTGGTCACATGACAACACAAGGAAACAAAGCACTAGAAAAAGCAATCTTTGAGGCTGGGATTGTGGCTCAGCGGTAGAGCGCTCACCTAGCACAGGTGGGACCGGGGTTCAATCCTCAGCACCACATAAAAAAAATAAAGGCATTGTGTTGTGTCCATCTACACCTAAAAAGTAAATATTAAAAAAAAGAAAAGAAAAAGCAATCTTTGGTGAGGGATCCAAGTTTCAGTAGCAATTCTGTATTATGGAAATGGTAGCACAATTTTTGGTTGACAGCAAGCACTCATTCTTTTTCTTTTTTAAATATTTTTAGTTGTAGATGGACACAGTACCATTGTTTTATTTATTTTTATATGGTACTGAGGATAGAACACAGTATCTCACATGTTCTAGGCAAGTGCTCTACCACTAAGCCACAACCCCAGCCACTCATCATTGATCATGGACCTCTGATATTACACTAAAATAAATCCAGATAGGCCAATTATTAGTGCATAGTGAATTAAACAGATAATTATAATCACAAAAAGGAAAAAGTTCACCTCTTGTGACACAAAATTCAGAACTCATGAAAGAAAGGCATTAGTTAATTCAACCACAAAAATAAACCATGGCAACCAACAAAACTGGAAAGGTGATGATATATAACTATAATCATAGGAAAAGTGATCATTTCATTAATATCTGAATAATTTCTATAAGTCAAGAAGAAGGAAAAGATATAAGTGTTCACCCAAAAAGGAAGTACAGTGATATTAAACAATAGAAAGAACCTATTCTGTAAATCCATTCTTGAAATTACCTCACAGATACGGTTGCTGTATATGAGTGAACAGCATTCATTCACTGAGCACGGTTTATAAGAGCAAAAGAGTCTAATCAATAGTCCATCGATAGGATTCTGTTCTAATTTATATTTAATCCATATAACATTGTAAAAGTAGAGCAGCTCAAGAGAATAAAACTACATGTTAAGGTTCTCTGACTTGGGTGGTTGTGATGAACTGCTTGAACTAGGGTCCTTTGGGGGAACTGTAATATCTGCAGTGTGTATTCATCAAAATACAACTGTGTTCCACATTTAGATCTTTTCTTCATTGATCGCTAAACTCTAAAGGAAAGGTCATTTAAAGAAACAGCCCAGCAACTAGTTAAAGTCACCATAGCCAATTACATCTTATTTCCTCTACCTTTAAAAAAATTCAAGGAAACAGGGGCTGGAGTTGTGGATCAGTGGTAGAGCGCTTGCCTAGCATGCGTGAGGCACTGGGTTCGGTCCCTGGCACCACATAGAAATAAAGGTATTGTGTCCATCTGCAATTAAAAGGAAAAAAAATCATGAAAACATCTAGTAAACCTAAAAGAGAATGGAAATAAACATATTGTACATACCTTTTCTATTCATTAATCTCTTATTTCAAAACATATATTTGTTACTTTCTTTAACTCTATAAACCAATATTGATTTTTTAATAATTTTTTTGTGTGTGATGCTGAGGATGAAACCCAATGCTTCACACATGCTAGGCATGTGCTCTACCACTGAGCCAAAACCCCAGCCCCTCTAGGAATTATTTTTTTCTTTTTCTTTTTTTTTTTTTTTAGTTTTAATTGAACACAATATCTTTTATTTATTTATGTTTACGTGGTGCTGAGGTTCAAACCAGGGCCTCACATGTGCAAGGTGAGCGCTATAACGCTGAGCCACACCCCAGCCCTCTAGGAATTCTTTATACCACTGTTAACAAATGTCCTATAAGTCTGAAATTGTCAAAACAGAACATTTCTAAAAGAAAATTGAGTTTTTAAAATGATATGAACAAATTATAGTACACTCAATACAGTAAACCATGTATCCATTTAGATACAAGTAAATAATTAAATTGAAAGTTGAATGAGGAACAGAGCCTCAAATTATCTCCCCAAAGAACACAAAATAATTACAAATGATTACAAATAATCACAGAAGAGAAACCTCACAAATCTCACTGTTAATGAGCAATGTTAACATCATCAGTAATGGGGAAATTAAAATTATAAGTCACGTGATGATATTCAAAGAGAAAACAACATTTGTAATATTCTTGCTAAAAAGTGTGTGGTCAGGTTCCAGTCATTAAGAAAGTAGAAAAGTCCATCCAAGACACACTCTACAAGAGTTCTCCTTATTTTCATTTTCATGGTTTTAATGTAGTTATGCAGCATATTTTCACTCGTGGGAAACACTAAAATAATCATGAATGAGGGCATATGTCAGTAACTTATCCTTAGATGAACTATTAGTGCCTAAAATTATAAAAAAATTAAAAGTATACAAGTTTGATGGCACTATAATAATTGTAAAACACTAACATTGGTAGTGATTACCGTACTAGCATATAAAAATGATATCTGTCTAATCTCCACATCCATATCTGGAGATAAAATTGGTATAATACAAACAATCCATCATTAATGTAATATTTAAATCCACCAAGGTAGTACTAACCACTTGTTTAAATAGCTGGCATTTGGGCAGTTTGAATACATAAAACTCAGTAATTCTGGTTTGTACTTGCACTTCAAATTTGGTGATATATGCCAAGAAACTGTTTCAAATATCTTATGAGTTTCATCATACATATATGATGCAAACATTTTCCTTAAATAAAGTTCTTACATGATACATTTACTAGGGAACAAAATGTTATGTTGATAGTCGGATAAATACAATGTTATCTTTCAAATCCTGTTTTTTTTCCTTAAAATCTCTATATTCTTATGATGCCTCCAAAAGTAGATCTTATATTGGCTTATTAGAAGACCTTAGGGCAGAAGTTCTGGTGGGTGTAGATTTAAATTCTGCAGCAAATGGAAAGAAAAAGAATTATGCTCTTTATCTCAAAAGATTTCATATCTAACTAACATGAGTCAATAAATAACAAATTGAAATTTTCAGTGTTTATAAGAATGAAAAATACATATGTATGACTACAATACAAATTCGCACACTGAATTATCACTGTGGCTGGAGATCAGAGCTTCAGGGTTTTCCACCCCTCCCCTCATGCATTAATTCAACAGCCATACACTAAGGTACTATGACAAGCACTGATATGACAAATGAAGATGATGAAGCCACACACCCCCCTCAACAACCATACACATAACTTGAGAAACAGATGAGCAGATAGTTTCCATGTAGTCATAGGTGCTCTAACTGTATACAACAGGTTACATTTCCCCTCCCCCCCCTCAGGGTACAGGATGGGTCCCTAATACACTATTTCTTTATGGGATCAATTTAAGCCTGCTTCTGGGGAAACCCTTATTGAGGAAAGCAATTGGTAACATCTTATTGCATTCCCTGTAGAGTGGGGTCTCCAGGATGCATGTAATTTCCATTGGCTATCCAATGTTTTGTCCACCTGTTGGGTCACTTCTTCAATGAAAGATGATCCACTGTCACTTTCCTTCGAGGAGGGGAGCCTTATCTTGGGATCCTCACCTTCAAGAAGACTCTAGGTATTTCTAAATCCTTTTCTGTTCTGGGAGGATAAGACTTGATCCACCTAGAGAAAGTGTCTACTAGTACAAGCAAATATCTGAAGTTTTCTATGGCAATTTTGGTAAAATTATCAGAAGCTGTAGTTTTACATATTATGTCCCTTTGATAGTAAGGTACTTTAATAGTCTTCAGATTATTTCAGATACAGTTCTGACTCAGGCCCTCAAAATTGGGGCCTGATGAATTTCACCAAGGCATCCCTTCTAGTGCATATTGTCATATAGGTGCTTTACCAAGGGCCAGACAAGCCCTTGGACAGGATGGGTTAGTGCAGCAATGGTGTTTGAAAGGCAGTGTTCGTAGTCATAGTTTAGGAGGATTAGCCCATGGGAATTTTGTTTCCACCTGGCCGTTCTATGCCAGGAGTCTAAATTCCATTTTAGGGGGCCGGTTTTTTATCCTCCTCAGTATGAAAGGTCTTGATTTGGTCCAATTCAAACTGAGGCATTAGAGTCCCAATAAATTATTGACATTTGGAATGTCTGATAGGATGGCCTGCTATCTCTCCTCATCATCCCAGCTGTCAGCCAGTCGTTTTCCTTTCACTATGTGGTCAAGCTGTTTTGACCAATAGGTTACTGGTCACAGTATGTCTCCCAATGTCTGTAAGAGAACTTTAAGAGATGTACCTTGATTCTCATGTATATATAGTCTGGCTAGGGCTCTCATGAGGCCCTGTTTTAATTTTTCAAGGCAGCTTTACATTCTAGGATTCAAGTCAAGGTTCTATTTATTATTTATCTTATAACTTTATTTATTTATTTTTATGTGGTGCTGAGGATCAAACCCAATGCCTCACACATGCTAGGCAAGCCCTCCACCACTGAGCTACAACCCCAGCCCCTCAAGTTTCTATTTATATTCCACTTAAGGCTTCATACATGGGTTTAGCTAGCAGTCCAAATTTAAGGACTCAAATATGGCCTGATATTCCCAGGAACCCATGTAACTGTTTCTGGTTCCTGGCTTCTCTAAAGCTCAAGATAGCCTACTTCTGATTTGACATCAAACTTCCAGTCCATTGGCTAATCTGGAATTGCAGCTGATATGACTTGTTTACAAAACTGAATCTTTTTAGTGGCCACCACATATCCACAGGAGGTGGGATGGGTTAGTACAGCAAAAGTATTTGAAAGGCAGTGTTCATAGTTGGGGCTGGCTGGCTGTAAGCAGATCATCCACATATTGCAAAAGGATTCCTTAATCCGGCTGTAATTCTCTCAGGTCTTTTACTATATTTTCATTACACACAGTTGGCAAAGTTTTAAATCCATGAGGGAGACAGTCCAGGAATACTGGGTAGTTACTTTGGTATCATGGTCCTGCCACTCAAAAACAAATAGTAATTGAAACTTCCTTTCCAGGGAGATGAAAGAATTCTAGCACTGTGAATCAGCCAGAGTTACTTGGCATTGCAAGAATAGGACGTATGGGTTTTGTATCATAGGGTGAATATTCTAAATGATACTATGTTTAGCTCTCAAGTCTTGCACAAATCAATACTCATCAGTGTCAGGGTTTTTTATATATTTATTTTTTAGTTGGACACAATATCTTTATTTATTTATTTTTATGTGGTGCTGAAGATCGAACCTAGGGCCTCGCACATGCTAGGCGAGTGCTCTAACGCTGAGCCACAACCCCAGTCCAGTGTGAGGTTTCTTAACAGGCAGAATAGGTATATTGCAGAGTATCTGGAAAAGCCAACTCAATCCATATTTTAAAACTTTGTCCAGAAAAGGTTGGATTCCCTTCAATGCCTCTCTCTTAAAGGGGATATTGTTTTCTCCTGGGGCAAATTACCTCCTCCCTTCAACAAAATCTTGGCTGGTATAACATTGATCACACTTCCCAAGGAAGTGAAACTGACTGTTTCAGTCCAAACAGCCTTACTTACTTTCGATTAGATTGTCAGCAGAGCAGACTTAGTTTCCTTTTCCTGGATGGCAAGTGAAAGCTGGAACCATAGCCTGTGTTCTGGTGAGACTCATAAGTGGAGTTGTTGCTTTTTGGGTGATAAGGTTAAATGAGTATTTAATTTTCACATCAAATCTTGTCCCAGGGGATGGATCCTGGCATATACAAGAAAACAAACAAACAAAAACCAATGCCTTCATCTTTTTCCTCCCAGGTTGCATTCAAGGGGTTGGAGGACAGAATATTGTTGAACCTGACTTGTCACTCTTACCATTATCACAACGCCATCAACTTTGAGTCACTCCTCCGCTGTTGCCTTTTTCCTACAGTAGGCATATTGATATTCAATGGAGGGAGGTCCTTTCCATCCTTTTCTTTAGACTTCTTTGAAGATCCCTTTTTAGGGACTGCCAAAAACATGAGCTGGCTTTAGTTTCTGTTCCTCCCAGGCATTTATATACTGTGAAGGCAACATCAACCAGCTGTGAGGGATTTGTGCCAGTTTGTCCCCTCTGTCCACTGAAGCTTTTTTTCCTTATGTCCAGGCCCCTCTATCCAAAAAAGGTCATATTGACCATATAGAGATTGTTAGGGATTTCTCTGCAGAAACCAGCAGGGACAGGAGGAAGGTGCTGCATACGTGGGGACTCCAGGAAGCCCTTGTAGCTCAGCTCTGTGGGAAGCAGGCAGGGCTCCACTCAGAAGTGTCCACCTGTAGGTAAAAGAGCTCAGTGGCTGGTTCAGGGCATGCAAGGTAGGAGCATGCACAGGAGGATCTGCCTTTCCTTGGCTGCTTTGGGCTCAGGTTATGGGTAGGGCTTTGTCCCCAGTGCCAGACAGGTAGTTCCCCTTATCTCTATGTAAGCTTGGCCCCTGCTACTTGGATATGCAGCTACAGTAGCCCCAGCAATCCAGGGCCTTTGGGTTTTTCAGCCAGACCCTTAGGACCCAGCAGTTGTTTGGCCCAATTTTCACAGCTGCTACTTTTATCCAGAGATCAAAAGTTTGCAGGGTTTTTTTTTTTCCCCCTTTACTCTAGCCATCTGCTTTCAAGTCATAGCTGTTTTTTTCTTTTCTTTTTTGCATACAGTTGTTTATTCTGTCAGTCTTCTCATGCATTTAGGTTGATGGGATACTGTCACAGCAAGAATTTCTTTTTCAGCAATGGGTTTCCCTTGACCAAATGGGGTGTTTTTTCAGATCTTGCAAGGGAGACCCATTCCCGTCCCCAGGTCAAAATTCTAGCAATGCTGAAACCCACTGCCACATCCTTTATGGCTGGAGTCTCCACCCACGAAGGGTCATAGGGGTTGGAAGGCAGGGCAGAGGCCAGTTCCTCTTTGCCCATTTTTCTATAGCTCAGGCAACTTTCCTGGGATGTTCTCCCCCAGCCCAAGTCTGCTGTTCCTGACCCATAGGGGAATGATCTGTGGTTGCCTGGGGCTAGGCTAAGAAACAATGCTGGAACAGACCACACGGGGTTGAAAGGATTCAAATTTTTTAAAAAATATATTTTTAGTTATAGATGGACACAATTTCTCTATTTTATTTATTTATTTTTATGTGGTGCTGAGGATTGAACCCAGTGCTTCACATGTGTGAGGCAAGCACTCTACCACTAAACCACAACCCCAGCCCGGATTCAAATTTTTTTAACCCTATCTTCTGGTTTCCTGCTATCCTTGCACACCAGAGGCAGTGGATTTTTGAACCATAAACTTAGTTTCTGGCTTTCAGAACTTTCTATCATGCAACTGCATAAATGACTACACACACACAGAATTTCTTCCACTTACTTTACAGACAAAGTTGGTTTGTCAGACCAATTCCAACTGCAAGAATGTATAACAATTTAGAAAACCATTCAAAGGCCTGATTGTGTTACAGTAAAACATCATTTTCTTAGATAGGTTTAAACCTATAGGTGGCCCTTTTCAGCCAAGATCTTTCACAAGAGTCTACTGGTAGGATCAACACAGCATTGCCCATGTTTTAAAAGAGCCCGTAAGAGATACAAACAAAAACAGAGAAGATCCCCCAAACCAGATGAAAACCTTTCAAACAGACTAGGGGTGAAAAAATCCCCTAGTCTCCCTATTCTCTCTTAATCATGATTCCTATACCACTGGCACTACAGATGTCCCCACAAAAAGGGACCAGATGTTCCTACAAAGGGGAACCGGATATATGGAATCAAGGGTCTCAATACATACTGGGGGAGCTTACCAGATAGCCAAGGTGTCACGACTTTCCTGCATTATTTCCTTTTTTGTCACTAGACCAATTGATGGAGCAACTGGGGTACTATTCAGGAAGAGATGGTGGGAGTTTCCTGAAGCAAAAGGAGACATGGCAGCTGCTAGAACAGTCTCTCAGTTCCTCCTTTTACTCATAGGAATAGTTCCTCCAGTTCCACCATAAGTAAACTCACCCCACCTCCTAATTCTCCTGTGGTATCTCTCAACAAGTTCACCAGCCACCTCTCATCCACAGCATGGGCATGTCACACCTGCCCAAGAAAGCTGAAGCAGGCACTGCTCTTGGGCTCCACATTGGGAGCCATTGTTATGGAAAACTCTGTTCTTGTCCCTGATGTCAATCCAAGAAGGAGGACACAGTTTTTAGAAAAAGGAAAACAAGTTTTATTGCTTTGCTAACAAAGGAGAAACACAGGGGACTCCAGGTCCAGAGCTGTGATTCTCCTTTATTAGGGTAAACAGAGGGCCTTTAAAGAGGTGATTCAAAGGCTACATTCCAGCTGTGCCTTGTCAGGGGTCACAATTCACTTATAGACTTGAGAGGTAGCTATTAGGTCTCTGGTGCTATCTCAAAGTCTGAACTACTTCACTTCTGTGGTGTGTGTGCTTAAGAACAGATAACTTGTCCTAGGATGGGATAAAGGATAATCTTGCTTCTCCCAAGGTTAGGGACGGGGAGAGGGAGAAGAGAAAGAAAAAGTAAAAGTGTCAGTTTTAAAATAAGCGGCTATGGAAGAGCAACAAGGGTTATGTTCAAAGTATGAAGTGGATCTCTGCTACGATACATATATAATCATATATATCATCATATATACATATCTCCTTCCTACTGAAAACATTTACTAAGTGATCCTTATGTGGCATGCAGCATATTAGAAACACAAGTACATAAAACTCGTGTACATAAAAATATTTTAAACCAGATATGTTTTATCTTTCATAAAATTGGAATATATTTTTAGGAATTCATTTAAAGGGCAGGGTAGAGCATGTGCTTAGTATGTATCACACCCTGGGATTTATACCAAAACTACCAAAAAAAAAATTCAATTATTAGAAAAGAATTTGATGCACAAAAGAAATCTAAATATTGATCTTTCTGCTGAGGTTAATTTTAGGTTTTGTATTTTATAATTCTAAAAGCAAATTAGTAGTCAATAAAACTGTATAATTACAATAAACCATCCCAGAATTAAATCAGAAAGTAAAAACAAAGCCCAAATTAACAAAACATGTATATATTAATCTATTTTCACTATAATTTTGTTAAGTGGAAGGCTAAAATTCATGTTATGGTAAGACATACAATAAATGTTAGCTAATATAAACATGTAGAAAACTTGTTACAATAAACAATACAACTGAAATCATACACTAGAGTCATAATTTACTGTAATCATTTTTCCTTAAACGAGAAGTAAAATACTAGTATGACAGAACTTCATAATATATGGAGAGAGATAAACAAATTCACTATTAATCCTCATTTGGACATTTTATTTTCTGGGATCCTAGCCACAATTCTTTAAAAGTCTGTTTTTTAATGCCATATTTTTCTATCAATTTAGACAGTATGTTACCATCTCTTGTAGTATTTGTTTTCTTTTCTTTTTAATTGTAGGTGGACCAAATTCCTTTAATTTATCTATTTTTATGTGATAGTGATTGAACCCAGTGCCTCACACATGCTAGGCAAGCACTCTACCACTGAGCTACAACCCCAGCCCATAGCATTTATTTTCTTAGCAGAAATAATCAAATTCTCCCCACCTCTAAAAGACCCCTTCTTTCTTTAAGAATTTTGTAAATGCCAACTATAGAAGAACCAACCCTTTGAAGTCATTCTGCAGTGACTAAGGAGACATATCTTTGTATCTTGATAAAAGAGTGCTCTTAAACTCTCTTATTAAGGCTAGCATGATCTGGAAAACTAATGCTTTACAAGGGAAAATATATACCTTGGAACTTCTAGAGGAGCTTTAACTATTCAACCCATGCATAAGTAGTTAAAAAAATAAACACTTCTCAGGTGGGGGTTGTGGCTCAGTGGTAGAGCACTTTCCTAGCATGTGTGAGGCACTGGGTTCGATTCTCAGCACCACATATAAATAAATGAATAAAATAAAGGTTCATTAATGTTTAAAAAATGTTTGAAAAAATAACTAATGAGAACATCTTATATTTTCATCATGTTTAAATCTGCTTTTATTCTCTTTTTGTACATGGTCACCCAGTTTCATGATTGTAGCACTTCAACCTGATCCTCTCATTTGTCCAGAAAAATGTGCAAGCAAGCTAACAAACTGATGAAAAATTTGTCAGCTAGCAAAGACCTGGCTTAAGTCAACAGGGCATGTTGTTACTGTGGTCCTTGTCCCTCCACACCCCCATCCCATGCCAATCCAATAATGAGGACACAATTTTGAGAAAAAGGAAAAACAAGTTTTATTGCTTTTCTAGCAAAGGAGAAACACAGGGAGCTCCTGTCTCAGAGGCTGTGATTCTGAGTATTGGAGGGAATAAAGGGCTTTTACAGTAAACAATACAAAGGCTCCCTTCACCTTGGTCCTTACAATCAGAAGGCCCCTGCCTCAGTCTGGCTGGGCACAATTCAGGAGCCACTTATCAAGCAGAAACGAACTTTATTTTTAGAACACACATGCCACACCACACGAGTTCTTCAGGAATTCCCTCAGAGCCCAACTGCCACCACGGGCTTCCCACAAGCCTCTCAACCCCGGGCACCCTCCTGCTCTTGAGGCCGATTGGCTGGGTCGCGTGGGTGGAGCCAAAAAAGTCCCCCAATGAGCAGCTCCATGGTCTGAAAGGGCGGGGAAACAGCCCAATGAGCATCACAGCAGAGGAGCCAATCAGCTGGCAGCTAGAAGTTTGCTGGGGCCACTGTGAGCCAATCATCAGCTGGCAGCTGTAAGTTTACTGGGGCCCATGTGGCTCTCAACAGGCCCCGTCCTCTGTAATATGATGACCAGCTCTGGGGCCAAGGAGTGATTCAAAGTCTACATTCCAAATGTGTCTTGTCAAGGGGATCATAATTCACTTGTAGTCTTGAAAGATAGTCATTTCTTAGGGTCTTCTAGATGCTTCCCAAAATCTGAATTACTTCATTCCTGTGGTATGTGTGCTTAAGGACAGATAATTTGGCCTAGGATGGAAAGAAGGATAATCTTGCTTCCCCCAAGATTAGGGACAGGGAGAGGGAGAAGGAAAAAAAATGTCAGTTTTAAAATAAGTGGCTATGGGGCTGAGGTTGTGGCTCAGCGGTGGAGCGCTCGCCTGGCACATGCGAGACGCTGGGTCCTCAACACCACATATAAATAAAATAAAGGTATTGTGTCCAACTATAACTAAAAATATATATAAAAAATAAGTGTCTATGGCAGAGCAGCAAGGATAGTGTTCAAAGCATAAATGGGCCCCTGGTATCCTATTATATTCCTCAGTAAGCAACCTGTCTTCTTCAGGAGAAATGCAGACCTCAAATGCAGATAAGAACACATTATCTGTCAGCATAGACCCAAGCGAACTAGAATTGTCATATGCAATGGATCTTGAAAATCCTGATGTCATTTTGCTGTCATCAAGAGGTAGATTTGAGCTGGACTGGCAAACCTACCTTCCCTTGAGAGTGTCCCTTTTTTTTATTCCTTGAATCAACTCATGCCTGCTACTCTGAGTGAAATGTCTGAAATCTTTCTAACATGATCAGGCAAGAAAGGACTGCCTTGGCTGCCTCTGATTGATGGTAGGCCCATGCCCTGCAACACCCAGACAGGTAGTGCCATGTGGATGGAGCATCTCTAGCAGTGACTCTGGGCTGCCCAGGAGGCTAGAGACCAGGGTCCAGAACCAATGAATGCAAGATCAAAGTCAAAAGGAAGAGCAGGACCTGACAGTTCTCTCTCTTGTCCACACAAGGCAGACTGGTCTCTGTTGATTGATAGGGGAAAGACAGATGTGAGTGGTAGAACATGAGGTTAAAGGAATAATTCTATAAAATGGGCCCACCATGATGATCCCCACATACTTTCACTTTAAAAGATTTTTTTTAAAAATATTTTTTAAGTTATACATGGGCACAATATCTTTATTTTGTTTATTTATTTTTATGTGGTGCTGAGGATGGAACCTAGGGTCTCACACGTGCGAGGCAGGCGCTCTACCTCTGAGCCCCAGCCCCAGCCCATACTTTCACTTTAAAAAAAAATAATTTACCAGCAGCCGTGCCAGGCTTAAGTCCACAGGATATGTTCCAGTCCTCAGCAAACAACCTGTTATCTGCAGGAGAAATGCAGGCCCAGAAATGCTGATAAGAAGAACACAAGTTACTATGAGGGAAGAATTTTTGTGACCCTTACAGAGGCCAGATCCCTTCTCACCATAAAATTTTTGTAAGAATAGGTTCTAATTAGAACTGATTAGCATGGGCCAAAGTGACTAGAGTTGTCATGACAATGAAGACTGATGTCATTCTGTTGTCAGTCAAAAGTCAAGAGGTGGTCCTGGGTGGGACTCTCTGGATACTTCCCTGAGACTCCCCAAAAAACTGATGGCAGGAGAATGTCCCCCTTCCACCCTTTCCTAACCCTTCTAATAAATTCTTGCCTGTTATTATGAGCAATATGTCTGAAAAATTTCTGGCCTAAGAACCAAGGTGAAGGGAGCCTTTGTAGTTGCCTTAGTTTTGCAGAAGGCCCCGTGCCCTATAATATGATGACCAGCTCTGGGCCAAGAGACCTCCATGGGGTCAGCCATGACTGTTAGTTGCAGTGAGGGAAGTTTTGGTAGTGCTGAATCTGGGAGGTTCCTGTGGTGGCCTTCCTGGGTCTTAAGAAGGATTTCTTGCACTGTGCTCAGTACTTCTTGGACCGGCACCAAGAGGTTTTTTACTCTATCCACCTCCACCTGGGCTGAGGGAAGCTGTACTTTGCCCAGCAGGGGAGCTCTCTTTCTACAATGGGATCAATGGGATCATTCTACTGGGACCTGGAGGGGCACACCTCCCGTTCAGCTTCCTGCACTGCCTTTAGGAGTGCATTTCCCAAGCCTCTACCCACTACTGGGCAGAGAAGTCTGGCAACTGCTGGAGCACAGGCAGTAGTCAGGCCTTCCAGGAGCCCAGTCACTGCTGGCCTAGCATATCCTGGCATATGTGTATAAATGTGTGGGGTGATGGGGTGGGGGGTGTCCTGATTTTGTACACAACAGTTCTGTGGCCATGACTGGAGCAGCATAACAAGCTATCTTCATAGTCTGGCTTATGCACAGTGCATCATCTTCAAAAACAACTGTGAGTTCCTCCATAACCTCCTAAACATCAACGATTTCCTGGCAGTCATGCAGTGTTCCATCTCCGTGCTACTGACCATATTTGCAAGCTAAAACTTTCAACTTCAGAGGCTTGAAGTCACTTTAAGGGTGCTCAAAACAATGAGGAGTTTGGGTGCAATTTAGCTTGCTCTCGCTTCATTGGTCATCAGTTCCTTGGTTGACTCTCAGGCAATGTCTCCAAAGATAGTTGTTACTTGTGTTTGTGCTGCCAATGCAATTATAGGAAGTGAACAGGACTACTCTGGAGCTGAGAGTTGAGGCATCAGGCCATTTCCACGCGCACTGAGCACGGTTAGCTCCTGGGCTGCGAGGGTGTGCACAGCGCCCGGCAGCTCCTTCTGAGCATGCGCACTTGTGTGTAGCCGTGTTGCCTGTCTGTTCTGCGGTTGTTGACAGATGCCTACCTAACCCGAGCTGCCCTGCTGGGATGCTGTAGAGACACTAGATTGGCTAATATCTATCTAAACCCCAGTGTTGGTTTCTGGAGGAGAAGACAGCCCAGCGGGGGAAAGGAAGTTGCCTCTAATGCCCAACAATGGAGTACACCTAGAAGAAGTTTGAGAGGTTTGTTGCCTTAGGCTTTGGGAGCAAGGTGGTAGGATACAATCCAGTCAGCAAGCTTCACGGAGCCGCAAGGGATGACGATGAAGCCCTGGTGACAGTCTCCTTTCTCATAGGGAAAGTTGTGTGAATGACATATACAAAAAGAACAGGTAATAGAGTCTGGGAGCCCAGAGGCCCTAGGGGGAGGTGAGGCCAACACGGCAGCCCAGGGAGAGGGGAAAGAAGGGAGGCCAGCTTTCCTTTCACCAGAAGGCTTGGATTTCATGGCTCCACAGGCGCCTCAGCCCCTGGGACCTGCACACCTTGGAGAGACTTAGTGCCCAGGCCCTCTTAATGAGCCGCAAATGACAAATAAAACTTGAATTCCGGCGGACAGCATGGTGAGAAAGAGAGAGTGGTGTGCCTGGGAGCCTCCTGGGGCAGGACTCTCTGCCTCCACCCTGCAGACACCTGGAGCCCGGGTTGTGGCTGCCCATTGGCGGGGCCCAGGTAGTGAAGGGCCAGTGAGCCTATCAGCGGTCCTGTCTCCAGGACCCTGTGGCTGCAGCAGCCTGCTAGAGCCCAGACCGGAAGCCTGGGCTGAGGATGTTTGGGTGGAGGCAGCTTCCCCAAAGCTGCAGAGGCTGTTAGGGGCTTCGAGGACCCAAGAAGACAGGTGGACGCCAGAAAGCTCTGCCACACTTAGTCCCGGGCCACGCAATCAGGGCCCTGGGGTGACCCCTCTGAACTGGTTAGATGAGCCCTCACCTTGTCCCCATAACGGCTGGGCAACGGTCTTAATGGTCCCTGGTGTTGGTCCACCTTTTACTGGAAACGACAAGGTGATGCACATTTGATTGATTGGACGTGACCACCACCCTTTGGGAAGATTTTACTGGTCATTTGTAGAAGGTCTGTGCATAGAATATGAAATTCAAAGAAAACTCTTGCTACATCAGGACATTCTAGCTGTAAGGAGGTTGCCTACCTATGGTAGAGTTGGGCTTGGTGGGCACTCCTGTAATCCCAGCAACATGGGAGGCTAAGGCAGAAGGATCACAGGTTCTCAGCCTCAGAAATTTAGCAAGACCCTCAACAACTTAGTGAGAACCTGTCTCAATATATAAAGGTCAGGGAATGTAGCTCAGTGGTAAAGCACCCCTGGGTTCAGCAGTTGGCATAAAATAAGACTATAAGGAGGAAAAGAGAAAAATATTGTAGAATTATAAAATACTCTTGAATTGTTTCATTTTTCAATTTTGAATTGATTCTATTATTCTTTGAATTATCAGATTATCTGAGTATTAACATGAGAATGATTCATGACTGAGGTTGTACTTAAATGTTACAGTGCTTGCCTAACCTGTGTGAGGCCCTGAGTTCCATTCCATAAGTGGGGAAAAGTGGAAGGATGGTTCAATTTTTTATATTTCAGATTTGATGCAATTGACATTGATGATAAAAATTCAAACTCCAGCCTCACATATTTAAAATTGCTCTCCAAATTGTTGACTTAAAACTAAAGAAAATAAATATACAGTATTTATTTGGGCTGTAATTATTTTAAAGTATGTCCTTTTAAGCTGGGGAGGGTGGTGCATGCCTGTAATCCCAGGGGCTGGGAAGGCTGAGGCAGGAAGATTGCAAGTTTAAGGCTAGACTCCACAACTTAGTGAGACCCTAATCAACTTAGACCCTTCTCAAAGTAAAAAAAAAGGGCTGGGGGTGTTCCTTAGTGGTTAAGCACCTCTGGGCTCAATCCCTGGTATATATTTAAAAAAAAGTATGTTCTTTTAATTTTCTTTAGATACAACAGAAGTTTCAAAAAATTCAGAGCACTTAGGAGAGAATAATGATGCTTCAATAAGAAGTCAGATGGAACTCCAAATTAAACACCTGGTATCTGAAATGTCTAAAATGAAAACTCAAGAATCCTAATTAAATACAACTAGAATAATATAAACAACTCTTATCTAGGTGAATCCAGAATTAGAAAATCACTGCCACCTAAAGTAAAGAAGTAAGTCAAAACCAGGAGCCCAGTCACTGCTGGCGGAGCAGATCCTGGCATGACCCCATTACCATCAGTTCCTTGGTTTGTCTCTCAGGCAATGTCCCCGAGATAGTTGTTACTTGTGTTTGAGCTGCCAATGCAATCATTGTGAAGTGAACAGGAAGTGAACAGGACTACTCTGGAGCTGAGAGTTGAGGCATCAGGTCATTTCCACATGCATTGAGCACGGAAAAGACTCAGAAAAGAACTTAAGGTCCTTAATTTGCCTTTAAGGCATAACTTTTAATGATACGGGTTCATGAGATTAGTAGGATGAACACAAAAGCTAGCTAGACAATATAATTTGGGAGAATAATGTTCATAAATGAACATTACTTTTGAAATATTAGTCCAGGAAGTTTATATCCCCCTCTTTTTTTGCATTCATATGGCTTTCTCCCTTCATATTCTTCTATGCTTAACTTGGCCTATCTAACTTTCAGCTAAGGATTTTCAAAATTTTATAATTCAGACAGAATATGTGACCAAATTGCTTCTAAGCATTTCTTTTCATAGAAACATTAAAATATTTAATTGTTGTTTGAAAGATTACAACTGAGACCCCAGCTGTCCAGAATTGCTAGCACTAACCCCCTCTGGGCACATTCTGACACCTGGTAAATTAACTAGTTTTGATTGTGATCTTTAATATGGATATGGATCCTAGAGACAACTGTCCTTTGTGGTTTTTCTTCCTACATTAAGGCTCACTTATGATATTGGGAAAGATTATCACAGAGAGGATAAAATAATTCCATGGTCAGTGTTGGGGGTATGGAAAACAAATGCGCAGGTCCTCCTCTGTCACCTTGGTAACAAAATTATGAGCTAATCATCTTGGAGCTGCTTTAATTTTTTTTGATCACCAACCCAGCTACCTGTTCTGCTCCAGTGGTTGTTGCTCTGAATTATATCACAGTTCCAAATGTTTAATTTATCCAGTTAATGGGTAGAATGTAAAGATGGTGACAGCAAATGCCTAAAAATATATTCAAGTGATTTTTTTTAAATTCCTAAACTAGTTTACTAAATGCAAATGTGTCTAGCTTTATCTTATTTTCTAGTTGTATGTGTTGCTTTAATTCAACATAGTGTTGCTGCACAGCAGGACTGTCTTGCCTGCTCTCAGTGCTACCCAGAACAACTGGATGCCAATAAGGGTTGTAACAAAGAAGGCTATGTCCCTCTTCAACAAATGGTAGACTCCATTGGCCCTCTCTTGCTATCAGAAGGGGCCAAATATGCATTGAGTTGTGTGGACACAGTTACAGGCTTGATGTGAGCCTTCCCCAGCAGAAGAACCAACCAAAAGGAACTAGTTTGGTTAAGTGATCCACTTGGCTGAGTGCCATGCATGGCACATCACAGGTAATGGAAAGTGACCAAGGAACTCATTTTACAGGCCATGACCAGGACATATTATGGACTTTCCACCCGCCATGAAATCCAACAGAAGCTAGATGGATTGAAAGAATAAATGTCCTGCTGAAACAAGCCTTAAGAGTGACTCTGTGCAGGGTGGGCTGCTCATCTGCCTGGGCACAGAGGACCCTAAATGAGAAACCTAGACATCAGCAGCCTACAGCATTGAGGTTACAGATAAAGGACTCTTCCACTGAGCATTTTCTTAAGCCAGTCTGGGGCACAAATAACAACATATGTTGCTGACCCCTCAAGACAGCACATTGGAACACGGAGCATTAGTGGGTCATGGACTGTACAAGGAAGTCCCTACTGGTTTGCCCTACTGACCCCTTGAGGGGAGGGAGAATCTCTAAACTTACAAGTAAAGCCTACTGTGTTGGGAACCTGGTCCTCACAAGTACGGGTGATGTTATCCTTGGGTGTGTCACTTTAAGACAGTTATATATCCGGGAGGTGTCTTATTCTCTCCGTACCTCTGAAGGGAAAAAGGACAGGTTGGCATGGTGTACTTGCCCAGGCAAGCCTACTGGGCAAGCTGCTTTACTAACACACGATCGTACAGTGGCCTGTCTACTGCCTCTTGGAGCTGATTTGCGATTATTGGTGTCTATTAAACGTTTGCCTTATTCTCTGTGGGCTGGCAATAAGAGACCTATTCCTGGACTGAGTAAAGGAAGCTGCACATCATGCCAGCCACACTGACTGTTGGCTCTGCCCAGAACGCCCTGTGACTGCAGCACAAGGACTTCCCTGGGCAGTCCAACCTACAAATGAGACAGAACAGACTTGGATAAAACAGAACTGGGCTAAAACTCAGTCTCTCATGCTTTAATCCAAGTGTCTAAACAAATCCTACCTTGATTACCTACCTTATCATGCTTGCTGGTAGGTTCTTGTGCTGTTGGTAGATATGGATGCAGGGTGTCTTGGGAGCACTGTCCTAAGGGTCTCACAGAAGACATAGGACTGTTTGAGATTGTGAGGGACATAAATGGGCTTCCAAGACACTGAAGATGTGGTGTGTTGCGTTAAACACTAATCAGTTCCTAGGAAAGCTTGCAGAAAGATAAAGATAAACCCACCGATCATGACTGTGCATGCCTTTAATCCCTCTGACTCGGAGGCTGAGGCAGGATGATTCCAAGTTCAAAGCCAGCCTCAGCAACTTAGCAAGGCCCTAAGCAACTTAGTGAAACCCTGTCTCAAAATAAAATATAAAATGGGCTGAGGATGTGGCTCAGTCAGTGGTTAAGCGCCCCTGGGTTCAATTCCTGGTTCCAAAAAAAAAAAAAAAAAAAAGAAAGAAAGAAAGAAAACAACAACAAAAAGATAAACACCACATTTCACTAGGATCAAGGTTGCCCACCCTAACTAACTGGGTCCAGGAGAAAGACTTACAAGGGGTGTGCAGAAAACTCTGGTCAGCAGGAAGTGTGGTGTGCCAGTTGGTCATTTTATAGAGTGGAAGCAATTTCCTTTTCAAATTGGTGTTTTGAGATTAGTGACAGTGGGGAGAACAGCTGTTTATGGTTTTGTGAAGCAAAAATGTCATGGAATGAGGGGGAAGGTTAGTATGGAAAGATTATTGCCTGCAGTTCTCCCAAACAAGCAAGCACAGATCCTGCATACAATCCTCCTCTGCCATGCTTGGAGTGGTTGGAAACCCCATAAGGATCTGAGATCCTGCACACCCAAGCTCATTGAGGGACTCCAGAATTGGAGTCTGCAGTACAGTTTGGCCCACAGGCTCCATGGGTAAGGGTTTTGTGGGTATCTCATCCCAATGTACACAAAGCCAACATGGGGGGTGATTTACCTCTGCAAGTGCAAATGGCCCTCAATACTTCCTGGTAAGCAAGGAGGAGAGTATCTCACATTAAAGACCCCACAATCAACACTGGCCAGTTTGAGAATTGAGAAGAAACCAGTGGAACTCTAGTTACTTCCCAGAAACCTCCCAAAGCTGGTGAGTTTAAAACTAGGGGTTGTGGAAATAAGTGTCTACATTTTAATTACATCAGCAAGGAAAAATCATAAACTTTTATTGTTGGTATTTTTACAAGTGGTTTTGTATGGTTTTTCTTCATCATTAATGTTTTCGTTGTTTGGTGTAATTCATATAGTCTTTTCATTGTTTTATTCTTTGTACTTGTTTCTTTCCTTTTTTATTTGCTTTATTTTTCAATTTTTCGTCCTCATTCTCCTTCAGTCTTTCTCTACCACCACTTTTTTCTATTTCTTATCTTTTTTTCAATATATTTTAGTATCAATTTTATTTATTTATTTATTAATATTTATTTTTTTAATTGTAGTTGGTCACAATACCTTTATTCCATTCATTTATTTTTATGTGGTGCTGAGGATCAAATCCAAGGCCCTGCGCATGCTAGGCAAGCGCTCTACCACTGAGCCACAATCCCAGCCCTTAGTATCAATTTTAGAATCACTAATGTCTAATTATTTTTGTATTCTACATTATTATTAATTATAATTCTATATTTTTAATTGATTTTATTTTTTAAATACACAATAGTGGAATGCATTACAAAATTTTTCATATATTTGTATATAAAGTATGTTCACTCCAATTCATGCCTTTATATATGTACTTTGGTTTGGTTCTTTGTTTTTTTTTTTGCATTACAATTCTTATTACACATATATACCACAATTTTTCATATCTCTGTATATAAAGTATATTGACTCCCAATTCTTCATACATGTATTTGGATAATGATGTCCATCACATTCCACCATCCTTGCCAACCCCCTGCCTCATCCCTTCCCCTCCCACCCCTCTTCCCTATGTAGAATTCATCTAATCCTCCCATGCTCCCCCCTCCCTACCCCACTATGAGTCAGCCTCCTTATATCAGAGAAAACATTTGGCAGTTGTTTTTTTGCGATTGGCTAACTTCACTTAGCATTATCTTCTCCAATGCCATCCATTTACCTGCAAATGCCATGATTTTATTCTCTTTTACTGCTGAGTAAAATTCCATTGTGTATAAATGCCACATTTTTTTTTTATCCATTCATTCACTGAAGGGCATCTAGGTTGGCTCCACAGTTTAGTTTGTGAATTGTGCTGCTATAAACATTGATGTGGCTGTGTCCCTGTAGTATGCTGTTTTTAAGTCCTTTGTTTTTTAGTCTGAGGAGAGGGATAGCTGGGTCAAATGGTGGTTCCATTCCAAGTTTTCCAAGGAATCTCCATACTGCTTTCCATATTGGCTGCACAGATTTGCAGTCCCACCAGCAATGTATGAGTGTATCTTTTTCCCCACATCCTCTCCAACACTTATTGATGTTTGTCTTCATAATAGCTGCCATTCTGACTGGAGTGAGATGATAAGAATGGTTTTGATTTGCATTTTTCTGATTGTGAGAGATGATAAGCATTTTTTCATATATTTGTTGATTGATTGTTTATCATCTTCTGAGAAGTGACTGTTCAGGTCCTTGGCCCATTTGTTGATTGGGTTATTTGTTTTTTTGGTGCTTAGCTTTTTGAGTTCTTTATATACCCTAGAGATTAGTGCTCTATCTGATGTGTGAGGGTGAAAAATTTGCTCCCAGAATGTAGGCTCTCTATTCACCTCACAGATTGATCCTTTTGCTGAGAAGAAACTTTTTAGTTTGATTCCATCCCATTTATTGATTTTTGGTTTTAATTCTTGTTCTATAGGAGTTTTATTAAGGAAGTTGGGGCCTAATCCCACATGATGAAGATTAGGGCCTACTTTTTCTTCTATTAGACACAGAGTCTCTGGTTTAATTACTAGGTCCCTGATCCATTTTGAATTAAGTTTTGTGCATGGTGAGACATAAGGATTTAATTTCATTTTGTTACATATGGATTTCCAGTTTTCCCAGCACCATTTTTTGAAGAGGCTATCTTTTCTCCAGTGCATGTTTTTGGCACCTTTGTCTAATATAAGATAATTGTAATTTTGTGGGCTAGTGTCTATGTCCTCTATTCTGTACCAGTCTGTCTTGGTGCCAATACCATGCTGTTTTTGTTACTATTGCTCTGTAGTATAGTTTAAGGTCTGGTATAGTGATGCCACATGTTTCGCTCTTCCTGCTAAGGATTGCTTTAGCTATTCTAGGTTTCTTATTTTTCCAGATAAATTTCATGATTGCTTTTTCTATTTCTATGAGGAATGCTATTGGGATTTTGATTAAAATTGCATTAAATCTGTATAGTGTTTTTGGAAGTATGGTCATTTTGATAATATTAATTCTGCCTATCCAAGAGCATGGTAGATCTTTCCATCTTCTAAGATCTTCTTTGATTTCTCTCATTAGGGTTCTGTAGTTTTTATTGTATAGATCTTTCACGTCTTTCATTAAGTTGATTTCCAAGTATTTTTTTTTTTTGAGGTTATTGTGAATGGGTTACTTTTCCTCATTTTCTTCTCAGAGGATTTGTCACTGATATACAGAAATGCCTTTGATTTATGGGTGTTGATTTTATATCCTGCTGTATTTTGTCAAATGCTTTTTCTGCATCTATTGAGATAATCATATGATTCTTATCTTTAAGTCTATTGATGTGATGAATCACATTAATTGATTTCCATATGTTGAACCAGCCTTGCATCCCTGAGATGAATCCCACTTGATCATGGTGCACAATCCTTTTGATATGTTTTTGTATTCGATTTGCCAGAATTTTATTGAGAATTTTTGCATCTATGTTCATTAGAGATATTGGTCTAAAATTTTCTTTCTTTGATGTGTCTTTGCCTGATTTTGGGATCAGGGTGATATTGGCCTCATAGAATGAGTTTGGAATTACTGCCTCTTTTTTCTATTTCCTGAAATAAATTGAAGAGTATTGGTATTAGTTCTTCTTTAAAGGTCTAGTAGAACTTAGCTGTGTATCCATCCAGTCCTGGGCTTTTCTTAGTTGGTAAGCTTCTGATTGCTTCTTCTATTTCCTCACTCGATATTGGTCTATTTAAATTGTGTATATCTTCCTGACTCAATCTGGACAAATCGTATGACTTAAGAAATTTGTCGATGCCTTCAATGTCTTCTATTTTATTGGAGTATAATATTTCAAAATAATTTCTAATTATCCTCTGTATTTCTATAGTATCTGTTGTGATATTACCTTTTTCATCACGTATGCTGGTAATTTGAGTTCTCTCTCTCCTTCTCTTCATAAGTTGAACACCTGGTATCATTTCTCTCTCTTGCCTGGAGATTTCCCAGGACCTATTCTCTCTGTTATGCTCCATACTTTAGTCCCCTCCCCTCTCTTACTTATGAGAGCCCAACTGAGGAACTTTTACCCCCAGGATCACACCAGGTGGGCAGTGCCCTGGTTGCACTGCACTCCTGTCCAACTGAGAGCTGTTTTTGTGTTGGATGGTCACTGTGCGGAGTTATCTCCGCTGGGAAGGGGAGAGTTGGAAACCAGGTACCTGCTCAAGTGGAGATCCTATCTGATAGCCATGCCCACCAAAAATGGAGAGAAAGGTTTTCCAGATGGAGTTGAACTGCTTCCAGCGCCCTGGTGTCTGGTGAGGTGGTGGGAGCTGGGTGATGGCCTTGATCTCTGGATAGGTAGCATCCGAGGGACCTGCGTGGGAGCAGAGCGCAGTCTGCAGTTCTGCAGAGGCGCTGATAGGTGATTCTGCAAAGCCTCTTGAGAGCCGTGGGTGAGCTAGAACTATGGGTTTTGGGTCCGGAGTCCAAGTCCTACTCAGACAAAGAGGCTCTGATTTCTGCGTGGGTTGTCACAGTGCTGATGATTTCTGCAAAAATCCCTCTACATTATTAATGTATATTATTAATATAGAGATAATTTTAAATAAGTTTTTTATTATGTCAACATGCACTTTGCTTCTAAGTTGTTGCTATTGCTGGTGGTGGTTCTCTTAAAGTAGGTTGTTTGAGTTGGGGTTTTGACAATTAAGCATAAACCCTGCTCACAGCATATCAACAAAAGAAATCTGCTCAATAAAATGAAATACATCTAGAAGAGAAGAGAAGAGAAATCTATTCAAACACATGTACAAACCTCAGCATATGAACACAGGAAACATGAGAATAAGGCAAGAAGACACTGCTAAAAATTCCTAATTCCCCAAGAACTGAATCTATACATATTGAAGTGGAGGAAATGCTGGACAATATATTTAAACAATTGACTGTGAAGATAATTAAGGAACTAACAGAACTATGAAATAATGAAGGCAAAACAGATTTTGAAAGAACATTCCAATAAGGAGACAGAATTTCTGAAAATATCACAAAAAATTGGAAATAAGTTCATTAGCTCAAATAAAAATCTGAGTGGGAAATAATCACCAGTATCAGGCAGAAGAGTGAATGTTAAAGTTCCTAGAGTTCATCTGTACTTCACATCAAATAAATGTAACCGATGTCCATGGAATATTCATCTGCCAACAACAGGATACACATTCTTTTCAGCCACACAGAAAACTTTCTCTATAGTAGATCATCTATTAGGACAATAAAACCAGTCTTAGCAAATACAAAATCAATTCCCTCCACCTTACTATATCATAATGGCATGAAATTAGAAATCAACAGCAAGAAAAACTACAGAAACTGAACATATGGATGAACAATATACTTTTAAATGAATGGGTCATTGAAAAAGTCAGGGGAAATGCCATGTTCTTATTTGCATGTTTTTTCTATTATAATCACAAAATAATTATGATGGTGGTTATCCCACACCTGGTTTCATGGACATTCTAGGATGTTAGGAGTAAAATGATAACCAAACATGGTGGCGCATGCCTGTACTCCCAGCAGTTTGGGAGACTGAGGCAGGAGGATCACAAATTTAAGGACAGCCTCAGCAACTTAGTGAGGTCCTAAACATCTCAGCAAGACCCTGTTTCAAAATAAAAAGGGCTGGGATGTGGCTCAGTGGTAAAGCAACCCTGGTGCCTACTCCTCCATCCCGCAAAAGTAAAATGATAGACATATGTGACCCAGTGTTCTTTTTATCAGAATGTCCTCCTACTAAACATTCACATGACTCTTTCCCATCCTTTAGTTGTGAGCTTAAACGTCACTCTCAAAAAATTCTTCTCTGAGTGACTCCTGAATTCTACTTCCATTTCTCTTCCCATTCAAACTACAAGCTCCTTAAATTTAAAAGACATAAGGATTACATTTCTTTCAGGTCTTTATTAAAATAAACTTTTAAATGAGAAGAATCTAGTTTATATCATATTTAATAATATAGACAGTTCCTATAATTATTTCTGAATTATTTGTTATGTTTTTAAACATCTTTCATCCTGACACTCTTTCTCAGTATGGATATTGATCTTGCCTTTCTTAAGTGAATTCTTCCTAATCATCTCCCTTCTCAGCTTCACATTCATCTAGCTGTTCTTTTGGCTTGCTTTCTAATTCTTTTCTTCCATAATGGCATACCCAAGAATTGTTTACTTCCACAAATTAAACGTTAATCCCTGAGCACACAGACTGTGGTCCTGTGGGCTGAACATATGACTTCCTGGTACAGCCCACATAATGCCAAAGCTCTGCAGGTGTGAAGAGCTTGCTGCTTCTCAGACATTGACCAGGCCACTTGAAACAGACTAATGACCACTGGACAGTGTATGCACATGCCTGTCTTTTTCCATGCACCTCGGATAGGAAGAATTCTTTACTCATTTTTTCATCTATTCTACCTTTTTTTCCCTCACATTTTTTATTGGTGTATTATAGTTTTAAATTCTACCTTCTTAATTATTACATTATTTTGTTTCACTCTATTTTATTACTTGTTATCCTTTAATAGAATCTTCTTTCTTCCAGTGTTTCACTCCCTCTTTTTAAAATTAATTTTACTGTTATGAACGTTTAACAATTAATTCCATAATATTTTGCCCCTTTCTTCTCTACTGTTAATGGTGTTTGGTTATTGTTCTTCTTATTAATTGCTTTTTTAAATATATGTCTATATCTGGGTTTTCTTTATGTTGTATTACTATTGTTTATTATTCTTCCTTCTGAGTTTGGGATCCATCCCCATGCCTTGAGGACATCTGGAAGGTCCTTTTCCACTTTGTGGCACCCACAGCATAGGTGAGAGAAATCTCACCTGCTCCAACTGAGACACAGTCCCACTCAAACCTTGGAAGATATTTCAACTTGGAAGATATTACAGGATAAAGAAAAGCCCCCAGCCAACATATACCATGTAGGTATGGCTAGAGAGCATTAGAATCCAGTCTCTGGACCCTCACTCCCATAGCAAGAGTATAGAAATGACAACTGTTATGGATAGTGCACCAAGGAGGTACCTCAGTCTAGGTCTCTTCCATACCCTTGCAGCAAGCACATTATTGACGTTGGAGGCGTGACCATGTGGTGGATCTTGAAGACTCCACTGTCTACAACACTCTTGCCACCAAAGTGACTCCACTCCTGCAAGATTTACAAATAAAGTTGGTGTCTTGGGCTCCAACAGTGCATACTGTCAAAACTCATGAATCACAGCCACAGAAGACATAGGAAAATTACACTACAAACTCCATTTGGAAATAATTTCAACACTACACAACAAACTAATAGCTCAGGACACATCAAGAGGTTATTCCCTAAGATAATCCACACATAAATGTGGAGAAGATATACACCCCCACAGGAGCACAAATCTTAACACAGAAAGAGAAGGAAGATGAAAAGGCAAGATAGCATGACTCCTCCAAGAGTTAGTTACTCTCTAGTGACTGATTCCCAAGATATGCAATAGATGAAATGCCAGAAAAAGAATTTAAAAGACTGTTTTAAAATGATTAGTGGGCTGGGGATGTGGCTCAAGCGGTAGCGCGCTCACCTGGCATGCGTGCGGCCTGGGTTCGATCCTCAGCACCACATACAAACAAAGATGTTATGTCCGCTGAAAACTACAAAATAAATATTTTTAAAAAATAAATAAATAAAATAAAATGATTAGTGAATTCAAAGAGGATACAAATAAGTAGCTGAATAAATGAAGGAAAACGGTACAGGATATAAAAGAGCAATTAGAGATTCTGAAAAAGAATCACATAGAAATCTTGAATTAAAGAGCTCAATCACTTAAAAAATTCAAAGTCACACCTGTGGACTATACCAAGTGGGGGAAAAAACATCAGAGCTGGAAGATGATGATGAAATGTCACATTCAGACAGTAACAACAACAACAACAAAAGAACAGAACATGCACAACCCATAGGACACATTGAAAAAACTAAAGAATTCAGGTGCAGACAATGGAATACAGACACAGGATATAAGCAATGCATACTTATTCAGTGAAATCATAGCGGAAAGTTTCTCAAATCCTGGGAAAGATATGGAAAGCCAGGTACAGGAAGCTTTTAGAACCCCAACATGGACAAGACCAGAAAAGAACCTCTCCACATTATATCATATAAAATTGTCAGAAGTACATTGAAAACTATAAATGAAAGAAGAACAACAGATTTCTCAACAGAAATTTTCAAGACTAGGATGAACACCCTTTCCATCCACTTTTCATTTTGTTGTTGTTGTTGTTGTTGTTTTAATTCAGGGCTTGAAATATACCATTTCATGCTACCCTGACCTTGACAGGGGGAGGGAACTGGGAGTGGGGAAGTAAGGAGAGGAAAGAAAAAGTAGGTCAAGTGGATAGAATTCAAGTATGATGTATTATGTATGGATGTGTCAACAGCAAAATTACTAATTTGTGTAAACAATAGGCGTCAACATTTATTGTAAAAATGAAAATCTGTTTTTATAACATTTGCTTTAATGTCACTATAGAGAAAAAACAACATCCTAATTTTAAAATATTTTTCTTATTTATACAAAGATATTTAAAATTTCAGTGACTGAAATTACTATAATTTTTTTCAGACAATATTATTTCAGATTATAAATTTCCTACAATTCATTGCTTCAATAATTTCTGGGTTCCAGCCTATAAGTAGAGAAAATTATATTATTTACACAGTGATTTTTTTTCCCAAAACTTTTTACTCTTAATTTTTTATATAGGGAGGGAACACCAAGAGTAATTCACTTTCAGAAGTCTTACCTGGCTGGATTGCTGTTTTTGAAATTTGTAGTTTCTGCTTTCCTATGTTGAAGAATTATTTTCCTATTGCTATGTATGAAAAAAGTAGTAGAACTTGTATTTAATACTGATATTGAAGCAGACCAAGTACCCCTACCCAAAAGACCCTTGCCATAGTTAAGCTTCTCCTCTTGTCACATCAGCAGGATGCCTGCAGGGGTTATTGTGGTTGGTAGTTTCCTCTTTCTTGCAAATGCCAGGTTTGCACCCAAAAGGTGTGACAGTCTGGAAGCTTGTTGTACAAAAAGATATCTCTGTTTTCTTGATAAAAACTTGTGAAACCTGTGTCTTGTCTAGAGAATAGAACACAAATCACTTGTCATATACCCCTCCAAACCCCCCATCCCTCACTGGATATAAAGTTCAAAGAATTTCCAAAATCTTTATTTAGAGGAAGAATTCTTAGGCTAAAGCCACCTCTGAACCCTGCAGTCAATAAACCTACCTCCTGAAAATTCCTCAGGTGTTTATCCTCTTCTGTCCTACTTCAATATGAAAAATATTAACTAAATATGTCAGTTCTTAATGTTTTAGACATCATACCTAATATCAGAACTTTATCCCATGCACTTGAAATTTGTAAGCCTATAAACATTTTATTAACCTGACGATTTATATTTTGTTGGTTTTTGTTGTTTCCTCAGGTCCTCACACGCTAACATTTTGTAGTTCTTTTTTTAATATTTATTTTTTAGTTGTAGTTGGACACAATATCTTTATTTTTTTTTTTTTTATGTGGTGCTGAGGATCCAACCCAGGGCCTTGCACGTGCTAGGTGAGCGCTCTATTGCTAAGCCACAACCCAGCCCCTATTTTGTAGTTCTTTAGTTACAGAAATTTGTCCACAACTACTATAACAACCTAGTATAAGTGTTCCAGGAAGAACTAAGAGATTCTTGGCCATTGATATCCCACATTAGGAAACATATTATTAATCACTCTCTCTTCTATATTACTTCCTATTGTTGAGGATGTCTGTACAACTTTGATTCATAGAAAATTGGTAAAGGGTGATAGTTTTCCCTGCATTGTGTAACCCAATGATAATTTTGTGCTCCTGGTGATTGAACAGTCTCTATATCCTGGGGAAGAGAATTCCCATTCTTGGCAACGGACCACCCAGCTGCTTGGCTAACTGGCCTGCCCAGCACTCTGCCTCTGCTGCAGCAGCTCCTGGGCTGACTCCCAGCCCTTTTCCAGGGAACTGGAGAGAGGCCCAAAACTCAGGCCTTGCTACCAGCCAACTGGGCCAGGGCGGTGGATCAGCGTCCTCCTCAGCAACTCTCCTATTGCTGCAGTGGAAGTGATCGTTTTATTTATAAATATCTCCTTAAATTAGATAATACAATTAGCACCCGCTATGAAATTAATCAATCACACCAAGGGCTTGGCTTGGACTACTATTATTTCTTTTCTACCTAATCAAATAGAATCAGCAGATCTCTGCAGGGTGGTGATGCTTTATCTCCATGTTGACTGCCAACTGACTTGGAAGACAAAACACTCCTTTATACATGGACAATGATGTTGTGATGAGGCTTAGCTCTTAAATCAATCTAGTTTTAGACATGCCTCATGGTGTTCTTGAGAGGCAGAATGTGTTGCAAGTCGCTTGGGAAAATTTCATCACTGTGGGAAAAAATCACCAGAGTTGCCAAGAATATTTGGCACCCCTCCTCCCGGAAACAGCAATATGGGGCCTACCACAATCAAAGAAAAGGTAGCAGATCTGTAACAAAGATCATAGGAAACTCAGATCTCTCCCTGTAACATGATTTGAAGCTATCTGACAGTTTTGAATGATTCCAGTTAATATATGCTGGCAGAAAAATATAAAGACCTCAAAGACTAATTCACCCTGAAGATCCAGGCTAACATGGGAGTTCCATATAAGGTTTTAAGTTGGGGAAACAGGGTCATTGTTCTATGAAGGCATTAACAAGGTATAATACACAATGGTATGAACTCCTCTAGGTTGGTGGCTATATTGGAAATGTCTGCCGAAAGTGAAGGGAGCACCTTATTTACTTCTCTCTAGGATCCTGTTGACTACATCATTTTTTTCACCCCAGGACTGTCATGTGTCAAGTTCCACCCTGCTTTAAGTCCCACACAAGGGACTTAAAAGGACTGTGGATTCAGCAAATCATATTGACTTTAGCCAATTCATATATGGTCTCTGTTATTTCTTGATGGTCACTGATGTTTGGTGGCAGCAATTTAGCTAGCATAGGCAAAACAATTGGGTGCTGTGTTTAACATATCCTCTTAATATTGGCTTTCCAGCTAACACATTCTTATTCCTATGCTTAATCTCTGGACAATGCAAATGGAATTCCTCTATAGTAGTTTGTAGGCATTTACCCCACAAGATATCAACACTTATTATGTATTCAGGATTGGGGATAATGAACACCAGGTAGGGGCAGGTGGTAGGCAGCCAAGCCACAGAATCAACATTAAATCTTTGACTCTCACTTATCCATCAATAGCAGTTAACCTGCCTGAAATTTTGCCAAGTACCGTATATCAATGTATACTCAGCTCCCATGTCCACCAATGCTGTTACTCTCTGAATATTTTTTGAAAATCAATGTACCGACAATACTATATATGGCCTTCAGTCCAGAGACTTGGCTTAGACCCCTGAACTTTTTTTTTTTTTTTTTAAATACCAGGGATTGAACCTAGGTGCACTTAACCCCTGAGCCACATTACTAGCACTTTTTTTTTTTTTTTAGTTTTCGGTGGACACAACATCTTTGTTTGTATGTGGTGCTGAGGATCGAACCCGGGCCGCACGCATGCCAGGCGAGCGTGCTGCTGCTTGAGCCACATCCCCAGCCCCTACTAGCACTTTTTATATTTTATTTAGAGAGAGGGTCTCACTGAGTTGCTTAGCACCTCACTTTCACTGAGGCTGGCTTTGAACTGGTGATCTTCTTTGGCCATTGGGATTACAGGCCCACACCATCGGGCCGGCTCCTCTATACATTCTAAGTAAGCACATCCTTGCAGTCAGCCTTCCCCGAAGGAACAGTGCTCTCTAGCTTTAACTCTTCCTGTTTTCTGTGGAGCTGAGCCTGAGTGACTGGCTCCTGGTTTGTGGCTAACTTTAATGATCACAGCAGGGACCCTGCCACCCTGCTGTGGCATTGTTTGCTTCTTTGGCTTTACCTCCACTACTTGGTTTCTTTTCTCTTTACCACTGTGGTCACTTTGAATGCTGTTTTCAACACTTGCTGCACACCTTCTCTTTGTGTTTTCAGGGTGTCCCCAATCTCAAATGGTGATCCCCACCCCTCCAAGAGGGAAGCCACCTCAAACCACATCAAGTCTGTGGCCTGCCCGGGATTTCTCCTGCAGACTTTATGCTTTTTCTCAACTCTGGAGTCAACAAGTTTCTCTCTAGGATCCTGTTGACTACATCATTTTTTTCACCCCAGGACTGCAAAGACCTAAATCCCAAAGACAGAACTTGGAGGACACAACAGAGAGGTTTTGTACACTTTATTACCCATAAAGTGGGCCAGGATACAGTGGAGAGCCTTACTGTGCCGACTAAGATATAGGATAAGTTGCGTGTACACTGCACAGGTGGCTTTCTTCAAATGTTTTATGAGCATATTCCTTTACTTACAACCAGGATCACTCTCTTCAGATTCTTTCCCAAGGACTGGAGATAAGGGGAGTAGCCAGCTCCCCCTCCCCAGTTTCCCTCTTTAACCACATTCTTTAGAGACCTTCTTATCTCACTGCAAGCCTTCCTAGGCACTGATTAGTGTTTAACCCAAGTGGACCAGGGATAGTACACTCATTGCGCGCGCGCGCGTGTGTGTGTGTGTGTGTGCGCGCTTGCACGCGTGTGTGTGTGTGTGTGTGTGTGTGTGTGTGTGTGGCTAAAGCTAGGAGGCCTAGAAGAGCCAAAGTAGAGAACTGCTGAACTATGGCTGAGTATAAAAGCATGTGCATGTATGAACTTAAAAAATGTTATAACTTTTGCTGGATGTGGTGGCCTGTTCCTGTAATCCCAGCAGCTCAGGAGGCCGAGACAGGAGGATCACAAGTTCAAAGCCAGCCCCAGCAATTCAGTGAGGCACTAAGCAACTTCATGAGACCCTGTCTCTAAATAAAATGTAAAAAAGTCTGGGGATGTGGCTCAGTGGTTAAGCACCCCTTGGTTCAATCTCTGGTACTGAAAACAACAACAACAACAACAAAAACCCCACATAACTTTTAAGTGTGTATTGACACAAAGATTCAGGGATTGGGATAGTCAGAATCTGGTAGCAAAATGTAATCATTATCAGACTGCAGGATCAGTTGTTTTATTTATTTTTTTAATTTAATTTTTTGGTTCTTTAGGTTTAATCCAGAGGTGCTTTACCACTGAGCTACATCTCCAGCCCTTTTTGTTTTTTTATTTTGATACAGTCTCACTAAATTGCTTATGGCCTTTCTAAATTACTGAGGTTGGCCCCAAACTCGTGATCCTCCTGCCTCAGCCTCTCAGGCCACTGGGATTACAGGCATGCACCACCTTAGGACCAGTTCTCACAGCAACATTGCAGCGACAACAGAACTGACAGAAACAAAGAATGATTGAAAGTCTTTTTTTTTCCCCTCCATCTGACTGGTGAAAGAGGATTACCTTCCTCGGTTTTAAGGAACTCCTTAGGTCTTTGGGAAATTCAAGAAAGATGTGGAAAATCTAGCTCCCAGGGGAAACTAAGGAGATTTTCTATAAAACTGGACATTTCAAGACCCAAGTAGCTAATTAGAAAAATAAAAGATGTGATAGTATTTGTACCCTGTGGGGTAGGGGTTATACTTGGAATGAAATGGATAATGCTGGGAACCCTAAGGATAAATGTTTAAAAAGTCCTGAGATATGAGCTACTGGCATGTCTCTGTAGTAGGGCACTTACCTAGCATTCATGAGGTCCTTGGTTTAATCCTCACCACAACCAAAAGGGAAGAAAGGAAGGAAGGAAGAGAGAGAAAGAATCAATCTCTGAGGCCAGGGGCTGTCATACATGTCTGTAATCCTAGTGTTTCAGGAGACTGAGGCAGGAAGATTATGAGTTCAAAGCCAGCTTTAGCAACTTAGCAAGGCCCTAAGCAACTCAGCAAAACCCTCTCTCAAAATTTTAAAAAGAGCTGGGTATGTGACTCAGTGGTTAAGTGCCCCTGGGTTTAATTCCCAGTATGGAGGGAAAAAAAGCTCTGAGATAGACTTTTTGCAGTATTTCTATTTGATAAAGACTAACTCACTACTATTCCACACATACCAAAACTATGAAATCTCACCTCATGTGATTATTTTAAACCCCCATTATTTAATGTTGATTAAATATTTAAAGTAAATACTTACACATTATGACGACTAGCAACAACATAAGATAATGCAGTCTGTCTAAACTTATTTTCAAAAGACATTAATACTACCCTGAAGAAGCAGCTTAACTATATTTTTTTATTTGTATCTCACAGCAAGCATGAGGGCTATTCTAAAATAACAGAGATAACTTCACCTTTAGGTACTTTTAGTAAAGTTATTTAAATAGTTAATTTGATATATTTTGCCATTTAAATAGCTTGCTTTACATATGCTAACAGATATAAGCATCTTGGGAGATCAAATGTTCATCTTTGCAAATCATCTCTAAGTCTAAAAGGAAAAAACAAAAAGGGAAACTTCTTATCCAAAGCGGGAGAATTAACAAACTTAAAATCCTCTGATGAACAAGAATCACGATGAGGTAATTTATCCATAATGGGTAAAGATTTCAATGAAGAATGCCCCATTTTCTTCCCTAGTCTGATGTAATATACTGGAACTCACAATAAGCTAAAGGTCATGCAAGTAAAAGCTATATCTGCAGGCTTAAAACAACAATAATAATGCTGGTGGTAATCACTGTCCTTTCAGTTAAGGACGCTGATAAGCATTTGCTAGGTGCTGAACTCCAGCTATGTGTATAATCTTATAGTGACCTTTCAAACAGCTATTACAGATTTAGTGATAATATTGTTTCCAAAGTGACTCACTTTGCAACTAGGAAAGCTCAGAATGCAACCCAGGTGTGTGGAATCTAAAGACAATTTCTTTCTCTTTGTCATCCACCAGTCCTATCTTCATTAAAAGAAACATTTATTCCATTAAAGCTATCTTTCTTCCCCCTTCCCATGCCAATTAAAAACAAAATCATCAAAATACATTAGAAAATAAGCAACATCTGGCAATAGCGATCAATACTCCCTTAGGGATAACCTAACATCAATATTCTACAAAGAAATTTAAAATGTAGAGTCATCCAAATGACAAAATGTTGACTTATGCTCCAAATAGCACTTTTTTTTTTAGTTGTAGATGAACACAATACCTTTATTTTATTTTATTTATTTTTTTTAAAGAGAAAGTGAGAGAGAGGGAGAGAGAATTTTAATATTTATTTATTTTTTTAGTTTTCGGTGGACACAACATCTTTGTTTGTATGTGGTGCTGAGGATCGAACCCGGGCCGCACGCATGCCAGGCGAGCACGCTACCGCTTGAGCCACATCCCCAGCCCCCCTTCATTTTATTTATCTTTTTATGTGGTGCTGAAGATCGAACCCAGGGCCTCACACATGTTAGACAAGTGCTCTGCCACTGAGACACAACCCCAGCCCTCCATATATATAATTTAAAGAAAAATTATATAAGAAGCAGAAGTTAAAAATACAACAGAAAGGTTAAGAAGTTCAATATTGAATCAAAAAGTAAAGTCCATAAATTATAAAACTACTATGAAACTCTATTAGCTAACGTAAGATCATGTGACCAACAAAATCAGATCATCAGCCAATAATTATAAATTCATGAATCACACACATAATCTTACCAGTCTGAATAAATGCATTTCTACCTAAAAATTGGGTGTGTTTATATTTTTCACTCTATCCCAATAATTACAAGTTAATGTTCACCTTACCATTAATTTAATATTTGACTTGAGTGTCACTATACCATTAAGATTTTTTTTAAAGAATAAACTATTATGCCTTCCTTCTCTATCAACTACATGTATATTTGCTTTCTTCTGAATTAAAAATTCTGTCATCTGCTGTTTGTTTTCCTTTAGAGCAAATAAAAGTGGTGTGTCCTCATACTGGAAAACAGTGTAAGAACAATTGTTTATTTTTCAACTGAACTGAAAGTTTTATAGAAGACAGTATGAACACAGACAGGTATGAAGTAAATTAAGAGTAGCTTCTTTCTTCTCACCCCACTGTGCTTCCACATGTGCTGCTCCTTCACCTTGAAATGCCTTCCTCTGCCTCCAGTTGTCACATGAACGCCTTCATCTCCCAAACTTGCTGCAAATACCTACTGCTTCCAGGAATCTTTGCCTCTGTCGAAGCCTTTATTGCACTATCCTGGAGCTATGTGACCCCTGCCCCACCTAAACCAAGAGCTTATCGAGGACAGGGACTGTATCTTTTATTTGAATAAGAACAGAACCCAAAAACGTAGTAGTAAAGGATTCTTTATTGAATTAACGAGCTAAATTTTCATCTCTAGAGCAGTATTTACCAATTTATATTCCAAAAAATACTGTCAATTTATATTCCAAAAAATAACTACTTTCCCAGAAATGCCATACCTCATCAAATTCAAAACTGTGATTATATGTCCAGTATTAAAGAAATCTATTTACCATTGCTAACACCTACTTGACAATTCTTTTTCATAGCCGACATTCACAGGGAGATAGCTCTGAGAGCTTCTCAATAACATAGGAGATTGCTCACACAAACCCTCTGGATTCTCTTCTATTTGCAATGTCAGACACTCCTGCTCCATATGGGTCACTAAGGAAATGGGCTCTGAATTAAAAGAGACTTCAAATGAACTTTGATTGCTTATTCCCAATTGGTCCTCATGTTTTCTCCTATTATAAGATGAAAGATAATTAATTAGGAAGCTCAATACAAAATGTATTCTACTTGTAACGATAATCCTAGGACCCTAATGCACATCTACTTTGAAAGTTCTTTTTCTTCTTTTTCACTCTGTTTGTCTTTTATTTGCTACTAAAAGTTATTTATACTTTTAGTCAAAATGTAATTCAGAAATTTTGTGCATTAACAAAATAGTAATTTACATGGATATTTCCAGCATAATGAAAGACACTTGCATTTTCAAGGGACAAGGCTGAAGAGAAAGATTTAATATTGCTTGCACTTTGTATAACCTATCCACCTCTAACAATAAGAAACTTAAATCAGGCTTATGGAAATTCTAATGGGAATATATATATATATATATATATATATATATATATATATATATATATATATGGTGTATATATAAGAAAAAGGTTTTTGAAATGCCAATTTCTAAATTCTAAAATTCAATCCCATTTCAAAGAGACTAATGCATTACATAGGCAATATTCTTTTTTAGTTGTAGATGGACAAAATACCTTCGTTTTATTTTTATGCAGTGCTGAGGATCAAACTGGATGAGGATGCAGTGCTCTACCACTGAGCCACGATCCCAGCCCATAGACCATATTCTTTTGTAAGTTAATAGAAACTACTTTGAAATTGTGAAATCTTAATCAAAGTGTATTATAAAACTCCTTCATAAGGCAAAGTAGGGGATCTGAGTGAATGCTGCAGCTGGCCAGCAGCAAACTGGAGAATACACATGGCTGGTATGAAGGAGGCATCTTCTGCAGAGCACACCACACGTAACATGGGCTCAAGGGAGACTACATTTGGGTTTTTTCTTTTTAGTGCTGGGGATTGAATGCAGGAGCACCTTACTACTGAGATACATCCTAGCTCTTTCTTTATCTTTCTTTTTATTGCTGTTGTTGTTGTCTTTTTGTCTTTTTTGAGATAGAGCATCTCAAAAAAGAGGCTGGCTTTGAACTTGTGATCCTCCTGTCTCAGCTTCCCTGGTCACTGAAATTACAGACATGTATCATCATGTTAAGCTATATTTGGTTCTTTAAGAGAAGCTTGAAATCCAGATTTCTGCATGAGTCTCCTGAATTTCAAATGTTGACTCAATGTATAGAGGCAAACTAAATATACCCATGAGCTATTTAAAGAAGAAAAAAGAGAAGAAGAACATTTGCTATTCTAATCAAGAAAACTCTGTGTATAATCAACATTTGTTGATTTAAGACACTGTTTAAACGTGTTTCAAATATTTTGGAAATAAGGGTGGTTGATGCTTGCTTTGAACATTTGCATTGGGTGAAAGCAGTTTTTCTGCAATTGATGTGGTCTTACAAAAGACAGCACAGTGGAGAGGAGTTATGCCCCTGTAGTCCTGAAAATTTGGATCAGCGCAATTTTCTAGAATAGGAATAGTTGCACATTCCTCTTACTGATGTTCTCTAGCCTGTTGGTTTTGTACCAAGAAATAGATAATAAATTTCATTGAGTTTTTCTTTTCTTTCTTTTCACTGAACCATATCCTGAGCCCTTTTTATTTTTTATTTTGAGGTAGGGTTTTACTAAATTGCCCAGCCTGGTCTTGAACCATGAATCTCCCAAGTCATTGAGATTACAGGCATGCACCACTACACCTGGTCCCATTAACTTTTGCTTTTTTTTTATGGTGCTGGGGATCGAACCCAGAGCCTGGAGCATGCTAGGTAGGGGCTCTATCATTGAGCCACATCCCAAGGCCAGAGCAGACCATTTGCATAGAAAGAGCATGGCCCTTGGATTTAGCTCACCTTGGGTTTAAATCCTACTTTAAGTTCTTATATGCCTCAATTTCCTCACCAATAAAATGGAAATTAAAATTAGTAGTTACTTCCCAGGACACCACTATCATCCTTAAATGAGAATCTATGCAAAGTATTTCAACAATTTCTGGCACAAACAACGGTTCAATAATTGTTAACTACTGTAATTATTACTGTTAATTAACAGTATTTCAATTAATAAAATAATACAATTATACTGATTTTGCAGATATCTTTAAAGGACTAGATATTTTCCCTAACATTTTATTTGTTTATTTTTGGTACAAGGGATTAAACCCTGGGATACTTTACCACTCAAGGCCTTGCTAAATTGCTGAGGCTGGTCCTGAACTTGTAATTCTCCTACTATATCCTCTTGCCAGCATGCCTGACTCTTGTTTCTAACATTGCTATCCCTGGAATGTTAATTAGTATGGCTCACTTCATAGATTTATAGGAATTATGTAAATCAGGTATTCACAATGTTTAACATCAGTATTTAATGCTGTCTTAATTTTTCAAATGGGCAGTTTACAATTTCCTACCCTAGAAGTGCTTCTGTTTGAAAAGAGGGAGGAAATGCTTCACTTGAATTGAGTCCTATCACTGCAGTTTTAAACCTCTGGTTAGGCAAACAGGAAGTTTTGAAGGATGGAGGGTCCTGAGAGAGAGAATAGAGTATGTGGACTATATGATAGATATTCAGGTTGTGGATGGTGGAACAAGTGAAATGAAAAACAGATAAATTACAATATTTTTAAGCAAAACTTTTAATAAAATAAAACAATACTTCTACAGTAGTAATAACCAATAATTTAGCTCTCTTTTATTTTCATAAGGATGCAACTAAAACAGAATGATTAACCTATAATTGTACATATGCAATAAATCTATATATAATCAAACATATTATAATGTATATGTAGTAATATCTACAAGCACAGATGAAAATATTCTCTTCACTTCTAAAGAGGCTAAAAATTTGCAGAAGATAGCAATCTATACAAATATACATACACACATTAATAGAAAGTGAGAATTTTTTATTTGCACAAGATTCATATGTGAGGATTTTTTATTTGCACAAGATTCATATTCATTATATGGATTCTTCTTAAAGGTATTTAGCACAAAGGTATTTAGCTCTGCCCTTTCCAAGAATTATTAACAAGAAGATCTTTTTATTTTATACATATTCACTATATAAATCACAGGTAAGTAAAAGGAAAAGTAGAAGCGAATGTGGAATTTTACCAAAACTACCCATATAGTAGGCCAAAAAAGTAGAACTCAAAAAATTTCAAAATACTGAATTGATATAGAATGTTTTCTGCTGTCAATAAAACTAAGCTACAAATAAAAAGATGAAAAATCACCAGGCATTGGAAATAAAATAAATTTTTAATAAGGGAGAAAAACTTATAATTCCAATGCCTGAAAATAACAAATTTTACCTCATTTTATACATATTGGTGGCTAACAAAAGACTGTAATCTATTCAGTGTATAATCAAACTTTTTTCCCACTTGCTAGACATCTTCCCATGTCACATACATGTTGACCTTCACTACCCTCAATGGCCACATAATATTCCATCTGAGAAATGCACAGCATTTTATTCATATAATCATATGGCTTCTTCTTAAAGGTATTTAGCACAATGGAATTGATGGGTAGAGACACATTTTTCAATGTGGTACAGTGCTCACCATCAGATCATCCATTTAAGAAGCCATAGCAACCCAAACCTTAAGCAGCAGCATTAGTATTACTACTCTTCATCCTCAAAAATTCTGTAACTGAAAAACTATTTTTCCTTGAGCTTAAATTTCTTCTATGTCCATAGGTCACTTGTGATTCTGGAAAAGAGTACTTTGCCCAATTTAAAATAGAGTTCAAGTACTGGGGGTTTATTTCAGTGGTAAAGCACATACATAGAAAGCTCAAGGCCATGGATTCAATCCCCGGCATCAAAATTAAATAAAAGGTAAAAGAGACAGAAGGAGAGAAAGAAAGGCTTCTTCACAGTTCATTCTTAGGAAGGTCTTTGCCAATATAAAATGTTTAAAAAGGCATTTGTGTATTCTTCGGGTATTTTTCTCATTTTATATTAAAATTAGTAATCTATAGTTGATCAAGGAATTATTTTTGTGACATAAAAATCTAGCTAATTTTCTCCAAACAATGAACAGGCATTTCACTCATGGACAATTCTTTTCCTACTAATATGAAATGTCACCAGTAGCACATTCCAAATACTTTCAGATATTTGGGTGCTTCTTGACTTTTATTCTGTTACATTCGTTTTTCTGTCCTTTCAGCTGTTGGCAAAAGTAATTTGTGAAAGTTAATTGTGTATTTTGATACCCAGGGGGCAAGCCTGTGTTTATTACAAATATTTTCTTAGTGTCATCACAACCCTAAAAGGCTGAATATGAGACTCAAAAATGTTAAAACTCTGATATTTTTACTGGCAAATAAAAATTGGTAACCATAGAAAGAGCTCACACTTTGGAGATAATGTATTCCTATTCAAGACCATTACACCAGAGCTCTGGTTGTAGCTCAGGGTAGAGCACTTGCCTAGCATGTTTGAGGCACTGGGTTCCATCCTCAGCACCACATAAAAAAACAAATAAAGGTATTGTGTCAAAAAAATAAATAAAATAAAATCACAGCAGGGCCCAGGCCCTCCTTTGATCCCTGGTCCCTTGAGAATAAGACAGGGTGAGGGGCGTTAGAGTGGCTGCAAGCAGCCTATGATGCCCTCTGCTCTCCCTGTGCTGCCCCTGCCGCCCTGGTGGGTCGCTGCGCTCTGCTCTCCCTGCCTAAATAGAGAAGCGGGACTGGATAACCACAGGAAAGGGTATCCGAACAGTCGGAATCGGCCATTTTTCACCGGAAGCTTTGGCAGAAGTTGCTTGCCTTAGCCTGCAGTGGTGACAAGTGGAAACAGGACGATGTGATGTGTGTGGTGCTTTGGAAAGTGGAAGCTGCCGTGCACTCTGTTCCACTCTCTCGGAAGTGAGTGAAGTTAATGGAGTACTCGTCAACATCTTGTCATGAAGATGGTTGGCTGACCAAGATGACACAAAGTGACACTTCAGAAGTCGAGGAATTAGTGAAGCGTGAGAAATAAGTAAAATATCTTGAGTGGAAGTGGCACCCCTAAATACACTAGTGTGAGATAACTTTAAACATGACCATTAGAAAGCCCACGGAGAAATCTTCTCACTTCAAAAAGTCCCCCTGAGGCCCCTCCATAGAGAACAGGGATATAGGTGTACACTAATGCAAATGGATATTGGGCTGCCCTGGAAGAATCTTCCAGTTGGAAGAAATATTTTTCTCAGAATACACTTTTCTACTATGTATATAACTTGCTTTTTAAAATGTGTGAATTAACAATAAACGGCTGTGTGTACTTAATTTTGTGAGTTAAATCGCTCTTAAACAGGCAATCAGTCGCTCTATAGGGGGGTTGTAAGTTGCTGGGAAAGCAGCTGAAGTTTTGCAGCTCATTAAGAGGACCTGAGCTCCGAGGTCTGCAGGTCCCAGCTGTCCGGGTCCGTGAGGCATAAAAGCCCAGCATCGGGTCAAAAGAGAGCTGGACTCCCTTCTGCTCTGTCCCCCTGGGCACAGCCTCATGAGAACGGCTTCCCTGGGTTGGCCCCTTGTCCCTGGAGTCCCTGCCCTTCGGGCTCTATGTACCTGTCCTTCTTGTCTGCGTCATCGATGTAACTTCCCCGACAGAGCAGACGTCTCACTTGGGCTACATTTCCATTTCTTGCAGCCTTGTGGATCTTGCCTACAGGGTTATATCCCAAAACCGTACTCCCGAGGCTGAAGTCAAGAAAATCCATCAAGGCTGCGCACATCCTCGTCTCTCCGAGGCCCCTTTACTGCCTTTGCTCCCACGGGGCTTATCTCTGTTTTCCGAACCCATGCCGGAGTTTATAGGTCAGTCCCCAGCTTGGGAACAGGCAGTTGGGCGGTTAGGTAACTGCCAAAGGTGGAATAGTGGTTGCCAAGCAACACTGCTAAACGCAAGTGCGTTCCTGGCTCCCCAACCTTTGGGCAGGACCTGATGTGCCTGGCCAGGAGTGACCCGGCACCTGGGGGTCGGTCGCTTGCGCTCCAGCCAGCGCAGAGCTCCGCTGCCCAGTGGAGGTGGAGGCGCTGAGAGCTGGAGTGGAGGTGGGCGCCCCCAGGTCCCTGTAGATCATCAGCTGTAGATGGAGAGCTCGCCCTCAGCTTCCCGAAGCCCAGCTTGTGATGGCGCCAGAGCTGGGGCTGGAAGGAGCCTAAGCCTCCTGGTGCCAGTCCACATACTATGGAACGTGGTACAGGAGAGGACCACCCTGAGCTCCTGGAAGGCTAGTCAGGCTTTATCCAAGTTCAGCACCACCAAGGCGGCCCTGCAGCACCCGACAGTCGTGGCTGGCCACCCGGGGTCCCTAACCCCTCCAGGGCTCTGTCTGCTACATCAGATTGGGTAGAGCGTTGTCGGACAGGCTCATTGGGGGCTGCTGGGCTAGAGCGTCCTAGGTCGGCCAGAAACCGCGCGCTAGAGATTTTCTATCCATGCTGCACCCCCTGTGGAAAGTCAGGAAGTCCCCTACAGCGCCAGGGCTGAGCCCCACAGGACACGAAAGAGGTTCTGTTGGCTCAGCTCCAGGAGATACCCAATCCCAGCCAGGGGTGCCCTCCCCAGCTGCAGCCTCCTACCTCGTGAGGGGGGAGCACACTGGGAGGAGGCCCCAGGGGAGGGCTCAGGATCAGAGGGTTTGACGTTAGCCAGGGCAGCTGCCCTGCAGCCTTCCAGATGCCAGAGGCTCACGACTGGGTTTAAAGTAGACAGCAACTTCAGGATGAAGTTGAGAACCCCCTTAATATAGTTTCTGTGTAAATCTCCTTGTCCCTCCCTTTCATCCCTTCCCACATCCCCCTAGGTCCCAGCAGGTCTCCAGAGGAGTTTAGCACATGCAGTAACAGAGGCTGTTTTCAAAAGTTCAGAGAGTGTGGCAATGTATTATCAGGTACAAACTTTTGAGGAAAAACCAGAGCACATTCTTCAGATGAAATGAAAGTGCATTTCTGCATGACTTTTGCTCCTCTGCTTTGACCCAACTTTACATTTCTGCTTTCTTTACTTTCATCTTAGTTTCCCCTGTTAAATCTTTAATCAATCCATGATTCATTTTGGAGCACGGTGGCACTCAGGAATGACTCCTCTGCATTCCTAGCTCTGTAGTCCCAATTTCTAGTGGATATGGGTGTGGGGCAGCCAAGTCTCCAAGGGGTTTTTCAGTGGCATGTTTGCAATTGGGAAAAGAACACTATGGTAAAAAAATCCTGACCACACTGTTAGAAATCCACAGTAGCTGCAGCTGTAACTATTCAAATTGCATTTTGTAGAGTGTTAGGTTTTGTAGTTTTGTGTCTATACTTTTATACTAACATACTGCCATGCACGAAACTCACTTGAGGCATGACTCATCTTCTATAAGCCATCCCCATTGTCCCAGTGGAATGTTAGATTGAGCCTCCCTGATAAAGGCTGACCTTTGCTTGGAGGCCAGCTTTGCCTCAGGTGGGGCTGGCTTCTTCTAATACACTTGACTGCCATGGCAGGGTACAGCTTTCAAGTAGTTTTTGCAAAACACTGGCCCAGTTGAGCTAGTGTTCCAAATTTTGGTAGCATCATGCCAAACAGAACATCTATCACTTGGTCTGGTATCCAGGTGCTCCTCCAGAGACTACTTACTGAATAGGCACAAGAGGAGACCAAGTAGCCAGTGGTCCTATGGAATGAATACTGTTTGGCTTGATCCTTTTGCAAAGCCAAGAAATTAGTCTTATATAGTACACACATTTGCAGAGTCTGCTCAGCCCCTCTCCCTTCTCTTACAAGAACCACTTGTAAAATTTCTTTGCTCATCTATTGATGATCCCATAGTACCCATCCAGGTCATCTCTGGTAATGGCTCTGGGTATTGAACCCAGAGGTGTTATTTCACTGAGCTACATCCCCATTCTTTTCATTAATTAAAATTTTGAGACAGAGTCTTGCTAAGTTGCGCAAGTTGGCCTCCAACTTGCAAACCCTCTGCTTCAGTCTCCCAGTAACAGGGATTATAGGAGTATGCCACCACACCTGGCAGGTTCGCTCAAACTGTTGATTAAGATTGAATTTTCTGAGAAGGAATCTCATTTCTGGACTTATTTCCTTGGAATGTATTTTTCTTATGTTTGACAGATTCTCTTTGCAATTATTTTATTAGAATGGGTTTTTTCCCCCAATTCCCATTCATTGTGACATTTTTGTACCTTTTTGTGAGGTTTTAGTATTCATGTTTTGCCAGCTTAATAAAATGAAACATTAAGAGTTCCATGTTGGATCCTCAATGGTCTGGAATATTTTTAAATTCCTTAGACTAATGATCTGGTCTTCAAGAACTGAGCTATGAAACCATCTGATACTCTTGCCTTTATAGTCCCCTTTTTGATATGGTAATTCATCCATTTACATTTGACACTGAGTTCTTTTTATCTGTGTGAAATTGCATTAAAAAATAGTACCTGTTGGGGTGCTGTGGCCCACGCCTGTAATCCCAGCAGTTTTGGAGGTTGAGGCAGGAGGATAATAAGTTCAAAGCCAGCCTCAGCAAAAACCAAGGCTCTAAGCAACTCAGTGAGACTCTGTCTCTAAATAAAATACAAAAAAAGGGCTGGGAATGTGGCTCAGGGGTCAAGTGCCCCTGAGGTAAATCCCTGGTACAAACCCCCCCCCCAAACCAGCATAGTTCTCCTTTTTAGTCCTTAAATGGATGGCTTACTATTTTATATATATATATATATATATATATATACACACACACACACACACACACACACACACATACACACACATATATATGTATATGGCTTAATATATATATATATATAAATATATATATAAATATATATATATATATATATATATATATATATATATATATATGTATATACATATGTATTTTATACCAGGGATTAAACCCAGGAGTGCTTAACCATTGAGTCACATCTCCAGCCCTTTTTATTTTTTATTTTGAGACAGGGTTTTGCTAAGTTGCTTAGGTCCTGGCTAAGTTGCTGAGGCTGACTTTGAACTCACAGTCCTCCTGTTTCAGCACCCCCAGTTGTTGGGATTATAGGCATGCACCACTGTGCCTGGTCTATAATTATTTTTATTGTTTAAAAAAATCTCCTGCCCCTACCCCCAAAAAAGAAAAGCAAAAGGAATTATTGATCATGTCTTCTCTCCCTGCTCCTTGGTGGCCATACTGGACCTGCTATCCATCACATATGAAATTCTGCCAAAACTTGGGCCCAGAGCAATGGAGTCAGCGTCTATGGACTGAGACCTCTGGAACCGTGAGCTCCAAAGAAACTGTTCCTCCTTTAAGTATTAATGTCTCTCTCAAACTTGTGATCCTTTTTCTTCTTAATAATATTGTAGTTGCACTGCCTTTTCCTTTAAGATAGAGAGCAAGTTAATGATGATTTTTATTTTCAGTCAGATTTTAGTTGTATTTATCCCTAACACTGAATTTTCATTGTTAGTAATATTTCTTCATAGTTTGGAGATGGAGGTGTTCATCTCTTTTTTTTTCCCTTTAATTTTTATTGTTGGTTGTTCAAAACATTACATAGTTCTTGACATATCATATTTCACACTTTGATTCAAGTGGGTTATGAACTCCCATTTTTACCCCGTATAAAGATTGCAGCATCACATCGGTTACACATCCACTGTTTTACATATTGCTATACTAGTGCCTGTTGTATTCTGCTGCCTTTCCTATCCTCTACTATCCCCCATCCCCTCCCCTCCCATCTTCTCTCTCTACCCCATCTACTGTAATTCATTTCTCCCCCTTGTTTTTTTCCCCTTTCCCCTCACTTCCTCTTGTATGTAATTTTGTATAACTATGAGGGTCTCCTTCCATTTCCATGCAATTTCCCTTCTCTTTCCTTTTCCCTCCCACCTCTCACCCCTGTTTAATGTTAATCTTCTTCTCATGCTCTTCCTCCCAACTCTGTTCTTAGTTACTCTCCTTATATCAAAGAAAACATTTGGCATTTGTTTTTTAGGGATTGGCTAGCTTCACTTAGCATAATCTGTTCTAATGCCATCCATTTCCCTGCAAATTCTATGATTTTGTCATTTTTTAATGCAGAGTAATACTCCATTGTGTATAAATGCCACATTTTTTTTTATCCATTCGTCTATTGAAGGGCATCTAGGTTGGTTCCACAGTCTTGCTATTGTGAATTGTGCTGCTATGAACATCAATGTAACAGTGTCCCTGTAGCATGCTCTTTTTAGGTCTTTAGGGAATAGACCGAGAAGGGGAATAGCTGGGTCAAATGGTGGTTCCATTCCCAGCTTTACAAGAAATCTCCATACTGCTTTCCAAATTGGCTGTACTAATTTGCAGTCCCACCAGCAATATACAAGTGTACCCTTTTCCCCACATCCTCGCCAGCACTTGTTGTTGTTTGACTTCATAATGGCTGCCAATCTTACTGGAGTGAGATGGTATCTTAGGGTGGTTTTGATTTGCATTTCTCTGACTGCTAGAGATGGTGAGCATTTTTTCATGTACTTACTGATTGATTGTATGTCCTCCTCTGAGAAGTGTCTGTTCAGGTCCTTGGCCCATTTGTTGATTGGGTTATTTGTTTTCTTATTGTTTAATTTTTTGAGTTCTTTGTATACTCTGAATATTAGGGCTCTATCTGAAGTGTGAGGAGTAAAGATTTGTTCCCAGGATGTAGGCTCCCTATTTACCTCTCTTATTGTTTCTTTTGCTGAGAAAAAACTTTTTAGTTTGAGTAAGTCCCATTTGTTGATTCTAGATATTAACTCTTGTGCTATGGGTGTCCTATTGAGGAATTTGGAGCCCGACCCCACAGTATGTAGATCGTAGCCAACTTTTTCTTGTATAAGATGCCGTGTCTCTGATTTGATATCAAGCTCCTTGATCCATTTTGAGTTAACTTTTGTGCGTGGCGAGAGAAAGGGATTCAGTTTCATTTTGTTGCATATGGATTTCCAGTTTTCCCAGCACCATTTGTTGAAGATGCTATCCTTCCTCCATTGCATGCTTTTAGCCCCTTTATCAAATATAAGATAGTTGTAGTTTTGTGGATTGGTTTCTGTGTCCTCTATTCTGTACCATTGGTCCACCCGCCTGTTTTGGTACCAGTACCATGCTGTTTTTGTTACTATTGCTCTGTAGTATAGTTTGAGGTCTGGTATCGCTATACTGCCTGATTCACACTTCCTGCTTAGAGTTGTTTTTGCTATTCTGGGTCTTTTATTTTTCCATATGAATTTCATAATTGCTTTCTCTATTTCTACAAGAAATGCCATTGGGATTTTGATTGGCATTGCATTAAACCTATAGAGAACTTTTGGTAATATTGCCATTTTGATGATGTTAGTTCTGCCTATCCATGAACAGGGTATATTTTTCCATCTTCTAAGATCTTCTTCTATTTCTCTCTTTAGGGTTCTGTAGTTTTCATTGTATAAGTCTTTCACCTCTTTTGTTAGGTTGATTCCCAAGTATTTTATTTTTTTTGAGGATATTGTGAATGGAGTGGTTGTCCTCATTTCCATTTCAGAGGATTTGTCGCTGATATACAGGAATGCCTTTGATTTATGTGTGTTGATTTTATATCCTGCCACTTTGCTGAATTCATTTATTAGCTCTAATAGTTTCTTTGTAGACCCTTTTGGGTCTGCTAGGTATAGAATCATGTCATCTGCAAATAGTGATAATTTAAGTTCTTCTTTTCCTATTTTTATGCCTTTAATTTCTTTCATCTGTCTAATTGCTCTGGCCAGTGTTTCGAGAACTATGTTGAACAGAAGTGGTGAGAGAGGGCATCCCTGTCTTGTTCCAGATTTTAGAGGGAATGCCTTCAATTTTTCTCCATTCAGAATGATGCTAGCCTGAGGCTTAGCATAGATTGCTTTTACAATATTGAGGCATGTTCCTGTTATCCCTAGTTTTTCTAGAGTTTTGAACATAAAGGGATGCTGTACTTTGTCGAATGCTTTTTCCACATCTATCGAGATGATCATATGGTTCTTATTTTTAAGTCTATTGATGTGGTGAATAACATTTATTGATTTCCGTATATTGAACCAGCCTTGCATCCCAGGGATGAATCCTACTTGATCATGGTGCACAATTTTTTTGATATGTTTTTGTATCTGATTCGACAGAATTATGTTGAGTATTTTTGCATCTAGGTTCATTAGAGATATTGGTCTGTAGTTTTCTTTCTTTGAAGTGTCTTTGTCTGGTTTAGGAATCAGGGTGATGTTGGCCTCGTAGAATGAATTTGGAAGTTCTCCCTCTTTTTCTATTTCCTGAAATAGCTTGAAAAGTATTGGTATTAGTTCCTCTTTAAAGGTTTTGTAAAACTCTGCTGTATACCCATCCGGTCCTGGGCTTTTCTTAGTTGGTAGTCTTTTGATGGTTTCTTCTATTTCCTCAATTGATATTGGTCTGTTTAGGTTGTCTATATCCTCCTGACTCAATCTGGGCAGATCATATGACTTAGGAAATTTATCAATGCCTTCACTATCTTCTATTTTATTGGATTATAAGGATTCAAAATAATTTCTGAAGTGTCTGTTGTGATATTGCCTTTTTCATCCCGTATGCTAGTAATTTGAGTTCTCTCTCTTCTTCTCTTCGTTAGCATGGCTAAGGGTCTGTCGATTTTATTTATTTTTTCAAAGAACCAACTTTTAGTTTTGTCAATTTTTTCAATTGTTTCGATTTCATTAATTTCAGCTCTGATTTTAATTATTTCTTGACTTCTACTTCTTTTGCTGTTGTTTTGCTCTTCTTTTTCTAGGATTTTGAGATGAAGTATGAGATCATTTATTTGTTGGTTTTTTCTTTTTTTAAGGAATGAACTCCAAGCAATGAATTTTCCTCTTAGAACTGCTTTCAGTGTGTCCCATAGATTCCGATATGTTGTGTCTGTGTTTTCATTTATCTCTAAGAATTTTTTTAATTTCCTCCTTGATGTCTTCTATAACCCATTGATCATTCAGTAACCTATTGTTCATTCTCCAAGTTATGCATGATTTTTCCTTCCTTCTTTTATGGTTGATTTTCAGTTTCATTCCATTATGATCAGATAAGATGCATGGTATTATCTCTACTCCTTTATATTGTCTAAGAGTTGCCCTGTGACATAATATATGATCTATTTTTGAGAAGGATCCATGTGCTGCTGAGAAAAAAGTGTAACTGCTTGATGTTGGGTGGTATATTCTATACATGTCAATTAAGTCTAGGTTATTAATTGTGTTATTGAGTTCTATAGTTTCCTTATTCAGCTTTTGTTTGGAAGATCTGTCCAGTGGTGAGAGAGGTGTGTTGAAGTCTCCCATGATTATTGTATGGTGGTCTATTAGACTCTTGTACTTGAGAAGAGTTTGTTTGATGAACATAGCTGCACCATTGTTTGGGGCATATATATTTATGATTGTTATGTCTTGTTGGTGTATGATTCCCTTGAGCAGTATGTAGTGTCCTCTTTATCCCTTTTGATTAACTTGGGCTTGAAATCTATTTTATTTGATATGAGTATGGACACTCCTGCTTGTTTCCGAAGTCCATATGAGTGATATGATTTTTCCCAACCTTTCACCTTCAGCCTATGTATGTCTTTTCCTATCAAATGCGTCTCCTGTAGGCAGCATATTGTTGGGTCTTGTTTTGTGATCCATTCTACTAGCCTATGTCTCTTAATTGGTGAGTTTAAGCCATTAACATTTAGGGTTATTATTGAGGTATGGGTTGTTCTTCCAGCCATATTTGTTTATTTATGTTACTAAACATGGTTTGTTTTCCTCTTTGATTATTTTCCCCCCTTTACTGTCCTACCTCCCACTGTTGGTTTTCATTGTTATTTTCCATTTCCTCTTCCTGTAATGTTTTGCCGAGGATGTTTTGAAGAGATGGTTTTCTAGCTGCAAATTCTTTTAACTTTTGTTTATCGTGGAAGGTTTTAATTTCATCTTCCATCCTGAAGCTTAATTTCGCTGGATACACAATTCTTGGTTGGAACCCATTTTCTTTCAGTGTTTGAAATATGTTATTTCAGGATCTTCTAGCTTTCAGAGTCTGTGTTGAAAGATCAGCTGTTATCCTGATTGGTTTACCCCTAAATGTAATCTGCTTCCTTTCTCTTGTAGCTTTTAAAATTCTCTCCTTATTCTGTATGTTGGGCATCTTCATTATAATGTGTCTAGGTGTGGATCTCTTATGATTTTGCACATTCGGCATCCTGTAGGCTTCTAGGATTTGGGATTCTGTCTCATTCTTCAAGTCTGGGAAGTTTTCTCGTATTATTTCATTGAATACATTGCTCATTCCTTTGGTTTGGACCTCTATACCTTCCTGTATCCCAATGACTCTTAAGTTTGGTCTCTTTATGTTATCCCATATTTCTTGGATGTTCTGCTCATGGTTTCTTAACAGTCTTGCTGAGCTGTCTATGTTCTTTTCAAGTTAAAATACTTTGTCTTCATTGTCTGATGTTCTGTCTTCTAAGTGTTCTACTCTGCTGGTAGTATTCTCCATTGAGTTTTTAAGTTGGTTTATTGCTTCCTGCATTTCTAGGATTTCTGTTTGTTTTTTATAACCTCTATCTCCCTGTATAGTTGATCTTTTGCTTCTTGGATTTGTTTATGTAATTCATTGTTGAAGTGATCTTTCATTGTCTGATTTTGCTGTCTAATGTCTTCCTTGAGACTCCAGATCATCTGTATCATGTATATCCTGAATTCTTTATCTGACATTCCATCTGCTGCAGATATTACCTCTTCTAACGTTGAGTTGACCTGCATTGCTTGTGGTCCTTTCTTTCCTTGTCTTTTCATATTGTTCGCGTTTCTTTCTGCTTGGTGAAACTGTTGTGTTATTGAATTTTCCCCCTATATATTTATATTGCTCTCGTATAGTTGCAAAGTCTCCCTCGCAGGCATGGGCGGCGGCTCTGCCCCTCGGCGGACCGCTGGGCCTGTTCTGTGTGTCGGTTGCAGGTCTGTCTACCTTGCAGGCGCGGGTGGCGGCTCTGCCCCTCCCCCAAACAGGGCGATGTGTCTACCACGCTGACGGGCCGCTGGGCCTGTTCTGTCGGTGGTCGCAGGTTCACCTACCTTGCAGGCACAGGGGCGGCTCTGCCCCTCTGCGGTTTGCTGGGCCTGTACTGCCTGTGGGTCGCAGGTCCACCTACCTTGCAGGCGTGGCGGCTCTCCCCCTCCCCCAACCTGGGCGATGTGTCTTCCACGCTGGCGGGCCGCTGGGCCTGTTCTGCCGGTGGGTTGCAGTTCCGCCTACCTTGCAGGCGCGGGGGCAGCTCTGTCATCTCACTCTTTGTCTTATTTCTTAGCATAAATACTAGAGATGTTTCATTTTGTCCTTCTCTTTCCATAAAATGACTGTCTTCTGCCTTGTCCTGGAGTGTTCTTTGAATTGCCTTGTCCGTGGCTGAGAATTTCAGTTTGGATATTCTCTCTCAAGAGTGGCTTGGTACAAGATCTTCACCAATGAACCTGGTTAGATGTTCTGGGGCCTCTGCAATCTTTCTGGGGATGCATCTTCTCTGGGCTTGTGCACTTAACTTTCCAGGCAGTTCTGTGCCCTCGTAAGAAGAGAGTAATCTCTTGCTCCACCTGGTGTCTTTCCGCAGTACTGCAGGCTCCCTGGTGCTCAACAGGGTTCTCCATTACCTCAAGTGTGTCACCAGCTCTGTGTCTCAGGGGACAGAAAGCGTCACCTGAAGAGCCAGAATGTTGGACTTACTTCCCCTTTTCTCTCTGACCCCCAAGAGGAAAACAAGTTGGGCATTTTCTCCTGATTGTACCAGAGTCAAGTCAACAAAGAAACAGGGAAAAAGATATAAAAGACTTTTTTGAGATTTTTTAATAGCTATGAAACATGAATAAATGACTAATAAGTACCCTCTTCATTAGAATGTCTGTTTTCACAGCTTTCGTTTGATGCATGTAAGAAAAAATAATGTAGAATCTATTAGCCAAACAAAGGAAATTGATGCATTTGTTATTTATAGTTTCAGAAATCAATTTATCTAAATTTAATTTCTATTTAATTTATAGATAAAAAATAAATTCTAAATAATATTAAATTTAGATTTATATTTAAATTATAAATAATCCAAATTTAATTTAATTTACAAAGCTTGGCAGCATGCCTTCTTTTAGTTCTCTGGTTATGCTTTTGTCCAACTCAAGCTGCATCTAAAGTCAAATATTATTTACAATATTTAGCTTAAATGAGACATTATCATGAGAATGATATCACTTAGAAAATATGGCCTTTTTAATAAGTCTTTTAGAAATTAGACCTAATTTGACATACACCAATAATCCCAGCAACTTTGGGGACTGAAGCAGGATTGTGAGTTCAAAGTCAGCCTCAGCAATTTGATGAGCCCCTAAGCAACTTAGTGAGACCCTGTCTCAAAATTTAAAAATAAATAAATAAAAGCTAAATAAAAGGCTGGGGATGTGGGTCAGTGGTTAAGCGCTCCTGGGTTCAATCCCTGGCACCACCAACAAAAAGTAATAATAAACAAAATTAAAATCACATAAATAAAATTAAATTCCTACTTACTTCAAATTTAGAGTTTATTTACTTACTGATTTTGTCATAGTGGGGATCAGCACCCAGGAATGGTCCTCTATCCTCCTCAACTCCAGTTTTAACAGTGTGGGATTGTGACTCTATATAGTCTAGTCCCCTTCCTTCCTTTCTTTTCCTTTTTTCCCTCTTCCTCCTCCTCTTCTTGTTCTTGTTCTTCTTCTTCCCTCCCTCCCTTCCTCTTCCTCCTCCTCCTCCTCCTCCTCCTCCTCCTTCTTCTTCTTCCTCTCTCTTTCTCTCTCTCTCTCTCTCTTTCTCTCCTGCCTCAGCCTTTCTAACTGTTGGGATTACAGGCATGTGCCAATCACGCCCAGCCCTTCCTTTCTTTTCTCTCCTTTCCTCTCCCCTGCTCTCCCTCTTTTTTCCCTCTCTTTGCCTCCCTCCCCCCATATCTATCTCTGTCTTGTTCGCTATGCATTCTTTCATATATATGTATGTAAATATATATATAAATTTTCATTCATTCATTTGTTCAATTTTATTTATTTATTTAGGTCCTGGGGATTGAACCCAGAGACACTTTCCAACTGAACTGCTACATCCCTCACCTCAGCTTTTTTTTTTTTTTTTTTTGTATATGTCATTTGAGACAGGATCTCCCTAAGTTGCTGAGGCAGGCCTCAAACTTGGGATCCTCCTGCCTGTCTCAGTCCCCAAGTCGCTGGGTAACAGACATGCACTACCACACTCACCCAGCTCCATTTGTGCTTTGGTGATGGAACCCAAGTCCTGAACTAGCTAATCCCATGTGCCTCCTTTCCTCTCTTTTCCTCTCCTCTGTCTCCTCTCCTCCCCTCTTCCATGTTTGGTGTTTCCCTTACTTTATTTGCTGTGGGTACTCCCTTCGTCTGTTTGCTTGTTTGTTTGAAGGGGAGATCTTCCTAGGTTGCCTCAGCTAGTCTTGTGAGTGTTGGGGTGATGGGCGCTGGATACACTGTCCCACCTTTCTGATCTTTGTCTGCTTTTATCATTCTGATCTAGGATATTTGGCTCTCCTTCCTTCCTTCCTTCCTCCATTTTTTCCTTAAACCATGGTGACACAACATGAAATGTGATGAGGTTGGAGAATTTGAATGTTTTGAACATTTTTTCCTGGACAACTGTAAAACCTAGAGCAGGACATATCTGTCCCCATACTGGAGGGCTCTAAATGATCTTCAAGGAAAAGACAGAATAGAAGGATGAGTCTGGATACTCTTCCCACGGGATCAAACCTTTGCTTCTTCCACTATGCCTCTTCTGTGAAATGAAAACCCCAAATTTAAATAACAATAAAAATAGAAAAAAATGTTTTGCATAATGCTGTTTAATCTGATATAAAAGTAAAATTAAGATTGGCTTATGAAATGCACACCATTTCAGGAGGGTGCTGTTTTATCTTCATAATACAAAGATTAAACAATTTAACTCATTGTTTATACTGAATATATCACATTGTGACTCTTAGCAATCTTGGCCCTTTAGAAATGTTTAATAATTTTTTTCAATTCCATGTTTTTTTTCCCTTAAGTGAACTTTCCATTCTTTACTTTTAGAAAATTAAACATTTAACATTGAGGTGAACATCATCCATTTGTTGTAATAAACTACTCAAAACCAATGGTTTTAATCACAAAGTCAAGAGTTTTGAACCAAGAAGAGGAGGACTGGGCCTTTGGGTCTACTGACATTTGCATTTTGTGAAACTACAGGAAAGAGTCTCAAGAAGCTGCACCGCACCGCCCCCCCCCCCCCCGCCCCAACACATCCTACACACCAAGTCTTACCTTATGTATGCTGTACTGGAACCCCTGACACCAACATTTCCCAGCTGGAAGCACGGAGAGGACATTGCTGAGATCACAGAAATGATGAGCACACTCCCTGGCTTGTGATGGTGGTTCCCCTGCCTTTAAAACTATGGGTGTCACCTGGGGAGAAGCATGCAATCATACTTTCAAAGTGGGAACATATTTTGTCTTTTGCAACATGTTAACAAGTCTACACAGATTACTAGAAAGAGGAAAAGCCTAGTAGGAAATTAGCTGGAACTATTTTGGTAATTTTCTACACATATTACTTAGATTTTAAATCTTTATAAGCAAAGATTTAAAAGAGAAAACTAAATAAAAGCTACTATCTTGTCACTCTGTTAGCTAAAATTTTATTGCTTCTCAAGGTCCACATAATGCACAGCCAAGTCTTCATATTTTGGATGTTAACTATGTATAGAAGAGATACAAAATAAACTGTGATGAATGAATATGTTTAAGTAACTAAGGAAATGAGTAAAATATGACTCAGTCCTGATAATGTGTTGCTCCATATCTCATTAATATTGTCTTGCATGCAAGTTAACTTTGCTAGCAATTCCAAGTGTTTCTTTGATTTTGTGGAAGATAGGTTTTTTTTATTTGTTTGTTTGTTTTTCCACTTTGATTTTATTACTGTATAGGATAAAGTTGATTTTCCTGGGAGAGATGAGTGTATTTATTAGAAATGTGATTGATTTTAATGTTAAATGAGTTCAACCCCCAGTTCCAAAAAAGACAAAAAAAAGAACCCCACCAAAAAAAAAAATAAGATTAAAAAAAACAAAAACAAATGAAAAGTCTACTGTTGCATAGCAATAGAGGAAGGCTGTGTAATAGGGCAAATGTTGCTGCTCAACATGTCCAATCTGTCTCTCTTTTCTTTCCTTCCTCCCTTCCTCCCTCCCTCCCTTCCTTCCTTCCTTCCTTTCTTTCTTTCTTTCTTCAGAGCTGGGTTCTGGGGATAGAACCTCACAGGTGGACCTTATGCATGCTAGGTAAGTACTGTACCATTAAGCTACATTCCCAGCCTCTCTAACCTGTCTTTCTATAGCCAAGTGAATTTGAACTACACAGGGAAGGGGCTTATTGTAACATGATCTCTAATACAGGGCAAGATAGTTCAGCTCACAATAAATGTGGGTCCACAAAACCCAAAATCTGTGGGGAGGGTGATTATTGGAGAGTCCTATCTTCCATATCTTGCTCTGCCCCTTTTCTAGCAACTCATTTCTGGCATTCAGATGCTTTAAATGATAGCTTTGAGAAGTTCACAAGTCTTCAAGTCCACTCATTAAATTACTTTAGTTGGAAAGTGTTTCCAAAATACATCACAGGAGACTCACTTTCAGCATGATGGATTGAGTAAGTTGACAAATTCCTTTCCCCCTTTGAATAAATCAAATATAAACAATAAAATCATCAGAAATAATCATTTCAACACTCTGAATCATTTCAACAGACAACCTACAACAAATTATGACTTGTGTATTCATGAAACCACAGAAGTTCAGATAAGAGCACATGAGTCTGGTATTTTTGCCTGTCTGGGCTTGCTCCTATTCTATGCTGGCTCTAAGGTTCAACAAGTGCTTTAGTTAGCTTCTTCACTGCTGGGATTGAAAGGCCTGACAAGAACAATTTTAGAGGTAGAAAAGTTTATTTGGCCCTCATGGCTTCAGAGGTCTCAATTCAAATATGGCCAAATCCGTTTCTCCGAGCCTGAGGTGAGGCAGAACATCATTGTGGAAGGGTGTATTGGAGGAAAGCAGACTTGGCAATCAGGAAGCAGAGAGAAAGAGGGCCACTCATCAGTAATAAAACAAATCACCAAAGGCACACCCCTAATAACCTACCTCCTCCAGTCATAACCTACCTGCCTAAATTACCACCAAATTAGTTCCTGTCAGATGATTAATCCACTTATTAGGTTACAATTATCATTATCTAATCATTTCACCTCTGACTGTTCTTTCATTGTCTCACTTGAGCTTTTGGGGACACCTCATATCTAGGCCATAACATCCAGGGAGAAGGCAAACCCTATAAATAAGGCTTGTTCCAACTGCCAGAAGGGATTCACAATCTGATATATTGTAAATTAACTTTGTCATGTCATTGATAAGCAGTTCACTAGCCTGAGGTTGCAGTCCTGCTTGAGGCAAACAAAGGGCAAGTATCTAGATCCTTAAATGAGATTTCTGGGAGGTGAGACAGCCTTTGGGCTTGACAAGTACTTCACACATTTCAGCTTTCCCCCAGGCATGCAGACAGAAAATTCTCACATACCCTTTGTTGCTACAGCCTTTGCCTATGCACAAGCAGAAGCAAAAATGTCCAGTAGAAAGTGAAAGCCAGGGAAAAGTTGAATGTACTTTGCCAGTTCACATTCATCAGCAGAAAGCAGAGGCCTGACTGAAAGGAAAGCACAGACCTGGCCAATTTCTGCTACGCTATACGGACACTGTGGCTAAACCTAGGAAACCAGACTTAAAAAACCTGATCACAGACATCAATAGCTATCCACACTTCAGTGGAGACAGATTTCACAGATTTTAGGCCATTTTAAGGCAAAACCTTAGGCAAACAAAAGAACAACAATGGGGGCGGATATCCAAAACAATACTTGTTATATTCTACTATTTAAAATTTAATCAAAGATTACAAGTCACACACACACACAAAAAGGAAGTGTAGCACTTAAATAAAGAAGCCATGTTCACACAATTAAAGGTAACAGATTACCATGATTCAGTGAACAAAGAATCTCAAAATGAGAGACCCACCCACGCTAGTCTGCATGGGACTCAGGCTCACAGTAGGCCTGGATCCATCCCCCCACCGGCAGGCACCCACCAGAGCCCAGCATCCAGCACAGGACTGTCCCTTCCAACCAGCAGACTACGTCAGGAGCCCAGGTCCAGCCCAGATCCATCCACACTGACTTGCTCAGGACCCAGGTCCAGGGTAGGGTAGGTCTGAGTTCACCTCCCCACCCCCACCTGGGAGCCTAAGCCTAATCCACTTCCATCTTGGGACACTGAAGTCATCACAATAGCCTTCCCCACACAGTAGCCCCTAACTTTTTGACAACAGACAGGGCCTACAAGCAGTTGCTTCTCAGAGCAAGCATCCCAAAGAGAGCGTGAGACCCAGCTTTTCAGCCCCATCTCTGTGAGACATACCTTCCATCTTGGGGTACCTCAACTATTATCTTGATTTACCTTGGCTATTGCTGCCACTACCTTTAGTTGCAGTAGCATACGTTGAGGGACACCAGCAGGGTCTGAAAGCCCAATATCAAGGTGAGGTACAATCTATATGGGTACAATACAGGGTAGAAACTGTAATATCTCAGATCCACACTGCAAGAAGGAAGACACATAGACAACATGAATAAACAAGGGAGGAAAGTGCCCCAGACAAACCAGGATACTTTAATAACAGAACCCATGGACAGCGAAGTTGATGAAATGTCAAAGCAGGAGTTCAGAAGGTTCATAATTAAAATGATCTGTGAATTAAAGGATGACCTAAATGAGCAAATACAGGCAAAAACTGATCTCTCCAACAAAGAGATAAGAGAGCAGGTAGCAAAAGATTAATCAAGAGAGAGACTCTTAAAAAACAAAACATAAAAACATTCAGAAATCCTTGAAATGAAGGATACAATAAACCAAATAAAAAACTCAATAGAAAGCATAACCAACAGACTAGATCACTTAGAAGAAAGAAGTCAGATAATGAAAACAAAGTTTGCAATCTGGAAAATAAAATTGACCTCACAGTGAAGATAGTAAGAAACCATGAACAGAACATTTAAGAATTATGGGCAGTATCAAAAGACCAAATATAAGGGTTGCTGGGATAGAGGAAGGCACAGAATTTCAAACCAAAGGAATGCACAATCTCTTCAATGAGATAATATCAGAAAATTTCCCAAGCATGAAGAACGAATTGGAAAACCAAATACAAGAGGCTTACAGGACACCAAATGTACAAAATTACAACAGGTCTACACCAAGACACATTATAATGAAAATGCCTGGTATACAGAATAAGGATCAAATCTTAAAAACCACATGATAGAGAAATCAGATCACATATAGGGGAGATCAATTAGTATCTCAGCAGATTTTTCAACCCAGACCCTCAAAGCCAGGAGATAATGGAAAAACATATACCAAGCTCTGAAAGAAAATGGATTCCAACAAAGAATTTTATACCCAACAAAACTAAGCTTTAGATTTGATGATGAAATAAAAATCTTCCACAGTAAACAAAAGTTAAAAAGAATTTACAACTAGAAAGCCTGTACCACAGAACATCCTCAGCAAAATATTCCACAAAGAGGAAATGAAAAACAATAATGAAAATCAGCAGAGGGTGGTATTACACTAAAGGAAAATCTAATCAGAGGAGAAACCAAGTCACGTTAAATACCAAAAATAAACAAAAATGGCTGGGAATACAAATCATGTCTCAGTAATAACCATGAACGTTAAAGGCCTAAACTCACCAATCAAAAGACATTGACTAGCAGATTGGATTTAAAAAAAAAAAAAAAAAGGCCCAACAGGATCCTGCCTCCAAGAGACTCCTTTCATAGGAAAAGACATCCACAGGCTGAAGCTGGAGGGTTGGGAAAAATCATACCACTCACGGACTGCGGAAGCAATCAGGGGTTTCCATCCTCATATCAAATAAAGTAGACTTCAAAAAGGATAAAGAAGGACACTACATACTGCTCAAGGGAATCATATGCTAACACGACTTAACAATTATAAATATATATGCTCCCCAAAATGGAGCATCTACATTCATCAAACAAACTCTTATCAAGTTCAAAGTCAAATAGACCACAATACAATAATTTTGGGTGACTTTAACATACTTCTTTTATCACTAGATAGACCTTTCAAACAAAAGCTGAACAAAGAAAATATAGAACTCAAAAATATAATCAATAACTTTGACTTAACTGACATATATAGAATATTTTATCCTTCAATGAGAGAATACACTTTCTTCTCAGCAGCACATGGATCCTTCTCTAAAATAGACCATATATTATGCCACAAAGCAACTTTTAGCAAATATAAAAAAGTAAAGATACTACCCTGCATTCTATCAGATCATAATGGAATGAAATTAGAAATCAATGATAAAATAAGAAATAAAATCCACTCCAACACCTGGAGACTAAATAATATGCTACTGAATGAACAATGGGTTGCAGAAGACATCAAGGAGGAGATTAAAAAAATTTTAGAGGTGAATGAGAACACAGATACAACATATTGAAATCGCTGGGACACTATGAAAGTAGTTCTAAGAGGAAAGTTCATTGCATGGAGTTCATTCTTAACAGAAGAAAAAGTCAACAAATAAATGACTTAACATTACATTTCAAAGTCCTAGAAAAAGAAGAACAAATCTACACCAAAATCAGTAGAAGACAGGAAATAATTTAAATCAGAGCTGAAATCAATGAAATTGAAACAAAAGAAACAATTGAAAAAATCGACAGAACAAAAAGTTAGTTCTTTGAAAAAATAAATAAAATTGACAGGCCCTTAGCCATGCTAATGAAGAGAAGGAGAGAGAAAACTCAAATTACTAACATACATGATGAAAAAGGAAATATCACAAGAGACACTACAGAAATACAGAAGATAACTAGAAGTTATTTTGAAAACTTGTACTCCAATAAAATAGAAAATATCAAAGGCATTGACAAATTTCTAGAGTCATATAATTTGCCCAAATTGAATCAGGACGATATATACAACTTAAACAGTTCAATTTCAAGTGACGAAATAGAAGATGCCATCTGAAGTCTACCAACAAAGAAAAGCCCATGACCAGATGAATACACAGCGGAGTTCTACAAGACCTTTAAATAAGTACTAATAACAATACTCTTCACTTTATTTCAGGAAATAGAAAAAGAGGGAGCACTTCCAAACTAATTTTATGAGGCCAATATCACCCTGATTCCAAAACCAGGCAAAGACACATAAAAAAAACAAACAAACTTCAGACCAATATCTCTAATGAACATAGATGCAAAAATTCTCAATAAAATTCTGGCAAATTGAATACTAAAACATATCAAAAAGATAGTGCACCACAATCAAGTGGGATTCATCCCAGGGATGCAAGGTTGGTTCAGCATACAGAAATCACTAAATGTAATTCATCACATCAATAGACTTAAAGGTAAGAATCATATGATCATCTCAATAGATGCAGAAAAAGCATTTGACAAAATACAGCACCCCTTTATGTCCAAAACACTAGAAAAACTAGGGATAACAGGAACATATATCAATATTATAAAGGCTATCTATGCTAAGCCCCAGGCCAACATCATTCTAAATGAAGAAAAATTGAAGGCATTCCCTCTAAAAATTGTAATAAGACAGGGATGCCTTCTTTCACCGTTTCAATTTAACATAGTTCTTGAAACACTGGCCAGAGCAATTAGGCACAAGAAAGAAATTAAAGGGATACACTTAGGAAAAGAAGAATTCAAATTGGCACTATTTGCTGATGATAGGATTCTATACCTAGAAGACCCTAAAAGTTTCACCAGAAAACTTATAGAACTAGTAAATGAATCCAGCAAAGTAGCAGGATATAAGATCAACACCCATAAATCAAATGCATTTCTGTTTGTCAGTGACAAATCCTCAGAAAGGGAAATAAGGAAAACTACCCCATTTACAATAGCCTCAAAAAACAAAAACAAACAAACAAAGAAACCCTGGGAATCAACTTAACGAAAGAGGTGAAAGATCTATATAATGAAAAGTACAGAACCCTAAAGAAAGAAATGAAAGAAGACCTTAGAAGATGGAAAGATCTACCTTGCTCTTGGATAAGCAGAATTAATATCAAAATGACCGTACTACCAAAAGCACTATACTGATTTAATGCAATTCCTATCAAAATCCCAATGGCATTCCTCATAGAAATAGAAAAGCAGCAGAGTGCTTGCCTAGATGCATGAGGCACTGGGTTCGATCCTCAGCACCACATAAAAATAAACAAAATAAAGGCATTATGTCCATTTACAACTACAAAAAAAAATTTAAAAATAAAGAAATAAAAAAAAGCAGTCATGAAATTCATCTGGAAAAATAAGAGACTCAGTATAGCTAAAGTAATCCTTAGCAGAAAGAGTGAAGCAGGTGGCATCACTATATGAGACCATAAACTATACTACAGAGCAATAGTAACAAAAACAGCATGGTATTGGCACCAAAACAGACTGGTAGACCAATGGCACAGAATAGAGGACACAGACACTAACCCACAAAATTTCAATTATCCTATAGTAGTCAAAGGTGCCAAAAACATGCATTGGAGAAAAGATCGCCTCTTGAAAAAATGGTGCTCAGAAAACTAGAAATCCATACGCAACAAAATGAAATTAAGCCCTTATCTCTTACCATGCAAAAAACTCAACTCAAAATGGATCAAGGACCTAGGAATAAAACCAAAGATCCTGTATTGAATAGAAGAAAAAATAGGCCCTAATCTCCATCATGTGGATTTACGCCCCAACTTCCTTTGGAGCAATAAATAAAATCAAGAATCAATAAATGGGATAGATTCAAACTAAAAAGTTTCTTCTCAGCAAAAGAAACAATCTGTGAGGTGAATAGAGAGCCTACATTTTGGGAGCAAATCTTTACCTCTCACACATCAGATAGAGCACCAATCTCTAGAGTATATAAAGAACTCAAAATGTTAAGCACCAAAAAAACAAATAACCCAATCAATAAATGGACCACGGACCTGAACAGAGACTTCTCAGAAGATGAGATATATAATTAATCGACAAATATATGAAAAAATGTTCATCATCGCTAGCAGAGAAATGCAAATCAAAACTACTCTAAGATTTCATCTCACTCCAGTTAGTATGGCAGCTATTATGAATACAAATAACAATAAGTGTTGGTGAGGATGTGGGGAAAAAGGTACACTCATACACTGCTGATGAGACTGCAAATTGGTGCAGCCAATATGGAAAGCAGTATGGAGATTTCTTGGAAAATTGGGAATGGAACCACTATTGGACCCAACAATCCCTCTTCTTGGTCTATACCCAAAGAACTTAAAAACAGCATACTACAGGGACACAGCCACATCAATGTTTACAGCAGCACAATTCACAATAGTTAAATTGTGGAACCAACCTAGATGCTCTCAATAGATGAATGGATGAAAAAAATGTGGCATACATACATAATGGAATATTACTCAGCAATAAAAGAGAATGAAATCATGTCATTTGCAGGTAAATGGATGGAGGTAGAGAAGATAACACTAAATGAAGTCTCCAATCCCAAAAGACCAAATGCTGAATGTTTTCTCTGATATAAGGAGGCTGATTTGTAGTAGGGCAGGGAGTGGGAGCATGGGAGGAATAGAGAAACTCTAGATAGGGCAGTGGTGTGGCAGAGGAAGGGAGGGGGCATGGGGTTAGAAATGATGGTAGAATGTGATGATCATTATTATCCAAAGTACACATATGAAAGCATGAATTGGTGTGAATATATTTTGTATACAACCAGAGAGATGAAAAATTGTGCTCTATATGTGTAATAAAAATTGTAATGCATTCCTCTGTCATATATAAATAAAAAATTAATTTTAAAAAAGAAATAGGGCATTAAATCCCAGGGGCATTTTCCAGTCCTCCCCAGACAGCTCCATTTTCTTAAAGCAGTCTCCAAAACCCCAAAATGTCTCAAGCACACTTCAGTGAATGCCCTTGAGCTGTTTGGAGTAGCTAAAAACAGAGGGCATACACACACAAAAAAAGAATCTCAAAATGAGAGCATATGAAAGAACCAGAAGTTGAAAAGTATGTCTGAAGTAAAAAATTCAGTAGATTTGAGGTTGCTGAACAAAAATCAAGTGAAATTGTTTGACTTGAAGAACAAAGAGAAAGAAGAAAATGAGCAGAATCTCAGAGACCAGGACAACATCAGCACATGTATCAGCACATGTATAAGAGGAATTACAGAAGAGGAAAGACAGAAAATGGCAAAAATACATATTTGAGGAAATGAAAGCCAAAAATCTCTGATTTAAGAAACCCAACAAACCAAAAGAAGGATAATCACAAGTAGTGCTCTGCCAAAAACATCACAAACTTTTTTTCTTTGCATTCTAGGGATGGAACGCAGGGGTGTTCTACTTTTTGCTAAAACCCCAGACCTTTAAAAGTCTTGTTTATTTTGAGATAGAGTCTTGTTAAATTGCTAAAGTTAGCTTCAAACTTGATTCTCCTGCCTCAGTCACCTAAGTAGCTGGGATTACAGGTGTGTACCCCTGTTGCATGACTCATAGGCAGACTTTTAAAAGACAAAAGGAAAAAATCTTGAAAGCACTAACAAAAACAATCTAGTCTATGAAAAGGACCAAAAAGATCAATAGCTGACTTTCAAAATTAATGGAAGTCAGGGTTCATTGGAATGACATATTCAAAGAGATAAAAATAAAAACTTGGGCTGGGGATATAGCTCAGTTGGTAGAGTGCTTGCCTTGCATGCACAAGGCCCTCAGTTCAATCCATAGCACCACACAATAAATAAATAAAAATAAAGAAATAAAGAAAAACTTGTCAAGCATGTGTATTCACAAATCTACCTTTTACAACAAAGGTAAAAATAGACATTCTAAGATGAAGAATGAAGATTTAAGATTGTGCAAAGGAGCAGTTATAGCTTGATACCGTTGAGCTTGAAACATTGAGTAGATGCAATATACATGACAATAATAGAACAAAGAAAAGGAGAGGAAAAGGGAATATATATTGGAACAAGATCCATACTTTTTTTTTGGTGTGTGTGTGTTATGTGTGTGTGTGTGTGGTGCCGAATATCAAACCCAGGGCATTGTGTACACTAGGCAACTGCCCTACAACTGAGCTTCATGTCAGCAAAGTTCGTATATTTTATTGAATTTAAGTTTGTGTTGGAAAAAAAAAGTTTGTGTTGGTATGAAGTAGATTATAATAAGATTTATATTGTCATCCCTACAGCAACCACTCAAACATATAATATCTCAGTATAGCAGGAAAAATTAAAATGGTACTAAAAAAGTATTTGTTCAAAACAAAAGACCTGAAAAGAAAAACAAAGGAATTGCTTTAGATATGAGAAAAACAGCAAGAAGCAGGAGTAAATCTAATTATATCAATAATATTAAATATGAGTGAACACTCATCCCAGTGAAACGGCAGATTATCAGACTGGATAAAAAGGCAAGATCTAGCTGATAAAGGATTTTAATTCAGGATATATGTTCACTTATAACTTACAATTAAGTCTATACCTCAACTAAAAAAGGGGCAAAAGATTTGAACAGACATTTTTTCAAAGAAAATGTTTGAATAGACATTTCTCCAAAGATATAAAATAAGCACAGAAGATATTCAACATCATAAGTCATTAGAGAGATACAAATTAAATCCACAATGATTTAATCTGGGAGATATTACAATTTGGATGAGTTTAATCTGAATATGAGAGGTCTGAGATACCACTTCATGTTCATTAGAATGGCCATAATCAAAAGGGTAGACTATTATTATTAAGAAGTATTGTGGGGGCTGGGGTTGTGGCTCAAGTGGTAGCACTCTCGCCTGGCTTGCTTGCTTCCCGGGTTCGATCCTCAGCACCACATACAAACAAAGATATTGTGTCCGCCAAATACTAAAAAATAAATATTAAAAAAAAAAAGTATTGTGAAGTCAGATGGGGTGGCAAATGTCTGTAGCTGCTCAGGAGGCTGAGGCTGGAGGATTAAGAGTTCAAAGCCAGCCTCGGCAACTTGGTGAGGGCCCTAAACAACTCAGTGAGATCCTGTCTCTAAATAAAATATAAAGAAAAGGGGCTGGCGATGTGGTTCAGTGGTTAAGTGACCTGGGTTCAATCCCCAGTACAAAAACAAAAAAGTAGCGTGAAACACGTGAAGAAACTGTGTCCCTCACACATTGCTGGTTAAAAAGTAAAATTGTACAGTCACTTTGAAATCAGTTCACCGGTGTCTCAAAAATTATCTACAAACTGGCATGACAGAATCTTGGGGGCTGATGAAAATGTTCCAAAACTTGATTGTGCTGATGATTTTACACACACACACACACCTTTGAACTGTACTTAAGCTCAATAAATTTTATAGCATCAATCAATCTAAAAAATTTTTGAAGTCAGAATAGATGACAGGTTAAACTTTATTAATGTTCTGTATGTGTATTTTTTGTTGTTTTTCTGGTACCAGGGATTGAACCCAGGGGCATTTAACCACTTAACCACATTCCTAGCTCGCTCGCTCTTTCCTTCCTTCCTTCCTTCCTTCCTTCCTTCCTTCTTTCTTTCTGCAGAGCCTGCTAAATTGCTGAGGCTGGCCCTCAGCTTCAGCCTCCCAAACCACTGGGATTACAGGCTTGTGCCACTGTTCCTGGCTGTGTGCATATTATATGTATATTAGATGTGCATGTAAAGAGAGGGGGGAAGAAAAAGTACCTGTACATGAGCAAGCCTGGGGGCAATTTAAAAAAATAGGGAGATGGAAAAAAGGAGTGAATCTAGATGAAGGACATGTAGGAGTTGCTTGTAATACTCTGGTAACTTTTTCAGTTTAAAATTACATCAAAAGTTAAGATTACCAAAGGAAGGACAAGAATATCATGCAAATTCTCTAACTATATCCATCATCTTCAATGAAGATCATTTATTGCTTAAATTATTAGAAAATTATAGACTTAATTATTTATTTATGTCTCTTGAAAAATTCTAAAAGAATTTTTATATACTGACACAGAGGTTTGCTCCTGAAGATTCATTTTTAACAATCAGCACGGGCTGGGCTCCCAAACTCTTGTGGTAGTCACCCTCAGGGAAGCAGCCTCCAAGGACAACTGCTAGTGATTAAAAAGTCACTTCAAGAACATAATTTGGCTCTAAAACCCAATACAAGTTACTCTAAAATGTCTTCTATGGAGTTAAATAAATATTCGTCTGTAAACCCAGTAACAACATGTTCACATTCGTGAAAACTAAACACAACCTAGGGTCATTCAAAAGCTCACTTTGAAAGGAAGTTTTGGGGGTTTTTTTGCTCTTGAAATTAAGCCTAATTATACAGCTATTCAGAATGAAGTTTGTTGCTTGTTTATTTACTAAATACTGTTGCTCTAGGTTAAATTTCATTTGTCTAGTGAAGATGAAAGAGCATGGTGCATTTCAAAAAAGTTATAATCATTTAAATTCAAATTGTACCTTTAGGTTTACAATTCTTTACTCTTAATTTTTTTTAAATGTGTGGTCTTTTTTTAAAAAAATATTTTTTTAGTTGTAGATGGACACAATACCTTTATTTTGTTTATTTTTATGTGGTGCCAGGATGGAACCCAGTGTCTCATGGATGCTCAGCAAGCGCTCTATCACTGAGTCACAACCTCGGCCCCTCTTAGAAAACTATTTTATATATGGTAGATCTCGAGTATAATTAAGTACATCTTAATGACAGTTCACTGATGTACTTAGAAATATGATTTACCAACAACAAAACTGCATTCTTTTTTTTTTCTTTTTTAAATTTTGGGTACCAGGGATTGAACTCAGGGGCACTCAACCACTGAGCCACATCCCCAGCCCTATTTTGTATTATATTTAGAGACAGGGTCTCACTGTGTTGCTTAGTGCCTCCCCATTGCTGAGGCTGCCTTTGAAATCGGGATCCTCTGGTCTCAGCCCCCAATTCCCTGGATTAAAGGTGTATGTCACCGGGCCTGGCAGCATTATTTCTTTATTAAAGAGCAATGTTACAATCAAGAGATAATGATGTTACCAAGTAGGGGCACCCCTTACTCCACAAATACTTGAGAGTCAAATTGTCAGAAAAAAAAAAAGTTTATTCTGAGTCAGCGTTGAAGGAACATGGACACTTAAATTCTTCAGTTTTTTTTCAGAAAACACAAGGGGTAGGAAAACTTTTATAAGAGAAGAGAAGGCAAAGTGGGACAAAAGGCAGGAAATAAACATATGTAGATTTAGTTAGGCTGAGCTAGAAAGAGATGTCATGGTGCCTGGCCAGGGCAGGGGATGGTTTCTAATCTCAGCCTGAGTAAGTTTAGAAGCTAAAGCAGTTTGGAGCTTCATTCTCCTTATAAGGAAGTTGCCCTTAATTTCAGAGAAAGTCTATTTTCAATAATTCTTTACTAATTTTATCTTGCAAATTAAAAATACCAGGAGTTAAAGGGAGACTTTTATTCACCCCTAATACAGGAACCAACCATAAAAGCATTATTTACTTTCAACATAACAACTGATCGACATTTCTCAAACAGGATGTTTTCAACCCTAATAGCTCTTTATTTTTTAAATATATTTGCTTTAGGTTACTAATTTGCAATAAGTGTCATCTGAGAATAACCAAAATTAAGTTAATTTGACAAAAGATCGACAAAATAATTCAGACCTTGAATTATACCAAATCAAGAATGGAGTGGTGGTGGGGAGTGGGGAGGCGGTATCTGCAAAAAGAGGCTACTGCAATGCTACTTAGATTCTTGCAATAAAATCAGCAATACATCTTTATCAAGAGAATTATCATCTCACTTCTAATTTCTTCCCCTTAAGAAAATTTGGCATCCAAAGTCTCATGGGTCAATAATAGAGCTTTGCTTCATTTTTATGCTCTTTTGCATGAGTTTTCAAGGTATGTGTTGCTCATTCACATGACTTCTGAAGTAGAAAAGCAGATATGTAAGAAGTTTTCTGTGAAAACTGTAGGAAATGAGAAAAATTTAAAAAAATATATAGCTTAAAAAATCTTTTGATTTATACTCATAAAAAATACAAGCAGCCCAGCACGGTGGTGCACACCTGAAACCCCAGCAGCTCAGGAGGCTGAGGAAGGAGGAGCACAAGTTCAAAGACAGCCTCGGCAACTTAGTGAGGCCTTAAGCAGGTCAGTGAGACCCTGTCTCTAAATAAAATATTTAAAAAGAGCTGGTGATATAGCTTAGTGGTTAAGCACCCTTGGGTTCAATCCTTGGTATCAAGACAAATAATAATAATAAAAAAATAAAATTAAATTAATAATATAAAAACATTGCTAGGCATGGGGACACACGTCTGTAATTCCAGCAACTTGGGTGGCTGAGACAGGAGTATCATAGCTTGAGGTCAGCCTGGTCAACTTAGCAAGATCCCATGTCAAAAAAAGAAAGGTTGGGGTGTAGCTCAGTAGTAGAGCACCCTTGGGATCAAAATTTAAATATTAAAATTGTTTTAAAAAAAAGCATTTAAAAACTTGATTCTACAAGTAATTTGTGCAGAAGAACATAAATAGTATATGGAAAGTTTATATAATAGAAAGGTTTAGAAAATGTTTCAGAAGCGTCTCTGCCTTTCCAGAATGTTCATTCTCTTGGCCATCACTACCCTAAAGTATTACTTCTACTTCCTGAGTTAATCAAAACCTGGTTCTCTCCTGCAGAGACTGCTTTCCCTAAGCCCTCTCAAGTATTATCCACTTGTATCCCAGATACTACAGGATAAAAAGGTGAAGTCTTTGTTCCCATCATTCTCTTTAATATTGTACCCCCATCCTTAACACCCACTCCCACAGAGTTCTTATTCCTAGTTAAAAACAAACAAAAACCTTCTTTTGTATATTTTCTCCTTACAAGTTTTTAAAACAGTTTTACATATATATATATATATATATATATATATATATAGTTTTGTTCAAAAACTGTCAATTTCTTTCAACTTATTTGAATCTTTCATATTCTCTAAGGGGAAGCCAAAGCAAATGCTCCTTGTGTTATGTGAATTGATGAATTAGATGATGCTGGTTGGAAGAGAATTGAACACAGCCATATTCAAGGCAGAATATAAATCAACTTCTTGTAGAAATGGATGGGTAATTGAGTCTTCCTTTGTCTGTGGAGTACAGTGATATATTTTTAAAATTAGGATTTATCCCATTTAAAAAATAGTTTAGAATACTATATATCTTTAAGCATTTGATATATTTAGACTTGCTTTTATGCAAATTTTTCCCATAAAGCATGTGTAACATTCTACAAATATGAAAAATGTTTTGTGTTTTAGTCACTTATGCACAAACTCAAGACAAGTTTTTCTCTATTTTATTGTTTCCATTACTAATTGGGTCTTTGATATATCAGCTCCTCTTTTATCTTATATCTATTTCTTTTTTCATTTATTTCATGATATTTAAGAAAATAGTGATTCAGTGTGAGACGAATAGTCTATTTTAAAAAGTAAAGTAAGCCAGGTGTGGTGGCACATGCCTATAATCCTAGAGCTTGGGAGGCAGATGCAGTAGGATTGTGAATTCAAAGCCAACCTCAGCAACTTAGTGAGGTCCCAAGGAACTCAGTGAGACCCTGACTCTAAATTAAAATAGAAATAAACAAACAAACAAATATATATATATAAAGGCTGTGGATGTGACAGTAGTTAAGTGCCCCTGGGTTCAATTTTTGGTACCAAAAATTAAAAATTAAATAAAAATAAAGCTGAGGGTATAACTCAGTAGTAGCACACTTACTTGGCATTCCCAAGGCCCTGGGTTCAATCCCTAGCACTGAAAAAAATAATACTAATAAAAATAAAATAAATAGACAGTACACTGGTTTGTACACAATTTATGACTAGCTTTGAATGTTGCAGTAGACTTAAGGCTTATATCAATGATCATAATATAAAAAGCCTGGAGTTGTAGATCAGTGGTAGAACATTTGCCTAGCATGTGTGAGGCATTGTGTTCAATCCTCAGCACCATATAAAAATAAATAAATAATTTGATAGATTAATTAATTAATAGGGGCTGAGGTGGTGGCTCAGTGGTAGAGTGCTTGCCTAGCATGCATGAGGCACTGGATTCCATCCTCAGCACCACATAAAAATAAATAAATAAAATAAAGGTATTGTGTCCATCTACAAATAAAAAATATCTTTTAAACATTACATATAAAAAAATCAAGGGGGCTGGGGTTGTAGCTCAGTGGTAGATCTCTTGTTTAGCATGTGTGAGGCACTGGGTTCAATTCTCAGAACTATATATAAAGAAATGAAACAAAGGTCCATTGACAACTAAAAAAATATTTTTTAAAAAAGGTAATCAGGCACTCAAGCTTTTCACATCAGTTATATTTTCCTAAGTAGAACAGATATTATGAAAGTATGTGATCACAGATGATTGCTGGTTTATACTCAATCTCTTTCCTTGACTGTTACTAAGATTAATGACAGGTTAGTGTTGCTATATATATGTGTGCTATGCTTCAATTTTCAGTGAAAAAGTAATCCTATTTTTGTTTTGCTTTTTTCCTAATAGTTTTATACCCAATGTAGGAGTAATCATTATAGAAATCACAAACTTCCCAGAGATATTAGATAAGCAATCAAATAATTTTTTTAATATTTATTTTTTAGTTGTAGTTGGACACAACACCTTTATTTTAATGTGGTGCTAAGGCTCGAACCCAGGGCCTCGCACTTGCTAGGTGAGCGCTCTACCACTGAGCCATACCCCAGCCCTCAAAGAAAATTTTTGTGAGGTATTATTACCTACTATAACATTATGCCGGGGCTGGGGATGTGGCTCAAGCCGTAGCGCGCTCGCCTGGCACGCGTGTGGCCCGGGTTCGATCCTCAGCACCACATACAAACAAAGATGTTGTGTCTGCCGAAAACTAAAAAAATACATATTAAAAAATTCTCTCTCTCTCTCTCTCTCTTTAAAAAGAAAAACAAAAAACATTATGCCAAGAGAAGAAGCCCATTGCAAAAGATCACATTGTAGGATTCCAGTGGTATGAGATGTTCAAATAAGCAATCCACACAAATTAGATTAGTGATTGCCAGAGGTTTGGGAGGATGGGAGTGAGGGGAAACTACCAATAGATGTGGGGTTTCTTTTTGTGGGGACCAGAATATTTTGAAATAGATTGAAATGATATATTTCAACTCATTCACTTTTCATTCTTGTGGTTTTTTTTTTTTTTTTTGGGGGGGGGGGAAGGGGTACTGGAGCGCTTAACTACTGAGCCACATCCCCAGCCCTTTTTTATATTTTATTTAGAGACGGGGTCTCACTGAGTTGATTAGAGACTTGCTAAATTGCTGAGGCTGGCTTTGAACTCATGATCCTCCTGCCTCTGCCTCCTGAGCTGCTGGGATTACAGGCATGTGCCACCGTGCCCGGCTCATTCTAGTTTTTAATTCTGAGTTTATGGTAGATAAATTTTTGCATGTATGCTCCTATGTCAGAATAAAGACTTTACTTTTTAAATAAGTTTTATTGAGACATAATCACATACCAAAAATCTACTTCTTTATAGTGTACCATTTAGTAGTTTAGTATTATTTACAAAATTGTGCAGCCATTTCCACTATCTAATTCCAGAATATTTTCATCAACCCACCAAGAAACCCTGTACCAAATAATGGTCAGTCCCTACTCCCTCCTTCTTCCCAGCTCCTAGAACTGCTGATCTACTTTCTGTCTCTATGGATTTACCTGTTTGGGATGTTTCACACATTGCATTAGTTTGAATTAATTGAGTCTGCTTGATACTATTATAACTCATACATCTATTAACTAAGAAGAAATGTTTCTTAAATTGATAATATAACTACTTTATCTATTACCAAGATGAAATGTTTTTATCTCTTAAGATGATCCTCATATTCCTCCAAAAATGAATAAAGTCAGTACAAATAGCTCCGTATTACTAACCATGTTTTTATAATCTGAGTCTCTGGTTTTTCCCTTAATTGTATGCAGAAAAAATATGCCCTTATATATCTTGTCCTGTGAAGGTAATGATAGTGAAAGTACAATTGTCCTTTAGTATCCATAGGGATTGGTTCCAGGACCCTTACCCCAGGCCAAAACCTACAGATCTTGAGTCACTTATATTAAAGGGCACAGTGCTAACATACAACCTGACATACAACCTCCTCTATACTTTGAATTTAGTACACTTGCTTATACTACTTAATGCAATGTATGTGCTGTGTAAATAGTTGTTGCAGTGCATTCTTAGAAATTAATGAAAAGAAATAAACAGGTACGGTTGATGTTTACAGATAAAATTTTTCCCCCCAAATTTCAACCCATGGTTGTCAAATCCAAGGATGCAGAACCCCTGAATACAGGGTGCCTAGTTTTTTTCTATACAGCTCCTTTCCAGTGACAAAGAGAGGAATTAGGAGAATGGTGTTATATAGTTTGTGAACCTAACATCACAAACTACATCATACCCTCCTTCAGTCCTTGCTCTTGTTTTCATAGCAGTGTTGACTGAAATAACTGAGGAAGAGGGAAAGCATTGTACTAGTAGTTAAGAAAGCATCAGAGGGCTGGGGTTGTGGCGGAGTGGTAGAGCGCTCGCCTAGCACATGTGAGGCCCTGGGTTTGATCCTCAGCACTACATATAAATGAGTAAATAAAATAAAGGTATTGTGTCCAACTACAACTAAAAAAATAAAATATATATAAAAAAGAAAGCAGCAGAGAAAAATGTTTCTTTTTATTACATAAGGCAACATTTTAAATAATGTTAACAATTTAAAATGTTTTAAGTAAATATATTCTTATAATTTGCTTCCAAGTTACATTTCATTGGTAAGAATGCTATTCCAGATTGATTATGAGAAATAGGTTTTTCCACAATGTATTTGTGGTACATAAAGTTTATCTTCATGGAAGATTAAATGTTGAGCAGAGAAAGGAAAACAGGCAAAAATAAGGAATGAATTCATTGCTTTTTAATTTCTGTTACCATGGTTACCTGACCTTAAGCCAAGCTCATGCTGGTGACAAATATATTTGTTTTAACATTCTGCCTGTTTTTGCTATGCTACATCATGGACTCAGCTGAATTCTATTTATTCTCAGCACCTCCATAATTCATTGCATACATTCACTCTCCAGTCCCAAAACTTTGTACCAGTTTCTTCTATTTATCTGCCTTTTTCAGTACCCTAACCCTGTATTCCGCCTGTTTTCAGATATCATTTTCTATAGCAAAGCCCTTTTCCTAATTGTGTAGGAAAACAAAGTCCAACGTTGTGACTGTTAGTCTTTTCTTTTCCAAAAAACAAACAAACAAACAAACAAAACCAAAACCGCATTAATCAAAAAGCAGTTATTCCAGGGTAAGTTTGAGAAACTCATAACCGGAACCCTGCACACTACCCTTTCTACTGGTATTTCAGATGGGGAATGTGTGCACATGTGCTCACAAACACACCCACAGAAATGGAAATGATTGGCAGACAGTAATACACATGGACCCTGAACTGTTTTCTTCTGATTACAAGATATGAAGAAATCTCTGGTCCTCTTTCCTAAGTACATTTCCTTTCTACATACTGGGTTCACCCCAGGGAAAGGCAAAATGCCAATCTAACAGGACAATAAAGTCCCATCACATTTTATCCCTCAAGGACAGTGGATAAAGGCACTTTGATTTCCCCAAAGCATTGATGGTTTGCTGGCAGGGAAGATAGCAATGACCCTTTGGAGTCAAAAGGAAGTTCATTTCTCCAACTTTTCTAATTCTAGAATCTCTTTTGCTTAGTCCTGTGGGACATCAATGTGTGAATAATCTTAAGGGTCTCTGGGGCTTGTGCCTTTTAGTCATAAATTAATGCCTAGAATCATCTGAAGAAATGGCTCTTTCCACAGTTATTCTTTTTTTTTTTATTGTTGATGGACCTTTCTTTATTTATTCATTTATTTATATGTGGTGCTGAGAATCGAACCCAGTGCCTCACACATGCCAGGCAAACACGCTACCACTGAGCCACAGCCCCAGTCCTGGCCTCTAAAAGCATCTCTTCTACACACTGTTTCAATTGTGCTGCAGACTTGGAAAGTACACTTAAAACATTTTATTGTCACATCAAAAAGGGATCTTTCCTACCCATTCCCATCCTCATGTTTTAAAATTCTTAATTCATAGAATAGGAAAAAAAATACATCTGAGCAAAGGTGTGGAAATACATTTTATTTTTCCCAAATACACTCCTCACTTATGACAAGGTATAGATCAGCCTATATGAATGATGAGTTATCCTAAATTTGGTTTATCCCATAAATCTCAAGAAATGGTTCAGGTTGACCTTTGCTTATCCTTGCTAATCCTTTAACTGAAATTAATCAGCACTTTCTGGGTATGTAAATGACAGTGGTTCTTTTACACTTAGGAAAACAAGCATGGCAAACTGGTAGTCCTTTCACTGATTCACAAATTGAACAAGCCACAGAGCTGAGAACACAAAAATAGTGTTTAATCATCTTGAGCCCCTCTGAGATTCAACTACCTCAACAGAACCTCACTACCTCTGATTTATGGCAGAGTACTCCCAGGAAGATCCGAGTTCCCTCCTTCCTCGGCCTTTCAGATGACTTAAAGAAATACAATTTTTATTTGATTACCATATATAAGAATGTACCTGTACACAAATTCAGAAATGTTATATTGCACAATTTTTCATAATTCTGGGGGATAAAAAGTAACTCAGTAGTGATTTGAAACTTGCTACATATTTTCAGTACTAAAATAAAGATTTTCACCAAAATTACCCCAGGTACATTTTGGCAGACAGGAAACACAGCATTAACAAGCCATGTACCAGATGTTTGCTCCTAAGGCCTGAGAGAAAATGAGTGATCAAAGGTCTACATCCACACTAATCTTCATGCTTCCCTCTGATTTTTATAGTTGACATCTCATCTGTTTTTCCTATCACAATGGCATTCTTTTAAAAATAGGAGTTCCATTATGTTGCCCAGGTTAGCCCCAAACTCCTGGGCTCAAGTGATCCTCCTGCCTCATGTTCCCAGGTAGCTGGGACCACAGGCCTGCACCACCATAGCAGCTTACACTGGCATTCTTGAGGGCCCATTATTAGAAACTTTTTTCATTAACATTGCTGATACAGCTGTCTTGCTGTGGGTTAGCTTGAGGTTGTCCTTCCTCTTGTGTTACCTCACCTTTATAATGGATCTCTGGTATGTCCTTCAGCAATCCAAGGAGGGATCTCAATGGCTTTACCTGGGCTAATTAGGCAGGGAACAGGCATGTTTTTCCACCCACTCCTTAATCAGTTGGTGGGCAATGGCTAACTTTGGGGGCAAGAGAAATGGAAAACTCTGATTCTGTTGCTGAATATAGGTGCCCTTTCTCTTCAGGGCTGCAGCCACCTCAGCATAACTGAACCAGGCAGCTGCCTCTAGTTCTCTCAAGTTCACCTGGATCTGAAAGACATGAGGATAAAACAAAGTAAGATTAGGAACTATAAAATTTTAAAAGACTATGGCCAAAAATAAGAAAATGATTACCTTGGAAGGTAACACCTGGGATCTACAGGTTAAATGAAACTCAGTTCTAGATATGACCCAGACACAAGAGAAGTACAACTAGGAATGAGACCTAAATGCATTTGAAAAAATAACAGTTTTTTAAAAATAGGATACTTTAAAAAAAATCCTGAAAATATAAGGCTAGGAGTATATATAGCTCAGTGGTTCTGCATGTGCTTCATATGCAGGAGACCCTGGGTTCAAAGCAAGCCCCTCCCCACCAAGTCTGGAAGTACAAATACTAAAATATCAAGAGTAGTGGTTAACACTGAGTGGTAAATTATGAATAATACTTGTTTTACTTTGTGCCTCCATTGATTGTATGATTGAATTAAAAGAGAACTTACAAATATTACTATTTTTTGTAAAGATTAAGGGTTAATGGTAATCAAAAGCACAGTGTCTTCTTTGCAGGAAGCAAACAAATGCAAACTTTGTCCACAGGAAATCAAAACAGAATATTCTATAAAAATCAAAGCACATAATGGGCACACTTTGGCTCACAAGGACCGCAGTGCTATTATCAGAGATGCCACAGATGAAAATGAGTGAGATGAGCTTAGATAAGACAACATCTAAGCACCTTTAAACCAGAAGTTCCTATAATTTTATATCATTAGCCCCCAAGATCCTGACTAACTTGAGCAATGAGATGAATCCTAAAATCGGTCATTAAATTTGATATATGTATTTTATGCCTATTATTTAAGGTACTAGTATAATCTAAAGATGAAAAATAAAATTTTATCAGATAAATGATGTTGAAACAACTGCAAAAAGAATGAAATTGGATCCTTACTCATGCACCAGATACCAAAAAACAAAACAACAATAACAACAACAACAAAACTCTCAAAATGGATTAAAGACTTAACTGCAAAACTTGAAACCATAAACCACTTAAAAGAAAACATAGGGGGCTGGGGATGTGGCTCAAGCGGTAGCGCACTCGCCTGGCATGCGTGCGGCCCGGGTTCGATCCTCAGCACCACATACAAACAAAGATGTTGTGTCCGCTGAGAACTAAAAAATAAATATTAAAAAATGCTCTCTCTCTCTCTCTCACTCTCTCTTTAAAAAAAAAAGAAAAAAGAAAAAAAAAACATAGAGAATGAGCATCTAGACCCCGGACTGGGCAATGAGTTTGTAGATAAGACATCAAAAGCCAGGCAACAAAAGCAAAAATAGGATTATATCAAACAAAAAAGCTTCTGCAAATAGATGAACTCTAGATAGGGCAGAGGGTTGGAGGGGAAGGGAGGGGGCATGGGGTTAGAAATGATGGTGGAACATGATGATCATTATTATCCAAAGTACATGTTTGAAGACATGAATTGGTGTGAATATACTTTGTATACAACCAGAGATATGAAAAATTGTGCTCTACATGTGTAATAAAACTCCTAATGCATTCTGCTGTCATATATAAATTTTAAAAATTTTAAAAAAGCTTCTGCACAGGAAACGAAACAATAAAATGAAAAGGCACTCTACAGAATGGGAGGAAATATTTGCAGACCATTTATATGATAAGGAGTTAATATCCGAAATATGTAAGGAACTCTTACAATTCAACAGCAAATAACCCAATTAAAAATGGGCAAAATGCCTAAATAGGCATTTCTCCAATGAAGAAATACAAATGGACAAAAGATATATAAAAAAATGTTCAATGGTACTTATCACCAGGGAAATGCAAATTAAAACCATGGTGAGGTATCACCTCATACCTGATAATAGCTGGCAACAAAGGAAAATGATCATTTAATCCAGGAATACTACTTCTGGGTATATATCTAAATGAAATGAAATCTGTCTCTTGAAGGAATATCTGAACTCCTATGTTCACAATATCCAGGATACGGAAACAACTAAAATGTCTATTAAGGAATGAATAAAGAAAATGTGGCATATACAGATGATGCAATATTATTGAGTCTTAAACAAGAAGGAAATCCTGCATTTGCAACAAGGTGATGGATTGGAGGGCAGGCTAAGTGGAATAAACCAAATACAGAAAGACAAATTCTGTGTGATCTTACATGTGGAATATAAGAGTCAAATACATAGAAATAAAGAGTGGAGTGGCTGGAGGGAAGGGAATATAGAGAGGTGTTGGTCAAAGAACATAAAATAAATACACAAAATATAAAATAATATACAATATAAGTTCTGGAGACCTGTACAACATAGGGCCTATAGTTAACAGTACTATTTTGAATATATTAAAATTTGCTAAAAGGATAGATCTTTTGTAAATGGCTCTTACCACAAAAGAAAAAAAAAACAAAGGAGACGAGAGGAAACTTTTGGAAATGATGGGTAAGTTGATGACATTCATAAAGATTAATTGGTGGCTTCATGGGGTATATTTATCTAAATATACCCATCAAGTTGGGTATATTAAATATCTATAGCTTTTTATATGCTAATTATACCTCAATAGTTAAAAATATAAAGAAATTGTCTTATGATTGATATATGTGCAAGGGAGAGTGGCAATTATTGGTTTCCTTTACTAGAATGCAAATTCCTTGAGGGTATAAATCGAATCTTACATATCACTGTATAATCTACACCCACTGGACTAGACTCACTCACTAGCTCACTGACTACTTGCAGACCAGCAGATTGGATGAAGCAAAGGAAATATCCCAGAGTAAATGAAAGATAAGAATTTACCTCTGTCTGTCCTGGTTTCACGGTTGCATGACAAGCAATCATGAGTGAGCTGTTAGGAAAGGGCCAATGCTGGGATGCAGAGTACTCTAGTCTTTCCAACTCCAGTCCCACCTCCTCTGCAACTTCCCTTCGGACAGCATCTTCCACACTTTCACCTGCAAGAACTCAGATTAATTCAGGACAGTTCTGGAGCCGGAAGTTTGCATCATATTTCTGTACCATGATAGCCCATTGTGAAGAGAGTAAAAAACTGGCTCTAAAGTCTCAATAAAATACTCTTGGGAGGTCCTCAATATCTGAGTGTGTGTGTGTGTGTGTGTGTCTCTCTCTCTCTCTCTCTCTCTCTATATATATATATATATATATATATAGATAGATAGATAGATAGATAGATAGATTATATATACACACATACACACTTTTTTTTTTTTTTTTTGGTACCAGGGATTGAACCCAGGACTGCTTAACCACTGAACCATATCCTCCACACTTAAAAAAAATATTTTAGAGACAGGATGTCACTAAGTTGTTTAGTGCCTCACTAAGTTGCTGAGGCTGGTTTTGAACTTGTGATCCTCCTGCCTCAGCCTCCCAAGCTGCTGGGATTGCAGGCGTGTGCCACCGCACCCAGCTCCTAGTATAGTTATATATTATAACTATATTATATAAGGGCTTCAATGGGAGAGGCTACTACTGCCCTCACCTTTAATAAAAATCTCACTTTTCACCATTTTTAAGTTTTTCTCCAATAAACTAAGAAAGAAAACAAACAACAACCCTGTAATAAATATGGAAATCTTAGTTAGTATTATGCATGCTGAAGTATTTAGAGAAAAGCATACTAGGTCCACAATCTGTACATCAGAGATAAAATGAACTGATGGATAGATGAATGGATATGCAATAAAATTAGTGGCATAAATAAGTATTGACTCTAGGTAGTAGCTGAATGGGTGTTCACTATGTAATCTTCTTAACTATGCTGTGTTTGAAATTTTGCCTAACACAATATTGGAAATTCATAATGCCAGAAGGCAGTTTTCTTGATATAAAAGGAAAGATGGTGCTTGAGATTCAAAGAAGTATGGTAACAAAACAGAGAAATGTCTACTATTAATAAGATTTTCTGTCCCCCACTATCACCTGTATATCCCCCGACACTTCTTACCTATATCACAAAAACCTGCCAAAGCAGAATATAGTCCCTTGGGAAAGGAGTGCTGGCGGGCAAGCAGACATCGGGTCCCATCAGACACCAGAGTGATCACCACAGGAGCCATCTAGAGAAGGAGAACAGAAATTAGACACTGGCACTTTGGGGCCTGCTAACTGGGCAGAAGGAATAGATAATTAAGGAAGCCTTTTTCCACTGAGCCACATCCCTAGCCCCTATTTGTATTTTATTTAGGGTCTCACCGGGTTGATTAGGGCCTTGCTAAATTGCTGAGGTTGGCTTTGAACTCTCAATCCTCCTGTCTCAGCCTCCCTAACCACTGAGATTACAGGCATGCATTATCGTGTCCAGCTAAGGAAGCATTTTGATTGTACAGGCTTCCTTCCCCAGGACAGTGTAACTCACAGCCTTCTTGGATTACTGTTTCCTTAAAGCAACCCTTACCTGTGGATAATAGATTATCTTATTGGAAGAACACACACGCTTGCTGCCAGCCATGTTCTTTTTGGTGGGCTGCCCACTTCTGCTGCAGAACTGATGATCATCATGCCAACGGAGAAGAGATTGAGCCTAGAAATACACAGAGGGGCCTGGTTTCATTTGGAGAGAATAAGGTTCATCCACAACAACATTGGGCCTGGTATCTAGAGCAACGTAGAGGGAAATGCTAATCCCTTTCTACTTCACTATCTTTAACTGGTTACTAACTGTTTAAGATAAGGAAACTATCTGGATATATTCCCCTAGCATCAGAAATATGAATAAAAGGAAGCACAGAGTGTATTATGATTATTAAATAAAATATAAAAAGATAATAAGCACCTATGTATTCATGACCAGCTTAAAAAGAAAACATTTTCAGTATAGGTGAACACCCCCATGTATTTCTCTTTAATAGGCTGGATTTTTTTTTTTTTTTTGCAACTAAGTGTTCAGAGTTTTTAAATCAAATAGACAATCAAAATGCCAAATGAAGTAGAATCTAAAGCAGTGAGGACAAGTTATTAAAACAATTCAAAAATTATTTCTCAGGCTAAAGACATTCTGTATGTCCTTCGGTGGGCCAATAATAATGTTTATGAGGCTGATGGACTCTCTTGCCATAGATCTGCATGTCCTTAGGAGAAAAGAGCCTTGATAGCAACTTGATAGCCAAAAACAAGGGTAAAATAAAGAAGCAGCAGCAAACTTCCTACAACACACTATCCTGCCAAAATTTGTAGGCAGGGCTATGATCCACAAAAGAAGAAATCAAATGTCACTCTAGTCTTGTGTAGCACACATGGATTTGACCCAACTTTATTAAATTTCTTACAGAATTGATAAATCAGAACCTACCGTGAATAACAAGGAGGAATCCACTGGATTCAGTTGAAAGAGAGCCTTCCTCAGCTCAACGAAAGACCCCTTGAGTTCCGTCTCCAATTCAGATTTTGGTAAGGAGGCTAGAAAATCAGAAGAGAGAAGGAAATTAAACAAATGTCAAATTTGTCTCTGAGCCCCTACCCCAGTCTATCTTGATAGATCAGTGTTTCCCAAACTTGTCTAATAAGACTCAACTGGGAAAAGTAAAAAATATACAGGTTCTCAAGCTCCTACCTGGAGATTTTGAAGCGGCAGGTGTGGAGTGAGGCCCAGAATTCTTTCTTTCTTTATTTAACAAGCACCAGGTGATTCTTATGGTCAGGCTAGTTTGGGAAACATTAGAGCATAGTATTTCTCAAGATCCTCTTCAAGGCAATAAACTCATTTGAATTAGCCACAAACTCTCCCTAGAAAAGAGATGAAATGACCTCTAAATTCCTCTCTGAACCTCATTCCAGCATCATTACATTTACACACAGACCCTTAAAGAGAGAAGGAAAGTTTGATAGGAGCCATAAATCTAGAGCAGAGTGGTTCCCACCTGATGGTCTGGGGACCCAGATCTACCCCATGGTAACACTCATTTCTGTTCATTGGTAAGAGCAATACTATGATGATATGAATTTCAAAACATTTCTTATAAAATATTTAAGACTTAAAATGTGTCTACAACATGTACATTCAGAAAAATGAGAAATTATATCCCATCTATGTATGATATATTAAAGTGCATAAATGCAAAGAATGTATAAAGGTATGGAGAAAATACAATAAATATCTGTGTACTCACCACTTAGCTTAGAAAGCAAACATTAAAAATGTCCTTTATTTTCTTTTAAATGATAGAAATTTTATGACCTTACTAAAAAAAAATTAAAAGTTGATAACTTTTGTACTCCTAAAATTTTTCTTGAAATATTATTTTGTGAAATCTCAAAGTCTGAGAATTGCTGAGAAGTACCCACTAGAAAGTGTTATGTACCATATGTGGAAGAGGAGCTATTCAGACCTAGATCCAGAGCAAACCATGCTTCATGCTGTCCAGAGCATCCAATCAGCACTGAATCTTCTATTCTCTGTGCATCCTGTCCAAACTTACCCAGGAGCCTTTCCAACTCTAAGAAACATAACATACACACACAACAAACAAACAAACAAAAACAAGAGTTTCAATAATATCACCGAAGCCAGATTAGACTTACAGAAAATCATCTACTTTAGCTATCCAGTTGCCCCTCAGTATTTGTGGGGACTGATTATAGAACCACCTACAGATACCAAAATCTGCAGATGCTTAAGTCTCTTATATAAAATGGTATAGTATTTATATATAACCTATGTATATCCTTCCATAAACTTTAAATCATCTCTATATTACTTGCAATCACCAATACACTACAAATGTTAAGTAAACAGTTGTTATTCTGTATGGTTTAGGGGAAAATAACAAAAAAAAGTCCATACATGTTCAGCACAGTCACAATTTAAAAAAAATTTTTTTTGGCATCCACAGTTATTTGAGGATATGGAGGCCAACTGTGCTTAAAGTCACTGCTCTGAAGCTAATTAGCTGTATAACATTCATTGGTTAATCACTTCTTTGGCCTCCAATTTCTCAATGGCAATCTGAGGAATTCTGTATAACTCTGTTTACGATTGTACGATGCAAGGAACATACCTCTTCATTCATAAAATGAGTGACAGTCAACTTCTTTAGGCATTGAAAAAAATGTTTACTGCTTTCAAGTGGAGCCCTTGTATTTGTTGGAAACTACCTATGCAAGTACTCCAACATCTGACCCATGACAGAAATTTACTGGCAATGTATTTAGAAGTTAGCCAGTATATAGTGACTTGTTATATTTATGTATCAATATAAAACTGAAAGTTAATATTTGAATATCCAATCCCAGCTGGGTGCTATAGTACAGGTTTATAGTCCCAGGTACTCAGGAGGCTGAGGCAGGAGGATTGTTTGAGCCCAGGTGCTCAAGGCCAACCTGGGCAACATAGTAAGATATTGAGATCCCATTAAAAAAAAACAAAAACACTAAATCCCAACTGCTTAGATATCTATATTTATACACACTAAAAAAGAGTTCTCTAAACAAATTAATTTTAATTCACTTTAAATTTTGATCTTAGGAGACACATGCCTGTAATCCTAGTGTCTCAGGAAGCTGAGGCAGGAAGATCATGAGCTCAAAGCTAGCCTCAGCAAAAATGAGGTACTATGCAACTCAGTGAGACATTGTCTCTAAATAAAATACAAAATCAGGCTGGGAATGTGGCTCAGCAACAGAGTGCCCATGAGTTCAATCCCCAGTACAAAAATCTAGTAAAAACTAAGAAAGGATGCAAATTTTATCTAGTAAAAACTAAGAAAGGATGCAAATTTTAAACAGTAAAACAATTACAACTCCATGGAAGCTGGAAATCACCAGTGTAAGGCAGAGGTTGGCAAAATTTCTCTATAAAGAGATACTAATTAATTCAGGCTTTGTGAGTCATACAGTCTGTCACAATACTCAGCTGCCATTGTGTGGCAAAAGCAGCCATGGACAGTATGTCAACGAATAACTGTGGCTCTGTTCCAGTAAAAATTTATTTATAGGGGCTGAGGATGTAGTCCAATGGCAGAGTGTGTTCAGCATGTATGAGGCCCTGGGTTCAGTCCCCAGCACTGAAAAAACAAATGTTTTTACAAAACAGGCAGCAGGTTCCATTTCATAGCAGTTTTGTTGACCTCTGGTTTAAAATATCAGAGTTCATATCATCACCTAATATTTGACTGGTCAACTAAGGTTGTCCATACAATAAATGACTAATTGGCAGAAGCAGCTGTAAAAGCTTGAGATGCAGAAGCTGTTTGAAAAATTTGGATGCTAAAGTTCAAGAATATTTCTCTGAGATCCAATATGGACTGAATTCTGCTTAGTGGCCACAGGTGATCTACTCTACTCGTCCGCATTGGGCTTACCTAATAGGTTAAGCCAGGGGACCAGGTATTGATGTCCTGATGGCTGAAGCAAAGGAGCCAGGCTATGAAAGAGGTAAAATGCTCCTGTCTGCTGGGCTTTTCTGCATGCATCATCATCTTCTTTCAGTTCAAATAAATACCTGCATTTGGGAAATAATTAAGCCATTACAAGACCATACTTACTAGCATAGCATATATTTTTGAGAGTTCTGTTCCTGCATCCCTCTCCCACCATGGTTATTTCCCTTTACTTATTTATTTGCATTCTGATGTGCTCTATAAAGGATTTGAGGTGGCTACAGGCAATCACTGCTTCTGTTCTTCATTCTACTGCACCCCTTGCCCACACTTCTGTGGGTGCACTGTCACATTATTTGTTCATTTGACTCCCCTGGAAGACTTTGATCTTCTTAAGGGCAGAGTCTGCCTTTCTCAGCTCTGCACCTCAGTCATTAGCATACTGAATGGCTCAATTTGATAAATATTTATTGAACCTCGAGGGTAATAAAATATTTACTGAATGAACCTCAAGGAACTTTGCCAATATTATACTGTGAGGCAAGAATTTACAGGCAGTGGAGTGAAAGGAAAACAGGTACCATAATGAAACATCAACCAAAGAATACCTAGAGAAAGGAGCAGACTTGATTACTGCAGACGGCCAAGGAGCAGACACTATACCTTCAGGAGCTTTCATTTGATCGAGCAAAGATAAGAAACACATTTATCTTCAGTGTACCCTGACTTTAAACATCTAGCTCCAAAAGTAGACACTATTGGCGGCTTATCTGTTTTGAAGGGACCACTGATGAAGCCTATATGTGACTTGTTAATGAGGACAATATTTTCAATAGCCAAAATAAAAATGTGAGAAAATAAACATCCTTTTATTGATTTCTCAGAAAGAGATAAAATGGAATTCTAGGCTTTTCCAATACTTTTATTAAGGGTGGTCTGATCTCTTCCTTCAAGATCCTCGGGAATTGAGTCAGGGTCCATGTGATTAGTAGAGACTGAACACAGATGCTTTTTTGGGCCTTGGAATTAACAAAAAAAAATTTGCCTATCAAAAACCCTAAAACAGATTCTTAGGTATATGGCATATTTTGTCAAGTAAGTGGAAAATATGATTTACTGACAGAAATCAGAAAATCTGTAGGATCTGGGAGCATTTGTAACACCAGTAGGGAGCATTGGCTTAACAGTGAAAATACAAAGCAAAATGACAAACACATTCCAGTAGCCATTTTTAGGAACTTATTTTGATTGTGTAATAAAGGTAATTATAATGAGCTCTTTATAACTAGAAGACAAAAGAAACTGGATCTTTTAAGACCTGTGATATTTTAAAATTCATTTTAAGTGACTGCAGCCTGGAATGGGGAGTAAAGACTCCTTGTTTGTCAAAGTAGAATGACCAAGAAGTTACCAAATATAAATAATGGAACAAACACTGTTGCTTTCACAAAAGAGTTAAGAGTGGTACAACCTGTGCTCTGCCCAAATGACCCTAAAAAGCAAAACACCCACAAATGGAACAGGAACTAAGTCCAAAAGTTCCTCATACTCATACTCTCCTCAGTAAAGAACTGTGTTTTAAAATAATTCATTTTCTCCATTTAGTTATAATAGTATAGAAGTTACTATACTAAAATTATACCAAGAAAACCTTTAGCTGTTTTTTCTTATACCCATTAAAAAAGTCATTCTTTAGAAATCAGAAAATATACAATTATCAATTTTTTTAAAAAAGGAAATAATCAGCAATCCTACCAGAGATGATCACTATTTACACTTTGGAACTCTACAAACTTTAAGATTATACATCAGTGCATGTATAGGTATATTTAGAATCAGTCATACCTACTCTTTTGTAGTCTTTTCTTCTTAAACATATATAAACATTTTTTATATCATAACCTTCTTTACTTATAGACTTTTATTCTTTTCTCATGCTTTCGATTCATTTTATTTTTATTTATTTTTTTTTAAATTTTTTTTTAGTTGTAAGTGGACACAGTACCTTTATTTTATTTGTTTATTTTTTATGTGGTGCTGGGGATCAAACCCAGTGCCTCATGCATGCTAAGCAAGCACTCTGCCACTAAGCCACAACTCCGGCCTCAATTCATTTTAAATACATTTAATCACTTTAAGATTCTCATTTCTTAGACTTCTCAATAATTTTGTTATTGTTTTTGGAGTCTCAGTGTAAGAAGGACAAACATCTAAATGTCCAAAAATATCAAAAAATTTTGCAATTTTGTTGTTTGTTCACTCTTGCTCATGAAGAATTTTATGCCTATTAATTTTGCACTTGGCACTCAAGTTTGGTAAGGTTAACTAGAGAGCCTGGTTGTGTCTGGCTCCTGAAGGGTTTTACATTTGATTTGCAAGGTGTCCCAGGGGTATTATCAGTCCAGGATTACTACTTCAGTTCCTTTATTAGGTGGGGGTTCTTGGGCTATACCACAGAGATTGCAAACATTCAAACCCCGAAACTATGAGAGCAGGCTAGTGATTTCAAATTTCTCCAGGCTAAGACAAAAAATTCCTTTGTCATCTTTCTGTGTGATTATAGACTTTTCTTTTTTAAAAAAGTATTTAGTTTTTAGCTGTAGTTGGACACAATACACTTATTTTATTTATTTGTATGTGGTGCTGAGGATCGAACCCAGGGCCTTGCACATGTGAGGCAAGTGCTCTACCGCTGAGCCACAACCTCAGCCCCTAGGTTTTTATTTTCTAGTCTGCTTTTCGCTGAAGGTTAGTTCTTTCGGGGGGGAAGGAGGTATTGGAGTTATCCGCATTATTTTCAGGAAACTTCATGAAATGTTATTCAATATAGTTCTTAATGTGTTTATTATTCCATCTATGCATGAACTTTAATTTATTTAACTCCTTCCTTATTATTCATTCATTAATACTTCAGTATTAATATTTTCAGTAATACTTCATAGTTGCACTGTTTTATGCACTAAGGTATCATAATGAAAGAGACAAAATCTTATCCTTATGTTTTTGGTGGTGCTGGGGATAGCACCCAGGCCTCATGCGTGTCAGGAAAGTGCTCTAACACTGGGCCACATCCATAGCCCCAAAATCTTAACAGAATTTACATTCAAGAGTGTGAGATATTTTAGATATTATTGGAAATTTCATTTGTTTAAAATCTTTTCAATGGTAAATAATTTATATTGAACATTCTTAATGGTAATTTCATACTTAATCCTCAAAATGGGATTTTGAGATGTTTAGATTTCATAACTTATTAGGCCCAGAACAGAATAGTCAGGGCTCAGCTTAGTCACAACTTACCTAGACTTAGTGACATAGGTTGACAGCAGCCTATAGCAACAAAAGGATTTTCCTCTGAAAGCTATTCCACAATATAGAGACATTGTGAGATCCCTAGAGAAAAAAAGGAGTTTAAAGAAAATTAAAGTAATGAATCACCAAGAGTTATATTTTAAGCCAGGTTAGGATGGCTTTGTAATATTAAGAGAAACTAAATAAGAGTCAGGTGATCTGGCTTCGCCATTGCACTTCCACCACTAACTAACCTCAGGATCTCAATTTTTCAGTGCTTCTCTCTTAATCTACAAAATTGAAATTTGTTCTGCCAAGCTGATAAGTTGTGAGAATCACCTAATTATCTTTCATATTGTGGAACTGTTGCTGGGAGATGGCTGCCAGGCTATGGCCTAAATCTCTCTCCTTCCTTGCATGTGGGGAAAACAAAGGCTGGGTCCTAACAATTGAATATGAGTGGAAGTGGTATGTCCCGTCTAGGCTGAAGCAATCATGAAGTGGGTATGCCTTTTCCATTCTCTTTTTCTCCTTCTCCTTGTAAGACTCCATGGGAAAAGGATAGATTAGATGGTGAAGTTGGATCCTTTACTCACACATGGAGAAAAAGCTGTCTACTGACCAAAAATGCTCTAGGTTGGGTTATTTGTGAGTGAGAAATAAAATTCTACCACACAGGCTGAGGGATGATGTAGCTCAGCGATGGAGCACTTGCCCAGTGTGCACAGGCTCTGGGTTTAATCCTCAGCACTACAAGAAAATAAATCAGATGGGGCTGGGGTTGTGGCTCAGTGGTAGAGAACTTGCCTAGCATGTGTGAGACCCTGGGTTCGATCCTCAGCACCACATAAAAATAAAGAAATAAAATAAAGATTAAAAAAAAAAAGAAAAGAAATAAGAGCTTCAGCCATATTAAGTCACTAAAATGATTTTATTTTTATTTTTTGGTGTTGGGGATTGAAACCAGGCCTTGTGCAGGGAGCATGTATTCTTCTATTAAGTTATACTGCTGGCCATTGAATTTTTTTGATAGAATCTTGCTGCGTTGCCTAGGCTGGTCTTGAACTCCTGGGCTCAAGTGATTCTCCTGCCTCTGCCTCCCAAATAGCTGGGACTACAGGCACACACCACTGCATCCAGCTTGGCTACTGAAAATTTGAAGTTTATTTATTAAAATGTCAAGCATTATTCTAATTAATAGACCAAGTAAAAAGCCTGGGATATCTCCATAGTAATGAAACAAAGTTTCTCAGAATACATAAAAACCAACATCCCTCTGGGAATGAGTTAATAGGAAATTCTGCAGATAAGAAAAATATAAAATCATAGACACTAGGAAAATATTTCAAAAGGCAGTTATATAAATTCACATGGATCCAAGACAGTTTCTATCTTTTGTAGCTCACTAGAAGGGGGGGGGGGGAACTGTATCTGAAGAATCCGTTCTGCAAAATATGGTTCCTTTTATTATTTATTTATTTTTTCCATGCTGGGGATTGAATCAAGGGCTTAGGGCATGCTGAGCAAGCACTCTACCACTAAGCTACATCCATGGCCCCCATGGTTCCTTTTATTTATTTATTTATTTATTTTTAAAATATTTTTTCATTAGTTGTTGATAGTCATTTATTTATATGTGGTGCTGAGAATCGAACCCAATGCCTTAGACATGGTAGGCAAGCACTCTACCACTGAACCACAACCTCAGCCCCTATGTATTTGTTTTTTAAAAGATTTTTTTTAAAAATATGGACACAATATCTTTATTTATTTTTTATGTGGTGCTAAGGATCGAACCCAGTGCCTTACATGTGCGAGGCATGTGCTCTATCCATGAGCTACAACCCCAGCAGGGTTTATTTTAAATTGTATGTCAGTAGTATTTTCTTCCCCATGAAAATACCTTTCATATTAGCAGCAAAAAAAAAAAAAAAAAAAAAAAAAAAAATCACAAATTTTCACTGAAAATAATGGGAAAATCAGTACAGCTAAATAATAAGCCATCCCTTTAATTGTGCCCAAGGGAAGCAAACTTTGACCTTAACCTACAAAGGAATAAGTAAAGTTTGAGGCCTACTTCTTGGTTGCATAATTATGAGTCACTGGTGACTAATCCTTGGATAGTTTTAGCTGCAATCTATGTCCTAAGCAAGGGTAAAATATATTTAGCAATGGGAGTCAACAAAGTATTTGTTGAATATTGACTTTATACAGGGTTTCTCTTAAGGAGCACAAAAATTTATAGGATGAAAATTCCTACATTCAAGAAACTTTAGCAAGAGAGAGAATACCAATATATAACTAGCTTTCACAGAAGGCAATATGTGATATGTGGGTTGCAAAGCACTCTTTGAGACAGTATTTAAAGGTAAAATCCCCATTTTAATAACCCAGGGATTTGTGTGATATATTGGGAGAAATGTATTTTCAGTCAATATTTATATTTGATGTAAATATTTTTAGTTCATATACAATTCAGAAAATGTGAATTGAAACAATATTTTTAGAGATCCATTTAGGAATACTTACTAAAATGTTAAATAAGCATTCCTTTCACCTAACAATTCTACTTCTAGGAATTTATTCTAGGAAGAGAAGGACATGTACAAGAATGTTTTAAAAATTATAATGAAATGGAATAACACACTTTGCTGTTAAAAATAAATAGAAAATAATATAACAGTTAAAAATATTTATGTAGTAATAGGGAAGTTTATTCAGAATCTATCATTAAGTAAGAAAAGCAAGGGGGCAATAGGAGATGTTGATCAAAAGCACTAAAATAATACTTTAGACAGGATAATTAAGTTAGACAGGATATTAAATTCTGGAGATCTATTGTATTGCATGATGACTATAGTTAATGTATTGTATATATGAAAATTACTAAGAATAGATCTTAAGTGTCCTTACTACAATTAAAAAAAAATCAAGGGCTTGGGTTGTGGCTCAGTGGTAGAGCGCTTGCTTAGCATGTGTGAGGCACTGGGTTTGATCCACAGCACCACGTAAAAAAATAAATAGGGCTAGGGATATAGCTCAGTTGGTAGAGTACTTGCATAAGGCCCTGGGTTCAATCCCTAGCACCACAGTAAATAAATAAATATTTTGTTTTATAAATAAAACAAAATAAAGGTATTGTGTTCATCTACAATTGAAAAAATAAATCACAAGAATGTGAGGTGATGGATTAGTTTGATTTAATAACTTCATAATGAATGCATGTATCAAAATTGTGTGATGCATATATATACATATATACATATATAATTTTTACATATGATGTTATAGTATGTATATTACATATATGATTTTTATTTGCCAGTTATGCCTTAAACTGGAGGAAAAAAGTAAGTAATATTTGGTTGGTCAGCATGGTCTAATGAATTTATAAAGAAATGGACATATACATATATTCCAGAGTACATAATTTGTGTATTTGTTTATATTTTTCAAATGACTAGGAATACACATACCAAACTCTTTTTTTTTTTTAAGAGAGAGAGAATTTCAATATTTATTTTTCAGTTTTCGGCGGATACAACATCTTTGTTTGTATGTGGTGCTGAGGATCGAACTCGGGCTGCATGCATGCCTGGCCTGGCGAGCGCGCTACCGCTTGAGCCACATCCCCAGCCCCATACCAAACTCTTAACAGTGACTAATTCTGGAGAGAGGGAAGGAGATTCTAAGGGCTGAAAGAGGTACTTGTAATTTTTACTTTATTCATTTCAGCACTTAATTTTTTTTCTTTTTGCAACACTAGGGATTAAAAAACCAGGGATGCTGAACTACTAAGCTACATCCCCAGCCGTTTTTTTTTTAAAAACCTTTATTTATTTATCTTTACGTGGTGCTGAGGATGGAACCCAGTGCCTCACCTGTGCTAGGTGAGTGCTCTACCACTGAACCACAACCCTAGCCCCTCGCCCGCCCTTTTTTTTTTTTTTTCTTTTCAGACAGGGTGTTGCTAAATTGCAGAAATTGGCCTTCAAACTGTGATCTTCTTGCCCCAGCCTACCAAGTTGCTGAGATTACAGGTGTGTGCCACCTTGTCCAGTTTGCACTTGAACATTTTTTATAACCGTATGTACTTTTGAATAAAAGAAAGTATCATAAAATAGTAGTTCCTGGGACTAATTGGTCAATGAGGCTATTTCTTAGCCACTGTTACTGGAAATACCTCAGCATATTCCCTGTGAGTCAAAGGGAATTCCTTTGGAGTATTTTTTGGATCCTGGGAACTGCAAGAACTATTTGGTTGCGGTTTTAACTACTGACGAATCTATGTAGCCCAGTGTACTTGGCTGTCTGATGTTTTGCCCAGTTTCTGCTACCAGCCTATGGTTGAATTATCATGGCTGACTTGTTCTTTGTTTTTTCCCTTTAAAGTACATAGCCTAATAGAAATGAAAAGTAATATTACTTTTTTCAAAAACTAATGAATGATGACCTTAAGATTAACAATTTCTCTGAACTCTCTGAAATCAACGAGTCACACACATTTCTCATTCTGTTCATCTTTCCAGGAGAAGGATTAATTTATAAAGCCTAAAAGCATAACAAAAAAAGCTCATTTCAAGTCTTTATGTTGCTATCACCAAGAAGAGGTTAAGACTCTGATGTTTGGGAGAGCCCTCTGGAGAGAGTCCATCTATCTTGGCATGACTATAGACCTCAACAATATGGGGACCTGAGGAACCACTGGGGTACAAATTTCAAGGTCTTCTGACTTGCTTTCTAAAAGATGGTGTTTCCTCCTTTAACTAAAAAATTAAGGCAAAGAGTGAGAAGTTAGCAAATTCTATTTTTAAACAACTCTTCAGAGAGGTATCAGAAAGTGATGAACTGTAGTTAATGAGATAGCTTCACAAGTGCAAAACTGGTCATTCCCCTGGTTTCTTCAAGACAGAGAAGAGATTAACCTAAATTGTAAAACACTATAACTAAGAGCTTTTATTAAGTTCTAATTATGTCTCCCTATAAAATAACTTCTTGCACTTAGAACCTGAGCACATTTCTGTTCTACTGTACTCACTCTGAATTCTTTTGGGGGTGCCTTCCTAGGCCTCAAGAATCAGCAGAAACCAGCAAACTCCAAATGTTCAAGTTCAAACAACTTCTCTTCCCTGGAGAGACCATTGTTGCTTCTGCCACACCTCCCAGAATCCTCCTAAAAGAAGCACTCTGGGAAATGTAATTTAATCCCTATGCTTGATAAAGTTCTCTATGGTTGTCAAAAAGCATACTTCTGCCACACTTCCCAGAGTTCTCCTAAGAGATGCACTCTGGGAACTGTAGTTCAATTCCTAGGCATGGCACTGTGTTTTCTAATTGCAAAGTTAACCACAATCTTGTTAACGAATTTTTAAGATCTTTTTTTTTAATTCTTCTTCTTCTTCTTTTTTTTTTTAGTTGTAGAGGAACACAATATCTTTATTATTTCATGTGGTGCTGAGGCAAGTGCTCTACCACTGAGCCAAATCCCAGCCCCCTAAGATCTTAATACCAACAGAAATACCATGTGTGGAAAAAGTAAAGTGGCATTATATCCATTTTTAAATAACAAAATGATAAAGTTATAAATCCACTCTGAAACACAGAATGCATAGATTATGGGGATAGGGCAAAGGGGAGTGGGAATCAGATAATTCTACCTTTCTTTTTTTTTTTCTAGTTCTATCTCTGTCCACTTTAGAGCTAATTCTAACATTTCTTGAAATTCTGTTAATTTAAAAATACAGGACTGTGTCAAGCTATGTTTGAGCTTTGAGTAGAATTTATCCTTTGATTGATTGAAGAAGAACATTTCATCTGACAGAAAGCAATCCTTTCCCTTGGTCTTGCCCTGTTGGTCTTCTTACTACTGAAGTTACTTACTTATAGGAAAAGACAACTTTGGAGGCCATTCATTTAGCATATATTTAACAAGCATCAAATATGCCTGGGACTATTAAAGGAATCAAATACACGAACATATGTTACTTGCAGTTTATAGAAGGAAATAAACAAGTAAATATGTCATTTGTCAGAGGGTTATAAGTGCTAGGGAGAAAAATAAAGCAAGTTAATAAGAGGAATAATTTTGCTATTTTATACAGGATGGTCAGCCTTACTTGGCAATATTTGAGCAAAGACCCCAAAGGCTATAACTGAAGAAGCCAAGTTGATATCCATAGGAAAATATTTGCAGATAGAACAAAATGAGCATATCCAAAGGCCCTGTGTGGGAATGTGTCTGACAGGTTTGAGGAAAGGCTAGGACAGAGGATGGTATCAGAAATGAGGTCAAAGAGTAGTCAGGTATTAGATCACATAGGGTTTTACTAGTCTTAAATTCTTAAACTATTGCAATGTTTTTGGCTGTTATGGGAGGAGGGATGGGAAATTACTGAAGGACTTGAGCAGAACAATTAAATGATTTGACTTATATTTTAAAAGAATCATTGTATGTGGAAGTCCGACTGTAGAGGAAAAGGATAACTAAATCCAAAATTTCTTAATTGATATGTACCTAGATCATATGGAAAGGAAGAGCAGAGCTGGTTAGTTGACCAGCCATTTCTTTTGAACCTCTTCCATTAGACATGAACTGAAGCTTTTAAGTAGTTTGATTCATTATCTTTAAGGAAGGCACAGAAATTTTGAGGGAAACAAGATACAACGTCAATGAATTCCAAAGAGATGGTGGAGTGCACTTAAGGGAAAACGTTGCAGGTGCAATGCTAAGTGTGTCACATATTTATGTTTATTAATCTTTATATCCTGTGTAATATGTATTATTATTTGCACTTTATACTTTGTTTTAAGAAAACAGAGACTAAGAAAAGTTAAATAATTTGTCCATATTTACATAGCTAGTCAGAAGAAGGGCTGGGACTTTCACTCTGAGTTGTCAAACTCTAGACAGAAACTGTGCTTTTGACCACTATAATGTTCTATAGACCTAGGGTATATCTCTGACCAGGTGTGGGTCAGGAAAACTGAACCAAAATATTGAAAAATATTGGAATGTTATAAAGAATTTCATGCTCATAGATTATAGAACTTGATTTTATTAAAATGGCAACATTGGGCTGGGATGTGGCTCAAGCAGTAGGGCGCTCGCCTGGCCTGTGTGCGGCCCGGGTTCGATCCTCAGCACCACATACAAAAACAAAGATGTTGTGACTGCCGAAAATTAAAAAAATAAAAATAAAAAATTCTCTCTCTCTCTCTTTAAAAAAAATAATAAGAAAATAAAATGGCAATATTCCTCAAATTTACCTTTAAATCCAATAAATCCCTATTAAAAAAATCTCAGCTGGCTTTTTTTTGCACAAGCAACAAAAGAAAATAAACAGAACTCCATAAAAATGTAAAATTTTTGCACTACAAACAATACCAGTAAGAACACGAAAAGATAACCCATAGAATCAGAAATAATGATTATGTGTCATGTATCTGTTAAGAAACTTGTTTCCAAAATATATAAAGAACACTTACAACTCAGTAATAAGAAGATAAACAACCCAATTTTAAAAATAAGCAAAGGATCTGAATAGGTACTTCTCAAAGGAAGATACAAGTAAGTGACCAAAAAGCACATGAAAAAAAAATATGTTCAACATCGTTAACCAACAGAGCATATAAATCAAAACCACAGGATACTATTTCATATTTACAAGGATGGCTACAAACAAAAAAGACAAGATATGGAGAAATTGGAACTCTCAAACACAGATGGCGAGATGATGCAACCACTTTGGAAAACATCTCACAGTTACTCCAAAAGTTACAATACAAACTTATCATATGACCCAGCAATTTCACTCCTGGTTATATACCTAGGATAATTGAAAAGATATGTCCACACAAAAACTTGTACATGAATTTTCATAGCAGCCTTATTTAAGTTCAGCAACTGATAAGTGTTCAGCAACTGATAAGTGGATAAACAAAATGTTTTTTAACATATATTGGCATTTTATTCACCAATAAAAATGAAGTATTGATATATGATGCTACAACAGAAATGAAATTGAGAACATTATGCTAAGTGAAAGGCTCCAGTCACAAAATTTACATATTGCATTTATATAAATGTTCATAAAAGGCAAATCTATAAGGCAGAAAATAGTTTAGTGATTGCCTAAGGATGGGGGCGATTATATGAAATAAGCATAAAGATACGGTTACATTCATATGAAATGTTCAGGATGTGAAAATCTATGAGACAAAAAGTAGATTAGTGGTTGCCTAGGGAAGGTGGGGGACGAGGTTGGAAATAAGGGGGTGACTATTAATGGGAACAGGTTTTTAATTTTTTTCCTTTGATGGATGCAAATATTCTAAAATTGATTATGGTGCTAATTGTTTAGTTCTGTGACTCTACTAAAGATCATTGAATTTCACACTTTAAATGGGTAAATTGCATGTTATTTCAATTATATCTCAATAAAGCTATTAAATCTCAACCCAATCATTTGTTCTATTAAACAATTATAGTGCATAGTTAGTAAATACAAAAATATATGTTATTAATTAACCTTATAGTTTTTTTTTAGGTGATGAGGTAAAATTGTGTTTTCTTGGACATGCTTAACTTCAAAGTAATAGGATTTGTGTAGTGATGTAATAAATGCACACTGAACACACTTTTAAGGGCATTGAATCTCAGTCAAGCCTTTTTAAAAAATATTTTTTAGTTGTAGATGGACACAGTATCTTTATTTATTTTTATATGGTGCTGAGGATAGAACTCAGTGTCTCACATGTGCAAGGCAAGTGCTCTACACTGAGTCACAGCCCCAGCCTCTCCCCACTCTAGCCTTTTGGTGGTAAAGGAGAATAACAGTGTATTGATGCATTGAAATCTATCATATGCTAGGCATCATGCTAGAATTGGCGATGTGATGGTGAATAACCTATTGTCTCTGCCATCAAAAAACTAGTTATGCATGTATGTGTGAAGTGTGTGGGGTGTGTGTGTGTACAGGTGGGTACATAAATGGGTGAGCATACAAATATATGAGACGATAGACAGGTTACTCAGCCTTTGACCAATACAGGAATGGACATCAGGAAGTAAGGCATGTGCTAGCAAACTTGGAGAAAAATTGTAATTTTGTTCAGTAAGCAGGCATATAGTATAGTCAGTTGGATATTGTTTTACTTTAGGTAGAACAAGAAATAGATTTTAGCAAATGAGGATGGGAAAGGGTTTACATGAGGACTCTTCAAATATAAGCCCCTGGCAAAGAGCTTGTCCATTTGAGCCAATGATGCCCTAAATATGGGGTGATCTTTATGCGTCTCTTCAAAAGCAAAGTAGAATAGGTTTCCCCGCTAACTATCTTCTCGAACATGAAGTGATGCTTAACACACAGCAATGAATAGAGCCAAGACCAAAGGCCATAAACAGCTGGAAGTGAAGATGAAAAAAGAAAAATTAGGATAAAGTCAAAAATAATTTGAATACATGATTTTAAAAATATTTTTTCATTATACATGTGCACAATATCTTTATTTTGTTTATTTATTTTTATGTGGTACTGAGGATCGAACCCAGTGCCTCTCATATGTGAGGCAAGCGCTCTGTCACTGAGCCAAAACCCCAGCACTGAATACATGATTTTTAAAAAATATAATGCATATTATAACGGCCAGTTGATGGATGAAGAAATTTCAGCATAAAAGTTAGAGCAATTCCACAGGAACATTCTACTATCCTCTTTTTTTATTTTTAAAAATTCATAATTTTTTTTAACTTGTAGATGGGCACAATACCTTTTATATTATTTATTTTTATGTGGTGCTGAGGATTAAACCTAGTACTTCACACATACTAGGCAAGCACCATCATACCCCACTGAGCCATAACCCCAGCCCTCTACTATCCTCTGTTATCCTCTTAATGGTGGACCAGGACCCAAGTTCATTGAATCTATTAGTGCTCTTTTCAAACCAAGAGTTATTCTTCCAAGTCTTGCTTCACCAAATCAAGCTGAGATTTCTGGCATTCCTGCTGGGTGTTTTTGACCTCTTGACAAGTTCATTTGGGTGGAAGAATGTGAGGACTGGCCAAGCTCTACAAATCTTCCAGTCAGCCAAGTCAGATTGTTTGTTTATAAACAGAAGCACTCTCAAATGTAACTTCTTGTTTTCAGTAAAGTATTTTTAAAATTGTAAACACCTTCTATGCTTGATAGAATAGCTGTTAGATATTCCCCTGAAAACTGAAAATATTGAATATTTGCAACTCAAACTACTTATATTCAAAGGATGATAAATTTCTTAGGAAAGAGACCAGAAAATGAAAGAGGAACAAATGGAGTCTGCTACAGCTGTCAGGCTATTCATCAATTTTAATACACCAACATTAATAAATAATTGCTCCTCATTCACCAATATATTTTTAGTATCTAATACAAGGCCTGGCACATTGTAGGTGCTCAGTAAATATTTGTTGAATGAATGAAGACATGAATAATTGAAATAGTCTTCCTATTAGAACAGTTCCCTTTGGGAAAGAGATTCCTTTAGGAATTAGAATTTGTTCAAAACAAGACAACAGTTGAGTACAGAGAGTATGTTATAAAATGGCCATTAATATTGGGGCTAGGAGCTGGGAGTGGTAATGAACACCTGTAGTCCCAGCTACTTGGGAGGTTGAGATTCTCAACTGACATGTAGCCTACATTTGGCCTTTAACAATTTGGGGGGTGGGTGGGGTACTGGGGATTGAACTCAGGGCACCCAGCCACTGAGCCACATCCCCAGCCCTATTTTGTATTTTATTTAGAGACAGGGTCTCACTGACTTGCTTAGCACCTGGCTGTTGCTGAGGCTGGCTTTGAACTTGTGATCCTCCTGCCTCAGCCTCCTGTGTTAATGGGATTACAGGCATGTTCCAGTGTGCCCAGCTAATAATTTGTTAAAATGTTTGCTGATTTCCTTTTTTGCTTGGCTGAAGGTCTTCATTGTGTGTCCCGTTTCTCCTTGGAACTCAGATTACTTGGTTTTCTTGTGACCTCAGCTGACTGTTATGATCAAAACTTCATTATATTGTAGATTATTGGCTCCCCCTCCCCACTGTAAGGACAGAAGTAATTCTTTACCATTTTCTACATCCTAAGCAGAAGTAGAAATCACATCTAAACTAGAAAACTGAGCAATCTGGAGAGTCTTAATGGTTGGAGGAGGTGGGAAATGAACAGTATGTGGGCAACACACAGTATTTATTAACAGTTACAAGATATAATCAATAAATAGAATTCTGCTACATTCCAGATACAAAACAGACCTAATAAATACAATATTTTTTGGTAGTGGGGACTGAACCCAGGGTATTTTACCACTGAGCTACATCCCCAGTCCTTTAAAAAAAAAATTAAGATGTTGGTGGATCTTTATTTTATTTGTTTATTTATATGGGGTGCTAAGAATCAAACACAGTGCCTCACACATGCTAGGTAAGCGCTCTACCACTAAGCCACAACCCGAGTCCCCCCAATCCTTTTTGTTTTTTGAGACAGGATCTCAATAAGTGTCTTAGGGTCTTGCTGAATTGCTGAGGTTTTCCTTGAACTTGTGATCCTCCTGTCTCAGCTTCCTGAGCCCCGAAGAGTACAGGCTTGAGCCACCACACCTGACTTAAATATTATTCTTTTCCTTTTTAAAAAAATACTTTTAGTTGTAGATGGATATACTACCTTTGTTTTATTTATTTATTTTTATGTGGTGTTGAGGATTGAACACAGTGCCTCACATGTGAGGGGCAGCGCACCACCACTGAACTACAACCAGAGTCCCCTGACAATTCTGATAGTAAATTTTTGTAAAGGGTGAGTCTGACTTGGTTAAGGCAGTTCATAGGTTAAGATGGACTAGGTAATGCTGCAGTGATAAAGCTCAAATTTTAGTAGTTTAAATAATACAAGTTTTACAAGTTTATTTTTCACTCAAGGTACAGGTTCAGAATAGATTGTCAAGGCAGTGGAGAGTCTGGGGCTCTGTTCATTGTAGAAACTCTCGACCCAAACAGATGAAGGCTTCATCTTGATATGAACTTCCATGGTAAACTACAATGGGAAGAGAACGTGGTAAAACAATTCTGACTCTCAAACTGCCACTTTTTTTTTTTTTTCTGCTAAAGCGAGTTATTTAGCGACAGTTAACTTCAGAGATGGTAGAGAAGAACAGACCTTCCTGCCTGGGAAGAGAAAAGCCCTAGAAATATTTGGGGAATATTAATGGCTAGCACAAGGAGGTAGTCTTGCCATGCCAGCCATCAACAGAAAGATATGTTCAGTAAACATATAGCTGATTCAAGTTAGCAGTTAGAGCCCAAGAAACTGTGGATTATTTTTAAGTTAGAATTACATGTAGACAGAAAGTTAGAATTTAGATCAATTTCTTTTGCAATATGAAAATCTGCTTCGTATTGACAAACTCTTGGAGTGCCTTTGAACCCTGTGAAAGCCTCTGTCATATCAAACCCAAACAGATACAAAACCAAAGTCATCATATGCTCTACAAGCTAGGTTGCTTTCCCAAATTCCTTATGTTAGTAGTTGATACCACTATTCTGATGGTTTTCCAAGGTAGAAACCTTGGCACAATTCTTATGTAACACACGTGTCCTGCTTGAAGATACAATATGAGGTTATATAGCTTTTGATGTTAGAATTAAAGCACTTAATGCTCCTGTCCTGCTTATTGAAAGGTTTTTCTTACTCTCTAAATTCTCTTCCTTAGATAATTCCCATGGTCTCAAGAACCCTTACTCAGTGTAAGGGATCATTCACATCTAAGAACTCTTCAGAAATATCTTCAGTCATTGTCTTTGCCATTATTTCTGTTATGGTTACACAAGTGAGTGTCTTAAGGTCTTATTGCTGCTATGACAAATTACCATAAACTTGGTGGCTTGATACAAATTTATTTTCTTACAGTTCTGTAAGTCAGAATCTAATATAGATTTTCTTGGGTAAGATCTAAAGAGCTGAGAGGACTGCATTCCTTTCTTTCTGGAAGTTCTAGGGAAGAATCCATTTCCTTGGCTTTTCAGTTTCTAGAGGCCACCACATTCCTTGACTCAAAGTCCACTTCCATCTTCAAAGTCAGCAAAGCAGTATATAGCTGACCCTACTTCCTTTTCACATTTATTTCCCTGACCATGGCAGGTACTCCTTTTTTTTTGGTGGTGGGGGGCCAGGGCAGTGTTCGGGGATCAAACCCAGGGCCTCATGCATGCCAGGAAAACACTGTACCACTGAGCCACATCTTGAGCCCAGGTTCTCAGTTTAAAGAACCTGTGTAATCAGATTGGGGCCAGCTCCCTAATTTAGGCTAATCTTCCCATTTGAAAGTTTTTAATTTAATTATATCTTCAAAGTTCTTTTGACCTGTAAGGCAGTCTGCTCACAGGTTCTAGGTATTAGGAGGTGGATATCTTCTAGAAGTCCTTATCCTGTTTACTACAGCAAGTATTCCATCCCTGTTGAGATCACATGATACAGGAGGTCTGTCTATTCCAATGCAGTCATTTCCCACAATGTCACAATACCAGTATGTTAGTGAATAGAATACTTTCCAATTTTAGCTATGTTCTAGAATTCCTCGTTTCTTGACCTTCATGTATTCCTAAGGTCCATCCCCACATTCAGTGACATGTTATTCATAGAAAAATCTCTATTCTCTTACATTGCATTTTCCTTTGTTAAAGGCAAATAATACGTTTCGGCACTGCTTAAAATACTTTCCTGCCTTCTCATTATACTTGTTACAGTATAAAAAAAAAAAAAAACCACCCACATGCCCCACATGATTTAGCCTTTGCAGACCTCTCCAATCTCCTCTCCTAAGAGCTTCCTCCTTGTTTCCTGCACTACAGCCACACCGAATTTCTTTCAGCTTCTCAAATGCACCAAACTTATCTTGTACCCTGGTCCTCACATTTACTATTTCTTCTCTTTAGAATGTTCTTATTTACACACTCTATCAGCTTAACTCAGGCCTCAGTTTAAATGTTACTTCTTCATTGACACTTTTCTTGTGTTATCAATCTAAATTATGTCCCTTATTCTTGCCTATAGCACTCTGGTTATTTTCTTATTATTTTCCATATATATATTATATGTATGTAATATATTATATGTTTATAATATATATTTATATATAATATATATTATATGTATATAATATATATATTTACTAATATTTACTAATGTGGCATGTTGTCAGTTTACTTAGGAGTACAAGTTCTATGACAGCAGAAGCCACATACCCAGCTCTTAGCATAGTCTAGTTCATGTAGGCAGGATGAATGAATTCCCATTGCTACAAGTGCAGGTTTTCACTCTGTCTAATAAGATAGAGTTAAACCTCTTAAAACAGAGATTGTTTAATCAAAGTTTTATTTTCTACAGCCCAGTAGGCAGTGTCTTGTGTATAGTAGGTTAATGTTCCATAAATATTAATTCAATGAATCTTAATTTTCTCACCAGACCCTTCTCTTCTAATTCATATAGCATAATATTTCTAAAATGTTTCCTTTTTTGCACTATAAGCACAATTTTTAATTTTAGAGATTCAAGGTCCTCCTGAAGGAACAGTCATGAGTTTCTTAGGCAGACTGTTCCTAAGAAAGCAAATACCTGAGAGTGTCCAAGGCAGTGTGGCAAGAACATTTAAAAAATATAAATATTATAAAAATTATATATAAAGAATTATGAAAGTTCATAAAATATAAAAATTCTAAACTTAGTTTATTTAAGTGAATTAATTAATGCTATTGCAAAATTATAGAGGTGGGAGAAGAACACCTGAAATTTGGGACGGTTAAAATTGAGGGAACACTGCACAAGAGGAATCACAAATCCCAGGTTTAAACCCATGCAGAGAGAGTCTGAATGAATCTCATGAAGTGGCTCATTCCTTTTCCTTTTCTTCTCTCCAAACCAGCTATCCTGGTAACACATACCCTCACATCTCTCTCATCCCACCAGGCTTTACACACATTGTGAGCCTGGTTTGTTGCAAAGACCATGAAAGTAACAGGTTGCCTTGGCCTAGGAGGCATAGGTGGGGTGAAAGAGCTGCCCAGGGAGGAAGGGCCATTGTGAGAACAGTCTGTGTGGATTTGTCTCCTTCCCCATACACAACCAGAACTTTAAAGTTCTTCAGCGAATGGAACTGAGCAGTAGTCCCCCGGCTGGGCTGTGACTTCCAGGAGATGGGCCACTGGTGTCTGCTTCTCAGCCCTGTGGCACAGTGCCTGTTATGGTTTAGATGTGGTACCCTCCAAAAGCTCATATGTGAGACAATGCAAGAAAGTTTGGAGGAAAAATAATTGGTGGATAGACTTAATCTAATCAGTAAATCTTCCCTCTCTCCCTCCCCCCATCCCTCTCTCTCTCTCTCTCTCTCTCTCTCTCTCTCTCTCTCTCTCTCTCTCTCTCTGTCTCTCTCTCCCACCATGTAGTTCTACCTCATCTTGAGCCCTGTGGAATGGAGCCTGCTGTCTGTGGATTGAGACCTCTGAAACCGTGAGCCCTCAAATAAACTTTTCCTCCTCTACAATTGTTCTGGTCAGATCCTTAGTCACAGCAGCGAAAAAGCTGACTAAAACACTGACACATATGATCTAAAATATTTCTTCCATCATCTTTGCCCCCTACCAAAGGAACTATTCACTATTATCTATTTCATCCGATTTAATTTTATTCATTATGATTATGAACTGTATATTGTTTCATAATCCTTACTTCATAATTTAATACTTTACTATCTCAAATGATTTCTAATTTTTTCATATATGTGAGTGCAAGTTATTTAAAACTGCCTTCGATAACATGGAAATGTATTCTATTTTGGTTCCCTCTGTTGGTCACACAGTTGTTCAATGTGAAAGGAAAAGAAAACATTCAAAATTTAAAAGAAAAAGGTGACTTATTTTCTACATGTAGAAGTGTTATGTTTTTTAACATCAACTCTCTGCTGATCTTGTATAGCTTTTTGGGGAAGGGATTGATTGATTTTCAGAGGTGAGGGAGGGTAGACATCACCCTTACAGCATGATTACTTTGGTGGAAAGAGTATTGGATGACTGGCTGACTTTTCAGAGATGAATTCACTAGAGTAAGACTGTTTTTATTTAACTAACTTTAGAAAGTGTGAAGCTTGTTACTGATTGGCTGTTTTTTTAAAAAAATATTTTTAGTTGTAGATAGATACAATACCTTTATTTTATTTATTTTTATGTGGTACTGAGGATCGAACTCAGTGCCTCACACATATTAGGCAAGCACTCTGACACTGAGCTACAATCCCAGCCCCTTGTTTGGGGTTTTTTGTTTGTTTTGTTTTTAGAGTCTTGTTTGCCAAGTTGAGTTGCCATCAATCTATTAATTGTGTTAGTTGTTACCATAGTTACTGAACAGTCTTTTCCTAAGAATGAATATATATATATGTGTATCAAATTTTTAATGCCTTATTGAAAAATATTGATTGATTGATTGATGGACATGTTCAAGTTTTTCAGATGCAAGAGGAAGAGATTTATTGGTGGTTTAGAGTAAGGCTAGATCAGCTCTGCTAGAATGTTTGCCCATTCAAAAGGGATTCATGTTATTCTTTTCTACTACTCTAAGTATCTCTCATTGTCATTATAACCAAGCAGGGATGATCAGGTTGAATAGTCATGTAGATTTCAATTGAAGTGTTTTTTTGGGGGGAGCAAACAAACGACAAATATTTTTTAAAATGCCCTCACTGCTATGTTTTATCCCCCAAAGTCTCATGTGGCGTTTTGGAACCCAGTGCAACAGTATTGAGAAGTAGTGGAACTTTAGAAGGCAGGGCTTAGTGGGAGGTGACTAGGTAATTGGAGTCACCACCCTCAGAAGGGATCAATGTTGTGAGGGATTAGGTCTTCTTGAATTGGATTGGTCTCCATGAGACAGAGTTGTTGTAAAGTTGGGTTCAACTTTCTTGGCTTGCCCTCTGGCTTTGTCTCTCATCATGTGAACTTTCTGACTCTTTAGCATGTGCTCTCACCACCAGATGCCATCCACCATGTTATGATGTGGCATGAGGTATTTGCCAGATGTGGGAGCCTGATCTTGGTCTTATTCCCTTCACAACCGTGAGCTATAGCAAACCACTTTCCTTATAAAGTATCCAGTCTCAGGTATTTTATTACAGCAACACCAAATGGATTAAGACAATCAAAACATCATAAAATTTAGAAGAAGAACATAATAATTTTATTAATTAGCTGCTAGACATCTCTGTATTACTTTTCTTTCCCTACATTTTTATACCTTATACTCTTTGTCGCTTCAAATGCTAATAATTCACTAACAACTTTTATAGAGAAGATAAAAAGAAAATTTAGTTTTTTTCCTTTTGTGTGGTTGGTTAAAATATTATAATATTTGACAAAGAAATAGGTTAGAAAAGTTTAAGCTTCACAACTATTGTTGATTATGCATATACATTTTTAGGATTGTTGTCAAATTTGGGAAAATACCCAAGGGTTGTTAAATATATGACTTAACAGAATTCAGGGCACATCAGTTTTCTTTGGGGGAATGACATTCTTTAGTTTTCTGTGGATGTTCTTATTACATTCTAAAAGAAAAGAACTTCCTTTTTTGGGCTATGCATTGGTAAACATTAAATCTTTACTTTAAAAACTTACACACCGAATAGGAAGAATTTCCAACAAATTAGCTTCAAGCTCCCTAAAATTCAACCCTGCTCTTCCCCCACTAACAACATATTTTTATTTTTTAATTTTTGAACTGTTGGGGTGGAACTCAGGGCCTCACACATGCTAGGCAAGTGCTTTACCACTGAGCCACATCCCCAGCCCACACATATTTTTTGATGCTAGCACACAGGGTACATTCAAATAATTCTAAGAGGTCTAATCCCACACCTTTGTTTTACAATCCTGGGTGGGTCAACACAATGGGTGGTAAGGAGTATTCTTGGAAGCCTGGACAGCTGGCAATATCTTAACTGCACATGAAAGAGACTGTGGGTTACAAAAATATATCCCACTAAACTCAAACCAAATGTATTCCTAATTCAACTTTAGCTTCATTTAAAAAATGTCTGCTAGCTATCCAACTCCACTAGACAAGAGGAAGTGTGGAAGAGGTGAAATCACTAAGGACTAAAGATTGTTGTTAAAATATTTTGCTTTTAAAATTTTTACAAAAGCATATGACTATTTGAACATATTGTTAGGACTCCTTCTATGGACTTGGAAAGGGGAAGTGCAAATGAGTATCCCTGAAGCTGGAGCTTCATTAACTTCACAGTAAATCTGCTGAAGCCATTGTTTTTTTGGCTTCTTGACCACTTCACACTTTTAAAAAATATTGAGGACTACAAGAAGGTTTTTTTTTTTTTTTAAATCTAACCCAGGGATGCTTAGCATGAGCTACATGCCCACCCTGCTTTTGAGACAGGGTCTCACTAATTTGCTGAGGCTGTTTTTGAACTTTCAATCCTCCTGTCTCAGCCTCCTAAATCACTGTGATTATAAGCGAGTACCACTGTGCCTGGCAACAAGAAGCTTTTATGTAGATCATATCTGTCTAGGATATGAGTTATTAATTCATTCAGAAACAATTAAAAAGTTGCATGTTAACTTTTTAAATAGAATACATTTTCTAAAGTAAGAAGATTGGCACTATTTTACATTTCTGCAAATCTAATGTCTGGCTTAAAAGAAGATTCTTATAGATGCTCTGCACTCAATCCTTTGCAAGAGCACAGGATCTGTAGTCTCTGGAAAACCCCACTGTATTTCCATAAAAGCAAATAAATTCTTAACATGAAAAGAATTTTGACCTTGTGATACCCTGACCACTCTTTAAGAACCACTGATTAAGGCATCACCTTATCTACTTTTTTGGTTGCCTGAAGCTCCCAAGTAGGCTTTATCTATTTTGATATCTGTATACTCAACCACACCTCCTGAATATACTTTCTGGTACATATGGAAAACTTTGTGTGAACACTTTTTAATGAATAAAATGTTGTAGGGAAGTTTTTTTTTTTTTCTTTTCATTGACAAGAGGAAAATCACCTTTGCTGCTCCTTGATAGTAAAGCTTTCTTCTTTTAGAAATGACTAAGATCCAATGCACTATTTGGTGTCTTAGAGTACTTAGTATATATTTTTTTCTTTTTCCTCCCTTTTCTTTGCGTGACTGGGGATCAAACCCAGGGCTCATGTATACTAGGTACGTGCTCTGCCACTGAGCTACACCCCCAGACCCTAGAGGACTTACTTACAATAAATTATAATATTTATCAAATCCTTTCTGTATGGTAGGCATGTTCTAAGTGCTTTATATCCATTTTCTCATGCTAATCCTAGGAGACAGATAATACCGTCATTCCTATTTTGTAGTTGAGGAAAAAGATATGAGAAAGGTTAAAGCCCAACGTTACAAAGGACTAAGCAGGATTTAAACCCAGATAATCTGACTCTGGAGCTTTTAGCCTACTATCTGCTGATAAAGAATAAAGATGGGAGATAGAGTGAGATTCCTATAAAATGACTATAGAGATATGAGAGGGAGGTTAAAAAGCAAAAAGGCTTTAAGCCAAGATAGTTGAGACACTAGACTGGACGCACTGTATTATTTTCCACTCCAGGATTCCCTTCTGCTATATTTTCTATGCTTCCTTGTTCCTCTTTTCATTTTAAAGATATGCCTTTGCTGGTGGCTTCGTTGCTCAGACCTGGCGCTGACCATGAAATTGAACAGGAGCGGGGAAATCCCGTGGTATCCGCGGGAACGACAGAGTGGAGACACCACTGCGCACGCGCGTTACTCCCTAGGCCTGCCCGCTTTGGCGGCGCGACCAGCCCCAGCCCCTGCTCTCCGCCTTCGACTCCACGCACCCGCCGCGGGTGGGGGCGGGAGGGAGGCTCGAGCTGAGGCGCCTGCGCAGTCCTGGGGGCGCTGGTGTGATCGAGCTCACGTAGCGAGGGCTGCAGTTGCCTCCTCCCCGGAGCTGCCATCGCGGCCTAGAGGTTATAAAAGGGCTAACTGGCTCCCTCTGCTGCCCAGTTGCGCCGCCAGCGGGCTGAGGGCAGGGAGTAGGTAGCCGTCCCGAGTGCAGGCGACAGGAACTGAAGAGCGCGCCGCCTTCCCGTCCCACTTTCCAGGTGAGACGCTCCTTCGACCTTGGAGAAGGGCTGTGGCCCAGGGGCAGCCCGGGTCCACCTCGCACTGCCGCAGCGGTCCGTGCTCTCCCGGCTGTGGTAGGGTGGCGGGGGTCTCCGCTTAACTACAGCAGCTTGGGTACCTTCTCCGCTGGAGACGGGTCCCGGTCTCCCAGTGCCCTCGTGCTGCCCCGCAGGCCCGGCTGCTCTCCTCGGGGCTCCCCTTCCCACCTCTGCCCCCATCCCGCCTCTGACCGTTGGGGCTGCAGCAGCCTCTGTCCCCGCCCCAGGGACCAGGACTTTCTTGAATGTTCCTTCCCGGGCAGGAATCGCCCTGTTGATTTTTCCAAGCTCCCTTCGTACCTGGTGCTCCCTACAAAGCTGAGAGGAACGCGAGGGTGGGGCGTGGGTTTTTGGCTGCCACAGCCGCAGATGGTTAGCATGTGGCAATGGAGAGTGGGCTTTACAGCTTACAGCTGAGGCTGAAGCTCTCCAGGCATTTTGCGCTATCGAAAAAATCGTCGGGTCCGGGAAGCGGACCTTCTCTGAAAGTTAGGGCTGAAGTCATCTGTTGCGCGCCGGGGTGCTGCCTCAGCAGCCACACGTAGCCGGGGGCACCGAGTTTAGGGCTGCTGGAGCCGAGGAAGTTGCTGTCACATCTCCCAGTTGGGGAAGCTGGGCTGCTGCTTCCCTCTTCGTCCCCATAAATCTTTTTAAAGGCACATGAGTTCTCCCCGCCCTCGAGAATTTGCAGAGTTTAAAAGTCCACTTAAGTCAAACATTTCATGATTGTGTGAGAATTTTGAGTTGGATTATATGACTGGCCTCCAGATACATGTTTCTAGGGGAGGAGGGATGGTACGGTAAGTATGAGAATAGTTCTCCTAAATAATCGAACCTATTAAATACATAATTCAATTTTTAGACGCTAACATGCGTTCCGCAGAGTGGAGAAGACTCTTGGAATTTTGCACTGTCTTAAAGGGATAAAGAAGCAGCTAAATCCCCTTTTAGGAATTGATCTAAAATGTCTAAGACGTTTGCCAATTTCTACTTAACTGTTTCTCTGAGAGCTGTGGCTCTAGGACTTTCCCTTGGAATGCACTCTGAAGGGATGAAGTGGCCACTACGTGAGTGGGGGAGGGGGAAAGACGTGGCAGCAGTGTTCTTTCATCAACTTTTGCTCATTTTTTTTTTTTTTTTTTTAAGGTTCTGGGAAGTAACGTATTTGCCCTTGTAGGTTTGGATGTAGCTTATGAATGGGGCTAGTCTTTTCCTAAAATAATCAGATGAAATATTCAGCATGCAGAGCAGGAACATTGGAAGTTAAATACTTTGAAGGGTTCTTTGGATCTAGTTTATATGGAGAAAATAGGTACCTTAAGCAGAAAATAGCCAAGAAGCTGAAAAGTGAACAACCTTGAATATATTTTACCTTGATTTGAAACATGAATAGTCATTCTGTGATTTTTCTCTAACTTTGGCTTAAAGTAATCTTAATATGAAACTTAAATTTTATCTTTTTCTTTAGAAGAATAGATTTTACCACTTACCTTTAAAAATCATGTCAGTTTTGGTTTTGGATTATTGGCTCTTGTAAGTCCTACCAGTGTTTTTGATAGCTAATGGCAAAAGCTTCTTGGATTTACAGTCTAAGAAAAAGGACTACTTTTTCTCTCTTAAAATGGGTAATGCTGTTTCCATTGACATACTGAAATGAATTTTAAATTACTCAAAGCCAGGTCTTTTTGATAAGAGGATAATTACATTGGCCATTTTTTGTCTTGGTACTTAGTTGGTAAAACAGATGAAAATTGTGTACAACTTTTAATTATTGTTTAAACAACCATTGAAAAAAGAAAACTATATCACCTGTGTAGTCCATGTTGTAGAAGAGAGGGACGTTGGCTTTTGGTAAGGAGATGTTAACCTTTTCTGTTACTGCAGAGTGAACTGTATACTGACAAGCAGTATCTTTTATAGAGCAGTTAAATTCAAACTCCTTCTTTTATTCCAAGGATAAAGCAAGAGTTAGAGTAGTGATAAAGTTTGCGAGTCTTCATTTCTGTGGAAGGGATGTTTATTTTATTTAGTGATTATGAACTGGACGGTAGTTACTGCTCTTTTATTGACCTAGGGGATATACATAGTAGTGGTTCTCAACTTATTTCAAGGTCATGGAATCCTTTGGAAAACTGCTGGAAAGTGTGGTCCTCGGTCAGAAAGGGCAAATATGCTCTAACATGGGATTTTATATACCATTTCTGCCTTCTCCTTACTCATGAACTCTTATTATAAGATACTCTAGAAAAAATAAAAGGCATGCAAAGCTGATGTTTAAGGCTATCTAGGCATCTTGAATTTCTTGAATATTTCTGAAAATTGAATTAGGCATGAATTTTGAGGGTTTTTTTTTTGTTTATGTGTGTGTGTGTGTGTGTGTGTGTGTGTGTAGTTGACCTTTATTTTATTTATATATGGTGTTGAGAATAGAATCCAGTGACTCTCACATGCCAGGTAAGCACTCTACCCCTGAGCCACAACCCCAACCCACTTGGCTTAAAGGGTTTTAAGAAAAGTTAATAGATTGTTAGAATTATTGAATTGCCAAGTCAATGATAGTACATCATATTGTGTATTCCCACCATATTGTGACATATTTGGTTTGTCACTCAAAGTAGAATAGGCATGAAGGTAAACAGAAATAAATTGTATCACTCTTGGATTAAACTTCATTGCTGTTCTTACAGTGAGATCTTGAATCTTACAATTAAACAATAATGGGTGTGTATATAAATATATGAGATGAGTCAAACAAAGTAGATATATATATGTGAAACTTGTTAAATTTCTCTTCCTACTTGGTGAAATGTATTTGTATAAATTGAAGCTATCCTGTCTTCTAGTCAAATAAATATTGTGCATGAATAAAAATTTACAGAATTCAAAAGGCTTCTCATTTAGGTTACTCCCAACAGTTTTTGAACTTTATACTGATCATTCCTTGGATGATCAGTATGACCATTAGTATTCTTTAAAGAAAGAAACACATGACACTAAAACCTTATTCATATACTAGTCTGTCTTCTATTGCTATGAGAAAATAGGACAGGGTGTTTTTTTTTTTTTTTAAATTAGGCTGATTTAGATTGTTCTTCTGGAGGTTTAAAAGCATGGCACTGGCTTCTGCTCAGCTCTGGTGTGAGGGCCTCATGGTAGATGACATCACCATGGTGGAAGTGTATGTGAAAATGATGACATGGTGAGACAGGAAGCCAGAGGAATTGAGGGTTCAGGCTTACTCTCTCTAACAGCCCACTCTGGGGAAACAAACTTACTCTGAGACCAGCATTAATTCCTTCTAAGGGCAGTGCCTCAACAAGGTAACCACCTCCCACTAGGGCCCAACTCTCTCTCTTTTTTTTAATATTTATTTTTTAGTTGGACACAGTATCTTTATTTATTTATTTTTATGTGGTGCTGAGGATCGAACCCAGGGCCTCACATGTGCTAGGTTAGCGCTGTACCGCTGAGCACAACCCCAGCCCCTAGGGCCCAACTCTTAAAGTTTCTACTGCCTTTCACATCACTACATTGGGGCCAGGCTTCTCACAAATGAACCTTTGATGTACAAACCACATCTAAACCATAGCAGTCAGTAATTCTTTTCTTCCTCTAATCATCCAGGGATTGGACTGGACTCTAAAAAGACTTGCAAAGTCCTCTTATATGATCTGCCAGATAACTAAAGCACCTTAGGAAGAGTTTCTTTATATATTATAATGCCTGAAGATGATTCTGTGAGATAGTTTTATATTATCTCCATTTCACAGTATAAAGAAAACAAGACTCAGAAAAGTCAAGTAATTTGCTCAAGAATTCAGTAAATGGCAAAACTAGGACTTGGACTCAGGTCACCTGTTCTCTGATTCATATTTCGTATTCCTTCATCATCTCTGATGAAAGTTGATTAATAGCATATCTACCACTGTATTAGAAATGTTTTCAGTATCTAGAGTTGAAATAAACCTGAATTCCTGGCTAGTAGTAATTAACAGTCTTTTCCATTCAATTTAAATGACTGGGAGTATCAAAAGAGTAATGAAAAATGTTTCATAGAAAAAACAGAACATGAATACTTAAAATAATGCTATTATTTTACTCTGTTAAATCAGTCAGTGCTGAAAGGAAGCACCTATCTAGATTCTTATCCTCTGCAATAAGGAATAGTCTTTTATGTACATTTTCTTCAGCTGGCATCAGAAAAAAAAAGGGAATTGAAGGCTGGAAAGAAGAGAGTTAGACCAGGGTAAAGAAAAGTGGCATTTTGGCAATATAGCCTTGGGAGGGTTGAAGTTGAGTAAAGTATACCTGAGTCTTGAAGCTATAATCCATCTATTAAGAAAGGGGTTGCTAACCAGTTTTGGCTATTCTACTCTGAACTAATGGATCCTGGCCTGAATTGATCATGTTCAGAGATACAAGCATACATAAATAACCTCTTTTGTATTGGGAATGAGATTTGAGTAATATTATAGGTACCTGTGGGTATTTGTCTGTAATATATGCAGAATGAATTAAACAGATGTTTCAGTTATAGGAATCAAATTTACTTTGATTTTGGAACTTAATAAGACCCAAGAATTGATAATCAACAACTACAAGTCATGAAAAAAGCTTTGAACATCGTATGAAGTATCAAGTAGAAGAGCAGTATATAGTAGTATTCTCTGATCCACGAGGGTTACATTCTAAGACCCCCAAGGATGTCTGAAGCCTCAGTATCAGATTGTACATATATTGTTTTTTTTCCTCTACACACAGTAAGAGATTAAGAACAATAAATTAAAATAGAACAATAAATTAAAATATAATTATAACTATACTATAATAAAAGTCATGTGATATGGTCTCTCAAAATTTTGAATGTTACTTTGGAAGCACTTTATGGATTCTCTTTGTATATCCAAATTGCCAGATCACTACACTTGTGTTCAAAATGTCTTAATTCCTCATTGCACTAAAATAATAGTTTTAGGCCACAGTTGACCATGGGTAACTGAAACCACAGAAAGTGAACCTGTGGATAAAGGAAAACTATTGTGTTCTGTTATTCATGTCTACAGTGACAGAAGTGGATTCTGTGAGCATCTTAAAATTACTAGCCAGGGTGGTGGTGCACGCCTTTAATCCCAGTGGCTTAGGAGGCTGAGGCAGGAAGATCTCGAGTTCAAAGCCAGCCTCAGCAATGGCGAGGCACTAAGCAACTCAGTGAGACCCTGTCTCTAAATAAAATACAAAATAGGGCTAGGGATATGGCTCATTGGTCTAGTGCCCTTGAGTTCAATCCCTGGTGCACCTCCCCAAATTTTTATAAACATATTAAATTTTTGGAAGGTATTTAGTAAGGTTTCTGGGGAATAAGTAATAGAAATGGAAATTATAAAGTTTTAATCACTAAGATGTGGTTAATCTTTTTTCTATTTTCTGAATAAGATTTTTCACCTGGCTCCCTAGCTCTATTGTCCAAATAATTTCTCAAGCTTTCTAACCAAAAATTGTTCTGTGAAATGTTTATTTCACTAAAGAAGGAAAATGTGTATACAAAGACTGCACTGTTGTTTACTTCTAGAAAAATTGTCCTGGAAATGTTCTTCTGGGTTCTGTGTTGTGATCATTAAGTCTTATTGCACATAGTGATATTGTTACTTTACATTGTGCTTAAAGAATAATAGCTTCTTGTTTGAAATAACATACAGAATGGAGGATGTGTTTATATGTTTATATAAGAGTGCAGTAAATATCAACTAACTCGTTTTAAATAGGCTCAGAACTATTGTTACACTGTAAGATTAGCTGTATTTATAGATCTAGTTCCTTCAAAAATTAATCAGTAAGTGTTTATTTTAGTGTTTCTAAAATCTACTTGTTTGAATTTAGGACCTCAAAACATTTTGGATCTCTCAGCATTGCTATATTGACCTTTGTTATTGCCTCATTTCCAGAGAATCCTGTCCCAACACCTTTTAAATTCATACAGATTTATTCATATTCAAAGGTTGCATGAAGACATTCTCAAAGTTACATAGTTTCAAATTTTACTGTCATTTCTTTTAACCTCAAAGATATTTAGAGAATAGGTCTCAATTAATTGATTAAAAACACTATTACAAGTGACAGTAAATGTTGGTGAGGATGTGGGGGAAAAGGGACACTCATATATTGCTGGTGGAACTGCAAATTGGTGTAACTACCCTGGAAAACAGTATGGAGATTTCTCAGAAAATTTGGAATGGAACCACCATTTGACCCAGCTATCCCACTCCTCAGCAAATACCCAAAGAACTTAAAATCAGCATGCTGTAGTGATGTGGCCACATAATATTCATAGCAGCTCAATTCACAATAGGTAAGCTGTGGAACTCGCTTAGGTGCCTTTCAACAGATGAATGGATAAAGAAATGTGGTGCATACCCAATGGAATATTAGCTGTAAAGAAGAATAAAATTATGGAATTTTCTGGTAAATAGATGGAACTGGAGGATATTAAGTGAAATAAGCCAATCCGCAAAAAACCAAAGACCAAATATTGTCCCTGATATACAGATGCTGACCCACAGTGGACCTTGTGGGGGTCGAGGGGGAGGGCAGTGGAGGTTCACTGGATTGGAGGGGGGGCAGGAATGGGAGGAAGGAAGGCCTAATGGGAATGGGAAATACAGTAGAATGAATCTGACATAACTTTCCTATGTTTGTATATGAATACATGACCAGTGTAACTTGTACAACCATAAGAATGGGAAGTTATGCTCTGTGTATGATATGTCAAAATACATTTTACTGTCATGTATAACTAAAAGGAACAAATAAAAAAAAGTACCCATAAACAAACAAAAAACACTCTAGGGCTGAGGTTGTAGCTCAGTGGTAGAGCACTTGCCTGGCACATGTGAGGCACTGGGTTTGATCCTCAGCACCACATAAAAATAAATAAATAAAAATAAAGGTATTGTGTCCATCTACAACTAAAAAAAATAAGTTACATGTGAACACTAGAATTGTGATGGTGTTAAGTAAAAATATCACCCTTAAGATTTTTTTTTTTATGAATTTGCAGTTCCTCCTCTGCTTCTCATCCCTAAGAAACCATTTTTCTCTGTCACTTGAGATTAGTTTGTATTTTCTACAGATTTATATAAATGGGATTGTTTAGTATAATCTCTCTCTATATATATTGTTATAGAGTATGAGTCTGGCTTATTACACTCAGTATAATTATTATTATTTTTTTTAAAGAGAGAGAATTTTTTAATATTTATTTTTTAGTTTTCGGTGGACACAACATCTTTGTATGTGGTGCTGAGGATGGAACCCGGGCTGTACGCATGCCAGGCCAGTGTGCTACCGCTTGAGCCACATCCCCAGCCCTCAGTATAATTATTTTGACATTCACCCATGTTGTTCATTCCTTTTTGTTGTTTGTTAAATTGTAGTAGATTGTACAAGTTACCATAATTTAAAAAATCCATTTACCAGTTGATGGACATTTGGGCTGTTTCCCTCCCCTCTTTTTAGAGAGAGAGAGAGAGAGAGAGAATTTTTTAATATTTAATTTTCGGCGGACACAACATCTTTATTTTATGTGGTGCTGAGGATCAAACCCAGCGCCCCACGCATGCCAGGGGAGCGCGTTACCGCTTGAGCCACGTGCCCAGCCCCTCCCCATTTTTGACTGTGATAAATCTGTAACATTAATGTACAAATCTTTAGCAGGGCATATGCTTTCTTTTCTAGGAGTGGAATGACTTGAATTTATGTGATAGGGAAGTAATTTTTTTCCAGTTGGTGGCTTGTCTTCATTCTTTTAAAAAGTGTATTTCAAAGGGAAATCTCTGTTATCAGACAACATCTCTATGTAGAAACTTAAAAGGCTCTTCAAAAACAGCTATGGTAAATAAGTGAATTCTGCAGATTTTCAGGATAGAAGGTCAATACAGATCAATCAGTTGCATTTCTCTATACTTGTAGTGAGCAATTGGAAATTGAAATTAAAAAAATTACCATCTCAGCACCAGAAACATGAAATATTTGAAGAATTGACTTTACAAAATCTGTATGCTGAAAATTAAAAAACACTGATTATACCATGCTCAAGGATTGGAAGCTCTATTAAAAATGTACATTGTTATCCACCTGAAATATATAGATTCAATGCAGTTTCTGTCCATATTTCAGCAGGATTTCTTATAGAAACTCACAAGCTGATTCTAAAATTTATAGGGAAAAGCAAAGGAACTAAAAAAGCTAAAACACTACTTGATTTCAACTTGATATAGAGCTACTGTAATCAAGGCAGTATGGTTTTAGAGAAAAGATGTGTAGATCAATGGAACAAAATAAGAATTCAGATGCTCAGGGTTGGGATTGTGCTCAGAGGGTGAGCATTTGCCACGCATTCGTGAGGCTCTGGGTTTGATCCTCAGCACTACATTAAAGATAAAGATATTGTGCCCACCTAAATAACTAAAAAAATTAAAAAAAGAATTCAGATGCTCAAAAATGGTCAATTCTTTTGGGAAAAATAAATGGCAATTCAATAGAAGACAGTCTGGAACTGTTGGATATTTGTATGCAAAAGAAGAAAAAAATCTTTGTTTTATTTCTGAGATAAACCTTTAGACTAAGTTAATATTTGGACATAACAACATAATATTTGGATTAAGCAACATCAAGGAATGTATATATCATTTAATGTTTCTTTCTTTTCCTTCTTCCTTCAGCCTCTGTCTATTGTCTTCTCAAAATTCCTAAAACATAAAGGACCTGCATCTGTCTTCTAGGGGTCTGGGCTACTTGTTCCTTCTTGCTATCTTAACCAGAGTTGAAATTGAGCTTTCTTCTCCAGGTCATTTCTGTTTCTGTGCCCCATGAGACATCTTTGGTGACAAATTCAGCTATTATTGAGTTTTTCCCCACATCCAAAAGTAATTGACATTTTTTAAGTGTGTTCTGTGTTCCAGGTGGTAACCTAAGCACCTTGATATAAATTATTGCTTTTTAAATTACTTGCTGGCAGTCACATTTGACCTTCATATTTACACCTTACCCTTTGGCTTATTCCTGGTTCCTGTTAAAAGAACCATCAAATAAAGGTTGACATTTACTGATTTACTGTAAATTTTTAGCTTCTCTATCCTGGAAGCAAGAATTTTGACCTTTTTTGCATATTAGGAATGTATGTATTTCTAAGAAGGTGTTTGAAATAGTTGAATATTCAACTGTTATGTAGTTTAAAACACATAGTCTCAAAGTTAGTGAAAGAATGGTACCATTTTAATAATAATAAGATTGATATCTTTGTCAAACTTCTCCATTAACCTACATTAAAAAGTTTCTGATTTAGGAGTATCTGATTTTCCTAGCTGAGCAGAACTTCAGACATTAAGTTGTGCATGTGCTCAGTGGTAGAATGTTTGCCTGGGGTGTGTGTGTGTATCTGGGTTTGATCCCTGGCACTTAAAAAAATAAATAAAAGAATAAATATCGAGTTAATTTAACTTGAAGTGAACCTGAATTCCAGTTTAAATCTTTAAAAAAGTAGATTAAGTCACATATTCATAAACTACCTTTGATATAGAAGTAGTATTTTTGGATCTCTTTAAGAAGCAAAAAGCAGTTATTGAGAAATATTGCATTAAGCACAGGGATGAGGAGACAGATTATTTTTTAGTACTCTGGGCTCAATAAAAACCCAACTCCTAGCACATTAGGTAATTGTAAGTATAAATAGGAAATTGTCTAAAAAATTGAGATTAAGAGTATGATTAGACTTCAAGAATATATTTTTTCTTCTCCATCTTGTTCGTCGTCTTGTCTTTCTGTATATCTGCTTCATCCACTCTTTGGACCTATATGACAGAGCTTGATCTCTAATTTCTCCTGAACTTACTTTATATAGTTCAAAGAGTGAGTGCCATTTCTTTCTCACTTTCCAAAATTTCCAGAAATTTATGAGCCACTTAGTTAGGGATCATGCTGTTTGTAACATGACTGCTAAAACTGTGAGGATGAGTTGAAGGTAGAGGAGAGCAGCATCAAAAGGGTAGAAGAGGCAGTTTCTAGAAGAGAATAGGAGTAATGGAGGTATAATAGGCAAAATCAGAGGTGTGTTTTCTGAAATGATTTTATATTAAGGTTTTCTCTGATAGAAGAACTTCTAAATGATCCCCCATGTTGCACTTTTAATAAAGGGCAATATCTTGACTTGGAACTGACTCCCAGTATGAGTCTTAAAATGCTATTAAGTTGGAATTAATTAAGTCAGCAACTCGGTTCACTGCTCAAGTAAGAAAGGTGTGGAAAAGAAGTTAGCAAGATTTCTTGAGTTTTTGATAGAGCAGTTGATCATAGCATTAAAGCTCTTGTCCATCAGATTCTAAGTACTAGATACTAGCTCACATTCTTTGGGAACAAAAGTATGACTGGAATTCATGGAATTAAGTTAAACAAATGACAATTTGCTAAGGGATTACAGAGAAAAGCAAAAATAAAACTACTTGCATCAGTAATCACTCTTAGTTGTCTCAGAAAATCCATTCCATCTTTGATAGAAAAGGCATGCCACATCTTGACACACAGCACATTGTAATGGCCAGAATTTGTGTTGGTCTTTTGTGTTGATCATGAAAACTGTCAAAATGATTTAAGTGAACACTGTGACAGGAGAACCAACAGTTGGATATGAGATCTGTATGAGGAAAAACAAAGTTGGAGCCTTCTAAAATAATTAGAACAAGTATGGAAGGTGTGGAGAGACTTGTTAAAAGGAGCTTTGTGAAAAATTTTAAAGTTTAGGATATCAAGCATCTTGAGTCTGCCTTTTAAAATTGTTGGATAATTTGTCTGGAAATGTTGCAGGTTTTTCTTGGAAGAAAAAATGTGAAACCGAAAGGATAATAGACTTTTTTTTTTTTTTTTTTTTTTTTGCCGGATGCCCAATTCTAGTAATTTATTGAATAATTTATACTTAAAATTCAATAAATCCTGATGACTCAACATTGTAAATATTTACAGTGTAGTAGAACTCTTAAAGTCTATTCTGAGGGTTTGATTGACCTATTGAGTTTGTGGGGCTGGACTTTCCTGGAAGAAGCACTTTAGGAAAGTTTGATGTTGAATAATTCGTGCACTTTGCAATTTGCTTTTATCCAGGCCTACCTGAGACATTTTTTTTTTTTCCTAAAGGAGATTGCATCCGCTTTGATCTATTTATATTCTATTCAAGCTTGTTTGAAGATTTAGAACAGGAGACATATCTCCTTTTTTTTTTTTTATAAAATTGTATTGTCTTTGGGCACTTGACTCTTAGATGTTGTATAATGATTTACTTTGCAAGTTGATAACTGAATGAGAATGGAAATGATGGAAGTAAAACACTATGAGTAAGGAAATCATTGTTTTAAAAATCTGTGATTGATAAAGCACATTAACATACTCCTTAAGGTTTCTGAATGAATGTGGGTAAATGAGACATAGTGTTAAAACAGGTTAGAGGAACCATTCCCTACAGTAATTAGAATTTCAGTTATATTTTTACAAAACGTGAGTTGATGTAAAAGCTATTTAAGGGAAGAATTCCATAATTACAAGGGTTTTTGTATCCAGTGGTTCTCCAAAGTGTGATCCTTAGTCCCAGTAATATCAACATCACCTGGAATTTGTGTAAATTATCTAGATTGCTTTCTTATTCGTAAATTTAGAAATTATCTGCTTTCAGAGATACTCTGTGGTTGTTTTGTTTTATTGTTTATAACTGTTAAACCTGTGTAGACTTTATTTTAAAGCATAACATAAGGTAAAGAAATACTTACTCTTTATGTGAATAATGCTTTGGATTTTTATGTAAGCTCTGTCATTCTTAAAATAAAACTTTCAAGTTGTATTTGAAGAAAAGCACCATTGAAATCTATTTAGTTCTGTAAGCTAATGGTTCTTGAAGTTTAAGGACAATAAAAGTTGACAAAGAATCGTTCATGACAGTATATTTTTAGCAGTGAAACAATAATCTCATCTGAAAAAATCTAAACTTTCTCATTGGAGTTAAAAGTTCAAACAACATTTGTGATTATCTTTCTGTGAGTACAGACAAAGCATTTGTATTTTTTGGAAATAGCATTTATTCATGAAGAAAATGATGACAGAAATCTTTTTAAACAGTGAGAAACTTCTAGACTCTTCAGACAGCATCGGGTTTTGAAAAAGACTTGTGCTTTGGCAGGAACCCAGGAAAGGAAGTGTCTGCATCTGCTACATTCTAGAAGCCTTCCCAAAATCACTGTATGGCAGCCAAGAAAGCAGGGCATTTCACTACTGTGTGGTTCTGGAAGTATCTGGAAGTTTGCAGCAAACTTGAGGGAGGAGATTTAGGAGTTCTTCCAGAATGTCATTTTTTGTGGTGATCTATTTTTATTGAGATTCAAGTTACAGGGAAAGTAGTGTTATTTTTCAGCTGGAATAGGGACCTTTCACTGTGGCCTCCACTCAGCCTGTTGGTTTAGGTAAATTCACACTGGAAATCAGAGGTGCCTATACAAAGAGAACAGTGTGACAAATTAGAATAACCAGTGGGAGCCTGTTACTGGGGCAAACAGTATTGTAATGGTGGTTTATTCTCCTGTAAGGTAATCAGAAGCATTTAAAGTTCATGTTTGGGTAGAGAAGGAGAGAGAGAAGAGTGGTGGTAGGACATCTGGGAAATCAAGTTAAAACCTTTATGTTGTTTAGTTGATATCCTCATCTGCTGTGTAGAATTTTCACTAGAAAAAACTGCTACCAGTGGCACAGAGAAACAGAAGGGCTTTGCTACCAGGATTAAAAAATAAAAAAATTCACAACTGTGAACTTTCTTTTCTTATTTTTAGGCATCATTGAGATATAATTCATATACCATACAATTCACCTACTTAATATTCATGATTCAGTACTATCAGAGTTATTTAATCATGTGTCCCTACATTTTCATTACCCCCAAATGCACAAGTTTTAATTGAATTTATTTAAAAATTTAAAACCATACAGAGAAAGATGGAACAAGTTAGGAATTTTCTTTCTTTCTTTTTTTTTTTTGTGGTGCTGGGGATTGAACCCAGGGCCTTGTGCATGTGAGGCAAGCACTCTGCCAACTGAGCTATATCCCCAGCCCACAAGTTAGGAATTTTAAGGATTAATTAGAAAGCTCTGAAATTTTTTTCCTTTAAAACATATTCTGACATCTTTAAAATATATTGGCAATATCTAATAAAGCATATCTTCTGGGAATATCATGGTTTTTATCTATATCACAGAGAAAACATATCTTAGGTTATATGAAGAGCCACTGCTATTCAGCTACTCTGATTGTATTATTATGAAAAAAATTCAGATTAAATTTTTAAGCATAAGTTATCAGGTAATAAAAAAATGTAATTTTTTTCTCTAACATGAAATATCAAGGTAGTATTCTACATGAAAAATAAGAAGTTAACTATCATTAAATTATTTAATTAAATTATTATATCAATTTATAAGAATTTTTTCTTTTTCATTCTACTGTCTTTCCTATTCCTAGTCCTGCTCCCTTTTCTCCTTTGTTTAATCCACTGAGTTTATGATAATTAACATCAATTTGGGGTTAGAGCACTTGCCTTGCAAGTGTGAGACATTGAGTTTGATCTTCATCACTATATAAGAATAGATAAATAAAGGTATTATGTCCATTTACAGATTAAAAAAAATTCTTGGAATCTGGATTTAAACAACATTTAAATGGGAAAGATAAATAACATTTCCCTTCTTCCTCTTTTTTTTGCAATGGTTTTATTTCTCTTGCAGGTGTGTGAACCTGTAAAATTAAGTCTTCCAAGATGATCTGGTGTATTTTAGTCATAGGGATTCTACTTCCCCAGTCTTTGGCCCATCCAGGCTTTTTTACTTCAATTGGTAAGTCTTAACTATATTTCGCATTTAAAATTTTCCATTTTTAAGTGTTTTTAAATTAGTAGAAACGTATACAGTGCAGTTCCATGATAAATATTCTGATTAGAAGCTTATGAAAATTTAGAAAAGCATGCCAAAGAAAATTACTGATTTTTTTATCTAGCAAATAATTTAATGCATATAGTCTTTTGATGCATAGATAAACAAATATCCTACATATTGTTTTCTAATCTTTTTCCATTAAAAATCTACTGTGAATACATTATTTTTCTGCATCATAATTTTTATAGATCTTATATAAAAGTATTATAAAAATAGCATATTGGTTAAAGTGGGGGGGAAAAAGTATAGTACACAGACTATAGTACATCTCCCCATGTCCCCTTGCTCCCAGAATAATTCCTTAGAGTTTGAAATGTATCCTTTTATATTTTCATGTATGTACTTTTAATTGCCTTAAATAAGGTGTTTGCCTTCATTCTGTTGACTTTTTGACCCTTATAGAATTGTAAGCTAAAATACAAATATTTATAATATTTGATTTCATCATATAAAATGATGAGTAATCTCAATCCCTTATAAATAACTAAAAATAGAATATTTGCAACCTTTTTAGTGTAGTTTCTGTTTAATTCTAGTCTTGAAAACAAAAGGTGAGGAAGGAAGTGATAAAAAGCAAACATTGATCCTTGGAAAGTAGTATTGTTTTGTAACAATTTTGTCAGTGAAAAGACAATGTGCCAACACAGACAAGGCTTGTAAAATTAAGTAGATTGAAAATTAAAATTGGAACACATGATTAGAATAAAGTTTGGGGCTTTATTTTGATTTATCTCCTTAATTTCTTTCTTTCTTTTCTTTTTTATCTTGCTGGGGATAGAACCCAGAGCCTCTCTCATATACTAGGCAAGTGCTATAAAAAGGGAAAAAATGATCCTCTCTAACCTATCTCATTTTATGCCAGTTAAATCTTCCCATAGAATGAAGCATTCTTAATCATTCTAAGCTTGTTCTAAAATATTGTGTAGATGGATATGAGCAAAACCTTCTTCTCCTCTTTCCTTTATAGGTCAGATGACTGATTTGATCCATACTGAGAAAGATCTGGTGACTTCTCTGAAAGATTATATTAAGGCCGAAGAGGACAAATTAGAACAAATAAAAAAGTAAGTAGTATGTTTTACTTATTAAGATTGACTCCAAACTGGGTGTGCTGGCGCACACTTATAATCCCAGTGGCTTGGAAGGCTAAGGCAAGAGGATCCAAGGTTCAAAGCCAGCCTCAGAAACTTAGCAAGGCTCTGTCTCAGAATAAAAAAGGATAGGGGATGTGGCTCAGTGGTTAAGCTCAGTGGTTCAATCCCTGGTACAAAACAAACAAACCTCCACCTGTATGTTTTCTTTTTTTAAGCTAAAACTTTGAGTAGAAATAAAAACCATCTTTGAGTTTTAGAAAACAAGTTAAAATGGCTAAAGCAAGAGTATAGTGAACAAGGGCTAAAGCCTGGGTCTGGGTTTATGTGGAAGAACATGGATTGAGATGAGGATATGATGGGTAATGAGGAATTGACTGACCATTTTTCAAAATGGTGCCAAATATTTTCAAAATATCATCTATCCTATTATTGCCCCAACCCCTAATGAAGCCACCTGGATAAAGTTCTCTTTATCCTTCATTCCTTCATTTTTGAGCCAATAGTGGTAAGTATAGTTAATATTATTTAATTGATGTAGTTTTTCTCAAATGCTAATTATCTTTAATTGACTCAGATTATAGTTAATCCTGACCTGAGAATTCCTGTTCTTTGTTCAATGAGTAGCTAAGTATTAAGGCTTTTGTTTAGTTTCTAGATATTGAATGTAAAACTCTGGCATTAGTTAAGCCAAGTTCAGTGGCTTACTTCCATAAACCCAGCTACTCCCGAGGCTGAGGTAGGACAGGAGGATTGCTTGGACCCAAGAGTTCTGGGTCAGCCTGGTCAACGTGGCAAGATGCCATCCCCACTCCACCCACCCACACAAAAAATTTTAGTGTAAGTTGATTTAAATGAACATGTTGCTGAATTTGGTTGAGCTTATCTGTACTTTGTAATCGTCAGTTATTTGGCCTTAAGGACCTATGGGAAAATGAATTTTTTTTTTTTTTTTTTTTTTTGTACTAGAAGTATCAAATCTCGGCTTTTACTAAGGTAGGTTCTGTTTACTATTTGGAAAAAAACAGAACTAAACCATGAGGGCTAGGGTTGTGGCTCAGTGGTAGAGCACTTGCCTAGCATGTGAGGGCACTGGGTTCAATCCTCAGTGCTGCAAATAAATAAATAAACAAACATACAATATCGACAACAAAAAACTAAACCAAAAATCTTTTACAGTTATATTTTGATTCTGCCAAGTTGGATTTACCAATAAGAACATTTTACTTTTTAAAGAACCTTTATAATTTTACTTTAAAAACAAGTTTTTTGTTAATATTTTTAGTTGTAGATGGACTCAGTACTTTTATTTTATTTATGTGTGGCGCTGAGGATCTAACCCAGTTCCTCACATTGGCTAGGCAAGCACTATACCCCTGAGCTACAACCCCAGCCCAAAAAGAAGTTAATAGTTTTAAGCCTCTAGTCTCTATTTTCAAGTGCTACTAAATTGTGTTTTTCCTTATTTGACTGTGTGTATACTCCATTTTTATGTCTTAACATCTGTAGATGGGCAGAGAAGTTAGATCAGCTAACTAGCACAGCAACAAAAGATCCAGAAGGATTTGTTGGGCATCCTGTAAATGCATTCAAGTTAATGAAACGACTCAACACTGAGTGGAGTGAGTTGGAGAATCTGATCCTTAAAGATATGTCAGATGGTAAGTCTGAGGAATCTAATGAGGGAAAAAAAAAAGGGTAAGGCAATACTTTCACCACCTATAGAAATGCCAAAATTTGTGATAAATTCAGTTCCTAGAACATCAATGTTGTAAATGAAGTGAATTATTGCCCAACTCCATTTGGTTAGATCAGAGCTAATTTAGTCAAGATCCTGAATACTTTGATTTAAAAAATAGTAATTTATGCTACTAGTGACTAACACTGGTGATTTTGTTATGAAATCTACAGAAGTGAATAGATTATTTGGCAAATAGCATTTGGCATTTCTGAGGGTAATCGTTTATATTTAGGATTACTTTCAGACTTTAAAGATGTCTATATAAATTTTTATTTTCAATTCTTAAAATATCAGGAGTGGTATCGTAAAGAGAGTGTTAGTATGTTCTACCTATTATTCTGAGTTTAGGATTACTCTATTACTCAATATAGGCAATAAATTTAAAAACTGAGACTACAAACACCAATAATGAATAAGTCTTCCTAGTTGAAACAGTAAAATTGTAGTTGAAATTGTTCAGGTGTTTTAGATATTTTAGTAACAGAAAACTTAGTCTAGAATTGAAGGAGGTAAAGGGATTATGCCTAGTATACAGTTAGGGGCTCATATATTTGTTGAATGTAATAAGGTGGCCAAAAGAGGGAGCAAGAATGCTGAGCCAGCTGCAGAGATAAAATATTCTAAGCTGGGCATGGTGGCACATACCTGTAATCCCAGCAGCTTGGAGGTGGAGGCAGGAGGAGTGTGTGAGTTCAAAGCCAGCTAAGCAACTCAGTGAGACCCTGTCTCTAAATAAATTACAAAATAGGGCTGGGGATATGGCTCAGTGATTAAGTGCCCTTGAGTTCAATTCCCGGTACCCAGAAAAAAAGAAAAAAAAATTTCTAAGAGAGCTGGTCTCAAATAAAAATACTCCCAAGATAGCCAGGAATGGTGATGCACACCTGTAATCCTAGCATTTGGGAGACTGAGGCAGGAGAACCACAGGTTTGAGACCTGTTTAGGTAACTTAGAAAGACCTCATCTCAAAACAAAAAAAACAAAAACAACACCCCCCCCAAAAAAACAACCAACCAAACAAAAAACCACCCAAAACACTAGGGATATAGCTCAGTGGTAAGATGCTACTGGGTCCCATCCCCAGTACCACCAAAAAAAAAAAACAAACCAAAAAATCCTCCAGGAGTACTTACCAGTGTTTTAGGCAATGAAGTAAACTATATTATTCCTTTCTTAGGCACAGCTTTACATTCTGCAGTTTTAGTTACTCATAGTTTAAGAATACTAGATGGAAAATTCCAGAAATAAACAGTTTTAAATTTTGTGCCTTTCTTAGTAGTGTGATTAAATCTCATGCTGTCATATCCTGTTCCATCTGGGATAGGAATCATAGCTTTGTCCAGTGTATCCATGCTATATATGCTACCCAACCTTAGTCACTTAGTAATTCTCTTGGTTACCAGTTCATTGTCACAGTATCATAGTGCTTTGTGTTCAGATAACCCTTATTTTACTTAATGATGACCTCAAAGTGCAAGAGTAGTGATGACAGTTTGGATGTGCCAAAGAGAAGACATAAAGTATTTTCTTTAAGTGAAAGTTATTTCTTTTAAGTGAAAGTTATTGACTTGATAGGAAAAAAATCATGTACTGAAGTTGAAAAAATTGCACACAAAATTACTAGGATCTATAGTAAAAATGAATTTTCCATGAAATTGTGAAGAAAAAGAAACATGGTTGTTTATAGTTGCATCTCAAACTACAAAAGTGTGATATCATAAGTACTTGTTAAGATAGAAAAAGCATTAAATTTGTGTATATATGCATAGGAAAAACATAGTTTACATAGGTTTTGTATTATACATGATTTCAGGCAATATTCAGTCTTAGAATGTCTCTTTATGTTTAGGGGACTACTGTATTATGCAAAAGACCAGAAATCTTGAAAAGTAATTGCAAGTACTTATGAATACTTCACTATGAGGGGAAATGTCTGTGATTATTTTCTTTGCTATATATATAACACCATGAGAACATTAAATTTTTTTTTTTTTTAGTTGTATATGGGCACTATCTTTATTTCATTTATTTTTATGTGGTGCTGAGGATCAAACGCAGTCCCTCACCGCATGTGAGGCAAGCACTTTACCTCTGAGTCACAACCCCAGCCCCATGAGAACATTTTGAAAGAAATAACACCCACCTATCTCTCTCCACCCCCCTCATTCTATGCATAACATGTTTACACAAACATAAACACACATATCATTCATTCTAAAGTAATGACCTGCACTATACAAGGCTGGAAAAGAAAATAATGACCTGTAGACTTTGGTGTTTTAATCTGTGGTAGTTATCCCATAATGTGCTACACACACACACACACACAAAACATTGTGATCTTCTGTAAGATTTGTGAAATTTGTCTGTAAAATTCCATGTGGAAATTGTTACTGAGGGATAGTTTCAAACTTTATATGAACTTTAGCCTTCTTCCAGCTAGTTGATATTTGTATATTTCCATTAACATAAAAATGCCTGATCTTTTGCTGACCAAAATACAAATAGTTGATTATAAGTTTTTTTTAAATATTTATTTTTTAGTTTTAGGTGGACACAATATCTTTATTTTTATATGGTGCTGAGAATCGAACCCAATGTCTCATGCAGGCTAAGCGAGAGCGCTACCACTTGAACTACATCCCCAGCCCCTGATTAAAAGTTAATAAGAGAGAAATCTCATACCTATTTTTTATTTACAATGATGACATTTACATTATAAAAATTTTAAACTCATTGTTTTTGGTTTTGATTTCTCAAAGAGTATTTAGCATCCATCCTTCTTAGGAGTTATATCATTATCAGTAATTGATTTGTTAGTTTGATTTTCGCTATTTTATTTATAAATCATCTTTAAATTAAGGTTTTATATATCAAATCTTGATTGATTATCACTGTATTTGATAATTTAACATTTCTAAATATATTTCGGTATACTAGCTTAACTGTTAATCTTAAATCTATAATTTTCTGTCCTCCAAAGAATCCCACTAAAATTTATGTTTACATGCTATATAACATGTGGTACATGGAAGAAAACAGAGCACAGATTTTTTAATAGCACAGATTTTACGTACCATCTGTTATCTGAAAGTTTTAATTTATTGCCAAGGTATATCCTTTGCAAATTCATAAATATTTCATTTCTGAAGCTTAATGGAGGCACTTTTTGTTTTCCAGGCTGGCTGGTATTGTATTGTTGTTTTCTTGCAATTATGTGTTAGTTGATCTTTATCTACTCATATAATTTGTGCAGTTACCTCAAATAAATTAACCTTAGAAGACATTGGGAAGGTCGAACAAATTAGGGATATGTCAAATCTCATTCAGTGTATTTAACGTTTTCTTGATGAACACGTGAAACATTCATAGAATGGTAGAAAATGATAAAATTTTAAAAATCCTTGTAAAGACTCTTAGAAGTCTGTGAGGTTGTACATATTTTTTAATCTCTTTTTTCCTATTTCAAGGCTTTATCTCTAACCTAACCATTCAGAGACAATACTTTCCTAATGATGAAGATCAGGTTGGGGCAGCCAAAGCTCTATTGCGTCTCCAGGACACTTACAATCTGGATACAGATACCATTTCAAAGGGAAATCTTCCAGGTAAGGTCATTCTTCCAGTCAATGTAATGTCTATCACCTGGTTGCTCTATTCAGTCCACTAGGATAATGTTAATTTAAAAAGACTTGTATTTTATGATTTTAAACTTTAGTTTGTTTCATAACCTTTGAGAACAAAAGAACTGTCCCTTTTTCTAGGACTTAATAGTGGTGGATGTTCTTCTAGCTTGTTACTGGGAAAGCTTGTATTTATGGGAACTAACTTAAGTAGGCAATTTTAGTGTTTAGAAAAAGAAACAATCATATTTCTAGGTTAGAACATCTCTTACTAGAATGTTTTGTAAAACTGTAAGGGAATTGATAATCAAAGTTTATAGGCTTAATAATTAAGAGCCAAGATGTGTTGAGTATACACAGATGTTATGGAACATCCTGTTTTCTAACCTTTGTGGCAAAGCTCTCCTTTTTTAAAGTTATGTCTTATTTCATGATAATTTACTTTACTCACTTTTTCTTTCAGACAGAGGCTTGCTATGATTACTTTTTCCTGTCACTGTCATCTGAAAAAAATAAATATGTTGCCTCTGTTCATACTGAAATTGGTTTTCTCAGGAAGGAAAAAACAATGGGATGAGTCGTTTGTCAAGATGCTTTGTACCCAAGTCATTGGCACACTCCTGTAATCCCAGTGCCTCAGGAGGCTGAGGCAGGAGGATCATGAGTTCAGAGCCAGCCTCAGCAACAGGCACTAAGCAACTCAGTGAGACCCTGTTTCTAAATAAAATACAAAATAGTCTGGGGATGTGGCTTAGTGGTTGAGCGTCGCTGAGTTCAATCTCCAGTACCAAAAAAAAACAGTTATTTCTCTTGCTTCATTTGGGATAAAAGTATCAAGTGGTAAAGCTAAACATGGTATAATATTAAATAAAATTTGTTAAACTGGAATATAATTCCATTAACTCAAATTCCCCAAAATGTACAAAATTGCAAATTTATTTGTTTCTGCTAATACTATATATTGTAACACTTTCAATAAGATTATAACTTTATTTTTAAAAATCGACTTCTGAAGGACTAGGGATGTAGCTCAGTGATAGAGTGCTTGACTAGCATATACAAGATCCTGGGTTTGATCCCCAGCACTGCCCCCCCCAAAAAAGTTCTGGTTTAAAATGCCACATTTAATAGACATTAATTATTTAATATGTACCAGCTACTATGTTAGGAACTAAGCATACATAATGAACAAGAAAGAATTCTACCTTTGCCTTTCAGGGTGCTTATATTTTCAAGATATACTACAGTGAATACATATACTACAGTAAATGCATACCATGGCAGCACATAACTGGAAACCTAATTCTGGACTTGATAAGGAGGGTTAAGGAAGACTTCCTGGAGAAGACAACATTTTAAAAATTGAAATCTAACTGGGTGTGGGGGTGCACGCCTCTAATCCCAGTGGCTTGGGATGTTGAGGCAGGAGGATTATGAGTTCAAAGCCAGACTCAGCAACTTAGCAAGGCCCTTTTCTAAATAAAATATAAAAAGGCTGGGGATAAATACCCCTGGGTTCAATTCATGGTGCCCCCTCTCCCCCACCAAAAAAGAGATCTAATGGACAAAGCATTAGCCATGAAAATGGAAGAGGAAGGCAGAAGTGGTCATACCGAGGAAAAGTGTTCCATTCTGAGGGAATATACACAAAGGCTGAAAAGTCGAGCATGTCATATTCAGATAACTAACAAATTTGTATGGTTTAACAACATGAGTTTAAGTCATGAGTGCATGAGGTGATTGTATTGTAACAATAAATTAGGATCTTTTTGTTGGTTTTTTTGTACTGGGGATTGAACCCAGGGACTCCTTTACTACAGAGCTATTTCCAGCCTTTTTTATTTTTATTTTTATTTTGAGAGAGTCTCAAAATATTCAGTCTGATACTTATATTAATAAGTCATCAATGCCTCTTCCTTTGAACCAAAGGAATTTACAATTAATTTTTTATAGGCCTGATTCCAACTATTACCCTTTGTATGAAAGTTTTTTTTTTTTAATTTTTTTTCAGTTGTTGATAGACCTTTATTTTATTTATTTATATGCAGTGCTGAGAAGTGAACCCAGTGCCTCACACATGCCAGGCAAGTACACTACTGCTGAGCCCCAGCCCCAAGATTTTTTTTTTTTAAGATGGACACAATTGAACCCAGTGCCTGAGGATCGAACCCAGTGCCTTATGTGTGAGGCAGACATTTTACCGCTGAGCTATAACCCCAGCCCCTATATGAAAGCATTTTAAGGTCTGTTTTTGGCTGTATAACTTTGCTCATTTCATTTTTTCTCATTGTCGAGCCTATTTCTACCCCCATATTTACTACTTTGCAATGTCTTCTACTTTCAAAGCTGCACATAATTTATTTTCTTCTTTTAAGAATCTGATTCCTAGTTTCCTTTAATAATGGTAACTAGATCAAAAATAAGACCAGCAGAGGTACTTCACTAAAGCCTATGCTCTTAATTATGTTTGTTCAAGTAACATAGCCAAAGTGTTAGGTCACATAAAAAATATTACTGATGCTACCTGCATGTATTGATGGTGTACTGTTCTCATACATGTTTTGCATATCCCTGAAACACTCATAATTGCTATACTATGCATCACCAGTTCTCAGAAATAAAAAATCATAGGGAAGCCAAAATTTAATATACTTGTTTTAGTTTTTGGAATTATGTCATGTTAAACTGCCGAGTTAGTTTCTTAGTGTCTGCTGTGGTTTGAATGTGTTCCCTCCAAAATTCAGGTGTTGAAACTTAATGGCTGTTAGTCGATTTTCCATCACTGTGACAAAATACCTGAGAAAACCAATTTAAAGGCAAAAAGATATATTTTGGTTCATGGTTTCAGTCCATGGTCGCTTGGCCTGTTGCTTTTAGACCTGTGGCAAGGCAGTACATCATGGCAGAAGTATGTAGTGCAGAAAAGCTGCCTACGTAGTAGCTGAGAAGCAGAGGGAAGGAAGGAAAGGAAGGGGCTGAGGACAAAATATATCCTTCAAAGACACTCCCCCAGTGACCTACTTCCTCCAACTCGGCCCCATCTCCTAAAGTTTCTACCACTTCCCAATAGTCTGTTAACCTATAAATCCATTGATGAGGTTAGAGCTCTTAGGAGGCAATCATCTGTTAAATGCCTCACCTCTGAACACTGCTACTTTGGGGACAAGCTTTAAAAACATGAGCTTTTGTGGGACATTTTAAATCCAAACCATAGCAATTGCCAATGAAATGGGGCCTTTAGGAATCAGTCCATGAGGGCTTCTCCCTTATGAACAGGATTAAGACCTTTATAAAAGAAGCTGCAGTATTCAGCTCTATTTTCCTTTCGCCTTCTGCCATGTGAGAGACAGCATTCTTCCCCTCTGGAGGATGTAGCAACAAGGTGCCATCTTAAAGTGGAGAGCAGCCCTCACCAGACAACCAAACCTGCTGGCACCTTGACCTTGGACTTCCCAACCTCCAGAATTGTGAGAAAATAAATTTCTGTTCTTTATAAATTACCCAGTCACCAGTATTTTGCTACAGCAACACAGATGGCCAAAGATAGAGTATTCCAGAGTGGAGGGTGGTAAGGTAAAGAATTAGTTAAGGGGAAAAACATCAAAACATGGAACTTCATCTTCATTTTGGGAGTACACTAATAATCAGTTATTAAGCGTAAGTGATTAGCTTGGCTTTCTCCTTTTTTATTATTTACAATTCTTTTATTATAGAAAATATCAAACATCACTCATGTGCACATGTAAGTGCACACTCTTGCTCTTTCTCACACACACGCCCCCCACAATAAAGATGGTAACATAATGAGCCTCGTGTATCCATCATAGAGCTCCAAAGGTTCTTTTTTTATTTTTTGGTAGTTGTGTATGGACAGAACGCTTTTATTTTATTTGTTTATTTTTATATGGATCGAACCCAGGGCCTCACACATGCTGGGCAAGCTTTCTGCCATTGAGCTACAGCCCCAGCCCCCCAAAGGTTCTTAATATTTTGGTATTTTATCTATTTCCTTCACTCCTCCTTTTTGTTGTTTTTGCTGGAATATTTTAAAAACAAATCCTAGACATTTCTGTTATTTTATTCACAAATAATTCAGTATGCATATTTTAACTGTTCAGATTTTTTAAAAAACTTACATAACTACTTAGCTATTATCCTGCATAACAAAATGGATACTATTCCCTTAATAATTTAATACCTAGTCAATATTCAATTTCTGTGATGATCTCAAAGATATCTTTTTATAGTTGGAGTTTTGGGTTAAATTTCTCTTTTCTTTTTCTAATTCTTCATGCTATTGATAAGTATGGAAAATATGGACATATGTTCTATGGAATGTCCCACATCCTGGAATTGGCTGATTTCTTCTTTGGTGGTTTTAAACTTCTTTTTCTAACTCTCCTTTCCTATAAACTGGTTAGAGCTTGAGGCTTGGTTACATTCAGTTTAGGTTTATTTCACTAATTCCATAAGTGGCGCTGTGAACTTTCTATTGAATTATCTGAATGGACACCTAATGTCTCCTGCACTTTTTGTGATGCTGATTGATGAGAAGCTTCAGGTACTGAGAGCCTGATCCTTCCATATAATGTTTTTCTGAGTTTTATCTCATGGTTTTTGGAGCTTTGATCATCATTGCCTAGAGCCACTATTTCATTCAGGGTTACAAAATGGTGATTTTCCTCATTTCATCTACTTTGATTAGCTGGAATTCTGTAATAACAAGAACATTCCTCTTTATCAGTTTTTAGCATAATTAGCTGATATCCTAATAACTTTTGTTAGTGACCAGTGATCTTCATCTAAAATATCATGAACTCATTTTTATATGTAGTATTTTTTAAATTTCAGTCTGTTTTATTCATTGAATCAGATTACCTTATTTTGCCAATGTGAATTTCTTCAGATTAGCTTGTCATCTCATTTTGTCTTTTTGAAATGATCATATTCTTTGATAGCTAGGAAACTTTCTTTCTTTTGGGCATAGTTTTTTCCAAGTTTATCTTATAAATTCTATTCCAAAGCTGGAATCAGGCTTTTCAACAACCCTTGATTCCTTTTAACAGGGAATAGCACTTAAGGAACAGACTAGCTAGGTTCTAGGGGTGTTTATTTCTGTTTGTCATTTATTCCGGGTCTTTTTAATGAACAGAGATGGGACATATGTGGATTCATATTAGTTCTGATTCAAATTAAAGATTACAGGGCTTGTATCTCCTTTCTCTAGTGAAAATTTTGATTCCTAATGACATTAACTTAATCACTTCTTTGTATTACCTATAATATGCTCAAAATAATATCAGAGGATAATAATGCCTTTGCTGTTAATAACATTGACTACTCACTGCAGTATTTTTTGTACTACTTATTAATTTTGGTATTGGGATGAACTGGGGATGCTTAACCATTGAGTCATATCCTCAACCCTTTTTATTTTTGAGACACATTCTTCATAAGTTGCTGACTTAAACTTTGCAATCTTCCTGCCATAGCCTCCCAAGTCTCTGGGATTAGAGGCATGTACCACTACAGCTGTTTTTTTTTTTTTTAATATTTTTTAGTTGTCAGTGACCTTTATTTTATTATTGATATGCGGTGCTGAGAATTGAAGTGCTTCACACATGCTAGGCAAGCACTCTACCACTGAGCCACAACCCCAGTCCATGGCTTTTTTTTTTTTTTTTTAAATCCTTAGTATATATACCACACCAGTTATGAAAAGTCAAAATATTACCTTGAAGACACCTAAAATAATTAATTGCTCTGTGTTGTCTGCCTTCAACATGTTTTACAGTTGGGTTCAATCAGTGTTTTATTCTTTATTTTTAAGGATTATTGACCTTTCCCTTTAATTATATAAAACTTTCATATTCTTTAATCTCCCAATCTATACTAATAAAGCACATTTATAGAAATCTCACTTTAATTTCTGTACTCTTCATCTTACTCCCTTTGTTTTCCTGTGTGTAACCATTTTATGTTTTCTTAAAGTATTGAAATAGAAAAACTAAGTATACATATTCCTATTTCCTCTTGACATATGCACAAAAGGTAACACAGTTAACATTTATACAAAAGGAAGTATATTGTGAATACTGTTCTGTACTTTGGTATTTTAACTTATATTTCCTAAATATTACTTTATATTCTAAAAATATCTTCACTTCACTTTACAGCTGCTATTCACGTTACTCTCTTGTGGAGGTTCCACAGTTTATTTAACCACACCCCTATTGATGAAAATCTGGTTTATTTGCAGTCCTTTCCTGCTAAAAAAAATAATGCTGCTAGTAACCTCGTTAGTAGGCTATTTTCTGTTTTTGCTAACTAGTCTTTACAGATATTTTTCTTGAAGGGGTACCACTGATTCAGAGTAAATAAATAATTTTGCTAATATTGTCCCCATACACTCCATAGGGTTTGTATCAATTTGCATTTCTGCCAGTAGTATATGACCCTTTTCCCAAAAGATATTGTGAAACTTTGATATTTTTGCCAATTTGTTAGTTTAATTTAGATTGGCTCATATGTATGCCAGTTTCTTTGTTAATCATTCTTGTACCTCAAACTTTTCTTTTGAGCAAATTTTTCTCCTTCTTGAAATACATCCTTAATAAACCTTTGTATATATGTTATTCATTTGGTGAGCAATTCATTGTGCTTCCTGAACCTAAAGTTTCAGGTGTTTTAACTCTGGAAAAATTTCTACCACTCTGTCTTTAATGTCTCCACATATTATCTCCTGTTTTTTTTTTTCTGGAACTCTAAGTAGACTTTATTTTTTATTCCTTGTGTTTTAAAACTAGCACTTCATTTCTCTTTCTCTCTCTGTTGTATTCTGACTAGTTTAATCACATGCTGAGTTATTTAGCTCTTCTAGTTTCATCATTCTCTTTGTAGTTATATGTGGTCCACTATTTAATCTGTCCAGTGAGTTTTTAATAGCATTGATTATACAGGTTGAGTAACCCCTATCTGAAATAAGTTCAAACCAGAAATTGGGACCAGAAGTATTTGAGATTTTGGAGTTTTTCAGATTCTGGAATATTTGGATGCATATAATAAGATATCTTAGGATAGATCCTAAGTCTAAACAAAAAAAAATTCATTTATGTTTAATAAACCTTTTATACATATAGCCTGAAGATAATTTCACACAACTTTTTAGTGCGCCTGCACTTTGTGACCTGTTATATAAGGACAGGTGTCGGATTTCTCACTATGGTGTTGTGTCAGTGCTTAGAATGTTTCAGATTTTGAAGCATTTCTTTCAGATTAGGGATACTCAACTTGTACTTAACAACTGGAAGTTACCACCTCACCCCACTTAAATTTGCCTGGTCCTTTGTAGGCTACTATATTAGGCAGCTTTATATTAATATAACAAAAATACCTAAGGCAATTAACTTAAAAGGTTTATTTTGGCTCACAGTTTTGGAGGTTCCAATCTAGCATCAGGTAGACCCCATTGCTTTGGACTTCTGGTGGGAGTGTTAGATGGCTATGGTGGGGAAAAGTAAACTGTTTACCTCATAAGCTAGGAAGCAAAGAGGAAAGGGCCAGGGTCCCACAGTCTCCTTCACAGATATTTCCCCAAAGCTCCCCAAAGTTTCCACCACCTCCCTATTGCCAATCTAGGGACCAACCCTAAACACATGGACCTTTGGGAGACATTTAACATCCAAATGTCAGCAGGTATCTTTATCATTCACATAATTTATTCGAACATTTTAATCAGTTATTTTATATTCTTAATCTCTAATATATGAAGATCTTGGGGTATATCTAGTGCTTTTTTATAATTTCTGATTTTATTCATAATGGCTTATAATGTATTTTGCCGTTTTGGATTGTGTGTGTTCATTCTGCGTCACCTGTAGGAATATTGCAAAGCTTGGGAAAAGGGTACATTTTGCAGAGTATAAATGTTGCTAGATGTCCTATAACATTGCCAACTCAGATCATGTTAATTTTTTTGCTTTAGTTTTTCAGACCATGCAGGCAATATAAATTTGAAATTAAAACCTCCCTTAGGATATGCCTATGGAATTCTATAGGGGATATTTTCTCTCACTTATAGTATACAAACAGTTTCAAACAGATTGTGATGATTGTTGCATTATTCTATATATTCTAAGAGCTGTTGTAATCTAAGTGGGTAGACCATGATTTTTAAATTATATATAATTAATGCCATTTTTTAAAAAGCAAACATTTTACAGGATTGCCTCTTTTACTGTACATTCATCTCTTGCCCAGATTGTTGGTTAAGAATAAGATAGATACATCTCATGGTTATTGCTGTGTGTTAGAGAAGAGTATATTTCAACTTCAGTGATGTTTCATTTGGGTATAATGGCTGATGATTTAAATCTTGGGTTCTTTAAGTGCTGTGTCCTCTTTTACCAGCAGTGTATTCTCTATCATTCTATATTACCTTGTAAATTGTTCCTTTGTTATAAAATTAGGATAATTTTTGCCTTTTTTACCTCAGGATTATTGTAAAGTTAAATCGCACTTTGAAAGCTCTGTGGTCCTAAATAAAATTTAAAGTAATGTAAAGATTCCTAAAGTTCTCTATTTTTTTTCTTTCATAGGAGTAAAACACAAATCTTTTCTAACAGCTGAGGACTGCTTTGAGTTGGGCAAAGTGGCCTATACAGAGGCAGATTATTACCATACAGAACTATGGATGGATCAAGCACTAAGGCAGCTGGATGAAGGCGAGGTTTCTACCATAGATAAAGTCTCTGTTCTGGATTATTTGAGCTATGCAGTATACCAGCAGGGAGATCTGGATAAGGCTCTTTTGCTCACAAAGAAGCTTCTTGAACTAGGTATGTTATCCATGTGTAACTTAAGGTTATAATTATATTGGGTTGGGGATATATATCATCTGTGTATGTATGTAAGTATCTACCCATTCACTCATCGATATATCTTTGGTGCTTTTTTATTTATTAGAATTCAAGAGCCATATCTGTTAGATACACTTTATCCTCTCACTGTTAATTCTCAAAGTAAATGGCAACCAGTTTTTCTCACCTAATAGTACTACAACAGTGGCTGTGTTCCTCTGCTCTATATTTTCCAGGAATTTCAAAACCAAATCTTGTCTAATTTAGTCAAAAATATTTATTCATCACATTGTGCTAAGTGAAATAAGCCAGATTCAAATCAGGTGTTGAATGCTTTTTCTCATATGTAGAAGCTAGAGAGAAAAAGGAATATAAATGAGGAATCTCATAAAAATAGAAGGGAGAAGAATAGAGGAAGGTGATCAAGGAGGAAGGTAAGGGGAGGTGCTGGTGAATGAAATCATCAAATTATGTGTATGTATGAACATATCACAGTGAACTCCACTATAATTTATAATTATAATGCACCAATAAAAATATAATTAAAAATGTTTATTTACCATGTTGCCATATTACATGTTAATGAGTTTCCTTTGAAGAGTGTTATCAGTTTGTTGAATTTCATATTCAGATATTAGAAAAATAAGACCAGTGTGCTAGTGCATGTCTGTAATCCCAGCAATTTAAGAGGTTAGGCAGGAGGATTTAAATTCAAGCCCAGCTAGGCAACTTAGAACTTATCTCAAAATAAACCAGTCAGAAGGACTAGGTATATAGCTTGGTGGTAGATCATCCCTGGTTTCAGTCACCTCTACTTAAAAAAAAAAAAAATTACATTTTATGAGAATTTTACCACTAGCACTTTCTACAGAGATGTATTCTTTCTGCAAGTATGGTCCAGGGACCATGAACACTATATGGTCTAGTACTAGAATTACTTGGACACTTGTTAGAAATGAAAATTCCTTATTTATGTATTTATTTAGTTTAGATGGATACAATATTTTATTTTTATGTGGTGCTGAGGATTGAATCCAGTGCCTCACATGTGCTGGGAAGTGCTCTAACACTGAGCTACACCCCCAGCCCCCATAATTTCTTAATTTATACTTGATCTGCTCAATCATAATATCTGGATATGGAGTCCAGAATTTATATAACAATTGCAGGAAGTCTTTGGTATATAATGAAGTTCTTTGTTTTTTTGCCGTACTGGAGATGGAATCCAGGGCACTCTTCGTTAAAGTACATCCCCACCCTTTTTGTTCTTTATTTTAAGACAGGGTCTTACTAAATGAGCTGGATGAGCCTTGAACTGGGATGACAGGCATGTGCCAGTGTACCTGGCTATAATGAAGATTTAAAACTTTGTAAAAATTTATTTTGTGAATAGGAATATTTGTATATGTTAGGAAAAAAGTCAAATAGATATTAGTTCAATTATCCTTTCCTTTTCTTTCAGTGTCTTTCAGTGAATTTCCTCCTGAATTAAAACATACTTTGTACTCATTGTAGAAAATTAAAATAGAAAAATATATAGAAGAATCATCCATGAGCCAGTTACCCAAAGATACACACAAATTTTCAATGTAGTATATACTCCTCTGCACATAATACACACTTTTCCATTTTACAAAAAATAGGCTTTTATAGTATATCATGACATATATTGTGAGTGGTTTCTGAAGGACAGAAATATTATACAGTCTAGTACTAGATTTTTCTAAACACCTCATGAAGTCTCTACTTACCATTCTGCATTTTTTTAAATCTGTGTATAGTAGTAGTTTAGATTGCTTTGATTTTTTCCCCCCACTTTCCCCAGATGGGTGGTATGTTTCTTTTCTTCCTCTTTACTGAAAGGTAGCTAAAATTATCACTAGCAATTCTGAGGCAGTTAGTGGATTCTGGCTTATTTGAGAATTATCTTTAGTTTCTAAAGAATTATCTTTAGTTTCCTTTTTCCTTCTTACTTAGAAAGTTGGGACTGTAATCCACTTAGCCCTCAGATGTAGACTGTGTTCTGCATTAATAATATATCTGTGGAAAAATTTGCTTTTCAACCATGTATGCTTTGTCTTCACCATAGTGATTACTTTTCAGTCTTAGAAAGATCTTTTCCAATTCTTCAAATAAATAAAATGAGTAAGATTTCAAGATTCATTTGACATCAAGTTGAACATAGTTCGTTTAGCTGATTAGTAAGTTCTCAAAGTAGAAGCAATAATTGCTACCTTGAATAAAAGGCTGTTTCCAACTGTTTTTACATAGTATGATTGTATATCATTTACTTGGCACAGTACTATTTTATATCTATTCTTACAATATAATAATTTTTATTCCTCCTTTAAATCATCTTAGTTTGGAAGATAAATTATATGGTCTGTTATATTTATGTTACTGTATTCTGATGCTTGAACAACTGTAAATTTACCCATGGACATGCTTTATTTCTCTTGTAATAAATAGATCCTGAACATCAGAGAGCTAATGGTAACTTAAAATATTTTGAGTATATAATGGCTAAAGAAAAAGATGTCAATAAGTCTGCTTCAGATGAGCAGTCTGATCAGAAAACCACAATGAAGAAAAAAGGGATTGCTGTGGATTACCTGCCAGAGAGACAGAAGTACGAAATGCTGTGCCGTGGGGAGGGTATCAAAATGGTAAAGTGGAAAAGTCAATTGTGTATGTAAGAGAATGTGTGTGTGTATGTATGTACATTGTGCAAGAGAGAGCCAGAGTTCTTTTAAGTCTGAGATAAAATTCAGAATGACTGTGTAAAATATTATAGTATGCCACATTACCTTGCTGTGGATGTTACACTATTATATGCTCCAGTTGTTGGTAAAACATAAAACTTGTGGATCATATTCCATTATATGCATTTGTGGTAATATTACATTTTCACAGGTCAAAAGAGGCTTATAGGGTGAAGGATCAAATAATTTTAAGGAAAGTGAAATATTTTCTTATATTTAAAGCAGAAAAGATTTCAGCCATCTTATGTTGAAATTATAATCTGATTTTATGAGACATAAAGATTCATTTGTACAATAATCTCTTGTAGTTTTGATCCTATTTAATCTTAAAAAGATTCCTTTGTGAAATATTTTAGTCTATTTAAGAAATACTTAAAACAGACATTTGACAGATTTATTTTAATATTTACTCTTTAAGAGGCCCAAATATATCTATAAATTTTCCTTTATTTATTGTATATTGATTTTTATGTATTTAGAACTCAAAATGCCAGCTCTTTAGGATATCAATAGATTTTGGGGCCCAAACCAAAAATGTTCCAAGGAACATCAGTTGAACAAAATTGAACATAGGTTTTTGTTTAGCCTGAGGACTTCTCAGAAACTTTTTACAATAACTTGCATTATTATAAATTTAATATACATTATCAAAATTAATTGATCATGGGAACTTCTTTTAAGTAGTGGTGTTCAGTTGAAAAATAATTAGTGAATTTTTAGAGAAAGGGTAGACTTCTGAAAGATGTTTGAATTTTTCTTGACTGTAACAAACTCAAACTGATCCAAACTTTAACAGTGTGTATCTTTTAAAGATAAGGATTCAGAATAAGGTCATGATCACACCTTAAAAAATAAATTACAATAGTTCTATAAAATCATCAAATTTCCAACAGTAAGCAGACTTTTTTATTGCCCTTAATAACCTTTGCATAAGAGAGCTAAATAGAATTATAGGTAGAAAACAGGAGCCTACTGATTTAGTAGTTTAATGTAACAAATACACGTAGACTTTGCCCACAAAGGAGCATCTGTTTTATCAAATGGTTAATTCATTTCATTGTTAGAGACTTCTTTAAAGGGGGGGTTGTAGTTCAGTGTTGGGATGCTTGTCTAGCCGTGTAAGGCCCTTCATTAATGTATAGATTTTTTTTAAGTTTTTTTTTGTTGTTGTTGTTGGACACAGTACCTTTAATTAATTAATTTATTTATTTATTTGGTGCTGAGGATCAAACCCACTGCTTCACATGTGCTAGGCAAGCACTCGCTAGGCAAGCACTCTACCACTGAGCTACAACCCCAGCCCCTAAGGTATAGATGTTTGATGACAGCTATATTTTATGCCCCCTAATAAAAGCACCTGGCTTCTTTAATAACTTGTTTTCTCTTTTACAGAATGGCCCAGTTTCACCTTTGTAGTTTAAATATTATTATTATTATTATTATTACCACTACAAGCATTTAATTGTGAAGTATTTAGGAAAACCTGTTTGGTTTTGTCCCTTTTCTTCTAGGTATTTTCTCACTTTCTGTGTACTTTCCAGTTTTTTTTTTTTTTTTTTTGCTACCAGGGTTGCTTAACCAATGAGCCACATTCCCAGTCCAACCCTACCCCAACCCACCCCCAACCTTTTTTTTTCTTAAATACCTTTTATTTTATTTATTTATTTTTATATGGTGCTGAGGATCGAACCCAGGGCCTCACACATGCTAGATGAGTGCTCTCCGCTGAGCCACAATCCTAGCCCCACCCACATACCTTTTTAACATATTTTTAGTTGTTGATGGACCTTTATTTTATTATTTATATGCAGTGCTGATGATTGAACCTAGTGCCTCACACATGGAAGCAATTACTTTATCATTGAGCCACAACCCCAGCCCTCCCCCAGCCCTTTTTATATTTTATTTTGAGAGGGTCTGGCTAAATTGCTGAGACTGGCTTTGAACTCATGATCCTTCTGCTTCAGCCTCCTGAGCTGCTGGGATTACAGGCATGTTCCACGCGCACAGACCCAGTTACTTTTTGAAGTCTGGAACAGTGGTGGCATTCATTTCATATTTCCATAAACATTTCCTTGTTTCTTTCATATTTGTAATTTTGAACTTTATTTTGATGAGGAATTGTTAAAACCCTACTTTTTTTCCTATTTACACTCATATCTCCCCCAAGAAAATAATCATTAATAAATTTTAAGTCCTGAAAGTCTTTTTTAAAAAATATTTTTCTCTTAGTTGTTGATAGATCTTTATTTTATTTATTTATATGTGGTGCTGAGAATTGAACCCAGTGCCTCACACATTTAAGGCAAGTGCACTACTGCTGAGCCACAGACGCAGCCCTGAAAGTCCTTTTTGATGCAAAGTATTTGCAGAGTACTTTGTGTATTTTTCCAGAGATACTCTTATGTATATGTGAAGGAATAGCTATTTAAAATATTACCAAATATAATATACTTAGCATTTTTTTTAACTTTATGTTTAGACTCCTCGCAGACAAAAAAAGCTGTTTTGCCGCTACCATGATGGAAACCGGAATCCTAAATTTATTCTGGCTCCCGCCAAACAAGAGGATGAGTGGGACAAACCTCGTATTATTCGTTTCCATGATATTATTTCTGATGCAGAAATTGAAATCGTCAAAGATCTAGCAAAACCCAGGGTAAATTCTTTTTCTTTTTTTCTCCTCAGTTTACTGTACCTGCCTATAATTTTTCCTTTGTAAGATAATAGAAAGGATAATTGATAAGGCAATAACTTCACAGATAGTTTTAGATATTATCACTTAAACATAATGGAGTTGTTAATTATGCTCTATGTATACCAGTTTTTCTGTTATCAAAACAAGTAATTCTGAAACTGAATTATGAAAATTATAGATGAGATTTTTATTCACACTGTTCACACTTAACAAATCTCTTTCACTGTCTTACTGAAGAACTTTTCCATATATTTTGTAGTCTTAATAACTGCAGAGGTCAAAACTTAACTTTTAAAAATATCTTCTTTTTAAAAAAAAAGACTTTTGAAATATTTTCATTCCCTTTTAGACACATTAATACCAGAAAAATATAATTGGGCACAAGAATCATGCTAATTTTTAAAGGTTGACATCATAGTTTTTTGACTTTAACCTATCTTGATAAGAAAAATAATTTAACATAGGTTAAAACCCAGTCCTACAAACTATTCAGAATAGAAGTTCTTTTTTTGTGTGATAATGTGGGAAAGGATAGCCTTTATGCTCTCGCCTTTTTTTTTTTTTTTTTTTTTTTTATCAGCTTGCTCTTAAAACAGTTCATCTTATTGATAGTAAACTACAAACTGCTGTCAGTTTCAGAAAGATTTTGTTAAATCGTGGGCATATTTTTATTTACTTGTTTACACAGGGATTGGTGAATTTTTTTTCTGTAACGGTCAAGATAGAAAATACTTTTTAGGCCTTATAGGCAACTCAACTTTGTCATTGCAGTGTAAAAACAGCCAAAGAAAATATATAAAGTGTGGCTTTAAAATACATGAATGTGGTTATATTACAAGAAAATTTTATTTCTAAAAATAAAATTGCTCACCCCTGTTATATCATAAAGGTAATTATGTGGGTATGTGTACTGCAAAATTAACTTTGAATTTTTTAAGTTTGATTACTTTTCCAAATTGGTATTTTTTAGTCAGAGATTACATTGTAACTGAAATGACTGGTCTAATGCAGATGGGCACTCTCCACTGAAATTTTTATAAATCTACTATCAAAATGCTACTTATAACTACATCATATTCTGTTATTTTCTTCCTGTTTTAGTCCTTTATTTGTGGTCAGTAAACTTAGTTTACTAAATTATCTTGGTAGAATATTAAGAATTCATCTCTGGATTTGAAGGCTCTGTATTCAGAGATTCCGTAGTTTGGATTTTTTTAATAATAAAATTTCATACTCTTTTGTTAACCTCAGAAACACCCTTTTATTTTAAAAAAAGAAGTTTGAGATAATAGTCTATGGCCATGCCACCCTGAATGCACCCGATCTCGTCTGAAATAATATCTTGGCTGTCATCTTTTATGAGTTCTTTTCATCTGCCTTTCTCCTCAGTCCAAAATTATTTCACTGTATATGTTAAGTGGATGTCTTGAAGGAGGAAAGATTGACCTTAAAATGAATTCTAAACAGTATTAGTGTTTGTAAATAGTTCTGTCACTAAAAATTAAAATCAGAGAATTTGGAATAGATCACTAATTGTAAATAGCCATTCTTATAGCTTTAAGTTATGCTTTAAATTTTAGAAATTTCTCTTTTCCTCACTGTCAGATCCTCTAACCATTGAAAGAAATTTATATTCCAATCTCTTTTGTAATCCTTTATTCATACAACATAAAAGCACATAAAATAATAATTTTTTTAAAAAAATACAAAATCCTAAGAAACCAACTGACTTTCACTGCTCAACACAAGGTGAATGGAAGTGTATGGAGTTATTTCCTCTACTTACTCTCCTTTCAAAACAAAACACCAGAATTCTGACTGGTTGGATAAATGTGATTCATTTTTTGTCTTGTAATGCAATTGTTTTGATGGTTGGCTTCACAGCTGAGGCGAGCCACCATTTCAAACCCAATAACAGGAGACTTGGAGACGGTACATTACAGAATTAGCAAAAGGTAAGAGATGTGTATGCTGCATATTTTGCCCTCTAATGAGTGTTTTGTACATCCTACAGGAATTTTTATTCATTTAAGGGAAATAGGTCATTTTCAGTCTCCAGCTCAAGTTGCCACCTTATATATAAACAGGATAACACACAGATAAACTGCTCTGTGTTTCACAGGCTTTTCCCTTTAACTAGAAGTTCTCTTTTCAATTGTTAGTTGTTTTGTTATGTTTAGGGAATTAGTAGCTTTGTATCTTAAGATCAGGTATCAAATATCCAGGAAATGGCCTGATACTTGTTTTCTTTTCCCCACTTTGCTGCTTTTTCTTTATTTCCTTCATTAGCAGCCTGGTTAATCTGGGAATAGACTTTGCTTATGCATTTCTCTGGCATTCCTAAGTGCTGCAGTGATTCACATCATCTTTCATGGTGATTGTGTTGGCATTTACCCTTACATCTTATAAAGATTACTTTGTCATTACAAAGTAATGTATTTCTCCTGTTGGAGTATTTTGTTTAAAAAAAAAAAAATTGCTGACTCAAAAGTTGGCAATGGAAAGAACAGAGTTATGCTTCTGAACTCAAGCTTCCAAAAATTACTTCTGAACTTAATTGCCTTTTACTTTGCAGAGACAGTGAAAAACAGTTATCTTGGTGAGAGTTTTTTAAAATGTACTTACAGGGCTGGGGTTGAAGCTCAGTGGTAAAGCACTTGCCTAGCATGGGTGAGGCACTGAATTCAATCCTCAGCTTCACATAAATAAAAAATAAAGATTAAATTCTTTAAAAAAAAAAATGTACTTACAGAGACTATTTTTCCCCCCAAATATTTGAAGAACATTAAACTTCTGGATCTGGGAAAATGCCTGTGAAATCCAGTGCCAAAAATCATTTACATACAGTTTCAAATGATTTTTTTTTTAAAGTGAAAGGACAATAAATCTACAACATAGAATCTGTCAACAACCCTTTTTTCTCTTGATTTAGAAGTGGCTCTTCTTATTGCCACCTTTCTAAATGTTTTTTGCTGATTTGAAACTATATCTACCATCCAGACCAATCTGAATCCTTCCAATCACCTGTGGCTTGGCAAAACAAAAGAAAAGGAATAAAGTCCAAAATTGCCTGCTACTGGAGTAAGTCCTTGTCCTTTCTTTTTTTTTCTTTTTTCTTTTTTTTTGTAGCTGAGCCGAGCTACAGTACATGACCCTGAGACTGGAAAATTGACCACAGCACAGTACAGAGTATCTAAGAGGTAAGGGAGTAATGGAGAGAACTTTGGTCATATTTGGACCATTTTCTTTCTTGAATTTAATTTTCACAAAATCCTTGATATGGTTTCTGAGACCTCAGCTGTTAAGTGTAGGTATTTGATGACATCTGTGCTTGAATTTTTATGATGGACCAATAAACAGACATGGTTATGGGGCAGTTGATGACATTTTCCAAAGTAATTTATTAGATTACAGAGTGCCTGGTAAGGCTCCTAAACTCTTTAACTTATATGTAAAGTTTGTATTCTCATATTGAAGTAAGAGAAGATCCCGAAGACTCTCCATAGAATAGGGCCTAATTTGGACTCTATTATAAATAAGAGTTAATCTCTAGTTCACATGGTAGCTGTAAGTATTAAGAAAGTAAACACCTTGAGTTATTACATAAGGAAACCTTTGCAAGTCAGTTTTAGATTCCTTGCTTTTGACAATATTTAAAGAGACTCTGATTATTAGCTGATAGATCACTGGAATGATTTTTAAGAATATATAATTTAGAAGCAAGCACAGAGGCACACACTTGTAACCCAGCAATTCGGGAGGCTTAAGCAGGAGGATTATAAATTCAAGGGCAGCCTCAGCAATTTAGTAAGGCCCTATCTCAAAAAGAACTGGGATGTACTTCAATGGTAAAGCGCTCATGGGTTTAATTCCCAGTACCAAAACCAAAATAACACCAATATTTCATTGTGACAGAATGAAATCATTTGAAATTATTTATGAAAATTTTAGTTGTCAACTAAAAATTATGCAAAGAATTACATAGATTTTTAACAATTATTTTACAAATAATTGTTAAATAATTTTAAAGATTAGATAATACATTCATGAACATTTTCTGTTTTTTGAGCATATATTTATGTCCTTCATGTACTAACCTTAACATCACCATATACATATTCTAGTTTCCTACCTGTCTCTACCCTATACCACTACTTGTCCTCTTGCCCAGTAAGAATAGGGAAGAAAAGGTTTTTTTCTCACCTCTCACTAGGTTATGGCTGAGTCACTACAACCAAAGAGATTAATAAGAGCATCCAAATTTATTTAATAAAGTGTTACATTACATTAAAGCCTTTAGAAAAGCATGATTGGACAAAGTAGCATATGATCTAATGGTGATAAACAAGAGTGAATTTAACAAGGCCTGTTTGTTCAGATACTTCTTGGCATCTCTGTATCTTTAAGGATAAGAATAAGTTCTTTTCCTTCAGGTATAAAGGAGGGTATCTTTGGAATGAAAATATTTTTATTTTGAGGAAGGTCAGAGAATTATTTTATGGCCTGTTTTATGGGTAAAGAATAGGAGGAGGTCAGAGATTTTCTGGCTTTGCTATTTCCTCATATGCCAGGTGCCATATTTTGGAGTAGAGCATCCAGAACTCGATCAGAAGACATGAAGAAAATTTAAATTTGCTTTAATATGATTTTGATTTAATTGTAGGAGCCATTTGTCTTTCAGGAACACCAGTAGATGGTAACGATTTGCAGAAACCAACTTGGGTAGACATGTTCTGAGAATAATTTATAGTGCTTCTGATCACTGTTATTAACCTGATTTTAAGTTATACTAATTTTCCATTGTATTACAGAACCTTGTTCATTTCCACAAAAATGAACCCCTTCTTTAAAAAAAAGAAAAACAAGTTGTTAGGTAATTCATCAGAGATGATTGCATGGTTTTAGACATTTTTTACTATCATAAAATTTATAAGTACTTAATTCTTCACATTTGGATGTTTCTAGGAAGCATATAAAACAACATTTAATAAGTTAAGGGTTTTTGAAGACATTTCTTGGAAATTTTCTATTTATATAATTATATACATATTATATATATTATAATTTCTATTATATTGTATGTATAAAATCTATATATATGCATATATGCATGTGTGTATGTATATATGTATATGTATGTGTGTATATACATACAAGCCCACAAATCTTTTGTAGGTGGTACTGGTGATTGAACCCCAGGGCCTTGTACATACTAGGCAAGCACTATACCACAGAGCTACATCCCCTAGTCCTATGTTGTGTTTATATATATATATATATATATATATATATATATATATAAAATAATTTTTTTTTTAGATGTTGACGGACCTTTATTTTATTTGTTTATTTATATGTGGTGCTGAGAATCGAACCCAGTGCCTCACACATGCTTGGCAAGTGTCCTACTACTGAGCCACAACTCCAGCCCCCTGATGTTTTATATTAACAAATAAAAATCTGTTTTTTCTATTTTGAAAATTTATTTTAAAGCTATGTGGAGTCATTTGCCACCCATCACTGTAAATCTTAATTTTGAAAATTCCTGTAAGTGAAATAAATATTTTCTCTTGTATAAGAAAAAGGCATCTCAGGTAATAAATGGAAGAAAATTTATGTGTTCTGATGTCTGTTAATATAATGCTTTCTTTTGCTCTGGGAACATCTGTATTCTGAAAATTTCTGGAAGGTGATTTCAAATAACTGTATTTTGAGAAATATCTAAGAGAGTACATTATCTTCTGTGGAAGTAAAATTTATTCTAGCATTCCAGCAAATGGAATTTTCTTTGGCAAAATATTTTTGAAAGTTCTTTATAATTTAAAACATGATTTAAGCCAGGCATGCTAGTGCACACCTGTAGCCCCAGCTACTCAGGGTCATCTCACATAATTGCTTAGAGCCTTGCTAAATTGCAGAAGCCTCCTAAATTGCAATGCCTGGCTAAGAAATTGAAGTTTTGAAAGGTAAACGTTCAGTTACATGTTCTGAAAAGACAAATTAGATGAGCTTATAAAGTTCGGTTGAAGTAATATAAATAGTGATATATATAATAAACAACAATCTATTTAAAGTGGTAGAAAAATCTTCTGTGATTTCGTGAATTATTCTTTTTTTTTTTCTTATTTTTTTTTTTTTTTTTTAGAGAGAGAGGGAGAGAGAGAATTTTTTAATGTTTTATTTTTTAGTTTTCGGTGGACACAACATCTTTGTTTGTATGTGGTGCTGAGGATCCAACCCGGGCCGCACACATGCCAGGCGAGCGCGTTACCGCTTGAGCCACATCCCCAGCCCTTGGTGAATTATTCTTAGAAATGATTTTAATTTCTTTGCTCTGAAGTAATGTTTTCCTACAATATGACATTTATGATACCAAATAAAATGTTTATATTATGCTCAGAATTTAGTTTACCATGCTAATAAGGAGCAGATCCAGATATAAAAGTACTTTTACAATATGTAAGCATTACAAATAATTTTAAATAATTTCAGATTTTTTAAAATTTTAACATAATCTTAGCTTAAATTTTTAACAACACTGCCCTTTAATGGGTTGAACAGTGGTTCTCAGACTAAGAACTGAAATGGACAGATCTGTATGTAGTCTTGTTAATAGTAGAATAATTAACAAGACTACAGATCTGTCCATTTCAATCTGAGAACCACTGTTAACAACAGTTTGTTAACCATAGAGCACTTGAAGAACTGTTGGAATTTTTGCCCCCTGGCATTTTGAGCCCCAAATTACAAAGGCAAAAGATAATTTGCATAGTGATTTTTATATTAGCTAATTGTACATAGTTAATTTTCACATCTGTGTTGTGTTAGAAGGAGGCAGTGATGGTGTTCAAACTATATTACTGACATTTGTAACAATCTCCAAAACCTCCAAAATGGTTTTATTCACTTGTGCTTGTTTAGTGTGAGAATATTGTTTGTCAATAAAGCATTATTGTGATTTTTAAAAAAATTATGTTAAAAATGATAATGTAAAAAAAAAATAGTACCCTAATTAAATGTACGACTTGGCTAATAAGTTTGTCTTTAAGGCCAAAAGGAAGATATTTGGGGGAATTTAGTTTTTTTTGTTTGTTTTTACTATTGTTTTAGTTTGCACTGGACCTTTATTTTATTTATTGATATGTGGTGCTAAGAATCGAACCCAGTGCCTCACACATGCTAGGAAAGTGCTCTGCCACTGAGCCACAACCCCAGCCCTGGGCAATTTAGCTTTTAATGGAAGTTAGGGATTTGTATGAAGTTATTTGAAGCAAAATTTTTTTTTTTCCTCCTGGCACTAAACTGTGTTATGGGGAAAACACTATAACTTAGTTGACATTTTCTAATACAGTTGTACAAAAAAAAAAAAAAAAAAATCTTCAAATGATTGTTTTTGTTTCCTACTGGGGGTTGAGCCACCCAGGGGCACTTTACCATTGAACTACATCCCCAGCCCTTTTTATTTTACTGTGATTCACTAGGTTGCTGAGAGTCTTGCAAAATTTCTGAGGCTGATCTTGAACTTATGATCTTCATTCCTCAGCCTTCTAAGTAGCTGGGATTAGATGCCCAGCTTCAAATGATTTTTTTCCTATTAAAATAAATTCTAGGGCTGGGATTGTGGCTTAGCGGTAGAGCCCTCGCCTAGCATGTGCGAGCCTCTGGGTTTGATCTCAGCACCACATAAAAATAAAATAAAGATATTGTGCCCAACTTCAACTAAAAAATAAATAAATAAATTCTGTAATCTTATTTACTTATTTCTAAATTATTTTTTTCTTTTTATTTTCTGCAGTGCTGGGAATCAAACCCAGGGCTTTGTACACACTAGGCAAGTGCTGTACTACTGAACTACATCCCCACCCCTAAATAACTTTACATATTAATTTAGGTAAAGCACTGGGTACTAGAAAAAAGAAACCATGATTTCTGATGATTAAATTAAATGCAGGAATAACAGCTAGATTTTTAAATTACCTGATAGGTCTATAGTAATGTCTGCAAAGATATATTTGCAGGATTGATTCCCATGTGTCATTCATTTTCCTCTGCAGTGACTACAATAGAATCACGGTTAAAATGACAAGTTTTTTTTTTTAACCTGTAATCATTATTGGCTTTAACGGCTAAGCTCCAAACCTTCCATTGAGATCTTTTATAATCAGAAGTGCAAATTTTAAAAGTTTTAAGAAAATTTAAACTATTAAAATTATTTTTGCCTTTATGATTGACAAAGAATAAAAAGATTGATGTTAAGTATTTATGAAATAAGCAGGTATAAATCAGTGCAGCTTTTTAAAAGGACAATTTGATATAGTTTTTCAGAATATAAAAGTTGTAGCAATTCTACATCTGGGAATTTATCCAGAGATATTCCCACAAATGTGCAAATATATATACATATACGTATATATATATATACGTATATATATATACGTATACGTATATATATACATATACGTATCGTATACGTATATATATACGTATACGTATATATATATATACGTATACGTATATATATATATACGTATACGTATATATATATACGTATATATATATACGTATACGTATATATATACGTATATATATGTATATACGTATATATATACATATATATACGTATATATATACATATATACATATACATATATATATACGTATATATATATACGTATATATATACATACATGTATATATGTATATATACATATATATATATGTATATATATACATATATACATATATATATATAAATTTTATTACAATAATGCTGCTATAAATATTTACAAGATTTGTAGGAACAAACATTTTAAATTTCTTGAGTTTATACCTAGAAGTGAAATTGCTGATTCATATGGTAACTCTGTTAAACTCTTTGAGAAACTGTCAGGCTGTTTTCCAAAGTGGCTGTCCCATTTTATAGTCCCACCAACAATTTATTAGGTTTCTAGTTTTTCCAGATTTTTTTTTACTGTATCAGAAAAAAATTTTTTATGCATCCACAGATTCAATCAAGAGATGGAAAGGTAACTTATAGAATATTTACAAATCATTTTTCTGATAAATGAGATATTTGGTAAGAATGGAAGTGACTGCTAATGAGCACTGAGTTTCTTTTGTGGTGGTAAAAATGTTCTGGAATTAAGTATTGGTAATGATTGTACAGCTCTATGTATATATCAAGAACCACTAAATTGTATAAATTTTTTTTAAAAAGGTTTTTGATGTCTATCATGTCTAGTGATTGACATACTTGTGCCTGGATTTTTTTTTTTTTTTTTTGTACTAGGAATTTAATCCAGGAGTGCTGAACCACTGAGCTACATTTCTCCAGACCTTCTTATTTTTTTCATTTAGAGACAGGGTTTTGCTAAATTGCCTAGGGCCTCTCTAAGTTGCTGAGGCCGGCTTTGAACTTGCAATCCTCCAGCCTCAGTTTCCAAAGTCCCTGGGATTACCGGTATAGGCCACAGCCCCTGACTTGTTACTGTCTTTTTGATCGTAGCCATCCCAGTAGAGGTTAAGTGTTATATCTTATGGTGGAGTGTGGTTTTTGTTTTTTGTTTTGAGATGGGGTCATGCTGTGCTATACAGGCTGGCTTGAACTCCTGGCAACCTTCCCACCTCAGTCTCCCAATAGCTGGAACTACAGACACACACCTTTGATTTTTTGAGATAGGGTTTTGCCCTGTTGTCCAGGCTGGCCTTGAACCTGTGATTCTCCTGTCTCAGCCTCTGGAGTAGCTGGGATTAGAAACGTGTCATCACACCTGACTCTTTCATACATCTTGAGTAAAATATTTTTTAATATAGTGTGAAGTTTTCTTCTTTGAATGTAGCTATCCAGTGTTCCATGACCATTTGTTGAATATAACAAACATTTCTTTTTGTTTTTGTAATTTTACATGAGTAAAGTGAGAGCTTTGAAAACTTTCTAGAAGAGCAAAAAAAATGAAAGTTTTTTTTTTTTCCTCTTGGTAGCAGGAGACTTTACAGTGAAGAATAAAAAGCAAGCACTAGAGTGGGGTGTGGTGGCACATGCCTATAATTCTGGCTACTCAGTGAGGCTGAGACAGGAGAATCTCAATTTCAAGGCCAGACTCAGCAACTGTATGAGACTATGTCTCAAAATAGCTCAGTGGTAAAGTGCTCTTGGGTTCATTCTCTAGTACCAAAACAAACAAGCATTGGCAAGGAGGAGATTAAAGATAAAAAGGGAGGCTACAGCTGCTAGAATAAGGTATGTGATACTAGGATAGACTCAAAAGCATCATAGAAAAGTCTGCTTCTGGGGATTGGGGATTTAGCTCAGTGGCAAATTGCTTTCCTAGCATGTGCAAGGCCCTGAGTTTAGTTCTCAGCCCAAAAGGGGAGGTGGGGGGAGTATGCCTCTGTAAGGCAGAAGGAAATGATTCCACTAAAGTATAAGAAAAAGATAGGCCTAGACACTTAAATTGGTGGTAGCAAGGAAGGAGAGTGAAGATATCAGAAGTCAGGTTCTTTTTGGGTAACAGATTTTTGAGGTAATAGTTTTCTAGGATAGAATAGGAACAGTTATCAAGATGTGTTAATTTGAAGCTTTCTTAGAATATTTGTCAGTTTTGCATTGCCGCTAACTATAAGTCAGTTGCTGATTGCTTATTAAATTTAAAAAATCCATCAAATTCTTAATATTTATTACCTGTATGTTACCTATATAATTTACAATAATACTCTTTTATTCTTCCCATTCTGCTCACTAAGGAAACCTACTCAGCCAGTCCTGATAAATTTATAAGAGATCAACAGACAAAGAAATTTGGTAAAATAAGATAAATCTTGGATTTGTTTTAAGAAGTGTACAGAATATGTTCATTCATTTAGCAAATATTTACTAAGCATCTACTATATGCCAGACATTGTAGGTTCTATAGTTGTACTGGTGAGCAGAAACAGGCATCATTTATATGTATTTGGAAATAAGAGTCAATTTAACATATCTACTATAGTCAAATAACAAATAAATGTAAAATTATTACTGTGATTAATACTAGAAAGGAAGGATAGCATAGTACTATAAAAGCATATTTGAGGCAGAGCATCACCTGGAACTTGAGCAGCTGCATGTGGGAGATCTGGTGAAAGATGATGGCCAGGAACAAATTAGGAGGGCAGAAGTCCAGGAATGTATTTCACATAGCCAGCCAAAAAAACTTACGTTGACAAAGCTACAAGATTAAGGCTCAGCTGTAATACAAAATGGTGATGTATCACATTCCCCCCAAAAGATCAATAAATAAAATGTTTTATACAACAACAACAACAAAAGCATTTTGAAGCAGCAGCTTTCTCCACTTCCTAATGCTCATAGGTGGCCTTCCCTGATGTGCTTCAGGCTGCAGGCAGTTGCTAACTCCAAGATTCTTTAAAGGACTATGAGAAACCTAGGAGAGTTTTGGGTGTATAGCTGATGACACCCTCTATTATCCCAACTATCAAGCTGATTCATTTAGTAGCATCCAGCAGATGCCAAAGTCATTGTAGTTCCAGTATGTAGCAAAGGTGCCACAAAATAGATTGCTTTTGTGAAGAAGTCTTATTAACTTCAAGAAAACATTAAGAATATTTGCAGGCAAAAAACTTTGAGGGCTGGAGTTGTGGCTCAGTGGTAAAGCACTTACCTGGCATGTTTGAGGCACTGGGTTCGATTCTCAGCACTACATATAAACAAACACACAAATAATAAATAAAGGTCCATTGACAACTAAAAAAAATACATACACAAGAAAAAATACTTCTTCCCTCTTGGAAAGAAAAGGAGTGCCAGCAGAATATAAGTCCTTTAAGAAAATAGTCCTGAAGAGGATTCCCACCAGGATGGGACCCTTCTGATCCCTGTAGCCTGAGAATAGGGCATATGACCTGCAATAGATGAACCAGGCTGTGGCAGGTAATGTGTGTTAGCAGTTATTTCTGAAATAACTACAGGGATACATGGAGGTAGAAGCATTCAGAGCTGGATAGAAGAATTCTTTGAAGATGTAGTTACAGCATTCAGTTAATGAAGGGAGATTTAAATGAAAGTGTATATCTATTCTTAGTGTAGTGGCACAAAGGCTATTATTTGGGCATTCTATAGAGGGAGATATTCTTGAATGTGTTGATTACTTTGGTACAAAAACTAGGCACAAAGTGGAAAATAAAAGTTATTGAAAGATTGCAGATAACCTTGACTGACCACCCAACAGCATGCTGTGTCTGATATGCATCCCTCTAGAGACCTGTGCTGCAGAGCAATCTGACACAGTGTGAGACTGACAGATGTTTAGACTATAGGTAGTTTTATTGTACTCTTAACAAACATCCTGCTCTCTCCAACCTTGAAAAGGATTTCTAAGGCAAACCAAACTGTTCCTCAGAGTTTTTTCTTGAGTTTAGTTTTATTCTACTGGTAAAAGTAACTTACTTTTAGAATACATGTACATTCATATACAAGTGTATATGTGTATGTTAGGTTAACACATTAATGTATACAAGTGGAAAAAAGATCTCAGTTCAGTTTTTAAATCTAAGTAGAATGTTTTAAACTAAAACATTAATCCTCATTGAAGGTAAGTACAGTCATAAAAAAAAGTACTAAAATTCAGATCAAAATGTATAATGCTTATAAGCTCTTGTACCAAAATGAAAAACTAGTTTTAAGAACTTATTCAGAAACCTTGCTTTTTAGAAAACTGGAAGTATCTCAAAGAATTACTCCTAACAATCATGAATTGCCCATTTACTTTTTTAAAAAAATATTTTTTAGTTGTAGATGGACACAATATTTTATGTGGTGCTGAGGATCGAACCCAGGGCCTCACACATGCTAGGTGAGAGCTCTACCACTGAGCCACAACCCCAGCCCCCCATTTACTTTTGAAGGAATAAAATTTAGAAAATTGGAACAGCTGAATTTCATAATACTTCCCTACCTATAAATCTATATTATTTATTGTACTCCAAAAGAGAGTAAAACTGGGAGAGAAAACTGCAAGGTGTATTGTTGATATAACAGCTAAAATAGAGATGATTCTTAGTGTTCTACAACACAGTCCTAATCCTGCCAGTTGTTATTATATGATTTTATAATTGCCTTTAAGACAATGTCTTAGCAGTTGAGATGATGTTAATTGCTATTTACTATTTTTTTAAAAATGGTTCTACTGGATGCAGTGGGGTGGGGAATGGTTTTATTGGCCAGGTATGGTGGGGCAAGCCTGTAATCCCAGCTACATAGGAGGCTGAGGCAGGAAGACTAAAAGTTGGATGAATTAGACCTGTCTCAAAAAGCTAAAGGGGCTGGTGATGTAGCTCAGTGTTAGGTAGAACAAACCCTGGTTTCAAACCCTGATACCACACAACACACACGGTATTACTGAAATCAGTCCATATGATCAAAATCACTGACATCAGTCCATATGATCAAAAAGCCAAATATATTTTCCTTTGAAATTGATGTGAGAAATAGAAATTTTATAACAGTATTTATCCTCGCTTAATTCTAATAGGATGTTATTTATGCCAGTTTCATGTGATTAGCAAAAACTTCTGTCTCCTCCTCCTCCTTTCTTCCTTGTCTTCTTTAAAAAAAAAAAAAAGAGTATTAGAAGACTTGACTTTAGTCTGACAGGGAGAGAGGCCAAGAAAGGCTTCTCTGAAGAAGTGATATCTAAGGTGCTATCCACAGCCTTGATTTTGCAAAGCAAAAGAATATTCTGGGCAAAGAGAAAAGCATGGCACTAGCCTTAGGGCTAGAGGCGGCATGTTCCATAGGAAGTGGTGAAGTCCTGGGAGGGAGGTAGAAGGCTGTGGAGGAGGTGACTGTAAAGGAGCCAGACACTATAGGAATATCTGGAGAAGGAGTGTTTGAGGAAGAGTTTCCAGAAAGAATTAATACTGTCAAATGTTACCAAGGGGAGAAACAACAGGAATTAGTAAGTGTTATTAGATTTAGTAGCATGATAGGATTATGGGTAACATTATCAAGAGCAATTTAAATGGAGTGATAAGGGACTAAAACTAGATTAGAATGGATTTATGAGTCTGAAAAAGTTGATTAAGAGGGGAATAAGGTGTTGGGTAGCTGGTGAGAAGGAGACAACTGTGGGAATTTTTTTTTTCTATATTAATGAGACTTAAGCCCAGTTAAAAGATATGGGAATTATTAAGGAAGATGGGTTGTAGCACAACGGTAAGATGTTTGCATAGCATGTAGAAGGCCCTGGGTTCAGTTGCCAGCACCACAATTAAGGGCAGTGGGTATGAGAGAGAGAACAAGTTGATCATAGAGAGAAAGGCTAATCAGTTCCTGAGATGGAGGTAATGGAATCTAAAGGAAAAGGTAAGCCTTAGGTTAGCCTCTAGGAAACTAGAAGGAACAGGTGGATACAAATGTAGGCAAGTTGTGTGGTTTGTTCTCTGTTATTTGCAGAGTAAAGAAGAAGCTGGGTGGGTTGGGGTCCAGAATAGAGAAGGAAGTAAGAGTAAGGGCCCATTTGAAGTTGGTTTTCATGTTTTTTTAGTGGACCATATCTGCCCTATTTTGTGACTATGGTTTGGTGACATAGGTATAGCTTGGAGAAAAAAATTCATGCAGGATTGTTTTTCTCAGTTAAACTTAGTCCCATAGCAAGAATATTGTTAAAATGACAAACCATGGAATTAAACTTACCGAGAGGAGAAATGAAGAAAGAAAAGGGCCAATAGACTGGGCAAAAATATATGTGAAGGGGCTGAGCTGAAGCTCACTGGCAGAGCACTTGCCTAGTATTTGTGAGGCATTTGATCCTTAGCACTATAAAATACTAAACAAAGGCATGCTGTCCATCTACAACTATTAAAAAATGTTTTTAAAAATATATGTAAAGGGGATATAGTTGAATTTGGGGTTCTGTCATTTATGTTCTGGAAATTAAACCCAGCGCCTTATGGTGGAGTTATATTTTTAAAAATGGAAATACAGTTTTCATACTATAAAATTCACCCTTTTGAATGTGCATTCAAGGATTTTTAATCTTTTTAGTTGTATAGCTGTCACCATTATCTAATTCCAAAACATTTTTGTCCCCCCACCCCCAAAATATGAGTTATTCTCCATTCCCCCCCACCCTATTCTGGCAATCACTAATCTACATCTGTTGATTTACCTATTCTGTATATTTCATATAAGTGAAATCATATAATATGTGGCCATTTGAATCTAGCATCTTTCACTGAATATGCTTATAAGTTTTCATCCATGTTATAGCATGTGTCAGTACTTTCACAGCACAGTAAAGGTCCATTTTATGGATATATGCACACACACACCTCGGACATTGTGTTGTTACTTTTTTGGCTGTTAGTAATGCTGCTCTGAACATTTCTGTATGTAATATTTAATTTGCATAGATGGCTATAAGCTAATATGGTTACTCTTGGGTTTTTTTTTTTTCCTTTTGTGGTACTGGGAATTAAACTCATGAGGCACTTGACTACTGAGCTCCATCCCTAGCCCTTTTTATTTTGAGACAGGATCTTGCTAGGTTGTCAAGGATGACCTCAAACTTGCAATCCTCCTGCCTCAGCCTCCAGAGTAGCTGGGATCACAGGTGTGTGCCATTCTTCCGGGTAGTACTTGACATTTTTGAGGAAGTGCCAAGCTGTGTTCCACAATAGGTGGATCATTTTACATTCTCACCAGCAATGTATGAGGGTTCCAGTTTCTATAAATGCTTATCATCAGTTTGTTATAACTATCTTAGTGGGTGTGTTTGGATATTTTTATAAAACTTATTTAAATAAAGTAAATAAAATACATGAATTTGTTTCCTATAAAATATTACTATTATATACATATGACTAAAGACCCTTTGACCTCCACCCCAGTTTGTTCCTATACATTATATGAAACAGTTGTTTTCGGTTTAAATGTATTTTTCTAGAATTTTTAGAAATTGCTATTGTAAGCCAGAGCACAGTGATGCTTGCCCACAATCCAGCTACATGTGAGACTGAGGCAAGAGGATTGTTTGAGTCCAGGAGTTAACAGATTGGCCAGGAACATAGTGAGATGTTGTTTCAAGGAAAGAAATTCTCAGTGTGGTCTCTTTACATTAATCCAACAATTTTTATAGAAACACTAAAATGATAAAAATATTTTCCTTTCAGTCTCTAACTATAGAATGTGACATCCTTTAAAAAAATATATTCATGGGCTGGGGATGTGGCTTAAGCGGTAGCGCGCTCGCCTGGCATGCATGCGGCCCGGGTTCAATCCTCAGCACCACATACAAAGAAAGATGTTGTGTCTGCCAAAAACTAGAAAATAAATATTAAAAAAAAATTTCTCTCTAACTTTCTCTTTAGAAAAAAAATATATATTCATTAATAAAAAGCACAAACAAGCAAATCACCTAAATGCCTTTAAGCGTTTATAGTCCTATATGTTATGATTTTTAAAATTACAGCTCTTGCCAGGTGCAATGGCATATGATCACAGCTTGGGATGCTGAGGCAGGAGGATTACAAGTTCAAGGACAGCTTGGACAAGTTAAAGAGACCCTGTCTCAAAACAAGAAAAAGGGCCAGTTATATGCATCAGTGGTACAAAACCCCTGGGTTTAGTCCCCATTACTCTTGTTATGTGGGATTCATTCTACTGTCTTTCCCATTCCCCATTACAGCTCTTGATCTTCATGTAATAAAACAATATCAGTAAAACTAATATTCTCTTGTCCTTAGTGCTTGGCTTTCTGGCTATGAAGACCCTGTAGTGTCTCGAATAAATATGAGAATTCAAGATCTAACAGGACTCGATGTTTCCACAGCAGAGGAATTACAGGTAGGTAATCATATTTGCAAGTTATTTTTATAGTTCTTCAAGAAAGGCTTCAGATAAGAACTTTGGACACTGAACAGGCAGTTCTTTATTTGCATGATAGTTGGAAACTGTAAAAAGTAACTGTTGCCTGAAACCATGCAATGTGATTTTAATAATCAGTGGGAGAAATTATAATTGTTCTATGACCTTTGAATTTTGTCAAAACATGAAGTACTATTGAATATGAATGTACAAGGAAATGGAAAGTATGTGACACTAAAACTTACTAAGTACATTATAATTTTTTTTTTCATTCCCCAGGCTGTCTGGAGGGTAGCCACTATGAATTTTGACTTTTTAAAAATTTTTGAATTGAAATGTGATTCACATACCATAAAAATTTCACAATCCTAGCAAGAAACCCTAACCATGCCCTTTAAATAGTAATACCATATTCCCCCTCTCTGAACTTCTGGCAACCACTAGTCTTCCTTCTGTCTCTGAATTTGCTTTTGCTAGGTATTTTATATAAGTGGGATCGTCTAATATGTGACCTTTTGTATATTACTTCTTTCACTAAGCATTATATTTTCAAGGTTCATTCATGTGGAAGCATATATCAGTCCTTTATTCCTTTTTTTAAAAAATATTTTTTTAGTTGTAGTTGGACACAACACCTTTATTTTATTTATTTTTACATGGTGCTGAGGATCAAATCCAGTGCCTCGCACGTGCTTGGCGAGCATTCTACTGCTAAGCCACAACCCCAGCTCTTCTTTATTTCTTTTTATGGCACAATAATATTCCATTTTGTAGGTAGAATACATTTCATGTATCTGTTCATCACTTGATGGACATTTGGGTTGTTTCTACTTTGTTATTATGAATAACTGCAGTGATCATTTCATATACAGGTATTTTAAATCCTCTTGGGTATATGCCTAGGAGTTGCTGACTCATATGGTAACATTTTTTTTTGTTCTTTTTAATTATACATGACACAATGTAATTTGATGTATCATACATACATGGAGTATAACTTCCCATTTTTGTGGTTGTACATGATGGGAGTTACATTGATCATGTATTTGCATATGAACATAGGAAAGTTATGTGGGATTCATTCTACTGTCTTTCCCATTCCCCCTCCCTTCCCCATATTCCCCCATTCAATCCGCTGAACTTCTACTCTCCCACACACACATAATTGTGAGTCAGCATCCACATATCAGAGAGAATATTTGGCTTTTTGGGATTGGCTTATATCACTTAGCATGATAGCCTCCAGTTCCATCCATTTAACAGCAAATGCCATAACTTCATTCTTCTTTATGGCTAAGTAGTATTCCATTGTGTATATGTACTACATTTTCTTTATCATCTGCTGAAGGGCACCTGTATTGGTTCCATAGCTTAGATATTGTGAATTGAGCTGCTATGAACATAGATGTGGCTATATCACTATAGTATGCTGATTTTTAAGTCCTTTGGGTATATGCTGTGGAATGGGATAACTGGGTCAAGTAGTGGTTCCATTCCAGGTTTTCTAAGGAATCTCCATACTGCTTTCCAGAGTGGTTAGCGTTTGGGGATATACCAAATTGTTTTTCAAAGTGATTGAACCATTTTATGTTCTCAGTAGCCATATATGGGGGTTAAAGTTTCTTCACAACCTTAATAGTCGATATTGTCAGTCTTTGTTTTTTGTTTTTAGCATAGGTATCCTAATGAGTTTGAAGTACTGTCTCGTGTTTTTGTTTGCATATCCCTATTAGCTAGTGATAATGAACATCTTTTTCCTGTGCTGTTGGCCATTTACTATATCTTTTTGGGAAAAAAAAAAGAGGTTCAAATCTGTTGCCCATGTTCAGATCGAATTGTTTGTCAAGTGTTCTTTATATATTCTGGATACCAGTCCCTTTTCAGATGTGGTTTGCAAATATTTGCTCCCATTCTGTGAGCTGTCTTCACTCTAATGGCATCTACTGGCACAAATATTTTTAATTTTGATGGAATCTGATTTGTCAGGGTTTTATTGTTGTTTATGCTTTTTTAGAAATGATTGCCTAATGCAGGGTTATGAAGATTTACATTTGTGCATTTATCTAAGTGTTGTGTAGTTTTTATTTTCAGTACTGGAAATTAAACCCTCCTCCCTTGCCTTACAAATGCTAAGCACACACTGACACTGCGCTATACCACTGATCCCTAAGAATTTTATAATTTTCTCTCTTCCATTCAGGTCTTTGATTTTTGAATTAACTTTTGCATATGATATTGTGAGGTAGGCAATCAACTTCATTTCTTTCCTGTGGATATCAATTGTCCCAGAACCATTTATTGAAAAGACTGTTCTTTTCCTACTGAATTGTCTTGGCAAGTCACTTGTCATGATAATTTAAAACAAAAAATAACAGATGCACAGTGACCAGTCACTGACAGCCTTTGAAAGATTGGATATGACTGATTATTGATCATGATGTGTAGCTTTTATTTTACATAGTTACTTGTGGACTGAAGAAATAGCAGCAAAGTTTTACTTTATGCAATTACAGTTAATATACCATGGCAACTGAAATTTGAACTGTGTTTTAGGGTCCTGGTGTAGATAAGCCATAGTAAATGAGATTTAGAACTGTGTAAAGCAGAACTGCCTATATTTATATGTTCTTAAATTGTCATTTATTCTATGGTTATCTGATTATTATCATCAAAAAAAAACAAAAAAAAAAAACACTTTGTCGTCTTCTTCTCCAATCTTGTTTTTATTGTAACCTCCATAACCTTTATAACCTCTTCCAAGCAAATTGTGGATTTCTAACAGATTGGTTTGCAGTTTCTAACAGATTGGTCCACCTACTTAAAACAAAAATAAAATGTCCAGAATAATATACATGACTTGCACTTTCTGTGGGCAGTACTTCTAATTATGATCTCCTGTTTTGTCAGCAACACTCTTTTAGTTACATTCTCCTTTGGTTTTGTCAGCATTTTATGTTGTGATGGAGGGAATTAAGGAAGGCATCATTTTCCGAATAAAAAAACTAGATGTATCCAACATTACAAACATTGTAAATAGGAGAGCTGGAACATAAAAATTAGACCAAGTATCTTTTTTGTTGTTTTTTGGGTACTGGGGATTGAACTCAGGGGCACTCAACCATGAGCCATAATCCCAGCCCAATTTTGTATTTTTATTAGAGACAGGGTATTACTGAGCTGCTTAGCACCTCACTGAGGCTGGGTTTGAACTCTCGATCCCCCTTTCTCTTTCCCTCCCTCCCGAGCTGCTGGGATTACAGGCATGCGCCACTGCACCCAGCCCAGAACAAATATCTTATTTCCTTCTTTATCACACTGAGATATTGTCATAACCAACTGAAGTTGTTGGGGCCCTTCAGCAGAAATGACTAAATAGATGTAGACCTTTTCCCATTTTACCTTAGCAAAGAAAAAATATTCAAGGGCTGGGAATATAGCTCAAGTGGTAGAGTGCTTGCCTTGCATACACAAGGCCTGGGTTCAAAAAAAAGAAGAAGAAAAAATATTCAAGGAAAGGAATTTATTAAAGTACATTGGGAATTTGCTAGCATTTGGTGCTTTGAGAAACTTTTTTAAAATTTAAATTTCTAAGGAAAATGTATTTGTGAAAATAAATAGCAATCTCAAAATTTTAGTTTAAATTATGTATTTGGAAAAAGCATGTCTCTCAAATATGCTTAAGTGCTTCCTCACTGCAAAAGCAAAAGAGAAAATCACATTAACTAAGTTTCTAAAAATAGCACATAGTAGCTATCCTTAGTTTTTCATTCCTATTTTCTTTGGAATTCTCATTGACTTTAAATGCTTTTTTATTTCTCTTGAAGTTCCTAACCATATAAAAGGCCAAAATCGGGCTCACAGAATTTTTTTTTTTAAAGCATTAATGTTGACAGTTCTTTAATTCATACTTTATTTCTTCAGGTCGCAAATTATGGAGTTGGAGGACAATATGAACCCCATTTTGACTTTGCACGGGTAAGTAAAAGAAATGGAGATCTAACAAATCCACTGAAGCTTAGGTATTACATTGTTAAAGAAAAATTATTCATGACCCTTGTTAAAGATGAAGGCCGACTTAGTTCAATAGAGGACTGTTGAGTTAGATAAGTATAGGGACCACTGCAGTCAGATTTTGCAGTGAGGGAGAGCTTAACTCCAAATACAGTAAGGAAAAATGAAAAATTATGGAAGAGGTAAGAGAAGAATCTTGCTGCAGAAAGGGCAGAGAGATCATATTCACTTAGGGGATAAAAGATGAGGAACCTGATTAGATATTGAGGATGGGTAATCCTGGCTAAATTAACTTTAGCAGGATTCTTGCTTAAACGCAGAAGTGAACACAGAAGCCTGGAATTTGGGGCCTAGTTGAAGAGAGATTTTGGAGGGACCTGAGTAGAGTTGGTTGCCGCAGTCTGGCTGGGCACAATCAGAAGCCACTTGTCAAAAGAAACTAACTTTATTTTTAGAACCAAACACACCAAACAAACCAGCCTCTCGGGAAAAACCCTCAGAGCCTCAACTGCCACCACCGGCTTTCCACAAGCCTGTCTCTCCCCCCCACTAGCTTCTTTCCACCTCCCACAATCCTCCTGCTCTTGAGGCCGATTGGCTGGGTCACGTGGGCAGAGCCAAAAAGTCCCCCAATGAGCAGCTCCGTGGTCTGAAAGGGCAGGGAAACAGTCCAATGAGCATCACTGCAGAGGAGCCAATCAGCTAGATGTTGCTGGGGCCTAGGAGCCAATCAGCTAGATGTTGCTGGGGCCGCTGTGAGCCAATCATCAGCCGGCAGCTGGATTGCTGGCAGCTGGAAGTTTGCTGGGGCCCCTTCGGCTGTGGCTCTCAACAGTTGGTCAAGAAGAGAATGTCAACATATTTATTCCGTTATTTTAGTGTTATAAATCCAGAGCGAATATATACTCTGCAAAGCCTTTTTAGCAGTAAAAAACACCTAGATACCTGAGAAAGTATTTAAGATACTTGGTTAAGTGCATTGGTAAGCTTGGAAGAAAGTAAAGGATATTCCCAAAGACAAACTGAACAAAGACACCTAGAGACCAAAATTATATGGTTAACAGGAGACAGAAAAGCTGATGCCAGAGGCACGTACCTTCAAGAACCCAGATTACCAGCTCAGGGAGAGGATCTGCCACAATGTGAGCTGCTGCACCTGAACCGCCAGTATCACACCTAAATCTCCAGAAGAATTACACCTTCAGTGAAGGAAAGAGTGGGTTTAAAAACAATCTATCCTGGCTGGGGTGGTATGGGACGCTGCTTCTAGAAGTATAGGCCTACCCTCACATGAATCTGCGTTTTGAATTTTTACTACTCTGGAAAAGAACAGAGTGTTCAGCTAGGTGGTATTCCTTGCTGTGTCAGAAACAAATTCATATCCTGTCTAGAGAGAGACAATCCTCATTGGAGCACTTAAGCTATAAATATTTTTTAAAAATCACTAACTGGTAATAAATAAGACACTGTTGGTAGGACTAAAGCAATTGACAGATATCCCCAGGATTTTACATACTAAAATTTATCAGATACATAATATAAAATACTTACATAGTACTTAGAGAATGGGACAAAAGAAACTATAAGAAGGAATTTTTATACTTAAAAAATAAGGGAAGTTTCAAATTAAAAAATAATTGAGAATTAAATTGTAATGGCTAAGTTCAAAACAGAATAGAGACAGATGAAGTGAATTCATATGAATTCTGAACCAATAGATCTGAAGCAATTACATGAACGCATTTTCAGACAGGAAAATAAACAAAAGAAACCAGGCATGGTGGTGTGTGTCTGTAGTCCCAGCTACTTGAAGCTGAGGCAGGAGGATCACTTGAGCCCAGAAATTCCAGAGCAGCCTGAGCAACATAGTAAGACACTATCTCAAAAAAACAAGAAAGATCTAGAGAGCTTAGAGGATAGAGGATAATAATATTAAAGCAGTTTATAAAAGTTTGTGCTGCTTGCCAAGTACTCTTGATTTAAGATTAATACATGTTAGTCTCTTTTTACTTCTTTTATATATTCGGCTTTAAAGTATAGCATTACCAATCTTAATTTAATCTTTATTATAATGACAGAATTCTAAGGAATGTGCCTCATGTATCCACAGCATTCTTGATCACCATTATGAAACAAGGGTTGATTTTTTAAAAATATTTTTAGTTGTAGATGGACACAATACCTTTATTTTGTTTATTTAGTTTTATGTGGTGCTGGGGATCAAACCCAGGGCCTCGCACATGCTAGGCAAGCACTCTACCACTGAGCTACAACCCCAGCCTGGTAGATTCTTTTTCACAGAAAACAGTCTATATTTTATAAAAACCCTCTACTGGCTTAATCCCCAAATCTTGGGCCTTTTTTCTATCAAGACATGTAAAGCCTGTTTTCCTTCTATTTTCAGTTTTCAAAGATATGAAGGTTTTTGATGGTGTAGAAAACTATACAGTTAAATCCTTGAATTACAAAACTAAGTTGTATGTTTTTAACTTTTTATTTTTAATTATTAATTCATGGGAAGTAGTAAACATACATTCAGGGAGGTCCCATGCACCCCTCATCCATCCTCCCCCAATGTTAATATCTTGCATAACTTTAGTATTGTCAAATATCCAAACCTGGAATTTGGCATTAACACATCCACCAAGAGTATGCATATTATACCAATTATGTGCACTTGTTTCTGTGTGGCTCTATGCAGTTTTAGCACATGGTGTAGCTTTATGCAATTACTACCACAGTCAAGATGCATCACTGTAGCGTCACAGCAGTGTTCCCTTGCAGTACTGCTCTAAAGCTACATAGAAACTTTCTAGTGGGGTTGGGAGGGGGAGCAAGGGAGGATTAGACGAACTCTAGATAGGGCAAGGGGAAGGGAGGGGCCATGGGTGTAGGAAAGATGGTGGAATGAGATGGACATCATTACCCTAAGTACATGTATGAAGACATGAATGGTGTGAGTATACTTTGTATACAACCAGAGATATGAAAAATTGTGCTCTATATGTATAATATGAACTGTAATGCATTGTCATATATAACAAATTAGAATAAAAAATTTAAAAAAACTTTAAAAAAGAAACTTCCTCCTCCCATCCCTAACTGCTGGTGACCAATAATCTGTTCCATTTCAGTTAGTTCATAAATGTTATATTAATGGAACCATACAGTATGTATCCTTTTGAGATTGTGTTTGTTTACCAAGCATAAAATTTCCTCGAGGCACACATCAACAGTGAGTTTTTTATTGCTTGGTAGTATTCCATAGCATAGATGCACCTCAGTTTACCAATTCACAAATCAAAAAACATTCGGATTGTTTTCAATTTTGGGTTATTACAAACAACGGTATACAAATTTGTGTGAAAGATACATTTTTATAAATGCCAAGAGATTTTTATGTATTTTAATTTAGATTTAAGTAGATAGATATGAAGTCTTCAATCTCATTATTGTTGACTATCCAAAAGAAAGACAATCAGAATTGCAATAAGTATTTGAGGAGGTTATAAGCTGAAAATTAATCTCCGTGTAAATTTTTTATCCATAGAGAATATACTTCATGAATGTAGCTATGAGGTGGCTGTAATGTCTTTTAAATAATCTATAGTCATTTAATGCTGGCTACTATTGTTTAGGCTAACAAATCTGTTTTTATCCCGCTAATGATGGAAGTACCAGTCTCAACAGATATTTAAGCAGCTATTGTGTATGCTTATGGACATTATAAGGGAACAATTTGGCTTATCATTCAGCTTATTACTACTGATGTTTAGTTATTATTAGAGTATTTGCATTATTGAATTTTATATCATTGAATTCATTGTTGCATTCACAGAAAGATGAGCCAGATGCTTTCAAAGAGCTGGGGACAGGAAACAGAATTGCTACATGGCTGTTTTATGTAAGTTATGGCTAAATTTAAGTTGGGATTTGATCACATAATATTTAGATGTACTCAACTAAGATTGTTCAGCATTATTCCTATTTAACATCCTAGTTTACAGTTAACTTAGTTTGTAATATAGAAGTTCAGTGTAGAAATTTGAAAAACTTTAAATTTAGTTAATATTCAAATATTAATGATTAATAGAATTGTTTTGTGATGTATAATTAATATATGTAAAAGCCCATATATTCACATATTTTAGTAAACTTTTCTAAATTAGAATTTTTATTGAAGTATCATGTCAGAAGAATATACATATTAAGTATATATCTTGGTAATTTTGCACAAAGTAAACACATCTGGTAACTGGTACCCAGATCAAATAGGGCTTTTGGAGTACTGCAATGTGCTATCAGCAGTAAACAACTCTGACATTGTTAGTTTCAAAACACCGATCTTTTTAAAAACTTTATATAGACATAAATGTAAAATGAAATTGGTATGTGTGATGTTGAGGTTTAAACCCATTAAGTTTCAGTCATATTCTACTTTTCTATTGTTGCATAACAAATCACCCCAAAACTAAGTGGTTTAAAATAACAGTCCTTTTGGAGCTTGAGTTGTAGCTCAGTGGTAGAGCTGTTGCCTCACATGTGTGAGGCACTGGGTTCAATTCTCAGCAACGCATATAAATAAATGAACAAAATAAATGTCCAAAGTCTAAAAAAAATTTTTTTAAAAATAACAGTCCTTTTAATATTATCTCATGGTTATGAGGTTGACTTGGCTCAATTCATGGTTCCTGCTCCAGATTTCTCACACATTTGCAGTCAGATGTTTGGTATTAGGGTCATCTTGAAGCTGAGGTTGAAACTGGCTCTTTGTACAGCATACTTCAAGTCTAGTCAATCCATGTGACCTGTGTTTCCTCACAGCATAGTGTCTGGATTGCAAGACCAAGCATCCCAAAAGAACAATGCAAAAGTACAAGGCATTTTTATAACCTACCCTCAATGTCCTTCAGTGTAATAAGTGTAATTTTTGCTCTTTATTATATTAATTAAAGCAATCATAAAGCTCTGCCCAGCTTCAAGATGAGGGAATATAAGTTCGACCACCTGAGATGAGTGTCAGTGTCATATAAAAAGAGAATGTATGGGCTGTGGGTGTAACTCACTAGTAGCATGGTTGTGGATTAGCATGCATGAGACCCAAGGCTCAATCTTGGATCTCATGCATGCTAATCCACAACATTAGCATGCATGAGACCCAAAACAACAAAAAAATGTAGAATGAAGCATACTGTGATGAATACATCCATATTTGGAATACAATACATATTTGGAAAATATAATTTGCTACAAGGCTATGACCTTTAATTTTAAAGATGTATTTTATAACTAGACTTAGTTTTGCTTATTTCATTATTTCCATCTCTTACCCTTATTAGACTTTTATAGAATTATCTTTGCTATCTGTGGTATCTTGCTCCCTATCAATATCTGTCTTTGCTCAGTCTATTTTCTTCCTCTCTCCCTGCCTCCATTCCACCTTCTCACCCTCTTATCCTCCCCTCTCTCCTGTCTTCCGAATTGCATCTCCCTCACAACTCCATCTAGTTTCTGAAAGGAGGTAAGGTACATTACTAAGTTTCATATAAAATAAAGTGAAAGAAATGTCACCTAGGAAAAACCAGAAGAGAAACTGGTACAGTGTATAATTTTATGCTGTGAAAGCTTACATACTTTCTAGAAGTGAGTTCTCCATAGAGGTTGTACCAAATCGTCCTACCTCTAAGTGTGATACATTTGTCAGACTTACTTGATCTGTATATCTTCCACTCACCAAATTGGCAGTTATTTAATTTTGTATTTCTCTTAGAAAGGTTTATTTAGGATCTTACATATTTTCAGAGGTTTTAGAGCCATTTGTGTTTCCTTAGTTTCTGGGTTTGTTTCTCATATGTCTTTGCTTTATGAATATTGATGTTATATTATTTGGTCTATTAGATTATGTTAGATTATTGTTTTTTCCTTCTTAATGTATACACTCTTCGTATTTTTCTAAAATAGTTGAATAGCATTTGATTAGTATTCATTTCTTATATTTAAATACTATTTCCAGGTGAGCCACATTGCATTTATATTTATTTTTCCTATCATGCATAACATTTAAATATCTCCAAGGTTGATTTTCTCATTGCTTAAGAGATAAGAATGAATGTATAATAATGAAGAGCTTGTGAAATACCCTTCATTAATACTTTTTTCCTTGATTTAGTCTGTCTGATGTGAGATCATACTTTGTATTTTGGGGGTGGCAATATTACCCCCCAAAATCTTATCTTTGTATTTATAAGTCTTATTTTAGATAAGCTGATATTACACATAGACTTTTGTTATCACAAAGCAAAACCTAATGTGTTGTGTTGCTTTTAATTTTTTTTAATATTTATTTTTTAGGTGTAGATGGACACAACACAATGCCTTTTATTTTTATGTGGTGCTGAGGATCGAACTTGGGTCCCGCCTGTGCTAGGCGAGCGCTCTACCGCTGAGCCACAATCCCAGCCCCTGTTGTGTTGCTTTAAAAAAAATTCATGATATGATCTATACTTACTTTACCTTATTTTGGTGCATGTGCTTGTTAATTTGAAATGTTTGTTTTTAATTTTTTGTTTCCTTCATGACTAACTTAATATAACCCTTTCATTTTTAACATAATTGGTTACCTAGCATGAGAACGATAAAGCTGATTTCTTTGTTTAAATTTTATTTAAAGAAATATTTGTTGAGTACCTACAGTTCTTGAGTTACTATTCTAGAAGCTAAAGATCAGAAGTGCAAAACAAATGACATTCTTGTCTCCATGGAGATTACATGTTATTTATTTAACACAATACCTTGATTTCACTTATTTATTTTTATGTGGTGTTGAGGATCGAACCCAGGGGCTCACACATTTGAGGTGAGCGCTCAACCGATGAGCCACAACCCCAGCCCAAGAGATTACATGTTAATGCAATAAAATAGATGTTTATGCCTGTTACTTGATTTATTGGTTTCAAGTCATTTCGTTTTCCCTGTTGATATAAAAGAAGTGCCTATCTCAAATTATATCCCCATCTCCCTTGCTGTTAAGCATGCTTTCGTAGTGTTTTTCTGAGTATCATGCAAAGACCAGCCATGTAAATAGGAATCTATATGTCCCTGGTGTTCTAAAGTTCAATATCACGTTTTCCTCATTGGCATGTTTTACTTTATAACACTTTTGATGATGCCCTCTTGTTTCTTGTAGATGAGTGATGTGTCTGCAGGAGGAGCCACTGTTTTTCCTGAAGTAGGAGCTAGTGTTTGGCCCAAAAAAGTAAGCTGGGTTTGTTGTGGGAGTTTTGTTTTTGTTTGTTTTTCCCCTGAGAAGGAGATGCACTTGTATTTCATGGTCTGATTGTTAAATTTTTAAAGGTAGTATCCTTTAAGGGATATATTATCTCTAGATTTATGGCACAAATTACCGTGAGATGAGTAACAACCAGGGATTGGTATTTAAAAGTTCTTATCCCTAACATTGGTTTTCAGACATTTTTTTCCTCTTCACATTGCTATGACTAGATTCATTATCTTTGTTTTAGCAAATACTCTCGTCAAGAAGCTTTGTGTTATTAACTTTTTTAAATAATCAAGGAAAGTTTCTGAAGTGATTTTATCACTTTCAGAATTAAATTAGGGGGAAGTATAATGCTTCCCCAGAGGATAACAAATATTTAACTATAGAAAGTGATAATGTAGGGCTGGGGTTGTCGTAGAGTGCTTGACTAGCACAGCGTGAGGCACTGGGTTCAATCCTCAGCACCACATGAAAATAAAGGGAAAAGAAATGTTTATTAAAAAACAAACCAAAAAAAAAAAAAAAAAAAAAGAGCCCAGCTATGTTGAACACCTGTAATCTCAAAAAATTTTTTTTAAAAAAAGTTATAACCTGGCATTTTTAAAAATTTATTTTTAGCTATAGTTGAACACAATACCTTTATATTATTTATTTATTATGTGGTGCTGAGGATCGAACCCAGGCCCTTGCACATGCTAGGCAAACGCTCTACCACTGAGCCTCAACCTCAGCTAACCTGGCATTTTATTTGGGGATAATTTTGAATTGTTTCCCACAGGGAACTGCTGTTTTCTGGTATAATCTGTTCGCCAGTGGAGAAGGAGATTATAGTACACGGCATGCAGCCTGTCCAGTGCTAGTTGGAAACAAATGGGGTAAATATTTCTTGTATTCCATGAAAAGAACGTCTTATTTCAAAACTCGTAATCTACACCTTAAAACAAAAGCACTTCCTGCCATAGATTTGCTTCATATGACTAACATTGATTGTATGGGATTCAACCAAGGAAGTCCCTGATCTTTATATAAATTTTCATTTTTTCAGATCAGAATTTTGATGACAGATATTTTTAACTGCATTTCCACCTGTTCTTATAAGAAACATTGACTCAAAGGTGATAAAACATCTTCCCCTCGGAGGCTTAGAGTTTGATTTATGAATTCTTAGTATAGAATCTCAAGCAGTATCATGCAGTACACACTAATACAAAGGGAGTCATATCTTGTTTATAACCTAAGTTTGGGGAAGCCTTCTGCAGGCTCTTTTCCTCTAAATTGGCAATGGTGAATCGAGAGCCTGAATTAAAGCAGCAGCAGAAGGGTTAGGGAACAAATAAAAGATTCAAGAGATAAGAAATCCAGAGCTGGGTGTGGTAGCGTGTACTTGCAATCTCAGCAACTTGGGAGGTTGAGGCAGGAGGATTGCAAGATCAAGGCCAGCCTGGACAACTTAGCAGAACCCCATCTTAAAAAGTAAAAAGGGCTGGGAATGTGGCTCAGTACGTAAGCACTCCTGAGTTGTCTCTGGTACCAAAATAAAAATAAGTGACAGTTTGATGAATAGCAGTCAGATTCAAGGGATAGTAAAAAAGCAGTTAAGAAATAAGGTATGTAGTTTATGATACTGGAGATGAAGGAGGAAAAAAAATTTTTTTTAAATATTTTTTTAGTTGTCATGGACCTTCATTTTATTTATATATGGTGCTGAGAATTGAACCCAGAGCCTCACACATGCTAGGCAAGCACTCTACCACTGAGCCACAACCCCACTCCGAAGGATAACATTTTAAAAAATATATCCCAAAGAAATTAATTATCTAGGAACCAAGGAAAATTAATGAGCACATAATAATAGTAATTGATCAGAGTTGCTCTTCTATATGGGAGAGTTTACATTCATTTTTATTTTGGATGTCATATTTAGAGCAGGGCATTGTTTTACCTTTCAATCTGAATCCTATTTGTACTCATTTCAAGCCTCATTTTGGAAGCTTTAGGAAACGCACATAGACTCAAATGTATATACACATACAAGTACATAACAAAATCATATATTTCCAGGCCCAGTGTTTAAAGTAATGTCTGCCTTTATCTGGTTTTGGTCTTGAACTCCTAGTCCTTGTTGAAACTTTGTTACAGACTAGCATTTAGAAGGGAAGAAAATTAATTTTTTTTTTTTCCTCCTCACAGTATCCAATAAATGGCTTCATGAACGTGGACAAGAATTTCGAAGACCATGTACCTTGTCAGAATTGGAATGACAAATAGGCTTCCCTTTCCATTCCTATTGTTGTACTCTAATTAGTGTCTGATACAGTTCCTAGTCCTAACCTTTGAGAGTTTACAATTGACTAACACTCCATGATTGATTCAGTCATGAACCTCATCCCGTGTTTCATCTGTGGACAATCACTTTGTGGGTTTTTTCCTTTTAAAATAGTAAATCACCACATTGCATAGAACTTTAAAGTTCAGTTGATACCACAGGAAATGAGGCAAAGTTAAAAATGAAGAATTTTATATTTTAAAGAATTTTTTTGGCAGGATAAAATATAATTGTGATTTTAATATTCCACTATATCTCCATTGTTGTGTAGTAGGCCAGAACAAATGCCTTACAGTGTCATACTAACCAAGTCTTCCTGTTTATTTTCTGAATCTGCTCAGACAATAGTAATAATCTAGGGCTCTGATCTGGGTTCTAGATGGTTGCCCCCTCCATACACTATTCAAAGCTGTTTTGGTTTGGGTAAGTTTTTAAAGAAAATGTATTTTGCTACTGCCCCTCTTTTCTCATAGCTCCTCTTTAGTGAATTAAATGAGTTAAAATACTTAAGTTTTTTTAACAGAAAGTCTTCCATAACACTAGGCATTTTTGTCTTTTTCATTTTTCTTAAATGACTGATTTTTTTTTCCCGGAAATTTTGTTGTTTCTTAGTGCCAGTACCTTGCATCTTATTCCTACTATAGCAGGGTGGTGATGTTGGCATTCTGATTAAATATTGTGCCTTATAAGACTGGAATTTTAAAAATGTACAGGTCCTTTCAATGAGGGAATTGATTTTTTAAAAAATACTTCTTAAAAAACCAAAATGTTTTTTAAAAATTCTGAAATGTGTTGTGACAACGACCTATTTATGATCTTAAATCTTTTTTTAAAATGTTTGTTTTCTGTGTATTTCTTATTTAAATCGAACGTCTAGTATAGCAATAGTAGTTTGATTCTAATTTATGTTACCTAATACACAAGATTTAGGTTTATAAACTCTTGGTTTTCACTCACACTGATAACACATTATTATGGGCCAAAGACTCTGAAGTTTCAGATAAATTAATCGGTCAAATGTGTTTCCATTAGGCTAGGGATTTTAGCTCAGTGGTCGAGCTCGCCTAGTATGCGCAAGGCTCCAGGTTTTATATCCCCAAAACAACAGGAAAAAAAAAGTTTGTTTTAGAGAGCTTTGCTTTGGTTAGTTTTGGGGTTATTACATTAATGGTACTTAAGGCTTTCTCCTATTCAGAAATAGGGTATGATAATAGAAAGCTGTGAACTTATGTTAATTAACCCCGACTTTTTACTTGTGGTGAATCCTGATTCTTTATCCTTTTGCATTTTGAATATGTAAGGAAGGTTTCCATTTGATTCTGTGGGGAAGTAGCTATTATTTTTACCTATGTATAAATGAAGTACAAAGTTCCTTTCTCTCAGCTACCATCTGTTCCACCCCAAGTATTTTAGACAAAAATATTAAGTCTAGCATTTTCATTTGTTTTCACTTTTTTAGGCTGAGGATGTTGGGATGTACCTCAGTGTTAGAGCACATGCTTATTAGCATAAATGATATCCAGAGTTCAATCCCCAGAACATCAACAACAAAAATTTCTAATCAAGATTGAAGTAACAAATTCAAAAGTATAGAAATAAGATGGGTATTCAAAGCATAGAAAATAAAATGTATTGCCATTATGTGTTTTAGCAAGTAAGATAACTTTCACAAGGAAGTTGCATATTCCATGACCTTACAAATTATCTCATTATATTCACCCAGAATCCCACATGGGGATTGGTAAACTCCTTTCAGAGTTAGGTCTCAATAGAACCCACCATAGTTTCATAAGTATCAGTGATTGTTCCTTCCAATGAAAAAGGAGGAAAAAAAAATAGGAAGCTTGGGGTCTAGCTGTCACAAGTTTTTTTTTTTTTTTTTTTCCTTTTTCTTTTAATGCTGACCTTTCAAGTTAATGAGCTGAACTCTCATGGAAAATGTGGAAACTGGTTTCTTCACCAACCCTAGGCCTATCCTTCAAATTTAGAAGTTTCATTGTTAACTGATGTATCCACCAGAACATCCTAAACAGCAGGATATGTGAATATGATAGCTAGGTCATTACCTAGTAAAAAAAGACCAAGGCAACTGTAGGATTCTTTGGCTAAATGAGAAATACAATGATGAAAGAAGCAATTAGCCATTTACTTCAGTAAAAATCTTACTGTGTGAAAGGGTTGTAAGCAGTAAAATATGTAATTTATTGACTAATTTTTATGTGTATATGAATGAAATCTTATTGCTGATAAAAATCTGAATATCTATACATAAGCATGTATAGATTTATATGTAAGGTGCATGCCAGGTGACTACTTATACCCAGATAATTGAATAATGAATGTATGTGCCAGACATCATGGGCTAAATAGTTGAATGGGAAAGTTATACTGTAATAATACCAAAACATCTTCATGAGTAACTGTAATCATTCGATCAAGAATAGATAATTGTGAAATAAAGATTGCAAGGAGAAAGCAGAACAGAAAAATGACATTTTAATCTGATTAGTCAGCAACATAAGAGCAAATCTCTTTCTCTTGGTAGCACCTATTTTTACTGTGTTAAGTTAGGTATTTTAGAAGGAATAATATTGGGTAAGTTAGAGAGGAGTGAATTACCAACACTAGAATATTATCAATTACCAGATCAGAATAATGTTAATTTCATATTCTTCTAATGTCTTTGAATATTATCCTACCACTCTGATGGTGTTTTGCAAAATTTAACTACAGTAGACAAGTTCTTGGTTGTTTACTTTAACTTTTGAGGGTTTTTAAGTTCATTTTCTATATAAACATCACCTTCAATTAAATCTAAATTTTGACACAGGAAGACTGATAAAATAGCCTGCTGTTGATGTTTTGTAACTTACTAAATGTACAAGCAGATATTAAGTAAAAGGAAACCGGTGGAGTGGAAACTCTGGTTTCCTCAGTAACCCTGAGCCTATCCTTTATTCTGCTTTTGGTGGCCTTCTTGAACTTCTTTTGCAGTACTATTTTATTGAAGTTAATTGTACAAAGCAAGATAATCACAGAGAAACTTGAAAACTTTCAAGGGAAAGTTTCCTAAATTATGTCATTCGATCCTTCTAATTTCCTAATAGACTTATTTTTAAAAATCTGTTTTAGGCTAAGCACCTTACAGAATTCAGAATAAAACATTTTAAATATAGAGTGACAGGCACTTTTACACTTCAGTGTTTTTCAGGAGAATTAACCTTTTCTTAGGAAAATCATTCACATAAACTCCACAAAAATCAGAATTATTACCTTATCTACTTCAAAGTCACAGTTTATCTCCATTGCAAAGTGGTTTTATATGGGTTTAGATATTATTTAAATCATATATAAGATAACTACATAATGGTTAACTTCTAACAGGTATTGATCTTATCCTTTGATGCCTTTATAATAATATTGCCATTGTCTAATCTTTATTTTTATGTGGTGCTGAGGATCAAACCTAGGTCCTCACACATGCGAGGCAAGCGCTCTACTGCTGAGCCACAACCCCAGCCCTCTAATCTTAAAAGATGAAATAATTTACATAATAATTGAACTTAGTTATGTTCTATTTTTACTTTTAAAAGGCAAAAATTACTTGAAGTTTGTGACTTCTGAAAACACCTTTTAGACTTTTACCATGAAACAGAAAAAAAAGTCCTAACTAAAAATAATCAGTGCTATCTTTCCCACATTCTCATTTTATTTCTTTAACTATGGGGAAAGTCTACGGAAAATTCAAGAAAAGCAATAATAAAAGTGCTCTGAGTGTGATTTGTAGATGAGCTACCCTGGGGTTTCTTATTTAACGTTAAGGACCTTACATCAAAATCATATTACATCAAGAACACATTTAATTCAGTTTTTTTTATTGCAAGACTTTCTAGATGAAAGCAATGTGTTATTTACATTGTGGAAAAATTCCTTATTTCAGTGAAAACCATCACGTTTAAAGTAAAATTTTTAAATTCCCAGTGTCCTCCTTGAACTAGAGAGAACCGAGCAGAACTTATTTTCAGTATTCTGACTTGTCTGGGAGTTGCCTAAAGGACTAGTCTGTCTCACCTAACTCAGAGCTTGCAGGAAGCAAGGAGGCAGCTGGGGAAAACCTGCAGGACTCTAAGCCATCACCCTGGCTGATCTCAAGGCTCAGAACATTGCCCACTCCTAGCAGAGGTTGTCCTTGGCATGAATGCAGGTTCAACCAAAAACGAAACGACAGATGAGGAAACAAACCTAACCTTCAAAGGGAGCAAGGGTGGTAGAGACCATCTGGGAAGACATAGACCTCAGAGGACTAGACAGGACTTTAATATACCTGTTTGCAGTATACCCAGAGAACTAAAGGGAAACATGGACGGACTACGGGGTGTAGGAAAATGCTACGTGAACAAAATCAGATTATCAACAAGAATATGTAAAATGGAGCTAAACAAATTCTGACACTGAAATATATAATAACCGAATTGAAAAATTCACTAGAGCAATTCAACAGCACACCAGAACTCAGGTTAAGATTGTTTATAACATTAGGATGTTACATGTAATTCCCGTGAAAACCACAATTTATACAAAAGGAAAACAAGGGAACCAAAACATGTTACTATTAAAAAAAAAAAAAAAAAAAAGTCAACACAAAGGAAGCCAATAATGGGGGGAAAAATGGGAGAAAAAGCTGTAAGACAAAACAGAGAAATCCTTCCCTAACAGTAATCTCTTTAAATTTAGTAGTGTAGATTATCCAATCAAAAAGACAGATTGGCATAAAGGATTAAAAAAAAAAAAAAAAGGATTCAACTATATGCTGTCTGTAAAATACTGTAGATTTAAAGACACAGGCTCAAAATGAAAGGATGGAAATATATATTCCCTACCAAAATCCCCAAGAGTTTTGCAGAAATACAAAAATCCCTCCTAAAATGAATAAGGAATCCCAAAGCACTTTAAATGGCCAACAATCTTGAATAGTTGTAGAAGTCTCATAATGCTTCAACATTTACTGCAAAGTTAGTCATCAAAATAGTGTGATACTGGAAGAAAGATAGAGACAACTGGAATAGAAGAACAAGCAAAAAGATAAATCCTAATTTAAAAACCAAGGGGAGGGGGGCTGGGGATGTGGCTCAAGCGGTAGCGCACTCTCCTGGCATGCACAGGGTGCTGGGGTCATCCTCAGCACCACATAAAAATAAAATAAAGATGTTGTGTCCACCAAAAACTAAATAAATATTAAAAAATTCTCTCTCTCAAAAAAAACCCAAAAAACCAAGGGGGAAAAATACTTGCAAATGGGCACATTTCTCCAAAGATAAAACACATGTGAAGGTATGCCATATCACTAGTCATTAAGGAAGTGTAAAATCAGAACTATAATACTTTACGATTACTATTTTTAAAAAATGTTAGCTAGGTGAGGAAATTGGAATTCTTGCATTTCTGGAAGGAATATAAAACAGTATAACTGCTGTGGAAAATATGAAAATCAAAACTTGATTTCCTAATCAAAAGTTAACATGATCCAGCAATTCCATTTCTGGGTAATACACACTCAGATGAAAGTACATATTATATAGTTGAGTACGAAGAAAAATCAGAGAACTACTATATACAAATCAGGTTTAAAAGATGTTATGGCAGTAGAAATAAAATGTTACTTATGTTCAAAAGAGATAATTCATAGCTTTGAGGGCCCAGTGGTGGTAAGAGATTCCATGTGGTGGTAGGTAGGTAGGGACATTGAGGGATGAAGTCCTCATGACTCAGAGGACATTCAGAATGTAGACAGGCTTTAGAAATTGAAGGGGAGATGGGGGAAAGTTGGGAAATTAACACTGATAAACATACAGAATAGAAAGAAATGGAAAATACGAAGGAAAAAAAGAAAGGACCAGATCATGAAGTTGCTGGAATCCCAGGTGAAGAAGTTTGTCTTGATTTGGTAAAGGATGGGGAAGAATGAAAGTCTATTGAAAAGGGATGGGAGGGACAGAGGGCCCTTATGGCAACTCATAAACTTAATTTAGAGAAAAGGCAGTCACAGGAGAGCTAGTTGTAGAACTCTGCATTCTAAAAGTTAAAAACTACCCTGCTGAGGAACACTTGTGGGTATTGTAATTATGTGAAGGAGAGAAATACTACAGAGGTCACCCTTTCCCCAGGGGCCTCTATACACATAGTCAATCTTTTAAATAAACATTAAATAGCCTTTCCTCCCTTCTATCATCATTCATGGCCTACAAAGGGAATGCATGTTAGTCCTTTTACCCACATCAAGGGGAGTCCATGTTTTCAGTCTCTCCACATCAGCCCTGGGCTGCTTTGTGGTAGTTTCAGATTTAATGTGCAGCTCAGAGTCATTAAATACACATCCAGGTCCCAGCTTTGATTTGGATTCTCCAAAACTTGGATTTATGGTGAAACTAGAGATCACATATTTCTCTAGGACCTCCAGTAATTCCTTGAGGGTTACCTGTTACAGCATTTGCCTTAGACGTCAATCACAGCTCCCAGTGGCCCATTGCATATGAAGCTCCCAGGCCAGAAATTATTGGAATAAAGCCTGGCAATCAAGTGGGTTTGTTCAGAGCACCTACCTTGTTCCCAACCCCTTGCTAATGTTCCCAATCCCTTGCTAACTGTGATGCAAGGAGGGGTGTGACAAGGCTGAGAGAACATGTCTGCCTTAGTAGAGAAAACATGGATACACAGAAGGTCTAAATAAAACAAAAGTTAGCAATAAAACTAAAATGAGTGTCCTAGTTTGGGTTTCCCCAAAAGCAGTCCCTGGGGAGGAGGGTTTGGCTGCCAGTAGTATACTTGTGAGGTGGCCTGAGTAGAGGGAAAGAGGGGAAGAAGACAGGAAAAGGAGGAAGACAACAAAATGGTGTGTTACTTCTGTGGGCACCTGGACCTTAATTCAGCAGGGGACTGTCAGTAACAATATAAAACAAATACATCCCAGAATTCTCTCTCTGCTCATGGCAAAGGTTTTTATACACCAGCTGCCATCATGCATTTGGTAGGACTGCCCCAGGGTCATTTCTCCCTGAGGTACTTCCACCCATCTGTACCAAGAGAGAGCAGAGGCGGCTCAGCAATCAGAGAAAGCCTTTAGGCAAAACTATTACTGTGCTGGTAGCTGGGACAATCCTGTTCTGCAGGACTGAACAGTATGAGCATAGCAGGAGTCACTGACAGCTGCTGCTCCCCCGATGAGGCAAACCAAGGCTTACAGGAATTAGGCGACCTTCGACAGTAGGGCTGGACCAGCACCAACAAAGTAGGAGCAATAGTATCCAGTCCGGATTAAGGGAATGGCATTGGAATTAGGCAGTCCTAAATTTGAGTCCTGGTTTAACCATTCACAATCTAACCTTGGACAAATTGTGCAGCCTGCTTTTATTACCTTCATATGTACAGTGGTAATAGTACCAGGGCAGGCATACAATAAATGCTCAATAGGTGATGGTCACTGTTAGAGTTAAGCTAAATTTTATACAAGAATAAGTTAAACTGAGCCATGAAGGTCAGATTTGACCAGGCAGAGGAAGGCTTTCCAGAAGAGAAATTTTGTGATTAAAGACTGTTGAGGCTAGAACTGCAGCTCACTGGTTGAAAGCTTGCCTGGACTGTGCAAGGCTCTAGGCTCCATCCCCAGCACAGGGGAGGGTGGAGTGGTGAGTAAATAGAGTATGCTGTGCTTCCTATTCCCTGACTGGCTTCCTTCTCTGCCATGTATGTAGGGCTTTCCGGGTAGGACCCATGTGAGGCTATCTTCTCCATCTACCTTAACCTCTGGATTCATATGGTCACTTCATCCTGCCTCTCCGTTTGCCCATTTTCCATCTTCTAGCAGGCTTGCAAAGTCACAGTAAGGGTTACTGCATACAGCATAGAGTAACATCCTGAATATAACAGGTACACAAGCACACACAAACACATGCGTGCACACATACACACCTGGCCCTGGAAAACTGTGGGAATGGGAGGGAGCAGAGAGATTCGCATCTTATGCCCTAGAAACAGCTTTGACTCAGTCAGTCATACTAGGCTAACATATAACAAAACCATGTTGCTCAGATCTCCAGGGATTTAGTCTTAGAAGTGAACTTGCTTTATGAAGATACAATGATACTTGAGTTGAAGCTTCCCCAAACCTTAAGTGGTCAGATTCTCTATTATAAACTTGGTTTAAAAAATAAGTATTTTAGAGTTGTGTTTGCAGCTGCTGAGGTGTTGCCATCACGAATGCCAATGCCACCTCTAGCTTACTGAGCTCAGCAGAAGAGAGGAGATCTCTTTATCAGGGCTCTGACAAAGCCAACTGTCCACAAGTCAACCAGTGGTTAAAACGCCCAGGGTGCAACTGACTGCAGATGGTGCTCACAAAGAGCGCCCTCTGCTGGAAAGACGAAGAAACCTCACCATTCCACTCCTGGTACTGAGGCGCTTCCTGACATCAGAGTTCCTCTGTACAGACTCACACTCTCCCCTTCCAGTGTATGGTGTAAGAAATTACTCAGACTTCAAAATAGATCGGCCCTTCCAAAGCACAGCTATCAGTGCTTTGCAGGAGGCAACTGAATCCTACCTGGTTGACTATTTTTGAAGACACCAACCTATGTGCTATCCATGCCAAATCTGTAACAATTAGGACAAAAAAAAAAAAGCATGCTACATACATGGAGAACATGCTTTAAAATCCACTATGATGGAAAACATTTCATTCTGGTGAAAAATATTCTTTCCCTCTTTTTCCTGTTTGGTAGTTCTGAATGTTAGGTCTCCCCTCCCACTCCACGAGGTCAAAAGTATGATTTCAAGCAGAAAAATAGGGAACAGAAATCAATTGGCAATTTTTCCAATTGATTTTTTTATTTGTGCATAAATTTTAATATAAATTTGAGGATACAAAGCATTAATGCAAATGTTTTAGTAAACAAGTTTTAGCAATTTATAACAATTAGAAATAAAAAAAAATTCCATTGTCCATAAGTTTAACTGGTGATTTAACCCAGGGTCATTTTACCCCTGAGCCATTTATTCAATCATTTTTGTTTTTTATTTTGAGACAGAGTCTTGCTAAGTTGCTTAAAGCGTCACTAAGCTGTTGAGGTTGGCCTTGAACTTATCCTCCTGCCTCAACCTCCCAAATCACTGGGATACAGGTGTGTACCCCCGAGACTGGCCTATACAATGAATTTTTTTAAAAAGTAAATAGGTTGTGAATATAGCTCACTTGCCTAGCATGCATAGGCCCTGGGTTCGATCCCCAGTACAGCAGGAAAAAAAAAAAAAATCTTACTGATGGCAACTAACTGGAGTTTGTAGCATTTTTTATCATATAGTAGATCCCTTCATTCACTATGCTTTCTAATCAAGTTGTCCTACATGCAAATACATGGGTTTTTTAAACTTTATTTTTTAATGTGGTGCTGAGGATTGAACCCAGTGCCTCACACGTGCTAGGCAAGTGCTCTACCACTGACCCCAGCCCTAGCCCAAGTACCTGTTAGCTGTCTTCTTTACTATTTCTGTAAGTTTGTTACTCAAATACATTAAACAGTAAACTCTTTTGTCCTCAACATAAGGATAAGAAATACTTCATATATTTTACTTCCACTTTAGATGTCAGTTGAAGAGATGCTGTGCTACTTCTGGTAGAGAAAGCATGTTTTGGTCCCAGTCAGGGCCAGCTTCATGGATGCCCTCCTCTCAGGAAAAAAACAGAACTTTGTTTAATGTTCTGCTATCACCGTCTTCAAGTTCTCAAAATTCTTAACTCTGAACTTACATGTTGTAAGTGCAGCCTGACGGGACAACAGAGCCTGCATGTGTGCACTGCAGACAGGACCAGATCTGTGGGCAAGCAGGAAAGCCAGTGCCAAGCAACTGGCCCAGACATTGACATGCCTCAGGTCTAGCCAGGGCTTCACAGAAATACAAGGCAGTGGGGCTAATCCTCAATATTATCATCTCAGCAGCTATCCAGGAGGCCAGAAACAGTAGGATAAGATATTTGAAGTGCTAAAAGGAAAAAAACCCCACAAACCGAGAATTCTATATCTGGCAAAACTGTCCTTCAAAAACAAGGAAAATGTTAGACATTTATGGAAAAATAAAAGCTGAGAAAATACATCACCACTCTATTTTCCCTGTAAGAAAATCTAAAAGAGAATCCTTCAGATTGCAATGAATGATACTGGACTGTAACTCAAAGCCATGTGGTGATAGAAGATCTCAGGTGAAGGTGAGTACATGGGCAAATATAAGATATATGAGATTATTATAATTTTGGTTTGTAACTTCACTTTTTATTACCTTATAGACAAATGCCTAAAAGTCATAGATCTATTCTTTGGGTATAACGTGCATAAAGATGTAACTGGTGACATTGATAAAGGGAAAGCTGATCTGGAAAGTAGTGTTTCTGTACATGAATGAAGCTATATTACCATCATTTGAATTATATTGTTATAACTTTACTATGTTATATATAGTTCCCCCAAAAAGCTATAAGGCATACATAAAACAAATAGCACAATAGCAAGAATAAATTAAATGGATTAAACACACCAATGAAAAAAGTAAAGATTGACAAAATGGGCTTTAAAAAAAAAATCCTAGTCTAGATTTTTTTTAAGTATAAACTTTTTTTTAAGTCTAAACAAAAAATAGATTGACTTCCTTAATAAAACTCCTAAAGCTCAAAAAATAAAACCAAGAATCAGTAAGAACGACAGCATCAAATTTAAAAATACAGCAAAGGAGCAATTAGAGTGAAGAGAGAACCTACAGAATGGAGAAAATCTTTGCCGGCTACTCTTCTGACAGACGATTAATAACCAGAATATATAAAGAACAACATAAAGAAAAACCCACAGGGCTGGGGATGTGGCTCAAGCAGTAGCGCACTCGCCTGGCATGCGTGCGGCCCGGGTTCGATCCTCAGCACCACATACAAACAAAGATGTTGTGTCCGCCGAAAACTAAAAAATAAATATTAAAAAAATTCTCTCTCTCTAAAAAAAAGAAAAAGAAAAACCCACAACCCCCCCCCAAAATAATAACCCACTTAATAAATGGGCACAAGATCTAAAGTGACATTTTTCAAAAAAAGAAATGCAAATGTGCCACAAATTTGAAAAAAAAATTCAACACCCTAACAATAAGGGAGATGTAAATAAAAAAATACACAAATTTAATCTCACCCCAATTAGAATGGCAATCATCAAGAATACAAATATATGATAATTGCTGGTGAGGATGTGGGTAAAAGGTATACTTAACACATGGCTGGTGGGATTGTAATCACTTTGGAAAGCAGTATGAAGATTCTTCAAAAGACTAGGAGAGAAACCATCATGTGACCCAGCTATCCCACTCCTTGGTATTTATCCCAAAGAACTAAAAATCATCATAGGATGGCAATACAAGCATACCAGTGTTTATAGAGGACAATCCACAATAGCCAAGTTATGGAACCAGCCTAGGTGCCCAGCGATAGATGAACAGACAAGAAAATGTGGTATATACACAGTGGAGTTATACTCAGCCATAAAGAATAAAATTATGACATTTTCTGGTAAATGGATTGAACTGGAGAACATCTTTCTAAGTGAAATAAGCCAGACGCAGAATGTTAAGGGCTCAATGTTTTCCCTAATATGTAGAAACTAGAAAGACAAAAGGAATAAAAAGGGGGATCTTGCAAAAACAGAATGGAGGTCAGCAGAGCGAAAGTAGGGGACACAGGGGAGAGCGGAGGGGAGGAAAATGGGAAGAAGTAGGAAATGAAGTTGACCAAATTAAGCTCTGTGCATGTACGAAGATCACAATAATTCCAATTTTATGTATAACTATAATGCACAGTCGGGAGCTGCCACACAGGAACCGAGTGCCCCTTAGCCTTGAGTGATGAGAGTGTGGAGCTGTGGCAAGCCAGCCACGGCTGTGTGTGTGTGACTAGGAGCACTGAGCGCACCAAGTGGACTGAACCCATGCTGCCCCTCTGTTTGGGGGGCCTCGCTCTGGTCTTTTCATTTGCTCTGCCAGGATCCTCACACAGCTCCTGAGATGGGCGTGGCCTCTGTAGATGTCAGTCAACCAGCTGACAGCAGACATCAGGAAGCTAGACTCAACCCCCTGAAACCTGACCTCTTACCTCATTTGAATGGCTTCTCCCCATAGAAGGGTTCAGTACAGGCTCTCACTCTCTCTTTCCATGGACCCCCCCTAAGGTCAGAGGAGCCATCACAGGACCCAAAGAAAAAAGTATTTTTCTATCTCTGGGCGATTATTTCCTGCAATCCAGTTCACCTGGAGTGACCCCGAGTGTTTAGTCACAGAACACAACAATGCACCAATTAAAAATAAATAGAAGATCAAACCCAGTGCCTCGCAGGTGCTAGGCAAGCGCTCTACCACTGAGCCACAGCCACAGCCCAGAGGAGTGAAAGGGATAGCACTGGCAATTGTAATGGAAAAAAAAAAAAAAAAAAAAAAAAAAAAAACCTGTTCTATGTATTTATGAATATGTCAGAATGAACCCCACTATTATGTATAACTACAATGCACTAAAATTTTTTAAAAAAATAAATATAGGCTGAAAATGAACAATATAAAAATACATTCCATGCAAATAAAAGAGTGGAGATGTCTATCCTAATGACAGTCAAAACAGGCTCCAGATAAGAAACTATTACCAGAGATAAAGAAGAACATCAAATATTAATAAAAGAGTCAATTCACTAAGAAGCCATAACAAGTATAGGCATATTATGTACCTCATATCAGAGCTCAGGAAAAAAAGTATCTATTAGGGGCTGGGGCAGTAGCTCAGTGGTACAGTGCTAGGCTCATATGTGTGAGGCACTGGGTTCAATCCTCAGCACCACATACAAATAAATAAATTAATTAATATAGTGTGTCTATCTACAACCAAATATATATATATAAAGTATCAATTGGCAGAATTGAAAGGAGAAAGAGTTCTACAATTGTGGAATTTAGTACCTGGATTGCAGTAATGGATAGAAGAACCAGACAGAAGATCACTAAGGAAACAGAGAACTTGAGCAACTCTATAAAACAATTAGGCCTACCAGACATGCACAGAACCCTCCACTCACTTGTGATCCTCCCGCCTCAGCCTCCCCAGCTGCTGGGATCATAGGTGTGCAGTCACTGCCGCCCCCTGACCAGCACAGGCAGCTGAACTAAGGTCGCTCGTGTGAATTTGCAGGGACACCAAATAAAACACAGTCACAATTTGCCTTTACATAAGCTTCAGGACGGTTCCCCCGGCTCTCAGCCTCAGCCTCCCCAAAAGGGAGAGCAAGAGAAAGTCAGGAGAGGCTGACGAGAGAAAAAGAACACATTCAGAAGTGAGCTTTATGGGGGGGGACTCTTGTTCTTAGAAAGTTCTATCCAAAAAAGGGCAGAAGGGGCAGGACTCAAGGGAACAGGTGGGTGTAACTCAACCCTAGGGGCACTTCCCACAAAGATGGCCTCCTTGCTATCTGAGCAGGGAGAAAAGACCTAATAACAAGTCCCGGCACTACCAGGCCAGACTACAGTGATCTTTCAGATCGCCATGGTGCATCAGGACTGGAAGGCGTGGTCACTCAATGTGGCTCCCACACACCACCACACCGTGGCTCACTTCATTTGGAGTGGAAAAGGTATTTAGTATGACTCCAGCCTTTTAAAATTTAAGTCTTGTTTTGTGGCCCAAAATCACTATAGAAACTAGAAAATACCTTGAGAGGAATAAAAACAAAAACAATACACCAAACTTATGGGAACAACAGCAGCAGAGCTAAGAGGAGTGTTTATAGCTGCACACACGTGCTCAAAAACCTGGAGACCTCTAATAAATAACCTAACTTTATACCTTAAAGAACTAGAAAAAAATTGAACTCAGAACTAGCAGGAAGAAGGAAATAGTAAAATTAGGACAGAGATTAATAGAGAATAGAAAAAATAGAGAAAAAACAAAACCAAAGTTGATTCTATAGAAATAAAATTGTCAAACCTTTGGTTAGAATGACTAAAAAAAGAAGACAAATTACTAAAATTCCAAATTTTAATAAAAAGGGTTATAGGAAACACCAACAACTGTATACAAATTTGATAACCTAGATGAAAGGTACAACTCCCCTAACACACGAGATCTACCAAGACTGAATAATGACGAAACAAATTCTGAATCTATCATTACTATGGGACTGAATCTAAAACTTTACAACAAAGAACATCCCTGGATCAGATGGCCTCACTGATAAATTTTACAAAAAATTTAAAGAGTTAACACCAATCCTTCTCAAATTCATCTCAAAAATCAAGAGGAGGGAACACTTCCTAACTTATACTAAGGGTACAGCATTACTCTAATCCCAAAGCCAAAGATATGAGAACTACCAACCCATATCCCTTATGAACATTGATGAAAATATCCCTAATAAAATACTAGCAAATCAAACTCTACCACAAATTTAAAAGGTTTATATCCCATGACCCAGGGAGATTTATTCCTGGAATACACCAATGTACTATACCATAGTCATAGAAAAAGGGAAAATAAACATGATCATTTCAATTAATACAGAAACTGCATGTGACAGATAAACACCGTTTCATGTAGCAAAAACATCTTTGATAAAGAACAAGTTGAAGGACTCGTGATTTCAAAACATACCACAAAGCTAAAGCAATCAAAACAGTATGGTGTTGGCTTAGGGATAAACAGAGAAATGGAATGGAATAAAGGGTCCACATATATACGGTCAAATGATTTTGACAAGGCTGCCAAGACGATTCAATGGTGAAAGAACAGTCTTGACAACAAATGGGAAAACTGGATATCCCTATGCAAAAAAATGAACAAGATCCCTTATATACCATACAGAAAAATTAACTCAAAATGGATCCACCCCCACACCAATTAGAATTTCTAGAAATGAAACTGGACATATTTTAACAATTTCCTAAATGTGAAACAAGACTGAGAACTATGCACAGATCTAGCCCCACTGATCAAGAGAACAGCATACTTGACTCATGAACGAGTTCTAAAAAAAAATTTGACCAACTTTTAGCACCAGGATAACCGTCTGGATTCCCAAATTGACTAACTTTTGGGGGGAATTACTGGGGATCAAACTCATGTGCACTCCACCACTGAGCCACATCCTCAGCCCTATTTTGTATTTTATTTAGAGACAGGGTCTCACCAAGTTGCTTAGCGCCTCACCATTGCTGAGGCTGGCTTTGAACTTGAGATCCTCCTGAGCCACTGGGATTACAGGCATGCGCCACCACACTCAGCCAAAACTGACTTTGAAGGTGAACGTTCATTAGCATTATTGATGAAATCGGTCTAGGGTCTCATTACTTTCAATCCTTTCTCATATATAAAGGATTTCTGACCATTTCCACAGGAAGTAAAAAGAGGCAGAGAAATTTGTGGAGGGATGAAAACATTTGGAGCCCAGGGGTTTGACGGAAAGAGATGAAGAGTGTAACTAGAATTCCTAGGATTGACGTTCTGAATTACCCTGTTCTTGTGGCTGCATTTGTTTCCAAGGTATTGAAAAAGAACCATTTTGTAAATAAATGACTCATTTTTAATCTGTTCCAACAACAATCTTTTATTTCTCTTTCAAAAATTGACTCTTGACACAAGATTAATGCATCACATTAGAAGCCAACCTTAGAATCTAGATAGAAACAAGTCAGAAAAGAAAGGAGTATTGCATATTCTGAAAAAAATTCTGAGATGTTGTAAACTTAATTCTAAGAGCCAGAGGATGAGTTTGGACAGGGGGTGAGGGGTGGGGAGAGATAAGAGAAGTTAATCAGTTTACAGCTAAGATTAAATCCAGCAAAGACTGTTTCCCTAAATGTATGTTGAAACCTTGCCTTAAATCCCATGGGGTCCACAATGCCCTGCTTACGTAAAAGCTTCCCTGTTAACCCTAGCCATTCCTGAGGCAACCATGGCTTCTTTGGGACCACTTCCTCTCCCAAAGCTCTCCCTGCTGCCTGCTGAGCTGCCCCTCCTATCTACAGCCTATGTAGGTTCAATGTAAACAACTTACACTTTCCTTCCTCAAATAGGAATACTCTTAGCTCCAGGTTTGACAGACACACGTCCCACCATGTCTCAGCCCTGCTGCGGGTAGTTGGGGAACTTGTCCCAGGACCTGGTCCTTTTGCTGGGTAACATCCATAACTGTTCAATAAACCCTTTAAATACAGAGATCCTTCCATCCAAGAGTTTGGGTTTAACAATCCTCTTACAGCAGGAATACATTTGCTTTATTCTTTACAATTCTGAGAAAAATTCCTAGTTGACAATGGAATTTATATAAGGAGAAAGCATGTTTAAATTCTCAAACTAAATAATCACTCCCTGCTTACACACTAAAAATATTATAGGTAACTCTAAAGCAACCAAGAAAATGGATCAATTCTGGGGGTCAGGGGTAGGGTTAAACATCAGAAGAGCTGTTGTTAAGATGAACTTTAATATTCCTGCCAACCCAAAAGAGCCACAATTCCAAATTATGCTCTGACCTTAATCCCAGCAATAAGTGAAACTATCATGCTATTTAAAAAAAAAAAAAAGGAACTATAAAACTCAATCAAAACAGGAAGATCTTCATGACCTTGGATTTGCTTTCTTGGATATGACTATGACATAGAAAGGACAGAAAATGAAAAGGTTGGATTTTATAAAAATTTAAAATTAAAAATTTCACATTGAAGAACACAATTGAGAGTGAAAGGCAACCCACAGAACTGGAGAAAATATTTGCACTTCATGTAACTGATAAGAAACTAATACCAGAATACATAAAGAACCTCTAAAACTTAACGACAATAACAAAAAACCCAATTTAAAAATTGGCAAAGGGGCCTGGGGTTGTGGTTCACTAGTAGAGTGCATGTGTGAGGCATTGGGATTAATTCTCAGCCCCACATAAAGGTATTGGGTCCATCTACAACTAATAAATATTTTCTAAAAAATGGGTAAAAGACCATATACTTTGCAACAAAGCAACTCTTGGCAAATACAAAAAAGTAGAGATACTACCATGCAATTTATCGGATCATAATGGAATGAAATTGGAAATCAATGACAAAATAAAAAATAAAAATTACTCCAACACCTGAAGACTAAACAATATGCTACTGAATGAACAATGAGTTGCAGAAGACATCAAAGAGGAGATTAAAAAATTCTTTGAGGTAAATGAGAACATAGACGCAACATATCGAAATCTCTGGAACACTATGAAAGCAGTACTAAAAGAAAAGTTCATTGCATGGAGTTCATTCCTTAAAAGAAGAAAAAGTCAAACAAATGACCTCACTTTACATCTCAAAGCCCTTGAAAAAGAAGAACAAATCAACAGCCAAAGCAGTGAAAGGCAAGAAATAATTAAAATTATAGCTGAAATCAATGAAATACAAACAATTGAAAAAATTGACAAAACAAAAAGTTGGTTCTTTGAAAAAAATAAATAAAATTGACAGAACCTTAGCTACTGCTAACCAAGAGAAGGAGAGAGAGAATATCACAACAGACACTACAGAAATACAGAGGATAATTAGAAGTTATTTTGAAAACTTATACTCCAATAAAATAGAAAATATTGAAGGCATCAACAAATTTCTTAAGTCATACGATTTTCCCATATTGAATCAGGAAGTATACACAATTAAAACAGAGAAATATAAAGTGATGAAATAGAAGACACCATCAGAAGCTTACCAACCAAGAAAAGCCCAGGACCAGTCGGATACACAGACGAATTCTACAAGACCTTTAAAGAAGAACTAATCCCAATACTCTTCAATTTATTTCAGGAAATTGAAAAACAGGGAGCACTTCCAAATTCATTCTATGAGGCCAATATCACCCTGATTCCAAAACCAGGCAAAGACACATCAAAGAAAGAAAACTTTAGACCAATATCTCTAATGAACATAGATGCAAAAATTCTCAATAAAATTCTGGCAAATCAAATACAAAAACATATCAAAAAGATTATGCCCCATGATCAAGTGGGATTCATCCCAGGGATGCAAAGTTGGTTCAGCATATGAAAATCAATCAATGTAATTCATCACATCAATAAACTCAAGGTAAGAATCATATGATCATCTCAAAAGACACAGAAAAAGCTGTATTTTGACAAAATACAGCACCCCTTTATGTTCAAAACACTAGAAAAACTAGGGATAACAGAAACATATCTCAACATCGTAAAGGCTATCTACACTAAGCCCCAGGCCAACATCATTCTAAATGGAGAAAAACTAAAGGCATTCCCTCTAAAAACTGGAACAAGACAGGGATGCCTTCTTTCACCACTTCTATTTAACATAGTTCTTGAAACACTGACCAGAGCAATTAGGGAGAAGAAAGAAATTAAAGGGATATGTATAGGAAAAGAAAAACTTAAATTGGCATTATTTGCTGACAATATGATTATATACCTACAAGATCCAAAAAGCTCCACCAGAAAACTTCTAGAACTAATAAATGAATTCAGCAAAGTAGCAGGTTATAAAATAAATACCCATAAATCAAAGGCATTTCTGTATATCAGTGACAAATCCTCTGAGAGGGAAATGAGGAAAACTACCCCATTTAAATAGCCTCAAAAAAAAAAAAAAAAAAACCACTTGGGAATCAACTTAATTAAAGAAGTGAAAGGACTATACAATGAAAACTACAGAACCCTACAAAAAGAAATCAAAGAAGACCTTAGAAGATGGAAAGATCTACCTTGCTCTTGGATAGGCAGAATTGATATTATCATAATGACCAGACTTCCAAAAGCACTATACAGATTCAATGCAATCCCAATCAAAATTCCAATGGCATTCCTCATAGGAATAGAAAAATCAATCATGAAATTCATCTGGAAAAATAAGAGACCCAGAATAGCTAAAGCAATCCTTAGCAGGAAGAGTGAAGCAGGTGGCATCACTATACCAGACCTTAAACTATACTACAGAGCCACAGTAACAAAAACAGCATGGTATTGGTATCAAAACAGACTGGTAGACCAATGGTACAGAATAGAGGACATAGAGACTAAACCACAAAATTACAATTATCTTATATTAGACAAAGGCACCAAAAACATGCATTGGAGAAAAAATAGTCTCTTCAACAAATGGTGCTGGGAAAACTGGAAATCCATATGCAACAAAATGAAATTAAACCCTTATCTCTCATCATGCACAAAACTCAACTCAAAGTGGATCAAGGACCTAGGAATTAAACCAGAGATTCTGCATCTAATAGAAGAAAAAGTAGGCCCTAATCTTCATGTGGGATTAGGCCCCAACTTCCTTAATAAGACTCCTATAGCGCAAGAATTAAAACCAAGAATCAATAAATGGGATGGACTCAAACTAAAAAGTTTCTTCTCAGCAAAAGAAACAATCTGTGAGGTGAATAGAGAGCTTACATCTTGGGAGCAAATTTTTACCCCTCACACATCAGATAGAGCACTAATCTCTAGGGTATACAAAGAACTCAAAAAGCTAAACATCAAACAAAACAAAACAAAAAACCAACAAATAACCCAATCAATAAATGAGCCAAGGACATGAACAGAAACTTCTCAGAACAGGATATTCAATCAATCAACAAATATATGAAAAAATGTTCATCATCTCTAGCAATTAGAGAAATGCAAATCAAAACTACTCTAAGATACCATCTCACTCCAGTCAGAATGGCAGCTATTTGAAGACAAACAACAATAAGTGTTGGCGAGGATATGGGGAAAAAGGTACACTCATACACTGCTGGTGGGACTGAAATTGGTGCAGCCAACATGGAAAGCAGTATGGAGATTCCTTGGAAACTTGGGAATGGAACCACCATTGACCCAGCTATTCCTCTCTTTGGACTATACCCAAAAGACTTCAAAACAGAATACTACAAGGACACAGCCACATCAATGTTTATAGCAACACAATCCACAATAGCTAAACTGTGGAGCCAACCTAGATGCCCTTCAGTAAATGAATGGATTTTAAAAATGTGGCATATATACACAATAGTATATTACTCAACAATTAAAGAGAATAAAATCATGGCATTTGCAGGTAAATGGATGCAGTTGGAGAAGATAATACTAAGTAAAGTTAGCCAATCCCCCAAAAAACAAATGGCGAATGTTTTCTCTGATATAAGGTGACTGACTCATAGTGGGGTAGGGAGAGGGAGCATAGGAGGAATAGACGAACTCTAGATACGGCAGAGGGGTGGGAGGGGAAGGGAGAGGTCAGGGGGTTAGCAATGATGGTGAAATGTGATGAACATCATTATCCAAAGTACATGTATGAAGACATGAATTGGTGAGAACATACTTTATATACAAACAGATATGAAAATTGTGTTTTATATGTGTAATAAGAATTGTGATGCATTCCTCTGTCATGTATTTAAAAAATAAAAGTAGTTAAAAAATGGGCAAAGGACAGGAATAGGCATTTCTCCAAACAAGATATACAGTCAAACACATGCAAAGATGCCCTGCATCACTAATTCTTAGGTACATGCAAGTCAAAACCACAATGAGATACTGCCTCATACCCATTAGGAAAGTTACAAAAAAAAAAAAAAAGGATAGTAGTAGGCATTAATGAGAATGTGGAGGTAGGCATGGTGGCACATGCCTATAATCCCAGCAGCTTAGGAGATTGAGGCAGGAGGATCCCAAGTTCAAAGCCAGCCTCAGCAACAACGAGATGCTAAGCAACTCAGTGAGACCCTGTTTCTAAATAAAATACAAAATAGAGCTGGGCATGTGGCTTAATGGTTAAGTACCCCCAAGTTCAGTTCTTCTGTTACAAAAAAAAAAAAAAAAGTGTGGAAGAATTGGAATCTTATATTCTCACCAGTGATATAAAAATGGTGTAGCCACTGTGAAAAGTCCTATGACATTCAGGTGTGGTGGCACACACCTGTAATCCCAGTATCTCAGGAGTCTGAAACAGGAGAATCATGAGTTTGAAGCCAGCCTCAGCAAATGTGAGGTGCTAAGCAACTCAGTGAGACCCTGTCTCTAAAATACAAAATAGGGCTGAGAATGTGGCTCAGTGGTTGAGTGCCCCTGAGTTCAATCCCTGTTACAAAAAAAAAAAAAAAAATCCTATGACATTTCTTCAAAAAGTTAACAGGCCTAGCATGTGCAAAGCCCCAGGTTCAGTTCTCAAGACCGACCACACACACACACACACACACACACACACACACACACACACACAGTTTGACATAAAATTATTATATGATCCAAAAAGTCCTATCCTAGAGATATAGCCCAAAGAATTAAAAAGCAGAAACTCAAACGAGTATTTGTTCACAAATACTCATAGCAGCATTATCTACAAAAATGTACTGATATATACCACATGGATAAACCTGAAAACATGCTAAGTGAAATAAGTCAGACAAAAGGACACATTTTGCGTGATTCCATTTATATGAAGAATATAATAGACTAGCAATTCATAAGAATGAGAAATAAGAAACTGTCAGAGAATAGGGAAAGGGAAATGAAAAGTTGTTTAATGGGTTTAGACTTTTGTGTGTGTGTACAGGGGACTCAACTCTGGGACACCCAACCACTGAGCCATATCCCCAGTTCCATTTTGTATTTTATTTAGAGACAGGGTCTCACTGAATTGCTTAGGGTCTCACTGTTGCTGAGGCTGGCTTTGAACTCACAATCCTCCTGCCTCAACCTCCTAGGATTAAAGGTGACCATGCCTGGTGGGTACAGACTTTAAGTTTGGGATAATGAAAAAGTTCTGAAGATGGATGGTGGTATGATTACACTTACTGCCACCACATTATACACTCAGAAATGGTTAAAATTATAGATACTATGTTAACATTTGTTTTACCATACACAAAGATATTTTAGGCACCAAGAAATGGGAAGAAAATATCCTTAATAGCTTCCTTCACAGTTATATCAGCAAAAACATCCCTTCTCAAAATGAAAATTGTCTTATTTTACTTGGCAAGTAAAATTACTTTTCAGTTATATTGATTAAATTTGAAATATAAATTTTGATAATCTAACAAATGAATTTTTAGAAAAGCAAATAAATCTTATAATCAAGATATCACATATTTGTAAAATATTATATATTATATTATATACAATTATAACATCAAAAATACTTTTTAATGTTTGTTTATATTATTCATGTATAACTATTATCCTAATTACATTTTTCAAAAAAGACATTTTTAAAAGAAAAATACTTATATTTATGGTATCTTTAAAGGTATCTTTTCCCTGATTTTTGAAAAGAAGCTTTGTAATTTTGTTTTGACTGGCCTGGGTCCTAGCCTTACTACTGACAGTCTGCCCAGTTTTGATCAAGTCATTTAACCTCTGATTTGGTTTTCTCACCTCTCAAATGGGAATGACATTTATCCTGAGAGAGAGAGAGAGAGATTATATATATGGGGGGCGGGAGGGAGGGGGGAGAGGTTTGAAAAATTGTAAGTGCTTTAAAATATTAGGTGGCATTGTTGTTATTTTTATTTTTATTTTTTTTGGATACTGGGGATGAAACCAGGGCCTCCAGCATGCTAGACAAGTGCCCTACCAAGGTGCTACATTTCTTATTTAAAAAATTGAATTCACTTAATAAATTATTTTTTTCAGATACAGGAGGCATTCAGAACCCCAAATAGACAAGATCAAAGAAGAACCTCTCCATGACATAATTAAATTAAAATGCCTAACATACAGAACAAGGATAGAATTTTAAAAGCCTCAAGAGAAAAACTTCAAGTCATATTTAGAGGCAAGCCTATAAGAATCACTTCTGATTTCTCAGTGCAAATACTACAAGTCAGGAAGGCTTAGAACAATTTATTCCAAGTCCTGAAAGAAAATAACTGTCAGCAAGACTGCTATATACAGCAAAGCTATCATTCAAAAATCAACAATGAAATAAAAACCTTCCAAGATAAGCAGAAACTAAAAGAATTCATGACTACTAAACTAGCACTATAGAACTTACAGAAATACTACATACAGAATAAAAAAACCTCAGAGCTCACAAAAGAACAATCTCATTTGAAGAGTAGCTAGCAAATGAGAAATAGGACCAGATTAAACACAATAAATAAATCAAATGGCAGGAATTAACATCTCTATAATAACATCAAATGCATATGGTCTCAACTCTCCACTTAAAAGAGATAGGTTGGGGCGGGGGTTGTGGCTCAGTGGTAAAGTGCTTGCCTTGTACATGTGAGGCACTGGGTTCGATCCTCAGCACCACATAAAAAAATGAATAAGTAAAGTAAAGGTATTGTGTCCATCTACAAATAAAAAAAAATTAAAGAGAGAGATAGGCTGGCAGAATGAATAAAGCAAGACTTAACTATATGTTTGCAAGAGACACACCTTATAGGCAAAGACAGCCATGGGCTGAAAGTAAAAGGATAGAAATTAATATACCATGCAAATGGAGCCCCCAAACAACCAGGAGTAGCTACTCTCACATCTGACAAAACAGATTTCACACCAAAATTAATCTGAAGAGACAAAGAAGTTCACTTCATATTGGTAAAGGGAGCAATCCAAAAAGATATAATAATTATAAATACTTGTGTTCCTAACATGGGTGCAACTAATTGCATATGAGAGACTACTCAAATTAAAGCCTCAGATAACCCCAGCACAATAATACTGGGTGACTTCAATACACATCTCTTATCATTATATAGGTCATCCAAACTCAGTAAAAACTCTTTAGACCTGAAAAATACTATAAATTAAATGAATCTAACAGAATCTACAGAATATTTCATCCAACAATAGCTGAATGCTTTTTTCTCAGCAGCTCATGGAACCTTCTCCAAACAGAGCATATTTTAGCACACAAATACAAAAAAAAGATATGATTCCTTACATCTTATCATGTTATAATAGGATTAGAAATCGACACAACAAAACCCTACAGAAATAGGGTTTGTAGTTGTGGCTCGGCGGTAGAGTGCTCACCTAGCATGTGCGAGACCCTAAGTTCGATCCTCAACACCACATAAATTAAATAAAGGTATTGTGTCTAACTACAACTAAAAAATATTAAAAAACCCAGAAACTATGCAACTCCTAGAATAAAATGTAGGGTCAACATTCCAGCTTTATATAAATACATGGAGTCTTGAATAATGAATGGGTGATAGAAGAAATCAAGGGAGAAAGTAAAAAAATTCTTGGACGAGAATAATGATACAAGATACCAGAACCTCTGGGACACTATGAAGGCAGTTCTAAGAGGACAGTTTATAGCTGTGAGTGCCTACATAAGAAAATCCGAAAGATCCCAAATAAACAACCTAACGATGCATCTCAAGGCCCTTTAGAAAGAAGAACCAATTCCAAAACCAGTGGAAGGAAATATTTAAGACCAAAGCTTAAATCAATGAACTTGATAATAAAAAAAAGTACAAAGGATCAATGAAACAGAGTTGGTTCTTTGAAAAGAAATGAAATTGATAAGCCCTCAGCTAAATCAAAAGAAAAAGAAACCCCAAATTAATAAAATTAAGAGATGAAAAAGGAGAAATCACCATAGATATCTCACTCAAATCCAGCAGATCATTAGAGACTATTTTGAAAACTTATACTCCTTTAAATTAGAAAACCTAGAAGAAATGAGTATTATATTCTAGACAAATATAATCTGCCAAATCTGAATCAAGATCACATAGAAAACCTACACAGACCAATAACTTATAATGAGATACAAGCAGTAATAAAAAGCCTTCCAACAAAGAAAAGCTGAGGAACAGATGGATTCTCAGCTGAATTCTACCAGAATAATGCATCAAATTATTCCATCAAATAGAAAGGGATGGAACACTGCCAAAGTCATTCTATGAAGCCAATATCATGTTTATACCAAAACCATATAAGGACACATTAAGGAAAGAAAACTACAGACTGATATCCCTGATGAACTTAAATGTAAAAATACTTAAAATATTAGGAAATCATGTTAAACAAAATATTGTATGCCATGAACAAGTTAGTTTTATGCCAGAAATGAAAGAATGGTTTAAAATATGCAAATCAATAAATGTAATTTATCACATAAACAGAATTAAGGGTAAAAAAAATCACTTAGTAATCAACAGATACAGAGAAGGCCTTCAACAATTCAGTGCCCATTCATGATAAAACAAAACAAAACACTGAAGAAATTAGGGATAGAAGGAACCTACCTCATCAACCTAAGGGCTTTATATGAAAAAACCGAAAACCAACCACATAGTAAATTTAATGAAAGCATTTTCTTTAACTCTGGAACAAGGCAGAGATGTCCACTCTCACCACTCCTATTTAATATAGTGCTAGAAATTCTAACTAGAGCAGTTAGGCAAGAGAAGGAAATAAACAGATAAAACTAGAAAAGGAAGAAGTCAAACTGTTTGTAGATGGTATGGTTCTATGGCTAGAAAATCCAAAAAAATCCACCAAAAGACTACTAGAATTAATAAATTTGGCAAAGTAGCAGATTACAAATTCAGCATACAAAAAAAAATCAATAGCTTTCCTACATACCAACAATGAATCTGCGGAGAAAGAAATCAGGAAAACAATTCCATTCACAATAGACTCAAAACCAAAAAAAACAAAAACAAAAACAAAAAAACAACAAACAAACAAACAGAAAAACCCACAAACAAACCCAGGAATAAATCTAACCAAGGGGGTGAAAGACCTCTACAATGCAAATTATAGAACAACGAAGAAAGAAAGTGAAGACCACCTCAGAAGAGGGAAAGACCTCCTATGTTCATGGATAGGCAAAATTAATATTGTTAAAATGCCCATACTACCATGACTTCTTCACAGAAGAAACTAGAAAAACCAGTCCTAAAATTCATTTGGAATAAAAGACCCAGGATAGCCACAGCAATTTTAAGCCAAAAAAGCAATGTGGAGGCATCATAATAATTGACTTCAAATTATACTACAGACCTATAGTAACAAAAACTGCAGGTACTGACATAAAACTGGACACAGTGGTACAGAATGGAAGATGCAGATACACCCATACATCTATAGTCATCTGATCCTTGACAAAGGTGCCAAAATATATATTGGAGAAAAGACAACCTTTTGGTGCTAGGACAACTGGTTATCAATATGTAGAAGAATGAAATTAGACCCTTCTCTCTCACCCTGCACAAAAATCAACTCAAAATGGATCAAAGACCTTGGACTTAGACCAGAAACTATGCAACTCCTAGAATAAAATGTAGGGTCAACATTCCAGCTTTTAGGCACAGGTGACATCTTTCTCAATAGGACCCCTAAGGCACAGGAAATGATGCCAAGAGTTAACAAATAGGGTAGCATCAAATTCAAAAGCTTTTGCATAAGCCACTCAGTGAGACCCTTTCTCTAAATAAGATACAAGAAAGGGCTGGGGATGTGGCTCAGTGGTCCAGTGCCCCTGAGATCATTAATATTTATATATATATATATATATATATATATATATATATATATATATATATATTATATATTAAATTAAGTATAATTTATATATTTTTTAAAAAGCTTTTGCACAGCAAAGGAAACAATTGGGCATGTGAAGAGAATCTACAGAATGGGAGAAAAATCTTTGCTAGCTACTTCTGACAGAGGATTGATATTTAGAACATATAAACAGCTCAAACAACTTTACATTAAAAAAAATCAAATAATCCAATTCATAAATCAGCAAACAGATGCTTCTAAGAAAATACAAATGGCCAAGAAATACATGAAAAAAATGTTCATCATCATGAGCAATTAGGGAAATGCAAAGCAATACCATACTGAGATCTAATCTCACACCAGTCAGAATGGCAGTCATCAAGATGATGAATAATAAATGCTGGAGAGGATGTGGAGAAAAAGGAACACTTTTTCACTGTTGATAGGAATGTAAATCAGTACAACCACTATGAAAACCAGTATAGAGACTCCTCAAAGACTAGGCATGGAGCCATCTCATGACCCAGCTGTATCACTCCTTGGCATTTATCCTGAAGAATTAAAACCATCACCTACAGTGATACATGCACACGCATATTTGTAGCAGCACAATTCGAAATAGGCAAACTGTGGAACCAGCGTAGGTGGCCATCAACGGATGTAATGGATAAAGAAAATGGATACACCATGGAATTTTATTCAGCCATAAAGAAGAATATAATTATGTTATTTGCAGGAAAATGGATTGAACTAGAGACCATCATGTTAAGCAAAATAAATAAACTCAGAAGGCTAAGGGTTGTTATGTTTTCTCTCATAGGGGAAGCTAGAGAGGAAAAGAAAAAGGAAGGCAGGGATGGATCTCCTGGAAATTAAAAAAGGGGGCGGGAGGGGCAGAAATCAGTAGAGAAAAGGGACCAAGAAATGGGCTGTGGGGAGGGAGGGATGAAGTGCTGGGGAGAGATATTATATTGTTACATTGTGTGCACATATGAATGTGTAAATCAACACCACATTATTTTCTGAGGGGCTTTCCAGATACTGAGAAAGAAATTAAAAACTATCATGTTTACAGACTAGTGATCTTATAGATGGTTATTTTTTCACATGGCTAAAGGCAAACTCTAAACTGAAAATGATGCCAAAACACTAGGATTCAGTTGACAATCATAAAGCCTAGATTCTCATAGTCTTGTTAATATATGGGCTTGTGTGTGTGTGTGTGTGTGTGGCTCAGCCTGGGAGGGGGCCTGGCTCAGAGCGACCCCAGCCCCAAGGCAGAGGAGTCCTATTCTGACTGGGGCCTCCGGCACCTCCGGGGAAGCTTCGAATCCGTCAACAGCTATTTTGATTCCTTTCTGGAGCTGCTGGGAGGGAAGAATGGAGTCTGTCAGTACAGGTGCAGATATGGTGAGTGGGCGGTTTCTCTTCTTGTAAAAGCGGTCAGGGGGACCCATCAGCAGCCCCAACGGGCCGCAGTCGGTCACCCACTATCCACCTCTTAGGTGGTGTTTGCAGACTGAGCAAATAAAAATACTGGACAGCCAGTGAAATCGGAAATTCAAATAAACAACTAATGTGTCAAGTACGTCCAATGAAATATTTGAGATCAAACCCAGGGCCTCACATGTCAGGCCAGGTGTTCTGCCACTGACCCACATCCCCAGCCCATACTCCTGGACTGTAAGGTAACTTAAAGAAAAAGCACCCCTGGGAGACCCGAGTGTCTCCAGAAGGAGTCTTTGGCCATAGGTAGATGTCAGGATCTTATGACCTAATACTGATGAGTAGAAAGAGAATGTGCTGCAAATAGTGACCACAATGCCCCAGCACGGGCATGGCTTCATCTAGGACCTTTGCCAAAATAGCAGATTTATAAATCTGAGATCCCAAGAGGGAAGCTAGGCCTCAATCCCAAGTCCTATCGAACACCACCTAGGGCCACACACTCTTGACTGTTGGTAAAGGTGACCCTGTCAACCCACCCGGGCCCTTTACACACCCTCCTGAATCTCCCCAGACGACTGGCTTAGAGGTGTGGCTAGGACCTTGGAATCAGCTCTTGGGTCAAGAGGCTGGCCCCGAGGTTCACAGAGGTTCACCACCCGGGGAACAGGCTCCCCAGGGCTGCTCCCGCTCCTGCACGCATCTCCCCAGTCCCCAGCTGTGACATCCACTTTAAGTGTTCTCTCTCCCTGGCCATCCCTCAGACAGGCCCTCCCACTGCCTCACCTTTGCCCTCTAATTGCCCTGATCTCATCCCAGCCTCCATAGCTGTGTTTAAAGTCCACCTCTGGGGAGCACACAGATTGAGAGTGCCCGATAATCCCGTTCCTGTCCTGCCTCACATCCGGCCGGTGGGCTGAGGACCTGGACTTCCTGGGACACCGGCTGGGGCTGCAGAAGAGGACTCGGTACCTTTCTACCTAAGGATGAAGCCAGCCGTCAGCTTCTTGGTTTTATGGCTCAGCCTGGGAGGGGGCCTGGCTCAGAGCGACCCCAGCCCCAAGGCAGAGGAGTCCTATTCTGACTGGGGCCTCCGGCACCTCCGGGGCAGCTTCGAATCCGTCAACAGCTACTTTGATTCCTTTCTGGAGCTGCTGGGAGGGAAGAATGGAGTCTGTCAGTACAGGTGCCGATATGGTGAGTGGGCGGTTTCTCTTCTTGTAAAAGCGGTCAGGGGGACCCATCAGCAGCCCCAACGGGCCGCAGTCGGTCACCCACTATCCACCTCTTAGGTGGTGTTTGCAGATTGAACAAATAAAAATACTGGACAGCCAGTGAAATCTCAAATAAACAACTAATGTGTCAAGTACGTCCAATGAAATATTTGAGATCTACTTCTGGGGGAAATTATCTGTGGTTTATCTGGAATTCAAATTTCACTGAGCTTCCTGTATTTTATCAGGGAAACCTTCCCAGGGGCAGTCTTACTCTGCTTGTTGGGAGGCAGAAAAAGGCTGCAAGGAGTGGGGAGAGAGTGCTGAGGGCCTCTGAGGAGTTCTCAGAGATGAAAACTCAAGCCGCAGCTTGGGAGGGAATTCTGTCAGGAAGTGATACTTATTCTGTGGCTCTAAAAGCTTGGAAAAGATTCTGCCTTACCCTGCTGCAGTTCACACCTTCCTCTGGGCATCAATTTGCCAACTCTCCCAAAGTAGAGGTCCCTGCACTGCTGCCCCAGTCAGCCAGGGTCGCAGGGGTTGGGGAGGCTTACTGCCCACCCGGGATTCCAGGTGCTATTCCTCAAACTAAGCACCAGAAGCAGAATTGTGGGTCAGTGGGAGCTGCTACCCCTTTCTTGCCTCAAACATGGTGAATGAAAGCCAGGGTACACATCAAGCTCCCCAAGAGGAGCCCCTGGGGCCAGTCCTCCCTTGATTCTGCTCAGAAGTCATTCAGTGCAAGGGAAACAGAATGTAGAGCCCTGGGCCTCACACAGGTGAGGTGGTGTGATTTCATTAGTGGAGGAAAAATGTTTTTAAATGTGGTGCTGGAGATTGAACCCAGGCCTTGCGCTTGCTAAGTACAGCTCTACCACTGAGCTGTACTCTCAGCCTGAGAATGCTTTTGGAGTTTACAGTCTCATTAGTTTGATGGTGTCATTTATCCAGTGTTTCCTCATGGGATTCGAGTTGACAATGGCAAGCCAATAATTTAGCCCAGCAACAAAACAGGCTTGAGAAATATTCTCTCCAAACACTCAACAGATAAAACCCGGCTTTCCAGAAACAAAACAGCTACGTACTTGGATTCACCACTAGCAGGAGAGAAGGCTTCCTTACACACTTAAAAGTGACTGAGAGAATGGTTAACCATTGCTTCAGGACCCAAAGTTTTGTAGTAAAGAAGTTTTAACCATATAGGGACACAAGGGTTAAAAAGGACACTATTTCAGTGAAAATTTCACAGGCTAGCAGCCTGGTCTGTACATGGACCCACCTGGACCCTGAGCCACAGACTCATCCAAGGTGGGTTGAAAATGCAGAAGCCGGGTGTCTGGATTACACCCGCCCAATTTGTACTGATGAGGCAGGAAAGGGTTAACTCACTCCAGGCATTTGAGTCAACACAGGTGTTTTCACTAATATCTGTGGCTTAGCAAATAGATAACAGCCTTTTTTTTTTCTTTAGGATATCTAGAACCAAACCCTCTTCTTTCTAACAAAATGGTATCAAAAGATTTTATCAAACTTTGGTGGCACAGCCTCTAGCCTGCCTCGGCCCAGGTCAGCAGCAACTGGTGGGGGATGGGAACAGTCAACAGAGAGATAACAGAAGGCAAATAACTGCGCTCACTCTGTGCAAAACAGAACCCGCTCAAAGAGAGGCCCGAAAGCCACTTAGGAAAACAGGGGTTTAAGTCTTGTTGCCTTTGGAACCCCAGGGAGCTGAGACCCGGGAGACTGTGCCCAAACAGGACAGAATATCTTCCCAAGTTGATTTTGAGTCAAGCAACAGGTAACACCCAATCACGGTGTCCCAGTTCCTTTTTAGTTTGCTTTGTGACATACCTCGTGCACAAGGCTTCTCTCTCTGAAGCGTGGTTCCCACGTTTGCGGCTGTCTGGAAGCGTCCCACACCCCCTGCCCCGAGCTTATTTAAACAGTTGGCCCCACCCCCTAACGTTTCTGATTGGTGGGTGTGGTCAGATCGTTGGCGTTTCGGAGGATTTGCACCTTAAGTGGTCCTGATGCTGCAGGTCCTGGGTCCACATTGAAAAAAAAAAAAATCAGCTTTAATAACCGAGTTCACCAGAAGGAACATTTTAGCAACAGTGTACCAGAAAAAGACACGTTACTTTTGATAGGTGCTTATCACTGTGTGAAGCAGTAGTTCTCTACCAGGCTACACATTAGAATCAGCTGGGGAGTTTTTTTTTTTTTTTTAAACGATCTGACACCAAACCAATTAAATCAGAACTTCTGTGGGTTGGACTCAGACATCAGCATTTTAACTGGAGATTCGTTTTCAAGGTGACTAAAGGACAAGGTAAAAGAGCACACTATTCCAAGATGTCACTCCCAGACAATTTCAGCGGCTAGGTTAAACTATTTAAGCAGGTCAAGGTGGGTTTGTATTCTGGCAGCCCATTGTAGCTTGTTCACATAGCTTTCCACACTTCATGTAGTTAAAGCAATTCATTTCCATGTCAACACACAAAAATTGTACTTAAAGGACTGGGCTATAAATATGATGAGAGGGCTGGGATTGTGGCTCAGAGGTAGAGCGCTGCCTCGCACGTTCGAGACCCTAGGTTCAATTCTCAGCACCACATAAGAATAAATAAGTGAAATAAGGTCTTGTGTCCAACTACAATTAAAAAATAAATTTAAAAAAGATATGATGAGATTCAGTAGCATACACGGCACAGATGGTATTAAGGGGATCTATTACCAGTAGACAAGATCTCCTTGAGAATCATTTTTGAAAATATATATTTCTTTTCTTACACCAGAGATATTCTGTTCCAGTAGGTCTGTTGTAGGACCTTGGAGCCCCACTTTTTTTGGCGGGGGGTTGTGTTTGGGGTAGAACCCAGCACCTCACACATGCTAGGCATGTGGTCTACCACTGAGCTGCACTTTTAACAGTGGTCCTTGAATCAAACTTTGAGAAATTCTAGTAACAAATAATTCATGAGTTTGAATTTGGGAGGAAAGTCCTATTGCTGGTTACTTTGGGCAATTTTCCTAACTCTTTTAATCTGTTTCCTCATATGAATTAAAAGAATGTTAATAATATTACCTATCTCACAAGGTTATTGTGAGAGTTAAAGATAGTATATAAGGAATTATTGGTATGTATGGAGAATGGTAGGTATCCAAAACATTTTATAAATATCATCAGAAAGACAGTAGAGAACAGGTTCACTGCATTCAGGTTCTTCCCCAAGTCCCAGTGGCTGAACAGAATCCCCTCAGCTTCTGGGGAGAAGTGCCTTGAAGCAATGACAATTTAAATGTTCTCTGTCCTACAAAGGTCTCTGGAGAAGGGTGGTTGGAGCAGAGTTTCTGTGCCTTGTACATGCTGTTCACACTGTCACACTTTAATAAAAGGACCTTGAAATGAATTCTTCTTAGATTTAGTTCTAAGGGGGAAAAAATCTTTAAAGTATCTTTAAACATCAATCTTTAAAAAAAATTTTTTTTTGGTTGACAAATAGTGTCTACTTATGAAATACAATATGATGTTTTGATATATGAGTATTTTGTGGAAAGACTCAGTCAAGCTGATTAACATACTCATCCCCTCACCAACTTATTTTTTATGGTGAGAATATTAACAACCTGTTCTTTTCACAAGTTTGAGATCTACAGTATATCGTCATTAGCTATGGTCACCATGATGGACCATAGATCACTAAACCATCCCTTCTGCATAAATGGAACTTTGTACCCTTTTATCAACATCTCCTTTGTCTCCATTCCTCCCCACACCTCACTCCTGCAACCTCTAGTCACCTCTTTTCTTCTCTGTTTCTATGAGATCAATTTTTATTTTTAGGTCACATACAAGGAAGATCATATACTGTTTGTCTTTCTAGCTTATTCTACTCAGTATGATGTCCTCCAGCTTCACACATGTTGTGAATAATGACAGGATTTCCTTTTATAAAGCTGAGGAGTATTTTATTATGCATATGCACCAATTTATTTTTTATCCAGTCATTTGTTGATAGATACTTTGTTGGCTTTCATATCTTGGCTATTGTGAATAAAGCTGTAAGGAACATGGTAATTTTAATTCCTTTGGATATATACCAGTTGAAGGATTTCTGGATTATATGGTAGTTCAACTTTCAGTTTTCTGAGGAACCTCACCAATGGTGTACCTCCTCACCAACATTTGGTATCCACTGTCTTTTCTATAATAGTCATTTTAAGTCTTTCGTTGTGGTTTTAGTTTGCCTTTCCCTGTTTACTGGAGAGGCTGAGCATCTTTTCATGTACTTGTTGACCATTCTTTTGAGAAATGTCTGTTCATATCCTTTCCCATGCACAAGTCAGGTTATTTGTTTTCCTGCTCTCGTGTTGTTTGGATTCCTTTTAATATTTTGGATATTAGCTCCTTATCGGATGTAAGGCTTACAAATATTTTCTCCCAATCTTCAGATTGTCTCTCAGTTCTGTTAATTGTTCCCTTTGGTCCACAAGTTTTTTAGTTTGTTGCAAGTCAGCCTTTTTGTTTTGATTTTTAGAGACAGTTTTATCTGCTGAAATCTTAAATTTTTATGAAGTGTGAGTTCATATATTTTAAACGGAATGAATTCACAGCCTTCAACAGATTCTCCAGGGGATTTAAAGCCTTGGAAGCACATATATTGCTCCTGTGCTAAGGTGACCAACCTCCCAGTTGGCTGAGGTTAGAGGGGGTTGGAAGCTCCTGGGCTGGGGGTCTTTCAGTACTAAACAGGGACAGCCCCAGGCAAAACAGGCCAAGTGGGTCACCCCACCTCATGCAGTGGCTTAGTCCATTTTAGCTATGGAAACACAGAGTCCATTGTACCTGCTTTGATCTGTCAGTGTGTCAGGCTGAGTTCAAGTGCTTCTGGAGGTAGGAAGCACTTGAGGAGCTTCATCACCAGCACCTCTGCGGGAACCAGCTGGGTGGGGAGAATGGATCCACCCTTTTGGAAGGTCACAGTCACTCCCTTGACTTGGATGGAAAGCCCTACAAGTTTTTACTGTTCATTTCAGCGTGGAGCAAGGCTGGCCCAGGAGGCGGTGCGGGTGGCTGGATGGAGAGCCCAGGTTTCATGGCTAACTCTGCCCCCACCCTCCCTCCTGTTTGTCTTTCAAGTCTTTATGGTGTTTCGCTTTATTCAGAAGGTTTTAAATTTTATGAGATCAAATCAAGTCTCTTTCTTTACAGCCTCTGAGTTCTAGGTCTTGGTTACAAAACCATCCTCACTTCAAGATTATAACAGCAGTCTGCATTTTGTTTTTTTTCCAGTCAAAGCAGCCATAGCTAATACATAAGAGATGAATGTGGCTGTGTTCCAATAAAATTCCTTTATGGGCACTAAAGTTTGAATTTCATATAACTTTTACATGTCATAAAATATTATCCTTGTCTTGACTTTACCCCCCAACCATTGAAAAATATAAAAACCACTTTGAGTTGGCAGGTTACATGAAACAGGCAGTGGCCTGGGCTTAGCCATCACTTGTCAACCCCAAAAGTAGCATTGCAAGTTGCTAGCCCACTGCTCCTGTAAACAGTCTGAGCCAGAAAATAAAAGCAGGTTGTGGATATAGCACATTATTGATGCTTAGACTTAAAGCATCAAGCTGTAAACTACTCAAACTATAATTTGAGGATCTGGTATATTATTTCTGCCTAGACTCAAACCATCCTCTTTTGTTTTTACACTAACAAGCTTCTCTCTTAAGTAGAATTCCTATAGTTAACATTAAATATTAACAGAAAATATTAAACATAATAAAAATAACCTTCACCACCTGTAGGCCAGATAGGAATTTCATTCCATTATCTTTTTTGGCGGGGGCGGGGGGGAGTGGCAGTTACTGGGGATTAAAGTCAGGGCACTTGACCACTGAGGCACATCCCCAGCCCTATTTTGTATTTTATTTAGGGACACCAAGGTACTTAGTGCCTCGTTTTTGCTGAGGCTGGCTTTGAACTCACGATCCTCCTGCCTTAGCCTCCTGAGCTACTGGGATTGCAGGCATATGCCACACACCTGGCTATTCCATTATCTTTCAGACTGTGATATTAGAGTTTTATCTGTGTGTTCTCAGGTGCAGAAAGACCGAGGGTAACCCAGGAAACTGTAGGAATCTGCTGCCAATGCCCTTTACTAGCAAAGCTATTAAAAAGACGTCACATTGTCAAATTTAGATATTTGTCTATCTGTTTAAATTTTTCTTCCTGCCTGGTGTGGTAGATCCTTCTGTAGTCCCAGCTAGCTGGGAGGCTGAGGCAGGAGGATCACTTAAGCCCAGGAGTTAGAGGCCAGCCTGAACAACAATAGTGAAACCCTGTCTTAAAAACAAAATAAAACAAACAACAACAACACCAAAAAAATAAACCTTAAGAATTTTCTTCCTGGTATCTATAAACACAATATATGTAGACTATTTGTAAAAGAATAATCTGAAGAAAAATTTAAAAAATTAAAATCACTGTAGTCTCACTTCTAAGAAATAATCACATTTAATTGTGTGGCATGGGTGTGGTTGTTTTCATGTGTGTAATTTGATTATAAATATTGCTTAATATACTCTACCTATTCCCCCAATCCCTGTGCCCCCTGCCCCATATGGCAGGCTAATAGCATTATCAATGGCAAATGACGTTTCTCAAGAACTTTAACAGTACTACTGGGATGGCTGGTGGGCCGGCAGACTCCAGTATTAAGTTCATTACCAATAACAAGAAACACTGGGTTGAAAAGAAACATCAAAACAGTACACGCTCAAACTAGAATGAAGTAAAGGGAAATATTCAAGTCCCCCAAACAAAGAGAATTAAAATTGAGCTGGTGAACAGGAGACGTAGCTACTGTCCCCCTCAGGTTTTTTTAGTGGGGAACACAGGAGACACCACAGGACTTTATTGATCAACTGTAACCTTCACCTGTGATATGGGGAAGCGGAACCCAACAGCCTGCAGGGAGCTGAGCGACTGAGTCACAGCCCAGTCTGTTTAAAAGGGATTACAGAGCTGGGCGTGGTGGCGCAGTCCTATAATCCCAGTGGCTAGGGAGGCTGAGGCAGGAGGATAGTGAGTTCAAAGCCAGCCTCAGCAAAGGCAAGGCGCTAAGCAACTCAATGAGACCTTGTCTCTAAATAAAATACAAAATAGGGCTGGGGATGTGGCTCAGTGGTTGAGTGCTCCTGAGTTCAATCCCCAGTACCCCCCAACCCCCCAAAAAAGGGATTTCAAAAGCTCCACCCAGTGTTCCAAGGAAGCCTCCCATCTACTCGGGGCTGCAGGTGGAATAAAGAATACCCCAAAATGTCACCACCCCAGCTCCTATTAAAATAATTATGCCCATGTGAGAGAATCTATAGACACTAAAAATATGAGACTTGGCATCCCAGGAATTGAAGATAATATTATAATAAGAACATTTGAAGTTATTAAAGAAATAAGAGAAATAGAAATTACGATTTTAACAGAATTCAATGAAAATGAACACACAAATTTAAAAGAATCAAATAGTACTCTTAAGAAATGAAAGTTACAGTTTTTAAAAGAAAAATCTCAGTGGATGAATTAAATAGCAGGATTAGCCAATTTAAAGAAAATAAGTCAAACAGAAAATGCATTTCATGAAGATTGCTAGTACATAGAGAAGAAATGAAAGTGCACATACGAAAAAGATGAAGACTATGAAAAAGAGATTAAGACACACGAAGGACAGGATGAAAAAGATTGAACATTCTGAATAAGAGGCCCTAGAGGTCTATACCCAAAGGACTTAAAATCAGCATACTACAGTGACACAGCCACATCAATGTTTATAGCAGCTCAATTCACATTAGCTAGACTATGGAACCAACCTAGGTGTCCCTCAATAGATGAATGGATAAAGAAAATGTAGTATATATACTCAATGGAATATTACTCAGCTTTAAAGACAACTGAAATTATGGTATTTGCCAGTAAACTGTTGGAGTTGGAGAACATCATGCTAAGCGAAATAAGCCAATCCCACAAAACCAAAGGCCGAATGTTTTCTCTAATATGTGGATGCCAATTCACAATATTGAATTGTGGTCCTCTTGTTGTATTCTCATGTAATAAAGAGAGGTGGGGGAGGTGGGGGCGTGAGGGCAACTAGGGAAGAATATCATCACCTTAGATTAGGTAGAGGGAAGTGATGGGAGGGGAGCGGAGGGGATGTGGGGACAGGAAAGATAGTAGAATGAAACAGCCATTATTATTGTATCTATATATGTGACTGCATGACCAATATGATTCTGCAACATGTACACTCAGAAAAATGAGAAATTATATCCCATCTGTGTATGATATCTCAAAGTGCATAAATGCATTCTACTGTCATGTATAACTAATTAAAACAATTTTTTTTTTTAAAGAGAGGCCCAAGAGGAAAAACTAAATACAAAGAGGAAAAGAAAATATTTATGCTGTGGTACAAGTTTCCCAGAATTCAAAGACACTCAGGTCTTCAGATTGTTCCAAGCAAGATAAGGAGAAATACTCCACATCTAGGTTCACTATAGTGAAATTATGAGGCTGTAGGAAACTTGCAACCAGTGGACTGGGGTTGTGGCTCAGTGGTAGAGCACTTGCCTAGCATGTGTGAGGTACTGGGTTCAATTCTCAGTACCACATAAAAACAAATAAATTAAATGTTCATCAACAACTAAAAAAAAAAAAAAAAGAGAGAGAGAGAGAAAGAAAACTTGCAATCATTGTACACTGCTGGTAAGAATAAAAAAGTGATATTGTTTTTATGGAAAACAGTCTATTGTTTCCTCAAAAAGTTAAACAGAGACTTTACAAGCCAGAAATTCTGCTCCATAGATATGTAACCCAAATAATTGAAAACTGATATTTTTTTAATATTCATTTTTTAGTTGTAGGTGGACACAATATCTTTATTTTATTTTTATGTGATGCTAAGGATTGAACCCAGTGCCTCACGCATGCTAGGTGAGCGCTCTACTACTGAGCCACTACCCAGCCAGAAAACTAATATGTAAACAAAACTTTTACACAGTTTTTCATAGCAGCACTGTTCATAATGGCCAAGAGGTAGAAACAATCCAAATGTCCATTAATGAATTAATAAACTGTGGTAAATGTCATAAAATGGAATATTAGTCAACCATACTAATACAACTACAATATAGATGAACTTTGAAAACATTATGCTAAGTGAAAGAAGGCAGGCACAGAATATACATGTTCCATTTCATCTATTTGAAATATCAAGATAGATAAAACTGCCGGGTGTGATGGCACATGCCTGTCATCTCAGTGGCTCAGGAGGTTGAGGGAGTATCATGAATTCAAAGTCAGCCTCAGTAACTGAGCAAAGCCCTTAGCAACTCAGCAAGACTCTGTCCCTAAAATATACTTTTTTAAAAAAGGGGGTTGGGGAATGTGACTCAGTGGTAACCCCACCCTGACCTCCCCCTTCAATCCCTGGTACCAAAAAAAAAAAAAAAAATCCACAGAGACAGAAAGCAGATTAGTGGTTTCCAGGGGTTGGGGACAGGGGCAAATGAGGCATGTTATGGAGTGCATTTGTGTCCCTGTCCCTGACAAATTCATATGTTCAAACTCTAATCCCCAGTGGGGTTGTATTATGGGGCACAGCCTTTGGGAGGTAATGAGGTATGGATGAGAGTGAGACCCTATGATGGGATTAGTGTCCTTAGAAGAGAAAGTGGGCCTCTTTACTACATGAGAATACAACAAGAGGACCACAGCCATCCTCAAACAGGGAAGAGGCCCCCCTCAGATGCTGAGTCTGCTGGCACCTGATCTTGAAATTCCCAGCCTCCAGATTTTTTTTTTAAGCATATAAAGCAGGGTTTATTTTAAAAAGGGGTAACAAAGACTTCTCCAGGGAGAAGTCCGAGGCTTCCTTTGTTCTCCTGCTCTCTTCCCCTATCTCTACCCTTCCTGCCTAGGCCCAGGCAATGCTTGATGGCTCAGTGGGGTGGCCAGAAGGTGGGACAAGTGGGCTGAAGGGGGAAGTCCAGGATGGAGCAGCCCAGGACACATTAATTAACAACCTTGTAGCTCCCTGTAGGGAGAGGCAATTCCTAGGAGCAGGGGCAGGCTTTTTTTTTTTTTCCCAAAAAATATTTATTCTTAAGTTTTAGGTGGACACAGTATCTTTATTTTACATTTATGTGGTGCTGAGGATTGAACCCTGTGCCGTGCATGCTAGGTGAGTGCTCTACCACTGAGCCACAACCCCATTCCCAGGGCAGGTTCTTGTAAAGGGTGGAGGAAGGGCTCTTTCAATCCCTCAGGGGACAGTCTCCAACTTCCCAGACTCCCTCAAAATTGGCCTCCTTGATCCAACCCCAGCCTCCAGAATTTTGAGGAATAAATTTCTGTTGTTTAGGCCATCCAGTCTAAACTTTTATTTATTATGGTATTTTTATTATAGCACCCCAAATTGACGGAGAAAGGGAATGACTGCTTCATGGCTACAACGTCTCCTTTGGGAGTGATGGAAATGTTTGGAATTATAGGCAATGGTTCTACAATGTTGTGAATGTATTGAATTGTATACTTTAAAATGTATTTTTGCCGGGTGCTGTGGTGCACGCCTGTAATCCCAGTGGCTCAGGAGGCTGAGACAGGAGGATCGTGAGTTCAAAGCCAGCCTCAGCAATCGCAAGGTGCTAAACAGCTCAGTGAGACCCTGTCTCTAAATAACGTACAAAATAGGGGTGGGGATGTGGCTCAGTGGTTTAGTGCCCCTGAGTTCAATCCTTGGTACCTCCCCCACAAAGAAATTTTTATGTTACATGAATTTCATCTCAATGATAAATATATTTCATCAAGAAAGTAGAAAAAAAAGATACCACACAGAATGGGAGAAAATATTTGCAAATCATATATCTGAAAAGCTCTTGTTTACAATGTATATAAAGAATTCTGACAACTCAATAGTTAAAAGAAAAATAACACAATTATAGATTGGATAGAGGATTTGAATAAACATTTTTCCAAAGAAGATATGCTAAGGCCAATAAGAATATGAAAAGATGCTCAACATAATTAATCATTGGGGAGAAGCAAATAATAATTACCATGAAACACCACTTCATACCCACTAGGGTGGCCATTATCAAAAAGGTAGATAACAACAAGTGTTAGAATGTAGAGAAACTGAAACCCACACACATGGCTCGTGGGAATGTAAAAATGTAGCACTGTGGAAAACAGTCTGTTAGTAACTCAGAATGTTAAATAGTGACCTTATGATCCAGCAGTCTCACACCTATGGAGAAAAGAAGTTTATGTCCACACTAAAACCTGTATCTAAATATTTGTAGCAGTATTATTCATAATAACCCAAAGTGAAAACAACCTGAATGTCCATTAACTGAAGAATGAATAAACAATGTGGTCTATCTATATAATGGAATAATTTTTGGCAATAAAAAGAAATGAGGTACTGAAACTGTCTTGTGGATAAACCATGAAAACATTATGCTAAGGGAAAGAATCTAGAAACAAAAGGCCATATTCTGTATGATGTAGTTTATGTGAGATGACCAGATCATTTATTGAGGGAGAAAGTTTATTATAGCAGGGAGAGATGAAAAAGGATTGCTAATGAATACTGAGTTTCTTTTCTTTTTTTAAAATATCTTATTTATTTATTTTTATATGGTGCTGAGGATCGAACCCAGTGCCTCACATGTGCGAGGCAGGCACTCTACCACTGAGCTACAGCCCCAGCCCCTGTGTTTCTCTTTTGAGATGATAAAAATGTTCTAATAGATTGTGGTGATGCTTGCACACTCTGAATGTTCTAAAACCATTGAATTATACACATTAAATGAGTAAATGCATGATATATGAATTATATTTCAATAAAGCAATCATAGAAAAAATGTAATGAAAAAGTCCAAATCATAATGACCACAGTAATAGTCATATATTATTGAGTAACAAGTTACCCCACAACCTAGCAGCTTAAAATAGCAAATATGATATCACAATTTCTGAGGGTCAAGCATTCTGGGGGCTTTGCTGGGTAGCTGTGGCTCCGAGTTTCTCCTAAGGTGGTAGTTATGATGCCAGAGAGCCTGCCATCTCTGAAGATTTGACTGGGGCTGTAGGATCTCCTTTGAAATTCATATGGCTATTGGGCAGGAGGCTTGCGTTCTCTGCCAAATGGCCTTTCCACATGGCTGTCCACGACTTGTCCCTCAGAGTGGATGATGATGGGGGGCAGGGGGAGAGCGAGCCTAAGAAAGAGGCCACAGTTTTTTATAATCTTATCTTAGAAGCAACATACCTCCAACTCTGCCATATTCTCTTAGTCACACAAATCAATCCTGTGACAATACACAGGGTATGAACCCCAAAACATGGGGCTCATTGGGGACAACTTGGACCACAATCTTGGACATCTTGGACCACATGTTGTACCATGGCATCAAATACCCAAGCATACTGTAGCAGGAACTTCTTATTGTCCCCTAATATCCATTCTTCCCTTTTCTGTAGTAATAAGATCCTCCTCTCAGTGTTCTGCTAGGTTCCTGGCTGTTCACATTGAATTAAGACTTCATTTCTTAGCCCACCTTTCCAACTAGGAGTTGCCATTTGATTAAGGTCTAGCCAAAGGGAAGTAGGAGGAAGTGACGTGTGTAATGTTCAAAAGTGTGTTTATTAAAGAGAAGAACTAGACCCTTTTAACTCCTTCTACCCTGTTGCTGGTCATATGGACATGGAGCGGGCAGTGAGGTGCCATCTTGGACAGGAGAGCCAGGACAACAAACACTAAGGCTGGTAGACCAGAAATCTAGAAGCAGCCTGGATTTCAGAAAAGTACAGATTTCCCATACTAGCCTGATTAGCCTTACTCCTGGATGACATTTTTTTAATATTTATTTTTTAGTGGTAGTCGGACACAATACCTTCACTTTATTTATTTATTCTTATGTGGTGCTGAGGATTGAACCCAGGGCCTCGCATGTGTTAGGCAAGTGCTCTATCACTGAGCTCCAGCCCCAGCCCGTGGATGAGATTTTCTATCTTGTGTGAGGCTCTAAATAATACAGGTATATAAGAGATAAAATAGATATATGGAGAAATTCATAATACTCTATTGAAGGACTAAAGGAAGAATTAAGTAAAGAGTGCCGCAGTCTGGCTGGGCACAAATCACGAGCCACTGAAGCAGGAACAAACTTTATTTCTGAACTCCACCAGCACACTCCACACACGCTCCCCGGGAATCCCCACGAGAACTCCAAAGTAGCGGCTGAGGCGGATAGTAATGCTTCGCCTGTCAACCAATACTATTGGCAAAATGCCAGGGGCCATTCCGACTTGGCTGTGGCTCTCAGCAAAGAGGGCAGTACTATGCTCATGTTTAGAAGACTGAATATCCTAAAAAATCCATTGTCTCCAAATTAATCTATAAGTTCAATGGATTTTTAATCAAAATCTTGACAATATTTCTTATATAATTTATTAAGTTGACTCTTAAACTTCATATGCAAGAGTGAAGGTCCAAGAATAATCCTGACAATTTTGAGGACTATTAAGGAGGGAACAACTTAAAAGCACAGACTTATTATTTAAAAATTAAAATAGGAAGATTGGTGCAAAGGGGCTTCAACTGTACCCAAACCTGCACCCATGCCGTAATTTAAATAAGGTTGGCAAATGTGAATGTGTATTATGTTTATAATGCTGAGCAAATGAGTGTTTATTTCTCTGATTTTTTATTCAGTTTTGAAATATTTCATAAATATGTTTATGAATAATTTAAAATAAAATACTTGGTGGAAGAATATTAAAGAAAACCAACCTACCTGTCATGTGCCTCACTCTGAGAATTCATTCTTATGGTGTTTGCTCAGTCTTGGGCTTAGTCTTGCATCTCCTAAAAAGAGTCAGAGACATGGCCAGGTGCAGTGGCCTATAATCCCAGCCGCTCAGGAGGCTGAGACAGGAGGATCTCAAGTTCAAAGCCAGCCTCAGCAACTGAGCAAGACCCAAAGCAACTCAGTGAGACCCTTTCTCTAATAAAATATAAAATAGGGCAGAGATGTGGCTCAGAGGTTGAGTGCCCCAGAGCTCAATCCCTGGTAACTCCCTACCCCCCCTAAAGAGGCAGAGATGTAGCGAATATAACCTTTGGAGACAAACAGGAAATCTGAATTTATACCTATTTCCCGTACTTACTATATGATCTTAGACAAGTATGCAACTTTTTAATCTTCATTTTCCTTACTGGGATAATGGGTTAAAATGCTCATTGCAGATGATTGTCCTGAGGTCACCTCAGGTCAAGGTTATTTTTACCTGTTATGATCACCACTGACACATGTGACAAAGCTTCTCTCTGCACATTTACAAGATCACAGAACAACTCAAAAGCCATGTAGGAGAAGCCAAGAAAGTCAGAACTTTAAGACTTCTGGGGGCTGGGGTTGTGGCTCAGCGGTAGAGCGTTTTCTGAGCATGCGCGAGGCACGGGGTTCTATCCTCAGTACCACATAAAAATAAATAAATAAAATGAAGACATTGTGTCCAAGTACAACTAAAAAAATTTTTAAAAAGACTGTTTCTGCTTTGTTCAATGATTCAAATGCCTAAAATATTGTACTGGGTGTTTTCTTTGCTTTTTGATTTATAACATTTGGTCTATTTTTATGGAATCTTACTAAACTTCCTTCAACTCAGTCTTTTTTTTGGTACTGAGGATTGAATTTAACCACTGAGCCTCATCCCCAGCCCATTTTTATATTTTACTTAGAGACAGGGTCTCACTGAGTTGCTCAGGGCCTCTCTAAGCTGCTGCGGCTGGCTTTGAACTCAACGAACCTCCTGCCTCAGCTCCCGAGCCTCTGGGATTACAGGCATGTGCCACTGCTCCTGGCCTCAAGTCAGTCTTTTTGTTTTCAATACTTATTTTTTAGTTGTAGTTGGACACAATACCTTTATTTTACTTATTTTTTATATGGTTCTGAGAGAATCGAACCCAGGGCCTCACACATGCTAGGTGAGTGCTCTACCACTGAGCCACAACCCCAGCCCATCAAGTCAGTCTTAAATGCTTTTGCAATACTGTTAAAATTCCGATTCCGTGAGCATGTGACCAGTTGGTGTTCCACTCATAAAGGCCTGTGGTTGTACAGCAGCCAGAGGAATTTAAAACCATGAAGTTAGCTTGCTTTTGCCATAAGCCTTTCAACGTCATGTACTGGAGAAACATTAGAACTAAAAATTGTTATTAAATAAGTGCTCATAAAATTCCTTGGGATTAGGAGAGAATTTTTCTGAAGGTTATTCTTTTATGACATCATCCTTGTCACCACCTATTTAATATGAATATCTGGTGAGGAACGATGACTTTTAAAGGAAAAACAGAATATGCTTTTAGAAAATCTTTACCTAAAGAATGTTCCCAAATGTTTGATTTCTAAATATTTCTTCCTGCTTCTTTCCTCTCTTGCCCCTGCTAGGAAAGGCACCAATGCCCAGACCTGGCTACAAACCCCAGGAGCCCAACGGCTGCAGCTCCTATTTCCTGGGTCTCAAGGTACCAGAAAGTGTATGTACTGACCACATTACATCTTGCTTGATTGGGTTTAACTAAGAGTAATCCAAGAGTTATCGCTAATGGAAGTGATCATTTATGAAGTCTCACTGAGCAACATAATTAGGTATTTTTAATTAGATCTGGGGGAAGGGAGAAAATTCTCAAAGAAGATATCTGATTTCCTTATCTCGGAGGTAACTGTCCCTCAGGTAAGCCTCTGATAGTGGATTAGTACTTTGAAATCACCACTGAAAACATCATCCCACACTTGGGGTATCAAAACATCATTTAAAATAGATCTGACAAGTTTGACTTATTTAAATTAAATTAATGAGCCATTTCAGCGATGTGCTGGTACTGCTACTGAGAGCTGGTTATTTTAATTACATCAGTCTGACTTTTGCAAGCCACTAATTTCACATTGATAATGTCAACTCAGCTATGTTTGGAGTATTAACATCAAAGAAATGTGCAGTCGTACCCCCAGCTGCTTGCTAAATGTTTATTAGCACATCACTGATACTTTCACAAACTGTTGACCCCCCCCCTACGTTTCCTTTAAGACTTCTTAGGAGCACTTCTACCTTCTTCACTATAGAAAAGGAAGTTCATGTAAAATGTAGCTAGAGGGATTTCCTAATAAACTGAGTTTGCATTGTGTCTTAATAAGGCCACACTTTATTTTTCTACTGACTTAAAGATTTTATTTTGCAATAATTTTCTTTCTTTCTTTCTTTCTTTTTTTTTTTTTTTTTTTTGTACTGGGGATTGAACTCAGGGACACTTAACCACTAAGCCACATCCCCAGATCTTTTTTGTAGAGATAGGGTTTCACCGAGTTACTTAGAGCCTCACTAAGTTGCTGAGGCTGGCTTTGAACTCGTGATCCTCCTGCCTCAGATTCCAGAGCTGCTGGGATTACAGGTGTGCACCACCACATCCAGCTCCTTTGAAATAATTTTCTAAGCAGCATAATGTTTATTCTTCTAATTAAAATGCTGCTCACCTGTATAAAATTATAAAAGAATCCCCTTTCCTCAATATGATTTTCATCTATATGTCAGAAGCACATCTTAATATACTGATTTTGTTAGAAAAAGAATTTTGACTGCCATTGACTACATTTTCTTAATAAACATATAAGTCCTTATGTCTTGGGGAAAGTGTCCCTTTAGATATCCATCCCTTCTGTCCCGCACAACCTGGGTGCCCAGTCTTGTCAACAACCGTTAGAAAGTTATGGACACCAATGTTCTTAGAAATTTTCTTTGAAAATTCTTTCAAATACATATTTATATTACAGAAACCATGCATTTCTGGCTATCAATTTAATAGGTAGAAAATGAGTCATGGTTATTTATAAAACTAAGGACTGAAAAAACAAGCAGTATAACTCCTTGGTATTTATCCTAATGAATTAGTCTCCATACTTGATACATGCATACCCATGTTTATAGCAGCACAATTCAGAATAACCAAACTGTGAAACCAGCCTAGGTGTCTGTCAACTGATGAATGGATAAAGAGTTTTATTCAGATGTAAAGAAAAATAAAATTAAAAGGAAGATGTATGAAATTAGAGACCATTATATAAAGCAAAATAAGCCAAATCTGAAGGTCAAGGGTCATATGTTTTCTCTCATATGTGGAAACTAGAGAGTATAGGGAAAGAAAGGTGTGGGGTGGGAATCTCATGAAAATCTAAGGGAGATTAGTAGAGGAAAGGGACCAGGGAGTGGGAAGGGCTGGGGAGTGATATTGGCCAAAGTGGTACTGTTACATTGTGTGCATGTATGAATGTGTAACAACAAACCCCATCATCATATACGACTATAATGCACAAATTTTAAAGTGGAAAAAAATAACAAGTGGTATGCACTCTATTATTTAAAACTAGTTCAAGAACTCCAATTAAATCAAATTATATGATGGTTACTATAGTCATCTAATGCACAGCTGCCTCTATCTTATGTATTTTTAGTTGCGGGGGAGAGGGACAGCAAAATCCTTTACCTTAGGTATCAGATAATGGGAATTTATCCAGAATTGTAGCACCCAGATCTTTGCCTCATCTAATGTGTTAGATTAACTCTTAATGTTTATCAGCTTAAAAGGGCATTTTTAATGGCTAAAGTCCTTGTGCTGCATTAGATATAGAAAATGGAATAAAAATTCAAATAAGAGAACATTTGGGCTGAGGTTGTAGCTCAGTGATAGAGCAAGTGCTTGGCAGGTGTGAGGCACTGGGCTAAATTGTCAGCACCACATATAAATAAATAAATAAAATAAAGGTATTATATCCATCTACAACTAAAAATATATATATATATTTTTTTTTATTTTTTGTTTGTTTTTTGGTGCTGGGGATCAAACCCAGAGCCTTGTGCATGCAAGGCAAGCACTCTACTAACTGAGCTATATCCCCAGCTCCTTAATTTTTAACATTTAAATATAACTTAGAGGAAAGGATCTATAATCACTGGATATTCACTCCTCACCCATACCCTGGAGCCAGATTTACTCAGCTCCCATCCAAGTCCAAGTCTAATTTATTAGAAAAACTGCAAAAGATTCTAAAATGCTCCACTTACATCAAGATACACTTTTCCCAATCCTTTATACACCACAGAGTGATTACTCTTCTTAGGTCACTTTTTTAATCCTCCTTGCTCAAGATTCCTTATCAAATCTAACTAGTTACTTTGGAAGTCCAACTTGACCTTCTTCCTAATTAAAAGAAAAAAAAAGTTTTGTTTTGTTTATTTTGTGGTGCTGAGGATCATACTCAGGGCCTAACACATAGTAGGCAAGTGCTCTATTACTGAGCTACCCCACCAGTCTGAAAAAGGTTTTTAAGTATACATGCACCCATATACGCGCACGTTATTGCCTGCTAAGATGTTTGAGACCTGAATTGATTTGCTCTCATATGATCTGCTCATTTATCTATCTTCTGTATCCTAAGTCAGTCCTCGTCTCTAAAAATCCTTTCTATCTTCTTTTGAAACCATCTAAAAATAAATTACTTTTTCATAACTCTAAGAGTGGCATTCAATGACCTTAGTTACTCAGTTTAGACCACAACATTCAGAGTTGTTTATGGAACACTCTGTGTGTGTGTGTGTTTACGTAATGTTGTTTGACCACAGTCCACTTTGTTGTATGGGAGGGTCCCTGAGAAATGCTGATGAGCTCTTTGTTTTTGTTTTTCTGATTCACAAAGTTCCTTATTTTTTTATTTGTTCTTTTTAGATATACATGACTCTAGAGCATATTTTGATATATTATACATACATGGAGTATAACTTATTAGGAGCCCATTCTTATGGTTATACATGATGTGGCATTTCATTGGCTGATGATCTCTTGATGGAGGAATTTTTTAATACTTTCTTAGTCTTGGACTCCTTTTCTCAAGCACAATCTTAGATGGAAATGTTAACCTAAGTGTTCATGGAATTTGGAGGTCCAGTGACTCTGTTCTCTTGACTTTCCTTCTGGCTTCTATTTTCGTCACTGTAGCTGCCTGCAGGCTTGAAAATTACTGACATCTCAAGAGAAAAAGATAAAAAAATGGGCCCAGCGTTGTTTGTTAAACTAACAAACAAATAATAATCCAAACCTAGCAGCCCGGGCCCCTCAGCCTGTCCTACCCGGCCGTTGGTGTTTCTGAATCCATCTGAATATGTAACAACATTTGAGAACTGGATCAATCCCAAGCTGGGAGAGGTTTTCTAAGGTCTTTGGTCTAAACGTGGCACTTTTGTCCTTCTCTTTTTCTTCTTCCCTTTTATAGATGGACTTGGGCATTCCAGCCATGACCAAGTGCTGCAACCAGCTGGACGTCTGCTATGACACTTGCGGTGCCAACAAATATCGTTGCGATGCAAAATTCCGATGGTGCCTGCACTCGATCTGCTCTGACCTCAAACGGAGCCTGGGCTTTGTCTCCAACGTGGAAGGTAGGTGTCTTAAGGACATTCACTGGTGATGGGGTTTTGATCTTGTTTCACACAGAGAAGTGGCCAGGGCCCCCTTTACTCAAAGAGATTGCCAGGTCTCATGGAGCTTGCTCTCTGGAACACAGGACCACGCAGGAAGGGTGAGGGAAGATTCTGGGCACTTGTTCATGAAAGTGCTTTGCTGTCCTGCCCAGGGGCTGCTGGCTCTGCTCCTGGTGGCAGGACCACACCAAAGCCTTCCCAGAGAAATAAAAGTCTGCCCTTGAAGACAGGAGGAGGAGTTGCCCAACTGGCCTGGGCTATCCATTCCACTGCTAAATAATTTTCCATATAAAGAGTCATGCTACTTAACAGGACCACTCGATTTGCTTTAAGCCCTTTTATATACGTATGTATTTTGCTGACAGGGTAGGAATATTTTGAAAACTTTTTTTTTAGGGGTAAAGGCTTCTGCGTATTTTAGAATCATTATTTTTAAATACTACTTAGCTACTTCATTTCCAGCACTGACTCTGTGATTTTATTTCCCTAGTTTTAATCTCTCAGCTTCTGAAGCCAAGACATTATATCCAGGTATTATTATTTTATAGTTTTAGATGGTAAAGTTTGAAAGGCAGGCTTATAAAGCTGGCCTCATACCACAGAGCATGCCAGCAGGAGAAAGACTCTTGGATCGATGTCTGGAGTATAGTCCTAGATTGAAAGTGCAAGGACCTGAAACCGTGAATAATTAATTGGGCCCTGTAAAAGGGACAGTCACTCTAGCCTGCATCTACAAAGGGTGAAAAATAACCTGCTGTTAATCTCAGGTCGGGTCAAGTGACTCCTCCAAGCCATGTCCTATTGATTTTTTTCTCCTAAAAATATCTCCTTGATATCCCACTTTCCTGGTTGCTGCAGATTAACCCAGTCTCTACGTCCCATCCCCAGTCTGTTCTATCCACTGGGATCAGCACTATTTTTATAGCACGTGAATCTGATCATCTCAACATGTCCCCACCCTGTCTCTCCTGTTAAAGTCTTTCAATAGTCTTCTCTTGATGGGTGGCACTTTCCTGTTCAGCCCTGGCTCACCTCCTCCACCAATACTTTGGATATTCAGGATTTCTCTCCTGACAGCTGCCACTGCAAACCACTTGAGTTGGTGACCCAAACCTTTCTGCCCCTCTGCTTGGAACACCCTGACCATCTATTTGTTGGTGGTGTCGAAACAGCTTTTTTAAGCTATAATTCATATACAACTCCCTCACTTAAATGCTTGTCAGTATTTTCACAGAATTATGCAATCAGCCCTACAACAAGTTTCAGAACATATTCATCACCCCAAAAAGGCACTTCATAGCTATTAGTGATCTCTCCCCAAACTGCCTGCTCAGCTCAGGGCAACCAAGAATCTACTCTATAGATTTGTTTATTCTGACATTTCATATAAGTGGAAGAAGGCAATATGCAGTCTTTCATGACTGACTTCTTTCATTTGGCAAGGTTTATCCATGTTGTAGAAAGTATCAGTATTTCATTCTTTTTTAATTGCTGAGTAATATTTCATTGTATGGCTTTAACATTTAAAAAAAAATCCATGTACCCATCAAATGATCTTTGGGGTTATTTCCATCTTTTGGCTAAACTACTGCTGCTGTGAACATTGATGTACAAGCTTTTGTGGGGAACTATGTTTTCATTTCTCTTGGGAATATAACTAGGAGAGAAATTGCTGGGTAATATAGTAATTCTATGTTTAATTATTTGAAGAATTGCCAACTGTTTTACCAAATAACTCCACCATTTTATACTCTCACCAGCAATGTATAAATGTTTGCATCTTCACCAACATTTGTTATTATCTGTTTGTTTTTTTTTTAATCATAGACCCTAGTGCTTGTAAAGTAGTATCTCATTGTAGGTTTTTTAAAAATATTTTTTTAAGTTTTACATGGACACAATATCTTTATTTTGTTTATTTATTTTTATGTGGTGCTGAGGATCAAACCCAGGGTCTCACACGTGCGAGGCGAGTGCTCTACCACTGAGCCACAACCCAAGTCCCGTTTTTTTTTTTTTTTTTTTAATATTTGTTTTTTTTGGTTAGACACAATACCTTTATTTTGTTTATTTATTTTTTTTTATGTGGTGTTGATGATCGAGCCCAGGTCCTCGCGCATGCTAGGCAAGCGCTCTACCACTGAACCATAATCCCAGCCCCTCATTGTGGTTTTGATTTGCATCTCGGTGGCAATTAATGATGTCAAGCATCTTTTTCTGGGCTTACTGACCACTGCTTATATGCTTAGGAAAACTGTCTATTCAGATCCTTTGACCCTTTTAAATTGGGTTATTAATCTTTGTATTATTGAGTCATAAAAGTTCTCCAAGTTCTTCTTCAACAGATACGATCTGCAAATATTTTCTCCTATTTTTTTTTTCTCATTTTCTTGATGGTATTATTTGCAGCACAGAAGTTTTAAATTTTGATTAAGTTCAACTTATTTATTTTTCTTTAGTCACTTGTACTTTGGTGTCCTGTGTAGTAATAAGGGTGCCTACCCAATGTCAGAAGATATACTGGTGTTTTCTTAGAGATTCATTGTTTTAGCTGTGGTCTGTGATCCAGTTTGAGTTAATATTTGTGTATGGCATGAGAAAAGGCCTGGCTTCATTCTTTTCTATGTGGACATTCAGTTGTTAAAGCATCATTTGTTGAAAAGACTGTTCTTTCCCACATTAAATTGGTCTTTGCACTCTGACAAAAATCAAATGATAATAAATGTAAGGACTTATTTCTAGACTTTTAATTCTATTCCATTGATCCATGTCAGTGCCACTCTGTCTTTATTACTATACAATTGTAGTAAATTCCACAATCAAGATTCATGCAAGTTGAAGCATGTATCAGGACTTCATTTTCCTGATCATTCTTAAAGTTGAAACTTGCTCTGAGATGCCTTCCCTCATAACCCTTGCCCCCAAAAGATTAGAGACCTTTGCTGTGGGCTCCCACACCACCTTGGGGTTACTTTCATCATGGTGTAGTGGAACTCTCTGTGGACCTGCCCATCCTGTCTACATCTTGGTGAGGTCCTTGAGTTGAGGATGATGCCTTTTGTCTGTGTATCCCTGGCCCCTAAGAGAGTGGCTGACAGACATGTCATGCACTCAAGTGTTTTTCAATAGGAGAATGATTGAACTTACTTGAACAGGGAAAGCTACAGGAAACAATGGTAGTTATCTGAGGGAGTATCTTGGGAAACAGTGAACTTAGTGGCACTGAAGATTCCGATTACTAACACCTCAAAGTGTTTTCTGCTTTATTGGAATGGATGGTTGTTTTTCTAAAACAAGTCTCTTTTATTTTTATTTTTTTTTAATTTTTATTGTTGGTTGTTCAAAACATTACATAGTTCTTGATATATCATATTTCACACTTTGATTCAAGTGGGTTATGAACTCCCAACAAGTCTTTCTTAAATGTATGCTTTTCCTTTTAATTCTGTATTCAGATGACTGCCCCCACTTTGACATGAAGCCCAGAGGGTATCATGTCATCTTTGAAAATACATTGTCCCCTCACAATGATACCACTAGGGATAGTCCTCCGTGTTCACCTTTATATTTTTCTTCATCTTTTTCAAGTAGCCTGTGATTCTCTGGCTGACACCGTGTTCAATACTGTATGGACCTTGGGCTGCCGACCCTTTATGAATAGCCAACGGGCAGCTTGCATCTGCGCAGAAGAGGAGAAAGAAGAATTATGAGCATGAGCTGATCCCTCCCTGGTTCTGAGTGACCCCACAGCTGTCAAGTCTCAGAGATGCTGACGTGGTAGATGTGTGTCAGCCTTTCTTCCACCAGTTTGGATACCATAAAGCAGGAGAAAGGAAAACAGCAAGTTGAATCACTCGAGGAAAATTGAGAAAGAGATGTGGAGAGACTGAAAACTGTTCTTCACTTGAACTCTGATCTCCCAGCCAAGGCACGGGTGCCTGGGAATTCAGTTCTTAGCTTAAAAATGAAACTACAAGCAAACCCTCCTATCCCTGGACCTGATCATCACATTCGTAAGTGAAGTTTGGGGGAGTCCAACCAGTTGCAAAGCAATGACTTTCCTCTGGCCCATGCTTCAGTTGCCAGCCAGCACCTCACGTTTAATAAAGTGTACTTTTTAGAAAACTTGAAGAGATGAATGAATTCCATTATCACTTATCTTTCCATTTCACTTAGAAGAGAACAGAACCCATACCGGTAAGTTCCCCAATGACAACCATGATTTCCACTGGAGCCGAAGAGAGAAAAACAGGGGACGGGGTCAGAGGCTTACCTGATGAAGGCCAGCTGGAATTAGGGCTCTGAGGTGCCAGTTCTTCCTCCAGTGGCCGCCCCTGTTGGTATCCCCGGGTATTAAGTGCGGTGAGAGTCATGCTAAGTTCTCAGTTGCACTTGATAGAGCTGGAGGAAGACCCTCCGACCTGCGGGAGTGAGCTAGCTCCCAGCTGTGACTGGATTAAAATCACACCAATAAAGACTCTCTGGCGCTACTGCCCACACACTGGCGTTTTGCAAATGTTCCTCAGGTGATTGCAAATGCTCTAGCACTGAACCACAACCCCGCCACATGGTTTAAAATGTTTATTTTGCTACAGGATCTCACTAAGTTGCTCAGGCTAACTTAGGATCCTCCTGCCTCAGCCTCCTGAGTAGCTACCACACAGTGCTCAAAGCCTGTTTTTTTTTATTTGTTTTTTTTAACAGCTGTTCAGAACATAGCACACTCACCTGAGCATCAAATTGTCCATAGCGGCTCTTACACGGTGACCACAGAGCCCAGTATTTGTGACAGAGAACCCAGAACACCTAAAACATTTACCAAGTGTCCGCTGAGAGGAAAGGTTGCTTGCCTCTGATCTGCATTTTACTCCGTTAGCTTCCTTTTGTTAATTCTACCAGCTCCATTAAGAAATATCCACTGTGGCTACTTAAAAAAAAAATGTCTTTTTAGTTGTAGATGGACACGATACCTTATTTTAATTTACTTATTATTTATATGTGGTGCCTCATACATGCTATGCAAGCACTCTACCACTGAACAGCCCCACCCAGCTGTAGCTATTTTTAAAAGAAAAAGAAGAAACACTTTTCTTGATCTTAACATAAGTCATAACATTAGGTGACAAAGCAAGAAATTGGATTTGATGCAGTTTGTGATGTTTATTTCAAAAAAATTTATCAAGCACTTATGAAAGTAGAAAAAAGTATGATATAATTTTACACCTCTTTCTACTGTCTTACTGACCTAAGGGCATAGAATACTAATTCTCAGGACATATAGTACTAAACTAATTTTGTTTATAGTTCAATTACTGAACCACTTCAATGCCTGTTGGTAAATTTATTAACATTTATTAAGTAAAAATATTTCACTTAAGGCAATATAAAACATCAAAAGAAAATATTATGCAAGAGAAAAACTAAATAACATATTCTTATTACACATTGTTTTATTGATGAGCTTCCAAATCCTCTATTCTATTTGAATTCTGTTTGAATTGAGTTTTCGGGGTATAATTATTTTTATTTATTTAGGGAGTCTTTGGGTATTTAGGACATACCTTTAGTAACTGGTTTGTTTTAAGCTTCTAACTTGAAACATTATACCCAGGTTCTGATTTTAGTGGTCCTATTACATCATACATGAGTTATTTTATTGTAGGAAAGAAACGAAGGAGATGGAAGAGCCTTCTCTGTGGAGTCCTTAGCTTTCTACATTAGGAAGACCCACCCAGGCCACACTGGTCAGCAGAGCTGCGGCCTCTTCCAACCCAGTGAAGCAGAATTAGTGAGTCCATTCTGGGAGTTTGTGTAAATGCACAGTACCCAGTTAAAAGCTCGCAGGTGTTCTAGAAGGTTCTGGAATGTTCTCAGAGGTTGTGGGGAGAAGTTCCAGAGAGGAGTGTGGCTCAAATCAGGGACTCTGGTGTTACAACCAACTAGTCCTCCCAGTCGATGCTGATTGGGCCACCAGTAAGCACATGGCTCTGCGGGCCCTCCAAGTCCTCTCCTTCCTCTGCCGAACGCCGCACTCTCCGGTGGCAACCCTGGGCACAACGGGAACGCTGGTCCAGCATCCCACAGACAAGAACCCGGCAGTGCAGGAACACTTCCTGAAAAGGTGATAATGAGCCTCATTAAATAAAAATAGATGCCACTGCCAGGCTCAGTGGCGCACACCTGTAGTCCCAGCAGCTTGGGAGCTGAGGCAGGAGGATGGCAAGTTCAAAGCCAGCCCCAGCAATGGCAAGGTGCTGAGCAACTGTCTCTAAGTAAAATACAAAATAGGGCTGGGTGTGTGGCTCAGTGGTCAAATGCCCCTGAGTTCAATCCCTGGTCCTCCCACCCCCCCCCCAAAAAAAAAAAAAAAAAAGAAAACAGATGCCCCTGTGAGGGACCCATAGAAGCCAGACACAACACTAAATGTCCACAAATGTCCTCTCAGTCCTAATAGGACACTCTGAGCTAGACATGACCCCATCCCTATTTTACTGAGACTTAGTAAGAAACATTTCCAGTTAACATATTTGATAATGTGTGAAGTTGGAATTTGAGTCACATGGATAATTTAAAACCTGCACCAGTAACTTCTGTTTTTGGCTGGGGCAGAAGAGAGTTTTGTGAAGCAACATCTCATTCTTCACATCAAGGTCTGGGAAAAACACTGGCTCCTGTGCTTCTTTGGTGACCTAAGACTTCTCTATAAGAAGCTGCCTGAGGCTCACTGCCCAGAGGAGGAGGGGATGAGGATTAGGCACCACTTCAGCAGGCCTTCAGGAAGGACAGGGACACACATACAGGAGGCATGAGAAAGAATGGCACCTTCTGACTTCCTTTATTTTATCTATCTATCTATCTATCTATCCATCCATCCATCCATCCATACTGGGGTGTGCCATTTAACTGAGCTACATCTCCAGCCCTTTCTATGTTTTTAATTTTGAAATAGAGTCTGGCCTTGCTGAGGCTGGCCTTGAACTTGTGGTCCTCCTGCCTCAGCCTCCAGAGCTGCTGGGATTATAGGCATGAAACACCACACCTGGCCCTCTGGCTTCCTTTAGCTTAAAGACTTCAACTACTGTAATGATGACAAAAAAAATTCCATGTTGTCACACTAAAGCCTTTTTGGTATACACTCTTCTAATCTTTATCCCTGTGTGTGTGTGTGTGTGTGTGTGTGTGTATATATATATATATATATATATATATATATATATATATATATATTTAATGTAGCATATTCAATATGCACATAAAAATCCCTATGACAGAGAAAAGGCCCAGTGGCCCGCGGCGGAACAGAGCTTCCAATCACTCCTGCAAGGTAGGCGGGCCTGCGACCCACCTGCAGAAGAGGAGCAGCGGCCTGCTGAGAGGCAGAGCGGCCCCCTCCCCCTGCGCCGGCAAGGTAGAGGGAACTGTGACCACCCACAGAGCAGGCCCAGCGGCCTGCTGAGGGGCAGAGCCGCCCCCCACCCCCTGCGCCTGCCAGGTAGGCGGAACTGTGACCACCGACAGAAAAGGCCCAGTGGCCCGCGGCGGCACAGAGCTTCCAATCACTCCTGCAAGGTAGGCGGGCCTGCGACCCACCGGCAGAAGAGGAGCAGCGGCCTGCTGAGAGGCAGTGTCGCCCCCTCCCCCTGCGCCGGCAAGGTAGACGGAACTGTGACCACCCACAGAACAGGCCCAGCGGCCTGCTGAGGGGCAGAGCGGCCCCCCACCCCCCCGCGCCTGCCAGGTAGGCAGAACTGTGACCACTGACAGAAAAGGCCCAGTGGCCCGCGGAGGGGCAGAGCTTCCAATCACTCCTGCAAGGTAGGCGGGCCTGCAACCCACCGGCAGAAGAGGAGCAGCGGCCTGCTGAGAGGCAGAGCCGCCCCCTCCCCCCGCGCCTGCAAGGTAGACGGAACTGTGACCACCATCAGAACAGGCCAGACCTGCAACCGACAGACAGAACAGGCCCAGTGGCCTGAGGAAGGGTAGAGCTGCCCCGCCCCCCGAGCCTGCAAGGTAGGCGGACCTGCGACCCACTGGCAGAACAGCCCCAGAGGCCTGCAGAGGGGCAGTGCCGCTGCCTGCGCCTGCAAAGTAGGCAGAACTGCGACCACCGACAGAACAAGCCTAGCGGCCCGCAGAGGGACAGAGCCGCCTCCCGCGCCTGCAAGGTAGGCAGACCTGCTACCGACCGGCAGAGCAGGCCCAGTGGCCTGCCGGCGTGGTAGGCACATTGCCCCAATTGGAGGAGGGGCAGAGCCGCCGCCCGTGCCTGCGAGGGAGACTTTGCAACTATACAAGACCAATATAAATATATAGGGGGGAAATTCAATAGCACAACAGTTTCACCAAGTAGAAAGGAACGCGAACAGTATGAAGAGACAAGGAAAGAAAGGTCCACAAGCAATGCAGGTCAACTCAACGTTAGAAGAGGTAATAGCTGCAGCAGATGGAATGTCAGATAAAGAATTCAGGATATACATGCTTCAGATGATCTGGAGTCTCAAGGAAGACATCAGACAGCAAAATCAGACAATGAAAGATCACTTCAACAATGAATTACATAAACAAATCCAAGAAGCAAAAGATCAAATATACAGGGAGATAGAGGTTATAAAAAACAAACAAACAGAAATCCTAGAAATGCAGGAAGCAATAAACCAACTTAAAAACTCAATTGAGAATACTACCAGCAGAGTAGAACACTTAGAAGATAGAACATCAGACAATGAAGATAAAGTATTTCAACTTGAAAAGAACATAGACAGCTCAGCAAGACTGTTAAGAAACCATGAGCAGAACATCCAAGAAATATGGGATAACATCAAGAGACCAAATTTAAGAGTCATTGGGATACAGGAAAGGACAGAGTTTCAAACCAAAGGAATGAGCAATGTATTCAATGAAATAATACGAGAAAACTTCCCAGACTTGAAGAATGAGACAGAATCCCAAATCCTAGAAGCCTACAGGACGCCGAATGTGCAAAATCATAAGAGACCCACACCTAGACACATTATAATGAAGATGCCCAACATACAGAATAAGGAGAGAATTTTAAAAGCTACAAGAGAAAGGAAGCAGATCACATTTAGGGGTAAGCCAATCAGGATAACAGCCGATCTTTCAACACAGACTCTGAAAGCTAGAAGATCCTGGAATAACATATTTCAAACACTGAAAGAAAATGGGTTCCAACCAAGAATTGTGTTTCCAGCGAAATTAAGCTTCAGGATGGAAGATGAAATTAAAACCTTCCACGATAAACAAAAGTTAAAAGAATTTGCAGATAGAAAACCATCTCTTCTAAACATCCTTGGCAAAACATTACAGGAAGAGGAAATGGAAAATAATAATGAAAACCAACAGTGGGAGGTAGGACAGTAAAGGGGGGAAAAATAATCAAAGAGGAAAACAAACCATGTTTAGTAACAGAAATAAACAAATATGGCTGGAAGAACAACCCATATCTCAATAATAACCCTAAATGTTAATGGCTTAAACTCACCAATCAAGAGACACAGGCTAGTAGAATGGATCACAAAACAAGACCCAACAATATGCTGCCTACAGGAGACGCATTTGATAGGAAAAGACATACATAGGCTGAAGGTGAAAGGTTGGGAAAAATCATATCACTCATATGGACTTCGGAAACAAGCAGGAGTGTCCATACTCATATCAAATAAAATAGATTTCAAGCCAAAGTTAATCAAAAGGGATAAAGAGGGACACTACATACTGCTTAAGGGACCCATACACCAACAAGACATAACAATCATAAATATATATGCCCCAAACAATGGTGCAGCTATGTTCATCAAACAAACTCTTCTCAAGTTCAAGAGTCTAATAGACCACCATACAATAATCATGGGAGACTTCAACACACCTCTCTGGCCACTGGACAGATCTTCCAAACAAAAGTTGAATAAGGAAACTATAGAACTCAATAACACAATTAATAACCTAGACTTAATTGACATATATAGAATATACCACCCAACATCAAGCAGTTACACTTTTTTTCTCAGCAGCACATGGATCCTTCTCAAAAATAGATCATATATTATGTCACAGGGAAACTCTTAAACAATACAAAGGAGTAGAGATAATACCATGCATCCTATCTGATCATAATGGAATGGAACTGAAAATCAACGATAAAAGAAGGAAGGAAAAAGAATACATCACTTGGAGAATGAGCAATAGGTTACTGAATGATCAATGGGTTATAGAAGACATCAAGGAGGAAATTAAAAAATTCTTAGAGATTAATGAAAACACTGACACAACATATTGGAATCTATGGGACACATTGAAATCAGTTCTAAGAGGAAAATTCATTGCTTGGAGTTCATTTCTTAAAAAAAGAAAAAAACAACAAATAAATGATCTCATACTTCATCTCAAAATCCTAGAAAAAGAAGAGCAAAACAACAGCAAAAGAAGTAGAAGGCAAGAAATAATTAAAATCAGAGCTGAAATTAATGAAATCAAAACAAAAGAAACAATTGAAAAAATTGACAAAACTAAAAGTTGGTTCTTTGAAAAAATAAACAAAATTGACAGACCCTTAGCCATGCTCGCGAAGAGAAGAAGAGAGAGAACTCAAATTACTAGCATACGGGATGAAAAAGGCAATATCACAACAGACACTTCAGATATACAGAAGATAATCAAAAATTATTTTGAATCCTTATACTCCAATAAATTAGAAGATAGTGAAGGCATCGATAAATTTCTTAAGTCATATGATCTGCCCAGATTGAGTCAGGAGGATACAGACAACCTAAACAGACCAATATCAATTGAGGAAATAGAAGAAACCATCAAAAGACTACCAACTAAGAAAAGCCCAGGACCGGATGGGTATACAGCAGAGTTTTACAAAACCTTTAAAGAGGAACTAATACCAATACTTTTCAAGCTACTTCAGGAAATAGAAAAAGAGGGAGAACTTCCAAATTCATTCTACGAGGCCAACATCACCCTGATACCTAAACCAGACAAAGACACTTCAAAGAAAGAAAACTACAGACCAATATCTCTAATGAACCTAGATGCAAAAATCCTCAATAAAATTCTGGCGAATCGGATACAAAAACATATCAAAAAAATTGTGCACCATGATCAAGTAGGATTCATCCCTGGGATGCAAGGCTGGTTCAATACACGGAAATCAATAAATGTTATTCACCACATCAATAGACTTAAAAATAAGAACCATATGATCATCTCGATAGATGCGGAAAAAGCATTCGACAAAGTACAGCATCCCTTTATGTTCAAAACTCTAGAAAAACTAGGGATAACAGGAACATACCTCAATATTGTAAAAGCAATCTATGCTAAGCCTCAGGCTAGCATCATTCTGAATAGAGAAAAATTGAAGGCATTCCCTCTAAAATCTGGAACAAGACAGGGATGCCCTCTCTCACCACTTCTGTTCAACACAGTTCTTGAAACACTGGCCAGAGCAATTAGACAGACGAAAGAAATTAAAGGCATCAAAATAGGAAAAGAAGAACTTAAATTATCACTGTTTGCAGATGACATGATTCTATACCTAGCAGACCCAAAAGGGTCTACAAAGAAACTATTAGAGCTAATAAATGAATTCAGCAAAGTGGCAGGATATAAAATCAACACGCATAAATCAAAGACATTCCTGTATATCAGCGACAAATCCTCTGAAATGGAAATGAGGACAACCACTCCATTCACAATATCTTCAAAAAAAATAAAATACTTGGGAATCAACCTAACAAAAGAGGTGAAAGACTTATACAATGAAAACTACAGAACCCTAAAGAGAGAAATAGAAGAAGATCTTAGAAGATGGAAAAATATACCCTGTTCATGGATAGGCAGAACTAACATCATCAAAATGGCGATATTACCAAAAGTTCTCTATAGATTTAATGCAATGCCAATCAAAATCCCAATGGCATTTCTTGTAGAAATAGAGAAAGCAATCATGAAATTCATATGGAAAAATAAACGACCCAGAATAGCAAAAACAACTCTAAGCAGGAAGTGTGAATCAGGCGGTATAGCGATACCAGACTTCAAACTATACTACAGAGCAATAGTAACAAAAACAGCATGGTACTGGTACCAAAACAGGCGGGTGGACCAATGGTACAGAATAGAGGACACAGAAACCAATCCACAAAACGACAACTACCTTATATTTGATAAAGGGGCTAAAAGCATGCAATGGAGGAAGGATAGCATCTTCAACAAATGGTGCTGGGAAAACTGGAAATCCATATGCAACAAAATGAAACTGAATCCCTTTCTCTCGCCATGCACAAAAGTTAATTCAAAATGGATCAAGGAGCTTGATATCAAATCAGAGACACACCGTCTGATAGAAGAAAAAGTTGGCTACGATCTACATACTGTGGGGTCAGGCTCCAAATTCCTCAATAGGACACCCATAGCACAAAGGTTAATAACTAGAATCAACAAATGGGACTTACTCAAACTAAAAAGTTTTTTCTCAGCAAAAGAAACAATAAGAGAGGTAAATAGAGAGCCTACATCCTGGGAACAAATCTTTACTCCTCACACTTCAGTAGAGCCCTAATATCCAGAGTATACAAAGAACTCAAAAAATTAGACAATAAGAGAACAAACAACCCAATCAACAAATGGGCCAAGGACCTGAACAGACACTTCTCAGAGGAGGACATACAATCAATCAACAAGTACATGAAAAAATGCTCACCATCTCTAGCAGTCAGAGAAATGCAAATCAAAACCACCCTAAGATACCATCTCACTCCAGTTAGATTGGCAGCCATTATGAAGTCAAACAACAACAAGTGCTGGCGAGGATGTGGGGAAAAGGGTACACTTGTACATTGCTGGTGGGACTGCAAATTGGTGCAGCCAATTTGGAAAGCAGTATGGAGATTTCTTGGAAAGCTGGGAATGGAGCCACCATTTGACCCAGCTATTCCCCTTCTCGGTCTATTCCCTAAAGACCTAAAAAGAGCATGCTACAGGGACACTGCTACATCGATGTTCATAGCAGCACAATTCACAATAGCAAGACTGTGGAACCAACCTAGATGCCCTTCAGTAGACGAATGGATAAAAAAAATGTGGCATTTATACACAATGGAGTATTACTCTGCATTAAAAAATGACAAAATCATAGAATTTACAGGGAAATGGATGGCATTAGAGCAGATTATGCTAAGTGAAGCTAGCCAATCCCTAAAAAACAAATGCCAAATGTCTTCTTTGATATAAGGAGAGTAACTAAGAACAGAGTAGGGTCGAAGAGCATGAGAAGAAGATTAACATTAAACAGGGATGAGAGGTGGGAGGGAAAGGGAGAGAGAAGGGAAATTGCATGGAAATGGAAGGAGACCCTCAGAGTTATACAAAAGTACATACAAGAGGAAGTGAGGGGAAAGGGAAAAATAATACAAGGGGGACAAATGAATGTCAGTAGAGGGGGCAGAGAGAGAAGAGGGGAGGGGGGATAGTAGAGGATAGGAAAGGCAGCAGAACACAACAGACACTAGTATGGCAATATGTAAATCAATGGATGTGATTCTGCAATCTGTATATGGGGTAAAAATGGGAGCTCATAACCCACTTGAATCGAAGTGTGAAATATGATATATCAAGAACTATGTAATGTTTTGAACAGCCAACAATAAAAAATTTAAAAAAAAATCCCTATGACACTTTTCATGTCTGCTTTTCTCATTTTTATCATTTTAATAACTGCTTAATATTGAATTAAATTTATATACCCTCAGCTTAGTTTGTGGACTTCCTTCCTTCCTTAAAATGATGTCTACAAACGCAACCAAACCACAAACCATTTGTTTTGGTTTTGTCTTTGAGAAACTGCCATTAGAATTAGAATTTTTAGATAAAAGAATATGATGATTTAATGGTTATAATTATACATTATCAGATAACTTTCCAGAAAGTGTGCCAATTTGTAGGGCTACTGTATACTTCTCCTTATAACCATCCAAGTGTTTTAATTTGTAATTTTTATAGTTTTGATACATATAAAGTGGTGTCTTGAAATTGGCATTCTACTGTTTTCACTTCCCATTTCCCTGTCTGCTCTGGGAGTTTCCTGTCCACCTCCTTTGCCTGCAGTTGACCGCACTCTGGTTTCTTCATCCACATCTGCTCCCCAGATCTCAAACTACCATCCTATAGTATATTCTCTTTGAAGAAGCACAGTTACTGGGGCAGGGGGGCAGGCACTTGTGACATGCATGGAGGTGTTAAGCTTCTTGGTGGCCAGTTTCCCTGTATTTTCTCAGGGATCTTAGAATATCACACACTGGGACACCAAAAAGGAAGCTCAGCTCTGGGGTGACAAGATAGAAGTGTTCGGCTCACCTTGTGGTCTTTGCCCACAAACTTGAAGACGGGGACCTGGAAGTGCTTGGCGAGGTGATCCCGGGATGAGTACTGCTTCACCGAGTCATCCGAGACGCAGCTGGAAGTAGCACGGACAGCACGTAAGACGGGAGCATTTCCACAGAGCTGGAAAAACAATCCTGCCAACACATCTGGCCCAGGGGGAGGAAAGTGGGTGGAGCGGGCTGGGCTGCACTCAGCTTTTTGAGAATGAAGGAAAAATGTCATTCCCTTCCTGTGGAGGCCTCGGCAGGCACAGCCCTGCTCGCTGAGTGAGTCTGACCATACCTTCGTCTGATGAGCCTACAAATGGGCCCCTGCATTTCCTGGGGGGTGAATATGTTTAAGTATTAGCAACACACATAACATTTATTTCAAAAAGACACCAACCACTAAAGGGGATACCATGGTGGCGCACCCTGTAATCCCAGCGGCTCAGGAGGCTGAGGCAGGAGGATGGCGAGTTCAAAGCCAGCCTCAGCAAAAGTGAAGTTCTAAGCAACTCAGTGAGACCCTGTCTCTAAATAAAATACAAAATAGGACTGGGGATATGGCTCAGTGGCCAAGTGGCCCTGAGTTCAATTCCTGCTACGCCCCCTCCCAAAAAAGTGAACATGGCACAATCCAAGCATCAAAAAACTGGTACATATTTAACTTAAGGAATAACTACTGGGGAGAAGTCATTCACCTCAAGTTGTCTTAATTCCTCTTTTTCCAAATGTCATGATAAGCTTCAAGGTGAAGGGCTTGAGGGTTCACCTCAGGGTTAGCTGGGGAAAAGATGCGTGACGGATTCTCCCTGTCATGATTTTAGTCACATCTTTAGATGAGCGCTTTCTCCTACAGCCAAGGATCACATTTGCGTTGTTTGTCCCCTTCTAAATGCTAAAGGGACCCTTTTTTACCTGGGCATAGTTGTCTTTTAATGGGTGTCTCATAGTTTGATACCAGGCCAATAAAAAAGTGGGTATCAGAAACAAAAGTCTATGAAATGAGGTTCCAGCTCCATATGCTTAAGGACGGTGATCTAGTTCATTGTTAACTACTGTTTTGCTGCTGTTGAAAAATTTCATACAGTTGTTGAAAATAAGGAATCTCGACTTATATTACTACTGATACTTTATTCCACCAAGTTGGAGAGGATCTAAACAGATGATCTGGTTTCTGCTGTTTCTTATATCTATTCATTTTTATTTTCTTGAGGTAAAGGTAATTTCTACCTTCTTCCAGTTATGTTGTAAGTATTGTTTGCACACTTAACTGTGCAAGACCCTCTGCTGAGTGCTGCAGAGGGACATGAAAATGAGCAATGCTGGGGCTGGGCTGTAGCTCCGTGGCAGAGTGCTTATCTAGCATGCACAGGCATTGGGTTTGATCCCTAGCACCACAAAAAATAAAAATAAAAAGGAGTAATATCAGCAGGCATGATGGCGCAGGCCTGTAATCCCAGAGAATCCTGAAGCAGGAGGATCATAAGTCCAAGGTCAACCTCAGTAACTTAATGAGGCCCTGAGCAATTTAGCAAGATCCTGTCTGAAAATAAAAATAAAAATAAATAAATAATAAAAAGGATTGGGGAGGTAGCTCAGTGGTAAAGTGGTTCAGGGTTCACTCCTCAGTACCTAAAAAAAAAAAAAAAAGCCCATGCTAGCTTAGTATCTAGATATCTAGGTTAACAATAGTAACACTATTGTTAGTGTTACAGCATCTTCCATTTGTTTATCTAAAATACTATTATCCTTGGGCTGGGGTTGTGGCCCAGTGGCAGAGCACTTGCACCTCACATATGAGGCCCTGGGTTCAATCCTCAGGACCACATAAAAATAAATAAATAAAATAAAGGTATTGTGTCCATCTACAACTAAAAAAATTTTTAAAATATCATTATCCTTATTTAAAAGAGAAAATGATATCATATAACAGAATAGAATCCAGGACAAATTTCTACTCTTGATTTATTGTTTGCTATAATTAGAGAATACCAGTTCTGACAACTCCAAGTTCATATCCTAAAAGAAAGTGATATAGGAGAAGCCAAAATAGTTATTTATGAAAATGTTGTTCAACACTTGACTTTAGAATCCAATGTTTCTTTTTCTGAAATTCACTTTCTAATTATATTTTAGACTAGCATTAAATTGTCTTGCATTCTCAGAGGGTGTACCAACTAAAATCAGTGGGAAGTGAATTGGACATGTTCTTCCTCAGGAGATAACTGGCCTGATTTAAATGTAAGCTAAAGGCAATGAATAATTTTTAAAATGATTATCACCAAATAATTCATGAATAGAAGTAAAGTGCATTATGTTTATTTTCGGTTTGTGAACTAGCCCCAAATTACTGGTATGCTCATTTATAATTCTCTTAACAAATATTTAATGATGCCCCACCACCACCACCAATTCTGCTAAGCATTGAGGAAGAAAGAAAGGGAAAGGGAAAGAGGGCTTTTAGATCACCATGGGACACAAAGGGGAAGGCTTCAAGGAGGAAGTAAACCCCTGCTCAATCTTGAAGGGCCAAAAAGAATCAGATAGAAGAAAAGGTGGGAAGAAGATGCCCGGCAGAGGAAATAGCACGTGCCACATCAGGAGGCGACAAGGAATGCCAGTGTGAATTGCCAGTAACTCCATCTGGCAGAAGCAGGAATTGGAAGAGGCCAAGGTCAGAGGCTGAGGGCTGCAGCCCTGCTGAGTGGGGTTATCTCCTGGTCTATCCCTCTTTTCCCTATCATGGTGCTATTTGCCTGCGTACCATATGGGTTTTCAATTCTCACATTTGCCCTTTTCTTTTGATACACACACACACACATATTCTCTTTTATATTTGCTAAGGGTTAGAAAAATAAATAGGGTAAATTCTTAGAACTGTATAAAACAAAAAGTCTAAATAACAAATATATAAGCAAATTTCACATATATTATTATTATTATTTTTAAAGGTAAAGCATTCTTTTTTAAAAAAACTTTATTTTATTTATTTACTTTTATGTGGTGCTGAGAATTGAACCGAGGGCCCCGCACATGCTAGGCAAGCGCTCTACCACTGAGCCACAACCCCAGCCCCCAGTATGTGAATTATGATTGTTACTTTCTTAAAAAGTATATATGAGGGTTAGGGTTGTGGCTCAGCGGAAGAGTGCTTGCCTAGCACATATGAGGCACTAGGTTCCATCCTCAGCACCACATAAAGATAAATAAATAAAATAAAGGTATTGTGTCCATCTACAACTAAAAAAAAAATTTAAAAGAATATATGAGGGGCAGGAGAAAACATTTAGGGCATGAGAAATGTTCATGATGTTGATTACAGGAATGGTTTCACAGTGTTTATGCTGGAACCTAACAAACTATAGTCTTTAAACATGTCCACTCATTGTAGTTGAAGAACACTCCATTAAGGAAGTTAAAAAAAATTAAAAAGGAGCAAAAGTCCTCCTTAATCAGCACTAAGTGTGTGGAAGAGAGAGAGAGAGAGAGAGAGAGAGAGAGAGAGAGAGAGAGAGAGAGAGAGAGAGAGAGAAAAGAAAAAAAATGATGCTTCTGCTTTCATTTTAAAACTTTCTGGGAATCACTTAAATATGACAAGAAATCCAAAGGGCTACAGATCCCCTCCATCACAGACCCTGCCATGACTGACCTCCCAAGGCTGCTCAGAATGATGAATTGTCCCTGTTGTGAAAATGAGCCAACAAGGCTGCAGGAATCTGAGGCTGAAAGCCCTCCTGGAAAACAACTAAATTTACCCACCAAAGGTAAGAAGGAGCCATTAAAACGTTTTCAGGAGGGCTGTGATGAGATCATAGTTTCCTCTCCAATGGATTCCCAGGGGACTTCGTGGAGCTGAGGTTTTTGAGGGGCGGGTAGAAAGCCATTTTCCTGGTCCAGGGCTGGAATTAAGACAACAGGAGTAGCAGAGAGAGAGGCCTGGTGATTGGGTTGGGTGTTGCTTTTTTTAAATAAGTTTCTCAGTTGATCCTAATAAGCACCAAGGGTTGAAAAATCACTGTGCAAGGGATTGAAAGCAGCAGGTGAAGGCTGTGGTGAGAGATGAGAAGATGCTAAAGCAAACTAAAAACTTCCAAGAGCCTGCAGGCCAATAGTACAGGGAAGAACCCAGGACTCACTTGTGGGGCACTTACTGGACCATTCCCATGCTGGGCAGCAGCAGCAGCTCCTGACCCCGTGTGAGACTTGTCCCAAATGACATTTAGAAGGAGGAAGAAACTCATGAGATAACATTATGAGTTTGGGGTGTGATTGTGATTTTCCAGGGAAAAGTAGGCAATAGTTGTTAGCATTCAGATTTTCAATGATACCTCAACGTACCTACAGCACTCACTAAGGATCCTCAGGAGGATCCTTATTAAGAGAGGAGTGTACTCTTGCTGCTTTGAGATAGGCAAGGACCAGAATGGGGGCAAAATGGAGGATACACTGTCAGGCCTTAATTCATAATCTGTTACTAACTATCTCTTCCTACTCTTCCCCCCCCCCACCCCACATTGCAGTGTGTTTTCTCACCCTCCTGTTCTTTTTTTTTTTTTTTTAATACATTTATTTAATTTATTTATTTTTATGTGGTGCTGAGGATCAACCCCAGTGCTCAGCATGTGCTAGGCAAGTGCTCTGCTGCTGAGCCACAACCCCAGCCCCCACCCTCCAATTCTTAAACCAACCACAGGGACCAGGTGTAGGATGGCACCAAGACAGGTCCCTTCCTTTGTTAGCAGGCAGCCTAAATTTTTTTCTCCCTTAGTGCTGTTCCCCCTGTCCTTGAATTAAAACTCCAAATTCTTGCCTGTGTGTTCTTGCTCTTGGGCTTCATTTCATTTCTTTTGACTTTGGGTGGAAAGTTCCTGGCTCCTGTGTCAGCTTCACCTTCTCTTGCCCATGTGATCTCAGCCACCCCAACAGGCTCAGCACCTCAGACACCCAGCCTCCTCTGATCCTACAGTCCCAGCTATCAACGGAGCTGTTCCCTGTCTTCCTTCTAGTCTTGACCTTGTTCCTGAGCCTGATACACACATCCAGCTGCCCACTGACCTGCCCCTCCTAGGTATCCTGCAGGTATTAAAAATGGAAAATTATTCAATATACTATTTTGTTCCATCAAATTCGATATTTGTATTTCCAAATTGCTATTCTGCATGTTGTTTTGGTTAATGGTACCAGTTAGTTACTTTGGAGTTTTTTCTTTTTCTTTCTTTCTTTCTTTCTTTTTTTTTTTTTTTTTTTTGTATTAGGGACTGAACCCAGGGCACTTTACCACTGAGTCACATCCCCAGCCCTTTTTATTTTTATTTTGAGACCGGGTCTCACTAAGTTACTGAGGCTGGCTGAACCTGTGATCCTCCTGCTTCAGCCTCCCGAGCCACTGAGATTACAGGCGTGTGACACGGCGCCCAATATCATTTTGTGCTCTCCTTTCTTTCCCATGTCTTCACCTCCAAGATGTTAATAAAGGGCTCCTGAATGAATAAACATCTGGTGATAGCCTGAACTGCTGGAGGGTGGGGCTCATAGTTACCCGTCCTGGATCAGGTAGTACTTGAGGATCTCGTCGACCTTGGCGGTGGGGGTGGCAAAGCAGCTCTCCACCAGGCTCTCCAGGCCGCTCACGTGCACCAGGGGCTCGATGCCAAAGTAGAGGGAGTCGCGAAGTTTGAGGGTGGGCAGAGCTTCCCGGTACGGCTCTTCAAACTCATTGTCCTTGAAGATCTCCAGGGTGAACGGGAAGATGCCGTGATTCCGGCTCATGATTTCCAGGGGGGAGTTCCGAAGGTTGGGAACGTATCCTTCAGAGATGGTGTACAGGCGGGGAAACTCGCAGGTCACCGGGATCAGCAGTTTGCTGGTCCGTATGATGATGTCCCCACTGCTCCCTGGGGTCTGCTTGGGTAGACCTGTCACCAGGTTGCTGGCCACGATTTTGTCATTCACCACCTGAGCCAGGCCAGGGCAAGGAGAGGAAGAGATTTTGTTTATTTCTACAGAGATGTCCCCCCCCCGCCCCACTTCTCACATTAGCTTTCTCCAAACATCTGTTTATATCAAAACACACCATTTGGTTGTCTGAACTGGAGGCTTTATTTTTTATAGCCCTATTAGTGAGACAGCCTGACTGAGAGTTTTATGTGCTACTTCTTGATTAACGCACACATTCCTTTGGAGCATTGCCTATAAAACCTGATGCATGTGGATTCAGCAAATTCCAAGCTCTGGTATTTTAGAAAAGGGTGGCATCTGCAAGTTATTTTTTCAGGAATTCTGGACCTGGCAGTCCTGCTGCAGGCACAGCCTTGTGCAGGACTCATCCACGCCCAGGTGCAGGCGCTCACATCAGTGCAGATGATTTTCAGATCTTCATCTCCAATGCCATCCTCTCTGCCATGCACCAGAGAGTGCTGCCAACATGATGGTGGCATTTACTTTGATTATCCACAGAAAGAATCCACACAACCTGCCTAAAGCGGGACCATGTGTGAACTCCTTGCCAGACAGGCAGCTCTGAGCGGTCACCTCGGCACAGGCTTGAATATTCCCCTCTCTCAGACTTTTCTCATTGGTGCCCACCTAAAAGCTTCTTTCTTGTCCTCTGCTTCTGAGTGAGTCCTGCACACATTTCCACCCTAATCCAAGTCCCACTTGTCCCCTTACGGGACTCCTAGAGTCCCTGTCATCTATCTCACAGTTCATCTCTTATTTATATTTTATATGTTGTCATCTCAGGGCAGCTGCACAAGTTCCTATGAGACAGGCATCTTATTTCAATGCCTCTCAGACTTGCTGGCATAGGACTGTGTGCAATATTTGGATGAAAGTATAAACCTTTTACCTCCACCTGCTTTGGTACTTGAACTCATTCACCACATCACAAATGAACCATCATCTCAATTAATCACTTTCTTCAAATAAAATGACTGTTCAAAGGGGATAGAGCCAGCCTCCTAGTGCCACCGGTGCTGATGCACGCAGGAAAATACCTGCATGTATGGGAGACAGAGGGCTATTTGAGAACAGGAATGGCAGAACTCTTAATTCCATATTCTCACCCTGACAGCACCATAGCACGTGTTCAATAATGTGTTTATTAATTGAATGACATAGGTGTTTGGGGCTCAGTTCTTTTGCGTGGAGATGTCTCATCTATGACACAAGCCCTACCGTATCCCTCTGCCAACCACCCCCCAACCAGCTTTTGGCATTTTCCCAAGTGCCCACAGGGGGGAACCTACATCGACCATGGTGCCACATGTCTTGAGGGAGAAGACGATGTTGACGTGGGTGCCATTGGACACTCCTCGGCAGGAGGTATTGGTCAGGAAGAGCTCCAGGCCACCGACCAGCTCCCTGGGGATGCTCACTTCAATGGCACTCGACTTGCACAACACGGGGACTGCATGAAAGAGGGCTGCTGTTAAAACCGTGACCCAGCTGGGCTCGGTGGCACACACATGCAATCCCAGAGGCTTGAGAGGCAGAGACAGGAGGATCACAGGTTCAAAGCCAGCCTCAGCAATTTAGCAAAGCCCCAAGCAACTTAGCAAGACCATTTATTTGTCTCAAACAAAGAGCTGGGGAGGTGGCTCAGTGGTTAAGTGCTCCTGGGTTTAATACCTCGTGAATAAATAAATAAAACCTGAATTGGGAGGAAAGGTAAGGAAGGTTTCTGGGAAAAAATGATGTCCACGTCACCTGCTCTGAAATCAATGAAGTTCAAAACAAGTTGGTGAATAAAACCAGGATTCTTAACTCCCAAGGTAATGGCCAAGTAATGCTCCTCAAATATATTGTTCCTCAAAATAGGAAATATCATATTCAAGTGTCATTTCAGCAAACATTTGGTTCAATATGTGGCTAGCATAACTCCATTAAATGAAACACCTAGAGGGTTAGCTTTTAGCACCAACATAATTTACTGGCAATACAGAAAAGCACTGCTTTGATACAGGCTTAAATGACACAATGACTCTGCTTTGATTTTACTGTTAATTATTGCCCCATAAAACAGAGGTAATAAACACAGTATTAGTGCGTTTGAGGAAGGGTTCCAAATTGTCCCTGCATTGCTCAGTAAACCATAAACTCTGACTGTAAACTCCACTTCAGCTTAATATTAAAAAGATTACTTTTCCTCAACATTTCTGTGTTTATTTCTCCAAATCCTACAAATACTTAATGGGTATTATCAGAATCCAATATGTGAAGACGCACCAGAACAATGGGAAATATATATTAAAAAAATAAGAAATAGATGCTAATTAACTATTTGCTAGATTAAAAATATTAATATTCTGGACATTAAGAAGTAAATTTTCCGATAATAGTTCCAGAGAACTGTGGATGGGAGAAGAACCTACTCTCTGGGGTGTGTTCAACTCAGCTTCGACTCTATTATCTGTTAGAAAAGAGAGCTGCATTGATGTCTTCAACTTCCAAATGTGTAGCTGTATTATTAGGCATAAAAATTAGAAAAAAATCAAAGGGAAACAGCAAAGGAAAGTCTGCTCTTGGGAAATCTTTTCCTAGAGATCTTTTTTTTGGAAAGCTTCCTGAATGACGACCCAGACATACAACTGCTCAAAGGGCTGTGTCCTGAAAGATGAGAATCTGACACACTTGAGGAGGGAGCCCAGAGGAGGAGGAAGTCTAAGTCAGAGCAGAGGTCAAGCCTGCCCATGTACTACCTTGGCAAGTGTGGTTGTCCTCAGATAGCACCAAGCCCCGGGGACATTCGCACTGGTAGCCCTTCTCCAACCCAAGGCAAGTATGGCTGCAGCCACCATTGTTATTATGGCATCCTTCAATGTCTGCAGTAGAAACGGAGAAAGGAAACGTTAGGTGATCCTCTTCTCTAAGGAGCCTGGCGCTGAGACAGAAACTCACAAGAAACCTGTTTATTAACGTTATAACTACAAAGAGCAATCTTGCAATATCCACAGCTCTGTTCTCTTAAGCTGGCCAGGAATTTCGTAGAATATCCTTCAATTTGGTTTTGTCTATGGATTGGGGATGTAGCTCAGTGTAGAGCACTTGCCCAGCATGTACAATGAACTCAATCCATGGGTTCAATCCTGAGTATCCAAGAAAAAAAGTAGATGGTTTTGTCTGATGTGTTTCTCACATCATGGTTAGTCATGGTTACAGTAAAGGTATGAATTGTAGAAGTAAGATCCAAAAGTTCTTTTTTAATTGCTGTAACATTTAATATACCCAATTTGAAATTTTTGGGGTGTTACAGGGTATAAATTCAACTAGGCCAGTGAAGTGGATTTGAGTTGCTGTGGGTTGGCTGGATCATGCTCCCTCTCCTAGAATCTCTAGGGACAAGAGCACTGGGGGTAAAGGACCTTGGGTTGACACTACATTATAAAAGTGAGCCCTGGAAGCTGAGGACGTGTCTCAGTGGCAGAGTGCTTGCCTAGCAGGCACAAGCCCTGGGTGAAATTCCCAGCACTGAAAAAAAAACGTCCTGGAAATATACTAAATCCTTTCAACCAAACTGATGTTGATATTTCTCATGGTTTAGATATGACGTATTCCCCCAAAAGCTCATGTGTGAGACAATGCAAGAAAGTTTAGAGGTGAAACAATTGGGTTATGAGAACCTTTACCTAATCAGTACATTAATCCCCTCAGGGGTGAACTGTAGGGAGTATAGGCAGGGAGGGCGTGGCTGGAGGGGTAGGTCACCCTGGGTGTGCATTTGGGGCTTATCTTTTGTCCTGATGAGGAGAGCTGGCTCTCTGTTTCCAGGTGCCATGTCCCCAGCTGCCTTCCTTTGCCATCTGCTTCTGCCATGGTGTTCTGCCTCACTTCGAGCCCCAAAAAATGGAGTCAGCCATCTATGGACTGAGACCTCTGGAACCATGAGTCCTCAAATAAACATTTCCTCCTATAATTGTTCTTGTCAGGACTTTTAGTCAACCGCAGCAAGAGAGCTGACTAAAACAACGTTCCTCTTATGAGGTGTTTTTTAAAAAATCTCTTTTAATGTTTTGCATTTTAGAAATAGACAAAAAGGAAAAATGCTCAGTTGAAAACTGGAGAAACTACCTTGCGATTTTAAACTTAGAGGAAAATAATTTTTGTGGACATTATCTTCTAGGTTAAGGGTTGTCAAAGTCTATTCTGTGATGTGCTGTTATATATAAAGTTTTATTGGCAAACAACCATGCCCAATTAAAAAAAAAAACCTATTGTCTATGGCAGCTTTCTCCCTACGAGACCAGAGTTGAGTAATTCTGACTGATTCTGTATGGTCCTTAGAGTCTAAAATATTTAATATCTGGTCTTTACAGAAAAAAAAATCGCTCACCCCTGTTCTAAGATAATCGAAAGAAATGTTTCAAATTATCTGAGAGGCACAGGGAAAGATGTAAACTGATTTATAGGTATAAATAAAACTATTAGTTTGATGATGGTTTAGAAAAATTAATTCTTTGGAACATGAGTAAATTAACTTGGAATAAATCAATTTTTGTGAAACTGTATAGAGAAAATAAATTTGCAATGAATTAATCTTTTCAAAACTTAAAAGGTATTTTAAGTTTATAAATCTGCATATTTTACCTGTTTATAAATCTGCATATTTTAAAAGAATATAAGCACTGTTTATAGTCTTTTGAAATAGCTGAAATTTTATGTAACAGTGTGGAAGAAAGCATAAAATATGTTACAAAATATGAAAATCAACATTAGTAGAAACTTTTTCCCCCCAAAAATGTCCTTTTTCCTATTTTTAGACAACTTCTAATGTTTTATTTATACTGGAGACTGAACTCAAGGCCTCATAAATGCTAGGCAAGTGCTCTACCACTGACCAAATTACCTTTCTTAAATCATTTTATTTCTCTAAGTTGTAATTTCAATATTTGTAAGACGAAGGGGGTCACCCTAAAATGTTCACTTGGGATACTTTCAGGCCTAAAAATGCAAAGCAAAAAATAAACTGAAAATCTGAATTGCCTTAAAGGATTTAAATTTCTCAAGAAGATATACCAAAGTGTTTAAAACAGGCATATCTAGCAAGGGGAGTTGTAGATCATTTTAATTATCTCCCTTTTACTCCTCCATATTTTTCCTACACTTTTACAATAAAAAAAATAAGAATTATTTTAAAACTTAAAAGGGCTGTTCATTGTTTTAAAATTATTTAATAGTCCCACTAAAGAAGCAAATATTTAGACTATCACTAAAATGTAAGGGTTACAAATAGGCATATTAATTCTGAAGTGTGACTCATAAATAATTTTTATCTTTTGCTAAAATATTTTTCAGTTATGGTTATTAGGTTTTAGGATTATTGAAGATTAACTGTATAGTTCCAATAAAGTGCTCATGAATAATTACAGATGTTCCTCATGGACCACTTCATGAATATTCAAATATGCACAAAATATGGCATAAAATAATTAAGATTTAGGGAGAATTTAGGACATTATCCTTCCTCAATAAAATTTTAAGTACATTTAGTCTTGTTAAAAGGGATAGCAGTTTAATATTTCAATTATATTCCCTTAGTTAATAAGTAAACTTTGTTGCATGAAATACATTTTGGGCACTAGCCATAATTTTTTCTTCTGGGTTAGTATTTTGTTGTTTTGAATGTAGCAAGAATGAAGTGAATTCTTGTAAGCAGTACCACAGCTCTATTAATCTACAAGTTCAATTATTCTTGGGACAAGTCATATATCCTCTGTAAATAATAACAACTAAGCCATTTATTGCTCCATCCATACTCTCTGCTAACAGTGTCTTGAGAATTCAGATTTATGAAAGCAGAAGTAATGAAATTTTAGCTGTGATCATTTACAAAAGTAAATGTGCCTTCGAGAAGGGAAGTATGTAAGTCTCACATAACAACAGATTGTCAAAATATCACACAACATCCCATAAATATGTATAATTATTTTCAATATAAGAAATAATAGATAATTCTCATTCCAATTTTTTGATATGCATTATTAGGATTTTTTTACTTTGTCATATAACCTGTACATAGCATCTCTGCTGTTGAAATTAGGTCGTTTTATTTATTTCCAAAAGTCATATTAATCTCCAGTAAAACCAAAGCATACAGGAGGGAAATGGCTTCATGTAGCCAGTTTTCTGAATTCCAAGACAGTAAGGATCACCTGTGGAATCTGTTAAACGCGGGAACTCCCAGGCCCCATTCCAGCCCTGCAGGAGGAGGCTGGCGGGTTCTCAGCAGCAGGGAAGGCTGAGAAGCAGCCTATGAGCCCTTTCTCATGCTCCTCGCCTCCGCTGGTTTGCTACTCCACGTGTGCTCCTTGGACCAGAAGCACAGGTGTCACCTAGAAGTTATTCAGAAATGCAATATCGTGACCTGATCCCAGACCTACTGAATCACACTTGAGCAAAATCCTCTGCAATTCATGGGCACATTCAAGTTTGAGAAACATGAAATACCTTATTTTCGTTTCCCCGGTAAAAACGTAGCTTCCTTGCAAAATTCCCTCCTGTCAAATCCTGGAGTAAAAACCATCACTGGATTCTGTCCACAGCGTCGGCACCCCCCATGGTAAGGAGCCTCTTTGGTCAGTTCTGCACAGGGCCAAAGGGTTTCTCTCCTCTAAGGTTAAGGCATGTTCCCAGAGTGTCACGGAATAAGCCAGCGGCTCCCAGGGCCCTGTCCTCGCCCACTCTCACCTTCGCAAGTCTTGCCGTCCTTTCTTAGCACACGGCCAGTCCCACACTCACAGCGATAGGAGTTTTTGAGGTTCACGCAGATCTCGCTGCAGCCACCATTGTGGTGCTCGCATTCATTTTCATCTGTGGAATAGAAACCGCACCGTTTGCACGCTGCTGGGCTCTGTGATCTGGTCCCCAGCTCCTGACAGAATCTCCAGAACCATCATGTCAGGTGCACAACCCCAGCATGGTGGTCCTCCCTCATCACCTCTATCAACCTGGTCTCCCCAACCAAGTCCTTCTTTCATCTGTCCTCTGCTGAGGGGAAGGTGTCTAATTACCCGCCAACTTCTTCCTCATAATGGAAAAACTATGGGGAAATGAAGAGGCTTTTGTGTCCTGGACACACCTACTATTTGTGTTGGTATATCTCACTTTTTCCCATGAGTTCCTGAAAAGTTGCTAAATAAACACAAACTTATAAATCTATTTGTGTTTTAAATCATGAAATTGTGCTTTAAATCAGTGCAGAAGAAAACATCCTATAGAATATTTTGTGAGACAGTCTTCTGTTGCAACTTGATCAGAACTGCCCTCCAAATCTATCTTTAAAATTGGAAAAGTCTTACATTATACTTGAGCAATGATCGTTAACCTCTCAAAGATTCCAGTGAAAGATATTGACTTTTACCACACACCAAAGAAAAAGCTCCACTGGTAACAAATACCTACCTCTTCCTTCTTCTAAGACAGGAAGCTTTTGCATGGCCCCCAGGAATAACAGACCTGGATGCAGGACAGAAGTCAGGGACTGGGGTGTAAATACTCTCTAAGTAACAGGAGGCATGGCCTTGGCCCAGGAAAGGAGATGAGCTGAAACTGAAATGCTGCTAAGTCCAGGACCTCAGAAAAGGTATTCCCTTGCTAGGGTTTGAGTGTGGTTTAAGGGTATCGACTCAAAGGCGTGTTGGAAGCTTGGTTCCTGGTGTGCCAAGGTTAAGAGGCAGGGCCTAGTGGGAGATTATTAGGTCACTGGGGCACTGTCCTTGGAAGGGATTAATGTGGTTCCTATGGGACCCCAGTTGCTCCCTGGCTTCTTGTCTTGCCATGTGATTTCTCCCTCTTGCACATGTTCCTGCCATGATGCCATTTGCCATGAGGCCTTCCCCAGAACTGGGCCAATGCCAGCACCATGCCCTGAACCTCCAGAACTGTGAGCTAAATAAACCTCTTTTCTTTGTAAGTTACCCAGCTTTGGGTATCTCCTCACAGAAACAGAAAATGGACTAATACATCTCTCAATGAAATCAAAGGTAGAAGAACTTTGCCAAGTAGCTAAGAGAAGCAATAAGGAGATTCTTTGCCCGAGGCTTTAAGGGAGAAAAATTCTTCACAAACAATGGAAACCCAAAGTCAGTGCTCTGCTATTTTTGAAGAATGGATTTATACTTCCCACATGCTGTGAGGATCTTGAAGTCAAGAGACTGATGTAAGCTTTGGCCTGGCCTGGACTGGTAAAGCTTCTGTGATGCCTGACAGGGCACATGAAAAACTGCTCTGTAGTAGACTTCCTCAAACCAGGGGAGGAGAGTGGAGAGCCACCAAAGAATAATTACAACAGAATATGGGTTTGCCATAAAATACTACGAATGACATACCATGAAAAAAAAAATAGGCAAGATAACAGGATGCTTTGCTGGGTGTGGTGGCACACACCTGTAATCCCAGTGAGTTGGGAGGCTAAGGCAGGAGGACTGCAAGTCTGAGACCAGCCTCAGCAATTTAGTGAGGCCTTCAACAACTTAGCCAGACCCTAAAATACAATAAAAAATAAAAAGGGCTGGGGGTGTGGCTCAGTGGTAAAGAGCCCTTGAGTTCAATTCCCAGTACAAAAATAAATAAGTAAGTAAATAAATAATAACAGGAAACTTTTAACCAGAGATAACAGAGTAATCCAGAAACCTATGATACAAGATTTTTGTTTTTTTTTTTTTTGTACCAGGGACTGAACTCAAGGGCACTTAACCACTGAGCCATATTTCCAGCCCCTTTTTGTATTTTATTAGAGATGGGGTCTTGTTGCATTGCTTAGGGCCTTGCTTAATTGCTGAGGCTGGCCTTGAACTTGAGATCCTCCTACCTCAGCCTCCTGAACTAAGCTGCTGGAATTATAGGCAAGCACCACCATGCACGGCACAAGTATTTTTTTTTTAAATGTCCAAAGATAAAAGAAAAGGATAGTAACCAAAATAGATGTTTAAAAAGACAAATCAACACATAAAAGTTGTAGAAGTGAAACATACGGTCAGAAGAGGAAAATCTTAAGAGGACCTCCTCTTTTCCACCTTCATTGTACTGCCTTTGAGGTCTGTGGGCAGAGGCCAGCAGCTTCCCTGGGTATGGATGTGGCCACACTTGGGCTTGGTCTCCTTAGAGGCCTCTGTTCCAAGCCTGGAACACTTATCTTGGGACTGATTTTTTTTTTTAATTTTTTAAAAATTGTTGATACTCCTTTATTTATTTTACGTGGTGCTGAGAATCAAACCCAGTGCCTCACACATGCCAGGCAAGTGCTAAGCCCCAGCCCCAGCCCTAGGGACTGATTTTTTTAATATGAGGGAAAACTAAATTTCTACTTATGTAGGCCATTGTCACTTGGGGTTGATTGTTAATTACAGCCAGTTACTCTGTGTACCATGAATCTCTTCCTAAGGTGCACCCCAGAGAAAATCTCCCCTAGGGCACAAGGCAGGGTTCTCATAGGAACACAAAGCAATCCTATCCAGTACAGCATTGTGGATACAAGCATAAAGGATGAAAGCCTCAAAAACTGGGGCCAGAAGAACCCATGCTGACTTCAAAAAACATTGATTTTCCCTGGAGGGCCAGGGCTGAGGAGGAACTGGGACAGAGTGCATGACTTCCATGTGCAAAATTATACTATATTTTTTTAAAAAAGGAAGCAATATTTAAGTCTGGGTATGGGTGTGTCTGTTATTTTCTTTCTTTTTTTTTTTTTTAAGAGAGAGAGAGAGAAAGAATTTTTTAATATTATTTTTTAGTTTTCGGCGGACACAACATCTTTGTTTGTATGTGGTGCTGAGGATCGAACCTGGGCTGCACGCATGCCAGGCAAGCGCCCTACCGCTTGAGCCACATCCCCAGCCCCTATATTATTTTCTTATAGTCTTCTCTCTGCCTGAAATAATTATGTTATGTTATATTATTTATTTATTTTTTCATTGTTGGGTATCAAGGATTGAACTCAGGGACACTTAGCCCCTGAGCCATGTCCCCAGTCCTGTTTTGTATTTTATTTAGAGACAGTGTCTCACTGAATTGCTTAGTGCCTCACTTTTGCTGAGACTGGCTTTGAACTCACGATCCTCCTGCCTCAGCTTCCCAAGCCGCTGGGTTTATAGGCACGCGCCACTGCAACTGGCAAAATTATCTAATTTAAAATAAGTAATTACATTTAAAACAAATTTTTAAAAATTAAACTAAAAATGTGATAACAAATTTTGTTATGGAAACTAAATAAGTTTTGTTAACTGGAAACTAAATAAAAACTAAAATTGACATGTACACATGAGCCCCAAACTCTGCCTATTATTTAGATGATTCATGATCTTTCTTCAGCTTACAGGCCCCAGGTAGGCACTTGGGACTTTGATGGGCAAAGATGTCCCAGACATATTGTTACGGATAAGATGTGTGGGCTGGGGTTGTGGCTCAGCGGTAGAGCACCCATCTATCATGTGTGAGGTGCTGGGTTTGATTCTCAGCACCACATAAAAATAAATAAATTAAATAAAGGCATTGTGTCCAACTTAAAAAAAAAAAGATGAGATATGTATGCTAGGCTAAAACAAACATATTTATTTGTATTTTTATATCTGCCTGAAGAAACCCTGGAAGCATAAGAAAATAATACAAGTTTTTTTGGAACACACTTTGAAATGAATTTATAGCACATTTCCATTTGGATGCCAAATTTTCATCAGAAATATTTAATCTGTATTTATAGTTAGTAAATACAGATAAAAGTTACTCAAGTTATCCCAGACACTTTTGGTTTTCCAATGACTAAACCAAGCAGAAGTTTTTAAATTAAAATAAAACTACAATTCCCATCTCAGTCACACCAGCCACATTTCAGGTCCCACATAGCCACAGGGGCTAGGGGCTACTATAGCAGCTGAATTCCAAACTGTTGCTAATCACAGCATAAATTTGACTTGAGCTTTAGTCCTGAGCTAGAAAGGCAAACACCAGAGACACACTAGGAAAATGATGGAGCTCTGGGGCAGGGAGAGATTTTGATTGACCCCTTCAATCCCAACAGCCTGTTTCTCCCTCCTGATAGTTTCTTACCAAAGCACGTCTGGCCATCAGGGCCCAGCACGGTTCCAGGGGAGCACGTGCACTCGCTGGTGTCCAAGCAGCTGCCATGGCAATCCTCATCACAGATGTCATAAAAATCTATGGAAGGATAAAATCACCCTTGTGAGAGGTGACGACTGGAGCGCACTTTCTCTGTCTTTGTACTAGGGATTGAACCCAGGGCTGTTTTACCACTGAGCCACATCCCCAGTCCTTTTTTATCTTTTATTTAGAGACAGGGTCTCTCTAAGTTGCTTTAGGTCCTCCCTAAGTTGCTGAGGCTGGCTTTGAACTTGCAATCCTCCTGCCTCAGCCTCCTGAGCTGCTGGGATTACAGGCGTGTGCTACCACCGGAGCATGCTCACTCTGGAAGGAGTCAGGAAGCAGCCATGGGCACAAGTTCCCAACCACCATCAAGGAAGTTCTCCTGGCTCAGGGTTTTCATAACTCAAAGGAAAGAGTGCTCATGGCGCTTCCGTCATTTAGATCAATGACTCCCAATTCAGTCAGGCCTGTGGGTGGTCACAGGTTTTCTGCAAATCTAAAATGCCACCGAGCATGAGTTATAGACCAAGTAAATATTAAGTCCTACTCTGTACTTTTAAAAACTTATATGGGGCTGGAGTGTAGCTCAGTGGTAGAGTGTTTGCCTAGCATGTGCAAAGCCCCTGGTTCCATCCCCCAACACAGCAAATTTTTAAAAGGTACAAAGATTTGGGTGGTATTAATAAGACAGAAATTCACTTAAAAATATTACTGACCTCAAGGGGCTTCTTCCCATTATATATCATTTTAACAAATCAACGGATGCTAAGTACAACGCTGCTGTGTGGAGGTCTGAACATCTGTCTGTTGATTGATCAGCCGACCTACACAGACACCTTTAAGAGGGTCCTCCATACTCAGAAAGGTCAGAAGTCCACCATTTCAATGACCTAAATCAACATTTCATTTTCTAATGTTTTGTTTGAAGGGAATAAAGACAAAATGAACCAGAACTGTTCAAAATCATGGTTCCTTTCCCTTCCTATTTCTTTCAGGAATTTTTCAGAAATTCTAGGAATAGATCTCAAACATCACAATCTGGGCCAGGCTTGGTGGCATGTTCATTCCTATAATCCCAGTGACTCAGGAGGCTGAGGCAGGAAGACTATAAATTCGAGACCAGTCTGGATACTTAGCGAGTCCCCATCTCTAAAGGAAGGGGAGGGAAAGGGGAGGGAAGGAAGGTCACAATATGGAGGTATCTTTGGTCTCAGATCAGCCATTGTTCAGACTTTCGGACACTGCTGTCACCATGACTGGATTTCCTGTGGCACCTTCCTCTCTGACTCCACTTTGGCCTTGTTGGGGAGGAAAAAGCACCCGGGCAGAACTCACGCCCACAGTAGACGTGGAAGCAGACGCTGGGCTTGGCCAGACGGTACACAAAGTAGCCTCCGGAGCAAGCCTTGACCTCCACCGTGGTGTTCCACAGGCAGCAGTTCTCTTTGAAGCTGGCACAGGCCTGGCGTTGCACAATGCCGTCGCCTTCTAGGGGGTGGCTCCCATTGAGCCAGACAGGCGCGTGGGTCCCACAGTGGTTTTCTGGTATGCAGAAGGTGGGCATGGCATCCCCTGCCATGCCAGTGAAGCGGTACCACTCCCCATCCACGTGGTTGTCACACAAAGGTGGCCCTTGAGACTCATCAAGCTCATGGTCTGTGTTCCTCCAGGGCTCATTCAAACTGATGTAAGCGGAACAAGGATCTAGGGCTGGGAAGGAAAAGGGCACCTCAGAGCCACCTAGTGATGTTTCAGAATAGTCCCAACTGCCCAAGTCCACCTTACTGGACTCACATTTTTTAAAATAAAATACATTTGTTCATTTATTCATTTACATGTGATGCTGAGAATTGAACCCAGTGCCTCACATGTGCCAGGCAAGCGCTCTGCCACTGAGCCACAACCCCAGCCCCATGGACTCACATTTTGACTTTTTTTGAATTCAAGAAAAAAAATTGTCTGAAGTCCCCCAAAGTAACTATTTATGATTCCTCAACTTGATTTAAAAATGCTTCACACATTTATAGATTTGCAACATTATTTCAAAACTATGTGAGTGTTAGGTCAAACTATGCTTTTTGCAGGGGGAGGTAGTACTGGGCTTTGAACTCAGGGGCACTCGACCACTGAGCCACATCCCCAGCCCTATTTTGCATTTTATTTAAGACAGGGTCTCACTGAGTTGCTAAGTGCCTTGCTGTTGCTGAGGCTGGTTTTGAACTCCCAGTCCTCCTGCTCAGCCTCCTGAGTTGCTGGGATTACAGGTGAGCGCCACCGGCAGGCGCCAAGTATGCTTTTTATGCAGAATCATCATTTGATGGAAGGATAATCGTTCAGATAGGGGAGGGTAGAATTCTACTCAGTGAACTTTGCCATGGTAAGACCATATTTTGAGCACTGTGTTCACATCTGGAGGATTTTTTTTTTTTTAATGAATTGACTAATTTGACTAATTTGTCCAGAGGAAGTTGACCAGTTCTAGAAGAGAGCCTGGAGAAGAAGCTGGGAACTACAGTGTGGGGGAAAAAAGAAGATTGAAGAAACATCAGTTTTTAAAAATCTGGAACTGTCTTATGGAAGAGGAATTAGGTATTTTATTACAATAACAAACAGTTATGGGAAAGCACATTTCAGCTCAGCTATCCAGCAAGGAGAGGCTGTATCGCAGTGTTCTTTGGAAATTTAAAAAAAAAATTGGATGGCCATGTGTAAAAAAGATTATAGATACAATTTTGCATTAGTGGAAATTTGACTTTGATAAAGAATGTGCTAAGCTCACTCCAGTGAAAAGGAAAAGGTTTCCGGCACATATCAGCTGCTCTGAAATACACAGTGTACTGGCAAGTGGTTCCCACAGATAATGTGACAGTTTGGGACAAAAAAATAAGTGGGATATTGCGTTTTCTGGAAATAACACATTTGCAGAATTGCAGATGGCAGGAACAACTTTCTCTTTAAAATGTCCCTGAGGTATTGCAACGGAGCCCTAGATTCTAGTTTAATGTCCCTGGAGGCTAAGAAATGTCCTTAGATTCTCTTCCTTTTAAAACGAGGAAAAGAAAAAAAAAAAAAAAAGACAACAACACACACTCAGGGAAAAAAAAAAAAAAAAAAGCAGTGGGCTAAGAAGGTAGCTCAGTGGTAGAGTCCTTGCCTAGCATGCACGAGGTTCTGGGTTCAATTCCTTTTGCCTGCTCTCTTGCCAAGCAAGATTTCCAGAGCAAATTTATAGATGATTACAAATTCATAGAAATATCTCACTCAGTTCCCTCGCTGTAATTTTATAAGAAATGGTTAGACACTCAACCTTTAATGGCTTCTACAGAAATTCTCATAATGACTATTCCATGATTTATAAAGTTTTCCCTTAAAGTGAACTGTGATTTCCTGAGCTGCTAAAAGTGCACTTCCTTTCCTGTGGTAGGGTAATTGTGGCATGAAAAGAAATTTACCCACTATCTTCTATAAAATAATATCTATTTATCTATCTCACGCGTGGTTTCCCCCCCCCCCTGGGGATTGAGCGCAGGGGCCCCTTACCACTGTGCTGCATCCCCAGACCTTTTTTATTTTGAGACAGGGCCTCGCTAAATTGCTGAGGCTGCCTTCGTCTCAGCCTCCCGAGTGACGGCGATCACGGGCGAGGGCCACTGCGCCCAGCCACACTTTCTAACATAAACGTTTCCATCCCCTTTGAAGACAATAACTCAGTCCTTTAATAATCTGGCCGCTGGTGTTAAATCCCTCAATTTTTTTTTCGAGTTTTCAGCCTGATTTAGGGGTCAGAATTCGGTATTTTGCATACTGACCCTCAATGGGGTGCAGACTCCTCAGCGCGAGGCCTCCTGATGGACAGCCCGGGGCTGCCTCCCGCGCGGGGGTCAGGCTCCAGGCAGCCCCCGCCTCCTCGCGCTTCTCCAGAGCGCAGAGGGCGCCGCCCCGCCGAGGGCGCACGGGCAGGCGGGGCCCGGGGTGTGCTACCCAGGCAGCCAGGACGAAAGCGTCCCCCCCTCACCATAGGTCCGGAAGCCCTGGCCCAACGTCCTTCTCCCTCCCTCCCAGTCCCCACCCGTCCCCTGCAGCCTCCCCTCCCCCTCCCCTGTCCTTTCCAGCCTGGCCTCTTCCCCGGGTCTCTAGGAAAAGCGGCCCCTGCAGCCCCAAAGGTCCCCCCTACACCTGGCTTCTGGCATTGAGTCCGACATCCTAGAAGCGCTGGGGTGAGGGTCGGGGTCTGGAAAGGGTATGGGGATGAGGGGAGGACAGGGGAGGTGCCAGAGGGAGGGTAAACCAGGAGGGGGGAAGGAAATTGGGAGTTGCTGCGTGGCGCCCTTTAGGGCTGAGCAACTCCTGGCCAGTTATTGACAGCAGACCCCGTGTTTAACGACAGCGAGCTCAAGTCTATTCGGAGGGACATTTTTGGATTTACAGAATAAGTGAGAAGAGTTCCCATATACTCTGCAGCCAGTTTCCATCACACATACACAACACACTCACGTGGTGTGGTGCCTTTTTCGCATTAATGAATCACTGAGAACCCGTTATTAACTCCAGTCCATATATTTTTTTTCCCCAGATTTCCTTATTTTCTACCTACATCGTTCCCTGTTCAGGATCCCATCCAGGATACTACACTAATTTCAGTTTCATGCCTCAAACATAGTTTTGTTTGTTTGTTTGTTTGTTTTTAAACTAGATATCCATCCCAGGGTTGCTTAACCATGAGCCACACACCCAGCCCTTTTTAGTTTTTTATTTTGAAACAGGGTCCACTAAGTTGCTTAGGGCCTTGCTAACTTGTTCAAATCTAGATTTTAATGTGTATCCTTAAAGATGCCAGGGCAAGGCACAAGTGGCCTCAAAGAAATAAATCATTGTGGAATACTGAGCTACACAAGAGTGCCAAGGAGGTTGGTTCTCTCCATCCCACCTCCTGCCCTCTCTTCCAGTTAGAACTCATGTTATTGGAGAAAGAAATAAGGGAGAAATCTGTCAGTAGCTGGAACTGAGACTTTCCCTTGCCTAGCTGGCTAATTTGGGGCCAAGTCTGAGGACAGAAGCAGTTTTAAGAGGTGCTTAGTCTGTGCAAAAAGTCCTATGTATTTTCAAAGGTCAGGACTAATGAGTTTGTCTTATCAGATCTGTGCCCTTCAAAGAACAGAGCATTCAGTCTCTTGCATTCATTAAAGGAAAATTCTATTCTCAAATCTAAAAATCATTTTTTTTTTTTACTCTTCAAGTTAGAACTATAAAAGTGCCTAGAAAACAGAGGTTATAATTCCTCTTACATATATGCCAATAAATAATTCGTTCATGGAGAAGTATTGGAGACCGCAGGCCCATGAGAATTCTGGGTGCCCAGGTAAGAGGCTAATGGAACATGTAACAGAAAGTCTCTGAAAGTAAATTTTCACAGATTATGAGTGACTTTTCTGACATGATTCTAGAAACAGTATTTGAGGTGCTGGAATCTAGTTCTTAACAACCTGTACACAATAGCAAATTGCAACAACGAAAAGTACATTGTGCCAACTTCTTGACACCAAACTCACCCAGGGTCCACAGCGGGATGACTGTGATGAAGAGGCAGGTGAACAGCAGGACCTGAGGCATCTTTCTGGATGGAGGGCCAGAAACAGACTGGAAAGTCCTCTTCCTACCAGTTTTCCTTTGTCCCCTTTTCAATCACATTTTTTTTTTTAAAGACTTCTAAGTTCTTCTGAAGAAAGACTATCACAGTATGGGCTGGGGCCTTATCGGAGGAAGAGGATGAGGATGACTGGGATAAGGTGTCCATTGCTCTGGCCTTGACCCCAGATTGAAGCACTGCTTTACGCTGTCAACAGGGTCACTTTATTGATATTTTTCTTGAGGGGGAGAAAAACACAACCCTCACGTCTCTCATCCTCCTATTGTTTTCTCTCAAGAATTCCCTGCAATGAAACCTCCAGGATCTTATCCAGAGGGGAACTCTGAATGAGCGACATCCCCTCCTGCGCAGAAGTTTGTGACTTTTAGGAATTGATCTCATGATGTCGCAGCAGTAGCATGGGCAGGGGAGAAGGCCGGGTTGTTGGAACTGGTCATTAGGAAGTGTCGTGGTCAGATGGTCAGTGAGCTGACAAAAAAATAGTGACAGATCCGGGATTCTCTTGAGACATGCTCAATTGACACACTATGTCAATTTTGTTATCATCTCTGGTCTCAAAACATCTAAAGAAACAAGGTTTAACTTGTGTTTTCACCCATATAAGCAGTAATTCATCATTTTTCCATAATGTCTTTTTTCCAAAAGACTTCAAATGCTTCTGTATTATTTGTTCCACTGATTTTCACACTAAGACAGGAGTGAAAAAAAAATTTAGGAGTTACTCATTAAATTAACAATACTCTGGGAAGTTCTTTAGAAGTGTCTAAACTTATAGAGTTTCATTTTTAGACCAAAGGGGAGGGGATAGAGGGAGCTGTATGCCACCTGTCCCCAGACATACCATACTGATTGCAGGTGAAGCTTGTGAGTTCCCTGATAGTCCAGTGTGGGGACACCTGTTAGCAAGCATGATTCCTGAAGACAATGTGAAGGGGAAGGATAAAAAGAAGGGTAGGAAGAGGCTTGCTTTTTAAAAAATATGATTTTAAACAAAGATCTGAGGAAAACAAGATTTTTGTTGTTTTGTACTAGGGATCCAACTCAGGACCTAGCACATGGTAGGCAGGGGCTCTACTGCAAAGCCATGTCCTCAGCCTCTTCTCCCTTAATCTTACCTTGGCCTGACACTTTGGATCGCTTTTGTTCCTTCTCTCATACCCCTTCCCCTGGGCTTTTACTTCTAATAACTAGATTTTTAGTGACTAGGAAAGGAATACTATCTTTGAAAAGTGGTCCTCAAACTTATTTTTATAATCTCATAGCATTTCCCCCCTCCCCCGAACTCAATGGCATTCAAATTATTATGGGTTCTTTCCTCTAAAGACATCAATTCAATTAAAACATAGTGCTTCCTCGGGGCCAGGTGCCATGTTAATCACCAGGTTTTGACAGTAACTAAGGTAAAATGGTCCCTGCGAGCAGTTGAGTCTACCAGGGGGCTCCCATGGATCTGAATTTGCAGTTAGCTACTTTCTCACTGATGTGCTGGAACGCAGGTAACTTGAGTATTAGCTCATTAAGCTGTGGTTTGATGGCAGCAGCTGGTGACTCTGGAACTGTTTTATTGCAGGGCAGTGCTGCTGAAGTCTCAGTGCTTTTAACAGAAAAGGCCAAATCTCAGTTTCCTGTCCCTGAGAAGCCATCTGAGTGTTTCATATGAGTTGCAGAGAAACAGAGGACGTGTGCATGAGATAAACTGAGATTTGCTGCCAGGATTGATTGCTGGAGTCAAGGACTTTTACCAGATAGCCCTTTGGTTCTGTAAACAAGAATTCCCAGGATGGTAGGATTTTTTTTCCCCCTTATTTCAATTTTTTCCCTTTTTAGTTGACTCGCCGTTTCATTTTTTTTTTAATGATGAGAATTTTCAAATGTATTAAGAATATTCAAAGGAATAATAAACATCCAGTTGCAATAATTACTAACATTTTTTAAAATCTTATTTATATACCTAGTATGCATTTTTAAGATATGATGTTTTTTACACGGTCATGATGACATTATTACAACTATGAAAATTATTCCTCAATACCTAAATTAATAATTTCTTAATGTCTAACACCCTGTCCATATTTGAAATTTCCCAGTAGTTTCAAATATTTTTACTGCTTATATAATTTATACTGTATGTTGTGCTTGATTGTGTCTCTTTAATTTCCTTTAATGGATAACAGTCTTCCCTCCCTTTGCCCCCATACCATTTGCTGAAGAAACCCAACTGTTGGTCCTTTGCAATGTCTCACATTTTGGATTTGGCTGATGGTTTATTTACAGTATCTTTGATTCTCCTCACCCTTGTGTTTAATGTTAATGTTTGTTTATATTTTCCAATTTTTCTAAAATATGTACTATTAGAATTTAAAAACAGCCAGTGTGGTGGCTCTGAAGACTGAGGCAGGAGGTTTCAAGTTCAACGCCAGCCTTAGCAGCGAGGCTGTAAGCAATTCAGTGAGATTATGTCTCTAAATAGAAGAAAAAAGGGCTGGGGATGTGACTCAGTGGTTAAATAAATGTCCCTGGGTTCAATCCATGATACCAAAAAAAGAAAAAAAATAATTTAAAAACAAAAATACTCTGATGACACTGAAGGAAGTCAGTGCACACAGGGCAATGCTAGAAACAGATCAGTTGGGAGGTGGCTAAGCAATCCGCTGGAGAGATATCAGCTAGAATGGCCAGTTGAGAGCTACCATATATAAATGGTAACTGAGATATGGGAGTGGGTGAGATCACCCTGGAAAGTGAGGTTGAGCCTCGGGGAAGCCTAACTTCCAGATGTGGGCAGCAGAACAGGATGTTGTCAAGGAGACCAACTAGGCAGATTTATGGGAGGAAGCCCAAGAATGGAGTCACGGGAGCGGAGGCATTTCAGAGGAAGTGTTGCTCAGTGTGGGGTGCATTTCCAAAACATCTGCAAATGAAAATTTGTGAGGGGTAACTTTATATTCAACAGCATTCCTTAAATTAACCCACACATTTATCCTAAGGAAATAACTACGAAGTGTATTACACGAAGACAAGAAGTTTGAACTCAGAGGGTTGGAAACCCATTTGCAAAGAGCTAAAAAAGTTGTTGGCCGTGATAAAAATGAATAACGCTTAATTTTTGTGCAACGGAATTCCAAAATCTAAGAAGTTTCTATTTTCTGTGAAATTCTCCCAGATAGATAAAAAAAATTCAACCTATTTGGTTTTGAAAGCATCTATGTGATTACCACCACACCCTGACAAGCAGGAAACCTCATTAGCATGAGTCAGGAGCCCAGGTTAGGTCTCTTCTATTTACTATAGACACCACACTCACTAGTCCTCCAGCCAGTCTGATATTTGATTTCAGGATTGACAGATGAGTTGTGACAGGTATCCCCTCTGTGCCTCTGTTTCCTTCTCTTTAAAGCAATGGTTTGTCTAGATCAATAGTTCTCATTAAATCACTATTAGGGCCTGTTAAACACAGATTGCTGACCTTATTTCTAGATTGACTCAATAGGGACCCAAGACCTTGCATTTCCAGCAGTTCCCAGGAGACGCCTTGCAGCTGCTCTGGATTTCACACTCAGAACCTTTCTACTTTTTCCAGCTCTAAAAGTCGACACTCTGGGGCTGGGGTTGTGGCTCAGCCGTAGGGTACTCGCCTAGCATGTGTGGGACCCTGGTGCTCTGCACCACATAAAAATAAATAAAATAAAGGTATTGCGTCCAACTACAACTAAAAAGTAAAATATTTAAAAAAAAAAGTGACACTCTGTCGTCAAGATTACATTACCACATTTAGTAGTAGATTTAACACCACAATCTATCTCCAGTGAAAATTCACTCACTTTTTTTTTTATTGTGGAAAATATACAATTCACTATGGTAACCATTCTTTTTTATTTTTTTTTATTATTAGTTGTTCAAAACATTGCACAGTTCTTGACATATCATATTTCATACATTTGATTCAAGTGAGTTATGAACTCCCATTTTTACCTCGTATACCGACTGCAGAATCACATCAGTTACACATCCACATTTATACATACTGCCATACTAGTGTCTGTTGTATTCTGTTGCCTTTCCTATCCTCTACTATCCCCCCTCTCCTCCCCTCCCCTCCCATCTTCTCTCTCTACCCCATCTACTGTAGTTCTTTTCTCTCTCTTGTTTTTTTTTCCCTTTCCCCTCACTTCCTCTTATATGTAATTTTGTATAACAATGAGGGTCTCTTTCCATTTCCATGCAATTTCCCTTCTCCCTTTCCCTCCCACCTCTCGTCCCTGTTTAATGGTAATCTTCTCATGGTCTTCCTCTCTGCTCTGTTCTTAGTTGCCCTCCTTAAATCAAAGAAGACATTTGGCATTTGTTTTTTAGGGATTGGCTAGCTTCACTTAGCATAATCTGCTCTAATGCCATCCATTTCCCTGCAAATGCCATGATTTTGTCATTTTTTAGTGCTGAGTAATACTCCATTGTGTATAAATGCCACATTTTTTTTTTATCCATTCAACTATTGAAGGGTATCTAGGTTGGTTCCACAGTCTAGCTATTGTGAATTGTGCTGCTATGGGTAATTCTTAAGTGTTCGGTTTAGTGGTGTTAAGTACAATCACATTGTGTACAACCATCACTATCATCATCTCCAGAACTTTTTCATCTTCCCCAAACCAAACTCCATACCCCTTTCCTGATTAACACTCCTCTCTCTCCTGACTCTAGCAACCACCATTTGTATTTCTATCAATCTGATGACTCTAAATACTTCATTTAAAGTGGAATTATAAAGTATTTGTCCTTTTGTGACTCATTTCATTTAGTGTAATTTTTCCAAGGCTCATCCATGTTTATAGCGTAAGAATTTCATTTTATTCTTATTTATTTTGGCACCAGGAATTGAATCCAGAGTCTGGATTCAATAACAACTGAGCCACACCCCCAGCCCTATTTATATTTGAAACAGGGTCTCACCAAGTTGCTGAGGCTGGCTTTGAACTTGTGATCTCTTGTCTCAGCCTCCTCAGCCTCCTCAGTTACAGGCGAGCACCACCATGCCTGGCAAGAATTTCATTCTTTTATGGCTAAATAACTCATTGCATGCACATGCCACAATTAGTTTATCCCTTCATCTGCTGATGGACACTTTGGTTGCTCCTTCTGGGATGCGGTGAATAATGTTGTTAGGTACTGATATCTGATTGAATTCCTGGTTTCAAATCTTTTTGGCATATACTCAGAAAAGGCATTGCTGAATCATGTAATTGTTTTACTTTTTGAAGAACCATCGTATTGTCTTCCAGAAACCCACCTGTAGGTCTTCTTTGGAGAAATGTCTATTCAAAGTCTTTTGCCCATTTTTCAGTTTTGTTTTTTATTGCTCACTGTCTTAAAATACACTTTATGCTCCTTAGAGGCAGGAATCATTTGTTTTTGTTCCAAAAAAAAAATCCCCTGTAAAGTTTAACAGAATGTGTAAAGTATATATACATATTATTTGTTGAATAAAAACAATAGCTTAACATTTTCAATCTTATCCCTTTGCACCTCATATCAGTTTCAGGGTTGTCTGTGTAGGTTGCTATAAGCTCCTGGGGGAAGGACCACAGCTATGCAGGCTCTTCCAGTCCTTCCACATGCTGCACTAAAGCAATCACTTATTACATGCTTTTTAGATAGACCTTCCATGGCTTTGGCAGCATGTAATATCCTGACTGGTTATTGTGGTAAACTTCTTGTTACAATCTCTAAAAATATTTAATCTTCATTTATTGTTGAATAACTTTCTGGATTCTAGGGCAATCAAGGTGTTCTGATAGAATGGAGATTTTTCCTATAGATGAGGAGGCCAAGGAGAACAGCCTCAACACTTTTGTGGGCTTTATTTATTCATGGCGCTGGGGATGGAACCCAGGGCCTTGTGCATGCTGGGCGTGCGCTCTACCCTGAGCTGCATCCTCATGTCCTGTTCACTTTGTTAGTGATTATAAAAAATCACTTGATTTATTGGTAGCTCTGGAAAAAAAATGACCATCTTAAGAAAGAGTCAGTGAAATGTCTGTTTTTGAAATAAAGGGTCTAAGAAGAAAGCTTAATTTAGTAATGGAATTTTTTATAAAACTAATTTTAGAAGTAAAAGGCTTTTCACCTGGAATCACAGGAAAATAAGTTTCTGGTTTTGTTTTAAAGAATGAGATACTATCGTTCAAAAATTGAATAAGTATTTATTGTTCCAGAAGGTACATTGCTTTTTATACATATTTCATAAATGATACAGGATTTTACACATGTTCAATATTTTGCTATTTGTTTAAAGGACTTTTCTCCGAGTCCTCCCTCCCTTGCCTCCCACACACCCCAAAAGGATTTGCTCATTGCACTGTGCTGTTTCTTCTTAAAAACCCTGACACAAACAGGATAAATGGTTTAAAAATAATCCACACAACAAAAATAAATGAGGGAGGGGCTGAAGGACAGGGAAGGAAGTTGGAGGCGGGCTGGGGGTGGGCATGCATCCTTTCATTCCATCATGCCAGTGAAGGGTGGTGGCGGGAGCAGCAGTCTGGCCTTTGACCTCTGCAAGGCACCTGGAGTCTGGGTTTGTCATTTAAAGGTTTTCTCTTCATATACAATGATCCCAAAGGAGGAAGAAAAAGAAACTTCTTGTCACATGAGGAGGGATGAGTCATGTGAAAGAAAGACAATCAGACGTGTAGCGAGCCCCCATCCTCCTGGCCATCCTGCCCTCACAGTCATTAAAAACATGATATCACACACAGATTCCTTTACTCTTCACGTGCAGATGTCATCTGGAAATGCGGTAGAAAACATTTTGATAGAGTATAAGATCAATTTTTCTTTCTCTCATTTGAATATAAGAAAAAATAGGGTGGAGAGGGGAGGCTGAAGGAAGCCATAGAAATGTATTCCTGTATAAAGATAAATTGCACCCTTTGAGATCCACACACTTGATTTATAACGACTGGGTGGTGGAGGTGGGAGAGCTCACAAACAGTGTGGAAGTGTGTCTTTTAAGATTAATAAAGCCCCCAGACACAGCAGTGCCATCTGGGCGGCCCGGAACTGTCATACAAGCAGATTAACAGCAATGAGATCATTCTGGTTCTGAAATAGCTAAAGAGCCATGATTTTTAGTCAATTTGTAAACCTTACATCTTCCTGATTTGGTAATACAGCTGAACACCCTCCTCTGATCTGAGTTGTGGAGGGAGAGGGATAGGTATTTAGAGGGAAATTTTTCCTCCTCTGAAAGACTAATTGTAAAAAACAAAACAGAGAAACTTCATGCAGTATTGCCAATGATTTCTAGATACTGATCCAGAGCACTGGGATATATAGACATTTAAGAAGGTATTAAGGGAAATCCAAAGTATCAATTATCAGTCATAGTCAGTTCCAATCATCATTTGGATAAAATTAGTGTAACCAACAGGTAGTTGGTCAGAAAGGGGGACTAGAGGAAGAGATTCCTAGTAACTTTGCAGAGACTGGGTTCAATTTAAAATAAATGCTAATGATATGGGCTCAGACTCTGTTGCCACCCACATATCATGAGGATTTGCTTTTCAGGTATATTTATTTATGTCAAAAATAAGAAATGTTAAATTAAAAAAAAAATAGAGCTCGGTGGGGTGCTGGTGTGTTACTGTTTTGCTGACCCTGCGAAGAAGATGCAAGAAACCAACACCCCCAGCATTGTTTTCTCTTTGTGAATCTCTCAACTATATAAATGCATCATTTTCATTCAGAAATTAAGATGCTTGATTAAGACAATATTCACTAAGCCCTTTGAGCTTATTTTCCATGATGCCTGATCCTCAGATTTTAACATTCTTTTTTTCTCTAAGATCCTTTTTGTTTTATAATTAAAGGTAAAAACCCTCTACCCCCACATGGCTCCCAGCTTCCACCTGCAATGCTTTAATTAAAAAGGCAAGAGTTATAAACAGGTGTTCTTTCTGCCGGGATTCACAGGCTCTTTGCAGATCAATCTTTTTCACCAATTTGTCGGAGGGGGAGATGCACTTGCAATGGGTCTCTCAGTCTCTTAAGATCCATTTCTGCCTAAAATAGAAACAAAAGGTAAGTAAAACTGACTAGTGAAACTTTCAGTGACATTACTGCCTACTGAGAAAAGGAGACTCTTTCCTCCATTACTATGAGTCAAAGACATCATCCCAATTACTCTGAAAATCAGAAGACAACAAAGAATCCAAAACAAGTCCTTTGCAGTCTCAGCTGTCCACAAAGCCTCCAGAAAAGTCAGTGCTACTAAAAGGGCAGGACTCAGATGCTCTGGGGAGCATCAAAATATACATGTTTGATGATGATTGTCCAGTGATAAGCCCACCCACAAACTTTGCAAGGATCCAAAACTTTAACTTGGGTTACTTGATTTTGATGAATACATCTTCATTCCATTTTTCTGTAGTCTTTTGTGAATTCCAAGATTTTTTTATTTATCCAGAGACTCTATATCGCTAATATCAGTTTAAATTTTTAACTTAGTTAATTTTAAAACAAAAAAATGCAATCAACTGCAGCACTTTCAAAACCTCCCCCATTCTTAAACCTCATCCTCAAGTTGGATTAATAAACATGGGGTGGCACTGAAGCATCTGTATTTGTAATAGCTCCAGGGATGTGATCAGCATCCCCTCCAGTTGAGAACCATCAGAGCAGCAACAGAATACAGTGCAGTAAGGTTGAAGCAGGAAGATGGAATAAGTCTATTCAAAGCATCTCTCATCACCATAAAGGACCCCCACCAAAAAAAAAAAAAAAAAAAAAGGCAGAGGAGGTCCAGAGGAGTGTAACAAAAGCATTGAAGAGGATGGAAGGCCTTCTAAGGACTGATAAAAAACTGCGAAGGCCACAAAACATTCCAGGGAAAAGGAATGAGGATTAGGAGTGAGAATTTATTCACCCAAATCAAAGACATCAGATTGAAGGAGGTGCACCCAGAAGTTTCAAGAGGTAGCTTCTGTGAAAAATAAAATACATCATTCTTTTTAAAAAGCAAGTTCTAGTTTAATAACTTCTGACCTGTGCCTGACAGTTCTTCTTATCTGGATTTTATGTTTGCCCCATTATTATCACACATTGTAGTCTTTGTGTCAATTATTGTAGAAATATTAAAAAGAAGAGAGAAAAGTAGAGAGTTCTAGTTGAAAAATCATTCAAAAGAAACAAACTTGGGGTTGGGGATTTAGCTCAGGGGCAGAGCATATGCCTAGCACGCTCAAGGCCCTGAGACTGGTCCTCAGCCCTGGAAAAAAAGAAAGAAACAAACTTTTTAAAAGGTAGGAAAGCCTAACTTTCCGTGTGTAAGTGTTAGCAGGGTAGGCAGCACCATCTTTTCAGCAATTTGTGTTGTAAAACCTACAGAGGTGCTTGTTGCTAAAATAGTCATTTAACTGAGGAGTAATTTATACAGGAAGAAGTTGGCTGGATCACTCTTTCAGTTTACCCAGGTGAAGTACTGTGGTTATGGATAATAATAAGGTCATAGAAGACGGGGTTGGGATTTATTTTAATTTTTTCAAAACTTACCTGAGCAATTGCATCCTTGAGTTGATTATATTTCTCTAGGTCAAAACGTGACTTTTTGGCTCCTTTATGGAAAAATAGTAAGTATTGTCTGTCTCTGGCTTCTGGATAAACATATTCCTACAAAAATAAAGGAGAAATTAAATTATTAGTCCTTAGCATACTATCCTCACAAAGTAAGTATTTACTGTTGATTAGATTCAATACAAACACTCATATAAAGACACTGAAATGTTCTGTATTGATTCTTAAACATTTTCTCTTTTTTTGTGTGTTTTGAGGCAAGTTCTTGCTACGTTGCATAGGCTGACCTTGAACTCCTGGGCTCAAGTGTCTTCCTGCCTCAGCCTCCGCAGTAGCTGGGACTACAGTCTTATGCCACTGCACCAGGCTGAGATTCCTCTTTTGTAGATATGATGTATTCATTTCCATTGCCATGCTATATTATATTATATGAGCACATTACTGTTTATTATCTATTCTGCTATTGATAGACTATTGGGTTGTTTCTCAGTTTGAATTAGTATGCATGAATATGCTTCTAAGAACACTTCTGGACTCCTTTGCTCCATTGAATATCTTCATTCTCTCTGTACTTTAAATTCCACAGTTGTAATTGTTTTATACATTTAATATTCATGGGTTGGGGTTGTGGCTCAGCAGTAGAGTGCTTGCCTGGCACGTGTGAGACCCTGGATTCGATCGTCAGCACCACATAAAAATAAATAAATAAAATAAAGGTATTGTGGGGCTGGGGATGTGGCTCAAGCGGTAGCACGCTCGCCTGGCATGTGTACGGCCTGGGTTCGATCCTTAGCACCACATACAAAGATGTTGTGTCCGCCTAAAACTGAAAAATAAATATTAAAAAAAAGATATTGTGTCCAACTAAAAAAAAAAAAATATTCCCTTCGATCCACTCCCAGACCTGCCATTCTTATTGCCTTCCTGTTTCTCTCATTTTTCATCTGTGAGATCCTCCTGCTTGAAGAATATTTGCTTCCAACACCCTTTAGTGTTTCTTTTAGTGCAGATCTGATGGTATCAGATTCTGTCTGAAAATACTTTTATTTCACCCCTGTTCTGAAAGGACGTATTTTGCTGAGCACAGAATTCTCCTAGTCATCTGCTCCCAACACATTGAAACCGCCTCTGCGCCGTCTTGGGGCTCAGTGCTGCTGGGCAGTCGGCGCAGCCCTTTGAAAACAAGCTTTACTATTATCCTTCAGCTGCTTTGAAGATTTCCCCTTTGGCTTTGGTATTTGAAGTTTTGCTATTGATGTGTCCAGATGTGGATTTGTTTTTCTTTATGTTGGTTGGTGTTTATCTGGATTCTTAAATCTGTAAACTGATGTACTTCAGCATTTTGGAAAATTTCAAGCCATTAGCTCTTAAAATGTTTTTTCTCATTTTCTCTCTTCTTCTTTAAGACTCCAATAAAATTAAATCTACATTAGAACTTTTCACTATATCCTATGCCTTTTCTGTATTTTACATCTTTTTGTCTTCCCATACATCATTTTGAATACTTTCCTATACATATATGAATAGTTTCTGGCTTACTCCAGGTCTCTATTTTTTGTCTTTAGTTAGGTCTAATCTGTTATTAAATCCATCTATTATATTTCATTTCTAGAATTTTCATTTGTTTCTTTAAAAATAAAATTGAGTTATTTGCCAACATGCTCAACCTTGACTTTCAGCTCCCTAAATGTAGTAAGTATAATTCTTTTTAAGGCTATATCTGAAAATGCCAATATCTAATCCCTCATCTGTGTCTGATTCTAATGTTTATTGTTTCTGTAGAAATTTCCTTGTGCTTTTTTACTGTGTAACTTTGCATTTACAAAGTCATTAGTAAAATAACTTAAACTTTAGGATAATGTAATCTCCTCTCAGGGATGTTTATGCTTCTTCTGCCTGGGGCCTGTGAGCACTAGCCCTGTGGGATTACCAGTATTCTGCAACTACCCCAACCTAATTTATAGGACTGAAGTGAATTAAAGGGGCAGCATGGTTTCTAAAAGGGCCTATAACAGGCTTATCCTTCTGCAGTGGGGCCTGCAGAGGTTCCAAACCAAAGAAAGAGTGTTTGACCTATGTTAAGAGAGCCCTGGACACTAGGCTCTGTGGCTTTGGTCCCTCTAGGTTATTATTATGGTCTGGATATGAGGTGCCCCTCTCTCCAAACTCCTGTGTTCATGCAGGAATGCTCAGAGGTGAAATGATTAGTTTGAGAGCTATATCCTAATCAGTAGATTAATCCATTATGGATTAATAATTCAAATAAACTGACTGGGTGGTAATTGTAGGCAGTGGGGCGTGGGTGGAGGAGGTAGTCCCTGAGGACATGGCCTTGAGATCATATCTTGTCCCCTGGCTCCTCCTCTTCTCTGCTTCCCAGCTGCCACCAGCTGAGCTGCCTTTCTCCTCCATGCCCTTCTGCCATGATGCTCCCCTCCACCTCAGGTCCAGAGCAATAAAGTCAGCTACCATGGACTGAACCCCTGAAACTGGGAGTCAAAATAAACCCTTCCTCCTCTAAGTTGTTCTTGTCGAGTATTTTGGCTACAGCAAAAGAAAGCTGACCAACACAGTTATCAAGTATGACTCAGGTCCCTGTCTCTCCATAACACTCTCCTCAATCTAATCAAATCCCCAGAGGGAAAGGCCCACCTGAACACCATGCCCGCCTGCTTGGGACTCCTCTTCTTCTAATCCTTGCTGCTTGTTTTTGTCATTTTGTTAGTCTCTATTATTTTCAGGCAGACGTGGATTATGTTTTGTCTAACATAACTTATCCTGATGGGATTGTGTGGTTACCTCATATGAAGCAGCAAATATTTAGTTATTTTTTTAAATTTATTTTTTAGTTGTAGTTGGACACAACACCTTTATTTCATTTGTTTATTTTATTTTTTATGTGGTGCTGAGGATCGAACACAGGGTCTTGCACATGCGAGGTGAGTGCTCTACCATTGAGCCACAACCCCAGCCCAATATTTAGTTATCGATGAGGATAAATTTAGACTGAAGAGTAGAAAAACAGTCCGTGGAAGCCTTTTAAAAATGGATAAAACTGAGGTCCGAATCACTAACACTGACTGAGGAATAACTGTTGGATTAAGCACTTGAGGCAAAGCCCTCTACTGTCACCTAAATTGCTGTTACTGGGTTGTTTACCTGTCTTTGTTTAGGATGTAAATAGAAATATAAGCTAAATTTATTCAAATATATTCTATGCTCTCTCTTTTGTGCATCAGGCATTAACTGAGCAATTACATGTTAGAATCTATTCTAGAAATTTCACTATCTGACTCTGTGCAAAAAGACACAGCTTAGTTATGAGAGTCAGAATGGGAGAGGCTGAAAACAGGGAACACACACACACACAAAATAAACACAAGCAGTGGCCCATTCTACACTATATGATATGATTTTTCTCTAGCAATGTTTAGTAGCTTGGGTACAGGATAAAGGGCCTGATGCACCCCAAGTTAGGAGTCTGTGGAGTACTTACAGCAGGAAGGCAAAGGACAGGGATTCTAGGGTATAAAGAGACTGGCAATAGGTCCAAAGAAGAAAGGGAAGGGTATGTTGTGGTAAAAAGTTGAGATAAAGATGTCAGTAGCCTAAAAGTCTGGATGAGGTCAAAGGAGTGAGTGAGGGAATAAAAGGGCCAGAAAGAAAAGAAATTGTGATCACAAAGTTGTATGTTGGTTATATCATAAGTGATACAGTCCAGGAAAGAAGGTTCTGGATGGCCATGGAGGTGGTTTACTGGAGCAGAATACAAATGATGGTTGAAGAAACTGAAAAGAAGAAGGATATTAAATGGCAGCCTATTGTTTCTTAACATTGTCTTTCATTACTGCCCACCCCCAGACTCTTTTTCTAGACATTTTTCCCCCTGCTTGTTCCATTCCCCAAAGAATATTTAACACTAAAATTATAGTGTATATCTTATTATGTACTGTAACACCTGAGATGTTTTTACTCCTCAAGAACTACTATTCACCCCCTCGAGGCAACATCCCCTCTGTTGCAAATGACCAGGCTGGTATGTGGGATGGGTGGGCAGCCTGCATGCTGACTGTCGATTCTTATTGTCAGTCTCCTTTTCCACCTGGTACTCAGGTGCTCCATATTCCACTGCGTTTCATTATTTCAAGGAACTTGCCATCATATATTTTTTGTAGCTTAATATACTATTGGGATATATTTAGGCTGCTAACAAATGAAGCACGTCAGTGTAACAGTATAGAAGTTTAATGTTACTGAACAGGCCCTGTGCTTCATGGTGTTAATTACAATAGCAGTTAGGTAAAAGAATATCTAACATAAGAAACAAATGTTTACATTTTATTTGGTCAGTGATTCCTGGTTCATAACTGAGTAAGTGGCTAACTTGTTTACTCTGCTATTTTGCAACTTGTCACTTGGGGGCAGCAACAATGTTTTGGGAATCAGAAGTGGAACATTTAACTAATAGGAAAGATAAGGTATTGAATAAAGATCCTACCACATGATAATGAGAAGAAAAAAAGTGCTGACATGTGTTCAAGTCCAATACCTTGCATTAATCTTTAGTTCAAGAAAACATTTACAAAACAGCTTTTAATCAGCAGTAATTATTTCTCCAACATGTTTCTATTTGATTTCTAGATTCAGATTAATTATGGTTTTCAGAGGTAACCACTCATAAATAAAGTTAACAGAAGGTAGCATGATAATTGAGTGGAAAGAACAGCCTGTGGGGCAAGACACATCTGAGTTCAGTTCCTGGTCCTGTGGCTGTCATTTATTTCATGTTCAACTACACATATTATTTGGAAAGATTATTTATCTTCACTGAGTCTCAATTCCTCATCTTTAAAATGGGGGTACAAACTTATAAAGTTGAGACGAAATGTTTATGTACATACTTATGTACTGATATAAAATGCCTGACACATAATTAACCTCAAGAAAAGGTAGTTCACAGTAAGACCAAGTAAAAGGCATGAGCCTTTCACAGGAGTGTGAAGAATGCTTAATCTTTTCTCAGTAATCAAGGAAATGCAAAGTCTACAAGGAAATACCATTTTGTTCTTGATTAGCAAGAGATATATCAAAGGTGCTCTCTACATTCAAGGGATAACTGGAAAAGCTCTAGTTTGTCATTTATTTTATATGTTCAATTCACTCAGAGTGTTCTAGGTGTAAGGTACCATGTTATGTGGTGAGGAAATAAAAATTGAATAAAACCAAATGCCCAGCCTCAAAAGACAGCATAATCCAGTATGAGGGAAAAGATGTTGCTCAAGAAGGCAGGAGATGGGTGAAATGGGAGGCATGGTGTTACACGGGGATTCAGAAGGACCGACAGAAGTCAACTGGAGAGAAGAGTCAAAAGTCCACGAAAGATAAGCATTTAAGTAAACCCTGGAATACGGCAGGAAGGAATCAACAGGGGAACTTTCTAGTTGAAAGAATGGTGTGAAGTGGAAATGAAGCTGCAGGTAACTCAGGACGTCTTGGGGGATCAGAGACCATGATTTGGTTGTTCAGAACACACAGAACAGATACAGAGGAATTTAGAGTCATTGAAAAGGACAGACAGCAACCAGCCATGAATCCCCAGATTGAAGAGGAGAGAGTGGAGACAGACAGGAGCCTGTCTAGACTGTGATTAGGTAGGAATGATGCAGCTGTTCACTTTTGCTCATCCAGTGACAATATGAACCAGAGAAGGGACTAGATGTGTCAGGTCTGGGCCAACATTAGAGGCATATGAACAGTTTACTTTCTTTTGTCTTCACTAGACAAGTTGAGAGGCCCAGAAAGGTTAAATAACATTCTCATGCTTTCATTTTCCGCCACATAAATAGGCTCATGACCACTGATCTAACCACAAAACCAAAATGCCAATGTTCACTAGCAGCTTTGAAAAATGTGAGAAGCACCCCTCAGCTTTCTCCCGGCACATAAGGAAAGGAAGACACTTCTCACGTGCCTGAGTTATCTTAAATGCTTGTCATTCAAGGGAAGGCCAGGTTGGATTTGTGATGGCATCACAGATACCGTTATAAGAGTCAACAGGAGCTGGGGATATAGCTCAGTGGCAAAGCACATGGGAGGCCCTGAGTTCCAGCCTCAGGCACAAAAAATAAAATAAAATAAAAAAAGATGATTTATCTCTCATATTTTCCAAAGTGACACTATGAATTTTCTAAGATACTTAAACTAACATTGACAATGAAAATTTGGTTTGGATTAGATTCCTATATTCAATAAACGAGCCTTGGCTGATGAAGAGCAGAATAAGAGTGTGCAGTGATTAAGTATCTAATTTTCACCTCCATACCATGAAGTAAAAAGAACAAGAAAACATTTACCCTTTAATATACATAGAAGTAGTTCAGGGTTTAGTTCAAGTATTTGATTATTCATCATCAGTTCTCCATTCCAAGAGCTCAATAAAAGTGTGTGACATCCAACTGTTCAATTAATTATAGGACACATTAAAAAAAATCAAGCCCAACACAGTGAACAAGTTATCCACACTGGCCACTCTTCTCCTTTGCTCCCCTATTCCATTCTTATTAGAGTCTATTTTTCTGAATGCAGTGGTATATACGGCTATCTTAATGACCTGTGAGCTGCATGAGGGGCTACGGCCATGCCACATACCTACCTCTCTAGCTTTAACACCGACAACAGTAGTGTCTGATACATAAGTGACACACATGCACATATGTGTGTGCATACATGATAAATGAGTATTGAAAGAGAACTAGTCATAGAAAAAAATGTGAGAGAAAAGAGAGCTACTGACACAATCAAGACTTTATTACTGTCTCATAAGAAAGTTATCTGAAGAGGAGTCTTACCTGGCGTGTCATTACAAAATATGCATACATTGCCATGGCACTTCCATAAGTGATAAAGTAGGTGACTGGCTCCATGATGTCCCAGGAATATTCCCACCAGGTGAGCCGGGCCAAAATGCCAAACTGTGTAGCCATGTAGGCAAGGCCACCCCATAGCACCAAAGTGGTCCTCTTCTCAGCTTTTCTGCTAATTTCGATTCGTACCTGTTGGTAAACATGCTCAGTTGTAAGTCATCTGACATGGAACCAATTTAAAAGTCTTTTATAAACTATTCTATGCCTGCTAAAGAAAAAAGGCTTATAATCAAGACACAAGTTAGACTCAATTCTAGTAAAATCGCAACTATAGTTTTCACTGAATAAAATATCTTACAGGGACAACTAAGATTTTGTATTTTATTTAAATTTCATCCTAGAAATAAGTGAAAATATAGGGGTGAGCTTCAACTGCTCTTCATCCAGCTACAGGATTATCTTCTTTGAAAGAGTAAAATGAAAACATACCAAATGGTCTCTCACTCTTGTGTATAAGATTTAACCTCTTATCGGTTTTAACTCAAGTGCTATACTAGGGGCAGAAAAGTAGGGTACATCAGAACATGGAGTCTGGATTCAAGTGGGTAGGTTCAGGGCACTGATCTGCAAAACACCACTAACTTTATTATAGAGTCATTCTGAGGATTAAATAAAGGAATGCCAGTAATTAGTACAATTCATGGCATATGCTAAACATTTGTAAGAAATTAGAAAAAGCACAATATTAAAAGGGTTTATTCTCTTCCTTATCAATGAAAATAGTCACAGGCCATACAACATTTCAGGGATGGGCCACATGCATGATGGTGGTCCCACAAGGAAATAATGGAGCTGAACAATTCCCATCCTCTGTGACAGCATCACTGCTGTAACGCCACAGCACAGTGCGTTACTTAGATGTGTGTGTGATGCTGGTGTAAACAAGCCTACTGCCCTGTTAGTTGTACGAAGTATAGCAATACAATCATGTATCGTGTACACCTGATGATAATAATTCACTGTTACCAGTAGGTTTATGTATTTACTAGATTATATTTTTTATAATCATTATTTTTGAGCCATTCCTCCTACTTATAAAGAATTCTACAGTTACATCAGCAGCAGCCTCACACATCTCATGCTCATTCTGCATGAAGAGGCCATGTTGAGTGAGTGACTAGACCATCCAAGTCTGTGTAAGGACACTCTAACAAGGTCTCACAATGAAATCACCTAGAGACACATTTATTCCTATCATTAAATAAACCATGACTGTACTTACATCATCATAAAAAATTAAGGGTAACTTGTAAAACAGTCTAAAAAGTATTAAGAAAAATCAGTCATATTCCTACTATTCTATTAGCATTCCTTCTGATTGTGAATATGGATATATATACTGTGTATAGCTATATGCATAACACATTTAAAAATTAGATCAGAGTATAAACATTAATTTAGAATTTACTTTCCATAGCGTATCATTCATGTTTATCATTAATATTTTCTGTAGCAAATTAGATTTACATAATCATTTTAAGAGCTGTATAATATTCCTTACAATATTCATTCGTAATTTGGCTAAAATCATTATCCACTATACTAAGAAATTATTGCAATCCTTGTTTCAAAGATGGTAAATCTGATTAAAGGCAGTGCACTGAGACCTCAGAGCTCTAAGTCCATTATCGAGGTTCCAAACTATTCCCATTCCTTTCTTAGAGTTGATATGAACTTTTAAGGTTCAGCCTTATAAACTAATGGGCTAATTTGACAGATAATGACTCAATTACAGGAAACTCAGAAGAAAAAACAAACACATGTGCGTATTTGTAGGTGAAAAGTCTGATATTTCCATGGTCACCTTTTCCAGGGGAGCCAGCTGCTCTTTGAGGTTTTCTAATCTCTCGATAAGCTCCCTCTCCTTGTTTAGCTGGTGCTGCTCAATGCACAGCGTGGTGTAGAGCTGCTGGACCAGCGTCTTCACGTCATTCAGCGTTGCTGCGTTTTCATGGCTTAAGAGGTCTGAAAGAAAGGGGTTAAGTTTCCTTTAAAAATGTACGCCTTAGGCAGCCCGGGTTCGATCCTCAGCACCCATACAAACAAAGATGTTGTGTCCGCCGAAAACTAAAAAATACATATTAAAATTCTCTCTCTCTTAAAAAAAAAAAAAAAAAAGTATGCCCTAGAAATGACAAGGGGGCTGGGGTTGGGGCTCAGTGGTAGAGCGCCTGCCTAGCATGTGTGAGGCACTGGGGTTGGATTCTCAGCACCACATAGAAGTAAATAAATCAAATAAAGGTATGTGTCCATCTACAACTAAAAAAATTAAAAACATGACAAGATTACAAGGAAGATTCATCCATTATAGATGTCCTACCTTCAGTGTTAAACTGAAGGAAAGTAACAGTTATTTTTAAACAATGAATTGTCCCAAATCTAGAAAGTAAATTCATATTTAGGTAACTCAAATATTTTGAAAGTGCTATTTACCATTATTCTTTTTTTAAAATTTACAACAGTGCAATGCATTACAATTCTTATTATACATATTATATATACAGACATACTTATTATACAATTAAATTCCTAGAGCACAATTTTTCATATCTCAGGTTGTATACAAAGTATATTGACACCGATTCGTGTCTTCATACATGTACTTTGGATAATAATGACCATCACATTCCACCATCATTTCTAATCCCATGTCCCCTCCCTTCCCCTCACCATTATTCTTAGAAGCCTAGATACTACAAATGTGGCTACAGTTAAGGACAATATTAAGAAAAATAATGCCAATAATAATAATCTTCAGGTTGGCAGATGTAGCTCAGTGGTAGGGTGCTAGTGTAAGGCCCTGGATTGATCCCCAGCACCACAAATAATAAAATTCATTAGATAAGGCAAAATTAAAACAAATGTTAAAAACTAGTAGATAGGGATTTTTGTTTGTTTGTTTTGGGCACCAGGGACTGAAGTCAGGGGCACTTGACCGCTGAGCCATATCCCCAGCCCTATTTTGTATTTCATTTCATTTAGAGATAGGGTCCCACTGAGTTGCTTAGTGCTTCGCTGTTGCTTTGAACTCGCCTTGAGATTCTCCTGCCTCAGTCTCCGGAGCTTCTGGGATTACAGGCATGTGCCACCATACCCAGCAAAAATTAATAGAGAGATTTTGGATCAATCTGATGATCATGCTTATTAAAATGCTGATCTATAGTCAAGTGCGACAGTGCACACACCTGTAATCCCAGCTGCTTGGGAAGCTGAGCAAGAGGATTGCAAGTTTGAGGCCAGCCTGAACTACTTATGGAGATTATCTGAAAAATAAAATACAAAAGTTCTGAGGATGCAACTCAGTGGTAGAATGCATGCATAGCATGCACAAGGCCCTGGGATCAGTTCTGGGTACCTTTCCACAAATATACAAATACTGATCTATAATTTATCTGTAATCTTGCCATTTTAATTAATTTTTTCCTTTAGAAATTTCTGAGAAAATTATACAGTATTTCAAATTAGCAAATACATAGGTAAAAATGAAAATAATTTCACCCTAATAATCTTAACCCCCAGGCGTCTTCCTCTTGCCACATTAACTTTTATACATTCCTGTTGAAAAAGACAGAGACAGGTGTATGGGCCTCATATCTAAAGGGCATGAAGTTATAAGAATAATTGAAAGAGCAAAGGATTAAATTCCTTGATTCAATATTCTCTACTGTGAGTAGTATATTTTCAGAAATCTAAAAGTTATGTTTTGAATATCTAATAAAAACTCAATCTAAACTATCAAATATATTTTTTAAAAAAGTGCCAAATACAAAGTTTTTGTTTAAGAATCTTATTAGCTTTAAATGTGATGTTTTGTTAGCCATAGCATAAGGTCAGCCCTCTTCTAAGCCACAGTCAGAATTAACCAAATATTTCAAATATTCTTCAGGGATGTCCTTTAGGACACTTATCACATAAATTCAATTAATGAGAAAATCTGAAAAAGGGTAGAAAATTCAACTAGAGAAGAGCTGATGTGGTAAAATGGGATAAAGCACTTAGTACAGCATCTTGCATGCTTCAATTAATGTATGTTGAACTAACAGGAACAGACAAAAGCAAGAATACTCTGAATTGCAGAGGTCACCTAAGTCAACAGGGTCTTCTTCATACCACAGTTGCAGTTTACATTTACATATGATTTGAACTTTCCAAAGTTACTAGAAGAGGAAATTATCCAGAATGTTGGTGGGAAGTGGTGGAGTCCGTGTTTCCTGATTCCCAGACCTGGAGCTGAGTTACAGTGCTTTTACTATACTTTCTATACAGATATTTGTATTTCTCCCACTGCTTAGTTCCCTGTCAAAAAGACACTTCCTGAAGGAGGTGTAAATTACCTATGGTGAACAAAACCCTTTCACAAATATTTTCCCATGTTATCCTCCAGATGACAGCATGAGTAAGCTTGATGTCCACGATATAAGAATGAGGAATGTGAATCCTAGAAAGATAAGATTAAGAAACCTTTTGTACTGATCTCCTCACTACAGAGGGGAAAGAAATAAAAATCTAAAAAGGTCTAGTAATGATATTCACAGAGCACCTGGAGCAGGTGGGAAAAGATCTGGTGTGCAGTGTCTTTCCTACTCTCTGCCCCTTCTTTCCATTTTAACTTTTAGTGCTATGATCACACTATATCTGCTTAGAAATCTAAGAGAAGAAAGGAGGGAGAGAAGAAGGAACCCAATGAAACAAACTCTCTCTTCTCCTTTTCCTAATGAAGCATGGTATGTTAAAAATGCCCAGATAGTTAGGAACAACCATTAGCTGAGGATCTGTAAAATATGAAATCAGCTTTGGCATTTGTGTCACAAGGAAAGCTAAGTTTCTGTTAGACTATCATTCACTGAAGACTTCTTAGTTTAAAAATTAATTCTTTCATAGTTCTACTATGAAATTTATTTTTTTCTGTCAATTTTTTTCTTTGGTCTCTGTGTATATATATGTTATAATCAGAAAGTTCTTTCTCACTCCAAGATTGTAAAAAATTTTTTCTCTTTTGATTCTTTCAGCACCTTTAATCATTTTCTTTAAAATTTAAGCTTTTGATCAATATACTCTTTGACATAGGACTTCTAGAGATAACAGATTTATTTTCTCATGTATGCATGCATATACTTCCTCACATAAATTCAAAGTTATCTGATGCTGTTTATAGACTGTAGCAAAACATGAAAACAACACAAAAATTTGTTGGTAAATTATGAAATACACAGTTAAATGAAAGGTGATGTTCATACAATGTACAACATGGCAACTGTGAAAAAGCATGAAGAATTCTTTATGTACTGGTATGTTAAGACCTTCATGATCTACCATTAGATGAGAAAATAGTTTATTGTTTCTTGTATTCATTTATTTTGTGTGTTTGTGTGGTATTGGGGATACAACCTGGGCCCTTACACGTGCTAATACCCTACCACTGAGCTACACCCCAGTGTTACTTCGTTGTTGTTGTTCTTATTTTGAGACAGGATCTCACCAATTTGCCCTGGCTGGCCTTGAACTTGCAATCCCCTTGTCTCAGGATCATGGGATTATAGGCATGTACCACCAAGTCTTGCAGTTTAATGGTTTTTAAACATGGTAAATCTGCTAAATTGGTATTATGTTTCCTGCAATATCCTTCCCTGTATTGTCCTGAATCAGGGTTAACCAAAAGAGAAATTCAGGGGAGATTAGAAGGTGAAAGTGAAATAGAGCCTGAAGGGTGTTTAGTAGTGAGACAGATGCACAGGTGTCTGCAGATATCAGCTGTGCCTGTTCTCCTCTCTTCTGTATCCATCTCTTTTTTTTCAACTGTTACTTCTGTTGATTAGCAGCAAAACAGGGCCACACTGAAAGGCAAACTTCTAAAGATGTCCTGTTCAATATGGTAGCCACTAGCCACATTTGCTATTTATTAATTTATTATTTATTTTATTTTTTGGTACCTGGGATTGGACCCAGGGGCACTTAACCCCTGAGCCACATCCCCAGCCCTTTTCCATATTTTATTTAGAGACAGGGTCTCACTGAGTTACTTAGGGCCTTGCTAAGTTGCTGAGGCTGGCTTTGAACTTGTGATCCTCCTGCCTCTGCCTCCAGAGCTGCTGGGATTACAGGCATGCACCACCACACCTAGTTATTTATTTTTAACTTATTATTTATCTTAAATTGACAACTAATAATTATGTACATATATTTGTCACATACTTTTTTTGGAAATATGTATACATTTTGGAATGGCTAAATTGAGCTAACATACTTTTTTGTGGCTTTCTTTCTTTTCTTTTCTTTTTTTTTTTTTTTTTTGTGGTGAAAACACAAAATCTACTCTGAGCAGTTTTGGAGAATACAGTGTTGCTAACTGTAGTCACCCTGTTGTACAGCAGATGTCCTAACTCATTCCTCCGAACTGAAATTTTGTATTTTTTTTAATATTTATTTTTTAGTTTTAGGTGGATACAATATCTTCATTTTACATTTACATGGTGCTGAGGATCGAACCTAGTGCCTCAGGCATGCTAGGCGGGTACTCTACCACTGAGCCACAACCCTAGCCCTGAAATTTTGTATTCTTTGACTAACATTTCCCCAACCTGTTACATGCTGCTATTTAAATTAATTAAGATTAAATAAAAATTCAGTTCCTTAGTTACATTAGCCATATTATAAGGGTTCAGTGGCTAAATGTGACTGAGGGACAATGCAGAAATGGAACATTTCCAACACCACAGAAAGTTCTACTTGATAACACTGAAGAATTTCTCTTTCTGTGCTCCAACAGTTCTACCCTAAAAATGGGATGGGCCTGGATTTCCAGGTTCCCTGTCATGTTTTGATTTGCCCACCTGTGCCACTGCTTCAAAATTATTGACCTTCTCTGACTGTCCAAGTTCTTCCTTTCCTTTCCAACTCCTACTTCTTCATCTTCATCTGCAATTGTACAAGGTCTTACTCCCAGATTAAATCTTTTATTCCATAATAATCATGTAGTTTTGTTTTCCAATTGATCCCTGACTGATACAGTATGTATGGTATGCTACTATTTGCATAAAAAGAGAAAAACATGCATTCGTATTTGCCTATAAATGCATACAGTGTCCTGGCAGGAGACTTAAGAAACCAAGAACAGTGCTCTATGATGCAGAGGAAAATGGGTAGCTGGGGAATGGAAATGAGGTGACTTTTCCCCAAACTCCTTTTAGACTTTGGGAGTTGAACCTTATAAGTATATTATCTATTCTAAACAAATAAAAAAAATTAATGTGTAACAGCAATACTCTCTAATAACAATGAAAAAAGAGAAAATAATAAACTACATGATAGCTCACAGATGTCCAATACGAGGCCTGGCTGAATATACAGTTGTTATCTTTCTGATTATGCATCAGTAAAGTGCTGGCAGACTCAAGAGTTTATGATTTATTTTGTCAGGTTTTCTTGACAGGAAAAAAATGGTTCCAAGGTACTGTCATAGTGGAGGAGAATAATAATCACAAATCCTTGGCCCTGAAAAATCTGCCCACATACTTAGAGATGAAGTTATAGAAAAAGGGAAAATAAATCTGAAAACAGCTTAACAATAGCACTCTGGATGATTAGTGTTATGCTTCACTAAAAGGCAATTAGATGTTTATTAATGTTACTGTACAGGCTATTGATTCCAGGATAATTAAGGTACAGAAAGACAGGGGAGACATACTAATATAACGGGCACTGAAATTTTTTTTTTTCAGCCACAAATGTGGTTTGGGAAGGATTTTGGATATTTGGGCTCTAATGAGGCAATCATTATTGTTGGTATTTGGTTTGTCTACTCAACTTCTTTGCTTAAATAATTTATATCATTAAGAGAGAAACAAGGTCTTCAATATACTCTGGATGGATAAATAGGAGAAGGGATTTAGTGGTACCAATCAGACTGATTCTCCTTAGCACAAAAAGTATGCTTTCTAATGTAGAAAGCCCTGGGTTCATTCTTGTTCTCTCTCTCTCTCTCTCTCTCTCACACACACACACACACACACACACACACACATTCTATCCTCTAGTGATATAGGATATGTTCTCTCTTTTTCTAAGAATAGGAGAGAGGTAGTTAATTTTACTTTGGCATAGACTGGGTGAAGGGCTTTTTGTGATCCTTTCTAGAATCTTTCTTCCATTTTAGGTTTAATTAAATTTTGAAACCATCTAAATGAGATAGGTTACTCCTCTCGTCCTGCAGTGGTTAGAGAGGAATCCAGTTAAATACAGCTCTGATTACTAAAAGAAGGTTATGGAGGGCTGGGGTTGTGGCTCCGTGGTACAGCGCTCGCCTAGCACATGCAGGGAGCTGGGTTCAATCATCAGCACCACATAAAAAAAAAATAAAAATAAAGGTATTGTGTCCAACTACAATTAAAATAAAATATAAAAAAAGAATATTATGGAGCTGCTAGCCTTACTGTTGTGATATGTTTCCTTGTTCCAACTTTGGTCAGGCTATCAACACTTAAGGATCCACAACACCTACAAACTTCCAATCTCACATAATCATGGAATGTTGCTATATTAAACTCTATATGAATACGCCTCTGGCCTCAGTGTCTGGTATAAGTATGTGAAATTATAGTTTATATGACACTCATAGGGTATTTTTAGTTCCAAGATTCCCATCAACAGGGAAAAAAACAAATGAGAGAATGGGGGAGAGGGAGAGAGAAAGAAATGAATGCTGGGTGAGATGGCACACACCATAGTCCCAGGGAGGCCTGGGAGGCTGAGGCAGGAGGATTGTAAATTCAAAGCCAATCTCAGCTACTTGGCAAAAACCATGTATATAAAATCCCTAGTATTAATCTTCATTATCTGACACTCAAAGCCTTTATACTGCCTTCAATTTCTTTCCTCCACCTAGCCTTCTCTAAAGAGTTACAATGTGGGGAAGGGGAACCTACTTACTCATTAGAATGGACTGCATCCTTCCTAAATACAGAAATTCAAACTGTTCTCTTACTTTAATGCACTCAGTTGAAAGAGATCAGTGGTGCCTCAGACACCAGCAGCACCCGCCTCAATAAGAGACAGGAATGTGGTATGTGGTAAGTAAAATTAAAACTTGTTTTGCACTTTATTAAATTTTTTTCTTTACTGTAGTTTAAAAATCAGGGAAAACAAAATGGGGACTTAAACAATATTATTTGAGTGCCTATGAGAGATCTCTCATAGGCTAAAAGCAGAGGTAAGAGCATTTTGATGTATGAATTTAAATGTTGAAAAGTTTTTTAAAGTTGGCTGAGGATGTAGCTCAGTGGTAGAGTACTTGCCTAACATGTGCAAGGCCCTGGGTTGGATCCCCAGAAATGCAAAAATAAGTAAATAAAAAATAGCATACATAAATAGTCTTTTAAAATTCTACAAGAATATTGCTACTGATGCCACTGAATTTTACCCTTCAATTTGCAATTTTTCGTGTAAATTACAGACTTTTGACCCTTGCAAACCTCAGACCTTAAACTACTTCTACAGAAGAGGTTTCTGAGATACAAAGAAAGAACTGTTAGTGCTGCCAACACCAGTAAATAAAATATAAATAATTCCCCGTTTATTTTTTTTCTTCCTTGTTGTTTTTTTTTTTGGTACCAGGGATTAACTCAGGGGTGCGTGACCACTGAGCCACATCCCCATATTTTGTATTTTATTTAGAGACAGGGTCTCACTGAGTTGCTTAGCCTCACTTTTGCTGAGGCTGGCTTTGAACTTGCCTCAGGATCCTCCTGCCTCAGCTTCCCCAGCTTCTGAAATTACATGTGTGTGCTACCGCACCTGCCCCATTTTAATTTTCTACCTTAGCTTTCCTTATTTGTCCTGGAAATAGCCTGTCAAAAAGAAAAAAACAAAACAACAATAAAATAAAACAAAAACCCCAAACATTCATTTTTGTTTGAAAAATACAATATTAAACAAAAGTTGGTCAGTCATAGTTCAAAATACCTTCAGTTTGTGACAACATAACATGTGGAAGCTTATATCTTAATTTTTCTTATTGTTACACTTTACACAGAAATTATCAGTCAACTTTTAAAATGTTAGCAATACAAAAGAAAATCTAAACAGAATGAATTCTTTAGGTATTTCACAAAAAACACTGAGTATAATAAGGCCTGTACTTCTGTTATTTTAGAGAATTTCTAAACATAAGCATAGTTGACAGCTAGCGGTTCCTGGTCTACATGTTCAGTTATTCCAATTTAAAATCTGATTCAATAAAGTCTTTTTTAAAAAATATGTTTTAGTTGTTGATTGATCTTTATTTTTATTTATTTGTATGTGGTGCTGAGAATTGAACCCGGTGCCTCACACATGCTAGGCAAGCAGCAATCTACCACTAAGCCACAACTCCAGCCCTCAATAAGATCTTATTATTTAGTTCATCTAGTTACCATCTCAACCAACTGAACAAAGAAGAGACTGTGGCCTCGCAACAACCAAATGTTACTACAGTTAACCTGTTTTGTTCCCTAACGTGGAAGGACCCCCTGAGTTGATGGGGAATACAAGTCACAGAATCAAGCAGAACTGAGAGAAGAGACAGATCACCTCTGTTTGATTGGGCGTCAGAGGAAGAAAGAATAGAGTCATCAAGATGTCATGGAGGAGCTGACAGTGATAATTTTGACATGAGAAAATAAGGAGTGAGGAAGTAGGAGGAAAAGGCATCTTATGTAAAGGAAGCATGAGCAAACAGAGATGGCAAAGAATGGAGCACAGTTCAGAAAACAGTGAAGGAATCCAGAATGAGGAAAGGCAGGGAAAGAGAGAGGGAGGGAAAGAGAACCACTAGACTAAAGGTATTTAAAACTTAGGCCTTCAGTTGGAACTTTTTCTATTTGGGCTCACGTGATCCTCCTGTCTCAGCCTCCTGAATGCTGGGATTACAGGCGTGTGCCACTAGGTCTGGCTAGATCCAATTATTAAAAGCAGGTTCAAAAGCAGGAAAGTCCTAGGAGGCTGATGGAAGGAACAGTGTGCAAGGGGCATCAACAGCAGCAGGAATTGACAATGAATATCAAGGGCAAAGAGAGAAGTGATCCAAAAAGATACAACTCAAAATGATATTTTCGAGGGTTATTTAGCATCCATACTGTGCAGAGCCATATTGGAGCTAAGAATGAAAATAAAAATGGTAATATTGACTCTTTTAAATATTTGTATTTTGTTCATCATGGATTTTTTTTTTTTGCACTAACTTTGTTTTTGCTTTTCAAGTAGGAAATGGTGCATGCCTATAGTTCCATGGGAGGTTGAGCAGGATGATTGCTTGAGGCCAGCCTGGGCAACACAGAGAGACCCTCTGAGAGGGTCTCAAAATAGAAAATAAAAAACAGCTAGAGATGTGGCTCAGTGGTTAAGTGCCCCTAGGTTCAATCCTTGGTACGAAAATAACAAAAACAAACTCTCCCTCCCCCCCAAATCCCCAAAACAAACAAACAAAAGGAAGAAATGAAAAGAAAAAAAGGGGATTAAAATGTTATTTATCTTGATTACATTAATTATATTGATTATTAAATACCAAAGATGGTATTCTCTTAAAATTTGTACCTTAGGTGAGCACCTTACTTTTTTTCACACAAAAGCACACATATTTCAAAAGTTTTTAATGACCACTATTGTAAAGAGGGTTCCCACTTAGGATTTTTTTATTTTGTGTTGGTGCAAAAATGATATGCATTCAGTAGGAGCCACAGTCTGAACCTTGACCTTTTCCTGGGCTAGTGTTGTGCAGCACGATGTACTCTGTGACGCTGGGTGGCAGCAGCAGTGAACTGCATCTCCCTGTCAGCCACGTGGTCATGAGACTAAATAACCCACATCTGCAGTGTGTTATGTTGTTGTTTTATGGATACTGTGTTTTGGGTTTTTGCATCCCATCATGTCTAAAACACCCATCTGTGAGTGCACATGAGATTGTCAACATTATAAAGTGGGCTTTGTGTTAGACGGCTGTGCCCAATTGTGGGCTAATGTGCATGTTGTAGGCAAGTTTAAGGTAGACTAGGTTAAATTGTGATAGCCAGTTGGTAGGTGTATTAAATGCATTTTCAATTTACAGTATTTTAAATTATGATAGGTTTATAAACCCCATTATAAACCAAGGAGCATGTGTACAATAATTGACTTTCAGACTAATTTTCAGATTAAGGCACTTAAAAATAAATGAAACAGATGTTATATCAAATGGGAATTTTTAATGCCTTATTTCATATTCTTTTCAAGACAACAGAGTTCAGTGCAGTGGTGCATGTCTATAATCTTAGCTACTGGGGAGGATGGGGCAAGGAGGATGGCCAAGTTCTAGGTCAGCCTGGGCTTACCAAGACTCTGCCACAAAAGAAGAATAAAAAGGGCTTGGGTTGTAGCTTAGTGCTAAAGTGCTTGCCTATTATGCCTAAGGCCCCTGAGTTCAATTCCTACTAACACCAAAAAAAAAAAAAAAGAGAGAGAGAGAGAGATTAATGCCAGTTACAATGTTTAAGAGAACATGGAAGCACATAAAATAAAGTTCTTCCCCAACACCCTTCCTGCCTTATGAATGCTACGTTTTTGTGTTTTTTTTTTTTACCTCTTTTTGGTGGTCGTACATGATATGTTAAGTCATTAATGACCAGTTTAAAGTCATCAAGGAGGAGGAGGTCTATTCCTGTTGAGGCAGCAACTCGAACGCCATCTGTGAAAATTTGAAATTAAATTTGTCATATGTCCATAATTATTCAAGAATGGTCAGGAAAAAGCAATCCTCAAAGCAGGTTTTTAAAATTATCTCTTCTCTTCTAAACTCCAGTTAATCTTTTGCTTCACACCCCAGCTCTATGGTCAAAGTTTAGATTGTCTGAAGCTCTTTGTTCATAGGTCTCAAAAGTGATTTAACAAAACATTTTTACTGCAACTGTATTAACACGTGAAATAATTTCTGACTATATATTTTAGATGTCAGTTGGAAATCTAGGGTCACTGAGAAAGCTAAATGGACTTCTTACATTTGTCTATGATGGAAGCTGGCTAAGTTAATTTTTAAAAAAGCCAATGTTTTCTAGCATATGGTGCTTTTCTGTATACTCAAGATTCGTTGCTAATTAATTCAGCAGGGATGGATGATAGGGTGAGCCAAGTACACCAAGTTGGTCTATTAATTACATTACTAGATCAATTGGGCATATATTTAAAATACTTAAACAGAAATGTGGCAGTTGTTAATAACTGACCAGGTAAAAGGTAAATAGGTACTTATTATATTAGTTTTTCAAGTTTTCTGTAGGTTTTGAATTTTTCAAAAGAAAAAAATTTAAGGCACTTAAAAATAATTAATTAAACATATTATATATCAAATGGGAATTTTTAGTGACTTATTTTATATTCTTTTCAAATTATATGCTCTATTTATGTGAAAAACATAAGAAGATCTAAAAAGAAGATCTAATATTTCTCCAGGGATGAGGGCTCAACTATTAGAAAAATTTATTCAATGCCTAAGGTACTGAGAAAGGTCTCCATAACATAAAATGTGATTTGACTGCTCATCCTTGCCCATGGCATTACGTGTGAGTTGCTTTAGAATGAGACTCCCTGTGCATATACATTTGCTAAAACTGAATAATTATACTCTGAGAACTACTGGGAGAAAAATTGGTGTCTTCTGGCACTTGCTAAGCAAAAAGCTTTCTAAAATTAACAGTATGATATTCTTTTGCAGTGACCTGTGTCTGTATGTCTAGAAATAGTGTGGGGAGAAATGAGAGCATGTGAAAATTAAAAACGAAGGTGACTATACCTGGAGAATAGATCGCAACTCTGTCAATTCCCCGATCCTCTTCTTGCAGTTGCCGTAAAAACACACCAACGGAGTCTGAGATAGGTTTGAGTGTGAACTGGCAGCGTTCACGCCGGGATGGTAGCCTTACGGATATCACTGGTAACCCATTTTGATAAACCACTGTCACATCTGAATGGAAAAGATACACAAATATATGATAACTAAATTTTTTTATAAGTTAAAGCCATATTACTACTATTTTTTTCACGTGGAGTCTATTATTATTAGTGTGGCTTAAAATGTTTTCAGAGAGTGTTTATGACTATGCCCTTTAGCTTTTAGTTGTAGGTTGGTCAGGGAACTGGCTACGGAAGATCAAAGAGACCTAAGGAATTTATTTTTTGGATATGAAAAAAACCAAAGAAATAATAAAAAAAATAGGCATGGAATTGTCTTCTGGGTGTCAAACAGAGGCATTCTTAGGAATAAGAGGTAGAGTTCTTGGCACTGGTGAATATAAGTCCTGGTTCCATTAACATTTTAAAAAGTAGCCAGGGACAGCAGGGCCAGACTCCACAGCCTATTAAGAGGTGGCTCTTGGATTCCAGGGCTTTAAAAAATCACTAGGGAACAATATCTTCTTAAAATACACTAATAAATTAGGCTCATGCTCAAGGAGTAAACTCATTATTTAGAATACAATGTTATTCCAAAGCGCCTAAGAAGCATTCTCTTATACAATATTAACATGATATAACCAAAACTAATTCCTTTCATGTCCTTTGGACCATCATCCTGAGCTTAGCCAGAAGCCATAACTCAACTATTTGGGATTTTATAACAAAAAGTTATGAAGGAAAATATTATAAGCTATAGAATTACAGGGATCTTCTATAATTGAATGGCAAAAATTTCTTATTTCCTTGTTTTTTGTCCTTAGTAGCCTTGATTTAGAGAGTCTTAGTCCATAAAATGAATGTCAAAATAATATCCTTTCAGAATACTTTTCAAATGAATTTTTAAAATAAAGTTTTAAACCAGAAAATTTCACACAAGCAACTAAACATTTAAAATTGCTGTTAGCATGAAGAAGAAGGAGGAGGAGGAGAGGAGGAGGAGAGGAGGAGGAGGAGAAGAAGAGGAGGAGGAGGAGGAGGAGAGGGGGAGGGAGAGGAGGAGGGGGAGGGAGAGGAGGAGGAAAGGGGGGGAGGGAGAGGAGGAGGGAGGAGAGGGGAGGGAGAGGAGGAGGAGGGAGAGGAGGAGGGAGGAGGGGGGAGGGAGAGGAGGGAGGACGGGGGAGGGAGAGGAGGAGGGAAGGAGAGGAGGAGAAGCTTTGGAGTCAAATTTAGGGTTGAATCTTGGCTCTCTATCTTTGGGGGTTTGTGTAACTTCTCTGAGCCTCACATTTGCACATATAAAATGGGTTTAATCACTAAGTCACTGAACCATCGTGAGAAATAAGTGAAACAAACCACTTAAAACAGCACACCATCTGATACATAAGTGATGATGTTTTTTTATTTTCTCCTTTTAATAATTAAAAGCTGCATTCCACTATGCATCCAAGGATTCATAACCCTCAAAATTAAATAGTTTGGAGAAAGGTGAGAGTAATTGGCTGGAGATTCCAAAAGCATCAAACTTTCCATAGTTGTCATTTACATTTTATTTCCTTGCCCATTCTAATAATGTATAAGACTTACAGTGAATACAAAAACTTCACACTAGAACATTCATGATTTGAATTAAAAAAATAACTCTGAGGGCTGGGGATGTGGCTCAAGCGGTAGCGCGCTCGCCTGGCATGCGTGCAGCCCAGGTTCGATCCTCAGCACCACATACAAAGATGTTGTGTCCGCCGATAACTAAAAAATAAATATTAAAAAATTCTCTCTCTCTTAAAAAAAATAACTCTGAGATAGAGCTTGCAAATAACGAAATACATTTTTCTTCTTCTTCTTCTTTTTTTGGTGGTATTGGGGATTAAACCCAGGGCCTCATACATGCTAGGCAAGCGCTCTACCAACCCAACTACACCTCCAGCCCTAAAAAATTAGACTCTTAATATATTTTAAGTGGACATTTGATGAGTTTTGAAACAAGAATTAAGATAAAGAATGTTTCTATTATTCTCCCAAATTTCCTGAGTTAATTCTAGCAAATGACCTGATTTTTGTTACCACAGATTATGTTTGATTTTTTTTAAAGATGGACACAATATCTTTATTTATTTTATTTATTTTTATGTGGTGCTGAGGATAGAACCCAGTGCCTCACACGCGTGAGACAAGCGCTCTACCGCTGAGCCACAATCCCAGCCCCTTATGTTTGATTTTATAGTATTTTATGTTAATAGAATCACACAGCATGTAACCTTTTGTACCGGGTTTCTTTCCCTTAACATGATTATGCCATTTGTTGATGTTGTATGTAAATATAGCTCATTTGTTTGTGAGTAGCATATCTATATAGAGATATCACAATTCTTTATCCATTCACATGTTGATGGACATTTGGTTGTTTTAGTCTTTGGTTACTATAAATGAAGCTTTTATGATGTTTGCTTAGAAGTCTCTGTGTGGATATTTTCTTGGTACGGATGGCCCTCTGTATCTGTGGCAGAATCATATGCGTATCAAAAATATTTGAAAAAAAATGCCTTCACTGAACATGTACCCACTTTTTTCCTTGTCATTCAATAAACAATACGGTATATAACAACTGTTAACACAGCATTCTCTTTGTGTAGGCATTGTAAGTAATCTGGAGATGATTTGAAGTATAAAAGAGGAGATGTGTAGGTAACATGCAAGTACCACACCTTGCTATAAAAAGGAATTGTGTATATGTAGATTTTGGTATCTCAGGGGCTTCCTGAAATAAATCCCCTGCAGGACAGAGAAAGGGCTTTTACCATCCTTTTACTTTTAACCTATCCATGTCTTCAAATTCAAAGTGGGTTTCCTGTCTAAAGCATATGGGTCTTGCTATTTTATCCAAACTGACAATCTGACTTTTAATTAAATTATGTATATGGGGCTGGGGCTGGGGCTGGGGTTCAGCGGTAAAGAGCTCACCTGGCATGTGCGAGGTGCTGAGTTCGATCCTCAGCACCACATAAAAATAAATAAATAAAATAAAAGTATTGTATCCAACTACAACTAAAAATATTTTAAAAATTATATATAAAATTTGCATTCAATGTAATTGTCAGTATGGCTAAGTATACCATCTTGCTGCATACTTCTTATTTGACTTAACTGTTTTTCCATTTTCCTCTGTTCTTTCTTACCCTTTCTTAAAGATAAACTGAATATTTTTTATAATTATGTTAATCTCTACCGTTAGCTTTTAATTATACCTTCTTGGGTTCTTGGATTGCTTTTTTTTTTTTTAAAGGGTTACTGTCAAGCAGGTGTTGGCAAACTCTTTCTGTAAAGGGCCAAGTATTAAGTATTTTAGATTTTACAGGTCTTACGATTTGTTGAACTACAAACTTCCACTGTTGTACAAAAGCAGCCGTGGGCAATACATAAACAAATAGGCACAGCATAGCTGTGTTCCAACAAACTTTCTTTACAAAAAGTAAGCAGCAGGCTGGGTTTGGCCTGTGGATCATAGTTTGCTCAACCCTGCTTAGTTAGGGCTTACAATACAAACTAACTTACTATAGTCAATCTTCAAATACTAGCCACTCACTTCAGATACAGTTAGTCTTATAACATGTGTCTCCTGCCCCTGCTGCATTCCGTGTGCTACTGTCAAGGCATTACTTTCACCTTGACAACTGATTATCTTTTTCAGAAATTTTAAAATGAGGAAAAATTATCTTTTATATTTATCCTTTGATACTGGTTAACCCTTCTGTATAAATCTAAATTTACTTCTGGTATCATTTTCTTTCTGTCTAAAAAACTTCCTTAAACATTTCTGTTGCACAGGTGTGCTGACAAGAATTATTTCTGCTTTTGTATGTCTGGAAAGTTTTCATTTCATCTTTATTTTTGAAAGATAGTTTAATTATACATAAAAATTCTAGCCGACATTTATTTTCCTAAGCACTTTTTTTAAAAGATATTTTTTTAGATGTTGATGAACCTTTATTTTAGTCATTTATTCATATGTGGTGCTGAGAATCGAACACATGCTAGGCAAGTGCTGTACCACTGCGCCACAACCCCAGCCCCCTCAGCACTTTTAAAAGAACTCAATGACATTGCTTTTTTTGCACGTACACATTAAAAAGTTTGGTATATTGTTATCCTTGTTTCTCTATGTAACACGTCTTTTTTTCCTCTCCCTGCTTTTCACATTTTCTCTTTATAATTGGTTTTCAACAACAAAATTAGGGATTGAATCCAGGGGCTTTCTACAACTTAACCACATTCCCAGCTCTTTTTATTTTTTATTTTGAGACAGGGTCTCACCAAGTTGCTGAGGCTGGCCTCCAACTTGCTAGCCTCTTGCCTCAGTCTTCCAAGCAGCTGGGATTATAAGTGTGAGCCACCAAGCCCAGTGGTTTTCAACAACTGGACTATGGTAGGCTTTGCTTTTCTTTATAATCATTCGACTTGGAAACTGTTAAATTTTTAAGATCTGTGGGCTTATAGTTTTCATCAAATTTGGGAAAAAATTGACCATTATTCAAAAGTTTTTTGGTTTCTGCTCCTCCCAGGATTCCAATTATACTTATGTTAGAGTGTGTGATGTTGTCTCACAAGTCCCTGAGGTTTTCTTCATATATTTCAGGTTTTCCCCCACTCAGTTTCATTTTGAACAGTTTCAATTGTTATCTACTTCATATTCATGAACCTCTTCTTCTGTAGTATCCAATATTTTGTTATTCTATCTTCATTGTTTTCATTTCAGATATATTTTTCACCTCTATAAGTTCCATTTCCCCCCTTGAATATAAAGATCCTAGTTATAATAGCAATTTTACATTTTTGGCTGTTAATTTCACCACTTGTGTCATTTCTATGTCTGTTTCTATTGACTCATGGGGGCATCTTTTCTTGCTTCTTTATATGCACAGTTATTTTGGGGTGCTGATTATACATTTTGAATTTTACCCTCTTGAGTGCTATATTTTTTTATGTAGGTAAATTATATATATATATATTATATTGGTTCTTTCAAGACTTTAAAAATCTCTTTTATGATAGAGGTAAAGAATCTTTTATTCTAGGACCAATTTGGCCCCACTTTCCAGGTGTAGTTCTTGGAGTCTCTATTGAAGATCCCTGTATTATTATTAATTATTATTATTTTAGTTTTAAAATTTTGTTATTTTTAATTACATATTACAATAGAATGTATTTTAAGTATCATACATACATGGAGTATAACTTCCCATTCTTGTGGTTGTACATGATATGGATTTAAACTGGTCATGTATTCATATATGAACATAGAAATTAATGTCTGATTCGTTCTATCATTTTCCTATTCCATCCCCTCTCCCTTCCTCCATCCCCCCCGCCCCTGGCCATCCAATCAGGTAAACACCCCCTCCACCATTGTACTTTAGCATCTGTATATCAGAGAGAATATTCATCCTCTGTTTTTTGGGGGGATTGGCTTATTTCACTTAGCATGATATTCTTCAGTTCCATCCATTTACCAGCAGATGCCATAATTTCATTCTTTATGGCTGAGTAGTATTTTATTGTGTATATGGAATACATATTCCTTATCCATTTATCTCTTGAAGGTCACCTAGGTTGGTTCCATAGTTTAGCTATTGTGAATTGAACTGCTATGAACATTGATGCGGCTGTCTCACTATAGTATGCGGATCTTAAGTCCTATCGGTATAGATCAAGGAGATAGCTAGGTCAAATGGTGGTTCCATTCCAAGTTTTCTGAGGAATCTCCACACTGCTTTCCTTAGTGGTTGCACCAATTTGCAGTCCCATCAGCAATGTATGAGTGAACCTTTTTCCCCACATTCTTGCCAACATTTATTGTTACTTGTATTCTTGATACCATTCTGACTGGAGTGAGATGAAATCTCAGTGTAGTTTTAATTTGCATTTCTCTGATTGCTAGTGATATTAAACTTTTTTCATATATTTGTTGACTGATCATATTTCTTCTTTTGTGAAGTGCCTGTTCAGTTCCTTTGTCCGCTTATCAATTGGGTTGCTTTTTAGTGTTAAGTTTTTTGAGTTCCTTATATATCCTGGAGATTAGTGACCTGAAGTGCGGTGGCAAAGATTTTCTCCCATTCTGTAGGCTCTCTCTTCATGTTTGAAGGTCCTGTAGTTAATGAGGTTTCTCCCCTGGGTTCGATCCCCAGAACCACATTAACAACAACAACAACAACAAAAAGTGAAAAAGATAAACAGCCAGGCATCCACTCTGGCTGAAGGGAAAGAAAATTATGGCTGGTCCTGTATGAGCATTGAGATTTATTCATTTTATAGCTCCTGATAAATGAATTTCCTAGGAGGTTGTTTTAGCCAGTCTTAGAATTTAGAATTCAGCCAAAGCCTCATGGGATGCTATGCAGATTTGTGAAACTCTTCATAGCTCCTTCCTCTCTGGATCTTTGTCCCACAAATTCCAGAAACCTTGTTGTTCACTAGCTCTAATCTCTGTTTTTTTTTTTTCATTTCCACTAGTTGACTGGGCTCTGTTTCCTATCCTTGTTTTGCAGCTTGGAAGCTTCCTCAGGCTGTAAGCTGAGGTAATGCAGGGTCAACCACTTCTTTACATTTTCTTTGGGGAATCACAGGATTGTGCTGCCTATTGTCCAGCATCTGAAAATAGTTGCTTCAGATATTGTGTCTGTTTCAGTTGTTTGTAGCAGAATACAAGTTCCCATGAACACATGATTTGAATTTTTACATAAAAATTAAAAGAAGCAAAGTCTAAAATCTCCATTGCCTTGTTCCTTCCTGCATAATTTGTTTCTTAAGGAAGAAGAGGTCAATATAATAATATGGGCTTGGTGTGGTAGTGCATTCCTGTAATCCCAGAGACTCGGGAGCCTGAGGCAGGAGAATTGCAGAGCTGGCCTCAGCCACTTAGTGAGGCCCTCAGCTACTTATACTTAGCAAGACCCTGATTCAAAATAAAAAATAAAAAGGGCTGAGGATGTGACTCAGTATAAGTGCCCCTGAGTTCAATTCCTGGTACCAAAACAAAAACAACAACAACAACAATACTACACAGCATGAAGTATTTGAAAATTTGTAATATTTGAAAGATTGGTCATTTTCCTTTTCTAAAGAACTCTTAGAAATGAATCCAGTGCTCAGAGAGTTCCTCATACACGAATATTTTTCTCTTCTATAGGTATTAATAATGATGGGGTCATAAAATTAGGTGATTATTATTAACCTGGTATTCTTTTTCACCCCAATTATCTTCTTTCTAAATGTGAAAAAGACCAATTAACCACAGATCTCAAGAGGCACAGAGAGATGAATTTAAATAAAAGATAAGAATTTGTGAGTATTAAACACCTAACAATGGTAAGATTTCACTAAAACATTAGTTTCACAGGTAAGTGCCTAGGGGTTACTGTTTTAAAATAACTGAGACAAAGTCAACAGAGAAAATGAAGGTCTTTTGTACCCAGTTTAACTTCATCCTTTAAAAGGACAGGAAGACTTTCAAAGGAATGACATATGAAAGCTTTGAATAACTCTGCACGGAGTAATACATTTTCCAGCTGAAAACCTTTATTATAATGCTGCTTTTGAAATAAATCCCTAGGTCATCTTCCCACATACTAGATTGTGATGTAAATGTTCAATTTCTTGGCTTACAACCAAAGAAGAGCAATTACCAAAGTTCCCCAAGTTTTACAATATTCAAAATAAATGGCTGAAGTGAACAGTCACAATGAACATTTACCATAATGACCACTATCAGCTACTTTTCTCTAGAGTAAAGTCTTTTAAAGTGTAAATTGCATCAAGTGGCTCTTTGGTTTACATTTTTTGATCTTTTGCTTTGATTTCCATATCAAAAAAATAATAATAACCCAAGTATGTTCATCAACAGTGTTCTTCACAGAAACCTGAAAGTGAAAAGCATCCGACAAGAACACTGAAGAGCTGGAACATGACAATACATTTAGGTATAAAAACAAAACGCCATGAGATTATGCACCCTAAAAAGAGCAGTGCAGGACCTATGAACACTTGGAGAGAAGAAGGAATATCTATATCTATATCTATATCTATATATCTATATCTATCTATCACACACACCTTTAAGGTACCAGGAGTAGAAAAATAACCATAAAAGCTGCTGGGGAGGCTGAAGTTCAAAGTCAGCTTGGGGCAAAACGTGTCCCCGACACCCCCCACCCCCTATACACAGAAAGAAAGAAGGAAGAAAGGGAGGGAGTAGGAAGGGAAGAAAGAAGGAAGGAAAAATTTTAATAAAATGTAAATGCTTATGATTCAGATATTTAAAAAATGCTTGTGAAAACACAGGGGGTTTTGTTGGTGTTCAAAATAATGGGTAAAATCTCCACTAAAATCTAAAAGGGTGAAGTCCCCACATCACTTTATGAAAATGAACTGTGTGTATCTTGAGGACCTCCTGTGAAGGGCCACGGCAACGACACAAGGAAGTGTGTGTGGATGTTCCCTGCAAAGCCACTTGAGTTGAACTTTATATATGATAGATGATATCAGTGGCTTATGATCTCACTAGTATCTATTTTCCACATATCTTCCCCAGCCTTTTGGAAATATTTTGCATTGCCAATGTATGATATAATCATAATTTCAGTGCTAGAAGGCCAACCTCTTCTTTTACAGCTAAGAATAATAAAATCCAAAAAGATAATATTGATCTTATCATTTGACTAAAAAAAATATTTTTTTTAGGTCACATATGATATCAGGCTGCTACATTCAGTGGGAATTTTAGCCCTTTATTTGCTTATTTTAGCAGCATATAATGATGCTAGCTATACCTTCACTTTATAAAAAGCTTTCCCTTGGATTCTATAATACTGCACTTAGTTTTTCTACCTTTCTGTCTAGACCTTCTAATTCTCCTTCATTGGTTATTCTTCCTCTATTCATACTTTAAAAATGTTCAAAAGTTTTGTTTCAGGTTTCTGTGCTTCTCAATCCATTTATCCTCCAGGCAGTCTTGTATCCTTCCAAAGTTTCAACTATCCTGTAAATGCTGATGATATCCCAAAGCTACATTCAACTGTTTGCTGGACAGTGGGGTCCCCCACAGGCACACCTCAAACTCAAAAATCCTAAAATCGAATCCATCTTCCCCTGACTTTCCATAATCTCAATCAACAACACTACCATTATTTAATTTCTGCCCAAGCAAGAAAATTACCCACCATTTCTGACTGTCCTTAGAGACACAACATGGCTTTCTTCAAATTTAATCAGTCACCATGCCTTTTCATACCATTTCTAAAACACTTCTCATCCCTCCATGCCCCTTACTACTCCCGTTTTCCCTCCACCTTACTCCAGGCCACCACCGCCTCTTTCTTCTATCCACTATGTTCTACTTGGAGTCTGTGCTTCAGTCCAGCCTCGCTCTGGTTCAATTATCCACCCTGAAGTAGGGTAGTCTTTCTCCAAAGAAAACCATGATCCTGAAGTTGGAAAATACTATTTACCATTCCCATCACACACACACACACACACACACACACACACACACCCCATGTATGTAAGCAGATAGGAACACATGTACTCATGCACATATTTTTCAATGTCCAACTTTCTATTTGTCACATAATTTTTCTTTTTTTTATTTTTTTAATTTTTATTTTTTTAGTTTTTATTTATTTTTATTTTTTTTAAATTTTTTATTGTTGGTTGTTCAAAACATTACAAATTTCTTGACATATCATATTCCACACTTTGATTCAAGTGGGTTATGAACTCCCACCTTCACCCCATACACAGATTGCAGAATCACATCAGTTACACATCCATTGATTTACATATTGCCATACTAGTGTCTGTTGTGCTCCGCTGCCTTTCCCATCCTCCACCATCCCCCCTCCACTCCCCTCCCCTCCTCTCTCTCTACCCCCTCCACTGTATAACCCTGAGGGTCTCCTTCCATTTCCATGCAATTTCCCTTCTCTCTCCCCTTCCCTCCCACCTCACATCCCTGTTAAATGTTAATCTTCTTCTCATGCTCTTCGTCCCTACTCTGTTCTTAGTTACTCTCCTTATATCAAAGAAGACATTTGGCATTTGTTTTTAGGGATTGGCTAGCTTCACTTAGCATAATCTGCTCTAATGCCATCCATTTCCCTGAAAATTCTGATTTTGTCATTTTTTAATGCAGAGTAATACTCCATTGTGTATAAATGCCACATTTTTTTTTATCCATTCGTCTATTGAAGGGCATCTAGGTTGGTTCCACAGTCTTGCTATTGTGAATTGTGCTGCTATGAACATCGATGTAGCAGTGTCCCTGTAGCATGCTCTTTTTAGGTCTTTAGGGAATAGACCAAGAAGGGGAATAGCTGGGTCAAATGGTGGCTCCATTCCCAGCTTTCCAAGAAATCTCCATACTGCTTTCCAAATTGGCTGCACCAATTTGCAGTCCCACCAGCAATGTACAAGTGTACCCTTTTCCCCACATCCTCGCCAGCACTTGTTGTTGTTTGACTTCATAATGGCTGCCAATCTAACTGGATTGAGATGGTATCTTAGGGTGGTTTTGATTTGCATTTCTCTGACTGCTAGAGATGGTGAGCATTTTTTCATGTACTTGTTGATTGACTGTATATCCTCCTCTGAGAAGTGTCTGTTCAGGTCCTTGGCCCATTTGTTGATTGGGTTGTTTGTTCTCTTATTGTCTAATTTTTTGAGTTCCTTGTATACTCTGGATATTAGGGCTCTATCTGAAGTGTGAGGAGTAAAGATTTGTTCCCAGGGTGTAGGCTCCTTATTTACCTCTCTTATTGTTTCTTTTGCTGAGAAAAAACTTTTTAGTTTGAGTAAGTCCCATTTGTTGATTCTAGTTATTAACTTTTGTGCTATGGGTGTCCTATCGAGGAATTTGGAGCCCGACCCCACCGAATGTAGATCGTAGCCAACTTTTTCTTCTATCAGACAACGTGTCTCTGATTTGATATCAAGCTCCTTGATCCATTTTGAATTCACTTTTGTGCATGGCGAGAGAAAGGGATTCAGTTTCATTTTGTTGCATATGGATTTCCAGTTTTCCCAGCACCATTTGTTGAAGATGCTATCCTTCCTCCATTGCATGCTTTTAGCCCCTTTATCAAATATAAGATAGTTGTAGTTTTGTGGATTAGTTTCTGTGTCCTCTATTCTGTACCATTGGTCCACCCACCTGTTTTGGTACCAGTACCATGCTGTTTTTGCTCTGTAGTATAGTTTGAAGTCTGGTATCGCTATACCGCCTGATTCACACTTCCTGCTTAGCATTGTTTTTGCTATTCTGGGTCTTTTATTTTTCCATATGAATTTCATGATTGCTTTCTCTATTTCTACAAGAAATGCCCTTGGGATTTTGATTGGCATTGCATTAAACCTATAGAGAACTTTTGGTAATATCGCCATTTTGATGATGTTAGTTCTGCCTATCCATGAACAGGGTATATTTTTCCATCTTCTAAGATCTTCTTCTATTTCTCTCTTTAGGGTTCTGTAGTTTTCATTGTATAAGTCTTTTACCTCTTTTGTTAGGTTGATTCCCAAGTATTTTATTTTTTTTGAAGATATTGTGAATGGAGTGGTTGTCCTCATTTCCATTTCAGAGGATTTGTCGCTGATATACAGGAATGTCTTTGATTTATGCGTGTTGATTTTATATCCTGCCACTTTGCTGAATTCATTTATTAGCTCTAATAGTTTCTTTGTAGACCCTTTTGGGTCTGCTAGGTATAGAATCATGTCAACTGCAAATAGTGATAATTTAAGTTCTTCTTTTCCTATTTTGATGCCTTTAATTTCTTTCGTCTGTCTAATTGCTCTGGCCAGTGTTTCGAGAACTATGTTGAACAGAAGTGGAGAGAGAGGGCATCCCTGTCTTGTTCCAGATTTTAGAGGGAATGCCTTCAGTTTTTCTCCATTCAGAATGATGCTAGCCTGAGGCTTAGCATAGATTGCTTTTACAATATTGAGGTATGTTCCTGTTATCCCTAGTTTTTCTAGAGTTTTGAACATAAAGGGATGCTGTACTTTGTCGAATGCTTTTTCCGCATCTATCGAGATGATCATATGGTTCTTATTTTTAAGTCTATTGATGTGGTGAATAACATTTATTGATTTCCGTATATTGAACCAGCCTTGCATCCCAGGGATGAATCCTACTTGATCATGGTGCACAATTTTTTTGATATGTTTTTGTATCCGATTCGCCAGAATTTTATTGAGGATTTTTGCATCTAGGTTCATTAGAGTATTGGTCTGTAGTTTTCTTTCTTTGAAGTGTCTTTGTCTGGTTTAGGTATCAGGGTGATGTTGGCCTCATAGAATGAATTTGGAAGTTCTCCCTCTTTTTCTATTTCCTGAAGTAGCTTGAAAAGTATTGGTATTAGTTCTTCTTTAAAGGTTTTGTAAAACTGTGTTGTATACCCATCCGGTCCTGGGCTTTTCTTAGTTGGTAGTCTTTTTATGGTTTCTTCTATTTCCTCAATTGATATTGGTCTGTTTAGGTTGTCTATATCCTCCTGACTCAAACTGGGCAGATCATATGACTTAAGAAATTTATCTATGCCTTCACTATCTTCTAATTTATTGGAGTATAAGGATTCAAAATAGTTTTTGATTATCTTCTGTATTTCTGAAGTGTCTATTGTGATACTGCCTTTTTCATCCCGTATGCTAGTAATTTGTGTTCTCTCTCTTCTTCTCTTCGCTAGCATGGCTAAGGGTCTGTTGATTTTGTTTATTTTTTCAAAGAACCAACTTTTAGTTTTGTCAATTTTTTCAATTGTTTCTTTTGTTTCGATTTCATTAATTTCAGCTCTGATTTTAATTATTTCTTGCCTTCTACTTCTTTTGCTGTTGTTTTGCTCTTCTTTTTCTAGGATTTTGAGATGAATTATGAGATCATTTATTTGTTGGTTTTTTTCTTTTTTTAAGAAATGAACTCCAAGCAATGAATTTTCCTCTTAGAACTGCTTTCAATGTGTCCCATAGATTCCGATATGTTGTGTCTGTGTTTTCATTTATCTCTAAGAATTTTTTAATTTCCTCCTTGATGTCTTCTATAACCCATTGATCATTCAGTAACCTATTGTTCATTCTCCAAGTGATGTGTGCTTTTTCCTTCCTTCTTTTATCGTTGATTTTCAGTTTCATTCCATTATGATCAGATAAGATGCATGGTATTATCTCTACTCCTTTATATTGTCTAAGAGTTGCCCTGTGACATAATATATGATCTATTTTTGAGAAGGATCCATGTGCTGCTGAGAAAAAAAGTGTAACTGCTTGATGTTGGGTGGTATATTCTATATATGTCAATTAAGTCTAGGTTATTAATTGTGTTATTGAGTTCTATAGTTTCCTTATTCAACTTTTGTTTGGAAGATCTGTCCAGTGGCGAGAGAGGTGTGTTGAAGTCTCCCATGATTATTGTATGGTGGTCTATTAGACTCTTGAACTTGAGAAGAGATTGTTTGATGAACATAGCTGCACCATTGTTTGGGGCATAAATATTTATGATTGTTATGTCTTGTTGGTGTATGGTTCCCATAAGCAGTATGTAGTGTCCCTCTTTATCCCTTTTGATTAACTTTGGCTTGAAATCTATTTTATTTGATATGAGTATGGACACTCCTGCTTGTTTCCGAAGTCCATATGAGTGATATGATTTTTCCCAACCTTTCACCTTCAGCCTATGTATGTCTTTTCCTATCAAATGCGTCTCCTGTAGGCAGCATATTGTTGGGTCTTGTTTTGTGATCCATTCTACCAGCCTGTGTCTCTTAATTGGTGAGTTTAAGCCATTAACATTTAGGGTTATTACTGAGATATGGGTTGTTCTTCCAGCCATATTTGTTTATTTCTGTTACTAAACATGGTTTGTTTTCCTCTTTGATTATTTTTCCCCCCTTTACTGTCCTACCTCCCACTGTTGGTTTTCATTGTTATTTTCCATTTCCTCTTCCTGTAATGTTTTGCCGAGGATGTTTTGAAGAGATGGTTTTCTAGCTGCGAATTCTTTAAACTTTTGTTTATCGTGGAAGGTTTTAATTTCATCTTCCATCCTGAAGCTTAATTTCGCTGGATACACAATTCTTGGTTGGAACCCATTTTCTTTCAGTGTTTGAAATATGTTATTCCAGGATCTTCTAGCTTTCAGAGTCTGTGTTGAAAGATCAGCTGTTATCCTGATTGGCTTACCCCTAAATGTAATCTGCTTCCTTCTCTTGTAGCTTTTAAAATTCTCTCCTTATTCTGTATGTTGGGCATCTTCATTATAATGTGTCTAGGTGTGGATCTCTTATGATTTTGCACATTCGGCGTCCTGTAGGTTTCTAGGATTTGGGATTCTGTCTCATTCTTCAAGTCTGGGAAGTTTTCTCGTATTATTTCATTGAATAGACTGCTCATTCCTTTGGTTTGGAGTTCTGTACCTTCCTGTATCCCAATGACTCTTAAGTTTGGTCTCTTAATGTTATCCCATATTTCTTGGATGTTCTGCTCATGGTTTCTTAACAGTCTTGCTGAGCTGTCTATGTTCTTTTCCAGTTGAAATACTTTGTCTTCATTGTCTGATGTTCTATCTTCTAAGTGTTCTACTCTGCTGGCAGTATTCTCCATTGAGTTTTTAAGTTGGTTTATTGCTTCCTGCATTTCTAGGATTTCTGTTTGTTTGTTTTTTATAACCCCTATCTCCCTGTATAGGTGATCCTTTGCTTCCTGGATTTGTTTGCGTAATTCATTGTCGAAGTGATCTTTCATTGTCTGATTTTGCTGTCTAATGTCTTCCTTGAGACTCCAGATCATCTGAAGCATGTATATCCTGAATTCTTTATCTGACATTCCATCTGCTGCAGCTGTTACCTCTTCTAAAGTTGCGTTGACCTGCATTGCTTGTGGTCCTTTCTTTCCTTGTCTTTTCATACTGCTTGTGTTTCTTTCCTGCAGGCGCGGGCGGCGGCTCTGCTCTCTCCTTATTCCAATTGGGGTGTCGTGACTACCACGCCGGCAGGTCACTGGGCCTGTTCTGGGCACTGGCGGCGGCTCTGTTCTGCCCCTACTCCAATTGGGGTGACGAGTGTACCACGCCGGCAGGCCACCGGGCCTGATCCGCCGGTCGGTTGCAGGTTTGCCTACCCTGCAGGCGCGGGCAGCGGCTCTGCTCTGCCCCTACTCCAAATGGGGTGACGTGTCTGTCGTACCGGCAGGCCACTGGGCCTGTCCCGCTGGTCGGTCGCAGGTCTGCCCACCTTTCGGGCACGGGTGGTGGCTCTGCTCTGCCCCTACTCCAATTGGGGTGTCGTCACTACCCCGCCGGCAGGTCGCTGGGCCTGTTCCTGGCACGGGCGGCGACTCTGCTCTGCCCCTACTCCAATTAGGGTGATGTGTGTACCACGCCGGCAGGCTCCTGGGCCTGATCCGCCGGTCTGTCGCAGGTCTGCCTACCTTGTAGGCGCGGGTGGCAGCTCTGCCCTGCCCCTCCTACCACGGCTGCGGACCGCTGGGCCTGATCTGCAGGTTGGTCACAGGTCTGCTAACCCTGCGGGCACGGGTGGCGGTTCCGCTCCGCCCCCACTCCAATTGGGGTCACGTGACCACCACACCGGCAGGGCCTGATCCGGGCGTGGGCGAAGGATCTGCTCTGCCCCTACTCCAGCTGGGGTGACGTGTGTACCATGCTGGCAGGCCACTGGGCCTGACCCGCCAGTCTGTCACAGGTCTGCTTACCTTGCCGGCGTGGGCGGCGGCTCTGCCCTGCCCCTCCTACCACGCCCGTGTACCACTGGGTCGCGGGTCTGCCCACCTTGCGGGCGCGGGTGGTGGCTCCACTCCGCCCCCTCTCCAATTGGGTTCACGTGATCACCACGCCGGGGAGCCGCTGGGCCTTCTCCGGGCGCTGGCGGCGGCCCGGCTACTCCCCTCTGGCTCGACGACAAATTGAGAGAGACTCGGGTGTCTGTGCCTCACCCCCCCTACCAGGAGACCAACTGTTTCTGTCGCCGCTGGTATTGATGAAGTTCTCTCCTCCGCCGCTTTCTGATGACATCAGATCTCTGCCATGTTGGTGTCCTATGCGAATGGCAGCATTTCGTTCCCCTTGCCGGGCAACCAAAGCAACGGGTGAGTCCTGACTGGCCCTCAGCAGGACCCGGACAGAGAAGCAGTTTCCGCGGGCTCCTAGCCCTGGGCCAGGGCGGTTCCGGGAGCCGGAACTCGGCCGCTCCGTGCTCGGTGTATGCTCTGATAAGAGCAGGCTCCAAGAAGCAGCCTCCGCAGGCTCCCCAGCCCTGGGCTAGGGCAGTCCCGGGAACCGGAACTCGGCCGCCCCGCGCTCGGTGCTCGCTCCGATAAGAGCAGGCTCTAAGAAGCACCCAGGCACTGAGCCCCAGCAATCTGTCCAAAAGCCGCAGGCGAATGGCAGCCTGAAATTACCTGTTCTATGGCTGAATGAGCAGCGGTCAGTCGAAAACAGGGATGGTGACGTCAGCTCTCCAACATGGTGGCCACTGGCCTCCTCTGTGGTCTGGCCGGTGTGGAGAACCGAGATGGACCGCTTCCTTCTCCCGTCTCGAACCCAGAATTCAGCCCTGAGTACGATGCTTTCACGGCTGGCAGAAACTGCAGTGCTGTATCCCTGCGTCGCTATCTCCTCGTTTCCCAGCGTGTGCTGCAGACTCTAGCCGCGGGGCGATTTGCTGAATAAGCAGTGTTACCCTCCGTGCGACAAATCTCTCGCGTTTGAGTCCCCGTAGCCAATCCTCCTGCGATGGAAATCCTTCCTCCAGGTTCCAGAGCACCCCACTATTGCTGGAAATTCCTAACAAGATAGCCTTTAGCCGTTCTGACTTGTCATACTCCCACACAGTGACGCAGCACACGGGGGCAATGCACTCCCCTCGCCGCCATCTTCCTCATTCCACATAATTTTTCAATGGTGTGACAAATAGAAAGTCTGGTGGTCCATTTTCAAAATATAGTGTTTAGTCTTAATTGGGATGTAAGATCTCATCATAGCCATTTTAACATTCCCTTTGCCCTCCCAAATTTTAAAATTAGCCAATTGCATAGACTGTACTCTGGAGCTCCTCCTATCAGAGCAAGGGGCAGTACTGTGTTACGGGTAAAAACAGGTGGACTGCCCGCTTGCTAACCAGGTGTAGTAGCAGGCACTGCAGGCAAAGGTAGTTTGCCCTATACTCAGAGCACCTGATTGTTAGCGCACCTGGTGTTTCTAACAATAGCCAGCCTCTAAGATGACTCTCTATGATGGATGTCTTGCCTGTAGGCATTCACACCCTTTTGTAGTCTCAACCCACATCAAATCAGGGCTGCTCTACATAACCAGTAGAACACAGGAGAAGTGATGGTGTGTAACTTCCAATGCTACCTGGTAAAAGACTGTGGCTTCTTCCCTGTTCTCTTGGATTACTTGCTCTGGGGGAAGCCAGTCACTATGAGGACAATCCTACTGCCCTACAGAGAAGCTTATATGTTGTGGTGCTTCCATCAAGAGCCACATTAGTGAGCTCCTTTAGACATGGATCCTCTAAGCCCCATCAAGCCTTCAGATGACTGTAGCTCTTAGCTGACATGGGACAACTATGTTATGAGACTCCAAATTGCTTAACTAAACTATTCCTGAATCCCTAATCCACAGAAACACAGAGATAATAAAGGATTGTTGTTGTTAAGACCCTTTGCAGTAATTTGATACACAGTATTAAATAACTGTAGTATATGGATTAGATTTTGTATAAATGATCACACTGTGCACAACCTTATACAACTTGCCTTTTATGCTCATTATTGCTTTGGGATTTATCCAAGTTGAATCACATTTATATATCATTCACTTAAACTCTGATACAGAATTTTATTATATAAAAAGATTATCATTTATCCATTGAAAACCCACATTTCCCCTATTACGAATAAAGAGAAGACTAAGAGTTAGCAACACTATTCAATGTTTTCAGTTTCTGATGTAATTCCCCCCTTTTCAAGTTATGTGTTTTATATTCACTCTTTGAGCCACCTGGAATTCACTTTTGTGATATAGTAAGTCAATTATAACAGCACCATTTATTGAATACTCTGCACTTTCTTCTCTGATTGTAAAGCCAATTCTATCACACATCAACTTTCCATATAAATAAGATTTATGTCTTTTGATCTAATAATCTTCTTCCCCTTTTTCTTTCTTTGTACTGGGGATAGAATCTAGGGGCACTTAAGCACCGAGCCACATCCCTATCCCTTTTTCTTCATATTTTATTTAGAGACAAGGTCTCTCTAAGTTGCTTTAGAGCATGCTAAGTTGCTGAGGTTAGCTTTGAACTCTTGATCTTCCTGCCTCACCCTCCTGAGCTGCTGGGATTATAGGTGTGTGCCAGCACATCTGTTTCCAATTATCTTTCTTGCACCAATACTTCACTGTTTTGATTATAGTTTCTTTCTTTCTATTATAAGAATTATATTATACATTTTGGATTACAGTTTTAAAATTATACATTTGGATTACAGTCTTAATATGTGCTTTTGGTAAACCATACCCCCTTTGTTTTTCTAGTTCAAATTTATCTCAGTTGTTTGTATAGTTTTATTCTTTCATACAAATTTTGAAATTCATGTTGAGTGTTAGACTAGCAATGGATTGAGTTTACAAATTCATTTGCGGGGAATGAACAATTCTTTGTAATACCTTCATGTTCATTAACATGGTATAACTCCACATTTATTCCCACCTTCTATTTCCTTCAATATAGTTTCTTCTTCTTTTTTGTAGAGAGAGAGAGAGAGAGAGAAAGAGAGAGAATTTTTTAATATTTATTTTTTAGTTTTCAGTGGACACAACATCTTTATTTTATTTTATGTGGTGCTGAAGATCGAACCCAGTGCCCGGTGCATGCCAGGAGAGCATGCTACCCCTTGAGCCACATCCCCAGCCCCTAGTTCATTCTTCTGTCATACAAAAATATACTCAGAATATCTCTAATTTGTATATATAAATAAAATGTGCATGCTTCAAAATAACCTTGGAATGATTTACTTAAATGTGTACAAGGATTAAATTTTTGTTTAAATTATTTATAATATATTGCTACTTTTAAAAAACTGTTATACATTATTTGAAGAGTAATAATTTTGAGAAACCCTTATGTCTTAAGTCCATTATGTATTACTATAACAAAATACTTGAGGTTGAATATGTTCTAAAGACAAGAGATTTAAATAGACACAGTGACTCATGCCTATAATCACAGTGTCTCTGGAGGCTGAGGCAGGAGTGGTCCTGAGAAAGATGGGGCAGATGGTTCCTGGTGCATTGTAATATGATGGATGGCATCAAAGAGGTCAAACACCAGGGATAACCTTCCTTTATAATAACTCAGTCTTGCAGTAATTAATCCAGTCCTGCAAGCCCAATACACTCCTGAGTCCTAATCCAGTCTTGAGATATCTAACCTAGTTTCTTGAGACTTAACCCAGTTTCTTAACAAAGGCATTAATCCATTTTTGAGTACAGTGACCCTGTGAACTAGTCATCTCCTTAAGGTCTCCTTATCCTGATAGTGTTGCATTGAGGAATTAAGCCTCAATATGAGTTCGTCCCTACTCAGTATGAGTGGGGACAAATCATAGCTAGATTACAGCAACATATGTAAATAATTAAGTGAAAATATCCTTCTACATTAATGTTAAAATATTAAATTTTAACAGAATTTAAGTTAAAAATTAACTTGAGTTGTTTGGTAAATTCAGTTGTTTGAGTCTTTCTAACCACTAATATAAATTGATTTTAATCAAATCAACTACATTTCATTGTGTAACTCAAGTGAATCAGTATTTGTATATCTGAATCCATAGAACTTGTAAAAACTATTTTCAGGAAGTCATTGTGAGGCTTAAATGATGCAAATTGTGAAAGTACTTAAAATAATTTTTAAATATATGGTGTTAAAAAGTCTTCTATTAAATAGTTGTATACTCCTAAGCCACCTGGAATTCAAAGTTCCCAGTACTAATTCCGGTTTGTTTGTTTGTTTTTAGTGCATGCTGGGCAAGTGCTCTACCTTTCAGCCACATTCCCAGCCTACTATTTCCAGTTCTCCTATATCAGTTTATGAAAATAATTAATCCATCATTATGTCAAAAGCCTTTGTGCTGAGTAAAAGGTCATTCTCTTCCTACCTTCCATTCATCTACCTGTATTATTCTGAGAATTAAATATTTTTAGTTTGTAAATATAAAATCCTGTCCTAATATATAGTTCTGAGTATTTTTTTCTTTTAAAATAATGTTTTTGATTATTGGAAAATAACAATAATTATACTTTAGTTCTTGGCCCATTTTCATTTCCAGGTGGCTAAAAGCTGAAAATGATTCCAAAGTACAGACAGTGGAGAACAGCAGAAAAATTATGGTACTGGAATCTTAGATTTGGTAATACTCAATTTTATCAGAAGAGAACACCTTGAATCTATAATCTATGGCCACATTACTGAATACAACTGAACTTCAGTTTCCTCACCTATAATGCAGGTATACTAACAAGGCCTGAGAAGGTTCAATGAAAATCATGAACAGCTCTGTGCAGCAGCACACACCTGTAATCCCAGCGGCTTGGGATGCTGAGGCAGGAGGATGGCAAGGTCAAAGCCAGCCTCAGCAACTTTGAGGCCCTAAGCAACTTAGCAAGGCCCTGTATCAAAATAAAATTTTTTTAAAAAAGAGCTGGGGATATGGCTCAGTGGCAACCCCACCCTGGGTTCAATCCCCAGTAGCCTCCATCACACTCACAAATTGTGAACATATCTTGTTTAAAAGTTTTTCTTACTTTTCTTAAAATCTAGAGTTTAAATCCAATCATCTCTTTAATTGTTAAGATAATAAAACTAACGTACTCCACAGAAGACAACAAGGAAAAAGGAGTGTCTTGGTAAAACACCAGGTTGGCCAGGTTGTAGAGCTCAAGGAACTTTCACTCATTGCTGATGGGAGCCCAAAATGTCATAGCCGTTTTAGAAGACAATTTATTTCTTATAAAACCAAACACACTCTTACCAATCATGCTCCCTGGTATTTACCCAAAGGGATTAAAGATTCATGTCCACACAAAAACTTGAACATGGATGCTTATAGTAGCTTTATTTAAAATTGTCAAAACTTGGAAGCAACCAAGATCTCTTTCAGTAGGTGAATGGATAGATTGCAGTACATCCAGACAATGGACTAATACTCAGTGCTAAAGTGAAATGATCTATGAAAAGACATAAAGAAAATTTGTTTCTTGCCGTCTTTTTTTTTTTTTAAATTTTCTTCCTTCTTTCTTGAGATGTTGTATTACTATGTTGCTCAGGCTGGTCTCAAACTTGTGGGCTCAAGCAATCCCCCTTGCCTCAGCCTTTCTTGCTATTGCAGCTGCTACATGGAGAAAACTGAAATGTATTACTAAGTGGAAAAAGTCAATCTGATAAAGAAACTATGTATATATACACAATAGAGTATTACTCAGCCTTAAAGAAGAATGAAATTATGGCATTTGCCAATAAATGAATGAAACTGGAGAATAGTGTGCTAAGCGAAATAAGCCAATCCTAAAGAACTAAAGGCCAAATATTTTCTCTGACATGTGGATGCTAATTCACAACGGGAGTGGGGAGAATAGAGGTAATTTGGACTAGATAGAGGGGAGTGAAAAGAGGGGAAGGGGCATGGGGGTAAGAATGATAGAATGAATCGGACATTATTACCCTATGTGCATCTATGATTATATAACCTGTGTAACTCTATACCACAAACAACCAGAAAAATGAGAAGTTATACTTCATTTATGTATGATGTGTCAAAATGCATCCTACCATCATGTGTAACTAATTAGAATATATATGGTGTGTGTGTGTGTGTGTGTGTGTGTGTGTGTGTGTGTGTATGGGCAACCTGAAAGGCTACATATTATATGATTCCAACCACATGACACATTGTTAAAGGCAAACTGTGGAAACTATAAAAAAGATCCGTGGTTGTCAGGGGGCTAGGAAGGAGGGAAGGATAAACAGGTGGAGCACAAAGGATTCTTGAGGCAGTGAAACTACTCTGAATGATTCTATAATCATGGAGACATGTCTTTAAACCCACAAAATATAAAACACCAAGAACCTTAATGTGAATTATGGACTTTGGATGATGATTTGTCAATGTAGGTTCATGGACTGTAGCAACTCTGCCACTCTGATTGGGGGTGCTGGTAATGGGGGAGGATGTGCATGTGCCTGGGGGCACAGAGTGCAGAGCTATCTTTTAGAACCTAAAATGGCTCTAAAAAAAAATGGAGTTTTAAAATAAGCATGTTATACAAGTTAATTTGGTGTTTCTTAATATTTTTGGTTAACTGACCTCTGAGAATCTGATGAAGCTATAGAGAGACTCCTCCCTAAGTCCTTTTTCCTAGAAAAATTTCAAACAATTTATACATAAGAATTTTAGATATAATTTATTTTACTGCACTGGAAATTTAATTTCTTCTACTGTCATATTTTAAATACTTTCAAAAACTGAAGATTTTTCCTCATTTTTAGACTAAAAGTAATGACCATTTCCTTTTTTTTAAAGAAATAAAGCATAAAAGTAATTAAACAAATTAGTTTTTAAAATTTTGGGGAGGTACTGGAGATAGAACCCAGGACCTCACACATGCTAGCAAGTACTCTATCACCGAGCTACGGGGGGCCCCATCTTCCTTCTCTTCTCTGAGACAGGGTCACTAACTTGTCCTTGAACTTGTGATACTCCTGCCTCAATCCCCCAAGCAACTTTAATTCTGTACAAAATGACATGTCAATTATAAGATTGCTATTATTTGGCTTGAATAAAAGAAATCACATAACAGCTTGGTTTTGGAACATGGTAACTTTTATATAATCTTTGATATCTAAAAAGCTGTACCTTGATGTTTTGATGAAAAGAAGCAGTGAAAACTGAGAAAGGTATGTTTCTTAGTATTCTGTGATTCTTACATAATATAACTGTGATTCTTAACATAATCTCAGTTCCCACAGCTCACACTGCCCGATGATGCTAGGTGAGGCTTGTGTAAGAAACCTAAAGATTCTCTGTGACTCCTAGAATTGAATGTATTACACTGCTTTGATGTAATATCACCAGTGAAAAGATTACAAATCCAAGTTTCAATTCTGAGGTTTTCTGAGTCAGAGGTAGTCTTCAAGAGTTTTGAGGTTTTTCTAGATGCCTGCAAAGAAACTAGCAGAATTTTTCATTCCGTGACTAGTTTACTGAGATACTTCCTCCAGCAGTAGAAAATTCCATGGTTATCCATTTCTAATTACCTAACTTAGAGCAGCAGCTTAGCTAAAGGGTTTATGACCTTTCTGCCAAGCCCATAATAATGACTTTAAGGTGATGAATTAGAAGTTTACACTCATTCATAAAGCCCTAAACATCCCCGAGCAAATCAAGCCATGAATAAACTCCTCCTGTACTAAATTCTTTTATCTTAAAAGGTAAATCTACTATCAAAAAATTAGCAAGCAAAAACTAATTTTATATTTTGATCCTTTCTCTTGATAAAAACTTTGTTCTCAAGAAATTGTTCCTTCTGTGGTAGTAGGCCTGCTGGAAGTCTTCAAAATGCCTGTATGTGTCAATGAAAAAAAGCAATACAATATCACAACAGGCAGGGCTGTGTCCCCAGCAGGGCAGTATATATCTCTGCATTACCATCTGTGCAGAGAGAAACAAGATCCTCCTTCCAGTAAAAAAGCAAAACAAAACAAAACTTTTTCCCCCAGTGGTTATTTCAGCAAAGAAATTTAACACTCGATTTTAAGAAAGGTCAATGTTAATAGCCTTTCTAGTTTCCACAAGAGAGTCATATATTAGGAATTTTTCTATGACCATGTCAACATGCATATTAATAGAAAACTAGGAACTAACTGTTTAGTGCAAAATCAGTCATTTTATCAAACTGCATCCAGGGAAGAAATGAGAGTTTCTAATTCCCTCAAAATTTACTTCAAAATATTAGAAAAAATGACAGCAATCCTAAACAGATTATATCACCTAAAATCTGACATAAATTTGCTTCTACTCAAAAATAAGCCAGTTCAAACAATGTCAGCACATACAGCTTAAAGTCTTTCAATATCATGTGGCTACTTTTTTGGCAATGTGAAAAGCCAATCTTTTATAAAATTCTTCAAGAAAGGGTTCTTTGATGGAATAAATTTATCTCTATTTTGGCAAATTAAAATTTCTACTTACAAAGAAGTCCAAAAACTGGTGCTGGGGGCAAGGTTCACTAGTATAGCTCTTGCCTAGCATGCACGACACCCTCGGTTCGATCCCCAGCACTGTGAAACAACACCAACAAAACCCCCCCTCAAAGTCCAAACAATCAGATATATTTTGAAAATGGAAAAATGTATCTTCAAATTTAGGATTGTGAGGCTCTATGTCCTATCACCTTTGGTGATTACATAGGTTCCTTTTTTCATTTCTCTTTTGTTATCAAGTCTTAAAAGTTAGAATGAAAGATATATAGCTGTGAACTATGTCTGTGCTCTCAATATGATGATGACCTTAGTATAGAAATTCCAACTATGTACAACAGTGGCTATTTATAACACTGCTTGACTCAAAAACATTTATTCTCTTTTCCCCAAAAAGTAGTTTTAAAAGTAACAGGAGGCCAGGTGTGGTGGTGCATCCCTGTATTCCCAGTGACTCAGGAGGCTGAGGCAGGAAGATTGAAAGTTTTAGGTCAGCTTTAGCAACTTAGGACATCATAATGACAACAACAACAACAATAGAAAATCTCTAGAATATATAAAGAACCCAGAGGCATTTAACCACTGAGCCACATCCCCAGTCCTTTTTATTTTTTATATAAAGAACTTTGACAACTCAAAACTAACAAGAGTTTTTTTTGTTTGTTTGTTTTGTTTTTGGTACTGGGGATTGAGCCTTGGGCCTAAATTTTGAACAAACATTTCCCCCAAAAAACATCTGATTACTAAGCACATGAAAAGCTGTTCAATATCATTAAGCAACAATACAAGGCCAATTAAAATCATGACAAAGTAATACAGCACATCTTTGAGTGTCTACAGTCAAGAAGACTGATCATGCCAAGAGCTGCGGAAGATGTGGGAAGCCACAGCACTCACACACTCGGGGAAGGTAACCAACCTGGGAGTGGGGGAGGCTCAGATGTGGACAGCCCTCGTTTGGGTGTGTAATGTATCAGAAGAGTGTCAGAGGGAAGAGAAATACCTACTCACTGCTTTGGAAAGGAGTAAGGGCGTTGCAGTCTTCTGGCCCTTGGCCACGATGTGAATTCTGATATGTGGGTACATCCTGAGTCTTGACTGGGGGAAACACACTCGCCTGTCTTTTGGCTGCAGTAAGTGGATTGTTGCTTTTTAATATAATAAACAATATTAGTATGTAATTGGTACCACTTTAGCAGTTTTTAAAAAGTCTTTCAGAAATAGGTAAAAGAAAGCCAATATTTCCCTTGTTTTGATTTTGGTCTATTTTCCCTTACAACCTTTCCATATTACAAGTGAGTAACCACAAAAGGGTATTTCCTCCAAGTTTAGAGAGTGCAGCAAGTAAGAACACACTGTCTAGAAACAGCTTTGCAAATATCTACACTGACAGAATAGTCTAGGATTCTCATGATTCATCATCCATGATTCTTCAGTCTAAATTGTCTTTGTAAGTTTGCAGGATGCTCTTTCAATGGTTGCCATGCTTATAGATGAATAAGAATATGCTTCCAAAGTACATTATGAAGACACAAATTGGGTGTCAACCTAATTTATATGCAAACAGAGATATGAAAAATTATGTTATATATGTGTAATAAGAATTGTAATGCAAAAAAGCCAAAACAAAACCAAAGTACATGTATAAAGACATGAATTGGAGTGAACATACTTTATATACAAAGATATAAAAAATTGTGCTCTGTATGTGTAATAAGAATTGTAATGAATTCCGCTGTTGTGTATAAAAAATAAAATCAATTAAATAAAAAAGAATATGCTTATAAATGAATGATAATAAGGTTGAAATTGGAATTCTAACAAACCAAATTCTACACAGAAGAAACATATTTAACAGTCAACCTCTAAACCAAGCAGCCTAAACTGTACATGTACAATGAGAGTAAAAGTTGTAAAGAAGGGCAGGGAATATAGCTCAATGGGGAGCACCTTCCTGGTATGTGTGAGGCCTGGGTTTGATTCCCAAAATAAAATAAAAGTAAAGTAAAGTAGACATATCTCCCTCTACTAGTGTGAAAAAAACCAAAGCTTAGATTCTGAAGCCAGTTTATAGCATTGTAGACATTTACAAAGGATTACATGTGATCTCCCAAGTATCTGTTCATCTCTTCCCATATCAAAGAAGAAAATTATAGTCCTCAGCCTAAGGGAAGAAAAAGACAAGCAAGAGCAGAGGGTCTCAGACTTCGAATTGCTTCTGTCTAGGCTCTGACGCCATGATGGGGCTAGAGTGTTTGATCATCATAATGTGGAAACCAGACAGTTAGGGAATACCAGAAACAGCGCTTCTCTCATCTTCACATTACCTATGTTCTCACTTTTAAAACGAACATTCTGTGACCTATGAAGACTTGATGGGCCTCTTATTTTCTCTTCTTAGTTTCTCCTCTAAATTCACTAGATCCTCAACCAGATTTTAATTCCTTTCTTTAATCTTTCCTTCTATGAAACCCAATTCTACCTTATGTGAAAGATTTTAGTTTATTAGTTTACACATCAGCTAGGGAATGTAAACATTAAGTGAAAGAAAGGAAAAAAATTAGACACTAAAAAATGGCTTTGCCAAAACTCACCATCAGAGGGCACAACAGTACTGCAATAAACAACTCCCAAATTCTGCCAGGAGGAGAGCCTCTGGTGGACCTACAAAAAGAAGACACATCTACTGTCAGGCAGAACAACAAATGTTACACAAGTAAGTGTATGCAGGAAATAAAAATAGCTTTTGAGTGTATCAGTACTGTGTATCCTTTGTAGAAAAGTTTAGAAATTCAGGTAAAAGAATATTAAAGACTTTCAAACTCCTAACATCCATAGATAATAGCAACGATGAACTTTTCTTGGTGTATTTTCAAGATTACATACACATTTACATACACACACATAAGTACAAATGTTATATTAAGATTAGAATTACACCTGATGAATCATTGTAAAAACATTTGATATTGTTGATATGTGCTATCAAGACTAAACTACATTTTCTTGCTAGCCTTCACACCTGCATTTCCTGCCTATCCTTTACCAAGACAGGTACTAAGTAGCTGTATCATGAATATACCATTATGTGGGTAGGTATCTGCTCTTTCTCCTTTTGTAAAGTGTGGACAGGCAACCTTGGAGTCCCCACTCACCACCTTCTCTGTGTTAGAAGGAAATCACAGTCACACCCACTTTTGCTACTTCTTCAAAGAGAAATGCCACTGTGGGTCTGGAACTAAGGTTCTCATAATTAAAACTTTTTGACTTGCCCCAAACTTTATTTATTCCTTTGTACCTTTTACTTTCTTAGCTACAAAAAGTATCAAAGGAAGAAGAAAGGAAGGCAACTTGAGTCTTGGTCCACAGCTAATTAACTTTTTTAGGTTTAAATATTTGATTCATTAGAAATTAATTTTAATCAAAGAAGTAAAAATCCAAGTATCCCTCTAATGACAACACAGCTGTCCCATAGTGAATAATTCTTTTCCTCATTCATTGGAAATGCTAGTTTCATAATTTTCCAAATACCTATATAATTCTGGATCTACTTCTGAACTTCTATCCAATGATCTGTTTATGTGTGCCATAAATAGTTCTTTGTTTCAACATTCTATTTTATAATCTGTTTTAATATCTGTTAGGGCTAGTTTTCCCTTGTCATTTTCTTTAAAATTTTTCTTAGCTATTCCTTATTATCTATTTCTCCATATGAACTTTAGAGTCAGTTTATCTGCTTACACACACATGCACACATAATCCTACAGTTAAAAAAAATAACAGTATAGTATAGTGGGTGAAAAAGTAGAGTCTGGGGCTGGGGTTGTAGCTCAGTGGTAGAGCACTTACCTCACATGTGTAAGGCACTGGGTTTGATTCTCAGCACCACATATAAATGCCACCTTGGGCAAGTTCATGAGACTCTTGGTGCCTTGATTTCTACACTAAAAGATGTACTACTACTAACACCTACTATATAAAGCTGTTGTGAGGACTAACCGAGTAATACATATAAAGCATTTAGAAAGATAGCAGGCATACAGTAAGTGTTCAAAAATGTTGCCATTTTGAGACTGTATCAATTCCATGGATTAATAAAAAAACCTGACATCTGGATGATTTTGAGTCTTTTTACCCAACAACCTTGTAAGTCTTTCAATTTGAGTCTCTATTTGCATCCCTGAGAAGAATTTAAAAAAATTTTTCATACAGATCTTGTATGTCCTTCTTCTTTGTGGAATGTTCTTGTACTGTCTTGTCCAATAATAAGACCACAACTCCCATGTTGTTTTAGTTTGCATGTGCCTGTTATATCTCTGTTGGTCCTTCCTGATTTTGTTGTTTTAGAAATGACTATGGATAGTTTTTGGTGTGTGTATGTTGTGTGTTGGTGGTGGTATTTTTTATTGTTGTTTTTTATGGTGTAGGGGATTAAACCCAGGGACACTCCCACTGAGCTACACTCCTGGCCCTTCTTAGTTTTTATTTTGAGACAGGGTCTCTCTAAATTGCCTTAGGCTATGCTTGAACTTGTGATTTCTTGCCTCAGCTTCCAGAGTCACTGGGATCATAGGCAAGCACCACTGTATCCAGCTAAATAGCTTTCTTTATGATCTAATCTGGAAATATTTTAGAAAGTTTAGCTTATTTACATTTATTTATTTACATTCATATAATATACATATTTAATCTTTCAATTATGAACTTTTATGATATGCCTTTTTTTTGGTTACTCTCTAATAGTTTACTAAAATAGTTTATCCTTATTGTGTTTTAGTCATTATGCATGTATTCCTTCTGATAATTTGGAAGGTTTACTTTTTTACTCTACTAGTTTTTTTCAGGTAAAAGTCAATTTTTTTAATGGTCTTATTATCTCTCTGAGTTTTTCTCCTACCAATCTTCCTCTTAATCACTGAACTTTAGCCCTTCTAAATTCATCCCTATATCTTGAACAGCTATACTTTTGCTTTAGAACCTTTGCATAGCTACTGCTTGGATAATTTCCAGATTATTTACTTCAAATCTAAGTGAGGCCTATTCTGGCCCCACAATTTAAAATGGCAATCCCATCGTTTGGTATTCCCTTGCACCCCATAACTTTACATAAAATATACCTTATATTAAAATATAAAAATCCTTTATTATGAGCAATGATGAATTAATAATTATGCTTTTTTCTTCCCTTTACCATCCAGTTTAGCTCATTATATTACTTCCTTTAGAGTTGACCTTTCACTTCCAGCTATGTACCAACTATGTGTCCAGCTACCTACTCCCCTCCATCCCATAACTTAAACTTTCATTGGATTTATTTTAAATCACTTCTGATGCTTGACATATTACTTCACATCATTTCTATTCCTCATTCTAACTTCCAGTAAGTTATATATCATTACTATACTGTCAAGGTTTTAAAGATGTACAATCCTCTATACCCTAATACCCACATTTGTTTTAGTCTTCATTCTATTGATCAATGAACTCCATGATCACTGCCAATTCTTTCTTTAGCTATAGTTTCTGCTTTCATTTCTTTGTCAGTTGAACTTTGTCTTGCAGAAGGGGCCTTAAAAGCTAAATTTCCTGAAGCTTGGCATGTTAATTCCTAAATTAGTGTTTCCTTGAGGCTTGGTAAAGTGTCAGCACTAAATGTTGCTTTGGAGAAGTCTGAGGTTACCTGCTTCTTTTGGAGAACCATGCTTGACTGGCTTTGTTGGGAATCTGCTACCATAGGTACCATCTCTAGGTTATCCCCTATACCTACTTGACTTTCACTGGATTTGGAACCTTTATTTATATATTTTGATTTGGAATTGCAGAGATCTCCCTGGTTACACTAAATTTGGAGCTTATATTTCTGGTTTTTATGTTCCTCCCCATTCTAAGGTATGCAAAAGAGAAAGGACAAACTCCTATCTTTATTGGGTCATAAATACTTCATGTAGTAACTTTTTTTAAAAAATATTTTTTAGTTGTTGATGTATCTTTATTTTATTTATTTATATGTGGTGCTGAGAATTGAACCCAGTGCCTCACACATGCTAGGCAAGTGCTCTTCCACTCAGCTACAACCCCAGCCCCATTATAAAAAGTTACTACTTTTTATACAAAGTAGTAACTTTTTAATATTGACAGTTTCAAAAACACCCAGAGGTAGAGAGCAAAGTGTGAAGAAATCCCATGTACCTGTCACCTGCTTCAATATTTATCAAAAAAAATTAAAAAAAAATAATTCTAGCAACTTGGAAGATTGAGCCATGAGGATCACAAGTTCGAGGCCAGCCTCGTCAACTTAGCAGGATCCTCAGGAACTTATGAGACTCTGTCTCAAAAAATACAAAGGACTGGGGATGTGGCGTAGTAGTAAGGCACACTGAGTTTAATACCCAGTACCATAAAATTTAAAAAATATACATATAATCTCAATATTTTATCAAACTCAGTTCATCATCTATATACTCAGTTTCCCTTCCCCTATCCTCAGAGTTTATTAAAGGAAAATCCAACCCTCGTATCACTTTACTTAAAAATAGTATACATCTACTGGACCATTTTGAAACTAGAAGTGCTCTGTCTTCCATGATTTTACACATATAATTTTTAACAATAATAACAGATGTTTTTGTGGCACAGAGAACTGCATCACACATGGTTGTTTATGAATAATATTTTTTAGATGCTACAGAAAATGGATCAGCAGGCCAGCCACCTGTTTTTGTAAATAAAGGTTTATTGGACATAGCCAGGCTCATTCATTTACTTGCTATTGTGGGTTAACATATTCTCTCACTCCAGAGTTCAGCAGTTGTATATTTACAGAAAGTTGAGTATTTGAAGTGGAGACCATGCAGCTCAAAAAAAGCTAAAATATTTATAATTTGGCCCTTTATGTTTTCTGACCCTTGCTGTAGAAAAAATTTGTGTAGTTTTGAGATATTCACTTTCCAAAGTCCTTTCCTGCCCATTTCTATAGGGACACTAACAATTACAATATATTATTTGAGTGTTCACAAACACAAAGATGGGTCCTTTTCTTTAAATCTTCTAGTAGCTTTCAGTCTAATAAGGCCACTGAAAACAAAAGTGATTTTGCTCTTGCCTTTTCTCTTGAAATATAGTAAAAACAAACATGAACAATGGAAAAACAAAAAAGACAAAACAACAAAAACCCAGAGAAGATATTTTTTAAACCAAAGAAGCATTGCTAATACCTATTTTCCATGGCCCCCCTTAGTGGAGTATATTTCATGGGTACAATTTTATTCTCAATATTATAAGCAAGTAGTAAGCTTTTTAGGTCTTTTCTTTAATTTTTAATAGCAAACTTTAAATAAATACTTGACTGATGCTGAAAGTTTAAAAAATAAATATGACAAGTTTAAGCAAAAACATTCAGGCAAGTGGTATGTTTTACCCATATATTTCAAAGGAAGAGACCAAGTCTAAGAAAGTATTTAGAACACACAAAGATAATCAGAGAAAGGATATACCTCTAGGCAATATTAATGCCAAACAAATAAGGTAATATGGTCCCAACACAGTCCCTTTGAAAGAAAATACAAGTTTATACTTTTGATAAAAACAGTCCATATCTTTGGTAACTTGAGAACTTCAAAGAAAAGCACGAGCTGGGAGTGAAAGTAAAGGCCTGTATAACGCCCGTCTGTATTACAACCTTTAGCCCAGGAAAGGAAAAACACCAGCAGCATCAGTGTAGAGTCCCACTCCAAACATTGTGCTCAACTTCCCCAAAGCAAGGGATTCAGGCCAATTAAAAAAATAAAATAAAAATTTAGTATTATAATGAGAAAGTTCATGTCCTCGGGTTAAATTATTAAATTCAAGCCCAAACTTAACTTTCAGGGTTGGGGATGTAGCCCAATAGTTGAGCACTTGCCTAAGATCCGTGAGGCCCTGGGCTGCATCCAAAACACCACAACACAAAACAAAACAAAACACCTTACTTTTAAATTCTTTACTACTATCATAAACTATGCAGCTTTTCCTACATTCACCTTTCACAGTTCAGAAGAGCAAACTCAGCAGTATATTTCTGCCAACAATTTGAAAAGGCTGTCAAGTTTAAATAACCTGTCAATATCCCAAAGTATTCAGGGCCAATTAGACATGAGGGGAAAGAAAGGAAGAGGAGGGGAAGGAAGAAAAGCAAGGAGGAAAGAGGGAGGAGAAAACGTTATTGCCTTATTAACTGAGTTCCCTTTATTTAGGAAAACACTGGCATCTAATTTCATTAGAAATCAAATACCTAATACCTTTATCAAACTATACCAAACAAAGTATACTATATTAAGTACATCAAATAGCTTTAGATGGAACTACTACATATATCTGTCCAAGGATGAAACCTTGTTACAAACAGCCTACCCATGCCACAAGTTTAGATCAATCAAATAATAGTTCCGTTACATTTCCTTTAGTATAACATGAAATGCTTATAAAAATGGGTTCTTTTTAACATTATTTAAATGTTCCAAAAATTTCTTTTTAAAGACCAGGGTACCCACATTTCAACAACTTTGTCAACTCTTATCTCCAGAACGCTGAACTTGTCAGTCTTCTATGGTTGACAGAGTGGAACTACTTGAGTTGGTCTCCACCAAGACATGCACACAACAGCTTCTACAATGTGGGGTCAGCTTTCTCCATATTTTTGATATAATAAAATGGTTGAAGCATCGCATAAGCAAGTTTTTTTAAACTACCTCTCATCTATCAAAATTCTAAAATAAGCACGCACTGTGGCTTCAAACCCTGGAGATTTGAGAGGTGGGGAAACATTGGATTAAAAGATGGGGCCCAGTTTCACCACTCAGTGTCTTGAGTTTCAATCTCAATGACTCAATTCTCCTCTGTGTTAAATTTACAATAACCAAACAATTCATGAGGCTAGTTTCACTTAAGGATGTGACAATATAAATGTAACAACACTTGAATAACAGTTTCTGTTATTCACTTTAATGTTCTATAGAAATATGAACTCAAACTTTTAATCTCCTTAAGCGATTGTCTCACTGAAAAGAATTTAATAAGTATAATGCATCCATTTCACACCTCTCTCTAAGCACAGGGATGTAAAGGCAGATACATGAGGTTTTAAAAGAGCACCTCTTCATATAGCACCATAAAAGAGTTGAACAGTTAGACTAAAGAGGGTGTATTTTATTGTTCTTTTTTTTTTCTTTTATTGGGTGGGACTAGAGATTGAACCCATCAACACTTTACCCTTGAGCAATATTCCCAGCCACTGCCCGACCTGCCACCTTTTTTACTTTTTATTTTGAGACAGGGTCTTGCTGAGTTGCCTAGGCTCGCCTCAAATGTGATCCTCCTACCTCAACCTCTTGGGTTGTTAGGATTACAGGCATGTGTCACCAAGGAGACAAAGTTTTTGATGCAGTTTAAGTGAAGGTGGTATCAATAGTTTGTGAGTTAAATTATCTAATTTAGTATTAGAAAATTATTCACCTCTTAAGATGTTTACTACATTATATTATAACATGGGCCAATATTTTCCCCACTAGAATATATCATAACTTTCTAACAGAAGTCATAACATAACAGAAGTACATATCATTATTATTTTCTTCTTTTTTTTCATACTTTTAATTTAACAATGTTTTTATCTTAGACTTTTTGGTATTACTCCCAATGACAACCTGTGATTGATACTGTACAAGAACCACAGTCCAAATTCGTTGTAACCCTAGATCCCTTGTATCTGAGTCATCTTGCACCAACATTTGGAATGTTTATACCCTAGGCTGGCCAGGCATGGTGGTGCGCCACTGTAAGCCCAGCAGCTCAGGAGGCTGAGGCAAGATGACTGAAAGTTCAGAGTAGCTTCAGCAATTTAGCGAGAACCTGAGCAACTAAGTGAGACCCTATCTCTAAATAAAATATAAAAAGGGCTGGGGATGTAGCTCAGTGGTTAAGTGACCCTGGGTTCAATCCCTGGTACCAAAACAACAACAAACAAACAAAGGTATACCCTATGGGGACTACATTTTGCTTTAGAGATGCACTTTTACCCCTGAATCCCAGAATAGAGCTGTTAGTGATATCAGAGCAAAAACTCTGCTTTTCTTAAATGACAACTTATCCACATAAAATTAGAAAATTCTTCTGTATTTCATTTCTTTTCTATCATTTATTATGAATCTACAATTCACAAGGAAAAGTGCAAACTGTGCTTAGTGACTCCTTTATATCATCCCACCTGTTTTTGCAAGTTCAGAGCCAGCCTCAGCTGGCTATTTTTATTAACATTTTATGAAACTGTTAAAACCTACTGCAAAATTGAAAGAATTTTACAGTGAATATCTTTATGCCCTTTACCTAGATTCTACTCTATCCATCCTATTATACAGAAATCCTTAATTCCCATGGATTCTTCTTTTAAAATGTATTACATTTTCCAATTCAATTTTCTTTATAACTTTCCTGCATTGCTTCTAGATTTCATCCACATCCCTTCCCATTTATCACACTGTATTCTAATTACCTGTTTAGATGCCTGCCTTCCCTTCAGGGTTATAATCAGGCTGAAGACTGAATCAATTTCTTTACATATTGATATCACCCAGCACACCAGGAGAAAGTAGAAATTTAGTAAATATTTATTTAACAAAGTTGTTTTATCTTTTTCCTTGTCCCTTAATTTCTTTGACAAGCTTTATAACTTTGTGTTCCAGTTTTCCCTCAAGAAATTAACATAATTTGTTATTTTACTGCTGAATTGCTCTGAGAAATAAGACATGATTATCATGATTTCTATAAGCATTTGGGGAATATTCAAAGTGCAAATATATATTATATACATATATGTGCATTTATCTGTTATACTTTTGGCTGTGTAGGCTTAAATTCATTCCATGCTGAATCGAGAAGGTTATTAAATGTATCATTAGGAATTATTTTTAAACAAAAAAGAAAAACCCATAAAAAAACCCAATGTTACATAAATAACCTACCATTTATACTTTTTTAAAATTGTTTTTTGTAGTTGTAGATGGACAGTATGCCTTTATTTGTTTATTTTTATGTGGTGCTGAGGATTGAACCCAGTACCTCAAACATTCGAGGCAAGCACCCTGCCGCTGAGCTACAGCCCCAGCCCTACCATTTATACTTTTTAATCATCACTTTTATAATTCAAAGTAACATATATTTATATATAATAAAATAAAATCATAATATTAACACAACTCTTAGTATTTGTTAAATGAATAAACGTAGTTGGCTTGAAAGATGTTTTTATTGAAAGTAAAATTGGTAATTGGGCACAGTGGCACAAGCCTGTGATCCCAGCAGCTCAGGAGGCTGAGGCAGGAGGTTCATGAGTTCAAAGCCAGCCTCAGCAACTTAGCGAGAACCTGTCTCAAAATAAAAAAGTGAAAAATGAGCTGGGAATGTTGCTCAGTGGTTAAGCGCCCCTGGGTTAAATCCCCAGTACCAAGAAAAAAAAAAAAAAAAAAAAGAAAGAAAGAAAGAGAAAGAAAGCAAAACTGGAATGGAGCTGGGCATTGTGGTGCATACCTGTAATTCCAACTATTTGGGAGGCTGAGGCTACAGGATTTTAAGTTTGAAGCCGGTCTGAGCAACTCAAGGGAGACCCAGTTTCAAAATAAAAATAAAAAGGGCTAGAGATATAGGTCAGTGGTAGAGCAACTTTGGGTAATCCATGGTACCAAAAAGAAAGAAAGAAGGAAACAAACAAAAAAATGGAACTTCATTTGATTGCTCTTTTTGATAGATCCTTCCCCTTAGCAACGTTTTTTTTTTTCATAATTTGAATTCATATTTCCTATTCTAGTTCCATCAAGTCACAGCATCAGTATCACCCATGAATTTGCCAGAAATCAGATTCTCAGGTCACCCCTCAGACCTACTGAACCAGAACCTGCATTTTAACAAGGTCAGTAGGAAATTCATATACATACAGTTTGAGAAGCAATGGTATAGTTCACACATGAGATTCAAAGGGACACATTAGTGAGTTAGCATACTGCAGACCCTGTAACTCTCTCTTTTATCAAGTCCCTCGTATAAGCAACTAGGGCTCATGAAGGTGACAGAATAGAAAGAACACTAGAGCGAGAGTTTGAAAAGCTAGATTCTAGTCTCATTTCTAGTTTCATGACCTCAAATCTTAGTTCTTCTCATCTATAAAATGAATGGATCATACAACATACAGTGGCAGATCCTTCCAACGCCTAAAGCCTATGAAGTCATGAAAATAAACAGCAATATATTCTATCCCGACACTCTCACACTATGTAGTACTTTAGGGAAATGGCTCAATTATATGTAATTTTGAGAAACTGGGCCTCCTTAATATTACAGGGACTCATCTGTGCATTGCTTTCTTCAGGTTTGAAGCTCAACCTCTTTCATTTTCACACTGGTTTCTGGAAGACACACGGTGGTGAATAACTTGGGAAGTGGGTGGCTGCTATTAATAATTCTTCTCCCTGCTTCCTTTGTTCTCGAATACTGATAAAAACATAAGTAATAGACAGGATTCCAGAAAAGTTAAAAACAGATTTTGTATTTGCACAAGAGCAGGAGAATGCTACTGTTCTTAGGAAAAGCATGGTTAAAGTATTTAGAGGTAAAAATCATGTCTAATACCTTTTTTTGGTGGTACTGTGGATTGAACCCAGGGTGTTCTACCTCTGAGCTACATTTCCAGCTCCTTTTTTCTTAATTTTAATTTTTTAAATTGTAGATGGATATAATACCTTTATTTTATTCATTTATCCTTATGAACCCAGTGCTTCACATGTACCAGGGAAGCACTCTACCACTGAGCCACAACCAAGCCTCTCTTTTTTCGTCTTGAGACAAGGTTGCTGAGGCTGGCCTCAAACTAGTGATCCTCCCACCTCAGCCTTCAAAGTCACTGGAATTACAGGAGTACATCATTGAGCCCAGTTCTAACACATTTTTTGGTGTGTGTGTGTGTGTGTGTGTGTGTGTGTGGTGGGGTGTAACTGGGGATTGAATTCATGGGTACTCAACCATTGAGCCACATCCCTAGCCCTATTTTGCATTTTATTTAGAAAGAGGGTCTCATTGAGTTGCTTAGTGCCTGGCTTTTGCTGAGGGTGGCTTTGAACTTGAGATCCTCTTGCCTCAGCCTCCCGAGGCACGGGGATTACAGGTGTGTGCCACTGAGCCAGGTTAAAGTTTACTTTTTTATTTTATTTTTTAAAGTCGATAGACATAATACCATGTATGTATTTATTTATTTATTTATGGTGCTGAGGATTGAACCCAGTGCTTTACTCATGCATGCTAAGCAAGTGCTCTACACTGAGCTACAAACCCAGCCCCAACATTTACTTTAGATGGGTCAGTAAAAAATATAAATAATATGCATGTATGCATGGGCATATTTATATTAATGTATACAGACAGAAACAATTATAGCAAAATAATAATACCTGATGCATCTAGGCATAGGGCATATGGCTATATACACTGTATTCTTTCTGCAAATTTTCTATAGGTTTAAAATCTTTCAAAACAAAAAGTTGAAGGAGAAAAAAAGTAACCTAAGTTTTTCTAACCTAATATGCCTTCTTGTTTTTTTCAAATATAAAATATTTCAGATACATTTATTTTTCTGTAACCTTTAAAATGCATCAGAAAATCTAGAATAGAAGGGGGGGAAAACAGTAAATAGGAAATTCCAGTAATTTGCATCCCAGGTTGGTTCTTTATCTTGATCTTTACTTAACAGGCTTCCTTAACTTTTTCTTTGGTAAGGCTAAAAGGGGGAAGTAATGGTGGTGAGAGATCACCTCACATCTTTCGTATGTTAATGAAGTAAACAATTTCCAACCTAGGAGGCTTTGAGAGATTTTCACTTTCACTCTAACTTTAGCTAATATTGAAAAAGAATGCAGTTACCACTCAGAAATATAAATAACTACAGGCCTTTCTTATTTCTCTATAACAAGAAGGACACACAGCTGCTATAAAAATCATTTGCTACCCTCCCCCGTGTTGTGTAAGTATAATGGACTTACACAAGAAGAAACATAAAAAGAAAGTTATAGAGGAGTACTTGGTTTTGTTTCAGAATTCCTTTTCTACTTATTATTTTACCTAATTAAAAACAAAATGAACATGCTGCCTACTTTTCCAATATAACTGTCCTGCTTAGTGGAAATCTGAAACTGGAATACTAGTAATAGGATCATGTACCAGCTAATTCATAATGTTCCTTCAGTCCTTCCAGACTTCATCCAACAGGAATACCACAAGACAAATCCACCTTTAATTAATTGGAGGTTTAAAAACATTCATACAATTTTTTAAACATTCTGGTTTTATACATATACATATATATGTCAATGTACCTTTATTTTTTTTATATGTGGTGCTGAGAATCAAACCCAGTGCCTCACACATGCCAGGGAAGTGTTCTACCACTGAGCTACAACCCCAGCCCAAAATGCACAAATTTTGATAACTTCCTTTTGTGTACCTTTAAGTGGATTTATCTTAATTTGCTTGGTTTTTAAAAATATCCTTAACAAAGCTGTTCTGGGGTGTAACTTTAGATGATGAACACATTACTTAATATTATTATAAAAGAATAAGCCATTAAAAGAGTTAAATTACTAAAATGCAGTTCAAAGAGGGAGATCAAAAAAGACAGTAAAATGATTTTTATATATACATATTTTAAAATTATTTTTTTAGTTGTAGTTGGACACAATACCTTTATTTTATTTATTTTTATGTGGTGCTGAGGATCAAATCCAATGTCTTGCACATGCTAAGTGAGTGCTCTACTGCTGAGCCACAACCCCAGCTCTGATTTTCATATATTATTTAAATTAAAAAGCTCAATCCAGAATGGTCCTCAGACTGCTCTGCCTGAAACAAGCTGATCGCTCCTATTTAGGGATCCCATGGAGAATATTCTGCTAGAATGCAATTCTGCTCACAACTTTACACAGTCCGAGAGACTGGCAGATCTGTATTCATACATAAAGATTCCCATTACTAACTTTGTTATCATTCTCTTCATTTTCTAAGCATATGCAGGGTCCAGTTTTTCAGATTGCTATTTTATCTCTGGCCTTTTCTACCAAGTATTTGAAGTAAGTACAACAAAAATGTGAACCATAAATTTGTGCTGCATTTTTAAAAATTCTGAAATAAAATTAATAAACCAGGAGCAGGAAAAATGAAAATATAACTAGAAAATGAAGACTGCGGAAAAAGAATATGTGGGTCATCAAAACTTTCAAAATTGCTATATTAAGGTCTGTATTTGCCTCTAAACCTCTATGGTAGGCAAAATAATAACCTCCCAAAATTTCCATGTCCTGATTTCAGGAATCTGTGGATATGCCATTTTATAAACTAAAGGAAATTAGGATTCCAGAAGGGACTCAGACTATTATGAACTGAGTTTAAAATACAGAGATTATTCTGGATTACCTGGTAGGACCAATGTCATAGAATCCTTAACAAATTTAGAGGAAGATATGATTATGGGGACCAGACAGACAGCACTGTGAGACTCAGGATACTTCAATGTTGCTGAAGGAGGCGGCCATGGGCCAAGGAAGCAGGTGGCTTCTGGATGGGGAAAAGACAAGGAATTAGATTCTCCTCTAGAGTCTCTAGAAAGGAATCCAGCTTTGCTAATCCTTTGATATCAATTCGGTGAGACCTGTTCAGGACTTCTGACCTAATAAACTATAAGACAAAAAATTCATGTTGTGGAGCTGGGTACAGTGGTGCATACCTATAATCCCAGCTACTTTGGAGGCTGAGGCAGGAGGATCCCAAATTTGAGGACAGCCTTAGCAGCTTAGCAAGACCCTGTCTCAAAAAGTAAAAAGTCTGGGCTGGGGTTGTGGCTCAGCGTTATAGCGCTTGCCTAGTGCATGTGAGGCCCTGGGTTCGATCCTCAGCACCACATAAAAATGAATAAGCAAAATAAAGGTATTATGTCCACCTACAACTAAAAAATAAATATTAAAAAAAGTAAAAAGACTAGGGATGTAGCTAAGTGGTAAAGTGTACCTGGGTTCAGTTGCCAGTACCAAAAATCCAAATTGTTTTAAAAATAAAAAATGTGGAAAAATATGTAGAATTTTTATGGTAATTAGCATTTTTGTAATAGTTACCTCTGGAGAGAAAGGGTTGGAACTGGGGGTGAGAGCAAAGGTAGCTTTAACTATATTGTAATGATTTTTTTCTTATTAAAAAAGATTTAAAGCAAATATAACAAAATGTGCATATTTAAGTTAAAAGTGATGAGCATATGGGTATTTGTTACATAATTCTCTGTAACAAATATTTCTAAATTGCCTCTCCTTCCTTTAAAAAAAAAAAAAAGGATTGTTTATCTTTTAAACAGTCATCCATGAACCATTTCACCAGTTAGGCTTTGCATGGGAACTGGAAAGAAGAAAAAGATTCTATTTTCTGATAAGGAACTAGACTATATACATATGGAATCATTACAGCATGGATTGATTTGAATTTGGCTTTTGTTGTTCAGCATTACATTCCATGTTGTTGAGTGTAGCAGTAGTTAGTTCTATTTTATTGCTGCATACCTATGCATCCATTATATCAATATTCCAAAATGGACATTTAGGCTTTCCCCAGATTTGGCTACACTATGGTGAACATTCTTTCTATGTCTTTTGGTGCCCATAAGAATACCCTTTGGTATACAGCTAGAAAAGGAATTGCTGGCTCATAGAGTATGCATATGTTCAGCTTAAATAGATAACAGTCAGTTTTGCAAAGTGGCAGGTGCCCATTCATACACATACTAACAGTGTTTAAGAATTTCAGATGCTCCACCATTTTTGTGCACACCTGATATTGTTAGTTTCGTTAAATTTTGGTCATTCTGTTAGGTGTGTAGTTATCTCCTAGTAGCTTTATTTCTTGATCATCAATGAGGTTGAAATCTTTTCATATGTTCATCAACCATTTGGATATCCTCTCTTGTGAGTACTCAAGTTTCTTGATCACTTTTCTGTTAGACTGTCCTTTTTTATTATCAAAATTCTTAATATAGTTGGGATATGAGCCCTTTGTCAGATGCTCATGTATTCCCATACATACATATGATACCTTTTCCCACTCTTAGCCTACTTCTTCTTTTTCTTAATGGTACTTGATGAACAAAAAATTTTAATCTGAACATACTCAATTAGCAACCTTCTCTTTTATATTGAAGGACTTTCTGTATTCTGCTTTCTGTTCCATCCTGAAGGTCATGAAGAAGTTCTTCCATGTTGTCTCTAACAAGTTTAACTGTTTTCGTTCACATTTATCTTTTGCTTATGAGGTTTCTGTCTGGTATGAGGTGAAGTCAAGATTAAATTTGCTTTTTCTTCATGATATCAAATGGACCCAGCAGGAGGCATCGAAAAGACCATCCTCTCCCCCACCAGGAAGGGGAATATCTAGATCAATTTGGGGAGAACTGACAACTAAATAATGTTGAGCACTCTAATACATAAACATGGTATATTCTTTCATTCACTTGTGATTTTCTCTGTAGAGGTTTGGCACACCTTTCATTAGATTCGTAATTATTTTTATGCTTTTGATGTTACTATAAATAGTTTTACTTTTCATATTTCATCTAATTTCCAGCAAGCAGAAATACAACTGACTTAAGTAAGCCTCTATACTGAAATATACAGCTTTTCTGCATACATATATCACAAATATAGCTTGGTGAACTTTCACAAACTGATCATGTCCAACATAAAGTAGAATTTGTGCACTCATTTCATTTCCAGTAACCCTGTGATATTCACATTTACTTTTATATTTTATTTGTAAGTTCTTCTGGATTTTCAACATACACAATTATTTCATCTGCCAATGACAGTTTAATTTCTCCCTTTCCAAAATGAAGACTTCTGTTTCTTTTTCTTCCCTTATTGCACTAGCTAGGACTTACAATAGTGAATAAAATGACACCACATCCTTATTTCAGTCCTGATTCTGATCTCTAGAGAAAAGACTTTTAATATTTCAACACTAATTATAATACCTATTATAATTTTTAATAGATAACCTGTTATCAGACTAAGGGAGTTCCCATATATTTGTGATTGTTATTTTTTTAAAAAAATGTTTGTATCCATCTTCACAAAGAAGGCCTATATTTTCCCTTTCTTAAAATGCCCTTGTAGGCTATAAAACAAGTTAGAAAGTAGTCACACTGTTTATATTCTCTGGAAGAATTAAAGATAGCTGTTAGTTATTCCGTAAAGGTTTTGAGTAATTCCCCAGTGAAAACATATTTGAATTTGGAGGTTGTTTCCCTACACCTCTATGTGTGAAGACTTTAATTATAGATTAAATTTCTCTTATAGATATAAAACTAATTATATTTTCTATTTCTCTTAGCATTGTTTTTTCTTTGGGAGAGGGTCTTTTTAAAAAAATAACATCGAGATACAATTCACATACCATATAATTTGCTTATTCAAGGTGTACAATACAGTGGTTTTTAGTATCGAAAGTAGATATTGTACAAACACCACCACAATCAATATTAGAACATTTTCATCACCTCAAAATGAAATTTTAATGGGCTCAGTGATAAAGCACTTGCCTAGCATGCGTGAGGCACTGGGTTCGATTCTCAACACTGCATATAAATAAATAAAGGTCCACTGACAACTAAAAAAATATTTTAAAAAAATGAAACTTCACATCCATTTCTCCCTACTTTTTGTTTCTATGGCTTTGGATAGTTTGAACATTTCATATAAGTGAAATCAAATAATGTTGTCTTTTTAAAGTGACTGTTTTCCTTGACTTCACATATTTTCAAGATTCATTCATGTTGTAGTATGTGAGTACTTCACTTCTTTCATTGCCAAATAATATTCCATTGTATGGATACATGACTTTTTTTTTTAAATTCATTGATCAGTCAATGGGCATTTCAGTTTTTCCACTTTCTATTTCCTACCATTTCTATTATAAATAATGCAACTATGAGCATTCATTTACAAGTTTTTGTGCAGCACCATTTTACACTGCCACCCGTAATGGGAGGGTTTTAATTTCCCTACATCTTCACCAACATTTGTAATATTAATCTCTTTGATTAAAGCTAGCTTAGCAGATGTGAAATGGTATCTCACTGTGAAATTGACTTTCCTTTTCCTAATGACTACAAGTGCTTAACATCTTTTCAAGCATTTATTGTCTATCTTTATATCTTTACTGGGGACATTTGTCCATTTTTTATCTGTTTTTTTTTTTTTTTTGCAGGGGAAGAGGGGAACTGGGCACTGAACTCAGGGGCACTCAACCATTGAGCCACATCCCAAGTCCTATTTTATATCTTATTTAGAGACAGGGTCTCACTGAGTTGCTTAGCATCTTGCTTTTGCTGAGGCTGGCTTTGAATTTGCAATCCTTCTGCCTCAGCTTCCAGAGCCACTGGGATTATAGATGTGTACCACCATGCTGGGCTTTTAAAAATCAAGTTTAGTATTGGTTTGGTAAGTCATGTTGTTCTAGAAATTTGTTCATTTCATGTGAAATCTGACTTTATTGGCATAAAATTGTTCCAAACATCTTCTTAATTTTTTAATGGTTGTAAGATTTATAGTGGTATTTCCTCTTTTTATTTCTTATACAGAAAAACTATGTCTATTTTTTTCTTGGGCTGGGGATATAGCTCAGTTGTTAGAGTGCTTGCTTTGTATGCACAAAGCCCTGGGTTCAATCGCCAGCACCACAAACAAACAAACAAACAAACAAACCGAATCTACTTTTTCTTAATGTTAGTTTTGATTATTTTTCTTCTTTAATATGCATTTCAAACATTGGAAGATCTCTCAGGGAAAATGATTCATTACTCCAACTAGTAGTGGTTTATAGTTTAATTTTACCATGTTAGAGAAAACACTACATCATTTCAGTCCTTTGAAATCTATTAGGATTCACTTATGGCCTAACTTGATATCAACATTTGGAAAATGTTCCATGTGCACTTGAAAACAGCAAGTATTCTACAATTGTTGGATGTGATGTTACTATTGGCTTTTAATACTGGCTGAGTTAAAATTAACATTTGTGTGTGTGTATGTAACAATTAAAGGGCTTAATTTTGTTTCTTAACTGACTGGAGAGCTATTCTACCTCTGCAATGCCAAAATCTTCAACAAATGGCTGTAAGGAACATTTCAAATATAATATGCTGCTAAGCTACACACTAAATTTTCACAAGGGAAGACTTCATTAGCAAAATGTCAATCTTTTGTATTTCATGCAGGTTTTGGGAATCAAATGTTTTAGTGTGAAAATTTTAAATCTATAAATTTTTTTTTTTTTTACTTTCATCATAGATCTTTGTTCCCCTTCTAGTCTGTTTCCTGTAATATAGAAACCCATCACTTCTCACAGACAGGAATAATGACCATGGAGAAGATAGAAAATTAACAGAAATGGGACAATGCTTTAGAGATTTAAAAGAGAGAGAGAGAGAGAGAGCAAAAATCAATTTCAGTTGGCAGAATGGGCATGAATCTAGGAATAAGAATACAAAGTTTAAATTCAAGTATCAATACCAAGTTCTAAAAAGGGCAGATTATTGTGAGGAGTCTATCATCAATGTCACCATTTGAAAAAAAAGCAAGAAGAATATATAAACACAGAAGGGAATAAATAGTGACCAAAACACTTTTTATCTTCATGATGTTGTCCAATTACGAAATTTTTAACCAAATGGACTAAGAAGCCCCAAACGATATCAATCTGATCATTTATCAACAAAATAGCAATTCCTTGTTATGCCTCTTTCAAAGCAAAGGTACAGCAATTATGACAAATAATAACCTGAACATTTACTCTCCAACTACACATTTATGGGGTCAAAAGGAAAACCAAGGGGCTGGGGTTGTAGCTCAGTGATAGAGCACTTGCCTAGCACGAGTGAGGCATGGAATTTGAACTACAGCACCACATAAAAAACAAATAAGTAAATTTACAAAAAGGTTAAATTCTTTAAAAATAAAAAAAGTAAAACCAAGAAATAGCCAAAATTGTTATTTCCTTCCAAGAATTAAGTTAGGCAGTTCATGAGTACAGGGTTATCTAACACGAAAAAATTATTAAGAAATCAATCTGGGGGCTAGGGTTGTAGCTCAGTGATAGAGAACTTGCCTAGCATGTGTGAGGCACTGGGTTGGATCCTCAGCACCACATAAAAATAAATAAAATAAAAGTATTAAAAAAATGGGAGTGTTTAAAAAAAAAGAAAGAAAGAAGGAAATCTGCTGGGTACGATGGCACATGTCTGTAACCCAGTGCTTTAGGAGGTGGAGGCAGGAGGATCACAAGTTTGAGGCCAGTCCCAGCAACTTAGTGATACCCTATATCAAAATAAAAAAAAATAAAAAGGACTGGGGATGTAGCTCATGGTAAAGTGTCTCTGGGTTCAATCCCCAGTACCAAAATAAATAAAATAAAATCTAATAGCTCTCACAGTACATGGCACATAATCCATTGTTTCTTACTGTCAAAATCTCTAGAAATGTTAGCCAGCAATAGCAGTAAGAACACAAAGCATGTAAATATATATCATACACATGCATAGCACAGATGAAATATTTTTTGAAGCACAAGTATAAAGTAAATGGATCATATCGTTTCAATATAATAACCGTGCTCGAGGTTGGCATATTTTCTACATATTCCTATTAATGAAAGATGTCCATATCACAGTTATCACTTCCTGCCCTGCAACAGATATATATCACTGAATTTCACAAAGTAAATGGTATGTACTTTCCCTTCAGACATATTTTCAAGTGGGAAAATGTATTCTTTATTTGAGTGAGCAGCAAAAAACATTTTTCTGTAAGCCAAAAATACTATCTCACTATATTTTCAGTAGGCTGTATATTAATTAATAGTACCATATCAGTAGTAAATATCTTCCTCTCTCCCTTCCTCCCTCCCCGACACTCTCTCTTTTGTGGGGGGTGGAGAGGATGTGTTGGAGATTAAACCCAAGGCCTCACAAATGCCAGGCAAATATTCAACCACAGAGCTCCTTTCCCAGCTCATAAATTTCTTGAGTATAACAACTGTATCATGGTTATGTAGAATAATATCCTTGTTCTTAGGAGACATAGGTAGAATCTTTTATGGGTAAAATGTCAATGATGCCTCAAAAGGCTCAGTGAAAAAAAAGCAGACAAGTAGACACATTGGCAAAATGTTAACCAGTGAATCTAGGCAAAAGGAACTTGGATGTCTATTTTACTATTTGTTCAACTTCTCTGTAGATTTGAAAATTTTCAAAATAAAAAAGTAAAAAGGAAAGAATTTATTAAAAGACCAAAATAGTAAGGTGGATGAGTTAATTATAGACTAAGGAATGACAAGCGCTAAATACATAGAATATTGTAAGTTCCTTAATGCAAACTCCTCTCTGACTCCCATTTTATGGTTAGAGTGTGTTGGCATCCAAACTAATGACTATTTAGCACGCTGGTGGAAAGAACGATAGGAAATGGAAATAGTAGCAGTTAACGAAGGGCTAACAAGCTTTTTCTTAATTGTCTGTGCACACCTATAGGTGTGGGTCTTAACTCTTACCAAAACCTTTGTCTAAAATAACAGGTTCTTAATTTGGGGGAATGTTAATATTTTCAATACCTTAGATAATATCCTAAGTAGAGATGAGGAAGGTAATACATTCTTTTATCATAAAAGTTAGGTAGTAAGCTGCAAGAATCTCAGCGGACTATTCTGTTGATCAAAAACATTTTGCAATACTAAAAGTGGAAGCCTCCTGGCATTGGTTGGAAGGTTGATTCAGGCTCCCACCACCCTCCAATGGGAGAGGTTCTTTAGCATTTCCTTTGGCCCTTCTAAATGAAACACACTCAACCCAGGAGGCCTACGGTTTGTTAAATAAGTACACAAACAAATAACATAGTTTCAAATAGAGAAAAAAGAAAGGTTTATGTATTTGCCTAATAAAAAGCTTTCTCATCTCCTTTTCCTCTCCATTGCTCCTCTCCCTTCTCACCTACACAGACAACCACAAAAGCTACATCTTCAAAGTAGCTCCTCAGTTAAACTATGTGAGACTTGCAAGTTGTTCCTGGATCATCCCAATTTGTCAAATGAAAATGAACCTAAATTCCTCTGTTGTTGATTTTTAGAAAAATCTCCACAGGCTTCTCCCCTGAGACTCGTCCAATGTTTTAAATCTTTTTCTGCCTTGTCCAGCAGAAGAAAGCATTATAGGGTCACAACCAAGTCAAAACTGGCATCTATTTACATAGTGAATTAATGCTTCTATAAAAGGAGGGTTAAGAACATTAAGAGTTAGGATTCACTTATTTCCAGGGCATAAAAGCAAGTGTTACCACATTTAAGGTCACTGAATGGCATCATTAACACAACCCTCTCCAACAGCACTGTTTTCATATGCCTTGACAACACAAGGTCTTTGAGGATGGCCAGTATTACCTTCTCCCTCTTTATATTCAAAACTGATAAATAATTCAATAATTAATTTTCAGTAACAATTGCAACAAGTGAAAGCTTCAGGTATATTCTACTATCAGGGTATGTTAAAGGAGTCCAGGGTTCTGAATGGAAGTCACAGAAGAGAAGAAAGCCAAAGAACTTTAGTGGCTTCTCAGAATAGTATTCTCTGTTTTGCTTTTGCAGAGCGAGCTAACACAACACTGAGTGACATTATTACCATAGCAGAGCACTCCTGGTTCATTTGCACTTGGCCCATCTCCTCCCACTAATCCTACCTTTGAAGCACATGAAAATGTGAAAAGCCACTTGAGAGGATAATGACCTAGATTGCCCAGAGGAACTTTTTGTTCTAATTCATATTTTAAAAATCCAATATAGCCTGAACAGTTGCTTAATTATAAGCTGTTTAAGGCTTGAGAGTTATCTATTATTTTCTTATCGTCTAATTGCTTTCCAGGAGGGAAACTGAACACTGTCAATTTGCCTAGTTTCAAGCAGTTCTTTTCCATTTTACAAGTTCTAAAAGAATAATAAATAACCCAAGTCAAAATATCCACATTTAGAGGTTAAGAGTTAGTACTTGATTGGATTTTCTTATGGTAGTTAGTATACTCAAGACCACTCAATAAATGATAATTTCCTTTGGGACAAAATTCAGAGCCCTCTAGGTCACTGAAGTTCATTCAAGTGAGTACTACTGTCTCCTTATCACTTTGCTAATACAATAAGATTCTTCCAGCTTTTACTGACACTTAAAATACTTGTTGAGCTGGTCCTTTGAAAATAGAAACAGCATCATAGGCTTCTTCTAATGATCACTTACACTATCCATTTAATAACAGTTATGTTAAAGACAATAGTAATTCTAATACTTACAAGACAATGGTGTCAGATCCACCCATACCAGCCTGTGTGAGACCTAGGCTCACAGTAGGCCCGGTCGACCCCTCCACAGGTAGGGGAGACACCCGCCAGAGCCTAGCCTCTGACACAAGACTGCCCCTTCCCATCAGCACACTACCACGGGCGGTCAAGCCCAGTGACCCAGATCTACCCACACCAATTTGCGCAGGACCCAGGTCCAGGATGCAATAGCATACATTGAGGGACACCAGCAGAGTCCGGAAGCCCAACATTAATGTGAGGTACAGACAATCTGCACGGGTTCTACAAGAATATAGGGTAGAAACTGAAATATCTCAGAGCCACACTGCAAGAAAGGAAGACACTGGGGCTGGGGTTGTGGCTCAGTGGTAGAATGTTCACCTAGCATGTGAGAGGCTCTGGGTTCGATCCTTAGCACCACATATAAATAAAGGTATTGGGTACAACTACAACTAATAAATAAATAAATATTTAAAAAAAGAAAAGAAAGGAAGACACATAGACAACATGAAAAACAAGGGAGGAAAGTGCCCCAGACAAACCAGGACACTATAATAACAGAACCCATGAACAGCGATGAAAGTTGATGAAATGTCAGAGAAGGAGTTCAGAAAGTTCATAATAAAATGATCTGTGAATTAAAGAATGACCTAAATGAGCAAATACAGGCAAAAATTGATGACTCCAACAATGAGATAAGAGAACAAATACAGGTAGCAAAAGATTACTTCAAGAGAGACTCTGAAAAAAAAAAAACCAAAAAACAGTCAGAAATCCTTAAAATGAAGATACAATAAACCAAATAAAAAACTCAATGGAAAGCATAACCAACAGACTAGATCACTTGGAAGAAAGTCAGATAATGAATACAAAGTATACAATCTGGAAAATAAAGTTGATCACACATTGAAGAAAGTTAGAAACCATGAACAGAACATCCAAGAATTATGGAATAGCAAAAAAGAACCAAATCTAAGAGTTATTGGGATAGAGGAAGGCACAGAGTTTCAAACCAAAGGAATGCATAATCTCTTCAATGAGATTATATCAGAAAACTTCCCAAGCATGAAGAACGAATTAGAAAACCAAATACAAGAGGCTTAACTACTGATTATATTATAGATAATAACTGAATCCAACATTTCTGTACATTGAGACTAAACTGTAAATATTTTAATAACAACAAATTGTTCATAGGTGGTATATTGTTGATACTGGGATCTGTTAATATTGTCCTTCCCCACAAAGGAGAGATCTTGGAACCCTACAAGAGCACTACAAACCTATAGGGTAAAAACAACAACACCCCAGACCCACAGAGCAAAGGAAGACACACGAGCAACATGAAAAGACAAGGGAAGAAAGTGCCCCAAACAAATCAAGACACCACATCATTAGAATCATTGGCAGCCACAGCGGAAGAAATTACAGAGAAGGAGTTCAGGATGTACATGTTAAAATGTTCTGTGAACTCAAGGAAGATATAAGAGAGCAAATACAGACAGTGAAAGATCACTTAGACAAGGAGATACATAAACAAATACAGGAAGCAAAAGATCATCTCAACAGGGAGATAGAGGTTCTAAAAAAAGCAAAAAACAAAAAACCCAGAAATCCTTGAAATGAAAGAAATAATAAACCAAATTAAAAGCTCAAATGAAAGCATCACCAACAGAGTAAACCACTTGGAATACAGGACATCAGACAATGAAGATAAAATATATAATCTTGAAAAGAACATAGACCACACAGTGATAATGGTAAGAAACCATGAGCAGAACATTCAAGAAATATGGGATAGCATAAAAAGACCAAATTTAAGAGTTCCTGGGATAAAGAAAGGCATAGAGGTCCAAACCAAAGGAATGAACAATCTATTCAAAGAAACAATATCAGAAAGCTTTCCAAACATGAAGAATGAATTGAAAATCCAAATTCAAGAAGCCTACAGGATGCTGAATGTACAAAATCACAACAGATCCACACCAAGGCACAATTACAATAAAAATGCCCAACATACAGAATAAGGAGAGAATTTTAAAAGCCACGAGAGAAAGGAAACAGATCACATATAGGGGAAAACCAATAGGATAACAGCAGATATTTCAACACAGACCCTGAAAGCTAGAAAATCCTGGAATAACATATTTCAAACACTGAAAGAAAATGGGTGCCAACCAAGCATCTTATATCCAGCAAAACTAAGCATTAGATTTGAAGATGAAATAAAAACCTTCCATGATAAACAAAAGTTAAAAGAATTTATAGCTAGAAAACTGGCACTACAAAACATCCTTGGAAAAATATTCCATGAAGACAAATACAAGAGGCTTACAGGACACCAAATGTACAAAATTACAACAGATCTATTCCAAGGCACATTATAATGAAAATGCCTAGGATACAGAATAAGGATCAAATCTCAAAAGCTGCCAGAGAGAGGAATCAGATCACATATAGGAGGAGACCAATTCGTATCTCAGCAGATTTTTCAACCCAGACACTCAAAGCCAGGAGACTGTGGAACAACATACACCAAGCTCTGAAAGAACATGGATGCCAATCAAGAATCTTATATCCAGCAAAACTAAGCTTTAGATTTGATGATGAAATAAAAATATTTCACAATAAACAAAAGTTAAAAGAATTTACAACTAGAAAGCTGCATTCAGAACATCCTCAGCAAAATATTCCAAGAAGAGGAAATGAAAAACAATGGTGAAAATCATCAGAGGGAGGTATTTCACTAAAGGAAAATCTAATCAGAGGAGAAACCGAATCACGTTAAATACCAAAAATAAACAAAAATGGCTGGGAATACAAATCATGTCTCAATAATAACCCTGAATGCTAATGGCCTAAACTCACCAAAAAAAAAAAAAAAAAAAAAAAAAAAACCCACAGATTAGCAGATTGGATTTAAAAAAAAAAAAGACCCAACAATACGCTGCCTCCAAGAGACTCTCCTCATAGGAAAAGACATCCACAGACTGAAGGTGAAGGGTTGGGAAAAATCATACCACTCATATGGACTGCGGAAGCAAGCAGGGATTTCCATCCTCATATCAAATAAAGTAGACTTCAAACTAAAAGTCAATCAAAAAGGATAAAGAAGGACACTACATACTGCTCAAGGGAACCATACACCAACAACACTTAACAATTACGAATATATATGCCCCAAACAATGGAGCATCTACGATCATCAAATTCTTCTCAAGTTCAAGAGTCAAATAGACCACCACACAATAATTTTGGGTGACTTTAACACACTTCTTTTATCACTAGATAGATCTTCCAAACAAAAGCTGAATAAAGAAACTATAGAATTCAATAATATAATCAATAACTTAATGACATATATAGAATATTTCATCCTTCAATGAGAGAATACATTTTCTTCTTAGCAGCACATGGATCTTTCTCTAAAATAGACCATATACTGTGCCACAAAGCAACTCTTAGCAAATATAAAAAAGTAGAGTTACTACCCCGCATTCTGTCAGATCATAATGGAGTGAAATTAGAAATGAATAATAAAATAAGTAAAAAAATTTACTCCAACATCTGAAAACTAAATAATATGATACTGAATGTACAATAGGTTGAAGAAGATATCAAGGAGGAGATTAAAAAATTTTTAGAGGTGAATGAGAACACAGATACAACATATCGAAATCTCTGGAACACGATAAAAGCAGTTCTAAGAGGAAAATTCATCGTATGCAGTACATTCCTTAAAAGAAGAAAAGGTCAAATAAATGACTTAATAATACATCTCAAAGCCCTAGAAAAAGAAGTATAAATCAATATCAAAAGCTGCAGAAGACAGGAAATAACTAAAATCAGAGCTGAAATCAATGAAATTGAAACAAAAGAAACAATTGAAAAAGTTGACTGAACAAAAAGTTGATTCTTTGAAAAAATAAATAATATTGACAGACCCTTAGCCATGCTAATGAAGAGAAGGAGAGAGAAAACTCAAATCACTAACATACAGGATGAAAAAGGAAATATCACAACAGACACTACAGAAATACATAAGATAATTAGAAATTATTTTGAAAACTTGTACTCCAATAAAATAGAAAATATCAAAAGCATTGACAAATGTCTAGAGTCATATAATTTGCCCAAATTGAATCAGGGTAATATACACAATTTAAACAGATCAATTCCAAGTGACGAAATAGCAGACACCATCAAAAGTTTACCAACCAAGAAAAGCCCAGATGGATACACAGCCGATTTCTACAAGACCTTTTTTTAAAAAAACTAATACCAACACTCTTCAATTTATTTCAGGAAATAGAAAAAGAGGCACCACTTCCAAACTCATTCTATAAGCCAATATCACCCTGATTCCAAAACCAGGCAAAGACAAATCAAAAAAGAAAACTCAAACCAATATCTCTAATGAACATAGATGCAAAAATTCTCAATAAAATTCTGGCAAATTGAATACTAAAACATATCAAGAAGATCGTGCACCACGATTAAGTGGGATTCATCCCAGGGATGCAAGGTTGGTTCAGCATACAGAAATCAATAAATGTAATTCATCACATCAATAGACTTTAAGACAATAATTATATAATCATCTCAATATACAAAGAAAAAGCATTCAACAAAATACAGCACCTCTTTATGTTCAAAACACTACAAAAACTAGGGATAACAGGAACATAATTCAACATCTTAAAGGCTATCTATGCTAAGCCCCAGGCCAACATCACTCTAAATGGAGAAAAACTAAAGGCATTCCCTCTAAAAACTGGAACAAAAAAGGGATGCCCTCTTTCACCACTTCTATTTAACATAGTTCTTCAAACACTGGTCAGAGCAATTAGACAGACAAAAGAAATTAAAGGGATACACATAGGAAAAGAAGAACTCAAATTGGCACTATTTGATGATGATAGGATTCTATACATAGAAGACCCTAAAAGTTCTACCAGAAAGCTTCTAGAACTAGTAAATGAATTCAGCAAAGTAGAAGGATATAAAATCAACACCCATAAATCAAAGGCATTATGTATATCAGTGACAAATCCTCTGAAAGGATAACTACTCCATTTACAATAGCCTCAAAACAAACAAACAAACAACAACAACAAAAAAAAAAACCTTGGCAGTCAATGAAAGAGGTGAAAGATCTATATAATAAAAATTACAGACACTCCCCCCCCAAAAAAGAAGTCAAAGAAGACCTTAAAAGACGGAAAGATCTACCTTGCTCTTGGATAGGCAGAATTAATATTATCAAAATGACCATATTTCTAAAAGTACTATACAGATTTAATGCAATTCTGATCAAAATCCAATGACATTCCTCATAGAAATAGAAAAAGCAATCATGAAATTTATCTGGAAAAATAAGAGACCCAGAATAGCTAAAGCAATCCTTAGCAGGAAGAGTGAAGCAGGTGGCATCACTATATGAGACCATAAACTATACTACAAATCAACAGTAACAAAAACAGCATGGTATTGGCACCAAAACAGACTGGTAGGCCAATGGCACAGAATAGAGGACACAGAGATTAACTCACAAAATTATAATTATCTTATATTAGACAAAAACATGCATTGGAGAAAAGATAGCCTCTTCAACAAATTGTGCTGGGAAAACTGGAAATCCATATGCAACAAAATGAAATTTAACCCCTATCTCTCAGAATGCACAAAACTCAACTCAAAATGGATCAAGGACCTAGGAAGAAAATCAGAGACCTTGCGTCTAATAGAAGAAAAAGTAGGCCCTAATCTCCATCATGTGGGATTAGGCCCCAACTTCCTTAATAAGACTCCTGTGGCACAAGAATTAAAATCAAGAATCAATAAACGGATGGACTCAAATTAAAAAGTCTCTTCTCATCAAAAGAAACAATCTGTGAGGTGAATAGAGAGCTTATAATCTTGGGAGCAAATCTTTTTACCCATCACACATCAGATAGAGCACTAATCTCTAGGGTATATAAAGAACTCAAAAAGCTCAGCACCAAAAAAACAAATAACCCAATCAATAAATGGGCCAAGGACCTGAACAGACACTTCTCAGAAGATGATATACAATCAATCAACAAATGTATGAAAAAAATGTTCATCATCACTAGCAATTAGAGAAATGCAAATCAAAACTACTCTGAGATTTCATCTCACTCCAGTCAGAGTGGCAGCTATTATGAAGACAGACAACAAAAAATGTTGGTGAGCATGTGGGGAAAAAGGCACACTCATACATTGCTGGTGGGACTACAAATTGGTGCAGCCAATATGGAAAGCAGTATGGAGATTTCTTGGAAAATTGGGAATGGAACCACCATTGGACCCAGCTATCCCTTTCCTTGGTTTCTATGCAAAGGACTTAAAAACAGCATACTGCAGGGGCACAGCCACATCAATGTTTATAACAGCATGTTTTTAGAGTATGTGCCAGGGGAGGAGTATTCATAATAGCTAAACCATGGAACCAACCTAGATGTCCTTCAATAGATAAATGGATGAAAAAAAATGTAGCATATATACACAATGGAATATTACTCAGCAATAAAAGAGAATAAAATCATGGCATTTGCAGATAAATGGATGGAGTTAGAGAAGATAATGCTAAGTGAAGTTAGCCAATCCCAAAAACCCAAATGCCGAATGTTTTAATATAAGGAGGCTGAGTCATAGTGGGATAGGGAGTGAGAGCATGGGAGGAATAGACAAATTCTAGATAGGGCAGAGGGGTTGGAGGGGAAGGGTGGGGGCATGGGGTTATAAATGATGGTGGAATGCAATGACATTATTACCCGAAGTACATTGGTGTGAATATACTTTATATACAACCAGAGATATGAAAAAATGTGCTCTATATGTGTAATAAGAATTATAATGCATTCTGCTGTCATATATAAATTTTTAAAAAGTAAGAAGAAAAAAGACAATGGCTACTGCAAAGTCTAAAAAACAGATTCACATGCTTATCCAAAGTAACTATGTTTCCTTATATAGTTCAGCATGCCAGCATACCCAGGCTCTAATAAGAAGGTAGTAAGGTCAATAAAGTCAAATTGATAACCTGCAGGAAATGGATATGTGACAGAGATGAAACTTCCCAGATCTAACAGATCCTGTTACTTCATGTGTCAGTGGTGCCAAGTACAACAGCAAGAAACAAACATGTTCAGAGGATCTACCCTCCAAGGAAGAGCTTGGTCACTATACTTACTCAGCTTGGAATGTGTATATACAGGCATTTGCTTTTCAGTAGAGAGGCTTTATATTTGATACTATACCAATTCTGGAATGAGTAATACTTTTTATTAATTAATTAAGTTGTTAAATGCCAACTATTGAAATAATGACATTTTGTTCCCACTCATCATGTTCATATTAACTTGCTTATTTTCCTGGCTGCCCAGATGGTTCTTTTGTAATGAAGTTCAGTACCTTACCTGGTTATGTCTTCGTTTTAACCAGTATATATTAGCTATTTAAAACACACCAAATGGCTGAAAGGAAATAGTTTCAAGTGCAGGAAACCAGAGAAAATTTCCTTTTGTTTTAATGCTCACTAAAATTTCTATTGTACAGCTGACTAAATCTCTTTTTTCCCATTCCCACACAATTTTTAAAATATTTAAATAGTGTTTCATTGAAGTTTCTGAAGAGAAAGGATCTGCTACAAAATGGAAAACTTGTTATTAAGTATTAAATCATGAAATACCATGTTATAAAAGATCCCTCTCAAATTAAAAAAAAATGAAAAATCTTAATAGCTGACACAAATTTTAGCCATGTTCAGCTCTAAGAATATTTTTTGATTCCTTATGATCAGAAATTCAATAACCTCACAATGTTGAAGATGGGACATAAACACTTTTTTTTTTATCTTCCTTCCCCACAATTTGATGTTATTTTTATAGTATCAAGGCTTATAAATTTAAAATCTATTATGAAATTATAATTTCCACTGAAGTATATTAACTCTATGATAAAATATATTTCTTATCATACTTTTTATCATAGTTTATTTCTGAATTCTTTATTTTGATTCATCTTTTGATAAGGTAGATTATAATATTTGTTAAGATCTTATGGGTATTTGTTGAGTCTTTCCATCTACATCAGGACCATTTGTTGTATTTATGCTTAAAAGTATCTGGCTGGTTTAAAAAAAAAAAAATGAGCTAAACTGACAACATGGCAGACATTTCTCAGTTCTTTTTTTTAAGAATACTTTTAGTTGTAGATGGACATGATACCTTTATTTTATTCATTTATTTTTACGTGGTGCTGAGGGTCTAAACCAGTAGCTCCACATGCTAGCAAGCACTCTACCACTGAGCCACAACCCCAGACCCCGTAACTCTTTTCTAACATTGCTTTTTGCTCAGGAGAAAGCTAAGGTGAGCCCAAGATCTGACCCTTATCCCGCTACCTAGATGATCAGAGAATTCTTTCCTTAGCCTTCCAGTTTTGTAATTACACCAGATATGCCTTGATATCAGTTGTTTTATATCAATTATTCATGGACTAAAGTTTTAATTATTTCAGAAAACTTTTTTTCCTATTACAGTTCTAAATGTTAACTGGATTCCAGTTGTTGTGGTCTTCAAGAACAGAGCTTGGGGGTTGGGGATATGGCTCAAGCGGTAGAGCGCTCACCGGGCATGTGTGGGGTGCTGGGTTCGATTCTCAACACCACATTTAAAAAAATAAGTAAAAAATAACGATATTGTCTCCACCTAAAACTAAAAAATAAATATTAAAAAAGAACAGAGCTTGGCAACCAAGCCAAGCACAATCTAGCCCCTCTGTGAAGCCTAAAATATTTACTGTCTGGCCCTTTATGGAAAATTTGCTGACCTCATGCAATTTTTAGATTTTTTTCTCTAATCTCATATTTTCTTGTTCATATAATTTCCTCAGGCCGCTCAACCATGTCTTTGGTTACATTTACTTTTGTTGTTGTTATTTCTAATGTAGTTTTTATTTTTCTGATGCTTTTTTTTTCTTTTATACCCCTTTGCTGAGGTTTGCCCACTGGTTTTTCATCTCCTATTGTCCTATCATCTCTTCTTAAAATTTATGTCAGACAAGTTCTTTAAAAATGTTGTTATTATATTTCCCCAGATCATGTCTACAATTTTTGTAAGTCTATGAAAAACTAAATGTTAAAACTCCAATAAAGGCTCACTGATTAGACCTTTAAAGTAACATAACGCTTTCAGAGAAATCTGTGTATTAGCTTGAGAGTCCTGAAGGGATTCAGCCTTGAATTTAGCAAATTTTGCTTCACTCTGTATATTTTAGGGCTTAGTCTTGTGCCTAGGTTCATTAATGAAGAACTTAAATTTTTTTAACTTCTTGTTTTTGGTGAGTTTCAAAAGAGAGAGGAAGAGTAAAAATGCCTTCACTTTGCTACCTTTAATTGAAGTCTCTTCCTCAAACATTAATTTGAGAGGAACTAATCTTTAAAAAAATAAATTACAAGCATGATAGGTTTTAATGCAAGATAAAAACCAATATCAGCACTGTAAAAGAACTGCTTAGAGGAAGGCTATGTCAGGAACAACATTTCTTTGGAGATCTGTTCCAGCAGCCATGCCAGGTGAGTTCTGTCAGGTCAGTTGGATTAAGAGTGCTGTAGAATGCTGTACTATAAAGACTTCCCTGGTGCCTTGCAATTAGGTTTTACCAGTTTACCAGGACTGCATTCACAGTTTCACCTGACTATCAAAGCCCCTTGCTGTAGTCTTCCATTTGATTTGGCCCTTATTTGCTGACATGTTATATGTATAATTATGTTTCCTCTTTCACCTTCTGCCACTTGGGTTCAAATATCTCCTCTAATTTCAGGGTTAGATTAGGTGATTTTTAAGGTTTAAAATTTTGGGATCTAGGCATTAAAGTATTATTCTGTTACAATATACATCATGTAGTATGGATCTAAATTTTTTAAAAAATATTCATGTGTAGACTAGAAGGACATATATCAAATAGTTTCATATGATTATTTCTGTAAAGTTCCCTAATTATGCAGTAATCACGTATTATTTCTCAATCATTAAAAAAAATCACAAAAATATGCTATTTACAGTGCAGATGCCCAGAGAGAGGGTATTTAAATTTACATGTCTTCTTATACTTCATTCCCAAGTTTTGGCTTACTTATCCATTACTTTCTATCATTAAATGTATGGGTTTCTGCATTTTTCAGAGTTGTTTATAACTCTGGGCCATACATCACATTGCTGAATGATGTCTTTGCTCATAAAAGACACTCTGTCTCTGAATGCTTATTTCCAAGTTGACTGGTCAGCTGCCACTCACTGGAGTCCACAGCTGCCTATATTGTTCGAATTTGTGTTCTGATGGGTTCTACACACTTTGACAAAAGCTGTTTCATTTCAGCCTCCTGTGGGGAATCTATTTGGACTCCTGCCATATGTCATCCTCAATATACAAAAAAATCCAGAATGCTAGGTGAAGATACTGGACTAGGAATTAGACTGAGTTCCAAATGATGGCAACAGTGAGCCCTCATGCTACTTAATGTTTAGTACAGCTTAGAAATGACAGTGATGAAAGTGATCCAAGAATCAGATGTGACAGTTACAGCATGTCTTGAATCTCCAAGTCACAGATATGAGTAACCTGTCAAGCTGCAGATTTTGAATTTACTCAAAGACTAGATACCCACTCTCCACCAACTTCCGATAGGACACTTATAGACAGATAACATAATACCTAAGCATTTAACAAAACATTACATACATCAGTAATAAAAACAAAGTTTGTTTTTGCTTCCCTTTCATATTGTTCTGCAGCAACAAATTGGCTTCAAATTTCAATACAAAGTTATGTACTGGCAGGTAAATTCCCTGTCAATGCCATTTTAAATCATGTCATAATGAATGTTAAAGATTACTCACTAGAGACCATCCCTGAAGTTCCTGTGGCCCTCCATAACATATATTCAAACTTCCTTATCTCTCTACAGAATTCTGTTCTCTCTGTCACTAGATCAGAGGCTCCCTTTTTTCTACTTATTCTGTCTCTTGCTCTGCCCATCTCACATGGATAAGAAGTATAAGAAATCTTGAAAGGCTGGGGCTGTAGCTCAGTGGTACAGCATTTGCCTAGTGTCTGCAAGATCCTGAGTTTGATCCCCAACAATGCAAAAAAGAAAAAAGAAAAAGAAATCTTGAAATTACAAATTAAAAGCATTACATTTTCCTTTTTGTAAAGCACTATAAACATCCAAAATAAGTAGTGAAATAATACTATTTCCTAAATTACATTCTATATAGGAAATTGCTTTCAAGTCTATTTGTGCATAAATAGTATTAAACAAGTGACAAAAAACACAGATTTGGCTGAAATTTGTTTTTCTACTGAAAAGAAAGAAGATATGGGGGAATGTTTTAGGTCATATCTATGATGAAGGAAAGGACATCTAAATGATGTCCTCTAGGTACCAAAATAGACTGAAAAATCCAGAAGAAACTTTTTATAAAATTCTTCTTTTAAATTTTGTTATCTTGAGAGATTATCATTTGTCTTCAAAGGTAAATTGGTTAACAAAAATTTATTTTTTCAAAAATTTAAAACATCATTACTATTTATTCTTTGTACAGAGACTGAAGGATATCAATAAGTTCAAAGACAACTTTTAGTTAACAGTGGGTCTTTTCTTCTTTTTAATTGATTTTATTTTTTAAATACAGGGACAACAGAATGCATTACATTTTTTATTACACATACAGAACACAATTTTTCATATCTTTGTATATAATGTATGTTCACACCAATTCATGTCTATATACATGTACTTTAGATAATGATGTCCATCACGTTCCACCATCATTGCTAACCCCCTGCCCCCTCTCTTCCCCTCTCACCCCTCTTCCCTATCTAGAGTTCACCCATGCTCCCCCTCCATACCCCACTATGAATCAGTCACCTTATATCAGAGAAAACATTCGGCATTTGTTTTATGGGGATTGGCTAACTTCACTTAACATTATCTTCTCCAGCTCCATCCATTTACCTGCAAATGCCATGATTTTATTCTCTTTTATTGCTGAGTAATATTCCATTGTGTATATATGCCACATTTTTAATCCATTCATCTACTGAAGGGCATCTATAATACAGAGCAATAGTAACAAAAATAGCATGATACTGGCACCAAAACACACTGGTAGACCACTGGTACAGAATAGAGGACACAGAAACTAACCCACAAAATTACAATTATTTTATATTAGACAAAGGCACCAAAAACATGCATCGGAGAAAAGATAGCCTCATCAACAAATGGTGCTGGGAAAACTGGAAATCCATATGCAACAAAATTAAATTAAACCCCTATCTCTCACCATGCACAAAACTCAACTCAAAGTGGATCAAGTAATTAAACCAAAGACCCTGCATCTAATAGAAGAAAAAGTAGGCCCTAATCTCCATCATGTGGGACTAGGCCCCAATTTTCCATAATAAGACTCCTGTGGCACAAGAATTAAAATCAAGAATCAATAAATGGGATGGACTCAAACTAAAAAGTTGTCTTCTCAGCAAAAGAAACAATCTGTGAGATGAACAGTGGGCCTTTTCTATCCAACTAAACTGAGTGAAAGAGTCCTTTCTTCCTGATCTGCAATTCTAATATACTGGTTGAAAGGAAAGCAAAGAGCAATTGGGTGACTGACTAGGTAAGAAAAGAAAACCTCCAACTGTAAGAATAATCTGAAAGACACCAACTGACCTTCCAATATAAATCTTGTTAACCAGATTGTTAGAAGACCAAGTCTGTTGGTTACACTGGACCTCTTCCACCTAAATAACTACAGCAGACACATGAAAATGCCTATCTTATAAAAATGCCAACTCAGTTCAGAAACACACACACACACACACACACACACACACACACACCCCTGAACAAGATCTCAACAAATGTTATTTTGGCTCATTGAGTCTAGAATGCAAGTTTCCTTTAACATCAATAAACTTTTTCTCAAAACAATAACCACAAAACAAACTGAGAGGGCAATCTGGACTTAAGTATTATCAACAATTTGACAGCCTATCTTTATTATATTATAAATTATGTATTTTTGGGGTTGGGGTTGTGACTCTGTGGTAGAGCACTTGCCTCGCATGCATGAGGCACTGGGTTAGATCTTCAACACAAGAAAGAAAGGAAGAAAGAAAGCACTGGATGGATGGAAGGAAAGAAGGAAGGGAGGAAGGAAGGAAGGAAGGAAGGAAGGAAGGAAAGAAGGAAGGAAGATATTGTGCCCATCTACAAATAAAAACATAAAAAATTATGTATTTTCATTTTAAGAAACTAGCTGTAAAAGATCTAAGTTTAAACTATCTTGGTTCAAAATGTGACCCTGAGGAGTAAACTAATAAAATACACACTGAGCAGTTGTTTCTAAAAACATGTACTGAATAGCTCTGAGGTTTCTTACTGAGTGTAACCAAAGGAAGTGACTGAGTCTTTCCAATATTCTCCTTAAACACATCCAGGCCTATCCTCCTTGCTCTACCACCCTCCCTACTCAGTACAAGCCTTATTTTAATTATGTCCTCTAGCATCTTAGCTTCCTTAACCTCCTAGCCCACTTTCCCAATATTTCCTTTTTGGTAAACCTCAATTTCATTAATACAGTTGTGGGATGAGGCAAGGGCTATGGGGGAAAAAAAGCAACATAAATGTCGTAACTGATGCCACCTGCTTGAACTAGACAATAGTTTAGAGGTTTAAGCATTAGATGCCTTCACACATTTCTAGCACTCTCAGATTTCTCCTCCACAGCTGTTTGGAACTGCCGCTGGCCTCTCCCCTCCTATTTTACCAAGGCCAGTAAAATAAGACATTTCTTCGGAAATCATCCTCACAACTTTTTTCTCTTCCATTGCAAAATTTCTCTAGATTTTCTTTTCTTTTCCTTGTTTCTCTTCTTTTATTCTATCCCAGAGGAAGAAGTATCCCTACTCCTTTAAGGTTATCCTTTCACTTCTTCATTCTGTTCTTCTTCTATCTTATATCTCCATTCAATGGCTCTTTTCTCCAATCTTACACACATCTAGTTCTGTACCTACACTCACCCCCCTCCACCACTGATCCCACTTTTCAATTGAGTTTTATTTTCTGTTGCCTTTTTCTGATTTCTTATATTATTATGCCTTTTGGGAATATTTGATATGGCTGACTACCTCCTCCTCTTGAAATAATTTTCTTTGAATTCCATGACACTCCAGGAATCCCTAATTTTACTTCTTGCCTGAACGTGTCTTTTACCATTTCTGGGTCTCCTTCATTTATTCATGCTCTTCTAGCTATCCCCAAAATATGCCTCCCTCAAGGTTTATCCTTTGCCCTGCTCTTTTCATACTTCATTCTATTTAGAGAGGTCAATCTTTCTTAGAACTTCAAGTTATTATCTCAATAAAAATAATATCTTGAGTTCCTTCTATATGGATCTTCAGATTCAGAATTCTATTTGCTTATTAATTATCTCTGGCTAATAAACTGTTCTATATTTCCAATTTTGATTAATTATAACTCCAACCTTTTACTTAGTCCCTCAGGCTTAAGCCTCAGAACCACCTTAGAGTCTTCACTTCCTGCTCTCGGCCAACTCCACACCTTATCCAGTCTATTAATACCTTTCTAGCATCTCTGTTTCTTCCTGCCTGCCCCCACCATCAACACTGGGGTAATTCAGTGGTTAAGAACACAAGCCCTCTTTGCTTCTTGGTTACCATGAAGAGTTCCTCATCTTCCTTCACCGTGCATGACTGCCAGGATAATGTGCCTTGCCACAGGACCAAAAACAATGGGGCCAACCAACCATGGACTGAAACCTCCAAAACCGTGAACCAAAATAAATTTTTCTTCTTTTTCATTTGGTTATCTTAGGTATTTTTTCACACTGATAGAAAGCTAACAGTAAAAAATATGAAAAGTTTAGTAATTTGGTTTCAGAATCAACATTATTACAACTAACCTTTCAGAATACATCACTTGTCTCTTTTGCTCTCTGACTTGCACAGAGAAAAGGTCATGTGAGGGCACAGTGGGAAGGCGCTATCCACTGTAAATTACTGTCAAAATTACTGTAAATTACTTTCAAAAGTGACTACCTTCTCCCTTTACCTTACCAGAGAGACTTCTCCAGAAACCAATAATACTGGCATTTTGCTCTTGTTCCAGGCTCCATAAGTATGAGAAAATAGTGGCCTGTTGTTTAAGTGCCTCCTTGCCTGTCCAGGAATATATTTTATCAAGTGTTAGTGTAGTATCATGCAAGAACACTCACAATTACTGGGAGAAAATCTATTGAAATATGCTACCTATCTGTATGGGCAAGCAGAAAAGGACACAAGCCCTAGTCACATAGAGATTTGAATCTCAGTTCCCCTGCTTATTAGCTTTGTGATTTTGAGCAATCTATAATTGCTTCAAGCCTTAGTTTCTGTATTTATAAATATAGATATTGACAACTGTCAAAGTACTAACACACTTAAAGCACCAAGTGGAAAGTACTTGCCACTCAAACTACTGCAATAACCTCTGATCTTTTGTCCTTCTGTTATATTCATCAGGGTACCCAGTCACCTCCATAAAGACTGGATAATACTGTGTTTTCTTCAAAATATTCACTAGTTCTGAATTGCTGAAGAATAAAGCCAGAACTTCTGATTTTTCAAGGCTTTTCAGAAATAAACCAATCCCAACTCTTCTTTAAGGTACTCAAAGGATGCTTCCTTCTAAAATTGACCTTAAAAGTATATCATCAGAGTCTTATTTTTTTCCATGTAACAGCTATCTACCCTATGATACAAAGAATTTCCCTGAAAATTCAGTAAAATGTTGTGAAAACTTCATTCTTAAATGAAGAAACTGTAAAATATTTCTTAGGATACTGTAAGCTTTTGAAGTGTTTCAGATGCCCATGTTTGTTCCTGTTTCACAAGCAAATTTCTACAGAAGAATCATTTAGTTTAAGGGCAAACATTCACTTGAATCTTTTCTCATTTGGCTAGTAATGAGCTCTGCATTAGAAGCCAAGGCAAGGGAACCTGGCAGAATTTCAAAGATAGCAGGTGGAAGGAAAGGTAGGCCAGCAGCTGAATGTAATGACAAAAGAAACCTAATGTTCACTGTGTTGACTGTAAAACATCACTGTTCTTTAAATTCAGGTTATTCTTCCCCTAAGTGTTCCTTAAAGAAATCACCCATCTGGCATCAAGTAAAAGAAGCTTGTCAATAGATTGTTAAAAAGTTTCCTATTTCTTGTTGCTTATTAGATTGTATTTAAGTAACTGTTCTATTTGGAAAAGTAATTAAATGTTTAAGTAAACAGAATTTGGACAGAGATCAATGATTCTCCTTCTACTTTTCTATTTCTTTAGCTTGCTAATAATTTGTAAATACATCTTAACAGAATGTTATTTTACTAATAATACACATCTATGAATGAGAAAAAAAATTCTCAGTGCCCTCTCGTCTGTTGGCTATCCATTAAGACAGCCAATCAAAACTGAAGTTAAAAAAAAAATCAGGTCTTTTAAATTTAATTTTAATTAATTAATTTGGTGCTGGAGATTGAACCAGGGCCTCACGCATGCTAGGCAAGCACTTTACCTATATGAGAATGAGCTACATCTTCAGCCTCATCAGGTCCATTTTCTAAGCAAAGCTTAAATTGTGGGGAGTGAGAAGGAGGGTAGAGAGCATATCTATCTATCTGGAGTAAAAGGAAGCAGAACAAAGTATTAGATTCACAGTTTCAATTAGGTTGGAATTATGTCACTTGGGAGCCAAAATGTGGTCTTTGATTATATCCTGATGACTAACCTCCTTATCTAATAACAAGGACAAATAAAAAAGAACTCATTGAAATTAAGGAAATTTCATTAGTTCTCTTGGCATAAAACACATTAAAAGTTACCAGTTCCGGGCTGGGGATATGGCTCAAGTAGTAGCGTGCTCACCTGGCATGCGTGAGGCACTGGGTTGGATCCTCAGCTCCATATAAAAAATAAAATAAATATATTTTTTTAAAAAAAAGTATCTCCAAAAAAAAAAAAAAGTTACCAGTTCCAAGAAGAAGCCCCTTAGGATTTTCTTTTCTTCTTATTTTTTAAAAGATTTCAGAAAAAGGGTATTTGGCACAATGTTAGTCATCTTTAAAATGTAATCATCAACAATTGGCAATACAGTCCTCAAAATTCTCATTTAAGGTTCAGATCAATTAACAGTACAAGTTGAGTATCTCTTATCTAAAATGCTCGGGACCAGAAGTGTTGCAGATCTTGGTTTGCTTTTTTTTTTCTCTTCAGATTTTGGAATATTTGCATACACATATGACATATCTTTGGGATGTAATCAAATTTAAACACAAAATTCATTTATGTTTCCTATATACCTTATACAAACAGCCTGAAGATAAATTTATACAATTCTGTTGTGCCTATGTTTTGACTGTAACATCACAAGAAGTCAGTATGGAATTATCCACTTGTGGTGTCATGGTTTTGAAGAATTTGGGATTTCAGATTAGGAATGTTCAACCTGTTCCAAGTTACTATAAATTACTGTCAAAAGTGACTTCCTTCTCCCTTTACCTTACAGACGCACCATTTTATAAGGTTATCTATTTTATCTACTTATAGCCACGGTCTTTTACCTCACTTAGACCTCCAAATAATAAATAAAAATGCTACTTCTATGTGTGACTCAATATGGTAGTTATTGCTTCTCAGTGACTAAGGGAATCATATTAACTATCAAAGCACATGTCGCCCTTTACAGTTGTGCTATATGAACTTTAAAGAAGCTCAATCTAGATGAACTGGAGTAATGCCGCAAAAAATATCTCCACATTTGTGTTTTACACTGTTAGTGACAAGAAAGAAGTTCTATGTGGCCAAGTGACATCATTACAACAAGCTATTATGAAAGGTCGTGTAAAAAATTTTAAAAACAGGGAAAACAAAATCCAGGAGAACCAAATCATTATATCATAGTAATGTATTTAAACTCAAAAAAAATCTGAGCAGCGGTAATTGGAACCATATTCATATTTCAAGTTGGCCTCATAATTTTAGCAAAATATTATCAAATAACATTAAGGCAACATTTGAATATTACTAATTTTGTTTTATAGCTACATAAAAGCTAAATGCCCCTCCAACCTTATTTTGTACCTCTGCATCCTCACTCCTTATATATACATCCCTTGAAATGGCCAACCTTTCTGCAGTCTTATAGCTTACATATATTTCTTTTCTCTGCCTGAAATATTCCACCCACAGATTTTCACATGATTGGCTTCGTCTCATCTTTCAAGTTTTACTAAATATTATCTCTTGAGAAGAGTCTTCTCTATTCAATCTAAATTACCTCAACAGTTGCTTTGCGCACAAAATTCAGGTTTATTCTATTCTTGGAACTTCTTATTATGCAATATTTTATTTTTTATTGATTCCACCCTCTTCCCTCCTGTCTACATGTACATCCTGGAATGAAAGTTCCATAACTGGTTCCACTCTATGTTCCTGGCACCAAGAATAGTGCCCAGCACATAAAAGACATATTCATCCAAATAATCACTGGATATTTGAATGAATAAATAAAAGGCCTCCACATACTTGCCTGTAAAGCCCTTATTTGGATCCTACTTCAAGTGAACTAACTGAAAACATTTATGGGACAATCAGGGATATTTAAGCCACTACTAGATATCTGATGCTATTAAGGTAATAGTGTTGATATTTTTAGATTCAATGACAGTAGTGTGGCTACTGAAGCACTTACAAAAAAAGGTAGGATAAATAATTTGCATAAAACATATGTGTATTTGTGTGTGTGTGTGTGTGTGTGTATGTGCACAGGAAACGGGCAAGGGTGAAAATGAAGTACTACTGGCCATGTGTTGGTAACTGATGAAGTGAGGTCACAGGTATGTGGGAGTCATTAAACAATTCATCCAAACTTTTGTTTGGGTTTGTTTTGTTTTTACCTTCATTTTTCCTTCAATCTTCAGAGTGGTTTTCAAATTTCATAATGAAATACTGAAAGTACAAAATGGAAGTTTATTTATGCCAAACAATTGGAGGATAAGAATTGAAAAGTATTGAAACACAAGCTCTTTTCTTTTCAGACTTTACAGCTTACATAAATGAATGAATAACTAGAGATGCTACCCAGGAACAAATTAAATAGGCCAGATTTATGAGTTTGTATCTTTTTTTTCATTTGTGGCAAGTATCTGTCAGTTCTTTTCATTACTGCATTATTAAATAAAAGTTCTGCAGCTTCCTTGGGCTCACTGAGTATTTATCACAATAGGCAAGCAGAAGGTGGGGAAATGAGAGCCATATGGATGAAGCAATACAGGAAAAATGAGAGGAGGATGGCTTCTGATTTTTTAAAGAAATGGTTTCTAAAACAAACGTACAAGCAGGAAAAACACAACACACAAGGCACTCTGTAAGCTAAATTCCCCACAATAATACAAACCAAGATAGATTACCTATACAGACAGCCCCATCTAATTCTGCTCCTGAAAATTATTCGTGTTAAGCCTATCTTCTCTTAAAACAAAACTCACAAAGGAGAATGGGCGGGGGGAGTATTATTCTATTATTAGAGAAATATAGAAACAGACTCATGAATAATACAAATGAAATAAGACACAATTCTCTGGTACATGACCTGAAGGTTGTACAGGGAATGAAACCACTGCTGGTTAAGCTAAACTGAAAAGTACCCCAACACAATTACTCAGGAGTTATAAATATTTCAAAGTAAGTTGATGTTTTGGTGAAGGATTTAACAGATTTATCAGATCACTTTTCATAGGCACTAACAGAATAAGGAGAAATATATAAATATACAATTTCAATGTCCAAACAAAGGAAAAGCAAAAAATAGTGAAGCTTTAAGGGTTAGACAAAAGAATCAATGTTGTGTTTGCTTTCTAAAGCAAAGGCTGCGTATTTTGAAGATATCTACACATTTAATGCCCTTGTGTAGGAAGGCTCTGAGAGCTGTGGCTATTCAACAGCGGAGGGCAGTTAAGTATTTGCCTTTACAGTCATTTTTCTTTCATTCAGTTTCTGACTTAATTACAAACTTCTAGGCCTCCTTCAGATTCTTGCCAGGTTCACTGAAGAACTTTTAAGACACGTCGTAGAGAAACCTTAGCCAGAGCTGTTAGCTTTGAATAACTTATAAACCTTTCTTTCTTTTTCTTTTTATCGTCTTTACAGAAACTCAAACAGGGTTGGTTTATATTTCAATTAAGTACCAAATTATTTTAGGGAATAAAAAATGTTTATTTATTCTTATCCCTAGTCTTAATAATCAAATACTGAAAATGCTTAAGTTACAAAGCAATGATGAATGATTTTCTCAAAGGGAGGCAGGCAGGGTTAAAATTTAGTGGTAGAGCAGATGTTTAGCATGTGGGAGGTGCTGAGTTCAATTCCCAGCATCCTCCACCACCAAAAAAAGGGAAGCTATACACTAAGAGCCTGTCTCCAGAGCCATTTATTTCCAGAAAAAGTACAGGTTAAACCCAAAAGGCCACCAGGAAATGCCTTAGGCCTTCAGAATAGAGTGGACCAAGGTTTCAACTGTGAAAGTTTCCATTTCTGAACACTGACAATGCTGAAGTTACTGAAGCAATGGCAGATGATTCTCTCAAGGGAGGGAGGCAGGGGAAGGGAGCGTTGAGTTGAACATGAAGTATTTATAGGCCACATCAGTATCCTCAAAAGGAAATCTCACATGAATGAGAGTTATCTAGAATTGCCTGGGGCAGCCTTGAACTTGCATCCTCCTACCTCAGCCTCCCAAGTAGCTGGGATTACAGTTGTGCACCACCACGCTTGGTCTTATTTTCTGCTTTTAAAATAAAGTAGCGATTTTTTAAGAAAACAAACTGGCAAAGAATTATCACAGATCCTTTAAGAAGTGTGTGGCCAGTTAGTGGAAGTCTGTCAAGGGAAAGTAGGGTTTATGGGAAGAAAAAAGAACTATTCAGAGGCCAGAAAGCTCCAGTACTGACTGATCTCTTTCAAGTTCCTTATCTCTCTTTGAACTTTGGTTTCTCCCTCTGTGATATGAAGACTGGATTATATAACCTTAAAGGTCCTAACTAGAAAATGGTAACAAATATTTCTGTTCTTACAGATTTTATACTATAATTTCAGGTGATTTATAATACATTTATAATCATAATGATGTTCCTGAAGCAGCTGGCAATATAACCAGTCAAATAATAATAATATTCACTACCCTGTACCTATAAAGTCATCAGGACTGATTATTATCTTTTGAAAAAACTTTCAGCAAGAAGGACTGAAAATGTTATGAGTTAATACTAATTATCTAGAAAATTATTTAATCAATTAGAATTCTTCATCACCATTTCCAAAACATTTTAAATTTCTATCACACTCATAGTTACATTAGTATGTCACAGTACTGAAAGTACTATAAATTTTCTAGACTAAACTCTTCAAAGTACTATGAATATGGTACTTTGGGTCTCTACCCAAACCCACTCCTCAAATTAGTAATAATATGCTAAATTTTTTGGTTTCTCCTTTCACTGAAACTATTTGAAAAATAATCCAAAACCTAAGATTTGTGTATTTTATTGTATCTCAATTAAAAAAAATCCATTCTAGCAAGGTTAACAAAAATCATCCAAAACTAATTCGATTCTAAGATTTCTTTAGGAAAGTACAATTTTCTTTTTTATTTAGTTTTCCTTTTAGAGGATGTTTGCCTTTGTTATCAATGATTCTCAGTCTTCAGATGAACAGAACAATTCAAAGGCTGTAATTTTTAGACAGGTTTTTAAAAAGATATATGGACTCATTAAGTTATTCAATAAATAAATCTTACTTACACAAGAATTTTTCCATTTTTTTACATTATTTCTCAGACTGACTATAAAAAAATTGCTAGTAATAATAAAAACTACAACCACTCAAGCAAATGTCAGATGTCTAATGTCTCAAAAGCAATGTATTATTATACTCTAATCACATATTCTCCATTATCCCTGAGATAAAAATAGATAATTTATAAAAGAAGAAATATAGTTGGCAAATATCTTAAAAAAGGTTCGATCTTTTTAATAAAAAATTTTTTAGATGTATAGATCTTTATTTTATTCATTTATATATATGTGGTGCTGGGAATTGAACCCAGTGCCTCACACAAGCTAGGCAAGCGCTCTACCACTGAGACACAGCCTCAGCCCCAAAGGTTCAATCTTAATAATGACAATCACTAAAAAAAATTAGATGAGTTGAGTATTTTTTCTATCAGATTAGAACAGACTAAAAAGATTGAGCAGTTTCTAATGTGACCTCTTTGCTTAACAATTCAAAAATGTTCTGTACTGAAATTGTCACAAGTATACAAAGATACGACGTTCACAGGAGAATAGCTTCACAAAGGCTGAAATTTAGTTTTGTTTACTACAGTGTTTTCAACACCAAAAATAGTGTTTAGCACACACTGAGTGCTTACTAAATATTTACTGAATGAATGAATGTTCACTGTAACACTGTAAACTATAATGAATATTTTGAAATTATCTAAATAGACCACATTACCTCAGTATGATATAATACTACATGGTTGTTAAAAGAATGAGGTTGAGCCATATGTCAATCTATGAAAGTTATAGTGAAGAGCTCCACTGATAAATTTAAAAATAAAATATAGCTATAACTTTATAAGCTATCAAATAGTTTGATTTTATATTTGTATTTAAGATACAAATATAAAATATATAATAATATAATTATATATTATTTTATAATAATCATATATTATTATATAATATATAACATATATTAGTATATAATCAAATATATAATATACAATTATATATGATTATTATATAATTATAATTATATATATTATTCAGTATTTGTGCTTAAATTATATCTATGCATCATATATGCCCAGAGTCTGGAAGAATCTATCCCAAACTATTAATAGCATTATCTCTAAGGAGAGAAGCCTTTCACTTTTTCTGTAATAATTCCATAATGTGATGTACAAATATCACATATTTCTCTAATAAAACAATTCTGAATATTAAAAATAATTAAACACATCTAGTCCGGGAGGGATGCATAAACATACAGTGGTTACCAGGGATGCTGGGATTCTGGATAACTATTTTTCCCTCTTTGTGCTCTAGTTTACTAAAATCAGATGCCAGACTGAGTAGTTTTCTTTTTCTTTTATGCATTATAGGTATTTTTCCCCTCTTTGTACATTTATGTACTATCCAAATTTTATATATCATTATTACTTCTGTAATTAGGGCCAAATAATTAAAATATGAAAACTTTAACATATTGAAGTATGTAGTAGTAATGTTTTATTGTCAAGTTCATAGAGATTAGATAACTTAAACGATGTAGGTGGGGCTGGGGTTGTGACTCAGCATAAGTGCGCTTGCCTGGCATGTGAAAGGCACTAGGTTCGATCCTTAGCATCACGTGAGAAATAAAATAATGATATAAGATATTTTTAAAAAATTTAGGTGATAAATTGTATTATGGGTGTGGGGGTATATTCTGTACCCTGGCAATTTCAAAAGCAAAAAACTATACCAAATCCTATAAGTGAGTAACATTTTATTGGAAGTTAGTAATGTGGAAAATGGGAAATGGACCTAATGAACTCAATAATCTAGGTGAAGAGATTTTGGGGTAGAGTTTTGAAGTTCTTGCTTGCTTTCTTCTAGCTCTCTGTAGATAAATACAAGTGGAAGAGATAAGTTATAAAACAAAAGCAAGCAAACAAAGAAGCTTGTCATTTTTTTTTCAAGGAAAATTTAAAGGAAATATAAATCATCTAGAATATGCTGGACTTGGGGAAGAACAAAAACAAGAAATAAATAACAAAGCAAAATAAAAACGAAGAAAACCTTTTTCTCATTCCCAGTCTATAGAAAGGCAAAATATTCTCAAATAAAGAAATAGGTTCTAGGCAAATATCAGATACAAAATGGGCCTTTCATGATCTTTCATTAAGACCTAAGAAAGGGGACTAGGGTTGTGGCTCAGTGGTAGAGTACTCACCCAGCACACACAAGGCACTGGGTTTGATCCTCAGCACCACATAAAAACAAAATAAAGGTACTGTGTCCACCTACAACTAAAAAATAAATATTTAGACCTCAAAAAAGAAGCTGGGTGCAGTAGCAAATGCCTGTAATCCCAGCGGCTCAGGAAGGGGAGGCAGGAGGATCAAGAGTTCAAAGCCAGTCTCAGCAAAAGTCAGACACTAAGCAACTCAGTGAGACCCTGTCTCTAAATAAAATACAAAATAGGGCTGGGAATGTGGTTCCGTGGTCAACCACCGCCCCCCCCCCCCACCAAAAAAAAGACCTCCGAAAGATATATGGTGGAAAGATCTCCAAAAGATATATGGTTGTGTTTTATGGACCTTTTCAAACAGAAGAGAAGAACTATTTAAACATCTTAAGCACATGCCTCAGAGATATTTTCCACCATACAATAAGATTTCTAAAAAACCAAAGGGTGCTGTCCCACAGCATCTTATAGGGAGCTTAAGGTAAAGAGGGCTTATCTTGAGATTTCTTATGTGGGTCCGTCTAATGGAATAAATTTATAAACTGATTCATAAGAAACCCACAAAGGCTTAAAAGAAATTGTATCATTGTGGAATGAAAGGGTCAGAAACAGAAAAAAATGAAGGAAAGCCTCTGGGCCTCCCAAACTTGTACAGGCAAGAAATTGGCCAAGAAAACTTACTCGGCTGCAAAAAACAAACAAACAAAAAAAACCCAACAACAAAAAACAGGCTACTTTCGTGTAAAAGCAGAATGCAGAACCCAAAAGGCAGAGCCAAGAACCTCAGCAAACAATCCTGGACATGAAAAATTAACCCTCAAAGAACTTGTACTGTCTGGATTCCAGAATTTCTATCATTCAGTAACTGCTATGAATATCCTTCCTATCACAGATTCAGGCCTGTATAGGTGGAAGAAGTAATAATATATAATTTCTAAGGCTAGATAATAAATAGCAAACATAATCTGACCTGATTCTTTTGGGATGTTCCCTCTTGGAAACTAGCCACCTTGCAGACAGAAATCCAAGTTGCACAGGAACAGCACATGTAGAAATACTCCAGCCTATAGCCCCAGGAGAAGTCCCACACAACAGCTAGCCTCAGCCAGACATGGGTTAAGGAAGCCCTAGCTATCATCTGATTGCAAATACATATGAAACCCTAAGCAAAAAACCACCCTACACATAAGAGGTAATAATAAAATGACTGTTAGTTTTAAGTCTCTAATTTTTACTTGTTACAAAGCAACAGATAAGCAGATTGAAGATCTCTCTTTTAACAAAGTAAATTTTTATAGCCATAAAGGTATATAGGGTATTAAGTTGTCCCAGACTACTGACTTCTACAAAAATGTTTTGATAGTTCCTGTCTCTCTTGTTTGTTTGTTTGTTGTACTCTCCTTTTGAATAGTTTCGGCATCTGGCTTCCCATCTGTTGTTTTATTTTGCCTAAGTGAGGGTCTGGGCAGACTCTGCCACACCACTGTAACAATGCATATTTCTAGATACCTGTCTACAATCTTGGCAGTAATCCTTGAAAAGTAGCATGATCATTACTGCCACCAACTCTACTGGGCACTAGCCATGTAATACACTATACCCTACATGTACTGATGTAATTTAATCTATAAACAAATACCTAAGGAAGTATTATTATTATTCTCATATCCACACAGAGATTCTGAGTGACTTTACCAAGGTAGAGAAGGGGTAGAGCCAGAATTCAAACCTTACTTCAAGAGCTCCACTGTAAAATTACTATACATGTGGGTCCTTTTGGTAAAGAAAACTGAGGTAGCAATGTCTTCTAGATACAGTCATTTAAAAATGTGTACTAGATTTTTAAATTTTCATTTAAAAAGGATTTCCTACAGAAAACATGCTCAGAAGGGGAAAACTTAAAATTAATTTGAATAATTTCACATTCTTACATAAAGATGCATAGATAACTTTACAACCAATATACCTGAATTCAAATAGTAATTTTCAGATTAATTGCACGTGGTGATTAGTGGCATTTCAATAACTATGAGGATCAACATTGGGATGAAAGGTTCCCTGATGATAACAAAACAAAAATAACTTCTATATATAACATAGACAATATACTCAAGAAAAAGTTTCAAGAAAGAAAAAGTACAGACTTTTCAGCATTGTTATTTTTTAGGAGAAAACATTAATTAAAGAAAATTCATTCAAGGGCTACAATGAAAAACTGACTGCATACCCTGGACTGTGGTTTAGATGGAGAGGCTGTGAAGAGAGTTTAAAACCCAGCACGAAGTGAAATGATAAATGCCAATGATTGTGGTTTGCAGCCCATACACAACTTTAAGTTAAATTTCTGTGTGTGTGTGTGTGTGTGTGTGTGTGTGCTAGGAATTAAACCCAGGAGCAGTCAATCACTGAGCTACATTCCCCAGACCTTTTTCTTTTTTATTTTGAGACAGGGTCTTGCTAAATTGCTTAGGGTCTCTCTAAGTTGCTGAGTGAGGCTGGCTTTGAACTCACAACCTCCTGCCCCAGCCTCTGGAGATGCTGGGATTATAGGGGTGCACTATAGTGCCTGGCAAGTTAAAATTCTATTTTGTCCATTTTACACAACTTTGAAATATGGTAAGAGATACACAGTGACTGAGATTTACAGACCTACATTTTGATTTTAAGGCATAATAGTCAACATACAATTTAAAGAATCTAAAATGACGCAAGACCCAACACTTGTTTGAAACCACTGGGGACAGTCAGGGCAACAAAGACAAAATGTGCCACCAGTTTTCATCTCTTGACAGTGAAGAGCTCTTTCCCTTTAAATTTTAATATGGTCTTGACACCCCTTCTCTCCATCTACTAAGGCTAATAAGAATATATTATATCAACATTATTCCTTCTAGGGAGAATCAATCACTCTGAAGAGTACCCACTAAAAGTATATACCAACAGAGCAAGGCTTTCAATATTTTGAAATGCCTCCAAATATCTGATTTGTCTGTGTCAAACCACAATATATTTGTTTCTTATTTCTCTATAATCAAAATGAAAAGTACTATTATGATTTAAAATATATACTGGCTTTGAGATCCTAGGAGATTCCATTTCAACTGAAGTGCTGTTATTCACAAATGTACTTCTGTGATCAAAGCTTTCTGAGCATAGTGGCATACAGCATGCCTCATAGCTTTTCTTCTGTAGCTGCAGCCTTCCCTAGATACAGACCTATAAATAAATAAGCACCAGAGACTCCCGGGTGTACCCAGAGTTATTTCATCAAGCAAACAGATATTCAATTTAATAGGAGATGTATATTCAACTCTGTTTCTACTATACCCTCATTTCCATTCATCTGCAAAACAACAGAAGTAAAAATCAGAACGTGTCAGAATTATCTTGCAGAGTTTCCACAATTTCCAAGAGTAGTGCATATGATTCACCATGGATCTCATTCAGTAAACAGTCTTTACATATTTGATTAGGCTTCTGGAAGGAATAAAATACAATCGACTTCTTGTATAGTGTCTCCCTCTACCCTCAACTGGCGGTGGAAGAAGAATAGAAGGCCCTGGAATTGCCTAAAAATTATTTCCCTTCTCTCCACATTCCCTGGATACTGATCAGGGAAGATCTTTTCCTCCCATATCCATTGCTGAATTTTGCAACATGAAGGACAAACACTAGACTAGACTAAATGCAAATGTCAGGAATGCAGTGCTGTAGGGTCAAGAAAGACTCAGAGTTCAGAATTATGACCTACGGCAGTTCACAGTTTAAGTAGTCTATGATGTTCATGGTACAGAAAAAGTTCCCATAAGTCTGCTGAGTACAGCCACTATTTAAATCAGAACCAAAGCCACCAAATATATCAGAAGTGTAAAAACAAAAATGGGTGGTAGGCCGTGCAGTGAAAAAAGAAAATAACATTCTTTTCAAGATACTAAGGTGGTTTTCAAATTTCTTTTCCAGTGTTCCATATCTCATGGTAGGATTTAAGCAGCTTGGTCAAATATGATATGACTTTAAAACTATTTTTGTGCCATAATAAGAAATATGAATCTAATTCAGAAGTCTAACATATTGATAATCTTTTACTTGGGTGCAAATTTGATGGAGAATAAAATGGGAATGTGTCTTAAGAGGAATTCATGGAAAAGGAAAGGGAAAGCTAGGAATCCTAGAGATAAAGCTCACTGATCTTACATTAGAGCAAAGGGGTAAGAAGAAGAGCTAATATTGTGTCTCAGATAAGGTTTAATCTTATTTTATCTGGATGTACTTTGAAACTGGAACAGTTCCTCACAAAACAAGAGAGAGCTCAAAACAAGATGATTAGACTATAAACTGATACAAAGCTAGCCTTATAAATTCTTATCATCTCCTAAACTTGACATGAAGCCAAAGCTAATGCAGCTCTAAATGTATCACAGAAGCTATAAACATTTTAGAAATGCTATGTTGTAGTGAATATGCAACGGCAACTCCCAAATCCAAGCCAATTGACTCTATTAGATATCAGCTGATCCACACACTATTCCAGTGTATCTTAGCTGTTTCCAAAGTCTCCAGCCATTCAATTCCCTTCTTAGATCTGGTCAAGTCACCTAAAGAACAAGAGTGAGAAGTTACAAACCTGTTCTCTAGTTTTACTCAGCTAATACCCAAACCCACTCCTTGTAAGTCTCAAGGAGTAAATACAACAATCATTCTAGAAAGCACAAGTAAACTAGTGCCAGGACTCTAAGTGGAGTCCTATTTTTTTCACTTAAAGAAAAAGATAAGATATAAGAGATCTGTGAAAACGGCAAAACTGGTTCCAAGTCATCACACCTCATTCTAGACTGTTTTTAGGATAGGATTCTGACATACTTATCCATTACACTCTGTATCCTTACGTAGCAAATGTGAGGTTTACTCCAACAAACCACCTGTTCCACTACAGTATCTTTTAAAACAGTGACAAACTGGCTGGCTAGCCTCTGTCATAAGTCAACTACTCACAACGTACTATGAATTAATATCATCCCCACGCTTCAGATGAGAAAAGTGAGGGGCACCGAGAGGGGCACAGAGCTAAGATTAGCCCAACTATGATCTGAATATCTGATACTAAACATATCTCTTTCTACTCTGTGACTCATTTTTAAGAGGCAAAAACAGTGGCTGCTCACTCTACATTGATGTATTCAAATAAAACACAAGACAGGAAGGACATTTAGAAACAAACAAGATAGAATCTTCCAAATAGCTAGATAGAACCACACTAATTAAACCAGGTGACTGCTCTGAACATTAATCTCACATCTAATAAAATGTTCTTTTTTGGTAAATGAGTACATTATGTATTATCATATTCCTGAACTTTTAGTGCACAGGGTAATAACTTATTTAATACATTCTCGTTCACTGTTATATGGACAACTTTCATCTTCTACTGGTAAGAAACAGCTTGTAGGCAAGAATACTGTTATTCTTTAGAATCTCTAAAATGCTCAATATATTCCAATAGCATATATTCCACAAACACCTATTAATTAAGAGTTATTGAGTAACACTCCTTTGATTTCTATAAAAATTTACTTTCCAAAGGATTCAGTTCACTCACTTCTATTATTGTACTGACAACTGACACTAAATTAAGTGGTTACACATAAATTATGTTTTTCTTAGAAATTAAACTAAAATGAAAACTGCTCCCTTGTAGGGTCTTAAAATAGACTCAGGTCAGAGATAAAGTGAGAATTTATTTTCATAAAATGAATCAGTAGAAGAATTTTACATTAAACACTAAAAATGAATAAAATTGCAAGTCTGGACTATATGCCAACACACAAAAGAAGCTCATTTCAATCTGTCAGATAAATGCCTACTCAATAAGCATGACTTTCTAGAATACATTTGGCTATATTATATTCTGTTTCCTTAATCTTCCACTAACTGTGACAATGTTTTGGACATTGGGATATATTTCTGTTATGCATATGTTTTTTTAAATGTTGTCTAGTCTCTGCATACCAAAGGCAAGTTTACTGATCTAAGTGGTAGCAGGCAGCAGGGAAGGTGGTGGGGAGAGGAATAAGGCAGAGAAAGAGAAGTAAGAGCTGTAGCTTCAGTAAACACAACTACTAACCTTGCAGCAGAGGCGCCAAGGTTATTAGAAAACTGCAGGCTATAGCACCACCAGGTTTGTCTGGAGCAGCCACCTCTACCACTTGCTTTGCTGACTATGTAATACATGTGGAAATTGGGAAGAGTCTCCTGCTGGATCATGAAACCACATCTGCATGTTAAACATCTAGAGGCAGGAAGAGCCCTGGGTAAAGGAAAAGAAAAGCATACCCTGTATGGTGTGGAATCCCAACTCCCTTGGCAACAGCAAGATTCTGCTTGAATCACTCCATCAAGCAAGTAAGACACATAACTGATTAGTGTTTTTAAGATCGTTTCCTATGTGCCTTTTGCTTCTCACTCCAAGAAGGGCATTATCATTTTGGAGCTGAAAATGCATGAACATTTAGGAATTACCAAATTGCTCTGGGTAGGAGGGATCCCCTTGAAAAGGCAAAGCTGTTCTGCAATACACTTCAGCCAGAGAGGGAGCGGGCGCAGCCGGCCCTCACACACACCCACGCACACCCAGGGGCAGGCTTTCCCCAGCACCGTGCAGGGAAATGAGATTGCTCCCTCACGCCTCCGCACAGCACCACATTAACATTTACAGGAGCTACTGGGAACCCAGAGGGCTTTTCCTGACAGACAAGGACATCCAGAAATTTAATCCCTGTCTTGAATTGCTTTGTGGGACTTTCCAGCAAGCAAGCTTTCTTAAATGCTTTAATCTTTCCTACAACTAAATCTAGCCAATTAAAAATTGCATTTGCTTTCAACAGAATGCATGGGAAAATCTACATAGCTATAAGGTGACTTGATTTTAAGTAAATAAATCACATTTATATTAGCTTTAAAAACCACAATTATTATCTGCATAAGAGACATGCTTTAAGAGATTAAGAAAATTGAGCAACACTCCAATATGACAGTATTAATTTAATAGGATCTGAAAAAGTAAAAGCAAAGAAAATAAAACAAAATGCTTTGTACTTGCCTTTCAGTCACATTCAGAGCAATCTGTGAGCTCCCTCTCTTTCTGTCTGTCTAAATTAGGCATGTTCTTCACATTGGTTCTCAAGGGAGACCAGAAGGAACTCTTTGGAAAATGCCACCCTCTCCTAGATCCAGGTAGATACAGCACAACTTAAAAGGTTAAACAGGGAACTACATCTCCAACCATGCCGGGTCTTACTGGGCTTCCCTTGAATCAAGCTGCCAGGTTTTAATTATGTGGAACCATCAAAACAACATAGTAGGGGCTAAGGTTGTGGCTCAGCGGTAGAGCACTTGCCTCACACATGTGAGGCACTGGGTTTGATCCTCAGCACCACATAAACATAAATTAACAAAATAAAGGTATTATGTTCATCTACAACTAAAAATATTTTTAAAAAATACAGTAATTGGATATTTATTTTGAGAGACTGGTAATTTTTATAAAGTCTATGGCTCTTGACTTTCTAATAGGCTTTTCCTTCGCCTGCTTTTGAAAGCAAAGAATTGAGAACAACGTAAAAGAATAAAAAACAAAAAAGACAGACATTTAAGAAAGGCAACACCAAATATTGCACCCCCCCCCAAAAAAAAACAAAACAAAACGTGTGCAGCTAATCATAGAGAGGAGCCTTCCCACGTGCATCTGATTTTAGGGACTTGTCACATTTTCTTCCCCACTCCACCCCACCCAATGCACTTTTCTTGGCATGATCTCTGCTCTCTGCCTTTTCTTGAGAAAATAAACTGTATTTGCTCTATATTAACACTTTGACTATAACAACTCCCTCCCCACAAATCCTCTCTTTATCCTAAAAGTTTTAACTTGACCTGTTTTTCCCTTGCAAGAAAATGAGCTAGATATCCCAACACTGTCCCACTAAGCAGATGGTATACCTATTCCAGGTAATAAAATCCAATTTGAAAACAGTCTATACATTGACATTTTCTAACCAATGTGGACCATTTGCAATGTAGTGGTTTCATTCAAACTATTTAATGAAGTACTTAGGGTGAATATTGATTATACTTAAAGTGCATTTTGCAAAAAAATTCAAATCAATTGAGTTATTATTCCTTTTTTAATGGCTGGGAACTCCCTTCACATTTTCCTATAGCACTGCAGCCTGCAGAGATTGCTCAGGTTTGCCTTAAGCTCAGTGAGAGTCATCACCAGTCACAAATATTTCTGAAGTCCTTGGATAGTTCTGCAGGATGTTAGCTCATGGTGAGACAACTTGACTAGTCCCAATAACTTCTGCTATTCCTGGTCTTGCTGCCTATCAGCCAAGATATGATTAATATTTGATGCCACATGCAAGGAACTTATAAACTAGTAAGAGAAACTAGACACATATCCATGTAAAGTTAAATTTAAAAATGAAAGTTAAAATGAGTTCCACAGAAGAAATTCAAAATAGGTAGGATTTTTAAATGGAAAAGAACAAGAGCGCCTTTGGAAGAGCTTGGATGTGAGAATAAACACAGTGTGAAGGTAAAAATGTCGTGGGCACTCTATAAGTGGAAATGCACAAGTTTAAGTAGTTCTTTATTTCTACAGGCACTCCACAAAGGAGTTTTCATGGGGGCTGAGAAAAGATGTGGCATTCTTTTATACTGCCAATTCTGTGTTCCCCCGACCTGAATGTGTGGTCAGGATATGTTTGTGGAATCAGCAATGGTGAAGGAGGGTTCTGGGACAACGTATTGAGAATCTTAATCCAGAGACTGTAGAGTGGATTCTGCAGAGTCCTGCTGTGGCCCATGGTTTCTCTTGCAGGGAAGTGATCCCAAATACCTGATGAGGATAAAAAGGAGTGCAGGCTATGCATGGTTACGAACCATAGTGTCCTCGTTCTGTTGAAAATCGACTATCTGGATCTTCTACAGAGAGCTTGTCACTAAAATGAATTCCAGAATTGGGCTGGTGATGTGGCTCAAGCGGTAGCACGCTCACCTGGCATGCGTGCAGCCCCGGTTCGATCCTCAGCACCACATACAAACAAAGATGTTGTGTCTGCCGAAAACTAAAAAATAAATATTAAAATTCTCTCTGTCTCTCTTAAAAAAAAAAATGAATTCCAGAATCATTATCCCTTTGGCCAAGCTGCAAAGACCTTAAATATTATCATAGCAACCAAGGGAAACAGAAAAAGGAACTGACAAGAAAGTTAATTCCTATTTTTCTAAAGCATGTTTTAGGAATTAAGAGACTAATCATTCTCTTCCTTTACCATTAGCTCAGGTTAAGCTCTCCTCTGTAGTCTCAACTGATTCCCAGGAAAACAAAACATTTGCCTATGCGCAACATGACCATCTGCTTCTATAAACAACCAGAAATGTCCAAGCTCCCAAAGGCTTCTTTAACCAAAAATGGAATAAATGGCTGATGCCTCACACAGTGTACTTTGTGAATTTTTTACTTTGGGGAATCCTCACCACCCATAACACAACTAATCTTAAGTTGACTTTGAGTCCACAAAGTCATTTAAAATAAATAAATCTAAGAAATTGAGAGGCTATATTAGAAAAAGTGTCAGCAGGCAAAGTAAGGCATGGAGAAAATCCTGATAGCCGAGGCTAGACTAAAACATGGTTAGTTCATACATCTAAACAAAGAGATCCCTCTGACTCCAAATAGACTCAATCTCAACAATTTTTTATTCTCAAACTTCTTACTAAACAAATTCAATTTAATTTTTTTCTGATCACCGGTAACAAGATACCATATTCCATATAAAAATTTCCCCCAGAATACTGTTTCCTCCCTCCCTTCTTCCTTCCTTTCCAGCAACCAAAAGGCGAGCTACTTTGCTCCACCATGACCTCTCTACCTCTGCCTCTCCACAGATCCATAGCGATGGACTGAAACCATGAGCCAAAATAAATCTTTACTCCTCAAAGTTGATTTTCTTAGGAATTCTGACACAGCAACAAAATGCTAGCACATCAATTAACCATAAAGGTGATGACATTTATACTATTCCAGTATAGTCTTGCTTTTGTAGTAAGTTTTGAAACTGGGAAACTTGACTCCTGTAAGTTTGTCCTCTTTTTCCAAAATTCTCTTAGTTGTTCTGAGTTCCTTGAATTCTCATATGAATTTTAATATCATTTTATCAACCTATGCAAAAAGGAACAGAAATTTTGATAGCAATCATTTGAATCTGTGGAGTAATTTGAGAATATTTTTGAGAGTATTGCCATCTTAACCATATTAAATCTTCTGATCCATGAATATGAAATAGCTTTTCTTTTTTTTTTTTAATTATTTTTATGTGGTGCTGAGGATCAAATACAGGCCTGCAAATGTGCTAGGTGAGTGCTGTACTGCTGAGCCACAACCCCAGTCCCATGAAATAACTTTTCAATTTTTAGGCTTGCTTTCTTTCTTTCAATAATGTTTTATAGTTTTCAGTATATAAATCCTACACTTTTATCAGTTCCATAGCTAATTTTTATCACAGATATAATAGAATTGATGTTTATTTGTGACTAGATATGTTAATGGTCCTCACTGGTTTGGGTATTTTGTTTTGTGTGTGTGTGTGGTTTTTTTTTTTTTTTTTTTTTTTTGCTTGTTTGGATTTTTTGTTATTGTTGTTTTATTTTATTTTTTGTTTTCAGTGCTGGAGATCAAACACAGGGCATTACACATGGTAAGAAAGAACCCTACCACTAAGCTACACCCCTAACCCACATGGGTTTTATATACAAATTTATTTTAACTTTTCTTTTCATTAATTTTATGTCTATATAATTTGAAACTTCATGTAATCTGCAAACTTGTAAAAACCAGAAATGCATGACCATCATTTCTACCTCTAAACCCCATATTTCACATCTTCCTAATATCCATAGGTGATCACTCTGAATTGATGCTCTTGTTATTTTCTTTCATATCACTAAATAACATAGTACTAGCTCTTTTGACATTTTGGGTTTGTATCTACTGTCTTCCTTCTACGGAAAATAAAGATCAGTTGCCTCTCACATGTGTATATCCCACTTGACCCACTCAGCTGTCCTCTCTTAACAATTATGCCATAAATTTGTTTTCATCATGTTGACTATATAAATGTCAAACATTTACATTGCTGCACAGTACCCTAGGATTACTTTTTCTTTTCTGCACAACTTTAGTTTCTTTATTTTTTGGCCTAGTTTTCTAAGCCCCCCCCCCCCCCCCCGTTATTTTGCTGCAGCCAGACTGCGGCACTTCAGGGATTAGGACATGATATCTTTGTGGGAACACTATTCAGCCTATCATAGTTGAAAATCCGGTCTGGTTTTAGTAATCATTACTCAAAAATCTCTTTAGGCATTCAAATTCCAAATTTTCTCATCCATTTCCTGCAATAGCAATAAGTATATCCAAAGAAAGAAAATAATCTGTTGCAAAGTACTACAGATTTCCTACATTTGATTGGTCAATGCCTTTGGAAAAACAAGTAGCTAAAGAGTTCAAGAGCAGCAAAGATTTCTGACTCAGCAGTAAAATGTGCAAACACGCTGCCATCAAGTCTCTGGAAGTAATGAAACTTAAGTATTTCACCTTCTGCTTGCTTATGCTTAAAGGCTTTTTTCTACTTGACATAAAGTAATAGCAGTAAAAGGGAATCTCATAGACTAATGTTGTTAAGAGCTAATCCTAGGTGCCCTAAATCTAAAATATACTTCATTGCATTCCATATCCAATAAGGTCCAAAGAAAAAGGGTTATATACTTCCAGTATTTTCAGCTATAAAGGCAAACTGGGAAACAGTGAGACATATATGCTCTCAGTATTTGCTATATGTTCTTTATGAACTCCCAGCATATATAAAAGTAAAACTCCTTAAATAATTATGGAGATTTTTCCATCTTACACTATCCTTATATTATTATACTTTGGTTGGGGACATAAAATAATACAGCATCATTATATAGCTTATAGATTGAGTTATATAAATTTGTAAATAAGTTGTAAGAAACTATTTTTTTGTTAAATTTTTTTTCTCAGTTGTAAGTAGATCTTTATTTATTTATATGTGGTGCTGAGAATCGAACCCAGTGCCTTATATATGTCAGGCAAGTGTGCTATCACTGAGCCCCACCCCAGTAAGAAACTACTTTAAAAAGAATCTTGGGATTGAATCCAGAACACTGAACCATGAGTCACATCCCCAGCCCTTTGCATTTTGAGACAGGGTCTCCTAAGGCTGACTTTGAACTTGTGATCCTCCTACCTCAGCATCCTGAGTGGCAGGGATTAACAGGTATGCACCACCACACCCTGCTGAAAGAAACTTTATATACTACCAATTTACTTTCCCTCAGGCCAAGGCTGTCTAGTACTAAAACATGGCTTAAACTGAATTTGAACCCTTTCTTACCCTAAGGGCAACTACTTGCCATCCAAAAAAGGGAATATTGTAAATTAAGAAAGATTTCTTTAATCCTAGGATTTAAAAGGGTATCACTACACCCTTGATATAAACTAGCAGTAGTTCACATGTGCAAAACATTCAAAATTAGACCAAAGAGTACTTTTGTTCTTATCAATATTTTAGACTACAGGCTGGATGATGATTCAGGCTTGGGTTTTTAAACAGGGACTCCAAAAGATGTCTGCACATTGACGTTCACAGCAGCATTACTCACAATAGCCCAAATGTCCAGTAACATATGAGTGGATAAGTAAAACATAACGTATGCATTCAATTATATCCAGCCTTACACATGGATGAACTATGAAAACAGGCTAAGTGAAAGAAATCAGACACAGAAGGATAATGATTGAATGATTCTACTTCAGGAGGCAATTAAAATGCTCAAATTAATAGAGAGAAAAGGCTGAATAAGAAGTGTTTATCATTTCTGAATAGGCTATCTTTTCTCCAGTGAATGTTTTTGGCACCTTTGTCTAGTACGAGACAACCATACTTACATGGGTTTGTCTCTCTGTCCTCTACTCTGTACCACTGGTCTACCAGTCTATGTTGGTGCCAACACCATGCCGTTTTTATTACTATAGCTCTGTAGTATAGTTTAATCTGGTATTGTGATGCCTTCTGCTTCACTTTTCTTGCTAAGGATTGAGAGTTAGCTATTCTGGGTCTCTTATTTTTCCAAATAAATTTCATGATTGCTTCCTATTTCTATGAAGAATGTCATTGGGATTTTAACAGGAATTGCATTAAATCTGAATAATGCTTTTGGTAGTATGGCCATTTTGACAATATTAATTCTGCCTATTCAGGAGCATAGGAGATCTTTTTATCTTCTGAGGTTTTCTTTAATTTCTTTCTTTAGTTTCTGTAGTTTTCATTGTAGAGGTATTTCACCTCTTTTGTTAGGTTGATTCCCAGTTTTTTTGTTTGTTTGTTTGTTTTGTTTTGTTTTGAGGCTACTGTGAATAGAGTAGTTTTCCTAATTTCTCTTTCAGTGGATTCATCAATGATGTAAAGAAATGTGTTTAATTTATAGGTGTTGATTTTATATCCTGCTACTTTTCTGAATTTATTTATTAGTTCTAGAAGCTTTCTGGTGGAATTTTGGATCTTCTAGATATAGAATCATGTTATCAGCAAATAGTGATAGTTTGAGTTCTTCTTTACTTATTTGTTACCCCTTTAATTTACTTCATTTGTCTGGCTAGAATTTCAAGAATGATGTTGAATAGAAGTGGTGAAAGAAGATATCTTTGTTCCAGTTTTTAGCAAGAATGCTTTCAATTTTTCTACATTTAGAATGATGCTGGCCTTTGGTTTAGAATATATAGCTTTTACATTGTTGAGGTATGTTCCTACTATCCCTAGTTTTTCTAATGTTTTGAACATGAAGGTGTGCTGTATTTTGTCAAATGCTTTTTCTGCATCTATTGAGATGATCATATGATTCTTGTTTTTAAGTCTATTAATATGATGTATTATGTTTATTGATTTCCAAATGTTGAACCAACCCTGCATCCCTGGGATGAAACCCACTTAATCATGGTGTATTATTATTTTCTTAATATGTTTTTTGTATGCAATTTGCCAGAATTTTATTGAGAATTTTTGCATCTAAGTTCATCAGGGATATTGGTCTGAAGTTGTTTTTTCCTTGATGTGTCTTTGTCTGGTTTTGGTGATATTAGCCTATAGAATGAGTTTGGAAGGGTTCTCTCCTTTTCAATTTCACAGAATACTTTGAGGAGTATTGGTGTTAATTCTTCTTTGAAAGTCCTGTAGAACTCAGCTGAGAATCCATCTGGTTCTGGGCTTTTCTTGGTTGGTAGCTTTTGATGGCATTTTCTATTTCATTACTTGAAATTGATCTGTTTAAATCATGTATGACTTCCTCATTCAGTTCGGGTAGGTCATATGTCTCTAGAAATTTGTTGATGTCTTCGATATTTTCTATTTTATTAGAGTATAAATTTTCAAAATAATTTCTAATTACCTTCTGTATTTCAGACGTATCCATTGTGATATTTCCTTCTTCATGTTGCATTTTAGTAATTTGAGTTTTCTCTCTTTTTTTTCTTTGTTAGCATGGCCAGAGGTTTATCTGTTTTATTTATTTTTTTCAGAGAACCAACTTCTAGTTTTGCCAATTTTTTTTAATTTTTTCTTTTGTTTGAGGAGAGGGCTATACATTGGGAGAAAAATCTTTACCACATGCACCTCCAATAAAGCATTAACCTCTAGGTATATAAAGAACTCAGAAAAACTTAACACCAAATAACCCAATCAATAAATGGGCTACGGAACTGAACAGACAATTCACAGAAGAAGAAACACAAGTGATCAACAAATATATGAAAAAGTGTTCAAAATCTCTAACAATTAGAGAAATGCAAATCAAAACTACTCTAAGATTTGATCTCACTCTATCATCAAGAATATAGGCCACAATAAATATTGGCAAGGATGTGGTGTAAAAGGTACACTCATACATTGCAGGTGGGACTGCAAATTGGTGCAACTACTATGGAAAGCAGTATGGAGATTCCTCACTCCTTGGTTTATACCCAAAGGACTTAAAATCAGCATACTATAGTAATCCAACCACATCAATGTTTATAGCAACTCAATTCACTATAGCTAGACTATGGAACCAACCTAGGTGTCCCTCAATAGATGAATGGATAAAGAAAATGTGGTATACATACTCAATAGAATATTACTCAGCTTTAAAGAAGAGTAAAATTATGGCATTTGCCAGTAAATGGTTGGAGTTGGAGAATATCATCTAACTGAAATAAGCCAATCCCACAAAACCAAAGGCCAAATGTTTTCTCTAATATGAGGATGCTAATTCACAACAAGGTGGAGGGCACTAGGGCACTTAGATTAGGAAGAGGGATATGATGGGAGAGAAGGGGAGGAGATGAGCGGATAGGAAAGATAGTAGAATGAAACAGACATTATTACTGTCTGTATATATGTGACTGCATGACCAATATGATTCTGCCACATCTACACTCAGAAAAATGAGAAATTATAGCCCATGTGTCTATGATATATCAAAGTGCACAAATGCATTCTACTGTCATGGATAACTAATTAAAACAAATAAAAAAATTTTTTTAAAGAAGTGTTTATCAGTGGCTAGTAGGTAGGATAATGAGAAGTTATTGTTTTGGGTTTCTTTTGCTTTTTGGTACAGGGGATTGAACACAGGACCTCACACACAGGACCAGGCAAGCACTCTACTAGTAAGCTACATCCCTATCCCTTTTTGAAAAATTTGAGACAGGGTCTCATCTCACGAAGTTGCCCAGGTGGCCTAGAGATAGGTCGGGGTGATGATTCACAACAATGTGAAGGTATTCAAAGCCAACAAGTTTTACACTCCAAAGTATTCAGATGGTAACGTTTATATTATTTACATTTTATCACAACATAAATACATAAACAGAAAAAGTACAGGTAACTTTCAAAGAAGCAGTGATTAGAATGACACCAGTGTAATTATTCTAAAATAGAATTACACCATCAAAAGGCTGAGATATTGGGGCTGGGGATGTGGCTCGGCGGTAGAGCACTTGCCTAGCACTTGTGGGGCACTGGATTTGATTCTCAGTACCACATAAAAAAAAAATAAAATAAAGGTCCACTTACAACTTAAAAAAAAAATTTTTTAAGCTGAGACAAAGTATAAGTCAATCTAAATTCTACATGTAACTAAGCTATCACTAAAGGATTAGATAAAACACTGTCACAAAAATGTTATATAAGTATGTACTATAAACTAGGTGTGGTGGTGCATGCCTGTAATCCCAGTGGCTTGGGAGACTGAGGCAGGAGGATCATGAGTTCAAAGCCAGCATCAGCAAAATCAAGGCACTAAGCAACTCAGTGAGACCCTGTATCTAAATAAAATACAAAATAGGGTTGGGGATGTGACTCAGTGGTCAAGTGCCCCTGAGAGGGAGGGAGGGAGGGAGGGAGGGAGGAAGGAAGGAAGGAAGGAAGGAAGGAAGGAAGGAAAGGTAGCTCAGTGGTAAAGTGCCCTGTGTTCAATCTCTAGTTTACAAAAAAAAAGCATAGAAATAATTGGGAAATTATATTTTAAGATAGATTACAATAAAAAGATGTACTTCAGAAAGAACTGAACCTAAAAGGAGGGAATGATGAAAAGCAAAGACTGGGGTAAATCTAAACTGACATTAGTTGTATATCCAAATCAATAATTACAATAATAAAAATTAATTTGGGAGAATAAAAAGTGAAATTAAAAACTTAACAAAAAAGAACATTTTATATAATAGAAGAATGATAGGAGTAAAAAACATATTAAGGTTCTAGATTGTATAGGGGGAAAGGTAAAGACAGATACAGATTAACTTTAGACTTTAAAATCAGAAACACATTAAAATTGTAAGGGTAAATATTAATAGAATAAAGAACATATAACTTCTAAACTTGTAGAGAGGAAAATGACCACAAAGAACATAGTTTTAGAAAGAAAACATCGTTTTAGAAAGCAAGAAAGGAGAATAGTATAAGACAAAAAAACAAAACAAAATCAAAAAAACCAAACAAACCAAGCACAGAGTGTGGTGGCACATGCCTACAGAAAAACACACACAGGTGTGGTGGCACACGCCTATAATCCCAGCAATTGGGGAGGTGTAAGCAAGATAATCACAAGTTAGAGATTGGCCTTGGCGATATAGCTCAGTGGTAAAGTGCCCTGGACTCAATCTCTAGTACCCCTCGCCCCCAAAAAAGAAGGAAAAAAAAGCATAGACATAATTGGGAAATTATAAAGTGTAAGATGGTAAAAATAAATGAGAATGGAAACAATTTCTAGAATGGCAATGTGAGGAGCTCTGTGAGCCACCTACCTAACAAAATAATTATAACTGAAAATGGAGGTGGGGGGAAAAATGATTTAGACTCTGGAAATTGTCCTAAAAGCATACAGCAGATGAAGAACACATTTATTCAAGAAAATATACTAAATTGTCTGTAAGAAAGCAAAAACCCTGGATCTTCCCAATGGAACTGACTTGATTTAGAACACAGTGTGGAAAAGGTCAAATCTATGGACACTGCAAAACAATGGAGATTTTGGTGGTAAGCAATTAATAAGAGAATAACAACTAAACCACAGAACTGCTCGAATTTCACCAGAGAAACCAGGAAACAGAAAGCTAAGAAGAGTATTCCTGGGTTCAGAACAAACCTCAAAGGCTGGTATCTAGGCTACTGCAATGAGTCCCAAATTGAATTGCATCAGAATATGGAAGAATAAATGCCATTGGCATTACTGATGACAACAGGGCAATTAGCTTGCAATTATCAGAGGTTTACTTCTGGATGACATACCCATACAGGCAAGCCACTCATGAGAGAAAAAACAAAGACAGCCAAAGAGAACCCTGCCAAAACCATCATCATCCCAGGGCAAGTGTACAAGTCAAACTCCTGTGGGACAGCCACAGAGGCTACACATTATAAGAGGGGAAAAAAAAATCACTAAAATGGTTCAGCCAAGTCACTAAACAAACTAAACGACGACAGTACCTAGTTGGGTACAGCAGTTGAGAGTAGGATCAATATCCTCAATTGCTACAACAGTTTATCTAAAATGTATAGTAATGGTAGGACATGCAAAGAAATAGGCAAGGAAACCCATATATAGGAGGGGAAGGAAACAACAGAAATCACCTTTGAGAGAGCCCAGATATAAGACTTCAGTCAAAGTCTTCAAAGCAACAATTACAAATATGTTCAAAGAATTAAAGGAAACAATGCTTTAAAAGGTAAAAGAGGCGGCTAGGGTTGTGGCTCAGTGGTAGAGCTCTTGCCTAGCATGTGTAAAACACTGGGTTTGATTCTTAGCATCACATATAAATAAATAAAATAATGATCCATTGACAACTAAAATATATTTTAAAAAAATAGTAAAGGAGGGGCTGGGAACACAGTGTTAAACGATGGCTTAGCAGGTATGAGGTCTCAGGCTCTATCCCCAGCACCAAAAAACAAAGTAATAAATAAATGCATTTCAATGAGGCACATAAATTATTTTTTAAAAAGGAAATTCTGGAGTTGAGAAATACAATAACCAAAACAAATAATTTATTAGAGGGGATTAACAGTAGATATGAACTAGAACAAGACAAAATAAGCAAATGGAATACAAATCAATAGATTATGTAACCTGAAGAACATGGAGAAAAAAGGATGAGCAAATGTTAACAGTCTTAGAGAAAGACAAAGCCATTAAGCACATCAATATGTACATAACAGCAACAAAGGAGAACACTTTCTATTTCACAGAAGTAGAGAGAAATAAGCAGAAAAATTATTTCAAAATGTAATGGTAAAAAGTTCCCAAATTTAATAAAAATAATCTATACATCCAAGAAGTCCAACAAACTATAAGTAGAATAAACACAAAAAGATCTATGTCAAGATGCCTCATAGTTAAACTGGTAAAAGTCAAAGACATAACATCTTGAAAGCAGCAAGAGAAAATCCATCACTTAAGAGAATTTAAAAAACATCAGCAGCTGACTTAAAAAAAAGGAATGCAAACCAGAAAGCAATGGTATAATATTCTAATTGCTGAAACAAAAAAGTCTGTCAACAAACAAATGTATACAGGCTGAGATCCCTAATCCAAAAATCTAAAATCTTCAGTGCTCTAAAATTCAAAAATTTTCAGTGCTAAAATGATGCCACAAGTAGAAAATCCCACTTCTGATTTCATGTGATAGGTCATTGGCAAAATACAAGACAACTAGTAATTGTAAATCAGAAGGTCGATATAAGAAAATTTATATTAATATAATATAAAGATAATAGCTCTCCATTCTTCTCTCAGCTTTTCTAAAAAGTATAAATTACATTAAAAAATGATTAAAACATTGTTAGATCTGAAATACATGCAGGCATAATATGTACAATGATTTTGGCACAAAAGATAATAATAACACAAAAGGAGAAAAGGAAATAGATAAACAGGAATAATATTTTGATACTTCACTTGAGTTAATATAAATCTGAAATAGATTTTAGTAATTAAGATGTAAGTCCTGGGGACTGAGGTTGTGGTAGAGCAATTGCCTAGTGTGTGTAAGGCACTGGGTTCAATCCTCAGCACCATATAAAAAAATAAACAAACAAAATAAAGGTATTTTGTCCATCTACAACTAAAAAATAAATTTTTTTAAAAAATGTAAGTCCTGGAGCATCCAGCAAGAAAATAATTTTTAAAATTAGTGAAAAAAATCATTAGAGGAATTAAAGCACTACAGTAGAAAATATTAACATACTTCAAAAGAAATTAGCAAAGGAAAACAGATTAAAAACACAAGCTATCAAATGTCAGGCCAAAAAGCAAACCTTAATAAATTGATTACATTATTTCAATAACTGAAACCATAGCAAATGTGCTTTCTGACCACAATATAATAAAATTAGAAATCATACAGAAGGAAATTTGAGAAATTCACAAATACTGGAAATGAACAAAGTCCTGATAACAAATGGAGCAAAGAAAAAAAAATCAAAATGGAAGTTTGGAAATATTTTGAAACGAATAAAAATGGATATAGAACATAACAACATTTATGGGATACAGCCACAGTGGTGCTCAGAGGTAGAGCACTTGTCTGGCATGCGTGAGGCACTGGGTTCGATCCTCAGCACCACATAAAAAAATAAATTAAAAAAATAAAGATATTGTGTCCACCTGTAACTAGAAAATAAATATTTAAAAAAATGTATAGTGGGGCTGGGGATGTGGCTCAAGTGGTAGCATGCTCACCTAGCATGCATGAGGCACTGGGTTCAATTCTCAGCACCACATAAAAATAAAATAAAGATATTGTATCCACCTAAAACTAAAAATTAAATATTTTTTAAAAATGTATAATTATAAACACCTATATGAAAAAAGAAAATATCACATCAATAACATAAACTTCCACCTCAAGAGCAGATTGTATTGTAGAAATGTCCAGAGAAGGTAAATCTATAGATGGGAATTAGATTAATGGTCGCCTGCTAATAGGTACAGAGTTTTTTTATGGGTGATGAAAATGCTTTAAAACTTACTGTGGTGATGTCTACGCAACTCTGTGAATGTACTAAAACACTGTTAGGTTGTACATTTTAAATGGGTGAAATGTACTGTTTGTAATTACATCTCAATGAAGCTGTTAAAATCAACAAGCTACTAGAAATAAAAATAACTAGGATCTTTTTTCCCCACACATTTAACAACTTTGAAATCAAGATGCAGCTACCTTCAATGGAATCTCTGACAACAAAGTTGTCAGTTGAGACAGTTATTGCCGCCTGTGCAAGAAGGATCTTGGTTTTGTCCTTCCTGACATAACTGGTCAACCATAAACCCCTTCATTTCCTTCAACAAACCACTTAATGTTCATTTTAGGAAGAGATATGAGTTATTTGTTGTTTGGACATTCCATTAATACTAAAATCAAGAAAGTGCCAGCATTAAAATGTGGAGAACAGGTTATCAGCAACTAGGAAGAAAACTCCCTAGACAATAGCAGTACTATTTTCCAAAAACACAGAATTAGACCACATGAAAAAATAGATAGCCTTATTTTAAAAAGAGAGAGAAAGAGAGAATCATGAGACTTGAATATGAAGTGTTAGGATTACCTTAGCAATTTATTTCACTTACGTGTTCATTGTTATGTATGTCAATAGTAATTTGTAAATATGTAATTTTTTTTTCAGTGCTAAGGATCAAACCCAGGGCTTTGTCATGTTAGGCAAGTGCTATACCATTGAGCTATACCCCTATCCTGGCATATAAATATTTTTAACTATAAATAAATTTTTTAATAAATTAAAATCTGCATGATAAAACATTATCATATACTTTTTAATCATTTATTTATTTATTTGTTTATGGTGCTGAGGATTGAACCCAGTGCCTTGCATGTGCTAGGCAAGCGCTGCACCACTGAGCTACAGCCCCAACCCAGGCATTGTTATATCTTAGTAATTTTTCATGCTGCAACACGAAATAATGGCATGTCTTACAGCTGATGGCATTTTAACCCATTAAGTCTCAAGTTTTTACTTCTGTGAATACTTCAAAAAAATTAACACAGGTGCACTGAAATAGGTTGAAAATCATAATTACCACTTTTATATTATTATATTAATTTATATTATTGAAATATAATTATTCTTAACAGTGTAAAATTATTTGCAATATTATATACCATATTTAAGTTTGTATAGGTTGTTCCACATCTGGGACAATAGGATAAAATGGGTCTGGGGCAATGAAATATGATATATTAGTGCTGGGTATAGTGGCACACACCTGTAATCTCAGCAGCTCAGGAGGCTAAGACATGAGGATCTCGAGTTCAAAGCCAGCCTCAGCAAAAGCAAGGTGCTAAGCTACTCTGTGAGACCCTGTCTCTAAATAAAATATAAAAATAGGGCTGGGGATATGGCTCAGTGGTCAAGTGCCTCTGAGTTCAATCCCCGGTACCAAAAAAAGGGAAGAAAGAAAGAAAGAAATATGGTACATTAGTAATAATAATCAATGTGAGAGGACTACACTATTTAAGAGGCTAAAATTACCATCTTTTTAATTCCATGCAACAAGCCAGGCACAGAGGTGCACCCCTGTAATCCCGGAGACTCAGGAGACTGAGACGGGAGGATCACAATTTCAAGGCCTGCCTTAGCAATTTAGCAAGACCCTGTCTTAAAACTAAAAATTAAAAAAAAAAAAAAAAGGATTGGAGAAGTACCTCAATGGTAAAGCATCCCTGGGCTGAATCCCCAGTACCCTACAAAAAAAAAAAAAAAAAAATTCCATGCAACTTTCTGAGTCAACATTACAGCCATTATTTAGATACACGATACTATAAATGGAGTTTGATACATTGACTGTTTAACATAGAGTTCAACACTGACTTACCCAAAATCCTAACTTTTCAGAATTCTAACATGAAAATTAAATTCTAAATTCACTGAGATTATATAAAGATTTTTTAAACAAGAAATATATTTCCAGAAGCCATTGCATAGAACTTCTTTAGAACAATATTAATATTGACCTCGAGGCAGTTTTTTTTTTTTTTTAGTTGTAGTATGGACACAATACCTTATGTTATTTATTTATTTATTTTTATGTGGTACTGAGGATTAAACCCAGGGCCTCACACGTGCTAGGCTAATGCTCTACTGCTGAGCTAAAACCCCAGCCCTAATGAGGCAGATTTTAAAAGATGGCATGTCTATCTCATAACCTGGACAAGCAGATATTAAGATATCAAGGTGATTTTATAATCAAATAATTTCACCTAAAATTATTCTAGAAATTCCAAAGATACAACTTAAGAAATACTATGTGTCAAATTTTATTTTATGCAAAAAAATGCAACTTAAAAAATAAATTACAAGTCATTTCTATTTTTTTTTTTTCTTTTCCTCTCTAGTTCAAAGCTAACTGCTCTTTATTTCCCAATCCTATTTTCTCCTCTTGGAAACTTTTCACTCTAAGAGACAGTACAAGTCATTTTAAGAATCTTGACATTTTCTATGTTCCCTTAGAAATTATTTTTTCAAGTTGATCCAATCATGTAACATCTGCCTAAATTAAAAGTCAAGAGACCAACAACATGAAGATGAAATAAACAGCACAATTTTTCCCAGAATCAAATGAACTTCCATTCATACATTCCCTTTTAATTTCTATAACAACTCTGAATTTCAATTTCAGAAACCTTAAATAATTGCATGGCATGGTGACTCAGACCTGCAATCCCATCTATAGGAGAGGCTGAGGCAGGAGGATCACAAATTCAAGGCAATTTATTAAGTCCCTCAGCAACTCAGCAAGACTATCTCAAAATTTTAAAAGTTTTAAAAGGAATTGGGGATTTGGCTCAGTGGCAAAGTGCCTAAGGGTTCAACCTCTGTCCTTCCACCTCCCACCTCCACCCCACACACAAAGAAGAGAAAGAAACCTTAAATAACTAAACTTTTTGACCAATGTCACTTTAAAAAATAAAATGGACAAACTCAGCACTCAAACACAAATCTTAATCCCTTAGTTTCCACCCTTTAAATTCAGAAGCTAATATGCCAGAGACAAAAGAGCTGGATTAAGTGATTTTATTAAGTGATTTCAAATTTGGAAACCTTGAAGTCCTAAACCAAAGTAATCCATTAAAATAACAAAGATATAAAATAGTCCTTACTTGAAATACATAATACTTCTTATATAGGAATCTAAAACTAACCAATAATGACAGAAAGCAGGTCAGAGGTAATTGACAGCGAAGAGACACAAGGGAACATCCTCCGGGATGATAGAAATTTGATTGTGATGGTGATTACATAGACACACACACAGCTGTCAAACTTATTACTTGTGCTTGTGGAACAGGTTTCACTGTATGCTAAATTTTACATCAATAAGTTGATTTTAAAAGGATTAAAACTCAAAATCAAGGCCAGATTTTATAAAAGTTCCCCCAGAACAATAATCTCTGAATTATTACTTTCATACCTACTGGTCTTTGGGAAAGTGTTTAATGACTCTTATTTAAATAAAAAGAAATAGCTATTAGTGTATATAAGCTCATTTGAAGAACCACAATATTTTTTAATATCTTTATTTTTCTTAATTTATTTTTATGTGGTGTTGAGGATTGAATCCAATCCAGGGCCTCACGTGTTCGAGGCAAGTGCTCTATCACTGAGCTACAATCCCAGCCCTGAAGAACCACAATATTAAATAACTTGGTTTTCTACCATAATTGATCAGTAAGTATCTGAAATATAGAATCAGAAGGCTATGAATAACTTTTTTTTTTTTTAAACTCACGATTGAATCCAGGAGCCAGGAGTGCTCTATTAACTGAGCTGCATTCCCAGCCTTTTTTAAAAAAAAAATTTTATTCTGAGACAGGGGTCTTGCTAAATTGCTAAGGCTGGCCTCAAACTTTCGATCCTCCTGCCTCAGCTTCCCTAATTACTGGGATTACATGCATGTGCCACTGAGCTGGGTCATGAAGGACCAACTTTACAGAGAAATAAAAATATCAGGAAATAGACTACCACCTTGAACTTCTGTTTTGATACCCTACGCACAAGAGTCTACAGTCTCCTAAAAGTACATGTGAAAAAAAGATTTTAAAAATTATATGAAAGTAAAACTGAAAATTTTTCATTTATTCCTAAAACTCTAAGGGTTCTAGGAGTCTGAATGGCCCTACCCTTGACAGATTGCTAATTTATTATTTCAGGGATCTAAATGTAATGAATAAACATATGCTTTGCACATTTTGTTGTTAGCAATAAAAGAGGCCATCAGAAAAAGCTCATATTTGAGCTGCAGAGAATGTTGCAAACCTTGATTTACAAAAATTAGTAATACAAATTAAAAGTCTGGGGCTGGATTTAATCTGAGGTTCAAGAAAATCTAGTCTTGTCATAATTTTACTATTGGATATAAAAAGAAAGACAAAGGGAAAGAGTTACACAAAAAGTATTTCAAATTTCCAGCCTTTTCTTAATTTTATTCCATTACATATAAACTTTAAGCAATGAAAAATAGTATGAATTGGTTTTTTTCTGGTAAGTATTAGAGCTACTGTAGATCACTGGTGAGAAAAAGGATCTCTTATTCTTATTGGAGATATTAGCCTTAATAATATCTGTAATAGAAAACCCTGCAGGTTATTAAAATAATGATCTTTGAAATATAAGACATGTCCTAGCAAATAACTTTACAAGAGAAGCTGGCATAAAGCAGAACAAAAAGCTAAATGAACCTTTCTCTCCTACTTATAATACCATCTTCCATTACCTTCATCTTTTATGGTACCCCTAATGAAACAGACTTGCAGATTTTGCAACATTTTATGCACAAAACTTTTTACATTAATACATCTGTAAACAAACACTCATAAATTATACTTTGCTAGCAAAGTAACTGAATTTTTACAGACTGAAGTCACTGGGTAAAACACAATGTTTTTATTAAGACCTTTGGTCTATATACCCTAACATCCAATTCTTTCTAAAGGCAAAAATCATATCAATACGTCACATTTTTTTCTCACTTTACAAACTTGTGGTCAATATAACTTTGTATAGTACATTTTTTAAAGATATTATACAATCAACTTAAAGAATTCAAGCCATCCATAAAGTCATTTTCTTCATATAATCAAAGACATAAATCTACTTAGAAATTCATGGCAATTATAGTTTTTAGTTACTCTGAGTAGACAATGGTCCATTCTCAATTAGAAATATTAAAAATATAATTCCAAATCTGTGTAGGGGAATGCAACTCTGTAAATTCTAATGATAATAATTCCCTACTGTTTGGTCTTCCTAATGAAAAAGTATAACCACCATTTAATTGTTTTACAGTGTGAGTAGGACACTTAATAATTCTTAGTACAGCTGGTAAACAGAAAATATTTGGAAACACAAACTACAGCACGTTATGCTACATTTCAGCTACCAGACCAACCCAGACTTATTTTTCAAAATAGCTGAAATTCCTAGCTACGCAATATGTTAAAATACTGCATAATCACAAGGAAAAAAATACTGTGTCTACATGTAAATTCCACTCCAGATCAGTACCACCTCCCCTGAATAGTTTTGATATAATGAAGTAGCAAATTCCTTCAGTAGCCAAGATTATACTGTCCATTAAATTGAATAATGGACTAGTTGGAAAGCCAAAAATTGGCACAATCACCAAGAACAACAAAGGAAGAGAAAGCAAACTGAAATAAGACTTCTATAATGCTCTGATTCCTTAAATCATTGCGTGGAACTGAAAGCTACAGGGCAGGGAAAGGAAAATGTGTGTCCAGTCAACGTTATATAAATATAGAAAGGATGCCAAAGGAGAAGTGTATTCTTTGGAACAGAAAAATCTAGCAATTCCACTTAAACGGTTTTGCGTATTTACTGATGACAAATGGCTAGTTTTTTTAAGAAGAAAATGATGAATTTAGATTAATGACTCTTTATAAGGTTCTTATTGATGGGAGGGAGAGTATTTTTATTACCTTATATCTTTTGTGCTTTTCTTTTTGTATTTTCCTATTGTGGTATGACCCAGTCATCTAAGTCAAAAACTTAATTAAATGGATTATAAGTAGAGATAGCTGAACTATAATGTTATGGTTTAGATCAGAGGTGTCCCTCAAAAGCTCATGTGTAAGACAATGCAATAAAGCTTAGAGGTGAAATGATTGGGTTACAAGCACCTTAACCTAATCAGTGCATTAATAGTCTCACAGAAATTAACTGGATCTTAACTGTAGGCAGACAGGGTGTGGCTGGAGAAGGAGGGTCACTGGGGGCGTGCCTTTGGGGTATATATTTTGTCCTTTATGAACAGAACACTCTTTCTGTTTCCTGATCATGTCCTGAGCTGCTTTCCTCCATAACTCACTTCTGCTATGATGTTCTGCCACATCTCAGTCCAAAGGAATGGAGTCAGCCATCTATGGACTGAGATCTATGAAACCATGGATCCCAAATTAAACTTTTCCTCCTAATTGTTCTCATCAGGTGTTTTGGTCACAGCAGCCAAAACAGTGACTTAAAACATTTGCTAACAGCCTTTTCGCTCTCTTCAACTCCAGCCTTATTCCCACATACACGGTTAAAAATGATCTCAAGTAAATCTGATGTTACCAGTTTCAAATCCTTCAATGTCATGTAAATGTCTATAAACTGAAATTCTGAAGCATAGTATGCAAAGTCTACCATAATCAAACCTTTCTTTCCTCTCCATTCCACTCTCTCACATTCTCACTCTCTGAACAAATGTGTAGTTAGTTCCTTAAAAATAAATTTTAAGAAGTCAGTTCTAGCTCATCCCTCTGTGTGACTCAGACAGTTCCCCTTAACTCAGATGTTTTTCCCCTGCACTCATCTTGACATCCACAACTGCCATCACTCCACATCACTCCCAATTCAAGACTCAGCCCCATTTCTTCCTGGAAGTATTTCCTGAACACCTAAACCAGGTTAGTTGCAGAATTTTCTGAACGTTCTTGGTGTAGTAAGCAAAATAATGACTCCTAAAACATGCCCCATATATTCAGATCATATATATGCTGTGAATATATTATCATAAATGGCAAAAAGGACTTTATAAATGTGGTTATGGTTGAGTATTTGAGATGAGGATTTAAAATCTTCATCCAGGATTATCCAGGTGGGCACAGTCTTTAAATCAGAAAATCTTTCCCAGCCACAAAGAACCAAAGAGATGACAGCTTGAGAAGAACCAGACCCATCATTTCAAGCTTTGAAGATGGAGAAGGGATCATTAGCCAAGGAATGCAGGTGGCCTCCAGAAATCAGAAAGAAATCAGACAAGAAAACCTACTGTGTTCTAAAAGGTCCAGAAGGAACATTGCCCTACGATACTTTTATTTTGGCCCAGTGAGAATCCTATCAGGCTTCGGACCCTCTAAAATTCCATAACCCTACAGAACTACATAGTCATATATTCCTGTTATTTTAAGCCACTAAGATTCTGACAATTTGTTATAGAAGCAATAAAAAACTAATACATTTGGAGATAGTTTTGTGATGTAATAATATTGCTGTGTCTGCTCCCTAGATAAAGCATATTATTGAGGGCAGGAACCTTATTTTGCTTAAAATTGTATTCTCAGTATAGTTCCTCACTATAGAACTGTTCCACAGTGTTTTAGAATTGATACAAGCTCATAATTTAATGCCAAAGATTCTGTTATTAAAATAAAAACATTTATCTTCAATCCAAAATCTTAATTGGCAAGATGGAATATCATTCTTCATCAGTAATTCTGGGCACAGAGATCTATTAGCACTCATTTGATTCTTCTGGTTTGCCTCTTTTAGTGTCAGGACAAACAGTCAACATGATCCAGTCTTTCCATGGAACTTTCATATATATATAGGTTTTTTTAAACTTTTTTTTTTAAATTCATTTTTAGTTGTAGTTGGACACAATACCTTTATTTTATTCATTTATTTTTATGTGGTGCTGAGGATCGAACCCAGGGTCTCGCACGTGCAAGGCGAGCGCTCTACCGCTGAGCCACAACCCCAGCCCATGCATATATATAGTTTTTAAAAATTAATGTTCCTGTTCCACATCAGATTCCATATTTTTTAAAATCACAATATATACTGTCATTAGAAACACATTTTTAGTTTTATCAGTTCCAAGATCATTAAGAACTATTTTACTTATCCACACCATTTGTAATTTAGGTCTCCTAAGTATCTCACAAAATTAGTATTGAAGGTTCATTCCTCAAATTGAGAATTTAGAAATATTCAGAAGGTATCAAACTGCCATTTCATAACCCTCTACAATTGACATTATTTTCTTCTCTTTAGAGGCAGAGTCAATACTACTGTTCACAATTATATCATCTAACAGTGTTGGCAGGTATAATATGTGCTCATTTCTGTGCTAATTGTCTTATAAGCATCTTAATATTTATAATGATGCTATAAAATTGATTCTATATATTATCCTTATTGGGGGTGGGGGAAGTGAGAGGCAATAAGTATCCTGAAAGTAATGGAATTGTGAATTCAAAGTCAGAGTCAACTGAAGAGTAAAAGGAAGTAAATTTCTCAGATCATAACAATTATATAGCTTATTCTACTATCAAAAATGAAATCTGGGAAAAGTCAGCCTTCATAATTGACAAAGAACTCTCCGAGTGACAGGTACCCACAAAGGCAAGACAGTGGTGATCATAAAATAATGGAAAATATCATAATGTAACAAATGAGAAAAGGTATTCTGGCCATAAGATAAGTTCATTTTCTTAGTAATTTAGAATCCATTTTCCAAGATAAAAATAGGTTTATAAATCATATCAGCCTTGGGTGTCTTTTTTAAAATATTTTTATTAGTTGTTGATGGATCTTTATTTTATTTATTTATTTACAGGTAGTACTGAGGATCAAATCTAGTACCTCACACATGCAAGGCAAGTGCTCTACCACTGAGCAACAACCCCAGTCCACATTGGGTGTTTTTTTTTTTGTTTTTTTTTTTTTTGCCAACCAGTACTTCTATTCTTTGGGAGACACAAAGTAGAAAGATTCTAACTTTAGCTTCATTCTGTGGATTAAAATTGATTCCCATATTCAACTTCAAGGAGTCCAGGGAATGTCATTCCAAAATATGATACCCTGGTATACTATTTTAAATTAAAAGGACAGACACTGGAAGACCAGCAGATACTACCTAAAAATTGAAACCACAAAATAGGAACACAACTGCCTTCAACTGTCTCCCTGAGATTATATTAACCAGGAAAGATTAAACTCCCTGAGATTATATTAACCAGGAAAGAGTATCATAGGAAGACAGGCAGAAGCAGGTCATCACATCTAGACCAACTCTGGCACAAGTTATTGCCTGTTCTTCAGTTCATTCAACTTCCATAGAGAATAATTTATAAACTATGTTTCTATGACCCATTGAAGTCCCCTGAAAATCATTTACTATCCTTCAAAATGCCTTCATCCCTCCATCTCCTTCTCTCTTATGAAAAACTACATGAATTTCTAAATCTCATTCAGTTATTAGACAGTTAACTCCATGCATGTTAATAAATTTGGATGTTTTTTCCACCTGTTAATCTGTCTATTGTCAAGTCATTTCAACAAACCTAGAGTACAGAGGGGAAATTTCCCTCATTTTTTCAACTCAAATCTCTTATTCAACATCTTCTGTTTGCCTCTCATTATTAATGGCTGGCATTTAAACAGGCTAAAAAAATGGACTGCAAAACATTAGCAGTATTGATCTTCACACTACACTAATTAGCTCTATAATCTTAAGTCAGTTCATTAACTCTCTGGTCCTCGGCTTTCTCTTTCATAAATGAGACAGTGGATTAGATGAAGTCTAAAATCTTTTCCTAATGCTAACATTGTCAGATGGCATTAACCTTTGCACCCTGCCTGGCATTCTACTGAGCCTAATACAACTGGCAGAAGGAATAAGAGCACAATTAAAAAGCTTTTGAGGAACTATGTTTGAATCTCAGCACTATCTCTAAGACCTTGGGCAAGTCTTAGTTGCCTTATCAAAAAACAGGGACAAAAAGATCTCTGATCTAGGATTCTTGTGAGGACTAAATTATAATTTTTTTAAATGCATGTGGAGCTGGGGGTGTAGGTCAATTGTACTATGTGTTTATGGGTTCAATACTTAGCACAATAAATAAGTAAGTGGTGCTGAGTTAGTGCTCACTAAATATTCCTTTCTTTTAAAATGTGACTTAAGCATTATAACATGTTTTTACAGGAATCCATTTCTTGAGTCTAGGTTTCAAAATTTTATAGAATTTAAACTTAATGAAATATCAAAATTGTCTTAGTTTGCTCAGGGTGCTATAACAAATGCCAGAATAGGTGACTTAACAACAGAAATTAATTTTCCAACAGTTCTGGGGGCTAGAAGTCTCAGATCAGGTTCAGCAGGGTTCATTTCCAATGAGGGCCCTCTTCTTGACTTGCAGGCAGCCAATTTCTAGCTGTAGCCTCAATGGCAAAGAGAAAGCACTCTGGTGTGTCTTAGTCTTGAAAGGATAACAGCAGGGCACTGTGGTGCATGCCTACAATCTCAGCAACTCAGAGGATGAGGCAGGAGGATCTCAGATTCAAAACCAGTTTCAGCAATTCAGTGAGGCTCTAAGTAACTTAGTGAGACCCTGTCCCTATATAAAATATAAAAAAGGGCCAGGATGTAGCTCACAGGTTAAGCGCTCCTGTGTTTGTTCAATCCCTGGTACCAAAAAAAAAAAAAAAAAAAGCAAAAAACAAAAACAAACAAACAACAACAACAAAAAAAAAAAAAACACACAGAGAGAGAGACAGAAAGAAAGAAAAAAGAAAAGAACAGCAGGTGCATCAGATAAGGACCCCACCCTTACGACTCATTTAAGCTTCATCACCTCCTCACAGGCCGTATCTCTAAATAGTCACATAGAGGGTTAGGACTTCAGTGTCTGATTTGGGGAAGAACACAGACAGTCAGTCTGTAACAAGGAGGAGTATCACTAGATGTTTTACTGAGAGGTTTTTATTTTAAAGCAAATTTTTAGACTTCATTTAAACCTCACGTTGAAATAAATAAATAAATAAATTTTAAAAATGATAAACCTCATACTAAAGTGAGTAGGATTATTATCCTACGTGGAGACTTGATGAACAAACATTAACACAACAGAAAGGACAAAACTGAATAGATGCAGAGCCAAAAACAGAATTTGAGCCTTTTAACTTTGATGCTCATTCCACTAAATATTGCATTTTAAAAACTTATTTTCCAAATGCATTATCATTGTTTTCTCACATTATTTTTTTAAAATCTATCTTGAATTTCTGTTTTCAAATACAAAATTCAAATAGTATCAGAGAAAAGGAATGGTTTTTTTGAGAAAACTAATGAATTTCTCAAATTCAAAAAAAATAATCAGAGCCTTGAAAAACAGAGTTTAATTAGCCTTATCGTGTCATAATTTTCCTGTTATCTAATTTTCCTTCTTTTCAGAGAAAGCCAAAAAAAAAAAAAAAAAACTAGCACATTTAGCTAAATAATTGGCCTATTTCTTGACCAACATTCATCAATGAACCTAATCCATCCACAGTAAGTTGAAGTAAAATTATTATTGCCAATAATTGAAAGTTGTCTATTGATGCTTTCAGAAAAGAGGAATAGACTGGTCTAGTAATTATATTTCTCTGGCTGACAGAGACCTTAAATATGTGTTAGTACATGAGAATATCTGTGGACATGATACAGAATAGAGGGTTGCTTCAAAGAATACTCTCATGTGGGTGAGAAGCAGAATTCTTTAGTGAGGGGAAACACTGGCTTATATCTGATAGATGTTACCAAATACCTCTTTGAATAAGCTCTTCAGACCACTTTTGCTAGTGAGGCATCAAGTCTTTCCTTCTCTTCAGAGATTAATGTAAAAAAGTAAAAACTACATGTATTATTCTAATTTAAATGACTTTTTAAAAACAATTTTTATTCCTCAGCACTGATGCACAGGCTGGCACCTCAGTGAAAAAGTGAAAAGCTTCTATTCAAAAATAGCATTTTTTACAGAGCTTTTGTTTCTTTGGGCAGGAGGAGAAAGACGAAGATGGAACACATTGTATTTGTCTTTACCCAACCAAATTACAATTATTTCCCCCTGAAACAACAACATTTGCACTTCCTGTGCAATAATGTTGCACCTTCCTGTGTTTTTTCTGCTGGAAGTGGTGATGGTGGTAACTTCCTATTGCTAATCTCTAAATTACCTCACTATCTCCTATTTGGCTCTCAGCTCCTCTATTACCTGTGTTATAATTGTCCTGGAATAAAATCCTTCTTTTGCAAATATCTGAAATGTATTCTATTTTCCTAGTGAGACTATGATTAATGAAAACCACTTACTCGACAATGGATCGAATGCTGTTTTTTGAAATGTTCATTGACTTTTTCATATACTTACCTGTTTTCATATAGTTGTTTCATAAGTAAAAAGCAAAAACTTGAGGTCATGGACTGAGATCAAAACTCTGACTTCTCAGGGCACATGCTAAAATGAGGACAAGGAATAGGGAGGGGAGAAAAAGGGACAGGGAAGGTCAGAGTAAAAAGTTGATGACAAAAGCTACTTAGGTAATATGCTAGCATCAACCTAAGTAAGGTAAATCAGGGAGGCTTTCAGCTTGAGCTGTTCTTTGGCAATTGCAAAAATACTATTACAAACAGCTCTAAAGGTGTGCTGACACAGAAGCAATAATCATTACTATCACAGCCACCAAGAGCCAGGAAACTCCCCCATTCATCCAATGAATTATGTAGTTTTGCCTCAGAGGCTCCCCAAATGTGCTAATGACCCCTCAAAATTTTATGTATAAACAACTGTTAGAGGCTCTATCATAGAGAATCTGCTGAAAATGCAGTCTTTAAATGTTAACAATCCAAACATGGATCCAATACACTATGCAGTACAAACATTGTTGTTTTGAAACAAAATGAATAGAGAACACCATGTGGCAATGGAAATCTCTTTTAAGAATTGGTTTCAGAGAACTTGGAGTGGAATCACCATTTGACCCAGTTATCCCACTCCTCAATATAAACTCAAAGGACTTAAAATCAGCATACTATAGTGACGCATTCACATTGATGTTTATAGCAGCTCAATATACAGTAGCTAAACTATGGAACCAACTTAGGTGCCCTTCGATAAATGAATGGATAAAGAATGTGGTATATTTACATAATGGAATATTACTCAACCATAAAAAAGAATGGCTTTATGACTTCTGCCAGTAAATGGATGGATCTGGAGACTATCATGCTAAGTGAAATAAGCCAATCCCAAAACCAAAGGTCAGATGCTAACACACAACAAGGGGTATATCTGTATACCTAGGCACTAAATGTGGGGTAGAACAGAGATCCAGTGTCATTTGTAATTCAACCAACATGTAGAGTACAAAAGAGAAAGAAGAAAATGTTTAGTATCAGAAAAACTTGGGTTGAAATTTTAATTTTGCCATTCATTGGCCACATGCTATTAAAAATAGGACACACTCTGGAGTCAGACCTGGACAGCAATCCCATTTTTAAGACTGTTGGGTAGGACAGTTCAGTTTGTACACAGTAGAAAAGCATTAAGGAAGCAAGACGGGGCTGAGATTTAGACCATAATGACATTCAACCTGGAGTGGAGGCAACACGTGCCGGAAGTAGCAGCAAATAACCATTCTCCCAAGTTACTGCCTAGCATGGTGTGCCAGGCCAGAGAAGTTTGGCCTTTTTTTTTTTTTTTAATTTGTTCTTTTTAGATATACATGACAGTAGAGTATATTTCGACATGTTATATATACATGGAGTATAACTTATTCTAATTAGAATCCTATCCTTCTGGTTGTACATGATATGGAGTTTCACTGTGGAAGTTGGATTTTTAATTGGTTCACCACACAGGTTACCTTTTTCTAATTCAAACAAAAGTATCTCATAGTTAATGGTGACTTTGCCCACCTCTGCCACTACTTACTAATAGCTTTGTAATCTAGGGCAAGTTTCTTAACCACTGTTTCTTTAGCTGAGAACTATTTGAAAAGAGCACTTGCCTCATAGTGTGGTCTTGCATAAAATGAGGTAATTTAAATGTTTTCCATGGTGTACTTAATAAACTCACAATAAATTTTATTAATATTACAATCTTTCTGAATCTCATCTGCTAAAATGAATACCATCTACTTTATAAGACATTTCTGGGGCTAGGAATGCAGCTCAGTGTAGAGTACCTACTAGCATACACAGGTCCTCGGTTTGATCCCAGCTCTAAAAAAAAAAAAAAGGAAAAAATATTTCTGGAGTAGTTGAATTAAATTTGCTGATAACAGGAAAGCATTTTTATAAATTATAGTATTCCATGTAATAACCAGTAAATACAAAAAGTTCTTGGTGCCTCTGAATAAATGTGCAATGAATGCTAAATTATATTATTGTTATTAATATTAAAAGTGTATCCAAAAATTTTATACAATAAATTCTTGTTTGGGGTATATCTTATTTTAAGTAACACAATAATGCTCATGGACATTTCATTATTTGTTTGTTTGCTTGATGTTGCAGTTGCTAGGAATGACCCATGCTTGATATTGCACATGCTAGGCAAGCACTCCACCACTGAGCTATAAAACATTCTCATGGGTTGTTTTAAATTGTGAGAGAAAAAATTATCCATTAGAGAGATCTGTAAACAATACAAATTTAAGAAGTCTAAGACCAACTTGTATCCAGTCTAAGAAAAAAATCAGATTTGGCTAACTTTTTTTTTTTTTTTTGCAGATGGACACAATGCTTTTATTTTATTTGTTTCTTTTTATGTGGTGCTGAGGATCAAATACAGTTCCTCACCCATGCTAGGCAAGCACTCTGCTACTGAGCTACAGCCCCAGCCCAGGTTTGGCTAACTTAAAAAGAAAAGTCAGCTCAGGCATTAAGCTTTCTTGCTTAAAATAAGAACCTTTCAAGACTCTGCCTTATATCCACACAACATACTCAAATCAACAGATTTACACAGAGTGGCATAAGTACCTTTTCTCTGGTTTGAAAACAGCAAGATACTGCTTGTTAACTCATTTCAAACTCAAAATAGATATTTGACCCCAGTCCCTAAAGAAAAGGCTCCTTCCACCCATACTCTAATGTATGCAAATTTAAAACTGCTATTGCCATAAATTCCAAGCTTATAGTCTCACAGCAACCATATTCCACTTGTAAGGAACACACATTTACCATAAGCCTGCAAAGCAGAGGTTTTAATAGGCCTCCAATTCTATAAGTGAATGATGCTTACTATGACCCAGTCAACAGGTAAGAAACAAAACAACCAAGACCAGTATCAGATCTTAGATATCTTTAATGTCTGTCTTCCAAATGTACGCCCAAATTTTGTTGTTGTTCTGTTGCTATTCATGTTTATTGTCACCACCAGAAAGCTAGCTACATGTTGACTGATATAGTACTAAGGAAAGAATGGTCTCAACTTTATCAATGCCTATATATTCTTAGCACATAGGTATAAAGCACAATCTGTATTTATTGTAGATTATTCAGTCTGTTCAAGATTCTTTTTGATGAAATGGACACCAAGAAGTTCTGCACTCAAACTGGACCTGTTACTACACAGCATTATGAACTCAGCATATTATTTAACTTGCCTGGGTCTTTGCTGAGATACTGCACAAAAAGGGAAATTTTTAATTATCAAAGTAATTTATAAATAAAATAATGATTTCTACCAATACTGTTATACAAAAAATAAATAAATAAAAAATCACTGCTTTGGTTTCCTTAATGCACTTTAAACAAAAGTTGTCAAAATGCTTTCAAGAATAGAAATATTCTATGAACACAAGGCCTTGCAAAATACATCATCATTAAATTTTTAGAATTTTATTATAGCATTATTATTATAGTATTATAGAAGTGATATAAACAAATGAGTCAGTCATAAGATAACCATAATTTATGGTATGATGGTGAGCACCTATAGTCCCAGCTATTTGGGAAGCTGAGGTAGGAGGATCACAAGTGTGAGTTTGGGGCAACAAAGCGAGACCCTATCAACAAAGAAGGAAAGAAAGAAAGATGGAAGAAAAACCATCATTTGAAAACTTCTGGAAGCATAAGTGTTGAGAGTGGAATAAACCAGCTTCCTCAATAATATTATATGTTTGGCAATACTCACTACTTTCTTTTGGCTTGTTGAGTTGCATTTTATGCAGCAAATGCTACTATTCCTAGAAGGGCAGTAAATATGGAGCCTTAAGTCTGCCTATCTAGTCTAACACCTCCCAGAGGTACTCAGGGCAAGAGATATTATCTCCATTTAACAAATGGGGGAAGTCTAGGCAATCACCTACACATATGGAATTAAAAAATTAAATTAGAACCAGATGTGGTGGTGTATGCCTATAAACCCAGTAATTCAGGAAGCTGAAGCAGGAGGATCACAAGTTCCAGGCCAGCATGGGCAACTTACTTAGTGAGACCCTGCTTCAAAATAAGAACACCAAAAACTGGTTCAATTCTCAGGAAAAAAAAAAAAAAAAAAAAACAGGCTAGGTTCATTGTTCTTTCTGCCTTCCTTGGAACAGAATAAATTCCCAAACTACAACAAAATCATCCTGACTTTCTCAAGTTTCTTCACTACTTATCTAAGAACACTGTACAACAGAGAACCAAAAACAAAAAGTTTATCCCATAACAAACTGCAAGGAGAGCTGGGGACATGGCTCAGAGGTAGAGTACTTACTTGCCTACAATGTGTAAGGCCCTGAGTTCAATCTCTGGAACTGATAAAGAAAGAAACTACACAAGGAATTATCTTCATGAAATCTTTAGTTTCTACTTAGCAGCTTTACAAACTATACATAAATTGACTTCCATTAAGATCAAGGCCAGACTCGTGACTCAAGCTGCTCCATTTGAGAAGAAAACACTGGACATCTGGCAAAATAATCTGCCAAAGACAAGGCTTCCTGTATCATGATCAAACAGATGATAGTATAACAAACACTAAATGGCTATTACTCATGTGCACTTATCACATTTTATTTTCTTGATTTAAGGTGTATTAATTACTACTAAAATACATCAAAGAGGGGCTGGGGTTGTAGCTCAGTGGCTGAGCACTCACCTCACATGCGTGAGGCTCCTCAGCACCACATACAAAATTAAATAAATAAAACAAAGATATTTTTTAAATAAATAAATAAAATACATCAAAGAAAATAACTCCCTCAACTGGCTTTAAAAGAAGACTAAGAAGAAGCCAGGAACACAGGGTTCAAAATCATAATTCCAAAGTTAAATACTTATGCACTATGCAGCTACAAACATATTTTCATTGGTACCGAATTTTGCTAACAATGTATGGCAACATAGATACAATATACCAAAGATTAAACTGCCTGCTCATCCAAAATGTAGGGTTTACAGATGAAGTATATATTGATTTGGTTTTAAACTACTAAATGTTTCAGCTGCTGAAAATTCATCACCAACTTGAATTTACAAAGAGAACACATTCAGACCATAAAACATAAAACAAGCTGGGAGTGGACGGCACATGCCTGTAGTCCCAGTTACTTAGGAGTCTGAGGCAAAAGGATCACTTGAGCCCACTGAGTTCAAAATCAGCCTGGGCAACATAATGAGACCCCCATCTCAAAATAAATAATAAAAACAAAATACTGTGTAAACTTTAAGAAGACAGAAAATTAGGAATGATTTCTGAAGCAGAAGACCAGAAAACACAAACTAAGAATCCATGCTTTCATCACAGAGGGCCACTAAATGGCTTTGTTTTGTTTCTTTTTGTTTCCTTGCAGTTCTGAGGATGGACCCCAGAATCTAGCACCTGCTAGGCAAATGTGCTACCATTGAGCTACATCCCCAGCCCTCCTAACAGACTTCTTTTTTTTTTTTTTTTTTTTAAGAATAAAAAGAAAACTGAAGCCAAAACTCATAATATTTTTTCAATGTGCTACTCCTCACCTTTTCCATTCAGGAATTAGTTTTAATTCTCTAAGAAATTATTGAGTTATTAATTTAACTGTTGTATAGACAGAAATATCTCAAAGTAATCAACAGCAGAGTTTAGAAAACCACAGTGGCAGTGGAAAACCTATGGCACTAGAGAGGTATAAGGAGGAATGAGGAAGAAAATATAGGTCCTGAACTAAGGCTGAAAGAAGCAAGTAGGTGGCACCCAAGTTAAAAACCAGCACCTGTAGGGCCGGATGTAGCTCAGCGGTAAAGCGTCTGCTTAGCATACTCAAGGCCACTGGTTCAATCTCCAGCACCAAATAAAATAAGCATCTTTGTTCTGTATCTACACCCCAAACATTTCCTTATATTTTTGGTTTATACTGTTAGCAGTTTGGGGTCACATCTCCAGGGTTAGGCTGAAGAGGCCCAAAAGATTTTACTGATAGGTTCAGAATTACCTTTACATTTCCAAATTTCAAAGAGGTTAAATTCTCATACTTAGCAACTTTTGATTAAATGTTTACCAAACTTCTAGGCAGACTGAAGCACACCCATCCCAACCCCCTACATAATGACTACTCGTCTTGATATGTTAAGAGTTGACATTAGAAGATCCAGATAAATTCTTTTTTCTGTACCCTGGGTTACCTTACTTGAAAACAGTTGCAATAAATTTTGCATTACATTTACATTTCAGATGGCTGCTGAATGTTACATTTTTAAATTAGCACAGATTCCCCAAATACAAAAGGGTCAATGTAATCTCTGGAGGAATTTCAACTGTAAGTCATGTATCCCTGAAGGATGGAGATATATTTTGAGAAATGTTTCATTAGGTCCTTTCAACACTGTGCTAACACAATAGAGTATACTTGCACAAATGATGACAGCTATAATATCACTAGGTGATATGATTTTATGGGACTAATGTGGTATTAGTGCTCTATCATTGACTAAAGCACCATTATGTGGTAGAAGATTGTTTCAAACATTGAAGTCTTATTACATGTCCTAAAACTGGTAAGAGGTCTGAAAATAATGGACTTCAGGCTTATTGCTTAGGCCAGACTCTGCTCCAATAGATACAATTTAAATGCCAAATATATCTAGAAGATGATTTATCCAATTTTAAAGGGAGACCTATAGACATAGGTAACATTTGTCTTTTTGTAACACTGAGGATTGAACCCAGAAGTTCTTTGCCACCAAACTCTATCTCCAGCCCTTTATTTTTTATTTTGAGACAGGGTATAACTAAATTGCCCAGGTTGGCCTGGAACTTGCAATCCTCCTGCCTCAGTTTCCTGAGTAGCTGGGTTACAGGTATGAATCACTCTCCTCATCCAGATCATTTGTCTCTTTGATACTTAAAGTTAATTAAGTATCCAAGTACACTTGCACAAGGGTGTTTGTTTTTTTTAATAGCCATCTGACAATCTGGATTCTCCAAGTATGTGATATGACTTGGAGCTTCTGACCAAATTTTTTTTTTAAGTCTGACCTTAATTTGAATATTTTATGACTTTTGAAAAACTACAGTGAGGCCAGTGTGGCTGGTATCAGACAGTCCTGTTTTCAAATACCATAACTAATACTTTCACCACTTTAGGTTTCAACATGCCCTCTTGTATACACAAAAGGTGCTCAACAACTATTTGTTGAGTTGAATAAATCAGAGGTGAAATAAGTTCATTACTATCAGACTGCTAATAAAAATTGGACCCAAGGAAACAAAATAGGCAGAAAGAGGTAAGATGTCCTTAGACAACGAAACATTAAAAAAAAACAAAAAAAAAAAAACAGTCATTAGTAGGGAAATTAAAGAGTTCTGGAGATGGATAGTGGCTTACAACCTATGGGAATGTACTTAACAATGCTGAAGTTGATATTTTAAAGTTGTTAAAAGGAGGGCTAGGGACATAGCTCAGTTGGTAGAGTGCTTGCCTTGCAGACACAAGGCCCTGGGTTTAATCCCCAGCAACACACACAAACACACACACACAAACAGTTTGTTAAAATTATTAATTTTATGTTATATATATTTTATCACAGGCTTCATAGGAAGACAGGTTGTGATAAGAAATTCCGGCCATATAGAACATGATGATATACGGTACAGGAAAAAACCCAGCTATTAAGCAAAAAGGCTTTTACTAAGGGTTGGAGTTGTGGCTCAGTGGTAGAGTACTTCCTAGTACATGTGAGGCACTGGGTTTGATCCTCAGCATCACATAAAAATAAATAAATAAAATAAGGTATTGTGTCCATCTACAACTAAAACAATATTTTATTTAAAAAAGGCTCTTTTGTATTGTGTATTATGCGTTGTTGGTTGGACTGCAAATTAGTACAACTACTTTGGAAAGCAGTATGGTGATTCTTCAAAAAATTAGGAATGAACCCACCAAAAAGCAAGCTATCACACTCCTTGTATTTATCCAAAATATCAAAAATCAGCATACTACAGTAATACATACCAATATTTATAGCAGCCCAAATCACAATAATTATGGAAATAATCTAGGTGTCCACAACTGACAAATGGGCAAAGAAAATGTGAGACACACATACACACACACACACACACGCACACACGCGCGCGCAAATTGGTATTTTACTCAGCCATAAAGAAGAATGAAAGACTTAAAAACAGCATGCTACAGGGACACAGCCACGTTAATGTTTATGGCAGCACAATTCACAATAGCTTAACTGTGGAATCAACCTAGATGCCCTTCAATAGATGAAAGGATGAAAAAAATGTGGCATATATACACAATGGAATATTACTCAGCAATAAAAGAGAATAAAATCATGGCATTTGCAGGTAAATGGTTGGAGTTAGAGAAATAATGCTAAGTGAAGTTAGCCAATCCCAAAAAACCAAATGCTGAATGTTTTCTTTGATATAAGGAGGCTGATCTATGGTGGGATAAGGAGAGGGAGCATGGGAGGAACAGACGAACTCTAGATAGGGCAGAGGGGTGGGAGGGGAAGGAGGGGGCATGGGGTTATAACTGATGGTGAAATGTGATGATCATTATTATCCAAAGTACATGTATGAAGACATAAACTGGTGTGAATATACTTTGTATACAACCAGAGATATGAAAAATTGTGCTCTATATGTATAATAAGAATTATAATGCATTCTGCTGTCATATATAAATAAAAAAGAATGAAAATATGTCATTTGCAAGTCAATGGGTAAAACTGGAAGGCATTCTGCTAAGTGAAATAAGTCTGACTTAGAAACTCAAAGGTTTAAGGTTTCCTAATAGGCAAAAACTAGAGAGAGAGAAAAAAAGAATTTAAAAAAAAAAAAAGGTGGGTTGTGGGGGGTTAGATCTCATAAAAATAGAAGATCAACAGAGAATAAAAAGGGATCAAGAAGGAGCAAGGAGAGGAGGTCATTGTTAAGTACTAGGGAATGAAATCTACCAAATTATGCTGTGTCCATGTATGAATATACCACAGTGAATCACAGATACGTACTTATGATTATACATGATATACAAAATGCACTTATTTAAATAATAACAGCAATGACAAAAGGGAGAATAGTGGAGTAGAGTAAGTGGATGAGGAGTGGGAAGGGAAGTGAAAGGTTCTGGGGAAAGATTAATCAAATTATGTTAAGTATGGCATTGAATCCTGATATTAAGTCTAATTATAAGGCATCAACAAAAAAAATTAAGCTGTACTGTGAGGATACTCTGTTTAACAAAATATTTGCCTTTGCCACATCTATGTGATGAAAGTGGCATGCTATGGGTAGCTGTTTATGTATAAAACACTGAATAGTATTCTGCTGGAAGAAAACTTAGGTTTTGCAACTAATTTTATTTTTAAAGGATCATATAACTGAACTTTTAGAAATACATCTGCTTGCTTTTAAAAAAAAAGTTGAACTAAATTGTTTTGATCTAAGTTTTCTATAAGTCTTTCAATTTTACAAATAGATTTTTTAATTCACATAGACTAATCTCAAAAACAATTTTATAATGTCAATATGAGCTATAATGTGCAGATGTTATAATACACATCCAAAAGAAAAGATGAGGGGCAGATTACGTTAAGAAAACTCATCTTACACTAAAACACTCAAAAGTTAAAAGAAAATATAAATCTCAACTGTGATGTGGGGACTGTTGACCCAGAGGTCTATCTAAATGTTCGTTCAATGCTTTCCAACAACAGATCTGGCAGTAATAAGTCTGCATGGTGACTCAGGAAAGCCAATAGAACCAGGTGTTTTTAGAAAAGCAGAGTGCGTCTATCTCTTCAAATGACTATCACGGGCTGGGGATGTGGCTCAAGTGGTAGCGCGCTTGCCTAGCATGTGTGAGGCATTGGGTTCGATTCTCGGCACCACATAAAAATAAAATAAAGGCACTGTGTCCACCTAAAACTAAAAAATAAATATTCAAAAACAAAAGACCACCAGACTTGCTTTTATGTTCTGTCTAAAAGCTATCAATCAAAATTCTACCATTTTCTACTTTCCACCAAACTCTTGAATTTAAGAAACTGGTTAGCAAAATGAAGTCAGCCCACTCTTCCTGTTGTATTTTCTGTCCCAAAGCTGTGACAAACCAGCCAAAAATTCTAGCATTTTCCTCTCCTCTAAAAGCTTTTGCACTGAAGGAGTTAGCTGGCAAAAGGAAATCAGTTCAATGATCAAGCCTGCTCTCAGTCTGTCATCAAGTAAGAACACCCTATTTGTGCTAAGGTTCTCCCAAAAGTTAACCATTCAAAAAAAAAAATTTTTTTTTAAAGCTACTTTGGATCCAGAATAGGAAAAATGAAGCCAAAAGATCAACTATACAGTTATTTCATACTACACACACACAAAAATGAATAAAATATATAGGAAATATATTAAGTGGGTTGAAAAAGGAAAAGGAAATTTGAAAATATATACATATGAAAATTATTTTAAACCAATTATGCACACACTCAGAGAGTTAAAGGGGAGAAATGAAAATGACAAGCTACAGAAAACCTACCAAAAATAATGGCTGGGTTTTTGGAAAGAGCTGTGATTTAATTTTATCATAGAATGGTACTTTGCCCAGCTTCTCAGAATCAGCTGCCATCAGGCACTGAGAATTTCAAGTAGTAGTAAAGGTACTACATAGAGCTAAGTCTATTTTCAGGTCTAATTAGTTGGTCTCAAATTCCACCATGCATATAAATCATTCATGATTTCTTCATAGCCACTCTTCCAGTGAAAGCATATACCCCTCTAGGTAATAACACAAAATGAATTTGCACTCAAAGTTATTTTCATTTGCTTTTAAGTCCATAATATAGTAATTTATGCAATAAAGCGTATACTGCAAGCTTCTAGAAGTAGAAACAGGACTTGTTTAGCACCTTAAATGAATAAGTTCAGGAAAAATATGCTTCCAATAGTCAGAACAATTCCTAACATACAGTAGATACTCAATATATATTTGCTGAATAAATAAAGAATTTAATTATCATGACAATTACCAACTCCATCTCATAAAGATGCTCATATTAAAGGGATTCTAAAAGCACTCACCTAGACAGCTAATCACCAGGTAATGTCATAAATTCAATGTAATGATCAAGTATCTCTCCACCTCCCTCCCATACACACTGGATACCAAAAATCCAACGTAGGGTACTTGTTTCTCCCCTTTCCCTGACTGCCTTGACTAAAACCCCTAGTGGTATTTATAGCTTTGTACCCCCTAGGAATTGTGCAAAGAGTAAGCTCCCCTTCTAATTACATCTTTAGGAAACAGACCTTTCCTAACTTGGGTTCTCTGGAGCTTTCTGCCTCTTCAAATGAGTAAAATCAATCCCTGCAATTTATCTAAAGTCCAGGCACTACCCATGGGCAATGAATTCTTTTAAAACTAATGACACTTCAGCTGAGCATGGTGGCATGCACCTGTAGTCCCAGGTGACTTGAGAGGCTGAGGCAGGAAGACTGTTTAAGTCCAGGGATTTGAGGCCAGCCTGAGTGATATAGCAAAGCCCTGACTCAAAACAAATAAAATCAATGATGGCCTACCTCTCCTAAAAGTTTTAGGAAACGCCGTAAGTCTGACTTATTGTCCACTCAATAATACATGAATGTTACTAGGCATGATTTTCATACAATCACTCCAGCCAATGAATAGGCAAGCACTCAATGAACACAAGAAAACTATTGGTATTAATTTATAAATGAAGACACGGACCAGGGGTGACCAGAACTTGTGACTCTCAGAATTGTATTCATTTTTTGCATTATATTCTAATCAAAAGCCAAGAAGTTGAAGAAACCAAGGAAGACGAAGAGGAAGAAGAGCATTGAATCGCATATAAAATTGCTGAGAACCTGTGGGGAAAAATGATAACAGAGTATATGTAAAATATAACTGCAAGTCTATGATGGCCAGGCACAGTGACACATGCTTATAATCCCAGCTACTCAGAAGGCTGAAGGCAGAAGGAATGAAATAGAAGTTTTGAATATAAATAATCAACAAATCATAGCTTGGAAGCAAAACAGGAAATGTCAACAGTAGTGACCACTGACCACAGGGAACATGGGATACCTCTCACAGAACAGATGCTTCTCATTCCTCCTGGTATGGAAATACCTCCTACTGTCAAAAGAAGACTGTTTCCATGTGTTTATTCTTTTTAGTAAACAACTATAAATCATAGTGACTTTTTTGTTTTTTGAAGGGTATTTTTGGTACCAGGGATTGAACTCAAGTGCGATCAACCACTGAGCCACGTCCCCAACCCGTTTTTCTATATTTTATTTAGAGACAGGGTCTCTCTGAGTTGCTGAGGGCCTAAGTTGCTGAGGCTGATTTTGACCTCAGGATCCTCTTGCCTCAGCCTCCCAAGCTGCTGGGATTACAAGCTTGTGCCATCGTGCCTAGCTCATATTTTTAACATAATTTGTTTATGCCAAGTAAAACCTGTATTCAGTCATGGACAACTAACTGCTGTCCTTTCAAGAGCTCAATTATTAAAGTCATTAACCACTGTATCTGAGGGGGAAAATTATTGTGTTTACAATTAAATAAGAATAAATTCATTGATATGTTATTAACAACTACTGATATAGACTAGAATAGCCTACATGATGTCAAATACAGTTAGAATCTTTTCACACCTTCAAGGGCTCTTGCCTATTACGTCTGAAAAGTACTTATCTCAAAATTATGCCTCAATTCCCCACTGCCACAATTGGACTGAAATGCTCTGTTCTGACAGAGAGCTCATTAAGAGACACAACCACACCTCACAGCAGCATACTGGCTGCCCCAGCAAAGGAGCAAATGACTCACAGAACCTGTTGGCTCAAACTCATTCATGTACTACATCAGTGGAATGGAAGTCAGAAATCCAGAAAACAGGCAGTATGCAAAATACACATGGGGATAGCAGTCATAAATTTAGAATTAAAAAGCCCAATTTGAAGCTTATTGTTCAAGACATTCCAACAAAATTAGTAAGAAGTTCAACTCGAGAAAACCATTTCTAATAGAATATTATTTCTCTGTTAGGCTCTCACAGAAATCATTGAGTTTTCTGTCTTGAGAAAAAAGAAGAGAAAGCTTCACAGTAGAAAGGAGAAGGTGATGAGGGCAGCACTCTTTTCCAACTGGCCACAGAACAGCCAGCAAGAAAGCTATTACTCCAACAAGGGAAGAGACACTAACTAATCAGACTGAAATGGAGGGACAGAGTCAAGCTTAATTTTCTCCCCTGGCCAACTTCGTATACTAAGCCTACTTTCCGCGGAAAAGGGTTGATTAACCACACATCTCAAACCCTACTGCTGCAAAAAAGTCAGGCTGTGGGAACCTATGAATATGGCATTCTCTAAAATAAAAAATGTTCCTCTGTTTCATAAACAGAGAAGCCAGAAGGAATGCTCCAAGAGGCTACTAAAATGCTAAATTCACCTAGAATAAAACTTAACACCTTTAAACTAGAATTCAAAGGGGAAGAGCATCTACACAGTCTAACTATCACTTTCCAATTTCCAGCACAAGATTTTTTTTTTTAAAATCCTATTTGATGCAATACAGTTTAACAAGATTCAAACTGTGGTAAACCAGGAAAGGTGGTATATGCCTATAATCCCTGCTACTGAGGAGGTTGATGCAGGAGGATCAAAATTAATTTAAATTAATTAATTTTTAAAAAAGATCAAAATTAATTTAAGGATCAAAATTAATTTAAATTAATTAATTTTTTAAAAAATTCAAGGCCAAGTTAGCAAGACCCTGTCTCAAAATAAAATAAAAAGGGTTGGGGATATAGCTTAGAGGTAGAATGCTCCTGGGTTCAATCCCCAGTACAAAAAAAAAAGGTGCTGGGCTGGAATTACAACTCAGTGGTACAATGCTTGCCTCACATGCGTAAGGCACTGGATTTGATCCTCAGCACCACATAAATACATAAATATATAAAATAAAGGTAATGTGTCCATATTTTTTTTAAAGTGCTAAATATAATCCCAAATGGTATTTTTAAAATAGGTAAAAAGGAATAGCCTATCTTAAATTTGAATGTGAGCTTTACTCCAATGTATACTGGCTGTTCCCAACTTTTCTTTTTTGGAAACCAGTTAACTAGTCATTAGTCAAAAAAGGTTTTAAGGTAAATGACTCCTAGACTCCCCTCTAATTCATAGTTTCTACTTTAGTGATTTAAATATAATCTACTGTGCATTTAATATGTCCACAACACTGCAGCATGACATTTAAGCCACAGTATTTACACTGTGTAGATGCACATAGTATGTGTCTTCCAATACATATCCAAACATACCTTTGGCTCTAGTTGAATATAAAAATGAGAAAAGTGTTCCAATAATAGTATAGAAAAAAGGGCTAGGGCCTTGAAGAACAGCATTTCCACAGAAGAAAAAGAATAGGAGGGCATTACCACAAAAAGATATGAACAAAGACAGAGAACCACAGGCCTGTCTCAGGAAACTAGCACAGCAAAAGCCTAGGATGCCGAAAGGAGAAAGGAGCCTGAAAGGCTACACTGGGTTCAAACCACCAAGGGCTTTCAATACCAAAGCTCACAGATATTAGCTTTTATTCTCCAGGCAAGAGGCAGCAAAGGATTTTAAACAGAAGGATGACCATTATAAACTGTGTCAAATATAGAATTTCCACAGATAAGAAAGTATAAATCTCACATAACATTTCCTTATGTTTTGTTATTTATAACCCTTAACTCCTGAGATAAGAGGCACAGATGTCAGTGTCATGGCTATCGGCACACATCATTTTCTTTTTCAAGTCTATTAGGAATCCACATTATTTAGCTTCACATGAACTTTCTAGAAAGGCTCTTTGTCTTCCTGACCCATTTTACCTAAAACAAATAGCATGGACCAGAGTAAAATGACTCTTTTTCTAACATCTAACCAATCCTCAAGCTAAACCCAGCATACAAGAGTACACACTATACTGTACATGTTTGGTTCTATTCCTTACTCCAGGAAGCTACTTTTGATCTGTTGGACATAGGACTAAGGCAGGCAGAGTGGGAGGAATTCTCAATGCCCCCAGGGCACTTACTCAAATAACTGTACTCCAACTTCCCCTCTGCTCTCCTCAAATTCTTTTGATTTTTATAATTGAGCTTTATTCCATTAACCACTAGAAAGTTTTTCCAGTCATTTTTATACTAGAATGTAACTCTTCCCTCAGCTCCAGTCTAGGTGTCCTCATTCTTTAAAAATATTTCTCCAGCTGCACAAGTTCCCAGAAGCCTTTAAGTTCTGAAGACTAGTAAAGCAGCAACTGAACCTAAAGATAACCCCCATTTACGCTGCTGCTCATCCTTGATCCCATGCCAACTTAAAAGCAGGAGACTAACAGAGTTGCTGTGGATGTGATAAACAGCTTGCTGCCCTGATGCTTATATCCAGTGACAGTCCACTCTTGAACTTCAGGTAAGAAACAGGAAAGGAGAAAACACCGCCAACTTTCCTTGTAATATGAAATTCACATGTCATATAGATAAAAGGGAAGGGATGGGGAAGGAACCCTTAAGTTTTAAGTTTTAAATTATAAATCACTTCAAACTATACTATATGCTGTTTGAAATCTGTGACTAAAGGCTAGCAATGGGACTTCACAGAAGAGAATAAGAATTTTTTAAAATGAAATAAAAATAAATATTTCTTGAGTTGAGGTCTCTGCTCATCTCTGTTACCACTTTTGTTCCTATATTATTCTAACAAAAAGTTTTTGCTTTTACATTACTGATTACCTCAAAGAACTCATTAATATCAGACCATATCCAAAGGAAATGAAATCAGTATGTCTAAGAGATACCTGCACTCCCATATGTATGGCAAGTGCTATTCACAACGCTAAGAAGTAGAATTAATTCAAGTTTCTATCAACAGATGCATGGATAGGGCTGGGGATGTGGCTCAAGCGGCAGCGCACTCTCCTGGCATGCGTGCGGCCCGGGTTGGATCCTCAGCACCACATACAAACAAAGATGTTGTGTCCGCCGAAAACTAAAAAATAAATATTAAAAGTTCGTTCTCTCTCTCTCTCTCTCTCTCTCTCTCTCTCTCCTCTCTTTAAAAAAAAAAAAAAACAGATGCATGGATAAAGAAAACGTGGTTTGTACACACAATGGAATACTACTCAAAAACATGGATGAACCTGGAGAATACATTAAGTGAAATAAGCTAGGCACAGAAAGATAAATACCACATAATCCCACTCCTATGTGGAATATAAAAAGGCTGATCTCATAGAAGTACAAAGTAGAGTAGTGATTACTAGGAGCTTTGATGGTGAGCATGGAGGGAAGGACAGGGAGATGTTGTTGAAAGGAACTCTAATTACAGTTAGATAGGAGGAATATTTTTTAAATGTGTCCAGAATAGGCAAATATATACACAGAGAGTAGATAAGTAATCACCAGGACACGGGGGTGGGGAGAAGGCAATGGATAGTAACAACTTTCGATTATGGAGTTTCTTTTGCATGTGTACGAATGATACTGGGGATTGAACCCAAGACCTCACACAGGGTAAGCAAGCGCTCTCCACTGAGCTGCATCCTCAGCACAGCAAAAGCCTAAAATGCCGAAAGGAGAAAGGAGCCTGAAAGGCTACACTGGGTTCAAACCACCAAGGGCTTTCAATACCAAAGCTCACAGATATTAGCTTTTATTCTCCAGGCAAGAGGCAGCAAAGGATTTTAAACAAAAGGATAACCATTATAAACTGTGTCAAATATAGAATTTCCACAGATAAGAAAATATAAGTCTCACATAACATTTTTCCCCCACATTTATTTTGAAACAAGGTCTCATTTAGTTATCCAGGTTGGCCAGGAACTTGTAATTCTCCGGCCTCAACTTTTTGAGTAGCTGGGATTATAGGCATGCATAACCATGCAAGGCTTGATGTTTCTTTTTTATGTAATAATAATGTTATGAAATTAATTGTGACAGTGGTTTTACAACTCTGTGGTCATACTATTAACTGCCAAACTGTTAAAAAAAAAACAAAAAAAACTGGGGGTGTAGCTGTGGTAGCATGTGCATTTAGCATGCACGAGGCCCTGGGCTTAGCCACCAAAATATCCTCACAAAAACACAAAAACCTCCCCAGCACCAAACTACCCCCACAAAAACAAACACGTCTGAGAATATAAACTGGTAACTAGAAAATTTAGACTACAATTACTATAGTACCAACAACTACTATACTGAGAACTGGTACCAACTGAGAACTTCTGAAGTTTAAGGAAAACAAATGAAGAGTCATACTGAAGAAAATGTTTATAGCCATTCAGAGCTTAAGCTATAAGTTATATGCCCACATGTTTCACTAACAAGATCACAAAGGGGCACATGGTAGTGAATTATAGAGAGTCTAGTAGAAACTTTATAAATATTGAATGAAATCAGCCTGTGAAAGCTCTTTGAACCAAATGCTAACAGAACAATTTCTCCTAGCACTACCATGTCAAATACCAAACAGTTTTATATTGACATTAAGCAACAGTTCAAGATTGTCCATCATTCAGATTGTTAAATGTCTGGGCCAAAAAAAAAAAAAAATCATTAAAAGAGCAGTGTTAAGCAAAGGCAAAGGAAGCACATCAAAAATCTCTTCAGTACCTGTTATGGTGGCACATGCCTCTAATCCCTGCAATCTGAGAAGGTAAAGCAAGAGGATTACAAGTTAGAGGCCAGTCTCAGCAACTTAGTAAGACCTAGTAAGACCCTCAGCAACTTAGCAAGACCCTGTCTCACATAAAAAAAAAAAAAAAGTTGGGGGCAGGGAGGACTGGAATTTAGCTTCTAGAAGTAAAGCAGCCCTGATTCAATGCCCCATATGTAAGTATGTATTATGTATGTATGTATGTATGTATAAATTTCTGACAAAATGTTGCAGATTTTTATAATATATGAGAGTCCCACATAATTTTTGTTTTCATGAATTGCTAAAAATTAATTTAAATTCTTAAATGATAAACCTACAATCCAATAAAACTTTGCAGAAAAAAAAAAAGCTATATCTTAATTTTGAAAGGGTCTAATGAGTGTCTGGGAAAACTGAAAATTGATATGGGATAATAAACTCTGTTCTGTCCATTTTATCTGTCCATCCTGTGCAAATACTGGAAAATCCTAATCACTGCATCTATTTAATAAACATGGAGACCAGCTTATTAAAAACACATCCAGGGCTGGGGTTATAGCTCAGTAGTAAAGTGCTTGCCTAGCATGAGAGAGACCCTGGATTCAATTCTCAGCACCATATAAAAACAAAAGAAATAAAATAAAGGTTAAATTCTTTAAAAAAAAAAAAAATCTGTATCTCAAAGCTCTCAGCTACACTGCAGAACTCTGGGGAGTTCTATTCACTCCAACTACTTGTCACGTCACCATTTCAGTTTTTAAATTCTGAGCCAAGCAACAATATACATAAATAGCCAAAAAATAAAATATATAAAAGGATCTAAGAGAACTAAATAAATTTAATAATGAAAATCCTACACTAACATTTACTAAGATAATAATGGAGGGAAGAGTGCAGCTGGGAGTTTTTGTTACCACCTATTTACCAAAGTTGCTTAGCAACACTTCTAAACACAGGAGGCAAGTGTGGGGGGTCCAGTTTTCTTCCTAAGCACAAGACCCAGTGGTCTATGGAGTACATAACAGACCACCTGAAGGAAAACAAAAGATGTCTGGTTTAGAAGGAAATATTTTCCTCAGAGAATGCAGTAATTTTTTCCATTCCCGCTCCTTTTTAAAACTAACAGCTCTTAGATAGGGAAGGGCGGGTGTTAGGCAGTAGCTGTTAAAGGAAAAAATGAATCACAGAAGTTAGTCAGGATCTTATTATTTAGTTATCTAACAATCCAAATCTGGAGGCTGAAAGGGAATCTGAGCAAGCAGAATGGTCTGCCAAAGCCCAACTAACTTTCCCTGTCACCATCCAGAGAGCTATAGGAAGAAATTATGACAAAAATCAAGCAAATCAGTCTTCTAAAGGCAAAAAATAATAAATAAAAATCCACACATTCAACCTTCACATGCACACAAACATCTCAGTACATGTGTAGGGGCAGAAAAGGGGACAATCTCCTTTATGCCCATCATAAAGGGCTATACCAAAAGACAATAAGAGAAAATCATAACAAGTTAATTTGATCACATCTGTACATGATTAAAAGATCCAAAGACACAGAACAAACTACGCTTTTCCTTCATCTTTTGTGTGTGTGTGTGTGTGTGTGTGTGTATGCATGGTATTGGGGATTGAACCCAGGGGCATTTTACCACTGAGCTACATCACCAGTCCTTTTTTTCCCCTTAATTTTCACTAATTTTTCATTAATTTCAATAAATTTTAAATTTATTTTTTATTTTGAGACAGAGTTTCCCTAAGTTGCCCATATTGGCTTCCAATTTGCAATCCTCCTACCCTAGCCTCCTGAATCATTGGGATTACAAGTGTGCACCACACCCAGCACAGAAGTATCCATTTTTTACATTTAGGTACAATGAAGCATGGAAAGCCATGTAGAAATGGGGGGGGGGGGGCGGTGGCTGGGGATGTAGCTCAGTGGTAAAGCACTTGCCTAGCATGCACAGGTGCTAGGTTTAATCCCCAGCACCAAGAAAAATAGTATCAATTTATGTTGAGAGTATTTGTTTACAAATTCTTTTTTATAGAGTAATATATATTCATTGCAAAAACTAAAATTAAACATAGGAATACATAACACAGAAAATGACAGTAATCTGTAATTCTATCCCCCAGAGACAACCATTATTAACACTTTAAGCTCAGTATTCTGATATCTCAAAGTAGAGAATCCACAAAGGTAATATGAATAATCAAATACCTTCTTCATCTCTGTATCCTGGAGCTGGTGATACTGAAATATTCTTAAAATGTCCCTGCCAAGTATTCATCCAGCCTCTGCTTAAACAAACCCTGTAATAAGGGCCTGATTATCTCTCAAGGAAGTCCACTCCTTACATCAGGTTTTATACTAATACCAAATAGCTATTACCTTCCTATCACATCATCCTGGTTTCTCTCTTGAATTAACCTTTATTTTTAAATGTATACCCTTAAAATAAGGTACCCACACATGAACACACAATAGTCTGGAACAATCCTAGTCCTCTTTCTGGATGCTATGTTTCTATTAATAGACACTAAATCATAATGTGGATTCACATTGAATATGCTGTCAACTGAAACACTTCAGTTATGTTTCATGATACTTGCTATTAAACGACACTGCATCCATCTACAATTATATTGTTTTTTGAATGTGTGGAATTTTACATTTATCAATGATGAAAACATCTTGATCAGCTCAGTCCATCCTTTCAGTCTGATAACTATTTTTAATCCTCACAGGTAACACTTTAACTATATGACTTACTATGATTTCCAGCTCCAGGTCATAAAAGAATTGCAAAGAAAGTCATTAATATCCCATTAAAGTTATTAATAAAAAGCTGAACACAAAAATACTCAATTATAATTTTAAAATCAATTATAAAAAGTAAAATTCTGCTACATGCAATAACACGTATGAAGCTTATAAACATTATTCTTAGTGAAATAAGCTGGACACAGAAATATTCCATGATTCTTCTTATATGAGATACACAGAATAGACAAATTCCTAGAGCTAGAAAGTAGAGGTTGCCAGGAACTAGGAGAAGTAGTAGTAATTGCTTAATAGTTTTTGTTGGGGATAATAAAAGATTTTAGGTATAGGGAAAGGTGACAGTTGCACATCATTGTAAATGCACTTACTATCACTGAATTATACACTTATGACTGGTTAAATATATATTTGACAATAATTTTAAAGAAGAAAACCTACAAGGTTATCATGCTGAGTGAAAAACCTAATTTTACAATGTTACATATTAAATGATTCAATTTGCATAACATGCTTTAGATGGCAAATTGTGTGTGTATGTGTGTGTGTGGTGTTGGGGGTGTGTGTATGTGTGTGTATATTAGCAGTTGCCAGGGATTGGGGCTGGAGAAAAAAACTGGATACAGTTATAAAAGGACAAGAAGCTAAATCCTTGTGGGGGTACAACTGCTCTGTGTCTTAACTGTGGTACTGGATAGAGGAGCCTACATGTATGACAGAAATGCCCTGAGGTCTAATACACACCCTCATACCCAAATGAATACAAGTAACACCGAGAAAACCCAAAAAGAGCTGTGAATAATGTAAACATCCTGACTGTGATAAACAACAGCTTGGCAAAATGTTGCTACTGGGGGAAACTAGGCTAAGGGCACATCATATCTATTATTTCTTACAATTGCATGTGAATCTATAATTATCTCAAAATTAAAAGTTTATTTTTTAAAAATAGTGAACAAAAGATGGCATAGTGTCTGACCTATTGCTACCATTTCCCACTGTCTGCTGTGACCATGGTCACTACCAGTAGAACTTCCCACAATTAGACATCTGCGTCCTTTTTACCAGAATTCTTTTGGTGGTCATTCATGTATAAGAATGCACATGGTAACAAGTTCATTCATATTATAAGAATGTGCAATTCTTGTTTATAAGGAAATTAATAAAACCTTTTTCAACATCTTATATCTTAACTTTAAATTTTCATATTTAAAAAAAATAACTTAATATTACCATTCCTCAAGCACAGCACTAACCAATAGAAATATAATGTGGTGGACTAGGGATACAGCTTAGCAATAGAATGCTTGCCTAGCGTGATCAAGGCCCTGACCAGCATTAAAGGGGAAAAAAAGTCACATATTTAATCTAGTTGTCACATTACTAAAAATAAAAATATAATTCATTTTAATAGCACATTGTATTTAACATAATAAATAAAATACTATCATTTGAATACATAAATAATCCAATGTGCCTTTTAGACTTACAGCACATCTCAATTTGAACTAGGCACATTCAAGTCAATAATGGCTAAGTACTACTATACTGGATGGTGTGGTTATAGCATTTCATTTTACAAATGGTTTCACAACTCTGTTCAGAAATATTAGGATACTCTGCAACTTTCATTTCCTCAAAAACACAACTTTTTTGTGTGTTCAGCAGTGCTAACTAACAATTAAACCGAGGCCCTGGTACATGCTAGGAAAGAGATCTACCATTGAACCAGCCCAACACTTAATTTTTTTTTTTCCTTTGGGAAGTCTGACCTCAAACTCCTGGGCTCTAGCAATCCTGCCTCAGCCTCCCAAGAAGCTGAGACAACAAGCGTGCACCCTTGCACCTTACTAATAACTTATGGTTTTTCAAATTTGTTTATTATTATTTTTTGGCACCAGGGATTAAACCCTAGGGGCGCTTTATCACTAAGCCACATCCACAACCCTCTTTTATTTTCATTTTTATTTTTTAATTTTGAGATAGGAGCTCACTAAGTTGCTAAGGCTGGCCTCGAACTTGCAAACCTCTTGCCTCAGCCTCCCAAGTTGATGGCATTATAGGTGTGTGCCACCACACCAGTTTCAGATTCATTTTTAATCATCGATTCTAGAATCCTGCCTACGTCACTAGTATTTCTTTGGTCTGAAATCTACTTTCTCCTTGTTTTCAGACTAATTTGCAATTTTCTATCACTTCTCTTATTTTCTAAGATTTCTCAGAGACCACCATCTCATATGCAAGTTTCAAATACTAGGCATGTTTCAAATACTATAGAGTCCCCCAACCCCGCCCTGCCCCGGATTAGCTCTGTTTCCATATAAGGCTCTTCACTATTCCCAGATTAGACTATTCTTTATTATTATCATCATCATCTTTTTAACTGTCATTTCTATTCTTCAAGTAAAAGAAAGTTCCAAATCAGAAATGGGAATAAGAGGTAAGGGATTGTGATTTCATTGATATCTAACATCACTGAATATAAGTAGCAATCCTATCCTGGGTTCAATTCCTAGTACCATATGCACACAAAAACTCAAATATAGTATATATCATATATTATATAGTGTATTATGTATTTAATAAAGTAACTATAATAATGATTAATATTAATATAATATATAAGCTATAGATTATGGTTTCTAACCTCTTTTAATGCACTGTACCATTTATGTGGAAATATTCACAGAATTAAAAACTTGAAACTGAATGGGGGGGCTCCCACTCCTGCTGTATCGATCTACACAAGTTGTTCGTCACCCCCCCCCCCCCCCCCCCCCCCCCCCCCCCCGGTTATTTTGCTGCAGCGGGACTGCGGCAGATGGTGGCCCGTTACGGGAAGCCCCGGGACACTTGGGGGTAAGTGACGAGAAAAAAAAAAAAAAGCTGCCCATCCATAGATAGGACGGGAGCAAATCTGCTCATCCCTAGACAAATAGGGCGAGAGGAAAAATGGCCATTTTGAGAAAATGGAGAAGATTGATACAGTATATTTGTGTCTTGTTTTGTCTTGAAATGTTGTATTGTCTTTGTGACGAAAATATGGAAGGGGTGTTAAGTAAAATACTAAGGGAAGAAGGCACCCCAGTGGAACCAAGAATAGTTAGGGCATGTGTTGATAAAAGCCCAGGAACTCTAGTCAGAAAGAAAAAGAAAGTTCAGAAGAAGAAGATTATCAGGAAAAAAGTTGCAGCAAAAGGCTATTCCTGAATACTTTTCGTTACCGGAGGGTGCGTGAATCAGCACTGCGGCTGCCACGTGCACTAGCCAGTCACGGCACAGCAAGGACTTTCCAAGCGGCAGCCGGCTCTTCCACTGCCGGGAGCCCAAATCTAGACCTGACCTCGAGGCACAGTCTCGCAGGCTCTTGCTCCCTGTGCCGGGAAGCAGTTTGAGTCCCAGACGCTCCCCAGGGCCATCTGGGGCTGCCCAGGACGCTGCAGGCGGAAGACGCCCGCATCCCTGAAGTTTGGTTTCCAAGGCCAGTAACTACAATGGTTCTCCCACACCTGGAAGCTAATGAGTAATGAGCGCCATTAAGGCCTATTTTAAATGTAAAAAAACTTGAGATAATGTACTAAATTGTTCAGAAGGTTGTTTGCTTAGCGCCTGCTGGAATACTACAGGATTTTCTTTAACATCATTGCCAGAGTTCCTGCCTTCGGAGTTCCTGCCTTCGTCCCAGTGCTGGTAAAGACAAAGGTGGAAGAATTTCCAGTGTTGCTGAAAACCTGACGAGACTTCGGATCAAGCTAGCTGCCTGCAGAACTTACCTGGACTGTGATTTACCTGGACTGTGAGTTAATCTATTGAGACACTGCTTTACCTGGACTGAAACAACAAACTGTAATCTACAATAAATTGTAACTCGGTATCTTTGCTAACAGTGTCATTGCTGGTATAATTTTTCCAAGGGCTTCTTGCATGGAGCCATCAGTTGGCTTGGTATTGTGGCATTTTGTATCCTCCCCTTCTGCTTGTAGCAGATTATTTATGGTGTTTGTGTAAAAACCACTATGGTCGTTATTTAAATTAAATAAAAGGGGGAAATGTTAGAGTCTGTAAACAAGTCAAGATGGCGCCTGGCATTTTGCAGAGGGAGTGGTTTGTGAAGTAACGCCAGCGAGCCATTAAGTGTGGAGATTCCTTATTGGTTGACTACTGTATCTAGTTTATGTTAATTAAGATAAGCTGTGTGTAATGTATATATCCCCTCCGGTCCTACAATAAACGGCTCCCACTCCTGCTGTATCAATCTACACAAGTTGTTCGTCACCCCCCCCCCCCCCCAGTTATTTTGCTGCAGCTGGACTGCGGCAGCTGTGCTTATCTTTGAAGCACCCTGGATATCAGTGGTTAACAGAGTATATCTTTAAGGGATAAATCTACTCTTATTCTTATATTTAGGAATATCTATATCTATAATCTAACATTTAAGGATAATGAAGAGACTTAAAAATGATTTACTTGCTCTATCTCCCTATAATTATTCTATTCCCTTGTATGTAAATACCTGCTTTTTTACAGCTAAGATCACTATGGAAATATAGCTGTCACTTACTTTTGCCAGAGTTATAATTTTTCAATATAACATGATGACTACTTTATGCCACTAAAACACATACCCGCCCTCCCGCCCCGCCCGAGGACAGAGCTTCTTCCAAAATCAAAAGGGATAAATTCAAGTAATTATTTTTTTAATATTTTTATTATTTTTTATATTTTGACTAACTTTATTCATCACAATAAAAACGTTTTTCTACCAGATCTCAGAAAAAAAAACACTTTTAAAATAAATCAGGTAATGACTTGTTTTTGACATAACCCCGAATGAACATAGTTTGTACACATGGTAAGGGATAAGTGATATCAACACACTTCTAAAACATGAAAGCAGAAATCAGATTTATAACCAAACGTGCTGAAATGATTCCTCCTCTGTCATCATATATTATGTAATACTATTTTGTAGCCCTAATGTCTTAAATTGTAATAACGGAAATTACTATATTGGTATATGTTGCATGGAACTATACTGGGGAAATTTATCTAGTATTTATAAATGATTTTTAATTAACAAATTTTACATAGTGAATAAATTTAAAATCTTTAAAAAAAAAAAAAGAAACTTAATGGGTTAAAGAGAATGTCAGAAACACACAGCTGTCTGGTAATTCAGCAGCCATGGATTTCCTGCCCCATCAAATTCCATAGGAATTCTAGGGATTTAAATGACTAATTCCCCAGATCCCATGATCTATGTTAATAGTGCTTTATCATTTCATCTACTTATCTGTTTTTACACCTCAATAATATTGATTTCATTTTTTTAACTATGGCACTATTTTGGTGATCATCGTTCAAAAAATATGAATGACATGAAAAGGACACACAACTGCCTTCTTTAAAAAAAGATTTTATGGGCTATCAGTTCAAATAAATGAATGGATGCTAGATTGATAATTAAATAAAAGGAAACTTTAAAAAGTGGGGTGGTAGAAAGAGTGGTTATTAGCATATGCAAAGCACTAGGTTAAATTCCCAGGACCAAAACAGAACAAAACACAGTGAGATGCCATTCCACATCCACTATGAAGGCTAAAATAAAATATAAGCAAGGGTGTTGATGAGGATATAAGGAAACTGGAACCCGATCAGATTTTTAAAATGATGCAAGCAGGCACAGTGGCACACACCTGTAATCCCAGCAACTCCTGAGTTGCTGAGGCACAAGGATCTTGAGTTCAAAGACAGCCTCAGCAGATTAGGGAAGCACTCAGCAACTCAGCATCTCTCTAAATAAAATACAAGAAGGGGCTGGAGAGGTAGCTCAGTGGTTAAGCATCCCTGAGTTCAATCCCTGGTACCAAAAAAAAAAAAGATGCAAACATTTTGTGAAACAGTTCCGAAGTTCCTTACAATGCTAAGCACAGAATAACCCTGTGACTCAGCAATCCCACTCCTAGGTATACACCTAATAAAAATGAAAACATGTTCACAAAAAACACATACACAAATGTTCACAGCAACATTATTTATAATAGATAAAAACAGGAAAAGACCCAAATGTCCATCAACTGATGAGCATGAATTACCATACAATGTGAGTACAAAATGTGTATAACCGTACAATGACATCAATTAGCAAGAAACAAGAAGGAAGTACCAAAACATTCTACATGAATGAACCCTGAAACCATTATATTAAATGAAAGAAGCCAGTACTGTATGATTCCATTCAAAGGAAATGACCAAAAGACAAAAATCCACAGAAATAAGAACAATAAATTTTTGCCAACAGCTGGGTGGAGGCAGTAATGCGGAGTGAATGCTATTGGGCACGGGGGTTTCTCTCCATGGTGATGAAAATGTTCTGGAATTAAATAATGACAATGACTGCAGAACTCTGTTAAGTATCTTTAAAACCACCGAGTTGTTTACTTTACAAGAGTAAGTGTTATGCTGCATGAATTAGCCCTCAATAAAGCTGTTAAAAAAAAAAAGAGAGAGAGAGAGAGATGATCCTGTGACACTGAGGTAGAGACAGCTTCAACTTTCCAATATCCATTCCTTGTGTGCTCACTGACAAGAAAGGATTAAAAGCTCTAAATTTGAACAAATGGAGTGTTTCTGTTTTCTCACTGGTTGTTATCTATATATCCTCAACTTTTTCTTTTTTGGGTGTGTGTGGGGGGGGGTCCTTTAAAAATATTGAGGCAAATGAATTTTTCCTTTTGAATACCTTACAGAGAAATAAATGCAAGCAAACATACCAGTACAAGAAAAGCATAGCTCTTTTGAGCTCAGAAAACAAGCATTTCTGAGAACACATCAAAAGAAAGTTAGAGATGGAGTCTCAAACCCAATAAATGATAAGAAAAACCAAAAACCATATAGATAATAGAGCCCTTAAAATGAGATTTTACATATAAAATGTTCAGGATTTATAAGTAGCACTTTCTACAAATATTAAACATTGCATTCAACACAGCTGTCTTATAGGAGACCTGAAGTAACTCACTGCCAAGTCCAAATATTGGATGAGAAAAGAGGATCAAGTTATGATTTTCATCTAGATTATAAAAACAGAAAAATTCCAGCAATTATTCCAAAACACCACTTCGCTCACTTATACCCATCAATCAATACTCTTTCAGTTACAAACAGGAAAAAAAAAAAAAAACTCAGAAGCAGTTGAAACACGATGGAAATGCCTCTGGAAGACTAGAGGTACGAGTGGACTTTACAGTTAGTAAATGTAGCAGTTCCAAATTGCCTCCGGGATTGCCCAGGTTACATTCATGGTTAACATCATCAGCTATTTCTTTCTTGTGGGTTTAAGATGGCAACCTGTAGTCCTGGGTTTACTAGTTTCTTTGTACTTACTTAGAAGAATGGATGTCCCTTTACCCAAAGTCCTTTCCTTCAGGTTGACTGAGCTTAGGTCATATGCCCATTCCAGAGTCAATAACTACACTAAGGGAATTCCACGTACAGATTGGCTTTGACTGGGGATCCTGAATCAATCATTGGCAAGCACAGAATTATCTTGATTAGCTTACACCAATGATTTTTCTTTTTCAACTGAAAGCCACAATAAGAAACAAACAGTCATGCACTGCTTAATGATGGGGATACACTCTAAGAAATGCTGTTAAGTGATTTCATTGTTGTGTGAACATCACAGAATGTATTCACACAAACTAAGACAGCTACAATGTCACTACAATCTTATGAGACCACCATTGTATATGAAATTGGTCACTAATCAAAATATTGTTAGGCAGTACATAACAGTTGTAAGACTCGACACACACACACACAGGCATAGAAGTGCACATTCTGGGGGCTGGGGTTGTGGCTCAGTGGTAAAGTATTCGCCTAGCACATGCAAGGCCGTGGGTTCAATCCTCAGCACCACATGAAAAATAAATAAAATAAAGGTATTGTGTCTAACTACAACTAAAAAATTAATATTTAAAAAAAAGAAGTGCACATTCTGTGAAACACTTATCCTTGTGATACTTAACACATCAAAATGAACTCTGATACATTTTTAATATTACTTATTTAAAAAGTTAGTTGCCACTTAATAAATTGATTTAATGATCCTTTAATAGGTTGTATCCATTTGAAATGACTGGCTCAGCTGATAAAACCTTACACATGAGGCGAGGGTCAAAGTCAGAAACCGGAATGCTGCTGCACAATGAAGAAAAACGGCTAGGGTTGAGGCGTAGCTCAGTGGTAAAGTGCTTGCCTCGCATGTATGAGGCACTGGGCTCAATCCTCAGCACCACGTAAAAATACGTAAAGATACTGTGTGTTCATCTACAACTAAATAAATATTTTTTAAAAAGGACAAGGCTAAATAATTTTTCCAGAATTAACCAAAACTTATCCATTACGTCACCCACAGTGCAACCTTGCATATGTTATCTTATTGGATCTTACAAAAATATTACTGAAAATTCTAAGTCATATGCACATAACAAAATGGAGTTTTGTCTTCTTATTTTATTTATTCATTCTGTGGTACTGGGAATTAAAACCAGCCATCCTACATGTGAGGCAAGTGCTCTACCACAGAGTTACATCCCCAACCCTTGTCTTCTCATTTTAAAACATTCTAAAATTTCTGGAGCCAGGTGCAGTAGTTTGCTCCTGTACTTCCACCTAGCCAGTGCAAACTAGGAGAATCACTTAAGCCCAGGAGTTCAAGACAAGCCTGAGCAACATAGCAAGCTCCATCCTCCCCACAATCACCCCCCAAAGAAAACAACAACAATAAAACTCTAGGATAGAGAGGTTATATTCAGAAACTGTTCACATGGACCAATTTCCCACAAAGGATTTACAGGTATAGCCATCAGATATCATTCCAAAGGATAATCAGAAGAGTAAGTTTTGAAAGAAGGCCAAAGAGATTCTCTTTGGTTCTCAAACACAGGTGATCTTGGGCAATAGTCTAGACATTTTTAGTTATCACAGCTGGGGAGAAAAAAAAGCCAGGCACTTACTAGGTAGAAGCCAGGGATGTTGCTAAACACGTTACAATACACAAGAGAGGCTCCCAAGCACAAATAATTATCTGACATAAAATATTAGCAGAGCCAGAAATGAGTAACTATTACCACCAAAGGTCATTAGCTCATCTCAAGTCCAAATACCACTTTGCAATATAAGAGTATAAGATAAACCTGGACTGTATGTTCTAGTGTTAGAAGCCAAGTTTCACAAGTGAGAGAGAGTGAGGATGAAGCAGAGTCCCCTGTGTTCAGAGTGATAATCATTCTGCATTCCAAAGATAAAATTATCTCACTTGATTGTGGGATTGATTTCTTTTTTACCTCACTATATAATGCAATGCTTTAACAGGAAAGATTTATCAGTGTACATTTGAAGCTTTTGAGTCACAGTCATGAGAATTAGCACAGTACAATAACTGTGACCACAATACAGTTCTGGATATCAAGTAAGAAAAATAAAGAAGAAATTTCTTTCAAGGACCCCACGATAACACACTGGAATAAAAGCAGAAGGCTTTATTCCCCTACTCACTGGATACAATCTTTCGAGTATTTCTTATTTTTTTCTAGATCCTTCATGCTGTTCTCTTCCTGAATAGAATATAAATAATTTGCATCACTCCAGGGTATTCAACAGCCTTTCTTGTTTCTATATGTATTATTATATCCCTATGCTCATCAGGGGGCATCTCAGAGGAAGAAAAAGAAGTGTCTTCAAACTTTGGCCAAAACTTTCTTTCCTGTGTTACTCCATGACTGTCCTCTCCACTCTCCAGCCACAACACACCAGCCAATCTGCTCTACCTCCAATAGACAAGTTCATATACCATACTATGCCTTGCCCAGTTCCAAACCAGGGCTTTTCACTTGTTTCCTCCACTGAAATACTCTTGATTCATAACCTTCCAAGGATTTCTCCTTGTCATTTGTCAGCTTAAATTCCATGCCCTTAGAGAAGCTTTGTATGACTACTAAATCTAAATTGATCTTCCTATCACTCTCTACTATATCAAATTTCCCATGGTTCTTAAGTACTCAGTACCTTTAGATAGCCTTCCTTGTTTGCAGAATTTCTCATTTCATAAAGCCTGCTACCCAAGATAGAAGTCAAAAATCCACTTTCTCAGCAGCCTCATTTGCAAACAGGAAGCATGTATGTGGTTTGTGTTCTGCCAATCAAACACATGGACATGATATTTTGATTAGGAAGAAAAATGATATAACAAAGACGTCATGAGGAATTCATTCTGAAGAACATTTCGGAGTGATAACAATTCTCTTTCAGAAGCAAAAATGGCAGAGGTCCTGGCGGTTGCATCGCATGCTCACCAAAGACAGAGCAAGTTCTAATACCTATTCCCAGGGGCAAAAGCAGTAGAGCCTCCAATGTTTTAGTCTAGTGATATAATTTGGACATTGTTTCTAGATAAGTAGACTCCAAGATGAATTCTCTCGTTTCTCAGAAGACTGTCAGCTATCTCACATCCTTAGAAAAATATTTTTTCCTTAAAAATATTATTATTTTAAGAATATCTGGGCTGGGGATGTGGCTCAAGCGGTAGCGCGCTCGCCTGGCATGCGTGAGGCCCGGGTTCGATCCTCAGCACCACATACAAACAAAGATGTTGTGTCCGCCAAATACTAAAAAATAAATATTGAAATTATCTCTCTCTCTACCTCTCTCTCACACTCTCTCACTCTCTTTTAAAAAAAAAGAATATTTATTATATAAATTATACATTTTATACATATTTATGTGTATTCTCATTTCATATTACATATTACAATATTTTAAAATATTATTATTTTCCCTGCTTATATTAACTAGATTGGGTTCTGCCTTTTACAATGAGCTCTGATTCATTCATTCATTCTTTCTTTCTGCAATACTGCCAATTGAGTCCAGGGCCTTATACATGCTAGGCAAGCACTATACCATTGAGCTTTATATCCAGGCTTTTTTTTTTTTTCCCTCTCTTAAGTTGCTTAGGATGGCCTTGAACTTGTGATCTTCCTGCCTCCATTTCCCCAGTAACTGGGATTACAGGTACACAGCACTGCACCCAGCATAAATTTTTTTCACCAACTTCTTACTACATAATATTGTCTCGTTAATTATTTCATTAACTGGTGGTCGGTCCCTCCACACAAGAATATATACTCCATGAGGACAGAAACATTGTGAATCTTGTTTATTCCTGTAAACCCAGTATTTAGAATAGTGCTTCACATACAAAAGATATTCAAGAAAAATTCAAATCTTCTACTGCTGTACAAATATATACTTAGGAACAAAATGGAAGAATTCAAAATATCAGTGCTACAGGAGTTAAGAGCTAAAAGGCAATAGTATAGACCAGAGAAGTCAAAGTGGCTTTATGAAGGAGTTGACATTTGCATGGAATACTGAAAATATGACTACAATCATGGTGTAGAAAGGAAGATATATGCCTTCCAAAGGACAAGAACTAAAGCATGGCACTGAGAATGAGTGTGGCAAACAGAAATACAAAATTAAGGAAAAGTATGTTGAGCTTAATAAGAAACAATTGACATACAAAATGAGCAAGATTACTAATGGCTCTGAACACTAGACTTGGGGAATGCTGTATTTGATGATTTTTCAAGAACACTAATCCTCAATGAATATTTTCATCTGTTCTTTATTCTAGATGTTATCTGCTATGTAAAACTACAACAGCTACCCACACATTTTCTATGGAGTTCCCTCTCTGAACATCGATGCTCTATATTTATCTGTTCAAGCTGGAAGAAAAAAAGAGAGAAAGAAATTCTTATAATTAATTATCTTGCAACCAAGCTAATACTCAATTTAAAAATCAAACTCTATTACCAAAATGACTTTTGTTTCCCAAACTCCATCCTCAAATCAGATTTCAAAATTTCTCTCAACTCCATTTATCTTTTAGTCTATTTAGAATATTACATGGGTTCCAAAGATGTAAACTATAGAGTTTTGACAAAATAATTTTGTTTTATTTTGCATTAAAGTACATGGACACTCCAAACACAAAAAGATGATCAATTTTATAGTAGAACACTATATATTCTTTTAAGAATCCAACAATTCTTATAACTAACAACCATTAAAAGGCTATATAATTATATTTTATGGTCTTACATAGAGCCAGAAGGGATCTTAGAAAGATTCTTAACCCATTTTTTTCCCATCATCCCAGATGTGGAATACCTATAAAATTTAAATATAGTATATAACATATAATTAAATAATATATAGTATAATTAAATAATCAAAGTATAATAATATTGCAATATGATAATTATAATATATTTACACATACATAAGCTCTACATTATTATTTCCAACCTATTTTAATGCATCTGTGTCAATTTTGTTGAAGTATTCTTAGAATTGAGAACTTGGGACTCAATGAATTAAGTTGGTCTTGAAAAGCAATCTGGCAGTAATTATTAAATGTATTATGTATATATCCTTTAAAACAGTAATCCCACTTCTGACTGTCATAAAAATAATGTACCAGTATATGAGGATATTTACAAGGTGCTTACTATGATGTATACAGTGACAAAATGGGAAACAAAGTAAATTGGTAAAGGATCAGTCAAATAAGGGTAAAGCAATTGCATGGCAGAACCCATACATATGGCATGTTACACAGCCATTAATAACTTAGAGCTATTACTGGCTTAGAGGAAGCTCTACTACTTATTAGTTTTTAAGAAAAACAAGATACAGAACAGAATATGGAATATATTCAGTTTTATAAAACTATAAACAATATCTATAACATGTGCATAAAGAAGTGTTTGATAGGCAGACAAAAAAATTAGGCAAGATCATTATTCAAATATAGGGGAAATATGGAAGGAGATATATAAATCACATAGTTATCTTGGAGTAAAATGAAAGAGGGAGTGGGAAATAAGCAAGATATAGAAAGAAAGAAAAATTCAGTTATATAAAAGTCATGTGTACATACAGAAATTAATATTTTAAATACAAATATGAAATAAGAGTTCTTAGAAACCAGTTTATTCAACTTTCTAGACAATTGAGAAATTCATTTATTCAACACCACTAAAGAGTGCCTATTTTGTGTAATGAACTAAGAAAAGGGCTGGCATCTCCTTTCCAGTTGCAGACCTAGTCTTCACATACTATGCAAGTTGCTCCATGGTTGGTCCCTACCCAATTGAAAGGGTTGTGGTTCAAGGAAGGCAGAAATTCCTTTGTCACCAGACATTTTGAGAGTCATCAACTCCTGCTGTAACCTTCTCCATAAGGCCCCAGGCAGCAACACCACTGGCTCAGTTTCTTTATGAGCAGTGAAGATACTGGTGGCAGCAGGGTCACAGTTTGGGTAGGCCATCTGGGCGGCTCTGGTAAAGGGACAGGAATTTAAAGAACACAACTACAACTCAAGGTTACATATATTGAATGCATGTGTACTTTGTAATTTGTCACATTAGGTCAGGTGTGAGATTTTCTACTTCCAGCATCATATCAATGCTCAAAAAAGTTTCATATTTTGGAGTATTTAGGATTTCAGATTTTTGGATTAAGATGCTCAACCTGTGTATCCACACACGTATATGAAAGAATCATATGCTTCTTTCTTAATATTCTTAGTTACTAAATCTATAGAGAATGGGCTCTCCAAAAGCCTTGGAAGACTCACAGAGTTTTCATTAAAATAAAAGAGTTCCCAAGGATGGTATCTCAAGCAGAAGAACTGTTAACGATGCCCTGAACACCTTTACTGTGATTTGTGCCTGTTACTTATGAGTGTATAAAAATATTGTCAGGGCAGTAGCTAGTTTCGTTTACACAATGATAAAAGCATCATCAGGAAAACATAGGGAAAGAATATCCACCTTTATCATTTTCAAAAGTGCAGATAAAAACAAAGACTATTTTGTTTAGTTTTTGTTTTCTGGTGCTGGAGATGAACCCAAGGCCTGTACACACTAAGCATATGCTCTACCACTGGGCTACACCTCTGGCCCCACAAAATCTATTTTGAAAAGTCTGTTACAAACACAAACACTGATATAGTCACTCCTTGGAATATTATGCTGCCATTAAATGTGTACAACAGATTTGTCAAATATTTGGATAATGCCAAGCAAAGGAAGCAAAATATAGTTACTTGGTTTTATGTAGTTCATATTTATACTTACATAAAACCAAAACTCAGAAGTTAAACTTCATAAAAAGAGGTCTGGAAGGAAATACACAATAATGTTAATAATAGTTGTCTCCAAGTCTTGTGTCTCTTCTCTCTCCTATTTTTCTGTACCTCTTAATTTTTCTATGGTATTTCTTTTAAAATAGGGAAAATAGCTTTTAAATATAGGTAAGCCGATTTATCTTTGATATGGGAAGAATACTTTTTCTCCAGTGTTCAACTGCTTTGAGGAAAGAAAGAATGCAAACTTTAGTTAACAGTAACACAAACCTTTCATTAAGAGAGAGAAAGAGAGAATGGGAGGGAGTGTGACTCAGTGGGAGAGTGCTTGTCTAGTATGTGCAAATCCCTGGGTTCATCTACAGCACCACTAACCCCTTTAAATTGAAATTTAAAGTTGCAATTACCAATAGAAAAAAACAGACTTCTTATCTATTTCTTAATTACTTCTTGGGAAGAAATGACAACTTTTAGTTCAAGCTACTCTTTTCTCTGACCTCTGTTAATCAAATCTAAAACAGAAACAATTTATTACGGTTATGCTTTAAAGATTAATTTTTTTAAAAGTAACTCGTGTTTTCAACTTTGGTTAAAATTTACTTGTAAAAATAGTTAAAAGGGAAGGAAAGGGAAAGGAAAGACAGACTGTCAATAAGCACATTCACATTCAATCCTGCTACCTCATTGTAATGTTGACCATGCCCAGACCAAGTAAAACTGGAGTTTAAATTTTCTTAAAGTAGAAATAGAAAATATTAAGGCAGAATCAGAAGTCAAGAGGAAAAGGCAGCAGCCGGTTTATGAGAAGACACACACCTTTGTAATTAAAATAAATCGGTATGCCATACTAGTCTACACATTTTAATATTTATATAGGAAAAAAATCCTCATAAACCCATTTTGATCTTCAGAAAATTATACAAATTCCTTTTTCTCATTATTTACACACTGCCAAATATATACTTAACCATAAATATTGTTGAGCTCCTCATTAAGGAGCTAAAGTCATAGACTCTTAGAGGGTTTGGGATGTAGCTCAATGGTACAGCACTTGTCTAAAAGGTACAAGGCTCTGGGTTCCATACCCAACATGAAAAAGAAAGAAAGAAAACAAAACAAAAAAAGGAGCTGGGGTTTGTGGCTCACTGGTAGAGTACTTGCCTAGCATGTGTAAGGCACTGGGTTTAATTCTTAGTACCACATGTAAATAAACAAAATTAAAAATAAAGGTCCATCAATGACTTAAAAAAAATATTTAAAAGAAGAAAAAAGAAAGAAAGAAATTTAAAGTTGCAATTTCCAATAACAGGCCCAAACTATTTATAGCATCACAGATATTTTCAATTCAACAAAAATGAAAATCTGCTTTTTCAGCCACAACAGCAAATATAATTATTATCCCCACCCACAGACTACACTGCCTAGAAATAGCAGTAAGGCATCACTACAGCAAGACATCAGGCAGGTACAAAAACACTGTAGTGTATATTGGAAATCATCTCAGAACAACCAGTAAAATAAAATTTTCATACACAAAGGTCACCTTATTGAGAATATGGTATTTGAGCAAAGACTTGAGGGAACTAAGAAATAAGCAAACCTACGTGAGTTCAAGACGAGAGCATTTTAATTACAGGAAACTGCTAATGCAAAGATCCTGTGAGGTGGGTGCATGTATAGTATGTTTGAGAAACAGCAAGGAGGTCAGTCAGCATTGCAAGAACAGAGTGAGTACAAGGAAGAGTGGCAGCAGATGGGAGTCAGAGAGCGAAATGTTCCGCAGTGGTGTGCTGAAGCCGACAATGGCTGGAGAACAGACTGTTGTACATTCTAGAACTTTGAATCAGCCAGTGTGGGAGTAATCACACTAGAAAAAGAAGAAAATGCTATAAATCAGAGGGTTTGCCTGCTTTTAGAACTCCAGCTTATCATTGCTACCTATAAGTCACTTTATGAATTTTGTCTTTCATTCTGAGTGAGATCAGAAGTTGTTAAAAGTGAGGCCGGGGTTGTGGCTCAGTGGTAGAGCACTTGTCTAGCATGCATGAGGCACTGGGTTCAATCCCAGCATCACATAAAATAAAATAAATGTATTGTGTCCATCTATAAATAAAAAAAATTTTTTTAAGTTGTTAGAAGAGTCTCTTGCCTGGCATCATCACTTATTGCTACATTCTGACCATAAGGAAGAAGGCACAAAGCAGGGCAACTAATTTGGAAGCTGTTAATATAACAAGGTAAAATATATTGGTGGCTTGAACCAAAGTACCTGTGGTGAGATAGTAAGAAGTAGTCAAACTCTGGATACAAAAAGATGTTTTGAGTTGAATCAGTATATGGCAATAGTTAACAAGCTTTATGTCTACAAATCAGTAATCTAACTCTAGCCAGGCAAGGTGGCATGAGTCTATAGTTCAGCTTTTTGGGAGGCTGAGGCAGGAAGACTGCTTGAGCCCAACAGTTCATGGTCAGCCTTGGCAGCATGGTGAGACACTATCTAAAAAAATGATAATGATTATAGTTACATTAATATTAACTATTAATAATATTATTGTTATTATCATCATCATTATTATTATATCAAACTCTAATCTAAGCATCGCTCTCGTTCTTGGCTCTAAAATAAGATGGATAGCTGGACTTTTATTTCAAGAAGCTCAAAGAACCTAGCCAGGTGTAGTGGTACACATCTATAATCCCAGCAACTCAGGAGGCTAAGACAAGAGTCACAAGCTCAAGGCTAGAAAACTGGGCAATAAGGTGAAATCCCATTTCAAAAAGATGGTGACAGTGCCAGGCACAATTGTGCATACTTGTAATCCCAGCAGCTCAGGAAGCTGAAGCAGTAGGACATCAAGTTCAAAGCAAACCTCATCAACTTAATAAGGGCCTAAGCAACCTAGTGAGTCCCTGTCTCAAAATAAAAAATGATAATAAAAATTTAAAAAGGACTAGGGATGTGGCTCAGTGGTTAAGCATCCCCGGGTTCAATCCCTGCTATCCACCCCCACAAAAAGAAGGGAGAAGGAGGAGGAAGAATAAGAAACTCAAAAGAACCAAGAAAAAGTCTTTGATGTAGACTGCTATTCAAAATAAATTAAATAAAATCACACATATACATTGCCATATGCAACTTGGAAGTTAGCAAGCAAGCAGCCATTGTTTATCAAAAACATAATCTTTAATATTAAAGATGGATGGGGCTGGGGTTATGGCCCAGTGGTAGAGTGCTCACCTTGCACATGCAAGGCCCTGGGTTCGATCCTTAGCACCACATAAAAATAAATAAATAAATAAATAAAGTTTTAAAAAAAGATGGAAATAGAATTGGAATTCAATTATTGAAAGCCTTGAATATCAGACTAAGGAGAATTTGCATTAAGTTCTATAGGTAGTAGAGAGCTATAGTTTTGTATGGAGAAATGAAATAGTGAGTGAGGTTTTATTTATTTATTTTGTGTGTGTGGTGCTGAGGGCCTGGGGCATGCTAGGTAAGTGCACTATCACTGAGCTATACCCAAGACCTTATTTTAAGTGAGGTTTTAGATAAATCTATCAAGATGATTACTGGAGAAATACTGAAAGTTGGGGTCCTATTTAAGCAAAAGCCTAGAAACATGTTAAGAATATAAACAAGAGGAGCTGGGGGTGGTGGCACACACCTGTAATTCCAGTAACTCAGGAGGCTGAGGCAAGAGGATTCCAAGTTTGAGGCCAGCCTAGGCAACTCCATGAGAGCCTGTCTCAAAAAATAAAAAGGGCTGGGGAAGTAGCTCAGTGGTAGAGCATTCCTAGGTTCAATCCCCAGTACCACACACACACACACACTTAACATGGGGAGAGTACTGATATTTGGAATGCAAAATGCAAGATAAATGAGATGAGAAAGCCAGATTAGGAATTAGTTACTAAATCGAAGGGTAAGATACTGAATATTTAAAAAATAGTGATAGATGGTAAATGTTATGTGAATTTTACCACAATTTTTTTAAAAAGGTGGTATGAAAAGATTACCCAAGAAAATAGAAATGCTAAAATTGATTTTTAACTCCAATAACTGGGTAAACCAAAGGCACCAGTAAGAAAGTCCATTTGGAAAAGGACTCTCTCTATATTCCGTGAGTCAAGTCAAGAGAACATTTAAAATATACACGGGGCAAGACTGAAGCTCATTCACTGACTTAACAAAGACAATCTGCAGGAAGGAGAACATACCACCATCATGAACACACTAATATACCTAAGTCACAATTACTTGGATTACGGCATTTTACTGTAGTAAAAGAGTGGACGAACATTGTGACTTGGTGATTCTACTTAACACAGACCAAGAAGAAAAAAATTCCTCTTCTGAAGCATCAAAAACCTAGGAACAGTAATTTCTAAAAAGCCATAAATACTACCTACTTTATTCATCTTATAACACAAGTAAGACTATAACAGCTCCAGTAATACAATGGCATCCTTCATAACCCTATAATTCTGTCTCCAGTTATTCTAAGACATAAGGTTAATTTGTTTAACTCGTTCTCCATACATCCCTTAAATGTTCACAATGAAATTTTGTGATGTTTTATAATTCCTAATAGTATTTAATATATTTGCATACTTTTTTCCTTGAAGAATAATATGCATATGAAAAGTATATACACTTGTGATACTGGCAAAATTATATTGTTTTATTAGGTATTGTGTGCATGTACCAATATCTAACAACAAATCCCATCAGTATGCACCAATTAAAAAATGTGAGGAAAAAAGTAAATATGCGTGATTATTTTTCACAAGGTGAAAACACCCATGTAACCAGTACATAAATCAAGAAACACAACATTATTAGCATCCCAGTAGCTCCTTCATACCCCATTCCAAACACTTCCCCCAATCCTCACAAGGATAATCAATCTTCTGACTTTTGATACCACAGATTAGTTTTACCTTTTTTTTTTAAATTGTCATAAATGAAATTGCAGAGAATATACTATTAGTATCTAGCTTCTTTTGTTCATTATATTTGGAAGATTCACCAATTTTTATATGTAGCTGTAGTTTGTTCATTCTGGCCACTGTTTAATATTCCTTGTGTGATTATGTCACAACTTATTGACCCATTCTACTATTGATAAGCTTTTGGAGAATTCCAGTTTGGACTATTAGTCCTTCCATGAACACTTTTATCCATGTCTTTTGATGACTACATACATGCACACATTCTGTTGTGTATAAAATCTAACAATGGAAATGCTGAGTCATAGGGCAAGCATGTGTTCAACTTTAGTAAATAACTGAAGAACTTTTAAGAAAGAAATATTTTACGATCTTTATAGTGAAATGTGAATGAGTAATGATTCATTAGAAGGAAGAAAAGCATGTTGAAATAGAATAGTTGATCTACACAGTTCCCAAAAGAGGCAATTTACTTTAGCGTATTTTTACCAGCGATTTAGCATATGACATTTAATGAGAGAAATAATCAAGCTTATCTTCTCTGGAACTGATGATGCTAAAATTTAGAAACAAATAATTGAAGAGCCATTACTATTAATAAGGTAAAGTAACAACTTTCACAACATGTTACAGGAGAATATAAATGTTACAAGTCAGAACTTTGCAGCACTTAAGCCTGTACTTTTTTAAACCAAGTCTTGGAAACTGAAGGAGACCTCAGAACTAATCTAACCTTCAAGTGATAATAGAACTGCTTTCTACCTCAATGAACATGTTAATAAAAATTGATTTATCAATCCCAAAAGAAAAGAAAGGAGGAAATCATTTAACCCTAGAATTGAGAAGGCAATCTGAAGTAATCTGAATCAAGTATTATTTTACTTAATAAAAATAATATATCAAGATTGGTTCATAATAAATTTTAATAAATATGCCACAGCAATGTGAGACGCTAATAACAGGAAAGGTAGGGGGTATAGAAACTGTGTACTACCTTTACTATCTGTAAGTCTAAAACTGTTCTAAAATAAAATGTATTTATAAATGTCCATTTAAACCCATACAACACAAACTGCAGATTATAATGCACCTGCTAAACTCATTCAGAATGCAATCCTGATAAACTTTAAAAGCTTGCTTGCTCGCTCTCTCTCTCTCTCTCTCTCTCTCTCACACACACACACACACACACAAACATACACATATTTTCCATCTATGGGCTTAGATACATAAACAAATAAGTGGAACATTCTATCTATGCAATTTAAGTTTTGCACATAGCTATAAAATTATGAAGAAGGCTCAGACTTCCTTTTTTATGCCATCCGATCTACTTTCTGAGTGTACACTCAAAGCATTGAATGATTCATTAAGAAGCAATCCTCCAGTAATTTCAACCATAAAATAAAATCATCCAAACTCCAAATAAGGTCAACATTTCAACAGTCCTAGCTTTGTGACTTAAATCATCAAGTCTGCTTTTACTTCAGGAAAAATAAAGGAAAAGAAATAGATTATGACTTTCAGCTAGTAAAGAAAACAAGCAGCCGCTAATATGATGTGGGACTTAATAGAAAGAACTTGAGAAGGCAGGCAACCTCAACTGTCATTTTAGCTCTACCACTGATTTACTCTGTGATCCTTGAACATATCTGGTTCCTCAATAACTATGATTGCACATCTATTTTAACTATAAGTCTTCCATGCATTAGGAGGTCTTCCATTATCACTTCTTGACCATACCAGATATCGTAGTGAAATCTTTTTACCCTTTTCTAAAAAAACCTTTAAAGAATCTTAAACAAAATATCCTACCACTGAATGCCAATAAAGAGAAAATATAATGAATGAAAGATGAAGCTCAACTGCCATCATAGCTTTCCATTTCATTTACCTTGTATTAGTAATCATACCACTATTGAAAATAAATATTATTTGCTAGTCAGCAACATTTTGACATACTCCTGGAAGCCTATTTGACTGTGATTCTAGCAAGTTTGTATTTAAAAACAAACTAACATTTGGTTCCTCTAACTTGGTCAGTTGACAAACTTTTTATTAAAGAACCAGATAATAAATATTTATGCTTTACAGACCATAAGCTCTCTGTGGCAACAACTCTACTCTGCTGTAATACAAGGGAAGCCACAGACAACATGTAAATGAATGAACCTGTGTTTCAATAAAAGCTTATAACACAAATAGGACTATAACAGCTCCAGTAATACAATGGCTCCCTTCATAATCTTATATTTCTGTGCCCACTTAGAAAAAGGCATAAGGTTGATTTGTTTAACTCTCCATACATCCCTTAAACATATGTTAAATGTATCTTTGCTTGTTTACAAAAACAAGCAGCAGTTTCAACTATCATTTGCCAATCCTAGTTCTATACTCACAGTGGGTAGGGAAATCAACTGGAAAGATAAACTTTGTAAAACCACATCATAAGTTCACACTGAAATAAACTGTTTTGTTTGCTGGGAGAAAATGCTTATGAATCATGATCTTGACATACCTGTCAATGTTCAAGTTTCCCCTGCGTGAACACGTCATATCACCAATACCTAAGACAGAGCAGGAAAACACTCTCCCTTACATTGTTGTTATGATATAACAGGGGATGTGTTAATTTATATAGGCAAAATTTACAGGATGACCTGCAAAAGTAAAATACCAGGTTTTAGCAACTTTAGCAACAAACACAGAAACCCAAACCTGATTAATGTCAACCATGACTTCTTCCATATAAGATAATTAAGATAAGTATCAAGGTCATTGGCTTCCCGGAAGAGCTCTTCTGTTTTCATGCAACCCAGTTGTTTTAAACCAACAAACTCTTGGTCATCCATAACCTGTTAAACTTCCAGGAGGCCAGAATAACTACTTAAGCTAACAATTCTGATTTATTCTGAGATGGGGCTGCTCATAGTATGAATGTTCAAGCAAGGATCAAATCTATCATCCCTTCAGGTCTACCTCAGCAAAAATGTTCCATTCTGCAACAGTCACCTCACTAAACTCATCCCCAAGTTAGCTACCAGGTGTTCAACAGCAGGCTGGAGCAAAGAGCCAACCCACAAGGATCAAGCAAGTGCCTTTTTAAAAACTAATCATAAGAAATTTCTCTACATGGCTTTGCAAAGTAAGCAAAAACCATGCCAAATAGTAAAAAAGGCACTTACTTGACTCCCACAGGCCAGCTCCACACTCTAGCAGCTAAGATGTCACTGGCATGGTACATGGAGAGTGAGGTGGAAACGATATCTTGCCAACCACTGTAGGAATGGTAGTGAAAGACCTAAAAGAACAGAAAAAAGTAAAGTCAATGTCAAAGGTAAAGGCCCTCTTGAGCCTGCTAACATGGGTACTGCAGCATATAATGCCAAATAAGAAAAGAAAGTCTGAAAAACCTTGATTAGGTTATTCTTAGTTACCAGTTATTACAGTGACCCTTAGAACAAGAAAGTACTTCTAAAAGAATATAAATTGTAACCTAGAATTAATCCAGACTGATTATGAGAAACTGTTATACTTTATTTCTCTGAATTATCACATGGTAAATCCAAGCAAACGTAAAATTTGGGAACAACAAATCATATAAACTAATACTTTCTCTCTTTTTTTGTATAGAACACTTCACAAATTTGCATGTCATCCTTGAACAGGGGCCATGCTAATCTTCTCTGTATCATTCCAATTTTAGTATATGTGCTGCTGAAGTGAGCACATAAACTAATACTTTTAGAAATACTCTTAACTACCTTTTTTGTTGTTTTGTTTTGTTTTTAATTTTTGCAGTGCTGGGGATGGAACCCAGGGACTCACACACTAGGCAAGGGCTTTACCTCTGATCTATATGTCCCCAACCCTTGAAATACTTTTATATTAAAGAAGAAAAAAAATTTTCACCGTATCTATAAAAAACTGATAGAACTCTAATAATTGATGAGAAAATAAGGAAAAAAAACATGTTTTGATTAAAAGGAATTTTGACAACAGACACTTTGGGCTATTCAAATTCATTCACAAAAAAGAGAAACCTTGGTTCATTCAAAAGAAAAAACATCCAATTCACTTGCCTACCTATACAATTCTCTGGAATAGGGGTTCTGTTTGAAAATGACTGGAGATCATTCCAAACCAAGAATAAAAATAAAAGAAGTCCTTTCCCATACCACTATCTTCTCTCCCCACACCTACATTATGCATGGGCTTTAAAAAAAAAAAACAACGTGTGACTAGCAAGAAAAGCAACAGTGAAAAAACAAAAATCAAAAATCATTCTTAATTCTTAATCATTCTCCTCCATGATTCATTCCAACAAAAATAACAATAATAATAACTCTTCCTTTGCTGGAGATCCATTCAGCACCCTTTCTTTCAAAACTATGGAAGAAACAAACAGGTCCCAGAGTTTAATTATTTTTAAGGATCCAGAATCTATCCCCCCACCCAAAAAAAAAAAAAAAAAACCCCAAAGATAATTTTTCATTCTCAATAAGTTTTAACCAAAAGACTGTTCTTACATGACCCCTAGTTCTAATATGCTTAAAACTGGCCACTCTTGTTAACAGACAATCTGGTGTTTCAAATTGCCCAGGTCCCAATTAATTTAATTAGAAGAAGATATTCGGTGTTAATAGCATATCTGGCCAGACTACAGTTTGAGTGCCTAAGTAACATTTTCTTCTTAATTTTGGCTGCTGTTTGCTTTGCCTTAGCTACCATCCCTGGAAAGCATCCCATTTATTAGTGTTTCCCTAGCTGCCTCAGCATTTCTGGTTAATGCACTATATAGCAAATCATTTGGCGGGACAACCTGAATGAAGCTCTGCACTATGTATTCTGTAAAAATGCTCAAACCATTATCAAGGTTTTGCAAAAGAAAAACAGCATGAAATTGAGAAGATAAAATCTATCAGAGATTGTCTTTTTAAAACTATAACTACAAAGTAAGAATAAACATGGATTAATATGTTTATTATTAAAACAAATATTTATTTCACACCAACTATATCTCCTCTTTCCTAGACCTCATTTTTCCTCTGGCTTGCTCCATAAAACTACAATACAATTCAAGAACAATCTTTTTACCATAAGAGGCACATATCCTTTTACAAACTGGGCAGATAGTATCCAAATAGCATATAATTCCAAACACTCAGAAAGAAACAATGAATTAATGCCAACAAGTTTCCATTCACTGCCAGTCTGCACTTGAAAAATCTGAGAATTTTAGTGAAGTAAACCAAGCTTTTTGCTGCAGCAGCTCAATCCCTCACGAGCTTGCTGTATTACAGCAGATGTTATTCTGCATTTTGCATAAGACATATTCATCTGTGTAATGAAACATTACCCTTCTCTGTCTCCTCTGGGGGAAGTACAAAGGGTTTTCCCAGGATTATGATAAATGGGACTGCACACCAAAAAAGGAAACTGGCTTTTCTCAAAGTCAAAACAACATTCCTTTTCCAACTTAAAAAATGACATAATAGACTTCTCTTTCCTGCCCCTCAAAATATTAAGCTAAAAACACATTCAGACAACAGGAGAATGACTAAATACATGAAATAGAGACAGAAATGCCACAAAGTAGTTAAAAATGAATGAACCAGAACCACATGTATCAACTAAACATTTTTAAGATATTAAGCAAAAAGAATAACCTGCAGAAGAATACATCATGTAATATCTTCTAAACAAAGTTGTAAAACATCTTTATAATACTATATAAGGTTTATAGATACAAATTTATACAGCAAAAGGATAAATGCATGCATGGAGAGTAAACACAATGTAATTTCCTTTCCACCCCTAGAAGAAAAGAAAACCCTCTGCTAATAGAAGGCCTTTCCAAGTGTGCTCATTCGAGAGCATGCTCTTCAGCAGTTTCTTCTGTCTTTTCTTCCACCGGTGCCATGATTTTCTGATGCTGGCAGGGCCACAGCTTGTCTCTGTTTTTAATCCGCCCAAAATACTCATTTTATTATAGTTCCCTTTCACTCTCCTTTTACTGCTAACAGCTCTAGCAATCATTAAAAAGAAAGTCATTACACATTTAAAGCTTGCCCAACTTTGCGGCACTTGCTCATACTAAGAACCTGAATTCATTCTGAATCAAAGACCAATGCAGAGTGAGATATTAAAACTAAAGAAAGCACTGAGTAGAGTTCAGCTCTATAAAACAAATGAATTTTCCACAATTCTGTAATACCATGTTATACTAAAGTCCTATTTTGCCATCTCGACTATGCTTAAACACTTTGTTTTGAGGCTTAAGTGAGAACTGAAAATTTTAAAATTTTGTCTAATGTTTCACTTTCTTTGGGGTTTAAAAAAAATAAAATATAGAAGGATGTGATGGTCAACATCTATAATCCCAGCTACTGAGAAGTCTGAGGCAGGAGGCACACAAGTTCAAGGCCAGCCTCAGCAACTTAGCAAGACATTGACTCAAAATAAAAAACAGCTGGGGCTGGGGCTGTAGCTCAGTGGTAGAGCGCCCGCCTTGTACCTGTGAGGCACTGGATTTGATTCTCAGCACCGCATAAAAATAAATAAAGACATTGTATCCAACTACAAAAAAAAAAAAAAAAAACAGCTGGTATGTAGCTCAATGGTAGAGTATCCCTGGGTTCAATCCCCAGTACCATTTTAAAAAATAAATAAATAAAATTACTAATATGTACACATGTAATATCAGGCATGTGAACTCTATATAGGTAGTTGTAAACACAATCACCATCAAAGTTTGTGATATAAAAAAAAAAAAATCATTCATTTTTACTATCTATTCAGCAGCTTCTATCACTAGGCCCCCAAAATCAGAAGAGGAACAAAAGAAATTGGCAGATCAACAGGGACATAAGAAGGTGATCTTCTAAAAAAAAAAAAAAAGAAGAAGGTGATCTTCTGTTTACAAGGAAAAAAAAATAAGGAATTCCATAAAAAGCAAATTTCTGAAAAACCTTCAATCTTCTCCTGTGTTTTACTATTTCCACTACATTGAAACTATCTTTAAATACATTTTGTAAAGTATTCTGACATCTGTATTCTATTTTAAAATTTAAAAAAACAGGTTTTTATCACATTTAGCCACTTGCCACAGCATTGCTTCATGGCAGCTAGCAGAATTCTAGCAGTACAAGATACAGAATTCAGTAATGGCAGAATGGAAATTCAGAAGGTTAGATAACCTCCCTGTGCTGGGGTTGTGACTCAATGGTAGAGCTCTTGCCTAACACATGTAAGGCACTGGGTTTGATCCTCAGCACCACATAAAAATAAATAAATAAAGTTTAAAAAATAAGATAAACACCCCCCAAAATCTGTCATCTTTGGAAATATATATATGTAAAGAATCTAAAGTTGGCAGTACCATTTTCAAATAGTTCCTTTCTCTCCCTTGCAGTGTCTAGCACTGCCCAACCCCCACCAATACATACCATGATGTTATTCTATCATTCCTTAAATTGCTTTCAATTTTTGTTTGCTTGTTGGTTTTTCTTTGCAGTGTTAGGAATTGAACCTAGCCAAGCACTCTAACACTAAGCTATATCCCTAGCCTGCCTTTAAATAACCACTTTATAATCATTTCTCACTACTACTATTACTTAGCCTTTTATATAGTCCTGCTTGTTTCAGCATAATGTGAACTGTTTTTAAAACTCCTAGCTGCCGTGTAAATAAGAAAGGTTATTCCTTCTTGACATTTCTACGATCTCTACTACTGTAGTGTCTGGGCTACAGGAGTAGATGATCTACAGCTATATTTTCCCAAAGGTTAAAGGATTTAGACAATGGTCTCTAGGACTGTTAACTCACCAGTTCTGATAGTTCATCCAACAATGATAGTGTCTACAATCTGACACTGTACTAGGATCCACGGAGCTGGAAGGATTTATGCCTCTAAGGTACTAGGGGCAACTAATGACTTACTTACCAAGGTTTTCAAAATGAGAATTCCAATAGCATAACTACAAAGGAAAACAAAATTTTCTATTTCGGTCTGGTAGCCACGACTCAATTAATTTATCAGTATTATCCAATCTCACTTTAATAGTCATCCATAACTACTTTGTCTCTTCTCCCAACACTCTGGACTCCCTACCACATCTTCACCTCTCTCTCCACTCCTTCCATAGTTTGAAATGGAGAAAAAAAAAGACAATAAAAGATGAGGCTAAGGCTAATGAATCATTTATGGTGAATGAATACAGAGTAAACCGGCATGTATAAGGTACTGGGTTCGATCTTCAGCACCACATAAAAACAAATAAATAAAATAAAAAATATTTGGGGCATGTTATTCCCTTAAAAAAAGAAATGTATCTTATAAATGAATTAGTAAGTTCTTCAGGTTCACCTAATCAAGCATCCTTATTTAACTGATAAAAATAGCAAGATTTGGGGCTGGGGTTGTGGCTCAATGGTAGAGCGCTTGACTAGCACGTGCGAGGCCCCGAGTTCGATCCTCAGCACCATTTAAAAATAAATAAACAAAATAAAGGTATTGTGTACAACTAAAAAGTAAATATTAAAAAAATAGCAAGATTAAGTGACTTGTCCAAGATCAAATAGCCTTTTTTTGTTTTGTCTTATTTTTGTTGTGGTACTAGAAATTGAACTCAGGGCTTTGCACATGCAAGACAACTGCTCTAATACTGAACTACACTCCAGCCTCCACGATCAAATAGCAAGTTAATGAAAGACAGAGGAACGGAACTCAAATTCCTGACTATTATAACACATATCATCAAATCCTCTTCAATTACTTTTATTTTGGACACACACACACACACACACACTATCACCTCTTTATTTATCTATTTCAGAACTAACAGAAATTTTCTGTGATGGTACACCAATCCTTTGCTCATCAGATTTCAAAAATCTCACCAACTAAGTTGCAAATATAACCTCTTCTGGTAGAGTAGATATTGCAGTGTCTCTTAAAAACTTGTGGTTATGGAAGTCTACAGCTATTTTTGTATTATACTAGCTAGAAGACTGAAGAATTTATGCGTTCTAAATAAACCAATCAAGTAAGCTACCTAGTCAATTAAAATGATAGAGAATCACTCCAAATCATTTTTATTTTAGTTGTAAATGGACACAATACCTTTATTTTATTTGTTTATTTTTATGTGGTGTCAGGAATCAAACCCAGTGCCTCATGCATGCTAGGTAAGCGTTCTACCACTGAGCCACAACTCTGGCCCCAAATCATTTTATTTTAATGTTTATACCTCTTGAGAGACTGGGGTGGTAGAAGCAATAGGAATCTCATATATTTACATTTCTAATGTGGAAATGAAGATTGCTAAAATTTTAGGAAAAAAAGATTTCATACTTAGGAAAATCTACTTACAACAGGAAAGAGACAGTGTCCTATTGCACAGTAGGGTGACTAGATAAATGAAACAATATTGCAATGTTTTGCCACATAGAAATAATAAATGTTTGAAGAGATGGATATATTTTTACACTGATTTGAATGTCACATAATATATACATGTATCAAAGCATCACACAGTACCCCATTAATAGTATAATTTTATGTGTCGATTAAACAAATTAAAAGGGGGAAAAAAGGTCAATATTTCCTAAAGTGAATCAAAACAAGTTAAGGTAATTAGAGCTTTTTATCAACTCATATATTACAAAAATGGAGAGTTAACAAGAACAAAGTCAAAGAAAATTACACAAAGTATTCCTTTAATTAGTGAACATAATATTAAGAGCTACTACACAACGCTTTAGAAGTCTGTAATATACAGAATGCACTCCTTCAACAAAGATTTGCTGAGTGCTTTTCATGCTGTGTGTACCTTTTCTTACTGCTGTGCAGATCTTCCAAATTCTACGGGGAAAGGAAGGAGAGGTAGGAACATGAGAATAAGGTGGGTATCTGATTTGATATATAAATTTTTAAATCTCAAATATAATTAAACACAACAATACATTTTAAAATACAAAATTAGAGGTATAGAAAAGATAATAAAGCATTTTAACATTACTATAAAAATGAATACTTCAAAGAAGGTCAAGAAATAAAGTTTTAGGGCCTGAGTAATAAAGTCAGACTTAAGCTGAATTGCCCTTCTCCCTGGTAATAGCTAAAGGATAGGCCATATCCAGTCATCAAGTTCTATCAATTTTATTTCTAAAATCTCCCTCTTCTCTATTCCCTTTTCTCTAACCCCAATGCTACTGTCCTAATTCAGGCATCTCTAGCCTGGTCCATTGAGCTGCTCCTCACTGCTCTCTCTGCTTCTTTGGTCCCATCTTTTCCACCCACCCCTCATACCTGCTGACAGAGTGACCTACCTAAAAGCACGAATCTAAATCAATAGGTTCTCCTATTTAATTCTTCAGCAGCTCATCTACCGACAAGCAGTTTTTCAGACTGTAGCTTAAGTTGTTCAATTTAGAAGCATCCCCACCAGTATTTCTTTAACAAAACAGAATCTATGCATACTCTCTTGAGACTTTTCTTTCGTTTTAGCAGCACATAATGTGCACACATACTGGATCCTGATGTAAAAATGCAAAATGTACTATGGGGGTTGAAATACAATGGACACACAGAACAAAATTTCAACTCCTTTATGGATTTCTTCACTATTACAGTCTCATCCCTCCCCTTCAGTACAGTGGTTAAGAGTCAGACTCTGAAGCCAGGCTGTTTGGGTTGATATGTCAGATATACCATTTGCTAGCTGTGTGATCCTGGACAAGTCATTTACTGTGTGTCATTTATGAGCTGCAATCCTATGCAAATTACTTAAACAATGTGATCTGTAAAATAAGGATAACACAATACTCATGCCATGCAAGAATTAATGGAGAAAAACAATGTAGAGCTTGGCACTTGTGTACTTCATAAATATTAACTATAACTGGTATCATTAGTACCATCCAGCCTAATCTCCAACTATTCTTGCCCATACTCGGGTTGCATGTAACAAACTACTGACTGCTTCTCAAATACATCTTACTCCTTCTTGCCAACAACAATTTTCCAGTCTGTCACACGCTATATTTTCTCACGTTTCAGCTCAAGCAATATTTCCTCTGTGAGGTCTTCCACAGCTCCAAAAGGGCTCCCTGAATGCTTATTCCCAGAGAGCCTCCATCAGGAAAAACAAATCAGCAGCACAGCCAGTTACAGTGTTTCACAATGTCCCCTGGCTAAACTGTGCAAAGTCTTGTAGGACCAGCACCTAGCACAGTGTCTCATAAAAGGATGAGTTCCATAGATATTTTCTGAATGACTAACTCCAGATTATTGGACCTTTCTAGGTCTTCATTGTTCATCTGCACCAGAGTAGTACTTTGCCTAAAGGATTTTTGTGTAATACAATAGAAGTGATTTCTTAAAAAGTGTCTGGTATTCAAGCAATACTCAATAATTGCCAGATTTACTGGAATTCTTTAGCATTCCAAACTTAACTACCATGAACCCCATGAGGGATGGATATACCTTAGACTATATTTAAGAAATGTAGTGAGTGAGAAGGACCTTGAGATCTCTTGGAAGAAAACTGCAGTAGATGCATGAGAAAGAAACAAAGGTGAAGGAGCAGATGAAGAGGAAGGAGGACTCACGCTGTCAGTCAGTATGGTATAGCTTTAGTTCTTGCCAGACCTTGGCTTAAATCCAAAGCCATTTGTCCTGCCTATCTTTGCATCGCTGGCACTAGAACAGCTCATGACACCTAGGAACAAGTGAACCTATATCATTCTCAATTTTCTCATCTATAAAACTAGAATAATAATACCTTTCCTAGGGTTATGATGAACATTTTAAAAATAATGCCATCAGATCTTAGACGCTTTCTTCTATGTGTCTGTATTTATAGAGATCAGGTAGTTCAAGCTAACAAATCTCTCTCTCCCTATTAGACAAATTATCAGTTACATTAACTTTCTCTAAACTAAAGTTTAAAGCAGACACTAATACTCTTAAATATACTGTAACATTACTTACTACAGATTAAGTAAGAAGCACAATGACGTTGTGGCTCGGCAGTAGAGTGCTTGCCTTGCACATGTGAGGCACTGGGTTGGATCCTCAGCACCACATAAAAATAAATAAATAAAATAAAGTTATGTCACTTTACAAGTAAAAAAGAAGAAGAAGCAGCAGCACAATGAAGACCTGTCTTACAAGGTAATAAATAAGTTTTTAAAAGATCTTGCTAGCTGTAAGGCAATGCAGTTCAGGACTGCATATTTTCACTATCCTCTAGACAACATAATATACCCTAATGGATACCTCAGCAATTTTCCAGTGATTATTACAAGAACTCCTCAAATAACAAAATGGATGATAAATAACAAGTAAAAAAAAATGTAAAAATTGAAAACCTTAGTAACAAAGCATGAGAAGTAAACACACCACTCTTTTAAGTTAATAAATATGACTAATGTTGCTAAAAAAAAAAAAAAAACCTTTGGAAAAATTTTTAAGAGAGGTGGTATAATGCAATGTCACATTATCCAGTTATTCCAGAACTGCATTAGAAAAGTTTAGCTTTAGCATGCTATTAGGCCCAGTTGGTAATATAATTTACCAAGTTACATTTTCATCAACATAAAAGATTCAAGCCTATACATGGTTTGTGGGCCAATAATTCACTAATTAAAATTAATTTGCTTTAAGTCAACTTTCATTTTACACAGGCTGTCTTACTGCAAGCATTTAACAAAGTGCAACGAAATAAATGAATTATTTCCTTTTGTTTTCAACCTGCAGAGGGCAGACTTTTTTTTTAAGAGATGTCAGCTTGATCTAATTCAGAAAGTACTTATCAAGACTGAGTCTGAGTTGGGCTACATGGGTAGAATGTTTGGATATGAAATGTTCCCCCAAAGGGTTTGTGTTAAATCCTTGGCCCACCAGAGCAGCAATAGACCCTTCAATGAGGTGACTGGATCATGGGAGCTCTAATTTCACCAATGGTTGAATTCTTTGATGAATTTATATCTTAATGGGCTATTGGGAGGCAATGGAAACTTTAGAAGGTGGGGCTTAGTAGGTTATTGGGGGCTATATATTTTACCTCAGCTTTTCTGCCACCATGATGTACTATCTCACCACAGGCCCAGAAACAATAGAGACAAGTAACCATGGGCTGAAACCATAAGCCAAAATAAATGTTTCCTCCTTTAAGTTGATTTTCTCAGGTATTTTGTCAAAGCAATAGAAAGCTGACTAACACAGGTACTTACTCTAAAAATCTGACCCAAATTCACTTTTTAAAACCAGTCTTAGTAAATTTTTTAAATAAAGCACAGTATTGTATAACTTAGTAGGGAAATAACTAAGAAAACCAGATGATCGGTTTTCAGGTCTTCTAGAAGCCATCTCACCACTGTTGCTCTCATTTCCTCAACAGTCACTCTGAGCTCTAATTCTAGAATTCTGTAAAGTATACATTCTCCACAATAACATCTTCCTTTTCCTCACAACATGTTAGTCTAGTAAATCAAACATATTTATGAATCCTGATTGGACATTAGTCAGTCAAATAAAGGATTCAAAACCTGAGACTAAGAAGATATTCCAAGATATTAAAAGGTAATCTTAACCTTAACCACAGAAAAACAAATAATTTTTAAGAAAACCTGTAGGGGCACAGAGCTAGAATGTGAAAAGAAATAAAACAACACCCCAGCAGTTATTCGTTTTTTGGAGGACGGGTGGTGCCGGGGATTGAACTCAGGGACCCTTGACCACTGAGCCACATCCCAGTCCTATTTTGTACTTTATTTAGAGACAGGGTCTCACTGAGTTGCTTAGCACCTCACTTTTGCTGAGGCTGGCTTTGAACTTGCAATCCTCCTGCCTCAGCCTCCCAAGACACAAGGATTACATGAGCCACTGCACCCAGCTCCAGCAGTTATACTTAAAATGGTATTAATGAAGTTCTTGTAGAAATCTTTCATTTCAGCAGGGAGACAGCCCCCCAAAACAGAAAACAATTGGCAGTCAATGTACTGTCTTAGACAACATCATTGTTATTGATTTTGTTTGTTTTTGTAGTATTGGGGATTGAACCCAAGGCCTTGCATATGCTAGCTAAGCACTCTACCACTGAGTTACATTCCCAATCCCTTTTTTTTTTTTTTTTTAAATAGTCTCACTAAATTACCCAGGCTGGCCTTCAGCTTGTGATCCTCCTCCTGCCTCAGCCTCAAGAAGTTGGGATTACAGAAATGCACCACAATGCCCAGCTTCCAATATACCATTATTTGATTGTGGTTGGTTTGTTGGAGTACTGGGAATTGAACCCTGGGGCCTTCTACCACTGAGGTACATCCCCAGCCCTTTATTATTTTTTATTTTGAGAAAGGGTCTTGCTAAATTGCTGAGGCTGGCCTTGACCTTGCAATCCTCCTGCCTCAGTCTCCTGAACTGCTGAAATTATAGGCATATGCCAACATGCCAAGCTAATTACACAATTCTTGCTGCTGTATTTTCTATTTAAGTTTCCTGTTAGAGTACTCTGAGTTCCATAAAAAGCATACAATAGTCCTTTGAGACTCAGAAAAATTCAAATAATCAGAATTTGTTGAATGCATCCAAGTTCATTCACTCAAATATTTTACAGTAAAATTTTAAGATGAATAAAAAAATGTTTGCTTCCTTAAAAAAAAAAAAAGAAGCCTGTTCTAAACATATTTATCTTCACTCTCAAAATCTTAGTATAGTAGAATAGTAACAATAACAAATTTGGAATCTGATTCAAGTATATACTTATAATAATCTGGTTAATTATCATACTTTTGCTGACTAGGGACAGAAAGTTAGTGAACACTACAAACTACTCCAATGGTACCAATTCTTTTCACCAATTTAACCTCAAGAAGTACAACATGCAATGGAAGATAGAACTGGCAATACCAAGCTTAAAGCAATTACCCAAATTCAGCTCCCTAAACAACAGACTATTAAACAAGTTGGGGGCAGGTAAGATATACATCTTTGTTTTCTCTCTCCAGTAAGATAAGATGCCAACAAATGAAACATTTAGAGAACAAGACAATGTCAATCTGTGTCCTAAAGATAATAAAACCTATCAGAATTCAGAGAAGACAGAACAGAGAGGAAAGGGATCAAGAGTCAGGAATCACTGGGCATGATGGTATACATCTGTAATCCTAGCTACTCAGGAGACTGAGGCAGGAGGATCGAAAGTTCCAGGCCAGCCTGGGCAATTAAAGGTTGGGGATATAGTCATTAGTAAAGCACTCTTGGATTTAATCCCCAGTACCAAAGGTTTTTTAAAAAATAAGAGCCAGGAATCACACATATAAAGATTCAGACTAGAACTTATTGAATGCATCTCTATTTAAAGGAATTTTAATACCAGTTCTGTTTTTTAACCACAAACATAATCTAAAAGGGATTTAGCAAAAATGTTGGATTCAAAAGAAGTTGTAGCCAGGTGCATACTGTAGTCCCAGTTACTAAGCAGGCTGAAGCAGGACAATCAAGAGCTCGAGGCCATTCTGGGCAAACTAAATAACATAGACCCTGTCTCAAAATAAACCAAAATAGGATTTGCAGATCACAGTCTCTACCCTAAAATAAATGTTAGAGGTTTGAGGAGGGATTATGAGTGAAGGCTGAAATTAAGATACAAAAACTACATAAACTTTTATACAGATGTATGGGACACTTAGGGACAGTGCAGAGATAGGTTTGAGTACAGTGGAGTATCTGCTGCAGAGGATCTGGCAAAGGAAGATTAGGCCAGACCATCAAAACTCAATAAAAAACTATGATTGGTGTCAGGCAATATGAACTCATTAAAACTTTCAGTCTTAGCTGGGAGAGTATCACTGTCAAAGAACTGCAAAGGGTAAAGTAGAGCAGGACAGCTACAAACTGTCACAGTACAATGAAAAGAAAGAGATTTAGTAATTCACAGCAGTTGATCAGTAGGAAACACCAACAGTCAAGACTGTCCTAATCAGAGATGAGACAGTTTGATTTAGCAAAGAATTTTCAGCCCACAATGAAAGGCAGTGCCCCTTGAAAATAGCAGCCACCTTCACTTGCCATACAGAAAGGAAAACAGCAAACATAACAGTCTCAGTTACAGTCACAATCTGGACAGCAATAACAGGTTCTTCACACAGGAAGGGAAAAATTACATTACATGGTGCTAAAAATATTGAAAAAGCCACTATACCTTTACTCCCATTTACTCAGTTGAAAAATTTTTTAAAGCTGAGTACAGTGGCACATACCTACTGTCACAGCTACTTGGGAGGCTGAGGCAGATAGAACTCTTGAACCCAGGAGTTAGAGGCCAGCCTGGACAATATCTCAAACATCTAACGGTTACCACCTCAAAAAAATAAATAAATAAATAAAAGGCCAGGCATGGTGACACACACCTGTAATCCCAGATACTCACCAATAATCCCATCTACTCAGGAGGCTGAGGCAGGAGAATCACAAATTCAAGGCCAGCCCAGGTAACTCAGTGAGACTTTGTCTCAAAATAAAAAACAAAAAGGGCTGGGGATGTAGCTCAGTGACAGAGAACCTTGGGTTCAATTCCTAGTACTGGGGGAGGGGGGAAATAATATTTTAATCATTGAAAGATGTTTTAATGGGGGGGAAATTATGTTTCTAACTCTGCAATTGCATTTACCAATCAGCTGAACTACTGTATCACATTGAACTCATTCACCAAACTTAGAAAAGATGCATTTCCAAAAATATGACAAAAAATTAAGCAGTACTATAATAGATTATGTTCCCCTGCTCTAATTTACCATACCCACTACAGCAGAACAAAAGTGGCACAAGTTGGACTTGTGATCCAGGCCAATGCAGAGTGCCATCTGCTGCACACACACAGGATGTCTCCTGTGCAAGAGTCAATCTTAGTGTCTCTCATGTACCTTCTTATAAGAACATCTATTCTTTCCAGAAAGTTGTTTATTACCACATTGACCTAATACACGTGCCTCAAATCACATCTATTAACGGAATTCGAAATACCAATAATTTTTGTAACAGACAATTAGTTAATTTTATAAGGGAGGTCAAAGATGAAAAGGAACAATTGCAGTTATAATAAAAACAACACAACAAGGAGGTCATAATATCTGGGGTGAGTAGGAGTCCTATAACTATTACATGACAGCTGTGTTAATCTCAGCCTAGTTTCTCTCCTTTCTGGGCCTCAATTTCAGGCAAGAAATATCAAGAATTTAATCTCTAACAGATAATTTTCAAATTGTCTGCTGAGGAATCATAGAATATCAGATGGAGACAGCAGGTCACATGATGACTTTAGAGCAATCACAGAAAAAATTGAAAATTCATTTACACATTTTAAATAATAAGATTCAACTTTTTTTCAAAATCTTAGAATTCTGAGTTCATTTACAAGTCACCATTCCCATGACAACACTTCTGTCCTTCAGAAATAACACTTCATTGTAAATGTACTTTCAGTTACAAATTCAGCACATCAGTTTTACCCATCCCAGAATAGCACAGAAGAACACTTTCCCAAAGTATCCCCACAAGGAAGACACTCACAGCCTGATGCATTCACACAGTCGAAAATCTATGAAACACAATTTTAAAATGCTACATGAATACCACACCCAAACAGTATTAAAAACAAACTGTGCAAAGTCAGACAATGTCTTATCAAAAAGCAGAGAGAAAGACAACTTGGGAAGTCTTTAAATATAGTTTGGGAGAGAGAGGAATACAATCAGATTTTGGGGTCACCTTATGTTTTTAAGAGAACAAAACACATAATTCGAGGCTATGAAACACACAAATGTAAACTGAACTAAAGAAAAGCTCGGCTCTCACCCAAAAGCTTCAGCAAAGCAATATGCCTGTACGCTAAATATGAAAAAGTGCAATTTTCTCACAGGAATTAAGATAGGGTCCATAACATTGACTAATAATAGCAATACTATCTTGCATTTGCAGAGCATCAGTTCTTTTCACAGCTCTTTCAACAATTTATGCTATCATGGGTCTGAGGGTATCTTCTCTGAAAACATGCAGTTGTTTCCTCTTAAGAGCTACATGATCAGAACAAGACAGGTGATGTGTTTGTTGAGAACTGAAGGCACTAGTTCCTCCCATTAAGCTGTCTGCAGTGATCATCCTTTTTACCTACCACACTACACGACTTAGCCCTAGGAAATAAAATCTACACTCATTCTCTCTGAGTTGGCCAGAGCCCAATACATATGGGTCTAGAAAGTCCAAAGGAACGGAACCTGCTGACTTGTTAGGTCAAGAACTCCCTGCCAAGTTGATCTTTTACAAATTAAAAAAAGAAATCTCTCACCCTCTTCCTCCTACCCACCCCTCCCAGCTCCCGGCACACACCCCAAGGCTGTTCAAATAGAAACTCCCTTTCATTGCCAGCCAATGAAACCCAGCAGTAACTGGTTAATACAACCACCAAATCTCTGCCTATGGGAACAACTTGTCATATTCTCTTCCCCTGGGCCTGCTGCCCACCCTTCCTTCTTCAGGCACTTGTGAAGCTCAAAAAACAGCCCTCAGAAAGAACCACTGAGGACCTTTAAGGACCCGAGGGGATGGAGCTGGTCTCCTGAAGCAATGCAGCATCCATCTCGAGGAAGCTGGCCCCCGTGCACACACACATGCAGGAAGTCAGAGAGGGGGATAAAGTTTGATTTTCCTTCTTGGCCGTTCCCCTAGGGCAGAGAGAGGACGAGTGAGCAGCCCCGCTGGGGTCCTGGGTTGCTCTCCGGGGACAGTTTCCAGCAGCATGGCACTGCCACTCTTCTGACACATACACAAGGCAGCCGCGGCAACTTAGGACACCCCAACCCGCCAAGAGGAGGAGGGACAACTTGCACGGGGCTCAGTTCGGAGCATTGGGGCAGAGCTGTTAAGAAAGAAGGAGGGAGGGACCGAGAACATAGGCGGGTCAGGGAGAGGTTCACGTCCCGTCCCTTCCCCGCCCTGGTGTCCCCAGTCCTGCGGGAACATCCCCGCCGTCGCCCCTCCTCCTCCTCTTGGCTTCCTCGCGCCAGCCCTCCCTTCCTGGTCGCCGCCGCAGGCGCCTGAAGGGCACGGCGGCTCCTCGGAGCCCAGCAACCTCGGGAACGGCCGGGAGTTGAGGTAACTCGCCCGCTGCCCCGGCGGCCTGCCCGCCGGCGGCTCCGACACGCCAGCGCCGCCCCGCCCTCCCCGGAGCCGCCCGGTGCGCTCGCTCACCGTCCGGTGGTGCTGCTGCTGCCGGTGGCGGCTGACCGCCAGGGCGGGGAAGCAGCCGGCAGTCAGCGCCCCGCAGCCGCCGGCGCCCCCGCCGCCGCCCCGGGAAGAGAGGAGCAGCAGGAGCGATCTACCTGCGGCGGCCGCCATCTCTCAACTGGAAACGGCGCCGACCCAGGCAGCGCAGCGGACGGCTAGGGCGGAGCTAAGACCCGCCACTCACCGACCCCGGGCCAACTACCGCCCTTGGCTGAGTTGATGAGGCGGGGCTTCCTGCAAAGCCCAATAGACGGACGGGAGAACCCCACTTGAGGCTGCCTGTCACTTCCAGAGTTACCTATTGCGGGACATAGTCAATTACAGGCAAATTCTAGGGAACCGGTAATTGGCACCCGAGCCCCTCATAATATAGCAATAAGAGATGATGACATGTTCGATTTGGCTAATCTTCACCAAGGATAGAGCTATGATAAGGGTAACTAGGGAAACAGACATCAATGCATAGCTTTGTTCCAAGTTGAGTTGTGAGTCTTCTAAAGTTGGCAAATGGGTACCAAATTGATAACCATTAACTAGGTATGCTTTAACTCTCAACGACATGCCCAGAGTTTTAAGCTGAAATTAACTTTACATCATAAAGTGGTCTAATGACTGTGATGTGTAGCATAATATCGAAGGAATAGAATAATTGCAATACCGAAGTCCCGGAATGAAGACATGCCAACAGACTGTACACACTTCAAATGCTCAGTTTATTTTTACGGCATCTTTATACTGATATTCTCACACGCTCCGGAAGCAGCACTCTTTGTTTCCTACCATACTTGACCCAGTGTGCCTTTTTTAAACTATAGAAACAACCAGTTGATAATGTAATAAAACCCATGTAAAGATTTTTAAAAGGAGTTTCATAATTCTGCTAAAATAGTCTTTGAAAAAACTCCTAGTCACTTTCTCTTGAAAATATGTCTTTCTACAAGAAACAGGTTCCTACTAAGGGCTCAGAATTTCCTCAGAAGATACTTTTTTGCTATGTGCTTATTATGATGATCTGATTAGTTCTCAAACCTCCTTTTAAAATCTGAAGCAGAAAAACAGTTAAGAAAGCAAATACAAGTATTATCCTAAATTCTGGAAAACTAATTTGTAGAATAGCCTAAGGTGAAGTTAAAACAAAATAACAACAACAGAAAAAGCACACAAAGAAAATTTTACCACTTGTTCTAATAATATTCTTTAAAGTTTTCCCTAAATGGTACTTTCTTGGTCAAGAATAATGAAACAGTGAAATGGAACCTTTCCTTTAATTCTTAAGCCCAGCCCTAGAAGAGTAAAATGATTGGCTTCTCTGGGTGGAACTATAATGCCACTCACCCAAAAAAGCTTTATTGCCCAACAAGTGGAAAATGAGAACTCAGGAATGAGCACCCCATTCAACAGCTGCACAAAATAACACCCTCTCTCTGCCCCAACCATGTTGGAGATCGTTGACATTCCTAGAGCAACTTCAGTTACAGTTTCCATCTATCTATATTTATCCCAACTGCATTTTATGAATTTATCCATGCTGTGCCATTTTTCCCGTGTCTTTCATCCCTTCACACCTTCTTACTAAGATCGTCATAGATTTTAATTTTGTTTTTGTTTCTGTGCCTTTGTCAACTCTGGTTATGAACCAAGATTGTTCCCTCCATCCTTACTTTGTGTTTTGAGAAATTTTACTGTAATTGCCTTTCTTTTTTATTAATTTTTAAAATTTATATATGACAGTGAAATGCATTACAATTCATATTACACATATAGAGCACAATTTTTCATATCTCTGGTTGTATACAAACTATATTCACACCAATTCATGTCTTCATACATGTACTTTGTATAATAATGTCCATCACATTCGACCATCATTTCCAACCCCATGCCCCCTCCCTTCCCCTTCCAACCCCCTCTGCCCTATCTAGAGTTCCTCTATTCCTCCCATGCTTCCCTCTCCCTACTCTAGTATGAATCAGCCTTCTTATATCAGAAAAAAACATTCAGCATTTGGTTTTTTGGGATTGGCTAACTTCACTTAGCATTATCTCCTCCAACTCCATCCATTTACCTGCAAATTCCATGATTTTATCCTCTTTTATTGCTGAATAATATTCCATTGTGTATGAATCCCACATTTTCTTTATCCATTTATCTACTGAAGGGCATATAGGTTGGTTCCACTGTTTATCTATTGTGAATTGTGCTGCTATAAACATTGATGTGGCTGTGTCCCTATAGTATGCTGTTTTTAAGTCCTTTGGGTATAGACCTAGGAGAGGGATAGCTGGGTCCAATGGTGGTTCCATTCCCAGTTTTCCAAGGAATCTCCATACTGCTTTCCATATTGGCTGCACCAATTTGCAGTCCCACAGGCAATGTTTGAGTGTCCCTTTTTCCCCACATCCTCACCAACACTTACTGTTGTTTGTTTTCTTAATAGCTGCCATTCTGACTGTAGTGAGATGAAATCTTACAGTAGTTTTGATTTTTTCTCTAATTGCTAGAGATGATGAACATTTTTTCATATACTTATTGATTGATTGTATATCATCTTCTGAGAAGTGTCTGTTCAGATCCTTGGCCCATTTATTGATTTGGTTATTTAGTTTTTTTGGTGCTTAGCTTTTTGAGTTCTTTATATACCCTAGAGATTAGTGCTCTATCTGATATGTGAGGGGTAAAGATTTGCTCCCAATATGTAGGCTCTCTATTCACCTCACAGATTGTTTCTTTTGCTGAGAAGAAACTTTTTAGTTTGAATCCATCCCATTTATTTATTCTTTATTTTAATTATTGCAATATAGGAGTCTTATTAAGGAAGCTGGGGCCTAATGTAATTGAATGTCTTCTGTTTTTCCAAGTATGGAATTTATGTGCCACAGACATACTGGTCATTCTAGTGATAATACATTCATAAAGAATGGCAAAGTAACCAAACATATGCAAACAGAAAAAAACTTTTAAAAAATTATTATTTTATTATTAAACCATTTGAAAAGGAACTATCCACCAGGTACAGTGGTGCATGCCTATAATCCCAGCAACTAGGGAACTTGAGACAGGAAGATTGCAAGTTCAAGGCCAGCCTCAGCAACTTAGCAAGACCCTCACCAACTGTGTGTGTGTGTGTGTGTGTGTGTGTGTATGTATTATATTTGCCTAGTTCCTGTGATCTTTTCTGTCCTTTTTCTTTCGGTTTTTCTGGATCACAAGCATTTCTATTCATATAGCTGATAAGGGCTCAACTACTCTTAAACCCCACTATATATTGTTTCCTATTTATATCTGTATTTATTCTTACTTCATTCTTATTAGATATGTGTGTATGTATGTAATATATATAATTATATGTATTATATATAATTATATATATTATATATAATTTAGATAGTGATTTCTGGAAGAATTAACAGGAAAACATGTTACCTTTGGGAAGCCTTAAGGGATCACTACCCTCTTGAGGGCTTTAAATTATTTCTATCTGCATATTATTTTTATGGTTATAAAAATAGGATCAATAAAACCCACATGGTTGCATAATTGTTTCTGTGTCCATTCTTAAAAATAGATTGCACCAGACACAATGGTGCATGCCTGTAATCCCAGTGGCTTGGGAGGCTGACACAAGAGGATAACAAATTCAAAGCCAGCCTCAGCAATTTAGCAAGGCTCTACGCAACTTAGTGAGACCCTGTCTCAAAATAAAAAAATAAATATAGGGCTGGGGATGTGGCTTAGAGGTTAAGCACTCCTGGGCTCAATCCCTAGTTCCAAACAACAAACCAAAAAACAGATTGCTCAGGGCTGGGGCTACAGCTCAGTAGTAGAGTACTTGTCTAGCATGCACAAAACTTTGGGTTTGATCCCCAGCACACACACACAATTAAGCTAAAACTAATCAGAGCAGATTTCCTGGAGCATGAAACTTTAACTAGGTTCCCTACTAAAATGTACACTGAAGTCAGCTCTCAAGTATGACTCAACTCAATGGAGTATTTGCTTAAACATTCCAGAATAACTAGGGTGGGTAGGTGATGCACACAGTTCATTGACGTGAGCAAGAAAGCATGAAGGAATTTGCTCAGAGGTCTGAGGGCTGTGTTTCGTGGTTCCCAATAATGTGGATTATTCTTCAAGCGAGATCAGCAGTTCTTCAAGAAGAAAATAGTGTATGAGTGGAGAGGGTAAAGGGAAGGACTGTAGCTTTCAAATATTTATGGTGAACCACAGCCTATGCTTGTTTGGTGGCTATTCTTCCTCCACTCTTTTTCCAGATGTCATTATTCCCATTTCTCTACACCTACCCATCTGCAACCATCTCCCTATCATTACTACTCATGTTCCCAAGACTTCCTAGTTCCTGTGATCTTTTCTGTCAGCTTTTCTGCATCAAAAACATTTCTAGTCTGTATAGCTGAGAAGGGCTCCACTACTCTTAAACCCCATGACATATCTTTTCCTATCTTTATGTGTTCTCACCTCATTAAACACAAAAACATACTCATGTTTTCCTCCCACATTTTTTTTAAATATTTACTTTTTAGTTGTAATTGAACACAATATCTCTACTTTATTTATTTATGTGGTGCTGAGAATCGAACCCAGGGCCTCTCACGTGCAAGGCGAGCGCTCTACCGCTGAGCCACAACCCCAGCCCCGACCTCCCACATTTTTATTTCTCTTCTTTTCTTCCTCCAACACTCCCATTTTTCTCTAACATTACCCACTTGAGATCTAAGATACATTTACATATTCCCTTTACAACTTTTTTGTTTTGCAAGCGGCAACACAAAGGATGACTGAATCCATGTTCATCTTATGATGGCCCTATAATTTAATATCAATTTAGGACAGGAACATCCAATCTTTAAGTCTTTTCTGTAAAGAGCAGAAGTTGAGTTGGGAAGGGCAGGGCTTATTTAAATAAGTTCGTCTTTGTTCATGTTTTTCCAGATCTGAAAGGTGGTGGCAGCAAACTTGTGCGGCCTTTGCTATCTACTGGACTTTTGGTTCTAGAAAGTCTTTTGTCACTAACTGAAGTGATCCAAACAAGACACTAATTTTGCACTCAAATAACCCATACCTCCTAAGTGCATAGGAATTCAGCTCACATTCTTATGCAACCCAACACCAACCCACTCCAAAGTATTCCAATATGACAAAAGACAATAAGAACTTTCCTTGACAGGACAGAAGTATAACAGAATTCCAAATTGATAAAGAAAGTTGCTCACCTTTCTCATCAATCTCCTCGCTAGATACCTACTCTCCATACCCTGAACATCCCCCAGAAGTGACAACCTCCAACTTTTTGCTCCTTACTGGCCCTATAACTATCCATCCTACTCTGCTTTTGAATATCAGCTCAGCCTCCCCTGAATCCAGTGTCCAGATACAATTAAACTTTCCTCCCATGCTCTGGTAATTTGTTGTTTGACTTTCCATCAGAATTGTTTGTTACTGTATCTGAGCTGGTCTGTGAGATCTGTCACATTCTATGATTATTAGATCTATTTGATCAGCCTAATTTGGTGGGCTGGGCCACAACTCTCTCACTACTCCAAGTATATTTTGTATCAGCATTATTTATGTTACTATCTTTCTCCTACAGAGCTCTTCTAGGTTAAAGTTACCAATCTGGCACATGATTGAAGCTAATTCTAGATTATGCCAATTACTCCTTAGATTTTTCTCTTTTGCACAATACATACATTTACAGGAGCCTCCCATACTGATATCTAAAAGAATTTCACAAAGTATGGCAGTCTAAAAAAATTAATTTTGAGGCAATACCTAACCACGTTGAGTCTGCCTACCTCAAGGTCAGATACATCTTCATATTATGCTGGATTTGGCCCACATTTTAGCCCCTCTGAAACTAAACTAATTTACTGTCAAAATGCTGTGTTCTCAATTTTTATATAATGTATAGAAGCTTCATCAGTACTTATTTACACACGAACACGCAAGGATTATAGGATATGGGTTGCAGTTGGCGGGAGGCAGCGGGTGGAGGAAACCGTGGGCGGGAGATTGGTCATTGCCAGTTAACAACAGGTGCGAACATTGCTCTTTAAATTTAGCCACTGCACTTGGCATCTTGTCGCTCAGCCGTCACTTATGGCAACCACTGCTGATTTGGAAAGGATCAAAGAAAGGATGACAGAAGGGTCATATGTATTAAAAGAAAGAAAAAAAATCTTGGTTCTCTTTTATTTAATAAAAACTAGCCTAAGGAATAGAAAGTGTGAAGACAGCTTAAGGCAATAAAAGAGGAAGGAAATTATTCAAAGAGATGATAATCATTAACAAATTGTTCTTAATTAAACATTTTAAGAGCCATTCAGCTGCCAAAACTTGGGAGCAAAATTATCTAAAATTTGGGTGGAGGTTCAGAAAATAACTACTATTAATCTAAAATTTGGAGGAGGAAGACAAGACATAGGAGAATACAATTCATTCATTTATTCATTCACTCAGTCAAAAAATAAATTGAATGCTTAGTAGGTACCAGGCAATACATGACAGGAGGAATTTTCCAAAACTTGTATTCCTTATAACATGTATTTCTTTTTCTGAAACATTCACTTAAGGATCCTAACCCTGACCTTTAAATGGAATCAATTAGCCAGGTGTGGTGGTGCATGCTTGTAATTCCTGTGATTTAGGAGGTTGAGATAGGAGGATTGTAAGTTTAAGACCAGTCTCAGCAACTTAGTGAGACCCTGTTTCAAATTTTTAAAAAATTTTTAAAAAGGGTTGGGGATGGAGCTCAGTGGTAGAGTCTTCCTGGGTTTAATCCCCAGTACAAAAATAAAAGGGGGGGATCAATTTTTCCTATAACTTTACGTATCAATATTTAAATATACTCTAAAAGAATGAAAGCTCCCTTGAGTAATTTCTGAGAATTAATATAAATTTAAAATATCTACCATTATAATAATTACCCCATCCAACACTGCTAAGAAGATGTAACAGGTACAATTCTATTTAAATAGTTTTTAGATATTCACTGCCTAGAGTTTCAACTAAACTTCAGTCCTTTGGAATGATAAAAAGACATTGTGGTACTTTTTTCATGCATTGCTTCGCTAAGATGTGTATCTTAGGTTAAACCATGTTCTTAGGGTTACTCAGCATCAGGGAGAATAACCCGAGGAAGGGTAACAAAATTTAAGTGGGATTATGGCATGTATAGATGCCATTACTTTAAAACCCAGAAGCAATTAGGCATATTCAATAGAAGTAATCTATTCAATCAAAAACTTTGTTTACTGTCAAAAGAGAAAATTTTCACATAAAACCACTGAATTCTAAAGCCAAGATACCATATGACCTAACAGAATGCTGACTTAATTTGGAAATACTACTATTATTACTTCCCATAATATAGAACCAATAAGAGGATTTGAGGAAGATTATAAAGATTTGAAGCTGGGGGTGGTGGTGTACATTTGTAGTCCTACCTACTTGGGAGACTAAACAAGAAGGATCACTTGAGCCCAGAAGTTTAAGGCCAGCAAGGGCAACTTAGTAAGACTCCTGTCTCAATTAAAATAAAAAGGGCTGGAGATATAGCTCAGGGGTAAAATGTCTGCCTAGTATGTGCAAGGCCCTGGATTCAATTCTCAGTACCACCTGAGAGCGAGAGCGAGAGCGAGAGAGAGAGAGAGAGAGAGAGAAGTAAATTCATTATTTCAACAAATAAGGCTCTAGCCTAAAAGAGCTTAACATGTAACAATAAGAGATTAGGGAAGCAGGGAGGGCACTTAGCCTAGACTTGAGGATCAGGGAAAGTATCACCAGACAAGCAATATTTATTTATTAAGAGCTGAATGATCAGAAGGAGTAAATGGCAGAGGGAGCCTACTGAGATGAGATACCAGAGATGCAACAGAAACAGGTTTTATAGGATTTTATCAAGGAATTTGAACTTTACCCAAAGAGAAGTCTTAAAGGGTTTTATAAATGGGTGATATTAGACAGGAGACTGTAAAGACAGAGAGAGAGAGAAATGAGGAACTCTAGACACGAAATGCCTAGGTATGGGTTGTAGCATTGGCTAAGGGAAAATAAAGAATAGAATCATTTGAGACATGTACGAAGTTGGATCAAAAGGCATTCCTGATCCTGTACAACACAGTCACTGTAGTTAATAACAACATACTGTACTTTTGAAAATGTAGAGAGTGGACGTTAAGTCTTCTCACCACAAAAATAACTATGTGAGGTAATACATATGCTAATTATCTAAATTAAGCCATCCCACACTGTATATATATTTCAAAACATCATGTTGTATGTGATAAAGACATATAATTTTATCTGTCAATTTTAAAAAGGTATTAGTGATTGATAAAGATATGGTGGGGGAGTGGATGAAACAGATTGAGGAGGAAGATTTCTAGGTGTTTGCTTGGGCAAGTGGGTGGATGTCATATGCTAAAAAAGGAAACAAAAGGAAAAGATGATTTGTTGGAGAAAGAGGATGAGTTGGGTTTTGAAATATTGTTTATCACATGCCTTGAGATATCCAAGCAACAATACTCATCAGACAGTTAAGTGTTTGACTCTAAGTCTCTGAAGGACATCCAGGCTCTAGAAATAGATGTGAGAGTCATCAGTCTACAGACAGCTGGTAACTGAAGTCATGGGAGTGGACAATACCACCCAGGATGAGTACACAGAAGACAAGAAGAACTAAGACATTAGTTTCATAATTAATAAATATGTTTAATAAATACTTGATTTGATTACATTTACAAAGACATAAAAACATGAGCCAAAAGAATTTAGAAGGCACTTTTAACATTTGCACCAGCTTTTTTTTCAGGTACTGATAGTCACTGCCCTTGGATAGTTTGTGATTATGGGTTGTTCTGATTTCAAATTTTTTTCTAGGTTCATGAAGAATTGTTTAAATTTGTCTGCAAGAGACTTATTTCATGACAACAACAACATGTGTAAAATTTCCAGACTGAGTTGTGTCACTTCGGGAAGAAGCAAGCTGACAAACCTGACTGAACTCCTGGCACATAATTAATGTTCAATAGGTGTGTGCTCAAAGAGACTTATGGAATGAATCAATAAATGCATAAACAAAATACATATTTCCATTCTCTCACAATAGGGAAAATTACAGAGCCTCTACTATACTACTCCTATGTTCACTGAGTTACTTCAATAAGAACAACATAGTCATTCAGTCCTCAGGGCCACTAAACCAAAGGAAGTACATTCTAAACTAGTATGGCTGCTTGGACACATTGGCAGAAAACTGGAGTGGTATATCCAACAACAAACTCATGTACAAAATACACAAAGAAATACAACTCAATAATAAAAAGGCATTAACCCAATAGAAGAGCAGGCAATAGATTTAAACATAGACACTTCGCATAAGAGGATATCCAAACCATCAGTAAACAAATGGGAAGGTACCTGACTTCACTACCAGTCAATGAAATATAAACTAAAACCAAGGTGCAATGGCACTTTAAGAACACCAAAATGGCTTAAATGAAAGAAATTAAGAAAATACCACTAATATGTATAATTATAATGTACCAATAGAAATGTAATAAATAAATTAAAAAATGCAAGAGATGACAAATACCAAGTTTTGGCAATAATATTAGACAATCATAATTCTTGCATGATGCTGGTGGGAGTACAAATTGATACAAGCACTGTAATCACTCATAGAACAGTCAGGAGACATATCACAATAGAACAGAACAGCTTAATATAAATAATTAGTAATGAGGGTCCCTTCTCTAGGTTTCCAAGGTTTAATAATTCCAACCATTTCCCTTTGTTTTCTCAGCCTTAGAGGTTATAGCTGCTTCTAGCAATTGTGGATGTGCAGCAACAAGGGTTTTAAGATTAAAACTGTACAATTTTTATATCCTGGCAGCTGGCAATAACCTGCCCATCCACTATGGGAATCAGTCAGACTTGGAAATTTTTCTGAGAAACTACTCTATGTACATGAGAGGAATAAGTGAGCTACTAAATTCAAAATTGGCCAAATGTCTAAAATAGAAGTTTCTATTACAAACATAAAAAGACAGATTGAAAGTTAGAAATAGCACCTTGGAAATAACATAGTCCTATTCTCTGATCAGACCAAAAAAAAAAAAAAATTGAAGGCGGCCCTTCAAAGTGAATAACTCGGCCAGGAACAAGAACTAATTTAATAACAGAGCTAGGATGAATAACACCATCACCAAGTACTGAGGACTTAACTAGGTATCAGGCACTGTGCATTGTGCTGAGAACTTTTATATGGTTTAACTCACTTAATCTTCCCACCAGCATTACAACATAGGTCTTAATATTCCTGTTTCCTTTTGAGAAAAGTAAGGTTAAGTAATTTGTCCACATTCACTACCCACACTCAGAATAAAAGATCCCATCACCAACACCATGAAAGTACCCTGCCTTTCTGGAAATCACGCTCTCCACATGCAATCCAACATAATTCTCTTAATACTACAATTTAGCATTGCTTGGTGTGTATGTGTGTGTGGTGCTAGAAATCGAACCCAATGCCTTGCTGAGCACATGCTCTACCACTGAGCTACGACCCCAGCTCTAGCTTTGCTTTTTTTTTCCTCCCAGGCCATTCAGTTTGTAGTGGGAAAAAAAGAAACATAGGTTAGAACTCAAAAAGACCTGAAAGGTTCTCTAATTCCGACGCTAGGTCCACAGTGAAGTCACTGAGACCTAAGCTCATAACCAGTTTTCCTAAGGCCACAAAGCTGTTTTGTGGTGGAGGCAGGCTGTAATCCGAGTTTCCTAGCTCTCAGGGCGGCTCTCTTTTTCCTATACCACAAAATCTGCCCCTCCTACATTCTATTCTTTCAGAGTGCGTGTTAGTATAGGGTCCAAAGTTCTTGTTGACTCTGAAGGGACTGGCTGATGTGGCACAGGAAGGATTGGTCATTAAATGTATTACTTGTACTTCCTGATCTGTATCCAATAGCAATTATACACAGGCAGGTATTATGTACTGGGCTGAAAGGTCCCCTCTATTTTCAAACTGCTTTTCAACAGTATCTTTGCCTTGATGCCTCCAACCCTCAATTGTTTGCTCCCTTGGAATAGAACACTGGAAATCTCTGTTGACATGCCAAGGGACAGTAAAACTAAAGAAAGGTCTTGTCGGTACCTTAGCTGGAATTTATTAATGCAATCAGCGTTCATCTACTGGAAGAGTCCTCAAGGACTCTGGAGAGATTAGGCATGGCAAGATCAAATGGTAGAGGATGTCGTAATAGATGTGAGGTAGGCTAGAGTGGGAACTGCAGTGAGGGGCTATGGCCGTGTGAGGTCATTGGGGAAGATTGACAGTAAGGGAGTGGTACAGAAATGGGGGTAGGGTGGAAGGAGAACAGGGCACCTTTGTACAAATTAGAAAAAGAAGTCCCTGGGGCTGGGGTTGTGGCTCAGCAGTAGAGTGCTCACCTAGCACATGCCAGGCCCCAGGTTCCATCCTCAGCACCACATATAAATAAATAAATAAAATAAAGGTATTATGTCCAAGTATAACTAAAAAATTAATTTAAAAAGAAGAAGAAGAAGAAATCCCTTCTGAACATTTTGGAGAATGGAGCATGTACTCAGTTTCTACGCCCTGCCCCACCGTATGCGGAAGAACCATCTGTGACAGATTCCTATCAAGCATACACATCATGTAGATGACTGCTTGTCACCCTTGCTGATGCTACTCTTTTCCGAAGATCGTCATAGAAGAAGAGGAGAGAAGTAACCCAGTGCCTGCCGCAGGCCTTACTAAATGTATAGAGCTCCTACTCTGTGCAGTCACGGTGATCACAAAACACTCAGCAAATTAGATATTATTACTCCAGTTTCACAGATGAGGGGGAAAAAATGGCCCAACAAGTTTAAATAGTTTCCCTGAGGCACATAACTAGGATAGCATTCAAAGAGGCTAAGTAGTGAGTGCAGAGCTGAGTCAAATTGTGGTCTTCTGACTCATGCTTATCTTGTCTCACTATACCACACCCCTTCACAGAATGGTTTCCTAGAGTTTGGGTAGTCACACATTCATTCTCTCTCTCTCTCTCTCTCTCTCTCTCTCTCTCTCTCTCTCTCTCTCTCTCTCTTCTAACTCTTCTTTTTTTCTTTGTAGTTGGACATTCTGTTATGCCAATCCTATACTTGAGTACATAGCATTGACCTTCATTGGTCTAATTTATCATAGGTAAATTGTTGGTGTCACATTTGTAAATGGGCCATCTGCCAGGCAGCATATGGAAGCAGACCCTTTGACAAGGTCGTAAGAAGGTTAATTAAGTCTAGATTTGAAAGTGCTTTTCTAAGCTGGGGATGTAACTCAGTGGTAGAGCACTTGTATAACATAGGTGAAGTCCTGGGTTCGATCCCCAACACCACACAAACAAAAAAACTCTAAAATCCGAAAGAAAGAAATATTGTTAGTGATAATATTGAGTACTTGCTATTAGCAAGGTGTTGGGATGTTGATAAATGAATATTATAACACCTTGTTAAATCCTTATGATATCTCTATGAGGAAAATATTATACCAGTTCCCATTTTTTTCAGTGAGAAAATTGTGACATTGGGAGGTAACTTGCTAGAAATCTCCTGGCTGATAAGTAGTAAGGCCAAGTTGTGGATTCAGGGTGTCAGACACAAAGTCTACACAATGAAGCAGTTACTACTTCATACTACTTCACTGGTACAAAACACGCCAGAACATGAGGAAGATCTCAGAGTAGCAGGATGAGGTGGCACTTGCCTATAATCCTGGTTACTTGGGAGACTGAAAAGATCACAAGTTTGAGGATAGCCTGGGCAAGTTCATGAGATCCTACCTCAAAAAATAAAAATGGCTGGGGATATAGCTCCATGGAAAGGTGCCCCTGGGTTCAACTCCCAGTACCACAAAAATAAATAAATAAACAAAAGAAAGAAAGAGAAAAGATTTCAGAGTAAATTCTGTAGAACCTTTTCCTATTAGTTGAGGGAAATCACTGTGAACCCATAGTGGGTAGTTTCATGATGAATACAGAAATAAAAGTAAAAGAGTTTGTGTTTTTAAAAACAGTTTGGGGAACTCAAAAATCTTAACACCAAAACAAAACAAAATGAAAAAACAAACAACCCAATCAATAAATAGACCAAGGAACTGAACAGACCACTTCTCAGAAGATGATATACAATCAATCAACAAATATATGAAAAAATGTTCATCATCGCTAGCAATTTGAAAAATGCAAATCAAAACTAAGATTTCATCTCACTACAGTCAGAATGGCAGCTATTAAGAAAACAAACAACAGTAAGTGTTGGTGAGGATGTGGGGAAAAAGGGACACTCAAACATTGCCTGTGGGACTGCAAATTGGTGCAGCCAATATGGAAAGCAGTATGGAGATTCCTTGGAAAACTGGGAATGGAACCACCATTGGACCCAGCTATCCCTCTCCTAGGTCTATACCCAAAGGACTTAAAAACAGCATACTATAGGGACACAGCCACATCAATGTTTATAGCAGCACAATTCACAATAGATAAACAGTGGAACCAACCTATATGCCCTTCAGTAGATGAATGGATAAAGAAAATGTGGTATATATACACAATGGAGGGGCTGGGGATGTGGCTCAAGCGGTAGCGCACTTGCCTGGCATGCGTGCGGCCCGGGTTTGAACCTCAGCACCACATACAAAACAAAGATGTGGTGTCCACCGAAAACTAAAAAATAAATATTAAAGTTCTCTCTATATATACACAATGGAATATTATTCAGCATTAAAAGATAATAAAATCATGGCATTTGCAGGTAAATGAATGAAGCTGGAGAATATAATGCTAAGTGAAATTAGCCAATCCCAGAAAAACAAATGCCAAATTATTTCTCTGATTTAAGGATGCTGATCCTTAATATGCTGTGGGGGGGCGGGGATGGGAGGATTAAATGAACTCTACATAGAGCAAAGGGGAAAAGGGGAGGGAGAGGAAGGGAATGGGTATAGGGATAGAAAGATGGAGGAATGCGATGGTCATCATTACCCTAAGTACATGTAAGAAGACATGAAGGATGTTACTCTACTTTGTGTATAACCAGAGATATGAAAAATAGTGCTATATATGTGTAATATGAATTGTAATGCATTCTGTCATCATATATAACAAATCAAAATTTAAAAAAATAGTTTCTTTGCGGGGTGGGGTGGTGGCTCAGTGATAGAGCACTTGCCTAGCACATGTGAGGCACTGGGTTTGATCCCCAGCACCACATAAAAAATACTAAATGGAGATATTGTGTCTATCTACTACTAAAAAAATGTTTTAAAAAATAGTTTCTTTGGGCTGGGGTTGTGACTCAGTGATAGAACATGCATAACAAGTGTGAGACTCTGGGTTCCATCCTCAGTACCACAAAAAAATGCTTTCCTTTGATACATTCATTCTTTAGGTATGATTCAGTATACTAGGTGGTAAGTACCTTTGGGGTAAATGCCATGTCTTTTGACAATTTCTGTTTTCTTTACTATTCTCTCACTGTTGAATAAGTGATATTAAACTTTTACTATGGGAAAGGCAGTAGAGTGACTAACACCCAGCAGGGCACAGATTGACAGATACTCAAATATTTATTGAATGATTGGTTATAGAAGGCAGAGAATTTACCTGAAGTTCTCTAGTTGTAGTTCCATAAGACTTAATCATTAATGCTTTTGATAATTGCATCATGAAACTGCAAAAGATAATACTCTACTAGAGAAGGTTTGGGTTAAAGTCTAGGTTTAATATAACAACTTGTAAACTAATAGTAGGCAGCAGATATTCAATAATTATAACCTTTCTAGGGATTAAATTGAAAGTGCTTTTTGGTGTTTTTCCCTAAGATTTTAAAGACTCTCCTTACTGAGAATAATAGGCTTCACTAGCATCACAAGTTTGTAGCCCTGTTAATTCATTTGTGTCCTCCACCTTTTTAAAGGAAGTTTCAGAAATCCTTTATTTATAGCAAGTCAACTCACAGTTCTAACTTCAGGATTCTACCTGCAAACAACTTGTTCAACTTACAGTACCCACAGGTATCAAAAAAAAAATAATAATAACCAAGTATGGTATCTAGACACTTGAAGAAATGCATTTCACTTTATTGCAAAAAAGATCCACAATCTAATGTCTGATATCTACACATTGCTGAAGAAATACACAATGAGAAAAATAGGGAAGCAAAACAAATATTTCTGCATCCATTTCTTAAAAGGCGATCAAGAAGCCTAAGGTTTATCTAGAAATTTCCCTAATATTGAAAATCCAAATACCACCATAGCCTTCTGTGACCTACTAAAGGGTATATTGAAAGTAGTTTTGGAAACCTAGATTCTAAATTCAAATCTACTACTTTGCAATCTGTGAGACCTTGAGCAGTCACTCAATCTTTACTTCCCCACTTGCAAAATGAGAATCCTCAACTCTTAGTTGTCATAAAGGCCAAAAAGGAAAGAAAAAAGAGAGAAAGAAAGAGAGAGAGAGAAAGAAAGGAAGGAAGGAAGGAAGGAAGGGAGAAAGAAAGAAAGAAAGAAAGAAAGAAAGAAAGAAAGAAAGAAAGAAAGAAAGAGACAGTACACATATTACTATGTGTCATTTGAAAAAAAAAAAAAGTCAGTTTTGGGTTGTGCACAGCTACACAGCTTGCCTAGCATACCTGAGGCCCTGGGTTTAATCCTCAGTGCCATAAAGCAAGTCAAAACAAAACAAAAACATTAAGAAATGAAGGATGGGATTGTGGCTCAGTAGTAGAGCACTTGCCTAGCATGTGTGAGGCACTGGGTTTGATCCTCAGCACCACATAAAAATAAATAAATAAAATAAAGGTATTGTGTTCATTTAAAAAATTAAAAGAAGAAGAAGAAATGAGATCTTTGTTTATTTGGACCCTACTTTTCTTGAGTTCTGATTCATATGAGAAGTTTTACCAATGACAAAGTCTATGTGAGCTTACTATTCCTTCTAGGCAGGACAAAATGCCCATACCCTTGAAAATACATGCATGCCTGAGAAGAGGACCATGTGTCAGCTTACATAATGAGAATTCATTTCACTTTATTGCATCTCTTAAAATCTTTTTCATTTGGTGAAAAACCTCTTGATTTCTGAATTATGACTACTCTTGTTCATCCACTTCTACAAGGTTAAGCAACAGATGTCTTAAATGTAGGACAAAAGATGCCCCCCCCCCCTTTCTCATCTATTTTTTCCTCTCTTCCCCGGGTCTATTCTCAGAGCTTGGAATGGACCACATTACTCCTCAGACTGACACAATGGAATAGCCAACCCACTAAAAAGCTGAGCTCTTCAGCTTGCTGATTCACACCTTCTTTAAGCAAAGAGATGATTGTTTTTAACTTGTAGTGTCTTTTTTTTTTCTGACTTCTAATGAGCTCCAGTCAACCAAGATCCTTTTATATCACACAAGTAAATATTGAAATAGATGAAGACAAAATCCACAAAGAATTTCAATTCAAGATTTTCTTCCTTACATAAACCAAATAAAGGAATTATTCTTCCCATCTATAATTAAAAGTTAACTGAACTGATGCTGGTTAGACTCTCATAGCATTAGACTGACATTTTCTGTAGGAAATTCAGTAATTTAGTTCTGTCATTTAATGGTAGGATCAGTGACTAAGGAGTGTTCATTGGACTCTATTTTCAATTCTAACTCTGGCTCATTACTATTACTTTGCTCTGACCATCTTACATTATTACTTGGAGTCTCAATTATGTTAGCAATGCAGAATGATATGGGGAAAAAAACACCTTGTGTGCTAAAGAAAAAGGATGTAAAAGTCTTATTTCTGTAATTGGTATACCATTGTTGTATTAGATACAAAACAGTCTGATTTGGTACCTCAGTTTCTTTAACTGTAAAAGCATGATAAATTATTTGCTTAGGGATGGGACATGTAGCTCAATAGTAAAGCAATTGCCTAGCATGTGAGAGTCCTGGGTTTGGTCCCCAGTACTGCAAAATTAAATAAGTAAATATATAAAAACACCTCCTCTTTCCCCTAAGTTTACTTACAGAAATGGAATAATTGGAGAAATGGTATTGATGCTATAAAAGATTTTGGGGGTGGGTATTGGGGATTGAACCCAACAATTTGATATGATAAGCAAGTGCCCTACCTCTGAGCTACATAACCATCCCTTTCTATTTTTTTTATTTTGAAATAGGTTCTCATTAAGTTGCCAAGGCTGATCTCAAACTTGCAATACTCCTGCCTCAGCCTCCCAAGTAGCTGAAATTATAGAGTGTATCATATGCCCGGGTAGAAAATATCATGATCTGTCTAGAATGTTGATACAGAAAGGCTACTATCCTTTTTTTTTTTAATTTCTGCTGGTATTTTTAGGTACTTAGTGCTCCCTAGGTTTAAGCCAACTTAATTTATTTGGAAAAGATTACTATTTATACTGTATTTTTTGCAAAGCCTTTGCAGAAATAGAACAGGCTATGGAGAATATGCTTTAAGAAAACAAAATTGTTCCACAAGACTGTTGGCAGTTAAAAATTCTTCTGATTCACATTATTATTCCTAGTGAAGAGGCAGCTTATTAATTCAGAGCTGTCTATAGCCATGTTGTCTAGGTAGCAAATACCAGCTAACAATCGAGGATACCACTCAGTTGATCCTAGCTATTCCCGGATTTTAGCAAAATGCCTGAGAAAGGTGTGTAGGTAGAGAGGGATCTTAAAATCTAACAATAATTGACAGCTTCTAATATATTTAGTTTTTTTGTGTGTGCATCTAACTTAAGAAATTTATAATAATTCTTACCAATCTTACGTGAATAACAGGAAGGTTGACAGATGAGTTTTCTATCTAATTGCTAAAAGAATTATTATCTTCACAATGTACAATTTAATATTTTTTTTGAGGTAGGGCCTTTCTGTGTTGGCTAAGCTGGTCTTGAATTTGTGGGCTCAATCAACCCTCAGGCAGGCACCACTGTGTCCAACTTCATTTTAATTTGTTGTTGTTGTTGTCATTGTTGCCCCAGGTTTACAGAAAATATTATAGTGTAGCAGAAAGATTCTGATAGCTCTAGTGATATTTTTTCCACATTTTTTATTGGTGCATTATAGTTGTACATAATGATGGGATTTGTTGTTACACATTCATACATGCACACACTATAACAATATAATTTGACCAATATCACTTCCCAGCACTTTCTAGTGGTATTTTGAAGTTCATCCCCAATGTAGGCTGAGTGATCTGCAGGTTGGAGAGACTGCCAAAGTCCAAACCTTCAGCACTTCCTTAGTATCAGGATCTACTTCAATGATCTTCTAACCCAGGGGTAAGACCTTAGGAACATAATTATCTCTCCTTTCTGTCTTCTCCTGCTTCTGCAACTTGATGGACCTATTCATAGGGCCTCTCTGAATCTACTTTATCAGATGTGTGACATACCCTGCAGTCTTGTTGTGGAGTTTCTTGCTGGAAATATAGTTGATTTCCTTGCACGCACGGTGTTTGTTAGTGTGCAAGTCTTTGCCAGGCAAGTGAAGTACTTCTTGATGATGAACCAGGCTGACTTCTTCAGTTTGGGTGTGAACATGGCCCATGTTGGTGGGTCCTGTTAAAAGAGCTTCATTTTAATTTTTGAAGATTATAATGATAATACATTTTGTTATACCATCTGTCACATTACACATCATAATACTATCAGATTCAAAGTTCAGGGCTGGGGATAGAGCTCAGTGGTAGAGCTTAGCATGCACCAGGGGCCTTGGGTTTAATCACCAATATTGAAAAAAAGAGAGGAAGGAAGGAAGGAAGGGAGGAAGGAAGGGAGGGAGGGAGGGAGGGAGGGAGGGAGGGAGGAAAAGTCAGACAGTGAAGGATAACATCCTCAGACCCAAACATAAATGTTATTAATTCAAAAATGAGTCTGAAACTGAAAGATCAATTTATGGGGTAAAAAGAATAGAGGAACCTAAGTAACAAAATCCCAGCCAAATCAGACAAGGCTGGTAAATGACAGAGGTCCTTGCAGAACTGTAGAGGCTTGGCAACAAGTATCAGGGATTAGTAACGAGGAAACTCAAGTCAAAAGGCAGGAAATGCAAGACTTTGGTTATAAAGCATTAGAAAATTTATAAATTCCTTGAGGACATATCTTCATTTATTCTAAGAATATACATTGAACACCTATATATTCCCAACACTATTCTACACAGTACAGAGTCAGCAGTGAACAATACAAAGGTTATGGACTTTATGCAGCTTATATTCTAGTTGTGGGGATAGATGATAAACAAATAAGTAAAATAAATAATATGTTAGTATAAATAAGTCTATGGAGAAAATTTAAGCTGGAATACTGGGGTGGGGGGCAAGCATGGGGGCATGATTTGGGGCAAGATTGTTAGGAAAACTCAGAAAAAACAAAACTTAGGGTTTGGGGTGTGGCTCAATGGTAGAGTGCTTGCCTAACTTGCACAAAGCCCTGGGTTCAATCCTCAGGAATAATAATAATAATAATAACAATAGCTTAGACAAGAGGATGGGAGAAAGTCATGAAAATATCTGGGTGAAAGTGTTCTAGGCAGAGAATACAGCAAGTATTCTGAGGCCATATCCTGTCTGGCACATTTGAGGGGTAGTAAGAAAGCTAGCATAGTCAGAGCAGAGTGAAGAAAAGGGAAGAACAGTAAATAGTGTCAGAGAAGCAGAGAGACAGTAGTAACGAGCCTTGCGGACCACTGTGAGGATTGTGGCTTTTACTTTGAAAGAGAAGAAACTATCAGAGTGGAGGGAAAACACAACATGACTCACAGCTTAAAAGCATCAGTCTGAGTTTTTAGACTGCACCACAAAGGGGCAAGGATGTAAGCAAAACCACTTAGGAAACAATTGCAATAGTCTAAGGAAGAAAGAATGGCAGCTGACATAGGCTGGCAGTGGTGGAGGAGTGAGAAGTAGTTGGAGCCTGAACATATTTTGATAGTAGAGCCATCGTATGTGCTAATGGTCTCGAAATAGGAAGAGGGGAGTCAAAGATGACAGAGAATTTTGGCCTTAGAAGCTAGAAAAATAGAGGTACTGTTTATTCACATGGGGAAGACTGTGAGAGGACTCTTAATTTTCTTTGCTTCCTTATAACCTGGCACAATGCCAAGTACATTGCACTATTCAATGAATACTGATAATCTAATCTGAATCTAGTTTCTGTTTATTTGAGGCCAGAGTTGTTCTAGATACAAGATCAACTTGTTAGAGTTACTAAACTAGGGTTTTGTTCCAGACTCTGGGACAAAATTAAAACCAGTGGTGTGCTGGCTTGCACCAGAGTCAGTTGCTAAACTTGGGGCATATTCCAAGCTATTAACCATAGCCATTATTTGAGTTCAAATTGCATAAACTTAAAGCTGGTAACTCAAATTAAAACAAAGGTAAAAATACTGAAAACTCATTGCTGCGCTTCTCCTCCTGCCCCCCCACTTCTTGTACTTTGCTTAAGATTGAACCCAAGTGCTATGATCTACCACTGAGCTATGTCCCCCTGGCTAAAATTTATCACTTCTTAATTGTTTCACTACATCTAGACTCTTGAATTTACTTATGTGTATTGTATCTTTATGGTAGAAATACTACATAATGCTGTTCACTGATGTTCTATCAATATTTTAAAACTGGCCATGGGATGAGTATTTATAATATAGAAACTGGAAAATTCTACAAATGAAGGTTCCTCATACCCACTCCCAGAGCCAGTTAAATCTGTAAGTGGGGAAGCAGTGGTCCCAGTTTTGAAGGCAATGGTAGAGGATGGTCGGGTATTTTGTAAATATGCACATGTACAAGCACTGCACACAGAGTATTATAATATGTTATATATTATACATATACATATATATACATATATATATTATATATATATATATATATATATATATATATATATATATATATATATATATACAGGTGGACTTTCATGTTCAAGTAAGCAAGGGTTGAAGGCGGAGGAATTAGTAGAAGAACACACAAGAAATTCCACAGAGGAAAAGAAAGGCCTTACCTATCCATCAAACTAGGAATTACTAAGAGAGATGAGCATCTACATTCAATCAAAGCCTTAATAGAATTAAAATATGGGCCAAATTATGAAGTGTTAACAAGGGAGATTAACAGCTTTGGATTGCTTTTGATATTGTACAGAAGGAGGAGAAACCAGAACTAGTCAATACCAGTGAGACTTTTCCATTAGATCTTTTAAAAAAGAAACACAAGAGGACATTAAAGACACTGATTATTCTTGTGAGACGGCTAGAAAAACAGTACAATTTATGTTATTGTTTTTATTTTATAAGAAAAGAAGCTGGAGTCCAAGAACTATTAATGAGTATAGGAAAACAGACGGCGTGAGCCATCCTCCGTCCTGTTGGAGCAGGGAAAGCAGGAAGTCTCTCATCCAGGCCACTGGAAGATAAACAACAGTGGAAAAGCCCAGCAGCTAATGATGCATTTTTCAAGCAAAGCAGGATTAAAAATTTGTCGACTGTAAATATGGCAATTAAAATAACAAAAATTTGAAAATGACAAAAGAGATTGAGAAAATATTCTAATCGCCAATTTCTCCCAAATCTTTCCACTTTGCAGACCCTGTTTGTAAAACTGCTTCCTTTCCTTTAGTTTTTTTTCACTTTCCACATTTTCATTGGTACATTACAGTTGTATATAATGGGACTTTTGGTTACATATTTATTCATACATACACACAGTAACAATGCAATTTGGCACATCACTCCCCACACTTCCTTCCCTCCCTCAACCTGATCTTTTTTTCCTTTCATCAATGTATTCATCCTCACTGGCTTTTTGTTTCAAAGCTCTAATCTTTTTAAACTATGATGTTTTCATAAAACTTTTTCCAAACCTCAGTAGAACTTCATATTGGGCAGAATCACTCTGAGCCTCAATCTTATTTTCTCCAGAAATATTTGTGTTTATAAGGATGAAGAGTTGTTGGGTCAAAGGATAGAGGCTTATTAAGACTAGCAATGGGGGTTGGGGATGCGGCTCAAGCGGTAGTGCGCTTGCCTGGCATGCCCCGGGCGCTGGGTTCAATCCTCAGCATCACATAAAATAAAATGAAGATGTTGTGTCCCCCAAAAACTGAAAAATAAATATAAAAAAAATCTCTCTCTCTTAAAAAAAAAAAAAGACTAGCAATGTATCACAGGACTTGTTCATAATAACCTTGCTATTTTGATAGACCAGCTTAAAATATTAAATAAGTTCCTAAGTGTAATCTGATATTTTATTATCTTACTTGGCATTTCTTCGATTAATAAAACTGAACTTTTTTTCCTACATATTTATTCACTAATATTATGTCATTTGCCTATCTATTTCTTTGGGACTTAGTGTAATTTTATCAACTTGTATGAGCTCTTGTGTGTGTGTGTGTGTGAAGGGGAAGGGGGGTACCAAAGCTCAAACTAAGGACCTTGCACATACTCGGCAAGGTCTCTGCCACTGAGCTTCATCCCCAGCCCTTTAAAAATTTTTGTTTTGTTTTGTTTTAAGACAGGGTTTTGCTTAATTGCTCAGGCTGATCTCTTGCTTGGGATCAGCCTAATTCAGAATTATAGGTTTGCACCACCTCACTCAGCAAATAAACAAACTTTTCCTTTTCTTTTTTTAAATATTTATTTTTTAGCTTTAGGTGGACACAATATCTTTATTTATTTATTAATTTATTTTTAAATTTTTATGTGGTGCTGAGGATCGAACCCAGAGCTTCACGCATGCCAGGTGAGCGCACAACTACTTGAGCCATATCCCCAGCCCCCTCTTTTCTTTTCTTAAGTGTGTTTTTTTTTTCTTTTCTTTACAGTACTTGGGATAGAACTCAGAGCTTCATGCAAGCTAAGCAAGCACTCAACTTATGAGTGATTTATGTAAGAAAGATATCTGTCCTTCATAATTTTTGCAGATATATTCCCATTCTGCTGCCTATTTATTTTGGTCACTTTACAAAAATCTGTTCACATTTTTCTGATGGTTTCATCGTTGTTGTTGTTGTTTTGTATCAGAGATTGAATGCCGGGGTGCTCAACCACTGAGCCACATCTCCAGTCCTTTTTATTTAGAGACAGGATCTTGCTAAGTTGCATAGGGCCTCGCTAAGTTGCTGAAGCTGGTCTTAAACTTGCAAACCTCCTCCTTAGCCTCCCAAGTTGTTAGAATTACAGGTATGTGCTACCACACCCAGCTCCTCTGACATATTTTAAATTGCTTCTAAGTATAAAAATCAATCACCTCCACAGTCTTATTACATGTTCAATTCTATTTCCTTCTGATATTTACATTGTTTAATATTTTGTATCTACTTTAAGTCTCCTGGAATTTATTTTGATGTGTGAAGGGATTGTCTAAATTATTTTTTCCAAACTGATAAGTATTTTAGAATGTTCCTTCCTTCTTTACTGTGTGACACAGCAAATTCATATAAACAATAGGACTATTTCTGCACTATGCTTTCATTTTTACTTTTTAAAAATATATTTTAGGGCTGGGGTTGTGGCTCAGCAGTAGAATGCTCATCTGACATGTGTATGGCACTGTGTTCAATCCTCAGCACTACATAAAAATAAATAAATAAATAAAGATATGTGTCCATCTACAACTAAAAAGATTTTTTAAAAACTATTTTAATGTAGATTTGCTATACTACTATATTTATTGGTATGGTCATTTTTTCATAACTAAGAAGTTTTTTCTCTTCTATTATTTGTACCCTATTCTCCCAGATCAAGTTTGAGAATCATTATTGATAGTACAAGGACTTTGATAAAACTACACCCTTTTTCTTTTTCTTTTTTTTTTTTTTTCCTGTGGTACTAGAATTGAACCCAGGGGCACTCCATCATTGAGCTACACCACCAACTTGTTCTATTTTTTGTTTTGAAAGAGGGTCTCACTAAGTTGCTGAGGCTCCCTCAAACTTGTGATCCTCCTGCCTCAGGGTCCAGAGTAGCTGGGATTATCATGCATGCACCAGTGTGCCTGGGGTAGTCCCTTGTTTTTTGACAGACCTGTAGTTATCTCTCTGGTATTAGTAACTATATTAAAAACTACTAATTAGGTTAAAAAAAAGAAAGAAGTATATAAAGTTGAACTGTGCTGTTGAATTCTCCAGTATTGTCTGAAACACTTCAAATGTCTCAGAATCTAATGGGGGAAAAGATTTTTTAAATTAATTTTTTATTTATTTTAATTAGTTACACATGACAGTAGAATGCATTTATGCACTTTGATATATCATACATAGATGGGATATAATTTCTCATTTTTCTGAGTGTGCATGTTGCAGAATCGTATTGGTCATGTAATCACATATATACATAAAGTAATAATGTCTGTTTCATTCTATTATCTTTCCTATCCCCGTATCTCCTCCTCTTCCCTCCCATCACTTCCCTCTACCTAATCTAAGGTAACACTATTCTTCTCTAGTGCCCCCACCTTTATTGTGAATTAGCACCGGCATATTAGAGAAAACATTTAGCCTTTGGTTTTGTGGAATTGGCTTATTTCGCTTAGCATGATATTCTCCAACTATCCATTTACTGGCAAATGCCATAATTTCACTCTTCTTTAAAAGCTGAGTAATATTCCATTGAATGAATATATATATATATATCTCACATTTTCTTTATCCATTCATCTATTGAGGGACACCTAGGTTGGTTCCATAGTTTAGCTATTGTGAATGAGCTGCTATAAACATTGATGTGGCTGGATTACTGTAGTATCCTGATTTTAAGTCCTTTGGGTATAAACCAAGGAGTGGGATAGCTGGGTCAAATGGTGGCTCCATTCCCAATTTTCTGAGAAATCTCCATACTGCTCTCCATAGTGGTTGCACCAATTTGCAGTTCCACCAGCAATGTATGAGTGTACCTTTTTCACCACATCCTTGCCAATATTTCTTGTTTCCTTTATTCCTGATGATTACCATTCTGACAGGAGTGAGATGAAATCTTAGTGTAGTTTTGATTTGCATTTCTCTAATTACTAGAGATGTTGAAACTTTTTTATATATTTGTTGATCGATTGTATTTCTTCTTCTGTGAAGTATCTCTTCAGTTCCTTAGCCCTTTTATTGATTGGGTTATTTGGGGTTTTTTGGTATTAAGTTTTTTGAGTTCTTTATATATCCTAGAAATAAATGCTTTATTCGAGGTGCATGTGGTAAAGATTTTTTTCCCAATCTGTAGGCTCTCTCCTCATGGTATTGATTGTTTCCTTTGCTGAGAAGAAGCTTTTTAATTTGAATCCATCCCATTTATTGATTCTTGATTTTACTTCTTTCACTTTAGGAGTCTTGTTAAGGAAGTCAGATCCTAGGCCAACATGGTGAAGATTTGGGCCTCTTTTTTCTACTCTTAGGTACAGGGTCTCTGTTCTAGTGCCTAAGTCTTTGATCCACTCTGAATTAATTTTTTAACATTTATTTTTTAGTTATAAGTGGACACAATGTCTTTATTTTACTTTATGTGGTGCTTAGGATCAAACCCAGTGCCTCATGCATGCTAGGCAAGTGCTCTACCTCTGAGCCACAACCCCAGCCCTTGAGTTGATTTTTGTGCAGGGTGAGAGATACAGATTTAATTTCATTTTGCTACATATGGATTTCCAGTTTTGCCAGCACCATTTGTTGAAAAAGCTATCTTTTCTCCAGTGAATGTTTTTGGCACTTTTGTCTTGTATGATATAACTGTATTAAGTGGGTTTGTCTCTGTTTCCTCTTTTCTGTACCATTGGTCTACAAGTCTATGTTGGTGCCAATACCATGCTGTTTTTATTACTACAGCTCTGTAGTATAGATTAAGATCTGGTATTGTGATGCCTCCTGCTTCACCGTTTTTGCTAAGGATTGCTTTAGCTATTCTGGGTCTCTTATTTTTCCAAATAAATTTTATGATTGCTTTTTCTATTTATATGAAGAATGTCATTGGGATTTTAATAGGAATTGCACTAAATCTGTATAATGCCTTTGGTAGTATGACCATTTTGACAATATTAATTCTGCCTATGCAGGAGCATGGGAGATCTTTCCATCTCTCTGAGGTTTTCTTTGATTTCTTTCTTTAGTGTTCTGTAGTTTTCATTGTAGAGGTCTTTCACCTCTTTTGTTAGATTGATTCCCAGGGTTTTTGTTTTTGTTTTGTTGTTGTTGTTGTGTTTTTTGTGGGTTTTTTTTTTTTTTGAGGCTATTGTGAATGGGTTAGTTTTCCTAATTTCTCTTTCAGTGGATTCATTGCTTATGTAAAGGAATGCGTTTGATTTATGGGTGTTGATTTTATGTCCTGCTACTTTTCTAAATTTATTTATTAGTTCTAGAAGTTTTCTGGTGGAATTTTTTGGATCTTCTAGATATAGAATCATGTATCAGCAAAGAGTGATAAATGAGTTATTCTTTACTTATTTGTATCCCTTTAATTTCTTTCTTTTGTTTAATTGTTCTGGCTAGAGTTTCAAGGATGATGTTGAATACAAGTGGTGAAAAGAACATCCTTGTCTTGTTCCAGCTTTTAGAGGGAATGCTTTCAATTTTTCTCCATTTAGAATGATTCTGGCATTGGGTTTAGCATATATAGCTTTTACAATGTTGAGGTATATTCCTGCTGTTCCTAGTTTTTCTATGTTTTGAACATGAAAGTGTGCTGTATTTTGTCAAATGCTTTTTCTGCATCTATTGAGATGATCATATGATTCTTGTTTTTAAGTCTATTAATTGATGTTTTACATTTATTGAGTTCCATAAGTTGAATTTACCCTGCATCCCTGGGATGAACCCCACTTGATTGGGGTGCATTATTATCTTTTTAATATGTTTTTGTATGAGATTTGCCAGAACTTTATTGAGAATTTTTGCATCTATATTCATCAGGGATATTAATCTGAAGTTTTCTTTCCTTGATGTGTCTTTGTCTGGTTTTGGTATCAGGGTGATATTAGCCTCATAGAATGAGTTTGGAAGGGTTCTCTCCTTTTCAATTTCATGGAATACTTTGAGGAGTATTGGTGTTAATTTTTCTTTAAGAGTCTTGTAGAACTCAGCTGAGAATCCATTTGATCCTAGGCTTTTCTTGGTTGGTAGGCTTTTGATGGTGTTTTCTTATTCATTACTTGAAATTGATCTGTTTAAATCATGTATGACCTCCTCATTAAGTTCAGGTAGGTCTTATGTCTAGAAATTTGTCAATGTCTTCAACATTTTCTATTTTTTTGGAGTAAAAATTTTCAAAATAGTTTCTAATTATCTTCTATATTTCAGACGTGTCCATTGTGATATTTCTTTCTTCATCTTGTATTTAGTAATTTGAGTTTTCTCTCTTTTTCTGTTCGTTGGCATGGCCAGGGGTTTATGTATTTTACTTATTTTTTCAAAGAACCAACTTTTTGTTTTGTCAGTTTTTTCAATTGTTCTTTTATTTTGATTTAAGCTCTGATTTTAATTATTTCCTGTCTTCTACTGCTTTTGATGTTAATTTGTTCTTCTTTTGGTCATTTTTTTTGTTGACTTTTTATTCTTTTAATAAATGTACTCAATGCAGTAAACTTTCCTCTTCGTACTGCCTTCATAGTGTTCCAGAGATTTTGGTATGTTGTATTAGTGTTCTCATTTACCTCTAAGAATTTTTTTATTTGATCCTTGGTTCCTTCTACTATCCATTCATCATATAATAGTGTGCTATTTAGTCTCTTTTTGTTACAGTAGTTTGTATTTTTTATTTTATAATTGATTTCTAATTTCATTCCATTGTGGTCTGATAGATTGCAGGGTATTATCTTTGTCTTTTTGTATTTACTAAGAGTTGCTTTGTGGGGCTGGGGTTGTGGCTCAGTGGTAGAGCGCTCACCTTGCACATGGGAGACCCTGGGTTTGATCTTCAGTACCACATAAAAATAAATAAGTGAAATAAAGGTATTGTGTCCAACTACAACTAAAAAGTAAATGTTAAAAAAAAAAGAGTTGCTTTGTGGCATAAGAAGGAGCCATGTGCTTTAATCATTGATGGATGAAATATTCTATTTATGTCTGTTAAGCCTAAATTATTTATTGTATTATTTAGTTCTATAGTTTCACTATTTAGTTTTTGTTTGGAATATCTGTCCAGTAGTGAAAGAAGTGTGTTAAAGTCATCCAGTATTATTGTATTGTGGTCTATTTGACTCTTGAAATTGGGAAGAGTTTGTTTGATGTACATAGATGCTCCATTGGTTGGGGCATAAATATTTATAATTGTTGTGTCCTGATTGTATATACTTCCCTTAAGCAGTATGAAATGTCTTTTTTGTCTCTTCCGATAACTTTGGTTTGAAGTCTACTTTATCTGAGATGAGAATGGAAACCCCTGCTTGTTTACGCAGTCCATATGGTGATAAATTTTTTTCCATTCTTTCACCTTCAGCCTATAAATGGCTTTGCCCATAAGGTGAGTCTCTTGAAGACAGAATATTGTTGGGTCTTGCTTTTTAATCCAATCTGCCAATCTATGTCTTTGGATTGATGAGTTTAGGCTGTTAACATTCAAGGTTATTTTTGAGGTATGATTTGTATTCCCTGTAATTTTGATTTATTTCTGGTTTTTGATTTGTCTTAGTTTCTCATTTGGTTGACTGTCCCTCTAGTGTACATCCTCCTTTTGCTGGTTTTCACTTTTTTTTTCTCACTTCATCCTCATGGAATATTTTGTTGAGAATGCTCTGTAGTGTAGGCTTTCTAGTTGTGAATTCTTTTAATTTTTGTTCATCATGGAAGTTTTAATTTCATCTTCAAATCTGAAACTTAATTTTGTTGGATATAATTTGCTGGTCCTCCTGCCTCAGCCTCCAGAGTAGCTGGGATTATCATGCACACACCAGTATGCCTGGGGTAGTCCCTTGTGTTTTGACAGAACTATAGTTATCTCTCTGGTATTAGTAACTATATTAATACAAATTAGGTTAACACAAAGGAAAGAAGTATATAAAGTTGACCTGTGCTATTGAATTCTGCAGTATTGTCTGAAACACTTCAAATGTCTCAGAATTTGATGGGAAAATTTTTTTTTTTTTTTTTAAGATTTAAAAGTGACAAAAACGTCTATACAAAGTTCTCCCTGGGAAACTATTTTATTATTTGAAACAAGAAAGAATTCTCTTTGAAACAAATAAACCCCCAAAATGTGAAACATAAAAAGATCGAAAAGTATAAATTTAATATGCCCTTGAGTATATTATATTTCTTGCAATAAACCTTTCATAATGCTCCCAAAATTTAAGCCAAAGCTTTGTGAACAATTTAACAATAGAGCTACTTGTCCTATTCAAGTTATTTTCACATGCATTAGTTTGCCTAGTAATCACTTGAAACCTTCTAGAAGTTTTTTTTTTTTTTTTTGAAGGAAAAAAGAGAGAAAGAAAAAAGAACATTTTTTTCTCAAATTTATTTTTTCTTCAGAAATGATAAAATTATTAAAAGTCATAGAAATTGAGAGCTTCTATAGTTCATGGTAAATATTTTTTGGTAATCAGATGAGAATAAAAGCTCATTGTTGTAGCATGAACTCCTAAGCTTTCATCCTTTTAGATGGGGCTCTACAGGTCTGCACTCTCAACTTCTGTCATATATGAGTATGTTGCAAATGAAAGCCAGCAGAAATTTTTAATTTGAAATGTCTTCCTAGAATTCCATGACAAAGATTTAGAGTTCCATCCATAATTGTTCCTAATAATATCTAAGTTTCTTTATTATGGAACAAAGTTGTTAGTGCTCCAATCATAATTTTAAAATTGGACTTGCCCAAGAAGAATAGAGCTATTTTTTGTAAGTGGAAAGCATAAAAGGTGAGTGGGAACTCTACAAAGAGCAGCTTCATGTGCCCCACATCTCTTTTCAATACTATTCTATCAAAGATATTTCATTATAGCCTTGGTTTCCAATATAATTGGCTACCAGTTCAAAAAAAAGCCTACCATATGGTAAGACTGTCAAGTGTTCAAGAGTTACTAATTTACATCTTTTTGTAATTTAGCAAGTCTTTTAAGATACCATTTCATTTTCTCATTTTGCTTTTATAATTTCCCTCTTGCTGATAAAACATATATCTCCTGCTTTTGATTTGTCATGTTCCTTTAAGTGGAATATTTGTACATTTCTAGATCTCTTTTAGTACTTGATTTCCTGTTGCTGTGCCTTGCTTTGTTATCTTCATAAAGCATAAATGGAGTCTGTGGTAGAACTGGGTTTACTCATGCCACTGAATAGCCACACCCTTGTAATTAGAGGCTTGGTTGCCATTCAGAAAATGGTACAGTCATCATCAAAATATAGCACAGGTATTTATGTAAAGACTTTTTTTTCAGTGAATCTGGAAACTATTTAAAAAAAATTAACCAAACAAGATGTGTACTCTTCATTTTTACAAAATTAATAAGCTTAAAATTTTGTAAGAAAGATCTCATAGTCACAAATGCACTATTTTCTATGCTTCCAACAGCTTCCTTCTCTCTTACCCTAACCCATTCACCTGCAAATGCTCAAATGTTATGCAGAGAAAATTTAGAATAAGGAAATTCTCAGGGGAAAGTGTTAAGTGTCACTCAGTCGGTCAATGTTAAGATTTATTGCTTTTTTTTTTTTTTTTTTTTTTTTAGTAAACCAGAGCTTTTAAGAACTAGTCTGAAACAACAAAGTAGTTGAGTAAACTATATTTAGCATACACGATGAACGAAGTACTAGATAGTCTTTAAAAAATAATGATGTAAGTTTATCTTTATTGACATAGGTATTAGCTTTTCATTACTGTACTGAATGCCTGAGATAATCAACCTACAAAGAAAAAAGCTTTATTCTGACTCACATTTTAGAGGTTTCAGATCATGATTGTTTGGTCCTGTTGCTTTGGGCCTGTGGCCACATCTCATGGCAGGAGCATACCATAGAGCAAAACTCCTCACCCCACAGTTGAGAAGTGAAAAAGAAGGGGCTGGGGTTCCATTATCTACTTTGAGGGCAGACCCCCAATGACCTAAAGACCTCTCACTAGGCCTCACCTTTTGAAGGTTTCCCCAATTCCCACTAGTGTCATGAACTAGAGACCAAGTCCTTAATGGAGGGACCTTTGGAGGACACTATTCAAGCCATAGCAAAGCCTAAAGATATTTATGATTAATAAATTGTTACAAGAAGTTTACAAAAACATGAATTCACTTTTTGCTTAAAACAAAAGAGAAAGAGAGTGAGAGAAATAAAAAGTTTTTGTATGTATGGGAGGACAAATACCAAAAGGTATCTGGGTGTTGAACTCAAGATAACTTTAATTTTCTTCATACATTTTGTATTTCCTGATTGTTTACAATAGCATTTTTCATTTTCATAACCAGACCAAACAGAGGATATTTTTATTATTAAAAAAAAAAAAACAGACTAAATATCCTGTCATGAGTAAAATTCTCATTCCCTCACTCTCCATCTCTCAATTCTGCTTACCTTACATTGGCTTTTACTATGTACAGATTCTAGTCTCAATGTAGGAAAGAACTGCCCCTGGATCCAGACTCTAATAAAACCCAAACCAACTTGAACTCCAGCAGATAGAGCCAATCTTCATTAGCTCCAGCAGAAAAGTCACAGGGCCGACTGTCTGACTTGGATCAGCAACTAACAGTATGGAGGAATTAAGTGGGGGTGGGCAGGGAATATGATTTTCTGAGTTATGAGATATTCCTACGGTCAGGGAGGAGAGGGAATCCATACTGAGTTGGTTTCTGCTATACGTTGGACCTTGAGTGTCCCCGAAAGGCCCATGTATTAATACTTGGTGCGCAATGAAACCCTTAGGGGGTGCAGCCTTGTGGGGAGGTCCTCAGGTCTTGGTAATACGCACACCTTTGAAGAGGACTGTGGAATCCTGGTCTCTTCCTTTATCTTTTGCTTCCTGGCCACGATGTCACTGGTTTTGCTGTGCCACACACTCCCGCAGTGATGTGCTGCCTCACCACAGGCCTGAAGCAACAGGAACACAGATCATGAAGAGGAACCCCCAAACTGTGAGACTAAATAAACCTTTTCCTCCTTTTGATTATCTCAGATAGTTTACTCGTGATGGAAAGATGACAGGCACAGTTCCCAATTCAAAAAAAAAAAAAGGAATTTTATCTTCTGAAGAAGGGAGGAAAGGACGCTCAAGAGACTAAAATAACAGATATTAATTACAATATTCATTCTAGACTCTCATAATAGGAATAATGAATTTTAAAAGGAGTTAGCACAGGGTTTTCCCCTGCTTGGGAACTGGAAATCACTATTCAATGTCTAAACCACATATTTATTCATTCAGTAAGTATTCATCAAGTATCTCCCCTATGCCCAGTAGCCTATATCCTACTGCGATGAGCAGGAAACAAAAAGCAAACATACATAGTCGCATGGATCTTACATCTTCAGGCATCAGCCACAACTCTAAAAATGACTCTGGAATTATCCTCTGGCTGGAAATTTTGTTGCAGTAGTTGAGACTAAAGAAAATGAAATTTGGCTTTCATAAAATTCTTGTTTCACTTGTCTGTGAACACCATAGTAAGATCCTATTCTTGAAAGAAACCAAGATGAGTCATAAGATATGCAGGCTAGTGAGAAGACTACAAATGTCTGTGACTCGATATTAACAGAAAACTGCATTATCTAGACACACCAAGGGTGTTCTGCAGCATTCTTGAGCTTTAAGCTGCATTATTTAACTTGCCTTTACAGTAACACTGGGCAAACCAATGGTGCATATTTTAATTTCAAGCAAAACTCTTTTTACAGTTGACTTAGCAATGAATAAACTTCTTTTTGCAGGTCAGTAGGTTAAGGTCCATAAATTGGAACAAGATATTCACTTTGTAGGGCTGGGGTTGTAGCTCAATGGTAGAGCACTTGCCTAGCATTGGGTTTGATTCCCGGCACCGCAAATAAACAAATAAAGTTCCATTGACAACTAAAAAAAATTTTTTTTTAATATTCATTTTGCATCTTGTTAGTGTTTATCCTTGGTATAGAAAACACCTAACACTGAGTTTAAAGTTTTATGAGAAGACTTTAAAGCAAATTTTGGCTAACGTATCTCTCTTTTCTAAATATATTTTTTAGTTGTAGATGGACATGATTCCTTTATTTTATTTATTTTTATGTGGTACTGAGGATTGAACCCAGTGCCTCACATGTGCTAGGTGAGCACTCTACCACTGAGCTACAACCCCAGCCCCAGTTAATGTGTCTGTTTTTGTTTTTTTTTTTTTTAGACAATCAAGAACATAGCATTGGGAATAGTGGCACACACTTTTTTTTTTTCTTTTAATTTTTTTTTGTAGTCACAGATGGACAGAATGCCTTTATTTGTTAATTTTTATGTGGTGCTGAGGATCGAACCCAGTGCCTCATGCATGCTAGGCAAGCGCTTTGCCACTGAGGTACAGCCCCAGCCCAGTGGCACACACTTATAATTCAGCTATTTGGGAGCCTGAGGCAGAAGGATCACAAGTTTAAGGCCAGCCCCAACAACTTAGCCAGACTTTGTCTCAAAATAAAAAAATAAAGAGGACTAAGGGTATAGCTTAGTGGTAGAGTTTGCATAGAATGTTTTAGGTCCTGGGTTCAACCCCCAGTATTGAAAAAAAAAATAGAAAGAAAAAAGAATATAGTAATCATAATTTCCTAACATGGTGATTCTCAACTTTGGCTACATATAAGAATCACCTTTAAAAAAAAATTAAAAAACTGGCATGGGATAAAGGGTGAGAACAAGGTACTGATATCCTTTAAAAAGCATTGTTAGGGATGTAGCTCAATAGTAGGGTGCCTGCTTAGCATACATGAGGCCCTGGATTCAATCCTTACCACTGCCATTCCTTCACCCCCGCAAAAAAGAGAGTGAAAAAAATAATTAAAAAAACATAGGGTTCTGGATTCAGCTCAGTATTAGAGTACTTGTCTAGCATGCACAAGGTCCTGGGTTCAATCCCCATTACCATTTAAAACAACAAGAACAAGGTGGGCGGATGTGGTGGTATAGGCCTGTAATCTCAGCGACTCTGGAGGCTGAGACAGAAGGATCTCTGAGACAGAAGGAGTTCACAATCAGCCTCAGCAATGATGAGGAGGTGAGCCATTCAGTGAAACTTTGTCTTTAAATAAAACACAAAAATAGGGTTGGAGATGTGGCTCAGTGATTGAGTGCCCCTGAGTTCAATCCCCAGTACCAAAATAATAATAATAACAACAACAACAACAAAAACACACCAACAAAAAAACAGAGCTTTGGAAGGCTGAGGTAGGAGGATCACAAGTTCAATGCCAGCCTCAGTAACTTAGTGAGGCCCTAAGCAACTTAGTGAGACCCTGTGTTAAAATAAAAAATAAATAGGGCTAGGTGATAGTGATAAAGTGATGGTAAATTCAATCTCCAATACCACAAGAACAAAAACAAAAAACACCATAGGCAGGTACAGAAGGCCGAAATGGGAGAATTATTTGAGCCCAGGATTTCCAGACAAGTCTGAGCAACATAGGGAGACCATATTTGTGGGTAGGAGTGTAGGTCAGTGTGTGCTTAGTATGCAGAAGACTTGGGTTTAATCCCCAGCACCAAAGCAACAAACAAACAGAAATAGTAGCTAGGGTTGAGAACGGCCTAAAGAATAAGACATACTCAGTATCAGGTTTGGAGAAAGTGAATATTTTGAGTATAGCACTTGGTTATATGCATTTTATGCTGGTCTGATTTTCACCAGTGAAATCACTTTAATTCTTATAATTTACCTACTTTAATTTACTTATTTGTTTATTTTCCAGTGCTGGGGATTGAGCCCAGGGGCACTTTACCACTGAAATATATCCCCCCCCCCTTTCCAAAATTTTTTAAAATTTTGAGACAGGTTCTTACTGAATTGCTCAAGCTAACCTCTAATTTACAATCCTCTTGCCTCAGCCTCATGAATAGCTGGGATTACAGGTGCCCATCACCATGCCCAGCTATTTATCCAATTTTAAAAGGATAAATGAGCCCATACCCATTCATCCATTCATTTTCCTTTCCTTTTTTCTTTCTTATTCATTCATCTAATTACTCATTATGAGTATTTAAAAGGAGTATTGTGCTAGGTAATAAGGGTACAGAAATAAAAGTCATACTTTCATTCAAATATCACAATATTAACAAGGTAGAACATATAAATTCATCATCCTGAGATTCTCAGTAAAGTTCAATTAAAAAAAAAGCTACAAAATTACTCATTAATCTTCCTCTGCTGGATTTATTTTATAAAAAATTGTGTTGGAGTTGAGTTGTTCTGTTTGGCAAACATCAACATTCCTGACCTATTGTGCTTTCAGTGATTCATGTAGTAATCTACCCATCTGTCACAGTGTGATTTTCAGTCTTTTATATATTGAATGAAAGAATACTGAGTTTAAAGTTTTATGAGAAGACTTTAAAGCAAATTTTTTGAAAGAATACAAATGCATGTCATTCATTGCATTATATATAAGATTCAGATATATTATCAACTTTAGGAGTTATTCTAATTCAAGACTCTTCAGATATCTTTGGAATATTTTGTGAAATTCTGTTATTTTGGATATACCAAACCCTTCTCAGAGAATCCAGCAAAATATTTTGATATTTAGTTCCTGTCCAATTCTCCAATCAGGTTACTTTGTAGGTAAAGGCAGAACTCAACATTACTTAAAGGTAGGCAGACCCTTTTCTCTGACTGTTCATGCCATTCTCTCCCATTTTTAAGTTTCAAATTGTAGCTTAACAGCTGTTTAAAAACTCATACTTTTCATTCAAAGAGCTTCAGGGAGCTGGGGATGTAGTTCTGCGGTATAGTGAGTACTTTGCATGCACAATTTCAATACCCAGGACCAAAACAAAATTGACTTCAAAGGCTAACTCCAAGATTAGAATTGCTAGATCACTCCTGGGGTGCTGGACATTATCATACTATAGAGGCGGTTACTGATGTATTTAAAATGAAGAATAAATGTAGGTTCATCTCACCCACAAAAGGACCACAATTATTTCTGGTGTGCTAGTGCACCCACCTAAAACCAAAGCACAAGAGAGAAATATTTTGGGGGCTGAGGTTGTGGCTCAATGGTAGTGCGCTCGTCTAGCACATGCGAGGCCCTGGGTTTGATCCTCAGCACCCCATAAAAATAAATAAAATAAAGGTATTGTGTCCAACTACAACTAAAAAATAAATATTAAAAAAAGAGAAATATTTTGAAGTAAAAACCAACAGTAGGAGGAAAATTGCAGGAGGGTATGAAGAGAGGACAATATTTCTGCCAAAAACAGATTTAAAGCTAGCAGGTTCCAAGAGAACAAGCCTTAGCCATAGGGTAAAGTTCCCTGGAACCAGGAGTTTTACATTGTTATTGTCATATAACTATAAATTTTATGCAGTGTGAGTTTTTTCATAAGAAGAAAAATACAATGAAAGGAGAAGGAGAATCAGCAAGAAAAGAATAAAACAATCCTAGGTCTGAAGTGCTGTGGTCTGAGTCTTTGTGTCCCTTGAAAAATCGTATGTTGAAATGTATCTTTCCAATGTGATGGTTCTAGGAGGTAGTTAGGATTAGATAAAGTCACAAGGGATCTGAATGGGGTTAAGTGTACTTATCCGAGTCTGAAAGAGTTTGCTTTTCTCTGCTTTTCACCACATGAAAATACAGGGAGAAAATGGCAGTCTGCAACCTGGAAGAAGGCTCTGCTGGAATCTGGCCATGCTAGCTAGCACTTTGACCTCAGACATCCAGCCTCCAGAACAGAAATAAATTTCTGTTGTTTATAAGCCACCCAGTCTATGGTAATATGTTATAGCAGCCTGAACTATGATATCAAAGCAGAAGGATTTACATTTGGAGATGTAGAACCATTTAGTTCTGTCCTTAGATAAATCATCGTGGTCTAAGACATAATAATTAATACTAAGAGTAATAATTGCCAACATCTATTAAGTACTTATGTTAGGCAAAACACTATTGGTGCTTTACATGCATTATCTCATTTAGTCTTCACAATAACCCTAATTACTCTGTTCCCATTTTCCTCAGTGAGAACAATGAGAATTTAAGTGACTTGATTAAAGTAACACAGCTTATCAATACTTCAGCTGGTACTTGGAATTTAGATTTGCCTGATGACAAAGTCCATGCTTTAACCATAACACAATTCACAACCAGAGACTGTATAGCTACAGTCACCTGGCTCAGAGGGGCTCGTAGGACTTTTAAGATTTCTTTACTTTTTGCAACTACTCTGGGCCTTTTGTGATGTATCTGTCACCAATAATGTCAAACACTAATGGTGATATAGCACACTGGCAGGTAGTTGCAAATAGGAAGCAATTTGTTGCTGCTGAGTGTGCATTGCACAGTTAGGGGTTACAGTGCTGCAGTTGGGTATAGAAAGCAAAATCCATCAATATAGATCGTGTTAACAAATTACAAGAAAGAATATTGCCAAAACTAATTTCTCCTCATTAAAGGCAAAAAAAAAAATGTTTTGTGTTTTAAAAGACTATTTGTTCTCCTCTTGCATTGAAAAGCAATAAATAAGGTTGGGATGTAGCTCAGTGGTATAGCACTTGCCTAGCATGCACAAGCCCTGGGTCTGATCTTTTAGGGGAGACAGGAACTTCTGATTAAGTGACAGAAGAAACAAAACTGAGCCAAGTTTTGGGAGTACACACAGGTAAGATTTTAATTGGGGCTTCAGCTGAAGGGAGACAGCACTGATGGAGGGATCAGGCTGTTCCCGGAGCAAGGAAGATATTATAGGCTTTTCATTGATTTTGTGGGGTGGGTTCACATCCAGTAATTTTTCATTGGCCTGGGGAGCATTTCAAAAGATGTTTCTTGTTCAAGGCTTGGACCACCAGGTAGGCACAGTCAACTTGTCCCAGGAACTGCTGGCAAGTCTTGCGGTTAATGCCATCATCCTGTACAAACGTTCTGACCTTGTGTCTCTGATAGTCCTGAAGGATTTTATGAGGCTGATATAGCGGCTGACAAAGCACATATAGTGTAGAAGAAAATACGAACCAGTTCCAACTGGCATCAACAAGTCTACATGCAGGGCTAATAGACTCTGAACCAAAAGTTGAGGCAGCAATGGGGACAGACAGATGCCAAGCCTTTGCATTCCACTGTAGTCATCCACCAGACATTTTCAGGTCCAAGTGAAAAGTCTATGTTTTCAACAAAAGCGGCCTTCAGGTCCCTGAAAAGTAATCTAGGCAGCTATTATCATCACAGCACACATGCCAGAGGTGTTATCTAAGCAAAGTCAGTGAGAAACTAATAATGTTTTGCTCAACTGTGTGACCTCCAAAATTAGAGATTTTTAAGTTGACTAAGAACAAATGAAGCTAGAGGGTTTATTTAGATTCCCCCCCATGACAATTTCATCTTGTGCAAGAATTCTCTTTTGTTGCTTTACCAAGGTCTCATGACTGGTCTGTTAAAAAGAGTACAACATGTCATGCTACAAAGGGTAATGGTTTATTATGCCCAGGGGTTTGTTTCAGTGCCCCAGACATTTGTCCTATGATGGTGGTTTCTGTCTCAAATCCCAAGCACTGAAAAAAAAAAAAAAAAAACAACAACAACAACAAAGCAGTACATAACACACACACACACACACACACACACACATGCATGTTCAGATTGTCTTGGGTGTTGTTAACTTAATGGGGGATGTTAGGTATTGTGCTGAAGTAACCTCTATTAGGGGAAATTATGTAGTAATGTGATGGGGAAGTAATTTATTTTTAGGAATTTTTTTAAAATGAAGGTTCTTCAGCAACCAACTGGAATGAGTTGACTTCAGCATGAGTCAATATACATGCAATGTAGGTCTCTATTCAAACTCTGATTTTTAAAACACGTATTCTATTTTAAGATTCGCCACTCACAACGTTGGGTTGAACAGATTTCCATGATATTTAACTTCCAAGCATATATTGGAAGGTTAAAAAAATCATGGAATCAGGAAAAGAGGAAAAGAATTTTTGGTAATAAGCTTCAGGAGATATAAATATGCAGATGTGTGTAACTTGCTTTGGGAATTTCTGTAAGTACATGTACAGACATTTCTAACAAATACTGTATGAGTAACTTGTTAATAGTTGAGGACTTCTAGGCATGGTGGTACATACCTGTCATCCCAAATGCTACCAAGGCTGAGGTAGAAGGATGGCAAGTTTGAGGCCAGCCTGGGAAACTTAGGAAGACCCTGTCTCAAAGTAACATAAAAAGGGCTGAAGAGGTAGCTCAATGGTAGAATACTAGCCTAGCATATGCAAGGCCCTTGGTTTAATTTCCAATACTATGAAAAAAGAAAACAAAAAAAGTAAATCATCATCAAAAAAAAAGTTAAGGGGTGCTTTTTCTGTGGTGGACATGATGTCAGAAAATCCACACTCATATCCCTAAAGTTGATATTGCTGAGGGGTTGGTTCCCCAATGGTGTAGCTGAATCTAAGTGTGATGATGGACCTCTAGCAACTGCAAATGATCTAGTACAGAGCTTCTCACTTTTTGCGGTGCTCTCCATATGGAGAGCTTATTAAAGCAGATCAGTAGTGCTGGCTTCAGAGATTCTGATTCAGTAGGTCTGTGGTGGTGTGGGGAAATTTATATTTCTGACAAGCTTGTAGGTGAGACTAAAGCTGCCTATCCAGGGACCACACTCTAAGTAGTAGATCTAAAAGTAACAGTGAATTTAAAGTTCATAAATTCTGCTGGGCATGGTGGTGCACACCTGTAATCCCACAAGCTCAGGAGGCTGAGGCAGGGAATCACAAGTTTAAAGCCAGCTTCAGCAACTTAGTGAGGCCTTAAGCAACTCAGCGAGACCCTGTCTTAAAAAAAAAAAAAAAAAACAAAAAACATAAAAAGGACTAGAGATGTGGCTCAGTGGTTAAGCTCCTGGGTTCAATTCCAGCTACCAAAAAAAAAAAAAAAAAAAAAACTGACTGACCCCTACCTTGGTGAATGCACAGACTAGGATCTTGCAAGCTCATAGCCTCATATATTAGCCACAAAATAGTGCCAAGAGTCTCAGAGCACTGACTAACATTTACCTGGCTTATAGAGACTGATACACAAAATAAGAATGCTGGGTTGATTGTTCATCTTACAGTCAGAAGTCTGACTGCCAAAAGTATTGACACTGTGTCCTTAGACTTGTGTCCTTTCTCTTCCTATAGGGAAATTATATATGGGAAGGCATATTATAATTATGACATTGGTGGGTAAGCACGGAAAAAATGAAGTTCATTAAATATTTGGAAAGTTTATGGATCATTTCCATAACAGAAAATTTATATGCTAAAGGGCACCTTTTCTCTTGGCCAGATTTTAGATAGGGTTCACTAACATCTGCCTCTAAGGGCCTATTTCATAGACCTTTTCATCCTAATGATCCACACTCATTGAATCTTTCTTTAACCATGAGTACATTTAGTTAGTATATGTCAAATCTTTTAAGCTTATATCTTTAATATATCTTTGTACATATCTCTGCTCTAACCTGTGATTATGTGTTATTTGTATAGTCTCTCAAAGGCAATGTAACTTCTTTTTCTTTTTTTTTTCCTAACTTTCTTTAGTCGTACATGGACATAATACCTTTATTTTATTTGTTTATTTTTATGTGGTGCTGAGAATCAAACCCAGTGCCTCACATATGGTAGATAAGTGCTCTACCACTGAGCTACAACTTCAGCCCTTGTAATTTCTTTTTGTTTATTTATTTTTTTCAGTGCTGTGGAATTAATCTGTGACCTTACACATAGGCTAGTGCTCCATCATTGAGCTACACCAGCAAATCCTTACGTATTTATTCATTATTTTAAAAAATATGTTGTTTAGTTGTAGATGGACAGCATGCCTTATTTTATTTATTTATTTTCTATGTGGTGCTGAGTATCGAACCCAGTACTTCACACATGCTAAGCAAGTGCTCCACCATCGAGCAGTAACCCCAGCCCCATCATTCATTATTTTTTAAAGAGATTGCACTTCCCCATTGTCTAGGCTGGTTTTGAACTCCTTAGCTCAAGTGATCTGCCTACCTTAGCTCCCTGGGAGCAAACTACCACATCTAGCAATTTTTCTTTCTTTCTTTCTTTTTTTTTTTTTTTTTTAGAGACATTTCATTTGCCTTCTCTTATCAACTACCACAGTTTTAACTATTGGATTATTATGTCAATATCATTCTTTCCTCATTTTAGTTTAAATATTTTCTATCCTTAAAAAAATTTATTTTCATTAGGGCAGGACATGTAGCTCAATGGTAGAATGCTTGCCTAGCATTCTGGAGTGCTGGGGTTCCATTTCCAGTACTCTCCCCAGCCAAAAAAAAAAAAAGTTATTAAATGTCAAAGTAATACATTACATAAATTTTTAAAAGGCCAACAATGCTAAAAGATTATAAGAAAAAATAGTAGAACATTGCCCCTCCTCTCCCAATACTTTCCCCCAAAACCAGCTACCCAGAGACAGAATTGTGAAAATAGTACAGAGAGTTCTCACATACTCCACACCCAATTTCTCCTGTTATTAACATATTCCATTAGTATGGTATATTTGCTGTAGTGAGTGAACACATTGCTATAACTGAAGTTCATATTTACCTACTTTTCAAAATACCAATGAAATTGTTCCCCTTCCCATTCACATTATCATTGCTTTAGTTGAGGCCCTTATCATTTCTCACCTACATTTGCTGCAACAGAAGTCTACCTGTTTTCTTGTTTTTTTAATTTTTATCTTCCTCCACTGCTTTAACTATATCCATCTTCCAAACTTTCTTGTCTAAAATATAAATCTGATTTTTTTCACTTCTTCATCTAAATTTTTTAAAAGGATTTCCTATTACAAGATTAAATTCCAAACTCTCCATGCCTGACTCCCCTCCCGAATCCGGACCCCGCATGCCTTTTCTAATCTCATTCCTTGCCATCATTCCCAATGTGGTACTCTAGTCACACAACAAAGCAATCTATTTGTCATTTTCTGCTACCTTTAGGAAATTGCACAAATCCTTTCCTCTTTCTGAACGTCCTTCTCTTTTCCCCTTTGTGGCAGAGTACGTCTCGCCCACCTCCAGTTCAGGTCAAACATCACCTCCAAGAAGTTCTCCCAGTCCCCCAAATTAATCCTTCTCTATATTGTCACAGCCCTTCTCCATGAAAACTTTTTAATATTGTGCAGTGATTGTTTATGAGTCTATTTCTTACACGATTATACTTACTCAGCTTTGTACCCTGCCTCTACCCACCTCCAATCCCTCAGCATATATTTTGACACCCAGAAGACAGCAACAGTCAGTTTACATATGTTGAGCACTTAGGTACTTAATAAATATTTACTGAATAAATGAAGACAACACATGAGAAATCAGAGAAAGTCTAATAAAGTTCCTACCCTTAGGACATCCTGAAGTCCTAATTGTAAAAGTGTAGACAAAAACATACCTGCAGGCACATGTGTGCTTTGCCTTTATTGTGACTAATGACATGAAAGACAAATAAACTCAGGCAAGAGTGGAGTATATAATCAACATTCAAGACATTTTTAAAAAAATGTTTATTTTTTAATTTTAGGTGGACACAATATCTTTATTTTATTTTTATGTGTTGCTGAGAGCCGAACCCAGTGCCTCACGGATGCTAGGCAAGTGCTCTACCACTTGAGCCACAACTCCAGCCCCCCCGCAAGACATTTTTTTAATATTATTTTTTAGTTGTAGTTAGACATAATATCTTTATTTTATATAATTATTTATTTTTATGTGGTGCTGAGGATCAAACCCAGGGCCTTGCGCGTGCTGGCAAGTGCTCTACCGCTGAGCCACAACCCAGCCCATGCAAGGTGTTTTGAAACTGGCTAAAATGTAGTCTCCAGAAAGCAGGAATTTCTATTCGTTTACTGTGGCATCCTTAGTGCCTTGTACATAGTAAGTGCTTGTATTACTCAGGATACCAACAGGAAACAGATGGCACATTCAAAATAGGGAACTTTGAGGAGAGACCATTTATAAGGTTGTAGGGGAAACTTCAAATAATAAATATCAAAAGAACTTGAGGCTCATAACAGTGAAAAGTTGTTACCATTGCCCTAGGTCTAAAGGGATAAGGAGAAGGTTTGTAGAGCAGACTCTCCTATCTTGAGAAGACCGTCAGTTACAGCTACCTGACTGCTGGAAAGTTCATCTACCCCTATGAGGGTAACCGAAGTCCAAATCACAATATTTCAAAGTAGAAAAACTTAGACTTAAGTAGCTGGCATTAATATATAAGGAATCCAATCTGGTATAGGGATCAAGCCACAGAAGTCTCTGAGCCAAGGCTGGCAAATATATTTGCCATTATTTTTCCCTTCCACACTCCCCAACTTGGCCTCCAAGATGGGATTTTTCTTTCTTTTTAATCAGCCATAGGTCTGTCCTACTTTACTCATAGAAGTTTCTTCTCAACAGAGCTGCTCCAAGCATTACCGGTAAATTACTGTTAACCTGGTATAAAACCTATTTGTCAAACTGATTCTAATAAGATAAGGATTAGAACCAGTAGGGTTGGTAGGGTCTTTCTAGTTTGAAGATAGCATCCAGCCATTAGCTAGGGATACTGAGATTGGGTCCGTTCCCAGGGAGAAGGGACTGCCAAGTGCTAGACTAAGCAGACTTTTTTTTTTTTTTTTTGGCCTGAGACAGCCAGATAAGGTTCAAGTTAGGACTCTGATCCTAAGAGAGAAAGTAAGAATGCAAATCAGCAATCAAAGTAAAAATTGTGCAGACTGACTGGCCAAAACAATGAGAGATGACTATGTTAATGAGAGCAAGATTGATTTCAGACTTATGCTGGTGGACATGATATTTCTAAGGTAATCTTAGGCATGGTGAGGGCTGACTCATTTTGAGTACTACTGAACTCATAACAGTTAGAAGGTCCTATATACCTGCAGCTAACCAGAGCAAGATAGGGGCAATGACTGCTTTTCTTATTTTCTTCTCCCCCTTTTTTAATTTTTTTGGTGGCCTGGGGGATTGAACCCAGGGCTTTGTACATGCGAGGCAAGAACTCTACCACCTGAGCTATATCCCTAGCCCCTCCCCCTCTTTTAAAAAAAACTTTCTAAATTTAAAAACAAAAGGCCTTTTCTGTGAATACTTTACTAAAATAAGCATACAAGATCATAATAACTACCACTTACTCTGTATCTACTGTTTTATGCCTTAGATATATGTCTTTATACATAGCTCTATAGGTAGATATAATTATACTTTACAGATGAGGAAATGGAAGTTTAGAGAAATAAAACAATGAAGTTGCAGCTTCAAGGTTTTGATTCAAGCTTATTTGGCTTAAACCTGTATTATTTCTGATATATTAGTTACCTATGTATTAAGACCATGATTTCAATTATCCTCAAGTCTTGAATTCCTTTAGGTCATCATAAATGACTAGGACAGGCAAGATTAACATAAGGCTGTAATTAATAAAGGCTGTAAGAAGAACAAATATTTGCTTGGTTAAGAATAACCAGCATAAGGCTGGGGTTGTGGCTCAGTGGTAGAGCGTTTGACTAACATGTGTGAGGGTTCAATCCTTAGCACCGCATAGAAATAAATAAATTAAATAAAGGCATTTTTTAAAAAAGAATTCCAGAATATTGTATTAGTCTTTACAGTTTTCCATATCAATGATTATACCTGCCATATTCAGAGTACATTCTAAGAGACGTCATCTCCTTCATGGTTTCTGATGGCAGGGGAATCTTGTGTATTTTACTATGTTACTTTTCTTTTTCACAGTGATTCTTTCCCAGATGTGTGCCCCAGAGACAAGCACCAGTTTTGAGAACTGCCAGTCCTTAGGCCTGCTGGTAACCTCCTGCAAAGCCAGGCACAGCAAAACAAACTGAACCAACTGCCTAAAATATTTTTTCTCTCAAATGTTGGAAATGGCAAACTCAGAGAATATCAGATAAAAGGGTAAAATAATACATATTAAATCCATGGTAAATATAAAGCATAAATTACGAAATTAAAAAAACAAACACGACAATGTCTGGATAGGGACTGGGATTGCAGCTCAGTGGTAGAGTACTTTCCTAGTATGCATGAGATCTTGGGTTCAACTCCTAGTACTGCCAAAAACCAAACCAAGCAACAACAAAACCCAGGTGAAAACATTTGTAGGTAGTTCCTGATCTAGGATGGTTCAGTTTAGGCTTTTTGGACTTTCTGATTGTACAAAAGCACATCAATACAATCATTCTGATTTTCACTCTCAGTACAGTATTCAACAAAGTACTTGAGCTATCTAACACTTTATTATAAAGTGGACTTAGAGTTAAATGAATTTGCCTAACTCCAGGCAATGTCTTTTAAACATCTTTTATTTATTTATTTTTTTGAATATCTTTTTTAAAAAAAATCTTCTTAATTTTTTTTATAACTTTGTTTTATTTATTTATTTTTATATGGTGCTGAGGATCCAACACAGTGCCTCAACCATGCTAGGCAAGTGATTTACCACTGAGTTACAACCCCAGCCCCTGTTTGAGCATCTTTAAGATAGGCTAGGGCTGGGGCTGTAACTCAGTGGTAGAGCGCTTGCCTAGCCTGGGTGAGGCACTAGGTTGGATCTTCAGTACCACATTAAAAAAAAAAAAAAAGATAAATAAAATAAATGTTAAAAAGCTATGGTGTTTGGGCTGGGGTTGTAGCTCAGTAGTAAAGTGTTTGCCTTGCATGCATGAGGCCCTGGGTTTAATCCTCAACACTTCATAAAAATAACTAAATAAAAATAAAGGTATTGTGTCCATCTACAAGATATATATATAAAAGCTATGGTGTTTGATATGTTAGGTATATTAAATGCAGCTTTGACTTATGATATTTTCAAGCTACAATGGGCTTACTAAGTTGAGGAGCACTTTATAATTGAAGGTCCTAAGAAAAATGGCATATGGAAATTAGGATAAATTGAGGAGAATTTATCTGCACAAGAACTAATTACAAAAATGTGGGCAGAGCACAGTGCACAGCAGAAAGACAAGGACTGTGGAGAAACCCAGTCTAGTCTCCCCAGCAAGGGAGATTTTACATCCCTAGACCTGAAGGGATGAAATGAAGGGAGGTTAAGAAGGGAAAGTTGTTTAGAGGGAGCCATTTTGAGAGAAGCAGAGGCCTTTGATGGAGGGATACAGCTGCCTACAGGGACCTTCTAAGAAGGGACCAAGGAGAATAAATACATCGACCTCATTCTGTTGATGCGATCCATACAGGCCCAGGTTTCCAGAAAAGAGAGCAGATGGAAAAGGGCAAAGAGGGGATCTGGTGGGGCAGAATGGTGATATTCTGAGCATAGCAAGATAAACAGAAATAAAACAATGAGTAGAGAACATAGAAGACAGGCAGGCAGGAAAATGTGCCCTGTAAGAGAAAGAGAATGTTATCTACAAGAGAGAACAAAAGGGTAGCTCTCCCCTTGAGTTGCCTCAGATCCTGATGACTTTCTACTTTGAGATCCTGTACCAGTTTTAGCCTCAGTGGACTTTATAATAGACCCTCGTTCTTTAAAATATTCCATAAGTAATTCTCTGTTTCTTGTAACTCGGAAAGCTTGAGAAAATATTGGGTACAATTAGAATACTTTATTCCTCTCTACAATTTCCTGCAAACAAAGACATTTGAGACAGGTAGGCCACTTACTGAAAATGAATTATAACACTCTCTTCAGCTTTTTGTAAAGTGTCCACATTTAAAAATAAAGGTGCCAGTGTCATGAAAACCACCTACTGTCAAAATTGAGAAATTACAAAACCGACCTAATTAAATGGGCTCTCTTGAATTATGGAAAACATAGGCTACTCTTTGAAAAAAACCACAGGCCATTCATTCTATAGGAAATTAAAATAAAAGTGTATTTTTTCTTTAATTGTCTCCTCCCCTACCCAACTTTATTAATTTATTAATATACAAAATTGCACACATTTAAAGTGTACAATTTGATCAGTTTTGACATAAGAATTCAGGACCACAATCAAAATAAGATTCCTTATGTTCCAAAAATTTCTTTGTACCATTTTTAATCCCTTCTTCCCTTTACTCAAATAACCATGAAACCACTGATCCATTTTAGTCACTACAGGTTAATTTGCATTTTAAAGAATCTTATGCAAGTGAGCCACACAGGTTATATTCTTTTTTGCCTGTTTTTTCCCATTCAGTATGATTATTTTGAGATTAATGAATGTTGTTGCATGTATTTATAGTTCTTTCTTTTTTATTGCTGAGATGTATTCCTTATATGAATATACCCTGATTGGTTTTTCCATCCACAAATGAATAGACTTTTGGGTTGTTTCCAGTTTGGTCTATTACACAATTGTCAATTTTAAGATGGAAACAGGAATGATATTTTTCTGGACGACCAAGAGATGTTAGAAGCAACTACTTTAGTAAGTGGAAATTAAAAGCATTACATCTGGACTCCAAAGATCGGGGTGGTCATTTACTGACTGTGGGACTCGAGGTCAATAATTTGAAACTTGCTGAGCCTTGATTCCTTCATGTGTAAAAGAAGATTAATATTACCTGTCTTCTCTCTTTATTGCAGCACTCTTCACAATAACCAGAATAAGGAATCAACCGAGGTATCCATTAATGCATGAGGGGATAATGAAAATGTAACATATATATTCAATGAAATATTATTTGGCCTTAAAAAGATGAAATCCAGTCAGTTGTAGCAGTGTGCATTGAACTATAGACATCATCTAAGTGAAACAAATCAGGCACAGAAGGACAAATACTGCTTCTTCTCACTTATTTGTGGAAGCTAAAAAAAAAAAGAAATCAATCTCAGAGAAGCAAGTACATTAGTGGTCACTAGAGACTAGGAAGGATAGGGATAACAGGATAATGGGTACCAAAGTACAGTTAGATAGGAGGAATTAGTTCTGTTTTTTTAAGAGCACAATAGTATAAATATAGTCTGACAATTTACAATGTACTTCAAAATAACTAGAAGAATCCAAAGGTTCTTAGCATGTAGAAATGATAAAAATCTGAGGAGCTGAAAATGCTAATTACACTGATTTGATAATTGTAATTTTTATACATGAATCAAATTATCATAATATAAACCATAAACAAATATTTATACATGTATAAATATTTAACATGTATAAATATTAAATATCAATAAAATTTAAATACTTGCATCCCAGCATTATTGTGAGGATTAAGTAAGACAATGTATATATTTAACTTTTCATTCAAATATTAGCTATTATTACCATGGAAGTAGGGGAGAGAGCATTGAGAAGTTACTCTGCCTTAGTCAGCTTGGACTGCCACACAAATACCATTAACTAGATGGCTTAAACAACAGAAATGTATTTCTAACAGTTTGGAGGCTTGAAAATTCAAGAACATGGTGACAGTATTGTTCTTTAGTGAGGACTCTTCCAGGCTTGCAGAGGTTGTCTTCTGTGTCCTCATGTGGCAGAGACAGGGAGAGCCAGCAAGCTTGCTCTCTGGTGTCCCTTCTTATAAGGGCACTAATCCTTTCATCAGGGTCCCACCCACAAGACTGCATCTAAAACTAATCACCTCTCAGAGATCCCCACATACAAATGCCATCATACTATTCAATGTGTGAATTTACTTGTGGTGGGGACACAATTCAGTCCATGCCAGAACCCTCATTATTTTCTATGCCTACTATGGACCCCTATAATGAGGCCTAAAAGATACAGTCATATATCGTGGCTCTGAGCAAAAAGATAAAATATATTGGGTTGGGAGTGTGTAGTGCATTTGCTTAGCATGCATGAGATCCTGAGTTTGATCCCCAGTACCATAAAAGGTTGGTCAATACCTCTTTCTTCTTAAGAGCAAATTCAATTTCTTTTCCTCAATTTTCAGATAGGTTAATATGTTATTTCTTTTATCAGGTGCTCCCTAAATATTTCTGAATATAACAACAAGTACTTGTATAGTGCTCTATAAATTACAGTATAATTTCAAATACATTATCTCATTCTGACCTTCAAATTTCCCCAGAGAATTAGGTATAAAAGATAATATTATCCCCATTATCAGATGAAGAAAAACTAGGCTGGGAGAGGTTACAAACTGATAGAGTAGCCCAGCTCTTCAAATGCCAGCTCAGTGTCTCCCTTGGCATGCTGCCTACCTCTATCTTGACAGGATTCAGGTAGGTGTTTTAGCCTCCAGCTAGTACTAATATGTAGCATCTTTGCAGGATAAAGCAAAACTAACTTTATCTATCTATCTATTTTTGTACTGAGTTCTCTTGTTTTTTTTTTAACTACATGACAGAAGTGGAAAGCATTACAATTACAATTGTAATTGCATTACAATTCTTATTATACATATAAGGCACAATTTTCATATATCTGTATATAAAGTATGTTCACATCAATTTATACATGTACTTTGTTGTTGGTTGTTTTCTTTGCTAATTTTTTTATTTTTTTAGTTATTGATAGAGCTATATTTTTATTTATGTGTATGTGGTGTTGAGAATCGAACCCAGTGCCTCACACATGCTAGGCAAGCGCTTTACTACTGAGCCACACCCCAGCCCCAAAACTTTATTTTATTTATTTTATTTTTTTAGTTGTGGTTGGACACAATACTTTTATTTTATTTATTTGCTTTTTATGTGGTGTGAGGATCAAACCCAGTGCCTCACACATGCTAGGCAAGCATTCTACCACTGAGCCACAAGCCTAGCCCCTGCAAAACTTTATTTTTAGGAAACTAAAACAGGTGGTGGCATTTTGTATACTACAATGTATACTTTATCAGAGAACCATAGGAAACCCGAAATTTTCAGGATATAGTTTCAGAACTTGACTTGTAAAATTTGGAATAGATATAACTATTACCCTCCTAAATACAATTCTGAGAAAAAAAAAAAGAAAATAATTTAACTTACTATACACACTTCATATTGGTTACAAGTAATTTCTTTCTCACATATTGTTTCTGACTTAACTAAATATTGCTTTAGGATTATTTCCCCACTTTTTCTTTCCTCCTTTTCTAATCTTACTCAGAACAGTTTAAAAATCTATTGTAATTGGGCCTATAACCACAGCTACTCAGGAGGCTGAGGCAGGATCACAAGCTCAAAGCAAGCCTGGGCAATTTTATGAGACCTTTTCTCAAAATGAAATAAAAAATAAGGCTGGGGTTGTATCTCAGTGATAGAGCACCCTGCTTTCAATCCCTAGTACTGGGGGTGGGGGCATAGCATAGTAGTAGGTCACTCACCTAGCATGTGTGAGGCCCTGGGTTCAATCCCTAATACTGGGGGGTGAGGAGGAAGGTCAGTGATCCTTCTTAGATAATCACTTATTAGTATTGCTTGGTCTTGAATTAGGTATTATCTCATAGGACCTAACTGGTACTTTTTATGGTTGGCACATGACAATGGGCTTAGCAAAAGCATCTGAGAGGTGATAAGTTAGACTGTTATTCTGGATCTTATTACTCCAAATTCTTATTTTGAAAATATAAAAAATGCTTGTTTATAAAGAGAGACTTATGTTAATTCTGGATCTTTTTCTAATAAAGGTGAATTGTTAACGAGATATAAAAGAGCCATCAAGCATTCAGCATTTTTCTATTCACTGTCATGTAAATAAAATTTAATATTTCATGAAGAGTCCAAGTTTGTAACAAGTTCTATAATATATTAGGTCTTTCTCAAAACCTAGAAATGCCATAAAACTAATGTTAATTTTTGACTTGTTTAAAACTAAAAGTTCCATTAATTAAGACTGCTAGTAATATTCAGCTCTGTAAGAATTACTAGGCTATGAAGTTAGAGTCATTAAAACTTGCTAAGAGTGCTGGGGTTGTGACTCAGTGGTAGAGTGCTTGCCTAGCATGTGTGAAGCTCTGGGTTTGATCCTCAGCATCACATAAAAATAAATAAATAAATTAATTAATTAATTAAAGGTATTGTGTCCATCTTAAAAAAAATTACTAATAACCTAAACCAAGTGGACTCTTCCTATGTCATGGTGGTAAATAGAGGACAAATACAGGTTATTTGACAACCCTTGGTCAAGTAATACTAGTCCCTTGGAAAATAAACATTTAATGCTCACATAGAGAAATCAGATATGCAAGAGATAGAGTCCTTATCTGTATGTAGTTAGTACTGCTTACTAGATGCTTTAGCTTAGAAAGAAATCAAGTTTCAAAGAAGCTGGAGTCCTAGGACAGTATTTTGCACATAGTGAACATTTAGCAATTTTCTATCAAATTGAGAGAAGAATAAAGATATATAATACTGGGCCCATCCCAGTGAATCCAAAGTCATTTGAATTTTAAAATAAACCTAGAAAAAAAAAAAGTAGAAGGAGGTAGAGGGGAAACTACAACACTTAATAGATTGAAAAAGGAACACTTACTGGGTATGTGGTATACACCTATAATCTCAGCTTCTCAGGAAACTGAGACAGGAAGGTCACCAGTTAGAGGCCAGCCTGGGCAATTTAGGGAGAATCAAGAAAATAAAACCGTGGGGACTGGGGTTGTGGCTCTGTGGTAGACCGTTTGCCTAGCTTCTGCAAGGCACTGGGTTTGATTCTCAGCAATACATATAATAAATAAAATAAAGGTCCATTGACAACTTAAAAATATTAAAAAAAAAAAAAAAAGAAAAGAAAAGGGGCGGAGTGGCTGGGAATATGGCTCAGTAGTAAAGTGTTCCTTAGGTTCTATACCCCCTGGGCTCAATCCCCAGTACTGGGGGGGGGGGGGGAGAGATGGGGGAGGGAGGGACTCAAATACACAAGGTGCCCAAAGTACCTAATGTTTGTTAGTTTATTTTTTATAAAACTTCCTTCTGGGGCAGGGAATGATGCTTAGTGGTAGAGCACTTGCCTAGCATGTGTGAAGACCTGAGTTCCATTCCCAGCACCACAAAATAAATAAACAAAAACTAGTATCCTGGTTACTTTGTAAACTGATTTCCCAAACATCTGGATGGGAGCTCAAAACCCAGTGTGAAGTTTGACACACTTTTAAGGTATATTGGATATAACACCATGTCCACCTTTGAACTAAGAGTCATTATGGTAACACTGTTTTGGTATGTGTTCTTATATGTAAATCCAGGGAGCCCAGCGCGAATTCAACATTTTTGATGAACAAAGAGATGAGTTGAGGTGAGATTGCCCTAATTAATTGCTTTAATTTGGGTTTCCTCTCTAAGCAAACCCCAAGACAAAGACTGAGTGCAAGTAGTTAATTTGGGAGAGTAGGGAAAGGGGGAAGTAAGGCGGGCAAAGGAAGGCTGTCAATGGAGGGTGGGTTATCAAGACAGCCCCTGCAGCAAGGAGATACATAGAGGCGGCATCCAGAGACAAGACTGAAGTGCTCACCGCCTTTCAGAAGAGAGTTATAACTTTAATTTTATTTTAAACACAAAAGGGGGTGTTTAAACATGGATAAGAGCCTGCAGCTTTGTTGACTGAGCCACACCTATGCAGCTTCACCACCTATATTTGATACTGGTTACTATTCTAGACCTGTTAAGATCCTGGATCACATTTCAGCATCATTTTACCATGTCAAACAGATTTATGGGGAAAAGTGTGTGTTCTTTTTTATTTTTTACTTTGAACATTTCTTACATTATGAAATATGTCAAACAGAAAATAATATAACTGATACCTATAAATTCACCATGTAGATTTTTACATATTTGCTTTAAGTTTTGTTCTCATGTGGTACCAGGGATCTAATGCAGGGCCTCTATCTTTTTTTTTTCTTTTTGTAAATAAACAAAAAGTTCTGGACAAGTGAAAGTGCTGCCCTTTGTCTCTTTTCCTCTTTTCCTTTTTATTTTCCTCATGATTATTACTACCTTCAAGGTGGTATATATTCTTTTCATTCTTATTCTGTCAGACTTCTATCCTATGTGTATTCATCAACAATAGTATTTTTGTTTTCAAATTTTATATAACTGGCATAATATCTTGAACTTGAAAATTAATTTTTAAAACACGACATATAAAGATTTATATTTTTGCATTTAGTGTTGTATAATTTCTATTGTATTAATAAATCATGATGACTGCATTCTTATTCTGGTGCAGATCAGTGATTTCTAATGTTTGATAGTTTTAAAAGTGCTTGATTGTTCAATTTTCTTTATAGAATTTGTACAGAAGTGGTTTGCCTTTTCATGTAAGTTTAGAATAATTTTTGTAGGATAGAAATTTGGATCTTTAATCTAGTTTGGATTTATTTTTGTGTATGCTATGAGGTAGGGATCTAATTTTATCTTTTTTCCATGTGGAAAAACTATAAAAAGTTTCTGTATCTTTTACATTAAATTGAAATACTTCAGATAGGCATTTAACATGTAAGGACTTAAAAAAAATAAAATAACCATAATGCCCTCCCTTCCTTCCTTCCTTCCTTCCTTCCTTCCTTCCTTCCTTCCTTCCTTCCCTCCTCCTTCTTCTTCTTCTTCTTCTTTTTCTTTTTTTGTAATACTAAGGATTGATCCCAGTGGAACTACATCCCTGACTCTTTTTATTTTTTAGTTTGAGATAGGGTTTTAATAAGTTGATGAGTCTGGCCTTGAACTCACTACCTTCCTGCCTCAGTCCCCCAAGTCACTGAAATTACAGGTGTGTGTCCCCATGCCTGGTTAATTTCTTAATATAATCTAATCCCTTATCCATGTTCAAATCTTTCCAAGTATCTTTTTATGTTGACTTCTTTTTATCAAGATTTAGGAAATGGGCCAGGCGTGGTGGCACATGCCTGTGAGCCCAGTGGCTGGGGAGGCTAAGATAGGAGGATTGCAAGTTCAAAGCCAGCCTCAGCAACTTAGTGAGATTCTCTCAATAAATAAATAAAAGGGCTGTGATGTTGCTCAGTAAGTTAAGCCCCCTTGGGTTCAATCCCTGGAACCAAAATTAAATAGATAGATAGATAGATAGATAGATAGATAGATAGATAGATAGATATTCAGGCAAGGCCAACACATAACATTTGGTTGATATGTCTCTTCAGTATTTAGTCTATTAGAGTTCCTCCATTTATTTAAGAAACTGGGTCATTTATGAAAAGTCTTGTATTTAGTTGATTATATCCTTGAGGTATTTATTGATTGATCTATTGATTGTGCTGCTGGGGATCGAAACCAGGGCTTTATACATGCTAGACAAGTGTCTACTTGTAACAGAGGTCTGCTTCATGCTTTGAATATAAACCTTGCTGCTTGACCACCGGTGGCTGATTTTAAAATTGACACTTTTTTCCTCTTCCTCTTCTCCCTCTTCCCCTCCCTGGCCACAGGAGAAGCAAGATTAACCTTCTTCCCACCCTAGGCTAGGTTATCTGTCCTTCAGTTCACTGGCCACAGGAATGAAGGCATCCAGACTGGGGAACTGACACTAGCAGATCTGAGAAATGGCTCTCTCTTTAGGTTACATATGAATTATGACTTCTGATAGGGAACAGTTGGAGATATTCAGCCTTTGTGTCCACTCTTTAAAGGCCTACTGTTGCCCCTGGTAGTTGGAATCACAGCCTCGGGACAGGAGTCCCCTATATTTCACATTTGCTAGCAAATCAATAAAACTTATTTTTCCATTTTCCCCAAACCTTGTCCCCATTAATGGATTAGCAATGGAGACAAGGCTGGAGCTTTCAGTATCATACTGAGACAGTCAGGGACCATACAGGGACTAAGGGCAGATGCACTACTGAGGTCTTAACTCCTGACCTGTACTCATTAACAGTACCACAGAAACTGGACAAGCCCAAGCTCTAATAATAACAGAGATTTAAAGAGGATGCCTTTGCAGAAAAAAAAAGAAAGAAACTCATCATCACCACCAACAAAAACACTGACTTCTCTTGGATCTGCTATAACTAAGGCAAGAATAAAGGGTTAGCAACTCTGCCTTCACTTTGTATCTGTCCCTTTTGCCTTAAACTTTGGGTCAGATTCTTGCTCAACTCTACATGTTGGCATGTTTATTTCTTAAAGAGTATCTAAAAATTGGTAATACAAGGTTATTAGCTCCAAATTTACCTAACCTGTCTCATCCCCCAACAAGGCTGAAGACACTAAGATAAAAGTACCTAAGGTACTTTCAAGATTTGCAGGGACATTCTACTAGCAGCTTGTAAACTTTCTGTTCCAGACTCCCAGAGTGGTGCCTGGAAGCCTTCATTCATTGTCCTGTATCTTCCAGGAACAGCAAAACCTTGCAGGCAGATCACCCCATGATGAGACTGCTCTCTTAAGCAGAAGCAATGCCCCCATGGGAACTGAATTGCACCCCGACCCCAGGATCACAGATCTGATAGATAAACAGCCTGTGAAACAAATGGAGATTGCCCCCTCACATGACAAGGACTTTTCCAGAACAACCTGGAAAAACTAGAACTGAGATAATCATCACCAGCCCCTAGCCCACCCCAGCAATCCAATGAAAGATTTGTCCCTTTCCTTATTGGGGAACAACCTTATTTCCTTGAGTTAAAACTTTGCCTGTGCATTGGTACCCCTGGCTGACTGGCTTTCATTTCTGTTGACACCAGGTCAGAAGTTCCCATCTCCAGCATCACTAGCTAGCATTGAGCTCTGATCAGCCCCATCCTGTGGCATTAACATAATGATCTATTCCACACATTTCCTATAAATCAGTCATTTCATCTAAATGTTTTGTTAGATTCAAGTTCAACTGTTTTCAAATAAATACTTTGTAGGTGGTTCTACATACTTCCTATTTAATTGCATTGGAAGGAACATAATATCTAGTTTTCCAATTTTTATTAATATTTGAGAATAGTTTTAGTTTTACAGAAAAATGCAGTAGGTAATACAGAATTCTTGTATTACCTCTGTTCTGCCCACTCTATTATTAACATCTTGCATTAGTGTGGTATGTTTGTTACAATTAATAAATCAATACTGATACATTATGATTATAGCTTATTCGGATTCCTTTGATTTTACTTAATGTCTTTTTCTGTTATAGGATCCCAACCAGAATACCAGGGCTGTCTCACTTTTGGGGGAGGAGGTACTGGGTATTGAACCCAGCCAGGAATGCTTTACAACTGAACTATATCCCCAACCCTTTTTTAAAAATTTTATTTTATTAGTTATAGATGGATACAATACTTAATTTTATTTTTATGTGGTGCTGAGGATCAAACCAATGCCTCATATATGGAGGTAAGTGCTCTACTATTGAGTTACAACCTCAGTCCCCATTTTTGTTTTTTATTTTGAGATTAAATTGCTTAGGGTCTTGCTAATTTGCTGAGGCTGGCCTTGAACTTTCAGTCCTCCTGTCTCAACTTCCTGAGCCTCTGGGATTATAGGTGTGTGCCACCTCCCTGGCTGTCTCACTTTTAATGGTGTTAATTTTGACCAGTGGGTTCTTTTCAGGTGGATAAACACATTATAAGTTCTCTATTAAAATTTTCGTTTAATGGTTTCAGCATCTATTGATAATCATTGAGTAGGTCCATTATTTCATAAGAAATTACAAAGTCATGATTTTTAAAATTCTATGGTTTCTTCTGTAGTTATTAGCTAGACTTATCCTACAAAGTTTTTTTCTCTTGAATTATCATACCATTTATTTTGCATAGATTTTAATAGTTTTAAATGTTAATGATTCTACTATACCAATGTGGTTTATGTGAGAAATTCTAAGTATTTTTAGCTTTAAAAATTATTTGCACAATAGTATAAAGAAAATGTTTTATTTTGCTAATTAAAGATATGGGTTTCATCTCTGTGATATTGAGAACTATATATTTTGGTTTTATTCCATTTCTTGATTTATAGCTCCTAAAATTCTTGGAGTCTCCAGAGTGATATGAATATCCTTTGTATGCTAATAAGACAGCCGATAGCTGGAAGCCCTAGATAGCTTTACAACGGATGCTGGTTAGAGGAAAAACCCAAGTCATGATTAGCCTCACCCGTCTAATATCTGGAGCAGAGGGAGGGGTTCAAGGTGAAGCTGATCACCTGTGGCTAATGATTTAATCAACCACTCCTATGTAATTCAGCCTCCATAAAACCACAGAAAGAACTGGCTTAGCCCATGGATAGCTAAACATGTGGAGGTCCATGGACGGTGATGGGTCCAGAAAGGTGTGAAAACTACCCGCTCCTTCCCGCATAACTTCACCCTCGCATCTCATCAAGTATGTCCCTCATGATATCCTTTATAATATACAAATGAAAAGGCTTTCCTGAATCCTGTGTTACCAAAAGGGGTCCAAGAAGTTCCCAGAAAAGGGGATTTCAACTCAGGACAAGTGGGGTCCTTGACATAAGTGATGGAAAAGAATTTTAGCATGCACCAGAGACACAGATTTAAGAAAGGAAATATTCATTTAAGGGAAAATGAAGGTTGTCTCAAGAGAGCTATCTTTTGGGGTAAAGCAAGGAATACACATTCAAGGGAGTATGCAGTCTGTCTGGAGAGAGCAAAGACTTTTGGAGTTCTCAGGCTATTTATTTATTTTGTGGTGCTGGTGATTGAACCCAGAAATTCATACTTGCTAGGCAAGCACTCTACCATTGAGCTACATCCTCAGCTCTCAGGCTCTTCTTTTAAAGGACACTTGGTGAGGGACAGGCATGAGAAGCTACTTGAGGATGACATCAGTTTGATGATCAAAAACAATTTATGGCATGGGCACTTCTCAGGATCCTTAGGTTGACTTGGTCTCCATTATCTGATCAGTATATAATGTAGGAAAGTCCCCTAAATTATAGGTTTCTTAAAATGTTTTATCTATTTTTTGATTCATCTATTTATTCCATGTGCTAATTAACAGTGCACAAGGTAATTTTTGTAAGTGAGCAAATTCATGGTAACTTTAAAATTAACAGATTTCCCAGAAATTTGGGAGTGACAGGCCTGCAAGAAAAACTAACTTGTGGAGGGACAGGCCTAGAAAGGAATGGCAGAACTTTAGATTGAAGTTATATTTCCATGTCCTTTCTTTTGTCTCCTTTCTATCTATCTTTTTATTTTTTCTGTCCTACCTGAGTGGGAGCTACTCTAGAAAATTCAACAAGCCTCAGGAGGGGACGTAAGAACCTCAATTTATAGCTGGTTGCTCAAAAGTATAGGTAAAATAACCTGAGGCTTGTGACTAAGCAGCAGAATGAGGACAGTCTTGTGAGACTGAGTCTTTACCCTTTGGGATCTGATGCTATCTCTGTCAGAATTGATTTAACTTAGAGAACACTCAGTCTGGGGAAGAATCTGTGGAAAATTGCATGGTGTGGGGAAAAACACATATACATCTGGGCTCACGGAAGTGTTATTATGAGAGCAGAGCAGAAGAAAATGAGTTCGTTTTTTCTACACGACCTCACTCTAAGAAATTATTGTTGTTACAAAATATTTGTGTGGGTCAGAAATTTCAATCACTTAGCTGATACTAACAACTAGTCCTCATAGATTTTTAAAACTTAGTTATAATAAATAGTATTCCTGATTAATTTGCATGGTGTACAAGAGCCATAACAGCTTATAGTTGAGGAACTAACACCCACACAGAGGAAGTAGCCTAAAGGAACTAAGTAATTTAAATAGGCAGGTCTAGTAAAGAGAACTTGTAATAAATATAGAAGAGACTAGAGCCTCTTTTTTATAAAGGTATCATGTGTCAGTTGTTTTCCTTCTCTCAACTACGATCTGTGTGTGAAAACTAAATTTCCTTTTATAAAAAAATTACATAATATTAAAGCCATAGTGATATGAGAAAAATTCTGAGATGTCCTGAATTTAATTTCAAGGGCCCAGGAAAGAGGGGAGAGACGATAAGGAAACAGCTGCTCCGTTAACAGTTTTCGTAAAGCCAAACCAACAAAAGATAATTCCACATTCCTAAATGTGTGTTGAAACCTTTATTCAGAATCTCTGATGGCTACCCCTCAGGCACCATCACAAGTTACTTGCAATCCCAACCAACCCCAAAGCAACAAATACTTTTCTTTACAGACTTCTCCTATCCCCAAACTTTCCCAACATCCCATTATGTTGCCCTATTATCTATAACCAATGTAGGTTCAATGTAAGCAATGGATGCTTTCCTTTCCCAAATTTTCATTATAAAAATGCTTTTGGCTTATAGATCAGGCAGGCACATCTCCAACAGTTATCTAGGCAGTTGTTGCAAGAACTTGTCCTAGGACCTGGTTCTTCTCCTGCTAGCATATGCAATGGCTTAATGAACACTTTTATTTCAGGGATTCCTTGGTCTTAAGAATTTGATTTTAACAATATAAAACAATAAAATGGCTACTAGCAGTCAAAAATTGTTTCCAATACAGTAACTGTTATGGTTTAGATATGTGGTATCCCCCAAAAAACCCATGTGTGAGACGATGCAAGAATGTTCAGAGATGAAATTAAGAGTTATGACTAATAGGTGGACTGATTCACTGCTATGGGTTAACTGGGTAATAGGGTGCTACTGAAGGAGGGAAATCACTGGGGGTGTGCCTCTGGGATATATATTTTATCTCTGGTGAGCTATTTCCTTGTTGCCATGCCCTTCGGCCTTGATGTTTATCTCGCCTTAGGTCCAGAACCATGGAACTGGCTAAACATTGACTGAACCTCTGAAAAAGTGAGTCAAAATAAACTTCCTTCTCTAATTGTTCTTGTTGAGTCTTTTGATCATAGTAATGCAAAAGCTGATATAATAGTAGCCTCTTGGGACCTATTAACAAAATATTCCCCAATTCATTATCTACTTTTTTGTTCATAAATTTCAATACCAGTGTTTAGAAATTAATAAAACATGATCTAAAGTTTTAGGAGGCATGCAAGATGGGGTCTTTGGCTAGTCCTGGAAGTTTTTACAGTGTCTACCTCATGAACATATTATCAGAAAGGCTGTTCCTAAATTTGGAATATATACTTAATAGAATAGGCTAGATTTATCTGATTCATGCAAATGACACGTGGAGATATTAGCTGAGAGTAAGAGAACCTTTGAACTGATAGTAAATGAAGGAAATGAGTACTACTTATAACCTGAGACCAACAGCTGTAATGGGAAGCTGTGAGGTTATCCTCCTAATGTAGGTTTCCCTTTAGGAAAAACCCACAGAAACCATAAAAAATCTGCTTCTAGTACATATGAGGAGAAATGGATCAGTGCAAAACAAGAGGTAGGCTGTGATAGTCATGGAGGTGCCCAACTCAGGTCTCCCTTCAGAACTTGTTCCAAGGAGCACAGCTGATTGACAACTGCCATACTCACGTATACTCCTACTAGGCAGGATTTTCCCTGGGCTGCTCCTGTCCCCAAACTGAGAAAAGCAGGATAGAACAACCAGTCCAGGCCCAGCATGGTGGTATATGTCTGTAATTCCAGAGTCTTAGAAAGCTGAAGCAAAAGGATTGCAAGTTCAGGGCCAGCTTGAGCAACTTAGTGAGACCCTATCTCAGATAGATAGATAGATAGATAGATAGATAGATAGATAGATAGATAGATAGATAGATAGATAAAAGATAAATGGCTAGGGATGTAATTCAGTGGTAAAGTGCCTCTGAGATCAATCTCTAGTGCTGCAAACAAACACTAGTTCATTCATAAACAAAGGAGGATTCCTTTAATTGTCAACTTCCTCTCAGGGATTTCTCATTGACCTGGGTGAGTTTTTCCCTGAATCGCTTTGTGGTCTGGAGCTCTTCCCATCCAATCTTCCCTCCCCTTTCTCCTGACTCAGGTGTGTAACAGGAACTTAAAGGCTGCTTTTGATTAAAAGCACTGACTCTTAACTCAGGACTGAAGATGTCTGATGGGTAACTAAAAACAGGATAAAAGCTTGGCTTTTTTGCCTTCATACTTCATGACCTTAAACTTACTTTGGGTCAGATTCCTTCTCAACTCTGCATGTGAATGTCTCCATCTTGCCCTTCTGATTTGTTCTTTCTTTGTATCTTTCTCTCCTACAGTTACCTTGGATTCTAGCCAAAAAACAAAAAAAAAAACAAACAAAAAAACAAAAAACAAAAAAACCACAGGTATAACAGATAAACATCCTGTGACAAGAGTCATAGCTACCATCCAGGCGACAGTAGCTTCTGATTCCTGACAAGGCCCTGCCTGATATTGAGAGAATGATCAACCAGACCATGGCCTGACCAAGATCACCAACCTATGTAAGCCCCAGATCCTTCCTTGTTGTTAGCTCCTTGGAGAAACACAGACTTTCAGTCACTAAACCTGTGTGTGTGTGTGTGTGTGTGTATGTGTTTCTCCCCTGTGTGGCCACGTTGAGAATAAATTGTTTTCCTGCCTTCTTCATCATTGTGTCTTCATCTGTCAATTGACCTCTTGGGAAGGGTGGCCATACTGATCCTTTGGGATCTCGAGTCTGGCCTCTGGCTTAGAATTCTGTTCATAAGACCTGCATTACTCTCTCTGTTTACTCCGCTCCTTTCCCCTTTATTTTCCACAAGTACTTTCTACAAGAAATCTCTTGCATGTCTAATCCCATCTTGGGGTCTTCTTCTTGATGGATTCAAACTGACACAATTAAAGAATGTACTCTAAACCATACCAACCTAACAGCTCAATCGATGACAGCAAAAAAATACAAAAAATTTTGTGGAAAACTAGAACAACCGATGGTTAAGATTAGAATATGTACTTTGAAAATAATATTAATGCAAATTTGCAAGTAAATTATTGAATAGTTTTAGGGCCTTGTCTCAGTAATCAAAATATCTTCCAGGTCATTGGTCATGGTGAGATAGAAATTTAGGAACACAGAAACAAACACACACTTGAGTCTCAAAAGAGAAACACCCATGAACCATTGCAATGTAAAACACACAACTGTAAGCAACCTAGTCCATACCTTGCCCTTAGCTTGACCAGTGACTGATGAAAAAGCAACAAAACCACAAGATAACCACAAGGTATCTGGAGGAACTAAGTAGCAGAATTAAAACATGCAAGGGCAATGTGCAAGCTCACAGGAAACTGATGGGAAATTGTGTAACCCTACCCTGACTCCACCTCTAGTCAAGTCCCCAGCTACTCTATAAATAATAGAATCCCAGACTTAGACAGGCGCCACTCACTCACTCTCTCTGTAATCACCCGTACTCCCACTCTCCTTTATAATAAATCTCTTGCTCTGCAGCTGTTACCTCATGTGTCCTTAAATTCTTTTCTTGGTTGTGTCAAGAGCCTGGTAGGTTCAACTAGAGGTCTCCTCTGCCTCTGGAGAGACCTCCATGAACCTCCTTAAAGTGACAATAGAAAGTAAATCTATCCACTATACAAGTGCCATTCTCTAATTTGAAGATGATGTGGTTAGGTACAGCAGAAATTTCCTTCTAAAACTCATGAACTCTCTATTACAAAGCAGTTCAAGAATTCAAATCCTATTTCTCCACTTCAAGATATGCATTTCTTTTTCTTTTCTTTCTTTCTTTCTTTCTTTTTTTTTTCAATGCTGGGATTGAACCCAGGGCCTGTGTATTCTAGGGAAGCACTCTACCATTGAGCTGCAACTTCAGGCGCCCCATCTTTTCAATTTTGTTTTGAAACAGGGCCTTGTTAGTTGCCCTGTCTCAAACTTTTTTTTTTTTTTAAGAGAGAGAGAGAGAGAGAATTTTTTTAATATTTATTTTTTAGTTATCGGCAGACACAACATCTTTGTTTTGTATGTGGTGCTGAGGATCGAACCCAGGCCGCACGCATGCCAGGCGAGCACGCTACCACTTGAGCCACATCCCCAGCCCCCTGTCTCAAACTTTTGATTCTCCCAACTCAGCCTTACAAGGAGTATAACTGCAATAACAGGAGTATCGGGATGATGACGATGATGATGCCACTGCCATTCTGGCATCTGTACATTGCCATTTTGTTTTTTCCCTGGTACTGGGGATTAAACTCAGAGGCCCTCTACTACTGAGTCACACCCCCCAGGTCTTTTTATTATTATTTTTTTAAAATTTGAAACAAGATCTTGCTAAATTGCTCAGGCTTGTCTCATGTTTGTAATCCTCCTGCCTCAGCCTCCTTCTGGGATTACAGGCCTGTGCCCCTGGGCCTAGCTATACACTGTCAGTTTGAATGACTATGATTTAAACATGGATAAGAGCAAAAGATTTGCTAAAGTAATTTTTGTATACTATTACCAATAACATAGGACAAGCTACCTTTCCAGATACGCCCTGAATTTTGATCTAACAATGTTCAAAACTGTTGTTAACCTTATAAAATGGTATCATAGAGGCATTCCACTTTCCTACAGAGTTTCCATTAAACCAATGTCTGGGTCCAGTGAAGTCTTTAAAAATGTATCGTTTTGTTTTTAGATCTGTGTCATTAAATCTAGAATTCCAGCCTCTATCATTTGAGTCAAACCAAAGGGTTTGATTACAGGGTGACTCTGGCTGTCAGCTAAGTCAGGTCTACGACCATTAATATGTTCTATGCATAGACAGAATATACCACTAACAAATTTTATAGTGGTTATAGGTCATCCTTTGGCTTCCAATGTTTCTTCTCAGTGTCCAAACAGTTGCCCATAAGTATTAGTTGAATGATTTGATTTTTCAGGGGAAGGATGCCAAAATTCCACATAAGTGTATTTTCCTGAGTTAGCCACTCAAGTATGTATGGGGCTTGTTCTAATATTTTTAAAAAAATTTTTGGTGCATTACAGTTACACATACTAGTGGGGTTTATTTTGACATACTTGTAAGTGCATCTCACATAGTTTTGTCCACTTCTATTGTTAATTGAGATTCTTTCAGGCATTTAAATGGCTATATACCCAGTGATTACAGTGGTTAGTAAGGGAGGCTATATGTAAATACTAGACTTTCATGGATATTCAGCCTATGTGACAAAGGTCCCTAATGGGAATAGGAATATGAAATTCAACATTTTTCATTAGTTTGGAAAGTAGTAGGACTATGAGTATTATCTCCTGGCAAAATAAAAGAAAACCCAATGGGTTCTTGATTTGTTTACTTGGATGGAACCTGTCTACCTCATGCTGTCATCTGTTTCTGGGGAATACATTTCCCTAGATATATTTAATTTTAAATTGGCTATTGGTTAATCCAGGAGTTTGGGGGAATTTTTGATTTTTTTTTTTGTGTGTGTGCAATATGGGGATTGAATCCAGGAGCACTCTATTACTGAACTACAGCCCCAGACCATCTTTATTTTTTATTTTAAGACAGGGCCTCTCTAAGTTGCCATAGTAGACTTGAACTTGGGATTCTCCTACCTTAGCTATTAAGTTGCTAGGATTATAGGTGTGCACCACTGAATCTGGCTTAGGGAGGTCTTTTTAATTGAGAAACGTGAAATTAAGATTCAGTGTCCTGCAATTTGACTGCTATATGCAAGGTTAAAAGAATTTGATATAGTCTCTTCCAGAAAGTTTTGAGTTTAGTTTTCCATTGATGATTTTTTTTCAAACCAGTTATCTTGTTCCAGTGTGAGTAGTAAAAGATCGTCATCAGGTGAAGTGTCCCTGAAAGCTCCTTGGACCTGATGGAAATAAATTTTGAAATATATCATTAGTACTGTACATATTGGGTCATGTCAATTTATGAGAGCTAGATGAACCTAGGGGTTCTATCATTAAGGGAATTGTCCAGTGACAATTTCATTAAGAATCAATTTGTTTTATTTTTCTTTTTTAAATCATTTTTATTGGTTTTACTTAGTTGTACATGACAGCAGAATACATTTCAATTTATTGAACACAAATGGAGCGCAACATTTCAATTCTCTGGTTGTACCCGACGTAGAGATGCAACATTAGTGCAATCATACATGTACCTAGAGTAATGATGTCCATCTCATTCCACCATCTAAGAGTCAATTTTTTTTTTTTTTTATAAAATGTATAGATCTTATTGACAGCTGAGGTGAAAGAACTTTACAATGAAAACTACAGAACACTAAAGAGGGAAATAGAAGACCTTGGAAGATAGAAAGATATACCTTGTTCATGGATAGGCAGAATTAATACCATTAAAATGGCCATACTACCAAAAGTACTCTATAGGTTTCATGCAATGCCAATCAAAATCCCAATGGCATTTCTTGCAGAAATAAAAAAAAGCAATCATGAAATTCATCTGGAGAAATAAAAGACCCAGAATAGCTAAAGCAATCCTAAGCAGGAAGAGAGAAACAGGTGGTATAGCCATACCAGATTTCAAACTATACTATAGAGCAATAGTAAAAAAAACAGCATGGTACTGGTACCAAAACAGGCGGGTAGACCAATGGTACAGAATAGAGGACACAGAGACCAATCCACAAAATTACAACTACCTTATATTAGACAAAAGCACTAAAAGCATGCAATGGAGAAAGGATAGCATCTTCAACAAATAGTGCTGGGAAAATTGGAAATCCATATGCAACAAAATGAAATTGAATCCCTTTCTCTCACCATGCACAAAAGTTAACTCAAAATGGGTCAAAGAACTAGGAATCAAACCAGAGACTCTGCATCTAATAGAAGAAAAAGTTGGCCCTAATCTCCATCTTGTGGGATCAGGCTCCAAATTCCTTAACAGGACACCTATAGCACAAGAGTTAAAATCAAGAATCAACAAATGGGACATATTCAAACTAAAAAGTTTTTTTCTCAGCAAGAGAAATAATAAGTGAGGTAAATAGGGAGCCTACATCCTGGGAACAAATTTTTACCCCTCACACTTCAGATAGAGCACTAATCTCCAGAGTATACAAAGAACTCAAAAAGTTAAACAATAAAAAAAAACAAATAACCCAATCAACAAATGGGCCAAAGATCTAAACAGACATTTCACAGAGGAAGATATATAATCAATCAACAAGTACACAAAAAAATGCTCACCATCTCTTACTATCAGAGAAATGCAAATTAAAACCACTCTAAGATACCATCTCACTCCAGCAAGAAAGGCAGCCATTATGAAGTCAAACAATAACAAATGCTGGAGAGGATGTGGAGAAAAAAGTACACTTGTACATTGCTGGTGGGACTGCAAACTGGTGCAGCCAATTTGGAGAGCAGAATGGAGATTCCTTGGAAAGCTGGGAATGGAACCACCATTTGACCCAGCTATTCCCCTTCTTGGACTATACCCAAAAGACCTAAAAAGAGCATACTACAGGGACACAGCTACATCAATGTTCATAGCAGCACAATTCACAATAGCTAGACTGTGGAACCAACCCAGATGCCCTTCAACAGATGAATGGATTTAAAAAATGTGGCATTTGTACACAATGGAATATTACTCAGCATTAAAAAATAACAAAATCATGGCATTTGCAGGGAAATGGATGGCACTAGAGCAAATTATGCTAAGCAAAGTTAGCCAATCCCTAAAAAACAAATGCCGAATGTCTTTGCTGATATAGGGGAGGTGACTCAAAACAGAGTAGAAAGGAAGAGCATGAGAAGAAGATTACCACAAAATAAGGAAAAGAGGAGAGAGGGAAAGGGAGGGAGAAGGGGAAATGCATGGAAGATGGAAGGAGACCCTCATGGGTTCACAAAATACATACACGATGGTGTGAGGGGGAAGGGAAGGGGAAAAAAAAGAGAGAGAGATAAGTGTCACAGTAGTATGGGTAGACAATAGGGATGGGAGGGGAGAGGAGGGGAGGGGAGGGGGATAGGGAGGGCAGCAGAATACAACTGACACTAGGATTGCTGTATGTATACACATGGATGTATAACCAATGTGATCCTGCAATCTGTACACGTGGAAAAATGAGAATTCATACCCTATTTGAATCAAATGTATGATATGTCAAGATCATCGTATTGTCTTGAACAACTAATTTTAAAAAATGTATTTAAGATCAGAATCATCCTTTATTCTTAGTTAGTTTTGCTAATTTTAATTTTGAAATACCATTGGGTTTTTTCCTACCTTTCCAGAAGGGTTGGGAGTGATAAGTACATGGGCAATAGCAATGTTTGAATGATCTTGTTTAATTATTTTATGACTTATTTAGTAGAGTGTGTTCCTCAATCAATTAATATTTCACTGGGAGTTTCCCAAAGTAGAAAAATATTCTCTAGCAATTTTTTGGCTATAATAATTACATCATCCTTCTGGCAAGGGAAAGATCCTACCTATACTGAAAACATACAAACTATTACAAGTACATATTGATAACTCATAGATGTGCGCAATTGAATGAAGTTCATCTGTATGTTCAAATAGCCCTGATGGTGGGAAAATTATTCCTGCAACCACTTTCACTATTTTTTTTTTTCAGGATTATGGGTATGACAAGGCAGACAAAGTTACGGATTTGGATAACCACTTTTGAAAAGTTTCCTCACCAATGTTTTATTAGGACCAAAATAATTTTTTTATTTGTTCTTTTTTTAGATATGCATAACAGTAGACTGTATTTGACATATTACACATGCATGGAGTATAACTTATTCTAATTAGGATACCATTCTTGCGGTTGTACATGACATGGAGTTTCACTGGTCATGTATTAATATATGAACATAGTAAAGTTATGTCTGATTCATTCTACTTCTTTCCTATTCCCATCCCTCTCCCTTCCCTTTATTCCCCTTTGTATAATCCAAGGCACTTCTATTCTTCCCTCCCCAAACCTTATTGTGTGTTAGTGTGGGGAGCCACTCTGAATGATTCGTGTCTTCTGTCATGGAGAGGAGAGGCTTTGACTGTCACTACATCTCGTAATGACTTGGACATTGCCTCGATCCTGGAAGTTTTAGGATGTGTCTTCAGATGTAGGCATCTCCCTAAAGCCCTTAGGTAGAATTACACTCACATGTCCCTTGTAACTCCACCCTCCACTACTTCTTATCTTTTCTAGATAGAACTTTCTAAGAATGAGGGTCCTCCCAATAAAAGCCGCTTCTGAATGTGTTCTCTCTCTCTCTCTCTCCAGCCTCTCGTGACTATCCCTTGCTCTCCCATTTGGGGAGCTTGAGGCTGAGAGCGGAGGAGCTGTCCTGAAGCTTGTGTAAAGGTAAAGAGTGTTTCTGTGTTTTATTTGATGTCCCTGGAAATTCACATGAGCGACCTTAAGTTCAGCTGCCCCTGCTAGTTGAGAGCAGCATGTTAACATCCATATATCAGAGAGAACATTCAGCCTTTGTTTTTTGGAGATTGGCTTATTTCACTTAACATGATAGTCTCCAGCTCCATCCATTTACTAGCAAATGCCATAATTTCATTCTTCTTTGTGGCTAATATTTCATTGTGTGTTTATACACATTTTGTTTATCCATTAATCTGTTGAAGGGTACCTAGGTTTGTTCCATAATTTTGCTATTGTGAATTGAGCTGCTATAAACATTGATATGGCTGCATCACTGTAGTATGCTGATTTTAATTTCTTTGGATATATACAGAGGATTGAGATAGCTGTGTCAAATGATGGTTCCATTCCAAGCTTTCTGAGGAATCTCCATACTGCTTTCCAAAGTGTTTGCACTAACTTGCAGTACCACCAACAATCAACAAGTGTACCTTTTCTCCAACAGCCTCACCAACATTTATTGTAACTTGTATTCTTGACAATTACTATTCTGACTGGAGTGAATGGAATCTCAGTGTGGTTTTAATTTGCATTTCTATAATTATTAGAGATGCTGAACATTTTTTCACATATTTGTTGACCATTCATATTTCTTCTTCTGTGAAGTGTCTGTTCATTTTTTTTGCCCATTTATTGATTGGGTTATTTGTTTTTTGATGTTAAGTTTCTTTTTTTAATATTTTATTTTTAGTTATCGGCGGACACAACATCTTTGTTTGTATGTGGTGCTGAGGATCGAACCCGGGCCGCACGCATACCATGCGAGCACGCTACCACTTGAGCCACATCCCCAGCCCCTGATGTTAAGTTTCTTGAGTTCTTTATTGATCCTGGAGATTAATGCTCTATCTGAGGTGTGGATGGAAAAATTTTCTCCCATTCTGTAGTCTCTCTGTTCCTGTTTTTGATTGTTTCCTTTGCTGTGAAGAAGCTTTTTAGTTTGATATCATCCCACTTATTGATTCGTGATTTTACTTCTTGAGCTTTAGGAGTCTTGTTGAGGAAGTTGCTTCTAAGCCAACATGATGGAGAGTTGGGCCTACATTTTCTTCTAGTAGGCATAGGGTCTCTGGTCTAATGCCTAGGTCTTTGATCTATTTTGAGTTGAGTTTTTTTGCAAGTTGAAAGACAGGGGTGCAATATCATTCTGCTACATGTGTATTTCCAGTTTTCCTAGCACCATTTGTTAAAGAGAATATTTTTTCTCCAATTTATGTTCATGGCACCTGTATTCAGTATGAGATAACTGTATTTATGTGGGTTTGTCTCTGTGTCTTCTATTCTGTTCCATTGGTCTTCATATTTGTTTTTGTGCCAACACTATGCCATTTTTGTTACTATATCTCTGTAATATAATTTAAGGTCTGGTATTGTGATGTCTCCTGCTTCACTTTCTCACTAAAGATTGCTTTGGCTATTCTGGGCCTCTTGTTTTTCCAAATGAATTTCATGACTGCTTTTTCTATTTCTATGAAGAACATTATTCTTTGAAACTAGTATCACCCTGAGACTAAAAACGAACAAAGACACATCAAAGAAAGAAAATTTCACATCAATATCTCTGATAAACATAGATACAAAAATTCTTAATAAAATACTGGCAAAATGCACACAAAAACATATAAAAAAAAGATAGTGCAAATGATCAAGTGGAATCCCAGGAATACAAGGATGGTTAATCCCAGGAATACAAGGATGGTTCAACATGCAGAAATCAATAAATGTAATTCATCACATCAAGAGACTTAAAGACAAGAATCACATGATTATCTCAATAGATGTAGAGAAAGCATTTGACAATATACTGCATCCACTCATATTCAAAACACTAGAAAACTAGGGATAGTAGTAGCATCCCTCAACGTTGTAAAAACTATATGTTAACTCAAGGCCAACATCATTCTAAACAGAGAAAAACTGAAAGAATTCCCTCTAAAATCTGGAAAAAGACAAGGATGCCCTCTTTCATCACTTCTATGGAGCCTAGTCCTTGAACTCTAGACAGAGCAATTAGGCAAGAGAAAGAAATTAAAAGGATATGAATAGAAAAAGAGGAGCTATATCCCTATAGCATGGCAACATGAATCTGCATTTAGAAGACCCAAAAAATTTCACCAGAAAACTCCTAGAACTCATAAACAAATTCAGCAAAGTACATGAGATAAAATTAATACCCATAAAACAATTGTGTTCCTATACACCAATGATGAATCAACTGAAAGAGAAATCAGGAAAACTATCCCATACACAATAGTATAAAAAAAATACCTTGGGAATCAGTCTAACAAAAGAAGTGAAAGACCTCTACAATGACAACTACAGAACACTAAAGAAAGAAAAGAAAGGAGAACTTAGGAGATGGAAAGATCTCCCATATTTATGGAAAGCAGAATTAATATTGTCAAAATGGCCATACTACCAAAAGCACAATGCAGAATTATTTTATATGCCTCATGGTAAGTAAGAGAATGAAATACTCAGAGGAGTGATACTTGTAGAGATTTTAAAAGTAACAAGTGGGCCTTCTAGGCCCTCCCAGAATCCCTCTTGTTATCCAATTGTGTTTTTCAATTTCTGGGCATCAGTTTTATTCTGGGGAATGTTTTTGTTGTTGTTGTTTTGTTTTGTTTTTGATGGTGGAGGAGAGTCTCACTGTAGAGTTGCCCCAGTTTGGTCTTGAATTCATGATTCTCATGACTTACCCTTCTGAGTAGCTGGGACTAGAGGTATATGCTACTATATCTGATAAATGTTGGATTTCTTTTATTTCTTTCAGATGGACCTTATTCAGGGCATACAACTTACTTGATGGAGTAATTTCAGGGGTGGCAGCCTTAGCATGAAAATCTACCACAAAATCTTGATATTTAGGGTTAGTTTTATGAGTAAAGTTTTCTTTCTTTCCTTCTATATTCTTCCTTCCTTCCCTTCTTCCTTCCTTCCTTCCTTCCTTCCTTCCTTCCTTCCTTTCCCTTGGATACTAGGGCTTGAACCCAGGGCTATTCTACCACTGAGCTACATCTCCATTTTTTTATTTGAGACAGGATCTCATGAAGTTGTTGAAGCTAGCCTTAAACTTGCAATCTTTCTACTTCAGTCTTCTGAGTAGCTGTGATTACAGGCTTGTGCCAATGTGCCTAGCTTCAATTTTTATAACAACTAACTATTTGTGAAGGCAACAGCAAGGCAAAGAGGAGATCAACAACTTGAGGTACTTTTTTTGGGGGGTACCAGGAATTGAACTCAGCAGCACTCAACCACTGAGCCACATCCCCAGTCCTATTTTGTATTTTATTTAGAGACAGGGTCTCACTGATTTGCTGAGCACTCCACAGTTGTTGAGGCTAGCTTTGAACTCATGATCCTTCTGCCTTAGCCTCCCAAGTCCCTTGGATTACAGGCATGCAGTACCGTGCCTGGCCTGGGGTATCTTTTTTTTATAGGTATACCATTTGATGCTAAAGAAAACCTTTCTGTTTCCACAATATACCAAAATCATAAACTATAAATGTATATTTGCTCTCAGTATATATTCTGACAGTCTTTAGCTATTTTATAGGCATGAGTAATTCTGCTAGTTGAGTTAAAATGAAGGAAAAAATAAAAAAAATAAAATGAAAGAGCACTTCTTTCTAGTAATTCATGTTGAATTGTAACTACCTATCCAACTTCAGGAATTTTCCTTCAGAGTTTTCAGCAAAGGAACCGTCATATAGAGTGCCAATTCTGGATCAGTAAATGGTGTTTCTTACAAATATAATCTAGAAGTCAAATTCTGGGAAACCAATTTGACACAGTTGTAAGTCTCTCTTTAATCAGACAAATTAAGGTAAACAAACACAAAAATAAAGGCATGGTAACACACACCTGTAGTCCCAATTACTTAGGAGGCTAAAACAGGAGGATTGCAAATTCAAGGCTACCCTGTACAATTTATTGAGATATTGTCTCAAAAAAAAATTTTTTTAAATGTAAAAAAGGGTCAGGAGTATAGCCCAGCACTCTTGCCTAGCGTGTGCAAGGCCTGGGCTCAATCTCCAGCACTATAAACAAAACAAAATGAAACAACAACAAACTCATTAAAGGGTAGTAGGTTCAGAGAATTATGGAGAGGAACACATAGGCTACAGGGAACTAGAAGGAGACTCTTACATGATGTAAGTCTGCTACCCGAAAAGTGTTGGGTATTTTCAGTCTTTTGGATGCTTTCTACGGCACGAAGAACCTGCAGATGTAAGTTATTTCCCTGAACAAGTTCCAAGGAAGATTTTGGTAGCTGTTACTACTACTTTTGAACAATTTGGCTATTGGGTTCAATCACAGGCTATAAGTTACAGGTTTACTTTTTTTCTCCAAGTCCTTGAGTGAGGATAAGCAAAACCTGAATATTTTACTCATGGACAATGTGAAAATTTAGGATAACTGGGATATCCTAATGTGGGTAGATTTTGAGGTGGTAGTGGTAGAATTTAAAGCCAATTTAAATAAACTGAGGGCTTCCTCATGTTTGTTTTTCTGAGAAAGATATTCCTAAGTGCTATTTTTATTTTTATTTTATGTTCACAGAGTGGAAAAACAAATAAAGAAAAATTGGGAACCCGGGACTGCTGAAAAATGAAAGTAATCCTTTGAGTAATCTCTTAGTCATAGGTCTAGGGTAATTTTGGATAGTATTTAACATTTCTGAAGACAGAAACATTCCTTTTGCAGATAATTCGTGATCTAGCTAGTATACTATCTCTTGTGAGCATTGAAGATTATTCTGAGGGATCTTGTGGCCCTTGTAAACAAGTTGTTATAACAGATATATTAAGTTGAATTTCAAGTCTTTTTTAGATGCAATACAAATAAGAAAAATTTCTACATACTAAAGCAAGATAGGATTTCTGGGACATTGCTGGGTTTTAAAATATTGGTGTATAAATTGCAAAAAGTATGAGTTTCCCTGAAACATTACTGTCCAGGAATACTGTTGATTATTATTATGTTTTGGCAGTACTAGGGATTGAAATGTTACGGGCCAGGCTAAAAAGGCAATGACCAAAAAGATTCCATTCACCCCGAGACTCCACATCATGTAAGAAATGCTTCTCCATGGGAAAACCCTGCCGCTGTACCCATCAATAGTTGCTTAGAATAGCATGTTTGGCAACACAAAATGGCAATTCTTAGATCTCATGAAATTTCACCGTAACATTTGGAGGCTCCATCGAGATGTTATAGTGAGATTGCAATTAATCACTGAGTTGATCTTAAAGCAGGAGATGGAAACTTTATTCACTAGTTGGTGGTCCAGATCCACCAGCTGGTGGACCAAGGGGTAAGTTGCAAGTTTATAACCTTCAGGCCCTCCCGAGGTTTGAGTATACCTTTTATAGTCCAAAACCATATTAATAATAAGTGGCTGTTTCTATGATGCAGAACCATAAAAAAACTCATGAGATTTAAAATTATTAGCAGAAGGGAGAGTGGGTCAAAATGTCCCTAGTTGAGTACAAGTTAAAGAAAGAATGATTACAAACGTCTAGACAATCAATCTCTGATAGGGTACATTGTCCAAGAAAAATGGGAACCAAAGAGAGAACAATTTTACATTGTATAAGAATTACCATTTTGTGTGGCCAAACATGCTATGCTAAGCAACTATTGATGTGTACAGAGGAGGGGCTTTCCCATGGGAGAAGTATTTCTTACCTGATGTGGAGTCTCAGGGTAAATAGAGTTTTTTTGGTCATTGCCCATATATCCTGGCCCATAACAGAATTCAGGGCCTTGCACATACTAGGCAAGTACTCTATAATAGCTATATCCTCTGCCTGGGTTTTTCAAAGTTAAGTCAAGATTCCTGCAACTGTTGTAACTGTAAGGTCATTAATTGGTTCAATGGGTACTGGGATTGAACCCAGGGGCCCTTGATGGTCTAATGCCCTTTCAAATTTTTCTACTATATGCTGCAGTTCTGTTAGGGGAGTTACTATCCATTCTGTTTCTTTAGTAAGTCATTTATTTCTGTGTACAGCCCATTAATAAAATGTGCTGATAAAGCTACTTCATCATCTTGGTTTTTAAAGCCAGAGTAGTTTTTGTTGAAAACTTCTAGCCAGATTTAATAGTCTGTAGAAGATTCATCCTTTTTTTTTTTTTTTTTTTTTTGGTTTAAAGATTCAATTATGACCCAGTCTATTTATGGGAAATATTTCAGGGTAGCTTATAACACTAGTTGACCCATTTATCTTGCCTTGCATATTCTCTCTTTTGATCTTCAAGGTTTCTAGTTGGATTATTCCTAAGGGTTTTTTTCCCTAGCTATTTTCAACAGCCCCTGTGCCCACTATCACATGAACAAATTGATATAAATCCTGGAACCCTGAGTCATAGGCCCTTATAATCATTTAAAATTTTCTGTAAACTTGCTTGGCCCTTTGTAGGCCCTTAAAATGGCTCAGAATTCTGCAGAAGACACAATGTTTATATTCAGCTGTTGCAGGCCCTGCAAAATTTGAAGTTTATTTGAGGTTCTAATTTTTAGGGAAGCTGGTATTGAGGAGGCTCAAATGGAAAGGGTGAGAGATCAAAGGGTTTAGTAGATTTAGAATAATCAAATACCAGAGGACAGGGAGCAGTGAAGGGTTAGCAGAAGGCTCTATAGTGTCAATCTGAGTTGTAGCCTTTAATTTTTTATTCGTGTGCTGCAAATATTCTTCTAGAGAGATTATTGTAAGTAATTCTGTCTTTGGAAGTTCCTTCATACTAGAGAATATATCACATTGTCTCTGAGAGGTCCTGAGGATATTACAAATTGAAGTATTCTGTCTAAATTGAAAGTTGCTTACAGTGGCCACTGCAATTTCAGATAATCCTTTGTAAAGTTCACCATTTTTCCAAAAAGGCACAAATTCCTGATCTGTAGTGGGAATACATGAAGGACACAGGTTAAATGTTTGTTCAATCCTGGGACTGAACCCAGGATCCCTCCACCACTGAGCTACATCTGCAGCTCCTTTCTTCTTCTTCTTTTTTAATTTTAAATTTTTTAAAAAGCCTGGCCTTGAACTTGTAATCAAACTGCCTCAGCCTCCATAGTAGCTGGGTTATGTGCCACCATGCCTGCAAGAAGCAGGGGTTTTGGGGGAAAGTGGAGAGAAGGTCTTGGAGAAAGTGGAACCCATCTTTACTTTAGATTCCTTAGAGCACCTCTGGTTTATGGAGGCCTAATAGTTTTATTGCTGTGTAAGAACCCAAGGAATCATAGCTTTAATCCCTTTTCTTTGTGTGAGTGTGTGTGTGTGTGTGTGTGGGGGGGTGTTGCTGGGGATTAAACCCCTGGCCTTATGTATGCTAGGTGTGTGCTCTTTCTCTGAGCTGCATTACCCATCCTCTAAGAACTTACAGAGGAAAAAACAAATAAACAAATAATCCTCCCCATAAATGATCGAGAATCAAAATTACACTGTACAGCTTGAGACCAGTGCTGGAAGCTAGAAGACAATAGTGCAATCTTAAAAATCCTCAAGGAAAAGTGTTTCTAATGAAGACTTCTATACCAAATCATACTACTAATTAAACATACACCTGGACTAAGGACAATTTCAGACATATTACATCTCAAAAACTTTGCCTTCTTTCTCAACAGGCTACCAACTGAAATGAAAGGATTAAAAAAGAAATACCCTTTAAAAGCAAGGAAAAAAATCAAGAACAATGAAGACAGAATCCAGACACAAGGAGAACCACAGTAAAGAGGTGAAAGGAATCCCCACATCAATGAAAGTGTTAGGTAGTAGCTAGCAATGAGCATGACAAAGTTCTTTAAATTACTTTAGGGTCTTATTTAAACTACTTTCATTTTGGCTGAGAAAGCAAAGTGTGGTAGTTAATTTGTAGGAAATAGAAGCAAAGGAGATAATGGGGAAATATGTCAAAAGAAAAGGATTAATAGGACACCAGCCTGCATGGGGCCCAGCCTCACAGTAGGCCGGGGTTCATCCCACAACTGGCACACACCCGCCCAAGCCCAGCCTCTGGCAAAGGACTACCTCTTGCGACCAGCAGACTACCTCAGGAGCCCAGGTCCGGCCCAGATCTGCCCACACCGACTTTTGTAGGACCCAAGTCCAGGGTAGGTCCAAGTTCGTCCCCCACCCCCACCTGGGAGCCCAAGCCTAACCCACTATTATCTTGGGACACTGCAGTCATTGCCATAGCCTTCCCCACACAGTAGCCCCTACCTTTTTGACAACAGACAGGGCCTAGAAGCAGCTGCATCTCAGAACAGGCATCCCAAAGAGAGCATAAGGCCCATCTTTTCAGCCCCATCTCTGTGAGACATAGCTTCCATCTTGGGGCACCTCCACTATTATCTTGAGTTATCTCAGCTATGGATGCCACCACCTTTAGTGGCAGTAGCATACGTTGAGGGACATCTGCAGGATCTGGAAGCCCAACATCAAGGTGAGATACAGACAATTGCATGGGTACTATAAGAATATAGGTTAGAAACTGTAATATCTCAGATCCACACTGCATGAAAGGAAGATACATAGACAACATGAAAACACAAGGGAGGAAAGTGCCCCAAACGAACAAGGATACTAAAATAACTGAACCCTTGGACAGTGCAGTTGATGAAATGTCAGAGAAGGAATTCAGAAGGTTCATAATTCAAATGATCTGTGAATTAAGAATGACATAAATGAGCAAATACAGGCAAAAATTGATCACTCCAACAATGAGATAAGAGCAAATACAGGTAGCAAAAGATTACTTCAAGAGAGAGATAGAGACTCTGGAAAAAAAAAAAGTCAGTCAGAAATCCTTGAAATGAAGGATGCAATAAACCAAATAAAAAACTCAATAGAAAGCATAACCAACAGACTAGATCGCTTGGAAGAAAGAATGTCAGATAATGACAAAGTATACAATCTGGAAAATAAAGTTGATCACACAGTGAAGATAGTAAGAAATCATGAACACAACATCCAAGAATTAAGGGACAGCTTCAAAAGACCAAATCTAAGAGTTATTGGGATAGAGGAAAAAGGCACAGAGTTTCAAACCAAAGGCATGCACAATCTCTTCAATGAGATAGTATCAGAAAATTTCCCAAGCATGAAGAACGAATTGGAAAACCAAATACAAGAGGCTTACAGGACACCAAAAGTACAAAATTACAACAGATCTACACCAAGGCACATTATAATGAAAATGCCTAGGATACAGAATAAGGATAGGATCTTAAAGCCCCAAGAGAGAGGAATAAGTTTACATTATAGGGGGAAACCAATCCGTATCTCAGCAGATTTTTTCAGTCCAGACACTCAAAGCCAGGAGACTGTGGAACAACATACACCAAGCTCTGAAAGATCATGGATGCCAACCAAGAATCTTACACCTGGAAAAATTAAGCTTTAGACTTGAATAAAATCATGGCATTTTCAGGTAAATGGATGGAGTTGGAGAAGATAATGCTAAGTGGAGTTAGCCAATCCCCCCAAAAAGAAATGCCAAATGTTTTCTCTGATATAAGGAGGCTGATTCATAGTGGGGTAGGGAGGGGGAGCATGGGAGGAATAGATGAACTCTAGATAGGGCAGAAGGGTGGGAGGGGATGGGAGGGGCATGGGGTTAGAAATGATGGTGGAATGTGATGGACATTATTATTCAAAGTACATGTATGAAGACATGAATTGGTGTGAATATACTTTATATACAACCAGAGATATGAACAATTGTCCTCTATATGTGTAATAAGAATTGTGGGGCTGGGGTTGAGGCTCAGTGGTAGAGCGCTCGCCTAGCATATGTGAGGCACTGGGTTTGATCCTCAGCACCACATGAAAATGAAATAAAGATATTGTATCCACCTACAACTCAAGAATAATTTTTAAAAAAGAATTGTAATGTATTCTGCTGTCATCTGTAAATTTAAAAATAAATGAAGATCTCAAAGATGGCGGCGAGGGGAGTGCATTGCCCCCGTGTGCTGCTTCACTGTGTGGGAGTATGACAAGTCAGGACGGCTAAAGGATATCTTGTTAGGAATTTCCAGCAATAGTGGGGTGCTCCGGAACCTGGAGGAAGGATTTCCATCGCACGAGGATCAGCTACGGGGACTCAAACGCGAGAGGTTTGTCGCACTGCTTATTCAGCAAATCGGCCCGAGGCTAGAATCTGCAGCGTGCGCTGGGATAGAGACGCAGGGTTACAGCGCTGCAGTTTCTGCCAGCCGCGCAAGCACCGTACTCAGGGCTGAATTCTGGGTTCGAGACGGGGGAAGGAAGCGGTTCATCTCAGTTCTCCACACCGGTCAGACCACAGAGGAGGCCAGCAGCCACCATGTTGGTAAACTGACGTCATCACCGCTGTTTTCGACTGACCGCAGCTCATTCAGCCATAGAACAGGTAATTTCAGGCTGCAATTCGCCTGCGGCTTGCAGACAGATTGCTAGGGCTCAGCGCCTGGGTGCTTCTTAGAACCTGATCTTATCGGAGTGAATACCCAGCGCGGGGCAGCCGAGTTCCGGCTCCCGGAACCGCCCTGGCCCAGGGCTGCTGAGCCCGCAGAGGCTGCTTCTTGGACCCTGCGCCTACCAGAGCATACAACAAGCACTAAGCAGCCGAATTACGGCTCCCGGAACTGAGCCCGCGGGGACTGCTTCTTGGAGCTTACATTTATAGGAGCTTACACCGAGCACGGAGTGGCCGAGTTCCGGCTCCCGGAACTTCCCTGGCCCGGGGCTAGGAGCCCGCGGAAACTGCTTCTCGGTCCGGGTCCTGCTGAGGGCCGGTCAGGACTCACCCGGTGCTTTGGTTGCCCGGCAAGGGGAACTAAATGCTGCCATTCGCATAGGATACCAACATGGCAGAGATCTGATGTCTGCAGAAAGCGGCGGAGGAGGGAACTTCATCAATACCAGTGGTGACATAAGCAGTTGGTCTCCTGGTAGGGGGGGTGAGGCACAGTCACCCGAGTCTCCTCAATTTGTCGTCGAGCCAGAGGGAAGGAGCCGGGCCGCCGCCAGCGCCCGGAGCAGGCCCAGTGGCTCGCCAGCGTGGTGACCGCGTGACCCCAATTGGAGAGGGGGCGGAGCGGAGCCGCCACCCGCAACCGCAAGGTGGGCAGACCCGCGACCCAGTGGTACATGGGCGTGGTAGGAGGGGCAGGGCAGAGCCGCGGTTCGCGCTGTGACGAATGAGCGTGCAAGGTAAACAGACCTGTGACAGCCTGGCGGGTCAGGCCCAGTGGCCTGCCAGTGTGGTACACACGTCACCCCAACTGGAGTAGGGGCAGAGCAGATCCTTCTCCCACGCCCGGATCAGGCCCTGCCGGTGTGGTGGTCACGTGACCCCAATCGGGGGCGGAGCAGAACCGCCACCCGTGCCCGCAGGGTGAGCAGACCAGTGATCAACCTGTAGATCAGGCCCAGGGGTCCGCAGGCGTGGTAGGAGGGGCAGGGCAGATCCGCCGCCCGCGCCTCCAAGGTAGGCAGACCTACAACAGACCTGCGGATCAGGCCCAGGAGCCTGCCGGCGTGGTACAAACACCACCCTAATTGGAGTAGTGGCAGAGCAGAGTCGCCGCCCGTGCCAGGAACAGGCCCAGTGTCCTGCAGGCGGGGTAGTCACGACACCCCAATTGGAGTAGGGGCAGAGCAGAGCCTCCACCCGTGCCCGAAAGGTGGGCAGATCTGCGACCGACCAGCGGGACAGGCCCAGTGGCCTGCCGGTACGACAGACACGTCACCCCATTTGCAGTAGGGGCAGAGTAGAGCCGCCGCCCGCGCCTGCAGGGTAGGCAAACCTGCAACTGACCGGCGGATCAGGCCCAGTGGCCTGCCGGCGTGGTACACTCGTCACCCCAATTGGAGTAGGGGCAGAACAGAGCCGCCGCCAGCTCCCAGAACAGGCCCAGTGACCTGCCGGCGTGGTAGCCACGACACCCCAATTGGAATAAGAAGAGAGCAGAGCCGCCGCCCGCACCTGCAGGAAAGATACGCAAGCAGTATGAAAAGACAAGGAAAGAAAGGACCACAAGCAATGCAGGTCAACGCAACTTTAGAAGAGGTAACAGCTGCAGCAGATGGAATGTCAGATAAAGAATTCAGGATATACATGCTTCAGATGATCTGGAGTATCAAGGAAGACATTAAACAGCAAAATCAGACAATGAAAGATCACTTTGACAACGAATTACGCAAACAAATCCAGGAAGCAAAGGATCAACTATACAGGGAGATAGAGGTTATAAAAAACAAACAAACAGAAATCCTAGAAATGCAGGAAGCAATAAACCAACTTAAAAACTCAATGGAGAATACTACCAGCAGAGTAGAACACTTAGAAGATAGAACATCAGACAATGAAGACAAAGTATTTCAACTGGAAAAGAACATAGACAGCTCAGCAAGACTGTTAAGAAACCATGAGCAGAACATCCAAGAAATATGGGATAACATTAAGAGACCAAATTTAAGAGTCATTGGGATACAGGAAGGTACAGAGCTCCAAACCAAAGGAATGAGAAGTCTATTCAATGAAATAATACAAGAAAACTTCCCAGACTTGAAGAATGAGACAGAATCCCAAATCCTAGAAGCCTACAGGACGCCGAATGTGCAAAATCATAAGAGATCCACACCTAGACACATTATAATGAAGATGCCCAACATACAGAATAAGGAGAGAATTTTAAAAGCTACAAGAGAAAGGAAGCAGATTACATTTAGGGGTAAGCCAATCAGGATAACAGCTGATCTCTCAACACAGACTCTGAAAGCTAGAAGATCCTGGAATAACATATTTCAAACACTGAAAGAAAATGGGTTCCAACCAAGAATTGTGTATCCAGCGAAATTAAGCTTCAGGATGGAGGATGAAATTAAAACCTTCCACGATAAACAAAAGTTTAAAGAATTTGCAGCTAGAAAACCATCTCTTCAAAACATCCTCGCCAAAGCATTACAGGAAGAGGAAATGGAAAATAACAATGAAAACCAACAGTGGGAGGTAGGACAGTAAAGGGGGGGGGATAATCAAAGAGGAAAACAAACCATGTTTAGTAACAGAAATAAACAAATATGGCTGGAAGAACAACCCATATCTCAATAATAACCCTAAATGTTAATGGCTTAAACTCACCAATTAATAGACACAGGCTAGTAGAATGGATCACAAAACAAGACCCAACAATATGCTGCCTACAGGAGACGCATTTGATAGGAAAGGACATACATAGGCTGAAGGTGAAAGGTTGGGAAAAATCATATCACTCATATGGACTTCGGAAACAAGCAGGAGTGTCCATACTCATATCAAATAAAATAGATTTCAAGCCAAAGTTAATCAAAAGAGATAAAGAGGGACACTACATACTGCTTAAGGGAACCATACACCAACAAGACATAACAATCATAAATATTTATGCCCCAAACAATGGTGCAGCTATATTCGTCAAACAAACTCTTCTCAAGTTCAAGAGTCTAATAGACCACCATACCATAATCATGGGAGACTTCAACACACCTCTCTCGCCACTGGACAGATCTTCCAAACAAAAGTTGAATAAGGAAACTATAGAACTCAATAACACTATTAATAACCTAGACCTAATTGACATATATAGAATATACCACCCAACATCAAGCAGTTACACTTTTTTCTCAGCAGCACATGGATCCTTCTCAAAAATAGATCATATATTATGTCACAGGGCAACTCTTAGACAATATAAAGGAGTAGAGATAATACCATGCATCTTATCTGATCATAATGGAATGAAACTGAAAATCAACGATAAAAGAAGGAAGGAAAAAGCATACATCACTTGGAGAATGAACAATAGGTTACTGAACGATCAATGGGTTATAGAAGACATCAAGAAGGAAATCAAAAAATTCTTAGAGATAAATGAAAACACAGACACAACATATCGGAATCTATGGGACACATTGAAAGCAGTTCTAAGAGGAAAATTCATTGCTTGGAGTTCATTCCTTAAAAAAAGAAAAAACCAACAAATAAATGATCTCATACTTCATCTCAAAATCCTTGAAAATGAAGAGCAAAACAACAGCAAAAGAAGTAGAAGGCAAGAAATAATTAAAATCAGAGCTGAAATTAATGAAATCGAAACAAAAGAAACAATTGAAAAAATTGACAAAACTAAAAGTTGGTTCTTTGAAAAAATAAACAAAATCGACAGACCCTTAGCGATGCTAGCGAAGAGAAGAAGAGAGAGAACTCAAATTACTAGCATACGGGATGAAAAAGGCAATATCACAACAGACACTTCAGAAATACAGAAGATAATCAAAAACTATTTTGAATCCTTATACTCCAATAAATTAGAAGATAGTGAAGGCATAGATAAATTTCTTAAGTCATATGATCTGCCCAGATTGAGTCAGGAGGATATAGAAAACCTAAACAGACCAATATCAATTGAGGAAATAGAAGAAACCATAAAAAGACTACCAACTAAGAAAAGCCCAGGTCCAGATGGGTATACAGCAGAATTTTACAAAACCTTTAAAGAAGAACTAATACCAATACTTTTCAAGCTACTTCAGGAAATAGAAAAGGAGGGAGAACTTCCAAATTCATTCTATGAGGCCAACATCACCCTGATACCTAAACCAGACAAAGACACTTCAAAGAAAGAAAACTACAGACCAATATCTCTAATGAACCTAGATGCAAAAATCCTCAATAAAATTCTGGCGAATCGGATACAAAAACATATCAAAAAAATTGTACACCATGATCAAGTAGGATTCATCCCTGGGATGCAAGGCTGGTTCAACATACGGAAATCAATAAATGTTATTCACCACATCAATAGACTTAAAAATAAGAACCATATGATCATCTCGATAGATGCGGAAAAAGCATTTGACAAAGTACAGCATCCCTTTATGTTCAAAACTCTAGAAAAACTAGGGATAACAGGAACATACCTCAATATTGTAAAAGCAATCTATGCTAAGCCTCAGGCTAGCATCATTCTGAATGGAGAAAAACTGAAGGCATTCCCTCTAAAATCTGGAACTAGACAGGGATGCCCTCTCTCTCCACTTCTGTTCAACATAGTTCTCGAAACACTGGCCAGAGCAATTAGACAGACGAAAGAAAGTAAAGGCATAAAAATAGGAAAAGAAGAACTTAAATTATCACTATTTGCAGATGATATGATTCTATACCTAGCAGACCCAAAAGGCTCTACAAAGAAACTATTAGAGCTAATAAATGAATTCAGCAAAGTGGCAGGATATAAAATCAACACACATAAATCAAAGGCATTCCTGTATATCAGCGACAAATCCTCTGAATTGGAAATGAGGACAACCACTCCATTCAAAATATCTTCAAAAAAAAATAAAATACTTGGGAATCAACCTAACAAAAGAGGTGAAAGACTTATACAATGAAAACTACAGAACCCTAAAGAGAGAAATAGAAGAAGATCTTAGAAGATGGAAAAATATACCCTGTTCATGGATAGGCAGAACTAACATCATCAAAATGGCGATATTACCAAAAGTTCTCTATAGGTTTAATGCAATGCCAATCAAAATCCCATCGGCATTTCTTATAGAAATAGAGAAAGCAATCATGAAATTCATATGGAAAAATAAAAGACCCAGAATAGCAAAAACAATGCTAAGCAGGAAGTGTGAATCAGGCGGTATAGCGATACCAGACTTCAAACTATACTACAGAGCAATAGTAACAAAAACAGCATGGTACTGGTACCAAAACAGGTGGGTGGACCAATGGTACAGAATAGAGGACACAGAAACCAATCCACAAAACTACAACTATCTTATATTTGATAAAGGGGCTAAAAGCATGCAATGGAGGAAGGATAGCATCTTCAACAAATGGTGCTGGGAAAACTGGAAATCCATATGCAACAAAATGAAACTGAATCCCTTTCTCTCGCCATGCACAAAAGTGAATTCAAAATGGATCAAGGAGCTTGATATCAAATCAGAGACGCGCCGTCTGATAGAAGAAAAAGTTGGCTACGATCTACAGTCGGTGGGGTCGGGCTCCAAATTCCTCAATAGGACACCCATAGCACAAAAGTTAATAACTAGAATCAACAAATGGGACTTACTCAAACTAAAAAGTTTTTTCTCAGCAAAAGAAACAATAAGAGAGGTAAATAAGGAGCCTACACCCTGGGAACAAATCTTTACTCCTCACACTTCAGATAGAGCCCTAATATCCAGAGTATACAAAGAACTCAAAAAATTAGACAATAAGAGAACAAACAACCCAATCAACAAATGGGCCAAGGACCTGAACAGACACTTCTCAGAGGAGGACATACAGTCAATCAACAAGTACATGGAAAAATGCTCAACATCTCTAGCTGTCAGAGAAATGCAAATCAAAACCACCCTAAGATACCATCTCACTCCAGTAAGATTGTCAGCCATTAGGAAGTCAAACAACAACAAGTGCTGGCGAGGATGTGGGGAAAAGGGTACACTTGTACATTGCTGGTGGGACTGCAGATTGGTGCAGCCAATTTGGAAAGCAGTATGGAGATTTCTTGGAAAGCTGGGAATGGAGCCACCATTTGACCCAGCTATTCCCCTTCTTGGTCTATTCCCTAAAGACCTAAAAAGAGCATGCTACAGGGACACTGCTACATCGATGTTCATAGCAGCACAGTTCACAATAGCAAGACTGTGGAACCAACCTAGATGCCCTTCAATAGACGAATGGATAAAAAAAATGTGGCATTTATACACAATGGAGTATTACTCTGCATTAAAAAATGACAAAATCATAGAATTTACAGGGAAATGGATGGTATTAGAGCAGATTATGCTAAGTGAAGCTAGCCAATCCCTAAAAAACAAATGCCAAATGTCTTCTTTGATATAAGGAGAGTAACTAAGAACAGTGTAGGGACGAAGAACAGGAGAAGATTATTAACATTTAACAGGGATGAGAGGTGGGAGGGAAAGGGAGAGAGAAGGGAAATTGCATGGTAATGGAAGGAGACCCTCAGGGTTATACAGTGGAGGAGGTAGAGAGAGAGGAGGGGAGGGGAGGGGAGAGGTGGGGAGGGGGGAGGGTGGAGGATGGGAAAGGCAGCGGAGCACAACAGACACTAGTATGGCAATTTGTAAATCAATGGATGTGTAACTGATGTGATTCTGCAATCTGTGTATGGGGTGAAGGTGGGAGTTCATAACCCACTTGAATCAAAGTGTGGAATATGATATGTCAAGAAATTTGTAATGTTTTGAACAACCCACAATAAAAAATTAAAAAAAAAATAAAATAAAATAAAAATAAGGACATTTATAACAATGAAAAAAAAAAAAGAAAAAAAAATAAAAATAAATGAATAAATAAATAAATAAATAAAATGATTAATGGTACTAACTCTTGACAGGCTCCATTGAGGTTGATGTGAAGCTAGGAATTATAGCTATAAGTGTCTCTGTCTGGGAAGGAAGATTCCTTTAGTAGTTCAGGCACACTAAGGTAACTTCTGACTGGCTACTCACCCAAGTGCCCACATTAACATGGGATTGACTTGTAGATGATGACCCCCTAAATAGGAGGGCCACCATGACAGTTCCAGAGAGGACCAACTCAGGTAAAAAACCTAACCGGAAGGAGGAATTAAACACCTGATTGGCCAAGAGAACAGAAGGTGTTCCTGAGTTCTCCAGGTAAACATCAAATAGTAATGAATTTGGAGTCAGTATTGTCTCCTTTGTCATTCTCTGCTCAGAGATGACCCGCTCTCTGTCTTGAGAGTGCTCTCTGCTTAAGCCTCACTTTGATTTTACTTTACTTTCATCTGTAATAAAGTTCTCTTGCATTACTTTTGGTGTCTGACTTTAAATTTTCTTTTGTCAAAATACAAGAACTGAGGTTTGGAGTTTCAAGTTCCTGATTTCCTATGACAAAAGTAAGTTTGTGGGTGAGAACTATAAAGTAGACAAAGAAAACAAATAGTAGAGAATGGAATAAAAAGATAGGGGACGCTAAGAGGAACAAAGTTTGGAAAGAATAGCTTTTCTGAAGAGTTTTAGCTTTTTTTTTTTGTACTGGGGATTGAACTCAAGGGCACTCAACCACTAAGCCACATCACCAGTCCTATTTGTATTTTATTTAGAGACAGGGTCTCACTGAGTTGCTTTAGTGCCTCACTATTGCTGAGGCTGACTTTGAACTCATGATCCTCCTGCCTCAGCCTCCTGAGCCACTGGGATTAAAGGCATGTGCCACTCCACCCAGCAAGTTTTAGCATTTTAAGAGAAAAATATATTCATTCACAATAAATATATAGAGAGTACCTGCTTTGAGTAAGAGGTATGGAGTCACTTTCATGGAGTCTTCATTCTAGCAGAGGAAGATAATTTAAAAAAAAACTTGTAATTTATTAGAAGGCATTAAAGATTGGGCAAAAAGAAAAATCTTCCTGGGGGCTGGGTGTGGTAAAGCATGCATATAATTGCTGCTACTCAGAAGACTGAGGCATGAGGATTGCAAGCTCAAGGCTAGCCTGGGCAACTTAACAAGATTCCTGTCATTCCTACCGCTGTCTGGAGAAAGAAAGAAAGAGAGGGGTGGAGGGAGGGAGGAAGGAAGGAAGGAAGGAAGAAAAAATGAAGAAAGGAAAAAATAAAGGAAAAGTTTAATTAGGGAAAGAATTAAAATTGCTGTAGGTGGAGAGACAAAGTATGTATTTCAAATAGGACAATTAGGGTAGACTTCATTGTGACATTTATTTCAGCTAAAACCAGGGATTTAGTTATGTGGATATACAATAGATTTTCCAGGTAGAAGGAATCCACATTTGGGGTGGAGAAGTATGAGAGGTAGAGATGCAGGCGCAGTAGGAGATAAGGTCAGAGAGGTACAGGTTGGGGTAATATGTTAGATCTGGTAGGGCCTTATAGATACTGTAATAACTTGCTTTAACCCTGAGTAAAAAATGAAAAGTCATTGTAGCAGTAAAAGCACTGTTTACATTTTGAAAGGATCATTTACTGCCATTTGAGAATAAACTATTGACAGATAATGGTGGAAAGAGGGAGAAAAGAGCGAGATAATAAGGAAGCAACTGTTCTGCTTAATAAGGAAGCAATTATCCCAATAATTTAGGCAAGAAATGATGTTAGACTAAGGGGTAAATCTGTTGAAAAGTTGAAGAAAGAATTTGTGATAAAAAGAAAACTAAGCAAAATAATGAGTTAAGTGTCACTTATGAACTGAACGAAAATAGAAAATGGAATAAGAAAAGGTAACTACAGCAAACCATGTGACTCCTTTGTGAATGACATTTAGAGTCATAGTCATGTAAAAAAAAATGTTAATTTAACAAAATACTATCAAAAGCTATGTCCGGAGATTATGGGATTATGGCTAATATGCTAACATAAAGAGTTCCTACATACCACTTAAAATTTTCAACATAATAGGAAAATGTGCAAAGGACATAAGCAGATAGCCCACATCCTACAACCGATATAAAGGCCTTGCCATTTCCACCCAATGCAGGACAACTCTGATTAGCCTTTTCAACTCCGTGGCTTCCCTGCGAGGTTACTGAGGCTGCATGGGTGTATCATGGGTCAACTTCTCCCTCTGCCTAATTCCTCTTCCTCCTCCTCTTTTCCACAGCTGTGGAACCCAAGGGCACTCCCCTAAAAAACATCCTGAACTCTAAATTTCTGTTCCCAAATCTGCTTCCCAGAGAATCCATACTCTGACTTCAGAATTCCTCTTCTAGGAGTATTCCATAGACTCACACAGAGGCAAAATGTTGTATCTTCAAGTTTTTTTTTTTTTTTTTCACTGTAGATTATTTGTAAGAACAAAAACTGGAAACAACCTAAATGTCTGATTACATAAATCAGGTTGTAAGGGTAAAAGAAATTGAAGTTAAAGCGTAAAAGTTAAAGGGTAAAAGACCAGGTGTTGTAAAGTTTCTAAGCTGCAAGGTCTGAGTTAAAATGTAAAGGATTAGGTATTGTTAGGTTTCTATACTACCTGCAAAACCTGAAATTTCTGTAGCTGTTAAGACAATGCTTGGAACTGCCCAGTAAATATTTCCCCTGATTATTTGGTTGTTTAATAAGGGCTCTGTGTGGTCGCACGTAGGCATTGCAGGGCCTGGACCAATCAGTTTAAATGTAACCCCCTCCTTAGGAATGACCTATCACTCCAGCCTGACCTGTTCCCGCCAATGAATGAACTAATCATGTTTAGGAGTTGTTGTTCAATTTTCCCACGCCTCATGATGATTTGTTCTGATGTATACAAAGCCCTCCGCCCTCCCCAAAAAGTGTACTTAAGCAGTGCTCAGCCCCTGCTCTGGGCTCTGGGCTGCTTTCCCTTCTTGAGTGGGCACGGAGCCCCAGCATGCTGGTTCAATAAATCCCCCTTCTGCCAATTGCATGAGTGGTCACTTGGTGATCTCTTTCTCCGACGTTTCGCGGGACCCTTACAAGGTGATGGATGAAATAAAGTCACATGTGTACATATATACAGCATTATATATATGCTGTATATACACACACACACACATACATACACGCAATGGAATACTATGAAGTAGTATTAAAAACTAAGGAAGGCCTTTGTATAGTGATATGAAAAGACTGTAAGATGCAGAAAAACTCATGTCCCTGGTTGCCTATGAGTAGAAGTGGGTGTCTCGGAGACAAAGGTGGAAGGGAGATTTTCATACATCTTTTGTTATACCAGATTCGTGGGACCCCAATAGACCTCCAGGAGCTGAATCCGATGCAATCATACAAGAGTCTTTATTGCAAGCTTCAGCCTGGACTCACATCTGTTTACGACGCAGCGGTCCCAAGGAATGAGTCCCGACCCTTAGTTCAGTGAGGATTTATAGGTTTTTTGGGGGTACTCTATGTGTCACAACATCACACAACATATCATTTCACACTGTGGAAAAATCAAACAACTCTTAATATTGATTAGCACATTCATTGGCGGGAACAAGTCAGGTAAAGGTGATTGGTGAGTTCAAGAGGTGGATACATTTGAACTGATTGGTTTAGGCCATGAGGGGTTGCAAGGGTGTATATGCTAAACTTGACTGTATATGCTAATCATGTTATCAAAAACCGAAACTACTGGGAGGGTTGCTTGGTATTTCAGGTATCTTCCCTGTTTCACTCTGTTAGGTTGTTGCTATGGTCCACATCAGTTTCTCACTTTGTATTTTTTAAATTTTAATTTATTTTATTTTAAAATTTTATTCATTTATTAATTTATGGTACTGGAGTTTGAATTTAGGGGTTATTTACCACTGAGTTACATCCCAATCCCTTTTAATTTTTTTATTTTGAGACTGAGTCCTGCTTAATTGGCCAGACCAGTCAAGAACTTGGGATCCTCTGCCTCAGCCTCCCAAGTTCCTGGGATTACAGGCATATGCCATTATGCCTGGCAAGTTTGATAAAATAAAATAAAATTAACAAAGATGTATCTGTTAAATAAGAAACAAAACCCCCTATTGTATAGAATTATCTCCAGTTTTAAAAATGTACATATACAGATACACACATTACCATAAGCATGGAATAAAGTCTAGAAGTATACTAAAATTAACTGTGGTTATCTTTGTGGGCAGCTTTAAAGAAGATTTTTTAAAAAATTTCAAGTGCTTCTTAATTATTTGAATTTTAGAATGTGTATACTTTTGTAATAAAAATAATTTTTAAAATTATTAAAATTTAATTTAATTAAAAGTTAAAATAGGGAAAAACTGATAATAATCATTTCACTTTTTATTCTTTGCGGTACTGGGGATTAAACCCAGGGCCTCATACATGCTAGGCAAATATTCTACCACTGAGTTAATAGCAATTATTTTACAGGAAGTTCTAGGTGATGCTAATAGAAGACTGAAAATCCAATTACTAGAACAAATATATTAAATTTACTATTTCTCTCTTGTTTAACTTTGATTCATCTAGATAACTGGCTCAATTAGTGAATTTTTAAAAACTTCTAGAATGAAACTTTACTTGCAAATGTGAAAAGTTCCTGAACTGGAACCAGTAAACTTTTTGGCTGTTTGAAAATACTGCTTTTCAACTAACTTAAATAATCAACTAAAGTTGTAAAAGACAAGTACTACCTTATTCTAATAATAAAAGAGGAAATAAAAGGTTAAAAATAAAGATTGATGCTGAATGCTCTATCCCATTTGTAATGAAGTATAAGAGAAATTGGGGGACTTGTTTTTCTTTATGGAAACAAATTTTCAGAAAAATTGCAATAGTATGAAGAATTTCTGAATATAACTTATTCAGATTCACCACCAACATGTTGATGCATTTGCTTTATCATTCTCTCTCCTTCTCTTTCTTTTTTTTTGGTTGTTTTGTTGCTGGGGATTGAACCATGGGCACTTTACCACTGAGCTACATCCCCGGTCTTTTTTATTTTCATTTTTTATAATTTTTTTTAGTTGTATATGGACACAATATCTTTATTTTATTTATTTGCTTTTATGTGGTGCTGAGGATAGAACCTCACACATTCAAGGCAAGTGCACTACCACTGAGCTACAACCCCATCCCCATTTTATTATCTTTAAGCAGGGTTTCACTAAATTACACAGGCTGTGGGCTGGGGTTGTGGCTCAGTGGTGGAGAGCTCTCCTAGCACGTGCAAGGCCCTGGGTCTGATCCTCAGCACCACATAAAAATAAGTAAGTAAAATAAAAGCATTGTGTCCAACTACACCTAAAAAAGTAAATATTAAAAAAATAAATAAGGGGCTGGGGCTGGGGCTCAGTGGTAGATCAGTTGCCTAGCACGTGAGAGGCACTGGGTTCGATCCTCAGCACTACATAAAAATAAATAAATAAGAATAAATAAATAAATAAATCGCACAAGCTGCAATCCTCCTGCCTCAGGCTTCTAAATTGCTGGGATTATAGCTGTGCACCACTATGCCTGTGTTGGAGCAAGCCCCAAGTAGCTATAGTTAGGCTCCCTGGGGGAGGCTTCCAGGCAGCTATGTTATGTTTATAGTATATACCCAAGGCCATGAATTGGCTATGATATGGTCAGTCTGTAGTGAAAGTCAGAAACACTCTGATTTAGTGTATGTACTCAAGGTCATAAACATTTGATTGTGTGCATGTGCCCACTTATGTAACCTGTTGGCAGTGTGCCTTCTTTGTTTGGCCTGCATATGGAAAAGACTGGGGGAAAATTAAACTGATGGGGGAGTGGGGGTGGGGGTGGCAGCTAACTGGAACGGACTGTGGGCTAAAGCTGAAGCTGGAGGTTGGAGGCTGTTGCCACCTCTGAACAAAGCATGTCTAGTATCCTAACTGCATTTTGCATCTTCTTCCACCCACAGGGACCCTGAATCTGCTTCCTGGGCCTGAGCCCCTCTGTAGAGCCTGGCTTAGATATTTTATTTATTTATTTTTATCCTTTTGAGAATAAGCTTCATACATCATGCCCCTTACCTCTTCATACTCAGTGTTAGTTTACTGGGGAAAAAGATATTCCTTTTATATAATCACTATACAGTCATCAAATGCAGGGCCCCTTTTTATCTAATTATGATCACCAATCCAGTTTTGTCAGTTGTTCCAATCAAATCTTTCAGAGCATGTCCCCCTTTGGCATGGGTTTAAATTCAGGTTATATATAGACATTAGTTATCAAGTCAGTTATCAATTCCCTGCTTCTCATAAAACTTTACCTCTCCCTGATTTAATATCCATTGATGATGGTTGTTCAACCTTTTCTATGATTGTTGCAAAATGGTGATTTTCTAACTCCACCGCTCTCCTCGAACTTATCCGTGGGAATTTACTTTAAGGAAAACAACTTTCCCCTTTCCTCTCTTGCTCACTTTCTCACATTTGCATATTTTCACTCATGGATTCTTATTTTATTCAGTGGGTTATAATTTATTGATATTCTTATTTCTGATATCCCAATTATCCCAGATTCGGTCAGTGAGAAGTCCTTCAGGCTGGCTCCTTTTGACATGCCCCCTTTTAATTTCCTGGACACATCCGTACTTTCTGGCACAAAATGTTCCAGATCATCTTGTAGCTTTCTACCCTAGTTCTTAAATCAGTCATTCCCTCCAAGAAGCCCTGGTTCATTTTTGTGGAGAAATATATTTAGAAATCAAAATCTGAGAAGAGAATTCTTTAATTTTGAAGTTAGTCTCAATCACAAAATTTTTTTAAATGAACATTTATATCTGATTTAGCAGTTATCCCCCATTTCCTTTGTGATAAAATGAAACAAAATATTTGTTTGGGGGTTTTCGGGGGCGTGGTTTTCTTATTTACTTGAATACAATTAATTCTTACCACAATTATTAGAAATGAGTATTCTCTGCAACAGCAACCTTGGATTCTAAGTGTCTAGATTTACTGGAATATAATATGTTTTTTTTTTTGAGGGGTTACTGGGGACTAAACCCAGGGGCACTTAAACACTGAGCCACATCCCCAGACCTTTTTTATATTTTATCTGGAGACAGAGTCTCACTGAGTTGCTTAGGTCCTTGCTAAGATGTTGAGTCTGGCTTTGAACTTGTGATCCTGCATCAGGCTCCCCAGTCATTGAGCTTACAGGCATACTCCACCATGCCTAGTGATTGATTGCATAGGGTTTGAAAGTCTACAATCTATAGAATCTTGAAGATAAATATAATGAAACATGGAACATCTTACTGAATTCATTTTTTAAAGAAATTGAATCAAAGCTTTATGAAATTATACTTCATGCAATCAGATGCCTATTGCAAAAGAGATTTTACTTTTTACAGTATAGTGATTACTGGAGATTGCTGTGTGGTTAACACCTCACAGTATTATTTTATGTATGTGATAAAGATAAATCAACTAGAAAATGTTTGAAATAAGTACATTGATTTCTGTTTTAACTGAATGAAATAAAATACTGTTTCTTGATAACACAGCTCTGTCAACTCAAACACATTTGAAATAATGAAGGTGAAACTAATACTGGGGGCAAAGACCAAATCCATTTCTTTGTTCCACATAAAGTATTTAGTATTTATTCCCAATTCCATCATTGCATGGGAATCACTTGGGACTTAAAAATCCAGATTCCTGAACATCATCCTTGTTGTACTGAAAAAAGAATATCTTGTGATCCAGGAATCTATTTTAAAAATTTCCCCATGGGGCTGGGGCCAAGGCTCAGTGGTAGAGCACCTACCTGCCTTGCATGTGTGAGGCACTGGGTTCAATCCTCAGCACCACATAAAAATAAATAAATTAAGATATTATATCTATCTACAAATAAAAAAAAATTTAAAAAAATTTCCTCAGATAATTCTGAGGCATTTGATCATGAAACTGGTTTGAAAATTATTAGACTTGGCAAAAAAGTATGTTTATTCTGAATGGAAGTCTCATTATAACAGTCAGCACTCTGTATCTGTCTGCAGATTCAACCAACCAAGGAGCACAAATATTTATAAAAAAATTGTGTCTATACTGAACATGTATAGTTTTTTTGTCATTATTCCCTAAATAATATAGTATAACAACTATGTATATAGCATTTAAATTGTATTAAGTATTATGGAGATGTTTAAGGCATATGGGAGAATATTCATGTTACATATAATAATATAAAATTTGTAGTATTACTTCATGGATATAATAATATAAAATCTACAGATTTTCTGGATCCCTCTAAGGGATACTGAGGGAAGACTATATACAAGTTGCCCAAGGGCAGGAACTGAGTTCATGAATTTTCACAAGCCCAGTACCTGTTATGAGCCTTACATTCAGTAGGCACTCAATATATTTGAAGAGAATTTTAACTTCAATTTTTATTGGTCACCAGAGGAGTTTTATTAGTTTGTACAGAGGATATAAATCTTGGCTAGTGACATTATACACTCACATGTCAGAAAACCACCTTGCATACATCCTGAAAGACAATATTGAATTAGTGAACTGATTTCTAATGTAGAATGTGGTTGTGTTCAAGTCATGATTCTGAATTCTGCTAACTTCTATGTTCTTGAGTAATGAAGAAAAATACTAACATTTATGAGATTGGTCTAGGCTATAAATTATCTCTGTCTTGTTCCTCTTTCTTCTAAAATTACAATAGCAGCTAGCATTTGTATGGTTTAAAACAGTGACTCTGAAAGTGTGGTTGGAGAACTCCTAGGGAGAGGTTCTCCTGAAACCCTTTCTGGTGATCTGAGAGGTCAAGACTGTTCTAATAGTACACTCTTATTTGCCTTTATCACTCTCATTTTATCTTGAGATTAATGTATAAGAGTGCAACAATTAATGCAGAAAAGACAATTAATTATATCCTATTAAGCCAATCATTAAAAAATTTTGTAAGAGTATAAAACCATGCTGTTTTTTAAAAAGTTATTTTTCATAAAAATGTTATATCAATATATAATGGATTATTATTTTAAAATGAAAAATATTAGTAATTTTTTATTTTAATTTCTTTTTTAATTGGTTGCTCAAAACATTACATAGTTCTTGACATATCATATTTCATACATTTGATTCAAGTGGGTTATGAACTCCCATTTTTCCCCCGTACACAGATTGCAGAATCACATCGGTTACACATCCACGTTTTTACATACTGCCATACTATTGTCTGTTGTATTCTGCTGTCTTTCCTATCCTGTACTATCCCCCCTCCCCTCCCCTCCCATCTTCTCTCTCTACCCCATCTACTGTAATTCATTTCTCTCCCTTGTTTTTTTTCCCCCCTTTCCCTTCACCTCCTCTTATGTGTAATTTTGTATAACGTTGAGGGTCTCCTTCCATATCCATGCAATTACCCTTCTCTCTCCCTTTCCCTCCCACCTCTCCTCCCTGTTTAATGTTAATCTTCTTCTCATGCTCTTCCTCCCTGCTCTGTTCTTAGTTGCTCTCCTTATACCAAAGATGACATTTGGCATTTGTTTTTTAGGGATTGGCTAGCTTCACTTAGCATAATCTGCTCTAGTGCCATCCATTTCCCTGCAAATGCCATGATTTTGTCATTTTTTAGTGCTGAGTAGTACTCCATCGTGTATAAATGCCACATTTTTTTTATCCATTCATCTATTGAAGGGCATCTAGGTTGGTTCCACAGTATAGCTATTGTGAATTGTGCTGCTATGAACATCGATGTAGCAGTATCCCTATAGTACGCTCTTTTAAGGTCTTTAGGGAATAGTCCAAGAAGGGGAATAGCTGGGTCAAATGGTGGTTCCATTCCCAGCTTTCCAAGGAATCTCCATACTGCTTTCCACATTGGCCGCACCAATTTGCAGTCCCACCAGCAATGTACAAGTGTACCCTTTTCCCTACATCCTCGCCAGCACTTGTTGTTGTTTGACTTCATAATGGCTGCCAATCTTACTGGAGTGAGATGGTATCTTAATATGGTAAAGTATAACACATAAACAAACATATTTGGAGTCCTCAATATTTTTTTTTTTTTTTTGGTACTAGGGATTAAACCCAAGAGTGCTTTACCACTGAGCTACATCCCCAGCCCTTGTTATTTTTTGTCTTGAGACAGGGTCTCAGTAAGTAGCTTGGAGCCTTGTTAAATTGCTGAGGCTGGTCTTGAACTTGCTATTTTCCTGCATCATCTTCTGGAGCTGCTGGTATTACAGGTGTGTGCCACCATGCATGGCAAGTCCTCAGTAATTTTTAAGAGTGTAAAGGGATTCTGAGACCAAAAGCTGGAGAACTAGTGATTTGTTTTTACATATTATTTAATAATTAGTTCAACTAGTTACTTTAGTTTATATAGAAAAGTAGTGCCTAAAATTAGTATTGAATTTCACCAATTCTTGAAAATTGCTTTTGTTCACCATATAGTCATGATTTAACTTTCTTTTTTCCTTGCTCTGAGAAAATTAATTTAGTTACTGTTTAAGGTTTCACGAGTTTCCAAAGTGTTCTGTAGTAATTTGTGACACAACTTGAAATTCCCTTCATCAGAGTTAATGGGCATGCTACCTGAGAAGGATAACATGCTAGGTATCTATTAATATATGGAAAGGAATTTCTTTATCAGATTTCTCACTTAACAGAGAACAGGATCTAAATGGAAAGAGATTAAAGATACATTTTGATAGCTAGGAAGCAAATTCTTAACTACTTTGAAGGGTAGATCCAGGGAAAAGCAGATTGAAGAATATTGGAGAATCCAGACCTCAGTGTCTTTCAGATCATGTATGCCTAGCTACAGCATTTACAGAATTCCCTAAGAATCATAGCTTGCTTCCCCACTTGTAAATGAATAAAAACAATATCTACCCCTCAGGTTGGTTGTAAACCAATATTGGGTTGTAGGTGAATACTGTGAACAAGGTAATTTCTTAGGTTACTAGGGAGAGAGGGACCTTTAAGGAGAAATGAAGAATATATTTGATTTTGCTTACTTCACAAATGCAAATCAGTGATAGTTTTGTCTGTCATCTTTTGTTTCTAAGGTTGTTGCCTTTTGTTTCTTTTTCCTCTTTTTGGTTTTCTTCCTTTCTCCTTCTACTGTGTTGGGTTCAATGGTGTTCTACAGCTCTGCTAAACAGAACAGTTTATTTATTTATTTATTTTTTGAAACTTAAAAGTTCTCTGGTATGATCATAATATTTTCATTTTATTTCCATAGCAGGAGAGAGGATTATTCCTCATTCCATTTCCGACATAAATACTTTCTTAGGGAGAAAAACATGTTATTAGAAGCGTAAGGACTAAATTCTGCGATAATATTAGTTTGCAAATAAAACACTTGAACAACTCATTCAGTAAAGGAAGTGGCGAGGTTTCTAAAAAAAAAAAAACAAAAAACAAAAAACCTTCAAGATCATGAAATAGGTACATTTTACCCGAAGCTTAAAAATAAAGGCTGTTGGAAAGAACCAACTTCCACCTCCCTGTGGCCCAGCTTTCATCACAGGTTCCTTTTTGCCCAACCAACGCGAAAATGAGAACTCCCAATTCATTCCTTATCAGACTCCTAGGCCCGCTACGGGAGGGGAAAACCGGAAGAAATAATCAAGGGCTTCTGGGCTGCAGCCTGCTTTCCCGCCTAAACGATGAGGGGGCGGGGTCCGAGAGCGGGGCGGAGCGAGTTACTTCCCCGCCTCCTCTTTATCCTCCCCTTTTCCCGTGCTTTCCCCGCCCACTCATTTCGCGGAGATCCCGACAGGCCCAGCGGCTACGGGAGTCACGTGAGTGTGGGCGGTGGAGGGAGAGGCTTCTCTGGTTCTTGGTCTCTATGGTTGTCAGAGGTGGGCGGCTTTTGACCCTGGAGCTGCCAAAGCTCGAGCGTAGACGGGTGAGTCTAGGACTCTGAGGCGGGTAAGGAGACAGCCTTTTAGGGAAGGTGAAGAGGGTGGCGGGACGGCTTTTAGGGACCCGGGCTGCGGGGCCAGCCCCTCGGGTTCTGGCGACTTAGGCGGGACCGCTGCTCCGAGGCGCTCAGCTCCGGGTGCTGAGAGGCGTCCTGAGCCCTGCCTGCTTCCCGTCCTCCGCTTTCCTTCATCCCACCCGGTCCTTTATTCCTGTCCCGGGAGAACTTCTCCCAGTGCGGGTTCCCACAGGCAGTGTTCACTTGGGCGCCCAGTAGACACAGGTAGCCTTGACTGGTTCTCCTGGCATTTGTGGATGTGGTCAGAAGTGGGTGAGGGAGTTTACGGCTGGATCTCTGATGGGGAGATGTATTAATCATTGAGTCGAAAAAAGTGAAAATCATCGTCGCCTAAAGGGAACAAAACAAAGTATAGGCTTCTCGCTGTTATCTTTTTCAGTGCCTTTGAGTTCTCATTCTGTCTCTGTGTCCATCACTGCCCGCCTCCCACCCCCTACTCTCCAGTTTGTCTCGTTTCCTTCTCACCGTCCCATCCTGGTACACTGATGTTTTGGGTGAAACTGACAATCTGTGTTGAAAGAGGATTTCAGACGGACTGTTCTTTTCTGTTGTCATCTCTGTAATCTTTACCTCTCACTTAGATGTCCGACGCTTTGTTAAGTATTGTAAATACAAGTAGAATAAACATTTTATATCTAAGGGATTGTAAATATTCTCCTTGTGGAATCCAGGAAAGACATTGTCTTCTAGTTCTTTTATAAATAGATGTTTTTAATCACACTTTTTTTTTTCCCCCCCAGTGGCTTCTTTGATCCACTTTTGTTGTGTTAAAGCATCCTTTTGGGTCAAGTGTGGAAGTGATTTAGCAGTGCTAGGAGTTTGCATAGATTTAAACAGGTTTGAAGTTGAAAACTGTAGGAGAGTTTAGGTCTTTGAGCCATATGGCGAATTAACCAACCTGCTGGTTCTCTGAGGACAGGTAATGAGCGCTGAAGAATGCCTTATCCTAAAAGTTTCAGAACTTACTGCCACTTATCTGTGAGAAGTTGTGGCCTCCAGCTTATGTTTGCCCCCACTCTTGATAAATCTTTCATTATCTTTTCCATTTCAAAGACATCACTCTGGCCACCTCTTTATGCCAAGAAAGTGTTATTGACATGTAAGTGTCCTTACTGGGGATCCTAAAATGCCAAATAATATTAACAAAAAGTGAAGATGGCTTGTGTGCCTGGGGAGAATGGGAAAAAGTTATAGAAGCTAACAAAAGCTTTTTTAAACTGTCTTCCTGTATACTCAATAGAGTAATTACTATATTCAGCACACTGTTTTTGGTGGGGGGGCGTATAGAGTCTCACTCTGTTGCCCAGGCTGGCTTCCAGCTCCTGGACTCAAGTGATCCTCCTGTCTCAATCTCCCAAGTAGGGGGGATTACTGATGCCTACCACCGCTCCCTGCTTTGTTGAGTGGATTTTATATATTCCCAAAGAGCGTATCCTGTGATTCATTTTTGTGTATTTAAAAAAAAACTAACAGTATTTAATTTCTGTCATAATTCAATATTACGTTAAATAATTGTGACAGAAATGCTTAACTGACCAGCTTCTTTAGGTCTTACAGTATTTAGAATTATAGTACTGCAGTAATTACTTACCACATTGTCCAAATACATAATATGTTTAAAGTTACAAAACCTGAATATCCCAGAGCAAAGGTACAGGTTACATAATGACAATAAATATTTGCAGTAATGTAATTGATAAAACCTTATTTAAACATAATTTTCCCATTTTTAAACTTTAAAGTTAGTTTCACATCTTGAGCAATTTTTATAATAACTGTAACACTTGCTAAATATTAATGATTTTTCCCATACAGAGTTGTTTAATATATTCATTTTTATATGAGAGCCATTTTCTTGTGGGTGTGGTTTTTTTCCTAACTTAGCTATACATGACAGCAGAATGCATTTTAGTTCATTGTGTACAAATGGAGCGTAGCTTTTCAATTCTCTGGTTGTACACAATGTAGAGTGGCACCATTCATGCAATCATACATGTATCTAGGGTAATGATGTTTGTCTCATTCCACCATCTTTTCTGCCCTATGTCTCCTCTCCTCCCCACCCTCCCCTTTGCCCAGTCTACAGTTCCTCCAGGCTTCCCATGCCCTCCCCCCAGTATGGTTCAGCATCTACTAATCAGAGAAAACATTTGGCCTTGTTTTTTGGGGTTTGGCTTACTTTGCTTAACATGATATTCTCCACCTCCATCCATTTACCTGCAAATGCCATAATTTTATTCTCTTTTAATGCTGAGTAATATTCCATTGTGTATATATACCACAGTTTCTTTATCTCCTCATCTATTGATGAGCATCTAGGTTGATTCCACAGTTTAGTTATAAATTGTGCTGCTAAAACATTGACGTGACTGTGTCACTATAGTAAGCTGATTTTAAGTCCTTTGGGTATAGACCGAGGAGTGGAATAGCTGGGTCAAGAGCCATTTTTATTAGTGCATTTTAATTATACAGAATAATGAGTTTCATTGTGGCATATTTATACGTGCAACTAATATTCTTTGATTATATCCCTCCCTCCTCCACTACTGTCCCCTGCTCTTTCCTTTCCCCAATGTACTTCTTCTCCTCTAATAGTCTCTCTGGGAACAAATTTTATTTATTTTTATTGTTATTATCGTTGTTGTTGTTTGGTGCTGGGGATTGAACCTTAGGGGCGCTTTACCATTGAACTATATCCCTACCCCCCCCCCCCTTTTTTGTAGTTGTAGATGGACAGCATGCCTTTATTTTATTTGTTTCATTTTTATGTGTTGCTAAGGGTCAAACCCAGTGCCTCATACATGCTAGGCAAGTGCTCTGCCACTGAGCTACAGCCTCAGCCCCTCCCAATCCCTTTTTTATTTTTTTATTGTGAGGCAGGGTCTTGCTAAGTTGTTTAGGGCCTCGCTGAGTTGCTGAGGCTATCCTGGAACTCATGATCCTCTTGTTCCAGCCCCCTAAGGGATTGTAGGTATGCATCACTGCTCCTGACTTTAAGAATCAAGTTTTAAAAAAGGTTTACTGGGCTGGGGATGTGGCTCAAGCGGTAGCGCGCTTGCCTGGCATGCGTGTGGCCCGTGTTCCATCCTCAGCACCACATACGAACAAAGATGTTGTGTCCCCCGAAAACTAAAAAATAAAATATTAAACTTCTCTCTCTCTCTCTCTCAAAAGAAAAAAAAAAGGTTTACCACTCACAACCCTCCACTCCTGCTAAAAATGAAAATTGTTTTATTTTGTGCCAAAAGAAAAAAAAAGTGATTCTTTTTAGGTGCATGTTCTATTTGTTTGGGTAAATTCTGAGAAAATTGTTAATGTCTTTTTTTTGGCTCCTGGTATCAGGGATTGAACCCAGGGTCACTTAACCACTAAGCCACATCCACATTCCCAACACTTTTTATTTTTTTTATTTTGAGACAGGTTCTTGCTAATTTGCTTAGGGCCTCCTTGAATTGCTGAGGCTGTCTTTGAACTTGCAATCCTTCTGCCTCAGCCTCTGAGCTGCTGGGATTGCAGGTGTGCGCCACTGTGCGGCTGTTAATGCTTTTAAGCTATTAAATATAAATATCTGAGCATATATGAGAAGAAAACAGAGGGACAGTATGCTTTAAATGTTTTATTTTTCCTATCATAAAAACAAAGTTTGATAAGCTTGTCATGGAACATGTGTGTAATCCTAGCAACTCACGAGGCTGAGGCAGGAGGATCCAAGTTTGAAGCCAGCCTCAGCAATTTAGTGATACCCTGTCTAAAAATAAAAAATAAAAAGAGCTGGGGATGTAGATCAGTGGTTGAGTGCCCCTGGGTTCAGTTCCCAGAACCAAAATAAATAAATTAATAGTATGGTCTTAAATTTGAAAAATATAATATTTTAACACTTATCTTTTTTTGTAATGTATTTTTTAGTTGTCAATGGACCTTTATTTTATTTATTTATATGTGGTGCCGAGAAGCAAATCCAGTGCCTCACACATGCTAGGCAAGCGCTCTACCACTGAGCCACAATCCCAGTCCACATTTATCTTTTTTCCTTAGCAGCAGATCACTAGTTCCCTTTGTGTATCTGGGGATCATTGTGGAAAAGTAGTTGAAACTATGGAGTCAGGCTTCCTGAGAAAGATAGTAGTAATAGCACTGGGCTTATACCTTACAATATTAGAAACCACAGAAGAAAGAGAACTTCCCTTTCTCTGCTGTTCTAGCAAACTTCTGTCTGGTAGTCTTACACTTGGCCTGACTTGGGTCTTCAGTCATCCTGGAGGCCATTTCCTGTGGGCAGGTGGTGGAATGCTTTGTGTGACCAGGTTTCAATTTTATTTCCACTGTGGATTAGGGAAATGCGAAACATGGTTTCAAATCACATGAATTAGAAGTGGGGGATATTTAGTTTCCAAGTGTAAATTGAGGTGTTATTTCCTGGATAAGGGAGAATGGTTGCTGGATAGGTAAAAATGACAGGTGTTTGTATGTATTTGAGGTTTTTTGTTTGTTTTTGCTCTACTGGGGATTGAATTCAGGGCCTTATGCATTGTAAGTAGGTGCAATAGTACTGAGCTACATCCCCAGCCCTTTTGTTTAATTTTTTAAATGCTTTTTAGTTGTCAATGGACCTTTATTTTATTTCTTCACATGCAGTGCTAGTAATCAAACCCACTGCCTCACACATGCTAGGCAAGCACTCTACCACTGAGCCACAACTCCGGTGGCCCCCCTTTTCTTTTTTCTTTTTGAGACAGTGTTTGGTTAAATTGCCCAGGTTGACCTCTAACTTGCATTTCTCCTGCCTCAACCTGGCTTACACTTGTATTTGGCTTGTATTTGTATTTAAGAGAACTTACTTTCCTTTTGCAGTTGTATCTACAGTTTCTGTAGTGATTTTTTTTTCCTTTTAAAAATGCCTATTATTAATTTATGGACCTTGAAATTTCACCTCTTCCAGTGTAAACTGTATTGCTATTACATGTATAGGACCCTTTCAATTTAAACTTTTTCACTTTGTATATTTTTTGTCATTACATGTATGTCTAGTATCTTTGCTCTGGAGTATTCAGGTTTTATAACTTTAAATATATTGTGTATTTGGCCAGTTGGTTAAAATTAATTATTATTATTACTTTTGTGTGTATGTGTGTGAGGGGGGATTTGGTGCTGCATGTTGAACCCAGGGACTAGTGTATGCTAAACACACTTTCTATCATTGAGCTACAACCCTAGTTTCATAAATATTGGTATTTTCATTACAGTAAGTAAATTTGACTGAGATACAGTAATTTATAAACAGTAAATAAAAATGTTTTTGTAGACACCACTTCATTTTGAACGTTATAAGAAAAATCACTATTGTTGCCACTAATTGTTGTCACTGGGTATTAACTTTAAAACTATAGTTAATGTTAATGTCTGTTTTTTATCATTATGCATTCTTCTAATGGTTCATTGTATTTTAAGAGAAAATATAATTAAAGTAACATTGTTTACTCCACTGTCTTTTTTTTAAACATACCTTTATTTATTTATTTATTTATGGTGCTGAGGATCGAACCCAGGGCCTCACATGTGCTAGGTGAGCGCTATACCCCAGCCCTCCGTTGTCTTTTTGATCAAAAGAAATTTCGGCAGCTCAATTCAGTGGACATTTGAACTTTAATTGCTAACATTGGCAGCACAGTCTAAAGTTTAAATAGCTATATATTCTAAAACCCACTTCTTTTATTTATTTGTTTTGTTTTTGTTTCTTTTTGTTGTTTTTATTTCTTTATTTATCACTTCTTAACACTAATTTCTGTGAACTTGAGTTTGCTCCATTGCAAATGGAAATGATGTTTGTTTCATAGGGGTCTTGTGAAGATTAAGTTTATTTTGTGTATGCCAAGTATCTGGGATGTAGAAGTTCTCATGTTTTTGTTAATAATAACTACAACAGAAATGATACCTTAAGTAATATTATTTTCCCAATTTCAGAATGTTGAGCAACAGTTGTTTTTTTCCTACTGGTAATTGGGGCCTTATGAGCACTTAGGCAAGTGCTCTAACCCTGAGCTTTATCTACTGAGCTACATCCCCAGACCCTGGATCTTTTTTTTTTTTACTTTTAAGAAATAAACGCTAGTAGTTTGCTTGCCTACTAGGAGGAATGAATCAGTACTCTGCAATGTGGCATATGAAGAGCTCAGAATGTGTTTGATGAATAAATGAATAGATAAAATTTTTCATCTGCTTTAAAAATCCAAATAAGAGGTCTGGGGTTGTGGCTCAGTGGCAGAGTGCTCGCTTAGCATGTGCAAGGCCCTGGGTTCGATCCTCAGCACCACATAAAATAAATAAATAAAATAAATATATTGTGTCCATCTACAACTAAAAAAATATTTTAAAAAAATCGGAATAAAGATACAGTCCAAGAGATTAAGTCTGTACTCTGTAACCTTTATCACTCTTTGGTATTTAGAGAACTTATTGGATATATCTAGGAAATTCGGTTTGTACATTCTGCCACATATCTACCATATGTATCTAATATGTACTGGGGCACTGGAGGGGGAGATGAAAAATAAATTTCATTTTCAGGGAACTTACAGTCCAGTGGAGGAAACAGACAGATGAATGGATAATTAAATTTAAGCCAGTTAAAATTTTTTAAAAATTGTTTCAATTTCACTAGTATGTTTCTGGTATTCAGTAGTCACATATGGCTACAGGCTGCTGCATTGAACAGCATAGATATAAGATATAATTTCTGTCATTGCAACATATTCTATTTGACAGCTGTTGTAGAACATTATAAATGAATTTGCAGTCTATAGTTCAATAGTAAGTTTGTATTTCAGTCATATTCCTTACTTTTTGAAATGAAATTCAGTTTTTACATTTGGAAATCATATTTTAAAAAATTATCCAATTAGGTGGGGCATCTATGCCTGTAGTCTAGCACTTAGGAGGCTGAGATAGGAATATTCCTTGAGCCTAGGAATTTGAGGCCTATTGGCAACAAAGTAAGATGCCCCATCTCTAAAACCAAACAAATTATCAGGTGGATTCTATTGTAATGCATTTCAAATAAGAGGTATTGTTAATTTTCTCAGGTCTTCAACTATTTCCTGTGTGAAATTACTTAAAAAGCAGATAAAAATCAGTGACACTAGTGCACACCTGTAGTCCCAACTACTCAGGAGGCTGAGTCAGGAGGATCACAGAATTTGAGGCCAGGTGGGTAATTTAGCAAGACCCTTTCTTAAAGTGAAAAGTAAAATAAAATAAATGAGTGGAGTGTAGTTTAGCATCCAGAGTCCTTGGTTCTATACTCCATACTGTCAAAAAACAAACAATCAAAAAAAAAAAAAAAAACCCAAAAAACAAACAGTAACAAAACTAACCAGATGAAAGCAGTGATTTTCTAGATTTTTGACATCATACAAAAAGAGTGATGCCTGAGAGTTGGCAAACAAACAAGATGAGCTCTGTGATTCTCTGGCTTGCTGCCTGGAAGAGTGTGTCAGCTGCAGAGGAGGAAGAGAGAACCCAGGCAAAGCATAGTGGTTTCCCCTAATTGAGGGTGTCTGGTGCCTGTGTAGACTCTGAAAGTTTTTTACCTTCATAGGTAGGGTAAATTAGCTATAAACTAAGTGTTATTCTGGCCTAGTTTGACAAAACGAAAAAGCAGGATCTGGAAGGGTCAAATTGCCTCCAGGTAACTTAATCTTGTCCCAGAAGAAAGCTCAATTATAGTTACAGGAAGACAGAAATGTCCAGCATACAAGGTTAAATTCACATTGTCTCAGACCCAATCAGAAATTACTAGGTATACAAAGAAGCAGGAAAATATGACATAATGATGAGAAAAAAATAAAAACCAAATAAGAAGTGACAAAGAAGATTAGTAGAGAGGGACATTAAATAGTTTCAGAACATAATAAAATTTACCCCTACACATTAGAATAGCTGTTTTTTTTTTTTTTTTTAAATAGTGTAATATATATGCTCAGGTAACCAGAAGAAAGATTAAAAATGCTAAGCAGAGAAGATATAAAAAGACCCACACTGAATTTATAGAGATGTAAACTATAATAATATTTGAGATGAAAAATGTATTTGATGGAAATAATGGCAGATTAGATATTAGAGAAGAATCTAAACCAAGGCTCATGAAGTATACAAAATAATCTTTTCAGTATTCTAACTAAATTACTTAGACTTTGATGGAACTTTTGGATGTTTCTTCTTCTTCTTTGGTATCAGGGATTGAACCCAGGGGCACTTAACCACTGAGCCACATCCCTAGCCCTTTTTGTATTTTATTAGAGACAGGGTCTTGCTGAGTTGCTCAGAGCCTTGCTAAATTGCTGAAGCTGGCTTTGAACTTGCAATCCTCCTGTCCCTGCCACCATGCCCATCCTATATGTAACTTCTTGTTTGAAGAAAGTAAGAAGAAATAAACAACTTAAACCTGACTATAAGGAAGCAATCAGACAAATCCAGTATTTGAGAAAGGATACAATGTAATTGTCCTCTTCTCTGCAGAAGTTAGGGTTGTGCTGTTTTTGTACAACATGGTGAATGTATATAATGCCACTTAATTTTATGCTTAAAAGTGGTTAAAATGAGTTGGGCATGGTGCTGTGTGTCTGTAATCCCAGCAATTTGGGAGGCTGAGGCAAGATAATCATAGATTTGAGGCTAACCTTAGCAATTTAGCAAGACCCTGTCTTTAACAAAAAGGATTGGGGGAGCTGGAGTTGTGACTCTGTGGTAGAGCACTTGCCTGGCATGTGTGAAGCACTGGGTTTAATTTTCAGCACCACATATAAATAAATAAATAAAAGGTCTACTGATAACTAAAAAAATAAAATAAGCTTAAAAAAAAAAAAAGGATTGGGGATGTAGCTCAGCACTCTGGGTTCAATCCCCAGTACTGAATGCACGTGTGCACAGCCACACATACAAGTAGTTAAAATGGTAATTTTATGTATGTTTTACCATAATTTAGAAAATTCATCTTTTAAATAGTTAATTAATGTAAATGACATTAAGTACATTCATGTTATCATATAACTAACAGTGCCAATAATTTCCAGAACTTTGTCCCAAACTGAAATGCCATACTGATTAAAACACCAACTCCCACCATCCCCTCTCTTCTAACCTCTGACAATCTCCATTATACTTTCTTTCTATATGATTTGAGTACTCTAGGTACTTCATATAAGGGAAACCACACAATATTTCTATTTTTTTTACTGGCTTATTTCACTTAGCATAATGGCTTCAGAATTCATCCATTTTGTAGCATAGGCCAGAATTTCCTTCTTTTTAAAGGCTGAATAATATTTAATGCGCGCACACACACACACACACACACACACACCGTTTTGCTTATCCATTTGTCCATTCATCAACACTTCAGTTGACTTTACCTTTTTTGGGGTGGGGGCAACCAGGGATTGAACTCAGGGACATTCGACCACTGAGCCACATCCCCAGCCCTATTTTGTATTTTATTTAGAGACAGGGTTAGTGAGTTGCTTAGTGCCTAGCTAAATTGCTATGTCTGGCTTTTTTTTTTTTTTAAGAGAGAGAGCGAGAGCGAGAGAAAGAGAGAGAGAGAGAGAGAGAGAAAGGATCAAACCCGGGCCACATGCATGCCAGGCGAGCACGCTACCGCTTGAACAGCCTTTTTATTAAATTCTAGTTATACTACCTTGGGAAATTTCTGTCCAGTCATAATAGGATCATAATAAGCTTTTTAGACTAGATTGAATTTTCTTTTTTTTTCTTTATTAATAGTTTTTTGTTATACATGGTCACAATATCTTTATTTTGTTTATTTTTTTATGTGGTGCTGAGGATCGAACCCAGGGTTTTACACGTGCAAGGTGAGCGCTCTACCACTGAGCCATAACCCCAGCCCGGATTTTCTTTTAAAAAAATATTTTTATTAGTTGTTGATGATGAATTTTTTAATTGATTTAAAAAAAATGACAGTGGAATGCATTACAATTCTGATTACACATACACAGCACAATTTTTCTTATCTCTGGTTGTATATAAAGTATGTTGACACCAATTCGTGTCTTCATACTGTACTTTGGATAATGATATCTATCACATTTCACTATCCTTGCTAACTCCCCGCCACCTCCCTTTCCCTCCCACCCCTCTGCCCTATCTCTAGAGTTCGTCTATTTATTTGTATGTGATACCGAGAATCAAACCCAGGGCGGCACACATGCAAGGCAAGTACTCTACCATTGAGCCACAACCCCAGCCCCTGGATTTTCTTTTTTAAATAGCAGTAAAGTATACATAATGTAAAATTTACTATCTTGGCTGCTTAAGTATACAATTCAGTAGCTTTGGATATTCACCATTTTGTGCAACCATCACCACTATCCATTTTTGGAACTTTTTCATCATTCCTAATAGAACTTCTACCTTTTAAACAATAACTTCTCACTACCCCTCTTCTTAGTTCTTGGTAATAATAATACTTTCTGTCTCCAGGAATTTGATTATTTTAGGTACCTCATATAAGTGGAATCATATAGTTTTGTCCTTTTGTATCTGACTTGACTTAGTATAATGACCTCAGGGTTCATCCATGTTGTAGCGTGTCACACTTTCCTTCCTTTTTTAAGGCTGAATAATATTGTTCTGTGTACATGCCTAGAATTTTTAGTACACATGGCTTTGTGAGTGTATTTCCAAAGACCTTCCTGTGGTTTGTTTAGAGTGCTGCAGTATTAATGGTAAACATATCTTATATGGGTTCTGCTAAAGACAGCATATCAGATAACAAAACCAATGATGGTGGTGCAGGATCTTTAGACACAGAAGATAAATTTTTTTTTTCAGAAGATTAAATTTTGTTAAGTTCATACTTTGCAACACTATAGTAAAATTTTTTAAGTATGGCACTGACACTTTTTTTTTTAAAGCTTCACATAATGGTTGTGTGCAACTTTTTTTGCAAAAACAAACAAACAAACAAAAAACCATGGCATTGTATCTCAGACAATATGTGGTGAAATATGGTATTTTTCTTTTTGGCATTGAGATAGGTATGTAATGGTCTCATAGTAGTTTTAGCTTACATTTTGCTAATGGCAAATGATATTGAACATATTTTTATGTAACTATGAATAGAGCTTCTGTGAACATTCATTTTTAAGTTTTCATGTGAACATATTTTTTCATTTTTCTAGGGTAAATACCTAAAATCCAGCTAAAATATTTCAAAGATTGCCAAAGGCTAAATGGGAAGTAGATTCATAGAATTTCTGGAATCCTAAACACATAGAAAGTTGCAGCCACTCACAGGCTCTTTTCAATTCCACTATGCATAAGCATACCAAAACATGATATTGCACACCATAAATATATACAATTTTAAAAAAGATTGAGGGAAGAGAAGGAGACAAAGCTATTTTAGGAGAGTAAGCCCATTACAGGGGAGCATCCACTACAATGGGAAAAACAATAAGCTCTTTTCAGATCTTTCCCCTAAATAACAAAAACTTTAAGCCACTGGGGAAAGATAGAAAACTTTGTCACCTCAGAGAAAGATGAAGATCCTTTGAGTTTAGAAGACAAAAGAAAAATAAATCCTTTACGCCCGAGGGAGAGGCAAAAGCCCAGATCATCAGAAGTCTACATTCCAAGGAAAGGGAGGGCCACTGAGAAGGCCCCATTCACCAGACTCAGTGATTGCCTCAGTCTGGCTGGGCACAAATCACGAGCCACTGAAGCAGGAACAAACTTTATTTCTGAACTCTACCAGCACACTCCACACACGCTCCCAGGAAATCTGCCTACCGCCACAGGGCTCCTCCAGGAACCAGCAACCGGAAATATCTCCTCCGGAAATCCCTCCTCCTGCACTTCCCCAACCAATGGGAACTCTCCGGGAATCCCCGGGAATCCCCGGGAACTCCCACGAGAACTCCAAAGTAGCTAGAGAACTCCAAAAGGCAGATAGTAATGCCTCGCCTGTCAACCAATACTGTTGGCAAAATGCCAGGGGCCATTCCGACTGGGCTGTGGCTCTCAGCAAGTGATACAATATCCCTGCTAAAAACTGATGCTACAGGACAACACAGAACCCATCCCACCTCCTTACTACAGGCTACCATGTGCCAAGTAATAAGTACTCAGAGGAAAAATGGCATATTATGTACAGAGAAATGATGGGGTTCAAGATATGTCGCCCCAAAATATGACTGTAGGAGACCAGAATGTCACTTCAAAATATGTCCTTCTGTCATAAGGATTATTTTGAGAAACTAAAGATATATGAGAGGCTCTGTAAATTTAGTAAACCTTTAGTAAGAAACTTACATTTATAGGGATACACCAAGAAAAGAGAGATGATAATTAATTCACTAGAGACTTATCAGTGGAAAAAGCATCTGTTTTTAAATCTGCATTTAAATTTATCCTTGTGTTTTTCCAGGCCATTCCCTGCCTACTACCACCTTTTTTTTCCCCCAGGTGCTGGGGATTGAACCCGGGGCCTCAGCCCTGGCCATCTCATCTTGACTGGTTATCTCCCCAAAACTTCTTTCTTTGTTCTCCTGAAATCTAAGACAAATCTTTTGAGATTTGCCCTAGAAATTTACTAATCTCTGGGTTATTTACCATATATACAGTGTTATACATGTTTTAAAACTTTGTTTTTCTTTTGTTCCATCCAATCACTCATGAAAGGTAGAGGAGAAAATTATTTTCCTCCCCTACAGGAACAAAAATAAAAATCACAGCAAAATTCTAAGAAGTGATGCAAATCAATTTGTTGCTCTTTCTTTATTCCTGAATTTACAGGTTTCTCTCCTATGTGGTTATTCTTCCATATGAAGAACTTTAAGCATTTTTCATTTTTCTTACTTTTTTTTTTAAAGGACAGGTCTCTGGACAAAGAATTCTCCTAGAATATCATACTTTGACAATGAAGATATTGTATAATTCCTAGGAAGTTTTTTTTTCTCCCCTTTCTCTCTTTAGTAGACAGTTGACCTAGTTAGGTTCAAGCTGCAAATTCTGACCTACCTTTTATAGACTGTAGATTCAGTGTCAATTGTTTTTTAATCTCAATTTAATTGCTTATTAGGAGAATCATATGATCCTATTTACACTTGTTAACAGCTTTACTGAGACAGAATTCACCTAAAGAACTTTAGAAACTTTTCATAGATTCACAGAGGCATGTAACCATCACCAGAATCAATTTTAGAACATTTTCATTACCTCAAAAAGAACCCTAGAACTCATTAGCACTTACCACTCATTTTCTCTTAACTTTCCACCTGCCTACCCTATGCAACCATTAATCCACTTTCTGACCATAGATCTGCCTATTCTCTACATGTCTGATTTGTATTTTAAAAAGATTACTCTGGCTAATATAGAGAATTAAAACAAGGAGACCACTTAGGAAGCAATTGGAAGAATCTAAGCTTAATAGGATTGTGGTATGGACTTCATTGTTAAAGTGGAAATAGAAATTTTCTGGATTGACATGCCATTGTGAAACAGACCCCAAAGTGCTTCCTGATAGATTCTGCTTGAGAGTTTAGGAAGGAAGAAATCAACTCACTCCCAATTTTGGGCTTGAGTAACTCGATTGTGTTATGATTTAATGAGATGCATGGAACAGGTATGGATTGATAGAAATCGAAAGTTCTGTTTTGGGCTAAGCTAACTTAGACTGTTGCTGTGTAGGAAGTTAAATATACTGTTTAGATCTATGTGGAAAGCACAAGCTGGAGATAATGTTTTGGGAATTTTTAGCATATAAATGGCATTTAAAACCATAGGCTATGAGGACATTGTCTAGGATGAGAGGGTAAAAAGAGAAGATTATAATTCCTATATTCTAACGTTTAGAGGGTATTCAGGAAAGAATACCAGAGAAAAGGTATAAAATCAAGAGAATGTAGTCTCATAGCAAGCACAAGAATACATTCTGAGAAATGTGTCATTTGACAATTGTTGTGTGAACATCAATAGAATATACTTATATAAACTAAGAGCTGTGACTTTATTAAGCATATAGTCTTATAGAAGTGTTACTATAAGTGAATTTCTTTAAAGGCAGAAGAGACCTCTATTCCAACCTTCCAGGCTCTTGACCATGGTGTAGAAAAGAATTTAAGGATGAGTTAGGTTTTAGCAGAGAGAAGAAGAGCTTTATCAGAAAGTTAAAAGCAAAGATATACATTGTCAGAATGTGGACCATCTTAATAGTAAGATGTATCTGCCAAGGCTTAAAATTCTATTAGGGTCCATAACTAGTTAGAATATATATTATCCAAAGGTACTGGACTTTGGGACTGGGAAATATTGAGCAAAATAGTGTTCCCCCTTTAGGGGGATCTCTTCTGGTATGTAGGCTTTAGCTTACATCAGCATCTCTTATGGTGGGGTGGTTGATCAGATGATAGGGTCTCAGGGTCATGGTTCAGTCAAATGTTGGCTCCTGGCTTCATGAGGTTAATGATTTCTTTCTATTGAGGTCTTGTTCCTGCTTTGCTTAATTCCTGAAAACTTACAGGGAACTGGAAAGTTACGAAGTACTTATGGGTTGTTTAGGGTACTCATACATTTTTGTTCCTTAAGCCACTTTGTCCAACTTTTGAGTTGTTCACAAGCCACCTATTCTACATTCCAGCTGGACCATTTCTCCTTTAGAGATTTAGTTTTTTCTCTGTGGCTCTAACTATCTATCTCTAACTAAATATCTATCTCAAATATCTATATCTGGTCAGTTCTTGACCAAATGTTGTTATGCTGTGCATGACTGCATATTGAGGATGAAGGAGTAACCGTCTTTTCAACCTACTTAAGAGCAGGTAAGATCAGGACAGAAAACTGACTAGGACCTGGCAGAATGAAAATTACTGGGTTTATACTAAGAATAAATTCAGTAAATTAATGAGGCTGGAAATCTCACTGGAGCTTGTTAAAGAGACTAGAATATAAGGAGAAACAACTGTAAAAACTCCATTCTATAAGTTTTGGGGTGAGAGAAGTATAGAAATGGTCCTATGCCTGTAAGAGGATTTGGGTCAAGAAAGGATTTTTTAAGGTACAAGATACTGGAATATGTTTCTATATTAATAAAGAAGGAAAAGTAAAGATGTAACAGGAGAATTTCCTTTTTATTACCCCCCTCCTTTAATTCCTTTGGGGTTTGACTTTTGTGGTCCCATTCCCTAAAGGCAATTTTCCTACCACTCAAATTTTTCTTCAAGATATTTTACCAGCTGGTCAAAATAACATGGTGACATGTTGTTGCTTACATATTACTGAAGGGAAGAAAAAGTAATAACTTTTTCTTACTCATTGTAAGGTTTGTGATTATAGCCCCTGTAACAAAGGATAGACAAATAAAAGAGAAGCACATGTATTTCTTAATGTAAATTTTACATGACACAGGAGCCTTCAGAAATTATGACACACCCCCCCAAAAAAAAACCACAAGGAAATATGTGTATTTTTATGTTTAGGTTTGATGACGAGTTGTCAGTAATGCACAATTATAATTGGACAAAGGTGATATGATCTAATTATAATGAATTGTGGGGGACTTAACAAAGCCTGTTCGAGAGTTTTCTTGGCATCCCAGTCTTCTGCTCATTTCTTCAAGGTGTATGGAGGAATCCTCTGGAAAGAGGGACTTGTGCAAGCTAGGCAAGTGCTTTACCACTGAGCTATACCTAAACCCTCTTTTGGCCTGCTTCAGGGGAGGTGAGTAGGAACATGTCAAAAAGGCAACACCTGTTCTTTCCTCAAATGCCAGCATACCACATATTGGGGTAGAATTCTGATTTGCATCAGAAGACATGAAGAAAATTTAAATCTGCCATAATATGATTTTGAATTTAATCATAGGAGAAATTATCCTTAAGGAACACTAATAGATGGTAGGCATGTAAAACATTACCATGGTTCTGAGAGTCATAAAAATGTTATTCCTCCAGCATCCCTTCTACTATACCTTATCCCCCAATTCTTTCTAACCTGTTTGTCCCAATTCCATGTTCGTAACTCCATTAGTATTTTTTTAAATAGTGATAAAAATACATATAAAGTTTACATGTAAACCATTTTTAAAAGAATAGTTCTGTGTTATTAAATACATTCATAATATGCAAGCATTACCATCATCCGTCTCCACAACTTATTTATTTATTTTTGTGGTACTGGGAATTGAATCCAGGGCCTAAACAAGGCAAGCACTTTACTACTGAGTTACATCCCCAGCCTTTTATTTTGAGGCAGAGTCATGCTTAATTGTCCAAACTGATCTTGAACTTGTGGTTCTCTTGCTTCAGCCTCCTGAGTACCTGGGACTACAGGATTATGCTTCCCTGCCTAGCTATAATAGGTTTTTTGTTTTTGGTGAAACCAAACCTTTGTACTCATTATAAAATAATATCTCATTCCCATCTCCCCAGCCCCCTGGAAACCACTATTTTACTTCTTCTCTCTATAATTCTGACTTCTTTGAGTACCTCACATGAGTGGAATCATATAGTGTTGGGTTTTTGTGGATGCTTTAGTTTATTTAGAGAATGACATCAGGATTCATTAACACCTCAGAATTTCCTTTCTCTTTAAGGCCACTTTATATTTCGTTGTATGTATATATAACATTTGCTTATCCATCCATCCATCCATGGATACTTGGGTTGCTTCCATGTTGTAGCTGAACAATGCTGTTATGAACATAGATGTATAGAGACTTTGTTTTCAATTCCTCTGAATAAATCCCCAGAAGTAGAATTGCTGGATTATATGGCAGTTCTGTTTCTAACTTTTTGAGTAACTGCCACATTTTTTTTCCACAGAGATATATCATTTTACATTTTCTACCAACAGTGTGGAAAGGTTCCATTTTCTCTATTTCCTCATAACACTTGTTGTTTTCTTAATATTAGCCAACCTAATGTATGTGGGGTGGTGTCTTTATGCAGTTTTGATTTGCATCTCACAAATGATTAGTAATGTGAGCATTTAAAAAAAATTTTTTTTTGGTTGTCAATGGACCTTTATTTTATTTATTTATATGCGATGTTGAGAATTGAACCCAGAGCCTCACACATGCTTGGCAAGCACTCTACCACTGAGCCACAACCCCTCCCCCGTGAACATTTTTTAATGTGCTTATTGGCCATTTGTGTACTTTATAGAAATAACTCTATAAGTCATTTGTCTATTTTTTAATATGGTTGTTTTTGTTATTGTTAATTTTTATGAGTTCATTATATATTCTGCACATTAATCCCTTATCAGTTACAGGATTTGCAAATATTTTATCCCTTATTATATGGTCTTGGCATCCTTGTCAGAAATCATAACCATATATATAAGGGCTTGTTTCAGGGCTCTATATTCTTTTCTAAATAGCTTTATACCAGTGTTCTACTGTTTTGATTACTGTAGCTTTGTAGTTAGTTTTGAAATCAGGAAGTGTAAGTCCTCTTGCATTATTACTCTTTTTCAAGATTGTTTTCTTTTTCAGTCTCCTGAAATAGGTAATGAATTTTAGGATGGGCTTTTCTATTTCTTCAGAAAATGTCAATGGAGTTGAGGTTACATTGAATGTGTAGATCACCTTGGCTACTATGGTATTTTAACAGTGCTAAGTCTCCAGTTGGTGAGCATGGCATGCATTTCCATTCATTTAAATAGTCTTTAATACTATTTAGCAATGTTTTGAAGTTTTCGTTGTACAAGTGTTTCATCTCCTTAAGTCAGTTCCTAAGTATTTTGCTCTTTTTGGTGCTATCATAAATGGAATTATTTTTCTAATTTTCTTTTCTGATTGTTTATTGCTATTGTATAAAAATACAATTCATTTTTGCTTTTTGACTTTGTATCCTTCTAGTTTGCTGAGTTTATTAGTTCAAATAGTGGTCTGTGTGTATGTTTTTCTAATAATTAACCTAAGGTGGAATGATTTAATCATATGGTAGTTTTGTGTTTAAAATTCTGAGGAGTTAAATTTTGAGCCAAAGTATTTTCCAATATTGTACATTTTACTTTCCTATTAGCAGTGTATGAGAGTCCCAGTTGCTCCAAATCCTTGTCAGTATTTTGCCCCTGAAGTGATATGCATTGACATCTCATTTTGGTTTTAATTTGCAGTTCACTGAGCCTCTTTTCATGTGCTATAGTTATTTGATATCCACTTATCTTTTACAAAGGCAATTGTCTGTTGAAACCATTGTCTATTTTTATCACTTTTTTTTTTTTTTTTTTTGAGATGGAATATTGCTATGTTGTCCAATCTGGTCTCAAACTCCTTGGCTCAAGTGACCCTTCTGCCTCAGCTTCCCAGGTAGTGTGCCACTTCACTTGGCTTTACCTTTGTCCATTTAAAAAAAATGGGATTGTGTATCTTAAATTGAAAAGGTTCTTTGTATATTCTGCAAAAAGTCCTCTGCAGATATATATTTTCCCAATATTTTCTCCTTGTAGTAGGCATTAAAATTTCATAACAATCTTTTTTTAAGTATTTATTTTTTAGTTGTAGTTGTCAATGCCTTTATTTCATTTATTTATTTTTATGTGGTACTGAGGATCAAATCCAGGGCCTTGCACGTGCTAGGCGAGCGTTCTTTCACTAAGCCACAACCCCAGCCCCTCATAACAATCTCTTTTAAGAGGAAAAGATTTGCCAGACAAGGTGGCACCTGCCCTAATCTCAGCTACTTGAGAGGCTGAGGCAAGAGGATCACAAATTCAAGGCCAACCTGGCAATTTAGTGAGACCTTGTCAAAAAATAAAAAGTATGAGGGACCGCTGATGTAACTCAGTGGTAGAGCACCCTTGGGCTCAATCCTCAGGACCAAAGATGGGAGAAAAAAGAGGAAACATTTTTATTTTATTTTATTTTTTTAGATTCTCCATATTTCCCTTTTGACAATACAGACCAGGCACAGGGCCTGGGCTGAGGTGTATGTGGTTTAGGCCTCTTCTTTCTATATAGTCAGTGTAAGAACAAGCCTGTGTGTGGTAAGTCCAAAAGATTTTAATTTTGATGTAATCCAAATGTCAATTTTTTTCTCTTACAGTAATTCTTTTTTTTTCTTCTTTCATTTGTTATTGTGTTATATTCAATAAATACCTGACTAATGGGGGTTTACTAAATTTTTCTTCTGGAAATTTTTAAACTTTAGGTTTGATGTTTAGGTCTGTGTTCCACTTTAAGTAAATTTTTATATGTAGTGCGTTGTCAGGGTCAAGATTCATTATTTGCACATGACTATCCAATTGCTCTTGCCAGTGTTGAATGGATTAAGTGTTCAACTTTGAGGTCTTTTTTTTAGCATCTATGGAGATAATCATGATTCTTTTCTTAGACCTATTAATGTGGTATATGTTATTAACAATATTCTTAATTTTTTAATTTTTATTTTTTAGTTGTACACAATACCTTTATTTTGTTTATTTATTTATTTTTATGTGGTGCGAGGATCGAACCCAGGGCCTCGCACATGCTAGGCGAGTGCTCTACCACTGAGCCACAACCCAGCCCAACAATATTCTTAATTTTGAAGAAACAATGCATTCTGAAAAAAATCCCACTGTGTTAGTTTATTAATTTTAAAATTTTGTTGTTGGATTCTGTTGGCAGATTTTTTATTTAATATCTTTGCATTAATATTCGTAACTGACTTTGTTATATAATTCATCTTTTTCTACTGTGTTTTTCAGGGAATGATGTGAATATTATATTTGCTTTATAGAAGGAATTAGGAAGTCTTGTTTCATTTCAAGTGCTTTTAGTCATTTTTCATCTTTAAAGATTTGTTTGAATTGATGTATGAAACCATAAGGGCTTTGTCCTTTTTTTTTTCTTTTTTTATTAAGTTTTATATATGACAGCGGAATGCATTACTATTCATATTACACATATAGAGCACACTTTTTTATATCTCTTATTGTATACAAAGTATATTCACACCAATTCATGTCCTCATACATGTTCTTTGGATAATAACGATCATCACATTCCACCATCATTTCTAACCCCCTGCCCACTCCCTTTCCTTCCCACCCCTCTGCCCTATCTAGAGTTTGTCTATTCCTCCCATGCTCCCTCTCTCTACTCCACTATGAATCAGCCTCCTTATATCAGAGAAAAACATTTGGCATTTGGTTTTTTGGGATTGGTTAACTTCACTTAGCATTATTTTCTCCAACTCCATCCATTTACCTGCAAATGCCATGATTTTATTCTCTTTTATTGCTGAGTTATATTCCATTGTGTATATATGCCACATTTTTTTTCTTAATCGGGTAATTCTGTGATGATTTTGTCTAATATATGTGTGTGTGTGTGTGTGTGTATGGTGGTCGATAGACCTTTATTTTATTTATTTATATGTGGTGCTGAGAATCAAACCCAGTAGTACTTCACACATGCCAGACAGGCATGCTACTGCTGAGCGCCAGCCTGATTTTGTCTTTTTTTTTTTTCCTCTGGAAATTTGTCTAGGTTTTCTAACTTCTATGAGGTCAAATTTGTTCATCTTCGTCTTTTTAAGTAATTTCCCTTCACCTACATTTTAACTTTCATTTGCATAGAGATCTGTGAGGTATTTTTGGTGATATTTATTTAATTATGAATAAGTTGACATCTCAGTCTATTGCCCAGCCTGGCCTTGAACTCCTGGACTTAAGTACTTGTCTCAGCCTCCCAGTTGGGACTATAGGCACATGCCACCCCATGACTCATGGTATTTAAGTTTCCTTCTGTTTTAGAGGGTATTCTTCCTTTATATGATTGTGTTGTCTCCCCTTCCCTTTTCTTGATTGAGTCAGCTAATAGTTTATTTGTTAATTTTTTAAAATGTGATTTTAACTTATTAAATTAAGCTTTACTGCTTTTGTCTTCTTGACCTTATTTATTTCAGCTTTTATATTCATTTTCCTTTCCTTACACCATCTCTTGGTTTCTTTCATTGTTCCTTTTCTCTTTTTTTTTCTTTTCTTTAAACCATAGAATTAAATTCATTAATGTTTATTATTATTTCACTTTTACTGATTAAAATATTAAGTTCTGTGTATTTTTCTCTCATCATTATTTCACATGTATCCAGTGAATTCTGATAATTATCTTCATTACCATTTTTAAAATAAATTATTTAATTTCAGTTTGTTTCTTGCCTTTCTGTAGTATTGTTAATAATTGTTCTTTTTTATTTCTAGGTGTTGTGGTAGGACACTTGTTAATTTCTGGTTTTATTGCAATTTTTTCAGAAAGTGGTGTTTGTAGTGTTTCCTGTGTCCTAATATATAATCTGTTTTTGTTAATAATGTTCCACGAACACTTGAAAAGGGTGTATTTTATATTACTAGTTTTTATTATTTGGTTCATAGTCATAAGATATACCTTAACAATTATGTTATTTAGATTTTCTTCCCTAAAAATTGCAACTTTTTAAAGACAGTCTTTCAAATCACATGTACTTTAAGCATCAGATCCCCTCCTTTGTAGCCTTTGCTCTGATCTATCCACTCACACCTTAGAAAATGTCACTCAACAAATTGATTCATGTTTTGGTTTGATAATAAAGATTAAGGTTAATATTCTGGGAGTAAAAGGCTTTGGAAGTTCCATGTGAATAACCAAATACTGTTTAGCAGCAAGTATCTGTTAGATTGAACCTATATTAAAAATTGTTGGGCTGGGCTGTAGCTCAGTGGTAGAGTGCATGCCTTGCGTGTGTGAGGCACTGGGTTTGATTCTCAACACCACATATAAATAAATAAAGATCCATCAACAACTAATAAATAAATAAAGGCATTCTGTTCATCTACAAAAAAAAATTTTTTTAATTGTTTTGCTGGACATGGAAATACATACTGTCATCCCAGCAACTTGGGAAGCTGATGCAGGAGGATTGTGAGTTAGAAACCAGATTTAGCAATTTAGCAAGGGCCTCAGCATGTCAGACCCTGTTTTGAAATAAAAATAAAAATGTTCAATTCCTAGTAAACCCCACCTCCCCCACTAAAGAAAAAAGGAATTATTTAAACAAACATTTTAAATGAAAATCTATGTTATAAACTAAGATTTTGTTAAACTGCCAATTTTTACTACAAAGTGTAGCAATGTGATCAGAAAGTGTTTTTGAGGCTTAGATAGGGCTTGAAATTAAAATATATCTTAATTTTAGATGGAAAATGAACATAAGCCACAGATGTCTGGGAGAGGTGGAAAGCAAAACATGGGTTTTCATCAATGCTTCTATACTTATTCCTCTTCTCTTTCATTTCTATGTAACCCGATCTCTGCCTTGTACAGTCATTTCTTTCTTGGCATTAATTTCCTTTGGAGCAGTGTTTAAACTTTCCTTATTTTATACTTGAGGTTTTATTTTTTTTCATCCTGTAATTTTCTTATGGCTCTGAAGTACATTAAAAATATTATCGACCATAAAATCTCTATAGCTACCTAATTTCTAAGAATTGAGTTGAAAAATTGCACTGGAGATGATGTTTTATGGGAATTTTAGATATTGAATTCATACTCATAATCTCAGCATGCTGCTATCTTCTGGAGGTTTCAGATTGTTTTTGTAATTTCCTGGATGGTTGTTTTTGTTTTAAATAGACTGCTTATTTGTTTGATATTTGCTGTTCCATCTTCACACTTTGGTTTTCTGTGTAGTTATTTGGAAGGGGAAGTTTTCATCCTTCACATTGTCCTTGGTCAGAAATAAGTTCTAAATTTTATTGTAGCAAAAAGGCTCTGTGGTGTGTGTGTGTGTGTATGTTTGTTTGTGTTAAGGAAGTGAACCAAGCTGGGCGCAGTAGCAGCACATGCTTATAATCCCTGCGGCTTGGAAGGCTTAGGCAGGAGGATCTTGAATTCAAAGCCATCCTCAGCAAAAGCAAGGCACTAAGCAACTCTGAGACCCTGTCTCTCAATAAAATACAAAATAGGACTGGGGATGTGGCTCAGTGATGGAGTGCTCCTGAGTTCAGTTCCCAGTACCAAAAAAAAAAAAAAGTGAACCGTGGAGGTGCTTGATGGATAAAGGAAGGACTGTTACAGAGAGTATTGGAAGGTGAAGTGTGTCTTAGAATGTTGACCTGATTTTCAGTAGCATCCTCATTTAGCAAGAATATGTGCAGAAGTTCTCTGTCAGACCTAACATTTCTGTGAGATGATTCATTTTTCTACAAGTATTGTTTTGTTCTGTTAGAGACTTGCATGACTTAAATTAACTTTACATCCTCATCCAGATAATTTAAAACAGCTCTTTCTCTGCTGTTGGAAAATACTTTTGAGAAGAGGTGCAGCTGAACTGTGAGCTTTCCTCATTTATTCTGCCAGTAATGTCACTGTGAGCTATGAAAATGCATCTTTTCTAGATGTGAACATTAATCTCTACTATATTTTGGCAGTCATGCTGGTGTCTTCAATGCAGAACTTTCAATCTGATTCATTTTGTCTAAAAGAAATATATAAAGGTATTTTAAATATTATTTGGCATAATTAAAGTCTGATATAGTGTTGCATTTTGAGCATCATATTCACTGTGCAGTAAATATTATATTTATGGTAACTTTCCATTCTTCAGATAATTTCATGTGTGCATTGTCATCTAGTGATAAAATGAAAGTGGCATCTAGGATAATGATTCAGCCAAATTATTTAGTAATGAATGCTTATCTTTTACTTACTTTAAGTAATGAAATCTTTCTGAAAAACTTTTTTGAGCCCTTTCCATTTTCCAACCTAATGTAATTGAATCCCTGTTAATATGTTCTTGTAGCTTTTATATTTTTTCCTGCTTTGTATGATGGTAGTTTTTTTGTTTTGTTTTGTTTTTAATCTCCACTACCAAATTATAAGGTATTTGTGGGCAGAGACTGTCTTGCTTGTCTTCATGCCTCTTGTAGTACCCTCCCAATACCTGGCTCATTATATAGTTAATGATCTGAATGAAAGAATGGCAATTGTACATTTCATTTTAATTAATTAATTAATTCGGCTGTACTGGGAAATGAACCCAGGGGTGATCTACCACTGACCTATATCTCTGGCCCTTTTTATTTTTTATTTTGAGACCATCTAGGAAGTTGGCAGGGTTGGCCTTGAACTTAGAATCCTCTTCCTTTAGACTTCTGAGTAGCTGGGACTACAGGGGTACTTCATTGCACTTAACACATTCCTTTGTGTTTTGAGAAAGAATCCCCCTAATTTGCCCAGGCTGGCTTTGACCTTGCAATTCTTCTGCCCCAGCCCCCTGAGCAGCTGGAATTATAGGTATTTGCCACAGTGCCTGGCTTTATGAAGTCATTTTTATATACTACTGCCAATTTCAAAGAAGACTGCAAATCTGAAGACATGAAGTATTTAAGCTTAAAATATTCCCAGTGTCAGTTAGTGAACTTCAAGTTATATCCCCAACACTTATAATAAGTAATACTGTTCAGTTATAGTAGAGTAGATACAAAAAGCTTAGGTTCTCCTAGCTGTACTACTGGCCAGCTGCGTGACCAGTAGATTCCTTATTCTTTCTGTGATGATATTATGGAAAATGGAGGCAATTGGTGGTACCTATTTCTAAGCCTTTTCTGGTTATAAGAGTTTATTTCAGAGAAATAAAATATAAACCTATTTTGTATGTTTTGAAGGAACAAGGCCATCCTAAATAATTATTGTCAAGATAACACCCCAAAGTGAATTAGTTGGGGGCAGTGAAACTTGCTTGTACTCCCAGCTACTTGAAAGACTGAGGCAAGAAGGATGGCAAGTTTTGAGGCCAGCCTGGGCAACTTAGCAGTACCCTGTCTCAAAATAAATAAAAAAAAAATAAAGAGGGTTGGGGACATAACTCAGAGTGTGCTGGGTTGAATTCCCAATACAACAATAAATAAATAAATTATTAAAAAATTCTAAAAATGAGAGAAATATTGTTTTAAAAAGTGCAGAATATTAATTGTATAGGAATTCAGAGAAAAAAAATCAAGTGGTAATGATTTTATATACAACATATAATTATGTATACATATAAAATATAGAGTTTTATGGATAAGGAAGGATTTCGACTGAACCTTAAGAAAGGATGTTCCTAGAAATAGTAGAGAAGAAAAATGTTAATTTTGTTTGTTATGTCTAAGTTGGACAATTAGAAAGAGTGGTAAAACCAAGCCAGAGACTTGACTATACTAATTTCCAGATTAGTATCCTGTTTACATAGTCATATTTAAAATTACTTAGTATATTAATCTTACTATATTTCTACTTAAGTCGACATAAATTTGAAAGTTTAATTGCCCAAAGTATTAGATTAAATATTTGAATATGCTTAATGCCTAAAATTTTATATTTTTGCCTTCCTACAATACTCATCTCAGCTGTCTTGCAGTTACAAAGCCTAGTTTATTGTGCTACATAGGTGTGTAAACTTAATATGAAATCATTTATGAAATTATTAATTAAAATAATTCTTGTAGTCTGCACAAGGAGTAACTTGGCTCTCTAATCAAAAACTCCTTAATCTGCTGTCATTAGCTTAATAAATCTTAAATATAGCCATAGCATAAGCACATTTTTTTCAGTCATTTATTCTTCCTACATTCATGGCAACTATTGTTTTCATAGATTATGTATATATTTTGGGAATAACAAGCATGCTCTCTCGTGAAGAAGCAGCATTGCAAATATCAGCAAAATAAATGCACTTGTTTATATTTTCTCTACTACCCTGTGTGTATTTAATAAGTTGTTCTAGGTTGCAGCTTTAAGAAAGTATATTAACAAAAAGTGTATCAATTTGTGTTATTGGAAACAACAAGGTAATTATGTCATGATGCCTCAATTGAATTGGGAACTATAATTTTAGCAATAAAGTTTGGCACTTTGTTTACCATTATATTTCCTTCACCCTTTCAGATGTCTCTTTTTTTCTATTATCAAAGGAAAATGTAGCAGAATAATAATGTAATCTTGTTTTTGGATTGTGTGTGAAGATGAAATACTTGTGGGATATTTTTGAGAACTTTTTTTGCTATTTAAAGTAAATCATTCTTTTTAGTAATGTAATTAGTGGATAATCTATTCATTTTGAAATATAATCAACCTGTAGAAAACAAAACTTTGGATGGAAAAAAATTTTCCTTTCAGCATCGGTATTGTTTAATTAGATTAATTTGGAAAAGAATTGAAATGGTTCAAGTTGAAAACGTTTTAAACCTTTTGGTAGGTATTGTGGGGTTGGTTAATAAAAATAACATTCTACTAAAAGATAGTATTGGGATGGAATAGTGGGTATTACATCATACTTTAAAATATTATTTTATATCTAAACCAAATCTAGATGACAAGAATGCCCCCCCCCCTTTTTTTTTTGCAGTGGAGAAAAGATGAGGCCTCAAGAAGAGTAATAGAGTAGGACAAAATATAATACATGTTGCTTAATAGTCTAATAGCTCACAGAACAAAAGTGGTCAACTTTTGAAAAATAGTGATCATCAACTCACTTGTTGTAGAGAATATACACATTAATTTAGATATAAAATTTTACCCATAATATAAATGGAAAAGACTATTCTTATACAGGAAAAGGAATGTTCATACACTGCCAACTTAATACATTAAAAAAATAGCACCTCAGTATAGTTGTTATTTGCATTCTCCTATCATGAGTAAGATTAAGTATCTTTTCAGAGCCATACATGCTTTTTTCCCAACTTTTTTTGTTTAGCTGGGCCTCCTGTTGGCTTGTGAAGAGATGTTTTATATTTATCACTTTTTAGTATTTAGATTCTATTACATTATTTTATCATTGTTTAACTTTCTATAGTTGGGCATTTGATCTTTTAGAATGTGGTTATTTATTCTGCTGAGGATAGTTATTGAAAGTTTTTTCTAAGCTGGGCACAGTGGTGAACGCCTATAATCTCAGTTACTCAGAAGGCGGAGACAGGAGGATCACAAGATTGAGGCCAGTCTCAGCAATTTAGACCTTGTCTCAAAATAAAAACATAGCTGGGCATGGTGGCATACACCGGAATCCCAGGGGCTCAGGAGGCTAAGGAAGGAGGATCATGAGTTCAAAGCCAGCCTCAGCACCAGTGAGGCACTAAGCAACCCATTGAGACCCTGTCTCTCAATAAAATACAAAATAGGGATGGGGATGCGGCTCAGTGGTTACGTGCTCCTGAGTTCAATCCCTGGTACCCCCCAAAAATAAATAAATAAAAACTAAAAAAGGGGGGGCTGGCGATATTCTAAGCTCTATTATAAGTTTTTGTACTAACTAGCTATGAGTAAACCGTAACCTTACTCAGATATTAATTTCTTCACTTATAAAATAAGACTGAATTAGATGATTTCCAGTTCTGTGCACGTTTGAAATGTACCAGAAACAATGAATGCATTAAACTTAAAAGTCTTAATGTAATAGATAATGAAACATAACAATGATATATGGTTATAGGTTTCTAACAGTTTTGTTCCAGCAGTTTCTTGTTGGTTAGACAATGCTTTTCTTTGATAACAAAATTACCTATCAGTTGTTTCTCTTGACATTTCTTGGTTAGAAATACCTCTTCATCTTTTCTTCAGTTCACATCAAAGTATTTCCGAAGAGGCATGCCTTTTTTAGCATTTGGGTGGCAAGGTGTTAGGAAAGAAAAATGCAGTGCTTTTGAATTAATTTAACCTCATCATTAAATGTGCATGTTAATCTTCATTATTTTATAATGACTGCCAATTGGCCTGTTCAGTTTTCCAGACTCAGTTGGAAAGCTGATATCCTTAAATCTGTTTCTCATCAAAACTTAATACATTAACTAGCTCTGTTTTTCCCCCCACAGAGCTAGAGATTAAATTATAATAGAGCCTGTACTCAGTAAAGTTTTATTTACTTGACACCTATGAAAATTCCACTAGAGAAGATGATTAGATATATCTTTTGATGTATACTTTGGTGAATGAGATTAAAACCAAGCAGTGAAATGAAGTATAGACATCAGCATTTGAATTGTAGTATCAAAATTTAAGTGGAATGTTAGTAAAACAGGATTTGTGAAGTCTGAAACCCCATAGAGCCATAACACAGAAATGGATTTTCAAAACTAATAAATTTTGAATGTATAATATTAAATCCCTCTCCCTGTGAAACAGAATGTTTTGGTATTGTGTTTTTCACCAGCAAAAACAAAACAAAACAACCCCACAGTGTTTTTCATGAGAGCATTAAAGCGATAAAAGGAATCTAAACTCATGTAGGCAATTCTTTGATTTGAACAATTGGCGCACAGCTGTTTAGTACTATAATTAAAACTAGATGTTAGGTAACTGGATTCCTAATCCATTTCACTTGCTACCATACTCTTTAGTGTTGCCATTACAATTTTAATATCTTTTTAATTCTTTTTATTTTCATAGCTGCTATGCAGTTAGATATTAGTTTATGTTAAACAATATATTTGATTGTTTTCTCTTTGGAAATTTTTTGTTCAATTCTATTTTTTTTTATTTCTTTGGTATCCTTATCTAATATACACATCATTTAATATCTAGGTTATTAGTTGCCTTTTGACTGTATTTACTACTTCATAGCTTTCTGCCTTTGATTCTTTGCAATTTATTTACTACACTGCTGGTGGATTGGTTATTTCATTTTCTTTTTCAGTGCTGGGTACCTCACACATACTAGGCAGGGGCTCTACCACTGAGCTATACCTCTAATCCCTACATTGATATTCTTTAAATGGTGTTTTTGCTGCGTTGTAATCCTGTTTAAGAGCCAGAGTGTCTTCTTTCAAATATGTGATAAAAATTTTCGGTTTGGCCTTCAAAGAATCTTCTCTAGTGATTGTGGCTTACCTGTTTGGTCATATGTCCACATCTGATAAGCTCTTGAAAACTCCCAGCCTTACATACCACTTCACTTAATCCAGCTTTAGAATTGGTTATGTTTTCACATTGAAAACTTCCAAATGCCTTTTTCTTTCTGTTATCATTGATGAATAATGTTTCCTTCAGATATGTATGTTTTAGTTGTGCTCATTTTTGCTGTAGCCAAAGCAGTGCTATTTATGTGAATGCATGTGTGGATTTGGGAAATGTTAATTTAAAAATGAGCCAGGCGCACACCTGTAATACCAGCAACTGGGGAGGCTGAGGCAGGAGGATTGCAATTTCAAAGCCAGCCTCAGCAACTTAGTGAGACCCTAGGCAACTTAGCAAGACCCTGTCTCAAAATTAAAAATGAAAAGGGATAGGGACATGATTCAGTGATTATGTGTGCTGGGTTAAATCCCTAGTGCAAAAACAAACAAACAAACAAACAAAAAACCCCCAGAAAAATAAATACATCAGAAGTTTTCTGATAGGAAGAAAATATAAGGAACAGCCTCCTTGGTGTTGTATTTTTAAGCTTAAAACAGATATTTTAAACACCTATAATATAATAAGCCCTGTGCTTGACTGTGTGTTACAAAGAGAAAAAAAAAATAGTTTAAAGGACATTCAAAGACAAGTGTGAAAGGCAAACTTATATTTGAACAAATAGATTGCCTTAGGAAGATAGACACCAAGTGCAAGGTGATTTAAATTAGGAAGCAATGCACTATGCTTTGAGAAAAATGAAAAGGATGGGAGGTCATAGATACTTTGTATAATTTAAATAAATTATTCCTACAAAAAGATTGTGGAAACAGAAAAAAAAAATGTCCCTTTTCCCATTAGTCTACCTGGTGGAATATAAGAATGACCTGTGGCCACAGGTCATTGTCTAAGGGGGGGCGGAAATAATTTTCCACTAATTCTCTGGGTGGAGTGCCCACAATGATCCTAAGGCTTTTGGGGGAATACTCCTGATGTTTCTATCACTTGATCACATATTATGCTGTTCTAGGGATTGGGTGGTAAAGCACTTGCCTAAGGTATTATGTTCATCTAACCTGAGGTCCTGGGTTCAGTCCCTAGCACTGCAAATGAAGAAAACCTTGCTGGAAGTGGTGGCTCCCTTCTGCAGTCCCAGCACTTTCCCAGTAGGAAAAAAGTCTTTGTCTATGAGATGGGGGGATGGGAGAGTAAATGTTTATTAAATAATATGAACTAATGTAGATTTTTTTAAATGATGAAAAAATGTACATTTTTTAATTAGTCTACTGAATTAATTTTAGATGATCCCATTTTTGTTGGCAACATCCAAAGCAACATAATCTGGAGCAAGCCAAACCTATGCCTTTTTATGCCATCAGAGTATTGACCTTGGCTACATCAGTGACATAAAACTTCTGGTGCTTGTTGGACTTGACATCCACAGTGAGCACAAGTGTGTTATTTTCTGTCGTCTTCTTGGCAGATTCAGTTGTCAGGGAGAAATTAGGGATAGCATAGTAATGAAGCTGGATTGTTTCTCCTAGAGGCGCTCTTGGGAGGACTTCTGGGCTACCTCTGGAAGATATGGTATCTTGGGCTACCAAAAGGCAGCTAACCTGTGTGTGGGGGGAACGTGGACAAGTTTTAACTGCCTTCTTGGCCTTTAAAACCCTTGATTTGTCTTTATCTTTGTCTTTGGAAGGAGCAGAAGCTTCCTTCACTTAAAAAAAAAATTAAATTTGTTCTTTTTTAGGCATACATGACAGTAGGGTGTATTTTGACATATACATACAACTTATTCTAAGTAGGATTCCATTCTTGTAGTTGTACATGATGTGGAGTTTCACTGGTCATGTATTCATATATGAACATAAGAAAGTTATGTCCAATTCATTCTATTTTTCCTATTCCCATTTCCCTCCCTTCCTTTACTTTTGTTACCATTTTTGGGAAAATGTCCCAGATGTCTCTAATATAAAACAAAATGATAGAGCACTTGCCTTACATGCGTGAGGCACTGGGTTTGATCCTCAGCACCACGTAAATAAATAAAGGTATTATGTTCATCTATAACTAAAAAAAACCCAAAACCCTATTAAAATACTAAAGGATTTTTTCTTTCTCTCTCTTTTTTTTTTTTTAAAAGAGAGAGAGAGAGAGGAGAGAGAGAGAACTTTAATATTTATTTTTTTAGTTTTCGGCGGACACAACATCTTTGTTTGTATGTGGTGCTGAGAATCAAACCCTGGCCGCACGCATGCCAGGCGAGCGCGCTACCGCTTGAGCCACATCACCAGCCCAGCATTTTTTTCTTTACTGAAATTTTAAATATGAAATGAAAGAATCTGGTGGAGGAGGGCTTCCATAGGCCTGAAAGTGAGAAAGATTAAATTACTTTTGGGACTAGGGTTGTGGCTCAGTTGTAGGGTGCTTCCTTGCATTCGGGAGGCAATACTGGGTTCGATTCTCAGCAAAACATAAAAATGAAATAAAGATATTGTGTGTACACCTACAACTAAAAAATAAATATTTTTTTAAAAAATTGTTTTTAACAAAAGCAATATCAGCATCATAATAGGAAAAATCATTAAAAACTGGGACACGGGCTGGGGTTGTGGCTCAGTGGTGGAATGCCAGCCTGGCATGCGTGAGGCACTGGGTTCGATCCTCAGAACCACATAAATGTAAAATAGAGACATGTGTCCACCTACAATTAGAGAATAAATATTAAAAAAAAAAAAAAACCTGGAACGCTGGAGCCAGTCCACTTGGGGATTCAAATTGTGGATTCATCACTTCCTAGCTGCATACTTTTGAGCAAGTCTGTAAAATGAAGGTGCCAGTTATTGATCTATTGCTTTTCAGCTCTAAATTTGTCTTCCATTGTCCTGTTTGCCAATTATTGTTTAGTTTTGTCAGAAGGGGGACAATGGAGAAGGGGTGGTTTCCTTTGTGTGCTGCTTGCTCTTGTGTCAAGCAAGGATTAGTGGAACATTCAGTGGGAGTTTTAGTGGTAACACACCCATGTGCGGTTTCCCAATAGTTATACACTGTGGCATCTTCCCATGTGTGGCTTTCCCCAGCATCCAGAAAGGTACCTTCCCAACACATTCTGCTGACATGAGTTCTCCCAGTAGTTGTCTTGTGCCAGTATCACAGAGAGTAACTTTCTGGTGAATTCTGCTGGCATATTTTCTTAGTAGATTTCTCAAACATCCATGGTTGTGTCCTCTACACAAGATGATGATCTCACCTCTAGTAGGAGTGGCACTTTTGCATTTTTGCACAGAGTTGGTCTTTTCTGTTGTCCTGTGTCAGCTCTAGAAGTAGGGGTTACTTCCTTTCTCTACTCCTGGGTAGTTAATCTCCTTTTGTAATTAAAAGTGTTTTGTATTAAACTTTTCCCTGTTCAAATTATTGTGTGATTTCTATCTTCTAATTATACTTTGATATTTGGGGTTTATAAGTAGTAGTACTTTTCCTGTAAGATTGGTCTAAAGATTAAATCAGATAATATATGCAAAGTGTTTAGAATAGTGTCTGCCATAATGAGTACTCAACCACTGTTTTTTTGGTGTGCTAATACTATCGTTATTGTCTATTAAGGGCGACATTTCTACTTTTTGTTTACAGGATGTTTCGTCTTAACTCACTTTCTGCCTTGGCTGAACTGGCTGTGGCCTCCAGATGGTACCATGGAGCATCACAGCCCACCCAGACAAGGCGAAGACTAATGATGGTGGCTTTCCTGGGAGCATCCGCAGTAACTGCAAGTACTGGTCTCTTGTGGAAAAGGTGAGTGTTATCTGACCATCTTGTTCTTAAGTGAACTTATATTTTTTCAAATGTCTCTGTTAGAATGGAGTTGATTTCTGAATTAACTTTGTATCAAAAGTTATTGCCCAAATCATTTGACATTGATAGTATTAGTCTATGAAATAATATATTTTAAAGAATTCAGCCATGGCAATAAATAGAAAACATAGTGCTTTCAGGTCTGCTTGTCTCCCCTGCTGAACATTTTTCATAATGGTATAGGGATGTCAGTAGTTGCTTTAGAAAATGAGTGCTTTGGGAGACTCAGAATCTAGTAGCCATATGAAATTAACTGATGAATCTCAGTATTTGTGTCACCTGATAAATTTCCTTTCTTGTTATTGAAACTTCCCTGGAGGGAAGAGAAAATATAGTTAGTATAGTCTTCTCTTTCTTAAAATATATAGGTACTGTTTTTCTGATTCTACCAACTCTTGTTTTTTATCTTTTACCCACTTCACCCTGTCTTAAAGTTGCTATCATGATTAGCTTTCTCAAAAAGATTACATTTTTATTATTTTTTATTAATTATGTTAAATGAAAATATGTACAATAAAATATACTAATTTTAGATAGACAGTTAAAAAATGTTTGTATATTGTACTGAGGATTAAACCCAGGATCTCATACATGCTAAGCACTCTTACCATTGAGCTACATCCCCTGTCCTTTTTATATTTTTATTTTGGGAGAGTCGTGCTAAGTTGCCCAGGCAACCCTTGAACTTAAGATCCTTCTGCTTTAGCCTCTTAAGAACTGGGATGACAGGTGTGTACCATCTTGCCCAGCCAGTTCAATAATTTTTGTTTTAATTTTTTTTATTTAAAGACAGGATCTCGGGGCTGAGGATGTGGCTCAAGTGGTAGCGCGCTCGTCTGGCATGCGTGCGGCCCGGGTTCGATCCTCAGCACCACATACAAACAAAGATGTTGTGTCCGCCGAAAAGCTAAAAAAAAAAAAAAAATATTAAAAAAATTCTCTCTCTCTCTCTCTCTCTCTCTTTAAAAAAAAAAAAAGACAGGATCTCACTAAGTTGCTTTGGGCCTCACTAAATTGCTAAGGTTGGCTTTGAACTCACAATCTTACCTCAGCCTCCAAAGCCACTAGGATTATAGGCATGTGTCACCACACCTGGCTCAGTTCAGTAAGTTTTGACAAATGTATATAATTGTGCAACTACCCCCAAATCAAGACATAGAATATTTCCAGGGACTGGAGATATATCTCAGTGGGTAGAGTGCTTGCTTAGCATGCACAGGGCCCTCGGTTTCATCCCCAGCAACACACACTTACACTCATACACAAAGAAAACATTTCTATTTACTCATAATGTCCTCTCATGCCTCTTCCTAGTCTCAACACTATGCACCTTCTAGGCAACTGCTTATCTGATTTTTATAGATCAGTTCTGTATTTCTAGAACTTAATATAGGTAAAATCATTAAAAAATGTATCTTTTGGATCTAACTTCTTTTACTTAGCCTAATGTTTTTGAAATTTATACTATGTATCAGAAATTTGGATCTTAATTATAATTGGATGGTATTTCTTTGCTTGAATATGCTGCCACTTGTTATCCATTTACCAGTTGAAGGCCATTTGGGTTGTTTACAGCATTTTTTGCTCTCATTAATAAACTATATTGAAGCTCATTTATAAGTCTTCATTTCTTTTAATTAGATACTTATGAGTGAAGTTGCTAGATTTTGGCAAATATATGTTGAACTTCATTCAAAACTGTCAGTTTTCCACTGGTTTGGTACATCTATACACTCCTACCAGCAATTCATGAGACTAATTTGTTCACTGGTCTTTGGTGTTATCAGTCTTTTAGCCATACTAGAGAGAGAATGTTGTAGAAATTCACCATGGTTTGATTTACATTTTCCCAATAGATAATGATGCTGAGCATCTTTTCTTGGAATTGCTGGTCATTTCTGATGCCCTCTTTTATAAAGTATGTGTTTGAATTGCCCACTAAAAAATTGAATGGTTTTCCTTCTTATTGAGCTGTAAGATCTTTATGTAGTTTGGATATAACCTTTGGCAGATATTTATTATAAATGTGTTCTCATAGTGAATGGCTTGCATTTTCATTTCCTTCATGATGCCTTTCAAAGAGCAGAAGCTCACCATCTCTAGCAGTCAGAGAAATGCAAATCAAAACCACCCTAAGATACCATCTCACTCCAGTTAGATTGGCAGCCATTATGAAGTCAAACAACAACAAGTGCTGGCGAGGATGTGGGGAAAAGGGTACACTTGTACATTGCTGGTGGGACTGCAAATTGGTGCAGCCAATTTGGAAAGCAGTATGGAGATTTCTTGGAAAGCTGGGAATGGAGCCACCATTTGACCCAGCTATTCCCCTTCTCGGTCTATTCCCTAAAGACCTAAAAAGAGCATGCTACAGGGACACTGCTACATCGATGTTCATAGCAGCACAATTCACAATAGCTAGACTGTGGAACCAACCTAGATGCCCTTCAATGGATGAATGGATAAAAAAAATGTGGCATTTATACACAATGGAGTATTACTCTGCATTAAAAAATGACAAAATCATAGAATTTACAGGGAAATGGATGGCATTAGAGCAGATTATGCTAAGTGAAGCTAGCCAATCCCTAAAAAACAAATGCCAAATGTCTTCTTTGATATAAGGAGAGTAACTAAGAACAGAGTAGGGTCGAAGAGCATGAGAAGAAGATTAACATTAAACAGGGATGAGAGGTGGGAGGGGAAGGGAGAGAGTAGGGAAAAAGCATGGAAACGGAAGGAGACCCTCAGAGTTATACAAAAGTACATACAAGAGGAAGTGAGGGGAAGGGGAAAAATAATACAAGGGGGACAAACGAATGTCAGTAGAGGGGGCAGAGAGAGAAGGGGGAGGGGAGGGGAGGGGAGGGGTGATAGTAGAGGATAGGAAAGGCAGCAGAATACAACAGACACTAGTATGGCAATATGTAAATCAATGGATGTGTAACTGATGTGATTCTGCAATCTGTATATGGGGTAAAAATGGGAGCTCATAACCCACTTGAATCAAATTGTGAAATATGATATATCAAGAACTATGTAATGTTTTGAACAGCCAACAATAAAAAATTAAAAAAAAAAAAAAAAAAAGAAACAGTTGGGGACACCAAAAAAAAAAAAAAAAAAAAAACAAAGAGCAGAAGCTTTTAATTTTGACCAAGTTCAGTTTATCATTTTTTTTATATGTTTCCTGTCTAGAAAATCTTTGCCTGTCCCCAAATGTAAAGATTTTCTCTTGTGTTTCCTATAGTTTATTGTTTTAGACACATCATTATTTTTAATTGGTATTATGATCTTTCAGTAGCTTCTCCCCCACGTTAGTTATTCCCACTGCTGTTCTATAAAAAAAATAAATAAATAAGAAGGGGGGCTGGAGTTGTAGCTCAGTGGTAGAGCACTTGCCTCATATATGTGAGGCACTGTGTTTGATTCCCCAGTACCACATATAAATAAGCAAATAAAATAAAAAGGTCCATCAGCAGCTAAAAATTTTTTTTAAAAGAGGGTAGTTTGAAATATTACATAAAGGAAACAAACCTACATTTTGTTGGTATGATATTTATAATTTTTGAGTTTAAATATCCAAAAGCAAAAAATCTGTATATTGACAACGTATCGATAATATTAGAACTTTTCTAATACATGTCTTTGTTACAGATTCTAACTTTATAAATGTTTCAAGATCATAAATATACCTAGCACTAGGGTTTTACTACTGTAAGATTGTTAGTCTTATGCCTCTGTTATACCATATAGAAACTATGAGCAGGAATTTTTTTTCTCAATAAGAAATGAAGTTTAAAGTTCTTTTTAAAAAATAACCTTTTCAGTTTGCTTTGTTTTCTTTCTTTGAATCAAGAAAAATTCAAATGCATCTTTCTGAAAGATGATCCATTCACCCTTGTCTTTTAGTTCCTGGACTTTAGCATTTCGTCTTAATTTTTCTTGTAATGCAGTATGACTTTTGAATTTTACTGCAGTCCTTCCCAAGGTTCTCTGGAAGTGAAAAGTCTACCACTATAAATGGCAGTGGAGATTGTAATTCCCATGGCCTTATAGGGAGTGGCTTAAATTATACGGTTATGCTATAAATATTTGAGCAGATTGTGCTTCCCTTCTGACTCTAAAGAGTCTTACTCCATATGCTTTCTCTAATTTTGTGGATGAGAGAACTTATAAACCTTCAAATATAGTTTTTGTAAGTTTTTGCTACATTTCTTTTGAAGCTCTTTTATTATGTATATTCCTATTTAAGGTTGTTATATTTCCTTGAAGAATTGACCCAATTAACATTAGAAACATTTCATTTTGTTTCTGGTAATATTCTTTGTTCTGAAATCTACTTTGTCTCATATTAATCCAACCACTCCAGATTTCTTTTAATTTGGGTTTGTATGGCATATCTTATTTCTGTCTTTGTATTTAAACTTACTTTCTCAAAAACAGCTTATAATGGGCTTTACTTTTTGTGTAAGTCTGATAACCTCTGTCTTTTATTTGAGGTGTTTAGACCATTTTCACTTCATATAATTGCTGAAATGGGTTTCATTTAAATCTTCCATCCTGACATTTGTTTTCTATTTGTTGACACTACTCTTTACTTCTTTTACTTAATTATTTAGGATACTGAGTTTATTACCTCTTTGCTTCTCTCTTCTTTATTTCTGTCTTCTCTCATTTTATTGTTTTGGAGGGGGAAATAAAAAAAAAACCCTTTTATTTGTTTTATTTATTTATTTATTTTGAGACAGGATCTCACTCTGTTGCCCAGGCTGATTTTAAATTCATAGTCTTCTTCCCTCAGTCTCCTGACTAGCTGGGATGACCACTGCACCCAGTTTATTATTTCCATACATGTATATAGTGTGCTCTGATCATTCTTTTGCTTTTTCCTTCTCTCTCTCTCCCTCCCTCCCTCCGACCCCTTCCATGTGATTATTCTAAAGCAAGATTGGCAAACACTTTCCATAGGATCCAGATAGTGAGTGTTTTAGATGGCACAGTTTATAAAGTCTCTGTTGCTACTGCTATATAGAGCAAAAGCAGCCATAGACAACACGGAAATGAATGAGCATAATGTGTTGATGGTGCATGCCTGTAGTCACAGCTCTTTAGAAAGCTAAGGCAATAGGATGGTACATTCATGGCCAGCCTGGGCAATTTAGCTAGACCCTGTCTCCAAAATAAAGTTTTTAAAAAAGGGAGAATGTTGCTGGGGATGTAATTTAGTGGTAGGGCACTTGCCTAACATGTGCAAGGCCTTGGGTTTGATTTTTGGTGCTGAAAAATAAATAAGGAATGAATGAATGTAGCCATGTTCAAGTAAAACTTTTATGGGCACTGAAATTTGAATTCCATATAATCTTTTTTTTTTTAATTTATTTTTTAGTTGTAGTTGGACACAATACCTTTATTTTATTTATTTATTTATTTTTATATGGTGCTGAGGATTGAACCCAGGGCCTTGCACTTGCTAGCTGAGCGCTCTACTGCTGAGCCACAACTCCAGCCCATATAATCTTTTTTATCACAAACTATTATTTTTCTTTTTATTCTAGTTATTTAAGAGTGTAGAAACCAGGGGCCTTACAAAAACAAATAAGGGACTGGATTTGACCTGTGGGTCGTAGTTTGCCAGTTCCTGCTGTAGAATTTAGCATACATCTTGAACTAGTCATATCCTACCTTAAATGTTATATAATTTCCTACCCAAAGGACTTAAAATCAGCATACTATAGTAATGCAACCATATCAATGTTTATAGCAGCTCAGTTCACAATGGCTAAGTTATGGAACCAACAGATGAATGGATAAAGACAATATGATATATACACATTGGAATATTATTCAACCATAACGAAGAATGAAATTATGGCATTTGCTGGTAAATGGATGGAACTGGAGACTATCATGCTAAGTCAAATAAGCCAGTCCCAAAAAACCAAAGGCCAAGTGTTCTTTCTGATGTGCGGATGCTAACATACAATAGATAGGGGAGGGAAGAATACAAGTTTATTGGATTACAGAAAGGGTAATGAAGGGAATGGAGGGGATATGGGAATGGAAAAGACAGTAGAATGAATCTGATATAACTTTCCTATGTTCATATATGAATACACTACCAGTGTAATTACATATCATGTACAACTGCAAGAATGAGATCCTAATTTCAATGAGTTATACTGCATGTATGTATAATATGTCAAAATATACTCTACTGTCATATATATCTAAAAATAACAAATTTTAAAAGTTATATAAATTCCTATATATATATATATATATATATATAAGCTCAATAATATAATTTTAATTTCCCTTCTGTGTTCCTTGTATTATTGTTATACATGTTATAACTAAATATTTTATATACTTTATAATACATTGTTGTTGTTATTACTTTTGCTTTAAAGAATCACCTGTATCTTAAAGAAATTCTAAAAAGAGAAAAAACTTTCTTACATTTACCCACACATTGTACATTTCTGGTACTCTTTGTTTGTGTTAGTCCAAGTGTCTTCATTCCTTCCCTCCTTCCTTCCTTCCTCCTTCACTTCTTCCCTCCCTTCATTTTTGAATTTATTTATAGCTTATTTTTTATTGGTAGATTGTAATTATTTTTTGAAGCATTCTTTTTTTTTAACAATTATTTTATTTATTTATTTTTATGTGATGCTGAGGATCCAGCCCAGTGCCTCACATGTGCTACACAAGCACTCTGCCACACAACCCCAACCTGATTGTAATTATTGTAATTATTTGTAATAGTAGAATTCATTGCTATATATTCATACATGCACAAATATAACAATATAATTTGTCAGTTTCATTCTCCAGTATCTCCTCCTCTTTTCCCTTCCTGCTTCCCCCTGGTCCCCTTCTTCTTTTCAACTCCTTTGTATTTTTATGAGGTGCCACCACCCCCAGCTCTACCGCCCCTTTCTGTCTAGCTTTCATATATGAGGGGAAACATATGATTTTCTAAGTTTGGTTTATTTCACTTAACATAATGCTCATAAGTTCTATCCATTTTCCTGCAAATGATGGAATTTCATTCTTTATGACGGAATAAAACTCTATCATATATAGTACAATTTCTATTTTTTACTGATGGACATCTAGACTGGTTCCATAATTTGGTTATTGTAAATTGTGCTGCTTATAAACATAGGTATATGTGTATTGCTATAGTATGTTGACTTTAATTCTTTTTTAAAAAAAAATTTTTTAGTTGTAGATGGACACAATACCTTTATTTTTATTTATTTTTATGTGGTGCTGAGGATCAAACCCAGCATCTTGTATGTGCTAGGCGAGTGCTCTACTGCTGAGCCACAACCCCAGCCCCTTGACTTTAATTCTTTAGAATACATATGGAGGAGTGGTAAAGCTGGGTCATATGATGGTTTTTGAGGAACCTCCGCACTGATTTCTGTAGTGGTTGTACTAATATGTTTCCCCAAATCTTTTCCATGTAGCTTACTTCTGTAGTGCAGTACAGTACCAATGCTGTGACTATGACAGCTAATGCTTTTATATTTCTACTTTGGTGTGACTTTGCTTAAAAAATTTGATGCTTGCATACTATAAGAAGTTGTTTTTTTTTTTTAATATATAGTGGGAACTTTTTACTGCTTTATGTGAAAAAGAAAAACTAAAGATTCACAAATAAATCATATTCTACAATATAGTCAAGTGTAATCATGTTTCACAATGTTTGCAGGAAACTAATTGAAATAAATGACACCTTCTTTCTGAAGATTATTTCACTTTAAATACCTTGTAAATTGGAATCTAGCTTGTATAATCACAATCGTAAGTTGACTGATTTTAGTATACTAATTTTTTAGATCAGTTCTGCTCACTTCCAAATAGCTAGCTTTTCTGAAAATATCCTTTAAAATATATAGGAAAGGCCTTGATTGAATCTAAAAGTGCCCAAAGATAATATACACCATGCTATAATCAAAATTAATGATAACACTTCAGGCTGATTTTGAGTAAAAGCAGTTCTTGATATTTGACCTCTATATCAATTCAGCTCTCTTTTTAGAGATAATGCAGGGTAGTATCTCTATCCATATGAAACAAAATGAAATTAAACCCCTATCTCTCACCATGCACAAAACTCAACTCAAAATGGATCAATGACTTAGGAATACAACCAGAGACCCTGCATCTAATAGAAGAAAAAGTAAGCCCTAATCTCCATCATGTGGGATTAGGCCCCAACTTCCTTAATAAGACTTCTTTGGCACCAGAATTAAAATCAAGAATCAATAAATGGGATGAACTCAAAATAAAAAGTCTCTTCTTGGCAAAAGAAACAATCTATGAGATGAATAGAGAGCCTACATCTTTTTTTTAAAAAAAAATAGAGAATTTTTTAATATTTATTTTTTAGTTTTTGGTGGACACAATATCTTTATTTTATTTTTATGTGGTGCTGAGGATCAAACCCAGCGCCGCGCGCATGCCAGGTGAACACACTACAACTTGAGCCACATCCCCAGCCCCCTACATCTTTTTTTGAAAAAATATTTATTTAGTTGTAGATGAACACAAAGTACCTTTATTTATTTTTATGTGGTGCTGAGGATTGAACTCAGTGCCTCACATACGCGAGGCTGGCGCTTTACCAGTGAGCTACAGCCTCAGCCCCGAGAGCCTACATCTTGGGAGCAAATCTTTACCACTCACACATCAGATGGAGCACTAACCTCTAGGGTATATAAAGAACTCAAAAAGTTAAACACCCTCCAAAACAGATGACCCAATCAATAAATGGGCCAAGGACCTAAACAGACACTTCTAAGAAAATGACATACAGTCAATCAACAAATACGTGAAAAAATGTTCATCATCACTAGCAATTAGAGAAATGCAAATCAACACCACTCTAAGATTTCATCTCACTCTAGTCAGAATGGCAGCTATTAAGAATATAAACAACAATAAGTGTTGGTGAGGATGTGGGGGAAAAGGTACACTCATACATTGCTGGTGGTACTACAAATTGGTGCAGCCAATATGGAAATCAGTTATGGAGATTTCTTGGAAAATTGGAAATGGAACCACCATTCCCATACTAAAACATAAAAACAGCATACTACAGGGACACAGCCACATCAATGTTTATAGCAGCATAATTCACAATAGCTAAACAGTGGACCCAACCTAGATGCCCTTCAATAGATGAATGGATTAAAAAATATGAGGCCTGTATGCACAATGGAATATTACTCAGCAATAAAAGAGAATAAAATCATGGCATTTTCAGGTAAATGGATGGAATTGGGAGAGATAATGCTAAATGAAGTTAGCCAATCCCCAAAAACCAAATGCTGAATGTTTTCCTTGATACAAGGAGGCTGAGTCATAGTGGGATAGGGAGTGAGAGCATGGGAGGAATAGACAAACTCTAGATAGGGCAGAGGGGTTGGAGGGGAAGGATGGGGGCATGGGGTTATAAATGATGTTGGAATGTGATGACATTATTATTCAAAGTACATCTATGAAGACACGAATTAGTGTGAATATACTTTGTATACAACCAGAGATATGAAAAATTGTACTCTATATGTGTAATAAGAATTGCAATGCACTCTGCTGTCATATATAAATTTAAAAAATTAATTTAAAAAAAGAATTGTAATGCATTCTGCTGTCATATATGAATAAAAAATTAATTAAAAAGCCAGAAAAAATAAAATAATTGAGTATTGCAGAACCAATAAATGCAATGGTGTATAAAAAGACGATCTTCTCTTCTTAAACAATTTACCTTTACACAGCTTCAGGATGGCTTTCCTGGCTGTATGCCTCTGGCTCCCCAAAAGGGAGAGCAAGAGAAAGTCACTAGAGGCTGATGAGAGAAAGGGGGGCTCGAGATATAGAGAAGGGAGGAGGGAGGGAGGGGGAGGGGGAGGAAGGGAGGAGAAAAGGAAGAGGAGTGGAGTGGACGGGAGGGGAGAGAGGAAGGAACAAACACATTCAGAAGTCAGCCTTTACTGGGAGGACTCTGTTCTTAGAAAGAAAGTTCTGTCCATGAAAGGGCAGGACTACAAGAGAACAGGTGTAACTCAACCCTAGGGGTACACCCACAAAGAAGACCTCCTTTCTGTCTGAGTGCGTCTCCAACCAAGCCACAATGAATGGAGTGGTTGGTCAGAGCCAGAGGCATCAAGACTGGATGGTGTGGTCATTTAGTGTAGCTTCCCACAAAGAGCTGTTTGAGTTTGAAGGAATGAAGCCATACCTTGACTAAAGTTGTTTGGAAAAATTTTTTAGGCTATGTTGGCGATTTAATTGCCAATGTATCTTCTACTGACATTCAGTTTTTGCTTGCTGTTGATAATTGAATGGATCTCAAAAATCTAGCAGATCAGTTGTCTTCATGTAGAATTGTGTGTGTGTGTGTGTGTGTGTGTGTGTGTTAGAGATTGTTTTTATTCTTGTAGGTTTCCATTTCTTCTTTAAGTACTTGTGTAACTGTAGTAAGAGAAACAATAACATAAAATTTACCATCATAGAACCATTCTTAAGTATATACTTTGATTGGAAGTATATTCATTGTGAAACAGGTTTTTTTAAATAACTTTCCTGTTCTTCCTCAGCCCCTAGTAATCACCATTCTCTTTTCCATTTCTATGAATTTAACTACTCTAAGTAACTCATGTAAGTAGCATTGTACATTATTTGTCTTTTTGTTTCTGGCTTATTTCACTTAACATCTTCAATTCATTCTTGTTGCATGTGACAGAATTTCCTTTTTAAACGCTGAATAATATTCCATTGTACACAAATACACACACTCACACACACACACATACACACACATTTTGTTTATCCATTTATCCACGAATTGACAATTGGGTTGCTTCCATGTTTTAAGTACTATAAATAGTGCTGCTATGAACCTGAGTGTACAGTTATCACTTGAGATCCTGATTTTGGTTGTTTTGATATGTAACTGGAAATAGAATTGCAGGGTCAAATGGTAGATCTACTGTTAGTTTCTTGAGGAACTTCTTCATGTAGAATTTTTGACAAATTTCATTGCTGTTGCTCCTGCTGAACTGTATCTGTGACTGCTTGTTTGGCTAATAAATGGACCTTCATGATTAATCTAGATTTTTCTTTTGCACATTCAGGGCCCATGCAGAATCTCCACCATTTGTAAACAACTTAAAGAATGACACTGATGATAAAGGGAAGAATAAAGATGAAGGGGAAGTTTATAACCATGAAAAAAAGGCTGCTGATAATTGTCTTGAGCCTTATCCAGAAGAAAAAAAGAAGAAACGATCAGGATTCAGAGACAGAAAAGTATGGAACAAAATTTTATGTTAATTGGAATTATATCCTAAAGTAGACCAATGCAGTTTTATTATGTATTTTAAATGGTTCATATTCACTTCTAAGCTGTTTGCCTCTTTGCTATTTTCCATCATGTTCTAAACCAAAGGTACTTATGAATGTGAAATTAAACGGTGTAATGACCAGTATATTCTTCCTTAGTTCTTTCAGTTCAACTACCTAAACTGATTCTTGCTTTATGGATCTTTTAAGTGCTCGTCTTCTCATATATTCTTTGTAGTACTTCTGATTTATGAGGTCAAGTTGTAAAGGGAGAATAAATTTTCTTGGAAAAATAACTTCCAGAAAACTGAGTAACTTTGAGGATAGCATAAACTTCAGATTACTGTCAAGATTTTGTGTAATTAACACAACCTGCTATTATGTAGCTTTTCTACACACAAAAAAAGTTTCAATTTCATTATAATAATACCTATGATATTAGGCATTTGAGTTCAGCATACACTCATGATGAACAGTTGTTTAATATGTCTTTTCAGTTCCCACCAGTTTTTTTTGCAGGGGTGACAGGTACTGGTGATTAAAAATACAGGGGCTTACTAGTGCTAGGCAAGCACTTCATCACTTAGCTATACCTCTAGCCCCCAAATCCGTTTCTGATTGAGCTTAATTTGAACAGAAGTTATGTATCACAAGTGATTCTTGGTTTCTGAGTCTTCCCAGGGCTTTATGTTATCATATATATTATTTGTAATACTTTTTAACTTTATTAGTTTTTCTATAAAGATAAATTTATTTATTCTTTTGCCCTGAGTAAATTCAAAAGAAAGCTGACCTTTACCTTGTGCTAACAGTTTCATTTATAGCCATGCTTTATTTACATTTTACAGAGTTAAAATGACTGAAATTTTTTAAACTTTTATTTATTTATTTTAGTTATACATGACAGTAGAATGTGTTTTGAATATCATATATACATGGAGTATAAACTTCCCATTTTTTTTTAGAGAGAGGAGAGAGAGAGAAGAAGAGAGAATTTTTTTTTAATATTTATTTTTCAGTTTTCGGCAGACACAACATCTTTGTTTGTATGTGGTGCTGAGGATTGAACCTGGGCCGCATGCATGCCAGGAGAGCGCGCTACCGCTTGAGCCACATCCCCAGCCCCAACTTCCCATTCTTATGGTTGTACATGATGTGGAGTTTCACTGGTCGTGTATTCATGTATGAACATGGGAAGTTATGTTCAATTCATTCTGCTGTCTTTCCCATTCCCATCCTCCCCTCTCCCCACTCTGCCCTGTCCAATCTGCTGTACCTTGACCTCCCACCCCCCACCCCACCTATTATGAGTCAGCATCCACACTCACAGCGAACATTTGGCTTTCGTGTTTTAAAATGACCCAACTTTTACTTTTTTTGGTTGCGGGGTGGGGGGGCAGGGGGAGGAGTACCAGGGACCAACCTAGGGGCGCTCAATCACTGAGCCCTATCCCCAGCCCTATTTTGTATTTTTTTTTTAGAGACAGGGTCTCACTGAGTTGGCCCAGGCCAATATTTTCTGCTCCTTCTCTTATTTTATCTCTGATCTGTATTTATGGGCCTCCAGAAGCTGCTGTGTACCTGTTTGGCAGTGCAAGGCCTGGGGGAACTGGTTAATTGCAGGAGCAACTTTCAGCTATATATGGAGGAGAGCCCTTTGCCACTGTAATCAGATGGAGTGGGACCTTTTGACAAAGCAAATGAGGTCCATTTGGGATATCCTGACCTGTGCGAAAATTATTAAGCCCTTTCTCAAGAGATTTATCTATCACCTTTTTGGCCTTCTGCTTCTTCATGACTACCCTTGCTTCTTCCCTTTGGCCTTCTTTCCTTTGGGCATCTTGAGCAGTTAAAAAACAGACTTTTTATTCCTACAGTCTTATCACTCAAATGTTCATTCCTGGACATATAATGTAATCTTGCCTGTTTTATTTTGATGGTATGTCTTTTTCGTGTCTTTTAATTCTTTTAAACTACAAGTGAACTGGGCATGTTGGTGCACACCTGTAAACCCAGTAAATCAGGAGGCTGAGGCAGGTGGATTGCAAGTTTGAGGCCAGCCTCAGCAATTAAGCAATGCCCTAAGCAGCTTAGTGAGACAAGTCTTAAAATAAAAAATAACAAGTGTTGGAGATGTAGCTCAGTGGTAAAGTACCTCTGAGTTTAATGAAAATCTACAAGTGACAGAATCCAGGCCATTTAACCTATAAAATTCCCTGGAGTCTAGATTTCACTGATGCTTATTAATTCAATTCAGCAAGTTGCTCTACTCTTTGTTGTACCTGAGTATTGACAACTGGATTTTGCAGCTCAGTCAGACTTAGATTTGATCCATGTGGCAATACCAGAGGTGATTTCTTTCTTTCTTTCTTTTCTTTTCTTTTTTTTTTTTATCATGAGACAACTAATGTGTAGTTACTTTTCTCTTTATGATATTAGCAGCTATTGATATTTAAAACCAGATCTGTTAATTCATTGTGGTTGCAAAATGGTGATATTCTAATGTTTTCAAATATTTTTCATATATTAATGGAATATTTTTCTAAAAAGAATGTCTCATCCATTGTTTGGTTACAATTAGTATCTGGTTACTTACTCTTTGGTGCAGTTCATGTAAGAAACATAATGCTCAAATTTTTATGTTTGAGTTGGGCAATTTTATTAATGATGTGTGTCTTGATATAATGATACTCAAGAAAATATGGTAAATATTTGAAAGAACTGTCATGATTCCCTTATCTATTCTCTAGATCAAATGTCCCAGAATCTTTAATGATCTGTTTCTGGTTCAAAGCCTTTGTTATTTTGCTTAGATGTTATATTCTGAAATCTTTTTTTTTTTTTTAGTTTTAGGTGGACACAATGTCTTTATTTCATTTTTATTTGGTGCTGAGGATCAAACCCTGTGCCTCACACATACTAGTGCTCAACTGCTGAACCACAACCCAATATTCTGAAATCTTTATTATAGTTTTAATTTTCCATCTAACTTGCTTACTTAAATTAGGCAGCTCCATATAACTTGATATAAACTGATCTCCAAGACATAATGATAAGAAACACACACACACACAACACACACTGTACACTATGACTATACTTCATTCTACTAGTATAGGAGTGCATTAGATCTGTTACTTTCCTTGACCTATTTTTTCAAATTAAAACTCAGAGGGCTGGGGTTGTGGCTCAGCAGTAGAGCGCTCACCTCACATGTGCAAGACCCTGGGTTCGATCCTCAGCACCACATAAAAATAAATGAATAAAATAAAGGTATTGTGTCCAACTACAACTAAAAAATAAATTAAAAAAACTTATAACCATTGGTTTATATTAATAATAGCAAAATGTGTTTGTAGCATAAATTGTGATCAAATTAATAATTTTCAACAGCATAACTTAGTGATTTTCATAACAAGGAAACCATATTGTTCAGCTTTAAAATCCCTGACTTACATGTTATCTTTGTACCTTGTATATGATTTGGTTTAATTTTTTAGTTCAGAAAGCCCTCTTTGGCATTAGTTACAGCTTATACACCATAAACATTTCAAACTTTCTTTTTGTTATTATTGTTGTTCAGAGGAAGAAGAGAAATCCAGATGGCCTAAAGAAAGATATTTCTTCTGCAGTCAGTATTACCCAGCATACAGTTGTAGTTTAATGTAAAATGCTTTTTATATGACTGTGGCTGTCTTAAAGCTTCTAAGGGTTTGAAAAGCTACTTATTGTTTGCCGATGTTTAGTCTTTTGATAAATATTTCTCTGAAATCTATTCAGATTTTAATTCAAGTTAGCATTGAATTTTTGTCATGTAGTTATAAATTAGCAGTCTTTTCTTAATTGCTAAAAGCACATCTGGTAGTGATATTGAAACCATTGTTAAACAGTTACTACCAATGACCCCAAAGTGACATCTAGTCAGGGCTGATCTGTACAGGAATTGCTATGTTAATGTGACAAATTGCAAACATGAATGTTTTTCTTAACATTAATGAATTGATGGGTTTAGGTTTTATTGCTTTAATACATTTTGTACCCATTTATAATATAGTATTTATTTTTGGCTACCTCAACATTCAAAATTAAAGATAAGATAAATGTCTTCATCAAAGTAGTATATATGGTTGAGAATAATATTTTATATGTTCTATGCTTAGCATAGGAGCTTATATGCCAGATAAGGGAATGAGATACAATATTAATATGTTGCACTGTTAATTAATGTATGACATACTTAATTTAAAAAAATTGTAGATGGGCACAATACCTTAATTTTATTTAGTTATTTATTTTTATGTGGTGCTGAGGATCCAACACTGGCTAGGCAAATGCTCTACACTGAGCTATAACCCCAGGCCCAACATACATGATTTTGTTGTCAAACATTTGCTTATGTGCATTACCAACTCTAACCCTTTGTAAATAATGCTATATGTAAAAGATCATACAGTAGTTTGGTAGTTTGCTTAATCCTGTAGTGAAAAGTAAAAATTTGCCAGCACAGTGGCATGCACCTATAATCCCAGTGGCTTGGGAGGCTGAGGCAGGAAAATTGCAATTCAAAGTCAGCCTCAGCAAAGGCAAGGTGCTAAGCAACTAAATGAGACCCTGTCTCTCAATAAAATACAAAAAATAAAGCTGGGAATGTTGCTCAGTACATGTTGGTCAGATACCTCTGACTGAGTTCAATCCCCGGTACAAAAAAAAAAAAAGTAAAAATCTGTTGCTTCAGACCTATTAAAATTTGAGTTTCCATGGTATGTAATTTCATTTTTCTGTGCCATCATTTAATGTACTTTGTTTTTAAAGGCCTGATAACTATTTACAGTCATGAAATCTCAAGTCTGTTTTCTTTTAGGATTGAGGAAATTTCCTCTCATAAAAGTGAGAAGAGTAAAGTCAGTCCCTTTCTTCAAAAACTTGGTATTTAAGAACCTGTAGGCTACTATGTATATGACATTGCACCATGTTATTAAGACCTTTTGGATTCTTTTATGGTGTTTTTAAATTTTGCTAGCTTTCAGTTATTTAAGAAACTAGACAATTCTTTAAAAAAAAGGCGTCTAAACAAAAGTTACATGAACATTGCTTCAACTGAGTTATAAATGGTATGTTACAAGAAAGAAATTTTTAAAATTTTAAGTCAGGCTTCTTTGTAACATAAAAAAAACCTCATTATAGAAAGAGTGGTAACATAAATTTCTCCAAAAATAAGATGAGACATATATATGAAAATTAATGAGCATTAAAGATGGGAGTATATGAACATTGCTTAAATATAGTAACATTCTTTAAATTTCTAATTTTAGGTGATGGAATATGAGAATAGGATCCGAGCCTACTCCACACCAGACAAAATCTTCCGATACTTTGCCACCTTGAAAGTAATCAATGAGCCTGGTGAAGTAGAAGTGTTTATGACTCCACAAGATTTTGTGCGATCCATAACACCCAATGAAAAACAACCAGAACGTAGGTGCTAAAGTGAAAAATCAGATTGTGATACTTATTTTGTTATAGGCTATTTTACATTTGTGGTGCATAAATTTTATAGGTCCGTGACATTATTATATTCACTGTATAGTTATTGCATGTCAGGTGTTGTACTGGACTTTAGTAGTACAAAAGAGGGGAGCCTGCAGTTCAGTGTGGCAAGGAGTAGGGGCTAAGGAGACTGTGCCTCTCTGTCTCATTCATTACCTATAATGAGAATGTCCCCAAGGTCAATGCAATATACATGTAACTGCTATTGACTTATTTTTTTAGCAAGGGAGATAAACACAGTAATAGGTGATTTTAGGAATTTGTAGAAGAATATTATGCAGATGTCCTGGAGTGGAAAGAAGAACCACTTAGCTCAATGTGGAAATTTGGAGGATGCTCTTTAGAGAAATTTTGTAGGTTTGAATAAAAGACAAGTAAAGAATAGGGGGAAAGGGGGTTGGGGTTGTAGTTCAGTGATAGAACTCTTGCCAAGCACTGGATTCTCACTGGTAGAACTCTTGTGAGGCACTGGGTTCAATCCTCAGCGTCACATAAAAATGAATAAATAAAATAAAGGTATCGTATCCATCTACAACTAAAAATTTTTAAAAAAGAGAATGGCTTATTTAGAGAAAACAATCTGAACAAACAAGGTGTGTGGAAAGAAATAGCTTCAAGTTAAATATAATAATTTAAGAATGTATCTGGGAGATACTTTAGGAAAAAGGATCAAGTAGGGAGCACCAGGGTACAGACTTTCTATTGAAGTAACCATTAAGCTGGAAAAGAGATAAGAATCAACTTTTAAAAAATTCTGCCAACTAATCAGCTCATAACCAGGGGAGAACTCACTGAGGAAAAAGCCTACTAAATTTTAGTGACAAAGCTTTGTGGCAATTTTGCCTCCCATCCCTGTTTCCCAGGTCAGCAGCAGCCATAGGAACAGCAGCTATGTTCCTAGTGTGGCTTAACATTTGGGAGGGAGGGAGGTGAGCAATACAACTTGTTCTCAAAAAGTTTTGAGTGTACATTTGACACTTGTCCAGAAGTTCACTGAGCTACTAACTAGCACAAAAGCTTGTCCTTTCTTTCATCCATCCAGGAGTTAAGTGGCTTCCTCTGTGTCATCTACCAAAAAAAAAAAAAAATTAAAGATATGCAGTATACTGCCCATTGCCACCCAGGCCAAGCAACATACAGACTATACAACCTGGGAAGGATGACCTTTTGAAGGGTCATCACATACACTGAAGAATCTGGAGTACAGCATGTATGCTGTGGGACAGAAGTGACTGAAAAAGATTTAAGTGGGCTTGTGTCTTTTACTGATCTTTGGACTCAATGCAAAGATGAGGTAAAATTCAAGTCAAGAGTTGTAGGTAGCTTGACTAAATGTTAAACCTAAGCTAAGAGCCAATCTGCAAATACTGGCTGAGATTTTGTTTTGTTTTCCATTCTTTTTGGCTCCAGCATTGAAGGAAATCTTTATGAGGTCACCTGCTTACTGCTTAGATAACAGATCAGAAACTGTAGAATACTGTCTTTGTAAGAATACTTTGGAAAAGTCACTATAAAGACTTCATGATTGAAGTGAAAGAATGGAGGTCATTTGTATTATAGAATTTCCCATAGTCTGGATTTTACTGATTGTATCCTTATGATGTTGTTGAATATTTCCTCTGCCCTTTGTATTTCACTCAGGTAGAAAGCACCTGAAAAGGAAGCTACCAAAATGAAAAATCTCTGGATGTTGACACTAGAAGAAAGTATTTTATTATTCTTTGTGTGCTTCTTTTTTTTTTTTTTTTCCTAACAGACTTCACATTTATTAATTCTGCAAATGTTGCCAGGCACAGTGGCGCATGACTGTAATTCCAGTGGCTTGGGAGGCTGAGGCAGGAGAATTGTGAGTTCAAAGCCAGCCTTAGCAAAAGCGAGGTGTTAAGCAACTCAGTGAGACCCTGTTTCTAAATAAAATACAAAATAGGGCCAGGGATGTGGCTCAATGGTTGAGTGCTCCCGATTTCAATCCACAGTACCTCACCTCAAAAAATGTATAAACATTTTTTTTTAATAAAATAAATAATTCTGCAATTGTTGGTTATTGAATCTGCTATGGATTCAGGGATGCAGTAATTAATTCCTGCTGTCATAGAGTAACCAGTCTTTTAAAATAAACATTAAACTTTAGGCTTATATTCCTTTAAATTTGATTCAGGACCTTGTTTTGTGAAATATGGAAGAGAGTAAAGTAGAGAGAAGAGGATTGGAAGATATTTCCTGATTTTTATGATAGTAAAATATTTTTGTTCCTATAAAAATAAACTGTTCAGGTAAAATCTCATTTGTATCAGTAACTTTTAAAGATGAGTGTATTTTGTTTCTGTTGAGACAATGAAAATGAAACAAGACTTTTTAGATAGTCCACTAAAGTTAATTTATTGTTTGAGGAATATTATTTTTATCCTTTTAGAAATCATTGTGTATTATGATGGCTTTCATATATTTTGACATTTAGGGGTTTTGTTTGTTTTTGTGGTGTTAGCAATTAAACCCAGGGCCTGTGCTTGGCAAGTTCTCTACACTAAACTACATCCCCCACCCCATTTTGTAATTGTTGAAAGACCTATTATTACATAAGCAAAATAGTTGCTAAGTATCCAAGATGCCAAGTACATTTTTCTTTTACATAAAAAGTCAGAATAATAATTATAATCATGAGGAGAAATTCTAATATATTAAAATGAAATTCAATGAGAAATTGGCTTCCTTTTCATTTGCCTATGAACTGGAATTCCCACAAATGTTGATGCAGCAGAAGTAAAGTATATTATTCTTATGAGTTGAAATAAAGAATAGTGAGTCTGTAAGTTTTTTTATAGTTTGAATTTCTATCAGATGGCTGGACTGTAGCCAGCAGCTCATATTTCAACTTTGTTTTGTCATGACTTCACACATCTCGTATCCTAGGATACCCATGAGATCTAAATTTGTAAGTTTTAGTTTTAGAACTGTTCAAAAATAATCATGAAGCATAGACTATATGAAGCCCTAAAATTAAGCTGTTTTGAAATGAGTAGAGAGCTGATGAATTTCAGAGTGAAATGTTGAATAAAAATACTCATGTACTGAATATTAAGAAAGAATTGAGTAGCCATAGTTAAATAGGAAGCTCATTAAGAAGAGAAAAAATTTTCTCTGTGACTTGAACACATCTTATTTCCCTTTCTGTAAAGTCTATGTCATCATCATTCCTTAGTGTAGTGAATTGGGTAGTTGCTTGAGGCGCTAGGCTTTGAGTGGCTCTATCTGTTGTTGTAACCAGTTCTGCATAGGCAGGCAATGATTTTGGTAACCTGGGGCATGGGGAGAAATTTAAATGTTTCATAAAGAAAACTTGAGCTTTGGTCAGAGCAAAGCATACCCTATTATAAAGAGGATCCTTGTTTTCTCTTCCCTCATCTCCAACTGATTGACCCTATGCATCATCTACATGAGAGATGAAAAAGAGTAACACAGATCTTACTGTGATTTAGTTAATCCTGGACCCTGTAGTCTCCTGAGGATGACCCTTAATGCTTTTAATGATATTCTCACCTAGAGCACTTTTAGTTAGTGACACATTATTTTACACTGGTTACATAGTACAATAAATATATTTTAAAAACATTTTTGCAATAATATTTTCTCCACTTATCTAATGTGTGTTGTACTTTTGTTTTTATTCCCCTATAGTATTTACTTTCCCTGCAGTAGAAGTTGGCAAACTACTGTTTCTATATGACTCCTGTTTCTATATGACCCATGAGCAGAGAATGGTTGGAACATTTTTAAATGTATCACAAGAATATTTTGTGACACCTGAAAATTATATGAAACTTAAATTTCAATGTTTGCAAGAAATTTTACAAACATAGCCATGTTTATTCATTTATGTATGACAGCTTTTGAGCTATAATAACTGAGTTCAGTAATTGCAGCAGAGACCAAATGTGGCCTATAAACCTGAAGTATTTACTTTCTACCCTTTTGCATTCTGTCCTTTTGCAGAAGAACTTTGCTGACTTCTGGAGTAGAGAATTATATGAGTTAACAATGAGCTGTATTTACATGGAATATGAGTCATGGTATTCTTTTTCCAAAAATTAATGTGTTGTGTCATCTTTTTAAAAATTTTTTTAATTAGATTATTTATTTATTCTAATTTGCTATACATGATGGCAGAATGCAATTCATTTCATATTACACATATAGAGCACAATTGTACAGTCATTGATTTTACACAAAAGTATTTTCACACCATTTGTATCTTATACATATACTTAGGGTAATGATGTCTAACTCATTCCACCATCATTCCTACCCCCTTGCCCCCTCTCTTCCCTTCCCTCCACTTTGCTGTATCTAAAATTCCTCCATTCCTCCCATGCTGTCCCCCGCGCCCCCCCCCCCACACACACACACACTGCATCGCCATTATGAGTCAGCATCCTCATAGCAAAAGAAAATATTCAGCCTTTGATTTGGGGGGATTGGCTTACTTCACTTAGCGTTGTATTCTCCAACTTCATCCATTTGCCTGAAAATGCCATGATTTTATTCTTTTTTAATGCTGAATAATGTGCCATTGTGTATATATACCACAGTTTCCTTATCCATTCATCTACTGAAGAGCATCTGGGTTGGTTCTGCAATTTAGCTGTTGTGAATTGTGCTGCTGTAAACATTGAGGTGGCTGTGTCCCTGTAGTATGCTGTTTTTAAGTCCTTTGGGTATAAACCAAGGAGTGGGATAGCTGGTGGTTTCATTCTAAGTTTTTCAAGCAATCTCCATACTGCTTTCCATATTGGCTGTACCAATTTGCAGTCCCACCAGCAATGTTTGAGTGTACCTTTCTCTCCACAGCCTGGCCGATGCTTATTGTTGTTTGTATTCTTTTTTTTTTTTTTTTTTGTATTCTTGATAGCTGCCATTCTGACTGGAGTGAGATGATATCTTACAGTAGTTTTGATTTGCATTTTTCTAATTGCTAGATGTTGAACATTTTTTAATATGTTTATTGATTGATTGTATATCATCTTCTGAGAAGTGTCTGTTCAGTTCCTTGGCCCATTTTTTGATTGGGTTATTTGGTTTTTTTTGGTGTTAAGGTTTTTGAGTGTTTTGTATATCCTAGAGATTAGTGCTATATCTGATGTGTGAGGGGTAAAAATTTGCTCCCATTCTGTAGGCTCTCTATTCACCTCACTGATTTTTTTTTTTTTTTTTTTGCTAAGAAGAAGCTTTTAGTTTGAATCTATCCCACCTATTGATTCTTGGTTTTAATTGTGTCATGTCATCCTGAGCAGAACAAAGGTTCTGAAGGCTAAATACATTGAAAACAGTGCTAACTTGTCAGGCACTGTGACACATCTGTAATCCCAACTACTCAGGAGGCTGAAGCAGGAGGATATTGAATTCCAGGCCAGCCTGGGCAATTTAGTGAGCCCTGTTTCAAAATTTTAAAAAGGGGGTAGGGGGTAGCTCAGTGGTAGAGCACCCCTGGGTTTAATCCCCAGTACTGCAAAAATAAAATAAACAAAAAATAGTGCTGATTTTTTTTTTTTTTTTAAGGCACCAGACACCAGCTGATATGCTCTTAGAGAACAGAAAACTTTTTTCTCAAAAGGCCAGACAGTAAATATTTAAGGCTTGACAGGCCAAGAGGCAAAATGGTAAACACACCTTAGCTATTGAACTATAAAGAAGAAATGGAAAAAAGAAAATGTAGATTGCCTGGATTTGACCTAAGGACTACAGTTTTCAACTCCTGTTCTGTATACTTGCAAGGAGAATTGAATAAAGTAATAATGTGCATCAAGAACAGTATCTAAAACAAAGCAAGTGCTCAGTAAATGTTATCCACCTTCTATCACTGTTGTATTTGCATTACACTGATGATGCAAATGACTTCAACACATTTAATGAACATGATTTTAGGGGGAAAAAAATCATGTAAGTTGAAGTCAAACAGAAAGGTCACACTAAATTATTTCTAATATACTATAGAAATAACTGACCAGTCATCAAAGTTTTATCCAAAGAAAAGCACTAGGCTTAGATATCTGATAGCCATTGTAGTCTGGATTCATCAACCATCATAATTTTCATGACCTTTATATACCAAATCAGAGTTCTAACCTTCACTCAAAAATTAAATATATATGAGATGTTGTTGAAATCTGAAACTGAGCCATCTTTGATTATATGAAGATTAATACTTGTAAAGGATAAGAAATGAATGGTTATAGACTGCAAAATTTATAGAAAATAAGTTAAAATTTTTACATAAGGACAAACATGTTTTAACACTTAAGTCTAAGATGATTCCCTTATTCTTCTGGATATTTTCTTACAATTTGATACATTATAATTTAATTGTATAGAACATGTTACATAACAGATATTTTACATGAGCCACAGAAAAGGGGCCTCATCTAATTATGGAATGCCTGGGGGTTTATCAGTCATTAATTGTACACTCTGAATTCATTGAACATCTATTTACTATAGCTGTAGTTAACAGTTTTCTATAACATCTTGAATAAATTTGAAATGGTTAAATTTGCTGAATGTGTCTGGAAAGACCTCTTTCTGCCATGAGTTGCCTCAGTGTAGAAGTGGCGTGTTCACTGATTTAAGTTGCTGTGTTATCTTCTCATTGAAATGGTTTATTTTAATTACTAGGATAGCTTGAGTTCAAATCTGTCTAAGCAGATTACAGAAGGTGGAGATTTAAAATGAGAAAGGCACAATATTTGAAAAAGGGGATGGGGGAGATCACTATGTCAGCATGTTGCTCACATCCTTTTTAAAAAATTGTCATAAGCACATAAAGTTTATCATTTTAACCATTTTTAAGTGTATAGGTAAATAGTATTAACTAAAAGTATATACTTTTTGAACAGTCCCCCCGCCCCTCACTTTTTTGCTTCCTCTCTCCCTTTGCTTTGTAACAAATAACCACAAAATGACAGTGGCATAAAAGCATTATTTGGCTCATGAATCTGCACATCAAAAACTGCTCTTTTCTATCTCAGCTGGCTTTGCTCTATAGAAGGCTAGGGATTCACAGTCTAGGCTAGGGTAGCTTTGCTTTATGGTTTCGTTAGCAGATATGTCAGGTTTGCTCTGTATGTTTTATCATTTATCTGCTTTTATCATTTTTTTTTTAAGACCACAAGTCTGACTAGGATCTGTCCTCATAGTGGTTAAAGAGGTGCAAGAAAGCAAGCCAACTTGAGAAAGGCCATTTTAAGGGTGCTTGTATCCTAACTGCTAACATCTCATTGGCCATAGCAAGTCACATAACAGCCTATAGTCCAGGTTTTTGGTTTTTTTTTTTTTCCCCATGGAGGTTACTGGAAAGGAAGTGAATATTCAAAGATAATAGTCGAATCTACTATGCCTGTTTTTCCTATGATAAACCATACAGTAATGAGTCTTCTATTTGTCTCTTCTTGTATACTTGGAAAGTTATTTTCAAGATATACCTGGAAATGGATTTGCTGGCCCATAGGGAACTTTCCTTTTCACATTTGCCAGATATTGCCAGTTTTTTTTTTTTTTTTCTAGAGTACATACAATAATTTGTGTTCTTTCCAAGAGTTTCCTCCTGTGCATTCCTGTCAGAACTTGATAATATCAGACTTAAATGTTTAGCAGACTGATGGGAGTAAATTATTGTATTTTTGTGGTTTTATTTCACATTTTACTATTATTTCTTGGTTCTAATATACTATAGAAATAACTGACCAGTCATCAAAGTTTTATCTAAAGAAAAGCACTAGACTTAGATAACTGATAGCCATTGTAGTCTGGATTCATCAACCATGATAATTTTCATGACCTTTGTCATAAAAGCAAGTGGGGCTTATCATTTCTGCATGTTATTGACCACTCACATTATCATTTCCATGAATTGCCTGTTTGTATTCTCTATTTGATTTTCTTTTTGATTAGTAAAAATACTTTATATATTCTTTATTGGAATCTGTTATATGCATTGCAGATATATTTTATTCTGGGAATTTTTTATTTTGTTTGTGGTAATTTTTAATTACAAAAGTTGTCAGTATTAATACTTTCAAGTGTATCTATCTTTTCCTTGACGGTTTATACTATCTCTTTTTAACTGCTCTATTGAGTTATGATTAACATAAAATAAACATCACATCGTGTTTTAAACATAGTGTTTTATTTATTTTTTTTTCTACTTTTTTTTCCCATCCTCCACCCTCCCCCCTCCCCACCTCTCCCCTCCCCTCCCCTCCCCTCCTCTCTCTCTACCCCCTCCACTGTATAACCCTGAGGGTCTCCTTCCATTTCCATGCAATTTCCCTTCTCTCTCCCTTTCCCTCCCACCTCTCATCCCTGTTAAATGTTAATCTTCTTCTCCTGCTCTTCGTCCCTACTCTGATCTTAGTTACTCTCCTTATATCAAAGAAGACATTTGGCATTTGTTTTTTAGGGATTGGCTAGCTTCACTTAGCATAATCTGCTCTAATGCCATCCATTTCCCTGCAAATTCTATTATTTTGTCATTTTTTAATGCAGAGTAATACTCCATTGTGTATAAATGCCACATTTTTTTAATCCATTCGTCTATTGAAGGGCATCTAGGTTGGTTCCACAGTCTTGCTATTGTGAATTGTGCTGCTATGAACATCGATGTAGCAGTGTCCCTGTAGCATGCTCTTTTTAGGTCTTTAGGGAATAGACCGAGAAGGGGAATAGCTGGGTCAAATGGTGGCTCCATTCCCAGCTTTCCAAGAAATCTCCATACTGCTTTCCAAATTGGCTGCACCAATCTGCAGTCCCACTGGCAATGTACAAGTGTACCCTTTTCCCCACATCCTCACTAGCACTTGTTGTTGTTTGACTTCCTAATGGCTGCCAATCTTACTGGAGTGAGATGGTATCTTGGGGTGGTTTTGATTTGCATTTCTCTGACAGCTAGAGATGGTGAGCATTTTTTCATGTACTTGTTGATTGACTGTATGTCCTCCTCTGAGAAGTGTCTGTTCAGGTCCTTGGCCCATTTGTTGATTGGGTTGTTTGTTCTCTTATTGCCTAATTTTTTGAGTTCTTTGTATACTCTGGATATTAGGGCTCTATCTGAAGTGTGAGGAGTAAAGATTTGTTCCCAGGGTGTAGGCTCCCTATTTACCTCTCTTATTGTTTCTTTTGCTGAGAAAAAACTTTTTAGTTTGAGTAAGTCCCATTTGTTGATTCTAGTTATTAACTTTTGTGCTATGGGTGTCCTATTGAGGAATTTGGAGCCCGACCCCACCGAATGTAGATCGTAGCCAACTTTTTCTTCTATCAGACGGCGTGTCTCTGATTTGATATCAAGCTCCTTGATCCATTTTGAATTAACTTTTGTGCATGGCGAGAGAAAGGGATTCAGTTTCATTTTGTTGCATATGGATTTCCAGTTTTCCCAGCACCATTTGTTGAAGATGCTATCCTTCCTCCATTGCATGCTTTTAGCCCCTTTATCAAATATAAGATAGTTGTAGTTTTGTGGATTGGTTTCTGTGTCCTCTATTCTGTACCATTGGTCCACCCGCCTGTTTTGGTACCAGTACCATGCTGTTTTTGTTACTATTGCTCTGTAGTATAGTTTGAAGTCTGGTATCGCTATACCACCTGATTCACCTTCCTGCTTAGCATTGTTTTTGCTATTCTGGGTCTTTTATTTTTCCATAGGAATTTCATGATTGCTTTCTCTATTTCTACAAGAAATGCCGTTGGGATTTTGATTGGCATTGCATTAAACCTATAGAGAACTTTTGGTAATATCGCCATTTTGATGATGTTAGTTCTGCCTATCCATGAACAGGGTATATTTTTCCATCTTCTAAGATATTCTTCTATTTCTCTCTTTAGGGTTCTGTAGTTTTCATTGTATAAGTCTTTTACCTCTTTTGTTAGGTTGATTCCCAAGTATTTTATTTTTTTTGAAGATATTGTGAATGGAGTGGTTGTCCTCATTTCCATTTCAGAGGATTTGTCGCTGATATACAGGAATGCCTTTGATTTATGCGTGTTGATTTTATATCCTGCCACTTTGCTGAATTCATTTATTAGCTCTAATAGTTTCTTTGTAGACCCTTTTGGGTCTGCTAGGTATAGAATCATATCATCTGCAAATAGTGATAATTTAAGTTCTTCTTTTCCTATTTTTATGCCTTTAATTTCTTTCGTCTGTCTAATTGCTCTGGCCAGTGTTTCGAGAACTAAAACATAGTGTTTTAAACATTACAAAGTGTTTGATGAGTTTTTATATATTAGTCATATATACATACTAGTGAAACCATCACCACAATCAATATAATGAGCATTTTCCCTATTTGTGAATGGGAAAAAGTACCGTATGATCCTCTTCTTCATTCCCATTTGCAATTCTTCTTTTCCTGTCTTCCCTGCTCTCCAACTCTCAGGCAACCACTTCTGCTTTCTCCCTTGTATAGCTTTACTGAGTGTCAGTTTTCTTCTCTATGAATTGTTGAGAGAAGACTGTAAATTTCTGACTTAAATTGTGAATTTGTGTACATATCCTTTTGATTCCATCAATTTTTTGAAACTTTCTTATTAGGTGCATCTTATTTAGAATTACTACATTGTTTGGTAAATCTCACATGCTAGACAAGTGCTCTACCACTGAGCTACACCCCCAGCCCTTTAAAAATTTTATTTTGAGACAGTGTCTCCACAATTTGCCCAGGCTGGCCCCAAATATCCAGTCCTCCTGCCTTAGCCTCCCAAGAAGCTGAGATTACAGGGATGTGCTATCATACCCATCTCTTTTAACATCTTTTTAAAAATAGCTGTTAGAAAAACTTAAAATACACTTATATTTGTTATTAATATTATGTTTCTGTTGGACAGTGCTGCTCCAGTTAGTAAGCATTATTAGCCTTTATGATGAACCACGTTTTACTCATGAGACATCTGATTCTAGCCTAATACTTATTTATTTTTAAAGTATCTAGGAAGTTTCATTTCCTGGAAATCTGTTAAGAGTTTCTCTTTCTTTTGGCAGGGGGTGGAGTGGGGTAGTACTGAGGATTTAGCCCAGGGATGCTCTACCACCGAGCTACATTTCCAGCCCTTTTCATTTTTTATTTCAAGACAAGTCTTACTGCGTAGGGCCTCACTAAGTTGCTGAGGCTGGCCTCAAACTCATGATCCTCCTGCCTTAGCCTCCTGAGCCACTGATATTACAGGCATGCACCATCATGCCTGGCTCACAGAGTTATCCTCACTATTCTAAGATTTCACAAGCATACACTGAATGTAGATAGGTTTTTGTTCATTCTGTTTTAGAACCCTTGGTAAAGTATTAGTTTGTGTCTCTCCAGTTTTGAGAGAGTTTCTGCTAATATTTTTTCTGTTTGTAGGTCCTGTAGGATATGACTTTGTCATATATTTTCTGCTTTCCATCCTGCTATCTTTTTGTCAGTAGTCTGGGAAGTTACCTTTTCTTCTCTTTTGACAGTATATTGAAAAATAGGGGGAGATAGGCAGAATTTTAATTGTCTATAACTCTTTCTTGTTTGTTTTATAACAGAAGCTTATTCTATCTTTTTGACTAATATTTTCTTGAATATTTGTGAAGTTTTGAATTAGAATTGTTTTAAAATTTCTTTCTGTTTCCTAAATTATCTGTTTCTTTTATAATCAGTGATTCATTTTGTTCAGGGCAGGCTTCTAGAAGATGAAACACATTTCCTGTAAGGAGAATGTGTAACAAAATTTGTGGAAGGAGAAATGCAAAAATTTTCTGGGAGCAGTGGTAATTGGTTATAACACTGTGGACAGTATATTCCTGTCTAAACTAGCATGAATATGGTAAGACATGAAAGAAAAGGATTGAGTAATTATACAAAAAAATATAGTTGGGAACTGATTACTTTCAGAACTCCTACAAAGTACCCTTTTATTGAACTAATTGTATGCTCCCTTATAATGTTAATTATCATACCCATATGTCTTTCTCACAATTGGAACTCTTCAAAGAAGGAATTGTATGTTATTCATACATTCTTTTGTAGTATCTATTGATCAAGTATTGTATCAAGTATGGGGAATAAAACATTATGCAGAGACAAAAACATCCCTGTCAATCAAACACAATGTATGTACTTATGTCTTTCACAGTGCTCAGAATTCAAACCTAGGTATTCTCTATTCCCCCTGACTCCCTATATTAGGATGATATATTAAGATGGTCTCTTGAGCTTTGTTGCAAAAGTTCTTTTGGTATTGAACTCTTTTCTTTAAATTGATACAAAAATAATATTATGCATTCTGTTTAAATATTGTTCTTCACCTTAATTATAGGTAATATAATAGAAAGAGCACCCCCCCCCCCCCGGGAGGAGTCAGGAGTCCTAATTTGACTCTATTGTTAAATAAGTTTGCACATGCAGCTTGTACCCTGTCAATCTCACTTTTCTGATATGTAAAATAAAAGGTTGGTATCTTTTAGGACTTAAAAACTTTGAATCTGAAAGTGGGACAGAATATTCATTCTCATGGCCTTAGAATAAATGTTGTAGCTAAACTGTCTAGTACATTTAATTGAGTATCTGGAAACAAAACTGAGATTTGTTCTTTTATATGTTTCAGTTGAGTTAGAATCAGTAGCTCATTTTTTTTTTTTTCTCTTTTTCAGACTTGGGCCTGGATCAGTATATAATAAAACGCTTTGATGGAAAGGTGAGCAAATTGTGACACTTTGATGTGTATCCTGTTGTTTACTAAGAAGACTTTCAAGTTCCTCTAGAATCACGTGTGAGAGATCCCTGAATACCTGGTTATTTTACAGAAAGCATGTTTAAGTTAGCAGGTCTGTGCCTTCAAATGCTTCTACAGAAAGAATCAAACAGAATGTTCTGTTATATTTTTCTATGTGAGGTGACTCTTCACAGGTTGTCTACTCTTATTGAGAGCTAATTCGGTGTTTGTTAACTTTTGAATATTAACTCAGTAGTCATTATAAGCATTAATAAACAACTCCACAGAATGGTATTCATACAGTAATGAAATCATTTAATGATGCATTTCTCAGATCATAGCTTCATCATTAATTTATGTACAAGTGTATATATGTGACAATGGAGAAACTATCTGGATTACATACTAGCTGCTGCCTGTGAGCAAGGGAGGAAGCTGATACACTGGAGATGGGGTTGCCAGCAAAGGAGACCAACCACCTGCAAGATCAGAAGTCAGGTTCTGAGAGCTCCAGTACTTCAGCAGTTTTCCATAGCCATTCAGCTTCTCTGGTTTCCTCTCCTCACCTCTCAGTCCATCCCTACCCACCACTGCAAAAGTTTTCTTCCAGGAGGGCCCCTTCCTAATCCCTTTTTGCTCCACAGACATCCATTCATCCTGGCATTCACCCTGGGTACCAACCAAAATATACTAGACAGAATGTCTGTCTGAGATGCAGAGCTAGGACATAGGCCAGCCATCTTCTAATTGGAGTGCTATACCCCTGAGAATGCAGGAAGACTTTTTAGGAACTAGTGAGTATAAACAGTTTCAAAAGGAATTCATTTCCAGACCCTCCACTTGGATGGGTTAGAGTTGGAGTGCAGTTATAAGGAGGTCAGTGTGACTTCAGGTATTTTCCTTCTGCTGGGGTGAAATAGTCTCTGGGACTTGGGGGCAAGAAGGATGGGCATCAAAAAAAAAAAAAAAATGCCATTATTAGCCAGGCATATGATGCATGCCTATAATCTCAGCTACTCTGGAAGCTGGAGGTAGGGCAGGGGCTTGCAAGTTCAATGCTAGCCTTGGCAATTTCACAAGACCTTGTCTTGAAATAAAAAATAAATACATAAAAAGGGTTGGGGTAGAGCTTAGTGATAGAGTGTCCCTGGTTTTAATCCCCGATAGACACATAAATATTTAGCCCCCCAATGTTACATTTGTATTTGTATTTCTAATTTGACCTTCCTTAACCTTTATGATAGTATATAACAGTTATTCTAGCTATAAAATTGTGAAGTTCCTTATAGTGCTTTTCTAATAATTATGAAGAATATTCCAAATTTGCATGTTTGCTTATATTTACTTTCAATTTTTTATTTTATATCTGAATAAATTATATTTGACATCATTCTTAGGTATAGAAAATAAAAGATTTAATTTTATTATCTCATGAAGTAGTCAAACATGTTTTTCCTTTCAGGATAAATTTCCCCAAGAGAAAAAGAAAACACTGCCCAGTGTCATAAAAAAAAGTAATCTGTCGCTTTTAATAAGGTGGAAGAAAGAATTTGAGAAAAAAAGAAGAGCCAGGAGTGGCTTTACAAATCGTAAAAGGAAAGAATTGAGAAGGAAAATCATGAAATGGATGGAAAAGGCAGGATCACAAAAGAGGGTCTAGATGGGTGGAGTCAATCTTAGTAAAAACTAATTTTGTGGGGATGTGCCAGTTATTTTATCTTTAATGTAAAACTCTGTACCTTGGTAGGGAAGCATAGATGTTTAGCTCTTTTTCACAAGTGCAAAGAATAAGTGGCTATTAAGATATGAGAAATTTTAGCTAAGGCTACCTAACTGAAAAGTGTCTTTCCCATTGAGTTGGCACAGTGCCTAAATACCTCCATCTGTGGTATCTTCTTTTTATCCTGTTTTGTTCCATTGTCCCAGATATGGGGCATCTAAAAACATAAATGTTGTATAAAATTATGACATAGTTATAATTTAATAATTATAATATTCATTAAAATACACATAAGCTCTGGATTATGATTTCCAACCTATTTTAATATATCTTTGTCAGTTTCATTGTAATATTCACAGAATTGAAAACTTAGGACTTAATGAGTTAAAGTCACATATTCTTAAAGAATGATCAAAAAGAAAGGGCACTGAACTAGATACTAGGAGACCTAGGTTGAGTCATGGCTGTCCTTAGGGACAGCCACATCTTTTCTTTGATTCTTGGTCCTTCTGCTTTGTGTCCCGTAAAGTACCATATTCATGTGAGAGGTTACTGCAGACACTGATGTCAGGATCTAATTTCAGAGTCTCCAGCAGGTCATGTCCCTGTTTTCCCTGTCTTTGTGTCCTTCGGAGTTCAGCATAGGCCTGGCACATAGGAGGCTACCAATAAATGGTGGTTAATTTACAAAAAATCAACTAGTCTATCATGTTGCTTGGACGCATGACTCGTTAAGTCAATAATATAGCAAAGTCAATTTAACAAATAACTGTTTTAGCCACTGAAGGAATCCAGAGTAGCATGAGAATTTTTATTCTTTGATTTTTATTTTTATACATGTATAAACCTGAATATATGTAAAGAAGTTGAATGTGTACAAGTTAAACAGCAGATTGACAGGCTGTTAGGGGAATTTTCATTCCTGGAGATTTCCCAAATATAAAATCTTTAATGATAACTCATGTTTTATATGTGTTCATATATATATATATTTGTAGTTGAGCACAGTACCTTTATTTATTTATTTTTATGTGGTGCTGAGAATTGAACTCATGTGCTAGGCGAGCGTCCTACCGCTGAGCCACAACCCCAGCCCCTCATGTGTTCTTTAATTTTTTCCTGTGGGCCCAGTAACCACTTAATTCACTTGATGTTAAAAATTTGCAGCTTTTGGCATGACTGATGAGCTTCATGTTTTTTCAAAAGTAGAGTTTTTCAAACTCTACTTTTCTTACCATTAACATTTTATAATTTCCACTTTTTAAAATAAAATTGCAAAAATAAAATGTAATAAAACATTAAAAGTATTTGAGTACTACCTTGCTGTGGAAACAAAATGGTAGTGCTTCTGCATTTGGAAGGCAGACTTTACAGGTTCTAGTTGAAAATGTTTATTTGTTCACTAAAGCATAAAATTTTAAAATTGGAGTAAAACAGGCAAGATTTAGGAATATCAGTTTGAAAGTATGGTTTGTATGAAAGACAGGCATTGAAAGTTGTCCTTATAGTACCAGAATAACAGGTTCTGAATGAAAAAAGAGAAATGGGAGACTCACATTTGGAGGTGTAGAATTCAGCCAGTGACCCTAATCCAGCTCACTCATTGCCTAGTAGTCAGTGAACAATCCGGAGTTCCCATTCAACCACCTTACGATATGTTTGTTGAATCTCTTGCCAGGTTATTCATTAAATTCCTTTATTAATTTCCACCAAACACGTTCTTTTTTTTAAATGCCTTTATTTTATTTGCTTATTTTTATGTGGTGCTGAGGATGGAGCCCAGTGCCTCACGCATGCTAGGCAAGCCACTGCGCTAGAGCCCCAGCCCCTCCACCAAACATGTTCTTGAGGCAGTGTTTTAGAGTAAATGGTAGGCTTCTTGAATGGATTTTTACTGAATGTACTTCTGATTTATGTCTTTACAAATTATTTTTTATTTCATATGAAATTTAAGAAAGTAGTTTCTATCCTATTTTGAAGTATATAATGATAAGTACAAAATTGATTTAGCATTTGATCAGTTTTAAAAGTTTTTCCAGGGCTCTTATTATGTATGAAGTCCTTTACTGGATGGTTATGATTAAGGTCAACACTTGAATTCAGCTATTGATCATGACCTTTTTTGTTCTCTCCATTAGAAAATATTAATATGTGTGTGTGTGTGTGTGTGTGTGTGTGTGTGTGTGTGGTGCTGGGGATCGAACCCAGGGCCTTGTGCATGCAAGGCAAACACTGTACCAACTTAGCTACATTCCAAGTCCCAGAAAATATTAATTCTTAAATAGCACTTTCTAGAGTATATGCATCCTACAACAAGTTCCTCCTGAAAATGCCAGGTTTATGTGGTAATTATAGTAAATTTTGTGCATTGTGGCCAGAAACGTAGTTAGAAAGCTAAATGCCTTGGAGGAATTTCCTTTTAGACTTATTTTGATTTTGAAATGAGCAAATGTCTTTCCCTTCTTCTCCTTCTATGAAACTTAGATGAGAATCTTCCAGAGCTCATTACTATCTTATGTTAATGAACACTAATTCTTTACTCTCAGGATACTAGCAGTTTCCTTTGTAAAAAAAGAAAGACCTACATTGTCACTGGCAATTAAATCATCTATTGCATTTTAGAACTTTCTAACATAGGCCTTGTCTGAAGAATAACAGCTATAGGTATCATTGTTTTTAAGAATATGTTTTGACACCTAATGGTACTGTTTATTTTTTTAAAAAAAATATTTAGACTAGGTTTAAACATTTTTAAAACTTCAAAGCTTGAGAGAGTCTAGATTTTTTTTCTTAGGACATATTTGAAAATCATTATAGTAATTTTTTTTTTCCAGCACTGGGGATTGAACCCAGGACCTCCCACATCCTAGACAAGTGCTGTACCACTGAGCTACACTTCTGGTCCTGAAAATCATTGTAAATAGCTTATTAATGCTGTTATTAAGATTATAATGAAAAATAAGTCTGGCTTTTGTTTTAATGTAATATATCATGAATTTTTAAAATTCCACATATTCCACATACAATTTGTTATGCAGTTATTTCATGTACTTCAGATTAGTTTTTTTAATGAAAACTATATTTTTTCTTCATTTACTTTTTTAATGTTTAATAATTGACCTGTAAAATAAAGCAATTATTTCTAAGTAGAGCAAAAATTTTACATTATTTTCAAATATTTATTTCATTTAATCATTTAGTTGCTGTCTTTTATTGATATAGCTTATTTCAAGTGGTTTATATCCTTCATTTTCCCATTTTCTCCTACTACTTTTTCATTCATCAAACTAAATATAGAAACTATATTTTGTATTTTCTGTATAGCAACTTAATCCAAATCAAACATCACCATATTTTCTTTAAAAATCTCAGTAGAAAACTTTGTGTTTCAGATAAAGTTGTTTCTTAAACATTACCAATTCAGAGACATCATCTTATGTCTTCTAAAAACTATGAAGTTCACATTCTATTTTAAGTGTTTTTACAACAAATTGTCCATTGAAACTGATTGTCCATTATTATCATTCCACCATATATTTCTTTCTTTCTGGTTTGGTCTGGGGATTGAACCGAGGTCCTCGGGCATGCTAAGCATCTCTATCACAAATTTCACCCCCCAACTCTAAAAGTTCTTTATAAAATATTGATAAATGAACTTTGAAATATTCCTTTGGGGATAAATTTATGGTTCCTTTAAGGAAAATATGAGCATATTTTTTCCCATAATATAATACTGTTAATGCTTTGTTTGAGCTGTGATTATTTACTTCATATCACAGATAAACTAAGACTCTGGAATAAGGTCATATATTGTATTTCTCCTTGAAATGTATGTTATTAAAGGATTTCTTCTAAGAGTGAAGTGCATCAAAGATCCAGGAAATGTAAGTGAGCAGATGTGGGAACTGAAAGTCTTATGGGACAGATGAATCTCCATATTTAATTGAACTACTTAAATCCTGGTCAGATTTAGGTAGTTTATATGTAAATAAGATAGGTAATTCTGCATTGTTGAGTAGTCATTTTCTCCCCTCCCCCCATCTTTCTTTCCCACCTTTGAGAGACTTGAAACTAGACAAGTACAAATTCTTGTTGAATTAATATATTTATTCAAGTTTTTCTGTTGCTAAATATGATTATGTAAGTAGAAGTTTATTGTTTTTGCTTGTGATCCATGTTTTCATTTGCCCTGTCAATTCCATCTTTAAAGCAGGGTATATCACTTATGTTCTTTTTTTCCTAACAAAAACGAAATTCTTGCTTTAAAAAATATGTATAGCAGATTCTAAGAGATTATACAAATATTCAGTTCCTTGAAGCCAGAAGTTACTCACAAATATTTCATATTCACATGTTATTTGGGAGGTGATGATTTAGCACTTTTTAAAAAAATTTTTGTAGTTGTGTATGGACAGCAGGGCTTTATTTTATTTGTTTATATTTTTATGTGGTGCTGAGGATCAAACCCAGTGCCTCACGCATGCTAGGCAAGTGCTCTGCCACTGAGCTACAGCCCCAGCCCGTGATTTAGTACTTTTTAAAAGCCCCCAATAGCTGGGTACAGTTGGCACATGCCTGTACTCCCAGTAACTAGGGAGCCTGAGGTAGAAGAATCATGAGTTTGAGGCCAGCCTTGTATTGTAGCTCAGTGATAGAGTGCCCCTCGGTTCAATACCCAATATCAACTAATCAGTTATTCAGTCCCCCAATAATGTATTAATTCATTGATTGTCAGTGATTTATTTTTCCAGCTTCAAGTGAACTCTCTAAATGGAAAATGCTTGAGTATATTTACCACAGAAGGGAATTAATGCCAATAATAACAATATGAAAAAAATAATAGGAGAAGCCTGGCTCCAGAGTCTACCCTCTCTTCGTATATCTAAGCTGTTTTTCTTTATGACCTATTTGTAAATCCAAACATTTTCTTATGTTAAGTAGTTCTTATATTTTACTGCCTTACATGATGCTGTTCACTAAAAAACAAAACAAAAACAAGAAACCTTTGATAATTTTGCTTTGTTTTCGGTAAGAGTTGTTGAAATTGTCTTGTTTTTTTAATTTTTTTTTTTTAGTTGTAAGTGGACACAATACCTTTATTTTGTTTATTTTTTTATGTGGTTCTGAGGATCCAACCTAGTGCCTCACTACAGAACCACAATCCCAGCCCCTGAAATTGTCTGTTTTTATTTTAATTTTCATAAAAAAAAATTTTGGAGATGGAGTTTTGCTGTGTTGCCTAGACTGGTCTGAACCTTCTGTGCTCAAGTGATTGTCCTACCACAGCCTCCTGTGTAGCTGGGACTATAGGTGTGTACCATCACGCCCATCTCCCAGTCTTTTTCTGTTTATCTTGATAAAGTATAGATAGAAAACCATAATAAATGAAAAGCATAACATAATTTTAAAGAAAGAAGAGATATACAAATTTTAATACCTAAATTTGGGGATAAGAATGTCAAATTCTGTTATTTGTTCCATTATTTTTTCACATACCATGAGTCTCAATTGCTGTTTTGAAAAGTGCTATGTCTATTTTAATTGAAGCCATCGCTTATTTTGTTTCTTCATTTAGTAGTGCTGGGGATTAGAGGCAAGCACTCTACCACTGAGCTATATCCCCAGCCCAAAGCCATAACTCTTTTTTTTTTTTTTTTTGAGAAGAAGAATATTTATTTTGGTTCACAATTTTGGAGGTTTCCATCTGTTGGCTTATTGCTTTCAGGTGGGTGTCTAGGCACTATATCTTGATGGGGAGCTCATGGTTGAACAAGCTCCAATGCCATCACTCTTAAAGTGAGCAATGCCATCTATATTTGAAAAATTGAATCTCTGCTGATTATAATCAGACAAATAGAAAAAGTAATGTTGCTGTTGTAAACAAAACCACATATTTACTCTTTCAAGTACATTAAACATGAGGCTGTTCATTATAGTCAGTCTACATGGGAGCAAAAATTAATATGTAATGAAATTGCCATAGTGAACTCAAGTCTGATTCAACGTTTCAGGAAGTTCTTTGAGCTGGGAGTATAACTCAGTAGTAGAGCTCATGCTTAGCACTGAGGTCCTGGGTTCATTTCCCCATCAGAAAAAAGTTAATTCTTTACACCTGCTGGAATTTTATGTTTTGCTTTTAGTCACAGATTTTCCCATTTTCTTTCTCTCCCAGCTCTTTAAATTACCCTCAAAACATTTTCTCAGTTTTCTCTCTTCTGACGAATTAGCAACTTTAGTCCTTTTTTCCACACAGTAACCCTAAAATCTAGCTTTGGTGTCTGGAATATTTTCCAAGGCATTTCATTTTGAGCACTCAGTATTTGACAGCCATATGTGAATGATTATTAGATATTATAAAGCATGCTGAATTGAGTGTGAAAAATATAACCTCATGCATTGGTGTACTTATTGTGTAATAGAGCAGTATGAAAAGAGTGTGGACTTGAGATAATCATGTATTCATTCAAATATGGGCTTTACTGCATAATTGATGGGTAATTTTGGGCAAGAGACCAGTTAACCTCTGAGTGTCAGTTACACTCTGTAAAATTGGAACATTAGGTAAAGCATCTGGCTCTACAGATTGTAGCTGTTTTGCATGACTTTGAGCCCTTTACTCAATTTATGGAAGGAATTATCTGCTAACGTGAATTATCTTCTTTCTTAGTTTATATGAAATGCTACATCTTACCCTATGCACAGTTGTTCTCTTCATGGTTTTTTCCTTCCAATTTCAATCAGCTATAAAAATCTCTTTGTGCTATGTTGGTAGTGAGTGATTTGCCTGGGTTAAATTTGCCTGGTCCATTAACCAAAGAGAGACCTCTGGTTTGATTTCTTGTATCTGAGCTGTCCTGTGTTCACAGCAATTTATCTCACTTCCATGTTGTAAAATCCTTTGAGCCTCTGTCACATCAATACCAGCTGTTGACTTGTTAATTGCTAAAAGCATCTATTTTTTTGTCCAGAACTTTTATAACATTATTAAACTTGGTTTGAAAATGATGGTAAGCTCAGGTCAAATTTTATTTTACAACCAGTGAAATTATTTATTGAAAAAATTCTTTAAAACCTAAACTGTTCCCTCAAATGCCAGCCATGATGACTGGTCTTTTTTACCTGTGTGGCTAGTACTTCATTTAGGGCATCATAATTTTGGAGGATACCTGTTTATAAGTAGTCATTCTGAACTCATTCCAATTTGGTTTATATGGGTGGCAAAACAATCAGTTTATTATGGGTGAAAAATATACTAACATCCATGAGATGTGAGACACCTTATAGGAAACTTAGAGTTCCTTTTATAGAAACGGAAAGTTTTTCTACCACAATACATTTCTTGTTAGGAAGATTAGGAATTGCATTGTTATGGTAGTTTGTTTTATTATGCCTAATGAGTCATATCTAAAACATTTTTGTTTTCCTCATTTTTTTATTTCCAGGTGTTCAGTGGTATTTGTACAGGTTTTAATTGCTCCTTTATGTGTTATTATTTGTGAGATATATATAGGTAGATAGATAGATTTGGGAGTATTTATTCATATAATCAAACAATGTTGTTTTTTTTTTTCTTTTTCTCATCTTCTGATCAGGATTTCTGGCAGGTACTGACTCAGCAGCATGTGCTTTAATTTAATTAATGCTCCAGAATCCATAGTAACGCTTCAGAGACAAAGGTTCAGTGCATGCCCATGTCCTTCCCATTCTCCTTTCAGAATGATTCAGTTCCTGTCACTTTAAAATAACATACTTTAATGTGCTAATTCAAATGCTACACAAGTCCTTGAGAATATAGTAACCAGCGTAATTTAAAGGGAAGACTTTACACAAGTTAAAGTTGCTATACAAAAGGTCAGGAAATATTACTTTTAATAACTATATTTTTGAGAAATTCATTAATTGGAGTATTTACATAGTCTTATTGGGGATGTTTTATTCCTACCTGAAATGTAATAGCAATGAAAAACAATAGTAACAAGTAAAAAATTGATAGTTGTTTTTTTCCTTTAGAAATTTCTTACATAGTAAGTGTAGATAAGCAGTTGCTTAGTTGCCCTTTGCTCAATTAAGTGACTTAAGAGGAAACACATGGACTATTTAGAAAGACTTCATTATTTTGTTCTTTTGAGCTAATCAATGACTTTAACTTGGAAAAGCCAGCAAACATATGGAGAAAACCATAGAAAAAATATATATTTATAGCCTGGCAAAGAAGACTGTCAAAGATACTACAAGCAAATTCTTTTTAAATTGATCTTCAGAGGCTTGGGTTCTTTAATTGTAGTTTGCAATATTAAAGTTTATTTATTAAGGAAATTACCCTTGCGTTTTTGTTGTTTGGCAGTCTTTTAAAAAAATATTTTAAAATTTTATTTTTTATTTTTTGGAACCAGGGATTGAACCCAACCAAGGGTGCTTAACTACTGAGCCACACCCCTGACCTGTTTTTTATTTTTTTATTTTGAGACAGGGTCTGGCTTAGTTGCTTAGGGTCTCGCCAAATTGCTGAGGCTGGCTTTGAACTTGTGAACATCCTGCCTCAGCCTCCGGAGCCACTGGGATTACAGGAATGTGTCACTGTACCTGGCTGGTTTTAATAAAAACATAAATTGAATTATAAATCTCTTTTGGGCTTAAAATAATGATATAACTAATTAAGACAACTGGGTGCTCTTTCTTTTTATAGTAAACTTTTTCAGCGCCCTGTTCTTAGTACTTCCGATGCCAAGTCCCCAAACCAGTCATCCTGTTACTCATGCAATAGGTTATCTTCCTAAATACCTTTGCTTTTAACTGTATTCTGAAATAAACTACCAAATGCTTTAAAATTATGTCAAAATAATTTATTGATTTCATTATCAATGGTTCTAATCCTGTGGAGTCTATTTTAGAATACTGTGTTATAAACATTATACTGAGTGCTAAGGAGAGTTAAATCAGATGAGATGCTAACACCTGTCATTCGAGGATAGCCACTTCCAACTCTCTAATTATGGTAGGATTGTAGAAGTCAGCTTTTAAAAACTCACTTTTCCTTAGTAATTGTATGAATTAAGACTGAAAGATTTAAAATGACTTGCCTCAGAGTAGATTCATACTAGAGAGGAATAGAGAAGAGAGATAATAATTATTAAGTGCTTGAAAGTCTGGAATCAACCACCATAGATGACAAAGCACTAGTCTTTTTTAAGCTTTCACTATCAAAGATAGTATTCTTGAAGTTGATGAATGATTGAAAAATCAGGTTTTATGGTGCTCACTTCAGTAGCACGTATACTAAAATTGGAACCAGACAGAGAAGATTAACATAGTCCCTGTTCAAGGAAGACACACGTTCATGAAGCATTCATATTTTTGATCATCAATCTTTTCCTACACCTGTTACAGTTTTTATAGTCATTTGATAAAAAGTAACTGAAGGGGCTGGAAATATTGCTCAGTGGTTGGGCATTTGCCTAGCATGTGTAAGGACCTGAGTTTGATCCTTAGCACCTATAGTCCCACCTACTTGGGAGGTTGAAGCAGAAGGATCACTTGAGCCCACAAGTTCTGGACCAGTCTTTGCAATATAGTGAGACTTTACCTCAAAAAAAAAAAAAAAAAAAAAAAAAAAAAAGAAAGTAAGTAAAGAAAGCAATATATAGAATCCTGGGTGTGGTGGCATATGCATGTAATCTCAGCTACTCAGGAGGCTGAGGCAGGAGGATTTCAAGTTTGAGACCAGCCTCAGCAACTTAGCAAGAACCTGTCTAAAAGTAAAAAGGTCTGGGATATAGCTCAGTAGTAGAGTATCTCAGGGTTCAATCTCCAGTACTGTTTAAAAAAAAACAAACCCACACACTTTGATAAAGTTAGAGATATTTTTTAAAAATCAAATTCTACTGTATTCTTAAGGGTATCTTGTGAATATTTTTTTTTAGAATACTGAGGGAATTGTTTATCTGTATGGGGTTCTGTAAATATCATTCATTCTGATGACACTAGTATGAATTGTTTAACCTCCCGAAGGCCAGTGAACCTTATAGAAGAGGCCTTTCTTGCTTGCTTCTTTGCAGAGATTTGTTCTTTGCATGCCAAGTTTCTATTGCCTGTGGAAAGGCCAGAATCAAAGGCTTGATATCATAGATTGCTGTTCTTCAGATGCAGCTTATTAATGGTTTCAGATACTTACTGTATTGCTGTGAGGAGCATCCATGTCTCTTTCCAGTCTCTCAAGTTCCACCATGTATTTGATTATTCAAGTTGACAAAAGAAATAATAATGTATTAAGTACTCCAAAAGAGGAGGTCATTTCTTGGTTGTTAGACTCCTATTAAGATGTCTTTAAGTACATTTTTATTTTAGATTATGTTATGTTTGAGTTTGAGATCAACTGAACCCATTTGGTTTATCATTGTTGATTTGCAAGCATAACATGACTAACCATTACATTTCAGACACCTTTGTGTTTAGCTTTTTCATCATAAAAAAAGATTTGAAATTCACTTTGACAAAATAGAACTTTATTCCAGACCAGCTTGCTTTTTCATATTACTTTAACACAAACACTAGTAGTATGTTTTACAATTACACAAATAAGTTTCTCTAAAAACTGCTCTGAACAAGTAGCTGCTCTTTTGGTAACAGGTTTTCAACTTAGTGTAAATATTTGTTGTCTTTAGTTGTTGAGAATATGTGAGGAGAGTTCTTGCTTTGTAAATTTGTCTTTGGCATGATGCAGTTTCAGAAGTTCTAAACTTGAATAAAAAGTTTTTACACTTACAGATTAATATATGTTGAGTATAAATGACCATTATATTCTTGAAGTGGTGTACATTTCAAAAATGATTAAAATATGCATTTAAATAAGTGAAGACCTAAAAAAAATTATATGCCTAATAATCATTGGCTCAGGCTTTCCTCTTAAAGTTAGCAGATAAAAGTTATGCCCCAAGGTTAAAGTTTTCCAAGTGAACTGTTTTGCTTCAAAATAATTAGTCCTTATTAATATTTTCAGAATTTGAAAACAGTACAGGTACCCTGTGTTGTCCTTTGGGGTTGATATAAGGTAACATTCAGTGGTTCATGGCATGGGCTATGGAGTCAAACCATGGACTCTCTTACTTCTATATAACATTGTCACTTGAGCTACTTATTTAACTTTTCTAAATGTGATGTGGAGATAATAGGATCACTTACCTCATAGAGTTACAATGAGGACTTAAGAGAATTCAGGTGTAAAAGTTGTTAGCATAGTGCCTGGCACAGAATCTGAAAAGTATAATTCTTAAATTATTTATGTATCTTTAATGGCCAGAGGTATTCAAGGGATACCTATTTTTAGGTAACAAAATTAAATGTTTGATTTCAAAATTAGTATAAAAATTTTTGATCTGAAGAGTTTCCTGGGAGATGATAGTTGCTAGAACAGTATAAATCAAGTGTGTAAACAGTGATCCTCAGTGAACCTTTTTTATTTTTTTCTTGTAATATTATTTTCCAAATGGAAGAAAGTGAAATTACTATATTGATTTGTTTTCAAAACTTGTGCTTGAGATTGTTTTTATATTAAGTGATAGGGAAGCCTTTTATAACCTTGTGACTAAAGGATTATAGATATGTGCTGTTAAGCTCATGAGTGTTCTTTTCAGCACTGATCTATTTGAGTGACTAAAGTTCAGAGTTAATTTCTTAGATTTAGATAGCAAACAATCAAGTGATGAAACATGAATTCTCACACTTAGAGCTGATTTGATGCAGTGCATAGGCATAATATGGTAGAACAAAATAGAGCTGATTTTTCTCCCAGAGTTTTGATAATACCTCATCAGATACTGAACATTAAAATAAATCATTTCAGGCCAGGCACAGTGGCACATGCCTGTAATCCCAGCAACTCAGGAAGCCAAGGCAGGAGGATCGTGAATTCAAAGCCAGCCTGAGCAACTTAGTGAGGCCCTACACAACTTAGTGAGACCCTTGCCTCAAAATAAAAAAAAAATTAAAAGGACTGGGGATGTAGCTCAGTGGTTAAGCACCCCTGGGTTCAATCCAGGGTAAATAAATATTTACCAGAGTAAATAAATAAATAGTAAATAAATCATTTCAATAATGTTGTGTCATTTCCTCAAAGTTAATATCATTACAGTGGGTTTTTTTGAATTTTTATTATTGCTTTAATCAAATCATCTGCCAGTGTTTAATTTTTTAAGCATCTTCATTTTTATCATTTTCTCTGAAGCCACCTAGCTAATGAAATAAAACATTTTATCACAGATATTTGGAATTGTTCTCAGAGCTCAGGTGGTTAGAATTGGGACTGAAAAGAGAATTGCTTTCTGGCAGAGTGAAGTTTACACTATCTTAAGCATTCATCTTCCTCAGTTTATTGCATAGTAATTTATGTTTGCCTCAAATACAGTATACCTTTGAAAGGCTTTGAAGAAAGTCTTAAGTCAGAAGGGGAAACCACAAATTACTCAGTTAAAAAATCTCAATTTTATTTTTATCTGACATATACCCCAATTCTACCTTCCTACAAGTTCATGTATAGGGTGGGGGAGAAGAAAAACATATTTTAGCTATGCAAAATTTTGTTTGGGAGTAATATGATTGCTTAAGATTGATATCTTACCAAGGCTTTGGCATCTATATGCACCAATAAGATAATGAAGTATGAGCATTAATTGCATGGGAAAATTGCTGAATTTTCTCTTTTTAACACTCTCCCCCCTTCCTGCGCTAACCCCAGCAATAGGTAGAAATACTACTTTGTAATTTGGAAATGGTATGCCAAAATTGCATTTTCCAGAAGCAGCATATTATTATTGATTTGTTTTAGAAGTACAACCTTAGATATTACTTGAGGGATTTGAAATGTGTTTCAGCAATATAGAGAAATGTTAATATTAAAATAATTATAATAAATGTTAATGTTAAGCTAAACTGAAGATTTCAGCTTCACAAAGGGTGTCATCTTAATCCAAATAGTAAGGCTGTGTTCTTTACCAGATTTTCTATATACCAAAAATAATTTTGAGTCTAGATAACATATAAGCATTTATTTGGCAAACATAGTCCATCAACTTCTGTTAGATTGAAAAAGTTTATAGAACTTGAAAAGTGGGTCTTAACTAGAAGAAATATTATTAAATTTTAGATATAGGTTTTCTCTTTGGCTTCATCCAGTTGAGTTCAAGAAGGCAAAATCATTGTCCCTATTTTGATCAACCCCCTAACTAGCTAGATTCATTGTTTGAGCACATGGAATACTTATAAGTTGGAATCTTGTCAAGAAATCCCAGTTTTAACCTCCATTTAGAAGTGTATATGTGATGTTTACCCGTGGAGAAAACTGATCTAAAATTTAGCCCAATAGTAAAGAGTTAAGTCAGGCATTTTACTGAATTTTTATTTTGCAGAATTGAACAATGATTAAGAAAAACTAACCAAAACTTTCTCTGTACTCAGTTCTTTTAGTCTTGATTTGGCCCCTCAGGCCACCTGCAGCTTTAGCCGTAGATTTATAAGTTATGTAGTTGATCAGAAATCAACCTGTGGTGCTTCAGCACAGTCATGCAGTAAAGTCAGGTTTTAGACTCACATGGACATGTAGGATGATTTACTCCTAAGTCTGTTTATCTAAAAAGAGATTCAGTATATGTTATGACTCAGTTCAGTGCTAGACGCCTTATGAGGGGTATTTATTTTTTTGCCTTTACTTGAGAATGGTAATTTGAATGTCTGTAGCTATGTTTTAAATTTTGAAGTGAATAAGACTAGATTGTAAGTGAGAAAATATTTATATTTTGTTTATATAAGTCAGATGAACTCATTGTTTTGAAATATTTTGCATAATTTCTTTTCCAGAATAAAATAACATTTGTCACTAAATTGAACAAGAGAGCTGTTCTGATAATTGACCTGCATTCTGCTTTCACATCCTTAATTTCAGAAATTCAGGTTATTGGAATAGAATTTTATGTGTAATTTCTATGCTGCATAAAGTAATGTAATGCTTTGTAACTTATCTATACTTAGAATCTCTCTTTAAAATACCCAGCTCTGTTTAAATAATTTTCAGCATATATTTTGAAGTATTACAAGAATCTTTTTAAAATTTTTTACTTGTTCTTTTTAGTTATAAATAACAGTAGAATGTATTTTGACATATCATACATCTATGGAGTGTAACTTCCCATTCTTGTGGTTGAACATGATGTGGAGTTACACTGGTTGTGTATTCATATATGAACACAGGAAAGTTATGTCCAATTCATTCTACTGTCTTTCTCATTCCCACCTTCCTGCTCTTCCCCCCACCCCATCCAATCTGGTGAACCTCTACTCCTTCCTCCTGCACCGCCTATTATGACTTAGCGTCCACATATCAGAGAGAACATTTGGCCTTTGGTTTTTTGGGATTGGTTTATTTCACTTAGCAGGATAGTCTCCAGTTCCATCCATTTAACTGTAAATGCCATAATTTCATTCTTCTTTATGGCTGAGTAATACTCCATTGTATATATGTACCACATTTTCTTTTATCCATTCATCTGTTGAAGGGCACCTAGGTTGGCTCAGTAGCTTGGCTCTTGTGGAATTGAGCTGCTGTGAACATTGATGTGGCCATGTCACTGTAGTATGCTGATTTTAAATCCTTTGGGTATATGCTGAGGAGTGGGATAACTGGGACAAATGGTGGTTCCATTCCAAGTTTTCTGAGGAATCTCCATACTGCTTTTACAGAATTGTTGTACCAATTTGCAATCCCACCAGCAGTGTATGAGTATATTACAAGAATCTTAAATCAGAAACTTACAGATGAAACAAGTTTCTCATAGGCCCTTGCCAAAAAAAAAAAAAAAAAAATGTTTTTAACTGAACTAATACCATAAGATATTACCTAATCTCACATCTTATGCGTTTATAATTTATTTGAAATGTATTCTATTTATTTGGATCTTTATATACAAAATTATTTTTATTGAAGTGTGTTTTACTTTATAGTTGTATTAAATTTAATAATATTGAATTAAATATAAATCCATAGATTAGGTTGTATTAGTAAAAATTGCATATTAATATAAATGTTTATGGATAACAAAAATATAAATAACTACCTGAGGCAGTGAGAGAAAATGAATATTATTAACATTCTGATAAGGAACATTATGTTTTCCTTAGAATATGCCTACATTTAGTACCTGAAGTATATAATGTTTGTTTAGGGGGGAAATGGCTTAAAATTTAGCCCAACATTAAACATTTTTCAAAATATTAAGCAAAGGAGCATTGTACTGACATTTTTAATTTGTAAAATTGGGCATTGATAAGACCTTTTAAATAAGAAAAACTAACCAAAACCACTTCGGTACTGTCCTTTCTTCAATCCATTTTTGCCATACTTTGGGGCTTTAAAAAGTCACTCATTTCACTGGAGCAAATTATGTTATATGAATTTATGAATATCTCAGAACAAACCCCACAGTTATGTATATTACAATGCACTATTTTTTTTTAAGTTTTAGTAGCAGTTGGACACAATGCCTTTATTTATTTATTTATTTTTATGTGATGCTGTGGATCGAATCCAGGGCCCTGCACATGCTAGTCGAGCACTCTACTGCTGAGCCACAATCTTTTTAAAAAAGAAATGTAGGACTGGGGTTATGGCTCAGCAGTAGAGCGCTCGCCTCGCACATGCAAGGCCCTGGGTTCAATCCTCAGCACCACATAAAGTAAATAAAGTTATTGTGTCCAACTACAACTACAAAAAAGAAATATAAAAAAAGAAATATAAATTAAGACCTTCCTGAGATATTCTCTCCCCAAGCAGGGAGACATCACACTGTCTGCAAGGCTATTGGTAAGCAGATCTTGTCATACATTGGATGTAAAAATGCAAAACAGTGCAACACTTAATTAATTGCCACATGTTAAATGTGGTAATATTAAAAGAAGCAAATGAGGACTGGGATTGTGGCTCAGTGGTAAAGTGCTTGCCTAGCATGTATGAGGCACTGGGTTCGACCCTCAGCATCACATACAAAAATAAAATAAACATATTATGTCCATCTACAACTAAAAATATTTTAAAAAAAGAAGCAGCAACAAATGAAATAAAATGTTTATATTTGGGGAATCTGAGTGAAGGATCTAAGGTAACTCTGTACTATTCTTTTAGCTTTTCTATAAATTAAGATTATATCAAAATACCAAAAAAATTAAAGGAGAAAAAAGTTATTCATTTCAAATTCATATGACCGAATTTTTATAGCTTCCCATTAGTACCATGGCTAATAGGTTTTAAGATATCACCTATAGTGGATTCAGATCTTCAATGGAAAAAGACCTCTTAAGAAGCAACCATAGACACACATTCTAACCATTAACCTAATAACTCATTTCCTCCCAAATTTCGACGTTTATTTGATGTTCCTTTCACTTTAAATAATTTGAGAGATCAAATGTAATAATTTTATGATAATTTTGGTATCTGTGGTTAATACATGTTAAGGAATTTTAGAATCTTCTTTGCAATTTTGGATACTCCTAAACCCATTTACAAATTCTTAGGACTGATAAATATTTAATCTTAAATGTATCTTACCACTCTTTAACAAGCGGATGCCTGAGAAAATGTACAGATGACATCTCTCCCTCTCTCCTATCCTAGCTCCAGAAATGTAGAAAAACAATGTAAACCTTTACTAAAGAATTACAAGCTTCTAATTCATAGCACCTCACAAAGTATGAGTAATTTTTAAATCTGCATTAAGCATCTTTTTCATTTTTAAGGAGCTGCTGCTAAACACACACATACACACACACATTCCTTTTCCTTTCCTCTACTTTTTCAGACCATATTTTTTTTCCAGATATTTTCTTTGACTTTTTTTGTAGAGCAGTTTAACCTTCTTTTTGTCATTCTTTCTCCCTGTCACTCTATTCATTATAGTAGAGGTCTCCCACAAAGCCACACAAACAAAAATCTTCCCTCCTCTAGGGAACAGAAGGTGTTAAGCATGGCATGTTCTATTTAATGAAGGAATGGCAAGGATGCCTTCCTGCAGAAAGCACGTGTACCAATTAGCACTCTAAGGTGTTATAAACCTATGGAGAAATGTTCTGATAGTAATTCATTACTTACAATCAATGTACTATTCAAGGTCTGTTTAGTGAATTTTTATTATCTTGGTAGACTTTAAAATTATTCTCTTTGACATGAATAAGCCTAAACTATGATGTTGAATCTCTCAGGTTGCCTTTTTAGCCATCTAAATGATTCCATGTTTATTTTTTCTTTGGAAAGTATATACTCTGCTAGGAATCTGAGGACCTTCAAAAGGAAAATAAGCTACTAACAGCAGAAAATTACACAAAAGAATAATCTAGACTTATACAATCAATTTATTTTTTAAAAAATATATTTATTTTTTATAGATGGACACAATACCTTTATTTTTTTATTTTTATGTGGTGTTGAGAATCAAATCCAGTGCCTCATGCATGCTAAGTGAGCATTCTACCCCTGAGTCACAAACCCAGCTCAGAGGTAAACCCAGCTCATTGTTAAAAATCAACTCATTTTTAACAAAGGTGCCCAAATAATTCACTGGGAAAGGATTCTCAAGAAGTGGTTGAGAAACAACTGTATATCCATTTTTTTTTTTAAATGACCCTTACCTCTCCCTTATCTCCCCATATACAGAATACACTTAAAATTAATCATAAACCTAAATTGCATGTATGTGCACAACCATATGGTTTCTAAAAGAAAATATTGGCAAAAATTGTTTTAGTATGCAGAAAACAATCAAAAATTTTTTATAAATTTAGATTTCATAAAAATTAAAAGCTTCTGATTATCAAAATACAAATGGCAAGCCATAGACTGGCAGATAATATTTTTAATGTCTATACTTGTCTTTGTTTTCTGTTGTTGAGTAACAATGAATAAATCCATAGCTTAGTGTCTTTAAATGATAATAGTAATTTCTTATTTTTCATGCTTCTTGTGAATCAGAAAGTAGGGAGTAATTTGGCTGGATAGTTCTGGTTCAGGCTGTTTCATGAGGTTGTAGTTAGATATTGACTGGGGCATTAGTAACCTACCTTGACTGAGAATGAGGATTTATTTCCAAGGTGGCTCACTCTAATATCTAGTAAGATCATACTGACTGTTGATGAACGGCCTCATGTCCTCTCCGTGTAGTCCTTTCCACAGGCCTGTTTGAAGGTAGTGTTCAGATGGAAAGCTGGCTTCCATCAAACAAAGCAAAGTGCCTTTTATACCATTATGACCAAGCCTCAGAAGTCACATATCATACAGACCAATCCAGATTCAGTGTAGGAGGATGGGATGTAGATACCAGGAGACAGGATTCATTGGAGTCGAATTGGAATCTGGTTGCCATACTGACAGAGGTCTCATATTTGGAATATATGATGACCTACTGCATGTTAGTAATAAAATGACAAACAGCCCAGTTTAAAAATGGGTAAAACGTCATTGGAAAAAAGACAGCCTTTTAAACAAATGGTGCAGAGTAAACTGATTATTCATATGTTGAAGAATGAGACTAGATCCTTATTCTGAGCAACAGTCAAAATGGATCAAAGACCTAGGAATTAGATCAGAACTATGCAGCTCCTAAAAGAAACATAAGATCAAACTCTTAACATATAGGTGTAGGCAATGACTTTCTCAGTAGGACTCCTGAGTTTTAAGGAAATAGTGCCAAAAATTAACAAATGGATGGCATAAAATTAAAAAGCTTATGCACAGCAAAGGAAACGAGAATGTGAAGAGAGAATCTACAGAATGGGAGAAGATCTTTGCTAGTCTCTCTTTTGACAGAGAATTAATATCCAGAACACATAAAGAACTAAAACAAAACAATAAATGAGCACTTTTCAAAAGAAGAAATACAAATGCCCCCCAAAAATATGAAAAAATGTTAAAAACATTTTTATAACAATTATGGAAATGTAAAAAAATATACTGAGATTTCACCTCACTATAGTTAGAATGGCAGCCATCAAGAATACAAAGAATAATAAATACTGGAGAGGATGTGGAGAAAAAGAAACTTTTTTACCTTTGGTGGGATAGTAAACTAGTACAATCACTATGGAAATCAGTATGGAAGTTTCTCTTCTGTAAAAAACACTAGGAGTGAACCACCTCTATGATACCACTCCACAGTATTTATCCTAAAGAACTGAAGTTAGCATACTACAGTGATACATGCATGCCCATGTTTATAACAGCACAATTCACAACAGGCAAACTATGGAACTGGCCTAAGTGTCTATCAATGGATGAATGGATAAACAAAATGTGAGATACCCACACAAAATGGAGTTTTATTCAGCCATAAAGAAGAATGAAGTATGTCATTCTGTGTGGATAGAACTTGAGAATATTATGTTAAGTGAACTAAGCCAAACTCAGAAAGTTAGGGGTCATATGTTTCCTCTCAGGGAAGTTAGGAAAAAAGAAAAAAAGGGGTTTGCAGATCTCATGAAAATCAAAGGCTGATCAGAGTAGAAGAAGGGAACTAGTGGGGGAAATAATGGTGAATTATATTGGACAAATATGTATCACATGTGCAAAAATGTAACAGTGAATACCATCATTATGTGTAAAATAATGCACCAATTAAAAATGGGTGAATACAGTCACCAATAAACAAAATTAAAAGTATTCAACAACATTGGTCACTAGGAAAGTATGCAATAAATTATAATGAAATACCACTATGTATCATTTAAATGGCAACTAAAGAGATTGGCAGCGAAAATGGTAGCAATGATATGGAGCACCTGGGACTCTCCTCCATTGGTGGTGCAGATGAAAAAAGTACAACATCTTGAGGAAATTCATAATATTTGAAAATTGTAAAAAGCCCAAAAGTTTGTTAGTAAGGTATAAATAACTTATATTTATGTGTATTTGCATTTTACATTGTGTTGTACAACACAGTTACTTATTGCAATACCTAATATATTTATTTTTACTTTATTATGTTACTGAGCAATGTAAAATACTACTTAGCAATAAAGTTGAAGTACTGATTATGGGTGAATCTCCTAAACACTATGGTGAGCCAAAGAAGCTGGACACCAAGGTATATACTGGTAATTCCATTTATATGAAGCTCTGAAATAATCCCTGGCTTGAAAAAAAAAAAATATATATATATATATATATATGGTCTATATATAGATATATTTCATAATTCATGTACATTAACTTGCACAAGAATTAACTTGTATTATGCTACATATAAATTTTATTTACAATGGTAACATCCTGAACTATAGATGAAATGTTTGTTTTCTATGGAAATATTATAGCGAAGCTATTTTTTGTGTATTCTGAACTTGAGCAAATAAGTAAATATATTGAAGACAATAGGAACTAACATTCTCAATTTTGGAGAGAAGTGTAACAAGTGTTAAGATTAAATAGTACCCTAGAGTGGAACTAAGTATCAATATGAATTCATGCATGATTCATGATAGCTAGATATGAATCCAATCATGAGGAGACAGCAGCCTATTTCAAAATGAGGGATATTCTGCAGTGTAACACACCAGAACTTTTTATATTGTCAAGATCAAGAAATACAAAGTAATAAAAAATGGCAGAGTAGGGAACTCCAAAACTATCTCTCTCAATAGCCAGTGATTAAACTGATTTTTTAAAAAAGTCAGCTGCTTCAGATCTCTAGAATCTAATCAAAGGCTTAAAACAACAAGGGGGATGTCTAAAGAATAAGCTTCTTCAGCCTGATGGCAGCCATATAGATAGTGACCCATATTTCTGGTATAGCTTGTTCGTTCCAGAAGGAACAGTACAGACCTTGTTCCTGGAATGCTGTGGATGTGGGCTTTGACCTGTCTGGTGGCTCCCTAAGGAATTACCCAGGGTGCTTGCCTTTGTTTTGCCTGCCTCAGAACTTTTTTGGAGCTGAGATACATTTGTCAGAATCATTTAAAGGTAAATATACTAGCTCTGTGGCAGCCTGTTACAAGCAATACATGAACTAAAAGCCTTGGGAGGAACAAACTGTGTAAAGGAGAGAACAAGGGCTTTGAAAGGTTATGCCATATACTGTGGAAACAGGAATGCCCAGTGAGCTGAAACTGGAACTCAGTGGTGGAGTACTTGCCTAACATGTACCTTGGGTTGAAACTCATAACTAGGAGTGGGGAAAAAAGGCCCAGATCTGAATGTTCAGAAGAAACCTTAGTAGACCCTATGCTGTCATGTTTGGCTGTCTTTTTGGCCCCATGCAAGCAGGAATCTAAGGCTAAGGGAAAATTGTAAACTTTGGTCAAGCATTGAAGAAATTCCCAGTAACCAAACTGCAAAGACCTGGAGAGTAAGTATATTTCCCCATTTAACTTCAAGCATTTAAGGAAACAACTAGCTGATCAATAAGGTTAAGAGAGTTTAGAAAAGTCACTAAAACAACTTCAACAATAAGAAGACTTACCACATGATAATATAATAAATGTCCAGTATCCAACAGGAAGTCATGCTTGCATGGAAACAATAAGATATAGCACAGTTGCAGAAAAATTTTTTAAAAGAAGTATCCTTGAAGCACAGGTATACTATTCAGGGACTTTAAATCAACCATCCTTAGTACAGTCAAATAGCCAGAAGCAACATGGAGAATTATATATGAAGTAAAAAGATATTAGTAAAGATGTAGAAATTATTATTTTTTTTTAAAGTACCAAATAAAAACTCTGGAACTTTGAAGTACAATGACTGAGGTGAAAAAATTCACTGGAGATGTAAAACCAGCATATTTGAGTAAGAAGTGAGAAGTATCAGTGATCTTGAAAATTCATCAATTGGGCTGGGACTGTAGCTCAGTGGTAGAGCACTTGCCTTGCATGTGTGAGGTACTGGGTTCGATCCTCAGCACCACATAAAAATAAATAAATAAAGATATTTAAAAAAAAAAAAAAAAGAAAATTCATCAATTGATATTATCCAAACTGAAGTAGGGAGAATGAAGAACAGAGCTTAAGACACTTACACTTTAAAATGGTTACAGTGGTAAATCTTAAGTTACCTTCATTTTATCCCAATTTTTAAAACAATTATAAAAAACTGTAATACTGGAGCTGGGGTTGTGGCTCAGTGGTAGAGCACTTGCCTAGCATGTGCAAGGCCCTGGGTTCAATCCTCAGCACCACATAAAAATAATAAAATAGGGGCTGGGGTTGTGGCTCAGTAATAGAGTGCTCGCCTAGCATGCATGAGGTGCTGGGTTCAATCCTCAGCACTACATTAAAAAAAATTATATTATGTCCACGTAAAACTAAAAAAATATTTTTTAAAAGAATGTGATACTTTTAAAAAATAATAAAATAAAGGTATTGCATCCAACAACTAAAAACCAAAAAACAGTAGTATTGACATAAAGATAGTCATAAATTATGGTATGAAAGTGAGAATCCAGAAATAAACCCATGTAATGGGTGGATTTCTTCTTTTTTCTTCCATTTTTTCACATATTTTATTGGTACATTATAATTGTATGTAATGGTGTGATTCATTGTTAACATATTTGTTCATGCACACGGTATAACAAATCATTCCTCAGTATTTCACCTTTTCCTCACCTCCATCCTGTCAACTTCACTTTCCCCCACCCTTTCTTTTCCTTTTTCTCTCTAACTTCAAGCATACGAACCTTGACTTTCTGATTTTAGCTTATTTCACTTAACATAATGTTCTCAAGTTCCTGATGGATTGACTTTCAGTGAGTGTACCAAGACCATCCAGTAGTAAAAACATAGTCCTCTTCGGTGCATCCATTGGATATCCATGTAAAAAGAATGAAGTTGAATCCTAACCTCACCTAATATATTAAAAAAAAAAAAAAGGATCAACAACCTAAAAAGATAAAATAAAAGAGTTAAAACTATAGAACTCTCAGAAAATAAGAGTAAAGGTTCATGATGGAGCATTAGATAAAACTTGAAAAACATAGCAAATAAAAAATAAAAAATAGTTAAATTAGACTTCACCAATATTAAAAACTTTCAATCATAAGACATTAGGTTTTCAAGAGTGTAAAAATCAATACAAAGAACAGGAGAAAATATTTGCAAATCATGCATATAATGTGGCTGTAGTATCCATAATATATCAAGAACTCTTACAAGTCAACAAAATGACAATCAATTCAAAAATGGGTGAAGGACTTGAATAGACATTTCACATGGACAACAAGCACATGAAAAGATGCTCAACCTCATTAGATACAAGGGAAATGCAGATCAAAACCTCTATGAGAGATCATTTCACACCCATGAACATGGCTATAATTTTTAAAAGAAAAAAAGGCCAGGTGTGGTAAGGATGTAGAGAAACTGAAACCCTCTTACACTACTCAAGGGAATGTAAATGATGTAACCTCTGGATAATCCTCAAAAATTTTAAGTATAGAGCTGTCATATGATGGAGCAATTCCACTCCTAGGTGTATATTGAAAAGAAATGATAACTGATAACAACAGTTATTTTTACAAATAGCCAAAAGGTGAAAATAACCTAAATGTGCTCCAACATTTCAGTGGTTAAACAAAATGTGGTATGTGCATACAATCAAATATTATTTGACAATAAAAAGGAATTAGTACTGATTCATGCTAAAACATGGGTGAACTTAGCCCTAAGTGTTAGAAGCCAAACATACATTGTATGTCTGAATAGTTAAAATGGTAACTTCTATGTGAATTTTACCACAATTATACATAATAAACCTCAAAAGAAAAAATAAAGAATTATAAGGAAATGCTGTTTCAGATTAATAGTGACTATACAGACATAACAACTAAATGTTGTTTACTTAATACATCTTGAACTGGGGTAAAATAGCTATAAAGGCAATAATTGGGATAGTTTACTAAATGTGAAAATGGACTGGATTAGATAAATGTGTATCAATATTTAATTTCCTGGATTTATTGAATTTATGCTGTGGTGAGAATATCTTAACAGGAAATATATGCTGAAGTATTTAATTGTAAAAGAGGACACTATCTCCGATTTATCTTCAGAGTGGTACAAAAAAAGTATATCTCTACATTATGATAAAGTGAGTGGGGTAAGATGTTGGTGAATCTGGGTAAAGAGTATATTCTAGTTCCTTATAATAGTCTTTCAAGTTTTTTGTGAGTTTGAAATAATGTGAAAATTTATAATTACCAACAAGATTAGATTTTTCTTTTGTATTTCTTTTGTATTTCAGCCCCGTGGTCCAGGTATTATTAGGAAAATAATGTTAGGCATGGTTATTTGGCTTTTTTTCATTTTCTCAACTTTAGCTCTGATGTATTATTTATTTTAATTGATTACAGTAATCTCTCCATGAGATTATTACATTATTAATTACTTAGCTTCTGTATGTATTCTGGCTAGTAATGGCTTAGTTTGGGGGGGTCTGTTCTCATTTTGTGTATTTTTTCCTATTCACATACTTTATTTTGTAGCATCTTGGGAAATAAAAAATATAACTGTTTCTTTTATTTTGAGAAATTTAAATATTAACCTGTGAATGACTTTACTGCCCTCATTTTCCTCCAGCAGCTTTTTTGGTTTGTTATTTATGTTTAATCTCTTGGCAGAAAATCAAGTGTGGTATAAGATCTCACCTTAATTAGAATATATTGGATTATATGCTTATTTTTTTTAGAGAGAAAGAGAATTTTTTAATATTTATTTTTCAGTTTTCAGTGGACACAACATCTTTATTTTATTTTTATGTGGTGCTGAGAATCGAACCCAGCGCCCCGCACATGCCAGGCGAGCGCGTTACCCCTTGAGCCACATCCCCAGCCCTATATGCTCATTTTTGTTGTCAGGTCAAAGAAGTAATCTGTAAATGCTGTCATGCAGGATCATGTCTTGTGTCAGCCACTAATGAAGTCAGAGAACCCTTTCATTAAATAGCATCTGTCACGAAAACCTTGTACTGTTTTATTGGTATTTACCTGTGGATTTTTACCTGGCCATAGTGACTATTTCTTATGAACAAGCATATACCCAGTGGAGGTTATTTTGAATGAGTTTATTAAGAAGATCTTGCAAACTGACTTCATGATAATTCATGTGGTACTGGTGGTTTTCCAATTAGTTAACCAGTTTTCTTTCTTTTGTGATGTATGATGGGATCTTCACTAGACAGAGGTAACCCATTGGATAGTTGTGTTCCTGGATGCTGGTGTGGTGATGCTTGTTGGTTTAGTTTTCATGAAACTCCTCCTGAAGTTATGCCTGCAATGCTGCCTCCTCTTTTGTGCTTGCATGAGATTATTACTTTGATTGCGCTTTGTTGGTTTGAGTTCCTAAAACCTATTTCTTGCTTTTTTTTTTTTTTCCTTTGGTACTCTGAATAATTTCTAAAATATTGGTTGGTCCAGAACCTTTGGAAATTTGTTCCAAGTGTTGTTCTTTGGTGGATCCTTTTCAGTTTTTGAAAATATCTTCAGTGTCACCACTGAGTTTATGCTTTAAGAATTCAGAAAACATGACAGCATTGGTTAAACACTCAGGAAGAGATATTTGCCAGATAGGCCATTACTACAGCTAAGAATTCACTTTCTTTGTGATTTATAGATTAAAGAAAAGGAATATATATGTCGAGTTAAGGTTAAGCTTTAGGAGACAGTTTTATCAAGTAGCTAAAATTTAGAAGCCTCTCCTAAGGTATAATAGTAAATATAATTAAATTTGTTCTAAGCCTTGGTTATCATGTCTAATTTGGCATCATATTTCAGATGTCACTTACTCAGTATTCTGCTCTGTGTTCCAAAACTAAGATTCTTGCAGTGATAAAGTAAAAATTAAAATTAATATTTCAGAAATTAGTTTTCTGAGCATTTGTATGGGCTTTGAAAATAGTCATATACCTCTTCATTGCTGACCACTAGCAGTTTAGTTTTTCTTAGGCAGTTAGAACTAATTTCCTTTTAGTTTTTATTTTTTCATGTTTTTGTTTTGATTTTTTTTATTACCTTATATACTTCAATAGAAGAAGGTGGATTATTATTTTTTTTGAAGGTGAATTATTTTTAAAAGAAGCAAAACTAATTTTGAAGTGGGTCTGTTTGTTCAATGGCAGAAGTTTATAAAACTGAAATTATTTTCTAATATTCAGCCCAGCCTTTAAATAATAAAATCATCTTTTGTCTTGGAATTTTTATCATCTCAAAAACTGTAAAGGATCCCCTCATTTGAGTGACCATCAGAGAAATGCTTAGGATAAATAGTATAAAACTGTGAGTTAAATGGTGTTTCATTTTTCACTGTTTATGTTCTAATTCAGCTATGTCTTCTTTTTATCTTTTGGTGATCCATATATTTAATAGAAAATTTCCCAGGAACGAGAAAAATTTGCTGATGAAGGCAGTATATTTTACACCCTTGGAGAATGTGGGCTCATATCCTTTTCAGATTACATTTTCCTTACAACTGTTCTTTCCAGTAAGTAAAAACTTTTTCCTTTTATTTATTCATAGAGAACAAAAAGGTCTATAAAATGAGTTAAGTTGAATTATAAATTACATAAAATTTGTTTTGAGTTGTCTGTAGTTTGTGTATAGAGTCACCTGAAAGAAAAACTGAAATATCCATGTAAAAGTTTTTTTTAAAAAGACTTTAAAATTATATCTACTTTTAACTGTTTATATTATACATCAATGCAGTTCCCCAAGTTCTCCAGCTAGAACAATGCAAAAGGCATCACCCAGATGATGTAGGATTGTCATATTTCTCATTAGCTGTCTTCATTAAAAGTTAATGGACTCAATGGTGTTTAAGAAATTACCATTATTTTGAGTAATATGAATACTCTGCCCTAATGGATTGAAATTTGGAACCTAAATACTTTAGAAACTTTACTGTGTTGTATAGAATAAAATTAAAACTACATATAGAAAATATTTGCTTTCTTTCCCAATTAAATTTAGAAAGCTGCTTTTCCAAAGAAGTCATATTATGCTGTACAATTTTCTCCAATTAAATCAAGTTAATTCTCATTGAAATTTTTGGAAGTTTCACTTTTATATATATATATATATATTTTTTTTTAGTTGTAGTTGGACACAATACCTTTATTTTATCTTATTTATGTTTATGTGGTTCTGAGGATTGAACCCAACACCTCGCATTTGCTAGGCGAGTGCTGTACTTCTGAGCCACAACCCCAGCCCTGGAAGTTTGACTTTTCAAAGTAATACTTTCTTAAACGCACATCCAGAATAACAATCAATTTGGTAGAAATATCTTGTGTTTATAATAAATGGTAGGAATTTCTCTTCTTATCCATACATTATTTGGATAATGAGCCTTCTTGGGACAATCTAAACATTTATTGTCCATTTTCCAACCTAGAATGTAAATTGCATATCAGTGTTCACAGGTTTAAACAAATATTTACTATATGAAAAGTACTGTGGCAAGGGAACAGAATAAAAACATAACACACACACACACACACGTGTGTGTGTGTGTGTGTGTGTGTGTGTTTCATCTCATCCTCTAAAAAAGAAAAAAGTTTTGTAAACTAAGAGTCAAATTTGTGGCTGGGGATATAGCTCAGTGATATAGCCCTTACTTAGCATGCACGAGGCCCTGGGTTCAATCCCCAATACCACCAAAAAAAAAAAAAAAAGAGAGAGAGAGACTTGATTTTGCTGTTGATATCCTAAATTGAGAATAGTCCTTTAATCTGCAGTTGGTACCGGTGGAATGAGGGAAATGTGTTTTTTAATTAATGTATTTTTAAAAAAGCTTGGTTTCTTATGATAATTCAGAATTCAAATATTTATATTCCCCAAGTTCTTATTCACAGATTCTATTGTTTACGCTTAATTTCTCTGATCAGCTTTAATAGATTAACTTGAATAATTTTTAGCATGAGTATCTGTATTAAGTAAAATATTAAGTATTTACTAGATAACTACTCATTAACAAAATAAGTTTAGGTTCATTTAAAGACGTGGTTAATAATTATTATTAAATAATTTCCAAAGAGCCTCTGTTCCTTAAAGTAGGTTAATAGGAATTGAGTGGGAATACACAAGCATGGTTATTAATGGCTTCATTCTCTGTACTAACCAATCATAAGAATAACTGATGATATTAAATCTTATAATAGAAATCAGAGATTTTCCCTCATAACTAGGTATAGAAAAATGCCATCAGGGGCTGGGGATGTGGCTCAGTGGATAAAGCACTCACCTGGCATGCATGAGGCACTGGGTTTGATCCTCAGCACCACATAAATGTAAAATAAAGATATTGCGTCCACCTAAAACTAAAAAATAAATATTAAAAAAAAAGAAAAAGGCCATCTGGATTTTGATAAATATTGATTTGGATCATTTTTATTAATGCTAAGATTCACTAGATTATGACAATTTAATTATCTAGATCTTCTCTATTAACAGTTATGAAATATTTATTTTGTGTTCTTCTATGTTCTAATTAAAATTAACCTGTAAGCCAATAATATGAAAAAAAATTTTAGAGGGGGAGATAAGAGGGTAACAATAAAACATTTGTAAAAATTAATTGTCAAGCACTTTTTTTTACTGTTTCCTGTTAATTTTTGAAAAGCAACTAGAAAAATCGACAGTAAAAAATGTTATGGCACATCAATACCAAGAATTTTAAAATTTGGGGGTAGAGTTAATGAAGACGAGGCATAATTCAGAGGATTATGACTTTTACTCCTTTAAATTTAGAGAATCAGTGGAGAAATTGATTAGGTGTATTTTGACTATAGCTAGGTTTGGTTTAAAAATTAAACCATGTCCTCTATGTGCTGCATTTTTCTCACAAATATGCAAAGTTCTTGATAAATTATAAGGATATTCAAATGAAATTACATTTTATTTTTCTTGACATACTAAAGTCAAGAGCAGATTACAAAGTGTATGTGGCTTGGAAAGAATGGTGCTGATCAATGTCATTCCATCTAATGAAAATGAAGGTGACAGATGAAAATGAAGTTTTCAATTTGAGTGACCTGTTGAAAATATGGGCAAGCTCTAATAGATATAAGGTAGTTTCAAATTGTTTTTACATCAGAGTTGGAGAAGTTACAGAGAATTTTTTGTTAAGCTATGGTCTTCTTTTTTTTTTTTTTTTTTGTAAGAGAATTATCTGCCATTGCTACATTGAAATTATGAAAAGTAAGACAAAATGAAAGGCCAGTCTTTTCTTCAATGTTAGTCTGGCCTACAGTGGGTGCTTAGAATTTCAGAAACACCTATTCGCATGCTGTAATGCCAAAAGTATCAGTGTATTGTTTACAAGTAACTTCCCTCTCTAGCATAAGCTGTTATTATGATGCAATCTTTGTCACAACAGTAAAATAACACCCTTAAAAATATCAAGTATTTATAGATTATATTACATTCATTTTGAACCAGATATATTTGAGAACAGTGTGCCATTTCAGTAGCCCCAGCTGATACAGAAAACTGAAGTATTTATGCCTTTCCTTAGTAACCAAAGATGAATTTAGTTCATATGAACAAAAAAATTATAATTCTTCTGGATAGAAGAGAGACCTAGCCATCTAACTTGATCATAATGTCAAATGGACCTCAGTGTACCTTTTTGCCGTATGTAATCGTCCCTTCATTACCTTAGAGCAGATTAAAGAATCTTGCTCTGATCCCAATCACTTACAGCACTTATCATCCTCCTCAGGCCCTATCCTGTCCTGATTTTGTTCTGTTGCTGATTGGGATAGCTTTGTAGGAATTTGGCTCTCAATGACTGATAATGCTTAAAGACCTTTGCCTATAGTCTGAGCCCCATTTTTTTTTTTTCAAATTGTTTGCCTCTTTGAAGCTGGATTGTAATCAAATATATTGGTCCATCTATATAGCTGGATGTTTCTCTAAATCCCACACCTTAATAGTATTTGGTTATACTTAAGAGTTTATCATGTGTTGCTTACTTGCTCCTGGAACACATTTTTAAAATGCTTATTCATTGTGTAATTTCAGAGAAGAATCAAGGCAAGATATAGTGGTTGTCATTGAAGATTTGCCTAATTACTGCCTGCTCTGGAAAGGACATCTAGCACAATATATAATACATAGAAGTACTCCATATATATTTATTGGCTAATAAAATATCTAATAATTTTTCTGAACAGTTACATAGTATACATATTAAAATTTTATATCCTTTCAAGTAATAGTTACTCTCTATATACACATGATGAATACTAGAAGTCTAGAATAGCTGAATTTTTCTATCTGGACACCAAATTCAAAGACAGTTTTGGGTGAATGCCAAAGCTAGTCACACATAAAGAGGGTCCTACAATTTAGCATAAATTAACTTACAAAAATCCAATTTCTTTACATCTACATCTAAGCATCTGTGTGATAAATTGCGGCTTAGCATAAGCTGTTGCTTGACTCTTATTGATCACATGGGCTGGAATGCAACCACATAAAATGAAAAGAAAGTCAAGCAGATAGTAATTTTTTAGATCTCTGAAGATAGGGGTGGGGTTCTGTCATATAGGCATATGTACTTTGGGCATAAAGTAGTAATAAACTTGAAGAAATTGTATTGTGAATTATAAAGTAGAACATGACCTTAATGCAAGGGTACATCCTTGCTTGCCTTTTAGAATCTCTCTCCTAGGAACTCTTGAGAAATCCAAGTTTTTTAACATCTTTGGCATTGAATACCCTTCCTGTAGCACAATAGTCAAGTTACAGGAAGACCAGTTTAAATGAAAGTCTGTTTTCTGACAGCTCTCTGAAAGTAACTGAGACTAAGATAAAGTTCAGAAAGGCTATGTACTATGAACTAGAAACATCAGCTGTTTCTTTTCTCAGGTTTAAAATTATAAGTCTTTTTTTTTATTATTTAAATTTAAAGAATCAAGGCTGAAGCCAGGTAGGTGGCACATGTGTATAATCCCAACTACTCCGGAAGCTAAAGCAGAAGAATTGCAAGTTCAAGGCCATCCTGAACAACTTGGCAAGACCCAATCAGGACTGAAATATATTTTCTATAGAAAATGTAAATGGAAGAATTGCTCTTGTTAGGATTAAGTCCTATATGGCTGAGGCCTTGCTGAAGAAATTACAAAAATATCCCTCAATCTTTTTATGATTTTTTTTTCCTGATACTGGCATTAAACTTAGGGCCTTATAAATGTTAGGCAGGCATTCTCCCTTTCCCACTAAGCTACACATGTAGCCATTTTATTTCATTTTAATTAGTTCAGGGTCTCACTAAGTTGCCCAGGCAAGTAGAAGGGATTACAGACATGAGCCACTACACCTAGTCTGACACTTTAAAACTCGAGTTCTTAACATGTAGTGTTTCATATTATTTAGAAAATCTTGGGCTGGGGTTGTGGCTCAGTAGTAAAGTGCTTGCTCAGCATGTGTGAGGTACTGGGTTTGAGTCTCAGCACCCCATAGAAATAAATGAATAAAATAAAGGTTCAACTAAATATTTTTTTTAAAAAAGAAATTCTTACCAGTTGCCATTAAATAAATGAATCACACGGAGATTCTGTAAAGAATAAAGAGCTTTTTCTCTCTTAGGAAATATAAATATAAACAAGACAATTGATATGAATTTAAGTCTGTTCTGGGAATACCTTAAATTTCTAAATGTTTTTTCTCTATATTTAGAATTTAATAAAATAGAAACATGCATCTTTTGACTAGAAGATCCCAATAAGTGCTGCTAGGAATAGCAACTTAATTGCCCCCTCTAATTTTAAGGGGGTCCTGGATATCATGTGATTGACTATAGACCAGTAAATTCCAGGGCATGGGTTTGTCTAGGAGCCATCCCAAGTATAGGCATTATGGCTGTACCATGCATGTTGGGCAGCTTCCCCCTGAGTCTGCCCCACAGTTAAATTCACCTAGAATTGGACTCAGTCCCCAAAACTATATAAGGTGAAATCTTTTGTGAATTAGATCATTCTCAGAGGTCTAAAGGACTCCAAGAAACTGAGATAAAGATTAGGGTCATTTAGCTCTTTGAGGAAGCAATTCTTTGTATCCCCTCCTATTTGACTACCAAATCCATAGTGTTCCCAAAACCACTTTACACCAGAGTGAACTATTTGAATTGACACTTAAACTTAATTGACTATGTAGTATTGGTGAGAGCATAATTTTTTGGCATAACTTTTTTTGAATCTTGACAGATTTTATCAAACACCTTCATAAAATGCTTGTCTTTTGGCCCAGTGATTTCTTTTCTACAAGTCTAGGCTAATAAAATAACCAAGTGTATAATAATGATGATGAGCAAAAGGTAAATTTGAAAGAACTCAATATCAAACAGATGGCAGAACCAATTATAGTAAATCTATACATGAAATCCAACATAGGGGCTGGGGCTGTAGCTCATTGGTAGTCACCTGCCTCACACATGTGAGGCACTGGGTTCAATCCTCAGCACCCTATAAAAATAAATAAAGATATTGTGTCCAATTACAACTAAAACATTTTTTTTTAAAACCCAGCATAGTTCTTATTGTATATAGTACAGAGGTCTACAAACATGTTCATATGTTGTTGAGTCAAAAACATACCTGTTTATATGATTCCATTTGGGGAAAAATGTCTGTGAGTTTATATCCACACTTGCACATATGTATATAGACATTTAACAAATTGTCTGGATATTTATATTTCTAAACTGTTGGTAAATTCTGTCAATTCTACCTTGAAGGAATCCAGGACCTGGTCGTTTTTTACTGTACATATTGCTACTACCTTTATCAAGACCTTCTCACATCTTACCTAGATTATTTCAGTACCTTCCTAGTTAGTCAGTGTTCTTAGCCACAGTGAAAAAAAGGCGACTGTTTTAATTACTGCCAATTCACCGCAGTAGTTAAGGATGTTTGCAATGACAAGCATAATTTATTAAATTTCTCTTCTATTTTTTGAAATTTTTTTCATTTTTTAACATCTCATAAAATTTATTGCTAGTGTTTGCAAAGCCTATCTGTGTTTCTTTGTTGTTGTTTGGTTGGTTGGTTGGTTTTTGTGGTGCTGGGGATTGAACCCAGGGCCTTGTGCATGCGAGGCAAGCACTCTACCTACTGAGCTATATCCCTAGCCCCTGCAAAGCCTATCTGTAGTTGTGTTGGTTTATTGACACGGTTGAATCCAGTAACTCCATTTTATTGATAAACAGTTCATTTTACTAGTATACAAAATAAAAAAAGAAAGGATGTTAAGATTCTTATGACAAAAAAACATAAATACATAGAGTTATTGATTAATGTATCTAGAATACTTTCATGGGCCAAATACTTTGGATATCCATTATTGTATCTGGGACCAGATTAGATAAATTAGTTCTATGAGGCCTCTGACAGTTAATTAACTTCAGCAGTCCTTTACTCACTCATCTGTCACAGAGTTTCTTTTAAGCGGGTAAATATGAATCCACGAGAGATACCTCATGTTAAGAAAGGCAATGGTCCAAAATATAGATTTAGGAAGCACATAAAGTTAAAGGATAATTATTTTATCCACAGAACGAATCACTGTAGTGTAGTGCTTGCTTAAATTTTTTTTCAAGTCTAGTATATGTATAAAGTAATATTTAATTGTATTTGGTTCTAATAAAAAGAAATTGTCTTACAGATTTAAGAGAATAATTATGTTGGTGCTTATTGCAAAATACATACATAATCCAACTGGTTTCATCACCCAGAGATGGAAACATTTGAAAGAGAGCTTTGTTTTATCCAAACAACATTTTTCTCACAGATGGGGTCATCTCTCTTCTTGCTGTATAAACTCATCAGGAAACCCATCTTTAGCCTTTTATAACCTAACTAACCCTGTTCATAATTTTGTTTTGTGCATTGCTTGCTGGGCTTTCCAGTGATGGAATACTAGTTAGACACATAGGGTTTCCTTCTTCCTTGGGCTCTTTGTCCTAATGGGAGGAAACCCTTAGATCTGGACCAAGACAAATTAAAGGGAAAAGACTCATCCTTGGTGAAATGCAAAGTAGACTAAATTCTCTGCCTTCCAGGAAATTCTTCATCCAACAAAATTACTTTTTCCCCTTTGTTGTGCAAAGGGAACATGGAAACACTGACACTATACAGTATAATCCACCATCTTTCCTACCCCCATACCCCCTACCTTCCCCTCCCACACCTTTGCCCTGTCTAGCATTTGTCTAATCCTCCAATGCTCCCCACCCCCAACCCCATCATGATCAACACTCTTATATCAGAGAAAACATTCAGCATTTGGTTTTTTGAGGTCAGCTAACTTCATTTAGCATTATATTCTCCCACTCCATCCATTTACCTGCAGATGCCATGATTTTATTCTCTTTTAATGCTGAATAATATTTCATTATGTATATATACACCACATTTTCTTTATCCATTCATCTACTGAAGGATATCTAGGTTTCTTCCACAGTTTAGCTATCGTGAATTGTGCTGCTACACCCTAAGTACATGTTTGAAGACACGAATGGTATAACTCTACTTTGTATACAACCAAAGATATGAAAAATTGTGCTCTATATGTGTAATATGAATTGTAATGCATTCTGCTGTCATATATAACAAATTAGAATAAAAATTTTAAAAGTTTTTTTTAAAAAGTAATCTAAAATAATGTCTAGTGAAGATAGGCATAAAAACAGCAAAATTCCTATTCTCAGTCCTCTTGCCATTGAGCAGAACATTGTGCTTAGTTGGATCATGCACTGCTAGAATACATTGTGGAAAGGATCCCCTGTTACTCTCCCTGTAATTAAACATCTTGTTCAGCAAATAAGATACACATATGTTTATAAACAAGAATACATTTAGAGCAGCTGCAGTCCAATAGAAGGGATAAGCATATAAAAATAAGGATCAGTATATTTTAAAATTACATCTTAACCCCCATATGTAACTAAGTATTGTTTCCCTCAAAATAGTTTTCCAACCGGGGGGCATATGCCTGTAATCCCAGCAACTCGGGAGGCTGAGATAGGAGGATTGAGAGTTCAAAGCCAGCCTCAGCAAAAGCGAAGTGCTAAGCAACTCTATGAGACCCTGACTCTAAATAAAATATAAAATGGGGCTGGGATAAGGCTCAGTGGTTGAGTACCCCTGAGTTCAAAAAAGAAAAATAGTTTTCCTCCTTTCCTTCTGTATTTTTCCTCCCTGTGTACACACATCATTTAATCAAGGACTAAAAAAAAACTTTGCATACTAAGTCAGTATTCTTCAACTTCCAAATTGTTAAATGAAGGTTTCTATGGTTTTTTTCTGGATTTGTTTGTTTTTATGGATATTTTTTGGTTTTCCCCAAGAGATTTAGGAAAGAAGATATCTACATCTTCCAGATATGGCTGAAATTTCCCAGTCATTTATTTTATTATTTTTATTATTCTTCAAACTAGTCACTTGAGCCTATATTTTTATCGGGTTTGTAGTCATAGTGATAATCATTTTTTTTTAATATTTATTTTTTAGTTGTAGTTGGACACAATACCTTTATTTTATTTATTTATTTTTATGTGGTGCTAAGGATTGAACCCAGGGCCTTGCACATGCTAGGTGAGTGCTCTGCCACTGAGCCACAACCCTAGCCCCTGGTAATCATTTAATTTTAACAATTTTTGACTTTTTCCTATTGTTAAATATTTCACATTTAATTCAAATTATTAGAAAAAGGTTCCAGGCAGGGACTGGATGAGTGTTCTTCAAAATGTGCCTGAAAGTAGAACTAGAAATGAGGGAAGGGAGCTGGTGGTCAAGTTGGTAGTTTAGTAATTTCCTAGCATGCCTGAGATTCTGGATTCAATTTTCAGCACTGGAAGAGAGAGAGAGATAGAGACAGACACACAGAGAGACACATTAGACAGATACATTGGTGGGGGGGGAGTAGGAAAAGGGAAAAACACTTTATAAAAAGAAATGGCTTGAGGCTGAGGGTAGAAACCCATAAGTTCAAGGCTGGCAACTTGGTGAGACCCTCTCAAAATAAAAAGGATTTGGGGTGTAGCTCAATGGTAAAGCACCCCTAGGTTCTGTCTCCATTATTAAAAAAAAAAAAAAAAGCCAGATACAAATATTTTAGTCTATGGGCCATAATTTCTCTGTTGCAACTATTTAACTGCTCTTATATCGGAAACATAACCATAGATAATAAATAAACTGCTAGCTAGTAAGTCCATGTTTACTGACACTTGCTTCAGACTTATAATTGTTTCTTACAAAATTTTATTAGAAATGGTATGTATATTTCACAGTTCCAGTGTCCTTGAATGTCTTCATTGTTAATATAGGTAAAAAAATGATTTCACTCTTGTAGAATTCTTAGAATATAAGGTTTTCCCCTCAAAACTCTAGAACTTGCTCTGTAGTTTTCAAGTGTGGAGGAGAATTATGATGTAATCTAATACTTTGTTTTTCTCCTGATTTAGGATTTATCATTTTACCAGGGGAAATTTTTTTCCTATGTTAAAGGAGCAAAACTAAGAAAAACTGGATGAATGCATTTGCATACCAGGAACTTTAGCTATTTCAAATTAGCTTATTGTTATTTCCTCACTAAGGAAATTTCTAGATACTGTATTCCCAAAATCAGTAATGAAAATGTCTGTTCATTTTGCCATTTCTAATTGCATATTACATGGGAAAATATATTTTTAAAAATTATTTTCTTTCTTCTCCACTCCCTCTCCCCCAGTACTGGGGAGTGAACCCAGAGATGCTGTACCACATCCCCAGCCCTTTTCATTTTTAATTTTAAGACATGAATTCACTCAGTTGCCTGAGGGTGCTTTGAACTTGAGATCTTCTTGCCTCAGCTCCCAAGTAGCTTGAATTATAGGCATGTACCACACAAACAAGATACTATTTCAGTTATGCAATTTGGTCCTTCTTTGGTGTAGTTTAGTGGGAGTATATAGTCGTACAGCTGCAGAAATTATATTTAGGAAATATTTTAATTAATTTACTTATGTTTGAATGCACTCACTAAATGATAAGAAATTGAAACTTGTGGCATAGTTAAAAAGTTGTTATAGTGTTTTAGTTGTCATTCTAGCACAACCCAAAGAGAGAAACTTAATTTAAATTTTGTTTCATAACACAATGTATTCTGTAACCAATTATAATCCCAATTGTTGTTTTGTTTTACATTTTCTTTTTTTTCCCTGTGCCTTACAGTTGTCAAACAGTACCCAAAAAGACCTGATTGTAACCAGTCTTTAGTGGCACATACCTATAGTCCCAGTGATTGAAAGGCTGAGGCAGGAGGATCACAAATTTGAGGACAATCTCTGCAACTTGCCAAGATTCAATCTCCAAAATAAAAAATAAAAAGGGATAGGGATGAGGCTTAGTGGTAAAGCACCCCTGGGCTTAATCTCTAGTACTGGGGGGGAGGGGGAAAGATCTAATTATTAAAGGAAAGATGGTGGCAAATCATGCTGAATAATATTTTAAGTGTGATCAAGCTCTGAATCCGGAAGAGTTAAACTCCTCACACCACCTTATGGCCACAGTGAAAATTTATTTTATTTATTTATTTATTTTAATATTTATTTTTTAGGTATAGATGGACACAACACAATGTCTTTATTTTTTATGTGGTGCTGAGGATCAAACCAGGGTCCTGCCCGTGTGAGGCGAGCGCTCTACCACTGAGCCACAATCCCAGCCCCGAAAATTTATTTTTTAAGCTTAAACTAGATAAGGCTCCAGAGCAGAGCTTTCAGTGGTGAATGACTGCCTCAGAAAGAATGTAATCAGTGCTGGATGGCAATAAAACCCAAAACTTCGGGAGCTGACTTGGGGAGCATAGAACCTCCATGCTACATTCCCTTTCTCCATCCTTCCCTAGAAGCCAAAGTGCCAGCAAACTTTTACATCAGGGTGGCTGATTGTGAAAAACAAGCGAGCAGGCCCAAGCTAGGGAAACTCCTGACTTTTAGTGAACTTTCTCCTTCAGACAGGTCTGGAGATCAAGAACTCTCAGTAACAGCAATGCACAGCCTGGTAGGCCCACTGCTACGGGCCACTGCAGCTGTCAGTATCAAGGCTGCTCCGTGCCATAAAATAGATTACATCAGGAGGTAAAGGTGCCATGGATGGCAGCAAGACCATCTGGAATGATCAGGGGCTCAAAGCCAAAGATGGGAGAACCAGTTGGGAAAGAGGAAAGCAGAATCTGTAGCAGACTAGGCTCAGGGGAGCTCACAATATTGGTGAAATCCTATAAGCATGAAGGTCCTTTAAGGCCTGTCAAGCAAAACCATAAGAAAGGGGACATTTTCTTGCTCTACCTCCTTGTCTGCTGTGTCAGTCCAGATCTCTGGGCTGGAGGAGTTCAGCATAGAGACTAGTAGGTCTGTCTGTGTCTGTCACTGGACCCTCCTCAGCTCTGCTCCTACAGTTCCCTCAGATCTCTCACCATCCTTAAGCAGCAGAGCCTGGGAACATTCTAGGACATACAAGGCATCCTGGATCCTATCCCAAAGAAAATTGCCTGGGGTCATGAGCATAATGGGTTATTTGTACAGTCAATGTTTTTAAATGCCTTTATTTGTTTATTTTTATGTGGTGCTAAGGATCAAACCCAGTGCCTCACACATGCTAAGCAAGTGCTCTGCCACTGAGCCATAGCCACAGCCACAGCCCTACTTGTACAATTAAGATAGTAGAGACTCCAACTCTTGAGTCTTCACATAAGAACAGGGGGCCTCAAATATCTGGCTGTAGGAAATAGTGATGAGCTATTTCCTACTTTTTTTTCTTTGAGCATCCCTTCCAAATGTCTCTCTATAGCTGTATGACTTTGGTCAATTTCCAGGGAGGGGCCTGAAAGTCCTCAGCTCACCACAGTTTAGGAACACCAAGGTTCCTACTGGAGAAGGGGCTGTCCCTTCTGGTAGACTTTCTACCTCAATAGTCGGTGGCAGAGAAGATATGGGCCCATAGATGTTTCAGGGCACTGACTGGGCAGAGTGGTTTAGCTAGTTGTACTGGATCATTTCTGGACTTGGAAAAGATACTCATTAGTACAATGTGTGGATCTAGTCAAGATCTGAAAGCTTGCTGGTCAATGGTAAGATTGCTTTGCAATAATTACATGATGTCCAATCCAAGTCTCCACGTGGGACTTGAGTACTAACCTTGAAATGATGAATCCACAATAGGTGACCTTAGCACAGGCACTGTGCACAGCAGGATGTGCAGCAGTAGTCCAGCAGTTAGCCTCCCATGATTGGAAGGACTCAGCTGGCCCCATCTGTTTTCCTGAAGTGACCTCCTTTGCCTGACAACTATAGAAACACAACACTCTAGGCAAGAGCATGACTATCCACCATGTAGCTCAAGGACCAACACTTTCATCGCCACCTCCATCTCTTCCTCAGAGGCTGGCTCCTATCTTCTAAGAAATATCAGTATAATATAAAATATAATATATTTATAATTGTTAGGGTTTGGATGTGAGGTGTCTCCCAAAAGCTCACATGTGAGACAATGCAATAGGGCTCAGAAGGGAAATGATTGGTTTGTGAGAGCCTTAAAATTATCAGTGGATTATTTTAATAATCCTAATGGGATTAACTGGTGGCTGGAGGCAGGTGGGTGGGGCTGTGGTTTGTTGTGGGCATGGTCATGGGGTATGTATTTTGTATCTGGAGAGTGGAGTTTGTCTATCTGCTTTCTGATCATCATGTGAGCTGCTTCCCTCTGCCACACTCTCCTGCCATGATGGTCTGCCTTACCTCTAACCACAAAGAATTGAGCACACCTTCTGTGGACTAAGATCTCTGAAACTGTGAACCGTCAAATAAACTTTTGCTCCTCTTCAGTTCTTCTGGTCTGGTCCATTAGTCACAGCATGAAAAAGCTGACTAAAACAATAATGTATAATTATAGTATAAGTCCTGAATAACCATCTGGGTGGTATGGTTGATACCCTCTTCCAACTGCCTTTCTGCCTCAGGCCTCAGAGGGCAGGTGACTGTTGGGATGAGGCATTCTTACCTGTAGTTATCTGTAGCCCCTGCAGTGGTGTTGGAGCCCAGCCTTCCTCTCAGCAACACTAGCAATGCAAATGGAAGGTACAGAAGCAAACTTTGACCAAAAGGTGACTGACCAAGAGCCAACCAAAGAAGATCCCCCAGCCACCAGCTCTAGGAACTCAGCAAGCTATTGAGGCCACAGCTGGACCCACCTGAGTTCAAGAATGAGGCCACTTTCTTTGCCTTCGTGGCTTAAAGGACCAGGTGGCTCCCCCACACAATTGCCCTTTTTCTGTTTTTCTTCCAAATTGGGGAAGAGGATATGACTGTGTCCTGGATACGAGGAAATCTGAAGCGCTGTTCAGAGAACCAGCCAGGGTTCTAGGCCTTTGAAGCCCCGCAAGCACTATAGAGCAATAGCAGCAACCCTGCTTCTCCCTCCACCCCACCAAAAGAGCCCCTTCCAGCAGAGACACTGCTTTTGAAGAAAGTTCAAAAAAACCTGATAGATTATCAGAGTATACTATAAAATAATTACTACCCAAAACAAAATCCAATATCAACAGGCAACCTAGGTCAGTGAAAAGAAAATCAGTCCGCTATTGCTTAAGTGTTAGGATATTTTCTTTTTGCATAGTATTTTTCTGCAGCTAAGTCATCCCAAGGAAGTGCTATACTACAACACATTGGACCATGGGGACTTTCCCCCAACTCTGTATGAAGGACAGAAAAATTTCCTCCAGACTTTACCTAACTGTCATATCTTAAAGCATTCAGAAAAATTGAGGAAGGGGCATATTTTGTGGGAGAGGGATACCAGGGATTGAACTCAGGGGCACTCAACCACTGAGCCATGTTCCCAACCCTATTTTGTATTTTATTTAGAGTCAGGGTCTCACCAAGTTGCTTAGAGCCTCGCTTTTGCTGAGGCTGGCTTTGAACTCCTCCTGCCCCTGCCTCCTGAGCAGCTGGGATTACAGGCATATGCCACCATCCTCAGCAGGAAGGGGAATTTTTTAAAAATACTTTTGTTTTATTTATTTTTATGTGGTTCTGAGGATCAAACCCAGTGCTAGGCTAGCATGTGCTAGGCTAGCATTCTACCACTGAGCCATAACCCCAGCCCAGGAAGGAGCATTTTTTAAAATCAAATCTTAAAAAGAGTTTTCTCTTCCAACCCTCAGCCTGAATATTATGTAGAAAGCAAGATACCAGCACATTATATATTAATGCCAGTCCATTATTCTGCAAAAATGCAGTCCTGTTCTAGAAAGCACATTATGTCCAGAGTTAACTCTATCTAGGCTATTACACTTACAGAAGGCATTGACCATTTAAGGTGCCCCAGAGGGGCTGGTGATGTAACTCAGTGGTAGAATGCTTGCCTAGCATGTGGTAGGCCCTGAGTTAAATCTCCAGTGCCACAAGAAGAAGAACGGGAAGGAGGGGAGAAACAGAAGGAGGAGGAAGAAAAAGTAGTAGTAGTAGTAGTAGTAGTAGTAGTAGTAGTAGTAGAAGTAGAAGTAAAATACCTCAGAAGAGGGTTGTTAGCATGTTGATCTGGAAGCAGATTCTGAGAAGACTTTAGTAGAGACATGATAATAGTTTGTATTTATTTGGTGGGAACAAAGCAGATGTGGTATTTTTCTCTAGAAAATTAAACTTTTACAATTTGTAGGCACTACAAAGAGTAGGTTTAGGCTCTGCTTATTTAATATTGTCAACAGTGCTTAAGTCTTAAGTGGTGACTTATGTGTGAAATAATCAGAGGCTGTGTGATCACCCATGTAATATCAGTAGAATAGTCAAATCATTGAATGGAGGATTATAATCTAAAGTTTTTCCTAACTCAGAATTCTCTATTGCTGCATGTTAATGACTTCATTTATCCAACAGCAGCATTTTAAAACAGGGATGAATACAAGTAGAGTTTTTGGTTAAAGAATCAAACCAACAGAAAATGAAAACCTTGTTTAAAATGTAATCTATTCATTTTTTTCATCATTCTGTCAGAAAGGAATTTAAAGCAGCAAATGACTTGTTATATTGTTGGAAGACCCAGAATTAGAGTTCTAGCCCTGTGCATTTTCTATTAAAGGACAGCTAGTGAAAGAGACCTAAAAGTTTCAGGACAGCTTCTGTTGTTGCTATCTGATTATTTGACTTAACTACACATAGAAAAAGATGCTTTTTTTATTATTATTAAAGCAAAGTAGAAAAATTGTGCCTCAGGGAAGTTCAGAGGTATTGTTAATGGGTAGATAATATTGTAAAAATGGACTCTTAACAGAACAGACATAATGTAGCTCTGCGTCCTAGTAGCAAAAATTATGATGTAAATTTTAATCATTTCCCTATATGGTAAGACCATTTGGAAATTATGTGGCTTTCCAAATATTATTTTTAGCAGGAGGAGGCCTCACTGTTCACTGTATAAGTACCCCAGAATTAAGAGTTTTTCAGAACTTTTATATAAATCCACAATATCTTCAGACTTTCAAAATAACTAGATTAAAAAATTATCCTGAAACCTACATTTAAAAGTAAACAGATATTTACAAGAAAATTATTCAAAATCATATTCTGTATAGTGTATTTCACTTCAGACAAGCTGGTTTTGGTCTTTTCTGTCTCATCTGCTTTGATGTGATCAGGAAGTGAAGATTGAATATGCTGTGAGGGACCACCTTCTGGAAGGACCTTCCCTCATAGACTGGTGAGACCTTAATGGGAATATTCAAGATTGCCGTCCAGCTTGCCTCAGCAGAGACCAGAGCACAGGAGCACAGCCTCTAGACGGTCCTCACATTACTTTAATAAGCACTTAAGAGTAACTCCTCATACAGCACACAATCTACAAGAAACTAAAAAGACAGAGAAACATCAGGCAGTACAAGGTGTGCTTTTTTCAGTAAAATTAATTTAACCTTAGTTATAGAAGGAAGTAATAACTGTGATTTGCTAGAATGACCAAGTCATTTAAATGATCTGGGCACATGCCTTTGTGGAACTCGCAGGACAGTAGACATAAAAGATTATGATAAGCTCAAAGTTTGTTTATTTATTTTTTAGTTTTGGTGCTGGGAATTGAACCCAGGGACATTAAACCACTTTGTCACATCCCTAGCCCTTTTTCTTTTTAAAACAGGGTCTCACTAAATTGTTTAGGGCCTTGCTAAATTGCTGAGACTGGCTTTGAACTTGTGATTCTCCTGCCTCAGCCCCTGGAGCTGCTAGGATTATAGGCATAAGCCCCCGCACCTGGTTTAAGCTCAAATTTTAAACATCCTGCATATCCTGTGTCATCAGCGGAGATAAGTTATGTGAATGCTGCTTTAATTCCTATATGGGAACATTTTTACCTGGTTCTCAGTGATACATATTTTTTCTGTTTCTGTTAACTTAAACTGTATTCCTCCTAGTGTTGTCATACCATTTCACTGCTTTTCCTCTTCCCTGCACCTGAAGTATTGGTTTCTGCCTGCATTTTACCCTTTCCTTACCTCTCAGTTCTCTTTGGGTAACTTCATGTCAGGTTGTTCACAACTAACCATATATATGTCAGTAACTTCCATCTTTACGCTCTTTCTTTAACCTTCGATTCATATTTCTTTCATCTCCTGAACATCTCCATCTGAATATGCTGTGGACCCCTTGAATTCAGCAGATCCCATCTGAACTATTATATTTTTCAGACATTTTACCTCTATTTTATTTCTTGGTAAATGACATGCAAGCTACTCAGTATCTTAGCCAGTTATGCTGTCATCCCTTTTCACCTTCAACCCATCACAGCTAACTAATCATTAAGTTATATAATTTCTGCCTTCTTAAGATATTTCAAATTTGTTTCAAAATTCCTCTCCATTACCACCACCATCATCTCAGTTCACATTTTAGCATTTACAAGAGCTTCTGTAATCTTCACTGAAACTGGCTCTTCTTTTCCAACTCATCCTTCACAGGTAGCCAGAGAAGTCCTTTATAAAGGCCTCATTATGTCACTGTCCTATCTAGAACCTTCAGTGGGTTCATATTTTCTGCTGTTAAAATGGCAAATATCTGCAGAGTTTAGGCACATAATATATATGAGTGAAGTGAGCCAAGTGTGAGACTTAGGAAAGAATAGGAGAGTATACTCTGATAAAGAGATTCATATTCAGAATTTTGAAAGACATGACAAACCTATCTGAGTCTAATGTTGTCTATGGGTCTCCAATTAGGATAGCCGATTAGTGAGCATGATATGGTGTGCTTCTTTGATATCAATTATCTCCTTTTGATAAACAACTTGGAACTCTCAGCTTTTGCAGAGACTAATGCAAACAGTCATGTTTTATTGTTGTTTTTGTAGGTCAAAAAATATAAAGAGTGTACATATCTACATATATAAGATTTCTGTATTTGTGTCAGAGGTCAAGGAGCATAGTGAGATGTTTTTGTAGGCTTTGGAGTCACTATTGTTCTAAGTCCCATTCCCATTTCTTCCACATTTTATCTGTGTGATTTTAAGCTAATCATTTAACTGCTTTGAGCCTCCCTTTCCCCCATTTAAAAAATAAAGAAATAAAAACTTTCAGGATTGAAAGTAGTACAAAATCGCATGATAAACAGGTTGAAATTTTCTAGCTCAATGCTTGGCACATAGTAACTTCTCATTAACAGATTATTTTTATAAAGGTAGGAAAATTTTGAGAAGTGGCAATAAATAGACAAAAATTTTATTCTCTCAGCTGTATCCTTTCTAGCAATTGTAGTTGTGGTCCAAAGTAGAGCAAATCTATTGGAAGTCAACAGAAAATAAAGCTGACAGACACGTGTTTCACTCAGGCAACTAAAACCAGGAACTTACCAACCTAGCTGGCTAGCCATATGAAAATGAAATTTAAACCCTGAAGATACTATTGAGAAATTCATAAGCAAGGTATATGGATGCTCTATAACCATGCATAACGCACAAAGGTCATTCATCTTTTTTTGTCCACATCTAATCTTTACATTTTTTAGTAAAAATAATATTAACTGAAATTTTAATTTAATGGTATTAGGATATATATAGGGTATTTATTTTAGCTTATTCTCTTAAGCTATATAGACTGGAAGCACCAAAGTAAGGATGTCAACAACTTAGTTTTATTCACTAGAACATTTAGCATGGTAAGGGAGGAAGACTATTAAATTTGTTTTATTGAAGTGAATAAAGTATATTAATTTTATTTTGATTGATCCCAGAACACTAAAGAATTATTGAAAAGTTTTTATCATTCACTTAATGGAAAGAAAATATATTCTATCTTGTCATGTTTCTCATGTTTTTATTTTGTGTTTTGAACTTTAGGTTAATTTTAACATTTAAAGGTACTTTACTCAGTATACACCGATACGATTGTTTTCAGTATGCTGTTCTGCCCTACCACAACTGTAGTGGCAATAAGTAAACTAGTATAAGAAAACAGTTTGACATCCTTGTTGTCAGAATAATATGTACAGAGCTCCTGGTTGTATTTAAAATGGAGGGACTAGAAAGTTAGTTTGTTTTAAAGACAAAACAAAGACTTAGACTGAAAGCTTCTTGCTTTGTGGCAGTTTGTCTCACCCTAGACACATTTTCTTGCCTAAATAAATAATACTCAATTTAAGCAACTAAGCAATAACAATATCTAATAGTTTCAGTAGTAGAGTATGTGCCTGGCAAGCATGAAGCCCTGATTTCATCCCACAGCATCTAAAAGAAAAAATTGGAATGTTGTACAGTTAAGAGGATGGTGTCTAAAAAGCAAAGGTGAAGTATTTAAGAAAAAGCATTGAAACACAAAGATAGACAATTACTGTCTTTACTGGCTGCAGTAACTCTTTTTAGTTTTAAGGAGTATTACTGAAAGGTAGAACTAAATAAACTCTGTGTTACTGTTTTGTTTTGTTTTTTTCCTGGTGCTAGGGATTGAACCCAGCGGCACTTAATTACTGAGCCACATCTCCAGCTTTTTTTTAAATTTTTTTTTTTTAAATTTAGAGATAGGGTCTCACTGAGTTGCTTAGAGCCTCACTAAGTTGCTGAGACTGGCTTTGAACTTATGATCCTCTTGCCTCAGCCTCCAGAGCCTCTGTGTCATTTTCTGACATGGGTGTTATATTTCAGTGTTTAACCATTTGTTTTTCTTAAATGATTTTTTTATCAATGCCTTCTAAATATATTTTTCCTCCCTCCTGTTTCCCTTTCTGCTTTTCTTGCAGCTCCTCAAAGAAATTTTGAAATTGCCTTCAAGATGTTTGACTTGAATGGAGATGGAGAAGTAGACATGGAGGAGTTTGAGCAGGCAAGTTGTTCTGGCAAGTTCCTCAAATACATTGTTATTTAGTGCTGGGAATTATACTTCAGTGGTAAAGTACTAGCCTAGATGTACAAACCCTTGGTTCAATCCCTAGCATCACAAAAAAGAAAAAAAAAAAAGAGGCAATAAGTACATTAACATATAAAACACATTTTCATGTGGATTAGGTTTAATAAAGGATTTAAAAGTAATCTCAACTTTAATTATTTTTTAAGTCTAAAAGTAGTGATGGATTTATGTTTAAATCTGTATATTATGATTAAATGTCTAATCAAAATGGTAATAATGGCTGTTGTTGATAATTTACATACATTACATACATTATCTCTCATCCTTATACTAGTCCTGTAAATATAAGGAATATTGCCCACATTTTAAGGGCATTACTATTATTTGCATGTATATTGTTAAATTAGGTATGTGTGAGGCTAACGGCTAATATTTCTACTCAAGACATTCATCAAATGCCTTCTATATGTATTTTCGTTTGAAGACAAAAAAATTTCTAAATTCTTGAGTTTTATTAATACTCTACCAATGAGCTACATCTCAAGCCCTTTTTAATTTTTATTTTGAGACAGGGTTTCTTCAAGTTGCTGAGGCTGGCCTCTGACTTGGAATACTCCTGCCTTAGCCTCCCAAATTTCTGGGATTATAGGTGTGTGCCACTGCATAAGTCTATAGACTTGCCTTTAAAAATTCATTTACATAGGTAGGCCACTGTTTCTGGTCCCAAGAATTATTGTTTCTCAAAGATTGAACAAATTTCCCATGTCTTCTTAGAGTATTATTTCATTACCACCTTTGTGTTTTATGTATCATTGTAATAAATGTGTTTTCTTAGATGTTAAGAATTTGCCAGGCACAATGACTCATACTTGTAATCCCATAATTTGGGAGGCTGAGACAGGAGGATCCCAAGTTCAAGGCTAGCCTCAGCAATTTAGCAAGACCCTGTCTCAAAATTTAAAAAAATAAAAAGAGCTGGGGATGTGGCTCAGTGGTAGAGGGTCCGTGGGTTCAAACCCAAGTATAAAAAAAAAAAAGAAGGAATGAGAGGGAGAGGAGGAAGGGGAGAAAAAGTCATCTGAAATGTGGAAGACACAGTTGTGAAGTTTATGATTGTCCTGTTTGTACGAGTGAGTCCCCCCAAAACAAATATTTTTTTCTGGAGGGAAATTTTTCTGAGAACATCCAATTATAAAGGTGTCAGGCCGTGTGTGTTAGATTTTGGGTTCTGCTACTTGCTAGCCACTTGACATTGAACAAGTGAGATTGAATACAACTCTCTGGGCCTCAATCTCCTCATGTATCAAAGAAGGATAATAGTAGGACTTGCCCCACAAGATTGTTGTTATGCATTAAAAGAGATAATGGTTGGGGTTGGGGATGTGGCTCAAGTGGTAGCACATTCGTCCGGCATGCATGAGGCACTGGGTTCAATCCTCAGCACCACATAAAAATAAAGATATTGGGTCCACCTAAGGAAACTAAAAATATATATATGTATATTAAAAAAGAGATAATGGTTGACTGGTACAGGCACAGAATAAATAATACTTATTCTTTTCTATGCTTTCCCACTTTCATGATGTTTTTCTGGGGTGCGGGTTTGATTCTGCTTTAGGTTCAGAGCATCATTCGCTCTCAAACCAGCATGGGTATGCGTCACAGAGATCGTCCTACTACTGGTAACACCCTCAAGTCTGGGTTATGTTCAGCCCTCACAACCTATTTTTTTGGAGCTGATCTCAAGGGGAAACTGACCATCAAAAACTTCCTTGAATTTCAGCGTAAACTTCAGCATGATGTTTTGAAGCTAGAGGTAGGTATTTCTTGGACTGCAGGAGATCCCTCATGCATGTATGTAGAGCCACTGGGTTAGGAGGGCCTATACTGTACATATTCTTTCAATCCATCCCCAGCTGATTGATTTGGACCTAATCAGTGATCTAGAGACCAACAGGGAAGTAAGTACATATCCTGTGAAAATATCATGGAGTAATGTGGTCCTACAACTGAAAATCAAAAAGTCTATATTGTAAATGATAGTTGTCTTTGGATACCATGCTTGAGGAAATAAAAGAATTGAGGGGTCACAGGAGTTCTTACACTGAGCATGTATCTGCAGTTTTGTTTATTGTGTGGAAGGCACTAGAAGGTAGAGATGGGGGTGGTGATAAATAGATCTATGAAAGTTTGCAAAGGTAATTATCAGCTATTAACACAGAATATAGAATAAAAATATATGTGTTCAAAGTTGTACACTGTCCTACAAGCTTACTTTTCCACTCAGAGTTTAGGCAGCCATACTCTTCAGTTTCTAGGCACCGCATTCTAAGATCATCGCCATTATCTACATGTGTATTTGTTGGATTAGGTACGTGTGAGGCTAATGGCTAATGTTTCTACTCAAGACATTTATCAAATGTCTTCTATATATACTTTTGTCTGGAGACAACAAATTCTCTAAATTCTTGAGTTTTATTGAAACTGCATCACACTATTGTTTCTCAACCTCTTTTATTCCATCAACTCTTACTTTAATATTACTTAGAATTTCAAAACATTAAATACTGAAACTAAAAGCACATGAAAATATTCTACTTCATTTTTAAGCCATGTTTATACTTATCTGCTCACTCGTCCCCCACCCAGTTCTGATTTACTGTTCCATGTTTTCATGCACTTGACTCAATTGAGACAGTTTGGAATGCTGTTTGATATTCATAATCTAGGAAAAAAGCAGGATGAATAATGTTAAAAATCAGATCAAACTTTGAAATATGCTTGTGTACTTGTTATTTTAAAATGATGTAATTAATATTCATAGAATTTACCTCAGAAAACAAAGTAATGGATTTCTACAATTTATGCCAAGCTCCTGGTGGAGGCTTTTGAAACCCCTGTAATAATTGGCAAGAACTGTACATATAGTAAAAGGTCAATAAATTTTTACCACACTGAGAAAGCTTTATAGCTTCCCTATTCAAATTCTCTTAGCACTGCTAGATAGATAGCTTCCCTCTGCCTGGCATAAAGCACGAGACCAAGTAAGCATTAGCAAAAGTGTTTGGATTTCAAAAAAATTTCTCTGCTGCATGCAGAGGAACACAACAATCTAAAATCACTGAAAAGATTTCAACAATAATTGAAGCAAAAATTATTGTTGTGTCAGCTCTCAGTTAACCAGAAATTTAATCATAATGCCTCATTACTAGTTAGTTGATATTTTGCTTTTTTTAGTTGTACATAAAAGAAAAACCACAGTACAATGGTTCTTGCCAATTATCTTGCCACAGTAAACAGTTGCAGGTGATGGAGTTCAAAATAGAACTTCATAGAATGAAGAATGATGCATTTAATGAACACTGGGTTTCCTAGAACATTATTTGTAAATGTTAAGGTTAGCACAGTTTGAGTATCTCTTACCAAAAATGTTTAGGACCAAAAGTGTTTTGGACTTTGAATTTGTTTTTATTTATTTGTTATTTTTCCATTTGGGGATATTTTCATGTGTAAATATTGAGTTATCTTGGGGAAGGATCCCAATCTACACGTGAAATTCATCTTGTTTTATATCCACCTCCTATACTGGCCTAAAAATAATTTTGTACAGTATTCTTAGTGTACCTGAGTTTTAACCCATCAAATAAGGTCAGATGTGGAATTTTCCATTTGTGGCATTTATAAAAGCTTCAGATTTTGGAGCACTTTGGATTTTTTATTTTTGGATTAGGGATACTCAACATATTTTCATTCTAGGGAAAGCAGATACTTCTCAGGGAATGAATTTGATTTTGTTCACTGTTTTATATATAAAATTACTAAAGATGCTGTAATAACAGATACATTTTTATATATGTATTATGTGTATACTATACATACATATGCATTGTGCTTAGCTTTGTGAAGTTTGCATTCTTAATGGAACATTCCAGTATATTTCTTAGAGTATAGAAGAAAGAAGTAGGCCTCATCCAATAACTGTTGTGTAAGGATTGCTTACGAGGCTTTAAGTTATATGCCTGGGTCCCTAGTATGCATATGCAGACTTGTCTTCTTTGGAAACATCATAGTGTAATCTGGAAACATAAATGATTTACTTTATTAATTATACAGTTAACTGTTGAACACAGAATATGAATCCATAAAATGTAGTTAGAGAGTAAAACATAAAGTAAGAAGGTACTTTTAACAAACTTTAAAGGACAACACATGGTCATGCTAGAGCTGAGCGGGTGCCAGCCCACCTACAGTCTAGCCTAATACTCATTCCTGGAAGTGCAAGTGGAATTCCAAAGGCAGAGCATAGGACTTGGGGCTTTCATCCAGAGATGCTATAGAAAAGATTGTGTAGATTGCTAGAGGGGTGAAAAATTATAAAGCAGATTAAGGACTTCATGCATATGTCCCTGCATATAATCTACACTCAAATGCAGAAGAAACATAAAAGTAGTCATGTTTAAGATACTTATTCTAAAAAGCAGTCTTGCATTTGACATTGATTTAGGATTATTTGTAGGCTTTGTACCAAGATGTACCAAGACTGGTCCTGTTTATCAGTCAGCAGCTCTTTATATGAGGTGACCAGTAGACATATAGTAATAATGTTCTATAAATGGCTATTAATCCTGAATCCATTCTTTCAATATAATGACACAGGCCCAGTGAGTAAATGCCTCTGTGTCCATAGCCCCCTTATTTAAAATTTTATCAGTTAGTACCGAATCTTCCCAACTAGCTTTGAATTCCTTTGAATAAGTGTGAATAGCAGAAAAAGCATCATTTTTGGTGCTAACGAGGCCTTGGTTAAAATTTTGCTTGAATCGTTTACTTGCTATGTGACGTCTGATGCATTATTTTTTTTTTCTTAGAGCCTCACCAATTCATAAAACCACAATGGTTAAATGAGGTGATATTTTATTATGGGCTGAATCATGTCCCTCCAAAGTACATATATTAAAGCCCTAACAACTAGTTTCTCAAAATATCACTATGTTTGAGATAGGGCCTTGAAAGAGGAGACTAAATTAAAAGGAGGACATTAGGGTGGGCCCTAATCTCTCTGGTGTCTTTGTTAAGGTGAGAAAATCTGGACCCCCAAAGAGACACCAGGTGGCAAGTGCATGAAAAGGCTGTCTTGTGGAGAAGCACTTAGGAGGCATTTGTAAGTCAAAAAGAAAAGCCTTAAAGGAAACTAATCCTGCTGGCACTTAGTTCTTGGACTTACAGCCTCTAGCACTGTGAGAAAGCTAATTTCTGTTGTTTAACAGCCACTGGTGTATGGAATTTTGTTATGGCAACCCTGTCACACTAATGTGCCACCTGGCATGTACTATACCTTTAATAAGTTATTTCAGGGGGTTTTTGTTTGTTTGTTTACCCCCTCTGCCATGGCATTAGACATATAGTAGATACCTAAATAGGTCATGATTTTAAAAGTGTTTTCTGAAAAAAAAAAAAAAAAAAACCTGGAAAATGGCAGCAATTTTTAGTTTTATAAAACACTTTTAACTTCATTTTTTTTAAAGAGAGAGAGAGAGAGAGAGAATTTTTTTAATATTTATTTTTCAGTTTTTGGTGGACACAACATCTTTGTTTGTATGTGGTGCTGAGGATCGAACCCGGGCCGCACGCATGCCAGGCAAGCGCGCTACCGCTTGAGCCACATCCCCAGCCCCTTTAACTTCATTTTTAAAAGTTTGAGTGGTTTATTCCTTCATTGAGAAACATCATAGTGTAATCTGGAAACATAAATGATTTACTTTATTAATTATACAGTATGAAATTTAATCTCATCTTCACAGCTAAGAGGAAACTGAAAAAGATTAATAAGTAATCTTATGTATTTCATGAGAATTTTATAAACTGTTATTTTTTATCTCTTACTATTTTTATTTCGTTACTTATCTACTATAAAATTTCAGATCAAGAAGATCTATTATGTTGTTTATTTTTTTACTCAGCAAGTAGCTTTGAGAGTCAAGAGAACGATTTTTATCTATGAAACATAATTCAGAGGTAACAAGGAAGAAGGAAGAATCTGTGAACATTTATTAAGTGCCTACTATGATCCAGGCACTTTACATATCTTATATGCCTTCTTTATTTTAATTCATCAACCCTGTCAGCTTTAGTGGTACTGTACCCATGATCCAGATGTAGAAATTAAAGCTCAAAGAGGTGAAAGGCACAGAACAATTATATGGTGGAACTATGATTCCAACTCACATCTGTTCCACACTGCCTTTTAGATCGAACTATTTCTTCTCTTTTTATAGTTAGGAGCATTAAAACATTTTTTTAAATAAGCCAATGATTTCCATGATTAAACGTAATTAAGTAGCTAGTTAGTATAACATCTTACAAATACAAAAGAACATTGCATTTCTTCTTGGTCATATGAGTGGCAAAGGAACTGGGAAAAGATAGACTATAGATATCCAAGAAATTTGATCTTCTTCTATCCCTAAAATTCAAGCTTTTTTTTTTTTTTTTTTGAGTCCCAAAGAAATAATTCGTAGAAACTTCATCTCAAACTAAAGGTAAAACACTTAATTCATATTATATTTGTTTTTTCTACCTTTTCTCTTTTTGGGAACTCAAAATAACATGGATTTGAAGGAATGATTTAAGAATACAAGGTTAGTTTTTAAAACACTTGAGGTTAAGAATTCCTTCTAAGGCTACCAAGAACTACTGAATTTGAGTGCCTTAGAGACAGGTGCCAAGTCTAATTCCAGTTAACATATTCATTGATTTCTTGACGAATATAGCAAGTAAGATGTCAGTCAAAAATGAAAGGTACTAAAAAGTCTTTGAAAAATTATGGTTAATTTTAATTTGGGGCAAGAAGGGGGAAAAGGAACTGTCATGTCAAAGGAAAGTAAAAACTAATTTATACAAAAAGAATCTAATTCTAGAATATACAACAAAGAAACTAAGTTGGGGTCCATATGCTTATTGCATAACCAAATTGTCACATTTTAAGAAGGCATGAGTATCAATTATCTTAAAGTAAACTAGATACAATTCAAAGAATAATAATGATTGTCTTATATTCCCAGTCTTAAAAAAAATAATAATATTGGGGGCTGGGGATTGTGGCTCAGTAGTAGAGTACTTGCTTAAAATGCATGAATCACTGAGTTCAATCCTCAGCATCACATAAAAATAAAATAAAGGAATTGTGTCCACCTACAACTAAAAATAATACATATATATAAATAATAATATCGAAGTTAACTGGATTCATTCGATCAAGAAGAGAAATAAAAGGGAAATATAAAGAACTATGCTAATTGTTCTTATCTGTCAATAAGAGTAGAGCAAATATAAATAAATAAGAGGACTGACTTAATTCTGTTGTTTTATTTTTGTTTTTGGTAATGGGGATTCAACCCAGGGCAACCCAGGGCCTCATGCATGCTAAGCAGCCGCTGTACCACTGAGTGGCATCTGCAGTCCAAGAGGGTTAATTTAAGTTAAATATTAAGTGACTTTTTAAAAGCTTGTAACTATAACTAGATGATTAAAAGTGCCTAAGGAGATTCTAGAATCATCTACGTTTTAAATCATCAAATTGACATCTTTGTACCCATCTCCTTAAATTTAGTGCTGAAGTAAAATTAATTCTGTCTTGCCCTAATGTAGCAACCCATACTAAGGGACAGACTTCAACTCCTTTGCTAACCAAAATATTATGGAAAAGAAGACCAGAAGGCAAAGGAACCTTTCAAGTAAATACTTGCTTGAAACTAGAACACTCTTGGAGTCCTCATAGCCCAGTTTTGTTTCATTTTTATTTTCTGGGAAAGGGACTATATTATGTAAACTCAGTGCTGAGAGTTCCCTCAATTAATTAATCCAAGAAATAATATGGGATTTGATTTTGTTTGATTCTTCTACTTTTGCCTCTACAAAGAAAAATATAGGTATTAATAAATTATTTAGTTTCTTCCATCCTAAGATGTTTTTAACTTGAATTTTCGAGAAATTAATAGAAGGGTTTATTAAAAATTACTTTACTTGTCTCTTTTAGACATTTTTAACTTTAACAAACCAAGTATATGTTTAAAGGAAAAAAACCTATTAAGATAACAATAACAACCTTCACTAGAGTAAATTGCAACTTTCATATTTATTACAAAAGCCAAAGTATTTTACTAGTGTATTTTTTTCTTAAAGGGGAGGAAAAAAAAGGTAAATCACTTAGCCAGCATAAACTGCTTTACCCTTACAAAACTTGGAAGAAAGACCATAACAGTCATTTTCCTAAATATAATAAAAGGGGAGGAAAAAAGACATCAGTTGCTTTCACTAGAAATTTATGTAGTTAAAATAGTATTACAAGTTTTAGGGAAATTAGAATTCTGATATAGCTACTCCCATTTCCCCCAGGAAACTCTTCTTGCCTCCTCAGCTGTGTCATTATTCCAAACATATAGAAAGTATTTTTAATTCTTTCTTACTTAAAATAATCTAATTTTGGTGCCGAAGTCCTCTAAAAATGAAGAAATCAGATCAGTAACATGATCCATACAACCTTGTAGTCTTTTTGTGAGGAATCAAGAGGTCTTTAAAAGAAATGATCATTATTTTTAAAAAATAGGTATGTCCGTATAAAGATAATAGAGTAAGAATTTAATTTTCTTCAATAGTTTTTTTTTTTTTTTTTCTTTTTTGAGATAGGGTCTTGCTATGTTGCCCAGGTTGGTCTTGAACTCGTAGACTCAAACAATCCTGACTTAACCTCTTGAATAGCTGGGACTATAGGCACACACCACTGTCCCCTAGTGTGGTCATGATTCTGAAGAGACATTAGCACTCTGAATCTGACCTTTCAGATTGATCATTAAAGTACATAAAACTGTTAGAGATTGATAATTTTTTTTTTGATTTGCAGATAACTTTGTAATACTTGGCAGTTTCCAGGATTTTCCTGTCATCAGTTATCTTTTAATGTTATAATCTAAGATCATTTTAAACTGGCCACAAGAAAAAAAAGCTTATAAATGAATCATGAGGATTTGATCTTTCTCCAGGAGAAACGTTTTCCCAGTCTATCATTCAAATATCCTTAGCAACCATTTTTTAAAACACAATGCTTTCAATGAATGAGCTCTGTGCCAGTTTTTTTTTTTTTTTTTTTTTTAATTTCATAGGTCATTTGTTTGGAATTCAGAATTCAGGTATAGTTAACTTTTTAGTCTCACATACAGCAGGATATACAGTTTTCAAAGTTAAAATGCAATACAGTAAAATGAAAAGTAATATAAAGGAAGATGATTGCAAATTTACAGACCAGTGTTTAATCTGAACATATTCTTGTACCTGTAGCAAATAGATAAAAATGTGTAGCAGTCTCAAGCATTTGAATAAGTTTGAGTACATACTACATAATAAAAATACTGGCTAACATTTCTTGAAAATTTACTGTGAACCAGGCACAGTTCATGTGCTCGATGTGCATTGTTTCATTTTATCCCCAACACTACGAGGATGGTCGTTTCATTATCCACATTTAATGAACTAACTGAGGCCACAAAGATTAAATAATTTGTCCAAGTCACACTACTAAACGTGGGCTGGGACTTGATTCCCCACGGTCTGACTCTTAACTACTAACTTACTAGAAACTCTGCTATATGTTCAAGATACAAAGATGAACAAGACATTGCATTGCCCCAGGAAGCTTGTAACAGTAAGATAAATGAATCAGAAATTCTTGCACAGTACTATTCATAATGCACAGGGGTAGAGACATGTGTATGATAAATGAAAGTATAAACTGGAACATATAAGTCAGTCTGAAGTAAGAGGACAGCTCGGGGGCATTGTCCCAGAGGTGGCATTATGTGAGTCAATCCTAACTTTGAAATTCTTTCTATCTAAAGAATAAGATGGCTAATTTTCATTTGTTCCTTGCTCCCTTGTAGAGAAGATGAGAATAGGCCGGGGAGCACTGAGTGACTCTGGGACTGAAGCCAGGAGAGAATGATAGAGAAAATGACCTTTCTTATCAAGTTTGTCCCAACCCAGGCTTGAATTGATGTATCCGCTAGGTGTTCTCATGCTGATAAAGGCACCCTGTGCCCTCAAATCCAGCTCTACAGAAATCATTAAAAAAAAAAAGATGAAAATTAGGGAGGAATCAAAGAAGAGAAACTTTCTCTAGGTTTCTCTTAAGACTTGGCTGGGCCTAAAAGCAGACCTATAGGTCTCTCGGTCAAACTTACAATGAGGAATCTTGAATAAAATAATGTCGAGGGTGTCTGAGGTCTTTTTGTTTTTTTCTCTCTTATAGCCATCTTTATCTGCATTTGCTTTTCAAAATTATAATCTTTAGTTTTTAAAAGATTTTTAAAGAATAGCTTTAGCCTCAGGTCTGCTCTAGAGCTGTAGAGCAGTCTAGGGAGTCTAGACAGTATGTTAGCAACCAGAGTCAGCTTGGCAATAATTTGGGAATAAATAATGCATTGCATTACATATGCCTGTTGAGTTCACACTCTGAACAAATGCCACTTCAGAGGGTCATATATTACATCAGGTTATTATCTTCTGAATTCACTTAGTGGCACAGAATGATTATTCGTCAAGTCTCTTTGATTTCTCGTTGTTTTTCTTATTGAATGCTTTTTCTCCCTCCCCACCCACACTCCCTTTTTTTGTTTTATATCAGTCTACCACTGCATTAGCATTATTGTTTTTTCTTATTAAGGTTTGGACTAATGAAATAAAAACTACTTATTTCTTAGCATGAGAGAGATCTGTGCAGAACAGAAGGAAAAACTGCATTCTATAGAAACACAGAGGCTAAAAGAAGGGAGGAAAGAAAAGATGGTGCTTCTTGGAAAACAAAAACAGAAGGCAGCAGCCAGATCTGAAGTGCTTTGTATGTTACGCTAGAGAGTGTAGACACTTGATCCTAAAAGCTAGATAGGGAACTGTTGAAAGTTTTAAAGAAGGAAGTAATATGTTCAGATTTAGATATTTGGAAAGATCACTCTAACAACACAATAATCAGCAAAAGAAAAAACCTATTAGATTTTGGGTTTGTACAGGAGAAAATAATAAGGTGGGCTTAGGAAAAAGGAAAGAGAAAGGATTGGTTTGAGACATCTTAAATGAAAGTTCTTCAAGAATTGGCAGTTGATACAAGAGAGAAAGTTATGTCTTTACTGAGATAGAGAACACAGAAGTGGGTTTGTAGAAGAAAGAGTTCTGCTTGGGATGTTTTGAGTTTGAAGTTTTTACGAGACATCTCCTAGAAGCAGTTGGATATACTGGATTTTGCATTCAAACTAGTAATACAGTTGAAAATACAGATATGGGATTTCAGCATAAGTGGGTCTGTGAATGCAGTGAAATTGGTGGGCTCATTCAATGACTGTGTATTTACCTGAACAAAAGAAATCCAGGGACAGAATTGTATTGTATAGAATAAGAGGAGTTTCTGAAGGATGGGTGTCAGACAGAGATCACCCTCATGTCCAACGGAAGAGTTGTAACACAAGAAAAGTGACAAGGAAATTGACGGTATTGGTGTGAGAGAATGCTTTGAAGAAGCTATAGGAAGTGTTTTCTGCTTCAATGTCATGTTCTTAAAGCAACTCTTACTGGACACCCTATTTAAAATCAGTCTTTTCCCCTATCAGGCATTCACGAGACAGTGAACTGTCTGGCTTGTTTACCTGTTTATCCCCTGGACCACATTTAACACAGCACACCATAAATATTTTTTCAAAAGTATAATCAGTATACCATAGTATAATAAATGCTATGTGGGGTGAATTAAAATTAGCAGGGTTAATTTAATTTACCAGTTCCTCCTATCCAAGGTAATTTGACTGATTTTATTTATTATTTCTACTTTTTTTAAATGAATCTGAATGCATTTTACCTTTGTGACCTTGGGATCCTTAATTGGTTATGTAGAATTAAGATAATCCCATCCTCACAGATTGGCAAAGAGTTCTTCTTGGATAAGAAAGTACCCAGTGCAGTAGTGGACATACATCATGAACTCTCAGAGCATTTGTTCATTTATTTATTCATGGTGGCCACTCATTTGTCATTTTAGTGTTGACTATCACAGTGCTTCACAGAGCATCTGGTGGTGTCTTGTGTGCTTCTCTTATTATTAGAAGACATGAAGGAAGCATCAGTAACCTGTATTCCTGGCATTTGTGTCCATTCTTGATAACTTTGCAGATCTGTAGCTTGATAACTCTGCAAAGTTATCAAGAATGGACACAAATGCCAGGAAGTATGGACACTTTTCAAACTTTGCAAAGTTTGAAAGACCATTAGAAAATTGCCAACTTTATAGTCATTATGTTGATTAGATTTTTAATCCCAAATTTCTCAAGCTCATGATTCACAGTATATCCAACTAGAAAAACAAATGAGGTGTAATTGAATTAATTGTGCTGGAAGATATCAGTCAGTGAGATGTTTCAATAAAATATTTTTTAAATTTCCATGTAACTCTATCATAATAGAAAAATAAATAGAGAAATAAAAGAAGAGCCAGGCATAATGGTGTGTGCCTGTATTTACAGCTCCTGGGGAGGCTGAAGCAGGGGTATTGCTTGAGCCCAGAAGTTCAAGGCCAGCCTGAACACAGAGCAATACCACTCTCTAGAAAATTAAGAAATATATAAGATATTAAGGAAGTTAATATGAAGTTGTTTCCTTGAGTATAGGATTAGGATTGATTACTTTATTGAACATCACATATAGAATTATTAATGCAAGCTGTTGCTGTTATCATTACTATGGATATTACTATGCTGCTGTTCTCCTTTCAGTAGAGGAATGGCTTTCATTAATTTCCTATGCTGTTAAATTTGGCCACTGAGCCAGGCACAGCGGCACATTCCTGTAATCCCAGCAGCTCACGAGGCAGAAGTAGGAGGATCACAAGTTCAAAGCCAGCCCAAGCAACTTAGTGAGGCCCTAAGCAATTTAATGAAACACACCCTATTTCAATTTTTTTTAATATTTATTTTTTAGTTTTAGGTGGACACAATATCTTTATTTTATTTTTTTATGTGGTGCTGATTATCGAACCCAGTGCCTCACATATGCTAGGCAAGCACACTACCAGTTGAGCCACATCCCCAACCCCCCGTCTCAAAATTAAAAAAAAAAAAAAAAAATTTAAGGGCTGAGGATGTGGCTTAGTGCCTAAATGCCCCTGGGTTCAATCCCTAGTACCAATAATAATAATAATAATAATAATAATAATAATAATGTTTTTGGAAGTATCACTTGGTACAGTGGAATTACCTTACTTATTTGGTGGTTTTGTGATGGTGCTTATCTCTGTCTTTAATAAAATGTTATGTGGGGTGGATTAAAATTAGCAGGGTTAATTTAATTTCCTCCTATCCAAGGTAATTTGACTGATTTTATGACTCCAGCTCTGATATTAATGTCGCCCACTAGTAGACATTGCTGCTCTTGCTCTAGTGGTTCTTTAGATAGAAAGCATGATAGTTTTTAACATCTCTTCTCTGAAACTGGAGCACTACAACTCTGTATTAGTTAAATATTACTGTGTAAGAAATTACTCTAAAACTTGATAACTTCAAACAAACATATCATAATTTCTAATCTACTACCAACTTTAACTAGATGGTTCTGTCTGTCTCTCATGAGGTTATAATCAAGATATCATCCAAAACTGTAGTCCGTTCAAAACTTAGCAAAGCTGGAAGATCCTCTTCCAAACTCACTTATATGGCTCCAGGCAAGAGACGTCAGTTCCTCACTCTGGGTGGGGGGGGTGTCTTTTCAGGCTCTCGTGACATGGCAACGACTTTTCACAGAGCAGAGAGTATGTGGCCCCGGGGAAGCACCTTCTTGTGTAACATGTGACATGTTATCACTTCTGTCATATTCTTTTGATAACAGACTGATTCTGGTCCATTGTGGGAAGGGACTACACAAGAGTATAGATGGAGTAGAACAACATTGGGGGCCATCTGTATACAGGCCACCACATATGTATACACTCACTGCCTTCCCCAGGATATGAGTGTGGCCTTAGGGGGGCTGTGCCAAGACTAGTGGCATTGACACACTAGCACCAATACTGCTATCTCGTGTACCTGGCACCGTCCTTCCCTTGCCCAGTGGTTACTCTTTCTACCCAGTGGTAATTTGAATTTAGATGCTTCATTGCCTTTCTGTACTAGCTGTACTGCTCAGGCTCACTGCAGTCCTTCGTGTTTCATTACCTTTAAATCTTGAGAATCCACCTACCCTTCCCTCCCAGCTTCTTGGTAGGATTTTAGCACTAGTTTCTCCTTGCATCATCAGACACACACAGCTTCATGTTTTAGGATGTAGACTATCCAGGTCCTTGTTATATTTCAGGCCCAGCCCCTTCCATCTTGAGAAATGTGCCCTCCTAAGTAGCTTTTGAATTGAATTAAATCTACAGAGTTCCTGGTTCCCACCCTACTGGGTAGAGGTTATAACACTATTATGCTGTACACTATTGTTTATTGCTGCTCTTAGTGGCAGAAATATTGGGCATTTTAAACTAATATCACTTTACATTGTTTTAGTTTCCATGCTTGTAATTTGTTCCCTCAATTTAAGGAAAATGTCAAGATCGCTTTGAAATTTAGTATTCATTATGAAAGTACCTTGTAGTTTTTTCTATAATATTTTGTAACTAATTTGAGAAATTCCCACTGTGACACATTGACAGTGTATTTAAAAGCCAACAGATTCCTTTTTTATTCCAGATTTAAGGGATTGTACTCTCATGATATGTGGAATATGACACAAAAACACTTGAATAATTTATGTTTTAATGACAGCTCTCTGGGTATCTGAAGTTTTTTATTTCTTTGATCTAATGAACCCTGAACTTTTAAGCAGAAACTAGCTACAATTTGATTATGCTCTTACATATTTCCAGTTATTCCTCTAGAAATATACTCTTCTCTTACCCATATGTTATACTAACCAAAGAAAATAGTAACAAAATCTGCTGTCCATCAGGAATTCCCCTATCCACTTATACTGAACTTGAGTTTTCAAGAAACTCCTAGCATTCTTCATTATATCACTTTATATCAGGTTGAACTTGACTGAGATTAGTTTTTAAATTTGAATCCTAAGTAATTCTGGGATTTTCCAGTGCTTGAGAATTTGTACTGGCTTGTCTCCTGATCTTACACTGACTTCAGAGAGCTCAAGTGTGTTTTCTTGTTTTGTTTATTTTTCTTTTCTCTACAGAGCAAAGAATATGTCTCTGCACCTTGTCTTAAAGGATACTGTGTTTTATTCTTGTGTTATCTGTGTATCTAAATTAAGTTTTATGGTTAACTTTTAATATATATATATATCTTTATGATCTGGCAGAGTTACAATAGCTGGGGGAGCAATCTCTGGTTTTCTTGTTTGTGAGTATATATAACCTCAAATGTAATGTTAATGTGTTTTGCATTCAGTTTCTGTCAAAGAGAAATAGTAAATTGTGGAGCTGCTTGATTTGGCGTGTATACTGAGCCCATTTATTTGAAAATGCAGTCATTAATTCACCAAAGCTAATCAGATTTTACATATACTTTGTCAACCATGCCCAGTATTCAACTTTGCCTAGTGAAATATAATTAATTTCAAGCTGGCATAATGGAACATAACCTTCTAATCCCCTCTAATGCTGCTTTATAGAGGTCAAAAGACTCACCTTTCAGCTAGGTTTTTTAGTAGTCACTAGGTTCATCTATTAGAGATCCTGAGAGCATAGTAAAAGTTACTTGATTTTAGTAAATGAGTACTGTTAGGCTATAATTAGTATATTTCAAACTGAAGTTACAAAATAGCTTCAAATATTTGAATATCTGCCTCTCTCTGCCAGCGTTAGCTGGTAAATATGTGACAGAGGACGTGCATTTTCCTCACTGTTACCATGGTGTCATAATTTTTGGCGTATTTAATTGGTTGACTCTGATGTAAAATAACTGATTAACTTCCTTTCTGCGTTGAAACCGAAAACAGTTGCCATATAATCTTGGCCTCTTGTCTCTGTGACCATCTCTGGTATTGCAAGGCCATGGATAGCTTGTGTACTCCCTAGGTAATTTGAAGCTTATTATTGCCTACTAGCTACATGACAACTAGAGAGGGAAAGGTGGATATTTGGATTATAGTAAAGGGATGGAATGAAGAATGACTAATATTAATATCTTCATCTTCTGTGTTGCATCTAGCTCTTCAGATCAAACACCTTGGAAAGTAGGGGACCTATGCTATCTTTGAGAACTCCAAGAGAAAAATGGAAGCAATTTATTTAATAGTTGCCACTGCCCGTGTTAGCTTATACTGATCATTCACACTGATGTGTCAGCTGTTGCAAGTCTAATAGAACCCCAAGAAGAGAAAACATTAAAAGCAATTTAAAGACCAGTGTGGTGGCTGTAATTCTGGCTTCTTAGGAGGCTGAGGCAGGAAGAGACAAGTTTGAGGCCAGCCTGGGCAACATAGTGAGACCCTGTCTCAAAATAAATTCTTGTTTAAAAAAGGTTAGTAATCCCAGAGACTCAGGAGACTGAAGCAGGAGGATGGCAAGTTCAAAGCCAGCCTCAGCAATGTAGTGAGGCCCTAAGAAACTTAGACTCTGTCTTAAAATTTAAAATAGCAACAACAAAAAAAGTGGGGGTGGGCTGGGGATGTAGCTCAGTGGGAAAGTGCCCTGGGATTCAATATCTCTAGTACCAAGAAAGTGGGTAGGGTAGAAGTTTGGGTGTGATGGTGCACACCTGAAATCCTAGCAACTCAGGAAGATGAGGCAGGGAAAAATCACAAGTTTGAGGTCAGTCATGGCAACTTAATGTCTCAAGGTAAAAAGGGCTGGGGATATAGCTCAGTAGTAGAATGTTTGCCCAACATGCATGAGACAGTGGTTTCAATCCATAAAAAAAAAAAAAAATGCCATTTAAGGTTTCAAGGAAGTGTGATTTTAAATATGGAAACATTCAAAACAACATTCTGCTAGCACCAGCAAGATAAAGATCTGTGAGGCAGCAATGAGGAAATATCTGATTTTCTTTCAGTAAAGGGTTAGGGTTAGCAGTAAGAAAATGAAGCAACCACAGTCTTTGCAGATAATTAGAAACACAATCTGAGATTCATACAGAAGCCAAAAAGAACTGAGGCCGGAAGATCATGAGTTCAAAGCCAGCCACAGCAATGGCGAGGCACTAAGCAACTCAGTGAGACCCTGTCTCTAAATAAAATACAAAATAGGGCTGAGGATGTGGCTCAGTGGTTGAGTGCCCCTGAGTTCAAACCTGAGTACTCCCCCCAAAAAATGTTTAAGCACTGTTATCTTCAGTCACACCTGTCAGAAATTCATCTCTGACCACTTATATCCATCTCTACCACTTTTCTCGTCCAAGCTATAATACTTTCTTTCACCTATACTACTCAGGTCCCTCCCAAAAGATCTCAACAATGGCCTCACTTGCCTCCCTTGTTGTTCTTAGAAGGAGGACTTGAATCCAAGGCCCACAGGCTTAATCTCTTCCTTCTCCGAGTTCATTTCATATCAATTATTCTTCCACCTAAGACCCTTGTACCACTACAAGGGTTTGTCTGGAATATTCTTCCTTCCCTTTCACCTCATATATTAGCCCATATTTTAACAGTTCTCTCTTGAAGGATTTGTCCTCTCCACTTTCCAAGCATAGGTGTGTGTTTCTGTAAGCCATGTTTGTGCTTTGTGACTCACCCTGCCACTTAGTTAAATGAACCAGGAGTGGACACCTAATCTAGTTTGAACCAGTCAGAATTTCTCCAGAGCAAATTTGAAATTAAAACTAGGAACAGTTGGTCTCTTCTGGTGATTGTATTGTAAAATATTAACTCTGAAGCTCCAGGGTAACTCTTTTGTACACTGTGCAGACCTAAGAAGCACAGGATAAGAAAGGCTGACAAAATCAGAATTAAAGCAGCTATACAGAAATGAGAGCCCTGCCTCCTTTCTCATCAATGGTCTGCTTTTATCTCCTGGGATTCTCATATTTCTTTTTTGCTAATGCTAGCTTGTGTAGTTTTTTATTATGTGCAACCAAAAAGCAGCTTTAATGCAACTAGGAAAATTAAAAACAATGGCCCTAAAACATGCCTATACTTTATTGGAGGAGACTCAGTGGTCACTGAACCTATATAGACTACAAAATTTCAGGAGCCTTACAAAAATTTTTTAAAATTTAAAAAAAATTTTTAAAACCTTAATTAGCTTGATAACATTAAATTTTTAAAAATGAAAACAAAACAAAAAATCATCAGAGCTGAGGAATTTAGCACATGACCTGACTTGATGGTTTCTCCTTGGTACTCTCAACAACTTAATAGATCAGCGAGAGACAGGTGAACCTTGAGCTAATCAGTAGATTACAAAAATACAAAAGAAATCCTGCAAGTTCTCTTTCTAGCTATATGATTACTATAGTCATCATAAAAGGGCTTAAAGACTTTTCTTACATTTTCCTATTTTCGGTGGAGTGGGGAAATGTATTTTCTTTCCTTCTTTTTTTTTTTTCCTTAACGAAAAATGAATGACTCTGGTACCATCTGATGCACTAGATTCTTTGCTTTTTACCCACCTTTGTTTGGACTGTTTCTTCCTATTTTGTATATCAAAGCTTGAGTGAGCTACATATTTCTCAGCTACAGAGTCCTAGTCTTTCTTGCATTTGTCTTTATGCTTGTTAGTCAGCTTAATTTGAATTCTGATTTCTGTATTTTGTGTTTTACTCTTTAGCTGTCCATTTTCTATTCTAAAAAAAAAAAAAATGGTACTTTCCAATGATACAATGAGTGTATTGAAACATTCTGACTGTTCCAATAATAACTAATGAGAATGGCCTCATTGTAACGGCTTCCTGAATGGTCAGAATTAAATGGGTGATAAGATTAAACCATGTCTAGGCTCAGTAATAGAGTGCCTTCTTTGTGTGCAGGAGGCTCTGGATTCAATCTCTAGCACAGTACAGGAAAAACAAACAAAAAAGATGAGGGCTGAGGTTGTGGCTCAAGTGGTAGAGCGCTTGCCTAGCACGCATGAGGCACTGGGTTCGATCCTCAGCACCACATAAAAATAAAATAAAGATATTGTGTCCACCCAAAACTAAAAAATAAATATTTTTTAAAAAGATGAAGGTAATCAAAAAAGGGATCAGTCAGATCAACTGAGATGGGGGGTGTGGGATACGGGATAGTGTTAACCCAGGATTGAGCTCAGGGGCACTCAACCACTGAGCCACATCCACAGCCCTGTTTTGTATTTTATTTAGAGACGGGGTCTCACTGAGTTGCTTAGTCCCTCGCCATTGCTGAGGCTGGTTTTGAACTCATGATCTTCCTGTCTCAGCTTCCTAAGCCATGCTGTGATTACAGGTGTGCACCACCATGCCCAGCTCAACTGAGATTTGAGCTCTAGAGATCAAAGAACAGTGTTGCTAATTTTACAGATAGTGTCCTCAAGCTGGAGTTTTTTTTCTAGTGTAGTTAGAACATGCAGATTAGTATTTAGCTCAGTTTACAGGTGTAAAAAACAGTTGTAACCTTAACTGTTTTATTGTTCTAATATAATAGACCTGTATTTCTCTCAGTTAAACTGTCCATCTTTGTAGAGCATTGAGTTGTCTGTCATGTTGGATTCCTTGAACATAGCCATTTTTCTAAAGGCGTCACAATTGATTTTTTCATTTTTAGATTTTTTTATGTCTGAAATTGTTCCTACAGAAAACTTCAAGCAATGACTACTTTTAATGATGCCAACTCCTTCCGAGTACAAACTAGCAGTTTAACTTATAATTAATTACTCTGCTTTTTTTTTTTTTTATATATTGGGAACATATATACTTACATGATCTTACAGACCACCTCTAATCATGGGCTTGTTAAATCACTCATTTGTAGAAAGAATGTTATGTAATTTTGTCAGCTCTAATTATTGCCAGTGAGATAGATAGATAGATAGATAGATAGATAGATAGATAGATATCCATGTAGAATAATTTTTAAAAATCACCAGACTGTGTTGTAGGCATTGTCCTATTAACTCTTTATATCCCAGTCCTTCTATTTCAGAGGTTACTATGAAACTTAAATAAGAGTGAAAAGGAAGCATTTTATATTATCCCTCTCACTGCATTACTTTGGGCCCTATATATAGTAAATGCAGGGCTTAAAAACTTTATTCTTTTCTTGAACCCAGGGGCACTTAACCACTGAGCCATATTCCCATCCATTTTTATTTTTTATTTTGAGACAGAGCCTAAGTTGCTTAAGACCTTGCTAAGTTGCTGGGGCTGGCTTTGAACTTGTTATTCCCCTGCTTCAACCTCCCAAGCTGCTGGGATCATAGGCATGCACTACTACACCTGGCCTTATAAAGTTTATTCTCACCGTTCCTGTTTCCATAACCATTTGCAGAAATCTGTTTTCTAAGAAAAAGTGAGTTTATAATTCAACTTTCATGCTGTAAGCATAGTTCTTCTGCTCTTGCCCATCTCATCTCATATCTAGCCTCATAAACTTACAAAATGTTCATATGAAGAGTGGAAAGGAGAAGATTAAAAGAATTACTTTGTTATAGTTTTTCTTTTTTTTTCCTCAATCTTATCTATGTTGCCTTTGTAGAGGACAGACTTTTTTTTCCCCCTCTTTAAACAGAACTGATGTTAACAGAAGCAAGTATCATTCAAAACCGGTTATTATTTGTAGCTAACATTCAATTTTATTAATAACATTAATAGCAGTTAATGGTTACTGAGTTCTTAGTAGGTACAAGGCTGTGTACATTTTATTGAATCTAAAACAAACATTGGTAAGATACGCCATTATTTTATCACTAAGAAAAAAATTGCTGCCACATAAAACTGGAGTAAAAATATTCAGTTAACATCTATTGAAATACTCCTTTAGGCTTAGATTTTTTTTATTATATGTTATTCTTATACATAAAAGGAAAACTCAAGCAAGATAAATTAGTCATATAGTTAAAATATTAAGATAATTGTTTAGCATGGGTTTCTAACTTAAATTTCATAGTACTCCCAAAAGGAAGTTTCTTTTATTATACCCACTTTATAGATGCACGTGTAACCAAGACTTGGAAAGGTTAAATAGATTGTCCAGCAGTACACAGTTGGTGTGTGGCCAAGGAAATAACCAAACCCAAGTCTGTCTGGCTGCAAATCCTATATTCTTGCCACTATACTATAGTGGCTCCATTCATATTCCCCAATAATTAACATCTTTAATATGGATGCAGGAAGAATATCCTAATCTTTCAGAGAGCCAAAACAGTGTATAATGCTACAGATAGTATTTCCTATAGGTTCCCAAGCTAAAATTTTAGTGACTGAAAACTTAAAGTACCCCATGAAGATCTTCAGCTGAGTATACATCCTACAATTCAGATTTCTAATTTAGATGAGGGGGTCCCTCTGCATTTTGATCAAATGATTCTCATTTTCCTAATTAGCTATAGTGACTTTATAATGATTTTTGTATATCTACCCCAGCTTGAATTTTATAAAAATTAATGACATGGTAAAGTTTTCTATTATCAAGTGACAGAAAACAGAACTGTACTGATGGATTTTTTTTTCACTTGAATGAATAAATGTACCTGCCATTCCCACCTAATTTTTCATTCCAGAATGGTTCCAGACTCTTTGAGTACAAATCATTTTGACCTACCAAGTCTGGCATTGCCTGTCTATCCTGTAACTTCCTGTGTGCTGTTGATTTACTTAGATGTTTTTTGTTGTTTCTTTTAGTCTTTCTAGATGTAAGATGAATACTACTGAGAAATTTTATTTATAACTATACAAAGCAAAAAAAAAATGACACTTCATAACAAGCAGAGCCCACAAACAACCATCTCCTTGGAACTTTAGGATTTTTTTCCCCTAGGAATAAATATCAATATTAAAAACTGGTACAGTCTCTCCTTAGGTATTCAAGAGTATGGGCTAGAAAGAGTATCCTATGCTCCTGTCAGATGATAAATACAGAATTAGTAGGTGAACTTATAATTGAGGCAGAGATTTGATACTCAACCAAAATTATTCATTGAGCACATACAGAGTAGCCTTGCTGTCTGTGTGACACAAGAAACAAACAATATAAGCCATAGATTCTTCCTTCAAGAAGTATATAATGGGGCTGGGATTGTGGCTTAGTGGTGGAGCACTCACCTAGCACATGTGAGGCCCTGAGTTCGATCCTCAACACCACATAAAAATAAATAAATAAAATAAAGGTATTGTGTCCAACTACAACTAAAAAATAAATATTTTTGAAAAAGAAGTATATAATGTTGTGAAAGTAGAGACACTTCAAATAATATAAAGCATAATGTAATGCAAAGCATATTCTTCTCATAGGTTCAGACCTTACCTGCTGTAAAAGCTTAGAAGACTTAGGACAGTTGAGGGTGTTTTGGAATAGTCAGGAGGGCCATAAAAAGAAGTTCAGAAAATAGGACTTGTACAAGTAGATGAAGGGGAACAACATCCCAGGCAGGGAAAATGACAGAGAAAAATGACCCAAGCAGTTAGCATGAAACAAGTCTCTCTCTAGAGTCACAAGTTATTCCAAGTCCTGTCACAACTGATGAAAGCCTCCTTTGGAACACAGATCGTGTTCCAAATTGATTGGATTCTCCTTGTTGTAGAAGGCTTTTATGTTTGTATTTTGTTGCTATGGAAAAACATTAGGCACAGCCTGGCACTGTAGTGCATGCCTGTAATCCCAGCAACTCTGGAGGCTGAGGCAGGAATCCAGATCACAAGTTCAAGGCCAGACTCAGCAATTTGGTGAGTCCCTGTCTCAAAATGAAAAGAGAAGAAAAAGCGTTAAGGCACAGCTTAGAGGACTTTATATTGTATGTTTTAGTAAAATGATGGCTAATTTGCATTATACTGGAGCCCACTGAAAACATATACCCTCCTATTAGATAGATTTCGATCTTCTGAGTTAGTTTTCTCCCTGTATCAATATGGGAACATAAGAAGAGATAACTTTACCTCCATCTCCAAGATTACTTTTTTAAAAGTATTTGATTTAGATGTTTTTTTTTTTCTCTTCCTTTTTTTTTTTTTTTTTTGGTGCTAGACATCAAATGCAGGGCCTTCACCCATGCTAGGCAAGCACCACTGAGCTACACTCTTAGCCTTTATTTTCTCATTCTATTTTTATGTTTTAATCTAGTCATTCATTACGATGAGGAAGCAATCAATTATGAATTACCAAGCCCAGTGTAAATTCTGCATCTTAATTATTATTTTTTTTTAATTTTTTTTAGTTGTTGATAACCTTTATTTTATTTATTAATTTGTGGTGGCTGAGAATCAAACCCAGTGCCTCACACATTCCAGGCAAGTGGGCTACCGCTGAGCCCCAGCCCCAGCCCCAATTATTATTATTTCTTAACAGCTTTTATATCAGCTACTGCCTCCTAGTTTGCCACACCTTTAGGTAACATCAACACATCAAACCTGGTAATGGGTATTACACATCAAATAGTGAACAAACTAAACCTCTGACTTGTGAATGTTGACAAGCTGTCAGCAATGTTAGGGCATACGGAGTGTGGAATGGGTTGTATTTTTACCCAGGGGTAGATCCCAGAGCACTCTATAGAAATTATGGAGTCAGAGGAAAGCAATCCGATATTCAGGTAAGAGAAAATAGTAGTTTGTTTTCCTACTACAATTAGTCCTTGGTTCTTATTTCCTAAAATTGGAGCTTTTATGCTTTTTTTTCCCAGGAGTCTGTTTCCAAACTCCTATGATCTCACATGAAAAGTCTCCTTGAACTCTGAATAATGGTGAGCTTCTCAAATCTCACAGGAATATATAAAGCAAGGCTAGAATTTTTCATATTTTTTAAATTTATTTCTTACATACATGACAGAGTGGAGTGCATTACATTCATAATTATCCATTCACAGCACAATTTTTCGTAACTCTGTATATAGAGTATGTTCATGCCAAATTATGCCATTATACATGAGCTCTCTTACTTTTTTTGCATTACAATTCTTAATACACCTTTATACCACAATTTATCATAACTGTTTGTATATAAGGTATATTGACACCAAATTCACATCTTCATACAAGTATTTTGTATAATGATGACCATCTCCTTCCACTATCCTTGCTATTCCCCTTCTCTTCCCTTTCCTTCCTACCCCTATTCCCTATCTAGAGGTAAATTTCCACCCATGCTCTCCCTCCCTATCCTACTTTGAGTCACCACCCCCCCCCCCCCTTATATCAAAGAAAACATTCGGCATTTGTTTTTTGGGGATTGGCTAACTTCACTTAGCATAATCTTCTCTAATGCCATCCATTTCCCTGCAAATGCCATGATCTTATTCTTTTTTAGTGCTGAGTAACATTCCATTGTGTATAAATGCCACATTTTTTTTTATCCATTCATCCACTGAAGAACATCTATGTTGTCTCCACAGTTTAGCTATTGTGAATTGTGCTGCTGTAAACATTGATGTGGCTGTGTCCCTGTAGTATGCTGTTTTTAGGTCTTTTGGGTATAGTCCGAGAAGAGGAATAGCTGGGTCAAATGGTGGTTCCATTCCAGCTTTCCAAGGAATCTCCATACTGCTTTCCAAATTGGCTGCACTAATTTGCAGTCCCACCAGCAGTGTACAAGTGTACCTTTTTCCACCCCCGCATCTCGCCAACACTTATTGTTGTTTGTCTTCATAATAGCTGCCATTCTTACTGGGATGAGATGGTATCTTAGAGTAGTTTTGATTTGCATTTCTCTGATTGCTAGAGATGATGAACATTTTTTTGTATATTTGTTGATTGATTGTATATCCTCTTCTGACAAGTGTCTGTCCAGGTCCTTGGCCCATTTGTTGATTCTATTATTTAGTTTTTTGGTGCTTATCTTGTTGAACTCTTTATATACCCTAGAGATTAGAGCTCTATCTGATGTGTGAGGGGTAAAAATTTGTTCCCAGGATGTAGGTTCCCTGTTCACCTCACAGATTATTTCTTTTGCTGAGAAAAAAAACTTTTTAATTTGAATCCATCCCATTTGTTGATTCTTGGTTTTAATTCTTGTGCTATAGGCATTTTATTAAGGAAGTTGGGACCTAGCCCCACGTGATGAAGATTAGGGCCTACTTTTTCTTCTATTAGACACCAAGTCTCTGGTTTAATTCCTAGATTCTTGATCCATTTTGAGTTAACTTTTGTGCGTGGTAAGAGATAGGGATTCAATTTCATTTTGTTGCATATGGATTTCCAGTTTTCCTAGCACCATTTTTTGAAGATACTATCTTTTCTCCAGTGCATGCTTTTGGCACCTTTCTCATAAGATAGTTGTAATTTTGTGGGTTAGTCTCTGTGTCCTCTATTCTGTACCATTTGTATACAGCTTGTTTTGGTGCCAGTACCATGCTGTTTTTGTTACTATTGCTCTGTAGTATAGTTTAAGGTCTGGTATAGCGATACCACCTGTTTCACTCTTCCTGCTTAGAATTGCTTTAGCTATTCTGGGTCTCTTATGAATTTCATGATTGCTTTTTCTATTTCTATGAGGAATGCCATTGGGATTTTGATCTGTATAGTGCTTTTGGTAGTATGGTCATTTTAATAATATTAACTCTGCCTATCCATGAGCAAGGTAGATCTTTCCACCGTCTAAGGTCTTCTTCTGTTTCTCTCTTTAGGGTTCTGTAGTTTTCATTGTATAGATCTTTCACCTTTTTTGTTAATTTGATTCCCAAGTATTTTATTTGGGGGGGGGGGGTATTGTGAATGGGTAGTTTTCCTCATTTCCCTCTCATAGGATTTGTCACTGATATATAGAAATGCCTTTGATTTATGGATGTTGATTTTATATCCTGCCACTTTGCTGAATTCATTTACTAGTTCTAGAAGTTTCCTGGTGGAGTTTTTTTGGGTCTTCTAGGTATAGAGCCATATCGTCAGCAAATAGTGCTAGTTTAAGTTCTTCTTTTCCTATAGTTATTCCTTTAATTTCTTTTGTCTGTCTAATTGCTCTAGCCAGTGTTTCAAGAACTGTGTTGAATAGAAGTGGTGAGAGAGGGCATCCCTGTCTTGTTCCAGATTTTAGAGGGAATGCCTACAGTTTTTCTCCGTTTAGAATGATGTTGGCCTGAGGCTTAGCGTAGATAGCCTTTACAATGTTGAGGTAAGTTCCTGTTGTCCCTAGTTTTTCTAGTTTTTTGAACATAAAGGGGTGCTGTATTTTGTCAAATGCTTTTTCTGTGTCTATTGAGATGATCATATGGTTCTCATTGTTAAGTCTATTGATGTGATGAATTACATTTATTGATTTCCGTATGTTGAACCAACCTTGCATCCTAGGGTTGAATCCCACTTGATCATGGTACACGATCTTTTTGATATGTTTTTGTATTCGATTTGCCAGAATTTTATTGAGAATTTTTGCATCTATGTTCATTAGAGATATTGGTCTGAAGTTTTCATATTATTGAAAGCAGAAGTGGGATATAAGAAGTTCTGCTTGCTGAAAGAGTTATCTTAAAGGAAGTGTTTAGCAATTTCATGAGGAAACATTTACTTCATAGAATGGTCAGAATATTAAAAAGCAGTTAATTTTGTCAGCGTTTAAGGCTTCATATTGATCAAGGTCTTAAGGAAAAATTACCAATAAATTTTATATGATTCAAGATGGTGTGTGAGTTAATGTCTAGAAAGCACTTGCTTAGAATAGGATCTGGCATGTAAGTGCTTGGTAAGTGTTGTTAGAGGTGATAGAATATTGTTGATTTCTTAACCTAGGGAGTTTTTCTGAATAAGTATAATATCCTCTTAGGGCTTCTTTTCTTAGAAACTGAACTGATTTTGTTTTGTTTTGTGCATTTTTCATAGCCTTGTAGCTAATGATACACATTTAAACTGAGAAGAAGAAAGTTAACTGGACTGTGAATTTTATTTGAGATGATTCCCTTTGTAGAGGGAATCTGAATAATTAGGCTTAAATTATCCCATTCTAATTTAAATTCCCAAACATTCAGAGTAGTTAAAAAGTCAGCAGACTGAAGTATTCACCATAAAGAAGGAACAAGTGTTTTAGGAAACAGTTCTGTTCATTTGATTTAAACTGACAAGGCATATGCAGTTATCAAAATATTTCACTGTACCCCGTTAATATGTACAATTTTTAAACTTTATATATCAGTAAAAATTTAAATATAAAAAAAGACTAGATGACTTTTAAAAACAAACATAGCTGATGATTGGCTGTTTTGTTCTGAAGATTTAATCATCACCATTGATTGGTGTTGAGGAATATATGTTTTCATGGTTTGGGGGTTTTTGTTTGTTTTCTGGTGGTATTGGTATTTGGGGATGTTTTTGTTTTTGTTTGGTGCAGTGTTGGGGATAAAATCCAGGACTGCATCATGATATGCAATTCTCCACCATTGAACATGTTCCCAGCCTATACATATTAGTATTTTAAATGTTTCCTTGTTTAAAATATAGGAACTTGCCAGGCTTAGTGATAGAGCACACCTGTAATCCTAGAGACTCAGAAGGCTGAGACAGAAAGATCACAAATGTGAGAGGCCAGCCTGGGCAACTCAGTGAGACCTTGTCTCAAAAAATAAAGAGAGGTAGGGATGTAGCTCAGTGGTAGAGCATCCCTGGGTTCAATCCCTGGTACCACAAAACATAATAATAGTAGAAACTGTAGGTCAATATTGAGTTAGCAAGCTATCTAACCAGGAAAGAGTTCTTAGATATAAACCTGTGAAAGAAGATCTATACATTTGGTTATAATAAAGGTTTTAAATTTCTATATGTAAAACAGACTTAAAAAAATTAGAAGATTAGCAGACTAGGCAAAAAGATTTGTAACATTAACAAAGAGAATATATTTTTAATTTTATAAGTTAAGATAAATATCAGCATTTCTGTTTGTAAATATAAGCAAAAAACATTAAAAAAAATCAGAGGAAGAAATATAATTGACCAATACACATGTTAGAGAAATAGTCACCCTAGTCAAAGAAAGAGTAACTTAAATGAGTTTTTTTCCTGTATAAAGTTGTTTTTAATTATCAAGCTTGATGTTGTTAAGGGTACTAAGATTATAAAATGACACATCTTTCTAGAAGTTAATTCATAAAAATGACATTAAGAGCATTAAAGAGCTTATAGCTACTATTTTTACACTAAGGAGATTGGCAAAAAAATAAAAGATCTGACAATACCAAGTGCTGATAAAAATGTGAAGCAATAGGGACTCTTTCATATACATAACTGATAAACATTATTAACGTATTGGGGAAATAATTGGATTTTATCTTGAAAAGTCAGCAGTTGTTCTTCTAGATTGATACCCTAGACTCAGAACTCTTGTTCCCTTTTCACTAGGACTCTTATGCAAGAATGTTCCTATTAGAGCTGGGGATGTAGTTCAGTGGTAGAGTTTGGGCTTAGCTTGTGCAAAGCCCTGGATTCAATCCCAGCACTACCATGAAGAACACTCATAACAGCATTTTGATAATATCAAAATCTGGTGATAACTCAGATGTCCACTTATAGGGAAACTGATAAATAGTGGTATTTTTGTAAACAGTTGAAATCCGTAAGAGAATAAAAATGAGGACTGGGGATGTGGCTCAAGCGGTAGCGCGCTCGCCTGGCATGTGTGCAGCCTGGGTTCAATCCTCAGCACCACATACAAACAAAGATGTTGTGTCTGCCGAAAACTAAAAAATAAATATTAAAATTCTTAAAAAAAAAAAAAAAGAATAAAAATGAAAGCAGCACAGTTAAGTGTGTAAATCTTAAAACTATGTTGATTAAATAAAGCAAATTGCAGAAGAATACATCTAATATGAAACCATTTATGAAAGAAAGCAAAAACAGTTAAAAGAAGGAAAAAATTGAGAGAAAGCCAGGAATAAGGTTAGTATGAAAAATCAAAAGTAGAGTCAAAATTTTCTGTTCTTGTTAGAAGTGGTCCACAAATTTGACTCTAAAGCTTTCCAATAAATGATATTAGAAAAAAATTTATGATACCTTTAAAATAAGAATAAGTCAACTGTTCTGATACCAAGGCCAGAAATTTCTCCCCAGATTATCTCTGCGGGCAAATTATTTAACTTCTTTCTATGTAACGTTACCTTTTCTATAAAATGGAATAATCATAGTACCTGTTATATGGTGTTCTGAGAATTATATAAGTTCCTAGGACAGCACCTGGCAGGTGATAAGCACTCAGGCATGTACTCATTAGCCATAACAAATGGCATTCTCAAGACTGCCCTTACAGAAGTCAGTATCATGAAGTAGATATTATTAAGGGATAAGTGGTGAAATATTCCTCCCCTCAGATAGGGAATGTTCCCAACAATAGGACAGAAGTGTTGTGAGCAAATGTTTTGAGCAAAACACTTAGTGTTTTGTCTGATTTCAGTCAATACATATTTCCTGAGCTCCTTTGTTATACCAAGTTTTCCGTCTGGTAACTGAGAAGGAGGATACAGGACTTATTAAGCTGGTATTGTGCACCAGCCAACTCTAAGTACTTTAATCTTGGAATCATTTATATGTTGAATAATAAATAAAAGTTTTGAATGTACTTTTTCTACTCTTCAAATATGAAAGTAATATTCTGTAAAACTGAAGAAAGGCTAAGAAAAAGCAATATTGAAAGGATGCAGGAATAGTAATTGAACTTAATAGTCACAGTGAACAGAATAAACAGTTGAGGCTGTTACTTTCCAGAGAGGTGATATTATGGTGATAAAAATATTAATTGCAAAACAGGAGGGAAAATATTAATTGCTACGTTTATTTTAATCCTGACTAGATATCAAACTGTACTAATATCTCTCTTTATGTTATCTCATTTAATCCATATGCAATAGTATTTTGAGGTCACAAATATTATCTCCATTTTTTTGGTAAGGAGAAGCCAGCAAGTATGGATTTAAGCCAGAATTTGAACTCGGGCCTAAACACATATTTTTATTCTCTTCAGTGAATCCATCCTTCTATGGAATGAAGCCAAAACTTATCAAGCTTTAGAAACCTTTTTCCAGATCTAAACGATTTTTTCCCAACAAACTCAGCAAATATATTTTGATTTTTATTATCAGTAATAAATTCATGCATCAGTTTTATTATCTTCCTACTTGGGGTTGTCAGACTGGCAGGTTAACTTTTTTCTGGTCTTACTATATGATTGGGATTTATATCAGTTCATCAGTCAGTTGATTTCATCACCAGTCTGAACATTCTTTTAATTGTAGATGGACACAATACCTTTATTTATTTATTTTTATGTGGTACTGAGGATCGAACCCAGTGCCTCACATGTGCTAGGCAAGTGCTCTACCACTAAGCCACAACCCCAGCCCCCTGAACATTCTTTAAAACAATTTTTTAGTTGTAGATGGACATAATATTTGTTTGTTTGTTTGTTTTTATGTGGTGCTAGGGATCAAACCCAGTGCCTCATGCATGGTAGGCAAGCGCTCTACCACTGAGCCACAACCCCGGCCCCAATGATTTTTTTAATACCCAGGTTTGGGTTTGTAGCTTAGGTTAGTCTCAAACTTTTAGGCTCAAGTAATCCTCCTGAGTTAGCCTTTCAAGTAGCTGGGCCTTACAGGCATATACCACCACACCCAGTTAAAACAGTTTTTAAAGTGGAAGTAATTTTTGAATTTCAAGTAGAAAAGTCTAGAGTTTAGGCTTAAAGTATAGCTTTAAGAAAGGTGTACTCATGGCCTTGAGTGCTTGTGTGGCACCACGCATAAGACTCTGAGTTTAATCCCCAGTATCATAAAAAAAGAAAAGGAAAAAAAACTATTTAACAGTTTGTAATCTCATGGTCCAGTCTCATCTCCAAAGTTTATTTTGGCCCATGCTGAGGACAGTGACCTTCTTCCTCAGCTTGCCAAGGCACAATATTAGTTTTGACAGTGAAGATGCCTCTTACATTTAAAGACCAAGAAAATTCAGGTTCCTGACAATCTGGCTTAGGGTTCTCTCGTGTACCAATCCAATTGCAGAAACACAGATTTCAATTCCAACTATGAAATATGTATGTCATGCTCACTGTGTAGGTTTACAGTACAGAACATTGCCTAATCGTTTTTTCTTTTGATGGATATAGTGGTGAGACTCCTGACAGTATCAACAGTGGCATGGTTAAGATCTCAAAAGCCACGTACTGTCAGAGTGAAAAACATAGATGTGTTCAGCTCAGTGGCCTGAACTCTCCATACAGCTTGCATCATGCAGTTCAGAATCTAGAAAAAGCCTATCAAGAAATTTATCATTCTGAAATATTTGTATAAGGGAAGGGTTTACTCTGGGAGATAGACAAAGTCTTCTGAAAGGTAATTATATGAAAGAAAGAAAACAGGATTGAAGTTCCTTTATTCTCCACAGGAGCAAACCTTCCTTCTATTATGTTTCAAAGGAAAAAAAAAAAAAAAGAGAGAGAGAGAGAGAGAATTTCCAGCAGAGATTCATTAACCACAAAAGTCTTTAACATATAAAGGCCCACTTGCTGATACTGATTGTTTTTCTTTTACTCTTTTTTAACCTTAATTTTGGACTTTGTTCATCATACATTTTCTTCTCTTCCTGACTTCCCATCTTCCTCAGGTCATTTCATATAGATATGTGTAGACCATCTGTCCTTCCAAAAGGCTGTCCCTTCTCTCAACAAGCGGTAGGGATGGGAATGGAGAGGCATAGTGTGGATAGAATGCCAGGAAAAATCTTGCAGACAGTTTTTTGGCTCCTCTTTTCTGGCCCTTCTTTGCCTGCCCTGCAGCCCCCTGGGGATCAACAGGGAGACAACAGCTTGTATCCATTTGAGAAAGTGGCAGTGGCACAAAAGGAAAGTGCTAGGTTCTTCAGCTTTCCTTTTAAACACAGAAAAGGGATACAGATGGTGGGTGGTGTGCTGGAACGCACATGTTCTGTGCCTTAGGATCAAATAGAATGGAAATTCTTAATTGTCATTGAAGTGGAACATAGGAGGTTCCAACATAAGTGGAACATATGTTTGGCTAAGGAAAATGCAAGCCAATGATTCAGATTGCTTCCAAATATACAAGTAGAAGTTTTCTACATTGTGATAATTTTGTCCTAACCTGTGTCTTTCTCCAAAGGCTCTCCCTTACCTTGGAGATTGATTGCATGTGAGTACACCCGTAGGATTGTCAAAGCTTGCAGTACTTGTCCCATAGAGCCTTATATCTAGCTGCTACCCTTGAAAATTTAACCCCAGTGAAGGTCCTTGAGATACCACCCTCAAAAATCTTGGTAGGTCTTCAGTTAAAAAGTGTTAAATTAATAGGTCATTAGTTCATGTCTGTTCCCATGAACAGTTTTGAGGAAAGAAAAAACTCCCCATGGCTCCTTCCAACCATGTTGAAGAGCTCAGAAATAGCTTGACTGTAGCTCAATGGTAGAGTAGTTGCCTAGCATGCACAAGACCCTAAGTTCAACCCACATCACTGGAAAGAAAAAAAGAAAAACCAACTCAGAAATGAGGCAGCCATGCCTCAAAGGACCCTGCAAGTATAAACAGAGGTGCTGCCCAAAATCAAATTATAGAGCTAAAGCAGTAAGTTTCAAAATGAGCCATACTACATGGATAAACTGAATTTTATAGTTTTTAAGCCTTTTAGTTCCAACTTAATAATAATAGAACCCATTAACAGAAGCCAGTTCAAATTTTCAAAAGAATAGTGGTAAAAATGTTAATTTAAACATCAGAATTGCTACTTGGGAATCTCTGCTGGAAATTGTCTTTTTGCCTTTGAAACATTACATAGGGGAGGCTTTGCCCCTGTGGAGAATAAAGACCTTTCTGTAAGCCTTGAGCAGGCCGAAGCTGCTGCCAGTGTTATGGACAAGAAACATTTCAGTGTTAAATCTGTCTTGTGGCATGAAGCTGAAAACTCATCTAGTGCAAATATAGGGGACTGTCCCACAGCTGTGAAATCCTCCAGACAAGGGGAGAGTAAAGGCTCTAAATTCTTAAAGCCTGGCTCCAAGAGCAGGGGCCTCTGCTTTGTTTCAGAAGAAGTCCAAAGATGAACTATGCAACCCCAGCTTTTACCCAGGTATCAGATTTCCCTGAAAATCTGATCTCAACGTTGCAGAAACTGTGTCCATTTACAAAATTTCGTCAGCCATCCATTTTGTTTCAGGATGATAAATTGAACCATAAATCAAACTTAAATTGAATCCTGAAAACTTTTGGTATTGTCAGAAATTAATCAGCTCTATAGAAGTGATGGTGTGACAAACATGATATATTGAGTGGTTGAGTTGAAAGGGAGGCCTTCACTTAATATTGATTATGTTGACTTCTTTGCAAATAGTTTTGCTTCTTACTTAACTATGACTTATAAGCCCCATGGCTGTCTTAGTTTATCTAAAACAGCATAGTGCTGTCCTACAAGTTGCATATGTACCACTGCTTCCAAGCAGGAAGCAGTGGCATTCAGATAGTCTTTGGACCTAGCAGGGCTGGGTTTGAATCCCAGCTCTGTTACATGTAGCTGCACATTGCCTCAATTTTCTCATCTGCAATGTGAAACTAATAATAGCTGTTTCATAGAACTATTAGTGATTAAATGAGAGAATTATATAGATGGATTACCTGGCACATAGTACATGTTCAGTAAATGGTGATATTATTAAGGTTTTGTGCCTTCCTCATTGCTATAGTCTCATCAGTGAGTAAACTTACCAAGCCAGCTAAGAAAATGAGAATTGAAAGAGAATTCACTTTTGACTATTTACTTCTTTATTTCATGTCTCATGTGTGAATCTCATCTCCCTCCTAGATTCAGGTGAGGTCCCTGAGAATAGAAACATAATTTTTCCTTCTTTTCTGTACCCCACAATGATAAATACAAGTGTTAAACAACTAGAAGACATTCAGGAAACGCTTGTTGATGTGAACTTACTTAGTACCATCTTAGGTCTATGTATGCCTCTCTCATAAGAACAGATTTGGCTCTGCTGTCTAGAAATCCAAAAATCTCCCATGTTTGCTATTTTTCAGTAAAACCATGGAGAAATTTTGCCATCTTCAAATCATTTCTATTTGATTATTGGGCCATTGCTAGCCATTTTATTATTTGTTTATAAGTATCATTAACATTGCAGCTGCAACTGAGATAGCTTTCTTGTCTCCATTTTAAATGAAAATTTTATTTTCTGATTATCATTTAGATTAGCTAGAGGTCCTTTATACTTAACATTTCATCTTCATATTTAAATATATTTAAGAACTGGGGATGTAGCTCTATAGTAAAGTGCTTGCCTACCAATAAATAAATACTATTTATTTTTTCAGCAGTTTTTGTAGCAAACAAGTCAAATGTAGGCATCCTAAATTTTATGTATTTTTTTTTCCTGAGCTCTATTGATGTCCTAACATGCAGTTAACCATTTTAGGGGAAACTTGAAAATACATTACTTTTATCTGAAATCCTCAAAGATCTGAGTGTATAACAATATAGAATATACATTGAGAAACTGACTTGACTTTACATATATGTAACTGATCAGATTTATAATAATTAGCTTTTAAATTCTCTCTGAGGAGCAAGGACACAGATGACCTTAATTATTACTAATTATTACTTATTACTAAAAATGGCATGGATTTATATGGAGCTTTAAAATCATGTTTATCCTCACAAGGATGTTCCTGACCTATGGAGAAGTATTAGAGGCTATTGAGTTCTTTTCTATCTTTGAGAAAACTGAGGGCCAGGGTAGTTGGGCAACTTCTCTTAAGTCATAGTTAATGACAGATCTGATCTTAAAAGTTGGCTCTTCTGTTTCTTAGTAGTTTTTGCAGTTCTTGCAAGCTTTATGCAACTATGTTCTTAACACAGTTGATCATTCTACACTCCACATCAAAATACTTACCATTTGACTCCAAGAACACTCTTTTTTTTCTCTCTCTCAGTTTGAACGCCATGATCCTGTAGATGGGAGAATTACTGAGAGGCAATTTGGTGGCATGCTGCTGGCCTACAGTGGGGTACAGTCCAAAAAGCTGACTGCTATGCAGAAGCAGCTCAAGAAGCACTTCAAAGAAGGAAAGGTAGGTCCCTTTGGATGGAGAAAGAAAAGAAGCCATGGGAACTTCTGGTTATTGCAAAGGTAACAACATAATAGTGAGAAGAAGTCATGAACTAATTCATCTTTAATACTGAAGATGCAAAGGGAGAAAAAAAATAAGCAATGGGGGTAAGGAAGAGAAGAGAATCCAGAATAACCCTAGGTTTCTTGTTTAGGCAACAGTTGGTACTGTGCACTGAGATGGAGAATTTCAGCAGGAGGCTAGCTTGAATTGAAAGAAAAAGTTCAGTTGTGGATGTCTTGAGTTTAAGATATCTGTTAACTCTCCAAATAGAGATAATCAGCAGACAACTAGATATTCTGTCTGTCTGCAGTTAATTTAGGAATCATCAGTACACTGTTAGAGTTAAAATCATGAGAACAGAAAGATTTCCAAGGAAGGCATTACACAGAAAAGAGCTGTGGGCCAAGAATCCAGTGGAATACTAACATTTAAGCATCTCAGGAAGGAAATCTAGAAGAAATGATTATAGAAATACCTAGAGAGAGTAGTGAAATCAAAGTGAAGGAAATGAAGAAGGTTCAGGAACTGAGGTTCTGCATTGTCCTGTGCAACAGAGAGGCAATAGTAAGATAATGATGAACCTATCTGTTGGTTTTGGTGAAATGGTAGTAATTGATGACCTTTGGGAGAGCTGTTCTGTTGGAGTAATACAGTTGGAAGGCAAATTAGATGAGAAGTAAGGAAGAAAAGAAAGAGACAGAAAAAAGAAGAGGAGGTATAGACAGAGGGGAGTTACATATGCAAAATTTTGAGTTAATGTATTAACCTATTATGGCTGCTATAGCAAAAAACCACAGACTGAGTGGTTTTAACAACAGAAGTTTACTTTTTCATAGTTGGAGAGTGTGTTGTCAGATAAGCTTTCCTCAGTACACATGGATAGACAGCAGCTCTTCGGTGGTATTTCTCCTTATAAAGATACTAATCCTATCAGATTAGGGCCCACCTTTATGACTTCATTTTCCCTTCTTATTTCCTTTGAGGCCCCCATTTTAGCTATACTAAGAGGACAATGGTTTCGGCACATGGATTTGGGGAGGGAAGTGGGGACACAAACAGTCCATAATCAGCAGGAAAAACAAACATGGCACATCGAGGAACTGAAAAGAGATAGTGTGGTTTAATCATACTGAATAAGAAGAAAGAACTGAGATGAGGTCAGAGAGGGAGATGAGGACCAGGAAATATGTGCGTTAGGATTAGAAGGCACCAAGTTTATTCACAGTGCAGTGAGATGCTACTAAAGACACTACTGAAATGACATGGTTGTATATATGTTTGGAGAGAGTCCCGGAAAGGAGTTTGGAAAGAAATGAGCATAAAAGCAAATAGTTTGATAATAAGATTATTAGAGAGTTTAGGAATGGTAGCACATGCCTGTAATCCCAGCTACTCATGAGGCTAAGGCAAGAGGATCTCAAGTTCAAGGCTAGACTCAGCAATTTAGCAAGGCCCTTTCTCAAAAATAAAACAATAAAAAGGGCTGGGATGAGGCTAAGTAGTAGAGCACCCCTAGTGTTGAAAAAAAAAAAAACGAGAGAGAGAATTTAGGAAGAGATGATCTAGAGTTTTTAACAGCTCTGAGATTTAAGACCAGGGATTCATTCTAACTCTACTCAACACCGCTCTCTGATACCTTTTACCACTAGCTGTACCTAGTGCAAAAAGGAAAAAAAGAAAAGGGTAAATGATGAAACCCACTCAGGACTGGGGGTTTTGCCAGCTGGTGGAATGAACAAACGGGCACATACCAGCTAAGAAGTCGGGTCTCTAAAAGACCACACCTGCACATGTACACGCTCACACAGACACATACAAAGGAGAACCCAAATCTTTTTCCCAAATCCCATGATTTCCTGCTGGACAACTGACCTGGCAGTAAAAATGTTCCATGAGAGATTACCAAGGTAATGTGATATGATGGACATGAAACTTCTTGTCACTTTAACGATTCAATAATAAGCCAGGCTTGGTGGTTCATACCGGTAATCCCAGCAGCTCGGGAGGCTGAGGCAGGAGGATCGCCAGTTCAAAGCCAGCCCAGCAAAAGCAAGGTGCTAACAACTCATTGAGACTCTATCTGTAAATAAAATACAAAAGAAAATAGGTCTGAGGATATAGCTCAGTGGTTGAGTGCCCCTGAGTTCAATCCCCAGTACCCTGCCCCAACCCCCCCCCCCCAAAAAAAAAAAGATTCAATAATAAGGGCTTGAGGTGTGGCTTGTGGTAGATTGCTTGCCTTGCACGCACAAGGTTGAGTTTAATCCCCAGCACCACCAAAAAAAAAAAAAAAAAGCTAAATATTCATTTATTGAACATAAGAAATACTATAGCTAGTGCTTATCCCAGTTTCCTTGGTCTTTTTGACTTTGTATAAGAAATCTTGAATGAATAGCATTGTCTCAAGTTGGTGAAAAGTACTTCTCAGGCAGACTTTTTCCTTCTTGTCTTGGATGTTGAAAAGCTAAAAGGACCCCTAAACCAGGCTGTGGGCTGCAACTGAGGTCAGGTCGGGCCCTGAGAAAAAGCACAGCTCCTCTGAACTCAGTGCAGCCTGTTGCCACAGCAGGTATTCTTTTAGCTCTGGGTAAACTGATCATTAATGAAAAGTGAGAGAATGAAGTATTTCTCTCCCAGAGAGTTCTTCTACACAACTTAATACTTGGCTTATGTCTATAGGAGATTTTTATTTCAGAAAATTGGTTACAAGTGTTCAGGTGGATTTTGGTAGGCCCTTGCTGAAAGCATAGTATTTTTTTAAGTATTTATTTTTTAGTTGTAGTTGGACACAATATCTTTATTTTACTTATTTATTTTTATGTGGTGTTAAGGATCGAATCCAGAGCCTCACCTGTGCTAGGCAAGTGCTCTACCGCTGAGTCACAACCCCAGCCCAAAAGCATAGTATTTGCATTAGGAAACATTCTCTTTTTTTCTAACCAGATTTATTTTAAAGGTTCGTCCACACATTGATTTTTATTATCTAATAAAATATGATAGACTAATTCATATTTTATTATGAACTTAAATTTTAGAAAGCAATAAATTAGGTGTTGGAGATATCCTTGAAGAAATAGGGTGCTTTAAGCTTTGGCAGGAGTTAATTTAGGACTGAAGACCTTGGAAAAGAGCTCTGAAATGGAAGGGCGTATTTTGTCAAATGATGAAAATCTGGAGTGCTAAATTACTTCTTGACAGAATTTCTAGCCTGCTTTAGAAAGGAGATGAATATTGATTGTCCTCTTGTGTTGATTAGTTTGTGAACACAGCAATTAACTACAATGAAAGTTAATGAAGGGCCTTTGCTCCTAAGGTTACCAGTCTCTAGGACCATGACTCGTTAAAGGGAAATCACCATCAGTTTTCTAATTGCTTCTTTTATTCCATTTTGGATTTGTTAACATGAAAATAAAAGTTTTCATTTACTTCACATTAATCAGTTTCTGTATGGGATTCTATGTTAAGATGTCAAATCAGACTGAAAAGATTGAATTTTCTAATGGTGGTATTCAGTAAACATTTGCATGTAACCTTATGATCATGCAGTGCTTCACAACCATTTCTCTGTTTTTCTGGGGACTGAACCCAAAGGCACTTTACTAATGAGCTACATCCCCAGCCCTTTTTATTTTTTATTTTGACACAGGGTCTCACTAAGTTGTTAAGGCTAGCCTTGAACTTGCAATCCTCCTGCCTCAGCCTCCTGAGTCTCTGGGAATATCCATCTGCCCTGTTAGATATGATTGTGCCTTTGAGAATACAGAGGCAGAGAAAGAGAAATTAATAACCCGTCCAGAGTCTAGGCTTCCTAATCCAGGTCTTATCTTTTTCATAGCAAAGTGCTATTTGTCCTAACCATATTCCTCCTCTAATGCAGTACTTCTCAACAATAGGATCACTTGGGGATTTTTTAAGAAATGCGGTTGTCAGGACCTTCTTCAAACCTATTAAGCCAAAATCTCAATGGGTAGTTCCAGGCATCTGTTCCTTAAAGGCTCCCCTGGTTTCATTTCTCTCAACCTTTCTCCTCTTTTCTAACTCTCAAGGTCCTGCTCATACAAAGAAAAGACTCTTCAGAGTTTAATAGAGTAAATTTGTTACCACTAGTTTTGTAGTGATAAGCATGCTGACTTACTAAGGACTTCTACTTCCTACTTACCTAGTACTTTCTATGTGCATATCTTCTCTCCATTTATCATAACAATCCTGCTTGATAAATGAATCCTCGTTTTTCAGATGGTTCTCAACCTTATTTGCCAGAGATCACACACTATCTTGATAGGTGTGCAAAATATAAAACCAAGGACTATCTTTAATAATTCATAATCTTCTTACTAATGACCCTATTTGTTTCCACTTTTTATTCTCTGTGGTTTGAATAAACACAAGGTTTGGGGGAAATAAGAAACCAGTGTCAGCAGGCTCCAACCTAAAGCTCTTGGGGAGATAGTTAGAAAGGAAAGTTATGGGAGCAGATGGTGAAGGACCTTAAATCCTAGGCTAAGAAGTTTGAGAGTTTATCCAGCTACAGTGGGAAATCACTGAGATTTTTGAGAAGATGAAGATATTAAGAAAGTGGTGTTTCAGAAAGATTAGATACTTATAGAATATAAGAAACAGAAATGGTATAATTTCCCCTGCTGCAAGGCCACAATTGAAGAAGAGTCTGGGGTTTACAGTAGGGATGCTTTAGGAAGCAGGAGATTGAACAAAGGGGAGATGAGGAGATTGGTGGAGGTATGTTATATAAGGAGGAAGGAAGGAGACTATTTTATCTTTTCAGTGGGCCATAAAGGAAACTCGGGCAATTACACTGACTCCTAGTAGATGGGTTGGCTATGACTGATTTAAAAGACAGAGCCAGAGAATCATCTATTACAGTGTGTCGTCCACGGCCTGTCAGCACTGGATAGATATCTAGCTTTACAGCTGACTCCACATGAAGCCTAATTTTCCTTCCCCCTTTTCTCATCTATTCCAACTGCATTTTATTTTTTAAAATAACTTTATTGAGGTACAATTTATATACCATAAAAGTCATCTATTTTAAGTGTACAGTTCAATGATTCTTAGTAAATTCAGAGTGATGCAATCATCACTGCCATCCCATTTCAGAACATTTCCAGAACATTTCTACCCGAGAAAGATCCCTCACGCTAGTTTTCAGTCAGTCCTTATCTCTGCCCTAGCCTGAGGCAAACATAAGTCAGCTTTCAACCTCTGCAGGTTTGCCTGTTCTGGACATTTTATATAAATGAAGCCATAATAATGTAGTCTTTTTCTGTCTGGCTTCTTTTACTTAGCATAATGTTTTTAAGGTTTATCTATGTTGATGCTTGTACTAATAGTTTATCTTTTTATTGCTAAGTAGTAAATATAGATATATTATGCTTAGATATACTACATTTTGTTTATCCATTTACCAGCTGATAAACAATTGAATTGTTTCCATTAACAACTTTTATGAATAATGCTGCCATGAAAATTTACATATAAATCTTTATATCAACCTTTTTTTTCATTTCTTTTTTTTTCTGATACCTTTCCTATCCTCAACTATCCCCCCCTCCCCTCCCCTCCCATCTTCTCTCTCTACCCCATCTACTGTAATTCATTTCTCTCCTTGTTTATTTTCCCATTCCCCTCACAACCTCTTATATGTAATTTTGTATAACAATGAGGGTCTCCTTCCATTTCCATGCAGTTTCCCTTTTCTCTCCCTTTCCCTCCCACTTCATGTCTCTGTTTAATGTTAATCTTATCCTCCTGCTCTTCCTCCCTGCTCTGTTCTTAGTTGCTCTCATTATATCAAAGAAGACATTTGGCATTTGTTTTTTAGGGATTGGCTAGCTTCACTTAGCATAATCTGCTCTAGTGCCATCCATTTCCCTGCAAATTCCATGATTTTGTCATGTTTTAGTGCAGAGTAATACTCCATGGTGTATAAATGCCACATTTTTTTTATCCATTCATCTATTGAAGGGCATCTGGGTTGGTTCCACAGTCTAGCAATTGTGAATTGTGCTGCTATGAACATCGATGTGGCAGTATCTCTGTAGTACGCTCTTTTAAGGTCTTCAGGGAATAGTCCGAGAAGGGCAATAGCTGGGTCAAATGGTGGTTCCATTCCCAGCTTTCCCAGGAATCTCCATACTGCTTTCCAAATTGGCCGCACCAATTTGCAGTCCCACCAGCAATGTACAAGAGTACCCTTTTCCCCACATCCTCGCCAGCACTTGTTGTTTTTTGACTTCAGAATGGCTGTCAATCTTACCAGAGTGAGATGGTATCTTAGGGTGGTTTTGATTTGCATTTCTCTGACTGCTAGAGATGGTGAGCATTTTTTCATGTACTTGTTGATTGATTGTATGCCCTCCTCTGAGAAGTGTCTGTTCAGGTCCTTGGCCCATTTGTTGATTGGGTTATTTGTTAACTTATTGTCTAATTTTTTGAGTTCTTTGTATACTATGGATATTAGGGCTCTATCTGAAGTGTGAGGAGTAAAAATTTGTTCCCATGATGTAGGCTCCCTATTTACCTCTCTTATTGTTTCTCTTGCTGAGAAAAAACTTTTTAGTTTAAGTAAGTCCCATTTGTTGATTATTGTTATTAACTCTTGTGCTATGGGTGTCTTATTAAGGAATTTGGAGCCCAACCCCACAATATGTAGATCGGAGCCAACTTTTTCTTCTATCAGATGCAGAGTCTCTGATTTGATATCAAGCTCCTTGATCCATTTTGAGTTAACTTTTGTGCATGGCGAGAGAAAGGGATTCAGTTTCATTTTGTTGCATATGGATTTCCAGTTTTCCCAACACCATTTGTTGAAGATGCTATCCTTCCTCCATTGCATGCTTTTAGCCCCTTTATCAAATATAAGATAGTTGTAACTTTGTGGATTAGTCTCTGTGTCCTCTATTCTGTACCATTGGTCCACCTGCCTGTTTTGGTACCAGTACCATGCTGTTTTTGTTACTATTGCTCTGTAATATAGTTTGAAATCCAGTATCGCTATACCGCCTGATTCACACTTCCTGCTTAGAATTGCTTTTGCTATTCTGGGTCTTTTATTTTTCCATAGGAATTTCATGATTGCTTTCTCTATTTCTACAAGAAATGCTGTTGGGATTTTGATTGGCATTGCATTAAACCTATAGAGAACTTTTTGGTAATATAGCCATTTTGATGATGTTAGTTCTGCCTATCCATGAACAGGGTATATTTTTCCATCTTCTAAGATCTTCTTCTACTTCTCTCTTTAGGGTTCTGTAGTTTTCATTGTATAAATCTTTCACCTCTTTTGTTAAGTTGATTCCCAAGTATTTTATTTTTTTGAGGATATTGTGAATGGAGTGTTTTTCCTCATTTCCGTTTCAGAAGTTTTGTCGCTGATATACAGAAATGCCTTTGATTTATGTGTGTTGATTTTATATCCTGCCACTTTGCTGAATTCATTTATTAGTTCTAGTAGTTTTTTTGTAGACCCTTCTGGGTCTTCTAGGTATAGAATCATGTCTTCCGCAAATAGTGATAATTTAAGTTCTTCCTTTCCTATTTTTATGCCTTTAATTTCTTTCGTCTGTCTAATTGCTCTGGCCAGTGTTTCGAGAACTATATTGAATAGAAGTGGTGATAGAGGGCATCCCTGTCTTGTTCCAGATTTTAGAGGGAATGTCTTCAATTTTTCTCCATTCAGAATGATGCTAGCCTGAGGCTTAGCATAGATAGCTTTTACAATGTTGAGGTAAGTTCCTGTTATCCCTAGTTTTTCTAATGTTTTGAACATAAAGGGATGCTGTACTTTGTCGAATGCTTTTTCTGCGTCTATCGAGATGATCATATGGTTCTTATCTTTAAGTCTATTTATGTGGTGAATAACATTTATTGATTTCCTTATATTGAACCAGCCTTGCATCCCAGGGATGAATCCTACTTGATCATGGTGCACAATTTTTTTGATGTGTTTTTGTATCCGATTCGCCAGAATTTTATTGAGGATTTTTGCATCTAGGTTCATTAAAGATATTGGTCTATAGTTTTCTTTCTTTGAGGTGTCTTTGTCTGGTTTCGGAATCAGGGTGATGTTGGCCTCATGGAATGAATTTGGAAGAGCTCCCTCTTTTTCTATTTACTGAAATAACTTGAAAAGTATTGGTATTAATTCTTCTTTAAAGGTTTTGTAAAACTCCGCTGTATACCCATCCGGTCCTGGGCTTTTCTTGGTTGGTAGTCTTTTGATTGCTTCTTCTATTTCATCCATTGATATTGGTCTGTTCAAATTGTGTGTATCCTCCTGACTCAGTCTGGGCAAATCATATGACTTTAAGAAATTTATCGATGTCTTCACTATCTTCTATTTTATTGGAATATAGGTTTTCAAAATAATTTCTAATTGTCTTCTGTATTTCTGTAGCATCTGTTGTGATATTGCCTTTTTCATCCCATATGTTAGTTATTTGAGTTCTCTCTCTTCTTCTCTTTGTTAGCATGGCTAAGGGTCTGTCGATCTTATTTATTTTTTCGAAGAACCAACTTTTAGTTTTGTTAATTTTTTCAATAGTTTCTTTTGTTTCAATTTCGTTGATTTCCCTCTGATTTTAATTATTTCTTGCCTTCTGCTACATTTGCTGTTGTTTTGCTCTTCCTTTTCTAGGGCTTTGAGATGAAGTGTGAGCTCATTTATTTGTTGTTTTTTTCTTTTTTTGAGGAATGACCTCCAGGCGATGAATTTCCCTCTTAAAACTACTTTCATTGTGTCCCATAGATTCCGATATGTTGTGTCTGTATTTTCATTTATCTCTAAGAATTTTTTGATTTCCTCCTTTATGTCTTCTGTAACCCATTGATCATTCAGTAACCTATTGTTCATTTTCCATGTGATGTAGGATTTTTCCTTCCTTCTTTTATCATTGATTTCCAGTTTCATTCCATTATGATCAGATAAAATGCATGGTGTTATCTCTACCCCTTTATATTTACTGAGGGTTGCCCTATGGCATAATATATGGTCTATTTTTGAGAAGGATCCATGTGCTGCTGAGAAAAAAGTATATCCACTTGATGATGGTTGATATATTCTATATATGTCAGTTAAGTCTAGGTTATTGATTGTGATATTGAGTTCTATAATTTCTTTATTCAACTTTTATTTGGAGGATCTGTCCAATGGTGAGAGAGGTGTGTTGAAGTCACCCATAATTATTGTGTTGTGGTCTATTTGATTCTTGAACTTGAGGAGAATTTGTTTTATGAACGTCGCAGCACCATTATTTGGTGCATAAATATTGATAATTGTTATGTCTTGTTGGTGAATGGTTCCTTTTAACAGTATATAATGTCCTTCCTTATCCCTTTTGATTAACTTAGTCTTGGAGTCGATTTTATTCGATATGAGGATGGCCACCCCTGCTTGCTTACGAGGACCGTGTGCGTGGTATATTTTTTCCCAGCCTTTCACCTTCAGCCTGTGTATGTCTTTTCCAATCAGATGTGTCTCCTGGAGGCAGCATATTGTTGGATTTGTTTTTATTAATCCTTGTTACCAGCCTATGTCGCTTTATTGGAGAGTTTAAGCCATTAACGTTTAGAGTTACTATTTTTTTTTAAGAATTTTAATATTTATATTTTAGTTATCGGCGGATACAACATCTTTGTTTTGTATGTGGTGCTGAGGATCGAACCCGGGCCGCACGCATGCCAGGCGAGCGCGCTACCGCTTGAGCCACATCCCCAGCCCCTAGAGTTACCATTGATATATGGTTTGTACTTCCAACCATGTTTGATTATTTATCATTTTTTTTAATTTAGTTTGTTTCTCCATGATTAGCTTTACCCCCGCCCTCTGTCTTTACTGAGGCACTTCCCACTGATGGTTTTGGTTATTGTTTTTCATTTCTTCTTCATGTAGTGTTTTGCTCAAGATGCTTTGCAATGCTGGTTTTCTGGCTGCAAATTCTTTTAACTTTTGTTTATCATGAAAGATTTTTATTTCGTTGTCATACCTGAAGCTTAGTTTTGCTGGATACAGAATTCTTGGTTGGCATCCATTGTCTTTCAGTGTTTGAAATACATTGTTCCAGGATCTTCTCGCTTTCAGCGTCTGTGATGAAAAATCCGTTGTTAACCTTATTGGTTTACCCCTGAATGTAATCTGCCTCCTTTCTCTTGTAGCTTTTAATATTTTCTCTTTGTTCTGTATATTGGATATCTTCATAACAATGTGTCTTGGCATTGGTCTACTGTGATTTTGTATGCTCGGTGTCCTATATACATCTACAATTTGTATATCCGTTTCCTTTTTTATTTCTGGAAAGTTTTCTGTAATTATTCAGCAGGTTACTCATTCCCTTGGTTTGAATCTCTATACCTTCCTCTATCCCGATGACTCTTAAGTTTGGTTTTTTTATGTTATCCCATATCTCTTGGATGTTTTTCTCGTGATTTTTTTTACCAGCCTTTCTGAGTTGGCTTTTCAAGATGATATATTTTGTCTTCATTATCTGACGTTCTGGCTTCTACTTGCTCCGCTCTATTAGTGATACTCTCATTTGAGTTTTTAATTTGGTTTATAGTTCCTTCATTTCTAGAATTATTGTTTGATTTTTTTTATAATCTCTATCTCCTGATAAAGATGCTTAACTTCTTCTTTTATCTGTTTATGTAATTCAATTTCAATGTGTTCTTTCACTGTTTGAATTTGCTGTCTCATATTCTCTTTAAGGTTCCATTCCATCTGTCTAAGGTATTTCTTGAGTCCTTTATATGACCATTTTTCTGATGACTCTAGGTCCTCCTGAATATTTAGGCTGTCCTGCATTGTTTGAACTCCTTTTCTTCCTTGCTTTTTCATGCTGCTCATGTTACTTCTTGTTCTGTTTGACTGCTGAGTTACTGTTTACTCTTATAAATTTATTTGATGCTTGGGAGGAAAGGTATTAGAAGGGAAGGGAAGAAGTCAATAAAGAGAATGAGAGTAAGCAGGTAGAATTCAAGGAAGGGGGAATAAGAAAATTGAAAAGAAATGAAAAGTCAAAAGAAAAAAACTAGAAAATAAAAAAAGAAAAAAAATTAAAATTACAAAAAAAATTTTTAAAAAAAGAAATTTTAAAAACAACAACAAAAAATGAAAATGAAAAAAAACCCAAATTAAAAAAAAAATTAATAAATGCAGTCTTAGTGTTTGATTAACTTCTCTTCCAGGAGGTGGAGCTGTGCCCACCGGGCCAAGCTTCTCCTCTCGATACGCGGAAACCAATCACTGTGCAGCAGCTCCTCCTCCCAGACTGGGCCGGTCTCCAATCCTGAGTGCCTAGGGCCTTCTCTTGTGTCTAGTCACTTCCCCACTTTTCCTCAAGCCAGGCCCCGCTCACCAGTGACGCTCACCACAATACTGGCTACACACCAGGTTTGCTGCTCCCGGGAGCCCTGTTTTCATGAACGACTGGGCACACTCTCCCTGTTTGCCATTCCCTTAGACCCTAAGTTTGTAGAGCTTGGGGCTGAGAATGCTCAGCTAAATTTGCTTGCCCTCCGGTAGCCACGCCCCCGGTAGCTGGTGCAAGAGACCTCAGTTGTCAGCACTGGTGGGAGCAGTAGCTGGGAGTTCCGCGTCGCGGGTCCCACGCCACTCCTGATTCCCTCGGTCTGGCTATCGTGCTCACGGGAGAGCTGGGAGGGGCCCTTACAGGAGAGCTGGGAGGGGCCCTTACAGGAGAGCTGGGAGGGGCCCTTAAGGTTTCCCCGCTGTGTGGAGAGGGAAGGCTAGGGGGTTACACACCTGTTGCCGCTGGTTTCAATGAAGTTATCTCCTCCGCCGCATTCTGGTGATGTCAGTTCTCTGCCATGGTGGTATCCCACGCAAATGGCGACAGTTCATTTCCCTTTGCCGGGTGAGCAATGCAATGGGTGGGTCCTGACTGGCTCTCCCAAGCCCCATTTCAATCCTGTGGCCACTGCCTATGAAGGCTCGGTTGGCATTTACCTCTGAAGATGCCGAAGGGCCGACCAGTTGTTTCAGCGGGATTGTTTAGTGCTGAGTCACAGCAGTTTGTCTGCGAGAAGCAGGCGAATGGGAGCTTGAATTCAGCTGATCCAGGCTCTGTGTGTGTTCTGAGAGGCCCAGACTGTTCGCCCCAGATCCACATCAGCTCAGCATTCCTTTTTTTTTTTTTTCATTTCTTTTGAGAAGATTCCTAGGAGTGAAATAGCTTGACCATATAATATATTTATGTTTAACTTTTTTTTTCTTTTTCTTTTTTTTTAGTTGTAGATGGACACAATACCTTTATTTTATTTTATTTATTTATTTTTATGCAGTGCAGAAGATCAAACCCAGTGCCTCACACATGCTAGGCAAGCACTCTACCACTGAGCCACCACCCCAGCCCTATTTGTGTTTAACTTTTTAAGCTGCCAAACTATTTTCCAAAATGGTTGTATCATTTTACGTTTCCACGTGAATGTATAAGAATTCCAGTTTCTCCACATCCTCAACAACACTTTGTTATTGTCTATGTTTTATTACCGTCATTCTAATAAATGTAGTAGTATATAATTATGATTTTCATTTGCATTTTCCCAATGACTGATGATGTTGAGAATCATTTCATGTACTTAGCCATTCATCTATCTTATTTGGTAAAATGTCTTTTTAAACCTTTTTTTTTTTGCCATGCTGGGGATGGAACTTTGGGCCTTACGCATGCTAGGCCAGTGCTCTACCACTGAGCTACACCCCTATCCCCAAATCATCTTTTAAATCAAGTTACTTGTCTTCTCATAAATTGTAAGAGTTCTTTATGTAATTCTGGGTACAAGTCCTTTGTCAAACAAGTGGTTTTCAAATATTTTCTCCCAGTCTGTGATTTATCTGTTTTCCCAGTATTTTGAAGCATAAATTTTAAAAATTTTGATGAAATCTAATTTATCAATTTTTTTCTTCTATGGATTGTACTTAGGTGTGTTATGTAATAGTTCTTGGTTTCTTCAAGATCATGAAGATTTTTTTCCTGTTCTAAAATTTTGTCAACTGCTTTTAGTTTTGAAAGAGACAATTCACTTAACTTCCTAACGTTAAGTTCATTTTAACACAACTTAGTGTCTCTACTGTCTACAAATTACTATTAATCTCATCTTTTTAAATCACCTAGAGCCCAGTTTCATGTAAGTCCATCTTTCTAAAGGCAGATATATAACTAGTTTGTTGAATAACTGGTCACAGGAGAAGGAAACTTCTTCATTTCTTATGTCCCCACCTCCCCTTTTTCAAGTGAAACCTTCTGTTGCCAAACCTAAGGGGAGGATATTTCCTTTTTACTACTACGTCTACAATTGACATCACTTGCCAGCAAATTATACATAAGCTATAGCCTTCCAGTCTGAACAGCTCAACATGAAGCAAGCATGTCCTTTCAATTTTCTTTTTTTATTATTATTATTTTTAGTTGTAGATGGACACAATAGCTTTATTCTATTTTATTTATTTTTATGTGCTGAGGATTGAACCCAGTGCCTCACATATGCCAGACAAGTGCTCTACCACTGAACCACAACCCTAGTCCCCTTTCAAATTTCATTTTAACATCCACAAAGCTCATGTCATAGTCTTACTCTGGTTTTTTTCTAACAGCCCTCTGGATTTTTACTAAAATAGGTACCCAGAAATAAGAATTTTGTGACTGGTGTCATCTTTTCTTTAAGGCAGCCTATCTATCTAAATTATAAGTTCCATAAAATCAAGGCCTATGTCCAGTACAATTTTATTTCTCTCACTGTTCTTGGCATAGTGCTGAGTGGTTAGTAAATGCTCAATAAATATTTTTTATTATATCTATATAATAAAGGCCAAGTGTCATATATTTAGATTTAATAGTGACATAATGTGATTTGTATCCCACTGTTTTTCTAAGTCATCAAATGATAGCCACTCAATTCATATTGTTCTTTCTGTTCTCAAATAATTCTCAGCATAAGTAGACTAGTCTGGGACTATAGTATTTAATGTTTCGCAAAAAAATAGCTAGCAAGCATTAGAGGTTGTTTTTCAGAGTGAGAAATATTTTCTCTACAGTGTCCTTTCTGTTTTAGGGATTTTTTGCGGGGATAGGAGGTATTGGGAATTGAACCTAGAGGTACTTAACCACTGAATCACATCCCCCTTTTTATTTTTATTTTGAGACAGGATGTTGCTTAGTTGCTTAGGGCCTCACTAAATTACTAAAGCTGGTCTCAAACTTGTGATCCTCCTACCTCAACCTCCTGGGTTTCTGGGATTACAGGCATACATGAGCACACCTGGTAAGTTATTGTTTAATGGGTAAGGAGTTCCCATTTGGAAAGGTGAACAAAATTCTGGAGATGGATAGTGGTGATGACTACCCAATAGCATGAATATACTTAATGCCACTGAATTGTACACTTAAAATGGTTTAAGTGGTAACTTCTGCTTATATTAACACGTACACAAGACATGTTAAACCTTTACTTATTAAAGTATGGATTTATATAGGGAATAAGACAGAGACTGATTTATTGAAAGGATTTTTGAAGCTAAAAGGTTAACATAAAATCCCTAAAACAAGGGTGCTGGGGTTGTGCTCTAGCATGTGTGAGCACTTGCCTAGCATGTGTGAGACCCTGGGTTCAATCCCCAACACCACATAAAACTAAATAAACAAAGGTATTGTGTTCATCTACAACTAAAAATATTTTTTTTTAAAAAATCCCTAAAAGAGGCTGGGTGGCATACTCCTGTCATCCCAGTGACTCTGGAGGTTGAGGCAGGAGTATCACAAGTTCAAGGCCAGCCTCAACAATTTAGCAAGGCCCTAAACAACTAAATGAGAACCTGTCTGTCTCAAAAAATATGAAGAGCTGGGGATGTGGTTCAGTGGTCAAACACCTTCGAATCAATTCCTGGTGCCAAAAAAATAAAAACAATAACTCCTCATTCTCTGGTTCCCCAGCCCCCACCATTCTACTTTCTGTCTCTATGAATTTGACTATTCTAGGTACCTCATGTAAATATAACCATGCAGTTTTATCCTTTTGTGACTGGCTTATATTACTTGGCATAATGTCTTCAAGGCCCATCCACATTGTAGCATGTGATACACACACATACATGCTGCATTTTGTTTATCCATTTATTATCAGTGGACATTGGGTTGCTTTTCTTTGTGTGCCTGTCTTTTCCTGGAGGGGAAAGGATGATGGTGTATCCATTTATAAAGCAGTGATAATTGTAGACCCTGAGCTTCTAATCTAGTGGTCTAATATAGCATCCAAAAAAACAATGAGGGCTGGGGTTGTGGCTCAGTGGTAGAGCACTTGCCTAGCATGTGTGAGGCACGGGTTCGATTCTCAGCACCACATATAAATAAATGAACAAAATAAAGGTTCATCAACACCTAATATATATAGATATAGATATAGATATATAGATATATAGATATATAGATATATAGATATATATTTTTTTTTTTAAACAATGAGCCCTAGCTCTGGGCCTCCATGTCACAGTCAAGAAATTGACCTCAAAGTATAAAATATGGGCCTTGCAGTTCACTGCCAAAAATCATGGAATTTGGTACATAGTAGATACTCCATAAATGTTTGAATGAATGCTTGAATACAGATGCACTATTGCCAGAATGCATACTATATAATTTCATTCATAAAATTATTATTCATTGATAAAGTTCAAAAGCAGATAAAATTAAACTATTTCTGTTTAAGGATGCATAAATAGGTAACAATGTTACTTAAGGGAAAAAAGGCAAGGAAATGAATCTCTTAAAAGTAATAATAATTACTGGGGGTACAGGTAGGGGTAGAAATTATGACTGGGAAAGGACACTTTGTGGGGAAAGAAAGAAGCTTCCAAAATATTGTCAATGATTGTCTCTTTCTTGACATGAATGGAGAGTCTTTGGGTGTTCATTTTAGAACAGTTTGTTAAGTTGTAAATTTGTATTTAATGCACCTTTCCATATGGCCTTCATATACTACAATATTTGTAAATTCTCTGATTCTCAGGAGGAAAAACTTATAAAAGCTCATGTGACATAATTATAGTAACCATATTTTAGCTCTCTGATAAAATGAAAGATACAATCAGCCTCGTTTGGAGAGTATCAGAAAAAAACTGTGGATTGTCTTATTAAGGTTACCTCCTTATTGAGTTCCTGATGTGGTTTCCTGGCCTCAATGGTTTAGGAAAATGGAAATCCAAAGAGAAGCAGCACTATGTAGACGCTAGTCAACATCTGCAATCCATTAAAGACCCAAGGCTTCATTAAAAATGTCTACAGCATTCCCCAGTGTTTCCATTTCTTAGAAACTGTTTTCATTTCCATCACAGCTTGATATGTGAGAAGTAAGGGAAAGGCGAATGGCACAGCTCTTCCTCCCTGTAAAGGAACTCTCAGTAGCCCCTATTTTATAGAACTACTTTCACTTGAGCCATCATAGAATGGAAAATTAAGGAGTTGGGGATGTAGCTCAGTGGCAGAGCACTGGCCTAGCATGTGTGAGGCCCTGAGTTTAATCTCCAGCACTACACAGAAAAAAATATAGTAGAGTTAAGATGTACAAACACTGAACAGCTTTTGAAAAGGATGATTTCATTAGTAGTTTCTAAACTGAAATAATGAACAGCTTCCCTAGTGCTTGGGTTTTGCTAAATACTGAAATTCATTCCCTATACATTGCTAACTTTGGTGGTTCTTTAATTAGCTTAAGCTTCAGAAAGCTTAGCTGGCCTGTACAACTATTCAAATGAAAGTCCTGGCTCTGATATAACTTCTTAAGATGTATAACAGATCAAGTGGCTACAGCCCACTTAGGAAGTGTCATAATAGATAGTGTGACTAATGGAAAAGCATAGTTAGAACTATTTTAATTAAAGATATCCAGCCATCACTACAAGCAGCTTTACGTCACGTTCTACACATGAGGGGGAAGCAATTAGCCAATTTGCTTTTCTCAGGGTAAGATTCTAGAATTTTGTTCCCCTATTATGTACAAATTTGACATTCCTTGACTAATAATTTATTCAGTCTCTGATCTAGACAAGAGCACAGATTTCTGCCTTAAAGCCATGAGTAGCTGCCTAGCTTTCTGCACTGTGTGCTGCTTTTTACTTCAGGTCCTGCCTTACCTTGCTGTCTCTCTTTTTAGGGTCTGACGTTTCAAGAGGTGGAGAACTTCTTTACTTTCCTAAAAAATATTAATGATGTGGACACTGCATTGAGCTTTTACCATATGGCTGGAGCATCTCTTGATAAAGGTAATTAAACCCAAAAGTTTTCTCTTGAAAGTATAAATATTGAATCTGCAATCTATTAGGTGACTGCCCTTCCTTAAAAGTAAAATGCCAGATTTTCTTAACATTGTCTTTTATTCATTTTGTTTTTGTCGGCACTATGTGAGCCTTGCATTTCACCTTGAGATGCCAAGCTCAGCAAATACATTTCAATATGTGAAATGCTGTAGTCAGGGCAGATGCCCATCTTTAAATGATTAGCCTTGAAAACAGTCATTTAAGCAGAAGCACAATGCATGAAACTGCAGGACTTCTTTCATCTGAGCCAGAGTTATAGCATACATAATGAGAAGCTGAAATCATTCTGCAATTCAATTTTTGTCTTTGATGAGGAGTGATAGGTTTATTTCTTATATTAAAGATTCTAAAAATAAAATCATGACTCAAAATAGGACCCCCTGTTGGCTTATTTCATATAGGTTCAGTTACAATTTATACAGGCAGTATGAAAGAGTAGAGGGATCAAAAGCACAATTTTTCATTTTACATTTTATTGTGAAATTTTTCAGACTTTCAGAGCAGTCAAAATAATTATTTAAAGAATATCCATGGGGCCAGGCGCAGTGGCGCATGCCTGCAATCTCAGTGGCTTGGGAAGCTGAGACAGGAGGATCATGAGTTCAAAGCTAGCCTCAGCAAGACGAAGTGCTAAGTAACTCAGTGAGATTCTGTCTCTAAATAAAATACTAATGTGGCTCAGTGGTTGAGTGCCCCTGAGTTCAATCCCTGGTACCAAAAAAAAAAAAAAAAAAAAAAGAATATCTATCTATCCAGCTCAATTAACTTACTGTAGTGGCTTGATCATATATCTATGCATAGTTTTATCCCTGTAACTATTCATCAGTCTCTTATTTTTTGGTACAAAGTTGCAGATGTAAGAATGCTTCACTTCCATTAATGCTGGTTCAATGCTTGTTAAAGTTACTTCTTCCCCCCCTCAAGGTCAATTTCTGTCCCCACTTATCAAAAGGCAACCTTTATTCTGATTAATAAACCATAGATTAATATTACTTATTCTAGGACTTCATACAATGTACATTCTTTCTATGATTTCTCTCAACATAATGTTTTTAAGATCCATCTATGTCATTGAACATGTCAGTAAATTCTTTTTTATGAGGAGTAGGAATCTATTGTATAAATAGCCCCCAGTTTATCTATTTTCTATCTCTGGACACTTTGGCTGTTCCCAGTTTTTGACTATATTCATTATTTAAAGTTGCTTTGAACATTCTTGCACAAGTTTTTTGTGAATATGTTTTTTCATTTGTCTTGGGCAAACACCTGCCTATAAGTGGAATTGCTGAGTCCAAAGGCAGGTAACTATTTATTCTGTATAAAAAGAAAATGTGGCTTTCTAGTTTTACCTTCACCATTTATTGAAAAGGTGATCCATTGGTTTGCTTTGACACATGAGTGTGAACCTATTTTCAGGGCTGTCTATTCTCCAACATTAATCCATATATCTCTCTGTATGGCCACATTCACTTGATTACTGTAACTTTCTAGAAAATGTTTAGGTGTCAGCTCTTATAAATACTCTGAACCTAGTTCTTCCTTTTCAAGATTGCTGTGGATATTCTAGGGTTCCTTGTATTACCATATAAATTTTAAAATCAGCTGGTCACTTTCTATGATATGAAAACTTTTTTTATCATCACTGGCCCTTGTATTTTCTCAAATTTTTTATGTATATTGAAATGATTATAGACTTTTCTCTTTTATTCTCTTAGTATGGTAGGTAACATTATTTATCTCTCAAAGCCCTGAAATAAATCTAACTTTTCTAGAAGCTTTTACAGACACTAGATTGATTTGCTAACATTTTGTTAAATATCGAGGGATGTGGGTCTGTAATTTTATTTTTTTGTGTTGTCTTTTCAGATTTTATATCATAATATACTGACCTCATAAAATGATTTAGGAACTTTTTCTCCTCTGGTTTCAGAAAGGGCTTAGGTAAGGTCTGGGGTGTAGCTCAATGATAGTGCACTTATCTAGCGTGCACAGAGGCCCTGTGTTTGATTCCCACCACCACAAAAATAAAGAGCGAGCTTGTGTAAGATTCACATTCCTTCTTTCTGAATTATTTGGTAGAATTCACCAGTGAAACTATCAGATCCTAAAATCTTTCTTTTTCTTTTTTTTTAATTTCTTTTCCTTTTTTTTAGTTTTTGACAGACCTTTATTTTATTCATTTATTTATATGTGGTGCTTAGAATCGAACCCAGTGTTTCACACAAGTCAGGCAAGTGCCCGCTCCACCACTGAGCCACAATCCCCTAATGTTTTTTTGTGGGAAGCTTTTGATCATTTAATGCTTAATAAATATATAGGCCTTTGGAGTTTGCATTTTATCTTGTTGAATATTTCAAATTTGTTTTCTTTTCTTTTTTTTTTGTGGGAGGGTGGATACTAGGAATTCAACCCAGGGTGCTTTACCACTAAACTACATTCCCAGTGCTTTTTTGAGATAGGGTCTTGCTAAATTGCTTAGGGCCTCACAAGTTGCTGAAGCTGGCCTCAGACTTGAGATCCTTCTGTTCAGCTCCCTTAATTTGCTAGTATTACCGGAATGCACCGCTCTGCCTGGCTGTGTCTTTTTCATTTGTTTGTTTTCATGTTTGTTTTTGCAATGCTGGGGATTGAACCCAGGGCCTTGAGTGTGCTAGGCACATGCTCTATCGCTGAGCTACAACTCCCCACACAAGTTTTATGTTTAAGGAATTTGCCTGTTTTATCTAAGTTATTGAATTCATTCACATAAAATGTTCATTATATTTCATTATTATTTCTTTGTTGGTAGAATCTGAAGTCCTCCCTTTCGCCCTACCTTCAGTAAATTATCTTTTCTTTTTTTGGCATGTTTGCATGTGAGTGTGTGCGTGCACACACACACTGGAGGCTGACTTTCAGGCCTAACACATCCAGGGCAAGCACCATACCACTGAGCTCCATCCCCAGCCTGAGGTTTAGCACTTTTATTATTCTTTTCAGAAAAAAACAGTTTTTGACTTTGTTGATTTTTCTCTATGGTTTCTTGTCTGTTTGGTTAATTTCTGTTCATATCTTTGTTATTTCCTTCCTTCTACTTCTTTTCAGCATGAATTACTGTGTTTTCCTTTTTCTAGCTGTTTAAGATAGAACCTTAATCTACCTTTTCTAAGATAAGCTTTAAAAGTATAAATTTCCCTCCCTCCTAAACACTGTTTTATCTACATCCCATAAACTTTGATGTATTTATATTTTTATCATCCTGTTTAAAATATCTTCTGAATTTCCTTGTAATTTCTCTGGTGTACACATGGATTATTTAAAGGTATGTTAACTTCCAAATATTTGGGTATTTTTTCCCCTAGATACCTCCTAATTTAATTTCATTGTGGTCAGAAAACACATTCTGTAAAATTTCTTTTCCTTAAGGTTTATTGAGATTTGTTTAATGGCTCAATAGATGGTAAGTTGTTTTGTTTTGTTTAATATTTTTTAATATTGACAGACCTTTATTTTATTCATTTATTTATATGTGGTGCTGAGAATTGAACCCAGTGCCTCACACATGTGTGAGGCAAGCACTCTACCACTGAGCCATAACCCCAGCCCCATTGTTTTGTTTTTTGATGAATGTTTTATTTACATTGGAAAAGATGTGTATTCTGAAGTTTGAAGTAAAATGTTACAAAAATGTCACTTAGATCAAGGTAGTTGATAGTGTATTTATGTCTTCTGTGTTTTTATTGTCTTTTTTTTTTCTTATCTAGTGGCTATTATCATTTCGTGGGAGAAGAGTGTTAAAAATTTCCATGTACAATATATGGGTTTATCTGTTTGTCCATTTAAATGATGTCAGTCTTAATTTTGAACTCTGGTATTAAGTATATACATACTGAGGATTTGTTATGCTTTCTGATGAATTGACTCTGTTATTAGTATGAATGTCCTCCCTTTATCTTTTATAACATACCTGTTGAAGTCTGTTTTGTCTGACATATTAGCATAGTTTCCTTAAGTGCAGGTTGTTTGCATAGTCTGTATTTTTCTATTTAATTTCAGCCTATCTATCTTTGAAGTACATATCTTCTAGATGACATATAGTTGGGTCTAATGGCCTTTAGCACTTAATATTTTAGTGGTTTCTCCAGAAATTATAATATAACTTTTTGTGGTTTACTTAGAGTTAATATTAGTACCACTCCAAGTAAAATATAAGAACCCTACAGTCTAACAGTTCTACATATCACCACTCTGTCTTTTATGCTGTAGTTGTCATCTATATTTTTTATTTGTTTATTTATTTATTTGTAGATGGACACAATACCTTTGTTTTTTTTATTTTTATTTTATTTTTATGTAGTGCGGAGGATCGAACCCAGTGTCTCATCTGTGCCAGGCAAGAGCTCTACCACTGAGCCACAACCCCAGACCCTGTCGTTTATATTTTATCTGTGTATATTATAATCTCTAACACAATGTGAGGGCTTTTACTTTCAATAATTGTATTTTTTAAGAAATTAAAAGACTGTTTTTAATATTTACCCACATATTTACCATTTTAGTGCTTTTCATTTATGAAATATTCAGATTTTTAATCTGTTCTAAAGAAAGTCTGAAGAATTTTGTCACTTTTGGCAGTGCAGGTCTATTAGCAATAATAAGTTCTCTTCATTTTTGGTTTAATCTGAAAATGTCTTTATTTCACTTTGGGGTACTAAGTAAATATTTTTAAATCTCTCCAAAGCACTAACAGGTTTTTTAAGCACAGTCTTGCATTTTTAAGTGATTTTCTTAAGATTTTTCTGATAGAAGATCATGGCTCTAACTTATTGTGAAATCTAAAAGAAGTCCAGTGTGCAATTCGCTGGGTGCCGTGTCGCATGCCTGTAATCCCAGTGGCTGGGGAGGCTGAGGCAGGATGTTCTCAAGTTCAAAGCCAGCCTCAGCAAAAGCAAGACACCAAGCAACTCAATGAGACTCTGTCTCTAAATAAAATACAAGGGGCTGGGGATGTGGCTCAAGCGGTAGCGCGCTCGTCTGGCATGCGTGCGGCCCGGGTTCGATCCTCAGCACCACATACAAAACAAAGATGTTGTGTCCGCCGAGAACTAAAAAATAAATATTAATAATTAAATAAATAAATAAATAAAATACAAAATAAGGCTGGGGATATGGCTCAGTGGCCAAGTGCTCCTGAATTCAATCCCTGGTACTCCCACTTCCTTCCCCGCCCACCCCCCAGAAAAAAAAGAAGTCCAACTTGCAAAAGCAGTATAGAATGATGGTTGTTAGGGGTTTCAGGGGTAAGGTAAATGGGGAGACACTGGTCAAAGTGTACAAAATTTTAGTGATGCAGGATGAATTAATTCTAGAGAGCTAATGTATAGCATTATGACTATAATTAGTAATATTGTATTATATACTTGGAGTTTGCTAAGAGTTGACCTTAAGTGTTCCTTACCATACATGTACACAAAAAGATAACCATCTAAAGTGATGGAAATGTTAGTTAGCTTGATTATGGTAGAGCACTCACCTAGCATATGCGAGGCCCTGGGTTCAATCCTTAACACCACATAGAAATAAATAGATAAAGTAAAGGTATTGTGTCAAACTATAACTAAAAAAAATAAATATTAAAAAAAAAGTTGGAACTGGGGATGTAGCTCAGTCGTACGGTGCTTGCCTAGAATGCCTAAAACCCTGAGTTCAATCCCCAGTACTGCATAAAATCAAAATTATATTGTATACCTTAAATAAATATGATTTTTATTTATTATATCAGTGAAGCTAGAAAAATTAAGATCATTCCATCCTCAATATAATTTTACTTTGTGCTTTCTAACCTGGATGACTTTTATCTCATTTTATTAATTCACTAGATTTTTAAAATAGCATTTGTTTAAAATAATATCTTCTCTGATCGTTGTAAAATCTTTTAGGGGGAAAAAGTGTAAATGTGTAGATTAGGGGGGAGGCATTACTAGGTTATTTCTCCAGAATAGCCTGGTTATTTTGCTCTGTTTCACAAAACAGGATTAGACAGCATCTTCAAATCCAAAAATTTAAGAATTGAACTCTTCCATTACTGTAAAAATAGAATTAATAAGCTTCTTTTTTTTTTTTTATACTTTTTTTTTTTGGAAGAGCTCAACTAAAGCTAATAGCACTACTTTAAAGAACAACCATATAGGATGAATCAGTATTTGTGTTAAAATTATAGGGTGTACAAAATAGAATGATTCAGGGTAGTAGTAGCAAAGAGAAATGCAACCTAGTGATTAAAAAAAGGAAAAGTGTTTCTGAGTTAGGCCATTTACTGAAATGTTTAGTTTCCTTATACTCCTTATAAATTCTGTGCCTCATTATCTGTATTAACGGAGGCAGTGGTACAAATTGCACTGACATGCAAAAGTATGTTTGGCTGTGACATGTATGATGTTTTGCCATTTTCTTTGACTTCTTGGTTTCATCTAACGTTGGATTCCCTGTGTGTGTGTAACAATAGATATCTAGGAGAAGTTGGTTTAGAGCCATGCTAAGTAACAAGGAGAATCTACGTGTATTTTTTTCCTAGGACTGCTATGACAGATGGCCACAAACTCAATCATTTACCTTTTTTTTTTTTGCAGTGTTGAACCCAGGGCGTCACACATATTAGGCAAGTGCCTACCACTGAGCTACATTCCCAGCAGCAAACTCAGTGATTTAAAACAACACAAATTTGTTTTCTTACAGTTCACAGTTTTAAAGGCAGGAAATCTGAAATCAAGATGTAGCAGGGCCACACTCCCTCCAAAGGCTGTAGGAAAGCATCCTTCCTTGTCTCTTCCAATTTCTTCTGGCTCTAGATGTTACTTAACTTGTAGCTGCATATCTCTGAACTCTGTCTCTCTTCATGGTTCCCCTCTTCCTCCTCAAATGTCCTTCTTCTGTGTGTCTTATAAGGACACTTGTCACTGGATTTAGAGCCCAGCTGGGTAATCCAGGATGATCTCATCTCCAAATCCTTAATTATTTCTGCAAAGATGCTATTTTCAATCAAAGTCATATCCACAGGTTGCAGGGGCTCAAATGCACGGGCAGCTGAACTTAAGGTCGCTTGTGTGAATTTGCAGGGACACCAAATAAAATATAGAAATAGCTTCAGGATGGCTTCTCTGCTCTTGGCCTCAGGCTCCCCAAAAGGGAGAGCAAGAGAAAGTCACGAGAGGCTAGCAAGAGTGAGTGAGCACATTCAGAAGTGGGCTTTTATTGGGGGACCCTTATTCTTAGAAAGTTCTATCCAAAAAAAGCCAGAAGAGGCAAGGTTACAAGGGACAGGTGAGTGTAACTCAACCCCAGGGGTGACACCTACATCTGAAGAAGACCCTCCTCTTATCTGAGCTAGGCAACGCCCAAGTCACCATGAAATGTAGTGATTGGAAGCCTCCTGCTTCAGGACTGGAAGGCGTGGGTTATTCAGAGTGGCTCCCCACAGTCATGTTACCTGAATTCAAGTCTTGGCTCCATCATTTACAGTCAGGTAGCTTTGGCATTTTCTGAATTTAGTTTCTATGTTTTTAAAATAAGGATAAAAATACCTACCTCTTAAAGTTGTTGTGAGAATAAATCTATATAAAGGACTTAACCTTGGCCTGTCAGGCAGTGAACATTTAATAGAAGTCAGGTATTTCCATGTAAGTTGATAATTAAACAAAACTAAGATGGCTCATCCAGTTATTCAGCCAGTGACTGTGCTTGGCACAGGGTTCTGCCCTGGAGAAACTCACAGTCTAATGGAGGAAAAGAGAGAAAAGTATATGAGCAGCTTCAGGTTGGTGTGGTTAGTACTGACTGGCCATAAGAAGATCTTGAAACTGAAAAGTGGAGCCCTGACACATGCCGGGGTAGGAAAGAGTAAGGCAGGGGTGGAGACGGGAGTACTTTTTATCTGGCTTCTGCTCTCGGTCTGGTTACTCTCAGCTGTCTTCATTTTTCCCAAAAGTTAAGACCTTTAAAAATTGCCACCTCCTTGAGGCTCTGGCACTGTCCCTTCCTTGGCTAGTTTAGAGCTTACAAACCAGTCTTTGGACCTAAGTTAGCACAGAATTTCCCAAATGGCATTATCAAGAATACTGTATACTGCAGTGTGTTAATGGTTCTGTAGGTTTTAAAAGAAAGGTGTTCCACGATTCAAATAAGTTTGGAAACTGCCAGAGTTATACAAAATTTCTTCCTGTAGCACTACTCCCACCAGCTTTAAATATGTATTATCAATCTCCAAAAGAAGGCTATAGTTTCCAAACTTGATTTGCTCTAAAATATTTTTAACACTTTACAGAGTTAATGTTCCTCTAAACAATGAGAGATCCAGACAGGTAGCAGCTGCATATTTGCCATAATGGAGCATGATTCAGTTCCTAAATTTGGAAATTTCAGTGAGGCAGTTTCTTAGTTCTGCATGGCCCCTGTGATAATGGTGTCTTAGTTAAGAAAAAATTGTCCTTGGTGAATTCTAACCTCTTCAGAAAAGAACCTTTCTCCATGAAATATTGTGTTTTCAGTGTAGGTCATCTCTTTTGTTTAGCACTCAAGAGGAACCAATTCTATTGCTCATTCGTACACATACTAGGTGTAAATTAGATATATTACCTCTCACAGGCTGTCTGAATTATTTGTCTGTTCAAGAAGGTAATGGGAAATTGAACACAACTCCTTCCCCAACAGCTTCCTATGATGAAGTAGTTAAAAATTCTTTGAGCTGGATCTCAAGAGTGAGCTTATGGCCTGTAAATCTGAGTATTCCTATTTCTGCCAAGAAAGTAAAAGTTTTCCAGGTACAGTAATGTTCTAGTGTAAAGCATCCCAGATTGTCATAGATTTGATAAACTTGTGGGTCTAGTTTTGTCCCCTGTGTACTTTGAACTAAATAAAACAAACTTGATTTGCTCTAAAATCCATGCATTTGCTGTCCATTGCCCCAGCACAGTTCTGCTTAGATTGGAATTTGTAGTTTATAACTTGGCTGTCCTTACATTCTATATGCACAGTTTACCTTGTTGTCTGACAAGCCAAAAGAATAAGCAGTAAAAGGATGTTCTCTGCAACCCCAAAGTTTGGTTTTTTGTTTGTTTGTTTGGTTGGTTTTGAGTTTCAGTCTCACTATTAAATGATTACAGTTCTTTTCTCTCTTAGGTGATTTGGATCATATGGATGACTTCTAAGAAGCTTTGTGGCTTTCATATTCTTTTAGTCATAAAATTTAATGAGTACAATCTTTTTCCCCTAGTGCTGGGAGTCTAACCCAGGGCCTCATACATGCTAGGCAAGGGCTCTACTTCTGAACTACAGCCCCAGTCCTAAAGTAAAAGCCTCCACTCTTTTGGCATATAGGTCCCTACAGGTTGTTGGAAGAGTCAGAAAATTACTGATAAGAGTAAGTAATTTTGAGCACATGACAAAATCATACAATCTGAACATCTATCTTTAACAGAGAAGCTGACACCCCTCCCAAGCACTAAGCATTCTATAACATTCCCCTTTAGAGGCCATTGCACATCTGGAACACTAGTAACTATCATGTTAAAGCAGCTTTCATGTACCAGGCACGATGCTAAGCACTTTATGTATGGTATCTCTCTTAATCCTTAAAACCTGAAAGGTTGGTGGTATTATCCCTATTTAAGTAGTAGAGCCAGGATTCAAGCTGGCTTAATTAAAGCTTAATCCCAAAGTGTGTATATTTCCCAAGCCATCATGTAGACTTACAGTACGCTCCAAGATTTTGTTGGAGTTTGAAAATCTTTGCTGAAGCGCAATCCAGGAGGCAGTGCAATTCAGCATTTTGAACTGCACTTCTCAGTATCCTAGAGAAGAAAGGCTCTAAGCTGTTTCTCCCCAGTTGCCCTGGACTACGAGTTGATCATCCTTAGGGTAAGAAGGGAATGTTTTGGAGACAGTGCCCTTCTCCTGAGTCTGGAATATGAAGTTTTCCCTTGCGGCTATTTGGGAGCATGTTCTCCAGCTCAGACAGCCTCTAGCATCTTAAGTGACAGACCTTTGGAGTGGTCTAATCTAGCTCCATAATTCATGTGGGAATGTCCTAATAGCCACATTTGTGTTCTTAACCTTTCTAATCTCAATACTTTCCACAGAGAAACCAAAACACAAAAGCCTAAAGTCACTTAAATGAAGTCATGCTTCAGGGAAAGTTGGTGCCACAATATCCTTTAAAAGAAATGTGTATGCTAAGCTGTTCATTTCTGAACATCAAAATACAGGGTACAGAAGCAGACGTCTCAGCTTCTAATGATCCAGGTGTTCTTCACCATCTCCACTCAGCTGTATGTTGGGAGCTCGTTTCACTTAGACACTGCTCTGGAATCTAGCATTTATTAAGAGTTAACCAGAAATTGTGCTAAGCATAATTTTTCATTTTTTGTTGATGCATATTAACTCTACAGAATGGTATAATGGTTTCCCTACCCTGATGGTCTCCCTTCTGGTTTTATGAGATCCCTTTTTTTTTTCCTTTTTTCTCTCTAGCTTCTACATATGATACTTGTCTTTCTGAGTCTGGCTTATTTCACTTAACATGAAGCTCTCTTTCCAGTTCCATCCATTTACCTGAAAATGACATTATTTCATTATTCTTTATAACTGAATAAAACTTCATTTTGTATATATGCCCTATTTTCTTTATTCATTCATCTGTTGATGGACACCTAGGCTGATTCCATAACTAGACTGCTATGAATTAATTATGCTGCTATAAACATGGCAATGCATGTATCTCTAAAAGTGTGCTGTTATTAATTCTTTTGGATAAATTCTAAGTAGTAGTATAGCTGGATCATATAGTAGTTCCATTTTTTGTATTTTGAGGTACTTCCCTACTGATTTCCATAGTGGCTGTACTAACTTACCTTTTCACCAATAGTTCATAAGTTTATTTTTCCCCACATCCTCACTAACACTTATTGTTATTTATGATTCCCATTCTGACTGGAATAAGATGGACTTTCAGTGCAGTTGTAAATGGATAGAATGCCTTTATTTTGTTTTTTTCTTTTAAAAAAATTATTCTAATTTGTTATATATGACAGCAGAATGCATTACAATTCATATTACACATATAAAGCTCAATTTTTTGTATCTCTGGTTGTACACAAAGTAGAGTCACACCATTCCTGCCTTCATACATGTACTTAGGGTAATGATGTCCATCTCACTCTACCATCTTTCCTACCCCCATACTCCCTCCCTCCCCCTCCCTCCCCTTTGCCCTATCTAGAGTTCATCTATTCTTCCCATGCTCCACCCTACAACCCCATTATGAATCAGCATCCTTATATCAGAGAAAACATTTGGCATTTGGTTTTTTGGGATTGGCTTACTTCACTTAGCATTATATTCTCCAACTCCATCCATTTACCTGCAAATGCCATGATTTTATTCTCTTTTAATGCTGACTAATATTCCATTATGTTTATATACCACGTTTTCTTTATCCATTCATATACTGAAGGGCATCTAGGTTGGTTCCACAGTTTAGCTGTTATGAATTGTGCTGCTGTAAACATTGATGTGGCTGTGTCCCATTAGTATACTGTTTTTAAGTCCTTTGAATATAGACCGAGGAGTGGGATAGCTGGGTCAAATGGTGGTTAATTCCCAGTTTTCCAAGGAATCTTCTTACTGCTTTCCATATTGACTGCACCAATTTGCAGTCCCACCAGCAATCTATGAATGCATCTTTTCCCCCCATATCCTCACCAACACTTATTGTTGTTTGTATTCATAATAGCTGCCATTCTGACTGAAGTGAGATGAAATCTTAAAGTAGTTTTGATTTGCATTTCTCTAATTGCTAAAGATGTTGAACATTTTTCCATATATTTGTTTATTGATTGTGTATCTTCTGAGAAGTATCTGTTCAGTTCCTTGGCCCATTTATTGATTGGATTATTTGTGGGGTTTTTGGCATTAACATTTTTGAGTTCTTTATATATCCTAGAGATTAGTCCTCCATCTAATGTGTGTGTGGTAAAAATTTGCTTCCAAAATGTAGGCTCTCTGTTCACCTCACTGATTGTTTCTTTTGCTGAGTAGAAGCTTTTTAATTTGAATGCATCCCATTTATTAATTCTTGATTGTAATTCTTGAGTTATAGGAGTCTTATTAAGGAAGTAGGGGCCTAATCCAACAGGATGGAGATATGGGCCTACTTTTTCCCTTCTATTAGGCCCAGTGTCTCTGGTTTAATTCCTAGGTCCTTGATCCACTTTGAGTTGAGTTTTATGCATGGTGAGAGATAGAGGTTTAATTTCATTTTGTTGCATATGGATTTCTAGTTTTCCTAGCACCTTTTGTTGAAGAGGCTATCTTTTCTCCAATGTGTGTTTTTGGTGCCTTTGTCTAACATAACTGTAATTATGTGGGTTTGTCTCTGTGTCCTCTATTCTGTGCCATTGGTCTACAAGTCTATTTTGGTGCCAATACCATGCTGTTTTTGTTACTATTACTCTGTAGTATAGTTTAAGGTCTGGTATATAGTCTGCTTCACTCTTCTTGCTAAGGATTGCTTTAGCTATTCTAGATCTCTTATCTTCCCAGATGGATTTCATGACTGCTTTTTCTATTTCTATGAGAAATGTCATTGGGATTTTGATAGGAATTGCATTAAATCTGGATGTGCTTTTGGTAGTATGGTCATTTTGACAATATTAATTCTGCCTATCCAAGAACAAAGGCAGATCTTTCCATCTTCTAAGGTCTTCTTTAATTTCTTTCTTCGGATTCTGTAGTTTTCATTGTAGAGGTCTTTTGTTGATGTTGTTAGGTTGATTCCCTATGTTGTTTTGTTTGTTTGTTTGTTTGGTTGGTTGGTTGGTTTTGTTCAAGATATTGTAAATAGGGTAGTTTTCCTCATTTCCCTTTCAGAGAATTTGTCACTGATAACACAGAAATGCCTTTGATTTGTGGGTGTTATTTTATATCCTACTACATTGCTGAATTCATTTATGAGTTCTAGAAGTTTTCTGGTGGGATTTTTTGGGTCCTGTAGGCATAGAATCATATCGTGGGCAAATAATGATAATTTCTTATTTTCCTATCCATATCCCTTTAATTTTTTTCATCTGTCTAATTGCTCTGGCTAGTGTTTCAAGAGGTAAAAGAGGGCATCCCTGTCTTGTTCCAGTTTTTAGAGGGAATGCTTTCAGTTTTTCTCCATTTAGAATGATGTTGGCCTTGGGCTTAGCATAGATAACTTTTACAATGCTGATATGTTCCTGTTATCCCTAATTTTTCTAGTGTTTTGAACATGAAGAGGTGTTGTATTTTGTCAAATGCTTTTTCTGCATCTCTTGAGATAATCATATGATTTTTATCTTTAAGTCTACTGATGTGATGAATTACATTTATTGATTTCCATGTGTTAAACCAACCTTGCATCCCTGGGATGAACCCCACTTGATCGTGGTGTAATATCACAACAGATACTACAGAAATACAGAAGATAATCAGAAATTATTTTGAGAATTTGTACTCCAATAAAATAGAAAATATCTAAGACATCAACATATTTCTAGAGTCATATGATTTGCTCAAATTGAATCAGGATGATATGCACAATTTAAACAGATCAGTTTCAAGCAGTGAAATAGAAGATGCTATCAGGAAGCCTACCAACCAAGAAAAGTCCTGTTGATACACAGCTGAGTTCTACAAGACCTTTAAAAAAGAACTAATACCAATACTCTCCAAAATTATTTCATGAAATAGAAAAAGAGGAAGCACTTTCTAACTCATTCTAAGAGGCCAATATCACCCTAATTCTAAACAGGCAAAGACACATCAAAAAAAGAAAACTTCAGACCAATATCTCTAATGAACAGAAATCAAAAATCCTCAATAAAATTCTGGCAAATTGTTTATTTTTTTGTGATGCTAAGGATTGAACCCAGTGCCTCACACATGCTAGGCAAGCACTAAACTACAGCCTTAGCCCTTCAATTTATTTATTTGTTTGTTTGTGGTACTGGGGATTGAACCCAGGGCCTTGTGCATGCAGGGCAAACACTCTTTACAACTGAGCTATATCCCCAGCCCTCAATATATTTTTATTTTTCATTTCCCTAATGGTAAAAATGTTGGACCTTTTTTTATATAATTCTTGGCTATTTGTATTTCTATCAAGAAGTATCATTTAGTTTATTTAGGTTTTTTGTTTGTTTTTGATGTTGAGGATCTGTTTGGTTCTTTGTTTGTTTGTTTTGGTGAGGGGCGGGATTACTGGGGATTGAACCCAAAGGTGCTTTACCACTGAGTTACATCCCCAGCTCTTTTTCAGTTTTTGAGACAGGGTCTTGCTAAGTTGCTGAGCATCTCAATAAGTTGCCCAGGCTAGCCTCAAACTTGTGATCCTCCTGCCTCAACCTCCTAAATTGCTAGAATTACAAGCATGTGCCACTAAGTTTTAATTTAATTCCTAGGTCTTTGATCCATTTTTGAGTTGACTTTTGTGCAGGGTGAAAGATAAGAGATCTAGTTTCATAATCTTCTACATATAGATATCTAGTTCTCCCAGCACCATTTCTTTTCTCCTACATATGTTTTTGACACCTTTCTCAAAAATGGTGTCTGTGTATGTTTACCTCTGTGTCTTCTATTCTATTCTATTGGTCTTTGTGTCTGCTTTTATGCCAGTACTATAGCTCTGTAGCATCATTTAAAATTGGGTTTTATGATACCTTCAGCATTGGTTGTTTTGTTTTGTTTTTGTTTTTATTGATCAGAATTGCTTTGGCTATTCTGGGTCTTTTGTTCTTCCATATAAATTTTTTTCTCATTCGGTAAAGAACGTCACTGGTATTTTGATGGGGATTGCTTTGAAGCTATAGATCCCTTTTGGTAAAATGGCCATTGCAACAGTATTAATTCTGCCTACCCATAAACTTGGGAGATGCTAAGCATAAATTTTGGCTTTACACTCAAACCTGAGGTTGAATCCATGCTACTTACTAGTGACCTTGGACAAATCCCTGAAGGTCTCAAAGCCTCCAGTTTTTGTTCTTTAGAATGGTGATGTTACAAATACTTGTTTCAGAGCTGTTGTGAAAAATTAAGAAATAATACTACACAAAAATGTTAGATTGATATTGTAACTATACCCAGCCACCTATACTGGTTTTCAAACTCTAGGTGCTTTATTCTGCCTACTTATATGACAACAAAAACTTACTTAAAAAAAAAAATGTGGCTGAGCCAGGTGGCACACGCCTATAATCCTAGTGGTTCAGGCAGGAGGATCACAAGTTTAAGGCCAGCCTCGGCAACTTAGTGAGGTCCTGAGCAACTTAGCAAGACCTTTTCTCAAAATAAAAAATAAAAAGTGCTGAGGATATGACTCAGTAGTTAAGTACCCCTGAATTCAATCCCTGGTACCAAAAAAAATTCAAAAAGGTGGAGGGGGCTGGAGTTGTGACCCAGTGGTAGAGTACTTGCTTAACATGCCAAAGGCCCTGGGTTCCATCCTCAACACCACAAAAAAATAAAAATAATTTTTAAAATGTTTTAAAGACCACCCTAGGGCCTGATGAAGCCTACTTTTGAGGAAATAGTATCTACAGTCAGTTTTTAGATTCTTGCAGCTTGGAAATTCTAAGTTTGTAATTATCAATGAGGATTGAAGCCTTTAGCTTCAGTTTCATCATTATATAGACATGAACCATATTTTCTACATCTTTGTGTCCTACTCAGACCTAGATAAATCTTTATATATAGTAGATGTTCAATGAACCAAACAAGTGAATTAATTTTAAACATGGTCAGATTCCAGAAAGGATAGTGGACCGTTCTAGAGCTTGGAATGAGGGAGAGAATGGTGGAACTCCAGCACCTTCTCATGTCACTAACTTCCTGTGACACCTTGAGCAGGTCACAACTTCTCTAATATTCCAATGGGGGTTATATTAAACATCTCCAAGGATTCATCCAGATTCTCACTTCTATTACTGTAACAAAATCAACTTTTTACTGAATGTAGTAATGTTTTAAGGTACATGTTATAGTCTGAAGTTATGTTCAAATCTATGAAAATGAACTAACCTGTAATTATCCAGATAGATTTGAAGTTAGAGCAAAAGCTATTGAATTCCCAAAAGAAAGGTGGCAGTTTTAATTTATTTTCTCACTAGGAAATTTAGAGCTTAATTAGACCTTGTCTTGTGCCCCTATTAGATCTAAGTTATGCAGTTCAGAATTCAGTTGCAGAAGAGTGTGCATGCACCTAAAAAATAAGGGCAGCTGCGTATAAAGTATGGCTTGAGAAGCCCCAAAAGGACATTTCCAACCATAAACATAAACCCAGACCAGCTCTGTTAGCTTTCTGTTGCAACCCTTACATTATTTCAGAGCTTCTTTAAGTCAAGAGTTTGGGGGTACAGCACCTCTGGATTCTCTGCTCAGAGTCTTAACAAGGCTGCAATCAAAGTGTCATTAAGGCTGCGTTTTCATCTGGAGTTCAGGGTTTTCCGAGCTCATTGAGGGTGGTGGCATAATTCAGTTCCTTTCCATCATTGGACTGGGATCTCCTTTTCCTTGTTGCCTGTTGACTATTCACAGGCCACAGCAGGTCCTCACTATGTGGCCCTCTCACAACACAGCAGCACACCTCTTCAAAGCCAGCAGGAAAATCCCTCTCCCTGTCTACATAAGTGGATTCTTATGTAACGTAATTATGGGGTGACTGTCCATCACCTTTTTTATATAAAGTAACCTAATTACCAGAGTGATAGTCACATTCACAGGCCCTGCCCACACTTGAGGGGAGGGAAATATACAGGCTGTGTGAACCACAGGTGGGAATGTTGGGGGCCACCTCAGAATCCTATCTACCATGCCAGCCATAATTCCCCAAGCCCCCATCTTTTAATTTTATTCTTTGAGGACTTCTGAAGATTAGATAAAGACATTTAAATTAATTTAAGCTATTTTGCACTGTTTTTTAAAAAAATATATTTATTTTTTAGTTGGAGTTGGACACAATATCTTTATTTTATTTTTATGTGGTGCTGAGAATTGAACCCAGGGCCTCTCATGTGCCAGGTGAGCGCTCTACCACTGAGCCACGATCCCAGCCCCTATTTTGCACTGTTATCTAAAAACAATAATAACATATAACAGTCAAAGTTTTTGCCTGGAAGGGAGCTTAGAAACCATTTTGTTCAAACTCTTAATTACTTTATTGTTTTTAACCTACATGAAAGAAAATGACTTGCTCAAATCACTGATCATATGACACAGAGTAGAGTAGAAATTCATGTTCAGTGACTTCCACACCTGTGTTCTCTTTAGAACATGGTGCCCACTGCTGCTAGAAGAGCCTAGAGTATCATAAAGGGGACTCAGTGCTTTAATGTGATGGCAGAAACAGAGGGAGACAAGCATCCTACTATTCAGAATAAGAATCCCCCCAGACAGCGGAGAACTAAGAGCATGAAGGCAGGAGGTAGAAATGTCACAGAGATGTGTGGGGAAGAGATTATGAAAGAAAAACCTTCTATTTTATAAATTCTTTTAAATTTTGTGGGAGGCAGGCCCCTGTGCTTCAGTTCATCATTGCATTTTATAAAAACATTTATATGTGAGGAGGAGTGTTGGCCAGGATTCCACTCATTTAAGACAAAGCCATCAATTTTTAAAGTAAAATTATTCATGATGTAGGCAAGGAGGCTCAAAATCTGAAATAAATGTCTGCTTTATGAGGCATTTTTTTTTCTGGTTTATTTTCCCAAATTTGAAGTCACTTAGCATTCTAAAGGTTGATTCTGGCTTAATTATATCACTTTGAATATATTATGATTTAGTAAAAAAGTTATATAAGCACCCCAAAGAGGAGGAGAGTGGCTTTAGAGATTCATGGTTACCATTGTGAGAGAAAGGGGAGTTTAGGGTAGGATAAACTGCCCAGAACATCCACATATAAATAGATAGTAAGGACAAAATCAGCCAGGACGGCTGAGGCAGGAGGATCACAAGTTCAAGGCCAGCCTCAGCAACTTAGTGAGGCTCTAAGCAACTTAGTGAGACCCTGTGTCAAAATTAAAGAAAAAAAAAGAGGGGGGGACTGGGTTTGTGGCAGTGGTAAAGTACCTCTTTGCCCAATCCCCAGTGCCCCACCCAAAAAAAAAAATCAGCCAGCATTACATACCATGGGGGGATGGAGGGAAAGCCAGAAAAGAACAATGTCAAGAATGACACCAATACTAGGAAAATATAGAGATGAGTATTTATTACAAGCAATGCTTTGTAGGGGCTTCAAGGATTACTATCTTTAGAAGCCTTTGAAGGTCTAATAAGATCCTGGTAAAGGTGATTTTTAGTCTTCCATGTCATTTCAACAAACCAAAGTTAAATGTATCAGTTACTCTCAGTTCAGCCATTAGAATCAAACTTTGTTGGAGCTGAACAAACAGTCCACCAAGGAAATAATTTTATAAAGTTTGAGAAGAATAAAAGAGGAACTGATTAAATAAATTACAGATGTCCAGCCAGTGGAATGCTCACTTTGCAACTCTTAAAAGAAGCTGTCTGTGTGCTGGTATGGTGTTGAGAGGCTGCCAGCACCTTGCCCAGGCAATTCCTCCTGCCCAGGAGGGTATACGACACCTGAAAATATCAAGTCTGAAATAATTAGTGAAGAAATAAAAGACAGAGTCAAAGAATAAGTTTTAAAGCAGAGCGCCTGATAGGTCCAGCCCACACAGGGGCTGGAGCTCAATAACTGAAAAATGACTCTGGTGGTTTATTTAAGGGGGTACATCAAAGCAGGGATAAGGTTTTAAGGGCGGAGTCTTGCTTCGGGATGTCTTTCAGTCAACAGGTTGATTGGCATCTTGGCAGGCTACACCCATAGAGTCTTTGTGGCTATATGGCTGCAGCAGGTTACCCCCATCTGCGATGCTGTGTGGGACCTTTTTTTGGCAGAGCTGAATAGAAATTCACATGTATCTGGTTGGTCTTAACCAGTGGGTATGCCACTGGAAGTTCTCAAATACCAGATTTTCCTGTTCAATGGGCTTCCATGCTGATTGTTCCACACATAGTCCATGGATGGCTCTCAACAGTATGGAATTATTTCTCAGGCATCATGTTAAATGAGTAAAGCAAAGCACTATATTTGGTACACTGCCATGTCTGTGGTGAAGAATACTTGATTTTCTGTCCGTGTGATATTTCTGGAGGAACTGGTGATATTGTTTGCCTCTGACAACTAAGTGATGAGGGATAAGGGTGGAATGGAGACTTCTACCTTTTCGTACTGTTTGAATTTTGAAACAGATGAATGTATTGCCTAATCAAAAATAATTTTCTGAAAGTTAAAAAAATGGATACTTAAAGATTGAGAAAGAGAAAATCAAATTAATATGGTAAGTTGGTGTCCAGATAAGAACTTGCTTGTTATCAAAGTTCCCTTGCATAGAGGTGCCTCTGGCCCTCTGCAAGACCCTACTTATGCAAGGTTCCTTTGCATCTTCTGTTTAAGCTCCTGAGTCAGGCTGTAGTGCTCCTCTTTGCTTCCCCTACTTTATTCAAACTGACTCCTCCACACCCACCCTGCATCACACCAATCTAGAACATTCTGTCTTTTTACTTCTTTAGAATTCAGATCCAAATTGTATCTCCTATTAAATCCATACTATTCCATATTTAACCCATTTTTATTTGATAATATATCAGATATTTCACCTGTGTATTTCTCAGTCTTAGTGGAACATACTAAATTGGGATCGTTCCCTCGTGTGTCAGCCAAATTTATTGACTGTCCAGTGGTTCTTGTAGAAATGCTCGCCCAAAGCCTGGTGTGGTGACATGCACCTGTAGTCCCAGTACTCAGGAGGCTGAGATGGGCAACTTAGCAAGACTCCATCTCAAAAAATAAAAAGGGGGGGGGGGGGGAGAGAGAGAGAGAGAGAGACATTCCTTTGTAAACAAGATATAATGAGTATTTTTTAATGAAGCTCAATATAATACTAAATGATAGAATAAATCTCACTGCTAAACTAGATTTACCAAATTAAGCAAAAGCCCACTGAAGTCATCATCTGGGATGATGATGCTCTGAGGTTCAGAAAACTTGACTACAAGTTTTCTCTGTGGTGTGTTCCATAAATTAGAAGCCAGGACTGGCAGTACTGCCTCTGAGGGGCAGCAGACTGAACACATAGAGGGAACAACCTGCCTGGGGTTCAAAAGGGCCATGCAGAACAAGGAATTGTCCTCATTTTCATTATTAGTGTACCATGGCTCGTTTGGGGGGGCGTGGGGCACATTGCAAGGCAAACCTTTACTTCTGGCAGAAAGGTGTGCTGCCAGAACCCGGCTAGCAAGTGCCACCCTTGCTCTGGGCTCCTTTAATTGCTGGTTTTCCTCAGTGCTGTCCTTTCCCCTCATCTCACTCCAAAATCAGGTTAAAATATGTGTGTCATATTTGCCCAAGTGCCTTGGAAGAAGATACAAAAGAAAGGACAAATGCTCTTCAAGGAAAAATCTTCCCCTTTGTTCCATTCAAAGCCATCTAAAAACTGAGACATCGCAAGCCTCTCCAGGGCTGTGGCACAGTATCTCCCCTTACTTCCCCTTGGCAGTCGCAAGCTGGCTTTTGATTTTCTCTGCCGTAGTCCAGTAAGGCAGGAATAATCACATGGCCACACAGCTGGAGACTGTCAGCCCAACATGTCAGGTCACTTTTCCAGACTCCTTTACATTGGGGGAGACAGGCAGCTCCTAACTGGGTCACACTGAACCAAGCTGTACCTGTGCATTAAAGGCAGCTGTTGGGAAAAACTCCCAGGGCCACGTTTGTCATATGTGCTTTTCATTGGGTCTCTGTTTAATTTGTCTCTGAAATTATCAGTATGAGTTCCAAGGGAATGCTAAGTGCCTTGCATTTATGGAGCAGTCAGATCTGTGGCCAAGCTCTAAAGCTGGCTTCTCCCAACTCCCAGCTATTCAGTTATTCATCTTTGACCAAAAGCACTGAGTATTCCCCAATTTGGCTTTTCCTTCATCTGAACTCTTTTTCTTTGGGGTGATGGTTGGATTCATGGAGGAATTGGTGTTATCCATATAAGGGATTGAGTGGACCCAGTGTGAAAAGAGAAAGCATATTGGGCTTAACTTTAGACCCAACGCCATTACCTACTAGCTTCGTGACCTAGGGCAAGTTATTAAAAATCCTGGATTTCTCTGGGTTCTCTTTGCTTCTAAGATTATCTGATTCTAAGTGGCCATTTGGTCTCCTGTCACTCCAGAACTCACTTGCTCAGCTATTGTGGTGATGAGTTTTATGTAATATAGTTTCTGATATATCACACAAACCAGCATGGCTTTCTTTCTGTTGTTTATACAGTCATGAACCATACCAGAGAGTAAATTGAGGACCTGGCACAACTCAGATTCCGCATGAGCTTTTCAAAAATACAGGTGGTGCTAGGCACAGTGTCCATTCTTACAATCCCAACTACTCAGGAGGCTGAGACAGAAGAAAGATCAAATCACAAGTCTAAGACCAGCCTGGGCAACTTACTGAGACCCTGGCTCAGAGTGAAAAATAAAAAGACTGGCAATGTAGCTTAGGGGTAGAACACTCACTCCATAATTCACTCCCCAGTACCAAGGAAGGGAGGGAGGGAGGTAGCAAGGAAGGAAGGAAAGAAGGAAGGCAGGCCAGCCAGCCAGCCATTATTGGGCGCAGTGCTGCACACCTGTAATCTCAATGGCTCAGGAGGCTGAGGCAAGAGGATTGAGAGTTCAAAGCCAGCCTTAGCATCTTAGCAAGGCCCTAAGAAACAGTAAACCCCTGTCTTGATATAAAATATTTTAAAAGGGCTGGGGATGTGGCTCAGTGGTTAAGCACCTCTGGGTTCAATCCCCAGTACCAAAAAGAAAAAATCAAATGGTCCCAGATTTTTGAGTGCCAAATGAGCCTGCTTCTACAAACCCATTGCTCAACCCCAATCTAATAGAAATCACCAAATCTCATGTCATGCCTCTTGTAGGGCACCTGGGCAGATTTGTACAAAAGGAATACATAGTCTTTGGAAACCTAGGATGTCTTTTTTTCATGGTGCCTTCATTCTCCATGTGGACATCTTTCAGATTACGAACTGGAATTTCAACCATCAATCAGTTGGCCTCAACTCTGTAGGAAGAACAGTGTTTCCTCTGCTCTCACACTACAGTGAGCAATGCAGAAGGCTCCTATGATCTCAGAATGTGTGGATTTCTCCCCACCAGAAAGTAAACAATCCATTTTGTAGCAGAAAGCATCAGGGTTTCCTCTAATTCAGTTTAATCCTGATGCTGCACATCTGGAGATAGCATCAGATGCCACAGGTTGAGAGCTCAGACTTCCAGGACTGTCCCCTGCTTTCAGATGTCAGTTGCAAGCCCCAGATTGTTTGACCAGTGCTCCTGACTGACCAGATATGAATGAGTTCTCGTGTCCATCTCCTTAGGGTTTATTTGCAAGAACATCTCACGGGACTCAGGGAAATGTGTTTACTACTTTATTATAAAGGACATTTCAAACTATACAGGTGAAGAGATGTACAAGAGAGGTTTGGGAGAAGGAGCATAGAGCTGTCATGGCTTTTCTAGGGGCACCACCCTCCATGAACCTTTCCACATTCAACAATTTGAATACTCTGAACCTTATGCTTTGGTGATTTTTAACTTCATTACATCAGCATGATTGATTGAGTAGTTGGCCATTGGTGATCAACTCAGCTTTCAGCCCTCTTTCCTCCCCAGAGGTTGGAGAGCGGAGTGGAAAAGTCCCAACCTCCTAATTGGGCCTTGATCTTTCCTGTGACCAACTGTACCATGCTGAAGCCACATAGGGGCTTCCAGCCCCCAGTCATCTCATTACCATACAAAAAGATAGACCACTTTGGAGAGTCCAAGAATTTTCAGTTTTATGTCAGGAAATAGGGAAGAATACCAGATATATATTTCACAGTATCACAGTTACCAACAGGGAAGGCCAAAATTCCAGGACCCTACAACTGGTCTGCACAAGGAAGTTGAGATCTGAGGAAGGGATTGTTCTGCTTGCTGTGATTTAATTATGGCTTTGTGATTCAGAGATTTTGGAAGCAGTATGAATGAGCCAATTCTCAGGACCAGCTGTCAAGCCCTTGCCTTGTAATCTGCTGTCATCCCACTTGTCCCAAGGGCTCCCAGTTTGACAGCTCACCAGCTAGTGAGTTGGTTTCCTCCTGCTGATTCACACCCCAGGGGCCTATCTAAGGATCTTGGACTGCCAAAGGGCACCCAAGTTGGGCTGTTCCCTGGCCAGTTCCATCCCTGTGGTTTGAGTCACAATGACTTGGCAGCCCTGGTTTTTCCTCTTAGAGTACGAAGGACACCAGCGCCCTCTTTGTGAGATGGAACATAATCTGTAGCTCTTTTGTGAACACAGGTCGTTGGTGATGTGGTCTTGCTGCAGTCCCCAGAGGTCCCTGTTCTACAACCTCTTAATACCAGTTTAATGAATTTTTCACTAAAAACTGTCAAGCACTTTTACTGATATCCTTGAATATTATTTAATAGCTTATTTACAGGGAGGCTCTCCATGTCTATGGGAAGGAGTCTTGCAATGTCGAGACAGTCACCCTCAGGCACTCTGTCCTGAGAGAGGTGAAGAAGTGAGTAGGAGAAAAGGAAGATAGTCGGTTATAGCTATTAAACCTGTGAGACTGATCCAGATATGGTGGCACACACCTATAATTCCAGTATTGCCTCAGGAAGTTGAGGCAGGAGGATCACAAGTTCAAGGCCCACCTGGGCATTAGTGAGACCTTGTCTCAAAAAACGCTGGGGATGTAGTTCAGTGAAAGTGTCCATGGGTTAAAACTCCAGTACCACCAAAGGAAAAAAAGTGTGAGATGTGACATGCAGAAAGAGAAATGGTTAACAAAAAGCACAGATCCCCCCTCCTCAGGGCACTCTTCTGTGGCAGTGGAGGGGGATTCAGTAGGTAATCACAGTTTGAAATCACTGAGCAGTCTTCTGAGGTGAACTGAGTTTCCTTAATAAATTTTTCTACTGAGAAGTATAATGACCAGCTGTCACCATTTTAATTCTTTTAAAAATTGCTAGTCTCTTCTCTGGGCAGTGTAGTTAGCAAGAATCAGTTCTTCCTGAGCCAAATCAAGTATCTAAAATTGCAGAGCTAAATTTCTAACCCTTAGAACTCTGTGGTCTTGTTGATTCCCCAGGATGCATCTCATGAAAATCCACCACAGTCTCTTCCACCTAAGTCTTTTAGTTCCAGGGCTATTGATTCCTCCCTCACTTTAACTTGCATCTTCAGAGAAATGGAGAACCCAAAGCTACAGAAAGAGGAAACAAGCTCCTCCTGTCCTCCTGAACAGCCTAGTCTCCTTTTCTCTACCATTTACCAATTCAAGATTCAGCTCTTTCTGGGCACCTCCATCACACCCTCACTCCAGAAAACACCAGTAAACTATTCTCTGCACTATTAACCCACCTCAGAAGTTATCTTGTGGCATCCCTTATTTGAATATAAGAAAATGAAGTCTTAAGAGATCAAATGACTCCACCAGGGTCATATAGCAAGGTGACAATGGAACCAAACCTTGCTCCTTCCCACTGCTGTGCTGACCCTGGGGACACTGTGGTGAATGCATGGAGGTGATGAATGTGAAGTGAGAAATAAAAGGCATCACAGGATGGTAACGGGAACTAAATTATAGGAAGGAAATAAGCAAAGAAGGCACACTGAGCTTGTTTAAATTCATATTGCTTCTGGATTAATCTAATCTGATGCTTATAGAGAACACTTCATTGCTAGTTGATTCATAAATAGAAATCAATTCTTTTCTTTCCAGCATGTATTACTTCACTTAAGAGAATGTCTAGGGGGCTGAGGTTGTAGCTCAGTGATAGAGCACTTGCCTGGCACATTGAGGCACTGGGTTCAATGCTTGGCACCACATAAGAATATATAAATAAAATAAAGGTATTGTGTTCATCTACAACTAAAAAAAAAAAAAAATTTTTTTTTAAAGAGTATGTCTGTAAGACTAGGGGTGTAGCTCAGTAGTAGAGAGATTGCCTGGCATGTGCGAAGCCCTGGATTCCATCCCCAGCACTGCAGGAAGGGGAAAAAGCCAAGGAGTGGGTCTGTAAGCAAGAGCATAATTTGTAGGTGTAGATAGACCAAATTTGAGAATAACTGAGAAAGAAGACTGGAAACTTCCTGGTCCTTCCAGGCTTGTGTTTCATGAGAACCCCATTCTTATGTGATTGCTAGTATTTAACAGTAAATGTCCGAGCAAGAAAAAATAGAAAGCTAAAAGAGATTTTCTACCCAAGCCAAAAAAAAAAAAGTGTGTTTGTTTATATTTTTTTAAGCTGAATACTGATTCAGTGAGACAGGGCCACAGCTTCTCCCAAGGGGCACTGTTGGAAGACGACAGTGACTGATGCAGAACCAGTAGGGAAGAAGGACCTAGCAGGGCAAGGAGCTCACTCTGCTGTCTGTCAGTAACCGAAGCATGAAGCTCACACGGCAGATCAGCCTCCTTGTTCTCGCCTCCCCTTCCTCTTGCTGCCTGGTTATTTACTTGATTTCTTGCTGTCATGTTTTTTCCAATTTTTTAAAAATTGCTAGGTGGGAAATGCAAGGAGACTAATACAATATCAGGTGTGGCTTTGAGAAACTCTTCTGATGATAATTTATTAGAAAAGTTGCCATGGCTTGCTTTAGGCTGTTAGAATCCCATCTTTAAATATTATGTGAATTTTCACTTTTTTTAAAGTTATTGTTTAAAGTGATGTATTTAATAGCATTTTAAAATACAAGACAATGGCATTAATCATATTCACAGTGTCATGCAACTGTCACCACTATTTCCAAAACATTTCCATCAAGCACAGTTTAACCCTCCAAGCTCCTTGGCCCCTGGTAATCTACCTTCTGTCTCTATGAATTTAATATCAGGCATTCTTAACTAACTACATAGACCTCCTAAAGTGTAGCACAGGAGAAAAGAATAGAACCTGAGGTGAAAAGGAAAGGGAGTTATAGGTTAAAAGCTAAATTTTCATTTCCTTAAATGTGACTTAAATACAGTCAAAAATTTTTGAGCAGTTTGAGAAAGCAAAATGGAAGGCCCCCTGCTGTGCTGATTTTGCATCTTTCCTCTTTCAGTGACCATGCAACAAGTGGCCAGGACAGTGGCTAAAGTGGAACTCTCAGACCATGTGTGTGATGTGGTGTTTGCACTCTTTGACTGTGATGGTGAGTAGGACCCACTGGGGTCAGGAGCAGTGCCCTTCTGGACGTTGTGAATCCATCCCTCTTCCATAGCTCATCCCTCAGTGTCGTCAGATCAAAAAATATAATCCCTGGCCCTGGTGTGTGCTTTCCATTTCTTCCTATAATTCCAGTTTGCCTGCAGGCTTCAATTTATGACCATAAGGATCTTAAACATGGAGCACATTTTCAAAATTGCTTGAATCTGTTTTCCTGGATTGCACTCCTAATAAATGTAATTTTCTTTAAAAAAAAAAAAAATGAAGCCAAGCACAGTGACATAATCCTGTAATCCCAGCTACTTGCGTTTGTGAAGGATTGCAAGTTCAAGGCCAGCCTCAGCTTTAGCAAGACCCTATCTCAAAATAAAAAATAAAATGGGCAGGGGATGTAGTTCAATGGTAGAGGACACTGGGTTCAGTTCCCTGTACTCCCACCCCTACATACACACACACACACACACACACACACACACACACACAAATGAAAACAAAAATATTAGACCCAACTTGCTGCACAGTAGATAAGGAGCACTGCAGTATTTCAAGAAAGAAAGATGGAATATGGTGTACGTCGGGTCCTGTGCCAGGTGTTGAGAATAAAGACAAACAGAGGAAGAATATCTAGGCCTGCTGTGGGTAGTGCAAACACAGATCAGTAAAGGTTTCCTGGAATTGTCCCCTGAGTGAAATCACAAAGGATGAGCAGGAATTGGCCAGGTAAGGAAAGTGAGATTCGGAAGCTTTCCAGGTGGGGAATTAGCCTAAGCAAAGACAGAGGCAAGAATAAAGACCTGGGGACCTGTCTCCTGCCTTCTCTTGAGTTTACTTGCCATCCCGACCTCTGTCCAGCAATACCTTACTACTATGGTTCTACAGCAGCCACACTGCTTCCTCTGTGCCCCTTAGTCCTGTCTACTTCATGAGAGCATTTGCCACACTGTTGACATTTATATGTCTCTTCTACAACTTGGGAGTATTTCAAGGGGACAAAGCACAAAGCTTATTACCTGGCATATACTATATTCTCATTTGGAATTTGTCACACTACATTGAACTGTCACTGAATTGTAGTAGGAAACATCAAGGAAGGAGCAAACGAGTTCATCCTAAGCCCTGAGAACTGAATTTGGCTGTGAGACACACTGGGCTTTGGAACCACATGGTGTGCGAACAGTGGAATTTTCTCAGTGGCTTTGTTCCAAGGCCTCCACTTATACTGTTGTATTTGCTTCTTCCTCTAGGTAATGGTGAGCTGAGCAATAAGGAATTTGTTTCCATCATGAAGCAGCGACTGATGAGAGGCCTAGAGAAGCCCAAGGACATGGGCTTCACCCGCCTTATGCAGGCCATGTGGAAATGTGCACAGGAAACTGCCTGGGACTTTGCTTTGCCCAAGTAGTAACCCAGAACTACAAGAGGGGCCACCTTCTGCACCCAAGCAACCTAGGCCCCTGAAGCCAAGCCTCAACATAGCCCTTTGTGCTGCTGCTTCTGGGAGTAGTGCTCCCTTCCTCCTGCAAGTGACCTCAGGATGCGGCCAACTTCCTCTCCTCACCCTCCCCTGTCCCAGTGTTCTGCTAGGCTCTGAGTATTCCCAGTGATTATTCCTGTCCATTCTCAAAAACATGAACAAGTCTTAAAAGGTCAGACCTTGGCTTCTCCAACAGCATCCATCCAAGCACCCTACAGATTAAGAATGCAGGGAACCATCCACACACCTGCCAGCCCTGGGAAGCATCCAGCTCTTAATCATTTTTGCTGTGGGTTTATATTAACGAGAACATTCCCAGTTCTTCCTCCTGTTGGTACTTTTAAGATGCAAGTTAGGGGCTGGGGTCATAGCTCAGTGGGAGACCACTGGCCTAGCATGTGTGAGGCACTGAGTTCATTTCTTAGCACCGCATAAAGACAAATAAAGATCCATCAACAACTAAAAAAAATTGGGGGGGTGGAGACGCAAGTTAGGAAAATCTCTGGGAGGCAAAAGGAAGTTTGTGATGAATGCTTATGAAGATGACCTGGGCATCCTGAGCTGGTGGGTAGCCTGGGCCAAAGGAAGGATCTGTATCAGACACTGTGTGACACTGAGGCCTGTCCAGGAAGTCCATGTGCTCAGTGGCAGCACAGAAGGATTCGGAATTTAAAGTAATTGCTTCATGACACTCTCCACTCCTCCTTTTCCTCTCAGGATCCCTAAGATGCCTCTACTGTGACTCTGTGCTTCATCAACAGCAGTGATTGAGTTCTGTTCTCTGCAAGTGCCATCTCCTCTCCAGAATGGGCCTCCAAAACCAGGGCCTGCTGCAGAGCCTGTCTGCCCTCTGTCTTTAACACTCATAAAATATCACCTTAATTATAACAGTTTGCAATAACCATCCCCAATGTCTGCTGTCTCCTTTATTTTAGGATCTTATGGGTCCTTTTCCTTTTACATTTCCACTGGGTTTCACTAGTAGCAGACCTGCTTTCTTCCTACCAGAGTCTGATTTAAGGCAACTTGAGGCACAGACGAAAAATGAGGATGTTTGGAGTTTGTGATAACACTGTCCCAGCCAGTTTGACTACTTTTCATTTTAAGCCACGGCCTTTGATTATTCATCCTCCATGATAAAAAACTAAGAGAGGCTGTGGAACATGTGAGGAGTCATCTGATATGGTGGACCTACATTTTAAGATCCATAGCAACCAGTGTTGTGTGATGAACCCAACTCTGCCACTCCGTGTGGTGTTGAGCAGATCATCTCCCATCTGTTCCCTCATCTGTTAAATGATAGGTAGGTTAAGCTAAATGTGCTGTAAGGTTCCTTCCCAGTCTGAAAGCCTCTGCTCCAGAATTCTCACAGCCCCTCAGTCGTGCTTCCTGCATGGCCGATCCAATAGAATCACCACACCGGAAGCTGCGTGCTCTGGCTCTGAGTGCAGGTAGGAGTGCCCACCAGCCAGGGCAGAGCAGAGGCTTCCATCTGTACCTATGACTCCACAAGGAATTCTCAGGCCCAGCACTTCGCCCAAAACAATTTAGCAGCCTCATTTCTAACATCCTTTCTGGGAGATTAGATTCTTTCTCCAAGGAGCCTGCTGCTGTCCTACCTCATCTATCTTCCGCCCTCTCCTCTCATGGGCTGTCCCTGGTGTCCACATGTAAGCCTTGCCTTGCTCATTGCCCTGGGCCTGAGGCATCAGTGAAATATGAGCATTTCTTAAAATGACCTCAGAATCTCGAAATTACTCTCCCCCATCCTCCCTCCTCCAGCCTGAAGCTGTCCCATTTACAGCTTCCATGGGACACTCATTCCCCACAAAGAAAGATCTGTTGCTTGGTCTGAGTGCTCTGAAGCTTAAAGCCAGAGCCTGGCAGGTAAAGTAAGGATCCCACCTGCAACATCTTAAAACCCAGGATCAAGGGCACCTATTCGGTCATGCAATTCCAGCTGAATCCTTCAGCTCCTAAGATTGCCTGAGGAAGAGATGTGGTATCCAGGAAGAGGTGACAACCACACAGAGGTTAAATGTGCAGAAGATCTAGGTGTGGTGGACCACACCTGTAATCCCAGCAATTTAGGAAACTGACACAGGAGGATCTCAAGTTTAAGACCAGCCTCAGCAACTCAATAAGACCGTATCTCAAAAAAATAAAGGCTGGGGATGTAGCTCACGGATAAAATGCCCTAGGTTTAATCCCCAGAACCAAAACTAAACAAACAAACAAAAAAAACTAAAAGCAGGGAAAAGTACAAGCTAAGTACCCAGAAGTCAGAGTCCTCCATGGCGGCCCATGGGCGGGCGAGGTAGCATGCGGCAAGCTAGGGAGCATTTGACGACACATAAAGCTGATTTTGTGCTTCTTATTCAAATTGTTTCTTAGACTTACTTAAAATAACCTTCTCCCCTCCTTCAAGACTTAGCTCAAACTGTCCCCTCCTTAAGAAGCCCTCCTTGGTTCTAGGTCATTTTTGTGAGACTGACACCCACAAAGTTCAGACCAAAATAACTCTTAGATAAATGACATTAGCAGTGCCTCAAACGCCTCTCCGCAACAGCCATCCTCGACTTGGGCTGAAGCTGCTGTTCACTTCTCTATAAGACACAACTCAGTCCAGTTCTCTCTGGAAGGCTTCTGGGAAGGAAGCAACTCAGCGAGGACCCAGGTTTCCTCAACCTTGGGCTCAGTATCCACCAAGACCAGGAGGGAGAACATGCAGTTTGTTACTAAGGAAAGGGAATCTTAAGAATGTGTGAGATCTTATAAAATGATTATCTTAATGGCTTTTGGTGCCCTGCCTGGTTTTAGCTCTGGTTGGAGAATAGGTTCTGGAATTATTTTGGACGCTTATGAAAAAGGAGAGATCCAGCCAGTACCTAGAGTTCCAGACAAGGAAGATTGCTGGGAGCCCGAAGCCAGGTCCCAGGGCTCCAGCACTCCTGCTAGCCTTAGGGCAGCCCATGCCTGTGGGGGTCTGTGCGCCCCAGCAACTCAAAGGGAAGGAAGCAGAGTGGCTTAGTTTGTAGGCTTCAAGTGCCATCTGCTGGCAAGAAGGCTCAGTGCAGGGCCTCTCTGGACTACAGGGAAGGGAGGCTTGGGGGTTTTGGTTTGGGTTTTGGTTTTGTGGTACTGGAGATTGAACCAAGGACCACTCTACCACTGGGCTACGTCCACAGCCTTTTCTTATTTTTATTTGATAAAAGACCTCCCTAAGTTGTCCAGGCCAGCTTTGAACTTCCTATTCTCCTGCTTTAGCTTCCCCAGTAGCTGGGATTACAGGCATGTGCCATCACGGCTAGCTAGTAATTTGTACGCTCAGTGAATTATTTTCATCATCTTCAATGTGAGGTTTAGGTTTGCTTTGTGGTTGTTTTAATAGGTAAACGTTCACATGACTCCAAAATGACACTTCCATTAAAAAGGTTCATACATTGAAATCTCCTTCCCATAGCTGCAGGTATTCCATTTAGAGGACGATGCAGTGGATATAGAAGAAAAACCAACACAAACTCACTTTCTCCTACTACACGTTCACAAAAGAAGAAAACTTCTGTGGCCTCAAAAGACATGGGAATTTCTCCCCACCAGCAATGGAAGCCATCAGTTCTGCAAAAGATACCAACTGGGTATCCTCTAATTCAGTTCAGCACTGTCTACCTGGAGATAGGGTCAGATCCCAGAGGTTGAGGGCTCAGCAAGACAGTCCTCTATCTTTCAAATGCCAATTACCTGTGTTTTTATGACCCATCCTGGAAAAGAGAAATGCTGGTCTCTGTGGCTTGCCGTCAGGAGGGAGTTGAGGCAGGCACCATGGGGGAGACTTGGGGGAATATCACACCATTACAGCATAGTGCTTCCCCACCCCCACCCCACCCCACCCCCAGTACTAGGGACTGAACCCAGGGATGTTCTGCTGCTGAGCCATGTCCCTAGTTCTTTCATATTTTTATTTTTTTATTTTTGAGACAGGTCTTGCTAAGTTGACTGGCCTCAAACTTGCCATCCTCCTGCCTCAGCCTCCAGGGTTGATGGAATTACAAATGGGTGCCACCACATCCAGTTTGTTGTTTTGTTTTTTATGAGACATTCTGTGGCAGTTTCTGTTCTTCTAGTCGCATCACCCAGGAACCACTATTGCCTGAGAGAAAGTAGAACACCCAGTCCATGCAGGACCCAGGTTTACACCCCGTTTCCACAGTTTACATGTGCATCACCCCCTTTCCTCCACCTCTAGTCAATACCATTGTTTCATATAAGGGTGTCGAGGGAAAGATTCTGGAGCCTGCAGTTTCTAAAAGAGGCCTTAGTGATGGGTCACATTTAGAGGCAGCAGTGGGCACCGAGGAGCAGCAAGCATGAAAGCAAAGGACATGAAGTGGGGTACATTCCTCTGCCTTGCCAATTCTTCCTGAAGCTGCAGGAAGGAGTATATCCCTCTGGCTAGCCCAGGGAAGGCCTGCATAAAAGTTTTATGGGAGAAAAACCTGCCTCTGCGTTTCACTTATTCTATTGATTTAACAAATGTTGGGCCCTGTGAGGTACCAGGTCCTTGCTGAGGCACTCCCCCTTGTTTTAGCTGGACATTAGGGGTGTAACAGACTCACAAGCGAAGGACACAGACTGCACAGATCAGTGAAGGTGGTGTCCATGGCGGGTCCAAGCTTAAATGCTATGGGAACTGAAAGCAGAACTTGTTTCTGAAGAAGGCCCTTATTTTTTTGTTGTTGTTTTTCTTGAACCCAGGGGCGCTTAACTACTGAGCCATATCCCCAGCCATTTGATATTTTATTTAGAGACAGGGTCTTGCTAAATTGCTTAGGTCCTCACTAAGTTATTGAGGCTGGCTTTGAACTCCTGATCCTCCTGCCTCAGCCTCCCAAGCTACTTGCACCACCAAGCCTGCTTGGAGAAGGCCCTTTCACACCTTGGCTTAGACGTCAGTCAGAAAACCTTCGGGTCCCCCACACACAACAACAACTCCCACTTCTAGCCACCTGGAGTTTACAAACAATCCCATCATTGTACTTACCACGCTGTCCTGTTATTTTTTTTTTTCCTCTTTTATTCTTTTAATACCTGTCTCCCTTATTAGGCCAAGCTGCAGGTCTATGAACTGCCAGATTCTGTCCCTATTTGTGGTGTATCTCTGATTCCCTAAAGTTCTGCACAGGACCTGGCTTCCAGTGTAGACATATAATACTATTAAATTAATCCTCTCTCTCACAGAGGATTTAAGCTGAGCCCTAGAGAATGAGTTGGATTTGAACAGATGGAAAAGATAATTAAGGAGGACAGGCAGACAGATAGGGGGGAGGTGAGATGCATCTTGGTAGAGTTGGGGAAGATACTGTTGGGGAGAGAAGCATTTTACCATGAGATTGTGAATTCTGAGTATCCTCAGAGGATGGAAATCTGAAGGCTGATGGTCACCTACCACAAGGGTGGGTTCAGGCCTGGGGGCAAAATGAGGACATGCTGAATTCTCTGTAAGATTCACTTTTCCAGTGAATTCTAGATATCGGTGAAGGCAGCAATTGAGGACTTTTGTCTCTCTTGCTCAGCTTCCTTCTCCCATAGATGTTATGATCCCAGCTGATCTGGAAGAAGTTGCCAGATTTTCCCCTTAGATCAAAGTCATGTTATCTTGATTTCAATAACCATTAGAAGAAAGTACAATTTCAGGTCACCTTCACACACCAGTTTCATTTTTAAACAAAATGTACAGAACAAGCCAGACATGGTGGTGCACTCCTGAAATCCAAACTATTCAGGAGGCTGAGGTGGTCACCCACCCTGAAAGTTAGAGGTCAGCCTGGGCAACTTAGCAAGACCCTGTCTCAAAAACTTTAAAAATGGCTAGGGTTAGTGTAGTGGTAGAGCATCCCTGGGTTGCCAGAGAGATTAAAAAAAATCTACATATAAGGACCAGAAACACTTGGGTTATAAGCCCAGCAGCAGAGGAAGAAGAATGGAAAATAATGCACAACTGCACTCAACCACAGCACACTCAGCCGCGCCTCCAGGCCCTTGCTGATCCAGATCCTTGACAACTAAGCTCAAGAACTGACTGCAGATTTGAAATTTAAATAAAACTTTCCTGCTTTATATGCTTTGCAGGAAAAGAGGGCATGGCTCACCAGCCAGAAGCTGGGTAATCACAATCCAGTTCCTTAACACACTGAAATTACAGATTTTTATTCCACTTGAGTATCCTCTTCACAGACTGAAGTACTTTGTGATCAACAGAAGTGGGTCTCGTGGCACTCAGGAAAGGAAAGAGGGGGCCTCATGATACTCAGCAGGAAAGGGAAGACAGACATTATAATCTTAGGTCAACAAACCTCAGAGAGGCTGTTTGAAAGGGGCCCCAGTATTTATCCATTAACACATTAGGGACCTATCAATTTATAGAAATCTTAGCTTTCTGTCTGTATTACTGGGCTGTCTTTTAAAGAAGAAGTTGATTTCTTTATCAGCAGGAATCATAAGGGTTTGCAGTCTTGAAATGTTTGCTTCACGTGGCTTTTGAGATAACTCATGTTCTTACCCCATAAGTCACTTCTTCACATTCTCCTGTCCCGACTGTCCTGTTCCAGACCTCTAAGCACTGGGGTATTACAGGGCTCAGAATCAGATTCAACTTTTCCCTATCCTGATTCACTTTCTTGGTGCATCTGGTCCTATAGCTTTAAATTATATTTTTAGCTTCACAACTCACCGCCCCCTGCACACACACTTCTTGTGGTACTGGGAATCACAACCAGGGCCTCACGCATGCTAGGCAAGGGCTTTACCACTGGGCTATACCTTAGCCCCTGACTTTTTGTTCCCCCACCCCCATCCCCAGTGCTGGGGATGGAACCCAGGGTCTTACACTTGCACTCAACCACAGAGCTACACTCTCAGCCCTCCAACTTTCCCCCTATACATATGTATAATTTGGGGAGGGGGGACTGAACCCAGGGATGTTTAACCACTCAGCCACATCCCCAGCCCATTTTTTAAAAATATTTTTTAGTTGTTGATGGACCTTTATTTACTTTTATGTGGTGCTGAGATTCGAATCCAGTGCCTCACACATGCTAGGCAAGCACTCTACCACTGAGCCACAGCCCCAGCCCAATAATTTATTTATTTTTGGGGGGGGTGTGTGTGTGTGTGTGTGTGTGTATGTGGTGCTGGGGATTGAACACAGAGCCTTGTGCATGCAAGGCAAGCACTCTACCAAGAGCTATATCCTCAGCCCCCTTTTTTTTTAATGAGGTTTTTTGTTGTTTATTTTTATGTGGTGCCAGGGATTGAACCCAGTGCCTCACACATGCTAGGAAAGTGCTCTACCGCTGAGCCACAACCCCAGCCCCCCCCACCAGCCCTTTTTATTTTTAATTTTTTGAGACAGGGGTCTCACTAGATTGCTTGCAGTCTTGCTAAGTTGCTGAGGCTGGCTTCAAACCTGTGATCTTCATGCTTCAGCCTACCAAACCACTGGGATTACAGGCAAGGCCCACCATGCCTAGCTTACAACTTCTAATCTACATGTCCACTTGGTTCCAAAAGGCATCACAAATTTAACATGCCCTAAGTCAAATATACACTATTCTTCCTAACAAACTTAATACTTTCGTAGTCTTCCCTATTTCCCAGTTTTAGTACATGGAAATTCTGTTCTTCCAGTTCCTGAAACCAAAAATTCTGGAATCATTCTTGAGTTCTCTCTGTCTCTCACATCCCCCAACTATTGAATCAAGAAAAATAATTCTGACTGTGTCTTCAAAATTTGATGACTTCTCACCACCTCCACCATCACACTTCTCCAATTCTTATCAAACAGTAGCCTCCTAACTCTCATCTGGCTTATTGTAGTAGCCTCTTGCCAAATCCTATGTGAAAGGCCCAATAATATAAGGACTAAGAAATGACCAATGGATTTGGCAATATGGAGACCACTGGTAACCTTGACAAGATTGCTTTCACTGGAGCGCAACCTGGAAAGATCTGGATCCTAATAGATCTGGATTGCACTCTATAGTGGACTCCTTTATGCTCCCTCTCTTTCTTGACCCTGGAATAAATCACCATGAAAATTCCCATTTCCAAGCTTTTGTATTTGCCTGTTCCTTCTGACGTGGCCCACCTTCCTCCAGATAGTCACATCTACGTCTCTCCCCTGGATTCAGGTACCTGTGAAAAAGAGCTTCTGGGAGAGTTCTTTTATCAAGCTATTTAAAATAAGATCCCTTACCCTCTATTTTGCTTCTCAGTGCTTGTCACTATCTGAATGTATCTGTTTACTAGATGTCTCCCCATTCCCTACGCATTCTAGAATGTAAGCTCCATGGGGGCAGGGCCTTTGTTTAGTTCACTATTGTATCCCCATCACATAAACGTGCCTGGCAAATTGTGGATACTCAGTAAATATTTATTCGTCTCAAACGCACAGTTTTTCCACCAACAACGTGCAAGCACACTCAAGGCTAAAGACCTCTGGAACACCTTGGGCTCTAGGGCTCTAGTTTGCGCTGTTAACTCCTAAAACAAACGTCCCTCTCTTAGATGACATACGGTAGCCCTTCGCCCTCGCTCGACTCTCACTCAAATCTTCGGAAAGGAGGGGCGGAGGGTTTGTGTCATCATTCTGCGCCGGCCTGACCCGCGACGCGCCGGCGGCTGGCGCAGCCCTTCGCTTGCCGGGCCTCCCCCTCCCTGGTTCCGCGCTCTGGTTCCGCCATGGAATCCAACAAGGATGAAGCCGAGCGCTGTATCAGCATCGCCCTCAAGGCCATCCAGAGCAACCAGCCCGACCGGGCACTCCGCTTCCTGGAGAAGGCACAGCGGCTGTACCCGACGCCCCGAGTTCATGGTGAGTGTGAAGTGCCAGAGAGGCAGAGGGGGACATTAGAACTGATGGGGGGAATACGGGAACGGACCGACGGGAGCAGTTGGCGGAGGGGGAGGGGTGGCGAGGCGCGGCTACGCCTGCGCAGTGAGGCACGCAGTGGCTGCTGGGAGCTGTAGTCTTTCTGTCCCGCGCCTCTGCGAGATGCTGGACACCTGAAGACAGGGGCGGTCTGGACGTCACCTTTCGGGGTGCTTGCGGATCCCTCTGGGATTTGAGGTTTTCTAGTGTGAGATGGCACCGACAGTGCTAGCGAAGGGAACTCACCTGGAAGCGAAATCGAACTACTTTTCCCAAGGGGCCGTTCGGTGGCTCAGGGCCAGTTGCCGGCCTGGGAAATAATATAGTTCGGGAAAATACACATAAGTGCTGAGAGAGGGAATGGGTTCTGGAAAGCGAAAGACTTCCGCCCTCTGGGCGCCCTGGAAAGGCGCCTACATGTCTCCAGTCGCTCCCACGTCTCCAGTCAAGGGCCAGGGACCACCTTCCGAAACAAGAGCCTGCCAGTTGTCACCCACTCCACTGCACCTCCAGCGGCCTGCCCTGAGGCCCAGCTCCCTCTGCCTCTCACAGCTTCTTCACCCGCCGATGAGATTCGGGGTGGATGACTTGTTGGAGATCTGCTGGCCTCCACCACCCCACAACCCACCTTCACTCCCAGCCGGCCGTCAGTGGGCCGTCGTATGGACTGCCAAGGCTGCTAAGCAGCCCGGGACTGAGGCCTCCCAAATCCAAATACTGAGGTGGTCTCTACTTCTCATCACCTCATTTTACCCGGAGCCACTTCATCTTCTTTTTCTTTAAGTTCTCGTAAAGGTTTTTCATAATACAAACCGAAAAGTAAAAAGGCATGGGGTTTCGTGCCTGTGATTACTACTAGGTAAACTATCTGGTGTTTATTGGCACTCAGAAGGCCCATCCTGACTGCTACTGTAGGACTTTTCTGAGCTTGTGCTCCTCTCCTAGAAGATTAGAGAGTTAGCTCAGATAATATGAATAACAGCACTACCTATAGAGCTTTTCTGTGTAGAAAGGTCTTCCACATGTGTTTTTGTCACTTGGACCTCCCCCTGTCAGGCAGTGCAGGATCATCATCTTTGTTCTATTGATAAGGAAACATCCCAGAGGTCAGGGACTTGCCTAAGATTACACAGCTAGAAATTGGAAAGCTCTGCAACTCTATAGATGTTAATTAAAGGAATAGAATGAAATCGAAGGAGGAGCATTCAGCCTCCTCAGCCTCTCTACTTGCAGTGTGAAATGGAGAAAGGGGAAGGCTGCCAGAAGACAAAGCCAGGAGCTCCTGAACTTTCCTCCCTTCTGACTTTCCAGGTTGATCTTTGGTCTGTTTGCTTCCTCTTGGACAGGGCTTCAGTCTGTATTTGCCAGGACTCCTGAGATAACCTGCCCAAGGAGCTTCACTGTGTAATAAGTCACACTTTATAAGTGGGGAACATGTTGGAACAGAATTCCAGCTGTCAGAATTCTTTGTGATGCTGCTGGGGGCTCAGGAGCAGGCAGCTAAGAGAGGATGGTAAAAACAGAGCCAGTGGGTCATGTCAGCTGCAGGCTTCCTGTGCCATTTCAGGAGCTTGGATGATTGTCCTTCTGGGGCTCAGGTGCTGGAATTTGCTCAGGCACAAGTTACCTGCTGCATATTTGTGTTGTTTGTGCTCTTCTGAAAAGAATATATGCCTTGTGAATCTGTATAGCCCTCACTTTGTACCATCTGCAGCCATGCACTGAGTTAGCAAGGACTGGGGGTTAATTTAGACTGGCGATGGGGAAATCCTAGTTTAAAAATATTAAGTGGTTATTTGTACTGGATGCTTTGAATTTGAGCTCATTCTAAATATTCCTTCAGTGTAATAGGTTTTTGTTGAGGATCTTTTTTGATTTGTTTATAAAGTCCAGTGCTTGATGCTAAATGGTATACCAGGATTGATAAAATGTGATCCCTCATCTCAAAGCACTTACAATCTAATGAAGGTGACAAACTTACAGGGAAAAAAAAAATATTTCAAGGCAAAAGATAGTAACTGTGACTTAATAAAAATTAAGCACTGTGTTAGATGCTGAGGACTAAAAAATGGTCATGAAAGCCAGGCACAGTGGCACATACCTGTAATCCCAGCAACTCAGGAGGCTGAGGCAAGAGGATCTCAAATTCAAAGCCAGCCTCAGCAACTTAGTAAGGCCCTGAGCAGCTTAATGAGAGACTCTGTCTCAAAATAAAAAATAAAACAGGCTGGGGGTGTGGCTCAGAAGTTAAGTGCCCCTGGGTTTAATCCCTGGTACCATAAAAAAGAAAGGTCATGAAAATCCAGTCCCTGCAACCCATGGACTCACAGTCTATTGTGGAGGACAATCTCCTTAATGAAATTATAAGCACCGTAGTGAGTAGTGCTGCCGCTGCAAGGGCATACACATACTGTTACCTCACGCAGGGAACAGCTTTAGGGAGTAAGACAGAGGCAGCATTTGAACTGTGCTTTGAAGAAAGGTTTATACCTGGGGAACTTGGGGTAAGGCATGTTGGGAAGAGACATGGAGGCTGAAAGTTGTAAGAGGTTTGGGAAAGGGAATTGGGCCTAGCAAGATTCAGAAGGCAGTGGAGGTGGGTATTTGTATATAGAGAGGATACAGGTTGGAAAGTAACATGGGGCCAGATTGTGGAACTTCTTTTCACCAGGCCAAGATATTTTCACTTCATTTTGTAGTTATGAGGAAACCATTGAAGTTTTTGTTGTGATTGGTTTTTTCATTTGTTTATTTTTTTTGGGGGGGGGGTATCCCATGGATGGACTGGGGATGTAGCTCAAGTACTCTACCATTGAATTACACCCCCAGCTGAGCCAACTGAAGTTTTTGATGATGGGAATAAGGTAAGGTACGGTTCTTAGGATGAGAACTGCATAAAGGGTTACGAGAGGGAAGAGATTCAAAGAAAACCAATTGGGAAACATTGGCTTTGTTTAGGTTAGAAGATATGAAGGCCTGAGATAAGGCAGTGTGGTAAAGAAAGGCCATGACAAACCTTAGTGTGAGAGAGAGGTGCTGAGGAGAATGAAACCTGAGTGGCCAGGGAGAAACTCCAGCTGAAGAACTGGGCTGGAGAGAGGTGAGAGAGTGGCAGGTGCCAGTGGGATATTCTAAGGGAGCCATCAGCTTGGTTCCAGATGAAAATCTGGTATCACCAGTTTGATGGAGCTCATTGCCGAGGTCACTGTGGGAGAGGGTAGAACATGGAGAAACAGTTACTTCCCGCACAACCAGAGCTGCGCTTGCCTTTAGCCAGTAAGCTCCAGATAAGATGGAGCAACAGGAGGAGGCAGTCCCGGGAGAGGGCAGCGCTGTAGCCATGGAGAGAGGTGTGTCAAGGAGGAGGTGAGCAGTGCTGTCAGATGCTGCTGTGGGAAAAGGTCAAGTTTAGAAGTAAATGGAGAAGGATTCAGAGCCTGAGTAGAGGCTGGTCTTGGAGAAGTAGAAGGACAGATGGAGGGATCAGTGGGGAGAGGAGACTCAGAGGACCTTGAAGGGTAAAGGGACCACACAGTGTTGGCTTTCTCAGTGAAGAGGATGTGAGGAGACTTAACTCCTGTTGTGTGAGGTAGGACAGGGAGGCATCAAGGACTGGACAGTTGCATTGCTTAGCAGTAGCCAGACAATAAATCAGGAGGTAATAGAGCCAGTTAGTCCTTTTTGGGGAGTTTCTGTCTAGCACCTGGCTGCCTGGTAAGCATTGGTTTTGCTTGAGGCTTTGCAAAAATGGTGGAAGGTCCCAAGTGTCCCAGGGAACTTTTGAAAACATCTGTAGGCCTCAGATGGAGGGATCAGTGGGGAGAGGAGACTCAGAGGACCTTGAAGGGTAAAGGGACCACACAATGTTGGCTTTCAATGTTGGCACACAAAGAGAAAGGTCATGTGGATGATCTGATGATCTCTAATGTTCCTTGCAGCTTAGGCTGCCTGAGATTCTATGAAATAGCCAACTTGAGTCCAGGCTAAGTCAGGAAGGCCAGCTCACCAAGAAGGGAGGATTGGTAGCTGAGGGGCTTGGGAATTCAGGTCTAGGTATGAGAGATAATTCTTCTACTGCTGAGATCCAGGGTGGGGTTGTCATTTACGTCAGTCAGCCTTCACCAGATCCTGTGCACTCAGCCCTTCCCTTCACTTTTATTCTACTGAATATTATTTTCCCCTCAGAGAAGCCCTACGAGGGCAGGACTTGTGTCTTCACTAAGGAATTAGACAACTTGGCAAAGACACATAGCTGAGTAGCAAAGAACCCAGAACTGTTGTCACCAATCCCAAGCTCCTTCCCCACTCTGACCTCTTTCTTTGACTCACCTTGAGCACTGTAGGTACATGAATCTGGAAACTGAGCTACTTACCTCAACAAACAGGTAACGCCGAGTATCTGCCAGGTGTCTTGGTGAGTCTTGCACATGCCTGTGCTCCTTTACTCTGAGTCTTGTGAGAAAGGTGTAACTTTGCCTAGAGAAGCTGAGTTAACTTGTCTATGACCCTGCTAGTGACAGGTCCAGGTCTGATCTAGCCAGGCTGTCTGACTCTCTGGTCTGGATTTGAGAAGGGGCAGCCCCTGATGGCTTTGGTCATGGACACCCTCCCATCTCCACCTCAGCTGCCACCTGTCCACCACTTTGTTATCTTCCTCTGATGTCCCATGGTTTTACTCGGAAAGGGCAGAGCCAGGGTTAATGTTAAGCTGTCTCTTAACTCTGGTGACATTTCCTGTCGGCCACTGTGTTATGAAGGAGGTAATAATGAGTCATGGTGAGAAAGTCACTCGTCACAGGCCTGGAAGAAGGGGTGTTCAGGCTACAGGAGAGACCTACTTGCCATCAGCTAGAAAACCAACTCAAGCAGGAGCCTCCCGTGTGGGCTGGAGCACATCCATTCCCCTTTAGGCTTTCTGCAGTGTAGGGAAATTAGAGTGGCTGACTCCGGGTAACTGCCCTAAACAGTTTCCAGTATCTTCCCTGAGAGGTGCTAGAGAAAGCCCATCCTGTCTCCTAACTGAGGTCCCTGCATGTCATTGCAGTTGGATAACTGGTTGTGTTGCTCTGAGCATGTCAGGCTCAGCCTGGACCATTGACATTTCTAGAGAAATCAAAGTAAGCAACTTCTTTAAAAGCCCTAGAGACCAGCAAACTAGCTCTTCCCTCTGTCTCATTTGGACTGGCATCTCTTCATCTGTTGGTTTCTTCCTTCACCATGCCCTGGTACCTGGCATGGAGCCTGGCATCTGGGACAGCCTGAAGTCTCGTGGCACAGAGCCTGCTGAGTGCCGAGACTTAGCTTTCTAAGCCTTGGTGCTGCCCCAACACGTAGGTCCCCTCCCATGTCTGGCCAGCCCGCTCCCATGGTCACTTTATCAGCCCAGGTCATGATGTTAGCAGCTACTGCTTTTGAGCTTGACTCTGTGCCAGTCTCTATACCAAGTACTTATACACATTATCTTTTTCCCACTTTGTTCACTTTAGGAAGAAACTGAGATTCAGAGAGAACTCTGAGATCATCCAGGGTCATACAGCTAATAAGTGGCAAAGCTGCAAGTTGAATCCAGGCCTTTCCCTGTAGGTGGAATGACTTTGCTGGAGGTGGTGCCCCATCAAACACGTGTGGTCCAGGATAGCTTAAGAGCAGGGCTCCTGAGGTTTAAATGCACTTTGCCACTTATTTTAGATTCTTTCTACAGTGAGGTAGCAGTAGGTAATAAGACCTACCTTCTGAGGCTGTTGTTTAAATAAGCTACTATGTATAGAGCACTCTGACGTCCCTGATACCCAGTGAGCGCTCAGTGATAAAAGTGATTATTAGTCCGGGTGCAGTGGCGTATGCCTGCAATCCCAGCAGCTCCGGAGGCTGAGGCAGGAGGATCATGAGTTCAAAGCCAGCCTCAGCAACTTAGGGAGGCCCTAAGCAACTCAGTGAGACCCTGTCTCTAAATAAAATACAAAGTAGGGCTCGGGGTGTGACTCAGTGGTTGAGTGCCCCTGAGTTTAATCCCTGGTCCCCAAAAAAGTGATTATTAGTATTGCTTCTCTCTGAGCACCTTGCCAGAATATGCTCTGGGAGCCCTGTTCCCCCATGCTGCACAAACCCTGCCTTCAGCTCCTGTGTTTGGATTTCCCAACTTCGGACTCAGCAAGACCAGCAAACCTGCTCTTCCCTCTGTCCCATCTGGACTGGCATCTCTTCATCTGTTTGTTTCTTCCTTCACCATCTTCTGGTGCCTGGCAGTGAGGCAACCAGCGGTGGCTCGGGGCATAGCGAGCCCTGATGCTCTGTTCCCAGCAAACCCTGCTCCAAGGCCCTGGGTGAAGCCCAGGTGTGTTGCAGTGGAAGGCTTCTGACATCCAGAACAAGGCTGTGAGCCTGGAAGCACCTGGGAAGGAAGCAGGGCCCCAGTCTGGACTGTACCCCCATCCTTCTTCAACACAGAAGTGTCTCTGGGTCCTGGTGGATCCAGGTTCCTGGTTTCTTAGGAGCCTGTCAAAGGCTTTGGGGTTTACTACCCTGGGCACTGGCCTGGCATGACTGGGGATTTCTGATTTTATGACAGTCATAAAAGGGTACAAGGAACTTTTGGGGGCCTTCCTCATTGAGTCAGCAGGAACCAGGAACTTGGATTTGCATAACCATAACCCTCTCTGAGGTTAACCATGAATCCCCTGTATAGACCCCCAAACATTGAGTGGACATTTGACTTGACCAGCCATTTGAAAAATGTAACAACAGCAAGTTGGAAGTGCAGGTATTTTTCCTATATCTCCCACCGTCCCTGGCCCCTGGGCAAACTTACTTCCCCTGTCTCTATTCACTGTTTAGAGATGATCTCCAGGAATCGGCCTTCCTACCCAGTCCCACTGAATCAGACAGGTCTGCTAAATAGGTCCCCACTGCAGAGGCCTCACCTTCTTGGCACTCAAAACAATACATCTGTTGGAGATTGCTTTGGGATTTAAAAAAATCTGAGGGATTAATGGTTTGATTTTTTTTCTTATTCTTTTTTTTTTTTTTTTTTTTAGTTGTAGATGGACACAATACCTTTATTTATTTATCTTTATGTGGTGCTAAGGTGCTGAGGATCGAACCCAGTGCTTCACCCATGCTAGGCGAATGCTCTACCACTGAGCCACAGCCACAGCCTTGGTTTGTTTTTTTTTTTTTGGTGAGTTAAAATTACCTAGGGGGGCTGGGGTTGTGGCTCAGCTGTAGAGTGTTTGCCCAGCATGTTCAAGGCCCTGGGTTCAATCCTTATCACCACATAAAAATAAAATAAAGGTATTGTGTCCAACTACAACTAAAAAATAAATATTAAAAAACAAATTACCTAAGACTAGGGATGTAGCTCAGGGGTAAAGTACTTGCCTCACAAGCATAGGAGGCCCTGGGCAAAAATAAACTTACATAAATAAAAGTGACCTATATTGTGTTATTACAACTGCATACTTGAAAAGGGTTAAGATGATAAATTTCATATTATGTTTTTTACCACAGTAGGGGGAAAAAAACTCTTGTCATATCCTAAACTAAAAGGAAATAATATTTACGAATCTAAACCAGAAGCCTGGCTGGGTGGTGGTACATGCTTGTAATCCCAGTGACTCATAAGTCTGAAGCAGGAGGCTTGCAATTTGTTTTTGTTTTTTTTTTTTTAAACATTTAGTTTTAGGCGGATACATTATTTTGTTTTTATGTGGTGCTGAGGATCGAACCCAGTGCCTCATGCATGCTAGGCGAGCGCACTACCACTGAGCCACAACCCCAGCCCCCAGGAGGCTTGCAATTTGAGGAAAGCCTCAGCAACTTAGTGTGACCCTGACTCAAAAATAAAAGGACTGGAATGTAGTTCAGTGTTAAAGTGCCCCTTGGTTCAATCCCCAGTACTGTGTAATTAATCAGTCAAGCCAGGAGCCAGGCACAGTGGCACAATCTGTAATCCCACCTACTCAGGAGGCTGAGGCAGAAGAATCACAAGTTCAAGCCTGTCTCAAAATTAAAAAAAGGGGGGGGGGGGCGCTGAGGAGTCAGCTCAATGATAGAATACTTACCCACCATGTTCAAGGCCCTGGGTTCAATCTCCAGTACCACATGCACACAAAAACCCATAGAAACATTGAACAGTTTATAACTCTGATGTACTATGTTAATAATTATCTTTCAACTTAGTTTTGTACTGATAGTATTAATTTAATATTAAAGCAATTTAGAGATCAAAGATAAAAATAGAAAACAAACTCTTGCCTAGCATGCCTGAAACACTGGATTCAATCCCTAGCACCATATAAAAATGAACAAATAAAGGTATTGTGTCCACTACAATTTAAAAAAATAGAAAACAAGGGGGTAGTGCACAGGATTGAATATTTTTGATATTCAAAATATGGGGCAGAGAGAGAAGTATATACAGACACTAGGTGTGGTAGTGCATTCCAGTAATCCCAGTGACTCAGGAGGCTGAGGTAGGAGGATAGCTAGTGGGAGGCCAGCCTCAGCAATTTAGCAAGACCCTGAGTGACTTAGTGAGACCCGGTCTCAAAATGAAAATTAAAAGGTCTGGGAATGTGAGGCACTGAGTTCAATCCTCAGCACCACTAAAGAAAAAATAAAGGGCTGGGGATATAACTCGGTTGGTAGAGTGCTTGCCTTGCATGCATAAGTCCCTGGGTTCAATCCCCAGCACCACAAAAAAAAAAAAAAAAAAGAAAAGAAAAAATAAAGATATTGTGTCCATCTACAACTAAAAATGTATTAAAAAAAAAAAAAAAGGTTTGGGGGCTAGGGTGGTGGCTCAGTGATAAGAGTGCTCGCCTGGCATGCATGAGGCACTGATCCTCGGCACCACATAAAAACAAACTATTGACAAACTAATGTATCCACCTAAAACTAAAGATGCATAAATAAATAAATATTTTTAAAAAAAAGGTTTGGGAATGTAACTCAGTGATAAAGCACCTCTAGATTCAATCCCCTGTACTCCCCACAAAAAATGTATACAGAATTGAATGAGTTTAGTAGGAAAAACTCTGCATTAAAGAAAGAAGTGCAGAGAAAAAAACAAAGAAATGCATTGAAAAAAATAATAGTAGAGTTAAATGAACTCTAAACCAAATTTGAAGGATTTATTGATAAAATTCAATGTGTTTTGTTTTTTTCATGGTTTTTTGTTTTTCAGTATTGGGGATTGAAACCAGGGCTGCTGAGCTACATTCCCCAGCTCTTTATTTTATAAAGAGCACCCAAGTAGCTGTGATTACAGGCTACTGTGGCTGGACCAAGTATGTGTTTTGAAAAGACTATCAGAATATAAAATTTTCTGCTTACATTTATTAAGAAAAAGAATAGAGGGGCAGGGATTGTGGCTCAGTGGCAGAGCACTTGCCTCACACGTGTAGGGCACTGGGTTCCATCCTCAGCACCAAATTTTTTTAAAAAAAATAAACAAAATAAAGATATTGTGTCCATATAAATTTTTTTAATTAAAAAAAAAAAAAGAATAGAAACTGGGTCCCTGTCATTCTAGTGATTCCGGAGGCTAAGGCAGGAGGATCCCAAGTTTGAGGCCAGCCTGAGTAACTTAGACACTGTCTCAAAAGAAAAACAAAAGGCTGGGGTTGTGGCTCAATGGCAGAGTGCTTGTAGAGAGGCATGTGGGAGGCCCGGGGTGGAGGTCCTGGGTTCAGTCCTAGTATTACAGAAAAAAGAGGAGATGTATAAATACACACATACACATACACACCGAATATCTGAAAAATCAGGTTAGATTTATCTATGTATTATGTGGATCCCGCCGTTAATTTTATTTATTTATTTTTTAATTTTTATTTTATTTTTTTTAATATTTATTTTTTAGTTTTTGGTGGACACAACATCTTTGTTTGTATGTGGTGCTGAGGATCGAACTCGGGCCGCACGCATGCCAGGCGAGCACGCTACTGCTTGAGCCACATTCCCAGCCCCCGCCGTTAATTTTATTAATCAAATTAGTCCTGTTAATGTAGGTCTGGGGATACTGACGCCCCCTCCGTCAGTGGTGAAGCTGGAGGCGGAGAAAGCTAGCTGCAGAGCATTTGCCTGGCGTTTGTGAAGCCTGGCCTTGATCTCCAGCCCCACAAAAAAGAAAAGAAATGTATACTTATTCATAAAAATATGTATATATTTATTTGTTGTTTAAAAAAAAATTGTAGCCTTCCTGTTTCTGAGGACTGTGGCTCCTAAGCGCAGGCAGCTGTTCTCCAGCACCCACTGGCTGAGAAGGGAAAGGACGTCGAGCTTTGCCCGGAGGGCAGCGGGTGGGATGCAGGGTGCTGGTCTCTCCCTGGGGACAAGGAGGCTGCAGCCCTGCTGAGCAGAAGCCCCCAATGGTTTCTTTCCTTGCGCAGCTCTGATCGAGTCCCTAAACCAAAAACCACAGTCTGCCAGTGACCAACCCCCACCCACAGAAGCAACCCACACCACCCACAGGAAAGCAGGTGCGACCGACGCCCCCTCGGCCAACGGTGAAGCTGGAGGAGGAGAGAGCAGCAAAGGCTACACTGCAGAGCAGGTGGCAGCAGTGAGAAGGTAGAGGCCTGCGCGCCAGCTTGTGGGTACTGGGGACACTTCCTGCCAGGGAGGGCTTCCTACAAGCCGTCTCTCACTTCTGTCCAGGGTCTGGATGGGGCCTGGGAAGGTCTTGGAGGTCGGAAAAGGTTCAGCCTCATTTCCCACAAGGCCCTAAAATGTATGGAAGCCAGGGCCCCATTGTCTGCCCCACCCCCAGATGGCCCACACAGAGCCTGAAAATGCTGACTCTGTCATCTTCCCCTGCCACTGGCCAAGAGGGCCCAGGCCTCTCTACAAGCTGTTTGTTACACAGATTGAAGCCTGGTCTCTCCAGATTCTCCCCCACCCACACCCGCATCCCCAACAAAGACCTTCTAGACAGATCCCATGGGGTGAAGTGGAGGCAAAAGTGGAGTTATGCCTCCAAGGGGCAGGCCCTATGCAGAGCAGCTCACTGCCAGGCCGCAGACCATTCGGCAAGGTTTCTCAGGACAGAGCCTCCAGCCTCGCTCTCCCCACCAGCTTGCCTCAGGTGGGGTGGTGCTTCTGCCTCCTAGCAAACTGGGACAGGGGCTCAGCCTGTGGTGACCAAGCATGACTGTAGTTTACTATAAACCAGGCAAGGGTTTAACCAGACAAGCCTAATAATCAAAAGCAATATAGACTAACGCAGGAGGAGCTGGAATGCTTAGAGAAAGCCAAGACCAGGGACCTTCGGGGACCCAGAAAGTAAGAATTGATAGGACAGAAATAGGGTTTCTTCAGTGCCCAGTTCCTCGGGTAAATGGGCACCTGCCATTGCTGGCCTTTATGTTCCCACTCCAGAATTCCAACTGCCAGGAGAGTACAGTTGGCTGAGCTCAGGACACACCTGCCCTTGGATGACAGATATTGACAGTCCTTCCAAGGTGGCCTCCAGCGGGGGAATTGTTAGCAGAAGGGAGATTGACGCTCGCCTGGCCAAAGACAGCAGCTGCCCCTCCCAAGTCCTAAGTGTATTCTCGGTGTTTCCAGAGGGCCCCACCCAGCTCCCCACCCCAGCTGGAACTCTCCTGTCCCTGAAGTCAGACGGCTGACCCAGAGGAACCACTGACCATGCTCTGCTTCCCCTGGGGGGTGGCGCTCAGACCTGGACGCCCGTTGCTGCCTGTTCTTCTCCCACCTTACCTCATGGCTCTGAGCCCACAGAGGGCATCCACTCACGCTCTTCTCCATCCCCCAGGGTCAAGCAGTGTAAGGATTACTACGAGATCCTGGGGGTGAGCCGAGGAGCCTCAGATGAGGACCTGAAGAAGGCCTACCGCAAGTTGGCCCTCAAATTCCACCCTGACAAGAACCACGCACCTGGTGCCACCGAAGCTTTCAAAGGTGAGCTAGCCCTGGCACCCTGGCACTTTGGTACTTTTATCTTCTGTCCATGGAACACAGGGCCAAGATAGCTTTCCCAGTAAGGGGGTGGGCAGAACAAAGTGATCTCAGGCTCCCTTCCACAGGCTTGGGAGCTACTTCCTGAGGTCACAGTAGCTACCTCTAGCCAGGTCGTTTTTTAGAACTTATATAGTTCCATTCTGTTTCCCCTTTGTCATCCCATGTTTTATAGAAGTAAGAGAATTCTAGTAGTTTCTATAAGATCACACATTGACTGGGGTAGGAGCAGCTTCCCATGGTAACAGCTTCCCTGTGCTGAGGGAAGAGGCCTCTGACCTGTGGCCTCAGTACCAGCAGCCACAGCCAACTACACACACACACACACACACACACACACACATCTTGAGGGCCTACGGTGGGGGTATGACGGCCTTTCTGTCCTCAGAGCCCATTGAATTCCACAGTGGGTGTGTCACTTCTGGCCAGAATCATTATTCATTTAGATTTTCATTTAACCTATGAAGCACACATGCACACTGACTCCAGGCCAGCCCTGTGTTGGGATACTACAGTTTCTCATTACCCCGTTGTTCCTTCTCTCTGAAGAGCGTGGTGACCAGCCCCACCTGGTGCTGTGCTATCAGTACTGGGGCCAAGCCAGACTTGGTGGTGCACTCCTGAAATCCCAGCGATTCTGGAGACTGAAGCAGGAGGATCACAAGTTCAAGAGAGCCTCAGCAACTTAACAAGGCTCTAAGCAATTTAGTGAGACCCTATCTCAAAAAAGAAAAATGGGCTGGGGATGTGGCATAGTAGTTAAGCACCCCTGGGTTCAAAAATAAAGTCAGTAAGTTCTGAGTCAAAACCATAGTCAGTTGGGGAGCCTGTGCCAGAGCAGACCTGGCACACCATCTCCCAGGGGCCTGCTCCAGGGGAAAGAGGAGAGTGGGAGTGGGGCGGCAAAGAGGAGAGTGGGAGTGGGGCAGCAAGGTGGCCATGGGTGATGTGTCTCCATCCCTGAGTGCTCCTGCAGCCGGCCCAGATGGGGACTGAGAGGCCAGACCTAGTGCTGGGGCCTTGTGAAATGGTAGGAGGGGGAGAGGAAGACTCCACCCTCCTCCTTCCCAGGGGTTGCAGGCTGTGAAGCAGATGCAGCTGAGGCCATTGTTCCTAGCAACTGGGCAGCTGGAGGAGGAGGAGGAAAAGCAAGGAGGCTGAGGAGAGCCCAGAGCTGCAGGTCTTGTGAACACAGGCTTCTCACCCAGGGAGCTCTGCTGAGGAGGCCTCAGGGCCAGGAAGGAAACAGTGGCTGGGGTCTGGACCCTAGGAATCAAGGGCTCACCCCTGCCATACCACCAATGGCAGAGGAGTCTCAACCAGACCCCAAGGATTTGGCCCTTGCAAGCGCTTCTCACCGCTTTCCAGTTTACAAGGACTTACTGTGTCCATTTGGTCACTATGACTTCAAAAATATATTACCACCAGAAAAGGATGCCCTGCCCCTTTGGCACCTCGGGGGAGAAGGAGGAGGAAAAGAGGGGCTTTGGTGGTTTCAAAAGATCAGTGAGAATCCTAATTAGAATGAGTTATACTCCATGTATGTATAATATGTCAAAATGTACTCTACTGTCATGTACCTCTAAAGAGAACAAATTTAAAAAAAATAATAAGGTCAGTGCGAAAGCTTGAAGCAAGACACTTGGCTTTGACTCCCGGCTCAGAGTCCTCAGAGCTGGGTGAGTCACTTCACTTCCCTGAGCCCCACTTCTCTCGTTGGTAAAATGCAGGCAGGGCTGCTATTCAAAGTAATGGAGACAACACCTAGAAAGGACCTCGCTCCACCAGTGTCACCACGAGGAAAGCCAGGAGTCCCAGTGTCAGCCCTCCAGGCCGCCCACACCCCTTCCCCACAGGTGCCCAGCGGGCAGGCTTCCTGCAGCCCCACAGACTTCTGTTCCCTAAAGCCCCTCCTAAGCCCCTGAAAAAAGTGAGCACTGGGCTGCATGGCAGCCCCACCACACCCGCCCCTCAGCCGGGCCTTCCGTTCCCTCTCCAGCCATTGGCACAGCATATGCGGTACTGAGCAACCCGGAGAAAAGGAAACAGTATGACCAATTTGGTGATGATAAGAACCAGGCAGCCCGACACGGCCACGGACACGGGGACTTCCACCGTGGCTTTGAGGCTGACATCTCCCCTGAAGACCTCTTTAACATGTTCTTTGGTGGTGGCTTCCCTTCTAGTAAGTTCCTTCCCCTTCCCACAGCCAGGTCTCCCTGGGAGTGATGGTGGGAGACTGGGTCCACCCCTCCCTTTCCCAGCAACCCCAGCTTCTAACTCAGTTCTTCTGACCCTCAGGTAACGTCCACGTGTACAGCAATGGCCGCATGCGCTATACCTACCAGCAAAGGCAGGACCGCAGGGAGAACCAGGGTGACGTGAGTGAAGCAGGGGCTAGAAGAGCAGGGAATCCAGGCCCGCCCCAGTTGCCCTCCCTCCCCGTTGCCCACAGGAAAGGCGGTGTGAAGCCTACCTGGGGAGACTTCTCCCCTGCAGACAGAGTCAACGTGAATAGCTTTTGTGCAGCCCACTTGTTCATAAGGCAAAAGTAACATTTTCCAAGGAAGGGAGAGCTAGACTTTGTGAGAGAATTATAACGAAAGCCAACATAGGTGCTTTTTAGCACTCTTGAAATGTACATAAAAACTATAAGTGTCCCAGCTACACCAGAGCCTGGGGCAGGTATTGCAAGATGAAGGCCAGCCTCAGTGACTTAGTGAGGCCCTAAGCAACTTTGCAAGGCCTTATCTCAGAAGTTAAAAATAAAAAGAGTGAGGATGTGGCTCAGTGGAAAATTGCCCCTAGGCTAGATCCCCAGTATCCATGCCCCCCAAAAAAATGAAAGAAATTTTTCAGAAAAGTATACATAGTGCAGCCTCCCTTGGCCCTACCTCCTGTTTTCAGAGGCAGCCCCTTGTGCTGATTTGTTGGTATTTTCTCACAAGTCATTGCATGTTACCTTGCTCTCTCTGGTGACTGCTTTCTTTTTATCTGGGAAAGCTGCCGGGTGGAGGAGCTTTTGTATTTTGGACCTGTATTTGGAGGAGAGTGTGGTGTCGTAACCACTGGGCTTCATTGTGTTAGAGGAGCTGGTAGTGATTGTGACCAGCGGCATAATGGTTGACTTTTCCCTCCAGGGCGGGCTAGGGGTCTTTGTCCAACTGATGCCCATCCTCATCCTGATCCTCGTGTCAGCTCTCAGCCAGCTCATGGTCTCCAGTCCACCCTACAGTCTGAGCCCAAGACCGTGAGTACTGGATTCAGGCAGGGGGCGATGGGCAGACAAGGGCTTTGGAGTCTCAACCCTTATTAGGGGCCTTCCTGAGTTTGCATCCCGATCCAGCAAGTTCTCCATCACAACACAAAAAAGTGGTTCGTAATCAAGAAAATAGACTGTTTCTGTTGATCTGAGCTTCTGAATTTTTTTTTTTAGGAACATAGCCCCCTAAGAAAATGCAGTGAAAGCTGGGCATAGTGACCCACACCTGTAATCCCAGTGACTCAGGAAGCTGAGGCAGGAGGATCCTAAGTTCAGGGATCAACTTGGCTAGACTCTCAGCTACATAGTGAGGACTTGCCTCAGAATAAAAAATAAAAAGGATTAGGGATAAAGTACAGTGTAAAGACCCTGGGTTTCATCCCCATCACCAAAAGAAAGAAAATGCGGTGAAAGCTTCAGACCTGTTCCCTCAATGCACTCTCAGATTTTGACATGTGATTTCAGAGACTTCATGGCTCCTCCTTCCCCATCTTATCTGCTGACCCTGAAATAATCTCTGCTCTTAGATGCTGGTTGAGGCCCTGACAGCCATGGAAAGGACAGGGACCCTAGACTCAGTGCAAGGGTAGTTTTGAACCCCATCTTCTCCACTGAGAGTTGTGAACCTAGATGCATAACTATAGTTTCCTCGTCCATAAAATAGCAGCATCTACCCACTTGAGAAAATTAATGAGTAATACATATTAAATATCTGGCTCATTAGAAATGCTTAATGTTTTCGAGTGAATACTTGGTCTCACCTGCCAGTAGTGAGGTTGGTAGATTAGTTGACCCTTTAAGATGTCCACTCCCGGGCTAGGGCTGGGGCTTAGCGGTAGAGCACTTGCCTAACACAGGGAGGCCATGGGTTTGATCCTCAGCACCATGTAACAATAAATAAATAAAATAAAGGTATTGTGTCCAACTACAACTAAAAAGTAAATATATATATTTAAAAAAAAAAAAAAAGATGTCCACTCCCCTCTCTATTCTCAGTCTTGTCATAGTATCTCATACATCGTGGGTACTTAACTTCTGTTTCTTGAAGCCCTCTGCTCATACCCAGCACCGCCCTCTGGCCTGAAGGCAGGGGGTTGCAGGCTTCATTGCAGCCAGTAGAGGGCAGAATTCACTCAGTGAACCCATGGTAGCTGGCTCAGGCTCCAAGTGGCCAGATGCCAGCCCCTTCCCTGCAGCTGGAAAGATGAGGGGCTTCTATAGGATAGGCAGGGGCTGTTCTCCCTGCAGCCTACAGAGCCCATGATTGGGGCTGGAAAGATACAACTCCTTGGAATCTTTCCTATCATATTTTGTTCCTGTGAGTTTTTTGTTTTGGTACTGGGAATTGAACCTCTTGCCTTTCACACACTAAGCACACATTCTACCACTGCACAGTACCCCCAGCCCTATTATTTTTGTCCCAAAAAATCTTTTTTTATCATTTTTATTTTTTTGTAGTTGTAAATGGACAGCATACCTTTATTTTATTTATTATTTTTATGTTGTGCTAAGGGTCAAACCCAGGGCCTCACATGTGCCACATCTGCCACTGGACTACAGCCCCAGCCCTATCCCTAAGAATCTAACCTTAGACTGGAAGCTCCTGTAGAGGCAGGCAGGCTGTGGGCATTGATGTGTTTAGGGAATGGATGGGAAAATGGAAGCACACTACCTCTCCAGTGTCACAGATTAGAGCTTCTCAGGAAGGGCTTTTCCCCAAAGGCCACAGGTCAATTGTGCTTAGAGGAAAGGCTTGCTGTATGCTGGTTGTCTGTGTGGCAGGGACACTCTGCCTTTGCTGGAGACATTTGTTTGGGGGAGCACAAGAGTTCCTGCTGCAGAGTGGAAGGGAATCAGCTACTCCTGTGGCTGGCGGTACCTCCCAAAGTAGGCTCCACCTTCCCTTGAGCTTCCCTGGGCCTGGCCCCTAGGTCCACTTTGCACTGGTATATTTCTGGCCAGGTCAGTGGGCCATGTCCACAGACGAGTCACAGAGCACCTGAGTGTTGTCTACTATGTGGCGGAGACCTTCTCTGAGGAGTACACAGGCTCCAGCCTCAAAACAGTTGAACGGAATGTGGAAGATGATTATATCGCCAACCTCCGAAATAACTGTTGGAAGGAGAAGCAGCAAAGTAAGTGTGTGTGTGTGTGTGTGTGTGTGTGTACGCATGACAGACTGTCTGGGAGGGTGGCTGATCACAAAGCTGGAGAACAGGGGAAGGAGAAAGCCCTACTCACCCATTTTCATGGGCCTGGCACCTGGTACTGCCCTGTGCCAGCTGCCTCCCAGCCAAGACCTGGACTCCACTCCTGTGTTCTCCTGGGGCTGAGAACCCAGGCCACCTGGTGATTTTCTCCAGGTCCTTTAAATCACTGCAATCAGCCTGTCATTCTGGCTGCCAGGGATGAGTAGGTAGAAACAGATTAGAGAGCTCCTAACCTCCCACTGATTGTGCACCCTGGGCTATCTATGGGACCCTAGGGAAGTCTGACCAAGATAACAAGCTTTCACCCTGAATGGCCTCACCCATATTCTAAGGGAAGGGGCCTCTATCATCCCTCTCCAAGGCGGGGACCGTAGTCTGTTCCTCCAGGGTCTTCTCCCAGGGAAGCTAGCTCTGCCCAAGCTCCTGGGCCTGTACCAACCTCCTTCTTCCCCCAACAGGCCCAGGCAGGCCTTCTGGCAGACTCCGGGAGGTACTGAGTGTGCCCTAACCCTTGTCCATTACCTTGCAGAGGAAGGCTTGCTATACCGGGCCCGCTACTTTGGTGACACAGATATGTACCACAGAGCACAGAAGATGGGAACCCCAAGCTGCAGCCGGCTGTCAGAGGTGCAGGCCTCCCTGCATGGATAGTCCTGGGCCAGCCACACCACCCAGGTTCAAGTATGAGCCAGGGCTGCCTCTGCCCTGCAACTCCTGGCAGCTTTGGCCTTGGTCATGAGGCAGAGGAGGTGGGGAGGGAGGAAACCTGGTGGTGATGGCAAAGACCCCTGTCCCAGCCTGACTTCCAGACCCCACAGACAGGACAGCTCTGGGGCCAGCTTGTTTAACTGAGATCTTTTCAACCGTCCAGTCATTGTCTACCTCCTACACCCCACTTCCTTCTCTCGTTCTGGGGCTGCGTGGTGGAGCCCAATGCTGTTGCTCTTTTGTCTATTCCAACCATCAAGTCACCCCAACCCTTTCCCAAGTACAGCTGACTATTGCCTGTGCCCTGGTATTTAGGACACCAAATATTACAGGGCCCAAGACAGCCCCCACACCCACTGCCTGCCTGATGCCAGGAAGAACCATGTGCAAGTGGGTGGGCCTAGAGCCCTCCCTTCCCCGTCCTTCCAGGCAGGAGGAAATGGAACAAGATGAATGGGCAGCCTGATTGTGGGCAGGAGAGGCCTGTGCGCCCTGACCACACCCCACTCCGGTGGGATTTCAGGCCCTCTCTCCAATGTTACTGCACCTGGTGTCTGGAAGCCACAGGCATCCGGCCCCGCCCAGGCATCTTGCCTGTGGTCTGAGGAAGGGAACGGGTCATGAGTTCATGGTCAAATGCATCCACTCAGTACAGAAGGGGTGGGAGAAAATGTGAGTTGCTGGGAGTAGGCACCCACCTTCTCCACCTCTGCATGTGAGTGGTGGGCTCTGCTCCCAGTGCCCCCAACAGATAGCTTGCACCAGGCCTGAAGAAATGCAGGCAGAGCCAGTAGAGACTTCTCAGTACTGGGATCTTTCTTGTCCCCTCCTTTACCTGTCTCCCCTCGTCACAGATTCAGCAGCAGACTCTACTCTGTGCCCATTTGCTAGTGACTCCAGAGAGTGCAGCACACTGCAGCGGGGGCTGAGCCGGGCAGGGGCACTGCGCAAGGCGGGCTGCTTGTTTGCATGGGCTGAGGTAACTGTTAACCAGCTGACTGTTAACCACTCTCCTCCCCAGACTATGAAATCCCTGGAGAACTTTTGGTGACACGCACTGAGCCAAGGTGATGGACTGTATATTTAAGGAAAGACATACAAAGAAAAAAATTAAAATGGAATTGGAGGCCGAACGCTGCACAACTGCCCTCTCTCTCACCCAGTAAATGCAGAAAGCTCTTAGGACAGACAGAAAACCTGCCAGGGGCTGCTTCCTTCCCTCCCAGGGCTGGCAGAGGCTCTGCATCAGCTCGCTCCTAGGATACAGAAACCATGGCAACGAAAGTAGAATGTAAAACTTGCAGCAAATGTCTGTGGGAAAGACTGGGGGAGGGGTGCCCAACTGCCTCTCCTCCCCCTCTCAGGAGCCACCATCAGTCACCTCACAGGAGAAGCCAGGCAGAGGCATTGGCCAAGGATAGAGAGGAAGAAAGAAGGAAAAAAACTCTCCTTAGAATGTAACTTATAGATGCATGTATATGTATATATATCTATTTATATGTAAATAGGCATATATAAAGATATATATATATATATACACACACATATAGAGTCTACTTTTTAAACTATGCAGGGATTGAGTTAAGCTGTTCAGATGATTTCCTCTGTGTTTCAGAAAACGAGGCCTGTTTGGGGAAGGCATCCTGGTCCTTCAAAAGCTAGACATTAGCCACAGCTGACGGCATAAGGAAAGTTGGGTCATAATGCTTTTCATGTCCCCTGCCCTGCAGCCCTAGCCTGTTTTTTGATGGCAGCAGTAATCATGATGGTATAAATCCATAGAAAACTTCTGAAGGTCACCAGATTTATGGTTAAAGTGGAGAGGAACAGCTGTGGGGGAAGAAAGTTGCCCCTAGGGGTGGGTACCAGGTCAGTATTGAGCCATGGTAGAGGCCCAGACAGCCTGCTGGGGTGAGGAGCACCCACTCAAGCTGCCCCACCCCTGCCTTTGGCCAGCTCAGGTGGGTTCTTTGTCCTTGTGCCCAGGAGCCCCTCAGCCAGTCCCCTGCCCATAGAACTGCAGGGCTTGGAGAGGTGCCAGGTTCTACCTAACTACTTCCCCACCTGGGTCCCTACATGGGTTTTGCCTTATAGGTGCCACAGGGCACGGCTCCATCGTTGCCACTGGTTTTTCCTAAGTCATGCACCAAGAACTCCAGAAGACTCTTCTTCCAAGAGTCAGCCCAGGACCCCAGGGCAGCAGCCTGACTCATGAAGAAAAGTCAGTGCCTGTGGGCACCTCTGTCTTCACCCTTCGTTGACATGGCTGCACCAGGCCTCCTCGTGCACACTCGATGAAGGATACACCTGAACCAGAATGTTTTTCTTACCCTCCCCTTCAGATGAGGATTTTTCTCAAAACAGTTGCTGCCAGAGGAAGGAGGGAGGTTTTATTTATTCCCACATTTATACTGGGCCTTTTGGAATTGTGTTCTTCCCGAGCTTTCCTGTGGTGGTGGGCATGGTGTTGCGCCTGCCATCTTCCAAAGCCTTACTTCCCCAAGCTGCCAGCCACGCGGTGGCAACTGTCCTCCCCGAGTTTATCTTGGCTCTTTTTTAAAAGTACCCCAACAAATAGGATTCCTGCTGGGAAAGGAAGTTTGGTAAGGAAATGTCAAATCTGGTTTTTAAACAAGTTCGCACCCTGCAATGAAGTGGCCTCCCCGGCCCAGAGAGATCATAAGAACTGGATGCAGGCCAGAGTGCCCCACCCGAGGTGGCCCTGGTGCTCTGCCCCCACCACCCCGACCGTCTGGTCTTGGTAGCTGTACCTAGACGGGCTGAGCCATGTGCAATAAGAACAGATCCTAAAGGATCCCCTGAGAAGCTGTATTTCTTGAATTAGAATTCTGAAATTGTACATCTATAAATATATGTTTATTATGTGATTGGCCGTGGTGGGTCTGCGTGGAATAAGGGGACTGAGGTGGGGGGACCAGGCCCCTGTTGCTACTGATAGTGTCCAGCCTATACAACACAGGAGTTCTCTCGCCCTTGCCCCTGGCCCAAGCTGACAGCCACTTAAGTCACAAATGCTGTTCAGGACTGGCTCCACACAGGCACAGGATAAGGGGAACTCTGGTAGCTGTAAGGGTGCAGAGCCTGGAGTCCCTGTCACTGGTCCTGGGTGGGCACCTGGGCCTTGACCCCCACCCTCTGCTTTTCCCAACCAGCCCTCCAGTTCCCTCAGGCCAGCTGCAAGCCTTGAACAAAGCATACCCAGAATCTCCCCTCTCCCCAGCCTGGGGCTCTGGCCCACTTGGATCCAGAAGATGGGCCAAGTTCCCAAAGTTTTCTCAGCCATCCTGAAGAGGTTGGAAAAGTTGAAACTGAGGCAGCCCTAGGAGGCTCTCTGTGAATGAGTGGCAGATCTGCCCCAGTCTCCCAGAGACAGGGCTGGCGGCCCTGACTGGCGGGCCCAGGCCCCTCCCGCTGTTGCACCAGCCAAAGACAGGCGGGCTGCCCGGTGGTGCCACCACAGCTTGAGAGCTCATTGGCTGTCCCCACCCGAGGTCACCACAGCCTGCCCTGGCCTGCTAGCTGCCACTTGTTAACCACAGCTGACAGAGGCATTGCCAGGGCTACCCCCCACGCACCCACCCATCCCCTGCCCTCTCTGGGCAACTCAGCCAAAAGGGGTGGGACACAGTCTATTTGCAGCAAAAAGAGGCTTTGACAAGTGTGTCCCACCCACTGTCAGGTGGCAAAACAAGCCTCAGAGTCCAGCCAGGCTCCAGGGACCTGCCAGCTTATCTTCTTGTCCCATAGTGCCCAGGTCTAGGGAAGGAGCTGCTCCCGGGGCTGAAGAGCATGTGCCTGGCCTGACCATTGCTCCACACGATGCTAAGATGCTAGGGCTGTGGACGCAGTGTCATAATTCCTACCAGACCCCATACCAAAGGAAGCCTACTTCCCAGAGCAGGAAGTTGAGGCTTGGGGGAGGGAAGATGACCCCAAGGGTCTTTAAAAGCTGTGCATGTCTTGGGGATCCGTGTAGCAAAGTGATCATTCTGCAAACATGAACTGCCAAGAATGGTCACACCTACTCTCCCAAATAGAATGGGTGGGGGACCTGCATCCCCAAGGGTACACAAGGGCAAAAAGGCCACAGGATAGCAGGCATTAGTCTGGGGTATATTGCCCATTCAGGCAGGTGTCCCTCTTGTCAATGACAGGTGTCCATCCTGCTCTACAGGGCAGCAGACCGGCTGTCAGGTGCCCAACTGGCCTGGTTCCATCCTGCTCAGCCATTTACTGGGTGAAGTTGAGCATGTCACTTGACCTCCCTCTACTTCAATGTCCTCATCTGCAAAATGGCCAACCTCCTGGGGTAGCTGTGAGGAGTCAAGGTTCCATATGAAGCACTTACACAGTGTCGAGTGCAGTGAGCTCCTTTCAAGTGTTACCTGTCCTGTCAACAAAGCTTAACTGACACTGGGTGTCAAGACCCTTTCCAGACCTAACATCACAAAGGTGGCAGAGGAGCAGCCCTGCCTTGAGGAAATTTGGAGGGGGAGGAGAAAAGGGACAAAGACCTCAGGGAACAGAAGACTGGTGGCATCTGGTGGGGGCGGGGTCGTGCAGTTCCAGGCTGTGGCTGGGGGCTCTGACTAAGGGAGCACTGGTGAAGGGGATGGGCTGCCACAGTGCTGAGGTGGGGGTGCCAGCCAGTGGGCACAGAGTGGGGGAGGAGAGCAGGGTATGTGACCTGGAACAGTGAAATAAAAGGAGTCACCAAGAGGTCTCCCAGCCTGGATGTCTCCTGTCCACTCTGTTATTCATCCCAGAAGCATCTCTGAGCTACCCCTGCCCTCAAGGAAGCCATATGGGAAGGGGAAGGAGCGGGGACACTCCTCCCAGACCCTCATAAATCTGTATTTCCCCAAGGACAAGGCCCAGGCCTCCCTCTTGTCACTTCCACAGCCAGTTGGGTAGGAAATGAAGGGCAGGAGGGCAGGCTACCTAGGATGCCTTGGCCCAGCGGCCCCCAGAGCCCAAGAGTCGGAGCCCTGCCTGTGGGAGTGAGGTCTGACTGCCACCCTTGTCCTCCCTCCCCTCTTCCACCACCTTGGCTTATACTGTCCCCAGGGAGGACAGGACGGCCTGTTGCAGCTCAGACTCTGCCTGGGCTGTCCTCTGGGAGGCCGAGGTGCAGTTCCCCAGTGAAGTGGTAAGGGAAAGATTGAGTGGAAGCCTTGGGGGACTCGGGTGCAGTCCACTACCTTACCTGGATTTTCTCATCTTCCCGATGGACGCAGATGGGGCCGAGAGACAGGTGCCTGAGCCGCACAGGATGCCAGCAACCTCCGTTTACAGGTGGGCCTATCATGCCAAAGAGAAGAAGCCTGCTCTGGCAGGCCCCATTCCCCCTTGCTGACACAGCCACCCAAACTACGCCCCCCAATGGTGTCACCCCGAGCGAGGTCCTTTTCCAGCTGCACATGGCCTTCAGAGCCTCTGCTCTGACTCCTCTCCCTTTTTCCCTCCACCAGCATCCTGCTGCCCAGTGCAGTGCATAGCTAAGTCCTGTCGCCTTCAGGGACCGCCCTCTAGGGCCCTCTCACAGGTGACTCTGGAAGAATTTGTGTAGTTCACCGCGCCTTCCCCTCTGCAGAGACCAAGGCCTGTCGTGTCAGTCTGGTTCAGGGCTGAGCCCAGGGCCTGGACGCAGTGGGGTCTCCAGGAAGGAGGCTGAGGGAGAAACAAGATGGAAGACAGAAGGGGCCTCTGGGCTCCAGTACACTTCTCTGAATGGCCACTGGTGGCTGTCCCTGCAGTTTTCTCAACCTCAGTGACTCCTCTGCCAGTGTTACCCTGAGGACCGTTTCTGTGCACTGGACCAGAGCCAGGAGGGCTCACTCAGACCTAGGGCCATCAGACCAAGGTGCACCTGTTGGGGTTGAAGGGACAGCTGGAGGGAGGTAACCAGTGTCATGGGACAAATGCTGAGCAGGGTCTTTTCCTTTTCCCGCAGAGGTGGATGGAAAGTGTCTCACAACTCCTATTGCAGCAGGGCGCCGTGTTGCACGCCTGTAATCCCAGCAGCCTGGGAGGCTGAAGCAGGAAGATCACAAGTTCAAAGCCAGCCTCAGCAACTTAGCAAGGCCCTGAACAAGTTAACGAGATCCTGTCTCAGAATTAAAAAGGCTGGAGATGTAGCTCAGTGGTTAAGCACTCCTGGGTTCAATCCCTGGTACCAAAATAGCAAACCAAAACTGTTGTTAAGAAAGCATGGGTACACCAGGGGCCAATGCGAGAATCACGAACAGTGGTCAAGGAAGGGGTCACAGAAAGGGCAGAAGAGGAAGCTGCCTCTAGCATTCAGTCCTGTGCTAGGAGGCACCACACATCTCTGAAGTCAGGCTGCCCAGTGCTACCCTGGCCAAGAGCCTTCGGGTCACCTGCAGGATTTGCCACCTACTGGCTGCCAACGCATGGCCTGGCATACTGAGGATGGCATCCTGGACACCAAACTTTGCTGCCAGCCATGTACGTCAGATAACCCCCATCAGCAGTGCAACGCCACACAGGCGACAATGGTGTCTGCAGTGCTCAGGCTGCACACTAAGGCCATGCCCGGCTGCCACTGGGGTTCAGGGATCCCACAGATCTCAGCTCCCTCTGGTCCCTTCTTGGCACTGAAGCACTGAGCACAAAGGATGGAGATCCAGGTTCCACCCTCGTCCACAACTGAAAGCACTTTTCACTTTTATGATTTGTAAAAATTTTATAATAATGGTTGTCATCATCCCACAGACCTCCCCGGGTCAGTCCTTAAGGCTGTCAGCCTGTCAACCACGGAGTTTATATGTGTCAAGGCTGCCCGAGTTCTGGGCCACTATCCTGACCTAGGCCAACCCTGGGTCTGTCCAGACCTAGCCACACCAGGATCCCAGGCCCAGGGTCTACTCCCAGGACCCTGAGCTCAGCCTGTACCCATCATACACTGCCCGCCTGAAGCTCACATGGTGAAGTGGGATCCGAGCCCAAAGGATCAAGTTGCAAGATGTGTGACCTACATCTGCCAATATTATTAGCTCTGGGCCGGCAGGGCAGTCTGGCTGGAACACAATTCAAGGAACTGTTGACTTGGCTTTGTTTCCAGTCCAGTAGCTGGTAGGGACTCATGGAGGTGGCAGCAGGGGCCCCTGGCTCCTCCCAGCCCCCACGCCTGTCATCGTGAGAGCCAGAGAACTTTGCTTGTTCCTCCAGGGCACTGGTGATGTCAATGCAGGCACAATGTCTCCAGTGGCCTTTGTGCAACCCTGGGTCAGCTGCCTGGCTGCTGGCTTCCTCCGGTACCCATTTGTGCCATACTAGCTCCAAGACCAGGTCTCTCCTCCTCCCTTGTCCTCCAGTCCTGCCCTGCCCCAGGCTGGCTGAAGCCAAGGTGACAGGGGAGGGGGTGACCCATTCCCACACCCTGGGGATAAGCCAAGGAAATGGGCCTCAGCCAGGCATCCCAGACTGTGGCTCCAGGCCTCCAGCTCTGCACCCCCAGGCAGCAGGGGGACCTGGAGCCAGTCTCCCAATATTGCTGAAGCCCTTTCCTCATCTGCCAAGTAGGAATCTCTCACCTGTCCTGCAGGCAGCAGGGGATGAGATGACTTTGAAGAAGTCCTTCCCAAGCCAGGAAAAACCCTACAAGGTCAGATATTGCTTAGGGGGTGTTGGTCCTATAACTGCCCTGAGAAAGGGAGGAGAGGCTGTGGCCTTACAGAAGTTTGCATAATGAGGGCTGGGACAGACCTCAGTGACAGCAGGAAGTCGCTCTAGAGAATGTCAAGACTTCAGCATTGAATAGAAGGTCCCAGAAAGTGCTGGGCTGGGGTCTGATTACTGGGCTGCAGGGAAACAAAGACCACAGCCTTGCCCTCAAACTCTCCAGGCACAAGTAATAGAGCATGTGAGATGGCACACCTTGTCTGAGAACCTGAGGGCCACAAGGGTGGGGGAGAACGGGAGTGCCTGGGCTCCAGCCCCCCTTACAGTCCCTCTCGGGCTCTTTGATGTAGTGCAGTTAGAACTCTGATTGGAGAAGAGCAATTCCGGAGGCTGAGGCAGGAGGATCACAAGTGTAAGGCCAGGCTGGGCAATTTATCAAGACCCTGTCTCAAATAAAAAAGGGCTAAAGCCAGGCACCATGGTGAATGCCTATAATCCCACCAACCTGGAGGCTGAGTCATAAGGACTAAAAGTCTGAGGCCAGCCTCAACAACTTAACGAGGTCCTAAGCAACTTAATGAGACTCTTTCTCAAAACAAAAAAATAAAAAGGACTGGGGATGTCATGTCACTCACTAGTAAAGAACCCTGGGTTCAAACCCTGAGAAAAAAAGGGCTGGGGGTAATGGGGGTAACTCAGTGGTAGAGTATCCCTGGGTTTGATATTCAGTACTGCAGAAAATAGACAAATAAAATAAAAACAAAGGACCTAATCTAACCCTACAATTTTACCAATAAAGAAACTGAGGCCAAGGAAGGATAAGTCATTTGCCAAGGTCACCTGGCTTGGTTGTGTCAGGGTTGCTACCTGGGCCGGACCCCTGGGCCATGTTGATGAAGACAGAGGCAAAGAGATGAGATATTCCTAACAAAGTCTGGGCCACAGCCACTGTTCCCCTGAGGGTGAGCCTCAAGGCCAGGAGCCTTGGAGTCCGGAGAAGGCAGCACAGATGCTGGCCTGGGACAGAGAGGAGGGCAGAGGCATCCTTCATCCACTTCCCTGGCCCCAAAGAACTCTGTGAGCTGTCATCCAGCGAGGCCTGTCCCAACACCAGGCTCCCAGCTACCACCCCTGCCCCAGGCCCTCTCTCAGAGCCCTCATTTCAGAGTCCCAGGCAGGCAGACAGGGGCCCTCTTCTCATGTCAGAGCTGGGACACCAAGGTACCAGGTGAAGGGAGGCCTGGGACCAAGCCTGCCTGATGCAAACACTCGCAACCCTCTCCACTGTTCCCAGGAGCCTCTCCCCAGCCCCCGCCCTGTGTGGGTGGCTGTCCTCCTCCCCTCGCCCCAGCCTCTGCCTCCCCATCCATCCAGCCTGGGCCTGACAGGCTCTCCTCCCCTCGATGGGTTAGCAAGGACAGTACTTGCCCTGTCCAAAGTGGCTTCATGGGTCTCCCCTCTAGCCCAGAGCTCTGAACCTTCCCCAAATCCTGGGCCCAGTCCCTTCCCGGTGGAGATGAACAGAGCAATCCCCTGACCACAGAGCAGATCAGGCCAGGGACCTAGGGCTTGGTCCTCCAGCCCTGACTCGGTGAGACTGGGTCAGGAAGCCAAAACAGGACAAAGCCCCCACCACACCTGCCTGTTCTGTAGTACACAAGGTACAGCTCAGCACCAGGGTGACCAACTGTCCTGGCTGGCCCAGGACCCTACTGGTTAGCACTGAAAGTCTCAGGTCCCCAGAAACTTCTCAGCTTGGACAAACTGGGACAGCTGACCATCCCGCAGGACACACACATATCCAAGGTCACCATACTTTACCCTCCACACGCTGAACAGGGTCTCTCTTCTTGCCATCACCCTGGTCTCTCTGAGACTAATGGGTGGGACCACAATGAGTCCCCTTCTCTGCCCAACCCCCCTCAGGCCGGCTGGAGCTTGCCACAGGCCCACAGCAAGGTCAGAGGCCCAGATCTGCTAAGGAGACGGAGACTTCAGGGGCTGCTGGAGACTCAGTCCTGCCCTAGGACCTGTGAGGTTAATGGCAGAGGGACCCCGAGAAAAGCATGGTGGGTGTCTGAGCCTCCAGTCCAGCCCAACTTTATGTTCCAGCAGGGGCAGGCCATTTTGAGGTGACCCCAGGTGGGGTGGCCCCAGGGCTGGAGCTAAGAAGGGCCTGCCTGGGGCCCACAGAGGCTGCCTCTACCTGTCTGGGTTGGAGGTGACTCATTTCCTCCTTCAGCTGGTAGGAGGCTGGGAGGGGAGGAGAAGGCATCTAAAAATAGCAGGGCCCAGTCAGTGGAAGATGCCCAAAGAGCTTCTCCTTGAGCAAGGGAGAAGCCAGCTTCCATCCAGCCCATACCAGTCGTGGTATGGCCCTGCACAGGCCAAGAGGACGGTGGCCCTGAGACCCCTGGGCCTCTCCTTCCCACACTCAGCACCAGGAGCCAAGATGTGGAGATGGCCCCCGGGAGACAGGGACCCAGCCAGGGAGTCTCGCAGAGGTGGGAGAGCAGGAGTCAGGGCCTGGGGAGGCTGTAGGGTGCGTGATTCAGACCACTTGGACTCACGGCGGCTGGCCCAGCTGGGCCGCCCTCCCACAGCGTCTCCACAGTACCACGTTCCCTCCCCGCCCACCCCCACACACAGGGAGACACACAGCCCTCACGCTCAGCTGGAGCCGGCCGCCTGAGTCACTTCCCTCCTAATAGGACTCATCCCCTGCTACGTGGGCATCCACTTCCCTGGTCAGGGCGGAGTCTGAGGCCCCTGTGTGCTCAAGCCACACCCTGGAATACAAGGAAGTGATGCTCACCGCGGTCCCTGATTTGGGGACCTGACATCTCAAGAGGCCCACTCAGGAGAGGGCAGGGGGACACCAGGGCAGAAACAAGAGTCAGGCAGGGCCCACAGGGTGAGACCACCTGGAGTCAGGCAGACCTGGGTTCAAATTCTGACACTGCCACTTTCTGCCTATGTGACCTGGACAAGCTATTTGACTTTTCCCCCTGCAGCTGTTTCCTGATCACATGTGAAACATCTAATAGTGTGCATGAAGTCCCCAACAACAGCTCATGCCCTCAACACTTGTGGTGTGACAGGAAGCCTTGGGTGGGGGGACCTCGGAAGACCCTGTACTGTTTCTGTCCCAAGGACCTAAATAACACTCCACTTGCCACGTCTTGATAGGGAAAGGGAGCAGGCGGGAAAGAGCTTCGTCCTGCGCAGCAGCCATCTCTGTCAGGGACACTTTATATTTACCTGCCTCTCCCTCTCGACTGACTCCTAGAGTAGGCATTGCCACCCCACTTCACATGTGGGGAACAGGGCCCAAAGGTAACCCGCCAACACCACACAGCACGTGGCAGAAACCAGATTTGGATCCAAATCTGGGTCCAAACCCCTTGTGCAGTACGTGGTGCGGGCAGGGTGGGTTATGTCCAGGGTGCAGGCTCTCTGACTGTCCGCAGAGTCTCTGGGCACCCTGTGGAAGGTGCCAGGCCTTTGCCAAGGCCGCCATTCTTCTGACCTATCCCATTTCCCTCACCAGTCCCCCAGTCCTCAGGACGCCTGTGCTGTCTCCTTTACTTCATGAACAGCCCACCGAGGGGACACCTCGGCCCACCCTTAGCAGATCTGAGGCAGACACACCTAAGGGTCCCAACCTGCCCGTGGTCACAGAGCTGGGGGTGGGGGGGAAGCAGAACCTGGACTGAGCCCTGGGCTCAGACTCTCAAGCCGAGGTTCTGACCCCTGCAGAAGGGGGCTTCTGGCCCTTTCCCTGAATCTCCTGGGGGGCATGCGCCAGGTCACAGGAGAATCCAACCCTGGCATCAGAGAGAGGGCCGACTCCAGAGTCTCCAGTCTCTGGGACTCGCCCTCCTCCAGGCCTCTCGCCCTATGGAGAGACGGAGCAGGAAGGAGCCTACTCCAGTGAGCGGGGACCAGACCGGGCAGCAGCCCATGCTGGGCAGGCCACTGGGGTAGCTGGAAGGGCCCGGAAAGGTTCCTGGAGGCCACACACAGATTCAGTTGAGCTGTCTGTGGTGCCTCACCACAGGCACAAACACCCAGAGATGTAGTTGGACGAATGAATGAATGAATGAATGAATGAATGAGTGAATGAGTGAGTGAATGCTACAGGCCCCAGATGCAGGGTGAGACCGTTAGGGCACAGAGGATGAACATGAGGTAGGAAGGGAAAAGCCAGAAACCCACCCCCCATGGCAGACTTTCTCAGCCAGCAGGCTTGTACTTCACAGTTCCCCCTCTATCACTTGTTGGCTGAGTCCCAGTGATCACTGAGACTTGACACTTTATAGCCATTATTTTATTTAATCCTTAGAACAACCCAATGATATATCATCATCCCCTTTTAACAGGTAAGTTACCTGAGGCTCAGAGAGGTTAAGCAAGCTCCCTGAGGATACACAGCTTAGCCCTGGCTCCAGCAGGCATGAGACAGCAGATCCAGGGGCTGACTTAGAACTGCTCTCCCCAAAGTGGGACCCATGGGCCCTCCGCACGTGGAGCTCCCACGTGGGGCTGCCCAGGTGTGTCTGCGGGTTGGCACCAGGTCCTCCGCGGCTGTCAGTGTAGTGCGGGGGTGGAGGGACAGGAGCGGAACAGAACAGTGATGGCCCCGGGGGACAAGGGGCCAGAGGCCCGGGCCACAGAGCGTGGGGGCTGGTGTCTGCAGCGGGGCCCTCCCGAGAGCGGCTGGGGGAGGGTCACGGGGCCGCACGTCACCGCGCTGGCCCTGCCCCACCCCGCGCTCGGACCCGCGGGGCCGCACGTTGCGGCGATTGCCCCACCTGACCACATCCGCTGTCCCCGTCCTTCCTGCGCGTAGCGCACGGGCTGCGGCGGCGGGGGCGGGGGCGGGGGCGGGAGGGGGCTGTCCCGGGCCGGCCCCCCGCCGGCTCCTCCAGCCAAGCCTGGCCCGACTGAGTCCCCAAAGGCACATTAACCCGGAGGCGGCCAGGACCTGGTCCCAGACACCTTCCACGGCTGCCCTTTGCTCCGTCTGGTCTGAGCAGACAAATGGGGGAAATTGGGCAAGACCGCTGGGCCAGGCAGGAAACTTCTGGTCGCTTTGTTGCTTGGGAGTTTGCAGCAACTTTGGGGTCGGGGGAGGGGACAGGACTCCTGGGGGAATTTCTGGAGTCCAGGAGGTTGGGCACTTCTGGCCAAGCAGCGACCTCCTGGAAGGTCTTCCTAGCCTCTGTCTCCCAGGCCCGGCCCAGTGATTGGCACTAGTAGTTGCTCCAGCAAATTCTTGTTAAAATGTATTTCCCCACCCTCCTCCCGCTTTAAGTAGCTGCCAGAAAGCACCTCCAGGTGAAAGGGGTGGAGTGAGGGCTGGAGCTGCAGACCCACTTTTGCCGTCTAGAGTTTCTGCTTTGGGTGTGGGCTTGCTGTTTCACTTGGGCCAATCTCTTGGCCTCTCTGGGCAGCACTTCTGTGGGGAATCAGTCACAAGGCACTCTGCCTGGCCCTAAGATCAGAGACACCGTACAGGGTTTGAAGTACCAGCAGGTGTAAGGAAGGGCCTTCTTCCATTTGATGCTTGAATAAGGTTCCTCATTACTCCTCTGTGCTTTTCCAGGCTGGGGCCTAGGACAGGTTTTTGGTTCTGTTCGGAGTGCTGAGCACAGGCTGGCACCTGCTAGTCCACGGAGCTCTGCCCCTGAGCATCCCCAACACGTACTGGCATGAACAGTTAGTCCCCTGTTGCCTACAGAATCAAATTCAAAGTATGGGGTTGGGCATTGGAGCTGTCTCACATTGACTGTGGGGGAGGAGCTGCCCTCAGCACCAACCCACCCCCGCACTGTAGTAAGGAGGCTCAGATCCCCCCCCACACACTGCACTCTGCTCATACCTCCATGCCTTGCTTATGCTGCTCCCTGTACCCACGGTGCTTCTCCCTGCACTCCTGGAACGATTGGCTCCTTCTCATATAGATGGCTACTTAAATGTCACCATCTCAGAGAGGTCCTTCAGAAACACCCAGTCTAAAGCAGGGAACCTGTTAGTCCCTCTCGGTTTCCTGTTCTTTTCCTCCTGATCTCTGATTACATCTTGGAATTAGACATTTGTGTCTCCTGAACTGAAAAGTCAAAGAGGTCGCGTCTGTTTCCCCCTTTCCATATGCGGAGCCTTACCTGACGCATGGTGAGAGCTCAGTAAGTACTAAGGAAAGGAAGAAAGGACAAGTCCATTGGCAGAACCGCTGCAGACAGCCAGGACGTGCCCCAGCAGGGGAGTGTGTTCTGAATGACGGTTCAGCCATACCTGAGCACCAAGCAGGCCTGAGGTGGGTGTGGATCCACTTGGGGACGTGTTTCTGATACCTTCAGAAGAGCAACCCCGGGTGCTGTGGGCACGCCTGTAATCCCAGCAGCTCGGGAGGAGGAGGATCACAAGTTCAAGACCAGCCTGGACTTCTAAGTAGATCCTGCCTCAAAATAAGATAAAAAGGACTGGGGATGTGTCTCAGTGATAGAGCACCACTGCACTCAGTCTTCAGTACTGCAGAATAATAAATAAACAAATAAGGGGGCTGGAGGTGGAGGTCAATAGGAGTGTGCTTGCCCAGCATGCAGAAGGCCCTGGGCTTAATCCCTAGCACTATAATAAATAAATAAGAAGAAGGCAGGGCGTGTATATAGATAAAGGCATAGACATGTCTATAACCCTAAGAAAAAGTCAAAACAGTGTACACCAAACCAGTTAGCCTTTTCACACCAACATGCTCCTGGTCCCAGGACCAAAAAAGAAAAGAGAAGAAAGAACTGAAAGAAATAAAAGGAAAAAAGAAAAGAAAGGAAAAAAGGCCAAGTACAGTGGCTCAGGAGGCTGAGGCAGGAGGATCTCAGGTTCAAAGCCAGCCTGAGGATGTGGCTCAGTGGGTAAGCACCCCGGGTTCAATCCTCCATGGAACCAAAAAAGAAAAAGAGAGAAAGAAAAGGAAAAAAAGGCTAATTATTCCTTAGTAGGATACCGACATTTCCAGGGCTTTTTGCTCATGTAAGTCTTATTAAAGACTCTTTCCTAGCTGGGCGGTGGCGCACCCTGTAATCCCAGCAATTCAGGAGGCTGAGACTGGAGAATCACAAGTTCATAGCCAGCCTCAGCCAAAGCGAGGAGCTAAGCAACTCAGCAAGACCCTGTCTCTAAATAAAATGCAAACTAGGGCTGGGGATGTGGCTCAGTGGTCCAGTGCCCCTGAGTTCAACCCTTGGTACCAAAGAAAGATAATAATAATGAAAACTAAAGACTCTGTCCTGCAGAGGGGGCCCTGTGCGGGGAGTGAAGCTGGGCACTCTGGGGCAGGGCCTGATGCCTCTTCCTCGGCATCCAGCGGGAGGTCACAGTGAGAACAGGTTGCCAGGACGAGGGCGGCAGCGCCTCTGGTGCCTGAGTGGGTCCTCCTGATGCAGGTGAGAGCAGAGTGCATAGGGACAAGACAGTGGCAGGACCGACTGACACCAGGCAGCCTATCTTTACCTGCCAGGTGACATGGTGCAGGTGGCCTTGAGCTATCAGCAAGACCAAAATGTGACAGGAAGCCTGGCCTAGTGCGAGGCTTGGCTCACCTCCCTGATGGGGACACACCCTGGGTTATGGGAGGCACTCACTGGGGCGCTTCTGCTGTCCTGGTGAGGCCTAGGGGCACCGAAAGGCCAGGGGCCACTTGCGATGAGCAGAGGGCCTCTTGCCCACTGTCTGTCTCACAACGGCTCCCACGAGACCCGGAACGACGCTCTGCGGACCAACTGGGCAGGGGAAAGGAAGGAAGAGGGCGAAGGCTCAGGGTCAGATGTCTGCACGTCCGTCCCCAGGGAGCCTCTTATTATGCTTATGAGGAAGCAGAAAAGAGTGGAGACCTTTGTCCTCCTTTTAAGTGGCCCATCTCAGCCTGTCCTTGCCTCCTTGCCTCTCAGAAGGTGTTTCCTGTCTGGAAAACTGGGATGGGTAGACCCACCGTCCTGAAGTCACCCAGTGTCCAGTGGTTCAGGCCCACACCACCCAGCTGCTGACCCTGGACAGTCACTTTCCTCCTCTGTACACAATAGATTAGTTAATGCACAGACAGTGTTTAGAAGGGGTCCTCACCTATGGTGATTATGTCTGCTCTCTGGGGGTGCTGGCTACATATGGCTTAGGTGATAGCACATGCTCCATGGAGCCATTGTGAGGTTTAAATTAGATGATGCATGCCAGGCATTTGGCTGTATTATGTGTTTACTTGTCTTTCTCCAATGTAAGTAAACACAGAGATCTTGGTCCATGAGATGCTGAGGGATTAACATGATGGCTGCTGGTGGCTGGAGGGAAGGCCGTCCGTGACCTGGGGAAGCATGTTGGTGGATTTGATGGTTTAGAACAGCATGTTGCTAGTCAGGCGAGGTGGCACACACCTGTAATCCCAGGGCTCAGGAGGCTGAGGCAGGAGGATCACAGATTCAAAACCAGACTCAGCAATTTAGTGAGGCCCTAAGCAACTTAGAGAGGTTCTGTCTCTAAATAAAATATTTTTTAAAAAGGGCAGGGATGTGGATCAGTGGTTAAGCGCCCCGGGTTAAGTCCCTGGTAACAAGAAAACAACAACGAAGCTGCTCTTTGGGGGCTCTCTAGCTAATCAACAGCCTGCTCCCTCAAGCCCATCGAAACCAGCTCCTTCTGGACTGGCTTTCCCAACACACTATCCTGGCAGCTGTCACAGGCCCAGAGCACTGGGCAAAGTGTCAGGCCTGCTGCAAAATACACTGGAACTTTATCTGACCCCTGGCTTCTGTCCCAACCAGAAATACATTGGCTGGGACTAGCAGCGGTGCTGGGGGAGGGAGGCGGCCTCAGGACAATAACTCCATACTCCCTCTTTTTTATTTGTATAATTGTACTAATTAGCGCTGTTCCTTGTTATGAAACTGTTTCAAAACCCTAAGGTTTAATTGTGAGCCCTGGATTTGCAGAGGAGGAAAAAGGAGCTCTCCCCACACACCCAGGGTCGGGCAGCGAGGAGATCCCCTCTCGGCCTCTGTGCTGGTTTGCAGCAGGATTTCTGGAGCAGGGACAATCTTCTGTGCAGTGGCGCTGTCTGCGACTGTCCAGAAAGAACCCATGACAGTGGTAGCAGCGACTGCCACACCAGACTGGAATTCGGCCAGCTTTAGAGGGGGCAGTTCTCAGTCTGAGAGTCCCTGCTGGTCAAGGGCAAGACCCCCTCCCCATTGAACCGTGTCAGGGAGGTCCAAGGTCCCAGACAAGCCTCAACAGGTCTTCCTGCAGGTACTTCTCCAAGGCCATTGTCTTAGAATAAAAGGAATTCCAGGGCATTGTCCTGGGTCTTAGAAGCAAAAATACAAAAACAGGGGAGTCCCTTAAAGGTAGAGGGATGGTGTGAGGCCCTGCACTGACCCCCAGCAACGAAAAAATCAACCCATCAAATCAAATCAAAACTGCAAACACAAAGAAACCCTCAGTGTGGTGTGCCTTGGGAGAGTTTCAGACACTAGGTGACATTTTTAAGAACTCCAGAATTTCCCAGTACCCGGGTAAGAAGGTCAAGACCCAAAGCCTCAAGGATTTAGAATTCATTATATTTAGAATTGAAAAAAAAAAAAGTCAGCATGCTGGGTTCCATCCAAAGCACTGCCAGGAAAAGAAAAAATCATTCTGGTCAATTTGAGTGTGGACAGGATAGGAGATGATGTTATAGAGCTCTTGTTAGTTTTCAAAAAATTATAAAGAGATTACCTAGAAGAATCCGTTCCTAGGAAATTCATGCTGAAATATTTGACTTTTTTAATTTTTTGGTATCGAGGATTGAACCCAGAGGCAATTAACCACTGAGCCACATCCCCAGTCCTTTTAATTTTTTTAAGATCTTCTTCGATTTTTTTATTTGTTCTTTTTAGTAATACATGACAGTAGAATGTATTTTGACATATCATATACATTGGAATATAACGTCCCATTTTTGAGGTTGTACATGATGTGTACAACTGGTCGTGTATTTATATAAAAATATAGGAAATTTATGTCTGATTCATTCTACTGTCTTTCTGAATCCCAAACCTCCCCCTTTTCCTTCATACCCCTTGGTCTAATCCAGTGAACTTCTATTCTTCCCTCCCACTGCTTATTGTGAGTCAGCATCTACGTATCAGAGAGAACACTGGCCTTTGGTTTTTTGGGATTGGCTTATTTCACTTAGCATGATGGTTTCCAGTTCCATACATTTACCAGCAGATTTCATAATTTCATTCTTCTTTGTGGCTGAGTAATATTCCATTGTGTACATGTACCACATTTTCTTTATCCAGTCATCTGTTGAAGGGCATCTAGGTTGGTTCCATAGTTTAGCTATTGTGAATTGCTGTGAACATTGATATGGCTGTGTCACTGTAGTATGCTGTTTTTAAGTCCTTTGGGTATAGGCTGAAGAGTAGGATAACTGGGTCAAATGGTGGTTCCATTCCAAGTTTTCTGAGGAATCTCCATACTGCTTTCCAGAGTGGTTGCACCAATTTTCAGTCCCACCAGCAATGTATGAGTGTGTCTTTTCCCCCACATCCTCACCAACATTTATCATTACTTATATTCTGACTGGAGTGAGATGAAATCTCCATTTAGTTTTAACTTCCATTTCTCTGTTGCTAGAGATATTAAATATTTTTTCATATATTTGTTGACGGATCATATTTCTTCTGTGATGTGTCTGTTCGGTTCCTTTGCCCTTTATTGATTGGGCTATTGGTTTTTCTGGTGTTGAGTTTTTTGAGTTCTTTATGTATCCTGGAGATTAATGCTCTATCTGAGGTGCAGGTGGCAAAGATTTTCTCCCGTTCTGTAGGGTCTCTCTTCAGTTCTTGATTGCTTCCTTTGCTATGAAGAAGCTTTTTAGTTTAACGCCATTCCATTTATTGATTCTTGACTTGACTTCTTGTGCTTTAGGAATCTTTGTTGAGGAATTAGCTTCCTAAGCTGACATGCTGGAGGGTTGGGCCTACTTTTTCTTCTAGTCCAAGATCTCCCATCCCTTTTCTATATTTTATTTAGAGACAGGGTCTCACTGGTGCTTGGGGCCTTGCTAAGTTGCACCCAGCTTTGAAATGGTGATCTCCTGCCTCAGCCTCCTGAGTTCCTGGGATTACAGGTGTGCCCTGCAGTATTCGACTTCTTTTCAAAATGTCCACCAAGAATATGTGAACCAGATAGATGAATGTGGTGAAAGGTCAGATAGATGGTTCCAGGTGTCATGATGCCATTCTTGCAAGTTTCCTATATGTTTGCAAACTTTCCCAATAATACACCAGGGGAAAATACTTAATAAATTCTTTGGGCTGGGGGTGTGGCTCAATGTTGGAGCTCTGCCCAGCTTGCTGGTTCCAGCTCCAGTGCCATAAAAATAAATATATAAAAATAAACAAGCTAGTCACGTGCAAATCCAGACAATACAGGATTTATCTGGTCTAGATGACTCTCCCCTCTACTTTAAGGATAGAAATAGTAGACTGCAGAGTTGAATCAACCCAAGAGAACCACTCTTAGAGTTTATTAATTTCTTGTCTGTAAACAATGCTGATCATTAAAAATCCTTTTAGATCCTGGCCAGGAGAGGACTCATGTTGGAAACTGAGCGGTTCCAGCCCTTTCAGATGCTTGGCATCAGATTAAACACAAACCGAGAAACACTGTAATCCCTGCAGATTGGGAGGCTGAGGAAGGAGGATCTTGAGTTCAAAGCCAGCCTCAGCAACAGTGAGGCACTAAGCAACTCAGTGAGACCCTGTCTCTAAATAAAATATAAAGTAGGGCTGGGGATGTGGTTCAGTGGCTGAGTGCCCCTGAGTTCAATCCCCAGTACCCACCCCCACAAAAAAAGTGGTGCAGGCTGAGGCAGGAGGATCTCCAGAGACCCTGTCTCAAAAGAAAATGAACACTACTGGGGATGTAGCTCAGTGAGGAAGAGTGCTTGGTTAGCACGTGCTAGGCCCTGGGTTGGATCAGAAGAGGAATCCGAAGAAGAAGAAGAAAACAGTTTGAATACCTACGATGAGGAAAACCCTGAAAGTTTACAAATTCCCCCCATCCCCTCAGTCTGATCATACAATGCAGCCACATTTTTTTGCAGTCATTATGAATTGAATTTTGTCTCCTACAAAATGTCATAGATTGAACTCCCAATCCTCAGCACCCTGGGATGTGACATTTGAAAACAGGGTCATTGCAGATGTAATGCAACTTAAGATGTAACCTTAAGATGAGGTTAGTAGGGTAGACCCTAATCCAGTGTGACTGGTGTCCTCAAAAGAGGGGGAAATTTGGACAGAGAGGGAGAGAACACACACACAGGGAAACCCCAAGTGGGGGGAAAAAAAAAAAAGAGGCAGCGATCTGGGTGGTGCTTTGACAAAGCTGAATAATGCCAGAGATGACCAGCAATCAGCAGAGCTATGCCAAAGGCCTACGTTCTCCTTCACAGTCCTTTGACAGAACCATTCCTGCTGATACCTTGACCTTGAACCGCCAGCCTTCAGAAAGCCCAAGAGACAATAAATTCCTGATGGTTAAGCCAGCCAGTTTGGTATTGATTTGTTATGACAACACTAGAAAACTAAAACTAATATGGTAGTAAAATATACACAATGTACTATTTTACCCTTTTTCTTTTTGGTATTAAGAATTGAACCCAGGGTCACTCTACCACTGAGCTACCTCCTCAGCCCTTTTTATTTTTTATTTTGATACAGGGTCTAGCTGAGTTTCTGAGGCTGGCCTTGAACTTGTGATCCTCCTGCCTCAGCCTCCTAAGTCTTTGGGATTACAGATGTGCAACATTTTTTAAAGTGTATGGTTTAGTGACATTAAGTGCATTCACATCGTTCTGCAAATACAGAACTTTTAAACTTTTTAAACATTTTTAAAAGTTTTCCTCTGGACCAAAACCCAAGGCTGTGGGAAGGTTGGAAAACCTATCTCTGTAGCCTCTTCTGTTCAGCTGAGTGGCCTGTTTCGCCACGTGTGAGGCAGACAGCCTCCTGCTCTGATGCCATCACTGCCTGTGTGTGGAAAGCTCAGAACTGCGATCCTAGCTCACAACATACATACTGAGCGATTACTGGGTTCCAGGACCAGGCTAAGGGCTTTGCAAGGATTATGTCTTTTATGGTTTGAGTATCAGGGAGGACAGCTTGTCCCATTTTATGGATGACAATTGAACTTCAAAGAACTGAATTGACCTGCTCACTTTAGCTCACTCTGGGCAGCCAGGGACTTGAATGCAGGTTTTAACACTGCACCGTCCTGCCCACTAGCTCTTTTGGTCTTCAAGAAAATAAAAAGCATGAAGTGATGAATGGATTGAAATATTTGTGTTCGTGCCTAGAGACCCCCTTGCATGTGTCACATGGCTAGCCCCCGTCCCTCACTCCATGTTCCACACAGGGTCTCTGAAGAATGTGAGGATTCCAGACTCAAACCTGGCTATCCAGGTCATTCTGAAGGTGTATTTGGGAAGGTGGACGACCAAACTTATTTTACTCGACAGCTTATTAACTAACATATTTTAAAATTCTGGGGACTTCAGACACAGGGTTGGTGGGTTTCCACATTACTCTTGGTCAAGGTCCCCGAGGTGCAGGGCAGTCAATTTACTACGGATTTCTTGAGCCAACAGATAGATCTCCGGTGGGCTCCCAGTGGTGGCCAGAGCTTGGAATTTCTTCTATGATGGAAAAGGAGGAAACCACGACTTTCAGCAGAGACCAGCCTCGTCCTGCCAGCTATGCCACGTAGCTCCAGCAGGCCTCAGGCAGTAGGCGCTCGTGGGAATGGCCCGATTGGTGCTCAGCCGCTGGCCCTGCTGCTCCGTGGCAGCCCACTCTCCTGCTCAGACCAGATGTCTCTCGATCCTCAAATCACACTGGTTTTCTGACCCTGCTGCGGCTACCTCTCTGCTTCCCAGAATAGAAAAGACCAGCCCTATTTTGCTGGCCAAGGGGAAGGCACGTTGGGGACAACGCGGGAGGGCTACTGCTAGGCAGGGTCCTGGAAGGGACTGGGGAGTGGGACGGGAGCCCTGTCCCGTGAGGGGAAGCAGGGAGCAGAGGGTCAGGCCATCACCACGGCGGAGGGGTCCTGCTGGGAAGAGGCCCTGTGCCTGAGGGAAGGGGTGGTCACAGCGTGGCCAGGTCCTGGGTGTGGCTGAGATGGCAGTGCGGCCTCGTGGTGGGATTGTAGCTCCATAACCCATCAGTCCGGAAACACGGACTCGGCCGCTGACCCGGGAGAGCAGGAATCTGGAAGTGGCTACAAATGCCACTGTTGCCTTTCTTCCACGCGCAGCTGTGGCAGGACAGACAGAATTCCCAGACACCATGGCAGTGTCTCCCTGGGCCCTTCACTGCGGGCTGCGGGTTGTTGGATCCACTGCACTGATGGGGGAGCGGGCAGGTAGGTGCCTGGCTCAAGCTGTGGACGTGAGGCAGTGCTGACAGCCAGGTGATGGACGGAAAACCGATGGCCAGTCCATCCTCACCGCCACCTTCACAGCTCTGTGACTGAACCCGCGCTGGGTGCCTGCTCTCTCACCTAAGCCTCGGACCCTGTGGGAAAAGCCCTCAGAAAGGCTATAAAGCCCTGAAGGAGGCGACATGTAATTACCTTCTGGAGGTAATCATTATCCCTGTTCTACAGTGAGGTATCTGATGCCCAGAGAGGTTGAGCTGATTGCCCAAGGTCACACAGTAGCCTACCCAGGTCAGAGGAAAGAGTGTGTGCAGGCCTGGTCCACAAGTGCTTTGGGTGCGTTGAGAAACCCCCACAGAGGACACGCATGTGCTGAGATGGAGCCTGGGCCACGGGGACAGCTGTGCTGGCAGAGTCTGCTGAGAATGTGTGCGTGAGCACAGCTTTGACAGCGGCAAACAGCGTGTGGGAGTGTGTTGACGGCAGGGGTGGGGTGGCAGCACCGGCTCCATGTGTGTTTCTGCTGGCAGCAGAATGTTCTGGTCTGTGTTGATAAACAACAGTTTGAGCAAGCGAGAGGCTGGAGCAGAGACAAAACAGAGGGGTTTGCCCGGGGAGGTGGGGGTGGGAGGAAGGAGACAAACCTGGGGTAGAGGTGGCCGGGCCTGCAGCTCCCAGGAAGAGGGGCAGCGGCAGCCAGCCGGGTGGTGGCGGCTCTTGTTTTCTCAGCTGACCTCACAGGGTGCGAACATCTGGGTGTGGAGCCCTCTGCAAACCACCTGATGCCCATAAACTCGAGAACAGGCTGTGAGGAAGAGAGTGTCCTCCGGGGTGTTAGGTGCACGTTTACTCAGCACCGAAGCCAGGCGCATGTCATGATTCCCAGGCCAACAGATTCCTCAAAAGTCAGCTTCTTGGAAGAGGTGGCAGCCCGGGGCCAGCCTGATGGGGCTCGTGATTGTAACCTGAGCCCCTGCAACTCGCCCTGCTCCTGGTAGACAGCAGGGAAGCCTGCAAGGGCATCCCCAATAGGGAGTCATCCCAAGAGGACCTTGAGGGGCTCAGCCCCCATCCCCAGCCTTAAGCCCCCTACCTTGGTTCCTCCCGCCACCTCCCCTCTGTTAGCTGAACCCTGCCCCCTCCACTGCCCTGTATATTCCTCATCTCCTCCTGGAAGTCCTCCAGATGTCCCTGGGAGGGCCTCAAAATGGTGTTCTCCCGAATGCCCACTGCTCTTATTCAAGATGCTTCTGAAACCAACACCTGGATGTCAATGGCCTCATGACTGGAAATCCTGCCCTCTGAAATCCTTCTGGGGGACTTGGTGGCTCTCCTTGCCTTCCTGCCCTTTGCAGGGACGGAGGAAGGAAGCTGTGTGGAGCAAGCTGATGGAGGAGGTCGGTGAGGCTCTTCCCTGCTCTGCTGCCCGCAGCTTCCTCTCCCTGCCAAGGGCCCGGCCCTCCCAAGTGCCAGCTGTGTGTCCCTTCTTTGGGCTGCTTCCTGGCCCTTCTTGTCCTCTGGATTTGTTCATCCCCAAGGCCGGGGACAGAGAACACATCTCCAGGGATAGCTGGCCTCTCCTCGCTCATCTTCGGCTAAGGACTGGTCTGGTAGAAGCTCAGCAAAACAACCCTGTTGAGCCTGGCTTCCCCGACGCCACTGTTCCTGCCCTCGATATTCCTTTTTCTTTTCTTTCTTTCCTCCTCTGCCTCCTCCTCCTCCTCCTTCTTTTTCTTTTTTTTTTTTTTTTGCGGGGGGAGTACTGTAGAATTGAACCCAGAGCCTCATACATGATAGGCAAGCACTCTTCCTGAGCTACATCCCCAGCCTTTTTTTTTTTGAAATGGGATCTTGCTAAATTGCCCAGGCTGACCTTGAACTTGGGATTCTCCTGTGGTCTGTGGTCTTTTTTATTTCAACAAGCTTAAACTTACCATCCCAAATAGCACTAGCTACCTCTGTTTCAATTTAAACAGTATCATAAGAGCCCTTCCCCAAAACATCTTCCCCACTGGCCTATGGGGCGGGGGGCAGGGGGGGGGTGTCTGTTGCACTATTTATGAGGCCTTTATAAGACAGAATTTATATAAATATAAAAAATAGCTAGAATGGTAAATTTTATGCTATGTATAGTCTAGCACAAGAAAAAATATCAAGAAGAATGTACTAAAGAAAAAAAACACTGATTTTCTAGATAATAGAATTTGGGATAATTTTTACTTTGATTTTTACCCCTTTTCCATTATTTGAGTTTTACAGTGCTGGGTATCAAACCCAGGGCCTCAAGCATGGTAGGCAAGTGCTCAACCACTAGGTCACACCCCAGCCCTATTATCTGAATTTTTTGAACAAATGAAATATATCTTTGTATAGTCAAAGAGGGAAAGAATGCTCTATTTTAAGAAATAAGCACTTTGACTTTAAAGAAAAAACTTAGAATTCACTCCCCAGAGACCCAACAACTTAAATCAGCATGCACCAACCTTCCCAGCTCAGGAAATTTTGAATGCCCTGGAGATTGTGGGAGAAATGCAGATTCCCTGCCCAGTGAGCCAAGCAGCCTCAAGCGATGCTCCAGGGAGCAAGGTCCTAGGACCCCAGCCTTGGGGACCTGGGGGGCTGAGCTGCTGAGCAGTGGCCAGGGATTGCTCTTGCCCCTGAACTGCTCCTGCCCCCACCCCCAGCCCTCTGCATCTGTAGCTGTTCCCACCACAACCTCCCAGGGCCACGGGCCAAATCGAGGCTACCCTATTCCTTTAAGAATAAAGGAGCCTCCACATGCCTTTCCTTGTTTAATAGGTGCTTTGGGGACAGGATGGCCACCTTGATGATGGTAGGGTGTACTAATCTTTAGGGCTAGAGGAAGCCTCAGAGGTCATTCAGTCCATTCCCCTGCCTCCAGGCAGCACTTAAATGATCCCAGCTGGGCAAGCCTTTATCTTGTTTTGAGGACTTCGGAAGCCGAACACCCCACACCCTTCCTCAGACACTCATTCTGATGTCTAAACATTTCTTGCCAGGAAGTCCTCCCTCATGTCTAATCCAAACTCCCTATGCTATGGGTTTCCATCCTGTAGTTCTCGAGGGTCCATTGGAGGTAGGGAAATGCTGCTTGCCTCCCTCCCATTATCCAAGGTCAGGAGCCACCAGCACCTTGAATTAGGGTTAAAGTCCTAATTCACTGGGTGACAGGCAAGACACTACTTTTTTAGCTCTCTTCCTCCTTTGTAAAATGAGACCAAAGGATGCCTACAGTGCACTGAGAAGGAGACCATGAGTGTGTGGAAAAGGCATAAAACATACTTATGTGAGGCTATTATTAATTTTTAAATTATTATTATTTATTTATTTATTTAATTTTTGGTAGTGTTGGGGAGTGAACCCAGGGCCTCACGTACACTAGGCAAGTACTCACCACTAAGCTCCAGCCTGACACCTTGATTATTAGTAAATAATACCAACCAGCTCTCCTGCCTGAGCCATTGTATAAGATGATTTCCAATATGGTGATTCACGAGATAATTTTAAGTGATAAAAGAACAAATACTTAAAATAAGATGTAATGCACATTGAGAAAAAATACCTCAACTCCAGGGTTTCACCAGCATTAGTGCGCAGAACAAAGCTGTGTTCCAACGACGATAACATTGTTTTAAAGAAAACACGGATTGAGTAACTAATATACAGGGCAGCACAAAGTCAGGGCAGAAATCGGAAGGGTGGCTGGTGAGATTCCAGCAAAGTGGAGCTGCCAAAGGAAAGAGAGGGAGGCCGGCTCCCAAGAGTGGGCAAGAGTGGCTGAATCAGGGGGGGAGGCAAAGCAAAGTCCCAGAGGAGCGGGGAACAGCAGGACAGTGTGGCCGAGCAGGGGTGCCCTGTCTGCAGATGTACCTCCTCCAGGTTCTGGGACCAGACTGCTTCCCCCAGAGCAGGGCAGTTGCCAGCGCCAACAAGGCCGGTTGGCAGGCAGGGCTGGGCTTCCTGGCCCTATTCCTGGCCCTCAGGCTCAAGCCCCCTCTGCACTCCACTCTCTGGTGCAGGGAAAGTGAATGACTCCAACTGTACCTTGGGTCCCCCCTGCAATGGTGCCCGTGGTGGCCTGTAGGTCGGGCTGTGGAACTCACAACTTCCTCATCAGGTCTCTTCCTCTACTCTCATTGTGGAATTGGGCAGAGGCCCTGGCAGAAAATGGTACTCTGAGACCCCTTTGTGACAGGCCCTTTGCTGGGAGACAGGAACACAGTGAGTGAAAGAGGTCCTGCCTTCCAGAAGCTCACAACTGAGCCAAGGAGACCCACAGAGGTACCAAGCAGCCTCTCACGGCCATCCTGCTACAATAGAGCTGTGTCCGAGACTCAGCTACGACTTGGGGGAAACGGTCACCTCTGCTGGGGGCTCTCAGGCCCCCAGGACCAGGAATTTCCAGTGGAGCAAGGGAGGAAGATTTTTCATTTTGGGGCCCCAGGAAGAGGCAGGGGCAGGGCTCTCTGACCCAGCTCACCTGCCTCATTAAACATGAGATGCTGTTGGTCCTGGCGTCTCTGCCCCATCAGCAAGGGTGGACAACATCAGGATGGCAGCACAGGGGTTTCCTGGACAAGCCACCGCACCAGGGAATTAAAGGCCTCCAGAGCCCTGCTCTGCTCAATGTCAGGCCCCAAGGCCCAAGGGGTGAGCTATTTTACCAGCTGGTATCAGTTTCCTTGTCTGTGTAATGGGGACAATGAACCTGATCACCTTCCTCTTTCCCGGGAAGAGTATGAGGCTAATGAATGCCCAACAACGGATGTGACTATACCTAAGACCAAGTGCAAGCTGCCTAGAGGCAAGGGAATGGCCGCGGTAACTCTTGGTTCTCTCTTCCTGTCCAGGACAGAGGACAGCGCAAGACCCACAATTCAGCTCATCTTGGTTCCCACCCTGCCCTGGGTGGGTCTTGGCCAGAAAGCCCTGATCTGTTTGCTAAGCAAATACCCGACTCAGTCTTACCCAAGACTGCCCTTGCAGTGCCATGGGTTTCTCGGTCCCTTCTAACAGGTCCCTTCTCTAGACAGCCCTCTCATCCATCTTTGGCATGCTGGAGCTCCTCTGTGCTGTGGGCGTTGGTTAAGGACTTGGGTTCTCGTTGGGGAAACAACCAGAACAACTTCTAACCTCCACCCCATCCTACGATGAAACCGGGGCCACGGTTCCCAGGGTGGCAGGCCTTGGGAAAGGGAGGTTCCGCCCAGAGGGGGCCTCGAGATACAGCTCTGTTGCCATGGCAACCAATGAGCGCCCCCGCAAGCCTCCTCATTGGCTACTGGGGTGGAGATCCCGCCTCCGCCCTCAGAAGGGACCAACCGACAGCGGACGGGGTTAGACCCCCGCTGGGGGATTAGCGGGCGGCTTGGCTCCCCGCCGCGCTGCGAGGGCCGCCGGCACGCGATCCGCCCTCAGAGCCCCGCGGGCTGCGATCAAACTGTGTCCCAGAGTCAGTGGGAGCGGGGGTCGGGGGCGGCAGCTCGCAGGACGTTCCCGGCGCGGCGCTGGGGGACGCGAGCCAGGTGATGGCGCGCGAGGGGGCAGGTTCTCCGCCGCGCCACCCCCGCCGCGGGGGAGGCTGGCTCCGTGGGGCCGCTGCCGGGAGGCTCCCGAGGGCCGAGGAGGGGGAGGCCGAGGCCAGGCGGGCGGCGAGGAGGCCGAGGTGGAAAAGCTGTAAGGATGCGGGGGGCGGGGGGGGGGGGGGAGAGGATCCCACTAGGAAATGCGGCTGAGCTCCGGGAGGTGGCAGGAGCCTGGGCTTGGAGTCCCACAGCACGGGGTTCTAATCCCAGCTCCGCAAGCACCCGCCGGGCGGCCTTGCGCACAAGTGCCTTCCCCTCTCCGCCTCCTAGGAGTGGAGAAGGAGCAAACACCTGTTATTTTGTGCGGATCCCCGTGGTGAGCACCCTAAGACTCTTCTCCCCCATCATTCCCTCAAGACAACCCTGAAGTGCCCCCTGTAATCCCAGCAGCTGGGGAGACTGAGGCATTTCAAGGCCAGCCTGGGCATCTTAGTGACACCCTCTCTCAAAATAAAACCCAAACAAGACCCTGAGAGAGGTGGGTGCTACCTTTACCCCATTATATAGATGAGGACACTGAGGCCCAAGGGAGCTACGTGGGAAAAGCCCAGGGTGGCTCAATTCCCAGGCATGAGTTGGTGGTTATCTGGGGGGAAGTAGGAGGTGGCGTTCCCACCCCACCCCCGGGGCGTCCTGTCCTGGCCGGAAGGAAGGTTCGTGCCAAGCTGTGAGACTTGGGTGGTTTCCTTTAACAAAACTGCGTCAGGCTCTCTAGGGGGTTAACCGCCAGGAACTGGTGACAGCGCTTTGACTACTAGAGATCAGACAGGAGAAAACCAGCCTCCTGGGCAAAGTTCCCTTTGTCAGATTAAAGAAGATAGAGCCACCCTGGCCCCCCACTTCAAGGAAAGGAGGGGAGAGAGTGTCACTTCTTTCTGTCCTAAGAAAACCCGGTTGAAGTTCCCTCTGGAAGCCCCATTTAAGAATCAGGCCCTTCTAACAGCACGGATGTGGCTGGACTAGGAGAGTGGGCCCTCGACTTGGCATTAGAAGGAGCTCAATCTTGGAGGTTTAGCTGGGCATGACACCATGCCTATAATCCCAGCTACTCAGGAGGCTGAGGCAGGAGAATCCGCAAATTCCAGACCATCATTTAGCTAGACCCTGTCTCAAAATAAAATAATGGAAAGGGCTGGGGATGAACACAAGTCAGTGGTCAAGTGCCTTTAGTTTTCATCCCCAGTACTGGGGGGAAAAAAAAAAGTTATTATCTGAGACTCACATTCCTCATCTCTAAAATAGGTCTGATTAAATTGTGAGGATTATGAAAACTAATCTTGAGGGCTGGGGAGGTCACTGAGTTGTAGGACACTTGCCTAGCATGTGTGAGGCCCTGGGTTCAAACAACAAAATGTCATCCTTTTTTTGGTGCCAACCTGTGACTGACATGGGTCAGGCAGGGTGTTCAGATCCCTACATGATGTGCCCTCCAGAGTTTCCAGGAACCCCACAGAGCCATAAGAAGAGGCCAGATTCCCTCTCAGTTCACCTCCTGGGGCTGATTGCCCTCTAGTCATTAGCAGACACTTAGGAAGCACCTAAAAGCTGATATTGAGTCCCTCGCATGTGTTAGGCTGTAATATTAAGTGCTGGACCTTGGTCAACCCTTTTAATAATCAGAAACAACCCTTTCTTTCTCCTGAAAAAAAAAAAAAAAAAAAACACTGTCATTGTCATTCCCATTTTGCAGATGAGGAAACCGAAGTTCAGAGAGGGAAAGAAAGTTCACCATGTGAATTTCAGACTGTCTGATGCAAATGACTCAAAGCCTGACTGGAACTGGTTTATGGGAAGAAGGGAACTTACTGGCTCATTAAACTGAAAAATCTAGGCATGGCTGGATCTGGAGACCCAAAAATATCAGAAAGACTCCTTTTTCTGAATCTCTCCACTGTGCCTTCGCTGTCCTAAGATCATATTTGGGCTTGATCAGTGCTCTGCAGCTGCACATTCATATCCCACGTTTTATTTCAGTAGAAAGAGGCTCCCTTTTTGATAATTGCAACACAGGTCCCAGGATCCACTCTAGTTGGACAGTAGGGGACATGGGACCATACTGATAAAAGGTGCAGGGCAGGAAGAATTTAGTTGATTGGCAGGTCTGGTCACAGGCCCCACACCTACAGGTCCACTGTATGAGTGGAGTGAAAGAGATGCAGGAATAAAAGAGATGGGCAGTGGGTGCCAGCTGCTAACTCAACCTGTGCCCTCCATGCTGAGGTTGCAAGGTTACACAGTTGGAGAGAGGTGGGGGCTGGGCTGGAGCCCTGGCGGCCTGACTCTGACACCCACATCCTGACTCCTTTCACCTTTACTACAGGTGCCAGCATCCTCATGCTCAGCCCCTAGGAGAGTGGAGAGTGACGCTCCCTCCTTAGGGAGAGCCCACTCCTTCCTTGCTGTTACCCCATCAGGCCTCACCACATCCCGTGCCCATCCGCCTCCAGCCCTGCTTCCTGGTGGTCCCTGGAGGGTCCTGGAAGCCTTTCTGGTAGCTGCAGCCTGGCTGTATCTGCCGGGCTGCCAAAGGCCATGTATGCTTAGCCAGAGTTTTGCGCTACCCTGGGGACCCGTTGCTTCCTTTTTCTCTGTACAGAGGGGAGTTTCCTTGGGGATTGGGACTGTGTTCTCTCCCCCCTGCGTGGTCCCTCTCTGGGACCAGACAGCATATTTATAGTAGGCAGCACCTGTGATTTCCAGGGGCCCTGGGAAGGCCTTACGTCCTGTGTTTTTCATTTACTGTTTTAAAATTCCATCATTAGATGGGATTCCACTCCTTTAATTCCAGTTGAGATTGAAATGTGCCTGAGAGAGGGAACAAGTGCACCTTATTACTCATTCACAGTTTAGGGTGAAATAGATACAGAATCCTTCTGGAGGACTGGCTTTTGTTGTCATGAAACTTATTTATTGTGCCTACTCTGTGCCCTGCACATGTATTATCTCATTTAATCCTCACAACAACTCAAGAGATAGGTATCATTATTCTCCCTGTCTTGAAGAGGGGGAAACTGAGGCCCAGGGAGGTTAAGGACTGTGCCAAATGTCTACAAGCAGCAGAGCAGGGGCCATGAAGGCAGGAAGCCTCTTTCCAGAGCCTGCCCTGCCTATCCCTCACCCACTGGGCTTATCCCTAGCACATGGGTTTACAAGTGTATTCACACACATATTTTGGACCTCCTGCCCTATAATTCAGCAAGGGGGGTGGTATGATCATCTCTATTTTATGGAGAAGAATGTTGAGTGGCAGATTCAAGACTCAGCCCCTGTATGCCCACCTCAGATGAATTCTCCTGCCTGGACCCTCTGAAGGTGAGCCCACTGGGGTCCTGGGACAGGAGGGAGCTCATAGTAGGGATGAGAAGCTGGATCTCCTTCCTCCCTTCCTCCTCTTCTCCCCACCTTCTCTTCCTTCTCACCCTCCTTCTACTCATTCATTTATCCATTTGAGCACTACTAAGTGTCAGGGCTGTGGGGAGCATCCAGTAACTAGAGCAAGTGTCCTTTAAAGGACTGACAGTCAACACACACACACACACACACACACACACACACACCCTCCTGATTCTTTGACAGTAGACCCCACACTGGAGACAGCTGTGTCTACCATCTTCCAGCACGTCCCTACCACCAGGAGCCCAGCCATCCTCATCAGAACATGAGTAGGGAAAAGCCACCTCACACGACAGGGACAGGCTGGCACACCTCAGGACCTGTGGATGGAAATTCCCAGGGATTAAGGGAGTGTGACTTCACCAGACATCTCAGAAAAGGACCAGCAGGCCTGTGGATGGATATGGAAGGTGATGGGGAGGCTCAGCTGGTCTCCCGAGTGTTCATTTCAACATGACTTCCTGGAGCCTCAGTTTCCTCTTCAGTTAATTGACCTATTCCCAAACTGCATCTGAAGAACTGCCCATTGGTTAGCTGCTTCAGCCTCCAGCTTTCTTTTTCTAGGGGGGAGTGGGATATTGGGGATTTAATCCAGGGATGCTCTACCACTGAGCTACATCCCCAGACCTTTTAATTTTTTTAAATCTTGAGACAGGGTCTCTCTAAGTTGCTGAGGCTGGCCTCAAACTTTCAATCCTCCTGCCTCAGCTTTCTGAGTAATCCTTCTGGATTTCTGACCTGGTTCTCCTGGGTTCTTCACAGTGATTATGTTTCCCAGTTTACGGATGGAAATAAGACAAGTGTTAGAAATGCAGCAAGAGCCCAACACTTCAATCTCTTTTTATTTACTTATTAATTTATTTTCTTGGCACAGGGTCTTGCTATGCTGCCCAGGATGGTGTTAGATCCCTGGGCTCAAGAGATCCTCCTGCCTCAACCTCCTGAGTACTGAGACTACTGGCTCCCCACCCAGGCCTGAGTCCAGGTATCTCCCAAGCGCTCACTGTGTGCCAGAGTCTGAGCTACAGCCTGGAGACACAGCAGTGAACACCAGAGATTTGTCCCACTTCTAGGACCACCAGTACTAGTAAGGGTAATAGGAAGGGAAGGCATGGTGGTAGGACAAGGAGACTTGTTTAACAGATTTGGAGGCTGCTCAGGATTGCCTTGGCCCCCACACTTTGGAAAATCTAGCACAGCAAAGTTTAGGGCTGTGGAGTTGAAGTGGGGTCCCTGATATCAGATTAAGTGGGGTACTGACTTAGAGATTTGCAGTTGGAGATGCCCCACCTTCATAAAACACAGATATCTGGGTGCAGTGGCCAACACCTGCAATCCCAGCAGCTCAGGAGGCTGAGGCAGGAGGATTAGAGGTTCAAAGCCAGCCTCAGGCCTGGCACAGTGGCGCATGCCTATAATCCCAGCAGCTCAGGAGGCTGGGGCAGGAGGATCATTAGTTCAAATCCAGTCTCCAAATTTAGCATAGGCCCTAAGCAACTCAGCAAGACCCTGTCTCTAAATAAAAAATATAAAAAAGGCCTGGGATGTGGCTCAGTGCTAAAGTGCCCCTAGGTTCAATTCCCTGGTACAAAAAATAAAATAAAATAAAACCATAAACCAAATATCCTCCCAGTCCCTGTCTGCTGATCTCAGGCCATGCTCTGCCTACCCGGAGTCTCAGCCCCAACGGTTTCCTTGTCTTGGGTGGTTTCCAGCCCCACCTACTTTCCTAGAGCCCAGATTCATCCCTCATTCCTGCCAGGCGTTTACCACTGTCACTCTGAGTAACTCCAGGGACCAGGGTGACCTCACCTGATCCTGACTCAGTTTGAGTCACCCTCCCCATTTCTGGAAGGTGGCCTTCAGCCATTCTGACCTCATGATCACTTGGGCACCTGGGGCCTGTGGGAGTGGCGGGTCCCCATCCCAACTCCCTCTTGTCAACCAGGTCTGTGTCATGCAGGGGATAGGGAACCCTAGGAAGGAACCTCCAGCTATTCAGATTAATTCACATCCTCTAAGCTCATATCTGACACATTCCTCTTCTGTTTTTACCAGGAAAAGAACTCTAACTGGGGAGACTCTTATTCATTGATCACTCAGTTGATTGAGGTAGGCACTCTCTAGACACCATCAGAGGCTCACAGCATTCCAATATTTGCCTTCATTTCCCAGAGAAAGAAACTGAGGCTCAGAGAGGGGACTTGACTTTCTAATTTGACCTTGCACATGCTAAGCCAGCTCTACCTCTAAGCCATACCCTCAGCCCGGACTTGACTTCCTCAAGGTCACACAGCAAGGCACTGGCCCAGGTGGGATTGGAACCTGGTGCAACTGACTCTAGAATTGTTTAACCCAGCCTCACACCTGATCCCTCTGCAGCTGTCAGGTAGGGGAAGGAAGAGGGAGGTCACTCCATTCCCCACCTGAGCCTGTTCACATCCTTGGTGTCATTGTTGGAGGAGGTTGAAGTGCTGGGAGCAGCCAACATTGGTTTACTCTGTGGTCTGAGAGCCACCACTACCTTAGTGGCACAGGCTTCCAGACCCAGGGGAACCCTGCAGGAGGCCTCCTCATGTGAGGGACCAGCCTGGCTGCTCAGTGGGAATCTCAGTGCCCCACCCCCACAGTCCCTCCTCTGCCCAGATTCCCTCTCCACCAGGCTCCTGGATGCCAGTCTCCCTCTCCCACTCATCAGCCTCATGCCAGGTGAGGCTGTGCAGTCCAGAACCAGGCCACGCAGTCCCCGTGCTGCTGGCACGCACATGTAGCTATGGAGTACTTGAAACGTGACTCGTACTGCTGAAGGCCAGAATGTTCAATTTTATTTAATTTTAATCTACTTACATTAAGGGTTTTTAAATTATTTTTTTCAGTTGTAGATGGACACAATACCTTTATTTTATTTATTTATCTTTATGTGATGCTGAGGATCAAACCTAGTGTCTCGCACATGCTAAGCAAGCGCTCTATCACTGAGCCACAACTCCAGCCCTGCGTTAAAGGTTTAAAAAGTGATGCTCAGTTCAGTTATGGGAAAATGTTTACGTATGCTTGGAACAACTTGGATACATGTGAATCTACTTTTTCAACTACAAATTTTATGAGATTCTAAATATTTTCTGGTAAAATTTAACAAGTGCTCTAAGCATATAACAGGCATCCAATTTTGAAGGCTGAGTCAAATGTAAAATATCTCATTCATACTTTTATAATGATTAATGTTGAAATGATAGTAGTTTATATATCAAATTAAGTAAAATGTATTATTGAAGTTGATTTCATCTGATTCTGTTTCAATGTGGCTGCTAGAAAATGATATATTTCCTAAACAGCTCATATTATATTTCTGTTGCACAGTGCTAGCCTGGAGGTTAATCATGAAGATTCAAATTCTGTTGCTGTGTATCCTTGAACAACTTAACCAACCTATCTGAGCCTCAGTTTCTTCACCTATAAAACAAGTAGCACCTCTCTCAGAGAGTTGTTCGGAGGAATATGAACTAATGTTTGTAAGGCTCCCCGAATATAGTAGGTACTCAGAAAAAAAAATTATGATAAGCTTCCTTTTACCAGGACACTCTAAAGTGCAAGTCAATGAATCTCAACAATATTTACCGAGCCTGCTGTGTCCCAGGTCCTGGGAATTTGGTAAAGAACATGCCAATAATGCCTCTTCTCTTAGGGCATTCCCTGAGAGCCCTAGCCTTTGTTTAGGTGGCCTCTAAACGAAGACAAGGGTTACGCAGTTGTTCTGGAGAAACAGAAACTCAGAGACGCTCAGAGAGTTGCTGCCTTAGCAGGGCTGCTTCCCCAGGGAACCCCAACACCTGAGCTAAACCTGATGGGCCAGGAGCCAACAAGGCGAATCTCCGAGGGATGGGTGTTCCTGGCAGTGGGAAGGGCTGGTGCAGAGGCCTCACCATGTTTTCCATTTCCTGCATCCAGCTCTCTCCTGGCCACCGCACTGTCCCTGTTTTCATGGCAACCTTTGTCAAACTGGTCCACATCATTCCCCTCCACCAGATCTGCACTCACGTCTGCCCACGCACATCTCTCCCCTCCTTTGCCCCTCCAGCCCTATTCTAGGAAGTTCCTCTGATGGCTCCTGCCCCTGCTGGTCCCTCTCAGGGCTTCTTCTAGACTGACCACTTTGTTCTACACCACCCTCGTGTCGCCCAACCCCCTCTCCTTTGCTTCTTTCTAGGTCAGTCTTGCCTCCCACAACAAACTCTCCCCTTTCCCAGGGCAGGACAGAACCAGGTCTCCCACGCCTCCCTGAACCGGGCTGAGCCACTTGACAAGCCCTGTGGCTGGCCAGAGCCCCACTCTGGGGACACAGAAGGCATGTCTGCCCAGGCAGAATGGAAAATCCCTTTCTGGGGGAAGGGCCGTGGAAATTTCTTCTTAAAGTCCTCCTTCCAGACTTGGACTGGCCCCAGAAAGCAGTCAAGCATTTACTCAGTGACCTGCAAGGCGGCTCTGTTCTTGCTCCCCACCCCCACCCCAGGCTTGGATTGGGGAGAGTGACCCGGTGGCTCTCAGGAAAAGTGGCAGCCAGGGGCAGCTGGCAGCTGACCCCTGCCTAAAAGAATCACTCTTAGATATCACCCAGCCCCACCCTCTAGGTCCAGAGATGAAGAAACAAGGACAAAGGCAAAACCACAGGTCTTTCTCCACTCCTGGGCCAAGCTTGTTTTGTAGCCTTGTGTTTCTTGGTTTCTTCATCTGTAAAATGGGAATCATCATAATAATATCTATTAACTGGGCACAGTGGTGCACACCTGTAATTCCAGGGGCTTTGGAGGCTGAGGCAGGAGGATCGCGAATTCAAAGCCAGCCTCAGCAACTTAGCAAGGCTCTAAGCAACCCAGTAAGACCCTGTCTCTAAGTAAAATATTAAAAAAAGGGCTGGAGGCGGGGTTGTGGTTCAGTGGTAGAGCGCTTGCCTAGCATGTGTGAGGCACTGGGTTGGATTCTCGGCACCACATATGAATAAATAAAATAAAGATGCATTGACAACTAAAAAAATATTTTAAAAAAAGGCGGTGGCTGGGGATGTGGCTCAATGATAGAGCACTTGCTTAGCATGTGTTAACATGTGAGGTGCTACATTGGATCCTCCACACCACATTGAAAAAATAAAGTTATTAAAAATTTATATATATCTCTGTGTGTGTGTGTATGGGCTAGGGGTGTGGCTCAGTGGTTAAGCTCCCCTGGGTTCAATCCTTGCTACTAAATAAATAAATAAATAATATCTACCTCGTGGAGTTGGTGATATGGTGAGTGAGCTGAAGCTGGAAAGCACTCTGGTAAATGCGAGTTATTTTCTACCGCAGCCCGGAGCCTGCCTTCTCTGTAGCCCCATGTGGAATGTGCAGTTCTCAGTCTGTCTCAAGGGACCTGCCCCCTCGTTGTTTATAGATTGGGTCCACAACACAGCACCTACTATTGTTGTTTTGAAACAGGGTCTCGCTGTGTTGGCCCTGAACTCCTGAGCTCATGCAATCCTCCTGCCTCCAGCTCCCAAGTAGTTTCTTTTTTTATTTTTTGGTACCAGGGATTGAACTCAGGGGCACTCAACCACTGAGCCCCATCCCCAGCCCTGTTTTGTATTTTATTTAGAGACAGGGTCTCACTGAGTTGCTTAGCTCCTTGCCACTGCTGAGGCTGGCTTTGAACTCTCAATGCTCCTGCCTCAGCCTCCTGAGTCCCTGGGATTACAGGCATGCATTTTAAATTGTCATAAAATCTAACTTGTCTACCATTTCTTTTATCACTTGTACTTTTGATGCCCTATCTTATAAATCATGGACTAATCCAAGATCATGAAGATTTACTCCTATATTAGCTCTTCTGTTTAGCCCAGTGATCCCCTTTGAATTAATATATATATATATATATATCTCCCCTTTTTTTCCAATTTATTTATTTTTATTTTATCCCCCCATTTTTTATTGATGTGTTATAGTTGTACCTACGGATGGGATTTATGGTTATGTATTTATATACACACACAATACACAGTCTAACAATATAATTTGGTCAATATCACTCCCCAGCACCCCCATCCCTCACCCCTGCCTCTGACTGCTCTCACTGTTGGTCCCTTTCTTCTGCTGATCTCCCTTTGATTTTCATGTAATCTTGTCTCCACCTCTTTTCTCTCTACCTTCCACATAGGAGACAAAACCTATAACCCTGAACCTTCTGAGTTTGATTTAATTCACTTAACATAATAGTCTCTAGTTCCATCCACTTTCCTGCAAATGACAAATTTCATTTTTCTTTATGGCTGAATAAAACTTCATTGTGTATATATATATAACACATTTTCTTTATCCATTCATCTATTGATGGACACCTAGGCTGGTTCCAGAATTTGGCTATTGTGAATTGTGCTGCTATAAACATGGGCATGCATGTGTTGATGTCTTATGATGACTTTAATTCTTCAGGATAAATATTGAGGAGTGGTATAGCTGGGTCATACGGTGGTTCCATGCCCTAGTCTTTTGAGGAACCTCCATACTGATTTCCATAGTGATTCTACTAATTTATAGTCCCACCAAAAGTGTAAAAATGTTGGGTTTTTTTCTCCACATTCTCTCCAGCATTTTTTATTTGTATTCTTGCCATTCTGACTGGTGTGAGAGAAAATCTCAGTGTAGTTTTGATTTGCATTTCCTGAATTGCTAATGATATTGAACATTTCTTCGTATATTTGTTGACCATTTGTATTTCTTCTTTGAGAAGTATCTGTTTAATTTATTTGCCCATTTATTAATTGGGTTAATTGATTTATTTGTGTAAAGATTTTTCGTTCGTTTGTTTAGTTTTGTTTTTGGTTCTGGGGATTGAACCCAGGGACGTTTAACCAATGAGCCACATCCCAAGCCTTTTATATATATATATATATATATATATATATATATATATATATATATATATAAATTTATATATATAAATTTATATATATAAATTGTAGGTAGTCACAATACCTTTATTTTATTTTTATATGGTACTGAGGATTAACCCCAGTGCCTCACGCATGCTAGGCAAGTGCTCTACCACTGAGCCACAACTGCAGCCCCCCCAACCTTTTTTATCTTTAATTTTGAGAAAGGGTCTCCACTAAGTCACTGAGGCTGGCTTTGAACTTGTGATCCTCCTGCCTCAGCCTCTGGAGTTGCTGGGATTACAGGCATGCACTACTACACCTGGCTGGTATAAAATTTTTTGAGTTCCTTATATATTCTAGATATAATCTGTATCAAAAGAGTAGCTAGCAAATATTTTCTCCCATTCTGTAGGTTCTCTCTTCACATTCCTAATTGTTTCCTTTGCTGTGCAGAAACTTTTAAATTTGATGCCATCCTGTATATTAACCCTTGGCATTATTTCCTGAACTTTGAGGGTCCTATCGAGAAGTCATTGCCCATGGCTGTATGCTGGAGTGCTGACCTTACTTTTTCCTCTAGGACTTGCATGATTTCTTTTCTAATTCCTAGGTCTTTGATCCATTTCAAGTTGATTTTTATTCAGGGTCTGCTTTCATTCTTCTACAGATGGATACCCAGTTTTCCAATTTATTTATTTTTATTTTATTTTATTTTATCTATTTGTTAAAAAAAATAAAAAGGCTGTCTTTTCTCCAGGGTATGTTTTGGCAACTTTATCAAGGATCAAATGACTGTAGTTGTATGAGTTTGTGTGTAGATATACTTAAATTTTTTTTTTTTAGGCTGGGAGTATAGCTTAGTGGTAGAGCACTTTTTCAGCATACACAAGACCCTGGATTCCGTCCCCAGAGCCACCCCCCCCACAACACCCCCCTGCCAAAAATAATTCAAGTTTAGTGAGATATAATTTACATTCAACAAAACTCATCAATTTTAAGTGTAAGTTGAATTAGTTTCAATTCATTTCACACACACACACACACACACACACACACACACACACAGAGCTTTTGGTCCCAGGGATTGACCCAAAGTTTGCTCAGTCCTTTTTATTTTTTTATTTTATTTTGTGACAAGGTCTCCCTAAATTGCTGAAACTGTCCTCCTCCCACTTGCCATCTTCCTGCCTTAGCTTCCTGAGTAGCTGGGATCACATGTATGTACCACTGTAGCTGGCCATTTTTTTATACTTTTAATCACTCTAAATTTTTTGGAAATTTTTTCTTAGGGATTCAGAGATCTAAAGAAAATCGAATGCCTGCCATTTTTTCTTTTCTTTATGACCTACAGTTGTGTGTGTGTGTGTGTGTTTGTGTGTGTGTGTGTGTGTGTGTCTGTATGTGGGGGGAGGGTATTTTAATATCAGCTTCCTTAGAGTCCCCATGGGCCCATTTAGTTATATGTAGTTTGAATTAATTAATGAAAGAAAGAAGTGACAGTCTACCAATCTCTGCCTTTAGAGCCACCAGCAATAAATGCCCACAGGCTGCATCTGTTGCCCCAGAAGTTGCCATGAAGCCGCCGATGGTTGGGATGGAGATGAGGATTTCTCAGCTGGTCCCTTGCATAGACATATATGGAGTTTAACAATCTGCTTTCTCATTTGTGATTCCTTCATAAAGAGACCCCCATTTTAAGAGAATTACAGCATCCTGCAACGATCCATTCTTTGGGCCTGGCTCCTGTGCCCCATGTTTCCTCAGCCTTCTGCTGGGGTGTCCCAGCTGTCACTTGGTTACCTCTAGCAGCAAAAGCAGGATACTGACCCAAATTGTACCTGAGCTAGGGAATCAGGAGGGCTTGGAGGTTAGGTGAGAGGCCTGGGTGGTAGGAGATTACACTTCCCAGCTTAGCCCTGCAGGCCCACTCCCTAAGCCACCCTGAGCCTTGGCATTTCCTTCTGAAACATGAGGCGCAGTCGGAGGAGCCTTATACACAACACTTAATATGTGTCCGACTCAGAAGGACACAGTTTAGATATGTGGCCGTCTGGCTTTTCCCCCAAAACAATGTTTTCATAAGAATTTATAAAGGTTGGGCTAGGTGTATGGTTCAGAAGCAGAACATGAACCTGGGCTTAGTTTCCAGCATCAGGAAAAAAAAAAAAAAGTATTCAGGTCATATGTCGACATGATTGTTGTTAAGATGGTGACCTTTTTTTTTAAGTTGTCAATGGACTTTTATTTTATTTATTTACTTATATGTGGCTCTGAGAATTGAATCCAGTGCCTCAAAGATGCTAGGCAAGTGCTCTACCACTGAGCTACAACCCTAGCCCAAGATATTTTTTTCTTTTTAAAAAAAAATTTTTTTTAGTTGTTGATGGGCCTTTATTTTATTTATTTATATGTGGTGCTGAGAATTGAACCTAGTACCTCACACGTGCCAAGCAAGCGCTCTTCCACTGAGCTATAATCCCAGCCCCATGATGGTGACTTTTGAAAAGATGTTAGAGAAAAGCAAGAGCAGAGGGAAAGGGAGCCACAGGGTCAGGGGGAGGAGGATCCTATTAAAGGATGTTTACTCTGCAGTCAGCCCTACCACCACTTAGGCCACTGCCCAACCAGTAGCCTCCTCTGCCCCGGCTAGCCCTTCTTTAACATCTTCACTATTATCCTCATTTACAAATGAGGAAATTGAAGCTTCAGAGGTAAAGTGACTTGCTCCAGATTATCAGCTAAGAAATGTCTGGACCAAGATTCAGACTCCGATTTCCCTAATCTTAATACATGTGACTTTAAGGACACTACCTCCCTCCAAGACCTCAGCCTTCAATCTTCCTCTAAATTAGTCAGTAGACATAATGGGGGCGGGGATTCAACTGTTTCTACCCTCCCTCCTCTTTCCTTAGCCTGAGAGTCTGAAGCTGAAGGAAGAATCTTATGTTTTCTGAGCCTAGGGAGAATGCGATGCTTGAAGGTTCAGATAACTAATATTAAATTGACTATTATATGCCAGGCCCAAGGGGAATGTAAGGGTATCCCACAGAGCTGCAGGGATGCAAAACAAGCATCTACAGTGATATCAGAAAACTGCCAAGTTTTTTGCCAAGCATGATTGTGCATGCCTATAATCCCAGCAACTCAGGAGACTGAGGCAGGAAGACTGCGAGTTTGAGGTCAGCCTGGGCAACTTAATTAGAACTTGTCTCAAAAAAAAAAAAAAAAAATGGACTGGAGATATTACTCATTGGTAGAATGTCCCTGGGTTAAATCCCCACTACCAAAAACAAACAAACAAACAAACAAAAAAAGAAACAACCAAACATTTGCCAAGTTTTTAACACTGTTGTTGTGAAAAATAAAGATGGCTAGGGGTCAGCTGAGTCATAAAAGGGCTATAGCTTACTCTGGGCATTAAAAGCGGGGCAGGGTTTGCAAGCAAAGCAAAGCAACTGCATCTCTGGGGAAAGCGTTAAAATCAGAAGAGTCTGCAATTAAGGAAGTAGGCAGACCATGCTAACCTGTACCAAAATAAGACAAGTGGTGGAAGGTAAGCCTGGGTAGGAAGTACAGGGCCAACTACCAAAGGTTTGAAAGGCAGACAGTGAAATCTGGTGGAAGCTATTACAAGTTCTAGAGCAGTAACATGATGAAATGGAAATAGGAATATAAAAGGGAATTGTATACAATGGGAGTTAGTCAATACAAATTTTACAGTTCAAATAGAACAATTTCTGAAAGCATTTTCCTAAGTTGGATTTTCTGTGTAAGGTGTGTGTGGCACTAGGGATTGAACTCAGGGGCCCTCTACCATTGAGCTACATCCCTAGTCTTTTTTTTTAAGAGAGAGAGAGAGAGAGAATTTTAATATTTATTTTTTTAATTTTTTCGGCGGATGCAACATCTTTGTTTGTATGTGGTGCTGAGGATCGAACCCGGGCCGCAGGCATGCCAGATGAGTGCGCTACTGCTTGAGCCACATCCCCAGCCCCATCCCTAGCCTTTTTTATTTTTTGTTTTGAGACAAGGTCTCACTAAGATGACCAGGCTGGCTTTGAACTCATGATCTTCCTGCCTCCAGTTGCTGGGATTGCTGGTGTGCTCTACCAGGCCCAGCTATGTGGTGCAAGTCTATAAATTTTATTTACTTTCAGGTGAAGTAACAAAGGAGCCTGCCTCATCTTCTCTTAGGAAGCCCAACACCTGGGGCAAAACTCCCTGCCACTTTGTAGGAGACCTAGGCCTAATTGGCTTAGGCTTCAGCAAGCTTCTTCCCTTTGCTGTGAAACCTAAGCTTCATGGCTCTCTCTCTGCACCCTTCTGTCCTGCTTGGGAAACTTTCAGGCCTTGTGAGAACAAGGAAAGCCGATCTGGCTCCAGGAGAGCATCCTAGTTGAGCTCTCTGGGGGAACTCATGCTTCACCCCTGTCTCAGTCTGAATGTCTCCAAAAAGGAGCAGAGTGTGCTCAGCTGCCTCCATGGCTTGGAAAGGGATCGTGGAGCCTTCCAGCTCCTGCCTCCAAACACCAGCAAGACTCTTAGGAGACAATAGGCCATGATCTTCCTTGCTCCTCTTTTGAAACTAGGAAAGCAGGTACCTCTCAGACACCACCCAAGTGCTCCACCTGTTTCATTTTTAGCCCTGAACCCAACAAGTTAAATGGCCAAGGTCAGCCCGTGTCCAAGAAGATGGCTATTCAAGGACTTGGGCCTCTACTAATCTGTAAAATACTATAACCCCCTGCCCTTCCCTCCACAGGATGGCTATTAGGAGAGTGAACTAAGCATGCTGGTGTAAGGCCTTCCTAAAACTATATGCTCTGTGCACCTTCTGTGTAGTCATCACCATCCATTTGCAAATCTACTTCTAACCCAAGTTCATTCATTTTGGGGAAAAACTCTTGCAGTTTTTACCAAAGAGGTGTGAGTCTTCTAAGCCATTCCAAAGTTCAGGAGAATCCCTGTTGAAAACCTGTGTTCCTGGGGCCCCACTCTCCCCTCAGGCCAAGGGATCTGCATTACCCAGGGCCCAGAGCAATCTGACTCCACAATCAAGTGGTAGAACCACTGTTTTATAGTCTTGGGCAAACAGGGCCTGTCTGGGACCAGGAAGAGAAACAAGGCGATAACAACTCTCCAGGGGCCAGTTGGTGTGGGAGGGAGGGAGAAGTGGGAAGGGCTGTAGCCTTCAGCGGGCCCAATCTCAACTTCTCTGATAAGGAAATAGGGGCCCAGAGAGTGCAGGAGTCAGTCACCAAGGGCATTGTCTTACAGTTGTGTGTTGGTGGTTCCACACCTGTCTGGGCCACACCTCCTCCCAGAGGCCACTCAGTCCCTCTGAGCCCAGAGTTCCTTGTCTAGTGCAAGACTTGAGCTAAGCAGTCCTTTTCAAACTCCTCCTTTGACCTTTTCCTGTCTAGATATTAAATTTGTAATTTTAATTTCTGCAGACCAAATAGAACTGTGACTTTTCTCACAGGAAGAAAACATTTCTTTGGGACTTTAGGCTCAGGAGGCCTTTGTGCCTGGACCTTCTAACCCAGGCAGTCAGACGAACTCTCCCTGCTGAGACTGGCTCCCAGGGAGGTCTGACTCACCCCTTACCTCAGGGTGATTTCCAGCACGTTCTCCTGGTAGCTTTCAGCCAGCACAGAGCCGAGGGAGCCAGGGTTCCTGGCACAGATAGCACAGTCCATATACTTGTTACCAGGCTGGCAGGCAGCCCTGGAAAGGACTGGAGGTAGACCCCAGAGTCTGATGAAACCTAATTTTTATCAGAATCCATCCCCCTCCATCCCATTTTGGGACACTGATGAGATTCAACCAACTGTTTTAACAAACATGTTTATTAGAAAAGTAAAAAATATTGCATAGGTCTTAATACTTGAACATCAAGTGTATTCATGAACAGTGAGTATCTTCATGTAAACAGTTCTAGATGGAAGACCCAGATGGCACTCCTCTGGGGGAGGGGGTTCCAGCCCCCAGCCCCACTCAGCCCCATCCCCTCACAGTTCAACTCTCCAGAAATGGGGTGGGGATGGGGTGGACGCAGCTCCCAGGTGTATTTTTTTCTTCAAGTGTCAAAGATCTCAAGTGATCCCAACACCTGCTTTTCCTACTCTTACATTCATGCGTCTGTAAGATAGCTGCCTAGAACAGGTCAGTAGTGAAGCTCCAATCCGAGAAACAAAAAGATAAAAAAAAAAAAAAAATACAACAAACACACTTGGTCCCTTCAGACCATGATACAAACCACCTCCATGAACTCCCCCCTCCCTCCTGTCCACTACCATGAACACACAACCCTCAGAGGCCAGAGCAGCCCAGCTGCCCTCCTGCCTCTGTCACACCACTGTTGTTTTAACTGTCAGTAATAATAAAAATAACAAGGTACATGCTACATACACATCCAGCCAGAAGCCTGATTGGCCCCTAAGCCTTTGTTTCATGCTACAGTACTGAGGGGCATTTGCCCCACTGGGGAGCCACCTGTGCAAGACCCCATGAGCTTCCCAGGAAACACTAGTCCCCCACCTCCATCTCTTTCCCTCAGGTGGCTGTTGTCAGTCTTCTAACACAGGCATCAGTCCCTCAGCCCCTGCCTACTGGTCTCCAACCCAAAAGTTCCGTTGCCTCTGCCGTGGGGGGCACTGTGCCCCTCACCCAGGCCGAAGTTCAACACTCTTCAATGAGCAGCTGCTCTGAGCTGTACAGCTTCTTCTTGATGACTCTGAAGCCTGTGCTCAGCGTTAAGGACTGGCTAAAGCCAGGGACGAAGGGAGAGTTGGCGGAGCTGAAGAGCCCCTGGATCTTCGGCCAGAGGCGAGAGTCCAGGCGCAGCACGAGGGTCAGCTGGAAGGTGGGCACCAGACTGGGGTCGAGAGCCAGCTGGCCCACGCTGTGGCAGCTCTTGCCTTGCTCTACGCAGACGTCCAGCAGTGCCCCCCGCAGGCCGCAAGGCTCGCTGTAAGCCAGGCGCAGTAGTTCTTTGCCCACCTGGGTCACCAGCTGGCCGGGCATCAGCAGGCGAGCAGGGCGCCGAGAGCCCAGTCGCGCCTGGGACAGGCTCTCCTGTAGCAGCTGCATCAGGTTGGCACACAGGTGCTCATCCTCGGGGTCGCTGAGCAGCTCGAAGTCGGGAAGGGACACGCCATCCAGGTATGCCGAATCTGGAGGGGGAGCACACCAGGAAGGGTATTAGAGCAGCTTCCACAGAAGATACACAGGCGGGGGAGGTGCTTTTTTCTAAGAAAGCTGAGCTTCTGCCCAGTTCCCGCCCCGCATTTGTATACCCTCTACTCCAATACCCACGCCCCGGGCAATCTGGGTTCTGTTGGGATAGAAAACTAAAATGGTTCTGACCCCTTCCAGTGCGGTGCTTCCTCACCTCCCCGGACCCTCGTCTCGTTCAGCACCAGCCCACTGCTCACCTTCCTCCGGCCCGAAGCCACTGTTACTGCTGTCCAGGGACTCGCAGTCCGAGCTCTCCAGGCTCGCGCAGCGGTCTAGCCCCTCCTCTCGGGCCGCCGACCCCCAGGCTGAGCGCAGCGGCCGATCTGGGGTGGGAGTTCGAGACGCGGATGAAGAAGAGGAGGACGAGAAGCGGTCCCAAAGACTAGGCATGGTGAGGTCAGACGCCAGGACGTTTGCTGATGTGCTCAGTATCCCGGAGCTCAGAAGCCGCTGAAAGACAAGAGGGACACCGCGGAGCGTCAGTCTGGGGGCTGAACAAGACTGCGAGCTCTAGGACCAGTACCGCCGAGGCCGTCCCACGCAGAGAACGGTACACGCAGAAGGGCCACTCACCAGCTAGTGCGGTCAGCGAGAATTGCTGGGACAAGTGCGTCCTGCCGCTTGAATGGGTGCGCGAACTGGTGCCAACCACCGAGCGCTGCCCAGACCTGTCCCTTCAACCCACTCGCACCTCCCCCTTAGCCTGCTGAGATCCCTAGCACCAGCGCAGAGCAGCCTATAAGGTCTAGAGCGGCGAGGCCACGCCCCCTTCCCACCACGGCCCAATCCAGACCCGGGAGTGTGGCCCACCTCGGCCAATGGGCTTCCGGCGCACGTTCGCAACGTTCTCTCCTGCCCGGTGACAGCGGCTTGGCCCCGCCCCTCTTGAGCCCCGGAAAGCTCCGGGCCGAACACCGAGCCGTGGCCACTCCCCTTTTCTGGAAGGGATCCGCGGCGGCTGCAGCTGCCAAGGTCCCTGAGGGCGCTCGCGGCAGGGGAGGATCAAGGAAAGACTTGTTTATTATAGGGTCGCGTTGCTGGGGGAGGGGGTAGCCTGTGACCGAGCTCGAGGGAGACTGGAGAACTTGGGGGGCGGCGGGCAGGAAAAACAGTTACCCCTAGCATCTGGGAGCCTGAGACTCAAAGGCACAACTGGGCTCACAGTGGATGCCTGTGGGACCGCGGCGCGGGGGGCAGACGTTAACCCGGCCACCTCTCGCGCACGTATTCCACGCCGTCCTTGCGTGGAGAGGATCGGGATGGGGGGTGGAATCCAAAGACTGAGCAACTCTGAGCTCGGTGCTTCCGCTCCCCGCGGTCCCACCTGCCTGTCGGCTGTTACCCTAGAGCCCCAGAGGATGGGTTCTTGAGATCCGTGCCCCCAAACGAGCCTAGTCCCCTGTCCTACCCGCTCCCATTGCGCTGCTGTTCCCAAGGAGAAGCCTTGGGTAGGTGGTCAGAGGAATTCGTTTCTGGGCTTGGGCTCCTGCCCCCTGGCCCAGCGGCCGAGAACAAGGACCCACAACAGACCGACACACTGACCCATCCGCGGGCCCTAGGGACCGACAGCAGCGCTGCCCGGCCTCCCCCGCCTGCAGCGGCGAGAGGGGGCATCCGCCAGGTCCTAAAGCCCTTTGTTCCCGCTTTGTCTAAAAGACTCAGAATTCATCAAACCGGGAACCGATATCTCAGACAAGCATTGCAGAGAGTGCAATGGCCATCCCCGGTTTCGTCATTCAGGCGGGGCCACAGGAAATTTGGCCTGGCAGCGATGCTCTAGGGCTGACAGTGGGTTGCTGGGGGTGGGAGGAGGTTTGGACGATCTCGACCTTTATTCGTTAAAGGTTTATCAATCCGGGACACGCGGACACTGATGGAAGAGAGAACCAAACTTACATCAGACACTCTGGACCGCCGGTAGGAGCGAAACCAGATCAGACAGACGAGCCTCGCTCCAGGGCAGGCTTGCGCGTGACATGTGACACATGCCAAAGAAGTCAGGCCACTGCCATCTCCAGCCCCACCACACCCCCACCCCAAATTTAATTTTTTTTTTTAAAGTCCGACCTATGGGGGCTGGGATTGTGGCTCAGTGGTGGAGCGCTCGCCTAGCACGGGCGGGACCCGGGTTTGATCCTCAGCACCAAATAAAGATAAAGGCATTGTGTTGTGTCCATCTACACCTAAAAAATAATATTTTTAAGAAAACAGTCCGACCTACTGACCATGGGGCAAACTAAGACTTAGTACCGCAAAGGGCGGAATACAAGCCCTGCATTCCTACTCTCATTTTACAGGTGGAGAATCATTTTAGGGGGCAAATTTATGGGAAAAAAATTAGGGGCCCTAGATTAGGAGACATCTTAAAAACAGCTGCAGAATAGAAGAGTCTTTAGCCCTGAGGCTTCCAAGGCCCGAACACTGACCACCTCTTCCTATGCCTCTTTCTATCCTTTAGGCTCCACCACTTGCTGGGAGCCTTAAAGACATCAGATCAAGGTGATGAGATGAAGGACGAGGAGTTGGAGCAAATCACCCATGACTGAGGGGGAAAGAAGAGTTGGGGATGTCTTGTGTGAGTGAGTCTTCCTGTTGCTCAGGAGAGGAGATAAGGGAATTAATCTACCAGAGCAACATCCATTTCTCCCACCAGGCTAACTGAGCTGGGGACACCAGGCCAGCTGAGCATAGACTAAAGTGGTTTTCTTTTTCTTCCATTCCCCTCTCACCCCAGGGCTTGGATCCAGGCTTGATGCATGCACAGCATGTGCTGGACCCTGAGCTTCACCTCTAGCCCTTCTTTTCCTTTTTTCTCCTTTTTTTCTTTTTGACAGAAAAAAAGAAAAGAAATATATCAGAAAAATCTGGAACATTAATCAAGAAAAATAGAAGAAATTAAGCAGATAGTAATAAGCGAAGATATCCAAAGTCAGTTTGGGAAGGTCAGTTTATTAGGAATCACTCATTTATCCAACAAACACCATCATGGACTATATGCCTAGAGGTGTGCCCGGCATCTTTTTTTTTCATTCACTGTCTCTTTAATAACTGTTAATAAAAGAGTTTCTCACAAATGGAAAGTGTGATGTTAATAGGCACTGGGTAATTTTCTTTTCAAAAGAAATCTGTAGGGCTGGGTCTGGGGCTCAGTGGGAGAGTGCTTGCCTAGCATGCATGAGGCACTGGTGTTGGATCCTCAGCACCACATAAAAATAAACAAATAAAATGAGGGCATTCTGTCCATCTACAACTACAAAAAAAAATTATTAAAAAAATCCCCAGAAATCCGGGCTGGGGTTGTGGTTCAGTGATAGAGTGCTCCCTAGCAAGCATGGGGCACTGGGTTTGATCCTCAGCACTATATAAAAATAAAATAAAGATATTGTGTCCACCTAAAACTAAAAAATAAATTAAAAAAATAAATCCATAAATGTTGCTCCCTTCTCCCTACCCCACCGCCTTTCTCCAATCCTGAAGACTGATGTGTTTACCATGAACCATATCTCCAGCCCTTTTTAAAATTTTGAGACAGGGTCTTGTTAAGTTGCCCAGGATGACATCTTATTTGTGATCCTTCTGCCTCAGCCTCCCTCAGAGTTGTGTACCACCCTCTCTGGCTGGTTTCTCTTGCTTTTTAAGTGGGTGTGGGTGGGTGTGGGAGGACCAGGGTCCTAGCCCTGGAGGTGTTTCCCAGACTAGGAGGGAGTCTGTCCCAGGATAACAAAATCCTGCTAGAAGAACTGACAGAGGCTTAGGATGGGGGCTCACTTGTCTTCCCCTGTGTGACCCACACACTGAGATGGAGGGGGACAAGGCCCTATATCTGGTCTGCCAGGAGAACCTTTGAACCTAGAAGAGGGATTCCTTAACCTGTCTAAGGAGATGGAGAGAAGGGTCTCTAGAGCTGGAAAGCCTTTATCATTGCATCACTCACTCACTCTTTCCTGCCCTAAACACTGCCCCTCCTCCCCCGCCCCCGGGGAGCCTTTCTGGAAAGGGCAGCTCAGCTTCTAGCCTCTGAACCAAGCCTCTGCAGAGCCCTCAGAAAACCTGTGCACTTACATTTGGTGTTTTCCCCTCATGCTCCTACTGCCCTCAGCCAAAGCTGGCTGCAGGTCAGGCTTGCCTGGACCTGCTTGCGACCTGCTTCCACCAGCGCCCCTACCCCAACCCTTCACCCTTAGGTGTCCTCATCAAGTCACTCTCACACCCTGTGTATATCTCTTATTAATGCTTGTTTCCACTTGGAATGCTCGAGGATAGTGTTCTGCTCGTCTTGCAGTAGCCTGCACTGTACCAGGTGCCTAGTAGAGGCTGGGTCAGTGTCCCTTGGATGAATAATGAATGAACGGATAAATGGATAGCCAGGTGAAGCGCGAAGGTGGCTTCTTCCAGAATTGCAAAGATCTACACCTGGATAGCCAGGATCTAGCTGGGCCAATGGGATGGCCCTTCATAGGACCTTGATGCTACCTTCCAATCCCCTTTCTGACAAGCACTGCCAAGGGCCTTGGACATGTTTGAACATTTCATTTTTCAGGTGGGGTCTGGAAGCAAGGCTTCTAAGCAACTTGGTTTTTTCCAGCTGGAACATAGGTAGCAACCCAGGAAGCTAGGGAGAGATGACACAGTACAAAGGACTTTCCCTTTAAGAATTAAAATGGTACTGGGGGTGGGGGCTGTGCTGGGGATTGAACCCAGAGCTCACACCTGCTAGACAAGTGCTCTATACCCCCAGCCAAAATATTTTTAATTGAGGTGAAGATCATATAGGAAATTAACCAGTTCAAAGTAAACAATTAGGGCTGGGGATGTGGCTCAAGCGGTAGCGCGCTCGCCTGGCATGCTTGCGGGGCCCCGGGTTCGATCCTCAGCACCACATACAAACAAAGATGTTGTGTCTGCCGAAAACTAAGAAATAAATATTAAAAAATTCTCTCTCTCTCTCTTTAAAAAAAAAGTAAACAATTAGTACATTCAAAATGTTGTGCAACTGTCACCTCTGTATAGTTTCAAAACATCATTATCCTCGCAAAGGGGACAGTGTACCCATCAAACAGTCACTCCCCTCAAAACATCTTTGACGTTTATGTTCCTTGTTGGTGGGGTTGGGGGCTGCTTCTGAGTGGCTTACTCTGGAGAGTAGTGTTCCGGGGATCACTTACCACTCACTGCCCAATTCGCAACATGGACTCTACCTTGAGGTGACCCTGGTAGGAGACTAACCAGCCACCTTGCAGGAGTGGGCTGTCATTGTGGCCTAGGCAACCCAGACCTCTGGAGCTGGTGACCAAGCCCCACGTTCCAGCCTCTGTGTCCTGGGCCCTGACCATGCAGAAACCCTCTTTCTGGGCTGTGCTCTATTCCCGTGGGACCCACTGCAGCCTGCAATTTAGAGTCAATGAGCACTCCCTCCCTGCCACCTGCCCCTCCCTGTGCAGGCGGTTCCTGTCCCATGCACCCGTTCCCAGGGCCTCGGTCTGGCACATTGCCCCAGTCGGGTTTGGGAAGTTAAACCAGATCTTGGAGTGGGGGTGTGATTCTGGGAACCCGAGAATTCAAGATGGGAACCCCCGAAGGCCAGCTAGCTCGCCTGCATGGCTTATAGTGTCTTCTCAGCTCTTTGGAAACTTCTGACTGGGGGTAGTGAAGGTGGAGTGGGGAGACCGCGGGTCAGGGCTGCGGGGAGAGGCTGGAGTGTTGGTAGGAGGTGGAGACAAGAAGCCAGCAAAAGTCTTTCCAGGCCTTCTCTGGCTCTTTTACTTAAAACAACAACAAATAACTTGGTCAAAATAGCAAGATTATAAAATGCACCTGGCTTAGTAAAATGGTTTTTGAAAAGCTGGCGCCAGCCGGGGGTTTCAAGTAGGATTTTGATTGTTCTACTGAAGGGTGAGTTAAAGACTCAGTGGGGAGTCTTTTTGCAAATGAAGCTGCTTTTTGAAATGGAAATACTAACAATACAATGTATTGCAGCCTTTCAAAGAAGCTTTTAAAATTTGTTAGCTGCGAGCACCCTGAGGAACAAATATAGTGACTTCTACAGACCGGACACTGAAGCCCAGAGAGCCCAGTAATCCTTCCATCAGCCTGGGGCTTTCAAGTCTGATTCATAATTGGAATCAGGGGCTTGGGCTGTAGCTCAACAGTAGAGCTCCAGGTTAGCATGCACGAGGCCCTGGTTCAATCCCCAGCGTGCCCGCGCGCACACCACCCCCCAATCGGAATCAATGGGGGAGGTCATTTCCACAAGCCCAATCTGAATGACTGGGCAGGTTAGGTGTGATCCTATTATACAGAATTATCTGGGTAATTCTGGGCTCATCTTTAGCACAGACATGACTGTTGATCTCTCAGGCAGAAAAACAGGGCCTGGAATGAAAGCTGGGTAGCTCGCCGGACTATCAAAGGGCCTCCTTGTGGAGGCAGGGTGGGTTATGGGTGGGTGAGGGCATACAGCTTCGGAGACAAGGCCCACACATGACAATAGTGAGCTCACAGATAGCCAATTCTGTTGGAGTCTTAAGTTCACAAGAAGTCATTTCCTCTGGGGACAGGGCAGAGGTAGTGTTAACCCCACAAAGGGTTGGCTTGATAAACCACTCATGCCCACCGACTGGAAAAACAGCTTAGGATTCTGCAGACCCACGTTTATTACCAGCAATAGCAAAGGTCCAGACAGCCCACGAGAATAACCCAGCCTTCTTGTCTCATTCCCACCAGCCAGGGTGGTCAAGGGAGTTGCCTGAGGGACACAGCCAGATTTAAAACCTCATCCTTCTATCTCTTCCTTAACCTGTGGTTCTCTGGAAACCCCTCTGTTTTTGGTAACAGCTTTCTGCCAGTTTACTTCCATCCTGGGACAGAATCCTCGAAAGAAAGCAATGAAGTGGGAGGAGGGGTAGGCAGCCCCCTCTTTAGTTAGTACCTGAACCTAAGCTAAATGGCTGGCCACTTCCTGGAGGCCAGCCCAGGCCCTGTGGATCAGGGACAGAAGTTAGTAGGCTGTAGCCTTGATGCAGTCCCCAGGAAGCATAGCATGTCTTTGAAGCCCAGTGTTTTTATTAAAAACAAACAAACAAACAAACAATACAACTCTGCATTCTATTTTATATTTTATCTGTTAATTTTAGTAGCAAACTTTTAAATTACTAGGGACATGAATCTCTCCCAGCAAAAATATTTTAATAAAAAGAAAGAAACACTGTGTTTATCCTGTGGCTTTATGAAGTTTTGAGATTTTCATAACCCAGTTTTGGAATTCAGAGCTACAGAATCTCAAAGGCCTCTTCAACCTCCACAAGGACCCTAGCAAGGGAAAAAGATATAACAAGTTCAGTGGACCTGCTGTTCCCAAAATTCCAGGCCAAAAAAAGAATAAGAAAAAAAAATGACCAGGCCTGGCCTGCAAGGGGTTCACAGTCAGGGGTCTGGAGGAGGCCTACCCTACTGGAGAAGGCATTTACAGAAGGCTCAGCACTTTTTGAGGTTTCCAACTGTCAAATATCAAAGGGGGAAGAGGGAAAGGATGGACTTTGTTCCTCCAGCTAGAGAGCTGGGGGTGACAGCAAGGATGATCAGATGTCACGGTGTGGGCAGCCAGAATCCAGTCTTACAGATGGCCTAGACAGCCAAATGAGCTTACTTTCTTTCTCTCCTTTTTTTCAGAGGAGAAACTGTGTGTGTGTGTGTGTGTGTGTGTGTGTGTGTGTGTGTGTGTGTGTGTGTGTAGGGGTTTGGTCCAGCCCCTGGGTTTCCCAAAGGGCTCAGGTGAGTAGGACCAGATTAGGATGCTTCAGCACAGACAATTAATTGCTCTCACTTTTAGGACTCTGGCAGTAGAGTGAACTTTAAAGATTTTAAATGTTAGGGCCAGCAGGCCTGGGGAGTACCCTGTCTGTCTCCACTCTACTGGTGAGGAGCTGAGCTGCAGGGCAGGGAGCCTTAGGAGATGCAGTTAGGCCTCAAGTTAGGCCTCAGGAATTTGGCTTTCCCCTCCTGGGAACTCCTTCCTCACCCCTTTGTCAAACCTCTAACCTCACCCACGAAATGCATTTTTATCTCCAGTGACCTTAGAAGTCAAAGGCTTGGGAAACTCAGGTCTATGCAAAAAGCAGCAGCCCAGGGTCTGCATTCTGGACCTTTCTTTGGAATTCTTGAACTGGCAGTTGGTAGGAGCTGCCAGTCCCACCTGGCAATTTTGCCACCTCCTCACAAAGCTCTTGAACCCACATGGGGCTCTCCATGTTTTTTCAAAAAACAGTCTCATATCCTTTAGGATTTTTACACCTCTGCTAATAAAAGTAATATTTATGTAGCATATGTAGGTAGGTCAGGCTCATCCGTGTTATTTTACAGGTGAGAAAATGAAGAAAGTTCAGATGGGTATGGTGACATGCCCAAGGTCACACAGCCAGTCAGCAGGCTGGAGCTGACTCTAGACTTAGGCAAATTTCCTGATCCTTGGCCACCAAGGCTCTTAGTTATGAGCCAAAAGGGAATGTAAAGGCCAGAGGTGGTGGGAGTGTTGAATGGGGTGCAGAATAGGTAGAGTGGACACCTGCAATCCTATGCAGTTATTGACACAAAAACTTTCTCTGGGGTTGGCTCTTGTTTTATCTGATCAAGTTCTTCCTCCTCTTGCAGAATTCAGCAGGGCCCAGCAGTGCTGACTCAAATGGCTAGGCAGATTGACACCCAGGGGTTTCCCTCTGGCCAGACACCTTCAGTTCCAGAAGTGACAGTGATTCTCTCACCACATCACCCTCCCAGAATCCTCTCCTTGAGGACTCTGGCGCCCCACAGCAAGAGCCATCTGGGAAGTGGTGTGTGAGAAGAGGGGCCCCTTCTGGCTCCAGCTGTTCCATTTATAACCCACAAAGGGACAGACTTTGACAGAGGCACCCAGGAGCCACTGCTGATTTTATTGTATTTTAATTTAAAAAACAAATGCAGAAGCCGGTCCTGGTGGCGCATGCCTGTGACCCAGCTACTGGGGAGACAGAGAAGGATGATCCCAAATCCGTGCCCTGGCTAAGCAATTTAGGGAGACCCTGTCTCAAAATAAAAAATAAAAAGGATTGGGATATAGCTCAGTGGTAGAGGACCCCTTGGGTTCAATTTCCAGTATCCAAACCAAAACAAAAATGTAGAGAAACACAAAACTTCTAGGGTCGGCTCTGGGAACTGGTGCCCCCAAGAGCTAACCCCACTTCCCTGCGGTCTGCAGTGGCTTGTCTGGGGCCAGCGGGGATCAGGGCAGGGAAGACCCCCAGGTCCCTCTCCCCTTCCCCCCCCACAGGCGAGGTGCGCCCTCAGGGGAGCCCGGCCGCTGAGGTGACAGATGCGGAGCAGCTGACTTGGGGGAGGGGTCGTTCCCCACCACCCCCTGCTGGGGGGAAGCGAGAACGTGACTTGGAAAACGTGCGTCTGGGGCGGTGGGGGGGACGGCGGGGTATAGAAGGCGAATGGGACGAGGAGAGGGGCGGGGCTGTCCGACCCCGCCTTCCCGCGAGAGAAGGTAGGCTCCGCCCACCGTCCGGCCGAGATGCTGAGCTCAGCGCTTCTGCGGCGGCGGCTGGGTGGGGGCAGGGCGGCGAGGCCGGCGCCTTTCTGGAGAGGGCCGCGGAGAGGGCGAGGGGGAGGGGAGGGGAGGGGAGGCGGGGAGGCGGAGGAGGCCCTCGCAGCCCCGAGGCTGTAAGGACGGGGTCCTGCTAACAAAGCCATCTCTGTTGGGGTGGGGGAGGCCTCCTGGGTACACACACAACCTAAGGGGGGTGTGGGGGGTTATCTGTGACTCACCCCAACCCTGACTTGGCCCTTCCGAGAGGCCAGCTGCAGTGCTCTCTGACCTCGGGATTTACTCGGTGGTGTCAGGGTGCTGGGTGCGGGGCCTGCCTTCGTAGTGGGGCCTTTCGGCACCGCCCCGGCCGCCCCCAGCTAGTACTGGCAGGAACTTTTATTTCAGGCAGCCTTGTAAAGAGCAGAGCAGAGGAGCTTGGGAGGGGAAGCCAGCAAACCCTTTGTCCCCACCTGGCACAAATGGTTCCCCAGGCCAAGTGGGTGGGGGCTATTTTTGAGCTGACCTACATACCTATTTGCCTCTTTATCTTTTTATTATCACACATGGTTATTATGGGAGCTTTTCTTTAGCACTTGGTGCAGCCTCCGTGTTTGCTGAGGGCTGCACAGCTAAGCGTGTTGCCTCACTCACCAGGAAGTTTTAAGAGTGTCTGGACCTGGGAAGAAGGGCATCCACAGGCCTGCGGAAGCTTCCCCAAGCTCTTTCCCCGTGAAACAGCACCCCAGCCCTGAGACAGCAGACTCCAGAACTGGGCGGCCCCGATTCAGATTTGGATCACACTGTCTCTGGGTTTTCCCGGGGACTGCCTAAAGCTTGGGCCTTTGTGTTTTGCCAGGTTTGACACTGTGGTCCTGCAGCCCCAACCTACAGGTTTCCTTTACAGATGCAGGGACAGAGGCCCAGGGAGGAGTGGGCAGACCTGGTTTGGGATTTGCTGCACTGATTGTAGAAACGCCTCTATTTTCTTAGGTCCAGGTAAAGAGAGCTCAACCTTTTGTTTGCCTTTGCTCAGCTTCTCTAGGGCCTCCCTCTCTGAACCTTTTAATAGCTCTCCTTTGCCTTTAGAGTAAGTCCCTCTCCTTGCCTCAGCCTAGCAAACCTCCAGGGCAGGCCCTTGCCTATCTCTAGGTTCATCTCCCTCCCACAGCCTAGGAGGGGGAAATCACATATGGTTCTAATTATCTCCAAAAAGCTCTTAAATTTTTCATAAAGTACAGTATGCCTAGCTTTGTGTATACAGCTTTACACGGTAATATGTGTGCAAAATATATACAGCAACAGAAGGTGGATCATAAAGAGAACATCAACAAGTATAAGCATATAATTTACAGTATTTTATCATGCTAAAGAGAGACAGACATATAGACCTGGAAGTGAGACTGGCAGAAGTAACAGTAGATTTCTATCTTGTCTTATCTGGTGCCCCATCTGGGGCAAGAAATCCTTGGCCCCTGAGAAGAGTGGGGGGAGGGGATGCTTGCACACATTAACCTTTCTTTCATTGGGATTTTCCTTTCAACACTGATATAATTGGCTTTGCCCAGATTCCCTGTACCCTGAGGGATGCCATTCCTCTGTGGTCTCAATTCCCTTCCAGCTTGTTCCTACCATCACAACAATTACAGTCAGCCCTCCATATCCATGGATTTGACCAACTGTGGATTGAAAATATTGAGGAAAGGGGCTGGGATTGTGGCTCAGCGGTAGAGCGCCCCCCTAGCATGGGCGGGACCCCGGTTGATTCTCAGCACCACATAAAGATAAAGGCATTGTGTTGTGTCCATCCACACCTAAAAAATAAATTTAAAAAAAAAGAGGAAATATTCAGGAAAGATAAATCAGGTCTGTATTGCACAAGCACAGATGTTTTTCCCAAACAATGTAGTATAACAACTATTTACAGAGCATTATATTGTTAGGTATTGTAAATAACCTAGAGATGACTTAAAGTATATCAGAAATTAGGCATAATTTATTTTCAAATCTTATGCCATTTTATATAAGGGACTAGAGTGTGGGTGGGTTGTGTTATTAGCAGAGAATCTGGAACCTATTCTTCATGGATATCAAGAACAACTGTACTAGCTGAACACAGTCACACATGCCTGTAATCCCAGAGGCTCAGGAGGTTGAGGCAGGAGGATTTCGAGTTTGAAGCCAGCCTCAGCAACTTAGCAAGGCCCTAAGGATATGGCTCAGTGGTCAAGTTCCCTGGGTTCAATCCCTAGTTAAGAACAACTGTATTCCTCTCAGATGCCCTTCTCCCTGGCACCCACAGTGCCAGCTCATCTCTCTAGGCCAGGGTCCTTCAGAAAGCCCTCCATGAACAGATTTGGGAAGCTCAAGTCCCCTTCCTGGGGAGTGAAGTACAGGGCGTCAAGGCCAGAGCAGGTGCCGCTGACATGGCGGCAGCTGAGTTGCTTTCTTCTCACTCATTAGCTTATATTGAAATGATTATGTCCTGGGTCTGATGCCCCATCAGACTGAACTCCTTCTAGTGAACATATGTTTTAAAATCTTTAAACATCTCCCCATTCCCACATAATTCCCTTCTACACTCCCCTTCTGTTCCAGCGTCAGAAACCTATGGTACATGCACAGTGAGTGTTTGATCCAGAATTGATGATCCAGAATTGAATGGAACTAGAACCTACCAGTGACTCCAGGGCAATGTGGAATCAGCAAGAGATCGCCCCTGACAGTGGAGAACTCTGTTTCCAATGAACTTGGATAACATTTATTATTGTCATATAAAGTTAAAATTGAAAGGGGGATTTCCCTTATTGCACATTGGAGGAGGCTAAGTGGGAAGTGCCAAGAGTGACACAGGATGGGAACCAGATCCCATGGTCTGCTGGCATCTCTCCATTGTGCCTACCATCTCTTCAGAGAGCCTTCCCTGGTGGTCCCTGTCCTTCCCCTCCGTTGTTTTCTTTCAAAGAACTCACTGCATTGGTAATTGCAAGTATGTTTATGTGTGTCTGATGCCTGACTTTCCCACTAAACTGCAAGCTGTGGGAGGCCAGGGGCTGTCTATTTCATCCTGAATCTGCCACTGTCCAGCCTGGAGCTTCCCAATAAATATGCCGGAAAAGAATGAGTGAGTGTCCATGTAGCCTGAGGCCTAAGAACATTTCCCTGGGACAGCAGCACTGAGACTGGCTCAAAAACTGCTGAGTTGACAGGCCTGGGGGGCACCTTGCCAGGAGCTCCAAGGCCACACCCTGTCTGGAGGAGGTAGGCCTGGGGGAGGTAGACACCTAGTGAATTACCTTGACACCAGGGAGAAGTGTAACCTGGGAATCTAGTAGTGGTGTAGATAGAGGATTGCAGGTTTGAGACCCAGGGTGGTAGACTAATTAGATAGCTTTTGCAAAAATGGAAAACCACCTCAATGTCTCTGGTGGGAAAACAGATAAATAAAGGATAGTACATCCAAGTAATGGAAAACTATCTAGTGTTAAAAAGGGAGAGGTAAACAAGACACAGTAGCACATGCTATAATCCCAGCCACTCAGGAGGCTGAGTCAAGAGGATCGAAATTTGAAAACAACCTCAGCATCTTAGCAACTTAGTGAAACATGTCTCAAAATAAAAGCATGAAAAGGGCTGAGGGTGTAGCTTAGTGGTAAAGCACCCCTGGGTTCAATCCCCAGTACTGAAAGGGGGAAATAAAAACAAGGGAAAGGTGACTGCTCAGGTGTATGTAGCTCAAAGGTAGAGTGCTTTACCTAGCATGCCTGAGGCCCTGGGTTCCATCCCAACACCTCAGCAACAACAGGAAAAACAAAATTAAAAAGGAGGGGAGAGGATATTTTTGAAAGGTGTCCAAGATACACTTGGGTGAAAAGAACAAATCACAGAACAATTTGTACACTTTAATCCCATTCTGGAGGAAAAAAAGAACATTCCCTTGAGGACCCATGCTCTTAAACATGCCAGTGGTCATCCAGGACACAGGGAGGCTGTACACACAGTTATCTCTGAGAGCTGGAGAGGCTTTTTTTTTTTTTTTTTGTACCAGGGATTGAACTGGGGATTAACTACTGAGCCACATCCACAGCCCTTTTTTATATTTTATTTAGAGACAGGGTTTTGCTGAGTTGCTCAGGCCTTGCTAAATTGCTGAGGCTGGCTTTGAACTCATGATCCTCCTGCCTCAGCCTCCTGAGCCACTGGAATTACAGACATGTGCCCAGTGGCGGAGTAGCTTTTACTTTTATTTTATACCTTCTGCACTGTTGGATTTCTACCATGAACATATATTACTTACATCAGATATTTTTTGTGGGGGTGGGGGCAGCTAGGGATGGAACTCAGGGCCTCGCACATGCTGGGTAAGCACTCCATCACTGAGCTGCATCCCTCTTCACAGCTTTTTCCCCAGCTCTCCCAGGACTGAGGGCCATGGGAAAAGAGGTGGGGTGACTATAACAGTGGAGGCCTAATGAGAAGTACTGCAGAGAGGGGAAACTGACAGATGGACAGGCGCCTAGAGGTGTGGGACATGGGAAGCATAGTGCAGTGTTGGAGAGGCTCATTTGAAGTGTCTGACCTTCTCTGTGCCAGTGACCCTGTGCTGAATCCAAGTCCAAGGCCAGGAAACTCTGACATTTGAGGAAGAAGGGCTAGGAAGAGAAGAAAGTCGACCTTTAGGACCCCACGGATTCCCTGGCCGTCAGCACCATCCTTCGGTACAGGCCGTTCTAGCTGCGGCAGGGAAACAAACAAACCCGGGAGGGGCGGGAGCCCAGGCGGGCGGGAGGGGACCGAGCTTTAGCAGTGGCGGTGAGGGCCCTCCTCATGCTTGTTTTGTGGCTGTCCGCCTGCAGGCCAGGCTAGCATCCAGGCCCAGGGTGAAAGGCCAGGACTTCTGGCCCCTTCTGGAGGCTCAGCCCCTTCCCAGGACCTGGAGCAGAGGAAGCCAGAACAATGCTGTTCTTGGAGAGATGGGGGGAGCACTGAGTCGGGGCTGGAGAAGGGTTTGGCTCAGATAAGCCAGTAAAAGCCAGCAGAAGGTCAAAGATAGAGGAATGTTCTGTGACTTTTAAGACAGCAGCTCATTTATCTCATAAACACTCGCTCAGAGCTCAAATCCAGTTGAAATACTGCCCTGCGCAGAGCTGGATAGGGACCTGCAAGGGGACTGTGCTTGGAGTCTTGTCGCCAAGGTCTTTCTGTGAAAGCCCCCCCATGAGCAGCTGAGGTTCATCGTATCTATTTAGTTTATTCTATTTATTTTTTTCTATTTTTTTAGAACCTTCTAAAGAGATATTTGTTCAAAGCAAGAAACCGAGGCTGGGCAGGATGGTACCTTGCATGATCACGGGTGGGAAGCATTCAAACTGGGATTCCTACCTGGGTGTGCCTACAGCCCACTTGTAATTTGGCTGCTTGGAGCTCAGAACACATTTTCCCATTGAAACAATGCTGTAAGTGGTGGTTTGGCTGCCCTGGTGGCCTGGCTCACCCGGGGGACAGCCAGAATTAATTCTATGTTTCACTGTGATTGTGGAGGAACCAGGCTTCTGTGGGCTCGCCTGGAACCCACAGGAAAGGGGAAGATGCATTGGAGGGTGTGCCCAGCTGGGAACTCTTGCCCTTCCTATAGCACCTGACTCAGGGCAAGCAGGGCGTATGGTGGCTCAGGAGCACTTGTCCATTTCTGGGGCATTGCCAGCAAACTTTGGAGGTTCTTCTGGGGCAGGGGCAAGTTATGAGATAGAGTGTGACCTGAGAAGGTGCGTTAGGTTTTCAGACTCTGGAAATCTTGAGTCCTTTCTCTTTCTTTCTCCATACAGTCATCTTCAGTTTTCTTCCTCTGGATGGAGCAGAGAAGGCAAGGTCTAGGGCTCAGGGCAGCTACTATGAGAAACTAGATCAGACCAAGTTTTACAGTGACTTCAGGGCAAGCATTCATTCAGCCATTCAACAGACATTTTTCGGTGGATGCACTGGGAACTATGCTCATTCCTTCATGGAGCTTCTGTAGCTCAAAGAATCCTAGACAGGAATGACTATGGGTCTCAGACCCAGAATCTTAGCATTGGAAGGAATCTTTTTATAGACAGGAATTGTAGTCATTCATTAGTTCAAGAAGACATGGGCTATTCTAAATACCAAAGATCCATAAATCCTGAACACTGAGGTCTAGAGAGGTGGGAAATGATTTGCTTAGTATCTTACTCCAAGGTCCTAGTGCCTGGGCCAGAACCTACCCCGAGCAGTGTCTCCCCTTGGCCTTCCTGTCTAAGTGTGTCCCAGCCATCTTTTAGGATTTTCCATGGTCCCCAGGACTGGGGCCTGAGGCCTAGGGACAGCCACAGAGAAGCAATGGATTTTTTTCTACCTGGAAATAATACGCCTGGGTGCTCCCCTGGAGTGGGGAATGAGGACTTTTCTTGCTGCTGGAGTTCAGAAGACTCCAAAGACTTTTCTCAGTTCTCCCAGTGAACCACTTGCTTTCTAAATCTAGGTCTTCAGAAGCACTTTTAGCTTAGCTTGACCTATTCTCCCAACCCTCCATCTGGTGAGTGAGTGAGTATGTGTGTGTGTGTGTGTGTGAGAGAGAGAGAGAGAGAGAGAGTGAGTGAGAGAGAGATACTAGATATTAAACCCAGGGGCATTCTACTACTGAGCTACATCCCCAGCTCCCCCTCCTTTTTTTTGAGACAGAGTCTCACTAAATTCCCAAAGCTGGCTTTGAAATTGTGATCCTCCTGCTTCAGCATCCCAAGTAGCTGGGACTATAGGCATGTGCCACTGCACCTGGCTCATTCTTTTTTTTAATTTAAAAAAAATTTTTTTTATAGTTGTAGATGGAGAGCATGCCTTTATTTAATTTATTTTTTTATGTGGTGCTGAGGATTGAACCCAGTGTCTCACACATGCTAGGCAAGTGCTCTGCCTCTGAGCTACAGCCCCAGCCTGACTCATTCTTTTTTTTTTTAGTTTTTCTGTGGACACAACATCTTTATTTTATTTTTATGTGGTGCTGAGGATCGAAACCCAGCGCCCCGCGCATGCCAGGCGAGTGCGTTACTGCTTGAGCCATATCCCTAGCCCTAACTCATTCTTTTTTAAAAATACATTTGAAGAGCTGGGGTTGTGGCTCAGAGGTAGAGCATTTGCCTAGCATGTGTGAGGCACTCGGTTCGATCCTCAGCACCACATAAAAATAAAATAAAGATATATATTTTATAAATATAACTAAACTATAAATATAACTATAACTAAAAATAATAAATATTTTAAAAAATACATTTGAAAACAATTTTATTGAGATGTAGTTGACATATAATAAACCTAAGCATATATGAAATATGCAATCTAAGTTTAACATTTGTGACTTGGCATATAATAATTGTCTACATAGCTAGGTACAGTTCATGCCTCTAATCCCATCTACTCTAGAGGCTGAGGCAGGAGGATCAAAAGTTTGAGGCCAACCTTAGCAATTTAGTGAGGCCCTGAGCAACTTAGCAAGACCCAGACTCAAAATAAACATTACAAGGACTGGGGATGTGGCTCAGTGTTAAAGTGCCCTGGGTTCAATCTCCAATACTCCCCTCACAAAAAATATATATATTTATGGGTTAAAGTATGATGTTTCAGTACATGTATACAGTGTGTAAGGATTAGATCAGGTTAATTGGTATAATTAGCACCTTAAACATTTATAATTTCTATGTGTTAGAAACATTCAAAATCCTCTCCACTAGTTAATCCGGACTATGCAGTTAATGGGCTTCAAGCATGGTCACTGAGCTGTGCTGTAGAATGTCAGAACTGACTCCTCACACCCACCTGCTCCCTTAGCCATGTTCTCTCCGTCCCTCTCCCCTCTGGCTAATTCTTGGCTTCCCCTTTGGGCCTTGGCTTAGTGACCTCTTCCTGGGGGAGGCCCTCCTGGCCCTCAGTGTCAGGTCTCTGCTCTGCGCTCATCCACAGCACTCCGGCCTTCCTAGCAGTACCAGGAGCCCTTGGTGTTCTTTTTCTTTCTTTTTGCCCCTGGTGCTGGGGATAAACTCAGGGCCTCACCATGCCAGGCAGACTCTCCTCAGCCTCTCGAGTAGAGTCACTGAAATTACAGGGGTGCACCACCATTCCCAGCGCCTCAGAATTATTCTTTTTTAAAAAAATATATGGGGCTGGGGATGTGGCTCAAGCGGTAGCGCGCTCACCTGGCATGCGTGCGGCCTGGGTTCGATCCTCAGCACCACATACAAAGATGTTGTATCTGCCGAAAACTAAAAAATAAATAAATATTATAAATTCTCTCCCTCTCCCCCCCCTTAATATATATATATATATAAATAATTTTTTTAAATTGTAGATGGACAGAATATCTTCATTTTTGTTTATTTATTTATTTATTTTTATGGAGTGCTGAGGATTGAACCCAGAGCCTCATGCATGCAAGGCAAGCACTCTACCACTGAGCCACGACCTCAGCCCCAGAATTATTCTCATTGGGTGTCTTTCTTTCTGCTGGACTGTGATCTTGAGGAGGGGCCTTCCCTATGTTGCTGTCCTTGTTGGGGGCAACTGTGTGCGCATTCTCTGTCAGTGCCAGGTACATTGCAGGTGTTCAGTGCACAGTTAGTGAATGACCATGACCCATGGCTGGAGGAAAGGTCTTCTGGTGAGAGACTCTCCTTGATTGGAGGGACTCTGCATACCCAAGGCCAAGGGTGTGGTTGGCTACAAAGATTACTTGGAAAGAAAGGCCTATCATCTAATAGGGGAATTTATAATCCAGAACATACTTTGAAAATTGCAAAACCCTCTAACAGCCAGAGAGCCTGTGGAGTGTGTGGTTTGGAGGTGGTTTGAGTGTGTCCCCCAGAGGTTCACGTGCTGGAAGCTTGAACCAGTGTGGGAGGGTGGGGGGAGTCTTGAAGAGGTGGGGTCTAGTGGGAGGTAATCAGGTCGTGGGTACTCAACCTCATGATTAGATGAACGAGCAAGGGTATTGTCATAAAGTGAGGTCATCCCACGTGCTCACCCCTTCTGCACAGGACTGATTCTATTTCCACTTCACTGCCATGTTGTAACACAGCCAGGAAATGCTCTCCAGGATGTCGGCTACATGCTGTTTAGACCCTCTAGCCACCAGAATGAGAGCCAAGTAAACTTCTTAGCTTTGTAAGGTAGCCAGCCTCAAGTATTTTGACATAACAATGCAAAATAGACTAAGACAGCCCCCATTTCCTCCTAAATAACCCCCCTTCCCCTGCTGGCTCATTGAGTCTTGGCTTCTTGGATTGGGGCCCAGCAATGTCTTGAGTTCTAGGACCCTACACAGCACTGGACAATCTAGGGCCTCGTGTGGTAGCTACAGAGGCTCATAGTGGCAGTTCGAGGAGTCATGCAGGCAGCATATGGTCTAGGCTCTGGATCACCTGCCTGACTTTTAGCTGTTTTAGAGACTTCACTAAGAAAGCGCCTATTGAAGCTGGATGTGGTGACGGATGCCTAGAACAGCTACTTGGGAGGCTAAGGTTTGAGGCAGGAGGATTGAGGCCAGCCTTGGCAAGTTAGGGAGACCCTGTCTCACAATAAAGTAAAAAGGACTGGAGATGTAGCCCAGTGGTAGAGCATGCCTGGGTTCAAGCCTCAGTACCACTAAAATAAACAAAAAGCACCTATTGGGGGTGGAGTGTAGCTCAGTGGTAGAACACTCGCCTAGCATGCACCAGGCCGTGGGTTAGATATCCAACATTGCAAAATAAATAAATCAATAAAACATTACAAAGTACCTATTTTCAAACTTCTCTGGAGGGAAACCTTGAAGGCAAGGGCTCATATTCATTTCTAGGGTTTGAAATAATGCCTCAAAATCAGTTACTCCTGAAGGGATAGGAAACCTGCATCTAGAAACCTCTGCTAAAAAAATATTAACATTGGTGGATCCCCAATTTCCCTGACCCTCTGTCCTGTTATCCCAAAGATATTTTGTCACGAGGCATACGCAGTTCCACATGCCACGTGCATGGAAGATGCTTTGGAAGTGTCAGATTCTAAGTGCTCACAGTCAGTCACTCAGGGCCTCCCCCACAGGGAGGCCACAGTGGAGAGGGCTCCCTTGGGTGCAGCAAGGGCTGAGGCTGGAGAGGCCCAGCACTAGGACCCAGGGGCCGAGTGTGGAGCCAGCTCAGCAGGAATAGTTCCCAGCCAGAACACAGTGTTCTTGGTGTACCCACAGGAAACCCCAAGAAGAGGGCTGCACATGGCCGCTGCTGGGCGTGTGCTCTCTCAGCCTTTTATTCTTTTTCCTAACCTCAGTCCCCACTTTCACATCCTGTAACCTGCAAAGCTGCCCGCCCCACCCGGCTGGGCTGGTCCCAGGCCCCAGGAGAGCAATCAAGGCAGGAAGCCCAAGACCTTGCCCGTGTCACCATCTTCAGATGAGACCCGTTGCTCCTAACCTTGGTTTCCTGAATGGACCGTCTGTGATGGAAACTTTTTGCAGTGCAGAAGGCAGACAAAGCTGCGCTTCTAGCCTTGGCCAGGGTCTTGGCCCCAGTGCAAGGGAAACAGCTGATGGTGTAGGGCCACCTCCTCCCTTCCTCCCCCAAGGCCAGGCCCCACCTGGGTGGGGGTGGGTCCCCACGGCCGCTGCATAAATCAGAAGGAACTTGGAGCTGTCCTGGAAACCAGAGCCAAGTTTGCTGCAGAACATCCTATGATGTGGTTCCTAGTTTTTATTTCCACGAATGCTATAATATGTTGTCCCACCGAGCTATTTTTATTGAATGAAAAATTTTTTACGAAATTTAAAAAAGCAAACCACTGCAGAACCAACAGGCCTGTGACAGGGAAGGACAAGGTGAACTTTTCACTTCCTTTCTTGCAGCCTATCAACTCCATCTGTGGTTTGGTGTCGCCCACAGTTTTGTGCTATATTCAATCTCAATTTTTGCCTCTTTGTTTCTGAGGTCACAAGAGCAAGGCTTTTTTTTTTTTTTTTTTTAATACCAGGGATTAAACCCAGAGAGGCTCAGCCACTGAGCCACATCCCCAGCTCTTTTTATATTTTATTTTGAGACAGGGTCTTAATAGTTGCTTAGGGCCTTGCTACATTGCTGAGGCTGGCTTTGAATTTGCAATCCTCCTGCCTCAGCCTCCTGAGCTGCTGGGATTATAGGTATGCACCATGGTACTCAGCTAGGCTCTTAAACCTGTATCACTTCCGTAAGTTACATGGAGCTTTTTTGCCCCGAGTACTAGGGATTGAACCCAGAGCCTTGCAAAGTACCAAGCCAGGGGATGTGGCTCAGTGGGGAGCACTTGCCTAGCATGTGTAAGGCTTGGGTTCAATACCCAGTGCTGGGAAAAAAAAAAAAGACTTCTGGAGTGTTCTCAAAACAGATTGCAAAATGTGGACCACCGGCCTTTTGGCCAGGCCTAAACAAAGGCAGGCCCAAGAGTGAACAGCAGAAGTCTGCAAGAGAGCCCACCAGAAGTCTAGCAAATTCCCAGCCAAATTCTGGCCAACTGTGCTATTGGAGGCCCTGCAAATAAGGAATGGAGCTCTATGTGACAGACTGCATTTCTGGCCCCTTAATTAGCATCCTAACCATTGAAAATGAGACTCCGTGCTAACAGGAAGCTCCATTAATAGGGCTCCTTCCACTTTGGGGTTTTAGAGTCTTTTCCCAATTATTGGTTGGTGAGAGTGTAGACTCACTTCAGACCTGTAAAATAGATTTTGTGTGTGTGTGTGTGTGTGTGTGTATGCGTGTGTGCTGGGGATTTCACTCAGGGCCTTGCATATGGTAGACAAGCACTCTACCACTGAGCTGTGTGCCAGCCCCTGTAAAGAGATTTGACTGGGTACTTCCCTGAGTTGCCCAAACTACAGATGCCCCTCTTGGGGAAGGAGCTTCCAAAAGCAAGTAATGCTGCTACCCCTGGGGTGGCCCTCTCAAGGTGGGGGGCCCCCAAAAGACTTGGATTCTAGTCTTAGATTTTTCTTTTTTGATATTTATTTTTTAGTTGTAGTTGGACACAACACCTTTATTTCACTTGTTTATTTTTATGTGGTGCTGAGGATTGAACCCAGGGTCTTGCACGCGTGAGGCAAGTGCTCTACCGCTGAGCCACGACCCCAGCCCCAGTCTTAGATTTTTCAACTTGCTGTATGACCAATGCAATTCACTTCCCAACTTGAGACTTCAATACCCTCATTTAAGGAGAGGTGGGTTATCGCTTCTGTGTTGAATTGTGTCCCCCTCAAAATTTATATGTTCAAGTCCTAATCCTGGTACTACGTAGTGTGAGCTCATTTGGAGATAGGTCTTTTTTGTTTGTTTGTTTTTTGGTACCTGGGATTAAACTTAGGGGTGCTTAACCACTGAACCACATTCTTAGCCCTTTTTCATATTTTTATTGAGAGACAGGGTCTCACTGAGTTGTTTAGGGCCTTGCTAAATTGCTGAGGCTGGCTTTGAACTCACGGTCCTCCTGCCTCAGCTTCCTGAGCTGCTGGGATTACAGTGTGTGCTACTGTGCTTGGCTGGAGATAGGTCTTGACAGTGGTCATCAATGAGGTCAGTAGGGTAGGCTCTGATCCTAATCCAAAAGGATTTTGTCTCTGAATAAAAAGGCAAAATTTGCACAGAGACATGTACAGAGGGAAGACTATGTAAAGGGACATTGGTAGAAGATGGCATCTATAAGCCAAGGAGGGAGGCCTGGGGCAGATCCTTCCCTCATGGCCTTCATAAGGGAGCAACCTGTGGACCTCTTTCTTGGTCACAGACTCCCAACCTTCTGAACTGGGAAGTAAGAAGTTCCTGTTGTTTCGGTCACATAGTCTGTGATATTATTATTATTATTTTTATTTTTTGGTATGGGGGGTTGAACCCAGGGATGCTTAACCACGGAGCCACATTCCCAGCCCTTTTTTATTTTTTGTTTTGAGACAGGATCCCACTAAGTTGCTTGGGGCCTCACTAAATTGCTGAGGCTGGCCTTGAGTTTGTGCTCCTCCTGCTTCACCTTCGGAGTCACGGGGGTTATAGGTGTGCACCACTGTTCCCAGCTCTTAGGCTGTAGGTTCTTTCTGGCCCTCCCAGCCATACCTTGGTGGCTCCCTGCCATCCACATGGCCTTTCTATTATCTCTTCCCAGTGAGTAAATGACATCATGTGTGGGAAGTGCTTGGCACAATGCCCACATATGGCCCCTTGCTAACCGTGATGAATGTTCTCAGCCACTGGGAACCACTTGTACCTACCCTGAGACCCTGTGTACCAAAATGAGATGTGTGGGTGGGTCCCCAGCCCAGTCCTCCTCCTCACTCCTGCTTCATTATTGAAGACTTTGCCACCCCACAGCAGCTTTCAAATCTGAAAGCCTTGTAGGGCATGGGCATGGTGGCGCACACCTGTAATCCCAGTGACATGGAAGGCTGCGGCAGGAGGACTGCAAGCCCGGGTCAGCCTCAGCTACTTAGTGAGACCCTGTCTCTAAGTAAAGTAGAAAAAGGACTAGAGATGTTGCTCAGTGTAGAGTGCCTGGGTTCCATCCTCAATACGAAGTAAAACAATCATAAAAAAACCTGAAAACAAACCAAAGCCCTGAAAGTATTCAGTTGGCATCTTCCTGGAGCCCAACTCTTTTATAATTATTTTTGGAGGTATTGGGGTTTGAACCCCGGGGTGCTCTACCACTGATCTACATCCTCACCTCTTTTTAAATCTTAAGATAGGGTGCCCCTAAGTAGTCCAGGATGGTCTTAAACTTCTGATTCTCCTGCCTCAACCTCGAAGTCACTGTAATTGCAGATGTGCACCACCATGACTGGCCCAGTTCTTTTTTTTTTAGAATTATTTATTTGTTTATTGGTTCTTTTTAGTTGTGTATGACAGCAGAATCCATTTTGGTGTAATTATGTAAGCATGGAATAGACCTTATTCTAGTTAGAGTCCCGTTCTTATGCATGTCCATGGAGGTGGGGTTTGCTGTGTTGTTTTCATATATGTACATGGGAGAACAGTCAGATCATTCCCCTGGCTTTCCTTGCTTATCCTCCATCCTTTCCCTCCAACCCCCATCGTCTAATCTACTGCATTTCTATTCTTCCCCTTTCACTTCCTTATTGTGGGTTAGCTTCCACCTATCAGAAAATATTTGACCTTTGTTTTTGGGGGACTGGCTCATTTTACTTGGCATGATAGTCTCCACATCCATCCATTTACTGGCAAATGTCATAGCCATTCTTCTTACTGGCTAATATTCCATTTTGTATATATAGCACATTTTCTTTACCCGTTCATCTGTTGAAGGGCACCATAGCTTAGATATTGTGAATTGAGCTGCTATAAATATTGATGTGGCTGTGTCGCTGTAGTGTGCTGATTTTAAGTCCTTTGGGTATAAACCAAGGAGTGGGATAGCTGGGTCAAATAGTGATTCCATTCTAAGTTTTCTGAGGAATCTCCATACTGCTTTCCAGAGTGGTTGCACCAATTTGCAGTTCTTTTTAATGGAGCCACAGAGCCAGCAGGTCTAGAAAGAGACAGAAGAACTCCGGGTGGAAGACTGTTTCTCTGTCCTGGAGTAAGACATTCTTTGCCTGTATGAGCTGGTCCCCAGGCTCTAGAAACCTCTGGGGCTAAGCCTCAGGTTTCCCATTTGCCTGCTGAGAACTGGCTGGCAAGGTCCTGAATCAGTCTTGACCACTGCAGGTGTCAGGGGCTTGACTCTCTGACTGCAAGGCACTGCCCCCCTTGCTCCTCCACCCTCCCTTCCAGCTTCTGTTCTAGCTTCCAGGATGAACCTCCCTCTGTGTGGAGAGATGGTATGGGGACAGTGTCCTGTGTTCTGATCCGGGTCCATGGGTCCCTGGAGGCCATAGGGTCCTGTACTAGAGCTGGACTCCGAGGCTGGCCAGAGGGTCTGCTTTCCTTTTCGTTATCGGGAGTCTTGGGGAAGCATTCTCTAGCCTAGGGCACTGAAGTGGGGCCACAGGATGAACCTCAAGTCCTCTCTGGGCAATGACTCTGGTCTGGGATGGTCAAGTCCTAGGTTATATTCTCATCCATGTGGGTTTGAGAGCTTAGTCGCGCCGATTTTGTAGAATATTTCAGATTGACTCTGTTTTGGAAACTCTGCAGAGAGTTAAGTGGGGATTGGGAGACTTGAGCGGCCCCCAAGCATGACCTTTTGGTTTGCTAAACAAATGAAATGTCTGTATGGTTTATCTTTAAAATGTGCCCAGAGATTTCTGAGAAAGGGCTTGGAGCAGACTGCAGGCTTTCAGGGCCCAGGGAAGGAAGGAGGAGAAACCATCTGGGGGAAAAACATCTCTCAAAGATGTGTATATGTTTTAAATTTGATCACTCCAGGCTGCCTCTTATCCTGGTTTTTGGCTCAGAGCCCAGAAGGGAGTTTCCTTCAATAATTCTCTCTGAGCTTAGGATGTCTGCCTTTTCCTAAAAGTCAATAAGTAACTACAGAACTGTGAATGCTTAGTTTCCAGACAGAGCAAAAATCCTGTTCCCCACCTAGAGGTCTGCGCAGATCCCATCTGTGGTCCAACCCCTGGGGCTGGAGGAGCCTGCTTTCCAAGTGATTTATTGTGGGTTCTTGGCTTCTTTCTTAGGCATCCCCTGGCTGTTTCAGAGAAGTGCTCTTCTGTTGGAAAGTGGAGCACAGTGAACAAGACTCAGAACAATGTGCTTCTTGCTTCCTTCTCCTGAGACAGCTCACCACTCCCCTGTTTACACCCGGCATTCCAGCCACACCAAATGACTTGGAGTTCCACAGATGTGGCCCTGACTTTGCACATGCTGTTCCCTGTGCTTGGAACAGTTCCCCTCTCTGCTTGGCTACCTCCCATTCCCTCATCACATTCAAGCCAGGCTCACCTTCTCCAGAAAATTGTCCTTGTCCTCTCTCCAGCATTCCTGCCTTCAAGCCCTCGTGGCTTCCACAGCCACCTGAGTCGACCAGGGCCATGATTATCACATTGTGTGTGTTTCCTGTTTCTGTTTACTTGTCTATTTTTTCCATTAGTCCAAGTGGCTTCAAAATTCAACTATGTGGGCTGGGGCTGTAGCTCAGTGGCAAAGCGCTTGCCTAGCACCTGTGAGGCACTGGGTTCAATCCTTAGCAGCACATAAAGTTAAACAAATAAAATAAAGGCATGCTGTCCATATCCAACTACAAAAAACAAAAACAAAAAAATAGATAAAAGTAAGAAAAAGCCGGGCGCAGTTTGTACATGCCTGCTTAGCAGCTCAGGAGGCTGAGGCAGGAGGATCCTGTGTTCAAAGCCAGCTTCAGCAAAAGCGAGGCTCTAAGCAACTCAGTGAAACCCTGTCTCTAAATAAAACACAAAATAGGGGAATGTGGTTCAGTGGTCAAGGGCCATGGAGTTCAATCCCTGGTAGGCCCCACAAAAAAAAAAAAAAAAAAAAGAAAGAAAGAAAAATTCGACTACCTGAGAGTCACACTTGATGTCATCCCTCCCATTCACTTATTGGACCCCAGAATGAGGCTGGGGAGTTTGTATTGTTATTTGGCTTAATCATGAGACATGGTCAGGTCTGGGAACTGCGGCCTTATCTTTTTGTTTTGGGAGTGCTGGGGGGTGGGGGGGGTGGGCCTGGAGCATGCTAGGTGAGCACTCTACACTGAACTAGTCTCCAGCCCCCGACCTTTTCATTTCTGTCTCCCTGTATATTTCTTTCTGGCAACCTCTCTCGTTTTCACTTCTCTCCCTCTCTCGCCTAGACCAACAATTTGCTTATGCCCTTGCCATTACCATGCAAAACCTTAACCACCAACTGTTTAGTTTTTCCATTCCCATTGCCAGGCTGCTGGTGGACTGCCCCAAAGATTATGCTACTGCAATTCATGGATTCTGAGCACACCAGGCGCTCAATGTGCTTGGTGGTCCTTCTGACCCCGGACAACTCCTGCCTCTCACCACAGGCAGAACAGCTTGCCACCTCCTTCGCAGAGAAAACAGAAGCCATCAGATGGGACTCCCTTGACTTCCTGCCGCCTCCCTACACACGCACTCCCTTCAGCGTTATTCCTTTCTTCTCCTTCACTCCAACCAGGGTCTGCACCCTCTCCTCCCATTTGCCCAGTGACCTTACCCTCAGTCGTCCCCCTTTCTCTCTGACCTCTCCCTCTGGACTCTGGGCTGTCTGGCCCCTCATTTTTGCCACCTTTTCCTATTAAGGTCTTGAAGGTGTTCTAGGTTGGTCCCATATTTCCACCTTCCACTCATTCTCCCACCCACAGCTGAACGGCTCTGCCCCATGACCCCTGAGGTGGCTGAGCTTAAGGTAAGGTCACACAGCCTTCCTGGTAAGATCCAGAGGCCTTCTCCGTCTCTTCTTACTGAATTGCTTGGGTGCACCAGATACTACTGTTGGCAGCTTTCTTGAAAATTTTCCCCCTGGTTTCTGTGATGCCACATTCCTTGCTCTCTCTCTGGGACTTTTTGCCTGTTGATTTTCGGAATCCTGCTTCTCTGCCTTCCCTTGTGTGTCAGCATTCCTGGGGAATCCCTCCTTACTGCAATTCTTTTCTCACTTCCCGGGCTTTCCCTCTGGGCAATTCCATCCACACCCTACATTTGGTTGGATAAACACCTCTGGGCTGGTGAGTCCCGAGTCTAACTTCAGCCCCGTCCACTCTCCTATACTATAGACCATAGAGCTGACTACGGGACACCTCCTCCGCCTGCTCCTCTCTCTGGACCCTAACCTTAGTGAATGGCATGACGAGACCCTCAGTTCCTATCACAAGAAACCTGGGTGTTCTGAGTTCTCCAAGTTCCACCAGCCACCAAGTCCTGTGTAGGACACTTTTGAGTAATTCTCAAATCAAATCCGCCCTCTTGTCTCCACATCTTTTTTTCTGGCTGGGTCATCCCTCCCTGTATTTCTATGCCAGCGTCCAAGAGACCAGTCATCTGCCATTCCCTCCAACTCAGTTTTCTGAAGTGTAACCGGATTGGCATTCCCTTACCTCAAGCCCTTTGGTGGCTCCCCACTATCCTCTGGTGAAGTTCAAATTCCTTAGCAAAGTGCGTCAAGTCCTAGTCTTGGTCTCATCTCTTGCCCTTACACAGTGTGAATCCACCATGACAAAGCACCTGCAGCCTTACGAAAGCACAGTGCCCTCTGCTCACCCCCAGCCTCTGCACAATTCTGCTCACCCTGGGCCTCTGCACACTTCGCCCCATTCCCTGCACCTAGGACATCCTTGCCTCCCACTCCTGATTTTTCTTCAGGTCCCTGTCAAACCATGCTCCTTTTAGAAAGCCTTCTCTGATCTCTTGCTGAACTGGATTAGTTGCCCTTGCTATGGGATTTCATAGCATCTCATGCTTCCCCTGATCAGAAAAGTTTTTATACTTAAAATTACCTTTTTTTCTTAGTGTTTATGTAAACATGTCTTTTTTTTGGTAATGGGGATTGAACCCAGGAGTGCTCTACCACTGAGCTATCTCCCCAGCTCTTTTTATCTATCATTTATCTATCTATCTTTCATCTATTTATTTATTTGAGGTGCTGGCCGGGGCCTAACGCATGCCAGGTAAAGTCTCTACCACTGAGCCACATTCTCAGCCTCTCTATTTTTAATTTTGAGACAGGATCTTGCTAAGTTACCCAGGCTGACCTGGAACTTGTGATCCTCCTGTCTCAACTTTGTGAGTCACTGGAATTATAGGGATGTGCTACCACACCTGGCTTGGGTCTTGTTTTATAACATATCCTCAGCATCTGGCATATGCTAGACACATAGTAAGTGCTCAATAATATCTGCTAAAAGAGTAAAAGACAGGGACTGGAGCTGTAGCTCAGTGGTGGGGCGCTTGCCTGGCATGTGCATGTGTGAGGCACTGGGTTCGATTCTTAGCACCGCATAAAAATAAAATAAAGGCATGCTGTCCATCTGTAACTTAAAAAAAAAAAAAGAAAGAAAGTAAAAGACATCTGAAAAGTTACACTCCCCTCTCTTTCTTGGGGTAATAAATTGCATGTTGTTACATTACCTGCTCTAGACAGCTTATAATAAGGAAATAGGTTAATTTGGGAAAACAAGTCCTCCCAGGGAAACTTGACAGACTGGAGAAATTAAAGCATCTGAGAGGTGGAGACTAGCTTGTGGATGCTGACACATGGCACTAACCCCAGGCCCATGTGCAGGAACCCATGAGGGCAGGGAGCCACAGCATCCTCTGCCTTGGCTCATCACACGTGATGTGAAGCATGGCTGCTCTGGAACAGTCTCCATTCGTCCCACAGCTTCCACTTGTCAGTGTAGTAGTAGCATTACAGAAGGCTGCCCCTGGGTTATGGTCTTCCCTCTGCCCACTAATTATCTGAATTGCCTCAGGCAATACTCCATTATGGATTTTGTACTGGAAATGGTAGTTTTAAAAATAGGGTAAATGCTCATATGTCATCTATTACTTCTTTAACAAATACCTATTATAAGGCTGGGGGTAGAAGTCAGCACAGTAGAGTACTCCTCCAGCATGCATGGGGCCCTAGGTTCTATCCCTAGCACTGAAAAACAAACAAAAATGCTTTTATAGAGCTAGGGTTGTGGCTCAGTGGTAGAGCGCTTGCCTACATGCATGGGGCACTGGATTTGATTCTCAGCACCACATGAAAATATTGTGTCCACCTAAAAACTAAAAGATAAAAATTTTTTTAAAAACCCTGTTATATACCTACTATGTGCCAGATACTGTTCCAGGTACTGGGATCTGGCAGTGAATGAACTGGATCAGGTTGCAACTTCCTGTCTGTAAGCAAGGGGGTGAACCAGATAATCTCTCCCAGCTTAAATGTTCTGAGACCCCACTTTGATCAGATACAAACTTATGCATGGAAGGGCTAATGGTAAAATAGCAGGCTCCAGTCTCCCTCCCCCTTCTCCCTTGGTGATATCTCCCTCCCAAACTCAACTTTGGGAAAACAGAAAAAGGTTTGGCATCATTTATGTTTGCCTGCAACCAAAGATTTAACTCTCCCCAAGTATCTGTCATTTAATACTTTTGTCTCTTTTGTGGAATGAAAGGTTTTGTTTTGGTTAGAACTGCAGACAGTTACAAGGAGGCCTGGCAAGATATTTTAGGCAAAGGTAGGTGCATTGGTAAAGGACAAAGCACAGTATCTCTCAGATTTGCAGGAAAGGGCAGGTCACTCAGGTTCCTCCCTTCTGGGTGATAGGCATCTCCTGGTCCTATTTCCTTTCCTTTACAGAGGTCAAGGTCTTCAGCCTGAAGGTCCCGAGTCTCTACCACTTCAGTATCTGGTACACTAATTAGGAACAGAGGATTCAAGAGAAAGCCTTGGGTCCTCAGCCTGACTTATAGTTCCAGATGACCATCATTCCAGGTTAATGTCAGGTGTGGGATGGCACCACTGAATTTTTAGGTGGGTGCCGTGGCACACACCTGTAGTCCCAGCTACTTGGAGGCTGAGGCAGGAGGATCACTTAAGCCCAGTTCAGAGCCAGTCTGGACAACATGGTGAGACCCTTTATTGAACAAACCTGCCCTCTACAGAACTCTTGAACCTTAATGTTGACACTGGATAATTACATGTGATAATTAAATTTTCAATTTTTGACTATATAATAGAAAAGTAAATGAGTCAGTAAGTTTACTATTTGTGTCTCACTACTATGAGACAACAGTTACATGGAATTATGTCAGAGTGACATGAACAATTCCTTATCAACAGCAAACTCTGACTTCAGATCTTCAAGTATATGATGAAACAGAGGGTAGATGATTCAAAAGACACAGCTCCTTTGCTTATTAGCTGTAATACTATATTGATATCTTCTCGGTGCAGATTTTAACTATTAAGATACTTGCCTCATTTGTTACAGGATTGATGTGAGACTCCAGACAACATATGTGAAAATGCTCTGGAACTGCCAACTGTTCTATGCACAGAAGGCACTGTTACCATCAGCCTCCCAAGGCTGGCTGGCTGTGCAGTCCTTGTTGCTGGCCACCATCTGACCTCTTGCCCTGTCTTGCTCACTCAGGTATCCCTAGGAGAACAACCTCCCCAGCACCTAACAATATTCCCCCCACCCCCCCCACTGAACCTTAAGAGGTTATGTGGAAAGTAACATGTGGATATGTGGAAAGCTAATTCTTGTCTGCTCCATCACGCTTGAGAGCCCTTCTCATCAAGCACTGGAAGGAAGAAGGGAGGGTAGTGACAAGGCTTATTTTCTCCAGGTAGTTCATTCATTTTACCAATGAATAAGGTTTTAGAATTCTTCTTTGTACAAACGTTCTGAGTTGGGTTCAGTGATACAGCATGACGCTTCTCAAAGAATCTCAGCTTCACAGTTTGGCATACTTGAGTCCACATCTGGACGTGGCCAACTTTGGCTGTGCAGCCTTATTCTGAACTTGAAGTTCCTCTTCTATATGAGGGGGTACTAGATAGCTTGAAGCATTACTGAAAGGATTATAATTATTGTCTGAGTGACTGGCATCTAAGTGCACAGAAGACAACAGATGAGCCACATGGCCCATCTTTGAGTTCAAAGCATCATAGAGTTGTGGGTGATGGGACATAAAGACCAAAAGAAGGTACACAGAGGGAGGTACCGTATTCAAAAAATAGTGAGGGTCTTGTTCTTGGCGGGACTCGCGAAGGACCTGAATGATCCAGGTGAACATTGAAGGCATTTCAGTTCAACTTTAAGATCTCCATCTCTTTTTTGGACCAGGGATTGAAGCCAGGGGTATTTAACCACTGAGCCAAATCCCCAAGTCAAATCACTCTTTATATTTTGAGAACAGGGTCTTGCTAAGTTGCTGAGGCTGGCTTTGAACTTGCCATCCTCCTGCCTAGGCCTCCTGAGCTGCTAGGATTACAGGCATGTTCCACTGCGCCCTGTAGATCTCCTTAATTGTTAAGGTCATACAAAGAAATATCCATCTTAGGAGACATTCTGTAAAAAACTCAAAATACTGCTGGGTTTGGTGGCACATGCCTATAATCCCAGCAACCTGTGGGCTGAGGCAGGAGGATCACAAGTTGATTCGAAACTTAGTTAGACCCCAAGCAACTTAGTGAGATTCTGTCTCAAAAAAAAAAAAAAAAAAAAAAAAAAAAAAAGGCTTGGGATGTAGCTCAGTGTTAAAACACCCCTGGGTTTAATCCTTAGTACCAAAAAAAAAAAAAAAAAAAAAAAAAAAAAAAATTCAAATACCAAAGTATAAAGATTGGATGATGCAGAGTCTGTCCGGCATAGCTACACAAATGAAATAAGAAATAGAAATAGTGATTACTTCCCAGTTGTCAATGAAGTTGTGATTTAAAGGTTTATTACAGTGCAAGTTAGTTTTTAGTTTGTCCCTAGTTATCAGCAAGATGACTGGTGCTAAGAGTACTGCAGGGAAACAACTGGTTTTATACATGTGTCTTGTTTTGGTTGAGTAAGGTAAAAAGGAGAGCTTGTGGACTGCTCCTTGTGGTTCTCTGATTTGCTTTAGAGTCAAGATTAGTGAGCTGAACTATCAAGCAACTCTGATTTATCCCAGGTTCCTGTATTTCTTCTGCCTGAGTTATGTGACCATGAGTAGGTAGGTCTTCATCTTCACTGGGCTTAGACTTTACCAACTGAATGAAGTCACCACCTCCCCATCAGGTAGCATGTATTAAACAAACTTTTGAACTCCTGAGATTAAGGTTAATTGCTCTTGGGATTATATTTATTTATAATTAAGCAACTCTAAGAAGATCAGGTCTAAGTTGTTAATGAGGAGAAAAGCAAATGCTAAGGCAAAATATGTATACATTGTAATAATAAATGATTCCCTTAATTGTGCAGTGTAGACACTGGGATCCTAAAAAACCCAAAAAACATTCCCAATCATTCTTCATGGGAGAACAAAAAAACAAAACAAAACAAAACTCCACTTCTTAGCCTTCCAGGTTTTCCTCTATCATGGTACAAAAACCTACTCAGATACTGATAAGATAAATTCAGACCCTTCTGCAAAGACAAATATCTCTGAAGCAAAGCAAATCTACCATTTGCTTAGGAGAAATGGTTTTTAGATTCTTGTAAAAAGTAATTTGACCTCTTTTCCCTATCCCAAATCCCTTAGACTTTGAAAGGATAAAACACCAATCTGGAGCTCTTTCAAAGGATTTGCTACAGAATTGCTTGAATCTACCAATGAGCTGAATGGAGGATTTCTGTGTCTAAAAGGATTTTGCTCACTGTTTTATTTTTTACAAGTGTTGCAATATTCAAAAAACACAATTTTTTTTTTTTGCCAGTATGTCTAGAAAGGGTTAGAAAGAAGTAGGATCTATCTACTCAGATGTCTAAAATAGGAAAAAGAAAAAAAAATTAAAAATTCCTTATATGGATAGGTCCTGAGTTGAAATCACATTCATCTGTGAAAAGAAATGTTTAGGTCAGAAAGGTCTAACTATAGATCCTCACCTTGAACTTCACTGGTGAAAATTTCCAGGCACTATATGACAGACAGAACGCATGCCATGTAGTTGGCTAATTCTGGCACATATCCTACTTGGCTTGTGAAAATTTTATAAATATCTTTTAAACCTAAACCTTCTGGTTCTCTGAAACTGATTGTCTTAATCCGATTCCCAATACTTTTTTAAACAAACAAACGTTTTCCCTGCAAGATCACATATTTAAGTATTTGTTGGCCATGGATAGATACAGGGAAACCAAGTATGGATGGGAATTAGCAGTTTGGTGATACAGCTGTGAATCTGAGCGGCTGCATAAGTTGTCTCTGTGGCTCTGCTCTGGCTGTGTTCCTCCAGCACATCACCGCAACATCAACCTGAAGAGGGTGTGAACCCCAGCAGCTGCTCGATGGGTTTGAACCGCCACTCATCAGCCTCCAGCTCTTCTACTAAACCAGCCAGTTTTTCCATCCGAGCAACTTGCTGATCTGTAAAGAGTGAAGGAAATATTACTATACAACAGTGCACTTTCCATGACACTGTCACTAATCACCAACATGATGACTGGTTTAAAAATAATTTCTAGTTGGATTTTCCCCCTCAATGTTTCAGTAGTAATGGGGTCTCTTTATGTTGATCAGAAAACTTTTCTTTTTGGTACTGGGGATTGAACCCAGGGGTGGTTTACCACTGAGATCCATCCCCAGGTTCTTTTGTTTATTTTTTTAAATTCTGAGGCAGGCTCTCAATAAGTTGCTGAGGCTGGACTCAAACTTGTGATGATCCTGCCTCCGCCTCCCAAGTGGCTGGGATTAAAGGGTGTACCACCAAGAAAACTTTAATCTTAAAAAATAGAAAAAAAACCCAAGCCGGGCGTGATGGTGCATGCCTGTAATCCTAGCCACTTGGGAGGCTGAGGCAGGAGGATTGCTAGTTCACAGCCAGCTTCAGCAATGGCAAGCAACTCAGTGAGACCCTGTCTCTAAATAAAAAACATACAAAATAGGGCTGGGGATGTAGCTCAGTGGCATTTTTTTCTTCTTGTAGATGTTATGCTAAGGATCATACACTCTCACCTCGCTTCTTCATTCCACACCATAAGCAGCCTCAGTGACCAAGTTACTTATTCTAAAAAGTTTTTTTTTTTTTTAATAATGTTAAAAGTTATTTTTCAATACAATCGTCACAGGCCTGGAGATAGAGCTCAGTGGTAGAGTGCTGGCCTAACATGTCCTTGTGCCTGTGCCAGGTCCTGAGTTCTAGCCCTAGTACTATGAAAAACAAAACAAAACAAAAAAATCCCCTCAAAACCAATCATCACATTTTCAGTATGTGCTCTTGTTTTGCAGTACTGGGGAAGAACCTAGGGGTGTTTTTACCATTGAGCTATACATATATTATCCCCAGACTTTTTTTTTTTTTTTTCAAAATATTTATTTATTCATGTATCTTTAATTTTAGGAGGACACATTATTTTGTTTTTATGTGGTGCTGAGGATTGAACCCAGTGTCTCATGCATGCTAGGCGAGCACGCTACCATTGAGCCATAACCCTAGCCCTCCCCAGACCTTTTTGCTTTTACTTTTTTGAGTAAGGTTCATGCTAAGTTGCTGAGGCTGGCTTCAATCCTGTGATCCTCCTGTCTCAGTTTATCGGCAAGTGCCACTATGCTCAGCTGTGCCCTGTTCTTTGCTGTTTTGTGGTGCTAGGGATTGAACCCAAGACCTCATTCATGCTAGGTGAGTGCTCTGCCACTGAACTATATCCCTAACCCTGTTTTTTCTTTTTCTTTTCTTTTCTTTTTTTTTTGTGGAACTAGGGATTGCACCTGGGTATGCTTTAATACTCAATTACATCTCAGTTCTTTTTATTTTTTAAATTTCAGCCAGGGTCTGCTAAGTTTTGCCAAGGCTGGCCTGAAACTTCTGATCCTTTTGCCTTCGCCTCCTAAATAGCTGGGAATACAGGTACAGTGCTCTGCCTTGCTCTATTCTTTAAAAAAAAAAAGGTACTCATCCTCTATGCCATAGTGATTCAGTTCTGGAGGGAGGGACAACTATGGCTTTCTCCCCTATGTAATGCTTTCCATGGAGAAATGGTCTGGTGGGGGAACAGTCCTTGATGTATAATGAAGGCTTAGTGAGGCATGACAGGGCAGAAATCATACTATACGGGTATCAGAGTCCAGGTAGACCATGAGGTACACATAAATGCTTGAAGTTGAAGAGGGTAACCGTGGAGGACAACAGTAAAAGGTTTCAGAAAGGAAAGGGAAAGGCAACACAAGAGCAGCAGGAAGCACTGACTTCCCTAGAGAACCAACCCCTCTGACTTCAACTTCAAGTTTCAATGGGACATTCTGTCTGACAACTAAGACCTTGAAATGTTCTTTCATTTAGAAAGTCCACTTAAATAATTTTTTCTGAGTTTGGGAGTTTTGTTACAGCATACTGACTTTTAAGAATCTGCCTCCCTCACCCTCCGTAAATTTATTCTCACAGTCAAATACATGATACTCACGTGCTTACCATGTTTCACCTGTTTGAGCGTGGATGCCACTTGATAACTGAAAACAGATTCACAAAGGAATCTCTCAGAGCCATCTACAAATAAAAGAGGAAATGGTTTTAGTCTGCTCTAAGGGTTTTATGGCTTTTGATGAACCAAGTAAACCTGTACATTCTTTTCTCTGCTTTTACATTCGAGGTCTAGTTTTCAGGGTTAACAAAGAGGATTTGTGTTTCATTTAGAACTAACATGCTCTGTTATAAAAGCTACTTCTTCTATACCTAGGATGCTAAAATAGTCCCTCTACTTGTTTAAGAGTTTAAAAATAGTATTTAAAAAAACAAAAACAAGAAACCTCAGTGTGATGTCCTAGTCAACATTTCCCTCCTCCCAACCTGAAAGTTTCTTAATGTTCTCTTCTGTACACCAGGCAAACACTGCAGCTGACACATTTGGCCATGTGGCACCTGTGCTATCAAAATACAAAGTTTCACCCAAACTCCAAAACATTTTCATTCTAAAAAACAAAAGCTGAGGGAAAAATCTTTGTTGATTTTTAATATATCAAATTACATCAAAACACTGCTGGGAATTTTCATTCTGTAAACACAAATTGTAACCTTGATTTTCCAACTGAACCAGAACACTGTAATTTGGATGACGATAAGAGTGTGGTGCAAGTTCAGAACCTAGAACTGTACTGCTGCCAAGAACTGCCAATGAGGAGGTGGCTAACTTGGTCACCACAGTACTTGGAAGATGATTGGGAAACATTGGTAGTTCATGATATTCCTTGTGGCAAAGGCTGCTACAGCAAAACATATCCCCAAAGATATATATTTCACGTAGGAAAAGTAGATTTTTTAAAGGGCAGTGGACACCACTTGGGGTATATATCTTCTTGCAAAAACTGTAAAAAAATTGGAAAGAGAGGGCACTGCTGTCTTTTTCAATGCAGTAGTACGTGCCAGCACTACTAGATGTCAACCATTCACCCATCAATCACGAACTGGTTGTGCAGGTCAGGTATTAAGTGACAAGGAGAGAGGACGAACACATATTCTAGCCTTATGCTGAGTATCACACAGGCAAACCTTTGCAGAAGTCATGGTATCAAGGAGAAAAACTACAGATATTGTCTCCATATAGCATGAACACACAACTAGGAGGGCTTTCTTCCAATGCTATTTTCAAACTGATGCCAAAAAAAAGAAAGAAATGAGAGTATAATTCTTAGGATGTACACTATCTTCAGAGTTACATTCTGCAAATTCACATATTGTTTAATATATAGGATACAATTCCTTCCCCTCCCTCTGCACGTCTCTGGCTGAATGTAAATCATTTGTGAGTAGATTGCCTAAATTAAACCGAGCAATTTTTTTTTCATTTTAATTGAATATTATGATGAATATCCTTATTTATTTATTTATCCTTATTTTTTGGTGCTGGGGATTCATGCTTACTAAGCAGATGTTCTACCACAGAGCTACACTCCTGCCCTGGACTATCCAGTTTAAAGATCTAGGCATGCTGACGACATCACTGAGTTGATTTTTTTTCTTCTTCTCCTGAAGATAAGAGCACTTGGCGGCACATACAGTGCCTAACTACGAATTCCACTATGGGAAGAGGAACTGTTGTGAACATTTGATATCAATGATGCAATTTGTTTTTAAAATTTTATTTTGTAGGGGCTGGGATTGTGGCTCAGTGGTAGAGCACTCGCCTAGCATGGGCAGGACCTGGGTTCGATTCTCAGCACCACATAAAAAAAAAATAAAGGCATTGTGTTGTGTCCATCTACAAAAAAGATTCTCTCTCTCTCTCCTTTAAAAAAAAATTTTTTTTTTTTTTGTAGTTGTAGATGGACAGAATGCCTTTGTCTATTTTTATGTGGTGCTGAGGATTGAACCCAGTTCCTCATACATGCTAGGCAAGTGCCCTGCTGTGGAGCTCTAGCCCCAGCCCTGCAATTTGTTTTTTTAAAAATAATTAATATTTTCTTTTTCTTCTGTGCCACCCCCCCGCCCCAGTGGTATTGGAGATTGAACCAGGGGTGCTCTACACCAAGCTATATCCCTAGCCATAGCACTTTTAAAATTTCGAGACAGGGTCTTGCTAAATTGCACAGGCTGGCTTAGGAACTTGCAGTCCTCCAGCCTCAGCTTCCCAAGTCACTGGGATTACAGGTATGTACCAGTTACCAGTACACCCGGGTTCAAGTTTTATTTTAAAAAGAGCAAAGAAAGTAGAGCTTACTTCCCAGGTGATTTGATCTTGAACTTTAGGGTCTCTCACAAGGTAGTGGGAATTACCAGGTGTAAGAATCAAGCCAACATGTGTATAGAAGCTCCTGGAAGTGCTACCTCCCACTTGTATTTAATCATAGATGTTATTAGGATAAAATGCTTATGTTATAACATTTGCATATTTTCCTTGGTAATAAATTTCAAAGCAAAAAGATATAAGCTTATCTTTCAAAATGGTACTTACATATCACTCTGCCATATTAAATGCCTATGAAATACACTTTTGTTGATCTGCAGCTCTATATTAACCAAAGTCCACTGCTTCTTAGCCATATCCCATTAAATGTGCTATCTGTACCAATCTAAAGCTTGGAATTTCTCCAGAGAGGAGTCAGCCTGGGGCAATCTGTCTTCCATTTAGAAATTGTAATCAAATCCTTTGTAAAACACCAAGTAGCAAATACATCTGCTTTTCTCTTCATGGACAAGCAGAGGTTATAAATAGTGAGAAGTTTTGTAAATTACCCAAGTCTAATACTATATCACTAATTCCAATAAATATGATGCTAACAAATTCATTTAAAAGAATATTACCTCACCAGAAGGAGATTAGACAATGCTAGGTAGTTTATATTTCAGTGGCCAATAAAGTCACTAAAATACAGCCACTTCTGGACCAGAAGGCAGTCTTTAATTTGCTCACTAATAACTGGGTTAGGATAATATTAGCCATCCTGTTCATGCAGGGTGTATGTTATCAGAGAGCTGATGCTCCCAAAAAAGTTAATTTTCAAGGTTAACTACAGGTTATTTGAATTTATTATTATAGACTTGGGGGAATGAAATGGCAAACTGAACTTAAGATTGTGAACAGTGGGCTGGAGTTATGGCTCAGTGGTAGAGCGCTTGCTTGGCATGCCTGAGGCCCTGGGTTTGAGCCTCGGCACCGCATATAAATAAATAAATAAAATAAAATAAAATAAAGGATCCATTGACAACTAAAAAATATTTTTAAAAAATTATAAACAGCATCTGACCTCATCTCCTAACTACTTTTGTTCCTTACTCTCTACAGGCAATCTTTACTATTTTATTTTTCTACAATTTTAAGAAGAATGGTTTCCTGCATGAATGTTAGATTAACTGCAAAATAATATCATCTATAAACATGATAGAAATGCTTCAAAATCTAACATGCTAACCAGTCCACACTTAGAAGTACTATACTGGAAGATGTACAAATGTTATATGTACATAGCTTACATTTTATGTAAGAGACTCAAGTATCTGCTATTTTAGAATCCACAGTGGTGGGGTGTATTAAGTGGGAGGTAGGGAGGAGGTGTGTTGTGGTCGTGGGAGTGGGGTGCCAGTGGTCCTTGAACAAATCTCCTGTGGATTCTGAGGGATGAATGTACTCTTTAATTTACTATGCTTGAATTGGCCCAGATAGTTTAGGGATTGCCCTTTGGTTTTTTGATTTTTTTGTACCAGGAATTGAACCCAGGGGTGCTTAACCACTGAGCAATATCCCCAACCCTTTTAAAAACTTTTTGAGACAGGTTTGTTAAGTTGCTTAGGGCCTTGCTAAGTTGCTGGGGCTGGTTTTGACTTGTGATCTTCTTGCCTCAGCCTTCCCAGGCAATGGGATTACAAGCATGCACCACTGTGCCTGGTTCTGATATTTAAGTCTGTTTTAAAATGTAAACAGCTTTAAGATTAGTGGTGTAATGTAAAAGCTAAGAAGAACCACAACTGCATTGTGAGTTTAGACTAAATTAAAAGAACCCAACACAAGCTGGGCATGGTGGCACATACCTATAATTCCAGCAACTCAGGAGGCTGAAATAGGATTGCAAGTTTGAGGCCAGCCTCAGTAACTAAGTGAGGTCCCAAACAACTTAGTGAGACCCTCCGTGTCTTCGAAGTACAAAACAAAAGTGCTGGGGATGTAGCCGCTCACTGGTCAAGCCTCTGAGTTCAATCCCCTTAATCCAAAACAAACAAACAAACAAACAAACATACAAAGAAAGAAAACAAAACCCAACATATTCCTCTACAAAGCAGTAAGAATGGATAGATCTATAACTTGTTAAAATAACATTCAGACTAAGCTCAGCAGCTTTTCTTCTTTAATGTTTCTACATAATCTGGTGCATGCTGATAGCTTTGAAACTATGGAGCTATCTCCTGTATTAAAATTCCTCTTGTAGGTAGAATTTAAATGACTTTAAGATGATCTTAAGAGTGCTATTTTTAAGCACTGATTTATCTTCTACTGTTATAAAACTGATTAAGCAACTTAAGAGCCTTCAACTTTTTGTTTTGTGAGAAATTCCCTGAATACCACATCTCAGGCCCCAATTATTTTCTGCCTCCAGACTGGTGATACTACATTAAGTATTTCTTTTTGTGGTGGTACTGAGGATTAAATCCAGGGCCTTGCATATGCTAAGCCAGCCCTCTACCACTTAGTCACATCCCCAGCTCTTCCTATTTCATTTGAGATGGAGTCTTGCTAAGTTGTTCAGGCTGACCTTGAACTTGTGATCCTCCTGCTTCAGCCCCTGAGTAGCAAGGATTACAGGTGCTCAGGTCCTAACATAACACAAATGAAGATGATGAAAAGGCAAGAGCCTAAGTACACACACACCTCACCATACGCATGGCCTGGTCAGGTCACTTATTTCACTACTGATCAGAACCTCAACAAGTCTAGATAGCCTAATGCTCCTGGAGTCTTCCATATTTTCCTGTCATAAATGATTCTTCTGTTTGCTCTGACTTGCTAGGGATGTAGCTCAGCAGTAGAGTGCCTTCCTGGCATGTGCAAAGCCTCTTCCCCAGCACCATAAAAAAACAAAGAATCAGCTATAGTTTTTGGCCTGGTTTAATCCAAAACTTTGCTTTTTATCTCTTCTGATATAAAAGAATAAAGAACCCCCTTCAAACTGGCTCCTGACTATAGTTTGTTTCAGACATTCCAAGGTTAACTTAAAATACATTTATATAAATATGCAAGATTTAGAGCAAAAAAGATCAACATATAATTAAGCACCAAATTGCTTGACTCAAGTAGATTTTGAGTCCTTAGTAGGTTCTTTGCCAATGTTTCTAAAAATATGGTGAGAAGATTACCTTCAAGGAAAGGCTCTAAATGTTGGTCAAAAATATGCTAAACTAATTCTGAATCTCTAAAGTTGGCCTAGCAAAGTGCATTTTAAATAAGCTCCATGGGTGAATTTTAAATTTCCTATGAAGAATTATTAGTCTTGATCCTAAAGTGACAGAAATCTCAAGAATTCCAGTTACCCATGCTGATTCATGCTCACTGTGTCCTTATCTTGACAAGCCAGTTTGCAAATGTGAGCTGAATAAGATGGAGGATGACTGCACGAAAATCTGTCTCTGGTTGTAGAAAAACTACACTGCAGTGTCCTGCAGTGGGACAGGGAAGCCATCTTCACCTAAGAGTAGTGTATCAGTTTTTATTTTGTCTCAGAACCTCTCTGGTATGGCTAATCTATCTGTAGATCAATTACACTAGGAAAAAAAAGTATACCTAACTTACTAACAATAGGGAAGAGGACAGGGGCCAAGATAAAGCAAACTGGAGCCAGAGATTGAGAATTCCTGGCTTCCCTGCTGACTCTGCCTCTAACAGGACCAAATCATTTAATGTTTTTGGATCTAAAGAACTCTAGGTGACCTCCCTGCTTTCCAAAGTCCTTTTCAGCATCAAATTCTGATTCTGAAACAAGATTTGTGTTGGAAGATATTACTTTGGGATGTGGACAAGAGATGAAATGTGGAGCTGAAATCAGGGCAAATTCATTTCTAAGTCACTTAATAGCTTCTTTCCAATTAATATTCATTGCAGGTCTGAATCCAGTTATTCAGCAAAAAGCAGCATGAGATCACCTTCTAACACCTCTCCAGCTCCTTTGGGGTAGGTGAAAAGGGTTTTCCGTGGTGGGGCAAGGTCTGAGACACTGAAACCTGATGCAGTAACAGAACTTCCACTGACCCCACCAGCAGAAGAGGAGGATGAAGAGGCTGCCATTTCCTCTAGTAGAATTTTCACTTCACTGAAGAGAAAGAAAAACAGCAATTGGCAAGTTTATGGATGTGAGACTGACAACATTTCACTCTAACTGCCACAAGGACCAGCATATAATTTTGTAAAGAATTAGCTCTCCTTTTCTTCTATCCTCTTTACTTCCAACAACCTTTTATTGAAACCTCAGACCAAAATGTCATGCAGGTTTTGAAGTAAAAATATGCTTAAGAATAGTCTGTCTACTAAAACAATTACTTCCTATCATTAGCAAACTGTTTATGTCATTTGAGATTGACTGAAGGTAATTTATAAATTAAGAAGGGGTAGTATGGCAGTGCCAAGGCAAAAATGTGACTGAGCAAATAAATTATGAGGTTAAAATAATCATCTTCCATAGGACAGTTTGTCTTGGATATATCCTGACCAAGCCACACCAAGAAATTCACTCATAAAATTTTCCAAATAAGATTCCAGAATAACACTGTGTTCTGTTCCCAGGGAAGGGAAATTGGTTAGGAAATACACATTGGCACTTTCATCAAAATTAAAAAAAAAAAAAAATCTTTTAATCCAAATGTAATACCTGAATTTATCACTTGGTGGCGTCCCAAAACTGGAACAAAATAGCTCAGAAAATGATCCTGGAAATCCTGGACCTTATGACCATAGCAGCTGTGCATTTTAATCCTATGTCTCATCAGAAAATTCAAATGAAGCCAGGTGTGGTGACACACACCTGTGATCCTAGCTAGTCAGAAGGCTGATCCCAAGTTCAAGGCCAGCATGGGCAACCTGGCAAGACCCTGTCTCAAAATAAAATAAAACGGGTTGGGGGAGATTGCTCAGTGACTAAAGTACTCTCTGGGCATGTGTGAAGTCCTGAGTTCAATCCCCAGCTTCCACTCCCCCTACGTCCAAATGTAAATGGGGTACTTTGTACTGAATACATGGCTTCCTAAAAATGTTCAAAATGAGGGCGGGGGTTGTGGCTCAATGGTAGAGCACTTACTGGGTTCGATTCTCAGCACCACATATAAATAAATAAAAATAAAGGTCCATCGACAACTAGAATATAAAAACAACAAATATTCAAAACAAGAACTCTTTGCACAGAAGCTTGTGCCATTTTAACAAAGATTCTAAAGTGTATTCTTTCTATTTATTTATTTTGTGGTACTGGTGATTGACCTTAAAGTGTATACTTTCTAAAAAAGATCTAGCACCATGCTAATAGAAATTTCTGCTGTAATGGAAATGTTCTAATGTTCTACTGCTGCACTGTTCTGTGTAATAGCCACTAGCCTCATGTTGTGGCTATAAATTAGCGTGGCTGAAAATTATATTTTCAATTTCATTCAATGTTAACTAAAATTTCAACATAGCCACAGTCTAGTGGCGTTCTAGTATTTAATTAAAAAATGATTTTAGCCAGGTGTGGTGGTATGTGCCTGTAGTCCCAGCTACTCTGAGACTAGGGAATTGAGAGTTTCAGGCCAGCCTGGAAGACCTTATGTAACAAGACCTTATTTCAAAAAAAGAAAAAAAAAAAAAAAAAGATTAATAACAAAATTAAAATAATGGGGGGGGGGAAATCCTAGCTCAAAAATAAAAACAAACAACAAAAGAAAACAAAAAAACAACAAAAATTCATAAACAACTCGGCTATTGGTGGACTTTCTTTTTAAATGTTAATTTTTTAGTTACAGTTGGACACAATATCTTACATCCCGATGAGCCACAACCCCAGCCCGATTTTTTTTTTTTTTTTTTTTGAGTAGTTGGGATTGAACCCAGGGCTTTACACATGCTAGGCAAGTATCTACCACTGAGTTACATCCTTAACCCTTTTTAAGATTTATTTTGTGACAGGCTCTTGCTAAGTTGCCCAGGCTGGTCTTGAACTTGCAATCTTCTTAATGCGACCTCCAGAGTAGCTAGGATTACAGGAATGCACCACAGTGCATGGCATGGTTAATGTGAACTTTAGCCCAATTAAAAAAAAAAAAAAGACTCAAAAAAGATTTAAAACATGAATTTTCCTATGCAATGGTCAGAGAGAATTTGAAAGCCAGGGGGAGGCAGCTCAGTAACAGATCAGTAATAAGACTGCTTGTCTAACATGTACAGGCCCTGAGTTCAAGCCGAAGTATGTGTGTGGGGGGGGAATTTTAGTTGAATATTTTTTCATTGACTTTTTTTCTTACTAGTTATAAAAAGAATGGGATTGTAGCTCAGTGGTCAAGTGCATGTTTAGAAAGCTTGAAGCTCTTGGGTTCAAACCTCAGCACTTACAATAGAAAAAAAATCAGAGAATGCTATGTTGATATAAATCCTATCTGTATAAAACATCCAGCTTCCTAGTAAGGAATACAATATACTCTATATCTGATATATTGGCATTTTCCTTAATTTTATGATGATGATTTAAGGCTGTCAGAGAAGCAGAGCTTAGTTTCTAAGTATATGTCTATAATACTGATTCATGCTGCAGGAGAATATGAGAATAGTAAGGCTACTGCTATAATTAGACCGTCAGCCTATTAAAATGTAAACTGATTAATGATTTTTTACTTTTAATATTGTTACTAGATTACTTTTAATTTTTTTTCTGTGCTTTGATAATTTTTCACATTCACATCCATAAAGCCAACAACTTTCCAAGTTAGATACATATCCAATCCTTTGGACCATAATGGGTCAAAATATAGCTTAATGTTTTTAAATGCTTTTTGAAAAGAACTTAAGCAGTAATGGACCAGTCCAAATGTCTAAATGGATTCCTGGAGGGATTCAAATAAAGCATAAAGACAACTTAGTCACCTTTTGGAGAGTAGCTTAGCTTTGTTTCCTATCTGTTCAGAGTAGAACCCACTGTGAACTGTTTATATATCTCACCTAAGATTTAAAATTGTAAATCTTTTTCCTCCCCTGATAAATGCTGTTCAGTTGAAAATCTTTATACTTTATATTTTGAGATCAGCTGCTCAGCAGAGCACCTAAGCAACTGCCAGAGTGAGGCCAGCTTCAAAAGCTAGACACAGTGTGACTTCTAAACTGAATATAATCAAAGGGACTTCCTCTTTATCCTTTTTTATTTCAGTTTCTTAGAACTACTATCATTTCATACACAAGAGTGTCAGGGTTGAAAAATGAGGCATAGAATTAGCACAAGGCTAACTTTAAATAAGCAGTTTTCTGCTGAGGTGGAAAGATACACCTAAGCAATTTCTAGTTCTAAAGATATAGTTTGTGTGTGTGTGTGAGAGAGAGAGAGCTCTTGGTGCGTGCTGGAGATTGCAGGACCCCATGCATACTAGGCAAGTGTTCTACCACTGACATGCATCCCCAGTCCTAAGTAAAATTTTGTTTTTGGTGCTGGGGATGAACTTACAGACCTGCGTATTCTAAACATATTTTCTACCACTGGGTTACATCCTCAGTTCGTAGGTTGTTTTGAAGGCCATCAGCAAGTCATAAATGGAAGTTAAACTAACAATAAACCCTGGATTATAACTGCTCTCTAAGGGCAGGCATTAACTAATCTGTCTGAATCAAGCATAATGTGTGGCCTAATAAGTGGTTGCTCATTTAAGTAAACATTTGGGGAATGAATTAAATATTTCACAGGAAACACAGATTCCTTAAAGGTCATCTAATCCAATTTCCTCTTTTTATAGCTGATACAATGAAGCACAGAGACATTGCAGCTTATCTGCTGTAACATTTTTGAAGCAACAGCTTTTTAATATATCATGTTTCATGTGGAAAGCAAACTTAGCATAGTGGTTAAAAATTGACCATGATGCCACTCTGTCTTTTTTTCTCTTTTGTAGTACTCGGGATTGAACTCAGGGCTTCATGCATGCTAGGCAAGCACTTTCTCACTGAGTTACATCCCAATCTCATGTCTTGGTTTTGCTAAGTACTTGCATGACTCTGAACAAATCACTTAAATTTTTTTTTTTTAATTTCTCAGTTGTTTCAGTAGTAGTGTGGAAAAATAATGGTATAGAGATGTTGAAATTAATAATATGTAAAGCAACTGGAATGGTTTCAGGCTTAGTAAACAAATAAATATTAGCTATCAAAAATTATTAATAGATATTTGCTCTTGAATCTTTTTTTTTTTTTGATACTGGGGATTGAACCCAGGGGCACTCAACCAATAAGCTACATCCCATCCTTTCTTATATTTTATTTAGAGACAGGGTCTTGCTAAATTTCTTAGGGCCTTGTTAAGTTGCTGAGACTGTCTTTGTAGTCTCAATTCTCCTGCCTCAGACTCCAGAGCTGCTGGGTTTCTACTCCTGGATCATTTTTTTTCCCTATTTAGTTGCCAGTTGTTCATACTGTATATTATGTACCAACATATTTATGGGAAAAGTTTTATTTCTCTCCATCTGATATAGACACAGCTAGATCAGAAAGAGGAACAATGTCTTCTATTATGCATATGACATACTTCACTATTGAGTTACACCCCCAGTCTTTTCATTTTAAGATTCATGATCTTAGGAAGAAGTCTGTGATTTGGAAACGAGGTAAAGTACTGTCTTTTTAACCTCAAGACCAGGTACAGAATCTCTATCATTGCGTTTTCTGGATGAATGATTTATAAATTACAGTAATGATTTACAAATTACAGAACAAGGGCCAGAAGTTCAGCAAACATTATGCAGGGGGCACAGAAGCTTGGTGTCATGAAAGCTGGCCCATTATGTTTTCTTTTTTTTTTTTTCCTTTTTGTGCAGATATATTTACTCTATCTTCCACTATGCTGCCAGGCCCACAAAGGGTGTTCTGTAAGACTTTGCTGAATAAATTTTGATGACGAAGTATCCTGGGACTTGGCCCTATCCCGGAAGCTGGGGCTACTAGCAGTATAAATCCTCATAGGAAAGCAATGACATTTTGGGAGACACAGTACAGCATGATTAAACATTCACTTTTAAGTAAGACTAGGATTGACCTCAAGTTCATAAACTACGTTTTCTTGCAGAAATATGCCTATTTTCTTAAAAAAGATCCTTCCGTAAAAAAAAAAATCTCATCAATAGGTGAAAAAAGTTCCTGTTGTAATTCAAAGGCAAATTACGACAAACAATCGTCAGATTCATCAACAAAACGTTCTACTGTATTCCACTTAAAACAATTTGATTAGGATACAAACCAAATAAATGCTACAGCGACAGCTGGGTGGAGTGGAGAGAGAGGGGGTGGAAAGGGGAGGGGTCAGAACTTCAGCGGTTCCCAAGCTAACTCCAAGCCAAGCTTCCCGTCCAGCTGAGTCCCAAAGAAGCAACGCCAAGCGACTGCCTCACTACGCAGGCGCCACTATTCGGGGCGCATGCGCATCTCGTTCTCGGCCTGGGAGAAATTTCCTTTTCCACGCCCGCTGTGGCAGTCTCCTGTCTCCTCCCATCTTCTCCATTTTTCTAGTCCGTGCAGGTAGGAACCAAGTTAACTCCCTTCCCCTCAAGCTCCCGAAGGCCCTTGAACCTTCGGCTACTTACCTCAGCGGCCTTAGCACTTTCCCTTCAACCCCGCCCCCCAGGCCAGCCAGAAAGGCCGCGCTCACAATGACGAGACGGCGGCGTGCTCGCGCCCACGCAGAGGGAACCCGCGCCGGCGTGCGCGCGCCCGCGCGGCAGTGGGCGTGGCCGGGGCGGAGAGAAGCCGAGAACAAGCTTCCTGAGATCACTTCCGGGTCTTTAACCCGAGCACTAATTTCTTCCTTCGGTTTGGCACACTTGTTCTTTTTGGTTTCTTTTTATGATTTTGGCCTTCAGCTCCCCCCCAACGGTATTGCAGAAGGATCGTGTTTCCCTCTTCCTCTCCAAACCTCCATTTCCCCTCTTTCTTCTAAGCAGTTACGTAGCCCAAGGCTGTACAGGAAAGGTAGATGCCAAGTTTGCAGTCTCACCTGTCTCTTCCTCCAGAGCTCAGGGTCTGAGGGTCCGACCTCTGTGGAGAACTCATTTTGTGTGTGTGTGTGTGTGTGTGTGTGTGGTGTGGAGGAGAGTCCTAGGGGAATACAGAATTAGGGTGTACTATCAATGGACTATTGCTACTTATGTACCCTCCTCCTCCATCCAATTAGATTTACTTTATGTGTTATTTCTCAAGACAGAACCTCTGCTTGTCTCTGTAAACAGACTGCCAATTAAAGAGACTTGCTAAGGGTTGGGCTGAGCATTAGTGTGTTTAATAAGGATTATGAATATTCTTTGGAACTCTTGGAAGTATTTGGGGCTTCAAGACTATCCGAACTAAATGGCGGGGGCGGGGGGAGATCATCCAAGCTATATGTGATAGGGACACTGTTTGAACTTCACCATAGCTAGCTCATAAGGGACCTCTGTTTCTGAAATTATTATTATTTTTTTCTGGTGTTGGGGATGGAACCCATGGCTCTGGCATGCTAGGCAAAGTAAATATTATACCACTAAATTATTCCCATCCCCTTCTAAATCATTGATTTATTAAGTGGTGACTAAAAGCTTGGCTTCTTGGTAGGCTATGTACCATTTGTTGGACAGTGGCCTATAGAAATTGGATTCCTTTCCTTAGCAATGTGTTGATCTGAGAAACACATTGGTCAAGCTTTTTTTTTTTTTTTTTTTTCTGTACTGGGGATTGAACCCAGGGACACTTTATAACTGAGCTACATCCCCAGTTCTTCTTTTTATTTTTTATTTTGGAAAAGGGTCTCCCTAAGTTGCTGAGGGTCTTGCTAAATTGCTGAGGCTGGCCTTTACTTGCTATTTTCTTGCCTCAGCCTCCCAAGTTTCTAGGATTGTAGGTATACACCACCCTGCCTGCTGGTTAAGTTATATTTTGACAAGCATAGTTATATATTTCTAGTACCTTAAAAGTTCTTAGCCCTTCCTCCATAGAGAAGTATGTTAAATATCCCTCATTCTCTTATTTACAATATTCAAATGATTAGATAAAAGTAAAAGGTTGTAATTTACTTAAAGTAATGAAGAGACCTCTGTCTCTCTTTCAAAGTCATGGGCACAGCTGGTTATGGTGATGCATACCTGTAATCCCATGAACTCAGGAGATAGAGGTTGGAGGATTGCAAGTTCTAGGCCGGCCAGGGCAACTTAGTGAGGCCCTATCTCAAAAATCAATCAAAGTCATGAGCAGGGTGTATTTAAAGGTCTTTTAATAACTTTTTTGGGGTGAGAGTACACACATCACCTTGCTGTCTAGAATGAGACATGAATGAAATGAAATAGTGTGGAAAATACAATTGACTTTTTGTTGGAGAAATCAAATGGAAATCAGTATTTCTTTTGCTTAGGATGTATTGTGAACTAATGCCCAATTATATCCTTTTAAGCCTATATAATGATCCATTAGATAGAGATAGGATTTTTATTTCTAAAAAAAAGATAAGATGGTAATTTATTTTTCAGGATTTCGATAGAATATTATTTGGAGAAGGTGTCATGGAAGTTCTGCGCCCACAGCTTATAACAATTGATGGACGAAATTACAGGAAGAACCCTATCCAAGAGAAGACTTACCAACATGAGGAAGATGACGAAGATTTCTATCAAGGTAGTTATTCTTAAATCAGGTTAGAAGTAAAATGTATTGAGCTGTGGATGTTGCTCAGTGGTAGAGAGCTTGCCTACATGTGTGAAGCCCTGAGTTCCATCCCCAGCACCACAAAAAATAAGTTCAGGAACAAAGGTTTCTTGTGGGCTTGCTATGGTTAAGTTCAACTGGTGTTCCTACCATACACATGCACGCACACATACACACACCAAAAAAAAAAAAAAAGGAAAAAGGAAAAAAAATGCCTTCTCTCTTGTGGGAGCAATTCTTTTTTTTTTTTTAATAATCTGTAGTTGGACACAATACCTTCAATTTTTTTTTTTTTTTTTTTTTTTAATGTGGTGCTGAGGATCGAACCAAGGGCCTTGCATGAGCTAGGCGAGTGCTCCACCCCTGAGCCACAACCCAAGCCCATTGTAGGAGCAATCCTTAGTTTTGTTTCGCTGTATTTCTGTATTAGTACTAGAATTGGAGACATTTGGCTTCTCATAGTTCCATTTGCATGGATTCAAGAGTTTGTTCGAGGCATTCTTTTTTTAAATATTTATTTTTTATTTATTTTTATATTTTAATATTTATTTTCTTATTTTATTTTTATGTGGTACTGAGGATCGAACCCAGGGCCTTGCACGTGCTAGGCGAGCGCTCCACCGCTGAGCCACAACCCCAGCCCATGAGGCATTCTTGTTGTAGTTCATAAGTCATATTTAATCTTTGTACAGAGACTTAAATGTTACAAAGGATAATTATAGAAAATATTAATCACTAATATTCTGTGACAAAATTAGATTCCTTTTTCTGTGAAGTAATCCATATTATCAAAATAAAGGAACATACATAAAGGATTAGTCCAGTGACCAATAATGTTAGCTGTTAATATTTTATTATTTTTCTTTTTTGTAGCAACAGATTGGCCATTCCAAAGTTACAACTAACTTTATTTTAATATAGGTAGTTTTAAGAAATAAATGGTTTAGATGGGTTATAAATATTTTCAGGGTGTTTACCTTGGGCTTGGATTTAATGCATAAACAGGGCCTTTGCAAGTGCTTTGTGACTTTTCCCTTTTGGGTTATGAGCCTTTCCATTGGACCCTAAGTCTCAGGGTCAGTATGCTCTCTCATCCTCTCCATTGTCTCTTGTCATCCTTGAGGCCCTCATTTCCTTTATCCCTCCTCTTTTCCCTGTGTCTGGGCTGAATGGAGTAAGTTCTCCCAGTGTCTCATTCACTGAAGTAGTGTGTGTCTTAATACTAAAAGTCACTGAATTGTGTATTTATTTTGCAGTTCTGGTAATTGAACTCAGGTATGCTAGTCAAGTGCCCTACCATTGAGCTACATCCTCAGCCATTTTAATTTTATTTTGAGCCAGGGTCGTTTTAAGTTGCCAAGGGTGATCTCAAACTTGTGAGACCTCAGTCTCCCAAGTAGCTGGGATTATAGGCGTGTGCCACTGTGCTCAACTAAATTGTATACTTTAAAGAGTGAATCTTATGTGAATTATAAAAAATAGTACAAAAATTGATTATTGTGTCTGAGCTTTCTTTTTCTTTGTTTCTTATTTTTTTTTTTTTTTGTGGTACTGGAAATCAAACCTAGGGCCTTGCACATGCTAGGCAAGCACTGTACCATTTAGCTATATTCCCAGCCCTTGTGTCTTAGCTTTTTAAGAGAAAATGGTTAAATACTGGTATATGTATAAGGTTCCAAGACTGACAGATATAAAATAGTCATTTATTAAAAAACATTTTTATTTCTTATAAGAGCAGGTCAGGAAGACCATCAGAGCAGTGTTCTGTGATGTAATGTGTTGGGATATTCTTAATGCCTGTGCTTTGTGTTTTTAAAATCCTGAGAGCGATTGACAGCTGGGGAGAAGCAGCAACAGCATTTCTGAAGAGTTGTTGTGGTTTCTCTGTAGATGCAATGGAGTATGCTGATGAGCCCTGTGATGCCTATGAGGTGGAGCAGACCCCGCAAGGATTCCGGTCTACCGTGAGTGCTCCCAGCCTGCTCTACAAGTGAGTGAATGAAGTCCCTAGCTGATCACAGGGTGGCATTTCCAGGAAACTCAGCAGGAAGCTGACTCTCATCTTCCACACTTAAAACCATGTTTGCTTAATGATAAAATAGTATTTTATGTCCTAAAACGTCAAAGGCCTGATTATAGATTAATCTTATCTACCATGTATATTGCCACTTCCTGTTGATTTTACCTCTTAAATATCCTTTGAATTTACCACTTATCATTGTCCTCATTGCTACCCTTTCTGCCTTTCCTGTGGATTTCTTAAAATAACCCATTTTTGGTTTTTACACATTGGTTCTTACTCTTCCAAGTCAGTTTTTCACATTGAGGGTTGAATGATCATTTTTAAAAGACAGGATCATTTTACCACCTCTGCTTAAAATCCATCAGTGGTTTGCCATTGAAGATGGAATTAGAGTAGTGGCCAAAATCTTGAGCATGACTTAAGAGACTCTTATTTTTTTAGTCTTAGTTCATACCACTCTTTTCCTGTCTTTGGCTTATACCCATCTGGTTTTCTTCAGTTCTCCTTTCTACCTTAGAACTTTTGAATATGCTGTTTCTTTTGCCTTAGAAACTTTCCTTTTTCTCACCCAGTTATATTCTCCTTCCTTAGAGAAGTCATCCCTGTCATCCACATTGATTTCTCTACTGTTTTCATAACAATTCTACTTTTCCTTTATGGCATTATCACAATCTGTGTTTGTATTTATTTGTGTGCTATGTGATGTCTCCTTCATTAGGTGGGAAGCTTCTTGAGGGAAAGAACATGTCTGAACAATTAACTCCTAATGAAACGACTGCTATGCTTTTTCCAGGGTTTTCTTTTTTTCCTTGTTTTTTTTTGTGCTGGGGATTGAACCCAGGGCCTTGTGCATGCGAGGCAAGCACTCTACCAACTGAGCTATATATCGCCAGCCCCTTCTTTTTTTCCTTTTTGTAGTGCAGATAATCTTGAACACAGGGCTTTGTGAATGCCAGGCAAGCACTCTACCACAGAGCTGCACCTGCCGCCCCAGGATCATCTTTATAAATTGCTTGGAAGTTTGTGATCACTGCAGTCTGTGCTTGCTTGCATGCATGTTTGCCCATATTCTGTTCCATATTAACCACTAATAGAATATTGTCAACTTGGGCTGCAGTTATGGCTCAGTGGTAGAGCACTTGCCTAGCATGTGTGAGGCACTGCGTTTGATCCTCCGTACCACATAAAAATGAATAAATACAATAAAGGTATTAAAAATGTATCTGTCTAAAAAAAAAGAATATTGTCAACTCGTGGCTAACTTTTAGTCTTATACCTTTGAACATAAACTGGTCTAGGACATACATAAGTTATTATTGTGTTTTCTGTGTTATACCAAATGAAGTAGATCTATTCTGGGAGGAGATCTACAAATGTGGACTCATACACTTAATTGCCAACCAGCATAGTTTCATTTTCATCAACCTTGAGAGCATTTTGAAATACCTATTTAGGATTAAATTCTGGAATGTGGCCAATAGGAAACCAAAGCTAACCCTGACTCCTCCCTTTCTTTTCAGGCTATGCTAACATTTTTCCCTAAGAAACATGATTTTACAAAATTGTAACTGAGTTTCCTGACAAAATCAGTGTCATGTGTCTTAATGTATATGTGTCCTACCTCTAAGATGTATAAAAATTCCTTAGAAATCTGATTCTAACTTGATCTTTTGAATCCATATATTCTAAGTCCTCATTATATTCTAGATGACTTGCCTATTAGATCAGATGTTGGCTCTGCTAAATCCTTTTTTTTTTGTTTTTTTGGCGAGGGTTACTGGGGATTAAACTCAGGGGCACTCAACCATTGAGCCACATCCCCAGCCCTATTTTGTATTTTATTTAGAGAAAGGGTCTCACTGAGTTGCTTAGTGCCTTGTTGCTGAGGCTGGTTTTGAACTCATGATTCACCCGTCTCAGCTTCCTGAGCCATTGGGATCACAGGCGCCACTCTGCCCAGCTTATTTATTTATTTTTTTAAGGTAGTGCTGAGAGATAGAACCCAGTGCCTCACACGTGCTAGGTGAGCGCTCTACCACTGAGCCACAAACCCAGCCCTCTAAAGCCTCTGACTTCAACTACTTCCTTTTTTAAGGTAGTGAAGTCTAAACTATTATTGACAGTTTGAGCTAACTACAGTTTATAATAGGCTTGTCTGCTAGCCACATATCAACAAACAGGAGCTTGTTTAAAGAAATTTCAATCCTCTTTTTAAACTTCTTCATTGTTTTTTTTTTTTGTGTGTGTATGTGATGCTGGGGATTGAACCCAGGGCCTTGTACATGCTAGATGAGCTCCCCACTGAGCTACATCCACAACCTAATGTCTTATTTGGAAAAAAAAACAAAAAAATAAAACAAAAACAAAAAATAAAAAAACCAGAGTAGGGAAGGGATGGGAATAGGAAGGAAGAAAAATGAATTGGGTATAACTTTCTTGTGTTCATATATGAATACATGACCAGTGAATCTCCACGTCGAGTACCAAGAATGGGAAGTTATATTCCATGTATGTATGATACGTCAAAATACATTTACATTGTCATGTAAACCTAAAAAGAACAAATGAAAAAATTAAAAAACAGAGTAGATCTTAATGGAAATAATTAGACTTGGTTATCCTATGTAAAAACTAATGAGAAAATGTTGTGGCCTAGCATGTATGAGGCCCCAGGTTCAACACCCGCTACTACCAGGATATAAGTCACCCATAGTATTGGTTGTATAATGAAATCATATGAAATCTTAGAAGTTGAAATAAGTTGTTAACAGGGAGCTCTTTACCTTAATGTTATGGTCCTGGGGAATGGTCTCTTAGTACTTCATAGATTCTGAAACTTCTCTCCTGAGATCCATGGTCTCATTCACTTTGACACATCTGATTACTATGGGCTCCAGAAGATAACCCTGGATTGTCAGGCTTATTTATATAAAGAGGCTAGACAAGTAAGTAAATGAATCAGTAAGTGATAGAGGTGGGGTAAAAGAAAGATCATAGGGAATGGTGGGGATTATGATAGCTTGTGTCTCCTGTTTAGGGGGGTGTTCGAGAATTGGCTATTGTTGCCATGAGTTGTCAGATCTTCTAGTTTTTCTCAAGAACTTGCAAATATGTATATTTTATATGAAATGTCCTAAATAAAACATGTCTATATGATGAATTTAGCTTGAGGGTCATGTGTTTACTCTTTGTGCTTTTGAATCTATCCTGAATGGTGAACCTTGTTTTTTGCTAAGCTTATTACCCTTATTTAATAAATAAAGGATAATTCCCTTAGGACAAACTCATAATATGGTTAATTTGTTCTCCAAAATGGACAAGATTCTACTCCCTCAAATTGTAGACCTGTTGAACGCTGAAAGTGCCCTTTGAGACTATGCCAGAGTTCTTTTCATTGTGCCGCAGACCCAGATTTTGAATCTAATTTTCAGCAAACAAGGGTTGGGCATGGTTATTGTACCTATACCTTGTATTAGCGATAGCATCATTTTGCCAGTGAGTGTAATGTAGCATGTTCTACGAAGCTAGATGACTCATAATAAAAAATCATAATCAAAATTATAATAAAAAATAGAGCTTTTTCTGAAGGATTTTCCTTTAAGAGTATCTTTGGTCACACAGTTTAAAACAGCTAGGATTGCTTATTTTGGAACATTTTGACTTAATTTGACTCTGTTAAATTTTTTTTTTTAATTACAGGCATATAGTTGGAAAGAGAGGGGACACTAGGAAGAAAATAGAAATGGAGACCAAAACTTCTATTAGCATCCCTAAACCTGGACAAGAGGGAGAAATAGGTAAGGCTCAGTATGTGTGTTACGTTTGTAATCACTTTTGCACCTGAATGGAGTAATGTAATTGAACTGAGGTGTTCAGGGACTTTATTCTCTAGGATCCAGTAGCAATTGGCCTTTTTATGATAGATCAGTATCAATCTTCCAAATGAGAAGAGATATAGACATCCTCCTTCAGATTTAATACCAGGGCCTTGACTTTATACTCGACCATGTGCTGATAAACTGAAGCTTCTAGATGTCCTTGTGCATTAGATTTCTTTTATGCTTTGGTAACTTGAAATGGAATTTGTGAATTGTTTCAAGTTAGACCTACAGAAAAACCAGTGAGATAAGAGAATATGAAACAAAGTTCAACCCTTTTTTAAAAAAAATATATTAGTTGTAGATGGACATAATACCATTCTTGTATTTCCTTATTTTTAATGTGGTGCTGAGGATCGAATTCAGTGCCTCAAACATGAGAGGCAAACGCACTACACCACTGAGCTACAACCCCGGCCCAGTTCAACCCTTTTAATATGTGTTCTCTATAAAGGTTTTTAATCTTGTTTTGTAAACTAGGAAGGAAATCATAAGAATAATGATGAAAATAACATAATCTGTTTCAAATATCGCTCAGATGAGCAAAAACAGTTCATTGATGTAAATCAAGCCATAAAATGTCTGTACTCAGTGTTATTGTGAATTAAAGGCCCAAACTTTTGTTTTCAGTGGCTTTGAGAGGCACTGTAGAGACAACATATTAAAAAACTCATTCTAAAATGACAGGGTTTTTTTCAGAATCAAAAAGGACAGTAGCCTCCAATAATCTATTTTCTTTCTTTTTTTTTTGAGATGGGGTCTTGCTGTGTTGCCCAGGCTAGTCTCAACTCCCTGTGCTCTGGTGATGCCCCTGGCTCAGCCAGTCTCCCCAGTGCTGGGACTGTAGGTACATGCCCCCATACCTAGCTACTAGTAATCCATTTTTCATAAACACTCAAGAGATTTATTACATTTTGGCAGAAAAAAATTACGAATATTCTTTTCATTTTGTGCTGTGTAAGAATAATTATCTTGACAGATAACTAGCAGTTGCTTTTAGAGTAATGTTGTTCAGAAGAATTTTCTTCGATGACCAGAATGTTCTATATCTACACTGTACAAACAGGAGCCCTTGGCATGTGACTATGAGTACTTGAAATATGGCTGAAGTGACTGAGAAACCAAATTTTTAATTTATTTACTTCTATTTAATTTAGCTTGTTGTATGTGGGTTCTCATATTGAGTAGTACAGGACAGAGTTTTTGCTGGTCCTTTGGTATAGTAAACAGACTCTAGTATAAGAACTTTTAATATCTTGGAAGGACTTTTATTAAAATAAATACTTGTTTTATTAGAATTGTAAGTATAAAAACTTAACTTTTTCTCTAAAGCCTAAGTTAAAAAAAAAGAATTTTTTTTCTTTTTTTGGTACTGGGGACTGAATCCCAGGAATGATCTACCACTGAGCTCTATTTCCAGCCCTTTAAAAAAATTTTTGTTTTTTTAAACGGGGTCTTGCTAAATTGCCAAACTGGCCTCTAACTTGCAATCCTCCTGTCTCAGCCTCCTGATACAGTGAAATTACAGGTGTGCACTATTGTGCCTGATTGAACATCTATTTTTACTTATGGTAGGTGTTCCCAGGAGGGGAATTGCTGGGTCATATGGTAATTCTGTGTTTAATTTTTTAAAGGAACTGTCAAACTTTCCCATATCAGCTATACTATTTTATTTGCCTATTAGCAATGTTTAAGGTTTGCTTTGTAGGTATTGAACTCATTTTTCTACTTCATTTGTTGGTCTTAAAGATACCTCTTTTTTTTTTTTTAATATTTATTCTTTTTTTTTTTAAATATTTATTTATTTATTTATTTATTTAGTTTTCGGCAGGCACAACATCTTTGTTTGTATGTGGTGCTGAGGATCGAACCCGGGCCGCACGCATGCCAGGCGAGCGCGCTACCGCTTGAGCCACATCCCCAGCCCCTTAATATTTATTCTTTAGTTGTAGTTGGACACAATACTTTTATTTTATTCATTTGTTTTTATGTGGTGCTGAGGATTGAACCCAGGGCCTTGCATGTACTAGGTGAGCTCAGCTCTACCACTGAGCCACCACTCCAGCCACCCCCCACCCCCCTTTTTTTTTTTGAGAATTTTAATATTTATTTTTTAGTTTTTGGCAGACACAACATCTTTGTTTGTATGCGGTGCTGAGGATCGAACCCAGGCCGCACACATGCCAGGCGAGTGCGCTACCGCTTGAGCCACATCCCCAGCCCATTTTTTTTTTTGATACTGGGAAAGACCCCATGGCCTCATGCATACTAAACAAATATTTTACCACTGAACTAGATTCCCATCTCCCTTTTTAATTTTAAGATTGGGTCTCTCTGAGTTGCACAGGCTGTCCTCAAACTTGTGATCCTTCTGCTTCAGCCTCCTGAGTAGCTGGGATTATAGGTGTGTACCACCATGACTCTTCAATATACTCTATTTTTAAACTTCATTCTGCTCAGATTGAATTTATTAGTAGTTTTCTTGGCTTTGGCCCTGTCCCTGTTCAGATGTATATGCACATTCAGAACCTTTTTAGTTCCCTAGAGATGATCTCTATCCCAAGCTGGTGGCCTTCAAGTGTTTTCACTTTTCTTTGCTTGCAGTGATCACTGGCCAGCATCGAAATGGTGTAATTTCAGCCCGAACTCGGATTGATGTTCTTTTAGACACTTTTAGAAGAAAACAGCCCTTCACTCACTTTCTTGCCTTTTTCCTCAATGAAACTGAAGTTCAAGAAGGATTCCTGAAGTTCCAGGAAGAAGTGCTGGAAAAGTGTTCCATGGTAAGCAGTAAGCAAAACAAAAAGCTAAAAGAAAAAGTCAATATAAAAAAATATAAAAATGGTTCATAATTGAAATAAGCAGAAAGATACAAACTTCTCTCACCATGAAAAGTAACTATTTCTGGGAGCTGGGGAGCAAGTGGCACATGCCTATAATCTCAAGCTACTTGGGAGGCTGAGGCAGAAGGGTCAGAATTTTGAGGCCAGCCTCAACAATTTAGTGAAACCCCATCTCAGACTTAGAACAAACAAATGAAAATGGCTGGCGATGTGACTCAGTGGTAGACTGCCCCTGGGTTCAGTTCTCACTTCTGAAGAGAAAAAAATTGTCATGAATATGTAAACAGTGAAGTGCTTATGACCAGGATAATAATAACAGATAATCCAGATTTAAAAACAAGTTTTAAAATTCCTTTTGAATATAGTTTTAGTTGATTTAAAAAATGAAGTTAAGATGGGCATGGTGGTATGTGCCTATAGTTCCAGCTACTTGGGAGGCTGGCAAGCTGGAGAATCTGAGTTCAGGTTTTGGGTAACACAGACCCCATCTAAATGAAAAAATAAAAGTTCATCAATTAAAAAGAAAGTATGGAAATAATATAGCTTATTATAGAAAATACTAATAAAAAATTATCTGTAACCTACCTCTAAGAGATGGTATTGTGGCATATTTTTTTCAAATATATGTATATGTATCAGTGTGTTTGTACACTCATATTTAAAAGATAAAAGTTGGCTTATACATGATTTTATGTTCTGCATTTTTGAAACATAGTATTATATCATGAACATTATTTTATCATTGAACAAAAACCTTAATATTTTGCTTTCTTTTTGGAGACTAGGAAGGAAATTATTTCAGTGATAATTAAAATCATCATCATCATCATCATCATCATCTGATTTTTCAGTTATTCAGATGAATTGATTTTATATTTTGAGTTGGGGTTTCAATATGTTGCTCAAGCTTAAAGTTGTAAATTCAGGTGATTCACCTCAACTTCCCAAGTCTGGGACTACAGATGTGTGCCTCCATGCCTGGCTCAGATGGCTTGATTTTTTTTTTTTGGTTTCATTATACAGATATGTAACTGTTTAACCTTTATTTTATGTTTCTATTATGTTAATTTCTATTTTCTTATTATTATAAATAATTGCTATAATGAGTAATCTCCATACATTATGATCTACGTACTTACTTAAATTCTACAGAAAGAGTATGTGTGTTTGAGATTTTTTTTATGTATACATATAAATTATCTTCAGGAAATTTTATAGAACCTTATACTTCAAATTAGAGTTTTGAGTTTCTTTTTCCTACTTTTGTTAATACTTGGTATTACCATTCTTACAAGGTTTTTACCTTGAGGATTGAACTTACAGGCACTTTACCACTGAACTTCATCCCTGGTCCTTTTATTTTTCGTTTTTGAGATAGTTTTGCTAAATTGTGAAGCTGACCTTGAACTTGTGATCCTCTTGCCTCAGCTTTGTGAATTGCTGGGATTACAGGCATTACCCCGTGCCTGGTTTGTATGACCCATTTTTAAGTGACTAATGTGGCATTCAGGTGCTAAAACAAGGCCATAGCTATAAGTCAAATGCTCAAATATGTAGAGAAATGTGGATGTTATAAAAAGTGAATCATCAGAACATCATTTTTCAAAGCAAGATGATTTCGGCTGGGCATGGTGGTGCACACTTGTAATCCCAGCAATTCTGGAGGCTGAGACAGATTTCAAGTTCAAAGTGAGCCTCAGCAATTTAGTGAGGACCTAAGCAACTCAGCAAGACCCTGCCTTTAAATAAAAAATAAAAGAGGTCTGAGAATGTGGTTTAGTGGTTAAGTGTCCCTGGGTTCAATACCTGGTACCAAAAACAAACAAACAAACAAAAAAAACCCAAGAGATGATTTCATTCTTGGTGGTAATGGAAGGTTGGGTAGATCAGGAACATTGAAGTGTCATATAGGCTGCTATTATTTTTTGGTGGACAGAGGCTTGAAAGTTTTGAAATTATTTTATCTTGTAAATACTCACCAGTTGAATATTCTTTGGAACGTTACAGATACCTCATTATGAGACAATTGAATTGAAATAAATTAGTCTTTTTTTTCTCTTTGTATTAAGTGTATGCTCACTTTTATTTTCTCATTTTTTTGGCTGCTGGCATGGGCTGACACAGAACAAATATTGGAAAGATTACTTTAATTTGGCCTGAATGAGATTATCCATAAATGTCATGCCTTAATCAGTCTGAAGTACTTCCTTCCTGCTTTTAGGAAGACTGCATACTGGCATGGCCTGCTTTTTGCTTTTACATCAGGTACTGATAACAGGAAGAAATAAGCACAGCATAAAAGAGGAAATAAGGGACCATTATCTACATTATATGGAAGGGATTTTAGTGATAATAGAATGACAGCAGATAGTTATAAAAGCCTGTAGGCATTTTCTAGTACTACTTTAAACTTAGACCTCCAATTTAGGTGAGTTTCCTTCTAGAAGCTTTGAAGAACATATGGAGTTGTTCACAAAAGTAGCAATTGTTTCCCATGTTGCATTTGGTCTGTTTTGGTTCCTCTGAATCTCACCTGACATCTCCGATGGAGTTTTATCATCTTTAAAATAGGGAAGTTCTCTTTATTCCCTTACTTAAGACAGGGGAAAAGGGTAACAACTCTTTTTGGAGGGGAAGGCAGGAGATGGGGTCTTGTTTTGCTGCCCAGTCTGGCCTCAAACTCACCGGCTCAAGTGGTCTTGCTACCTTAGTCTCCCAAGTACCTGGGATTGCAGGTATGCATCACCACTGCTAGCTAAAAACAGAAAATTTTAATTTTGATGGAGTCCATTTTTTAAAATTGTTTATGCTTTTTATGTGTCTAAAAAACTTTTATCATGGGCTGAGGTTATGGCTCAGCAGTAGAGCATTCATCTTGCATGTGCAATACCCTGGGTTTGATCCTCAGCACCACATAAAATAAATAAGTGAAATAAAGGTATTGTATCTAACTACAATTAAAAAAACAAAAACAAAACACCTTTATCACAAAGTTGTCAAGGTTTTTTCTTAAATCTAAACATGACAAACCTATGTTTTAACTTTTATATTTAGGCTTTTGATTCCTTTTGAGTTAATTTTCATGTATGGTGAAGAGTAAGTTTGAGTTTCACTTTTTTGCTTATGTGTCTATTTGTTCCAGCGCCATTTCTTGAAACAACTCTAATTTCACCTTTGATAACTTTGGTTTATTTGTCAGAAATCAAATGACTTTGTTTTTGTGGGCCTATTTCTGGACTTTATTCATGTATTTATTTTATACTAATACTATACAGTCTTGTTACTCTAGCTTTATAGTAAGTCTTCTGGTCTTAATAGTGTAAGTTCTCCAACTTTGTTCCTGTAGTATGCTGTTTTTAAGTCCTTTGGGTGTAGACCTAGGAGAGGGGTAGCTGGGTCAAATGGTGGTTCCATTACCAGTTTTCTAAGGAATCTCCATACTGCTTTCCATATTGGCTGCACCAATTTACAGTCTCACCAGCACTGTATGAGTGTACCTTTTTCCCCCACATCCTCGCCAACACTTATTGTTGTTTGTCTTCATAATAGCTGCCATTCTGACAGGAGTGAGGTGAAATCTTAGAGTAGTTTTGATTTGAATTTCTCTAATTGCTAGAGAATAATGAACAAAAATGATGAACATTTTTTCCTAAATTTGTGGATTGATTGTATATCCTCTTCTGAGAAGTATCTGTTCAGGTCATTGGCCCATTTATTGATTGGATTATTTGAGACAAGGTATCTAAGTTGCCAAGGCTGACCTTGAACTTGTGCTCCTCCTGCTTCAGTTTCCTGAGTTGCTGGGATTACAGATGTGTGCCACCATGCTTGGCAAAAACATTTTTATTTTTCATTGATAATAATTGAACATATTCATAGTGTGTAGTATAAAGTTCAATGTGTGGTGCACAGTATATAATAGTTAAATCATCTAACTGTCAGTCTGTCATTTCTTACATGTATTACATCTTTGTTTTGGAAACCTTCAGAATCCTTTCTACTACTTATTTTGAAATATTCAGTTAAAAATTGTCAACCATAGTTATAACACTGTTATGTAGAATATTAGAAGTTATTTCTCCTGTTCATTTGCACCCTGGTACCTGTCAACCATCCTTTGTCCATTCCTGTGGTTTTGATAACAAGATAATACTGACTGACTGATTCAAAATCAGATGAGTAAAATGAATTGGGAACGGTGCCTTGTATTTTATTAGAGAGTTTGTATAGATACTATTTCTTTTTAAAATGTTTGATAGAATTCATCAGTGAAGCAAACAAAATTTGGGAGTTTTGCAAGAAAGTTTTTTTTTTTTGTGTGTGTGTGTGTGGGAGTATAGGGGGATTGAATTTAGGGGTATTCAACCATTGAGCAACATCCCCAGCCCTATTTTTTTTTTTTTTTTCATTTTATTTAGAGACAGGGTCTCACTGAGTTGCTTAGTGCTTCACTTTTATTTAGGCTGGCTTTGAACTCTTGATCCTCCTGCCTCAGCCTCCTGAGCTGCTGGGATTACAGGCATGCGCCACCATGCCTGGTTTACAAGAAAGTTTTAAATTGCGAATCTAACTTCTTTAATTGGTTTTGTACGGTTCTAGTTATTTTTTTTTTTTTTTTTTAAGCAGTCCTGGGAATTGAACCTATAGCATTGTGTATGCTAGGCAAGGGCTCTACCAGTGAGCCATGCTCCCCTATTAGTTATCTGTTTCTTTTTTTTTTTTTTAATAACATTTATTTATTTAATACTTTCAGTTTTAGATGCACACAATACCTTTATTTTACTTATTTATCTTTATGTGGTGTTGAGGATTGAACCCAGTGCCATACACATGCAAGGTAGTGCTCTACCATTGAGCCAGCCCAGTTATCTGTTTCTTGAATGTGCTCTGGTAGTTTGTGTCTTTCCATTTGTTTAAGATTTTGAGACTTACTGGAATAAAGTTGTTCTTTTTTGTCCTTTAATGTCTACAAACTCTGTAGTGATATCCCTTTTTTCATTGTTGATATTGGTAATTTTATCCTTTCTTATTCCAATTCTTTTTATTTTTTTTTGAGGACTAGGGATTGAACCCAGGGGCATTTAACCACTGAGCCACATCCCCACCTCTTTTTTAAAAAATATATTTAATTTAGAAAGAGTCTTGTTGAGTTGCTTAGGGCCTTGCTAAGTTGCTAAGGCTGGCTTTGAACTCGTGATCTTCCTGCCTTAGTCTCCCGAGCCGCTGGAACTACAGGTTTGTATCACCAGGCCTGGCTAGTATTCCAGTTTTGTCTGTTTAGATGTTTATCAACTATATTGGTCCTTTTGAAAAACCTGGTTTTGGTTTATTTTTTCTCTGTTTCTTTTCTATTTCATTTATTTCTGCTTTTATCTTTATTACTGTATTTCTTCTGCTTAGCTTTGTCTTAATTTGGTCTTTTTTTCTTCTTAATGAAGAAACTTAAATCATTAATATGAAACATTTCTTCCTAGTGTAAGCATTTAAAGCTTTTTTTTTTTTCTCTCTGCATGTTACCTCTTATCCTCCAAATTTGGATATATTGTATTTTCATGTGGTTACAAATATTTTCTAATATTTCTAGTTTTGTGATCCTTTTTTGATCTATGTGTTACCTTAGAAACAATTGGAGCTTTTCATATTAATTTTTGATTTCTAATCTAATTCTCCTAGTTAGCTAGCATTCGGTTTATTTTTCTATAGTCTTACAAATGCATTTAGACCCATTTTCTGGTCCAGAATATGATCTGTCTTGGTAAATGTTCTATACCTTGAAAAAGATGTGTATTCTGATGTTTCTGAGTCAGGTGTTTGTCGTACTCATTCTGGAATGCTTTAACAGTAATCCTACAGACTGGGTGGCTTAAACAACAAATTTATTCCTCACAATATTGCAGGCTGGAAAGTCCAAGATGAGATGCCAGCCAGTTTGGTTTCTGGCTTGCAGATGGACATCTTCATAAGGTGGGACAGAGGGACTATTGGAGAGGAAGGGAGCTCTAGCCCATCAGAGGGCTCCATCCTCATAACCTAATTCAGCAGTAGAGTGCTTGCCTAGCATGTGTAAGGCCCTGGGTTTGATTCCCAGTACTGCAAAAATCAAAAAAGCTAAACCAAAACAAAGCAAAACAAAACTACGGTCCATATAATATCCTATAATCCTTTATCATTGTGTCTTCTGTAACTATATTTCTTTTCTATTTGCTTATTAATTTATGAGAGAGAAAATGTTAAAATTTCTAGCTAGTTTCTGATAATAATTGTGAATTCACCTACTTCTTTTCAGTCTATTGATTTTTTCATGTTCTCTTGATGAAATGATGCTTTTAGAATTATGAATTTTTTCTTTATCTCTGCATTGTTCTGAAGTCTACTTTTTTCTGATGTTAATATAGCTATTGCAGATTTCATTTGATCAGTATCTACATATTATATATAATTTAATTTAGAGAAAGTCTTGTTGAGTTTCTTAGGGCCTTGCTAAGTTGCAATATATATATATATTTCCATCCATTTTATTTTAACATATTTGTAACTTTATATGCAAAAACCTTCTTATAGATGACATCATATTGGTTTTGGATATGTTTCTTTGTTTTAAAATCTTAGCCTTGGTTGGTTATATAGCTCAGTTGATAGAGTGCTTGCCTCATATGCACAAGGCCCTGGGTTCAATCCCCAGCACCACAAAAACAAACAAACAAAAAACTTAGCCTCCAGAATCTCTGCCTTTTAGCTGGAGTGATTAAGCCATTTACATTTAATGTAGTTCTAGCTATGGGTAGGTTTAAATCTACCATCTTTCTCTCTCTTCCTATTTTTTTTTTTCATGGTCTGGGGATTGAACCCAGGGGTGCTTAGGCACTGAGCTATATCCCTAGGCCTTTTTATTTTTTATTTTAAGACATGGTCTCTCTATATTACGTAGTTTTTCTTTGAACTTGTGATCCTCCTACCTCAGTTTCCTAAGTAGCTGGGATTATAGGCATGTGCCACCATGCCTAGTTATGAATTGAGGGTTTTTTTTATTGTTTATCCTAGTTTCTGTTAATAAATTTGTAGTAATTCTTTGTTTTCTGTGTATAATCTATCTGCCTTTCTCCCCCACCCCTTATTGGAACAAATTTCAAATTTATAGAAAGTTGTAAAAAGATAGTATAAGGAATACCCATATGTGCTAATGCCATTGTGATCTAATACTGTCTTTTATAGCATTTCTCCCATCTAGTATAAGATCCAGAGTCAGGTCAGCCAATGCATGTAGTGTTTTTGTATGTGTTTCTGCAGTGCTAGGGTTAAACCCAGGTTCTCATACAGGATAGGTAAGTTCTCTACCACTGAGATACACTCCTAGCCTGTGTGTAGTTTTGAATCTCTTTAATCTGTGTGTGTGTGTGTGTGTAAAACTGGGGATTGAATCCAGAGATACTCTACCACTTAGTTACATCCCAATCCCCTTTTTATTTTAAGATAGAACCTTGATAAGTTGCTGAGACTGGCCTAGAACTTGGGGTCTTCCTGCTTCAGCCTCCCCAGTCACTGGGATTACAGATGTGTACCACTGTGCCTGGCATCTTATTATCTTCTTATACTAGGAACATTTTCATAGTCTTGGTGAATTTTATGCAATTAACAGTTTCAAAGAATACAGTCCCCTTCAACTTTTTTCCCCTAAATTTTGTGTTTATTTTATGCTTTCTCATGTTTAGCTTAAATTTATTTGTTCTTAGTAGAGTTCTATATAGATGGCATTGTGTCCTCAGGCTATCATATTTTAGGGACATAGAATGATAACCATCTGTCTGATTTCATAGGTGATGTTACACTGAGCGAAGATGTTGCCCAGTTTCTTCTAAGTATAATAACTATGTTTTACTTCTGTCTTTGCAACTAACAAGCAGTCAGTAGGGAGATGCTCAAGGCCATGCAGATATCTTTATCTTGATCAACATCTCCTCTTGGGTTTAGCATCCAAAGATGATTCTTGCCTCATCCATCTTCATTGTAAAATGATTATTGTCTTACTCTAGAGTTCTACTCCATATTTAGTACTCAGCTTTCTGTACTATTCGGTAAGGAGGTGACCTTCCTTTCCCCTTATTTATTTATATTTTTACAGTGCTGGGGATTGAACCCAGGACCTTCAACATGCCAGGCTTGCACCATTGAGCCATATTCCCCAGGCCCTTCTCTGCTCATCCTCTTCCGCTCCCCCCCACTTTTTGGTACTGGGTATTGTACATAGGGGAGCCCTACCACTAAGCTATACCCCCCGTACTTTTTGTTAGTTTATTTAGAGATGGGGTGTTGCTGAGTTGTGGAACTGGTTCAAACATGGCAGTCCTCCTGTCTCAGTCTCCCAAATTGCTGGGATTACAGGTGTCCACCACCACACCTGGCTTCCCTTACTTTAAAATTTTTATATTTATTATTGGTGTTATTTAACGGGTTTTTCTTTTTTTCAAATACTTATAATTTATTGCTTTTTAAAATTATTTTGGTGCTTAAATTATCTCAGATTTGTCTCTCAAATCTTTCCTGAATTTGCATCTTCCCTGGGTCTTTTTGTGCCTACTTTTGCTCAAATTCCTGTGTTATGTGGATGCTTGTATTATTACTTATTTTATTTTATTTATATATTTTTGGTACTGGGGATTGAACTTTAGGGGGCTTAACCACTGAGCCACATCCCCAGCTCCTTCATTTTGAGACAGGGTCTCTCCAAGTTGTTTAGGGCCTCGCTAAGTTGCTGAGGCTGACTTTGAACTTGCAATTCTCCTGCCTCAGCCTCCCTAGCTGCTGGGATTATAGGCGTGTGCCACCACGCCTAGCATGTAGCTGCTTTTAAATGTCTTGATTTCATTGAGTCTTTCCCCTGCTTCTTGGAACCTCTGTTCTATTGCATTCCTCTGCTCATGATCTTTTTCCCTCAGGTGCCCACCGGTTTGCAGCTCTCTTACCTTGCCATCATTCCCATTGCTCTGCCCTGGAGTCCCATTAGCCCTCCGAGTCTGCTGAAATAGAAACCAGTCCTCAGGCATACCCTAAATGATTCAAAATGTTGGGCAGTTTCTACTCTTTTGCTTTTATCCTGAGGGTGGAAGTGAGGCAGCTTCTCATTAGTGGAACAAGGTGGGGTGAGGGTGAGTGGAAATGTCCCAGAATTCCCTACCATTTTCAGGTGCGACTTTTTCTTAGACAGGTGTGTGTTTGGTTGTGGCAGCATCTTAACTAGTCTCTAGTCTCACAAAGCTAATTTGGTGTGTGTGCCATTTTTTTGGGTGTTTCTGCGGAGGAATGAGGGCCTGGAGCTTTCGAATCTGCTGTCTCACTGATGCCATTTCAGGTTTGGGTAATTTTCAGCTATTATTTCCTCAGATATCCTTTTCTCTCTTTTTGAGAAGGTGAATTTATTCTCCTTTATAGCTCATATCAAATATGTCAAATACTTGTGGGAATCTCTGGGGTGAAAGGTTCTTATGTTGAAATGCCAGTTTATTGTTTACATTTATACCCTACCCTTTGAGTTTTCCATTACTGCATATAAATTACCACAATTATCTCAGCCTTAAAATAATACCCATTTATCATCTCTTAGTTCTGTATTCTATAGTTCTGTTCAAAAGACTCAATGGGTTGGACTGAGGTCTCTGCTTAGGGTCTCACAAAGCTGAATTCAAGGTTGGGCAGCTTAGTGTATTACCTGGAAGTTTTGGAGAATTACTTTTAGGTTCATTCAGGGTTTTGGCAGAATTTAGGTCCTTGTAGCTGTAGATTTAAAAAAATTTTTTTTGGGGGGGTATTGGAGATTGAACCCAGGGGTACTTTACCACTGAGCCACATCCCCAACACTTTTTAAAAAAAATATTTATTTTTTAGGTGTGGGTGGACACAATACCTTTATTTTATTTTTTTATATGGTGCTGAGGATTAAACCCAGTGCTTCATGCATGCTAGGTGAGCACTTTTTCTCTGAGCCACAACCTCAGTCCCCTCCCAACACTTTTTATATTTCATTTTGAGTCAAAGTCTTGCTAAGTTGTTTAGATCCTTGCTAAGTTATTGAGGCTGGCCTTGAACTTGCAATCTTCCTGCCTCAGCCTCCCAAGTTGCTGGGATTATGGGGTATGCCACCTCATCTACCTTTGTGCCTATGGATCTGAAGACCCTGTTTCCTTGACACATGGCCATCCTGGCTTCTATTAGGACCTTACTTGTGTGTGTCTCAAGTCTTTGCCACCAACCAAAGACTCGGCTTTTTAAAGAGTTGATGTATCTATAGATCAGACTCATGGGGATAATCGTCCTCCTTTAAGGTCAGGTGAACCATATAACCTAATCATAGGATTGATGTCACATTCACAGATTCCACCCAGAATTAGAGGGAGTAAATTATCACAGCAGAGTTTTGGGGGGTCATTCTGAGAATTCTGCCTAGCGCAGCTGTAAGTGTTCATTGTGTAATATTGTTGTGAAGGTCACATTTTTGTTATAGTAGACAGCTTTTCTACTCAGGTCTCATCCTATCTTTCTGTCACCCTTCCTTGAACTTCTCCTTTTCTTCCTTTCAAGTAGCTGGCCTCTTTTCTGTCTTTGTAACATGCTTGTCCTTGACCTTACCCTTGACACCCCAGGAAACTGAATTTACCTTTTCTAAAATCATTTCCTAAAATTACCTTCCTTTGTGCTCATCAGTTATATAAGAAATGTTACTTGACTACAGACATTATCACTGTGATCCCTGTGCTTCGCTTCCTGAAGCCCGAGTATTTAATGTGGGATTTAGCTGCTCACAGACATTGGTAAAGTGTTTTTCATCTTTGTGATCTGCAGATAAACGGCATCTTATTTTTTCATGCTTTCCACTGTCACATTAAGATTCAAAGATGTCTCACTGTCTGCAGGTTCAAGAAGTATATTATAGCCCTGTATCTCTCTCAATCATCCTATAGCTAGTAATGCTGCTATAATTCCACTTTATCTCACAGCAGGGTCCAGCAGAGAGCGCATCAGTAATGAAAAACAGTAATTCAAAACTGTGTGTGGTGGAGCATTCCGAAGGCTTATAGATCTGTCTGAAGCAACAGGGGACTTCTCAGGCTGCTAGAGAACCAGAATAGGTTATAGCTCCAAAGACTATATAATTCTGCTCACATTGTAGTGTGAAGGCTAACACTGGCAGAAATGGCTAATAGGTCTGGGTTCCACCTCAACTCCTCCAGATGGGATTATTTTTTCCTGGTTAGGACTGTTCACTGAAGAAGAAAATTCTATATAAATACTTAATGTATAATTTGAGAGTCTTCATACACAAAGGGAATTGCAGGATTTGTAGGTATCTTATGAACTAATTTAGAATGAAGATGATATAATTGTCTTTGGTTGTAAGAAAACTTGAGACTTCTGAGTTCTGATGTTGGGTAGAAAATTAAGAAAAGGACCCAGAAGTGGTAGCTAATGCCTGTAATCCCAGCAACTTTGGAGGCTGAAGCAGGAGGATCACGAGTTCAAAGCCAGCCTCAGCAATGGCAAGGTGCTGAACAATTCAGTGAGACCCTGTTTCTAAATAAAATAAAAAATAGGGGGGCTGGGATTGTGGCTCAGCGGTAGAGCGCTCGCCTAGCACGGGCGGGTTCGATCCTCAGCACCAAATAAAAATAAAGGCATTGTGTTGTGTCCATCTACACCTAAAAATATATACATATATATTAAAAAATAGATGAAAAAAAATAGGGTTGGGAATTTAGCTCAGTGGTTGAGTGCCCCTGAGTTCAATCCCCAAATCCCCAGTACCCCCCCAAAAAAAAAGAAAGAAAGGAAAAGAAAAGGAGATGTTTATAAGATTTATGTATTTGCCATTTGGATGAGATCGTAGTTATGAGCAAGTTTTTGTTTTTTAATTCATTTGTATACTTTATTAAATGCATGCCATTTGCTAGGTAGACAATTTAATGCTTGCATATTATTTAGTACATACATATTATGTACAAACAGTGGACTCTGCCTTTAAGATTCCCATAGTTTTAGTTGGGGAAATAGACTTTCCAAGAATAGTTTACAGTATTGTGAGGTGAGTACTATTGGAGGTGAGTGCATTGGCATCCAGAGGAGAGTCTGTGTAGCGTTGGAACAGGCTTGCTAAGGGAGGTGACACCTGCTTGGGGTCTTGAAGGAAAGGTAGGAGTTTGTGCCAGGTCAGCAGAGGGTAGTGATGAGCATTTTGGCGCTTATGAGGTGTTGAGGGAGGGTGAGGAGTTTGTTAAGAGTGAAAAGTGGATAGCTAGGGAGGAGGTGGGAGTTAAGAGTGGAAAGGTAGATGGCCTTCAGGTTGTGAAGGTCTTATAGAGATGGTGAGGAACTTGTAAAGATTTTAAGCAGGGACTAATATGGCAAATTTAGCATTGTAGAAAAATAATTGTGAGGTCAGTGTGGAGGATGTGTTAAGGGTAAAGGAGCGGATACCAGAGGCTGGTACCAGTTAGGAGCCTATTGAAAGAAAGCAGGGTATGCCGTATATTCAGGAGGGGATATATCCCATAGTTATTTTAGAGGCTTTCTCTACAGTAGGGAAGTTAGTAGTACTTATAGTGTTAGCAGGAAGAGTGAATTAGTTAATAAGTTTAAGATGTTTAGAGCACAACACATAGTTAGTGCCGAATAAGCGTTAGGTGGTATTATACTCATTATAATATTTGTTATACTACAAAGAACTTGTAATAATCCCATGGATTATAGCAGGGAGATGAGGGAAAACATGGCATCAAGTAGCAGCTGAGGCACCAGGGGTGTCTCTCACCTAGCATCCATAGGGCCCTGGGTTTGATCCCTAGTCCTGGGTTGGGTGGGGGGAGGCACCCGAGAATCTACCTTGAATTAGGTTGTTGATTGTATCTATCACAAAATTTACAGTGATCAGTGTCTGTATTTGGGAATAAATGTAGGTTGGTAGGTACATTGTTAACTATGGCTTTCAAACAGTTTGTTGAGGCTTGAAAAAGTAGGCTTAAATCTTTATTGTGCTTAAGGAAGGTAAATGGGTACATCCTAGTGAAAAGAGGTGCTCTTTACACCTCTGTGATGGGTGAAGATTTGGAAAATGCATGAGGAAGTTCTTTTTTCTGGTCATTACAAAAGATGATACTTGAATATTTGTTCTTTGTTGTTAAAAAACTCTCTGCTTTCTTGTAACTATGTTTGAATGATAGAATTTTTAAGCCAGAAGAATCAAAACTCTTCTGAAGCTTTATACAAATTAACAAAGTATTTCATTAGTAACACATAGTGACTCTCAAATCAAAGTCATCTTTCCTTCTCATTCTTAAAGAATAATGCAAATGACTCAGCAGAGCCCAGTTGAGCTCCCAGAGTTGCTTAAAAAGAGAGAGAAGATAGTACTTGTTTAGTGTTGCATAGTAATTTAAAAAGCAAGAAGAGGAGTAAACCTGTATTTATTCCATACTGCTGTGTGCCGGAGACTTCACGTATTTTTCATTTAATTCTCAGAACAAAGCTGATATGGAAATAGAATCTACTTTATAGAGGATGAAATTGAGTTTCAGAGTAGCTCAGTAACTCACCTCAGGTCACACTGCTGATAGGTGGCAGAATTGGAACTTGAATATAGACTTGTTTGGTTGCAAAACCAAATGCTCTATTCACCACTCTTATTATTTAAGTAACTCACTTGCTTTATTTAAGTAACTTTCAGATGTGAATGAGGTTTATATCCCTTTCCCAGAGTGGTTTTATGGAATTTGGCATTGAAATAATAAGGAAAAGAAAATATAATGAGCAATAGAAAATACAGTGAGCAAAACCATGAAGATTCTCCATGGTTTATTTCCTCTTTTTCCTCTTCTTCCTCTCATCCACCCTCTTTTCTTCCTCTTCTTTATTTCTTTTTCCTCCTCCTCCTCTTTTCTTCAGATTGAACCTGGGGTGCTCTACCACTGAGCTACACCCCTAGCCCTTTTCATTTTTTATTTTGACACAGGGTCTTGCTAAGTTGCTGAGGGTCCCACTAAGTTTCTGAGGCTAGTCTGGAACTTGATACCTTCTTGCCTTAGCTTCCTGAGTTGCTGGAATTACAGGTGTATACTGTCTGATTCCTTTTTTTCCTTGCTTAGAATATCAGGAACTGGATTGGTGAATCCTTCAAAATTCCTATTTTGTTAGCAAGACTTACTTATGGATTTTTGTAGGATGATTTTTAAAAATTTATTGGACCTTTGACTTAGAAGTTCAATAGGCTATCTCCCTTATTTTATGGAGGAGGAAACTGAGTCCTAGAAAAGTGAAATGACTTGCCTAATTATGGCTACTTTGTAACAAGAGTTGGAATTAAAACCTAAGACTATATTTCAGGTCAAGGCACAAACCTTTGTTATACTGGGGATTCCTAAAAGATGATGTATGTGTATATAACTTGAAGATTATTATTTCTTTTTTGTTTTTGGCAATTCTCATGTACCATCAAAAGCAAAGTGCTATAAATTATTTACAGTATGGGTGCTACACATTTGGATCAGATTCTTAGAAGTTCTTTTCTTAACAATCATGTTAATGGAGCATGACCTTATGGTCCAAGTCTGAAGAAAGACTTCCCTTCTGCTTGCTGACAGCCCTGGCAGATGCACCTACACTATGTTCCTGTCTGTGTGAAAAGGGTGGTTGAACTTTAAGGAAGCAGAGCGAATGCTCCATGGTGGGCTGATCCATACTACTATTTATTGACTTTCCCCTTAGGCTTGACATTTTTAGAACTACATTGCCTGCAGTTCTGCCTCAGTGGGTCCCAGAGTGCTGGATTGAATGAAAAATCAGTGAAGGGCCTGTGTGATGATGTGATGATTGCTAGTGGTAAATCATAAGCTGCAGTTTGATTATACCTGGGACTGCTGAGTCAAGACATGACCTTGAGCTCTGAACTCTGTCTGACTTAGGCCTGCATGCAAGTTTTCTGTGGAGGTAGTTTTCAGACGCAAAAGCTTTCTTTCTTTCTCTTCCCCACCCTTAGATAAGACCTCATATAGCAAATAAAGAAACTGAGGCTTGGAGATGTTATGACTTAGCCATAAAGAAGCATATTTATTTTCATCTTGACAAAACTGCCCTAGGAAATTCCTGTTACTTCATTCTTGACTTCTTTCTACTGGATACAAGGTCAATACCATTAGAATTTTCAGGCGCCAGCCTGGGTGGCCAACCTAATGGAGCAAAATAGTTCCAGCTTCAAATAATGGTGAACTTGGAGCAGGGCCCAGTGTAATTAAGCCCCTGGAGTAAAGAATTGATATTGGTCTTTATTTCACTGAACAGGCTTGTGGCAGGAATATGATATATTCTGAGCAAAGAAACAGTGGCTCTAGAGATTCAAACTTGAAAACAAATTGTCTTTTCTCTTACATTTGCACTTAGAGGTTTATTTGTGTTTTTAAAATAACACACATCAGAAGACTATACCAGATAAGCTGGGTGGGGTCTCAACTACTTGGGAGTCTAAGGCAGGTTTTCACACATTTGAGGCCACCTTCAGCAACTTAGTAGGACTGTATCAAAATAAAAAAGGGTGGAGATGTAGCTCAGTGGAAGAGTGCTTGCCTAGATGTGTGGAGCCCCGGATTCAATACCTAGCACCACAAGAAAAAGAAGAAAAGACTATGCAGAAACAAATGGATGCATTTATAACTAGCAGGCAGGCTGGGAGAAGTAACCTGACTGTTACTCCATACTTCCTCATCTTGCCTGTCTTCTTGCCTTGAAGGATATTCATGTCCTGACTTTTCCGACATCACACACATCCTTAGTTTTGTTTTATCACTCAAATGTATATCTGAAAAAATGCCTTGTAAAACTTTGTTTTTGATTGAACCCTCGGTGGTCTACTGTTGAGCTACATCTGCAGCTCTTTTAAAAAAATATTTTAATTTTGATACAGGGTCTCACTAAATTGCCCAGGTAGCCTTGAACTTGTGATCCTCCTGCAACAGCCTCCCAATGCCTGTGATTACAGGGCTCGGTTTAGAAAATGATTTGTGCATTTGTATGAAAGTTGGGTGAGAAGAGCATATGGCTTTGGAGGGCCATCGCTTTCTTTCTTTCTGAACTACTCTAGAGTGAGTTACATATGTCATGGCCCTTTATCCCTAAATACTTCAATATATACTTCTCAAGAATAGGAATCTTTTAATTTAGTAACTGTAAAGTTCTCAATAAACTTAACACTGATAGTTTTACCGTTCACATTCTAATTTTGTCAATTGATCCAGTCATGTCCTTTGTAGCATCCCCCCTCCACTACAGGATCCAGTCTAGGATTATGTTTTGTGTTTACTCATCATTAGTTTCCTTGAATCTGAAACATTTATTTTGTCTTTCTATTTTTGGGTTTTTCTGATATTTCCTCATGAGTAGACTTAGGTTGGGAATGTCTGCGTGAGTACTGCGTAAGTGAAGAAATCTCCTTCTCCTGGTATATGACGCACTTTATTGGTGATGATAATTTTGACCCCATCTAGTGAAAGGATTGACTAATTTCATCATGTATAGTTACCACTAATTTTCCTTTCAGCACATAAGCAATTTGTGGGGAGACATTTTAAGACTAGGCAAATATTTTACTCAATAAAATTTCCCCTTAGGTTTAGCACTCTGTAATGATTCCTGCCTTTTTTGCTATATGTCTGCAAAGTTACGATTTTCCAACTCCAATATTTTTTCGTTTTCTTTTCCTGTTCTGTTCTTCTTTCTTTCTCTCTTTTTTCCTCTTGAAGCACTGGAGATTGAACCCAGAAGCACTGTAACTACTGAGATACATTACCAGCCTTTTTAATGTTTTGAGACAGGGTCTCACTAAGTTGTCAAGGCTGATCTCAAACTTGAGATCCTCCTGCCTCAGGCTCTAGAATAGTTGGGATTATTATAGGTAAGTGCTCCCATACCCAGCCAGTGTTTTTTCTGTTTATCACTTGGCATTCAGTATTCTGCCTTAATAATAACCCTCTCTTCTTATCTGTTATCTATCTTATCGGTTAATGATGCAGAATTACATATTTCTACTTTCAAATAGCTTATGAAATTATTGCATTTGCTAATTATCGTAGTGCTCACACTGTTCCTTATTTAACCAGTGGGGGCCGCTTAAAGCTGGTTCCTTTGTTGGCAACATGCTTTTGTTGTTTTTTTTCCTGGCATTTTCATACTTTTCTGGTGTAACAAGGTGTTCTAGGCTTATCTTTCCCTGCTGCAGCCCTGGAGTCATCCACTTCTCCATGAACCCCAGGTTCCTTTTAGTAGGAAGTGGTACCGGAGACCAGAATATGAATATACTGAGGCTGTCTTTTAGTTCTTTCAGTGGATAGATCTAGGAAATATATGTATGTATATGTACAAAAAATGTACATATTTTTATGTGCATACACACACTTACATGTGCATGTATTTATGCGTGTATACTTTAGAAATCAGGAGTTTACAAAGTTGGCCCCAATCTTAGTTCATTCCCACAGGGTCTTTCTTGCTCTCCTCCATTCTATATTTGTATGTCCCTCCCTCCACAGTAAGCATCCTGGCTTCCAACATCATCAACATCTTTATTCATTTACTCAGTCCCATGATGCATATAAAATAGTTTTTATTTGGTTTTCCTATACTTCCCTAAGAAATAAACCTACAAAAAAATCTCAGGAAAAAAAATTCAGGGCTTGTTTGTAGTTTTTACCAATATCTGCTGAAAACTGAGAAATGAAGAATATTGTATTCACTATTTTTTTTTTTCTCCCTGTACTGGGGATTGAACTCAGGGTCTTAAACATGCTAGGTAAGTGCTCTACCACTGAGCTATATCTCTAGCCTTTTAAAATTTTATTTCAAGTTAGGTCTCACTAAGTGGTCCAGATTGGCCTTTAAGTTGTGATCCTTCTAACTTAGCCTCCTGAGTAGCTGGGATTATAGGCATATGACACTGTGCCTGACTTCATTTCTTTTTTTAATCAGTGAAATTTCACATCTTTTCATGTTTAAATCATTGATTTTTTAAAAACAGTTCTTATATGTTAGGGATATTAGCCCTTTATCTTTTTTGGGGAGGGTGGGTACTGGGGATTGAACTCAGGGGCATTCGACCACTGAGCCATATCTGCAGCTCTAGCCCTTTGAGATAATTTTTTTACTTTATGATTTTTTTTTCCTGTGTAACAAAGTTTTCCTTCCTTCCTTTCTTTCTCTTTTTTTGTGATAACGGATTGAACCCAGGGCTCATCCTTGCTAGATTGTATTATCTACATGCTCAGCCCTTTTTGAATTTTTAAAAATTTTGAGATGGGATTTCACTAAGTTGTTGAGACTGACTTTAAACTCGTGATTCTCCTGCCCTCAGCTTCCCAAGTAAGTGGGATTATAGGTATGTACCACCATATCCTGCTTAGTCAAATTTACCAGTCTTTTATTGCAACTGGAATTAAAATGTTAGTTTGAAAGCTTTTTTCTACCTTCAGATAAAGGAAGAATTTGTGTTTTTTTCTGATACTTGTGTTTTTCAGTTTTTTACATTTCAGTCTTTGATTTGGAGTTTATTCTTGTGTAAAATGCAAAGATGGATATAATTGTGTTATTTTTCCAAATGGCTGTCTAATTGCCTGAACATAATTATTTGTAGGGATGTAGCTCAATGGTAGAGTGCTTGCCTGGCATGCCTGAGCCCTGGCTTCTATCCTTAGTGCCTCAAAAAACAAAACACATTTGTCCCATTGATTTGATGTGCCATCTTCATCAGATTTTCAGTGTAATCATAGTATTTTTAACTTTATAGGTTGAAAAACCTTTGGAAAGTCATTAGATCAAATAAGATACAACCACATATAAAGTATTCAGTAAGGAGAACTTCCTGAGTTATAGGTGATAATTTGCTTCAGGGTTGTTAGGATGCTTTTAGAAAAGAAATGGCACAGACACATATTTATATATAATAGCTTTATTGAGGTGTATTTTAACATATCATAAAATTTACCCATTTTAAGTATAAAACTTAGTGATTTTTAGTAAATTTACAGAGTTGTGCAGTCATCACCACAATCCAGTTTTAGAAGATTTCTATCACCCCAGAAAGATCCCTTGTGCCTTTTTGCAGTCCCACACTCACCCTAGGCAACAGTTTATCTACTTTTCATTTCTGTGGGTTTACCTTCTCTGGACATTTCAAATAAATGGAATTATATAATAATTTATTTTTTTAAATCCGGCTTTTACTTAACATATTATTTTAATGTTATCTATATAGTTGCATGTAGTTGATTACATTTTTTGGATGAATAGGATTCTATCTTTTGCTTATATTACATTTTATTATTAATTATTATCATTAATATGGTTATGTTACATTTTATTATTTATTTGCCATCTGGATATTTGGATTATTTCTACTCTAGGGCTATCATAAATAATACTGTTTATGAAATTCCTTGCAAGCCTTTATGTATCCTTTGTTTTTATTTCATTGGGGAGAATCTACAAGTGAAATGCCTGGGTTGCACTGTAAACTTATGTTCAACTTTTTGAGTAATTGGTGAACAATTTTCCAAAGTGTCTAATTTTACATTTACATGTTACATAACTTAGAAACTGCTTAGTTTCTCTAAATCCTTATTGTTTTCATTAACTTTTTCATTGCTGGGACCAAAATACTTGACAAGAACAATTTAGAGGAGAAAAACTTGATTTTTCGCTCAGGGTTTCACAGGTTCAGTCCATGGTCAGCCAACTCCATAGCTCTGGGCCCAAGACAGAATATCATGGTGGAAGGGTGTGGTGGAGGAAAGCAGCTCAGGAAGTAGAGAGAGAGCTTCACTCATCAGGGATAAAATATAAACCCAAGAGTCATGATCCCAGTGACCCCCCTCCTTCTGCCACATCCTTCCTGCTCAGTAGCCACCCAGTTAATCTATATCAGTGGATTAATCCACTGATTAGGTTATACTCTCATAGTCCAACCATTTTATCCCTGAATATTCCTGTATCTGTCTCACACGTGAGCTTTTGGGGCACCTCATATCTAATCATAACACTTTTCCACACTGGCTGTTGTTGTATCTTTTTGATTGTATTTTATAGTCATTCTAGTGAGTGTGAAGTGATATCTCACTTTGGTTTTGAGTTACATTTCCTTATTGACTAATGATGTCAAGCACCTTTTTATGTTCATTAGTAATTCATATATCTATTTTCTTTGGTGAAATTTCTATTTATGTTTTTTCCTCACTTAAAATTTGGATTGTGTGTCTTTTTATTACTTAATTATTTTTTTCTCTTTTTGTACTGGAAATTGAACTGTTGTGTGTTTTTTAATTTTTAAAAAAATTTTTGAAATTTAATAATTTTTTGAAACAGAGTCTCACTAAGTTGCTTAGGGCCTCAATAAGTTGCTGAAGCTGGCTTTGAACTTGGAATCCTTCTACCTCAGCCTCCTGAGTCATTAGGCTCACAGGTGTGTGCCACTGTCCATCTTATTATCAAATTATTAAGAATTTTTAGCCAGGCACAGTTGATTGCACCTATAATCCCAGATACTCAGCAGGTTGAAGTGGGCGGATTACTTGAGCCCTGGAGTTGAGACTAGCCTGGCCATCATAGGGAGATCCTGTATAAAAGTTAAAAAAAAAAAGTTTATATTTATTATGATTTGTAAATACTTTTTTCCCCAATGTTTTTCTCTGTGACTTAACTTTTCATTTTCTCAGTGATGCCTTTTGAAGCACAGGTTTTTATTTTTTTTATGGTACTGGGAATTGTACCCAGGGCCACTCTACTGCTGAGCTACATCCCCATTCCTTTTTAATCTTTTAATTTTGAGACAGGGTCTCACTGATTTGCTGAGGCTGGCCTCCAAGTTGTGATCATCCTGTCTTGGCCTCACGAATCTCTGGGATTGTAGGTGTGTACCACCATGCCCAGGAAAGCACAGGTTTTTCTTTTCATCAAGTTCAATTTATTTGTTTTTTTCTTTAATGGGTCATGGTTTTGGTGTCATATTTTAGAAAAGAAAGATTAAAACTACTTTTCTCCTTATAAAATTTGATTTCTTTTATACCCAGAACTAATTTAGTGATTAGACCCATTCATCATGTGAGTGTTGCTGAAATACGTGAAGACTTGCTTCTCAGACTTACTTGCCTCTCATTGGTGGTTCTGTTTTCCAACCTCCTTTGGGCAACTGGCAGGCTTTGGGGCCTGACCACCTGGGTTTGACTTTTTTATTTCATCCCTTCTCAGCATAGCGACCTTGGGAAAGTGGCTTACTTTGTCACTGCCTCAGTTTCCTGGTTGATAATAGTACTCAGAGTACATCTATAAAGTGTATAGAAGATGCCTGGAGCAGAGTAAGGACCCAACAAATTAGCCATTATTAGGAGAGCAATTCTCAGTGCTCTTTGGGATGGGTTTGTGCATATTAGAATCATTTGTGGGAGCTTTGCATGCCTTTTCTAGAGTGACATGTTGTGCCTGGGGTTAGAGCAGCTGAGTGATAAGCCTTGCACTTAGCCTTCCTTGACACTTTTAAAGCTGATTGTTTTTTAAAATCACTTTCATTAAAATGAAGCAATTTGGGTTGATGTGTGGAATCACAAAACTCTTCATCAGATTTAAAAATAGCTCAAGCTCTATTAACACATAGAAAATGAATAATCTATTAAGTACTGTTGCCAAGGCAAAAATTAGGCAGTAAATTTAGGCAAGCCAAGAACAGGATGCACACTGTCTGTGTGTTTGATAAATACATCTCTCTCTGCCTTTGGGGTGTTTTTTTTTTTTTTTTTTAAACGAGGCCAGAGATCTGATTAGGGAACTTGCAATTCAAAGAATTCCTGCTTTGCTCACATTAGAGGATAGTCTCAGCTTTTTTCTGGTTTTCATTTACAGAAGGAGATAATGATATTTGAGACTTACCTGCTTTTTAAAAAAATATTTTTTTAGTTGTATCTCTGCTATTTATTTATTTATTTTCATGTGGTGCTGAGGATTGAAACCAGTGCCTCACGCATGCAAGGCAAGTGCTCAACCAGTGAGTGACAGCCCCAGCCTGAGACTTACCTACTTTTAAAAGGGATTCGTGATCTGATATGTTCACTAGTGTAAAAATATATATAAAAGCCAAACATAGTGACACATCATAGTCCCAGCTACTCAGGAGGCTGGGAAAGGAGGATCACTTGAGTGCACAAGTTCAACATCAGCCTGGGCAACATAGTGAAACCACATCTCAAAAAAGGGAAAGAAAGAAAAACATGTAAAGAACTCTTAAAACTTGACAATAAAAAGACAATTTAAAAATAGACAAAGGAGGGGCTGAGGTTGTGGCTCAATGGTAGAGCACTTGCATAGCATGTGCGAGGCCCTGGGTTCGATCCTCAGCACCACATAAAAATAAATAAATAAAATAAAGATATTAAAAAATAGACAAAGGAATTAAATAGATATTTCTTCAAAGAAGGTATACAAATGTCAATTGGACACATTGAAAAATGTTCAACAGGGGGCTGGAGATGTGGCTCAAGCGGTAGCGTGCTCGCCTGGCATGTGTATAGCCCGGGTTCGATCCTCAGCACCACATACAAACAAAGATGTTGTGTCTGCCAAAAACTAAAAAATAAATATTAAAATTCTCTCTCTCTCTCTTTAAAAAAAAAAAAAAAGAAATATGTTCAACAGCATTGGTCAACACATGATATAAGTCAAAACTGTGACAGTATCACTTCACAGTAGAATGGCTGTAATTTTTTTTTTTTAAGGAAGTTAATAAGTGTTGGTGGACGTGGAAAACCTTATATATATATACATTGTTACTAGGAGCATTGCGACAACTGTGGAACATGGTTTGGTGGTCCTTAAAAAGCTAGACATAGGGTCGAGGGTATAGGTCAGTGGTAGAACATATGCTTAGCATGCTCACGGGCCTGGGTTCAATTGCCAGCACCAAAACAGAAGAGGAAAAGAAGAAATTTAAATAGAGAATTACCATGTGACCTAGCAGTTCCACTCCTGGGTGTGAGCCTGAAGAACTTGAAAATATTTGTCAATGCAGATAGTTGTACACACGTGTTCATAGCAGCACTATTTATAATAGCCAAAAGGTGCAATATCCCAAATGCCCATTTGGGATGAATTTACAAACAAATAGTGGTATATGTGTAACACTAGCATATTATTCAACCCTGGAAAGAAATGAAATACTTTCACATAGTTACAATGTGGATCTACCTGGAAAACATCATGCTAAATAAAAGAAGCTAGTCACAAAGATCACATATTGTATGATTCCCACCCCCCACCCCTGGCTTTTTTTGCTATATTCAGAATAGGCAAATCCAGAGAGACAGAAAGCAAATTAATGGTTACTAGGGATGGGGAATGGAGAGGGATTATTTACTTAGTGGATACAGAATGTTTTGATGGGTGATGAAAAGCTTTTTATTTATTTGAAACTAAAGAAGAACTGGCGGTAACATTGTGAATTTTTTGAACACTACTCAATTATACACTTTAAAGTGGTTAATTGGGTGTTAAACAAATTGTACCTCAGTAAAAAAAAACAAAAGATACATGAGGTGTACTTGTCTTTTCTGCTTCCTAGAGGCAAAGTTATTAAAGGACAGGGAATGACAATGCCAGGAAAAGATGACCATGTTTGATGTGCCAATTCCATTATCTAAATATTTCTCCAAATTCATTTTTCACTCATCTTTTTGCCTGGTAGAATTTACTCTTTCTTTGTTTGTTTGTTTGTGGTGTAAGGCATCAAACCTAGGGTCTCAATCTACCACTGAGCTATGTCCTGAGCCCTCAGAATTTATTTTCAGTACAAAGTATTATACCTGAAAATACTGTAATATCTACTAAAAAATGAAATAGTCCTTTTTTTTTTTAATAAAAAGTATGTTACTCTTTGAGGGCACCCATTAAAAAGGTCCACTTGCCCTGATACTAATAAAGCTGGTAAGGACCAAAAGATATTCTTAAACCTACATTTAGATGGTGTTTTGTTTTTCCTGGGCCAAGCCAGTTTATCAGGCTAGTGTTTCCTTATTTATTTGTTTAGGGTGCTGGGAACTGAACTGAGGGCCTTGCACACACACTAAGTAACAATCTACCATGGAGCAACATGTCTAATCCCTGAGCACTTTTTTCTCTCCAGTACTGGGGATTGGACTTGGGTGCTTTACCACTGGGTTACACCCCACCCTAGCCATTCCTATTTTTTCTTTTAGGGTGGGGTCTTGCTAAGTTTCTGAGGCTGGCCTGGCAATTATGATCCATCTGCCTTAACCCTCCAAGTAGCTGTGATTACAGGTGTGTACCACCACATCTGGCTCTTAAGTACTTTTTTATTGAGGTAAAATTCACATAACATTGAATTAACCATTTTAAAGTAAACAGTTCAGTGGCGTTTAGTACATTTATGTTGTGTAACTATTAGCTCTGTATTGTTCCATAACATTTTTATCACCTCAAAAGGAAATCCCATATCTGTTAAGCATTTGCTCCCTAATCACCTGGTCTCTAGAAACCACCCATTTGTGTCCTGTCTCTGTGTATACCTCACGTAGATATTTCATATAAATGGAGTAATACAACATGTGTTCTCTTATGCCTGGCTTCTTTCATTTAACATCACGTTTTCAAGGTTTATTCATATTGTAACATGTATCAGTACTTCACTCCTATTTGTAGCTGAATAATAATCTATTATAAACAATTTGTTTATCCATTAATTTGCTGATGTACGTTTGGACTGTTTCCCACTTTTAGCCACGTGAATAGAGCTTCTGGGAACATGCTTGTACGTGTGTTTGAGTTTCTTTTTCATTTCTTTTTGGGCACATTCCTAGGAGTAGAATTGCTGGGTCATGTGGTAACTCTGTGAACTTTTTGAGTAACTGCCCAAGTGTTTTTCACAGTGGCTGAATCATTTTCCCTTTCTCGCATTGTATTTGGGTTTCAATTTCTGCACATCCTTGCCAGCAGTTGTTTTTTTCCCCATTATTTTGAGTATAGCCAGCCTAGTTGATATGAATGGGTACCTCATTGTGGTTTTGATTTGCGTTTTCCTAAATGACTAGTGATGTTGAACATCTTCATGTGCTTTTTAGCCATTTGTAATAGGTATTTATTTATCTATATTACTTTCTTGAGAGTATCTGTTGATGCACAGTTTTTTTCTTAAAATATTTATTTTTTTAGTTGGGCACAATACCTTTATTTTATTTATTTTTATGTGATGCTGAGGATCAAAACTAGGGAGGCGAGTGCTCTACTACTGAGCCACAACCCCAATCCTGATGCACATTTTTAATTTTGATGAAGTCAAATTTATCTCTTTTGTTGTATACACTTTTGGTGTCATAGCTAAGAATCCATTGCCAAATTCAATGTTATAAAAATTTAGTTTTATTTTTTTCCTAAGAGAAACTTTAGCTTTAGCTTTACTAATTTTAGGTCATTGATCCATTTTGAATTAATTTTTCTGTATAGTAAGGGTCTACTTTCACTCTTTTCCATGTGGATATTCACTTGCCCAAGCATCATTTGTTAAAGAGACTGTTCTTTCCCCATCGAATGGTCTTGCCACCTTACTGAAAATGAGTCGGTCATATTTGTATGGGTTTATTTCTGAGGTCTCAGTTCTGTTCTAGCCATTTATTTTTAAATTTTTTCTTTGAGGTATTGGGGATTGAACCTAGTGGTGCTCTACCACTGAGCCACATCCCTACCCCTTTTATTAATTTTTTTCTAAAATTTTTTTTAATGTGGACACAATATCTTTATTTTATTTATTTTTATGTGGTGCTGAGGATTGAACCCGGTGCCTCACATGTGTGAGGCAAGCACTGTGTTGCTGAGCTATAACCCCAGTCCTCCTAGCCCTTTTATTTTGAGACTGTCTTGCTCTGTTGCTGGGGCTGGCCTTGAATGTACCTCAGCCTCCTGAGTAACTGGGATTCCAGGTGTGTGCCACTACATCTGGCACCATTTACTTTTGTATAAGCTGAATTTCTTGTTTTTATCCCTATGATTATAGGATCGTGGGGTTGATAGCTCCATTTTCCAGAATCCCAAGAAACTTCACCTAACTATTGGGATGTTGGTGCTTTTGAGTGAGCAAGAGATCCAGCAGACATGTGAGATGCTACAGCGCTGTAAGGAGGAGTTTATTAAGTGAGTGATCTGCAAAAGTGGGGAAGGGTGGTAAACCTGGGTTGGCTTCTTTTTGGTATCACAGACTTGTTTTTGGACTAGATGACATAGGAACAAGGTTTGTCAGCTCTCCCATTTGTGGCACTTAACATTGGACTACCTCCACAATGAGACATTACTACAAAGTTAATGGCTTGAAAGCACACAAATTTATTATCTGTGTGTCAGAAAACCTTTCTGAGTTTCACTGGGTTGAAGTGATGGTGTTGGCAGGGTTGTAGTTCTTTCTGGAGACTGTAGGTAATAATCTATTTCTTTGCCTTTAAAGGTCAGCTTCCAGAGGCTGCCCACCATCCTTGGCTAGTGGTCCCTTTTTTTCATCTTCAACTTCAGTAGCATTGCATCTCTCTGACCCTTCTGTTGTCAGATCTCTCTCTGTGGCCACAGCAGGTTGTTGGCTTTAAGAACTCGTGTAATTTGATGAAACCCACCTAGGTAATCCAGGCTGATCACCCATATCAAGCTCCATAGCCTGAATCACATCTGTAAGATATTTATGGTAGTATATTTACAAATTACAGAGAATAGATGTGGGCATCTGTGGAGGGCTGTTATTTATTCTGTCTACCACATTAGCTCAAACAGTACAGTAGCATTCTCTAGAAAAGTCTTTACTGTACTTCAGAACACTTTCTTTTCTTCCTTTTTTTCCCCGCTTGATACCAGGGATTGAATCCAGGGGTGCTGTGTCACTAAGCTGCATCCCCAGTCTTGTATTTTTTGTTTAGAGATAGAATCTTGGTAAGTTGCTGAGGCTGACTTGAAACTTGCTGTCCTCCTGCCTCAGCTTCCCTAGAATTATAAGTGTGTGGAACCATGCCTGGCTTCTTTTTATTATTTTTTGAGACAGTGTCTTATTTTGTTACCTAAAATGGCCTCAAAATCCCAAACCTCAAACCTCCTTTCTGAGCCTCCCGAGTAGCTGAAATTGCAGGCATGCACCACTGTGCCTGGCTCCTCAGTAGGCCCCCCCAATTTTCTTTTTTTAAAATATTTTTATTTTTTAGTTTTAGTTATACGATGACAGTAGAATGTATTTTGGCAGAATATACATTCATAATTAGGTTCTTTTTGATTTCCACTCTTTTGGTCCTATATGACGTGGAATTATCCTAGTTGTATATACAAATACAAGACTAGGACAGATATGTCCAGTTAATTCTACTTTCCTGTTCCTCTCCCCACTCCCTTTGGCTAGTCCAGTGGATTTCTGTTATTCCCGACTCTTACATCTCTTGTTTTGTTTTGTGTTAGCATCCACAAATCAGAGAGAACATTCACCCTTTGGTGTTTGGGGATTGGCTTATTTCACTTAGCATGACATTTTCCAGTTCTGTCCATTTACCAGCAAATGCTGTAATTTCATTCTTTTTTATGGCTGAGTAATATTCCATTGTGTATATATATATACCACATTTTTTTTTAAATCTATTCATTTGTTGAAGGACACCTAGGTTATTCCCATAGCTTCGCTATTGTGAGTTGAGCTGCTATAAACATGGATATGGCTGTATCACTGTAGTATGCTGTTTTAAGTCCTTTGGGTATAGACTGAAGAGTGGGATAACTGGGTCAAATGGTGGTTCTATTACAAGTTTTCTGAGGAATCTCCATACTGCTTTCTAGAGTGGTTACACCAATTTGCTGTCCCACCAACAATGTATGAGAGTACCTTTCTCCCCGTATCCTCTCCACACATTTTCTTCTTTTTCTATTTTTTTGGGGGTGGGGGGTACTGGGGATTGAACCCAGGGGTGCTTAACCACTAAACCACATCTCCAGCTTTTTTTATTTTTCGTTTTGAGACAAGGTCTCACTAAGTTGCTTAGGGCCTCGCTAAGTTACTGAGGCTGACTTTGAACTTGAGATTCTTCTCTCCTCAGCCTCTCCACTCACTGGGATTACAGGCATGTGCCACCATGCCTGGCTTTCTTCCTTTTTTAAAAGATGGAATCTGGTTATGTTGCCCAGGCTGGCCACAAATTCCTGGGCTAAAGTGATCCTTTTGCTTCAGCCTTTGAAGTACATCAGACTACAGGTGTGCACCACTGCATCTGGTCATTTTTCGTTTTTTGAATTCCAAGTAATTTTATTTGAGTCAGTAAGGATATAAAATTGTTCAAGCAATTTGCTTTGATTCATGCAAAATTCTAGAGACAAAATTGTTCTTTTTCATACATGTGTAAAAATTTAATTTACACATATATCTGATGTCACAGCTTTTTTTCAGAGAACATTCTCTTCCCCTCTCACTTCACTCCTTTTATTTAAGATGGGGGAAGAAGAGAAATTTGAAAGCTGACTTACTCAAGTAGATTTTAAAAATTTCATGATTATGTGCAGGTCTCGCACTTTTCTTTCTTTTTTTTTTTTTTTAATTGGTGGTCTCACACTTTTCTAACATGACGGTTTAAGTCTTGTTCTTCACTCATGATAGACATGTCTGTTTTTTTCACAATTTTGCCTAAAATTCAAAATAATTTGATGTTCATCATTAGGTGTTTGTAGTTGTACTTGTACAAAATAAAACTTTATGCTGTGTTTTGCAAAGCAGGACAGTTTTACCTGGTTGAAGTTCTAATACTTTAAAATATTCCCAGTTCAATTTTTGCTAAACTGAATTGAAAGCAGTTAGTTGTATTTTCTTGTCTGGCATTGGGATAATCCTGCTAAGAAAAATATTAAAAGTAGATAAAATATTTTTTAGAGAGGAATTTGCTCTTCTTACCTTATGAAAATCAGGTCACAGGTTTTAATCACTGAAGGTTTATCCTAAGCTAGGTGAAGCTTTAGCTGAGTTTCTCCCTTTTGTATTTCTTAGCGCCTTTTGTGACTAAATGCCAAATCTGAGCCTTTAAGCATGTCAAAGTTGGTGTGCATGAGAATAAAGAGCAATCTTAATAGTTCCTAAGAATTTCTGACATGACAGGATAAAAACAGTAATTGTAGTTTTTCAAATTCAGCAAAGCTTTTGAAATAGGACAAAGTTACCCTGCCAAAAATCTGCGGTGCCTGCAAAATTTGTTTGAAGATGCACTTTTCAAAAAGCTGGAAAGCTTTGAAACCAGAAAGTAAAATAAAGCAGCCGTCTCTAACACTCTTTTTCTACCTTCCCCCTGCCAAATGTACTTGTTTAAAAAGTGTATAGTACAAAATTATTCTGAGAAAGAAGATGAGAATTAGAATTGGTTGTGGGAATGTTTAGAAGTCTTGTTTCCCTAAATGGAAGAGATATCTCCTTGAAGATAAAAATATTTGCATTTCTCAAATTACTGGAGATGTTGAACATTTTTTCTTATATTTTTGACCATTTATATTTCTTCTTTGAAGTACCTGTTCAGTTCCTTTGCCCATTTATTGATCGGGTTATTTTATTTTTATTTTTTTGCATTATATTTTTTTTGAGTTCTTCATATTTCCTGGAGATGATGCTTTATCTGAGGTACAGGTGGCAAAGATTTTTACCCAGTCTGTAGGCTCTTTCTTCATGCTCTTGATTGTTTACTGTGAAGAAGCTTTTTAGTTTGATGCCACCCCAGTTATTGATTATCAATTTCACTTCTTGCACTTTAGGAGTCTTATTAAAGAAGTCAGTTCCTGAGCCAGCGTGCTGGAGTACTGTGCCTACCTTTTCTTCTGGTATGTGCAGGGTCTCTGGTCTAATACCTAGGTCCTTGATCCACTTTGAGCTGAGTTTTGTGCAGGGTTGAGATAGGCGTTAAATTTCATTCTACTACATATGGATTTCCAGTCTTGCCAGCATCATTTGTTGAAGAGGCTATCTTTTCTCCAATGTACATTATTAGTGCCTTTGTTTAGTATGAGGTAACTGTATTTTTGTGGGTTTGTCTCTGTGTCTTCTGTTCCATCCAGTGGTCTTCTTGCCTGTTTTGGTGCCAATACCATGCTGGTTTTGTTACTATAGCACTATTATATAATTTTAGGTATTTGTTTTCACTAAGGATTGTTTGGCTATTCTGGGCCTCTTGTTTTTAGCAATTAGAGAAATGAAAATTAAAACTACACTGAGATTTCATTTGACTCCAGTCAGAATGACAATTATCAAGAATACAAACAGCAATAAATGTTGGTGAGGATGTGGGGAAAAAGGTACACTTATACATGGGACTGCAAATTCATGCAGCCATTCTGGAAAGCAGTATGGAGATTCCTCAAAAAATTAGAAATGGAACCACCATTTGCATTTCTCAAATTACTGGAGATGTTCAACATTTTTTCATAATTTTTTGGCCATTTATATTTCTTCTGTGAAGCACCTGTTCAGTTCCTTTGCTCACTTATTGATTGGGTTATTTGATTTTTTTGGTGTTATATTTTTTGAATTCTTCATATTTCCTGGTATACATCCAAAGGAGTTAAAAAAAATCAACATACTACAGTGACATAGCCACATCAATGTTTATAGCAGCTCAATTCACAATAGCTAAGCTATGGAACCAACCTAAGTGCCCTTCAACAGATGAAGGGATAAAGAAAATGTGATATGTAAACATAGTGGAGTATTACTCAGCCATAAAGAAGAATAACTTTATGGCATTTGCCAGCAATGATCTGGAGACTATCATGCTAAATGAAGTAAGCCAGTCCCAAAAAACCAAAGGTTGAATGTTTTCTCAAATAGGTGAAAGCTAACCCACAGTAAGGGGGGACTGTGAGGGAAAGAATAGAAATGCAGTAGATTAGACAGTGGGGAATGGGGGGGGGAAGGGAAGGGGATAAGCAAAGGAAAGCCATTGGAATGAATCTGACTTAGTTTTCCCATGTACATATATGGAAACAACACAGTGAATCCCACCACCATGTACAGCCATAAGAATGGGACTCTAAATTGGGTTCCAGCACATGCCTTTAATCCCAGCGGCTCAGGAGGCTGAGACAGGAGGATTGTGAGTTCAAAGCCAGCCTCAGCAATGGTGAGGGCACTAAGCAACTCAGTGAGACCCTGTCTCTAAATAAAATACAAAATAGGGCTGGGGATGTGGCTCAGTGGTCGAGTGTCCCTGAGTTCAATCCCTGGTACCAAAAAAACAAAGATATATTCCATGCTTATATAATAATACCAAAATGAATTCATATATAACTAAAAAGAACCAATAAAAAATAAAGAAAAAGTACTTTTATTAAAACCCTGGTAAGTAAATAATTTCATCTGACTTTTTTTTCCTTTATTCTTGCTCTTTGACCTTAATATTTTCACTTAGTATATTTAGAAAAAATATCAGTACATAATGCCATTTCTTAGCTGCACACTTTATATTCCCCAATTTAACTGTGAAAAGGAAAACATTGAAACTAAATAGACTAGTGCATAATTTGCTGTAGCTTAATATTATGGCATTTTAAATTGGAGTATTAAAATAAATGTGGCTTATATTGGAATTTGAGTACAACTACTGTGCTATCTAGATATTTTAAATAAATGGGTAGTTAGTTGTGTATGTTTAAATTGGGGGCAGTAGCTTTTAAATTTAAAGGATGCTATCTAAGCAGGAACAGGATTTTCATTTCAGTTGTTAGGCGAAAGGCTCATGTAGCTATATAGATTTTGAATGAATTATTCAGTGTTTTGCAAAGCTGAAGCTTTAAATGTGTCCCTTGTGACTTTTCTTTGTGAGCTGTGGGATGGAAACAGCACAGTAGCTCTGAGTATATAGCCTGACACATGTGTAGCACACTTCTTTTAGCTCCTTTGTCACCCTACTTGTGCCTGAGTGTTCTCTAATAGGCCTTGAGTCCAACCATATAAGTTTAAAAGGGACAAGAAAGAGGAGAAAGGAGAAGTTATATGAACAAATGTGAATTCATGATTATTATTTTTTAAAATATTTTTTAGTTGTCATTGGACCTTTATTTATAGGCAGTGTTGAGAATTGAACCCAGTGCCTCACACATGCTAGGTAAGCCTCTATTACTGAGCCACAACCCCAGCCCTCCATTTTGTTTGCTTATTTTTATGTGGTGCTGAGGATCAAACCCAGTGCCTCACATGTGTGAGGCAAGCACTCTGCCACTGAGCCCCAGCCCCAGCCCCTAAATTCATGATTATTGCCTCAGGTGTCATTCAGATGAAAACCTGAATAGTTTGGCCACAAGACAAAGAACATTCGTCAGGCAAACCATTGGGTTTCTCTCCTGCTCTTTCATGTTCTTGATATGTCTTAGGAGTAGGGTGCAAGAGTTTTTGGTTCTTCTCTAAAGCAGGAGGCTTTGGATCCTGCTTGTTTATAGTGAGGACATATATACAAAGGAATTGTTAAAGTCAAGGGAATGGGGATGTAGCTCAGTGTGCTTAGCATGTCTAAAGACCTAAGTTCGGTTCCCACCTAACTTCTTTTAGCTCCTAAAAACCAAAAACCAGCCAGCCAACCAACCAACCAACAAAAATAGGTAAAATCAGAGAGATCAGAAACCGTAAGGATAGAATTGGTGGAAAATTCTACCTGAAAATCAAGGTAAGATAGTAATTGTATTTACTCAAACTAAATTTAGTCTACTCAAACTAAATTTTAAAAAGTGACACACTGATTTTGTTATAGTTGTTACCAGATAAAAAGCAGTATAACAATTTTGTAGAACAATTCAACTTCAGGGCTGCAGAAGCCCTGAGTACAGTTTACTGACCCAAAAAGAAAGAACTTGGAGGATTCGACAGAAAGGATTTGGATATTTTATTACTCAGGAGCTCTTAGCAGCAGGAGGCCAGTGTACAAATGTGGGCTGCACACTTAACAGCAGGAGGAATAGATAGAGGACAGACTGCGTGCCAGCTGAACATTTGGAACTCTTCAGAGTTCACGACTTTACTTCACACCCAAGGTTGTTCTGCTTTGATTCTCACCTAAAGATTGGAGACAAGGGAGGTGGTCAGCTGGAACTCCTGGAAATTGAAGATATGACATTAAATATAATATAATTAAAAACATTTTAGTGAGAAACTGAATGTTATGGTACTTTTTGGTGATCTAACTATGCAGAGTTAGAGTTTCAAAAACATAAGTGAAGCTGGAATCCCATGGCATGTGCTTGTGGTCTCAGATTTTCAGGAGGATTGCTTTTAGTCCTGGAGTTTAGGTCCAACAAGACTTTAGCTCTTAAAAAAAAAATGGTGTGTGTGTGTATTGGAATGGAAATGTACTGTATTATTGATGGTCTGAGATGAGCTTGGCTTGTGTTTTGAAGTACCCAGCTTCATGCATACCTATAATCCCAGCTAACTTGGAAGGCTGAGGTAGGAGGATTGCAAGTTTGAGGCCAGCCTCAGCAACTTAGTGAGACCTTGTCTCAAAATAAATAAAAAGGGATGGGAAGGTATCTCAGTGGTAGGTAGCCCCTGGTTGAATCCCCAGTACAAAAAAAAAAAAAAAAAAAAAAAAATATATATATATATATATATATATATATATATGGTTACAGGATACAAATGATCAAAGCCATAAAATTTCTCTTAATCAGGTATCTGCCTATAATAGTTGAGTTATTTAATTTACTCAAAAAATTTCTGTCTCACAGTAACCTTGCCTTAAAGTTTCAAGTGAATCCTTACCCAAATTAGGACGCATGGGCTGCAGAGAGCATCCCTATGTCCTGGATTCAGTATCAAGAGAACTTTTTAGTGTTTTGGAATTGTCTTTTGATGGATCCTAACATCCTTTTGTCTTTGAAGCTAGTACCACTTTCTTTTTTGAGACGGGATCTCTGTGTTGTCTGCGGTAGCTTCAAACTTGCTATCTTCCTGCCTCAGCCTCCCAAGAAGCTGGGATTATAGGTGTGCACCTGTGCACATCCACTGCTCAATATGTTTTTTCCTATAAGTACATTCTTTTCAAAATTGACCAGATTGGGCTGGGGCTGCGGCTCAGTGGCAGAGTGCTTAACTTGCACATGTGAGGCACTGGGTTCGATCCTCAGCACCACATAAAAATAAATAAATAAAATAAAGGTATTGGGTTCATCTATAACTAAAAATATTTTTTAAAAATTGACCAGATCACCTTCCCTCTTGATGGGAGAATTTTCATTTCATGTATTTATTAAGCACCTGTTTCATGGAAGGCATTATGCCAGGAATAGGGGGATACGGGGATGGACAAGATGGGCCCTAGCTTCCTGGGGCTTGGGGGGAGCTCTGAGGTGATTTTTAGTTAGGTTTCAGTTAGACACAACAAGGACTTTTCTACTGAATTATATGCCTGTTTATGGGATCTGGTAAGAAAATAGGATGGTGGAGTTTTATATAACTTAAAATGAATACATGTTAATTTTTGGAAAGCTAAAAATTATAAACAATAGTAAAACATCACTTTTATCTTACCATCTAGTAAGATTGTCTAGTAGCGTCTGTTTTTGGGTGAAATGAAGTTTTCCAGGTGTGCTCCTGATGGTCCTTTGTTTCTAGAGCTCCCTTTTTTAGGGTCTCTCTGTTTTCTCTAGCCTTTTGCTTCATTTTTACTAGCCATTGGTGATCTTTATCTTGGAACCATTATTTTGTCAGGGATTGCAAATAGCTATTTCCCAGTCTTGTTATTCCTTCTGCATTTATTGGAATTCTTTTGTAAAGGAAAACTTTGGTCATCAGCTCTGGTAGATTTTTATAGCTGAATTCATAGAATGTTTCCTAGAATGGGCTCCTAGAAATGGAATTGCTTTAGCAAAGGTTTTCTATTCTTGAAGGCTTTTCATAAATATTGCTGCATTGCTTTTAGAGATATGATGTCAGTTTACACACTCCCATGGTTATATGAGTAAAGGATTGTTTGTAAATTGGAGAAATCATGGAGAGAGATGCACCCCTAAGAGATGGGCCAACACAATAAACGTCTCTGCCACTCAGAGCTTCCATCCCTTGGCCTTTTCCCTTGAAGAGTGCTAAAAAATGGAAATTGGGATAAATATAGGGGGATACTGGAAATGCTTTCCTGTGTTTTCCAGTTGTCTGCATTTATTTTGAAAGTAGAAGGACAATTAGATAATATCAATAGGAAAAAAGAGAGATTTTATTGTAATATTGGACTTTATTAACTGTTTCAAAATATAATAGCCCTCTTAGCTGAAACATTTATAACTCCAATTTTTTTTTCAGTGACATTTCTGGGGGCAAACCCTTGGAAGTAGAGATGGCCGGAATAGAATACATGAATGATGATCCTGGCATGGTGGATGTTCTTTATGCCAAAGTCCATATGAAAGATGGCTCCAACAGGTATATTTCTGGAATATTTATTTATTTCAATTGAGAGGTACCTAAATGCATCCCTGGAAGTTCATTTGTTTTGACTCTTCCTTTTTAGGATCTAATGTACTATTTTCAGGAGTATTGCAATTCCTCCTCCTCCTCAGTAAGCTAACATCTTATATGTTATTTGAATAGTGTGTGTTGGTAGTAAGTCAAATTTTTGTGGAACTCAGGGCTTCCTTTGTTTTTTCCAGAATAATAGGCAGGAAGGATGGCCTTTTGGGATGGGCGTTTCAGGTGTGATGCAATGCAGACGTAGTGAATATCAGCACAAAATGGGATGAAAGTTTTATCAGTATCACATGATTATTAAGATTAAATTAGTCTATAGAAAGTGTTTAAGACAGTGTTTAGTACATACCAACATTATCAAAACATTGAAGAATGTTTACTATTGTTAATTTTTGTTATTATCACGTGTAGGTCCTTCCTAAGAATTCTGTTTGAAATCCAGACTATTCTGACTAGCCTAGGCATCCACAGCTGTTTCCAAAGGCATCACAATATATTAGTTGATTCAAGGCCTTTGGTGAGCAGAGAAACCCACCTTGAATTGGAAGTTTGTTTTTGTGTGGTCTTTTCAGTTAGGGGCGGGTAGAAAATGGTTCACACTGAACCGGAAATCCTCTGGAGAAAATCTAGGTAGGCTCCCAAATTTATTTGCTTTCTTTTTAAAAAAATTTTTTTGAAATAAACTTTATAATTTATTGGTAGGTATAGGTAAAGCAACACAATTTTCTGAAACCAAAATTACAAACAGCTTACTGACATATGTACCTTAATCTGTTTGAGTGCAGACCCAAAACATGTCCTTCCCCAGCCCTACACTGTGAAGTATAAACAGGGCTCTACCCTATGACACAGAAGTTCTATTTAGTGTTGTTAATATTGAAAACTAAATATAATGGGCAAAGGCTTTCTATTTTTCTAAGGAATCACTGAGTTCCAGAAACAAATATAACCACAAATGGCTCTTTGCTAAGGTGCCTTAGTATGACAGTGTTTTTAGTGAATTTGTGTAGATCTACTCTGGCTTCCCAACTCCACGTGAAACTGATTTTCCATACCTAGTACATATGTGGGCAGATTGCTCTCTTCCTGGAAAACCTTTACTATCGCCACTGTGTCCTTTCTGGAAAATTTATGCACATGCATATTTTCCAATTTTTTTTTAAATTTTTTTTTTAGTTATACATGGACATAATATCTTTATTTTGTTTATTTATTTTTATGTGGTGTTGAGGATTGAACCCAGGGCCTCACACGTGCAAGACCAGCGCTCTACTACTGAGCCACAACCCCAGCCCTCCAATTTTAATAATTACTATTTATTACACTATTATATGTCAGACCCATAATAAGTTCTTTACCACATTATTTTAAATTTTTAACCATTTGATTTGTTAATTTGTAACTATGATGTCTTTAAATACTTCATATTATAAGCATTTATTTTCTATTCCAGATTTTTATTGTGCATTTGCCTATTCTCTTAGAAATTTTGAAAGCTGAAATATTTTTCAGTTTTGTTTAACTGAGTCACTCTCGTATCCTTTGGACTGACTTTGATCTCTCAGTTTAAAGCTTGTGCACCTCTTCATCCTGAATTTGGTGATAAAATCACAGTGAGCATCATGGGCTTTTGTGTTATCATTTCATAGGTTAGGACATTTTGTAGCCTTTGAATCATTGTAGTAACATTCATTGCCCCCCATTTCAGTTCAGTACAGAAAAACTCCAGTTTAGCTCTTAGATTTTGACTAGTTTACTTTGCTATACCCTTTTATTTCAGATTCAATTTAGCATTTCCTTTAATATACTGACTCAGTTCTCTTTTAAATTGGGCCTTTTCCATTTTTAAGTGTTACCTAAAGATTGGTTTCTTTTTTTTAAAAGAAGTTGGTGACTCTCTATTCTCTACCTTGATTTTTTTTTCTTGTTTTATAAATTCTTACATTGAAATCTCCCCTCCTCACAAACAGAGTACTTCCAGAAGTGTTGATACTCTCTCCCCAATCCCAAGAATCCATCATTGTATTCTGCTTTTCCTTAGCCAGCTACATGAAGCTTCCTTGTGTATTTCCAAACCTGAGGATGTCTGTTGTTGCCAAAAGATGCTTCCAGTCTTTATCTTCCATAATCTCTTGGCAGCATTTGACACTATAGATCCTTTTTAAGATACTGTTTCCTTGACTTACCTGCTGTCATGCTTTTTCTGGTATTCCTTTCAGTTCTCTGTTTGGTGTCCATGTGTCTATCTTGGTTTTCTTCTCATCCCATTCTGTACTCCCTTCAGGACACATTTCTAGGTATTCTTGGTGGTCCAGAGCTTCCAGCTATTCTGTCTTTTGTGTGGTTCTGTCTCAGAATCTCTTATAAGGTGAAGACAGATGTTGAGGCTGGAGTATCCATTTCTACGATGGCTAGTGTTCCTTGTGGCGGTTGCCTAGTTGTTTCTCACCTCCTAGCTTTTCCATAGACTGCAGTTTCAGAGAGTCAGTCCATGATTGGCCGACTTCATAGCTTTATGCCTGAGGTGAGGCAGAACAGGAGGGCAGAAGGACATTTCAGAGGAAAGCTGCTCAAGCCATGGCAACCAGGAAACAGTGAGATCGGTTTTTTTGCTTTCTCCTATCTTCATTTGAATTGATAATCTCAATTATCTCTTTTCTCAGTTTAGTTGAGGGAAGATGGGGAAACTGGTATAAAATGGGTATAGAATCTATTTTTTTTTTGTGTGTTCTATGGTAGATTTTTCTTTTCCTGGATACCTGGCATGTGCCTGAAAGGCATGCTAATGACCTACCTTAAAAAACAGAGCACATTTTTTCTTACTATCATATTGTGTACTAGGATATCCCCAAACATTTTGACCAGAGAATTTGATATCTGGTCTGGATCATTTACCTTGTGTTCTAAGTCATAGCTATTTAAATGTCTTCCAGTACTGTAGATCTACTATGAATGGGGTAGGGTTTTTTTTGTTTTTTTTTCAATTTGTGAACAGAAACAGTGAATGATCTAAGATAGCGGTTGTCAAACTTTTGTCTTTTAAGCTTGTGTAACTCTTAACAATTATTAGAACCCTAAGAGTTTTTGTTTTTATGGGTTGTATCTATCAGTGTTCATCTCTTAGAAATTAAAACTGAGAAATTTAATGTTCCTTAAAAAATAATAAAATCATTTCTTATTCATTTTTTCTTGAAAAATTACTTTATTATTCAAACTAAAAAATGTGAGCAAACAGACATGGTTTTGCATTTTTATAACTCTTTAATAGAAAGCTGGGTTTTTATATCTGCTTCTGCATTCAGTCCATTGTGATACTTTTTTTTTTTTTTTTTTTGAGAGAAAGAGAGAGAGAGAGAGAGAGAGAATTTTTTAATATTTATTTTTTAGTTTTCGGTGGACACAACATCTTTATTTTATTTTTTTTAATGTGGTGCTGAGGATCGAACCCAGCGCCCCACGCATGCCAGTTGAGCGCACTACCACTTGAGCCACATCCCCAGTCCCAATGATATGTTGTTTTGATTGAAGTTTATTTAAAAAAAAAGCTCACATAGCTATGTGGTTGGGAAAGTGATTGTTATCTTAATGGCCTTTTAGATAATTGTTGATATTGCATACTACTATAAAACTTGACAAGTCATAGTTTCTTAAAGGTTAGCTGCAGTGTGGAATCTGAAACCATAACAATGAGCATTTCATATTCTGTTATATTAAAATCCATTGGTCTGTCTTCCATTTTGACTGAATCTTTAATTTATGCACAATTTTGTGACATCAGTCTTTTGGGGAAATTCTGGTTTGCTAAGTTATGCAGATCTTCCTAATGTTAACATATTTCATTATGCAGTTTAAAAAATATATGTTAATATCTCTACCAGGTTGTCAAAATGTTAAAGCCTTGGGCAGCTGCTAAGCTCATGGAGGCAGGTGTGCATTTACCCTCCTGAGTTCCTGGGATTTGAGGCATGTGCCTCTGCGCCCCATGTTTTTTTTTTTTTTTTGTACTAGGGATTGAATTCAGGGGCACTTGACCACTGAGCCACATCCCCAGCCCTATTTTGTATTTTATTTAGAGACAGGGTCTCACTGAGTTGCTTAGGCCTCACTAAGTTGCTGTGGCTGGCTTTGAACTTGAGATCCTCCTGCCTCAGCCTCCCAAGCCATTGGGATTATAGGTGTGCGCCACCATGCCTGGCTACATTTTTTTTTTAAGTAGTAAAATTTCACATAACATAAATTTATCAATTTAAACATTTATTTTATTAAAAAAAATTTTTTTGTAGTTGTAGATGGACAGCGTGACTTTATTTTATTTGCTTATTTTTTATGCAGTACTATGTATTGAACCCACTGCCTCACCCATGCTAGGCAAGCGCTCTGCCACTGAACTACAGTCCCAGCCCCATTTTAAACATTTTAAAGTGTATGATTTAGGGTTGGGGTTGTAGCTCAGTGGTAGAGTGCTTATCTAGTATGTGTGAAGCACTGGATTCAATCCTTAGCACCACATTAAAATAAATAAATAAAAATCAAGTCATTATGTCCATCTACAACTACGGAAGGACATTTTTTTTTTTAAGTGTATGATTTAATGGTATTTGGTACAGTTTACAACCATTATCACTATCTAGGACCAGAACATTTTTATTACCTCAAAAGGAAATCTCATATTCATTAAATGTAATGTCTCTCTATCCTCCAGCCTCCTGGCAACTGCTAGTCTGTCTGTCCCTATAGGTTTGCCTAGTCTAGGTGTTTCTATAAATAGAATCCTACAACATGTGATGTTTTGTGTCTGGCTTCTTTCTTTTAGCATATTTTTTCAGTGCTGGGTATTAAACCCAGGGCCTCATGCATGCTAGGCATGCTACTGAGCTATGTCTCAGCCTGCAGGATGTTTTTAAGATTCGTGTGTATCATGTATCAGTACTTCACTCCTTTTTGTGTCTGTATAATGCCTTATTTGTTAACAGCAGTCAAGCCAGGATATCTGCCTAAATCCCAACTGACTGGGTTTGGTCACTCACCCACATAAGAAATAAACAAATGATATAAAAAGGAAAAATGAATTTAATGCAGTTTTCTCAGAAAAGCAGAAGCAACTCGTGTCTCTCGGTGGGTTCTATAGAAGCATTACAATTTATAGAAACCAAAGCCAGGAGAGGCTGTGCTAGCCAGAGAACATGCCATAATTACTGTTTTCTTGGTGCTCACCTGGGCCAGGTAATAGCTTTTCCGTTTTCATTCTCAGAATGAGGATGTTCAGAGAGAAAATAACTTTTGCCAGGAAGTTGAGGGAAAAAACAACTTAGTGCTTTTAATTTTAATGAGGCCCAGGTAGACTTTATATGGAGATATACTATGTTTTCTATACCCATTTATCATTTGGTGTACATGTAGGTTGTTTTTACCTTCTGACTATTGTGGATTATGTTGTTTTCAGTTCTTTGGGACCGACATTTTTTCTTTTTAAACTTTGTTTATTTATTTTTTAATTTGGTGCTGAGGATCAAACCCAGTGCCTTGCACATGCAAGGCAAGCACTCTACCACTGAGCCATAATTCCAGCCCTGACTGACTTTTAAATTAAATGTATTAAAATCATTGACTTTTATATCCTTTATTAATTTGTTAGCAGGACATCATAGCCCCTTAGAATGACCTTTGTTCACTTGTTTTCATATATTCTGTGATGGGACTTATTTAATTTTTGTCGGTGCTTTTGTTGGTACTGTTGTTAGAGTGCATGGCTTCTGGGAAACGATAACTTAATTTTTCATTAGCATTTACTGTTGTCTGGCACTAAAATCATACTATCAGGCCTCACGTGTAGCTCAGTGGTGGAACGCATACTTAGCATGCATGTGATCCTGGGTTTGATTCACAGCACTGCATGTGCATGCATACACACACAAAATCATATGTATTTCGTCTTTGCAGCATGTGTGTAACATAAGTGCTATTAGGCAGCTATGCACTTTAAAGTCTTACTGTTGTAAAACGAAAGTCTGTGCTATGGCCATTCATTCAACATGAACATATGAAAAATTACATAGGATTATAATGTTTTATTAAACAAAATAGTGAATTTTTTTCTAAAATAGGACTTTACTTCTGTTTTAATATACATGTGGCAGAGACTCCACAGTTTTGGTTTACCGAGTTTTTGGTGGCTCCCAAGAGAGAAAAAGAGTGGTCACTGGGAAAGAATTGATGAAGTTATTACCTTGATTGTTTCCATTGGACATGTTCTGCTTCAGAGGTTAAACCCTGAGTGGTATAGATCTCCAAGCACAGAGAATAATTGATTTGAGATTGGAAGAAAATAAGAGCTATAGAAAACTCGATGTCTTTTGAAGACAGTGCTCAGACTTAATTTGTCGTCATATTAATGGAGAGCTAAGGGCTGAGAAGGTGAATCCACCCTTTATTTTCCCACACATCTGGCCTTTACATTTCCTGTTGTCAAGGCTTTGTAAGTTAAAAAGGTGAAATACCTGCTGAACCTACTAGTGGGATCAACCAATCACATTTTTGAGTAATTCCCAGCTCTTCTTATTGCTCTATTTTGTCTCTTATATTGTCTGTTTCTCTTCATAAGAAGAGCCATGTTTGTATTATTTCAAGAAGATTTGTAAATTTCTCCTCCCAAATCACAATTTTCAAAGACTTACCTTTTTTTAAAAAGAGAGAGAGAGAGAGAGAGAGAGAGAGAGAGAGAGAGAGAGAATTTTTTTAATATTTATTTTTTAGTTTTCAGCGGTCACAACATCTTTGTTTGTATGTGGTGCTGAGGATCGAACCCGGGCCGCACGCATGCCAGGCGAGCGTGCTACCGCTTGAGCTACATCCCCAGCCCAAAGACTTACCTTTTATTTAATTCAATTTAAAAGCTGAAATGCCTTCCTTGCACAAGGTATTTTGCACGGCTATGCCAATTGATAGAGAAGTAAGACATGACCCCTTTTTAAAGGTTCATTCAGTCTTGTATGCTGCTTTGTGTGAAGAGACACAGCTCAATACAAGAGGCACGGGGGACAGAGCATGTTATAATAAAAATACACACAGTCAATCTCCTGTGTATGCTTTCATATATTATAAATGCAAGGGTCCCTTAAAACGATTGAATGTAAAATACCTGACTCTTAAAAGGATGGGGCCATTTAGATCAGATTTTCTTCTGGAAACAGCTGAGACGGTGGACTTACTCTTATTGATGCATCCTTGGATTTGGTAAGGCACAACCAGGTTAAGAATTTAAGGAGCTAGAAGCCTTTTACTCAGTACCTACTAGTCAGTTTTTAGACTTTAGATGCTGAATACAGTGGCTGTTCTGTCATTCTTTGAAGCCCATACCCCCTTGCCCCTCCAGAAGAATGGTTTCCACACTTCTCACTTAGGTTATGCAGCCAACCCGTCAGTGTTTTCCTTCTTTCCCCTCACAATTTACCTGTTTTCACATCTTCTACCCCACTTGATTTCATTATTATTATTATTATTTAAGAATAGCACACATTTCATCTGATGAACCTAATTCCTTTACTTACTCTTCTGACCCCTTTCCTTCTTCACTCCTCAGAGACCTGGCACCATCAGTTAATCCACTGATTAGGTCACACCTCTCAAAATCTAATCATTCACCTATGGAAATTCTTACATTGTCTCACACATGAGCTTTTGGGGGACACCTCATATCTAAACTGTAACATTAGCAGCAGTCCAAATCAGAGCTGGAAGTCTAACTCAGTGGTAGAACACTTACTAGTATACATAGGGCTCTGAGTTCTATTCCTAGCTTCACTAAAAACCAAAAACCAAACCAAAACAAAAAACCTTCAGGTTGATGGGAAATAAACTGCAAAACATCTATAGAATAGAGAATACTATGGATTAACTAAATATTATCTTAGAAAAATGTTAACTGTAGAGTGTTAAATAATTAAAGCAGATTACAAAATTATTTGTACATTCATGTATTCCCCTCAAAAGTGGGAAGAGAGAGAAAGAGGAAAAAAAATTAAAAACAATGTTGGACCAGGCACAGTGTCATGTGGCTGTAGTGTTAGCTACTCAGGAGGCTTAGGCAGGAGGTGAGAGAAAGGACAGTTTTAAGTCAACCTGAGTAACAAAGCGAGACCCCATCTCTGAATGAATGCATACATAACCACACATAATGTTGGATAGCAGGCAAGTGTTATTTGGGTATACTTGATAAACTTGGTGCTGGGGATTGAACCCAGTGCCTTGTCCAGGCACTCTACCAACTGAGCTATGTCCCCAGCCCTACCTGAAGGATTTTATGTTGTTTATTTCATTACCAGAGTCTACTTTATAGTTTTATAAAAAACAAAAACAAAACCAAAAATTTTTGTTATCTTAATAGACTGTAGATTTATTGATAACAGATTATATTTGCTTAGTTTTTTTAAAATTCTTGTAGTGGCTAACATATTGGCTGTGTATAATAGGCATTTAGGAAGTACTAATCAAATAAAACTGAATTAAATTGAAGGGAAAAAGCCAAACCAAAGGCTGGACTTTAAGGAGTCAGTGAACATTCGCAGAATAAATTCCATATCTGTAAAGATGACTCTGGATGCTTGTGCTATGTGGCACTTACAGCCTTAAATGAAGAGCTTAAATTTAATGTATTTATACCTGTCATCTGTTTTCATGCCCAAATCACTACCTACACAATAAAGCTGCTTAAGAATAATTTTTGTCATAGCAACTCTATTATTTTTAATTTGCTTATAAAGAAGCAGAGGCATAGGAATCTTTAAGACTTATTCATAGTCAATCAGGAAAGGATCATTGAAGTAAGATTGAAAGAATATACTGTCAGAAATATAGTGACATGTTGTCAAATATAGCGTCCATAGTATCAACCCCAAATTTAGTGATTATGCCCAAGTACCCTTAAGTTCTTTTAATAGCACTCCAAAATGTTTGGCATTGATGAATTCACACATGCATGCATGCATCAACTGTTTATTGAGCACCAGTGATGTGTCAATTACACATTAATCTTTATGCAGTAATAAAGTAGTGCATGAGGAAAAAAGAGTCCACCTTCATGGAGCACAGTGAGGTAATAACAAAGCACACCAGTCACCAGAGACGGATCCTGGTTCCTCAGTTACTGACTTTGAGCAGCACAGCCTGGCTGTGCATCACTTCCTCCTATTTAAAAAACAGCAGGTTTTATAGGACTTTAGTCCTTTAAAAAATTCTGAGTCAATAAATTGGCAGAAATCCTAATTCTCTGAAAGACAAAGCTGGAATCTCATATCTTTCAGTTAGTCTATTCAGTTATTTCATGTTTTGTGTAGTTGACTTGCTTTCCACCTTCTCCTTTCTAATAGAGAAAAAAAAAGTTGAGGCATCATTCTGTCGTGGTTGTAATTGAGGTAGGTTTTGAAGTGCATGGTTATGTCCAGACTTATGCTGCAGTGTTTAGAAGTATTTCCAAATTTTATGGTTCTCTGATGGTGTGAGTTAATCAGGAACTTGGTGTATTTTTTGTGGTACTGGTGATGGAATCCAGGACTTGGCACATCCAGTGTTCTACCACTGAGCTACATCGCCTGCCCAATTAGAAACTTTAAAACCCAGTGTATCTTATTTTTTCTTCTGATTATATAACTTAACCACCACACATAAACACTTGTGTTTATGAGGTTGTGTTTTCCTTTTTATGCTTTTCTGCATTTTCCTTAATGAACGTTTATTGTTATTATTATTAATGTTGTTATTACTACTACTGCTAGTGGAGATTGAACCCAGAGTTGCTCTACCACCGAACCTTTTTATTTTTTATTTTTTAAGACAAGCTCTCACTAAGTTGCCCAGGCTGGCCTCAAACTTGCAATTCTTCCTCAGCCTCCTGAATTGCTGTGATTAGCGGCATGTGCCACCATGCCTGGCATGTATGATTTTTATAACCAGAAAAATTAAGGTAACTATGTAAGGAAGCAGAACAGCTCTCCCCACCTTTCCCCCACTCCCAGCAGTGCTGGGGATCAAACTTAGGATCTAAACATGTATTCTATACCACTGAGTTACCCCTGAACCCCACATATTCTAATTTTGAATCTGTCCCATAGTAGTTAGTGTCACCTTGACCAAGTTTCATAACTTCTTTGTGCTGTAGCTTCCTCATTAGTGAAATAGGGATAATAAGTTTTGTGAGGGTTGAATGTTTCAGCATATGCACAGTGCTTAGCATGGTGCCCATACGTCCCGTCTGTTATTTCTCCCAGCAAGCAGTTGCCTCACTGACCCTGTGCTGCTGCTTTTCCCCGCCTAAACCTTTTTGCACTGTGCCACAATCAGCTTTCAGAAATGGGACAATGGATCACACCATTCCTTGCTAAAAGTCTTCTGTGGCTCCTGTGGTCTGATCACTGCTTACGTATCCAGCTCCTCTCCATTGTCCTTCTTCTCTCCCTCTGTTATAGGTGTATTAAATAATTGGAAGTTTTCTAGATATGCTGTGATTTTGCATGCCTTGGTGTCTGTGCACATGCTAGTTTTTCTGCTTCAAGTGCCCATCTTCTGTGGTTTTGCTATGAATCTTTAATGACCCTTCAAGACTATGTTTAAACCACCTGTGGAAACCTGGCCTTCTCTGTAGAGTTGAATGCCTTCTCAGCATTCACCATAGTGTGTGTGTGTGTGTGTGTGTGTGTGTGTGTGTGTGTGTGTGTGTATTATAACTGTTTGTCTCTGTGTCTGTCTGCTTGACAAGACAGTGAGCTCCATGATGGTAGGGCTGCAGCCTCTTCTTTCTCCTCTGATGAGGGGCTTTGTGCAGTGATTGGTGTTGAGCAGATGCTTCTTGCACATTGTTGGATTAGTAGTCATGGGTCAGGAGTTTATTAACATTTTGTACTTCTTTCTTCAATTTCTCCAGGCTGCAGGAATTAGTTGATAGAGTGCTGGAACGCTTTCAGGCTTCTGGACTAACAGTGAAAGAGTGGAATAGTGTGAAACTGCATGCTACAGTCATGAATACCCTGTTCAGGAAAGACCCCAATGGTAAGTCCTCACAGAGCTGGAGCACAGCCAGGCTTAGCAGTGCATTCTACTTCTTCCACCAGGGAGGCTGAGATAGGAGAATTGCAAGTTCAGGGCAACTTAGTGAGACCTTATCTCAAAATAAAAAATAAAAAGGGCTGGGACTGTAGCTCAGTGGTAATTTGTCTCTGGGTTCAATCCCCATTTCCACAAAAACAAACAAAAAGGAGCTGTAGCACAGTTGTGATCAGTAAGGACTTATGGTATTAGAGTTTTAAATAGAATGGCCATTCTAGAATCTCTGATTTATCTTTACTTCTAGATCTATTAACTTGTTTTGATGAACCTAGTAGAAATGGGCAGTGACATATCTAGCTTATCTTCCATCTCTTTTATTTCAGTCACATATGGGGTTGCCAGATTTAATGAATAAAAAAAAATGTAGGTTCAAGCCTGGAGATGTAGCTTCGTGGTAGAGTACCTGTTTAGTGTGTGTGGGGTCCTGGAATGGATCTCTAGCACTGCAAAATAAATAAATAAATAAATAAAATGTGTATATGTATATATGTACATGTGTGTATGTATGTAAGGTATGTGTGTGTGTGTGTGTGTGTGTGTATGTGTGTGTGTGTGAGTTGAGACCAACGGTTCTCACCTGGGTGTGATTTTACCTCCAGAGGATATTTGGATTTGTCTGAAGATCTTTTTAGTTGTCACAATTGGGCTGGGGGTAAGTTTTTAGCATAGTCAGAGTTGTATAACCGTCACCACAATCAGTTTTAGAACATTCCATCACCCTGTCAACAAGACAATACCGTTTACAGTCACTCCTTATTTCATCCTGTCCCCAATGCTAATTCTAGGCACCACTGGTCCACTTTCTTTCTCGATGGATTTGCCTGTTCTAGATATTTCCTGTAAATAGAATCATGCAGTATGTGACTGGTTTCTTTCACTAAGCATAATGTTTTCAATGTTTATCCATGTTTTATTATGTATTAGTACTTTATTCCTTTTAATTGCTGAATAATATTTTTTGTATGAATGCATCACATTTTATCCATTGACCAGTTGATGAACATTTGTATTGTTTATTCTTTTTGTTTATTACAAATAATCTACTATGAATATTGTGTGCAGGTTTTTGTAGGGGCATCTGTTTTTACTTCCCTTGGGTATATATCTAGGAATGGAATTCCTGGGTCATATGATAACTCTATGCATAATATTTTAAGAAAGTGCCAGACTTTCCAAAGTGACTACACCATTTTACATTTCCATCAACAGTGTCTGACCATTTCAGTTTCTTCACATCTTTATCAGTACTTGCTATTATCTGTGTGTGTGTTTTCCAATTATAGCTATCCTTGTGGGGTATAACCTCATTTTGGTTTGGATTAGAATTTCCCTGATGGTTAATGCTACTTATAGATTTTGAACTTGTCATTAAATATTTCAATCTTCAGATATGATTTCTGTTTTTTAATTGATAGTTATTTGGTATTAATTTACTTGTTCTTTTAAAACTGTATATATTCTCTTTTTCTTAACAGGGAACTTTTTTTTTTTTTTTAAACGATGATGGGGTTTGAACCCAGGGCCTCACATGTGCTAGGGAAGTGCTCTACCACTGAGCTACATCTCTGTCTCCCAGGAAATTTATTTTTAATTGTAAAATATGTTTGGGATTGGGGTTCTTGGTTAGGAGAATACTTCTCATTAGAGAAATAGTTACACAGTTACCTGTATGTCTAGATAAAATGCATTATATTTGTGGAGTTGTTAAAACTCTGGATAAATTTTTATTAGTTTTGACCTGGTATTATCTATATCTGAATAAGCAAAAGAACACACTCAAAGGTGAAAATATGATAATTTTTGAAGATCTCTCAGTAGGTAGGAAAGATTTGATATTTCAGAAAATATTCTGAAAGTTAAATAATTCTTAAGAATGCTTTGAATTTTCTCTTGCCTGTACTCTTCTCTGTATTGAATTTTTATTTGAAAAGGACATGAAATGATGTGTTGCTTTTTCTGTTTGCCTTTCCTTTGATATTCCTCTTCTTTTTTAAGGACATCTTTTGGGATATCAGCCTACATTGACACAAGAATCTAGAGCATGGCTTTGTTTGGGCCAAGGTCATAGATTTTCTGTATTCTGTGTAGAATGTTTGTAAGGATACCTTTGATTGCAACTAAAGGACTCTTTTTCCTTCAAGGGGAGTGCTTAAATCAACCCAAAGCCTCATTGCCATCAGTTTTGACCAGAGTGTGAACTTTTGTGTATTTTTATATACTTAAAATTACATGCAGCTTATCTTGGATTTGTAGATGGCAAGGAACCTTTGGAGACACAGTTTCATCTCAACCTCTGATTCTGTAAGGAAGAACTGAGGTCCATGGAGGAGAAATAATTTCCTTAAGAATGTAGCTAGTTACAAAGTTATTAAGTATGTACTGTGAGTATTTGGAGAACGTTGAATGAATAAATGTGTACTGAATGAGTTGGTGACAGAGCTGGCTCTAGAAACCATCACTTGATTTATAACCTGTTGTTTTGCCCATCATATTATGCCACTTTCCAGGTAGTACATGAACATTTGCTAGTTGCATCTGTGTACCTATAAAAATCAAGAGAATATAAACAGATACATAACCCAAGCTTCTCCTCTAACATTATCTTTGGAATATTTACAGCTGAAGGCAGGTACAATCTCTACACAGCGGATGGCAAATATATCTTTAAAGAAAGAGAGTCATTTGATGGCCGGAACATTTTAAAGGTCAGTATGAAGCAGAATGAATTGGAAATCCTTCGGCATGGTGTCCTACATAAGAGAGGAAAACAAGTTGTTCTCCTTTTAACAGTAGAGTATATATTTTTTCATGCTTTTCATGAGGATCATTGGTTAAAAGGGCTATTAATTTTTTTAATGTTCTAAAAAAGTGGAAATCCTCTCGACTCTTGTTAATGCCTTGGTACTTCTAAGTGCTTGAAATTGGTGACTTAAGAAAATACGAGGGAGGAGCCAGCACAGTGGCAGACATCTGTAATCCCAGCTACTTGGGAGGCTGAAGCAGGAGAATCTCGAGTTTGATATCAGACTGGTCAGCTTAGTGGGACCGTGTCTCAAAATAAAATAAAAAAGAGCTGGGGCTGCTGCTTAGTAGTAAAGTGCCCTGGAGTTCATTGCCCAGCACTTCAGGAAAAAGAAAAAAAGAAGAGAAATAGAAAAATTGAGGGGCTGAGGGGCACAGCTCAGTGGTAGAGAGCTTGCCTAGCATTTCTGAGACCTGGGTTTCCATCTCCAGCACCACAAAGTCGACAACAGAAAGGAATGATGGGGTATCCCGACTAATTAGGTCCATAGGAATAAGTGTTTTACTCAGTACTTAACCTCTGCAGGTTCGAGATTGCATTTATTTTAAGTGAAAAAGAACTGTTTGTCTTGTTCTAGTAGACTTTCCTCTTCACCCACAAAGTCACTTTCCTAAGTTGTTGTATAGTCTGTTTTTACTCAGGAGCAGTCCATGTCCTAAAAAGTAGGTGGTCCGTTTCTGACTGTTGAAGCTATGCTTTTCTGAGTGTTGCATTAATCTGTGAAATTTAAATAGAAGGGGTTCTTCGGGATTGCATTTATCTTTCTCCCACAGACTACATTCTGTAATATCCATGATTTATGCCCTTTCTGTCAGGTTAACAGACCATTGTTCCCCTGGGCAATGAGAAACCGTTGATTCCAAGGGAGAGTTTTTTGATTGTTCATTTCAGTTGTTCTGTAATGGTTTAGGTCAAACATTTTCAAGGCCATGGGCGTTTTTCAGAGACAGGAGAGAGAATAAGCTTCAGCTTTAGAAATGCTTTTTCTTTTATTTTCTCTACCCCAGCCTCCAGTCCCTTATCTCATCATTTGACGGTTTTCTTTCCAAATGACTCATGTGACCCCATTGCCTCTAATTTGTGACATCACTGCCCAGCAGCTGTGAGCTTCTTTTCAAAGAGCCTAGTGGGCTATCCACAGCAGGTACTCCAGCATCCACGCTGCAGAGCTGTGGCAGTTCCTTCTTTTCCTTGATATTTTCCTCTTTTTGTGCTGTTTTCCTAATTAGTTAACTTTTTCCCAGGCCATAGCTTCAGTCTCTTTCTCTCTCTCCCTTCTTTGGGAAATTTCCAACAATATCATTAATTACTTTGATTTTGTTGTTGTTAATTTGATTAAGAAAGAAAATAGACTGAATAGGAAAGAAATCTTTAGGAGTAGCTCAAAGCCAGCTTGATTCTCAGGGGATTAAAATTAAAGCCCAAACAATGTGTCAATGAAAGTGAGGCCTGCAGAGCTTTGATATCCATAAGAGCCTGTGAATGGACGTATCTACAGTATGGATCCCTCACTCCATATTGAGTTTCTCTCATTCTGGCAAATCAGTTGTCCATTTAAAGATGCTTTTTCTTGAAATCTCCCAGACTACCCCAGTGATGACATGAATGTAGCTCCCTCTAGTGTTAGCAAGCACTGTTATACTGAAAGTACCTTACTAATTTATGCCTAATCATTTTTTAGAGCTGGACCCAGTGAGATACTAGGAGACCATTTAGTCTAATTTCCCATTTTAATCTCTCATGTGAGATATGCTAGGGTTAAAGTGATTTGCCAAAGGTCGTTCTAGTAACAGTGACTGGAATCAATAAAAAGATGGAAAACCCACAAATAGAGCATGGTTTTTGCTGTCTCCTGTAAGAATGCTTAGTGTTCAGGTAGATATTATTGATATTTGAAACTGGGCATATCTGTCTAAATTGGGATAATGTGTGGTTAAAACTTGTTTCTTAAATGTTGTGTGTCAGGTGGTTTAAAACTATGACTAATTCATTAGCCTTTGGGGACTGGTGGTATAGCTCAGTGGTAGAGCAGGTATGTTGCATTGCAAAGCCCTGGGTTCAATACCCAGCCCTGCACTCCCCTCCAAAAAAGGGCAGACTTTTACATTGAATGTAATACTAATACTAACATGATTGTATACCATCTTCTAGACCCTGTGCCTTGAAGATGAAATAGTCATTATTACATAATTCCTACTGTCTAGGAGTTTCCTGTCTTTGAGGAATATAGATGATTAACAGGCAGATACATATAAAATGATGGTGTCAAGTAGTATAAGAGAAGTACCTTGAACACAGGTAGTTAGGACAAAGTGTTTTTTAGTATAAATTCTAATATTTTACTCCTTAATCATTAGCTCCAGAAAAGATAATCTTGCACCTAAAAGGGAATCAGATTTTCTTTTGAGAATAATGGTAAATTTTGGGCTGCATAGTTTATCTCCTACCAAATACACAAGGTAATAACTATATATTTGTAAAGTAGCAATAGTATACTGTCTTTTGGAATTACCACAAATGGATATGTTTTTCTCAATGAGAACATGAAAACCCATGACCCCTGAAGCCCTTGAAATAAAAAAAAGAAGAATTTAGAAAACCAGTGAATTATGTGTGTATATATATAATATATATATATATATATATACACACACACATATATATGTGTGTGTGTATATGTTTTTGTATCAGATTAAATTATTATGTTAAGAAAGAAAAAATCAATTTTCACTAATAAGATAGGAACTGACTTGGAATAAACAGAAAGGTTAACTGCATTGGTTGTTAAGGAACCAAGTATATGTGTGCAGCATATTAATAGCTACATAGGCCAAAGATCAGGGATGCTGATGCTAGGAGGTAGCCTTGAGAAAAAAAAAGTCAACTTCATCAACTATTCAAAGAGAAACAAAACAAGAAAGAAAGTCATTGCTCATTGCTGTAAGAATTTAATGAGTAACAGCCAATTGCTATTCTACTCCATGAAGAAAATTGGTCCTTTTGGCTCAGTATAATATTGTATTCTGGGTACCTTAATAAGAAAAAAAAAATCTAATGGCTTTAGGAGGTAGAAGTCACATTTTTCTTTTGTACAGCTTTTTAAAGTTGTTGCAGCTGTAATAGACTAGCATCTGGTTATCCCCAGTTAAAATAAGATTTTTTTTCCCCTAAGACAGGCTTTGAATGAAGAATTAAAAATGAAAGGATAATTCTCCTGTGTTATTGAAAGCAGAAAAGGAAAAAAACATATTCAATTATTATTTTTTTAATGGCGGACTGACAGTTCTAAAAGAAGATGTATTAGTGAAGACTAGCTAGGCCAAATTAATAGGATGATGTCCCCTCAGAGACATTCTGTTTCTAGGAGATAGCAACAAAGATACTGTTTGGATAGCCGTAGTCAGTGATCACCATGAAATTGGAGCACTCATGCTGACCTAGAGACATACTGCAGGGGAATAACAGCTCCCTCCCTAGCTGGAAGTAGAAGGGTCATTAATTGCCAGCTTCAGGAGAGAGAAGTAATGGCAGTCTGCTTGGGGGTTATGAAATGGCTTAAAAGCACTAGAGTCAGTTTTCTGAGATTTTGCTCTCAGCCAGTTGAACAGGGATATAATATTAACTGCTCACAAGCAAAGCATCTGATTGCAGTGAAGAGGCGGCATTTGAACCCTATATTGTACTCTTTAGAGAAGGTGATATGGCACAAATAAAGGCTCGGTCAGGTATTTGAAAAGGAATGGCAAGTACTGCAGGTCCAAAATCAAAGGACACAGTAAAAGTACCATCTCCTTAGGCACTTAAAAAAATTTGGGAAATATAAGCCAAGTACAAGGGAGAAGAATTTGTGCCTTTTCTACTTCAAAAATAAGTCTCTGATTTGGAAAGAGAATATTAAACTAACTATATTAATTTTTGATCCTTTTGCCTGCAATTGTTTTAACTCTTTCACCACATGGAGACTTTTCTTGAAAGGTGTGAATGCAAGTCACTCAGGTATTTCATTTATTTTTGTTTTGGTCCCATCTCTGTTCCTTAGAGTCCTTAAGAGAACAGTCAGAATGAATAATTTTTTTCTTTTTTATTAACATGTATTAATTGTACAGATTCATGTGTTTCACTGTGACATTTCCATACAAGCATCTAATGTACATTCCTCATGTTCATTATATCTACCCTCCCTTCTACCCTCTCTCACTGTCCCCTCTTTTGTGCTTTCCCACAGCCCCACTTCCTGCTTCTAAAAGTCCCTCTTCTACTTCCAGGTCATCTTTATTTTATTTTTTATTTTCCACAGATGAAAGAAAACATGAGTAATTGTTTTTTTGTCTGACTTGTTTCACTTCACATAATTCCTCTAGTCCCATCCATCTTTCTTGCATATAACAGGATTTCATTATTCTTTATGGCTGAGTGATACTCTAGTGTGTGTTTGTGTTGTGTGTATTTCAAATTTTCTTTATCCATTTACCTGTTGATAGGCACCTTGGCTGATTCTATATCTTGGCTGTTGTGTGTACTGCAATAAACCTGGAAATGCAGATATATCTTTTGTATGCTGACTTCATTTCCTTCACATATATACCCAGGAGAGATATATATCTGGATCATATGGTAGTTCTATTTTTAATTTTTTGAGAAACTTCCATTCTTTTTTCCACAATGACTATACTAATTTACATTCCCACCAACAGTGTATATGGGTTCCTTTTTCTTTTTTTGTTATTTTATTTTATTTTGGTACCAGGGATTGAACTCAGGGGTGCTTAACCACTGAGCCATATCCCCAGCCCTTTTTTATATTTTATTTAGAGATAGGGTCTCACCAAGTTGCTTAGGGCCTCACTAAGTTGCTGAGGCTGGCTTTGAACTCACAGTCCTCCTGTCTCAGCCTCCTCAGGGGCTGGGATTATAGGTGTACATCACTGCACCCAGCATGGGTTCCTTTTTCTCCACATCTTCACCAGCATTTTTTTTTTTCCTTCTCTTCTGGCACTAGGGATTGAACCCAGGGCCATTATACAGTTGAGCCCCATCCCCAGCCCCGCTCCCCTTTTTTAATTTTTTTTTTGAGAATGGGTCTTGCTAAGTTGCCTAGACTGACCTTGATATTCTCTCGTCTCAGCCTCTGGAGTAGCTGGGTTTGTAGGCATGCCTGGCCAGAATTTTTAGTTTTCCTTTTTTGATAATAGCCATTCTAACTGGAGTGAGATGGAATCTCATTGTAGTTTTTATTTGTATTACCCTGATGACCAAAGATATTGATAATTTTCTTATATATTTATTTGCCATTTGCATGTCTTCTTTTGAGAAGTGTCTATTGGTGTCATTTGCCCATTTTTTGATGAGACTGTTGGGTTTTTTAAATTAAAGTATATTAAAAATATATTCTGGATATTGTTTACTTTGTTATGCAGAAACTTTTAAATTTGATGTAATCCCATTTGTCAGTTCTTGCTTTTTTCCCCTGAGCTGTTGGAATCTATCCAGGAAATCATTGCCTGTGCCAATAAGTTGAAGTGGTTCTCCTGTTGTTTTCTTCTAGTAGTTTTAACGTTTCAGGCCTTAAAGATCTTTGGTCCTTCTGAGTTGATTTTTGTATAGGGTGAGAAATAGGAATCTAGTTTTAATCTTTTACATGTTGATATCTGTTTTTCCCAGAAGTGTTTGTTGCAGAGGCTGTCCTTTCTCCAGTGTGTTTTTGGTACTTTTGGGGGGGAATCAGTTGGCTAAAGGTGCATAGATTTATTTCTGGGTCCTCTATTTTTGCTGCATTGGTCTATGTGTGTTTTTACACCAGGATCATGTGGTTTTTGTTACTATGGCTCTGTAGTGTGTTTTGAAATCAGGTATTGTGATGCTTCCAGCATTGCTCTTTTTGCTCAGGATTGCTTTGGTTATTCTGGGTCTTTTGAGTATCCATATGAATTTTATGATTGTTTTTTTCTAGTTCTGTGGTATTTTGGTGGGGATTGCATTGGATCTGTAGATCACTTTGGGTGTATGCCCATTTTAATAATATTAATCTCCAAATCCATGAACATGGAATGTCATTCTATCTTTAGTGCCTTCTGCAATTTCTTTTTTCAATATTTTGTAATTTTTATTGTAGAAGTCTTTCACATCCTTAATTAGATATTCCTAGGTATTTTATTTTTTGTGTGTGACCATTGTGAATGGGATTACTTTTCTGATTTCTTTCTCAGCAGGTTCATTACTGGTGTATATAAAAGCTACTGATTGCATAGTGCGGTGGTGCAGACCTATAATCCCAGCAATTCAGGAGGCTGAAGCTGGAGGATTACAAGTTCAAGGCCAGCCTGGATAACTTAGTGAGACCCTCTCTCAAAATAAAGATAAAAAGAGGGCTGGGGATGTAGCCTATGCCTAGCATGTGTGAAATCCTGGGTTCAGTCCTCAGTACTACCAAAAAATTAAAAAAAAAAAAAAAGAAGAAGAAGAAGAAGAAGCAGCAGCAGCTATAGATTTTTGTATGTTAATTGATGAGAGTAGACACCCTTGTCTTGTTCCTGATCTTACAGTAAACACTTTTCATTTTTCCCTGTTAAGTTCATCATATGTAGCCTTTATTATGTTGAGGTATGATCCTTCTATACCTATATTATTCAGGGCTTTTATCATGAAGGGATGTTGAATTTTATCAAAGGCTTTTCCCATGTCTATTGAGAGGATCATGGGATTTTTATCCTTGATTTTATTTATGAATTATGTTACCTTTATTGATTTGTATATGTTGAACCATTTTTGTAACCCTGGAATGAAACCAACTTGATCATGATGTATGATCTTTTTAATGTGCTATTGAAATGCAAGTATTTTTTAAATTTATTTTTTAGTTGTAACTAGACACAATATCTTTATTTATTTTTATGTGGTGCTGAGGATCGAACCCAGGGCCTCACACATGCTAGGCTAGCGCTCTACTGCTGAGCCACAGCCTCAGCCCCGAAATGCAAGTATTTGGTGTCTTTTTCCCCCTTAGTGTTTTTTGCATGCATTTTGCACCATGGATACTGTTCAGTAGTTTTTAGTTTTGGTTGTGTCCTTACCAGATTTTGGTAGCAGGATAATGATAGCTGCATTGAATGAGTTTGGAAGTGTTTTCTCCCTTTCTAATTTATGGAATAGTTTGAGGGGCATTTGTGTTAGTTCTTTAAAAGTCTGGTAAGATTCGGAGTAAATCCATCCAAACTTGTACTTTTCTTTGTTGGGAGACTTTTTTTTTTTCCTTCAGTACTAGAGTGGAAGCTATGGGTGCTCTACCACTGAGCTACATCCCTATCCTTTTTCAGTTTTTATTTTGAGATAAGGTCTTATTCAGTTGCCCAGGTGGACCTTGAACTTAGAATTCTTTTTCATCCTCCTAAGTTCCTGGGATAACAGGTGTGTGCTTAGCTGTTAGAAGTCTCTTTCTTACTGCTTCAATCTTATTACTTATTATTCCTCTATTTAAAGTTTTTATATCCTCTTGGTTTTGATAAGTCACATGTGCCCAGAAATTTGTCCACTTATCCTGGATTTTCCAATTTGTTGCCATATAGTTTTTCAAAATATTCCTTAATGATCCTTTGAATTTCAATGTTGTTTGTTGTAAAGTCTCCTTTTTCATCCCTAATCTTTTTTTTGGGGGGATGGGGGACGGGAATCTTCTGTCATTTTTTTCTGATTAACTTAGCCAAAGTTTTGTCAGTTTTATGTTTATCTTTTCAATGAACCAGTTATTTTTTGCAGTGATATTTTGCATTGTTCATGAAGAATAAATTTAAGGGCTGGGTTTGTGGCTCAGTGGTAGAATATTTACCAATCATGTACTGGGTTTGAGTCTCAGCACCAAATATAAATAAATGAATAAAAATAAAGGTCCATCAACAACTAAAAAAAAATTTCAAAGAAATAATTGATTTAAATGAGATCTTTGTTTTGTTCGCTTTAGAGAATTTTTTTACAAGGGAGTTTGTTTTTTTAAAAAAACATATTATTTATTATTTTTTGTTGAAAAAATATATCCATAAAGCATGTATGCCCTGTTTAACAAATAATCATAAACAACACAAGTACTACCGAGGTCAGAAAGTAGAAAAATGCCCCTGCCATATTACTGTCTTTGCAATTCTTTAGTCAGTCTCTCAAAAGACTAACAAAGACATAATTAAGTTTTTAAGCGCTCAGTGAGGGGCTTGTTTTGAGTGAATATTTGGTTTTGAAGTGTTGAAAAATTAATTTTTACTTTTTCTAGGGAAGAGAGAAAAGAGGTAAGATTTAGAACTATGTAGCCATTTTAAAATGTATTTAATAGACTTTAGAGTAGTTTTAAGTTCACAGCAAATTTAGCAAAACAGTGTCCTCCTATACTCCATCTGTGCACATGCACAGCATCCCCTGCTGCCCCACAGTGGTACATTTGTCACACTTGGTGAACCTATATTGACACATCATTATCACCCCAAGTCCATAGTTTACATTTGGATTCACTCTTAGTATTATACATCCTGTGGATTTGGACGAATGTATAAGTGGCGTGTGTCTACCACTGTTGTACCTACCATGTAGAGCAGTTTCACTTCCCTAAAAATCCTCTGTTCTGCCTGTGTATCCTCCCTCTCCTTCAGCCCCTGTCAGCCACTGACCTTTTTACTACCTCCGTAATTTAGCCTTTTCCAAAATATCAGATTGTTGGAATCCTACAGCATGTAACCTTTTCAGATTGACTTCTTTTACGTGATTGTATGCATTTATTATTTATACATTTATGTTTCCTGCATTTTTTTATAGCTTAATAGCTAATTTCTGTTAGTGCTGAATAGTATTTCATTGTCTGGATGAAACAGTTTATGTATTAATTTATCTATTTTTTTAACATTTATATTTTAGTTGTAGGTGGACATAATACCTTTATTTTATTTTTATGTGGTGCTGAGGTTCAAACCCAGTGCCTCCATGAGCACCCTTCCTCTGAGCTACAACCCTCGCCCTGTTTACCTATTGAATGACATCTCGGTTGCTTCCAAAGTTTGGCAATTATGAATAAAGCCATATATATTTCTGTGCTGCTTTTGTACAGATATGTTTTCATTTCCTTTGGATAAATAAATACCAAGGAGTGCAATTTTTGAATCATATGGTAAAAGTATGTTTAGTTTTTTAAAAAAGCTGCCAAATTGTCTTCCACAGTGGCTGTAGTACTGTTTTGCATTCCCACCAGCAATGATTGAGAGTTCCTGTGTCTCCACAGCCTTGCCAGCATTTGGTATAGTCATTGTTTTGGGTTTTGGCCTTTTTGATAGGTTTATAGTGGTATCTCATTATTATTTTTTTTTTAATATTTTTATTTTATTTATTTATTTATTTTTAGTTTTTCGGTGGACACAACATCTTTGTTTGTACGTGGTGCTGAGGATCGAACCCGGGCCGCACGCATGCCAGGCGAGCGCGCTACCGCTTGAGCCACATCCCCAGCCCGGTATCTCATTATTTTTTAACTTGAATTCTCTAAAGATGATGTTGAACATCTTTTCATATACATATTTGCCATCTTGTATTTCAGCTTTGGTGAAGTATCTGTTCAGATCTTTTAGCTACTTTATAATCAGTTGTTTTCTTGAAACAGTTTTTTGTGTTTTGGGGATAACAGTCCTCTATCCTATGTGTCTTTTGTAAAGACACATTTCTGTAAGGAGATGTGGTGAAGGGGAAGGATGAAAAAGGAAGAGCAGGACCTGTCTCAGTCTGTAGCTTGACTTCTTATTCTCTTGATACTGTCTTTCACAGAGCATAAGTTTTTAATGATGTCCTGCTTATGAATTCTTTCTTTCATCATTTGTTACATCTAAAAAGTCACTGCCATATCTAGGGTTGTCTAAGTGTTCTTCTATGTAATCTTCCAGGAGTTTGATTGTTTTGCATTTAAATTTGGGTCTGTATCTATTTTGAGTTCATTTTTGAGAAGAGAGTGAGGTTGCTATTTGGATTTGTATTTTTGCATGTGGATGTTCAGTTGTTCCTGTACCATTTGTTGAAAAGACAATTTTGCTGGGCATGGTGGCACATGCCAGCAATCCTAGCTGTTGTGGGAGGCTGAGACAGGAGACTTGCAAGTTCAAGGCTTCCCTGGAGAACTTCTGAGATCCTGTCTCAAAAATAAAATAAAAGGGGCTGGGGGCTGGGGTTGTGGCTCAGTGGTAGAGCACCTGCCTAGCATGCATGAGGTACTGGGTTCGATCCCCAGCACCACATAAAATAAACAAATAAAGGTATTGTGTCCATCTACAAAAAAAAAATTTTTTTTAAAGGGTTGGGGTTATAGCTGAAAAATAGAATGATCCTGAGTTTAGTCCCCAATAGTGTCCCCCCCTCAAAAAAAGAAAGAAACAGAAGATTATTTTGATCTTTTTACATCTGCAGAGAAATGAGGTTTGCTTCTTTGTCAAAGATCAGTTGACTACGTGTCAACTGGTGTGGGTCCTTTTGGAGCTCTCTATTCTGTTCCAAGCATTTATGTGTCTTTTGTGAATACCACACTGTCTTGATTATTGTCCCTTGGTAGTTGGTCTCAAAGTTGGGTAGTATCAGTCCTCTGACTTTGTTCTCTTTCAGTATTGAATTGGCTGTTCTGATCTTTTGTCTTTCCATATAAACTTAGGAATCACTTTGTTAATATCCATAATATAGCTTTCTGAGTTTTTTTTTTTTTTTTTTTTTTTTTTTGGTGGGGATGGAACTGGGGAGTAGATGGACCCAGGTATGTTCTACCACTGAGCTACATCCCCAGCCCTGTTTTTATTTTGAGGCAACTTCTCACTGAGTTTCCCAGTCTGGCCTCAAATTTACAATCCTCCTGCCTCAGTTTTCTGAGTAGCTGTGATTAGAGGTATGCATGACTGCACATGACCTTTCTGGGATTTCGATTGAGATTGTTTTAAATCTGCAGATAAGGTTGGGAAGAACGAATACCTTGACAGTATCCAGTCTTCCTATCTATGAATATGAAATATCTATTTAGTTCTTCTTTGATATGTTTTGTTAGAGTTTTCTAAGGTAGATGTTGCACATATTTTGTTAGGTTTACACTTGAGTACTTCACTGTTGAGATACTAATGTAAATGATACTATTGTTAATTGTAATCTCCACTTGTTCACTGAAAAGTGATTGAGGGCTGAAGTTGTGGCTCAGTGGCAGAGCACTTGCCTAGCATGTATGAGGCACTGGGTTTGATTCTCAGCACCACATATAAATTAATAAATAAATAAAGGTCCATCAACAATTAAAAATTTAAAAAAAGAAAAGTGATTGAATGTTGTGTATTGATCTCATAGCCCACAAGCTTGCTATAATTACTTGTTAGTTCAAGAGGGTCTAATTCTTTTGAATTTTCTACCCAGACAATCACGTTGTCTGCAAATAAAGACATTTTGTTACTTCCTTCTCAATCTGTATATCTTTTATTTCCTTTTCTTGTTTTACTGCTTACCTAGGATTTCAAGGCACTGGTGAGAGGAAACATCTTTGCTTTGTTCCTGATGTTAGCAAGGAAGCTACAAGTTTCTCACCATTAAGTATAATGTTAGCTGTAGGCTTTTTGTAGGTTTTTTTTTTTGTTGTTGTTTTGTTTGTTTGTTTGTTTTGCAGTACTGGGAGTTCAACCCAGAATCTTGCACATGCTAGGCAAGTGCTTTACCGTGTATTTCTGTTGTAGTGGTTTTTTTACTATTAGACTTGTCCACACACACAGGATCTAGCAGTGTGTCAATTGCTTTTTAGGGTTTCCTACTCTGGAAGTTTCTCCTTTCTGCTGTGGTAAGTTGTGATTCATTGTATCCTCCTGTGTGTGTTTTCAGTTTGGGGGACAGCAGTTTATCCTGTGACCTCATTTCTCTGAAGATCTAAAAAGAGTTATTGTTTTTTTAGTCTTTTCAGCTTTTTACTTGTTATTAGAATGGAATGGGGACTTCTGAACTCCTTTATGCTGGACCAGAATCCAAGAGTCTCATGACTTTTTAAAAAAAGGTATTAATGAGGGCTAGGGATGTAGCTGGGTAGAGCACTTAGCATGAGCAAGGCCATGGGTTTGATCCCTAGCCAGAAAAAAGATACTAATAATTGCAAAGGAATAGTAGCACTTATAAAGTATATTATTTTGGAATGAGGATGTAGCTGAGTGGTACACTTCTTACCTAGCATATGTGAGGCCCTCCCCAATATTATAAACAAAAGTATGTTATTTTACTTGAGGAAGAAAAAAAAATTTAGTATCTAATTTCATATTCAGCCATGTTATATATTCTTCTTGAAAATAATTTTTAATCACTTGGCTTTTTAGATTTTTTTTTCTCAAAACTCAAAAATTTCAGGAAGTTTTTCATTGAATGTCTTATTATTAAATTTCTGTTGCACTCTGGTAGCAGGATAAATAACAGCAAATTGAACTTAATATCTTTTGACTTTCCCTGTAGCTATGGTATCATTTTTACTACCTGATATGTCTGTGGCTTGAGATTTTAATCTTATATAAGTAAAGTCACTAAGCAAATGTCACTTCCTTTATAAGCTTTTTTGTTTTCAAAAGTAAATCGCCTTTATCGATTTCACGCATATAATGATTAAATTTTGCTAGAAAACAGACAAAAATCATCTGTTGAGCATCCCTGCAATAAAGTAAACCTACTTTGAAAATATATTGTACATATTGATTGATTAGTTCTAAAAATTATATTTTATGAAATTATGCTAATTATCTCTCCATTTCTCCTTGCCTTTAATGTTTATTTTCTCTCTCTGAAGCTAAAACCCCATAATTATAGTTCTCTGACCTTCAGTCATAAAGATCAACCTGATTTCCTTGAACAAAACTGGGATGTTTTTCTCTAGCTAATCTTAAATTTTTATCAAGGAATCGAGAACTTTTAAAAAAGAAAAATGATAATAGCAGTTTTGAAAAAGAACCAAATAGAAATGCTAGAACTGTGGCAGATGGCAGATGGGGTAGTGCATATCTATAATTCCAGTGACTTGGGAGGCTAAGCCAAGAGGATTGCAAATTCAGGGCCAACCTCTGCAATTTAGGGAGACCCTGTTTCAAAACAAAAGATAGAAAGGATTAGGAGCCGGGTACAGTGGCACATGCCTGTAATCCCAGGGGCTCAGGAGGCTGAGGCAGGAGGATCACAAACTTAAAGCCAGCCTCAGCAACTTAGCGAGGCCTTAGAGGCTCTAAGCAACTCAGCAAGACCCTGTGTCTAATAAAATACAGAAAGGGGCTGGGGATGTAACTTAGTGGTTAAGTGCCCCTGGGTTCAATACCCTGTACCAAAAAAAAAAGGATTAGGGATGTTGCTTAGTGGTAGAGCTCTCCTAGGTTCAATCCCTAGTACTGAGAAAGAAAAGGAAAGAGGAAGGGGAAAGGAAGGGAAGGATTGTATGAAATGTAGTGGGTGAGTTTAGCAGCATATTAGACATAACTGAAGATAGAAATAGTGAACTAGAAGTTACATCAAAAGAAATTATCTGGAATGCATCGTGGACAGAGAGAACGGTAAAAAATCACAAAAGAAAGAATAAGACACATACAAGATAAGAGTCAGAAGATCGGGGCTGGGGATGTGGCTCAAGCGGTAGCGCGCTCGCCTGGCATGCGTGCGGCCCGGGTTCGATCCTCAGCACCACATACAAACAAAGATGTTGTGTCCACCGAGAATTAAAAAATAAATATTAAAAAAAAAAAGAGTCAGAAGATCCACTGTGTATCTAACTAGAGTCTCAGAAGGAGAGGAAAGAGAGAATGAGGCAGTGGAATATATCTACCTACAGATCAAAGAAGCCTGTTGGTACATTTTAAACAGGAGTTCTATTAAATGAGCTATATTGTATTGCTTTTCTACAATTTGGGACCATATTTTAGACAATATTTGCTACTTGAGCCTCAGCTGTTTTTAAACCAAATGGCCAAAATGTATTGGCAATATTCACATTATAAAGAACAAAAATCAGGAAGTTCAGCCAAAGAATGCTTTTCTTTTTTCTTCATTTTTTTTCTTTTATTAGAGAGAGAGAGAGAGAGAGAGAGAATTTTAATATTTATTTTTTAGTTCTCGGCGGACACAACATCTTTCTTTGCATGTGGTGCTGAGGATCGAACCCGGGCCGCACGCATGCCAGGTGAGCGCGCTACCGCTTGAGCCACATCCCCAGCCCTTTTCTTCATTTTTAAAAGAATGCTTTTCTCAAATTGGCTATGAAAAAAGAAAGATTAAAATATTCAGGAATTTTTTATTTCACCCTTTTCGTTAGTCTTCTGTAAGTCTGAAACTGTGTCAAAATAAAAATTTAAAAGAAAGAAAGACAGTAATGCGCTTAGGAGTTGAATAGGATACTTACCCATTTGTTGAGTGTCTATGTGTATTTTAAAAGTCATCTTCCAGAAAGGATTTTTTAATTCTTGGTTATATCTTGTTGAATTGTTTATGATAGATACAGCATTTTTAAAGGGTTGATCTTACCACAAAAATTGAGCCCTTTGATTTCAAAGGGCATGAGAACTTAATTCATGTAAGAAACAATTGCCTGATAGAATGTTTCATATTAAAGCAAGTTTCTAAGAAGATAGCTGCATCTTTCATAGAGTGATTTTTGTTTTGATTACAAAATGGGGATCCATTTCTCTGTTCTCATTAAATACTATGCAACCATTTTCCTACCATCATCCCTTTTGAACTGTGTTTTGTTCAATTCCCTCCAGCCTGCCTCTCACTTCTGTCACTGAAAAAAGTTGCTGAGAGCTCCTATTTGTTCTGTGCTTTGACCTCCTTTTATTTTTTTCCCTCAATAGTCACGCTGAGAGTATTAGACCCTTTACTCCTTCAAATGCTTTTCTTCTCTTGGTTTCAGTGGCAGCTTGGCTCTCCTGGTTTTCTTCGTACTTCTTAATCTGCTTTTTAAAAATTTACTTCCTAATGTGTTACCCTTTAACATTTTATTCTTATCTCTCCCTTTTTCTTTCCTACACATATCTTTGCCTCCAAATCCTACTTATTTTTAAAGTCCAGTACACATACTTTCTCTTCTTTATGTTAAGGGCCATTCCGGTCACTGGAGCTCTCTCCACCTTTTTTTTTTTTTTTTAATACCTTTATTTATTTGTTTTATGTGGTGCTGAGGATTGAACCCAGTGCCTCACAAGTGCAAGGCAAGTGCCCTATCCCTGAGCCACAACCCCAGCCCTAATCTCTGCTCTTAAGTCAGCTTCCTCCCTGCTTTGATTGGGGACCTTTTATATGTCCTTCACTGCTTAGCCTTGTGTCTTGCATCTAGCAGCACTCACGGAATTTTTCTGGATTGACTGATTAAAACTCTTTTCTAAAGCTGTGCCCAGTGGTGTACACCTGTAATCCTAAGGAGGCTGAGTTACGAGGATCCCAAGTTTGAGACCAGAGTGGGCAATATGGCATGATACTGTCTCAAAATAAAAGTGGTTAGGGATATAGCTCAATAGTAGAGTACCCCTGGCTTTAGTCCCCAACACTATAAAATAAATATATAAATAAATGGATGGATGAATCAGTCAGTCAATCAATCAATCAAACAAACTAAAGGTTGACCCAGAGGCCTCGGCGTCTGTCCACAGAGCCTCATTCTCCCTCATCAGGCCCTAATGCAGCAGTGAGAAACCCCTTTACCATCACCCCTCCCATTCCAACCCAGGGCCCCAGAAATGATTTAGTTCAGTCCAACTCTACAGGTATTTGTTGAACAGTTCCTGGGCACTGAGGTTTGGTGCTAAGTAATTGGGGAATAAGAATAACTATTAACATGAATTTCAGCCCCAGTTCTGGCTGCCTAGCAATCACCAAGGCTTTAAAAAAAATTCCCATGTACAGACAGGCGCAATGGCAGGTCTTGATAATCCCAGCAACTTGGGAAGACTGAGACAGGAGGATTGAAAGTTTGAGGCCAGCCTGGGTGGGTAGTTTAGCAAGATCCTGATTCCAAATAAAAATTTAAAAAGGATTTGGGTAGAGCGCCCCTGGGTGCCATCCCTAGTACTGCAAAACAAAAAAAAAAAAAAACAAGCAAAAAACCCTAAAATACCTGTTTTCCATAGAAGTCAGATTTTGGAAGGGGAGAAGAAAAAGAATTTTCTGTTATGCATCATTAGCAGAAACATATGTTTGTCAGAGGGGGTGTTTTTTGCCCAGCACTTCAGATCAGAAACTTTAAAAGCAGGAATTACACAAATTAGCTTGAAGGCCAAATATGGTCTCCACCTATGTTTGGCCCTCAAACCATGAATGATCTTTATGTTTTTAAAAAATTTTTATTTTTTTTGGTTGTAGGTGGACACAATACCTTTATTTTATTTTTATGTGGTGCTGAGGACCGAACCCAGTGCCTCACATGCCAGGGAAGCGCTCTGCCTTTGAGCCACAACCCCAGCTCCTGATCTTTACATTTTTCAGTGATTGAAAAAACATCAAAGGAATATTTCATGACATGAAAAAATGGTATTATTTATTTGAATTTCATATAGTTTTTTTTGGAACACAGACATGCTCATCTGTTCATGCATCATTCAGCACAGTTGTGATGGAAACTATGTGTCCACCTGGCCCTTTGTGGAAGAAGTTTGCTTACCCCATCTTAGAAGTTAATTTTTTTGTTTTTAGTACTAGGGATTGAACCCAGAGGTGCTTAACCTCTGAGCCACATCCTCAGCCCTTTTTAATATTTTATTTAGAAACAGGGTCTCACTGAGTTGCTTAGGGCCTCACTGAGTTGCTGAGACTAGCTTTGAACTCACAATCCTCCTGCCTCAGCCTCTTGAGCTGCTGGGATTAGAGGCGTGTGCCACCTCACTAGTTTGATGCACATATTTGATAGACCCTCAGGATATCCTAATGATGTCTTAAATATTTAGTTAACAACAATCAATATTATTAAATTTCTATTTACTTGATTCTTTCCTGGCAAATGTTTTGTTTTGTGCCATTTGTTTTCTTTTGTCGTGCTGGGGATTGAACCCAGGGTTGCCCTTTTTATTCTTTATTTTGAGAAAGAGTCTCCTTAAGTTGCCCAGGCTAGCCTCAAACTTGTGATCTTCCTGCCTCAGCCTTTTAAGTGGGGATTACAGTCATGTTCCATGGCATCTGGCCTATGTTTCTTTTCTTTCAATATATATATTAAATAATATATATATATATTTTTTTTAGTTGTAGATGGACACAGTGCCATTATTTTTTTTATGTGGTGCTGAGGATCGAACCCAGTGCCTTCCACATGCGACATGAGCACTCTACCACTGAGCTCCAACCCCAGCCCTGGCCTGTGTTTCTTTTTAAGAATGAGTTTACTCAATTCAAGAAGAGAGTCCTAAATTAAATATACCTGTAGCTCAGGTGCACAATCCTCTATTAACAAGTGAAGTTCATTTCTCAATTAAATTTGTTTGCAATTTTATTACTTCACATAGCAAGACTCAGCTGATATGGATAATAATGAGATAATAATGAGATTAAATTTACATTTAATTTCCTTTTATTTCAAAATACATCCGTGCCGGACACAATGGGAAGTACCCATAGTCCCAAACCACTCAGGAGATTGAGGCAGGAGCATGACTTGAATCCCAGAGTTGGGAACCATACTGGGCAACAACATAGCAATGACCCATCCCCCCAAAAAAAGAAGTATTTTCAATAAAAATTGTACTTTTACCAAAAAATAACCGAAATATAATTGCATGCTTCTCTGTGACATGCACTAGATAAGTTGAAATATGAACAAGTTCTTTTGGGAAGGACATTGAGATCTTGCCAAAACATGAGTGTTGTTACTAATAATAAAATACGTCTTTACCTCCATTCTTTTCTTTTTTTTTTTTTGGTATGGTACTGGGAATTGAACCCAGGGGAGATTAACCACTGAACCACATCTCCAGCCCTTTTTATTTTTTATTTAGAGACAGTCTCTCTCAGTTGCTTAGGGCCTCACTAAGTTGCTGAGCCTGGCTTTGAACTTGCAATCCTCCTGCGTCAGTCTCTTGAGTTGCTCCCACTATGCCCAGCTCTGCCTCCATTCTTGATGATTAAAAAACAAAACTCATAAGAATAGGAGATTGAAGAAAATTATTAGGGCCTTTTTATATTTGGCCACTATTAGAGGCATACTTTATTTTAAAAAATATGAAAGATTTCTGGCAGGTGATTGGATGATTCTTTAGGGCTTCAGATTTATGTAAGGAAAAAGTGCAGTTTGAAATGCTCCAGTTTGGTTTCACAGCTTCTGATTTTAGGTTATTTTAGGGGGTAGGTTGGAGAGAAAGATTCAAATCCAAGCAGTGTTTTACCAAGACTTTTCCTCTGAATTTATTTCATGAGTTACTTTGCCTGGAAAGTAAAGTCTTAAGGTACTAATGAGGGCACCCAAAGATACAGCTGTCAGTGAGGTGAAGCCATTTTTAAAATAAATCTGAAAAATGAGCAGTTGGCTGATTTTTGACAGAAGCCAACATTCATTCTGGAAAGATGTGCCTTCCCTGCTCTGCTGCTGTCTCTTCACACATGATGTTTCTCCTGTGCTCTCTTGTGAATTCATTTCCCTGGCTGTTCCTCTTTGCAGTGGCATTGGGATTTTTCCACGAGTTGTCTTGGCTCAGAGGGGGTGATGATGACAGGTTCAGAAGGGTCTCACCAACACAGTAATAAGGAATAGACCATGGTTTGGCAGAGGTGATGATAATACAACAAAATTAAGAGGTTGACATTACTTTTTTTAAAATAATTTTTAGTTCATATCAAAATGAAATATAAATATTTGGTAATATTTATTGAATATCTACTAAGTATATTTATGCTAAACGATTGCTTGATACATTGCTGGGGAATAAATAATCATCTTTGGTTGCTCTGATCTCATTCCTTTGAATTCTTTGAGTAGGGTACCTGTCCTTATGCAGGCAGTACTCTCTGTGTTCATTTCTAGGGATGCACTCATTATTTTGGTTATAGTTTGAAGATGCAGTAAATTGGGTTATGGTTCACCTTGGGTCTGTTATAGTTGTTTTTTTTTTATTGTAAAATATCCTTAATGTTTACCATTTTAACCATTAAGTGTGTTCACACTGCTGTGCAACCATCACCACCCTCCATCTCCAGAAATTGTCGTCATCCCAAATTAAAACTCCATACCCATACCCATCTAACAGTTCCCATCCCCTCTTATCCAAGCCCCTGGTAACCACAATTTTACTTTGTCTCTATGAACATGACTATTCTAGGTATCTCATCTAAGTGGAATTATACATTTGTCTTTGTGTATCTGGCTTATTTCATTTAGCATGGTGTTTTTCAGGGCTCATTCATATTGTAGTATGTATCAGAATTTCATTTCTTATTAAGGCTGAGTAATATTCCTTTCTGTGTATGGACTCTGTAGTGTGTTTCAGGCTAAACAGAAGCATGTCTGATTGGGCAGCTTTGTGCCAAGAGTATCTGTTATTCCAAGTTTTAGAGGACTTTGATGGAAAAAGATGTGAGGTCTTCTTAAGAAATGATGCCTTTTCCCCATGTCCCAGCAGTAAGAAATTCAAATTATTATTCAAATGTGAGCATTATTATCACAAGTTAAAAGTGAGAAAACAGGATATAAGTCAGCCAGAACTCCAGTTCTGAGCTTACTACCTCAGTTATAGGTTAAAGCATTGATTACCAGTTTCTTAGATTGTAGTGGCCAACTCCTGTGGCGTGCATGGGCATGATAACCCTCTCTCTCTCTTCCAAAGCCTTGTGCTTATAAGACATCTAGTCACACCTTATGCAGAAGGAAAGGAGGCTCTCTGAACTGAATTATAGAAACCTAAGTGTGTGTCACAATCTATAAAGCTAGGGTGTTGTACTGAAGGCTTGTTTCCTATGGTTCTGACAGGGTGAAGTTTTTTGTGTGTCTTGTTGTCTAATGGAGTGACTTAGTTGAAAATAACTTAGTTGATTACATGTGGCAGTCTGTCTCCCATCTTGCAAGGAGCCATTCCAAGCCCAGCCATTCTTTGGGACAGTTACTATATGTATTACACCCTTTTCATTGCTTGATGTTGCCTAGGGCTATCTGATTTGCTAACTTCTGAATGCTCTCCTCAGGTTCCGGAAGTTGGAGTGGGGATAGGCTGGGGCTGATGACCTTGTGTTCTCCTCTCTCACCTTTTTTTTTTTTTTTTTCTGATTTTGTTGCCTTGCCACAATAGTCAGCACTCAGTGCTCAACCTCCCTCAAGCCCCAGACCAAAAAGTCGCCTCTGCTGTTGCTTCCTGTGCCCCCTCCAGAATTCACTTACAAGTACAAGAACTGTTTCTTGCAGAGATCAAGTACTTACCTTCTGTTGCATTTGTTTGGGGGACCCTGATGAGGAACATCTAAGGGAAGATGATCAGACAGGAAATAGAAAACGAAAGTGGTGACAAATTTTAATTAGCATTAGGGAGACTTATTGTGCAGCCCTCAGGCTTCATGCTCACAGGTGTAGGTGTTGAGGAATCTGCCAGCCAACAGCCACTGGAGCAGTTTTGTCCTGGTAAAGCAGGACAGAATCCATGCCTGAGGCAGAGCTTTCTGGAGAAAGAATTTTGCAGCAGGCTGAATTCTCAGGCACCATTTTTAAGGCCAATTCTGTGGAAAAGAGCAGTGTGTGTGGCATGTGCTGAGGCCCGTACAGGTGCTCCAGCTGTGCCAGCGTAGCCTCTTCTCTCCTCTGCTCCTCCCCCACCCCATGTTTTTTCTTGCTGTTTTTCAAAATTAAAAGTCTCTGCAGGGTGGGGAAGTCCCTTGGCATTTTGAATATTGAGGTGCTCAGCAAAACTGCCTGGCATCCTGTTTGTATATAGCAGTTTTAATTCACTCTCTAATAGGTCATTTGTCCTTACCAGCAGAGTCTTAAACTTGATAATCCTTACATCAGCAGTGAGGCTCAGGCCAAACATCAAAAGTGCAACCCTGAGTGATTATTTGAAGGAGGTTTTAAATCCTTCATTTCTGGCCCCATTTGTTGCCTCCTTAGGTCCAACCATTAACATTCCTCGTGCTCAACTGCAGCCAAGACAGGTGATTTGAGAGCACAGAATGGCTGAGGGAATTTTCTGCTCCCCTTCTGTGCAAGGAATGCCATCCCTGTCAGTGGAGATGGGGACTTGGGATCTGGGGACATACAAGCACTTTGGGACTGTTTTAATGGACATGTGTGAACCTGGAATGGCATGCTGATGGGTTGAAAAATGCTAGCTGTTCCACTGAGGTACGTGCAGCCTTTTGCTGCTTTCCTTATAGAGAGAACTGATGATGATAAGAATCACTCCTCCCACAGACTGGCCTTGGCTTTGCTTCTTGGATCTGAGGTGCCCTAGGTCTTCTACAAGTGCATCATGTCATCGTTTTATTGGCTTTCAGTAGCTTTTATTAATGAGTCATACCACTGATCATTGCAGGTTGAGATTTCAGATTAAAAGTAGCATCTTGGGCAGAGTTAAGTCTGTATTTGTAGATGCCTCTAGGATAGTGGCTACCTGCTGTGTTGTCTTTTATTCTGAAATAGATGTTCCTACCTTGGTCTTTAAAAATATCACAACCTTATGTGATCAGATTAGGATTGCAGAGACTATAAGCTGTCAGAGTTCCAAACAAACCATCTCCTTTTTTCTTTTAAGAAAACTCTGGTTTTTTAGCTTCTGGAATGATGAGTGGGAAGTTATAGGAACAATAATAGAGCTTACTATAGTTTAAATCTATGACATCCTTCAAACGCCCACGTGTTAAAGGCTTTGTCTCCAACTGTGGCGCTATTGGGAGTAGTGGGACCTTTAGGAGGTGGGGTCTAGTTGGGAAGTGAGGTCATTATTATACATATGAGGTCATTGGGGGTGTGCCCTTGGGAGAGGTCCTAGGACCCCAGCCCCTTCTTGTGTCTCTTTTTGCTTCTTGGCTGCCATGGAGTAAACCATTTCCTCCACCACATGTTCCTGCCAGGATGTACACACTGCCACAGGCCCAGAGCAGCAGGGCCAATGACCATAGACTGAAGCCTCACAAACCGTGAGCCAAAATAAATCTTTCCTCCACGTTGATTCACTCAGGTATTTTGTCAACATAACAAAAAGCTGATTAACACAGCTCAGAATTCCATCCTGTAGTAATTCTTACTGTAAAGTGTGAAACATCCGTGTATCGCGTCCCTTTTAGAGACAGAGGAATTGGGGAAGAGAGTGGCTCTGTGGTCATTCGTCAGAAAGCACTGAAGTCTAGTTTGCTCTAAGAACCTATTTATCCTCCTTTTCCAGTAAAATTTCTTTTTTTTTTCATTCCTTCTTCTCCCCTTCCTTCTCTTCCTCCCCTCCCTTGTTCCCTCCTTCTCTCCCTCTCTCTTTCCTTCCTAACTTTCTTGGTGTCAGTGGTGTTAGGAATCCACTCTAGGGCCTCATACTTGTACATGCTAGGCAAATCCTACCACTGAGCTACACTATCAGTCCAAATAAATTTCCAGCTGAAGGGTGTGCGTATGTGTATGTGAGGGCCATGACTTACCTTAGGGTTAATAGGCTCAGTTTTATTCTTTATATATATATATATATATATATATATATATATATATATATATATATACACACACACACACACACACACACACACACACACACGAGAGTAAAGTGTATTTTGACGTATTATACATATGTGGAATATAACTTATTCTAATTAGGATCCCCCCTTTTTTTAGTAGTCAATGGACCTTTATTTTATTTCTTTATATGTGGTGCTGAGAATGGAACCCAGTGCTTCACACATGCCAGGCAAGTGCTCTACTACTGAGCCACAACCCCAGCCCCAGGATCCCATTCTTAAAAATTCACTAGTTCAACTTTATTCTTGTGATGATATTTAGAAGTGATCCAAATGAATGCAGCCATATTTTTTAAGTAGACAGGAGGTTTTTGTCCTGCATGTGCTGGATTTCCATCTCTTTCTTGCCTCTGCATGCCCCCATGCTTGCTCTCATCAGAAATATTCTTGCATGTGGCCAGAAGAAAAATGCAAGTTATGGGAAAGCTTGAAAATTTGAATTGTCCAATATCTTGGCAGAAACTTAGCATCATTTTTTAGGTTTGGGGAAATTTAACAAACAGAAATTTGAATCAGACTTACTTGTGGAAAAAAAGAAAACTTATTTGTGATCTTAATTCTAAGTGAGATTAGTAATATGACATGAATAACCTTTTTGTTTTCAAAATCTATTATATTTGTAGTCTGTTTACATATCTTTCTGTTTACTATCTAAAGTCTTATTCATCTAATACCTAGAGGCCTTTTTCATGAAGAATGCTTCTGAAATTTACCATCGTTTGTTTTGTGGTTTTTCAGTTAGAATCTTCCTAGGACTGTGATTATAGCTTTTTACATAATTTGTTTCTCATTCTTGGTTACTGTACTAAGTAAACACTTTCTCTTCTCTGATTGCATAGTGTAGCCTGAGGATGGAACTTCTTCTCCATGTGGCATTCTTTGGTACAGATTTGTTATTCCACTTGAGAGGCACACACTACTGCCTTGTCACATCTTTCTGTTGGCCTGTATCCTAGGCCTGGTCCCAGGAACTCTTAAATGTATCTCACAATGTTAGTGATCCAAGCCTGTCTGTCTGTTATCTTTTGAGTGGGTGTAGTATTGCTCTGCTCTGGTTTACATCAGAGCAATTTTTTGAAGGGTTAATGAGCTGGGCTTCATAAGACTTTTAGATCCTTAGATGAAAGGTGTTATTTAACCACAGCAAGACTTTGTCCTGGGAGTGCTTTCCCAAAGAGCTCAAAGTGCTTGTCAGACTGTCTTCACTCATCCTCTTACTGTCCTGGTAGAGAGGCAAGTGGTTAAGCATTATGATTAACTATGAAATAGTGTTATTACTGTTACTTTTATGTGTAAATGGGGTAATTGTGCAACGTAGGAGTTGGTAAAACAGATTATGGAAGAAAAACACTGGGAAAATTTCAAATTAAGCCTGTACTTACTGTTCCTGTTTGTGCTACTTTGGGTTTCAGAAGTCTAATGGCAGACATGGAAACAGTAGAAAGCATTCTTTCTTAGGAAGTGGGACTTAGTACATCCTTCTCAATATTTGCATTAACGAACCACTTGTACTTGTTTTCAGTTATACCAAATATTACATAGTATACAAGAATGGCTAATAAAGTGCATAGGATTTATGTGTATGTGTGTATTTAAAAACAAAATTTGTGGTGCTGATTGAACCTAAGCCTTGCACATGCTACGCAAGACCTATACCCGCAGCCCCATCATATATTTTGAATTTGGGACTTTTAAAACAGACACTCCTTTTGTGTATGTGGTACTAGATATTGATTCCATGGCCTTGTGCATGCTAGTTAAGTGTTCTACCACTAAGTATATACCTCTAGCATTTTTAATTTTTTTATTTTGAGTCAGAGTCTAAGTTCTTAAGTTGCTGAGGCTTCTTGAACTTGCCATCCTCCTGCCGCAGCCTTCTGAGTAGCTGGTATTACAGGTGTCCACCACTGCATCCAGTCTGAATTTCCTCTTATCAAAGTTTAAGTCATGTTTGGACCACAGATAATTCACTGAGGCCACCAGCATCAGAAGTAGATTTTCTTAAAGAAGGGATCTTTAGCAGGGTGTGGTGGCACACAACTATAATCCCAGGAATTTGGGAGGCTGAGGCAGGAGGATTGCAAGTTTGAGGCCAGCCTCAGCAATTTAGGGGAAACCCTGTCTCAAAACTAAAAACAAGAAGGTCTGGGGATATAACTCAGTGGTAGTGTGCCCTGGGTTCAACAGTAACAGAAAAGGAGGATGGATCTTTGAGCAGTGTGATCACTACTGTTACCAGAGCCCTAGGCTAGAGGGTTGACTCTGAGGATCTACTAAGTTAAGTCTGGCCACTCACCCCAAAAACCAAACAGAAAAGGAAATGATGAGAAGCATGAAAGGAACTTTAATCAGTGTGACTATTTAGGGAAGACAAGGGAATGCTTTTTGTTTGCCCTGTCTTTGAGGGATTCACAACAGCTTTGAGGTTTTATAAAAAGGGGAATGAGGGCAAGAATGGAGGGTTTGCATAGCCGGAGGGTTTTCACAGTTGCCAATGAGGTGATCTTGATGAGATGTGGTCTGGTCCATAATTAATCTCAGGATTGGGGGCGGGTGTGCTTCTCCTGGATAAGAAAGTTGCTCTTGCCTGGGGAGTGGTAGCTTCCACTCATCACAAGGTGTTTATTGGGTCAGACCTTGTCCCTGAAATTCAAGATGACTGAAGTAAAAAAGATGGATGCAAGATGGTGGCAGAAATGCCAAGTCTTTAATCCTGCTTTTAGCCACTCATCAGACATTTGCAGGCAGAAGTAAAGGATCTAATGCCTTGTTGCACTACATTTTCTAAGATGGAAGAAAGAGGATGAGCTTCATTTTGGAACCATATGTGCCAGGGTCCCCAGCAGAGTCTCCATTATACTATTGAGAATTGGCCTTTATTTGATTTTATAGCTTGAGGTCATGTCACCATAGAAGAGATGTCTCTGAGAAAGGGTCCTGAGGAATTCCTGGAGAAGAGGGGAACTTGACTTAGGGCATGTGGGGTCCTTGATATACACAATGAAAGAACATTTCAGCACATGTCAGTAGAGACAAAGATTTATTTAGGAAAGCAGGGAGTACACATTCAAGGGGGACTGTGGGCCATCTTGGGAGTGAAAGACACCTTCAATGGGTTTGTAAGCTCTTTTAAAGGAAACTTGGTGAAGGGTAGGTATGGTAAGGCATGTGAGGATGACATCAGTCTGGTCGTTTTCAGGTTCCTTAGGCTAATGTGGTCTCCATTATCTGATCATTAAATAGTGTTGGAAAGTCCCCTAAATTATAGGTCTCTTAAAATGTCATATCTCTTTTAATCTGTTTATTGGTGGGCTAATTAACAGTGCATGGGATAATTTTCATAAGTGGGTGAATTTACAATAACTCTCAGGTGTTTATTGGGTCAGACCTCAGGTTTACAGATTTCCCAGAAATGTGGCAGTGTGCAACAGGCAGAGAGAGACTAGCTTAGGGTGTGACAGGCCTGGAAAGGTTTACAGAACTTTAAGATTATATTTCTTTGCTGGATATGGGGGTGATGCCTATAATCCCAGCTACTCAGGAGACTGAGGCAGGAAGATCACAAGTTTGAGGCCCGCCTTGGCAACTTAGTGAGACCCTGTCTCAAAATAAGGGCTGGAGATATAGCTCAGTGGTTTAGTTCAGTTACTTAAAAAGTAAAATAATATGATTTTTGTCCTTTAAGCTTTACTCTACCTATTTCTTATGTTTTTTATCCTACCTTGGTCACAGATATGAGGTTCCTCTCTACCTTTTGTCCCACCTCTGGGATTTCCAATCTCAGTTTTGCAGCCTCTGTGCATTTGGAGTTATTTCTGGTCTTTGATGTTTGTGACACCCAGTGTGAGAGGAAGGAGTAGGATATTTGAAATGAATGCAAGGGAAAAATGAGCTCAGTTAGCCCTTAAATCTTGCCATTTGTTTTCTTTCAGTGTATACCATTATATTGCCAGAAATCAATAATTCCCTGTGTGCTCTCCCTAGGAAACAAACATCTGCAAACTAAAAATGGTAGGCTCAGATCATGTGAACAGGGAACAGCTAGGATGGTTGAACTTTATCTTGCAGTTCTTTGTCAAGGAATCCTTGGTTTTGACACAAAATGTTTCATCTCAGTGGACCTCAGTTCTCTCTTTGCTTGGTGATAGGAAAAGTTTGCTTAATTTTCAGTGGTACTGTGCGTACACAATAAAGGAGAGTAGCTGTCTGGCTCTGCAATTTTCAAAATGTCATACTGATTTTGGTATTAAATTTTCTTCTTAGGGCTAGGGTTGTGGCTCAACCGTAGAGTGCCCACGTAACACGTGCGGAGCCCTGGGTTTGATCCTCAGCACCACATAAAAATAAATAAATAAAATAAAGGTATTGTGTCTTACTACAACTAAAAAATAAATATTAAAGAAAAAATTTCTCCTTAAATCATCCAAGTCAATGCTTAATATTGACTAGTTGATATGACAAATACTGACAGTCTTAAATTATTTATACATATCACACACACACACACACACTTTTTTTTTTTGGTACTGGGGATTGACTCCAGGAACACTCTGTTACTAAGCTATATCCTCAGTCCTTTTTATTTTTGGACGGAGAGTCTTGCTAAGTTGCTGAGGTGGGATTGTAGGCATGTGCCACCATGCCTGGCTCTTAAATTCTGTTTTTATTTCCTTATCAAATATTTGTTTTGTGGTTTGTGTTGCTATTCATTGTTATGTTCCTGTGGAGTAGGTTAGTTCTGTGCATGTGTGTCAGAGAAGAATGTTTTCATAAAGAAGGTGGTTTAGGTTTCAAAATCCCAAGGGAATTGTTATAAAACAACAGAGAGGAGAAAAAGCTCAGTGTGACTTAAATACCGTGACTAGGTTCTTTTTTAATTTTAAAATTTCTTATTAGATCTGTTATTTTCTAAACAATAGAACACTTTGCCTTTCATGAACTACTTTAGCTTCAAAAGAACAACCAAATTTCTTTTTTTAAACTTGTAGTTTAAGCGTTTTTCTCTTTCCCTATTCAAGTACTTAATTAAATGGAGCCGTTAGGTTGATTTGTACTTATTTTCATCTAGAATTCAATTAAAATTCTTCCAGCTGATCTAGAGCCATCTGACTCTTAAACAAGGTCCAGGAAAGAGGTGGCAGTGAAAGCCAAAGAATGTGTTTCTGTCAGTCTTTGGGAGTTGTCTGGTGTCAGTCTTCCTCCCTGTGGTTCAATGGGGTCATGTTTTAAAGCTGCCGTGGTGAGGGTAGTAGAGTACGGGGTCAGAGGGCTCAGATTCTAGAGTTATTCTGTCTGGGGTCAATCTCAATTTTCTGCCCTACTTTGGAGGAAAGGAAAGGTTTCTTTTCTCTCCCATCACTAGGTTCAAGGCTGAAAACCCTGAAACTAAAGACAGATTAATAAGAATAAATCATTCAGCCCTAGTTTTACATGCCACGAAGAGTTTAGAAATGAAAACCCAAAGAAACAGGTGAACTTATATATTTTTATACTTAGAGTTGATGAAGAAAAGTATATATCTATATATCTGTATTTATGTGTGTGTGTGTGTGTGTGTGTGTGTGTGTGTCCATCCACTTCTGGTCTATTCTCTCATGTGATAGGATGGGATTCCTAGGGAAGAATTTCCTTCAGACAGATAAGAGAACATCAGAGAGCCCCTCCCAGAGCTTCCAAAGGAGAAACAAGTGATGGTCAGAGAGGCCTTGATTCTAAGGCAGCTTCTAAGAAAGCCCTTCCAGTCTCCTTCAGCTCAAAGTGCTCAACATGCCAAAGCTCCAAAACTTGAACATCAAGTGCTCAGTAATATTCCACAACAGGAACTGGAGCAAAGAAGGGAAGCTAGGTTTTGACAAAGTATCCGTATCATCTTCTGAGCCCCAACACCAGCAAGGCCTATTTGTTCAGATATTTGTTTCTTCTTTGTATCTGTATCTGAGTCCTTCACAGATAAGGATATTCTTTTCTCCTCATCTGGAAAGGGCATCTCTCCAAAGAGGGGAGAAGAACAGTGGAAGGCAAAAAAGACCTTTCTGCTCCTGCTGCTCTCTCAGACACCACAGTGTGTATTGAGGGCAGTCTATTCAGAACCCTTTGAACTTGCTGAGTGCCTTCCAAACCACAGGTTCACTTATAAAATGTGGGTTCATAGTAGCGTCTGCCTCTTAACAGTTGTGAGGCTTTCATGGAGTGTCCTCAGCATGACACCCGGCACACGGGCTTGCTCATAAATGCTGGCTCTTGTGATCCATATTTTATTAGTGCTGTTGTCAGTCCTAATACATTTTTATGGCTCACCTTTATATTTTAATATATAACAGTATTGGCATTAGGTCACTTTATTTTAAAAACCTTGTGTTATGAAAAATGTGAATTTGTAAAAATTTAAATTTAAATTGACATGGTAAACATCAGAAGCAAAGTCAAAAAGATAAATGACAAACTGGGGGAATCTATATTTGCAATTTGGAACACAGACAAGGGGTTCATTTCTCTAATGTATAAAGAACTACAATTCACCAAAAAAAAGCGGACAGTTGTAAAACTCTTTATGATGATATATTTCCACTTAACTGTGCTCAGATTTCATGTCTTTAACACTTATTCTCAGTCTATCATATCATAGCTGGAAGCACATACAGCTAGAGATACAGCCGTGGTGTATAAACAGACCTGCGTTTTATTTCCCCCATAAAATAGCTCCTTCTCAGAAATGCTCCGTTGCTGTCCTCCACTTAGGCTGATTTTCCCTTGCTCTTCCTTGTCTTAAAGTTACCTAGGATTCTCTGCTTCCTCTCTAGGATTTCATGTTTGCTCCAGCCTTTGCCTTGCGGCCGTTAGTCAAGAGAGACACCATCTGCCTCATGACTGAGCCACTGCCACGGTCTCCTTGCCCTTCCCTTGTTTCCTTCTCCAAGCAGCACAGTGTACAATACCAGGATAATCTCCCTAAACATCCTTTTCATCAACCTACTGAAAGACCTTTGGTGGATTTTCACCAGCTAGGATGAAGTCTAATTTGTGAACCTGACCTTCAGGGTTCACCTTTATCTGTTTCTCCCTCCTTGGGTTTTTCTCACTGCCTCTTTGCAGGACTCCTTCAAACATCTAGACTGTTTACTTGGCCTGGCCCACAGTGCCCATTTGTGCCTTCATTCCCCCAACCTCCATCCAGTACTTGTCGTGAGGCCCAGCTCAGTTCCAGTCTGTCTTTCCTAGGGGCGTCAGCCCTCGGCGTCCATTGTTTCCTTGCCTCTGGTGTATTTGTTGAGTGCCTGTACTTCTCATCTCATACTAAATCTCTGTTGTAATATTCTTTTAGGTAAATTTTTATTGAAATGGAACACACATATGGAAAAGCATGCAGATCCTAAAGAAAAGCACTCAGTGACTTTACATAAGGCGAACATACCCACATCAGCATTCCTTTCTTCTGATTCACACTCTGTCTCCCAAAGATCTGGGAGACAGAACCATATCATTTGCCTCTGCATGAAAATGCTTAACATGAAGTGCTCAGTAATATTCCACATTGGGAACCAGAGCTAGGAAAGAAACTTGGGTTTTTGACAGATAAGACACAGGTAGAAATTTGAAGGACTTCATAAAATTTGCATTACTTACTACAAATTCTTTCTTGACAAATAGTTAGAATTGAAATATATTCCCCCTCCTCCCTTGATTAGAGGTAATATCATTTTGGTTAGTTCTGTTCAGGAATTCCTTGATAGTAACCTATAAATCAAACCTTTGAATCCAGTTTAGACATTACAATATTATTGTTTCTCTTTTAGACATATAGATATACACAAACACCTGTGTGTACATCTTTGTATCTGTATCTGAGTCCTTCACAGATAAGGATAGCATTAGTTCTCATTTTGCCCAACAAATATTTATTGATCATTTTCCCCCAACAATATTTATTGATCTTTTAAAAAATTTTTAGTTGTAAATAAACACAGTGTCTTTATTTTTATGTATTTATGTATTTATTTATTTATTTTAGGTGGACACAATACCTTTATTTTTATGTGGTGCTGAGGATCAGACCCAGAGCCTCCTGCATGCCAGGCAAGCAGTCTACCACTGAGCTACAACCCCAGCCCTTATTGATCTTATTTATTGGTCATACTATTACAGCATATAGTGAGATTCAGCTCCTCCCTCCACAGGGCTTATAGTCTAGTATGTCATTGGAAATAATTGATAGAACTTAAAGAAAGGCTTACCACTAAAAATATAACAATGATTAAACAAGAAAATAACTGAAAATTATTTCTAAAGAATCTGTTACAAAGTCATCATAGCTATTCGGAGAGAATAAGAACGCAGAGATAGGAAGGGCTAAAATGAAGATTGGCACTGCCGTGGGGGCTTCTATATAACAAATCCATTTGATGTAATGTTATCAAAAGGTATGAAAGAAGATGGCAGCTTAAAGGTCAATACAAGGTTAAGGACTGCTGAGAGATCTCTAGGCATATACCTGTAAGTCCAGCAACTTGGGAGGTTGAGGCAGGAAGATCAAAAGTTTGAAGCCAGCCTTGGCAACTTAGCAAGATCCTGTCTCAAAAAGGGAGGGTGGGAACTGGAGTTGTGGCTCAGTGGTTTAGTACCCATGGGTTCAATCCCCAATACCACCAAAAATATTATTAGAAATTTTCTAATTTTCAGTAGCATTTTAGTATTTATAAGACACTTTTACTTGTTCTTCTTATTGGATTTCTGCCCATTATGATATTTTACCCCAATGGGGTTGGTACAGTAAGTGACATACCCTTCCTACTTGGTCACATGAATGTTTAGAATCCGACTTTAGCACTCTTTTCACAGCTTGTGTTGGCCTTAATGAAGTATGAGAATTTATGTTCAGCTTTTTCATACTTTTTGTAAATACTGTGTTGATATCACATCCAGTTACCTTTATTATCAACTTGTTTTACTATTTCCTTTCAACCTGAAGCAAGAGATTCTCCTTGGCAGATCATGTTGTTTTAAGGTCACGCACATAAGGCAAAATCAAGGCACAGGTAGGTCACTTCCAGCTCCTCCCTGTGGCATCTCCATTACTTGGAAACATAGGCCAAGAGAGAAGGTAGAGGACCCATAGGCTGTCAATCCTTTAAAAGTAACTTGTTGAAAGTACTATGAGCTCACTTTTAATTTTGTTTTGTCTTGTCTTTTATTGCCTCTTTGGTTATATCTTTTCTGTACCTAGAAAGCTTCAGTTTGCAAAGTCGTAAATCTGTCAAGTCTCATTGACGTGGCTTTCACTTCAAATTAATGTTCAGCAAAGGGATTAGCAGATAACTCTTTCAGATTCCTGAATTCCTTTACAGAAAAGGGTGGATATGGTTTGAACAGGCTGCCCGAGCCAGGAAGAGAAGTTAATTGTGTAGATCAATATAGGCGAGAGCTGGTCACCTTTCTGAAAAACAAGACATTGCAGCACACAACCTCCAAATAGATCTTTGAGGTCAAGTTGATGTCATGTTGAAGAATCAATATTTACTGGGCTTTGTAAAGTTAGCCTTTAATGAACCTCAGGCATGTTTCTAGGCCATTAATTGCAGGAAGAGGTGACAGTGACTGAAGTTCATGAGTATGGGAGGTGGTATAAATCAGAAGTGAAGAGATGGTCACTTGTCAGTGTGCAAAGCCCCACCCCAGGTTCCACTCAAGCATTGTTTGTACGTGTATTGAAAGGCATTTTTAGGGCAGGAGTGTAGGTTAGTGGTAGAATGTGTACTTAGTGTGCTCAAGGTCCTGGGTTTGATCCCCAGCACCAGAAGAAAGGGAGGGAGAAAGGCTGACTTTCTTGGGATCTTACTGACATTTTAAGAAAGAGCAATTCTTGCATCCAAACAGAAGGTAAGATCTTTATTCTTTGACACTCATTATCCAAGCACTGTGTCATTTTTCTGTGACATTTTCTGATGTCATTTTGGATTCTGCCTTATAAATGTGCTAATCACAAGGTCAGGTCCCTCTTAGAGAATAGATCCTCCCTTCTTCGAACACATTTGAAAGCTTTTATAGAGAATTGTAATAGAGAGCATTTACCTGAAGATGCTGGCTTGAATCCCTATCTAGTTAAAGGTTTTTAATAAATAATTATCTTTGCCCTTGTTATGTCCTGCAGTGGAATGTCCCTCTGGTTGTTTTCTGTGTCCCTCACTGGACTGTCCAAATCATTTGTGGGTCAGGAGCCTCATCTTGTATTTACGTTAGTCATTGCTCCTAATAACTGTAGTTGACAAGGGAAAGCAACGCCTTGTATCAAGTTTTATCCTGACTGCAGCAAAAATAAGTTACTAAGGAGTCTTACTTGGTGAGTAACTGCAAGTGAGAAGCAACTTTGTCAGGCCCTTTGAATCTGGGCGTGCCTCTTGATGTTTGTTGCAAGTTCTTGGTCATTTCTGCTCAATAGAGAAGTTATTTGACTTTCCAGGTCCCTTTCTGTGGTGCATTTTGCCAGGGGAGACTTTAGGATTAATCACAGGGAAGAACTGGCTGTTCTTTTCTCACTCCTCTCCAAGATAATTATTCAGAATAAATACTGAAAAGAAAGTCAGGAGAGGTTTGTTGCTATTATTCTGGTTTGGTGTTTTAACAGGAGAGCCCCATGGCTGTGTCCCAGCTACTAGGGAGGCTGAGGCAGTAGGACCACAAGTTTGAGGACCCTGTGGGTAACTTAGCAGACTGTCTTAAAATAAAAAAAAAATTTAAAAAAGAGAGAGAGAGAGAACCTGATATTTAATATATTCATTTGTAATTCTCTTTATTCATTCTGGGTTGTCAATTCTTCCTTTGCAGTTGTTTGAGAACTTCTACTTTGGTTCCCTAAAGCTCAATTCCATTCACATCTCTCAGAGGTTCACAGTAGACAGCTTTGGAAACTATGCCTCCTGTGGACAAATTGACTTCTCCTGAGGTGGATCTTGGGAAGCTCTGGAAACTGAACATCTTATGAGGTGCTGAAGAAGAGTGTATTCACTTTAATTGCCAATTGGGGGTGGTGGTGGTGGAATTCTGGATGGTGATTTCCCTGGGTGGTTCCCCCCTGGACTCACCGCTGCCTTTAATGTTCAGCCACAGTCACCACATGGTCAGCCAGATGGTTGTGGGCACAAGGTAGTTGTTAGCTTATTCTTCTTTTTCTTCAATTTTTTAAAATACATATAACATAAACTATTGACATAAATCTTAACCTTTTTTTTTTTTTTGGCACCAGGGATTGAACTCAGGGGCACTCAACCACAGAACCACATCCCCAGCCCTATTTTGTATTTTATTTAGAGACAGGGTCTCACTGAGTTGCTTAGCACTTTGCCATTGCTGAGGCTGGCTTGGGACTCACAATCCTCCTGTCTCAACCTCCTAAGCCACTGGTATTACAGGCGTGCACCACCACTTCCAGCAATCTTAAATCATTTTTTTAAAAAAATATTTTTAGTTGTAGAGGGACACAATACCTTTATTTTGTTTGTTTAGTTTTTTTTTTTGTTGTTGTTTTTGCAGTGTGGTGCTGGGGATCCAACCCAGTGCCTCACGCGTGCTAGGCAAGCACTCTTCCACTGAGCCACAACCCCAGCCCTTAACCATTTTTAAGTGTACAATTCAGTGTTATTAAATACATGCATAATGTGCAAACATCACCATCTCCAGAACTTTTGAGTCTTGTAAAACTTGAAACTACACCATTAAGCCATACTCCCCATTGCCCACTCTCCACCCTAACAACTGCCATTCTGCTGTCTTATGGTTTTGACTGCGCTAAGCATCTCATATAAGTGAAATTCTCAGTATTTGTCTTTGACTGGCTTATCTCACTTAGTGTAACATTCCCAGCGTTCACACAGGTTGCCTCATATTACAGGATTTCCTTCCTTTTTAAAAGATGAATAATATTCCATCATTCATACATAATTTACCACCAATAATTTCATCTTGAGCAATCTCAAGTTTGTCAAATCTGTCCATTTTCTTTTGAAGTTAGTCCTTAAAATATTTGTTGGGTTTCTGTACCTCCGCCCCATCCCCACCCTGGCCTTCCTCTGCCCCCTGTGGAGTTGTACTGTAGCTCTTTTTTGTTTACTTCTCAGGGCAGCAGCAAGGAAATGATGATATCAGCAGACTGTGCGAAGTATGCTGGAAGAATGTCCTCGGCAGAAGGCGCCTGCTTCTTTCGGCAGAGCAACAGAGGGAGGGGTGCCCCCAGCATGGCTTGCCAGCTGTCCCATCAGTCCTCCCAGGTGCTCTGCTGGGGAGCTCCAGTCCTCCTCCCTCATTGCAGTCTTTCTCCCTACATGTCCCCTCCTTCCTCGTTTCTTCTTTCCTTAATCTTGAGTTTTATTTTCCGTTCTGTAAGTCTCAAACCTGTGTGTCTGGGGAGCTACATTGTGAGGACTGTGTCTAACCACATTCAGGGATCTATCAGTGGGATTGCACAGGTCATTTGTGAATAAATGAATTTGCAAAGTAACTGCGTTTTCTATTAGTATCGTCACTTAGTTTTAATTTGGCTCCCTTAGTGTTGCCCTTACTCCTTCACCACATAGCTGTATCATTCCTGCAGGACTTACATATTGGTGCCTGCACAGGTTGGGTTTTTCCCAAAAGGCCTTCTCTTTCTACTGGTGATACTCATTTTTTATTTAAATTGAGAATTCACCTCACCTTACACTGTCAGGTGCCATATGGCAATTTGTGCTCCTAGTGATGGCACTGAGCCGTGATGCAACCTAGGAGTTCAGTGTCCCTTCTCAGTCCTGTCTCTCCCCAGTGCTTCTCTTATAAACCCTTGGGTAGCCTTGGCTGGGGATTAAGATGTCTTTTTTTGGGTATCAAAAATTTATGACTTATGTTTACAGGAAATTTTTTTAAAAATTTTAAAAGCTGGGTGTGATGCACATGTAATCCTAGCCATTCAGGAGGAGCATAAGTTCAAGGTCACCCTGGGCAATTTAGTAAGACCTCATCTCAAAAAAGGTAGCTCAGTGGTAGAGCACTTGCGTAGGGTGGACAAGGCCCTAGGTTCAATCCCCAGTACTGCAAAAAATTTTTGAAACCAAAGAGTTTTATTGGGAAGTATAATGTTATATGTCAAATTGTAAATTCTTTTTTTAAAATTTTTTTTCTTAGTTGTTGATAGATCTTTTTCTTTTTTTTTTTTTGAGAGACAGAGAATTTTTAAATATTTATTTATTTTTTTTAGTTTTTCGGCGGACACAACATCTTTGTATGTGGTGCTGAGGATCGAACCCGGGCCGCACGCATGCCAGGCGAGCACGCTACAGCTTGAGCCACATCCCCAGCCCGTTGATAGATCTTTTTTTATTTATTTATACATGGTGCTGAGAATGGAACCCAGTGCCTCACACATGCCAGGCAAATGCACTGTGCTGAGCCATAGCCCCAGCCCAAATTGTAGATTCTTTTTATTTTTTTAATTTTAAATTTTTCTTTTTTTTTTTTTTAATTTTTTTGGGTAGTTGTAGATGGACAGAATGCCTTTATTTTATTTATGAAATTACCAATAATTTCATCTTGAGCAATCTCAAGTTTAATTTTTATGTGGTGCTGAGGATCGAACCCAGTGCCTCCTGCATGCTAGGCAAGCGCTTTGCCCCTGAGCTACAGCCCCAGCCCCTTTATTTTTTTTTTTTAATATTTATTTTTTAATTATATGGACACAATATCTTTATTTTATTTTTATGTGGTGTTGAGGTCGAACCCAGTGCTTCATGCATGCTAGGCGAGTGCTCTACCTCTGAGCCACAACCCTAGCCCAAATTGTAGATTCTTAATCTGTTTTTTATAATCCAGAGCTTACTATTGCTTACACATGTGAGCATATACTGTATTATGAAATATTTTTTAACAAGTTGTCTTTTTCATTCCCGTTTTCTCATGAGTGTACCGTGGAGTTTCTAGAGGCTGCATGACATGGTGACATTGCTCAGATTGGTTAGTGGAACATATATACTTGTGTATTACTGTTTTTTCTAGAATTTGTATGCTGCTATTGGAAGACTAGGAAAAATATTTTATCTTTTAAATTTTCTTTCTAAAAGTCCGTATACAGATTTTGAGTCAATGTAACATTAAAGGAAATAAATTTTAGCTGCTATTATGGAAGGGTAACAGCTACTATTGATGTAAAACTTTTATGAAAAAGCAACAATGGTAAAGAGCAAGTGTGTGTGTGTGTGTGTGTGTGTGTGTATCTGGTAGTGGGTTTGGGGTGCTATACCACTGAGCTACATCCCCAGTCCTTTTTATATTTTAACTCAGGGCTTTACTAAATTGCCAAGGCTGACCTTGATTTTACCATTCTCCTGCCTCAGCCTCCTGAGTACGTGGGTTTACAGGTGTGTAACACCATGCCTAGTTACCCTCATTTCTTTAAAAAAGAAGAGGGGGAAATAAAAATCTGTCACTGCAATAGTATCGCAGAATCTGTTTTGCTGTACAAGGAACCTTGTGATGGGGAATAATATTGATTTGGGGGAGAAAGGACACAGTGAATTACCCTAAGTGAACTTCACAGTCATGGTGGTTACATTATAAATGTTACTTAGAATGATTTCTTTTTAATTGATGTCCAGAGTATCCTAAACTGGGCATTGAGTGGAATCCAGTGTCCTGATGATCTAACGATACAAACTCTTGCCCTGTGCTCTTTTCCTGGCGCTATAGGGAACCTCATAGCACCAGAAGTATATTGAGTCAACAGAACACCCCTCAGATAAATTCTACCTTTATACTATAGGAGTATGATATGAAAGCCCATGATTGGTAGGAGTGAGGAAAGTTGGCTGCTAGGGGTTTTATTAATGGCTTTAAAAAAATTTTTTTAAATGTTCTTTTCTCTCTCGTGTTTGTTTTGGTACTGAGGATTGAACCACTGAACCACATCCTCAGACTTTTTTTTTTGTTTGTTTGTTTGTTTGTATGTATGTGATGTTGAGGATCAAACCCAGGCCTCACCTGTCCTAGGCAAGTGCTCTACCACTGAGCCATAATCCCAGCCCAGACCTTTGTTTTTTTTATTTTGAGGCAGGGCCTTGCTAACTCACTGTGGTTGGCCTCTTAACTTGCAACCCTCCTACCTCAGTCTCCAGAGTCTCCGGGATTACAGGCATGTGCCACTGCTCTGGGTTTAAATGTACTTTTAAAACAAAATAAATTCACTTTGTAAATAATCATCAAGTTTGTGCTTTGTGTTTTTGTCAGTAGATGATTTAATTTAAATGTTGCTTAAGAAATAAATTTTGAGGCTGGGGTTGTGGCTCAGCGGTGGAGCACTCGCCTAGCATGTGTGAGGCACTGGGTTCGATCCTCAGCACCACATAAAAATAAATAAATAAAATAATAAATAAATAAAGGTATTGTGTCCAACTACAACTAAAAAAAGAAATAAGTTTTGTCACCCCGAGGTAGAACTATTCCTTTGCATTTTTTTTTTTTATTTTGTTGGGGGGAAAGGTACCAGACATTGAACTCGGAGGTACTTGACCGCTGAGCCACACCCCCAGCCCTATTTTGTATTATATTTAGAGACAGGGTCTCACTGAGTTGCTTAGTGCCTTGCTATTGCTGAGACTGGCTTTGAACTTTTGATGCTCCTGAGCTGCTGGGATTACAGGTGTGCACCACCGCGCCCAGCTATACTTTGCATTTTAGGCACATATCAAATATGAGAAGTGAAGTGATTTTTCACAAATAGTAACAGTTAATATAGACAGATTTTTTTTTCTTTTTAAGAAAAGAAAAAATAAAAGATGTGGTCTTTCTATGAGTCTCTCTATGACTGTATTTAGAAATGGGCCTCTAAAGAGGTGATCAAGTTAAAATGAGGCTGTTAGGGTGGCCCTAATCCAGTGGGACTGAAGTTTCCTCTTCTTATAAGAGGAAATTGGGACACACAAGAAATGCAGAACTAGTACAAGCATAAAAAGACCACGTAAGGACACAGTGAGAAGGTGACCATTTGCAAACCACGGAGATTGATCTCAGGAGAGACCAAACCTGCTAACACTTTGATCTTGAACTTCTAGCCTCCGGAACTTTGAGAAAATAAATTTCAGTTGTTGCAGCCACCTTGTCTGCAGTACTGTGTTATGGTAGCCCTGTCAACCAGATACCCGGGCTCTAGTACAGAAACTGATTTGAGGAGCTGCCTGCCATCTTGTAAGCCAGACATTGAAGAGATTTGTGGAAATGTAAAACAATACCACTCTCTAATTTGGTGGGGACAATGGAAATATAGTTTGTTCTCATAAAATACATTTTTAAAAATGTAAAATGGATGTTGTTTTTTAAATAAGTTCATAAAAAATTTTATTTTCAAGTACAGTAAACATCTGTATCGATCAATATACAGAACATGTGTGTGTGTGTGTGTGCGCGCGCGCGCGTGTGACACAAAGGTTCTTTGGGGGTCTTAGTAATGTCTGAATGTAAAGAGCTCCTGAGGCCAGGAAGGTTGAGAACCGCTGCACTATACCGTACTTCCCTCCAAATGGGATCGTGGTGTTCGTATTACTGTGGTTTAGAAGTGTCCCACAGGGGTCCGTGTGGTGAAGGATTCATCACCAGGCTGTGACACTGGGAGGTGGTAGAACCTTTAGGAGGTGGGCCCTCATGGGAGGAGGTGAGGTCATTGGAGGTTCCCTGGCGGCCTCTCATCTCTTTGCTTCCCGGCTGCTGTGGGGTGAATAGGCCTCCTGCTTCATGTTTGTGTCCTGCTCAACATACAGTGCCATGACAGGGCCAGAGCAGCAGGGCCAAGTGATCATGGCCTAAAACCCTAGGACAAATGGACTTGATCTTCTTAAAGGTTGATTGTGTCAGGCTCTTCTCTGCTTCCCGGCTGCCATGAGCCAACAGCTCTCCTCTGCGTGTCCTTCTGCCACGATGTTCCGCCGCACCTCAGGCCCAGAGTAACGGAGCCAACTGACCGTGGATTGAAACCTGCAAATGTCTCCGTCAACAGCAAAGTCACTTAGGAATCCTGTGACTTCAAAGAGCCTGCTGTGCTTTTGTATTGTTGACCAACTTAAATGCATGATTTGATTCATGAAATAAAGAGTCATTTTGTTTGCCTGACTGGTCATGTGACTGCTGGGAGGCTTTACTCCCACAGGAGTCTAGAGTTCACCAAGAGATGACTTAGATGGTGTGGGCTAAGGCATGTGCATCACTATTACTAGTACTGCTACGATTATTAGGTACTGGGGTTTGAATCCAGGGGTGCACTACCACCGAACTACATCCCCAGTGCTTGTTAAATTTTCATTATGAGACAGTCTCACTAAGTTGCTGAGGTTGGCCCTGAACTTGTGATCCTCCTGCCTCAGATTCCTGAGTTGCTAGGATACTGGCAGCACCACCATAACTGGCTAGAGAAGTGTATTTTAAAACTTTGCCTCTACTCTGGATAAATCTGATGACTGGCCAGATTTTGGAAGTCTAACAGACTATTTTATAGCCTCCATGACAGACAGTACCCCCACATGAGGTTTCCACCAGAAAGGATGCTTCATAGCGAATCATAGGAGTATTCTAGAACAGCCCTGCAATAAGGGTTTCTTTTTTTCAGATTGAATCAACCTGTATAATGTTACCTCTCACAGGAATTATGTGGTCTTGAAACTTCTCTGCCATACATTGATCTCTGTAATAGCACAGGTTCACTGGAGTGACAGTGCTGACAGCTTTGTCAACACACTTAAAAAGAAAAGCATCTTCTCCTGCATATAGAAACCTGTAGTAGACATGTCATAGTGTCTTAAAATGTCCTATATTTTAAGATATACATAGCAAAAACTATAGTTTATGAAAATTTTGTTCTTTAAATTTTAAGTAGGTTGTAACGGTGTCAATCATTACAATAAGTAATTCATTTATTCAGTCTTGTACTTTGTGCCCTGTACTATAATGGGAACTAAGGACATGTAGGTGCCTACTCTCATGAAGAAAATAGCAAAAAAGTAGACAAAATTGTAAAACAATTACTATGTGATAACTGCTGAGGAGGAAGATAACAATTACTGATCATCAGTGACTGATAGGAGAATATCAAAGAATCAGATACAAGAATGTGACGATTTCAGAGCATTCTCTATTTTGTTTGCCTGACTGGTCATGTGACTGCTGGGATGGATGTAGAGTGGCACATCAGGACAGCTCAAGGAGAAAAGAATCTAAGTAGAATATAAACAGATCTTCCCTGACATTTTCAAAATCTTTTCAGCAAGAAGTTAATGAAACTATCAGATGGGCTTAGTTATGTGATTCTATTGTATTTGTAATTTACTTTCTGTTTGCCTTTGCTTTATCATTGTGTATTTATACCTCCTAAGTTATTTCTCAGAAACACTTTTTTTGGCAAAGTTCTTAAATAACTTATTTGACAAAAAATGCTGATTATCTCAAGTATTTTGTCACAGTAACACAAAGCTGACTAACAAAAAAAAATTTTTTTCAGTGCTACAGATTAAACCCAAGGACTTAACACATGCTAGAGAAATACTCTACCACTGACCTACTACATCTGTAGCCCCGAATACATGGTCTGCAATGAGCTTTTGTTATTCAGTAATGTGTAGTTAATTACATTGATTGTCAGGGTATACATATCTACATCATTATTTTAATGTTTGCACAATAGTCCCTTGTAGGTCTTTTTTTTTTTATTTTAACAATCCTTTGTAGGTATGTTTTTAACTAGTCGATCCCAGAGTAATAGACATTGAATTGGTTTCTAGGTTTAGCTATTATGAATAATTCTGGAGTGAATGTCTTTGTGCATGTATCTTTTTTTGGTGCTTGTGGTGTCATCTAGACATGGGACCAAATGGCTTTTAAGATATTGTTAAATTTGGGTTTCTTATTGGAAGAGTAAGATACCCTTCATTTTATATTGCTAACTATTCAAATGCAGACAGAAAGATGCATAAAATACATTTACCATTTAGCCAATACACCCACCAGTTCCTCATGTTTGGGGCCATTGGTTTGAAAAGGCTGAATTGCCAGTAATTTTCACATATATTAGGAAAAACTTTTCTTCTTTTTTATAAACTAAAATTATTGGCCATTTTTTTACAGCCCTTATAGCCAATCTGGAAATTTGGATTCTGCCTTTTAAATAGCTTTACCTTTGGCCAGCTAATGATCTTGGGCTGTGGTTTTTTGCTAATACTGACCCAGCTTGAAGGTGTGGGGGAAGACAGGTTCCCTGGAGAAGCTGCTTAGGAGTGTGGAAAACATTCTCATCTTAACGGGTCTGGACACAGCTCTGGTCTTGTTGATGGGCATCTTATCAACACCTCACCAAACTTTTTGGTTTTTTTTTTTTGAGTGTCTGTGTGTGTGTGGTGGGGAGCAGGGGACTGGGGATTGAGCCTAGGGCCTCGCCCATACTATTCAAGTGTTCTAGTGCTCAGCTATGTCTCCAGCCCTTTTTATATTTTGAGACAGGATTTCACTAAGTTGCCGAGACTGGCCTTGAACTTTCAATCTTCCTGCTTCAGCTTCCTGATGTGTGCCACAGTGCCCAGCACCCAAACTCTAATAGGCAACTCTGGTAACTCTAGCAGATAGGGGCTTTCTAAAATGATACCAGAGCTATGGCATCACTGCCTTAGAGATATGTAGTTAGCTTTGCTAAAAGGTTAGGGTTGAAAAAGATGGCAAATTTTGATAAGTCTTCAAAACTATGGGGACATCAGGGCCCTCCAACCTGAAAGAACTTACTTTTTAAATGTCCCATTATGCCCACTTAGTATGTCACAGTAATCTTATGACATTAGTGGTATTAACATTAGTTATAGATAGAAAATGGGATCCTTGCTGGGCACTGCATCACATGCTTATAATCCCAGTCACTCAGGAGGCTGAGGCAGAAGGATTACAAGTTCGGGTCCAACCTCAGCAACTTAGCGGGACCCTGTCCCAAAACAAACAAAAAGGGCTGAGAATGTAGCTCAGTGGTAAAGTGCTCCTGGGTTCAAACCCCAGTATACCCCCACCTCCTGCCCCTGCCAAAAAGAAAATGGGATTCTCCTACCTCCCCCAGGCTATGTGAAAATAAGCTGTATTATTCTACTACACAGCACAACAGCCACCCATCTATTGTGAAATGAAGACATCGGTGGCCAGGACCTGCTGCAACTCCACCACTAGATCCACTTGCAAAGGAAACAAGAATACACGGAAAGGGAGCTATTGTTTTCTTTTTCCCCAAGGGAACCCCAACCCCAACCACTGAAACATTAAAAGTTCCCAAACAGGCAGGACTCTGAGTGACTATAAACCTTGTAACCTGTTTTTTCCTTCTGATTAAAATCGTGTTTTTCATTGCCTTTGATTTTTTAAGATCACAGCAGCCAAGTCTTTTATGAAAACACAATCCAGGGCTTGGGTCCCAAAAGTTCAATATTTTTGTCCTGTCCGATTATCTGTTTCCTCTGCAATTCATTGTTAATGTAAACCTTACCTTCATTTCTGCTCTGATCCTGGGACTCTGCCCAGCCTCCGGCCTTCCCAGCTGGTATGTGAGCACATTTCTATGAGCAATGAGGAGGGTCACAGTTTTAACAAAAAAAAAAAAAAAAAAAAACCTAAAACCTCCAACACAACCAGCCACCCCCATCTTATCTCCTTCCCTATTGGCTTATTACAATGAAGAAAAGTCAAAACCACAAGCAAATGTGCCTTTTCCAGATTTGCAGCCTCAAGGCAGATGAAATGACCAGACATTTGCCTTTTAGGGTTGCCCTAAGAAGAGCTAACAAAAGGGTAACAGACCCTACACAGCTGCTTGGGGAGGAGGACATCTGCCCCTGTTTCACCAGCAATTCAGTGCCCAGGCCTTGCCTTGAAAAGAGCAGGAGGGGTTAGGCAGCAATAGTTCTGAGGCAGCCAGTTGTTATATGGCTTTTGTCTTAAGGAAGCCACCCATTACGGTAGAGCCATAACTCGCAGGAAGCCAGCTGTCAGGGCTGTGGCGCAGGTCCCTCAGGGTGGGAGGCAGGGGTAGGAAAAACAGTCTGTGGCCAAATTCCCTTTTAGACACCTGAGCCTGGCTGGGTTTGTAACCGGAGAGTTTTGCGTCTTTTCCCCAACCCCATCTTCCCTGGGGAGATCCCGGGGCCCTTCTCTCCACCCTTGGGGAGACTGCAGGGACATTTCGGGGTTCTGCTTCCTTGGTCTGCAACTCCCTGAGCGCTTGGGCTGCGCTGCGGCTGGCTGGCGATGGGCGCTCTGATCCTGCGCTCGCTTTGAAATCTACCCCCTCCTTTTTTTCCCCCCCCCAAGCCAGGTATGATGATGTCAAACGTGATGCCGATGCTACAGTTACAGACACGGCCCCTGCTGGCGCAGCCTCTCTGATTCTCTCTCCCTCCGCGTCCGGCGCTGGGCTTTTTCAGACAAGTGCATCTTCTAACCAGGTCACATTTCAGCCGCGACCCACCCTCCGTCAGTCACCAGAGTCAGACCGCAGGAGGAGGGCTGAGGACAGCAGCATTTCCTTCGCCAACAACGGGGTGGAGGGAAGGACGTTTAAATCCTGCAAAAGTCAAGACCCCCCCAAGACCAACCCAGACCACGATGCGCGCCCCGAGCTGCGGGCGACTGGCGCTGCCGCTGCTGCTGCTCGCCGCAGCCGCTCTGGCCGAAGGCGACGCCAAAGGGCTCAAGGAGGGCGAGACCCCCGGCAATTTCATGGAGGACGAGCAATGGCTGTCGTCCATCTCTCAGTACAGCGGCAAGATCAAGCACTGGAACCGCTTCCGAGACGTAAGTTCGCCGGGCTCCGCGGGCCGAGGGCTCGGGCTGAGGTCTGGGGAGCGAGCTTCGGAGTGGAGACCCCCGCGCGGAAAGCGCAGGAGCGGTCTCTGCGCGTCGGAGCCCCAGGCTCCCGCAGCCCCGCGGGCTAATCACGGCGAGAGTAAACAGCACCCAGAAAGTCCCAGCCCGGGCCCCCTCCCGGGTCCCCGCGGGCAGCGGCCTTGGGACCCCCAGTCTCGCACCCACTAGAGCAAGTCCCAGGCGAGGAGACGCTCCGGGTGCGCGCGCTCCAGACGGGGTCTCCCCGCAGGCCGGGCGTGGAGATGGGGTGTGGGGTGTGAGGACTGGGGCCCCGGCTGCTGTGGGCCCGACCGCCCCCTCCGTCCTGTGAGCCGTCCCCGGGCCTACCCCAGCCCGGTGGGTGCGGCGGGCCCCACATACGGGGCACTGCAGAAGGCACAGGTCTGGGTGGGGCTGGCGGGGAAGGTAGCGCCTTACAGCGTGGGTGCCCACTGTTCCCACCTTGGGCTTTGTGGGAGGGGGACAGAAGGGGCAGAGACCGTGGCCTTGAGTTGGGGGGTTCAAGCAACGCTCATAAGGTGAGATGGTAAAAGGTGCGTCCGTAATGGAGGGCAGGTGACAGCAGTGAAAATGTCCGAGGCTACCTCCGGGTGGCTGCCAGATCCGATTCTGGGGTCCCCAAGCGGAGAGGCACTCTTACCAACCGAGGCTCATTTTCCTGGATCAACCTGGGGGCGGGGGGCCACCCAGGGCAGGGGGAGGGCTCCCAACCCGAGGGAAGAATCTGTGGCCGGGGGGCCTGAGAAGCAGAGGGGAGAGTCCAGAAGCTGGGTCTAGGGGCCCTGGCGGACGCCCGCCCAAACCCCGGCTTAACCTTGAGCCGAACTTTGCGGGGTGGGGGGCGGGGAGGCGGGAGGCGGCTGCGGACTAGTCGGTGTCGCTGCAGCACTTTGTTTACCGGCACCTGTAGATCGGAGGGGAAATCGGAGGCGGCATTCCCAGAGGGGCCGCGCCTGCCTCCGGCCTGGCGGGGTGGGGTGGGCAGGGGTGAGAGAAGGAGGGTGTGGCCGGCTCCTGAGAACCGTGGGGGGCAAGGTGGGGGATGGGCCGGATGCGCCCGACGAGATGCAGCTGGTCCCAGTGACCAGGCGCTAGCTGACGCCCGGACCCTAGAAAGCCTCTTCTAGGACCCCTATTCCCCATTTTTACTTCTCGGGATTGCCTAGATTCTATCTTCAGAGCCACTTAGTACAACACAGGCCACACCTGACCTTCCTCATTTTCTCCTAAACTGCGTGCATCCACAAGTTCCTTAGAAATTTTTTTAAAAACATGCACCATGCATATTCTCTCCAGCCACATGATGGGAAAAGGCAGAGATACGGATCTTTTTGTTATCCTGAGACAAGTGACTGTTACTCCCCAAAGTCAGACCGGCGGGTTGTAATTCACAAAGGAAAGGAGGAACCACAGGCAGCCAGGTTTCAAGGCTGAGGTGCTTGGCCCCCGGAGGGGACTGTTGGTCCCCAGTGTTTGCCCACCAGGGTTGGTCCAGCCCGGGAGTCTAGAGCCCCAGCAAAACCTTCTCCAGGCACCTGCTGGCCCAGCCCAGATTAGCCGCAGTCTCCTGCGGCTGCCTGGGCAGCAGCCCTGGGGCCCAGCAGTGAGGGGGCGGCAGCAGGCTGGCCCATCCGGAATCCATGTGTCACTGGTCTCGGCCTCCCTCGGACTGCTGGCTGTTTGATCTGCCGAAATGGGACTAGTGAAGGTCAGAGGGAAAAGAAATGCTTAATCAAAACAGTGAAGGTTAAAAAATAAAAGATTCTTTCTACTTCCCTTTCTCCACCTGCTTCCAGTAGCCAGTGGGTGAGAATAAATGACGGACTGCTTGACCCCCCCCTCCCCAGCACAGGGTTGCCCAACCTGTCTCCCTGTATCGGTGCCAACCATTTCCCCTTCCTCCTATGTTCATCAGAGGAAAGGCACCCCATTTGAAATTCTGCAGGTCCTACCCCCATAGGATTCATGGAAAGCTTTGGGGCATATATTGATGGAGGGGGAGGGGGGCTCCAGCTTTAGTAGGGCTGATTTCCTCCAAAACCCCATTTAAGGTAGCCCTGGCTGCAGAAGGACAGGGTCAGGAGAGAAGTAGAACAAAGACTGGGTAGGAGGGCCTAGCCATGGGGGTCTGTTGGCAGCTTCTGCAGAAAGGCAAGAAGGAGGCTGCTAGCCCAGAGCCAGGGCATTGCATAACTCTAGTGGTGCCAGAGTGTGAATGGTGCCCCCTGGAGTTGTGCAGTGCACAGACTGTAAACAGGAACTCTGCCAGCACTACAAACACTTCTTATCCTTCCTTTGCCAGTAAAGATTCTGCCTCCCATCCTTACAGCTAAGGGTCCTCCAGCAGGGCACAGTAGCATCAATCTTTATACACATTTTCAGCAGGCAGCTCTCTCCCTACAGGAAAGAGAGGAATTTCTTTTGAATCCCTAAGGAGTTGCCAGGTTGAGCTTGAACCCATCACACAATGGCTCAAGGTCTTCTAGTTTGCCCAGGTGGGAAGGAGGCAAGCAGGAGGAGGATCCGATTTCTCAGGGAATGGGGTTGAGGGAATCAATGGTGGGGAGAGGGAAAAATATCTTTATAAATGGTGTTGAGAACTGAGTGTATGATTGAAGGGGTCAGGAGAACAGAGAAGAGGAAGAACGCTTGGGAGTGGCTCCAATTTGGCCTTGGTCGGAGCTGGGTAGGAGGTGTTCAGTTTAGCATTCTTTCTTTGAGCACTAGGATTATAGGGGAGGCAGGATTTGCCAGCTGAGTAATCCTCCCCTCCAGTGGGCACATCTAATGCCCAGTGTCCTGATGCCAGGGAGGAGGACATTCATGTTCAAGGAGATGGGGAGGCTCCCAGGCCACAAATCTGGCTGTGCCCTGCCCTGAGAAGTCTTGAACTTTTCCAAGCCCTGCTCTCTAGTGCTCTTATCTCCAAATTCACTCCCTGCAAAACTGGGTGGGACTTTACCGCAAGTCTTTGGAACAAAACACTCAGGACGTAGATGAGGTGAACACGCGAGAAGAGATGGCCCATTACACAGCATCTGCAGGGCAGGCTCCCCAGAGCTTGGTGGGGAAGAACTGACTGTTCTCTTTCTCCCTGGCTCTTCTCTACCTTGTACTCCACTTCCATAAAATTTTAATTTATTTGCAAGTGTCTGGCATAGTGCTTGGCACCCAGAGGCACACAGTTAATACATGTCCCATTGCCAACTGCAATGAGCATGGCATCTTGCTGTCCCTGCCATGGGCTCTTTATATTCGTTGTCTCCTGTGGGATGGTTATTGTTCCTTTATAGTCTACCCATGTTATGGTAGAGGAAATTGAGAACCAGAAAAATTGATAATTTATCCAAGGGACAAATAGCTAGGAAGTGGGGGACCTGGGATTTGAACCCAGGTCATCTATTTCGGCTTTGCTTTTTCAGGATATACTGGGACTAATCCTTAGTGACTACGAGAAGGAAGGGTCCACCCTGAAGAGCAAAGCCTCATGTCCTATCAGGATGCCCCGGGCAGGAGCAGACCTCCTTGGAAGGTGGACCAAAGCCCCCCTGTCTCTTGCAGCCCATCACCGGCATGTCCCCACCAGGCCTAGCAACAGCCCAAAGGCAGCTGTCCACTCAGCAGGATGCAGGGTGCAGTGTGCTGGGACAGCCTGGCTTAGGTTCAGGATGCCAGGCCTGTCACATCACCCTTCTGAGTTTCATGGTTCCATAGTGAAAGAATGCGTACATGTGGAGGCAGCCTCTGCAAGGGCCTGGGGCATCCGTTTCAGGAAATACCCTTCCCCATAGAGAAACCACCAGGTGGATCATCATAGTCTCTGGAACTGGCCTACACTAGGCCCCAGTCTCCATGCGAAGGACATTCATGTCCACTAACTCCCTCATTCATGGTAGATCTGAGCGCCTCCCGCATGTCAGGGACTCCACTGTGACCCTGGGCATTGACTCAGGAGTGTTATTGTCTGCCAGCTGCATGATTCTCCTGTTTTGTTTGTTTTGGGGTGCTGGGGATTGAACCCAGGGGCGCTCTATCACTGAGCAACACAACACCCCCAGCCCCCTTTTATTTATTTGTGTGATCCTGTAGCTGTGCTACATCCCCAGCTCTTCTTTTAAATTCTGAGACAGGGTCTCACTAAGTTTATCCAGTCTGACCTCGAACTTGTGATCCTCCTGCCTCAGCCTCCAGAGCAGCTGGGATTACAGGTGTGCATGACCACACCAGGCTGACTTTCCTGTTTTTCTGAGCACGAAGTAGGCCCATGGGGAGTATGAGTCACACAGGGGCTCCTGGAGAGTTCCCCTCCCTCCCTCTGACCCCCCACACCTGAACCCATACAAGTGTGGGGAGGAGCTGCACAGATGTTTGTGGGGAGTGTGGGTGTGCAAAAAGAACCCAAAACTGGGTCAGAAGGGATTCTGCAATAGGGCTTAGGGATGGGGGGTGGGTCCTTCCCTGGCCTCCCCTTGGTTTCTAAGTCCTCTCCCCCTGGAGGAGTGGCATCTCCAGGCATAATGAGACACTCTTGAAGGCCCAGTGGGACATGGAGCCTGGGAGGGGAGGGAGAGCCGCTGCCTGGAGGGGCTGTTGTGTGCTGTGTGCCCTCTGGTCTTCCAGGTGTCTGAAGAAGGTAGAACGCTGACACCACCCCATTCTCCAGGAGGTCAGAGCTGACTGAGGTGCAGGAGAGGTCTGTCCTACCCCAAGCCCCAAGTCCCAGGGGCGGTGCACTGCTCCTCTTCCTAGTGAGAGGACAGACCAGCTGTGTGACTTTTTGACAGGCACTCTGCCTCTCTGGGCCTTGATTTTCTCATTGGTGTAATGGCAGGCTTAAGAAAATGATCCACAGAGTCCTCAGCAATCTGTGATTCTGTGAAGATGGCACAAGGGCCTGTCCAGAGTCCCTCCACCTGCAGAAATGTCCTACCTGTCACCACTACAAGCTAGGCTGTAAGTCTTTGGATTCAAGGAAGAGATTTTCTTCAAGAAAGAGAAAGGATCTGTGACTAGGTTGGGGGTCAGCTGTGCATTGACGACAGACTGGGACATCTGAGAAATGGGGCCTTCTGTTATCTCAGGGCAAACTCCGGCCGGATGAGCCTACCAGCCATCTCAGTCACTTTGGGCCGGCTGTAACAGTGTGTCACAGAAGGGGTGCCTGAAATGACAGAAATATCTTCCTTATCATTCCAGAGGCAGGGAAGTTCAAGATCAAGGCATTGTCACATTCAGTGGCGGCTAAGGGCCACCTTATCATTCATGGAGTCTTTTTACCAGGTCCTCATGGTGACAGAGAGAAGGAGCTCTGGTCTCTTTTCGTGTAGGGACACTGATCCATCATGGGGGCTCTGTCTTCATGACCTCCACTAACCCTAATCACCACCGGGAGGCCCCAGGACCATCCTCCAGGGGTGTGGAGTTCCGTATGAACCTGGGCTGGCAACACTGAGTCCAGAACCGAGCCGCATGGGTCTGGTTAGACCCGGGGACAGGGACGATGAGCACCCAGGCCTCGGCCTAGGTAGACTTCAGACACAGCCCGTCCAGCCTTGGCCAGCAGAGTGGGGCCCCGCTGTGGCTCTTGAGGTGGGGCAGCTCTGACCCCTAAGCACCCTGTCAGTTGCAGGTCCAGCCCCTCCTGGCCACCAGCTGATTTGGCACTGGCGATGCCGCCTCGGGGCACTGACACTGCAGGCTGGATCTCAGGAGTCCTCCTGCTGGTGTTTGCAGTGTGTGTTTGTCACTTCTCTCCTGTCCTAAGCCCCTGAGTGTGGGTCTGAGAATAGACTTCATGGTGTGCCTTCCCACCTGTCCCCAGAGCGTCCCCGGATGTTTGTGACCACAGTGGGCGCTCCTAGAATGTGAGAGGCGGGAGGGCTTCCTTTCCACTGTCCCCAGAAGTTCCCCCTCCTCTCCGGGGAGCAGCCCTGTGGTTCAGGCAGTGAGGGAAAAGGGGGGCTGATTATTTGGGGGATCTTCTTTCTGGTCCCCAGAAAGTTGAGACACTTCTAGAACCTGGACCCTGCCTTCCAGTGATTCATTTGTAGGACAGGTTGGAATGAAGGCGGGAGGGAAGATGGTCCCCCAGCCTCTGTCCTTCAGACCCCTGTGCCTGTGACAGCTGTCCCCAATTTCATGGGACAGCTCACAGTGCCCCCCACCTTAGAGTTCCCACAGAGCCGGGCAGCCACCCATCAGACCTGTGGGGGGTGAGCACCCGGCTGCCCTGAGGGAGAACAGTGTCCCCAGGACAAGGCATCTTTCTCCCTCCTGCTGTATCCCCAGTCCCCACAGAGAGGTTGAGGCTGTCTCAGCACCAAGGCAGGCTCGGCCTGGCCAGTGGCTCACCGCTGCTTGGGGACAAACTCCTGGCCCTTCCCTGACTCCTGGTTCCCTGGCATGGGTCAGAGGATGGGAAGAGGGTGAAGTTGTTCAAGCACCTTTTCCACTCAAAGCTCTCAGCTTGGAAGAACTGGGGAGCCTCAGCAGCCCTCAGCACTCACCCCCACATCTTAACCCACGAACAAAGAGGCCCCAGGATGGGCAGGAGCCTGGGACACCGCCTCCTCTCGTGGCCTGATGTTCTTCCACTGCATCGTGCCCCTGTTTCCTCAGCTCCCGTCTCTGCAGTCTTCCTTGGGGATCTCTGGGATTGAAATGCTGACCCTCCCCCATGTGCCAGAAAGGAAACTGAGGCCCGAGGTGCTCAGAATAGAACCCAGGCCCTTTCGCATCTCGCTCCTTGTTCTCTGTCCTTCCCCCACCCACCCCGTACCAGGGATTGAACCCAGGGTGCTTAACCACTGAGCAGCTTCCCCATCCCTTTTTAAATATTTTATTTAGAGACAGGGTCTCACTGAGTTGCTTAGGGCCTTGCTAAGTTGCTGAGGCTGGCTTTGAACTTGTGATCCTCCTGCCTCAGCCTCCCGAGCTGCTGGGGTCACAGGCATGTGCCATTGCTTCAGCTCCTCTGAACTTCATAGTCTGCAGGGGCTACCAAAGATTGGGGTAGTGCCACTGGAGTTGCAGGGAGGTCAGGCCCTGGCGTCAGGTGGGTGTTGGTGTGGGCATACCTGAGCCCAGGCCAGGCTCCTGGCATGCAGGGAGTGATGATAAGCACATTTTTGCCCTCCAAGGAAATTCCTCTGAGGGGAGAAGAGGTGGGAGGCAGGAGTCTCCCAGATGCCGGTCGGTCTCCTTCTGTTTGTCCAGCCTCATGCACACCCTGGGCGGCCCCTTCCGGGAGAGGAGCAGGTATTTAGTGACTGCCTCTTCCCAGCCTGCCCAGCTGCCTCTTCCCCCACACAAGGGGCACTGTCTCCTCAAGGGGCCTTCTGTGGCCTGAGATGGGATGCCAGGCCTCAGCTGAGAACTCCGCCGGCCCCCACTTCACTCCTCCAGCTCCTTTCTGGGTCCCTCTTTGTTCCTTTGTGGTTGTTTCCAGAGAAGGGCAGGAGGAGGCTGGAGCACACGTTTCCTCCACCCGGGGCTCCATCACAGGCTCTCAGGTGTTGGGTGAGGCCCACTTCCACATTTAGAGATTCTTGATCTATTAAAGAAAATGAAGAAATGCCATAATGGGGTTAGGAAAAGTGTGGTTTATTGAAATCTCCAAGGAACTTCTTTCAGTTCTGTCGATGTGCTCCGGAAGACAATGGCAGAGTCTATATTTGAGGCCCCTGGTGACCCTGAGACCCTCCAGGGCCTCTTGCCCTCCCCTGCTCCTCGGCTCTCACCATGTGATGCAGGGGGTCCGTGGCCCTGGTTTATGTCTTTGAAGTGCAGAGTTTGAGAAGGCTGTCTCAGACATGTCCCTCCACCTGGGTGCCTTGCTGTGCCGAGAGGATGGCAAGGGACCATCCCCATTTTATAGACAAGGAAGAGGAGTCTGCCCAGGCCACGTGACTCTTCCTGACAGCCAGTGGCAATGCCGAGTGGGAATCAGCACCTGACTCCCTGCTGGGGGCTGGAGTCTCCTCCACACGCTGCTGTGGAAGGGCAGGTGGCGATTTGCCGGGAGTGTAAGCCAAGGTCTGGGGGAGCCGGTCCCTCCTTTGCTTGGTCTGCTGCGTGTCCCCTCCCCCAGCAGATGGGCAGCCTGGGAGGGACTGGGTTAATTCAAGCTGCGAAGTGAGCGGGTGATTTGGGTGCTAATTAAAATGACAGGAAGTAAACAGCCTCAGAAACACCCAGCATGCGCCCCCTAAGCCCGCTAGGCCTGCGCACTCCCCATCTCTCCTCCAGCTTGGCGCAGTGGGCTCGTCTCCATGGCAACTGAGCCGAGCTGCAGAGATCAAAGCAGGAGATGGGTTAGCTCCAAACCAGCTGAACCAGGGGCGGGTGAAGGGATTTCTGGAAAGAACCTGGGGAAGGGAGGCCCCTGGTGTCCTCCCCCTCCACATCCAGTCCCTCCTCTGCTGGCTGTGGACTCCTTATCTTGGGGCTAAAGCAGAGCTGATGTGGTAGGAAAAGTCTCCCATGGGTTGGGATCGGGCTTCCTAGTTCCATCCCTGGACTGAGATGTTCTTCATCAGCTAATATTTATAGAGCTCTGGTTAGGGCCATGATTCTGGAGTCATAGTTCTGGATGCCAGCATTATTCTACTGTGCAATTGCTGTGTAATCCTTCACAGGTCACTTAACCTCTCTGAGGTTAATTTTGTCAAGCGAGAAATGGGAATAATAATGTTAAGTCTCTCTTAGGGTTTCTGTGAAGAGTAAACAAGTCAAATGAAACGGAACATACTGATATATATGCCCAACTGGAAGAGTGGCATTGAATTAGTGACAAGTATATAGCAAACTAGGCAAATGAAACAAGGAGGCAATTATAAATTCTATGGAAAACAAAAAGGGAATTGGCACCTAAATTAGGCGAGATCAAACCCAAGTGACATTTCCAGTGGTCACTAGAGGAAGAGTAGACTTCTTCAAGTCACAATCAGCCAGAGGATAACTAGAGGTAGGGTAGGGTTAGGGAAGATGGGTTTTGGAAGTTGACTTGAAGTTCCGGGGCCGGGTGTGAACACACATTCCAGATGGAGAAAGCGGCTGGTGAACGTCTGGCCTGCGGAAACATCCTGTGCATGGACATGGGACCCAGGTAGCCAGGAACATGTGAAAAGATGGGGCTTCTTCTGTAGGTAACAGGAAACCAGGGAAGGGCTTTTGACATCTAACATTTATTATATTTTTTCCCTTCATTATAAAGAAATTCATGGTAGAAATCTTGAATTGCAGACTGTCAATCATTTTGATACTAATCTTTTTTTAAAATCTTTTATTCTAATTTGTTATATATGACAGCAGAATGCATTACAATTTATACTACATATATAGAGCACACTTTTTCATATCTCTGGTTGTATACAAAGTAACAATTATCTTCATTTATTTTTTATGTGGTGCTGAGGATTGAACCCAGTGCCTCATGCATGAGAGAAAGGCGCTCTGCCACTGAGCTACAGCCGCAGCCCCTAGTCTTCTTCACCTACCCATTTCGTTCTCCCCTCCCTCCCAAATGAGAACAAACTGTCTGTTCAGTGAAGGGGACACATGATCAGAATTGCATTCTAGAATCACCTCTGTAGTGGGGCTGCAGTGGTGTGGACGTAGCATGCGCCCATCTAATTGAGGCCAGCAGGGGGCGCTGCAGTAACACAAGTGCTGCCGTCTGGTGGGCCAGGGCTGCAGAGAGGTAGCAGAGAGCTAGGAGCAGTGGGGGGGCCTTGGGAGGAAAGGGCTGGGCATTGTTCAGCTTGGAGAGGGTGCTGTGACTTGCTACAAAGGAAGAGACCTGATTGGAATCAGGAGACTGGATTCCAGGGATTCAGTATTTGTTCCGTGAGAGGCACCATTGGAAGGAAGAACCGCTGGGCTGCTCTTTTCATCCCTGAGACCCCCTTAGAGGTGAAGAAGCCAGAGCACACAGGCAAAGTATCAGGCGCAAGATGCCTAGCTGGTGGGGGCTGGGGGTGGACTTGGGCACTGGCCAGGGAGGGTCCTTACTCTGCCTACTTGGAACAAGCATGGAAGCTTGATCAGAGCCAGTCCACCCGTGACCATCCAGGGTCTCAGGTGGCCCTTGGACACTGGAAAGTTGAAAAAGCTCCTTCTATGATTCTAAGGGACAGTTTTTCCTAAGGCCCACCTGGTCCAGGGGAGGAAACTAAGCCTGTGTGGGGAAGTGGCCTGCCCAGGTCAACAGATCAGGATGGAGCAGACTCTGGTGCACAGCCCTCTATACCATGCCCTCAGTGTGCGACGCTGCTCCTAGTACACACAGGTGGCATGGGGATGGGGAGACCTAGCTCAGCTTGGCACTTCACCTCTCTTGTGACCCCTGACTGGTTTCTTTGCCTCTCTGTGCCTCCGTTTCTGATTTTTTATGATAGTGGTGCAAAATGCTTGGAGAGGAATTACTTTAAAAGCACCATTTGATAAAAACCAGCATGCACTTATACATTCCAGAAGTTTCTTCCACCTGTCTGCTCTGTGGTCCTAGGTGGCTGTGCTCACCGGTAAAATGGACAGGCTCCCCGGATGGATCTTGGTCCATTTCCCCTCTGGTCTGACCCTTTCCCCAGAGGACTGTGGAGGGATTCTTTCAAATCCTTTTCTGTCAGGTGAGGACAGATGGGCAGCAGAGCTAGAGAAGTGCTCAGCCTCCTGCCCCTGAGAAGACCTGGGGCCCTCATTAGACCATTTCTTTTCTTTTTTCCTTTCTTTCTTTTCTCTTTTTGTAGTACTGTGAGCTCCATCCAGGGTGCTCTTCCATGGAGCTACATGCCCAGTCCTTTTTATTTTGAGACAGGGTTCACTAAATGACCCAGGCTGGCCTTGAACTTGTGATCCTTCTGCTCAGCCTCCCGAGGGGCTGAGACTAGAGGCGGCACCTCTGTGCACTCAGCTTTATTGAACCATTTCTCACAACTGCTAATGAGCCCATTTGGGTGCCATAAATAGACACTGCTGCACCGAAAGGCACCATTCACACTTGCCAACAAACACCTCTTTCTCAGCTTATAGAAAGAGCCGGCCCCACCTGACCTCAGGGGGCCCTCAGAGTGTCCCTTGGCTTTGCCCCAGATTGGCTACTCCCGTGTGGCCCACAGGACGTCCTCATCACCCCTCCCCGCAGGACCTCTGCAGGGAGTGACTCCCTCTGGTCTCTGCTCTCCCTTGGTGGCCTCTCTTTCCCCACTTTTCAGGGGCCCCTCATCTTTCTTCTCTTTTCCCCACCTGGATCTGTGGTCTCTGTTGCTGTCATAGCACTTTGATTTGTGGGTGCTTCCTGGACCCAGGCACCATCTGCTTTAGTCTCAGGTGGCAAGGGGCAGCCGGGACCCAGAGCCTCCTCTCCTCAGCCCTCTGACCGGCCGCTTCCAGTGCCCTGGGAGTGGGGGTCCTGGGATTCAGAACTCCCGGCCTCCCTCCAGGCCCCCTGCCTCAGTGGAGCAAAGGGCTTAGCTGGACCTGAGGACAGGGCTGTGTGCAAGAGGCCACCCGCAAGCTAGACCAGGGGGAGTCCTGGCTGGCTGCTGGAGGCATGGTGGTCTGCTGGGTCCCTCCTTCCCTCCTTCTCTTTTTCCTTTCTCTCCCTTTCCCCTACTCCCTGTCTCTCCCTTCTCTCCCCCTTCCTGTCCTCACCTCTTCCTGTCTCTTTCTCAGCACTGAGGATTGAACCCAGAGGTGCTCTACCACCAAACTGCATTCCCAGCCCCTTTTATTTGGGTTCAGGGTTTTGCTGCCTTGCGCAGGCTGATCCCAAACCTTCCATCCTCCTGCCTCCGCCCCACGAGTTGCAGGGATTATGGGTGTATGTCACCGCTCCTGGCAGAGCTGCTGGTGTCTTAGAGGTCCTATTCCAGCCTCGCTGTCCCCTGAATTTCTAATCAGAAATCCTTGGTCTTGACCTTTGAGAACCCACTTTGAACTAAGTCTCAGATTCTGCCCGTGCCCTGACTGGGGTTGAAGGCGGCAAGGCTACGCTGGCAGGCTCCAAGGCCCTCAGCTGGGCCCCAGGCACTGGAGGAGCCAAAGGCCCGTCCCCTCCTTTAGATCTGGGGCAGGTGACTTAGGGGCACACACCTTGGTGGTTGAAGGGAGCCAACACACCTGCCTCCCAGGCCCAGCCATTTTCCCTGTCTTCTTTATAACCTCATCCCCTCCTCCTTCCCATAGAAGGATGGGAGCAGATAGAAGGGACCCCAACTTTTACCCCTTCTTGTTATTTTTTTCCCCCAACATTGGGGATTGGACCCATAAGCCATCGATCTCTGAGATACTTCCCCAGCCCTTTTATTTTGAGACGGGATCTCTCTAAGTTGTTGAGGCTGGCCTCCGACGGATGCCCTCCTGCCTCAGCCTCCCACGCAGCTGCGATCACAGACAGCTGTGATGCACTGTGCCTGGCTTGCAATCCTTGACTTCCCATTCTCATAAACTCCGGCCTCAGCCAGTTGGCCACGGAGGGCCTCTGTTTCCAGTCTGTAGTGGGGTGGGCACCAAATGAAGAGGACCCCTTCACCCTGTGCTGCTCCTGGACAAGAAAGGCTGGACCTGAACTGGCTCTCTGTGACCTGAGCCAATGGGGGACATTGTGCCTACTGCCGTGGAAGTTTGCCAGGGGCTTCTCGGGGCTCAGCGCAAGCCCTGGCAATTGAACCCACAGGGGTGCCCAGGAAGCCCCTCCTGGGTCTTCCTCCTGCCTGCTTCTGGGCCCGAGGGCCACAGGACACTTGCTGCTTGGTCACATTGAGGGGGCCAGGGGCGGGCAAAGTGAAGGGGCAGGGGGAAGGCAAAGGTGAGTCAGAGGAGAGAGAGAGGGAGAAACACAGAGAGCGCGTGGACCCTCAGGGAGAGGTCACTCAGTGGCTCCCGGGCCCTCCCCTCCCCCACTGCCCTCCCCTTACTGTGGAAGAGGCAGGAAGGCTGAGCCCGAGGGAGGGCTGGGCTCCCAAGTGTGAAAACTGGAGGCTGCTCACAGAAGTTCATTTCTGGATGGAAACCATCTGGCACTGGGCGGGCCGCCTCAGTGCCCTTCTTCTCACGTGCTGTGTACTTGTGGCTTCTGCGCATGTTCACGCAAATGAAGACGTGTAAATACACACGCCTGTGCACACATGACACATGCCCGTGGACGTGCAGGTGTGTACCTGGGCCCACGTGAACGCACACACATTCTCAGAAACACACACTCAGGGGCACAACTGTACCCAATGCAGCTACCTGGGTGGGGACAATTGCCGATGGGCTCTGGCCACGCTGACCTTTGCGCCAGACGCCCTCACTCCTGCCCATCCTGATGCTCGCTGGCTTCCAGGGGTGCTTGGGAAGCACCTTGGGCTTCCAAAACCCCCGTGGGCATTCCCCGTCACTGCTCCCAGGTTCCCTCTGGTGTCAGAGCCCATGCCGGCTCCTCTCGGGTGTGACAGCTCAGTGTCTGGTCCCTACCCACCCCAACCCTGCAGTATGGCCTCTGTCCCCTCCACTGCACATCTCTGACGGGGATGGGGTGGGACTCAGGATGAGGAGGCGTGCCAGCTCCCTGGCCTTCCCACCAGCCCGAGTACACACATGACCAGCCCCGGGCAGGTGTCAGGTCATTTTCTGGTCTCTCCTGCACACAAAGTGGGCTGATGAGGTGACCTCAGATGGGCTATTCAGGTTCCTCTGACTTGAAGTGGGGCCATGATAAATAGGGAAGCTGTTGTCACTGGCGTGGCCACCCCCTTGGTTCAGTGTGCCGCCTGAGGCCATCGGAGAAGGAAGGGACCTTGAGTGAGAAAGAGTCCCTTGCACCCGGGGTGGGGGTGGGGGGAGGGCGGGTTCTTCCCACCCCACTCACAGGGTAGGCAGGTGTCAGCAGGGGACCTTCTAAGGAAGAGACCCTAGCAGAAGAGTGTGCCCTTTCTGGGCCACCAGGGCACAGACATGAGAGTCACTGCCCCAGGGCAGTGTGGACTCTTCAGACGTCTGTACTGGTAGTGGTACCTGGGCTGGACTTGGAGTCAGTTGTCACCTTCTCAAATCCATGGGCCTCACCCTTCTGCTCCTAGGGTGAGCCCACAGTTGTCCATGGTGGTGATGTAGGAAAACTGACTCCCAGGTGGAGTCCCTAGGGATCAGAGACGATAGCTGTCCAAGGACATTGCCTAGCACCCAGGGGCACACAAGGCCACGGGTACCCTGGGACCTTGTGGCCTCAGGGTAGGCCTCACACTGAAGTCCCCATCTGTCTCTCTTTCTCCCCCTGCTCATCTCTGTGGCCTGCTGCGGTGTCCTGGCTCCAGGAGGTGGAGGTGAGTCCTGCCTGGGCCCCGGCGTGTGGCCTCTCCACACTTCATTCCCCTGGCTACCCTCCCTCAACGGCTCCTCTGCCAACATCCAGTCTGGGCTGGGAGAGTGAGACCCTTACGGGAGAGGCTGAAAAGGAGCTTGGATGTGGGTTTGGGGGGACAGAGGCATAGGGGAGGCAGCTGGGAGGGCCTGGGTGGACAGGGTCATCTGGGACCACCATGATGGCAGCAATCTGCATGTGGATGCCCGGGCCTGTGAGTGCGGTGGTCACTGAGCTCAGCTCTGAATGGGAACCTTAGCCCTCCTTGCCTCCCTGCCCTCTGTCCTCTAGGATGACTACATCAAGAGCTGGGAGGACAACCAGCAAGGAGATGAAGGTAACATGCCCGTCCTTCATTTGGGGACTGACATTTTGAGAAGATGTGGGACCTGAGGGCAAGTCCTGATCTTGGCCTGGGGGGCTTCCTGACCAGCCAGGGTGGGACTTTGGCACTCAGGAGCTCTGGTTATGAAAGGCTGCAGAAGGGAGGGGCCTCCCAGCTCAGAAGTAGGGCTGGGGGCTCCTGAGTACTCCTAGGTGATCAGTGTCCCGACCTTGTGTCCCTGCAGCCCTGGACACCACCAAGGACCCCTGCCAGAAGGTCAAGTGCAGTCGCCACAAGGTGTGCATCGCCCAGGGCTACCAGAGGGCCATGTGCATCAGTCGCAAGAAGCTGGAGCACAGGTGAGGGGCAGGAGGGGAGCCCTCGAGACACTTGCTCAGGTGACCACTCCTTGTGTATCAGCTGTCTGTTGCCGCAAAACAAAAACGATCAACACGCGCTCTCTCTCACAGTTTCTGAGTGTCAGGAATCCCTAGATGGTTCTGGCTCAGGGTCTGTCACAGGTTACAGTCACAATGCTGGAGGGCACTGGAGGATCCACTTCCAAGTGCCTCTATGGTTGTGGGTCAGAGGCCTGAGTTCCTCACCTGACCCTACCCCCCTGGATAGTTGAGTCTCCCCACAACATGGCGGATGGCTTTCCATGAAGTGAGTCATGTGAGAGAGACAGCAAGAGGAAGACATACCTTGGGAGAATAGTTACTAAATGCTGTGGGACCTGGGGAAAGTCATAGCGCCTCTCTGGGCTGGGGTATCCCTGTCTCTAAGACAAATAGGTTAGACCAGATAATGACGTTCCTTCCCGCTCTGCCATGCAGGGCTTCATGAAATAGTTAAGGTTGTAGCTTCTGAGGCTTAAGCTGGAGGAAGAGGGGAGGGACATTTGAAGAGCCTTAGCTCCAGTCCAAGGACCAGACCCTGCCTAACTCCAGACCCCTGGAAAAGGTCCCATTTCCCTCACCTCCCTCCTGGGTCATGGAAGACAAGACTTGGGGGTTGTGATCTTAGATGCCCGAGGGGCCTGGCATGGAGAGGGTTGGTGAGGGGCCTCTCTGGCAGGCCCGGCCCAGTGGGAAGCGGGCAGCTGCTATTCCAGCTGATCTATTCCAGCTACGTGGGATCGCAGGACAGGGTCTGCCACATGTCCCTCGTGTCTCAGAAAGGCCAGGAATCCAGGGTTTTATGTGAACTCTCCCATTTTGCAAATGTTGGTGAATAACTCAGTGATAAGCAACCGCCATCACCCTGGAGGCCAGACAGGATGAGCTGTGGGGCTGCCACCTCTGATCTGGTCTGACCCTCACATGAGATGAAACTCCCTCCACCTCTTGCAGCCAGTCAGCCCTAGCCTTGCTCCCTGAAGCCCCCGCTCAGGAACCCCTGGGAAAGAGCAAGCTGCGATCCATGGCCCACCCACCAGGGCCCACCCTCATGAGCTTGAGGAGAGCCTGGCTGGGGGTGATAGCAGAGGGTGGCAGGGTAGGGAGGTGGCCTCTTGTTGACGTTGTTCTCCTGAACTTTCTCTGACCCTTTCCCATAAATTTTCTCCTCTTTCCCGTATCCTTCCACCTTCTCCTGCAGGATCAAGCAGCCTACTCTGAAACTCCATGGAAACAAAGACTCCATCTGCCAGCCCTGCCACATGGCCCAGCTCGCCTCTGTCTGTGGCTCCGATGGCCACACTTACAGCTCAGTGGTGAGAAGTCCTGCACCCAAGTCGGTGGGGGTGGGGTGCACCTGAAGCCACCGAGAGCCAAGGGGACAACCAGCTGGGGCCTCCCAAGGGGTTCCCAGGGCTGATGGGGGCCTGACGGTTCAGCTAGTGCATCCAGGGCAGCCATCTTGCAGGGAACAGGAGTGACCTCTGCAGCCCTGGCTGGGGTGACCTGAGGGTTGGAGCCAGAGCCTGTCCTCAACCTTGGACAGGTGCAGGAGTGGGAGGGGCCTGGAAGAGACACATGGGCAGGTAACTGCAAGTGGAGTGAGGAAGGGCCTCCCAGAAGTCCCCCAGAGGAAGTTGCTCTGCTGACCAGGTGCAGGGGTGAAGAGGGGGCCATTTCCATACAGAGGCCATGGGTTCCCAGCAGCAGGGAGCCCTCTGGGCAGCAGGAAGTACTCCTCCATGAGAAGACACTGAGGGGAAGAACTGTAACTGGAGGAACACCTTATGGGATGTTTGTGAGGACTAAATGAGATGATATTTTGAAAGCATTGTATAAACTTCAGAGAACCAAGGAAATACGGGCGCTAACGATGGACGCTTCCACTAGCAACAGGAAGCTGGGATTGCTGAGCTCTGGGCAAGCGCACTATTGGCTAGGCTTGGGTTCTGGGCCTGGGGAGCCCTTTGTGCAGTGAGATGCAGATTTAAGAGTCACCAGCTGTGGTGAAGATCGAGGTTCCTTGAAGAGAGGCGGTGCCTGGGGGTGGGTGGGAGGGGGGACAGAGAATGAGCAGGAGGCCAGAGAGCTCCAAAGGGGACAGAGAGATGGAGGAGGAGGAGGAGGAGGAAGAAAAGGAAGAGAGCTCACGTCCCATGTCAGAGGGCAGAGCAGGCTGTGGTCCAGGGTCACCCTGTCCAGTAGGGAGGCAGAGGTCTTGAGTAGGTCTGGCTTCCCTCCCAGCCCCATGGCCCTGGGCATGTCACTGAGCCTCCCGGTGCCTTGATGTTTCTTGCTGAGCAGGAGAAATCTGATCCTTCCTGGCAGGGCTGAAGGGACTGAGGGAGATAAAGTTGTGAAATGCTACACAGGCCCACTTCACAGTGGTGGTCACCCCATGGGGAGAAACCAGTGCAGCCAGGGAAAGAGACTTTACTGGCAAAGAACAGAGGAGCCTCTCCCAGACCCCTGCTGGAGGCTGGGGGATGGGTAGATGTCAAGAGATGGCGGCTGTTTGTAACCAGGAGGGCTGAGGGGTGGCTGTGTGAAGAGCATGACTATGGAGGGCCCATCCCTGGGGCCCAGGGACTGTGACAAGGAGGAGGCTGGGCACGAGAGCACGGGTGGGCACTAGGCAGCCAAGAGGGGCGAGGGGTGAGTGTTGGATAGGGAGGTGGGCCCAGGGAAGGGCAGAGCCTCAGAGGGGGCAGGCGGGCTTCCTGGCAGCTTCCCAAAGCTGGGCTGTTCCCTCTGGCACCCTTCCTGGGCTTGCCGTCTCTGCCACGGTCTGCAGAGGGACACGGAGGGCCTTCCAGGGGGAGCAGCTGTGGCCACTGTGGTAGGAGGCCCGAGGCTGCCCAGCTGCGGGGACCTCTGGGGGAGCCCCATGACCCAGCCGGCCCTTTCTCGTGCAGTGTAAGCTGGAGCAGCAGGCCTGCCTGAGCAGCAAGCAGCTGGCCGTGAGATGCGAGGGCCCCTGTCCCTGCCCCACGGAGCAGGCTGCCGCCTCCACCACCGAAGGCAAGCCAGGTAACCAGAGGTCAGGGCTGCGGCCAGGCTGGGGTGGGCGGCCGGCCGGGTTGCAAAATGAGAAAGAGAAGAGACAAAAATAAGGAAAAGCCTGGAGGACCTGGGAGGGGGGGGTCAACGGCCCAGGTGGACAAAGCAGAAGGCCTGGGCCTCAGCCCTCACGCCTCTCCCCTGGGAGTGCGAAGGTGGGTGGAGGGGGACTCAGCACAGGGAGCCTGCACCTTACTCTTATTGCTAGGAAGGAGAGTGGGGGGGGTGGCTGTGGTGAGGCTGGGACAGGAGGCTCCTCATTTCCACCTCCCCTTCCCCATCCTGGTCTTGCCCGGCCTCCTGGCCTACGATGGGGCAGGATCCCAAGTGGAGATCAAGCCTGCTGACCCCACCCACCCCCACCCCCTGCACCCTTTTCTCTTCTGCCACCTACAGAGACCTGCACGGGTCAGGACCTGGCTGACCTGGGGGATCGGCTGCGGGACTGGTTCCAGCTCCTTCATGAGAACTCCAAGCAGAACGGCTCGGCCAGCGGAGCAGCCAGCCCGGCCACCGGTACAGGAGCTGGTGGCCCTGCGGGGGGGAAGGGGGCAAGGGAGGGACAGGGAGGGATTGAGGAGATGGTGTGCACAGGGCCAGCCCACCCTGACTCCTTCTTGCCTAACCCTCAGCCCTTCAATGCGGCTCCCCCCAAAACTTAACCCCCATAGAAGGGGAGGTCAGCTTCAACTACAGCAGGAAGCGAATAGCTAGCTAATAGGAAGGACTGTGAACATGGGTGGGCAGCCAAGGGAAGCAAAAACATTATTTTTTTCTAGGCGTGAGGGATGTAGCCCAGTGGGAGAGCACTTGCCTTGCATGTGCTGGGCCCTGAGTTCAAAGAAAATTCTTTGAATAAAAATTTTTTTCAAGTGTTTTTACAACAGGATTTTGAGTGGCTTAGGTACAGACCTGTGCAGCAATAGAGGTAGGACCTTTGGCCACTCTTGAGTTTCTCAACCGCATGGTTAGACTCTGGGCTGCCCTGACCCTGAACTGAAGGCCAGGGCTGAGGAAGAGGCGGCTGGACGGGCAGGTGCCCTGGGCGCGTCTGAATCGTCTTCTCTCCAGGGCTGGACAAAAGCCTGGGGGCCAGTTGCAAGGACTCTATTGGCTGGATGTTCTCCAAGTTGGACACCAGTGCTGACCTCTTCCTGGACCAGACCGAGCTGGCTGCTATCAACCTGGACAAGTACGAGGTCTGCATCCGCCCTTTCTTCAATTCCTGCGACACCTACAAGGACGGCCGGGTGTCCACTGCCGAGTGGTGCTTCTGCTTCTGGAGGGAGAGTGAGTGTGGCCCGGTCGCTCTCTGGGAGCCTCCCAGGAAGGAGGCTGGCACTGTTTTCATTGACCCTCAGGCAGCTTGGAGAGCTGGTGACGTTCCCAGGTCCCAAAGGCAGAGGTTGACCACCAGTTACTCTCGGGCCTGCAGGTTCTTTCTCACATTCCTCCAGTCTTAGGTTTTCCTGGGGGGGTCTCCCCACAGGGTGTCGGCAGGATCACCCCACCTTCTCTTTTGAATCCTTTTGACTTATCCCATGGATACCAACACCCTCAGAGAACCCTAGACTTCTTGGGGTTCGCAGCCCTCCCATAGCTGGGGTGGCCTCCTCTAATTAGAGACTGGGTGTTCTCATCCTCAGAGCCCCTGTCCTGATTGTGGAACCATCAAGGTCTCAGGGCACCCCCCCTCCACCCTGGGGTGGCCCCATGTCTGAGCCTGCCTTTCATCTTGCACAGCCCCTGCTGGAGTCTCTAGGCCTTGGGAGGCTCATTGTGTCCCGTCAGCACAATGGGACAACCCCTTAGAGGCTGCTTCTCCCTCACAGAGCCCCCCTGCCTGGCGGAACTGGAGCGTATCCAGATCCAGGAGGCTGCCAAGAAGAAACCAGGTGAGGGTCGGGCAGGGGACGCAGAGGAGGGGCAGGGAGGCTGCTCTGGATTCCCCTGAGGTTTGGAGACTGCAGCACCCCCCCATCCCCCACTGCCGGCCCGCCTTCTGGTGGGAGCTGAGCCTGGACGAGGCTCTGGCCCAGGACACAGAGGGAGACACCTTCCTGTTTCTGTTTACATGGTGGGCCAGGGCCTCCCCTTCTGCCCCTTGGTAAGTGTGTTTCAGCATCATTTTACAGCTACCCGTGCTGGGGCTGGAGGTTGAGACACCGAAGGATCCTAGAATCCTCCATTCTGATCACTTCAGCAAGTGTGTGTGTAAAGCTTGATGGGGGCCCGTGGAGAGGGGGGGTTGCGTGCTCACATTCTGCACACACACCTGGGGAGAGAGCAAGACACCCAGCTTCAGTCAGAACTGTTGGGCAGACGAGGTCCCTGGCCCGTAAGGCCTTGGTACGGTCTAACACACAAAATCCCACAGAAGGACAGAGGTGCTGACTGACCTGTGCACACTGCTGAGGGAGGGCGCAGGGGGACGTGAGTTAGCCTGAGGGGTCAGCAGGGGCCTCTCTGGGGAGCTGGGGTTACAGGGAGAGCTGAGGGAGGAGAATGAGCCAGACAAGTGCAGAGTCGAGGACGGGACTGAGCTGGGGATTCGTGGAAAACAGAAAAAAAAGGACCCATGTGACTGGAATTTGATAGTCAAAGGGATAGAGGTTCAAGAGGCAAGTCACACGGAGCCTTGTGGCTCCTTGAGAGCAGCTTGGACATGTGACTGGCTGAGGAGACCAGCATACTTAGCATCCTACCTGGAAGCACCCCTAGATGCTACAGTGGCTGGAAGCCCGGGGCCTTCAGGGGCTGGGGTGGGCTCGGGTCTGCCGGAAGCAATCCTTTCTCCCCTATTCCCGAGCAGACTCCCTGGGCCCTGGGGCACCCACCCCAAGGTACCTGGTATTATCCCGTGTCTTTTCCCCCAACCAAGCGGACAGAGTCATCTCAAAACAGGTCTGGAAAATGGACAGAAATGCAGTGTGTGGGCCCTGAAGGCAGGTCCCCTTGGGAAGGGCTGGGAGAAGCCCAGGCTTTCCTGATCAGGGACAGCCAGGCGGGGGGATCCAGGACACGGGGCATAATGAGAGCAAACTGGCCATCCTGGAAGACATGGGCCAAAGAGCCATCACAGAGGCCCCAGCAGGTCACTTAGGGAAGTGGGTTTTCTTTTTTTTTTGGTACTGGACGTTGAACCCTTAACCACTGAGCCACATCCCCAGCCCTTTTTATACTTTATTTAGAGACAGAGTCTCACTGAGTTGCTTAGGGCCTCACTAAGTTGCTGAGGCGGGCTTTGAGCCCATGATCCTCCTGCCTCAGCCTCCTGAGCTGCTGGGATTACAGGTGTGCACCATTGCTCCTGCCTGAAGTGGGTTTTCTCTCAGTGGAGCTGGGAGAAACTAGCCTTGGACACCTGGGTTTGCTGAGTGGGCAGTGCTGTGCTGGCCAGGCTGTGGGGCAGTCGGGGCCCTGCTCATGCTTAAGGCTCCGAGGGAAGAGCGGTAGCCTTGGATCCCTGCTCTGACTCTGGGGGTCCTGTCGCACTCAGGCATCTTCATCCCGAGCTGTGACGAGGACGGCTACTACCGGAAGATGCAGTGTGACCAGAACAACGGCGACTGCTGGTGTGTGGACCAGCTGGGGCTAGAGCTGACCGGCACCCGCACGCACGGGAGCCCCGACTGCGGTAAGGGCCGCGCCGCCGCTGGGCTGCTGAGGACCTGTGCTGGGAGGGCTGAGGGGGCAGAGGGGCGGCCAGCGGGGTCCTGATCCAGCTTGGCTTGTGCTTTCACAGATGACATCGTGGGTTTCTCAGGGGACTTTGGGAGTGGTGTCGGCTGGGAGGACGAGGAGGAGAAGGAGACGGAAGAAGCAGGCGAGGAGGCCGAGGAGGAGGAGGGCGAGGCGGGCGAGGCGGACGACGGAGGCTACATCTGGTAGATGGCCCTTGGGAGCCGTGGCGGGCCAGGGTGCCGACGGCCAGGGAGACGGGCCAGCGGGGACCTGGACAGCAGTGGGCAGCTTAGCGAGTGGATCCAGAAACCAGTTGGAAGGACCCTGGCTCGAGTGGGGAGGCCTCGAAGTGTGAGTGCATGATACGTGTGAGGCATGTGTGGCTGGGACGGGTGAATGCGTGTGTGCGTGCGTGTGGCATGCGCTGACCAACATGTCCTTGACCCCAAAGGTCCCTTCAGCCGCCCTGTAGTTTTCTTTCCATTTGTCGTTGGTTTTAAAATACACTCACACATACACAACCACACACCAAAATCAATGGACTGAAATGCCCGTCCCTGTCCCCACCCCCGGCCCCACCCAACACTCTGGGGTTCCCACCCTGCTCAGCCAGCCCTGCCCCCTCCTGCCCCTGCCTACCCTTCTCCCTCCCACTTCTGGGCCTAAGGGGAGGGAGGGCAGGCTGCTTTCTGTGGGCTGGAGGTCCTCCCAGCGCTGGGCAGATTTGATGTGAAACGGGCCTCAGATGATGGGCCAGGACACTGGCCACAGCAAGCCCTGTCCCTCTGCTGAGTTCTCAAGCACTGGAGAAACTCCCCTAACCCAAGCCAGAGTGACCAAAGGGGACTGAGGAGGAGCTGGGGCAGAGAGGGTGAGGCACGGGGAGGGGTGAGGAGGGACAGGAGTGGGCGGTCAGCTGAGGATCTGCAGGCACATGTCCTGGGCAGGGCCTCAGAGAGGAGAGGAGCAGCTGGATGCCAGACCCCAGAACAGCCCAGCTGGCGCCCCGTGGGCCGCACGCGGCTGTGGCTGGGTGCTTGCTGGCCTGGAGACTGTGGCTGAGGCCATGCCATCCAGCCCTACCTGGCTCCCCGCTGGCACAGTCTGGCAGGGATGCTGCTTTCACCTCCGTCTCCCATGCTGGGGTCCCTCTTGTCCATCCCAGGGAGCCTGAAGACCCAGAGCAGAGGTGTGTGCCCACCTTCCTGACCCCACCTCAATGCTCCCCTCCTGCCCAAACCAGTGGAGAGACTTTTCCCTGGACCCTGTGAAGAAGTGGCTGGAAGTTGCCACCCATTGAGGCCATGATCATTCCTCTCCTTGAGCCTCATTGGCCACCCCCAGCCCCATTCCTCTCAGCCCCTGGGGGTTCCTTCTGCCCCCTGAGGGCCCCCAGGGGCTGCCCTAGTGAAGGGGCTCCTCCGAGTTCTGTTTTGAAACCCTTAGTGTGAAAGAATAGTAAAAAGTCTGTCAGCGGGGACAGAGTGGGGGCCGCTAGGCCCCAGGCCATACCTCACCGTTCCCCGAATCTCCTGAGCAAGTGGAAGGCCATCTTACCCAGAGGAGAAGCCGCCCTGTGGTTTCTTGTTTGTGTGTTCACTGTTGTATCTCCTAAGTAGCCCAGTTCTCCCAGTGGAAGCCAATCCCTTATGCCTTTGGTAGGGAATCTCTTACCCAGACCGGGCCTCTGGCGCCCTTGGGTGCATGGAGAGTGCAGTGTGTGTGTATGTGTATGTGTGTGTGTGTGTGTGTACGTGCGTGGGCGTGTGTGTGTGAACCTGGGGGCCATCCTGGTGGCCTGGGAGTGTGGGGAGGGCCCCCTGCTCTCCCCAGCGTCTCCCTGTATCTGCTGAGGGTCTGTCGGACTCTGTGGAAGAGCCTCGCCCTGTCCACCCCTCTACTCCACCCTGGAACGGACATCTTCTGAGCCTTCTCTTGGGGGAAATAACGAAACTCCACTGAGCCCCATAAAGCGCTTCTCATTCTGCAGCACAGTTCTGATCTTTGGGGTGTCGCGCTGTTCCAGACCCCCCAAGCCCCTTGCCCTGACCACCCCTGCCCTGTGCTCCCGCCACCTGCCTCTGGTCCCCTGCTCAGTCACATCAGCCCTCTGCTCTCCAGAGATGGCTACTCCTTTGACTGGGAGTTACTTGAAACTTCCTGCTCTTGCTAGGATCTGAGTCTGTCTCTTCCTCTGCCCCAGCTGGACTCCCGGAACTGTCCTGGGGTGGCTATGAGGAAAGCCAGGGCTCTCTGGGGTGGGGAGGGCAGGCAAAGGGCCTCACTCTTCCTCTTACTCTGCCCTCCCCTGCGGGAGCCGTGCTTTCCGTGTCTCTGGGTCTTCCGATTGTGCACGTTTTTTCTGACCTTGTAAATATGTTTTAGAAAGAAAGCGAAAGGCGTTGAACTAGCCCCTGGCAGGCCTGCAGGGGTCCAGTTCCCTGTCTCTGAAGCTCCCACACTGCTTTCCACCCCCTCAAAAGCAGCTGCTCCCCATGGGGCTGCAGGCCTCCAAGTGACAAGAAGTCACTTGGAGCCTAAGGATTCCTGGTGAGCAAGGCTGCAGGTTGGTTTCCCTCAGCCAGGGGGATTCATGCCCTTGGCCCAGCTGCCTGCCCCCAGCCCTCCCAGCCCTTCCTGCCCGCACTCCCCTGGCGTAGGCAGGCCAGGCAATGAGGGCTGCATGGACCAGAGCCCAACCAAATTGCAGCAGAACCAAGTCTTGCCCGGCCCCGGAGCTGCCATTGGCCATCCTGGGCCACCTGGGCCCGTGGATGGTGGAAGAGATGGATGTGTAAGATGGGGGGGAGGTTTGGAGAAAATAAATGTGCCTTGAGAGACCACTCTGGGGTCTGAGGGTGATGGAGGAGGGGTTGGTCTGGGAAGCTCAGGAAGGAGGCCGAGCTGGAGAGAGGGAGAGACAGCTTGGCTGCCCCCTAGTGTCCTGCTGGGGAAGTGACCACACACATGACAGGTGGTCCCCTCTCCTCCCTCCTGCCCACCTGGTGTTAGGGGGCTGGCCACCTCTTCGGTGGAAGCTCCTTCTGCTTCCAGCTTTACCCCTGGGGGGAGGGCGTCCATGGGTATCGACTCGGGAACCCTTCATTTCACCAAAGCCTGAGCCCGCAGCCCTTGGGGAGAATGGCAGATTTTTGACATCCAGGGTCATCATGGGGCTGCGGGCTGGTAGCAGGGTGGGTGGGGGGGTCCCAGGGAAGAGACGGTGGGGGTGGGAAAGGAGACCAGAGACATCCTAAGGAAGTCCCAGCAGAGCAAACTGCTTCATAGCCTGCAGCTAGTTAAACTGTGTGATGTGCAATAACTGAGCTTAGAGTTAAGAGTTGTGTTCAAGTGCTTGGATTTCCGTCCGTAGACTTCAGTGCTGAAATCGTATCTCTCAGTAATTTTAGATGTCTTAAAAAAAAAATTGAGAAACAAAGTGTTAGACCTGTGTGTGCGTTGATGGGCACTCAAGCGTCCCTTCGGTCACCCCACCTCCTCCCTCTCCCCTGCGTCCCCCACCCCCTCACACTCCACCTCCCACACTCGATCCCCCACCCGCCTCCACTTGGGGACCCCACGCCTTGTGTTGTCTTTATCTGCCTATTACTCAGCCTAAGGAACAAGTACACTCCACACATGCATAAAGGAAATCAAATGTTATTTTTAAGAAAATGGAAAATAAAAACTTTATAAACACCACCTGCTGGCAACACTCTCTGATTCTTCTTTTTAATGTTTTCACAAAACCACATTCACACATGAACCCTGTGGTCCAGACTGTCCCAGTCAGCTTATTTTTTATTCATCATTACATGAGGCCTCAGAGAGGGCCGGGCAGGGAAGAGGGGCCTGATTTATCTAGGGAGGATCAGGAACGACTTTATAGAAAATTTTTTGGTACTATTGCCAATATATATATATGCAATCTGTTATGTCATTACTGGTATATGTAATCCATTACTGATACATGTCAGTAGGTACATCTCTATTGCAGTGTAAAAATCAAACTATATGACCTGCTTTCTCTATTTAACAAATTATGGATCTTTTTACCATGTTATTAAAATTATTTGAAGACATGACTTAAATAGTTACATAGTATTCCACAATATGAATGTACTGTAATGCATCTAACTATGTCCCTGTTTTAAGACATTGATATTATTCCCAACTTCTTTTCCCCCCACATTTTTAAATCGGTATGTTTTAATTGTACATAATGGTGGGATTTCTTGTTACATATTCATACATACACACAATATAACAGTATAATTTGGTGTTCCCAACTTCTTGATATAAATAGTGCTGTGATGGGCCTGCCCCCGCCCCCCAATTATTTACTCAGCTCAGATTGACAGAAGTGCAATGGCTGGGTTTAAGGTAGAGTTTTGTTTGGTGGTTGCAGTGTTAGGGATTGAACCCAGTACCTTGCGCATGCTAGGCAAGGGCTTTACCACTCAGCTACATCCTCAACCCCCCCCCCACCCCCGCTTTAGTGTGTGTGGTACTGTGAATTGAACCCAGGGGTGCTTTATCACTGAGTTACATCCCCAGCCCTTTTTATTTTATTTTTTTATTTTGAGATAGGCTGTCCCTGAGTTGCCCATACTGACCTCAAATTTGTGATCCTTTTGCCTCAGCCTCTTGAGTAGCTAGGATTACAGACGGGTTTGGTGTTGCACCTATCTTGTTTTCTTTTTTAATTGTTGTAACACACACACAATTGAAATACCAATATAAAATACAATTCAGTGGTACATTTGCAACCATCACCACAGTCCAGTTCCAGAACCTTCATCAAGGTATGAACTTTTTTTTGATAGTGCTGTAGTTCAAATCCAAGGCCTTGCATATACTAGACAAATGTTCTACCACTGAGCTACATCCTAGCCTCTCCCCGACCCTGCTTTTATATTTTGAGATAGGGTCTTACTAAGTTGCCCAGATTCGTCTTGAACTTGCAATCCTCCTGCCTCAACCTCCTGAATAGCTGGGATTATAGGTGTGCACCACTGCACCTGGCCAGGGTATGAGCGTTTTTGGGAGGAGGAGAGGAGATGCACCTTGGTGTGAACTCAGGGGCACTTAACTCCTGATCCACACCATCAGCCCTTTTTTTGTATTTTATTTAGGGACAGGGTCTCACTGAGTTGCTTAGTGCTTCACTGTTGCTGAGGCTGGTTTTGAACTCATGATTCTCCTGCCTCAGTCTCCCGAGCTGCTGTGGTTTGGTATGAGCTTTTTAAGACTTAGACTACATCTTCCCAAGTTACTTTTCGGAAAGGTTAAACTGATAGAGACAACCCTGTCAGCAGGGAGTGCAAATACTGAATCAGACATCCGTGTATGTTTGCCAGCATTATGGAATTCCAACTTTCAAAAACTTGGCCAATTGGCAGGAGAATAACCATTTACTATTTTTATTTCTTTGCTTATCAGAACTGGGGGACTGCCATCATTCCTCTGTGACTTTTCTGCTCATAGGGCTTGCTGCTATGGCTTGGATAAGTGTCCTCTGAAGGCCCAGCTGTTGAAGGCTCAGTCCCATCTGTGGTGCTTTGGGGAAGTGGTGGAACTTTGAGAAATGGGGCCTAGTGGGAAATTTCAGGTCATTTGGGGGCATGCCCTGAAGGGGTTTAAGAGACCCTGAATTTTTTGGTCCCCCCCCCCCCCCCCCGACCTCCGTCCCGCTTTCTTGGGAAGTGAGCAGCTTGCTCTATCATGAGCTCCCTGCTGTGATGTGCTATCTTACTATAGGCCCGAAAATAACAAGGACAACCGTGAATCAAAGAAGATTTCCTGCCTGTAAGTGAGCTCAGGTGTTACAGGTGACTAACAAACTGCCCATCTCCTCAGTAAAGGAATTTCCCTTTTAACTGATTCTTTTTCAAGGGGTGGGACTTGGAAGCAGAGCCTAGTAAACTCCAAACTCTAGTCCTAGGACATGCTAACTGTGACCTTGGGTAAGTCATCTGATGGATGGAGAAAGAATAACCCATCTGGCTGGAGCAACCCTAAGGGTAGTAGAAGTGCTTTCTAAACAGTGGAAGTAAGCCCTGGGGCTAGCTCTGCTCATGCCCTGGGGGCAACCCACAGTAGTGGGCAGCAGTAGTGGACCTATAGAAAGGAGTTTGGGGGTCCCCAGGGATGCTTTTGTTCTTCATTGTGACTCATTGCCACCAGCCAGGGCAGCCTTGGAGCCTTCCTGGAAGGAAGTATTAGGAGGGGTTTGATTTGTCAGAGTCTCTGCTCTCAACAGCAGGTCGGAGGAGGCAGTGGGTGGAGTTGGGAACGGAGATCCTTAGAAAGCATTTCACTCCCTGGGTTTTGGAAGTCAGGAGCTGTGGGGTTGAAATCGTGAGTCAGTTGCCTCTCCCATGTCCTGAGCTGCTTTTACCAGGCCCACGGGGCCCTACTGTTGTTTGGAAATAATTTAACAATTTGTAACCTCATTTGTGGGTTCTTTTCCTACTCAATACTTTTGTGTTCACAAATATCCAGTTGTAGGAGCTGGCAGGAAATTTTATTCAGTGACCAATGAACGGAGAAGAGGAACTCATTCTCCCAAGGCACTTTCTCCCCCAGGAGTCTGGAGTTTGGAATTTTTTGTGTGTGTGTGTCTGTGTGTGCGGGGGGGGGGGGGATACTGGGGATTGAACTCAGGGGCACTCACCCACTGAGCCACCTCCCCAGCCCTATTTTGTTTTTATTTGGAGACAGGCTCTCACTGAGTGCTAGTGCCTTGCTTTTGCTGAGGCTGGCTTTGAACTCACGACACCCTCCTCTCTCAGTCTCCTGAGCTGCTGGGATTACAGGCATGTGCCGCTGTGTTTGGCCTGGAGTTTGGGTTTTTACTGGTACTGGGCTATGAGGGTGTGTGCTATGCATGCTGCCATCAAAGCTTTTCTTGGGAAGGGAGAATTGTAGGCATCAGGTGACAGCCCCTGCCTTTCCTCACGTGTGTGCTTGGGTCTGTCATGGTAACGGTGAGTGTGTGTTTTATCTGCTGAAAGTGAGCTCTGCCATCACCATAGACCCAGATATCATGTCTTTCCACCTTGCCAGAATTCTGGAATAAGAATAAATTCACAAGCTCTGTCACTTTCTTCAGTTGCAATTCATTGAGTACTCCTGGGTCACTCCACCCTCATACGCCAGGTGATCACAGGTTCTTTTATTCCAATCTTAAGTACTAGTGTCTACAACTCTCAAGTCCCACATCGCACTTTACCCAATGAGATGTGTAGGTTACAGAGAAGCTAGGAAAGGGTCAAGGTGGCCACAGAGTTCAGGAGGCTGCTCTGAGAGCAAAGGCAGATACAAATGCCAAGCGTCACTCAGGGGGTCAGACAAGATTAAGAACCTGCTGAAAGTGAAAGAAAGTATTGGGGACCGACAGAGCTGTCAGGGCAAGGAACTTATTGTAGGACAGCTGACTGTTTCAAAGTGGGCCATGCCAAACAGGGAGGTCAATCTAAGCTAAATCCGGGGACACGTAAAGCAGGAGATTGATTGCCTGACAACCTTGTAATGCGTTCACCAGATGGTCTGAGGATGGTCAGTGTGTGCCCCTCCACCAGGCTTGGGGTGCTTCTCCTTTCCCAGGTTTCAGGTGGTGAAACCGATAAGCTCATGGGCCTGGTTTATCAGATAAGGGGTTGATATGCCCGAGTATCCATGTGTTCTGATTAATTTGATAAGTTCACAGGTGGTCACTTTCATTATCACTATTAAATTAGTTATCAGTTTATTCCTTATGGTTGTGCTAGGCAGAAGGGGATTGCTTACTTGTAAAAATAAGGTGTGAAGGCATTCTAATTTAGAATGTCCTCAAAATGGAGTAACTCTTGGCAAACTATTGATTTATAAAAATGGAGTAAGTCAGGGTTAGTCATAGCCTGAAAACTACTTTTCATGGAGTAACTCAGAACAGGGCACAGCCTGCTGTCCACATTGTCACTATAATGAGGTTCTAATGAGCCCAGGGTCTTGACAGGGCATCTGGATCAGATCAAGCTGGTCTGGAGTCCCCCATCAGGGGTCGGAGGTATGTGATGACCAGTAACTGGCTTTACCTTTTGGCTTCTACAAGTGAGCAGCGTTGACGAGTAAACAGAGCTGATAGGACAACAGGCAATGGGTGGTGACAAAGGAAGCAACTTACATCAGCCTTGTAGGTAGATACTATTATTAGAACTCACTTTGCAGATGAGGAAACTGAGCCTCAAAGAGACCGAGGAACTGGACCAAGGACACTGGGCTGGTGAAAACCACTCTGCTTCTTGTCTGCTACCCCATAGCAGGCTGCAATTTTTGGTGCCTAGTGACCGGATCCCTCCTGTGGGCCACAGGCCCTCAGAGGAGAGGCTCGCTCCCCCAGGTAAGGCTTCCTGCTGGAGTGGGACTCAAGCCAGCTCCTAGGGCTGGGAAGGAATCACTTAGTGGCTCAACCCTAGAAGTGTTTGGGCCACACCCCCAGAGATCCTGATTTCATTGGTCCAGGCTGGGGGGGCGGGCATCTGCTTGTTTTAAAAGATCCCAAGTGAAGCTAAAGTGCAGCGAGGTACAGGCCAACAGAAGCAGGAAAGCTTCCACTGTTCAGGAGAGGACGGGAAGTGCCCTAGGCCAGGGCAGGAATGAGCCTGGGAGGAGGGGGACTGGCCCTCACCACCAGGGGGCGCTGTGATGCGAGGCCAGTTCAAGGGCGGGAGAGCTCCAGCAGTTTCCTGATAGGAGGGCCAATCGCCACCCTGGCCTTGGTGTGGGTCATTGCACAGAGGTTTCCTGAGCTGCTTCAAGGAGACTGCAGCCTGCTGAGGGTGCCCTGGTCCACCCTGTGGGAACCCTCTGAATGTCTGTCCCCAAACTTCAGGGAAAGTTTGGCTTTTGCACTTGGTGGATCAACATTTGTCTGGGTGATGGGGAGCTAGGAGCCAGGCAGGGTCCTGGCCCCTGAAACAATGCATCCATTGTTACCATATCCCAGCAACTTGGCTTGCCAGGGTCCCTTGGGCCCTCAGCATACAGAATGTTGCTGGGGACAGACTCAGGGCTGACTGAGAGCAAGGGCAGGGCTGTGGCCGATCAGGAAGCCATTGGCTGGAACCCAACTGCCCAGAGCATCCACTGTCCACCTCTCCTCCCTGGACATGGCTCTGTCCTCAGTCAGTCCCCCTCCCCTCTCTGGTCCTGGCCCTCTCCTGTCCAGCACCTGGCTTTTCCTCAGTGTTTAGCCTCCTGGGGGCGGGGCCTAAATATTGATTTCTTCCAGGTGAAGAACTGGGGCCTAAAAGACAAAAAGCCAAATGCTCACAAATCCATATCAGTGGCCTTCCCTCCCCATCTGCCACTGAGCACTGGACTCATGCTTGAGATCACCCACCTCTGGGGGCTCCGAGAGGGGACATCCTTGAACCAAAACACAAAAACCCTAACTTTGTGTATATATGTTTGTGTGTGTGTGTGTGTGTGTATATATATATTTTTAATTGACACCTAAAAATTATGCATATTTATGGGGTACAGAGTGGCATTTCAACACACGTACACAATGTGTACTGATCGGGCCAGGGTAATAGGCCTGTCCATCAACACCTCAAACACGATCACTTTGAGTTGGGAGCATTCAAAACCCTCTCCACTAGCTATTTTGAAATCTGCAATTAACTGCTGCCAACCATTGTTCCCCCACTGGGCTCTAGAACATTAGAAGTTATTTTTTCTTTGCAATTGCTCACCTGCACCCATTAACCACCCTCTCGCCACCCCCTCTTCCCTCCCCAGCTTCTGGTAACCACTACTTTACTCTCTACCTCTCTGAGATTGGCTTTTTTAGCTACTGCATGTAAGTGAGAACAGATTGTATCTCTTATTTTACTTAACATAATGTCCTCCAGCTCCACCTATGGTGCCACAGATTACAGGATTTTGTTCATTTTTATGGCTATGTAGTAGTCTGTTGTGTATGTATCCAATATTTTCTTTATCCATTCATCTGTCTGTGGACACCTCGATTGGTCCCACACCTTGGCTATTGTGGATGGTGCTGCAATAAATGTGTAAGTGCAGGGGCTGAGGCTGGGGATCAGTGGCAGAGCGCTTGCCTCGCACACGAGAGGCACTGGGATCGATCCTCAGCACCACATAAAAATAAATAAGCAAAGTAAAGATATTATGTTCATCTATAACTAAAAAAAATATTTAAAAATATGTGTAAGTACAGATGTAAGTGCATACCGGTTGCCTTTCCGTTGGCTCTCCCCGCTGCAGTGGGATTGCTGGGCCACCCCAAGTCGTTGCTTCTGTGCTCTGTGAAGGTTGTGTTGATTTACATTCCCAACAATGGTACATAAGAGTTTCCCCTCCTTCCTCACCATCATTTCATTTATTTATTTATTTTTTATTTTTGTCTTTTTTATAACAGCTATTCTAAGAGAGGTGAGGTGGTACCTTTTTTTTTTCTTTTTTGGTACTAGGAATTGAACACAGAGATACTTGACCACTGAGCCATATCCCCGGCCTTTTTTATTTTTTATTTTGAGGCAGAGTCTCACTGAGTTGCTTAGGCCCTGCTAAGTTGCTGAGAATGGCCTCGAACTTGCAATCCTCCTCTCTCTGTCTCCTGAGTTGCTGGGATTACAGGCCACACACCAGAGAGAGTGGAATCTCACTGAGGCTTCAATAGACACTTTTCTGATGCTTAGTGATATTGAATACCTTTTCATATATTTGTTGACCATTTGTATATCTGCTTTTAAGAAATGTCAGTTCAGGGCTGGGGATGTGGCTCAAGCGGTAGCGCGCTCGCCTGGCATGCGTGCGGCCCGGGTTCGATACTCAGCACCACATACCAACAAAGATGTTGTGTCCGCCAAGAACTAAAAATAAATAAAAAAAAAAAAAAATGTCAGTTCAGACCATTTGCCCATTTTTTAATCAGATTATTATTTTTTTTTCTGTTGTTTGAGTTCCTTTTGTATTTTGGATATTAATCCCTTGTCAGACAAATAGTTTAAAAATATTTTCTCCCACCTGTGGGCTGTCTCTTTGCTCTGTGGTTGCTTCCTTTGCTGTACAGAAGTTTTTTAGGAAAATATGGAACGCTTGTGAATATGTGTGTTATCCTTGTGTAGGGGCCGGGGGTCATTCCAATTTAGTATACATGCTGCCAGAGTGAGCGTAACTTTTTATATTTTGACCCTAATAGGTGAGGGAAAGGAAGAAAAAAGAATAAGTGTTTGGGGCTGGTGATGTAGCTCGTGGTAGAGCAGTTGCCTAGCATGCACAGGAGCTGGGTCTGATCCTCAGCACTGCAGGGAAAAAAGAAAACCTCAAAAAATAAATGTCTGTGTTTTTGTCAATGCTCTGCATCCTTTCATGTCACTGAGCCCTCCCTACAGCTCCATATGGCAGGCCTGGCCGGCATGATTAGCCACCAAGCCCGATTCATGGATGAGAAAACTTTCTTCTTTCTTCTCCTCTTCCTCCCACCCCCACTCCCGTCTTGTCTTCTTCTCCTCTCCTCCTTCTCCTCCTCCTCCCTCCTCCTCCCTCTTCTCTTCCTCCTCCCTCCTCCTCCTCCCTCCTCCTCCCTCCTTCTCCCTCCTCTCCTCCTCCTTCCTCCTCTTCCCTCCTCCTCCCTCTTCTTTTCCTCTTCCCTCGTCCTCCCTCCTCTCTCCCTCCTCCTCCTCCTCCCTCCTTCTCCCTCCTCCTCCCTCCTCTCTTCCTCCTCCTCCTCCCTCCTCCTCCCTCCTCTCTTCCTCCTCCTCCTCCCTCCTCTCTTCCTCCTCCTCCTCCTCCCCCCTCCTCCTTCTCCTCTCTCCTCCTCCCTCCTCCTCCCTCCTCCTCCCTCCTCCTCCTCCCTCCTCCTCCCTCTTCTCTTCATCCTCCCTTGTCCTCCCTCCTCTCTTCCTCCTCCTCCCTCCTTCTCCCTCCTCCTCCCTCCTCTCTTCCTCCTCCTCCCTCCTCCTCCCTCCTCTCTTCCTCCTCCTCCTCCCTCCTCTCTTCCTCCTCCTCCTCCTCCCCCCTCCTCCTTCTCCTCTCTCCTCCTCCCTCCTCCTCCTCCCTCTTCTCTTCATCCTCCCTTGTCCTCCCTCCTCTCTTCCTCCTCCTCCTCCCTCCTTCTCCCTCCTCCTCCCTCCTCTCTTCCTCCTCCTCCTCCCTCCTCTCTTCCTCCTCCTCCTCCTCCCCCCTCCTCCTTCTCCTCTCTCCTCCTCCCTCCTCCTCCTCCCTCCTCCTCCCTCCTCCCTCCTCCTCCTCCCTCCTCCTCCCTCTTCTCTTCCTCCTCCCTCCTCCTCCCTCTTCTCTTCCTCCTTCCTCCTCCTTCATCCTCCTCCTCCTCCTTCGTCCTCCTCCTCCTCCCTCGTCCTCCCTCCTCCTCCCTCCTCCTCCCTCCTCTCTTTCTCCTCCTTCTCCTCCTCCTCCCTCCTCTTTCTCCTCCCTCCTCCACCCTCTTCTCTTCCTCCTCCCTCCTCCTCCCTCCTCCTCTCTTCCTCCTCCTCCCTCCTCCTCCCTCCTCCCTCCTCCTCCCTCCTCCCTCCCCTTCTCCTCTTGCTCCTCATCCTCCTTCTTGGTGTTGGGAGTTGAATTCAGAGCCTTGCTCAAGTTGGACACATGCTCTACCACTAAACTACACCTTCCCAGCCCAGAAAACTACATTTCTGTTTCTTTTTAAAATTTTTCTTTTCAGTTGTAGTTGGATCTAGTACCTTTATTTTATTTATTTATTTGTTTATTTATGTGGTGCTGAGGATCAAACCCAGCGCCTCACACATGCTAGGCAAATGCTCTACGACTGAACCACAACCCCAGCCCCCAGAAAAACATTTCTAAATGGTGACCTTGGTTCTTCAGTGTTGCACCTGACCTGGCTCTGCTGTGAGATTCCCATGGTGAGATGACACAGGTGAGATGGGACAATGGAGAATCCTATTCTTCTAGAAACAAGCCATGAGTGAAAATTGAGGGACTCTGGGTGCTGGGGAAGAAGTATGGAAATGAGGACACTTGGATTTTTCCCCATCTCTGCCTTTGACCCTGAGTCAGCACCTTGCCATAGTCCTCAGTTTTCCCACCAGAGAAATGAAGGGATTGAGCCAGGCGCAGTGGCACACACCTGTAATCGCAGCAATTTGGGGGCTGAGGCAGGAGGATCATAAGTTTGAGGCCAGCCTGGGCAATTTAGCATGACCCTGTCTCAAAATTAAAAAATGATACCGCTCAGTGGTAGAGTGCTCCTGGGTTCAATTCCGAGTTATACCTTGCCCCCACCCCCCCCCACACACAGAAGATTAAGGGATTGGACTAGATTACCCAGGGTTGGGATTCTGTGAAAGAGTGCAAAGGAATGAATCCAGAGAACGTTCCTGTTAGGTTCAGCAGGATTCATCATTCTCTCTCTCTCTCTCTCTCCACAGTTGCTCTAATTAACCATGATAGCTCACACATTTGCAAAGCAAATTTAAATTTTACTTTAAAAAGGATGAAGAAGGATCGTGTTTTAGTCAGCTCTGCATCCCTGTGTCCCTGTGACCAGAAGACCCGATGGGGACAACTCACGAGGAGGAAAACTTTCTTTGGGTCCTGGTGTCACAGGTTCAGTCCCTGGTCAGCCACTGCCTAGCTGGGGTGAGGCAGGAGGAGATGGCGGCAGAGAGCTACCAGGACACGACAGCCCAGGGCTCCACTCACCAGGGACAAACAAAACTCCAAAGGCACGCCCCGGTGACCTCCTTCCCCTAGCCACACCCTATCTGCCTACAGTTACCACCAGTTAAACCACCAGTGACTGGGTACATCACTGGCCACAGCCACTGCCACCGGCCCCTCTCCCCTCCCCAGCTGCTGGGTGGTGCGACCCTCAGATCACATGGCTGGTTTCCCTGTTCATCAGTCCCCACCCTGAGGCTATCCAGGAGCCCACCAGAAATGTCCCACCACCCAGGAAATCCCTGGGGATGTGGGAGCTCTGTGTCGTAAGCTCCTGTTACTCAGGAAATGAGGAAGTGCTTAGGAGCTCTGGGTCAGGAACCAGGCAAAGGCCAAATCTATTTTAAATCACAGTGTCCCCTCCTGCCAGTCACCAGTGGGGCAGCACCCAGAGTGGCAACCTCCCTCCTGCCCACCCTGGGCTTCTCGGGAACTGGGCAGAGCCATGACACAATGGCCTCACTACCTTTCTTAAATACCTGCTTGCCAGCTTGGCGTTTGGGAACTTGGATTTCAGAAGCGCCCCATGATTCTCGGAGCAATGTGGCTTGCTGGGCCCAAATATTCTGGGGGAAACAGCAGGACTTATGCTGAACGCCGCTTTCCTTTGGGGAGCCTGGAATCTTGGTTCATGCCAGGCGGGGGTGCCTATGCCATCTGCCTCTAGAACACACCCCAGCCCTGAGTCACAAATGAGCTTCCCTGGGAGAAAACATTTCCCGGGCGTCTTCGAGTTCATGGGAGGAGGAGCTGCGTCCTGTGTGGCCCCCTGGAAGCATCTCCTGCCTCCCATCCGACGGTTTTGCTGATTTTCCTGTCTGTCCCATTACCGTGATCCATCTCAGCCATGAGTGGGGATGTATGTGGACCCCTACAAGTCTTCTAGTTAAAATCCTACCTGGTCATTTATTCTCGGGGACCCATGACTTGGGTGTTGGGGCTCTTGGCTTGGGCTCCTGAAGATTGTGACCCTGTTAGCTCAGCCACGTGAGGAAGAGAAGGAGGAGCAGGAGCAGTTGGGGGTTGGGCCATGGTGTCCGTGGTTTCATTCACCGAGGGCTGGTTTTGTACCAGGCCCTGTGCCCACCTGAGTCGTGTCATTCACTCCTCATAGAGGTGACAGAAGAGTCTGAAGCACAGGGGGAGCTCTGAGAGCCACTGGTGTCCTGAGAATTGGTACAGGGGCACGGAGGACGGTCACCCTGCTTCCAGGGGAGAGATCCTGGCATGCAGCCTAGGTGCCGAAGCTCAGAGCATCCCTTGGCTGCGGCAGAGCCCCCAGGATGACCCCACATCTGCTCTCCCTTTCTGTAGTCACATGGCCCCTTGCTTCTAGCTAAGCAAGACTACATTTCCCAGCCTCCCTTGCAGCCTTGTGCCCAGGTCACTCGATAGTGAACAAGAGGCTGTGAGCACAAGTGGAAGGTGGTGCTTCCTGGTTGTGGCTCTGAAGAAAATGGGGTGTGCTCCCCTTGCCTGCCTCTTCCCACTGCCTGGACTGTGGGTATTGAGCTTTTTAATCTGGGCACCCTGTGGCTCAATCAAGTTGACTCGTGAAATTAGCCATCACCCTCCAGCACCCAGGCTGGCATCTGCCTCTAGTCCAGGGGTGACTAATCAACAACTATGAATGAACTCCCAGCTCAGCCCTGATCAGCTATCACCAATGACCTGGCCTGCTGGCCCCTTCCTTTCTCGCACTGCTGGTCCCATTATGTCACAACGACCATGGTGTCAGAGTGATTCTCTTCTTCTACATAAAATCCTCAATGGCTCCCTATTTACCCACAATAGGGGTAAAAAGTTCCTTTGGTCTTGCAAAGTCTGATCATTTGGCTCTCACACTTTTCCAACTCATCCTAAGAGCACCAAGTACTCATATGCTCACCAGAAAGTGCACAGGGACCCCTTTGAACTGTAGGATGGACACCAGCCTCTGCTTTTGTTGACTTCTTGGTCAGGAGGGACAGGGTTTTTAGAAGCACCATTTCAACAAAAACCTTTTGTTTGTAAGTGACAGAAAACAAATTCAGATTGGCCTAGAGAGTCACTTGCACCCAGAGTCTACACATCCATCCCAGGAAGGTCTCTGACTGTGTCTGTTGTGGTGCTGCTGGAGGGAATGCTGGGATCAGCCAGGCCTGGATCACATGCCCACGCCTGTGGCCAGGGACCAGGTCTGTCACCAGAGGAAGGGACCCAGGGATGCTTCCTGAAAAGATACAAACCCAACAACCTGCCTTACCAGAGAGTGGAGTACTTTAGCTTAAAGAACTGCCCTCCCCTGGATATGAGTAATGTCAAATACTATTCTTAGCATGGGTGGGAACCCAAAAATCTCAAAGTTTTGGAACCTGCACTATTTAATTCCATCCTGTTGACCCGCCCAGCCACAGGCCTCCATTCCAAGCTCGTTGCTTGGTGATCATTGCAAATGTGTCCACAGAAAGGAGGAGTGAGTGTCTATAGCCCTCTTTCCCACTTTCACTGCCTGTCGCCCAGAATGTGCGGGCCACCCACCTGTTCTGCAGTGTTTCTAGGGCCCAGTTCAGACTCCACCTCCTCCGTGAAGTGAGTCTTCCAACCAGCAGGGATGGTGGATTCGAGCCTGAACTCTCATCCTCGGGATTGTCTACCATTTGAGCAGAAAGAACTTTGCAACAAATAGCCTATCGTCCAGGTGGGAGGCAGGGAGCCCTCTGCCTTGGAGGCTTCGGAGCAGAGACCTGTCTGGGGTGTGTTGTAGAAAGGACAGGACTTCTTGGGGATTATATATTAGATTCTAGAACTGCCATAATAAGTGACCACAAACTGCAAAGATTAAAACAACAGAAATGCATTCTCCTACAGCCCTGGAGGCCAAAATCTGAAACCTAAGGTGTTAAGTTCCTTTTGGAGAACCTGTTGCCTGGCTCCTGGTGGCTGCCGGTCACCTTAAGTGTCCCCTGGCTTGTGAATGCTTATCTGTTCCTGTTTTCATATGGTGTTCTCTGTGTCCCTCTGTGTCCTCCCTCTAAAAGGACACCAGTCATGGACTTAAGACCCACTTTAAATCTTGGTTGACTTTATCTTGAGAGTCTTGAATAATTACATCTGCAAAGACCTTATTTCCAAATGAGGTCACATTCTAAGGTCCCAGGAGGATGTGAGTATTCATAAGGAAGCACTATTCAGTCCACTACAGGGATCGAGTGCAGGACACGAGTGAACACCAAGTGACTACAGCAGAGACCAGACAGGTAACTGGTGAGCACAGCCCTCAGCCCTAACCATGGTCAGATCCTATTTCCCAAAGAAGCCAGAAATCTGGATGTTCCTGAAAAATATCCAGATTTTAAAACGATGGAAACATATTTAAAATATTTTAAAGCACCATGACCCATACACCTGCTTGTTTATAAACAGCACATCAATAAATCTAATTTGTCCCCTGGAGCTCCAGTGGCTTCTTTGAGCCCCGGAAAGGACACGGGCCTGTGCACTTCTGCCAGAAGCCACCAGAGGGCGCGCCAGCCATTCCGTTAAGCAAGGCCTTTGGCAACGGATCCTGAGAGGCATCCAGGCTTGAAATCCAACAGAGTGGGGCTGGGGAAGAGCAAGGGTTAAAGTGGGATTAAGCTATTGGCTGAAATGCATTCCTCTTAAAATTTACTCTCAATCTTTAATGGCTGATATCTCTTGTCCCTTAATGATGCCTGTTCCCTTGGCAGATTAAAAAAAAAGTTGAAAAGAAGCAAAGAAATGGCTTCAGAAAAAGAAATGAACAGCCAACAATACCGTTTGGTGGCTTTTCTTGATTTGAAATCATCATAGAACTTACATTGACACATGTGCACAGCAAGAAAAATTTCAGGCCATGCAACCTATAACTAACTGCTCCCCCTCTCAACCCCGGCTGTCTCCAAAACACTTGCAACAGTCGTCAGGCGTCCGATGACTTTTTTTTTTTTTTTTTTTTTGCATATGTAGACTATGCTTTTCTCACAGGTAAAATTCTGCATGTTTTCACGGTGAACTAAGTGCATCAGTACAGATGTTACTGATTTCCGTGTGAATGTGATCCTGAGATAAATAAAAGTCATGAATGAACATGTTGTGGTAGCTCTGAGGAGGGAGCATTGCCAGCACTTCATCACACCTCATCTTGGTGACTCTAGAGGCAGTGTATAGTGACATATTCCCAAAATTTATTATGCATTTGTTTTTACCTTTTATTATGGGAATGTTCAAACATTTACAGAAACGAAAGCATATGGGAGATTTTCCTGTACCCTAGTCTCAACACTTGGCAACTCATGACCAATCATGTCCACAGCCTCCAGGTGCTTTAGTTTGTTTGCTGTAGTATTTAAAAGTAAATCTCAGGCATTATATCATTTCATCTAAAAAAAAAAAAGTTTAGTTATTCACACTTTTGGGGGGGTGGTGGCGGGCACTGGGGACTGGACCCAGAGCCTTGTGCATACCAGGCAAGCAGTCTACCACTGAGCCCCATCCCAAGCCCTAATTTGCTTTGCTAAGCTGCCTGAGCTGGCCTTGAACTTGAGATGCTCCTGGAGGAGCGGGGTTACAGGGTGCACCTTACTCCTGGCTATTTTATTCTTTTGTTTTGTGGCTCTTCACTGTTGGGGGTGGGCCTTTTCCCAACAGCCAGATCATTTCTGTTTCTACTCATTTTCTTTCTTCTTTGTTTCCTCCTCCTCTTTCTTCTCTCCTTTTCCTTTTCCATTTTTTTTTTTTTTTTTTTTTTGGTGGTGGTACTGGGGATTGAATCTAGGGGCACTCTACCATAGAGCTCCACCCTCAGTCCTTTTTACTTAATTTCTTTTCTTTCTTTTTTTTTTTGCAGACAAGTTCTGTAAAACACTTGGCTTCAAACTGTGATCTTCCTGCCTCAGCCTCCTGAGAAGCAGCGATTACAGGCATGTGCCTCTGTGACCAACTCCACTGATTTTTTAAAATCAGATAATACATGGGTAATCAGATAATACAGGAAGGGTGTTCAAACACTTCCACGGGCTGTGGCTGTAGCTCAGTGGTGGTGTACTTAGCATGCATGAAACTGTAGGTTCAATCTCCAGCAACAAAAACACCCAGTAACCCCCAAACAACCCTCACTGCTGCTGCTACTACTACTGGCCCAAACTCACCTCTGCTGTCTGATAACAATGGCCAGTGCCGGAGCCTATCTCTTGGCAGCCCCCGTGTCCCTGTGCCATGGTAGCTCCTGTGGTTTAACTGAGGCCTGCGATGGCTAAATTTTGGTAGATAAAGGATGATCTAAGGGTATCAATGCCCAATGAACAAAGGTCAAAGGTTACAAGCTGTCTACTGGCCTGCGTTTGTCCTTGCCTGCCTTGGGTACGGGTGACAGTTCTGTGCGGAAGATTGTGCTTTCCCAAGATGGTCACAACATCTTCCAAACTACATGCTATTGAGTGACCTTGACTCTCCTCCCATTGACAGATGAAGTCTGTGTCCTGTATCCCCCAGTCAGGCCAGTAGCTAGCTCAGAACCACTAGAAAGCGGCAGAGGCCAACCAGGTGGCTTCTAGTACTACTTAATGAAGGTGTCGCCTGGTGGCTGAGCACTGGGCTAGGAGACCTGAGCTGCTGTGCAGGAGATTCAGGTGCAAAGAGAAAATTTCCTGTCCCCTGGGCCCAACCAGCCCCCATCTGACTGCCACCTCCCGATACCCTTCCTGAGCCAGAACCATCCAGCTGAGCCCATCCCGACCTCCTGACTGCAGGAACCCTGAGGCTGATAAATGGTTGGTCTTTTTAGATCACCAAGTTTTGGGGTGATCTGTTCCTCAGCAACAGACACCCAGAATGCTCTGGGATTTGCCCTGGGGATGGGCAGGAGGACCTCCTAGTCTTGCTGAAGGGAACAGCTTTCTGCATTTCAGATTCCAGAGCTCTGGGATTTGCAGAGTCTCAGCCTCAGTCAAGGCTGCCCCACACCCTGTCCTCAGGGAGCAGGAGACGGTCCCCAGAGACACGTCCCACAGCCAAACCTCTCCAGAGAACTCTGCACGCTCTGAAATTCCAAAAGCAGTCACTAAATTTTCTCTTATGGACCCTGGGGATTAGTAACTGGCCCTGTATTTGGTTTAGCCTTAGTTTCTGGAAACCATGTGACTGAAGTCGTGACCTACCACGATAAGGGTGTAGATCTTACTGGTAGAAAAACGAAGGAGAAAGCTCACTTAGGGCCTTTGAATGTTTGTGTGGCCTCCACGCTAGACACACGGCTGAAAGTGGGACTTACAGGACTCCACTTTCTATATGACATAAACGTCTTGTCACGGAGTAACATATCTTTCTATTGGACAGAGATCCAGTTTTGGGGTTCCACAGTCATTTCAAGAAGGTCACGGGACTTCTAACTCTTTGTAGAAAAACACCCTTAAGCACACACATAAAATCTGGCTTTAGGTTCTATAAATACATAATTTATAAATGAATCACACTCCATGGCTGTAGGTTCGCTGTTAAAGGCACCTAATAGTCGTGTGGCTGCGTTGTTATTTGTTTAACTAATCCCCTGCTGGCCTTCTGAGGTTCCTCTATTTTTAAACTGTACCAAAAATTCTCTGTAGCACAATCATGAACATCTTGTCCCAATCTTCATTCATGCTTGTTGTGTCTCCTGTGATTATTTATTTTTGTGGTACTGGGAATTGAACTCAGGAGTGTTCTACCACAGAACTATGTCCTCAGTCCTCCTTATTTTTTATTTTGAGATACGGTCTCACTAAGTTACTAAGGCTGGCCTCCAACTTGTGATCCTCCTACCTCAGCCTCCCAAGTCACTGGGGTTTACAGGTGTGCAGCTCTGCTCCCAGCCAGGGCTCCTGTTCTTTAGGTACTTGGCCTCGCACAACAAGGATGTGTTTTAAAACACACGGCCTTTTAAAAAATGACAACTTCATCACTAGAGCTGCCCCAGCTGTGGTGTTGGAGAGGGACCAGGCATCCGCCTCACCACAGTTCCATGGGGCAGGGCCAGGAAGACAGGGGCTGGCCGCAGCCTCTGGGCAGCAGGGTGTCAATGGCGCCTGGGATGCAGGCTGTGGGGGACCTGGCTGCAACTACCAGCTGAAGGAGGAGCGGTGACTTACCTCGTGGGCCGAGGAAGAACAGGGGCTGTGTGTTCCTTTCTGGAATCGGATTGGGCAAGGCCAGGGCTGGGACGGGTTGGAGGAATGGGGTGGAAGGTGGCAGAGGCCGCTCCGGGTCCTGTTTACCCCCTGGATGAGCAGGAGGGTGGAAACAGCTGGCTTCCAGCGCTGAGCTCCCGCCTGATCTTCAAGACCACAAAGCAAGCCCTTTAGTGGCCCTGCGCCTCTCCTGGGCCCGTGGCAGTGACTGGGGCTGTGAGGAGGTGAGCAGGGCCCAACACAAACAGCATCAGAGAAAGGGCCTTTATGGCCAGCGGAGGGCGGCCCCCAGACTGCAGCAGGGTGCCAGCTCTGGGTGGCCAGGAAGGGGGGCAGGTGCTGCTCCTGGGCTCCCTGGTGTGGCCCCTGAGGGGCTTGGGGGAGGTGTGAGTCCTGCTAGGGCCGGGGCTTCCCTCCCTCCCTCCTCCTTCGTTTCCCTTGGCACCTGGAGCAGCCCTGCCTCGTTGGAGAAAGGGCAGGCGCTCTCTGCTCCCTCCAGCCCAGTCCTTGCAGGCACCTGCACACAGTCAGGCTCTTGCTGCCGTCTGCTTGGAGGTGGGGGCCCCCCGCGGCAGGGCTTCTCAGTGAGGAATACTTGGTTTGCATGTTTGTTGTTTTGGTGCCAGGGATTGAAACCCAGGGGCGCTCCACCGCTGAGCCCCGTCCCCAGCCCTATTTTGTATTTTATTTAGAGACAGGGGCTCGCTGAGTCGCTTAGGGCCTCGCTATTGCTGAGGCTGGCCTCGAACTTTCAATCTTCCTGCCTCAGCCTCCTAGGTCTCCCGGATTACAGGCATAGGCCACCACGCCAGGCCACGGCATGCTTTTTAAATACAGCAATATGCACACACCCTTCCAAATAGAAGCGCTGTCTCCAATCCGTTCTTTTTCATACAGCAACCAGGCGTGACCAGCACCTGGCGGTGAGCAGGTGAGGGAGGAGGCTGCTTACAAAGGGAGGTCAGGGAGGCCTTCTGAGAAGGCGATTTCAACTTTGACCTGAAGAGTGAGGGCTGGGAGGGATTCAGGCAGAGGGGACACAGCTCATCTCCACGTGGGGGAAATACCCCCAGGTCCACTCCATTCTGGGCATGCCCCAGGGCATCTGGCCTGGCTCAGGTAAGCTATACCCAGGTGTCTCTGTCCACAGCTGCCCACTGGCTGGAGTGTGGGCAGTCGGGCCTGTTCCTCCTGGTTCCTCGACCCTCCTGGCCTGCCCTGGCCTCACCATCCCACCCCACCCTATAATTTCCCTGTCTGCTGTGGGAGCTTCTTTGGGACTTACCCGAAATTGTCTTGCTCAGGGGGAGAATGTGGTCCTCGGTCCCTTCCCTGAGACAGGGCGCCAGCCGTCACCATCCGTTCCCTGCAGAAGCCCATGGTACAGTGGTGTGGGTAACAGAGCCCTGGACAAGGCTCAGGCCTCGTCCCACCCTGCTGTGACTCACTGGGTGACCCCAGGCAGGTTACTAACCCTCTCTGGGCCTCTCCAGAGAAAGTTCAACCTCCTGGGGACCTCGGATGGCAAGGCATCTGGTGCTGTCCCTTGCTGTAGAGGGAAACCTGAGGCTGTGTCACAGCAGGTGAGGTACCAGAGATGGCGTCAGGTGTGCAGGCCGTCAGTCTGGTGTCCTGGTTCAGAAGCTTTATGCTGTGGGAGCAAACCAGGTCTGGAGAGCAGAGAACTTCCAGTCCCATCCCTGACCTTTCCCAGTCACGAGGTCTGGCCATGGAAGACCCCCAGGACCTCAGTTTCACTACCTGTAAAACAGTGTTGATGTGAAGCTAAAATGAGATAAACAATGTTAAAAGGCCTCGTATGGAATGTTTCCTGGGCAAAGGGGTTTGCTACCTGAAGAGCAAGACTCTCGTCTCAGCCCTGCCCAACACTGAGCATCCAAACCCCCAACCATTTCAGAGAGTGCTAGAAGCAGCACAGGCAGGGAGTGTGCTCCTTGGTGGCCAAGTCGGGTAAGGTGATGTGACAGGGCAGACTTTCAGTGGCATCTGTGTGACAGCGGTCAGCTTGACACACAGGGAAACCCTGAAGCCCCATTTCTCTCCGTATCTAGAAATACAGATGCAGATATTAGCAGTTTGCCAAGATAGAAACTTCTACCATGGCTATGAGATTGCTTTCTACCTATGAGGGAGGCAGCACAGGTGCCTGTGGTCCTGTTTTGTGGATAAAGAGATAGAGGAACCCAGGGCTAAACCTGGCCTGTCCTGGCCTGTTCTCCAGGGCGGTGGACTCTGGGGACCAGAACTTGGTCATGGGCCATGGGAGGGCCAACCAACCTCCAACTCTGAAAAAGTCAGATTCGGCTGCTGTGGGACAAGGTGTTCTGAGGAGAAAATAAAACAAGTCCAGACCATTTCCTGGCTGGGTGCTGAAGGCCAATGCCGGCTCGCTTTGCTCCATAAATAAATTCTGTATAAATAAATACCGAACAACGCGCTTTCAAAATAAATTTCTGCAAAAGAAGAGAGCATTGATGCCATCTCCGGAAGCTCATGCCTTACTCCAGCTCTCGTGTGGCATCCCGAGGCACAGCACTGCAGGGGTTGTCCTTTCTCAGACGGCTGTGTCCTGGGGATCAGGAGCGTTGGGCAGTTCCTATTCTCAGAGCCACAGGCCAGCTCTGTGCCCACGGTTCTCCTAGGTCACTGTGCAGAAGTCCGATGGTTTTTCCCTCTGAAGCCACTCTGTCTGTGCCTCCTGGGTTCCCGGCCAGTGGAGCAGCTCATTTTGGAGGCAAGAGAAGAAGACAGGGGCTTTGGAGTCAGCTTTGTCCTAGTTTTGTGATCCTGGAGAGAGACTCAATTGCCCAAGCCCTTAGTTGTCAACCTTAGGAGGCTAGTCTCCCATTTCTTAGCATTTCTGTTTGTCTTTTTGTCTTGATTGTCTCTTTGAAGATACTTAGTAACAGGTGGCCTTAGAGGATAGAGAGAATGACTCCCTTCTCCCCGGAGGGTAGATTTGCTTGTGTTATGGGCTAATAAAGACTGTCTCCCCGGTTCCCGCTAGGCATGGTAGCACATGCCTGTAATACCAGACACTCAGGAGGCTGAGGCAGGAGGATGGCGAGTTCGAGGCCAGCCTGGGCAACATAGTGAGTCCCTGTCTCAAAATAAAAATAAAAGGGCTGAAGGACTGGGAATGGAGCTCAGTGGTAGAGTGCTCCAGGGTTCAATCTCCAGTACAAAAAAAATAATAAAAGAAAGAAAGAAAGAAAAAGAAAAAAGAAGAGAAAAGAAAGAGGAAGAAGCAGACTAAAGGTTAGTGTCACAGGCTTCCTCCACTGGAGCATAAACCCACTGTGAGCACAGCATCTACCTGAGCCCATCGCCAGTCTGCCCTGTGACATGAGGAGGCGGCGGAGCGGAGTCAAGGTGAACTTGAACTTGTATTGCCTGTCGTGCTTGAGTAACAAAGTCCTTTGTAGCTAGCTGTTCTGAAGGATGAGGAAGATTGAAAGTTCGAGGCCAGGGGCTGGGGATGTGGCTCAAGTGGTAGTGCGCTTGCCTGGCATGCGTGAGGCCCGGGTTGGATCCTCAGCACCACATACAAACAAAGATGTTGTGTCCGCTGAAAACTAAAAAAAAAATATATATATATATATATATATATATATATATATATATATATATATATATATATAAAAACTTCTCTCTCTCAGAACCAGTTCACCCTATTTAAAAAAAAAAAAGAAAGAAAAGAAAGTTCGAGGCCAGCCTTAGCAATTTAGCAAGACCCTGTCTCAAAATAAAAAGGGCTGGGGACATAGCTCAGTGAAGAGTGCTTTCAGACTCAATTCCCAGGACTACAATCAATCAATCAACCAATCAATCAATCAATCCTTTGTCTCTGACCCAGGAGTCTCGGGTCTTCTGCCAGCATTCATGAAATCTTGGCAGGAAAACTTCCCTGCTCACAGAAGGGTAAGAATCTGAGATCCCCCACTGTTCTTGACGGTCAGTTCTGTGCTTGCCACATTCACCACGGTGCTGGGAGGGTACGAGGCCAAGCCAGGTGGGGAGTTAATAACTGGTGGTTATAACCATTTTACTGTCGTGGTTGGAAGTTGGTTATTTACAAGCTACTCCGAATTCCCTCTCTGGATGCTAGCAGCACAACTTGGCCTTGGCTCTAGGATTAGAAATTCCATTTCTTCTGGGGGGTCTGGGAGCTGGGACAGGCTTCCTGGACTTAGGGTAAAGGTTGCAGAAGGGAGGCATGAAGTCCCTCTTAACCATCCCTACCGTCCCCTCCCCTCCTCTGAGGCAGCCTTTATGACCCCTGTAAAATATCTTTCCAGACTTGCCCTGTGCGTAGAGAGATTTAGAGAATGGATTGTTTGTTGTGTTATAATGATGGACAGCGTATGTATTATTTTGCAATGTTCAGCTTTCACTTAAAAATATATCCCAAGGGGCTGGGGCTGGGGCTCAGCGGTAGAGAGCTCGCCTAGCACATGTGAGGTTCTGGGTTCAATCCTCAGCACCACATAAAAATAAATAAATAAAGATAAAAAAAAATGTCCCGAATACCTTTTTACACCAGTGTACTTAGATTTTCCAAATGCTGTGTTACTGTTCTACTTCCTCTCTTTTTCTTTTTTGCGGTGCTGAGCATTGAGCCCAGGGCCTTGCACAAGCTGCAAAGCCTCCACCACTGAGCCCTCCCAGCCCTCTATCAGGATATTTCTATTGCACCTTTAGTTACCCTCTGCCCTCTTCAAGGACCCCTGGTGGAGTTCTGGATCTTGGTTGCTGTTGTTTTGTTTTGGTGTGTGGTGCTGGGGATCCCACCCACGGCCTCTTGTCCTGGATGACTCTATTTTTCATCAGTACAGAGATGATGTTCACTGTACACGGCGGGTGCACGGCGGAGGGCGCGCCCAGGACAGAAATGGGGACACTTCCCGTGCATGCTGCAGATGTCCACGTGGAGACCCAAGAGGCTGCAGGCTCCCAGGGCTCACCAGGCATTCCAGTCCCTGCTCTCAGACCCCAGAGCCATGCTTGGAAACCAGGCTGGGGGAAGGGAGGAGGTGGGTGCCGGGGTAACCAGGACTCCTCTCCCCATGGTGCAGGCCCCATGGAGATGGCTGGAGGGGCAGCAGGGGCCCCCAAGGAGCTAGACATGAGTGTTGGAGGGGAATAGGAGGCCCCAAGGGCCACTCGCCCCAGGTTTCCTAAGAACCCTCCCTGGCTGCCCCGCCTTGGAAAGAGGCTCCATCAAGAGTGACAGGGCCCAGGAGCCATGAGGTCCTGGGAGCGGGCGGTGGCCCTTTTGAGCTCAGCTGTCAGGAGAACCATGTGCCCAGGCAGGACCTGTGCCAGCAAGCTGGGAAAGGGGCAGGGAGGATGGCTTGCTCTCCACCCGGCCACAAAGCCTGTGATGGTGACTTCTTAGTCTCCAAAAAAAGAAGACCAGTCCTGGTAGGAAATAGCCCTTGTCCTAAACCCATGTCCTTAGAAACCTGCCCACTCCCTGGACCCAACAAGGAGCCTTTGTCTGGCGTGGTGGCCTCAGGGTAAACAAGGACGGCAGCCAGTGTGGACGCTCAGGTCATGGTCTGGGGCCGGGTTCGCTGTCAGGCTCCGTGTTTCCCCCAGTGCTGTGCCCACGGCCAGGTGGAGGGCCCTCTGTGCCCACCCCTGGGAGCGGAAACTCCCAAGCAGAAGATGCACCCAAAGAGGGTCACACAAGCCCCTGCAGTCAGGAGGGGCAACCGGGGAGTGGGGCTTTCTACACTCTTGCTTTGAGCTGTGTGACTTGGGCAATGGCTTACCTACTCTGTGACTCAGTTTCCCTGTTTGTAAAATGAGGATGATGACAAGGCACACGCCCAGGTTGTCGTGAGGTTGGGTTAGTCTAGTGTCCTTCCGACAGCGCACAGGGAGCGATGGCTGTCACCAATGTTGTGGTTGTTTAAAACTGTCAGATGGGCTGGGCTGGGGCTCAGTGGCAGAGCGCTTGCCTAGCACGTGTGAGGCCCTGGGTTCCATCCTCAGCACCACATAAAAATAAATGAAATAAAGGTGTTATGTCTGACTACAATTAAAAATATTTTTTTAAAAAGAAAGAAAAACCTCTGTCAGAGGACAGGATAGGGCTTCAAGCAAAATGACTATGCTTTTAGTTTTGGGGTTCTTTCTCTCCCCGTCCCCTACCCAGTACTGGGATTGAACTCAGGGTGCTCTACCACTGAGATGAATCCCCAGACATTTTTACATTTTGTTTTGTGACGGAGGCTCACAAAGCTGCTCAGGTTGACCTTGAATTTGCCAGCCTCCTGCCTCAGCCTCCCAAGTTGCTGGGATTACAAATCAATGAGAGCTCCACGGGAGATACCACCTGAGGGGAGCAGGGGGAGGGCTGTTGCTACCAAGGGCTGGAGAATTGGTGTCTGGACTGAAAGCGCCCTGCAGGGAGATGAGGGTCTGGGGGAAGGCTCTTCCCTCTGGCCAGGGGTCCAGAGCAGCCAGGAGACAACCACACCAAGCCCAGAGACTAGGCTGGGGCTCTCTGCAGGGGGAGAGTGGGGACAAGGAGAATTTCATCCCCCATCCCAGCCCCCAACCTTTCCTTCCTTCTCAGTGACAGCAGCAGAAGGGCTCTTTCTGCACCTTCGTGGCTGACAGATTCCTGGCCTCCCCCTAGCCTCACCCCTGGGCCAAGTCACACGAAGAAGGCCTCTGGGGTGTGTGTGAGCAGCCTGCTGGCACAGAGCCCAGGACAGGGTGTCCGTGGGCCAGAGGGACCTGGAGGGAGGGTCCCATGCTGGACCACAGGGGCTCAGAGATTTCTCTTGCCCTGGGGTGATGGGTGGGGGTCATTCAGTCCTCACTGTCCCCCCTCTCCCAGAGGAGATGTGACTATCCACGTGGACAAGGCAGCCCGTGGTCTGCGAGCATTTCATGGCTTTGAACTCATCCCTGCCTTAGTTATAAGCTAGCATTTTTGAGGCCTTTCGCTGTGCCAAGCCCTTGTCTCAGCTCCCCACCTGCATTATCTCATTTGAATTTCACAACACAGCAAGCCTGAGGGTTACTACAGATGAGGAAACTGAGGCTATAAAAGAGACAGTAACACGCCCTGGGTTGTCCACAGTGAAAGCTGAGCTAGGGCTGGTGCTCAGCCGTGGTCTTCATGTGGGCTGCCCAGAGGGTGAGGCCCTGGGTCCAGGACCCCTGCTGACCTGTCCTCATGGGGCAGAGGCTGGTGGGGCCACAGGCCCAGGACTGAGAAGGAGTCTACTCTGCTGACGTGTCCTCCCGTCTGCCCCTTCCCGCCACCCTTCCAGGTGGCCCATGCACCTTGGTGGCGCAGGGACCTTTCAGCACGTTTGCTGGCTCTTCAGGTAAGGAAAACGCCATGGCCGGTGAAGTTCCTGGCACATTCTAACTGCCGAGTGGGGGCCGCCATTATCACCAGCTTCTGATGGCGTCGCTGATCCTGCGGCCCCTGGAGGAGGGCACCAGCCTTCTCCACCCGCAGGAAGCAGGGCTGAGAGAGCCAAGAGGCTGCTCGAAGCCACTGGCCCTGCTCCTGATGGCGTCACCCCTCACATGGAGGGGTCTGGGGTGGGGCTGAGAATGGACAGAACCAGGTAGAGAGGGGTGAGGGCAGAAGTGGGAGCCACAGACATGGCCTAGGGGACACAGGTACCAGGTCTCAGCTGGACCACTCACCAACCATGTGGCCTTGGGTGCAACACAGACCGGCTCTCATTGAGAAATGGGAGGTGGGAGGATCACTTGAGCCCAGGAGTTTGAGTCTAGCCTGAGCAAAAAAAAAAAAAAAAAGTGAGACCAAGTCCAAAAAAAAAAAGAAAAAGCAAAGATTTTTTTTTTTTTTTTAAAGGAAAAAAACCCCCATGAGAATCTAGGGCTAATCAAAGCATTCTTAAACTTGGTACCAAAAGCAGGAGCCAATACAGAAAAACATTTTGATTTTTTTGAGACAAGATCTTACTATGTTGCCCAGGTTGGCCTCTAACTCCTGGGCTCCAGGGATCCTCCTGCCTCAACCTCCTACATAGCTGGGTAGTGTTCCACCAGAGTCTGTTCTATTAGGCTCAAGATACATTTTTCACTGCCAAGAAATAAGACATGTATTTTTTTTTAAAGAGAGAGAGAGAATTTTTAATATTTATTTTTTAGTTTTCGGCGGACACAACATCTTTGTATGTGGTGCTGAGGATTGAACCCGGGCCGCACGCATGCCAGGCGAGCGCGCTACCGCTTGAGCCACATCCCCAGCCCAAGACATGTATTTTTTACATTCACGGTTCTTGTTTCCTTTCTTTTGACTTAGGTTTCATAATCGCTACTGCCTTTTCTGTGTGTATGTTTGTGTGTGTGTGTGGTGCTGGGGATTGAACTGGGGTCTTACACATGTGCTCTACCACTGAGCTATATCCTAGCCCTTTACTCTTTCTTTCTTTCCTTTTTTTTTTTTTTTTTTTTTTTTTTGAGACAGGGTCACACTAAGTTGCCCAGGCTGATCTTAAACTTGAACTTTTGATCCTCTGCTTCAGCTTCCCATAGAGTTGGGATAGAGGCGTGCACCTCACACCTAGTTTCTTTTTTTCCTATCTTCTCTCCCTCCTTCCTTCCTATCCTCCCTCCCTCCTTCTTCCCTCCCTCCTCTCTCCTTTTCTTCAAATTGGCTCCTCCATTGATCTCTAAGGAGAGCAAACCCATTTCTTTTCTTTCCTCCAGACCTATCTTCAGTGATCTCATTTCTTATGGTTGAATTGCCGGTGTCTCAGCTTCCCACATCCTCCTTTGATTGGGAACCTGGCTGCTGGGCCAGTTACGAGTCGGTGGTCACTAGTGGTCCTGTTCTTTCTCTGTCCCCCCTGTGTAGTGTGGCAATCTCAGGCTTTGTCCTCTGAGGGGCTCTGTTTAACTCAGATTTTGATTGCTGTGACCAAAAGACCTGACAATAACAATATGGAGAAGGAAAAGTTTACCTGGGGTTCATGGTTTTGGATGTCTCAGTTCACAGATGGCCGACTCCATAGCTTTGGGCCCAAGGTGATGCAGAACATCATGGTGGAGGGGAATGGTGGAGGAGTGCAGCTCAGGACATTCAGGACATGGTAGTCAGGAAGCAGAGAGAGTTCTGTTCACCAGGGACAAAATATAAACCCCAAAGGCACACCCCCAGGGACCAGCCTTCTCTAGCCATTCCCCACCGCCTATACTTACACCCAGTTAGTCTATATGAATGGATTAACCCACTGATTAGGTCACACCTCTCTAATCTAATCACCTCACTTTACCTCTGACTGTTCTTGCACTGTCTCCCACATGAGCTTTTAGGGGACACCTCATATCCAAACCACAATAGGCTCCAATCCAGATTTCTGTTTTTTTTTTTTTTCTGGTGCTGGGGATTGAATTCAGTTGGCTGAGCCATCAACTCAGAATTGCCTGGGTCCCTGGGTCACTGCATAAAGGCAAGTTGCCTTGGAGGGTAAAGATTAAAAGGGTTAATATGTGTGAAGCGACTAAAGCTGTGCCTGGCATTTCGTCAGCGTTCAATAGATGTCCACTTTCAATGCAGCTACGTGACTTTAGGCAAGATGCTTGACCTCTCTGAGCCCGTTTTTAACCTTCAAAATAGCCTCTCTGGTGGGGTGTTTGTCCCTCTCCCCTGTCCTCACTGTGGCCGTGTGGCCCTAGTGCTCGCCTGCCTGTTTCTCTTGAAGACTCCCCTGCAGGACCTGGTCAGCATCCCCTGGCCATCCCTTCCTCGTGGACCCACTGCAGGGAAGTCATCCTTTGAAGCGTCTGCTCTTGGTTTTGTAAATCTTCCCACAACTCCTCCCTGCCAGGCCTTAAAGGAGCCGGGCCCTCACTCTGCCTGGGCATCTTTGGGGTTTATGCCCACACAGACCAAAGGCCGGGCCCTCTGGGAGCCACTCTGAGCAAAGAACTCACAGGACCTGAGCTTTTCCACCCACGGAGGTGACTAGCTTTCCTGTGCTCACAAGAGAGGCCAGACCTGAGAGACCGCTATGCCACGTTCAAGGAGAGGGAATGGTCCTCTCCGAACACAGGGAAGAGGGAGAGGCTCTTGAGAGGAAATCAGAGCATCAAGATGCCTGTGAACTTGCACACTGACAGCTCCAAGCTGTGACCAAGCGCTCATGCCCCAGAGCTCAGGCGGAACGGGGTGGGGGGGGGCAGGTCTGGATGTGCAGGGAGGGCCCGGCAAAGCCGCAGATGAGCCAAGGCAGACAGGGACGTGGAAGATTTCCCTGGGCACGTGAGGACGCCTGTAATCCCAGCCACTCGGGAGACTGAGGCAGGAAGACCCCAAATCTGAGGCCAGCCTGGGCAACTTAACGAGGCTCTGTCTCAAAGTAAAAAAATAAAGTAGTCTAGGATGTAGCTCAGTGGTAGAGGGCTGCTGGGCTTAATCCTCAGTCTCACAAAAAGAGATAAAAAATTTCTTTTGATGTAGAAGAGGGGACAGGCGTTAGGGAAGGCAGAGGTTGACAACAGCTGGACTGAGCGAGTCTTTGGTAACTGCAAGTCTGTGCTTAGCGCTGTAACTGGCTCTTGTAGGGGGTCGCGCCAGGGCCTCTAGCCTTGGCAGCGTTAGCTGTTGCTCCCCCAGGATCCCCTGGGTGCTTTCAAGCAATCCAAACCCGACCCCACTACGGACAAATGGAATCCTTTTCTGAGGACTAAATTGGATTCAGGACCAGCAGCTGAAATGCAGACCCTCAGGCCCCATCCCAGACCTACTGCCTCAGAAATTCTTGGGGGTGGGCCCATTGATCTGTGTTTTAACCAGCCTTCTAGGGGAGTCTGATTTACAGGAAAGTGTGGGGGCCTGCAGGAGATTTTAAGATGTATGCAGAGCAGAAAGCTTTGGGCTAGTTTAGGGAGGTGCCTGGTTTGTCTTTGTGAGTAGTGAGGAGAAGCTCTGAGCTCTGACTTCCCTTCCTTCCTGAGGCCCAGACTGTAGACTGAGGCAGGCTGGTCTCTGCTCCACGGAGGGAAAGGGGACAAATGTATTCTCATTCTTCCGTCATCTTTTCCACACATAAGTGAGAACAAGACAAAAGCTCTGGTCACAATTAACACTCCTGCCCACTCCGTTGTCTCACCACCACCAGTGAGAGGAGGCCCTCGGCAGCCTTCTCGGGCCTCCTCGCCAACTCGGCTGATGGGGGGCAAGCGGGCTCAGGGCCTGGCGGCTGTGGCTCAATTCCAATTCATGCTACATTCGCACTCTGCAAATGTATAACCATTTTCTTGGGTTTGGCACCACCTTCTCAGTCCTGACTCTGGAAGAATTGATTTCTCAGTCTGCAGTAATAGAACAGTCATGAGAGTGGGCAGAGGGGGAGAGTCTGGGAGTTGCAGCTTTCTTCACATTGACTTCTTTATCTATTTGCAATCTAAGGCTCCATCCCTTCTGATGCTTCAGCCGCCAAGTTACTCTGCTTTGTCTTGGGTCACCAGAAACAATCACCCGCCTGGGTATCTACCAGCAGACTGGGCTGCAGGGTCTCTCCAAGTAAAACCAACGGGAGGGTGGAGGCCAACTGATATTCCATGAGCCTTCTGCGTTTCTGGTGTGGAAGGAGGTGTGTGTGTGTGTGTGTGTGTGTGTGTGTGTGTGTGCATGCTCATACACATGCACGTGCATGCAAAAACCCCACGTCCCTCCATCCTGTTCTCCCACACAGATCTGTGACTCATACCAGCCAGCTCCTGCCTAGTGAGGGCTGCAGGAGACGCCAGAAACCAAGAGCAGGTGGATGCGTCCAGAGGCTGCCTCTGGCATCAATGGGGGGGTCTCTCGACCGGTCCATCTCCATTTCTGAACCCCTCAGTGTCTCCCTGCCCTGCCCCATCCCACTCCCCGCCCTGGCCCAGTCCTATCTTGGTCATGACTGCCCCCACCCTTCCTGACCAGCTCTTCGCCTCTTGGTCTTCCTGCTGACAACGCCCTGGGCTTTCTCCTTGGCTTCTTCCAAGCCTGCTGGGCTAGGGAGATGTCTTGGATTTATTAAAATCAGCCCCATATTGGGGCCAGATGTTCCACAGCAAACGAGGGGGCAGGACTGAAGGAAGAAACGAGGTGGGAGAACAAGGAGGCCCCAGTGGTGAGCGTTGGGCACGCTCAGGCCTTCCTGAAAAAGCCCCTTTCTGCTTCTGTTTTGCCCTTAGTTCAGACGCTGCTTGGTTTCTCCTCCCAAATCAAACATTTGGATATGCATTTTTGTAAACTTCCGCGTCTCACTCTGGGGCCAGCAGACTGGTGTTTGCTGGGCTATTTCTTCCAAGTCATCTCTGTGGATAGGGGTGAGGAAGACCAAACACGGGGTTCTGGCAAGGGCCGGCAAAGGCGTCATGAGAAGGGGGAGGGCAGACACCCACCTTGCGGAGGACCCTGCCGGGGACAGCTCTCTGCAGGCTGGGTGGGCAGAGAAGGTGGGCCAAGATGCGGGCTTGCTTCCGTCCTAATTGCAGACATTGAATTGATGATGGTAACAATAATCAGATGAATCATATAGTGATAATAAAGAAAAACAGTTGTGTGGGAGCTGTGCAGGGAGCTTTGGGGTATCCTCTCATCCAGAGCCTCCTGATGCCCAATGAGCCAGGCCCTGTGGCTTTATTATCACCGCCATCTTGTCCTTAAAGATTGGAACTCGAGAGGTCTCAGCTGTTAAGAATGGAATTGGGCACTGAACTTGAGCTTGAACTTGGCTCTGGAGGCTACACTCTTCGTGCTAGGTGGTGAAGACAAGGGATAAAGTCTTTTGAGGGTGCTGGGATCAAATCCAGAGCCTTGTGTGTGCCAGGCCAAGTGCTCTGTGATCAAGCTATAATCTATCCCCTATTAGAAATTGCTGCAAATTCAGATACAGGAAGAATAAACCATAACACAGGAACAATTTACTATCAACAGTTTGATTGATGTCTTCCCAATCATTTGTGTGTGCAGACATATTCACATTATAGATATCTTATTTTACAAAATGGAATCACATGGTACTGTTTTATAGCTCATGTTTGTCAACAAATACCCTTTAGCCATTATATAAAAAGTCTTCTGCATTACCATTTTAATGGCTGCAGAGATCCACTTTATATGCCACCACAATTTATTTAACCAATCTTCCTATTATCTAACACATAGTGGTTTTCCAATTTTTCATTATTATAAACAAGATTTAATGTTTAACATCGCATCTTAGCGTTCAGCCACAGTTTCTCCTTAGGATAAATTCCTTGATTTGTGGGGGGGTGGGGGGTGCAGGGACGATATGGGGCATGTTCGGAGGTGGGATAGTCATTAATGAACTGGCCTCCCCCGTGAGCTTCCCATCAATGAATGAATGTTTCCCCACACTGTCACCAGTGTTACTATATTTAAAAAACACTGTTGCCAATTTAAGAGATGGCTGTCCATTGGGTTTGCCTTTCTTTGATCTGTGCTGAGTTTGAGCTTTATTCCCATGTTTATTTTGGGCTCACCTCTGGAAGGGAACAGGAGTTTTTTTGCTTTTTTTTTCAATCTAGGAGCTCTTCCTGTGACATTTCCCTGCCTTTCCCTCTGCATTGCTGGCATCAAATGCTAAGTCATAAAGAAAGTCTCCTCCGTGACTGCCTGTTCCTTGGTTAGGTCAGAATCCAGTGAGTGCTGTTCACTAGGCAGACAACATCTGTGGGGATGGCCTGAGGACCCAGAAAACTGGGGCAATAAGTAAATGCCTTTGTCTCCTCAGTCAGGAGAGGGACAAGGTGCCCAGGGTGCCGAGCACATGCGTGTCCCCACCATGGTGCAGCACAGCTGTTCTAAGGTCAAGCTTAGGAGGTAGAAAGACCTGGGTTTGCAGCTGAGAGCCAGCTCATTCCACCTCCTTAAGCCTTAGTCTCCCAACCAGTGAAACAGGTGACGACATAATGCTCACTTCACAAAGACTGGGTGGCTCACCGGATGAGATAAAGGTAGGAGGCACAAGGTAGCTTGCTATCATTCAGATATGAGCACCCGAATGGTTTTGAGGGAGGTATTTTGCGTGAGCAGCAATACTACAGACGTATACAATGTTCATGGACACACAACTGGTCTCGTCATTTCTGGGAAGCAAGATCATGAGCCCTCCTTGTTTCACCCTTTTTATTCCCACCTCTGACCAGACTCTGAGCAGAGCAGCTAACATTTACTGGCACTTAGTAAGTTCCAGGCCATTCCCACCTCTTAACTTTACTTAATCCTTACAATGACCCTGGGAGATAGGTAACAATCTTATTCTGGTTTTTACAGATAAGAAAACTGGAAAATACAGGTTGTGTACTTTGCCCAAGTTCCCTCAAGTGAGGAAATGGGCAGAGCCAGGGTTTGAGAGCCACAGGCTGGCTCCACACGCTGGCATTTGCAGAAATGCTGGGATCGCTGTGTATGTAGGAAAAAATGCCCAATCTCACTTACCTTCTTCTTCCCTTTGCCCTCTAAGAGATCACACATGGCACTGCCCCAGCTATGCCCGCAGCCCTCGCTGCTTCTATCTCCAAGATATAACACACGGTGGTGGAAATTCTGGAGTCCTTGGAGTCCTGATAAAGCTCCCATTGGGCGCCAGAGCTGCAGATATCATCTCCAGTGACTTTGCAGGGTCAGGGACAGGACAGAGCTGCTGAGCTTGAGCCAGCGAGGCACGATCCACTTGGAACTGGGCAATCTCACCAGTCCTGTGCAGGAGGGGACTGACACAGATACGGGGCCTGACAGTGAGCTTTATTGTTCCCAGTCTGGAAATGTATTTGTACAGATGATAATAAATACAGCCATACAGACCACGGTGATGAATTTTCTTTATTAGAAAGTATTCGTAATCCTGAGTCTGCTTGGGAAATGTGACGCGGGAGGTCTGTTACCACACAGAGGCCACAGCTCCGGGAGCCAGGGACCTTGCTCTGCTTTCTGAGCCCCTGCAGGCACACAGTCCACACTCGTGGGAGGCATTCTCTCTGCTGCTTGCTATCTCAGTACCAGGGGAAGGAAGACTTCCTTTTAGGGTGATGAAATGTGCTGGCATTAGGTGACGATTGCATATTATGGATGGACTAAATGTCACTAACAGTAAATTTTGTGTCCTATGTATTGTGCTGTAATAAAATGAATATGAACGCGCTCCTTCCAAGTGCTACTTGATCTTCATCGCCTCATTTATTCTTTCAGTCACTCATTTATCCAGTCACTGCTCTGGCTGGGTCAGCAGTGTGAACGCTGAGGTTGGGGACTGAGGCTTAATCTCCTGGGAAAGATAAAGGCCCCGGCTTCTATGAGTAAGAATCAGGGGCTTTTCCCCCAACAGGCTCCTGGGGTTCGTGCAAGTTGTGACACATGTCTCCTCAACTGTTCCTCTGCTCCCCAGCCAAGCGGGACAGGCGCAGAGAAGCTGAAGTCTCTGGGCCAAGTGTGAAGGCGGCTCTTTTGGGGCCAGGCAGATCCCTCGGGGCCCAGGGAGGAGGAGAAGCACTGCAGATGTGCGATGTTCTCAATGAGCTGATGTCATCCAGCATCTTATTCCGATATTCCTCCATTCATATGGATGGGAGGCAGGGGGCATTTTTTCCTGGAGGGGAAACAGCTTTAAACAAATCAACATCAAGTCAAGAGAAAGAAGGTATTAAAAACAACAGAAATGGAATGCACGGAGGCTTCCCAGAGGAAGGAGAGAACTAGCCCCTACCCACTGTGCAAACTCTGGGAGCCGCTCTGGGGCGGGGCAGGCTGTCTGCGGCCTCCGCTCTGGTTTCCAGTGTCCATCCTGCAGGGAGTAGCTTGCTTGCTCGCCTGCATGGGGCAGGCACTGGGGGACCTTAGTATTCATTCCCAGATTCCATGACAAGCTTTATTTAAATCCCAGACTTTAAACTATCTTTTTGTTTTTGTTTTGGAGGGAGAAAGTTTGTTTTGGCTCCTGGTTTCAGAGGTTTAGTCCATGGTCAGCCAACTCCATTGCTCTGGGCCCTTCAAGGTGAGGCAAACATCATGGCGGAAGAGCGTGGTGGGGGAAAGCTACTCAGCTCATAGCAGCTGGGGAAGCAGGAAGAGAGGGAGGGGTCCCCGGGAAGAGCTAAACTATGTCCATTCAGTGATTAACTGAGCCGCATCCAGAAGAGTGAGCATGGGCTGAAAGTCCCAGTGACCGCTGTGAACCAGGCATGCTGCATGAATGTGTCCCTGCCCTTGACAGTGTCTCTCACTTACACACGAGCAACAGGGACCCAGACTCATATGCTAATGGGATTTGACGGAGACTTTTGGCACTAATGGATTAGAGGGTCATTAAGGGGCTGGCTTTGGTATAAAAGCAGGTTGGCTCTGGCAAGCTTGCTCTGTCTTGCCATGGGACACCTTCCACCATGTTGTGATGCAGCCTGAGGCACTCACCAGGTGCTGAGCAGAGGCCTGGCCATGCCCTTGGGCTTCCCAGACTCCAGAATCAGGAGCAAAATTAGTCTTTATTCTTTATAAATTACTAGATCTCAGGTATTTGGTGATGGTAACAAAATGGAATAAGACACTGCTTAGGTGTCAGGAGAAATCCAGGTGGATGTGACGGGAGATGGCAATGGGACAGTTGGTTTGGTGGTGTTGACAAGCCCCAGGCAGGACAGTGGACTGCACACTGATACTTCCCTCCTGAGGACTAAGCATTAAGGAGCACGGGTGGTTGTCAGGATAGTCGGCCCAGGCCTCAGCGTCCACCAGGACTTGAAGCCAGTGGCGTAATCTCAAATGCCTATGGTGGCTGGGGAGCTGTCATAGGAATGGCCCGATAGCTGTGTCCTCTTGGCCTGTGGCTTTCTCCTCTTGAACACATATGGATTCATAGAGAAGTTTCCTTGCTAGAAGTAAATGAGCAGGGCAGGTGCTGTGCTAAACGGCAATGAGCATGCTTCCTCAGCACTGGGGACAGCAGAGGGACAGGGGGACGCTGCCCTTCTCCCAGGTGCAGCCTGCTATTGCTGTGGGAATGAAGGTGCCAGTGACCCGATCACGCCAGGGTGCAGATGCTGACTGGCCCCCTCCCTCTCCCTCACACCTCACCTTTCATTGTGCTCTGGAAGCTTCCAACCACCTGTTTCTTTGCTCCTGGGCCTGAAGGCCTTTTACGGAAACCCAGAGTGCTGTTCCACTGGGACCCACAGAGTGGTCTAGGGGTCAATACTCTCCAAGAACAGCCTTCAGCAGAGAGGGGAGGGGCTGGTGTGGGGACATTCCAGGCTCCCTCACCTCACCCTGGGTAACTCCCAGGCCTGGGCTTTCTGTCATTTCTGGAGGATTCTGCTGCAACTTCTCAAGGTGATGGCTGCCTTCACAGAGCACCCTCTACTCCTGACTCCCTCCCTCCTCCCTGCAGGGCTGCCTGGAGCCCCCAGAGAAACAGCTGCATTGCCACCTGAGCCCTTGTCCCAGAGTCATTTTCTGGTTGACTCAAACTAAGATGCACCCCAGTGCCAGAAGAACCAGGAATCTGCTTTTTTTTTTTTTTTTAATGCAAATCCATTAATTTTGGCTTTCAATGCCAACTGTCAAAACAAAACAAACACAATTAGTAGCTGCACGGCCACGGGGTGGGTTTGGTCCATGACCCGTGGTGTGCAGGGCTATGTGTGGACCCGGCTTGGCCTGACCCTGAGAGTCCCCTGAATTCTTGGGTATCCTGAAATCTTGGTACCTATTAATGACAGGCACCCTTAGCTTGTGGAAGTCCTGGCTGTGACTGTCCTCAGGGGTGCTCTTTTTGACAACCTGACAGTCTTCCTCCCCTGCACCCTGAGAATGAGTTCCATTGTCACTTTCCTGTTCTCCTTTTCTTCCTCCCTCCCTCCCTCCCTCTCTCCTTCCTCTCTCTTCCACTCTGACCATGGGCAGCCCTCTCCTGCTGAAACTTTACTACCAGTTTGTTCTTCTAATAAACTGGGCAGCAGAAGTTAGCAGAGGGGTCAGTGGCTGCTAGAGGGCTACACTTCCAGGGACCCGGCTGTTTCAGAAATGGCTGCTTTAAGAACTTCCTAGATCTCCAGTTTCTCTTAAACGAAGCTGGTGGTGTTTGTGCCTGTCCTAGTTCAGAATTCCCACTCTCCCTAGGGGTCACCACAGGTGTGACTGAGTGGAGGGAGCCGAGGGTCAAGGGTTTCAGATGCCAGGAGGTTTCAAGGCAGCAGCACAGAAATCGGAACTCCTGCCCACGGCGACCCTGAGGCTGCGGCAGTCCCCATGACTCCTCTTGCAGCCCGCCTACAGCTCTGTGAGAACGTCATGAAGGTGGAAAGGGGCCCTAAACCTACTTGTCCCTGGGCTGCTTCTCCTCTCCTGGGCTTTCTGTCATTTCTGGAGGATTCTGCTGCAACTTCTCAAGGTGACGGCTGCCTTCACAGAGCACCCTCTACTCCTGACTCCCTCCCCTCCTCCCTGCAGGGCTGCCTGGAGCCCCCAGAGAAACGGCTGCATTGCCACCTGAGCCCTTGTCCCTGAATCATTTTCTGGTTGACTCAAACCAAGATGCACCCCAGTTCCAGAGGAACGTCATGAAGGTGGAAAGGGGCCCTTAACCTGTCACCTTCCTGTCTGCTTCCTGTGGCTCTTGGTCCTGGATGTGCCTATCTGCAGGCCTCTGTTGTCTACAGACTGTTCTTCAGAATTCCAGAGTCTTGAAAATATTGTTATTTGAGAAAAAAAAAATCATGATTAAGGATTCCACCCATAAAAATGGGCCTTTCTGTGAAGGAATCCTTACTGTGGGTCGACACAGGCCTTCTCAGAGCCTTTAATAAGCTACTGTGAGCAACGCTGTGACCAGCCATCAGGTTCCTTTGCTGCTGGCTCCAGCTGGGCCAGGGCTGGCCTGCTGCAGGTCCCAGGCCCTGCTGATCCAAGTGCTTTCCGGGTGGATTTCTGATGGCTGTCACTGCCTCAGAGACCCTGTGGTGTGCTCAGCTCCTCTCCAGGGTTGAGTAACTTGGGGTGTAGGTTGAATCCAAGGGGTGTGGGAGGAAGGAGAAAAGGTGACTTCCGGGCTGGGCTGGTAGCGGAGGGGGTGGGTGGGTAGCCAGGCCTCTCTGCTCTGTGATTAGGGCAATTTAGTTCTCTAGGGGCTTATTTGTGGCAGGAAACCCGGCCAGAAGTTAACTATATCCAGTCCCCAGGGGAGTGGAGACAGCAAAGGTCCCCGACAGGAGTGGGAGATTCTATTCCTGTTGGAGTTTCACCACGTGGATTCAAATATCTTGAGGGTTGGGCACGAAATGGTTCCAAAGATTGGATTGGGTACAAGGGCAGAGATTCATGTTGCATTTTGGGGAGGGGTCCCAGGGGGGTCCCATCCCCCTTGCCCCCCTCGTCGTGCCCCACTGTATTATCACTCCTTCCTGCAGGAACCACCGTCTGCAGGGCTCAGCTCTCCTCTGCCCCTTCACAGATGCTGCTGTTCCTGTGACGCCCAGACCCCAGACCCCAGACCCCAAAGCTCTGCCAACTGTCTTCCTGTGTCCCAAAATGAGCTCTTTCCTTCCTTCCCAGGGAAATGTGTTATTCCCTCCAGGGGGGCTCTTAGGAGATAGGAGAGCCCCCCAAACTCCATGTGTTCAAGATTTGGCTCCAGGGAGGTACTGTTGGGAGGTGGTGGCCTAGCGGGAGGTCTTTAGGTCATTGGGGGCATGAAGCTGAAGGGGATAGTGGGACCCCAGACCAACCCCCACCAATTTTCTGACCATGAAGTGAAAGCCACATACTCTTGCCATGAAGTGCCACCCCTCCCCCACCACCAGAGACTTAAAAGCAATGGTTCTGCCCAATCTTGGACTGAAACATCCAAAACTGTGGGGCTACATAAATGTCTTTTTTCTTTTTTTTATGATACTGGAGATTTAATCCAGGGTGGGAGAGGCTCCACCACTGAGCTACACTCGTAGCCTTTTAAAGTTTTATTTTGATACACTTTTTTTTTTTGGTGGTGCTGGAGTTTGAATCCAGGGCCTCACATGCTAGGCATGTGCTCTTCCACTGAGCCAGAGCTCCAGCCCCTTACATTTTTGAGACAGGGTCTAAGTTGCCAGGGGCTGGCCTTGAACTTGGGATCCTCCTGCTACACCCTCCTCAGTTGCTGGATTACAGTCATGGCTCCTGGCACATTCTTCTCTTTGTAAGTTCTCTGGAGGTATTTGTTACAGAAAGTAACAGAAAGCTAACACAGGGCTGCAGCCTTGTTCCCACTAGAGCTGTTACAACCTACACAGCAAAGTCACTGCAATTTGAAAGGACACCACTGTATTTCTTAGCTGAAAGGAGAATGAAATCTCAAGAAACCTTGTAAAAGGGTATTTTTGGAAAATCGTAAACTACATGTACCCTTCATTCCAAAAGGAACCTGGGACCCAGGTGGGGGAAGTGACTTGTCCAAGGTTTTACGGCCAGCTAATAGCAAAACTGGGTCCCCTGACGGCTAGCCTGATTTTCCTATTCCTATCCCATAATACCTGGGCGTTGATCTCTCAGGCCTTGTCCTTGCAGCTGGCTCCTCGAAACACGGTCACTGCCGACTCTGCCATCGGGACCATGGCATTCATTATGCCCTCTGTTCTATTACCCTGTGGGAATGGGCAGCAGGTGTCCCTGCCCTGCTTCATGCTGGAAGTCATGTCTTACCTACTGCTTAGTGTTTTTTTCCTGTTAATTTTTATGGTTCAATGGCTGCCGAGAACAAATGCAAAAGAAACGCTGCAGAATTTTCTCACTGCATGTTTTCATCTTTAATTAAATAAGTCAAGTAAGCCCTCGGGCGATGGGTTCACATTCCATTCCACAAAACAGACCCTGAGCGCCAGTGACCACCAGCTGTCTGAAGGGCAGCCCTGGCCTTTCCAGGAGTTGGCAGATTGTCTGTGGCCACGACAAGGACATCTGGGACAATGATGGCAAAGGGGCTGGGAACTGTGGGGGAGGGGCACTAGAGGTGGAGCAGGATGTCCTATACAAATGCGTGGACACAATTAACAGGCCATGATACTGGACCCAGGTTCTGGCAGAGTTTGGTGGATCCCAGAAGGAACAAGGGACTTGAGCAAACCAGGCCCAGAATATTCAACTAAGACAGAGACATCCCAGGGTGCCCAGTTCCAGCCAAAGAGATGGGAGAGGCTACGCAAGAACTGTATCCCCCCAATAAACTGGTCTGCAACATGAGCTAGGCCCATCAGGAGGCCGCCAGGTCTGTATCCTTGGAAAGATACCCACTTGTCCTTCACAGGACACCAGAGGACACTAGGTGAAAAGGTCTTAGCTCTTGAGACATTGAAGTTGCCAGTTCTGCTTTATGCGTCTGAGGTAAAGAATAACTTCCACTATTTCTGAAACTGTGGGCAGTTGACGGGGGATGTGGCGGCATTCAGGAAACCCGGGCCTCCTCCCTCCCTTCTCGCTGGACCACATCCTGAGGAGCTTCACAACGAATCCACCATCCAGGGCTCCTGATTTCAGTGGATGCTCCTTTTTCCAGCTTCTGCAGATCAATAGGACCCACTTGGCGTCTTTAACATCTGTCCTCCAGCCCCACCCACCCCTCTCTCTCCCTTTCTTGAGACCTGCCTCCACTTTCAGCCTTTAGGGTGGGCGTGGGAGTGGACTGCCTTGAGGAGGCAGCCAGCTTGTCTTCTGCTCCGGTCCTTCACGGGACAGACCCCTCAAACAGGTCATAGCATGGGGGAGGGTGGAAGAGACTGTTGGGGTTTGGATCAGACTTCGGGTGCTTCTATCTCCTTCCCTATCGCTCAGGCCAGGTGCACCTGTCATCTCTTGCTGGAGCTCCTTCCATGGTCGACAGACAGCAGGGATGGTGGGAAAAGATGCCACTGTGATGGGCTTCCTGGGCACCCTCTGCTCTTTGGTGTTTGGGCAGCAGCTGCCCCAATATACCAGCTGGACCACCTTCTCCCTCCCAGCTCCGTGCTGAAGACCTCAAACGCACAACCCCGGCCATGTCCACAGAGTGGGAAGCCAACAGTGAACCTCATAGACCTTCCCCAAACAAGAAGCGCTCCCATGGCATCACCAAGCCCCAGGGGGATCAGTGTCAAGGCCACACCACCCACTAGAGTCGTGTCAGATACCTGGGCAAAGGCAACCAGAAAGGGCCCTCATGTCACATTTCAAATCCCTAGGAGAAAAACTAAGGAACCTCCTTAAACAGTACCTTGGGGCCACTGTCTGCTGGCATGTTGACTTAGTCCCCTCTTGCCTTTAGAACTGTCTGTGGGTGTCCTTGTGTGTGGGGGGCGTGGGTGGTTTCTATTATTATTATTATTTTTCTGTCTTGATTTGGGTTTAGCTTTGAGTCCCTGAAAATAATATTTTGTTTCTTCTTTTCACACAATAAATAAATTAAGTCAACTTGCAGTATACACATTGTCAATGTCCTGAGAATCCTAAAGGTCCATTCTTGGTACTGTCTTCAGAGAGCTGAGACAGAGGCCTTGGTGCAGGAGGAAGGAAGAAGTCTGCTTTCCAATCAAGAGGACCCCTAGGAAGAGCCCCACATAGAGGTATCCCTCCCCACCACCCTTTCAAGGAACAGAATGGGGGCTGGGAAGAGCAGCTGGCACTCCTGGGCCTGCAAGAAACATCTGGGCCCCACGGAGCCCCACGATGAAGTTTCCAGAGCTGGTGTCCCTTTGGACTCCAAATAAGAGTCAGCACCCTACCCAACTCGTTCTTGGACCAGCACATCTAAAGCAGAGGGGGAAAAACATCTAAAGCACAGGGCTGCTCGAATGACAGAAGTCCATGGTGCTGGTGACTCAGTGGCTCAAAGAGGTGGATTATAATGAATCCCACAAGATGGTCTGCATCCTCACACAGGGCAGCTTCCTGCCAGGTCACTCTGCCTTTCCTCCACAGCTCCAGCTGGACTCCAATGCTGTGCTTTTCTGGCGACCTGATGGTGTTACTGAAACCAACTCAGCCCTTGGGTCTAACGAGGCTGTATCTGGAGGAGAGGCTGTCCAGGAAGTATGAAGGAGGAGGGAGTCCTTGTGAACCGGGCAGCTTCTGCAAGCTCCAAGGCCATCCTGGCTTCTGCTCCTGGGCTTGGAGTGGGAGTGGGGCAGGGTTTGCACTCTACGTTCAGCCACTTGCTAACAGGTTTGAGTCCTTGTCCCCCTTAGGAATATGGGATAAGATTCAGCCTCTTCTCCAGGAGGGAGCGAGGGCTGTCACTCATTCCACACTGCCCTGGACACCAGCAAGAATACTGGTGGCTTCTGAGATTTGTTCTATGTGGGGCTCACACAGAAAATCCCATGGGGCACTGAGGGCTGCCGTGTGCCACCTCGTCTCCAGTCCTCTTGGGGAAGGCACCCCTCTCCCTCTGCCAGGAGACACGTGCTCCCTGCTGGTTTTCCCAGCCTCCCCCACCAGGCCCTCAAGTCCAGACAGCTTGTCAGCAGCAAAACAAAACCAAAAACAGCCACAAAACAAGAAAGACACCAAGCCATAAATAACTTAAAAAGCCCTAAGTAAAACACCCAGCCCATCCTGAGTTGGGCAAGACTCTTCTCAGAACCCTAAAGGAGGCATTCCTTTCGACACTAGTTGTAACCATGGCAACCAGCTGGCTGACCTCCCTCCACCCAGGGAGCAGGCAGGCTCCTCAGGGGAGGAATGTGTCCTGATGGGACTTCTCCCTGCCACCACACTCCAAACTTCTTGGCCCTGCTCCAGATGAGGCCTGGCTGGAAATGGCAGGAACTGTCACTTGTCTTTTACCTCCAGGGACCAAAGTTGCTTCTGCCAGTTGGGCCCAAGGCAGCCTTCAACTACAGACATGCTCCCAGGGATCCAGGCAAGATGGGGCTTTGGGTCTGCAGTCACATGAGGACCAGCCACATCTTCTCAAAATGTCCTGCCTGCCAGCCGTGGGACATGGACAGGTCGTAGGAGGTAGGCACAAGCTCCAAGCAGGCAGGGGTGGTGGGCTCGGCAGTTCTTGGTCCACCGTTCAGTTCCACACCTGGTCAGGGAATGGTCATTGCCCTTGAACACTTTTCCTTCCCCTGTCCCTCAAAATAATCCTAAGAATGTCATCAAAGGGCTCTCTTTGATGCAACACAGAAGAATCCTGTGGGCATAAAGGAATGGGGAAAACTTTCTATACACACTCGTGCACGTGGACTTGTTCGATGATGTTTTTCTGTCCGTGTGCAGGTCTGTGTGTGTCTTGCAGTTCTGTGCAGGGCTGACATTCATCAGGAATCAGCACCACGATCCTATTTATTAAAAGAGCAGATCATTTTGTACTGGATGGTAAACTACAGTCACCTGATGAGCTTCCAGTACCCCACCTCTGGGCTGCTCTATTTCCTCCCCAAGGAGTCACCCAGATTCCAGGCTTCCCCACAATCCAGAAAGGAAAAGGTTAACATTGAGCATGTAACAGGAGTTCTGAGGAACTGGTCAGGGCCCACGCCCCTGCTGGTTGTTAAATCTTTGGCCCCTGGCCCAAAGAGTTCCCAGGCCTTAATGCGTTTTTCTTGTACGTTTCTGTGTGTGCAGGAGAGACGGGTGGGGGGACCTGCCAATAGGCTGAGGTCTGCTCAGGAGACTGCAGGCCCTGGAGGGAAGGTACTGTCCTGTTCTCGGCAGGAGACCTGGGGTTGAGCAAACTGGCTGGCTGGGGCCTACTGCTACAGCAGGGGCTGCCTGCGTTCAGGGCAGCTTCCCACTGCCCTCTGCCAGGGATGCGTCTCCCTGCTGGCCTGGGTGTGAGGAAGGCGGGCAGACCTTTCAGGAGGAGGGGTCCACGGGGCACCAGGCTCCCTACGTGACCCAGAAGGTGCCGCGTTCCTCCAGCAGGCTGAATGAGCGGTTGGTGAGGGAGGCAGCATCCCGGGCCAACTTGTACCCGAAGAGACGCATGGCAGGGCCGCAGGCGGCCTGCACCACCTGGGCCAGCTTGAAGGGTATGCTGAAGCGCCACTTCTCGAACTGCTCCGAGGAGTTCTTCCGTGTGGAGTAGATGCCGTTGCCTTCGAGGGCCGCCTGGGTGTTCTTCTGGATCCAGTCCTCCACCTGCGGGGTCAGCGGGATGCCGGCGAAGCGGTACATCTCGCGGGCCTTCTGCAGCGGCCGCTGCGCCACGTCCTCGTAGCGCACCAGCATGTAGCGCCCGCGCAGCCAGGGGGGCTGCCGCAGGCCCAGCTCGGCCGACAGGCGGATGCTCTCGCAGTTGCCCCGCAGCCGCTGCACCTCCTCCTCCTGCAGCCGGTCCTGTCCCTCCGCCAGCCACTTCTTCCAGGTCTCATACTTGCCAGCAAAAGCCACCATGCGGGAGGCCAGCACGGCCCGGGGATCGCGCACCAGCTGGATGACGCGCAGGTCCAGCCGGGGGTCCTCGGCCAGCGGCTGCAGGAACTCCAGCTGCCGGATGCGGACGGCCTTGAGGGCCATGTGCTCTTTGCGGCGACAGGCCTCCGCCGCCAGCGTCACGTTGAGGGGGCCGCAGCGGCGGTTCTTGCAGTGGTACTTCTCAAAGACCTTCTTGACGAAGGGCGTGCACACCGGGTCCTCGCAGAGGGAGCGGCTGGAGCCTCGGCGGAACATGAACTGCGTCAGATGGTCCTCGGGCAGGGGACTGATGAAGTGCTCCAAGACGTACAGGTCGCACAGGAAGAGCTGCTTCAGCACGTCGCGGTAGACCAGCGCCGAACCCGCGGCGTTGGCACCTCCCGGCTCGAAGGACACCGTGCGCTCGATGTGCCACAGCGGCTCGAAGAGGTAGAAGATGTTGCCCTGCTGGTTGAAGAACTCGCCCACGAAGGAGGAGCCCGTGCGGGTGGTGGCCATAAGGAGCACGTGGCGACGGTGCCCGGCCCTGGCAGGCTGCGAGGGCTCCTCCTCCTGCTGCTCCCCGATGGACTCCACACCCAGCTGCAGGCTGAGGTTGTGCAGGCGGCCCTGCAGCTGCGAGAAGGCCGCGTCAAGCTCACTCAGGGACAGGAGGGACGCGTTCTCGGCCAAGACCAGCGCTGGGTCGGTGCTGTTGGCATCTGCCAGGGATTGGGGGATCTGCTTCAGCTTGTCAGAGACTCTGTGGAGATCACAGGGAGACCAGGGTCAGTGCCTGGGAGGGGGTGCGCCTATGCAATTCTAGGCAATCTTCCCAGTTCATCACCAACAAATAGTGTGTCTAGCTGGGTTTCCCCAGAAGCAGACTTTGAGGCCAGGATTTGAGTGTAGTTTATCAGGACAGAGAAGAACTGAGGTGGGAGGAGATGTAGGTGAAGTGTGTACTGCTACCGAGCAGGGAACCCTAGGCAAATATGAGGTTCAGTCTGACCCGAGAGCTCTGAACCTGCATTTCCTGGCACTTCTGGCTTGCCAATGTGCGGGTGGAGAGGTCCAGGGATTTTCAGTAGGACCAGTAAACATGAACTGGGACCATCCAATAATAAGCCACCCAGGAGGGGCACTGACAGTGTGCTTCGGCCAGGTCCTTATGCATAGGAACTGCGATTTTCCTACAGGGCTTGTGCCTGGGAGGGGAAGAGGTCCCAGAAACCCTCGTGTGTCTAGCGGGACCTCTGCACACAGTAATGCTCTATGAACTTGGGGCAGGTGTGGGATTCCCAGAGGAGCCTATTTAAGGGACCCTGCTCTGGAGTTGAGTGGTACACAAACTGGCAGCCCTACCAGAGTGTCCACACCAGGACCTTGCCTTCCCGTGGGCTCACCCTTACCCATAACACCAAGACTAGTATAGGGGCTGTGCTGCGAATGTGAGCCATCATCTAGGCCAGGAAACCAATTAGTAACAATACATAGTCACAGCCAGCAAACAGCAGACATGGACCGAGTGCCAGGTGGTGCACCAAATGCTCATACATTTTTCTCATTTACTTTTCCAACAAGGCAGCTCCTAGTCACATTTTACAGAAGACGAATCCAGGACTCAGAAAAGTGAAATCTCTCATCTACGCTCTCGCAGCTGGGAAGTGGCAGCATGAGCATGCCAACCCAGCTGCCCAAGTCCAGAGCCCAGGGCTCACTGCTGTGCCTGGGACTCTGCCTGGGCCACAAGAGGGGCCTGGTGATCACTTGTTGAAGGGAGGCACTTGCAAGTCCACAGGAAGCCCTCCCATCCCCTGTCCCCAGCCATCCCACCTTGATAAGGGAGACTTGTCCTTGATCGTATCCCTCACCTTGATATGATTTTGTTTTCCTTTTCAATGAAGACAAAAACCACCACCACAAAAGCCAGGAAAAGGGCATATTTGCTCCTCATCCTCAGGCTCTGCACAAAGTCCCGGCAGTCCTGGGGCAAAGTGAGTCCTTTCTCCATGGGGACAGGCTGGCCGCAGGTACTCAGCTCAGGGGCAGCACTCAGGACCTGGCTTGTGGTCTTCAGGTGGGAAACACCCTTGTCCTACGGAGAGACAGGTGGTCAGGCACCGTGTCTGTAGAGGGGAGGACACAGAGAACGCCTCTCCACCAGACTTTTGAGGATCCTGGCCCTGCCAGGCAGACTCACTCTTGAGCCCCAGACTCACTCTTGAAACAGATTATGCCTCAGGACACTTGAGGAGTCTTTAATAGGTCACTGAAAATGCTGATAAGCAGGGATAGGGACCCTGGGTTCAATCCCCAATATCCCCCCCCAAAAAAAAAATAAAGAAAAAAGAAAAGCTAACAAAACCATTCATCACCCCACCCCTCTCAGCTACTCCCTCGATCTCACAGCTCAAAGGCATGTACAGCCACCTACAGCATATGCCATTTAGATAAAGGACAGCTGGCTATGCAATGGTGGTCCTAGAAAATTTTAATGGAGCTGAAACATCCCTATTGCCTAATGACATCATAGCTGTGGTGATGTCAATGCATTACTTGGTATTTGTGTTGGTGCAAACCTGTGCTGACAGCTGGATAAAAGTGAATGCAATTATGGATGGTACATAACGCTTGATAATAAAATTTGCCATAGGGTTATATTCTACTATAACTTTTCATCATCATTTTAGAGTGTACTCCAATTATTAAAAAAAATAAGTTCACTTTAAGACAATATGCTGCTGGGCACTGTGTAATCCCAATGACTCAGGAGGCTGAGGCAGGAGATCTTGAGGTCAAAGCCAGCCTCAGCAAAAATGAGGCACTAAGCAACTCAGTGAGACCCTGTCTCTAAATAAAACACAAAAAATAGGGCTGGGGATGTGGCTCAATGTTTGAGTGCCCCTAAGTTCAATCACTGGAACTGCTCCACTGCCCCCCCCCCCCCCAAAAAAAAAGAAGCAGGTTGGGAATAGCTCCAGGGCAGAGTCTTGCCTAGCATGCACAAGGCTCTGGGTTTGGTTCCTAGTGCACGTGCATGTGCACATGTGCATGTGTACACATGCCACACACATATACAGGCCAGGTTCAGTGTCATGGTTTGGGCCTGGAATGTCTCCTAAAGGCTCCCATGTTGAAGACTTGGTCCCTGATGCAGTAGTATTCAGAGGTGGCACTCTAGGGGGGTGACTGGATTGTAGGGGCTTCAACCTCATCAATGGATAGATCCATTGATCAGTTCGCTGTTGAGGGCATTTTGGAAGGTGATGGAAATTGGTGGAAGTGGGTCACTGGTGATGTTCCCTAAATGGATATTTCTTGTCCCTGGCCCCTTTATCCCTCTCTGCTTCCCAGCCACCATAAGGTGAGTGGCTTTGCTTTCTCCACTTTCCATCAAAATGCTCTGCCTCACCCCAGGCCCAGGAACAATGAAACTGAGACCTCTCAAACCGTGAGCCAAAATAGATCCTTCCTCCTTTAAGTTGTTGTTCTCAGGCATTTTATCACAGCATTGAAAAGCTGACTAACACACTGATCCATGCTCTCTACGTTTGTATAAGTACACCCCAGGATGTTCACACAGTGAAATCACCTGATAGCATATGTCTCAGAACATATATTCCCATCATTAAGTGACACATGGCTGCATATGGAAAAGAATGCCACACGCAGTATAAATGTTTACAATAGCAAAGGCTTAGAAATGCCTAAATAAAAACGGTGGGGTACGCTTGCACTGGTTTATTATGTGGCCACAAAGAATACTGAGGTAGCACAGCCCTATTCAGTTCTGTCAATCAAAATGTCTCAAGACACGATCAAATGTTCCCTGGGGCAAGGAGGTACAAGAGCGTTCCAAATTGAGAACCTCCGCTGCATCATGATCCCATTTGAAACAAGAAGATGGGAGTAGGAATCTGCAGGAGCTGGATGCAAGGCTGGCTACACAGCAGGAGTGGCACCTTCCAGACAAGATCCCTTTGGGAAAGCAGTGAGGCTCATGGGAACTGACCACCTCTCCCACGTCCAGGTCACTTGGTGCCTAGGGACCCCATTATAGCACACATGTCTCCCTTTCCCAGGTTACATGCTCCCTGAAGGCAGGACGAGTGCTGACAGTGGCACCTGGCACCTATGTGCTCTGGGCCTGAGGGTGTAAAACAGTCAGTGAGGTCACATTCGCCATGCACCCTGCTTAGCCTGTGCTGAGGCGTGAGGCTGCCTGTCCCATTGAGACATCCCAATACCATGTCTGCGGGGAGCAAGGTGCTGACCTCCTGACGCTCTGCTCTTCAGCTCTCGAGTGAGGGTTGCCTGAGTCTGATGATGTGAGGGTTGCCTGAGTCTGATGATGTGAGGGAAGCAGAGGAGCTGCCATCAGAAGTCCTGGGGCGGGGGCTGAGCACTGGCCTAGCGTGTGTGAGGCCCTGGGTTCCGTCCCCAGCACTGCAAACAACCACCCAGAAGTGCTGGGTTCGAGTTTTTCCTGCCTCTACCATATTGTGCAACCTCGTGTAAGTGACTTAAAGTCTCTGGGCCTCAGTTTCTTCCCGTGCAGTATGAAAAGGGCAGTCCCTAGTGCCCACCGTTTCTGTGAGGGACACATCTGGTGCACAGTAAGTTTCATTAACTAGGAGAGGGAAGGAAAGGTGGGCAGGGTGGGAGGAAGGGCCTCACTGCCCTCTCCCGTCAGGTCTAGTATCTTTGGCAAGACTTAGGAGTCAGCTTGTCTCCATGACAGGCTCCTTCTCCTCCCCTCCCGTCCAGAGACTGTTTTCTATTTTTTGAGGTCCCAGCCTCTTCACCCCCAGAATGACACAGGGTCCCTAAGATCTTCTGCAGCAGTGCCCTAAAAGGAAGCGGCAAGTCTGAAAACTCTGGCAGGAGGCTTGAGGCAGGCTGGTGGCCCCTTGGCCCTGCCCCAGGCAGGCCACCCCTCCATTTAGCTTTGGGAATCTAAGGGGCAGGGGGATGAGGGTGAGGTTCACAGGATGTGGCAGGTCCCCAGAGCCAGAAGGAAGAGAGACATAGGTAACAAGAGGTCACAGGGTCGTGAGGGCAGGGTACAGGGCAGGACCCAGATCAGTATCACTTGGCCAAGGCCCAGGCAGAACTTGCCTGCAGGAGGACCTCTACGAGAAGTGGGCCGTGGGATCCCTGACACTGAATGACTTTGCCCACCGCCCTCCCCAGTCTCTTGGTGCAAGGGCTAGTCCGGCCTCCCTTGCTCGGTTCACAGGAAGAACTGAAAAGCCTCTCTCTCTTCCTCCTGCTAGATGCCCCTCCTGGCCCTCATTCCCCATGGCTTTTATCCCCTCATGTCCCCAGCAACGACATGACAGCTGAAGGGAAATGTGGCACCCCTGCCTGTATACCAGTGAACGCCACTGCAGGGTGCCAGGGCTAGTGGTGCCACCAGGGCGTGTGCCACCTAGGTCTGCCTGGGCACAGCAGACAGTGGGACAGTTCTCTGGACCCTGTATTCTGCACGTAGGGAGCAAATACCAGAGGCAGGAAGACAGCCCGAGTGCTGAGTTCTTTCATGTAAGCCACCATCTGGGGTGTGTGCACCATGTGCCAGGTCCTGGAAGATGCCAGAAATCACTCGAGGGGAACAGGGTCCAGTCTGGCCCTCCAGAGCCAGCAGCTGCCTGGCACATTCTCACTCACCACCTGTAACCATCAGCTTCTTCTCAAAGGCACCCTCCTGTCTCACCTCCTCTCCTGTCCCTCTCCTCTCAGCCCTCATGCTTGGGCCCGTCTTCTCTGCCTCGGTGTGCTCTCCCTAGGCAATGGCCGCCCCACCTTGCCCCAGGGGGTGCCACTCACCTCTCCTCCTCCTTCGTCAGCACAGTTCTATCTTTCCACTCAATCCCTACCCACCTTCCTCTCCCCAACTCTCCCCACCTCAACACACAGCACCTGATCACAGCTGTGTAGACACCCACTCCTCTGCCTCATGGAAGCGTCTCGAATATCCAGCCCCATCCTGCATCACTCAGAGTAGAACACAAGCCTCCAGGCCCCCAATGGAGGGTGCGGTCTGCCCACCTCTCCTCTCACCCTAGCCCTCCTTCCATGGCCCTTCCTGCCACTCCCCACCTGGGACTCTGCCTACCTGGTGGCTGCACCAGAGGCTCTTCTAGATCTTCTCGGGTGGGATCCTGACATTCAGGACGTAGCTCCAATGTTCCCCCCTCCCAGTCCTTCTCCCAAGCTGGCCAAACAACCCCCACCCCCATCACCTCCCCTCTCCGCATCCACTTTTTCTCTTCCTGGATGGAAATGTGGTTATTGATCGCCTCTTTCACCCACTGGAGTGTCAGCTCCGCAGAGGACAGTATGAATGTCCCACTGCCTTTGTGTTCCCAGGGCCCAGAACTGTGCTCCACAGAGTGGGTGTCCATAAATAATTGAAGAATGAATGAATGAATGAAGGACAGCGTTTCCCCAAGCACTCAGCCACGGGCAAGACGCTTAATTGCTCTGGTTTGGTAGAAAGTGAGCAGAGGAAGAAGGAAAAGCAGTTACTCCACAGGTAAGGGGACCTAGTGTGCGTGGCCACGTCCACTCTGGTCGTGGGCCGTGGCCTGCACAGGGCCCTCGTGCTGCAACATGCTATGACACATACTGGCGTGGGCCACTGTGGAGCTGACACCTAAGGCTTCACCTGCTTCAGTCTCTCCCATGCTCCTGCCAACCCAGGGACCTTCAGTTCAAGGCTCAGGCAGCTGTGTGTGCCTGAGGGCGGGGGGAGTGGGGGGAAGAGCTAAGGCAAGGGAAGTGGGGAAAGGAGTAGGGAGAGGAGAGGGCTGGCAGCCAGGCCCAGGGCCTTGCAAGCTGCGCCTTCCCTGCTCTCCCCCGGGGGTCTTTCTGTCCGGCCTCCCTCGTGACTTGGCAAGGTGCCTCACTGGAGGAGCTCTCTGCTTGGATGGCCTCCAGCCAGGCCCTTCCATTGTGGGCCCCAGATGGACTGCAGCCCGGCCCTCCTCCCCCTGGGAAGCTGGGGTCCCAGCAAAGAGGCTGGGAATGGAACTCTGATAAGAGACGGGGCCTTGCCAGATGTTGCATCAGGCAGCAAAACTCCACTGCCCTCGCTCACTGGCTTGAGGGGGCCAAGAGCGCAGTGGCCTGTGGCCTCCCAGTCAGCAACCCCCGGCCACAGCCTCTCCCTGTGGGAGGAGGAGCTGCGTGGCAAGAGGAGCTGGGGAGAAGGAGGCTCCAGGGCAGAGATGGAGCTGTGGCCACCCTGGGAAAGCACTGGGCTAACCACAGGGGCCAGGGGGCTGCCCCTGCCATGCCACCCAACACCTGGGTGGGGGCTTTGTGTTGTCCCTGAATCCCCGGAGAGGGGACCAAAGGCAGAGCAGGGAAGTCCCCGACCACGGGCCTGCTGGGGCAGGGGACGGAGCACAGACCATGGCTTGTGCACCTGGAGCCTATCAGGCCAGGTTCTGTCTCACACGGGGACAACCAGAGATGGCTTGGGAAGGCCACGGCTCCTTGGTTTGGACAGGAGTAAATGCCTAGCAGCTGTGGAGTGGCCCCTGAAAGGAATGAAAGGAGGTGTGAATGAAGGCTGGCGTCTGAGCATCCCAGGGCTTCCGTTTCCTCTCGCAAGAAGGAAGCCATCTCTAACCTTCCTCATGTCCACCTTCAGCAGAGACAGAATAGAAGCAGCCAAAGGCTAAGGTGTGTGTCACCCGAGTGTCAGCGGATGCTCACGGGCCTGTGAGGGGCTGTGGGCCAGAGCCTGGTGGGGGAAGGCTGCTGCAGGTCCCCAAGGAGCCAGCCCTGCCAGGACGGGCTGTGCGAGGGTGTGGGAGCACACTCTCCCCACCCCCACTGGACAGTCGCTTCCACAGCTGCATGAAGACAGAGCCCCGGAGAACAGCTGCAGGCCCCTGTCCATGAAGGCACTTCCAGGGCCTTTCATGCTAAACCACAGTCCCAGCTTCCTGTCCTTGTTCAGGCAGGGGCTGCAGTGCAGGCTGCTGTCCCCTACCTACATGGCAGGCGGCCTGTTGGAGCCGACCTGGACGTGGACCAAGGTTCATGGCCAAGGATGTGCACCCAGCCCTGAAATTCCCACATGTGTGAGAAGCAACTGGAATGTCTCACACAGGAGGTGGGATGCCACACAGCTCTGTTGATGCAGAGCTACAAAAATGTCATGTAGGTGACAGATCTTTTCACTTTATACCCTTTCCTGTTGCTTGAATTTTTGACACCTGTGCACCTGTATCACTTTAATCATTTTTAAAACTTAATCTGAAGTTTCAGAAGAGGAACATGTGATCATCCATCTTGGGACTGGTACATAGAATGCATGGGACGCTGGGTTTGAGGATGCACCTCTGGGGTCCCAGCTACTCGGGAGGCTGAGCGGGAGAAGTGCTTGCTGAATGGGCAGAGTTTCAATTCTGCCAGATGAGAGCGGCTGTGGAGGTGGAGGTGGGGATGGTGGCGTGACCATGCAAATAGAGTTAGAGCCACTGAATCGTGCATAGGAAAAGGTCAATTCCATGCTATGGGTTTTCACCACCACAAGAAATAAATAAATAAACAACGATGCCTGTGGGCAGTGGTTAGGGGAACCAAGGAACCTGGGAGGGTCCCTGGTTCTTGCCTTGGATGGCAGTCTTATTCTCTACTGTCTCCACAGCCTTTGGCACAGCGTCTGGCACACGGCAGGGCTCGAGGAACATCTGTGAAGCAAATGAATGCACTGGTACACTGTCTCCAAGGGCCAGCGGTGGCCCTCAGCCCACTGTGACGAAATGAAGATTCTCTCTAGAGTTAGACGTGCTCTTGGCTCCCTTGCTTTTACTTACTGCCTTTGAAGCCCTGTGAACTGACACCTGAGCATGTTTTTCTCATCTGTGACATGGGGACACTGACTGCCCCTATGGTCGACCCAGTGGCCATGGGGAATTTGGTGGAGTGCTTCACTGAAGCCTAGGACGCAGGAAGTGGCCCCAGGCAGGAACTGCGGGCCTTGATTTAGTGGTCTGCACACTGGTGGTGAGTGGTGGGAAGGTGTGGGGGGTCTGAGTTCCCCTAAAACACCACGATGAAGAGAACAGTACAACTGACATGGCCACCAGCCGGAAATGTCTCTCAAGCAGAGCCACTGGATGTCGCTGGACCCTGGGCATCTCAGCCTGCCCTCAGCTCATCTGGGGATAAACCTGCCGCCCTTGCAGCCAGCTGCGCCCTGAGACGGCAGGGCAGCCGCACCCCAGTGAACCTGCCAGCTGCCCTCCCACAGCTGCCCTGCAGGTCAGAGCTGCTCGCATGTTCCATGTGGCCCTCGTGGCCAGGAAGGGCGGAGTAGTTTGTAAGAATGGCAGGAGTGTGTGTGGGTGGGACAGGAGCTGAGGACAACAGGCCCTCCCTGGGACAGCTGCCTTCTCCGCTGGACTGTGGGGAAGGCGTGCCCGTGGGTGCTGGGTGCAAGGTCCTGACCCAGAGGCCTTAGAGCTGTTGTGCTGAGAGCAATCTGGAGGCCAGGGGATTTTGTTCCCAGGACAGAATCACATGTCAGCGGTGGCTCAGGTCAGCGGCCTCACACAAAGCAGCTTGACTTTCCAATTTTAGTTGTACCAAGCTGAGCGTCCCTCACCTGAAATGCTTGAGATCAGAAGTGTTCAGGATTTTTGTGTGTTTTTGAAATATCTGAATGTAATGATCAGATATTTCAGAGACAGGACCCAAGTCTAAACACAACACTTATTCTCTTCCATATATACATATCCTAAAGGAGATTTTGTACAATAATTTAAATGATTCTGTATATGAGACAAGTGTGGTGACTCCCATGTCACTCAGCCTGTAATCCCAGGCACTCGGGAGGGCAAGGAAGGAGAAACTTAGTGAAACCTTTTCTCAAAATAAAACCACTGGGGATGTAGCTCAGAGGTAGAGTGCTCATATAGCATGCATGAGACCCTGGGTTCAATGACTAGCTCTCCCCCACTCAAAAAAAAAAAAAAAAAAAAAAAGAATAAAAATAAAATAACAATAACTTTGTTCATGAAACAAAGTTTCACAGTGTGGAATTTTCCATTTGTGTCACGTCAGCACTCAAAGTTTCAGATTTGGGAACATTTCAGATTTTCAGATTAGGTATGCTCAGCCTGTATTTTCCTTTCGCTGTTCAAGTCTGAAGGGATGTTTTCTTTCCGAGAGGTTCAAGAGAAATCTGTCCTGTAAACCACCCCATCAATCATGAAGAAGCATGGCTCTCACCCTCAAACGGCAGAATGTCGGGACTGGGAAGGGCTTAGGACTTTTCTGAACCATGTTTCCTCCCTTTTCACCTCTAGAAACTCAGGCTCAGAGAAGTGAAGTGCTTGACCAAAACTTAAACTAGTGATGACAAAACTGGAACCATCTTCTATGTCTCCTGTCTCCCAGGTAAATGATCAATGAGCAGGATATCACCCAGACACTCAGGGTTTAGCTCACTCAGGGACCCTCAGCACAAATGTTAACTACAAGGCACATCCACTCAGCAGGCCTGTGCCTGGGCTAGACATCACTAATCAATCACTGTCCTCTTTTCAGCTGGGACTGGATGGAACCTCATAAGCCCTTTGAATGTAGGGCCAATTCATTGGAGTTGGCAAGGGGAAAAAAAAACAAAAACATTTGCCCTTCCAACCATAGAGGATCCCCTTTGGCTACAAAACCATCCTTAGTTTGGCAATTTACTACATGACATCATGTTAAAACACCAGACCGAATTTCAACTCTCCTTCTACTTACACAAACCCTCCATACATGTTCCTTGCACATCCAGCCCAGGATTTTAACCCAGAAATCCCTCTGTGCCACGAGCGCCACAGGTCACCTTAATTGCAAGGTTCAGAGTAGTTAAATCATCAAAGTCTGCAAAAATGTTGCCTTCTGCAAAGAATAGCAGTGGGAGCCAGGTTCTCCTTCTCCCTTACGCACCTCTGTCCCTCATGAACCAGAGAGGAGGCGGAGCTACAGCGAGCCTAGAAAACTGCAGAGGAAACTGCTGCCAATCCCTTCCACACCACAGCTGGCAAGGCTCCTGACCCGGCTAATTTTATATTATTACTCACATACCTTTATATGTTTTGATGAATAACAGCCAAAATGAAAAAAAAGTCATCAGGCTTCCCCACAAAAGGTTTTTGGGTTTGGGGAAATTTTGGGCAGGGACACCGGGGTGTGTTTAAGTGTGAACAAAGTCTGCTGTGGGTAGTCCAGCAGAAAAAGATGGGAGAAGCAACTGCTGAAGAAAGCATAGGAGTGCAAACTGGAACCATACACATTGTCATTTTTTTCCCCCACATATTTGACTGACAAAGAACAAAATGTTCTAGAGTATTCTGTGTGGGTGAAGTTTGGGGGAACTGACAAACAGAGATGTGGCCCTCATTGAGGACCCATGTGTTCCTCCTCATTGCCCGGCCTCTCTTGCAGTCCATGTGACTGGTTTTGGTCAGTGGGATGTGGGTGAAAGTGATATAAGCCACTTCAAGGTTTGGTCTTTGAAATGATTTCCACACATTCCTCAGGGACTCTCTTCTCTGGCTGGCCACATGTTCCAAAAGGCTTAGTTCAAAATGGAAGCAACTGGATCCAAGATGCTGCTTGGAGAGCCAACCAGTCTGTATCAGATGTGATGCAAGAGAAAACTAAGCCTTTGCTGTGTTATGCCATTGAGAATTGGGGTCTAATTGTTTCTGCAGCACAGCCTATCCTATCCTGACTAATACATAAGATTCTCCCATAATGCTGACAGGGGTATCCTTTTGAAGGCCATGTTGGCCTAAACATCACAATTAAATATGCATACTCTTTGCTATGGTCTGAATGTCCCTCCAAAATCCTTATTTTGAAATCTAACCACAATGTACTAGTTTTAAGGGGAACTTTGGAAAGTAACTAAGACACGAAGGGGGAGCCTTTGTGAATGGGATTAGGATCCTTGTAAAAGATCAGGTTCTGTGGGAACCTGCTCACCCCTTCAACCATGTGAGGATGCAGCAAGAAGGCACCAAGTTTAAAGCAAAGAATGAGCCTTCATCAGGCCCTGAATCTTCTGGTGCCCTGATCTTGGACTTTCCAGACCCAATAACCATGCACAGTAAGTTTCTGTTATTTATAAATCTCCCCATCTTTGGTATTCTGTTATAGCAGCCCCAATGGCCTATGAAACTCTTAGACCCAGCAATTAATCTTCCAGGTAGGCTTGCATGGGTAAGAGCAAGGACACACACTGTTTCTAACAGCAAAAGCCTGACTGTGACCTTGATGCATGTTCATGGGGGAGGGGAACCCCACTTGTTAGATAAACGTCAGGTACATTGAACAATGTGATACTCTGTAATGATTAAAAGGAAAGAGGCAGGTCTGCCGAGGCCGACATGAAATGCTGTTCAAGATACTAGTGATAAAAGCAAGGAGCAGGGCTTTGTGGTAAACCACCAGCTGTGGAAGACAGGAGTGGAGACGCAAGTGCTGGCTCAGCCTCAGATTCCCTCAGAAATCGGTGAGGGAGCTTGAGGGGACTGGAGAATAAGGGTGAGAAGTGGGACCCATTTTAACTTACAATTTCTTGCACTGTTTGGATTTATCATCATGTTTATTTATTACCCTTTTCAAAATAAAAGGCGATGGTGATAAAAATAAATTGGAATTAAAAGAGCATATGGTGGGGGGCGAATAGAAGGTCATTGGATTAGACAAGGAGGGGGATGGGAATGGGAAAGACAGTAGGATGAACTGGACAGAACTTTCCTGTGTTCATATATGACACACGACCAGTGAAACTCCACGTACAGCCTCAAGGATGGGAAGTTCTACTCTATGAATGTCAAAATACACTCCACTGTCATGTGTAACTAAAAAGAAGAGCACATGGAATTAGGCCCCAATCCACTGCCCTGCACACATTAAACAGTGCTGAATGTCCATCTGCGTGACCAAGTCCACCTTGTTAGTTTTGTGACAAAACTGACCCAGAACAAGCAGGGCCTGACGAAGATGGTGACTGTGCAGGGTTCTGACATCTTGAACCACAGGCTGCTGTTAACCTGGGGACAGCAAAGAGTTTTCATCCCACGAGCAAAAGCCAACAGATTGGTATGGGCATCCAGAGCACAGTGAGGAGAAACAGGCTGAGAGCAAGCTTGTTTTCCGCAGGAAAGAATATGGCGGTTAATTAGTGATGTGGCCATGTGTGCAGGATCGGGGAAGAGCTGGCCTCTGTGTCACATATTTGCTATTTCAATTTTAGGAGGAGCAGGTTAAGGCAGGCCAGGAAGCTTCTGGGCCCTCGAGTTTTTTCTACCCTTACTCTTCAGGTGTCTGTTATTTCTGTGTTGGTCATGCTCATTACTGCAAAATTCTGTGCTCTACTGTAGTGACAGGGCCACATCAATATTTATATCAGCTAAATAGCTTAGCTGTGGTGAATTGAGCTGCTATAAATATTTAGCATGGTTGTGCCCTTCAACACATGACTGGATAAAGAAAATGTGGTACATGTACACAATGGAATATTACTGAGTCATAAATAAGAATGAAATTATGGCATCTGCCAGTAAATGATGGGACTGAAAACAACCATGCTAAATTAAATAAGCCGATCCCCCAAAACCAAAGGCCAAATGTTCTCTCTGATACGCAGATGCTAACACATAATAAGGGGGCGGAGGGGGGGTAGAACAGAAGTTAATTGATTAAACAAAGAGGGAGGGAAAGGAGGGACGGGAAAAGGAAAGATAATAGAATGAACTGAACATAACTTTCCTATGTTCATATATGAATACACGACCAACGTAACTCCACATCATGTACAACTGCAAGAATGGGAAGTTATATTCCATATATGTATAATATGTCAAAATACACTCTACTGTCATGTATACCTAAAAAGAACAAATCATAAAGTATAAAAAAAGTAATGGAAAAAAAAAGCAAAGAATAAAGTTCCTTAGGTGATTTTAATCTAGAATCAGCAAAGATCAAGACTATTTTATTTATTTATTTTTTAAAATATATATATATTTTTTTAAGTTTTAGGTGGACAGAATATCTTTGTTTTATTTGTGTGGTGCTGAGGATCGAACCCGGTGCCTCACACATGTTAGGCAAGTGCTCTACTACTGAGCCACAACCCCAGCCCCAAGACTATTTTAGACCACCCAACTCCACTACCCCAGGGCAACTCAGAGATGGCAGCAGTTTCGGCCTGATGGCGGTCCACACTGGTGGGGAGACGGGGTGCTGGCTCTCTTGCTGAGCAGGCCTGGATGCCAGGGGAGGGGTCTGTGTTCCTTGTTTTATTCAGGACACAAGTTCTTGAGGAGCTTCCAGGATCATGTATGAGTGACCCATTTAAAACCAGCTCCCCTAAATAGTGCAAAACACCACGGACTCCTCCTCAGCTCCAAAGGTCGATGGATATAACTGATACACAGGACTCGGATGAGCTTTGAGGGACTTAGGCTAAGGGGAAAAAAGCCAATCCCAAATGATTCCATACTACACGATGCCATTTACATAAAATCCTTGAAGTGACAACATTATAAGGATGAAGCCAGATTGGTATTGCCAGGAGTTGAAGAAGGGGCAGGTACAGGAGAGGAGTGAGTTTATCCCTGGGTGACACCAGGGATCCCTGAGGTGGTGACACTGTATCTCCACTGTAGCAAGGTCAATATTCTAGTGGCAATATGGGACTGAAGTTCTGTAAGACGTTGCCACTGGGGGAAGTCGGGTAATGACTTCAGGTGTCATTGCTTCTCACCTCAGTAGTAGGGATCTAACCCAGGGGTGCTCTGACACTGAGGTACATCTCCAGCCCTTTTTACCTTGAGACAGGGTCTCACCGAGTTGCTCAGGCTATCCTTGACCTTGCAATCCTCCTGCCTCAGCCTCTTGAGTTGCTGGGACTGCAGGTGAGCGCCACTGCACCTGGCTTCACTGTATTATTTCTTAAAGCTGCCTATGAGGCTGGGGGTGTGGCTCAGTGGTAGCGTGCTTGCCTGGGCCTGGTGTTTGATTCCCAGAATCACAGGGGGAAAAAAAAAAGTATATTAAAGGGGAAAAACAAAGCAAACTCAACTGGCTTCCACGACAGTAGGCAGGGTTTAAAGAGCTCTTTGCAAAATGGAGTTAGAGGTGGGGCAATGGGACTCAAACAGCCTTCCTGGGACAGAAAATGAGCCAGTCCAGTCTGGCCTTGGCACAGCCAAGGGCTGCTGGCCCTCCTGGGGTCTGTTCATGTGCAATAAGCGTGGGGGCTTGGGAGGAGAAGGCTGAATGAGGAAACAAGACCTTGATGAGGCAGCTCCATCCTCGAGGTAGGGGACAGAGAAAGAGGGCCTTCCACTCCTCCAAAATCAAGTTCAACCCCTTCCCCGGGGAAAACCTGGCTCACTCCATCTTTCCAACTGGACTCCCCTCACTGAAACCTCCCCCTGGCAAAACAGGCCTCACCCTTAGCAGAGGACACACAGACTGAAGAGGACAGAGCTGGCCTGGGAACCCACATCTGGGTAAAGACTGTGGCGGTGGGGGGTGCTGTATCTCAGTGGCAGTGCGTTTGCCTAGCGTGCGTGAGGCCCTGGCTTCAATCCCAGCGCCGCCAAACGGAAGGAAAAATGAAGAATGCCATGAGCTGGGGAGGACCCTGAACGAGGGGCCAGACACCCCTGGCTTCTTCCAGCTCCATAACTCACACCGTGGGACCCCAGGTGTCTGCCTGGTACTCTCTACTCATTTGTAAAACAAAGTTAGTCGTCGGGTGGGATGAGGTCCCTATGTTTATGATCTTACAGTTCTGAAGGTCACAAGTTCACAATCAGATTCACAGCCCTAAGATCTAGGGGTCACAGGCCTGCCCTCCTCCTGGAGGCTCCAGGGGAGCAGCTTTCTGGCCTCTAGAGGCTGCCGGCTTTCCCTGGCTCCTGGCCACTCCTCCATCTCCACAGCCAGCCATGGCAGCTGGGCCCTCCTCATGCTGCTTTCTTCTGACTCCTTTTCTGTAGGCAAATCTCCTTCTACCTCCCTCTGAGAAGGGCCCTTGGGATTCTAGTTAGGGCCTCCAGGAAAATCCAAGACAACTGTCCATCTCGAAACCCTTAACTTTACGAAGTCTGAAAAATCCCTGTACCACAGACACACCCATATGGACATCTTTAGGGGCCCTGTCCAGCCTCCCACAGGTGCCTGCCTCCCTGCATGGATACTGGGAGTCAAACGTCTGGCAGTATCTGATAGGAGGCCAGGGGTGCTGAATTTTGGGGGGCGTGAGAATCGTTTTGACAGCTTTTCAGAAATATCAGCGCCTGGAGTTAGCCCTGAAGATTCTGAGGAGTGTGTTCTGTGCTTGGGAATTTTTATAAGCTCCCTGATGATGGTGGGCAGCCAGGGCTGGGGCTGAAGTCCACGTGAGCAATCATCCTTACGCCCCACAGCTGCTTAGCACCAAACCTCAGGGCCCAGGAGCTGTTCAATAAGTGCTTGTTGAATTGGACTGAACTGAGTCACTCCTGGGCTCCACGGGGCCCTGGGTGGAGCGGGAGGGCTGAGGGAAAGGGGTTTCTGGCTACGGCATCAGGGCCTGAAGAGAGGAAGAATGCGGCTCTGTGGACAGACAGGGACTGAGGCCTCCGAGTCAACCTCACACCCAGCAGTGGCCGCCTGGGGGGCTGGAGTCCTTTCTCCTCTCCAAAGTGCAGCCCAGGGGGCCAGCCAGGGCGGGATCCAGTCATCAACGGGCCATTGTCACTGGAACAGAGGGGCTCTGTGCCCACTGAACACTCCCTCCCTGAGCAGAGCTGCTCCCAGCTGAGCGGGCTTTTGGAGGGCTGGGATGCTAGGGAGGGGGTGTGGGGCCCCAGGCTACAGTGGAGGATTAGGGGTGGGGGCTGAGTGTCCCCTGTTCCTTCCTACGGTCTCCTGAGTCAGCAGGCTGCGATGTTGGGAAAGGGTCTGATCAACGTTGGGAAGCCAGAGACAGCCAGTGACACCCCCAGACCCCACCAGAGCCCATGGGGTCCGCGTTCCCCATGGGACAGTCATGCTTGACCTACCTTTTTCTCTTTAAAAAAAAAAAAAAACCCAGGAAGGTGAAATCCACAGGTAAATGGAGTCTTTCATTGCCAGTATTTTTGAGGAGGCTGGGAGGGTTTTATGTTCTCTGGGTTCAGGATTTGTGAGGCAGGTAATTCAACCAGGGCTGCGCATGATCGTCTCTATGCTAACAGAGCTTTTATACATTCAGCACTCGATGGGAACAGTGTGAGCTGGATTTTAGGAGGGTGGTGTTAAAGGTCCAAAGACAGGGCCTGGCCAGCATCCTGGAAAATCCCAGAGATCCACACTTATTTTTTTTATTTTTGGTACCAGGGATTGAAACCAGGGGCACTTTACCACTGGGCCACATCCCCAGCTCTTTTTTGTATTTTATTTAGAGACAGGGCCTCACTGAGTTACTTAGGGCCTGCTAAGTTGCTAAGGCTGGCTTTGAACTTGCGATCCTCCTGCCTCAGCCCTTGGAGGTGCTGGGATGACAGGCATGTGCCCCTGCGCCCCGCAGAGATGTACACTTCTTGTAGTAACCACCATCCATTCTTATCTCTTTAGTAAAGCAGGACCCCCAGTGGGCTCTGCAAGGGAGCACTGCCCTAAATATGTGCTAGGAGGACCTGTCTCAAAGTGGGGCCCCGGCCAACAATATTAGCATCTCCTGGGGACTTGGAAAGGCAAATCCTCAGGCCACATCAGATCCACGGAGTCAGCATCTTGGGGCCAGAGCAGCAAACTGCTTCCACAAGCCCTGCCCAGGGGGCCTGATGTACACTTAGGACTGAACGCCACTGTGCCAGAGGAGTGGTTTTCAAACCGAATACCTTTGACCAATTTAGTAGTTCAGGCAAGCTTTTTTTTTTCCCTCTTTCCTTTTTAATAGAACGGTATTATGTAGAGTAGAAAATATCAGAGGGCCTCATGTAATAAGGATAAATACAGGTTTCATAGGCTTTTGTTTCAATTATGTGTGTTTGTGTCTGAGGTTTTGGTCAAAGGAGTTTAAAAACCAGTGTTTAGAGCTGAAGGTTCTCATGGACACCGGCCCCCCTTTCCCAACGGGGACCCAATGGAGAGGCTTTAAAGATGGTGGCCTGAGAGTTCCCCTGCAGTCCCCGCAGGGAGGACAGGTGCTGCCCAAATTCCACTCAGCTCTTAAAGGCTGAGCCCAAACCCCACATGTCCCCAGAGCCGTCCTTGATCCTGCCCTATTAGCTATCATCAATCTCCAGGGGACTGGCACTGACCCCCACCCTTTTGCACTCCCGATTCTCATGCCAGCTCCGTGGGCAAGCTGGATCCTCCCCACCATCCTCAACTTCTATCTGGATGAGAACCAGGTTCAGAGAAGGCCCAAGGACCTGCCCAAGTCAAGGTGCAAGGAGATTCAAGGCCAGGCTGCACAGGACAGGGTCCCTGTGGCCCGCTCCTTCCCAGCACCACGGATCTCCACCTCCTGCCGCTCCTGTGGGCTCCACCCTGTCCCACTGCTCAGCCCTGGGTAAGGATGTAAGAAAGGAGGAAGGAAGGACGTGGGGAACACGAAGGGAGGGGATGTGTTCGGGGTCATGGACAACCAGTATGTGGCTGACCTTCCCCCTCACACTGGGCTCACAGGTGCAGATCTGGGGAGACAGCCTGGGAGGGGTCTGGACATCACCTCGCTGTGCCTTGAAGACTGCTTTTGGCCCACTGAGCTGTGCTGAGTACAGGCTCCTCAGAGGCCATCTCCAAGGGCTGGACAGGACAGCAGGACAGCTGTCACCTGGTATGGGGGGAAGCTTCCCCACATTCCTACAGGATGCCCCCTCCCTGGTCCCTCAACCTGGCTGCTCACCACGGCAGCTCCTGGCCTCTGCCTTCTCGTTTGAAAAAGGGAGTTACAGCAGGGCCCACAACACAGAAGCACCTGAGGACTTGGAGGCTGTGCCTGAGTCCCTCGAGCAATGCTGCTCGCAAAGCAACCCTCTGCACCGGTCTTGTCGTCAGACAAGCTGTAGGGAATGAGCGGTCACCCTGTCAAGGAGGTGAGCTGATCTGTGGTCCTGGATACACTCCTGGGAAGCCTACAGGAGCAGGGGTTAGAACCTGTGGCTGGAGCCCGAAGCCTGCAGAGGTCCCAGGCCCTGCTGAGCCACTCTCTGCTGTGTGACCCACGGTGCAGACTGACTTCTCCGGCTTCATTTCTCCTTGGTCAAACAGGGACAGCACTGCTACCTCACAGGGTTGCCATGAAGATAGACATGGGACAATGGCTGTTACTAGGTCGCAGGTGCCTTGCAGAGAGGCAGGGTTCCACTCAAGACAGGGGTGGTGTTACTATTACCAAAGGCTCCGTGGACAGCCTTTCCCAACAGGTGGCTCTGAGCCAGGTGGTAGGGGACTTTAAAAAAAAAAAAATCAAGCTTACAAGACTCTGAATATATAGTTTAAGCCCCAGCCTGGTTGAGTCTGACCACCCTTGCCCCCCGCCGCACCCAAGCTGTGGCTCCCTGCCTTGCAAGACAAGAGTAGGCAAAGGAGAAGGGGCAGCAGGGTGCATAGGGCAATCGGGGAGCCTGGAGGAAGCCGGGCAGACAGGCTGGGGCTGGCTCCCAGGCACACAGGGATGGGGGGCCCATCTGTCTGCGTGAGTGGAGATAAAGGTGACTTCTGATGGTGGGCAGCCACTTAGCAATAATCGTAAGCAATTATCATAACAGTCCTCAGGCAGAGGTGGTCTGTGCAGGAGCCCTGAACTATTACCAGGCCTGCTTATGTTCCAGGCCGTGCCTTGGTTTACCTATTCACGGGGGGCCCAATGGAGTCAGATATCAATTGCTTTAAAACGGGACTGGGCTAGACAGGGTGGCTCACACAGGTAATCCCAGCGATTTGGGAGGCTGAGGCAAGAGAACCACAAGTTCAAGGCCAGCCTTAGCAACTTAGCAAGATCCTTTCTCAAAATATCAAGAGGGCTGGGAGTTCGGTCCTGGAGTGCTGGCCTAGTGAGGCCCTGGGTTCCATCTGCAGTACTGGGGGACAAAACTGGACGGGACTAGGGACTTAGCTCAGTGGCAGAGCAGTTGCCCAGCACGCAGAAGGCACTGGGTTTGATCCTTAGATCCTCAGCACCACAGAAACAAATGGGACGATTTCAGAGCAGCTCACACACACACACAATTAACATTACTGTGGAGGGTCCTGGGTGTCTGAGGCACAAGAAAGAAACTTCACCATATATCTTCTTATACCTTTTCAATTTTGTACCATGGATGTATATTATAAAATTTAATAAAATTAACAATGACATAAAAGTAGGTACCAGTTGTCTACCTGTAGAAGTAGAGGCAAAGCTCTCACAAGGTTAGACTCCTCTGCTTTAGAAAAGCCATTTTAATAGGCCTTTAAATTTAAGCAGCAACCAAGGCAAAATCCTGCACCAGCAAGGGAAATGGACAAGAAGAAGCAAAACAGCTCCTAAAATCTGGAGAGAACTGGCCTGGTGAGTGCTGCTTGGTGACAGGAAGGCCAGTCCCTGCCTCCTCCAGAAGGAAACTGTCCCTCTGTCCTTCTCTCTGCAGAAAAGAAAACTTGAGTCTTCAGTCCCTTTTCTTTCCAGCTGAGGGAACTGAAAGCCTCCCTTAGCCTCAGTGTCCTCCCTTGGAAAATGGGGCTAATCAGGCCTCCCTTGGGAGGTGGTGGCAAGGCGCCATTCGGCACAGGCCTGCAGCCGGCCCCTCCTCCCCAGCTGCCTGGCAGAGGGCGGCAGCAGCTGCAGCAGCCTGGCATCCTGCACCCACAGACTGGGGCGAGGAGGCTGGCACTGGGCCCCTGCTTGACTCATATTCCTTTCCAGGTCTGCCCGCCAGCCCAGGACAGGCGCGGATTTGCGTCCCAATGCTCCTTCCCAACAGGAGTCAGCCGGGGTTTAAAGAAACCTCTCAGCCCACAGGGCCACATAAACAAAGTGAGGGCCCCGGCATTCTCTGCCACCTCCGACAGGGATCTGCGACCTCTGTGAGGCTTGGAGCCGGGGCCCACGCTCTGAGACAGACGCTGCCTGGCGCTTCCTGTCCGCACTGCACAAGGCACTGGCAATAGGACTGCACCCCTCTTGCTGTGGTTCTCTGGTTGGCTTGATGGCACCTCTGGAGTTGGATGGGCAGGGTTTGCAATCTGGCTGTGCACCCTGGACAAGTCACCGGATCCCTCTCATTGCTGGCATTTGCAAAATAGGACACCCTTCGTGCCATCAGAGGGATGTACATAAATGACTCTGCCCAAGGATGCTTCAACCAGAGGGCCTTCCGACGCCCCATGGTGTCCTCTGGAAGGCCGAGCTGCTGATCCACCTGACTGCCCTCTAAGGTGCGGCCTGGTGCTGGGCACACAGCTCGGCCAGGCTCCTCAATCTGATCCCCACGCAAGAGCCACACTATTTGCAAAGGAGAAGCAAACACAGGCTCCGGGGCTGTCCCCTCCCAGGCCACATTCCAGTCAGGGGCTGGCATGGCCCCTGAGAGCTCCTAGAAGTGGAGTCTTTCCGGGCCCATCACCATTTCCAGAAGCTTCTGCTTCAGCAGTGTGTGTGAGCGGGGGCCAGGGCAGAGAGCAGGGGGGTGGGAGACAGTGGCTGGGGAGGAGAACCCGGGGCAGAAAGCAGGGGAGCTGACCTGGCCTGGCCACCTGGCCAGGGACTCTGGGCACTGAGGTCACCAGGAGAAGCACAGAGGGCAGACTGGCAGGTGGGCGGCAGACAGGAGACTCGGTGATGTCATGTTTTCCACCAAATGACTCAATGACTCGCCCTGAGCGATGAATGGCGAGCTGTGTGCGGTGCCTCCAGGATGACCTGGCATCGTCCCCCCTCCCTGGTCACCTCCTGTCCTCCCCGCCCCAGGGACCCCAGGCTACATCCCGGTAGTTCCTGACTCATTTCCATGCTGCTTCTGCCACGTCTCTCCAATCTCTACTTTGAGGGGGGACCGAATGCCAGGAAGACGTGGCTGTCACGGCTGCCTCTGTGTCCCTCTGTGTCCCTCTTGCCTCTCTGGGTTTTGGTTTCCTTATATGCAACATGGAGACACTGCTAACGACCTGGCTGGCTTTGATGGGGCTCGGTAAGAATGTCTACAAAGCACTCGGCAGCCAGTGGGTACTCAGAAAAGGTCAGTGTGACATTCGGGGGCCTCTATGATCTGACCTCGGTTTACTTTTCTACTTGAACTTAAAAATCTATACTATCTTCAATCCCCAGCATAAAAATCACACACACACACACACACACACACACACACACACCAAAGGTCGTGTAAAATCGTTGGTGTTTCTTAACGCTGTGCATCAGGCACTGCTCCGAGCACTTGTATAGAAACACATTTTCCACTCATGTCACCGCGCCCGGCTGAATTTTCTTATCTTTGTGTCTCTGGCCAACTTCCCTTCGAGAAGCCGTCCTCAGTCCTTCCTCACGGCCACAGGTCCACCCATCACAGCTGGACTCCAGGTGTCCCAGGGTCCAGAGTCTCCTTGGCTTTCTGCAGGGGAGTAGCTCTCGCCCCAGCCTGCCTTGCATGGTGTCGGGCGGGACCAGGCATGTAGCACATGGGCAGGGAATAGCAAGCCCCCAGGCCATGGTGGAGGGGCACTGCTTCCGTGAGGATAAACGGAGGGCTGGAGCTGGAACCTCAGGGCGGCTCCTCCCCGCTCAGGTACACAGCCTGCCCGGTGGCCTCCTTCTCTCTGCTCAGGGGAACTCCCGCAGCCCTGGGGCCTGCATTGCCTGACTTTCAGGCCTGGACCCTGGAGCAGCTGGACTCATGTTTGGGGCCAGGACTGGGAAGCACGTGCTGGTAGGTCCAGCCCACATAATCCACAGGTGTCCATGGGTGGGCGGGCGGGCAGGCAGGGACAGGACAGAGGGACCCATTCCTAGATCCCAGCCCAGTGTCCACAGAATAATGAATGACCTTGTGAGGCGGGTGTACCTCGGGTCCCACTTTCCTGCTCCAGGCGCACATCAGCTGCTCCTCCCATTCACCACCACCCTCCCCACGCAAGGACCATGCCCTGACAAGTGTCCTGAACCGGACGTCCCACCCCACAGCCAGCAGCTCCTCCAGGTTCCCACCCCCACCTATAGCCCACCCCTCAATCTTTCGCGCACACGTGCCGCACACCTGTGGCTGTGCTGACTAAGCACAGGGGACACAAAAGTGAACACAGCTCGTTACCGGGCAGAGACCACAGACCACTGAGCCTGCCACCGCAAGGCAGCGGGTGACACCGTGAGGGGGATCGGAAGCAGCCACAAGGAGGGCCTCACTCTGGCTTCCAGGGGGAGGAGACGTCCAGGCCATGGGCAAAACAGGAGGGGCCTCCTGGACAGCTAGAGAGGCCACAAGAGCAGGCTGTGTGACCTTGGGAAACGGGGACAGTTGGGAATTTGGGACACTGTGTCCCAGTAAGGGCTGGTAAAAGAAGAGGCCAGGGAAGAAACATCTGCTGATAGGTGACAGGGCGCATGGAAGCCATTTGTCACCCCAAGCGGATACGTGTTCACTCCAGGGTGGGGCTCCTGTCTTGCTGGAAGGCCTCATGGGGGACAGAGGCTCTGATCGGCAAGTCCCCCTTGCTCGCTTAAACCACGGGAGTGGACGCTGGGCCTTGCAAAGAAACGCCTTGCCCACGGCTGCGGGGTGCTGGGCTCCGACCTGGGGGAGGTTGAGCTCCCACTTCACCTGCAGTGTCCACAGCGGGCTGGGAGATGCCTCCCACCGGGCTTCCCTGCCCGGACCCCCAGCATGCCTGGCCACAGGCGGGAGGTGGGTCCCTTTGGGCCATTTCTTGTCGGCAGTGCAGCCACAGCAGGACAGATGCAGGTCACGCTGTGGGAGGGCAGGGGCTCAGGCGCCAGCCTCTGAGCTCAGGCCTGGGCTCACTGTGGAGGCCGTGGACGTGGGCAGCTCCCCCAGACCGTCTGGCTGTTCTCCTTTCTGTGACCTCAGGAGCTTCCTGGGAGAGCTCAGGAGGGGACGCCCAGCAGGTGCACAGGGCAGCCAGCTGTTGCTGTCACTGTTTCCTAGGTGCCCCCCCCCCCAGACACCTGTGCCAGGTGCGGAGCGAAGGAGAACCACAGCATCTCACAGACTGAATCCAGGACAGGGTCCCTGCTTGGTGGCTGCTTCCGTTGCTCATTCTCTGCGGAGGATGCTCTGGGTTCTGAGCTCAGGGCCTCTGCAGACACGCACCTGTCCTTGACCCCGAGGGCCAAGGGCTGGGCTCCTCTGCCCCCTGAGAAGCCTCTGGCAGTCTCCAGAGGAAAGCTGGTGCCCACGGCCTGGCCCTGCCCTTGGCTGGAGTTGTGAAATTCCTTGTTGAAACTCAGCGCAGTCACAGCCAGGGGGTGGCCCCGTTTGTTTTCAAAATATTTCCTCAGATAGCACTTCTCTGGCTCAGAGGGCGCCTTAGCACTCTCCAGAATCCTGCAGATGGTGAGGGAGCTGGAGGGGAGGGAGGAGAGGGACGCAGGGAGACAGCAGTGGAGGCCCGAGCCAGCTCTCAGGTAGCGTGAGGTTGGCACAGGGGCCACAGTGTGACACGTGCGAAGGTGAGCATGCACATGCAGGGCGGAAAGCCCAACCGAGCTGTGATCACAGACAGCAAACGTCTCAGCTGTGGAACCTTCTTATGAACCAGAGCTTTCCTCATCCGTCCAACAGACAGAACAGAAAAGGGACAGGGACCTGCCACCCCTTCATCAAGCCCCTAAGGGTTCCCCTGCACCGAACCCGGGGGTTCCACGGAACCTAGTTGAAAACGCTTGCAGCTGAGGCTGTTACTCTCACTCCCGGGAGAATCAGCACACACAGTGTCTAAAAATATGCACTTCCTGTGGGAAGATGAAATTATCTTTCCAGTAAATTCTAAATAGAGTCTAGCATAGGGAATGCCACGCATCTTAGAGAACTGGGGCTCAAAGCATGCGAAGTATTGATCTCATTCACTGACAGGTTTGTGGGTACCCCTACAACGCCCTGTGTGCTTGCACTCAAGACTGATTAGCAACACTAACACATACCTAGCTCTCACTGTGTGCACTTTTAGATTCTTTATGTCTATTAACTCACAACCACATGCTACAGTTGGTTACGGTTACCATTCTCCTCTTACAAACTGGGAAACTGAGGCTCAGAGAGGTTAAGTACTTGTCTAAGGCCACACGGCACTTTTGTCCATGATGATACATGCACTGTTGTGTGAGTGTGTGAAGGTTATGCCCTTCTCCTACCAAGAGCATAGGACATAGCTCACCCCATAACCCCGGCAGCCTGGCAGCAACAGGACAGTGACAAGACCCTGGGCCTCAGGCAGTGCCCTCCCAGATCCCAGAGGTTTCCGTGTTTGCAGACCCATCTTGTCAAAGTCACATACAATGGGAGGCCCCTGGTCACTCCCTGGCTTCCAACCCACTGAGGAACTGCCCCAGCCAGAGCTCCTGTCTCCCCTTCTCACTGTGTGCTAAGTTTAGAGTCAGTCACCAAATAAACTGCCATCATTAAGTGATGAAGAACCCGCTTCCTATCTCAAAGACACAAAAATGTACAACAATGCTTGAGCCTCGGGAATCCATCAGTGCCACAGTCACCACCTCTCCCTGAGCTGACGTGACTACAGTCAAAATCAACCTGTGTCAAAACAAAAGTAAAAATTAAAAAGGGATAGGGATGTATCTCAGTGGTAAAGCAGGCCTAGGTTCAATTCCCATTACTGGAAAAAAAGAAAGAAAAAAACTTGACATTCGGGTTGGCCTACAGAGAAAACCAATACTTTTAATTTTTGGTACCAGAGATCTAACCCAGGGGCACTGAGTCACATCCCCCGCCCTTTTTACTTTTTTATTTTGAGACAGGGTCTTGCTAAATTGCTGAGACTCGCCTCAAACTTTCAATCCTTCTGCCTCAGCCTCTGAGCCACTGGGATTATAGGCCTGTGTGGCGGACACATGGCTTTTGAGGGTTTCTTGACAGATTAGATGTAACCCAGACAATAACTCAGATAAATCCACCCTAAAGCAACATTTAAGATGCAAAGCTTCCTCAGATGTCACAGAACTGGAGAAAAGCCCCAAGATCAAAGTCAAGCCCACCAACCAACCTGCTTTCCCCCCCCCCCCCCCCGCCAGGGGCGGGGGCTGGGACTTACCCAGAAGGAACAGGGCTGGGCCCTGGGGAGGTCTTTTCTCCCACATGTTCTTCCTTTCTGCAGCCACCAGCACAAGGACTGGCCGCAGAGGGTGTGCGTCCTGACTTTTGAGGCTCCCAAAGTCTAGGGGGAGGGACTTCCCAGGGAGGGGGCAGGTGAACCACAAATAAGAACCTCCCAGGTTGGGAGAGGTGGTGTTTACCATGGCGCTTGCAGAGGCTGCTCAGGGAAGTGGGGTGTTGACCTTCCCCTCTTCCTCCAGGTCCTTTGTAAAGAGTCTTCCCCAGGCCCAGTAAATTTCCAGGGCCCAGAGAAAACCCACAGTCCCTCAACACAGAGATATCTTTGTGAGGCGGGGTGGGCATGGCGGAGGAGGGCTTGGGTGCCAATGACACGAAGCTGCCTGTGCTCAGGGGCTCCCAAGGCTGCCCCCTCCCTCCACACTGGCAGGGGACCAGGAGCCACCAGCTAGGTTTGGGCCCATGGAGACTGAAGGCTGAATCAACTGTCTGGGCCTGCTAGGGGCTTCCCACTCCCAATTGTGGAATCTGCATGCACAGCGCAGAGTGAGCAAGCAAGCACGTCCTATGGTCTTTGGGCCTCCAAGAAGAAAAGGTGACAAATTCCATTTCTATTTAAGGAAAGAAGAAGAGCACTGATTCTCCTGCTGTGTTACATCACCAAAGTCAGAGTCCACTCTGAGCATCCTTCTCAGCTAAGATGCCTTGGGCCCCTGAAGTACCACTGCTCAGCAGAGACACTCCCAGCCCCTCCCAGGGCTTCACCCACCACCTGACAAGGTTTTCAGTCCCTCCCAGGGGAGGACAAAGATGATAGCAGTTGCCCCTCAGCTGGGGCGCCTTCTCCCTGTACCCTGTGTCCCAGATTCCATTCTGGACAGTGTGTCCACTCTGCCCTGGAGGAGGAGCGGGCTCCAGTATCTCTGCAGCCTCACACTCTTGGAACCAGCCCAGGGCGAAGTGGGCGGAGGCCAGCTGGGCTGGGCTAACCCAATGCCCCTTACTTCCTTTTAAGAGTGTCAGTTTTTTCTTACTATGGACACATATATCAGAAGCACTAGGGTGGATGAGCTGGGCCGGGCAGAGCAGTGAGGACACTGCCCCAGCAGGGGTACCCTTCTCAGTCTTGGGGGGCTAGTCCAGGGGTGCAGAACACCAGCCAGATGGAGAAACAGCTAGGGACTCTGAAGCATGGCAGCAGCTGCTACCCTCCTGACCCTGGGTGACCATCACACCTCTCAGAGCCTCATTTCTTCATGTGTACAGTGAGACCAACAGATAACCACTGTCCCTCTGAAGGGTGACTATGTGACAGCACAGCCAAGAACCAGGAACCATGTGACTATCGTGTCCCCAGTCTGCCCACCCATCTCTTCAGATGACCACACATTGTAGAGGAGTCTAGCTCTTCAGAGCCCATGGCAGGAATGGACAGACAGCTGTGACATGGTCCCAACTAAGTGACAACAGGAATTGGCAGGCCAGGGCTGATTTCCCCAGGTAACAGGTGATGCTGGTGAGGGCCAAAGGGGAGAGGAAGGTGGTAATCTATCTGAGGATGGATTACTGGCATTCCTCCCTACCAGAGGTAGGGTCATGAGTGACAGCTATGTCACCATTTCTCAGATTAACAGTGGACAATTTCTCATTAGAATTGCTATAGCATCTTCCACATTCACCATCCCCCAAACCTCCACTGTTTCCTGACTCCAGATCCACATAGAAGGCTCTAGAAGCCTGGTACCACCCAGCCTTTTCTTTCTTTCTTTCTTTGAGGATTGAACCCAGGAATGCTCTATCACTGAGCTACATCCCCAAACGTTTTAATTTTAGCTTTTTTTTTTAACTTGGAGGCAGAGTTTTACTAAGTTTCCCAGGCTGGCCTCAAACTTATGATCCTCCTGCTTCAGACTCCTGAGTAGCTGGGATTACAGGTGTGTGCCACCATGCCCAGCTACCCCCAGCCTCGGATTTCCACAGCTATGGTATAACCCAGGCTCAGCAGGGAGGAGGAAAAAGGGACGCAGTCAAGAGGCTCCTTGTTAACTTACTACCGTGTTAGTAAGCAGCATCAGAGTTGTTTCCTGGTTGCTATGGAGAATTCCATGATGGAGACAGCACAGTCAGGAGTCAGACTCTCCAGGTTCAACTCCTGGCCTTGTCTCTCATTGGCTACGTGACTTTTATAAAAAGTGACTTAACTTTTCTGACCCTCAGTTTCCTAATCTGTAAAAAGGAGATGAAATACTAACCTCGCTGGGATGTAATTGCTTCATGAGATTCTGTCTAAAGCTCCTGATTCCCAGAAGGCACGATGAAGGTGGAAAGGTGCGGAAATGACTGGATGTGTGTAGCGTGCTGCTTGAATCTGGGGGTGGCCGAGGCCAGAGGCCAGAGCACTCCCTCTCTCACCTGGGGCCACAGTCCTCAGTGCTGCCAATATGCTTTGCTAATTTCAGTATTTAGAAGTTGAAATGCACACTGCACCTACTCAGAGCTCTTCATGAGGGGGCGGGGCAGGGAGTGAGACATTTTCCATGACATGCCTAGGCCGCCCCCACGTCTTTGTGCACTCTCAGTCCCAGTTCCAGGAACAGGGGATGCTTCTGCTCCTCTGGGAAACTCATGCCACTGGCAGAGAAGAATCCACACCAATACTTAGTACGGGGACTGTGACGCCCCTCCACCTGCTGCCACCATCCAGCCAAGCCCTGGCTGGAAGACACAGCTCAGAGACCCTTCATGAGAGTTCTCTCCAGCCAGGCTAGCAGGAGCCAGAAAGAAGAGCAGGTGCTCCCCAATCCCACATGTCCCATGGTCTCTCTACCTTGGCATATGTCCACTAGCCTGGCCCATCTCTTTCTCCCATTAACCCATCCCTGTCCCCTAAAGCCAGGGTGTGGGAGGGTTGATGGAATCTACTCTTCCTCTCTGCTGCACATGGACAGTTTTTCCCTAAGACCCCAATGAGTCTGCCAATCAGCATGTCATCTCCCACTCCATCCCCAGCTTAGCAGGACCAAGAAATGGGACTTTTTCTGCTGCCCTGGGAAAAGGAGATGATAAAGTTCCATGCTAGCTCACAGGCACAGTGGAACATGCTGCTGATCTGCTTCCCCCAAAGATGAGGCAGAGTTCTCTCCAGCCACCCAGGACCCGACCTTTTCAGGAAGACCAATTCTAACCTGGCTGAAGTCCAGTGGGCTCAGCTCAGAGCCAGAGCAAAAGACATAAATTGTTGGTGTTACTCATCAAGCAACTACTTACTGAGTACCCACTGTGCCCAGAACTGCACCAGGTCCAGAAACATGCTCGGGCCTCAGAGTGCCCTGCATCAGAAACCAAACACAACTTCAGGTGCAAGAAAAATAAGTGTCTTCTAACTAACACCCTGGAGTCTCCCTCCTCCCCATGCATATAGCTCGACTCTCCTCACCCTGTCCCCCTGGAAGTCCCTCTGAGGAAGTACATCCGCTAGGGGGAAGGGTCTCTGCTTCCTTCCAAGGCCCTGTCACCATCAACCCCCAGCTGTCCAGCGCAGCGTCCGCCTGCAGGCTTTCCCACCCTGCTCACAGACCCCAGCACACCGATGTGAGATTACGCTCAGTCCCTCCTGCCTCCCGGCCTCGCCTCCGGAAGGGCTGTGCACACCCAGACACATCACCCAGACGCTGAGTTTCCGCACCAAACCTGCCCCTACCAGATCCTCTCCTGTCGAACCCGCAAAACCATCTGCACTGACTGCTTTCTCCTCCCCACTCCTCGGCCTCAGGATCTCCGTCACGACTTTCTAAAGTCCAGGCAGTCCGATCCCTGCCCCTGGCACTTTGGGGGCTCCCTCTCGCTGAGGGACTGCGAGGGCAGTAGACAAAGACCGTGGATCGAACTGGGAGAGATGGAGACGAGCCTGGGTTCAAAGCCCAACTCGCGGCGCTCCCGGAGTGTGCACTTGGGCTGGCTGCATGCGCCTGGTCGGGGCGGCGTGTGCTAACACGCGTACGCGCTGTGCGTGGGGCTCGGGCGGCCAGGAGGCGCCGGTACCTGGCAGATGCAGATCGGGCGCCGCGGGTCGAGGCGCCTGCGTGGGGTTTCTCTGGAGCCGGGAGCCCCTCTCCCACCCTCCGCCTGCGCCTTCTTGCAAAGTTTGGCGCGGGCGCCGGGACCCGAAGGCACGGCTGGGCGGCCTCGGCCGAGCCGGGGAAGCGGTTCCGGGACTCCGGGGCCCCACTTACCCCGGCGCCGAGCCTCGTCCGACGAAGGCGGATCCGACTCTCCCCGATCGGCGTCCAGCGCGGGCAGCATCCGCTCGCAACTTCGCCCTCCTCTCTGGAGCCCCGGGCTGCAGCTGCTCCGCGGCGGGGCTCAGCGCCCTCCTTCGGCGGCGAGGAGGGAAGGAGGAGGAGGCGCGGCCCGGCCGCTCCGCTCGCCCGGCAGGAAGCGGCGCCAGGCGGGCGCCGTTTTGCGCCGCAAGCCGGCGAGCGAGCGGTCCTACCCGGTGCCCTACCCGCTCGGCCCGAGTGGGCGAGCGGCCCGCGCCGGCGGCGGATTCCGGAACCGTGTCCTAGGAGCCCGGGCAGCCTCCTCCTCCCTCTCGGCTCCCTCCTCTGCCCTCCCCCTCCTCCCCTCCCTGCTCCGTTCTCACCCCACCCAGCTCCCACCCCGGCGCGCCCGGCAACTTGGGAACCGTTGGCGAAGTTGGCGATGCTAGGGCTGCGCGCCCGCTGGGCCTCTGGGGCGGGAGGAAGGGGAGCAGGGGGAGGAGCTGAGAGGGAGGGGACCCGCCCCCGGGGGGGCGCGCTCTCCAGGACCCTTCGGTGGGCCTTTGTTCCAGGCGCTGCACCTCCAACCGCGCGTCCCCGGGGACTTGCTGGGGACCGCTTGGATGCCCACCCCTCTGGGAGAGGCTGCTTGTCCTGGGCTGAGGAGATGAAGAGAGAGCCTGCGTGGAGATCCTGGTGGCTTCACCCTGCCGTAGACCCCTCCCCGCCGTTGCGTTACCCTCGCGCCCCCGGGAGACCCCCTCTTCTGCGCGCATTCTCGGCCAGCTCCTCCCAGGGGAGGGTCTTCCCGTCCCCCTGGGCAGCGGGAGCTGAACTATGGTTTCCAAAGACCACAGCACCCACATCCTATTCGGCAACGGGTCACCCACCCTCCCTTCTGTGCTTTCTTGCACAAGCAGCGTGTCCAGGACTCCCCCAATTCGGCATGATCCTGGAAGGGTCCTCGCCCGCTGACGCAGCCAGAGATGCTTGGCATTATCTTCAGACTTTTCCGGACAGTTGGCGCCTCTGATTTGGGGACTGCAAGGGGAGTAGGGACGGGCAGTGGCCAGCTAGGCAGTGCGTGGTTTGGGGCAGAAAGATCAGTTTCTCTAAGAGCTCAGTATTAGAACACAAACTCGAACTTCCCTGTCCCTCTCTGGAATCCTCGTGAATGCCATGTCAGGAGGAAGTCTTTGATTCGGTCTTGCCCGGGGTTTTCCTCCTGGGACTTCCTACTAGTATTTAGCATCATGAGCTAATTAAGGCCTAAGACAGCTGTCCTGACATTTAGCGGGGAGTGTATACGATTTAAACACAGCGAATTATTTCCTGTAAAGGAGAAGTAAGAAAATCTGAAAAGGGAAAACCTAGACGTTGGTACTTGGCTTTCCTATTCTTCTCAACAAATGCAGAAAGGAGATAGCAGACATGTCTTAGGCATCAGATACTAAATCAGTTAGAACTGAGCAGTGCCCAGGCCTACCCAGGACCCCTTCTCTCAGATACAACAGTTAGAGGGTCCCCATTTCTTACCTGGGTGCAGACTAGCTAAGGCTTCTGCCAAGGCAGACTGGAGGGGCCTGGGCAGAATGCTCCAGATTAGGATGTGAGACCCTGGATGCTCTTTAGTAGAAAGTCCTCATTGGGTGCTTTGGTCCCACTCCTTACAACTCTGTGTCCTGTTAAAAGAGACCTGAGGTTTGGTGAGGATTCAGACCCCAGCTCACCTTCTGGGTAACCTTTCTGAATCCCTTTCTCTGCGTCTCCCGCAGCCCTCCCCAGTCTTCCCTGTAGGGGCTTCTGCCTGGGAATCAGTCCACATGCTCTCCAACAAGTTTAGAGCTGACCATGGAAAATAACAACTCTGCTTCGAGGAAATAAGAATTGATTCTGAGCCAAACATGAGTGACCATGCCCTGGGAACTCAAATTCAAGTTACCTGGAAAAGACATATTTTGTTGTTGCTTTTGTGAAGAAGGTTACTTAAGCTTGTATAGTCCCCAAAGTAGGTGGGGTCTTCAAATAGTCTACAATAAGGGGAAATCCATAATTCTCAGATGTTGTTTTCAATAAGGCTGGGAAGTCGACAGGATTCTGGTGCTGACTCATCCCAGCCTTAAGGTTGGGAGAGGCCAGAAGTCTGTCAAGCAGAGTATCCATTTATCTAGTGGTCACAGAAATGCTCAGTCAGGCACAGAGGTAGACAAAATGGTTGTGAAAAGGAACCAGAGATAATCCAGTACAACCCTTTCTACTGCCCCTCTCCACAAGGTCTCTGATGCTCAAATCCACCCGGTTCAAACAGCCTGGAAACTCCCAAATACAAACTGAGCCTCAATGAAGAAATTCAGGTTGCAGATCCCCCTGTTGGCTAAGCCATACATTCTGTGCACACTGAGGCCAATGGTTGTTTTAGGACCCACAAAGTTAGAAGTCTCATTCCCAAGATCTCTTAAGGACAAACCTGAATAACCAGACAAACTTCAGGACAGACATAGTCATTAAAGCCATAGAGAAAGAAATCCCCCGCTCGAGTTGATGTTGTCAGGTGTCGTGATCTGGTCTGGGCTTTCCTCTTTTTCTATCCTTTGCATCTGATGCAACATTTACATGCAACATACAATAAAAAACACAGTCTGACCTGCACAAGAAAAGGTAACAGATGAGGGAAATAACCAACCATAAAATCCTCCCCACAAGTCGCCTACTCTTTAGTCACACTATCATTAGTCTCCCCGATGTATCTACAGTCATCTGGATTCTGTGACATATTTTATTTGATGTAGTGAGTATCTAGAATAATCCATTATCTTCCAATTCTAATTTTTCTTCTGGTCAACTGGACTCCATAGCTATTACCTCAGATGGAACAACTAATTTTACTTCTAAGGAAAAAAATGTCTTCAGAACCCAAATTATTATAACTCTTATAGTTGCTAATTGTTTGATTTGTCCTGTTATTATAGTATTACACCAGATTCTAGTTTGGGGATGCAAATGAGTAAACACATTCCAGAAAAAGTCAATCACACAATCTCAATTTTAATTCCCTCCCAACAAAATCATCCCTTCCCCATGTACTCAAATGTTATTAGCAGTAGTGACGAGGACAAGAGGGCAGACTTGTGAGAATCAGGGGAGCTTTGCACATGGGCCCCCCAGACTCTACTACCTCTTCTTAGATGGGGGTGGAGGTATGGGGAATGTTTCAATCTCACGAATCTAAGAAGCCACATTGAACCGCACCGTTGGCTTTTTTTTTTTGAACCTGGGATTGAACTCAGGGGCACTTAACCACTGAGCCGCATCCCCAGCCCTCTTTTATAGTTTATTTAGAGACAGGGACTCAGTGAGTTGCTCAGGGCCTTGCTAAGTTGCTGAGGCTGGCTTTGAACTCACAATTTTTTTGCCTTCTCCTCCAGAGATGCTGAGATGACAGGCGGGCGCCACGGTGCCCAGCCACCTCTTAGCCTTGTCTGGAAGGTTTTCCCACTAGGGTACAGGGATTTTATTGCTGGAAGTTTGTGATGCACCTCAGGAGGTACAAAGACCAAGAGCTAGAGCTGTGCCACCAGCAGATCATAGAGAATGGGACTCTGTGCTGCAGGTGGGGACAGGGAGCCCGAGCCGTGCTGAGAAATCCCTTATTGAGCAGAGTGGGAACTGGGACGCAGAGAGGTAACAGGCCTAGGTCGTGGCCTGTCTGCAGAAGACAGACATGCGGACACAATGCCAGGGACACAGTGCATTACCTAGGGCAAGGCCGGCAGGCTTGCACAACCTCAGGGGGCACCAAGCACACAGAGCGTGATGGGACAGCTGGCCTCAGATCTGTGTAGCACTGCTGCCCCGTTCGTGGAGGGGAAGACCCAGCCTGGGCTTGGAGACAGCTGGAGGTCTGTAGGTGGAGAAGGAGTCAGAGGGTGTGAGGGTGTTCATCCCCCAGGCTTCAGGCTGGCAGTGAGGCCTCCAGTGAGGGCATCTGTGTGCCCGCGAGAGGGACAGGGTAAACGGCTGAGCCAGGACCTTGGAAATTTTCATTCTAAATTAAGTCTCCAGGCTCAACTTCTTGCCATCATAGCTCAGTCAAGAGAACTGATCTCAATTTTTTACTCTATTGGAGAAATGAAGAGAACTTTCCAGGCCTCTAGAGGTGGAATGGCAGAGTGTTTAGGTTGTGGACGCTTAACCAAGCAATCCATGGATAATGGGACAAAGCCCCTGATGAACGATACAACACTGTGGATGTCCCCACCCCAAATGCAACCCCTGAGTCTGGGGACCAGCAGACAATTTCTCAAGTCAAGAGACATTTACAAAAATAAGTGGCATGGAACTTTAAAATGCTGATGATATGGAAGGCCAACTAAGGCCAAGCACGGGGCCAGGTGAGAAGAGAGCAAAGAGACATGAGCCACTGGGTTAAGCAGATTTCAGTGATTGGGCTGCTGAGATTAGGTGACAAAAGACAGAGACTGCTGTCTTGCTAGAATTCTCTCTGGCTCTTTTCCATTTGCTTCCTTTCCATGAAGCAAATTGCCAAATTGTGAGCACCATGGCAGGGCCCGAGTTTCAAGGAGCTGACGAGGCCTTTTAAGTCAACAGCTAGTGTGGACCTGAGGTCCCAATTCCACTGGGCTGCAGTGACCTGAATCCTGCTCGTAATCACAGCATAAAGTTAGAAGCAGAGGTGGGCCCCCCTGAACTCAGAGATGAGTGTGGCCAACCCTTGATTGCTCTACTGGGAGAGACCCTGCGCTAAAGAACCCTGCTGAGCTGGGTCCAGCCTCCTGATCCACAGAAACCGAGATGGTAAATATTATTTTGAGCCATTTAAGTTCCGGGTAACTTGCTGTACAGCTATCCATAACTAATACAACCACTAAATGCCTTCTGTCACCCTGAACCGGATCCTGGAACTAAAAAAAAAAAGAAAAAAGAAAAAAAATCACTATGAAACACATCATTTAGAAAATTGGCAAAATATGAATAGGGACCGAATAAATAATAATACTATAACAATGTCAAATTTTCTGAGCAAAAGACCTCAGCCAGCTTGCTTGGGACTGGAAGCCTGCCTCCTGTATCCCTGGCCTCAGCTAAAAAAGCTGCATCGGGGAATGGGCTGGAATCTAAGGGGCCCAATTTCACCCAGAACCACCTTGTCCTGAGCTGCTCTGTGGAAAACGCCTCACCTACAACATGGGAGACTGCGGAGTGGGAAGAGACCAACCCAAACAGGATACAAAGTGGAATGTACACTATGATTCCAACTCTGCAAAAACATACCTGCCAATGGACAAACATTGGATAGGAACAAGCAAAAATGAAAACACAACTGCGTGTCTGATGATGAGAAAATGGAGTCGTACATGGGTTAAAAGCAATTTGCCAAGGTCGTCCAGCCAAGTAAGAATAGAGTTGGAATTCAAAGCCAGGGTCTATCTGACCTTAGGACTCAAGCTTTTAACAGTACTTTATCCCAGAAAATGTGGTCTACATGCACAATGGAGTTTTATTCAGCCATAAAGAAAAATGGAATTATGGCATTTGAAGGAAAATGAATGGAACTTGAGACCATCATGTTAAGTGAAATAAGTCAAACTCAGAAAGTTAAGGATCTGCTGGGAGCAATGGTGCAAGCCTGTAATCCCAGCAGCATGGGAGGCTGAGGCAGGAGGATTGCAAGTTCAAAGCCAGCCTCAGCAAAAAGGAGACACTAAGCAACTCAGTGAGACCCTGTCTCTAAATAAAATACAAAATAGGGCTGGGGATGTGGCTCAGTGGTGGAGTGCCCCTGAGTTCAATCCCCTGTACCAAAAATAAATAAATAAAAACAATGACATATATATTGTGTATTATTTATAACATATACAATTATAAAATTTCTTTTATGCATTCATTTATCTGTTACATAAAAAAAAATCCCCAAACTAAATGACGTGACAAAAATGCGGTATTTCTCATGATTCTGTGGTGCGCTAGATGGGGCGGGGAGGGGCCTCTGCTTCATGTGGCAACACTGACACCTCTCACCCTGCTGTAGTCAGCTGGCAACTGGGCGGGGGTGGGTGGGAGGGCTGGGCTGCAGAATTCCAAGGCTTTACTCACAGGAGTGGCATGTGGGTGCCTCTCTGGCCTCTCTGCCTGCTCCTGAGGAGCTGGGGCTTCCCCACATGGCGGTTCAGAGGGCCGCTGTGGAAGACTTCTTAGCAGCTGGCTCCCAGGAGGGAGAATGCTGCCTGTCCTCTTCCTGGGCCAGGAAGCCACTGAGCCAGCCCAGGATCCAGAAAAATCCTCTGCCCTGGGCCAGAAAAAATGACTGGGGCAATGATTCAAGGACGAATTCCTGGGGACAAAGGAAACCAAATGAAGAAGAGCAGGAATATGAAGAGGCCACCTCAACTGGAGGTTAAGGACCCCATCTCAGCCTCCTTTGCCCCCTAATAACTTAAGAGCTCACTTAGGGATATCAAGGATCAGAGAAGGAGGGAGAAAAACATCTCTTATTTAGCACAAAGTGTTGGATGGTATTTGCCCATGTTAAGTCAGTTAGTCTTCATAGCAACCCTGCAAAGGAGCTGCTACAGCCCTGGAAAAGAAAAGGTAACACAAGTCCTGAGAGGTGCAGTGGCTTGAACAGACTCCCACTGCAAATGTTTTGGATCAAATAACTTATTTTCTTATTTATTCAATAACCATTTTTTAGCCCAGGACTGTGCTGAGTTTGGCAATGATTTGTCAGTCAGCTCTTGCTGCAATAATGCTGCATAACAAACATCCTCTAAGTCTCAATGGCTTATAACACTAAATGTTTATTTTCCTCATTGCCAGGTCAGAGGTTTCAGGCTTTGGTGGGGCTCCAGTCTCCTCCTTATAGCTCCACATTCTCCTTGGACCAGGGGCTACCCTGGGTTATATTCTTTTTATTGATTTATTTTGTTTTTCAGTGCTGGGGTTGGAACCTAGGGCCTTGCACATACCAGGCAAGTGCTCTACTGCTGACCTACATACCAGCCTTACATTGGGAATATATTCTTCTCAAGGTAGATCACAGGAGTACAAGAGATAAACCAAACCACGTGAGCAGATTTAAAACCTCTTTCCAGCTGGTGCGGTGGCACCTGCCTGGAATCCCAGCAGCTCTGGAGGCTGAGGCAGGAGGATCACAAGTTCAAATCCAGCTCCAGCAATGGCAAGGTGCTAAGCAACTCAGGGAGACCCTGTTTCTACATAAAATAGGAAAAAAAGGGCTGGGATGTGCCTCAGTTGTTGAGTGCCCCTGAGTTCAATCCACAGTAACAAAAAATAAAATTTAAAAAAATAATAAAACTTCTTTCTAGATGACTGGCCAAAGCAAATCCTATGGCCCAAACTAACTTCACCAGGGCAGAGAAGTATGTTTTGCTAACCATGAAGCCATGGTAATGGCATAGGTAGACAATTCAAGGAAAGAAGGATCGACAGCAGCCATGTCATCTGCAACAGGGAGGAGACGGGGAGAGGGGGACACAAGAAGAGAGAAGACAACCCGAATCTGATCAAGCCTCGGAGCCTATGACCTAACCACTAATTTAAGGAAGTAGAAGGGAAAGAGAAACTTTGTTAAAATGATACCCAAGATTGATATAATCTCAACTGTGAAAACTCCTACAGATGAAAGATCCAAGTTTATCGAAGACCAGCAAATAAAAATTGCAAGGAGACGGGGAGACAGAAGAGAAGTAAGGAGAACTTAAAGATTTAAAGGACTGAAGAAAAAGAAAGGGAACCTAAGTCTTTTAAACTTCACCTTTTCCTGACACCTCAATAGCCTCACAAGCAGGCTATGGCCTCTGCCCAGTTCCTTTTCTTCTCTTCTTCTTCTTCTTTTTTTTTTTTTTTGTATCTGAGATTGAGCCCGGGTGCTTAACCACTGAGCCACACCTGAGACCTTTTTTATGTTTTATTAGAGACAGGGTCTGGCTGAGTTGCTTAGGGCCTCACTAAGTGGCTGAGGCTGGCTTTGAACTCGTGCGATCCTCCTTCCTCAGCCTCCCAAGCTGCTGTGATTATGGGTGTGTGCCACCGTGCCTGGCAAAAGAGTCTTTATCCTGTTAAGCTGTACACTGAAACACAGATGAACTAATACACCACGCAGGGTTTCCTTCCCACAACCTGAGGAGGGGGCAGAATGAGCACAGACACAGTGGAACACAGCCGGCTGCGGGGTGGTAACTGCTGAAGCTGGTGACAGGTCCCTTCTGTTTTGTATGTGTACAAAAATGTCCCCGAGGGCTGGGGTATAACTCAGTGGTAGAGCACGTGACTATCATGTGAGAAGCCACAGGCTCAGTCCCCAGGAGAGGGGGGAAAAACAGTAAAATAAATAGCCACACAGCGTGGTGCATACCTGTAATCCTGGCCCTCGGGAGGCTGAGGCAGGAGGATGGCAAGTTTGAGGTCAGATTGGGTAATTTAGGGAGACCCTGACTCAAAATAAAATAAAAAGGGCCGGGGATGTTGCTCAGTGGTAGGGTGATAGAGCACCCTGAATTCAGTCACCAGTGGTCACAAGTACCTCTATAAACACATAAAAACTCCTTAAATGAGAAGTTAAACTAAACACTGAAGACTGCCTCCTTCTTTCTTTCTTTTTTTCCCTTTTTTCTAGTACAGGGAGTTGAACCCCAGGGCCACACTACCACCACGTCACATCCCCAGCCCTTCTTATTCTTTTGTTTTGAGACAGGGTCTCCCTAAATTGTCCAGGCTGGCCTCAAATTTGCAATCCTCCTGCCTCGGCTTCCTGAGCTGCTGGGTTACAGGATCATATTGTACACCCTCATCGCAGCCTGTTCCTGTCGGCCCTGGAGAGGGCAGCGGGGCATGCTGGGAGATCCTAGGCAGGGGCAGTCCCAGGGCGGCAGCTGCCGTGTAGCAGAGGAGGGGCAGGGGCTGCACCCAGGTGTGAGGAGCCCTGGGCACACCCGGAGGGTTTGAAGCAGAGCAGGGGCAGGACACATTGGCACTCTAGCAGGTCACCGTGACTACAGAGCAGAGAGGGGCTTGCGGGGAGGCTAGCGTTAGGTCCAGGGGGGGAGCTGAAGCCTGGGCCAGGTGGTGGTGGCTGGAGGTGGGGAAGGACAGGGGCAGGGCGGGTTCTGATGTGTCAGGAGGGTGACTGATGAGGATGTGGGGAAGAAGGAGGGGGAGACCTGAGGGGGGGAGACAGCCAGCCCTGAGCTGGGCCCTTATGCTAATGAGCTTATTTCCCTGTGACAGGCCCTAAGAGGGGGATGATGTCTGTCTTAGCCTGGATCTCCAAGCCCCAACGCCTGAGGTGAAGGGCTTAGGTTCAGTCCTTCATTAGGAAGCAGCAGGGGTGGGGGCCTAGGACCAGGGGAGTGAAGCAGGAGTGTGTCACCCAAGTGGCCACCACTGGGCACTGTTGAATGAATGCGCTATCCCACCAGAGTATCCTTTAAGAAGTCACAAACTGTACCCCAGGCTGGTGGGACCCAGGGGAGAAATGGGAAGAGCACGTCCACCAGCTCCTGTCTCTCATGGGCCAATGCTCACCCAAGGGACAGAGATGGACGCCACACAGAGTCCGGTGACATCTCATGCTTTGATTTCAGCGAGGGCCCAGGACGGGGGCCAGAGCACGACGAGGGAACGCCAGGCCAGGTGCTGGGTAGCTGCGCCCTGGCTAAGCTGACCGTCTTCCATGTAGAACTAGTCACTGCTGCTGCGGTTGGACAGAAGGACAGGACAGGTTGAGAGCAACAGTGACCAAGGTGGCCTGGGACACCAGCTTTATCAGTATCCCCTCCACCACTGTCCCCATTGTGCACTAGCTGGTCTGGCTCCAAAGAGCATGTTCTTAGTCACTAGGCTGTGGCTTGGGGGCAGGGGCCCTGCACCCCCACCCCTAGGGATGGGCGTAGGGAGTCCCAGAGCCTTTGGGATAGGGAGGAAATAGAGCCCTCAGAGCAGTCTTAGTTATTGAGAAGGAACCGAGAGCAGTACTATGGTTTTGATCTTCATGTCCCCAATATCCATGTTAAAGGACTGGTTCCCCAGTTCAGATGCTGTTGGGAGGTGGTGGAGGCATAGCTGCAGGAAGTGAGGTCACTGGAAATATGACCTGAAAGGTAGTAGTAACCCATACCTTCCTCCCTCTCTCTCATTTCCCAGCAGCCGTGAGTTGGGCCTGTCTCTTACCCTGCACTCCCCCCATGATGTTCTGCCTCACCACAGGCCCAAGGGACTGTGGACTGAAACTGTGAGTCAAAGAAAATCTTTTCTCCTTTTAAGTTGATTCTCTCTGGTATTCTGTCATAGTGTTGGAAAGCCGACTAACACAGGTAGGGAAAAAAGAAGAGAGGAGAAATAATAATTATATGTTATGGTTTGGATGTGAGGTGTCACCAAAAAGCTCATGTGTGAGACAATGCAAGGTTTAGAGGAGAAATTGTGGGGTTATGAGAGCCTTAACCCAACCAGAGAATCAATCCCCTGATGGGATTAACTGGGTGGTGACTGAAGGCAGGTGGGGTGTGGCTAGAGGAGGTGGGCATTCAGGGTGTGGTTGGGGGGATATATATTTGGTATCTGGCAAGTGGACTCTCTCTCTCTCTCTCTCTCTCTCTCTCTCTCTCTCTCTCTCTCTCTCTCTCCTTTCTAATCACATGAGTTTTGCCATGATGTCCTGCCTCACCTCGAGCCCTGAGGAATGGAGCCAGCTGTCTATGGACTGAGGCCTCTGAAACCATGAGCCCCCAGTGACCATTCCTCCTCTAACGGTTCTTGTCAGAGCAGTGAAAAGCTGACCCGTCATACATTGGGAAGTGGCTTTGCGAGGCCGACTCTTCTATCCGTTCATTCAGCAAATACTTACCAGGTGCTCGTTCCATTGCTGGGTGCCGGAGAGACAGCGGGTGCCACATGTCCCTGTGCTAGGGAGCTTGCCGAGGGTGCAGACAGTACGGTGAGTGTTGCAAGCCAGGCGACCAGGACCGAGGCTCCCCGCCCGGCAGGGAGGACCTGGACTTGCTGTGGGCAGCCCTGGGCTCAGAGGCCAGTCCTACCCCTCTGGCTGGGACCTTTCTGCACTTCCTCGTCTAGAAGATGGGGCGACGGCTCACGTCACTGCCCAGGTGCTTGGCCTAGTGCCTGGCAGACGGTGTGGCAGCGGTCACCACTACCGTCATGTGAGTCACAGGACAGGGCCACTCCTGGCCCACAGGGATGCCTAACGGGTCAGCGCGTCCGTTCTCAGCCCTTCTCAGCCCTTCCGTTTCCGGGGGGGTGGACCCCCGAGACTGCCTTCCTTGGGCTCCTGTGCTCTGGCATCCTGTGGGGCTCGCCTGGGGAGGCGCAGACGGGAGGTGGCAGCGCAGTAGTGAGAGGTGGGACGTTCAGTCCCTGTCCCCGGGCAGCTCCTCCTCCCGGGTTCCAGCTCTCTGTAGCACAGGCCAGTAGCGCAGCCTCCTCCACGTGCCCCGCAGGGCTCCAGACCTCCAGCCGTAGCAAGTCCCTGACTCCTTCCCAGCCCAGGTTGTCCCTGACCTTCCAACGTCTGTCCTCTGTGCTTTGTAAGAACCTCTTAAGCCGGGTGTGGTGGCACACGTCTGTGATCCCAGTGACTCAGGAGGCCGAGGCAGGAGGATCGAGAGTTCAAAGCCAGCCTCAGCAACAGTGAGGAGCCAGGCAACTCAGCGAGACCCTGACTCTAAATAAAATATAAAGAAGGGCTGGGGACGTGCTCAGTGGTTAAGTGGCCCTGAGTTCCATCCCCAGTACCTCCCCCCTAAAAAAGGTGGGATGCTCATTCACAAATGATTAGGAACTTCAAGACAGAAGCAGCAGCAGAATATTAAACCAAGAACAGGCCTCTCCTGAGCTCAAAGCCCTGCCCAGTTGTGCAGGGGGTGGCAGGAGGTGCACAGGGCCTCGGAATGTTCTAGAAGGCAGGTGAAGAGGGCTGGGCCTGGCAGATGGAGCGGAGAGGACGTGTGTTATTTGAGAACTGCCCTTCCCTCCCTGCCAGCCCTGAGGTCCAGGGCAAAGCTGGCCGCTCTGGGCTCCAGCACTGCTGCTGCCCCTGGCCTCTGCACACGCGCTGGGCTGTGCGAGTTCTCTGAGCTTTTCTGGAACGGGGCTCCTGCACAAGCCGGTCCATCAGTTGGAGTCAGACCTGCCAGGGAGCGTCCTGGCATCGCCCACCTCCTCTTGGCTTCAGAGTGTCCTCTTCCACCTTCCTGGTTGGACACCTTGGCGGAAACATCTGAGTACAATGGAAAAGCCATCGGTGTCGGGTCAACCCCGGCCCCGGCCCTCCCGTGACCTAGCTGTGTAGCGTTGCACAAATCACTTGCCCTCTCTGGGCTTGGTTTCCTTCCTCCCACAATGAGCAGATGATTGGATGACCTCTGGTGCAGCTGAGGTTGACTTTCCACTCTCCCCGCCAACACCCCCAGCCCTGCCTTTGGGCACACCTCTCCCAGTGCGCTCCCCGCAGGGCCAACGCTGGCACCCCTTTGTTGGAGGACAGCCCTGGGCCGCCAGGACTTGCCTGGCCTGTGCTATGAGGGAGCCCTGGAAGGGCCTGGAATCTCCATCCTCCTGGGCAGCCTGTCACGTGGAGCTGTAGAGTTTCTGGCCCTGGATTAGGACAGGGTTGAGGGGTACCCCAGGCTGCTCCAGAGCAGAGCTCCTGTACCCGTGCTACTTGGCCTGCCACCCCTCTTGCTTGGCCCCTGTTGCTTCCCAAGCCCGTTTCCCCACTCCCTGCCGGCTTCCTGGGGCTAATAATCCCAGATAACCACGTCCACGTGATTCTGGACTCAGGACCTGCTCCAGGAAATCCAACCTGAGACCCTCCCATCCTGATTCTGGAATCCTGTGTGACTTGTGGAAAGTTGCTTCCCCTCTCTGGCCTCAGTCTCCCCCTCTGGAGGGACATTGGATCAGTCTACACTGAAGATCCCTGTGGTCATGGACCCGCAGCTCTGCAGTCCCTTACTCTCAGCCTTGAGCACAGGGTCCAGCTCATCTGCCAAATGAGCGAATCCTGGTATTTTTTTCCTTTTCTGGGATCCTAACCAGAAACTGGGTCAACAGGTCAGCCCTGTGGCCCTGGAGACCCCAACCTACTCTCAGCCTCTCTCCAAGTTGAGCTGGGACTTATGAACCGGTGGGATGCTGTCCAAAGATGTCATTAGGAAAAAGGCAAGGGGCCTGGTTTCCGTGGTGACCAGAATGCCACCAGGGGTTGACGAGGAACCCGGGGCCCATCTGGCTGTAATGACAGTCCTGGAACTGGACCCTGCCTTCTCTCAGGCTGGTGGGATGCAGTTTCACAGAGGGGTGGCCACTTCAGTGACCCTCCACCCTGGAGCACTCTGAACGGGTTTGGGGGCCATGCTCAGAATCACCCCAGGCACCCACCACTCCCTTCTAATCCCTCTGCCTGCGCCTCCTACACGGGACACTCGGGACAGTCGGGACAGATGGGACAGGCAGGAGGAAGGCGTGGGAGCGGCTGGTAAGGTGAGGGGCTCTTCTGCGGCGGCCCTCCCACTAGGGACACCACAGGACAGCCTGGGACCAGAGGGCCTGCGTTCACACCCCACGCTCAGTTCTGCCGTCTGAGCGTCTGCTGGGGACTGTAGTGACGGGGCCACCAGGTCCCGAATTACAGGGCAGCCAGGACAACTGGTGACTGAGATGGACAAAAATAACCCTGGGCCAGGCCGAGAGGGGGGACTCTGGCTGACACTGGGGGCAAGATCCCTTCTGCTGTGGCTCCCCCCAGATTGGTGGCCGCAGAGCCACTCCCTCTGCCCCAGTGTCTGCCTCCAAAAGCCACTTAACCAGAGATGATCTGGACAAGAAAGAGGATCTGAAATTCTATAGTGTCTGTTATTTCACTTTTCTCCCCTTTTTGGGTCCTGGTTACAAAAAAAAAAAAAAGATATTGGTAATGTTTTGAGGCCTGTTTATAAAACATGATATTGTGTCTTATTTTTCTTTCTTTTCTTTTTTTAAAGAGAGAGAGAGAGAGAGAATTTTTTAATATTTATTTATTTTCTTAGTTTTCGGTGGACACAACATCTTTATTTTATGTGGTGCAGAGGATCGGACCCAGCGCCCCGCACATGCAGGCGAGCGCACTACCGCTTGAGCCACATCCCCAGCCCCTCTTATTTTTTTTAAAGAAGAAATTTTAAATGTTTTTAAAAATGTGCTAAAAGGGCACAATAGTGAATGGAAGGCTGTCACTTGTGGAGAGAGTGGGCTGGGAGCCGGGACAGGGGTGTCCCACTGTGATCCCAGTGACTTGGGAGGCTGAGGCAGGAAGACTGCAAAAACCGAGGCCAGCCTCAGCAACTTAGTGAGGCCCTGCCTCAGTGTAAAAAGGGCTGGGGATGGAGCTCAGTGGTAGGGCAGCCCTGGGCTCAATCCCAAAACCAAAAGAAAGGAAGGAAAGAAGGAGATCAAGAATGGGCTGGGGAGGAACACGGACCCACCTCTCCATACAGAAGCACAGATTATCCTGGAAGAACTTCCTAGAAGCCAAAAGCAGCATCTGGGTGGCTGGGACCCAGGAAAGTGGGAAACTCTTCTTTTCTTTTGCTGTAGAATGATCCAGAAGATTACCCCCCAAAATGTGTAGGGGGTATCCTGAGGCATCCCTTGGACACAGCAGTTCCCTTGCTAGGAATCTGTCCCAAGAGGTAACTGGAAAGTGCACCAAGCTTCTTGCCAGAGGACTCTGCTCAGTGTTGATCATAGTCTGAACCCAGATTAGGAAAGCAAACTACATGTATCCATGGAAAACTATGTAGCTGTCCAAAAGGACAATGCTAGTCTCAGTTGATCCAAAAGACATTGGTGTCGTTATCGAGGAGCAAAGACCATATAAAACAGCCTGAGCCGCAGGTGCCATCCATGTGAAACTGTGCGTGCGCCCCGTGGCTGGTGACTTTTGGGCCCTGGGACGGCAGATTAATCAATCTCTCTCCTTCCTGCTTCTATTTCCTGATAATTTGAAAGTAGATTGCCAATTTTGTAACATTTCACCCATAAACATGTATCTCCTAGGAACAAAGTCGCCCTCCCACAGACTCCCAGAATCATCGGCACCCAAGAGCTTCATCAGTTCAACAACATCACTCAGCGCCCACCCGGGGACATTCAGATTCCTTCAACTCCTCCCCCAAAGCATTTTCCCCCCATGCAGGACCCCATCAGTCAGTTTCCTGGCTACACCTGGTTTTATGTAATCTGAACTTGTCCCCCACCCTTGTCTGTTGTGGAAGGGACTTTGTGAGGCTCAGGTCCGTTTTGCTCCCTCTGCTATTTACCACACTGGGTTTGGGGTCACCATCGGTCCTGTGTGTCTTATTCTGACTGAAGGCAGAGCCTGAGGCCAGGACTTGGGTGCAGGAGTTTACTGGGGGTGCTCTGACCCCCAGAGGGGGTGACAGGGAGGGAGGAACAACTAACGGCAAGGTGTGGCTGAGGGTGCTGTGTCCCCTTCCACAGGCACCCAGAGTGGCCCCTCAGGGGGCAGGAAGCTGGGGCGTCCCCCACCCCCCGCCGCTCCTATCTGCAGGGTCAAGGACAGCCTTGGGATCAGCCTTCTCCCCCACTGGGCTGCACCCACCAGGGGCCCATGGCATCTCCAGCTTTGGAGAAAGTCCTGGGGCAGAAAAGAGAAGTGTATACAGCAAGCTTTGCATGCATGAGGCACCGTCTGCCACAGCATGGCCGCCTTCAGAGGTTCCAGAGCACGCAACACGGGCAACTGGGACAACTGGTGTAGGGGCCTCAGGGCGCCATCAAGTAAAAGCTCTTCAAGTCCAGAGGATGGAGTCCGCCTGCCCATCTGGACCGAGGCCTCGAGAGGTGCCAGGCCTCCTGACCCCTGGCCTCTGGGGTCTCTGTCCCCCAGATGTGTCTGGGCCTCACAAGAGGGGAGACTGCATCACTTACCTTCTCCTCCTGGATGACGGAGGTGCAGCGAGCCCCACCTGGTGTGTTCCAGGGAGAGGGCTCCCCGCGGGCTACTGGCCCCAGGCTGGTCGGGTAGACTCTGAGGCAGGCTGGGAGGCCCTGCAGGCCTGGGCCCAAGGGCAGGAAGCTGGGCCTTCTTGGTGGAGACTCAACAGAGAAGCAGGGGAGGCGCTGGTGTGCCTGGGTCAGGGTCTGGCCAAAGAGTTCTCCCCAGCAGGGAGGCTGGGGTGGAGGCTGCTGGGCCTCCCAGGCCCTGAGGAATAATGGGATGGTGGGAGCCCGCCTGCCTGCTCGGGTCCTTTTCTATGGCGCCATAACTGACCATCACAAATGTCACGGTTTAAAGGAACACAAATTAATGACCTGGCGGCTCTGGAAGCCAGAAGCCCAGCATGGGTCTCCCTGGGCTGCGTCCCCCTAGAGGCTCTGGGTGAGAAGCATTTCCTTCCCTTCACCGTCTCCTGAGGGCTCAGAGCCTCTTCCTCATCTCAGAGCCAGCACCTCGCATCTGAGCACAGCCAGGAAACGCCAGGAGGGCTCTCCCCACCTCCCCTGCCACGTCCCTGGACTGCCAGGCCCTGTGCCACCTCTTCTCACCCAGCAGGCACTCTGTCCCCATCTGCTTCAACCTTCAGTGGCTTCCTCGTTCCTGAGCACAAAATCCAAACCTGAGCCAGCAATCCCACTGCTGGGCACGGGTCCCCACATCTGCACCAGCCAGGGTGCGGAATCACCCAGGATGTGGACCCAGGGTCCGTCCGGTGCCTGGGTAAAGAGAAGGTGGCATAAGTACACGGTGGGATGCTGTTCAGCCGTAAAGGAGAGCAAACTCCTGGCGTTCACAGCAACGTGGATGAACCCGGAGGACGTCGTGTTGAGTGAAAGAACCCAGGCTCAGAAAGACAGAGGTCGCGTAATTTGACTCACATGTGGAAGCTGAAGCAATCGATCCCAGCCAGATGCCGGGGCGCACACCTGGAATTCCAGCTCATGGGAGGTTGAGGCCAACGTGGGTAACTTAGTGCTCTTGTCTTAAAATAAAATAGCTGGGTGTGGTGACGCATGCCTGCAATCCCAGGGGCTGGGGAGGCTGAGGCAGGAGGATCGCAAGTTCAAAGCCAGCCTCAGCAATTTAGCAAGGCTCTAAGCAACTCAGTGAGACTCTGTCTCTAAATAAAATACAAAAAAGGGCTGGGGATGTGGCTCAGTGGTTAAGTGCCCCTGAATTCAATCCCTAGTTTCTCTCTCTCTCTCTCTCTCTCTCTCTCTCTCTCTCTCACACACACACACACACACACACACAGTAGTGGGTCTCATAAAAGCAGCAAGTAGAATAGTGACTCCAGAGGTGTGGAAGTGTGGGAGGATGGGAGTGGTGGTGGTGGGCTGGTTAACAGGTACATCATTAGTTAGATAGGAGCAAAAAGTCCTGGTGTCCTATAGCACAGTAGGGTGACTATAGAAGGGTGACATTTTATAACTAGAAGAGAAGATTTTGAAAGTTCTCACCATGATAAGCATTGAACATAACAGATATGCTAAACACCTTGATTTGGTCATTACACGTTACATACATGTAATCAAAATATCACTCTGTGCCCCATTGCTATGTGCAATTATTATGCGTCAATTTAAAAAAATCCAGACTCCTCTGCTGGCTTCTCAGCCCTGTGGACTCCCGATGCTGCCCCACCCTGTCTATTTCCTGGTCATTCCTTCCCTTTCCCGCCACCTCTCTCTCTCTCTTTTGTACCAGGGATTGAACACAAGGCATTTAACCACTGAGTCACATTCCAAACCCTTTTCATTTTTTATTTGGAGACAGTCTCTCTAGGTTGCTTAGAGCCTCACTAAGTTACTGAGACTGACTTCGAACCTGTAATCCTCCGGCCTCAGCCTCCTGAGTTGCTGGGATTGTAGGCTTGCTCCACGGTGCCTGGCTGATCATACAATTCAGTAGCTTTTAGTTCATTCACAATGTCTAGTTCTGAAACATTTCCATTATCCCAAAAGTTTCTGATCTCATTAAACAGTTCCTCCCTGTCCCCCGCCCCCGTCCCTGGTCAGCACTAGTCTGCCCTCTGTCTCTGGATTGGCCAGGTCTGGACATTTCCTATAAATGGAATCATACTGCTTGTGACCTTTTGTAACTGGCTTCTTTCACTTGGCATCATAATTTCCAGAGTCACCCATGCCCTGCGGGTGTCAGCACTCCGTTCCTTTTAAGGGCTCCATCATTTCCCAGCCCAACCAGCCTCCTTTGATTCCTAGAGGACACCAAGCTTTGCCCACCCCCAGGCCTTTCCCCGGGGCGTGCCCTCCACAGCCTCCAGCCAAACGTTGATTCTCACTGTGTTTATTGTGGAGTTTTTGATCCAGGCCTGTCTCTCTGCTGCATTAGAGGTCCCGAGTGGGCAGGGCCTGGGGCCCTCAGGGAGCAGGACAGCCCCTGGCTCTTTGCATGTGCTCAAGTGTCTTTTCTCAATCAAATGAGTGGGCAGATGGTTTTATTAGGCGTATACTAGAGATTGCAAGATTTTTATATGTCAAGTTTTCCCAGAGTCAAGCACAGTTATGGCCAGAGACATCCAAAAACTGCTGCCTGATTCTGTGTCCTCAGTCTCTGGGTTTAGGAGTCAGGGCTGTGTTCTTCCTAGCCAGAGGAGACAGAGCTAAGCCTGCTCATGGGGGCACTTCAGGCATGGTCACTGGGCACTCCTGCCAGGTCTGGCTCTTCCTCCCCCTCTGCCCCAGTGCCTAGCCACCAGGCTACATAGATGTGAAGGATCCATAGGACCCACGTGGAGAACGGGCTGCCTTGTTAACACAGTAAATGTTGTATTTTTCTGCCCTCTTGTGGTCAGTCTCATGATAGCAAGTGACAACATCCTCACCTCCCTGGTGCTATGCTTAGCGTGGCCACTAGAGGACAGTGTTATCAACACTTGCATCCAACAGGTTTTCTCACCCAACTCCAGCCTTTTAAAAAGTAAATTTCTGTATTTTAATGCAACTTCATTGAGACAGAATTCATTTACTATACACCTAATCCTTTAAAAAACATATCATTCATTGTTTGGTTGGAAAATTACCCAGCCATAAATAGGAATGAAATGTTTTGGGTGTTTTCTGGGGGGTACTGGGCATTGAAGCCATGAGGTACCTCACCAGCCCTTTTTACTTTTTATTTTGAAACAGGGTCTCGCTAAATTGTCTATGCTGTCCTTGAACCTGGGGTCTTCCTGCCTCAGCCCCTTAGTCACTGGTACTACAAGCATGAGCTACCACACCTGGCTGTTTTTAGTGTATTGATAGAGCTGGGCAAAGATTATCAAAATCTAGTTTCAAAACATTGTCATCGTTCTCACAAGGAAAACCCCCCTCCCCAAACTGTTACAGTCCTATTCCCGCTCCAGCCCAGGCAGCCACAAATCTGACTTCTGCCTCTAGAGATCTGTCTCTAGTCTGCGTTTTGCCTGTTCCGGACATTTCCCGTAAACAGATCATACAATATGTGGCTTACTGTGTGTGACTGGCTTCTGCCCCTTGGAACCGTGTTTTCAAGGCTCATCCATGTTGCAGCCTGAATCAGCATTTCACTCCTTTTTATTGCAAAACTCTATTCCATACCCCATTGTATCCACTCATGAGCTGACTGACATTTGAGCCCTTTCTCTCTTTTTTTTTTGGGGGGGGGGGGCGCTAGGAATTGAATCCAGGGGTGCTTAGCCATTGAGCCACATCCATAGCCAGTTTCTCACTAAATAGCTCAGGGGCCCCACAAAATTGCTGAGGCTGGCTTTGAACTTGGGATCCTCCTGAGCTGCTGGGATTACAGGCGTGCACCACCACACCGGGTCCCTCTACTTTTGACTGTTAGGAATAATACTCCTATGGAAGCTTATGCATGAGTTTGCGTATCTTCAATCCTCCTGGGTAGATACACCATGCATCTACACGTAGATATAACTCTACATTTAATATTTTTGAGGCACTTTCAGACTTTTGTTCTCATAGTGGCTGCTCCATTTACATTCCTAGCCACAGGGTGTGATGGTTCCAATGGCTCCACATCCTTGCCAACGCTTGGATGTTCTGTCGTTTTTATTTAGCCACCCTGCGAGGAATGAAGATGTAGACCAACGTGTCCTTCTTCACACTACGGATCTTGAAGTGTTCCCTTCCTGTTTTCATATGTGTTGATTAGTTGGGTTCTCAGACTTTTGGATCTTGGGCCACTGTTACAACCTTAAAAATTTTTAAGGACCCAAATATTAATCAACTTATCAAAAAGTAACAATAATTGAGATGCTGAGGCAAGGCGACTGCAAATTCAAGGCCAGCCTGGACCAGTTAGTGGGATCCTATCAACATTAAAAAATAAAAAGGGCCAGGAGTGCAGCCCAGTGACAGAGAGTCCCTGGGGTCAGTCCCCAGAACCACAAAAATAAATAAATAAAATAAAAACCAAGGAAGACTGTCTTAATAGAACATTGGTCTTTATCTCTACTTCTGCTTTTAGTCTGTCGCAATTTATTGGGTTTTTTGGGCAATTTATTGTTTCAATTGAACAAAATCCAACTTCACACAAACACACAGTTGGGAAAGAGGAGTATTTTAAGACTCTTTTCGGATGCTTGTAGCTTGATGCTGCACCAAGTTTCTTAAAAGATTGGTTTCTTTACCTTTTTTAAGATAGTTTTTTAGTTGTCGGTGGATCTTTATTTTTTATTTATTTATATGTGGTATTGAGACACTAACCCAGGGCCTCACACATGCTAGGCAAGTGCTCTACCACTGAGCCCCAGCCCCAGCCCCAAAGATGTGTTTCTTAAAGATTGGTTGCCATGAGGAATCCAGAAGGACATGGTGGGCATTGTGTGCTCTGTCCCATGACAATGCATGCCCCTCTCTTGTCCTTTGAGTGGATCTTTTACCTGACCCTGGCCTTACAGCATCATGTTTCAGCCATCTGGAGAATCTGAGATCATTAAATCACACGGATATTCCAAGAGATGACTTGAGAAAACGTCTGTCTGCAAAAGTCTGTCTCCATGAGTCAGGTGGTCGGTTAGTCATTCTTCCAGGTAAAAATGGCGCTCCCTGGGCAGAGGCCAGTTCAACTCTGACTCTAACCCGCAGCTGAAGTGCTTCCTGCGCACTTCCTATTCTGTGTCAGTTAGCTTTCTGTCACAGTGACCAAAATACCTGGCAAAAAAACAGCTTAGAGGGGGAAAAGCTGATTGTGCTCGTGCTGTCAGAGGTTCAGTCCATGGTGGGCAGACACCACTGATCTGGGCCCAAGATGAGGCAGGAGAACCATCTTGGTGGAAGGGCGTCGGGGAAGAAAGTGGCCCCACTCATGGCGCAGGAGAGGGAGGAGAGGGGCTGCAGGTTAGATGGGCCTCTCCAGGGCAGGCCTCCTAGCCACAGCCCCGGCCACAGTGACCACCCAGTCCATCATCCATCCTAGATAGCGTGGGCTGATCGATTTGTTTGCAGGTCTCACAGTCCAACCATGTCACCTCCAGACATTCCTATGTAAACAGGAGCTTTGGGGACACCTCATATTCCAGCTATGACACATTCCCTCACCAGAACACCCAGACACACAGACTCAGGGGCTCAGACGCAACCAAAGTGCTTTTTTACGACATCTTGGCATCGCGAGTGTGTCTCTGCAGAACATGGTGCCACCAGCCCTGTGTGGGGCCACCAGCCCTGTGTGGGGCCTTGCTTCTGCTGAGGTTCCAGTAGTTTCACCAGAGTGGCTTCTGAGTCATCAAATGTCCTCACAGTGAAAAGCCAATACTGTCTTCCTACTGTCAGGAAAGGCATTTAGGGACTCTAGGAGAATGTACCCATGACACATTCAACTGCAAAAGTCAGTAAAGTGCCCCGACTAAAATATTTAAAGAAAAAATATTTAAAATATTTAAAGAAAAAAATACAGGGCTGGGTTGTGGCTCAGTGGCAGAGCGCTTGCCTAGCATGTGTGAGGCCCTGGGTTCGATTCTCAGCACCACATAAAAATAAATAAAAATAAATTTTCTTCCACAACTAAAACTATATATATATATATATATATATATATATATATATATATATATATATATTTTTTTTTTTTTTTTAAAAAGAAAAAAAAATACAGAGAAAGTCGTAATTTATCACAAACCTACGTGCCTCTTGATAGCAGACTTGAAGTTGGCAGCCACTTATGTCACAGGTGCCCGCCACACACATGGATGGTCTTAAGGAGTCTGTTTGGGGACTTGAATCACAAGAAAGCTGCTGGCAGGGCTCTGATTTTCTTTCTTTTTTCTTTTTGTGGCTGGGATCAGCCCCAGGGCCTGGCGTGTCCTCCACCGCCCCGCTACATCCCAGCCCAATGTCATTTCTTTGAAATGGTTAAATCTCTCGGTGAAGGTTCGGTGAAGGTTCGTAGCAAACAAAGTACAGTCTTCCACTCATTTGTGTGCCCAGAGTATGTTTCAAAATCTGCACAAGAAAGAAACAAACAAACCCCAGCACAGTTTCCTAGGTAGGAAAGGAGGTTTGGTGGCTGACAGAGTCTCTGAAAGGCCATTGGAAACCAGGAGAGGACACCTGGGGGAGCTTTTCTGTCTCTGGGAGCTCTGAGCACTCCACAGTGCGCCACCTTCCCGGCCTCTGACCCAAATGCTGGCAGGGCCACCCGCATTGCTGTACCCACCCAAACGGACTCACCGAGTACCCCAAATGCCTCTACCTGCTGGAGCCCCTTGGACTACCCTTTGGAGCCGAGGACCTCTTGCACACCATAGACCCCTTGGTGGGTAATTGAGGCAGGAACCCCAGTAAGCACCCTGCAAGGTTCAGGCCAGCCCCTCTGGTGGCCCTGGCTATGTCCACAGCCCTGGGCTGGGAAGGCACTGGCCTGTCCACAGGCGCTTGCTGGGGAGGTCAGACAAGCATGCTGAATAGAACCTGTCTGACCTTGTCTTCAAGAAGCTGCAGGATTTCAGGGCCTGGAGGACCTGGGACAGCTAGCCACAGTAGGGGATGTAGTATCCAGACTCCTGAAACTGCTCTCAGCCTGGGGACCAGGCGTCCGCCAGGACCAGCCTCATCTCTGCAGGGCCCTGGATGGCGCGGTGGCCTCTCTCCTCAGGGCCTCTGCACATGCTCTTCCTCCACCTGGAGCCGACTCCCCTACCTGACCCCGTCTGCCTGGCTAACCTGCCCCCACTTCTCACCTTAGATACTGCCTCCTCCAGGAAGCCCTCCCTGACCCCTGGAAGACGCTGCAGGCCCTACTCACCAGCCAGAATTTCCTCTCCCTATGCTGGTTTGTGGGGCTCTCTCCCCAGTAGAGCTGGGAGTCCACAGGGGCAGGACAGTTTTAGATCTCTTGACTCTGCCCAAGGCAGCGCTGATGACCACAGTCCACACTCCTCACAGACTGAGTCCTAAGGAGAATGAATGGAACCGAAGGCCGAAGGTGTTGGTGCCCCCCAGGGACTAAAAGGGGCTTCCTTGGGGAAAGTCAGGGGAGACGAGCTGTGGGAAAGGGTGTGGCTGAAGAGGCCGGGGTATGACACCCAGGCTCTTCTCCCAGAAGAGGAAGGGTCAGGTTCCCATGCCTGGCTCCTGACCAGAGTGTGAAAGAGGAAGACTGTGGAAAGTTCTCTCATGGGCAAAGCACCCTGTTTACGGGCACCCGAAGAAAGTGGGTCCCTGGGGGTGGGAGACAGGGGATCCCGGGTCCTGGGTCAGAGGATGAGCCACCCATGGAGGCGGGAATGGGTTACAGAGGCAGGGATGGTGTCAGGTTATGGCACAAAGAGAGGGAAGAGGGCTGAAGAGAGGTCAGGGCCAGGCCCCAAGGAAGTCGGAAAGTGGCCTTGACTTTCACCCTGAGGAATGCACCTCCAAAGGAGGGCGAATGAGGAACCCTCAACAGTGAAGGGCAAGGGTCTGAAATGTCTAACATGCTGGACCTACAGCACCATAGAGCCCAGCGTGACATTTCTGGGAGCAAGGACAGGCTTTGGCCTTGTAGAATTTTTCGTCTATGGAGTCTCGGCGTCCCTGACTGCAAAATCCCTCCTGCATGTGCTGGTCCAGGCTCCAAGTTGCACACTGATGCAGTTCTTTGGCTTCAAACACTCAGAGCAGAATCTCAGTGTCAAGAACTCAAAAGAGCTCCTGTGGGCCATCTAAGAACTTGACTGTGTGTCACCCTGCAGGAAAGTGACCCAAATAGTATGTGTGATACTAATCTTACATTATTGACAACTAAACTGAAGAAAAATTATTTGTGTGTGTGTTGAGGGGGCGGGTTCTGGGACTCAAACCGGTGAACCTGAGGCTGGCCTCAAACTTGAGATCCTCCTGCCTCAGCCTCTCCAGCTACTGGGATTACAGCTGTGGGCCACGGCCCCTGGCCTCTGTGATGCTTTCCAACACCTACCCGGCCTGGCCCCCAGCGGATTTGTGTTAAGATGCCTTAATAAGGCCTGACTTCCTTGTTATAGGGGTTAGGCCTGGGAGGATGCAGAGAGGGAGGATCCAGACAGGGAGCAGAGGGGAAGCTGGGGCTTGGAAGCAGAACTGGTCATTTATAGCATTAATATAAAATTCCTGAGTGTCTTCACCCACTCATTTTAGAGCTGGGAAACAGAGTCCCAGTGCAGGAGACTTGCCAGAGAGCCAGCAAGGGCCTCTTGGGGTAAGGAAATGGGCAGGGGTGAAATTCAGGCCTCGGGGCTCCTTCCTGTCTCAGGGTGAAGGTGGCATCTTGTGCTGGGCCTTGTTCTTAGCACCACACTGGGTCCCCCATTCCACAAACAAGGAGACTGGGGCACGTGAGAAGGAGGAGCTCTTCCAAGGTTCCTGGTCTGGATGACACTGGCTCAGGCAGGCGGGGCTCCTAAGAGAAATTCCCTCCTAAGAGAGAATGCCCAGCCGAGCTGGGAGACCAAGTGGCATCTTGAAGCAGGTGTCCCCAGAAGGACCAGATAATAGAAGCAGGGGCGGTGGCGGGGAATGTCACAGCAATTTTAGAGTCAGTTAACACTCTGGAAAGGTGCGCGACGCGATGGCAGCTTGGTGTTTGGACTGTCACACCACTCTCTCGCTTCCAGTGCCTCCTGCAGGACGCGTGTGCTCCCAGCACGGGTCTAAGCCCACCGCCAGTCGGCCTGCGGTGGGGGGGGGGGCGGGGGAGGCTCTACCCGCAGCTCCCTCCCGCGCTCCGCTGCGCCCCGCCGCCCCCGCCCCCGCCGCTGTCCTGGAGGTTGCTCCTCGGGTTTCCCATCCTCTTTCGCTTCTCCTTCTGGGGGAAACTAAAGCTCGGGCTGCTAGGATTGCATAAAGCTGCATTTCGAAAGCGGATGGGGACTGCGCGCGTGCCCCGGGTCCTGGGGCCGAGAGTGCCTTGTGCAACCCGGGAGTGGGGAGCAGAGGGCGTGGGCGCAGGGAGAACGGGCCCCGGCCTGCCGCAGCCGATTTGGGTTAAGATGCAGTCAGGGTCTGGGGTCAAAGTCAGGCTAAAGTCGCTGTTGCCGCAGGAAGGAGGGGCGGTGCGGCTGGGCACGGGCACGTGGAGTAGGGAGGGCACTGCTGAGCGGCTGGCAAAGGTGGCTGCTTTTTGTTGTTGTTGTTTCCGTGGTGTTCACCTTGGAGAAGTTGAACCATACGTTTTTCTGTATCCGTTTTATTTCATAATAAAAAAATTTTTAGAATATTCAATCAGTTAAGTTGCAAAAATGAGACTCTAACAACTCTTCAATCCCCCCCCCCCAACACACACCTTTTTAGTTCTTATTGTGGTGCTGGGGACAGAACCCAGAACCTCACAGCCAAGGTAAGCGCTCTGCCACCGACCGGCGAGGTATAAAGTAATTTCTAGATTTTTAGTGTTGGCAACTAGCAAATTGTTTTAAAATACCAAACAAAACGCCTTCACGTTCTGCTGCATGTCAAACGAGTCCTTCGGGGATCAAATTCCATGGCTGGCTGGTGGGGTCTGCCTTAATAAGGCCTGACTTCCTTGTTATTTTGGAAATCCCAAGAGTGGTGACTTGAGGCCCTTCAGTCACTTATAGCATTGGGACCCTCCCGGGAGATATTCCCCCAAATAGGAGGCTTGGATGGGGGCCGATGGGCAGCTAGGAAGCTAGGGTCGTCTTGCTTTTCCTTCTTTCAACATGTTACATTTGTAGTTTCTGTTTTTCTCTCTCCCCTCCCTCCCTTCCTCTCTTCTTTCCCAGGGCCTCACTGGTGACAGACAACCCCCCATCACTGGACTACACCCCCAGCCCTCTTTTCTTTCTCGATTTGTTTGTCTTTTAACAAATAAAACGGAGAAGGACATGGTAGGGAATTTTATTTTTAAACTGGGAATTGAACCCAGGGAACTTAACAACTGAGCCAAACTCCCAGCTCTTTTAAAAAATATTTTATTTAGAGCAGAGTCTCACTGAGCTGCTTGGGGCCTTGCTAAGTCACTGAGGCTGACTTTGAACTTGAGATCCTCCTGCCTGAGTCTCCTGAGCCTCTGGGATTACAAGTATGCACCACTGCGCCTGCGTAGGGAATGTTTTGACTCTAGAGCTCCGCTGGTGAATAGGCCAGTTCCCAGCTTCCCTGGAGCTAACAGTCTAGTGACAGAGGTTGACAGATAAGTGGGAAAATGAATGCATAACCACAAATTGTGATCAGGGTACTGACCACCTAGAGTCCAAGTGTTTGTATACATGCACAAATATACATAAAATTATATATTAGGTATATGTAGGCTTTTTTTAAATAGAAGGATCATATATAGTATATGATGTTCAGTAACTTGTTTTTCTCCATTAAATATGCATCATAGGAAATTTCACAATTGGCACATGCAGGTTACCTTGCTGTGTTTTATGGTTGCATGGTGTTCTACTCTACAAATTTGGAGTTGAGGCATCAAGGAGTCTCAGGAATTCCTGGAGCACCTGTGGTCTGAGGAGACCCTCCTTGTGTTGGTGATATAGTGGTGAGCATTGCTGTCTTCCAGAGACATCCTTGGGGTGACTGGGGAGTGAACGGAGGGGCATGATGGAGAATGTGGCTGTGCATGGCTTTCAGCAGAGCAGCCCTGCTCAGATGTGGGGTCCTCAGCCCTTGTTGCACATAAGAATCATCTGAGCACCTTTAAAAGCCATTGACTCAGCATCTCTGGGAATTGTGAGCGAGTGCCTTTTTAAAAAATGTTTTAGCTGGTACAGTGACTCGGGAGGCTGAGGCAGGAGGATTGTGAGTTCAAAGCCAGCCTCAGCAACTGTGAGGCCCTAAGCAACTCAGTGAGACCCTGTCTCTAAATACAAAATAGGGCTGGGGATGTGGCTCAGTGGTCAAGTGCATCTGAATTCAATCCATAGTACCCCTCATCTCCCACTTTTTTTTTAAAAAAAGTTCTTCCAGTTTCTCTAAAGGGGCAAACTAGGGTTAAGAAATACTGGGCTATCTGGGTACCATTTCATATTAAGATATTGAAGTCCACTGATCTTGTAAGAGAAAGTGGAACCCCCAAGAATCCTGGGGAAATGCTGCATGAACCCTATCCCAAGTGAGGAGCCAAGCTGGCCTGGACCAGAACTTCTGCTGTCCCCCCAGGACTCTGCCATCAGTTCACTCTGTGTGTGTGATTTTCACGCAAAATTCTCTGCTTTTGGATTTGGAGATCATGGAGTAAAGATGGAAGCATTTTTAAAAAGTAAGATTTATATTACTGTTCCAATTATTAAGGCAATACAGTCTTTTTAAAATTTTTTTAATGTTTTTTAATTTTTATTTTTGGTTGTTCAAAACATTACATAGTTCTTGACATATCATATTTCACACTTTGATTCAAGTGGGTTATGAACTCCCATTTTTACCCCGTATACAGATTGCAGAATCACATCAGTTACACATCCATTGATTTACATATTGCCATACTAGTGTCTGTTGTATTCTGCTGCCTTTCCTATCCTCTACTATCCCCCCTCCCCTCCCCTCCCCTCCCCTCCCCTCTTCTCTCTCTACCCCCTCTACTGTCATTCATTTCTCCCCCTTGTATTATTTTTCCCTTTCCCCTCACTTCCTCTTGTATGTAATTTTTTTAACCCTGAGGGTCTCCTTCCATTTCCATGCAATTTCCCTTCTCTCTCCCTTTCCCTCCCACCTCTCATCCCTGTTTAATGTTAATCTTCTTCTCATGCTCTTCGTCCCTACTCTGTTCTTAGTTACTCTCCTTATATCAAAGAAGACATTTGGCATTTGTTTTTTAGGGATTGGCTAGTTTCACTTAGCATAATCTGCTCTAATGCCATCCATTTCCCTGCAAATTCTATGATTTTGTCATTTTTTAATGCAGAGTAATACTCCATTGTGTATAAATGCCACATTTTTTTTTATCCATTCTTCTATTGAAGGGCATCTAGGTTGGTTCCACAGTCTTGCTATTGTGAATTGTGCTGCTATGAACATCGATGTAGCAGTGTCCCTGTAGCATGCTCTTTTTAGGTCTTTAGGGAATAGACCGAGAAGGGGAATAGCTGGGTCAAATGGTGGTTCCATTCCCAGCTTTCCAAGAAATCTCCATACTGCTTTCCAAATTGGCCACACCAATTTGCAGTCCCACCAGCAATGTACAAGTGTACCCTTTTCCCCACATCCTCGCCAGCACTTGTTGTTGTTTGACTTCATAATGGCTGCCAATCTTACTGGAGTGAGATGGTATCTTAGGGTGGTTTTGATTTGCATTTCTCTGACTGCTAGAGATGGTGAGCATTTTTTCATGTACTTGTTGATTGATTGTATGTCCTCCTCTGAGAAGTGTCTGTTCAGGTCCTTGGCCCATTTGTTGATTGGGTTATTTGTTATCTTATTGTCTAATTTTTTGAGTTCTTTGTAGACTCTGGATATTAGGGCTCTATCTGAAGTGTGAGGAGTAAAGATTTGTTCCCAGGGTGTAGGCTCCCTGTTTACCTCTCTTATTGTTTCTTTTGCTGAGAAAAAACTTTTTAGTTTGAGTAAGTCCCATTTGTTGATTCTAGTTATTAACTCTTGTGCTATGGGTGTCCTATTGAGGAATTTGGAGCCCGACCCCACAGTATGTAGATCGTAGCCAACTTTTTCTTCTATCAGACGGCGTGTCTCTGATTTGATATCAAGCTCCTTGATCCATTTTGAGTTAACTTTTGTGCATGGCGAGAGAAAGGGATTCAGTTTCATTTTGTTGCATATGGATTTCCAGTTTTCCCAGCACCATTTGTTGAAGATGCTATCCTTCCTCCATTGCATGCTTTTAGCCCCTTTATCAAATATAAGATAGTTGTAGTTTTGTGGATTGGTTTCTGTGTCCTCTATTCTGTACCATTGGTCCACCCGCCTGTTTTGGTACCAGTACCATGCAATACAGTCTTAATAAATAACCACCCAAAGATCTAGGCAATTCACACACACACACACACACACACACACACACACACAAAATAAATAAATAAAAAATAAAAAAAAAAAGTCCAAACAATCTGTAGACCTGTGAAGAGGATTGTCACCAAGATTTAAAGAAACACAAATTAAGCCAGCAAAGAGACATTTTCCCACCTTATCTCACTGGCATGGATGAAATTTTGAATGCTGCAAAAGTGTTGGAAAATGGGTGCTTCCCTTAAACTCATTCCTGTACCATCTTCTACAGAGAATTTGATAATACAGAGTAAAAGCATCAGACATGCATTGTTTGCCTTAGAAATTCCACTTCTAGGAAAAAACATGTGCCAGGATATATGTTCACTGCAGAGCTCTATGTCATGATTAAAATAATAAGAAACAGAGCTGGGGCTGGAGTTCAGGGGTGAAGTGCTTGCCTAGCATATACAAGGCTTTGGGTTCCATTCCCAGTGTCATCCCCACCCCCCCAAAAATGGGGGAGGAGAATAGCACCAAGGTCTAGATAGAAGGGATTTGTTACCCCCCACTCCAAAAAAGATTTTGCCTCCCACAGTGGGACATTAAACAACCATCAAAAGGAACGATGCTGTTAAATGTAAATGACATGGAGAAATGGATATATTACACGAAAAAAATGCAAGTTTCAAAAGTGCATTTGGATATAGTCCCATTTTTTTGTGCAAAAATACACTAAATATATGTATATTTGTATGTATATATACATATATGTGTATGTGTTTAGATTTGTATATTTGTGTGCATATGTGTATGTAGGTGTGTATATAAGTGTATGGTGTACTAATGTTTATGTATGTGTAGTGAAGACGATATTGACTGTTAATGCTGATATTCCAGCAATCAGAGGCATTACAGAGTTTCTTTCCTTTTTACTCTCATATACATCTACATTGTTTAATATTTTTTTTCTACCAGAAAAATATTATAATCAGAAAAAAGTGAGAGCCAGGCGTGGTGATGCATGCCTGTAATCCCAGCAACTCAGGAGGCTGAGGCAGAAGGATTACAAATGCAAAGCCAGCCTCCGAAATTTATCAAGGCCTTAAGTAATTTAGCAAGACTCTGTCTCAAAATAAAAAATAAAATAAAATAAAAAGGGCTGGGGGTGTGGCTCAGTGGTTGAGTCCCTGGGTTCCATCCCTAGTGTAACAGTGGTCCACTTTATACTTTGGATATAGCCCTTTCTTCTCTATCACTGAGACTTAGTTTTTAAATAGACATGTTTCTTTCTCCTCCTCTCTCCCTGATCCTCCTTAATCTCTCCCCCAGCCTAATCTCAGGGAGGACCGGGTTTCCTTTCTTCACCAGCCTAGGCAGAGTGATCTGTCCTTGAGCACACACCCACCATAGAAATGAAATAATCCAGACTTTGGGGAAGGCACTAGAAGATCTCAGAAATGACTATCTCCCCAATTAACAAGTAGATTACAACTCTGAACAGAGAACTGTGGAATGTGCCCTTGAACCACCTCTTTAAAAGCCCCCTGCTCCCCTTGATGGGCAGAATCACAGCCTCTGGGACAGGAATCCTCTGTGTTTCTCCTTTGCTAGCAAAACAATAAACCTTCTTTTTTCTTTTTCTCAAAACCATGTCTTCATTATTGGATTGACATCGAGGACAGGGACCAAGCTTTCCATATCACTAGTACCTCCCCTGTCAAAAAAAAAGTAATGATATTTTCCTACCTGACCTGTGGAGCTCCTCCAGTCTTTACCTTTCTGACTTGGGTGGTGAGAAGCATCTCTGTACCTTATGCCTTCTTGGCCTTCAGTCTTGGGACCAGTTTCCAGCAGTCAAATAACTAGACTAAAAGGAAGCAATGCATCCAAGTGCCTTGCTACTGCTCACCAGATGGCCCTCTGCAGGGGTGAGCCCGTCTCCACCACCCCGCTCTGCACCCCCCCACCTGCCCCAGCACCTGCCAAGAGGTAACTCTCCATTTCATTTTCTAGTAATGCCACTTTCTTTTTCTTGGGGCCCTAACCAACCTTAGGGCCTTTCAGCAACTAATAATGCTTACCTTTGACTCAAACTGGATACCAGCTGTCACTATACACCTGTTTTCTCTAACAGTTTTCCCCTGTTTCTCCAGAGCCCCATCACCAAAAGGGTGCTATTCTAGCTGTTCCAAACTCAGGGGTGAGGTTGGTCATCTGGAGACCCAGGGGTGGGCAGGGGAATGCTAGGCTTTCTGGATCTGATCATCGGCCAATAGGCACAGAATTATGAGAGAACTGTATTTTTCTTTTTTTTTTTTTTTTTTGGTGGGGGAGCTTACTGGAGATTGAACTCAGGGGCACTCAACCACTGAACCATAACCCCAGCCCTTTTTGGTATTTTATTTAGGGACAGGGTCTCACTGAGTTGCTTAGTGCTTCTGTTGCTGAGGCTGGCTTTGAAGTGGAGATCCTCCTGCCTCAGCTTCCTGAGCCACTAGGATCGCAGGCATGCACCACTGTGCCCAGCCTGTATTTTTCTTCCTTATATTTTTGTTTTTGAAAAGTTTTCCCAGTGAGTATCCCTTTAAGAATCATGAAAAGGGAGCTGGGGTTTAGGCTCAGTGGTGGAGCGCTTACCTAGCATGTGTGAGGTGCTGGGTTCAAATCTCAACACCACATGTAAATAAATAAAATAAAGGCCTATCAATAACGAAAAAAACAACATTAAAAATTTTTAAAAATCATGAAAAAGTCGGGCACAGTGGCTTATATTTGTAATCCCAGTGGCTAGGGAGGCTGAGGTAGGAGGATCACAAGTTCAAAGCGAGCCTCAGCAACTTAGCAAGGCCCTAAACAACCTAGCAATGCCCTGTCTCAAAATTAAAAAAAAAAAAAAAAAAAGTTTAAACACAGGATTGGGTATGTAACTCAGTGGTTTAGCATCCCTGGGTTTACTCTCCAGTACCACAAACACAACACAAAACAAAACAAAACAAAAATACGTTTTTTTTTGTTTTGTTTTTTAAATATTTATTTTTTAGTTGTAGTTGGACACAATACCTTTATTTTATTTATTTTAATGTGGTGCTGAGGATCGAACCCAGGGCCTTGCACATGCTAGGTGAGCGCTGTACTGCTGAGCCACACCCCAGCCCTCAAAATATGTTTAACTGACAAGAAACGTAAACAAATAGTTTAACAATTGAGACTTGAAGGGGAAGGACCGCTTCTGCATCATGGATGGGGCCTGGGACCTGTACTCAGTGTGTGGTACGCAGCAGGTGCTCAAGGCGGTTGCTGAATGAGTGTCCATGAAGCATTTATGGAGGCTGCACCGTGCCCTTGGCACGGCCTCAGGAGAAACAGCAGCACCATCGCTGCCCTCATCAGCCTTACACGCAGGTGAGCTAGACAGGTAAGTCCGCAAGTGCTAGAACGGCAGGGAAGGGGACAGAACAGATGACAGGGGATGGGCAGAGAGTGAGAAGTGGAGGCCATTGGGCCCCGGGTGTCATTGAGCAGATTCAGGAATGGGTATCTGCAGGATATCTGCAGGAATGACCTGAGGGTGTTCAGGGGGACAGTGAGCTCCATGGTGCCTGCCTGTCATCCCAGCGGCTCAGGAGGCGGAGGCAGGAGGGTCAAAGCCAGCCCCAGCGATGGCAAGGCCCTAAGCAACTCAGTGAGACCCTGTCTCTAAATAAAGTACAAAAAGGACTGGAGGCGTGGCTCAGTGGCCCTGGGCCCCCGAGTTCAATCCCCACCCCAATAAAAGGGAGGGGCAGCAAAAAGGGCCACTGGAGACAGGGGAGCAGCAACTGGTACCATCTGACCGGCATTTCCTTTACTGCTGGAGATGGAACCCAGGATGCTGTATGCGGAGCACATGGCATGTTCTACCAGTGAGCCACACCTCTAGGCCCTGATGAGCATTTTTTAAAAATCAATTCAACACCACAACGATCAACCTTTTTTCCATCAGTACCCTTTAAAACCATTTGAAAAATTTAATCTTTTTTTTTTTTTGTTTTAATTGCTGGGGGTGCTGGTCAGGTGTTCTACCACTGAACCACATCCCAAGCCTTAAAAAAAAACTATTATTTTGAGACAGGTTCTAAGTTGCTGAGGCTGGCCTCAAACTTTCGACCCTCCTTCCTCAACCTCCTGACTAGCTGGGATTACAGGTGTGCGCCACCATGCCTGACTTATCATTAATTGAAATTTGCAAACAAGGCATTCTGTGGCTTGCTCTATCTTGTAAATATTCTTCAAATATATTTTCACCCAATGTTGGGGCGGCAGATTCAGTTCCTTTGATTCGAGAAGCTGGCCGCCACATCTCACCCTGTCAACGGCAGTCAACCAAGGCAGGTCTTATTTCCCATCAGAAAACATGTGTCTTCATTTAAAAAATTCAAATTAGCATGCATGCCTGTGACAGCCTTTCCACTTCTGAACCTTTTCTGGACTGAATAAATGCTGCTCTTGCTGATGGACCAGGCAGTGGGGGGATGGGGGGGATACGGACAGACTTGGGACAATGACAGGAGGCGGGAGAGGGGCACCACTATGACTGGGGTGGGCTGGGCGGGGCAGACTCCCTCACCCCCCAGGACTTAGGCCTGGGAAGGTGAAGGAGAGGGAGAGCTTGTGGCATCCACACCAGGCACCATGATCATGGCCACGGTGAGCCAGGGGACTTACAGGACACCACTGAGGCCACCTGCTGAGACAGACGGTGGCCAGGACTCGGTGGTAGCAGTGGAGGTGATGAGAGGGGAGGTATTTGTCTTCTCCCTGTGTTCTGTGGCCTGACACCTTTCTTTGGGAAGGTGACTGATCCCAGGCTTGGTGCTAAGAGCCGAGGTCTAGGAATGTGAGGCCCAGTCCCACCACTAGGGAGCTGTGTGACCTTGATGAGCCACTTGTCCTCCCTGGGGCCCATTTGTCCCATAGGAAAAGCTCGCCTAGTCTTGCCTCGCCCTCGGTGCCGGGCATTTGGAGCTGGTGAGGACATGGGCTTAGGAAGGGCCAAAGTGCCGGGCCCTGGGAGGCTCTGTGCCTCCAGGGCTTAAGGTCCTAGAGGCTCAGGGGACTGAGGTTCAAGGACTCAGGAATGGAGGGGTCAGTTGGCCAGTTAGGGTTCCTGGGCATTGTTTGAGCTGCACACTTGAGTGCTGAAGGAGTGAGTGGCTCAACACACAGGGCAGGGGAGAGGCAGACAGCGCAGAGCTGCTGACCGCCGCCCCCCCCCCCCGCCCTCCTCTTCCTCCTCCTCATTGGTGCCTCTGAACTCAAGTTTCCCCTTTGGCCGTCACTCTGTGTCCAGGACGATTTCTGAAGGCATGGTAATGAGGGTCTCATGGGGAAGGTACAGACCCACTACGAATCTGGAACCCTACAGTGTGTAGGGTCTGTCTGTCCCCAGGGGCTGCAGGACACAGAAACCACACACACAAACTAGGCCACACACCGTGCCAGGGTAGGAAACCTTTTTAAAAATCCAATAGTATCTGTGTCTATTAGGGTTTTGTTACTTTAAAAACCCGTCTTAAAAGAATTGCACACACCTGTGATCCCAGTGACTCAGGAGGCCGACGGGGTGGGGAGAGGAAATTGCAGGTTCAAGGACAGCCTTGGCAATTTAGTGAGACCCCGTCTCAAAATAAAATTAAAACAAGGGGCTGGGGATGTAGCTCAATTGGATTCAATCCCTAGTACTGGAAATAATGAACAAACAAACAAAAAAGAAACAGAATTCGTTGGGTTTAAGTACCTATTTAAGCACCTATCTGGGCCAGGTGCAGAGGTACATACCTGTAATCCCAAATACTTGGGAGTCTGAGGCAGGAAGATTGCAAGTTCAAGGCCAACAGGGGTAATTTAGTGAGGTCCTATCTTTTGGGGGTAAATACTAGTCCGTGCCTAGGAAAGTCTATTGTTCTGACAGTGAGATAAGGACTTTAAAGAATGTGATAATGAAAGAAATGAGACAGAAAACTGCCACTCCCTTGTCTCCAATCTTTAGGTGAGGATCAAAGCAGAGTGACTGTTGGGGCAGGCCCCAAATGGCTATAGATAGGCTCCTTCACAGAGGTTTCTGGCCGACTGTGTTCTGTTTTGGGTGTGAAGTCAGGAATCAGTATTGTTGTGATTAATCAAGGCCATAAACACTCTGACTCAGCATGTCTGCTCAAGGTCATAAACATAACTTGTGAGCATGCGCCCAATGATGTAAACAGTTGTTGGCAGTGTGCCTTTCTTGTTTGGCCTGCATATTAAAAGGACCCATGGAAAAGACTCAGGGGCCAAATAAGGGCTAAAATGGAACTGGCTGGAGGCTGAAGCTGGAGGCCAGAGGCTGGAGGCTGCTGTCCCCTCTGGATAGAACAGGTCTACTGTCCCAACTGCACCTTACACCTTTTTCCACCTGCTGGGACCCTGAATCTGTTTCCTGGGTTTGAGCCCTGCATGACCGTGACCTTGGTTGTAAAGTAAAGCACACACTCGTAGAACATCTAAAGCAATGCCCCTGTGCAGCAGGCACACAGCATACCCTACACGCTCCCGCACCTGTAGGCGAGGTACGGTCCTCCATTGTATCCCAGCCCACTGCTGCAGAGGAGCACACAACGAGCAGTAAAACGTCCAAAAAACTTTCTGCTGAGTCCTCCAAGACCTTCTTTTGGGGGTTGGTAAACAGTATGCATGAGGCGTTTGCAGCCCTGGGGTTGAAGCAGTGGCATGTGGCTGGCAGGGTCCCCAAGAGGAGTGTGTTGGGTTGACTCTGGAGTTGGTAAGGGACATGGTGTCTACAGGGGGAAGTCCTGGGTTGGCCACAAGCCTCCATGTGGCTTCAGGTGGCTTCCTGACTGGAAGGGTGGGGACCACTATGTGTGTATGGGGATATCCCAAAAATGTGAAGAGGGGTGCAGCAAGTGTGCAAAGCAGCATCCAAATTAATTATGGAAAAGAGGAACGAAGGTTGCCACAGCATGGTGGCCGGGAACCTGCTGTGAGCATTCAAGCTAGCCACAGACCAGAGTCCGCCACAGGGCTCAGCCCTGCAGGGCACAGGGAGATTGAAACTAGAAAAAGAAGAGCCAGGAGCGGTGGCGCACGCCTGTAATCCCAGGGGCTCTGGAGGCTGAGGCAGGAGGACCGCGAGTTCAGAGCCAGCCTCAGCAAAAGTGAGGCAGGTGCTAAGCAACTCAGCGAGACCCTGTCTCTCAATACAATACAAAAAGGATTGGGGGTGTGCTCAGTGGTCAAGTGCCCCTGAATTCAATCCCCAGTACTTCCCCCACCAAAAAAAAAAAAAAAAAAAGCCCATTTAGCACAGTCCTCCAGCAAGGAGGTGCTGTTGTGGCATTTAGAACTTGCAGATAAACACCTGCAGGTCCTAGTGCACCATTATTCTAAATTAAGGGGACATTGCAGACCCAGACCTGTGTTAGGGCAACGCTGACTACTAAGAACGGCGGCCCCTGGGTGGGAAGCCCACTCAGCGAGTCCACTATTTCCAGTGATTCCAGAGTAGAGTTGGAGGATGAAAACATAATGGAAGGTGGAGTGGTAACGGTGCAAAAAGTTAAAGACCTAGCAGGAGTAGCCTGAGGGAGAGGATCCAGAGCGCTCCCTGCCCCAGAGACATATTTACATACCACCTGGAGGCTCTAGACCCCTGCAGAGCTGGTGGAACTGGGGTCAGGTTTAGGCAGAAAATGAAAGAGTCCTGTCGTGGCTGCCCTGCCCCGCTGTGGGACACCAGAGCAGGCGGTGCATCGTTAAATGGTCTAGAACTGGCTCTAATGGCTTCAGTAACTGCTCCCCCTGCTGTACGTCAGCGACTTTCTGCCAATACCACGGATGAAAGTGCAGGGTCAATACTAGGTTGGCTGCTTCTTGCCACTCACAATATGTGGCCAAATTCAGGAGCCATTCCTATGCCCATGCACCTGGGCCACTACCGAAGAACACAGAACTATCTGTGGGAACTAGGATTAAAATATGCTATGTATGGCAGCCTTTCCCAGGATATGACTTTTACTGCCCAGATGAGGGACACAGTGTTTGAACACAGCTCCTCCGTCCGTGTATGGTGCTCTGGTATCAATATTATCCCCATCAGTGGGGCGGCCCCTGCAGCAAGCAGCACAACTGGTAGTTGATCTTGGAGAGACAAAGAGATTGCAGCAGAAAATAGGAGTCCGTAACACCCAGGCAGACTGGAAGATCCTCTTCTAGTCTCCCACGAACAGATGTGGGTGGACTTCACAGCAGATGAAAGGAGAATAGATAAACCATCTAATGCTACCTGGTACAGTTTTGCAAGTATTTGCCAAAGGAAAAAAGGTTTGGGCTATTACTTCTTAATAGGAAAAAGGAAAAGGAGCTGGATATGGAGGTGCACGCCTATAATCCCAGCAGCTCAGGAGGCTAAGACAGGAGGACCGAAAGTTTGAGGCCCAACCTCAGCAATTTAGTGAAGTCCTAAGCAACTTAAAATTTCTTAAAACAAAAAATAAATAAATAAAAAGGCTGGGGATGTGACTCGGTGGTTAAGCATTCTTGGGTTCCATCCCTGGTACCAAAAAGAATTGGCAGTACATTGGTCTTCAAAAAATATTCAGAGTAACAGCATTGGTGAGTTATACTGTTGAGTATATACTGTTGAGTTATACGGGGAGTTGAGTATATACTGATGCTTTGTCATCCTGACAAATTCCCAGGCAGGTTCACTGCTAGTGAGGGGTAAGGGAGAGCATAGGGACAGTAAGAATTCGAGTTAAAATGCTCATGCTGCTGTTTGGACACCTGCCAACCATCCACTACCCAGAGTTCATAGCCCCCATTCCTGAATACATTATAGGTATTGGCATCTTTTTTGAGCAGGGTACCGGGGATTGAATACAGAAGCACTTGACCACTGAGCCACATCCCCAGCCCTATTTTCTAATTTATTTAGAGACAGGGTCTCACTGAGTTGCTTAGCACCTCGCCATTGCTGAGGCTGGCTTTGAACTTGAGATCTTCCTGTCTCAGCCTCCCTAGCCCCTGGGATTACAGGTGTGCTCCACTGTGCCCGGCTAGGTGTTGGTATCGTATGGGGTAAATGCCTACAAACTACAGTAGGGGAGTTCCATTTGAAGAGCTGGGAGGTCACCTGTGTGTCAATCATAAAGCCAACATTGAGGGGCCATGCAAAACACCCTCCTGATGGCTGGATGGTCACCACCAAGCAATGCTGGCTCCCTGGTGGCCATGAAGAGAGAACGGAGACCACACATGAATTGGCTAAAGTAAACATAATCCACCTAACCTATGGTCTTTTTAACTCCCTGTTGGCTGATAAGAAGGCGGGGTGGAACTTAGCATGCGACAATGGAGCATAGGGATGTAATAAGGCCTTGTGCGGCTGTTTGCAACATATCCACGTTCTGGAAGAGCACAGCTCTCAGTGGGTAACTGATCATGTACGCTACCCCTTGCTAGCACCTTCTTTAGCACAGATGACCTCCTAAGAATTGAGCCCTATTTGCCTTCCTGTGGGAAAGTGGAAGAGGACTTTGACCATGTTACCTCAAGGATTATCTCCATCGTCCCACCTTGTGTCACCCTATAGTAATGAACCTGGTCCCAACTTCCACTGGTAAAAATGTTTGCCTAGTGATCACATCCGATTCTCTTTCAGTGTTCACCCCCATGCTTTTGACTCATTTGTAAGGGAGAGGATGGGCGGGGAACCCTGCCGAGGCTCTATACTGTGGCTTATCAGTGAGATTGCTGGGTGTTATTTTGTTGGGTAAGACAAAGGTTATGCCTCGGGCTGTGATAAAGTTCAGGCATTTCCACTTTTCCATCCAGTAAAGCAAATACAGCAATTTGTGGGTTTCTGGGTTAATGGACGGCTTTCATTCCTCCTCTGGGTCAGTGACTATGACCTCTAGATAATTCATGTAGGAGGGGTACGGTGTGGGGCTGGGCTGACCGCCTTATTGAAGATTTAATCAGGCCAAATGGACAATGAAACGGGAACAGCCCCCCAAAAAACTAGACACGTGGAAACCCGCTGAGTTTACCATCATGTCACTCCATGGATGGGGGCTTATGGCAGCAGATTAATGGACACAAGGCCCCTATTGAGATTTGGTCACAGTTATGGAACAGAGTGGAAGAACATTGCGGCCTGTTGGAAAAATAACTGTGAGCTATTTATGTCACCCTTCTTACCACCAGGCCTGTCACCAGAGAGGCATCAGTCAAGACTGTACAACTGACAAACATGGGGTGGCTGGAGGAAGCCCCAGCGGAGGAAGTCACCCCTTGGCGACATTGGAGATTGCAGCACACAGGCCAAAAGACCATGTGGCAGGTGTGACGTGCAGGGCTGCCCATAAATGTTTGTGATGCTGTTGCTGCACGGAGGACTGTCTTGCCTGCTCTCAGTGCTACCCAGGACAACTAGGTGCCAACAGGGTTGTATCCAAGAAGGCTATGTCCCTCTTCAGCAATGGCAGATGGACTCCATTGGCCCTCCCCTGCTGTCAGAAGGGGTCAAACAGGCATTGACTTGGGTGGACACAGTTACAGGCTTGATGTGAGCCTTCCCTAGCAGAAGAGCCAACCAGAAGGAACCAGTTTGGTTAAGGGATCCACTTGGCTGAATGCCATGCACGGCACATCACTTTGTAATGAAAAGTGACCAAGAAACCCATTTCACAGGCCATGACCTACAAGAGTGGCTTGAGACCCGGACACATTACTGTTGTAGGACAGACTAGGCTAGGAATTAGCAGGAAGCAGGCTTATTGGCTGCAGCCAGGTCCAGAGGGGAAAAAAGCTTTTGCTACAATTAATCAACCCCTCTGAACCCCCGAGTTCAGAAAGTTCTAGAACTTCATACCCAGTGTGTAAGGGGAGGGGCTCAGAGTCTCACAATCTGCAGAAGTCCACTAACAGTAGGTTTTTTCCTACTGTTCTGAGCAACCAATTCAGGCCAAGGACACTGTGGAAATCAGTGCCTGGGAAAGGAAGTTCTCCTCCCCTCCCCTTGTGCCCACCAGCTGGCTTCCAAGGATTTGACCACTGTCCTTTGAAATGCAGACGCCTCTGTGAAGGCCTTGGGTTGGTCTTTCTTATTGCATTTTGCTTCTGTAAGAATATCCCCCTCCTGAAAGTTCTTGTGTAGAAATTTTGCTGAGAATCTAAGAACAATTTCGTGAGGGTCATTGGAGAAGCTTCATGAAGACTTTCTGTGGAGGAGGGGGTGCCACTACATCATGGACTTCCCACCCGCCGTGCAACCCGACGGCAGCTGGATGGGTTGAAAGAATGAATGTCCTGCTGAACAAGCCTTAAGAGTGCCTCTGTGCAGGGGGTGCTGCTCAGCTGCCTGGGCACGGAGGACCCTAAATGAGAAACCTAGACATCAGCAGTCTACAGCTGTTTCTGTTATCTGGCCCACAGCCATCAGCATTGAGTTTACAGATAAAGGACTCTTCCACTGAGCATTTTCTTAAGCCAGTCTGGGGCACAAATAACAACATATGTTGCTGGCCCCTCAAGATAGCACATTGGAACACGGAGCATTATGGGTCATGGACTGTACAAGGAAGTCCCTACTGGTTTGCCCTACTGACCCCTTGAGGGGAGGGAGAATCTCTAAACTTATAAGTAAAGCCTACTGTGTTGGGAACCTGGTCCTCACAAGTACGGGTGATATTATCCTTGGGTGTGTCACTTTAAGACAGTTGTATATCCGGGAGGTGTCTTATTCTCTCCGTACCTCTGAAGGGCAAAAGGACAGGTTGGCACGGTGCACTTGCCCAGGCAAGCCTACTGGGCAAGCTGCTTTACTAACACACGATCGTACAGTGGCCTGTCTACTGCCTCATGGAGCTGATTTGTGATTACTGGTGTCTATTAAACGTTTGCCTTATTCTCCGTGGGCTGGCAATAAGAGACCTATTCCTGGACTGAGTAAAGGAAGCTGCACATCATGCCAGCCACACTGACTGTTGGCTCTGCCCAGAACGCCCTGTGACTGCAGCACAAGGACTTCCCTGGGCAGTCCAACCTACAAATGAGACAGAACAGACTTGGATAAAACAGAACTGGGCTAAAACTCAGTCTCTCATGCTTTAACCCAAGTGTCTAAACAAATGTTGCTGTAATTCCCTTCCCAAGCTTGCTGGTAGGTTCTTGTCCTCTGTCCTGCTGTTGGGAGATATGGATGCAGGGTGTCTCCAGAGCCCTGTTCTGAGGGCCTCCCTGAAGACAGGAGAGGATTTGAGTTTGTGCGAGACATAAAGGGGCTTCTGAGGTGCTAAGGGTGTGGAGTGTTGGGTTAGCACCCATCAGTGCCTAGGAAAGCTGGCTGTTTGGGCAGTGAGATAAGGACACTAAAGAATGTGATAATGAAGGAGAGGAGAGGGGACGCTGGCCACTCCCCTCTTCCCCAATCTGTAAACGAGGAGTAAAGCAGAGTGACCTTGGTTGTCAAGTAAAATACTGTACTCACAGAACGTCTAAGGAAATCCACGGGCACAGGGGCACACAACCTGCCCTAGACATTCCCCTGCTTATAGGCATGGTGCATTCCCACTGGCCAGCACCTAGGAGTGCGTGAAGAATAAAATGTCCCAAACTCTCCCTTGAGTCCTCCAAATTCTTTCTTTGGGATTGGCAAACTTTATGCTTGGAGCATTTGCAGCCCTGGTTGAACACTGTGTCAAAATAAAAAAATAAGGGTCTGGGACTGGGGCTTAGCGGTAGCACACTTGCCTAGCATGTGTGAGGCACTGGGTTCAAGTCTCAGCACTGCATATATAAATAAATGAAATTAACATCTATCAACAACTAAAATAAATAAATAAATAATAGTTAAAAATGAAAAGGCTGAGGATGTAGCTTCGTGGTAGAGCACCCCAGTTCAATTCCCAGTACCCCCACTTACATACACAGTACCTATTTAAGTCTTTTAAATAATTCCTTTATAATTCTGATTAAATGAGCAACTGTAAGTTTTAGATTATTATGATATATTTGACACCCTATATTTCTGTAACTAGAGATGTGTATACATCTGAGGGCTAAATATGCAGTGTATCAGAGCTAGGTCTAAACACTACTCAAGAGTTTGTAAAGGTAAGTAAGGTATGTAGGTTTAACACATGTAAGGTAATGGATAAGTGCTCTCCTTGGTATAATAGGAAGCAGTTTGTTGTTGTACATAGGAGATGTACTTGCACATCAGGTAATAAGTCTATTTGTTGCCATTTGCCCTGTTTCCTAAACTTAGAAGAGTTCTAAAGTTATATTTGAATTTTTGTCACTGCCATTAGCCTTGCAAACCTGTTATAGGTAGACCCACATAATTACAGCAGCCATGGATTCAGAATTGTACTTAAAAGTAAAAGTTAAGTGTTTATCGTTTTGTGTAGCTGTGATTCTAATCATTACTGCCTTCTTTGTAGGTTCTTTTTTTTTTTTTTGTACTGGGTATTGAACTCAGGGGCATTCAACCACTGAGTTACGCCCCCAGCCCTATTTTGTATTTTATTTAGAGACAGGGTCTTTAAATAAAAGACTTTTTATTTAAACTTCAGCTTTTTCTGAGGCTGGCTTTGAACTCTCGATCCTCCTGCCTCAGTCTCTCAAGCCTCTGGGATTACAGGCATGTGCCCCACTGTGCCTGGCTCTTTGTATGTTAAACATATTTATGTTCCTCAAGTGTATAAGCCTTTTAAAATACCAAACTTAGGAAAGCATTTTACTATGTTGGTGTCCTCCAAACTAAAATCATTTGTGGGGACAGCCTGTTTCAGATTTGTGTTTGTGTGCTCCTAATTGTATCATCTTTGAGCACAGATGTGCCCAAACCCTGGGCATTTCAAACTGTGCCACTGTGACAATCACAAACCAAATATGTTTTTGTTCTTGTTAATTTCATTTTGTACTTTCCTTGTAAAACTCAACTGTTGCCTGTTTGTGTTTTGCAGAAGTAGAACTTTTGAACAGAATAAACTGTGTCAATTTGAGATAATAAGCCACCACCTAGAAGACAGACAGGACTCCCAATATTAATACTGAACCCAAGTAAATGGAATCAGTTACAGTAAAATACAAAAGCTAAAATAACTACCCACACTGGAAGACTGGTGGTAGTGACCTCTGAGTGTTCAACAACCGAGACTTGGAGACCAAGGGCAAGGAAAATAAAAGGTCTAAGGAAAAAAATAGCCAATATTTTGACCCTTACACTCCAAGGTCAGCCAGGACCCAAGGAATTATGGGACCTCTTTAAAGCCCTACAACTGTGGTGAGTCACCAGACCTCCCAAACAGGTGGATTGTGTGGAACCTAAAACAGGAAACCAGGGACTGGGGTTGTAGCTCAGTGGTAGAGCACTTGCCTGACACATGTGAGGTACTGGGTTCGATCCTCAGCACTGCATAAAAATAAATAAATAAAATAAAGGTATTTTGTCCATCTACAACTTAAAAAAATTTAAAAAAAAAGAAAGAAAAAGAAAACCGGAAACCAGCCAGTGTACATTCTGCAAAGAGGATATTCATCGGAGAGGGAATGCACCTAACCCTTCCAAGAGAAGCCACATGGTCAGCAAGACCCTGACTCATCCTGGCAGGTGGCCCAACTGGTAGAGGAATAGTCTGAAGTAGCCAAGAGGCTTCTAAAAGTAACCCCTGAGAAGTCCCAGGTGGCCTTAACCATAGAAGGAAAAGAGATTATGTTGGGGGGTCAACATAGAGGTCACCTACACGGTCTTCAACACCCAACAGAGAAGAATAACCACAATGAATGTACTAATGTTAGGGTAAAATAAAAATCAAGGACCACTCATGCATGAACATTTAAAAAGGAAAGACACGGTCCCCTTAAATGTGATTGGAGATGTTCAGTTGTGTCAGCCCTACCAAAAGGAAAATAGGGTCTATTCCTAAATGCCTGATAATAATACCTTTAAAAGAAACTGTCAAATCATAATCATAATTTTTTTTATACTGGGGATTGAACCCAGGGACTTGGCCACTGAGCCACATCCCCAGCTCTTTTTATCTTTTATTTAGAGACAGGGTCTTGCTAAGTTGCTTAGTGCCTTGCTAAGTCGCTGAGGCTGGCTTTGAACCCACAATCCTTGGTCTCTGGAGCTGCTGGGATTACACTCGTGTGCCATTGTACCCAGCCAAATGTATGTACAAATCATATGTACAAATCATAAATTTGTCCTGAGATAATTTGAATCTGATCTAACAGATCTGCTTTAAAAAAATAGATTATGAGATGTATACAGATAGACTATTAAAGATATATACCTAACTTAAAAAAAAAAGTAAACCTGGAACCGTGGTACACACCTATAATTTCAACTACCCAGGAGGCTGAGACAGGATGATCGTGAGCTTGGGTTAGCATCAGCAATTTAGTGACACTTTATATCAAACGAAAAAATAAAAAGGTGTGTGGGGGGGTAGAGCACTTGCCTAGCATGTGCAAACCCCTGGGTTCAATACCCAGCACTGAGAAAAGCAAAAAACTGCGCGTGCTCTTGCACACACACACACACACACACACACATACACACACATACACACAGACTAAAGCCCAATATTGTAAGCTTCAAAGCTGTGCATACAATTCCCAGAGAGGTGGGGGTTTGCAGGTAAGAGAGTGCACACTGGGCTGAGTGGGAATCTGGGTTCGTATCTTTGATCTTCTGCAGGGGTGACCTTGGGCAAGGCCTCTCACAGTCACCCATTCCCCACTGGTTCCGTAGGGGCAGAAATCTCAGCTAGTCTGGAGCTCCTGAAGAGCCTTGGTGGTCATGTGGGCTGTCTGCTGGTTATGAAGAACTGGGGCTTGGGCTCCTTTTCTCTGCAGGTAGGACCCATGCACCATGGGTTCTCAAACCTGTGTCATTGGCTCCCTAACCCATCATGATGCTTGGGGACATTGGTGGGTGACCAGATATCCCTGGTCACTCTCCAAAGTGTCCTGTTTAATCCCAGAGGCTCAGGAGGCTGAGGCAGGAGGATCGCTAGTTCAAAGCCAGCCTCAGCAACTTAGCGAGGCCCAGTCTTACACACACACACACACACAAAGGACTGGGGATATGACTCAGTGGTTAAGCACTGAGTGGTTAAGCACTCGGGTTCAATCCTGGATACAAAAAAAAAGGGGGGGGGGGGGTCCTGGCAAGGCCAGGTGTGGTTCCATCCCTAGCACTAGGAGAAAAAAAAAAGGTGTCCTGGTGAGAATGATAAATTAGAGTCACCTCCTACCATAGGTTGTAGGACCCTCCTCCATCTCTATCTCTGAGGGATGGCCCAGGGATGGCCAAAATCCAGCACAATCCAAATAGGAGGGAATTTGAGAGAGTAGTAGCAGGTCAGCAGAGGGGCCTGCTGGGACCTCAGTTGCCCTCAAAAATGAAAACTTTTCCAGAAATACAAGCCTCCACCTGCCCGGTGTGGGGGTGGGGAATGGTGGCATGTGAGTTTCCAGCTCTGCTAAGTGTCCTTGTCCCTACAACCCACACCAAAGCTTGATGACCACCCCTCCTCTTATACTGGGCCAAGCTCCTCAGGCCTCCAAGATTAAATGAAATTCTAAATTAATTTTTAAGCAGATTATCTCTAGGACAAAACACCAGACCAGTGGAAAAAGATTTGCCCAGGGAGCCAGGAAACTTGGGGTCCATCCCAGCTCTACCTCTTGCCAAATGGACTTGGAAGAGTCTCTTGCCCTCTCTGGGCCTCAGTTTTCCTTTCTATAAAAGAAGGCCATTGGACTAAGGGTCTCTCTGAGGGACTGTAACTTCTATTTTATTTTACTTTATTTTTGGTACTGGGGATTGAATCCAGGGGTGCTTTACCACTGAACTACCTCCTTAGCCCTTTGAATTTTTTTCATTTTTAAATTTTGAGACAGGGTCTCACTAAGTTGCTAAGACTCTCACTAAGTTGGTGAGGCTGGCCTCAAATGTGCAATCCTTCTGTCTCAGACCCCCAAGCCTCTGGGATTACAGGTGCATACCACTGCACCAGGCTATAACTTCTATTTTAATGGGCGTTCCTGTCTCAGGGCCAAGCTGTCCTCAGCCCTGCCCTGTAACTGCCACTCCAGAGCTCCAGCTGGGCCCCAGGAATCCCTGGCCCATTTTCTTTTTGGGAGTGTGGGGGGAGACTGGGAATTGAACTCAGGGCGCTCAACCACTGCCGAGCCACATCCCCAGCCCTACTTTGTATTTTATTTATTTTATTTGGCATTTAGGTCTTACTAAATTTCTTAGGGCTTCGCCTTTGCTGAGGCTGGCTTTGAACTTGTGATCCTCCTGTCTCAGCCTCCTGAGCTGCTGGGATCACAGGTGTGCGCCACAGCGCCCAGCTCTCTTGCCCATTTTCTAAAAGTAGTGGCATGTGGCTTGGAGGCTCTGACATCTGTAGCCGGGCAGATGATCCTTCTAAGTCACATGGCTCATACAGGACCAGGAAGTGGCCCAGAAGGTCTGGGAGGGCCGAACCCTATGGCTTAGCATCCGACGGGAGCACATGACCCAAGCAGCTGCAGGCTGTGGCTCTCTCTAGGCTGTGAGCCCAGGTGGGGACCCGAAAGCCCTGGATGAGAGCCAAGGGGCTGGGTGTGTGCTGGGAGGATGGGCGCTGGCGACATCTGCCCCTGGACTCCTCTGCTTCAAGTGAGTGAAGGTCACCTCTCTCCTGCCGTCAGCTCTCATGCCGCCTTTTAAAGTCCAGGAGGAGGAAGGGTTGCTACTTTACTCTCTGTTTCCCCACACCTCCTTGGTGGTTGAGGGCAAAACATGTACCATTTTGGCAATCGGGAAAGCACAATCTTGTGGGTTTTTATTTTTTCAATTATTTGCTGTACTGGGGATGGAACCTAAGGGTGCTCTACCACTGAGCCACACCCCTAGTCCTTTTTTTTTTTTTTTGAGACAGGGTCTGGTTAATTGCCCAGGACCTCACTATGTTGCTGAGACTGACCTCGAACTTTCTGTCCTCCTGCCTCAGCCTCCCGAGTCACTGGGATTACAGGGCTGTGCCATCACACCTGGCTTTCTATTTTTTAACCCTGTTCCTGGGACCAACAGTATTCCTCACTCTGTTCATCAAAGTTTTTTATGAAGAGCCTGGTACTGGGTACTGCAGGGAGTAGCAAGTAACGAGTCAGCCAGACCTGGCCCAGCCCTGTCATTTCCTAGCTGCACAGGACATTCTCTTGGGAAATCACCGAGCCTCTGTGAGCCCCAGGTTACATATAAAACTGGAATAACAATAACAATCTTGTTGTGCACCTCGCCTGTGCCGGGTGCTGTTCTGATCACTCAACCTGTAATTAATCATTCAAACTCTTAAGAAAGGTACTATTATTGGCCCTATTTTGCTGGTGAGGAATTTGAGGTGCAGAGAGCCTAGACGTTTTGCCCAGGCCATGCAGCTTGTAAATGGGGGAGCTGGGATATGAGCCAGGTATCAGACCTCAGGGCCTGGAACATCCTGCCTCTTGACTCATCCTTGACTCTGGAGATTTAAATGAGATGGAAAATGTAGAGCCTGGCCCTTCTGCTCATTCCTGCCAGGGGGAGAGACAGCCTGTGGAAATAAACGCCCAGGAACATCAGATACCCTCTACCCAGGAACATGGAGCTCCAGAGCGACTCTGTCAGCTGAGGGCCCAGAGCTGGGAGGGCCTGGACAATGTGCGCCCTGGCCCATCCCAGTCCCATCAGGGAAGGGCCCGGCACAGCTAGAGAGGGCACTGAGCTCAACTCCCACAGCTCAGTGGTGATAAAGGAACCAGAACCAGATCTGAGTCTTTTTATTTTGAAACAGGGCCGTGCTACGTTGCCCAGGCTGGCCTTGAACCTGAGATCCCCTTGCCCCAGCTTCCTGAGTACTTGGAATTACAGGCTGCACCACGGTGCCTGGCTCAGGTCTGGGTTTTCTCAGAGCCTTTTCCATTGATCACCACCTCCTAGGCCACAACCCTAGGCCTTGGGTCTGCAGGGGACAGGCTCAGCCATCTTGAGACCGATACTGTCAGATGCGGCCTTATCCATTGCTGGGCCGGTCATGGGAAGCTTTACAGGTTGTAGTCAGACCAGAGGAGGCAAGAGCCCAGATTGAGAGCAGCACAGCAAACGGGTCAGCCGCTGGTATCTAGAGGGTTGGTGACGGTGTTGAGGGTCTTTCTCCTTCCCTCAGTGTGGACATTACTGCCACCACAGTCACGGCAGATGCCCTCACCCTGCTACCAGGCAACGGGGTCTAGGAGTAGTTACATCTGAGGGCGGTTGTCACACCTGTCTAGGAGGAATGAGGAAGAGACTAGAGAAAACTGCCACTTGGGCTGCACAGGCTCCGGGGTAGTTTCCTCCACTTTCTTTCTTTGTTTTCTCTTCATCTTCTCTTCTTTCTTTTTTCTTTTGGTACTGGAAACTGAACCCAGGAGCACTTAACCACGGAGCCATAGCGCCAGCCCTCTTGATTCATTTTTACTCTGAGACAGGTTCTCATTAAGTTGCTTTATGTCTCATTAAGTTGCTGAGGCTGGCCTCAAACTCGCAATCCTCCTGCCTCAGCCTCCCTAGTCACTGGGATCATAGGCGTGCGCCACCACGCCCAGCTGCCCTTTCTAATAAATAAGAGAGAAACAAATCCCCCACATCATCGTGGATTCTGACCTCCTCCTCCTGGTTCCTGTTTATGGAGTGCTGACTGGTATGCAGCCGGCCCTCAGGGGGACACATATCTACCCCATCTCATTCTCATAACAGTCCTATGAAGAAGGTGTAATTATTTCCCCATTTTCTCTGGATGAGAACACTGAGGCTTGGTCATGTGCCCAGAGTCTCACGGTGCAAGGGAACAGCTGGGATGTGGACTCTGATTTAGTCTGTCCCTTGGTATGTTATAAGATCTAGATTGTTCAAGGAAAATATTTTTTGTCTCTTTTTTGTTTTAAACAGGTTTATTGAGAAATAACTCACAATTTATCTTTTTATTTTTCTCTGGGCATTGGGGATTGAACCCAGGGTCTCTCTCATGCTAGGCAAGTTCTCCACCATGAGCTACACCCCCAGCCCCACAATTCACAATTTCAAGAATACAATTCCCTGCCTTTTAGTATATTTATATTATTGTGCAGACGTCACCACAGTCAACTTTAGAACAATTTTAGATTATTGCCCTCAAAGAAAACCTGTACCCTTAGCTGACATCCCCAAACTCCCCAACCCTGTTGCCCTAGACAACCACTAATCTACTTCTGGTCTCTGTTGGATTAAAGCCAGTTCTGGACATTTCATATAAATGGAACCACAGAATAGGTGACCTTCCATGTCTGGCTTCTTTCATTTTTTTATTCATCTGACAACCTGAGTCTATACTTAAATCCTTTTTTTAATATTTATTTTTTAGTTGTAGTTGGACACAATATCTTTATTTCTTTACTTTTATGTAGTGATAGGGATCGAACCCAGGGCCTTGCCCGTGCTAGGCGAGCGCTCTACCACTGAGCCACAACCCCAACCCTATACTTAACTCCTTTTTATCACCAAATTAAATCGAATTGTTTGGATAGATCACATTTTGCTTGTCCCTTCATCAGTTGATGGACAGGGGGCTGTTTCCACTTTGGGGTTAACATGAATAACACATGCGATACACACTCATGAACCTGTGTCTGTGTGGACACATGTTGTCAATTCCCCTGAGTGTGTGCCTCAGTTAACTGGCAACTCTATGTTCAATCCATACATATTTTTTTAATGCTTAGGATTGAACCCAGTGAAACAAGGTTTCCAGCCTCTGCTACTGTAGAGTTGCAGAGATAGAAGATTTATTCAAGTGAGAAGAAAAGAGACAGAGCTCCCACAGGGCGAGAGGGGACCTGATAGGGGCGGCCACTTAAGTGTACTAGGTAAGGGGCTTATGTAGCTATAGGGTAGGGGCATCCTCAATGTCTATACCAATCAGGTCTTGGAAAAGTACCAATGTTATTGGTCAAAAAAGCCCCCCAGTTACTCGTGCCAATCAGGTATTGGGAAGGGTCACTCCCCATCTCCAGGGCTGCGCTTGAACGTGAGCAGTGAGCAGATCAGGGTACCACGTGAACTGGGCATTCTCCAAACAGTGGGTTCCCCCCCCCGGGAGTTCCCAAGACCCGGATTCCCTGCCTAATGGCTCGAACACCGTCGCTCGGTGGCCCCCACAACCCATTTCCTTAATTGCCTGCCCGTGCTCCTGTCTACCCTATCTTGTTCAGCAGGGGCACTACCACTGCGATAGGCCACAAGCCCTTTTCATTTGTTTCTTTGGAGACAGGGTCTCACTAAGTTGCTGAGGCTGGCCTTGAACCTGTGATCCTCCTCCCTCGGCCTCCTGGGTCACTGGGATGACAGGTGTGTGCCACGACACCTGTCTACGTGGAGCCTTGGAGACTGTTTTCCACAGTGGCTACTCCATTTTATTCCCACCAGCAGCAAAGGCGGGTCTGACCGCTCCACCTCCTTGCCAAACTGTCATGGCTTTTGGTTTTTTGTTTTTCTTAATCATCCTTTTGGTCTCAGCCATCCCATTAGACGTCAAGTGATTTTGGTTTGCATTTCCCTGACGACTAAGGAAGTTGAGTCCCTTTTCACAGGCTTCCTGCTGCAGCAGCTGCTCCTCCTCCTCCTCCTCCTCCTCCTGATCCTCCTGCTCCTCCTCTTCCTCCTCCTCCTTCTCCTGCTCTTCTTCCTCCTCCTGCTTCTCCTCCTGATCCTCCTGCTCCTCCTTCTCCTCCTCCTCCTTCTCCTCCTCCTCCTTCTTCTCCTCCTCCTCCTCCTCTTCCTCCTCCTCCTCCTTCTTTTCCTCCTCCTCCTCCTTCTCCTCCTCCTCCTTCTTCTCCTCCTCCTCCTTCTTTCCCTCCTCCTCCTCCTTCTTCTCCTCCTGGTCCTCTTCATCCTCTTCCTCCTCCTCCTCCTCTTCCTCCTCTTCCTCCTCCTCCTCCTCCTCTTTCTCCTCCTTCTTCATCTCTTCTTCTCTTCCTTTCGTGCTGCTGGAGATTGAACCCAGGGCCTCAAGCATGCCAGGCAAGCACTCTACCACCCAGCCACACTCTCAGTCCTTGGCTGCTTTCCCCTCCCCTCCCCCAATGGTTTTAATCATCTTTATTTTTAAAAAATGGGAAATAACTTCACATGGCTTGACCTCAAGTCTGAGAGTATGCTCAGTGGCAGAGCACATGTTCAGCATTCACAAGGCCCCAGATTCAATTCCCAGCCCCCAAAGCAACCTATGAAACCAAACGAAAAGAAGAATCTTTTGAACTCAAGGATGTTTTGTAAAAACTCTGAATTTTATCCTGCCCTAAATCCTCCCAGGGATATTCAAAGCAAATATGATACAATAAATAGACCTTTAAACGTTGTTTCTTTGAACACAAATGAAATGTGTCAAACAACTTGTCTATACTTTGATTTCCCCAGTACTGGGAATTGAATCTGGGGCTTTGTGCGTGCAAGGTAAGAACTATACCTATGAGCTGTATTTTATGTTCTAACAGGGTCTCACTATGTTGCTGAGACTGTTCTCAAATTTAGGATCCTCCTGCCTCAGCCTCCCAAGGCACTGGGATTACAGGCGTGCACCACCACACCTGGCTCTGTGGTAGGGTTTTTCATGGAGATGCCAGCCCTGTCCAGACCATGCTTCTGGCTCTGAGAGCGGGTGGAGTCAACTCCAAGGACAGAGGAGGTGGTTTGATGAGAACCGACTTTGTTGTTTCCTTGAACAGCTCATGAAGGAGTCAGGTAATGCATGGGCTCCTTGGCGAAGGACTCGGGTCTCAAATTCAAACTGTCAGCTGTGTTTGGAGGCTGCTCGAGCCCAGGAGTTTTGGGCCAGCCTGGGCAGCATAGTGAAACCCTGTCTCTTAAAATAATAATAATAATAATGAAGCCAGGCATGGTGGTGCACATCTGTATTTCCAGCATCTCAGGAGACTGAGGAGGATCGAGAGTTCAAAGCCAGCCTCAGCAAAAGCGAGATGCTAAGCAACTCAGTGGGAGACCCTGTCTCTAAAATAGGGCTGGAGATGTGGCTCAGGGTTCAAGTGTCCCTGAGTTCAATTCCTGGTACAAAAAAAAAGAAAGTTAGTTTCCTTCAAAGATGGGGACAGGGAAGCAGAATAGTAGAAAAAAATAACTGACTGGTTTAAGTTCAGGTTACTTTAAGCCTTAGCCTCCCAAGTGGCTGGGACGGCGGTTGTGCCACTATACCTGGCCAGGTCACTTCTTTGATACTGAATTAAAGCAAAGAAACCTCATTTTCATGTCCGTGCAAGTTAGCCTGTGGAGCAATGTGTCTGTCCCTCATTTCTCCTTCCTGGCTTCTTGGGAGGTCGGCAGTGCAGTTTTGATTTGAGCAGGTGTGACTCCGTTTTGATTTGGGGGGGCTCTGTTGGAGCAGTGCAGGAGCCTAACTGGCCTCCTGGGACTTGGCTTTTTGTCTCGTCTTGTTTGTTTGGTACAGAGATTGAACTCGGGGCGCTTCACCACAGAGCCACACCCCCACCTCTTTTTTGCATTTTATTTAGAGACAGGGTCTCACTGAGTTGCTTAGCGCCTCGCTAAGTTGCTGAGGCTGGCTTTGAACTCACAAGTCTCCTGCCTCGAGCCTCCTGAGCCGCTGGGCTGTAACTTTTCTTTCCACTCTAAGGCCAGGGCACCTTTTTGATTCTTTTGTGATGCTTCAATTTTTAGAAACATGGTAATATAATCGATCGATACAATCCAATCTTGCTTCCCTTCCGGGCTCAGCAACGACTTGCTCTCTTCTCATCATTGCTATTATTCACGCTCTGACCCTGGCCAGGAGCACAGGGCCGTGAACTCTGCAGGAAGAAAAGACACCTCAGGCCACAGGAAGCCTGGAAGCTTCTCTGGACAGAAATGCCACCGAGTGGAGACCAGGGGAGCTTGGGCAGAGCCTGGGGTGGAGATGGGAGCTGATTAGTGGAGGGCAGGGTCGGAGAGCTGGGTCTGGTCTGCTCTTACTTACCGCGGGGTGTGTGTGTGTGTGTGTGTGTGTGTGTGAGTAGCTGTCACGTCCCCTCTTGGGTTCACTAGGGTTCTCATTTTGACATTCACAGATGGACAGCCGGGGCCCGAGGACTTCTCAAGACCTGAGAAAACGTTGACTGAGCATTTTCCTGGCCGTGTTCGTGGCTTTCTCCAGTCCTCACATGCGCCCTGTCCTCACCAGCTTGCGGCCTTTCCCAGGGTGACTCAGCAGGTCCCTGTCTGCAGAGCTGCCCACTGCAGCTGACTCACTGTTCCCCACCCCCAGCTCCTGGCAAACTCAAGAGATCCAGTGTCTGGTGGGCTCTGCCAGGCCAGGGCGAGGACCTGGGGGGGATCCCTGTGTAGCCCCAGCCCAGGCTCCCACCAGCCTTTGGGATAGCCTGGCCGCTTGGGGTGTGTTCATCCCTGGCCCAGGGGTGGCAGGGCCTTAAGGGGCCAAATGGGACCTGTGTGCCCCCAGAGAGCTGTTCTGCCCTCTGGCTTCCCAGGAGAGGGTAAGACGACATTCGGTCCCTTGTGTGGCCTTCTACTCAGGCTGTGTCTTTCATTTCAGTGTCTTCAGTGCCTGGTCCAGGGTCTGACTACACTAGTAGAGCGATCAATGCATTTCTAAATCAATAACAGGACGCCATGATAAAAGCCCGTGAGAAGCAAAGTCTAACCACAAGAGTGAGAAGGGAGAGTCCACTATTTCTGTTTATTTATATATTTATATATTAATTTTGTTTATTATTTGAAGTTCTGAGGATTGAACCAGAGGTGCTCTGCCGTTAAATTACATCCCAGCCCTTTTTATTTTGAGACAGGGTCTCATGAAATTACCCAAGCTGACCTTGAACTCGCTGACCTTGAACTTGCTGTCCTCTTGCCTCGGCCTCCTGAGTAGCTTGGATTACAGGTGTACACCACCACCACCACCACCACCTGGTCTTTTTTTTTTTTTTTTTTTTTTTTTTTTGAGACAGGGTTTCACTAAGTTGCTTAAGTTAGCCTTGACTTTACCATCCTCCTGCCTCAGCCTCTACCATTTTCTTTTAATGTTTCTTTGGGGGCTTGGAGAGCTAGGCAAGTGCTCTACCACTGAGCTACATCTCCAGCTCCCACCATTTCCTTAAGTATAAAAAGTCTTTCCTTCGATTTGTATCATTTTAGCTGGGTACTGAAGATGGAATGAGAGTTCTCCAGGGACAGAGGTAGGAGGGAATCTGAATTAGGGGAGAAGGGTATCTATAGGGCACATAGCTTGTGCATGGCTTATTTGGGCCATCTTAGAAAATATAGGACGGAATGAAGGGAGGGGAAGGTTGGGAGTTTGCCAAGAGATTGCAAAGTTGAGTTAGTGCCGAGGCCGTGTGTTCTAAAACTAAGGGTCAGGGAAGCTGGAGGACAACTGAGGAGGTGTGGTCTAGTGGTGTGGTCTTCTGATAGGGGACTGACAGACAGACGTGAGTGGTGGGACAGGAGGTTAAGGGAATGATTCTGTAAACTGGGGCCACTGTGCTGACCCCCATGAGCTTTTTTTTCACCTTTGAAAAGCAATTGACCTACAACCCTTTCTGGCTCCAGTCTCCAGGACCTACATTCCCCAGGAAACTGCCTGTTTTCTACAGGAGAAATGCAGGCCCCAAATAATGCCGAAAAGGGATCACAAGTTACCCTGAAGTGGCGGGAGGGACTTTTGTGACCTTTACATAGACCAGACCTCAGAACTCAGGAGATGAGGATAATTCCTCCTAACCATAAAATCTAAAAACAGGTTCCAGCATAGGTCAAAGTGACCTAGGGTTATTACGATAGTGAAGGCTCGAAAGTCTGATGTCATCTCATTGTCAGTCAAAAGTCAAGAGGTGAACCAGGGCAAGATTCTCCAGGAACTTCCCTGGAACCCCCAGTAAAACTGGAGGGCACGTCTATGATCCCCTCAAATCAGGAGGCTGAGGCAGGAGGGTTACAAGTTTGAGGCCAGACTCAGCAACTTAGTGAGGCCCTAGGCAACTTAGTGAGACCCCCTGTCTCAAAATAAAAAATAAAAAGGACTAGGGATGTGACTTAATTGTAAAGTGCCCCTGTGTTAAATGCCCAGTATCAAACATAAATAAATAAATTTAAAAAAATAAAACTGAAGGGCAGGTAAGGGGTGAGTTTCCTCTTCTCTCTGAGAGGACCCACTCTCTCCCTTGAGAATGTCCCCTTTCCCATCCCTTCTAATAAACTCATGTCTGTTACTCTGAGCAACATGTCTAAGATCTCTTTGACCTGACTGCAAGAATCAGGATTCGAAGGGGGGCCCTGGCGCTGCCTCAGTTTCCCAGAAAACCTCATTCCTGCTTCACCTGTGTTTGTGCTGTTATCATGGGTTATCCCAGCACTTTTCTGATTGCTTTCTCCATTCAGCCTTTTCTTTGTAAAACTCTTTTCATTTGTTCTTTTTAGCTATGCATGACAGTAGAGTGTATTTTGACATATTATACGTACATGGAGTGAAACCTCCCCTTCTCATGGTTGAACATGATGTGGAGTTACCCTGGTTGTGTGCTCATATATGAACATAGGAAAGTTATATCGGATTCAATCTCTTTCCTATTCCCATCCCTCCTCCCTTCCCTTCATCCCCCATTGTTTAATTCAATGAACTTCTATTCTTCCCTCTCCCCACACCACATTGTGTGTTAGCATCCACATATCAGAGAGGACTTTCGGCCTTTGGTTTTTGGGGATTGGCTTCTTTAACTTTGCATAATAGTCTCCAGTTCCATCCATTTACTAGCAAATGCCATAATTTCATTCTTTTTTATAGCTAAGTAATACTCCATTATATACGTATACCACATTTTCTTTATCCGTTCGTCTATTGAAGGGCACCTAGGTTGGTTCCATAGCTTAGCTATTGTGAACTGAACTGCCACAAACTTCGATGTAGCTGCATCACTATAGTTTGCTGTTCTAAGTCCTTTGGGTATATGCCAAGGAGTGGGATAGCTGGTCAAATGGTGGTTCCATTTCAATTTTTCCCATTTAGCTTTTTCTTAACTTTGATGCTCCACCTTGGATTCTTGGTGACTAGTGGGAAAATCTCAAGATAATTGATTTACAATTTTTTTATTAGATCACACTGTAGTAAAGACCGGAAGATCTCTTTATTGTAACTTGGATGTCACAGCCCTTAAGGATAAACAAACCATCCTGAAACCTCACTCAAGGCTCAAATTACTGGGAACGCTAATTCCCACCTAAGGCAAAGGGTACCCTCCATCTCTGGGGCAGGTGCCCTATTTAACGCTCTTTGCCTCTCAGGCAAAACAGCAGATTTCCTTGCTCCTCAGCTGACTAATAGCTCTCTCCATGCAGCTTGCGTCTGACGTTTGAGACCAGGAAAAAAAAAAAAAAGCATCACTTTTAAATCCAAGCTGCCATGGGACATAAATGACTGATTTATCTTTTCTTGCGCTCTGGGATTCCATTCTCCAGTAAGTTTCTCCTTAAATACTAGAAAAAGAAACAGACAAGAGAAGGGTATATAGAAAGGCTGACTGCACCAGGTCCCAGAACTTTTGAGGATGCTTAAGGGGTCTACATTCTGCCTTGGGGACAACATTACCCCAGACTGCAGGGACAAGCCTGAGAGTGCACTGGGATGCCCTACGTCCTGCAGAGTTTTCTCTTCTCTCCACATGGGCACAGGGAAGGAAAATGAAAAGATCCCATATGTACAAGTTTTTTTTTCCTTGAGAATCTTTTCCTGAGGCCCACCCCTCCCCAGACCTCATAGGCTACCATATTTTTTAAATATCTGGGCTGACTCTAATCTGATCCAAAAGTGCATCTGATTGGATATGTATGTTCCATGTGCTCCTTTACACAGGGTAATTACAGGGTAATTATGGCTGTCTCTTTTGTTTAAAACAAACAACAAACAACAACAACAACAAAAAGCCTCTTTTTTTGAGGTCATGTTTTTCTGGTGAATTCACCTTTGATTCTGCACACCTAAATGAATATATTTTGTTCTGATAAGTCTTGCTTTGTCTAACTGGAATTTGTTAGCCCTCTGTCTGTCTTTATTCAGAGTCCAATTACTCAAAGGTTAACTCTCACATTCACTTGGAAAGGAGAGAGATCTTCTCCTTTAGAAGGTCTCCTACAAGGGAGAATAAACAGTGGTGATGGTTGGCAAGGATCTTCTTCCTGGATGAACAGACAAGTGGCCACCTGAACCACTGATGCAGTGTGCAGATATGATTAGTGGCCCCTGCCCCAGCCTCTCCTGGGTTTCTGTCCTCTATATCATAACCTATTGTTCACTGTCACAAGGACTTCTGTGACAGGCTCTCTTTTAATTTCTAAAGGGTTAAATCTGAGAGTGTGCAATAAACATTCATAGTTTTTTTCTGTGGGGATGTACACCTGTGGAGGTGTATACTTGGTAAAATACTATAAAATCTTTGGTTTCTGTCTGTTTTATGAATATTTGTGCACATCTGAGTATTGTATGTTGTGTCTATACATGTGTTTGTATCTATATGTATATGGTACCAAAATTGGCTTATAAATAAATGAGCACTTGTAAATTTAAAAAAAGGAATGGATTCAAATTGTTTTTGTTTACATGACTTAAACTTTTAAGAAAAAGGTCAATTTAAATTGGTTAAATAGATAAGAGTAAAGATGTTTTCAAAATGACTAATCCAGGGCTGGGGTTGTGGCTCAGTGGTAGATCACTTGCCTACCATGTGTGAGACACTGGGTTGGATCCCCAGCACCACATAAAAATAAACAAATAAAGTAAAGATATTGTGTCATCTACAACAAATGACTAGTCCACACATTTTTCTAGGAGTAGCCAATCAAGAAGGTGTTGGTTTCTATAAGATATTTAGAGTACAAAGTTCATAGTTTTTAGGACTTGTCTTTGGGCAGGAAAAAGAGCTTAAGAGTTAACTAGGCTTGTCTAACATCTTGGTTTTCATGGCTACTTTAAAGTTAACAGTTAAATGGGTAAATTAGATTTATCATAAATAGGATTAATCTTTATAAATGTATTTGTTAGAAATATCTGATTAATTTTCAAAGTTAAAATATTAAAGCATCAACTACTAAATATAAATCAAGTACTCTTGGCTTCTTAAATTCTATAAATATTTGGGTCTATTAAATGTGTTTTTATAAATTGTTGGTAAATGGAAAAAGAATTTAAGTTTGCTTTGTTTCTGGGTTTTCATTAAAAGTGAGATTACTAAGAGTTAAAATTCTAACTAACATGGGCTGGGGTTGTGGCTCAGTGGTAGAGTGCTTGTCTCACATGTGTGAGGCACTGGGTTCGATCCTCAACACCACATAAAAATAAATGAATAAAGATAAAAAAATTCTAATTAACAGATGTAATTCTATATACAAAAATTGAAAGGATTTAACCTATGTTTGAACTGGAAGAAAACTATAAAAAGCAAGGTAGTTCATGTTATTAAAAAGGAATAATTTGTGTAAATTCAGAAATTTCATAAGGATTATTTCAAAATGTAAACTTAAAAAGAGTCAACAACTAGGAAAAGATTTAAGAAAGTTATTAGATATGGAAATATATTTTATTAAGGAAAAAGAAATATTTCTGGATAAGAAAGTATTTTGTATGGTAAGTAATATTTTTGTCCTGAAGTCCAAAATAAAACCTGAAACAGGACGAAACTAAGGATGTTAACAAGTTGTAGAGTGTCTAAAAAATTTACAAAAGTTTGGTGGAAGTAAATCTCAAAAAATTTGTGTATGTTATTAAATTGGCTCTATTTAGCACTGTCAATTAAAGATATGCAAGGGTTTTTATAAATTCAAATTTTAATGCTCTGATATAAAGTCAGAATCTAACCCTCTATATGTTGAAACAACAAAGTTTTCTTTCTGTTTGTTTGTTTGGTACCAGTGATTGAACTCTGGGCACTTCTGAGCCACATCCCCAGCACCCTTTTTTTAATCGTTTTATTTGTAGATGGATACAATCCTGTATTTTATTTCTTTTTATGTGGTGCTGAGGATTGAACCCAATCGAGGCTTCACATGTTCTAGGCAAGCACTCTACCACTGAGCTACAACCCCAGACCCTCAGCACTTTTTAATTTTTATTTTGAGACAGGGTCTTGATAAGTTGCTTAGGACCTTGATAAGTTGTTGAGGCTGGACTCAAACTTGCAAACCTCCTGCTTCATCCAAACAACAAGATTTTCTTAGAATAGTGATCTGCTCTTATGTATTAGATAATTTCTGTGTCTATTAGATTTTATTACTTTGGGAAACTAAGTCTTAAAGGAATTAGGGTTCACACCTGTTTTAAAGTGTTTTAAATGATTGCATTATAACTGGTTAAATAAACAACTGTTATTCTAGGTTATTACAATATAATTGACACCTAAATACATGTGACTCAAGATAGGTGTACATTGGAGAACTAAATGTTTGCCTGAGCTTTGTCTAAGTGTTACTTAAAAGGTTGTAAAATGAAAACTATATAGGTTTACAAGCAAGGTAACCAACAGTGTTTTCTTTTATAATTGTATCTGACACAAAAGGTCACACTGCCATTTTAAAACCTGATTCACATCTCTTTGTTTTGAGAATATAAATGTTTTTCTATCATATCAATGAGATGCATTTATAATCAGATAAGTCTATTTTTGATTCCTTACTGTCACACCAAGGGCATCTGTGACAGTCTCTATTTTAATTTCTAAAGGGTTAAATCTGACAGAGACTATGCAATGAACAATGGTAGCACTTTTATCTCCTACCTATGGGGATCTCATGCCTGGTAAAGTGCTCTAACATTTGTTTCCTATTTTATGTATATTGGAGCACACCTGTGTATTGTATGTCATGTCTTCATATGTGCTTTTATCTATATATCATATACATGGTACCAAAATTAGCTTATAGATGAATGTAGCACTGTTTCCTAAATTATAATAGATTGAGGTTATCCTTTGATTTTGACCAGTGTTGCTGACTAGTGTTGCTAACCTGTGGTTATACTTACCCTACATTATGGATTCCACATTTTACTTTAAAAATTAAGACTAAGTTAATATAAGGATCTCTGTGTAATTGTGGTGCTAATTATCACTGGCTTCTTTGTATATTAGGTGTATTCTTGTTTCACAAGTATGCAAATCTTTTAAAATGTAAAGCTTGGGTGAGCACTTGACTAGATGCTGTTCTCCAAAGTGAGGTTGTTGGTAACTATAACATCTTCCATAATAATACAAAAATAACCAATTTCGTTGGGAATCTATTTATGTCATTTAATCTATTCTAACTGGATAAAGGTATCATGTCATCAATAAATGATATAAATGTATTTTTGGAAGATAATAACAAGAGCATGGTTCATTTAAAGATTGACAATGCAGAATATGAAAACATTTTTTTCCACAAAAAGCAAGTTAGGAGAGCTCTTAGCCTTCCTGTTGATTTGTGTTTCAGATATAATGTTGTATTACGTTAATTGATATTTCAATGGACATGTAAGAACTTTGTAGAATGATTTTTTAATATTTATTTTTTGTAGTAGTTGGACACAATACCTTTATTTTACTTTTTATTTTTATGTGGTGCTGAGAACCGAACCCAGGGCCTCACACATGCTAGGCAAGCGCTCTACCACCGAGCCCCAGCCCCAGCCCAAATGATATTTTTAAAAGGGGCAAAGACCAGTTTCAGAAATAAAGCATTTTACCCAGGAGTCGTCAAGAAGCCAGCCTCACCTGAGATGAGGCTCTGCCTTTCACCCACAGGTAACTAAATTAAGCTCATTTAAAATGATACCCAAAAGATACACATTTTGTTGTAAAGATTATTGTGTGTGTGATCTCAAAATGAAAGGAATATAATACAAAACTAAGCAAAGGTTTGTGTAAGTTATAAAAGATATTTAAAGGTTGAAAAAGAGTTTTAAAAGAAAGTAAAACTTGTGAAGGATTTCATATGTGATTGATTTGGTAAATTTATGGATTTTTGTAGGGCTAAATAGATACCAAAGATAAATTTGGTGTTATTATAGAAATTGTTCTTCTTTGTTCAAAGCTATTATTCAAATGAAGTATGTTTTTGCTTTTGCTAATTTCACTTTATAACAGTTGCAGAAGTACTACTTTTTTTTTAACTTACTGCTGGACATGTATTTTATTTATTTATATGTGGTGCTGAGGATCGAACCCCATGCCTCACACATGCCAGGCAAGTGCTCTACCACTGAGCTACAGCCCTAGCCCCAGAAGCATTACTTCTAACAGAACAACCTGAGTAAAGCTAATAAACCCTCACCGTAGGACAAATAGGATATAGTGCTGACTTCCAGTACTAATACTGACCCTAATTAAATGGAAAGGGTAACTGAAATTATAGACATTAAAGTTAAAACATAATACTACCACTTCAAGACTGGCAAAACTGGCCTGCTGGGTGTACAAAACCAAAACCTGGAGACCCACATCAAGGAAGTAAAAGGGCTAATGTAAAGCAGCCAATATTTCGATCTTTGACCTCTAAGGTCAGCCATGACCCAGGGAATGACAGGGCACCCCTAAGGATCCTGCAACTTTGGTGAGTCATGTGACCTCCTGATAGGGGGATTACGAGGACCCTAGAGAACAGGGAGCCAACCAGAGCACATTCTGCAAAAAGTAGGGTTCCTGGAGAGGCGCCTGTCCCTGACACCTCCAAGGGAAGCCACATATGGTCAGCAAGACCTTGACCCATCCTGGCAGATGGCACAACTCTCAGGAAAAAGGCTAAAGGAGGCAAGAGCTTCTCACAAGTTCCCAAGAGTGACCCCTGAGGAATCTCAGGGACCTAAACAATGGATAGGAACAAGTTCCTTTTGTTATTGTTACCAGAATGATACCAGATGTGCTTAACCACTGAGCCATATCCCCAGCCATTTTTACTTTTTATTTTGAGACGGGGCCTCGCTAAGTTGCTGAGATGGTCTTGAACTTGCAATCCTCACACCTCAGTCTCCCAAACTACTGGGATTACAGGTATGCACCACCACACTTGGCAGAACACTGTCTAGTTTTTGGTCAAGTTGATCTTAAATACTTGAAAGTAAAGTATAAACCAAAACACAGTTACACACTTAAAAGGCAAGATAATGTTCTTTTAATATAACTCGAGTTAACACTTGTATTAGCTCTCCCAAAAGTAAGTAAAATTGGAAGCTATAAAGGAAGGGTTCTTATGTGGGAGTGCCTGATAATAATTATCATGAAAGACTCTGCTAGAGTCACAAGCTTGTCCTGAGTCAATTTGAGCCTGATCTCATATACCTACAAATTTTTCCAACCTCCTACATAGGTGGCCTTGATCTGTGTTTCTGTTTTTCACTGTTATGATTATCTAGCCCCACTATTTATTGCTCATCTTATTCCAAAAAGTGTAATGTTCCATGTGGAAGCCCTAAACTAACTTTACCAAGACAGCCCTACATGTACAGCTAAAGGGACTCCCTCTATAAACACAGAGGTCACCAGGCATGGTGGCAGATACCTGAAATCCCAGTGGCTCTGGAGGCTGAGAAAGGAGGATCGCAAATTTCAGGCCAGCCGCAGTAACATAGCAAGTCCCTAAGCAAACAAGCAAGAAGGCCTGGGGTGTACCTTAGTGATAAAGGATTCCTGGTTATCTACAGGAGAAATGCAGGCTGAAATAACGACAATCAGAGGAACGAGTGTTACCCTGAAAGTGAAACTTGTTTTTCACTGATTTTATGACATACACACAGACCAGATACAAGAACTCAGAGAGATAAGGATAATTCCCCTAGACATAAAATCCCGTAAGAACAGGTTTCAATGAGAACCAGTCAGTCAGGACCAAAGTGACCTAGAGTTGTCACGACAGTGTGTACCACTGGTCTTCCTACAACTTAATTAATACTATAAAAAGGTAAAAAATAAACACAGAGTTAATGCTAATTAGAACAGTACTTTACAGAAATCAGATGGCATTAGATATCTTAATTACAGCTCAAGGGGACACCCATGCCATTCTAAAAACTAAATGTTGTGTCTCTATTTCTAACAACTCTGCTAATATTTCTAAAGCCTCGACTGGTCTCGAACCCTGTTGGACAGCACCTTCAGCTTGAAAGAGGAACTTTCTTCTTGGTTTTCAGAGAATGGCTGGTAAAATGAATGGCCTTCGTGCCAAGTGTTTGCAGAAAATCATGTTTTGCCTCTTGTCACCTTACATATTCCCTGCCCTATGTGTGCCTCATCCAGTCACCAGCCACCCGCCACCATGGGCCCCTGGACTCTCTGATGCTGCATACCTTCACCTGTCCATGCCCCACCTGATAGAGAAGGAGGTCACGTCCCTCCACTTCCCCATCTCTCAGCAGAAAGCAGCCAGGTGTCAACACTCAAATGCCCTGAAAGAATCTAGGAACCCGAAGTCCTCGAGGGGGAATGAGAGGGGACGGACAGACAGACGGGAGAGTGGAACATGAGGTTAAGGGAATAATAATTCTGTAACCAGGCCCACTGTGCTGACCCCACATGCTTTCACCTTTGAGAAGCAGTTGACCTGCAGCCCTACCTGGAGTGAGTCCACAGGATATGTCACATTCCTCAGGAATTCCTGTTACCTGCAGGAGGGACACAGGCCAAAAATCACGTCGATAAGAGGAACACAGGTAACTTATTTTTCACGGGTTTTGTGACACTTACACAGACCAGATCCCAGAACTCAGGGAGATAAGGATAATTCCTCTTGATTACACAATCTGTAAGAACAGGTTCGGATCAGAACCGGTCAGCATTGGCCAAAGTGACCTAAAGTGGTCGTGCACAGTGGGGATTCGAGACCCTGATGTCATCCTGCTGTCAGTCAAAAGTCAAAAGGTGAACCTGGACAGGACTCTCTGGAAACTTCCCTGGGACCCTCCCCCACCACCCACAAAACTGAAGGATGGGAGAAATGCTGCCCCTTTCCTCTCTGAGAGCACCTACTCTCTCCCTTGAAAGTGTCCCCTCTCCCCCTTTCCCACCCCTTCTAATAAACTCACTGTTACTCTGAATGAAGTGTCTGAAATCTTTCCGACCTGATTGCAAGAATCAGGATTAGAAAGGGGGCCTTCTCGCTGCCTCTGTTTCCAGAAAGGCTCCAGACAAGTAACTCAATAGAGTTACTTGTTCTCAGAATGGAGCTTCCCTCTGGGGAAGGACTATCTGCTGGGGGCCCCAGTTTTGTGCCTTTCCAGGAATTGCCCTCAGCCCGCGGGAGCCCGCCACCCACGCTTGCGCCCCTCTGCTGGGGCAGCACCATCTCTTTTTGCTGGCATTTGAGCTCACTGCTCCATCAAAAGAACTTAAAGCTAGGTGCAGGGGCACAGGCCTGTCATCCCAGAGACTGAAGAGGTTGAGGCATGAGCTTGGGAGAATCCCAAGTTCAAGGTCAGCCTGGGCAACTTAGTGAGACTTGGCACAAAATAAAAAATAAAGAGAGCTGGTGGCGTGGTTCTGTCATAGAGTGTCCCCACCCCCACCCCCTGTTGCATCCAGAAGTCAGGTTGGCAGGAAAAGTTTTGTGCAAAGGCAGCTCTGAGAAAGGGAGAACTTTTTGTCTCAAATTTCCATCTTCAGGTGCTCAACTTGGGGGTGAGCAAAGCTTTTATAAAAGAATCGGCAAAGTGGGACCCCAAGCAGGAGCTCTACGAGTGCAGACTTAGTGAGGTGGAGAACCGGGGCCTCAGCTTCTTGGGCATCTGTCCTCAGCACGAGGAAGATTTCGTTTTCACTTTGAGGAAGTTTAGAATTTGGAGCTTTCACAGGGCACCGTTTCAAATCCTGCAGAAAAACAAGTTATCAGGAAGTTGTCCTTAACTTCAGAGGGCATAATTTCTTAATGCCTGCTTCCTCCTTGCTGTGGTTGAGGACTGTCCAGCCAGTGGTGAGGCCCGGGCCTCTGTTGCAACCTCAGTGTGCTCACCTTCCCCCTCCGCCCTCCCCTGCCGCCCCTGCTGCTTCACAAGTGTGCTGGGGGGCGTGCCCCCTGAGCCCATCTGCACCGCAGCTGTCCGCCCAGGCAACCCCACCCAGAGAGACGGCAGGTGGGTGCCACACCACAGCCAGTTTTGCAGGGTTGGTGATAGCTGCTGGAGTCCTGGGCTGAGAGGGCTTCAGAAGTCCCCATCTGCTACTGATGTCTGCTATGGCTGACGGAGAGGGCAGTGTGGCCTTGTGTGGCACACATTCCCAGTCCCTGCGGTGTCACTGATACCCAACAAGCTGGGAGCAGTTGTGGGAAGGAGAAGCAGGCCAACAGCGTCAGAGGCTAAAGGGAACAAGGTACTGGTGGACTTTCGGAAGAGGAATTGACTATCTGCAGTCAGCGCTCCCAATCCGTGGGTTCCACATCCATGGATTTGGTCAAGCATGGGTTGGAAAAAAATACTCGAGAAAGTTCCAAAAAACAAGACTTGAATTTGCTATGTGTTCAGAGTAGACTGAATCCAAGTAAATGAAGTGACGTGTAGACACCGTGCGGGATATTTTAAGTCATCTAGAGGTGAAGTGAAGGACGTGCAAGTGATAAGCAAGTCCTGCACCATTTTATACAAGAGACTTCAGTGTTGGCCGACTTCAGTATCCACAGGGTTCCTGAAACCAATTCCCTACAGATACCGAGGGATGATTGTACTTTCCAAAAGTCATTTGGGGAACCTGGGGATGTGGCTCAGTGGTAAAACACTTGCCTGGCATGTGCGAGGGCGTGAAGGCTCCGAGTTTGATATCCAGCACTGCAAAATGTTACAGGGAAATGGATGGCATTAGAGCAGATTATGCTAAGTGAAGCTAGCCAATCCCTAAAAAACAAATGTCAAATGTCTTCTTTGATATAAGGAGAGTAGCTAAGAACAGAGTAGGGTCGAAGAGCATGAGAAGAAGATTAACATTAAACAGGGATGAGAGGTGGGAGGGAAAGGGAGAGAGAAGGGAAAATGCATGGAAATGGAAGGAGACCCTCAGAGGTATACAAAAGTACATACAAGAGGAAGTGAGGGGAAGGGGAAAAATAATACAAGGGGGACAAACGAATGTCAGTAAAGGGGGCAGAGAGAGAAGAGGGGAGGGGAGGGGAGGGGAGGGGAGGGGGGATAGTAGAGGATAGGAAAGACAGCAGAATACAACAGACACTAGTATGGCAATATGTAAATCAATGGATGTGTAACTGATGTGATTCTGCAATCTGTATATGGGGTAAAAATGGGAGCTCATAACCCACTTGAATCAAATTGTGAAATATGATATATCAAGAACTATGTAATGTTTTGAACAGCCAACAATAAAAAAAAATAAATAAATAAAAATAAAAAAAAAAAAAAAAAAAAAAAGAAAGCCATTTGGGGCCAGGCTTGGTGGTGCACACCCATACTCCAGTGACTTGGGAGGCTGAGGCAGGAGGATTGAAAGTTCCAGGCCAGCCTGGGCAATTCAGGGAGACTCTGTCTCAAAATAAATGAAAAAGAGGTGGGATGTAGCTCAGTGGTAGAGCACCCCTGGGTTTAATTCCTACTACTGAAAAACAAACAAACAAACAAACAACAACAACAACATTTGGTTAAAAAAGAAAAACAAATTAAAAAGTAAGAAAAGAGCCAGGTGTGTAGCACACACACACCTGTAATCCCAGCAACTCAGGAGGCTGAGGCAGGAGGATTACAAGTTCAAGGCCAGCCTCAGCAATTTAGCAGGACCCTGTCTCAAAATAAAATATAAAAGGGCTGGGGATGTGGCTCAGTGGCTAAGTGCCCCTGGGTTCAATATCTGGGAAAAAAAAATAAGTAGGAAAAGACACCTAAAGAAAAGCCCTTTAGTGGAAGGGGTGGGCTGGGTCGGAGTGAGTTGGGAGGGCAGGGTAGACAGAGCGAGTGTAGATGGCTCAAGGAGCAGGCAGTGAGAGGAAGCTCAGGGTGGGGAAAGAGCTCCCTTGGGGCATATTTATGTTCTGAAGGGGGAAGTCCCCGCAAGGGGAGGCTGAGATTTAGAAAAAGAAAGGGCAACTGAGAAAGTCCTGGGGGGCGATGTTAACTGGGGGGAGCGCGGGTGGGACCACCCAAATGCACAGACGATCAGCCCGTCCTAGAGGTCACAGGAGATGGCCAGCAAGGGGCTCAGGCTTCCATCTGGCCCCAGGAGGGTGATGACAGGAGCCTAGCAGTTAAATTCACCCAGAGACGCCATGCACAAAAGTTAACTCAAAATGGATCAAGGAGCTTGATATCAAATCAGAGACACGCCGTCTGATAGAAGAAAAAGTTGGCTCCGATCTACAGTCGGTGGGGTCGGGCTCCAAATTCCTCAATAGGACACCCATAGCACAAGAGTTAATAACTAGAATCAACAAATGGGACTTACTCAAACTAAAAAGTTTTTTCTCAGCAAGAGAAACAATAAGAGAGGTAAATAGGGAGCCTACATCCTGGGAACAAATCTTTACTCCTCACACTTCAGATAGAGCCCTAATATCCAGAGTATACAAAGAACTCAAAAAATTAAGCAATAAGAAAACAAATGACCCAATCAACAAATGGGCCAAGGACCTGAACAGACACTTCTCAGAGGAGGACATACAATCAATCAACAAGTACATGAAAAAATGCTCACCATCTCTAGCAGTCAGAGAAATGCAAATCAAAACCACCCTAAGATACCATCTCACTCCAGTATTGGCAGCCATTATGAAGTCAAACAACAACAAGGGCTGGTGAGGATGTGGGGAAAAGGGTACACTTGTACATTGCTGGTGGGACTGCAAATTGGTGTGGCCAATTTGGAAAGCAGTATGGAGATTCCTGGGAAAGCTGGGAATGGAACCACCATTTGACCCAGCTATTGCCCTTCTCGGACTATTCCCTGAAGACCTTAAAAGAGAGTACTATAGGGATACTGCTACATCGATGTTCATAGCAGCACAATTCACAATAGCTAGACTATGGAACCAACTTAGATACCCTTCAATAGATGAATGGATTAAAAAAATGTGGCATTTATACACAATGGAGTATTACTCAGCACTAAAAAATGACAAAATCATGGAATTTGCAGGGAAATGGATGGCACTAGAGCAGATTATGCTAAGTGAAGCTAGCCAATCCCTAAAAAACAAATGCCAAATGTCTTCTCTGATATAAGGAGAGCAACTAAAAACAGAGCAGGGAGGAAGAGCATGAGTAAAAGATTAACATTAAACAGGGACGAGAGGTGGGAGGGAAAGGGAGAGAGAAGGGAAATTGCATGGAAATGGAAGGAGACCCTCATTGTTATACAAAATTACATACAAGAGGAAGTGAGGGGAAAGGGAAAAAAAAACAAGGGAGAGAAATGAATTACAGTAGATGGGGTAGAGAGAGAAGATGGGAGGGGAGGGGAGGCGGGATAGTAGGGGATAGGAAAGGCAGCAGAATACAACAGACACTAGTATGGCAACATGTAAAAACGTGGATGTATAACCGATGTGATTCTGCAATCTGTATACGGGGTAAAAATGGGAGTTCATAACCCACTTGAATCAAATGTATGAAATATGATATGTCAAGAACTATGTAATGTTTTGAACAACCAATAAAAAAAAAAATTCACCAAGAGGACAAGACAACACAAGCCCCCCCCGCCCCCCCCCATACCTTCCTCCTTAGAGATGGGGGAGGGGAAGAATAGGCACCACACAGGAGCACATCCAGACACCAGGGGCTTCATCACTGCTGAGGAGCTTGGGATGTAACAGAAAACTCGGGACAATGAAAACCTGAATGATACACGAGCAGCCCACTGTCTAGAGCTAGTGTGAGCCACAGGGTCCAAGCACGTATTTGGCTGTTTTTTTTTTTCCTTTCTCCTACAGTACTAGAGGTTGAACCCAGGGCCTCATGCGTGCTAGGCAAGTACTTCACCACTGAACCGCATCCCCAGCCCTTTTCCTAAATTTTATTTTAGACAGGATCTCAGGATGTTGTCTGGGAGCCAGTGGATCTTCCCGCCTCTGTCTCATGAATAGCTGGAATTACAGGCATGTAATTCACCTCACCCAACGTTTCTGGAGACCATGTCTCTTGATGGTGCCCAGGCTGGTCTGGAATTCCTGGGCTCAAGCCATCCTCCTTGCCTCAGTCTCCTGAATAGCTGGGACAATCTTTTTTTTTATTGTCATCCTCAATAAGGCTTCTCCCTCCTGGTGCAAGATGGATGCTTTGAGCACCTGCCATTATATCTGCAATCCAGGCAGCATGAAGAAGAAATGAGGTTGTAGCCAGGGCTGATATTTAGATTCAGCTGGTGCACAACAGTAGAGCTTTACCAGTAGTTTGATTATGAAATTCTTCTGGGCTGGGGATATAGCTCAGTGCTAGAGTGCCCAGCACGCACGAGGCCCTGGGTTTGATCCTAGCACTGGAAAAAAAAAAATATTCTAAGTGAGATGGTGAATAGCTTAGCTTCCGGCCTCAATGCCCACCCCAGCCTCCCTGCTCTCCCAACCTTCCCCACTCATCCCCAGGAGCCACTCTCTCCTCCAAGACAGCAGCCTAGCTACTTGAAGCCTTCCAGGACACTCCCCTACACTACGGCCTGTGTCCTGTCAGTATTGGGTGTTAAATATTTGAATATTTGTGTTAGATATAACCCTTCTTTTTAAGAATAGTACCTCTAAGTCACAAAGTGGACATGTGTTCTTTCTTTTAATATTTTTTTTTAGTTGTACAGGGACACAATACCTTTATTTATTTGTTTGTTTATTTTTATGTGGTGCTGAGGATGGAACCCAGTGCCCTCCACATGCCAGGTGAGCTCTCTACCACTGAGCCCCAGCCCCAGCCCCAGCCCCGGACATTTGTTCTTTTATGTCATTGACCAGAACAAAGTCTTGTGGCTTGGGGGGAGGTTGGGAAGTGTTGTCTTTATTCTAGGTGGTCCTGTGCTCAGCTAGAAGTAGGAATTTGATTACCAACTATGAAGGTCAAGGGTCAGGGTGTGAGGATATTAGGAAAGAATAGCAGCCCCTGCCACAATCCGCGCTAAACAGGTGCTGGGCAGGACAGAGGCCGGTGAGCCTGGTGCACTATGGACTTGCCAGCAGTCCAGGGACAGCCGGGTAACAGGAGGAGAAATCAGAGGCTGGGGACTGTTTGACCAGGAGAGGTGACCTTGGGAGACTGCCTTGAGTGACAACCGAGGGTCCTCAGACTAAAAAAAAGGAAAATGCAAGAATGAGAGGCTGAGGCTGGCTTTTTTTGAACCCAGGGGCTTTACCACTGAGCCACATCCCAGCCCTTTCGATTTTTTATTTTGAGACAGGGCCTAGCTAAGTTACTTAGGGCCTTGCTAAGTTGCTTAGGGCCTCACTAAGTTGCTGAGGCTGGCCTTGAACTTTTGATCCTCCTGCCTCAATCTCCAGAGTTGCTGAGATTACAGGCTCCTATTGATAGGGGCTGTAGGGATGCTGGTGGGAGACAGCCTGTCTTTGTTTGAGACACATGGGGGCTGGGGTTAGGCTTCCAGGTCACGGGGAGGCTCTGGGGCCCAGCACGCACCACCGTGGCCTGCGCTGCCTTGGCCCGGATCCTTCAGGTGTAGAAACAGTAGCAGGTGAGAGTCCTCCGGGCTTTGGGGGAATTACGCAAAGGACCTGGCAGGTACAGGTCAGGCACTAACCTTGGGGCCCCATGCGGAACTGGGACCCAGAAGTGAGAAGTCATCAGGAAACCTGCCTCCCGGCATGGCTCACATTTCTGGGGAAAAAATACCTTTTCGGTTCCTTGAAAACTTGAGCTCACAGGAGGGTGGAGGTGGAGGGGATTTTCTTTTCTAGTTTGCATTTTTTTATATTATGGATAATTTTTTTTCAGCAATCATAAAGTAACGTGGACATTTGAGTGACTGAAACAGTGCAAGATGGCTTAACACCACGTCACCAGACTCCCCCCTCCACTCCCAGATCCTCTCCTCACCGGACTTCCCAGAGGCCTGGGCAGGAGTGGGTGCCCGCCCCCGTGCAGGAGTTGGGGGAGACAGGGAAGGACCCCGATGCTCCCCATCAGCTCTGCTCCCCCCCCCCCCCGGAAGTCTGGCAGATCTGCACTGGAAGAGGGGACTCTGGGCTCCCCCTCTGCCCATATTTCTTGGAACCCACTTGCTTTTGGAGTCCAATGTCCACCCGCCCTGCTGTGTCTGCCTTCTACTTCAAAGCTGTTCCAGCAGTGCTGTGTGACCCGCGGGTTTCCTTAGTCATCTGCCATTGTTCAGCACTTGGGATCCTTCCAGTGTCTGTCCACTGTTACAAAGGACCCTTCTGTGAACACTCTGGATAAAACACTTCCCGAGGGTATGTGGCTGGGAACAGAATTACAGGCTAAAGGATCTGAATAGCTCCACAGCTCTTGTTGCCCATGCACAGACATAAGGGAGTATTTTAAGAGGATTTTACTGACTTGGTACTTTTTTTTTTTTTTTTTTTTTGGTATGGGGGATTGAACCAGAGGTGCTTAATCACTGAGACACAACCCCAGCCCTTTTAAAATATTTTATTTAGGGACAGGGTCTTGCTAAGTTGCTTTAGGGCCTCTCTAAATTGCTGAGGCTGGCCTCAAACTTGCAATCCTCCTGCCTCAGCCTCCTGAGCCACTGGGATTACAGGCATGCACCACTGTGCCTGGGTCCACTTATTGTTTTTATAATTCTTTATTAAAATTCTGTCCTCACAGGGGTTGGAAAGAAGAGGGTGAAGGAACATTATTGTAGAGTAACAGATGGGCAAATGAAGGGCAGCAACAGTTAATCTCAAACACCCTGGCATATTCCTCTACTTATGAAGAAAGGCTGTTAGAAAAGAGGCCTAGGGCTGGGCCGGGTGGTGCACACCTGAAACCCCAGTGACTCAGGAGGCTGAGGCAGGAGGATCAAAAGTTTGAGGCCAGCCTCAGCAACATAGCAAGACTCTATCTCAAAATAAAAAATCAAGAACTGGGGATGTAACTTAGTGGTAAAGCACCCTGGGTTCTATCTCTGGTAGCAGAAAAAGGAAAAGAAAAAAGACTTCGGTTGGGGATGTAGGTCAGTGGTAGAACACTTGCGTAGCACCTGCAAGGCCCTGGGTTAGATCCCCCATACCCCTCCCCCCTCCCCCCAACAGAGAGAGAGAGAGAGAGAGAGAGAGAGAGAGAGAGAGAGAGAGAGAGAGAAGGAGAGGGAGAAGAAAGAGGAAGGGGAAAAAGTAAGCCTGGCTGGTTTAGGCTCTGTCTTCTCTGCATCTCCACTTAAGTGACAGGGTTGCATCCAAAGGTCCCTAAGCCTCCTTTTGGCTTGGGGTCTTGCAGCCTAGCAGCAAGGAGCTGTGGGATGGGGGTGTGTCCTTGAGCCCCACCTCTCTTGCTTTTAACCAGCTGTTGGAGAGTTCTGCCTCACCATTGACCTGGGCCTGGGGAAGCCTAAAGCAATCTCCACGTGGCCACTGAGGCATCCAATTGAGACGGAAACTTGTCCCGGCTCTACCCAGCTGCTTCCTTGGCTCCCTGGGTACACACTTCCCTACCCAGCTCTCCAGGGATAGTGGCAGCTGCAGGTGCAGGTGGGGTGGTGGCAGAGGAGGAGAAGGAATAGCTCAGTGGCTTGTTCCTCAGAGGGGACACATGTTGCAGGCTGTGGGAGGAACACAGGGCCTCCCCTCCCAGGTAGAAGATGAGATTCTGTCCCAATCTGCTGTGTGCCCTGCCACCTCTCCAGGCCTCGGCTTCCCCACTGGGATAACCCGGAATGGGCCTGCCTGAATGGACTGAGGTTGCCCTCATTCCTCTCCTGGGGTTGGCACACCTGAGGCCCGAGGCCAGGAGTGTCATTCCTCTACTCAGAGTTGGACAGAGTGGGAGGGGTAACCAGACTTTCCCTTCTGATTCAGGATAAGGGGAGGCTCGGTTGGGCGGGATGGGGCTGCTTCCTCTTCCAGCCAGGCTGATTTTTTAGCTGGGTTCTCAAATGCTGGCTTTGCTTCTAGTTCCTTTCTCCAGCGGCTGCATTAGTTCCTGTTCTCCCCCATCTTCCTCCTGAGTCCCTTTTCTCCACTCGCCCCCGTCTCAACAGACAAACCAGGGTGGAACCTTGGAAAAGACCCCGTTTAACAGCGAAAAGTATCTGAGTCATGGGGAGACCCAGAGTCTTTATATACAGTGATTGTGTATATAAAATGTTAAGAGGGAAAAGCAGGGCACAGGGGACCTCAGTCAAACCTAAATCAGGAGGAAGTTTGGGTGGAGCAGGACTTTGAATCCTGACTTGGATAAGTCAGTGATCTTTTTGATATTCTGTGAAAATAAAATTATGACTAAACAACAAAGAGAGAGCTTTTCAAATGGAGTGGTGGGGACACGAGGGAAAGAGGCCTTACTGACAGATTCCAGCTACTGCCTAGGAACAGGTCTTCTCATGACCTTCTGACTGTAGGCAGTTACAACACGAAATCACGCTGTGCCCAGAGGTGCCAGGTGTGTATCAAGAGGTTATCGGACTCCTGTGTCGAATCCATTCTTGTCTTAATCTTCTATCAGTCATGCGCTCCTATCATACAGCACCTGCTTTTTCTCCATTTCAATAGAAGTTCCCTGGTGTAAGTTTCACACAGGAACAGAAAACACAGGGAGGAAATGATGCAGTGTTGGGACCCACTTTCATGGTGGAAAATGAACCCCCAAAGAAAGGGCCTGGGTTATCCTGAGAGGTGGTCTAGTGAGCATATCAGTTTTCTTGGGCACCCAGGAATTTGGGGGTTGTTTTATCAGTCAGCAAGAAGGTCAGTTTAAGTGCTCAGGAATTTGAGCCCTTGGGTCAGGGGTCTGTGCTTTGCATTTGGAAAGGAAGGTCAGTGCCCCTCAAAGGCTATCACCCTAGTGGGATGAGACACCTCCATCTTGCCTGCAATTAGCACCAGGAAAACATCTGTCTTGGGAGATGAAAGCTGCCAGTGCCTGGCTTTCTTTTATACTCCCTTTTTTCTCAACCACATTATTTTGGGGACTTTTCATTTCCCATATCTATTACCTAGAAAGAAATTTTTATCGCTTTTAACTGCTTGTCCACTTAAGCTTTCAATTTTTTTCACCTCCTTTGAATCATCGACTCAGACATATCTGAACCTGTGTCCCCCAAATGGCAATCCCTAAAATCCTCAATAAAACCCTCGGGTCCTTCTGCAGTTTCTGAGTTTGGATTGATTGGCAGAGACAGTGTGTGGGTAAGGGGTGAGTCTGACTCCCGGAAACTTCACTGTAAGAACTTGGATAAACAGTTAATCTGTTTGCTGTTGATTCTCATCTGTAAAATGAAGATGAATAACCGCAAACAGTATGTCATAAAAAAAAGGGGGCAGAGAGGCAGCGTCCTGTGTCCAAAGTTGTGGCTCCGTTGGCAAGCTGGAAAAAGCACAGGCTAGAGAACACACCACCGCTAAACTGGGTTAAACGTGCGCTGTTTCTGTACATAGAAGTAGTGAGGCTGAGTCAGGGGACATGTCTGTGCCTCTGTGGTGGCCGCTTGCCCAGCATGTGCGAGCCCCTGGCTTTGACTATTGGAAGGGGATGGGGTGGGGGCTCTGCTATACACAGTGTATAACGACTAGCCTTGACTTGATCAATCATGGGGCTTTTCTTTTACCATCCTCCACCACCCCTGGCCCCTGGCCCCCGGCCCTTCCCCTCCTTTCCCTTCCGTCTCCTTCCTCCCCGCAGGCGCCCTGCGGCGCGCTGAGTCAGGGGCCGGGGCGGGGCTTGCGCCTGCGCACTGCGCGGCGTCGGGCGCGGAGCAGGTTTATATTCGCGCGGTCAGCTGACGCTCTGCATTGCAGACTGCGGAGTCAGGCGGCGCCATGTACGCGGTCCTGTTCCTGGCCAGTCTCCTGGGCACTGGTAAGCCTGGAGCCTCAGCCTGGGGACAGGGTCCCCCGCAATGTCTCCTCTCCCGGGAGCGGACCGCTCGGGACTCGCTGCTCTGTTCCCCGGGTCCGGGGTGACGAGGGGCGCGCACTGCGCAGGCGCTTGCGTGGGCCGGTACCTGCTGGGGCGGCTCCCGAGGCGGCGAAGGAGCCTGGGTGGGGGCGAGTGGGGCGGGGGAAGTAGCGTCTCCCTCTGGGCTCCTGTGGGTGCCTGCGCATTTGGGGCGGCTGCAGGCCTCTCCTTAGGCTGCGCTTCCTCCTGTGGGGTGGGTCTTACGGGTGACCCCTCCCGCAGCAGTGTTGTGCCTGGGCTGGTGCGCGTGATCGCCATGGACTCAAGCCCTATTCTGCAGGACGCAACAGTGCCCTTGGCCTTGTCTCAGGTTTTGTGTGGGTATTGCAATTACAGGAAGCACATTGTCATTCATGTTGATGTTTATCTTTGAGGCTGCATTTACTCTGAAGGCTGTAGGGGTTTTTTGCCATCTCGACTATTTTCCCCTGGAGTTCTTATTTCACCACCTTTAAAATGTCTTCCACGGCATTGACCAGTTTTAGCAGGGACCTTCATTCTGGGGAAGATGTTAGCATGTGAGAAGTTGTGCACAGAGACTGTTGCACCTGACTATTGTCCCACAATAGCATTCAAGATTGTTAAATCCGCTGCAGGTTATGCAGGCAGCCCCTGGGATTCAGCTGCACGTTTTCTGGTATTAGGAGGGACCCAGCTGCCCACCCTTTATCACTGTGACACTTCTTTTTGTTGCCAAACTCTTGCCTTCACATCTTAACCTAATTTAAATCATCATGATAAAGAGAAATGCTTGAGGTGAGCTATGAAATTTATAAGTATATTGGGCGGGGTGGCCCATGCCTGAAATCCCAGCTACTCCAGCGGTGGAGGCAGGGGGATAGCAAGTTCGATGCCAGCCTGGGCAATTTGTTTTTAATTTATTTTATTTTTTGGTACCGGCGATTGAATTCAGGGGTGCTTAACCACTGAGCCCACATTCTCAGTCCTTTTTAATATTTTATTTAGAGACAAGGTCTTGCTAAGTTGCTTAGGGCCTTCCTAAATTGCTGAGGCTGGCTTTGAATTTGCGATCCTCCTGCCTCAGGCTCCAGAGCCATTGGGATTACAAGTGTGTGTCATCATACCTGGGGCCCAGCTTGGACAATTTAGCAAGACCTTGTCTCCAAAGAAAAAAAGGGCTAGAGGTGAAACTCAGTGGCAGAGTTCTTGTCTAGCCTGCGGGAAACCTTCATTTGATCCCCGGCACTGAATTTAAAAAAAAGAGAGGAGAAGAAGAAATTCTGTATTTTGATTGTCTGGGAGCCAGATTTTAATCTCTGTACAAAGGATCTCAGGTCTTATCCTGAAGGACCAGAAAATAAATTTGGTCAGCTTCCCCAACCTCAGTTTCTGTTTCTTGGTAACTGTATAATTTAGGAGCCAGTTTCTATTTTAACAATCATTCAGCCACTCAGATTTTAATAAACAGTAATATAGTGGATGGCAGTTGCTGGAAAACTGAAGAAGTAAATTTCATTATGGATCAGTATGTGTAAGATGTTTTCCTCAGCAGCTCTGAAGGATCTGTCTTGGCCTTACACCAGGCTCTTAAATTTGTTTTATTTGTAGACTATCAAAGCTGATCTGGCTTATAAAGCTGTTGGGTTTTATAGTCACTGAAGAAGATTTATTTCTCAATGAAGCTTATACAGCTGCTATTCTATGATCTGTATAGTTAGTAAACTAATGTTAGTCTCCATTTTTTCTTTTATTTTTACAGTATTAACAGCATTGTTCCTGTTTGCATCGAGTCACTTCATAAGACCCTTAAGAATTCTGATTCCCTGAGATCAGCCCAAAGGGACTAGTTTCTTTGGAACAGTAAAATCCATTTCTAACATATGTGGGAATGTTGAACCAGTGTATGTGGTTAACCAAGGGACCCTTCCCCCCCCCCCCCCCAAAGCACTTGGGTAAATAGAGAGTGTATTACTAATGGCCTTGCCCTGACTTGCTGACTGGCCCTTAGGATTTTGCCAAGGTCACACTTGATAACACAGTATAGAGATGCTGGCTTGCCTCCACAGCTCTGCCTTGTTGTGGCTTTCTGGCAATGTTAATCCTAAAATTTCTAAAAAACATCGAGACTGAGTTTGTGAGTGAAGGTGCCTGGTGACTGCAGCCATTGTCTGCCCACTGGGATTTTCACCACGAAGGCACCCCGGGCACTACTGTGGGACTGGATGCTGTTCTGACTCTGGGAAGGCTTTGGGTTTTGTTTTAGTGGTGTCCTAGGTGGCTGGGGGTTTAGCTCACCGTGCTTGCTGGCATGCTGCAGGTCTTGGGTTTGATCTCCAGCACCACACACATACACAAAAAGTTCTGGGGTTAGAGACACTTGGCTTTTGGGTTACTTTTCTGCCCATCCAGTTGCCCCTGCCTTTTTTTTTCCAGATAAAAAGAAAGGGAAGCGTGGCATAGCGAGGTGATTGGAGAGCGTTTAGGCGGTTAGTCTGACATTGTTATGAGGCATGAAGACGTGGAGGTGCCCAGGCTGGCTCCAGAGTCCCAGGTTGTTCGTTGGGCACGCCACGTCCAGAACCCAGGGCTCTTCATAGTGCTTCCTCTCTCCACATCCCTCTTAATTTTTAAAAAATATAATGGGTATGACTTACGTATGTACACATGGAAGTTGGACAGCATGGTGAGTTGCCCCAGGGTGACCCCAGTAAGAAGCGCAGGGTCCAGAGGGACACAGCATCCAGCAGCCCCTTCTTCCTCCTCACTGCCTTGTCTCACCGGCCAGAGGAAACCTTCTGGGAACTTCTGACACTAGCCATAAAAGTTGCTGTTTGAACTTCTTACACAGAAAGTTGAGTTGCTGGGGTTCCAGGCTTGTGTCACCTGCCTGGTGGAATCCAGGTCTGGACATGCTGGTGGGTGGTTGCTTTAGCAGGGAAAGTGAGCCTGGTGGATGAGCTCAGTGTAGAGCACCGCGTGGGAGCGATCGCTGACACTCAGCTTTCCTTGGTGCTGTCACTTGGTCAACGCTTCCTGCCTGAGTGGGCCATGCCTCACGGAGGCAGGGTGTTCTCTAGGGAGGCTACCACATACCGGGTGTAAGTGCTCATTCATTTGATTAATTTTTAATTAAGTAATTATTTTTACTTAAATTTTTTGGTGATGCAAGATATGAATCTATAGCATATCCTGACTGAACATCACTTAAACATTCCAGGTTTCCCCTGCCAGCAATTTTGGGCAAATCACCTGTTTAGCAATAGTAAATCAGCTGTATTCTGGGAAAACATTGGTAAAATTCATGGAGGAATGGTTTGTTTTAACCAGTGATTTGTCAAGTTCTTGCAGTACACTTGACAGATTGTTTTGAATACCTGCTATGAGAGTTGAAGTATATTGGATTGAGTGGTATGAAAATGTAATGTCCAGGCAGCTGGTTGGGGCTTGAATGGATGGGGAAGAGAAAGGGCAAGTTGCTGGCTGGGGCAGCCCCTAATGAAACATGCTTGGGAAACTTTCAAGGCCAAGGGCACACCACTTGGACAAGTGTGAGTGGCTTTTCCTTTTTTATGTATCAGCTGGTGATGGAACCCAGGGCCTTGTGCATGCTCAGCAAGTCTTCTTCCACTCAGCTACATCCTCAGCCCGGTGAGACAGCTTCTTTTGAGGAATCCTGTTAGCATGAATCCTAGACTCTTGGCTCTCCCACTCCCTTTTGGTTGTACCACTGGGAAAGAGGATGCAGATTTTCTTCAACAGAAGGGAGCATTAGTTACATTGACCACTCGCTTTTTTTCCTTGGTACTGGGTGGGGATTGAGTCCAGGGTGCTTTACCACTGAGCTACATCTCCAGCCTTTTTTATTTTTTATTTTGAGACAGGGTCTAAGTGGCTGAGGCTGAGACAATCCTGCCTCAGGCTCCTGAGTTGCTGGGTTTACAGATATGGGCCACTGAGCCTGGGTGACTGCTTGCTTTAAAAAAAAAAAAAGTGTGTGCATGCGTGTGCACGTACGTGTGTGTTGGGAATTAAATTGAACTTGCAGAGCATGTGCTCTGCATTGAGCTATGTCCCCAGACTCCCCAAATTGCAATAATTTTAAAAGCATGATGATAAATATAGTTCTTGGGATGGAGAATTTGGTTGTTGCAAAAGTACAAACTGCTTTTCTTTTTTTTTTTTTAATTCTATGAAATGCCAAAAAAAAAAAAAAAAAAAAAAAATCTTGTACAATCAGTGATTTTTTTTTTCTTTTTTCTTTTTTTTTTTGTAGTACAGGGGATTGAACCCAAGGTGCTTTACTACTGAACTACATTCTCAGTTCTTCTTCTTCTTTTTTTTTTTTGAATAGGGTCTCTTCTAAGTTGCTGATGCTGGCCTTGAACTTTCCACAGTCCTGCCTCAGCCAGAGTTGCTGGGATTACAGCGTGTGTCACCTGCCCTGATGAAATCTATAATTCTTTAAGTTTGGACTGAGATGATACTGCAGAGTAGAGGCTTAACATTGCCACATTGCTGACACTAGCTGTATGACCTTGGGCAAATTACTTAACCTGATTTCCTCATCTGTAAAATAGCATTAATCAGTCCCGTGTCATTGGGTTGCTTTGAGGCCTGAATACACAAGTCACTGTAGGAAAAGGCTTAGTCAAGTACGTTTGTCTCTTCACCACTGGTAGATACAGTGTCAGGCTGTCACTGCTCTTGTCCCACCGGCACAGTGACCCTCTTCTGCCCCTGATTTTGTGGTTTCCCTGACGACTTTCATTTCAAAGGATGTTGTGAGTTCAACAACAACATTAAATTGACTTATTAAAGACGTATGTCCTAGGCGTAATTACTGACTCGGGAAAATGAGCCAGGGTAGGGAGCCACGATTATGCTCCAGGGGCCTAAACTAGGTTTGGCTTCTAGGTCAGTGTTGCTCTAGAGCCCCGGGCTCCCAGCTGGTTCCTGGTAACTGAATACCAGGTTCTAGACCTGTTGGCACTAACTCGGGGACCTGGGGTGAGTTGTTGAAGATCCCATCCTGTCTCCCATCCATTAGATGGAGGCGAAGTTAGAGTATGTAATAGATGCAGCCAGTAAACAAGTTCAGTCAGTTTAATGGTGAAGAGTAAAAAGCGTGTCTCTTTTTACTCTGTCTCCCAGGCCTTCCCAGACAACCTTGAACCTGTGGTGCTATTTCCTCCTCTTCTCTTTCTTTTGAGGGGTGCTGGGGATCAGACCCAGGACCTCATACATGCTAGGCAAGTGCTTGACCACTGAGCACCACTCCCAGCTCCACCGTCTTTCTTCTTAATATAAAAGCTGGCACATTATATGGACTGTTTTGCATTTCTCTTTTTAAAGTTGTAAAAGAGGAGCTGGGCATGGTGGCACAGGTCTATAATCCCAGCACTCTGGAGGCTGAGGCAGGTGGATCACATGTTTGAGGCCAGCTTTGGCAATTTAGCAAGAAGACCCTGTCTCAGAATAAACAGCACCCCTGGGTTCAATTCCTGGTACTGGAAAAAAAAAAAAATAAGGAAAAGGTGAATAGTTTAGATATTCAGAAACATAGAAGGCTAATTATAATGAACCGCCAGATTAAGAAATGGATCCCAACAACTTGCCTCCCTCGCAGATAACCACCTTTCGGGACTTGTTGTTTATCATTTCCCCGCAGGTCTTTGTACATGTAAGTGTACTCTTCAACAGTCTGTACAGTATTGTTTTGAATATTTCAAAAAACTTAGATACTGTATATATTCCTGGGTTAGTTTTTTGTCTTGTTAGTGAAGGTTATCCCTGTGGCTAGTGTGTAGACCTGTTTCATCCATTTTCACAAGAGCATAGTATTCCATTTGTATCATTCCTGTTTTCCATTATGTAGAGAGATGTTTACATTATTTCTAGTTTGATTTTTCTATTCAAATTGCTTGTATAAAAATTCTCTTACATACCTCCTTGGGCACATAAACAAATATTTCTCTAGGGGACATACCTAGGAGCACACTGCCAAGTATAAGGACGCATTTCACCTTAATGAGAAGTGGCTGAATTGTCCTCCAAGATGATTTTGGCCTTTGATATTCTCACAGGATATTCAGTTTCAGGTTTTGCCATATCCTCGCTAATGTTGGATATTTTTAAAACTTTTAACTTTTGTCAATTTGATAGTAAAAAAACTGAAGTGGTTTCATTTGCATTTCTTTTGTTTTTGTAAGCAGTTTATCTTAGAGGTTATTTCATGCTTGTCAAAGGGATCTTTTTTAAAAAAATGTTTTCAAAATTCGTGATCACTTTTGATTTAAAGAGAAGTTGCAAAGACAGTCCAGTGAGTTCCTACTTACCCTTCACCTTATTTATTTTATGTGGTACTGGGATGAAATCCAGGGCCTTGAGTTAATACCACTAAGCTAAATTTCCAGCCCATTTCACATATTTGTTTGTGTATTGGAAACAGTCTCATTAAGTTGCTCAGGCTGGCCTTGAACTTGTGACCCTCATTGTCTCAGCCTCCAGTGCTGCTGGGAGGCTGAGGCAGTTGCGTGCCTAAATGTGGCTTACTTAATTGTTAACATTTTTTATAACCATGGCAAGGCATTAATATCAAAACAAGATTATTCAGTAGACTGTAAACTTTTTGTGTATTTTTTAAAAGACATTTTAATTTAGAGACAGGGTCTCATACTACGTTACCCAAACTGCCCTCAAACTCAAGATCCTCCTGCCTCAGTCTCCCGGTACCTGGGATTGTAGGCATGTGCCACTGGGCTCAGGTCTTTATGCAGGTTTTTACCAATTTTTCCACTAATCTCATTTTTCTGTTTTGGTATCCAGTTTAGTGCACCACATGGTGCTTAGCTGTTACGGCTCCTTAATCTCTTCCTAACTCTTCGCTGTTTAAAAAATGATGTGTCCTGGCATGGTGGTGCGTGCCTGTAGTCCCAGCTACTGAGGAGGCTGAAGTTGGGATCGTGGGTTTTGAGACCAGCCTGTGCAACTGAGTGAGACACCTTCCATATTAAACAAAAACAAAACCCCCAAACAAGCAAGCAAACAAAACCTGAGAAGGAGTGGCCACCGAGTGTCAGAGTGACACCAGCATAGTCCTAACTAGAGCACTAGAGCACTTTCCTAGTTAGTGCGAGACCCTGGGCTTAGCTCCTAGTGCTGCCACCTCCACAGAGGAATCTGCAAAGATGTGAAACGAGTCATTCTGCTCATTAAATGTTAATTAGTTCTTTTCATTAATATTTAGGGAATAGGGTTTTTCCATTAAAAGCCTGACACATTTCACATCTGATGGGCTTATCAATATTCCTAAATGATTAATTTTAAATCAACAATTCAGTTTGGTTTATGGAGTGGTTAGTATTGACAGAAGCGACCCACAAGAACAAAAGCTCTTTGGAATCCTAAATTGCATCTGAGAACAGAGGAACCCCAAGACCCAGACGTTAGAGAACCGACTACCAGGCTGAACATTTAGGGAACAACCAGCTTTTTGTGGAACCATAAGGGAGAAGTCACTTCCTCAAATTATAGCTGGTTCCCTTTTCCCTGATTTACCTCAAATCAGAGCCACCAAGGACATCTACTATGTCAGCATCTTAGTTCCTTCTACCCACAGGAGATTTGCTCCGGAGTGTCGTGGGTGGCTTCCCTTTAACTTGGTCACAAACCATGATGTAGGTCAACTGTTCACTCTTTTTTTGATGGTGCTGGGGATTGAACCCAGGGCCTTGTGCATGCGAGGCAAGCACTCTACCACTGAGCTATGTCCCCAGGCCCCCAAAGTCACTGTTGATTTGTCAGCTTCTAAAGATAATTTTTTTTGTGTGTGGGTGTGTGACTGAAGTCTTGGTCTTTGTCCTCCATGCCGATTAATGCCAATTTAATAATGAGGACATGGTTGTGAGAAGAGGGAAGAAGAAGTGTTATTGCTTTGCTAGCAAAGGAGAGACTCCTGGCCCTGAAGCTGTGATTCTGTCCATCGGGGAAACCCAGGGCTTTTAAAGAAGCTATTCAGAGGCCATGTGCCAGGTGTGCCCTGACGGGGGTCCCTGGTGCTCCCTGAAGCTGTATGGAGATTCACTTCTCTGATCCTCCGGCAGAGATCTCCTTCCTGTGGTGGCTTGTTCAAGGACAGGGGAAGAAAAGGTAGCCCTGTCTCCCTAATCTTGTTAGGGAGGGGAAGGGGAGAAGAGAGAGAAGCACATGTCCCTTTACAAACAAGCCTCAGAGAAAGGAGGGCTATATTCAGAAGGGAAAGCGGACCACTGCGACATCGGCAGTTAAACCAGGGTTGCTCTCATGGACCTAGCCACCTGGCCTTTTTATTTTTTGAGACGGCATCTTGCTAAGCTGCTGAAGCTTCAAAGTTGAGATCCTCCACCCTCAGCCTCCTGGGTGGCTGGGATTTCAGGTCTGCACCTCTGTGCCTGACTTCTTACTCCTTTATTCTTAACATAAGTGATTTTACCCAGGACAGCAACTAACAAGAATGCCAGATTAGTTGCTCTCATTTTTGAACGAGAATGCCAAGAGGCATCCTGTTATCCTCTCTTACCCCTACTGTGGTCTCAAGTGTTAGGAAGTATTCTTATTAAATATTAACTAAAGGAAGCTAGAAATGACATTTATAGTAAAAATACACGTATCTGAAACTTTAGTTAATGAGCAATCATGCGAGGCAAATTCAGAATACCAAATTTTTGTGGTTTACACAAAATCTTTTTTGGCATATTGTTGTCTTCAGGTGTGCAGGGACCACAGAGCCTGTCAGCAGGAGTAGGTGGGAAAGCCAGTGCACCCACCTTTTTTTTTTTTTTAACTGGGGATTGAACCCTGGGGTGATGCTTTACCAATGAGCTGCATCCCCAGTCCTCCATTTTATTTTATTTTTTTTGAGACGAGGGTCTCCCTAAGTTGCTCAGGGTCTCACTAAGTTGATGAGGCTGTCCTTGAATTTGTGATCCTCCTGCCTCAGCCTCCTGAGTTGCTGGAATTGCAGGCATGTGCCACCACGCCTGGCACCAGTGCTCCCTCTGTGTATTTGATTGGGTCAGCTTCTGGGAAGTGCGCTGGGTCTGCAGCAGAACCTTACACACTGGCTTAAGGTCCCTTAAGTTCCCACAGGACCCCTTCCTGTGCCTGCTGACCAACTGGATCCTGGGCAGTCCTGCCAGTGGCTCTCTTCCCTGCTCAGGGGTTGCAGCAGCATCTTGTCTTATCTGGTTGGCCTCTGGGCACCGCTGGGCGAGTGTCGTGTAGAAGTGGAGCTTTGTCAGTAGGAGTTTTTGTTGGACGGGAGGACTCTCAGATTGTTGGATCTCCATCCCCCAGATTGCACCACTCTCGTATGATTTAAGAACATTGCGTCCTGTCCCTCTGTCTTAGTCACCATTGAACAAGGTAATTCACCTGAGGACTGTCGCCTTATTTGTGTGGATAGATTCTTGTCCTGGAATGACCTGGCTTGTGAGAAAATTGAAACGTGCAGCAGTGGCAAAGGAGGAGCAGGGAAGAAAGAGCCGTTGTCTTTCCTGATAAAGGGCAGATGGGGGCCAGAGGGGGTGGGATGTCACCCCGCAAGCTCACAGGTTTTCTTGCCACTGCTTTCTTACGTGATCAAAGAAATATTTGGACCTTACTTTCTGCAAATCAAGGCAGGCTCTCCCTGAGTGTGCGTTTTTCTGAAAGATTAAAGAGCAGCGTTTTCATTCTGTCATGCAGAATGTGTTCTAGAAGCAGGATTCTATAAAGAAGAGGTAAGTGCCCTCTGCCATCAGAGAGAGGTATTTGTGACACCAGCTGTTTGGTGGCGGTGTTGAGTGCTTTGCATTACCTCCTGCTCTTAGGGGACCAACTGCATGGAGCCCCTGGAGAAAAGGCTAAGTGCAGGTGGGGGAGGGGGATGAGTTAGATTCTGCCTCTCCTGGGGTTATCCTCTCTTAGTTTCCTAGCAACCCACCTGTTGCTATGGCAACTCATTACCCAGGCAGCAGAGGCAATATGCTGTGGAATGTTTCTGGTTGCAGGTGCTGGGAGACTGCGTGCATTTTGTTTTCTTTATTTTTGGTAGCTAGATTGAAGCAGTATTCAGCAGGTGTTACCTTAAATATTTAAAAGGAAGAGCACAAATAATGAGGCTGAGCTAAGGAATAAGACCCTCAAGGATACATTCTGGGAAAGGTGGACCCCTTCATTCTGAGGTTGTTTTTGAACGTCTTTGGCAATTACACAGGGCACACGGCTCTTCAGCACCCTCAGTGGCTTAGCCTTAGTGAAGACTTGGCGTTTGGAGAGTCTTCTGGTGAATGAAGTAGTTGATGAAGGATGTGCATTAGTGGGGTGCAGGCTCAACCACAAACAACAGAGACCTGGAATACTAACATCTGAATTCTTTTTTTTAATTTCGATGGGTGGGAGGGGAAGTACTGGGGACTGAACTCAGGGGCACTTGACCACTGAACCACATTCCCAGTCCTATTTCGTATTTTATTTAGAGACAGGGTCTCGCTGAGTTGCTTATTAGCACCTTGCTTTTGCTGAGGCTGGCTTTGAACTCACGATCCTCCTACCTCAGCCTCTCGAGCTGCAGGCTCTACTCCCAGATCCAGGCTCTTCCATCTCCTTGTTCTGCATCTCTGAAGTCTGGCCCCTTTTTAGAGTCCAAAATGCGATGCATTTCCAGCCATCACAGCTAGGTTTAGAGGAAGGCCTGACCTCTGTGTGCATCCCGGCAGCCGGATGTGGTGTCATAGCCAGACCCTACTGCAGAGGAGACTGGGGAGTACTTCTGTCCTTACGAACGAAGAGGAGATGGATGTAAGGGAGCATTTTGGCGTCTCTGCCACATTGGCGACTTACTGTTCTAACGGGTTGTAAGGTTTAATTTGATTTTAGAGGAAATGTTAGAAAGAAAAGTTAAGTTATACTTAAATATAGAAGTTGGAATGTGAACATCTCCCTTGGTTCCCCCCCAGGTCCACCTTTAACAATCAGCCATAGAAGTCACTAAGAGCTTTCCAAGTGCCAGGGACGCAGATGGGCTTCAGTTGCCCTGGCAGGCCTTGAATTTGTGATCCTCTTGCCTCAGCCTCCCGAGTTGGTGGGATTACGGGCGTGCACCACTGTGCTCGGCCAAGAAGAGGTTTTGGGGTGCTCTTCTAAAAGATGGGTGTTGCCAGGCATGGTAGGGTGCACCTATAATCCTAGCTATTCAAGAGGCTGAGGCCAGCCTTGGTAATGTAGCAGGACCCTCATCAACTTCGACCTTGTCCAAAACTAAAAGGGTTGAGAGTACACCTCAGTGGTAGAGCACTTGCCTATGTGCCTAAAGCCCTGGCTTCCATTCCCAGCACCACCAAACCAAACCAAACCAAACCAAAACAAAAACAAAAACCAAAAACCCCACCAAAATAAAAGGTGTGCCAGAAACATTTTGAACAATAACAAGGCAGGCGCTGGAGTCCCCGGAGGCCTCTAGCCCAGAGCTAGTGAACAGTTTTGTGAGGCCCTGGAAGCATCTCACCTGGACATTTGGGCCTTGGTGGGCAGCCCTCTTTCTTGCTCATGTAGAACTTGCTTAGTTCCTGTAGATACAGGATCATCTCCCTGGGCTCTTTGCAGTATGGCCTGGGAGTCACTTTCCTCTTGTGACTCCTGGGTCTTGGGGTCAGTAGCAAACTGTTTCTGAGGTTCCAGAATCCAGCTCTCTAGATTTGCGAACTGCCAGGTAAGTGCCTGATCAAATGCCATTTGAGACTCCTCAGGGGGCTGAGGCAGGGGGATCACAAGTTTGAAGCTTGCCTGGGTAACTTAGCAAGACCCCGTCTCAAGAGAAAATGAAACAAAAAAGACTGGGGACCTAGCTCAGCACTGGAGGGGGGGGGGGGAGATTTGCCTAGCGTTCCTGTGGCCCTGGGTCAACCCCAGTACTCCAAAAGAAAACAGGAGGAAGAGGGCGGCCTCAGGTCACTACTGAAGAACTGCCTGTTCGTGGGTCTTGGTAAGGTCCCGTCATCGCTACCATGATGGTGATAAATGACACTGGGTGAAGTAATGGTGCCCCAGTGTTGTACCGTGTGTCTTGGTGAATCCTGGGGAGTGTTTCTAGTAGTAGACCCAATTTGCAGGTTTGGGAAGGCTGAGGTCTCAAGGACACATAGGTCGAAGTGGTGGAGCCAGGAGCTGGGTGAATTCAGGACAGCTGTCAGAGCCAGTCTGGTAGGGGTGGGGACGGATTGGGACCCCAGAGATGCTGGCGGGTGGGTGGGTTGGGAGGCGTGGGCTTTGGCATTTGGGAGTGTTTACGTGTGATCACACCATCTTGATCCTTTCTGCCTTCAGTGCCTTCATTTTACAGATGAAAAAACAAGCTCAGAAGGACACTGGCCTGCCTAAGGCAATTGGACGGGAATTAGCAAGATAGGCTGGGAGGCAGGCCGGTCATGTGTTTTGTTCCCTCTGGAGCCCAGCCTGAGCCCGGAGGTGGAGCCGTAGGTGCTGTGAGGAACACCAAAACTTCCAGCCAACGAAGAGGCTGAGGCAGGAGGATTGTGAGTTAGAGGCCAGCCTCGGCAATTTAGTTGATACTGACTCAAAAAATAAAAAGGGTTGGGGATTCAGGTCAGTGATGGAGCATCCCTGTGTTGAGTCTCCAGTGCCAGGAACAGACAGAACACCTAGATGGTGGTGATCTGCCTTACAAGTCTTAGTTTAAGGATTCTTTCTTGCAGGAAGTCTTAGAGGCACCCATATCACAGTTCCACTGAGCTTTCTGTGCCTCCTGGCCTCATTAATTTTTTTTTTTTTTTTTTTTTTGCAGTTTTGGGATTGAACCCAGAACCTCATGCAAGTCCTCTACCTGTGAACTGCATCTCCAACCCCACCCCCCTTTTTTGGTACTGGGTTGAACTCAGGGGCACTCAACCACTGAGCCACATCCCCAGCCCCATTTTGTATTTAGAGACAGGGTGTCACTGAGTTGCCATTGCTGAGGCTGGCTTTGAACTCGTGATCCTCCTATCTCAGCCTCCCGAGCTCCTGGGATTACAGGTGTGAGTCACCACGCCTGGCTTCTATCCCTTTTTACTTTTTGAGTCAGGGTTTTTGCTCAGGTTGCTGAGAACTGGTGATGTTCCCGCCTCAGCCTCCCGAGTTGCTGGGATTCCTGGTGTGCGCCACCACGCGGGCTGGGATCTTTCTCTTGCTACGATGACCACATGTTAAGAGGTTTAGAACGTGTCTGTCATCATCTTCTAGAAGATTTCTGTGTACTTCTAGGCTTGGAGTAAAAAGGCAACAAAGCACCATCCCCTCTCTAAGGAAGTACACTGAAATCTGGGCCTCAGAAGACAGACGAAGGCCTGTGTCTCCTGGCTCACGTCCTAGGCCCTTGAACTGAGAAGGGAGTGCTTGCTTTGTCACAAGATTCGCGTTTCTAGTCAAACCAGTGCTGTTCTTGTGACAAGTTTAACTAGAAACCTCGAGGGGGTCAGGCAGACATCGAAGAACTTTCCTCGAGTTCAGCATATAGCCTCAGAGAAGGAAGTTGGTATTTGGGGTAGGGTGTGGGAGGGTTAGAGCAGAGGTTGAAGCTGTGCTGCGAATGGATTTGGAGAAATAACTACCAGAAAGTGGTCGGGGTGACTCTTAGATGTTGGTCATGTCTGAGAACACTGAGGATCCCATCGGCCCCGGGAGGTCCTCCTGTCCAGCTTGCCCTCCGAGGATGGCTCTCCTGAGACCCACTCCGAGGCTGGGTGCTGTTTCTGTTTCTGCTTGGTGTGCCACCTCTGTTGGAGAGGTCACCATCTAATGAGGCAGCCCTTTCCCTTCTGTACCCCCCGGGTGTCAGGTACGTTGCTTGCCTTGACATAGTCTGGGTCACTTAGCCTCTGCTCTGGGATCTGGGATCTGGGGTCTGGAGCCACCCAGAACAGCTCCACCCCATGCAAAAGGCAGGAGGCGTCCTTCACTTATTTGGAGCCCACCGTGTGCCTCCCCCAAGTTCAGTTTCCTATTGAAGCCTCCCAGTGCCCCAGGGACTGTCTGGAATGGCGGCTGGCACACCCACCTGCTGAGCACCTCACCTGCTGAGCACCCCACCTGCTGAGCACCCCATGGGTTCTCTGGGTCTTTGCCTCCTGCAGCTGGTGCCCCGCCCACCCGCCCTGTCCTTCAGTCCTTGCTGGAGCCCCGCCCACCCGCCCTGTCCTTCAGTCCTTGCATCTCGCTGTTCTGTTTTCCCTCTCAGCCCAGCTCACTTCTTGAGGCTGCGGTTTTGTTTGCCCTCCGCCTCCTTTTGGATTCCTCTGTGGGTCTCAGCCCTTGCTGCTGCCAGGTCTTGCTTGGAGTTTCTTATTAGCCTTCCAGTCAGGTGGTCTCCCTCTGTGTCCCTCTCCCTTTCACTGGTGCTACCTAAGGCCTGGTGGTTAAGACACAGATGAGAGCTGGCTGGGGGGCGCGTGCCTATAATCCCATCAGTTTGGGAGGCTGAGGCAGGAGGATCACAAGTTCAATGTCAGACTAGGGCACCTACTTAGCAAGACTGTCTCAAAGGAAGGGCAGAGCAGGTCGCTCAATGGTAGAGCACCCCTGGGTTCAGGTTCTGGTACTTCAAGAAAAGGAATAGAAAAAGACTCATAGACGTGAGCTTGCTTGCCCTGTGTCTGCTCAGAAATCCCTCATGGTTTCTGTGACATTGCCCACAGGGGAATAGGGATATGTGACAATGAGACCTTCACAGAGTGCCTGGGATTCTGCTTTGTAGCCTGGCTCCTTCTCTCTGCTCCAGTTCTGAAAAGACAGGGACAGTTTTTCCTCTTTGCCAAAGAGACCTGCTGTCCTTTGGAAGGTTCTGGACCCCCCCCCCACACACACACACACCATACAGTCTGTCTTTCTAGCACTGTCCTTCACATTCTTGTCCAGTTTTATCCCAAAGGCTCCTTTGGTCATTCCCTCTGTTGTTCCCAGTGTGTAGAAACATCCCTAGGGCTTAGATGCCTGTCCCTGTTGGTCTCCTGCCTGAGGACAGCAGGCTTGGCCCAGTCAGTGGAGCTAGCCATCCTTGCCTGAGCTTCGTGATGAAACCCACACCTGGGGGCCCTGAGAGCCTCCTGGAATGAGGTGCTGGGGTTGAGCCCAGGGATTTGCCCATGTGAGGAAGCTCTCTGCCATTGAGCTACGTCCCCACCTCTTTCTATTTTGGGACAGGGTCTCACTAAGTTGCCCAGGCTGGCCTGGAATGTGGCAGTCCTGCCTCCACCTCCCAGGTAGCTAGGATGACCGGTGTCTGCCACCACATCTGACTTGGCAAGAGAATTTTGTGTGTAAATACATTTTCCCAGTCTGACCCACTGTTTGATTCCTTCAGGGGACAGCACTCCTGAGAAGTGAGCCGGTAGCTTGGAGCAGCAGGCCCTGAGCCGTGGCTTCCGCCTGCGTTGCCCTCCTGAGGCCAGCAGTCAACTGCTCACATGCGACACTGTTGCATACCACAGGCTGCCGTCTTTACAGGCATCTGTGCAGTCTGGCTTTAGGCTGGAGGTAGACGGGCAAGTCTTGCTAAGAACTGAGTTTCCAGAGTTGGGATTTAAGCCTTGTTCTCCAGGGTCCCGTGGGATCTGTTTCCAATTGTCCAGGACTCCACGCATACATTCCATTTCTAATCTGGGGTAGAGGCTCACCACTGTGCAGAGGTCATTGAACCTTTGGGATTGAACAAGACAGTGGGCTTGTGTTAGCTGGACCGGGGCAGATAAAAGGGGCTACTTAAGATTAGTTTTAGTCCAGAATGTCCTGTCCAAAACAGATAACAAAGCTATAAAGCTGTGATTGAAGATGATACTGTGTCAAGTTACTAGAAGAAATAACTTACAAAGTATTCTTTTTCTGTTTTAGTGTTACTGGGAATGAATCCAGGGGTGCTCTACCACTCAGCTACATTCCTGCTCCTTTTTATTAATTTATTCATTTGTTATTTTTCTTTTTTGGTACCAGGGACTGAACTCGAGCACTCAACCACTGAGCCACATCCCCAGCCCCATTTTGTATTTTATTTAGTGACAGGGTCTCACTGAGTGACTTAGGGCCTCGCTTAGGGCCTTGCTGAGGCTGGCTTTGAACTCAACATCTTCCTGCCTCAGCCTCCCGAGTTGCTGGGATTACACACTTGTGCCACAACGCTCAGTTGATAGTGAGTTTTGTTCCTGAAAAGCTGATCGATTTTGGTCCGTAGGAGCCAGTTCCTGGCTGAGAGGCTGGGGAGAACAGTGGGTCAGAGTTGTATTGCCCAAGCCTTGGTGAGCGTGAAGAATGGCAGTCCCCTGCCCCTCCCTCCCCCGCAGTCCTGCTCCTGTCTCTGGTGTCTTGAACCCATCTGCTGGTTCCCTCTCTGCCACTGGGCATTCCTTTGCCTGGAGACCCATTGTGGTAGCTTCCTGTCTGTTACTGGGTCAGAACCGGGCAGTGTGTCTTGCTGGGTGCTTTTCAGGAGTCCTGGGAGCCCATGTCTGAGATGGCCTGGGGGGAGCTCCTGAGTCTTGGGACTCCTGTTTGTGCAGTCTCCTACCCTGCGCTCCCTGGCACCCTTCACCCTCATGACGCACCCCCACCACACCCACTTCCCGGCACCTGGCACAGCCTCATGTGACATTACTGGTTAGCCTCACTCCTGTGAGCCATCTGGGGAGCTCGCTGCTGTTTGGAATCCAGCATTTACCCACAGTCACCGGAATCCAAACCAACAGCTTTTGGAGAGTGGCCAGTTCAGTTGAGGTTGTCACCTGGTTGCCTTTGTGGTTTGGCTCCCTGGGGACAGGGAGGACTGTAACCTGGGTGGCAGGTTTGTAACTCATTTGCTGATATTCACAGGGGTGCAGGTGATCTGGCTTGAGCTTTTGCACTAGTAGCTCGTGTAAGTAGTAATGGAGCATTTGTTCCCTTGTGCTCCCGGAGGAAGAACCTGCCCCCACTGCTGTGTGCCTGCCCCACGGCCCACCCTCTCGCTGGCCTGCAGGCAAGAAGCTGCACGCAGATGGCTCAGGGGTTCTCTGCTGGGTGGCTCTGGGGCTTTCCTCTTAGACTTGGGCCAAGTGTCTTCTGTTGACAACAGAAGCTGGTTCAAGCATGATGTCTGCTGGGACTTGGCCTCTGCGCCATCCCATCATGCTCCAGTGTAGTCGGATGGCATCCATTCTTGTCTACCTGAGGAGGTGGCTCAGAGGGAGACAAGAATCGGAGCATTTCCCACAGTCTGTGGTTCTGAAATCCAGGGTGCTCTCGATCTGTGTTAGCATGTGTACTCTCAAGGTAGTTTATAAAACATGTTAAAAATATTCTACATTGTTTGCCTAGTGAGCGTGAAACCTGGCGTCCATGCCCAGTGGCATTGGGAGTTAAGAACATAATTCAGGGGGCTGGGGTTGTGGCTCGGCGGTAGAGTGCTTGCCTAGCGCATGCGAGGCCCTGGGTTCAATCCTCAGCACCACATAAAACTAAATAAAAACAAAGGTGTACAACTAAAAAAAAAAAAAATGTAAATCATCACCTTTAAAAAAAGAAGAAGAAGAACATAATTCAGCTAGCCTGCTTTATTTTCTTATCTTTATACAACTCGTGTAGTCATGGTTTTGAATTTTTTTCTTTCATATATTTCATCTTTGCAATTGTGTTTGTCAGCTATGTAACAATAGTTACATAACAATTAGTTACAAACAGTAGTTTAGTATGATAAGGTTAGTCTGCCCCTCCCCCATGTTTAGCCATTTAGGTTACATCTGCATGTTTTTAACATTGTAAATGGCACTCAAATATATTTATGCATGTTTTGCCTCTTAAATTATTGTGGCTTCTTAATGTTCATGTGTGTGTGTGTGTGTTGCTGGGGATTGGACTCCAGGACTCACACAGGCTAGGCCACCACTCCTGTATTTGCTTTTTGAAGAGGGATCTTCCCCCTAGTAAATCTTATACATTCAGCAGTCACACTGCTGATGGCCCTAGAAGAAACTTTTACTGTAAACTTCTCACTGTTGTGACATAGGTTTTCCCCCAATTTGGCTAGCTTAGCTTTAAAATGTGGCCCTGACCTGCGTTCTTTGGTCCCTGGTCATGTTGGGTCTTCTGTCTTGTCTTTTCTTAGCTCTCTGTGCCTGGGTTCTGCGGGAGGCCTTTCCCGGGCACAGCAACAGGTGACACTCCACGCCCCTGGTTTTGGATGGACTCGTGATTTTTTGATACCCAGGTGGCTTGTGCAGCCTTATTTCCTGCTAGTAAATTTGTTTATGTGCAAAGACTCAATAGAATGAGATTAATAAAAGTGCTCTTGAACTTGAACAACTCTAAGAATCCTTATTTGATGTAACAAGGTTGATCTGGTTTTCACTGCCCCTTTTATGGTGTTTTAACTTTTCATTTTATGGTTTTCAGTCTGCAGAAGTTAGGGTCAGTCTTCATCAGTTTTTCCTCCTGCGGTAGCTTTCATTACTTATGGAAAGACTGAAAGGGTGAAAGGGCCTGAACCCCGATACTGTTTCAGTGTTTGGAGAGGATTAGCTGGATGCGTCCCTCCAGCCCGGTGACCCGTGACCAGCCCCGTTTCTTGGCTGGACAGCCAAGCAGCAGTGTGTTTGTGTTCCATAGGCTGGTGAGGGGCCAGGCGCGTGTCCTGCCGCAGGCAGGGGCTGGAGTAAGCCAGGTGCCACCTCCGCATGTTGGTTTTTCTTTCAGCTCTAGCCGGCCCTGTCCCAGACCTGAGAAAATGCTCCGGGGGCTCAGCCGTGCTGTGCCAGGACCTCAAGACGGCGGTGGACTGCAGGGCCCTGAAGCACTGTCAGCAGACCGTGTGGAGCAAGCCCACGGCGGTGAGCGCCTCGCCCAGGCGGCCTGCCCTGCCTTCCCTCCTCCAGATCCTCCCTCCAGATCCTCCGAGCACTTCCTCTCCCCTGTGTGCTCGCCCTTCATCATGACCCTGTGTGGGAGGCAGGGCCTGTCAGGTCTGTTACTGTCCGATTCACTAGGAAGTGAACAGGGTTCCCTTCCCCCAGGTCATGCCATCTTTTGATGACCCTGTGCTGCTTTCTGGGCCACTCTGTAGGTCCCACTTCCCACCTTAGATAAGGGTCCCCTGGGCACGTGGGCATAGCTCATCCTTTGTCACTCACTCCACAAATATATGCTAAACTTTTCAAATCTTCCCATTTCATATTTCCTCTAAACCCTCTCAAACAGGCAAACCACAGATTGAGATCCTAGAGCTTAAAACTTTATTTCCAACTACAACCACAGTGGGAAAGATACCACTGGTTTTCATTTAAATGATGTTAAATGCAGCGTTTTAATGTGGGACTCTGAGAAATAGTGAGACCACAGACCTCGTGTGCATTCTTCATGTCACCTAACACACCGTGGCCAAGCTCTGCTGGCTGCACCAGTAGAATGTGACCCTGCTCCTGGCCCATTCTGGGATGTGCTGAGTGTCACATGGTACGGGCTGTGTGATGAGTGGATTTTGAATTCCAAACTTGTCAGTGGCCACTAGTGTTTCTTCATTAAAAACAAAATACCTGATTAAATAACACTGTTCTTTCAGAAATAGTTTCTGAATTATTTATTGCAAATTGTCTTCTGTGGCCAAAACTACTCTTTGATTTGGTTTCTAATTTGCTTTCAATCTTGTTTTTGAACACTGCTTTCTCTTTTTCTGAGTTTCATGTGTATTAAGTGAGGACTTCAGAACTGGCTTGACTGGATAGTCTCCTGGGTGCCGGGCTCTCTTTTGTTACACCCTCAAGCACAGTAATGGCTGACTAGGTCTAAAGGTTCAGATTGGTTTCTCTGAACTCAGCTGAGCTTACAGGTGTCCCATAATCTCATCCAGACATGTTAGCCTGTTCTGCAAGGGTTGACAGTTAACATCGAGAAGGGAGCCTGTGGGTGCCTCCTTCAGAGCTGTGAGAACGAACTAGAATTTCCGTGGCTGCTGGGCCTGGTGGTGCCCAGGCTTGTTAGGAGGCTGGGTTTGGTGTAGGTCCTAACTGAGCAGAAGGTGATCAGGCGCCAGTGGAATGTACAGCAGCATAGTAACTGGCTGGCGCTGGCGTCCCCGCTCTACCCACTGTGGGATATGGTCAGAACCCACCATTTCATCTTTCTGAGCTGTTTCTTCAGAGCAGTTGTGAGCATTCATTTGAAATTGACTTATAGCACCTGAATTGAGCAGGATGCTAAAGGGGAGAAGGGGACAGGAAAGGGTTTCTGTCCCATAGAACCACAGAGTGTTCTCCCCAGTTCACCTGTCCTTCCCTGTGCTGTCCAGGTCTCCTCATGTACACGGCGGACACCAGGATTGACAGTGGAACGTGGCCTTGACCATAGGCTGGTTATTAGGTAGAATAGGATAAAGGCCATGAGGGTTTCCGGCTGTGGGGGGTGTGAATTGTGACCTACAAATAACATCTCGGCTTCATGTTCTTTCCTTTTAGAAATCCCTTCCGTGTGACATATGCAAACAGGTCATCACCGCGGCTGGCGACATGCTGAAAAACAATGCCACTGAGGTGAGTGGGGGCTGGAGTGGGCTCGGCCTCATGCCCCGGTTTTCAGGAGAGCTGTGACTCTGAGGATTGTCTAGGGGTGGCAGATGTCTTTGGTAAAGGGCCAGTAGGAAGGATTTTCAGCCTTACAGGCCACATACTGTTTCTGTCACGTAGTCTTTTTGCAAACCACTTTAAAAATGTAGGTCTGTTTTTTGTTTGAGGCTGAATGCAGTAGGGGAAGGGCCGGGCTTGCTGACCCCCGGACTACAGATTAAATACCCGAGATTGATTGGGGTCTGATATGCCTGTCAGCGTCCAGCTTGGCCCTGGCTCACCTTCACTGTCCTCTGCTCAGAATTTTCTGTGCCTGTAAGACCACAGGTCAAAGAATCTTTGCTTTGAATTTTGATGCCATGAAGCACAAGGTGGCTCGCCTGGTGAACTGATAGACCCCTGGGCCACCACTAGCTCTTCTCCTGCCCTCTTCCCTGAGGCCTGGCTGATTTGCAGGCTTGCTTTTCCTTCTTGCCTGCAGCCATTTGCAGGGAAGAGGCCTGTTCTGATTCTGACCCTTGCCATTGTCCCTGGCAGGAGGAGATCCTCACTTACCTGGAGAAGATGTGCGACTGGCTTCCTAACACGAACCTGTCGGCCTTGTGCAAGGAGATGGTCGACTCTTACCTCCCCGTCATCCTGGACTTGATTAAAGGGGAAATGGTAAGTGATGGGGAACAGGCTCTTCTTTCTAGGTGCTTCCAGGGCCCAGAGGAGATAGTGGCCCAGAGCAGTGATTCAGTTGGGAAGTCTCTTTGTGGCTTTGTATTTTTTTGAGGAGCTTTTCATTTTGATTCTGCCGTTCAGAAGAACTCTGGCCCAGCAGCCCCTGTGGCCTGCCAGGGTTGGTGAGGGGCAGCAGATGGGCTGCTGTGAACCAGCTAATGTTTACAGGTGCCAGTTGAGTAACTCGTGTTGTCTTTGGAGCAAACAAATAATTTCATTTCTCTGAATTTCTGTGAATTTATAATTTAAGGGGGTTCAGCGGTTAGGGTACTCAGCCTTCACCTATCAGGTACAGATTGTGCAGAAGCCACGTGCTGGAGGCTGTGTTTTAAAGGCCTTGAGAAGGGCAAGTGTTTAAGAAACCGTGGAGGGCCATCAGGGCAGGAGTGTCCTGAGACAGGACGTGGTTTTGGTGAGGAAGGCAGAGGTCACATTGTGGAGGGCCTTCCAGGCTGTGTCCCAAAAGGCTTCGTCCAGGTTCCATTGCCAGGAGCAGCAGCAGGGGACTCAGGCAGGATACTGTGAAGGTTCTGGCAATGTGAGCGAGGGGGGTGGGGAGGAACAGATGCACATTCTGGAGGGCGAATGGGCCGGCCTTGGCCATGGAGGGGGTGTACAGGAGAGAAGAGTTAAGAGTGTCTCCAGCTCTCTGGGAAGATGGGGGTGGAGTCGTTTGCTAACATGGAGGTGGAGAGGGGAGCATGGGGAGCAGATAGGGCAGGATGGAATTGGAAGAGTTGGAGATGTCCCCGTGTGTGTGTGTGTGTGTGTGTGTGTGTGTGTGCGCGTGCGCGCGCGCCGACGTGCATGCATCAGTGTGATCGTGCACCTGGAAGGTGTGTAGAACCAGTGCGTGGCAGTAGCGTGTGGCTCAAGAGTTGCTGATCTTCCTTTAAAAAGGAAGAGCTGACAGTGAGTGGCAGTCATAGTCCAGGAGCCCACGGCTACTGTGTGGTTGGGCGCATGGGTTGGAATTTATTTCCTTCCTTTCTTCATCCATCCGTTCCTCCCTTCCTCTTTCCCTCCTTCCTTTCTTTTTTCTTTGGTTTTTGTGCAGTGCTGGGGTAAGCTCAAGGCCTCCAGGTGTTAGCGGGGCGGGGCTGTGGCTTTTGTGGCCTTCCCAGGGGAACGGAGCAGCCGGGTTGTCGGGTGGTCTGTGTCTTCCTTTTCTTCCTGAGTTTCCGTGTGTGGGGGTCCTGCCCAGCCTCACACACACCGTGCAAACACTGCCAGGAGCCACATCCCGGCCCCTGTTGTTTCTGTGTAAGGGACTTGGGGAGAGGGACTGATTCCTAGGCACTCGGTAGCCTGTTCTGACAGGCGCGCACACGCACACACGCACACACGGAGGGAGCTTTCAGCCGGCTCTCCTTCCCCCCAGAGCCGTCCAGGGGAGGTGTGCTCGTCCCTCAACCTCTGCGAGTCTCTTCAGAAGCACCTGGCAGAGCTGAGCCACCGGAAGCAGCTGGAGGCCAACAAGATCCCGGAAATGGACATGACTGAGGTGGTGGCTCCCTTTATGGCCAACATCCCCCTCCTCCTGTACCCTCAGGATGGCCCCCAGAGCAAGCCCCAGCCAAAGGTAAGGCGGGTGGGGCTGGCCCTGGGGACCCTTTGGAGGCAAGGTAGAGTCAGGGATGTGTGAGGGGTGGTTCGTGAGTGTGTGTGAGTGTGTGAGATGAGGTAGGAGGGGCGGCGCGTAATGTTCTCAAACTGAGTCTTGTCCTTTCGCGTGACTCTGCCGGTACCAGGCAGTCCTTAGGTGGGGTACGATGCAGTCTCTAAAGATGAGATGCAGAAGTGTCCCCCTTTTGTTTAGTGGTGCTGGGGTTGGAGGCCATGTTCTGTATGTGCCAAGCACATGCTTGACCCTAGGCTGCACCCAGGCCTCCCCAGTCTGTGCTTCAGTGAATACTGAGTTGACTTTAAACCTACTGGTACTTGTAGAGCCTCTTAAAAACCCATTAGGAGCTGCTCGGTGGTGGCCCCCAGTGCTGTGGCCTGGGCAGGTGAAGACTCTGCAGGAGTCGGTCCTCTGCCACCGAGCTGCGTCCTCACTGCCCTTCTCTCTAGGCCAGTGGAGACGTCTGCCAGGACTGCGTGCAGATGGTGACCGACATCCAGACGGCCGTGAGGACCAATTCCACCTTTGTGGAGGGCTTGGTGGAGCATGCCAAGGAGGAGTGTGACCGCCTGGGACCTGGCATGGCTGACATGGTGAGTGTGCCCCTCCCTGCTGTGAAGATGTCCTGGCCCAGGGAGCTGGGCTCTGGAGACGGGAGTGGGGCACCAAGAGAGCAGATCGTTGCTGCCGCGGTAGAGTTGGGAATTTCAGCCTGACTGCTCTGAGTTGAGGTGCTTCAAATAATCCCTCTCTGTTTTTCCCAGCTGCTTGAGTGGGGACCTTACATACACTTTGGGTAGTTGAATCTGCAGATAATAAAAAATGATGGAAGAACACTGCTTTTGTCAAACTTTGTCTTCTTCCTGTCACCGTACCTATTAGAAACGCTGGGAGCCAGCTGTTGAAAGAGCCTGGCGGTTCTGAGAGCGCCCACCTTGTGAGCCAACCTACACGGTGCCCACCTGGAGGCCTGGGTTCTGTGGGCTCGGCACTCTACTCTGTTAGTTCCTTAGGTGGTTTCATTCCTTGGACCCAATTCCCATTATTAAATTCGCTCATGAAATTGATGTGGAAAACCAAAATCCAACTTAGTACCTGAGTGCCTTCTGAAACCTTTGTGGGGGAGGCAGTTGGGATTCTGCTCTGGGTTCCAGAGCGGCCTTCCTGGGTGGAGCCCTGTTGGTGGCCTTACTCTCCTAGGGCTGTCAGCCAGGGGAACAGTCTTTTTATCTTTTTATTATGAAAGCCTGGGAATCAGTTTGCAGTTGCTGTTGTAGGTGGTTTCTCAGGTAAACCCTCTCCTGGGGCTATTCGCGTTTCCCTTGGTTTCTAGTGAGAAGCGAGCACTAGCTTAGTGTGGCAGGAGCTGTTCTGAGAGGGGCTGCTGGCAGTGCCTCGCTTTGTATGAAATCAGGTCATTGAAAATCATTCTTGACTCGTCTGGATTTAAATTTTATAACCAGCCCTGTCTGAGAATGTGTAAAGGTTTCAAGAGTAACCTTGGATTCCTCATCAGTGGATCTGTAACTTCGTTCTCTCCCAACTGCAAACTGCTACGGAGCAACATTTGAACGACCTTGGGGCAAATTGGCCATAAATAGAGAAAGACAAAATCTCTTTAGTTCTTTTGGTAAACAGTTTCAGAACACATTCTCTGTTCGTTTTCTGTAAGTTATAAAATAACGTCACTTTTGTCTCATTAAAGTTTGTTTTGAGCAGATTATAAAATTCTATAGGAATTTTTTTAGGGGTGATACAGGGATTGAACCCAGGGGTGCTTAAGCAGTGAGCCACATCCCCAGCTCTTTTTAAAATATTTTATTTAGAGACAGGTTCTCTGAGTTGCTTAGGGCCTCGCTAAATTTCTGAGACTGCCTTTAAACTCAAAACCCTCCTGCCTCAGCCTCCCGAGCCACTGGGATTACAGGTATGCACCACCGTGCCTGGCTCTATAGGTAGGAATCTTGATAATCAGCAGTTAGCACTGTTGAAAAGGCTAGTTTGGTTTTTTGGTTCTTTGTTGCAGTAATTAATTTAACTGAAGAACTGTTTCTCTCTCTCCAGTGCAAGAACTATATCAGCCAGTACTCTGAAATCGCCATCCAGATGATGATGCACATGGTAGGTGGCAGGAGAGTCCTTGGTTAGCATTTTTGTCCTAAATGTTGCTGTTTCCAGATACAGTTTAGTTTCTTTATTTCTTTCCTTTTTTTTTTAAATTCTCAAAATACTGACTTGAGGCCAGAAAGAACCCTCCTTGACCAGCAGGCTCTCCACTTCAATCTCAGTCCCCCCACCCCCCCACCCAAGAAAGGCTGAAGGAAGAAGCTTGATCCCAGGACTGCCTTATGGTGGCCTGCTGGCCTGTGCACCCGCGAGCTGGCCGTCAGATTGCTAGTATTTGGCTCTAGCCCTGGGATCTGTAGTCGTTTGCTCTCTAGACCAACCCCGAGCATTGCCACCATGCAGCCTGAGTTTGGAGCTGGGGAGGGTGGGAATCCTGCCTGGTGGAGTTGGCCCTTTGCCCTGGAGTGGGGTCAGCTAGTGGCTGCTCAGGCCCTGACTCCTGCACTGGCGTCTCTTGTGTCCTGGTGACAGGGACATTTATTCCCTGTTAGACGTGGGAAGCGGGCTGGCTCCTCTATGTTGGAACTGTGTTAAGAAGCTGGCTGGCCTGCAGCATGCTGAGCTGGGGAGCTGGCTTGGCCTTCCTAGATCTAATCTGAGGGCCAGAGCAGGGTGGGGTGCACTGTTCCCCTACGCTGCCTTTCTGCATCAGGATTGATGTCTGTCCTTGAGTTTGTTCCTAACACAGGGGTCCCTCACCTCTGGCCCTTCATAGAATAGATCAGTTCCGTTGGAACCCAGTGAAGCCCATTTTTGGCTGAGTCATTGCAGTTGAGACCCTTGACCCACAGAGCCTGGCAGGGTGACCATTGGGCCTGTTCTGCCTACTCCAGTCATCTGCCAACTAAACCAGGCACAGCAGTTTATTTGGGATCATTGCTCACAGCCTGCCTTGTAAAAATGTTTAAAGGCAAACGTTACGAAGACGTGCAGCTGAAGTAGGTGAAAATAAGCTTTCGATGTGACTCGACCTAATGAAGTACTTCCTTGTTGCTAACATGAATATTTTTCCTTATAAATATTGTGTATAAAATTTTTTGAAAATACAGATAATACAAAAATCATTTGCATTTTCATAAAAGTCTGTGGGGTCATTTTTTATATATTGCTTTGTATTTTGTAGTTCGCATCCCCCTCCTGATTTATTGATCACTAAGTTATCTTTGTACAGGTGATTTTCATGTGGCTGCTGCATATTAATTCACAGTATGGATCAAACATAATCTGTGTGACCAGTCCCCTGTGGCTAGGTGTTTAGGTTGTTTTCAGGTTTGCCCTCGGAATGAGAAACATCCTTAGTGCCAAATATATATCTATGCCCATCCCCATCTTTCCCTTAGTGTGTGGGTCACTGAAGCTGGAATTGTTGACTCAAAGCTCAGGCTTTTAATAGGTAGTCAAATCTGCTGCCCAGGCCGTCGCTGGCCCTAGGATAGATTGCCCCAAGGCTAGGTGTGGCAAGTGGTGTGTTTATAACAACCTACCCCCCCCCCCCAATTTGGGCAGCCCTGGTGTCCAGTTCCATTGCAATGCTCATAACTAACCCGTGGGGAGGGCCCAGTGGGGTCAGACTCTGGGGGTGGAGACCCTTCACAGTGACTTTGCTGCACAGCATGATTTAGTATTGGTTATAGGGACAGCACACACACTAGCTGGCCAGTGTGGTCTGTCCCAGGGCCAGAGTAGTGTTTGGGGTCCATCAGGCTAGTGGGACAGGTAGGTAGCAATGCCAGACTGCTGGAGTGTGGCCCTTGGCTTTGGTGGTACCCCTAACCCCTGTTGACTGCTTGATTATTGTTGTTTTAATTTTTCTTAACTGTTGTATCCTTTCCTTTCCGTTGTTTCCATCTCCGATTTCCTGTTTTTTTGTTCAACAGCAGGATCAGGTATGTGATGGAGAATTTGCTTGTAGTAGTGATCTGCTGCTTCTCCTAGTTATTTTGCTTTATTTCTTTATTTACTTTTGTTTAGTGTGGTATCTCTGACAGATACAAGGAATAGTTGCAAAAGGCAAGGGTCCCCCTCTCTGCCAGGCATCCTGCCCCTGAGTTTAGCATTTCAAGTGTTGGGGTCTCCCTCCTTCAAGGGGTCTGGAAAACAACAGAGTCTTGCCCTCTAGTCAGAATCAACATGTGGCATGCATGTGTGCAGGCCACCAGCGTGCTGATGAGGAACCAGGGGTGGCCTCTGAGGCGCCTGGCTTCCGGCAGGACGCCTTGTGTCTGTCACAACACGAGTGGGCATTGCATGTCTTTAGTGCTGTCTTCATAATCCCGGGATGCTGCTGCTGCATGAGCTAATTGGTCTTGCAAATGACACATTGTCCCCCTGTTTGTTGGATCCAGAGAATTGGAAACAATCTCTTGATTGTGGCTTCTGCCCTTCTGGGTGATGGATGGGGTCCTTTGGGTCTGGAGACATGTCAGATGGCCACTGTGGGAGCCACATCCACAGTCCACACTGGGGCCATTCTAAGCTTGGCCTCTTCCGAGCGCTGGGAAGCCTTTGGAAGTGTAATGGGAGAGCTCTTGGGTTGGGACGCCTGGATTTCTGCCTCTGCTGCCTTGAGTCTGAACAAATCTGATCCTGAGAGAAGAGCAGCCTCTCTCCCCTATCTTGGCACCTTTTTTTCCTTTTTAAAAAACAAAAAAACCCTTGCTGTATCTTCAGCCTCACTCTGACATTTTCTCCCCGTTTTTAAGGTGTGCCAAAGGGAAAGGATCTGGGATATTCTGTACCCAGGCCCCCAGCCCCACATCTAGAGCTGTTTCAACAGCACCAGCTGCTGGTCTGTCTCTCTGGCCTCAGCAGGCCTGGTTTTGGCGCCCGGGCTGACGGGTTTTGTGTGTGGTGGTGGTAGGCAGATGCCCACAGGCCCGGGGCTGGTGCTGGCTGCATTGGATTCACAGTTCACGGGGTCTGCATTCTTATTTTGGGCTTGGTCTTCGTGGTGAAATGGTCAGGGTCTCCAAACTCTTTCCTTCTCTTGCCTAGTGTCCAGATGGTGTGTAGAGGGCTGGGTCTGAAGACCTTGTGATTTGAAATGATTCACCACCATGGGGGTGGGGGTGGGCTCCTGTGTACTGTGTGCAGTTGTGAACACAGAACGTGGATTTTAGAAAACCCAACTTTCCCTTTAACATGTTGTTTTAAATGGTCCCGCCCCCGCAAGATCTGGTGTGCTTTTATCTATCTCCAGCATAGGCTTTCTGTTAGCTCGTGGGCATTGTAGTTTCCCCTGGAATAAACAAACTCTGCTGAGAATGAGTCCTTGGGGATGCTGAAGGCCGTGGGAGCCTCTGTTCCTTATGGTGGCCCTGACTAGAGCTGCATGATGGCTTCCTAGGTGTAGTTAGCTCACGTGCTCTGCTCTTGGACATGAGTCCTTCTAAGTTGAAGTTGAGTCTGGAATCCCTGCCAGTCAGGGTGGGTGGGGTCAGCCTTGACCCTGGGGCTGGGGTGCTCCTCAGCACCCCAACCCTGGTGTCTGGAGAGGGGCTGAGGTGGCGGGCGAGGGCTCTGCCTGACTGCTGGTTCTGTGCCCTTTCAGCAACCCAAGGAGATCTGCGCGCTGGTTGGGTTCTGTGACGAGGTCAAGGAAGTGCCTCTGCAGACCCTGATTCCCGCCAGAGTGGCCTCCGAGAACGTCCTCCCTGCCCTGGAACTGATGGATCCCCTCGAGGTACCTGCTGTTATTGTATGTGGACTATGGCTATGGAACAGCTGGCCACTCCATGCTGTGTCACATCTAGGTGTCACACACTTTCTGTTCCCTACCTGGCGTCTCATGGCTGTCCCACCTCCACCCTGTGCTGTGTTCCTGGGCCAAGGCTGTGGTGGTGGTTTTCAGATCCAGTGGTTTTTCAGTGCCAGCTCAGCCCTGACCTTTTCACGTGTACCTCCTGGATCCTTCCCAATTCTGGAGCCATAGTACCGAGTCTAGGCCGCCCTCCCCAGGGCTTGTGTAGAAGCCTCATTGGGCCCACTGCTTGTACGTGGGTAAAGAGCCCATAGTGAACTTGAACCCAGCACTTCCTGTGGTCAGGTAGTATTCTAGGGTCATGATGCCCCTGTGCCCTCTGTTTCTTCTCTGTGTGGCTACAGAAAGGGTTGAGGTGTCAGATGGAATAAGGGGAGCTCAGCCTCCTGCTCCCAGAGGTGCTCCAAGCCCCTCACCCACCCTCCCCACCAAGTTCACGGCCAGAGTGCACGGAGGAGCAGTACAGTGTTTACCGTTTAACACGTGACCACTTAAATGTTTAAACCAAAGTTAAGCAAAATTCAACTTCAGGTCCCTTGTTCCGTCAGCTTCCTTGAGGTGTTCAGTAGACACTTGGAGCTGGTGCCTCTGTGCTGGACAGAGCACCTGGGTTGTCATGAGGTTCTACCCAGTAGTGTTTTACTTTATTAAAGGTAGGTTCTAGAAAAAGAATCGCAGGTGTTAATGAAGTTTGGGAAAGTCAAAAGCAAACCTGAAATGGGTTTACAACTCTTGATTTCTAAATAGCTGTCAGATACAGTGACTCTCATTCTGTTCCCTGGCTGCCATCTGTCTCCCAAAGTGATGTGGAATGATGAAATATTAGAACCAGACACAAGAGCAGGGAGATAGCTCTTTGGGGTGAGGGAGGGGACTGCTTCTATCTTCTGAAATACACATTCCTGGATTTGGGGTGGTGTGGGAGTAGAGGAGGGGGGTGGTGGTAGAGGATTGGGGAAGGGCTGGATCGCCTGCTGTGTAAGCAGCAGCAGGGCGTGGAACCCCAGATGTGGAGGAAGCCACGCATCCTTTTGAATTCAGTAGGCAGGGCCCCTTGGTGTGCTGCTAACCTGCTCTGGTCCCCACAGCCCTCTGCAGCTTATAACGGCAGCGGGAGCAAGGGCCTGAGTCCCAGCGTGAACGTCTCTCTCTCTCTCATCAACAGGAGGAGCTGATCCTGGCCCATGCTAATGTGTTGTGCAAGGCGTGTCAATTCGTGGTGAAGAAGGTGGCCGACTTGATCAACAACAACAGCACCATGGTGCGTGGCCCTCCCTGAAGGATGCTCCAGCGGGAGAATTCAGCGGGGGAGAGGGATCTGGCCCCCCTTACTTTTTTCCCCTTAACTCCCACTATCCTAAGGGTGAACCCGGGCCTGGCATGTGCCATGCAAGCACTCTACCACTGAGCCATGGCCAGCTCCCCTCACCGGTTGGCACCAGCCTGGGATGTGTACGGCCACATCCTCTCCTTCAAAGGCTGTTTCCTCTGTGGGGCCCTCTCGGCTACGGGGGTGCGGGCCACCCTTGTTCTGCGGGCAGCTCTGGTCTTATTCTGTGTGGTCTTCCAAGGGAGGGACAGTGCCTCCTGTGGGCTGCTGTCCTCCTGTTTTCAGAGTCTCTCCCCACCGCGCATGATTCTCTGTGTTCCAGGAAAATCTCGCATGATTCTCTGTGTTCCAGGAAAAAATCGTCCATGCTTTGGATACGGCGTGCTCGATGCTGCCCAAGTCTGTGTCGACCGTGTGCCAGGAGGTGGTGGACACATACAGCGGGTACATCTTGTCAGTGCTTGAGGAGGAGCTGAACCCTGAGCAGGTGTGCAGAGAGCTCCGTCTCTGCTCCTCTGGCAAGGGCCAGCTCGAGATGATCGGCCGAATCGGACTGCCTGAGCTGCCCCCGCTGCCCAAGTTGCCCGTGCTGCCCAAGTCGCCTGCACTGCCCGGTGAGCCCAGGGCACACGAGGCACAGGATGGCCCCTCCTGAGTCTGGAAGGACTGTGTCAGCATCAAGCCCTGTGTTCTCTTGTGTAGCCCGGGTGACTCCCCTGAAGGACGGTCCCTTCTGTGAGGTGTGCAAGAAGCTGGTCGGCTACTTGGAGCACAACCTGGAGAAGAATAGCACCAAGCAGGAGATCCTGTCCGCGCTCGAGAAGGGCTGCAGCTTCCTGCCTGAGCCCTACCAGAAGCAGGTAGCAGGGGCTGGGGCGGCTCCCTGCGGTGCCCCTGGAAGTGGAAGGAAGCAGACTGTGGCTGTCCCCGGCCTGGAGTTGGCTGGGCTTAGAGATGACCTGTTGATCTTCTGGAGCTGCAGAGGGGAGGAATCTGCTAGTGAGGGCAGAGGGTGGGGTCCTCAGGGAGGGAGTCCCAGGGCCCACTGGCCTAGGAGTGACAGGGACTGGTGGAAGAGCATGTCATGTCTGCTTAAACATGCCCAGACCTGGTCCTGTGTCCCCTTCTTACTTGGCAGTGTGATGAGTTTGTGACCGAGTATGAGCCCGTGCTGGTGGAGGTCCTCGTGGAGGTGATGGACCCGTCCTTTGTGTGCTCGGTAAGCCTCGCTGGGTGGCAGGGGCTGGAGGTTCCTCTGTGACTCTGGCCATCAGGTGGAGCCTGGGGGAGTGGGGAGTGCAGGGCCCCAGGCCTCTAGCGCCATCCGTTGCCCTCTTCACGGGTCTGAGAGCATGTCCCTTGCAGCTGCTTCCTGGAAGCTGTTAATTTCGACTTTGGAAGGGGTGGGCTGGGCAGCTCCCGATTCTCCCCTCTTTTCCCCTGTAGAAAATCGGGGCCTGCTCCTCTGCCCGCAAGCTGCTCTTGGGAGCTGAGAGGTGTGTCTGGGGCCCCAGCTACTGGTGCCGGAACGTGGAGACGGCAGCCCAGTGTAATGTGAGTAGCTCGGCCGACCGCCTTCCAGTGGGTGGCCCCTTGGAAGTCCTGCTCTGATAGGGACCTCATGGTCAGCTCTCCACCCTGCCTTCTGTAAGTGCGAAAACCGCAGTCCAGAGAGGCAGTTAGGCCCCTCCTGAGTTGCCCAGCGAAGGCGGGCCTGCCTGCCTCTCGTCTTCTGGCGTGAAGGGTGCTGGGTGTTCTCTGGTATGTCTGTTTTCCTGCTGTCTTCAGTCCCCTCCTGATAGTGTCAGACCTTCATGAGGTCACTCCGGGAACCTCCAGGCCTCTGGGACTCATTGCCCAGACCCTTGCATGGGTCCCCCCACCCCAGCACATTTGCCCTCCTGGAGCCTGGCCTGAATCCTACCCAAGGCCAGCTGGAGGTCTTCTTGAATGGAGCCCCTGCCCAGCAGCCCCAGGACTCTGTGGGCACCATCCTGGCTGGGCAGCCACCGTTTGGGTGACCCATGCCACGTTCCTGGGTGGGGATTTGTTCTGGCCTTGTTACTTTGTGTTCCTTTAACTTTTTCCTCCTCTCTGGGTTCCTTTTGACTGTTTCCCGGAGGAGTTATTGTGGGTCACTGCAGGGAGAGGCCCACACCCGGTCCTGTCCAGGTCCCCGCCCATGTGCACCATCACCCTGCCATCGGTGGGGGTAAAGGTGCCCATGGTTAGAGACCTGAGCTGGGGTGTGCCATGGCTCGTGATGAGGTGGATTTGCCCTTGTGCAGCTGTGACACAGGTTCTTGGGGACCAGATGTCAGTAGGTGGAGGGGTCCTGGGCCCTGCCTGCTCGGGTGCTCATCTGTACCGCACTAAAGGTTTTGCGTCTGCTGAACTGGGCTCTGGCCTTAGGAGGCGCCAAAGTTCCACTGGCCCCGTGTTCCTTGGTTTTGAATGAGGTCCTCAGCATCTGGTGTGAGCCACTGGACCTGGGACATGATGCCAGATCCTGGGTGATGTGCGATGTAATGGGCCAGGAATTGAGCCTGTCACCTGAACCCCGTTTCCTCTTTCCTCCCAGGCTGTCGAGCATTGCAAGCGTCACGTGTGGAACTAGGATTCCGTCTTGGAGAAGCCGTAGCCTCTTTCCCTCCTTGTGTGTCTGGGGTAACGAACTCACAGACCTGTCTGTCATAAGAGCAGGACCCTCCTTTTGACCACTCCCGATTTGTCTCCCTTATTGTAGCATTGCTGTCACGGGGGAGGTGTTTCCCCCCACCAACATAGCTGCTTCAGTGTCCCCTCTGCTGGGGGGACACACTGGCCTGAGGTCTTGAGCCACCCTCTCAGCAGGGGCCTTGTTCTGAGCCCTGACAGGCTTGGGTGCTGGTAGGTTTGTGCTTCTGAGGTCACTTCCTATCCTAAGGAGGGAGTGTCCCCTTTCCTGTTGTACAGAGCAGCCAGAGGCAGTTCAGAAGAATTAGGTGTTTTAAATAATTCCTATAGGGACAGTGCAGAGACCTTGGAAGCCGCTACTGGTGGTCAGTGGGTGCGGTGGCCCCAGGTTGACCCTTGTTTTTGCTTTCCTGTCTTTTCCTGGGGATACCTTGTTTGGGGTTCTGTGGGTTTGGGTTGGGAGGGGAAATTTCACCTGAATGTAACCTGCTGGCTGTACCTGGAGGTCCTGTGCACGGTGGCAACCGCTTGCTCGAGTGTCTGCTGGAGTCCTGCTTCGTGCCTCTGCCCACCCCTGCCCCTGCTGTGGATTTTTTTTTTTTTTTTTAATTTTCCCTTTCAAATAAATGTGGATAACAGCTCCTAAGTCCCTGCTTGGTAGAGAGTGGCAGGCAGGGTCTGTTGGGTGTGGAGTGGGTACTATTGTCTGGGCTCTGCCGCTGCCTGTTTGGCCACCAAAGCTGTTCTACTTCTGGTTGCCAAGAGACAAGCAGAGCAGATGCTATGAAATGAACTTAGTGGTTTTCATTTGTTTTGCACTAAAATTTCTGTGATTTAACAATAAAGTTCTGTTAACCAGATCTGGGCTTGAGTGTGTGATGCCTTGCTAGAGGAGTTTGGTCTCTGCTGAGCTCCACGCCCCTGGTCCCTTCAGCACCCTTGGCCAGGAAAAGAAAGCAAAGTGGGTTCAAATTTAAAGAAAGGTACTTGGTCCCCCCAAGTCCCAGGGCCAGCAGTGGGTTGGGGAGCACTTGAAGCCCAGGCCTGCCCTTCACCCGTGACCCCCATCTCAGGCCACACACAGGGAGGTTACCAGAGCCAGTGTATTGCCAGTCCTTTAAACAGACCATTCCAAAAACTTTTCAGTGAGTTCCAGTTCAACAAAACCAAGGGGAAAAATACTGAGGGAATAACTTAATTTAAAAAAGGAGCACACACACACACTCCACATTCAGAACCCGAGGGAATGTCAGTCATTTCTCTTTATATGCTGGGCACATTTGGGAAGCCAGTGAAATGGAGAGAATGCTTATTGAACTTGACCTTCTTATCTGTCGGATCTAGACGGTCAGCAGTCAGTGGGACTTGAAGTCGTGGCAGGCCAGCAGGGCTGCGCTCTGGGTCTCTGTCCTGTGGCTGGACTCTTGCTGTGGCATCCTGGCACATGGCCAGGGTAGAGCAGAAAGGGAGCCCCCAGTGGCCTCAGCTGAGCTAGTCCCCAGACTCCTGGGGGCCCCAGCGGCCCTCCTTACCTTGTCCTTAGATACTTAGCATTTTTGTTTGGTTTTCTTAAAAAAATAACAAATTTTATGAAGATAGAGATCAGATGCTGGATGAATGTCTGGCCAGAGTGGGATCTGAGCAGCTGTGAGGCCAGCCGAGGCTGCCCACGTGGTGCCGGCCCCGACAGGCCTTGTGCTGGCTGCTGCCCCGGAGGGAGCGAGCGGTTGGGGCTGCTGCTCATACCCGCAAGTCTTCCGAATGGGTCACAGCTCCGTGATCTCCAGGGGACTCTCCATGATCACATCTCGAAGCTTGTGCAGGGGTGTGGATTTGGCGGATTCCGTGCGGGCGTTGCGCTCAAAGGCAGTGGCCTCTGCGGCGGTCAGCGTCTCCAGCGAGCGGCCCAGGCCCTTCTGGTCGTCCTCTGGCAGGCTGTTGAGGTCGGTGGCCAGCAGTGTGCCTGTGCTGCCGTGCACCACAGGGATCCCGTCCGGCCCCTTGAGCTCCACCGCTGGCTTGTGGCGGAAGCGCAGGCTGCCCTGGCCCGGGCTGCGGTCCCCAGGCTCCTCCTCCAGCTCCGTCTGGATGAGCTGCAAGAGGCCAGGCCCCCAGTGGCTCAGCTCCCACAGTTCAGGGCCATGCTAGAGGCAGGAGAGGCCGAGCCCCAGAGGCTGCCATCCAGGCCCCTCCCTGCCTCACACAGGGCCTCCCAGCTGGCCTTTGGCCTCCCACCACCCTCCAGACTGGGTGCGTAGAGGCACTGTGGTCATTTAAAATGCTTCGGCACATGCTCGGGGACATGGGCTCCTTGAGGAAACCTTCAAAGGCCTGTCCTCACTTTAAACATCCTGTGACACGGTGTGGTGTCTGGGCTTCTTATCAGGTTGGTTCCTGCGTGCCCAGCTCTGATAGTGACCAGGTAGTACGTGTTCACAGAAGTAGGAGGGGAGAGTGGTCAGGTTATTGAAGGGACAGCGTGCACTCGGCTGGAAAACTGTGGTTAGCTCTAGTCTGAATTCGTAAATACTGACAGTCACTTCAGGTCCACGGGGCCCTATTGACCCTGATGACCAGTTTCTTAAAGTGACATCACTCCCTCCAGGGTGTCTTGGGGTTCACTGCCTCAGAGCACAACCATCCCTGGGAAAGACTCCCCCACCAGAGCCCGGAAGGTAGAAGTCCCCTTGCTGACTTCCGCTAGACCCACACCCTGATGAGCTCCAGAGACGTCAAGGTAGCAGGAGAGAGCACCCCCAGGAGTGGGGCACGGCACACAGCTCCCTGCCCTCCCACCTACCACCCAGCTACCTCGGAGGTGGAGGAGTGGCAGGAGGAGGCTTTTTGCACCATCCGCTGTGCAAAGAGCTTTTTGAGCCGCAGGTAATCCTCCAGGACCACCTTCAGCAGCGAGCCCTGGGGGAGGGAGAGGGTTAACCCCCCACCAAGCCCCTCCACGTCTGCCCCACCTGCTCACCCCCTGTGGGGGCCTGGGGTGCACAGGTTTCGGATCCCAGGATTTGGAGCACGACCTGGGGACAGTAGCCAGAAGCTGCATGGGTCATGCTCAAGGCCACTGCAGGTCAGGGCAGCTCTATGTTGGCCCCGTGCCTAGGCCTTCTGGTGTTCCGGCCCCGTGGAGGCCGGGGGTGGCAGATCTGAGGCTTTCCGTCTTTCCTCTGGAATGAGGTCCAGGTTCAGCCGGGGCTCTGGGTGCAGGGAGGGCTCACCTTGATGGGTCCCTCACGAATGATCTGGCCCAGCTTGGCAATGTTGTCATACTCCTGGATGGCAGCACGCAGGTACCGGTCATCGTCAGGCTTGACGGCTGCTGGCTCGCGCCCAAATGTTCCCTAGAGGGAGACGCCACCCAGGCAGAGAGGTGTAGCTGCTGCCCTCTCCACCCTGCTCTCCACACTGCCAGCCACCCCCGCCCTGGCTCACGTGGGTGCGGGTGGGGCTGTTCCACAGGTCGGCGATCTCACTCAGGTTCTCGGGCAGGTCATCCTCGTGCTCGGCCTGGGCGGCCAGCTCCAGGTTCCGGCAGAAGGGGTCTAGCCACACGGGGTTGGCTCTGCATTTGGGGAGTGGAGGGGGGTCAAGCAAGGGGAGGGGGGTCAAGCAAGGGGAGCGCGCTAGACAGGTGCCCTCCCAGACGAACCTGCCCATCTCCCTGGTCTCTCAACGCCATGCCTTCAAGGTGGCCCCTGCACCTGTGGGTGTTCCTCCCACCCTAGGATCCTGCTTGAGCCGGATGTCAGTCACAGTCAGCTTTGGTGGGGAGATCTCACTCTTGACCCAGTTCCCAAAGTCTCTGCCCCTATATCCTTGCCCTATGCAGGGTGGGGTGGGGCAGGGGCCATCGGACAGGAGTCCAAACTCAGTCATGCAGTTGAGGGTGGAGAGACAGCGGTGATCAGCCCACCAGGGGGCGCCCACAGCCCAGGTTTCAGCCAGCACTTGGGAGGCTGCAGGGACTATGTTCCCTTCCTGGTTCCCAGCAGGCTCAGAGTGCCCGGCCGACTCACCCATCAAAGGAGTACTTGTTGGTGTTGGGCATGTCCATGATGTCGATGAAGCCACGATTCCCTGCAGGTAGAAGGGTTGGGGCTGGGAGGGGAGGTGGGCAGCCAACCAGCTGCGGCTGGGGAATCTGGACACCCAGAGGTCCTCCCCTGTCCCTACTCACCTGCAGAGCCAGCCACAATGGCCTTGAGCTTCCTCTTGTGTCTGGAGAGAAGCAGGAGAAGTGCCCATGAGGGAGGCTGGACTCACCTGGAACCCACAGCCCCGCCTGTCGCTGGGCGCAGGGACACTCACACGGTCCTATAGTACCAGTTCATGAGGATGAAGAGCATGGCGGCCAGGAAGAGGAGGATGGCCAGGACGATGATCGCCATCTGTGGGGGAGAATAGGCCAGGCCTGAACCGTGGGCTCCGGGGTAGAGCTGGCCCCGGGAAGGACGGGGCCCATGGGGTACCTGCAGGGCAGACATGTCATCGGGCAGCCGGACAGAGATGGCAGGCTGCACGTCCAGGACGTTGTAGTTCCGGAAGAGATTCCGCAGCTGTTCCTTGTTCTCATCGATCATCTGGATCACCCTGGACCAGGGTCAGGGGCCTTAGTCCCATCTCAGCCACCCTCCAAGACCTTACCCGCCCCCTGCCGTCTCCTCCGCTCTGCCTGAGCCCCCGGAAGATGATCACCCTGTGTGCACTGAAGCCTTGCAAGACAGAAGCCCCCCTGCCTTGGAGCCGGGGTTCTCACAGGGTCCCTGGGACTTCCTACGGGGTTCTGTTGGGCCTTCACGATAGGCAGAGGCTCCCATCAGGCTCAGGAAGGGAGCTCTGTGCACCCCCCAAACTGAGTCCTTCTTCCTAGCCCTGCCCATGTCTGGGGGAGAGCCCACACAGGCAGTCAGGTGTCTGTGTTTCAATGAGTCCCCTCCCAGTCCCCTCCCCGGGCCCCACCCACCGGTCCACGTCCAGGATGCGGTTGGTATCACGGTTCACCACGTGGATAAGCAGCTCCGTTTGCGCGAAGTTGACCCGGCCTTTCTTGTCCACGTGAAACTAGGGGAGAAGGAGCATTGCTCGGGGGACCCTGGCAGGACCAGGGGAGGGGATAGGCAGGCTTCTTGCAGGAGACTTCCCTGCCCTACCTTACAGTGGACCTGTCACTACTGAGTGCTCACTGAGGACCAGGCTCGGTGCCAACCAGCCCACCGCACGGGGCAGGTGCCATGTATTAGCCCCGGGGGGAGCAGGTAAGGCGGCAGGTACAGGGACCCAGGAGAACTCCGGAGCCTCCCAGTCACGCTGGGAAACGACTCGGGCAGCACACGTACCCCTTCTTGGGCTCCTGACCTTGCCACAATGCCCTGGTCCTTGTGACCTGTCCCCAGCCCCAAGGTGGGTCCCATGGGCCACCTGCACATCGTCGGTGTTGACAATGGCTCCAGTGATGTTGGCGAGCAGGCGGATGAACTCCTCCTCGAAACCTCGCACGCGGTCGGGGATCTCATTAATGACGATCTTGACACGCTGGTCATCCCTCAGGATGTAGATGCCGATGATGGCCGTGTCATTGTGGCCTGCCAGGTCTCGGGCCACAATGTCCACCACAAAGTAGCCAGGGCTGTAGGCCATGAAGAGGTCGAAGGTGCGCAGGATGCCGTCCACGCTCCCTGTGGAAAGCCCGGGGGCGGCACAGCTCAGGGGCCAGCCAGTGCTCCTGAGCCCCCTAGGAAGGGTCAAGGGCCTGGAGACGCCCAGGGAGGCAGTTCGAGGGCCCAGCTGGGCAGTGAGCAATGCCCAGCTGAAGGGCCCTTGGCTCTGCTGACAAGGTCATGGGGTGTACAGCCCAGGCTGCCCCGAGTAGCACTCTTTCTAGAGAAACTGGGCATTTCCACTCTCAATGTGAGATCCTCTTATTCTCAACTATTCCCCAAGTTTTAATTGAAATTCTCTAACATATTAAAACATCTGCTGTCAGGGTGCAGTGGTGCATGCCTGTGATTCCGGTGGCTTGGGAGACTGAGGCAGGACGTTGGAGAGTTCAAAATCAGCCTCAGCAACTTAGTGAGGCCCTGAGCAAATAAAACAAAAAAGAGCTGGGGATGTGGCTCAGGGGTTCAGTGTCCTTGGGTTCAAACCGGGTACCAAAAAGGAAAAAAAAAGTTCAAGACATCTACAGCCTGTGTGGGCCCAAAAATAACAAGTACGTGACTTTGACGATCCTTGATGAGGTGCTGTGGCCACCTCATGTAACTGGAGGCGGTGGCGTGTGAACTAGACCTTGGAGGGTGGGGAGGCACAGCTGAAGGCAGACATGGGTCAGGAGGCGTTCCAGGAAACGGGTCAAAGGCCCAGGGTAGACCTAAGGTTGGCTCAGGGGATGGTAAGCAGCTCAGCCTGGCTGCTCCCAGGGCCCTCAAGGACAGTAGGGGACTGCAGAGCCAGGAAGAGGCACTAGAAGATGATCTACCAATTCTCGGAGGCCAGGCCAAGGAATTCTCCTGACATCCAGATGAGACTGCCAAAGTGGTGGAAGGAAATGGGCCCACCCCAGGGGCGCCTTCCAAACCAGCCCCAGAGTCTCCGCCATCCACAGGCAAATGCACAAGGAAACACGCATATTCCCAAGTGTGGCCTCCGACTTCCATCTCCCCAGTACCTGGCCCGCGCCCCGACACATGAGTTTCAGATGCACGAATGGGAAGCAGGAGGCAGGAATGGGAAGAGGACAGACAGATGGATGCAAGAATGGATGAGTGAATGATGGACGGGACAAGCAGCAAGAGCGAGCAGGTGGGCAGACGCAGAGGTGAACAGGTGCATGGATTAGGGAACAGAAGGGCTGACATGACCGGCCAGGGCTGCCTGTGTCCTTGGGTGGTCTCACGGGCCCCATTTCCCCAGACTCCAGTCCATGCAGTGACTGAGAGGTCGTGGCTGGAGGGCCACCCACGAGCACCCAGGCCCCTACCCATGGTGAAGACCTGACCCACGTCCTCGGAGTCGTTGGCGAGGGCCCGGAAGTAGTGGATGGCCAGGATGCCGTAGAAGACGAGGCTGTTGTTGCCGATGTCCGCGTCCAGGGCCAGCACCTGGATCAGCTCGGAGCCCACCTTGGCATCCGTGGCCACCCCTGTAAGGACCAGCAGGCGGCGTGAGTGTCAGGGAGGGGCCACCGGCAACCTCGGGCCCCGGCTCCGGCCCCTGCACCTGCAGTGTACTCAGCCTTGGTGAAACGCGGCGGCTGGTCGTCGATGTCCTCCAGCACCACGCGCACCTCCTGCAGGGAGAGGTCGGCCACCAGGTCGAGGGCCGGGGAGGCTCCGCGGGGAGGCGTCCAGCTGCGGTTGCTGGAGGCCTTGACGATAAAGGAGAAAACAGCCTCGCGCTCCCGGTCCAGGTCCCGCAGCACCAGCAGGCGCCCGTCGGGCTGCAGACGGAAGTTCTTCTCCTCGTTGCCAGCTGAGGGTGCGACAAGGCCAGGGTGAGGGTGCGAGGGCGCTTTGGGGTCATCTCCAGCCCCAGGGGCGGCGGCACTGGCTGGTCAGGCCCCACCTGCTATGAAGTAGTACACGACAGCGTTGGGACCCTCGTCTGCGTCCACGGCGCCCGTCACGTTGCCCACGAGGGTGCCGCGTGGCGAGTGCTCAGGCACCGTCAGCAGCTGGTACTGGGGGCGGCCTTTCTGCAGAGGGAGGAGGACGTCATCACAGGAGCCAAAGGGGACCTTCCAGCGCCAGCCAGAGGGCCCTGGGCAGTGACTGGGCACTGAGCCATACGGCCCAGGCCTCATGGGATGAGTGGCACTGTGGTGAAGGAGCCCTGCTCTCGGGGAGCCATCCAGTGGCACCCTCCATGAGGACAGAGCTGGGCGTGGCATGTTCTCTGAAGTGTCCCTGGCACCTGAGTGAGTGAATGGGGGGGGCAGGCACACACTCCTGGGCACACACACAGGCTCCAGGGACACCTCATCTCCATGTGCATGTCATGGAGTCCACACCAGGGCCCTCAGCCCGGGTCCCTGCTCTAAGTCAGAGCTGATTTTCATGCTTCCTGCTCACGCCCGGGCATGCACACACATGATATCAGCTCCGTGATCAGGCGCATTTGCCTGACCTGTTTTCTGGGAATGGAACACTCCAGGCAGCACGCTACCTCCCCAGCCTTTTTTCATTTTTAACTTTGAGACAGGGTCTTGCTAAGTTGCTGAGGTTGGCCTCTAAGTTGTTATCCTCCTGCCCCAGCCTCCCAAGTCTCTGGGAATACAGGCGTGCTCCTCCGTGCCTGGCTCTTTGTCCACTTTGGACCTCTGGCTCGTGCCTTGAAGTGTAATAGCTCAATACAGCATCACAGCTGCTCAGAGCAGAGCCGTTCCTTTATGAAAAGCGTGCAGACAGACATTTTCTATGTGTAGCCAAATGTGTATCAGTGTGCACAGGGGAGTGTGTGTGACTGCCACGAGGGACAGGCAAGCTCACTGGAGGCCTCACGAAGAGGGGTTCGTTGTCATCAATGTCCTCCAGGGCCACTTGCAGCGGCTGCATGGTCTCATATGGCACCGGCTGGCCCAGGTCGCTGGCTACCAAGATGAGCTGTGGGCAGAGGAGCACAGTCAGAGGGGAAGGCTGGCGTAAGAGAGTGGCTTAGGACTCCCGGGTGCTGTCCCCAGACAGTTCCCCCCAAGTCACTACAGCCAGAAATTCTGCCGGGGCCCTGGCGTCTTACACTGTACACCGCCTGCTTCTCACGGTCCAGGCGCTGGGCCGTCTGGATGAGGCCACTGACGGGGTCGATGGAGAAGAACTCCCAGTCGCGGTTGCCCGCGGTCTTCAGGAAGCTGTAGCGCACCGCCCCGTTGAGGCCCTCGTCCTTGTCCGTGGCGTACACCTCGTACACGTTGGAGTGCAGCGGGATCTCCTGCGGGGCATGGGAGGGGGGCACATAGACACGAGAACCCCAGCTCCCAGGCCCCCTCGAAGCTCTTGCGCTGATCCTGTCACAGCAAAAGGTCATTGCCACCTCCCAGCGTCCTTGGGGCATGCCTGGTGGCTGGGATCTCTAGGATTCTAAGCATCTGCCAGTTATTTCTCTCCCATCTCCCCAAGCCGAGGCCACTGTCCACTAGGGTCTAGCCTGAGACCCAGCTGTTCCAAGCTTTCTTGAGGTGACCACGTTCTAGGAGTTCCCATCCCCCGCCAGCCCACTGCCTGCCAAGGTTTAGGGGAATCCAAAGGCTTTGGCCATGGCCACTCTGTGTCCCTCGTCTCTCCTGCTCTCTGCGCTACCCTGATCACAGGAACTTTGGGTGTCCCCGAGAAGCAGCATCCATCCAGAAGGGCACCTGGAAATGGAGGACATGCAGACGGGGTGACATGGCAGCTAGAGATTGGCCACCTGGCTGGAGCCTGCTACCGACTCGCTGTGGAACCTGGGTGTGCCACTTCAGCTCTTTGAGCCTCAGGCTCCCCCAGATTTCCTTGAGGCAGGTCTAGCTTAGCAAAGACCTAACTGAAAGCACACAGTGACCCACGGGAAGGCCGCCCACGGCCAGAGAAAAAGAGCGTATCTCCTCGCTTTTAATGGAAAAATTCTCAACTCGGTAAGGTTTCATTGTTTATCTCAGTCATGACGATCAGAAGTTCCAAGTGGCAGTTACATCTGATTAATAAAAAGTGGGGTGACCAACAGATAATTACTTTTAAATGCTGGTCGTTCAGGCTATTCAGGGGACATAAGTCTTCCCAAATACACAGCCCTCGAAGGGAACAACTTAGTAAATAGGGTCTTTAGTGTGGAAAATAACTAGATTATTAATCTCTATCCTGAATTATTACACACACACACATACTTGAAGCAGCTGACAATAATATATAAGATTGAACAAGTTAAAAATTTTAGATTAAAAAAAGCTGGTCTGGGTGTGGTGGTGCACACCTGCAATCCCAGCTACTTGGGAGACTGAGGCAGGAGGATCTCAAGTTTGAGACCAGCCTGAGCAACTTAGTGAGACCCTGTCTCAAAAAAATTGAAAAGGGCTGGAGAGGTAGCTCAGTGTAGAGTGGGCCTGGTTCAACCCCTAGTGCCCCCAGCAAAAAAAAAAAAAAAAAGTTAGCAGGAAGAGGGAGCCGTGGTGAAGTGTGCCTAGCCTCTGGAGCGTCAGTGAGGTGGGCGATTACTTTGAGCTCCCCAGTGGGCAAAGCAATCACTGCAGATGTGATGCTAGAGACAATGTAAAAGCAAATCACAAGGTGACAGCACACAGTTTCCTAGAACTCATCCCTGGGAATATTTTCTTCTGGGGGACCTCAAAGAGGAGACAGCAACAACATGGTCTTAGCCCTGACTTTGAGATGTGGAGACTTGAAGTTTGGGGAGCAGAGAGCAAATCAAACACACCAGCTGTACCCACCCGACCAGTGTACTTTGGGCCTGGGTGCTTCAGAGTTGGCAGGAGGAACAGAGATGAAGGAAGGTTGCCCCTGCCTTCCCACGGCCATTTAGACCAAGGGATTCCAGAACCTCCGCTGTCTCCCCTGTGCCTTATTTGGCTGCTCAGCGCCAACTCCAGGCTGCCTGCACTCAGTATCACAGGAGACCAGCCAGACGGAAGGGGAGTGTGCATTTATTTTAAGATCGGGGAAGCGGGCAGCAGTGGGGACTGTCCTTTGTAGACACCAGAGTAAGAATGGGGCATTTGCTATCATTAGTCCCATTTGCAGATCCAAAAGATTCAGAGAAGCCACTTGCTCAAGGTGCTTTGGCTGGTAGACAACAGAATTCCACTTGACCCCAAGATCTCGTGCTAGCACAGCCACACGATTGACCTGTCTGACCATTGTTTAGTGCTACGTTATGTGGCCCGGGCAAGCCTGCTCTCGCCTGGCCTGCTCCCCCACCCCAACAATGAAGGCCCTTCCACTGCCCAGGCCCTGATGGCAAGAGGAGCAAGCCGGCTGGGTGCGGGAAGCCAGGAGTACCTCTCTGATGTGCAGGACGGTGCCGTTGGGTGGGCGCACGAAGACGGGGCGGTTGTCATTGACGTCGATGACCTCCACCAGGAGCATGGTGGTGCCCCAGAGTGGGGGCTGCCCCCCGTCTGTGGCCACCACAGTCAGATTGAACCTCTCGTAGGACTGCAGAGGCCGCTGTGTGGTCACCAGGCCCGAGTCCATGTCCACATGGAAGGCCTCTGGCAGACAGGGCAGGAGAGCAGGAGTGTGACTGGCCACTGGCCTTCCTGTCCTCACCCTCCTCCTGGCCGGCCCCTCCCACCCCACGATTCACCACGGGCACCCAGGGCAGGCTCCGTACCCATGCCAGGGCCCTCGAGCGAGTAGGCCAGCTGCCCATTGGAGCCCTCGTCCTGGTCGGTGGCCATCATGGTGATGACCGAGGTGCCTGCTGGCTCGTTCTCATACACACTGGTGCTGAACTGGGGCTTGGAGAAGCGCGGCCGGCAGTCGTTCACGTCCAGCACTTGGATCATCACCTGCGGGGGGGGGGTCAAGGACAAGGGTCAGGAGTATCCGGGGCTGCCTTGGGGGACCCAGTCACCCAGGAATAAAGCAGGTGAGGAAGGGAGGCACCGTCTTCTGATGTGTTCACCTCTGGACAATGTACTGAACCCTGAGCCTCAGTTTGCCCAGCTGTGTGCCAGGGACCACGGTTTCTCTCCCGGTCACTGCCATCTGCTGGATGCCGGTGGAGCGCCTGGCTCAAGGGAGCCCTTAGCAACCAGAACAGTCTGTCGTGGGCCCTGGAGAAGGAACCCCTCACCCGCCCCTCCTACCTGGTCCCTTGCTACTCCCTACAGACGCCTGTAAGTCTGGCTGTGTTCTCGGGACCTTAATACCAGATTGCGGGCTTCCTCCATTCCCTAGGGCCTTTTTTGTGTGTGTGTGTGTGCTGGGGATTGAAGTCAGGGGTGCTGAACCACTGAGCCCCATCCCCAGCCCTTTTTATGTTTTATTTAGAGACGGGGTCTCACTGAATTGCTTAGCGCCCCGCTAAGTTGCTACAGCTGGCTTTGAACTCATGATCTTCCTGCCTCAGCCTCCTGAGCGGCTGGAGTTCCAGGCGTGCGCCACTGTGCCCAGCTCCTGGGGCCCCCCTGGACTGGGATTTGCATCTGCTCTTGGCTTCCCCTGCAGACCCCACAGCCCAGGGCAGGTCCTACAGACATAGCAGGCCCCTCCTCCCCAGGGCCAGGACCCTGCCCAGCTGCACTGGCATCAGAGCCCTGCAGGACAGGGATTTGGAAGATCAGCCTTCAGTGCACAAAGCCTTTCCAACCACCTCATCACCCAGATTCCTCATCGCCACCTCTGCTGCCTCCTTTGCAGATGTGACCACTAAAGTTCAGGTTCGTGGACAAGTGTGGTGTCTCAGCTAGCGAGACCTTGGTCTCCTCCAAAGTTTGTGCTTTTCTCTACGTGGTACATGTGTGTGTGTGACAGGGACAAGATCCAGCTATGTGTGTGTGCTCCCAGCTCTGTCCCTCAACCTGCAAGAAAGAATTTGTCTTGGCTCATCCAGCGTCTCACCTCTCCACCCCTTTTGGAGAGTTTCCTTTGCATAATTAGGCTAGCGAGAGGGAGAAGCAGAAGATCAAGTACAGAAAGACAGGCCTGCAGCAGGCTCAGCAGCTTGTAATACCAGCCATTCGGGAGGCTGAGGCAGGAGGATCACAAGTTTGAGGCCAGCCTGGGCAACTTACTGAAACCCTTTCTCAAATTAAAAGGGCTGGTAGTATAGCTCAGTGGTAGAGCACCCCTGGGTTCTATCCCTAGTACTGGGGAAAAAAAAAAAAAGCCCCAAAATCAAAAAGAGCTTTAGAAAGCAGAATAGGGTAAAGAGAAAGCAAAAGGCTCATGGCTGGAGACTTTGGGTACAAAAGGGGAGAGACCACTCAAGAGGTGAGACACTGGCCTGAGAGCCACTGTGAGGACCCTATAGAACTAGAATGGGATTGTTGTTGTTGTTATAATAATAATAATAATAATAATAATAATAATAATAATAATATTATTATTATTATTATTATTTTGAGACAAGTTCTCACTAGGCTGGCCTCAAACTCCTGGACTCAAGTGATCCTCCTGCCTCAGCCCCCTCAGTGCTGGGATGACTGGTACTTGCCACCATGTCCAGTGGGGGTTGTGAATTTGATTCCTCATTAAAGGAATCATTCCTCTAATCAGTCACTTGATAAAGCTCTCTCAAAGGAGTCATTTAAGAGTCATTTGTAAAGGTGACGACTTTATAATTATTTTTGGTGGCTGGATGGTGTACCTTTCAATGGGACACTGTGGAGACACTGGGTCACGTGGAACCGTAGGCCACTCTCGGGCGTGTTTAGCCACCTCAGCAGCAGTCTGGCACAGGGATTTCTCTTAGAGTCCCCGTCATCTTAGGCCGTAGTCATTGTAACCCACCCAGGCTTTTCTTGCTGCCTCCACAATCCCAGCCCCTGGCGAACCTGGCTTCGGTGGGTCCCCTCACCTGCACGGAATTTTCTCGACGGTTGCTGGCTACATCCCCAGGGTTGTCTTTGGCCAAGGCAGTCAGGATATAGTGGTCCTTCTTCTCCCGGTCCAGAGGGGACAGCACATAGATGTCACCCTAGCAGGGGGAGGGTGGCTTCAGGTCCTTCGTCCATCTAACAGATGGACCTACTATGGCCAGATGCTGTTTTGGACTCTGCCTCCTGGGAAGTCCCATTCTAGTGGCTCTTTTTGCCCTTACTACCCCAATCCACCTGAGATTAAATGACCCGTCCAGGCTACAGCCAACTGCCTGACCAGGTCCTGGCGTGGAGTAGGTATTCCAAAACAGTCACTGTTTTTGGTGTCAGGCCAGAGCACAATCTGACCATCCACCCCGGGCATGGTAAACCCTAGGGAAACGCAGCATGTGGGAGGCAGAGGCAGGGGGAAGGCCAGCTTCTGGGGAGGGGCCAGCTGACCAGCCATTCCTGGGCCTCAGGGCTCCCTCCCCCCTCTGACAAGGGCAGCTTTTGACTCAATGTGCCACGTTTGAATCCACCTTTCTCCCAAGTTTCTGCTCCCCCACAGGTCTGAGACTCACGGGAACACGGGGGGATCTACCCTTCGGGGTATCTCCCCTACCTCCGCACTGAGTATAGGGCTATGCACACAGTAGGCACTCAACAGTGACCACTCTCCCAGGCCTGTCTTTGGACAGTCTCAAAAGGCAGTCCCGTGGACTTTCAGGTTTCTTTTTCTGGTGAGGACACATCTCAGAAGTCCTCGACCCATGAAGGGTTGGTTCCTACAGACCTGGGCCACTTCCTTCCACATCCGCTGGGACAGAAAGGCCAGCCGACAGGATGTCTGGCACTCGAGGAAGAGTTTGCTGACTTGGCTAAAGAGCCTCTGAGGTTACAGCTGTCCAGGGGCAGTGCTCTGCAACAGGGGGATGCCTGCAGTCCCCCAGGGGGTTCTCAGCCTCGGATGCAGGGCCTGCCCACTGCAGAGCCCAGGCCCCCAGCGCACGCTCACCGTGGAGGGGTTGATGGCAAACGTGCCCTCGCCATCCCCCAGGCTGTACTCGATGAGGGCAAAGTTGCCCGAGTCGGCGTCAGTGGCAGTGACTGTCAGGATGACGGTGCCCACAGGCACATCCTCCAAGACGGCCTCCTGGAGAGAGCAGACCACGGTTGGCCCAGAGCCCACGTCCTGCCAGGGACTCACCCGTGCAGGGGACCCAGGGCACCCAGTGGCTTATGTGCTGAGCACTCCCGGGGACCTTAGGAGCCAGTGAGGTGGGAGTGGAAGGTGCACAAGGACCCCCAGGAACAGGTCCAGGCCCAGCCTGATGGCCTGGCCACCGACCTGGTAGGAGGGCTGGTCAAAGATGGGGTTGTTGTCATTGATGTCCACAATCTCCAGGTAGACAGGAATCTCAGCTGCCCGGGGCGGGGACCCATTGTCTGAGGCCCTCACTGTGAAGTTGAGCCAGTGCACTTCCTCATAGTCCACTGTCCGGTTGGCAATGACCTTCCCTGAGAAACAGGCATCTGCTGCCAATTTTGGCCACTCCTCACAGCCACTCTCTAAAGTGTGAGGAGAAGGATCTGCGACTCTGAGGGTCAGATGTGGCCCCATTAGGAGGAGGATGAGCAGGCAACACTGCCCCGTGGTGACCCAGAAGGCTAAGAGGGGCTGTTGTCACCCGAGAGGCAAGGAAAGACCTCACAAGCAATGGATGCACGTCACCAATCCCAGGGCCTCCTCTGAAACTCGTCCTCTGGGCTTTCCTGCTTCCAAGTGACGCTGATAAGCAGGAGGTTGGGTGGCCGAGATGGTGGTGGGTGTGACAGAGAGGGGATGGGGTGTGACAGGTTCCAGCAGACACCAGGGAACCTCCATTCCCCAGGACTGGGCACTCTGTCCTTCATGTTGGGCATCTGGGAGTGAATGAAGCTCGGCCATCTTGGGTCTGGCCCAGCCCCGAGGCCCAGGGGTCCCAACTTGGAGGGTGATAAGCAGGCCACCGTCCTGCTGGGAGGCTGAGCGGGCACAGACACATATGTCCCCAGCCCTCCGCAGGCCGATGCCCACCTACCAGCTGAGGCGTCTTCCAGCTGGACGTAGCCTGGGGGCATGAGGTCCAGCAGGGCATAGGTGATCAGTCCGTTGAGGCCCTTGTCAGGGTCCACGGCTGCCACGGCGATGAGCGTGGTGCCTGGGGTGGCCCCCTCCAGGATCCGCTCTGTGTAGTAGGTGATCCCGAAGGGCTTGAACTGGGGCGTGTTGTCATTGACGTCCAGGATGTTGACCGTCAGCTTGGCTGGGGTGCGGGCAGGGGTGAGGGGGAGGGGAGGGGCACATGGCCAGACCAGACCTTCCTGAGCCTCAGCTAAGCCAGAGAGGGTGGCGGCATCCCACAGCCCTCTGGGGACTCCTTGAAGAGGGACTCAGGCCTCAGGCTGTGACATGTGACCCTGTCCTCTGGTCTGGACTCACCCTTCCATAAGGGGAAGGGGCTTGTGTTCTACTAACTGGCCAGATGGCCTTGGTGAGGCCTCGGTGAGCCCTCGGCCCCTGCTGAGTTTCCTGACCTATTCGGGGAGACGGGACTAAGGTGGTCTTGGAGACCCTTGCCACACCCCACGCGAGTCGTGCCCTCTCTAACCCCAGGCCACACCCGCAACCCTGCCAGCTTGGGACACGTAAGAGATGACCAAGTCTGCCCTTCCTTCCGGAAAAGTCGGGCTTCTGGGCTGTGAAGATAAGCAGCCAACATCTGCTGGGTCTAACTCCTCACCCCAGCAGTGTCCCTGCCTCATGGCTCCGCAGCCCCCTCCCGGCCACGTCTCAGGTGCAGACCACAGTAGCCCCTGCCCGCGTTTCCCTATCTCGGTGCCTGGAGCCCCAGTGCAGTGTCTGTGGCCTCCAGTCACCTTCCTGTGCTCTTGGCTTCCTCTGTGGGGACCCCACAGCTTCCTATCAGATCGTGAGGTTCCTGTGGGGCATCTAGCCACACCCGACAGCTACTCCTCCTTTCTCAGTCCCCTTCCAGGCTCCAAGCATCCTTCCCCCTGGAGCCTGGGAGCGAGGATTCCACATGAGTCCAGCCTCACCTGGCCGCCACCTTCCACGGCCCCAGTGCCACCAACCCCCTGCAGCCCTCGGGCGAGTCCTGTTGGTCCCCCTTGGGGCCAGGCCTGTGCCTCTTCTTGCCCCACTGCAGCCCTGAATGGCTCTGAGCCACCATGGAGGGATCCCAGCAGAGAAACCTTACCATTTGGCACGCTGACGGAGCGCTCTGGGAGGTCACTGGCATTGTCAATCACTGAGAGAGTGACCTCATACGTGGCAACCAGCTCCCGGTTGAGGGGGGATTTTACCATCACAGACCCTGTGGACCAGACCAGGTCAGGTTCAGTTGGAGGGGAACCCCCTAAAATCTGGGCCTCCCGGGGTGCTCCTGGCCAACCCCTCCAGTCCCTAAAGAGGGCAGTAGTCCTCGGTGGACCTAGGACTTGTGGCTGGGACGGTCCACCCTTGGGGACTTGCCCCCCACTTAATGCTTACTAGCCAGGCGACCTCCGTAGGTTACTTAACCTCTCTGCACTTCCGTTTCCTCACACGCAAAAGGGGGAAATTCCAGCACCTACCATACAGGGTTATTTTGAGGATCGGAAAAGTTAAATTTCCATTTACAAAGTACTCAGGCCTGCACCCAGCTTATAGAAAGTGCTAGGTAATTTTGTTTAAAAATACTTATAATCCACAACGACATGAACGCCCTTAACACTATCACACTGCATACTTCAAATGGCTCAGGCGGTCAATTTTATGTGCGTTTTGGTCACAATTTTAAAAATTCATATGTTCCAGGGAGATCAGGTATAAAGGAAGGTCATGGCAGCTAAAAAGCCATGAGGAGGGTCCCTGAAGGTGACCACATGGTGGGATGGGCCCTTTGTCTTAATGATTAAGGCGGTGTGAACTGGGCTGATTGCAGGACAAGAAGGTTGACATCACATTAGTATCAGCAAGCGAGCTGGGCCCAGTGGTGCACGCCTATGATCCCAGCAGCTCAGGAGGCTGAGGCAGGAGGATCACCAGTTCAAGGCCAGCCTCAGCAACTTAGCAAGGCCCTAAGCAACTCAGCAAGACCCTGTCTCTAAATAAAATACCAAATGGGCCGGGATGTGGCTCAGTAGTTAAATGCCATTGGGTTCAATCCCCAGAACCAAATAAATAAATTAATTAAATAAAAATCAGCAATCCGGTTCCTTCTCTTCTACCCACTGCCTCCCAGAGTCCCCGCCTACTCCCTGACCAGAGAAGAACCCTCCAGAACTGTGGGCTTGTCTGGACAGACCTAGTTTGGCGGTCTCAGTGCTGCCCCTGGGGGGTCTGTCTTCTCCTGCCTGCTGCGGGCCTGGCGGCTCCTCCCTCCTCCATTAGGCTGAGGACCCCTCTCCTCCTCAGGCGCTGGGGTCTCGGGCTCCCTTCCCCCTTGGCGGACCCCCTGGCTGGGCTTCTGTCCTCCATGGGTCCCCAGCCATGGGGGCCGTCACTTACCCTGGGCTGCCGCCTCCTCCTCCTCCTCCTCTTCCTACTCTCGCTCCCCGTCCCCCAGGCTGGGGAGCGAGGATGGGGAGAGGGCAGCTGCATTCAGTCTGCAAAGGCTGGGCCACGGCCTGGCCCGGCCCCCCAGGGCAGGAGGGGTGGTGGGGTGCGGTGGGCATGGAGGAGGACAATGGGTGGAGCAGAGAGGAGATGAGGTGGGAAGTGACAGAGACAGAGCTCAAACCTGCGGGCCTGCCAGCCGTGGGAGAGAAGAGGGTTAAGTCAGTTAGTTCAGGGGACACGGGAGGGAGGGAGCGGAGCAGGGTGCGGCAGGGGGCTCAGAGCCGACCAGGGCAGGAGGGACAGGGCTGTGCAGGGAGAGGGGAGGGCCAGGAGAGCGGAGGAGCAGGTGGGAGCCCGAGGAGTGGACAGCCTGGGGCCAGGCTCCGGCAAGAGGGGGAGGGGGAGCCAGTGAGGTGGAAGAGCAGGAGGCAAAGGGCAGAGAAGACACTGGAAAGAAAAATAGAGAGAAGAGAGTCAGTAGGAGGAGGGAGGACAGAGAACGGCAGGAGAGCAGGGCACGGCGGCTCTCCATGGTCCTGAGCCGGGGGCCAGGGGGCCAGGGGGCCAGGACCCGGGCCTGGGCGGCTTCTGGCATGGATCGCTCTCCTTCTCGTCCTTTGGGCCCCCATCCAGACGGAGGTGACTGCACTCTGGCTATGGCACGCTGTGACCTCTGGCCCCTCTCTCTTTAGTACCCCACTCCCTCAGTCTCCTTCCGTAATCACAGCGATGTACTCGCCTGCATTTTTATTTTAAAATCACATGAAAACCATGTGATGTTTTTAAAGACATTAATGCAAATGCTACAGTGGTATCTCTCTCACCCTTGCTCTTTCTGTGACTGCTGTAGATCCACCCACGGTGCTGCGTGTCTGCTCAACTGCATGGCACCCCACGGACCCACTGCTTTTTACTCTCTAGGCTCTTAGGGATGGATACTTGCGTGGCCTTTGAGTCCCACTAGCACCACTGACACTGCTGTAACACCCACAGGCAGTGCCATGATTGCCCTGAGGATTTCTCTGGGACATATGGTAGGTCCGGGGGTCTTAGTGGACCTCATGCTGGATTGTCCTGATGGTGGAATCAGTCCCAGCTTCTAGAGTAATGCACGAGGGTTCCAATGTTCCCACACTATACCAACATCCACATCGCCCAGGATCCTTATGTCTGCTATGGAGATACTTCACACGTGGAAAATGTCTCACTGCCGAGTCCCTGCACGTTTCTCTGAATAACAATGAATTTTTTAGCCTTCCGTCACAGCCATGTTAATTTTTTGTCACTCCTGTGGCCCTTCCGAGAAATGTGCTTTGGAATATCCATGTCCCTTCTCTAACTGGTAGAGAAGCCAAAACACCAAGCTGTTGGGGAAGTGGCACAATCCAATTGTGCTAAGCTGCGTCAATGGTGAAAGATAAGCTGCAGTCCCCTTTGTTTCGTGACAGTATAAAAAAATCGTTAACAGTACCAATGGATGTAGCTTACAAATTTAAATGGCCAGTGTACGTGGGAAGAAAGCATTGGTTTGAACCTAGTTAGTAAAGAAAAGCATATTAAAACAAGGTGCCATTTTCCTTTAAAACACAAACATTCTACAATACGGAGTGCTGGCATGGATGTGGTGAGAAGGGCACTCTTGTGCAATACTGCAGAGTGACAGAGCCAGGAGGGACAGAGATGCTGCTTGAGGGAGGAGGAAGGGGGAGGGAGAAAGAGAGAGAAGAATACAATATTAACAGGGAGAAAGGAGAATAGAAGGAACTGTGTGGGAAGAATAAAGGAAGGAAGCAGGGAGCAAGAGTCTGGGCAGGAGTTGGAGGGGAGGGGGAGGCCCTGTACCTGTGTTGATATTCACGGCGAAGGCATCCTCCTGGTTGGGCACCAGGCGGTCGGTGTCATCCTTGGCCACGATGTCAATGATGTGGTACTCCAGCTTTGGGTTGAGGTCCAGGTCGATGGCGGTGACGTTGGCAATGACAGAGCCTGGCTCTGCCGACTCCAGCACGCTCACCGTCTGGATGGGGTTGAGGAACTCGGGGCGGGAGTCATTGATGTCATCGATCAGGATGGTGATGATGGCTGTGCCCGAGAGAGGGACAGTGCCCCGGTCGGTGGCCACCACCGTCAGCCTGTAGGCTTCCTGTTCCTCCCTGTCGATGGTGGCATTGCCCACTCGGATGACCCCAGTGACGGGATGGATGAGGAAGCGGTCCTGGGCCCCGGCTTCTATCCGGTAGACAAGCTCTCCGTTGAGGCCACTGTCCTCGTCTGTGGCTGTGACTTGAAGGACCGAGAATCCTGTGGGGGGAGGAGTAGCGAGCATGAGACCCCCAGCAAGACCAGGCCAGCACCCCTTTACTGCGGTGCACCAGGGACTCCTTCTCACCGCAATTTTTCCAGCATTTATTTTTTAAAAATTTTTTATGTTTGTAATTTTATATAAAAATATATATTTTTGGTACTGGGGCTTGTACCCAGGGGTGCTTTACCACTGAGCCACACCCCCAGCCCTGCTTATTCTGTTTTGAGCCAGGGTCTTGCTGAGTTGCTGAGGCTGGCTTTGAACTTGGGATCCTCCTGCCTTAGTCATTGGGATTGGGATGACAAGTGTGCACCGCACCTGCTCCTACATTCTTTAATTAGGCAATATTTTATAATTTAATGTCAGTTGTACCTTCTGAAAAGCGTCTGCTTTTTGCCTTCTGCCCATTTCTGTCAATTTATACAAATCACTGTACACAGTTATGAAAACCTCTGTGGCATGTGTACAGGTCCCTCAGAGGCACGGGCTAGAGGCCCGATTCTCAGCCCAGGGCACTATTAGAAGGTGGGGCCTAGCTGGGGTCTTCCAGTCACATGGGAGTGTGCCCTAGAAGAGGCTAGTGGGACCCTGGCACCACTGCTTTGTTTCCTGGACACCACAAGGTGGGCAGCTTGCTCTGCTCTGACGCTCTGTCTCACCTCAGGGCCAAAAGCGATGGGGCTGACTGACCATGAACTGAAACCTCAAAGACTGTTGGCCCAAATGAATCTTCCCTTTTTTTAAGTTGATCATCTCAGACTTTTTGTTATAATAACGAAAGCTGACTGATACAGTAACTCGGGACAAAAAACTTTTTCTCTGTTTGTTACTTATGACAAATATCTTTTTCTCAGTTACTTTTTACTCAGTTACAGTATTGGTCATCATTGTTTAACGTAAATAGAAGTTTAAAGAAGTTTATTTTTTTTTTTTTTTGTGGGGCTGGGATTGGAACCCAGGGCCTTGCACATGCTAAGCACAAGCTCTACCACCAAGCTTCACCCCTAGTCCCGAGAAGGTTTTTCTAATGCATTGAAATTTAATGGTTTTTTTTTTTTTTTAGTTCTTTTTTTGGGGGGGGGCACCAGGGATTGAATTCAGGGACACTTGACCACTGAGCCACATCTCCAGCCCTATTTTTTTTAATTTTATTTAGAGACAAGGTCTCACTGAGTTGCTTAGCACCTCACTTTTGCTGAGGCTGGCTTTGAACTAGTGATCCTCCTGCCTCAGCCTCCCATGCTGCTGGGATTATAGGAGTGAGCACCCAGCTGTCTTCTGTTTCTTTTATGCTTAGAAACCTTTGTACCCAGAAACCAGATAAATACTTACCCAATTTTCTTCTTTTAGTTTTTAGCATTTTCTACTCTTCTACATACGTTTTAGAATGTCTAAGTTTTATTTTGGTGTCTGATATGAGGTGAGATTCTATACCATTAAATCATATGTAATTAGATTACATGTAGATTATATAATCTAAAATACTAGATAATAATTTTTTTCCTCACTAAATAGCTTTCTCCATTGGTTTCCTATTTTTAAGTCCCATAATACTATATACTTTAACGTACCATTGTCTGTTTGGGGGCTACTCCAGCCCAGTCTTGTGTTCATACCACATGGTTTTAAATACTGTAGCTCCGTAATGTCTCATATCTGGTAGAGCAAATCTGGCTTTAGTATACTTTGAAAATTTCTTATTCTTCCAGATAAACTTTAGAACCAAATTTATCCCCCCAAAATGAAATTCTGATTGTGATGGAAATACACTGATCCTATTTTGACATTAAGATACCCAGACTTTCCTACCATGAACACAGATGGAATATACTTAGGGTCTTTTTGGGAATATAGTATGGACTATGGGGGTGCAGCTCAGTGGTAGCGCACGGGCTCAGCATGTGCAAGGCCCTGGGTGTGGTCCCCAGCAATAAGAACAACAAAAAGCTGAGGTTCGGAGAAGGGAGTGCAGGGGTTGGGTTCCCCAATCACATGCAGCTCATCCCTCCCCCACTGGGGGTAAACCCTGTATCCACCTGGACCTCCCACCCCCAGTGACCCCGACCCTCCTGGCAGGGACCAGGGGAGGGGGTCTGTCTTGTGCTCACCTGGTGGGCAGTTCTCCAGCAGGTGGGCAGTGAGGGTGGCGGGGCTGAAGGTGGGCCAGTTGTCGTTGTCATCCAGGATGGTGACGAGCAGGTTGGCCGTGCCATTGAGCAGCCCTATGTCCTCGGCTAGCAGCAGCAGCTCCAGGACAGGGGGGGAGAAGGCCTCCCGGTCAATGAGGACACCTGACCTCACGGTCACCACACCTGGTGCAGGGGAAGGAGCGCAGTGGGGACAGAGATGAAGAGAGCAGAGAAGATGTCCCAGTGGCTTTCTTCCCCAGACGCAGCCACCTGTGTGGTCCTCTGTGGCTCACGGGTACCCTCTGTGCCTGCAAGAGTCCAGCCTGGAAGACTGACCCGGGACAGGATGGACCCGCTCCATTGGGGTGGGTATCTGTCACCCATTGGCCTTCCGTCCCAGATGAGGCCAACGGGACATGGTTTCTGGGAGCTGGTCTGGGCAGAGGATGGGGCAGCTGCTTTGGTGGCTCCTGTGTGACCCAGGTCCTGGGAGGTGAAGGGCGGGGCTGGGGCTCAGCACTCAGGCTGAGAGTTTGGGCACCAGGACGTTCCAGCTTCCTTCTGGTCCCCCTGCCTGGCCCCTGGGTGGCCTCGACCAGCTGCACTACGGGGATGTGGGCTGTGAGGAACGGGTCCCGGTGGGCGACCTGGATCGACCTGGATCTGAGCAGGAGGCCCCAGATCTAGCAGCGGGGCCCGTCCACCCCAGAGCCCCAGCGGGAAGCCGGGGCGGGGCCCAGGCCTCACCCGTATTGTTGTCGATGTCAAAGAGGCCACTCTGGGGGCCCAGCAGCTGGTAGGTGACCATGGCATACTCATCCTGGTCCGCGTCCAGGGCCAGGATGGGCCCATTGAGCACCGTGAGGGGGGTCCCTGGGCCAGGAGGAAAGGAGTCACCGCAGGTCAACAGGGTCCCCCCTCCCCGCTCCCCGGCCCCTGACCCCGTGAGCCATGGCTGACAATGGATGAGAGGGGAGGGAGGTGAGGCGGACAGGGTGGGGAGGCCCGGGCGGGCGGGCCTGCGGCAGCCTTGGCAGACTGAACGCAGATGCCTGGGGAGCGGCCTCAAAGCCCTGCTGGGAGAGAACACAGAGCGTGAGCGAGCCCAGCCGCGGGCTTCCCAGCAGCCTCTGAGACTGGCCACTCCACGGAGGGTCTGGGGCGCCCTTGTCCCCTCCCTGAGTGTGGGCCCCTCTGCCCCAACAAATCTAGAGCAGCTGACTGCATGTGGGCCCCGTCGACGGGCGTGAGCGTGCGCAGCAGACCAGGGCCGGGATTCCCAGGCGTGCGGCGTCTGCCTTCTCAGGTGGGCACATCTGGCACACCCCTGCATATCTGTGCACACCCTAACCCCACGAGATGCCTTGACAGACATGAGCGCTGGCCCACGCGGGAGCATGCACACAGGCAGGCTCCAGGCAGGGAGTCAGAAGAGGAGCATCTCAGCGCTTCTCTCTCTGACCCCCCAGTCCAAGGTTTGGGGGCTGGGGAGGCTGGAGGAGAAGTGAGGGCGCACCTGGGGGCGTGCCAAAGGGCAAACTCTGTCCCTGGGGAGGGAGGTGTGGCTCATCTATGCTGGCCTCCTGGGACCTCCACATCTGATTAAAGCTATTCCCCAGAGGTTCCAAACCAAAGGCCTGGCGGGCGCCCTTCCACCTTTGGCACCCCTCTTTGGCAACAGTGGGGCTTATTCAGACCACCCTGGGGACCAAGCACCACACCGGCTCTTCCAGCCCGTCCTTTAGTCTCTCTAGTGGCTCCCGAGAGGCCCAGCAGCTTCCCCCACTCCCTAGCCCTCAGAACTGTGCCTGTCCCTTTCCTCTGACCCCCTTCTGCACCCACTGGGGCCTGCATCGGGTTCCACCACTGGGCACACGGCGCATCTCCAGGCCTGAGGCCCCAGCAGTGCCAGCCATGGCAGGAGCCCCTGGGCGGGCCCAGCACCTACCAGCAGGAGAGTTCTCCATCACCTCTGCCTGGTAGGTTCCCTCAGTGAAGAGGGGGTGGTTGTCATTCTCATCGGCAAGAGAGATCAGCAGCAAGTCAAAATCCTGTGAGATGGGACAGGGGCAGGCTGTAGGCTGTGCTCTGGTAAAGGGACCCCTTGACAGAGGGGCTGGGAGGTGGAAGATCCAAGAAGCCTGCACCAGTGTCCAGGGACCTGGCTTCAAGCCCCCACTCCTTAGCAGCTCACTGGTTGGCCTTGGGCAAGTAACTTCCCCTCTGTCTGGGCATCAGGTTTGCAGTAGAGCAAAGGGGGATCTTAACTCCTTCAGGGAGGTAGCGTGAAGGTCACAGGCAGGGTGGATCTGAGTGGTGCCGAACCATGTACCCTGTACCCCGGGATGCTATCACCATTTCAGAGGGGCAGGAACCACGGCTCAGAGGGGCGAGCTAGCTGCCAGCCTCCCCCACCCCCAACCCCTCAGCACTGCTGCCCCCAGGATGGCCAGGGCCCTCCAAAGCATCAGAAGGAGAGGGGGAAATGAGAGCCAGAAAAAGCAGGAGAGGAGGTAGGAAGCAAGAGAAGGAAGCGGGAAGGCACCGAGGGAGGCAAGGGCCTTAAGATACTCCAGCCCGCAGTCTCCTCTGGCTGAACCGATGAGGAAACCGAGGCCCAGGGAGAACAGTGCCCTGGCTGAGCCACACTGCTAGCCAGGAGCAGAGCCGAGATGAACTGAGCCCAAATACTTGTGGCCTCAGAGGTTGGGAAGAGAGCTGACCCCTCCGACAGGGGACAGGGACTGCTACGCAATGCCCATTGCCTTTTAGTAAAGAGTCCATTTCTTTGGCTTTTGAAGGGAAACGCAGTGCTTTCAGGGCCTCAGTGTGTGTGAACGCACAGCCCACAGGCACACAGATGGGGTGTGCGCCAGGTGTCGGTGGCGGGAGAGGACAGCAGCTGGCACCCACTGAAGGCGGCCACTGAGGGGTCGTCCCGTTCCCAGCACTGTGCTGAGGACCCCCTTCATCCTCTCCACAACTCTGAGGTGAGTGTGATCTTTTTCAGAAGAGGAAACGAAGGCCCAGAGTGTTAATCTGTCAAAGCCACACACCTAAGGACAGGAAAAGTTGGGATTTTTTTCTTTCTTAAGCTGGGATTTGAATACAGCACTTGCTCATTCCAAGACCTGTGCACCTGAGCCCCAGGCCTGCTGCTTGTGGGAAAGGTGATGTGTCGTGTGCCCCTCGGGCACCCCACGGGGCCCACTGTGCCCTCCGCCTCACCTTCCTGGCTATGCGTGGGTTCTCCGGGTTGTCCTTCACGGAAATGGTCAGCTTGTACTCTGGGATCCGCTCACGGTCCAGGGGCTGGTTCACAGTGACGATCCCTGTCTGGGATGTGCAGGGTAGGTGAGCCGAGTGGCCACCTGTTCCCCACTTTTGGCTCTGACCCACAGATGCCCAACTGCTCAGTCTGCAGCTCCAGGGGTGGCTATGAGCTCTCTCCCTAAAGCACCCAAGAGATGGTCCAGAGGGCCAAATGTGGGCTGGCAGGCTCCTGCCAGGGTGAGGGTGAGTGACCAATCCCCAAGGTCTTGCTGTCCACAAAGTATGGGCCCTTTGACGATGCCATGGTGTCTGTAGTCTACGGACACTCCAAGAGGCCAAGTGAGCATTTCTGGTGCATCATGGACAGAACCCAAGTGTCCCCAGAGGCTCTAGCCCCATCTCTGCCCAGGACAAACCTCAGGTAGCTCCAGATGGACACCAGAGATGGCTGCTAAATTGTAAGAGGCCATTGATTTGGATGAGGCTTTGGCACTAGGAACCCAGAGACCAAACCAATATGGTTAATTCGGGTAACTGCAGTAGCCAGTTAACTATTTAAGCTGTATCCATGACAGACAGACAGACAGACAAAGCTGTGCTTATGCTTTACTTCAGGGAGTTTTGTTTGTTTTCTGGCACCAGGGATTGAACCCAGGGGTGCTTAACCACTGAGCCACATCCCCAGCCCTTTTTGCATTTTATTTAGAGACAGGATCTCGTTGAGTTGCTCAGGGCCTCGCTAAGTGGCTGAGGCTGGCTTTGAACTTGCAATCCTCCTGCTTCAGTCTCCCAGGGATCACAGGCGCGTGCCACGGCGCCCAGCAAGTGTTTTGATTAATGCTGATGGATCCATTTATTGGCTAGAATTCCCTTTTAGTAAAGAGTCCATTTCTTTGACCAGAGCCTGCTCTGGGCATGGAGGCCGCCCCACTGAAGAACTTTTTTTCATGCTTTTTGTTTCTTCCTCACTGAGCTCTGCTCTATGCAGTTTGCCTAAAGGGATTTTCCCTTTTGACACAGCTCACAGGGATCTCCAGGATTCCATGCGGGAAGCAGGAGGCCAGACCGCAACAACTAAAGGCCTCTAGGACAGGGTCCCCTTTTTGGGGAGGGCCCTTGGGGGCCTACCGTGGCGTTGATGAAGAAGGCCCGCTCCCGGTTGCCTGCGGTGATGTTGAAGGTGAGGAGCGCGTTGCAACCGCTGTCGGCGTCGCTGGCCAGGACACGGGTGACGAAGCTGGAGACCGGGCTGTTCTCACTGATGGTGATGTTCATGGGCAGGTTCAGCAGCACCGGGTCATTGTCATTGATGTCCAGCACCCGGATCCCCACCAGCATCTGGGGCCAGCCAGAGGAGGGAGTGCCAGGAGCGGTGGACATGAGCAGCAAGAGGAGGCATCGAGGGAGGGAAGGCCCGGAGGCCAGAGGCCGTGGGGAAGACAAAGAGGAAGATGCAGGTCAAACAAAGGCAGGAGAAGGAAAAGCAGGAGGCGGCCGAGGCGGAGGGAGGGTGACTAGCCAGGCAGGGCTGCCTCTCCCCAGGGGCGTGGGGTCAGGAGTGCCCTGAGCAGCCACAGCCACCAGGCCCTTGCCCAGCCTCCAGGGATGACTCTTAAGAGGGACTCAGGGTCTTAGACTGGCCCCAGAGCAGCCTGTGGCCCCTCAGGGCAGGAGGGTGACAGTATTCGCAGGAATCTCTATGAGGAGAAGAGGGGGGCAGGAAGGGGAAGCCCTGGAGTGGGGTCCTGTACTCACAGTGGAGCTGAGTGGGGGCACCCCCCGGTCGCGGGCACAGATGGTCAGGTTGTAGAAGGCAACAGTCTCCCGGTCCAGCTCCACATCCTTCCGCACCCGCAGCACCCCTTCCACGGGAGAGATCAGGAACTCCCCTGCGGCCCCCAGAGAAGGCGGGAGTTAGCCATTAGCTGGGATTGGCCAAGAGCTGCAGAGGGCCTGGCTTCTCCCCTCCCCGTGGCCAGCCCCCCTGGCCAGGGCTGAGGACATCCAGGGTGCCAAGCCTCCACTGCGCCCAGCTTCAGCTCCATCAGACCAGGGGAGCGGTGGGCGTGGCCGCTCACGGCCCACGTGTCCGCAGTTCCAGACCAATCAGCACCCTTCCCCGGGCCGCCCAGGCCCAAGACTGACCCTGGGTAAGACGGTTGTGTTGGAAAGCGGGGCTCCCTACCTACCCAGGGACACTCTTTCCAACCACTATTGATCACAAAGTAACTATGGCGTCAGGTTTTTTTTTGTTTGTTTGTTTTTTTCTTTTGTACTGGAGATGGAACCCAGGGATGCTCTGCCACTGAGTGTGAGAAATAGAAAGTTCAGTGGTCAATTTTCAAAGTATAGCTTTTAGCCTTAATTGGGATGTAAGATCCGATTGTAGCCATTTAAACTGTGGCCCTTCCCTTGGCCCACCCCAATTTTAAAATTAGACAATCACATAGACTGTAACCCTGAGCCCCTCCTATCAGAGCAAGGGACAGGGCCGCGTTCGGGATAAAGACAGGTGAACTGCCCTCCCTCTCCCCAGGTGTGCTCACTTGTGGGAGGATTTTCCTTGGTAACGCGGCTTCTGCAGAAGTAAAGTTTGCCTGGCTGAGCTACTTCCGAACATGGGTCTGATTCCTTGCGGCACCCCAGTATTTCTAACATGAACCACACGCACAGCCCTTCTGATTTTGAGACAGGGTCTCACTAAGTTGCTGAGGCTGGCCTGGAATTTGTGGTCCTCCTGCCTCAGCCTCCAGAGCTGCAGGGGTTACAGGTGTGTGTCATACACCTGGCTTGGTGACTTCCCATCTCTCCCAGACACCACGACTTCTACAAGGGGACACTGGGGAGGGACAAGGCTTCATGTTAAAGAATGCTTTGTAATGGTGGGCAAGGTGATGTCCTCTGTTTACCGCTCTGGCTGCAGAGGGGGTTCTCCTAGAGCACCCCGCCTGGCCGTTTGGGGTTCAGTCCTTATCTCAGCCTGGCTGAGTCAGTGCCTAAGGTATGAACCTTAGAATCTGACTCTGGCCTATCCAGTGTCGTGTCTTTTGACAAAATGAAGCCAGGGCCCACAGAAGGCTGACCCCTTGCCTACTCTTCCACAACAAGATAATGGCAGACCCAAGATTCGAACCCTGGCCTCTGGGTCTTGGCCCACTGCATCTCACAGGACTTGTGGGCTTTCCAGACAACATGCTTGACAGGGTGAGCGGTGTGGGAGGTGGCAAGAGACCAGGGAGGGGAGGACACCAAGGGGGCATGTGGGAGCCTCACTGGTGCAGAGAGAATGGACTGAGGCTGTAAGTGGAGAGAGCCCGAGGACCAGCGGTCACCCCTGCAGTCTCCCAGGAACTGACCCAAGAGAAAGTCACTTTCTTCACTTTCCCTCTTGCACTTGGGGATCAGGCCCAGAGTGGGGTGCTAACTGGCTCACAGATACACAGCACACGGGGACAGGGCAAGGAGAGAGGCCCAGGCAACCTGGAGATTTCCGGTGCCTGCCTCACATCCTAGGCTCCATTCCCAGCCCCCCACTCCTCCCAGGTGCCACCTGCACCTGGGATTTACCACCAGCCCTTCCGCTCCCAGTCTCCCCTTGGCCCCTACAGGCCCCTCCCTGCCTGGGGGGCGGAAGGAAGCTACTTCCAGCAGGATTTCCTGAGCCCCTGATGCTCCAAGGTCTCCAAAGAACTGGGGATTCCCTTTCTAGGGATTTCCCAGCTCTCTGGCCATTGGCTGGCAGATGGCCTTCTGCCTTCTCTCCAAAGCCAGGGGGCGGGGGAGGCCCTATCACTGTGCTCTTGAAGGCCTGGGGGGCTGGGCTCAGGCAAGACCCTGACAAGGTCAGCTTGGGGATGCAGGAAGTGGGCAGGCTAAAGTCCATTCTGCAGATCAGCCTCCTTAGCAGCTTGCCCCAGGACAGATCTCACCACCCTCCACACCTGGAGGCAGGAGGTTAAAAGCACAGGATTTCAATCCCGTCTTACCCAGGTCTGAATCCTAATGGTTGCGGAGCCTGGCCTTGACATCCCTATCTGGAGGTGCCCTGGCCAGGCTGTGCCAGGCCTAGGGAAGGCCTGGTCCACTTTGCGTGCATGGATTCATGGCAACTATGGGCATCATTAGGGGCAGCTGGAAGGAGTCCCAGGCAGCCCTCTGGGGAACTGGGAGTTCTCAGTGGGGATGAGGATGTGGGAAAGGGGACCAAAGAGCAGGTCTGGCCAGAATGGGCAGCTGGAGGTCCTAGGGTTCCCCACCACAGAACCCCCTCCAGGCTCCGCTGTAGGGGTGGGAAGGTGACCTTTAAGCTGGGCGGCCTGCGAGTGACACTCTCTTCTCTGATGGGGTGTGGCTAAACGGGCTCTCTCCAGAAAAACAGTCTTGAGTTATAGCAAGTGTCAACTTTCCAAGTTTCCAGCATGACTAAAGAGGAGGGAGGGGATGTGACCCGGCTGCTGGCTCTGGGGTCCCGTTAGGTCATCCCTGCCTTTCTGGGATGGGGTTAGTGCAAGGGGAGCCTGAAATGATCTTGGGGCTCTACATGTCTGCTCTTCCTGCCTGGGGAGAGGGAGCCCCAGCTGGGGTCACCCTAGGGAAACCCCAGCCTCTCCCACTCCTTCAGGGGACATCTCCACAAGCCTCCCCCATTCCTAACCGGGGAGATTTCTCCTGCGCTGGGCATGGAGCCGTCTGTGGTGTGCTGGGACATGGGTGAGCCCGGCGCCCAGGAAGCTGGGGTGGGGACCAGGCCCTTCCCAGGAGGGGTTCAGCTGCCTGTCCAGCATCACCTCTCAGTCGGGCTTTGGTACCTTCCTAGGCAGGACCAGGGACCCCCATAAAATGACAGAGTCCTGTCTTGTGAAAATAACAGGCAGAGACTATGCTGGTTTTTGGAAGATAAAGGCATGGTGCTTGGCCAGAGAGGAGACTTGGGGACATGAGAGGGTGGCATGTCAGAGTGGAGTGGCCTCCGCCAGCTCTGGACAGCAGGGGCTCTGAATCCGGTGCTCTGGACGTGGGTTATTTTCCCTTTAGCCTCTTCATGGCCAGTTTCCCCCCACTTTGTGTTCTATCCCCACCCTCTCCACTTCCTGGGTGGCTTTAATTGTCTCCGTGTGACAACTTCCACATACCTGTCTCCAGCCCAGACCCCTCTCCCTGTGCTCCCCTCCCTCCACGCCTGCAGGCTCGTGTGTGTTAGAGGCGACGCTGTCCTTGGGCCACTCAGGTCCCCACCCTGACTTTCTCTCACACTCATGACCAAGCATCCTGCTGGACAGAGTGCCACCTCTCACCCCCAGTGATGCCACCATCCCAGTCCCAGGTGGCCCGCCTCTAGCCTCAGTGTCTTCACCAGGCTCCTTCCTGGGCAGCCCTGTGCTCTCTTCTGAGCATGGGAACCAGAGTGACCCTGTCCCTCCCCTGCTCAAAGCCCTCCCATGTAGTCGGCCTCCTCCGTCAACACCAGGTCCTCTTAATGGCCCTCAAGGTCCGAAAACCTCTGGCCCAGCCTCCTGACCTCATTTCTTCCTCCTCATCCTCTTGCTTAACTTCAGCTGACCACAGGGGCTTTTGTTTCTCATAGACATATGGCACCGCTCCGAGGCCGGGGCCTTGGCCCTGGCTGCTCCTTCTTTTGGGGATGCTTTTCCCTAGAGAGCTGCTCCGACTGTTTCTTACCCCCTTCAGATCTTTGCTTAAATGTCACCCCTTGGACAGGTCTTAATACTTTATCAGTTAGTAAGTCATCTACCTACTCAGCGTGTTGTCTGGGTCCTGTCTCGAAGGCAGGAATTTGTGTCTGTTGTGTAGCCTCGGTACCTGGCATGCGGCCAGCACATACTAGGTACTCAATAATAAAGAGTCAGGTGCCGATTCTCACCATACCCCTGTCAAGATCACCCCCCATCTGATGGATGGGGAAACCGAGGCCCAGAGAGGGCAAGATCACACCACAGGGTGACCAGCTGCCTTGAGACCTCCCTTCCTGCCCTACTACTGAGTGGGATAGGGAGAGGCCCTCGGCGGAGGGGGGGTGTCCGCCCCCACCGCCATATGCAGACCCCCTGCTCACCCAGAGGGTCTCCGTCCACCAGGCTGTACTCCACCTGCCCGTTGGGGCCTGAGTCCCGGTCGTGAGCCAGGAAAGTCCACACCCTGGGCCCCGGCTGGCCCTCGGTGACATCAAAGGGTCCCTCATAGTCCCGGGGGAAGGTGGGCACGTTGTCGTTGATGTCGTTCACATTCACGAGCACCTGAGTGTGAACAAGCTCAGCAGGGCCTCGCTCCAGCCAGCCTCCCGCTGGGTGCAGCTGCCCTCTGGGCCCCGCTCCTCCATCTGGACCTGAGAATGCGGCTTCACTCCCTGGGGCCGATTCCTGTGAGGCCATGGATGTGGGAGGGCATTTGAAGCCAGTGTGTGGATGGGTCATCAGGCTCTTTTGATGGGCATCACAGATGTAATATTGTGAATGCCTAGGTTTTTGCTGCCCTTGGTCATTTCGCATGATCTCCTATTTTCTTCTCCCAGAATCATAGTTTTTTTTTTTTTTTAAATCCCTCTTTCATAAATGAAGAAATCAAAGCTCAGAGAAGTTAAGTGAATTGGCCAGGGTCACATAGTAAGGAAGTGAAAAATCAGGAGTTTGAACCCCTGTTGGCTTAACCAGAGTTCCTGCTTTTCCCATGAAGGGGAGGAAGGTGTTTTCACCTGTGGGTGGAGTCACACAGAGTTTTAGCAACCTCCTTAAAGTCACACAGCTAGTTTGGGTGGGCTGCTAAGAGCAGGACAGCACTCTTGGATTTAGCCATTTCCCCTGGACAGTCTTCCCAGACCCTCCCCCTTTCAGCTTTCTGGGCCTGTTTTCCTCCCACTCTACACTGGGGCTGGGGGCTGGGTCCCGGGTCCCACCCACACACCGTGGTGGTAGAGGTGAGGCGGTGGGGTAAGATGGGGCACTGGTCTGTGGCGGTGACAATCAGGGTGTAGCGGCCATGGCTGATCTCATAGTCCAACTCCTTGATGGCACTGATGACTCCCTGAGGGATGGACAGAAGGAACAAGGGTAGATTGATGGACGGCAGTTCCAGAGCAGCCTCTGACCCGCCCAGGAGGTGGGCCCTGGCCCTGATGGAGAGCCCTCCCACCCGGCTGTGCCTTCCTCCCGGACCCCTGTGGAGCCCCCAGCAGCCCCTGCAGAAGCTCCCCAGCCCCGCGCGGCCCTCAGTGCTGACCGTGTGCCTGTCGATCCGGAAGGTGTTGAGGACGTTGCCTGCGATGATGGCGTAGGTGACGGTGCCATTGGGCCCCTCGTCCAGGTCCAGTGCTCGGACAGTGACCAGGCTGGTGTTGACCGTGTCTGGACCCTCATCCAGCAACACCTCATAGTGAGGCTGCGGGAACACGGGAGCGTTGTCGTTCTCGTCCACAATGGTCACGTACACATGAGTGGTGGCCTGTGGAGAAGAGCCCGTCAGGTGCCCTGGCCCGGGGCTGTTCTCCCAGACTGAACTCAGTGTGATCCAACATGGGGAGGAAAGCGAGGGAGAGGGAGGGAGGTCACCGGCTAGTAGAGGAAGAAAGCACAGAGGCGCAGTCAAAATCGAGCTGGGCAACTGCTTAGGTCTGAGATGGCACCTGTACCATCACTAAGATGGCCAGGCTCATGGCAGACATCACTAATCAACCACAGCACTGCAGAGGCCAGACCAAGATTGGGATCCTCGTCAGCACAGTGATCTTGTGATTAAAACTGGCAAACTGATGAACCCCAGTTGTCACCCCAATCAGAGTCTTGCCTGGGCCAGGGCCTTATTGACCCTGGGTCTCCTTCCAGATAATAAGAGACAAGAATGTGGGGCACTAGCTATAATTCAGTATTTAAGGCTCATGTTTTATTCATGTAAGTGGAAGAAATATTTATAGTTTGTTTTTTTTTTTTTGTACCAAGGATTGAATCTAGAGGTGCTTAACCACTGAGCCACGTCCCCAGCCCTTTTTATATTTTATTTAGAGACAGGGTCCCACTGAGTAGCTTAGGGCCTTTGCTTAGTTGCTGAGGCTGGCTTTGAATTTGCGATCCTCCTGCCTCAGCCTCCAGAGCCATTGGGATTCAGGCGTGTGCCATCATGCCCAGCCTTATTTTTAGCATTCTGAAGTGGGAGGACATTAGGTTTGGGGAAATTTCATGAGCAGAATTTGTTGAGCCATAAAAAATAAAACTCAAAGAATATGATTTCCAGGCAAGTTTTCTAGTGCTGCGATTGCCCAGCTCTAGCTGATGCTTGGGATCACAGTCGAACATAAGTACTGTTCCTCCCATCAGCACTGAGTGTTCAGCACTCAACATCTACTAGGGGAGGCTGATGTGAATGACACTGGCCAGATTGTTATATTGTGTGCATGTACGAATATGTGACAGTCCCACCATTATGTGCAATCATTGTGTACCAGTAAGAAGAAATGGCTGATGGGGCATCCTACATGTAGGCGAAAACAAAAATCTGAGATTAGCCTCCTGCTGTTACTGCTCATCCCTGGCCCCAGCCACTCCATTCTCCACCTTGCTGTCCCTGGGGGGTGGTCCCTGTGGACTGCCTTACCAGGCTGCCTTGCTAAATGCCGTCCAGGTGGGCTTGGCCAATAGAAGCCCCTGCAGAAGACAGGAGAGGGGCAGAGGGAGTGGGGGGATTTCTTCCACCCTCCCTCTGGCCCTCCCTGCTTGGGGCTCTGGGTCTCTAGCTGGAGACCCCCATCACAGCTCCAGTTCTTTCCCTGGTGGCTCCAGCAACATCACCTCCTCCTTCCACATGGACACATGGTGCTAAGGGGTTCCTGTGCCCGCTGGTGTCGGGGGGCGTCCACCACACTCTCTTGAGTTGAGCCCTTTATGAGTGCCATCTGTTTCCTGCCAGGATCCTGACCCGTACAAACCACTACTAGTGACTCATCTGAAACATCTTGGTTATGACAACTGCAAAGATGCCCTAGTGAGAGAATATGATGAGGCCATGGTCAAGGTCAGAGAACGGAAAGCAGGTGGTCGTACCAAAAGCTGAATCTAGACAATGTGTGTGCAACCTCTTCCTTGGTCCTGGCTGACTCTGGAGCCACCTATGGAGGCCTAGAGAGATGGACAGGGTCCCTGAACCCAAGAAGGCTGTCACCGCCCCTGACAAGGTGATGATTCCTAGGACCTGTAGCTATGGCTCTCAGGGACAGCTTTTCCTAAAACAGGTAGGACTGGCAACCTTGAAATGGAGCTGTGTGACCTTGAGCACGTTGCATTCCCTGTTTGAACCTTTTTTGTCTGTTAATAAAGAAACCACTTTGACCTCTAAAGTCTCTTCTGATACTGGTCTGCCGTCAGTCATGTGGCCCGAGTCCCTTCTCAGGAGGCATCTTTTGGGCCTTAGAGTCTGTGGGAATCTTTATTAAAACAGCAAGCACATAAGAAGGGAGAAATGCATTATTTTATCAGTTTTCAACTGAGTGGAGAGGGGACAAGCACCAAGTCTGGGGGACATATCCTGAAACTTTGTCTCAAGAATGAAACGTGTGCAATCTCTCCTGTGTTATTTGAAAGCTCAGATGGACTTTTCATCCTTCTCCATAATGGATTTGAGCGTGGGGGCCCCAAATATCTGAGCAAAGATGACTGTCCAGGAAGGCCACCGCTTTCAGGTTGTAGCTGTGTGGGGGCCGCTGTGCAGACCCACCACCATGAGAAGCTCCACCTTGAGCCCTGGGAAGGTGGTCTGCCTTTCTCTGGCCTCGGGGGTGAGCAGGAAGTCGGGGCCCCAGAGGCTGTTCCGACTGAGTACTTCCTCCCTGCCCTGGTGTCGGGGCAAGAGTGCTTGAGGTTTCTGGACCAGGCCCACACTTTGGGCAATACCTCTGTGCCCTACCCTGACAACGCAGAAGGTTCAGTGCTGGGCAGTGTGGTGGGGGAGGAGGGGAGAGAGGGGGAAGGGCTCTGCAAACCTCACCTCACTCTGCCAGAAGCAGGCTGGAGTGGAAGAGGGCCCAGTGCCCACCTGATCTCAGTTGAGTCGGTCCCTTCTCTGGCTGGAAGAGAATGCATGCTCTGCCACTAGAAAGGGCCAGGACCTCCTTCCCAGGTGGGATCACAAGGACATGATCATAGCAGAGGACCTGGGTTAGCTCCTGGCAGCTTCTGGGGCTCCCATCCCAGAAGTGCTCCCTGGGTCGAGGGGTCTGGGCCTGTAAAAGGACACCTAGTAATAAATACCCCCTACCCTTCCTCTTCTGTAGCCTTCCCTGCCCCGGAAGCAGGGCTGAGAGCCCCCAGAGAGCTTGTGACTGGAGCAGGCCATCCATGGGTCACCCACAATTTCTGTCCCACTCTCCCGATTCCTGACACTGCTGGACTCTGTATTTCTCCTTCAGCCTGGGTCGGCTGTGAGCTCAAGATCTCTGAGGGGCCAGCAATCTCTCGGGCAGCTGCAGTGGGGCTGGGGTCCACTGGGCACCACAGCAGTGCCCTCCTCTCCTGCGACCTCTGGTCCCCGCTGTAGTCATCCCCGCCACTTGGTCAGGCAGTCCTGAACACTCATTGGTGTGTCCCTCAGGTAAACAGCCCTCCACGCCTGGCCTGTGCCAGGAATGCAGAATCAATAGGGGAGGAGGCCGAGGTCCCCTAAAGTTCACGGTCAAGCTTGAGAGAGTGGAAGAGTCCAGGAGCAAAGCCACGGGGTTGGCACTTCAGGCCTGGGGGGTGGGCAAAGTGGGTGTGGATGCCAAAGCCTGGAGGGCCCTCAAGGTAGGGCCAGGCCTGCTGTGAAGGGAGGACCTGACTGAGCCCTGAGGGATAAGAAAAATTTGCATGAGAGGAGAGACATCTGCAGTGGTGGTCAGGGCTGGATCGAGAGTGCCAGAAGAGGTGGATGTGGGGGGGGCGGGGTCAGGAGTGCCAGCTGCTGCAGAACTGGGTGTGTGTGCGGGGGGGCACCAGGCCTGGGAGGGAGTTGGATGAGAGTCTGCTGGAAACAGCGGCAGACAGTACACATCCCGCGTGTGACCTGCAGTCAGAACTGGCAGAGCCTGCTGTGGCTCTCAGACCTGCCTGGTGCACCCACGTCCAGGGGCAGAGGATGTCAGGCATCCACTGAAGCTAAGTCAAGCCCACTTCCAACTGCTCAGCGTGTTACCTATGTCAGTTTTCATCTGTCATCCACACCACCATCCCACCCCTGGAGCTGAGCCCCGGGGGGCTGGAGGGTGCAGGGTACATACAAGTCCTGCCCCCAGACTGTCAGAGGCAGGAGGGTGAGGGCAGATACAAACTATGTGATCATGCCATCCTGCCAGGTTAGGCGAGGGCTCCTTCTTGGCTGTGCAAAGTAATAATCTCTTAAAAGCACTGGAGCAGTGCAAAGGACGTTACACCAGACGACAAGTGCTGGGTTGGCTGGGACGTGGGGCAGCGCAGGCTCCTCCCGCGGGGCCCTCTGGATGCAGTGCCGCCCGCGGTCCTCGGGGGCGCTGTGGGGCCCGGAGCCGCCTGGCTCGGCCGCCCGCTGCTCGCCGGCTCCGCACTCACTCGGGAGGCTGCCCCGACAGCAGCGCGCTCCGGCGGTGATCCTGAGCGCCCACCGCCCGCTCCGCCCCGCTGTGCCACACGCCGCTCTGCCCCACGGTGACATGGGCGTCCCCCCGGTGCCTGAGGCCGGCGGCTGGCGCTGGGGGCCCCTGCTCCTTGCTCTCTTCCTGGCTGCGTCCCGAGGTAAGGTTCGCAGGCAGCTAGGCGCTGGGGAAGAGCCCTGAGAGAGGACCGCAGGTCACCGGAGGGACACGGGCAAGATAGGAGAATCCCGAGAGTCCTCTCAACCTGCTGTGACCTCCACCCCACTGCACTGAGGCGGCTGGGATCACTGGGCAGGGTGCCAAGTGCTCCAGCTGGTGTTGGGCACTTGTGCACACTGACAGCTGCCCAGGCAGCTGGCAAGACTGTCCCCTGAGGATTGCCTGTCCCACTCTTCTCCACCCAGAGGGCACAGGGCACAAGGAGCTTCTGCAAGACATGGGTGGGACAAGGTGGAGGCAGCCCCAGTTTGTGTTAGTGAAGGCGACTGGCTTTTGACAGCTCTAGCATCTCCCTGCCCTTCTGGCCTCTGAGCTCCAGAACTCTCAGCCAGTGCCCTGGTAACACTCCTGGCTGAGCCTGGGTGGACACTGGTCATGGTGGGCACTGTCCACTCCACGACAGCTCTACCCACCTGGTCCCTATTCTGAGGGTCTGAAGGCCAGAGTGTCAGCAGATTCCTGACATCTGGCAAGGCTGCTGCTCACAGATCACTGTGGCTACTAGGGAGGATGTGGGATGCTCCCTGAACTCAGCAAGAACCCCTTCTGGGTCCTTGGGTGATTTATCGCATCTCTGTGGCCTCAGTATCCTAAACTCAGATATAGAAGTCCCACACTTCCACACTCCATCCTGTCAGGACTCTGGATGTTGTCCTGGCCAGGACACAGGGACTCCTAGGGGTAGGGCCAGGGCCCTGGGACCCACAGCCTGGTCCTTGCTTCTTGTCTGAACAGAGTTGAAGAGACTAAACTCAAGGGAGGAGGGGGCTGGCAGGCAGCCTGGGGATCCAAATGTGATGGGGAGGGCAGGGGGAAAGTGTGAGTCATGGAGGGAGTCACAGGGAGGCAGGACGGAGGTGGAGGGCTTGGCAGAGGGACCAAATGGGCAGGTCAGAAGAAGAGAAGGAAGGGGGAAGATGGGATAAGAGGGAGAGGAGGAGACAGAGAACCTGGAAGACACCCCAGAAACAAGTTAGGGTGTTTGTAGGTGGCTTGTTATCTAGCACTGGAAGCCTGGCCTAGGCCGCTGATAAGGAAGCAGGAGCCCAACCCCAGAGTGGCCTAAGCTCCAGCCTGGATATTCTTCAAGATGACATCCAAAGGGTGGGGGAGTGGAGCTGCAGGGAGTGGTACATTCTGGCACGAGACCTTTGCTCATGGTAGGATATGGCTTCCAGAAGGAGCAGGGGATGGTGGTGGCAGGCAGGAAGACCAGCACCCTACCCACCATGGACCACCAGCTCTGCCCTCCCCCCAGTGGCCGCATGAAGCCCTTCCTGTTTTCTTGCCCCTTCCCTCCCCTCACGTGGCTGGGTTGCTCCCAGCCCCAATCTGGGAAACTGAGTCCTAGAGAACCAGGCTTAGCCACTCAGCTTAGCAGCACATCCAGTAATGGGAGGCCCCGAGGGGACCTCAGAACCCCTCACCCTATTTTGCCTCCATAGCTTGGAGCCTTCACTCCCAGAGGTCTTGGCGACTCAAACTACTTGGTGCACCTGAGGGCTGTCTCTCCCTGGGACCAGTCAGGAACACAGCTAGGGCTCCACTGAATGGCGTCAGGAGAGTCTCCTTTCATGGCTCTGGCCTGAGTCTCACCTGTGACATAGGCACATTTGCTAATGGATATTTCTCCTCCTACCTAGTAGCCTGTATAGTGGGGGAAGGTCACACAGGGGACTTGGGGGCATCCTGGTCTCCAGAAGGGTCTGGGTGTTGAGAATGCTCACCATCCTGCCGAGGTGCTGGGTTGCCCTGGGCAGGATCGTTCAAGGGTAAAGCCATTCTGCCTGGGCAGGGGAGATGGAGTAGCTGGGGCAGGCCTGTGCTCCAGTTCTGGATAAGTAAGGGGCTCAGAGCCCAAGAACCATGGAAGATGCTCCTTTCATGGGCCTGATGCAGGGTGGAAGGGATGGAGGGGACACCTTGGGAGCCAGGACCCTAGGGGTGCCAGCACCTCTTCTTCCTCAAGGGCATTCCCAGGACTTGTGGAAGGAGCTGTCCTTGTTCCACTCTCACAGGCTGGCTCAGTTCCAAACTCTGGGACCAACACAGTCAAGCTGGCAGGGGTGCATCAGGGCTAGGGAGGGGTGACCATCTTCCCCTTCATGGTAAACATGGCTGCTCATTGAGTAACCCCATGTGGCAAGGCTGACACAGCAGTGGTCAACTCTTAGGAAATCCATGGCCCACTGCCCAGAGGCCCCAGAGTAGAGAGAACAGCCTGAATGCCAGTCTGTGGGCATGAGAGGGCATCTAGCCTATGCCAGGGGATATACCCAGGAGCCAGAAAATACCAGGGAGCCTCTAGTTGAGCTGGGCTAATTTCTCCTGTTTGTCCCAAGCAGGGCAGAGGTTCTGTGACCTTCCTGGGAGAGGGAGGCCCAGGAGGTGGTGCATTGCTTAGACATAAAAAGAGGCCACCTGCCTCCCTGCCGTGTGTGAGATCTCAGGCCTGAGCAGGAGAAAGGGTGAGAGGGTCCTCCGGGGTCCATGTGGCCTGCTGATTCTGACCGAGTCCCATGTGCTGAGCCCGAGGGCAGGTTTAGGCCAATGGTTGATCTAGAGGAGGCTGAATCAGCCTCGTCTCTGTGCTTTCCGATGCCCCATGGATCGCCTTAGTTCTGGCATGGCAGTGGCCTTCCTGATGGTATGCCTAGTGGGAATGGGGAGGCGAGGGGCTCTGTGGGTCCTGGGTCCTGCATGCCACAGTTTCCAGACAGCCCTCGCTTAAGCACTTTAGCTTTGGGAGTCAGATTGAGGCTCAAATCCCAAGCCATTTGCCACTCTGTCACATCAGGCAAGATCCCCAACATCCCCTTCCAAGTCACCCCGACTCTAACATGGAGGTGTGACAGCCCCTCCCTCAGATGCAGCGCTTAAAGAGCCGATGAGCAGATGACCTCACATGGAGGCCAATCCTTGTGAATCCCATGTGACACATTACTCCTCGGTTTCTGGGGACCACCTGCCATTGGCGGTCTATCAGCTCCTTGCCACCTGTGGGGCCGTGCAGAGCACCCAGCGCATGGGAAGGCATTGGCTGGTTTTCCCAGGACTGGACTCTCCAGAATCCTGGAGTCTGAAGGGTGCCCAGGCTGACAGCCACCCACAGACATCCAGAGGGCCCTGGATTCTGCAATGTCCATGGAGGTGCCTCTAGGTTCTCCTTTTAAAGTCCTCCAGAGATGAGGACAGGGCAACTTCGAGATGAGCCTGGTCTAGAGTTTGCTTATCTCTGTGGGATGTTGCTTGTATCTCATCTCCTCATTAGTCCCTGTGCTCAGTCTGACCATCCCCAGAGAGAAAGACAATGGCCACCATATTGGCCATCAGCAATTCAGGAAATGAAGTTTTTCTGCTACTGACCAAGCAAGCTCAGCTCCTTTAGCCTTTTTACCTAGGCTCTGCTCTCCCATGGGGACCTGAGATTAAGTCCTGCTGTTAATCACTCATCGCGGGATCCCAAACACACACTTCCCCTTGGGCTGTGCAGTGGGCAGGTTGGGTGGCTTGGTCTCAGTGAAGGGTAATTCCATGCCGGTGTTTCCTGAGCCCGTTTTCTCATGCCCTTTGTGATTTCGGTTGCTTGCCTACTGTCTTGTCTGCTCCCCGCCCCCTTTTAATCTACTCATTGTTTTGTCTGAGCAGGTAGATTTTAAAGGAAACTTTTTATCATTGACATAAGTGGAAAGCCCGTATCATCTGCCATAAATAGAACAAAATCATAGAAACACATAATAGGAAAACCAAATAAAGGTATTAAATTCTAGCTGGAAACTTTAGTCAGGGGAAGGCTCTGAATTTGAAACCTGCCGCTATCTCTTTAATAATAATGATGATGATGATGATATTGATGATGATGATAATAAGGAGGAGGAGGAGGGAAGAGGAGGCAGAAGAAAGGAGATTAGCTTTTACAGCAAGAGATGTTTTGAAAAGACACAGTGGCATTAAACTGGTACTTTCTCTTTGATGTAATAAGGGCTGGGAGAGAATTGAAAAGGGAATAACTTTCTCTCTGTATGATTCAATGTTATTCAATATTGTAAAACCAAAAGTAAAACTACCTTAAGTTATAGATGCTGCCAGGCACGCTGAGCCCTCATTGGCCAGACCATCTGTCCATCTGGGGGCAGAAGGCGGGGCCTTCAGTCAGTCCCTGGCTACCCCTGGTCTCTAGAGTAATCAGAGGGCTGCAGGCCTCTGGAGGCCTGGTTTCAAATTCCTGCCACAGTTGACCAGCTGTGAGACTCTGTGCTTCAGCTTCCACAGCTGCGAAATGGAGATGCTTCCAGCACCTGCCCCTCAGGTGGGGACATTGGATAAGCGAGTCCACCTCAAAGTTCTTAGAGCGACACCCAGCACAAAGGGGCTGCTACTGCTACCACCACTGGGCCTCCTGCCCTGGTGGACGGTGGAGGTCTAGGGGACTTGAATGGGGACTTTTCACAGCGTGGCTCCTAAGGGGAGGCCAGAGCTGAGGTCCTGCTCACGCAGACCCCCTGTGGGAAGCCCCTGGAGTCTGGGACGGCTCATCCATCCCAGCCAGGCCTCTGGCCCCCCGCCCAGGCTCTCCCTGGGGAGGCCCACTGACCAGGAGCCTCAGCCCCGGATGCTCGGACGGGTTCCCGAGGGGCTGGAAGTGTGGCTTCCTCCCATAGAGCCTGGCTTCCCCTTCCCGGCCTCCTTAGTCTGATGTGAATGGACACTTCCTGCTGGGGCAGGTATCAATAAACACATCTGAGATGCCCTTTGTCCTCGCTGGCCAGAGAGCCCCCTGGGCAGACTTGCTGGCTTCAGGGCCTCGGCCTTCGCCCTGGGGCACTTCCTTTTCTAGACCGGCAGGCTCATCCTGATTGGCCTCTGCCTCTGTTTCCCTCAGAGCTCTGCCTCGGGATGAAGGCCTTTTCCTACAGCCCCCGTGGCCATTCTGGGGGGTGGGGCCTGGCCAGGAGCTAACGCCAGCGGGGCCTCTGTGCAGCCAGGGACCAGAACTTTCTCATCTAGTGCGGCGCCAGCAACAGCAGGCGATTAATAGCTGTTTACTCTACAGCCCCGGCAGTGGGCGGAGTTCAGCCGTGTGGGTGGGGCCTCGGCAGTGGGCGGAGTTCAGCTTGTGGGTGGGGCCTCTCGGCCTGACCAAGCCGGGACCACCTCCAAAGGTGGCCGGTGGCCAAGTGAACAGGCAAGGGGACAAGGCACCAGTTGAGAGCCCTCAGGGCCCAAGCAGTGGTGTTCCTGACGCCAGGGTTGCACCAGGACAGTGAGGAAGGACTTGGCCTCCCGGGAGGCACTTTCCTTGGAAACCCACAGGGGGACAAGAGGGACTTCAGGAGAAGGAGCATTGCTCAATCCCACCCCCCCCACACATTCCCCCCCACACATAGGTCCCAAAAGGACCTCTTCCCCTTTTTAGAAAAAAAAGGAGAAGCTGCCCTGGGATTGGGGCGGGCGGGTGGGCGGGGCCAGTTTCAAGCCGAGGTCCAGATGGGGGTGGCCCAGGAGGGCTTTGTCCTGGGGCGTCTGGAGGAGGCCAGAAACATCCCTTTGCCACGTCTGAGGCTCCAGCTGGGACCGGCCCAGAGGGGCCTGTCCTTGGGAGGACACTCCAGGGCACAGCACTGGGGACAACAGCACATAGCACGGGGTCCAGCGCCCTGCGCCTGCGCCCCCCTCCTGTTGCGGGGCTGTGTCCCGACGCTGGAATCATAATTACTTGGCAGGAGGATGTTGCTCATTGTCAGAAGCAGATCCTTTTGGACACCTGGGTCATTGTCAGAGACCGGGGAAAGTGGGTGGGGAGGAAGGCCCCAGGCTCCAAGGGGGCCCAGAGCCTGTGGGACAGGAAGGTAACTCGTGCCTGGGCCTGAGCGAGTGCCAGGGGGAGCCTTCAGTCAGTCATCTCACCAGGCCCTGGCTCCCAGGAGCACCTGCAGGAAGACAGCCGTGAGCCAGGAAAGTTCCGGAACTTAGCAAGGTCCCTGGGTCCCAGTGCCCACTTAACTGTGCCCTTGGTGTGTGGCCTTGTGCACCTTCTCTGGGCTTCCCTCTCTTTATATCCTCTTTAGAGACTCTGCACATTCCAAGGTCACCTCTACCTCGAGACCCTGTGGGCAGGAGGGACAGATCAAGCTGTCTTGTGACCATTTAGGACATGTTAGGCTCTTGTCGTGCTCATTCAATTCTCACAATACCCCCTAATGTGGGTATTATCATCCCTACTTTAAAGATGCAGAAACAGACTCAGAGAAGTCAAGCCACTGGCCCAAGGCCACACAGCCCTCTGTGGCTGAACTGAGATCCACGCCTTAGACACCCCAGCTCTTCAAACAGGAAGAGCCCCCCCCCACCCTTCAGTGGGTGGAGCTGACACTCATCTTTTAGCTATTTGGAAAGAGCTGACCCCTGGTTGAACCCTTTACTCACTGCCTCCGACCTGAACAGAAAACATCTTTCTTTCATTCCACAAATATTTAGCAAGGTCCTAAAAGGAGCCCCAGGCAGAGAGACAGCTTCTCGGGGAATTCAGCCCTGTGTTGGCTGCTTTCTGGCTGGGCCTGGCCACAGGTGGAGCTCAGCCTCTGGTTAACACCTCTGTCCCTGAGCACGGGAAGGCGCGCTTTCCCTTCGTCTCCTCAGGATGCCAGTGTGGGTGACCTGGGTGTCTCTCCGCCCTGCAGGCCCCTGGAGAGCCCCGCGGGTGTGCACAGGGCGGGTGGCAGGTGGGTGTGGACAGCCTTGCATTTTCCCTGACAGGCTGAGCTCTGCCCACCATTCCATACCTCTGGCCCCGGCTCAGCTTTGGGCTTCCTTGCTCTGCTCTCCACTCCTGTCTGAGCCTGAGGGTCACATGGATGGGCTTGGGCCGTCTAGCCTCCACCCTGGCTGGCTCCTGGAGGGAGCTGTAATCCTGTGTCACAGATCAAATGTCCACAGAGCCAAGGAAGTATGATGGGAGAGTGAAGCAGGTGGAGGCATTAGGGAGCGGTGAGGACTGTGGCAAGCCGGAGCCAGGGGCTCCGTGGAAAGGGGAGGCTGCTGCTGAGCTCCCACGGACCGTTGCCTCCCGGGGAGCTGACTCGGTGGCCTGGTTTTCACAGGAGTACGTTACGAATCAGAATGTCCATATCAAATCCCTGAATTTTAAATGTTAGCAATCTCAAAACACATAATCTAAGATACTTGGAGGGTCTAATGAGATGTTTGAAGACTGGATGTGGCTTGTGGGCTTCCAGTTTGGGCGATTTTTCCAGCGGTATGGTGTCTAAGTGTCTGAGTCTGGTTTTAGCACTTCCTGCATGATCCTCAGTGAGTTACGATGTGCGCCAGTATCCTCATCGGTGAAAAGGGAGCAAACCCGACGCCTACCCCACAGGATTGTTAGCTCTGCCCCAGAGCCCTGGGCCTCCAGCACAACACAGGCTATTCTTCTTACAGTTGTAACTAGATCCCGCTTAACCTGAAGCCCCCCATGTTCCAGGCTCTGAGTTCATATCTTCTGAAACTTCAATCAAACCAGTTTCCTTCCTGGATCTCTGTGTTACTGTCTGTAAATGAGAGAAGTATCCTGCCAGAATTTCTGAAGTCTTTGTTCACCCTGCAGTGACTTCCAAAAGTCTGGCTCTCACATATAGGCAGAGCATGCGGAAGGCCCTGGTGTATCTGTTTTTACCTTCTAAGCCTAACACCCTACTTCTGCAGATGTGTGCTTTGGGACCAAGGCCTTGCTATTTCCTGATACTCTCCTCTTTCTATCTATCTATCTATCCATCCATGCACCCATCCACCCATCCATTCATTCATTTTTGGTACCGGGGATTTGAACCCAGAGGTGCTTAACCACTGAGCCACACCCCCAGCCCTTTTTTGTATTTTATTTAGAGACAGGGTCTCACTGAGTTGCTCAGGGCCTTGCTAAGATGCTGAGGCTGGCTTTGAACTCGAGATCTTCTGTCCTCAGCTTCCTGAGCCACTGGGATTATAGGTGTGTGCCACTGTGCGGGCAATGGATGATATCATCCTTTAGATACACAAGCACTCCAGGATGGGATCTCAAGCCTTTATCAGTCATTCACACTGTAGCGGGAAAGAGTTTAAAGCTGGATTCTCTATTCCATTCCCCACCCCACCCCCACTCCTTGGAAACGTTTCTTGAGTTGAATCAGAGAACTATCTAGCTCCCCTGTATCAAGCACCAACTACTATGGAGCCACTTTCAGAACACTTGTTACTAATCCTTGACTCCAGTCCACCAGGGAGACTTTTCCATTTCTGCTTTGCAGTAAAGAGTCAGGCTCGGGGCCATGGCTACTGGACTCCGAGACAGGCTGGCCCCACTCCCAAAGCCCCAGAAGGCTGCCTCCCTCTTGACTGGGCAAGGCTTCAGCTTTTCTGGGGTGGGGACCCAGCCTTCGGCCGAGGTGCTGGACTCTAGGGGCAGGGAAGGGGCACCTGGAGAAGGAGGTGGCATTTCCTTGAGTCTAGGCAGTGCCCCTGGCGGGGGCAGTGAAAGGACATATTTGTTTGAACCTATTTCCAAACCCTGCTTTCCTGCCTGCTGGCCTACAACAGCCCTGAGATGTCAATTAAACAACACAGCCCCCGTGCTAACCTGACACAGCGACCCTCCCTGTGTCTGCAGAGGGCACAGATCTCCTCAGGGGCCCTCACCTTCCCGAGCAGCCCTCCTGCAGCCCTGGGCTGAGCTAGCGTTTTCTCACTGTACAGATGAGGAAACCGAGACTCATTCAGCCACACAGAGGACAAGACTCTTCCCCAGTTTTGTTTTCAAAAGTCAGTGCTTGGGGGGAAAGTGGGGTAGGGTAAAAAGGACCAGGACTGTGTATTGAAAAAAAAGAAAAGAAGAATTAGAACGTGGTTCTCAGGGCCAGAGGGAGGCAGAGACATGGAGGAGCTCCCCACCCCATCCCTCCGTCGCCTTGGGTTTTCCGGCTTCCCCGTCAGGGTCTCTCTCTACTTGCTAAATCCTGCCTGTCCATCATCAAATCCAGAGACCCTCCCTCCTCCCAGAAGTGCCCTGACCACCCCCAGAAGGCTGTTTTCTCTCTCCTGCAAGAGCCTCGAATCCTGGCACTGGCTCACCTTGTCTGTGGGGTTCCCGTGCCAGGGACGCAGGCTTGTCTGCTGGGGAGACCACTGGCTCCCAAAGGCCTCATGCTTGGTGTCCAGGTGAGGCACAGCGCCTGACACTGGCCTTGCATATAATAAGTGCCCACTGGGGAGGAGGTGGGAAGGGGCAGAGGGGCAGATGGCCCCCAGCAGGGTGGCCTGAAGCAGTGCTGAGCATAAAGATTGGCAGTGCAGGGGCCGCCCTGGGCAAAGCCACCAGGAGAGGGTCACATCCAGCTGCCCGGTCTCTGCCTGCCTCAGAGTCTCTCCTTTCTTGGTCCCATTCCCAGGGCTACACCAGCGGGCTGGGCTCATGTGGCTCCTTCCACCAGGCGGGGACGCGCTCGGTACTAATGACCAAGGGGAGGCTGGGGGGACTGACACTCTCTCAGGCAGGTGACGGGTGTCCTTTCTCTGACCAGGTCTGGTGGCAGCCTTCAAGGTGGCCACACCATATTCCCTGTACATGTGTCCAGAAGGGCAGAATGTCACCCTGACCTGCAGACTCGTGGGCCTTGTGTCCAAAGGGCACGACGTGACCTTCTACAAGACCTGGTACCGCAGCTCGCGGGGCGAGGTGCAAGTCTGCTCCGAGCGCCGACCCATCCGCAACCTCACGTTCCAGAACCTTCACCTGCACCATGGGGACCGCCACACCGCCAACACCAGCCAGGAACTGGCCCGGAGCCACGGGGTGGAGTCGGCCTTCGACCACCACGGCAACTTCTCCATCACCATGCGCAACCTGACCCTGGAGGACAGTGGCCTCTACTGTTGCCTGGTGGTGGAAATCAGGTCCCACCACTCGGAGCACAGGGTCTACGGGGCCATGGAGCTGCAGGTGCAGAGAGGTGAGGGCAGCTGTGCGCATAGCCTGGGGGCGTGGGCTGCTGCGCACCACCCCGGACCGTACACGAGACTGTACTGGTGACGCTGGCACTGCAGTGAGTGTGGGAAGGAGTGGCTGAGCGTGGGGGGTGTGGACGTGGGTTAGCGGGTGTGATGCAGAGGGGGAGAGGGAGGGCGTCTGTGGCTTCTCGTGGACGGACCTGGGCTGGCAGGGTGACTCTGCACCGTGGCCACAGAGGGTGTGGGCAACAGCATGACTGACAGGTGCCCTGGGTGTGAGTTGGTGGCTGGCTGAGCAGCTGTGTGTGTGCACGCACGTGTCTGTCCAGCTGAGAAGGAAAGGGCTGGGAGGTGGATAAGTGTGGGTGCCAGCAGGTCCCCACTTGTCCCTGGGGGTGGCATGAGAATATGCAGGGTGAGAACATGCCAGGGTGTGCCAGGGTGTGTCAGGGTGTGTGCTCCGACGGGGCCAGCACTGCCGAGAGGGCGCTAGCTTGCAGCACATGTACCCGTGACATATGCTGAGGGGACACTGGCTTAGACAAGCCTGCTCGGCCTTTTGGGTGTGACACTCAGCTGATGGCCCTTCTCTTTCCTCCCACAGGCAAAGACACGCCATCCAAATGCGTCCTGCATCCATTCTCCCCGCAGGAGAGCGAAAGTAAGGACCACCCTGGTGTCCCTCCTGTGTCCTCTGTCCTCCTGCGTCCTCAGCCCAGGCTGGGCTCTCAACCCTGGCCTCACTTCCACATGCACTTGGATCCCGTCATCCTCCCTGCGGCTCCCAGAGCTTTTGCTTCCTCCTTGGCTATAGCCCCAGGAGCCGGTCCCCGTTCCCCTTCCAGCTGCTCCCTGCAGGAACCGCTTCCTCTGTGAATCAGGCCTCACCATTTTCACTCCACATACAGGGAAACAGAGGCCCAGAGAGGTGCCTCAACCCCCCCAAACACACAGCTCAGGCAGCACAGCAGGGATTTGGCTACAGCTTGCTTAGCTCTGAGCACGTCCCCTTCTTCCTACCTTGCGGGAGGAGACTGGACGTGCAGGGCAGTGAGTGACTGTCAGCTGCAGTGTTTGCCTAGACAGTTGCCCTCAGGGTAGGGGACACTGCTGTCACCAGTGGCTGAGCACCCAGAGGTCAGGTGAGAAAGCCCAGCAGCTTGGAGACAGCAGGTAAGGGGACAAGTCTTAGGGATGTCCTGCTCTTCTAAGAGGAGGGGGCCTTGGCTTCCAGACCCTCTGGCCACCCAGCACTCATCAGGAATCCTGTGGGGACCAGCCTCTGTCTAGGCCCCGGAGATGCAGAAGGGAAAACTGTGTCCTTGATCTCCAGGAGGACAAGCAGGAGGGCTGAGTCAGAAGGGGCACAGCTGAGCTACAGCCCCCAGGCAAACCCCAACTCAAAGGCGGTGGTGGCTTTTGACTCAAGTTACCCATTTTTTTTTCTGTTCTTTCTTTTCTGTTTTTTTTTTTTTCAGTACGAGGGATGGAACTCAGGAACTAACCACTGAGCCACATCCTCAGCCCTTTTTATTTTTTTTTTAATTTCAAGAGGGGGCCTCACTAAGTTGCTTAGGGTCTTGCTAAGTTACTGAGGCTGGCCTTAAACTCACGGTCCTCCTGTCTCAGCCTCCCCAGCTGCTGGGATCACAGGTGTGCACCACCGTGCCCGGCTTAAAACTACCCATTTTTTTTTTTTTAAGCCAACAAACACACACCAACCAGAAACAAAATTAGAACATGCACTTGAGTCTGAGTTAGACCTCCATGGACCTCAGGAGGGTCCAGCCCCTCTCCTGGCACACTGCAGAGCTCGAGTGTCACCTCAGCACCAAACCACCATGGCTGTCCTCACTTCCCCTCTGAGTGGCCACTTTCCCGTGCAGCAGCTCACGACTGTGTGCATACAGCTGTGCCTGTGATGGGACAGGGTGGCCAGCCCTGTGGGGCATGAGTGACATTCACTTCCCCACAGCTCCTTCACTGTGAGTAAACACCCCAGTCCCACTTCTTCCTCCACAAACTCTGGTGGAGCCGTGCAGGCCCACTGCTGCCCCCAGGCCACAGCTGGGGAAACTGAGGCTCAGGCAGGGGAGGGGCCCTGCTCCTGCTCCCTGACCCGGAGCCCAGAGGGAATGCCGAGGGGGTGAGGCTAGTGGGGGGGTGGAGGCTGGAGTCCTCTCTTCTGACCTGGAGGAGTGCAGGCAGAGGAAGGTGTCTGGGAAGGCCCGGGAAGCCCGGCAGAACTTGGACTTGACGGCCAGGAGCCGGTCAGGCATTCACCGCTGGGCACCTCTGTCCCCGGGTGTTGGCGTTTCCGTCCCTAACTCTTCAGACAGTGAAGCCTCCCTGAGGCCCTGCTTCCCAGAGCTGCTGTCCAGGGAATTGGCTCCTTGAGGGTCCAAGGGACATGCTTGCGTCTGTCACAGCTGTGGGGGCAGGAGACGGCTCTGAGGACTCCTGGGGCTCCCCCTCCCAAACTCTTGGTTCTAGCAGTCTAGACAGTGGGCACCGACACTGAGCGGGCTCCAGATGAGAAGCCTCTGGCCGTGCCTTGGGGTCAGGTGTGGGCACTGAACAGCCCTGTCCTTCTCTGGGAACTGTTTTCACCCGGGCCATCGGGCAGCCGGGTCCTCTTCCTTAACAACAAGGTAGTCAGGGTCATCTCAGGAGCTGCATCAGGGATGGAAAGCTCTTGTGCCCCCAGGGCCAAGGAGCTGGTGAGGAAGACAGCAGGGAGGGGTGGGGACTGGGGAGAGCACCTGCCACCAGCTATGGGGTCGTTCCCACTGTGTGTGTCGGGACGGGAGCCCAGCAAAGTCAGAGCAGCTGAGTGTTCGGCAAAGCCGGACACCAGGTTTTGTATGGACTCTCTCAATTTTAAAATGTTGGCAACTAACAAAACTGTGTGTGCCAGGGCTGTTCCCCGGGTCCATTCTAGGGAAAGGCCGGCGGTGAGGTGGTTAAGAGCGTGGATCCTGAAATCAGCCCAGTTGCTCAACCTCTCTGGGCCTTATTATTTATTTATTTATTGTCTGCCAAATGGAGATGATTTGAATAGTGCTTACCTTCCAGGGTTTCTGTGAGACACAGTGAGGTATTGCATGTGGGGTAATGTAGGTGTGGCTGCTCTTACTTCTAGATGCCTGATTTCTAAGTCAACTCATCCAACCCCCTGAGCCAAGGCAGGGTGGCAAGTAGGTGGCAGCAGGCAGAGAGCACAGTCCTGCTTCCTGAGGGGCCTAGAGCCATTTGCCTGGTAACCCGTCACTGCCCAGGGCTGGACACTGGGTACTGCTCTCCACTGTCGCTTCTCTTTGGCCAGGTCGCAGGGCCTCCTCTAAGACAGCCGCCCCTGGTCGGCCAGCCAATCTTCCAGCCAACAAGTTCTTTGAGTTCCCTTTCTCTAGCTTGGGCCCAGGGCTCTAAGTGTTATTCCTGGGCCGTGGGAGTAGCTAGACCCTGAGATAAGTGAAAGTCCAAGTCACCTGAGTGGGGAGGAAGTCACAGGAGACAGGGAGCAGGGACCGGGGAAGGTGGGGCCCAGGGAAGGGGGCTCCGGGTGCATCTCTGTGCCTCTCCACCTCTCCAACACGGCAGGTGGGCTGCGGCTGCCCTCCTCCAGCCTCCTCCCTGGGGACCAGGCAGTCCAACCCGCAGCAGCCCACTCCTTCCTCCACACACACCACCAGGAATCCGGCAGACCCCCGCCCGACGGGCCCTCCTGCCCCACCCTGCTGCACGAGGGCCTGGCATACGCCCTAGCAAAGGGGTGGCGACCACCTCTGCCAGAGCCTTATCACCTCTCCAGGGTGAACCTGACCCTGGATGGTGACCAAGTACCCCTAGTGAATGCTGGTACCAGCACTGGTGGTGCATGGGGAGAGGGATGGGGGACTGTGGCCAGGCTGGGCTCTGCAGAGATGCCCACAGACCCGTCCCCAAAGTCACAGACCTGTCCCCTCTTTTCCAGCCTCAACTCTCAGCACAGGTTGTAAGGAAATCTCAGGTTTTCAATGCTCATCTCCTAGAGAGGCCCCAGAGGGGGACCTCCACTCAGAGAAGAGAGTCAGGCAGAGGGATCCTGCCAAGCCTCCCAGGTGGACAGAGTCCCTGAGCACCTGTTGGAGCACACTAAGTGTTGCTTACTAACATCGGAGGAACCCTGCTTTGATGACCGGAAGAGAGTGCTTTGCAACCAGCTTCTCAGATATTGCCCACAGGAAGGTCCTTGGATGGGGTTTAGAAACATGGAATGGCCTGAGATCACTCTATAGAGAATGCTTTTACTTTCAATATTCCACGTTAGAATGCAGCCTTGCTAAAATTTGCAGGGAGCCTGCTCGAGTGTGGAGCGGAACTTGCTTTGTCAGGAGCCCAGCCCCTGTTCCTGTACAGAAGAGCACTTCTAAAGCACTTGAAAACATTTTGTTCTCTTCCGCCCTGCGAACAACCCCCTGCAAGCTTGTTTACACCGCTGGGTTGTTTGGCCACACAAAGAGATAAAAAAAAAAAAATGGCCTGTATTCCCAACTGAACCCCCAGAGCAACATTTAGATCACGGTCAAGGAAAAGGCTCAAATAGGAAGGAAGTGCCCTTCTGCTAGTTGCGGTTCTGAGGCTCCCCTATTCCCAGCAGAACCCCTGAAGTCAGCAGCTGGACTGAAATAAATCACACCTCCCCTCGCTGCTGGGACCGGGAAGCGGCAGAACCTTCTAGAGGGCGATTTAGCCATCGCCTAAAAGAAAACTCACACACCATAGTCTGGCTTGGGACTTGGCTAGGAATTGATGTGTTCAGATGCCCTTTCCCAGGGGACCAGGGATGCAAGCTCACAGAGTCCTTCTGCAGAACGAACAGGCGACCGCCATGCCCACCAGGAGGACATGTTTCTATAAGTTTTGGGGGAGCTGTGTGTGATAGAGCCCTGGGCAGGTGAGGGGGTCTCTGTACTCAGATGCTCCAGCTATGATGAGCGGGAGAGCAACGGTCCTACGATCCCCTGTCTGCTGGCTGTGCGGGGAACCCATCTAGAGGGGCAGACAAGGGACCGTGGAGCTCCAGAGGGAGGAAGACACTTCTGAGTATTTTTTAAATTTGCATGTTTTTTTTTTAATTTTAAAAGCTCAATGTTTAAAAATGTCAGAGAAGGATTAACAATTCTCTAGTTCTTCTTCCAAGTTGGCTCCCCTCCCATGACTTATGTGCCTGAGGTTACGAGGTGGGGCTTCCAGGGATCCCTGACCCAGAGCTTTGGGGTCCCTCAAGGGGTGGCTTAGGGCTTTTTATTGTTATCATGGTTAGACATCTAGGACAAAAAGTGTGCCACTTTGACCATCTTTAAGGGGACAATTCAATGCCATGCAACTGAATTACATTCTCAATCCTGTGAGACCAACACCTTTACTTCTGAAACTTTTTTTTGTTACTTGGGCTTCTTTTGACCTTGAACTCTGTGGCACGGGGTCTGTGAAAGGCCTGCTTCCCTTTTTACTTTTTGGTATTCAGAATTGAACCCAGTTGCTTAACCACTGAGCCACATCCCCAGCCCTTTATTATATTTTTCTTAGAGACAGGACCTCACTAAGTTGCTTAGGGCCTCGCCAAGTCGCGGAGGCTGGCTTTGAACTCGCGATCCTCTTGCCTCAGCCTCCCGAGCCCCCGGGATTACAGGCCTGTGCTGCCGCACCCGGCCCTGCTTCCCTTTTGGGCACCACCTGTGGCCCAGGGTGGTCCAGCTCTCCCTTGTGGGCAGGAGGAGGAGTCTGTTCTCTCTCCTGGAGCTGCCTCAGCTGTGAGCCTCAGGCCTGTCTTTCTCTGAGCCTGGGCCCGCCTTGGGGAAGGAGGGAGGTGTCTTTGGAAGGCGGTTCCCAGCCATCTGTGCCTCTGCAGGTCACAGAGTTGCTGGGTCCCCTGGCTGCCCAGCCTTTCCTCTCCTTTGGGAGGGAGGTGGGATGGGCCTCACCCTGGCTGTCTCTCTGCCCTTGCAGACATCACGGCGGCAGCCCTGGCCACGGGTGCCTGCGTCGTGGGCATCCTGTGCCTCCCGCTCATCCTGCTCATGGTCTACAAGCAGAGGCAGGCAGCCTCCCACCGCCGTGAGTACTGCCCGTGGGGCGGGGCGGGGCGGGGAGGGGCGGGGAGTGGCCACTGGGCCCAGGTCCTGGGGGTTTCCAAGGTGCGGGCAGGCATGTTCCTTTCCCTTCCTTGGCTGGGCTCCGCGGCTGAGCGAGGAGGACACCCAGGCACATGTTTTCTGGGGCCCGAGTGCCTGCCAGGTACTTGGCCCCCAGGCAGTGCCGGCTTGGTGCTCACCAAAAACTGTGTTCTGAATGAAGGAATGACCAGTCTCGGGGGTAACAGGAAGAGCTCGTATTGATTTCTAACAATGGCGCCACCCAGAGATCCTTTGGGGACCTATTTTAATGTAAGGGTGGGTTTATTTTAAAAGTAGTAGCAATTTCGGGAACAAAAATGAGTTTTGGAGTATTAGAAGTGGAAGGGGACTTAGAGATGAACTCAGTGAAGCCCTTCCTTTTGTGGAGAAGTCTAAGATCAATGAATTAAAGAACGAACCAAAGCCGGGTGCTGTGGCGCACACCTGTAATCCCAGCAGCTCAGGAGGCTGAGGCAGGAAGATCCCAAGTTCAAAGCCAGCCTCAGCAATGGTGAGGTGCTAAGCAACTCAGTGAGACCCTGTCTCTAAATAAAGTACAAAATAGGGCTGGGGATGTGGCTCAGTGGTTGAGTGCCCCTGAGTTCAATCCCTAAAAGAAGAAGGAGGAGGAGGAGGAGAAGAAGAACTAACCAAATGCTACGTCACAATGAGGGGCAGAGCTGGGACTGAGCCTTGGAACTGGGCACCCTTGCTCTTTCCAGGGGATGTAATTTAACCATATGATCCAAATGCTCATCAGAGCCAACAACCCGCTGATGGGGCTGCTGTGCCCGGCTCCGTGCCAGGCCTGTTACATACATTGTCTCACTTAGTCCACAGAACAACTTCTAGAACTTGGTGCCACCATTATTTTTGCTCATCCATTTTTAGTTGAGCAAATTGAGGCTCAGAGAGGTTGTGTTTTGCCTAAAGAACCACACAGCAAATAAGCGGGGAAGCCAGGCTTCAAGTTCACAGCCTTGAACACCTTTCGTATTCTCATTCTGGGTAACAGTGCCTCTTCCCTCCCTGACCCTGTGGGAGCCTCGGCCAGCCTCAGTCCTCCCAGAGCAGGAGGGCAGGGAACTCTGCCCTTGCAATCCCTCCCAGCCACCTCCCCTCTGCCTGGCTGCAGAGGTACCTGACTGAGGGAGCACTGCTGTCCCCAGGTCACACCTTTGGCTGCATCGGCTCCCTGTCCTTGCTGGGGCTCCTGCCTGGAGCCCCGCTGTGGATCACCTGGGGACTGTGACCTCCTTGCCCTCGCCTTTACTCTCAGGACTGCCCTGTTCCCCTAGAGCCTGCACAGCTTCCTGACAGGGAGACGGGGCTGGCCTTGGGTGGCACAGACGTTGGGGCTGGGGCAGGAAGGAGTCCAGGGGTGGGGGGGTGGCTGCAGAGCCGCTTGAACTGCCCTCCCCTGGGCGGGGCGGGGTGAGGGGGAGCCCGCCCAGCTTGGCCCGGCTCCCAGACAGCCCCTGTTCCTTCCCTCAGACCGCAGTGTGGCCTGCCTCGGTGTGGTCAGCGCACACGGGAACAGGGTTACAAACGCATTCTGGGCGGAGGATGCTGTCTGGCGCTGGGGTGGGGTGGGGGGTGGGGTGGGGGGGCGTGGGGGAGGGTACATGCTCCTCTCTGTCGTCCCCAGCCTTCTCTGCAGGGTTCCTTGGGGAAGGAAAATCAGAGAATGGACAGCCCCAGGCCCAAATGCCATTGAGGTGTCAGGTGGGGGGTTCCTGGGGACATGGCCGGGAGGGGACTGGGGCCAGTCACCAGTACCTCCTGCTGCACACCTTGAACCTTCACTCCAGGTCTAGCCCTTGGGACTTTCTAGGAGGGTCCAGTCTGTCCCAGGAAGGCACAGGTGCACTGGGCTGAAAGGGGGTGTGTGGGCACAGTGACTGGCGAGGGGCATGCTGCCCCCCAGGGCATGCACATCCCCCGAAACTCTGAACGAACCCTGCTCTGTGACAGTTACTCTCTAGCCCTTTACCCCACAGAAAGGTAGGAAAAAATTCATCTTCTAATAAAAATACTTTTGAGGCCAGTCCCCTCTCCCTCCCAAAAGAAAATAAAAAGAGAATAAAGAACTGACACATGATTTCAGACTCAGTGACAGAGACAAGAGAGGACAGAGTGGGACGATGCTAGAGACCTGATGCCAAATGGAGAGTCAGCGTCCCTTGATGTAGCTGCGGGGGGACACGAGGTGTGGCGGTGTGCTCCAGCAGGAAGCTTTCAGGATCCTGGCCGGGAGGGGGTGCTCTGGAATGAGCCACCTTCAGGGGAGGACAGAGAGAAGGGCCAGGGGCAGTGAGGAGGACAGTGTTCTGGGTGCGGCTTCCTGGGACCGTGACTCAGTTTCCCCAGCTCTAAAGTGGGACTAGCATCCTTACCCCAGAGGGTGGAGGACGAGGGGATCCACGTTGGGCACCCACAGGGAGCCAGCCCGACACTTGGAGTCACCCCGTAAACAGGGCATGGTGCTGACAGATTTCAGGAACTTTGTGTGACTTCCCTGAGTTTGTGCTGCAGGGGCGCCCCTCCCCCACCCTCTGTTTCCTTAGAATGACAAGGACCGGAGGAGTCCGTGCTGGGGAGCCTAAGAAAGGGGGAAGTTAAGCCTCCTGCATCTAGTTGGTGGCCACTTTGGGGGTTGGGGAACCCCAAGTGTGAGGCAAGGTCACAGCAGTTCAGTGTGGCTGGGACGTGGGGTGCTCAGACCCCCGAAGCTTCCTCTAATAGATGTCACCTCTCTTAGGTAACCGGGGGACGAGGCAGAGAGAACCAGGAACCCTCTAATTAGGAACTGACCTTGAGTACTCCACCCAGAAGGTCATGGCTAAAGACCAGGAGGGGACAAATGTCCAAACAGGAAACCACAGTTAGCAAACCCAGGAGCCAGGCCTTTGGTGGACACGCAGACCCTGAGGGTCCCGCACTGTAGGCCAAGCCACAAGAGACGGTGCTGGTCCCTTTGCTTTCCTGGTGGCGAATGTCATCCCCCACATTTGGAAATCGCAGACTTTCACTTATAGTCAAAATGGGCCACTCACGGGCGTCCACCTGCTGGACAGGCACATGGGCGTCCTGCCAAACAGAAGTGGAACCTGGGCCAAGCAGGGCCCTGCCCGGGACACTCCTGGAGTTCCCGAGGGGCAACTGCCACCAGGGCTGCCTTCCTTCCTGTGACCGGCTTCTCTGTCTGTCCCTAGGTGCCCAGGAGTTGGTGCGGATGGACAGGTAAGGCCCCTGGATGCTTTCCAGGGAAGACCCCCGGGCCAGCTGTGGGAGGGCGGGCTCTGTGTTGGCGCAGCGGTCGGAGAAGCTGATACATCTGTGCTGGCTGGGTGTCCTCCCCGTCACCCACCCTGTCACTCACCCCTCACCTACCCTCACCCCATGGGCTGAGCTCTGGTTCTGCACACCCACCTCTGGGCCCTGGTGGCCAGCCTGGGAGGGGAGGGAGCAGCTGACCCCGGGGCACACACCGAACATGCAGAGGAGGCCAGTGGGCCCAGGTCTAGCCCCACACCTGGGCAGTGGCTCCTGCCACCTGGGCCTCCCACAGCAAGCTGTGGCCATCAGACAGGAGAGCAGACACTGAAGGGCCTGGGGGTCAGCAGCTCGGGGGTGGGTGGGGGTGCTGCGCTCTGGGCAGGAGGCTGGGCCTGGAAGCTGGGCTCCAGCAGGAGCCACGCTCAGGAGCCTGGCCCCCAGCCCCACACCCAGAGCTCCTGAGTGTTGGAAAGGGACGATTTCCCAGACAGGTCAATACGGGTCCTGTTGGTGACCCTGCCAGGAGCTCAGAGGTTGAGGGCCCTTCTCATCTCAGAAGACAAGAGAACCTTCCTCTCAGCTCAAATGAGCTTTGGGTACCTTCAGTCCTAACGCCATTAGCCATTCAGACCAAAGAGAAACGTGTCCCCTCAGTCCTGAGGCAGGGGTTTGAAGCTGCCTGCCTGTGTCCTGAGGGTCTGACCACAGGAGGGACTGTGGTCAGTGCTGGTAGCGGCCCTGAGGCCCGCAGCTCAGGCAGGGGGAGAGGCCTGGCTCCTCTGCTTGCTGGGAGAGGCTGCCGAGGCCTGGGAGAGGGGAAAGGAGGTGAGAAGAGGGGACAGCAGGGAGGGCAGAGGCCGCGCTCTGGGCAGCAGGTGACCTTCCATTCTGCTTCGCTGGCAGCAACACCCAAGGAATCGAAAACCCTGGCTTTGAGGCCTCTCCACCTGTCCAGGGGGTGCCTGAGGCCAAGGCGCGGCCCCCCTTGTCCTATGTGGCCCAGCGTCAGCCTTCCGAGTCAGGACGGCACCTACTCTCCGAGCCCAGCACTCCCCTGTCTCCGCCTGGCCCTGGGGACGTCTTCTTTCCATCCCTGGGTAAGTGCTTTCTGACCTTCACGGCACCTTGACCTGTAAAGGTCAGGACCCAAGGCCTACGGGCACCCTCCCTGGGGAGTCCTCACGGCTCATGGTTGGGCCGGGGCTGAGGGACCAAGCAGTCCCCCACCCCTACCCCGCCGCGCTTCATTTTGCCTCTGTTGTCCTTCGCAGACCCGGTTCCTGACTCTCCAAACTTCGAGGCCATCTAGACCAGTGGGCAGCAGAGGCTGGGGCTGGGGCAGGTGCATCTGAGCCGGGGCTGGCCCTGGGAGTGTCCTCAGCCCCTTTCCTCCTGCTCTGGGCCCAGACTCTGCTTCACTTGCAATGCCCGGACCCTCGGCCAGTCTGGACGCTGTGTTGGGCAGGGGAGAAGGTGCTGGACTACCCACTCCTGTCCCAAGGAGGTTGGGGTGCGGAATCTCCCAGAGACCTGCATTCACCAGGTGCCAAATGAGCTCCATCCTAAGAAGCCCCAGAATTTCCAGTGCTGCAGCAGCCTCTTGCCTGGGGACAAGAGTCTTGGGACCTGGTGGCATGGAGGGGACGAGGTGGGCACTGGCCTGGGCCCTCATTGGCACTGTCCCAGGCATGAGATGCAGGACAAGAGATAGAGAGACTCCTGCCTGACGTGGTTGGCCTGGGTCCCTGTGTCACCTGAGGCTGCCCCTCTGTGGACCTTACTCTGCACCCGTGGGGCTCTGGGGCTGAGCTGCCTCCTCCCTGTCATCGGAACTCCCCCCGATGCCTCCTGGCAGCAGTGTCACTGAGGATCTGTCAACAGGTTAAGTGCATCCGGGGCTCCCACTGCCAGCATTTGGTCCTCAGTGGCCCCCAGATGGGAAGTGCATACTGGGGCAGAGTGGTCCCTGTGAACCACTGGTGTCTTGAGCAATTGAGGCTGGGCCGGAGGTTGCGCCACTCACCGCGGATGATGGCGAGGGAGGGTGGGTGGGTGGGGCCTGTTGGGAAGGTGAGTGGGACCCCAGCTACCCTCTCTGTCCCTTGCTCCCACTGCTCAGCATGGCCAGTAGCGAGGGTGGCCACACAAAGTTTTGCCCATACTGCGACACTTTTGATTGTGAAAAGGGGGTGCTATTAAAATGACCTGGGCAATAGGTGCAAACCCTGTGAATGGACTAGGGACGCGGGGTTTAACCCCCTCTGCTTCTGGCGTGCCTGAGGCCTAGGGAGGCCCCGTCCCCTGGCATTTGGTCTTCTCTTCCATACAGTCATGATGGGTGCCCCACTGAATGGGAGGGTGGGGGCAGTACAAAGAAGAGCTTGTTTCCTCTCTGCTCAGCCTCCATCTTCCGTGCCCTGACATGATCTGGTTATTTTATTTTTTATTATTTTGCAGGAGCGGGTGTGGTACCAGGGATTGAATCCAGGGGCACTTTTACCACTGAGCCAAATCCTCAGCTATTTTTTTTTTAATAGATTTTTCAAACTTAGAGACAGGATCTCACTGAGTTGCTAAGGGCCTCACTAAGTGGCTGAGGCTGGCCTCAAACTTGCAATCCTCCTGTCTCAGACTCCCAAGCCACTGGGTTTACAGGCAGGCACCACCAGGCCCAGCTGTTTTTTTTTTTCCATACATGCATACAAGGGGAGTCCTTTGTGGAATTGCCACTGAGGGATTTTAAAGCACATGAGGGGAGGAACATGGTCACTCTGGGATACAACAGGGTAGGCAGTGCCTGAAAAGAGGGAGGAGGTAGGTTGGGCTGAGCAAATGACCCTCTGGTCTGGGCGCTATGGAGGGCAGAGCTCCAATCTAGGCATTTGTCTTCCAGCAGTGTCCCCTGGCTCTGCTGAGCGGACGTGGGTGCAGAGGACCAGGACTATGGCACCTGCAGGCAGGGAGAGGTCTGGGTGGATGGGGGAAGGGACCAGCCACACGGCAGGCAGCCGGAGGCCCTGGCCAGGGAGCCCAGTCAAGCAGCCTTGTCAGGAGAAGGGCATGGACCCCTGTGGACCTCCCGCTGTGGCTGGGACCGAGGGACAGTCCCAGGCCTGGGGGAACCTGAGGAGGGAGCAACAGGACTGATACCTCAAATGACCAGGACACCAAAACCTGCTTTGTCCCTAGGGTCCCCTCTTCCACTCGGACACTCAGTGCAGCTGCCAGAGCGCGCTGTCCTCGCAGCTCCTGGGCCACTGGGCAGGAGTGCAGAGGACACTGTCCTGGGGTAGGCTGTGCTGCCCCTAGAGTCGAAGGACAAACCCTCCGGCCAGACTCCAGTGGTCCAGCCCAGGAAGTGGGGCCCAGCCCCCTGGGGCTGCTGGCCTGGGCCACCCCGGGACCTTAATGCAGAAACAACTTCTAAGAATTGGGCTGCTGCTGTGCGGAGGGCGGCCGCCCCGAGCAGCCGCGGTGGTGCTTCCTGCCCAGCTTCCTCCCGTGGGGCTCCTTGTCTCTTCTTCTGGGGACCCTGTGAGTGAGCACATCGCAGCTCCGCGGTTTCCTGTTTTCAGTGACATTGACTTCTGAGTTCCAGGCTCCGTCTCATCCATGACCCGAGCCGTGCCTGTGATAGCCCTATGGACACCCTTCCTGCCGCGGCCAGGGCGGGGCAGGGCCCTGGAACGCCATGTCACCCAGGATGGTGGTGCCTCTAAGAGGCCTGCTCTGGTGGCTGTGGGGACAGGGCGGGCAGGGCCGTGAACATGGAGCTTCCAAGGAAGCAGGAGGAGCCCTGGGGCCTCAAGGATGTGTCCTGCCTAGCAGGGACCCTTGGGACTTGCCTCTCAAATGACCAGTCCTGGGGCTGCCCTCACCCCTGCCTAGCCAGAGCAGCCCCTGCATTCAGAGCCCAGGGCCCGGGCCAGAGGGTGACACAGAGCCATCACCAGGGAGTGCTCTGTGGGGGGATTGGGAAGAGGGGCAGGGTGAGGAGCTGCAGGGGTCCTGTCCTGTCAGTCCGTGCCTCCTAGAGGAGAACTTCCTGGGCGGAGCTGGAACCCTCCGCAGCTGGCCTGGCTGCGCTGGGGGCTGGGCTAAGATTTGCTCAGAGAACCGCAGTCGGCAAAAGAGGAACCAGAGCTGCCAGCCGCAACGCTGGGTCAAAGCCCTCAGTGGAGTGCGTGCCTCAGTCCAGAGAGCCCGACTGTCGGGCCTGTCCTCTGGGCATGCTCTGCTTTGCATCGTTGACCCCCAGAGGTGTCGGGGTGCAACCATGAATCTTTAGCTATTCCAGTAGGGTGGGGCCCAATACCGGTCCAGCCGGACCCGGCTGCAAAACTGACAACCGATCCATAACTGATCTGAGCCAGAATGCCAGGTGTCTGCAGGACCACTTGCGTTGGCAGGGCCACTTCTGGCTTTCCACCAACTCTGGCTCCTAGCAGCCACACCTGAACCGGGTAGGATCACCTCAGTGGCAATAATGCCTGAGCTTGTGCAGCATGAGGACAGGCGTTTCATCCTGTTTCACAATTTTGATCTCTTGGGACGGCTCCTGGATTATGCATCCAAAGGGTTGTGAGGTCCTAACGTAGCTTAGTGAGAAAGTGCCGAGATCGGCTAGCAATGCCTGCCCTGGGCATAGGAAAGCAAGTTGCAGTATGTGTGCCATGTTTTGCTTTTTCTATCATAATATTGTGTGCTTCCAAACATTTTCACATCCACTCGTGCATTGGGAAGCAGAGGTTCTAAAAGACTTGCATCTTGTCAAAACCAGTGCAAGGTGGGACTAATGCTTGGGTCTCCTGCTTCCCAGGCCTGTGCTCCTTCCCGTCACTGAATCGAATGGCTTTATAGGCCAGGGCCTGGCATGGCCTTCTCCTTGAACTAGCCTATAGTACCCACCAGTGTCTTGGGAGACAAACCTGTGCCCAAACATTCATGGTTCTACACCATTTCACAGCAGAAAGGTTTCCATCTGTTCTCTGCCTGCCCTGACCTGAGCCTTCTCTTCACGGGTCTGGAAGACCCTTCTGCATCAGGTCCCGCTACCCACTTTCTGCCTGGCAGTTATGAAGCCACAGGACCCCTGGAAGACCCAGGGGCCCATGCACCCCACTTGTTTGCACCACAGGCCGGGGAAGGGAGCAGCCCTCAGCTGTAGGGTCTCCTGAAGGAACTCAGCTGGCTGTAGGCACCGAATGTGAGCAGCTGCAGAGCATCCCCCAAGTGGCAAGAGTCTGGTCATTCTCTCTGGGCAGGACAGGGCCAGCCCACATGACCTGAAGGCAGGAAAAGGCAGAGGGAGTTCCCTGGACTCCAGCCAAGGAAGCAGGGTTCACAGCGGCACAGGGACCAAGTTCAAGGAGCAGAGGAGCCCTGAGCCTGAGCCCTGAGGCGAGCGCCAAGGGCAGTGTCCCCAGCTCCCAGAGTGTCACTGCTGCGGCCTGTGCACGAGGAGAGGCAGGGGAGGTCGTCTTCCCTGCTTCCTGGACAGGTGGTGTCCGCAGGTGCCCACTGAAGCCAGGCCTGCTCTCTGGGATCGTGTCTCCGCTGGCTCTGACTACGGGGCAGGGGGTTGAGGCCTTCCTCCTTCCCACCGCCCGCCACCGTGCGTCTGAGGCTGGGCTCCGCCCTGACCTCCTGGCTGCCTTCCGTCCTTCCTCCACGGGCCCAGCCCTTCCTTGTGCTGGGGCCTCCCTGATGGCCACTTAGACCTCTCCCCTAATCCTGGCCTCCCTGCCCGAGGCTGGCTCGAGGGCCGAGGCGGTGCAATGACTTCCCCTGGTCCCACGGCGCGGCACTGTGTGGCAGGCTGGGGGCTGGCCCGGATGCCCCCGTGGCCCGATGTTCCAGGCCTGAGTGACAGGGGCTGAGGGCAGGGTGGAGACGGGGCTGTCTGCAGGTTGTCAGGCTCTCAGGAAACTGGGGGGGGCAGGGAGGGAGTAGAGGACGGGAGGGGGTCAGATGGAGGATTCTGAGGGGGGGAGCTCTTGGCAGAGATCCCAGGCCCTGGGCTTAGACGCCGTCACCCTTTACGACAAGAACGCAAAGGACACCTCCCCCAGAGAGCGCTCCTGGCCCCCGGCTCTGAGCCCCAGCAGGTCAGCAGGTCAGTCTCAATTCAGTTCCACGGCCACTCCCCGCCCGCTGCCCGCTGCGGGCTTCCTGGTACTGGACGAATGCAGGAACGAGTGACTCGTTCAACCCTGGTCCCGGGCAAGGCTGCTCCTCTGCCAGTAAGGACGGACTTGACACCAGGCAGGAGCTTCAGGTGGCAACGAGAGGACGGCAAGAGGACCTGCTGACGTCTCTGAGCAGATCCGTGCGGGCACTGCTGTCCCTCCCCATCAGACCACGTGATTCCCTGGACTCTGGGGGGACGGCGGGTGCTGCTCAGGCCTCGCCCCTCCAGCGGGCTCTGCCCTCCTGCTCCCCTCTAACACACATCCAGTGACATTGCCCAGCGGCAGAGAAGGGCCTTGCTCTCGGTGGCCTCCTGCGTGGCTCTGACTGTGGAGGGACAGTGCTCCTTAGAAGCAAATGTCAACCCTGGCAGATTCTGGGGCCCTGGCCCAGCGAGGCCACAGGAGCAGCAGCCTCCTGGGCAGGTAGTGGGACTGGCTCTCAAGAATGTCACCTTGACATGGGAGGCCGCACAGGTAGAGTCCTGCCCTCTGCTCTCACGCTGCCTGGGCCTGACTCCGTGCTCCCAGGACCCGCCTCGGTGACTGCCACACTTGGGTCACCTGGCCGGGTGCTGTCCCCCAGGAAGCCCTCCCCAGCCTTCTGTGCTCCATCTGCATGGCAGCCCCTCCCTCGCGGAGAAAGCCCTGCTCTCAGCCACCCAGGCCAGGAGGCCTCCAAGCCCCACTGCCCATCTGGCTGCTGGAGGGTGGTTTGGGGGCCACGGGGAGCAGGGTGCGGACTGATGAGGAGGGCGGATGTCACCTCACCAGGGAGCCACCACGGCTCTCACAGGGAGCCAGCACGGCAGAGCGCTGATCCACAAAGGGATGGAGGTCAGGGGCTGGAATGTGCGGAGGGAGACTGGGGGTCCCTCTGGGGCTGGAGGTCTCTGCAGAGGGTCCGGCCAACAGCTGGAAACTCTCTGACCGCAGGAACCAATCCCAAGTTCCCCAGGGACCGTCTGCACCGCCGCATACCACCCGGTACCTTCCTGCCCTTCAGGGCCACGGGGGTGGGGGTTGGGCGTGTGCCTCTGCACCAGGAAGGACAGTGCAGCTGTCAGGGGCCCACCCAAAATCTGTTCTCTACCCCTTCCTCACTAGCAGAATTCTGTCTATGTTTGGGGCAGTGATATATTTGGCTCCTAAGTAGTAAGCCAATGGTGACAATCTTGTCCCTTATTTGATCCAACCTCCCTTGGAGCTAGGGTGTCCATGTGACCCACTTCTGGCCAATAAGACATAGCAGGGTACTGGAGGCTGGTCCCGGGAAACCTTTCCCTTTCAGGGGGTCGAAGTCTGCAGGCATAGCTCTTTGTCTTGTTGTCATTTTTCTGCCTTAAATGCTGGCATGATGGCTGGAGCCATAGCAGCTATATTACAACAGGAGGAAAAATCTAAGAAACATGAACTGTGACATCACTGGGCATGAAATCAGCATTTGAAATTCTCTCCAGAGACTTTATGTGAGAAACTGTGTTCTGATTTATGACTTCATCATTGCCTGTTACTCACAGCCAAACACATCTCTGTGCACTATTGGAGGGGTGACCAAGAAGATGATTCACAGCCACCCTGAAGCCGGATATGGGTAGGGAAGAGTTTTGTCAAGACTGTCACCACAAGAGATGATCCCCTGCCTGAGTCACCCTGGCCCCCAGGAAGTTAATGTGTCCTATAAATGTGTCCCTGTGTAAATAGCTGAAGTACTTAGCAGTGATATTGGGCAGCCCTAATCCCAGGTCAGTGTCATTCCTGGGATTACTAGCCCAATTCCCATCCCTGCCCCAGAGATACTCCAGACAAAGAGCCCAGCCCAGGCCCGCTCTGACCCTCTCCCCACGGAGCTGTGGACAAATGAGAAGCCACCTCACAGTCACTTGTCGGGAACCGAGAGACACAAAGCCCAGGCCTCATTTACAATCGGGTCCCCAGGGGGACAGATGGCAACGCTGTGTCCAATCTCTACTCCTCCCCGTATCCACGGCCTCTGCAGTCCTTCACTGCCTGACCTCCCGTGTCTAGGCTGCCCTGGGACTTGCTTTGGCCAAGAGAAGCCCACAGAAGGGTCCCTGCGCCAGCTCCAAGCCGGACGCTCCCGAGGCCGTGTGTGCCTCGTGCTCGGCTCCCTCTAGGACAGGCACCGGCTGCCTGCTGGAGGAGTGGCCCGGCCACCCCAGCTGAGCGCCAGCCCGCCCCAGGAGCACAGCCTGTACAGGAACCAGCCCAGCTGCGACCCTGGGGACTGGCCCACCCGGCCTGCGTGGCCGGCGGCCTGCAGGAGGGACTCAAGAGCTTGGCTGCTAGAGGCCTCTGTGTGTTCGGCTTGCAGCGCAGTGTCACTGCGGCGAGTGACCGCTGACACCATCTCCCTCGCATGGCTGACCACGCGCCTCCACAGACACGAGCCAACCCCTTCCCCCGAGAGGTCGCCGTTCTCCACCTGCTGCAGACGATGAGACCGAGACTCTGGAAGGTTCTGACTCTCGCGTCACACGGCCAGCGCCCAGGGCGCCCACTCCAAAGCCCCTGCTCTCAACTTACAAGTCACCAGGGCAGCCCAGCCCGGGCACCACTACCGACCAGTCCCCAGCCTGCACCCCCCGACCAGCCTGGCAAGCCGTGGACACCTGTGCCTGCTCCCTGGCGCACCAGAGTGGACCGCAGACACCAACCCTCCAGCCTGGCGCGTTGCCAGGGTGTCACCCCAACACGGTATTGGGCAAGGGTGGGGGACACCTTCCGGCCAGGCACCACGGCAGGCCTAGTGTGTCCCCGCAGCACAGGCAGGCCAAGAGGGGGGACTGAACCCAGCCCTAAGGCCAAGCTCATGACGGACGGCGGCTCAGAGCCACTGCGGACTCTGGTGACACCCTGCCCACACTGGGCACCCGGCCGCCCTGCATCAGGACTGCTCTGGCCGGCCAAAGGCAGGAGGAGGGCGCTCCCCACCCCGTGCAGTGCGCCCGGCTCACCGACAGCGGCGGGGTGCCCTCGTCCTCCACGGTGACCACCAGGTGGTAGAAGCCCTGGCGCTCGCGGTCAGGCGGGGCAGGCCGCGTGGCGATCTCCCCGCTGATGCGGTCCATGCGGAAGGTCATGTCCTCGTTGCCCTCGGTGATGTAATAGGACAGGACACTGTTGATCCCGGTGTCGCGGTCCGTGGCTCTCACCTGGACCACAGCGGTGCCTCCGCCCACGTTCTGGGAGGAGAGCAGGACAGTGGTCACTCCAGGTTCAAGGCCTCAGGGGCCAAGTGGATCACGGGCACACGGAGCAGCAGCCTACCCTGCAGCTCTGGTCTACACCAGAGGACGAGGGGCGGACAGTCTGCGGGCACCTGCTATGTGCTGGGTCCCGCACTCGCCGACCGAATCGGCCCCAGCCCTGCCAGGTAGGACCCTGGGCCCTCCTCATTTACAGATGAGGAATCTGACCTGCAGGGCAGGTGGCCTGGACCATGGGCATCTGGGAGCTGGGCTCTGCCCTAGCCACCTGCCCTCATGAACATCCACCTGGTGTGATGCCCACAGTGCCTGGGCAAACATTCTCCCCGAGTGGCCCCAACTTAGGGCCAACTATTAAATGCACTGTTTACTTATTAATTAAAATGTTTTTTTTTGCTATCAGAGGAAATTGAGCCCAGGGGCGCTTAACCACTGAGTCCCGTCCTCAACCCCTTTTTATGTTTTATGTAGAGAAAGGGTCTTGCTAAGTTGCTTAGAGCCTTGCTAAGTTGCTGAGGCTGGCCTCAAACTTTCAATCCTCCTGCCTCAGCCTCCCAAATTGCTAAGATCACAGGCATGTGCCACTGTGCCTGGCTAAATGCATTATTCTGAGAAACAGCTGTCCAGCGTGAACCTGAGCCTCCTGTTGGGTGAGAGGACGCTTACTCTTTCCCTCTTCTCCTCTCCTCCCTACTCACACAGACACTGAGCTCCATCACCAGGCTGAACATTAGGGGTGTAATTATGAAGGAATCGAGCTCCAGTCCTGAGATGTGAGGGGCAGGCGGCCAGGGGGACATTTAAACAGGGGCTTCGTGGTCAGCTCTCTCCACTGTCCACTCTGGATGTCAGCTCAGGGTCCCCTTACCTCATTCACACTGACATTGTATCCAAAGGCGCTTTCGATGACTGGAGGGTTGTCATTCACATCCAAGATGGTCACCTGCAGGATGTGGTCCTTCCTCCGTGGTGGGGTGCCACGGTCGGAAGCCACCACCTGCAGGGAGAAGGGCTGGAGTCAGGGCTGAAGTGTTGGGGGAAGGAGCAGAGACTGACCCATCCCTGACCGCCCCGGCCTGGCCAGCCCCGGGCGCTCCCTACAGCGTCTGCCCCAGTTTGCCCCTGGTCCAGACTTGGCCAGACTTGGGGACCTCATTGGGAATCTCACTCGAGGTGCCCCAGTCGTCCCCTCCTCCTGCCCCTGCCTGTGGTCTGGACTGGTCCAGCACCTGACCACGACCCCAGGTCTGGGATCTGACACTGGGCTCCTTGCTTTGGCCTCCAGGGCCTCTATCCCATGCACTCAGTCTGTCTCTGGCAAACAGTGGAGCCTGGGTCGACCTTCTGCCAGCACCGGGGTCCTGACCATGGAGCCTCCGTGGGGCCCCGTGGCTGTGTGGCAGTGGTAGGTGACCACCACGGTTAGCCGTACCGGCCGCCCAGGCTCCTCCCACCTGCTCTGCTTCTCACTGGGGCGGAGGCAGCCAGGTGGAGGCTCTGGTGCCCATTTCATGTGGGTAAACTGAGGCCGGCCACAGCAAGCGACTCTCCTGAGCCACGCTGTGTCTGTGGAGGAGTCGGGACTCTCCGGGCTCCACCAGCTTGCTCGGGGCTCTTACGGCAGACGGAGCTCCCAGCTCCTCTGCCTGGGAGCCCGGGGTCCTCCCCCCCAGGGCCCACCGCTCTTGACCCCTTGGTGCCGGGCACAGCAGGGACGCTGACCACAGGGTGCTGACGGTTGAGTTCCCTTCTAGGTCATTAGTGACCAGTCCTGGGGCAGGGCCAGTCCCCACCTTGAGGATGTAGAGGTCCAGCTCCTCTCTGTCCAGGGGCCTGGCCACGAACACTTCGCCGATGGAGTCGTTGGTGGTGATGATCTCAAAGGCCCCGGCGACGTTGCCGGAGGCCAGGGAGAAGAGCACCTGTTTGAGGAGCCAGGGTGAGGGGTGGGGTGGGGAGGAGAGGTGGCGGGTCAGGCCCAGGGGCCTGGGCACTGTGTCCAGCAGGACAGAGTCTGATGCAGGAGCGGCTGAGGCTCTGGGAAAGCAGGGACAGGGTCGGGCCGGGGGACGTCAGCGCAGTGGCCGGGAGCCAGCAGAGAGAGGTGGGAGTCCACGGCCCGGCCTCCTCTGGCTTGGTGGTGAGTGGCCAGACAGCAGGGAGACAGGGCCCTGCTGACAGCAGGGGACACCCACCTGCCCATTGCTGCCGGCATCGGGGTCGCGGGCCTTGACCGTGGCCACTCGCTGGCCCACGGGGCAGTCCTCGGGCACGCTGACCGCTGAGTCGGAGGTCAAGTCAAACCGGGGGCTGTTGTCATTCTCGTCCAGCACAGTGATGTGGACCTGGCGGTGCACAGGGACAGAGCCGTCGCCTCCCTCCCTCCCCAGCCTCACACGCCTGAGCGCCACGTGGGCCAGGGAGGCCCAGCCTCCTGTCAGTTCTGCAACCTGCCCAGCCGGGCCTGACCGTCCCAGGGGGCCGGGAAGCCATTTCTCCTAGCCGCCTGGGGTGGGCCACCCGCGCTCAGTGACAGGCAGGAGAGCGGGGGAGGGGCGAGGGGCCTCTTGGAGGGCACAGGGAGGGGCACTGGGAAGCTGATGCAGGCCGAGGCGGGCTGGGCACTGCCTGCCGTGGACATAGCTTCCTGTTTGTCAGAGAAACAAGGAATCACATTTTTAAAAGTGAACTCAGTTGATGAGCCAGAAAAATCAAAGAAGAAAATTACGCATGGGTGGGTGGAGACCATCCCATGGCCAGAGGCTGGGCCTCTACACTGGCCACCTCTGGGTTCGAGGGAGGGAACGGGGCCCAGGAGCAGCAGGGGGCCGAGGTGGCTTGGTGGTCCCAGCGGGGGGAGGGCGAGTGGGGGAGGGAGATGAATTCCCAACTGTCAGGTGCCAGCACGGGCCCGTGCGGATGAGCCAGAGCCTCTAGGGGAGGCAGGGACTGTGAGCCGGGGAGGAGGCCGGCAGTGGGCACAGACCCTGGGAAGGCACAGGCCGAGGCCGGGACCACAGGTGCCCTTGGGTTCATTGACAGGGACGAAGTGGGAAGGAAGCTCAGAATCTTGGGCCGGGCCTCCTCCCACACCTTGCCCGGCCATCTCCTCTCCTTCTCCTCCCCGCCGGGGGCTGGGGTTCAGGGGCTCCCACAGTGACCGGCTGAGCTGCCCCTGCATGCTGCAGAGGACCTCCCTGCATCCTCTCTCTGAATCAGGTCTTGCTGCTTCTTGGTTCCAGCCCGCCTCCCATGTCTTTAGGCAGCTGTCAGAACCAACTCCACTGCTCACTAGCTGTGTGAGTTTGGAAAGTTACTCAACCTCTCTGGTTTTCCATTTCCTTGACTGAAAGTTGGGATGAGAATACCTACCACCCTGGGAGGAATGCTAGGAGGAATAACGGAGGAACCAGGAAATTAAGGGGTGGTACCTAGAGGTCCCTGATCCCACTTCCTGTCTACAGACATTCATGCCTTCCCTCCATGAGACTGTCAATCCGTCATGAATTTTGGTTACAGAGTTTGTTCCTTGAAGTCCCTAAGCCCCAGTCCGTTGACCTGTGAAATGGGAATATCTATTGTTTTGGGGGCAAAACCAAACAAGGTCTCCTGTGGTCTGATCCCTCCTAAATCCCTCACGCTAGTCAAGGCCTTAAGCTTGTCATGCTTCCTCACACCACAGGGCCTTTGCACCTGCTGTTCCCCTACGCCCCCACCCAGTTGGAGTGAAGGAGCTGCTGGACCTAGTGGAAGGGAGTTGGCCCATAGGAGTCGGGCAGAGTCTGTCTCCCCTCCCGGCCCCGTGAGCCCTGGCTCCCTCCCAGACCCTGAGGACCTGAGGGGGTTAGGAGCTCCGACGGCAGAGCCACCCCACAAGCCCACTCCTTCCTGTCTGCTCCCCCTCCCAGGGCTGCTGGGTCCAGGGAGGAGTCGGGTGGAGGTGAGCTGCGGTTTGGCTTCTGGAGGAAATGGTGGCACTTTCTAAGGGCCCCTCCCAGTGCCTCCGCCCTAGTACCTCAAAGGGCGTTTGGGGCTCCCAGGGCTGTGCATCTGGGGCAGCTCCAGACCTGAGAGGAAGCCAGGGCAGAGCAGGGGTGGCCTGCTTCCTGGAAGGGCTGAGCCACTGCGGGGACAGGGGGCAGTGGCCGGGGGCCCACGGAGAGCCCTCAGAGCCCTGCTGCCCCGATGCCCCTCCTCATGACCACGGGGAGCCGAGGGCAGCCGGGTGAGGCCAGGAAGGTGGCCGTGCCCACTCCACGTCCCAGGCCTCCTGGCTGGGCGGCCGAGGACTCGGCCAGGACCCGCAGGACACAGGCCCGCCTGCTGTCCACCACGGAAAGCTTTGCTCCCTGGTGGCCTTCGGGGACCCCAGGGAACGAGGGGTCTGCTGGGAGCTGGTGGAAGCCTCGCTGGCCCCGCTGACCCTGGGGATGGTGGCCTTTGGCACCGCCCAGCCACACCCTGGGCCACCAAAGCCGGCAGCCCCCAGGGAGCTGCAGGTCGGAGGCCCCATGTGGCTGTGCTGGGCCCTCCGTCTGGACCCTGGGTCAGCGTCCACCCCTTCGGCTGTGGTTTCAGGGGGCTCTGATCCGGGTGTTCTCAGGTGGCCTCCCTGGCTGTCCCCACCCCCACCTGCCTGCAGACTGGGCTTCCCCCTCTCCTCCCCCAGGCCAGAGCCCCCCTGGAGCCCGTCTGACACCTCCAACCTCAGAAACCGCCCTCCCCAGGTGCCCCGCTCGGCTTCCCTGTCTGGGTCCTGGGGGCCACTCAGCCGTGCCCACAGCTGCCTCCCAGAGCACCCCTGGCCACACAGCCCAGCTCACACACTCCTCCACCAGTGGGGCAGCTGGGACGTGAGGACAGACCACCACGTCACACCCCTCGCAGGCCAGCCAACGAGAGGGTTCCTGTGGGGGTCTGGCCACCTCACTGCATTCTCTGAGGACGCAGAGCTGTCCTGCAACCTGATTTTAGACTCTAAGCGAGGAAGCTCAGAGAGGTCAAGCAGCTTGCCCGTGTCACACAGCCAACGAGGAGCAAAACTGGGACGAGGCCTCCGTGTCCCTTCCTTGGTGTGTCCCAGGTACTCTTTGTTAGTGTGCCTCATCCCAGGATCCCACGGGGACTCCAGAGCTAGGGGCAGGGATGTGCCCAAGAGGGACCTGGACCTCAAGTGCAAGAGTGGACAGACTGGAAGGCCATCAGGGGTCAAGCAGGAGCCAGCTGCAGGCCGGTCCATGTGTCCTCTCACAAGGGGAGGCAGAAGGGCCAGTGCGGGGGCCAGGCCACAGCTACTCACCTTCTGCAGAGCGCCCGGCAGAGGGGGAGCAAGAAGAGAAAGCAGAAGCAGATGGTGAGGGTCACTTCCCGCCAAGCCCGCCAAGGACACACCCTCCCACCTGTCCGAGGTCCCCTGCCTGGCCCAGGCTGCCCAGGGAGGGTGTGACATTTTGGTCACAGTGTGGTCCCTGGGCTAGCAAGGCCCAGCCCTTGCCCACCACCTGGCCCGCTTGGATGGGACGTGTCCTGGGTTGGGTAGGGCCGTGCTGGGGGCTGTGGCCTGGGACCCACTCACCACAGTGGAGTCCACCTTGGGGCCACCGTCGTCTGCCACCACGGTCAACGTGTAGAAGTCTCCCTTCTCGCGGTCCACGAGGCCCTGGACGGTGATTGCACCCTGCAGGAGGAGGCCGAGGGGTGAGTGACCGCATCAGGCCCAGGCAGGCCACTCTGCCACCTCCTGCCCGCGGGGCACCCCTAGGCTGTTGGCTCAAGTCCTGTCACCCTCTCTAATCCACCCAGGCGCACCCTGTCCTCGGGGCCTCCTGCAGCCCGCGGAGGGGATCATTCTCCTATTTGGTCCCCAGAGGTCCCCATGGCCACTCCTCCACATTTCCCCTGGGTCGCCGGCCACACCCCTGAGTATCCCTCCTTCTCTTGTCCCCTGAGGACTCCCAGAGGCTGGGAAGGGCCCGTTTCATCTTGTGTTCCCAACACCCCCCGGGTTGCGGGGACTAAGTGACTCATCCCCTGCCTGTTTTCAAAGAAGGGACTCTCATAAAAGTCACAGGAAAGCCAAGACGGAGTAGGTCAGGTGTGGGGAGAGGGGGCTGCCCAGAGAGCGGCCGAGAACGGCGACTGCAACGCAGGACTGTACCCGGGCTGCCCAAGAGCCCAGGTGAAGAGGGAGATGAGGTGGTCGCACAAGCTCTGTGACATCGGGACACAAGAAATACATGTGGGTCTCTGTCCCTGGTTGCTGGCACACAGCTCCACAAGTCCTCGCATGTTTCTCAGCAGTGGGGGACTGGTCTTTGGCCCTGGTTCCTGACAGAGTTCCTGATGCCATCAAAATCCCTGGGTGACAGGGACATCTTTTGCCCTAAGGAGGCAACTCCTGTGGGCTCCAAGGAAGGCCAGGCCTCGGCTGGAAGCGGGAACGCTGCGTCTTACCCTCGCCCTCGGGGGGAGAGGGCTGGAGGGCTGGAGGGCCAGTTAACGAGTGACCACGCCTGCCTGACCAGGCGGCCCTAAAACCCCTGCATTCTGGGGTTGGCAGAGGTTTCAGACTCTGGGGAGGTTGTTTGCTTTGTTTTTGTACCGGGAGTTGACCCCAGGGGTGCCTTACCACCGAGCGGTCCCCAGCCCTTTTTACATTCTATTTTGAGACAGGGTCCAGCTAAGTCGCTTCTATGGCCTCCTGCTGGGATGACTGGGCGGCTCTGGGGGAGGGCGCTGTGCGGGCCTTGGTTGTGGGTCAGCCACAGCGAGGACCGTGCCTGAGCCCTGTGAGCAGGCAGCTCTAACAGATCAAGAGAGGCCAAGGCGGGGGTCGTGGGGACCCTCTCATAGCCAGGGTCAGAGGGACGGTCCTTCAGCAGCCCTGGGATCCGGACGTGACTGTGGGTGGAGCTACACTTTCATTGTCCACTAGCAAGAGGGACACCAGGCCGCCTTACTACACACGCTATCTCACCCCTACCTATGGAAAGAAATATATCACGGGGACTCTTAGAGTTTGCTTGTTTGGCCGAGGTTCTGTGTGTGTGGTGCCGGGGATGGAACCCGGGAGTGCTCCACTACGGAGCTGCACCTTCTGATTTTTATTTTAAGACAGGGTACTCAGGGCCAACGCCCACTGTGCCCGCCCCAGCCCTCACCGTGATGGCGTCTATCTTGAAGAGGGCCTTGGCGCGGGCGCTGGTGTGGGCGTCGAAGCGGTAGGTGATCTGGTTGAGGTTGTCGATGGAGTAGGCCTGGACCCGCAGGATCTCGGTGCCCAGGGCCAGGTTCTCCAGGATGGCGGCCTCGTAGGAGGCGTTGGAGAACTGCACGGCCTCGTCCAGCTCGTTGAGCAGGGTGACATGGACACTGCAGAAGCCCCGGTGGAAGGGGGGCGCCTGGTCCGTGGCGGACACGTTCATCAGGTAGCTGGTCTTGGTCTCGTAGTCCAGGTAGTCCACGGTGGTGACGAGCCCCGTGCTCTCGTCAATCTCGAACTTCCCCTCTGCGCCCGACAGGATGCGGTAGTTCACCAAGCCACCGTCCCCTGCAGGAGGACACAGGCGCTGTGCTCTGTGGCGACCTCTGAGGGACGTGGCGGGGACTCTGGTGGGCCCACCCTGCAGGCACTGCCCCCACCTCTGTGGCTGGATCGTCCTAAGAGATGTGGCAGAGGACGGGGCACACACTGACCCCTCTCTGGGACTTGGTCTTGGCACCAGGGATGCCAGAGGGGCTTGGCTCTGCCCTAGGGCCTGGGGACTCAGGTTCTTGCCCCGCCTGGGACACTGGGGCAGACAGGGGGTCTCTTTGATCTAGAAAGCGTTGGGTGAGGCAGGGTCCTCAGGGGTGGCCCAGCCTTCCTTCAGTTCCTCTGGGGTTTCCACGCCAAGGGCACGGTTCTGTCTTCCCTGTCCCCTCCCCCCAGTCCCGGGATTCCTTCTCCCAAGTCCACAGGCCTCAAGGGGCTGGGAAGGCCGTGGTCATAGAGCCACTTGGGAGAATCCCAGACCTCTCAGAGCAGCCAGCCCCAGCTGGGGGGGGACACGTCTGCTTAGGGTCATCCGAGCTTCCTGATGTTTTCTCCCAAAAGGCCCAAAGCTGTGGGGCCCCAGAAGTGTAAGTGACTGGAACTGCACGGACATGCCCTTCAGGGAGAGTGATTCAGCAAGAATGTCCAGCCCCCTCCCCTGGCCCTGTGTGGGCGGCTGGTGAGCCTGGGTGCTGGGGGGCGGGGAGCCGGGCAGGAGTGCCCAGCTCGCCCGCGCTGTCCTGGAGTCCTCTGTCCCTCACCTTGCACTGCTGACCACAGCCAGCTCTGGGGCTCAGGGCCCTCGGCCACCTTAAGGTTGCCTGGACCAGGAAGGGAGCTGCCTGGGAAAGGCCTGGGAGCGCCAGGCCCCAGGTGACCCTGCAGGGCCTGGGGCAATGGCCGGCTAAGGCCAGTTCTTGACCTCCCCGAGTCCTGCCCAGCCGGGAACTGCTGGGTCCTGGGATGACACATCTGGCCTTGCCCAGCTGTGACTCCCCCTCTGTCCACCCGGAGACTGAGACAACGCCCTGACGGCAATCCTCTCAGGCCTGGGCATCTGGCGGGGAGTGACCAAGACTGTCCCAGGAGGCCCTCCCTGGCCTGGGAGCCCTGAACAGGGGAGCCCGAGACATGGAGGATGACCGGTCCCTCAGGAGCAGGCCGGGAGGGTCCCTGTGAACACCGGGGCTCCCTGGCTCCGGCCACCAGCCTCACCAGTGTCCCGGTCCGTGGCCCGGACCACGATGACCGAGGTCCCTATGCCCGCAGTCTCGCGGAGCCCCAGGCGGCTGTACTGCTGCTGTGTGAACACGGGGGCCTCGTCGTTGACGTCCTCCACGTACACGATCACCTGCGGGGCCGGGTGCGAGTCAGGGGGGCAGGGCCGGGAAGTCCAGGGTGAAGCCCCTGAGGCTGGCTCGCTGGTCTCTGCTCTCCCAGGCCAGCTGCGGGCAGCCCCCGAGGGTCACCGTGTCCTCCCTCTTCCCCAGGCCCTGGCCCCAGGCCGGTGCTCAAACATGGCTGGTGTAGGAATAAACCTTATCTCACCCTCAGCCCTGCCGCTGGCCCTGTGGGGCCTCTGACTAATTGATGAGTGACTCTTGGGGGCCATCAAGTTTCTCAGCTGTGACACGGCCACAGTGCTGCAGGGTGCCCGCCACGGCCACTCCGAGAGTCGTTAGGGAGACAAGATGGGCTGCCAGGAGGGCTTGAGACCGACCCCATGCAGACCCCAAACCACGCAGCAGAAGAGACATGAAGGTGACAGCCACTGTGGCAGAGGACATTGACACTTGGGCCCCTTTAAAATCGTCACACGCTGTGGCACTTAGGAGAGGCTAACCACGCCCTGGCACCAGGGGCGCTGGACACCAGTGCCTGGAGGGCGGAGGCACCGGGGAGTTTACTGACCCCCTTGGCCCCCAGGCCCTGTTGGTGGCTCTCACTGGAGTTCCCTGTGGCCTAGGAATGTCCCCTCTGTGCCACTTTGCTGGCTGCTTCTCTTCCTGGTCCCCATCCCCCCAGGCTCTCCCTGGGGACCCTTCTTCCTAGTTGCTGTCAAGCTATCTCTGTCTTGGAGTTTGCTTCCTGGGGCCCACGGCAATGGCCCTTCTGAGTTGCGCAATATGAACAGTTGTCCTCGAAGCTCCCCCGGACGGCCTCAGTGCCCGCCAGGGACGTGCGTGTCACGCACGGCAAGAATCAGGCTGTTTAGAGGCGCCTGTGGGCGCAGTGCATGGGCAGAGGCGCCCCATCTCCCCACGACCCCACCCACCACAGGGCCACTGGAGAGGTTTGGCGCAGGTGGGGACAGGGCAGAGAGCAGAGTGGAAGGAAGGACAAGGGCAGTGTCCGAGGGGACGCCCAAGGCCCAGAGCCCCTGCCTCCTTTCAGAGATGGCGGAACGAGCTCAGAGAGGGGAAGGGACTTGCCCAGGGCCAGTCACTGGGAGGGCTGCAAAGAGCGCAGGGTTCTCCTGGCCCCCACCTGCCCAGGTGGGGCTCTTGGCTCTACATTGGGGGTGGGCCGGTCCCAGAGCCGAGCCAGGGCCGGCTGGAAACTGGCAATTGTGGGGGGGGGGGACTGGGAAGGAGCCGCGAGGCTCAGCGTGGATTTCACGTGTGGTCAGTGACACTGAGAGGCCCCTGAGACACAGGAAGCCCCAGAGCATTTGATCTGCTGACCACCACCACTTGGGTCAGCCTGGGGGCTCTTCATGGCATGGCCAGGAACTGGTGGGTAGGGGCACAGAGTCTCCTGGCTGCTGTAGGCAGAAATGGCAGGCCGGGGGGTGGAGGCTCTGGGCAGGGGGTGGGGAGGAGAGGCGCATGGGCGTGGAGGCGGGGGGCTCCCCCTTGGCTGCTCTTGGGGTGCCCACAGCCCTGCAGCGGCAGCTGGATCTTCAGACACCGAGAACCCGCTATGCAAACTGACATGCCCACGGCGGAGCGCAGCTGTTCTCAGGCTGGAACCTTCTAAATCGGACTTGACCCAGAACTTGGCTGGGGAGATCCTGGGCGGGCGGCGTGGGGGGTCTGCCTGGAGGGGTGTCGGGAATAGTCTTCCCATAAACAGAAACTGACCACCCATCTTTCACACTGTGCACGTTCCCTTTCCTAAGCCTGTTTGTTCCAACAACCTTGACACCAGGGCCCCGGGAAGAAACGGGCCAGTCGGACGGTAGGAGAGGAAGAGGAGGGAGGCGGTAAGGGGCCTGGCCGCAGGCCACCGTGCTCTGGATGGTTCCGGCCTTGTTTTCAGCGAGAAGCAGGAGGCGAGATGGTGTGTGGTTTGCAAACCCGAGAGACGCAGCTGCACAGGAAAGCCACCGGCCTGCAGGGCTCTTGCTGAGCGGGAGGGGGCTGCCTGGCCGCTCAGAGAACCGACCTGCGTTCCCCCAGGGCTGCACCCACCCCCCCCCAAGGACAGAACAGGACAGGACAGGCGTGCGTCCAGTCTCCACAAGGACCGGCTCACTCCGAGCTCCCTGGAGCCTCATCTGGGCTGCTCCTAGTCCCTGAAGCAGGAACTGGAGGACATGGGTGGACCCCATGAGCCATCTCTGTGGCTGCTGTTGGGAAATTGACTGTAGGGCCAAACTGGAGTCCACACGTGGTCAACAGGAAGTCCCTGGCTCTCAGGAATGTGTACGCTGAATCATCATCCCAGGGACCAGCCCCAATTCTCACCCCAAAGCTATCCCTGGGGGATGAGGCGGTGGCTTCTGGCTGCTCTGAGGAGCCACCTGGGGCAGTGTGGTGCAGTGGTCAGCACAGCATGGTGGTTAAAAGAACACACTGGAGCCGACTATCTGGGGGTGAAGCCTGGCTGGACCCCCACTGTGGGGTGACTCTGGACAGTGGCTCACTCTCCTTTGTCTCAATGTCCTTGTCTGTAAAGCAGCTGTCTTAACAGTGGCGGCTCGTAGAGCTGATAGCAGGGCTGGGCTCAAGTGCATGGAGTGCTTAGACAGACGCCTGTCACGGTCCTGGGAGGGGTCCTCGTTCCTCGGGGTTCAGGGACAGAGGAGCACAGGGACCCGCAGGTCCCATGGGGTCCCACCCTGCCCCGATGGACAGCCTGGCTGGTCTGTTTTACACGGCACCCTGGGGTGCTGCCGAGTACTTGGTTTTGAACCATTGGGACCTGAAAATGATCTGCCGTCACAAGGCATCCAGAGGTGTGGTCCCTGGAGAGGGGGGCCGGAGCCAGGGGGTCACATGGAGGGCTGTGGCCAGGAGGCCCAAGGTCCAGGGACCATCCACGCTGTGCTGATGTCTGCCACTCTGTGGCTGAAGCGTCCCCACCAAGGGCGGTCCTGCCGTGGGTGTTCTGATCTACACTGAGAGAGCGTTTGGCCGTCACGCGTGGCATGTGGCTACATGGCTGCCCGGGTGCACAGTCAGGTAACTGGGTCTGACCTCCTGTCACTGGGCTGTGTAAAAACCCAAGGCATCGACCCCTGCGCTATTTCCATGTGGGCAGAGTCCCTGGGGTGGAGGTGGCACGCAGGTGTGACTTCCCACTGCTTCCTGGGGCCAGGCTGCCAGGAGCCGGCCACAGCGGGGCCGCCCCCCCAGCGCCCCCACATTGAGGGAGGCTCGGTCGGCCTCGGCTCATCATTTCCGGCGGAGGGAGCAGCGGGTGGAGATGGCTGAGAGGAACAGTTGACTCTGCCACTCGGTTCTGGGCAGAAGTCCCTGCCAGCTCTGCCACTTTCCCGTCTCCCTCCTGCTCTGGGTGACGTCTGGGTCTGACTCACTTTCCACCAGGCCCGGGGAAGGGGCTGTGAGCAGCTGAGGATGTCATCGGGACCTCTTGAGAGGTCCTCTCCTTCTTGGTCATCCCCCTGTTGTGGACAGGAGTAGGCCAGCCTGGCCGGGGGCCGTGCCCATGTGTGTTTGACCATTTGGGGGGGGGGTGAGGTGGGCTTGGCTTCAGCTGTGCAGGTGAGGGTGGGCAGAAAGGGATATTTCTGAGGGGGCAGCACTGGAATGTGTTAGGGTCATTTTCACTGGAACGGGAACTGCGCTTGGACACAGAGGTGTGGGCTCAGTGCCTGGTTCTTCCACCAGAGCTCTGCTGGGCCTCGGTTTCCTCATCTGTAAGGGATCTCTTGGGCTCGCGCTCCAGGGCTGCGTGGACCTAGGGGTTACTATGGTGAGGACCTCTCTTTCATCCCTTGGGACAGACACTTGTGTTGGTGATCTTCCACAGCTGGGGTTCACAGCCACTTGGGCTCCCTCCCCAAACCCTCAGACCCAAATGCCATTTAGCACCTAAGTCCATGGTGGCCCTGCCTCCACTAAGGCCACAACTGGTGGCCATCTTTGGTCCAGCTGCAGCCTTGGCCTGGCCCTGCGGTCGGCACCCAGCCCGCCCCTGGTCTCACCCTGACAGAGCTCCTCATGGGGCCCAGGTCCTGGTTGTAGGCCTCCACGACCAGCACGTGCGACGAGTTCCGCTCGCGGTCCAGGGGCCGGGGGCCTCGCATCAGGAGCCCGTGGCTGACGTCGATCTGGAAGTTGTTGCCGTGGTTACCTGCATGGGGCACACACCAGGTGCCCGGGCTCAGCCTGGGGCCAGAGTTGGAAGGTCGACTCCGCACAGAGGTCTTGGGGACGTGACAGTGGCCAGGGGACCTCTGCTTCCTGCGGCCCTGGTCTGGCAGAGTTGGCGGTCAGGGAAGAAGTTCACCTGCCCTCTCTGCAGGGGAAGCCTGGGTCTCCCTGGACCCTCACACCCACAGGTGTGCCGTGAGGCCTTCTAAAAATTGCAGAAGGATCTGGGCTCTCACAAAACCAAACTCCCTGTGGGTGCTGGGTCCGGGGCTTAGTGGACACCTCAGGGCTGGCTCTGTGCCCTTCCCCATGACTTTCCACTGGGGACCCTCCCTCCTCCACACAGCCCATGTCCTTTAGGTAGGGAAACTGCACTCTTGGTTCCAGAAGGGGGCAGATCAGCGTATGTCACACCGGCCATGGTGACGGCTCAGGGGTGGGCCCTGACTCTAGGTGAACCAATGGCAGTGAATCCCTGGGGAGTTGGGGGGGGAGGGGCGGGGGGAGGGGCGGGGGGAGGAGGCCGCCCTGGACTCCAAGGCCCCACTCGTCAGGGTGATGGCTTTGGGAAGCACCGGAGCATGAGAGACTCCGGGGACACGGCCATCACCTGAGCACCCCCACTTGGTGTGAATCATCGGAGTTCCGGATTCCTCCCTGCAGCCCCGTCCTGGGGGCCCACTCACCATGGAGGATGCGGTACCACACACGCCCAAACTCGCCCTCGTCGGCGTCCGTGGCTTTCAACTGAGGAAGAGCAAACAGTGGAGTCACTTCTAACCCGCCGCAGGGACAGGAGGTGTCTGTGCAGCCCGGCCTCCCCTCCCCCACGCCACCCTGTCCCGGCTCAACCCATGGCTTCCTGAGAGGCTGGGGGTGCGGGAGACCCTCTAATCCCCACCAGGACGTCTGGCTGTTGAGGGCCCATGCCAACCCTGTTGCCTGGCCCTCCCTCAGGTTGGGGGGATGAGTGACAGCTGAGGTAGGTCACCCACACGGCCATCATTCACTCCCCATCTGCCTGGATCCCAAGATGCATCTTGCCACACCTCTTTGTCGGTCACGCTGGGCCGCAGCCAGGCTGACCACCGTAAGGGTCCTTACGTGGGAGTCCCACTCCCAAGTCCTGGCTCCAAGATTGTCCACACGCAGACCCTCCTGCTGTCCTTGGGTACTATCTCTGCTGAACTCCCAGGTGGCCTGGCGCTCCCTGGTTACAAGGAGTCCGCCTGGAGGCTACCAGCAGAAGCACAGCTGACCCCAGGACCATCCTGAAGGAACCTTCACCAACCTGAGGCAGGTAGAGCACTCGGCCAGGTCACACGGGAAGCAGTCTGAGGCTGCAGCCACCGGGTGGCCAGAGAGGGCTCCTCAGGATTTGGGTGGAGGAGCCCGGTGAGGCCCCGATTCCTCAGCTTCCCCTGGAGATCCAGCCCTCCTCCTCCCCCACATCTCTCTCTAGCTCTGGCATGTGGACGGTAACTGTCATTTTCTTTCTGACCCCCACTGCTGCGGCCAGAGGCAAGTGGTTCAGGAGTGGCCCCTGCTCAAAGCTGAGTCAGTCACACCCTTTGCTGAGATTTTTGACCTTGGGTCCAGAGAGTGAGGGAATCTGTTTTGTAGTAAGCGGTGGGAGTGTCAGTAGTGTGCCCCCACCATGGCCTCTCTGAGCTCCCCTCCACCACTTTCTCCTTACCCACCCCACCCCAGGCAATTGGTCTCCTTGCTATTTCTTGAACACCAAGTGCATGCCAACCACAGGGCCTTTGCCCTTGCTTTTCCCCCTGCCTGACAATCTCTCCTTCCAGGTATTGGCATGCACACTCCTTCCTCTGCTTCAGACCTTTTTAAAATGTCATCTTCTCATCAGACCCTACCTGAACACTGTGCAGCCCTGCATCTGTGGATTTAACCAACTGAAGATTGAAAATATTTTTAAAACATTGTGTCTGCACTGCAGAGGTCTAGACTTTCCCCCATGGTCATTAATCCTAAAAGAATTCAGTATGACAATGGTTTCTTTAGCATTTACACTGTATCACAAGTAACCTAGGGATGATTTAAACCGTACAATAGCAATGGAATATTCACCACAAAAAGGAGCGAAATTCTGTCACTTATGGCACCCTGGATGAAACAGGTGAAATAAATCAGATATAATGACAAATCTCACGTTCTCAGTTGTAGGTAGAAGCTAAAAAGTTGATCTCAAAGATGTAGAGAGCAGAACAGTGTGGCCTCTCCCTGTGGGAGAGATGTGGGGGAGGCAGGGATGGAGAGAAGGTGGCGGACAGGTACCAGGTGCAGGTGGGTAGGAGAGGCTCCTGATGTTCTGCAGTAAGATACCCGTGGCTGATAGCAACTGGGTAAGTGAACAAAGCTAGCAGACAGGATCCTGAACAGTCCCACTGCGAGAAAATGACTACCGTCTGGGGGGATGGCCACACCAGTTCCCTGATCTAGCCATTACACACCGTATGTGCATATTGAAGTTTCTGTATTCCATAAATATGCCCAATTATTATGTGTTAATTAAAACAAAAATATATTAGAAATAAAAAGTGAGCTGGGCAACGGTGATGCACACCTGTAATTCCAGCAGCTCTGGAGGCTGAGGAAGGAGGATCGTGAGTTCAAAGCCAGCCTCAGCAACATAGTGAGGCCATAAGCAACTCAGTGAGACCCTGTCTCTAAATAAAATTCAAAATTGGGCTGGGGATGCGGCTCAGTGATTGAGTGCCCCAGGGTTCAATCCCCTGGTACCAAACAACAAACAAAAAAGGTGAAGTAGATGGGAGGATGTAAGCTATGGGGTGTGTGTGTGAGTGTGTGTGAGTGTGTGTGTGTGTGTGCGTGCGCGTGCACACGTAGACTCAACACACCGTTTTATATCAGAAACTTGTGTACTCGTGGATTTGGGTCTCTCTGAGGGTCCTGGAATCAATCCGTGCAGATACCAAGGGACACTGTCTATGGAACTGCATCCCCTGCCAGGCCCTCCCTACCCCCGTCACCGTCTGCTACCCTACGTCTCTGTACATTGCCCACGTCCCCACTGAATGAAGGAGCATAGAGTGAATTGTAAACACTTAGCAGAGCTTTAGTGAGGACACTAAGGTGACATTCAGGAAGCACAGGGGAAAGTCACCCAACACGGAGCACTGGGAGTCAGGGCCCCTGGCCCCTGATACTCCGGAAGCCCTGCGGCACCTCTTTCCCTGGCTGATTGCCCTGGGTTCTGTGGGTGTCCTGATATCACTCCAGCACGGGCTCCCTTGGCCTGATACAGTAGGAATCGGGTTTCTGTGTCATTGCCACCAAAGCCCCAACGCAGATTCCCTATCTTTGCCCACTGGACAAACTTCCAGAGAAGAGAGGATGCAAAGACCAAGCCGACAGAGGCCGTGGGGTGGGACCGGCCAGAGAAGACAGTGGCAGGGCGGGGAGGCCCTGGCTCAGCAGGAAGAGTTGGGAGGGACAACCAGGTGGGAACCGTGGAGAGCCTGGGGAGGGACAGGATGCGTCCCTGTCTGGGGTGAAGAAGGGACATGGCAGCCTCAGGGGAACGGGGTGGGGGACACAGAGTGGTGGTGTGAGGCTGGTATGAGCATGACCAGCCTGGCAGCTGGAGCTGGCCTGGTTGGACCGAGGGACATGCAGGGACTGAGGCAGGTGCATCCAAGGACTTTGAAAAGCAGGCTGACGGCAGAGAGGAGGGAAAGCACGTTGGAGCTGCAGGAAGTAGTGTTCTGGGTCAGGTGCACCCGGAAGAGATTCCTGGCTTTGTCATTTATTGGCTGAGTGACCATGGACAAGGACTTCAACACCCTGAGCCTCAGCTTGCTCATCTGTAGATGGGCGCAGTGGTGACCAGCCTCGCAGGACTGAAGGCTAGGTTGGAGGTGATCCTGCAGAGCGTTTTGTCCGGGGCCTGGCACAGGACAGGTGGTGAAGGCTGACAGGACAGCTTCCGCCACCCTCTTGGGAAGCCCCCTTGATTGATGCTGGGGTTGGGGACGGCTGAGTTCCCCTGCTGTGGAGTTCTTTCCCTCCCTTCCCTGAGAAGGGACAGACATGAAGGTGCTTTGTCCATTCAGATCTGGGAGGAGCAGGACAGGGGAGAGGCTGAGCTGCCCGCCCGGAGGGTGTTTTGCCTCCTCTGTCTCAGGAGCAGAGGCCCAGTGGCCAGCTGGTTTGGGCCAAGGAGGTCAAGGAGACCGAGGGTGGCCAAGTCTGAGAAGGAAGACGCAGGAACCCCAGCGTGGGTTCTGGGCGCCTGGTGCCACCCGGGTCTGGGGAGATCACCAAACCTCCCACCCACCAAGTTGCTGGGTGGCCGTGGGCAGGTCACAGCTCTCTGGAACTCAGTGTGGTCATTGTAGGAAGAGAAAGATGATCTTGAAGGGTCTCTGCAGCTTTGACAGTCCACAGGGAGGCTCCCAGCCATTTGGGGGTGGCAGACAAGGCCTCTTTCTGTGGTCAAGGTTAAGTGCAGGAGGGAAGAATTAAAAACAAAAATTATAGCTCGTAAAGATGTGGGGGTCCAGGCTCAGGTCTTGGACGCGGCCATGACTCCTCCTGTGCTGAGTATCTGGGAGCTCAGAGCCCTGGGGGGGGGGGTGGCTTCTCCCAGCAGTAGCTGGTTGCCAGGGTAGATCTCGCTTCCAGGAAGGCAGGAGGCTGGGGAGGGTGTGCGTGTGTGCGTGTGTGCGTGTGTGTGTGTGTGTGTGTGTGTTGGAGAGAACCCAGGGCCCACCATGGCTCTGGACGTCCCCCAGCCTGCTGCCCTGTGATCTCTCTGACCTTTAGCAATGCCGGCTTCGCCCCTCAGTTCTGCAGCTGGACGCCTTCAAAGGAAGCGTGCTTTTCTGAGAAGCGGAGAGAGAGGCCCAGAAGGCTGGGCCTGGGGTTGCGGCAGGGGGCCTCAGGGCTGCCAGGGCCTATCATTCCTCTGCTCCCCTCCTGCCGCTTCTCTCCCCAGTAACCTGGGGGCTGGCAGGCGCTGAATAGCCACCCGCTGGCTGACGCGCCCACCAGGCTGTTGGAACTTCCAAGGGAGAAGGTGAGCGCTGAGTGGCCTGGGGACAGTTCCACCCGCCCCTGTTCCCCCAGCTCCTCCGCCCCTGAGAGGCCTCCAAGGAGACCGGCCAGAGTGAGGCGACAGCCCCTCTCCTCTTCCCACCCAGTTGCCATCCCTACCCTCCTGGCTGTCCCCTCCCCCAAGGCAGGGCCAACTCCCAGCAAAGCCAGGTCCAGCTGGAGAGCCGGGGAGTGAGCCCACTCCGCCAGGCCTGGCCGACTGAGGGTGCAGGGCACGGCACAGCCCAGGGCCTGGTGGGGTCCCAGGGGCCTCCTGGTGCTCCCGTAGGCCTCCCCTGGACTGCTGAGGGCTGCCTCTGAGGTCAGTGCTTGGGGACCGCAGAGCAGGTCTGGGGAGGGAATGGGGGTGAGACCCTTGCTGGGGGGCCCTGGGGAGGATTTGAGGTGTGCTCAGGCCTCGGCAAGCCCTCTGGTTCTGCAGAGAGCAGACAAGGACAGTGAGGTTTCGAGGCCAAGGCCACAGAGGAGCCCTCTCTGCTCTTACAGGTCCTATTCTGTGAGACTCTGAAGGAAGGGAGAAGGTTCTAGAGTGAGCTTGCATGATGCAGCCAGAGTAGGACTTCAGTTAGAAGGGACAGGCTTCCCCTGTCCGGAAGAGATTCCTGGCTTTGTCATTTATTGTCAGACCGTCCCTGGCCTGACTTGGAGGGCCTCTTTCCTGCGACCCAGCTGGCCCTCGCTGGCTGGTCAGCAGGGGGTGTGGAGAGAGCTGGTGGCTGGACCCCCCTCATGCTCTAGGGCACCACAGGAACAGCTCAGACGCTGACTACAACCTCAGTCTTGCTTTGATTGATGCAGGCCTAAGGCCTGGAGCCTGGACCTCTGGGCTGGCCTGCTGGCTTCTCCCAGTCTATCTGAAGGCCCTGGACATCCGACACTAGCACTAGTAGAATCAAAGCTTCTTCCAGCTCAGACTCTCCTCTCCTTTCTCCAGCCCCCTCCCAGGCCGGCCTAGAGGGACAGCTGGTCCCGGAGGGAGACGGAGCGGGTCCACCCCACCCCTCCTGCTGCTGAGACTCAAGGAAGGGCCAACCCGCACATAGTACCCAGCCAGAGAGCCCTCCGGCTTGATGCCTGAAGGGCGGGGGCCCTGGGCAACTAGACGGGCATCAGAGTTTCCAGGCAGGAGCTGGGAGGGGTCGTTTTCTGTCTGGAAGTGCCAGGAGGGGTGTGGAGGGGCCGTGGGAAGTGGGGTGGGAGCTCTGGAAGCCCTCAGTCTGCTGGGCGCAGGGAGCCAGAAGTTAGGTCCCGGAGCTACCGGTGAGTACCTGGGGTAGGACAGGGGCTCCAGGGCTGGAGGACTGGGTGACCGTGCTCCCTCCCCGCTGCCTGCCGTCAGGGATTCTCCACAGCTACACACAGAACCTGGGCATGACGAGTCTCTCCTGCTGGGTTTTGGTGCTGGAGAATTGTCTGTCTGTCTGTCTGTCTGTGTTTCTCAACCTTTCCTTCTTTCTTTGTTGGGTTCTGGGGACTGAACCTAGGGGCACTCTACCACTGAGCTACATCCCCAGCCCTTTTTATTTTTTTGAGACAGGGTCTTGCTTAATTGCCAGGGCTGGCTGTGAACTTGTGATCCCCCTGCCTCAGCCTCCCGAGCAGCTGGGGTTGCAGGTGTGGGACACTGTGCCCAGCTGAAACTTGACTCTTGAAACCTGGGTCGGACTAAGCTGCCGTGGGGAAGAGGAAGTTCTGCTCTCCCTAGCCTCAGGAAAGACTCCAGGGTTGAAGAGAAACAATCAGTCATATTAGACCCTCTTTTGGATCTTCTGTCCTGTGTTTGTAGAATTCAGAGATCATAAATGCTGGCCTGTGAGCTGGACCGAGCCTGTTGAGATTAGAATTGGCCTGTGGAGTGTTTCAAATATTTGAAAATCCATTTCAAAATGTTTGGAATCCAGTTTATTTGGCCTTTGTTGTCTCCCTGTTGCTTGTTTTCCTCCATGTTGCTTTAAACACATTGAATGAGTTGCCAACATTGAAACATCAGGAATATTTGTCTTAAAAAAAAAAAAATCCAGTTTCTGTCTTCCTTTGGGAAACTGGAAGAGCCCAGTACCTGGGGCCAGATCCAGGGAGCAGGACCATAGGCCTGGGCTGGGGGGGGCGGCCAGTGCTTCCAGGGAGCCTGCCCACCTGTCCTCCCTGTCCATGCCGTACCTGCCAGTAGGCTCCAGAGTCATTGTTATCTGCCACCCAGCCACAGGCAGCCGAAAGCTCAGTCTTTGTATCTCCCCAGATACCTGCAGGGTGCCGTCCTGGGATGATCTTAAACCCTAACAGGAAGGCCTGGAAGTGCACGAGCTCTGGGCAGGTCCAGCCCACCTGGCCAATTCCTTGTGGGCTTATTTCCCACCTGTTCCTAGAGCAGCTCAGGGAGTAGGTTGGGGGCTCAAGGGGTGGGAAGGAGACGTGGCCAGGAGTCAGGGAACTTGGTTTTGGCCTTTGCTTAGCCACTGGCTCACAAAGTGAACCTGGGCTTGGCCTTCCCCTCTCCGGGCCTTGACTTCCCTACCTGTCATGGGAACAGGTTGGACGGCATCGGACGGCAGCCACGGGAACATTCATGGAGCCAGGCAGGTGTGCGCTGGATCTGAGGGTGCGTGGTGGGCTGGGCTTCCTGTCTAAAGTGGGCAGCTGCTGCTACCTGAAAGGCCCACGGCCCAGTGTGGCCAGTGGTGAATTTATGGAGTTTTGAGAGAAGCCAGGCTTCCAGATATTCATGGAACCTCTGTTTCTCTTTTTCTAAAATCACAGCTAAAGGTGCTGTCAAGACCTGGTGAAGCCTGGGGACCCTCGTCTGCAGCTTTGCCATTAGATAGTCACCAGGGCCCTTGCCAGCTAACTTATAACCTGTGACTTGCTCTGGTCACAGAACAAGTTATTGATGGACTTGGTCTTTGATTCCAAACTTTCAGGTCTAAGACTACGGCCATTCATGAGAATTGGTTTCTAAATGCGAAAGGCATTACCCTCTGTCTCCTCCGTGACAGATGGGCAGAGGCGAGAGGGGAAGAGGCCCCAGTCCAGGTCCACTCCACCACTCACAAACTGGTGGGACAGGCCCTGGGCCTTGCCACCTCTCTGGGCCTCACTGTCCTAACCTATCACATGGCCATCATGCTACCTGGTTTAACCAAGCCCAGCCCCCATCGATGTCCCCAGGTAAGTCTCTCCCTGCCCTGAGCCTCGGGTTCCGCTGACCTGTGCTGACCTTCGGTTCCTTTCTGTTGCAGGAGACATGAGCACAGAGGGCTCCAGTCTCTCCAGCCCCAGGGCCGCCAGCCCCCAGGACGCCTTCACGGCTCCTGTCACCCCTGGGACTCTCACCGGGGCGACGGACCCCCTCCCTGTGCTCATCGCCCTGGCCTGCATCTTCCTCCTGCTGGCTTCTTGTCTACTGTTCCTGATCCTCTGCAGGCCGGCTGCTCTGGACCCCCGCCACCGCAGGGCCCGCGAGTGCATGCCCCACCACCCCGAGAGCCCCAGCGAGCCCCGGCTCCGGCTTTGGAAGCGCCTGGGCTCCCTGCGCCGCTCTCTGCACAGCTTCCGGAGGGGGTGGCTCACCGCCCCTCCACAGCCACTGCCAGGCCACGACAACCCCCCGGGCAGCTGTGACTGCACGGAATCGACCAAAATGTGACAGGCGTTTCCAAACAGATGCCCCCACTATCCTCCACCCCCCGGCAGATCCTCCCGCCTGGGACTTCTGGGACTGCAAGACAGCGGCCCAAGCAACCTGGGCCCTGTGCTCACCTCCAGGGCTGCCCTGGGCGCCCAGCCAGTGTCCTTTCTCAAAGGTGGTCCCTGAAACAGCACCCTCTTTTCTGTGGACCTCTTGCTACTCTTGCTAAAAGATCCCAGGATCAAGAGGTGAGCTCTCCTGGCCATCTGTGCCCTTGGCCTGAGAGGCTCTGGGGGTGCAACCCAGAACTCTTTAGGATCCCTTTCTGGTAACCAGGCACCAACCACTCCTGGAAACAGCACCCCTGCCCCCCAAAAGGAAGTTTGCCCCTGATTCCAGGGCCAAACCCAGCTCAGCCTGTACCCGGGCAGGGCCCTGTCCTACCACCTGCACCATCTCGGTGCCCAAGGCAAAGGGACCCAGGGACTCCTCGTCTTGGTTTCCTGCCCTGCCAGCATCTGCCTGCTGACCCGTGGGCAGCCTCCGCCTCCTGGTGATCAGACGACTGGGTGCTGGCTGGGGGCCCTGGACCCCTGTCTTAGCAGCCCACAAAGCTGCCCAGGATGGAACTGTCCAGGAAGGGGCTGGGATGGGTGAAGAGGTTCCTGCCAGAACCAGGAAGAGGCTTGTCAGAGTGCAAGGGGGCTGGCACCGTCAGCAGCTCGAGGGATGCCACCTGGGCTCTGAAGACACAGAACACAGGGAGCTGCCTTCCCTCTGGTATGATACCAACCTCCAGGACAGCGGCAGGTCCTTGCCTTGGACCACACAAGTCCACTGTCCATGCACCTGGCTACTGACTGACCTGTCAAAAGAATGCTACCCAGGATGTCCTCCTTAGCATCCCATGTCCTTGGCCTCTCTTCCCAAGGCCAATGCTGATCACTTTGGTTGGACATCAGATTTGGAGCCTGGGAAGAGGGGACCTAAAATGTCTAGCCCCTGTCCCAGAGTCAGCGGGCCAGGCCCCACCAACGGTTGCCTGGCTGCACCCTGCTGTGACCCACAGTGCGGCTGGCCAGGTCTCCTTGAGGACTGAGCTCTGACTGTGCCACTTCTCAGCTCTGATCCTTCACTGGGGCCCTAATGCCCACTGGGTGTGCCCATGCCACTGTGAGCAGAGGTCTCTGGGAGCTGGCTCCAGTTCATCTTTTACCCTGATCTTGACCCGAGACCACCTGGCCTCTCCAACCGGGGCATATGCTTCCCCCCAAGGCCTTCTGTGCAAGGCCTTTCTTAGTCCTCCAAGGGAACTGCCCTCCTGCCTGGAGCTCCTCGCCCACCTGTCAGGGAGCCAGGAGCAGCCTCCTCTGGGCAGCGGGTGGCAGTCTTGTCTGCACCTTCTCTTCTGCCAGCCTGGGAGCTCAGAGAGCCAGTCCTTGCTTTGACTCACCAGCTCTGGCAGAGGCGTGGGGCCTGTTACTGGAGGGAGGGTGGCCCCGCTGCCAGCATCCCCCTCCCCAGGGCAGCAGGGGTCCTGGAGGAGCCTGCCCAGCACACCGCCCTGCGTCCCGCTGCTGCTCCTACGGGACCACTGCCCTCCGGCTGGCCTGGGTGGAGACGTCACTGTCTTTCTCTCTGGCTTAGCGTGACCTCAAAGAGGGAGCCCAGCTTTGCAAAAACCCTTAACAGAGCCTGGGAGAAGGCACCCTAAGGCCCCGAACTTCTCCCTGCAAAGTGGGGGACATGGGGGAGCCCTACGTCCCTCAAGAACTCTAGGGTGTCGGTCTGAGGACTGTTGTGTAGATAGAAACCAATTCTCGGGGTTGGGAAGTAAGGCAGGCCTCCCCCCAAAGGGGCTTGTTCTTCCCTCCATTCCTGCTTGGTCACCTCTTCCTGGTTCACTTCCCCCAGGGCCTCTCCGAGACACCCCAGGCTGACTCAGTGGTAGTGGGTCCAGCACCCCCCGTGGTCCCCTGGTCAGCAGGCTCTGCTCTTGTGTTCTCTTCCTGGGGGTGGGGGAGGTGGCCTGGAGGCCTGAGGGAGTATCCTGGGGTGGGAGGAGGCTCTCAAAGCTCTGGCTGTGCCCCTAAGTGGGCGGGCTGCGGGTCCTGGGAGGCCTCTCACGTCCCACAGGGGGGAGGCTCACAGCTTCAGGTGCAAGGCTCTGCAAGTCTGCACCAGCTGAGGCCAGAGCAGGGAAATCCTTCTCCTTCCTCCTTCCAGAACCCGCCACCAGGCCTTGTAAGTCCCCGGGGCTTCCTATCTCCCTGTTCCTTCGCGTACGTTCCCTGCCCCGTCTCCTTTCCTGTCTCCTGCTCCTCATGCGGGGACCTGGGCACACTCCCAGCTCCCCCTTCCTCCCATCCCAGACACAGGAACCTGCCTAGCGGGCAGGCCCAGCTTTGCTGTGTTTGGCTGCCCCTCTGAGTGCAGCTGGAAAGCCCCGGAGTGGTGAAGGGAGCCATTCTTCCCGCCCTCTCCCGGCAACCAGGCCTCAGGGATGCGGAGGCTGGTCCTCCTGTTCCTTCGGAGCCTCTTAGCCGCCATCCTACTCTGGGCCAAAAGAGCCCTTTCTTCTTCAGTTGTCTGTGTCCCAAGAGGGGAGCTGGGCCAAGGGGCTGTGAAAGCCCCTCTGTTCTGGCCTCCGGGCCCTGGCTCGCTCTCCTCAGCTCCCTTCTGGGAAAGTGTGACCTCTGTGTCCCCTCTCTACTCTGAAAGGCCCTTTGGGGTGGGGTGGGGTGCAGAGGAGCTAGGAGAGGGAGGCCAAGGCCTTTCTCTGTTTGCTGGGGAGCCAGGGCTCTGTCCCAGGTCCTCCTCAGGACCTCTCCTATTTCCATCCCCCCATGCCATAATGCCACTGAGTAGTGCCCTCAGAGCTGAGGGTGGCCCTGCCTGCTCCCAGCTCGCCTGACCAGGGGTTCCCGGGCCACCTGCCTGCACGATGCTGTGGCCCTCAGGGATGTCCTCGGGGACGCTGGCCTCGTAGCTGCTCTGCAGAAAGATGGGCCGGTTGTCGTTCACGTCCAGGACGGTGACAAACACAGTGGCCGTGCCAGTGCGCCGCTTGCCTACGGGGCCGTTGTCTGTGGGAGTTTTAGAAGGACAGTCAGTGCCTTCCTGAGGGGCAGGCTTCCCGGGCCCTTGCACGCTCCTGGGCTCCAGCCAGACACGCGCCCTGTTCTGCCCACTGGCCCAGTATTTGCAATAGTGACTCTTTCCCTTCCCATGCGCTGGGCACTGTTCTCACTCAGTCCTCACCCATTTCACAGAGAAGGCAACTGAGGCACCCAGCAGGTGAAATAGCCCAATGCCTGGGGACCTGCAAACACTAATTTTTTTTTTTTTTTTTGGAAAAAGGGTCTTTGAAGATGTAATTAAGTTAAGAATCTTGAGAAGAGATCATCTCGGACCTTCAGGTGGGACCTAGACCCAACAATAAGCGTCTTTATGAGAGAGACATGCTGGGGGAGCGGGGTGCACGCCTGTCTGTAGTGCCAGCACTCGAGGGTCTGAGGCAGGAGGATTGCAAGTTTAAGGCCAGCCTGGGCAACTTAGTCCCACCCTGTCTCAAAAAAGAAAAGAAAAGAAAGAGAAGGCAGAAGGAGATTTGAGACAGGGAGAAGGTCATGTGGAGATGAAGCCACCAGCCAAGGAGCACCCACAGCCATGGGAAACCGGGCGTCGGGGAAGGGTTCTCCCCTAGAGCCTGCGGAGGGACTGCGGCCCTGCTGACCCCTCCTTGTGAACTTCCAGACCCAGGAGAGATACATTCTGATGTTTTAAGCCACCCAATCTGTGATGCAAATGGAGGACACAGACACAGGCAAAGCCAGCAGCTGGGGGTGAGGGACAGGGAGGGAGCTGTCCTCTGCTCCTGTCCATCGATGATGGGCAGAATGTGGGACACCCACGCCCACAATTTCTCAAAAGAAATAGAATATCTGAACTTTTAAACAAGAGCTGTCATTCCTATGAAAACACTGGGGCTTAGAGATGTGCTGCAGGGCAGATCTGGCTGGGGGGTGGGGGGCTCTGCACTCAGGGGCCTGGTCATGCCTGGCTCCTAAACCCAAGGTGTCCATCCGGGGACTCTGCAGAACCCTCCCAGCCTGGGGTGGGAGTGAGGGTGGAAGCCTTGGCCCTGCCCAGGATAGCTGTGGGGTTGTCCTCCCTGGAGGAAGGAGCTGTGCCCAATGTTTGTGACCAGACCAGGGCGGTCACCCCAGGGAGAGGCGTGGCAGCTGGAGTTGGCTGGGAACCAAGGGTGACTCTGCTTCTTCCCCAGGCTAGCTGGCCACATGCCGGATGCAGTCACCTCCCCAAGCAGATCCTCTTAACTCCCAAGCTCTCCCCCAGCCTAGCCTCCAGCCACCCCGAGGGGCCTGCTCACTTGCCCCAGCTGGGGACACTGAGCTGGGAGGCCACCCAGAATGTCGGAGCCTGAGCCCTTTCCTCCTGCTAGCTGATGCCCGAAGCTGCGGCTGGACTCAGAGGGGATGAGGGGTCTTCAAGGGTGGGGTAGCCGCCCCAGGGTGGGAAGAAACAGGATGAGAGTGTCCAGGCAGGTTGGGCTGGGGATGAACTGCGCTGGAAAGAGTGAGTCAGACAGCTCATCCCGCCCCTACCCTCCAGGGCCCTGAAAGGCTCCCAGCTGCCTGAAGATCAAAGTCCAAATTTCCAGTCCAACCTTAGGCTTCCCAAACCCCAGATCAACCGATCCATCTATCTATTTTTCTTTCTTTCTCTTTTGGTACCAGGAATTTGAAACCAGGGGTGCTTAACCACTGAGCCACACCTCCCCAGCCCTTTTGCATTTTATTTAGAGACAGGGTCTCCCTGAGTTGCTTAGCGCCTCACTGTTGCTGAGGCTGGCTTTGAACTAGCCATCCTCCTGTCTCAGCCTCCCGAGCCATTGGGATTACAGTTGTACACCACGGCGCCTGGCAAACCGAGACCTTTCTGATCTTGGTCTTCTCTCTCTAGTGTAGGCCAACCTTGGGAAAGCTGCTTCTCTCTCTCTCTCTCTCTCTCAGACCAGGCCCTGAGTGTTCCTCTGAGAGGACAGTCCCCCATTCTCTGACTCTGAGGCCTGGGATTCCGGGCAGGAGGCTCTGCCCCAGCTCAGCTCCAGGCATGGGCCGGGGGCTTAGGCCTAACCAACCCGCGCACCTCAGTCCCCTGGTCACAACAAAGGCTCAGTGACGGCCCTGGGACAGACGGAACTAATCCGAGCTAATCTGCGGCTTCTGCTGGGACCCTGTGTAAGAAGCAAGGTCTGCCTGTCCTGCCTGCACTTGAACCTGAGAGGGTAGAAAGGCGGGGTGGGTGGGTGGGGCTGCTGCCATGATCTGCCGCCACCAGGTGATGCAGGGAAGGAAGAGCCAGCCAACGTGGATCCCCAGGCCAGATGGCACCACCTGGGTCTGAATCCAGTCGCACCTACCGCGAGGTCTCCGTGGACTGGTTCTGGGAGCCCATAGAGCTGAGGTCAGCTTATTCTATTTTTAAACGTGCGATCCAGGGAGTCCGACCTGGCTCCAGGGCATCTCGGAAGCCCTCCTCGGCCTCGCCCACTCCCTGTTCCTGCCACCCGTGTGCCCGATGCGCCTGCGCCCTCCCTTCTCCCTTCCTGCTCTCTTTGGCCTGGCGCTGCAGTGAGGGTCTCCCTGCTGGCCTCTGCTGGCTCCCAGGAAGCCCCTGCCTTAGCATCCTAAGCTTCACATACAGCCAGGAGCAGGAGCCTCGGCCGCAAGTGCTAGTGCTTGGTGGCACTTTGTTCACTGGCCTCAGGGCAGAGTCCCTCCTTTGGCTCCTCGCCTGGCCCCTGGAAGCCTCCATGTGAACTCTGCCCCGTGAGGCCGTGTTGGTGGTGTGGTGTGTGTGTGTGGCACAGCTGGCACGTACCGATGGCCTCCAGGACAAGTGTGTACGCAGCAGTGGTCTCGCGGTCCAGCCCCACCACCGTCCTGACAAAGGCATCGCGGTAGCCCACGCTGAACTTCCCATCCACGTTTCCCCCTATGGATAGAAGAGAAGGAAGCTTCGGGTTGGTAGCAGAGCTCCAGGACCAGGCAAAGGGAGCTGCCCCCCAAGTCTCTGCTGCATGCCTGGGGTGGCCCAAGAGTGAGTGCCATGCTCAGCTCAGCCCTCCCCAGGGGCTGTGATGAGGGCACAGCTGCATGGGCCAGGTTCCTGGACATAGGGGCATAACATTTATTGAGCACCTACTACATCCTGGCCATTCCCCATTGACGGGTTCATTTAGCCTCCATTTGACAGAGAGGAGAAATGGGTCCTTTTCTGAGGTCATGACATGCTGCCCCTTCTCCACTCTGCCCCCTGCCTCCCTGCAGAAGTGGCTGAGCAGTTAACTTGAGTGGGAGCTTTGAAATGTGGCCCAGGACTTTGGGCTCAGCTGAGATCCAGTGTGTGAAGAGCAGAGGTGGGTGGACAGAGACAGTCTTTCTGAGTTCCAGGACAGGTGGGAAGTGTGAGGGTCTCTTCTCTGTGGTTGGACAGGGCTGGGGACCACATGGGAACCCCTCCCCTGTGAGCTGCAGGCAGTGTGGCGCTCTGGGCAGCAGAGGGCGCCACGGTACTAGGTTTGGGGAGAGCTGGGACCAGGACTCTGCAGAGGCGCTGAGGATCTGGAAGGGCTCTCAGCAGGCCAGAACCCACGAGTCCTGGGAATGCGTCCTGGGGGCTGCCAAGAACTCCCTTGTCCTTGCTGGTTTGCCCCTGGAAGTGTCCTGGCCCCACTCCTCTAGCACTCCCCAGTGTGTGAAGTACCATCTGTAAGGACAAATCTGGCTTCTAGCAGGGACAGGGAAGAACTAAGGAATAATTAGTGTCGGTGACTGAACCCTGGCGCTGACTGCCATGTGCAGGGTGCAGGCTCTCGGTACCTACGCCTTTCCTGGGTCAGTCCTGAGGACCAGGCTGGAGGTCGCCCCGTTGGGTAGGGAAGCGAGTGGCTGCAGTGACCCTGGACGGGCTGTGAGCCCCGGAGTCCGAGCTCCAGGGCAGAGGAGTCAGGGAGCCCGAGTGCACACTGCGCACGTGTGCAAGCTCATGGGTAGGCATGTGCTTGGGCGTGCGTGATGTGGCCGCGGGTCAATCATGAGCAGAGAGAAGACAGCCCTGTAGGGGGGCCGCTGGAGGGCTGAGGGCGGAGGGCTGAGGGCTGAGGGCTGCCGACTCTCCCCCACCGTGTGTCTTAGCACCTCTCCGGTGAAGGGTGCCCAGAAGGATGCCCAGCCCAGGGAAGGACCGCCATCCTGTCTGTCCTGCCACCGCGGCAGACGTGGCTAATCCATCATGACTCGTGTTCCTGGTCGCGACAGGACAGGGCCCCATCATCTTTGGCCACAGCTGTCCAGGGGGTAGCTGGTCACCATTTTAAAGCTAAACCAACTGACTGAGGCCCCCCAAGCCGGCTGCCTCTAAGCAGATGGGCGATCTCCGCGTGGGTAAGGGGTCCCCGGGGAAGGACAAGGCCACGTGCCCCCAGTCACTCTTCCTCACCCTGACTTGGGGTGCAGGGGGAAGCCCAGCCAGTCCTCCCTCCCCTGTGTCACCCCTTGACAGGTTCAGGAGGTCCCCAGGGAGCCCGAGCAGAGTGATGGAGCTGGAGGGCCCTTGGGGAACGCTGCACACCCTCCGTGACGCAGGGGCGAGAACCGAGCCCCGAGCCCCGAGCCCCGAGCCCGCTGCTCCAGCCGCAGGCCGCCCACCTGTGATGAAGTAGCTGAGCTCGGCGTTGAGGCCCACGTCGTTGTCGGTGCAGTTCAGCCAGACCACCCGGAACTCCCGCGGCACGTCCTCAGACACCGACACGTTGTACACGGCCGGGGAGAAGGTGGGCGTCTCGTCGTTCACATCCAGCACTGTGGACACGGGGACACGGGGACACGGGGCTAGGCCCGCCTCCAGAGGCTCATGCCCCGCACCCAGCAGGAATGGGATTTGCAAGGGAGTCACCAGCCTTGAGTGGCGCTTGTGCCAACACCTGCTGGTCATGAGCCCCGGGCCTCCTGTGCCTGCTGGGCCAGAGCGGAGCTGACCAGAGCCCCCTCATTGCCCTGCCCCTGGGCTTATTGCTGCACATATTGTCAAAAGGAGGAGAGAAAATTCCAGAATCTCTCTGGAACGTGCCTAACAATGACAGCAGAGATCACAGTGACAATAACAGGGACGGGGTGGGCTCTTCCACACGCTAAGTGCCATCCGCATAGCACCCCACGCAGGCCACGGGGCATCCCTAGGAGGCGGGCACCCTTGGGCACAGCCCCAAGCTGGGGACACAGAAGCTCAGAGACAAGGGACTGGTCTAAGTCCCAGGGACAGAATGGAGGGGCTGGGCTCTTGGGGAGGCCTGATGTGTGAAGGACTCCTCCCCCACAAGGTTGAGTTTCCCTTAAAGATTTCCCCCAGCTCCACGGGCCGGGCCTCTCTTCCTGAGGCTGACGGGCTTGGGGTGACCTTCATAGGGAAACGGCCCCACCATATTGGCTACCCCCCGTGGTATCAGCAGGAACAGTAATGGGCTCATGGGACGCTGTGGCCTCTGCTGAGCCCTGGGGAGAGGCCCTCTGGGTCCCCTCTAAAAGATGGGACAAGCTCCCTGTTAATCATGGTAAAGAAGCGGGTCTTTGACCTGGCACCAGGCGCCCAGGGACACGCTGTGGGTCGACAGGACAGAGAATCTGGCCTCCGTCCTAGGTCTTGAGTGGGGGGCCAGCAGGTGTGCCCGCGCTGAGCTCCCTCCCCCACAGAGCCGCCCTCCTCCACAGCCTGTGGAGGCCACAGGAGCCAGATGGGACGGAACGGGCTGAGGGGACCGGTCTCCGTCCAGTCTAAGCTCAGCACTGATTTCCCTGGAGTCATTCCTGGCCTGGTGGCCATAACTCACGTCAGTGTCCCCACCTTGTCTGGATGATTAAAGGCACATCCAAGCAGATGAGAATGTCCTCCACCCGGGCCCTGCCCCAGGTGTGGTGGGCCCTGAGGATCAGCTCAGGGGGACCATCTTGGGGAACCTGGGGATGTGGCTGCCTTCTCCCAGGTCGGGGAGACTCCTTCACTCTCCAGAGAAACTCTGGCCTCCCAAGACAAAGGGCTCCCTCCACAGCCCCCTGCCCTCCCCTGCCTGCTCCTGCCCTGGGGGTCCCAGGGCCCGCTCTGACCTCCCTATGTCTCCTGGGGTCAGAGACCAGGAGGGGTGGGGGGACCTTGGCAGGGACTGGGGCCCTGATGGCAGTGGCCAGATGGGGACAGGCTTTGCTGGCATCCTTAGCATGGCGGAGACGGGCAAGCTGTGAGGTGCTGAAGGGTCCAGCTGGGGAGGGTGCCGTGGCCAGTGGGCACCTTGGTGAGTATGGACACCCCCCCCACCGCTGCAGGAGGCCGCCTCCTCACCGCGGACGGTGAGCGTGCTGGTGGAGCTCTTGGTGGGTGTGCCCGTGTCGCTGGCCACCACCCGCAGCTGGTACTCGGCGATGCGCTCGCGGTCCAGCTCGGCGGTGGTGATCACCGCGCCGCTGCTGCTGTTGATGAGGAAGTCCATGCGGGGCATGCCCACCTGCATGCGGTAGGACACCAGCCCGTTCAGGCCCTCGTCCAGGTCAATGGCCACCACCTGAGAGAGGAGATAGGCTGTGTGAGGTGCCAGGCCACTGCCCCAGTGTGCCTCCTGGAGGCTTTCTAAGGACAGCTTGTGAGAGCTGACAGAGGTCCAGGTGGGCTGCCGTCCAGAAGCACTGGGCGAGGCTGCAGGTGGGCACAGAAGGGACTTTCTGGAACTTTCTAGGACTTCCCCTGAGGAAGTCCTCCCAGGTTCCTTCCAGCGGGCCCTGGGTTCCCCAAACTCTCCAGGGCCCAGAAATCTCCCCTCGTCCTCCAGCCTGTGATGCTGGCTTGAACAGTTGGCCAGTTCAAAGACCCTTCAACAGATGAATGAATGGAATATTACTCAGCCATAAAGAAGAATGAAATTATGGCATTTGCCAGGGAACACATGGATCTGGAGGCTATCATGCTAAGTGAAATAAGCCAGTCCCCCCAAACCAAAGGCCAAATGTTCTCCCTGATATGCAGATGCTAACAACAACAAGAGGGGCAGAGAATAGAAGTTCAGTGGATTAGATAAAGGGGAATGAAGGGAAGGGAGGGGTGTGGGAAAGACAGTGGAATGAGTCGGACACAACCTTCCTCTGTTCATGTATGAACACACGACAGTAAACTCCACACCACGGACACCCTCAAGAATGAGATCCTACTTAGACTAAGCTGTGCTGCATGTGTGTATAACATGTCAAACGCACTCTACTGTATATCTAAAAAGAACAAATAAAAAAAGAAATCTTGATTGCTGATCCCCTAGATGGGGCCAGGGGACCACACAGCTCACCCCAGAACCCCCTCCCCCGTGTGAAGAGTCTCTGAGCCACATCCTGCCACTCCCCCAAAGGGCTCCTCGTGGTTCGGAGCCGCTTCTCAGGGGTGCACTGGTGGGCATCTCCTTCCCTGCTGTCAGCGAGCCCCGAGAGCAGGGTTTGGGGATTCGTCCACTCTCTCACCCTCCAGCCCTCCTGATCTGTTGGGGGACCACTCGCTGGGGACTGGCTGTGGTTCCCTGGGTGGAGGCTCCCCCTGCTGGGGGCCTGGGGAGAGTGCTCTGCTGAGAGACAGTCTCTTACAGGTGGAGAGACGGAGGCCCAGCAGGCAGCGGGCACTGCCCACTCTGGGATCCTGGCAAACGACTCTCCCCTCTTTGAAAGGGGACAGGTCAACCTCAACCTGATCCCATAATCTCTCACGTCAAACCACAAAGGAGATGACACCATAGCCACTGTGTATTTCCTGCAGCTTGCTTGACACCCACGCCTGGTTGAATGGCCATAGCATGGCCAGGCAGGTAAGGTACTACTGTTATCTCCAATTCCAAGCCAGGGGGCTGAGACTCAGAGAGGTTAAGTAGTGTGCTCCAAGTCACACAGCACATGGGTAGTGGAATTGGGATCCACACCCATGGTGTTGGGCCTTCCAAGTCCAAGTGTTTTGTTTTGCAGTAAGTACTTGGGGCGAATGGACCCCAGGGCCTTGCACACTCTAGGCAAGTGTCTGCCGCTGAGCAACAACACCCTAGCCCCAAACCTATGTTAACAGAAGGACCTTCCAGAATTTCTAAATGGCTCCTGTTAGGGTATCATCTCCCCTGAATTGGCACCTGCAGGGTCTCTCTGACTAGAAGGGATGACGCAGGAGGCCGAGGGGTCGTGTCGAGGATGGGCCCCACCTGTTCCGGGCCACAGAGTCTTGAGTGAGTTTCTTTAAAACCTCCTGCAAATCAGGTGAGGTCAGAGCTGGAGGCTGGACGCGGGCTCAGGCTGTGGGCCTTCCCTGTGCTCTGGATCCGCCCTGTGGGCCAGCCCTCCGCCAGGCCTGGAGAGGGCCTCTGGCTTGGCTTCCAGCATTCTGACCGCCTGCCTCCCTCCCTCCCTCTCCACCTCTGTGCCTCCCTGTCCTGCCAGTGCCCCCCCCCCGGCCTGTCCATCAAGACTGGCTCAAGTCCTCTTCCCCCAGGGACCTGCCCAGACCTGGTGGGCCACCACCAGTCCGTCCAGCCCCATCTCTCCTGCCTGGCGTGGCTTGCACACCATCTGGGGGTCTTGTTTGGCAACCCTGCCCCCCTGCAAAGTGCACCCCGGCCACCCGTCGACTGTCAGGGACAAGATGAGGGACACTCACCTGGTAGACGGAGACTCCCGTAGGGGTGCCCTCCAGCACCTCAGCCACGAAAGGCAGGTTCTGAAAGGTGGGGTCGTTGTCATTGAGATCCAAGAGGTTCACAAACACGGTGGCACTGCTGGTGGCCCTCAGGGGGGGTCTGCCACCTGGAGCACAGGGGAGGGAGGGCCCAGGGGAGGGAAGGATGGAGCCAGGGAAGAGGGGCGGGCAGGGGGCAGGGTCAGGGTCCTGCATCTAGCCCCTCCCCAGTCCCTCCCTGGGGGCTCTGGGGGTCCAGCTGGACGAGGTGTCACTCTCCTCCTGGTGACCAGGTACAGCCCTCCTGGCCAGGCCCCAGCCTCCTGAGGACCCATCACAGGGGTCTCCCCAGCCCCCCAGGGTCGAGGGCCACCGCCTGCATGAGGGGCTCCGAGGGTGGGTGGGGGTCGTACAGTCAGCCACAGAGACGATGATCCTGCGCATCAGCTCCGCCTCCAGGGGGTCGGGGTTCTCGCGGTCCAGCATGACGTGGGTGGTGCGGATCTTGCCCGTGGTGCTGTTGAGGCTGTAGAACTTGTTGGGAGGCTGGATGCTGTACACCAGGGTGCCGTTCTCCCCCAGGTCTGGGTCCACGGCCACCACCTGCCCGGAGGGAACAGACCCTTCACTGAGCCCAGTGCAGGGGCGTCTCTGTGCCCACCTGTGATAGCACTTAGCACCTAGCACTCACCTGTGTATAGCACTTAGCTCCTAGCACCCACCTGTGTATAGCACCTAGCTCCTAGCACTCACCTGTGCCAGCAGGTGCCTGTGTCTCAGAAGCACTAGGCTCTCTCCATGCACTGTCAACCGCCTTATGAGGTGGACATGTATGATTATGTCCATTTCACAGAGAAGGCTCAGTGAGGTGCCCAACCTCTGGAAGCCAGGAGACAGCTGAACTGGGGTTGTGCCCAGTCCTAGGTCCCTTAAGCCCAGCAGGCAACACTGCCAGCTCATCTGCGTGTCCTTCCTGTCCAGGCACGCAGGGACAAGTTCATGGGCTCTGTGGTCCTCCAGTTCCCTGCCCCTGGTGATCTGTGCGTGGGGGCTGGGGGGCGTCTGAACCCTGGGCTGAGCTTGGGAAGGATTTGGAAGTGAAACCGTGCCTCATCCCCAAACCTCTCTTCCCTCCATTGGAGCTTCTGGCTGTGGAGTGATGGGGAAAGAATTGGGCCTCGGCGACATCGCGGATGACAGGATGGACAGGGAGCCATGGCTGGGCCCCAGTTTGCAGGGGAAAACAGCCCAGAGAGGCCCAGGCCAGATTCAAGGTCACACAGCACCAACCTTGGGACCAACCAGCCCAGCTCACACTCTGGGGACAGCAGTGGCTGCCACCCTCAGCTCCTCCACCTGCTGTGCTGCAAACGCCATCATGGCACCAGAGGAGGACGGGATCAAAGCCAGGGGAGGGTGACTGCAGTCCCCAGGGCTGCATCAGGACAGTGTCATTCTTAACTCCAGGACACTCGGCAATGACAGCCGGGCCCCGCCAGCTCCTTCATCATGTTCCATGTGAGGCCTTTATGCTTTGGCAGCAGAATCTGTCCCTCCTCTGGCTTAATCCCCAGCCAGAGGTGTCTCTGGGGCCACTCGAGCGGAACAGACAGATGAGCTGCCCTGGCCGAGGCGCCCACCTGCCCCCGGAGGGAGGCTGATGCTGGGGCCTGACCTGGGGTCCCTGCTGGGAGGGGGACAGGCAGCCCAGCCCCACCAGGCTGCTCCCTCGCCAGCCCGTGGCACCAGGGGGTGGGGGAGGGCATCCACCTTCCAGGCCGGAGGTGCCATCATTGTGCTGTGGGCACGTGGCCCCAGCCTCCATCCTGGGGACCCCAGCACCCCCATTTTGCAAAAGGAAACAAGGCTCCAGGACACCCTGAGCACAATTCGAGCCAGGCCAGGCCTGTCACTGAAGGAAGAGTGTGCCTTGCCCTTCCACGTCTCTAGGGTCAGAGGAGGAGGATGGTGACCCTCGGGCGGGGACAGGCTCCGGGGGAAAGGACCCATCCTGGGCCCACGCGGGAGACCCACTGCCCGCCAGTGGGGGGGCTCTTGTCTTCTCCCCCAAGTGCCAGAGGTGCCTGGGTAGACCGCCCTAGCTGGGGGGTGGCAGGAATTCGGGCCCTGGGTGTCCCCCTGGTCGTGGCGTGGGCTGGGGCCCCCGCAGACTCCCCGCCGGGCGATTTCGGGAATCTCACCACTTTCCCTCATTTATTTCCCATTTCACGCTCGTCATTTTTCTCCGGGCCTGACGGGGAGTCATTCTCTCCCTCTCCCCTCTCCTTTATCTTGCTGAGGGCTCTGAAAGGCTCTGAATCCACGCCCATCAGCCAGGTCCTTGAAGGAGGCTGCAGGAGCCTTGGGGAGAGCTGGGCCCAAAGCTCACTGCAGACGGGGACGGCCGCTCCCGAGGGTGCGCCCAGGCAGGTGGGCAGAGTGACCCGGTGCCCGTGCCCGTCACACCTGGCGCACAGAGCAGGTGGGAGACCCCCCCCAAAGCACCTGAGCAAAGACTCCAGCCCCGGAAAATCACCAGGAGCAATCGCCCGAGCCTCGGGCTCCAGGGGACCCTTGGGACAGTCCTGGGCCATGTGCCCTAGAGTCCAGGTGAGGGAGAGCCAGCCCAGCTGGGGAGGGAGGAAAGAGAGACATTCCCCAGACCAGACCTTCCAGGACACAGGTTTCCAACACCTACAATGTGTCTGGCGCTGTGGAGGACACACAGACAGGACTACAGCAGGGAGGGAGGTGGCCGTGGCGGTGGCTGCCGTATGTTGGCCACTCACTGTCCGCCAGTGCTGCAAGTATTGGGACACACCGACTCTGACCAGGTTGGGACTCTTACTACCTCCATTTTCTAGGTGAGAGGATTGGAACACAGAGAGGTTAAGTAACTTGCCCAGGTCACACAGCTGGAAGTGGTGGAGCTGGAATGAGAACCCAGACTCTTTGGTGTCAGCAGCTGCCCAAGCTAGCCACCTCTTAATAACAGGCAACCAAAGGAGCAAGCATGGACTGTGGGACCTGGAGAAAACCACAGGAGAGGGGCAGAGGCAGGGAGGGCCTCTCTACCAGGAGACCTTCCCAGCTAGGACAGATGGGGGAGACTGAGGGAGGTGGGGGAGAGGAAGCAGAGCATTCTGGGGGAGGGAGGAGCTTAGGCAAAGGCTCTGGGATGGGGAAGAGGTGAGTGGGGCGGGGAACTGACAGGCCAGTGGGCGGGGTGGGCACACCTGTGTGTGATGGCGGGGTGTGCGGTGGGACATGATCAGGATGTGAGCCAGCCCCCCTCAAATGTCACACTTTTCTTGTCACCTGACCTCTGGGCTGGCTGTTCTGTCTGCAGCCACCTTCCCCCATGACCAGTCACACCCCTCCTCACCGGGGCTGGGGCCTTGGAAGGCTCTGGGGGGCCCCCTTGAAGGTATTTAAATCTACCCACATACGCACACCTACACACACTGAGATTTTATGGCATAACATCTAAAGTATTTTTATGACTATTCTTGAAGTTATTTTGCCGTGACCAACTTGATCCGGGTACAAACTCCTTGATTTCTCATCTCCTGGCAATCATATCTAACTGGGAATTCCAGGGAGTTCTGGAACATTTTCAAGAATTCTAGAATTGGTCCTCAGAATGCAATAAGACTTCCACAAACACTGGATTTCCATATTACATTTGGAGGATGTTTAATATAACAGGGTTTAATTTTGATTCTGCTGCTGTGCACATCTGAATCATTACTTTTATTTTTCTGGCTCAAATGTAACCAGGGGACACTGAGACACTCCAGTGCTCCAGTCCTTGCCCGTCTTGTGCCTGAGGAGGGACAGCAGGACCCTGCTGTGGTGAGGGGTCTGCTAGGGGTCCCCACGGGGCAGGTCCTGGTGGTTTTGAGGTAAGGACTCTGACTCTCACACAGGTTGAAAGGGGAGGGTGACAGGGTGACAGGAGGGTGACAGGTGCCAAGCAGGCCCCCAGCCCATTATCCATATCTGCTCATGGCTCAGCAGAACATGAGAAAGGCCAGTGGAGAGGGCCACTGTGGACCAGAGCTCAAAAGTGCCCAAAGTCAAGGGCAGACCCCACCTGGAAAATCTCTGTGCCTGACAGGGGGACTTTGATCACGTGCCCCAGGCTGGTGTCCTGTGCAGCCAGTTCCTGGTAGAGTCACCTCTGTCACCCGAAGCGTAAAGCAAAGGTAATATAAGCAGACAGGGGGCTCCGGGGTGGGCACCCGGCCCCAGCTCTTGGGTCCCAGGCTGGGGCAGGAGGTCGTCTCCAGTCTGCCCACCAGGTGGCAGCAGAGAATGCCAGACCTCGAGTCCCACCCAGCAAATGGCCCAGGAGGGTGGTTTTCAAGGGGCCTGGCCTGCCACGCCAACACAGGGGACTTGGAATAACACAGACACCAGATCCCTCGTCCTTGACCCCTTGCCGCACTGGGGCCTCCGGGAGGGGACACCACCCAGCAGCTGGGAGTCGCGCAGATCTTGAGCACGTGGAGAGGACAGGTGTGACAACCAACCCCTCCTTCGTCTTTGTCCTGCCTCCCAGGTTGACATCCTCTCCCACCTAGATCCCCAGGGTGCTTGGATGTGAGTGGGCAGGCCTCTGGACAGTCAGATCCCAAAGCCCTGACCCGGTTCCCACCCACGTCAATGCCCAGCTCCTCAGGACGGGGCCACTTGCTGGGGACCCCCCACTAGACGGTAGAACCTAAGGGCCGGGCCGGTGTTTTCCAATCCCTTGACTCAGGAAGACAGAGCGGGTTCAGGTCCTGATGCCACCTCTCCTAGCCAGGGACCTGGGCAAGCCCCAGAAGCTCTGGGTCTGTCCTCTGTAGTAAAATGGCGGCAAGAATCCCCTGCCGCGGGAGGTGGCTGAGGGTGGGAGCATCCATGGGGGGCCCTGGGCACGGTGCTGGACATGTTCCAGGTAGGCAGTGAATGGGGACACTAGACTGTCACAGTTCATGTCCATCACAAGGCTGGCTGGGTGGCAGTGAGGCTGGACAGTTGGGGACCAGTCTCACCAAATTGAGCCAAACGGAACACCAGGGTGCGGGAGGAGAGGCCCTCGGAGGTGACAGAGCAGGGCAGGTCCCTGGGGCGCTCCACCCTGCCGGACTGGAGGCTGGTCTCCATCCTGCAGGCCCAGTGCTTTGGCCACATCTCCCTCCCACCCTGAGTGGCACCTGGATGTACGTGCACACAGTCACCAGCTGGGAACCTGGGGGTGCTGCACCAAGCACCCCTGGAGTGGACTCTGACCCCAGGGGGCCAGCCCTGGGGCCAGCACCGGTGGGAGCTGGCCAGGCTGATGTCTGTGGGCACCAGGTGCTGAAGAACAGACGCTGGGCACAGCTGAGGGCCGGGGCTCTCCTGGTGGGTGGCAAGAGTCTGGGGATCGCAGGACAAGAGTGGCCACAAGCTCGGCCCCTGCCCCCCTGACACTGTTCCACTTACACCGGAAGCTGGGGGAGGGCTTTCCCTTGACCTCTGACTACCTTTCATTATGCAAGGAAGCTTCTAGAAGTCTGCTCTGGGAGTTGGCTCAGAGGGAAGCGTGTCCATCAGCCCCATGCAGGTAGCCCCAGGGACGGAGGTCGGAACGCACCCACCCCTAGGAAGGGCGGCCTGGTGGACCCTATTCCGACCCCCCTACCGTGGTCACGTCCGAGTCGGGAGGGGTCATCTCCACCAGGTTGATGTAGTAGGGGGCGTCCTTCCAGGTGGGGTGGTTGTCATTGATGTCCAGGAGGGTGACGTTCACCTGCGGAGCCACAGGGGGCGCTATGGGACACGCTTCGCTGAGATGGCCAAGAGCAGGACAGGTGGGGACAGCACGGGGACGGGCCCAGGGCCTCACCTGCTTGGCAAGTGCTCTACCACTGAGCCCCAGCCCCAGCCTGCTGATGGCCATCTTGGAGTTAATCATACCAGTTTCATCAAATTTGGGAGCCTTGGTCAGGGTCTTTTGAGGACAGGACGGACGGAGCCAGGTCCCTTCAGGAGGAGAGGATGTGGGCACAGAATGGATGGGACGGCCCTGAAGTGTTCGCTGTGACCGAGGACTTCTCCCCGCCATCCCAGTCTTGGCTGGAGGTGACTGACAGGGCGGGGACTGACAGAATCCCTTGAGCTTCCCATTCCCGGCTACAAGTCAAGCAATTTTCCTGCTCACCTGCCACCAGGTGAATTATTTATAGGGCTCTGATTCCTATTAGCAGGGCCTCCTTGGACGGAGCCGGGCACAGTGCGTTTTTCTGCCAAGTCCCAGCCTCTGTCCCTCTGACTGAGCAAGGGTGGGCGAGGACGATGGAGAGCGGTCAGGAGAGTGTTCCCCAGGGACAGCCCAGGACGGCAGAAGGGGCACACGAGGGGAGGGCTGGAGCTGCCCCCTGTCCTGTCTCCTCCTCTCCCATAGGGGGGCTTTCTGCTCCCCACTTCCCTGTTCTTTCTGTAGCCAAGAGCTTACTCGGGACCCCAAAGTCCCTCCCTAAGTGACAAGGTGCCTTTGCTGGTCCTACTGGCTCATGGCAGGAAACCCAGGCACCAATTCTCAGCATCACGAGGGCTGGGTGGGCACGGGGACAGCCCTCAGGGACCGTCCAGGGCCTGCTGCCTGTGCCGAGAGGCCCCTCCCTGCACAACACTGCTTGTTGGTGCCAAGGCAGGAGGGGCCTCTGGGGCTCAGGCCTTCTGTCCCCTCCCCTGCTGGCCCTGGGGGCCCTGTGTGCCTCCCCACCCCAGCGCTCCCACATCCCAGGTGGCACGCCCCTTCTTCCCCTCGGTTGCTGCGATGGCCCAAGGCTGATGAGGAGGTGGCATCTGCCCCCTCCCTACTCTCCATGCCCCACGCTGCTCAGAGGCCTGGGACACCTGGGAATGAGCTGGGGAGTTGTGACCTGGTCAGCACGGGCAACGCGTGGACGGGGTGGGCACTCACGGTGGCAATGCCCGTTTTCTGGTTGTGGCCCACGCCGCCATCCACTGCACGGACAATGAGGATGTATTCAGACTTGGTCTCTCGGTCGAGCAGAGACGTGGTGGTGATTTCACCTGCCAGAGAGAGGAGAGGGTGAGCCAGAGGGTCCGGGTGGGCCAGGGAGAGAGCGAGGGAAGGAGCAGGGCCAGGGTGCAGGAGAGATGCCTGCAGGGTGGCAGTGCGTGTCTGTCTGTGTGCTCCGGGACCCTGGGATGGTGATCACACCCCTGGGGTGTGAAGTCAAGGCCAATTCTGGAGGCTAAGGGGTGGGAGAACAGAGAAGGAGGCCATTCGGCTTCAAACTCCGTCAGAGAGAATCTGGCCTAGGCTTGACTTTATCTTACTGTTGTATCTCCTGGAACTTGTCACTTAGAGCTGCTGCCCCAGTTTCCTCATCTGGTCCAAAGGGAACATTATAGGGCTGCTGTGGGATTAACATAGCTACTGTCACAGGGCGCTGTTTATTCACAGGAAACGACGACCGGAAGGAGAGACCCCCAGGGTCCCACGCATGCCTGCTGGTGACCCAGTCCCCGTCAGCTGAATCCACAGCGCACTGAGACAATGGTCACAAAGCCATTTCCTAATCACCCTGGGAACAGCATAGTCATATCACCTTGACTGTTTTAGTGTGTAAACAAGTGACAACGTTAAATAAAAACTTAGAACAGACCACGGTTCCTCTCAGCTGTTTTTGGTGTTTCTTCGTTATTTTGGCAAAACCGAAGGATGGATGTCACCTTTGGTGTGGTGTGCTGGCATGTGTGTGACAACTGGTTTCCAAAAGGGGGTGGGGGGGCGTTGGCTGATTTCAGTGGTGTGAGGCTCCCCAGGCCCAGTTCAAGCTACGACTCGATGGCACTGAATGCCGAGTTCACAGACCAGCAGGTGTGTCCTGGTAGGGGCCGACCTCGTCCCGGCCTCCCGGCCAGGCTGCTGACCAGCTCCCAGGGCAGCGGGAAGGGAGCCTCCTCTACGAAGACAGCGAGACCCCGACTGGATTCTGATTTCACCCTTCCCAGGTGCCTGGCCTTGGGTGGGCCTCAGTTTTCTCATCTGTAAAATGGAGAACAGCGTGCCTTCTCGAGCTGTTGTGAGGATGAAGTAACTATAGGCCACACTCCCGACACTCAGAAAACGATGGCTTCTTTCCAGTGGACTGTCATACTTCCCCAAGGGCAGGGACTATGTGCTATCCATCTACCCGCCCCCCCCCCCCTTTTCCTGAGCTGTGTGACCTGAGGCAAGTGGCTTCACTTCTCTGTGTTTGGTTTCTTTGATCATAAAACAAGGGAGCTGGGTCAGATGGTCCCGAGGGCCACCTGGCCTATTCTCTGACCAGCGAGGGCCGAGCAGGAAGCGAGGCGTGGGGAGAAGTCGGGGAAGGTACTCAGGCCAGGGACCAAAGACTGGCAAAGGTCTGCCCACTGAGCCAAGCTCCCCAGTGGGGTGGTGTCAGTTAATTGGCAGGGCGAGGAAGAAATTAATCTCTAAAAAGTTTTAAACATGAACTTGACGGCATGATCGATGGCCTCTCCTGTCTGGGAAATTAGATCCAATTAAGGCCACCTTTGTGCAGCAGCCCTGGCTAATTTGACCAAGGAGCTCAGAGGAAAAGGCTTCCACCTTTGGAGCTGGAGGAGCTGTGTTCAGGCAGCAGAAAATGTCCCTGTCATCACTAAAGGGCCCAGCGTGGAGCTGGAGTCCCTGACACAGAGGCTAGGGCGGGGCCACACTCCATCTGGGTGGCACCGCGGGCTCCAACGTGGCTTCCCATGGCCAGCGTTTAACACTGGGGCTCTGGAGACCCAAGTTCAGCTCTGTGAGTCCTCAGTGAAGTTCTGAGCCTCTCCTGTGCCTCGGTTTCTTCATCTGGAAAATGGGGCTAATGCTGGAGGGTGGGAAGACGCAGGTCAGAGAGCTGAGAACAGCGCTTGGATGTTAGTTAGTGACACGGCTTCTGTGTCCGCCCTCCGTGTCTCCATCGCTGCACATTCCACTAAGCAGAAATTAGGCAAAAATAATTGCATCTGGAATGAGGTGTCGTTTTTCTCTTTTCGTGATTGCCTGCGTAATACAACAGAACAACTTTCCTACAGCATTCACATGGTGTTGGTGGTGTAAGTTAGAGGTGATTTAAATCTACCAGAGCACGCAGAGGTCCCGGACCATCTCACACCAGGGTCGGGAGCGCCTTGGTCTCCACGGGGTCCTAGAAGCATCCCCTGCTGATCACAAGGAATGGCCGCATTGCTCAGAGCTTTCTGGAAACAGGGGAGGGTGGGGAATGGTTAGCTGGGGTGGACGCTCCCAAAGCAGGGAGGGAGGCCTCTGCGTTTTCAGAGGTGGAAGGAGAGGCTCATGATGGCCCTGGGGTCCCTCTGCCGTCTGTGGACATCGGCTGCAGCCATCTGCTTCCGAAGCTCCCAGGGAAAGTAGATGGGGGAGAGACTGAGGCCAACTCTGACGGGCAGCCATGGACAGCTGGTGAGCCACTGATGGCCCATGGCTGGGACGCCCAGGGTCCCCTAAGTTCCTGTTCGCTCCCCAGGGTAGACATCTCCTGGAAAGGGGCCCCCAGGCCTGCGGGCCATTCCCAGGCTCCCTCACACCTGGGCGGGGCCATCGCCTGGTCTGGCCAATGGGCAGGAGTGAGGCACGTCACTTCCAGGCCTGGCCTATGAGCTCCGCGTGGCACCATGCCCCAGGTGCTCTTCCTTCTGCGGTGACCTTGGAGCCACAACCTGGAAGGGACCTGGCCCGAGAACCGGCCCGTGGAAGGCTGTCTGCACACCGTGTTGGACCGCTGGGTGTCTCCATTGTCTTGAGCCGCCCAGGGCTGGCGTCTGGAGTTCCCCGAGCTCAGACAGAAGTGGGTACCTGGAAGTGGGTGCCTCGCAGGCCCTGCGAGGGTCCCGTCCTCCTCCCCTCCACCCCAGGGCCTAGAGCAGCACTTGGCTCAGAGCAGGTGGTTACTGGTGACCAGACCCCAGATTCCCTCAGGTCTAGGAACAGCCCAGGGTCTCTAATTCTTTTCTTTTGTCTTTTTACCTCCTTCCAGCTTCAAGGAGGAGAGGAAGTGGGAGGAAGGCTCAAAGAGAACCAGAGAAGGAGGACAGAGATGCGTGGGCTGAGCAGGGAGCTGGGGTGGGGCCCTAGGTGAATAGATCAAAGAACATGATGATAGTAGTGTTCCAGAACTTTCTGCGGACCCACTCTAAGCTTGTTTCCTGTGATAACTAACCTAATCCACCAGCACTCCTCCGGCATGCAGGTGTGTGTGAGGAGCAGGTCAAGGACCAGCTCAGTGGCTGAGGGAGGGGGACACTTGGACATGAGTAGACATGTCCCTGAAGAGGTGTGTGGACCACCTGTGTGTAAAACGACAGGTATTTGAAACATAATAGGACTCCTCGCCCTTAAAGACGTCCTTGAGTGGAAAAATTCACGCTGAGGTGGTTTGGGGTAAGGTCAGGAATCACACTCCCGTGAAAATTTCAGGGATGAAACCGGGTGTTCAGAGTGGGCTTGCTCCAAACAGAAGGGAGGAGCCCCCGGCCTGTGAGTCCAAGGGTGCAGGGCCCAGGGCCCGGGGGCTCACCCGAGCGGGCGTTGATCCGGAACTGAGAGGAGCCCTCCAAGGAGTAGATGATGGACTCTTGGCCATACTCGCGGGAGCGGTCCAGGTCGGTGGCATTCAGGAACAGCACGGTGGCTCCTTCCAGGAGACAAAGGAGGTGGGGCATTGCTCACCTGGGCCCCCAGTCCCAGTCCCTGGGGACTAGGATTGGCAGAGGCCTCAGGGAGGTAGGGAGCCTGCCCCCTGGGGGATTCCAGGGGTGACCAGGCCCAACTACTTGCCCTCCTGGCCCAGACCCTGTGCTGTGTGGGATGAGGCTCCGTCAGAGGGGGCAGCCGGGGACCCTGGGGGAGGTGGCCTGTCCTCTCTCCCAACCCCAGAGGCTCAGTGCTGCCTCCTCACCCTGCCAGCTGCCTCCTCGTTAAACACTCACACTGACCACCTTTTACTTTTGAGTCAAAAAGAAATGAAGCTCCATATTAAATTATTCTACCTTTATTGCATCCAATTTTGGTCCTGTTTTATCTTGTCCGCGAGGGAATTTATAAGGGTTTTTATTTTCTCGTTAATGTCCAGTTAAGGCCTTCACCTTCATCCCCAGCTGCACGCACTCCTGGGTGGGGGATCAGCTCTTCCCACAGCAGCCCTGGCCCAAACCGAGGCTCGGCTTAACCCCAGCTGGAGACCATGGGCCCGGCAAGGGCCTGGGCCTTTCTGAGCCTCAGCCTCCTGCTCTGCAGACGGGACCTCCCTGTGGGATAGCGGGGAGGACCCCTGGGCAGGAAGCACGCCGGGCACCGTGGCCTGCAGTTTGCTCTCACTGCACTCTGCTGGTGGTCTGTGCTGAGCATTGGAAGGTCAGAGGTCAGGCAGGTGATGAGGGCCCCTTCCAGGTGGCCAGGGGCCTCGGATCTGACTGGTCCATCCTGCTCTGAGCAGGGGCACAGGTACACAAGTTCTACTGTGCCCTGTCATCCACACGCCCTCGCTTAGGAAGAGAACTAGGTACCACAGTGAAGACCCCATGGGAGATCCCCTCGCGCTCCAGGAGGATGGCACCTCCTGGGGATGTGTGGCGGTCACAGGGAGGGGTGGGCTGGGCATGGCCTGGCACCTGACTAGCTAATCATCAGACACCAGAGAGGTGCCCAGAGGTTCTCTTTAAAATGCCCATGGAGCCGGGTGTGGTAGTACACACTTATAGTCCCAACTCGCTGGGAGGCTGAGGCAGGAAGATCTCAAGTCAAAGCCAGCCTCAGCAATTTAGCAAGACCCCATCTCTAATGAAATATATATATATAAGTTAGGGATGTGGCTTGGTGGTTAAGTGTCCCTGGGTTCAATCCCTGGTACACCGCACCCCACAAAAAAGGCCTGTGGTACCCCTGGAAGGCCACCCCTAACTCCAGTGGGCCCTGCACCTCACAGTGCCTGACTCCAGCTTATCCAGGTGTCCCTGATCCAGCTGTCTCCAAGCTGGCTGTTTATGACTCATGCAGTGGTGTGGCAGTTCCTGACACAAACATGTCCCCATAGCAGAGCACACTCTGGCCTCAGGGTGAGACCACCAGGTTGTCTCAGGGCAGAGCACATGCCCCGGAGCCAGGCGTGGACCTGGGTGGCCCAGGGCGGAGCCTCCTGTCCTCACCCTCACCTAGGAACACACCTCAAGGCCATTCTTCAAGGGAGTCCTGGTTCCTAGACTGCCTCCCAGCGCCTCAGTCTCAGAACTCTGCCTCTACAAGGCTTAATTGTCATCTGTCACCATCCTCTTCCTGCTGCCAGAGAGCAGGGACCCAGCGCCCAGGGGAGGGTCTGCACATAGTGGCTGCTGTCTAAGTAGCTGCTGGTAGCAGATAACCAGACGTCCTCAAAGGCTTCCTGACTTGTCACAGGACACCTGGCCTGGGAAACAGAGGTGGCCACGGACCTCCCTACATTCGTGTGCAAGGCCGGGAGCGGGCCTCGAGGTGCCCGAGGCTGCTGGCTGCCCCTGCCCCTCACTCCCTGCGAGGCCTACCTGCCATGATGTTCTCCACCACAGAGACGAAGTAGGCGGGCCTGCTGAAGGTCGGCGGGTTGTCGTTCTCATCCTGGAAGGAGAGCAGGCGGGTAGCTGGGGCCAGGGAGCCGGTCAAGCTGGGCGGCAGTTCCAGGTGGGCCAAAGGGAGCAGGCTGGGCCTGGTGGCTCCGAGGAGCTCTGGCGGCTACCGTAACCAGGGCCAGGGGGGTGTCCCTCTGGCAAGCCCGGGTTCCAGGAGCAAGGCAGGACTTGAGGGGCAGAGACGGGGAATGAAGGCAGCAGTGCCTCGCCCGCGTCCCTGGCTCTCACTCCAGCAGCACCCTGGGCTCATCAGCCCCCACGCTGGGGATCCCCATGGGCCTTCCCTCCCAGCTCAGTAAGACAAAGATGGAAGGTTCTAGAAACCCTGCTAGAAGGGAGGAAGAAAGGAGTGCCACAGCCCCAAGGGTACAGGAGTGTGCAGTGGCTGGCCACAGGTCCTTCCCAGACTCTGAGATCCTGCCCTGGGCGGGCTGCAGGCAGGGCCAGCCGGACCCTCCTCATGCACATGGACAAGGGCTCCACCCTGGCCAGGGGCCTGGCCCCCTCCCGGAGCTCTTCCTCCTCTGGTCAGGCCTTCAGCAGGCCAGGGCAGGGCTGGACTAAGGAGCTGAACTGGGCATGGGTTGGGGAGGCCCCGTCTTGGGGGACCAGAGCCACATGCAGCCCCTGCCTCTGACCCGCTGCTCCTCGGCACCGTCCTCTTCACCCCAGGGGCTTCTGGTCCCCCTGCCCTGCAGCCTTCCCCCCTTGACCTAAGAGTGCAGGGCAGAGCCCAAGAGGGGGCTGAGGGACAGCCCCGGGCGGTCTCTAAGCCACGGCCTTCAGGAGGTCCTGCTCCCAGGGTCTCCTGGCTCAGGGGGCTGAGGGCTCCCCCAGGGGAGCGGGGTGGGCTAAGCCCTTGTGCTGAGTCCTTTCTGGCCAAGCGACTAGGAAAGAGGACACGCTGCCTGGCCAGCCACCCCTCAGGGCTTCAGAGACCCCTAGCCGCTATGGTCGTGGGTGCCCAGAAAGGGGACGCTCCAGTTCTTTGCAAACCTGTCCCTTGGCTCACGCTGACGGGTCCCTCAGCCCTGGGACTGGCTGTCCCACGCCCCAGCGGCACCCCTGGACCTCTCCCTGCCCCCTGGCGCGGGCACAGGTGCCCCTGCACACACTCTGGAGCTTCTGCCTGGCTGCACCAGACGGCGGGGAATGTCAGCCACGGAGCACGGGGCAGAAACTTATTAGCGGTGATATTTCCCCGGATCCCGGCGCTGCGTTTGCTATTAGTTCTAATTCAGCGGCTCCTTCCACAAAAGCTTATTGTCCCCTAATGGGAAATCTACAAACCGAGTTTGACTTCTTTATTAAAAACCAACAAGCAGTGGATGAAAGGAATCACCTGGCCCCTCTCACCTGCTCCTGGCCCTGTCCCTCTGGTCCTGGGCTCCGCCTCTCCCCACCCGGCCTGGCCTGTGCGGGGAGCTGCCGACAGCCCCCCATCTCGCCAGGGGTCTCCCTTAGAAAACCCTTTTGGTGGAGGGAGGAGGCAGCACAGCCAAGTGACAGCTACTTAAAAACCACCCACGTGCAAAATCAGCCGGAAGGCAGTGACCTTTTCAAGTGTGGTCCTTAGCTACGAGTGACGATGCTGCTCAAGAGCCCTGCTCTCGGGACCAGACGATCCACTTACAGCTGAGGTGGCACCTGTCTTTGTCCCCAGCCCCTCCTGGTCGCCGCGGGCTGGGGTAGACTTGGAAAGGAGGTGTATACTCCTGCTGACCCATGTGACAGTACTGAGGGAAGGGGACACTGGGCCCCCTCTGCTGGACTGCGCTGCCCCACCCAAGCCCCTGCGTTTTGAAGCGGAGTCTCGCGCCCACTCGGCCCCCAGAGGTTCTGTCCCTGGAATGAGGGGCGGCTGCGCCCACTCTAGTATTTGCAGTGGATCAGCTCGGTCCCTGGCCTTCCTCTTCCTGCTGGCTCTGGACCCTAGAGAGACTGAGGGGAAAAGAGAAGAGGCCCTGCCCTGTCCCAGCTTGGGAAGGTCCTGGGGTGCAGGGCAACCCCTGGGGTTAAAAATCTCCTGAGGACAGGTCTCCGAAGGCCTAGCTGCTCCAAATGTGGTCCCCTGAGCAGAAGCGTCAATCAACCACCCAGAACCTCAGCCTCAGCTCAGTCCGGCCACATGAGCATGTGCACTCCAAGAAGGTCCCCAGGTCTCAGTCACATCCAGGGGAGGGACCACCCAGGCTCCAGGCCAAAGAGTGTGGTGGGAAGATCAGCCTGGAGGCAGCGGGAGTGGGGTTCCACCCAGCTCTGCCACTAACCAGGGGCCAGGAGGCACTGTGACCCACCCTCCCCGAGTCTCAGGGTCCCCATCTGTAAAATGGGGCTGAGAAAGGCTGAGCGATGGGAGGCACGGGTGCTGGTGGAGCTCAGCTAGCTGCCACTGGGTGGTGACGCCTGCGCAGCCCTGGGCTGAAGTACAGACCTCAACCGTCTCCCTCAACCGTCCTGCCCCGCCCTCTCCCAAAGCCTACAGAGGTCCCTCTGCCCCGTGAGCACGAGGACAGGCTGGAGCCCGCTGCTGCGGCAGTGTTTGTGGCTGTCTCATCAGCTGCGAGAATGACCAGCACAGCAGGTGCCAGGTGCCAGGTGCCTGATCCCCTGGAATCCTCAAGGCACCTCTTGGGGAAGGTACCAGGCTCGTCCCCATTTTGCAGATGAGGAAGCTGTGGTTCAGAGAGGTAAGCAGCCCTCTCCAGGCCACACAGCTGGAAGAGCAGCACTCGAACCCAGGTGCCTCCCAAGCCCTATGCTGGGGCCGAGCTCCCCTCCCGCCCGGCATCTCTGGGGGTGGCAGCGCAGGCACCCACCTACCTTCACCTCCACCCAGGCCTCTTGCCTCACAGACAGGACCACAGCCCTCCTGGGGGGTGGCGGGTGGGGTCAGGTTAGGGGAGGCGTGGGGGCTGCGGCTGTGACCGGGAAGTCGAGGTCAGGCTGCGGTGTGGTGAACACCAGGCCGTGGCCAGCACTGCCAGGGGACCCACCGTCTGGGTCCATGTTAAGGCTGGAGGTTGTGGGCTCAAGACAGGCCAGTTCTGGGCTCCTGTGGACCCCTCTCTCCCCGCTCCACTCCTTGAAGCCAGGTGGTCACACACAAGGACTCTGGACCAGGCCTGTTCTGCACTTGCTCTGCTGCCCTGGCTCTCACCCTCGCTGCTCCCTCCAGCCTCCCTCGCCCCTGCCCAGGACCCCATCTCCTCCAGGGCTGGGCCTGGCCTTTCCCCTGGGGTGCAGGGACCTGGGGCAGCAGCTCTGGGTGGGGAGGATGAGGCTAAAGGCAAGCGTGGGGCGGCGAGGCAGGAAGCTGCCTGGGCTGGGGTTTTCCTGAACTCCTGTCAGACCGCAGCTCATGGCCACCTGATCCAATCCTGGGGGGTCACAAGGCTCTCACTGCCCTGGACGCAGGCGGGGGTGGGCTGGGGGGGGTCTTGAGTGTGCCCCAGTGTGCGGGGTCTCAGCGGGGACAGGCCCGCGGGCCCCACTGCTGGCCACGCTCTGCATTCCCCGGGTCGCTGGGGGGCGGCCTGGGACAAATGAGCCGTCGTGAAGACGGATTCAGTGGCTGATAATGTGAGACAGGGACGGCACCAGGGTGCGTGTTGACATTCATGTCAGACAAGCTGTGCCTTGCTTTCAGGTCCCTTCAGATCTTCAGAGGAGTGGAAAGGGAAGAGAGGGACATAGGAGAGAGATGACCACCCGGCGGTCACTCCCTTGAACTTCACAGATTGTGACTCCACCTCATTTCCTCTTGCCTGGCCCCAGCTCCACCCACCCCCAGAGGCTGTTCTGAGGTCCCCCAAAGGAGTCAGAGCAGGGCAATCTGGCTCTTCCTGAACCCCAGGGCCCCGGGGCTCCCTGGCAGGCAGCTTAGTTGCAGGCAGCGGTTTGCTGGGGACAGAATTTGGGACAGCTGAGCTGTGGGAATAGGCAAGGACGTGGTCCACACCTCTGGGCTCGGGCAGGGTCCCCAGCCCTGCCACCCTGTACCCTGGAGGAGCAAGGCCGGAGCCCTGAGTACTCACAAACACCTCGATGGTGACAGGGACTGTGCTGTTGAGAGGGGGGCTGCCGGCGTCCTTGGCCATGACTGTCAGGTATATCAGCCCATTGGGTATCTGCTCGTAATCCAGGGGGCGGCTCACGCTGATCACTGAAACGGCAGGAGCAGCCCCCTGTAGGCAGGCTTTGGATGCCCAGCCAGCCAGGGCTCCCCTCAGGCAGAGAAGGGACAACCGGTGTGACCCTGGCCAGCTCTCCTGGGTTTCCTCTCTGGCCTCTGAGCATCTGGAGCCTCCTGGTCATCACTTTGATTTACTGACTTGCTGATGTGCAGCAGGCACCGTGCTGAACTCACTGGGTGAAAACTGTGATGATAACTGTGATAACTGTTCTTCACTTTACAGATGGAGAAACCAGACAGAGAGGTTCAGTGACTTGCCCAGGGTCACACAGCCAGCAACAACACAGAGCCAGGATATGATCCTAGATTTGGCCAAATCCAGAGTCCAGCAGGCTCCACTGTCTACCTGTCTGTCTCCCTCATTCCCCTGGCACTTTTCATTTTGCATTTTCCCCATTGGTCACACTCTCTAGCCTCCTCCCAGTGGCCAGTCCGCCCCCCACCACACCCCATAAGCACAGAATTCACCATTCATTGCCCAATACTGGGGTGCCAGGAAGGGCTTGGCAGTGGGGTGCAGATGGCAGTGTTGTCCTTGGTCTCCCCTGGCCTGTCTCACTTGTGGGGAGAGACCACGAGGAGAGACTTGCAGGGGGTCAAGAGAGAGGCCTCAGTTCTCAAGTTTCCCCCCACGGCAGAGCCTGAACCCTGGGGTTACTCTCTCGTGCTAAGTCACCGATTCTCAACTTGGCAGGGGCGGGTGCGTGTCTTGGCTTGGAAGTGGGCCAGGTCACCTGCAGAGCCCTGACCACAGTGTCCAATGGCACTTTCTGTTGGGACATGGGGCACAGAGTGCTGGCTCACTGGTCAGATCTGAGGGTTCCTCTGGCGGGAGGGTGAGTGCAGGCCTGGTACTTTCCCTTTGTCAACAGGGACTTCAGATGTTGGGGAGAGCCCTGGGCTGGGCATTTCCTGTGACCGCACGTCCCTGTCACCACTGAGAGGCATGAGCGGGGACCAGGGGCGTCCAAGGCACGGGTGCATTCTGCCAGGGAAGGCCTGACCCAGCCCCAGCACTCGGGAGCGTTCCTGCAGAGGAGGCTTCTCGTGGGGACTCAGAGCCGGCCAGAGGGAGGGGGGGGCAGAGGCAGGGAGAGGGCCTTCCCGGCAGGAGGAACACGGAGGTGGCCAGCGCGAGGGCAGAGGGTGTCCAGGGGTTCAGAGAGGCTGAATTCTGGTCAGGGTGGGGGCATCTGCTGAGCTACCAGGCTGGAGAGGCAACCAAGAGCCAGACCACACAGGGACCCGAGTGCCAAGCTGGTGACCTCAGGCAAGTGACACCCGCCTCTCGGCCTCAGCTGCCTCATCTACAAAGCAAGGTGGCCTTGCTCGCTCTTGGGATCTTGGGTCTTGAAGTTGCTGCTGCTGTTCCTGCTACCAGGGCCCTAGGGACAAGGACGCACTGTGGTCCAGGCAGGGCGGGTCCAGGGTGGGAACTGTGCTGGGGTCAGGTAAAGAAGGGGGGCTGCCCGCGTCCTTGGCCATGTCCAGCCTGGGAAGGCTGTGAGGTGGCCCAGGACGGCCCGAGGGACGGGAGGCTCGGTCACAAGTCTCCCCCTATGGGTACAAAATAGGGGCCCCCACGGATTCCGGGATCTCCAGCCCAGGAACCAGAGAAGGCTCTGGCTGATGTGGGGCGGACCCTCTGGAAGGGTGACCGCTGGCCACATGCAGCTCCCCAGTGGGCAGGGCGTCAGGGAGCCCGAGCGCGCCCTTCCCAGGGAGAGGAGAGCCCAGCCCGCCCCCCAGGCCCGGGCGCCTACCTCCGTAGCCCTCGTACACGCTGATGTCAAAGTAGCTGCCGAAGGCGGAGGCGTTGACGATGCTGTAGGTGACCTGGTTGTTGGGGGGCGAGTCTTCATCTGTGGCCTGGAAGGAAGCGGGTGCACGGGGCCTTGTGAGTCCCAGGGCTGGACAGAGGGGACGGCTGGCCCCTCCCAGGGCTTCCTCTTCCTGTGGGTTATGTCCTGGCCCAGGACCCCAGGGGCCTGTGACCTTCAGCTGGACCCAGAGCATAGAGGCCTCCTGGGAAACCGAGAGGGCAGCTGCGGCCTGGGAGGAGGGCGGGAGGCCAGGGTTCCCGGGGTGCCTGCCAGGACCAGGGGCCACCCCCCACCCCACCCCATGCCTTCTCTGAGCTCCAGGCCGTGAGGGCTGCTGGGGAGGGGGCTGGGCGTGGTTTGTCCCCAGGGCCTCGGGAGCTGGTGGCCTGGTTCCCCCTGCAGTAGCACCAAGAGGAGGTGAAACTTGAAGGGAGGGGCCCAGCGGGAGGCGTTAGGTCACTGGGGGCCATCAGGATGCATTATTGTAACTCTGGAGGACCCTGGTGAGTGCCCCCAGAACGAGTTTCTATAAGAAAGCGAGTCTGGCTTCTGAATCTCTCATTTCCTGTCTGAACATCGGATTGCTCGCCTTGCAGGGCTCCCGCCATGGTGCCCTCCATCCTGTTGGGATGATCCGGGGGGCTTCACCAGAGGCTGACACAATGAGGCTCATACTTTCAACCCTCAAAACTGGGAGCTCAACAAAATTCTTTTCTTTATAAAGTACTCAGCTCTGGGCATTTTATTACGGCAACATAAATGGACTAAGAGCAGGGCCCTGGTGCTGTGTGTCCCATCACTGCCCTCATGCCCACCGTCATTTCTTATTTCATTGCTGCCTGCCCGGCTTGGACCACCGACTTCCAGTAGGCAGGACCCTGTGTTTCTCAATTGCTGCTAGGTGTACCCGGAGTGTGGCACAGTGCAGACACGAGACAGATATCTAACAGACGCATGCTGCGTGGAACAAAGAGGGAGGAAGGCCCTGCGGATCCTGCTCCCCTTTGACCATCTTCTGGAGTGTCGCAATGTATCAGCTTCTTTCCTGATTGTCCTCGATCCCAGAGACCCTCCCACACTCTGAGCAGGCGGGGGTCTGACGGGAAGTTCTGGCATACTGGGTGGGCTCCTGCTCTTTGCATGCTCCCAGGCCTGCCCTCCCTTGTCTTCACCCTTGGAGGCTTTGGGGACAGGTTCCAATGGAGGAACAGGGTCCTGTCACTTTGGGCAGGCAGTGTGAGAAAGCAGCATGGGACATTCAGCGTGGACCTGGCTGAAGTCACTGAAGCATGGCAGGGCCCCACTGGTGGACACTTGCAGCGTATCCCTCCTCTGGTCTGGCCCTGCTTCTCCGTGAGTGGCCATGTCTTCTGGGCCTCTCCCTTCCTGCTTCCCCTTTGGTGAACTGGGCCACACCCCGTGGTGCCTGTGGCTCTGCCCGCTGCTGAAAGGCTCCGAAGGAGGTCCTTCCACAGGACCTGCTGCCCACTCCCCTGGCCACGTCTTTGCCAGGGACATGGGGCATCCTTTTGCTAAATGGTGGCCAGAAATTCAAGCTGTGACAGACACTATGAGCATGGCCCCCCTTGGTCACCAGGGACAGGAGGTGATGCTCAGAGAAGCCCTGACACAGTCCAAGAATCAGACCCCGGACCTTGGTGCCCGGAGGTCGGTGTGGCTCTCGGTGGTTTCTGCAGGGAGGTGGCCGAGGAGCGTGGGCGCAGGCCCAGGGAGCGCCCAGGGCACTTACCCGGAGCCGCACCAGCTGCGTGACCGAGGGCTCGTTCTCCCTCAGGGCCCCGACGTAGGCGTCCTTCTGGAAGGTGGGCACGTTGTCGTTGACGTCCAGCACGTTGATCCTGACCCGGCCTGTGGTCTCCTCGCCGCCCCCGTCCCGGGCGATGACGGTCAAGGTGAAGCGCTGGATGAGCTCATAGTCCAGCCGGGCGATCAGCATGATGAGTCCCGTGTCCTTGTCCAGGGAGAACCTGGCGGGGGAGGAGGGAGCGCCAAGGCGCCTGGATGGGAGCAGCCTCGCGGGCAACCACCCGCATTTGCCACGTCCCACCCGCGCTGTTGGACAGGGTGACAGGAAGGCGTCTGGGCTGCCTCGAGGGGGGGGGCAGGGGCACTGAGCAGGGTCCCGGGAAGGGCAGCGTGGGCAGCAGTGAGGTTGGGGGAAGTCAGGGGACTCCATCAGGGACATGCGGGCAGGAACCTCGGCCGCAGGAGTTGTCAGATGCTGGAGAGCCAGAGGCGGGCGACCGTCACCCCAGGGAGTTTTGTACCAAAATGCTCAAAAATGACAGCAAGTGTCCCACATGGGGAGGGAGGGTTGTCACCTCTTGGGAGCTGCCCCTGTGGTGAGGCACTGGGGGAGGGGCTGGCATTTGTCCCCTGGGGGAAGCAAGACCCAGGGCACAGTCCCTCCCACTGCCTCCTCTAAGGGTCCCCTGGAGGCTCAGGTGAGCTGTCCTGATCCACAGCCGCCGGTCACCAGGCCTGGAAGATCCCAGCTCAGGGACAGAGGAAGCACCAGCCCAGAAGATGGGAACCGGTGGAATCCAGGATGGGGGAGGAAGCCGCGTGGACACCCTGCGGCGGGGCCTGTGCCCGTGGCCACGCTGTTGCTCCTCCACACCAGGCCTCCACACAGTGTGGCCCAGGACGCTGCCCAGGGTCCCCCCTCTTGTCTGATCACTCGGACAGTGGGGAGTCCACCTGAGCTGACCGTCTTTGTTCCTTCCTTCTTCTCTCAAGTGCAGCAGATCCCTCGTTTTTAGACGCAGACCTGCCCCCTGAATTCACCGTGGCCTTTGACCATGTCAACAAGGAGGGGCTTCCCCTGGCTCGGAGCAACTGCAGGTGAGGGGAAGAGGTGGCCAGGGACCAGGCCAGTACTGTGTCCCCATGATGGGCAAGGCTGGCCCTGGTCAGGCAGTGAGGCTAGGAACCCACCCAAGGGCTGCAGATGGATGCTGTGTGTCCTAGCGGTGAAGATCGTGTGCAGAGAGGCCTGGCCTGGTGCCTGCCTGCTGTGTGACTTTGGGAAGGTGAGAACCTCTCTGAGCTGCATTTGTGAAGTGGAAGTGATAATAGTGGCCAAGCACCAAGTGCCTCCAGCATTTAGCTGTGAGGGTGACACAGGTGATGCATAGGCGCAGTGCCTGGAGTTGGAGCTCCTAGGGCTGCTGCTGCTAGTGGTGGCCACGGGGTGCGATCATTCGTGCTTCAAAGCCCTCACACACAGTCTCCTCCAATCCCAAAACTGAACTTTTTTTTTTTTTTGGTACTGGGGATGGAACCAGAGGTGATCTACCACTGGACTACACTCCAGCCTTTTTTTTTTTTGAGTCAGGGTCTCACTATATAGCAGAGGCTGGCCTCAAATTTGCGATCCTCCTGCCTCAGCCTCCCAAGTCACTGGGATTATAGATGTGTGCCACCACACCCTGCTAAAGGCTATCATTTGAGAAACTATGTCCCAGATAGTTTAGGAAACTTGACTAACTGTACTGTGCTGGGCACTCAGGGACGAACCAGCAACAATGTCCCTGGGTTCTGACTCCCAGTCCAGTGCTCCAGCTGCTGGGCCTAGCAAAACCCTTGGGCACTGGAAAGTCTGCTGGACCCTGTGAGTGGTGGGGGCCACTGCAGAGGAAGTGGGGGCGGGTCTCACCTGTCAGGGTCATCACTGAAGAAGTAGCTGACCTCTCCGAAGGTGCCCACGTCATTGTCGGTTGCCTGCAGGGGGACAGGAAGTGGTGACTTTCAGGCCCACCTGGGTCTCCTGGCCATGCCAGGAAAGGGCCTCGGGAACCCCTTTCTCCCACCCCACTTCTGGCCCGCAGACTTCTAGAGCCATGCTGTTCGCTCAGGCGGTCACCAGCCACCAATGGCTGCTGAACTGTGTACCGGAGAGCACAGTTCCAGGGGGCCTGTCCCCCCGAAATCTGTGTGAGTCCCCCTCTCGGGCCAGGCTGGGCAGGCGGATCCCCTGCAATTGCTGGGGGTGGGGCGTGGGAGACCCTAGACCTGTCCCCAGGCACAACCTGTAGGTTGGCCAACGTCCCAAACAAAGGTGGGCATCGTTCAGCGCCTGGTGGGGCCCTGCATGTGTGCTGCCCAGGGGGGCCTAGGAGGGTTCCTGTCCTGCCCTTTGACCCCAGGAGTGACCCACCACACAGGGCGGCTTTCGCCTGCTGGCAGCCTACTCTCCCCACACAGGCCCCGCCCACCTCTGCCATCCTCTCTGGCTCCTCCCCCATGGAACACGGGGACTCAGTTCCAGCTGCTACCCCACCCGGCCACAGGGATGGCCTGGGGGTGGCCCTTGACCACTGTGGGTCCGGCAGAATCCTCCATCTAGATCCTTCTCATTGTTGCTGGGGACAAACACTTTTCTCCGGAGTGAAGCTGGGTGCCATGATGTTTGGGAGAGCTGGCGACGGGAAGCCTGAATCCTGGCGGTTTTAGCGTCCAGAGTCTGCTGTCCCTTCCCGCCCGCAGCTTGGTCTGTGAGTCCATCAAGACCTCTACTTATCCCACCCCTCAGCATATACCCAAAGGACTTAAAATCAGCATCCCACAGGGACGGAGCCACATCAATGTTCACAGCAGCTCAATTCACAATAGCTAAACTGTGGAACCAGCCTAGGTGCCCTTCAACAGACGAATGGATAAAGAAACTGTGGTACATATACACAACGGAATATTACTCAGCCACAAAGAAGAATGAAATTATGACATTTACTGGTAACTGGATGGAGCTGGAGACTATCATGCTAAGTGAAATAAGCCAATCCCCAAAACCCAAAGGCCAAAGGTCCTCTCTGAATGTGGATGCTGACTCACAATGGGGAGAGAGGATAGATGTTCAGTGGGAATGGTGGGAAGGGAGGGGATGGGAATGGGAAAGACAGTAGACTGAATCAGATATAACTCTCCTGTGTTCACGTATGAGTACACCACCAGTGAGATTCCACATCATGTTCCACCACGAGGATGGGAAGTTAGACTCCACGTATGTATGATATGCCCAAATCACTCTCTGTCATGTATAACTAAAAAGAACAAATAAAAAAATTAAACAAAAAGACTTCTTTACCCAGACTAGACCAAGTGGAGTGTCAGTGACTTACAGTCTAAGGGACCAGAGGGAGCGAGCCCAGCCTGATACTGACAACAGACGGTCACATCGGCAGCCTGTTCCACTCTGTGACCTTTTATGTTTTCAAAGAACATCCTGTTTACGGGGACCACCACCCATGTGCCGAGGTCTGACATTCCACCCATCTCCCAGGTCGCAGAACTGAGGCCAGACGGGGGAGGCCTGCAGTAACCCGTCACCCCTCTAGGTGGCGAGCAGGTCGGGAGCAAAGTGAGCCTCCTCTCTCTGCCTGGGCTCCTCCTTCAGGCCACCAGGGAGACCCCCCTCTCCCCTTTCCTCAGAAGACAGGGGTTCTGCGGTGATGCCGGGTGGCCTTTGTGGCTCTGACTATGGCGTCTGTCTCCCCGGCGTGGCTGGAATCCACAGGACGGGCTACGGGACACCCACTCGCTCATTCATTGGATCATACACTCCGAGTGGGGCATGGTTCTAGAGGTGACCCCTGCTCCCTTCCCAGGCCGCTGCCCTGGAGCCTGACAAAGTGCTGCCTGCCACCAGAGGCCTGGAGGGAAAGGCCTGGCGTGACCTTGGGGCCACGAACGTCGGTTTTGCACCGACCATTTCTCCGAGAGATCACGCGTGGATAGAGGTTTTGTGGCTAAAAATATACTTTAATACCTTTCTACTAAATATTTTCTGAGGCTCTTTTTAAAAGCCTCTCGATTCCAGGAAATCTATTAAATTCTATGTTCTTTATAATAAACCTGAATTTTTATGAAAAAGCTCATTTGTGTTTCATATATTCAGTTCAGGAAGGCAGATCCCTGAATAATATATTTATATTCCAAATGAACAAAATGGGGAAGAAATGTTTATAAGGGTTCAGATCCGGGTGATGTGGAGAACGCCACTCTTCACAAAGGGGCCCTCTCCGGGGCCTCTGGGCTGCCTGCGTCCACAGAACTGCCTCTTGAACCCTGTTTCCACGCATTGTCCCCATGGATTTAGCTCCTGTAGACTGTGTGAAGATAGACCTTTGTCCCCGCGCCGCCTGGTCAGGCTCAGAGTTCACCGCAGGTCCTCAGGACCCTCACTGAACACACGAGAAGGCGGACCACAGGCAGTGGAGGCCACCCCAAGGTGTCTTGCTTCCTGTTGAGTCAGCTTGGGACTGTCCCCACATGCTGGCTCCCCGAGGGGCCTCCCGCTGCCCTGGGTCACTCGGCAATGACAGCTACGTTGCCGTCTATGGAACACCTTATACGTCTCATTTTTTTTTCCTTCTCACAGGTAGCGGTATGAGCACCAATTTACAGATGGCAAAACTGAGGCACAGGGAGAAGGGCTCACCCGGGCTCTATGGGTTGCTGCCTCTCAACCAAGAGGACGTGTCCTCAGCAGGCGGGGAGCTGGTTATTCCAGGGGAGGGGAGACCCAAGCTCCCCATGAAACCCACCTCCCTTCTCCCCTCCAGGGACCTGCCCAGCTCCCAGTCTCCCTGACAAATCAGGCTCGTCCGTGACACATGGGGGCAGCTGCTCCTGGTCTGCAAAGAGGAGACGTCACCTAAGTCTGACAGGGTGGGGGACCAGCAGACAGGCCAGGAAGTGAGCGACCACCAAGTCACTAAGCTAACTGCTGGCCCAGGGAGCAAAGAGTCCCCTGGCCGGCTGGCTCCCCAGGTTGTCCCCGCCTTCTGTAGGACTGACTGGCAGGAGCTTTCCGAGGTGCAGGGCAACACACGCAGGTATTAGATACCGAAGAAACCAGCGGAGTAAAAATGACACCCCAAGGTGTCTGCTTCCTGTTGAGTCAGCTTGGGACTGTCCCCACATGTCCCCACATGCTGCCTCCCGTGAGACCCAAAGCCTTGTTCCTGCACGACTGTGTTTCTGTCTTCTTTTTGGGAAACGTGAGAAGCTCTATGGGACAACAATGTTATCTCTGGTGACCCAGTGGGACCCCCTTTGAGGGGTCCCCACAGGTGAGCCCTGGCTGTGGAGGCTGTTGGCGTCTGCCAGAGCGATGGGTTTGGAGTCCTCAGAACCCACAGGCTTGGATCTGGTGTGAGGTCCTCTCACAGGGACAGTGCTATGCAGGGACCTGGTCTGTGGGTTTCCCTTTCTGGCAGCTAGCTCTGTTCTTCTGGCTTCAGGGTGGCTTGGGGTTTGGTCTCTCTTTTTAACTTTCATTTTGGTGGAGGCAAGGCCTGGCTCCTACGTGCCTCTGAGGGGCACTTGAGCCACAGGTGATCCCCGCGTCCCTCACGGTGTTGTCCTCCCTGAGCCCCAGTCAGGAGTCTGAGCCTCCTTGTGTGAGGGGACAGCAGGTGACTTCCGTTCCCTCTGCAGTCATGGCAACTGGCATCGTTAGCAGCAGCACCCACGCCTCCTTGGGCATCTCTGCAGTCTCCGATGCTCGGCCATCCCAGGGCCAGGCTGCTGTCCCCTCTGCCAGGGCCACTGCCGCTGAGCACAGAGGTCCTGGTCCTTCCTCTCCCTGGAGCCCCTGGACTTTGACTGTCCTTGTCTTTACCCTGAGATTTACAACGCAGCCTCTGGGAATCTGTGGTCACCTGGAGCAGGCGGACAGCTTGATTTTGTCCCTAGGGCCAAGGTGACCATCCCTGATCTTTAGGTCTCGTTCTCTGTTCTTTTTTGAAAAGAGTTCCTAGTCCTGTTTAGTGGGCTTTTGACCTATCGGGGGTTTGTGCACCCCGAGCTCTGCGTCCTCCTCCAGATCCCGATGACTGGGTATCCGTTCCAAAAGCTTCCCCTCCAGGATGCCCACTCATTAACTGGACGATATTTAAGTTGACTGGGCTGAGAAGAGAAAGGTTGATATTTTTACGTAATGTTGCCTGACCCCTGGGCAAACTAGGGGACCAAGAACGAGGATCAGTTAATAGATCACTTAACTACAACACTCGGTTGATCTTTTCTGCAAGAGAGAAGAGAAACGGGGACATCACTGTCCAGGCTCAGACATCCATGGCTTTGCACCAACAGGAAAAGCAGGAAAACCCGCCACACATGTGTTATTAAAGGTACTGAACCAACAGCATGGAGACTGCAGTTGCAGAGGGTTGTTGCCTCTAAAACTTTCTTTTGATACCAGGGACTGAACCTAAGGGCGCTTAACCAATGAGCCACACCCCCAGCCTTTCTTCTTCTCCTCCCCCTCCTCCCCCTCCTCCCCCTCCTCCCCCTCCTCCCCCTCCTCCCCCTCCTCCCCCTCCTCCTCCTCCTTCTTCTTCTTCTTCTTCTTCTTCTTCTTCTTCTTCTTCTTCTTCTTGAGACCAGGGTCTTGCTAAGTTGCTGAGGTTGGCCTTGAACTTTCAGTCCTCCTGCCTCAGCCTCCTGAGCCTCTGGGATTACTTGTGTGTGTGTGCTTGGCTAAGATTTGACCGTTTTTCAGAAAATCCTGATGAATTTCTTAAAGGGAGCCTAGCCTCACTTTTATCTGAACGTGGAGAGATGTGCTGCTCCCCTGACGAAAAGGAACGTGTCCTTAAGAAAGCAGAAGTGATGGATGGAACGGCAAGGGGTGCTCGCCAGCCCGGGGAAGCCAGGCTCCTTGGCAGCGGCATCCTGAGATGGAACAGATTTGACTGGGATGGCTCACCTAGTGACATGTGTGGCAGATGGGATGAAAAGATGTCTAATGACGCCGGTAAATGATGACAAGGTTAAGAGATAACTCAGGAAAAAGGAGCAGCCGCTGTCTGGGAATAGATGGTCAGATTCTCATAAGTGCAGGAAGGGGCGGGCGGGGGGCTTAATGGCCGTGTTTTGTGGCCCAGGCAGACCCCAATAGTCAGAGGAAACTGCAAAAGCTGGAGGTGGACCTCAGGCTCCCTGGGCGACCTTGGCAGGGCCTTTCAGGTGTGTAGCAGTCAGCGGTGGAGACAGGGCATGGGGCAAGGGGGGGGGGCAGCAGATCAGAGAAAAAGATGCTGTTTGGCTCCCCCAGGCTTGCAGACCACCAGAGACCTGGCCAGGAGCCCAGAGGGGCAGGGCCACGCAGGGTGCACACTGCTCCATGGGAGGACGGCGACAGGGTTGCCCTGACCACCCCAGAGGACCCCTCAGGAAACGCCCCACTCCCCACCCAAGCTCCTGTCTGGAAATGATCTGGAACAGCGAGAAGCCTGGGGACCCTCCGAGCTCCTCTGCTGCCACCAGACATCTGGATAGCTCAGGAGGAGCCCTGGTAACCTCCTGGTGGCCGGGCCCTGCAGAGCCACCAGGGAACCTGCGGGAGACCTCAGGCTTCCCTTCAAAGGAGCTGTAACCAGCACCACGGGATGGAGCAGGTGTCCCTCCCGCTCTGCTGGCGCGTGTCACAGGCCTGGAGGCTTTGTCTGAACATGGATCCAGTTCTAGGGCACAAAGCCCGCCCTGCGGGACCCATCTTTCTAGGAGACTGCCACTGTGGCCCTCTCTTCCACCTCGGCCTTCCCTCTCCCCTACGTGGTCCTGGGTGGGCCACGGTGACTGTTTCTCTGGACTGTGTGTCAACTTTTGCCAGCTGTTGCTTTTCTCAGCTGCCCGTCAGGAACGCCCTTCAACTCACACAAGGACGGTCCAGGGTGTTTTGCAAGCTGACCCTTCACCCCAGCTTCCAACTGAAAGAAAACATTTGAATGACAACTAGAACAAAGACCCCCAGCCACTGGGCTTGGCTGCCAGGTGCTCCCCGGCCTTCTTTAAGGCTGACAGTCGGGGCCTTCCGAGTTGTAGGGGTGACACCAAATCCCCGATAGCGACCTCTGCTGTTCAACAGAGTAAAGATGACTCCCAAGGAGGGGACCTGAGGTGACAGTGGTGCCTGAGGACACCTGGTGAAGGACAGCCAGGCCCCCTGAGGCTCCACCTGTGTGTGAGGACGTCACTAGGCCAGGTCCCGGCCACCCTGGGAACACAGTGGAACCTGGTCCTCTCGCTTCCTGTCCAGTCAGCCTGGGAGGGTGTCCCCACCTGCTGCCTCCTCAGAACAAAAGCCCTGTCCCTGTATCACTGTGCGTTCATCTAAGTCTTGTCTCTGGGAAACACGGGGACCTGCAAGGGCGGGGGACAGAGGACCTGATGGTGAGGAGCCCTGGTCACTGTGGGGCATCCTGGCCTCAGCCTCTTCCCCAAAGGCCAGGTGAGGGGGAGCTGTGAGGGCAGGAGCGTGGCCAGGCTCCCTGCTGGCACAGACCATGCCCAGCCCCGGAGAGATGTCCCCAACTGAAGAATGAATGAGCAGAACCTAGTTAGAAGGTGGAGGGAACAGAGAAAAAAGGGACAGGCAGAGAGATTCCAAAGGAAGGGGAGGAGGGGAACATGGCGGGGGAGGGGAAGGGGAGGGGGAATGCAGTCCTGTCCCAGGGAGATCCCACATGGACCCTGCCTGGGGACAGCCCTTGAAATCTGGTGCTGGGCAGACTTGCACTGGGACTATCAGGGCGGGAGGACCCTTTATCCAGTCCCCTTTACCCTGGAGCCTGGGGCCTGGTGCAGTTGAGGCCCAGGGTGATTTGGTGGTAACCCCCTGGGGGACACCATGGGTCTGTCACAGAGCACAGCAAGTGCTGTTTCTACCCCCAAGCCCTGTCCTCTCCCCCCAGGTGGGAATGTCTGTCCCCGGGGGCCTCTCGCTGCCCACTCAGCCCTCTGATGCCGACCAGGGAAGATTTGCAGGTCCTTTGGTGCCACCATCTAATGGCTTTATGAAATATCTATATCCAGTAAAGAGGAGCCGCCGAGCTCTTCCTTCCAAATGCAGGAAGCAGAATAAAAAGGCGAGAAACTGCCTCTGTGCCCGGCCATGAGGTCCCCCACCCCCAGCCCCCAGCTCTGCCAGGCCAGTGCAGGGCTTCGGGCTGGCTGGGGAGGAGCCTGCCCTCGGGGACCACCCCTCCTGTACACACAGCTGGGCCCTGTACCCCAGCCTTGACTCAGACCCGAAGGGACCACATGGACCCTCACCTGGATCAAGATTCCCCCTTCCTGCCTGGCCCACCCCCTCCCATCCCCCAGACCCTCAGCTGCCCACTCAGAACTCCCTGCGGGCTGGGTCCCCGAGGGCAGGGTGGGCTCTTGCTGACTGACGTGCTCTAAGCCTAGTACAGGGCCGGACAGGCACCTACGGCTCTGTCATCTACAGCTACATCTGTACCCAACCCACACGGCACGTAGGAACGAACAGGTTTGTTTCACTGTGGCCACAGGTAGGTGCTTCCAACCCCTCCCCCACTGCCTTTTACCAACCAGGGAACGGGAGCCCCAGGGATGCTAAGTAAACTGTCCAAGGCTCACCGCTGGCAAGGCGCACAGCGGACTTTACAATCCCCAGCTTTAAAAGTCATTTGGCTGAGGCAGGAGGATCGTGTGTTCAAAGCCAGCCTCAGCCACTTAGTGAGGCACTAAGCAACTCAGGGAGACCCTGTCACTAATAAAATACAAAGTAGGGCTGGGGATGGGGCTCAGCGGTTGAGTGGCCCTGGGTTCAGTCCCTGGTACGCCCCTCCTCCAAAAAATGTCATCTGGGGCCTTGTGGGTCACAGGCCCCTGAGCACTGCTGTCCAATGACATGGGGGGGGACACAGCTCCACATCGCCACCTGGCCCACCAGCCCCAACCTGGCACTCTGCTACCCACCCACTGTCCTGCCTCATCCAGGCAGGGGTGGCCACTGGCTCTGGGTGTCCCTCTGCTTGCTATGACACTTGGTCAACAGCCTCATTCCCAAGACAAGCTTGTGGCCAAGCCCCTGAAAGTCCAGCAGACACACAGTGGCAGGTGGACAGCGGCTCACATTGGGAAGGAGGGTTCTTCATGCACGAACACCCACTTCCCCCTAGGAAAGAGCACGTCTGTCACCCTACAGGGTGACTTCTGAGGCCTCAGTCCCAGCAGGTGTCTACAGGGATGGGCCAGGGCTGGCCCCGCTGGGCATGCTGGGTGGCTCTCATATCACACCTGGCAACTCTAGGAAATGCCAAAGCACTGGTTCCAGGCGAACATTTCATTCTGCTCCAGGGTCCTCCCTCTGGTCCCTCTGTGTCCCCTCCACCACCACAGTACGGCTCCCCCAGGCGCGGGGTTGCTCACACAGACACATTTTCTTAGTTGACAAAGGTCTCCTAAGAGGCCCAGGGATAAGCAGTCAAAATGGCTAAAACAATCACAGCCTCTGTTCAAAAATATTCAATGGCTCCCCATTACCTTCTGAATTAAGTCTAGACCAATACCCCGGGTCCAGGCTGACCCCAGCCCACAGGCCTTTGGGTTCCTGTAGCTGCACCTTCCCTGGCGCCCCCTAGCTGCCCTCTCCTGCCTAGCCCATCCTCTCATGCCATAACCACTTCCCAAACCCCGCTGCACCCTCAGGGCCCATCCTAAATGCCCCTCCCTCTGAGAGCTCCCTGACCACCTGCTGGTCCTGACCTAGGAGCCCCTCACTAAACCCCTCCTACAGCACACAGCGCCGTCTGTGCTCCCGAAATCTGCCTGTGGGTGTCCCACGTTGACCCCATGGAGAAGTCTGCGTCTAACCAGCCTTGCACCCTATGCTGTGCCTGCAGTGGGCGCAGGCTCTTGCCCAGTTGAGCAAACTCTGTGGTTCCCATTCCCATCCCCCTGTGGGGCTGCTGCCCCCATCAGAAGGCCCACAGTGGGCAGTGGGCAGCCACTGGGCAGCTCAGGTTGCCCGGGGGCAATGCTGGGCTCCTCCGCATCTCCCGAGCTTGGAGCTCTTACCAAAGTCCCTGAGGACAAAACTGGAGGCAGAAGGAGGGCCTCACCCAATGTCCCCCAGGTGGAGAAGAGTGGCCTGGAGGGACAGGTGGAAGACGCCTGGCACCCTGAAAACTGGCTGAGAGCAGCTGGACACTCGCTCAGTCACAGTCAGTAAATACTTTTTTGAATTTTTTTTTAATTTAACCAGGGATTGAACCCGGGCATTTAACCCCTGAGCCACATCCCCGCCCAGGGCCTCGCTGAGTGGCTTAGGGCCCTGCTAAGTTGCTGAGGCTGGCTTTGAACTCACCATCCTCCTGCCTCAGCCTCCGGAGCTTTTCCAATGGGCCAGCTACTCTCCCAGGGACCAAAGTGACCACCATAGGCACGGCAAGTCATTGCTGGAAGGTGACTTGCAATCGGAACAGGGAGACAGACAATCAGGGAGAGAAATAACTGAGTCCTGTCATTTCGGACAGTGGGAAGAACTATGGGGACATAAGGTGGAGCCGGGCTGGAAGGGGCCACATGGCCAGCTCAGACTGGCGTGCCCAGGAGCAGAGCAAGGTGTGAGGGGTCTCTGGGGCAGTTGCTGGTGGGGTACCAGGAGCTGGGCACCCTGGCGAGAACTGCATGGCTGGTCATGAGGCCTAGGGGGACTTGGGGGGCCCTGTCTCTCCTTCATCCTCCCTTAGTGGTGGTGCCTACAGCCCAGGAGGACAGGGGCCGGTCAGTGTCCGCCTGTGGCCAGCACCTGTTCCTGCCACCCGCGTGTGGGGAGAGAGGGAGCCTGACTTACAAAGCATCCCTCTGGTTCCTGCTCCTCCCCAGCGTGGGCATCAGCGGCAAAACTAATTCCCTCATTTGGGCCTTCACAATTGCGTGTGGAGGGCCTGCCTCTGAGATGGACGTGCTGGCACAAGTGTAATTTTCTTCTGGTCACAAAGAGGAAAAGGAAAAACTAAACACGCACGGGGGGGGGGGGGGGAATTCCAAGGGTTAAGACAAGGTGAGCGGAGGCGGCAGGCGATGGCCACCTTCCTTCTGGATGGACCAGGCCCAAGTCAGAAGTGCTAATCTTTTCCTCCAGGCCACAGCAGAGAAGAGTAAGAGGGGGACCCCTGCCGGTTTCTTTTGAGCACTTAACTCCATGCCATCAAATCCACCAAGCATTTCCCGCACTTTGTTTCATTCCGTCTTCCCAACAGCTCTCTGGCACCAACACCCATACTGTCCCCATTCTACAGATGAAGGAGGGAACTAGGGCTCAGAGAGGCCAACCGACTTATCCAGGGACGAACAGCCACAGTGCTGGGACAGGAAACCATCACTGCCAACTCCAAGGCAGGCAACTTTTTTTTTTTTTTTAATTGAAATAGGGTCTTGCTATGATGGCTTGGCTGGCCTTGAACTCAAGCGATCCTCCCATCTCAGCCTCCTGAGTGCTGGGCTACAGGTGCACACCCATAAGCCTGGCAAGTCATGTGCTGCCAGCCACCCCACCCCAGCTCCTTCCACGGGGGAGGGGGTCCTCCTGCAGTTTGAGAGCTCCAGAGGGACCCCCCAGGGAAGTCCCTCTTGCCCCAGTGGCTCTGCCCCCTGCCTCTACCTGGGGAGGGTGGGCTATAGGTGAAGTCTCTGCTTGCCCAGGAAGCCCCTCAGCGAGACCCACAGAAACTCAAATAAGGGCGTTTCACAGACCCTCAAAGAAGGACCCTGCTCCCTCTTGCTCAGGGCCCGTCTTGGAGGTGAAGTGGTCAGCCCAGTCACGGGCTGAAGGACGGGGCAGCACAACTGCCCCAGACACGGCTGCCACGGCCCTCTGCCCTCTGATGCCCGTCCCAATGGCCACGCCCCTCAGTGACCACCGTTCCCACAGGGGCAGGGCCTCCTGTCTCTTGGTCCTTTCCCCAGGAGCGCTCTTTTTGTCCCGCCCGTCTTGGTGACCCAGTCCCCACACCCCACCACCACCTCACAGGGCACGTGCCAACACTGTCCCCAGGCACCTCTGCAGCCTGTCCCTGTACCTCACTGGTGCCCCTTATCTTGGTCTTGTAGACGTCCATCTACTGAGCCAGGCCTTAGGTCCCCATGGACTCCCACCTGCTGGTGGCCTTCCCCTCAATCTCCTCCAAACACAGCCCTGAGATCCCTGACCCCTTCCCTGTGGGGACGGACGCCCTCCACTCTCAAGGAACTCACTCCCCACCTGACAGTCCGTCCTGCACCTTCTCTCTTCCTGTGTCCTCACACACGCCTGCGCGCGCGCGCGCGCGCGCACACACACACACACACACACACACACACGCAGCCTCAGTACCTCCCTGCATCCTTACTCCTGCCCACGTGCTCTTCCAGAAACTTTCTATGGTTCAGGCAGAATCCCCCGAGTCCCTCCCAGAGCCGGCCCCCATTACACACTCACACACAGACACACGTGCACACTCACACCACGCTCGGCCCCCAGCACCCCTCCCCACCCCGTCTCAGCCCTCGTGGTGCCCTCGGCACCCCCTTGCCAGTCACCTGGGTGTCTCTGCCCCTGGCAGGGCAGGCTGGCAGGTACATGCTCGGTCCCTGCCACCAGCACCTGCACCCCCGTCATGCATGCGTGCCCGGACGCCCCACGCGGGGGGCTTCTGCTCTGAAGCAAGGCGGGCCCAGCTGCCTCCTCAGCAGCGCTGGGTCCCGGGAACTGAGGCAGCGGCAGGCGGCGGAGAGGAGTTCTGCTCCCATGCACAGATCCCGGAGAAGGGCAGCGGGACAATTTGTTCAGGAAACAATAGCATGTTCCACACGCCACGAGGATTGACGGAGCGGAAATTTACATGGGGATGCATTTTTAAACAGCTCATGAGCCCCGGTGCTGCGCTGGTGATCCCTTCCCCATTCATCATTGCGAGCCCCAGGACACCTGGAGCTGGGCTGGGCTGGATTCCACAGGAGGCACCTGGGAGCCCCAGGCCCCTTGGTCCTGCATCCCTCCAGGGGCCCCTGATCCTGCATCCTCCCGGGCTGCAGACAGGAATGTTCAGACGGAAGCTGGGGGCAGGAGGGTGGGTTTAGGTGAGTGAGGGTGAAGTGTGGCAGGACACTGCTGCTCTGAGCGCTTTGTGGGTGTTCCTGGGTGGCTGTGTCCCTGGCAGAACTGGGTGCCAGTGGCTGCAGGGAGAGGACCTGCCACTGGACTGTGAGATAAGAAGGCGAGTGATCCGAGGGGCCATGGTACCAGGGGGTGGGCAGTGGGGTACAGAAGGGGGGTGGGGGGATAAACATTCAGGAAAGCTCCTGGCGCCTGCTCTGGGCATCTGTGGGGCTGTGGAAGTGGGGCTGCTGACGAGGCTGGGTTGAAGGCTCAGAGCACACAGTAGGGTGCAGAAGCAGTTAGGAAAGGGTGAGACCCCACTGGGGACCTGGGAGGAGCAGCCATCACTGCATCGCCAGTGCCCATGGCAGACATGACTAGTGGATCACAGCACCGAGTGCACCCTGTCCTCGGGATCTCCGAGTCCCGCCCTCCTGGCGGCTGACGGCAGGTGGAACAGCATCACGCTCTCTGTTGGGCTCTCTGCTCCCGTGGGTGACCAGAGTGCTTCCCCCAGAGGGTGCCGAGCAAGAGCAAGACCAGCCACAACCGGCCTCAGAAAGGATTCCTGGCTAATCACAGAGCTGCAAACATGACGCTGCTGCTCCGCCCTCAGGGCCCCGCGGTGGACTTGGGTCAGCCCTGGGCCAGGGCCTGCGTGCTGCCCCCTGCCTCCCGAGCCATCTGCCAGCTCTGGTCCTGCTCTGGGCCAGCAGCCCAGCCTCTGCCCAGCTCTCCTCCTTGCCAAGTGCCCTGGTCCTGCCCCTCAGTCTTCAGGCCCCTCCGAGGTCATGGTGCTGTGGCCTGGCACTACACCAGGAGGGCTCGTCCCCAGATCTGCTGGGGCTGCGCTTCTCACCCAGCCCCCTCCACTGGCAGAATCCCACCCAGATTTGTCAACGCTCACCGATGGCGGTGCAGAGAACAGACCCCTGGGTGGAGAGCCTGTGCTGAGAGGAGGCCGAGCAGAGGCCGGGAGGTGCAGGACGGCTGGGCTCCGGGAGGCTGGAGCCCGGAACCCACAGGCCTGGCTGGTGGGTGGCCCGTGGGGAGGAGGCGGGGGTGTGGCAGGCGCAGAGGCCATGCTGTCTGCCCTTCTCCACTTGGACATTCACTTTCCAAGGTCAGGAACCTGCTTGCCTTGCTCCCCAGGGGTCCCCGCTCCTAAGCGGTGACTTGGGAGTGGTGATCATAGGTGGTGGCTTTTTAGCAGAGAAAAGTCAGGAGTCTCAGATCCTAAACCGAGGGCTTCTCAGGAGGAAGAACACCAGGGCGAAAAAGAAGGAGACAGCAAGGCAGGAGGTGCCCACTGGGATCTCACACATGCCCCAGAGGCTCGTGTATGGGAGGATGGGCTCCCAAACGGGCAGGGGTCAGAGGTGGGACTTCGGGGATGAAACTGGATCGTGAAGGCTCTGCTCTCATTAGTGGGTCAATCCACTAATGGGGTCATAACTGAATTAACTTTCAAATGGTGATGCAAACTGTGGAGGGTGGGGCTCAACTGGGGGAAAATGGTCACTAGAATGTGACCTGAGGGGTCTCTCCCGGGCCCTTCCTTTCTGATTGTTCTCTGGGAAGAGAGGAGGAAGAAGGAGAGAAAGGAGAAAGAGAGCAAGGGAAGAAACGGAGAATAAAGAAGGAAGAAGGGTGGAGGGACGACCACAGTGACTTCCACTCTGACCCTCGGTGTCCTTATCTGTAGGGTGGGGAGAACAGGGGCAGCCCCGTGGTGGGGCTGGGTTAAGGAGGTGCTGCCTGTGAGGTACTTCAGTTCCCCGGCACGTGGGAACTGCTCTCCCAGTAGAACAAGCTTTATGGTTCCTTCCTCCAATTCTAAGCATTTCCAAACACGCCTTGCCCTGGGCCTCCCACCTGCCTGGGCTGAGACAGACAGGGCCCTGTCCAGGTCAAGGTGAAGGGGCAGTGGCCTGAGGCCCTGCAGGAGGGTGCTCCAGCCCAGCCAGCCCAGCGCCAGGTGGGAACCTGTCAGTCCTACAGCTGGAGGAGGCTGACCTGTGCTGGGGGTGGGGGGGCGTCCCCAGGCTCTTCCTGCAGGTGCTGTGTTGATCTTCAGCTCCTGTCCCCCCTTTTTATTTCCCTTTACTTTAAAACCTGGAAATAAAAATTGATGGGGAACAAATTGCCCTGGCCAGCAGCTCTGTGCTCACAGGAGTCGTCCTGGGGAAGAACGCACCCTGTCAAGGGCTGTCAGGGGTGCAGCAGCCCCTGCAGTGCGCCTGAGGGTCCCCAGGGCCCCCTGCTGGGGAACTGCCTGGGGCAGGCGTGGGGTGCGACTATGGCCACTTGCTTGCCTGCCTGGTGAGGTGCTTGTCCTTAAACACTTGTCCTTAATCTTTAACCAGCAAGAGGAGTCATATTTTTCTCAGAGGAAAATCCTCAGCCAGATAATGGCTACAAAATGGTAACAGTAATTTACTCTATTTAGTCCTTCCTGAATTCCAGGCATTATTTTAAGAAATGTATATGTATTTGACACATTTAATCTCCACTCCTACTCTATGTGACAGGAACTAATACTATCCTCCCTTGATGGATGACACAATGAAGCTCAGAGAGGTTAAGCAACATTCTTGAAGTTGCACAGTAGTCCTGAGATTCTGTTATGAGCCAGACCTGAAGGTAGTTGATTTGCATAAGGCATTTCCTTTATTGTTGGTGATTGTTGGTTTTGTTTAACAAATTGCTGAGCACTTATGTGTTAGATGCACTTCAGTGTGTGTTTGTTTTTCTCCCCTTAGAGACTCGACATTGTCATTTTTCAGATGAGGAACTGAAGCCAGAGAGTTTCAGGAACTTGCTGAGGTCACTAAACTGAAGAGGAGGAGCCAGAATTTGAACTTGGGTCTGATTCAAGGCCAGAGCTCTTGATCCTTGGGCTGGGTTGACTGTCAGGATGCCTGCCCTGTCCTGGCTGGCCATATGGCTTGGATAGGTCACTCCGGTCCCTGTGCCTTGGTTTCCCTAACTGCATGAGAAATGGGCTCTCCAGCTCTGCCTTGGGACGCTGCGGTTCTGGTCCTGCTGGGCCAGAAGCTCTGTAGCCAGAAGCTCGCTGGTGGAGGAGACGACTCTGGGATTTTTTGAGCATCAGCTACACACACGTCAAGTAAGGAAGCCGGGAAGTGCCACAGTCAGCCTTGGCCTTCAGGGACCCTGTGCCCCGGGAGACAGTCCCCACAGGGCGAGAGAAAGGACCAGCATGGTCAGAAGTTGAGGGCCAGGGACGGATAGACTGAGTGACAGGAGAGCCTGAGGGCAGGGGGAAGAGGGGACCTGGCGTCAGCAAGCGCTTCCTGAGGAGGGGAGCCTCTGGGAGCAGGAGGGCTAGGAAAGGGTGCGCCAGGCCAGCCACTCGTTCCCGTCTCCATCGGGTGACAGAGCCAGGCTCCAGGGCCTCCCAGGCAGAGGCGGTGGCCAGCCAGGCCCCCAGGAGCCCATGGCGAGGGCCACCTGGACAGGCCCTTCCCTAGGGACCAGGAGGAACTCCCGACCCAGCCACGCTGCCCTGGGTGGGGACAGAGCCCAGCTGGACCCTCTGGCCAGGTAGGGAGCTGCTCAGTGTCCCCGGCAGGGAGCAGCGGAGTGGCCGAGGGGCAGGGCCTTCCACCGCCCTTCCCCCAGACCACCATGGATGACATGGGGCCGGAGCTGAGCGGCCCAGTGAGGAGGTGCGCCTGTCCCTGGACAGAAGGACACCAGGTGAGGCGCTCCTTCCCGAGCGTTCAGACACCTCTCCCCATGCCTGCCGCGGTGGGAGCCGCGGACAGCGCTCAGGGACCCCAGGGCTCCTTCCCGGGAGGCCTGGGCCTCTCTGCCTCTCTCCCCGGGGCTGGAATGATGTGGGAGCCCACGTCCCGAAGCTGCCTTTGCTCCATGGGGGCTCTGTGGATCCCTACCCCAGATCTGGCCCCCGAGCTGGGATCCGGCACAGCCGTGACCACAGCTCCCAGCGCCACCGAGCCCCGGGTCCGCGGTGGGAGCCCACTTCAGACCCCGTCTGGCTCTGCTGCCAGCCGCTTCCTGAGCTGGCCTCTCGGGCAGGCTGCCTGTCCCCGACCCTCTCCCCAGGCTGAAGGCAGCCCTCAGGCTAGATCGGGGGACACCCAGCAGCTTGCTGTTCTAACGTGGCCCATAGCTGCACCTGGGCCCCGCGGTCAGTGACCGGCAGAGCTGAGAGCTGCACCCTAGTCTGTCTGTCTGTCTATATGTCTGTTTGTCTCTGTGTCTCACACACAGTTGGGTTTGAGGGAAACTCAATTCAGTGACTTAAAAAAAATCACATCTGCTCACCAAACCCAGCAGGCTGTGACACAGAAAGCCATTTTCCCAGGGAAGTGGGAGGAGGGCGGGTGGCCGGGGTGTGTTCGATGGTCACAATCAGGACGTGCGGGCCTCTGGGGCCAGTTATCCAGCTGGGACTACGTGGCAGAGGAGGGGAAGAGGAGGGAGCCAGGGAGCTGTGGAGACAGAGTGTCTAAGGCTCACTAAGTGGGGCCTTACGGGCCCTGAGGATGGGACAGAAGGGAAAGGACAGTCCAATCAGCCCCCTGGGGGAGCGGCCACACCAGGGCCGGGGAAGCTTCTGCCGCCACTGCAGCCCTCCCAGGTCCCCACTGTCTGGCCCCTCCCTCTGTCCCCCTCCTGTGGGCTCTCAGGGGACAGCCAGCTCCTGGCCTCGTGGGAAGGGAGGGAGAGGCACCTGGGCCCTGCCCAGGCTCCAGGGACACGTCCTCACTCCAAGGTGACTCGGTACCGGGTGGCACGCCCCAGGCCTGCTGTCACTGGCGGGCACTGACCGGGTCTGCACGTGCTGCTCGCTAATGAACCATATTGATTCCACATTCTCCTGTTGTCCCCTAAATGGCAAGCCACACATCTGATAGATTAAATACCCACACGATTGCCTGCCTGACATCTCCATCACTCCACCCAAGGGTCCCTCATGGATTTTACAGCCCCACATGACAGAAGAAATTAAGGTCAAAGTCCGTCCTAGGAAGAATAAATCACCCATGATCTCTAAGGCCAGCGGAAGGCTAGCCCAGCCCTCACTCGCCCGGGCCACGAGGGGACACTTCTGGAAGTGCAGGGCCCAGGCCTGTCCCCCTCATCCCGGCCCCTGCTCATCCCCACTCCCCACGCGGGTCCCCGTTCTCTCCCTCCACGGCCAGAACGTCCTCACACCGACGGGAGCAGCCCACCCAGAGAGACTGCTTCATTGTACAGACCTGCTCTCCGCCCTGGCCTCCTATTCCAAAAATGACCCCAGGAGGCAGAAGGGCTCCGACGCACTCTCAGCATTTTGCAGATGAGGAAACCGAGGCTTGCAGAGAGAAGGGACGGCCCCGGGTCACCCAGCAGGCAAAGACCTCAACCTCCTGACTCAGGTGCGCAGGTCTTGCTATGGTGGGAGACATGGGGCTCTTTTGTCCTGGTCTGGCTCCCCGCTGGGTGGCCGGTGGGTGGGGCGCACCTGCAGGTGTCCCCGCAGGCAGAGGGAGCTCAGCTGGAAGGTCAGCTAGCAAGGGTGACGTTTCTGTCCCTCACATCTGAGATGACACTGTCATCTCATGGCCCCGTGGTTTTGCCAGGTTCTGAGGGAGAGGCTCGGCCTCCATGAGGAGGCTGCATTGTCTGGGCAAGGGAAAGGGCCTTCACATCCTGGAGACGGCTCCCCCTGCTCCCTTCCTCCCCCCCGGGAGCCCCGGAGCCATCTGGCAACCCCAGCGTCTCTGCATCTTAGTGATCTCTGTCATCTGGGAAATGGGAGCCTAGTTTCACCCTCCCCGGCCGTCACAGGGATCCCACGTGATGACATACAGACAGCAGGTACTTAGCACTTCCAGTTAGTCGCATCATGTGTTTGGCACTCCTTCTGCCCTGGACATGCGCTGGTTCACTGACCTTCCATAACAAACCCACAGGAACTATGGCTACCGCCCTTTTCCAAAAGAGGAAACCGAGGCACACAGACTGAGCACTCGTGTTCCCCACCCCCACTTCAAAGTTAATAGAAGCCATGACTTTTTTTAGGGGTGCATAGGCTCCCTGGCCAAAAAAACAACAACACACACACACACACACACAAATGCACATTTCTTTGCAGCGAGGCACAGTCACATGACCAGGTTCTGGACAATGAGAGGAAAAGAGACATAAGGCATTTCTAGGAGCTCTCTTTAAGAGGGAGGGGACATGGCCTTCTTCATTTCCCCTGTCTTGTAGCTTGAAATGCAGGTGCAGTGGCTGGAGTTCTAGCGCCCATTCTGGACCATGAAGACCACACCACAGGGATGGTGGGCAGCCTGCGGGAGCCACCCAGACTGCTCCCTCTAAACTGCTTTTATCTGGGAGAAACATACACCTCCATCCTGCTGGAGCAACTGTTTGGGCGTCTCCATTAGTAGTAGCCATATTGGTCACTGCAGGTACAAGTAACCAATTCAAAGTCACATAACTCAGAAACGACCGAGTCCTCTAGGAGCCTGGGGTCTCTACCGCTCTGCCTCCTGGGAGGAGCACTGGAGAAAGCTGGGTCGATACCACCATCTCCATCCTGACGGTTCTCACTGTCATGGTCAGATGGTAAAGCAGAAGAGGACCCCAGGAGATCTCCAAACCTAGGCTGGCATCCATTAGCTGCTCATGAAATCAATTTAGTGGGTCATGGGTAGCAATTTAAAAACATAAAATCCAGTTGGGGGCAGTGGCACAGGCCTGTAATCCCAGCAACTCTGGAGGCTGAGGTAGGAGGATTGTGAGTTTGAGGCTGGCCTCAGCAACATAGTAAGATCGTGCCTCAAAATAAACAAATAATAGAATAAAATAAAAAATATGAGGCTATATTATTGCATGGAGAAAGGAAGGATTGTTTTGCTCTAGTGACGTGTGTATGTGTGTATATCCTGAGGGTCATACAGTTAATACAATTTTTATTATGGGTTGTGTTAAAAAAAATGGTTTGAGGGGCCAGCGTTGTGCTCAGTGGTGGAGCGCTTGCCTAGCATGCACGAGGCACTGGGTTCCATCCCCGGCACCACATAAAAATAAACAAATAAAATAAAGGCATCCTGTCCATCTACAACTAAAAAAAAATTTTTTAAATAGTTTGAAAAACACCCAACAAGCCAGTGCATATAGGACTCAGAGTCACTCCAGAATCCCCCGCGGGACTGCCGCTCCCATCGCTCCAGCAGCACGGGGCTTCCACAACCCGCAGGCCCAGCTCCATCTCAGCTCTGTGGCCGCCACCTGACTCCCTGGCCTTCCTCACTGCTCTCTGGACTCCCGCAGGCTGAGCCCAGGGGCTGTTCCTTGCCCTTCACCCCTGCGTCCCCCAGTCCAGGCTGATGGCCTCCCTGCGCCTGGCACAGAGGGCTCTGACAGGCCTGTGGTTGCAGCGTTGATGAACTCCCTCTGGCTCTGGCCATATAGAGCTACCCATTGTCGCCTTGCCCAGGGGGTCCATTTTCTTCGCTCTGGTGTCCTCTGAGCAATTGCCTGAACAGGAACAATCAGCGGTCAGCCTACGGAAGGGTGACTTCTGACAGGCGCACAGTACAGGAGACACCGACTCTCGGCACGGGAGGGGACTGTCTGGGGGCAGGCGGTCACGTGGGGTTAGCACAGGGGGACCTGGAGAGTGTCCAGCACAATCCCTTCATTTTCCAGATGAGGACACTGAGGGCCCTGGAGTCGGGGACCTGTTCAAGGTCACCCTGTGAGTGAGCAGCTGCTGCCTGGCAGGCAGGCTCGTCCTGGACTCTGGTGACCGCAGATTCCAACAGGAGGCTGGAGCCCAGCTGGGGGTGGGCGTCTGACAGTGATTGGCTCAGGGGAGGAGAAGCCAGGGGCATGGACAGATCCGGATTTTTAAATTTTGGTTATGGGGATTGAACCCAGAGGCACTTAGCCACTGAGCCCCATCCCCAGCCCTATTTGTGTTTTATTTAGAGACAGGGTCTCCCTGAGTTGCTTAGGGCCTGGCTAAGTTGCTGAGGCTGGCTTTGAACTCGTGATCCTCCTGCCTCAGCCTCCCAAGGCCCTAGATCTGGGTCGGAAGCTTGGCTTGGACACCCAGTAGCTGGCTGACCTTGGGCAGCTCGGTTACCTCCCTGGCCTCCGTTTCTCCCACAGAGTGGACACAGAAGAGATGGATAATGCGCTGAGTGCGCCCATCACCCGACCTGATCCACTAAACTCTGAACGCCTGGCCCGAGGGAAGCTGCCTTCCCCTGCTTTGGCAAAAGGCAGAAAAGCAGCAGATAAGCTGGGCGGATTCTGGAGGCACCAGAGATGGAGGCTGTGGAGCGTGTCAAGAACCCACAGCAACAGTCTTCTGATCAATTTGCCAAAAAGATCAATGAGTTGGGGGGCTGAAAACACTCAGACCTACCCGAGGTCCAGCCAGTCCACCCTGGGGGCAGAGCCGGGGAGCCCCAACTTGACATCCTGGAGCCTGGCCCTGCCGGGTTCCTTCAGTGGGAGAAGAACTTCCCTTAGCACCTGTCCCACCTCCCATTCCAGTCCATTTCCGTTTTCCGGACTGATATTTAGATTAAGGAGATAAGCACGGGCCAGGAGCACTGAGGCCTGACAGACACCGGACTCTCCACCTGTCAATCACCGCCAGCCTGCTGGGTCTCCAACGCCCCCCAACCTCTGCACCCCGGCCCCTCCCACTGGAGACAAACCAAGAGTGGGATGACAGAGGTACCCCCTAAATCGGGGAGGCAAAGGCTAAAAAGGCCTTCCAAGCCAGTTTGGGGGCAGGGCGGCTGACCCACTGTTTACTATTTGTGTGTGTACCTCTCTCTCTCCCCTTGGTCCTCTCCTTCCTCTCCCCTCCCCAGGCTGCAGATAAAGAATTCAATTTTCTTTTAAACGGTGGGGAAATTGGAAGAGATTTTGTTCTGTTTAAGCACAGCTGGAGTCTCGGGTCTCAAGGGGTTTGAGAACAATGAGATCAATTAAGATGCCAATGGTGAGGGGTGTCAGGAGGGGGTGGGGACAGCACGGCAGGTGGGGGTGGGAACTCCATCGACAGGGGAGGAGGCGGCCCAGGCCTGGGGGGAGCATGGGTTCTGAGGTGCCAGGGCTGCCCTCCCTGCACTGGCCTGCCCACCCTCTTGGGGTTCTGTCGAAGTATCCAGATGGGGCCTACCCACCAGGCTGTTGCCATCCCTCAGACTTACTAATAATTCATGTTGGCAATTTCTGTCACCAGCTTCATACGATGGCAGAATCAAGCTGAACCCATATGGTGATACGCCGTTGAGGCTGCTGTCCCAGGAGGCCACAGAAACCCAGGCACCTGGCCCACAGAGGCACTGGCACTGCATGGGGGCCTCCTGGGGTTTGCAGGCCCTGGACCATGACCTCGATGGACACCATCTCACTGGGCTGCTGCTGAGTCAGGACAACCTGCCCAGGGCCTGTCTGCAGATAGAAGCTGAGGCAGGACCCCAGCCCGGGGCGGTGCGCCCACAGCCAGCCCTTTCTACCTCAAGCGGAGAAGGTACCTGGTCAGCTGGGTAGAGACCAAGGTGGACGTGCTCTGCTGCTCTGGGCTCTGGCCTGAGCCACCTCCCAGCTTCCCCCCTCCGCCCGCCATGCCCCTCTCCCTGGTCTCTTCTCTAAGCAGCAGCCACGCGGTCCCCAGATGCCCCTCCAAGGGACTCATCCCCTCCTGCTCTCTGCCACCCCCTGCCACCCCTTCACGGCAGCTTCCTCACGGGAGGCGGCTCCTTCCAGATTTCCCAGGTTCTCAGCCTGGATCCCACCCACCTGCCTTTCCACCTGGGCCCTTTCTCCCGCTGCCCTCTGTGGGACACCTGTCCAGCCTGGACACTTGACGTCAGGTCAGGTGGCAGCTGCCCCGGCTCTGGCACACTCACCCCTGCCCAGCTCCAGTTTCTCCCGTGGCCCTCACCCCCTGTGATGCTCTGGGTTTCCTTGTTCACTGTCAGTACCCTCTGGCATGGACAGGGACGTCTGTCTGGTCCGCCTGTCCTGACCACCACTGTCATCCCTGGCTCTGGACATACAGTGGCTAAATGGAGGCAGCTACATGTGGAGGTCACCTACTGCCCCCAGACAGTGCAGAGCCCTGCTCTGCGAGGGGAAGGGGACACATAGTCCGGGGAGTACCCGGAGGGCCCGTGGCCCCTGGTCCTCCCTAGCAGCCTTCAGGGAAGCCAGGGTCCTCCTGCTCACCTGTCCACAGAGCTAGGCTGAGGGCCGGGCAGATTTTAGCCTTGACCTTGGAGTCATATCCCCTGATTAGGCCCAGGAGACCCAGGGCTCCTGGAATCTGGTGGTCTCGCTGCTGCCTCCCTCCCCTGGCCTTGGTTCCTGGGCTGGGGTCTGCGTCCCTAACCCCTGGCTGACCTACAGGCACTCAGCAGGCAGTGAGTCCACCTGTCCTTGGAGGAGCAGAAGGCTGACTCCCAGGGAGGAGTGAATATGGCCACAGGGTCACCCAGTCAGCGGGTGGCCTGGCACCTAGGCCCCGGGGCTCGGGGCCAGCATTCTTCCCCATGTGCTCAGAGCCCGGCCCACAGTGAACCTGGGCCAAGAGGCCCTCTACCTCAACAAACGTCTCTGCCGCTGACTGGCTGGGTGGCTGGGGTTTGTGGGTTACCCTCCTGGTGCCTCAGTTTCCCCACCAAGCCTTTGCCCACCTTCTTCTTCCATCGCCTCCCTCCAGGAGGCTACCCTAGAACCCCCGACCCCTAGAGTCAAGCCTGCTCTGTGCTATACGCCAGGTGGGACCCTGAGGGAGCAGCTGAGGGAAGGGCCTTGGCGGGGAAGGGCCTTGGGTGGCCGGGCAAGCCCCGGAGTGGGACAGCAGCCAGGAGAGCAAGGCTCAGAGCACACTGGGGGCCTGGGGAGGGGAGAGGACCCAGGGTGAGGTGGTAGGGAAAAGCAGAGGGGTGACGGGTGGGGTGGGGGTGGCAGGAGGGAGGCTGTGAGGTGGTGGGGGCCAGGGCTGGAGGCCTTCAACGCCCACCAGGCCCAGAAGGCTTGAACCCTGGGCTGGGGAGGTGGCAGCAGGAACTTGGGTCTCCTCCCTGCCTCCCTCCCTCCACGGACAGCTTCCTGGCCCCAGCTGGACAGCCTCAGGCTGAAGTGGGGTTTGAAGACTCCCTCCTGTCCTTCTCCTTGTTCCTGCATCATGCACGAGGCCAGAGGGCAACCACGGCCTGGGAGCCTTGATCACAAACGACACCTCTGAGGGGGGCTATGGGACCTGGGCAGCTCTTGGTGTTTTTAAGACATCGATTTTCATGTGAATTCCTGGACATTCTTTCCTTTGGGAGTTGGGGGGCGGGGTCTACATCGAGGTCACAAAAGGCCAGCAGTTTCTGCCTGGTTTTCTTGGGTTGCTCCTTCTCCAGAGCCCCCCTCTGGGGTGTCCCCACCCAGAACCCCATGCTGGAAAATGCCCCAACCACATGGATAAGCCAAAGGTGCTTGGGGGGCAGTCTTGCTCAGCCTGTCCTTCATCCAGAACAGCCCAGGTACCAAGGGGGAGTGGTCACCATTGAAGTGGACCCTCCAGGCCCTGCTGGTCCAGCCTCCAGCCGGAGGAAGGGAGTCACCCCAGACCTGAGGGAGCAGAGAAGGCCCCCCCATGTACCTGTCCATATTCCCGACTCACCAAATCCACGAACATGGTAAAACAGCTGGGGCTTTGCTGCTGAATTAGGGGTGACTTCTTTTCTTTTGTATGTGTGTATGTGTGTGTGTGTGTGCATGTGTGTGTGCGTGTGTGTGTGTATTGGTTGTAGTTGGACAAAAAAGTTTATTTTTATGTGGCGCTGAGGATCTAACCCAGCGCCTCACACGTGCTAGGTGAGCGCTCTACCGCTGAGCCACGACCCCAGCTCTAAGGGGTGATTTCTTATGCAGCATTAGGAACAGAAAGAAGCAAGATCCCCAAGAACACAGGGACTGACACCTCACTCAGAGAGGGCATGAGGTATTTAGCCAGCGTCTGGAGGCGAACACAGAAATGGATGAGAGCCCTGGATTTTGAGCAGAGAATGGCTAAACGCCTGTAGCCACGCCAGCTACACAATCTGCTAAGCTCGGGGCAACAGGAGCATCGGGACCCTTGCTCAAAGAGACTAAGAATTCCAGACGGCAACGGCAGAACAGGAAATCAAGGTCAGGGTTCTCCTAAGTCCAGTCCCCTGGGCAACTGCACAGGTGCCACGCAGGCAGCATCTATTGTCCCCTCCCTCTGGAGAGTCTCCATTCTCCCTTGGATCCTTCACTGGGTTCTGCTCCTTGAGGCCAAAGCCCCGGTGGTGGACTCCAGACTAGAACTCAGCCTGCGTGTGGGTGAGTGCACCGAGTCTGGGGAGTCGGAGCAGAAGGCAGGGCGTCTGGAAACCCAGAGAGCCAGGATTTAAGAGCCAGTACACTCTGACCTGCACGGACCCCAGAGTAAGATGGAACAGACCTTCTTGGATAAGAATCACAACAACGACAATAACAGTACCAGCAATCACATCTGCCATTTATCCAGAGCCTTAGAATACACTAAGTGCTTTAAACGCCCCATCTCTCTTAATCATCGGGTATCGTTATTATCATTACTACAGCAAGCTCTGGGGACTGGGGCCAGGAAGTAGCTCAGCACCTGCACAGGGTCTCAGGGACGGCAGGCAAGAGCCAGGATTTGAACCCGCGTCTCTCTGCTTGCGAAGCCTTGCTCCCGGCAGTGGCTGAGGCTGCCACGAGGTCTTCGTGATGTGGCAGAGCTACGTGTCCTTCTGCTGTGGAGCAGCAGGACAGGCAGGACCCAGGTGAGTCCTGGGGAGCAGCCCTGATGCTACCTCAGGGAACTGGCCCTCCCAGATAACCTGGGCCTAAGTCCACTGCCTGGACCCAGCAGCATGGTGGGGGGTGCTCCCAGAGCCCTCCTGCTGGAGGTGCCCCCAGTCACCGCGCTGGGAGCGAGGCCCTGTGGCTGGACAGCTGACTCAAGAGGCTGCTGGTGTGCAGTCCTCCCTCTGAGCGTAACTGGGCAGGACTGAAGCTGGCCTCCACCAGGGCCAGCCTGGGACACTGACATGACCACCCTGTCCTTGTGGCAGAGACCCAGAAGGAGATGCTGCGGAGCCAGGAAACACTGCGGTAGCACCTGGCCCAGTCATCTCACGGGGGCCTCAGAGGCTCAGTGACTTGTCCTGGTCATGTGCTGCCCAGGGCAGGGCCAGGGATCCCAGGGTGGTGTCCCCGCCAGGGCTGGTGCTCTAGGAAGGCTCAGCCTGGAGGTCTGGTGGCGGCTGACATTTCCAGTCCAGCCACTTCCTGGCTCTGGGGCCCTGAGCAAGGCACTTAACTTCCCCAAGCCTCAGTTTCCTCATCTGTAAGGGAGAAGGTCGGCCTCTACTCAACAGGACAGAAGTGACATACAAAGTGTGCGGCTGGCCGTAGGGGCCCAGAGGGAGCCCAGAGGGAGCAGTGTACAGTTGATGGAGCTGTCCTTAGAGGTCACCCTGCCATCCCCTGCCCGGGAGCCGTGTCCCGGCACCAGATATGGAAGGAGCCAGGGGTACGTTCCAGCCCACCTTCCTTGCTGCACAGGGGAGGTGCTTAGGAGAGAAGCTGGACTCAAGGTCACGACTTTGAACTTGACATTCCCACTCTTTCTCCTCCCCCAGTAGAGTCACACCTTGTTATGACCAAGGGCTTCAGGGGTCTCAGAACCTGGGCTGGGGAGGTCCAGGGAGCAGGGAGGTGCAGCTCCTCCACCCTGCGGGGATGCCCAGGCTGGTGGTGACGGCCACCCCTCTGCGCCACCCTCAGACCGCCACCTGGCCCAGCACAGGTGACCTGCCACAGAGGCAGGGCCATGCCAGGTGGGGGCTGGGGAGGACCAGCAGGCTCTGCTCCAGCCTTCAGTGCAAATTAATCCATCTTCCTTTTCTTCATAATTTTTTTCCGGACACAACTGCCCATGAAACATTTAAATAACATCCAGAAAAGGTCAGGGAGAAGGAATTTCACAGTCCCTGCACAGGCGGCGACAGCCTCGGCCCCTCCTGTGGCAAAGGAGGTGGGAGATGAGGCCGACCCCGTCGAAGCAGAGTGGCCAGGAAACGGGCTGCCTGCTAGGAGGACTGGAGGCATCCGTGGTGCCTCCTCTCCTCTCTACAGCAACGTCATGCCCATTCTACAGGTGGGGAAATGAAGGCTCCTAGTGTGTGTGCACAGATCAGCACGCAGCAAAGGTGGGACAGCAGAGCCCACAGTCCTATCATCAGAGGATGAGTGGCCCCTTATATCGTCACAGTCTCATAACCCTTGGGGTTGGGAATAAGGAGAGGCAGGCAGAGCTTGTGTGAAGGAAGCCAGGAACCAGAGACTGGTGTCACCTGGCAGCCCCAGGCGGAGCTCACCTGCTGAGCACGGAGAGGACCAAATGCCCCGAGGGCCAGCCCTGTCTTTAGCAGGCTCAGAATCTGCTCCAGCTCTGGATGAAACCAGGTGTGAGGGGCTTGGCTCACGTCCACCAGGGCCACTCCTCAGGGCCAGGACTGGACCCAACACACCTGTCTTTGGTGCCACCCGTCAAGGCACGTGCCTTCTCACGCTTCAGCCTCAGCCCTGCTCCGTAGGTTTCCCCAGCCCTTCCCAGGCCTGGAACCCGGACCCCCAGACAACGACTCCATCCCCAGCAAGAATTCCAGGAAGGAATCCTGGACACACTCCAAGCCTGGATCCCACACCAGGACACCTGACCACAGGCTCCTGACCTACAGCGGGGAGGCCTCTGCCCCTGGCCAGGCCCCCAGCACACGGGCTGAACGGTGCCCTTCCCCCTGACATTGGAGGGTGGACAGGAGGCCACAGACACTTCCTTTTGGGTCCAGGGAACCAAGAGACTGGAGCCTCTGGTGCTTGCTCTCAGGCCATCCTAAAAGGCCAGAGGATGGTCCCGGGGCCTCGGGCACAGGAGACGTTCTGCTGAGGACACTGGCAAAAGCCGAGGGAGACAGGCGGGAAAGCAGGGCTAGGAAGAGCAGCCGCAGCAGACACACTGTTTACATCTGACGGCCTGACTAGCCAAACATCTGTTTGAAATATTAATAACTGTCAGATGGGAAGGGCCCGGGGCTCAGTGCGGTTCCCTACCATCTGTCTGCAGAGTAAACACACTTCAGACCGTGGGGAGTGGGACGGCTGGCAATGTCAGCTCCCAGCGAGAAACAGCAGCCAAGGACTGTGGGGGGCATCAGGTGGCTGGGAAGGGGGCTGCAGCGAGGTAAGTGCCTCGACATTTCCTGAGCACCTACTATGGGCACGACCCTGAGTTGTGTGGCAACTGATGTACTCAGCATCCAAACCCGTTTCTTTTAATAATAGACACCCCTTCTCCGTTTTCAGCCCATATCATCAGGAACCCCAGCCCCTAGCTCCACTAAGGGGAGTAAGACCCATCCCTGGCGTTTCAGAATCCAGAGGATTGTTGCCAAAAGCCCACAAACGAAGAATCAATTCTGGGATTTGGGCTGGAATTACTGGAAAAAGAAGTCTCTCCCCACGAGGATTGATGAACCCGTAAGAGCTAAACCTGCAGGTGCTGGTGCCCAACTCAGCCAATACAAAAGCAGAAGCTGGCACTGAAGACAGGCTCCTGCTCAATTGAGTGCCTGGATGCAGCCATGCCTGAAATCACTTATACCTTCAAGTTACGTGAGCCAATCTTTTTTTTTTTTTTTTTTTTTTTTTTGCTTGAACACTTAAGGGTTTCTTCACCTTGCAACCAAGAGTATTAACCGATATAAATGACACTGAGGGGCCCCTTATTAAAGGGCTAGTCCCAGACAAGAGCAACCAGAGATGCCCAGGTACTTAGAAGGACCCCTCTGTGCTCAGATAGGGGAGGCTGCCCTCCTTAGAGAGGCACTTGTTTCCCCCATCAGAGGGGGCTTCCAAAGTTCCCCCCGAGCACCCAGAACTAGTCCCTCTTAGGGAAAAGCAAGAAAGCCAAAGGATCCCTGGCCCAATCTCTGGCTGCTCCAGGCTGGTCCCTTTCCCTTGCTGCAGCCCTGGCCAAGGAGCCCCATTGTGGAGAGTCCAGGCCCCTCCATTCACAGCCCTGGGCAGTTGGGGGCATCTGCTTCCCTGAGTGCCCAGGGTCCTCGGGAATACCTCTGGCTGCCTCCCATGGCCTGTCAGAGGAACTCAGTGGCCCCGCAGGGGACTCACCAGGACTGTCAGCACAGAGGTCCCCACGGTGACATTCTCGTACAGGCTGACATTGTACAGTGGCTGGCTGAAGATGGGCCGGTTGTCATTCTCGTTGATGAGGGTGATCTTCACCTTGGCGTAGCCCACGTGGTCGGGCACACTCTCATTGGCGAAGAGCTGGGGAGCAGATTGGGGCTGGTAAGCTCCCAGATGTTCTCAGAACTCTTGTCCCTCCCACCCCCACTAAAAGGCCCCCCAGTTCCTTGGCTGGTGCCAGCACTGGCTGGAGTCACTGCCCACCTCCTGTGTGCTGCTATAAGGCCCTCCGTCATTGTCACAGGGCCGGGGTGGCCACTGAGTCTGCTCTGGGGGAGGGGCGGGGGGCTGGACAGAGAGGAGGTGGCCACAGAGACTCTTGGGGAAGTGCTTTAGAGGCTGCAGGGGGGCCTGAGGAAATCCCACCCAATGTCCGGACATGGGCTTGTCCTCCTTGCGAAGAGGAGGCTCACTCCAGCGCTGCCTCTCAGTGGGCTCCTCTGGGTCCGAGCCCCAGGGAAGGTGGGGGAGGTGGGGGTTGGGATTTAAAGGGGTATCCCTCTACCATGTCTCCCCTGGAGACCCCCCCACTGGGCCCAAAGAGGTGGCCTTACATCAAAGTTGTAGCGGTCCACGGTCTCGTAGTCGAGGGGGATGGCCACCCGGATGCGGATGTCCGCCTTCCCTTGGACGGAGGTGGGGGAGATGATGAAGTGGTGGGAGTTGTTCCCCACCAGGTACACCTCGAACATGCTGTTCAGGCCCTGGGGCAGGAGTGGACAAGAGCTAGTCAGAAGTTCAGAGAGGACACGGAGGCCAAGACCCAGAGCCTGAGTGCAGGTGCAGAGGGCCTGGGGGGCCAGCTGAGCCGGACAGGGCTGGCCTGCCCCACCTACAGAGGTTCTGGTCTCCCTGAGGTGATGCTGGCCCAGCTCCTGGACCCCGTCTCCTGCCCCTGTCTGGGCCTCAGGGAGTCTCCTCTGGCCCCCTCTGTCCAATGCCCTCAGGGACCTTCCCGGGCTCGGGTTCCTGTTCCTGTTCCCTTTCCCTGCCCCAGAGACCCCAACTCGGGGGAAAGAGGCCAGCAAGGAACAGAGGGAAAAGAGAAGAGGGCAGAGGGGTGGAGGGAAGAGGAGCCATGATAGGCAGGGACAGGAGAGGACAGGAGGGACAAGGCAGCACACAGCTCCTCCTATGGGATGTGTCCATCAGGGAGAACCTCAGTTTGCTTACTGGTGACAGAGAGGTGACCCAGAGCCTGGGTGGCAGAGTGCACCACCACGTGCCCCATGCAGTGGCCAGCCCTGGAGGATACCATCTCGGGCTGGGTGAATGCAGCCATGCCCACAAGGCTCTGCTGTGTCCAGCAGCCCAAGTCCATCACTTTGGGAGTGCGGTAGGTGCCTCACTAGCTCAGGGTTTCTGGAAGTTCTAACCAGAGCTGCAGCTCAAAAAACCCTCATATGAGCCGGGCGCTGTGGACCACGCCTCTAATCCCAGCAGCTCGGGAGGCTGAGGCAGGAGGATCGCAAGTTCAAAGCCAGCCTCAGCAACTCAGCAAGGCCCTGAGCAGCTCAGCAAGACCCTGTCTCTAAATAAAATACAAAAAAAGGCTGGGGAGGGGGCTCAGTGGTTAAGCACTCCTGGGTTCAATCCTGGTGCCCCCCCCAAAAATCCCCATATGATACATGATTTATTCTAATGCAAAACTGCTGGGATGTGACATCTCCATGTTACTCAAGTGCCCAGCTTAGGAGGAAAAGCCATTGCTGAAGGTGAGCCATGTGGCCTACCAACCCCCTGAGCCTGGCTGCTCACAGAAAGAGATGCATGTACTTTCTCCTGTCTCCCTGGGGGAGATCCCTCCAAACTCCCCTCCACGCTGGGTGGGGGCTGAGGTGCGCAGCCAGTCAGGAGCCTCCACCTGGCCCTGGGTGCTGATGCCAGCGGGTCACCCACCCGGGCTCCCTTGCCAGGGGCTTGTCCTCTCATTTCTCCTGTTGACCTCCCTCCCCAGCCCAGTGTGGCCAAGGGCGCATGGCCCCTCTTCTTGGCAACCCAGGGGCTGCAGAGGGACTCTCTCGGGGAACCTGTTCCTGGTGAGAGGGGCAGCCAGGCACACCGGCCCCGGAAGCCTTCCCATGCAAGGCTGGTCCCTCCCATTCAGGGCAAGGAGATGGGACAGGGTATGGCAGCCTCCAGGAGCCAGAGAGTTCACAAGATTCGGAGCCCCAGAGCTGCTCCACGGGCTCAGTGCTTTTGGGGAACAAAACATGTTGCTATTCACCCCGGGTCTCTTGAGTTCTTTCCATTCTACCAACCTGGCAATGCAAGGCCAGGGACAGGAGCCCAGGGGCGGGAGGAGCCCAAGAGCAGGCCATTGCTGGCACAGGTGTTTTGAGTGGGAGGCGGGAGCAGATCCTGGTGTCCAGGCAGTATCGGGGCCTCTAGAGTCCCCAGCCCAGGGTGGCTCCCTGGGGACTGTGGGGCTACGCTCCTCTTGGGCCTATTGGGTGGCACAATTTTCATTTCTCTCTGGTGTGGAATCCATCTGGTCAGGGGGAGGGGACAATTAAATCCCTGAAGGGGCACTAATAGCCAAAAGCCATGGAGTGTGACCACGCTGGACAGGTGACACAGCACTTCTCCCTCCCTGAACCTTGGCCCTTTGACCATGTGGGGTGGGCACAGTCTGTGCATAAAGAAACATCCCTTGCGCGGTGGGTGGCCCACCAGGACCCCCAGCCCAGCCCTGCCAGGGAGGCTCACTTACCAAGTTCTGTCAGGGGGAGTCGGTCAGTCAAGGGCATGGAGACAGGAAGAAGGAGCCGGAGAGGAGCCCAAGGGTGTAGAGAGAAAGGAACCAAAGAAAAGAGATGGTGAATCTTGGGTCAAGGCGAGGGGCCAAGACGGACCCCAGGGCACACCCAGCTCCCCAGGAGCCGCCTCCCAGGGCCCCAGTGGGCCACAGATTTGGGGTCCCGGGGAGGGGTACACTGGGGAGAGGAGCAGAGGAGGGTCAAGGGTGGACCCAGGAGGAGGGGACAGGGCAGGAAGGATGTTGATGTCAGAGGAAGCTGATCTCTGCCCCATCCATTGTCCCCTCGGTCCTGCTCCCATGAGCCTGGATAAAGCCCCTGCAGGAAGCAGCCGCAGACACAGCTATATTTTTATTTTCTTAGCATAAAAAATGTCAGAGACATGATAAGCCGGGGCATGGGAAATCTTGCAATAACTCAAAAGTGGGAGGAGCACACACTTTGTGTCTCCCTCCCGCCTTGCCCCTCGAGTGCCTTCTCCAGCGGTGACCACCAGACCAGGAAATCCACCCTGTGTGAGGCACCATCTACAGTCAGTGGCAGAGACCCAAGCCGCCCCCATCCCGACACAGTCACACACTGTACACACGCTCTGGGTCGAAGTTTTTCTTTTACAACTACGTCTTGGTGACTGCTCCCTAACTAGGAACAGCACTGCTGACGAGGACAGCAGTCATCTAAGCACACATGTATTGCACACCTACTGCCAGGCCCCGTCCAAACACTTAAAAGTACCAGACATTGCCAGGTACAGTGGTGCACGCCTGTAATCCCAGCGACTACTGAGGCTGAGGCAGGAGGATTGCAAGTTCAAAGCCAGCCTCAGCAACTTAGTGAGGTCCTAAGCACTTATCGAGACCCTGTCTCAAAATGAAAAATTAAAAGGGCTGGGGATGTGGCTCGTGGTTAAGCACCTCAGGTTCCATTCCCAGTAACCCTCCCTCCCCAAATACCAAAGAACCAAAGATCTGCCTCATTTCTCTTAATGGCTGCAAAGTGCTTCTCTCACATGTTCAGTCCCCCCTGTGGTTATTCTTGAATGACAGAAACCCCTTGAGGCCATATATCACGCCTGATACAGTGTAAATCCACCTTAGACCCTGGCACACAGTAGGTGCTCAGGGATCAGGTTTCAGCAACTCTTGGGCTGCCCTGTGTGATCCTCTTCCCAAGGGAAATTAATTCCTGTGGAAATTAAGTTCAGAGAAGTTGTCCAAAGTGGGCACGGGGGATTGGTTGCAAAGTGGGGGATCAGGGCCCAGGCCCAGATGCCAGGCCTGCGTACTCTGCAACAAATATATTACTGTTTGCAAAGGGCCCAGGTAGGGAAACTTGAGAGATCATAGGACAGAGGGAGGCTTGGTGGCCTGATGTGGGCATTCCCCTGTGCAGTGGGGGTACGTGGCGTGGGATGCACGGTCAGGCAATCAGCAATATTAGTCACCACTGCAAACGGAGGTAGGAAAATAGCACTCCAGGCCAAATTGTAGGGGAGGCTGCCCAGAATTGAACTGGTCTGAGGAAGAAAGGAAAATGCTTCTTCTTCTTTTTTTTTTTTTAAACTTTTAAACTAGCAGAAAAGGGATTCCAGATGGAGGAAGTGGCTTTAAACACAGAATCCCCAGGCCTCAGTGGGTCTTGCAGGTGCAACGCGCTGAGGATTTGGGCACTGTATACAGGAGCAGCCGGGAGCTATTCTACCCTCTGGAGCAGGGGAATACTGGGGCACACAGGTGACCATGGCAGCCATGTGTGAGTCACACCGGGGCTGCATCCTCACTCTCTTCAGGGCAATTCTGATGTGAATTCATCTGAAAAGAGGCCCAGAGCCACTGGTCAGACTCTCCCAGGGTGGGGCCTGCTGGCTGCACTTTGGGGTACTCCCCAGGGAGCCACGTCACACAGCCGGGGCTGGGAAGGCCTCAGTGCAGCGGAGGAGCGCTGAGCCACCAGAGCGGGTGGGAGAGGCCAGCAGGGCAGAGGCACAGAGAGATCACCCGAGGAAACCAGGCTGAGGAGAGGTGGACACCCAGGCCTGAGGGTTCTGCCCCGCAGTTCAGGTTGTTCACTGAGACCTGCATGGGAGGAGGAGAGCGCCAGGGCAGAGGGTGTCCTCCAGGTGTGGCACTGGAACAGGACAACAGTGCCACTGGGTGCTGGTCAGAAATGCAGATTTGGGGGCCAAACCCAGGTCTACTGAAATTCTGGGGTGGGGCCCAGCGGTCTGAGAGGCACCTCCAGGAGGCCTCATGTGTGACAGCCCCTGGGGTGGCCAGGGAAGAAGCACTGAGGAAAATCCACCTGCGAGGTGTGGGCCTGGAATCACATGGGGGGGCGGGGCTGTCTGATCACTGAGGTCATTGAAGAGTCGCCTGGTGGACGGGAATGGGCCCAGTGCAGGCCCAGGTGAAGCCCCTGGTGTAAGTGCTTTGGTGAGGCAGGGGCCCCAGAGGGGAAGAGCCCTGGCCCCTCTAGGAGAGCTCTGTGGGTCTGGAGCTAGGCCTCCTCCCTCCTCCCTGATCTGTTCCAGGGACTAGAATTTCACTCAGGCCTGACACAGCAGTTGTGTGGACCCCATGTGCTGCTGTCCTGAGATCCCCAGGGTCACCTTCTGGCCAGTCCCTTTAAATGCTCAGCCTGCCCCTTTTAGAACCTGCACAGTGGATGATTTCCTGCTGGGACTTGTGACCGTCAGCCCCTGGGGCAGGGGTGTGTGACAGGGAGATACCCTCGGGCTGAGTTGGTGCAAATCCCCTATAACAGAGCCCTGGGCTGGGCAACTTACCACAACAGCTTCCATCTGTCACCCCCCCCCCCCCCCCCCCGCTGCCACACACAGACAGAATCCTCACCTGGCCTGGTGGCATCCACATCTCTCCACCCCTTTTAGGAGAAGGAAGCTGGGGCCAGAGAGGGGACCCTCAAGCCTCCTGCCTGAATCTCAGCTCTTCTTCACCAGCCCCGAAGGCATGGAGAGCACCTGTGTTCCTTCCCCCGCCCACACGTCGGTGAACAAGGCCCGGGGGTAGGGGCCAAGCTCCCAGCCAAGCTTAGGGAGCTGAGGCCAAGCTCCCAGTAGAGAGAGCATCGCTCCTCCCAGCTCCGCCCGGCCTCCTCCGTGCCCTTGTCCTGCCACTGCGGGGGGGGGGGGGGGGGGCTGCCGACCTGGGGTGGGAGGCAGGGGGTGCTCTTGGAGCTCTTGAGGGGCAATTTTATTGGAAAGGGAGATAAAGAGGACATCAAAAGGAGCCCCAGTGTGTGTGGAGAGGAGCCGGCTGGATTAAATTCTCCTCCAGCTGGGCAAGGTGATGAGAAGGCTGATTGGCGGCCGCCGCGGGTCCCCGAGCCGAGCTGCAGCGGGCTGGGGAGCCGGGCTGCCCGCGGGGAGGCGTCGCCGGGCTCAGCTTTATTTATTTGTTGGGCGGGGGACGCGCACGTGAAATCACTCCTGGCTCCCGCAGTCCCGCCCGGTGGCTCCTGGTGGCGGCCGCCTCCCCGCCCCCCGCGGAGGGCAGCGCCTTATCAGCCGCCCGCCAGAAGGGGCCGCCGCCCGGCTCCCGCCGCCTCGCGCCCCGGAGGCGGACTTGGCCTTGGCCTTGGCGGTCGGAGCAGACGCTGCCCCGGCCCAGAACGCTCCCTCTGCCCCGGCACCTTGTGACTACCAGAGGTGGTGACGGAACCTCAGGCTCAGTGTTCTCAGCTTTTCTTTGGTGCCCGGATTGAAGTAGGGCGCAGAGCGGCGCGCACTAGGCGCGTTTTCCAGCTCTTTGCAGGGAGTCCAGCGCGTGCTGGGCCCTCTATACACCTTAGCTTGCAGAACGCTCCGGGAAGCCTGGGACAAGGAGCAGTTCCTTGGTCTAACCACGGTCATACCCAGCCTTTTCTGTCCTGAGGTGGATTTGGGCTGGTCCCCCGCTATGGGTGCCCCCCACCCCCAGCTGGAGCTGGGCACCCCCCTCAGCTTGGCACCTGCGTTTCTCTCTGCAGACAACCTGGTCCCCCAAAGGGAGGAAGGACTGACCGGTGCTCCAGGCTCCCCTGCGCTGGACACGAAACCTGCCCTTGCCTGGCTCTCCACTTCCCCAGGCTCCACCCTGCTGTGGTGACACCCGTTGGCCCTGCTCTCTGCTGCCAGTTAGTGTGGGACCTGGGCCAGTGGCCCAGTGGTGTGATGCAGGAAAGAGAGGAGGATTCACAGCTGAGGACTGGGCTCCATCCCTTCCAGCTCTGTGACCTTGGGTAACTCATGTTGCTCCTAGATCTTCAGTTTCTTCATCTGTGAAAGGGCAGAGGGAAGCCCGCCCCCCCCCCCAGGATGAAATGAAGCAGTGCTACCTTTGTTCCAGCATTTTCTGTGAATTGTGGTTTTTGGCCTAAGAAAGGAGAGTCCCTGAAGGCAGGGCTGCTGTGTGTGCTCTCCTTTGCACCTCAAATACCAAGTACGAGGGGACCCTCACCCCGCCTAGGGGAACTACAGTGTGCCCCTGGGGGGACCTTTATTCCTTTCAACAGAAGAGAAAGGACTAGGGTTATGTGAACACAGGGTGGACTGGGGAAGGTGAGGACCAGGGCTGTCTTTATGTTGGGGTGATGGGGCTGGGGCTGCTGTGAGCAGGATGGAGAGTCCCCGGGGACCTGGTGAGCTCCCGGGGTACCTGTGGGTGGTGTCTGGGTGGTGGCAGGGCGAGCCCCAGCAGGGAGTGGGGCTACAGAGCTGGAATGCAGAGACGGGCCTCCAGAATTAGTGTGCCCTTCGCAGAAACCCTGTCCAGAACTCAGACCTGCCAGGAAGAGCCCTGTGACTAAGATTCCAGGGTGCGAGGCCCTGGACTTCAGTGGTGGTTAGAGCACAAACCCTGGAGTCAGACCTGAGTCTAGATTCAGGCGCTCCCTCCTTCAGCTCTGTGTTTGCACACAGGATTTTATTCTCCTTGAGCCTCAAGTTCCTCATCTGCAAAATGGAAGGAGAGAAGTCTTCCTGATGGGCTATTGTGGGTAAACTGCAAAATTTTGGCCAAGACTGAGCGCCCCAGGCTGGGTGGTCCATGCCTATAATCCCAGCAGCTGGGAGGCCAAGGCAGGAGGATCATGAGTTCAAAGCCAGCCTCAGGAATTTAGCAAGGCCCTAAGCAGATCAGCAAGACCCTGTCTTAAAATAAAATATAAAAAAGGGCTGAGAGGAAACATCAGAGGAGGGGCTGCTTTCTAGACCTTGGCCAGGAATGAGGGAGGCATGCAGAGAGGGGCAGAGGCTCCCACGTGTCCAGGAGCAAAGGGACCTGCCACCCCATCCGGGGCGGGGCTGTAGGTCTCTCTCCCTCCCTCCTTCTGTGTTTTCTGTTGGTCTGATCCATGCTATTGAGCGGTGGAAAATCAAAGTCCACTGAAGATGTATTCTTTATCCTTTCACTTAATTAACCCCAATCAGATGTGGCAAAGTGAACCTTGGCAGGTGGCCTCTTCTCGTCCCCTCTCTCCCATCTGAGACACCACTAGGGGGCGCCAGGTTGCCCACCCCTGCCCACCTGTGGGGCAGCTGCCCCCTGTGCACTGTCCCCCGGGGCTGCCTGCTTCAAAGAGGCCAGAGGGCAACGGAAGGAGCCTTGTAGAGGTCACTGTCTCTGTGCCCCTAAATTCACCGGAGGGACCCAATAAGACTTAGGTCACGAGGTTGGTAGCAGGGCCCTAGTGCCTTTCTCTTCTGCATTCCAGCTTGTCTGGCCTCCAGTGGCTCAGAGGCTCCACCCTGGATATGGGTAGACTGTCAGGCCTGCAGGAGGGAGGGAGGCGCCCTTGCTTGGGGAATCATCCCACTGCCCCCTCCAGGGCTCCTCTGTGGTGTGGGTCCTGGCGCGGCATGGGTCTGAGGTGGTCACTGGCTTTCTTGGGGCTGCCACTCATTGCTGTGTGGCTGAGGAAAGCCCTTTTCCCTCTCTGCCTGAGATTCCTGATCTGCACAATGGAGAGCTCAGCCTGGCCTCTTCTCTCTGGGCCCTTTAACACCTGAGTCTTTTAAATCCTTTTTCTCCCTTCTCTTCCTCCTCCTCCCTCCTGGCCCCTCTGCTGCCTATTTGTGTCTCTCTTTCCCCTCCTCTGCCAGGCTGCTAGTGTCCCCTGCAAATTCATATAGTGAAATCCTAACCCCCAAGAAGGTGAGCTTTGGGAGGTGATGTGGCGAAGGCAGAGCCCTCACGAATGGGACCAAGGCCCTTAGAGAGACCCCAGAGTGACCCTTGCCCCTTCTGCCACGTGGGGACACACAGTTAGATGGTCATCTGGGAAACAGGAAGCCAGTTCTCACCAGGCACTGAATCTGGCAGCGCGCTGATCTTTCCCAGCTTCCAGAATGAGAGAAATAAGTGTCTGTGTTTACGAGTCACCCAGTTACGACAGTTGGTTATAGCAGCCCAGAGGGACCAGGTCACCTCCCCTCCCGGGCCTCCTTCTTCTGTCCCTCCTCTCCCCACCCCCCTTCGGCCGTTCTCTTCTGTGTTTCTCCCTCTGTCTTCCTTCTCCCCCTTCCCTCCTTCAGCTCTCTTCTGCGCCCCCCTTTGCGGCTCTCGCCGGCCCCCACCCCAGCTTCCCAGGTTATCTGTGGAATTCCACACACACCTGCACAGCCAGGATCAATCCCAGCTGCCCTGCCTTCAGCTTATCTTTGCTCCAAATGATTGATTTTCCCTCTTTAAGAGTAATTTGCTGGTGAATTCCATGTATTGCAAAACCCCCTGTGAAATCTAATTCAATCCGATTGGCAGCTGGCACTTGGAGGAAGAGCGCTGGAGAGCCGTCATTTTCATCACAGACGTGTGTATCATCCGTGTGCGGAGGAGGCTCTGGCGGGCAGGTGCTCCTCACCTGCTCCGCACACCTTCCCTCCCTCCCCTGGCGGGATCATCACGTTCCACCCCGAAGCCAGCCCCAGCTCCTCTGGGAGATGAATTTGGAGGTGCGCTGGGTATCTGCATTAAGCCAACGAGGACAGGTGTTTTTGAATTCAGTTTTCCCTAATTTGCAGCCCTTCGCCCCAGTGCACTGTGGGAATCTCACAAATCTTCCAAATCCAGCCACTCCTAACACCTTGTCGTCTCCTGTGCTCCCTCCTCCCTGCCCTCCTCCTCCTGAGCAGAGTCCGATTCCAGGGACCCCGCAAAGCCCACGTCACCGGGGAGTGGGTCAGCCCTGCTCTTTCTCTTCCACATTCCAGGTTTACCTGGTTCAGAGCATCCTAGGATGTGGGTATTAAAGTACTGAAACCTAGGTAGTCACAGGTAATCAGAGAGCGTGGTCCCCGACTCTACGGGGTGCAGCAGAGGCAGCTGGCACAACTGCCCAGCTGTGCAGGGGTGGAAAGCAAGGGGTTCTGAGCACCCAGTTTCCCATGGGTGAGCTCCCCAAAGGCTGCTCTGACCCTCACAGGACGTGCACATAAAGTGCTGGTCCTTTGCCAGTGAAGGTGGGCACACGGCCACCACAAGGCCCTGCTCAGCCTTGTTCCAAGTGGGTCCTGTGTGCTGGCCATAGGTCCTGTCATGGGATAAGGTGAAGTTCACGGTGTCCACTTCCAGAGATGAGACTAGCTATTCTGGCCCCATTTCTGTGCACCAAGTCAATAGTCATTTCTGGTGACATTCTAATCTTTGGGCTACCCTGGACTTTTAGGGTTCAAAGCCTTCAGCCCCGTGGGCTCTTAGTGCAGTGCTGTGGCCTTGCGGGGCTGGCTGGGAGGCAAGGCTGCCCATGGTCATGGTCAAAGGATGAGCATTATATGGAAGACCCAGAGGCCACAGGGACTGTCCTAGCCCCAGCTAAGGAGCTGCCTGCTGCTACAGGCTCCCGGGCTGTCATTCATGTGTGAAGGGCAGAGGAAGCAGGTAGGATTTATGAGTCCCCAGATCTTAAATTGATGACAGACAGCAAGACCTCCACCCTCATGATCCCTAGGAAGTGAGTCTTGTCCCCTTCCTCCCCTCTCCCTCCAGCATAGGGTCCTGTGTGGAAGGTTCCGGCCCCGGGTGGAATTCTCAACAGTCTCTTCCCTCCGGCTCTGTCGCACAACCCTGGGCTGGCCTCCCAGCACGTTTCAGAATCTGCCAACCTGCTCCTCCCCCCCACATCTGGTCTCAGTCCCTTCCTCTGCTGTCCAGCTGGCAAACTCTGCTCCTGAGTTTTGGTTGTGGTTTTGGTGGGGGACTAAAGTGGGATGTAAGTGTTCTCAGAGATGCAGGGAGACCCCGATGTAGGGGGAAAGAAGTGCATCCTCATCTGCCCCAGGCCCAGAATTGTCCTGCACCCAGGAGCGGCCCTTCTGGGGAGGAATGTGTGGCCAGCAGTGCAGGGCTGCTGCAGGCAGAGGGTGAGTGTCCAGCCCTCTGCTCTCTCGCCAGGGCCTCAGGACAGAGCAGGGAGGGGCAGGGTGCCCTGCTGGGAGCTGGGTCTCCCACTTGGAGGGCTCTGTCTCCATCTTTCCACCGTGAGGAAGCTATTTCCCTGCTTACACACAGAGAAAAAAATGTACGGCAAGACAAAGGCATCTCAATGCCTTATGGAAATCAGGGGGGGCACTGCCAGCTGCCAATCACACGAGTGTCCCCACTACCTGTCCTCCAGTCGTGAGCCCATCATCTTGAGAAGAGTGCACGGGGCCAGAAGGGAGATGGCCCTGGAGCGGACCTGCTTGTGACCTTAACAAACTGTCCTCTTGAGGTTGCTGTTCAAAATGGAGACCCACTGCCAGGAGAGGCTGTGAACCTGGTGTCCTGGAAGCCAAGGGCTGTAGATGACTGCAGCCCCCGCTTCCTAGCCCTCTGCCAGGGAGAGCTGCCCCTTCCCACCAACAAAGGCACCTCACATGTCCTAAGGGAGGGTTCTGGGCTGGGACAGGGTGCAGGCTCCAGGTGAAGGTGTAGTCGTGCCTGGAGACAGCCCTATGGGCCTCTCTGCTGCCCCTGGGCATGGCTACCTTCCTGCACAAGACCCTCCTGCTGGACATCATTTGGAGATGTGTGTGTGGCCACACAGTGGCTGTGGTGTGAGAATCAAATCAGAAGATACAGATGGAGACGCAGGGGAGGGGAGAGGAGGCCGAGACGGGGAAGATGAGACTCAGGGACAGGGAGAAGAATGGAGTCATTCAGGTGAGGATCTCAGTGGGGGCCCAGACAGAACCAAGAGGCCTGGCCACTGCTGCCCAGCATGGTGGTGGCAGGTGGGAGCAGCCCACATCTTCTTCCCCTCTTCTAGCCTCTCCCCAGCTGCCCTTTAAACTTCTGTCCCTCCCATTGCTAGAACTCCAAACCCCAGCCTCATCCGACCCGCTCCCCCTTCCCACAGACCCCATGTCAAGCAGGCTTGGCCTGGGCCCAGTCTCTACCCATCTGTGCTCCCCACCTTCACCCTGGGTCCCTATCCCCATTTTACACGTGTTCAGACTCATCAACCTAAAGCGCAGCTCGGAGGCTATCACTCACACTCAAGAACCATCAGTGACTCCCAAATGCCACCCGAATTAGGTTCAAACTCCTCATGGGATTCAAGGTCAACCAGCCTGCCTTGCTGGCTGCCTTAGAGGGTGCCTGTGACATGCTTGATGATTTATGACCGTGATGAGGAGCCTGGTGCTATCAAGACCTAACAGCCCACCGCGGGGACTGTTGACGCGGCTGCCTCTCATTTCATCTTCAATACATCATAATTTACTTTTTTAATTAACAACCCACAAGATCGACATTTTGGTATACATTTCTATGAGCACTCAACCACTGAGCCACAGCCCCAGTCCTTTTTCATATATTATTTAGAGACAGGGTCTTGTTGAGTTGCTTAGGGCCTCCCTAGGTTGCTGAGGCTGGCTTTGAACTTGCCATCCTCCTGCCTCAGCCTCCAGAGCTGCTGGGATCACGGGCGTGCGTCACCGCACCCAGCTCAATTCTATGAATTTTAACACGTGGACAGATTCTGGTTACCCACTTCCCTCACAACCAGGACGGAGATCAGTTCACACCCCCCAAAAACGTGCTTGTTCTATCCCTTTGCCCTCTGCCCTCTGTCCTGTCACCCTAACCCCTGACCAACCACGGATCTTCTGTTCTCTGCTCCTAAGCTTTTTGAGAATGTTCTAGAATCAGGCAGCAGTAAAGCATTTGAGACTGGTTTCTTTCGCTCACATAATGCCTCTGGGATCCATGGGGTCCTCACTGCACCCTAGGGCTCTGCGTCTTTAAGCACAGTCCCACCCCCAGCCAGGCGGGGGCCAGAGAAGGCTCTGGAGGCAGGCAGGAGAAGGGCCAGGGGGATTCTGTGTTTTTGACGCCTGGTGGGCGTGCTCAGTACAGATTGGCAGGTGGAACATTCTCTAATGGGGGCGATTAAAACCAATCATCCTGTTCGCACAGAAAAGTAAACATGGACGCAGCTGCTAATTTGTGGCTATTGATGGCTGTCAGGGCCGCTGGGCCCCCATCCTGAGTCCTGCCTCTCCCTGCTCACCACCCTTCATGCCTCAATTATTCTGCCCTCAGTGCCTCTCGGTGCTCCCCCTCCCTCAGGACGGCTCTTTCCCAGTCCTCTTCTGCCCTAAGGTGAAACGTCGGGGGGCCCAGGGCTGCCCAGCCCCTTCCTCTCTGCTCTGGCCACGCCCCCTTCCCGGTGGAGACCCTGGGACCAGCGAGGCCAGCTTTAAACTCGATGTGGACACTGGCAACTTCTATTTCTGCAGCCTGGACCCACACAGAGCCTCCTGCTCCATTTCTAGAGCCTAGGGGAGCCACTAACGTCATGTCAGTCACTTGACGTTGACCATGGTGGAGCATTTCCACTACAGAGATCACCAAACGATACAAGCCAGTGTCCCTGACCCCAGAGCCACTTCCTGGACATCTAACAGCACACCCACCTGCCCTGCTGGCACTTCCATCCGGATGGCTGACAAGCAGGTCAAACAGGACCCGTGAGAGCTGACCACGCACTCCATCACCCTCACCGACAGGTGCCCGGACAGCCACGAGGAACTCCCAGCCCCACCAGCAAACGTCCCTTCCAGACAGATGCAGCGTGGGACCACGGCTCACCCCCACAGCACCTCCCTGACCCAAGGACCGCTGTGCCCCATCTGAACCCAGGTTGTCACCTCCTCGTCCCGGCCCCTTCCTTCACTCCTAGTCACCCACCCTAGTCACCCTCGTGAGGGCCCCTTCACTTCACTCCTCGTCACCAGCAGCAAGAGCACCTTTTAGAAAATTAAGGTAAATTTCATATAACATAAAAGTCACCCTCTTTAGCACTTTAAAGTATGCAAACAAACGGTGTCTACTGTATCCACTGGGCTGTGCTGAGCCTTTTCATGGCTCCCAAAGGAAACCCTGTGTCCATTAAGCAGCTGCTCCCGGCACCTCCAGGGCCCTGAACCGCCATTCCCCTCTCTGCCTACCACCTGGCCTTCTGGACACTTCCTACAGATGGACTCACACGGCACGCGTGACTGTTTTGTGTCACCCTATAATGGCTGGGTGACATCCCACTGGGTGGAAGCACCCCGTTGTGCCCACCTGTGATTGACGGGCACTGGCTTGCTTCCATGGCATGTCCTCTAGCACCTCAGTCACATGGTGTCACTCCCTGCTTCTTACGCTCAGCCAGCTTCCTGTCCCTTCTCTGAGGACCCTGTCTCAGATCCATGAATTTGTTCTTCCCTTCGGAAAGTTCCACAGGGCCGGACCCTCACTACCGGGGGTCTCTGGCCAATGTCACCATGTTGAGAGGCTTCTGCTGCTGCCCTCCCCGCTGCTGGCCAGTCCTCCTGGAGCCCAGCCCAGCTCGCTGTCTCCCCCTGGCAGTGGTCACCGCCTGCCTCCCCATGCGTCTGTTTCTTTCATCTCCGCCACTGGAACACAGGCTGCCAGGGGGCTGGGCTGCCTGGCGTTCAGTGGCGGGTGGTACAGAGATCAGCACCTGGCGCATAGTAGGTGCTCACCGAGTAAACAAGGGGATAAATGGACTCCCACCTCCTACCCATGGGGAGAGTCCCTAGAGCGCCTGTCTCCCCTGTCCAGGGTGCCCGCTACCCCATGTGCTCGATGGCCCTCGGCTATCTTTTGCTATACTCTGTGACCTTCCATAGAAGGCTCCCTCTCTGAACCCAGTTTTGCTCATGTGAAAAGAGTCTGAGATCATGTGCCTGTGGACACGGGTGCTCGTTGGGACCGATCTGGGGACTCCATGACGGGCACCCTCTCGCCAGGGATGCAGGTGGACGCCCAGCTGGGGGTCAACGCCTCCTTGCTCTCAACTCTCTTTGAATGAATTCCTTTTAACAGACGGAGGGACCGAGGCCTGGCGTGGGGAAGGCAGGTCTGCCTGAGCCTCCACGGAGGAGTCCCGCCATGACGCTGGGCCTTGCCATGCACACCTGCCCCTCTGCCCTCATTCTGCCCCACTCCCCTCTTTCAGGGGACAGCTGCAGGAGCCCCAGAAAGCAGAGCTGGGCGTGGCTCGGGAGCACCCACAGATGCCCAGCGGGACCTGAGCTTTCTCTATCTTGATGACTAGGATGTCGCGGCCTGTGGTTGCCACGACGGGGGGTGGGGGGGGTGGGGGGCCCAGGGCTCGAGGCCCAGGGAGCTCTGCTTGCCCCAGGTCAGGATGGGAGAGGAGCACCTGGTGCTGTCGGGGAGAGCTGGGGGTGGGCCGGGAATGGGGCGGGAGGTGCTACAGGAAAGCACTTTCTGGGGTGAAACTGGGCCCACCGCTGTCCACAGGGAGGGGGCACCAGGGGGGCTTCAACAACAGAGAGATGGTGGAGAAAGGAGGGGATGAGGCTGCTTCTGACTCCAGGGGGTGTCTTCAGAAAGACTAGCTGCTACGTATAGGGAACGTCACCCACAGATAAGTGATCCCTGCTACTTCCGATGGCTCCAGTCCTGCTCAGGAGCGTAGGTGGGTCACACAGGGAAGCAGACAATCAGGGGCAGGCAAGGGCACAGCTCCCCAAATCCAACATGAGAGATGAACCCCAGTCATCAGGGGGGACTTGGGACTGGGAGCCACACAGGCTGGGGTGGGCAGAGGTGAGGGACGGGCGCTGTCACTGTGGGCTCCCCACCAGGGCTGGGGGCCTGGTGTCAACTGCATGCTAATGACATTTACAGAGGAGACTAAAGCAGGGGGTGTCTCAGTTACCCCAGGACACACTCTGGTCCTCAGGAGGGTTGGAGCTTAGCCTGCGGGAGGAGTCACCCCGTGGGATGTCACCAGGGAAAGAAAGGCCAGAATAATCGTCATGGTAATAAGAGGCCCGGAGAAGTCAGCTGGGGGAAATCAAGGGGAACCCACACAGACTCACTGTGTCCTGAGCTCGCGGCTTCCTGCCCAGAACCAATTGCCTTTGAAGGCAACAGGTATTTTTCTGGGGCCCTGGACATGTGAGCAGAAGCTGTGGGCAGCAGAGGCCCTGCAGTCAGACCCCTGCCCACTGGAGGGACGCTCAGTGGGCAGCAGCAAGTCTTCTAGGGTGGAGATTGCTGTGGGTGGACGCATAACCCCTGTGAAGGCACAGAACGCCCAGAAGCTCTTCCTTTTAGAAATAAGAGCAGCCAGGATGGGCCCCCGGGTCTGGGCACGGGGTGGGGGATCCCGACCTCCACCTGGCTGCACGCCTTGCTCAGCTGCTCCTGGGGGGGTCCTTGCCCCTGCGTCCTCTCTGCTTGTCTTCACGCGTGAAGCCACAAGTGGTGAGAGGTGCAAGATGTCGGGGGCATCCCATCCACCTCCTTTCTCCCTCCTGCGGGGATTCCGTGGGCAGGGGGTGATCTCTAGCCAGATCCCAGTGATCTGCCTAGTGGAGGGGAAAGCAGGTCCTGGTAACGGGTGATCGTGCACCCACAGAAAGTGTGGACTGCCATCCTGCCCACGGCATGCGGCCAGCCTGTCCTCCCCCTTCCCCACCTCTCCTCACTGCTTCCAGAGTTTGGTTTCTTTTTCCCCTTCCTTCCTTCCCTCCCTCCCTCCCTCCCTCCTTCCTTATTTTGGTACCAGGGACTGAACCCAGGGGCACTCAGTCACTGAGCCACACCCCCAGCCCTGTTTGTATTTTATTTAGAGACAGGGTCTCCCTGAGTTGCTCAGGGCCTTGCTAAGTTGCTGAGGCTGGCTTTGAACACGTGATTCTCCTGCCTCAGCCTCCTGAGCCACTGGGATGACAGGCGTGCACCACCACGCCCGGCCTTATAATGTTTTTAATTGCATAACATAAAAGAGACCACAAAATCAACCAATTATTTAGAAACGTAGTTATCAAACTCTTTTAAAAAGGTGCCGTGGTGATAGGTGTGCTTTGGAAAGCGCTACACAATGAGGTTCAGTAGCGGGTCTGACCTCTGCTGTAATTTCAAACAGCGATGAGTGTAAATGGCATGTTGAGATTCCTGGGCATGTGATATGAAAATACCTGAGATTTCTCTTGGGGTCAAAGTCACAGACACTGCTATATAATCAGTGGGGGGGGGGGGGGGTGCTGGGATTGTGGCTCAGCGGTAGAGCGCTCGCCTAGCACGGGCGGGACCTGGGTTTGATCCTCAGCACCACATAAAAATAAAGGCATTGTGTTGTGTCCATCTACACCTAAAAAATAAATATTAAAAAAACAAAAACCAAAATAATCAGTGGTGGCTTGCTTCTAGACCCATGACGTAACAAAAGGGCAGGTTGTAGTGCAGTCCAATGTTAGTGGGAATAAAGATGCAGGGTCTTCTTCAGCCAGGGTCATGGGTGCCTGTGTGGGGTGGGGGCCAGTGGTCTACCTGCCTCCTGCGAACCCCTGGACTGCCTGGGAGCGGCCCTGAGGGAGCCTTTAGCAAGACCACAACCTCTGCAGGGCCACGTCGTCTGGAGGGCCCAGAGACCCTGCAGCCTGGACAGAGACCCTAACAGGAACAAATAGCGCGCTCGCCTGGCATGTGTGCGGCCCGGGTTCGATCCTCAGCACCACATACAAACAAAGATGTTGTGTCCGCCAATAACTAAAAAATAAATATTAAAAAAAAAAAGAAGCTTTAAAAAAAAAGTGAAAATAAATTTAAATAAATACAAGGTCGTGGGCCGCGGCTCCCGACAGGTCTGGAGCACACATGAAACGGAAAGCGAGAGTGAGGGATGGAAATAAAGTCTGAGATGAGCAGGAGAACAAGAGCCGCCTCCCTCCGTCCCTGAAATTGCTGCCCCCGACTCCACAGAAATGACCCCATGTTCTGGGATGAGGCTTTTCTGCCGTCATTCGCTTTCCTTTATTTACCCCGTGCTGTCTTCTCCTCGGGGAGGTGGGTAATTCTGTTTGTTTTTTTCTTTTTCTTTTTTTCCCTATGCCCCTCAAACAAATTAATGGTGTCACCTGCCTGAAACGGGAATAAGCTCCTGGCAGATGTGTCCCCGTTCACTTCGATGGTGAGGTCCCTTTTCATTTTTTAATCTCCCTCTACTCCCTCCCTCCCTCCCAGCCCTTGGGATGGGCAGAGCCTCCCCTTTGTGGGCACCAGATCTTTGAGTGGTTTGCCCGGTGGGTCCAAAGCCCTGGGATTCTTAACCCCTGCTTCCAACGGATCCCTGGAGATGACCTGCCTCACTCCAGAGGGGGCTCTTTGCCCCCGAGGGACCCTTCTTCCTAAGGGCCCCAGCAGAGCTGGCCTGAGCTTAGCTGCGTGTGCTTCCTCAAGACTACGCTGTCCCTGGGACGCCTCTCCCCGGCACAGATACAGAAGGGAAAATCAACACGGTTTGGAAAACTGAGATGGGAGAGAACGAGGGGGCTACGTCTGCAAAGGGCTACGTCTGCTCAACACTCCACGGCACGTGCAAGAGGCGCAGGACTGAGAGTCCAAGGTCAAGTCCTCCACCTTCTGGCTGTATGACCTTGGGCAGGCCCCTTAACCTCTCTGAGCCCTCTTTCTCTCTGAAAAAGTCAAGTTAAACAGACCTGTCTCCCAGTCTGGGCACGAGAATCCCAAGAGTCAACGCAGAGAGAATGCTTTTTATGACCAGACGCGGTTCTAAATACAAATATGAACTCATTTTCCCTCCCCACAGCTCTGTGAGGGAGCTACCATCACTGATAAGAAAATGGAATCAGAGAATAAATAAGTCCCCTAAGGTCATACAGATCAAAAGTGGCAGAGCAATCTGGCTTCAAAGCCCTTATTTTTATTTCTAACCAGCGGCCTTTCTCACCCAGGTGAAGCCAGATGTACAGATTCCTGGGCAGACGGGGTGCGGCGGGGTGGAGGCGCGGCCCCTCTGCTGCAGGCAGGGGGGGCGTGGGATAGGGCAGCCGAGACACCTGCCAGGTCCTCTTGGGATGGGTAGAGTGGTAAAGAGCCATGGTTTCCCAGAGGTGGACCCCGGGCAGAGTGGGGGAGGACACGGGTAGTGGATGGGCGGGTGGGGCTGGAGGCCCCTTCCCCTCCCTGGGGCCTGGGCAGGTCTCATGGCAGAAGGCTGGGTTTGGAGTTCAAAACCCTGGGCCAGCCTTTTGGCTGAGTCCAGGTGAACATCAGAGAGCCTCTGTCAGTCACAAAGGCCCAGGGTCCTCCTGGCCAGAGTTCTGAGTGGCGGTTCTACTGGACTTTGAGAATTTCATTATAGGGGGACTGTGGGTTCCCGGGCTTCTCCCCAAACTTGTCTGAGGAAGACGCTAAGTTGCAGTGAGTCACCAGGCAGCCCGAGGAAGCCCTGCCGACCGCAGCAGGTGGTCAAGGCGGCTGGGCGAGGTCCCCCGAAGGAGACCTCCTACTCCCCAGCCCCCGCCGCTTTGCCTCTGGTCCCCAGGAACCCCCTTAGCAGTCAGAGGGCTCCTTAAGAAAGGGTGAGCCAGACCACAGCAGCCGTCAACTCCTGGGTCCCACGGTAACGGGAAGAGGCACTCCCCATCTGACAGCCTCCTCTGACAAAGGCTGCGGCCTGCGTCTCTCCTCTCGGAGCCCCAGCCAGTTCCACCAGTCTTTGCCCTACTTCAGGAAAAGGCCAGGCTGTGTACCTTGTGGGTCCTCTGTACCTTGCAGGGGAGCACCTGCTGCTAGAAGGTTCTTCCTTCCCAGCTCTGCGTGGCCACCTCCACCACACACTACCCCCTGCTCAGCCTTCCTGGGAGGCTCTCCTGGGCCCCAGAGTGGAAGACGGCCTCTCTGCCCTGGCGCCCACTCATGTCCTTGGAGTCCTGCTTCCTTCCTTCCTTTATTTTCTCTCTTCCTCGTGCTGAGGATTGAACCCAGGGCCTCGAATGTGCTAGGCAAGCGCAGCACTGCTGATCCCCAGCTCAGCCCCCCCCCCCCCAGCCTTCTCCACCAGAATGAAGTATGAGCCTTTAGAGAGCAGCCCACACTTCAGCGCCACTCTCATGACCCGGCCTAAGGCAGGAATTTAGTAGATGCATAATGGGGCCCATAGTGGGTGCATAATGATTGCTGAGTGAATGAATGATCTCTCCATCTGCCTAAATTTCACTGTCGTCCCTTAGGACTACACCTTCACGAGATCTGAAGGCTTTTCTGATATGATCCCAGTTCCCAGAAGCAGCAGGACCGAGCAGCAGAGGCGTCCCTGGGAGTGGGGTAGACACTGGCCCTCTGCTGTCCACCACCATCCCTCTCCTCTGCAAAAAGTGCCCTCAAATATGGGGGAAAAGGTACACTCGGACATTGCTGGTGGGACTGCAAACTGGCGCAACCACTCTGGAAAGCAGTGTGGAGAGTCCTCAGAAAACCTGGAATGAAACCACCATTTGACCCAGCTATCCCACTCCTCAGTCTATACCCCAAGGACTTAAAATCAGCACACTACAGTGACACAGCCACATCAATTTTTACAGCAGCTCATTCACAATAGCTAAGCTATGGAACCAACCTAGGTGCCCTTAAAATAGAAGAATAGACAAAGAAAATGTGGTACATATACACAATGGAATATTAGTCAGCCAAAAGGAAGAATGAAATGATGGCATTTGCTGGTAAATGGATAGAAAGGGAGCTTTTCATGCTAAACAAAATAAGCCAATCCCCCAAACCAAAGGCTGAATGTTCTCTCTGATATGTGGATGCTGCCTCACAACAGGTGGTGGGGTGAAGGGGGGGTGTTTACCAGATGGGAGGATGGGGGAAGGGAGGAGGGATGGGGGAAGGGAGGGGGGATGGGAATGGGAAAGAAGAATGAACCAGACAGAACTTTCCTACGTTCACATATGAATACACAACCAGTGGAACTCCACATCGTGTTCAACCACAAGAATCGGAAGTTAGACCCCATGTATGAATGATATGTCAAAATACACTAAAAAAATATTTTTAAATGACCTCAAGGACAGGAGAAAATGTGTTCGGAGAAGCTGGGGGCAGAAGTGAGGCAGAAATACAGTGGATCCACCATTCCCAACTCCTGAGAAGAAAGGGGAGCTAAAGGTCCTCTCCCGATGGAGGGAAGGCACTGTTGTTTGGCTCTGGGTCAGCCAGAGGGGTCCTGCACAATGCACCAACTATTTAAAAACAAAATCCTCCTTGTGGAGCTGCAGAGCGGCAGGATCCCCCAAGGCCCTGCCACCCCCCCCCACCCGCTGCCCCCTAGTCCCCCTCTCTGCATGTCACCCTGTGTCTGGATGTTGTCTGGGCAGGAGAGTGGTTTTTAGAATAACTGAGCAAAAAATTCCAACCACCCACCTCAGGGATTCTTCCTCCTGTGCAGATGGGAAACAGAAGGTGGAGGACAGGGTGGGGACCCTAGTGGGTGAAGGTGCTGCCTATCGACTGTGGCTATCGGAACACCGAGGGAGACAGCAAATTGCTGGGCAGAGTGGATTGTGGCCACAGCCTTTAATTTGAAACTCGGAGATGCGCGGTCCCCGGCTGGCTTCCCAGCCTGTGCCTGCAGGATTTTTTCCCCCTTATCTGCATCACAACCATCTATTTGCATCTCAACTGTCACAGGATACAAATGGCTTCAGCCCACCCCAGCCTTTTCTTCCCTGGCTTCTCTGAGTTTTCTATAGCTGGGCCAAAGAGAAGAAATTACTCAAAGAGACCTGAAAATGTGACGGAGTCCTTGGGAGATAGAAAGGGTCTTTTTCAAGCACCTTTGCATGGTCTGGCAGAGCCGCGATTCAGAGACGTACAGAATCTTAGATCTGGGGCGGGGGTGGGGGGGACTGCAAGCATCACCTAGTTTTTTGAGTTCAATTAGCATCCTAATTAGGACTAACTGCCACAAAGTTCTGATTGAGAGGTTAAACTGCTACCTTCTTCCTCTTCTGTTTTGGTCAGCACCCTCCACTGCCCCAAAATGGACTTTTGAGGTCATCCGTCCAGTAAAAGCCCTGGGCCACCTTGTTGCTACTTCCATCTTCAAAGGCACCGTCCCTCAACAGTGTGTGCCTCTGGAGTGGCTCTCAGGGGCCAGGCGGAGTGTGAGGTGTGGGGTTGTCCTGCTGAGCAAATCCAGACCAGGCCCCAGCTGTGGGTCCTGCTGTGTAACCAGGAGATGGGTCTGGACGGGACCAGCATGCTCAGAATTGTAGAATCACAGTCACAGTCACAGGGACAGACAAGAGCCTGTGACACAGGACTTCGACCTCTCTTCTGCCCCCTTCCCTCTTCCTCTTTTGCTCAGTGACCATGTATTTCTGCCACACCAAGCGAATCCAGAGTCACCTTCAACCCAGACGCAGACCCCCACCGACATTCTCCCCCTACGAAGGGACAGACAGGACAATTTCTTCAAGGTCTTTTCCAACATCTGCCTGGTTCCCCTCAGAGGTTGTTTTTGCCCCAGATTCCGGACACTGGGCAGTGCCCTCGCGCCTGCGGCCTGTGCCTGCTGTCTGTGGGCCATGCGGCTGAGCCCGCTGGGCTTGGCCCTCGGACTGAGGTGGTGGTGTCTCCTTGACATCTGGAACCTGGCCTTGGGGCCTGTTCCCTGGCAAGTTCTGAATCCCTCCCGGGTTCTGGAGACGGCAGAAGAGCCGGCGGTGGCCAAGGCGTGGGCTGGACTGAGCTGGCCACTCCTGCCCTCCTGTGGAGGAAGGAGCCCGGGTGGGGTGGGGGTGCTATGGTTTGGGGCAGCCCCACTCAGAGCCAGGGACATGGGACGGCCCAGATGACCTCAGGGTGGGGCAGTGTGGACCTGGGCGTGGCCTCTTCTTCCTCGTCCCCCTCTCTGCATGTCACTCTGTCCTGGAGAAGTGGGTCCCTGGAGGGACACAGGTCACCTCCCTGGGGAAAGGAGCAGTGGAGCACACCCAGGGAAGGTCTGCGTTGGCTCCGGGGGTCCCCGAGGGCATGGCATGCCATGTGCCCAGGGCTGTGCCTAGGTGGGAGCGTCCCTCGGGGCAGGCTGGGCCCGACTGTCCTCAGCCTCTTTTTCCTTTTTGTACCAGGGATTAAGCCCAGGGATGCTCGGCCACTGAGCCGCATCCCAGCCCTTATTACATTTTATTTAGAGACAGGGCCTCACTGAGTTGCTGAGGCTGGCTCTGAACCCGCGATCCTCCTGCCTCAGCCTCTGGAGCTGCTGCGGTTACAGGTGTGTGGCATCGCAGCACCTGCGGCGTCCCCTAGGCATTCTTTCGGACAGTCACACAGGAGCCTGAGTAAGTGGGTTCTGGGGCTCTGGCCTCACTGTTGGGGACACTCTCTGGACCAGGTCGGGGTTGGGGAGCTGCAGCTCTGGGGACAATGACAGTGGGTGGGGTTTCTGTGTGGCAGTGGCGACGCTAAGCCCTGCCCACCTTTCTCTCTCCTCTCAGCTTCCCCAGCAGCAGAGACCAAGATGTCGCCACCTCCCCACACCCAGCCTCTGGCAGTGAGGCTGGGACAAGGAGCCAGTTCTGACCACTGGGTGGAAGTTGGGGCCACTCTGAGATGAAGTGAGGCAGAGCTGTGCTTAGCCTCTGTCGCCCGACCCCACCCCACCCCAACACACGGCAGCACCGTCGAAACCGCAGACTGCACACGTAAGTGACCTCTTGGAGTGGCCTCCCTGCAGATCCCGGCCGGACATGGAGGCCAAGTGAGAAATGAGCGTGTGCGTTGGGTCAGCTTGTTACTGCAATACCAACTGACAGCTACACTCGCTCTCTTATTTCTTTTTGAACAGATGAGTGGACCGAGGCTCAGGAAGGGCCATTAATTTACCTGGAGTCGGGGCCAGTAAATGGCAAGTCTGGGCTGCCACAGAGGCGCTGTGCGCTCCCAGAGCTTGTCCTGCCTGCCTGCCTCCTGGGTTCCTGCCAAGGTCAAGTCCAAGTCCCCGGCCTGGGTTCCTCACATCTCCCACCTCCCACAGCCCAACCCTGTTAGCAGGGGTCACTATTCCTGTGTCCTACCTGCAGGTTTCTGCCTCTGGGCCTGTGGGGGCCACCATCCTGGCAGGCCAGCCTTCCTGCCTGCCCAGGGCTCAGCCCCAGGTCCCTCCTGCTAAAAGCCTTTCCTGATCCTCGCAGCCCCCTGCCGTCAGGACCCGGGACCCCACACTGGGACTGGCATGTCTCCTCTCCCAGGCATGACTGTACCTCTGCAAGGAAGGAGGAGGCTTTCTTCTGAGGTTCTCATTCAGAGTAGCCTCTATTTTTAAAAAAACAATTTTATTGTTTTTTGGTACCAAGGAATGAACCCAGGGGCACTCAACCACTAAGCTACATCCCCAGCCCCTTTTAAAATATTTTATTTAGAGACAGAGTCTCACTAGGTTGCTTAGGGCCTCACTGAGTTGCTGAGGCTGGCTTTGAACTTGCCATCCTCCTGCCTCAGCCTCCTGAGCCACAGGGATTATAGGTGTGTGCCATCATCACGCCAGGCTTCAGAGTCGTCTCTGACAGGGATGTGCCTGGCTATACTCCAGGGAGGGATGAGATGACTGAATGGGGTTTGAGAAAATACTGGAATTTATTTTATACCTGTTTATCCCTACTTTTAAAAGTGGGACATTTGGACAGGCCCGTGGTCATGCTTGACCCCCAGGGGAAAAACCTAGTTCCTAGTAAACAGTAGGTGTTCAATACATCTTAAGTCATCTCAGGCAGACAGGCACGGGACGCCTCAGCCGGGAGCTGGAGGTGTGTGTGCCCGTGTGAACAGGCGGGACTGGCTGGGCCTTGGGTCCAGTCCTGGCGGGGTGAGTCCAGCGGGCACAGCGGGCTGGGGAGGGGTAGGGGTGAGGGCGGCGGGCTCCTGGGCTGGCCCCGTGGCCGTTAGCTGGGCAGCCAGAGTGGAGGGGCTCCTTAGGAAGAAGCCCGCCTGGGACAAGGACAGAACAGGAGCCCCGCATGGGACAGGTGAAGGAGGCGCCCCAGGCTGGGGTACCTGACGGAGTCCTGAGCAGGGCAGGAGGACAGGACAGAGTGCTGCCAATGTGGCCCCTGCAGAGGGCCAGGGAGGCAGGGCACCAGGCGGAGGGAGATGCAGGCTGAGAGGGTCTAAAGGGACAAACAATTCCCATGCCAGCCTGGCCCTCGGCCAGCGCTGCAGGGGTAGTGGGGCTGGTGGGGGAGGCCTCTGCCCCAGCCTCTGTCTCTCCCCAGCTCCGCCTACGTCCTAGGGCAGGCGTCATTGAACAAGGTGACACAGACCTCCTGGACCCCTGATGGCTAGGGATCCTCTTGAAAGCACCTGTGTCCCCTGAGCAAGCTCTTCACATGGAGGGGGGCATTACTACACCAAAAGCAGGAGTCAGACTTTCTGCCAAGTGTCATTTGTATGGGCCTCTAAACTGGACATGCACCTCCTACACACGGCAGAGACCACCCCTCAGGTGTGAGAAAGCGCACTGGTGCTTTATTTCTACTTTCAAAAATTGCTATTTGAACCCAGGGGTGCTCTACCACCGAGCCACATGCTCAGCAACAGCCCTATTTTTATTTAGAGACAGGGTCTCGTTAAGTTGCTTAGGGCCTGAGATGCTGAGGCTGGTCTCCAACTTGCAATCCTCCTGCCTCAGCCTCCCGAATCACTGGAATTACAGCTGTGTGCCACCACACCCACCTTAAGATGGCAATTTTAGTGCATACTTTATCACATACCTATGAGATGAGTACAGTGACCATGTATATAAACTCTAAATAAAATGCCACATATTGGAGTGTGTGCTTGGATGTTTTTACAGGGTAGAGATGGCATCTGTAACAGTTTAGAGACTTTCGATTTTTGCAGCCTTATTTATCAGCACCTGTGTTTGTTTCTGTCTCATAACTGAGGACCTGGAAGCCCAGAGACACCTGGTATCCCTCTCAAGGTTGTACAGCGCGGGCAGGACAATAACACTGGACGGGTCCTGGGTTCCAGGGACTCACCTCATCCTTGTCCACGACCTGGATGAAGAGGGGGAGGGCAAAGCCAACCTGAGCCAGCTCGGTGATGGCCACGCTGTACTCGGAACTGTTGAACTCTGGAGCATTGTCGTTGATGTCGATGACCAGGATGTTGAAGGTCGTGGTGACAGTGGCATCAGATGGGGTGCGGTCATCATTCAGCTCTGTGCCCTGAAGACAGAGTACCATCCACCAGGTGTAAAGAAGGCCACAATCCCAATAATAGCTACTGTTTACCAAGGACTTTCTCGAATTTAGACACTGATTTAATATGAACCATCTCATCGAATCCTCACTACAGCCCCAGGAAGAAGATTCTACCTTTAGTATCCTCATGTCACTGAGAAGGACATGAGGCTCAGAGAGGTTAAGGAACTTGTACGAGGATGCTCAGCTTTGCAATTCAAACTCAGGCAATAGGATTCTAGAACTGACACGGAGATGAGGTGGACAGGAAGGAAGGGACAGATTTGGGGTTCATCCAAGGGTGGATGGAGATTCTATTCAATTTGGCAGATAATAAAACTGAGGCCAGGAATTTCTGGGCTAAAGGCTGGTCAAGACTTAATGGAACATCAGCTGTGGACGGAACGCTGCTAGTTTCAGGGTGAGGTTTGGAATAGATGGACAGATTCACATCTTGGGGCACCTAACCACTGCACCAGAGCGCCAGGCCCCCAAATACCCGTTCCCAGTTCTGACCCCAAGCTCCAGAAGCGGATTCTCTGTGTGAGACCCAAACAGAGGCTCCCCAGGGGGACTGGATGCACCACCAGGTTGGGGGTCCCACATCCACATTTTATAGAAGACGGAAAGACAGTGCAGGGTTCCAGGGGAGCTGGAGGCGGTGTGGGGACTAGGCAGCAGCCCTCTTCCTTGGGAGCTGACCTCTGGCCTCTGCCGGAGGGGTGCAGGACAGGCAGGGAGGCCAGGGAGGGGCCGGGCTCTGTGCTGGGGTGGGGCACCCCCATCCTGGCTACCACACCTGAGCGTCAGGGGCGACAGTGTGGGGCCATGAGAAAGCCAGGGCTGGTGGACCGGCATGGCTCAGCGGTCAGCTCAAGGGAGGGTGCAGGGTGGGCTGGCCGTCCTGTCCTCCCACACGGATGGGGGCCTCCTTCTCAGGGTCCCCAGCCCCCGTCTTTGGACCACCCCCTCCTATTAATTGATGGTCAGGGCGGGGGAGGTCCCCCGTGGCCCAGGCAGGATCCATACCCCTAAATGGGCCTCCTAGGGATGGCTCGGCAAGTCATTGATTTTCATTAAAGTGCCACCAGTGGCAGGTGACTGGGTGGGGTGGGGGAGGGGCTGCAGCTTCACTGCACTTTCCAGGGCAGGGACCCCAGTGGCTCTGTCCCCTCCCCGATGTGCTGCATTTTCTAACCTAGGAAAGTGTGAAACTTAGAAAATGGGACAAAACCTCCAAATCGGGGTGAACTCAAGAATTCCCGTGTGTACAACTGCGAATTCGAAACCTTGGGACGAGGCCGAGCTCCACAGGATGAGCACCTAGAAGTCCCCCTTGTCACTAAGGTGGGGATAAAGTTCCCGGCCTGTGCAGGTGTGGACGATGGCTGTGAAGCGCCACGTAGATCTGCCCAGGTACCCGTGATCCCCTCCTGGTGGCCTGTGGGGATGACCGGGGTCAGTGCCCAGGAAGGGGCAGAGGTGCTGAACTCAGGGGTCTCAGCCTGAGGCCGCAGCCCCTGCCTCTGCTGGAGGCTGGCCTCCCAGCCTGGGCAGCTGTCCACCTGGTGCAGGTCCTACCGCGGGTCTCACCTTCACAGTCAGGAGGAAGCCGTGGCTGTAGAGGGGGTTCTCTCGGTCCAGCAGGCCGTTCAAGGTCAGCGCCCCACTGATGTAGTCCAGGGCAAAGATGCTGTTGGTGTTCCCTGCGAGAGAGAGAGAAGGCTGCTGTGCCTGGGCCAGGCAGGCAGGTGCAGTGACAGGGCCCTGTCCCCGTGGCAGGAACCCGGAGCCCTAAGGACGCTGCCTCTGGGTTCCCAGAACAGCCTGGGCGCAGGAGGCCCCTTCCAGGGGCAGACGGCACGGACCAGCGCAGGGGGACGCCGGCCATCCTGTCGCCTTCCCGTCCCCTGAGGCAAGGAGAAGGTCCCGGTTTGATGGCAGGTGTCCTCAACACCCAGCTGCGCTCCTTCCCAACAGAAGGAGCCGGCTGAGGGGGAGCGTCCCAAAGGGAGCGCCGTTGCGGGGACTCCCACCTCGATTTCTTGCCCTTGTCCATTTTTATGGACAATTTCATTCCAGCCCAATTTTCGGTTTTGGCAATGATGTGTCGCGCTTTTTAAGTGATAAATACGGCAAAACCACAACCCAGTTCTAGAAATCAGCATTCTCAGTGCTTATTCAAGTTAGAGACGCGTGTGTCAGTGGTGGCTCACAGGGCACCCGAGGCTGGCCTCAAGGAGAGGCTCTGTCACCCGGCTGCCTCCCCTCTGCAGGCACCCCGAGCCCTCACCCTTGTTTCCTCAGCTCCCAAATCCCATGCTTGGTCCTACCTCTGGTCTTTCAGCGTCCAGTGTCCTTTTTTTTTTTTTTTTTTTTGCGGGGGGGAGTCCTGGGGATTGAACTCAAGGACCTTTAGCCACTGAGCCCCCTCCCCAGCCCTATTTTGTATTTTATTAGAGACAGGGTCTCACTGAGTTGCTCAGCGCCTTGCTGAGTGGCTGAGGCTGGCCTTGAACTTGTGATCCTCCTGCCTCAGCCTCCCAAGCCTCCAGGATTACAGGCCTGTGCCACCACGCCCGGCTCACTGTCTTCTCTCGGCCTCCCCCTCCAGTCCTCCCAGGTCAGCGACAGCCTCTCTGCTCCCCAGGAAGGCCCTTCTCCCTCCTCCAGCCGACCCCTCCTGGCCCCGCAGGCAGGAGTAGCCTCTGCTCTGTGACAATTCCCCGGGTGCTTCCTGCGTGTTAATCCCATTTTCCCGCCTGGCCTAGAAGCTCCCCAAAGATGGGGCTTTTCACAGCTGTCCCTCAAGGTACCTGGCCAACGCTGGCACGTGGTGCATCCGTGTGGCTGAAGGATGGCTGCTCCCCCGGCCTCCTGGGCCTGCCCTGCCCACTCCAGCCCTGGCCCTTACTGCACACTCCCACCAGGCTCTGAGGTCCCCCCAGGCAAAGCCCGATGCCATTCTTCTTCCTCCTTCACTGACCATTTGCTGGATCATCCACAGGCTCCCTCCATTCAGCCACAGACTCAGGCCACCCCTGGCCAGGCTCTGAGCCAGGCATGGTAGATGCAAACGTCTGTGCCAGGGATCCAGACACTGAAGTATGTGCCACCTGGGAGGGAGCCCTGGCACCCGGGAGAGTTAGTTGTCTGAGGTCACAGAGGAAGGCTGAAGAAGGAAGGCTACGGGAGGAGCAGCAGGAATGCCCCTGCACCACTTGTGAGCTGTGTGACCCTGGACAACTCACCTAACCTCTCTGTACCTTCATTTTCTCATCCATATAACAGGGATAAGGACGGCCTCTACAGCACAGGTCGTGGGTGAAAATTGCATACATTGGCTTAGAGTGGTTCCTGGCACAGGGTAAGTGCTTGGTAAGTGTGACCCTTGCTGTTGTCTGAGCTGGGCCCTGGGGTACAGGGAGGACTGGGACGAAAGATGGATGGACAGTGGGTCCACGGGGGAGAATCAGCGCCCAAGCCTTCAGCAACGCGCAGAGCCCAGGATGGCCGTGGAAGCCGCTGCCCCTCCTGCTCGTCCCCACCTTGGCTCCACAGGGACTGCACACGGCAGGGTCAGCCAGGGAAAGTCCAGAGCAGACCACTTCCTCTTCCAACTCCAGACTTCCAAACGGGGCTGTTCGTGCCGGCCTGTGCCCAGTTGCCTGCCCATGCCAGGTGGCCCTCCTCTACCTGGGCCAGGGCTACGGTCCTCCCGGTCCCCCGCAGGCATTGGCCAGGCAGGGGACAGGCTGCTGAGGACCATGCAGCTCCTTCAGGCTTCATGCCACTCGGACTGTGGGCTTTGGGGACCCAGGAGGGGACGCCCCTCCAGTAAACGCAGGAGGAGAAGGGAGTTTCTTTAGCTAGGGATTTTTCAGGGGGACATCAGGGTGGGTCCTTTCGTCTAGCCATCCACAGCTTTAGCAATTAGTATGCTGTTCTCTGTGCCAGGGACACGCTCCCTGGGGAGAGCAGCCCTTGACCTTGCTCACAGTGCAGACTGGCCAGGGCTGAGGTGGGGTGGAGCAGGGGTGGCCCTGGGCCCTGGAGGGGGCTGGGTCCTCTGAGCCCCCAGGCAGAGCTGAAGGGCCACCCCGAGGCAAGACCGAGAGCCTTCGGCCCCCCACCACCCCCCTCCAGCACAGCTCCCCCTCCCCAGGCCCCACATCCAGCCTCCAGTCGGTACAGATTTCCATATAAATTTATTCTTTCCAATAAAGAAATCTATCAAATGTTTAACTAAATGTGATTCAATTTTTCTTTGTAAGATTTTTTTCCTATAAATCATTCACAAACCAGAGGCCTTTGCTGAATGACTTGCTTCAACATTCGGTTGAGAAATCGAGCCTGGGACACTCCTCATGACACCCACACCCTGTTCATGGTCAGGTTGCTCACCCCTGACCCGATCCCACCCAGAACCTGATTCCAGGACGTAAAGCACCCTCCCCAACGAGCCCCTCTCTTCAGTCCTGCAGGCCCACGCCTCCCAGTAGCACACATTCATACAAGCTTGGGGACCCTCCCCGACACCCTGTGTGCGCGCACACACATGTGCATATGTGTGCTTTTTACACTTCTGTCCACGCGTCCACCTTCCCGCCTCCTGCCAGGCACATGTGACATACTCCCAGAACCAAACGCCAGAACAGGCTACACCCGGGGAGCTGGCAGGGCCACCCGAGTGAGGCACTGACTTGGATGCTGCTACAGTTACCATGGCAACGACAGCATTCACTGGGATGCAGCCCTGCTCAGGCAGGGCCAGGAGAGGAGCCCTGTGCCCTGAGCAGCAAAGGCCACAGGCACGACGGACTCCAAGATTCATTGATTAGTTCACTGACTCGTTCCTCCAAGTTCCTATGAGCACCCTCTGCGTGTAGGGTGCTGGAGAATCAACGGAGAAGAGCAGGCGAGGTGCCCGCCTTGGGCCGCACATCCCCACAGAATCATGCTACTGAAAGCGGAGCACTTGCCAGGTGAGGCCCAGAAGAGCAGCAGAGCAGACGGGTGGTGGGGATTCTGCCCTTGGGAGGCCACCACAAGGGTTCAGATCAGTCTGCTACCAGCTGTGTGAACCTGGCTAGTTATCACCACGTCTGGGCCTCAGTTTCCTATTCTGTAATTCCCGGGTGATAACAGGACCCACCCTAGAGATGGAAGGAGTTGAGCCAGTACCTGGCCTGCTGAGCGCTCTCCACCAATGCCGGAAGCCTGTACTATACCAAGGCGTGCCCCCTGGTCCCCTCCCTCCTACCTCCACAGAGCCTAGGTCTAAAGCCCGCCAGAGACCTGAGCCAGCCACCCGCTCACGCTTGCCAGGACGGCCTCTAAATGGGGCTCCTGTTGACCAGTCAGCTGCCCTGAGGCCACGGCAGGCCACCCTCAGGCCCAAGGGCACTGGCCCCAGCTCTGCCCCTGATCCCCCAGCATCCTGGGCAGGTCACCATTTCCTTGTCTGGCTCTAGCCCCTCATTCCCGACTCCCACTCCTCCAGGCCTGGGGCTTGGCAGTCACACCTCAAGTGTCCTTGTGATCCTGGAAAGTGACACCACCACGTCAGCCCTCTGGTCTCCAAACTCCGTATCCAAGTCCCAGGGGGACTGGGGATAGGGAGGAGGGTCTCAGGAGGGTCGCCTTTCACCTGTTCCATCCTCACTGCTGAGCAGAGAGACAGCTGCTTCTCCTGGGTCGACAGAAGCTGTGCAGCAGTAAGTGTTGGGTTCCCAGCAGGGAGGGGCTCCTGGGGTGCAGGGTGGGGCCAGGCTTTTACTGCCTGTGGATTCTGGTCACTGCAGATTGGAAGCATCACAAAAGAGAAAAGCAGGTCATCACTGGCCCTGCTGGTTTTCCTGGGGAGAGACCCCTTCCTCTAGGAGTTTCAGATTCACAAGACAGGGGTCTAGAGGAGGGAACTCAATCTACACCAGCAGGAGAGCCTGGAGTGGGTATCACCGGGCGGCAGAGAGGGCAGCCCATGGTACAAAGTTATAGGTAGAGAGGAAGAATGAACTATAGTATCCCATCACACAGCAAGGTGACCTTGGACAACAGTGTTACAAAATAGTTACAAGACTTTGAATGATAAATGGTTGAGGTAATGGATATGCTAATTACCCACATTTGATGATCCTTACACAAATATGCATGAAGCAAAACATCACCTAGTATCCCATAAATATACACACTTATATATCAAAACAAAGATCAAAAAACCTTAAAAAGGGAGATCCCTAGAGGAAAAGCATCATCACTTTGGAAAGTTCTGGATAAATTCCCCCCGAGAGTTGAACACAGCAGCAAAATGCCCACCTGGAGTGTCTTCCAGGTATCGAGGAAGTGGCCTGCAGTGGGGGACACAGAGCCCTCAGCACAGGGGTGCCCGTGACATACCTAGGGCACTGAGGATGCGTGGCCACAGGGCTGGGCTCCGTGGAGGGGTGTTTGGGACACAGCCAAGGAGACAGGGGCCACCAGCCTAGTGCAGTGCCTGGAGGGAGGAAGGGCCGGTCCAGACCAGGATGGTGAGCAGAGAGGCAGGGCAGGAGCCGGCCAAGGCCCCTGAGGGGCGCTTCAGACGCCCGCAGAGTGGGACTAAGATCCTGAGGGCGGCGGCCCCGCAGTGGGGACTTCGCGGTGTAGAAAACCAGGCGAGGGGCGCGGCGGCCGCTAGGGGGCGCGGCGGAGCCAGGCGAGGGCCGGGCTGGTCCCTGGACGGCGGAGGGCGGGGAAGGGTCGGAGGGCGCAGGCAGGAGGCCCTGGACGGCGGGGCTGCGGGGGGCAGACTCGCGGGGAGGGCTCTCATGGGCTCCCGGGCCAGGGGAGCCAGGACCGTCCTTCCGCCTCCCGCCCCGTCCACCGGCCGGCTCCCCCGCTCCCGCCCCGGCTCCCCAGGGCCCCTTCCCACGTGGCTCCCTCGTTATCTCGCCCGCAGCATCTTGACCCGCACCAGGTCTGGGCCAGAGCCGTTCAGTGAGTGGCTGATGGTGCGTGTGGGAACACAGGCTGATGACTTTGAATTGCTTTGTCTGCTCGGCTGGGCTGACAGCGCTGCGACCTGCCTTAGTTCTTGCTGCACTTGGAGTTAAAGGGAAAGGCAAGCCTCTACCTCCGAGCCGGCCTCTCAGGATCCTATGGCCCGGCCACCAGAAGCCTATCGCCATCTCCTGACCAAAGGCTCTGCCGTCTCCTGCTCCTCTAGGCCCCAGAGTGGGGCTGCCCCGTGCCTGGGCTTCCCTGGCTTCCTTAAGTGGGGCCTTGAGGGTGAGGGCTGGGGTCGCACACTTCTGTCTGCTGTTCCCAGAACGATGCTCATTATATGTGTGTGGGAGGGTCTGAGTTGGCCTCTTCCTCTGCAGCAAGTAGAGATGACCAGTCACACACAGGTGGTGGCACCCAGGGCCTATCCCTGTGCTGAGCTGTGGGGGAGAGGAAGGAAGCAACCGGCAGCTTCTGAGGCCAGTCCCTTCCTCTGGGCCTGAGCATGCACCCTTCAAAGGCCAGTCCCTGAGTGGAGGCAGAGGCTGGAGGAGATGGCCTGAGAGGCCCGATTTCCCCACCTCTCTGCTGTGCTCGCCTGGACCGACCCAGGGAAGGAGTGGAACTGGGATGGGCACTCCCCTCCCCCCCATGCCTTCTCCTAGTCTTGTTCTGGGCCTGGGGTCTGTTACACCCACAAGCGGAGCCCGCCCGCCCAGCATCAAGCTGCAGGATGAGCAACAGTAGCTCTGGTGCCAACAGGTGCCAACAGTAGCTCTGCCCCAACTGCAAGGCTCCTGCAACAGCTCGTTCCTTTGAGCCAAGCCCCTGACTGTCAAGTTCGGGTCCTGGTTCCTCCCTACGGGCTGTGAGGGCCAGGTGTGACCAGGTAGGTAGAGCACCCACTGTGGACCAGGCATAGAATCAGAAGAATCAGACCACATAAGTCCCCACAGTGGCTCATGTTGGCAGAGTGGCAAGGGCCCCAACACATGCTGAGTTCTTGCCTTGTGTTGTGCGTTGTTCTATAGGTATGCCCCTCCCAGGCTGCACAAACCACCCTCGAGACGGGACTACTACAGATGATGAAACTGAGGCCCAGAGAGGTTAAGGATAACTGGGATCCAGGTGGTGCAGGGTAGAGCAAGAACAGCCCTGCTCTCATGAAGCTGAAGACCTCCGGTTGGATCCAGAGGCCCTCGACATGCCTCTCCCCGGCCACATGCGAGCACTAAGCAGCTTTGCATGAGCGACCTCAGCCACTTGGGCCCCGGGCAGCCCGGCCTGCAGAGCTACTGCTGTCCCCGGGAACCACGTCCTTTTGATTGGTATAGAACTTTATCACTGCATCATGAAAATTAGGAGTCGGACTGAGACATGGCTTTGAGCAACAAAGCTTATGAATTAAAAATTGTCACTCACCTGCCTGCTGACAAAGGGGGCCTGCGTCCTGGGTGGCAGCTGGACAGGCATGCATTCAACGGCTCTATGACCGACATATGGCAGCCAGCGGCGTGGGCAGCCCCGGCTTCCAGCCTGGGCGGGGCCGGCCGAGAGCTTGCTGCCCTTCTCCAGGCCCCGGTGGGTTAAGCCCACCCCTCCCCAAAGCTCAAGCCACCTCCTGCTCCTTGCTGGCCGCCCCTTCTGTATTCAGGTGTCAGCTCAAATGTCACTCCATGGAGCAGTCCTCCTTAATCCCTATCACTCTCTAGCCATTATCCTCTTTTCTTTCTTTCAAAGTGCTTCGACTTTTTGAACATCTCTTTTCATCTGTTTATAAGTGTCTTATCGTTTGTCCCTCCTGACTGAAATGTAAGCCCCTGGGGGCGGGGACCAGGTGAATGCTCGGCCGATACATAGTAGGTGATCAATAAATGCTTTTTGAATAAATGGATGCATGGGCTGAAGCAAAGATGAGGGCCCATCCTGAGGCTAGTGTCAAAGGCTATCAAGCAGATGATCCTGGGGTGACTCATGATGTCGCATGTCATAGAGACACCAGGACTGTGCAGGGCCTATAAGAGCGATTGGCCAATTAGGAATTGCAGTGGGGGCTCTCCTTCCCTCCCCATGCAGCCATGGGGACGTGTCTGAATGGAGCTGTCTCATTAATTACACTCACCACCGTCCAGTCAGGGGAAGCCACCTTCGTGGCCCCTTGGAGCACAGGAGAATTGCTGTCTGCTCTTCCAGGGCTTTCACACGGGGACGGCTCCCATCAAGCTCACTTAAACCAACAAATGATTACCTCTCCTAATAGGACTACAAGCCTGACTCTGATTCATCTGCTAATAACTGGCTCCAACTGATGAAGCATTAACCTGAGTAGCCAAGGAGAGTCAAGCCTATTATGTCAGGATCGCTGAGGGTCAGGCCACGCTCCTCTCACCCACAGGGAGCGCCGCGCCTGTCTCTCTGCAAACCGGGGAGCCTCAGAGAGGCAGCCCCAGTCCTCTGAGGATACTTTAATGAGGACAAGCAAGACATCACCAGGGACCATGGCTGGAATTGCAGTCTCTCTGTTGACCCCAAATCCTTTCCCTTTCATGGAGGAGATTTCTCTAAAGGGAATGACCACAAATGTGCCCACATACGCAGCCACCAGCATGCTCGGCACAGTGCTGATAAGGGAAATTGGGAACAACCTACATGTCCAACAATAGGGGATTGGTTAAATAATTCATGTCATGAAATTCAGGCAGCTGCTAAAACATTGCAGAAGTTTGTGACTTGAAGAGAGAGAAGCATTAAATATGCTAGACAAAAGAGTCATAAAACAGGCCGGATGCAGTGGCACATGCCTGTAATCCTAGTGGCTTGGGAGGCTGAGGCAGGAGGATTGTGAGTTCAAAGCTAGCTTCAGCAAAAGTGAGGTGCGGAGCAACTCAGTGAGACCCTGTCTCTAATAAAATACAAAATAGGGCTGGGGATGTGGCTCCGTGGCTGCGTAAACAACATAGTTCTGGAAGGTACAATCTTTGGTGGTGTTGTAGTTTGAAAAGTAAATGCACAGAGAAAGGAAGGGAATGTGAACTGACTGTAACGTGCCTTATCCCTGAGGGCGGGCGCCAGGGCAGGGCTCCCCATCTCAGCCCTGCTGATGCAGGGGGGGTCTGTGGTAGGGACTGTGCTGTGCCTGGCAGCAGCCCACTGGACGCAGAAGCATGGTTCCCCCAGCTGGGACAAAAGGTCTCCAGACTTATTTACATTGGTGCTGGGGCTGAACCCGGGGTGCTTTGCCACGGGGCCACATCCCAGCCCCTTTTATTTTGAGACAGGGTCTGGCTAGGTTGCCTGGAACTTGTGATCCTCCTGCCTCAGCCTCCTGAGTTGCTGCGAAACAGGCCAGCACCACCTCTTAGGCAAATTGACTCATTTGAATGAGCCATTCCCTCCCACTTGGGTGGCCATCGTCATTAACAGCAAGTCACTGAATTTATTCCCCTGAGGACAGGGATCTTTCCTGCCTTGGTCACCATTTTGTCAGCCAGGATGAAGGTGAGGAGTTGGCCAAGCACCTAAGACCCCCAAGAGGCCAATCTGGGGGCGGGATCAGGCCCTGCGTGCGTCCTGTGGGGGAGCAGCTCCTGCAGCTGGGCATGGTGGCCAGTGCTTGGGTAGGACAGCAGGGGCGTGCCTGCCAGGCAAGCAGGAGTGTGACGGGGCAGGAGGACCAGCACACCCAGGTGTGACAGAGTCCCAGGACACAGGTCAGGAGAGGCTGCAGGAGGTGGAGGCCTCAAGTGTCAAGTGAACAGCCTGGGGTCTGCCTGCCAGCAGGGGGCAGTGAGGAGTCCTGGGACCCGGCCGCTGGAGGAAGGAGGGCTTAGGTGATGTAGCTAGAAGAGGGGCACTGGCCAGGGACAGCGTTCACTGTGGCCGCTATGGGCCACGCAAGGTTCTGCACACGGTCATCACCACCGCTGTTCCCATGATCATTCTATTCCCATCTTTCAGATGACAAGACTGAGGCAGAGAGATGAGGCAATTTGCTCAAGTCACACTGCTGCTGAGAGGCAGAGCTAGGATTCCAGGCCAGGCTGTCTACCACCAGAGCCTGCAGGCTAGTCCCCGCCCCAGCTGCCCTGATTGACAGGAGGACAGGGGCTTCTGCCTCCTGACACCGCGTTCTGCATGTTTGTTCACACACACCCTCTCGCCAGATCCTCCACGTGCCCACAAGGCCTGCACGGCACCCATTTATCCAGTGGTGAGACCAAGGCTCAGTCAGGAGAGGTGACATGTCCAGGACACATGGTAGCCGGTGTGGGGCAGGATGATGAGGTCCAGGCCAGCCTCAGCAACTTAGCAAGACCCTGTCTCTAAATTAAAAAATAACAGGGCTGGGGGTGTGGCTCAGTGGTCAAGTGCTCCTGGGTTCAATCCACAGTGCCATTAAAGGAAAAAAAAAAAAGACATGTGGTTACTTAGTGACCTTGCTGGGCTTAGCACAGGGCCTCTGGGTCCCAGGAGCCCCTGGCTGCCCACGTGCAGAATGTCCTGGGTGGATGGTGCTCCTGTGGCAGCCAGGCGGAGGCAGGCGGGCAGGCGAGGGGCAGGCAAGGGGAGCAGGGCTGCAGATCCCTCTGGGCCACCTGCTCACCTGCCTGCACCTGCTTCCCTCCAGGCCTGGAGCAGGCGGGCCCAGAACACCCTCGTCCCCCTCAACAGGGTCTCTCCTTAGGCCCGGCCTCGAGGCCATCTGCTCGGCCGCCGCCAGAGCCCACATAACTCTCGCGAGCTTGGCACCCGGGACAGGTCAGGGCTCGGGGAGATTTACGGCTCCGATAAAGCCATCTCAGCCCTCGCATAAGCAGCACTTGATATTTGATGATCTGAAAGGCCTTGTCCCGGAGGGAGAGGGCGAGGGGGAGGGAGGGGAGACACTTAGGAAAACAAAGAGCACGGTGATCAGATGCCCAAGGAGAAGGAGGCCCAGGAGGACATGCTGTCTATCATCCTGACTGCGTGTCCCCACCCCACTGTTGGGCTCCATGCAAAGGGATAAAGGAAACACAGGCCCAGGCGCGGGGCTTCTGGGGGGGTGTGGGCACCAGAGACCACCTTACTGGGCCCTCTGCACCGGGCACAGGGTGGAGGTGGGGTGGGGAAACCCTCAGGGAGCTCACCACCTAACGTCCACCCTCAGGGGAAGGACAAGGGACATGTATGAAGCAGCTGACTGAAGAACTCATAAAGGATTGGGTGTAAAATTCAGAGACTAAATTCATGCTTTGGGGCTTGGGGCCTCTCTGAGCCTGTCTGTCCTGCTCACAGGGGTGTTTGGAGGTTCACTGAGATAAGAGGTCTGAAAAACGCTTTGCAAACTCTCAAGTGCTGAGCCAACATCAGGTACCATCAAGGCCGCAGACCAGGAGCCTGGGGGCAGGTGGAACTACACAGCGCCTGGACCCGGATGATGTCACAAGAAAGGACCTTGGCGAGGTGGGGCAGGTGGGGTGAGATGCTGGTTTGTGGGACAAGGCTCCTCCCCTTCCAATGGAGCTTTGGCGTCAGAGGGCCTGAGTTTGAATCCCAGGGCCACCACTTCTGGCCACGGGGCGTTGGGCAGGAGCTTCCCCGGGGGCCTGTTCCCTCACCTGCTGATCAGCATCTGCCCCTGAGTCTCTGGGAGCGAGAACTGGGGCAGAGCTGATCGTCTGCCTCCTCCCCTCTGGAGCACTGGTCCCCAGGCCCACGCCACCCCTCCCGCCCCGAGCACAGCAAGTTCCAGAGGAAATGACTTTCAAGTCTGGGGAAGGAGAGCCATCACACACACCTTGAGCCCGGTAATTTATGAATCAAATTGTGCTCCGTCAGGGCTCCGCCGCCCAGAATAGATGTGGTCAGATGAGGTTCAGGGAGCGGCCTCCGACGAGTTATCTTCATAGAGGCTGGCCACCAGCTGGCAGGCCGGGCTGCTGCGTCCTTGAGGGACTGCAGGGCCCCGCGGTCTCAGCCCTGTTCCCAGTCTGCAGAGAAGGCAGACCTGCCTGGGGCTCAGGGGACAGCCGGTGACCCTGGGCAAGTCACTTAACTTCTCCAGGCCTCAGGGTCCTCCCTGGTTGAAAATCGAGGGGCTCTTCAACGGCGATGGGTGTTCACGTGTCTTATTTCAGCACCAGAATCGGACGCCATCTCACCCAGAAGCCCAGAATTGTCCAAGGGCCCAAACCAGAGAAATAGATGGAGGTGCTGGAGTCCGAGGCCCCCCAGGACAGTGTGGACCCCAAGCATCAGGGAACTTGGAAGTCCTAGGACTGCTTAGGTGTTAGTCACATGTCACTGTCATGTGCAAATGCTCACTCAGGATGCACAGGGTGTGACCTCCTACCCTCCAGATCCTGGACCACAAGCCCTGAGCAGGCAGGAGGGGTACCTGAGGTTGGAAGGATCAGAGCGTCCTCATCAGGATCTGATCTTTGAAAAAGAGGGGGATGTTGTAGTAGCTAGGACCAGGGTTCAAACCTCAACATCTGTCCTCAGCAGCTATGTGGCCTTGGGCAAGTTACCTGCCCTCTCTGGGCTCTCATTTCCTTGACTGTAGAAGGCGGGATACTTCTTATCTCAGAGCCGATGTGAGGATCGTGCACTTAAGGGCTCAGTCCATGTCGGCCATTATTAGGATTCTTCCAGAAAAAGAAGGGAACTGAACACTGATATTCTATGCTGCATGATCCTCGTGGGAAGGACCTCACCGATTAGAGAATGGAGGTCACATGTGAACACACCTGTCCCAGTCATGTGGCTTGTGATAGGTGGGGCTGAGACTTGAACCCAGAGCCTGGGCTGCCAGAGTCTGTGTCCCCTCTCCTCCCTGTCCCTAGGAGGGCAGCTTCTAGACCTCAGCCAGGGAGGCCACTTTCCTGAGGTGGGGAGGGTCCCAGCCTCTAGGTGGTGACTCAGAGCATGACACCAAGGCAGACGTTCTGGTCAGGGACGACTGGGGGAAAGCACCACAGACAGAAGTACAAACCCACCCGGCAGTGTGGAGATCCCCAGACTCTGACCTCCTGAGAACGAGTCAGACTCGTGGTGGTGAGAAAAGATGGCTGATTCGTCCTAGAGGGCAGGAGTCCCCGAAGACAGAAGGCCAGGGTGTCCCCAGGAATTGATGCTGGAAGTTTAGTTAAACCGACTTCCAAAGTGTCGTGGTCAAATCTGGGGAAGGTTGGTCAGGTGAATCCAAGGCAGGACTCGTCAGAGCCTTGGATGTGCTAATAGGTGCGGTGACCTGTCAGGACAAGGACATTATGATACAGGGTTTCTCTAACTTTCTGGCCACTGAACCCTTTTTTGCAAAGACTGAGTCCAGGAACTGCTGGTCTGGGAAACTTGCTGAAGATACTGAAGGGGCTAATGGGGCTGCTCCACAGCTCTCCTCCAGGGGGCGACTCTGAGCACACAAATTAGGAAGGGCACTCGGAATCCACCAGGTTCAAACTTTTCCTTCAACCCTGGAGGATTCAGGATCAGAGATGGGGAGTAGCTCGGCCAGTACCACACAGCAAGGACACTCGATGGGCTGACCTCAGTCTGGCCCAAGTCTGCATGCCTGTCCAGGCCACCGTTCAGAGGTGGATCCCAGACCAGTCCTCTGGTCCCCTAGCAGCTTTGGGAACCACACATGCACACCAAAAAAAACCCTTTTATTTATTTTTAAAATTATTATTTCCCTCCGTATTGAAAAAAAATTTCCAACGGAAAATTCTAAGTATGGCCAGATGGAGAGACAGGAACACAGTGAAGGCCTCCGTGCTCACCCCCAAGTCATCAAAAATTTGCCAATCTTAGTTATTTTAAAATCAGCCCCATCCACCAATTGTTTGTGATGTTCTAAGAACAAATTCCATCTCTGAATGCAATACACAGCTCTCACCAAGACAACGACCACACGTGGCGTTACCCACCACACAGGGCGGCGGCTCCTCAGTGTCACCTAAGACACAGCCCACAGTCAGGTTGAGAAACTGCTGTGACTCCATTTTTGAGAAACCAGCCTCTACCTCAGAGCAAAGCCTGTCCAAGGAAGGGGGCGTGACCCTTGTCCTTGGAAAAACCCACAGAGCACTCCTAGGCACATACCCACCCTGCTGAGTTGTTTGTCTGTAAATAACAGGAGAGATCTGGGGCTCCAAGTGTCCCTGACTCAGTCAGGCTAGGTGAGGATCCACAGCAACCCCCTAGCAACCTCCAATCACATGAGATGGGGAAAATACCTGGGATGCCAGATGACCCCCCAGTAGTTTATGGTGGTTGATAACATGTTGGAAACCCTGTAGTTCAGCACGTACACCCTCGTGGCCTAAGCCAATCAGTTCAAACGAACCCCCCTCTTGTACTAACCAATCACCCCTACCAACTTGTTCCCACCAGTGAATGTGCTAATCAATGTTAAGAGTTGTTTTATGATTTTCCCAAGATGTGGAATGATTTGCTGGGTGATGTTGTGACGCATAGAGTATCCCCCAAAACCTATAAAATCTCACTGAACAAAGGACTGGGACTCACTCCCTGGGACCGCTGCGTCGGGAACGGCTGTGAGTCCAGGCTGGAGCTCACAATAAAGACTCTTGTGTGACTGCATCGGATTCGGCTCCTGGAGGTCTATTGGGGTCCCACGAATCCGGCATAACAAGGTCAGGGGTCCTGTTTGGATCAGAGACTTTAACCCTTGCTGCATGGTTCTCAAAGGTGACCTCCAAAGTCACTGACAGGAAAGAAAAAGATCTTTAGCAACAATGTTTCATTTCTTAAACAAGAACACAAAGGAGAGCCAGAAAGACAGGAAGCAAACGCGACAAACTGGCAACATGCTCTCCAGGAGGCGGGTCCTTAGGGCGAGCTTTATCAGCTTCCCACTTCTCTAAAGATTTCTTTCTTTTTTGTTTTTGGTACTGGGGACTTAACCCAGGGGGACTTAACCACTGAGCCACATCCCCAACCCTTTTCATTTTTTATTTTGAGACAGGGTCTCGCTAAGTTGCTTAGGACTTTGCAAAGTTGCTGAGGCTGGCCTCGAACTTGCAATCCTTCTGCCTCAGCCTCCTGAGCTGCTGGGATTGCAGGGGTGCACCACTGTGCTCAGCTCTAAATATCTCATACTTCACATTTGCTATGGAATGTGGGGCCTGCTTCTCTGCTGAGAAAGGGGTCCTGGGCTGGGCAGTGGGCAGAGGGTGGGGTGGGCTGAGCCGTGGGCTTTCCTGTCTCAGCAGTGTCCAGAGTGCCCTCATCCTCCCAGTGCAGCCTCAGTCCTGGATGTCACATTATGTCCCCAGCCCCTGGCCCAGTGCCCCACACCAAGTAGGCGTTTGGAGAATGCTTGATGAATGAGCACAGCCAGACAGGAAGGGATGTCCCAAGACGCTCCCGTCCCCTGGCTCACATGGGCAGGAACTTGTGCTGATCGAGCAAGAAACGGGAAAAAGAAGGACACCCTTGTCCTTTCAGCCAGGGACGAGGCTCAACAACCAAATTTTTCCAAAGCCTCTGACCACCTTTTTGAAAAAGAGAAACCACAGTCCAGAGTTGAGGGTCTTTCCTGCTGGGTCCCCCTCAGATGCACAGCCCGAGGTCCTTCTCAGTCAGTGGCCCCAGGGCTTCCTTTCCCACAGCAGGAGTGGCTGGGAGCTCTGGGACCCTGGTAGAGGGCCGACTCTCAGGGAAGCCAGCGAGGCCCTGGGCGTCCGCTTCCAGCTCTGCAAAGATGCCCCCGGGGGTGGGGGAGTACAGGGTCCTGCTGGATCAGGCCCTGCCTTAGGGGGCATTTTGCCTGCTGGAGGCTCCCTGCGTCCGTGAGGAGGAGGCGTGAGCCCTCGGCTTGTGGAAGGAGCTCCTGGCAGGGGCCCCAGCGCCGAGCAAAGCCCTAAAGCCCACATATCCCCCTCAACCAGGCCAGGAAAGAAGGCCGCCTCTGACCTTGGCCCACCAACCCCTGCCCAGATGGACCCGCTCCCGCTCCCAGCGCTAGGCCCCAACAGGCCCGGCTGCAGGACCTGGGGAACATGACCAGGGCTTCAGCTACAGAGGGGGTGCGAGCCTCAGGGAGGAGCCACCCCCCCACCAGGCTTTGTCCTCAGGGGCTGAGGTGAGGGAGGTGCTGGCGCCATCTGTTGGTGGCCACGCTGCCCCCTGTGAGTGGGAGGAGGCCCGGGCACATGCCCAGGAGGGAAGCCTGAGCCGGTGGGGAGCTCTGAGCGGGGCCTCCTGGGAGGCACACTGTGGGGGTGGAGGGTGTGACAGAGCCAGCAGGGCCTCAGGACAGAGCGGTGACAGAGCCGCTGGAGGGGCTGGACAGACAAAGGCATGGAGCTGAGTCAGCCTGGTGGACACGGAGCCCCCCTCCCGGTCACCTGCCTCTTTCCCTCTCCAGTCCCTTCACGGCGCAGGTCTTTCTGGGCTCTTTAAACTCTCTAGGACACAGGTCAAGTTCCTCCTTTGTAATGTCTTCCCAAGGCCAATGGAGTAAAATCCCAAGTCCTCCAAGTCTGCAAGACCCTAAATGATCATCCCTCCAGCCCAGCGGCCCTCCTCCTGCCCCCCACACCCCAGCCTTTGTGTCTCTTCAGCATCCCCAACTCGTTCTTGCCACAGGGCCTTTGCACAGGAAGTTTCTTCTGCCAGAACTCTTTCCCTCCTCAGCTCTGCGTGCTGCCTCCTCCACCACGCTCCCGTGTCCCCATGCCATAGAGGCCTTCCCCAGCCACCCCAGGCTCAGTTGACCCTGCCCGGCGGTCCTCCAACACACACCCCTGTTTCCCGGAAGCAGTGGTGACTAGCGAAGGTGATTTCATGCCTTCATCTGCTTGATCCTTTACTCTCTGTCACCCTCACCAACCACAGCGCCATGAGGACAGCATCTTTGCTTCTTCATGGCCACATCCCCAACAGCCGGCTCATGACCGGGGCCTGATAAAGACGCCTGAATCATCCGATGAGCCCACACTCCTTGTGTCACAAAGAGAGACAACAGCAGCCCCTCCAAAGTGCCCGGCAAGCCAGAGGCAGGGGGAGCAGGGGCAGCCACCCGCCTTCCCCACCAGGGTGAGCCTGGGGCCTGTCCATCTCCACTCCTCCCCACCAGAGGAGCCCCTGGGGAGGCAGCCCAGAGCCCACCACGGGGGTCTGAGGTCCTCCACAGCAGCTTAGGGCAGAGCAGGTGAGGATATGTGCTGGGCCGGCGGGCAGCGGGCAGGCAGCTCTCCTGCCCACCTGGGAAGTGGACGACTTCTCCACGGCCTTGCTCTCTCTCGGTTTTCTCATCTGGACTCAGGAGGGCTGAACTGGATGGCATCTGGGTCCCCGTGGCCCCTGACCAGTAAGCTCTGTGAAAGGGTCCCGTGCTGGGTCGGCCAGGGGCAAGGGGGAGGCTTAGGGGCTGGAGGCTCCCCCCTGCCCGGCGCTGCTCCCGCCTCCTGCCCAGGCCTGGACTGTCAATCTCCCCCCGCCCGCTGGACTCCCCTGAATGAAACTCCTGTTGGCGTGGGGCCTAACAAGTCACTCGCTGTGCCTGGGAAATGAAAGATGACCAGGCAGAGTTCCCGGGACAGAGGCGATCTCCATAAATCTGCCCGAGTGCGCTGGGGATTACTTTGTGCGATTAATTATCTGTCCTTCAAACAAAGACCTGACCTCAGCGACCCAATGTCCCCAGCCTGCGAGGGAGGGAGTGCTGGGTGCGGGGAGGCTGGCTGCCGCTGGGCAGTAGACCCGGGCTGGACAAGCAGGCATTGTGAAGTGTCAGGTCATGCCCCACCCCTCCTCTAAGGTCCCCCATGGCTCCCTCCTGACCCACGCGATGAGTCTGCCTGGCTCCCAACGCTTTCTGCAACTTTGCCCTTCTTATTCATGGGGGAGGGGGTGTCACTGGGGATTGAACCCAGAGGTGCTTTACCACTGAGCCGCATCCCCAGCCCTTTTTAGTTTTCATTTTGAGGTAGGGTCTAAGTTACTGAGAGCCTCATTAAGTTGCTGAGGCTGGCCTCAAAATTGCAATCCTCCTGCCTCAGCCTCCTGAGTGGCTGGAATTACAGGCATGTGCCACTATACCTGGCTAACTTGACCCTTACTGACTCACCAACCATGAGGTCCCTCATGGCTTCTTGTGCCAACCATGGGCACCCCTAATCTCACCTCCACTTCTAATTATCCTCTTACTGCCTTGACTTGAAGGGGAGGAGTCCTGGTGAGGGTGGGAACAGTCTATGGGTGGAGAACTGAATCAAGACCAGGGGCCGGTTCAGTTTCTACCACTGCACCAACCATCTACGAGCCTCAGTTTACCTATCTGTAAATGGGATTAACGTAGTCGAGGTCTGCACCTGATAGGGCTATCTGACAACCCAGTGAGGCAGGGTGGCCCTGTGGAGAGCATGTGGGTTTCAGACTCACAGAGACCTAGGTTTGAATCCTGGCTCTGCCACTTCCTGGCCTACAATGACCCTATACGTTTCGTAAGCTTTCTGGCCTCAGTTTCCTCACCTGTGAAATGGGGACACTGGTGGTACTTATTCTAAGTATAAAGCACAACCTCTGCAGAGTGTCTCACATGACATACTGGTGTGGCTACAAGTCACAGGATCCAGGTGGCTTTGTTTTCTGCCCGCACCCCAGGGCTGTCCATGCTGAGCCCAGACTGCCCGGCCCCCTGAGCAGAGCCCCGCCCCCTGAACAGAGCCCCACCCCCTGAGCAGAGCCCCGCCCCCTGAACAGAGCCCACAGAGCCCTGCCCCCTGAACAGAGCCCCGCCCCCTGAACAGAGCCCCGCCCCCTGAACAGAGTAGGGCAGAAGCACAGCCCTCAGACCAGGAAAGTTAGAGCTCGTCACCAAGGGGAGGGACCCGCAGAGCCACGCCCCTCAGCCCAGCCCCACTTAGCGGTCCGAGTCACAGGGGCGCTGAGGACAGCTGCCTGGTGCTGGCTTTGGGCAAGAGGAGGAGACAAGGATTCCGTGGTAGAAAGGTGGGCCTCAGCTCTGGCTTGGAGGAGGCTGGGCTGACAGAAAGGCCTGGGAGCCGGAGCAGGTGGCCTGGTGCCAACTGTGGTCCATCCCACACTCAGCCCGGGCAACCCGAGGAGGGCCACACCAGCTGGTCCTCCACGTTCTCAGGGTGACATGTGAAGGTAGAAGAGCAAGAAACGCCGGGATTTCTTGGGCATGGGGTGGGCAGGGATGGGGTGGGTGTAGGTGAAAGGAGAGTTTGCTTTTTGCGATATGTTGGGTCCACCAACCCCTTTAACTATATCCACTTCACCGGACTTCAGATTTGATCTCCAAACGAGCCCACATGGCCTGCATCCAAATCCTGCCTTCCACCTTTACAAGCTGAGCGGCCTCAGGCAAGTGACTTCACCTCTCTGAGTTGTGTTGTCATCCATAAAGTGGCACAATGATAGTACCTCCCTCATCCTGGTGCTATGAGGATTAAATGAGTTACCATGTGAGCTTCAAGCAGAGCTGGCTCTGGGAACCACCCAACCCATGCCAGGAAGTGTCACTGCACATGCCTCATCCCACCCCCAACTCTTCGCCAAAGCAAGTACCAATTGCAGTGCGTGGCCACGTGTGCTGGAGCATGTGTGTCTTCTTGCTAAACATGGCTGGCTTCCTTTTATCTTACAGACATGGCATTACACTGTCCCTTCTCTTATTACCTAACAGTAGGTTTTAAATATTTATTTTGCTGTAGGGTCATTAAGTTAAACCATATGAAATAGCTGACATTCAAGCATTTTTGACCTAAAAAAAGTGATTTTATGTGATTCAACCTAACAGCACGTGGCTTCTCAAGGATCGGGAATATTCCTTAGTGCCAGGGACTGTGAACCTCTCTGTAAAAGGCCACAGAAATATTTTAAACTTCACAGGCCAAGAGGCAAAAACCAAGGACATTATGATAGTACTTCTTTAACAAGAAAGAAAACAAGTGTTGGCCACAAACATTTTTGATGCATTTGAAATATAACAATAATTGAGCCCAATTTCTTATACTACAGATTTTGTAATGAAACAAATGGAACTTGGGGTACGGGGGATAACATTTTGCTCAATTGATATTATTTACTGTCCTCAGATTAACTGCAAAAATCCTCTCCTCTTTAAGCCGGGTGCAGAGGCGTATACCTGTAATCCCAGCAACTTGGGAGGCTGAGGCAGGAGGATCTCAAGTTCAAGGCTGGCCTCAGCAATTTAGCAAGATCCTGTTTCAAAATAAAAGATTAAAAAAATGCTGCGGATGTGCTCAATGATGATGCCTCCCTGGTTTCAATCCCCAGTACCAAATAAACAGAGAAACAACAAACCTCTCGTTTTTAAAACCCACTCTTAGCTGGGCACAGTGGTGCACGCCTGTAATCCCAGCAGCTCAGGAGGCTGAGGCAGGAGGATCACAAGTTCAAAGCCAGCCTCAGCAACTTAATTAGCAAGACTCTGTCTCTAAATAATATATAAAAAAGGCTCAATGGTTAAGCCCCCTGGGTTCAATACCTGGTACCAAATTAAAAAATAAAAATCCCACTCTTAGCTCTCAGACCCCATAAAAGCTGCCAAGGGGAGGACTTGGCTCCTGTGCCGAGGTGGGACTTAAAGAGCTGGTCCTGGCAGTGGCCGTCGGCCTGTCTCAGCTTAGTCAGTTTCAGTGTCTCTACAAACGCCGACTGGTGTCTCAGTGGCTCATTCGATAAGTCCCGACTGCCTGTTTTCCCCTTGGATTTCCCAACTTCTCCCTGCTGGTTTGCAGGGTCTCCTCTATATCCCAGTGCCGAGTCCCGTGCTGATTTTAATTGTCGTAAAACCCTTCTCTCCACTGTCATCTGCTGCGACCCCGTCCATCTATTCCTATGGAATCGGAACTCCTTTGACATGGATACATTTTTCTTCGGGGGCATGTGTTCTTTGGGGGCTAAGAAGTCCTTTCCTACCACAAGGTCACCAAGATATACCCCCACGTTCCCTTTTATGAGCCCTTGTATTTTACTCTCACATCTTGGTCTTTAATCCATCCAGAGTCCACCTTGGCGTCTGGCGTACGGTAGGATCTTGCTTTATATTTCTGCAGACAGTGAGCTGGTTTTCCAACACCCGCCACGGAACAAGTCACCTGTCCCCACTGATTTGTGGCGCCCCCTCTGCCATACATCAAGTTCCCATATTTATACCAGGTCGGCTTCTCCGAGCTCGATTCTGTCCCACTGGCCTCCCGTCTGTCTGGAAAACGTCCTGGAGGTATTTAGGGCCCTGCTGTCCCCTTTTGTGCTGGCCGCCTGGAGTGACCCCATCTCTGGTGGCCAGCTCCCTGTGGCTCCAGGACAATGCTTATGACGCTGAGCTGGCCCTGCTGGCCGCCTCTAGGAAACTTGGAATTGGAAAAGCTTTAGACAGAGCTGGTTGATGGCTGAGATGGCAGCCCAGAGGACATTTCAAGAGCAGCCATGGTGGAGAGGAGGTGGTGTGACCATCGAGGACAGGAGAGACCGTGAGGGAGCCGGGAGAGACGGGGACATGGTAGGCTGGTGCACATCAGGGCGTCTGTGCCCACTCCCTGGATCCTCAGAAGGATACTGCGGGATGATATCTCCTGTGACTTAAGGGGACTCTGCAGATGTGAATTGGTGAAGGGGCTTTAGGTGAGAGTCCACCCTGGACTATCTGCTGGGCTCTGTGTCACCACGGTGTGCTTCTAAGCTGAAGCCAGAAGGAGATGTCACCACGGGAGGGCGGAAGACCACATGATCAGGGACGAGGGGATTGGAGAGACTCAGCCACACGCAGAGGAGTGCCCAAGGCCACCCAGAGCTGGAGAGGCCAGGGAGGGGCCCTGCCCTGCACCCCCAAGGGAATGGGTCTCTGACACCTTCGTCTCAGTCCTGTGACACTCGTTTCAGACTCCTGCTCTCCAGAACGGAGAAGAAACTTGTGTTGTTTTAAGCCACTGGAGGTGTTCAGTCAGTGACAGGAAACGAGGACAGATGCTGTACGACAGAAGACGTTCGGGTGTCCCTCTTCCTGGTCACGGGGGCCTGGCCCTGGGGACAGTCTGCTCTGGATGCCTGCAGGAGCCCTGACACCTCACAGAAGGCCCTCTCCGCCCGCAGGAGCTCCTGAGCGCTCTGGGTTCTCCCACCCCAGAGGCCCTGGGTGGACGGCTTCACCCCTTGGCTTGGCCTCAGGACCTTCAAATCGCCCCCCAGTTCCTCTTCTGCAGCCCCATGGTCTAGCCGCTGCCCTCCGTCCTCCCTCACTGTCCTTGCTCCTCGGGCCCCTCCTGCCGGAATGCCCTCCTGGCGCCTACCCAGCGCGTGCTCGGTCCCTGCAGGAGGACCAGGAACAGCGCTGGCGCTCCATGGCCAAAGTGGCCTCACATCCACGCTCATTTAACAGAGGGGTGGCTCTGCCCGGGTGCCTGCCCTGCTCAGTCGCCATCCCTAGCCCTTCGCCTGTATTAAGGTGACTCTCTGGAGCCCCTTGGGGCTCCCTCATCCTTCTCTTTCTCCAGATGTGGAAAGGTCAGGCCGACTCTGCCTCCACCAGGGTCCCCGGTCTCCAGGCAGCTGATGTCACCTCCCACCTCAGCCAGATTGGCCACCTGAGTCACGCAGTTAATATTTTTCTTTAATTCCACTCGATCTTTTCCTTTGAACACTCACTCGAAGGGGAACAATTTAAGAATATCACAGCAGAGAACCAGCTGCCACACACACAGGACAACGCAAGATGGGAGGTGAGCACGGGGTGGCCCCCCAAGGCCCTGGCCCGCTCTCTGTTCCACGGGACACGAGGCACGGGCCCCGGGGTTAGAGACACGAGCGCCCAGATGAACCTTTCTCTGAACAGAACTAACAGAAATAGAAACTCGGAGAGGAAGAAGACGGGCCACCGCCTCACCATGGGTCCGAGTTATTTCACGCCCCACTGCGTTTTCGCCACTCGATGCCATTTCTCGGAAGCGTCAAGCCACGGCTGGGGAATCAGCACCCGGTGCAGCCAGCATCCCTGGCCCAGTCCTTGCCTTCCCTGCTCTGGTCCTCCTGGGGTCTCCAGAGGACTTCCAGAGAGCATCCCCACGGCGCCTGCTGCACAAAGGAGCTCGCTTTTCGTTGTTCACGTTCACGCAACTCCCGAGGCTTCTCCAGGCCTGGTCTTCTCATTTCCAGTTTCTATGACAGCTTCGTCTCCCTGAGACCACCCAGTGACCTCACTGGGTCATTCACACCAACTCCCCTGTCCCTACAGATGCCTAAAGGGGACCCAAAGCTCCCAAGGGCCTCAACTCCTCATTTGCAAATGCTCCCCTGAGTTGCAGCTCAATGGCTCTTAGTGACATTTAAGAATTCCACATCATCACAGGGAAAGGTCCTCACCGACCCTTTAACAGGACCCTTGGTCTGCTGGGCGGTGCTGGGAAGCCCCTGCAGCCTCAGTTCAGGGTCAAAGGTGCATCTCAAGTCCTGGCAGCAGGAGGGGCTAGAAAGCAGAGGCCGCCTGGTCCCATCCTTCTGGCCCCACCAGAGAAGCGCCTTGTGGGTGGGGGCTGGGACAGAGCGCAGCCCCGCAGAATGAAAATGTTGAGCTATAAATTCGTTCTGTGCTACAATGTTTGTTCACTTCAATCACTGTCTCAAAATATCGGCTCTGAGATCTTTGTTTCCAGGATATTGGTCAAATATTTGAACCACGAGCGGCCAGTTAATTGACTCAGGCTGAGCACTCAGCAGGGAGGCAGGGAGAGAGGGGCGCAGCCAGGCAGGGAGCAGGGGAAGGAGCAGGTGAACTCTGGGATTGAGACACCCCGTTCATTACCACACTCTGAGGACCAGGTGTTTTTCTCATATGTTCATCAACCTGACCATAAACTGCCCCCGCTAATAACACATAACATCTCCTGAGTGCCTACTGTGTGTCTGAGAGCTTCCCCTGTATTAGCCCTCACACGACCCCTATTCATGTTCCCATTTGACTGATAAGGAGACTGAGGCACAGACAGCAACCTGCTCAAGATCACATGATATTGGAGCCCAGGCTGATGGAGGGAAGGTCTGGGACTGAGCCTTCTCACCCCCTTGCTCTCCCCAGGGTGCCCTGCCCATAGCAGGCACATAAATTCTGGTGACACAGATGTGCCCACAGGGATGTAGGTGCAGATGCCAACGTTTTGCTCCCCGGGGAAGTCATGAATCAGAGCTGCGTGGGGGTGCGGGTGGGAGGTGGCTGACGGGCTGAGCAATTCGAGCTCCATCTGGTGGCTTACCCTCTCAGCAGGGCATCCGGCGGGTCCTCCTCTCACGCCCGCCCCGTCTCTCCTCCCACTGCCGCTATGCCAAGCCCCGCAAAGCCCTGGGAACAGCTATGTGGGATTGTGGGTGACTTCAGGCTTAATATCTTTGTAACCATATTGCAAAAGGGCACGCCTAAGACGGAGCCTTACACTTAATCTTTCTCTTTTATTGCTTTTTCTCTTGTATGATTTAACCTTGCACTAGGTATCAAGCTAGATAAATAAAAACTTTTATTTCAGATTAGCCCCGGCTGGGGGCTGCTTGAAGGCTGAGCAGTCACCTAAGGTGCCCAGCAGGAAGGGAGCGGGGATCTGAGTGGCTTAGAGGGGCTCATCTCAAGTTCAAAGCCCCCCCCCCAGACAGGGAGACCTTTTCTGAGCCGGGAGTGGCAGATCCCCTCTTCCCATGCTCCAGGCTGGGGGTGTGAGGGCAGCCAGCAGGATCCAGCCGTCCTGTCCCCCTTCCTGATGGCCTCCTCGCCCTGTTACCTCCTCCTCGCCCCGGTGCTGTCTCCTGATGCTCAGCGCAGCCGGGAAACTGGCCCTGGCTGATCTACTTATTATCCGTCTTCTCTACTGGATGGAGGCGCCACAGGGCATCTCACAGACCAGCGCTGGTAAGAGTCCCGGGCTTCTCCACGGGCAGAACAGTAAAGTGATGGCAGAAAGGATATGGGTTGTAGAAACAAGAAGATCTGGGTTTGAATTCCCGGCCACCACTCACAGGCCACGTGACCCTAAACTGGTTTCAGGAGCTCTGTGGTTTTGGTTCCTCATCTGAGCAGGGTTCTGCCAGGCACAGTAGGCTTTGCTGAGGGCAGGGGATATGGATGTAGCCCCAGGCAAGCTCACATGCACCAAGGGAGACAAGATGTCCACGGCAGCACCGTTTGTAACAGTGAAAATCACCCCACGCACCCACCAATGGGAAGGGGGGGTCAATGCACTGTGGTGTTTTCACACAATGGAGTAACATGCAGTAGAGAAAAGGGACAAACACCAGCTGTACAGGGTGTCAGGGATAGATCTTGGATACTGAGCAGAAAACGTGTCCCAGGAGACAATGTATTAAATGGTGAAGTTCAAAGACAACTAAGTCCAAGCAATATGTGGTCCCCATACATGAGACAAGATATTTCCCAAAAGCAAGGGAATAAGAAGATATGAGATTCAAACTTGAGGTTGGGAAGATGGGAGTCAGGGGATGAGATGGCAGAGGAGGGAGAGTTGGGCAGCTGGGAGATAAGGGAGGAGGTCTAGCCCTCGGGAGGTAGGAGGGCTCCACAATATTATGAAAATTCAGAAGGAGGCCAGGTATGGTGGTGCACACCTGTAATCCCAGTGACTCAGGAGGCTGAGACAGGAGGACCCCAAGTTAGAGGCCAGCTCAGCAACCTAGTGAGGTCCTAAGCAACCTAGCAACACCCTGTCTCAAAATAAAAACAATAAAATAAAAAGGGCTGGGGATGTGGCTGGGTGGCAGAGTGGCCCTGTATGCAGTCCCTAGTATGCGAAAAACAAAAACAACACCCCAAATGCAAAATAAAATTAATAATAAAACTAAGCAGCGGCATCCATGGACCAATGTTGATTGTGAGCTGAGAAGTATGTTTGAATCCATTCTGGGGCCCCGAGGTGCACCAGGTGAAGAGGGAAACAACACGAACTAAATGGTGGCAAACTTCACAAACCTCTAAAGACTTCAAGTCCTTGGAAGTCAATACAAAGTCGTTAAATTAGAGACCAGGCCAAGGCAAAAAAAAAAAAAAAGCCAAAGAATCAGAGGGACAAGTGCCCCCTGACCCGGGGAGGTCAGACCAGACTCTCCTGCATCCAGAGCGGCCTCCATGAACCTGAAACCCCACCCGAGGCCACCCCAGCCACCCCAGGCCACCCAGGTCTGCAGAGCCCAGGGGAGCTGATGGGCTGGGCTCTGAGCTGAGCTGGCCAATGAGAGGGCGCGGAGCTCCATTCCCCGCCCACCTGGGCCAGTGGACCCTGGTCCAGCAGCAGGGAGGGCTGCGAGTGCTTCCTCAGGACAGCGGGCACCCGGGAGGCCATCGTGCCCGGCCAAGGGACGCTCTGGCCAGGAGGGAGTGTGGAGAGGAGACGTGGAAAGGGAGTGTCCCTGTCCTGCTGCCAGGAAACCTCTTAAAAGCTCACGGCTGCTGTGATCCCCAGGAAGGAAGCACGGGGCAGGCGTGGTCACCCGGGCCCCTTAAAGGGGAGACGTGGGGTGCGCGGAGGAAGCAGCCCTGGCTCAGGAGGGAGAGGACGCAGGGTGGGGCGGGCTGCCTGGGTTCCCCGCCTGTGGTGTGGTGTCCCGGGAGAGAACTGAGGACAACGGCGGGTGCATTTGGTGGTTAAATCAAATCCCCCCAGAGGATCCGTTCCTAGATGTTTTGAAGAAAGAGAGCCTGGAGGTCGCAGGGCCAGCCCTGGACAGCGACAGCGCTGGCTGCAGCTCCCGGGGCTGCCCCAGGGTGGGGTTTAGAGGTGCACAGGCCCATCCGGGTGCTGGAATCCACCAGTGATGTCTGCCTGGGGCGGGAAGGGGCCTTCTGGCGCATGTGTTGATGTGGCTCTAGGGTGACAGTCAAGGGCATAAAGTAACAGGTCCACTTAACTTTACGAATGTGTCCCTTTGTTGTAGGCTCCCATCAGACCCCAGGAACTAGATGAACTTGCGATCCTTCTGCCTCAGCCTGCCTAGCTGCTGGGATTACAGCCCCTGTGTTCTTCTCCTGCGTCTTGCATTTTCACACTGTCAGGAGCCTGCACATCCAGCCGCCCCCCGTACACTCCACAAGACCCCGGGCTGCCCCTGGGTCAGGCTTGGTGGGTGGCGTGTCGGGACTTTCCCCTGAGCCACACTCACCCCACCCCTGCCAGGACTCCCCTCTGTGGCCTTTCCGCCCTCTCCAGGGCCACCACCCGTCTCCATCAGCCCTCAACTCCTCCTGGCCAATCCCCCAGTGCCCGCCAGTGTCCCTCAGTTCTGGGGGCTCCAGGCCCCCCATCAGGCTTCTCCAGGCCAGGGGCTGCGGGGTGCCGTTCAGATTTCTGCAGCAATTCTGTTTCTCTGGAGCCTTCACTTCTGAGAGGGAGAAAAATGCCAAGGAGCTTAATCAGCAGGGCTTTTGATGTGCCCGGCACAATGGTCTCCTGTGATAGCCGCCCCACCAGGCCACGGCCCCGGGACAGATTCAGTTATTGGCACGCGTGGCGGGGACTTAGGTTGGTCTGACTGTAACCGATTATCTGCGCCCACCCCCTCCCACCCCCCACAGTCTTCCCTTCAAAGTGCTCAATGTGTTTTCAAAGAGCCTTCTCCATTGATAGCATTGAAATAAAATCCAGAGACCAGAAGGGAAGGCTTTGTCCTGCATGAGCACTCCTGGCATGTCCCCCGGGGTGACCTCATAGTCAGGCCACTGCCTTCCATGCTGGAGGTGAGGGGCTATGGCCCTGATCTCTCACCGGTTCTTTATCCAAATGGAATTTTCATGTGAAATTTCAAGACCTCAGGCATAACATACACCTGTGGTTTATATATATATAAGTAGATGTTTTTTGGGGGGGTACTGAGGATTGAACCCAAGGGTGCTTAACCCCTGAGTCACATCCCCAGTCCTTTCTTATATTTTATTTAGAGACAGGGTCTTGTGGAATTGTTTTAGGGCCTCGCTGCGTTGCTGAGGCTGGCTTTGAACTTGCGATCCTCCTGCCTCAGCCTCCTGAGCTGCTGGGATTACAGGTGTGTGCCACCATGCAGGGCTTAAAAAGTAAGACTTTTTTCCCTCCCACGTACAAAATGCCACCCCTTAGGTGTGACATTGCCTGTTGCAAACAGAGGCTCTTCTAGACCACAGCTTCTCAGAGTGTGGTCCCCAGTTTAAAGATACCGCTGACCCCAGCCAGCAGCGTCAGTGTCACCGGGCTCCACTCCCAATGTCACTCAGTAGGGACAGAAATGCAGTTTGCGTTTGTAACAAGCTCCCAGGTGATGCCGATGCGGGCCATCTGGGGGCCACATTTGGAGAACCACTGTCACCACGGACACTGGGTGTGTCCTGGAGCCTGAGAGACACGAGTTCAGATCCCTATCCTGCCACTTAGCAGCTGTGACCTTGGCCAGCCGAGGCCCAGCTCTGAGCCTTGCTCCTCTTGTCTGCAGATGGAGAGACATTCCCTCCCTCATAGGCTGCGCAGGACAACGTGGGTCCAGCCTGGGCCTGGCACAGGACAAGCACCCAGTGAATGGGGGTCCCTTCCTCCTGCTCTGGCGACCAGAAGATGGCAGATGGGGAAAGGGCTGCAAGAAGAGATTAGGCCTCTTCATCCCAGAGAGTGGACAGAGGTGGGCTGGGTGGGCTGGGAGGCTGCCCTGCAGAAGGCCGCAGAAAGCTCCAGAGTGGGCCCACTCACCCCGTCTGGCCCTTGGGGCACCCGAGAGGAGAGAGTCTAATGACAGAACTCGTCAGGCAGGGGAGTGTAAGGCTGGACATGCTTCCCCCGGGGAAAGGGATCGGACAGCATCAGGGCCGCCTGGAGGGCTTGTGCAGTCAGAGGTCCCCGGGCCTCTCTGCAGAGTGCCTGAGGCATAGGTCGGGGTGGCCCGAGAGTCTGCTCCTAACAGACTCTCAGGTGACGCTGCACGGCTGGCCCCAGGCCCATGCTGTCCTAGATGGACTCCCCACCATGGTGATCCAGAGTCAGAAGGGTCTGGGCCCCTGCTGGGAGAGTCCTGGGGACTGAGAGAAGCCTTTCACTGGGCTGCTGCCCTCCTGGGAGGCCGGGCTTCTGACCACAGGAGGCAGCTTGTCTCCACCACCCCTGATGGACGGCAGGAGGAGGGAAAATGGCTGACATCTCCTGAGGGCCTACTAGACGTCACCTTACGGTTGACACTGGTATCACTGACTTTTTCTCCAGCTTTTCGGGGGTGTGATTGGCAAATAAATTACATATATTCAAGGCGTACAACGTGGTGTTTTGATACCAACATAAATTGTCAAGTGAGTCCCACAATTAAGTTAACCAACACATCCATCACCTCACCCGGTTACCACTCTGTGCGTGTGGTGAGGACACTGAGATCCACTCTCTGAGCAAGTTCTAGTGCACGCTATGCTCTTCTTAGTCCAGTCACCTTGCTGTTCAGCGGGTCTCCAGAACGTACTCATCTCGTAACTGCACGACTGGCCCCCTGACCAGCGTCTCCCCTTCCCCATCCTCTGTTATCTGGGTCCCCCCCCATCCCCAGTCTCATGGAAATGAGATCATGCAGGATTAGTCTCTCTGTGTGTGGCTTATTTCCCTTAGCTCAATGTCCTACGAATTCATCCAGATTGTCACAAATGACAGATTTTCTTTTTTTTAGTGGCACTGGAATCAAACCCAGGGCCTTGCACATGTTAGGCAATCAGTCTACCCTTGAACTACCTCCTCAGCCTATTTACTTATCTATCTGTTTATTTATTTATTTTGAGACAGGATCTTGTCAAATAGCTGAGGCTGGCCTCCAAGTTGTGATCCTCCTGCCTTCGACTCCCCCATGGCTGGGATTACAGGTGTGGGCATTTGTTCTTTTGAAAGGCCGAAGAACATTCCATGGTGTTTGTGTGTGTGTGTGTGTGTGTGTGTGTGTGTGTGTGTGTGTGTGTTGTCACGTATGGCTTGACAATAGGGACGTGTTCTGAGAAGCATCTTGTTAGGGGATCGGGTGAATGTCATGGAGTGTACCTATACAAACTAAGACGGCCACAATGTCACTAGGTGATACAATCTGAAGAAACCATTGGTGGCACATTCTGTAGCCCACATTTGGTGGTCTCCATGTCTTGGCCACTGTGCACAGGGCTGCGACCAACATGGGACATTTACTGTTGTTTTCCTGACTCTGTGGGAAAGCTACCACTGCCTCCAATTTGCAGATGGGGAAAGGGAGAGTCGTCCCCTCAGGCCACCCGGCTGGAAGAAGCTGCCAGTCTGGAGCAAGCCGTGCTTGGGAGCTGAGTGTGCAGCCCTCTCTCTGCCCAGGGGGCTCTAACGTGCATTTGGGCCAAGGGGGAGAGGCTGGGGTGCAGTCAGTGGTGCAGGCTTAGCACCGTGAGCCCTGGGGCCACCCAGGGCGGTCCCGGCCTCCTCACTGGCCTACACCACCTGTGTGTCGGTCACCTCTGTGGCTGGGTGTCCCAGCCCTCCCTGGGCCCCTTTCTGAGCCCCTGCTGCTCTCAGGACCAGGGCCTAGAATTCTCCCGAGCAGTCATTCCCTATGCTGCGAGTCCCAGCCCTGCTCCCTTGGTGGCCTCATGTCCCTCTTCTCTCCCTGGAATCCTGTGGACAATGCCCCAGGCGCCTGCCCACCACTCTGCCCGGCCATCCCTGCTCTAGTCAGGGCCTGGCTTCGATGACCTCTCCTCCGTGAGCCTCGTTCTGCTGAGGCCTGACAGGTGCCAACCCTCGGGTTCCTGTGCACTTCCTATTTATGGGCACTTTCGAACATAAACCAGGGGAAGTGGATCCCCGGGGAGCCATCGGTCCCCATCAACACGACATCCTGAGCTGCTTCCTCCCAGCATGGTCCCAGGGCACTGGAAGCAGAGCTTACAGGTCTGTCGCTCCAGCCAAGCTGCAGGTTCCTGTGCCGAGGCAGTGCTTCGGTCCCCACCATCTCAGGACACTGGCACAGTCCCTGGCCCAGAGAAGCCCCTCTTCCACCTCTGCACCCTGGAGCAGCACTTAAGTAAACCCAGGGCTCTCGATGGCCTCCCTGGCCTGTCACCCTCTCAGCCCTCCCACCCAGCAGGCAGCTGACGTCCTCTCCATTTGACAGACTAGAAAAAAGCTAATGCTGGGAGGTCACAGCTGGTCCCCAGGGGAAACCAAGCCTACAGAGCCTCACCCTACAACAGGTGGCCACAAACAGAAGAGCAGCACAGGTGCCATCTAAGACTCCCTAGTTGCCATAAAAAATTTAAAAAGAAATAGGAAAAATTAATTATAATAATGTATTGCACGTAACCCGGTATGTCCAAAATATTATTCAACACGTCATCAATATAAAAGATGACCATTATTATTAGTGGTGATGGGGATGGAACCCAGGGCCTTGCACATGCTCAGCACATGCTTGATGGCTGAACTACACCTCAGCCCCCACATGAAACATTATTTTCATTGATTCATTGGTTGGTTGTGGTGCTGGGGATTGAACCAAGGGTGTTCTACCACTAAGCTATATCCCAGCCCCCTGTATTTTTTATTTTGAGACAAAGTCTCACTAAGTTGCTGAGACTGGCCTCAAATTGTGATCCTCCTGTCTCAGTCTCCCGAGTGGCTGGGATTACAAGCACATGTCACCTTGCCTGGCTTATATAAAACATTATTAGTGAGATATTTTATAATCTTTTTTACATATTAAGTCTTCAAAATTTCGAGTGTTATACTTCTGATACATCTTGATTCAGAGAAGCCACATTTCAGGTACCCACTAGCCACAGGTGCAGCGGAAGTGGCCAGCAGGGCTGGAGGTCACCACCTTGGACAGCAGCCCCAGAGCCGCACTCTCAACGTTTCTCTGTACTCAGATTGAGTGGAGGAGGAAATAAATGCATGAGTCCCAAGGACCCGGGCTCCTGATCTTTCCCTGACAATTGCTAATCCTGAATGTTTGAAGGCTCTTCGGAGTCTTTCCGGCACCACCGCCCCCGTGTGGGAATTCCTGACCCCATTCCCCAGATGAGGACCACGGGGCTGGGAGAAGCCAAGGTCTTGCTCAGACACCTTGCTGGCAGGTGGCAGAGAGAGGCTCAGACTCACCACTTGGACTCCAAGTCCAGTGTTCCCCCCGGATAGATCAGCTACCTCCTCAAGCAGGGCTGTCCCTGGCAGGAGGCGCGAGGCCAGAGAGGGCACCTGCTCAGATTGAAGTCTGGGTCGGCAGTGGGGGACCAGAGCCGTCAGACCCCGATTGGGGCAGCCCTAGGTGCAATGATGCCCCTGGTGACAGCAGGGTAGGTCCAGGCTGAGAGAGCGGACAGGGCCAGTGCCAAGTCCTCTAAGGGAAAGAACCTTGTCATTCCTCCGTCCCAAGGGGCTGGGAACAAATTGATGGCAATGGAGCCGTAAGTTACTGCTGAAGGCCTCTTTGTTCTTGGCAAAACAGAGGGATCATTAGTATTGGAGAAAACGCTGTGTGCAGATATAAATCCCCACAGCAGCGGGCAGAGGCGCGGCCCAGAGGGGATGGGGCCCAGGGAGCAGGGCAGGCTCACAGCCTGCCACGCACGGATCACCTGTGGGCTCAGACCTGTGTCCCCCCGTGTGGGGTGGGCAGGCCTTTCCCACATGCAGACAGACGCCACCACCGACTCAGGCTCCTGACAGGCCCTGAGACTTATGTCACCATGCCAGTGGCCCTCAGGACTCTCACCTGCCCTGCCCAGGCCCTGAGACCCGGGGCTGGAGTAGGCCCTGCTGGGCATGCTCTGGGGTGGCAGGGGGACAGAATCAACCCTCTGCCTGCTTCAAGATAAATGGGTCCTGACCAGGCCACCAAGGACAGGGCTGCGACTGTCCCCAGACAGGCAAGACAATGTTCTTTGCAGCAGTGTCTCCACTATCCAAGGGAAGCAGACTCAAGGCCAAATCCCAGATGCTGTCCACCTGCTCCCTGAGGACTCTGTCCTCCCACCCATCTGCCTCTCTGCTCACATGAGGCTGGCTCTCAGGGAGGCCACGGCAGCCCAGCCAGGCAGGTGTGGTAGGCAGGAGCAGCTGAGCCAGGCAGGATGCTTAGGGAAGAAAAGAAACTGCCCTTGCTGGGTACAGTGGCGCACGCCTGTAATCCCAGAGGCTTGGGAGGCTGAGGCAGGAGGATCTCGAGTTCAAAGCCAGCCTTAGCAACTTAATGAGGCCCGAAGCAACTCAGCGAGACCCGTCTCTAAATAAAATATGAAAAAAGGGCTGGGGATGTGGCTCGGTGGTTAAGTGCCCCTGGGTTCAAGCCGCTTGCTGTCAGAGGAGCAGTGGCAAACACCCAGGAGACGGAGGATGAGCAAGAGCCACCCGTAAGCAAGGTCCAAGGGCCAACATACCCAGGACAGCAAGTCATGGCCACAGGGGCTGCCCCTTCCACGCCCATGCCCACACCAGACCCTACCAATGGAACTCTGCGCTCATTCATCACACTGACCCCTTTTGGCTTCCAGAGCCTCTTCGGGCAGCCGTTACCACTCAGTCAAAGTTGGCATGTGAGGGGGAACCCATTTGTCATCCTCCCCAAAGCCCTCAAGGCACATCTGTGCTGGCAATGGGAGTCCTAAACGCTATGCCAGGTGCCCTCCAGGGGTTTCTGCCTCCTGCCCAGCCTCCACCCACATCTCTCTGTGGTTCTGGTCTCCCTTCTCATCCTCTTGTTTGCTGTTGCACACCCATTCACACAGTCTTTATATTTGCTAAGCCATCTGAGCCTTAAACCACCTCCAGGTAGGTACGCTCACTGTTCCCATTTCACAGACGGCAAACCGAGGCACAGAGACACCCAGGCCTAGGGGACGATGCCCCTGGGGACCCCACGGGATGCTGCTGCAGGTAGTTGTCACCTGCCCCGACTCTGAGCTCCAGAGCCCAGCCAGACACCCGAGCCTCAGCCCTCCAGCTCCTGCTCCAAGGCAGGGGCTGAACAGGGGGTGGATGGGAGCCTCTTTGGGGACTGGAGAGGGCTGAAGTGGAGGCTGGTGGCCTGGCACCCAGCATGAACCTGGAGCCGACCAGCGCCGTGGGGTAGAGGCCCTCAGCGTCACTGTGTGGTTTCCTGTTCTGGGAAGGTTCTGGCTCCCGACTCCCACCCCATCCAGGCCGGGGTGTGTGTGGAGCCAGCCTAGAGGCAGTGAGGACAGGACACTCTCCTCCAGCAGCCCAGAGCCCACCCACGCTGCTGCCCATCCCCCCTTCCAACGGCACAGCCTGTGGGGCTCGCTGGTGTCCCCAGGTCTCCAGCAGCAGCCCCCGAGCACCGGGAAACACTTGCTTTGCCCCCCGAGGTGCGGAATTCATGAAGGTGGGCAGCGTGGACAGGTGTTGCCAGTCAGGCCAGGAACCCTGACCTCCTGCAGAATGGATTCCTTCCTAGGAGGGCTCTCCCACATCTTGGCCTTAGGATCATGCACACTGAGCTGCTAGGTGAGCAAAGCCCCCTCCTGGGCCCACTCCAGCCCTACAGGACAAGAATCTCCCCGGAGACCAAGAACTCTGCACTTTGGTGGGAGCCCAGGTGCAAACCCACTATCCCAGAGTGACGTTCATTCACTTCACAAGTACACACGAGGGTTTACCCTGGGCCAGGTTGTGTCCTGGGCACCAGACTAAGAAAACAGAGGGGACATCAGGAGGGGGCAGAGTCCCAATCCCACCCTCCAAACCCATGAGCCGATGTTCACTACCTGGGCTGGGCTGCACTTGATCAGGGTCCGGGGGAGTGGGCTTTAGAGACATAATAATAGTCACACCAGCAGTTTCAGGAGGCCCACGAGCCCCGGGTTTCCTGTAATCACAAGACGTGAGATGGCTCCCTCCCCCAGTTAGCCTCCAACTTCCCCAGGAATCATTAGTGGCTGGCGGGAACCACACAGGCAACACTTATCATTACCGCACACCCATTCATACAGTCTTTATATTTGCTAAGCCATCTGACCCTTAAACCACCTCCAGATAGGTATGCTTACTGTTCCCATTTCACAGATGGCAAACCGAGGCACAGAGACACCTAGGACCATCTGGCTCAGGCGGCTCCACCCTCTACCTTCTTAACCAGCACGCTCTGCTGTATCTTGAGCTTCAGGGAGAACACTCCAACTATGCCACTCCCTGTTCTCAGGGTGGGGGGCATGGTGGGCACAATGGAGTGGACGCTGACCCGCCCAGATGCACCAGGTTGACACTTGGTGACAGTGGGCTCTGCTGGGAGGCCTCCTGTGGGGTGCATACAGGGTGGGAGGACAGCCAGTCCCCGTGGGTGAGCAGCCTCTCCGGGGTCTCTCACCAGCAGCTGGGCTCCCAAACCCAGCCAGTCCCAGGACAGCCACGCAGAGGCGCCATCTTGCCAGCTTTTGGTCAGGGTGTGAGCCAGGGATCCTTCATCCCAAAGCCCCTCTGCGGTCAGCCGCTGTCCGCTCAATCAATGGAGCTGAGCAGAGACACGAGTCCCCAGCGCTGGCCGTGCAAGAGCGCGTGCCATCAGCGGAGGTCCCGGCAATATTTGTTCCAACATGATGTACAAATTGTCCCCTTTTCAGCAAGTAAGGACAGACACACCCCAGCATTGGTGGAGGTCGGCGCAGCCACCCGCCACTAGGCTCCGAGCCCCAGAGGCGCCAGGCTTCAGGCCGTGGACAGAAGCACACTGTCCCCTGCACTGCCCTGCAGTCCCCCCACACCTTGGCCTCTGCAGGCTTCCCAAGAGCCTCTTCTCCTTCTCCGCCCCCTCTTCATTCATTCATGGCCTTTCCAGGCCCCTTTGGTGAGGACTGTCCCTGGAGGCAGGTCTCCTACACTGCCCCTTGTGCCCTCAACCCTCCTCAGGACAGGGACAGCTCTCTCCTTACCTGAAACAATGGTGTAGCCAATCCCCCTGGGACGTCCTTTATCCTGGTCAATGGCAGTGATCACGCGCACGGTGGTGCCCTGCGTGGGAGACCGAGAGAGCCTTGAGTTAGCCACCTGGCCCCGGGCTCTGCTTCTTATAGCTCTTCTGTCACCTGCAGTTTCCCTCCTCAGGCTGACAAGGCCAGCCCAGGAAGCAGGCAGCAAGTGCCCGGCTCTGTCCCTGGGACACACACCAAGGGCTCAGGTACACACCCCACACCCCAGGTCCCTTGGGAAAGCCCAACCTTGCCGACGCCATCACTGTCCCTGCCTTTCCCCATATCCCTCACTCGCATGCGAGAAGCAGATGGAGGAACAGCCAGTAGAGTTATGAGGTCTGGATTCTAAATCAGCCATCCATCAAATTGCTCTGTGACCTTGGGAAGCATGCCGTACCTCTCTGGCCTCAGTTTGCCCCACCTTAATCTGAACAAGACAGGACCATGTTTTCACTAGAGCTCGAGTAAAGGAAAACATTATGGATCAAATACTCTATGTGAGAGAGCACGTCCAGAAAGCATGCATCTCCAGGGATGACCGAGCCACCCGGGAGGCACGATGGCCCTGTGAACCATGCCCACACAGCGCTGCGCCCACGGCTCCTGCCTCCAGTGACTTGGCTCTCCCTCCTCCCAGCCCCAGCACTGGTGGAGAAGGATCCCAGAGCAGGGGAGAGGCAGGGGTCCGCTCCCGGAGAGCCGTCCGTATCAAGAAGCCGAGGACACAGGCGGGGACAGCTGTGTGCGCAGATGGAGAAACAGCTCCTACCGTGCAGAAGCCCACCTGGAGGAACCTCGAAAGGTACACAGGTCGGTGGCATTTAGGATGGGTTTTGAAGAGTGCGTAGGAGCTTTCCAGAGAGAGAAAAATGGAAAGGAAGGTGCTCCGTGGACAAGAGACAGAGCAAGCAAGCCTTGGAGACGTGGCTTGTCCTAGGAAGGGATCCTGGCGCACGGCCAGCACTCGCCAGCTGCGGTTGACAAATTGGCTGATGGACTGAATGATCCAATGCACACACGGGGTGCTGACGCGGCCACGACCACGCTACTTGCTGAATCGCCCTCTCCCGAGGCCACCTCCACCTGCTCTCCAGGCTCCAACACACCCTGTCGCCAGAGGTTCTGGCCCCGGGGCTGCCTGAGTGATGACCGCCAATCGGACCCATCTCCACCTCGGGGGAAATAGCAACCTGGCGTTTTGGGGTTTATATTTTGTACCTGATGAACAGAATTCATTCTCTCTCTCTCTCTCTCTCTCTCTCTCTCTCTCTCTCTCTCCCCCTCTCTGCTTCCTGATTATCATGTCCTGGGCTCTTTCCTCCGCCTCACCCTTCCACCATGATGTCCTGCCTCACTTAGGCCCAGAGCAGTGGGGCCGGGGGTCTATGGACTGAGCCCTCTGAAATCGTGAGGCCCGAATAAACGTTCCCTCTTCTAAAATGGTTCTTGTCAGGTCCTTTGGTCACAGCAATGAAAAAGCTGACTAAAACAGGGACTTTGGCTCCAAAGTGCTCTTGCTCGTCAGGTGACGCTACCTCTGTGACAGGTTCCGTTATAATAACAATAATGTCGTTTGTAAAAGTCATTGCTCTGTGCACTTTACAAGCATCAGCTCCCGTGGAACTGGGGAAAGGCTGCAGCGGGGCTCCCTGAGCTGCCAGGGCCGTTCTCCAGCTCGTTCTGAGACCGGGGTGTCCTTCGTGAAGCACGGTAGTGGGCCGCTGGGACAAGGCTGTTTGGGAAGCACAGCATTTCACTTGAAGGGTCCACACCCCCAGACTCTTTTGGGGAGATCTGCCCCTCCTGGGGTCATTTGTTACCAGGAGAAGCCGGGGTCTGTCTCCCTGAGGCGCCAGCTGCCAATTGTGCTTTTTGGACATGGGGGCAGCTCCTCGGATGCAGCCTCATCCTACCCAGGCCCCACAGGTGTCCTGGCGTGAGGGTCCCTGGCCTGCCAGAGTCACTAAGCTGGCTGGCTGCTCCCAGCTCCACCCTCCCAGCTGGAGGGGCAGCTGCATGACCCCAGTGTACACCCAGGGCAGGCAGGGGCAGCACCTAAGACAGTGAGCCCCAAGAGGACAGAATAAGGCGGCCAGCACTGGCCTGGGCAAAGAGGGGACCTGGTGACCCAAGGACCTTCAACACTCAGAGCCCTGTGGGCACCTCCCCTGGGGGCAGTCCGGCCCCAGATGGCCAGAGTCCTCCAAGGTGGGTGGAGCTGGGAGCAGCCAGCCAGCTCTGCAGGATAGGAGGCCAAGGACGCTCCCTCCCAGCAGGGGTCACCCAGATGCTTCGGAGAGCCCTGCCTGGCTCCTGACAAGGTCTGGGGTTTCATCTCTTTTTTGGGTAAATAAATCCACTTTTAATAAAACCCTGAGCTTTTAATACAAGTGCAGACAGAAAGACTGGAAATGTTATGAGAAGGAATTAACAGGGAGGTCCGGGGGCTCTCGGGAACTCACGGCTCTTGTTTCAGAGTCTCGGTGATTATATTTTCAATATACTGCAACTTATTTCCAAAGATGAGGAACGGGGAAGTGCAGCCCCACCTGTCCCGGCCAGTCTGCTTCAAGGCCCCTCTGCCCAAAGCAGCTGGGCATGGCTGGTAGAGCAGGTGGGCAGGCCAGGTCCAGCCCCACCTGCCGAGGAGCTTCTTGCCCTCACCAGAACCCACACCAGGGGGAGGACGAGGCCTTCTCAGAAACGAGGCTCTCCCCGGAGAGGCAACAGGTGTGCAGACCCATGGGGCCCCGACTCCTCGAGACGTGGGGCAGGAGCACAGCCAGGTGGTTGTGTTCAACCCGGTGCCTGACCTCCTGTGACTGAATCCTCTGCGTCAGTTTTAACCTCTCGCGTCCCTTTTCCCATCTATAAAATGGGTTCATAATAGATCCCGCTCCTAAGCAATCGCTATGTATGTAAAGCACTCATACGTGGCAAAGGTGACAAAAGTGATTGGGACTACCAACTGGGGTCCGGAATCCCTGTGGGTACCTGGTGGAGATCCAGGTGCCTGGTCCTGGACAATGGACACACGTCCTGTTTCCGATTTCAGCAAATTCCCACCCCGACATCCCAGATTACCGCTCTCCACCCTCGAGCTCTGGTTTTTCTCTGTGTTATCCAAACAGCCAGCGGCCGACGGCGAGAATGGGTGTCGCCTGCGCAGGGCTGAGCACCCGCCAGCGTCCTCTCTCTCTTCCCCTCACGGTGGAGCAGGCCACACGGGTTCTCTCCGCCCCACAGCAGGGGACTCAGGCCACAGGTGGGCAGGGATAGAGGGCCCGGCTCGGGCTGGCCCCTTGCCTCCTGGCGTAGGTGGAAGGGCCGGGGACTCTGTGCCCAGGGGACATGCACGGGCCGGGGTGGGCAGTGAAGGCAGAAGCTGGGACTTTTCTTTCCCCTTTGTGCTGCGTCCCTCCCTCCGCCCCTCTGCAGGAGAGTTGGCTCAAGGGGCCGCGCCTGGCCTCAGAGGCCTGGGCCGCCTTCCCCAGCTCCCCTGGAGCCCCAGCCCACTGCCACTTCCAAGACAGGATTAAGGACTTGAAAGGTGACGAGCAGTTTGCTTTGGGAGTGGGAGGCGCCCTTGGGGGGAGCTGGCTGGCGGGGGCTGGCGGGGACTTCCGACCAGAGCTGCCGCAGCAGATTCTGAGGCAGAAAATCCTATTTCTCAGTCCTTAATTCCAGTCAATTCCAGTCAAAGGGCTGATAGGCATCGGCTGGCAGTAATTTGTGCAGTTTATCCGCTCCTTTCACCTTCTATCGGTCCTCCACTGACGGGCAGGCCGACATGCTGCTGCTCGAGTGAGGAAATTAAAATTTGATGCAATAATCCCAAATAAGAAGGATTTTATTAGGTAATATATACACTTTAGATGAGGCATGCCTGCCCGATACACTGATAGAGGGAGGTGTACATGCTGGGAGCCGCAGATAAAGAGGGGAGCCAGGGGGAGTGGGGAAGGGTCTGGGCGGAGGCCCGGGAGCCGCGGAGGCAAGGCCCGGAAGGAGGATGCCTGGGTCCTGCGGCCCAGGAGGCTCCCGGGCCAGCCGGGAACAACTGCATCAAATCAGAGTGCCACACGGTAAAGGGACACGGAGGACCCAGATCAAGGCACGGAAACTGATTAGAGGCCTGGAAAAATCGGGCCTGGAGTGTGCAGGAGGAGGCCTGCGGGAGAGGGCCGTGTGCAGACGGGAAACGGGGCTCCTTCCAAGTGCGGAGCCAGGAGGAGGGGACAGGCGCGTGGATGTGAAGTGTGATTCCGTGGACTGGGGGACCCCAGGCAGCGCCCCCAGAAGAGGCCAAACCCCCACTTACTGCCTGGTTTGCCTCCCTTCACCCCCAGCCTGGTCAGGACCCACACGGAGGAGCTCATACCCTCCTAACAGGGGTTCAGCAGCTCCCCAGACATTGGCCTTACAGGGGCAAAGGGACAACCTGGCCAGGCAGAGATAGCAAGGTCTCTGAGCCCGAAGAGATGCAAGAGACATGCAAGTCACATCAGATGCAAGAAACCCAGCCAAGGTGCGAGGAGGGGCTCAGGTGGGCAAGCATCTGGTTTGCTCGGACCGAGGGATCACTAGCAGAGCCCGTGGAAGCCTCCGGAGAGAAGAGGGTGTGGCTTCCCACAGGCCCCTGCACACAGGGCTGGTGTCGGAGGAAGGCACGGAAGAAAGAAGCATGGAGTGAGGGAATGCAGGTCTGAGAGTAAAACCTGTAACAGCGGAGGGTGGTCCTGGAGAGAGGGAAGCTAGCAAAGGACAAGCCCAGGGGTCTCAGAGGAAGCTCACACCGTGACCGGAGGCGGGGCCCAGCCTGAATACCAGAAACCAGCCACTGGGTCGCCAAACCCTCGGTTTGATCTCTGCTCATTTCCAGCACTTGTGGGGTGCTTGATGTGGGTTGCTGATGACAGCAGGTGCCAGAGGTGATAAGGGTGACAGGATGGTCTTCTTCATCCAGCCATTCCATAGATACTTCCCACTATGCCCGTGCACACAGCTGACCCCACACAGCTGACCTATGCTCCCAGCCCAGCCGGGAAGCAGAGTCTGGGCCAGTTGCTCCAGAGCCCTGAGCACTCAGAAGGACAAGCCCGGGGGCTGGGGGCGGATAGGAGCAAACAGCAGTCAGCTCCGTCCTGAGACTGAGATGAGGGCCCGGCAAGGAGGAGAAAGGAAGGGGTCCTGGGAAGTGGTCCTGCGAGTCCAGCCAAGCAGGGGCACCCTTCAGTCTCCAAGGCCGGGGCTCCCACTGTGCACAGAAGCCAGGAAAGAGAAGGGTGGCGACCCGAGGTGCCCTCCCCTGCCCTCCAAGCAGCTGCAAATACCCGTTGCAGCAGGCTAAAGAGCATCCTGCTTGTTAGAGCTTCTGCTTCACACCTGGCCAAGAAGACAGGGGCCCAGTGCCAGCTCCATGCCCCTGGCCAGTGGTCAGGACAGCCATGGTGTCCAAGCTGGGCGTCAGGCTGCCCTGGCGTGCAATGGCCTGGGAGCGTGGTCTGCACAAGTCAGGCAGCCAGCCTATGCAGATGCACAGGGCCCAAACACCCACTGGCCCCTGGTGGGAGCCTGCCCTGCTCTCACAACTGTGAGATCGTCCTCCCAACACACAGGCTTCTCTCAAAAGAAGGGGCAGGGCTGGGGCTGCAGCTCCGTGACAGAGCACCTGCCTAGCATGGGTCGAGGCCCTGGGTTCCGTCCCCAGCTCTGCAGGAACCAATGCCATTCCCCAAGCTGCGTGTCCAGGCCTCACCTGCCCGAGGAGGCACCTCACTGTCCTCTATCAGCCCACGGTGGGGGCTTCCTTCTAGCTAGCATAGAGGCGTGGAGGCGACCACTCTAGGGATGCCTGTCATTGTCGCCTGGCCACAGCTACCCCAGCCATGACCCCTGCAGAGTGGACAGTGGCCTGTTTCATTCTCTGAGACCCCCACTTATGGCTGTTTGGGCCAGAGGTGGACACATGGTCCCAGGGCAGTCAATCCACAGGTTGGCTGGTGCCCAGTGACTTGCGACATGGCACAAAGTCAGGAGTCTCTGTTGCAAACCTGGACCCGAGAAACCCAAAGACGGAGCAGTTAGAGAGGCCAGCTGCCGCTGCCGGCTCTCAAGGAAGAGCCAGGGCTGAGAGGCCTTTGGGGCAGAAGGCCAGCTGCCCCCTTAGGCCATGCTGATGGCAGACTGCAGGCCGTGGCCAAGCCTCAGGACGCTCTGTGGAGCCCACACCCCACTCCAGTCCCCAGCGCAGGCTGGGCTCCCAAGAGCACCCCCAGCAGATGCCTTTCTGATCACTCCCCTTCCTGCCCAGCCAACTTTGTTCTTTGCCACTCAGAACATCCTGGGGACAAAGCAGGAGGATGGGGAGGTGGGGTTTTACTGCTGATGCCTGTCACTACCATGCCAGGTGCCAGGGTAGGCGGAGCTAGGAGGAGCCCCCGCCAGCACTAGAGCCCCTCCCTGAAAGGGGCTCAGAGGGAAGTGCCCAGGGCCAGGGGGGGACTTACCGGAGGAGAATGCTCATAGATGTTGGTGCTGTAAGGCAGGTTGATGAAGATGGGGTCCATGTCCTGGACGTCCGTGATGATGATGGCCAGGTTGGCCAGGGTGGACAGAGGCCTGGTCTTGTCTTGATCCTTAGAGGGCAAAGAGAGCACACAGCCTTAGTTTAAGTGACTCCGTGGACACACGCATGTACACGCACACACGGTCCTGGAGCATGTGTCACACACATGCACATGTCCAGGCACACACGTACATGAGGACTCCTGCAGGAAGACACAGACAGGGTGCCCAGGGCCATGGGACAGTGGCTTCTCCAGTGTCATGAAGAGCGTGGGGGTAGAGGTAGCCCCGGCCCAGCTACCCTGAATATCCGTTGCACTGGTTGGCTGGCTTCAGGGAAAGAGATGGCTCTGTCCTCAGTGCCTCTGCTGTGTTCAGCCCAGGGTCCCGGCCCCTCTCCATGCCCAGGACAACTAGATAGCAAATCCTCAGAAGAAGGGCCCTTTGGCCACACCGGGGCTCATTCTGGGACCCGCAATCCTGCTCTGGGTTCTGGGTTTACTGATCAAGGGACTTTTCCAGTCGAACCAGCAGGGGGAGCTCCAGAGCCTGTGACATCTGGGGGCCTCCAGGAAGGATCCTGAGGGGTCAGGCCTGCCATTCCCCAGTGGCCCTACAGGCAATACTGGAAATTCAGTCCTATAAAAAGCTCACCAAGAGAGGACACCCAGGACCGGAAAGACACAGCTGATGATGAAAACCGAAGCAGCCTGCTGCTACCCAGTAACACCAGTCAGCACCAGTGGCAGAGGCACAGCTGAACGCAGAGCCTGCCCCACACCTGCGTCCCCATGAGAAGTCGTGGGCTCACCGTCCCCGTGGGTTCACTGTCCCCGTGAGTTCACAGAGACCAGAGAGGGAAGTGACTGCCTAGACTCATCCGACTGTAAGGGGGTAGCAAGAACTCGAACTCAGAGCACTTTACACAGACATCTGCCCTTGCTGGGCGCAGTGGTGCATGTCTCTGACCCCAGTGGCTTGAGAAGCTGAGGCAGGAGGATCACGAGTTCAAAGCCAGCCTCAGCAACTTAGCATGACCCTAAGCAATGTAGTGGGACTCTATCTCTAAATAAAATATAAAAAGGGCTGGGGATGTGGCTCAGTGGTTAAGTGCCCCTGGGTGCAATCCCTGGTACCAAAACCAAAACAAAAAAAAAACCGCCCTTCACAGCCTTGATTTGGAGCCTAAACATCCGGGACTTGCCGGGTAACCTCCAGTAAGTTCTTTCCCCTCCCGGATTCTCGATGTCCATTCCTGTAAGGTGAAAGCTCCATTCAGTATCTCCCAGCCCTGTGGATTTGTGAATTTTCTGATCTGGGATTTGAGGGTGGTTGTCCCCAGGTGCGATGGCCCTTGGTTTGTCTGGAGTGATGTGAGCAAGGCCAGGCATTCCCCACGTTATGAGAAAGCCTGGTGCCTGCCCCGACCCCCAGAGATGGAGCTGCAGAGCCCAGGAGGCGAAGGGGCCCCACTGTCCCTGTGAGTCCTCGGGGGTCGCCAAGGAGTGGGTGGGAGGGCCTCAGGGACGGGAGTGGGCGCAGCCAGGGGGGGAGTCTGGGAGCAGGAGGAGCTGAGCAGAGGGGCCCTGGGGTGGGGTAGGGGCAGCCTCCCAGGCTCCAAAACCATGGACGCCACAGCCCAGGCTGGGGTACTGCCCCAGGGAGCGCTGCCAGCCAGGCACATGGCCCAGCAGGAGTCCCCTGACCTCCTGGGCAACAGACGCCATGATTCTGATTTGCCATTACCAGGCTCCTGAAGGCAGCTGGCTTTTGTCCAGCCTGGCACCTGCCACCTCCATTGTACCCTGGGCTATCGTCCTGCTCCTGTGACAGATGACCCCATCCACCCCACCCTGAACTCTCTGGTGGGGAAGGGAGATGGCAGTAGGCACATCTGGTGGGGCAGGCGTCATGCCAGGCTCTCAGATGTGACCAGGGCCTGTGGCTGTCTCCTCTACAGCTGGGGACCACATTACTGCCTTCGTCACAGGCCGGAGAATCACCTGGGGAAATGCCCAGCACCAAGGGCACGATGCCAGCCCCAGAGGGATCACGGCATCAGCTGATCCAGGAGCTAGCAGGAAGCCACCCACCAGGGAGTGACAGGCCCCTCCTGCTCTGCAGTTTCAAGGCCTGATTGCCGGGAGATTAGCAGCAATTTCTCTGTATTCATCAGCCCAGCTTGAGCACGGGGCTCGTGATGGGCCTGGCCACCCACATTCTTACCTGTGCCCAGCGCTGATCTGTTCCCACATCCCAGAGCCATTTTTATGGAGGATGGAAATTATCCCACAGGGGCAGGTTTGTAGAGAAAGAGGACAAGCACCTGCATGCCTGAGCGCAGCGTGAGCGATCGCAACACAGGGACGGGCGTGCAGAAGGTGCCGGTGGGTAGGCACAAAAGCAACCTCTGGGCTTCCTAGCCCCCTTCATCCCACAAGTCCCTTTTACAAATGGCAGCACACATCGCCCGGGAGACCAGGGAGAGGGAAAGAATGCCAGTATCCTCTGCAGGGCTACGGGGCCCGCTTGGGCAGAAGATGCAGTCCCTGGCTCTTGAGGCGTCTCGGTGTCTTGGCCATGCCTGGGGAACCCCATCTTTCAAAAGCAGACCCTTCAGCCAGGGCAGTGGTGCACACCTGTAACCCCAGCAGCTTGGGAGGCTGAGGCACAAGGATCGGAAGTTCAAAGCCACCCTCAGCAAAAGTGAGGTGCTAAGACCCTGTCTCTAAATAAAATACAAATAGGGCTGGGGATGTGGCTCAGTGGTTGAGTGCCCCTGAGTTTAATCCCTTGTATCCCCCCCAAAAGAGAAAAAAGTAGACCTTGACCCAGCCCAGAGGCAGAGCCAGGGATCTGGGCTCTGGGAGCTGTCAGGTAGAGCTCCTGGGCACGGGCAGCCCCTCTGAAGCGAGGTGGGCAGGTGTCCAGTGCTGGGTGCGGGCCGGTGGGTCCTAGGGGTTGAGAAGGAAGCCCGGAGTTTGCCTTGCTCTTGGCCTGAGCTGATGGTACCAGCTGTGGTTGGAGGCAGCGCAGGAGCAGGGGAGAGGGGAGTGCAGGGGTAGCACGCTGTTAGGGTGTGGCTGTCCCTAAACAGCTTGCAAACAGCTGTGTGTGCCGGAGATTCCTGGGACGCGGTGTCAGAACTGAGAGTCTCGCAACCTGGGTCAGGTTTTTTTCTCCAGAGTCACTCATCAGCTGCATGAGTCATGGGACAGTGACTCCCCTCCTGCCCTCAACTAACTCGTCCTGAACTCCCAGGGACTGCTTGATCCCCTGTCTCCAAGAGGCCCTGCTCCCTGAGGTAGCAGCCAGGAAGGACCTGGGCCCCTCTGGCCCCTGCACATTAGTGATGTCACGGCTTGTCTGTGTCCCGGAGAGTGAGAGGACACCCTGCACTATGAATGTCGCAGGGACATTGCCGGCGCTGGCTATGGAGTGGGGCTCCTGGGTGACTTTGGATCAATCATTGAATTGCTCCTGCGACTCCGTTTTCTTATCTATAAATTGCACATCTTAAAAACACTAAAAGCTCAGCACACTGCCAGGGACACAGTGCGAGCGCCCGGTGACGCTGGCTGTCGCTTGGCCATCACGATCGCCAGCATCCGTGTTCCACGCTGCGGCTGCTGGGCAACTGGGGCCGTATCCTGTTGCTCCTCAAGGGCAGGAGGAGGTGGACCCCTGGGGGCTCAGCGGCTGCGGTGACTCACCGTGGCGTTGACGGTGAGCTGGTAGGCCTGCGTGACCTCATAGTCCAGCTCCCGGGTCACGGTGACGATGCCACGGGCGCTGTCGATGGCGAAGAACTGGGAGGGAGGCTGGAAGGAGTAGAGGACGCTGCCGCCCGCGCCCAGGTCGGGGTCCGTGGCGTTCACGATGAAGATGGGCGTCCCCACCGGTGTGTTCTAGGGGACAGCAAAGCAAAGAAGAGTGAGCCGGAGCCCAGGGCAGGGGCTGCGTCGGCCACAGTCCCCCAAAGCCCATTAGCCACGTCCCTCCAGCCAACCAGACCCGGGGCGCTGTCATTGTCATTCTGAGAGGGTTCAGAGCAATTTAAAATGCAATATCTATTTTTTTTCCTTATTTGATGGCCTCCTGGTGGCCGTAAGAGCACCGGTTCCAAAGATGATCAGCTCATCCTGGAGTTCTGGATGAGGGGTCGCGCGTCCCCAAACCCATTTCATGGCGGTTTCGCTTCCTCGGCCGCCTGCCCCCCGGCCGCCCCAGCCGCAGGCCCAGGCTACTCCGGAGGGTGACCGACAGTCTGCGTGTCAGGGAGGTTTCAAGGCACGAGCTGGAAGCCGTGCGCCTGGGGGGACTGGCAGGGCCTGGGGCTCCCCTGGCACCCTAGAGGTTCCTGGCCTTGCCCTCCCTGGGCCTCTGCAGCCACCCCAGGAAGCCTGCCCGCTGCAGCAGTGTCTCCGTTGCCTCCGTGACCCTCTGCTCTATGCTGTGTAGAGACCCTGCCCCTTTCTGACTTGGGGAGTCTGGTTAAGGTCCCCTTCTGCACAGAGGACTTCCAGACCCCACAGGCAGGCCGTCTCCACTGTGCCCACCCTGTCCCCTGGCACCCCCAGCTCCGCATGGCCCCGTCTCTCCTCTAGCTCCTTGGCCAGTGCCCGGCTTCCGCATGGCATACGGCTCCGGGGAAGCCCTGGGCCCGATCAGCCTTGCCCGGCACGGAGCCTGGCCCGCGGTGAGCGTTCAATAAATACCCCACGAACACACAGCGACCCTCTGCGAGGGCACTCAGCTCATTACATTCTGAGTATCTGTCTGCACCCCCTCCCTGCTGTCAGTTCTCATCTCGTGGTGGCGACCACAGGGCCTGGCACGTGTGCTGTGCCTGCTAAACATGGGTTGAGTGGATTTATTTATAATTCAGTGAGTTTCTGGACACATCTAAGGAAAGACGATCTAATTGAGACTTTTCACGAAAACAAAGAAACAACAACAATAAAAACTGTGCCAGGCCCTGTGCTATAGGCCAGGTCGGCCAACTCTGTGACAAGTGTCTTTCCGGGTGGCAGCTATCCATCTGCCTTATAAAAGGCAGCTGAGGCACAGAGAGGTTAATAACTTGCCCAAAGTTGCACAGTTAGGCAGTGGCAGACCAAGGCTTGAATCCAGGCCTAGTAAGTGCCTGCTCCTGAGTTCTGTACCAAAGAATCCTGGAAACCTGGCGTCAGCTCCTCCCCCACCTCCTCGTGTGATGCTGGGGAAGCTGCTGGCACAGATGGCACCAGAGTGTGGGCTGGCCGGTACGTTCCCTGGGGACAGAGGCGGCACTCCCTGAGCTCTGTGTTCTTTTCACACTGGCACAAAGACTAGGTCCCCTGATCCTGCAGGGCTCCCCTTTCTTTGGGGACCAGGCTCAGGCACCCTGACAGCCCTTGCTGAGCTCTTCATAAGGCCCCTCATCAGGCTGGGAGGGCCTCTGAGAGCAAAGCCCCTCCCGGTCAGGTCAGCAGGCAAGTTCAGGCTGAATGGGCAGACCCACGGCCTGTCCATCTCTCACCACTCTGCCCCCTGGGGTCAGGGGAGGCGGACCAGAGGCGGACCAGAGGCAGGAAGCCCCTCTCCTCTCGCCAGCCATGACTCCCCAGTGCCCTTGCTGCAGAACGCAGGCCTGCGTGGACTACCTCCCAGAGAAGTGCAGCTCTTTACACTTCACCGACTCAGCAGGCCCCTCACACCTCTGGGCTTTGGAGCATGCGTTTCCTTCAGCAGAGTTTCCCTCCCGCCTGGCTGCCTGTAAAATGGATGTTCTTTCCCTCCAAAGAGAATTAAGCCTGCGGAGTGAGCAAGTGCTAGGGGTTCAGGCCTGGGCAGACCATCTGTTGGAATCCCGGCCTTGCTGTGTGTCTTTGGGTTAACTACTTAATCTCTCTGATCCTTAATCCACTCTCTGTACACTGAAACATAATACCAGGTTGATGTGAAGGGTCCATAAGCTCATGAGTGTAAATTTCCCAGCCCAAAGGTGCTGAGAAGATGGCAGCTGAGATTTCAATACTTGATCACCTTTTAGAGGGGTATAGACAAGGCACCTTCCAGGGTGGGCAGAGAGGTGTTAAGAAGCTGGTGAAGATCGCGGGCACCATGCTGGGCATTCCCAGTGGCTCCCACCCTCCTGCACCTGGATCTGCTAGTGCCCTGCTCTCCTAGCCCCTGCCAGGTCCTCAGAGGGAGACATCTCCAGTCTCTGGGTGGGTTCTGCCAAAGGGTGACTCTGGTCACACTGTTTCCTCCTCTTCGCCTTCAGCGCAGCTGGTAGGGCTAAGCCCTGGTGCCTCCACATCCCTTATTTCCCTCCAGTTCTCTTCATGGACACTCCTCTGCTGGGGCCCCCGACAGGAGCTCCCCAGCCTGACCCTGACAGACACGGGCCCAGCAGGCACGCAGCCCTGGGGACCAAACTCGCTGCTCACCCGGGAAGCCCTGGCCTCAAGGTCCACAGCTAGCCTGCAGTTCCCTCCTGTCCACCCCCGCCCCCACCCTCCAAGCACACAAGCGCCACAGCCAGCCCGGACACAGCTCTGGAGGAGCCCCAGGGCTGGCCACAGAAAGGATGGACACATTCCCCTTTGAGAGCAGCCAGCCGCTAGACCACACTTCAGAGCGCTGGCCATTCGCCCCCTGTGGAGCTGGTGCGCAGAGGGGGGGGCTCCCACAGGACGCCAGCTCTCAGCCCTGCCTCGGGGAGACGAGGACATTTCACCGTGCACACCCTGTGGTCCTGGCCGAAGGCCTCCCTGAGCACCGGATCAGAGAATTTAAGAGTGGGTCCCGGCGCACAGTGGGGAGGGGGACGGGCTGGTGCCTGACCTTCTTGGATTATGTTTCATGCCCTGCAGTGAAACCCATTTAATTCCTGCATAACTTAGGAGAGGTTTTAAATGGGCCTGGCAGAGAGCCACTCATACGTTAGAAGGGGCAACTATCCGAGAGAAAAAAACGCTGACTTCCTGCATTGCGGGTCCGGGGCACCCTGCTTTTTCAGGGGAATGGGGAGGGGGACAGCTCGCAGCACACACGCGTTCTCTCACACCCAGCTGCTGCTCGCCGCACACAGGCCCCCACCCGACACAAGCAGAGCTTCCACGGACCGGGTGCACCTGGGTTTCCAGGTGACCTACAGACAGCACAACCTGGTGGCTCAGAGCCCCAACTCTGAATCCAGACCTTTCTACGGGGAGACCTCACACATAAGCTGTTAGACCCAGGGGGCACTTAACCCCTGAGCCACATCCCCAGTCCTATTTATTTATTACTTCTGATCAGTTACACATGACAATAGAAACCCAGCCCTTTTTATATTTTATTTAGCAACAGAGTCTCCCTGAGTTGCTTAGGGCCTTGCTAAGTTGCTGAGGCTGGCTTTGAACTCATGATCCTCCTGCCTCAGCCTCCTGAGCTGCTGGGGCTACAGGTGTGTGCCACTGCACCTGGCTGTTCAACCTCTTTTGACCTCGATTTCTTCACCTGTAAAATGGAGCCATGAACAACGCTACCTCTTAGGATTGCTGTGAGAAAGAATTAGATAAGGCATAGAGAAAAGAAACACTCCTTGCCACACATGGGGCAATATCGATCAAGATTCGATAGATGATCATTGCAATTGCTTACTGCGGCATCAAACATCATGGCAGGCAGGGTGACACGCGCCCCATTGGCAGGGAGCAGAAGGAGAAGGAGCGAAAACAGCCTGCAGATCTTTTCATCATGAATGTAGACAAACAAGCACTTTGAAATTCAGAAGGAGGACATGTCCCCTGACTGGTTTTTGGCTGCTGCCGCTAGGCAGGACACCATCAAAAGGCCTCCTGGCCAGAGCCAGCCAGGATATAGCTCTGGAGGACCCCCAGGGCTGGCCACAAGAAAGGATGGATACACTCACGTTTGAGAGGGCTTGGGAGCCTGTGAGAGGCGGGGTGAGGGAGATGTAAGGGGAAGGGCACCCGAGGCAAGAGAAGACCCTAAACAGGGCCAGCTGTGACCGCGTACCTCGGGATGGCTCTGATATAGGGCTGGAAGCCACCTTGGGATAATCCAGTCCAGGATCCCCACTTTACAGATGGGAAAAGTGAGCCCAGAGAGGGGCCATGCCCTGCCTCAGGTCTCATAGGTAGTTCCTGGCAGAGCTGTGACAGGAAATCAGGCACCTTGACTCATGTATATAGGCCTTTCCATTCCGCACCTCCACACAGATGACACCTGCTGCTTCCCATCTACCCTCCTTCCTAGAAAAGGTGCTCTTCATACCCACAGGGATGGGTCTAGGCAGCCATATTTCTACCAAGCGACTTTACACCCAGGACGCGTCTGATTGGCCCAGGAATAACCACCTGACCCAAGCAGGCCAATGAGATGGGGCCTTGGAAATGGTGTGGATCTGCCATGGGACTCTGAGAAGAAAGATCTCCGCTACCAGTGAGGGCTCCAGTGGGTGCCAAGGCTGGCTAAAAGCCACACTGAGGCCAAGCTACAGGATGGCGGAGAAGCCCTGGGCAGGCAGTGGAGGCCCATCTGTAGGAAGAGGAACCATGCACAGAAAGGGAGAGGGCAGAGGAGAGGTGCTGGGGCCTCCAGACCCTGCTCTTCACAAGCCCCCGCCCCCACTTCCCGCTCTGACCTTGGCCATGGTGCTGTGAAGCTACTGGACACTGGTCTCCATGGGTCTCTGCTCCTTGCTCCCACCTGGCACGCCCTGAGCAATGGATAAGGCCCCCTTATTGCTGCAGCTCTAACCCAGGTCCCCCTGACCCCCTTCTGCCCCTTTAACACCCAGAACTGAGCCCCAGAAAGCCAGGCTCCAGGCCACCACTCCTGGACAGAAAGCCCAGCACCTGTGACATGAGGCTGGAGGTATTATTGGGGAGAAGAAGAAAATGGCCTGGGTGCCTGCCCTCTCCCTCTGTAGTGTCCCCAGACACTCCTTCAACATGCAGATCTGGGCAGGTCACTGGCAGTGATCAGCATCGTGTGCCGAGGCGGCCTGATCCTGGACTTGACACCGTCCGTCTGCAGAGATGCTTGTGGGCATCACCCCCTTCAGAGTCCTGGATCCTGCCAGGCTGTCCCTCTGGGCTAGCGGTCCACGCCACGGCAGGTCGCAGGCAGGGCGGCCCTACCTCTTCCAACTCCAGTGTCAGCTCCACATCCCCGGTGATGGAGCTGCTGTAAATGGGCCACCCTGTGCAATTCAGAGACAAATAAATCTTTTTGCTACTCCTTGGGGTGACAGGGGAATAGACTCTGGGAAAGTTCTGCCGTGCACGAAATCCTGTTCGTTAATAATAATGATAAATAGCTCCCTTCTCCCACGCGGGGCGGGATCCATTACACTCTGGGCTCCTCCAGAGGGGACTCGGGTGCTCACCGGAACCGGGTGGGGGACTGTGGGCAGCCAGGGGAAGAGGACCCGCTGCAGAGGGACGGAGACAGAGGAGGAGGGGACTGAGGTGGGGACAGTGGAGCCAAAGGGGAGAAGAGCTGAGGAGAAGGGAAGAGCCGGGAGGGACAGGGAAAAGTGGGATGGGGACTGTGAACGGGACCACAGCGGCCCAAGGGACAATGGGGCTGAGGGGAGAGAATCTGCAGGAGAGAGGACAGGGACAGAGACGGGGGGGTACCTGGGAAAGGACGGAGAGGGAAAGTGAGGACAGGGAAGCACTGACGGGGGACGGGGGGAAGGACGGCGCAGCCCCAGGTTCACGGGGACCCTCCCTGATCAGATTCACTCTGTACCCTCGACGGAGCCCAGCAAAAAAGCCACCAGAGGCGCCATCTCTAAGGGCGTTATTAATATTTATGGAATGCTTGTGAGATGCCGCTTCAGTCTTTAATATCTTATTATAAAGCCTGTTATAAAATGCATTAGTAATAAATTCCTGCAGATGGAGTCCGACAAGGAGCAGGAGCCTTGCTGGATCAGAGCTGGGAACACACCCCCTGAAGTGTGTGCTGCTGCTCGGAGGCTGGGGCGCTGGTCCCCGAGGGGCTGGAAGAGGGAGGGGATCGCAGCTGACACAACCCCTCCCGTCCTCGGCCAGCGCTTGGTCAGCAGCTTTGATACGTCTTAATTCATGGCTTCCTTTTCTCAAATAGGGAAAAGGGAATCTCAGAGAAGTGAAGCAGTTGGTCCAAAGTCACACAGCTTTTAAGTGGTGGAATGGGTATTCAAATCCAGGCCACCTCTCTGTCCCCAGGCTCAGGGGCCCCAGAGCTGAGGATGGAGAGTGGGCTCAGGGACCCTCCATGGGTGGCCCTGTTTATCCTCTTTCCTCTCTGAAGGGCTGGAGCGAAGACGGGAACCTGGGGTCTTCTGGATTGGAGAAGACGGGCTGATGGAAGGGGATTCTGGAAGAAGGTGGGTGCCCACTGGGCTCCTACTGTAACAGGAGGAAGGGGCGTCCGCGGGGGAGAACTCTCTGAGAAGGAGCTCCTGGGCCAGGGGACACGCCGGTGGCAGGAGTTCAGCTGGACACCAAGGCGTGGGGCTTCACTAGGACCCTGGAGGCCCATGGCAGGACTTCCAGGGTTCTGAGGCATCACAGCTATGGGGTAGCTGGTCAGGGGAGAACTGGGATCTAAAGGAGACAGGGGCTGTTTCTGTCCCCAACAGGCAAGAAGGCAGGGTGGGCACTGTCAGAGGGCAGGGCAGGGTCCACCACAGAACACGCAGGGAGGAGAATCAAGAGTGACCACTGGGGACCACGGGACCTCGGTGGAGGTCTCTGGGGCTTCGTTCTAGCAGGGAGAGAACATGCTCATGTGCACGATCCACCACGGGCTTGCATGTGCTCAGGGCCTGTCCCTGCAGAGGAATAAGACACATCCCGTCCCAACACCTCTTCTCTAGACCTGTGTCTGCTCCTTCAGATGACGGGCGTTGCTGGTTCCAAAAGGTGCTAGGTTCTCTCTGAGAGCCAGAGCAGGCTGCCAGGTGGGGATGCCAGCTCTGAGGGCAGGAGGTGCCCTAAAGTGCTGGGCCCTGAGTCACCTGGACATGGCTTGAGGACTTTGGGCTGGGCTCTCTGCCGTCTCAGGCCCCCCTCCTGTGCAGCCCTCCAGCTGTGTACGGTCCTCTCTGGACCCCTGGAGACCCCCCAGAGTGCTCCCCCACCTACTGGCCTGCGCCTGCTTTCTGCGGGTGCTGGTCCAATGCAGCAACCCTAGACCCCCTCTCTGTTGCCTCCTAGTCCTCCTCCTCTTCCACTTTGCTAGGCATCGTGGCCACATCTTCAGTCCTGGCACTACTACTTGTCCATAGAAGGCATGGATAAATGTTTTAAAAGAAATGGGGACTTTCCAGTAAACATGCCAGATTGAACACATCCATTTATTTCTGTTTTTGTCCCAACCCTTCACCAAAATGACAATAAAGGAATTAAAAATGCATAAATTCACAAGGGCAAAAAGAACAGAACAGACATCAGCAGATGAAGGATATCAACAAAACCCCGGAAAATGGAAACAGATGGGCCAGTTCTAACTGCCTTGGGAGATGGGGGGCTGAAGCTGAACCCCTCTCCGCCCTCCCCTGGAACCTGGGAGAGCTCAGGAAACGGGAGTCCTGATCGTGCCGACTGTGAGAGATCAGGGAGGGCTGAACAGCAAGACTGGGTGACAATCTTAAAAAAAGTAGTTCATAGCCAAATCCCTTCCCCAACTCTTGCAGAACATGGGCAGTTCCTTTTTAGAAGGTCTGAGCTAGTCAGGCTCCAGGCTGGGAGCTGGACCAGGCATGGCACAGGGAGGGTAAGTGGAGCTAACTCCACACCTTCACCCTCCCACCCCATAGCAACCCACTGTAGTCATTCAGCTTCTGGGAGGCTGACAGTTAGGCAGGACACAGGAAAACCAGCCCAAGAAAAAACTCATGTGAAGCATGGTGGCGTATGCCTGTAATCCCAGCGGCTTGGGAGGCTCAGGCAGGAGGATCGCAAGTTCCAGCCTCAGCAATTTAGTGGAGGCCCTTAGCATCTTAGTGAGACTCTCTCAAAATAAAAAATGAAAGAAGGGCTGGAGATGTGGCTCGGTGGTTAAGCATGCCTGAGTTCAGTCCCTGGTGAAAGAGAGGGAGAGAGAGAGAGAGAGAGAGAGAGAGAGAGAGAGAGAGAGAGAGAGATCCTTACCTAATCACCCCATAATGAATCCCAGTGGTTATCAAGTAGCCGCTCGGTCACCTGCCCCAAACACCATAGTGAGCAGGCAGCTAAGTGGGAACTTAACCAGGAAGAGGCAGCGAGGGCTTGCTACCACTTGGGAAGCCCCTACAAGGTGAGACAGAAAGAGAAACATTAAGAGAAATAATGGCATGAGTCTTTAACATCTTTCGTGGGACAAGACATAGCGTATTTGAAATGGGAACATTCCAAGGGGAAAAAGAGGCCAGAAGAAAGTAGAAATTCAACAGAATTGGAAGATCAAGAAATTTCTCCAAAGTAGAACAAAATTCAAATAGATGAAAACGCGGAAGAAAACTAAGAAAATTAGAGAAGCAATTTGGAAGACTCAGCACTCAACTAAGAGGAATTCCAGAGACAGGTCACAGCAAATAGAAGGGGGAATTACCCAAGAAGTAACAGGGAAACTTTCCAAACGGAAGGACATTTGTACATTGAAAGAAACCCCCACGTTTAGAAGAAAGCTCACCCAGAGGCATAAATCCATGAGGTTTCAAAGCACTGAAAATGAGAGGACATCCTAGAGATGATCAGACAGAAAACAAAATACCGGGGAGGGGGCTGGGGTTGTGGCTCAGCGGTAGAGCGCTCGCCTAGCAAGGGCGGGACCTGGGTTCGACCCTCAGCACCACATAAAAATAAAAGCATTGTGTTGTGTCCATCTAGACCTAAAAAATAAATATTAAAAAAAATGAAAACAAAATACCACACACAAAGGATTGGGAATCAAGGTGGAATCAAAAATCTTAACAGCAGCATTATGGGCTGAAACACACAGGAGGAAACAAGTTCACAATTAGGAAGAAATAATTTCCTCTCCAGAGTTTTATACCCAGCCAAACTATCAACAAATATGAGCATAGAATAAGTGCATTTCAGATAGAGTGAAAAATGATTCCCCATGAACTCTTTTTCTGGAAATGACTGAAGGGTGTACTCCACCAAAACCAAGGTATAAACCAGGAAAGAGGAATCCACAAGACAGGAGACCCAACTTAGGAGAAAGGCAGAGGACTTCTGAGGACCACTCTCTTTTCCTTCCTCATTCCCCTCCCACGTTGGCCTCTAAACCTCAACCTCCAAAACACCCAGCAAGTCCGAGCTCAGCCTGGACTGAGGCAGGAGGTGGACCCTCCAGTGAGCAGGTTGTAGAGAAAAATACAAATTCTAAAAATCAGTAGACTTTTAGCATCCTGAGAGGAAGTGTTCAGTTATGCCACAATATTTAGGGATGAACAAGTGAGAGGCTCAGAGAACACTCAGCACACAAACCAAAAGGAAATGGCTATTAATTCTAGGAAAACAAAAGAGGAAATAATAATCACAGCAGGTCCTGCGGCTCAGCTGGGACCCACATTCACATCACCGCTACGGTGCAGACTCCAGTGATATCTCAGCTGAAAGGAGGGACATGGTTACGTTTGGAGGAGTGGAAGGGGAGGCCGAGAGTGGGGGTGTGTGTGTGCATCAAGCAAAGATGAGGAGGGAGGGGAGCGAACGTGAGGTCCTCATCCTCCATAGTTGGAGGTGAATGGACAGATAACGTCTAAACTGGAATGTGACGTAGACGGAAGAAAGTAGGTGCCAGAGACGGGGCGAGGTTGTCCCAGGGTAGGGAAGGATGGGGCAGGCTGCTCTTTTTCTCATAGTACAACGCTGAGCTCTACCATGAGACTTTTAAGCTCATTTATGTAAACTGTGATAAGAATTGAAATACAAATGAAAAAGGATTCTGGACCCCAGGCTGGACCCCGAGTGCTCTCCTCCTTCAGCACCGTCCCCTGGAAGGGATCCCGGGAGGTGTCTGCCCTGAAGCACTCCGGTCCCATCTTGTCTCACTGGCTCCTCTCTCACCTCCGAGGCAGCATCACCAGACCCTGGACGTCACCATACAATGATCAACACTCTGTCTGTGAACTCATCTTCTGTGACTGCCCCCCTCAGGGCCCCAGCTTTGCTTGGGCTCGTCTGCACCCCAGCCCCAGAGTGGTCCCACTCAGGCCCTTGCTGTGGTGTCTCTGCCCTTCCAGCAGGTCCCTCTGGAGAGTCCCCGGGGAGCAGAGGGCAGCTGTCACCCTCACTTCTTGGGGGAGGCTATGGGCTCCACCCGTGTTTCTAGCACACACGTCCAGGCTCCGGTGAGGACACCGTCCTGGGGCTGGGCTGGGCTCAGGGGCAGGGCACTCGCCTGGCACGTGTGAGGCACTGGGTTCCATCCTCAGCACCACGTTACAATGAACCACTAAAACAAAGGTGTGTGTCCATCTATGGCCAATAATAATAACAATAAAAAAGAGACCCTTTTCCCCAGCAGACATTGACCCTGACCTTTACACAGACGCTGGACAAGAAGGGCTAGTGGATCCTCCTGAGAGGGACATCTGGGGCCTCCCTCCCCTTTCCTCAAAAGATTGCTCTTCCAAGCCAGGTCTGACGCCCAGGTGTGAAATGGCCTGAGCCCCCTCCAATTCAGAGGCCCAGAGGATCTGCAGCGACTCCCCCACCCCCTACTGGCCCAGTGACCTTCCCATAGAATAAATGGCACTAGAGTTTGAAGGGGGCCCCTATGCCACCTCCCATGTGTGCCCACATTCCAGGGCTGTCAGGGCACCTGCCTCCTCCAGGTATCCTTCACCCTCTCACCTGCTGACCAGGAGACATGGGGGAGGGGCAGGTGGCAGCACCCGGTGTTATGCATTGGGGACAGTGCACATCTGGCAGACCTGCCCAGCAGCTGGCCAAAGGTCATGTGCAACATGAGACAGGAAGGGCCGTGGTGGCCGCACAGCCCAGCACCCGCACGGGCCCCAGCCCCAGGACCTCTGCTTTCCCTCCCCGGGGCTGGGCTTCACCTTCCCGGCTGTGGGAAGGGAGAGGGACTGAGGGCAGAGGCCTGGGCTGGTATCCAGTCCCCACCTCAAGCCCAGCCTGGGTGATGAGTCTGATTGGCTGCTGGGGGGCTCATTCCCTCCAATCAGGAGTGGGAGGCATCCGTGTGGGACTGTCATCCTTAGCCTGCGGCCTGATTAGGGGAAATGCCAAAACAACTGTCCCACACTGGCAGCTCTCCATTAACTGACCCCTCCTCTGTGGCTGCGGGACAGCAGTGAGACACCAGATGCTTCCGTTCCCATCTGGAAGTCGGCTGCAGTGGTTCTAACTCTGCCTAGAGCCGGATCCCAGCAGGTGAGCCCCGAGTCCAGAACATCTGAACTCTGAACTGCTCCGAGATCCAGAGCTTTTGGAATGTCGACATGATACTCAAAAAGTTTCAGATTCGGAGCATTCTGGGTTCTGAATTTGGGGATCAGGGGTCTAAACTAGTAGAGTCCATGTGACAATTCCAGGATCTGAAAAACCCCCCAATCTAACAGCACGTCTGGTCCCAGGCATTTGGGATAAGGGACACTCACCCTGTGAGGAAAAACACGTTCAAAAATCAAAGACCAACCCAAACTAAATCTTCACATCCTTCTGAAGGGGCAGAACATTCCAAGAGAAGAATCCAGGGACTATGGTGTGACCTATGGCAGAGTCCTCTGAAAAGCCAGCCTGGGTCCGCTGGGTCCAGGGCACTGTCCCCAAGGGCAGGGCTGCAGGGCTGAGACATGAGGTGGTCCTGAGACTTGGAGGAGTCTAGAAAGTGCAGTCTCCTGGTTTTTGTTTTTTTTTAATTTAATAAGTAAAAGACTTTTATGGGTCTAGGGTACTAGTAACACTACTGAAGACCCTGTGTGAACTCTTTTCATGATTATCTTCTCAATCTGCCTGGCAGCCTGTGCCACACACCATCCCCATCTCCCAGGTGCCCGAGGCCAGTGATAATGGGCAGGAGCACTGGGCTTCGCATCCGGGCAGCCGAAGCTCTTCACCACCACGCTACACTATTCTTGGTGACCAGTGAGCAAAGCTGACCTGGTCCAGGAGCCCTGGGGTGGCCAAGGTGACCTTGAGGACCTGGGACCCTGTCATTCCAGCCAAGTGCTAGGCTAATGACGGTGAGGGAAGGACGATTCAGGCCATGCAGAGGTCCCAGATTCACAAGTGACAGGTGTCGGTGGTCTTTAGGAAGTGCCAGGAGTGGAGAAATCAGTTATGTGGGCCTGTCAGGTTCCCTTCTCCGGCTAGCCCAACACATTTAGGGAGTGACGCAGCGCGAGGCTGAATTTCCACACTCACAGGCCTCGTCTTCCCAAAGCAAATGTGGTTAAGAGTAATCACAAGTAGCTTTTTACGGGGAGGAAAATGGACAGGTAAAGGGAAGACATGAGGAACAAAGGCATTGAGGAGTTTCCTGCTGGGGTCGCAGCTGTGCCCCTTATGTGCTGTATGACTTTATGGAAGTGAAGCAACCTCTCTGAGCCTTGGTTTCTGAACAGTGAGATGGCCATAATAAGAAACACTGTCCCATAGGGTTATTCTGAGTCTTATGATAGACACTGCAGCCATGGGCCTAGTGCATAGTAGGTGCTCAATAAATCATAGGCTCTATTATCACGCTCTTGTCTTGTGGGGCAGGTGTAAGCGGTAAGGGGTGAGGATGTGTACAGACGATGGTCTGTAGACTGTACAAGAACTTTGCAAATCCTGCTTAGGGTGGGGAGGTCTGGAATCAGAGGGAACGGCTCTGAAGACCGAGATCCCTATTCTGCTCTCAACACAGACAAAAGGCCCGGGGAACACACTGAGTGGCAGGCGACCTCCACCCCCATCCCAAAGGGGCTCCATCTCCAGCCCCCACACGCACTCCCTCAATGATGATGAATCACGGTAAACAAAATGAATATGCAAATCTCCCGAGGGCGGGCCTTCCATCCTGAGGGGCTGCTGCTAATGAATGGATCGTGGGTGAGAAGATGGCCCAGCCCCGGCATGCAGCTCTCCCGGGAAAGGGGAGGGAGGCGGCAGAGGCCCCGCAGGCTCAGGATTTGTCTCCCCTGTTCCTGTGGCTGCTGCTGCTGGCCCTTCAGGCGGTGTGAAGTCCCTTCAAGCAGTGTGACATGATAAGTGGGACCTGTCACTTGTACCCAGGGGGCTTACAGGTGGACAGGGCTGGGGGAGGTGAGCACCTGGCTGTGAGGAGCTGAGGCCATGAGGCTGGGAGAGGGGCTGCCCTGGCTCAGGCTCCGGGCAGGGAAAGGGCAGCTGCTGGAGCTCACAGCCCCTTGGGGAAGAGTCGTGGGGTGGTTTTGGTACCGGGGATTGAACCAGGGGCATTAACCACTGAGCCACCTCCCCAGCCCTGTTTTGTGTTTTGTTTAGAGACAGGGTCTCACTGAGGAGCTGAAGGCCTTGCTTTTGCTGAGGCTGGCTTTGAACTCACAATCCTCCTGCCTCAGCCTCCCCAGCCGCTGGGATTACAGGTGTGCAGCACCGTGCCCGGCCCCTGGGTAAAAGCTTAAACCTTAAGAGGTGGAGAAAGCCCAGAATGCTCAGAGAGGAAGAAGACTGGAGAGCTGGCGCCGTCCAGCGGTCTGCTCCTCTGGATGCATGTTGGAATCACAAGGGGACATTTTAAAGTGTCAGGGCTGTGGCCACTTCCCGCCTCCGAATTTCTGATTCCCAAAGGAATTCCCTACCTAGGGGACTATGTCGTCCCAACTAGGATGGGAGGCAATTTCTCCACCACCCACCATTCTTGGCCTCCAGGTGAAGGGGCACCCCCTTTCTCCACAGAAAAGCCCTCTTCACCATGGCTGATTTTAGGACTGTCAGAAAAAGAGTCCAATGTAGATAAACTTCCTATTTTCGTGTCACCCTGTTTACTTGGCCTCTGGCCGAGAAGATACCAATACTCCAGGTGCTGGACACCCCCTTACTAGTTTTTTACAAATATGTATACAGTATGGTAGTTTCTAGAAATGTGCAAACAAGGCCTCTGGCCTTGGACTGGGCTTCACAGGGATGTCTACATTTTTAAGATAAGTTACCAATTGGGCTCATGGTAACAGCTGGCAGGGGAGAATAGAAAGGGGAGAAGAAGCTCCCCCCTTCTCAGGTGTTGTCCTTTAAGGGTTAACTTGCCCAAAACAGTGAAAGAAAAAGCTGCTTTTATGTGAACTTCTGCAGACTGTGAACTTCTGAGCCCTTCCCCTTCCATGCTGGGTATAAAACTCTGAAACTCCCTGAACTCGGGGTTCAGGGGATTGATTGATTACAGCAAAAGCTGTGCCCTCTGAACCTGGCTGCAGCCAAATAAAACTGTTTCCTGCTGTCCTCGGTGCCTTGCCTCGTTTGTCCCTACAACACAGGGAGGCAGCGTGGGAAGCCCTGGACTAGGGCACAGAAGGCCCATATCATCGACGCCCCTGTGCAATCCTGGACAAGGTGGAACCTCGGGGCCTTCAGGTCCCCTCTGTCCCATGGGGGAGCTGAACTACATGATCTCACATCCATTCCCTTCCTGCTTTTTCAGGGTGTGAGTGGAAGTTCTTCCTGAAGTCTAATCAGAAGCTCTCTTACTGCCAAGCAGCCCCTTGGCTCTGCTCTGGTCCTCAGAATAGAGAAGGACACATTCTGAAGTGAACATCATTAAGGGCATTTCTCTCTCCCTTCCCTTTCGGCCAGGGCCTTGCGCTCCATGAAGATACACATCACTCTCACGTAGAGGGCTCACTCCTGCTGTGGTATCCGCCTGTGGTCATCAGCAGAAGAGGGATTTCCAGCGGAGAGTGAAGGCCACCGTGGACCAGGTGGCACCCCAGCAGTCAAGGGCCCTGTGGACCAGCCTCGGGAGCTCGCAGATGGTTCATGGTCCTGAGGGGGCGGGGGATACGGCACCCAGACGCCTGCCCTGCCCTGGCACTCCCGGGCGGCCTCGGTCTCCTTGTCTGTAAAACTGGGGATAAGCTCCTCCCTCCTCGGCCGCGGGTCTCAGACGAAGCCAGGATTCGGCAACATTTAGCCAAGGGCCTGGCCCCAGCTGGGAACAGCTGCCTGGCTGTGACAACCGTCCACACTGCCAGGTGCGGGAGGACCAGTACGGCCCCGGGAGCCACTCACTGAGGAAGACACCGGGGGGAGCTCTGGCTGTCTGGCCTGAGGAAGTGTCCCCAGATGGGGTCATGGGTTCTGAAGGCAGAGGTGACGGGGCATCTGTCCCTGCCCTGGGGAGGCGAAGGCCCTCTGTGGGGACTGTGGAAGGAACAGGGCAGGGTCTACATGTACCTGGTAGACCCAGGCCATCCCTGGCTTCAGGGACAGCAACAAGCCCTGGTACACAGAGGCCATGACCGCCCCCAAGAGAGGACAGAGACCAGAATCCCGGATGCCGGCCACTGCCAGCCTGAGCCCTGCGCCTCTTCCTTCCTTTTGTGGTCCTGGTCCCGGGATGAACCCAGGATGCTCTACCATGGAGCTGCGGCCTCGGCCCTTTTTATCTTGTCTTGAGACAAGGTCTGCTTTGCCCCAGGGCCTTGTACTTGTGATCCTCCTGCCCCAGCCTCCTGGTGGCTAGGAGTATGAGAGTGTGCCATGGAGCCCGCGTCTTAGGACAGCTGTGGCCTCATCCGCTAAGACCAGATTTCCAATAAACAAAGCGGCCACTCCTTCCCCAACAGAGCCAGAGGAGGTGCCTCCTGGTGGCTCCAGCTGATGACCAGCCTGGGGGGAAGTTCCAGGGGCCTCCAAGCCTCCTCTGGGAAGGAAGAACGCAGAGACCAGCATCCACCAAACTCTTCCGGTCAGTCCTTCCTCCTCCTGCCCTGGGGCACCTGCCCAGGGCAGGGGACAGCCTCCAGCTCCAGGGGCACGCTGGCCTCCCCCCAGGAGGCACGACCAGAGCAGGGACAGGAATTGCAAATGACTTTCATTAGGCAGCGCTAACACCATGAATTACAAATGAAACCCAGCCAAAGAGGACCCTGGCAGCCTCACCTCCGTTTGATATTAATTGGGCGACACTTTGTTTTAATGGTACATTAATTAATGCGGAATTTCGACGGAAGTCCTCGTGACACTCACATTAATACAAATGAATTCATTACCGTCGGTGTTATTACAAGAAATGACAAATAAATCTGTAACAGTGGGACCCTTCAAATAATAATCACGAATCATTAGCTCTGCCTCCGTTTGTACTGTAGCTTGCAAATATGTGGATGTGTTTTCTGCTGTGAGTGCGCCAGGGAATTTTTTTTCTTTTTTTTGGGGGGGCGCTGGGGAGAGGCGACTGGGGGGGCTGGTTCTGGGGGTGGAAGGGGAGACTTTTCTGTGACTGCTTCCCCCCAGGGCCCTCCTCTTCCTCTCCCCAGAGCCCTCCCCCAGGCAGAGTCCCCCCATGTCAGGACCGTGATTGGGGCAGGACCCCAAAAACCCAGCACACCCCCCCCATGCACTCTCGGTCCAGAGGATGGAGTGGTGGGGACCCTGGGGTGGACCTGGGCTGGGAGAGGGCTGTGGGGGTGGCCACAGCAGCCATTTGTCCTTGACAGGTTCCTGGTGGTCAGACTGGTCTTAAGGTCCCATCTGAACCTCAGGACATCGGGGGAGGACGCCCGTGGCCGCTGGCCAGCCCAGAGCTAGGAGCTTCACCTCTCCCTGGTGCGCACGGGCATCCTGGGCCTGACCCCATCGTGAAGGACAGGAACCTGTCCAGGGAGGTGGCCTGGCGTAGCCACAGCTGCTCAGAGGAGGGCGAGTGTGGGCCCAGCTCTGCTATAGTACAAGACTCCCAGGACACCAGCTCTTCCAGGGAGAAGCTCCCATCCGCCCAGGGACGGGCTGGAACCCCAGCAGGGTGGGGGGCTGGGAAACCCCCGCAACTCGGTCCAGCTGCCCAGTCCCGGCTCTGGGCTTCGTCCTGTAACGTCCCTTCGTCCTCACGGGAGCTGGGTACAGCTCTCCTCCTAGTTGCCTGTCACCCTCCCAGTGACCTGAAGTTGCAGACACGATTGTTTTTGCTTCTCTGAGGTAATAACCAAGGTTCCAGCCACGCTGGAAAAATGTACAGAACTGGCCTGAGCAGTTCAGACGGCTGTGCATTCCCCAAATGGGGGGCTGGGGGGTGTCCACGGGCCACCCTCCTCCACTCTGTACCCACAGCGAGAAAGGCCAATCCTTCAGTGTTCTCCCAAACTCAGCTCAAGATCACAACCCAGCAGCACACTAAGAAGCTTCTATTAAGCCTGGCGCGATGGCACACGCCTGTGATCCCAGCAGCTCAGGAGGCTGAGGCAGGAGGATCTCAAGTTCAACGCCAGCCTTAGCAAAAGGCTGTCTCTAAATAGAATACAAAATAGGGCTGAGGATGTGGCTCAGTGGTCGAGTGCTCCTGAGTTCAATCCCAGGTACAGAAAAGAAGGAGAAGGAGAGGAAGAAGAAGAAGAAGAAGAAGAAGAAGAAGAAGAAGCTAGCGCATGCTTTTCTGGAGGACTAAAACAGGCCCCAGGCTCCTCGGGTGGAGATGCCCACGAGCACTTCAGTGCAGTGGCTGAGGTCAGTTAAATGACCTCTTGGGGTTCCTGCAACCTGGACCCTGTGATCTGGGAGCTCCACGCACCTACCTGCCCATCTGATCTTTTACGCACAGCAGCTCCTGACCTTGGTTCACACACGAGACAGAGAAGCAAAGGCAGTTCTTCTGTCCTTGAGTCACCGCCAATGTGGCCAACGCCATGGGCCCTGCCCAATGCCCAGCCCTGTGCCTGGTCCTAGGAGTCCGGGTGCTCTGGGCTAAAGACCCACCTGGTTCTCAGCTGCTGCTCCAGAGGCCAGACCTGGGCCGAGAGCAGCCGGCTGCAGCCCGGGTTGGGTGTGCCGGGGCCGCTCTCCCTCTTCTCCCTCTTTCACACTGGCACTGAGTGAACCAATTAATCACCCAACATTGTTAACTGTACTAATTACGCTCGCTCTTGAAACTTGTGGAACAATTATTTACTGTCTCTGCCTCATAAGCTATCAATTATGGTGATTGCAGGCAGGATGTCACTTCTCTGGAGCCATGACAGAAGAGACCTAGCCAGGCTCGGAGCTGGTTTCTCAAGAACTCCTTCAGAGGGCTTTGCCTGAGCTCAGGCTGCATCCTGAGGGTGTGTTGAAGGCGGTGGCCTCTCCATGGGAACAGGCATTACAATCTGATAAGGGGCAGCTCTACACTGAAATTAAGTGAAGCCTTTATTATGCAAAAGTGGTTCCCCTAAAAATTGAAACCACTCAGTACTACCCTGAGGAGTGTGCTACTTCCTTTTTCCTACATTTCTGTGAGTGTGAACACAGTGCCCCCGTGGGCCAGGTTTGGCATCATTATCCCCTGAAATTCATAGAGTCTCCACATGCACATTGGATTAGGGTTTTCCTCCTCAGTCCCCAAGTCCAGAGCTCCATACTGCTTCTGCCCTGTCCACGACAGTGCCTATCCCAGACCCTGCTTCCCCTGTCCCCGAGTCCCCTTTCTTTGGAGGAGAACTAGTGCTTCTGCCCAGGGTCTTTGTGAAATGAAGGAAGACAAGGAGATCCGATGGAGGGAAGAAAACACACTTGCTCCCTCTCCACCCTCCACCCCCTCCCTGAGATGGCCCGGTGACAGCGTGTGACCGAGGCGCAGGCTGTCTGCAGGCATGTCTTTATTCAGGCCTGCAGCAGGCCCAGCAGGCCGACTCCCTGTCCCCTGGGCACCCTGCCCCTCCCAGCCCTCCCCACCCCCTCGGCGTGCACTTCGAAATATCAGGGCAAAAGGCACTTAGAGCCAACTGCTGAGCCCGAGTGCATTACTGTGCAGAGACTCGCTCTCTCACCACGCAGTTGACAGGCTGCAGGCGGCCTGCAGGGGCAGGGCCAGCCTGCCACGGACCCCAGCCATGGCCACTCTTCTGGCTCCTGTGGGCAGGAGACGGCAGATTCAGTGGCTCCTGGGCCCTGACCTCCATGGAGGTCCCCTGGTCCCAAACAAGCACTGCCCACTCAATACTGGAATATCAATGTCTGAAAGATGCTTTAGACTCAATATACCTAGGACAAATTCTCAGTCTCCCCTGAAAACCGCATCCCTGGCCCTGAGACCAGCAAGCTTCCCTCCACATCCAGATACTAAGTTGGAACCCAGAGACTGGTTTCTCTTCCCAAATATCATTCTGCTCCCCTTCCCTGCTCCCACAATGGCCTTCTTACAAGGCTCCCACATCCTGTCTGGCCCTGTATTAGTCTGTTTTCTGTTGCTATAACAATATAGGTGAGGCCATGTACTGTATTAAAAAAGGAGAGGTTTATTTAGGTCACAGTTTGGAAGCTAAAAGTCCAAGATGGGGCAGCCTCATCTATTAGACCTCTGGTGTGGCTGTGTCACAACAGGGTAAAGTGAAAGAGAAGCAGTCGAGTGCAGAAGGGCCCAGCACCGTGGGGTGGACTCATTTTACAACACACAAGAGACCAGCTTAATCACTCTTGAGGGCGGAGCCCCCAGAACCTAATCTCCTCCCATTATGCCCCGCCTCTTAAAGGCTCCAACACCTGGACACCACCACTGGCACAAGGAACTTCCAGCCTACCCTGCTGGGGCACACACTCACACCATCTCCCAGCCACAGAGCCCCACAGTGTGGACACACCAGCAGCTGGTGTGAACTCCGTGAAACTCACCTCCAGTCCTTCTGCCTTGGCCTCAGGAACTCCCCCGCGGCCTGCAGCTCCCTGGATCCCTCCACTCCACCCACCTGCTGACCTCCCTCCAGCCCCCTGGCCTTTCAGCCTCTGCTTATCACACTACTGGGGCCTCACTGCCTCCAGGCTGCTGCCCATCTGCCCATCACTGGGATTCTCTCCTCATCTGCATCCCCATGGGCAGATGAGTTTTCCTGCTTTCCAGAACCCCGGCCTGGGGCAGTCACGTGGCTCTCCTGGCTGAGAGGCCTGGGGCTTTCCTTGGGTTCCAATCTCACTTTGTGATCATAAAACTCTTTGATTATCATCTGTCTCCCCTACTGGACTGTGAGCTCCTTGAGGGGGGACACATCTGGGGTGCTCACATTGTGTCCCCAGGGCCCGATGTGGTACCCACTGTTAAGCTGGTTTTGTTGAACGATTGACATCCTGGGCACCATCTCTCCACCCTCTCCTCATTTTTCTGGCTCCTGAGGTTGAAGGGAAGTGCTGACTCTGAATTTTCTCCCTTTCGTTCATTAAAAAATATTTATTGAGCCCTACTATGTTCTAGGTCCTCCTGGCAGTGGAGGAGCACTGACAGGTATCAACTCTCATGGGGGCACAACTGTCTAGAAAGGCTGAAGGCAGAGGTGACAGGTGTGTCCCTCCCCTGCATCAGGCGGTCTGTCCTGAACCTGAGTGGAGCTTTGGCTCCTGGCCCCGCTGGGTCTGGTACCTGCTAGTCTTTGCTCATGCTGTTCTCTCTGCAGGGAACTTTCTCCCTCGCTCCCTCCCTCGCTCCATCTACTCATTCAGCACATAACCACTCAGCACCTAGTGTGTGTCATGCAGTGTTCTAAGTGGGGGGACACGCAGGCAAACTCCTAGGCAGGTTCCAGTCTCATCTTGGTTATCCCACCCTCCAGGAAGCCGGGTTCTCTAACTCCCTGAACCTGGGTTGGGGGCCCATTCTGTGGATCCCAGAGTCCCCACCCTGAACTGCCACCTTCTTAGCACTTTGTCACGTGGCAGTGACATCCTTGACTGCGCTGAAGCTCCCTGGCATCTCGCTCACCATGCACCCCGGCACCCCTGTGCCTGGCACAACGCGGCCACGGAACCAAGGCCCCTCCGGCTCCCCTGTGTCTAAAGCAGATGGTAGAGAGGAAGAGACCTTGGACACAGTGCAGCTGGCCAAATGAACACGGAGAAGGGGCGTTGGCAGGAAGGCCAGGGCCAGCGGTGGAGAGGAGGAGGGGCTTTAGGATAAGATGAACAGGTGGACAAGTCAGTTCCCTGCCCTGAGTCTGAGAGCCCACGACCATCGGGTCGGAGGGAAAGGAGGCTGTCCAGCCAGAAGTCCTCCACAGGGGACAGACCGGCCAGGACGTATGATGAGATCTCGCTGTGTGTATTGAAATGCTGCCTGCACCCCACAATCGCACAGTCAGTATGTGTCAGTTTAAGAATACGTTAGCAGCCGGGTGTGGTGGTGCACACCTGTACAGCTCGGGAGGCTGAGGCCGGAGGATCACCAGTTCAAAGCCAGCCTCAGCAAGGCCCGAAGCAACTCAGTGAGACCCTGTCTCTAAATAAAATACTAAAAAGAGCTGGGGATGGGGCTCAGTGGTTAAGCACCCCTGGGTTCAATCTCTGGTACCAAAAATAAAAATACATGAATAAAGAAGAAGAGTGCTCAGACAAGCCAGTGTGGACATCCGCTACATGAGACTCCAAAGCTCGCGCCCTCCCCGGGTGTCCTCCTGGTACCACCTGTCACTCACAGGGCATGATATGGCCTTTGCAGTCCCCTTGGCCCCCTGTGTGGAAAGCTGCACCCTAAGAGAGCAGGTGCTTCCCCACCCGGCCCCGAGACCTCCGCTCACACTTCCGGGGAGAGGCCTTCCAGAAGGTGGTGCCAACCTCAGCTGCAGCCCCACCTGCTGGGTTCCTCCCCAGGGCCCTGGATCCCCAGACACAGATCCAGGTGCTGCTTTGCAAGTCCCATCTCTGGACCAAAGCTGCGATGTTCCTCTCTGAGACACACAGGAGGCCCTTGAGATCTGTTTTTTGAATCACTGAACAAACACCTGGGAACAAACCAGAAGACAGTGTGTGGCATGCGGAGCTCACCAGGCTAAACACGCCAGACTCTGGGGCGGGTGGGAGCAAAGAGAAACCGGCCACCTGCCGACCCCATCAGGGGCCACGAAAGTGCTCGTGGATGAGGAGACCTGTGGCTTTTAATGAAACAAAGAGTCCACAGGACTTCCTAATGTGTCTCTGAAGGCCACTGACCTCTCAGCCAGGGGTCTGAGAGGCTCCATGTCCCCTCCCTGTCCCACCTCTCTCCCTTGCAGCCATCTCAGCACCCGCCCTCGTCCCCTCTGCAGCCCCTTCCCCGTAGCAGGAACTAAAGGGATTAGATGACCGGCCACAGGAAAGGCTGGGCAGCAGTGTCCTCTGTCAAGCTGGCATCTGCGGCTCTCTGTGGGTGCACATCTCTCCTTCAGCAGCAGCTTCGAGGGGCACAGCCAGAGAGGGGGCAGTCCCGACCCCGGCCCCACGCTGAGTGCAGGTCATGAAGGGACAGGCGCCAGACCCGGGCCAGCGGCCACCTACATCTAAATCGTGCCATAAAATGACTCCCTGGCCGTGAAGGAGTTGGAACAGCCCCTGGTGGGCTCCTGGCCGCTGGGAAGTCAATGGAAACGACACGACACGATTGTTAGAACTGGAGCAGGCGAGGGGAGGCCCTGCCTCCGCACCCCACCCCGGCAGCTGTGGCCACTGTTCTTTGTCCCGCGTGCCTCCCTCAGGCAGCGGGCCTCGACCTCACGCCTGACTGCGGGAGGGGGGTCTGGGGTGCAGTGCATCCAGGGTGATCCCTGGGGACTCCTGGGCTGGCGTGGGCGTGCCAGGCCTCTCCTCTGTCCTGGTCACTAAGAGGTTAACCTCTCTGCCCAGCCGGAGGGGGAGGGGAGGTGGGCGTGGGCCGCTGGAGGCCCTGATTGCCCACCGCCCACCGCCAGCTCCTGCCTCCTCCCTCCTCCCTCCCCCAGCAGGGCTGGGGTGGCGGGCACCCCTCCTGCTAGGGCTGATTAGGCCTGATTTCGCCGGCCGCTCCCGCCTCTGGAAGCCTCCCCTGTTATTAGAGTTGTTTTCCGTCCCCTCTGGCGGTCGGTCGGCTGGCGAGGTGAGTTTATTCGGTTTGATTTCTGCCCCCTCCCCTCGCCCGTCCACCTTGTGCATGCCTCTAGCCGTCCTGCAGCCCAGAGTTCAGCAGAAACCAAGAAAATCAACTTCCAACCCAGAGTCAAAACAGCTACAATAAAGCCAGGTGACCAATAAAGCTTCATTTAATGTCACTTTGATTAAAATCAGTGACCTGTCCCCTCACCCTACCCAAGTCAGCAAGGGCAAGTCTGGCCTTTAAAGTGGCAGCTGTTGGGAGGGGACAGAGCCGCTCTCACCTGCGATCTGCTTTGTCTCCCAGGCCCCTGGAGACCACCAGCTGCTCTCCCCCTGCCCTCAGCACTCAGTCACTGTGGAAGAACCAAGTCCCTTGAAACAGCAGCTCCGCAGTCCTGAGACCTCCTGGCTCCACAGTCCCCCAGGGGGCGAGGCTGAAGACGGGTGCTGGGAGCTCCCGTGGGGCCCGAGGGCAATCACAGTCTACAGCACCCATCTGGCCTCCATCCTCCCATCTGTCGAGTGGGAAGAGTGCAGGGATTTGGGGCAAAATTCGGGTACAGATGAAAGGACAGATGGTGGGTCTCCTTCCCGCTGGCTCACAGCTCTCATCAGAGTCCTCTAGGGGGACTGGGGTTGGCACAGGAGACCCTTGGTCTGCATTCACCAGCACAAGCCACACAACTGTATATGGACACAATAAGCCTGCGGTTGGCCAGCGGCCGGGCTGAGCTCTGGAGAGGTCAATGCCAACACCACGTCCCTGTCCTCCATGAGCTCTGATGGCGAGGGCGAGGGGCGTTACTCCTGGATCCCATCTTCAAGTTTGTGACAGCAGCATTTCTTTCTTTTTTCTTTCGGGGGGACTAGGAATTGAAACCGGGGCACTGAACCACTTTTCTGTATTTCATTTAGAGATAGGGTCTCACTGAGTTGCTTAGGGCCTGGCCAAGTTGCTGGGCTGTCTTTGAACTCGAGATCCTCCTGCCTCAGCCTCCTGAGTGGCTGGGGTTGCAGGAGTACGCCAGGGCTCCCGGCTTGTGACAGCAACAGTTCTTCCAGGGCTCTCTGGATGACCAAGATCCACAAGGCCAGGAGGCCTGGAGGGTGACAGGTTCTGGATCAGGCTGGGACCCAGGCTGAGAACCTGTCCCAAGAATCAGGATCTCCCTGCCCCGCCCCCTGCCCCTTGTGCACCTAGAGCCGGGTGCTTAGCTCTCCAGGCCTTGGTGCCCCCCTGGAGGTGACTGCTGAAGGAGCATTCCCTGAGGCCACAGGCCAGGCTGTCTGGACAGGTCACCACCCCTGCACTGGAATGGATGCTCTAGGGCAGCCCTGGCCTTGGACAGGCGTCATCACCCAGGTCTGTCCCTGCCCCTCACACCCAGCTCCCTGTCCTTACGGTTCCCCGATTCCAAAGCCCAGGGCCGCCAGGACCACAAAAGCCCCTCCAGCTCCCCATGGAAGGTCCTGCCTGCTCAGATCGCTGGCATCCTTAAAGAAGCTGAGCTTACAGAGGCTGCTCTGCCTGCGCTTCCTCTTGGGGGGGGCGACGGGAGCTGGAGTGTGGCAGCTTCAGCCCGCCCAGCTGCCAGGTGGGGCGGTTCGGTTTCCCAGTCCCCCCCATCTCCCCCTCGGGGCACTGAGCTGTGGCGGCAGAAGCTAGTGCTTTCCAATTTCACGCCAGGTATCAGTGGCCAGTCCCTGGCTGGCCTTATCTCCTCAGCCTCCTGCCCAGGTGGGCGCCCCCTGAGCTCAGCCTCCTGCGGAGCCCAGAGCAAGGCTGCTCCAGGGCCGAGTCATGCTGACAGCAGGGACCTTGGAGCAGTGACATCTGAAGGGCAGGCAGGGAGGCTGGGTCTAGAGTCCTGTTAGAAGAGGTGGAGGCCTAAGGGCCAAGAGTCACTCAGCACACTTAAACCAAAGACCAAGGTTCAAGAGCAGAACACGAGGCACAGGTTAACCATGATTGCTAGGAGCAGAAACTCCCTAGGGATCCCACCGCCCTCCATGCTGCCCTTCTGCTGTCATCTGAGGAAACAGGCGCTGGAGAAATGAAAGAACTTGTTCAAAGTCATACAGCGCTGACGGAACTGGGGTCTGGCCCCAGGCTACAGGACCAAGGTCCCTGGCTGTAACCACTAAGCAATGCCACCTGGCTGCGTCCAAGCCCTACACAGAAGCCCCGCAGAGAATTCACATGCAGGGAGATCCCCAGTTGCAAGGCTCCTTCATTTTCAGGGTGACCCCTATGCTCTCCCCGCCCCGGAGCCTCAGTTTCCCTGTCTAGAAAATGGGAAGAGAAAGAACAATGAGTATAAAAGTCCTTGCAGTCCTTTATAGATCTAAATCCTAAATCCGGGGCCAGAAAACTGTGATTGAGGACCAAATCTGGCCCACCGACTGTTTTTGTTCAAACCACCAGCCAAGAATGATTTTTTACATTTTTAAGTGTTTAGGGACTAGACAGAAAGAAGAGTATTTCATGACACGTGAAATTTGCATACAATTCAAACCCAGCATCCACAAAGGACGCTGGAACACAGCGTGCTCCTTTTTTTTTTAGTACTGGGGATGGAGCCCAGGTGCTCACCACGCCATGCTTGTATTTTACATGCTGTCTGCCGCTGCTGTTGTGCAACAAGAAAGTTGACCACAGCAGAGACCATGTGGCCAGCAAGGTCTCGAATACTTGGCATCTGGCCCTTCGCAGAAAATGAACTAACTCCTGCCATAAAAGGCTGAGCTGGGCCTGGTCTCTGGACCCCAGAAGCGGCCAGGGGTGGAGACACCAAGGAGGGAGCTGGGTGCAGAAATATCTTCTGGAAGATTCTCTAGCCATGTGTGCAAACTTCCTGGGGGAAATGCTATGGGGTCCCACCTGCACCCTCCTGCAAGCCCCTCAGCGTCTGCAGGGAGAGGTGTCCCCTGGCCACGTGCAGTTTGGGGACTCCCCTTCCACCTGCCCTCCAGCCCAGAGACTGAGCCCCAGGTTCTCCTTCTGTCCCTACCGACTTCCTGTGGCCAAACGGGCCCTGGGCTCCCGGCCTGGCCGGCCAAGGCTTGAGTGTTGTCAATAAGTGGGTGGCTGTGTGGCCGGCGCGGGGCCCAGAGGAGAGGAATCAGAGCGGGTAATTGCTGCGTGAAAATGACAGGCCAGCGATTTATCCACCCCAAACTGGGCTTCAGCATACCAAGAGGCAGCCAGCGGCTGGGAATCGATACCACCCCAGAGGAGGGATTATTAGGGAGAGAAGGGGGTTTGAAGATCCACGGGCCTGATGGCTGTCTATTTCCAACGGGGCCATCAGCTGCATGAGGATGGTGTGCTCGGGAGCTGGGCTCCGCAGCCCCGGCCAGGAAGGCGGCGCCTGCCGCAGGTGTGGGGCCTTCTCCGTACCCTCCATCGGCCACCAGAGGGGCGGGCTGGAGTAGGGACCGTTTGAAAGGAACCTGGGGTCCCAAGAGCCAGCCTGGGGGTAAAGTGATGGGACATGAGGAACAGTCGGCCATCCAAAGTGTGCACCTGGTCACCAAGGGGAAGACCTTGTCCTAGCGCCCGTGTCGGCCCGTCCTAGGGCATGCTGAGCAGACCCTTCCCAGCAGGGCCCTTGTCCCCAGCCCAGTGAGGCCCCGGGGGATGGGAAGTTGGCTGGGAATTGGGGATTAATGAGGAGTGGGCTGCTTGGGATTCCCAAGCTAGGGCCTGGTCAGCACCAATGGCAAAAGGTAGGAAGGGACGTTCCTTCCTGAAAGGGTCCACTCCCCCATCTCAAGGTCTTCCTGCCCTTTTACTGTCCAAAGGGCCCAGGAAGGGATGAAATGGGGATGGATGCTGCTCCCTTGTCTCTGGGGGAAAAAGAGGGGGACTTCCTGGGGCAGCGGAGGCCGTACCAAGCCTCCACCAACAGCACGTGTGTGGATGGTGCAGGGGTCCTCCTCCAGCCCTCAAGGACCCCCAGGGGCTGGGCGGGCAGGACATTTGGGATCATGGTCTAGAAGCTGGCCTGCCACAGATCTTCAGGTGCTTAGCACATGTACCAAAGTACCCAGGCAAGGGGCAAAGGCCAAGTGACACGGGGAAGGCAGAGGAGAGTGAGCAGCTGTGTGGTCCAGCGGGGCAACGAAGGGGTGGCTCCCCAGGGCATGCCCAGGAGACACGTGGACGCTGGCCTGCAGTGAGCCTCGGCCCCTCCAGCCACCCCTTCACCCAGGAGGAGGATCACATCCCTGACCGCTCGGCACCTGAGACCTGAGTGCTCCACATCCTTAACAAGCAGAAAGCCGTCTACCGTCCTAGGGGTTCCCCCTGAAAGAGAGGGCTGAGCTCTGGCCAGGATCCAGGCTGCAATAAAGTGTTGTGACGCCAGCCTGCCCCTGCCAGACGGTGCCCGGTCAGTCCCTGTCCTTTCACCATTTATGGGAAGAGGGCACACACGGAGCTGGCCTGGGGTGGGGAGAGCAAAGATGGGTGGGCTGAGCAGGAGAGGGAGAGAGGGAGAAAGAGAGAGAGGGAGAGAGAGAGGGGGGGGAGAGAGAGAGAAAGAGGGAGAGAGAGAGAAGTGCTGAGAGTTAGAGAAAGAGATGAATGGAAGAGGGAGGGAAAGAGAGACACCAGAAGGGAGAGAGAGAGAGAGGAGGGAAGGGCAGAGGTGAGCTGGGCGGGGGTCTGCGCTGCGCACTCCCCAGGTGGGAGCAGCGGGCGGGTTTGTGGGGCAGCCCTCAGGAGACGGTGGGAACAAATTGGGTTTTGAAAAGGAAGATAAAAGGAGCCGTTGTGTTGCAGCTTTGCATCATTTAGTCCATCAGGCTTGACAAGTGTCTAACAAACAAAGCCACAAGCAGGGAAAGCGGGGGAGGGGAGCCAGCAACTGATGGACTGATGGACGGCCAAGGAAGTGGGGGGTCCGGCAGCCCGGCCTCCCCGCTCCCAGCGCTGAGCCCACACCCTGGCTTCTACTCTGAGGATCTGGCTCCCAGTTGAAGGAGCCCAGAGGGAGGGGGCGCTGGACTCCAGGAGGGCCGGTGTGAGAGCTGAGTCCTGACCTGGGGCGCGGGGGAGGAGGGGTCTGGGCATCTGCCCTCTGTAGGGTGCTGTCCCCAGCTGCCCCACTACCTGGGACAAGAACTAACACGTGGTGGGGGGCAGGGACACAACGTGGGGAGAGCCACCTGACATTTTCCTTGGGGTTCAAGTCTTGGGGGACCCTGGAAACTCCCTGGGTTCCTAGGAGACAGGCCGACCATTTTTCCAGGGTCAAAGTCAAGAGAGAAGAGCCGTGACACAGCTCGGGGCTTCTGCTCTTGGGTCCCAACACATCTCCCGATTTCTGATTCTGTCCCTTGCCCACCATGGGAACTCAGCAGGTGACCGCCCCCAGCCTCAGTTTCCACGAGCGTCCTCACGGGGGGCCGCGGAGGTGCGCGCTCCTGATCTCTGCGGCGCAGGCTTGGAGGGGACTTAGCAAACAGGGCAGGCAAAAGCCCCGGGTGCACTTCTGGATCCCAAAGATGCTCATTTAAAGAAAAGTAAATACAGGGATGATTGACTGCCAACTCCCGGGGGCCTGTCGCGCACGGCCGCCCGCCCTCTCCACCAAGAAGGCAGTGCTTGTAGCTGCCTGTCATTTGCCAGACTATATTCACCTCGGCCTCAGACCGTCTTGAGGCACCCGCCTTGTATTCCTTTTTGCTAGAATCAGATTAATTCAAGAATCCGGGAGAAACAAGCATGTTGAACATGACAGAGAAGAGGAACAAAAATAGCGTGGGGGCCAACGGCTCCACCCATCAGGTGCCACGCAACAAGTAATTCCTCTTGCCCACCTCAGCCTCCCCCAGGGTCGAGTCAGGGGTGGGCGAGAGGTGGGCGAGACAGGTGGAAAGGGGTTCCCCACCTCTGGGTCAGGGCTCTGGAATTCTGGGCAGTCGAAGGTGTTCATGCAACAAACCAGGAAACAGCCAGGCACCAGACTGTCATCTTTGCCCTCCCTGTCACAGCTGCTGCGGAGACCTGGTGACATGTCATTAGTACGCGCTGGAGGGCGTGAGAAGTTCACAGCTTAGGGTTCACCTTTGGTGTATTCGAACCCTCGGTGTACTTGAAAATGAACTCATTTATCACATTCCCGGATGTTCTGAACGTGACCCGTGGAGACCTCACGGGGTGAGCAGCGGACAGGAGGAATGCTGATGGGTTGGTTGATCTTTTTCCTGGCCTCGCTGAATAGCATGGGCCCTATCTACGGCCCATCTCGTCTGAATAGCATGGGCCCTGACTTTGGGGCTCAGTTGCTCCCATCAGTAGAATGGCCCCAGGGATACGGCAACGCTGACTCACTGGTCACACTCACTCAAAGAGAACTCGGGAGAGATCAGGCAACACCTCTAACACACACCTACTTGGTGCGAGGCTCTGGTGGGAGGGGGTGGGAACCCCATGGGTTTGAACCCTGGCTCTGCCCTGTACCAGCTGAGCAGAGGTGAGTGGTTCATTGATGTCTGTCTTGGCCTCCGTCCCTTCATCTGTCACCTGAGACAATAATAACACCATTATCTCCAGAGTCCACAGGACACGGAATGACGTTTGAAATCAGGCAACACAGCGCTGGCCACGGGAGGCCCCTTCCCCGCCCCCGACTCCCAGATGCAACTGCATAAATGACCGAGACGCCAGTGGCCGCATCTTTGGGGGGGTCCACTGGGGAGCGGAGAAGCCAGACTGAGGCCGAGGGAGACACACGGTTCATTCATTAGCGGGGCTCCCCCGGGACGCAGATGGGCTGTGGAAATTACCTAGATAACACTCGTTTTTAAGGAAATATGAAGAGCCACTTGGCAGAGGCGAAGCTATTATGGGCTGCATTGTCCCCAGCATCAATGATACGAGAGAAAAATCCTTCATATTAATGTGTTTTCCTGCATCTTGACTTTTCATTGGTGGAGGGGGGGGCTGGTGACATTCTGCTAGCTAACAAAAATGCAAATGGGGTGACAGCCCCTCCCCGCGGTGTCGCCCGTCAGGCCCCTGACGGATCGCGTCCCGGGCTCTCTGCTGTGTTTATTACTACTAATGACTTTCTCGTTAGGATTTGGCTCCGAAACATAACCGATGGTTCTGGAAGAATCCCATTATTTCCCCACATTATTCAATTAGAGAACCAAGCTGCTCTTCTGCTTGGAGAGTAGGGGCTGCGGCCCCGAGGGGTGGCCACGTGTCTCTCGCTCCCACCTCAGGTCTCCCAGCCACGGCCCCAGGGGAAGCTGGGAAGATGGGGGCAAAGGGTGGGCAGTGGCCCGGTGGTGCTGACCAGTGCAGGGCGGCAACATAGAGCCGCCAAACAGGCACCCAGAAAGTCCTGACCCTGGTCGCAGCTCCACAGGCCAGACTGTCCTCGAGGATGCCAGGCCAACAGAGGCCTCCTGTGGCCCTCATTTTACGTTCAGTGACCCTCCTGCTCCACGCCCGGTCACCCCCTCCTCTGGTGAGTCCTTCCACCCTCTGCACACACAGGCTCCTGGCCCCTGGCATCACGGGACACTCTCTCCTTCAGGCCTCTGCACACACAGGCTCCTGGCCCCTGGCATCACGGGACACTCTCCTTCAGGCCTCCCCACCCTTCCACATCTCATGCTCCACCTGCCCCACTGACCCCTTGGGATGTGACTGGGGCAGAGGGCTACGGATTATCGATTGTAGATTCCCATGACCCACTGTCCTCAATTCTGCCCTGACCCAAAGTGAGTCTCCAGCCTCAGCCCAGCCCCGAGCTGCAGTCCGAATCCCTGCAGCCCTGCCCACTCGCTTCCTGTTGTGATCGCCATTCGGCCCACCCACTCTTACTGGTCATGCCATCACTCTAAGACCTTTAGTGGCTCACTATTTCCATTGCACTGAAAGCAAACCCTCTGCCTGCCTTTCGAAACCCGTCACAGTCTGTTCCTTTCCATTGTTTCCGCCTTCCCACCCCCGTGCCACACCAGTCTGTTCCTCACCAGCCCCAACGTTACCCGCCTCGTGCTCCCTTGGGTCCTCTCCTGGCTCCCAGCATGTGCCCCCTCCCTTGGCTTGGCACCTGTCCAGACCTCACCCATGTTCAAAGGTGCCTCCAGCCTCCACTCCTGGAGGCCTCTCTCCCCACTCTGCCTCCCCACCCTGCACCTCCCTGTCCCCGTGAGTCCTGCTGACCTATGTGTCAGGTAGGAGGGTGCCACGCAGAGGCTGAGGGACTGACTGTCCCTTCAGCACTCAGAGACCCAAGGCCTCAGCTGAGAGTGCCTGTCCTTCCCTCGAAGGTGTCCCAGACTGTCTGGGGCTGATGGCAACGGCTCCAGTCATGGGCATTTAACACGATGTCCCAACTCAGTGCCTGCATGGAGAGAGCTGCCTGCTCAGCACATCTGGGCGAATGCCACCAGCCTGGCATAAACCATCACGCTGCCAGGCACACAAGAGAGGGTGGCCCCAGCTGTGCCCTGGGCCCAGCAAGACACCAACCTGCAACAGAGGCCACTGGGCCTGGGGAACCCTCAGAACCCTGCTCCCAGCCAGAGCCCAGGCCAGATCCTGTCCCCAGAGCTCCGCGGAGTGACAGCCCATCATCATGGGTGTCTGTCCATCAGCAAAGCTTTCTTCCTGCTTCTTTGGTTTCCCTTCCGGGGTCATGGGGATTCACCCAGGGACCTCTACCACTGAGGTACATCCCCAGCCCTTTTTATTCAGAGACAGGGTCTTGCTAAATGGCTGAGGCTGGCCTCAAACTTGCAATCCTCCTGCCTCAGCCTCCCCAGGCTCTGGGAGTACAGGCATGTGCCCTGAGCCTGCCTCTCCCTGCTTCTTCAACAGCAGGCAGTAGATGCCCCCACCCTGGCCCGCGTGAGTCAGCTCCTGGAACGTGTGGCTGTGAAGACTTCTTGTCCCCTGGAGCAAACCCCGGGAGGCAGGAGGGCCGTGCCCTGTGCGAGTGGCTCAGAGCTCCCTGCTCCCTGCAGAAAACGGCTATCTGATCAAGAATGCAGAGTGGGCACCGGGGGAGACACGGGCCATAACTTACGCAGTGTCTTTGGGCCTAAGTGGAGGTGAGAAGCGCCATCTGCCCCGCCCCCTCCGGCCTGCCCTTCCTCAGCTCCGCGGCTGTCTTTCTCCTGCTCCATAAACCTCCAGCTTGAGCCATAAAAGTGCAATGAGCAGTCTGCCTAGGAGAGACTGGCACAGAGCAGGCGTCAGCCACGCTTCCCTGGAGAGCTGCCGAGGACACAGGCCAGCCACAGAGGGAGCCCGGCCCTGAGGCCCCTCTCCTGGCCAGCTGCATGGGGGAACATGGGGGCTCTTCAGGCCTCAGGCCTGGAGCTAGTGGCTCCCTTGATGGAAGAATCTCTTTCCTCTCTCTGTCCAAGCTGGGTGGGCCTCCGGGATCCTGTTGTTACAGCAAGTCCCCGAGAAGCCCACGCCTGGCTCATGCACCCATCCTAACTCATCCACTGGGGCTAGGCTGTGTCCATGCCTGCCCGACCTCAGTGTCCAGCCCAAAGTGACTGTCCCCCTCAGAGCAGAACCACGGATGTCAAAAGTCAGGGCAGCAGAGCGAGCCTTCCGACGCCACGGGCTCTAAGGTTTCTGGTGAGCTGCTCTGGCCCCTTAGGACTGTAACTGGAGAGGAGCACGTTTCATTAAACTAGCAGATTCTTCTGAACTCGGGGATAAAAGGTGATTCAAGAATCAGCATCAGAGGGTTTAAGGGAAATCATGTCCTTTCTGTATCAGCAACAGAAGACCCGATGGAGTCCCGGCTGCGGCAGAGGGCGGCCGGGGATGGCAGAGAGAGGGTGCTGCAGGGCCGCTAGGCCCCTGGTCCTCCCAGGCCAAGGCGGTGGGGAACCTGGGGAAATCAGGATAGATCTGGGGCCTGCTCTGCGGGCCAGCGTAGGAGCCAGCGTGACCCAGATTCAGCCTGAGATGACGGACACTCACCCCCCAATTTTATGGATCTGGGGTGGTTTGGAAATGTGCTGGCCACTTGGAAGGAACCAGTGGGAGGTGGGGACAGTCATACATCTGGGGCGGGGATGAGATTGGGCCTCTCAGAGTGGAGGGACGGACGCAGCAGCGCCTCGAGGGACAGCCTGACACACTTAGGAGAGGCGTTGGGAAACACTGGGCTGTTTATCATAAAATCGGTAAAGAAAATAGAATGGTTAAAATTCAGACCCTGGCTGGGAACAGGGAGGGGACAGGGGAGCCTCAAAGGAGATGCTTTCTGAAACCTCAGGAAAAAGGAACACAGGCAAGCAGGAAGTGGGACACGGTGGCTTTTCTAAAATAGGGAGCTGTCAATTTTGACAAGGGGGAAAGAAAGGGCTAGGGGCTGAGAGTATTTACATTAGACCCCTTGAGCATGAGGGATGGGTCCCAAGACCCCCAGCGGATGCCAAAAGCCACCGTTACTACTGAATCATACATACGTTATGGTATTTTTTTCCTATACACACATACCTATCATAACATTTAATTCATAAATTAGGCACAGTAAGACATTAATTGTCATTATAATGACAATTATACAATAAGTTATAATAGGTAATAATAATAAAGTAATTATAAACTAGAACAATTACTGTATTAGGTAGAATAAGGGGTACTTGATATCAACTGTGATACCAGGACAATTGATCTGATCACTGAGATGGCCACTAAGTGACTAACAGGTGGGTAACATATACAGCATGGATTCACCAGCAAAGGGATGATGCATTTCCTAGGCCACAAGGAGCAAGATCGCTTGAGATTTTATCACACTGCTCAGAATAGGGCTCTAGCTTAGGCATTATTTTATTCTAGAACTTTCCACTTAATATTTTCAGACTAGTCGGCTGCACGTAACTGAAACTGTGGAAAGAAAAACCATGGCTGAGACTCCTGGGTGTGGAGCGCTCACTCTGCTGTCCCATGGATTCTCTTCCACCAGCAGAGGACTTTTCTGAAGCTCAGCTAGGAATGCACCCTCCCCAGCCCCCCAAGCCCCCACCTCTCCGTTGCCTAAGAGGAGAAAGTGCAAACCCCCGACCTGGGTGTGCGGGGCCCTTACAGCATGGCTCTAACCAACCGCCCAGAGAAGTGCTGCAGGCCTCTGCAGCCCCCGCCAGAGCTGCGTGCGTCAGGCCCAGCCGGCCGCCGTTCAGAATGGCCAGGATTTCTACCTGTCTCCCTCATTAGACTAGAGGCTGCAGGAGGGCAGGCTGTGTTTCATTAGGGTGTCTTCCATATCCCAGGGACCAGGAAGTGTTTGTTGAATTTATCACCCATAAACGCCCAGGCTAACTGCAGCCTGGCAGGTCGTGACCTCAGGAGACGAGCAGAGACGCATGAGCTCGCTCCTTGTGCAGAGGAGGATGCTGAAGGCTAAATGGTAAAGAGACCCTCAGTGTCACCTGACTGGTGGCAGTGACAGACGAGAGTCAGAAGGTAAGGTGGCTCTGGATTCGTGCTGCCCTGAGCACATGTGTGTGCCACCCGAGTCAGATGGTACCTGCGAGCACCGAGATGCAGAGCCCACTTAGGAGATCCCAGAGCGTCGGGGGAGTGGCGCTCTTCACAATGCCAATAGCTGGGTGCACGGAGACAACTAAAAATGCTCGCTGGCCATCTAAGGTCATCCTTCCAGTCTGAAAGCGCTCGACCTTGGTTAGAAATGCTCAGGTTGGGGAATCAAAGGCCAGGTTTTCTGAGTCTCCCTCCAGCAGGGAGCGCCAGGCCTCTGGCCGAGATGCACCAGCGTGGTATACCTGGCCGTGGCCCTAGCCTCTGGATTTGGGAGTCCAAGGGTTAACCCACCTCCTCAGGTCTCCTCTGGGCTCCCTGCCACCCTGTCCTGACACTCTGCTCTCCTAAGGAAGGGCCTGCCATCACCCTGATTGGACTCTCCAAGATAATCGCAGGCCCCAGATCCAGCTGCTCTTGCCGCGCGGCCTCCCCGCAGATGCAGCCGGGGGCTGGCAGGAGAGCAGGCTGGGAGAGGCAGATGGGGCTGTAATGAACTGAAGACGTGTGACAGTTACAGAGGAACAAGTTCATCAATTAGAGTCTTCTTGCCTGAGGGCTTCTGGGGAAGGCTGTTGCGGGAGATGCAGGGGCTGCCTGGCTTTCCTCCAAAGCCCTGCACCTCAAGTGGACCGAGTTCCCCAGGCTGCAGGGCCCAGGAGGGACCTCAGCCCCCACTTCTGTCTCCCAAGCAGTTTCTTCTGCCTTTTGCTGTTGCTACCAGGGGTCTCAGAGCGATGCCTCCTCTCTGGGAGGGGCTGACTTGTAGTTTCCCTCCTAGAATCTTCTGAACAACGGTGAGAAACATTCAGTCCACCCCAAGCCATTCAACTTCTTAGAAAATCAAATTTATGAGCAGAATGGGAAGATTGACACTGCTGTCCGTCCCCCTTTGTCTCTGAACCCCATACTCAGATCCTCGGGGGGTGGGAGAAATCTTGTTCTAAATGTGTGGGCCTTGGGATACTATGCTGATACCCAAGCAGGCCAAGTATAGGAATTAAACATGTCGGCACTTCCTGCCTGCACAGGAAATGCCAGTGTGAGTGTTGCCTATGGCTGGGAAAATCTGGGCAATGGTGGTCAATGGAGCTCCCTCATTCTCAGCTCCCCATGTGTTCCCAGACCACCTTTGCCCCTAAAGCTGGGAGTGATGATCCATGCCCACTTTCTCCAGGGAACAAGAACACAGAGCAGTCCCCTCGGGCACTGAGTGTGGTCACTATTTGTGCAGACAGAAACTGGGACCAACTCAGGAAAGTCTCAGTTTCATATATTTTTAAACAAGGAGAAAATGGGCATCTAGAATTGAGGAAATAGAGTGATTTTGAAATTTGTTGGTGCCAATAGAGTTTGGGAGCCCCCAATAAAGGGGGTTCAGAATCCTGACAGGGGTCACTGGAATTATGACCTCAAAGGAAAAGGCAGACTGATGGTTTACCCTGGCAAAAAGCTTGAGGTTCAGCCCAGGGCTCCATGCAGCTGGTGGAGTCCTGGAGAAGAAAGGGTTCCCCTGAGGCCCCTTGCTCTTTAGAAACCCTGTGTGTCAGTCATGAGCAGGTGGAAAGTTCACATGCTGCTCCAGTGGACCCAAGGTGGGCTGCAATGCCAGAGGACTATCAGACATCTCTGCAAAATTAGAAAAAGACACTGGTTTCAGAGTGGTCCACTCTGTCCTGTGAGTATATGGCTTGGTGAGCTAATGGTCCCTCTGTGCCTCTAGTGGCTGCTAATAGACAAACCCAATCGAGACTAATTGAGTGCCAGTGGCAGAGGGGCATATTCCATCATGACAGAAGAAGAATTTTCTTTCTTTCTTTTTCTTTTTTCTTTTTTTTTTTGAGACAAAAAGTTCTTGTTATGTTACCCAGGTTGGTCTCAAATTTGCAATCCTCCTGCCTCAGACTCCTGAGTAGCTGGGATTACAGGTGTGCATCACCACACCTGACTAAGAAAATTTTTCTTAATGCAGAGATGCCTGAATTTGTCTTGGATGATCCCCAGGGTCAAAAGTGCTATGTGACGCCAAGTGTTGAAACAGAGGCACTGCTTTGTCATGCATCTATGAGGGAACACTAGCTAGCTGTGTGACCCTGGGAAGTCATCTACCATCTCTGGGCCTTGCTTCCTTACTGACACAATGGGAAGGGTGGGTCCTTTCTTCAAGGTGGTCAAAGATTGAAAGGATGTCTAGAAAGCACTGTGCACACTTCCAGGCCCAGGGGACAGGTCTGATAAGCACCTGTGCATCTTACTAGGTTCCTGGGTGGGAGATCCTCCCTCTTCTGGTGGCCGTGGATGACAGGGAAGCCAGCCATGGACAGGGCATGTGGGAACACGAGGGGCTTGAGGAAGATGGGTAGGAGGTGAGGCCAACGTGCAATTTCTCCAGGGACCCAGCCTCGCACACCTGCCGGCTGATGACACACCAATCACTTAGCAGAGCGACATGGGGGGAAGGGGGCTTTCAGGCAGGCGAGGCTGGGATGAGGCTCAGCAGCCTGCAGAGCCCGACCACCTGTCCCAGGATGTGGCCCTGGCTGCTGCGCAGATCCGCCAGCCTGTGGGCACCAGCGGTGACAGGGACTCCGCAGGGAGCCGCCGGGCAGGGCCTGGCACGCGGGCCCAGGAGCCCCGGGGGCTGGGTGTGTGCCAGAGGAGTCCTGAGCAAGGAAAGCCTGGCCGGCGGAGATAAGCAGCGGCGCCCAGCACAGGCCCCGGCTCCTGGAGCTGCTCGAGCACATATTAATGGGACCCATTCAGTTCAGCCTGCGTGGCAATTAATAACCGGCCAGGCGGAGACTGCCTGTGCGCCTGCGCAGGAGCGTGTGCGCGCACGCGCTGGGTGAATGGGGTAGGCTGGGGCGGGGCACAGTGTCTTCCTCAAGGACGTTCCCCACCCCAGCAGCAGGCCAGGTCCCCCCCACCAGCTGATCTCCAGGTGGACTCTGTGGGCTGGGCAGGGAAGGACCTATTCCTCCAGCTTCTGACTCAGGTGGAGCCGGGGTGGCTAAACGGGGACATGGTGATGTGACGCATGAGCGTCATACACCCTAGTCTCCCTTCTCCGTGGACTTCCCTATTCTGCTGGGAGATGTGAGCCTGGGCAGGGTGGTGGAGGGAGGAGTCAGGTATGTAGATGCATGCCTAGATTGACAGCTTAAGTTTGGGGGTGAGGACTGTCAGGCATCCCTGCAAGATTAGAAAAAGATCCTGGTTTCAGAGTGGTCCACCCTATCCTGTGAACACACGGCTTGGTGAGCTAATGGTCCCTCTGTGCCAAGAAAATGTAGTTCTTTCTCCAGGCCATGCCACCCAGCTCTGGGGTGCACAGCCTCATGAGCAGAGCTGAGGCCACATTTCACTAGCACAGTCCTTCTTGCTCAGTGTATTACCTACACAACTACCCCTGCTCAGAAACTGGCTATTGTCACCCTGGGTGGCTCCTTCACACCTAGGCCCTATGCAGAGCATCTGGTTCACTTCTGCCTGGCCCATGACACAGACTACTTCCTAGAGCCTTAGTCCTTAAAGTGAGGTGAGAAGACCAGCAGGGTTGGCCCCTCTTGGGAGCTCCGTAGACAGGCTCCCGTCCCATCCTGGACCTGCAAGCTCAGGATCTGCATTTTAACCAGATGCTCAGGTGATCCAGATGTTGTATGTACATGAAGACAAACACTGGGGTCGTCCAAACACCGCAGAGGTGGGGTAGGGCGCAGGGTGGGGGGACTTAGAAAGCATAGAAAGAGACCCTGCTGTAACGTAGGAGCGAGGGATGTGTCCTGTCAGAAGATGAGGGGGTGGGGACACAGGCCAGAGCCTCTCTGCTGGTTTCAGTCAGGCCCAGACCCCTCCCCCAAGACCTATCTCTGGAGACCCTCCCCTATCCCAGCAGGCTGGGCGGGGCCTTGGCTATCTGCTCCCCGTGGGTGGAGGCCAGGCTGGGCACCTGAGTCCCAGGGGAGCATGGGGTGGGGAAAACCTGAGGTCCAGGGGTTCTGGGGACCTGGCTCTGCCCCTGCCAATGGAGCCCCATCTGTCCCCAGAACTTCCATCAGGATTCCTAGGCTGCCGTGGAGGCCCCGGCACCTCAATCACTGCTCTCGTGTGGGTCGCAGGAAGAGAATAGCTTTCAGCTCAATTACCCTTCACATTCCAATATCATAACGCTCCAATGAGGCTTTTTAACCAAAAACAAAAAAGCCGTGTCTGCCGCAGGCCGGCTGCAAGGCCAGCCGTGCAGAAGGGACGGGCCTGCCCGGCTGACAGCCCCCACCAGGCCCTCCAGGTGATGCTGCAAACAGACACCTGTCCTGAGCCACCAGCCAGGCTAAGAGGACACTGAAGTCCAGGCCTAGCACACCAACACCTGCCTTCCTCCACTCAGCAGCTGCTGGCCATGACTGACCCCTGCCTCACCCGAGCAGGCCCAGCTCCCGAGAGGCCCCGTGGAGGGGCACCCAGGACTCTCCTCCTCGATAGAGCACTGGCCCTGCTTCTCCTGGGCCAGGAACACCACCCAAACTTCTTTCAGTACCAGAGCATCACGGCTTCGCTGAGCAGGCCAGGCCAGGGGAGCCAGACAGTGAGGTCCCAGGCAGGATGCGCCATTTCCCTTCTCAACTTAAGGAGCACTTATCACGTGCGGGTTTCTAAGCACATCGTGTCCAGGAGCCTCCTAAAGTAGGTTTTGGGATTGCTCCCGTTTTACAGAGAAGAAAACTGAGGCCCAGTGGAGTTAATCACTTGCCCAGAGGGAGGGTCTGGGCCAGAATTCACATCTGTCCAGCACCTGGAGCCCTGGTCCTGCTTCTCTGCTCCCCTCAAGACAGAACATCTGCAAACCACACCAGGAGGGGGAGAGACTGCCCCCGCATGAACAGAGGCCAAGCCAACGTCCAGGCCACGGACCGTGCACGCTTGGTAAATTCTCAGGGAGCACGCAGGGCGCACAGGTATCTCGTTCCATGTCGCGGCTGGCAGGGCTACAAACAGTGCCCTGAAGAGGGGGCCCGGCCATTCTGTCCCAATCAGCCGTCTCCATCTGCCTGGCCAGCTCAGTGCTAATGGCCTTGATGGTGGTGTCCCCTCCCCGTGTCCTCCTGGCCTCCTGCTGGCTGTGGCCGATTTGCTCATGATTTAGCACTCCGAGGCGCTGACCCGTGAGGGAGACGCCCGGGACAGAAGGAGGCAGGGCGCTGTGGCCGCCGAGGTGTGTGCACACGAGCGGGCACTGGTCGGGGGGAGCCGTCTCTCCAGGAACCAGCTGCCAGCCTGGCTCTCGAGGACTCAGGAGGGTCTGGCACCCCACTCCTCTCCAGGGCCCTGTGCTGGAGACAAGCGCACAGGGGAGACCGCAGGGGGAGCTACGAGGGGCCCTGGGCCACAAGCCCTGCCCTGGGAGCCCAGCGCCCCTGCTGTTTTAAAAACAGGGTGGTCCCAGTCCCTCGGGCTGCAGCCCAGAGGCCCAAGTGTCTCCCAGTGGCCAAAGGGTTAATGGCTTGGTGCCCAGGGTGGTGCTATTGGTGGGGTGGAAGCTTTAAAAGGTGGGACCTAGTGACCATTCTTAGGTCATTGGGGGGAGTGCCCTCAAAGGGGAGCGTGGGTCCCCAGTCTGTCCCTCTGCTCCTGGTTCAGGGTGTGATTGCTTGCCGAACACAGTGACGCACACCTGTAATCCCTGCAGCTAGGGAGGCCAAGGCAGGAGGATCGAGAGTTCAAAGCCAGCCTCAGGAACGATGAGGCCCTAAGCAACTCAGTGAGATACGGGGTGCCCCCGCCATGGGCGATCGGAGGAGCCCCAGCAGCCTGTGCTGACTGCAGGGCCCCAGAGGCCATGAGTTAGACAGACCTCCCTTCACTCCGTGAGCATCCGGTGGCGGGAATTTCACTGCAGCAACATAGCTGACTGACACACTGATGTCACGGGTAGGTTAGGACACAGGATGCAGGGGCAGTCTCCGTCTTGTTATTATCATCTCATCATTGTCATTATTAATAATGCTGCTCTTCTGTGTGCCCCGTGCCCTCTGCCCCCTAAGGGTTCAAGGAAGTTACGAGACTGGAAAACCCCATCTTGAATCAGTTCATGGACCAGGGACTTGGGACTGGGGTTTCCCAGGTGTCAGACAAGTGACATAAGGTCAGGAAGAGAAGGGTCCTCCTAGTCCCATATCAGGCCTCCTAAAGCCCCAGTTCTGCTCCTTCTTTTTGTTTGATTTTTGGTACCAGGGACTGAACTCAGGGGCACTCGACCACTGAGCCTCATCCCCAGCCCTTTTCTGTATTTTTTAGAGACAGGGTCTCACTGAGCTGCTTAGTGCCTCGACATTGCTGAGGCTGGCTTTGAATTTGCCATCCTCCTGCCTCAGCCTCCCGAGCTGCTGGGACTAGAGGCGTGTGCCACCACGCCCGGCTTCCTCCTTCCTTTTTAAGCCCCTGATCCCTCTTGGAGGGCCTTATCCTGGGGTCTCTATCAATCTCAGAAATAAAGAAGCCTGGGCTGGGGTTGTGGCTCAGCGGTAGAGCGCTCATCTCGCACACGTGGGACCCTGGGTTCGATCCTCAGCACCACGTAAAAATATATGAGTGAAATAAAGTATTGTGTCCAACTGTAAAATAAATATTAAAAAAAAAAAAATAAAGAAGCCGATGGGAAGCCGATGTTGGCCCCAGCTCTCTCCCTCTGGGCGCAGCAGGTGAACCCTGCCGGCTGTCAAGTGAGCTGCTAGGGTGGCACAGGGCAGGGAGCGCCAATTCGCCAAGCTCATTCAGAGCGCATCTGCCCAGGTCTGCAGCCTGGAGGAAGATGTGCTTGGCACCACCTCACACTGGGGACGGCGAGGGTCCTGGGTCAGGACAGGCTGGCATGGGGCAGGACTCCAAAGCTGGGACGGCTGAGCCACCCTGCTCTACCCCTCAGCAATCCAGAGAGCCAAGCTGTAGGTGGTAACCGCCTGGTCCCCAAGTACCGGGTCTCAAGTGCTGTTTTATAGAGTCACTGTGGGTGTTCAGGGGCACAGCCAGGGTCTCCTGAAGGGCAGCCACATGTCTCATTCCCCTGTATCCCCAGCACCCAGCAGGCACCCCCGCAAGGCTCGGCGAGCAGGTGAATGGGTGAATGAGGTGGTCCAGGACGCGGGGCCCACCCTCCTGCACCCCGCTGTCACTGCTGCCAGCCAAGCGAGGACCCTCCCCCACTCTGGTTTCTGGACGACTGCCAGGAAGCCAGGCTTCCAAGGAGGGCCACGGGCACTCAAGCCCTGCAGGGTCCTCCTTCCTGGGTCCCAGCAGTGTGGTGGCCATCTGCTGGACAGAGCCCCTGCCCACCCTGCCTGCCGGCCAGCCTCCAGCTCGTCACACCACGGCATGGGGACCCCCTAAATGGCGGCTCTAGACCCGCAGGCTCCCCATCCCACCCTCCCAGCCCCACAGGGCCCTCCCCAGCCCTGGACATCCTGCCTACGGCTGGTGCTTGGGGACCATTCCCAACAGCCCCCATGTCTGGACCACCCACCTTGGCGTCCCCCATCCTCCTGCCCAAAGGGCCTCAGAGAAGCAAGGGAGCAGAGTGTGGGGGTGCTAGAGGGACTTCAGAATGCACCCCCCGCCACTCTGCCTCCCAACACCTCGGCCGCAGCTTCCTCTGGCTGCTCTCACAGACTTTCACGTGCTTAGTGGCTTAAAACAGCCCAGACTTGTCACCTTACAGTTCTGGAGGTCAGAAATCCAAAATGGATCTGCACCAGGTGCAACGTGCTCCCTCCTGCAGCCCCAGGGAGACCACGCCCTTGTGTCCCCAGCCTTTTCCAGAAGCCATCTGCCGCCTTGGCTGCTACCCTCTCCTGACTTCAAAGCCAGCTCACCTCTGCTTCCAGGGCCACGTGTCCTCTCTGTCCTCCCCTCACTGCCTCTCGGCAAGGACCCTTGTGAGTGCCTTGGTCCTAAACTAGGACCATGTCCCATCTCAGAATTCCCAATCCAAGCAGCAAAGCCCCTTCTGCCACGCAGGGTCTCATAGCGTGCAGGAACAGGACATGGACACCTGGGGTGGGGACGTTATTCTGCCTACCGTACCCAGCCCATCAGATGGCACCCCATCTTCCAATAGCTCCGAGGAAGACATCCTCACCGCCCCGTCCCTTCCCCTGGCTGCCTTTGAACTCTGGCGAGACCAGGCAGGAACTCAGCTGCCACTCAGCTGCCTTCCGTGTTGGGCTTTGGCAACAGACCATGAAGGACGGGCACGTGGGACCTGGAGCAGATGGGCTGCAGGGTGGGGGCTCCCCCAGAGCAGGGCCTGCCACGTGCACCAAGTCACTATGGAGCCCTCACAGGCCCCAGGCCAGGGGCCGCCAGTAGGGGAAGATGATCCCAGGGAGGTGCCCCTGCTGTCACAGGGCTCACGGACACAGGCAAGAAATGACAGTACCAGAGGTGCTGTGTAGAGGTGCATGATTCCACCCCACGATCACAGCTCTGGTCTCCGAAGGCCAGAACAGTGATCTGCATTTGGAAGGAAAAGTTCAAACCCAGCTGGAAGATCCCCAGGGAAGGTGGCAGTCACGGAAAAGGGGTCACAAGGGAGCAGAGTGTTCCGGAGAAATGGAAAGATAGTGTAAAGATCTGAGGCGTGGGGTCCTCGGTCCTGGGGTCCCAGAAACAAGGGGGAGGGGGAAGAAGACAGAAGAGGAACAGGAAGAAGCTTCTCGCAGCGCTGAGGCGTGGCTGGATCAGATCCGCCACACCAAAAAGGTGTCCGCCGTGTCCCTGGCGCGTCACACACTTGCAGGGCTAGAGAAGGAAGGAAAGAGCCCGGCCACGTTCCTCCTGCCCCACCCCAGTGGCCTGCCACCTCCCCCCTCTGCACAGCACAGTCCCCGGATCTTGCACACTTATTTATTTATTTCCTGTGGCTGCCGAACGGCTCCGTGGGAACGTGCGTAATGGCGAGCGCACTTTAGACATTACTTCCACACCATTTAGGGCCTTCCGCCCCAGTAGCTGCCGCAGGCTCCTCCGGCTCCAGCTTTCGGTCTGCACGAGGTGGAATCCTTTTTTTTAAGGTTTGGTAGGCCCTGAGTCGGAGGAGCTGAGTCTGGGGGAGGTGAGAGAAAGATGATGCTTTGCAAGAACTTATTATTCTTCTCCCATTGCCCTGGCCCTGCCCCGGCGCTGACCAGAAGAAAGAGAGAGGTGGAGGGGAAAAAAGAGAAAAGCCTGTTCCCGTTGCTAAGAAGCCTTTAAAGATTTCTGTGTTTTCTCACGCAGGACTGAGATTGGGTTGCTGATATAAACGGCAGCAACAGCTTCGTGGGAGGCTGAAGGTGCCGGAACACAATGAAGGTCACTTAGGAAGAATCGCTCCCCTGACTAAGCCACCCACCCCCCTTCTACCTTCTGCGGGCTCAAGGCCAGCTCCTCCGGAGGCAGCAGCCTTACAGTGAACCCCAGACCCGGAGTTGACACTCCGGGGAGCAATTGCACGCAGACTTGCTTTGCGGGCAGCACAAATGAGATCTGAAGCCAGCTGTGTGACCTTGGACAAGTCACTTAATCTCTCTGGGCCCTTTTCCCCAGCTGCACCGTGGGGATAAGCCCACCTCTCTTACCAACATGTAGGACTATTCTGAGGATCAAAGGAGACGGCATGCATGAAGGAGACCCCCGCTCCTTTCCCCTCTCTCCTTCCTCTCGGTCCAAGTCCCTTCCACTCCATTTAGCTCCCTGCACTTCCCTTCCCCCCATCCAGCCTCCTACCCCAGCACAGGGTCCTCCTGCAGAGATAACCCTTGACCAGGGAGATGGTGTCTAGAGGGGATGGCCACAGGCACGCCGTGTGGGGGCTCTGGTCCCACGTCACCTGCTCCGTGGCAGCCCTGCTCATGTGAGCACCATGCACACTGGCTCAGAGGCGGTCCTCTCCCCGTGACCCGCGGCTGCTGTGCAGTGAGCCAGGATTCAGACTCGGGTCCCTGGAGCTCTGGACACAGTGCTAACCACTGTGGGGAGCGGCCTCCAAGAGGAAGCCAGCTGCCTGTTCCCAGGAGCTTAGATGACAATCAAGACCTAACGGGCGCGTGTGTGATACATGATGATGGGCAAGGGCACCCCGTGGGGCTAGACACCAGGAGCAGTGTTACCTTGGGGGAGAGGCTTCGAGGTGCCGCTAGGTCTGTGTCTTGCTCTGGATGTGGGCACACAGATGTGTCACTCATGAACTCGGCTGAGCACAGGGCTTTGCGCTGCTACGTGTGCATCCTTAACAGGCCCCTCAGAAAACACAGCCATCAAGGGAAGAAAAAGGAAGACCAAACTCCCAGAAGCCTGTGAGGGGCTACTGGAGAAAACACCCGGTGGTGAACCCATGCCACGGGCATAAGCCTTTACACGCAAGGCTACTGTGTCCTTCCTGACCTCAATCCCCACTGTAGTAGTCTGTTTTTGTCACTATAACAAAATACCTGACACTGGTTAAGTTATAAGGAAAAAGGTTTATTTTGGCTCATGTTTCTGGTTCAAGGTCAAGGGCCCACACTGGGTGATGGCCTTGTTGGAGGGTGAGAAGCTAGGTTGGGGAGGGTGTGAGGAGGACCACTATCTGGCCTCTCCCACTGGGTCATTCAGAGGAAGGAAGAGTCACACTTGGCTAAAATGGTGGAAGGACAGGGGTACGGCTGGCCTGGATGATGACCTCTCAGGGGAGGACACAGCATGAGCAAAGGCTGGGCAGCAGGAAGGTGGCCAGGGCAGGAAGGGCAGGCACACTGGAGCTCAAAGCCCTGTGCAGATGGATGGATTTTTGAAATGGAGGGTTTGAGTAGGGAAGGGGGTGTGGCTGGCTCCGACTGGGAGTTACAGAGAGGGACAGGGCTTGGGGGAAGGGGCCTCCGGGCCACTTCCCTCTCACAGGGACTTGAGGGGAAGAGGGGACCAGCCTGAGCCTGTGCCCTCCTGGACAAGGACGTGACCGGGCATTCGGCTCTCGGTAGCTGCAGTCCCCACGCCTAGGAGGTGGGCTGGCCGACTGAAGAGGAAGACAGTAGCGGGGACGATTAACGGTACCCAGTGATTACACCCCGGGCGAGATCTCGTGCTGGCATTATCTCATCTAGAGAGAGGAGCGCGCTTTTTAATAGACGGACAGGCGGCTTCCACTTAAGGTTATTATGAAGCGGCGGCCCGCCCCTCGCGGCTGCTAGCCAGCTCCACAAAGTCGCGAAGTAATTAAAGGCTGCTAAGGAGTCACAGAAATTATAATCATTCCACCCACCCAAAGCGCTCTCCCGTCCCCCTCCTGCTAGGAAACAAGGTGGCCAGGGGCACACAAACACATCAAAACAGCCCATTGTGTGGGGTCCCCGGGTCACGGGCCTGCCAGGCCTGTCCTCAAGCTGCTCTGACAACATCTGAACCAGTTAGGGGGAGGGGAGGGGCTGAGGCAAAGTCCCAGAGCCACGGACACAGGAGGAACGGGCATGGGGGGCCAGGCCCTCGGGATAGCCCGGGCCCCTGGTCCTGCAGGATGTGAGCCGCGGGCACCAGGAGCAGCACTCTGCCCCGCCTGCTCCGGGTGCCCAGGCTCCCCTAGGAGATCAAACTGTGCGGTCCAGGGGCGGGCTCCCCCTCGCAGGTCCTGGAAACTGATTCCCTGAGTCTTCCCTGGCTACCGCTGGTCCACTGACCGCTGGTCCCCTGACCACTGGGTGACCGAGGGCCAATCTTTCACCCTCTCTGGATGTGCTGACTACCTGCAGGACGTGTGTCCCACGGTGCTGGTTTCAAGGAGCCTGTGGGGAACACTCGGCCTTTTACTAGGTGTTTCTCTGTGGCTCTGTGTCATTTTCCCTTATCATATCTTCATTTCACATTTCCCACACGTCTCCTTTCTCTGCTGGACTGTCAGCTTCCCCAGCGTGGACACCCTGTATCAGCCAATCAGTCCTTAGCAGTGGAGCCCGCCCGTCGAGCCCCCTGGATTTCCCATCAACCCTCCTGAGGTCCTTGGAGAAAGTCCACAAGGAGTGGGACAGTCACCACTTCCCAAGTGCTACCTTTGTGCCAGGGGCTTTGTATACGTGTCCCTGGGAATTTTTACAAAAAAAAAACCATAAATTCCTAGTTGACAGATGAAGACACTGAGGCTCGAAAAACAAAAAGCCTAGAAGCGGAAAGGACCCTCTGGGGGGCAGGACGCTGGCTGAGGAGGGTGTTCTGACTCTGGGGTCAGGGAGAAGTCAGAGAGGGCCCCAGGCCTTCCAGTTTGGAGTTGGAACCTGGGTACGTGGCTCTGTCACATGCACCTCTGTGGAGATCCAGACCCAGTGTCACAGACAGACACAGGTCGTCAGGACACAGTAGGGCCCAAGTTCCTGCTAGTACAGGTGGGATCTCCCTAGAGCCTCTGTTTCCTAAGCCTCCCCACCCCCACTGCCTTCCTGCACCAGGGGGTCCGGAGACCGTTAAGGAGAGAGACTGGACAGACACCAGGCGGGCTCTGGGTGCGGGTTCTGCAGACATCGGCCAGGCAGGGCTATTTCCATCTCCAGGTTCTTAATGGGCGAGGGCACAGAACAGACCCAGATGCCCCCGAGCCGGGCTCCGCTCAGCCCCGCTTCGTATTCATGGTGGAGCATCCTGCGGACATTGCCAGAGAGCTGTCGGAACCCCACAGACTCCCAGCTCGAAGTGAGGAGGAAACCTGAGCTGTCCCCTCTCCTTGTGCACAGCCCTGGCCACGCCCCTCAGGCACAGAAGAGGAGGGGTGGTCAGGGCTCATGAGGGGCCGGGGTCCTTGACTTCACCCACTGGGTAGAGGAGGGAGCAAGGCTCCTTGAACCCTGTGCTTGGGCTGAGCCTCTGGCCCCCGTTCTGTGGGATCTGTGGTCCAGGAGGGGATGGCAAACCATGGTGAGTCTCCCTGTGGCCATGGCAGGGAGGCGGCCAGCAGGGGTGGCGCTCAGTGCAGAGAGCTGGCAGTGGGCTCGGAGTGAAGCTTCTCCACCAACCCTCAGCCTGTGCAGGAGATGTGGGGGACAGTCCTCGTCCAGGGTGGGGGAAGCCATGGCATGAGGTCCAGAGCACCCAGACCCTCCCCACATCCTGGCTGGGTCAGGGCCACACAAAGACACAAGCAAAGGCATCAAGAAATGAGAATGCCAGGAGTGGTGGCACTCGCCTGTCATCCCAGCAGCTCAGGAGGCTGAGGCAGGAGGATCGTGAGTTCAAAGCCAGCCTCAGCAATTTAGTGAGGCCCTAAGCAACTCAGTGAGACCCTGTCTCCAAATAAAACATAAGAAAAGGGCTGGGGTGTGGCTCCGGGGTTAAGCGCTCCCGGGTTCAATCCCCGGTACCAAAAACAAAAAGCCGAGAAGCGGAAAGGACACTCTGGGAGGCAGGACGCTGGTTGAGGAGGGTGTTCTGACTCTGGGGCGGGGAGAAGTCAGCGCGCTTGCCTGGCCTCAGTTTCTCTCATCTATAAAATGCAAAGAACAGCCCCCCGCCCCCTGGGCTCACGGAGCTGTCACGAGGATGAAGACAAGAAAACCCTCAGAGGCCCAGAAGATGAGCGCCCCCCCACAGCCCCTTGGCTCCATGCAAAGCCAAGCAGCCGGCCCCCGTGCCCGTGCATGCTGTTACGCCATCGCTGCAAGCCCACAGCTCACTGTCCCAGCTGCTGCCAGCTGTGGCATCTGCTTGCCGTGAGAAAGGAGGGTCCCAGGTATCTGTCACGGTGCTGACCGGGTGGAGGCCAGGGAAGGCACGATGGCCTCAGGCCGCTCATACAGGGCATAGAGACATCGGCCAGGGCTGCCGTCTGGCCAGGCAAGCCACACTGACTCTGGTCAGCAGGAGCCCAGCGCCCGGGGATGATTTATTGGTCTCCCTCTCCCAGATCAATAGGCCGGTGGTTAGAGATGCAGAGGGGGCTGCGGGCACTGTGGCCCCGAGGTATAAATTAATACGGTCTGTCAAGGGGCTGCCTCTCCTGGAGTGGGGGGGATGACACTTTCAAGAGTGGAACTGACACCTTGGGGGGAACAGCTGGGTACAAGTCCAGGGAGCCCCTCCCCCACCTCTTGCGGCAACCTGAGGCTGCAGTGTATAAATCATTCAGACCTGACAGGCACCCCCTCAGAAGGCCAGCTGGGGGCGCTGCTGCTCGCCGCGCCAGGTGCTAATAAGTCCATCTCTGCGGGTACTGAGCCCCGTCTGGCCACCCCTCAGGGCTCTCCACTTGCCACACACACGGGGGATGGCATGGCTGAACCCCAGGAACTGGTAGTACCAGAGGGCACCAGCTCAGAGCAAGGCTGTGCTCAGATGGCCCGGAAGACGCAAGGGGTGGGGCAGGTGTGCCAACTCTCCCCAGCTCGGCGCCAGCCCTGGCTGCTCCTCGCCCGAGCCCCAGCTGAGCACCACCAGGGAACCGCTCACCTCAAGAAGACACTGCCCACCCCCAGCCCTCTGTGTAAGTGCTCTCTGATCCTCACAGTCATCCAATAAGCAGAGGGGACAGAAAGCTGTGTCCCTGAGATTCACTCAAGTGTCACTGAGCACCATGCACCAGCCAGGCCCCGACCCAGAGGACCAAGCCCCGTCCTTGCTCACTCTGGTTCAGAGAGAAGGACAAGCAACAATAACAACCGTGACCTTTTTGCTGGGCTCATACCTCCCCAGGCCCTGCGCTAAGCACTTCCCAAGCGCGATCTCATTCACCTGGATCCTGGCAGCATCTGCGGTGGGTACAGTTATTCCCATTTCACAGGTGGAAGAGAAGCTACCTGCCGATAGCCACGCAGCCAGGCTGGTCTCCTAATCCTGGCTCCGTCCCTGGGCTAACTTAGGGCAAGCATTACCTTCTCTAGTTCTGGTTGACACCTGTGGAGCAGAATGGGGGTGTGGAGAGGCCAGCAGACAGCACACCTGGGCACACAGGAAACTTTCTAACACTACTAACAATAACTTATTAGTGTTATTGTCACAGAAATAAGTTACTGACTAGTGATCTCCAGGAACACCTCTAGCCCACTTTCTGTCTCTAGTAAGGAGGTCCAGGGAGTGAGAAACTTTCATCTGTCCTCGTCAAGTGACATGGAAAGATGGTGCAGCTTGCAGGACCCAGGACCCTGGGGGCCTAGGTTCAGATCCTGCCCCCAGCCAGCTCTGAGGCTCAGGCAAGGACCCTCCATCTCTCAGGTTCCCACCATCTCCTTCCAGCTCCAGCCCTCCCTTGCAAGCAGCCTGCTCCCTCCTCAACTGGTCACCTGAAGCCACCATTGACAAGGATCTGTGCAGGACCTGAGTGTCACAGAGAGCTGGGCAGAGACCCAGGGGCCCACTTCCAGCCTGTCTTTGTTTCCACAAGGTAACAGGGGAACTGCCAGGGATAGACACGCAGTCACAGTCCCTCCTCAGCAGGGTCTGCCTCTTGGGGAAATTCTAGCATGTGAAAAGAAACCCAGGGGTCCCCAAAGGGAATGATCTTCAGAGACGTCATAGCCTCCTCCTCTAACAAACTCCTACTCATTCTGTAAGGACCCACACAAATAACCCCTATAGACAGATCATCTCGGTGTATACATACCAAGCCACCCTGACATTTGATCTATTTAAGGGCAGGCAGACACCCACTTACTGGATTTTCTCTGTAAAATCACCTTCTCTGAGGACAAAGAGCTCAGCCTTAATTAGCAGCATTTTACTGAATGTATTCTGAGCCACAAACTGGGCCCGGGACTTTTCCTGCCTACATTATTATAGCTCTCACAACAATTCTGCAAGACAGATACTGTCACTCATCATACAGATAAGAAAATTGAGGTCCAAAAAGGGTAAGTCACCTGTCTAAAGTAACACAGCTGGACACTGTTGAGTCCTTTGCATTATTCTGCAGGTCCTGGTTGGCTTAGAATCATTGGGCCCTGCTTAGTAGCTGACACAAAACGTGTCTTGTGTTCATTTTAAAAAGAAAAAAAAAAGGCTAGGTGAGGTGGCTCAGGTGGGTCTGGGTACAGTGGATTTGACCTGGGCTCTGATGGACAGTTAGGCTGGACTTCAGAACAGGTTAGAAAAGCACAGTGTATACAGCAATCCCTCAGGAAACGCCAGAGGATGCCTTAGGAAGGTTAGGCGGATGGATAAACACCTTCCTGCCCAGCTGAGGAGGCTGGCCCAGTCAGGACTTCAAGGACACCGTGTCCCGGAGCCTCCACTGGGCCCCCTTGATTCCCTGACCCCGAAGCTGCCTGGCACAGTCCGCCTTCTGACCTCACCCCTACCCTTCTGTGCCAGGGTCACCTCCCTGGGGCGCAGTGGGGGGCTGAGGGCCAGGCCCCGGAGGGGGCGGGAGGGGCAGCGCTGAAGGTCAGCGAGGCGGGCACGCGCCCCTAACGGAGGTAGCGGAGCAGCACCGCTGGGCACAGACACAGGCAAACACGTTTGAGCAAATTGGCACGCCATAAAAGTCTATTACAGCAAATCAAACAGCAGTCAGCATGACAGCCATTAGCCTGAAATGAATACACGGGGACTTAATGAGGCCTGCGAGGCTGGCTTGGTGAATTAAGTTGCCAATTCTAGCAGGATTTCCCTTTTCTTTACGGACTTGAAAGCATCCACGCTGCCTCGTTAGGGCTTCGACAAGTGAATTGCAGGCCCTTTCACCCTGATAAAATGGATAATTACATGGAGAACAGCTTAGCGAGGGGAGAGGGGTGGGCGGGGCAGGAACAGAGAACAAACAAACCCAAACACACACCTGCCCACCTCCCTGCGCAGGGCGGGGCTGGTGGGCGGGGCGGACTCCCGGGGGCGGGGCTGGTGGGCGGGGCGAGCTCCCGAGGACGGGGCTGGTGGGCGGGGTGAGGCCTGGCCTTGACCGGCCTCCACACAGCACCCCTGCACTTCCTGGCCTGAGGGGCTGGGGTCCTCCCAGACCCTGTCTCCAGACAGCTGCGGATGGGCTAAAAGTGCTCCTCTGGGATGCGTGGCCTGCAGGGCCTCTCAGAAACCCGCCCTGTAGCCATCCTGCAGGGCACCGGTTGTGCTCACTGTCCCCAGAGGAGACCTGCCTGACAGGTATCCTGCAACGTGCTCCCGGGGCCTATTCCTGACTTCCCGACATACAGACCCAATTACCAGGGCCCAGGCTGCCGTGTGGGGGTCAGGAAGGTAAGGGACAGGGTGCAGTGGCTGAGATGACCCAAGAGGGGCTGCATGGACAGAGGCAGCGCTGCAGCTTCTCCTGCCGGGTTTCTTCCTCAGGCCACAAGACGTGGGCCCTGCAAGAGGCCTGGTTCAACGCCCTAGGTTGACAGCTGTAGAGACTCCAATAAGCAGAGGGATGGGTTAAAAGCCTGACCCAGCCACTTGTTGGCACACCTGGGACGAGAACCATGTGTTTGGACTCCATCCTCCTCTTCCCATGGTACGACCCAGGAGCAGCTACTGCCACCACAGCCAGAGTCTGCTGCTGGCCCCCTCCCCCAGGAGCCTGCTGAGGTTTCTCTGTTCGCTCCGGCAGCCCCCGGCACTCACACCTAACTGCAGACAGGGCCCCCTCCCCTGTTTCTCTGGCCTCAGTCTTACCCTGCTCACATCCAATGGCCTCTGCCACTGAATTTACTGCTCAGGCCCCGGGCCAACAGGCCCTGCTGGTGCTCAGCTGGGGCCTGAGCCAGGCAGCTACATGCCAGCTCAGGTGACCACTCCAGGCCAGAGCTGGGTTGTGCCAAGAACACTGTATCAGAAGTGTCCTGGCCTCCGTCCAGCTGACACCACGTCTCCACTGGCCACACTGAGCAGCCCCAACAGGGCATTGAGTATCAGGCACTGAAGTGACCTGGGGGTGTTTTCACACAAGCAAGTAAACCATGTGGGCTTCCTGCCAGGGACTGTGTGTCCTTGTAGCCAGCCCTTCCAGTCCACCCTCTCCTCCTCAGATGGGCAGGAGGCAGGCCACCCTATCCCACCTGCCCTTAGATTGATTTGATCAGGAGGACTATGGCCCAGAGAGGTTAAGTGACCTGAACAAACAGACCAGCAATCTGGGAGCAGAGGAGGGCCAGACCTAGGTCTCCTGTCTCCAGTCTGGCTTGTCGTTCCACATCCCTGCAGCCTCCTGGCCTCTGTGGAATGAGGACAGGCACAGAGCCAAGCCCACAGCAGACACTCAATAAATATTTGTTAAATAAATGAACAACCGAGGAGTCTCTCTCCTTGGAGGCAGAGGCCTCTGGAGAATCCCAGGGCCATCCGACAGGACTGGGGGCTGCAGGTCCCATCTCTGAAGGAAGAGACAGGGCAAGGCTGGTCCCTGGCCCGAGGGCTGGGAAGAAGGGACATGACCCTGTCCCCTTGCCATTGCTGCTGCCTGCTGCCCCCCTTGAGGGAAGACAGAGGGCGGCCATGCCTGCCAGAATGGCAGCTGAGCAATGGGCCCAAGCCTCATTAACTCCGAGCCGTGCCCTTGGATTCTGAGCCCAGGCCCAGAGTGCAGGCTGGCACGTAGAGCCCCTTAATTAAATTAGGGAGACTTCCAAATGAGCGTGCGCCTGGAGCCAAGCTGCAGTCCCCGGGCACGCTGGCCACATCACTGTGCCCCAAGCTCAGGACAGCAGGCTCTCCCTCCTGTGTCCCAGGCAGGGGAGGGGCAAGGCCCTCGGACATCCCCTCTGCACCTTTTCCCCCCACCCTCTGCCAACACAAGAGCAGGACCTGTGGCTCCGGGCTGAGCAATGAGAGCCAGCAACAGGAGACAGATCTCTGCATCCTTGAGGACCCCGAACCTGCCCTGAGAGTTAGAAGCTCCAAGTCACAGCCCTGTGACCTCGGACAAGTCCTTCTCCCCCTGCCCAGCCTATGGGATATTCTATCAAAACCCTTTTTGTTCCCTGACCCAATGATTAACAATAGAAGAGGTTAGAGCTCAACCCACCCTTCCAGAGCATTCTATCTTCCATCTGGACACTTTACAGCTCTTGCCCAGCCCAGCCGTGAGGGCAGACCTGAGATAAGGCCCCACACCTTCAGCAGCTTTCCACCAACTGCCAGCCCTAAGACTGGCTCAGCCACTGTGTGGTGAGGGACAGCAAGCCAGGAGAACCCCAGTGCCACCGGGAGCCAGCAGCCAGCTTATTAACGAACCGTTTGTAATGCAATAATTTGTACTTCTCAATTACCAGCAATGGCTTGATTTTACAAGTAGGTACTCATGCAGACAGACTCAGGGCACACAGAGCAGGGGCCGGGGGCTGCAGGAGAGAGCACACGGTAGGGAAATGTCCTTGCTGGGGATCCTGTGTTCCCCGAGTCCTGCAGGGACCTGGCCCTGGCCAAAGCGGGACCATGTGGGGCAAGGCCCCTAGACACTCTGCGCACGGCCGGAGCCGGGCTGGGAATGGAAGGCAGGGGGCAGCATTGCCGCTCCAGACCCCACCCACCTCCACTCCAGTGAAGCCGGGCCACCAGGGCAGCCAGAGCTCTCTCCGGCCTGTGGCTCCTGTGGTCCACTGACCCAGCTGCTCTTCCCAACCACCAGCCCGGCCCTGTCCTCAGAGGCGCCCCAATGCTCACTGACCCGCCCAGAGTGACCCCAGGCTGGGACACAGGTGGGACAGAGCTGGAGCTGCCCTTTCCCCTGAGGCCCCTCCTACGCTGCCCAGATGGCCTAGGGAGCAGCAGGCCCCTGGGACCCTGCAGGGTGGCCGTGGGTTCCTACCTCAGGGATGCGCACGCTGTAGGGCTGGTTGTGAAAGGTGGGTGCGTTGTCATTCACGTCCCCCACCTGGATGTTCACTTTCCGTGTGATCACCTGGCAAGGAAAGGGCGGGGGTCAGCGCTGCCACCTGCCTCTGACCTCTGTCCACCCATGGGGCCCAGGGACGCCGCCAAGCCAGGAACAGGCTGCCCCGGTCCTCGGTGGCCTCATGGGACACTCACCCCCTGGTGGTCGCTGACGGAGAACTCCACCGTGAACTCAGACTTGGTCTGAAAGAAAGGGAAGAGCCGATCAGAGAGGCCAAGGTGCTGAGGCCCCCGAGGGGCCTGGGGGCTCCAGGACCGCTCCAGACATCCCCCAACGCCACACTGCCCTGTGGGTTGGGGAAGCAGGTGAGGACTATGACCTCGCCTTAAAAGAACGAGAAAGTCAAGGATTTGGGGCCTCTAAGTTGCTGTGTAATTTTGAGCAAGTCACTGGCAGCTTTGGGGGCCATCCCCTCAAATGCAGGGAGAGGCACAGGATGGGCTGACTCAACACCCTTCTGTTGATTTATTAAGGACTATCAGCGTCAATGCTGCTTCTCTGGAAAAGGCCCTTTGGAGCCGGGCACAGCGGCTGTAATCCCAGTGGCTCAGGAGGCTGAGGCAGGAGGATCACTAGTTCAAAGGCAGCCTCAACAAAAGTGAGGTGCTAAGCAACTCAGGGAGACCCTGTCTCTAAATAAAATATAGAAAAGGGCTGGGGATGGGGCTCAGGGGTTAAGTGCCCCTGGGTTCAATCCCCAGTGCCAAAAAAAAAAAAAAAAAAAGAAGGAAGGGAGGGAGGGAGACAGAGAAAGAGAGGGAGAGAAAAGAAAATGGCCTTTGGGGGAACATTTGCTGAGGGTGGGAGTTGACCTGTTACCCCTGTGTGGTCCCATGGCACAACCCACGGTCACTGCCCCTGGGGTCCATCCAACGTGCCCCTTGCGTGGAGACCCCAACCACCCCCTCCCCACCCAGGTTGGCCAGCACTGCCTAGAGGAGGGGTGCCACCCAGGAAGACGCCCCCACCGAGTCAGAGGGGTCTTGGAAGAAGGCCCCTAAAGTGTGGTGAGCCACCCTGCTGCCAGTGTTTGCTCCTGTCCCCCAGGGAAGGACTGGGGCAGGGCTGGGCAAGTCATACCTCTCTGTCCAGAGGCTGCCGGAGCCACACCACGCCGGTGTCGGGCTCCACGGCAAAGAAGCGGGAGGCCTCCTCCCCGGACACGCCGAACACCAGAGGGTCGTTGTCCATGTCCCTGGCCAGCAACTGGGTCACGGAGGAACCTGCAGTAGCCAAGAGAGCAGAAGACAGATAGAGGCGGTCAGGGTCATTAGAGGAGGTCAGGGTCATGAGAGGAGGTCAGGGTCCTTCCTTACAACCTGCTCAGGTGGCACGGCTCCCAGCAGGGACCAGCCTCCCCACGAACCTCCAGCAAACCATGATTATCAGGAGACCCCGTGCATCCCTAGGCTCTGACCAGGCTCCCCACGTCCACCGTGGCCCACTCGTCACTCAGAGCTCTCACATGTCACCACCGTGTTCTGGGTGTGCAATGGACCACTGTGGCTTCTGCCTGCCCCTTGTCCTAATGTTGGTTTGGAGCCTCCCTCTCAACGTGGCTGGGATGAGTAAGGACAGGGCTCCCAACACCTCCTGTGTTCCAGGATGGGCACAGAATTCTGCCCAGAGCATCCCATCTCCCTGGTCACTATGATTGGTTCCAAAATGAGCATGTGACCCAACTTAGCCAATCAAATCCAACCCTGGGACTTTTGCTGCTACTGTGGAAAAGAGGCGCTCTCTTTCCACTGGGGCTGCTGGGCGGGTCTTGTCGGCAGCCATCTCTGGCACCACACAGGGGAGCCTCCGGAGAGTGAAGCCAGGGAGGCCAGTGCAGAGCCACTGTGCCCCAGGGACGAGCTCCTGAGAGCTGGGGGTGTGCAGGCAGGTGTGCCTGAGAACGCCTCTGTCCTTGGACTTCTTGGCTGTGAGAAGGATAGCCACACCCTCTCTCCCCCTGTTTTTTTGGCGCATGCCAGTTGAGTTGACAGAAGTCTTTTGCAGATGGAAGCACACTTTCTAATTCAGAATACTTTGCAAAATCTTCTGGGCTTCATTCAAGAGTGACAAGGCGCTGGCTTTGGGGCGTGCCCTGCTGTACACAGAAATTAGGAAGATTCGGCTCAGCCTGAAGACCGTCACTCCAGTCCAGAACTGGGTGGCAGGGTCTGGTTCCTGTCTTCAAGAAGGGGATTAAAAGGTAGGTGTCACCTCTCACCAGGAAGCAAAGCCCTGGCCAGCCCAGGCATCAGGACACCTGTCCGTACCTCACCTAAGAGGCCCTAGCATAGGACAACTCCTGGGCTCAAGGGTCCCCGGTGGCTTTCGCGGGGTGGCCCACTGCTCTGTTTCCCAGGACAGAGGCAAAACCAGGAAGCTGCAGGGTAACTGGGACATCTGGGCGCCTTGGCTTCAGGAGGTCCTCAAGTCCCCAGGAACTGTGCACAAAATGGCATGAGTGGATAGCGAGTCGTTTTATAAAGAGGAGGGGCAGTCTCTGTCTGGTTCTTACAGGGACAGCGAGGTCAGAACAAGGTGCCGCGTGCCCTTCCCGCAGCGCGTCAGCTCACCCCGCAACATGGGGCAGGCCCCTCTCCTCCCCAGAGCCTGCCTCTCATATTTACCAACTAGCTCTGAAGATCAAGCTAGGGAAGGAGGGAGGACGGAGTCTAGATTTCAGGCATTTTATCTAGAAAAGAAGCTAAGGGGCTTTCCTAAGTGGACTCCAACAGGACGACGGGTCGGCGTGACAGTGATGGTGGATGGCTTTGAGCCCTCGCCGGAGTCCAGGTGCCCAGCTAAGCCGTTTCATGACGGTTCTATGGGATTCAGTCCTCACTCGCGCTGCCACTTACAGACAAGGCATCCGAGAGGGACGATGTCATTTCCCAGAGCCGCTCAGAGGGCAAACGGCGGAGGTGGAGGCCACAGCCCAGGCGTGCAGGGCCCAGAGCCCACATCTGTCTCCACACCTCGCCCATCTCAGAATCAGGGCTTCCGTGGACATGAGCCTAGCAGGCCCCGTCCAGCTGGAAGCCCAACACTTGGAAAAGAAGGGTCCTGGGCATTCATCAGGCTGTTGTGCTGGGACAGACCCTTGGTCCACGCACCTGGGTTTGCTCATTAAACTTTCCCAGCAACCCTTCAGCAGCCGTCATCCTGCCCGTTTTACAGATGAGGAAGTTGAGGCTCCAGGAGACAAAGAAACCTCTCCAAAGTCAAGCAGCAGAACAGCAGAGAGGGACATGACCATGCGAGGTGATGGGAGGAGGTGAGGAGGGGGGGAGGGGTCAGAACAACAAATCCTGGAGTGAATATGGAACAGCCTCAGGCCCAACCTCCCCGTCTAGAGAAGGAAAAGGTGAAGGCGTTTTCCAAGTTGCCCAGAGTTTGATGGGAGCACACGTCAGCCCTTGAACCTGAACCAGACTCCCAGTTCGAGGCTCTTCTCTTTCTAGGTGGGAAGGAAGGGGTACGTCAAAGTCACAGGTCCACCGAGCCTGACTTCCCAAAGTGTCTGCGTTGCCCCTTGACAAGGAATATATTGGCAGCAGAGTGCACCATTCATTTTTATAAATTTAAAAATTTATTTTTATGTAACCCAGAGCTATGATAGGATTTCCAGCTGTCCCCTGACTTCCAGGACACGCATTTCTTTTCTATGGCCAACGTTTAAGAAACGCTCAGCTGCTGCCCAATGCCCTGGCAGATCCCTCCCAGGAACTAGGCCCAGATGCTCCCTGTTTGTCCACAGTACAGCAGGCCTAGGGCCACCTGCAGCAACCCCAGCAACCCCATCAGGGCCAGCCCAGGTGGGACACAAGGCCTCGCTGCCCACTGGCCCAGGGGATTCTGGGAAGGCCACGCTGCCCTGCAGCCAAGGTCTCATGACTCGGCCTGCTATCCCAAATGGCTCGAGTCCGACACTCGGGGGGGGGGGGCAGGCAGGACGGGGACAGGGCCATCAGCTGCTGTCACCCACCCTGTAATTTCAAGGACTTTTATCCATTTTCCCCTCAATTATGTGCTGCTCGAAATGGTCTTTCTCTGCTTCCTCACGGGCGCCTGCCCCTCACGCCTTCTTTGTGTCCCACGTAATTGCTAGTGACCTTTTCTAAGTGTACTAATTAAAGGTGCCGATTTAATATCATATTTAAGACAAGACGCCCCCCACGATCTTCCAGCTGCACACACACCCCCGCCCAGTGCTGCTCTGCAGCTCGGCCGAAACAGGGCCGGCTTCTCCAGCAACCCGGGCCCCGCCACTCCTGTGGGCACGCGGCCAGTGTGCAGGGCTCTCCTCCGCCCGGCGCCCCTGGTTACAGCTCAGGAGGAGCGTCCCGAGCTGCATGACACCTGGGTGTGTGTGCCACGTGCAGGTTTGTTTCTCACCTGAGAAACGGTGCGCCTTGCATCTCAGAGCTGCAAAACACCTGGAGTGCTTTGGGAAAAAAAAAACAAAAAACCTGGCAAGATACACATCTCACGGAATTTACCACTTGGAGGGAAGTGTACAATTCAGTTGCTTGTAGCACAATCTACGATCTTGTGCCACCTTTACCACTGTCTAGTTCCACAATGTTTCTTTTTTTTTTTATCACCCCTAAAGGAAACCCCACCCCCAATAAGCAATCACCCTGTCCCTCTGTCCCCAGCCCCTTGATCATCACGAATCCCCTTTCTGTCTCTGTGGATTGGCCTGTTCAGGACATTTCATATGAATGGAATCGTAAGAAACATGGCCTTTTGCGTCTGGCTTCTTTTACTTTAGCCTCACATTTTCTGGGTCCATCCATGCTGTGACGTGTATCAGTACTTCGTTCCTTTTTTACAGGCCCAGTAATATTCTGTTGTGTGGCTCTGAGACATTTGTCTCTCCATTCACACGCAGATGGACATTTGGGTCATCTCTATCTTTTAGCTACTGTGAACAATGCTCCTGCGAACATCTGTGTACACATTTGTGCATGAACAGCTGTTTTCAATTTTTGGGGGGTATATGTAGGAGTGGATTTTCCGGGTCACGTGGTAACTCTACCTTTACTTATTGAGGAATAGCCAAATGGGTTTCCACCGAGGTCTGGAGTGCTATTTGGTGGTAAGAAGACCAGCGACACACAAGGGCCCAAGGCCCCTGATGATGGTGAGATAGGATCTGGGCAGGCACCCCAGCAGATGCCCTCAGTCCCCTGCCAACCACCCCTGCACTGTCACACACACCAGCCCGACCAGCTCCAGCCCCATGGTTCTTTGCCTGGGGTGTGTGGCCATCCGAGGCTGCTCCTCCTGTTCCTGGGTCAGGGCAGCTGGGCCAAGGACAATGTCCTGGTGGCAGCATGGGGTGCGTGGCTCTTGGAAGATGATAGATAAACATGAAGCCAGCAGGGCCACCCTTGCCCCTCCCTCTCAGGAGGATGACCCAGAAGCAATGATGTACCCTGGATCCTGGTGTCCCCATGGGACTCGTCTCCAGCTGCCCGCCATGGTGACCTGGTTGGTGCTCGGGTATGAGTGTAATCCCCCCCAAAGTTCTGATGGAAACTTATCCTCCAAATTCCTATGTTGGTGGTATTTGGGGGCAGGGCCTTTGGCGGGTAACCAGGGTGAGACGAGGTCATGAGGATGGGACCCCACAATGACATTAATGGCTTCATAAGAAGAAAGACAGCTGAGCGAGCATGCTTGTCCCGTCTCACCATGCGACACCCTGTGTGATGCAGCATGAGGCCTCACCAGAGGCAGGCGCCATGTTCCTGGACTCCCAGCCTCCAGGACCATGAGCAAAATGAGATCCGGCCGTTCACAGATCACCCTGTCTGTGATGTCCTGTTATAGCATCAGAAACCCACGGGCACAGTTGGCAACGGGTCTTATGGCTTTGCTCTCTTCCCTGTCTTACCTCCTCACCCCCTCCCTGGGTCCCTGGGATCTCCTGCCCAGGAGACCACTTGTCCTTAAGTCCCCATCAGAAGGTCTGTTTCTGGAGATCCCCAAAGAAGATCCCCCCCCAAGACTGTACACCCAAGCCCCCCAGGGAGCTGGGACTCTGTAGTCCTAGGCCCTGCTGGTTCCGCTGGCCGTGGGCCACTGAGCTGACTCTTGCACACCAGCCCCCGCCCTCCTCCAGACACGCGGGTGCATGGGATCTGGAAGTGCTGGTCCTGGACAAATGTTTACCAATGGCACAGTACAGGCAGCAGGAGTGGGAAGGGTCTGGCCATAAACAAGCAGCCTGGTGAGCACCGCCTGTAAGTCAGCGTGGTTTATGGCTCCCATTCCACATGCAGAGAAAGGCTCCTCCAGCCCCAGCGTGATTTAAGGGCCTGGTCCTAGGACTCCCAGCTCAATCAGTGCAGCCCGAGGACTCTCACACCCCGTCTCCCGTGGGGACGGGTCACACCGGGCCGGCCCCCTCCCCTCTGTGCTCACAACTCAGGCAGGAGCCCGGCCTCGCCTCCTGGGCGGGAAGGAGCATATGTACGAATTGAAACCCTTGCACACCGTGGTCATAGCAGCGTGAGTCACAACAGGGACGCAGGAGGGGCCACCCAGGCGTCCATCCACAGGGGGACGGATAGGCCAGATGCAGCACAAGCATCCACGGGAAAACTATTGAGTTCTAAAAAACAGGCCATTTTGGCCCATGCCCCAGCACGCACGAACCCGAGGACACGGCGCTAAGTGAAATGAGCCGCTCACAAAAACCACCACGCACGACCCACTGTCACGCAGTCACCTGGAGTAGCCTGATTCATAGACAGGGGGACTGCGGTGGCCAGGGCTCAGGGACAGGGCTGGGGAGAGTATTATTGTTGAATGGGTACAGAGTTTCAGCTTTCAAGATAACGAGTTCTGGGGACTGGTTACGTAACTGTGGGACTGTACTTAATACTGTGAACGTGAAACTGATCAAGACGAGAAATTTCATGTTTCACGCATTTTACCATAATTAAAATATTTTTAAATAAAACAAATCAGATCATACCCAAGGCCCTAATGACCTAGGCTCACACATCCCGCCACATCTCACAGGCTCCCGGGCCACACATGCCTCTGGGCCCACACACATGCTTACTGTTCCTGAACATGCCAAGCTTGTGGCTGCCCCAGGGCCTTTGCCCTGGTCATGCTTCTGCTGGGAGGTTCCTACCCTAGATCTAGACGTGCCAGCCTTCTCACTGTGCCCCTCACTGGCTGACAGTCACCATCTCTAGGGGCCTTCCTCAAACACCCAGAGCAAATATCTAAAGGGACGCCTAGTCACACTGTCCCCATGCCCAAGTCTTCACAGTCCTCTCTGAGGCACCTGTTTATTACTTGACTTGCCAGCCTCCTCCCCCAGCCTCCGCCCACTGTTACAAGCACATTTGCATAAGCCCCTGGGAGCCACAGCCTGGCCTGTCACATTCCCTGTCAGGTCCCTAAGCCTAACACCACCTGGCATCGCAGAGGCACTCAATAAATAAATGAATGAACCTTGCCAACTGCCCAGAGGATCAGGAGGAGGACGGTCCCCCAAAGCCACGCAGATCTCAGAGCCATGGCAGGAGGAGAGAGGAGAGCAACTGAGGTCATTTTTGCTGTTTTTTCTCAGTGTCAGGACTGAACCCAGGGTCTTGTCCCTGCTGGGCCTGACCATACCACACAGCCACCTCCTGCTCTGCAAGTGGATTCTTAATTGCGGACACTAATGGACTAAAGGCCCAGCCAATCAAACCCAGTGATCCTCAAGCCAGTAGCACTTGGCTTTGGACACAGGTGCACTCAGAGGGGCACTGGCCAAGGGGCCAGTCTCTTGGGAATTGGCCCTGACCACTCTCAGAGGGCCGTGTGATCCCTCCTGGGGCTGAGAACCCCACCCTGGGATGGGGTGCCTGTTCGGAGGGCAGGGCCTCGGTGAAGGAGGGGATCTGCTCAGCAGAACGCAGGGCTCCCTGGGAGGCGGAGGGCTGGGGACACGTCCTTCACCGGCAAGCCACGTCTGTCGTCCAGGCAAGAGGCGGACAATCACGGCTTCCCGGGAGCCGCTGGGCCCATGCTGCTGGCTGAGATGACTGTCATTACTGTTATTGTTGTTATTTGCACCGAGGGGCGAGGCTGGGATAGGCGTGTCATGCTGTTCCCGGAGAATTGCCAACCTTGGCCTGCTGGAAACCCGGCTGGGTGGTGGCAGGCTGCAGGCTTTTTGTTTTTTCTAAACTGGATCAGAATGCAACTTGGGTTTTCCAAAGCCCGGGAGGGGCGCGAGCGCACGGTGGGACGGTGTGCGCCTCTGACTTGCAGCACTGTCACTTTTATTTTTTTTACTGTAGATTGAACCCAGAAACTTTGCCACTGAGCCACACCCCCAGCCCTTTTTATTTTTTAATTTTGAGACAGAGTCCTGCTAAATTGCTTAGGGCCTTGTTAAGTTGCCAAGGCCGGCCTCGAACTTGTGATTCTCCTGCCTCAGGAATTAAGACTGCAGGTGGTGGCGCTGGGTAGCAGCAGTGTTTAAAAGAACACCTTTGTGCCACACCCTGACCCAACACCTTCCGTAGTTTCTGCAGCATTAAAATCAGCATACTGCAGTGACGCAGCCACAAGTTCATAACAGCTGAATTCACAATAGTTAAGCTATGGAACCGACCTAGGTGCCCTTCAGCAGATGAATGGATCAAGAAAATGCACTGTATATACACAATGGAATACTACTGAGCCATAAAGATGAATGAAATTATGGCATATGCTGGTAAATGGATGGAACAGGAGACTATCATGCTAAGCAAAATAAGCCAGTCCCCAAAAACCAAAGGCCAAATGTTCTCTCTGATATGCAGATCCTGACTCACAATAATAAGGGGTAAAATAGAAGTTCACTGGATTAGACAAAGGGGACTGAGGGGAGAGGGGTGGGAATAGGAAAGACAGTGGAATGAACTGGACAGAACTTTCCTATGTTCATATATGACTGAATACACGACCAGTGAAACTCCACATCCTGTTTGAGCCCAAGAATTACACTCTGTGTGTGTGTGTATGTCAAAATACACTCTGCCGTCATGTATTACTAAAAAGAACACACACGCAAAAAACCAAGTTCTTCCCACCCCAGCCGTGTCCCTTGCTCTTCCCCAGGTGTGCACCCCCCACCCCGGCTGGGCACATTTCCACTGCACACTGGCCCAGCCTGCCAGGCTCTGCCCTCCCCAGGGCCCACCACGGCCTTGGGCCTGGCCTCACATGCTCCCACGGCTACGCTGCTGCTGTTCCTTTAGCCTCGAAACCCTTCCTTCTGCTGCCGCCTCTCAAATCCCAGCCAACATTAAACGCAGGCCCCGAACACCAGCCCTGCCAGGGGCTCTCTCCTGTGCCCCAGACCCAGGACCTGGGTCTGCAGTGAGCCAGAGGCCCCTGCCCTTGGCAGGGGCGGCTGGTGCTCGGGGCTCACTCCGCCATCTGTCTTCTCTTGCCCACCCCTCCGTCACGGACCCCCTGTCTTCTCTAGGGAGAGAGCATCCCACTGCGGGTCCCCGCAGACATTACTAATCAATCGCGGCCCCTTTTCTGTGAACTTAGTGAACTTCAGGATCCTTCACAACACTGGGGTCCACGCTGCCGCTGGGATCGACCCTGAGGAGCACCCGAAAACCAAACTCTTGCAATCTGTGACATAAAAGGGCCTTACGCCACGCTGTGGTCTACTGTCCCTTCCTACTCAGGGGCCAAGGATCCAGCTGTCTTTCCCTGCGGGCTCAGGGCCGTTAAGAGGGGCAGAATCAGGCGTGGAGTGCACAGGCCAGCTCACAAACAGGGGCTCGTCCTGGCTCAAGGGAGGACCGCAGACCAAGCCTCCCCCTGATTCTGCAGAGAAGAGCGAGGGCCCTGCACCCCAGAGGGCCGTCTGGCCGGGGCTGAGCCGAGGAGACACAGGTGGCAGCCCTGACCCCCATCCCAAGGCCGTGAGTTGTGATCAGGGTTTTCTGAGGCCGACACACACCCCCACCCTCACCCCCACCCCCACCCCGTGGCCATCAGGCCTGTTGCAAGCCCCTGTCCCCTCGGAGGGGAGCCCGCCCTCCTCCTCCCTGGCCTTGGTCTCTGCCAGAGCCAGGGCGCTGCCCTCCCCCGCTCCCGGACGCCCCGGAGCCGGCTGGCCTTGGGGTCTGCAGCCTCATTTGTCTCTCCTCTGGGATCAGACAGGCTGGCCGAGAGCCTGACTCCTGGGGATGGTCTCATTTGTCTTGGTTCCCTGGGCTCTCCTGCCCTGGTCAGGCTCCTCTGGCTCCCCCAGGGCCTGAACTTGGCTTGACCTCTGGGAGCCTTCTTTCTGTCCTAGGCTTCCAACCACCCGGCCTCTCCCTGGGGCAGCCACCCCACGCACCCCTCGCCCCCGGCCCCAGGTTCAGGGGACAGTCCGTCTCCGGAACCCGCAGGCCCTCTTCACACCTGCTCTCTCCTGCAGCCCCACTGGAGCAGGTGGAGGCACCGCCTGGGGAAGGAACGCAGCGCTCAGGAAGCACACCCCGCGCTGGGCACCACTCCAGGTTCCCAGGCTTTCCCTGTCCTTCACTTCTCACAATGACGGTCCACAGCAGGGCTAGCTGCCTGATACCCAGGTGAGGGAACAGGCTCAGAGAGGTCAAGGGATCTACCTGAGGTCACACAGCCATGAGCTGGCAGAGCCAGGATTCAAACCCAGGTCTGGCGGACCCCCCACTCTCATGGCTTTTCTCACAAAGCTTTTTATCCAAGCCTGAAACCCAGCGGCAGAACACAGGGTTCTTCTCACCTCACAGTGACCAACCCTACGGAGCCTCCAGGTCACTCCGGAGCCTGGCCTGAAGGTGGACACCCTGGAGGGAGGCACGGTGGAGGGGGCCTCTCCTGTGTCACCCTGGATTGCCACAGCCCACTTATCCCCTGCCAGGAGCGTGGCCCTCCCTGTCTGGGGGTCCGACAGGTGGCTGCCGCTCTCCTGGGCACACAGATCTGGATGGCTGAGAGGGCGGGCTAATCAGGGAAGGAGACATTGAACAGAGCAGGACAGTGTGAGCTCAGAGGCTCTAGTGGTTGGGAGGAGTGGAAGGTGAGACACAGCACACGTTTTAAATTAATATGCCCAAGAGGGAAAATCAGGCATCGAATATAAATATGCAAGGGATTTGGTCCCGACTCTTAGAAACCCAGAGCTCGCCTGCTTCTGGGTACCACAGCAGGAAAGAGGCATCATTGCCGAGGGCTGCGGGCCTGGCTGCAGGCACGGCGTGCTCTAAGACCCCATGACCCTGTGGTCACAGAGAGGTCGAGTTCTTGGCCCTAAGTCACACAGCTGGCACGTGGCAAAGCTGGTCTTGTTCAGCCCCCTCCCGTTAGAGCCTTTCATCCGTTGACTCACCACACACTGCTGAGCACCTGCTGTCCCCAGCCCTGCTCGAGGCACTGGGATATGACAATGAACAGACAGAGGTCCTTGGTCTCCGTCAAAGGGCAGAGAAGACTCAGAGGATTCCCTTGGTTAGGACAGAGAGAGTCAGCCCGACCCGGCACTGACATGGCTCACACCCCGTCATGGCTTGCTGTGTGGCCCTGGGTCAGTCACCCACTGAGCGATCCATCGGTGGCCCTGAGACAAAGGAGAAGGCAGGGCTGGGTGGCTCAGTGGTGAGTTCACGGTCACCCAGCCAAACAGCTGGCAGGGGTGGAGCTGCCCCTCCCACCCCCAGCTCCTGGTGTGATGGCCCTTCACACCACACCAAGGTCACACTTGCCCCAGCTCTGCAGACCCCACAGCACGCGCAAGGCAGGCAGTGGGCGCCAGAGGCTGGAAGGGCACAGCCAACCCGGCCACTTCCGGGGTCCCCAATCAGGCTGCACCGTGGGGACCCTGCTGAGGTGGGGCAGGGCTGCGGCCAGTGCTCATGGGGGATGGGATATTTTCCTCTGTCCAGAAATAGCAGCCTGTTATCCTGAGGTAGCTGGGAAGGAGGGGCTCCAGAACGTTCTGCCTGACCTTGCTGAGTCCTTGCTGCACGCCCAGGCCCATGGGGGGCTGCAGTCCTTTCTCAGGGCCCAGAGATTGGAGCCTTCGTTCCCAGGTTTAATCACAGTGATAATGGGGGGCCGGGCGTTTTCCCCTCTCCTGAAACTTTTCAATTCATTGAACTGTTCAATTAACTCCACAAAAGGAAATGTGGAAAAATGACGGCAAATTGAACTTGACATTATCATTAAAATAAACAGAGCACTGCAGGCCTGAAAGGCTGGCAGGAGATAATCCACACACGACAGCCACGTGCTGGCTCCTTCCTGCTCAGCGGGGCCGGGCTGCCCTCCTGCCCTGAGCCACAAGGCAAGTCACCAATCATGCTCCCGGGACTCGTGACTCGAGAGCAAGGCCCTTCCCCCGGAACCCATCACTGCGGTCCCCTGAATGTGACCAAGGGAGGGGAGGGCAGTGCCTGGCTGCAGGTCACCTCTGCTAAGAGGCCACCACCTCCGGGTGTCTGTCCTTCCCCAGGCCTCCCTCCAGATGCCACCAAGCAGGGACGTCAGCCTGGGGGACCGGCCCCGGCTGCACCTGAGAGTCACCTGGAGCGCTTCTGAAATCCCAGAGGCGCTACTGTACCCCAGACCGCGTGCACGGGAGCCTGTGGGAGGGGCTCGAGCACCCAGATTCTAGCCCAGAACTGGCCGAGGGAGTCCACTGTGCTGCCCAGGTGGGCCCAGGGTCGGGGTGATTTCCAGGGTCCCTTCAACCTACAGGACTCAATCTGAGGAACTGGGGCGTGGGAAGGCCCATCAGTCAGCGGTCCCCACACGGGCTGGCGCGTTGGGATCACCTGGAACTCTGAAACGATGTCCATGCCTGCGCCCACACCCCAAGGTGTGACTCATGGGCCTGGGGTCCCGCTGGGGCTCTGGAGAGTGCTCAGTCCCGAGGGGCTTCTCCTAGTTAGGCAGGGCTGGAAGCCAGCACCTTGGGTGACCATTTCCCTTGGCCAACGGGGAAGCCAGCTTCCCAGGAGCCTCCACCCCTCAAACGTGTGGGTCCCGTGCTACACGGGGGTGCTCCAGCATGTTCAGCTTAGGCCGAGGCACGGGCAATGCAAAACATATTGTGTATTTTTCTATTGTCTTTGCAATGTTCAAAAACCCCAAAATAAAAACAGTCCACGGTGGCTCTGAAGCAGGGACTCTTGACCTGATGTCATGTTGGTATGGTGTGGGAACTTCTGACAGTAAGGACGCCCAGGCCCCGCCGACTGTAGGGTCCATAGGAATTCATGTTCTAGGGGAGGTCTGGACTCGGCATTTTGTTACAACTTTCCAGGTGATTCCAACATGCGGCCAAGTAAAGAGCCACCCAGCTGGAGTCAAGGTTCTCAGACCCCAGCGCCCATCAGCGTCACCAGGAGAGAGCATTTAGAGCACAGATTTGCAAGCCCCCTGCAGCTGCTGGCTGCGGCCTAACAAGCTCCCCGGGGATGCGAAGGCTGCCGGTCTCTGACCTTGCAGTCGGTCGAGACTCACTGGGCTCACACTTTCATGGGCCCAGGTCCCAGCTGTTTAAAATTCTTCTCAAAGTTAACTTGGTGCTAGGCAATTCGGGCCTAAGGTCTGACTTCAGAATGGCCTGGCACCTGTGTCTCCACCCCTTAGCCAGATACCCAGGCGGCTTCTCCTCACCTCTGAGAGGCAGGAAGAGAGACTACGGAAGGTGTGACCAGGGAGCAGGTGAGAAAGACACCTTCCCTCCGTCGCTCCCCCACGAAGGGGGCCTGAAAAGCCCTCCAGAAATCACTCCCTCTTGGAGGAGACTCATAATTACCCAGTGATCACAGCACCATTCATTCTGCCCTAAAATTAATACATCACGTTGAGAACGATATCGCACTAATTTATCACAAGATTTATGAAACTTGCACTTTTTCTAATGAGATTTATGCAAATGCCGCTCTTGCCACTGTTTGTGTTTTTGAAAGTTTCGACAGGGAAGTGAGGGTCCAGGCAGGTCCAGGTCAGGGTGGAGCCAAGTGTGAGCCATGGGAGGCACCCAGGACACAGCTTAAAGTGCCCTCCCTCTCGGTGCTGTCCCAGTGCTTGCACAAGTCTGAGGGCCTCTCCTGAACTTCTGTGCCCTGGGCCTCTTGCTTGTCTTACCTTAGTTCTGGCTTTGCCACCATTTACTGAGCATCTACTACGTGGCAGGCACTCTGTTATGTATTCTGCATGAATAAGTTATTTACTATTTACCCTAAACATGCAAGGATGTATTCCTACACTCAAGTGAGGAGCATGGGTCTCGGAGAGGTTTGGCAATCAGCCCCATATCACACACCAGACAGAGGTGGAATCGGGATTCAACGGTCAGCCAGGACCCTCTGATCCTCACGGCCATGTTCTTATCCAGTTCCAGCCCCAGTGATTGACAGAAGCCCTTTCCTTCTGTTGGAGGTTTGTGACACTCCATGTATCAAAGGGTCACATCTCACACTTTCAAGTATCTGGAAGATAGACTAAGCCTGGGAAATTGTCCCCAAAGGACTTTGAGTAGCTAAAACTCTTGGCACAAAATCTGTGCACTAAGTTTCAAACCCATTATGGAAAAAAGGGGCGTGGCGTGGCCTTGGGAGCCTATTTACTTTCACTTTGCAGATGATGAAAATGAGGTGGGTCCTCTGTTGTTCGGATCCCTAGCGACCCTGAGCAGGTAGGGGACAAGAGCAGGAAGACACAAAGGCCGCTCCCGCTGCCCGCCAATGGGAAAGGTCAAAACTTCCCTGAGAAGTGCGTGCCTGTTCCAGACCCTTCTCCAGTCAGCGACAATGCATCATCGTCCAAGGCCTCTCAGGTGACGTGTTCAATGATGTGCCGAGAAGGGGCTGAGCGATGAGTCGCCCCTGTGCAGGAAGGCAGGTACATACATAATGGATCTCATGAATATTCCATGCGAGTCATTATAATTAAAAAAAGATTTCGTGCTTAAAGGAATGCTTCCCAAAGTGTATTTCACGAATCATTAATTCCCTGGGAGGCCAACGGGTACTCCGTGAAACAGCGCAGGGAAGGCTGCGTGTGTCGGGAGAGGAGCCGAGGAGCCGGGGCAGGCTTCTTTCCCGCAGCATGTCAGAGCCTCGAGGCCGCTGATGTGGCAGCTGCATGGTGGGTGGGGGATTCGGCTCGGCCCGGATTTATTAGGTCAAGAAATCCTTTTGCTGGGGCTGGGGATGTGGCTCAAGCGGTAGCGCGCTCGCCTGGCATGCGTGCGGCCCGGGTTCGATCCTCAGCACCACATACAAAGATGTTGTGTCTGCCGAAAACTAAAAAATAAATATTAAAAAAAAAAAAGAAAGAAATCCTTTTGCAGGGCACCGTGGTGCAGGCCTGTCATCCCAGCAGCTCTGGAGGCTGAGGCAGGAGGATCATAATTTCAAAGCCAGCCTCGACTTAGCGAGGCCCTAAGCAACTCAGCAAGACCCTGTCTCTAAATAAAACATAAAAAGGGTTGGGGAGGGGGCTTCAGTGGTTAAGCACCCCTGGGTTCAGTCCCTGCTTTTTTTTTTTAATCCTTTCATCCAAGAGCATCTCAAAGGACACGAGTGGATGAGGAAGCAGTCAATGGGGAAGCCTTGGGCAGGAGCTGGCCTGGCTATTCTTACCTGGGCATCTCTTTTCTGGGGCGGGGGGTGGGGGGTGGATAAATGGACGAGAAGGTGAACAAAGGAATAAAGAAGCACCTCCGAGGTGCAGAGCAGAAACTCAGGCACCAGGGACACAGGGACGCGGGGGCGCAGGGACGCAGGGGCGCAAAGCCAGAGGGTGCTCTTGGGTGACTCCAGCGTCTCCCTGCCAGGCCATCAGTTCCTGTTCCCGAGACCCGGGCCTCCTTAGCCCGGAGGCAGGTGGGGGCATCTGTGCCCAACACCCAAGACCTGGAAAACACTCTCCTGGCTACTGATTCCAGGTCGTCCCCAGGCCCCGACGCAGCCGCACACCCTTCTCCGCAGATGAAGAAACCGTGGACGGGCGCAGGGCAGCCCGCTTCTCCTCCGGCCTGTCTGGGCAAGGCGCCCACCTCACGGGCCCTGCTCCTGCCTGGGACGCTATGGCCAGGCTCAAGCCGGGAAACGCCAGAGGGGCTCTTCGTAAATCTGTGACAATCCAAAGAGACTCCCAACCCACACAGTGGACTTCAACCAGCTGCCACACTGAGCCCCAGCTAGCCGCTGTCCCCTGCTCTGCGTCTCCCACCTGACTCTGAGCACTCTGAGGGCGGTTAGGGTGACCCTGGTCCCTGTCACAGATAAATGGAAAGATGCCGGCCGCAGACAGACCCTGGGACAGTGTCTACCAATCAAAGAGCCATTGAATGATGGATGGATCACTGAGCAGGCCCAGGGCAACGGAGTCCCAGGGTGTGCAGAGCGCGGTCCTCGTAATGCTAAAAGCCACACCAAGACCTCTATCCCCAGACCCCACTGAGCACACCCAACGAGCAGCTGCTGTTCTTCTCTGAAGAGCAGAGAAAAGAAGGCAAGCAACAGCACTCTGAGTCCCAGCGTGCCTGGTGTCTGGCTCACTGGGATGGCCGTCCTTTGACTGCACAGTTTTGAGGTCTTTAAAAAAAATTTTTTTTGGTACTGGGGATTGAACCCAGGGGCACTCGACCATTGAGTCACATCCCAGCCCTTTTAAAAATATTTTATTTAGAGACAGGGTCTCGCTGAGTTGCTTAGGGCCTTGCTAAATTGCTGAGGCTGGCTTTGAACTCACGATCCTCCTGCCTCAGCCTCCCGAGCTGCAGGGATGACAGGCGTGTGCCACATAGCGCCTGACATGGGTGTTTAGTTTTTAATTAGGCAGAGGAAATCTTCTGGAATCCTCTCCCTTTGGAATTCGTCTCATCCTTGCCGTTCCACACAAAGCTGGAAGCTCTCAGGTCCCATGTCCAAGAAATGGTGGCCCTGGGAACGTGGAGGCAGGCACAGGTGAAGGGCTGTGGGTGTCCTCAGAGTCCCTTTGCCTGTCCTGAGCCCGGGAACTGCTCAGAGATGGCCCCACATCCACATGCGTCCCCCAGGGGTCTCAGCCCCTGGTCCCCTGAACATGAAAGGGAATTTGCTCCCAGATGCAGGGGGCAGGGCTCTCGGCACAGGATGCTCTTTGCCCTCTGGGTCCATCTTTCCTGTTAGGTCATTTCCTGAAACCTGATGGTGTTCTGAGAGACCTAGAAAGGAGGGTGGGAGAAGTGTCCTTCATCCTCCTGTGGGTCCCTCTGTCCTTCACAGCAAGTAGAGTCTGGGACAGGGTGGCCAGTGCTCCACGTCCTCACAAGAGCAGGCTCAGAGGGCACAGCAGGAAGCCAGCGACAATCTCCTCCCACCCATTGGGCACGTGCGGGAAGCGCTGGCCATTCACACTCTCCGTTCTCTGGCCATGTGCTGCCCTTACCATGTTGAGATGCAGCAAGAAGGTCCCTGCCAGAGGCAGCCCCTTGATCTTTCACTCCCCAGCCTCCAGAACTGGGAGAAATAAATTTCTTCTCCTTATAAAGTACCTGGTCTCAGGTATTCTGTTATAGCAACACAAAACAAACTATGGTGGTGAGTAACCTTGGGCAAATTACTTTGCCTCTACATGCCTCAGTTTGATTTAGCTTTTTTGCTGCTGTGACTAAAGGACCCAACCAGAACAACTTTAGAGGAGGAAAAGTTTATTTGAGGGCTCACAGTTTCAGAGGTCCCAATCCATAGATAGCCAGCTTTGTCCCTCAGGTCTCCAGGTGAGACAGAACAAGGTGGCAGAAGACTGTGGCAGAGGGAAGCGGCTCACAGGGTGATCAGGAAGCAGAGAGAGGTCTCCACCTGCCGGATACAGATATATCCCCAAAGCCACGCCCCAGTGCCCACCTCCTCCAGCCACACCCCACCTACCCTCAGTCACCCCTCAATTAATCCCATCAGGTGATCCATTTGCTGATTAGATTAAGGCTCTTGGAACCCGATCATTTCTTCCGTGAACCTTTTTGCATGGTCTCACCCAGGAGCTTTGGGGGACACCTCCCCTCTCAACCATAATAGCTTCCCAACCTGTAAAACGGGACGCAGGGTCTCTCCGAGCTTGCTGTCAGGGTCTGACTCTACAGACATGCGCAGTAAACGCTGGATGATGGTATCACTCCGTGGTAATTTACAGAGACCTCGTGGTTGCTCGTTCTGAGCCAGGCCCTGGCTGTCCTGCGAGCCTCGTCCTTGTCGCCCCGGCTGAGCTGGCAACTGTCAGTTAGCTTTGGGAAGCTCCGCAGCCTCTTGGGGCCTCCGTGACAGGGTGAGGGCCGCCCTCATGCCCTGCAGTCCCCTGCTCCTCAGTTAACATTTCTGGAGGGTCCATCTTGTGGCCTCAGTAGGTGGCAGGCTCAAGGCCAGGCAGTGAGGGTCAGCAACAGTCCCAATGCAAACAGCAAGAGTAGCCCCCCACAACAGGCCACCACCGAACAGCCCGAGCATCGGCCAACACCCAGGAACCAAGCCTTTGAGCTCAAGGACGTTTTCAAATGTATTGAAGAGCTAAACGGGTGGACAAGAAAGGGGAGGAACCGCAGGCAGAGACCTAGTGACAGAGGAACCCAGGAGGGCGGCTGCTGGCTGAACCAGGGGAGCCTGGCTTTTCATTTTTGCAGCCTCAGGGCTCAGAAAAGAGAAGGCCCTGGGCCTGCCCTCGTGCCCCCAGGTAGGAAGTGCACCAGAAAGAGCCCCTGTCCAGCAAGGCCCCAAGGAACCACGCCCTGTTGTGAGGGTGAGCCCAAAATAAATGTACACCCCTAGGCAAAAAACGGGAGTCTGAGAGAGAAAGAAATGACCTCACTGCCACTGTCTGAATGGAGAGAGGACGGCTGTAAAGGACCTCACGAGGGTCCCTGGGCATTTGTGCCTGGGTTCTCCTGGTCTGGGTGCCAGAGATCCTGGAGTGAAGAATTCAACTTACAGTGGCTCCCCACGAGCTGGGAACTTAAGTGCTTAACACAAACACAAATCCTCCCTGAGGAGCTCACTTTTAGTCCAGGATTAAAAGAATCCCTCTCCCCACCCACCAAAGGAGTAGTGAAAACTCTCAATCTCTCTCAATCTCTCTCTCTCTCTCTCTCTCTCTCTCTCTCTCTCTCTCTCTCTCTTTCTCTCTCTCTCTCACACACACACACAAAACAAAATACCATGGATGAAATTTTGAAGAAAAATACGCTAAGCAATCCTCAAATGCTTCAGGTGCTGGAATTACCAGGTATAGAGTAGAAAATATGTTTACTAGATCTCAACAAATCCTAAAAGAGAGTCTTGTAAACATGAGTGAAAAATAAGGGATTTTTGTTGTTACTGGGGACTGAACTCATGGCCACTCAACCACTGAGCCACCTCCCCAGCCCTATTTTGTATTTTATTTAGAGACAGGGTCTCACTGAGTTCCTTAGTGCCTCACTTTTGCTGAGGCTGGCTTTGAACTCGTGATCCTCCTGCCTCAGCCTCCCATGCTGCTGGGATTACAGGCATGAGCCACCTTGCTCAGCCAGGGAAATTTTCTAAAGGGGTTAAGTGGAGCTCCTAGAAATCAAAATGCAATAATCAGAGTTTTAAATGTGTTGGTCTTACAGGGGAGTAGACATGGCTAAAAAGAGAATTAGTAAACTAGAATACAAAATTGAAGAAATTTTCTAGAACACAGCTCAGTGGGTCAAAGATGGAAAATATAATGGAGAGGTCAATAAGGATAAGATTGAAAGGTCTAGCTCCCAATCAACTGAGATTCAAGAAGCAAATAATGGGGCAGAAGCAACATTTGAAGTGACAGTAGCTGAAAATGTTCCAAAACTGATCAGAAACTCCACAGATTCAGGAAGCCCAACGAAACCCAAGCAAGAGAAATTCATACCTAGGCAGATCTTGGCAAAACTGCAGAACAACAGAGAAAAATAGAATATTCTAAAAGCAACCAGAGAAGAAAAACAGACTAGTTTCAAGGAACAGCATCAAAACCAGAAACATCAAAACCAGAAGCTAATTTCTCAATGACAACCACTGATCCCAGAGTCAACAAACTCATATCTTCAAGGCAGCGAGAGAAAAGTAAATGCCACACTGGAATTCTATACCTAGCAAAAATATCTTTCAAGAACAAGAAGGAAAGAAAGACATGTTTTGGTTATTTAACTAGTCTCAAGTCACAAGCTCCATGTTGCTGGGGGTCAGGCAGGCATCCCTGTCACCCCAGCAGCTCAGGAGGCTGAGGCAGGAGGAGCACGAGTTCAAAGTCAGCCTCAAAAACTTAGTAAGGCCCTAAGCAATTTAGTGAAACCCTGTCTCTAAATAAAATATTAAAAGGGCTGAGGTGTGGCTCAGAGGTTAAGCATCCCTGGTACCAAAAAAAAAAGAAAAGGAAGAAAGTTTGGTGAGGACTTTGATTCACTGAAGTGTCAGTGAGGACGGTGCAGGGCTCTTGCCTCCCGTCCAGAGTGGGCACTCTTCTGGGTTCAGGCACATGGTTGCTAACCAACAAAAACTGTAAATGCATGTTTTGATAGAGAAGGAGAAAGGTGGTCAGGGCAGCGCTAGGGAGCTCTGCCACCAAACCCTGAAGACCCCGGGTCACTCAGCACTGACAGGCAGCCTGGTGCCTGGGTGGAAGGGTCCCCAGCTTTTGCTCTGAGAACTGTACCCAACTCACGGCATCCTCTATGCAGAAGCCTCCTGGGATGCCCTGCACCTCCTTTCTTCTAGTAAGCGATTTATCCCTCCGCATGTCCACAGGGCATCTCCTAGGGGTGGGGTGGGGTGGGGGAAGCCTTCCGTCCCCTGCCCCCAAGTTCCCCGTCTCAGGGGTGACCGTCTGTGGTCCATCTCTCCAATCCCCTGGGGGTTTGATCCTAGCCCAGAGCTGGGCTCCCTGCAGGGCATGGATTTCATGGAGTTGGCCACCAGTGGACAGTCATGGGTCCCCAGAAAGATGCGGAGAGGGGCAGGTACAATGGCCTGGGGAATGCAGGTGCCCCTGCATTATGCATGTGACCAAGGACGCTCCCCACACTGGCTCTGGAGGATGTGTTCTGCAAGGCCTGGGGCGGGGTGTGCAAGTGATCCCAGAGAACACTACTAAACACAAGGAGGAGGAGGGCTTATGCACAGTCAGGATGAGGACAGGACCTCTCAGGTGTCACCAGGATGGGGCCTGGGGGCAGGGAAGTGAGCTCTAACTGAACAATCCCACCAGGAATCACGTCATGGCAGAAGTGGGGAGCGAGAGACCCCACCCCACCCAAAGAGATGACTTCTTCTTTTCAAACTTCTTTGTGTTTCTAGTAATTATCAGATTTATTTTAATTTTATTAAATATTAATTTACATCATTCAAAGTTCCAAAGGTGCAACCCCGGCCCCAGTCTTCCCTTGCAAGAGCCACGGTGGGCAGCTTCTTGGGCATCTCCCCAGAGACAGGCCTAAGCTGTGCACCCACACGCACACATATTTATGTCCACTTTATTCCTCTTTTTAAAATTACAAGTGGAAGTCCCCTGTCCTGCGCTGGGCTTAGATCTCTGGCAGATACCGGAAATGACATGGGGATGAACTTGGGCTTGGAGGATCAGCGGGAGGCTGGAGTGTGGGGAGGAGAGAGGACTGTCCCGTGGGGGCAGCTGTCCTAGGTCCACCCTGGGGAGGTCTGGGTGGGGGTTGCTTATGCCAACAAGAGGACCCAGAGCCCAGGCCTTGCCCAAGGCTGTGCCTCCCCAGAGGCGGCCTGTGTCCACTGCGGGGTTGAAGGGAGGGTACAATGGCCTGGCCCTCGCCTCCATGGGGACCCCCTCAGAGTGTCCCTCAGCACCCGGCTGCACCCCTTGCTGCTGGCACCCGCCTCCTGCACACAGACCCCACCCCAGGCTCTGTTTCTAGAGAAACTGGCCCCAGGCAACGAGAAGTGTCCAAGGGAGGGAGGGCTGGCGTTGGCATGCCAGGTTCAAGTCCAGCTGCACTCCGGCCGACTGTGGGACCGTGACTTTGTCCTGAGTTCCTTCTACATATGAAACAGGGCCCATCTGTCCTATCCTGTTGGAGGCCTGGTGTGAGGTGTCATGAAGGAAAACTTGGGGAGACAGGGAAAGCCACATTACCTACAGCTGAGCTCCTGCCATCTCTCCAGTCACAATCCTCCTACCTCTGCTCTAGATTGGCAGGGGCAGCTGACCCCTCCCCCATCCCCAGCCCCCCAGCTGAAGGCCCACCTCTTCCAGGAAGCCTTCATGGATTGCCACACCTCTCCCTCCTCTCTCCTCGGCCCTCTCTGAAGTGTCTCTACCAAATAATCTATCAATTTCAGTGATTTGCACCAAAATATCCCTAGAGACAGAGAAGGGGATTTGTATCTCTGGAAATGGAGGGCCTAAGGAAGCAGACCCCAAAGATGCAGTTGATTCACAGTCCTGTGTTTAATATTTTATTCATTTGCATCTTCATTCGCTTATTCAATAAATTCTCCCTGAGCGTCTTCACAGCAGGACTGGCGAGGCTCCGGTGTGTAAGGAGCTGAGCGTCCAGTGGCCTGAAAACCGAGGCCAACCCTTCCTTCTACTCCACCACACAGTCAGGATTGACTTCAATATAATGGTTTCCTCCATCCCATTATCCAATGCAGTTGGGCCTCCAGGGAGGGAGGTCAGCTTGTCTGTGGCTTCTCGGGTGCCCTCTGGGTCCGTGTATCCCAGGGTGAGAAGCCAAGGTGGGACACTGCCATGCAGTCAGAGCATCCGAGGACCATGTCTGCCCAGCACCCGGGCCACCCCGGGCCCACCTGCTGAGCTGCCTGTACAACCCCACTGTTCAGACAGTCAGTGCAGGACCCCAGGCCCCAGCGAGGGGGGACAGCTCCCGGCCTCGGAGCTGAGTTCTGATGTGGCCAAAGCAGGTGAGCATCCCGCACAGCTTGGCCGGTGCCAGCCAATGAGAAGACGGGGGGGCTGTGGAGCAAGGGGGTGCCTTCCCGGAGGAAAAGCTTTGGGCTCCTCCTCCCTGCTCCTGACTGAGGTGACAGCCTGAGGACAAAAGGTCACCACAGGAGGGACGTGAAAGGGGCAGAGCCAGGTCCCTGATGCTGTCACTCACGCAGCACAGCAGCTCACTCCCGCCACTGCCAGCCAGTCTCCGGGGACTTGCACCCAAGGACACTCTCAGCAGCTCACTCTCTGGAGTGTGCGTGATCTTTTGTGTAAAAGAAAAGAAAGCCCTGTTGTTGCAGCCCGGAAGTCAACCCATGCCTGTGAGAAGGTCAAGGCCTGGTCCTAAAGGGGCCACAGCCCCTGAGGGAGAAGAGAAGGGAACCCCCAACCCGACAGCCCAGAGACCGGAAGCCTCCAGCGGCAACTATACTTAACTGGAAAGACCCAAGACACAGGCCTCAGAAGGCCAGAATCAAGACAGAGAAGCCGACATCACTGCTAACGTCCAGGGTGACACGCTGGGTGGCCCAAAGTCGTCCCCAAAGTCAACCAGCCCAGCAGGGCCCGGCTCTGCCCCCGGCCTCCCTGCCTGTGCTCTGCTGACCTTCACCAAGGAGCTGGCGGAGGGGCACCCCACCAGCCCCAGCCCAGAGCGCCTTGCCGCCCCCACCCTGGCCAAGTCCTGCCCGTCCTGAGGCTGGGACGGTGAGCCTCTCCAGGCCTCCTGCTCACTGCCTCCTCTCTCCGCTCCCTGAGGAGATGGAGGAGGACAGAGGAAGGTACTTGGCAGGTGTCTTGCCAGCACCTCGGCCCCGTCTGCTTATCTGCGTCCCTGCCACCTCGCCACGGCAAATTGCTTGTTGATGAATGAGGCTATTTAAGAACGAGTGATGCTGGCATCACAGTTATTAATGAGGACGACGTGGGGAGATGTTTAAGAGCGACCCGACTGTTCCCCTTCCTCCCACCTGTGAGTAATGGCCCCGCGGTGCTCGGCCCTGGCCCTCACCTCCAGGACCAGGCCCTGGGACCCGGCGGCCACAGGAGGTGTGGGACAGCAGAGGACCCCAGGACTGGAATTGCACAGGAGCATCCAGACAGGGAGGACGTCAGAGCATGCGTGAGAGGGCATGCGTGTGCATGTGTGTACACGCGTGTGCATGTGCGTGCTCAGGAAGCGAGTGTGGAAACACACACAACAGGTGTGCGTATGTCAACCAAGTGATCCGGTCCTCGAGGTGGAACTTAAGCTCTGCATCTCGGCGTCCTCACTGTGGAATGGCCTGGCACAGGACCCTTGAGCGTCTCATGGGCTAGTCCCCAGGACAGGCCGAGCCAGCAGGTCCCAGGCCCAGGGAAGGTCCCGAGTGGAACCCTGGGGACGCTCCCTCTCCCACTGCGGCGTTCCTGGGGCAACTACCCGTGGAGCCAGCGCTGGGGAGAAGGTGCCAGAGTGGAAGGAGGGAGCAGGCCCCTGCTGGTCCCTGAGGGATGCTGGGAACGGAGCAGGGAGACTGGCGGGTTGGGGAGCAGGACTGGGCAGGGCTGAGAACCAGCGGGGACACACAGGAAGAGCCAATGCCAACGTCCTGAAACACCACGGAGGAGTGGCAAAGAGTGGCCGCGCCGGGCACGCCCCACGCTGGTGCCCTGGTGCCCTCGACACGCTCCCCAGGGAGCTCAAACCACCCCTGCAGAGGGTCTGTGCAGCCCACAGCCAGGCCCCGGCTGGGAAGGCGAGTACGCATGTCACCCGTCGCCCACAGAGGCTGAGCGTGATCTTGGTGGCTGAGCAGGGCATGACCTGCCAGCGTGGCGTCCCACGCCCTGAGGCTCCCCTGCACGGAGGGAGCTCCTCAGAAAGCAAAGCCCTGTGGGCTCTGAGCAGTGGCTGAGGGGTGCTTTAAGGCCAGGCCCCTGGGTCCATCCACATTCAGCAGCAGGAGGGACCTCAGAACAGCGTGTCCACGTCCTCTGCAAAACTGTAGTTGAAGAGGCGGTCAGCTCCGTGTCCTTTGTGCTACGACCACGTGATCGATTCCTGCCCGAGATGCACGTCCAGGGACAAGAACTGCCCCCATGGATGACCGGGCACCCCCCCCCATTGCCGGGAGCTCGGCAGCGTGACTCCCTTTTGGATTTAACTGTCAGAAAACTTAGGGCCAAACGCAAAGCCCCCGTGTTGTAATCTGCCCAATGCAGGCACCTGGCGCCACCTAAGTCCCTCTGCCTCGGGGCACATGGCGCTTTACCCTCCCGCGTCTCTAGGTGTGCGGGGCTCTTCCTGCTAAGCCCAGGTCTTCTTGGAGGTGAGAGACCCAGAATCAACGACAGGCCAGCAGCATCGCCAGGACCCCAGGCCTCGGAACCTGGCCTGCAGCACAATCCTTTTGGGGCCCTGAGCACAGGAGACACCCCTCCAGTGCCCCGCGGGGTGGAGGAGGTGACTCTTCCTCGCCTGTGGGGTTTGTATCCTGGCCACGGCTGTGTGCCAAGGCCTAGGGGACAGGAGGCTTCCCGAGTAGATGGAAATTTTCATCATCAGCTTTAAAGTAGTCCTGTCACCGAGAGGAGAGGGCAGTCTCTGTCTGGGGAAGGGGTCCAGGCAGGTGGGGAGGGGTAGACCTGCAAGGGACCTGGGATCCAGGTCCTTCATGTGGGGTCTCTACTGTGGGGGCTCAATGCTGGAGAGAGAGAAAAACACAGGAGAAAGAAGGGGGAGGGAGGGGGAGAAGTGGGGGGGGAGAGAGTTTACCTGGGGGAGGACGAGGAGGGCTGTGGCAGTGGCCCTCATGCCGGGAAGGCTGCTGAGAGGAGGCCACGGGTGTGGGGGACACACAGAATGGGGACAGTCAGGACATGGACCCCTCATGGAGGGAGGGCCAGAAGAGGGCTCCACTCTTCTGCAGGAGGGAACCCAAGCCCTCCAGACACCACACAGCACGAGCTGACCTCAGCTGGCAGGGATGCGTTCACCCCTCGTGGGCAAGGGGACCCAGGCGGTGCCAAGCTCAACACTGGCTCACGGGTCCTACGGGGCCGCCTCCCAAGGCTCAGCTCAGAGTCGGAGAATGAGCGAAGCCCCCGGCCCGATGCGTGGCCCGCGGCAGAACTGCAGAGGAGAAGCCAACCCCAGAAGTCCTTTGTCCCCCCAGCAACTGTCCAGCTGCCCAGTTTTAAAAGCGTCCCTCCCTGGCCCCTGTCCAAACTGCTGAGTGGCACCAGAAGCACGTGACAGCTCAGGGCCTGATTCAGGGCGCTGGGGACCCTAGTGACCCGGGTTTATCTGACTTCAACACCAAGAAGAGACGCTACCGGACACTCCCTCCAGCCCCTTCCTCTTCCCTGGGGCCTCGTGAGAGCTTCTGTGCCCTAAAACATGCGGCCTCCTTCCCCGTCCCCTGGCTCCCGAGGCTGCCAGCCAAAGACCTGTCTCAGGTAAGAACCCCGAGAAGAGCTTCCCCTCCACTCATTCGGTCCACGGCTGCGCAGCCTCGGGGCAGAGGGCTCTCTCCCGGGTGCGCGTCTGTGTCTGCCTAGCCGAGTGCCACCCAGATCGTCAGGGAAGACACAGACTCTGGTTTGGGCCTAGGTTTGCAGTGCCTGAGGACTGGCCAGGCCTCCAAGACATGGGGACATCCACAGGTGGAGCTCTGGGAAAGGGGACGCTGGGGGTGGGGCTCGTTGGGGATCTCCAACAGGGAGGGGGAAGCCGTGGGAGAGGCGAGGTCGGGGAGAAGCTGTGGAGGACGCAGGGAAGGAGGCTGAAGATGGAGGCCCGAGAAGAGCCCACAGTGAAGGCCAGGAAGAGCGTCAGAGGCAGGAGGGGAGCCCTGGGGGACAGGGCCGAGAGCAGGTGGGTCGGCCTGCGGGACCCTGCGGGAGGTCAGGGAGCAGACGCTGAGGACGGCTCCCTGTGGGACCTCACTCAAGGTCGAGAACACAGCAGACCCAGTGTTCCCAGTGCTGTCTGCCCAGGCGTCCCCCCACGGTCCTCTCTGAGGATGTCCTCGCACTACAGGAGTCTGGAGAGGCCGGGGACAGGGCGTCCAGGGGAGCTGTCAGTGGGCAAGGGAGGGGCAGCCTGGAGCCCTGGCAGGGATCTGAATGCCCTTCTGTCTTCGTGATATATTCCACAGTGAAAAATAAAATAAAAATAAGACGTTTCAAAAAGAGCAAAAGGGACGAGGCCCAGCAGAAAATCCCCCTCCAAGCCTCCTGCTGTTCCCGTCCGCTGTCCCCTCAGCCAAGTCAGAGGATTTCCATTTGTACCTGGAGGGTCCCTTCCAGCTCCAACTCTTTGCAGAGAACCCTAAGAGCACATCAGAGTGGGGCTCCATTTCCCCCTTTCTTGACTTCCTATCCAGTCACCTGCTGTGTGACCCTGAGCACATCCCTTCCCTCTCTGGGCCCTGGATTCCTTAGTGCAGTGACAGGACCAGAGATACCCAAATCCCCTTCCAGACACAAGTCTCAGATCCTCACAGATCACCCACTTGATTTTTCTGGGTTCAAAATGAGCAAAGAGCAGAGACACAAGTTCCACGTGCATGTGTGTGTGTGTGTGTGTGTGTGTGTGTGTATGTGCACACGTGCATGCTCCTACATACATGTGCATGGTGTGTGCACCCCGTACTAAAGACCTGGCCACCATCTCTGGCAACCCACGTGGTTCATGTGACCAGAAGGAAAGTGCTGCTTGCACGTCCCTCCCGCCTGTGTGCTGTGTGTCTGTGTGTCATGCTCAGCTTCTGTCAGCAAGGTCTGAAAGCCACTGGGGAGGGAGGAGCTCAGAATGGACACCAGAGGGATGAAGGGCCTTCAAGGTCATCTAGAAAGTTCTCATTTCAGCCAGATGTGGTGGTGCACACCTGCAATTCCAGCAACTCAGGAGGCTGAGGCAGGAGGATCGCCAGTTCAAGGCCAGCCTCAGTAACTTAGCAAGGCCCTAAGCAACTTAGAAAGACCCTGCCTCTAAATAAAAAATAAAAAGGGCTGGGGATGGGGCTCAGGGGTTAAACGCTCCTGGAGTCAATCTTGATGCAAAAAAAAAAAAAGTTCTCATTTCAAAGTATGGAAACTAAAGCCCAGAGAGGCTAGCCACCCTGCCCAGGTCACACAGCAGGTTGGCAATGAGCACAGCCAACCCCAGGCTCCCACTTGAAAGCTGACCCCCCCCCCATCAAGCCACCTCCAGGCTTCGGACCCCAGCACAGAGCCAAGGTCTATTCCCTCCCATTCCAGCCTCTGTCCCAAGCCCAAGCCCCCACCCCGGCCTGCTGCAGTCCTTCACCCCAGCTGTGCTGGCCAGCGGTGCCTGCTGTCTCCTTCATGCCCCCACCCCACCTGCCACCCTCCCAGGCAAATCCAGCAGGGGTGGGGGCGGGGGCCCGCGGGTGACGGATGGGCCATGCAGTGTTTTCGCTTGTCACACGGGCATACAGAATGACAGACCTTGGGAACGGGCATTAATACCAAAGATTTATAGTCAAATCTGTCACGCCTGAAGGCACTGCCCCCAAACTTGGCTCGGCCTGAAGGTCGCTTTTCCGAGGTGATAAGTGCAAGAAAGATGTCCTCACCCGCCCTCCGGGGCCCTCCCCGCGCGGGAGCCAAGAGCCCAGGCAGAGAGAAGCAGCAGGAATGGCAGGACTCCCGCAAAGGAGCAGAGAGGCCACCTGCTCTGCTGCGCCGCTCCCTGCCCCCCACTGCCCACCGCCACCCTCAAACAGGCGCCAGGAGGGTGCTCCTGGGGATGCCCCTGGAGCCCGAGGGCTAAGCCCCGTGATGTCCTCTCTGCACTGGGGTCACCAGGAGAGGAAGTCCCGGCCCAGGCAAAGGGACCGTGTCCCCTGGGGGCACAGCTCTGATCATGTCCCACCTGAGAGCCAGAGGATGCCCCAAAGGGCCTGGGAGAAAAATAAGTCACCACCTGGTCACCCTAGGAAGGTCAGAGGCCATCCATTCACCAAATATTAGCCAGCATCCCCTAGGACCCTGGGGTGGAAGTGCTGGGAGAGGCCTCGGACATGACCACGCAATGGCCCCATTTTACAGACAGGGAAGCCAAGGTGCAGGGAGCAGAGGTAGGAATCCAGCTGTCACTTATGCGACAATGACTGGCACTGCTAGCCAGGCCTCACCCCACTGCCCACTCTGAACAAAGTCCTGTACTGGACGTAGGGACACAAGGACATTCAAGTTCTCTCAGGAAGATGGGCGTGTAGCAGAAGGTGCTGGACGGCAGCCCACAGGCCCTGAACCACAGTGGGCAAGCTTACAGCTGGCGCCCACGCTCGTCCCGCCTTCTAAGAGGTCATTTTTTAGCCGGGCGCCGTGCCGCACACCTGTAATCCCAGCCGCTCGGGCGGCTGAGGCAGGAGGATCACAAGATCAAAGCCAGCCTCAGCTGTGAGGCGCTAAGCAACTCAGTGAGACCCTGTCTCTAAATAAAATACAAAATAGGACTGGGGATGTGGCTCAGTGGTTGAGTGTCCCTGAGTTCAATCCCTGGTGCCCACCCCCCTAAAAAGAGGTTATTTTTTTCACAAGAGGAAACTGAGGCACAGACCTAATTGACCCTCACTGCCATGATCCAGGGCCACCTTCTGACCCCTCTTTCCTGGGGTCAGACAGGCCTTGTTCAGCTGTTAGATCTCAACTCTCCAAGGGGAGAAAGGCGGCTGTGGCTGAGGTGGCCCCCGAAGGCTTCCTGGAGGAGGCAGCAGAGGCCTGAGCCTCAGCAGGGACACGGTCCGTCCCAACCAGAAGGAAGCCCCCAGGCCGAGCCCCGGTTCCAGGTCTGCTCTCGGGACAGCAAGCCCCCCCTGGGGGATTCCCCGGGGCAGAGGTGGCTGGACCCCTGCAGGGCAGGCCAGCCCAGGCAGCAGGCGGTCGCAGGCTGCCCGGCAGCTGGTGTCCCCAGCCTGAGCCAGGCGGGTGGGCACGCGGCAGGTGCCAGCCGCCTGGACTCTGGAGCCTGGCCTGAGAGCGGTGCGGCTCCTGGTTATAGATGAGCTAAATTAGCTGTGACGCTCATTAGCGGCAGCTCCTAATTAGCAAGAATTAATATTGGCTTTGATAAAGACGTCGGCACCGGCTCCCAAGGCACAGGCAGCGTCGACCCTGTCAGCCCGGCTCACGACGGGGTAAGTGGAGGTGCCAGGGGACCCAGCTGGTGGCAGCAGGTCATGGGGGAGAGAGCACACCCTCCCCTGTTCACCTGACCCCCAGCCATCATTCTGCAGGGCCCCACCTCACACCGAGTGGCGCTGGGCTTCCCTAGTGACCACAGAGAGCCGCGGAGGCTGCATCTATAATAACTGTCACTGAGGCGGTGACTTTGGTGTCCCGGGAGTGATTTCACACAGATTCATACTCCCAAGAATCTGGAAAAGCATACTTCTTGAATTCCATTTCACAGATAAGGAAAACGGAGGCTCAGAGAACTCAGGTGAGTAGTCCTGCGACATCCGGGTACTAGGATTTGGACCCAGGGAGGTGGTGAACCTGGAGTCATACTTCCTGCCCTCAGTACTGTCCCTCTCCTCTGCCCCAACCCCAAAAGGCGACCTGGCGGCAGCACATCACAGCACACTGAGTGTCGGTTCCAAATCTGCACATAGTAGGGCGTCGACCAACACAAAGAAACACAGGCATAACCAGGTAACCAGGGTGCTGTGTCCCCCGTATGGCCTGTTGACTCAATTCTACATCCTCCCTCTCCACCTTGGAACACTACAGTGACCCTGCGCTTCCCTCTGGGGCCACCGAGCGAGGCACTGCTCAGAAGCTGCCCAGGGCCCTCTCCAGACTCTTCATTCAGGAACAGGCCTCTGTGGCCTGGGACACCGAGCGCACCCCGTCTTCCCAACTGGTGACCGCAGGCCTGGAGCCGGCGGCTCAGCCCAGGCCTGGATTGTGCTGTTGCCACGTGACCAGCTCTGGGCCCTGTCCCCTTGGGCCACTTGGGAGGTGACCAGCGGATGTAGCTTCCCTCCACTCCGTTGGCTGATCCCCAGCCAGGGACCCTGGGTCCCAGCCCTGGGGTAATGAGGGGAAGTAACAGATACCTCTATTTTTAATCCAAATAAAGGGGAAATGTTTGCCACCACCGAGTTTATAAAAATAACAACGCATTATTCGGGCATTAATAACAATAAAGATGTCAAACTGTCAGATAAGAAGTTAATCTCATTCTGAGCACAATTAAAGACGCTATTATCCTGCCACCTGGGGCCACTCTCGCTTTTACCACTCAGCAGGCTTGATAGATAAAGGGCCACCACCGAGCACGGGGAGTCCTCGGCACTGCCCAGCTGCCCGGCCTGCCCTGCGCCACCACCACCACGGACCTCTCTTGGTGTCCCCAGTTCAAGGACTCGGTCCCCGCTCGGCCATGGAGGGCCTGGCAGGGCCTTCAAGGCCATGGGTGAGGGCAGAGCGAGCCTTCCCCGTCAAGGACAAATGATCCTGGCCACGGTCGGCACACACTAGGGACCTGCCCTGGAGTCCCCGGCGGTCCGCGTCTGGGAAGGTCCATCAGGACCAGTAGCACAGCCCTGGGAGCTGGGAGCCGGGAGCCAGGAGTCAGCCCGAGGATGCTGGGACCCACGCCAGGGGGTGGCACCCAGAGACTCAGGGCAGGGGGAAACTGTCACCACCGGTGACACTGAAGGGACACGGAATGACGGGGTGTTAGCAGGAGCCAAAGAAAAGCACCAGAGCCACCATCCAAGGACAGAGCAGCCTCAGGAATGTCCCTCCCCCCGCCTCCAGTGTCCAGCCAGGGACGCTCGTGGGCTGGGCCTAGAGGGCAGCCAGATGAGGACCTGGGAAGGCGGCCCAGGGAGTCGCTCCTGTGGGCAGAGCAGGCCTACAGCTGGCCAAGATCAGACCCCAGGGCGGACAAGAGCAGGACTGGCCCAGGGTCCATCCTGGAATTTACCACTTCAGCCTCTTCGGAGGGCACTCCAGGTGGAGCTGTGCACGGGGTGGGGGGGACAAAACCAGGAACAGAGAGTCCCGTGGGGCCTCAAAGCAATGACTGCCCATGGAAGGAAATAAAGAGAAGCATCACCTCGGGGGACGCGCGGGAGGCGCAGGCCGTGTCACAGGCCGAGGGCAGAAATCAGACCTGGGGGAGGAAATCCAGGAGGGCTTCCTGAGGAGGCCGCTTGATATGGATGAAGGAGAAGGGAGGAGAAAGGACGTGGGCCCCGGGGGTGGCTGGGCAGGGCCCGTGGTCTAGGTACCAAGGGCTTGGGGTGGGCACGGGCCAGTGGAGGGGAGATGTCCTGCAAAGCATGCAGAGGGCGGGGCACGTGCCTGGGAAGCCCCACTGCTCAGGGGGCCGAGAGGGGGCGGATGTCTCCGGAGGCCAGAGAGGCGCAGCCGGGGCCTGAGGAGCCTCATCCAGGCGTGAAGGTCAGCAGGGCAGGGGCTGCGAGATCTGTGTGCAGTGTGCTCCCGGGACCTGGAGAGGGGAGATCCCCCGGCCGGCCCGTGGGCACCATGTCAGTGGTGTGGTGGGGCCAGGGGGACCCCGACTGCCAAGGGGGCGAGGTCAGGCAGGGGCTGAGGTCCAGAGCAGGCGGGCGAGGGCACAACTGCCCGTCGGGAAGCACGGCCACACCAGCCACACCGTCCACACCACCTCTGCCGCTCAGGATGTTGCTCACAGAGTGAAAAGACCAGCCACCGGTGGGAGGAGAGATTTGCAAACCACAGACCTGCTTTCACTCAGGTCTACGAGTCCTTTATCTGTGAGTAAAGAACTCTCAGAGCTCCGTGATGAAATGAATCACCCATTCAAAAAAAAAAAAAATGGTCCGAGATTTGAATAGCCACCTCACCAAAGCAGATAGATGCTGGCAAATAAATTCGTCTGTGAAAAGCTGCTCAACAGCATTAGGCATTAGGGAAATGCAAATCAAAACCACAAGGAGCTACCGCCACGCATCTGTTAGAATGCTGGAAATTAAAAATATCTCCCACAACAGGGCTGCCCAGGGCGGGGGACAGGAGGATGGGACTTACTGTCAGGTGGCTCTAGTTTGGGTTTGGAATGATGGAAATAGTCTGGAAACCAGAAGCCATGATGATGTCACAGCATGGCCACTGTACGTCATGCCACCAAACTGTGCACTTAAAAGTGGTCATTTTAAAGGGGCCATTTCATGGTAGGTCTATTTCACTAAATTTTTTTAAGACTTCCCAAGCAGTGGTAAGTGGAGCACTGGGCTCTAGACCCTGCCCGTGGAATGTGAAATGGTACGACTACTTCGGAAAATAAGTTAGCAGTTCTAGAAAAGTTAGACACACTCACACACACACACACACACACACACACACACACACACAGAGTCATCCCAGCCTGAGCTATTTTCTCTGGAGAAACAAAAGTGTTCAAGGTGCACAGTGTTCACGGCAGATCATCTGGAATAGTCCAAAATGGAAACAGCCCAAGTGTCTATCAGTGTCCAAACCCACATCAGTGAGTGAACAGAGAAGCAAATGATGATACGTCTTTACAATGGAATATAACTCAGAAAGCAATGAACTGTTTTGTTTGTTTGTTTGTTTTGTACCAGGGATTGAACCCAGGAGTGTTTAACCACTGAGCAACATGCCCAGCCCTTTTAATTTTTTATTTGAAGACTGGATCTCCCTACGTTAGCTTAGGGCCTTGTGAATGGATTGTGAAATAATTATTCCACCATGTGAGTGGATTGTGAAATAATCATGACGAGGGACTGTAGACAGACAGACAGTGTACATGTGGTATTATTCCAGCCATGTGAGATTCTGGGAAATGAAAACTAATGCGTAGTGATAGAGAGTAGATCAGGGAACCAGGGAGAGAGGAGGGAGGGGCAGGGAGAGGAAGGAGGGGGGAAGGGAGGAGGGAGAGGAAGGAGGAGGGAGCGGGGAGGAGGGAGGGGAAGAGGAAGGAGGAGGCAGGGGGGAGGAGGGAGAGGAAGGAGGAGGGAGGGAGGAGGAGGGAGAGGAAGGAGGAGGGAGCGGGGAGGAGGGAGATGCAGGAACATGAGGAGACTCTGGGGTGATGGGCAGGTTCCCACCTCGACAGCGCCGTGGTTTCGTGGATGTATACAAACGTCAGAACTGGTGCGCTCTACACTGAAATCCCTCTACATATGCCAATCACATACCCCAATGATGCAATGAGAAGTTTGAAGATGGTGAAGGGAGATGGGGGTGCAGAGGGGTGTACCTCGGGATGGATGGGGCAAGTTTGGGGACCTCTAGGGAACACAGGGGCTGCTGAGGCTCCCTCAGGCCCACAGAGAAGGAGCCTGGGGAAGGAGCAGCCCTGAGCACCGCGTGCGGGCAGCCCCGGGCTGAGGGCTGCGGGAGGAGGCGAGCTGGGGGCAGCGTGCGGAGTGAGCGGTCAGCTCACCTGGGCGGGCAGGCAGGCAGTGACGGGCCTGGGACAGGGTGGGGGCTGGTTCACTAGGACCCAGTGTCCCAGGTAAGAAGGGAAAAAATCATAAACCAAGGCAGGCAGGGGCCGTGGAGGTTCCGGAGGCAGGAAGGGTCTTTTCAGCAGGGCAGGTCAGGGCAGGCAGGGAGGACTTCCAGCACCAGCACATGACGGGCTGCCTGATAACATGCGGGGTGACAGCAGATCTTTTTAGGGGAACCAGGTATCCACCTGGGCTGTCCAAACCCACATCCAAAGGTTGTCAGCCCAGTCACAGATGGCCTGGTCAGTGGGCTACAGAGCTGGGAACCGCTGGGACAGCAGGAGCCACTGGGGGTTGAGAAGCAGAGGAAAGATACCTGCTTCCTGTGCATACCATGCTCAGGCACCTGCCATGGCTCCCCATGACCTGTGCTCAAGTCCCAAGGCTAAGGACTGGGCTTCAGAGCCCCACACTTTCTGCCATGACTGCCTTCTCAGACCACCGCCCCAGCTGGACCAGCTCACCCGTCCTTCCTCTGCTTAGAGGATCCACCTCCCAATGGGCTATTTGTCCTCCAAGCTCAACATCCACCCACTCTCATATTCACTCATCCATCCAATAAACACCCAGTAGGAGGGCTCATTGTGTGCCAGGCCCTCAGCACCAGGGACACAGCCACATGCCCCCTGGAGCTGGACATAGTGGGCAAGGGAGGGCAGAGGACAGACAGTAAACACATGAATGATACGTTCACATGTTAGGTGTTAAGAAGGAAACAAAACTGGGCAATCAGAGAAGGAAGGCCTGCAGGAGGGGGTGGGCTACACTGGGGGGCCACTAGAACAGCTCCCCAGAGGATGTGGCAGGAGAGGGTCCATGTCTTAGCAAACTCTCTGAAGACCCTCAAGAAAAAAGAGTTCCAGGCAGTAGGAACAGCAGGTGCAAAGGCCCTGAGGTGGAGATAGTCTTGACGCAGACCAGAGTGAGCAGGGAAAGGGTGGCAGGAGATAAGTCAGGGCTGGGTGGAGGCTGGGACCTGGGGCTTTGCAGGCCAATGGAGAAGTCTGGGTTTTAGTCTAGGAAAGTCCTGGGAAGGTGGGAAGCAGGGGAGGGTCTTGCTGATTTACAGGGTAGGGCTGGACTGGGAGGCTGTGAAGGAGGAGGAACAGAGGCCCATCTGCCTCCTCCCACCTAATTGCCTCCTGTTCACTCATTAAGGTGACCCTTGGTGAACGGCGACACGGACCAGTCCCCAGCCAACCCTCCCACCTCCTGCCTGGGTGGGTCGCTCTGTTCCAGTGTCCTCATTTGTGCGGAGGGAGCCATGAAGATGAATGGGTCACCATGCGGAGTGCCATCCATAGAAGGTGCTCATGACGGTCCCTTATCACTATGGCTCTATTACTCTGGATGAGCCCTCTCCAAATGTCTTCGCTGTAGCTACCATTTTATTCTGAACACCATCATAAATTCCCGACAGACTCTCCTGGTCACTGAACTCTGAGCCATTTACATGTTTTTATGCGGGTGGTTGGCCACCGTCCATAGATGGAAAGTTCCTTTTATTATTAACTCTGGACGTCAAGCCCCCCAGTGCCGAGCACCGACCTCCACTGTGGCATCTGTTACCGGGAGGGCGGGGAAGGACGGGGAGGGGCCGGGGACTTTGCTCTAGGCCTGTGGCTGCACCCATCCTGCAATGCCAGGCCCCCTCCCCCTGGGGACACCCAGGGATAGTCCCAAGGTCTGGGGGCTGGGGAGCCACCGGGGAGGGTGAGGGCTGGTGGGAGAGGAGAGACTAGCAGAGCAGAGGGTGAGGGAGGAACACGGAGGCGAGGGGGCAAAGAGGGAGTCACGTGGGTTAGGGCAGAGCGGGGTCTATTCCTTGTCTGTTCAAGCTGAGGGCAGGAGCCATGGGGAGGAAGGAGGCACAGCCCCTCTGTGGAAGTGGAAGAACAGATGTGGGACTAGCGACTGGACCCACGGTGCTGAGCAGGACACAAGGTGGCATCAACAGGAGCCTGGGAGCCACAGGAGGAGCAGCCAGTGCTGCTCCCTGAGGCTCAGCGATAGCCGGGGTGGGCTGGAAGGAGGAGGGTGGAGCAGACCCTGCCTCTCATCTCCGCTCGTCCTCGTCTCCGCTTGTCCTGACACGATTCTGCCCATGAGACCTGGCTTAAACCCTACCCCCCGTGGGACACAGTCACCTGAATCATGTGACTCCAAAGACCCCTGCACAATCCTTGGCGTCAGAGCAGAAGCGCAGGCTCCTCCAACTGCAGCGCTGTGGGGCTTCTGCTGGGTCCCCTCCCCACAGAGAGACCCCTGTGCCCACCCCGTTAATTACAACTCACCCCATGACAGCCTGTGCCAAGCTGGATGGCCAGTCAGCTGAGAAGTGTGGCCTCACCTCCAACGGGACCCCGGGAAGGAGGAGGGATCTGCTCAGCACCCGTGCCCCCTGGTGGGAACTCGGGGAGCCTTGTAGGACACAGCAGAAAACCCGTCGGGTGCTGGCCTGCCACTGTGCCCCAGACGGCCTGCTGGGGAGCACCCAGACATGGAGAGTGGGAAGCTCGGGGACCTGCCCCTTCAGGTCAGCACTCTGTCCTCGCTGCCCTCCTGCCAGGAGATCCGCCCTGTGGAAAGGCCCGTCTGTCCCACAGAAGGCCTCACAGGGAGCAGGTGGGTTCCAGAGGCTTGGGCAGCTGATGGCCTCTGCAGACACTCCTCTCCTGGCCGCCTCTTCTCAGGAGACTGAGATTTCTGATGCACGGTCTCGCATGCGCGGCTGTGTGTCTAGGCCTGTGCTGTGTCCCCAAGGGTGTGTAGTGTGGCTGCATCCTGTGCGCAGGCGTGTGGGTGGGGAACCGTTCCCCAGGCTGTTCAGAAATGCCTGTTTTTCTGACCCAGTAACCCGGTGGGGGGCCTTAAGTTTGGCTTTAATGAGAGGGGGCTGCAAGACCAGCCGGGGCCAGCGGCTTCGTTCGCAGAGCTGAGGACAGTGGAGGACGGGTCAGCCATGGGTGGGCAGCAGAGAGCATGTGGCTGGGGCGGGGTAAGAGCAGCCCACCGGGGTTGGTTTCACCCCAGACCCCACCCCACCCCACCACCATCACCACGAAGGGAGGAAATAAGCCACTGGGCAGGACAGGGGACTTGAGAGCAAGGAGCTCAGGTGGAGAGGAACTGAGGGCCAAGGTGCAGGAAGAGGGGTGCGAGGCACAAGCGGGGAGTCAGGAGGCCTGGACTCTCACGCAGCTTTGCCTGGACCTGCAGTGTGACCTGGGGGTGCCGCCGGCCACGGTTTGCTCATCTGCAAAGTGGAGCTCGAGACGCACCATTCAGGTGCCGGGCACTGTTCTAGGCTCTCCGTGCTGCCTCAGATTCCACACAGCAGCCCTGTGCAGTAGACAGGCCCCACCCCTACCACTCCAGGGGTGAGGAAGCTCAAGCACAGAGAGGTTCAGTACCTGGCCTCAGGGCACACAGGTGGCAGATGGCAGAAGCAGGCTTTGAACTCCAGCACCCAGCTCCTCTGCTCTTAACTGCCACACCGCAGGACCTCCCCGTGCAGCCTCATGGGTGTGGCACGGGGGGTTCATCGGTTGGAGGTGTGCATCAGTGGTTCTCAAAGTTGGTCCCCACAGCAGCAGCAGCGGCACGCCCACACTACCTGTGCTAGAAAGGCCCGCCCCGGGCTCCGCCTCGCACCTGCCCAACCCGGAGCTCTGGGGAGGGAGCCCACCACCGGGTCTAGCCAGCTCTCCAGGGGATTCGGCTGCATGCTCATGTCTGAGAACAGCGTTATTCACCTACACACTGTTCTTGTTCAAGTTCACACGTTTTATGTTGTCACCTGAACATGCCCAAGTGAGGTGGGTGCTCCAGGAGAAACCAGCGCCGACGCCTCTAAATAACGACCACCTGAAGCCAGCAGTACCCTGCGGGGTTCCCGGGCTGCCCTTTAGCTCCCCCAGATTCCAGCCTGCTCACAGACGGCAGCCTCGGGGCGGATTATAACCTGGGGTGCACGCACACGCAGGGCCTCGGGGTGCACGCACACACGTGGGCTCTAGGGTGCCCTGTCGGGGCTGAGACCCTCCATGTGCAGAAGAAGCACAGCAGAAGACAGAAGCGAAGTCACAGGATCAAAACCCACAAGCAAAGGGACAGGGTGTGTTCATAAGCAGGATGTCCCCCCGAGACCTAGCAGCACACACAGTCACACGGCACACACGCGCACCCTGGCCCCGGCCTGGCTCCTCTCCGGGGTGTGGCCTCACGAGCTGTCCAGCGCAGGCAGGGGTGACACGCGTGGGCCACCTCCTCCGCCCGGCCTGTCCCTGCGCCTTGGGAGGAGAGGGCCGCCTCTCCAGGGAGGAGTCCTGTTCCCTGTCTCCTCCCTCCCCTCCGGCAGCCCGGCACTAATTTATGACTATTTTTCCAACTCCACTGAAGTAAGAGGGTAATGGCTTTTAGCCGTTTGCTTTCTCTCCCCGTCACTCACTGCCAGCTACCTGACAGGACTGCAGACAATGTTCCAATCACAGGGACTGTTTTTTCCCCATGGAAGCCAAGTCATCGTGGCCGTGGGGAGAGGGATTTCATCTTGGATGGAATGGCGTCGGGTAAACAGCTGTAAGAATTCAGAACAGCGGGGCTGCTCCTGGCCGTCGGGGCCCAGGGCAGCTCTGAGCCCCCTGTGGGGGTCAGAGAGCCGGGTGTCACTCGATATCTTTGGTCCCCCCCTCTCATCCCCCAAGCCACATGACCTTTTGACCTTGGGCAGGTCACGGGCCTGTCTCTGCCTCAAGCACCTGGTGCCTGCCTAGAAGAAAGGTCCTCACCCTCAGGGTCAGGGGTGACAGCTAGGCAAGGAGAACAGTGGCTAAGAGCCCAAGTGTTCCCCCAGGGGACTGTCTGTCCCTGGCTGGGTGACAGGGCAGGCTGCGGAGTCTGCTTCTCACTTGAAAACCAGATACTCCCTGCCGAGCGTCCAGCAGCGTCGTCTGCAGTAATGGAAACATCTCGGTCCCCGCTGCCCCACGGTCACCAAAGAACACGGGCTCCTGAGCCAGGGGAGCTGGGAAATTTAATTCTGTATTTTATTTAATCAGGATTAATTTGCTTTTCAATGGCCACATGTGGCCAGTGGCTACTCGCTATATTTAGAACTGGAATGTTCCCCAAAGGCCTATGTGTCAGAGGCCTGCTTGGTCCCCAGCCCCGGGCACTGTTAGGAGGTTATGGAGAGGTGGACCTGGAGGACTGCTGTAGCCACGCCGATGCCCAGGAAGCGCCCTGCCTGCCTCGTCCCCTGGGTTGACAGCCTCAGGGGAGCAGCTTGCTTCCACCACGGGCCCCTGCCTTGATGGCCGCCTCCCCACAGAGGCAACAGAGCCTCCTGACCAGGAACGGAAATCTCTGAAACTGTGAACCAAAATAAATCCTGAATCTCTCCCAGATGATGGTTGGGGTGTCCGCCATATGACAGGCAGCTGAGTGCTGCCTCGGACGCGCTGCGTGTTTTCTCCCTCACACGGCTTCTTAAAAATTTTGTTCTCTTTCATGGGGATTGAGCCCAACCCCTGAGCCCCACCCCCAGCCCTTTTTATATTTTATTTAGAGACGGGGTCTCCCTGAGTCACTCAGGGCCTCACTAAATTGCTGAGGCTGGCCATATACTTGGGATCCTCCTGCCTCAGCCTCCCGAGCTTCTGGGATTACAGGCTGCACTGCCCTCCCCTCATGCCTCTTACAGCATCTCCCGTAGCACTGAATGGAGGGAGACTCCAGGTGGCCTCACCCCAGGTCACTGTGAGGACTGAATGAGATGATGCCCATGACCTCCTGGCCCCTGCTGGTCCTCAACAAACGACAGCTCTTATCAACTCTACAGGACAGTCAGAAGCCAGGAGGAAGAGGGTTTGAATTCAGGAGTGTCAGGGTGTAAGGGGACGTGATGCACCTTCCTTTCCTGGTGTTAGTCTCCATTCTGTCTGGTAAGGAGACCTAGCTGTCACCATCAGGGCATGTGGGAGCCTATGAGGGGCCAACAGTCCATCACCCACCACAGCAGGCCCCGCCGCCCTGTGCTCCCAACCCCTCCACGCCCTCCATCCCAAGCCCTGGAGTCACCTAGAAGTTTCAAGGCAAGTCTTTAGTGCAGGCTCCTCACAGGGGGGCTGCGCAGAAATGCTTCTAGATGATTCAAAGTTGATGACACGTAACTAGAGGGTCTGGAAGTGCAGCAGCCAGGAAATGCAGCAGGACTGGCCGTGGAGTGGCCATCTGACCGTGCCCTAGATCCCCACAGCTGGGGACACAGACAGGCGGCCCTGGATTTCTGTTTGGCTCCACCGTTTTTTAACCGTCTGGCCACAGACAGGAGGTCACTGCTGCTCTGAGGTCCAGTTTCCTCATCTGCCACACAGAGACCTGAACATGCACCCGACGGTCAGGTGGCAAAGATCTGATGCAATGACCTCTGCAGAGCACCTGTACCTTGTAGGTACCCGACGGCAGAGGCCATTATCGCTAGTGTCACTTCTGTCCTCAGCAGGTGGCAAAACACAGTGGTTAAGAGGATGGGGCTGGTCCCAGACAGCCCAAGTTCGAATCTCAGCCCCATCACGTTCACCAGCTGTGTGACCTCAGGCAAGTCGTTCCAATCTGTCTGCCCACCCCCGTTTCCCCATCTGTAGACCGACCGCAGGACGAGGCTCCCTAATCTGGAAGCCTGGCATCTGCTTCAGGGTCCCGGGTTTAAGGATGTGAACAGTCAGTCCACGCAGCTCTTCCAAAACCCAAAACCTTCCAAACCGGAAGTGCCCTGGTCCTGGCCTCCTGGAGAGGGTGCCCCTCCTACCGGGCCTTCCCACAGACGGTCATGGGTTAAGAGTTCATGGCAGCTCCTGGCACAGAGCTGAGGGTTCCACGTGCCACTTAAATGAAAATATTCTAATGAGGGACCCAAAGGTGGGATAATGGGTGGACAATCGCTATGCCTCCCTCAAAAAGAGGCCCCAGGGCCTGGGACGGCAGGACACTGTCCCAGCTGAAGGAGGGACAAATGGGAACTCGTAGACACACGGCCGGCTCAAGAAGGCAGTTCTCACATAAAGAGGGCTTTGGCCTCAGGGTCCTGGCTCTCAGACACCTGGGGACTTTATACTTGCTGATGCGAGGTAATAAGAGAGTCACCGTCCCCATTCACGGGGGAGAAAACTCCGGCAGGAGAGCGGCAGAAAGGACACTAGCTTCTCCCCCCTCCATTCAGCCTTCCCTGCCACTCTGCCCTCTGAACTCTGGGGACTCAGAGCAGGACACTGAGAAAGGAGTCCCCCCACCCCCCGTGGTGAGGAGTGGCTGGGGAATGGCCAATGGCCCTGTCCTCCCTGTCCATTACCCTTTTAAGGAGCAGAGGCCTGGGCAGGGCAGGCTGGGAGTTGCCGGCCTGAACGGTGTGCCCGGCTCTGTGCTGTACATATGTCACATGTCATGTGTCACAGTCCACATGTCACCTCCCCACGGTAGGGACCAGCAGCCTCAGAGGCCCCGGGCAGCCTGTCTCTTTGATATAGCCCGGGATCTAATTTCAGAATGTGGTTTCTTTACTGGCGTTTCTCAAGTAAACTCAGATGTTTATATTTTTGCTGGTTTTCTCATTGACCCGTGTCTAGCCCATGAGGAAGGCAATCTACGGTGTAAAACATGGATCCCCCCACCATGGGCATGTTTCTCACTTGAGACAGGGGAGATGGAGCTGGTAAGCATTTAACTTTTGTAAACTGAAGGTGAGGCAAAAAAAGAGGTCGTCCACCCTGGGCTCCCAGGCCCTCTGTGGTCAAAGGCCTGGGCCAGAGGACCCTCCCTGCCCCCCAGATCTTCCGATTTCCTGGATCCAAAGAGTAGGCAGGGTCTGAGCCAGGCTCAGGGAGACCCAGGACCATGGACATCTGAATGGCCTTCTCTAACAGAAAGCACCTGTGCAGGCCGGGACACGAGGGGCGGGCCCAGATGGGACAGCAACTGCGGTCCCAGCTCACTGAATGATCAGGACAGCTCTGCAAACTGTGCCCCACCAGTCCCATTTTACAGATGGGGACACTGAGACTCTGGGAATGAAATAACCACCCCAGGTCTCTGCACGCCTGAGGCACTGTCCTCCATGGCACATGGTCACATGCACCCAGTGTCATGCACCCACCAGCTTGGCTATTGACTCCAAGGACAGGGGTCTGCGGTTCTCAGAAGCCACAGTCCTCATCCTGCTGATGCCCCTGTGTCCACCTGGTCCACGGCGTGGGCAGGACTCCCTGGGAGGCAGGTGGGGGGCTGTCTGTAGAGGGAACGGTTCCCTTCTCCTTAATTGACTGTAAATTGCTCTGCGCTCTTAATGAAGGCCGCCAGGAGTCATTATGTCCGCTGCTGCGGCCACTCTGTAAACACAGGACGGGCGTCTCCAGCCGCCTCCGCCTCCCGGGGCCCTCCTCCTCCACACATCTGTTACCCAGTGATGAGCCCCAGCTGAGGTGCACAGAACACAGGCCCTGTCCCAGGCAGGGGGCCTGCAAGACGGGCACACAGGCCAGAGGCAGGACCGGGGAGCCGGCACGAGACCCCGAGGGCAGCAGCCGCGTCACCTGAGAACCCGCTGGAACGGACTTCCTGAGCCCACCACAGACGTGCTGAGGCAGAACCTGGGGTGGCGCCAACCTGCAGCCAGGAGGGTTCCAAAGGCCGCTGGGGAAGGGACAGCAGCACGGGAGGACAGCTGTCTGCAGGACAGGGAAGCTGAGGCCCGAGACTGAGGCAGCTGACCCAGGGCACGGGGCACGGGGCGGCAGGGGCACTGGACTCCAGCCTCCTCCCAGGGTCCGAGCACAGGGTTCCAAGCTGGCGCTGACAGGCCGTGAACTCTGACCCTGTGTCCACCACTGTCCCTCCCACTGAGGGCGGAACTCCATGCATGAGATCCGGGAGGCGCTGTCCTCCTCCGTGGTGGCCGTCACTCTCTGTTCTGTGAGGTTTAAGGGCATAAAGCTGAGCCAGGGTTGGGAGGAGACCTGGACTCTGTCACAGGTGACCAAGGCCAGTGTCTCGCCACACCCTAGCAGGGCCCCAGCACTGGGCTCTGGGCTCCTGCTGCATACAAGTCCCTGCCCCTGCACTCACCTACCCCCAGTGACCTCAGGTGCCTTGGGGTCACTTTCTTCCTCAGACGGCCTCGCACCTAGGCTGGGGTAGCCCAGGATGGATGTGCTCTTGGGCTGGGACACACACTGAAGTCATCAGATGGAGCTGGCCCCATGTGCCAGGCCCAGGCCCAGCTCCCAGGGGAGCCCCTGCATGTCCCAGGAATCCTACCTGATTAAGGGGCGCCTGCCCCTGAGGTCACGACTTTGTTCCCTGTCACCCCAGGTGGTCCCCTGGAGTGCAGAAGGGCTGCAGGAGCCACCCTGACTGGGGCCAGGGTTGAGTTGAGTATCGCGTCCCTGACTTCATACCCTGGTCTGTCACCTCCCAATAGTGTACTGAGTCCCTGCCCATGGGGTCCCTTCTGATCTCCCACAGAACATGCCAGCTGTAGACGGGGTGTCCTGCACAAGGAGGCTAGGCACCCTGGGGGTAACTCACCTCCTCTCTCCTGGGCTGTCCGGGGCAGTCTGGGCCACAGGCCACACAGAGATGTGCCAGCCGGGCACCACTATCCCACCTCACATTCTGGACAGCACAGGGTGAGAGGGGGCTGGGATGAGCAGGGTGGGGGACGGTGGTCACCCTCAGTGAGGCTGGAAGCCGTTCCTGGCCCAGACAGGGTGAGCCGGGTGCCGGGACCCTGCTGGCCGCGCTCTCGAGGGACCATGGGAGACAAATGCCTCCCGGCCGTCAGGCCTGAGTTATCTACAACATAGGGTTTCTCCAGAGAGCTCGTAAAGCAGCCGATGCGGAGAAGCAGGTTCAACACTCAATAATCCCTCGTCTTGCTCCCGGGCGGACGCCAGCGCATTCATCTTGAATTATCCTTTCCAAGGGCTCAATCGAGCCCAGGGAGAGCTGGCGCCCGCTACCCTCAGTCCTGCTGTAAGAGCCCGGGACAGAGGGCCCCTGGGCAGCACTGTGACACTGGGCATGCCCCTCCACCCGTTGAGGGCAAGGGCCAGAGGGGACCCAGGTTTGGAGCTCTGGTCCCCTCCGTCTGAATGATACGAAATAGCAGGACAGGGACCGGAGCTGGTGAGGGAGGAACCTTACCCGGGGGCTGGCAGGCCGGCTCTGATCTGTGCCAGAGGACAGGGGGCTGGGTATGGGGGACAGAGACCTGGCCTTGAATTCAGGCTGGCCAGTTACCGAAGCCCTTGGGCAGATCACAACCTGTCAGTGGGCTTCCTCATCGGCAGAATGGGCTTCCTGACCACCTGCTTCACGGAGCACTGTGAGAATGGAATCAATTTATTTTTCAAGGTGTGCAGAAAGTCCTTACCACAGTGCCTGGCACACAGGTAAGGCGACAAGGGAGAAGGTAAGCAAAGCCTGTCCTGAGTGCCCGCAATTGCTGTGCACCTCCAGAGCCCGGGGGGAAGACTCAAGAGCAGGCCCCAGGCAGCCACCATGTGAAGAGAGGCAAGTGACTCCAGGGAGCTGTGGGGCAGGCCAGGTGGGAGCGGGGGCAGCCTGTCCACCAGCAAGCCAGTGGCACTCACTGCAGGGGCTGCCCCCCTCTGCAAGAGCCCAGCTGTGCCAAGGGGATTCCTGGCCTGGCTGGGAGGGGGAAGTAGGGATCTCAGCGTCTCTTCCACTTGGAAGACAAAAAGGTCCCTTGGAAGAGTACTGCATAAAGCCACGCCAAATGTCACGTGTCAGTCCAGTGGGCCGTGGCAACACAGACCATCGGTCCCTTCCCAAAGCTGCTTCTTGCCCAGATGGGAAAAGTACCAGCCAATAACAACAAGGGCTTTCAATGTGCCAAACACGTTCATTTCATTCATTCAGCCTTTGCCACAACCCTACGGCCAGACATGGTGTGATCGCTATCCCCATTTCCCTGCTAAGTCGACTGAGGCAGAGAAAAGTGACGTGGCGGGTGACACAGTCGACGTTTGCTGGCGAAGGAGGAGAAGGCTTCTCTGAAGAGGAGACCCTTAGAGACGGATTGCTGAACTAAAACGACGACCATCATTGAACATCAATTTCATGTTCAGGGCCTTTCATAGGCGCCCTGGGAAGTTGGCCGCGGAGTAGGACCGTCTGCATTTGCAGAGGAGGAAGGTGGGGCCAGGGAGGCTAAGGAGCTCGCCTGGGGCCACCCTCCTGGTCGTAGAGCTGGGATTGCACCAGGGTAGAGGGGCTCCCCTCCAGGGCCTGCTGACCCTGCCCAGGTGGAGGAGAGGTGGGGGGGAGGCACCCAGGTGAGGCGACATTCAGGGAGAACCTTGCTGCAAGGAGTCAGCTGTCCTGGGCACCCAAGTCCCTTCTTGCTCAGGGATGACAAAATGGCTTGACCTCGTATTCCTGGCCAAGCTGCAGCTGGACGGTCAGCTCCCAGGTCCCCTGAGGTGTGTGGAGAACAGGAGGGACAGGGCAGTGATGGCAAGTTCAAAGTCGGCTGTGCCGGCCACCATCTCTCCAGCCAGCTGGACGGCTCTCGGCTCCCGTAACTCACACCTCGGGCAGCTCCCGGGGAGCACGGTGCTCCCAGGTGGCAGCAAGCTGGGCACATCCTCATCCCCCAGCTCCTCTGCCAGCCCCCATCCCGCCCAGGGGTGCCTGCTATCCAGCCAAGCACAGCTGGCCCAGGTCTCTGCCCGCCTCAACACTGGTCACTGGAAAAGGCCGTGGCCCCCAGAGCAAATGACCTGGCTCATCTCCTGCTTTGGTCTATTGTCCCATCTGGCAGCAGCGTTTCTGGCTCCACAGAGCATGTCCACCGAGGACGTGCATCTTCCAAGGGACCAGGAAGAGCGCCCAACACAGCTGTGCAGGGGGCAGAGCCAGAGCCCTGGGTCAGCCCCCGCCCCTGAGCTGCATGGCAAATCCCCTCCTGAATACAGTGGCCCAACCCACACCCGCCCAGGGTGCAGGCACAGCCACCGAGGCTCTCTCCTGGGACAGGCTGAGGAGCGACCCACCGGGTCTTGCTGGGCGGCAGAGGGGTGGGAGGACCAAGGTGGCCTTGAGCCAGCTCTGTAGCTCCCTGGCCAGGGCCTGGGGGTGTCCTGCTTGTTCTCTGTGGGCCTGAAACAGGAGGCCACATACCACAGACTCCGCTGTTCCCAAGGACGAAGTGGGACAATGCAGGTGGCCAAGCTAGCAAGGTGGCCAAGCTAGCAAGGTGCAAGTACTTGGTCACTGGTGTCATTTTTAGTTTTCACCACAACCACCTAGTTCTGCCGTCGAAGACAACACGACCTGCTGGCTCCACAGCTGGCCCCAGACCCCATCACCTTCTGAAGTGTGGTCTTAGCCAGTCAACACCCAAACTCCCAGTGCCCCTCTCCTATGCCACCTTCTCTGTCCCTGTGCCCTGAATAAACTCCTCCCTCCTTGGGGAGCTCCCTAGCTCACACCCCCCGCTTTCCCAGGGTGGGCTGTTCACGTACCACTGGTCTCTTTCTCTCCTCCAGACTAGAACTCTTTAAAAGCAAAGACCACATACAGAATCCCAGAGCCCTGATTAAGTGCACAGGCTTTGAGGCCAGGCAGCACTGAGTTCAAGTCCAATTTCCATCCTATATAAGCTGTGTGACCCTGTGCACATTCCTTAACTTCTCTGAGCCTCTGCTTCCTCATCTGTAAAATGGAGGCTATAAGACTCACCTTTTTTGGTTTCCAGTGAAGAACCAGGAAGATACGTGTAGGCTAGACTCAGCAGTGTGCGAACCAAGGGAGCCGCTGTTTCCCCAGATATCTGGAATGTGTATGTCCCTACCCTCCCCCACCCTCCCCCACCCTCCCCCACCCACTTCCCCGCACAGGTGTCCAGTGCATGCCATTCAGGGCACAACCACGATGACAGGTGGCCCATCATCATTATCATTAGTGTTATTATGGCCGCGTCCCAAACCTGCCCCCCTCATGCCCACCCCGTGTGTTGAAGGGTACAAGCTGCAAGTCCCAGGCTCAGGGCCTCCAGGCAGAAGGACACCACAGCAGGACTGGAGACCCCGGGACTGCACTGCAGGGCCCACTGCCTGCCTTTGCCCTGGCGTGTGAGGTCAGGGCAGGCTGCTGTCCAGATCCCAAGAGTGACTGGCAGGGACCTTGGGCCAGCTTCCGTTCTTGGGCCTCAATTTCTCCATCCGTAAGTGAGACCAGTATAAGGGTCATCAGATTGTCCCACGGAGTTCTTAGGGGTTCATCCTGAGCCCCCCAAAGATCCTCCTGGTGAGGTAAAAGCAGAGGGGGGCTACTATGCCCCCTACAGTTCACCCTGTGTGTGGGCACACAGCTCCTCTGTCTGCTGAGACCCAGAGGGTCATTATTCCTTAGCACCTGTCACTGTTTTCTTTCTTTTTTGGGGGGATTGAACCCAGGCGCCCTTAACCACGAACCCACATCCCCAGACCTTTTTAAATTTTATCCAGAGGCAGGGTCGGTCTCAGAGTTGCTTTGGGCCTCGCTAAGTTGCTGAGACTGGTTCATGATCCTCCTGCCTCAGCCCCGGGCTCTGCAGGGATGGTAAGCGGTGCCACCGCGCCCGCCCATCTCTACCCTCAGACTCTTTACTTCCCTCCTATGGGGCTGTCTGCCTCCCTGGATAGGTCGGCTCCTTTGGGGCGGGAATTCCTGTCTGTTTCATTCACGTTCCCAGGCCCTGGAACGGGGCCCGACGTATGGACCACACCCAGGCAAGCATTTGCTGAATGAATAAATGAACCTAAGTCTACACGTGTGTATCTACAGACAGGGACGAGGTTCTGGGAGAGATTCCACTAGCCCAAACAGCCTCACAGCTAAAAAAAAAAAAAAAATTAAAAATAATCTTACTGCAGAAAAAGAAGGAGAGCTCTTTTAGTAGAAACCGGGTGAAACCTGCATGACTGCATGACCTCCATCGTTAATGCCCGCCTTTCAGTGTCGCCTTCTGGTTTGCATAATTGCACTGTGGTTATAGAGGATGTCGGCGTTAGGAAAAGCGGCAAAGGCAGCTTTTGTACTATTCTCACAACTTTTCTGTCAGTCTAAAATTACTTGAAAATAAAAAGATTAAAAAACATCAGAATTAAGCCCACTTGTCTAGACCGGAGCTCCCTGAGTGTGGGAGGGCCCATTGATGACATTCAACATGATCTTGGGGGCAGGAACAAGGACTTTCTTTTTTTTTAATTTTAAAAGCTGTGGATTCATTTCACTTGTGTTTTGAAAGCACAGTCCCCACCTCCACGCTGAGATGCTCTTGGACAGTATAATGAGGTCTCTGTCTCTGCCCAGCCCCGCCCCCTTGGGGACTCTCCTCTGGCGCAGCTGCATGGGGCAGATGCCATGTCCCAGCCCTCCGCTGCCCAGCACAGTCACGTCTTGGGCTTGGCCACCGAGACACTGCTGCCTGGGCCGTAAGAGCTAGAGCTCACTTACGGTGACAGCAGTGACCGCCTGGCCAGATTGTCTGGCCGATGTCCAGGCTAGGTCCTTTAGTTGCTGTCAATTCTGAGAGCCTCAGTAGCCTTCCCATGGAACAGACAGTGAGGGACGGATTCTCAGCGGGCAGTCTGGAAGCCTGTCTGATACACTGAAGTTTCCAGAGTCTCACAGGGAAACGGTTCCAATGACAGCTTACACCCCTAAGCACTCGCTGGTGCCGGGGAGAGTCCTCAGGGCCTCGCCATTGGCTCACTCAATAGGCACACAACCCCAAGAGGGGAGCTTGGTGTCACCCCCATTATGCAGATGAGGAAACCGAGGCTGCGGTTAGTAAGAGGCAGAGTTGGGGCTCACACGTCGGCAGCCTGGGCCTCACTTTCTCCATCTGTCAAGTGGGGCTGTTGGTTAAAGCAGTGGTCATGTTCTGCCAGAAACCCTCAGGGTTCGTGGTGGCCCTCCCGGGGCAGTGAGGACTCTCCGGATGGGGTGAAGTGCCCCTGACCTCACTGCAATCAGACAAAGTCACTTCCCCTGGGCACGTACTCCTGGCCGCACACACTGTGTTTCCGTATTGCTGTCACACACGGGGCTATGTGGCCTCTGTGCAGTGGCTGGCAGGAAAGCCCAGCACCCAGCCAGCACACCCAGCCACGTGCCCCAGCTCTGCACTTCCTGTAGCTTCCACTGGCCCTAGCTAGGGGCCAACCCAGTCCTTCTCCTGGCCACATCAGTCCAAAGAACCATCTGAGGAACAGAAAAGTACTTCTCCCCCCGTGGTCCTCCAGCCTCTCCCAAGAGACAATTTCCTCCATTTAAAGAGCCAAGGGGAGAAAGTCCAGCGAGGAGGGACAGTCCCTTCCAGAACACTGGCTGGACATTAGTCTCAGAACGGCCCAAACTCCTCCTGGACATCTCCCAGTGCTGCTTCCTGTCTGTCCTGAGTCCCAGCTCGGCGGCCTCCTCCCCAGCCTTGAGGGTCAGCCTCCTGCAGACCCATCCCCTGCCCGCCCTCGCCGGTGCCCACTCCGTGGGCGTCATGGGAGAGCTTGTGGGCACCCAGCTCCTCTGTCTGCTGAGACCCTGACACCGGGTCAGCCCACCTGAAAGTTGCTCTCCCTGGGTCCAAACGAAACAGCTGGGCATTGATGAGTTTGCAGAGAAATTAATCAGCGCCGACTGGCAGCGGTGCCTGGCGCTGCCCGGGCCGATCCATCCTAATGAATCCCGAGCTTCCTCCTTAATGGCTCCTGACAAGACTAATTTACTCCTGGAGGTGATTAACATGAGCATTATCACCTTAATTGTGGCTCAAGATGCTTTGGGGGTGCTGGGGGTTCTGCCTGGGGAAGTCGGCTTCATGTGTCCCCACCTCAGTGACAAACAGAGGGACGGGGGCCAAGGGGAGGAGGATCAGAAGAGACACTGGACAGCCACTCAGTCACTCCTCCAAGGACTCGTTCACCAGGCAGCCGCTGAGGCCCACCTCGTGCTGCCACCGCACTTGGCACGGAGGACACAGAGGCGCAGCGGCCCAGCTGTGGGCAGGAGATAATGCCACCTGACGAGGAGGGTCACGGTGAGACCGCAGGGGCCCGTGCATCCAAAGTGCTTAACGGAGGCCCTGCAGGAGGCCGGCACTCAATAAACCATGGCTAATGTCACCACCGCAGTCTTATCTTGTACATAAATACTCAAGTGATCATTAATCGTAATGTCGATATTAATAAAGTTAATATGTAAAAATTAATAGTCCAGTGGGGAGTCCAGGGGCGCGCAGCCCCCGGAGGGGAGTCACACACAAATAACCAGCTGACGAGGCCTGGGAGGGGAGGCTGGGAGGCCTCACGGGCAGGGGACCCGCAAGCTACACTTGAAAGGGGAGCAGGAATTTGCACCCTTGGAAAGGAAAAGGGGGAAGGGGATCCAGACCAAGGCTGCAGCCTGGCACAGCGGGTGGTGGCACAGAGCGAGAGGAGTCGGGGGAGCGGTTGCAGGGCTGAAGGGAGGTGTCCGTGGGCAGGGTGGGGCGCCCGGCTGGGATCAACGGTTCTGCTCCTTCCTGTGGACGAGGCTTTTAGCCCGGGCTGTTGAGAGCTGGGATGGGGCACTGTCCCCTCCAGGGCCTGAGCTCTGAGGGGGGTGGCCAAGATACCAAGGCTCCCTGCCCTCGAGGATCCCCCTAGAGCTCCTGGGTGTCTCCAACACAACCTTCCTGCTGCTAACCCTGTGTCCCTTCCCCAGACAGTGCTCAGTGTCCTGAGGGTCCCCAGCAAATATGCCACGTACAGCTCCATCGGGGATGATCAAAACAGGACCCTGGCACGGCGCAGGCCTGGCCGCACACAACCATGGACACACATGCGGCTACGCCATCTGGGGAAAGTACTCTCCTGGGCCCACTCCCTGAGCAGCCACCCGGTCACCACCAATGCCTCCCCCCGACACACCCTGGCAAGGGGGGCACCTGGGCTGAGATTCCAGGAGGGACAGTGGGTGGCATGGAGCCAGCCTGCAGCCCCTGCCCTGGAAGAGTCCCCCACGTGCTCCCAGAGTCCAGCCATTGCCTAAAGCACCCCAAGTTCCAGATACCGGCCAGGCACAGAGCTGCGCTCTGGGGACACAGAGGTGGCCCGGTCCACCTAGAAGCATGCATGGTCCAAGAGGGGAGCCAGAGAAGCCATTGACAACGGTGGCTGGTACCAAGAGGGGTGACCAGGCCCTGTCGAGAGCCTAGGAAGCAGCCCTCAGCTCCTGCCCGGAGAGACCCAGGAAGGCCACCCCCAGGTAGCGCATGCAAACTAACTCAGCCCGTGTCCTGGAGGCTCGCTGAGTTCCAGGCAGCAGGGACAGCTGCCATGGAGGATGGAGGAGGGACTTGCCTTCACGCTTAAGGGACAGCAAGGAGACCAGTGCCTCTGAAGCGGAGCCACCCCGTGGAGCGGAGGGAAGGAGGTGAGGCCTGAGGGTGGCGGCCGGACTGCCTCTCTGTCATTTAAGAGCGCTGGCTTTGGTCCCAAGGTGGGTGGAAGGACTTGAGCAGACCTCAGGAGCAGGCCGGGCCTCAGGCTGGATGAGACCTCAGCGGCTAGGAGGAGAAAGGGCTGGGCAGCGAGGCCACCGAGACTGGGGGGCGGCGGGGGTGATCTGGGCATGGAGCACGGTGGTGGGAGCAGAATGGGGAGAGCTAAAAAAGTTCTGGGCCATTTTGAAGACGGAACCACCAGGACTTCCTGGCTTGGATGAGAGGCGAGAAAGAGGGGGAGGTGAGGCATTTGAGTCTCAAGCCTGAGCCAGAGGCTGGATGGAGTTGAGCTAACCAGCAGGACAGGCTGCGGGGAGGCAGGTATTGGGGCGTGAGGGCAGGAGTTCCCTCCGGCCTGTTGAGCCCAAGACACCCAAGCGAGCGAGAGGAAAGGCTGAGTGGGCGATGAGGGAGTCTGGAGCCTCTGCAGCAGGAGGCGCAGGCAGGAGGCGCAGGCAGGAGGCGCAGGCAGGAGGCGCAGCCGCGGAGCTGTGGGCACACGAGTTTCACACGCAGGACAGATGATCACCAGGGGAGTGAGGACTTGGAGAGGACAAGAGAGCTGAGTCCCAGAGTCCAGAGGTGGGGAAGGTGTGGGGCTTCCTGGAGGGGGACAATCAACTGCTGGCAGGTCACAAGGGCTGGGAATCACGATCGCGCTTAGCAACATGGAGGTGAGTGGTGACCTTGCCCTGAGCAGCACTGGCAGGGTGTCTGGAGCAGATCCAGGAGCACCCCTGCAGCCCTGTCCCTCCTGTTACAGGGGCCCTGTGGCCATTCACAACTGGGGGTTCCATCCAGCCTGGCCAGGGGTGGAGTCACCGAGCTGCTGCACCCGTGTCCTGCCCCACTCATCCCTGGCTGCGCTGCCAACGATGGAGCCCACATCTGCAGCAAGTCACAGGGGGACCGGGGGCCTGTCTGGGGAAGTGGGTGATGTTTACAGACCCGGGAAGGCAGAGCTACTTAATAGCTTCATTTGGCTTCTGTCTCTCCGGCTGGGGGACGCTCTTCAAGAAAAACACCACCCAGAGGGAATTGGAGCAGGAGATGGGTGCGGAGACAGGGTGGGGACATGCGTCCTCTGCAAGGGATTTCTGATGGCCAGGCTCTGCCTTCCTGTGCTGTTCCCCTGCCACAGGCCAGCCGCTGGGAACTGAGGCAAGAGCATAAAAAAAAGGAACAGGTGCAGAAGGCTAGGGAGGGGCAGATGCCCAGCGTCCAGCCCTGGGGAGCGCGTCCACACAAACTGCACACGGAGAGCCTGAACCAGGCCCACCTCAGGTTCTGAAAGGGAAGTTAAAAGTGAATTAAGGCCTAAAATCACATAGAACACTGCCTTGAGCACCCAATGAAAGCAACTGTCATAAGAATCCACGTGTTAGATGATGTTTGTGGTATTATTCTTCCACAACGCCCCAGGAGTGAGAATTGAACCCAATGGCCAGGAGTTCCAGGGAGACACATCTCATAACAATATTAGGAAGGATTTTTTTTATTTCTAGAACTCTCCCATAGCACAGAAGCCCGCTGCCTTGTCAGACCATGAGCCCCTGTCCCAAGGTGTCCAAGCACAAGGTGGATGGCCAGCCTGGAGCTGGCAGTGTGGTCCGCCCCAGCTCTGACCTCTGGTGAGCTGACACGTTTAGTCTGGCCTAGGCGTTGACCAGCCCACTGTGTGTGCCTGTCTGTGTGCCTGGCTGTCCCCCTACAAGGCTGTGGCTGGCACAGCCATCCCTGGGCCCCGTACAGGTCCTCCCTTCAGGAACAGCAAGGCAGTCCAGGGGCAGAGGCTTTGGAGCTCATGGGACGGTACAGAAACACCTCACCAGTTCTGTCCCCATTCTGCAGGCTGGAACACTGAGATTCAGAGGCTCAGTGGTTACTAAGAGCCACGCCTCCAAGTCAAGTCTCTTGGAAGCAAAGGGCCACTGCCCTGGACAAGCCGTCTCAACCTTCAGGCCACTGCTGGTCAGAGGCCCCAGGTCTGCCACCTCCACAGGAGTCTACGTCCGCAGAGCAGGGCTCCGGGCCTGACTGATCTGGAAAGCACTGGCCGGCACTGGCCAGCTTTCCAGTGACTTCTCATGGGCGAGATGGAAAAGTACAGACCCAGAATGGTGCGGCACGGCGCCCAAGGTCACACAGCGAGGAATGGAAACTGGCTCCTGAGGTTCAGGCTAGAGATCTGCAGTCTCCATCCTGATGTGAAAGGAAGGGAGGGAGCCAGGAGGCGCGGGGCTGGCTCAGCGCCACCCCCTGCCCAGAGGGTGAGCGGAGCCGACTTCCAGCTCACCGAGGCCCCTCTCCAGCCGGAGGCTCCCTGGAGCCAGGGATCAATCCCGCAGCACTAGACAGACACCCCCGCTGTGACTGCCAAGTGCAGCCTTCACAGGGCTGAGTCCTAGGAGCTGCTCCCGGGGACCGATCGATGCCAGCGTTTGCAAAAGACCATCGAGAGCCAGAGCCAAAAGGGACAGGAGCAGGGCCTGTTGGAGGGCTCCCTGGGTGGGTGTCCAGCACAGGACTTGTCACGGTCAGCACTGGCCAAGCAGTGTCCCCCCCACCCCACATCACCCTCGCTGCACCACCGGCCTCCGAGGACCCCAGGCTCTGAGCTGAGCATGCCCCGTGGGGTCTCAGCTGGGGGCCCAGCCAGCAGGGCTCCAGATAAAGGCCTTCCCACCCCAGCCAGCTCCGGGCTCGGTGAGCCGCTGGCCACACCTCCGCCTCTGGCATGTACCTGCCCCAGTACAGACGCTCCACCACAGAGGGACATCCTTCAGGATGAGGCGAAAGTGGCCACTTAGAAGAGCCACACGTAGAACTAGTGTGTGAAGCCAAAGGAAGGGACTCTGAGGACGTGTTCAGGTGCCACCTCCCACAAACCTCTCCTGCCCCCAGGGAGATGACCCTCCTCCTGCCATCCCTCAGGGGGACTTAACCAGACACCTGGCTCACGCCCTATTACTCAGGACCTGATCTCTTTATCCATCTGTCTCAATCCCCTCTGTGTCCACAGCACCCCGGCCTGGCTCAGGGACACCCCATCCTTATCTGATGAACTGGATGAAGGAAGAGAGGGCTTACTGGTGGCCAGCGCTGCTAACTGTCCGTGCATTTACCTGTGCACATGTACTGGGTGCCCACGCTGCTGGTCCCATGCCAGTCCCATTCTAAGTCTGGGTGGGGGAGGAGCCACGTAGATAAAACCCGCCCAAAGAGGAGAGCCATGTCCAAATCCAGGACCCCCAAACACCCCCCGACCCAGTGCTGCAGGAGCCAACGGCTCAGTGGGGCTACAGGGGCTTTCAGGTGCTCTCCATCCCAGAAGGGGAGCGAAGCCTTTGCAAGAGCCTTCCAAAGAAGAAGGCCCCCTTCCTAGACAGCCCCCCAAACACCCAGGTCCCCACGCCCCAGCCCTAAAGCCCATCCTCACAAGGCCAAAGGAATGGCCACTTTCCACACAGGCCGTCCACGCTTCCTAGAGACAAAGTCCCGCTGGACCGAGGGAACGGTCCCGCTGCACTCAGACACACGCCAGCCATGCCCGGCCACCCCTGTCAAACAGCCTCCACCTGCTGAGCGCATCGATCTGCTCAGGCCCCACGGACAGCAAGGGTGGAGGGTGGGCAGCAGGGTGCTCACGGGCACCTCCCACTACGAACGATGGGACGGCACACACAGGGCTGAAAGCTCAACATCGCAGTCAAGCACAAAGGGCCACAGACCAACTAACAGCTGCCAGCCACCAGCCACCTTCAGATGTCCACAAGGCTGGGAGTGGCCAGAACCTGAGTCCCTCTGCTAGGACCAAACCATCCCTGGAAGTGGGAACAGAGCACCCTGGCTCCGCGTGAGGGACTCCCCAGAACCCTCCTCTGTTGGAAAGGCCACCCCAACAAGGACAGAGGGCCCTGTCCCCAGAGGCGCCCAAATGCCACGCAAGTTATTCCACCAACAGGTGGAAGCTGATCCCAACCTCTGGATCCCCTTCACTTGTGGGATCACCCCATGCCACCAGGCTCGCCCCCGGCCACGTGCCAACTCACCCACAGGCGTGTCCTCGCTGATCAGCAGGTACGTGTCAAAGAAGTGGTTGGTGAAGAAGGGCAGACGGTTCACCTGACCTGGAAGTCAGAGGACAAGAGGGTCAGCCAGCACCCCACGCCAGCCCCACGCCTTCTCGAAGGCGATGCAGAACCGGGGCTTCGAAGGACACTGAACCTGTGTCCAGTGCCATGGTCAACCTCCCAGGACCCTGTGGGTCACTATCCTGCCTTGAAGCAAATGGAAATAACACCAGGAGGCAGGTGGCAGCTGTCAGTCTGTGCAGCCGGCCAGGCCCCCAGTCACAGGGGGCTGCTGAGCTCTGGCCTTAATGAGAGGCGGGCGGGCTGGGGGCCATGTCCCCAGGACTGGAAGAGAAGTGAATGCCAAGCGTCACGTTGACCATTCCACTACCACTGACACGCCACACTTGGACACACTGTGTCAGGTAAACTGTCTTCAAAATGAACTTCACCTGTATCTTTTTGTGCTTCTAATGTGGTGCTGCAAGTGGTAAAACTCACCTGGGCTGCTTTCTCCCGGGCAGTGGGCAGAGCAGGAGTTCTGCAAGGTCAAGTGCTCCATTGACCGCAGAATCCCTGGTGCCCAGAGCAGGGCCGGCACTTAGAGAGCCCTCAATGTACCTTTATTGTTTGAAAGAACGGCCAGCGAACCCCACTTGACAAATAATAATGAGAACATAACTGTGCTAGCTGCCCTTCCAGAACCGCTCCTCGTGCCAGGCCCTTCAATCACCGAATCCAGTGACCGGGAGGCAGCTGCTCCATGTCCCAGTTCGCTGTGGAAACAAGGCTTAGGGGCCTCACGTAACTTGTGACTTGCTTTACGTACCCCATAGGCGGCCTGCAAGTGGCAGAGGCCATACAGGCACCCAGACCTCAAAGCTCGTCCCATTAACCAGGTGCCATTTTGACAGCCTTGAGGTGGGGGCAGGGTGACACGCACACAGGCTGAGGAGCTTGGTGTCTAGAGAAGCCTCCCACACCACAGTCCCAGGAAGCAAGTGAGAAGACGTCCCCCTCCGTCTCTGCCAACCAGGAGGCAGCTGGCCCAGCTCCTGGGGGGTGGTGTGTGCAGCACTTCCCACGAGGGTTCCTGGGGTCCTCCAGGTCCCCTCCCTCGCTCCTGCTGAGCCAGGCTCCTGAGCCAGGCTCCCTCTGAGCTTGGGCCAGGTTCCCAGAGAGGGAAGGGCTGGAATCAGGGAGGGCCCTGGACCAAATCAGGAGATGCTGGCTTCCTCCCTCCTCCCCGGTCCTGCTGGGCGCCCAGGCTGGTGCCGCCTCTGGCTCCTCAAACATCTGGCCTCACTTCCTGGCCAGGGCTGCTGGCCTTTCTGCCTTCACCTGTCAAATCCTCCGTATGCTTCACATCTTGCTTCAGGTGTCCCTTCTTCCAGGACGCCCTTGCTGACCACCTCAAACACGCACAGGCACCCCCCACCCTCTCCCACTGGGAACCAACAGCCTCAGGAAGAGGCTGGACTCCAGTCAAGGGCCTCGCCTGTCTTGAAACTTCCCCGTGTCTCTTTGGACCCCATGATCTTCCCCTGCCTCAGTTTACTGTCTGCAAAATATCGATTAATAATAGAACTTACTTCACAGCTAACCTGAGGACAGAATGAGACTGCATACATGAAGCGCTTAGCGCCAGGCCCCCAGCACACAGCAAGCCCTGAGCGAATGGGAGCTATTATTAACACTGGCATTAATAAAGGAGCCACCTTCTCAGCCAGAGGGGAGGCTTTCTGACCCTGCAGGGGCCTTGGGCTCTGAGACAGGGGAGCAGGAGGCCCCAGGGTGCCCGGGGAGCTCAGCCACGGCTTGGATGGCAGGGGTGGGAGGAGAGAGGGAAAAGCCATCCCCTGCAGCATCGTTGCCTTTTAAATGTGCCCTGGTTGGACCTGCGGATAGTCGGCGGCTGGGAGCTCTGCACGGGCAGCTGGGCAGAGACTGGGATGCATCTTGCTTGCCACATACCAAGCAGGACCTGTCACCCTCAGAGGCCCCGCGGCCTTGGGCTGCCACTGCAGGCACTGGGGGGCTGGGAGGGGCTGGCAGGAAGGGCGGGGAGGGAGGGCAGACAGGTGACTTATTCTCTTAACAACAGCAACACTGTGAAAACATGAAGGATGCGCTTCTGAGGAAAAGCGCTGCCTCGGGGGCCTTGGGGCCTCCAGTGACGGGGAGGTGAGGACCGAGAAGGGGAGGGGACGGCGGGTGGTCTTTGGAAGGGAAGGAGAATCCCAGCTTCCTGTCCCAAGACCATTCCCTCTGTCCCCTGCCCCACTGGGCTCTGTCCCGGGGTCTGCAGCCCTGATATCCTCGCCCTGCCCCTCCCCCTGCTCCCGACCCACGCGGCTGGCAGCCCCCAGAGGTGGCCAGGGAGGCGGCCAGGGGGGCGGCCAGCCTTCCATACCCTAACACCTGGCCAGGCCCCAGAGGAGAAGGGAGAAGGCTCTGGAGGAGGCAGCACCCAGCTGTGGGTGCAGAATGACGAGGATTTTTGAGGAAGGAACAAAGACAGGCAGAGCCAGAAGAAGGGCCCCGTCCAAGGCCTTCGTCCCGGATGACCAGGCATCCAGTGGCTGTGTGGGGAGGGGCCCCCTAATTGGTGCCACCCAGGGAGCACAGGCTGACCCAGAACCTTGGGGTGGGGGCTTCTCTTGGGGAGTGCAGAATAGACTGAGCCAGGTCAGCTGCACCCGAGCCCAGGCCTCAGAGGGTGGAGGGGGCTGAAGGCACAGGGTCCACCTTGAGACCCAGGCTGGCAGAACTCCAGAGTCCCCTCCCCACAGGAAGGAACCAAATGGGAACACTGAGAGCTGTCAGGAGTTGGGGGCCTGGTGTGCTTTGCCGTTTGCTCTGTGACCTTGGGCAGATCCCTTGACCTCTCTGGTTCCTGTTTCCCAGCCTCAGGACGAGGACAAAAAGCCCTGTGCTGTCCTCCCCCCTGGCTTTCTTCCAGTGGTCACTGTGCACTGGAGCCACAGATACAATGGCCGCCTGTGGCCCACAGGAGCCTGTGGGGGGAGCCTGACAAGCGGTGATGTCTGATGGGGAAGTGCGCAGCCCATGGTCGAACGTCCTCCTGCCCAGCACCTGGGCCACCAGCAAGACGCTGCAGGGTGCTCCGTGAGACCAACAAGGGTCGGGGGGCAGCCTGCTCGGGCCTTCCTCCCCTGCCCCCAACAAGGCCACAGAAGAACGAGAAGTGCCAGGGACCCCGTGGAGACCCGGGCAGGGAGGGAGAAGGACAGGAGGCTTCGGGGGGACAGGGCAGGGGTTTGACATGGCCGGGGAGTTGACCCTGAGCCTGACCCATCTGACTTCCTGGGATGGGAGGAAGGGCCAGCCCAGGCTGGCAGGTCAGATGGAGATGAAGAAGGGAGGACAGTGTGGCCTGGTGTGGGGACAGGTGAAGGGCTGACCCAGGAAGCCGGGAAGACAGTGAAGGAAGACATTTTTGTCCTTTAGACCCCAAGGTCAGCTACCACCCCACAGTGCTAAAAGAACAACACTGGCCACTTTGGACAGGAGCCAGGAAGTGTGGATGTGACCGGCCATGAGAGTGGGACCCTTATATACACGGGCAAGACAGGCCAGTCCACAGGGAGGAGATCACCCGAGTGTTGCCAGAGCATTGCTGTGTGGCTTGAGGCAAGTTGCTTTGCCTCCCTGTGTCCTGTGTTTCTCCCCCTAAAGAAAGCTACTGCTGATAAGGAAAGGGCTTACACAAAATAAGTGTTTCTTTTTTTACATAGTATTTTTTATACCTTTATTTTATTTACTCATTTTTACGTGGTGCTGAGGATTGAACCCAGGGCCTCACACGTGCTAAGCGAGCGCTCTACCACTGAGCCCCAGCCCCAGCCCAAAACAAGTGCTCTTGGAGCAGCCGAGGGCGCCACTCTCAGTGCTTCAGGTGCACAGGAATCCAGGGGGTGGTTTTGACACGTCAGGAGGGAGGTGTCGCCTGGTCCTCTACTAGAGGTGGGGAAACTGAAGCAGAGGGAGGGTCCAAAAGCAGCTAGAGGGGACCCTGTGGCCACCAGGACTGGAACCCAGGCAGGCAGCGTGGCCCGGACTGGCACTGCGAGCCCCGGGGAGGCGGGGACTCAGCACCTGCTGTGTGTCCCCAGTGCGTCTCTGTCTGTAACTGATGAAGAAAGTGCAGGGAACGGGGTGGGGGAAGGGCAGAGGTGTCCAAGGTCACACAGTCCCTGGGGAGGCTGAGGCAAGTGTCCAGCAACCCAGAGGCTGGAGCTGCCCCACGAGGCCTCCCACGCGGGGCAGGGAGGGCGGGGGATGGCGATCTGACAGGAGCCCCCACGGAGAATCCAAGTCCCCTGCTTTCTGTGACCTTGGGCCAGCAGCTCCTCCAGGCTTTGGTTCCCCCTGGTGAGAGGTGTGGCAGCCTCCCTGGCTCCACAGGGCTGCGCTTCAGGCTGGGCCTCCTGGAGGGCAGTGAGTCCCTGTCACTGGGGGCACTTTGTCACAGAGGCGGGGAGAGAGGACCTTCCTGACGAGGCTGCAGCTTCCTAAGAGCCTGCCAGGCCCCCGGAGGGGAGAAGGCCTCGGCCCCACGGGAATGGGTCTGCCGTGTCGCCAGGCACACCGTGCCCACAGCTTCTCCCCGGGGCGCTGCAGCCCTGGGGGATCCCTGTGTGGCATGCCTGCAGTCCTGGCTTCCTTCAACGAGCTCAGGGCCACTCCCCACCAGCCACTGCCCAGGGGCCAACAGGAGGCAGTGACAGGTCCTCTTGGCCTTGCCCTTGGCATGAGAGCTGGTGCTCAGAGTGGGCAGCTCCTGCAGAAGGACAGCTCCCGGCCAGCACCCCTTGCTCAGGAGGCTTCTTCTCCGTCTCCCTGTCTAAACCACCCCTCTGTCCTCGGAGCCCACAGCAGAGGCGCTCTCTCTGGCCAGGCTTCTCCTGTCCCCTGAGGGCTTCTGTGGGGCCACGGACACCCCAGGACCACGCCACTCCCTGCACTCAGTACGCACTGAGCCCGGCCAGACTCGGGGCCCCTGGAGCACAAGGAATCCCTGCCACCCCCGAGTCGGGCACAGTGGGCGCATGGCGTAAATGACAGCCGTGAACCTGAACAGAACCGTGTCCAGCCCTGCAGCCCAGAAGGGGGACGGTTTCTGGTCGCAGATCACAGAGCTGAAGCATCTCTCAAGGCTCCTCCCACGTCCCTGTCCCAAGCCCTGGGGACAGCTGGTATTTTCAGCTGCGTGCGAGCTGCAGAAGGCAACTGAGGCCCAGAGAGGAAAGTGTCTTCAGTCGCACACAGCAAGGGAGGCTCCCCAGGGTCCCCGGGCAGAGCCAAGCCGCTGGCCCCAGCACCCTCCAGCCTGGCCTCCCGGGATGGAAAGGGGGTGAGGGGGAGGCCGGACTTACCCCAGCATCCAGAGGCCAGCAGGAGAAGCCAGAGCACAGGGCAGCCGGTAGCAACGTGGCACCACATGGCTTCTGGGGACACAAAGAGAAGAGGGTGAGAAGCTTCCTCCTGGAGGGGCACTGCCTGCAGCCCCTCCCCCTGCAGCTCCGGGAGAGCTGGGCCTGAGGGGGTCAGAGGAACCCACCCCCTTGGGGGAGCACGGAAAGAAGAAGGAAGCTCGTCACTCAGCAGCAGCATGGTCCACTCCCAGGCAGGACGAGGGGCCTGGGAGCAGCTGGGGTGCACCGGGGGCAGGTCCCTCTTCACCGGCTACCCTTGGGGGACCCCATGGGCAAAGCTCAAAGGCAGACATGGAGGAGGTGTTGAGGACATACCCTGGGCCCAATAGATACAGGGATGCACTGCTGAGTCCATCCTCTAAGACCACATCCCCAAGAGCAGCACAGCCTGGCCAGCCAGGGGGGCAGGGTTAAGGGGACAGTGTCCACTAGGAAGGTGGGGGGCTAAGAGTGGGATTGTCAATTCCAACAAGCCGACCACTCGGCAACCAATGAGCATATCTTTTCCTCTTTAAAAAAAAAAAAAGTCCATTATATTATCCTATAACCTTGGAAATGAGAAGGGGCGACAGATCCCAGTGTCCAAAGAGGTCTGGGGAGGGGAGGTGGCCGGCCCAGGGCCCGATAGCAAGTCTGCAGGAGGTTGGAGCTGCATGCCGGGTGGGGGTGGGGCAACTCTGGGACACAGCCGGTGGACGTTCTGCAAGCCAGACCCCATCTCCAAGGGTGGCTGGGGGTGGACTGCTTCCTCCTGCCCACGACAGCAGGACAAGGTCCTCTGGCTCCTTTGTACCCCTGAGGCAGCTCAGGAGCAGGCTTCCCTACGGCCCAGCCGTGACATCAGGGGGCTCATGCTCATCAGCTGGGACCCTCCCACAGAACTGTCAGTCCTGGTGATGCAGGGACACCACTGGGCCACCCCTCCTTCAGTGAACACACACACACACACACACACACACACACACCATCTTGCCTCGGGGGCCTGCACCTCCCTTGTTCCCAGGCAGGGTTTGCTAAGACTCCCAAACAGTGGTGGTGGAGTCAACGCCTGGATCCAGGTGACATGTCACCCACCTCAACAATAAGTTACCAGAAAGCCATGGAGAGGTGAATGGGACTGGGGCGGGGGTGGGGAGGACTTCTAGGGGAGATCTCCACATCTCTGCCAAGATCTTGGGGCAAGAGATTCAGAAAAAGTGGAGAACTCAAATTCCTTCATTTGGGGCCTGGAGGGGACCCCTTCTGCGCCGAAGTCCTGGGCGGACAGTGAGGTGGTGGGGTTGGGTGGTGGCTCCTGACCAAGAGTATGTGCAATGGTCCATTTGTTTTCTTTTTAATGTGCCCTTAAAATATCCTAACTATGAAGTATGAAAGAGTCATGTGAAGAATAAAAGATTCTGAGACACATTTAGTCGAGGATGGCCCCTGCATTCCCACCGTGGAGTTCCCAGTTAACAGCCTCCCTCGGGGTCTGCAAAGCGCACAGCTATGGGGGTAGCCAAGAGGGCAACTTTGAGTGGGTGGGGAAGAGGGCCACTTGAGGCCACATGCCCTGTCCAAAAGTGATAGCTTGGATAAGTCCCAGCCAAGAGGGAGAGTGGGCCAGTGTGGCTGGAGCTTCTGATTTTTCTCAATGAAAACTGGACGCTGGGCTTTGGCATGAACTCGACTTTTAAATGTTGGCAGATAATTCAATTTGTAAAGAGCACCCTTGCCCCGTCAGATGGTCGGTGTGTGCAGAGTGGCCTGGCACAGGTCCTCCCCGGCCTTTCTCTGCACCCAAGCCAGGATGTCCCCACTACTGTGTGGAACCAGGTGGCTGCTGGTGATCTCTGCAGTGTCTTCTGCGTAAAAGCAACTAGTGGGCTGGGGCTGGGGCTCCGTGGTGGAGCGCTTGCCTGGCACGGGTGAGGCACTGGGTGCGATTCTCAGCACCTCATAAAGATAAATAAAGGTCCATTGACAACTAAGAAATATTTTAACGAACAAAGAAAAAGCCACCTGCGGGCTGGGCGGAGCTCTGCGAAAAGCGCTTGCCCAGAGTGCAGGAGGCCCTGGGGTGGATCCACAGTACCTCCCCGGAAAAACACGAAACAAAACCAAAGGAGGAAGAAATTTGCTTTTCTTGTGTGTGATGTGCCACAAGCAGCCCTCCAGGCCAGCGAGGCTTGAAAGGCCTCCTCCTCTTGAGGAGCGAATGGTAGTATATAGCGTTGTTTCGTAATGACGACAGCCATCCCCTCCTGATGGACACAAGGGTGTTCCCAAGTTCCTGCCCCCAGACATCTCTCCGCACATGACTAACTGTCTAACTGTGCGGGGACTCTGCCCTTCCATCGCTCTCCGACGGCTGTTGCTGGATCAATGAAACACAACGCAGAGCGCCGAGGGAAACTTTCATTAGATGCCGCTGGATTACCTTCCGGGAAAGGCGGCGGCAATTCACGGCCCCTCCAGCAGCGCGCGGGAGGGCCCCCGTGCCCACCTGGAAGCGATCCCTCTTTTAAATGGCTGCCAATCGGACGCATGAAGAATGGTCTGGCATGGCCGCTTTCATTTGCATTTCCCTAACTGCCGGGATGCGGCGCAGAATGCCTTTTGCTAAGCGTTGGAACCACTTTCCATCTGGTCCTGTGCGATATCCTATCAGGCCCCGCGGGGCAGCCAGCCAGCCTCGCCAGCATTATCCCTGATTTACAAGTGGAGAAACCGAGGCACGGAGCAATTAAGGGACGATCTGACATCTCACGGTGAGTGAGTGTCTTTAGGAAGACAGAAACCTCCAGCCCTCTGCCTTTGCAAACCAGATGTCAGGAGAATTAAACATCTGCTGAGAACATCATCCGCACATAGCTGGGGTGTGCCGCCTCCCTGCCGGGTGCTGAGGAAGCTCATGGTGGAGGACGGAGGACGAGGAGGGAGGGGACGCTGTGAGCAGGTCCCACAGGCCAGGGACGTTGACAGGTATTATTACGACTCAATATCCCAAAATATGTCTATGAAACAGGTTCCTTGTTCCCACTTACAGACGAGGGACCAAGGCTCAGAGAGGTCACTCCAGGATCAGGGCGGAGCCCCGAGCTGTCTGTCACAGCGGCCCTGCATCCCCGGTTCCTTACGGTTCCTTCCGGGAGAGGGAAGTCCGGCCCCTCCCTTGGGTGAGACAATACATGCCCCACAAACGGCAGGGAGGGGCGTCCCCCCATGTAGGACAGCTGCACCCTGCATCACGGCTCCCGTGTCCCCCAGGGCCACTGCCGGCTCGCAGGGCCCCCTCCTGACATGTCTCTCGCCCTCCTTCCCCTGCAGGGTCCATCCCACAGCCTCAGTGCCCTTGCCGTCCCCTGGGGGCCAAAGGCAACCTGATTTTGCAATGGTGGCAGGCAGAGGCAGGGACAAGCCGGCTCCATCCTCACCCCTTGGGCCGACGTGGCTCCGGCTCCCAAGGGTGGGGTGGAGTAGCCAGGCCAGAGGTGGTGGGTCCCAGATCTTGCTCTTCCTCTGAGCCCTTTGGTGATGGGGAGGATGGGAGGTCCAGAGACAGCAGAGGCCCAGGGCAGCGAGAACAGGCCCCGCCCCCGCCTCCAGCCTGGCGTCCTGGTGGACACGGCCTCTGCCTGCTGGCACACCTTGGCACTGGGGCTGCGGCAAGTGGCAGCAATGCCCTGGGGAGCCTGACCTGGCCCATCCCAGGCCACGGCTGTTCCCCAGCCTCCTGGCCTCCTGCCTCCCACCCAGCACAGCCGAGGAGAGGTTCACGCCCCATGTGAGGCTGCCCCGCCCTCAGGGGGGGACCACCAGCCGCACCTCTCCACCAGCATCGGGAAACACACCCCTCCAGGCCGGGCTCCTGCCTGGCTGGACATCAGAGACCGGCCTCAGAACAGCAGAGCCACTGCCACCAAGCCTTCCGGGGGCCAGCTTAGAGCCCCCTCTTGTAGGAACCTCCAGGAATCTCTCACTGCCGAGGGCACACACAGCCAGACCCCGAACCCCCAAACTGAAATTCCCAACATCCTCCATCACATCGAGCCTCATGCCGGGCGCCGTGGGGCGCACGGGACCATGAGAATGGCTGAAAACATGTGCTAGGTGTCAAACAAGTGACACAGACTATCGCTGCCCAGGGCTATCAGAAGTGAGACGCCCCAGGGCAGTCAGAGGAGCTGCACAGACGTCAAAGCTCCATGGCGTTGCTCCACATGTGGAACTCAGAGAGGTCAAATAACTCACCCCACATCACACAGCTTATAAGTGACCAAGTTCAGATCTGAACCCTATTTTGATGGCCATCATGGCCAGGTTCCCAGCCTTACCCCCACAGTGTGCCAAACTCCGGCAGGTGCCCTCAGGGAGGGTCCAACTGAGGAGCCAGAGGGGAGGCCCTGGGCAAGCCCTGCATCTACTCAGAGGCCATTGAGCCAGGCCTAGATGAGAATCCCAACATCCTCAAGCCACAGCAAGTGGGGTCAGCATGGAGGCCAGGCTGCACGTGCCAGGAAGAAGGGGTTCCGGCAGGGCTGGCTGGGGGGCTCCTGTTTCTTCTGTCTTCCTGGGATGCTGGCATCTCAACAGGCTTTGCCCCCGGGCCCAGAACCCATAAGACAGTGCAGTCACCATCCGAGTGATCCAGTCCGTCCCCCTTCATCTCCCACCACCTCCTGCCGGTGCCATCCCTGAGAGGTCGACACCTTTGTCCCTGGCAGGAGCGTATGGGAAAGGCGAGCAGAAGGGAGCAGGGTGAGGACAATCAGAGCATCACTGAGAAGGCAAAGCAGGAAGCGAGCCATGTCCCAAGGAGAAGAGCATCCAAGCTGGAGGAACAGCTTATGCAAAGGCCCTGGGGCAGGACTGACCCTTGTGTGCTGAGGTCCATGAGGAGACTAGTGTGGCTGGAACAGGGTGCATGGTGGAGAGGGATGCAGGAAGTGAGGGTGGAGAGACAGGGGCCATCGTGGACACCTTATGGACCAGTGACTGGGTAAACAAGGGGCAGGAAGGACTTGGGTTTTGAAGAAGCACCCCGGCTGCTGCGCCGTGGTGCACTGTGGGTCAAAGGTGGAAGCCCACATAGAGAGGACGAGGCAGTGAAGCAGGCCAGAGATGATGGGCGAGCAGGGCTGGGGTGTGAGACCTGGCAGAGCTGAGAGGAGTCCTTCTGAAGAGGAAGGGGCAGTGCAAGAGAGGGCAGAGCCTGAGGGTCTGGGCCCAAGGACCTGGAAGGACAGTGTTGTCATTGCCCAGGACAGGAGAAGGCTGCAGGTGGAGCTGGCTGAGGGACAAGATTAGAAGTTCAGTGGGGACAGGGCAAGTTCAGTGAGGCTTGCTGACCACCAGGAGCAACAGTGCACAGGCAGCTGGAGGGGGCTGAGGGGCGGCCCAGAGGGGTGTGGGGGTGGCCACGCGGGGCTGTGGTACGGGCCCAGAAGAGGCGCAGACCAGCAGGGTTCGCGCCCCTGAGCCGCGGACACGTGGCCGATCAGTGCCCTCTTTGCAGAACTATCCCAGGAGCCTGAGAACGCACAGCCGGCCAGCAAGTCCACCCGCACGACGGCGGAGCGGTCACCAGGCCAGCAGAACGCTAGCCAGGACAGCAGAATGCGGGGACAGCCCACCGGGATTGGCTCCACTGTGGGACAACCAGGGGGGCCCGCAGAGGGGTGGGGGCAGGAGGCGCACAGCGTCAGCGGCGCTGCCAGAGCCAGCCGCAAGGCGTCGGCGACTCTGTTTTCTTCTGACTTCTGCATTTTCCATATTTTCTACAATGAACACTCAGTGTTTGTGAAATCAGCAGTCCAGCTCATGTCCACCCTCCCCAAACCTTGCCACAGCCCAGAGCTGATGGCGACTGATTAGAAAATGACTCTCCTGCCCTCCGCGGGGCCCCCTGGGCGCACGGCCGGGCATGCACCGGGGGCTCTAGGAGCATGGAGGGTCCTCCACCCCCCTCGGGCTGCCCGACCCCCGTCTCCCCCGTGGATACTTCTAGAACACAGGGCTCCCCATCCCGGCCAGCTCGGACCCCGCCTCTACGGACCCCAGGAGTCCAGCCGCGCTGCCTCTTCTCCCTCCGGGGGCAGGATTAGGAGGGCTCCCTGCGCTCTGCCCGGGGCCATGGGGCAGCATGGGATGGCATACAGGCCTCAGGAGAAGGCCAGGTTGCAGCTCACCCCACACTGCGGCCTCTCCTCACCCAGGACAGGAATAACCTTGGGCCAAAAAAAAAAAAGCCAGCCAAACACCCCCCCACCCACCCACCCACCCGCACTCACAGGCAGGGACACTGACTCTGCCACCTGCTCCCAGAGAAGCACCCATAAGAGGCCCACTGCCCAGTCGGGGGCCTCCTTTCTGTCCCACCCCTCCGCCCTGGCTGGCAGAGGCCAGAGTCCTTGAAAATTTATAGAGGTTTCACCAAATGCCTCTGGACCCTGCAAACCAGAAGAGGAAAGCCACAATAGCCGGGTTTCCTAGACCAGAGAACTGCAGTCCTTCCCCTGTGGGAGCAGAGCACACCCCCCCTCTTCGGGAAAGGGCCTGCTCTGGACCTCACTCCCGGCAGGACCCCAGGCCACCAGCTCTGCCTCTTCCTGTGGCCCGGGCAGGAGGTGCAAGAGCAGGATTCCCCTTGTAAGAAGGCAGTGTCCCCCCATCCCAGCAAGCAGGGGGAGGGGACAGGGCAGGAGGGGACATCTGAGCAGCGTTTCACTTTCTCAGGAGTGAGAGATTTTCACAGCAGGGTGCCACGATTTAGTTTGAACTGTTATGAATTCCCATAAAATCAGATGCACTCAACTTTGAATAGAAATACAGAAATACACTGCAGAAATCAAATACAATTTGGGGATTATTCACCCCCACTACACACAGAGAGGTTCGTGCGTGCAAAAAGGCGCCTGCAGACATCACCGTCAGGCCACTGATGGACAAGCCACTGTCTGCCACCAAGGAACACACTCGGAAGCCCACACTCTCTGGGCCACTGGCTGAGGAGGACGCCGTGACAGAGGGAGGCACAAGATCACCCTGTGGCCATCCTGTTCTCGAACCTTCCTCAAAAGCTCACAGAAGTGATGGCCAGGCAGGGCTGAGAGGGGCATAACCTGAGACCTCCAAGGCGGAGTCACAGCCATCCAGCATCTTGCCCAGGACGCCTGTGGCTCTGACTCCTTGGGAAAAAAAATCAACTCAGCAAAAGATAATTTTTATTTTATTTTATTCTTCTGAAAGCCATCTGTAGACATGGTCAATAACTGTACAGGAGGGGTGCTCAGCAAGAAGCGCATCTCCCTTCTCCCCAGGCCCCACACCTCTTTCCAAGAGGTCATCCTTGAGGTAGCATGACCCTCCGTTAAAAAACAAATCCAGGGGCTAGAGCTGGGGCTCAGTGGTAGAGCGCTTGCCTGGCACGCAGGAGGCACCGGGTTCGACCCTCAGCACCACATAAAAATAAGTAAATAAAATAAAGGTATTACCAGGTGCAGTAGCACATGCCCATTATCCCAGCGCTTTGGGAAGCCGAGGCAGGAGGATCGCGAGTTCAAAGCCAGCCTCAGCAACTTAGTGAGGCCCTAAGCAACTCAGGGCCTGTCTCTAAATAAAATATAACAAGGGTTGGGGATGTGCCTGAGTTCAATCCCCAGTACCAAAATAATAATAATAATAATGTATCCATCTCCAATTTTAATAAATAAATAAATAAAGTTGTTTAAGACCTACATGGCATTCATACCACCCCACTCCTCACTTGCTTGTTTATTTGTTTGTTCATTTATTTATTTGGAGACCGGGTCTCACTCTGTTGCCCAGGCTGGTCCCAAACTCCTGGGCTCAGCCATCCTTCCGAGTAGCTGGAGCCACAGGCCTGCACCAACACAATGACCTGCTCCCGGCTTTTCACATGACAACACCGCTGCGCCACATCAGTGCACACAGAGCTGAGCCACCTGCTTCCTCTCAGTCCCTGCTGCAAGTGCCCTGCAGCGTGGGGGAGGGGTAAAATCCAACCCTCCCCCTGCTGACGACACACATTTCTTTTTGACCTTTTGCTTTGACAAGGAAAGCCCCCATGAACATTCCGGTTCCTACACCCACAGGCATGATTCTGCCTATGGGACATCTAGGAGAAGACATTTCCGTATTTTTACAGCTATTGACCAACCGCCTTCCAGAGCGTGCCCCCAGTTATACGGCCTCCCAATGATTAGGAAAGGGTAGGCTCCCTGCCTTCACCACTGGGCTCTCAGAAAGACACCTGAGGCTTCTGGCTCTGCCCCAGCCCCTCAGACAGGGGCCAGGCTGGAGTGCTCAGAGCCAGCTCCCGCCAGGAGTCACCCGCGCTGACCCAGGCCCGGCTCTCTCTCAGGCCTTGGCCAGGTTGTCCCCGTCCTGGAGCACCACTGGTCCCACCTTGTGTGTCCATCCTCACCATCCAGGCACACCTCAGATGCCACCCTTCCACGAGGCCATCTGGCTCCTGGGGGAGGGGATCCTCAGCTCCCCGACCTGCATACATTTTCAGAGGCATTTTCCCCCCGCTATGAGGACTGTCAGACATGCCCTGTCCTCCTCCTGCCAGAAGACCCCTGGGGCCCTGCAAGCAGAGCCCACCCATCTCCCACGGCCACCCACCACTAACACTTGGCACACGAACAGGTGCCGCACAATCCAATTGCTTCTTTAAGTAGGTTCTGATCTTCCCCTTTCCCATCTCAGCAAATTCACTGCCATCCAGCCAGCCAGTCTTGATTAATTCAGTTATCAAATACCTTCCACGCGCCCAATAAACACCACTTCCCTCCTGACCCCTGGGTCACTGTGTTGCGGCCCTACTGGCCCCCTCTAGGCCCCAGGCCTGCCAGCCTCAAACCCACCCCTTGGCCATTACTGAGGCTGATCAGATTATCAGTCCCAAGGCTCCATTCCTCTGCCTGGGGGCTCAGGGGGGGCAGAGTAGACATTTCCACCCTTCGTGCTGAACTTGGTCATGTGACCTGCTGTGGCCAATGGAATACTCTGACCAGACCCCACACTAGAAGCACTAACCTTGGGCAAAGAGGCTGAGTGCCCCTGAGTGCCTGCCACTCAACCCAAGGAGAACTCTGGACGTGGAACGGCAAGTACACGGAACCCATGTACGGCCTAGAGCCAAGCCCAATCCTAGATGGGCTGACCCTCATCTCTCTCTCTCTCTCACACACACACACACACACACACACACACACATGAGCAAGAAGAAATGACAGTCATGCCTGTGTGCTCTGCAGTTTTATCAAGGCAAATGACAGACACCAACTCTATGAATTTTATATCTATATGAAACATCTACATAAAAGACATAAAGGAAAATGTTCAATGACATTGGATGGGGCAATGATGTCTTAGAAATGACGCCAAAAGCATAGGCAATGAAAAAAAAATAGATAAACTGATTTCATCCTATAGCTCAGTGGGACAGCACTTGCCTAGCATGCACAAGGCGCCGGCTTGAAATGACGCTCAACATCACTGCATCAGGGGATGTAAATCAAATCCACAGTGCAGGGGGCAGGGCACAGTGGCGCACGCCAGTAATCCCAGAGATTCAGGAGGCTGAGGCAGGAGGACCTCAAGTTCTGGGCCAGCCTCAGCAACTTAACAAGACCCTGTCTCAACATTTAAATAAGGGCTGGGGTTGTGGCTCGGCGGTAGAGCGGTTGCCTAGCATGTGTGAGGGCCTGGGTTCAATCCCCAGCACCACATAAAGATAAATAAATCAAATAAAGGTATTTTCAAAAATTTAAAAATAAAATAAAAAGGGCTGAGGATGTAGCTCAGTGGTAGATCCCCTGAGGGTTCAATCCCCAGAACTGCGCCCCCCCCCCCAAAAAAAAAAAGAACGTGAAATTCTACTTCACATTAATGAGGATGACTATTACAGAAGACACACACACACCAAATGGAATAAGTGTGGGTGAGGACGTGGGAAATGGGACCCTCGTGCATTGCTGGTGGGGATATAAAACTCACAGTCACTATTCAAGACCTCACGGAAATCCCTTTTAAAAACTAGGCAGAGGGCATGAAGACCATGTGTCCGTTTCACAAGTCTTACCTCAAGCCTCAACTCTTCTTGGAAGCATAGCCAATCCTCACCTCCAGGAGGAGGCATACCTCCTGTATATCGTATTTTCTCTTCTATCAGAACATTTATGATACTAATTTATTCCTGGTTTTTATTCATTTGTTTATGGTGATTTTTTTTTGTTTACAGTATGCTTCTGCCGATTACCCTCTAAGTCATGTGACCAGAGGCTCAGATTCATTGTTACGTTCAGAGTGCCAACATAGAGCTTCGGTATGCAGAGGGACATTCAATAAAAGCATTAAATTATTCAACAACCAAAAAAAAAAGTAGACAGAGGCGGGGCATGGTGGCACATGCCTGTCATCCCAGTGGCCTGGGAGGCTGAGGCAGGAGCATCACAAGTTCAAAGCCAGCCTCAGGAACTCAGCAAGGCCCTAAGCAACTCAGTGAGACCCTGTCTCTAATAAAATACAAAATAGGGCTGGGGAGATGGCTCAGTGGTTAAGGGTCTCTGAGTTCAATCCCCAGTACCTGCCTCCCCCCCCCAAAAAAAGAGGCAGAGAACTACCATATGATCCAAGAATCCCTTTCCTGGGTCTATTATACACAGGAAGGATGAAAGTAGAGACTTGAACCTACCCCCATGTTTACAGCTGCATGACTCACAGGAGCCAAGAGGGGAGCCACCCAAATGTTCAGGGTTGACAGCTGAGGGATGAGCAAAAAGTGGCGCATTCACACCACGGAACATTGTTCACCTTAAAAGGGGAGCCTCTGAGTCATGCAGGGACACAGAGGAGCCTCGGGGCATCAAGCTAAGTGCAATCAGTGGTCAAGAGGAGCGGGACGGTGGGACTCCACTTCTGCGAGGTGCTAGGAACAGCCAGACACGCAGACAGGCAGTGGGGAGGGGGTGGTTAGCCGGAGGGAGGGGGCAGAGGGACAGGCAGGGAAGATGAGAAGTTCTGGAGATGAGTGATGGTGACGATGCCCAGGAACACAAGTAATGCCACAGAACCGTCCCCTAGAAATGATGAACAGGACGAGTTACTGCTCAATATGTAAACGCAGAAATTAACACAAGAAAAACCACAAACGAAAATAAAGGCCACTCGAAGAAAACTTAGTGACCCACGTGGACAGCAGAGCACGTCCATCACAGCAGGGCCAGCACAACTGAGGCGGGCTGCTGGGGTCTGCCACGTGGGCTGTTCCCTCGGGCACCTCGCTCCAATCCCTGTTTTGTCACATCCAGCTTAACTGTCCCCAGTCACTGGCCACCACAGCTGGCCACCCTGGTTCTCACCGTTAACCTGTTCTTCTCCCACACTTTCTGCAGCGGTGCGTTACTCTTGGGGTTTGGGCATCTGCTTCCCCCGCCAGAGGTTTAAGGTGTAGAGAGGAGGAGGGAGCCAGCGCTCCAGGCAAGGCTGAGCCGGGGACAGGCAGAGGCTCTGGCGGAAGGTCTCCTCTGGTGATTCGCTCTGCCTGCTTCTTTCAGGTCTTTCCCTCCGTCTCCTCAATGCAAAGACTGGAAGGGACAACCGTGGGGGACCCTCAGGGTCCACTGGCCAATCCTCCTGCGTGGAAGCCAGTCAGGTCCAAGAAGTACGACTTTTAATGAAAATCTCAAGTACAAACTGTGACAACTTTCCGGAAAGACACTTGGCACAATAAACTACAGCCCTGGAAACACTGACTCAGCGACGACTGCCAGGATCTTCTCTAGGGAAACAGAAACGTGGTAAAAGCGGGGCACAGTGGCACACGCCTGTAATCCCAGGGACTTGGCAGCTGAGGCAGGAGGATCGCGAGTTCAAGTTCAGCCTCAGCAACTCGGTGAGGCCCTGAGCAACTCAGTGAGATGCTGTCACTAAATAAAATACAAAGAAGGGCTGGAGGCGTGGCTCAGTGGTTGAGCACCCCTGAGTTCAATCCCTGGTACAAAAAATAAATAAATAAGTGGCCAAAATATTCCTGTTTTTAAGCCGCCTGCAGCAGCACCGTTCACACTGAAATCGAAGGACAAGTCAATAATCAACGGAGCAGGTTTACATGAGTAAATTACGGGGCATTTGTACAGCAGCTGATGAGGCAGCCACTGTGAATCACATTTATCGACGAGGAAAACTGTTCATGACAAGTGTTTAAATTTGCACTAATGCATTCCCATGTTAGAAAAAATCAAATTCTACATGTGTACATCTGAATAGAGAATAGCATGTCGGTATCTTTATCGAATCTTTAAATGGTGGGGTTCTGTGTAAATTTTCTTTTGCCCTTCCTGTTTTTCTGTATTTTCCAACCTGTCTGCAGTGGAGTTTTTATAGCATAATCAAGTATTGGATATCCCACTTTTAAAATAAGTTAATAATCAAGTCAGATGAGTCTGGCATATGGACAGGCATGTAAGTCAACAGGGGGAAAAAGTGAAAATCCAGATATAAATCTATGCGTCTGAGATCAACTGATTTTCAGCAAAGGTGCCCAGCCGGTTCCACTAGGGGAAAAAAAAAGACTTTTCAACAAACGCTGCTGGGACAACTGGGAAGCCACATGCAAAAAGGATGACGTTGGACCCCGGCTCACTCCATCTACAAAAATTAATCTGAAATGAATCAAAGGCCTAAGTAGAAGGGCTAAGTCTATAAGCCTTGGGAGGAAAATAGGTTGTAAAGGTTCATGACTTTGGATTAGGAAACAGTTTCCTAGACAGGACGCCCAAAGCACAAACCACAGAAGAAAACACATGGGCCTTCATGGGAATTAAAACCTTGTGGCTTTCTGGGGTCTTTGTTTTGTTTTTGATACCAGGTGTTGAACCTAGGGGTGCTTAACGTCTGAGCCACACCCCGAGTCCTTTTTTATGTTATATTTAGAGACAGGGTCTCACTGAGTTGCTTAGGGCCTTGCTAAGTTGCTGAGGCTGGCTTTGAACTTGCAATCCTCCTGCCTCAGCCTCCTGAGCTGCTGGGATGACAGGCGTGTGCCACCTTGCCTGGCCAAAAACTTGTATTTTAAAGGATATCATCAAGAAAGCAAAAGACAACCCACAGAAAGCAAGGCTTAGGGTGGGGGAGGGAGGAGGATGGGATGGGAGGCCAAGTTCATGGGGTTTCTTTTGAGGTGACGCAAATGTTCTAAAGCCGACTGTGGGGACTGCTGCACGTTATCTGTGAACGTATCCATAACCACTGAGGTGTGCACTTTGGTAGGTAAATTGGACCATAGGTGATTCTATCTCAATAAAGCTATTGTAAAAAGTCCATTAATAAATAAGTCAACAGCTAGTCTAAAAACCACAGAGTATCCACAGTGAGCTAGCTGGGCAGCCAAGCTCAACTTCCTGCAGACTCTCCTGCCCTTCTGGCCCTGCCTCCCACTCCTAACCAGAAGGGGCCACTCAGCCCCTCCAGCCCCATCCACTGCACCTGGGCCGCCAGCCCACTTTACAGACAAGGAAACCGAGGCGCACAGAGCTGCCTCTCTTGTCTTCAGACCTTCAGCCAAGGATGACAATGAAGACCCCAGGCCTAGGCCTGTCGCCCACTCAGAAAGCCCTGGCCACCTTCCCCAAGTGCCCGGTGGGCCTGGTCCCCAGCTCTGCCCTGCCCTGCTTCTCAGACACTGACCCCACCTCCAGGTCAGGGCCATGCAGGTGGTCAGGGGCACTGAGGGTGGGGCCAAGGCCACTCCTAGTGGCCAGGCGTTGGACCTCACCAGCTAATCTACTGCTTCCCCCAGGCCCTCCCCAAGGCTGGGGGTGGGAGGGAGGCTGCATCTCCTCTCTTCCTCCTTTCTCCCAGACAGATGAAGGGGTTCACACGTGTCCCACATCTCCATCTCCCTCTCTCCTTTGCCCCCTCTCACCCCGGCTCCCCCAAACCTGCCCCCAAAGCCCCAAATGCAGCTCCCTCCTGCAGCCTGAGGCCTCACCCCCACTCACAGATCATCTCCCTGAGACACTAAGGCAGCCAGCGCTTGCTGAAATCTGACTGCAGAGCTAGACGAGGAGACCTGTGCCCGCTTCACAGCTGGGGAAAAGGAATCCTGAGAGGCTCAACTTGATGCTAAAGATTGGCCAGGGCTCGGGGCAGAGGCTGGGCCTCTGATGTGAACAGAAAGCCTCCTCCTGCCATCAGCCGCAGCTGGAAGTGAGGGAGACGAAGGACACACAGGTGCCCACCTTCCGCTCAGGAGCTCCGTGGCTCAGGCTATGGGGCACTGTGCTGGCAGACAGACCAGGTGGCCCCACGCCGTCACACCCAGCTCCTCACTCATGCACCTGGGCTGTAGTGACCCGGGAGCCCGTGATTCCATCAATCAGTCTGCACCACCACCGCCCCCCACCGGCCCCACCGCCACCCTGAGTTTACTCAGGCTGGGCCTCCCCTTCCAGCCCCACCCACCCCCGTCCAGGGCACCTTCAGCACTCAGACCCTCCTTCTGGTCCTCAGGCACCACAGGTCTGCTTGCCCCAGGAAGCCATGAGCCAGCTGGGTGGCCCTGGGCAAGGCCTCTGGTCTCTGGGCCTCAGTGTCCGTGTCTGCAAAACATCACTTAAGACACCACAGCTCCTGCCCCCGCTGTGCCGTTCCTGGCTCACGGTCACCTCCTCTGAGGAGCCCTTCCCTCCATCCTGTGTCCAGGGTCCTAATGTGTGACTTGTGCTGCTTTAGGGCCCTGACACGTGTGCCGACCCCGCTGTGAGCTCCTCCCTGCCAGCCAGGGCCTGCGCATAGTAGGTGCACAGGGAATAAATGGATGAGCCCCTGTGGCTCAAGCAGCTGGGAGCTGTGTTGCAGGGGAAGCCTGGACAGGAGCCCCACCAGCCAGCTGGCGAAGACACCCGCAGCCCAGCAGGGAGGGACACCGGTGGGGACAGGGCTGCTGAGCTTTCTGGGGCCTGTGTCCCACCACGGGGAGCAGGAGGAGGGAGGGCAGGGTACGCCGCCTCTAGCGGTCAGTTGACAGCTTCCCCTTTGAGTTAAGGGGCGCATCTCCACCCGCCTGGCAGCTCCTTCCTCCTGAGTGAGAGGTTGTTGATTGTTCTTCACATCACACCCCCCAAAGGAGAAAGAGGGACCCAGAGGGAGGCTGGGGAAAGGAGCTCTGGGCCTGAGTCCCACCAGGCCTGTTCCACGTGGGAACCATCAGATGACTGGAGCGAGGATCCGGGTTCAAATCCTGCGCAGTTCCGTTTCCTCTCTGAACCAAGAGCAGCACCTGCTAGACTTTCCACGTAACTGCAAACATCCTCAGCGTTCCTGGTGAGGGGCCCTGCTGGCCCATTTAGCAGATGGAGGAAAGGAGGCTCTTAGCCTCCACTATTGACTAAGTTCTCCCAACAGTAAAGGAAGGAAGCAGAACTTGAACCCAGGGGCCAAACTGTTTCCATGGTGTCATCCTCACCCGCAGCCAGGACACCGGCCCTTAAAGAATCCAGTCCAGTGCTCACGAACACACCTCAGGCTGCCCCACCTGACCCACCCTACGGATCAGTGTCAGATTCAGAGAGCTACTGAACACCAGCATTGGAGAGGACTAGAGTTGGCTCCCTGTCTGACTGCTGGACTCTACGACGTCCTTCCCTGTCTGCCTCCACCTGGCACTTGTATGCCCGCAGTGACGGGAGACTCACTGCCTACTCAAGGCACATTCGTCCTTTGGACAGCGTGGTTAATTAGGATGTCCTTCCTCATAATGAATCAAAGGCTCATAGAGATCCGACGGAATGATACGACTCCAGGTCCACTCTGCCCCTCTGCTCCCCTCCAACTCACTCTGCCCCTCACGCTCCTCACCGCCCATCCCCCTTCCTCCCTCCCTCCCTTCCCCACCCCCCCTTTCTCTCTGGTAACCACTTTCTAACCTTTACTAAGGACAAGGATATCTTTTTTAAAATACTCAATTTTAGAAAAAAAAATATTTCACATCTGTATGAGCAATACCCAAATCATAATTCTTAAAAATAACAAATTGCAGGCCAGAGTAATCATAAGTAAATTGATATTGATAAATAAGCTTTTCTCCAGAGCAGTAGGTGGCTTATTTTAATCTAATGAGTTTTGTATTTTCCCAGCTTTCAGATTCCATGATGAAGAGCTGTCTGCAATAGAATTACGACGCTCTCCAAAATGTTGTAATTTAATGCCTCATTTTGTCAAGACTTTCTGGAAAATGAGATTTGTTCCCAGTGAGGAATTCTACTCAACTCTTTCCCATGTGCCCCCCTCCATCCCCGGCATACTGGCTGGTCTGTGTGGAAATGGGGAGAGGCCAAGGTGAACGCGGTGACAGTGTGGGACAAAGGACCCAGCAGGGACAGGAGGGGCCACTCCTAGCTGGACACAGCTCTGCTGTGTGACAGAGAGGTGCCCACTGCCCACTCTGTGCCTACCCCTACCTACTGCGATGAGGAAGGCAGAACAGACCTCACCTTCCTTATAAAGTGCGAACAGGGCCCCTATCTGGGGGTTGGAAGGAAAAGAACCCCAGACTCCTCGGCACAGGAGAAAGGACCCCACAGCCCACAGACAGGGCAGGGGGCAACAGAAACAGAGCTGGGGACCAGGGAACTAAGCTATGAGTGGAAAACCCAGGGGACACATGGCCGAATGCCCTCCAGGGACAGGACACTCAGCACCTGGGCAGCCAACGTGTCGCACCAACTCCACTGGGGGCCTTCTAGAAGGAGGGGGTCAAGAGGCCAAGAGAGCAGCGGGGCCAGCCGGACACGTCTCTCGTCTGCCACTCAGGTGTGTGAGGGCGCCTCGGAGCCTCTGTGTGCCTCAGTTTCCCTCATCTCTGAAACAGAGATTGTCACAGCACCTACTACACAGGGGGTCGGGGGACAAAACGTCCATGCTGGGACCCAGCTCCTGACGGAAACATGCTATTATCAGTCGCACGGCAGCAGCTCATCCTCGCCAGGTGTGTGGACACCTGCAGAAACCAGCCCACTCTGGGGAACCGGGCGGCCGTCCCGCATTCTCAATGGGGCCTTCTGAATAGTCCAGTGAGCTCTCCTGGTGCTCAGGACTGGACTTTTTAAAAAGATGATTTCATATTTCAAAAAAGAGAAAGAAAGAATGATGGACTTCTTCTGAGTGGCCCCCACTCTTGACATCTAGGGGCTTCTCCCTTTTGGACTTCTGGTCTCTACACTCACACAATGGACTCCCACCCGTTGAGGCAAGCCACTCATTCACCTGACAAACTCTTCCTGAGGGCCAGGAGAGGTGTTTGGCAGACACCAAGGAAGACACCACCCTGCCGCCTGGCAGGGGACAGGAACCTTCAGCCTCACCGTCATCATCCAGGTATTCCAGGGGAAAGCCTGGGGAACACCACCTTCAGCCCTCCCTGGCCCGCTGTCCCTGAAAGAGCTGTCCATGTGCCTGAATGAAGTCCCAGGTCCTCATATGGATTTTAAACTAGGTGAGGTAACAACTTAATGAGACTCGAGCTGACCTGTCTAAAGGTTAAGTGGACTGTGTTCGCAGCTGAGAGATGCATCTAAAAGCAATGGTCTGACGGGTGGACAGAGAACGGACAGACAGATACGTGACAAAGGAAATGTTACAAAACACCCACTAGAGAACGTGGCGGTGGGGACATGGGTGCTCACTGTGCCCATCTTTAGTCTTTCTGTGTGTTCCAAAACCTTCATGGTAAAATGTCGAGGAGGAAAAGTAAGAGACTTATGAGCCCCACAGTCACTCCCAGTGGTTTTTCCAGTGTCCTTTTCCTATGGGCTGGGGACATCCCATGGGGAAATGTCTCCGCATATCCACGCTCCAGGGCCTGGGAGCTGCCTCCAGAGCCTTTCCCATCTCAGCTCCCACTGGGAAGGACAAGGTCATGGGCCATGGAGGCAGGGACAGGGGCAGACAGAGGACGGAGGAGGCCTCTTCATTACCCTCAAGGTCCCCTCACTCTCCAGAGTCCATCCGGGGACTGGTCCAGCCAAGGAGAAGAAGCCCCCTGCCCTCTGGGAGTGCAGCGAAGAAGGGAGTAACAGGGGAGGGAGGTGCGTGTGCATGTGTATGTCGGGGCAGCTGGAGACCATGCGTGGCCTCAAAGGAACACTGACTTTAGGTCCCCGCAAAGCCACACCATGGAATCCCTAACCCATCCTCACAGCTTTTTCTTACTTAATAACATAACAAGAAGAAGAAGGATAAAAATGGTAATGGTGCTGATGGTGCTGATGATGGTAATAATGGTGGGGATGAGAGAAGTGATGGTGGTGGTGGTGGTAGTGATGGTGGACGCGGTGGTGGTGGTGGTGGTAGTGATAATGGTGGTGAACAGTAATGGTGGAGATAGTGATGGCGGTGGCACTGGCAGTGGTGGTGACGGTGGTGGTGGTCGCAGCATCTTTCTTTTATTGAGTGCATCCTTAACATGGCGAGCACCATGTTTACTACTCAGTTCTCACGGCCGCCCGACAGGGAAGGTGGAATTATGGCTACACCCATTTTGTAGATGAAGAGACTGGAACTAGGAGAGAAGAAGTCATGAACCCAAAGTTACTCAGCCAGTGAAAAGTGACGTGGGACACCAAACCAGCTGCGACACGATGGGCACACTGACATCTCAATGAAGCTAGGAAAGTAAGGATCCGAAAACCTGTTGAAGGTCTGGAGCAGCCAGACCCAGGGAGACAGGGAGCTTCCAGGGAAGCCCAGTCCTCTGAGAGCCTCTTTTCTACGCAGGACTTTGAAAGGAACAAGAAGGGAGAAGCCTGCAGAGTCGTGGTCATCTCATGAGTCGGGGACATTAAGTTGAGTTGGGTTTAACAAGGCAGCCAGACCTGAGGATCCCAAAGCAACGATCTCCACAGGTGTCTAAATACATTAAACCCAAATAAAATAAAGAGAAGAAAGTGCCCCACAGGACAAGAATTATTGAAATAGGACACAAGATTTAATTCAAATATCAGCAAAACTGAAAATCGGTTCTTTAAAGAGAGCAATAAAATCAACTCATCCAGTGATTAAAAAGAAGACGAGATTGAGAGAGGAGACATGTATGACCAAGATGATCAATAGAAAAGAAGGCTGCAGATGCTATAGGGAATATAAAAATTGTAAGAGGGTAATTACAGAAATAGAATGAATATCTTTATGCCAATTCATTTGAATAGTAAAAGTCAAAAAATACAATTTACTAAAACTGACATTCAAAACATAGAAATATAAATAGTCCTACATCTTCTTAAAATTGAAACTATAATTTTTTTTGGAAACTATAATTTATAATCATCCCAATAAGTAATCTAAGCTTGTATGGCTTATTTATTTATTTATTTTGGTATCAGGGATTGAACTCAGGGGGCACTAAACCACTGAGCAACATCCCAAGCCCTTTTTATTTTTTTGAGACAGAGTCTCACTAAGTTGCTTAGGAACTATCTAAGGTGCTTAGGATGGACCTGAATTTATGAATCTACTGTCTCAGCCTCACAAACTGAGGCTTCTCTATTTGACTTCTCTATTGAATTCTTCTAAACATTTAAGAAAAAAATACAAATCTTATCCACACTCCTTTAGGAAAAGAAGGAATAGTGCCCAATTTGTATTATATGAAGCTAGCAGAATTTGACACTACAATCTGACATGGATATTACAAGAAAGGAAAATTGAATGAGCCCATATGGTAAAAACATCAAACAGGATATTAGCAAATCATATGTGCCATGCAAAATACAGCAAAAAAAAAATTGCAGCTATTTCAATAGTGGAAAAGGCATTATAAAGAGAATAATATTTGATGATCCAGTTGGATTTATTCCAAGAATGCAGGATTAGGTGGTTACTTTTAGAAATCCATCAGTATAATTTATACACATTATCAAAAGAAAGAAGAAAAATTATATTATCATGTAAGTACATGCAATAATGTATTTCATAAACTTCCTTACACATAACAATTCTTAGCAAAAGGGACTAGAAGAGGCCATATATGTATGGAAAGACCTATAGCTAACATCATACTCATTGGCAAAAGACTGAAAGTTTCCCCACCAAGATCAGGAACAAAAAATGCCTGCTGTGGCCACTTCGATTCAAAATACTAGGAGAAGCACTAGTTTGAGAAATTACATGAGAAGGAGAAATTTTTAAGATCCAAATTTAAAATGGATAAGTAAAATAATTTCTTTTCACATATAAATAAATAGAATCTTCAGATTCTACTGAAGATTGTACACACACACACACACACACACCCCAGCACGCGCGCACACACACACACACACACACACACACACACACAGAATCCTCTTAGGGCTAATAAATTAATTCAGAAAAAATTTAGGATACAAAATCAATCATTTTATTACAAATGGCAGACTTGAAAAAAATGGGAAGAACAATCCTATTTATATCATAAAGAATAAAATAATTAGGAATAAATTAAATCAAAAAGGCAAATGACTTGTACACTGAAAACTACAAAATGTTGCTGCAAAAATTAAATAAAGGAGATAAATAAGTGGAAAAACATCCCATGTTCATGGATTAGGAGATCAGATTATTATTAAGATACTAAAATCCTAATGGTGTGTTTCACAGAAATAGAAAAATCCATCCTAGGATTTTATATGAAGTCCAAAAGCACCCCTGAATAGACAAAATGATCTTGGGGAGGGGAGAGAAATTTAAAGACTCATACTTTCTAATTCCAAAATTAACTACAAAGCTAGAGTAATCAAAAAGTGTGGTACATAAAGAAAGACATATAGATCAATGGAATAGAACACAGAGTCCAGAAATAAACCATCACATATATAGTCAATTGATTTTCAAAAAGGGTGACAAGACATTTTAATGGGAAAAGAACATTCTTCTTAATAAATGATGTTGGAAAATTGTACATCCACAGGCAAAAGAATTATATTGAACTCACTTTACATCATATTAAAAAATTAATTCAAAATGGATCAAAGATTTAAACTACAAACTTCCTAGAAGAAAATATGAGGGAGGAGGTCTTCAAGATGGTGGAATAGAGGAGGTGGCTTTCCTGTTGCTCCATGGCATGAAACCGAGAAAGCAGACAGCAGCTTCTCAGCAAGTGAGGTACTAGAAACCTACAGGGACACTATAGTCTACACGGTAGAAACTCTACTGCCTCAGATCCATTCTGTTAGATGGTAGGTACACAAACAACATGAAAAAAGGGAACAAATTGTCTCAAACAAACCAAGATACTCTGATAACAAATCCATTGACACCACAGTGGAAGAAATGTCAGAGAAGGAATTCAGAATGTCCATAGTTAAACTGATCTGTGAGGTAAAGACAGTTTAAGGAATGAAATCAGAGAGAAGATACAGGAAGTGAAAGATCACTTCAATTAAGAGATAAAGATTCTGAAGAAAAACAAGCAGAAAGTCTCAAAATGAAGGAATCAATAAACCAAATTAAAACTTCAAGTGAAATCATTACCAACAGACTAGATTGCTTAGAAGACAGTTTCAAGCAATGAAGACAAAATATATAATCTTGAAAACAAAGTTGACCATTGAGAAAAGATGTTAAGAGACTATGAACAGAACTTCCAAGAAATCTTGTATAACCTGTAAAGATTTATTGGGATAGATGAAGCCTTAGAGATTCAAAGGAAAGTAATGCACAATTTTTTCAATGAAATAATATAATTCTTTATTTCCCAAATAAAGAATGAAGTGGAAAATCAAATATAGGAGGCGTATAGAGCCCCAAATAAACAAAATTACAACAGAACCACACCAAGGCACATTATTATGAAAGTGTCTTACAAAATAAGTACAGAATGTTAAAAGCTGCCAAAGAAAAATGACAGGTGACATTTAAAGGGAAACCAATCTGGATCTTAGCTGATTTCTCAAACTAGACCCTCAAAAGCAAGGAGGTCTTAGAATAATATATACCAAGCTCTCAAAAAAAAAAAAAAATGGATGCCAGCCAAGAATACTATAGTCAGAAAAATTTAGCTTCAGAATTAAGGATGAAATAAAAACCTTCCATGATAAACAAAAATTAAAAGAATTCACAGCTAGAAAGCCTACACTACAAAACATACTCGATACGATATTTTATAAAGAAGAAGTGAAAAATAAAAGTGAAAACCAACAAAGGGAGGAACTACACTAAAAGAATAGTGACTCAGTGGAGAAACAAATTCAAAATTTAAAAATAATAAATAAGTAAATAAAAATGACAGGGAATAAAAATCATTTCTCAATACTACCATTGAATGTAAATGGTCTAAACTCACCAATCAAAAGACACAGACTGGCAGGTTAGATTAAAAAAAGAGACCCAACAATATTCTGTCACCAAGGGACTCACCTCATAGGCAAAGGCATCCACAGACTGAAGACAAAAGGATGGGAAAACCATATCATTAACATAGATCTCATAAACAAGCAAAGGTTTCTGTCCTCATACAGATAAAGTGGGCTTCAAGCCAAAGTTGATCAGAAGGGACAAAGAAGGAGATTTCATACTGCCTAAGGGAAATATACATCAACAAGACATAACAATCATATATATTTATGTCCCAAACAATGGAGCACTTACATACATCAAACGAACCCTTCTCAATTTCAAGAAGTAAATAGACCACAACACAATAATACTGGGTGACTTTAACACATCTCTCTCACCACTGGATAGATCCTCCAAACAAAAAATAAATAAACTATAGAACTAAAAAATACAATTAATAATTTAGACTTAACAGACATATATAGAATATTTCATCCATCAGATGAAATATTTTCTTCTCAGCAGAACATAGATCCTTCTCTAAAATAGACCATATCTTAGACCACAAAGCAACTTTTAGCAAATACAAATAAATAGAGATAATACCTTTTATCCTATCAGATCATAATGGAATGAGATTAGAAATCAGTGATAAAATTAAAAAATAGAAGCTATTTTAACACCTGGAGGCTAAATAATACTCTATTGAATCATGAATATAAAGCAGAAGAAATGAGGGATGAAATTTTAAAAAATACTTAGAGATAAATGAGAATAGTGATATAACATATCAAAATCTCTGGGACACTATGAAGGCAATGCCAAGAGGAAAGTTTATTGCATTGAGTTCATTCATTAAAAGGATAGAAAGTCAATGAATAAATTACCTAACATTACATCTCAAAGCCCTAGAAAAAGAAGAACAAATCAACACCAAAAGCAATAGAAGACAGGAAATAATTAAAATCAGATCTGAAATTAATGAAATTCAAACAAAAGGAACAATCAAAAAATTGACAAAAAATTGGCTCTTAGACAAGCTAACAAAGAGAGAAAACTCAAATTACTAAAATTCACAATGAAAAAAGGAAATATCACAGCAGATACTACTAAAATATGAAAGAAATCAGAAAGTATTTTGAAAATTTATACTCTAATAAAATAGAAAATCTTGAAGACATCAACAAATTTCTAGAGATATATGACCTAACCAAACTTAATCAGGAAGAAATAGAAAAAAATTTAAACAGATCAATTTCAAGCAATGAAATTGAAGACAGCATCAAAAGCCTACTTAGAAAGAAAAGCCCAGGACCAGATTCTCAGCTGAGTTCTACCAGACCTTTAAAGAAAAACTAAACACCAATCCTCCTCAAATTATTCCATGAAATAGAAAAGGAGAGAACCCTTTCAAACTTGTTCTATGAAGCTAGTTTCACCCTGATACCAAAATCAGACAAAGACACATCAAAGAAAGAAAACTGCAGACCAATATTCCTGATGAACATACATGTAAAAATTCTTAATAAAATACTGGCAAATCACATACAAAGACATACTACAAAGATAGTGCACTTTGATCAAGTGGGGTTCATCCCAGGGATGCAAGGTTGGTTCAACATACAGAAATTAATATACATATGATTCATCACATCAATAGACTTCAGACAAGAATTGCATGATTCTCTCAATAGATGCAGAAAAAGCATTTGACAAAATATAGCATCCATTCATGTTCAAAACGCTAGAAAAACTAGGGATAGAAGGAACATACCTCAACATTGTAAAAGCTATCTGTGCTAAACCCAAGGCCAACGTAATGCTAAATGGAGAAAAACTGAAAGCATTCCCTCTAAAAACTGGAACAAGACAGGATGGATGCCCTCATTCACCACTTCTATTCAACATAGCCCTCAACTCTAGCCAGAGCAATTAGACAGAAGAAAGAATTTAAAGGGATACAAATAGGGAAAGAAGAATTCAAACTATTTGCTGATGATGTAGTTCTATATTTAGAAGACCCAGAAAACTCCACCAGAAAACTTGTAGAACTCATGAATAAATTCAGCAAAGTAGCAGGATATAAAAATTAACACCCATAAATCAATTGTGTTCCTTTACATCAGTGATGGATCAACTGAAAGAGAAATTAGAAAAACTATCTGATTCACAAATAACCTCAAAGAAAATAAAACATTTGGGAATCAATCTAATAAAAGAGGTAAATGACTTCTACAATGAAAACTACAGAACACTAAAGAAAGAAATTGAAGAAAACTTTAGAAGATGGAAAGATCTCCCATGTTCTTGGATAGGCAGAATTACTATTGTCAAAATGGCCATACTACCAAAAGTACTATATAAATTTAACACAATTCCTATGCAGGTCCCAATAACATTCTTCATAAAAATAGAAAAATCAGTCATGAAATAAATTTGGAAAAATAAGAGACCCAGAATAGCCAAAGCAACCCTTAGCAAGAAAAGTGAAGCAGGAGGCATCACAATACCAGACCTTAAACTATACTACAGAGCTATAGTAACAAAAATGGCTTGGTATTGGCACCAAAACAGATGGCTCTAGATACATTCTAAGTGTATCAAGGACCTAGGCATTAGATCAAAGACTCTGCACCTACTAGAAGAAAAAGTAGGTCCAAATCTCCACCATGTTAGCTTAGGAACAGAATTCCTCAACAAGACTCCAAAAGCACAAGCAAAATTAAAAATCAATAAATGGGATTGTATCAAACTAAAAAGCTTCTTCACAGCAAAGGAAGTGATCAAGAACATGGAGAGAGAGAGCCTACAGAATGGGAGAAAATCTTTGCCACATGCACCTCAGCTACAGCATTAATCTCCAGGATATATAAAGAACTCCAAAAAATAGCATCAAAAAAGAAAAAACAAAAACAAATAAACCAATCAATAAAAGGACAACGGAACTTACAGACACCTCACAGAAGAAGAAATACAAATGGTCAACAAATATATGAGAAAATGTTCAACATCTCTAGTAATTAGAGAAATGCAAATTAAAATTACACAGATTCCATCTCACTCCAATCAGAATGGCAACTGTCGGGAATACAAGTAACAATAAATGTTGGCGAGAATGTGGGGAAATGTACACTCATGCATTGATGGTAGAACTGCAAATTGGTGCAACCACTCTGGAAAGCAGTAGGGAGATTCCTCAGAAAACTTGGAATGGAACCACCATTTGACCCAGTTATCCCACTCTTTGGTATATACACAAAGGACTTAAAATCAGCATACTACAGTGATGCAGCCACATAAATGTTTAAAGCAGCTCAGTTCACAATAGCCAAGCTATGGAACCAATCTAGGTGCCCTTCAACAGATGAAGGAATAAAGAAAATGTGGTATCTACACACAATGGAATATTGCTCAGCCATAAAGAAGAATAAAATTATGGCATTTGCCAGTAAATGGATGAAACTAGAGACTATCACACTAAATGAAATAAGCCAATCCCAAAAAACCAAAGCCAGATTGTTCTCTCTGATATGCAGATGATAACTCAAAATAGGTGAGGGGGAGAGAGGAGTGGGGAGGTTCACCATATTGGACCATGTTGTGGGAGGAAGGGAGGGGGTATGGGAATGGGAAACACCGTAGAATGAATTGGACATAACTTTCCTATGTTCATATATGAATACATGACCAGTGTAACTCCCAAGTTATACTCCATGTATGTTTGATATGTCAAAATACATTCTACTGTCATGTATAACTAAAAAGAACAAATAATTTTTTTTTAATTTTTTAAAAAGAAAATATGGGGGAAATCTTCATAACATTGTATGTAGCAATGATTTATTGGTTATGACACCAAAAGCACAGGCAACAATAACAACAAAAAAGATATTTGTATCCGTTAAAGGCAAAAAAAAAATCTTTGTTCATCAAAGGACACTATCTAGAGGGGGGCAGCCCATGGACTGAGGGAAATATCTGTAAATCATGGATCTGATGAGAAATTAATAACCAGAATATAGAGAGTTCCTACAAGTCAACAACAATAAAACAAACAACTCAATTCAAAAGCAGGCAAAAGACTTGATTAGACATTTCTCCGTAGAAGATACACAAATGGCCAAGGAACCCATGAAAAGATACTCAATATCACTAGCCACTGGGGAGATGCAAACCAAAGCCACACCCAGATACCACTTCACGCCCATTAGGTTGGTTATTATAACAAATATCAATAAGGGGTAACAAGGTGGGGGAGGAATCGCAATCCTTGCACATTGCTGGTGGAATATAAAATGATGTCGCTGCTAAGGAAAACAAAATGGCAGTTCCTCAAAAAATTAGACATGGAATCACCATATTATCCCACCCTCATCTGTATAGTCAAAACTAATGATGGCAGTAACTCAAACAGATATTTACACAGCCACATACGTGGAAGCATCATTCAAAATAGCCAGAAAATGGAAACTATCCAAATGTCCATCAACAGATGAGCAGATAAATGAAACATGGTATATACATACAATAGTCTATTATTCAGCCATAAAAAGAATAAATTCTAATGGATGAACTGTGAAAACACTATGCTAAGTGAAAACAGCAAAACACAAAATGGCAAATCCTGTGCGATTTCCACGTAATACACTGTCTAGAAGAAGCAAATTCATAGCAACAGAAGATGACAGTGACTAGGGCTGAGGATGGGGCTCAGTGGTGGAGCGCTTGCCTGGCATGTGTGAGGTCCTGGATTCTATCCCCAGGACCCCTCCCCATACACACACCCGAAGAATTGCCAGGGGTTGGAGGAAGAAGGAATAGGGATTCGTTTTTTCATGCACAAAGTCTCTCTTAGAGATGATGAAAACGTTTCAGAGGTGGACAGTGGTGGTGACTGTATACTGTGAATGTACGCACTGCCCTGAACCGTATGCTTAGACTGGTTCAAGAAGGGGCAGAGTGTGACACAGTGGTAGAGTGCTTGCGGAGCATGCACAAGATCCTGAGTTCAATCCCCAGCACCGCCCCCCCCCAAGAAAAAAAGATTCAAAGCGTAAACTTCATGTTGTATGTGTTTTAACCATAATTTGGGGGAGAAAGGATTAGGTGAAAAATATTAGGGTTTCACTAAGTTGCTAGGGCTGGCTTTGAACTTGTGATCCTAATTTGATCCACTGCAAAAAAAAAAAAAAAAAAAAACCTACATCAAACATCAAACTCAATGGTAAAAGACTGAAAGCTTTTTCTTGGATATCAGAATCAAAATAAGGAGGCTCGTTATCACCACTGCCATTCAATATTATGTTTGAGGACTTAGGCATTGCAATAAGGCAAGAAAAAACATAAAAGTCTTAGAAATGAAGACATAAAAATGTTATTTATAGAAAGCATGATCATGTATGTTTTAAAAACTATCAGAACATGTAAACTACCAAAACAAATAACAAGTTTAGCAATGGTTGTAGGAGAGTAGTCAATCAATATTTTTAAAAAATCAACTATGCTTTTCTTCTTTCTTTCTTTCTTTCTTTCTTTTTTGGCACTGGGGATTAAACCCAGGGACCCTTAATCAATGAGCCACTTCCCAGGCCTTTTTATTTTTTATTTTGAGACAGGGTCTCACTAAGTTGCTTAGGGTCTCACTAAGTTTCTAGGGCTGACTTTGAACTTGCGACCCTCCTGCCTAAGCCTCCTGAGAGCCACAGGGAGGACAGGCAACTGTACTTCAGGACGGCTCAACTGTACTTCTATATGACAAATAAATAATTAGAAATGAGAAAAAAAATCACGATGTTATCAGAAAAACATAAAACACATAGAAATAAATCTATTCAAAGACACGTAAGACTGCTACACAGACAACTAAAAAGAATTCCTAAAAGAAATTTAAGATCTACACCATTTGACCCAGCTATTCCTCTTCTCAGACTATACCCAAAGGACCTAAAAACAGCATACTACAGGAACACAGCCACATCAATGTTTATAGCAGCACAATTCACAATGGCTAAACTGTGGAGCCAACCTAGATGTCCTTCAGTGGATGAATGGATAAAAAAAATGTGGCATATATACACAACGGAATATTATTCAGCACTAAAAAAGAACAAAATCATGGCATTTGCAGGTAATGGATGGCGTTAGAGAAGATTATGCAAAGTGAAGTTAGCCAATCCCCCCCAAAAAACAAATGCCAAATGTTTTCTCTGATATAAGCGGGGTGACTCAAAGTGGGGTAGGGAGGGAGAGCATGGGAGGAAGATTATTTCTAGATAGGGAAGAGGGGTGGGAGGGAAAGGAAGGGGGAAGGGGAATAGCAAGGATGGTAGAATGTGATGGACATCATTATACAAAGTACATGTATGAAGACTTGAATTGGGTGCCAACATACCTTATACACAAACAGAGATATGAAAAATTGTGGTATATATGTGTATTTAGAATTGTAATTGTAATGCAAAAAAAAGAGTACATGTGTAATGGCATACTTTGGCATGAACATACTTTATATACAGAGTTTTGAAAAATTGTGCTGTATATGGGTAATGATAAGTGTAATGCATTCCACTATTGTCATGTATTTAAAAAATAAATAAATAAAAGAAAGAAAGAAATTTAAGATCTAGACAAATAGAGGAGTATTGCATTTGTGGGTTGCAAAACTCAATATTATGACGATGCCAATTTTTGTCAAATCAATGGGCAAATTTTTGAGGCAGTCTCAATCAAAATCTCAGCAGGGTCTTATGGAATTTCAAAAGCTGATTCTAATATTTATATGGAAATGCACAGAGCCAAAAATAAACAAGAATTTTAAAGAACAAAACTGGAGGATTTATAGTATCAGATATCAAGACCACAGAAAGCTTGTATTGATACAAAGTCAGAAAAATATCAAGAGAACTGCATATACATATGTGTATGCCAACACACACACACACACACACATCCACAAATGTTCATAGCAGTCTTTTTTGTGATAGATAAAAACTGGAAGCCAGGTGTGGTGATACATGCCTGCATCCCAGCTATTCAGGAGGCTGAGGCAGGAGGATCACAAGTTGGAGGCCCACCATGACAGCTTAATGAGATCCTATCTGAAAATAAAAGATAAAAAGGCCTTGGGATGTAGCTCAGTGGTAGAGAACCCCTGGGGTTAACATCCAGTACCAGAAAAGAAGCCTAGAAGCAACTCAGTTGTCTGTCAGTAGTACGGGTAGATTGTGAGATTGTGGTATATTTACACTATGGAATACTATGCAGAAATGAAAATGAACATATGTTAACTGTACACAGGACCAATTCACAACAAGTTGAGTGAAGAAAGTATCACGAAGATTGCACACTGTGTGATTCAATTTATACAAACCTAAAAATAAGGCTGGGGAGGTAGCTAAATGGTAGAATGCTTGCCCAGCATGCTGCAGACCCTGGGTTTGATCCCCAGCACCATAAAAAGTAAATAAATACATAAGCAAAATGAACCTGTGTTCATTCTAGAACAGGCGTTAGAACACAGGAGAGAGTGACCTTTGAGTAATATGACATGGCTTCCAATAATCCCTTTTGTTGGCCTGGGGAGGCACTTAGATGGGAATGGTCACTGTGATCACGTGAGCTGGACACATACAATTGGTAGGCCTTTCTGGATGTTATACTTCAACTAAAAATTGCCTGACAATTTCCAGGTCAGTTTGGCACCAACATCAGTGCTACTAACTGCTGATCCATCCTGGCTCTCTTCTGCCCCCCTACCAGGGGGAACACAGTGCTAGGGAGGGACACAGAGGAAAGCCACAGCTTGGGTTCAAGGGGACCTCCCCTCCAGGAAGTCTTCCAGGACTTCCCTTTTCAATCTACATAGGCTTTTGGGGGAGGGGCGGAGAGTAATGGGATTGAACTCAGGGGCACTCCACCACTGAGCCCTATCCCCAGCCTGACTTTGTATTTTATTTAGAGTCAGGGTCTCACTGAGTTGCTTAGGGCCTCAATTTTGCTGAGCCTGGCTTTGAGTTCAAGTTCCTCCTGCCTCGGCCTCCGCAGCCACTGGGCTGACAGGCTACATCGTCTTTTTCATAGATACGATTGTTACTTTTGTCACCCCCAAGACCGAGAGCTCCCAGGACTCAGGAGCTGAGAACAGTGACATAAAAACAAAAATAACATGTGTTGGACAGTGTCAGTGTGTCCCGGAGTTTGTCACCTCCTGAAGGCCTGTTCCCAGGCCACCAGACGGGAGGAGGACAGTGGGCCCTGGCCACTGGGCCTGGGCTCCCGAGTCTCCGGGAATCGGGCTGAGCTGCAGCGTGGTTTGGGGAGGGTCCCTTTCCAACCCTGCCCGGGGGGGTTTGGAGCTCCCTGGGGTCAGGTCTCTGCTGACAGCTCTCAGGACAAAAGCGGAGGTCAGAGGCAACTGCTCCTGTCCCACCTCCAGGCCAGGGGTCAGGAAAAGCCCCTGGGAAGGGAGAGCCCTGCTCTGGGAGTGAACTGACCTCTGCCTCCCTCCACCCCTCACCGACTCACCACGGGTCTCCCCGGCCCGCCTCTGACCCCCGCTGCTGCAGTGAGATCTCGTGTCCCTGGCTCTTAAATAAGAGGAGCGTGGCTCTGCCTAGGGACATTCTCTGCCCGCCTGGGAGGTTTGGGGGCTGCAGCAGCCTGTATTGGGCTGGCTGGGGGAGCCAGGGTTCCAGGGACAGGCACTTAAAGTGGCGGCCCCCAGAGCATTAGGAGGGAAAGACAGGTATCCCGCCCCTCACATCAGACAGCTCCCCCTTGTCAGAAGCGGAAGCTTCCAGAGACAAAGCCCTGCCCAGGAGGCTTCTATTTCTACCATGGCCAGAAATAGCCCAGAGAGGAGGGCCACCTTGGCAAAGATGACATGCCTCTCTACACCGGAGACCAGGGGCAGATGCTGGGCCCAGCAGGCAGACCTGGAATAGACCTGGGAGCAGGGCACCAGAGGGGGCCTTCTACCCAGCCAGCACACCTGCCCAGACACACCTGCCCAGACACACACACAGCAAGCACACACAGTCCAGGCCTTCTAGGTCAATGCCAGAAAGGAGCAGGAGCTGTCAGGACAGTTGACTTGCAAGCCAGGCGGTTGAAAGGAAAGGAGGAGTGGCCAGGCCTATAATCCCAGCAACTCGGGAGGCTGAGGCAGGAGGATTGCAGATTCGAGGCCAGCAATTTAGTGAGGCCCTAAATGACTTAGCGAGACCTTGTCTCAAAATAGAAAATAAAGAGGGCTGGGGGTGTGGCTCCGTGGTTGAGAGCCCCTGGGTTCAATCCCTGGTACAAAAAAAAAAAAAAACTATAACTGAAAGGAAAGCAGGAAGGGGGAACTGAGAAGCCGAGTCTCCTCCAGGCCTTTCCCATTCCCTCTGCCCTTGGCCCTGACACCCGGGCAGGTGCTCCTGGGGAAGCTGTGAAACACGCAGGTGCAACGAGGTCACCTACTTAACAGCCTCCCTCCCGCTGTATTATTCATGGGCTCCCTTCTTCCGGCACGAGCTCCAGTTTCCAACAGCCCCTGGGCGAGCAGCAGGCCTGGCTTGGCAGGTCAGCCGGCTGGCCGGTCCAGCCCACAGAGGCGCCCCACGCTGCGCACCAGACCCCCCTCCATCTCCCTCCCAGGAGGGAGCCTCTCGAGAAGTAACTCAGTCCCCAGCAGCGCTTCTGGTGAAGCCAGGCACAAGAGGCTAAGGTTTCCAGAAGGAGCCACGACACACACACCCCACCCACCATATCACACACACACACCCTGAAGTGACTGTCCCAAACATGGCCCTCAGAATAAGTGTGGCAGCTCCTGCAAGGGCCATGCCTTACCCACTTCTGTATCTGGCATGGTGTCCCATGAAGAGCAGGCGCTTAATAAACCTCTGTTGACTTGTCCCTCTTCCAAAAAAGATGGACATCAATCTGATAGGCGTGAAGAACACGCCTGAACCATTGGAAAGGTTGCTCTCTGGGTTTGGAGATTGCCATGTTATTTAAATATCTACATATATTTTGTAAATTCCATGTAATTTAAGTCATTCATAGAGTGACAATTAATAAAAAGGCCACATGTGTATTTATTTACCATGACTGACATGCACCACAGTTCACTCTGCCACGCATCCTGTGGACTGAACCCTTGAAGGGGCGTTTTCTTTTCCTATTTTACAGATGTGACACTGATCCTGAGAATTCAGGCGCTTGGGTCAACACAGGACCGTAACGAAAGTCTTGACACATGTCCCTGTCCACACGGGTCCCACTGCCTGTGGTTGCCATGCACACCAACACGATCCAAATACAAAATCCGGATTCTCTAACGAGGTCGTTAGGGCCCAGACCCAGACAGTCCCGCCTGGGGACAGTTTAACGTACTTGGCCAGAAACACCATGGGCAGCTTGAGCCATCCTGGCCAACAGCAGAGAACACCATGAGGCTTTTCATTCATTCAGCAAACACTTATGGAGCACTTACTGTGTGCAGGCACTGTTCTAGGTTCCCGAGTGTCAGTAGGGGACGGGGGGCTGCGACAAATGTCAGGACCCCCTGCATTCAACACCCTAATTTTACAGACAGGGAGAGCTGAAGTATGTGGGCTTCCCAGGGGGGACCTGCCCTGCTGAGAGGCCCCTTGCTCGCTCCCATGGGGGTTTAAATCACCCTCAGCCTCACTCTCTTGCACCCCGTGCTGGATGCTGTAGGCACCCAGATGTTCAGCTCAGCCAAGGTCAATGACAGGTGAAGTCCAGAAGCAATAAACACACCCCCAGGGCCAGACTGAAAGGGGCTGACCCAGACCCCTGTCCAGATCCTGATACTGCCCATGAGCCTGAAGTGGGACTTCTGTCCCTTCTGAGCTGTTCCCAACTGGGCTCAGCCTTCCCTAGGCGGGGCAGCGATTGTGATTAAGGTCCAACGCACAGGCTCAAGCCCACCCCACCGGCTGCTAGCAGTAGGGCCTTGGGCAGACTGCTCAACCTCTCTGTGCCTCAGATTTATCACCTATAAAATATGGGAACAGCAGGCCCCATGTCCTGGGGTTGTCACATGGAGCAGGGGAGGTATTTCAGGTGAAGTGCTGAGTGCAGGGCCTGACATACAGTAGGTGCTTTATAAATGCTTCTTGTTATGACTGTCAGCTCTGATACTAAGTATATGACAGAGGTCACAAATTGGCCATCCACAGGCCACCCACAGCTGAAGGGTTTTCCTCGTGACACCCACGTCCTGAGGGCAAGGGAGCTGACACTCAGGAGCCTAGAATAGTGCCTGCACACAGTAAGAGTTTGCTGAATGAATGAAAAGCCTCATGGTGTTCTCAGATCTTTGAAGTAATTGATAACATTTAAACTAGGGAGAGTTTAACTGGCTTTATTTTTATAATATGGATTTCTGGACACCTTTGAAGCATCTAAGGGTCTGGCCAGCCCAAAAGTTGTTCTGCCCACAAGCCTTAGCAACAGAGGCAAAACGGTAGCAGCAGCACCCCCTTTGGACAAGGTGAGCATGTGCAGTTGCCCCAGCACCTGTGATAGGCACCTGCAGGTCCACCCTCAGCCCAGGACCAGTCACAATGAGGAAGGTTTACCAGCCCCACAACACATACCCATGAGAGAGGAGACGGGCCTCCAAGCTGGCTCAGCCCCACATGACCCCGTGGTATCCAAATCCCCTGTCGACAGGACAGGTCTGCAAAAAATGTTCCATGTTGACCCAACTTTCTGCATTTTCCAGTGGCCTGCCCCCCGCCTCACCCCCATGCTTAGAAATCTCCAAAGTGCAAGCCGGGTGTGGTGGTGCATACCTGTAATCCCAGCAGCTAGGGAGGCTGAGGCAGGAGGATTTCAAGTTCAAGGCCAGCCTCAGCAAGGCCCTAAGCACTCAGCTAAACTCTGCCTCTAAATAAAATATTTTTAAAAGGGCTGAGGATATGGCTCAGTAGTTAAGCGCCCTCCAATGCGAAAGGCCAGGGGAAGACAGACTTCACCCTTATCCTATCGCCCACTTCTCTAAAATATGTTAACCATGGCAGGCTGCCCTCCACGTAAGTCCCCAGTGTCCCATGGAGAGGGCACATGGCATTCCACACACTGCGAGCATGGTGTCTGGAGCTGGGGGTTCTGGGGGAGACTAAGTGGGCACGTGACCTCTTTTTCTTACCACTCCCATCCCAGCCTCCAAGAAACCTCCCCTGGCCACCCCAACTTCCCCCTGGCACACCAGGAACCTGGTGTTCGCTAGAGCACCCGTCCCCGTCCCCATCCGTGGTTGTCTTTTTGGTGTGTTTATCGTCTTTGTCCCCAACCAAGACAGTAGCTGCCACTGTATGTGGCCTCTGAGCATCTGAAGTGGGCTTGGAAAGAGAGGCCTGGGTGGAAGGCCTCTAGAAAACCAGCTCACAGTGAGTCCAAATCAGGATGTGCTCCACGTGCAAAATACACACCCGATCCTGAAACTTCTTATGGGAAAAAAGCGTCAATCAATTGTGCTATCGATTACATGTTGAAGCAACAACATTTTGGACACACTGGATAAAGCAAAAATCAATTACCAAAAGTAATAGCACCTGTGTCTTTAACTTTTTGCAAGTGACAACTAGAAAATTCAGAACTCCACCCGTGGCTTGCATTAATTTCTGGTGGGCAGGATTGCTGTAGATTCTCAGCATGAGTCCCCAGCAATGAGACAGAGGCTGGCACATGCTCAATATCGGATGGCTGGATGGCTGAAGGAAGGACCTCTCCTGATGGCAGATGTGGGGCCCTAAGCACAAAAGAGGATGGATTTGGAAGCCACCCCCCTCACCTGTCAGCATGTTCTGGCTTTTTGATGGCTGCAGACCCATGTTTCTCCAGCAAGGAGAAAGCCTGAGACCACCACGGAGGGGCAGAGAGACCCCTGCACAGAGTTTCGTCAGCTTGATTCTCTGAAAATGGGCTCAGCACAATCCTGGCCCCAGAAAAGAAAGGCAAATCGGCTTCTCCAGATCCAGGGGCAGCTCAGAGCAGAAGGGACGTGGGGCCTGGGGGCAATGGTGGCTAGGATCCTCTCTCTGCAGGGCCAGCCAGTGGGTATCTCTGGAGGGACTTGGAGCAGACTCGCCTCAACCCTGGCAAGGCCGGGAACAGTCAGCATTCCTTGGGGACAGTACTAGTGATACAAATGGACACCCCGTCAGGGTCACAGCTGCCCTGCCCCCTCCTCCTCCGCCCCGGCTCTTTGCTCTATTTCCCTTCCCCCTTCACTTCCACTAGCTCCCAAATTACAGCCTTCTCTCAGCAACAGACACAATCAAGGTAGCACGCGGGCCCTTGTCACAAATGGCATCTCAGGTCCTCTCCAAATGGAAGATGGCCTTTAAAGAGGATGGCAGGGCCGCTAACAGCCTGCCTCGGGAAGACGCATCTCCAGGAAGGCGCGGCCCACAAGAGCCTCCTCCCTCTCCCGCTGATGATCTGCAGGAAGCTCAGGGGCACTGATTGGGCTGCCGGGGCGGGAGGAGCGGGGCTCTGCCCTTGACCGGCCACCACCCGGGCCAGTTCATCTCAGGGCTGTGAGTGGGCCTCCCTGCCTCTGGGCCTCAGTTTCCTCCACTGTAAAGTGGCAGAACCAGCTGGGCTCTGGACTCCTCAGTCCCCGAGAGGAGGTCGCAAACACAGATGGCCAAAGGGGCTAGGAACTAGCAAAAATGGTAAAGCGGGTCCATATGAGGTGACAGGGAGAGGTAGGGACTGTCGAGAACTGAGGGCTGCAGACTCACCCAAAGCCACTTAAAAGGAGGCTGTGGGCAACACTCACGCATGAAGGAACCACAGCAAAGTCAGAGGCATTACTGGGAGTGGAATGAGATGGTCTGGGAGGGACAGGGGTGGGGGGAGCCCTCAAGGTGCTAGAACCTCCTGTGTCTCCTTGGCGGGGATGGGGGGAGGGGTCACACAGGTGCACCCACGTGTGAAAATCCACCACTGGCATTGAGGGTCTGCTCACCCCCTGATGTGCACAGATTCCTCAATGAAAGAATTTTTAAACAAAATTAAAGCGATAACCACAACCCAGCGCCAACCAACAGCTGTCAACCGAGAACCTGGACCAGAGGTCACCAGTGCTAATCAGAAATGCCCAGATATGGGCTTTCATATGAATCTACTGGATTTTTAAACGTTATCAGTAAGTAATTCCCGGTTACAGGACTAGCAATACAAATATTGAGTGTACACACGCACACACTCAGTCTTCAGGCAGAACTGAATTTATGAACTTAGAAACTGTCAAGCTCTGAAAACCAGGGGAGGTTTCACCTCTTTTTGCCAGAATGGAATGTGCCTAACACATAACTAAGTAAAAGGGAAATAAAAAAGTAACCATATTGTGCTTTATATACTATGTGCCAGGTTTTCTATAGGCCCACCGTGAGCCTGCGAAGCAGCTCAAAATTATTTCAGGTTTTTTAATTTTTATTTTTTTTTAAGGTACTGGGGATTGAACACAGGGGCGTTTAATCACTGCCCTGCATCCCCGGCCCTTTTTATATATTTTATTTAGAGACAGGGTCTCGCTGGGTTGCTTGGGGCCTCAGGCTAAGTTACTGAGGCTGGCTTTGAACTTGTGATCCTCCTGCCTCAGCCTCCTGAGCCGCTGGGATTACAGGTGTGCACTACCTTGCCCCATAATTATTCCCATTTTACAGATGAGGAAACTAAGGCCTGAGCAAAGCTTTATGCCAGAACCAAGGCTTCAGAGCTCAAGAGCAGAACTGTCGTCCAACCCCAGTTCTGCCTGCCCGCCAGCTGCCTTATAAAGATCATGAAGGGAAAGAGTGATGATCAAAGTCACAGCTGGCCCTGGAGGGGTTTTAGAACAATATCAGTGCTAAAACCAAGCACGGTGTCACCCTCAGCCACACAGCCTCAGAGAGTCTTTGACATTTCCCACTCCCCTTCCACCAGCCAAGGGACCTTTCCCTATCTGAGTATGACACGGCCCCAAGAGCACAAATCCTGAGGCTCAGAAGTACAGACCTACCTCAGAGCCACTACAGGACCCAGAGACCCCGCTCCCCAGGACAGAACTGGATCACACCTCACAGGGGAAGACTAGAAAGTCACCTTCTTGTGGCACTTCTTCAATATGCCAGTTTCTCACTGACAGTGAAGTTGGTGACAATGTGCATTTCCTGCCCTATGGGACTCTACAGAGCTATTTGCATACTGAATCCAAATAAATATGGTCCATAAATGTTCTCATGTTTTGTGAATTGGCTCTTTTACAAAAATTTTTGTAGACATTCATATCAAGCTATAGAAATTTCCAGCACCCCAGAAGCACCTCTTGTGTCCTGGTCATGAAAGTCCCAGGGGAACCATTATTCTGATATCTGTCACATAGAAGGGTTTTGCCTACAGCTGCTCCTTTTCTAGGAGCCCTTCAGTTCTCTGCAGTCCCCACCACTCCCTACTGTCTTATATCTGGCCCTGCTTTACCCTTTGTCTGTATCCTAGCCCCTCAAGGCATGTGAGTTTGAGGCCCCAACTCCAAGATCACGTGCCTACAGCCAGGAGTCTAGCAAGATGGGCACCAGACTCTCTCCTTGGGAATAAGCAACATGAACAGTTGGAACTGTTTATAGACACAGAAGTGCTTAGTGTGTCGATGCTCACTTAGTACTAGGGCTGGAGAAGGCAGAGAGCCATCACCTGACAGTACCCATTCAGTTCTCCAGTGATGGAGCACCCACTCCCTAGTATGGTGGCCCCCTGGGGAGATAAGGAGGAGAGACACAGCTTGAGCCTTGGGGATAGCACCAGGCAGAGCAGGGAGAAGCATCATCAAGGAAGGACAGTGAGGGAGGGGCACAGGCTGGGAGGAAGCCCTCCCCCACCTGGGGGCCCAGAAGGCTCCCGGGAGTTGTGACTCCAGAGCAGTGTCCCAAGAATGTGCAGAAATACAGATTCTTCTGGAGAACTGGAGAATGAACCCAATCCCCTCGCCTTTTCCACCAAAAGCAAAATACTCCCACCCTGAAATAACCCATCCAGCAGGGTCTCATTCACAAGTGACCTTGCTCACCTACTAATGACAAACAGGATGGGCCCAATACTGAGAGGAGCCCGAATCAAAGCTCAACATAAAACAAAATGAATAATAAAAAAACTATCATTGAATAAGAAACCAATCAGCCCAAAAGCAATTAATATTTAAAACCATCTATATACATGGAACACTGAATGTTTTAAAACCCAAAGGTTCAAGAAAACTGTAATACTTTATTCACTAAGTCATTTAAAAAAAAATTTTTTTTTTTAGCTGTAGATGGACACAATACCTTTGCTTTATTTATTTTTTATGTGGTGCTGAGAATCGGACCCAGTGCCTCACGCATGCTAGGCGAGCACCCTACCACGGAGCCACCACCCCAGCCCGTCACCTAAACATGTTAACTCATTGATTCTCAAAGCAATGAAAGAATGCTTTCACATGGCGTCATGCTTTGTAAGACCCATGACCACACCAGTCTGCATCCTCAGCTTCTCTTACGCACGTGGCACCTGACAGAGCTGCCCTCTTCCTGCAGAGGCTAGCTGAGGAGGAAATGGTGCTCTTTTGGGCAGGGCTAGGGTGTGGGAGCCACATGATGACCTTCCATCTGTGACACAGGGCTCCACCAGGTCTCTGATCCAAATTTCAGGCCATCCTGGGTCATCATCATTGTTTCTCTAGAGGACCAGGGGGTGTCCTGCCACCATTCCTTGGTATCAACCTCAGAGCTTAGGACCTTCCAGGGCAGTAGAGGTGGTATGTCCAGTCCAGATTGGGGGGGGGGGGGGGCTAGCCAGTACCTCCCCCTGTGTGGGCTGTCCCAAGTTGGCCTTAAGCAGCTCTCCCTCTCCAGATCCCATGGCCACCCATCTAGGAGGAGTAGACGAGGTGGAGAAGGGTTGCTTCATTTCTTCTGCTTCTGCCCCAGGAACCCTGGAGGCAGAGCGCGTGCAGTAGGCTCCCTGCCCCCCTCTTCCAGGCCCGTGTGCACCTACATCAAGGTACTAATTGCATGGACAGTTGAGCTGACACTTGGATCTGCTTAAAGGCCCCCAAAACACAGACAGCCTTGTGGCATTAGCAGGTACAACCTCGAGAAGCCAGCAGCAGATGGTTAACCTAAGTGTAGCACAAGTGTCCAGGCGAAGAAGTTTCATCTGGTTCTCACCCTGGTGTTCAATCCATTGCCTTGTTCGACAGGCTGCCCCCAAGAGGCTGGGCAATGCTCATTCCCTGGAAAGCTAAGGGCACCTGCATTCCTAACGGGCTCCTAGGTGATGCAGACGCTGCAGGTCAACAGGCTCCACTCAAAGCTGCGGGTCAACTCAGAGCTGCCAGGTGCCGTGAGACCTCCGCCTCCCAGAAGGAGGTGCATTTTAAATCAGCACTTCAGAAAGGTGCTCTTTAAAACACTGAGCTCAAAGAAATGAACCTCAAATGGTAATGTGACAAGGTAAGGTGGCTCCTAGGGTGGGGCAGCTGTTTGGGAGGCAACCAGGACCATCAGTCACCATAACCTCAAATCCAGCACTCTGATAAGCAGCTGTGAGGAGCACAGCTATTTACAGCCCAGGAAGGCCAAGGCAGACCTGTGGTTGGGGCCGCCAAGGCCAGGGCACTGGCTGGGGGCCTCCCACCCTGGCTGTTCTCCAGCAGCAGGGCAGAGTTTCTGTTCACACCAGTCACTTCTGTAGTGCCACCTTTTCAGTTCAAGGTGTACTCTAGCTCTCTGCCATGCAGGCAACTCGGCCTTCCTGCCCTGCCCAGCCCTGGAGAAACAGCTTCAAGCATGGCTATTTCTCCAGCCAAGGTGCCCCTTCCCAGCCCCTCCTCAGCAGGGACATCTGGCCCCTCACCCTCAGGTGCAGACCGCAGTGCGCCTATCCCTGCACCAGGAACCAAGCATTCATCCAAGCCAGCTCTCCCCAACCGTGGGCTGACTCATCGCCACCTTGCACCTGGCCCCAGTCAGTCTGGAGGCACCCACCCCCACCCCACAGCCTAATTCTTCCCTATGCAAGGGTCTGACTCCACCCAGCCAGCACACAAACACGTTCGCACACACACACAATCCTTGTGTCTTCCCAGTTTATTTCAAATTCAAACTGGGTTGGGGGCACTTGCTAAGAAGCTGAAAGGCTAGGGTCAATGTCCCTCTGGTCCCAGAAGGCAAGTACTCTGAAGAGGCAGGTCTGCTTTCTGTGTTACTGGGAAGGGTGGAGGCGTGTTCCTACCCAGGAAAGGCTAATTTCCTCTCGTAGGCCCGACAGCAACAGGGCTGGGGCTGGGGTCGCAGAGGTGCGGCGGCTAGAGGCGGCAGGGCACTGGATCTCCGTTCTCTGCACAGAGGCAAGGGCTCCAGGTGCCCGCTCCAGGAAAGAAGGCACTGAGTGCCCGCTGGCTGGCCCTGCCGCCACCCTGGAATGCGCGGACTCTGCCACCCTGGAATGCGCGGAGTCCCGGGCTAAGCTGCCGGGAGAAGAGGAGTAATGCTCCCGTGGCGAGCCCCTGGGGACCGCCAGCCACCGCTACCACCACCGGTAGCCGGCCAGCTCCAGGGCACGGGAAACGGAGAGTGAGCTGCCGCACGAGGCTCTCAGCGCTGCGAGGGGCGAGACTTCTCATGGTGGGACCGGATTGGGGAGGTTACAAGAGTCCCTTGGGGTCTTCCGTGGGCTTAGGAAGGGGATGAGGGGAGAGGAGAGCTACGTGATTTTAGATTCCTCCAGCGCCACTGCCCACCCAGCCGTGGAGGTGCGCCACGCCCCATATCCACGGTCCAAATAGGGACCCAGAGCCCAGAAGGGACCGGCTTGGAGCCTAACGCCCTCTTTATCCCCGAAATTCTCCCCACCCAGACCTGGACCCTCTCTGTTGCGCATAGAGAAAGGCACCTGAATACTCGCGGTCCCGGAACGAGGGCGGGGAGTGGGTGCGTTTCCTCCCAAGGCCAAGGCGGAGGGAATTAGAGTTCCCGGGAATTAAAGTTGCCGCGCGTCGGTCCGCGGGCTCGGAGCGAGGCGCAGGGCCTGGGCCAGGGGCATGGGGCAGGAGGCCCCGGGCGCCCGCCGCGGGTGATGGCCGCGACGGAAACAAGTGGCTTGGCCGCTGCGGTCTCAACCCCGCGATCCAACTTTCCTGCCGCGAGGCTGGCGAACAGCGCGAGGAAGGGAGGGAAGCAGGGAGGGAAGGGGCGGTGAGCGACTCTGGGTACCGTGTGCGTGAATGGAGCGGCGCCCCGCCGCGCCTCGGGCTCTCCTCTCCACCGGATCGGCCCCCGCGGGCCGCCTGCTCGGGCCCTGGCCACCGCCGCGTCTCGCCGCCGGCACGAAGGCTCATCCGCGGTGCGCCGGCCGCTCTCCGGTCCCTCGGGCCGCCCGATCGCCGCTCGCCAGCTGCAACTTCAGGCGCGCCGCGGACTCGGACTAGGCGCACACCGAACGTCCCGAGGCTCTGCACCCCCGCACTCCATTCCCGGGGCCGGCAGCCCCGCCCCGCCGGCTCAGCGCCCGGCAGCCGTCGGACGCGTTCTCTGGCCACGCATCGCGCCAGCCGCCCGCGCCCCTCTCTCCCGAGCCACAGCCGGCGCTCAAGTCCGCGATCAACTTTCCCTCGCTGCCTCCGCCCCGCTCGGCCCCCGCCCCAGACCCCGCCTCCTGACGCTCCCTCCCGCACCTCCGCCGCGCCCAGCCCCGCCCGCGCGTCTGCACGCCCCCACCCTGATGCGCAGCCGGGACCCCAGGCCCCCGCCCCACCGCGCCCGTGAGGACCCCCGGGAGCGGCGCAGAGCCCAGCTGAGAACTCAGAGCATGAATATTTCAGTGCTGGCGGAGCTGCCCTCTGCCGATGTCATGGCACCGGCTGCTGTGGCAACTCCACGAATCCCCCAAAGGGGCAGGGAGGAAGCCCGCGGAAGCGGTCGCAGGTGTGTGTGGGAGCGGTGCCCGCTGGGCCCAGCCCCGCAGAGGGGTGCACAGAGGGTTGGGGACCCGGCTAGCCTCCTGCGCGCTCCGCGCCTCCGGCCGAGTGCAGAAACGCTCCCGGGAAAACGAAGCGAGCGAGCGGGCGCTCGGCCTAGGTGAGCCCGCGCCATCTGTTGGCTTTAAGCGCCCCCTCTCTGCACCCAGAGTCGCTGAGCTAGTCCTTGGAACTGCTTGGCCGGAGCAAGGCTCCAAGCAGCTGCCTGTGACCCCCCTACTCATGAGCTCCTTCCCTGTATGTCAGAATGACTCCAGATGCTTAGAAATAGGGGACACCGAGTTGGAAGAGAACCTAGAGGAGACCTAGGCACCCTCACCATACGAGAGTCCCTGCCGCAGCTCCCTGAGTGATGGTCTGCCGGCTCCTTTTGCACACCTATAGGTACAGGGACCTCTTGACTTTGAGACAGCTGGATCCAGGGAAAGTCTTATTCAGGTAATTGACGAGGGTTGTTCCCTGCCCTTGATCTTCATTTCCCCGGGCTAAACGTTCTGAATTTTCTTTAACTCTTTTCCAGTTGACAGGATTTCTGGACCTGCCACTGTATGGGTGAGCATATTGATAGTAGCTGCCTGGAGCAAGGCTCTGGGCTGAGTCTGTCTCAGCCTCCAGTCATTCTATCTACCTATCTGCCACACAGCCTTTCTGCAAGGTCCTGTCATTTTCTCATTCTCATGGTGAGAAAGCAGGCCTCTGGAGGGCCAGTAACTGTCCCTATGGTGAAGGTAGGAAGTGAACCGGAATCCCTGTGTTTCCAGAACTCCACTTCTTTAGAGTTCATTCACTCATATTTGCTACTATGTGCTAACTCACTGAGGTGGGTTCTAGGAGTATGGTCCTGTGCCTCATGCCCTGAAAGGGAACAGACTTTGGCTAATGAAACATAAGTAGCTAAAATACAGCCAGAATCATGCTAGGTGTGGTGAATGGTGCTTTAACCTTACCTGGGGAGTCTTTCTTGGTCAGGGAAGACTTCTTGGAAGAGGAGACCCTGCTGAGATCTGAAGGATAAGCAATGGAGGGAATGGAGTTTTAGCAGGAGAAATAGCATGTGCCAAAGCCCTGTTGTGGGTAGCAGCTAGCAGGAAGGGAAAGGCAGCCAGAGAGGCTGACGGGCAGAAACGGTGGGGCACACGGAGTGAACACAAAACCAGTGTGGGAGCAGTGGCCACACTGTACAGGGTGAGTCGGCCCCCATGGGGCTTGCCCTTAATCCTAAAGGAAAAGGCTCCCAGCAGATGGCTGGGGAGGAGGCTGAGGGGCAGGAGTGTTAGATCTGTAGTTATAAAAATAGGGGTGCACTAGGAGGTGGGATGACAAGAGGAGTTTGCTTCCATTTAAAATGTTTACTATGTGCCAGGATATTTTCTAGACCAGGTGTCAGCACATTGCTGCCCATTGGTCAAATCCATCCCATCACCTGTTTTAGTAAATAAAGTTTTGTTGAAACTAAAGTTTCAGTGTCTCTCAGACATACCTATCGAAGTGACTCCTTCCATGCTAACAACCACGGATTTAAGGAGCTGTAGACTGCACCGTCCACCAAATAAAAGCATTGACTAGCTGACCCTTTACAGAAAAAGTTGGCAGTCCTGTGACTGCAGACCCGTGGGTACGTCAGTGAGCACGAAACACAGATCCCGGCTCTCATGGAGCGCACCTCATCAGGTTGTCTCGGTTGCCATGGTAATTGGTGCCAGAAGCCTGGCATGGCCGGGGCAGGGGTGGAGGAGTGCTGGGGGAGGAGGGTGAAAATCTATAGGACTAGCAAGGGAGTGAGGCTGGCCGAGAGGCCAGTGTCAAGGAGAAGCCCCGCCCAGCTTCTGGCTGGTGGAAGCCTATGGACAGGTGCTGTTTCCTGAGATGGGGCTCCCAGCGGGAGGGCCACACCAGGAAATGGGCTTGTCCCAGATAATCTTGGTTTTAGACAGAGAGGTGGAGCTGGGGATCAGATCTGAGTTCCAAGCTCTAGATCACCTGGATGGTTGTGGGGCTGGACACGGGACCCCTCAGGGCCTGGTGTTCCCATTCATAAAATGAACATGGAAGAGTTTCCCAAAGTTTCGCCAGCCTTTACACCTTCTTTCTTTCTGGTTTATCACCATCTCTTTGAAGTCGTGACTGCCCAAAACTGTCTGCAACCATTTTACATGTGAACAAAATAGTGCTGAGTCCAGGGAGGCCATCACCTCCTCAGATGTGGACATCATGCTTCTGTTCATAGGATTCCTTGGCAGCCACTTTGATTCCACATGTATTTGTCAAGTCCCCACTTTTTACGAAGCACTGGGATAGGAACTGGGGTGTCAGGGTGCAACCAGCCCATAGAACCACTCTGAATCTGTAACAGGGGAATTAAAAAACAAAAAGGTGGGCTGGGGTTGGGGTTCAGAGGTAGAGTACTTGCCTATCATGGGTGAGGTACTGGGTTCGATTCTCAGCACTGCATATAAATAAATAAAATTAAGTTGACAACTAAAAAAATATTCAAAAATAATAATAGTCTAGCAGGGGAAGAGTGACCAAAGAGAGAGCATGATTCATTCTCAATGAATGCCTGCAAGGAGATGTCCGAGTTGGGTTTTGCTGGGATGACTGGGAGTTGCACAGGTGGAGAAGCACAATGGTGTTTTAGAGGGTAAGAACAGCATGTGCCAAGGCCCAGAGGTGAGCACACAGACTCCCCGTGAGGAGCGTGGAATCCTGGATGTGAATAGCAGTCTCACTGTTCTGTGCCTGTACCAGACAGAGCAGGATGGGGATGTGGGCAGAGAACTCAGAACTGGGAAACAGAACTCAGCCTCTGTGCTCTGAACATGCAAGTCAGGAGTTTTCAATCTCCATGAGATGAATTCCTGGAATTTTAGCCTCTTTCCCATTTGGGGGTTTCCATTCCCCAAGCCATTTCAGAGCTGTTCCATCAACAGCTCCCAGAGTTCTCTCCATCACCCCTTCCTTAGGAAACTTCTTCCACTCCCCGACACCCAGGGCACCCAGGAAAGGAGACAGGTGGATAAAGGGGCACCTCTTACTGTCTTATGGGATCTCGGAACCTCCCTTGATCCCTCTGAGCCTGGTCCTTTTCCATGGTTGAGAGAATGGGGTCTGCCCAGCCCTCTCGGGGAGCAGTGTGTGGAAGCACTTTGACAGGGCAGAGCCCCACAGAGCCACCCACCGCCCAGGACCCAGCATTATCCAAGGCTCCTCCTGGCCAGGGAAGACTGACCACTGCAGGCAGGAAGAGATGGACCAGACCCTGAGCTGTCCCCAAATGCTCACGTGTCCAGTGATCCAGCCCTGATTGCTGGGGATGCTGGGAGGTATGCGAACTTTGAGAGATGGGGCTTAGTTGGGAAGTTAGGTCAGCAGGGCGTGTCCTGGAAGGGGACATTGGGACCAGGCCTCTGTTTTCTCTCATTTCCTGGCCGCCATCAAGTGCTCCCCTCCATGATATTCAGCCTCGACACAGACCCAAAGGGGTGGGGCCGAGTGACCATGCTCAGAAACCATGAGCCAGAATAAATCTTTTGTCCTTAAAAATTGTTTATCTCCAGGGTCAGGGGCTGGGGCTCAGTGGTACAGCGCTGGTCTCGCAGGTGTGAGGCCCTGGGTTTGCTCCTCGGCACCACATAAATCAAGGTGTTGCGTCCACCTACAACTAAAAAAATATTTTTTTAAAAAAATTGTTTATCTCAGGTATTTTGTCACAGTGATGATAAACTCATTGCAAAAGTCTAGCTGCACTCGACTTGGAAGCTTGAGGGGAGCTGTAAAATTTAGAAATAGTTATAACTAGTTTCATATGCACAACCATGCAAAGCACCTGGCCAGGGCTCTGGGGCCTGATCTGGGTGTGTTCTTGGCCACCAGCCTCCGTTGGTTCCCATCTGTTGTCTGGGCCTATACTCCAGCCTTCTGGTTGATTCTACAGCCCCCCCCTCCCCATCTAACCAGTCAGTTCATCTCCTGCCTCTGTTATCCAGAGCTCACTTCTGCTGCTGGTGGCCATGAGAACCCTGGCTGGTTCCCTTCCCAAGATCACAGGGGAGCCCACCCAGGACAGCAGCATGGCTCAAGTCACTTTCCCGCTCTTTGGTCAAAATTAAAAAGAAAACAAAAAAGTGGCACCCTGACCCTTCCACCTCAGGGCCTCCTGTCGGGGTGTTGGCAGCTTCCTCTCCCATCCAGAGCCACGTTGATTTCCAGGCCCTCGGAGGCAGGGGCTGAGTCTTTGTTCATTTGTCTAACCCCCAGACCTGCAGGGCCCCAGGGTGCCAAGCTGGACTTGAGGACACAGAGAAACACAGGACATCGGAGTGGCCCTCAGAGACGCTGCAGTCCAGCTGGAGACAGAGAGAGAAGCAAACAGGAGGCAGTAGACGGTGCCATTCTTTAGGCCAGGACTAAGTTCCAGAGTGACAGAGGGGACGCCAGCAGGGTGCCATCCACCCTCTCCAAGGAGAATTGGGGAAGACTTCACACAGGAGGGGCCACCTAAATGGGGCCTTGAAAGGTGGTGTCCCTGCAAGATAAGGCCAGCAAGGGCGTCTGAGTTGGGAGGGGCAGACTTCAGACACCAAGTCCTATGGTAGTGAGCTGTGCCAAGGAGCGCGCTGGGCAGAGGAAGGAAAGAGATGAATCCTGGATGCCATGCCCCGAGACCCTTGGGCGTCACTCAGCAAGTGGTTCTGGGATGGAGCAGCACAGGCCACAGGTGAGGACACAGGGTCCTGGGGAAGCATGCGGGCCAAGGAGGGGGAGGGGAGTGTGCCCTATCCCAGGAGGCCCCCCGCTGGCTTCTGGGAGGTAGGACACCACCCATTCAATGTCTCTGCATCCCTGATCCGCCAGGTGGCCAGCGGCTTGCGGGTACTCTCCATGAATAAAGAAGGGAGGGAGGGAACCACATATGTGGCTTTAAACACGTCCAGCCTGTTGAGTCACGGGGGATCTGACTGGCCCCGCCTTGATGTTCCGGCCGCCCCTGGGGGCTTTGCGCCCTGCTGCCCTCCCTGAGGACAGGACAGGAGGCCGAGGGGTGCAAAGCCAAGCCCAAGAGACTGGGCTGCAGTGGGCGGGGCCTGGCCACCCAGTGGGAGTGGCCGCCCAGAGGGGGTGGCCACCCAGTGAGAGCCTCAGCTTGCTCTGCGGTAAATGGGTGTGAGAGTCCCCAGCCCCTGAGAACACCTCCCAAGATGGCCATTCCAGTCAAAAGAGAAAAACTCATGTTAAAGTGCTCAATAAACTGTAGAGACAGGGCGACACTCAGAACCAAGTCTCTCCTCCCTGGAGGGTCAACGGGTATTTTTAATGCACACCGATGCCAGTCCTCCAGGTGCCCTGTGTCACTGTTTCCTGCCTCACCACAAGGCACGGTTTCCTACTCCCACCCCTTGGCTGGTGAAAAGCTGTTTGTCGCTTCCGGCCCACTCGCCCTCTCCCGGGTGGCACTGCCACCATAAAGCAAACATGTGTGCTCCTGAGCTTCTTTGTGGGCCCGTGGAGCCCGGCACAGCTGTGGCAGCTCAGCTGGGCTTGGGGAAGGCTGGGGGGCTAACGAGGTGGGCCGGGGCCTCCCATCTGCAGAGCAGAGGACCCCCAGGAAACCCCCAGGGGACACAGGGTTCCCTGGGCACAGTCCTGGAAGCTCAGCCTCCCTTACAGGGTCCGCAGAGGCCGCCTGCCTCCCTCGCGTTCTGCCCCTCTCCCCGATCCCCCGGCCCATCATTTATTTATAAGGTGTTCATAGCAAATGAATGACAAAAAGTTAGAAGCTAATTAAAGCTGGCACAGATTGGCACACGAGGCCATGAATTATGCATTGGCGCAGAATGGTGGTTGGTGGCAAGGACTGGCACCGAGTGCCCCAGGCACTGGGGGAAGGTGGGCCCGGGGCCCCAGCTCTGCCTCAGCCCCTGCTGCCTCTCCGAAGGGCTTTCCATCCAGGGCCTTTGTCGGGCTGTGTCAGCCACCACCCCTCAGGGGGCAGTTCCTCTCTGCACGGCCCAGACTTCCTGGCAGTGAGAGGCATCAGCGCCATGAGCACAGGCTGGACTCGTCCCACAGAAGCACGTCACTGGCAATGGCTCTGCAAGCACGTGCCTGTGACAGTGCCACAAAAAAAAGAATGAGCAAGGCTCGGCTTCCAGAAGGGCGGAGGCAGAAGGAGAAGGCCTGAGAAGCACAGGTCACTGCTGACAGGAGCTTCAAGTTCATACCATCCAAATCTTACCCTGTACTCAGAGATAGAGAACCTGAGGCCCAGAGAGGGACAGGGTCTAGAGCAAGTCACACAGCTAATGATGCTGAGGATAGGATTTAAAGCTGGTTTGGTGCCACTGTCCTGAATGCTTTGCAAATATTATGCCATTCAATTCTCATCTGAAAAAAGACACTATACTTATCTAAATTGGCAGATGAGGAAACCAGGGCAGTACAGAGATGCAAAAGCAACTTGTCCAAGGTCACAGAGATAAGCAGGGGCAACTAAATCAGGCAGCCCGACTCCAGGCCCTGGCCCTGTGGGCAAGGGTAGTGGCCGCAGCCCTGGCTCCTGGGACATGGGGCAGGGATTTAACAAGAGGATCCCAGACTAGAGCTGATCGTTCTGACCTCTGGGGACCTGAAGGCTCCCAGGTGACTCTAAATGCAGAGGAAAACCAGTGGGGTGTGTACACGGGGAGTGAATCCTGGTCCTAAAAGTCATGCGTGTGAGTTCTTGCTCTGCTCCTCCCACTCCGTGACTCTGAGGACATGACTTCACCTTTTGGGGCCTCAGTTTCCACGGCTATAAAATGGGGTGAGTAATAGTTCGGCTCTGGAGTTGGGCTGTCTGGGTTGGACTTGAACCCTGGCTCTGCCTCTCGGGCAGGTTGCCTAACTTCCCTCTGCCTCGGCCTGCTCATGGGTAAGAGTGACATCACTAATGCAGCGACGGTGAATGAAGTGACGAGTATCAAGTGTGCCTAGCACACGTGCTCATGGAGATGGAAGCCATGATCATTATGTTGTCCTGGCACCGGGGAACCTTGTCCCTCCTGGGTCACAGGCTGTCGGGCCACAGAGCCGGGTCCCCAGGCCGCCTTCCTGGGTGCCAACGCTGTCTCTTGGCACACGGGAGCCAGGAGCCCGTTATCACGGCAGACACTTCAGCCACGTAGACCACCACGGCTCTCGGTTTGGTGTGTTTCTTTCCAAGGAATGTTCTATGTACATATGGAAACATCTAGTTTTTTTGGCTGGGAGCAGGGTTGGGAGAGAGAGAGAGCCATCGATCATGGCACACTTCTGTACTTTTGACTTTTGAACCATATGAATGGCTCAAATGTGAAAAATAAATATAAAGGGTAGGCTTCAGGCAGGAGGAAAGTGGTCCCAGATGGAAGCTTGGATTTTCAGGAAGGAAACAAGAGCAATAGAAAGAGAAATACGAGTAAATACAAATGATATTGGTTGTATAAAACAATAAAACTAATGTGTAAAATAGAGAATTAAAATCTCCAGCACCATAGCACATGAGTCAGGAAGGGGGCACACGAGTTAGAATGTTCTAAGGTCCTCGCATCGTCTAAGCGATGGGTTGGCATGTGGCTATGTGGTAAACATCAATAAATCAAGGGAACCCGCTCCGTCTCCAGGCTAACCCTAGAGGAATGGTAATTGGATGTATCACTAACCAGCCGGTAGGGGGAAATGGAATAATGAAGTGTTTTATACGTGTGTATGTGCTAAAATTTTAAAGAATTGTTGTTTATAAATAGAGTCATACTGCACATATTGTTCTATAACTTTCCTTCTCTCTTAAGATATGTCCTGTGGCTCTTTCCACATGGGCACAGAGGATGTGCCCCTCCTCTTTATGTCTGCTGGTGAATATTCCAGAAAATGACAGCAATGACAGAGTGTTAAAGTGTCAGGCCCTTCCAAGAGCAGGGTCCTGTGTGACTGCACAGGTCATACCCCCACCCCAGAGCCTACGCTGACCACAGTTCCCGGGCTATGTGTACAGCCTGGTCTGAGGCCACGAGCAAGACCTGCTCTCTTGAAGTTCTAAGCCCCCACCCGAGCCCTGTTGGTCACACATCAGAAAACCTAACATCCATCAAAAATAAAGGGGTTGCCAGGCACGGTGGCACACACCTGTAATCCCAGCAGCTCGGGAGGCTGAGGCAGGAGGATTGCGAGTTCAAAGCCAGCCTCAGCAAAAAGCAAGGCACTAAGCAACTCAGTGAGACCCTGTCTCTAAATAAAATACAAAATAGGGCTGGGGATGTGGCTCATTTGTCGAGAGTGCCTGAGTTCAATCCCCAGTGCTCCCCCAAAATAGAGGGGCAGCCTTAGATCATCTTGTCTCTTTTCTCCTGTCTCCTACTGCAGTCAAACCACCCCAGAAAGAACGTCTTTCCATTTTGTTTGCTGGTTTCAAAGAACAGGGCTCCCGTTTGGTATGGTCTTACATGGCTTCCTGCTAGATACAAACCTCCTTTGAATCACCTCTTTGAGTCACATGGTGATCGTTATTCCCTTTTGAATAGCTTATTCTATTGTAGTCCATGTCGATATGCAAAGGACAAAGTCTCCATTTGTGCTGTTTTGAACCCTGGCTAATCCCTCTTCTAGAACCAGAAGGGATCAGAACTTCTGTTCCACCTCCACCTGCCAGAGTTTGGCTCTTTAATAAGATTGTTTTCTTATTGTGTATTTATTTTGATAGTTACCTTTCATTGATTGCAATTAGTACTGTTTTATTGCCATTTATGGCAGTGATTAAAAAGGTTTTAAAAATAAATTTAAGAGTTTGAAGCCAGGTGTGGTGGTGCACGCCTGTAATCCCAGCAGCTCAGGGGGCTGAGGCAGGAGGATGGCAACTTCCAGACCAGTTTTAGCAACTTAGTTAGACTCTTCCTCAAAATAGAAAGGGCTAGGGGTGTAGCTCAGTGGGGAGGGCCTCTGGGATCAACCCCCAATACCATAAATTAATTAATTAAACTGTTTGAAAATAAGGGATTAAAATTTGGGTTAATAACAGTATAGTTGGCACACAGGGCCAAATTGGTCAATGTGTGAAGTGAATGATTGAAATCAGGAGGTCTTGACCTAAAGAATCAGGTCAAAGCGTCTCTGTATCATTGGAACATCCCAAGCCCTCCTTCTCCCTGTGAATCAGGCCCAGGTAACTTTTGAGGCTTGATCCAACCTCTCTTTCTACCAGGCCTCCATCCCAGCTGGAAACCATGCAGACACAGAGGGGCAGGGGTGGGATGTTCAGAGAGGTGTTCTTTATAGTAGGGGCACAGGGGGCAGAGCCTCAGTAGTGAACTGGTTAAACACACCATGCTTTCACCCATCAGTTCTATGGACCACTCTGCTCTTTGGACCTTCTACCCCTGACCTTGGCTCAGCCACTGCCCACCTGCCCTTCCTCTGCTAAAACCCATCCTTCAAGTCCCATGGCTTCCTGGAAGCACCCCCCCTGCCCGTCTCCCAAACCCCAGGTCCTGGGCCTCCTGTGACCCTTGGGATCCTCACCATAGGGACTCCCTGTAGTCTCTGTATAGCATGGAAACATGAGGGAATCTCTTCATATTATGTCTTATTCCAATCAGGTGGTAGCTCCCAAAGGGCAGAGGTGGAGGCGTAGCTGTGGGTGTCCTGCACAGGGCTCAGAAGACCAGGGTTCAGCCTACTCTGCCTCAATGAACCCGCACAAGGCAGCCCCAGGCTCAGTGTCCTAATCCTAATGGGGGGGCGGGGATTTCAAGATCCCAGGGTCCTTCAAGATCCCAGGGTCCTTCCTGCTCTGAAGGTCTGAGACCATTACAATAAGATTTAGGATTCTTCCATCTTAAGAGCGTTGGGTTCATAATCTCACTTAATCCTCTCAACAAATGGCAGCGGTGCTGGTGCTACTGTCTCCACTTCACTAATGGGACTACCGAGGCACAGGGAAGCCACAGCATGAAGATCAACAGGCTGCGCTGCGATGTGAGCCCACCACGAAGCCTCAGGGGCCACAGACGCTCACTTCCTGCCAACACCTAGTGCAATGCTGACCAGACGGCTTTCCTCCAAGGGAGGCTTGGGATCCAAGTGTTTCCATCTCAGAGCTCTGCTGCCGGAGCACCTGTCACTGTGGCCACACACAGGTCACCAGGGCAAGGCAAGAAAGGATGGAGGAGTCCATGGGTTCCTAACTGCCTTGTCCTGACGGGGTGAAGGGTTCACATGTCCCTCCTGCTCCCCCGTTTCCCTGGCCAGACTGTCCATCATGTGGCTCCCACGGGGCTACCAGGAGGCTGAACTATGGAGTGGTGAGCAACAAGAATCTGCAGCACAGAAGCTAGGCCACCAGGAAGTGGCAGAGGCAAGGATTTGAACCCAGATCCCAGATCCTGAGATTTGGAAGTTTCTACTTAAGCACTCTTCTCTGTCATCTCCAAGGAAGTGCCCAGTCCACAGAAGGTGAGTAATGAGCTTAGTGGGGACAGGTAAGCATAAAGAGGGTGAGTAAACTGATCAAGGTCAAACAGCTGGGAGGTAGCTGGAGACTCTCACCCAGGGCCCTGCAGAGAGCAGGGCCAGGGAGGAGGAAATGAGGCTTGAGTTCTCAGTCCAGGCCCTGCCCACCCTTTGCTGACCAAGCTAGGCAAAGATGACCTTGGGAGGGAGCCCTTTTCTAGAGGCATCGGGAGAACCCTGAGGACAGACCACCTGCGGCAGCCTTGTCCTGTGCCTGGGAGGGAAAATTCCTGCAGGGCGATTCCCGCCCCCGCCCCGTCCAGATCTGCAGTGCGGGCGCCACCTAGAGGCCGAGAGCGGAGCGGCGCCTCACTTCCGCGTGGGTGGGCGGGGCTTGGGAAGCCAGGCTCAGGGGCAGCTCCTGCACGCGCGGGGCTCGGGCCACCAACAACTTCGCGGTTGTTCTACCCCTGTCCCCTGTTCCCAGTACTCCCGAGTCTCTCTATGGTCGTGTTTCTATTACAAATATTAATTGAAAACCTTGTATGGGTCCGGTCCGGTCCGGACTCCTGGGTTCAGTCTTGCCAGGCCACTAGGTGTCAGTGTGACTCCGGGGCAGTCACTGCCCGTCTCCAGGCCTCAGCTTCCTCTGGTAAAATGCAGGTTACAGTTAGGGACCAGGCCTGCGTCTGGCCTCAGTTTGAATCCCAGCCGCGCCACTTCCTTTTTGAGTTAATTAACCTTGTTGCCCCAGTTAGCGTGTCTGTAAAACGGGTGGATGCTGCCTTCCAGAGTTGTGTTATCAAGATTAAATCACATCTAACTAAGCTGCTCGGGACTGGATGAATTTTCTTTGCTTCTTGTGGTTTTCTGTTCCCTGTAATGCACATATTAATACTTTAAAAAAAATAGATATTTTAAAAACCTGTTTTTAAACAAGGATTAGGGCTGGGGCTATAGCTCAGTTGTTAGAGTGCTTGCCTCACATGCACAAGGTCGTGCGACCAATCCCCAGCATCACACAATCACACAAAAAAAGATTAAACTTATATGAGTTCTACCATACATGAAGTTCCTAGCTCCTGAAATTTGAAACATGAGCTCAGTTTCCATGGCTTCCCTACCGTTCTCCCTAAGAAAGATCCAGATCGGCCTCCTGAATTTGCACCCTGCCCACCTGCACCAGACCAGGCAGTGCCCAAAAGCCCTGGTTCCTGGAACAGCGCTCCTAACCCAGATCCAGCCAGTGCATTGGGTGGGGGGGAGGGGGCTCCTCCTTCCTCCTGGGGTTGCCTCTGCCTTCATGGTGGGGATGTGGTAAATGGTATCAATTCCCCGGAGTTCCCCAGTGCACAACCACAGTCACTGTTCATGGCTGCCCTGACAATGAAATTCTCAGTAACGAAAAACAGGTTCACCGGGATACACAGCCCAACACCTGGCACTGGGAGAGGAAAGAGGGGCAGGTAGAACACCTGTAGCTTTAGAAGATCTCAGAAAGAACTATTATTCCAGCTGAGACAGAGGCCCAATTCCCTCCCCCGACCCCCTCCTAACCCCAGAGGGCAATGCTAAGCACCTGCTCCTGCTTCTGACATTTGCAGGCTTCTGTTTATCGCCCAGACTCAGTTTCCTCATCTGTGAAATGTGGATATAATCCCTGGCCCGTTTCCTCCCTCCATTTGTGAGGTGAAGAATCTGACACTCTCCTATCAACAGAGCTGTCCCTTTGAGAGCAGGGACACATCCTTTTCAGACATCCTGACCATCTGCACCTCCCCAGGCTCCTCCCCTTGTTCACCTATTGGGGAGGTCACGGGACATAGTGGGCGTCTGTCTTCACTTGAACACCTCTGCAAAGGCAAAAAGAAGGAACTGCACCTTCCCCCAGGGCACCTCAGCCTCCCTCTGCTTCCCCTGCCTCCTCATGGTTCTAGGCCACCCCTGCCTGTGCCCCACGCATCACATACACGCACCACATCATTTCACCCTTTCAGCAAACTCTGGGGCTGGCACCAGCATCCCCGTTTTAGACATGAGAACTGAGCCTCAGAAAACTTCAGTGGAAGAAGCTGGGTTCAGGTTCAGCTCGGCTGGGCTCTGCACTGAGTCCACCTTTGGATCATACGGGGAAGAGATGCTGGTGGCTGGTGCTCATCCCGTGTCCGGAGACAGCACCAGGCGCTGCGCAGACTTCATTTGATTCCATCCCTACACCACCCTGCCAGCTGCCCCGTGTGACAGGTGAGGAAACTGAGTCTCCGCGAGCGGAAGGGAAACTCTGGGCCCTCCTCCGCCATTCTGGCTGATGCCTTGGGAGTCGACAGATTACAGTAATCAGCTAATGCCTGCGCAGGCCTCTGAAGATGAAAGCCCTCATTGAAAGCGCTAAGTATGGTGATTAAGTGGGAAGGTGGAATTAGCCGCACAGGGGGGCGGCAGCCGCCATCGGGCGAGGATTAGTGACTTGCTGCCCATCTCTGCAGATGTGGGGTGGTGGGGGGAGAGACTGAGAAAGGCTGGTAGCTCTCCGGAGCTGCTCACGCGGAAGAAGGGGAGTGACTTCGAGGACCTGTGAGGCAGCAGTCGGGGCTCCAGTGTGGAAGGGACAGACCCACAGACACAGGACAGAGTGAGCCCTCAGCTCCTCACCCGCCCCCCCCCATTCACCTATCCATCCGCTGAGTACTGATGAGGGCCTGCAGGTACCAAGTGTGGGAGGGGGTGGCGCTGGGAAGCTCCCAGCCCCCGGGGAGGAGACATGTAACCATAATCACACATCAGGAGCTGGGTGTCAGGAGACATAGGTCTGTGATCCCAGGGGCTCTGGAGGCTGAAGCAGGAGGATCACAAGTTCAAAGTCAGCCTCAGTAACTTAGTGAGACCCTAAACAACTCAACGAGACCCTGTCTCTAAATAAAATATAAACAGGGCTGGGGATGTGGCTCAGCGGTTAAGTGCCCGTGGGTTCAATCCCTAGTACCAAAAACAAAACAAAGAATCACATGTCAAGGAACTATTGTTAATTTTTAAAATAACAGTATTTATTTGTAAAGACTATTTTTAGAGTAGTTTTAGGTTTACAGAAAATTGAGAATACATTTTAGCATATAGCTCCTGCCCCCCTACACATGGTGCCCCCATCATCGACATCCCCCATCAAAATGGCACATTTATTGCAATTGATGGAGCTACATGGAGACATCATTGTCACCCAGCGCCCCCAGTTCCCGTGAGGGTTCCCTCTGGGTGGTGTTCGTTCTTTGGGTTTGGACAAACGTATTTACAACGTGTATTTGTGGCTCTGTCTTATAGAAGCCCTCTCATCTCTTAGTGACACGTACCAAGATATTTACAGATGCCGTGACATGATGCCTCGATTGACAGAGTGGAGGGCTGCGGGGTGGCCCACGGGAGGGCAGCCCTGAGTGGATCATCCCTGAAGCCAGCGACAGGTACATGGAATCCATGGTGCTGTTCTGTTATCTTTTATAAATGTGTGACATTTTCCATAAAAAGAGGTTTTTATAAAAACCAAAGGTAGATAAATAACTACCCTCATGGTAAGGACTGCAAAGGAAAAGAAAATGGTATAACAAGTGTAACCCTTTCTGTCTTCCCCTCCCTCAAGGGCAGCGTAGCAGTGTCCTGCGGAGAGGGGCATCACCAGCAGGCTCTGACAGATGAGAATCCTAGGGCACCCAACACTAGCACCCAAGTTCCCACTTCAGTAGTGATGGCAGGACTGGAGGAGGCCCTACCCAACTCCTGCCTGTGACAGGTGTGTGTGTTACTTACCTGCCCTGAGCACAGCATCCTTAAAACAGCCTCAGGGGGAAGGAGCAGGACTCCCACTTTATAAATGAGAAAAACTAGGTTGTAAAGGGTGTGAAAGGACTCACCCGAAGCCAGCAGCAGAGCCAAAGATGGAGGCTTGTGATCCTGTCAGTGTCACCCCCATCAGCCCTACCTGTTGACACAGCCACCATTCCTGAAAGGCGGGGAGGTGAGGGGAAAGGATCGTTAACAAGGCCTATTGCTGGGACCTCAAACCACAGAGCTGTGGGCCAGAGGAGACAGGGCCATTCCTCTCCAGGGCATAAGGGCAGGTGACAAGGAGGGCTGTTGTCTCCTAGAAATGTGCAGAGCCACGTGACCTTGGGCCTTCACACAGAGAGAGGATGCAGTGCCGGGTAAGCGCCCCCTCCCAGCAGTGCCCTCGGCTGCAGTTTGGTGGGATTTGTGAAGGGAAGGGGTCCAGAGCTGGGCAAATTGGCAATGCTTGGGCACACGCTGGGGGCTGGGGGGTGCTGAGAGGGGCCGTGGGGAGCTCTGGGTGAAGGACCTCAGGCTCTGGGAGTGGGACTCTTGGCTCAGGAGCCCCACCAGCAATATCCACGGTGTGCACTCTGGATTTTTCCACAGGGCACAGCCTGTAACACCCTCCCTAGTGCTCCTGTTTACCCCCTAAAAAAGCAGGAACGACAAGAGAACAAATGTGGCTGGTCCCTGCTCTCACTGCTAAGGATGATACCCTCTGCATCAGGCCAGCCTGTGTTAACCCTTTGGGCAGCCACTGACAGCCCCAACCCATGTCCTTGTAGGAAGCAAGCCCCCGCCTCCATCAACGCACAGTAAAAATGAACAAAGCCAAATAAAGCCAAACATCAAGCAGAGCTCACTTCTCACAGCCACTGTCCTCCTGGTTGGGCAATGACTGCCCCCTGTGTTCTCCAAGATGTTCTCCAGAAGCAGACGGAGGCAAGGGTTCAAGCGCAAGGAGTGTTTTGGAGGTGATCCCAGGAAGCCCCAGTTGAACAGTGAGGGAGTGAAACTAGGAAACGAAGGAGACCCCCAAAGGCATGTTATTGAGCAGGTTACCATGGTAGAGAGCCGGAGCTTCAGCTCTGGGCTTTATGCAATGGGGCATTGGCTCTCCAATATTGAACGTGCATCAGACTCCGAAAGGATGGGCCCCACCTTCCAGATTTTCTGATGCAGTGGGTGCAGGGTGGGAGCCGGCTGGTAATTTGCATATCTAGCAAATTCCAAGTGATGCAAATTACTGTGGGCTGGGACCAGATGTCCCCTCAGAACCGCTGTATGGGTGTGACTCAGCAGGATCCCACCTGAGAGGTGAGAAGACCTGGGTACTTAGGCCACAACTGCTTGTCCATCAGTACTTTATGACAGCTTCCAAGGGCATTAACTCTCTGGCACTCAAGTTTCCTCTCCTGGCAGGCCAACCTTGCCCCCACCACCAGGAAGTCCTCTCACCCCTTGCTAGGGGCTTCCTAGGAGAAAGGCCCTTTGGCTGGGATACAGGATGGGGTGAGGTAATATAAGGAAGGCTGCAAGAAGTTTTGACCTAAGATTGAAGGGCTTTGAGGGAAGCTGAGGGTCAGGGATGCCTTTGTGTAGGGGCCGTAGCAGTGTGTTTAAATGATCATTTATCTTTGTAAACAACAACAACAAAAATGTTGTTCTCAACATTCTAAATAAGTATTCTTTTTTGTACTTAATTTTATATTTGCAAATTTTAGCCTTTTCTCTGAAAAAGGCCCTTGAAATTATCTAAGTTCCAAACCCCATAAAATTTGGATTTGCTGCCCACGGGGCCTAGCAGGAACACTTAGGTTTGCTGAATTGAAAAAGGAGTATCTACTGCTCAACTCATTAAGAACACGTACCACCTGGGTTTAAGAATATTCAATTTCAAATTCCAGTTCTGCCACCTTGTAGTGGAGGTAGTTTGGCTAAGATGCTTAATATATTTAAATTTCCACTAACTTGTTTTCAAAATGAGGACAGTAATCATACTTTCCTTACAAAATCAGATGAGGGGCTGGGGCTGTAGCTCAGTGGCAGAGTGCTTGCCTAGCACATGTGAGGCACTGGGTTCGATCCTTAACACCACATAAAAATAAAACCAAAGTGAAGCCATTCTGTCCATCTATAACTACAAAACAAAAATGTTTCAAAAACCAGATGAGGATCAAATGAAACGTTCCTGGTAAAGAGCCAGACCCACAGGAATCACTCAACAAACGTTTATCTTTATTTGCTCCCATGGTAAGCCCCGCCCCTGCCCCCCGGACTAGGGATGGACCCCTTCTTTTTTCATTTGTCTTAAAGATCTTGGTCCTCAAGTCCAGGTAGGAGTGAAGGAACGGGAGCCAGAAAAGACAGCCACCCCCGGAATTGGCAGGTCGCCTCGCCTCGCACTCCCCCTTCCACACCTGTTCTCCCTGCCCTACTGGTCCCGCCCCTCAATCGGCGTCTGCCCCGTTGCTTGGTAACCCCCGCGGCCCCTGCGCGGGGATTGGCTGCGAGACCAGGCTCCCGGCATGCCCCGCGGCCTCCGGAAGTCGCGCTAGCCTGTGTGGGTTGAGCTGCCAGGCGGCGGCTAAGCCTGAGCTGTGGGGTCTGTGCGGGCTGAGCTGATCCCGGCGTGGCCGCGCGTCCGCCAGTGGGACGGCCTCTCTCGGTGTGTCACCGCCCTGGGGGCCGCCGGCTAGAGTTCTTGGGAGACTTATGGAGGCCCGGGAGTGGCCAAGCATCAGCGTCCTCATGTCCCCGGCGGCCTGAGCCCCACCACGCTGCTTCGGCCGCCCTACCCTGATTCTGGGCCTTGAGCCTGGAGAGGAGCACCCACAGCCTGGTTCAACTCTAACCTTGGGCACAATGAAAATACCTATAGTGAATAATGAGTGGCATTGTTATTGGTTGCTTACATTATGCCATTTTACAGATGGCAGGATGAGGTTCAGGGAGGATTTTAATTTGGCCTGACTCACACAGCCGCACAGATTTCCAATGCTAGGTCGCTCATCTCCAGAGTCCATGTAGCTTAGAGCCTTCTTTTGAGGATGGAGGAGAGGATGTCAGGTCCTAGCCCGGAGCCCTGCACCTACTAACTGCCCAGGTGAAATTAATGGGCCGATCATCGTAGTAGGTATAAAAAGTAATAATCATATCTAAGAGTGGCTTTGGTCAGCCAGTTCTCAGGGACACAGTGCTCTGTTCACTTAGGAAAGGGACAACCTGGAATTTGTTCCTCCCACTCCCCAGAGTTTCAGGTTCTAAAAATATCCACACTGCTTTGGCTTATGTTCTCTACTTCCTTCTTAAACTTCTCTCCACTTCTATTTTTACCCCTTCCTGTCCTGTCTTACAGTTTCAACTAGCTCCATGGGTGAAGCCCTTCACTTCTGAAAAAATAGCAACTAAATTTTAAAATGGCTCCAAATTTAAAGGGGATAATCAGTAATCCTAGAAGTTCTTACTTTGCTTGGCTAAAATGGAAATAGTGAAAACGTCAACCAGGAAAGAGGGACTCCACTGAGGGGATTCCATAAAGGGCGAACTTGGCTAGCCTGCCACTCTGGTTTTGAGGATAGACAGCTGTATATATATATATATATATATAACTTTTAAAAAATTAAAAATAAATTGTAGTTATAGATGGACAGAATGCCTTTATTTTATTTGTTTATTTTTTTCATGTGGTGCTGAGGCTCGAACCCCGTGCCTCATACATGCTAGGCAAGTGCTCTGCCACTGAGCTAAAGCCCTAACCCCAGTCTATAGTCTAAATGTGAACACATCATTCTCATGATAAACTTGAATATTTGTGATCCCAAAGAACCACCTGTATTTTTTAAACTGAATATTTTAACTCAATTGCTTTACTGATATTTCCTTTTTTTGTTCCTTTGTACCAGATTGAACCCAGGGGCACTTAACCAATGACCACATCCTCAGCCGTTTTTGTTTGTTTGTTTGTTTGTTTCCCATTTAGAAATGGGGCCTGACTAAATTGCTGAGGCTGGCTTTGAATTTACAATCCTCCTGCCTCAGCCTCCTGAGCTGCTGGGATTGCAGGAGTGCACCACCATGCCTAGCTTGACGTTTACTTTTTAAAAAACCCATATGACATCATTTTAATGGAAAACTGTTATAAATAGAAGGTAAGGAAGAAATACAGATTACAGCATTGTTTTCAATTCTAGCAGGCAAGACCTTGAAGTAAGGCCTGATCTCTTATTCAAAAGAGAGAATGCCCAGTTTTAGCAAGGTGTTAGCAAATTCAGGTGCTAAGCTGAAAATTTCTCCCATGGGTAATCAGCGTTGAAAGAACTGAAAAGGAAGAATATCCACATGCTGAGATTCTGTGCTTAACACTCTGCCTGGCACCGGAAGTTGCCTAGCACAGTACCAGGACTTCACTGTCCACACTTGGAAAAACAGTGGCCAGATGGCTGGAGCTGTCCATTCTCCAGTATTTGCTCTGATTCTCTTAGGGCCTGTGGGACAGGTGGGGAGCAAGAGATCTGTCCTCGTTGGTCCACCACAAGCTTCCCGCTCAGGCACAGGTGGAACTGGTCACCAGAATTTGGTGTGCACCAAAAGCTATTGGCCAACTACTACTGCATGTTCCCAGGCCCCAAGGAAGCAAGTGGAGCAAGTGTTCCTGGCTGACTTTCTGGAGTAAGAGGGGCTGAACTCCCAGAGACGGCAGCTCACTTGTGGATTAGAGTCTCTAGACTGCCACAGGATGTGTGGGTAGGACAGAGACAGTGGGCAAGGGTGTCACATGTAACAAAATGTGGATGATGACACCATGAGCAGCCAAGGAAGAGGCAGGAGATCAGAAGGGGCCCCAACTCATGGTGATGACTGCAGGCTGCCACCTTTCACCCACTGATTTTTCCCTTGTGCCAACTAACAACACTCTTCCAAGATGGAGATGAGGGCAGGCAGCACCACTCTTCCTTCCCGTGATTGTTCCCTGAACAAATATCTGGGCTCCCAGGGCCTGTTCCCTGCCACCCCAACTCTTCCAAACACAGACACCAAGATGGAGCTCATGACTTCTCACAGAACCATCTAGCCTCATGTCTCAGGGATTTTCACAGTGGCAGCAGGACGGAATTGTAACACAGAGTCCACCGGGAGACAAAAAGGAGACCAGCCATGGCTCAGGGTGAATGTATGGTCCCCGCTTATGGCCTGTCCTGCATGTCCCTAGAGGACACGATATGGCTAAAGGATGGAGAAGGTGCTGCAGCCCCTATTGATCTCTCCTAATCCTGTCTGCGGTTCCTAATGTGGATGCTTAGGAAGAGAGGGGAGGGAAATAGGAGGAGAGGTGCAGATGGAGAGCTCTGTCTGACTCCAAGCAAGGGGAATTCAAACTTTAGGTAATGAAAAAGAACTCTAATGGGCCCAAGACAAGAGTATAAATGAAGCCCTTATACCTCGTGTCTCCATAGGTGATTTATACACCCAGTGACACACTTGAAATACATGCTTTCTTCCTTGACACACATATAGCTTTATATCAACCTGGAAGGTTGTCATACTCTCTGAGTTTGGCTCAATCCCACAACTGGAGACGTCTCCCATGCACATGTAGACACCCCAACCCATATGTCCTGACCTGTACCACATGCAACAACCACCCCTTGTGCCTGAGAGTGCCTTGAACACCTGCACTTGGGGCAAGGCCTGCCTCGGCCCTCATTACCTGTTTGAGGCCATCTGGGCAAAGAATTCAGGTGTCCCAGGTACCTGGAGCAAGGTCCAGAAGGGGAAAAGGCCATGTGCTGCGGGCTGTCATGTCCCCTTTGTCCTACATATTCCCTTTCCCTCCCTAACCCCAACCCCCCTTCCCTTCTCTGGGAGCTCTGTAAGCAGAAAGCGGGCCCCAGACACGCTCTCTGCAAAGATAACAATGATAAAGCAAGGCCAGACTTCTGCATTCCTAGCTCACCAACATTATTAGAAACTGCAGTCTGCTCAGTTTCTGTTTCAAAAAGTTGCTGTTTGGTAACGGCTCATTTCCCTTTTTGAGTCTCAGCAAAGACTCAGCAAAATGAAAAACAGTAAACATCACCTTAGCAGCTAATGAGCTCCAGAGAACAGGTAGGAGGTGTGACCCCAGCCCTGGCAGGAGGCTCGGCACCCCCCCCCCTCCACTCCCCAGCTCCACACATGCCTGCCAGGAGGTGAGACCACAGCTCCACCAGCTCCTCTCTCAGACTTGTCCCTGGAACTCCCCCTTCCTCCCCACTCCTCCTGAATATTTATGGAGAAGGTCTCAGCTGAAGGAAGCAGATGGGAAAGGGGTAACCCAAGAGTAGAGTCTCTGGGCGCCGCCCTTGGGGGCTGGTGGAGGGGATGCGGCTGGCGCTCCCTGTGCCCAGGCTGCCCTGAGTCTGTGGTGGTGTTTAAGGAAGGACGAGGGAGCACCCACAGGCTTCACCCACTTTAAAGACTCTGCAGCCCTGAGCCCTCAGCTGAAACAGGAGCAGATGAAGCCTCGCAGTCTCCCCAGGCCAGGTGTGAGCTCCTGACACCCCTCCTCAGTGGCTCCTGGAAGTGGGATTCAGAGGGGCAGATTCAGCACCACCTGGGAGCTTATCAGAGATGCAAGGACTGGCCCCACCCCAGACCCCTGGGATGGCAGACTCCAGGGGGTGGGAGGTGGGGTGGATTCAGCCCTCTGCCATCTACCCAGTGCTCCTGGGGACCGTGATGCACACCAGCGCGGTGGTAATGTCGAGGAGTCCCAGAGGCGGGCAGACTGGATTTGATGCTCAGCTCTGCCGCGTCCAGCTGTGGGCCTATGTCTCAGTTCTGGGGTCAGTGATACTTGCTGGAGTGTGATTGGATTAAGTAAGATTCTGCATTCACACACTTGACTCAATAGGAGGCAGTTCCTCTGTTCTCCACACATCAAATTAGTCAGCGGGACGCGAGGAAGGCCACGGGACAGACGCTCAGAGGCCAGTGCACCAGGCCTTCAGATGTGCGGCTTCTGACTCAGACCCAAGACCATCTCCTGCATCCTGGGGTCCATAACTGGTTCTCCCTCCTTGCCCAGGACTGACCCTGGGTGGATCTGGTTTACTCTCCCGTGGCACACGCACACCTGTAACCTAGCTACTGCTGAGCTTGAGGCAGGAAGATGGAAAGTTCAAGGCTCGTCTGGGCAACTGAGGGAGACCCTGTCTCAAAATAATAAAAAGGGCTGAGGATGTAGCTCTGTGGTAGAGGGCCCCTGGGCTCAGTCCCCTGTACTGTAATCAATCAATCAATCACAGACACCCTTCCTCCCCTGAAAGCGTGCCGGCTTCCTCTCTGCCATGCTCTCACCGGACGGTGGGTCAGCAGGACCTGCCACATTTGCAGGCAGAGGCTCTGGATCTGGGTTATTATCACTGTCCTTCTTCCTCATGGACAAAGTGCTGAGGAGCACCCAGCCCTGTCATCCTCGTGGGGAGGACCGCAGCCCTCTAGCCTGGATGGGGCGCTCTATGTAGATTAACTCATTGGATCACAAGGACCCCGTGAGGACAGGCACTGTTTTCCCCCTTTACATACAAGGAGACTGGAGGTTAAGAGATTGCCCATCGGGAGGCTGAGGCAGGAGGATTGAGAGTTCAAAGCCAGCCTCAGCCACTTAGGCCCTAAGCAACTCAATGAGACCCTGTCTCTTAAGTGAAAAAGGCCTGGGGATGTGGCTCAGTGGTAAAGCGCCCCTGGATTCAGTTCCTGGTACAAGACAGAGAGACAGAGACAGAGGCAAAGGACTCGCACCAGGTCACTGACTGATAGGAAAGTCTGGGTTCAAAATCACACACCTGGTTCTTGAGCACTGTCCAGGGGCAGCCTCTACGCTGCACAGGGTCTGTAGTTTGGCATCGAGGGCTCTGATGCCGTCTTACAAGGTGGGTCCCTTGAGGATCTGATGAAAGCCGGGGCTCCTTCCTCTCCCAGGGGAAGAGCATACACTTCTGCTTGAGATCTCAGGGGGTCCACGAATCTCTCATCCCACCCAGGGACTCCAGATGAACACCTGTGTACGCGGTTTAGAATATCCTGCCCTCGTTCCGCTTCCGGGAGTGGGCAGGGGCCAGCGCTGCAGGAGGGAGGCTGTCAGGGGTGAGGCATGCGAGACCCAGGCAGGGGACACAGGGCTCTTTCCAGAACAAGAGCAGCACAGAGGGTGCTGAGTGGCTGTGGGCCCGTGTCTTGGTCCACAAGAGTCAGCTCTGGCAGGTAGACAGTGGCTCACAGAGTCCTGCCCAGAGCTAGAGGCTGGATGGGGTGACCTCGGGGGCCCTTCCAGCTCCCAGCGTGCACTTTCAGTAGGAGAGGTCTGGGCACCCTTGAAATTTGTACCTCTCTGTGCCCAGAAGGTGGGACCTACCGTGGCTCCCTGACATGCTGAAGAGGAGTCACTAGGGGCAGCTGGACCTTGAGGGCCCCATGGGGACATTCTCTGCCTTGTCATGGGCACTGTCAACCCTGCCCCTGCCTTGGAGATCCTCATGCTTCAGGAGCCTTGGTTACTGGTGACCAGTGACCCTGTGCCCAACGGCGTCGAGCACGCTGAGGACGGCTTAACACTGTCATTTATGCTGAACAAGTTCGTCCAGTCTCTGCCTCTCCCCCTCCCTACCTTTCCCACCTGGCAGGTGCCCCTGGGCCCTCATATCTGCAAACCTTTTAAACAGTTTGAGAGGAAAGTGCCCTCCCAGTCCTCTAAGGCAGCAGTGAGGAGAGAAAGAACATGGACTTCGGAGCCTCAGAGCCCTGGTCTGAATTCCAACACCCTGACAGCTCTTCTGGGTCTCGGTTTCCTCATCTGTGAAATGGACATGAGAGACTCACTGGGCAGGGTTTTGTATATGAGCACAGGTTGACCCGAGCAAATGCTCCCTGGTCGGCACCTCTCTTTATTCTGAAGTAGGTGTAGACCACACCCCACTACAGGAGCAGGCTGCTCAGAGGCCAGGGTGACTTACAGAGACTTAGAGCGGTAGACCTCTCAGCCCAGGTCAGGTTGCTGGGCCAGACTGAGCTCCTTATTGACCAGCTGCTCCGACATGCCCTCAGTATTCTCATTGTTGGCAACATTGACAGGCTGAGATTTTTCCTAATTTTTAAGTTTTTGCTTTGTTTTTACTTAACAATTGCATCTTCATGTCATTTCCCAATGCTTGAGTTTTACTATAAGCAGTCAGGAGGAGTGAAGCCACACCTTCAACACATTGCTTAGAAACTTCTTCAACTAACCCAGTTCTCCCACTCCTTGGCATATACCCAGAGGACTTAAAATCAGCATACTACAGTGACACAACCACATCAATGTTCGTAGCAGCTCAAGCCACAATAGCTAAGCTGTGGAACCAACCTAGGTGCCCTTCAACAGATGAATGGATAAAGAAAATGTGGTACATATACACAGTGGAATATTACTCAGCCATAAAGGACAATGAAATTATGGCAGTTGCCAATAAGTGGATGGATCTGGAGTCTATCATGCTAAGTAAAATAAGCCAGTCCCCCCAAACCAAAGTCCAAATGTTCTCTCTGATATGTGGGTGCTATCACACGACAAGGGGGACAGAGAATAGAAGAGCAATGGATTAGACAAAGGGGAATGAAGAGAAGGGAGGGGGAGGGGGATGGGAAGGACAGTAATGAACTGGACAGAACATTTTTATGTTCATAGATGAATACACACCAGTGTAACTCCACATAATGGACAACTACAGGCATAGGAAGTTATTCTCCACGTATGTATGATGTGTCAAAATACATTCTACTGTCACGTATAAAGAACAAATAAAAAATAGAAAAAAAATAAATTTCCTCAGCTAAACATCCAATTTCATCACTCCCACGTCATGAAAACACTAGAACACCAACACAGCCGGGGCAAGTTCTTTGCCACTTATAACAAGGATCATTCCTCCATTGTCCAATAATGTGCTCCCATTTTCTGATATCATCAGAATGGCCTTCACCACCCATCCCAATACTCTGTCCAAGATTGCTTAGGAATTCTCTAAGGTTCAGACGTACTTTCCACCTCTCCTCTTTTCTTTCTCAGTCCTCACCAGAATTGCTTTTAAGGGTCTGTTCACAGCAAGGTAGGATTTTTGGACCCTGCACCACAAGAGTCTCCCACCTCCAACTGCCCAATTCTAAAGTGACTTCCACCTTTTCAGTTATTTGTTACAAAAGCACCCCACCTGGGTACCAGTGTCTGTCTGAGTTTGTTCAGGCTGCTATAACAAAAACAACCCAGAATGAGTGGCTTAGAAACCACAGAAAAATATTTCTTACCATTCTGGAGGCCAGGAAGCCCAAGTTCAAGTGTGCAGCAGATTCAGTATCTGGTGAGGGTCTCCCCAGTTCCCAGATGGCCACCTTCTTGCTTGGCTCTCGCATGATGGCAGGACAGGGGGCAGGGGGAGCGCTCTTAGACCTCATTTATAAGATCATTGTTCCCATACCTGAGAACTCTATCCTCTTTATCCCTGACCCTCTAAAGTCCCAATCTCTTTTACCATCAAATTGCAGGTTACAATGTCAACACATAAACTTTGGGATGGGGAGGCACAAAATTCAGTCTCCACACCAGGCTCAGTTCCCAGGGTCTTCTGTGCTTTATTCATGCATCATAATAAGCAGAAGGGAGGCCGGGACGACCTTCAGACCGACTCTTCCCATGAGAAGCAGGAGGTGGAGCTGAACTTGCCCTTTCACACAGCCAGGATCACAGAGAATTAGGAGCTGCCTTTGCTCCAAGCACTGACTCTTCCCTGTGGGCCTGCAGATGCCGGTGGGGAGCTCAAGCAGGATGACAGCTTGCGTCTCTGTCTTTATTTTCTTTCTCCTGATTCCTGCTCAGCTCTGCGTGCGGGTATGTCAATAAGGTAAGGAGTGTTCATCTAGAAGCTGGTCATATAAAGATCATTAGCCCTAAATTTTCCTAACTTATCTCCTCCCCCTGAAAGACTGGGGACACCAAGATGAGAGTCACAAAGGTATTTTTATGACTTTCGGGGACATTCAATTACCAGCTTTTAGAACATCCTGTCTGGGACCCCTGGAGTGGCACCTCGAAGTCTACGATCATTTCTCTACACCTTCCAGGAGCCAGAGAGCCTTGCAAGCGGACCACCCCATGTGACAGTGTCCCATTTACCCAGAAGCCATCACCTCATGGAAATGGATCACCCACCCTCCAGGGTCACAGGCCACATAGACAAATATCATGTGAAGTAAGCGGAGATCGTCCCCCAGGAGCTAAGGCATCTCAGGAGTCACCTTGCAGACCCAGACAGGGACTGTGACCAGCCAGACCACAGTGTGACCAAGCGGCTTGACTGTGCACCCCTGGCCCTGCCCCATCTTCCTCTATTCCAACCCGAGCTCATGTCCACAGCCGGGAGCTGGGCCGGAGATACTTGACCTCACGGGCCTTCCCAGGGTGGCCGCAGTGACTAAAGTCCCCTTTCTGCTTTGGTCTATTACCTTTTCCATTTTTTGGTGGGGGGTTAAGTGTCTGGACCTGATTTGAGGGGACGTCCAGAGCTCAGGGCCTGGCAGCAGCCCAAGGTTCTGTGCCCAAGAAGAATGGTAAGACAGGGCCTGCTCTGGGCCAGGGCTAGGACCTGGGAGGGCCCCATCCAGCAGGGGTCTGGCCAGTTCCCTGGCCAGATCCACCCAGATGTGGGCTAGTGTCAAGGATCTGGGCAGTACCTCCACCTGACACAAAAGTCCAACCAGGTCTTTTGAAGAGAGGAAAAGGGGGACAGGTGTCATGAACCAAGGAGAAAGTTCAGGCTCAACCAGGAGAACAGGAACACAGGGCGGGTGAGGATCTCCACATTTAGGAAGACCTAGGTTTGACTACTGTCCTAGCTATTTAATAGCTGAGTGACTTAACCTCTCTGAGATTCACAGGGTTCGCATCCAGCCCAGGGCAGTAGTGGGCCAGGAATCTGGACAGCAGGGTAGAGCAGCGGTCCTGGACCCTGGGCCTGGGGCTACATCACTATTCCCAGCTCCCACCTTCTGGCAGGACTGAAATTCTTTCTGGGATCCTGCGGAGTGGAAAGTGGCCTGGGACCTGGGTCGGTTGCAGCCAGTGCATAAAGGGCAGCAGGTCCCGGGCCTTGGGCACACATGGCCACACTGGCAGAGCTGCCACCAAGGGCCCGACGTGGTGAACACATGGACACTTCCACCCAGGAGCCCAGGGAGCTGACGCGGCCGCAGCTCGGGTGGAATAAGGCAGGTCACAGGTGGGGGCTGCCCCGACTCCCACCGGGAGCCCTGGAGAGAGACCCTCCCACGACACACCACAGCCAGCTGCTCCGGAGGCCCCCAGTGAGTCACCCTGGAGCGCTGGTGGCAAGCACGGAAGGAGGGGCTTTGCTAGTGAGGCCCTTGGCTCAGGTCGCCTGAGGTTCCCTGAGGTCCCCTGAGGTCCCCATGCACACAGGAACAAGTATTTTCTCAGAAGTGCCTGCCAGACCCCAGCCAAGGAATCGTGACCGAGGCTCCCTCTGATGAACACAGGGGAAAGGAGATCGGAACAGTGAGGGACGAGGCACAGATGTGCCCCCAAACAGCCACTCGGGCTTGAATGAGAGAACTGGGGACCGAGGGAATGCTCCCCGCCCACAGTGGAAAAGTCCCCTTCTCTTCATGAAGTTTTGTTCATCCCCCTCCAATGTCTGAGCTCACTGTCACATGAGGCTCGGCCCCAGAGCAGAGCAGACCCCATGAGCCGCTCCCGCCGTGGAGGGGCCCCGTTCTCTTGGCTTGGTCTCCATTTCCCTCCCTCCCTCCCTGGGGTGTGGGTGATCTTTTGTAATATGACCACTAAGGTGAGTCACAAAGGAGATGCTTCCACCACGCAGCTGCCCCGGCTTCTCTGCCCACGAGGTGGGCACTGATCTTGTCCCTCATCTTGGTGCTGCTTCAAGGCGACTGCCACCTTCTCCCCACTTGGCTCCACGCCAACAAGAAACCACGTCTCTGATGCTGCTCCCTCTGGTTGGCTCCAGAGTGGTCCCCATCGGGAGCCGAGAGAGGCTGTTTACGCTGCCCACCTCTGAAGCACCTGAGGTAGAGAGGGGTCCTAGAGAGACGGGGTCCCTAGGGAGGCGACGTCCCAAGCCACCCACAGCGGTGGTGGCCTCCTGTGAGGCCGGGGATGGTACTAGGATTTTTTTTTTCTAGGTACCAAATTTAGAAAACCTTCCAAGGGGTCTGGCTTCCATTCCCTGGCCCTGGAGAGGGATTGTGAACCCGACTGAGAGGATGGGACTTAAGCCGCTGCCACTGGGTGGATTAGGAAGATGGCTTCCCAGCTTAATCAGGAGTCGGCAGGACACCGCGGCCTGCGCTTCTCCAGAGAGGGCTCGCGCACATGCGGGTGGCCGCTTCTCACCAGGTCCCCGTCTCCCTGATCCCCAAGCCGTCTCCTTCCCCAAGAAACAGCCTTGTGGGCATCTGCAATGGACCAAAAGGCCAGAGTGCCTCTTCATGGAGTGTGTCGCGAAGGACGAGGACCACAGTCACCTCCCAGTGGGGCAGCGGAGCCTGCGGGGCTGGTTGTCTTTTTCTAAAATGATGTTTTTGTGCCAGGTTTTGAACCCAGGGGCGCTTAACCACTGAGCCCCATCCCGAGCCCTTTTATTTTTTATTTAGAGACAGGGGCTCGCTGACTTGCTGGGGGCCTTGCTCAGTTGCTGAGGCTGGCCTTGAACTTGCCATCCTCCCACCTCAGCCTCCCGGGTGGCTGGGATTACAGGCGTGCGCCACGGTGCCCGGCTTTGCTGGTCCTTTTTGGAACAACCTCGATGTACACAAACACCCGTACCAAACCAGAACAAAGCAACACTGAACTTCGCCCACCAGAGTGCCAGGGCCCTAGTGACAGTCGTAAACAGCAAACCTATGAACGCAAAAGCCAAGTGCCCATGGCCCAGTCGCTGCGAGCCCCACCCCCCTCTCCCCGCCTGCTCCCACCTCTGGCTGGGTCCACAGGGGCGAGGAGGAGAGGGGAGGGAGGCAGGGAGCGTGTGGCTTCAGCTGCCTCCTGCCGGTTACAGGGGGCTGCGCAAGTCCCTCTTCACCCCAGATGGAGGTGACATTTCCAGGTCCTAGAAGGACTGGCTCCTGCCCGGCTGCTGTTATGAGTTCTTGGAGACCCCCACACCACCCTCGGGATTCCCTTGCCTGATCTTAAAATAAGCCCACGTCTCCCGGCATGTGACACACCCCTATGATCCCAGCAACTCAGTGGGCCACGGCCGGAGGGCCACCACGGACAGACCAGGACAGACCAGGCAACCTGGTGAGACCCTGTCTCAAAATAAAGAAATAAATAAATAGGATTGGGGCTGGGGACGGTGGCGCACCCCGGTAACGCCAGAGGCTCAGGAGGCTGGGGAAGGCTGAGGCAGGAGGACCGCAGATTCCAAGCCAGCCCTGGCAACTCAGCGAGACCCGAAGAAACGCAGCGCGACCCTGTCTCGAAATGAGAAATTAGAAAAGGGCTGAAAAAAAGGCGGGGGGTGTGACTCAGTGGTAAAGCATCCCTGGGTTCCATCCCCAGGACTAAAAACCACAGCAGTCCCCCCCCATGTATATGCAATATAACAAATTACCCAAACTTAGTGCGTCACTTCCTGCCGAGACCCTGGCTAACAAGGACACCAATAAGGGTCACGTTGAACACCCCAGTATTTATTGGGCCCTTGAACCAATGGCCCTGGCATGTTGTAAACATTAACATGGAAAGACCCTGTGCCCATTCAGGCTGTGGCCCCCCAGGCCAGTCCCCCCTGTGGGAGAACCCAGGCTGACCTGCTGGGTCCCGGGTGCAGGGGTGCACTGAGCCCAGTCCAGGGAAGGGGGGTTCGGCCGGGGTCTTCTGGGTTCTGGGTCTGGGTTCTGTTCTCTCCTGACAAAAGGCAGGGACAGTGCAGGCTTGGGTCCTGGGCCTGAAGATAGCCACCCCAGAGCACCTCTGCTGAGTAGGGAGGGCCGAGGATCCCCGCCCATCTTGCTGTCCGCCAGAGGAGCAAGGCTGGAGCCCAGCCTGGCTGTGGCCTGGTGACAGCTCACAGCTGAACGTGAGTGACCCATCAGCTAAGGCAGTGAGAGCCCCTCTTTACAAGTGTCCTCTTCCAACGTCTCCAGAGTGTCCTGCTGCGGGGTCTGGAGCGTCTCTCCTGGCACGGCCCGGGGGGCACGGACGGCTGGCCAGCGTCCTGGGAGAGGCCGACCGCTCTGCTCTGCGCCAAGCCGATGCCAGCCCCGTCCTCCGCGCCTTGGCAGCACCAGCCCTCTCACCCATCGCTGGGCCTCGAGCCTCAGGTAGCCCTGACGTCCTCACCACCGGCCCTAGATGAGGTGCACCAGCAGGGCCGAGCAGGCGGAGCCCAGCACCAGGCCGATGGACATATAGAAGGACATCACCACTCCTGTGGCCTCGGCCAGCTCCCGGGGCACGATCTTGGGCCCATAGACGAGGGCCAGGGTGCTGAGGTAGCCGTTGCTCAGCCCTAGCAGGCAGGTGAAGAGCACGGGGTAGACGTCGGACCGGAAGACCACGGTGGCCAGGCGGACGCGGGGCTGGTAGTTGCAGAACACGAAGAGGGGGACGAGGCAGGAGCGCAGCAGGACCAGGCCGGGCAGCACCTTGCTCTTGGGGCCTGGCACCTGGACCCAGGCAGTGATCTGCCGGCCACACAGGTCAGCAAAGTTGTACAGGAGGAAGGTGGTGAGGGGCACGAAGAACGTGGTGGTCCACGGGGAGCCCGAGTCCTTGTGGAGGGACTCGATGTTGGTGCAGACGGCGGGGAAGATGAGGCTGGTGATGAGGAACAGGTAGAGCACACAGAAGCCCAGGCCGCCAGTCTTCTTCAGGATGGGGCGGAGGGGCGGCATGTGCGACCCACTGGATCCCGGGGCCACCAGGGGGGTGCTGCAGGTGTCCTGCGGTGCGGCCTCTTCACCAGAAAACACGCGGGCTGGACAAATGGGCCTCATATAGTACCTGCGGGGAGGAGGGCGGGTGTGCGGTCAGCGGGCCACTGTAGAGGCCACCTGGGCTTTCCAGGGAGAGACCCTGGAGTCTGCACAGCGTGTTCAGGACAGAACCCTTAGGCCCTGCAGCCTGGGGTCCCTCGATTTCGCATGTGGTACATGCGGTGGCTACAGGAGGCCCCCCATCCCAGGCTGCCCACCAGGCCGGCTCCAGGCCTCAGCCAGTGGTGGCAGCTGTGCTTAAGGGACAGGGGGAATCAGTGCTGACCACCACATGATGAGCACAGGCTCCTCCTGTCCTGTTTTGTTTTGAATTTTGGAGAGGAGGAGGGGGAGATAGAGAAAAAAACAGCACACAGAATCCTGAAAATTTAAATTCTATGAGCAACAGAGCCTCATGCAACGCACAAAGTAACACAGAAGAGCAACGACAGTCGAACCCTCCTCTCCTCCCACCTGACCCCTCCCGAGTGCCACTGACCGTTAGCAACCTCGTCAGTAATGTCCCATGCACTTGCAAAAACCACAACCCGCACCCTACACACAGTTACTTAAAGTGGGCTCCAACTGTATGCAAGGCTTTTCTGCAACACTATACAGCCTAGTACATCCACAGATACGCCACACAGCGGCCTAAGTCGCACGGCCTGTTACTCCAAGTGCTTATGCATAACTGCCTAAGGGACACGATCTTGTGGCCAACCTTTCACAGAGACCCCCAGTTCTCGGTCCCCTCCCTGGTGGGTTGCTGCACCATTGCTCAGCCTAGGCGTGTACAATGCCTTGCTCCCCTGGACGTTTAGGTTGGGCCCCATTTTTCACTACAAGTCACACTGCCATGAGCATTCCTATACTGAAGTCCTTGCACACGTAGCCTAGTACTTTGGCAGGATGGATGTCGAAAACAGGAGATCCCTGGAATGGGAGTTTGCATCTGCCGGGTGCAGTGGCACACACCTGTCACCCCAGCATCATGGGAAGCTGAGGCGAGAGGATCGCGAGTTCAGAGCCAACCTCAGCAACCTTGCAAGACTCTAAGCAATTCAGCGAGACCCTGTCTTTAAATAGAATATTAAAAACGGGCTGGGAGTCTGCTCAGTGGTCACAGGTCCCTGGGTACAATCCCTAGTACCAAAAAAAAAAAGTTTGAATCTGTGAAACTTGTCTTGATATCCAAAAACTGCTCTCTAGATAAGAGTCCCAATTCATCTCTGCCCAATACTAATCATCCACCCTATGTAACATGACCTGTTAATTTTTGTGAGTACCTATTTACTTTTTTCAAAAATGTGACCATGATCTATAATCATCCTGTTAGAGTGCTGCCATCATGTGTCTCCTTCTACAGGGGACAGCTCCCTGGAGCAAGGACCACATGTGATTGTTTCTCGTCTACACAGAGTGGTAGAAAGAACTAGTAAGCACCCTATAGCAGTGTCTGCCCCACCTGATCTTCAGTGCTGAATACCATCAATCTTTTCAACTTCTGCTTCGGTTAGTTTGCCTTGCTGTGTGACTTGCCTGAGCCCTTAACCTCTCTGTGCCTCAGGTATCTGAAAGCCAGGAAACTGTATTAACACAGCTCCAACATAAGGGCTTGGGGTACACATGTTGGGGAAAACCACAGCGTGGTGACAACTGGGTTTTGGTTTCAGCCTTGCTTCTGTCCCCCTGTGTGACCTTGGGCCTTGGTTTCTTCCTCTTAAGATGGAGGTTTTACAGAGCTCTGAGGGTTCAAAGTCTCTGCCAGTCTTCCCATCCTGGGAGCCTCCAGCTGCCCCGTGAGTGGGTGGAAGTGCTGCTCCCCGTCCTTCCCTGTGATGCTGAGCAGGGGGCTTTGGCCTTGAACCATCTGTTTCCCAATCACTATGAAGGGACAGGAACAGTCCCACTTCCCTCTGGCTGGGTCCTGGCCTCCAGGCTGCTCTGAGGAGCTGCACGCCAAGTTCCTGGGGTCGAGCTCCTCCCCACAGGCTCCCCAACCCCTCCTCCCGCCCAGCTCCTTTCAGTCAGGTTCAGTCGGAGCAGCCCTGGGAGCCAGCCCTGTCTGGGAGCTCCGGCCTAGACAAGGTCAGCCTCTGGGCCTGAGTTCTAATCAACAAAGAAGCAGGAGTCTGTGCAGGGGCCTGGCCCGGGGGCTCTGCCTCACACGCTCAGCTCCGAGGCCCTGGGCCTGCCCAGATGCAACTGGCGCCCAGGCTGACCTACGAGGCTGCCTGGTTTGGTACTAAAGTCCAGGTGAACAAGAGGTCGCTGCTCTTCCGGTAACAGCCACCCAGAGCACCAGGATCAGGGTGCGGACTCTCCGCCCAGGTTCATCCGGGGTCTCAAAAGTGATTTCAAAAGCAGGACAAGGTGCCAGGCAGTGGAGGGGACCAGGGACAGTGCGCCAACCTGACCCCAGGAACCACAGCAGGGCAATGTGGGGCTCAGGGGTCTGCGCCTGGGACACTGTGGGACGCCACGGCTGAGTCCTGTCCTCCTGAAGCCTCGGAGGCCAGCTGAGGTGGTGAGCAACCCCGAGGGAGGAGGGCAGCCCACGACCCCCCGGGGGTGAGGGTTGGTGAAGGCGGGGGCTGGCGCCCTCCCAGGGGCAGGAGGCCTGAAGCAGGAGGAAAGACCCTCGAGGCCACGAACCAGGGCTGGATGGCTCCCCGCACTGCCCAAGGTCAGGGCCTGCGGTGGCTCGCCAGGTGGGCCACCGGAGCACAGCTCCCCGGGGCTCAGGTCCTCAGGGGTAAAGTGGCAAAATCAACGATGACCACAGAGTGTCACAAACAAAAATCATAATTGTAATAATAATAATAATAATAAGAAGAAGAAGAAGAAGAAGAAGAATTGGTAATAAACCAAAAAATAGGCACATAACCTGCTTAGCTCACAGGCCACCTCACAGAATAGGTTCCCGTGGAAGAGGGCAGCCCAGCCGGCTCCCTCTGTGGGGCCCAGGGAAACCTGGCCTCCTCTGGGTCTCAGCATTGTCACCTGTAAAGTGGGGACAATTCCTGCCTCCCTATGTCAGATAAGAAAAGGGCTTAGAAAATGCTTTGGAAAGGATAAAACGCGGGAGAAAGCCAAAGGCTGGTTTCTTTTTTGGTACCAGGGATTGAACCCAGGGGCCCTCGACCACTGAGCACATCCCCAGCCCTAATTTGTATTTTATTTAGAGACAGGGTCTCTCTGAGTTGCTTAGTGCCTCGTTTTTGCTGAGGCTGGCCTTGAACTTGAGATCCTCCTGCCTCAGCCTCCCGAGCCGCTGGGATTACAGGGGTGTGCCATTGCACCTGGCAAGATTGGTTTTCTAAAGAGCAGGTGGAAGGAAGAAAGGAAGAGGAGGAACTGGAGAAAGGAAAAAAGAGAGACTCATGGCACGAAGGGGGATCCTGAGGGCAGAAACATGCCCACCAGGCAGTGAATGGTGGGAAGCGCAGGCTGGGAGGGACCTGCAGACCCTGCTCTGCCGAGGCTGGCTGTGGACCCAGGTGAGGACCCTGACTGCTCCCATCCCTGGGTGTCACCTGTACGTGGGAATGACCATAAAGAATAGCAACGCTAAGAGGAACCGGTGTGTCAGCAGTAAACCAGGTGGGCACCCTGAGCTGGCCCGGCGCACTGCTGGAGCAGAGGGTGCAGGGTGAACGGGAGCTGTGATTTCTTACTGTCGCTCAGGCCCCACTTCTACCCCCTCCTTTCCTGTCCCTGAACCTGCAGACACCCACTGCTTGGGGGTATGGCTTGCAGCCAGCTCACACCAGTGGCCAGGCCAACTGACTGACAGGACTGCTGCAGGCCAGGTGCAGCAGGAGGCCCTGGGATACCGAGGACCCCGCTCACCCTGGGGCAGGTGCAAGTAATAAAGAAGGCAACCGACAAGCCTGCAATTCAGGAGGCTGAGGCAGGAGGATCACAGGTTCGAGGCCAGCCTCAGCTACTTAGTGAGGCCCTAAGCAACAGAGCAAGACCCTGTCTCAAAATAAAAAGGGCTGGGGGTGTGGCTCAGTGGTAAAGCAGCCTGGGGTCCATCCAGGACCAAGCCCCCACGACCAAAAACCCCAGGGAAACAGATGACCCCGTCGGATGATGAGGAACACAGACACGGAGAGCTGAAGCTGTCCACTTAGGAAGACCGAAGGGCGCAGGACAGGGCCTCACCTGGAGTACTCCAGCCTGGGCAGCAGCAAGTAGAGCCCCAGGCACAGTCCCAGGAAGGCGGCCGCCGTCAGGAAGAAGGCCAGGGTGCTGTCCGTCACGTCTCTGGACGCCGCCAGGTCCACCAGCGAGGCCACGGCGCTGATGGTCCCTCCCATGGCTCCTCCTGCAGGGGGCAGAGGACACCATGGAGTCGCTTGGGGAGGACACAGGGGAGCAAGTCCAGGGCCCCTTTCTGCTCAGACCAAAATAAAATTCCTCCAGTGTGAAAGAGGCCATCGTTCTCAGTGTCCCCAAGTGGTGGCAGACAGGAAGGGGTCCTGCCGAGTTTCAGAGGGGGTGGCTCATCCCCGTCCCTGGCCCAGCTCCCTGCTCTGTGCTGGACTTGGCCTCACCTGTCTCCTGCCCTGTTTTCCCCCTGGCCCTGACCTCCTCCCGTGCTGACCTCCCAGTAGGACCTGACGGTTTAGATCCGAGGGATAGAAATCTCTGGGAGCTCGGGGTCTCCTTTCCTCTGTGCTTGGCCAGCAGGGAGAGGCTGGGGGACATTCCAGCACAGTCCTTCCAGCCCATGGGATCTCACCCACACCCAAAGGCAGCTGTGGGCTGCCTCATGTGAACCTGTGCACGAGCACACGCACGCACACACCCATGTGCATAGCCTCACACACTCACCCACAAGCAGGCAGCCACCCCCACACAGAAGGACCTCGCCCAGCGCTTTGACTCAGGTCACCTCATGCCCCTCACGGCTACCCAACGCTTCTCTTGTGCCGGGTGGTGCGACCTAGCAGGGCGACCCTGGACCCCGAGCCCAGAGACCCAGAGCCCAGGGACCCCGTGCCCAGGATGCACATCTGCCCTTGACTCGGCCTCGCTCGCCCTGACCCTGGAGGCCAGGAGGACTTCTCAGGGCCACCGTCTGCTGTCTGTAAGATGGAACCGCGATGCCCGCGGGCTGCTTTGACAGCTGCACGAGAGGATCCTCAGAAAGTGCCGGGCACATGGCAAACTGTCACCAAGTGCCAGTTCCCTTCCCTGCCAAGTCACTCGGCTGTGTCCGGGAGGCCAGGGTGTGTCCTCCTTTGCTTCGGGAGCCTCAGCCATGGGGAGTCAGTGTGTGCCAGCCGAGGGGGGTCAGCTGCAGGAGTGTGACAGGCAGGTCACCTCTTGCCTCGCTCTGCCTGAAAAGCGGGGGCCAGTGCTTGTCCTGTCCATCCCGAGACGGCAGAGAGAGGGAGTGGGAGGATGGATGGAGGAGGGGACACTGCTATCCACACACCGATGCCTGTGAGCGTGTCCACCCCTGGGTGGAAGGGATGTGTCTGCTGGCCTTAGAGCATCGGGATTTCTACTTTCAGAGAGGCAAGGAGGCTGACCGTGAACGGTGGGGCAGGCTGGCCCATGTGGGCGCCAGCTGCTCTGCCACCCCGGGAAGCTCTTACTGGGCACCTCTTTGCCCACTGCTGGGCGGGGCAGACTGGGAGCAGGACAGTAGAGGCCCCGCCCACCCAATGCCCCATTGCTGTCTCACCTACACTCAGCCAGAGCCTCTACATGAGGAATGGCCTTGGCCTTGGCCCCGATGGACAATTCTTTTTTTTGTTGTTGTTACCAGGGATTGAACTCAGTGCTTAGCCTCTGAGCCACATCCCCAGCCCTATTTATATTTTATTTAGAGACAGGGTCTCACTGAGTTGCTTAGGGCCTTGCCAAGTTGCTGAGGTTGGTTTTGAACTTGCAGTCCTCCTGCCTCAGCCTCCCGAGCCTCTGGGATTCAGGCATGCACCACCCACACTTGGCTGACAATACTTTCCCTCAACTTTGTCAGCATCCATTCCATTAGCCTAGGTGGGGCCTGGAGGGGAGGCAAAGACACCCAAATCTGCAGAGTGACTAAGAGCACAGACCTTGGAACCAGAGCCTCAAATCCCAGTCTAGTCTCAGCTCTGCTACTTCTAGCTGTGTGACCTTTGCGAAGTCATAGAAACTCTCTGTGCCTCCATTTCCCCCATTTTCTGATGGGGGTGTTAGTAAGACCCACCTCTCAGGACTGTCCTGAAGAATGAAAGGATTATTATTTGCAGAGTGCTCAGAATGGCGCCCAACGGAGACAGGGTCCAAATTCCAAGTAAATCCTCTCACATTCCCAATTAGGTTGTGGTTATTTCCGTCCTTTCCACATCAAAGCATCGACAACAGGGTAAACCCTTTGCCAAGAGGGGGGCCCACTCCTGAGAAGCTGTAATCCCCACCTGGACGTTTCCTAAGAACCGGGGTTGGACGCCGTAAGACGTTCCGCCGCTGCCCGGAGGAGAGATCTTAACGTCCCGCCTATTGATTCCCCCTCTCCCTTACCAACTTGTGGAGAATTTGCAATTTTATCATCAACAACAAACCAGGCCTCCGGGAGCTCATCCTTCATGACTCCCTGCTTTTATCTCATCAGTTATGGAAATACATGCAAATGAGAGGTTTAAAAAAAACACCCTGGAAACAAATGAATTGTTCCTCAGATGCCAACACGCCCAGAATTCACAGATGGGCTCTTCGGGGCCCAAACGAAAAGGGTGCTGGGGCTCTGGGAGCTGCAGCCACCTCGGATGCCCAGGATGCTGGACACCCCTGGTGGGGGCTGCGCCCAGTCATGACAACAGCTTCTGTCCCGGGAGAACCCGTGCCAAAGTCTAAGCCCTAAATGCTCCATCTTGAATCCACTCGTTCCTGGGTGGTCCCCTGGGGAAGGATAACTGGGAAGGGCCACTTGCTGATATCAATGGTGTCTGGTCACTGGCCCCTGGAGCGGAAGCCAGCTGGGCTGAAGTCACACAGAAGAGCCCTCCTCCAGCTCGGTGGAGGGAGGTGAGGGGATCAGAGCCTCTTTTTCAGGCCAAGGGTGACAGGGGGATTAATGTTTGGTGGCCCTTTCCCTCGGCCCAGACCTGCCCTTCTTGAAGCACGGCAAGGGCCTGTGGACTGGGCTTAGGAAACTCAGCAACGAGTCCATTTTTATTTTATTTTAGGCCCAAGGTTTTCCCAGAATAGAGCCAGAAGCCTAATCCCATATCAAAGATGGCAAACAGACCGGAACTCACATCTAGACTCTGATCCTGCCCGAGTAATTGCCTCAAGGGCCGTGTTGAGAAGGATTTAGAGGCTCAGGAGGAAAGATAGGGATCTATTAGTGATGTCTGGCCCTGGCGCTGGGCGGGGAGGGGGATCTGCTCATCAAGGTACTTGTCATCCCTGCCACGTAGCACCTGGCATCCTGACCCAATGGGCACAGCGTACAGTCTAAACAATTCTTCTCAAGTCGGCAAACGTTGAAAGCACTCCTCTGTACATCAGAGACGTGTGGGGACACAGACAGAGAGGCCAAGCCTCGGGCTTGCTCTAGGGGTGGTGATTTCTGGGGAAAGCTCGGAGGCTGATTGACCCAGCTCTGTTTTACCTTGAGGGGTCACTGGGGACAGGGACGAAATGGCTGAGGTCCTGATAACAGGCTCAGCATCTGCATGGAAACTTCAGCTGGGGGGTTGACCCCTGCCAGTCACAAGCCAGCCCAGAGAAGGTCCAAGTCCAGGTGACCGAGGCGCTCATTCACTAGGCCATCGGCTCCAAGAGGACGCATCTCGTTCACCTTTGAATCCCTGGCACCAGGCGGATCCTCTATAAAATGGGAAAGAAGAAAAGGCAGATAGAAAGGAGGAAAGGAGAAAAAAGGGTGGAGAGGACAGGGCAGGAAGAGACACAGGAAGGAGGAGGGAGGGGAGAAAGAAAGGCTGGTTCAGAAATGGTACTTGGAAGGCGACCTGGTTTTCATAAATGACTGCGATTGCGGCTCCCTCCTGCCTGTTCCTCTTCTGGTGTGATCGCCACACTCTCCCACAGAGACCTGGGTGGCCTTGAGTCTAAGTGGCCTAACAGCTATGGTGGAAGTGATCCTGCGTAGCTCGGTCGAAAATAATGCACTGCCTGAGCCTCTGGGGACACACTCCCTGCTGCCTGGACACCATGCCACCAGGAAGCCCAAGCAGCCACGGGGAGGTCCAGGTAGAACCCAAGCCCCTGCTCTAGCCCAGCTCAGGGCAGCTGCCAGCTTCCGGCCTCCGGCCTCCAGTGGGCTCCCAGGATCGGCCCCGGGCCACAGAGCGGAGCAGCTCTCACCTGATATCAGTGCCTGGGCGTTCCTCATGGGGAAGGCGCCAGTCAGGCCGTAGACGCTGCTGCTGAAGATGGTGGAGGAACCACTGACGATCACCATGCAGACAATGGTGACAGCGAAGAAGCCGTGGCGCCAGGAGGAGGTGTCCACCTTCACCAGCACGGTCATCACCACGAAGATGGCCAGCGTGACGGTCAGGGAGGCCAGGACGCGGACACGGACGGGAATCCTGCGGTGAAGACAACAAGAGCCGTTAGATGTGGCCTCCGGCGTGGCTTGGGGGTGGTGCTGGGGAGGCGGGGGAGCTGGGTGGCAACGTCCACTCTGCGTCCAGGAGCCTGGGTTTGAGCCCTGCCTTCCTGCTCGTGGGAGTGGCCCCGGCTTCAGCTGTGCACCTGCACCTGGGGAGGATGCACTCAGGGGTGCGGGGGCTCCAGGGAGGTAAACGGTGTGCAGCAGGGGCAGGGCCAGTGCGGGTGTCCTCTCCGGGTGACACTCTGCTCTTCAGCTCACTGGCTGCGAGGGTCGGTGCCTGCTAAGCCCCCTGCTCCGCCTGCCCCCGGAGCTGTGCTCCTGCTGGCTTTGCCGAGTGCCCAGAGCAACCAGAGCTTTGTCATCGCCATCCATTACCACTCACAGTCCCTAACTTGGGCTGGCCACTCTTCCACGTGTAGGTCCCTTCTGACACCACGGCTAGGGAGGCTGAGTCAGAGAGCTTAAGGGACTTGTTCAAGGACACTCGGCTGGGCCCTAGGGGGTACCCAACGGCTTCCTGGGATGAAGGGACTCTGAGTGGCACAGCATGGGGGGCCAGGGCCGGACTGTCCCAAGTTGGTCTCAACTGTGAGGGCAGCAGCCAAGGCAGAGCTGGTGTGCCCAGGGCCAGGCCCCAGGTGCCCCTAATGCCACACCACACCCAAACCCTGCCCGCCTCCCAGCCTCCATGGACCCAGGAGGATAGCGGGGAAGGAGGCCGTGGGAGAAAGGCCCGGTTTCTATTCCAGGAGGGACAGCACCATCTCCAGGGCCCTGAGGCCATCAGAGCAGACCGAGCCCTAACCAGATTCAGTTCACTCTCCCACTAACCAGGGGCGGGCGGGGGCGTGAGTGAGACAAACGTGGAAGGTCGGAAAGGACACACAGACACGTGGGCACGAGGGGGAGCGAGAGGACGAGAGGAAAGGGCCGCAGTGAACCTGAGTCTCCTCCGGGTTCCCGGTGGGAGGGCAGGTGAGGCCTGGGCACTATGAGGGGGGCAGGAAGCCCGAGGAAGCGCAGGGACAGGCCTGGCTGCAGAGGAGTCGTGGGGAGCTGGCCCTGAGCACCGCGTGCCGAGTGCTGTGCAGGCAGCGGGCAGGGGACAAGCAGCACAGGCCCTGTGTTCCCCCAGCAGAGGGCCATTGGAGCCGGTGGGGCATCCGGGGGCCACACGACCCATCCTGCCCCAAGGGGAGAACGGGCAGTGCCCTGGGCTGGGCACACAGGTCTGGAAAGACTGTCCACCTGTGTGCCTTCACGGAAGTGACAGCGGACTCCGGCTGCAGTCAAGATGGAGAGGAGAGCACGGGACAAGGCTGGAAAGAGACAGAGCCGGCCCTCGAGGGCCTCCTTATCCTGCCAGCCCAGGACCTGGTCCTCAGGGGGAATGGGGTGGGCCTGGGGTCTGTTGGCCAGCCCTGTCACCTACACCACCCCAACCTCACACAACAGGCACATGACCCAGCCCAGGTGACGAGAGCGTCCCGAGCTCCTGGCCACTGGGAGTGGCTGGATTAGGGATAGCGTGTGACCGGCTCAGGGCCACCGCTCTCTCCCAGGACTGACTGGGAGGTGGTAGGGAGCGGCTCCGTGCAGCGTCTATTTGGCTGCCAGAGTCGACCTGGCGGCTGTGTTGGGGGAGGCTGCCAGAGATGAGCCAGTGGAGACTCGCAGAGCCCAGGGACAGGGCAGAGGGGACTCCCTAGACCCGATCACGCCCAGGGCAGCTCTGATCTGAACTTTAAAGAACGAGTTCAGCCCCTTTGGAGTCTCTGACATTTGTTTCAAGCGCACCCACCAACATAGAGGTCCGTCAGAGTTGCAAGCTGAGGAGGAACGGGCAGGAGCTCCCAGGGACGCTGCTGTGCCCACCCACAAGCCTTCCCTTGCCACATTGGTGCAGGAGGCAGGCTGGAAGTGACAGGCGCTTGGCACTAAGAGCAGGCTTCAGCGATGACGCCTGGAGGGGCTGGAGGGGGACACCCCAGCTCCCACCTGGTGTGTTCTGCTGGCTCCGGGCAGCACTAAGCCCTGGGTCCCTGGCGGTGGCTGGGCTGGTGGGTGTCCCCTCCTTCTGCCTGACCCTCCCTTGTTTCAGGGTCTGCTTCTGGGAAACTTCACCAAGATGCCCACTAAGACTCCCAGTAAGACACACCTTCCCCAGGTGCACAGGAGCTTCAGCCAAGGCAGCTGCCAGGTGGGCAGCCACGGAGCATCTACAGTCAGAGCAAATCAGACACCCAGGAAGCTGGGGGTCAAGCCTTGGCCCTGATGCTCAGGGTCATCCTTCATACTCCAGTCTCACCCAGGGGGCCCGCCTTCTGCACCCAGAGCTGCCCCACCCATCCCGGAGACAAACGGCCAGCAACACTCTGCCCAGCTCGGCCATCAACTCGCAGTGTGATCCCAGGTGAATATTCTCTGAGCCTCTGTCTCCTCTCTAAAAAGAAAAGCCTGGAATAGCGAATAATCAGGTCTCTAATAATGGAGCATTCTAAACCAGGGGAAATACAAGTGAATGCAGAGGTTGAGGAAAAATACCAAAAGATTCCAATCAGTTCCTGGTAAAGGTCTGCTGGGAAGCGCATCTAACAACCCGGGAGAGCAGTGGTGCTTGGCCGCTCCTCGCGCTGGCCTCATCCCCCCACACTACCTGCCTTCCACCCCTTGGGTGTGGCTGTGGCCGGCTGCCCACACCTGTCTCCCAGACACAATGATGGAAAAGCTGGCAGTAATGGGGGCTGAATCGCAGAGCCCCCCGGGGCTTCACCACAAGGAAATTAGTGGCTTGAACAAGAAGGTGGCTTTGCAGAGACCTAGGGGACACAGTGGGGAATGAGGCCAATGCCAAACACATCACAAAAGCAGAGCAGTCCAGAGCGCAGCCCCTCCCCCAGGGTATAGCGCCTCACCTGCACAGGTGCCTTCCCACCGCCCCTCCCCCAGGGTGTAGAGCCTCACCTGCACAGGTGCCTTCCCACCTAGTTATCTGCAGCCTCAACTGCACCAGAGCCTCCGCCCATGGCCCCAGGACCTTGGGGATCCCGGGGCCATTTCCAATGCCATAAGGCTTTACGAAATGTGCGGGGCTCAGCCCACCCCACCCCAGAGCTCCGGGGGGGCACACTATCTGTCTCTGCTTCTTCCTCCCCCAGGGTAGGAAAGTGGCCCCAGGGAGCGTGATGCTCTTGGGACTCTAGCGAAGGTGCAGGCGAATGTTGCCCTGGTGTCAGAGTTCTACTTGGGGACAGGGCATGGCCAAGATGACAGCCCACGAGCCTGGGCAGGCCACACAACGTGAAGATTCTTGGAGAGGGACGTCCACGGTTCCCAGGCTGCCGGTTCCCCACCCCCACCCCTTGCCCCCCCACCACAAGGGAGGGCTCAGGACCCCAGGGGACAGTTTCTTCATAAGTCTCCAAAATGTAAATCCTCCTCATAAGTATTTATGATGCTGCCGATTTAACATAATAAAACACTTGGCGATTATGGATGAGCCAGTCAGAGAAAGCCAGGGTGCTCCAGGAGGGAGAGAAGGAGACATTTCAATCTCGCACATTAAATAAGAAACAGCCGAGCCCCAGAGGGTCCTCTCCCAGCCTGGGAACAGACGGGGCTGGGAGCATGTTCCCGCAGTGCCCAGCCCCCCCCCCCCCCACCAGAGCCAGGTCAGGCAAGGGCAGATCCCCAGGGTCACACCAGGGCCTCCCCGCTGGCTTGCTGTGCGTCCTGAGATGCCAAGGGGGTATCTCCCTCGTCATGTTTCAGAAGGTGGCTTCGGACCTAAGCGGATGGCAGCGCCCACCCATGTGTGCCAGGTCACCCAGCTGGGCAGAAGCCCCTGCTCCTGGAACCAACCCTGGGGGCTTCCCACTACCATAGCCGCACCCCATCCCCGCCTCTCTCCAGCTGGGTGCTGCCAGGGTCTGGCTCTGCCCCCAACACCACCCTCCCCTCTCCTGGGGTGGGATCTCTGCAGGGTGTCCCCCGCTCTCAGCCCCATGAGGACACTGATGGTGGCCTAGGGGACAGGGAGAGTGAGGCAGGTTCAGACACACAGCTTGCCATGGGGAAGAAGGGTCTGGGTGCCCTGGACACGGAGAGGACTTCCGGACACCTCCACAGGTCAAGCATGGAGCAGTGACCACAAGTGAGAGACAGAGATGAGGGGGACAGCTGAGGAAGGGGCGTAAGCCCTGCCTGCTGGAGTGAAAACGGGGTCAGTGCTGCCCGCAGAGCCCTGCTGACCCCCAGCTATTATCCCCAGCCACCATGCTTTGGGATATTGTCCAGCATGCTCACTGGCTCAGCCCAGAGGACGGCCCACTTGGGGAGGCTGCGGTGCTGGGGATGAGCACACAGGAGGCTGGGGGCTGCCCCCTCCTTCTTCACTCAGAGCAGACATCACTAATCAATCAGGGGCATTCCCTGAGCCCAAATCTGCCTGAGAATCCTGTTCAGCCTGAGATCCAGGGTGACACGACAAATTGATCAGAGCCAAGCCCAATAGATTTGTCATCACTGACAGAAGGTTCCAGTGGGCTGCGTTAGAGAGAAGCCCAGGTTCCTGGACCACAGTGGAGTCAATGTTATCACCTAGCAGCACTTGAGGGAAACGTAGGTGACGTTGCTAGGGCGACTGCCTGTGTGAACTCAAATTGAGAATGGATGGCAAGAGTCACCTAGGGGGTCTTTGGGTCATGATTATTTGCTATTCTCTTTAACAATCCCTTCCTCTGTGGTGCACCCACATGGAGCCTCTCCCAACCTCATCAGTGTGATATCAGGAATTCTCAGCCGGGCGCTATGGTGCAGCCTGTCATCCCAGCAGCCCGGGAGGCTGAGGCAGGAGGATGGCGAGTTCAAAGCCAGCCTCAGAAAAAGTGAGGTGCTAAGCAACTCAGTGAGACCCTGTCTCTAAATAAAATACCAAAAGCGGCTGGGGGTGTGGCTCAGTGGTTAAGCACCCCTGGGTGGTTCAATCCCTGGTACCAAAAAAAGAAAGTGTCCCTACCCCTAGTGAGTGGTTGGCACATCAGCTGGTGTGGCGGCTCCTCTAGGCAGCCCGAAGCTGCAGGATGCTGTCAGAAGTGACAGTGGCTCAGCTTCCACAGACCCCGGGAGAGAGGGAAGGAAACCCGCTGTCCCCACCCTCCTGGCTGCTGCCCTGGTCACCATGTGCAGCTGGAAGGTGGAAGTCCAGCTCCCTGGCCAGGCCCTGGTGGCTCAGTGACCTGAGGCCCAGCTGCGAGGACTCCTCTGAGCTGCCCCCTACCTGGGTGGCCGCGGGGAGGGGCACCTGGGGGAGGCCTACCTGTTGACAAGCAGGAAGTTGACCACCAGGCACAGCAGGGCGGGCACAGTGGAGGCCACGGCAAGGTAGCTCTCAAAGTAGTTCTGGAAGCACACAAGGGAGGAGGTGAGGCCACCGCAGACCAGGGCCCCTCTGGAGGCTCCTCCCACTGTCCTCAGACTCCCAGGCCCATGGGGTCCCCCCATCTCCAACCTCAGACGCTCAGTCCCTCAACCAACAGCCACTGATGTCAGCACGTGAACACTTGGCCGTTAAGTGCCGGGTCACAGTGAAGGATCTCACGTTGTCCCTGTCCCCAGGGAGGACCCCGCTCCTACCCCCTCAACCTGCCCCACGGGGACTTTGAGCAGTAGGGACGGGACTCAGTGCAGGTCAAGAAGAAAAGCTTTGCCCTCCAGCCTTTGGCCAGAATACAGAATGACCCTACCCACAGGCTTTGTCCTGACTCAGCCACGTCCTCAGTTCTGGGGACCAAGTGAGACCCCTTTCAAACTCGCCAGCCCCACTCCCGCCGGAGACACCACCCGAGCTCTGGACTCACTCCCTTGGCAGAGCAAGTGGCCAAGGTCAAAGCCGTGTTGGGAAGTGGCTCCTACTGGCCAGGATGAGGGGAAGTGCGTTATTTTGGCATCAGCTCTGGGACATGGACAAGACGGCAAGAGCCCAGAGGAAGGGAGGCTGTGCTGGTTAGAACCTACTAGAACACATAGCTGACGATGCCGGGGAGAGACCCGCTGTGCTCGCCAATGCTCTGAGAACTGGCCCTGCGGTAGGATGGACTTTACTCTCTGCGCATGACCCCTCAGCGTCGCTGTCTTTACAAACAAAACACTGGCCAGGCGAGGCGGGGCACGCCTGTAATCCCTGCAACTCTGGAGGCTGGGAGAGAGAATCGCAAGCTTGAGGCCAGCCTCAGAAACTTGGTGAAGCCCTGATCCTGTCCTTACATAAAAGAGGGGCTAGAGACGTGGCTCAGTGGTTAGGTGCTCCTGGGTTCAATCCCTGGTACCCAAAAGTAAATAAAATAAAAACAAAACACTGGTGTGACTCAGTGGTAAGGTGCTGGCCCAGCATGCCGGAGGCCCGGGGTCTCCTCCCCACCACTGTCAAAAACAAAGCAAACAACCCCCCAAAACCACCACTGGAAAAGGGGGACTACTCTGGCTTTGGTCACAGTAGGTTAAGCCACAAACCCCAGCTGGGGACGGGGTCCTAAGCGGAGATAGTGAGCATTTGCAGTCTAAAGCCACAGAGGATTTGTGGGAATGACACCGTTGAGCCCGAAACCAGGAACCAGAAACTGTGTGGGAGCCCACCCGGGCCAGCTCCAGCCAGCTCACCTAACGGGGAGCCCACGGGAGGACCAAGTGCCAGGAACAACGCGTGTGGAGCATGTGCAAGTCCAAAGAGCCCTGCCAATCCTGGAGCTCACCCAGGAGCACAGGTGTGACCTTCCCTCCAGGAAGGCCGTGTGTCCCCTGGGGACCGGGAAGGCTCTCCACAGCTCAGGACTCCACAGGAAGCCGTGTCAGAACTCCTCGCTCATTGTTTTCCTTTGCCCAATCAGAGGAAGGAGCGAGGAGACCTGAGGAGTCCCCGGTAGGAGGGCAGGACAGGGGTGGGGAGTGGGGTGGAGGGGTGACCCCTTGAGAAAATGAGAAAGAGTGTGGCTTTGAGGAGAGGCTCCAGAGGAGGTGGAACTGCACTCAGACCTTGAAATTGAGGGTCAGATTCTTTAGGGGGCAAGTATGATTGTAGCCTGGAGACCAAGAAAGAAGGCTGTCGGTGGGCCCCTCCTAGTCTTAGGCAGAGACCAGTCTATGGCTTCTTTTCAGCCCGTGGTCTTTGAAATCTGCACCCTGAATAAAAGGTCACGGTGGCTTTGCAATTAAAATGATAACCGCTGCTGGTGCGGGCCATCAACCATGAGCCTTAGAAATAGCCTGGGCCTTTGAGATGCCACCTCATTGTTCCTGCCCTGATGGGCTCAGCAGAGCCTGGACTGGCCGGGGCAGTCAGTCAATTCCACCTGACACAGTGGCTGGGCCTGCGTAAGTCAGGCGGGTGCCAGGGTGGGAGTGGTGGGGCGCAGCCCTTAGGGAGAGAAGGCTGCAGGGGGACCCAGACCCCCAGGGCCAGCCTCTTGAAGACGCACCCTTCACGCTCTGGCTGCTCCGACAGTGGCAAGCCCGTGACTGGCTCTCAGGCCCGATGCAGAATCTGTGTTTATTTTTGGAGGAGGCTCAGGTTCCCTGAATGTTTTAGGGATGGGGATTTTCCAGGTAACTGAATGTTCTGGTTTGTTGAGAGTCGAGCAGAGAACTGCATCTTTTAATGTTGGAGAGCTTAAAATACTGACAACTGAGAGATTCTAACTTTCTTTCTGCTGACTGAGCTCATTTCTCTGCTGCACAAAGAACGTGCCAGACAGGCACGTTCTACCTAGAGAGGAACTGAGGCTGGACCACCGTTCGACTGGTATGGATGGGAAGTGAGGTGGTGATCTGCTTGACACAGCGCATTCCGAGGACCTTTTTCATTAAAACAAAACAGCCAGGCATGGTGGCACAAAGCAGTAATCCCAACAGCTCGGGAGGCTGAGGCAGGAGGATCACAAGTTCAAAGCCAGCCTCAGCAACTTATTAAGGTTTTGATTAATTCAGCAAGACCCCGTCTCTTAAAATACAAAAAAGGGCTGGGGATGTGGCTCAGAGGTTAAGCGCCCCTGTACCAAAAAAAAAACAAAACACTTCATCCTGATATAAAGATGTTGTGGGTTTTTTACTTAATTCTCTGCTGTTTCTGCCTGTATGCAGAGTTCTAGCAAAATGAGGTGCGATGGGCACTCAGTGTGGCCCCATGCTCCCCCCCTCCTGGTGCTCACACCCCTATGGGATGCCTCACCAAGGGGGGCTTCCAGCCAAGAACAGAAAGCAAGGCTGACAGGTTGTGTGATCAGGTGCACATCATTCTGTGTCATGGAAGACGGTGGCAGCCTTCTTGCTGGCTTCATTTCTCCTACACTGGCTTTGAGGACGTAGGTGGCTATGCTGGGGAACCCCATGTGGCAAGGCACTGCAGGTGACCCCAAGTTGCTGCGGGTGGTCTCCTGCAGGAAACTGAAGCTCTCGGGGCCACAACCACAAGGAACTGAATTCTGCCAACAACCTGGACAGGTTTGGGAGTGGCCCTTCTCCCAAGGGGCTTCGGATGAGACACAGCCCTGGCTGACACCCTGATTGCAGCTCCAGGGAATTTAATCCAAAAGCCCAGCCAACCCACTCCCAGACTCCTGGCCACCTGCAGAGACCACGAGCAGGTCAGCGTGTGGTTTCACACTCAGTTTGTAGCATTTTGTCATAGGGTTCTGGAGGGCGGGGCTCATAAGCAGGGTCTCCTGAACACTGTGGCAACTGACACTGCTGTGAAAGCAAGGACAGCTGATCATGATCCTTTCCGCAACTTCCAGTCATAGTGACAATGTCTGTGGCCCACAAAGTGAAGAAAGGCTGAGCTTGCTGACCACACCTGCCCCTCCTGCCTGCCCCTGCAAACCCTCTGCCGGAATTAGAATTTTTGCAAGTGGCTTGCACTGTTTTCAAAAAACCGGACTAGGTTTAAGTGCATGCAGATCCAGTCACCTGCTGACCCTGGGCCTCTGCACTGCCCAGTGGCTGTGGAAGGGACCAGGTAACAGTCTTGGAAGCAGGGTGGGGGGGCAGTCAACATTCCCCCTTTGGCCAGACGTTGACCAGAGGCAGTAGGGAAGGTGAATGGCTTGTCTGACCGACTGTTCTGAAATGCGGGGCTCCCAGGGCTTCTCTGGAGATGTCCACGGGCCTGGGCGGCAGCTGTTCTACTGCAAAGCCGTGACACGCGCTCAGGGGTCCCGCAGCTCATATCTGCTGTCTCGGTCACCGCCTCACTTCCCCGGGATCACTCGGCTTCCGAAGCCTTTCCAAGAAATACCCAACAATGGCGCCCGGCATTCCAGTCCTGAAGATGCACCGGCACTGCCTTCCCGGGCTCCCCTCGTTACCTCCTCCCGTTTATGCAGGGGGGTGTGAAGGCACTGGGGCGCGGGTCCAGACCCTAATGGGAGCTGACAGTCACGCCCTCCAAAACACTCTGGAATTCCCACCTCAGGGGGATTTATGTGATGTAATGTTTTAGGAAAAACTCCTGCAAGTTTCCTCAAAGGTGGTCTTTACTTACCCCACCAGGCACCCTGCGGCCATCTCCACCTCTACCTCGTGTACCCCTGGAGCCGAGGGCGAGTCCCAGCCTTGGAGGAGTGGAGGGATGTGGAGAACCAGGGCCCCCCATGTGATGGTGCAGGCTCTGCTGTGTACCTCCTATGGACAGTGATATGGACGGAGTCCCTCGGAGTCATGCGATAGCAGTTGTACAGCCACCCAAACCCCGCAGGCCAGGTGGCCTCATCGGGATGCACGTGGAAGAACAGCACTCAGCAAGGAGGCAGGGCAGAGGCAGTGTGAGGTGAGGGCTCCCCAGGCAGGTTCCCAGCCCCAGCAGCTGGGGACCCAGCAGGAGCCCAAGGCTCCCTAGGCTGCCTAGGCTGCCAGCCACGGCTGGGTGTCCACTGTCCATCCAACCAGCATCTCCTCCTTTGCTCCCTGAAGGGTGCCAGGCCCCTGGGAGGCAGCACTGTGCGGGTCCATGGATGGGGGACAGAGAGGCAGCCCTGTCTGACTGCTCTCAGTATCTGGTGCTGACCCAGAGCCGGGGCACAGCACCCACCAGGTGTGGGGAGAGGGCAGGAGGGGCCTCCAGGGGACTTCCCCCAGGGCTTTCCTGGATGGCAGCTGGAGATATTGGGGAGTGTGCCTCACAGACACAGGAGGTGGGGTGCAGGGAGAAGGCTCGGGCCTCCCAACAGGAGGGGGACGGCCTGGCGGGCACAGAGGGGTGTGCTTTGCCACGCGGGGCTCCAGCTGGATTCATTGGTGGGAGCCGACCTCAGGGGCTTTCCTCTCACCAGTGGGAATCCGCTGAGCTGAGACAAATTGCCCGCTGCCCATCCAGTCCACACACAGTGAGGGGCAGGCAGAAAAGACTGTCAGCCACGCCCCTGTCTCCAGGACGCTGAGGCAAGAGGGGTCCATCAGCCATCACTGTGAACTTCAACCCAATGTGGGCGAGGCCCAGCTCTGAGAAACCAAGGGGAAGTTCCACTGAATGTCTGTTGGGATCCCCTGTCCGCCAAGGCCTCCCCAGGTTATCTGCACCCTGCAGTGACCTGGGGCTGGGAGAGGCTCCACACTCAGCCTCAGGGAGCCAGAACATCATCCCCGGCCCCTGTAGGGGGACCTGAGTAGGGAAACAAAATCCTGCAGAACATTCAGGAAGGCAGCTTGCTCCAGGCCTGCACAGACCCCTCCAGGGGCTCTCCCCAGGGCCTGTGAGGGAGCAGGGAGCTGGAACGGCCCCTGGCCAGCAGCGGGTGCACTTCAGGGGCACACACCTGGAGAGTGCTGTGGGTTGGCGTCTGATGCGGGAGGGCAGGGGCCGGGGAGGACATCAGCAGTGCCACTCTACCAATGCAAGAACCACTCGCCCTGTCCCGAGGCTGCCTGCTTCATGGTTGCACAAGCCCAGACTCCATCACAGGGACCGCAGTGTGTCACCTGTTTGCCCTAGTGGCCTAGTCAGGCATCCTGCCTCTCCAGCAATAAGCAGGGGCCAGCCCCAGGGACCCGAGGTCCATCAGGGCAAGTCACACTGAGCTCGGTGTGGGTGGCATCTATCCTTTGCCCCAGCCAGGATGGCCTGCCTGAGCCGGGGCCTGATGCCTCTCCCCTCTGCCTGGACAGGGTGAGGCGAAGTGTGAGCCATCTCCTCCCGAACCTGCTTCCCATCCCCCAGGGCATTTCCACAGGCCTGCGGATCTGACAGAGTTAAAGATAAACATTTCAACACAGCAGGGAAAAGGCCCCGCTCCGCCTCTATCAGCTACTGGGAATGGAGGACGCGGTCAGTGCTCAGCAGACACCGCATTAGAGAGGATGGTATGGCTGGGGACGTGACTCAGTGGTAGGGCACTTGCCTGGCACCCATGACATTTAGATTCTACTCCCAGCACTGGAAAAAAAAGAGTTGGGGGGGCGGAGAGGACAGTGTGTTTGGGCCACCCTGGGCACAAGTCCCCACTTTCCTCCCGACTGTGCAAGACCCTGCAGATGCCCCCGGGGTGGGGTTGGGGCTCAAAACCCAGACTGCAGACAGACCGTGGCTGGGATGCCAGGTGTCTGCAGCCCTCCGACTGGCAAGTGGGGACGAGCCACTGCTGGCCAGGACACGGGGCACCCAGCTCACATGCGATGGTGATAAGCAAGTCACTGTCATCTGCTGCGCTCTGGCCCAGTGAGGGAACACCAGGAGAGCCAGAGACGCTCTTCATATGCAATTTAGAAACCCGGCGGAGCCAGCGTCCAGATGTGCAGCCCGTTTTCCGACAGGGAGCACTTCCTGGGCTCCGAGCTAAGCAGCTCTGCTGGGAGAATCTGACTCCAGGCTCAGAGTCCAGATTAAGAGGTTTCTCGGGGCGGGGGGCCCCCAAAATGAGCCCGTTCATGTCTGGCAAGCCCTGGTTAAGCCTCCCCTCCCCGGAATGCCATCCAGGCACTTTGAAATCAGTGTGGCAATTAGTCACGAGCTGCAGTGGACAGACCTGGGGCCAGGCCGCTTTGTGCAGCCCCCACAGCCGCCCAGGGCAGCAGGGGCAGCTGGGCTCCTGCAGGCGAGAAAAAGCGATTCCAGCCCGGGGTGGTGGCTCAAGGCAGCCGAGCGTTACCTGGATCACAGGAGCATGAAATTAGCAGCAGCGTGCAGGCTGGCGAGAATAGCCTGCGTCGCCGAGTTGCCACCTTCGGACAGCTGAATCCTGCAGCCTGCAACGTGCAGGGGAGGCGCCCTCGCCCAGGGCACCGCAGGAACCACCCTGGGGAGGCTGAAAGGTGAGCTCCTTATAGGAGAGGTGCTGGGTCCTTTGGGTGGGCTCCAAGGCCCTGTGTTTGGGGCATCCATCCGGGAAAGGAGGGGCATGCAGCTGAGGGCGTGGGAGGGGCAGGGAGGGAGGGAGGGGCAGCCCCTGCTCCAGGGGCCACAAGGAGCCCAGGTCCAGGGAGGCTGCATAGAGCGGCCAGGGCCCTGAGGGCAGAACAAAACTGGGGACAGAATCACAGGGAAGCCTGGAAAGACTCCGGCAGTGCAGACTGAGTCAAGGCTGCCACCCTGAGGACGGGAGCCCCCATTAGACATCTGCACAACATCAGCCCGCCCCTTGGTCTCTCAGGGCGTCTCCAGGCCTGAGCTTACTGGGGTCACTGAAATCTTTTCTCACCAGGTGCAATGGCACATGCCTATAATTCCAGAGGCTTGGGAGGCTGAGGCAGAAGGACTGCAAGTTCGAGGTCAGGCTCAGTGACTGAGTGAGGCCCTAGACAACTTAGCAAGGCCCTGTCTCAAAAAGTAAAAAGGGCTGGGGACATGGCTCAGTGGTTAAGTGCCCTGGGTTCAATCCTTAATGGATATATTTACAATATCTTGTCCTCGTAGAGCTCAGAGGCGCTCCCCATCCTTTAGAACCCCCGCCAGAAGACCAGCCAGGTTCCTGAGGCCTCTGGAAGGAGCTCCCTGCTTCCCTGTGGGTGTATGTATTCTGAGGGCACCTTCTCTTCTCTGTGAGGTCCTCTCTCCAGCCTCGGGGGACAGAGACCGCTGACAGCACCGGCTCTCACCTCTCACCTGCACTCTCCCTCACTGCTGCGTGCTCCTCCCTGTCCGCCAGGAGGCGCTCTCGAGGCCTCCCTTTGGTCAAAAAGAAAGGCAGCTGGACTCTGCTGCCTCGGGCCTCCAGCCCACCCACTCATGCTGGTCTCCTTCCTCTCGCTCTGATACCGCCTGCCGCTCACCCATGCTGGGATGTGCTCCCCACATCCGGGTCCACCCAGAACCTCGGGGTGCGACCTGATTTGGAAACAAGGTCTTTGCAGATATGGTGGAGGTGAGGTCATCACGGAGGAGGTGAGCCCTATGTCCAGTGTTGGTGGAAGGGGGGGCACACAGACGACTGAGGGGGGGAAGGACGCAGAGGCTAGCGTGAGGCTGCCACAGGAGCCCGAGGCTAGAAGCAGCAGGGCCTGGCCAGCCTCCCGGGTTGTGCCACTTCGCGGTGGCAGCCCCAGGAAGTCCTAGGGCTTCCCCGCAGCATCCACTCCCAGGTGGAGTGACAGGGCCCAGGGAGGCCGGAGAGGAGGTTAAGGGGGGGTCTTGGGTGGCAGGTTGAAGAGGAATTTTAGTGTCCAAAGGTAGCAGGAGCATTGGAAGGTTCCAGCATGTCCAACAGGTACAATCAGTGCTGAGCACAAGGGAGTCACCTGGTGGAATGACAGGAAGGACGGGGCAGGAGAAGTTGTCACAGGGCTGCTCAGTTCTCCATTGGTTCATTCTCTCAAGCCACCACGGGGGTGAGCCTGACACTGCACAGGGAGAGAAGGTGTCGAGGGGACCGAGGCTGGGCCTGGACAGGACTGCCCAGAGTTCCCAGCGGTCAAGGGAATTTGGATTGGGGATTTTATTCTAAGTGGGAAGCTGCCGCAGGATTCTAACTTGGTCCCCACAGCGTTCGCTGAGGCCCTCCCAGCTCTGCTGTCCCCAGCACTCTTTACATATCCAATGGTTCCATGCTCCCCTTCCAGGGAAGACTCATGTTCCAGATGAAAAAACCAAAGCTCAGAGAGGTTAGGCAACTCGCCCAAAGCTACACAGCTCAAACTCAGCCCTCTGTCCCCTGGGCTGTCAGGTGACGTGCAAGGCCTCTCCATTTATGTCTTCAGCTCATTTCTACAGTGCCACAGAGAACTGATGGGAGGTTCCACCAGGGAGGCAGTATGGTCAGAGAGGCTGAGGCTGAGGCTGGCCTTGGAGGGAGAGAGGGATTTGAGACTTTTTTGAGGTTCAAGCTACAGGACATGTTGATGGACTGAATGTGGGGGTAGAGGGACCAAGGGAATAAGGGATAACCCCAAAGATCCAGGCTTGATGGACGTGGGCAGGGTGTGCTGTGGCCTGGACAGGGAGGTGAAGTTCATGCTGGGCACGACCCCAGACCCACACCACACCCCCATCCCTCCCCTTCGCCTCCAGCCCAGCACCCACCCAGGACAGGCCCTCACCAGCGCCTGGATGAATTCACCCTCCTGCACACACTGGCTGAGCTCACTGGATATTCTACGCACTGAGATCAGGCCCAGTTCCTGCCTTGTGGAACCTCAGATCCAGTCCAGGGAACCGTTGGCAAAGGCGTGAAGAGAATTAATGGAAGATAGGTCAGTGGCATCTCTGCAAATGACCAAGGTTCACCAGCGTGGGGGCGATCCATAAAGGAGTAACCAGTCCAGAGGTGGGCAAAGGCCTGTCCCTGGGCCGAATCTGGTCACCACCTTTTTTGTAAATACTGGGACTCGGTCACCATGGTTGGGCCACGTACTGTCAAGGGATGAACTGAGCAGCTGCCAGAGTGTGGCCCCCAAATCCTAGAACATTTGCCCTCTGCCCCCGGTAGACCAGAGCTGCTGGTCCCAGTCTAGTCTAAACTAGAGGGGAGACTGCAGGCCCTGGTCACCAGCGAGTTTGAAAGGTCGGCAGAAAAAAATGCCAGCTCTCCAGAGTCCCAGGGCCGTCCCACCACGCAGGGGAGGAGGGAAACAGTAGCATTTCCATCAACCCTGCACCCCCTCTGCTGTCAAAGCCACCCCAACAAGGGACGAGTGGCTTCTCTGATTTTCATGCTCCTGTTCCCTCTGTGCCCTCAGAGGGGCAGAGGAAGGGCTCAGAGACAGACAGAGGGAAGGGCCAGAGACACCAGGACCCTGGGAAGTCCACAGGGTGACCCTGAGCTTCTGCACGATGCCTGACTCGAGGCTCCCTGACTGCTGACACCCGATGGCCCGTCCTTCCTCTTATGTAGCCTGATCTCCGGCACATGACCGGGGAAAGAAGGAAGCAGGCCATCTAGGACACTCCCCACCTACGGCCCGCGCAGCCCACATCAGTCTCCGCCTGCCACGTGGTGGTGGTCAGGAAGTGGTCTGGGTGCTCCAGCTGTCCTCCACAGGAGGACACCCAGGAGGAGCACCAGGAGGAGGCCCTGGGCTGGCTCCAGCAGGCACTTCCTCCTCCTCCTGCCCACGGTTTCCACTATAGACAGATAATTTCTGTCTGTCTCATGGGCCCAAACCACAGGCTGCCACAGGCCTCAGACACGTGTGCCTCCACACACGCACATGCAGAGGACTGGCAGGAGTCCAGCAGAGCCCCTGGGCACCCACCGTCCCCGCAGACCCTTCGCAGACCGTGGCTGCCCTCAGTGAAGAGGCCACGGCTTCTCCTAGAGACCCTCCTCTGGGTCCTGCTCTCCGGGTGCTTGTGATGATCAATCACCTTAAGAAGACCCTGGAGCTCAGGGCCCAGGCCCGCTCCTAACGTGTGCAGGAAATCGCCTCTGGATTCTAGGGAGGTGTGCGGGAAGAAAGAAAATCGAAGGCACAGACCGAGCAATCGATGGCCCTGAGGGTCTGGGAACGGGGTGCAGGAGGGGAGGGGGCGAGATCAGGAGGGGGGAAAATAAAGAGAATCAGGGCCGGCGAGGCCCCGAGAGCCAGGACCCACAGGCTGAGGCCAGACCGGCTCCCTGCCTCTGCAGGACGTGGCGAGGGCTAAAAACAAAGACAAGGCTGTCCCAGGTGTTTTACTGGGACTGTCACGTTGGCTGGACTGCAGTTAGAGTCCGAGAGTGGACAGGGGAATGAAAAATGACTCGCTTTTCGATCTAATTTAAAAAAAAAAATGGTCTAGAGCAGCCCCTGACTGGGCGGCTGGCGGGGAGGGGGTGCTGCCCTCTGCACGTGGCTCACCCATACCTTGTGGCAGGAGCCTGGAACCCCCACCCCACTTCTCCAACTGTCCCCACCATCTCCTGCCATCTCCTTGACGGGGCTCAGGCAAAACCCCGCCTTACTGCATTTTGATGGGGGAGGGGATATTTCACCCAGCACCAATCTTTGGAATTCAGCTCTTAAAAAATAGATGGCCAGCCAGGCCTAGTGCTGCCCACCAGGAATCCCAGCCACTCAGGGGGCTGAGAAGGGAAGATCACAAGCTCCAGTCCAGCCTGGGTAAGTTAGGGAGGCCCTGTCTCAAAATAAAATAAAAAGAGCTGGGGACATAGCTCTGGGGTAGAGCACCTCTGGGTTCAATCCCCAGAACCGCAAAAAAAAAAAAAAAAAAGTGGGGGGCGTCACTGAGACCCGCCTTGCTGGGGTAACAAGAGGAAATCTGTGCCACCCCACTGCCGGCACAGTGGGCTCCCAAAATGGAGGCTGCGGCAGCTTGCCCCACGCCAGCTTTCCATGCCAACTCTTCCTCGGTTATGCCCTAAGTTTTTGGCCCTGGGCCAACAGGGCTTCGCTGGGTTTATTTGTGGGTCTCATTCCAGAGAAAGAGAGGAGAGACGGGCATGCAGCAGGCTGTCTAAACCATGCCCAAACTGCTGCAGGCAGAAGATGGGAGCCTGGCACGGGAGGTGACCTTGAAAGTGACATCACTGGAGTGGGGGTTTCTGTTCAAACAATCCTACGGGGTCAAACTCCCCAGCAAGTGCTATCTATTCCAGCAAAATATTTAAAGTATCTCCCCCCTAAAAAAATCCCAACCATGGAGACCCTCAGCTGATGGAGCTGCAGGTGGCAGGCAGAGACGGATTTGTCCAACTCCCCCGTCCCTTTCCCACAAACTGGCCCTCAAGATGCCGGGCAGACCGGCCGCCTCTTGCAGGGAATTGGGAAGAGGAGGGGCAGCACGGGGGAGGCGGTGGCAGGAATGAGGAATGAGGAAAAGAAAAATAGCCCAGAAAACGCAGAGACACCCCAGCACGCCTGTTCCCAGCACCGGCCCATGAATCGAGGGGTGACAGGTCTCTCATCTCCGATGCCAAGAGCCAGGAGCTCCGGGCAGCCACAGGTACTACATCCGCACCTGCCAGCACTTGGAAACCGGCAATAAAGCTTTGAGCGGGGCTGGAATGCTAAGTGCCTGCAGCTGGGAAGGGGCGGCCTGGGAGGGCCTCTCCGCCAAGAGCCAGCACCGTTCCCAGAGACCCTGCACTTGCTCTCCCTCCCTCAGCAGCCTGCACCTGGGGGCGGGGACCTGCTGGAAGAAGCCCAGTGGGCAGCAGCATCTACTGAGGCCAGTGGACGGCTGGGACGCAGGAGCCCCTAGTGAATAAGAGAGGACCATAAAGCATCCGGCTAAGGCAGAGCCCATGGGGACACACCAGGGCCACAGGCAGCTCGGAAGAGCTGCTCCAGGCCCCCGGGGATTTGCACTGATCATGTTTGTACAGCACCTGGGATAGTGGACCAGGTCTGTCCCAACACCCAGGAATGGGCTTACCCACACCCACCCAGGATATGGTTCTTTTTTTAAAAAAATACAGGGATTGAACCCAGGGGTACTTAACCTCTGAGCCACATCCCCAGCCCTTTTTTGTATTTTATTTAGAGGCAGGGTCTCACTGAGTTGCTTAGGGCCTCACTGAGTTGTTGAGGCTGGCTTTGAACCTGTGATCCTCCTGCCTCAGACTCCCCAAGCCACTAAGATTACAGGCGTGTGCCACCACACCCAACAACATGGTGCTTTTATACACCAGGAAAACAAGGTGTCACAGAGGCTGACTCAGACCCAGAGCCAAGCCACTGCACCTGCCAGTCACCTTCACAGGAGCTACAGGTGGCAAGTCTTGGTTCTTGGAACCCAGTTGATCCTGACTCTGGGTCTCGGGTGGGGCTGGAGGCTGCACTACCCACAAGCCCCCAGGGCTGCTGGTCTCAGGACCACAGGAGGCTGTGCACCACCCACTCCCTGGCAGGGGCTCTTCAGCTGCACAAACAGGCTCAGACCCCAGGTGAATTCTTAGGTTCACAGAAGAGGCCCCCGAGAAGTCAAAGCTACTGGGGGGTGGCAATCAGACAGGAGAGTAAACTAGAAAATACCAAAGTCTGCACCACAGCTGAGACTCACCCCAGCAGGATTCCTGGGCTGGGCTTGATGGGTATTTTGCAAAATGCTCCCTGGTGATCCAGGTGTGTAGCAGCTGGGCTCAGGCCTTGAAAGGCGGAAAGAGATGCCCTTCCCATGTGTCCCGTTCATGCCCACACTGAGGAAGGTTCCAGGGGTTAGGTCAAGGATAAGAAGGTGCCTTCAGAGAAGGAGCAGTGAGCTACCTCCTGTGCCAGCTAAGGGGTAGGGCTGGCCCTGTGGCTGGCTCTGCTGGTGTTCCCTCCTGTCCCTGAGGGATGCCCCGGAGGAGAGGCACAGGGCTCTGACAACACCCCACCCCATGCCTTCAGAGCCCGCTTCGCTTCTCCACCCACGTGTGTTTGAGCGAGCATCCTCTACCCTTGAAGTCCCACTTAGTCATCTTCCATCCACTGACCCCTCTCTCTGTTCCTGGCTATGAATACACCTGTCCTTGTCAGAGTCGAGTCCCAGCTCTCTCCCTATTGCAAGAGTCTTAAAGTTGGCCTTGCTGTTTTAGCAAGTGTCAGTCATTTTTTTCCTTTAACACTCCTCCCCTGCCGGTCTCTCCCCCCAGAAAACCCACAGGCACAATGTGCAGCCATGTGTTGGAAGGGAGGAGCTTAGTGCCACTGTCAATCAAACAATTCAGATTTCTCACCTTGAGCCCCCAGGCCTGGGCAGTGGTCTGAGCCACAGGGCCCCTGCCGCAAACCCTGTACAGCCAGACCTGATGCCCCGTGGCTCCTCACATCCATGAACTTCCTCTTGGTCTGCCTTGGCCCAGCCGTTTCTTCCATCTGCAGTCTCCTCCCCCATTCTTCAAATCCACTCTGATCACAGAGATCTCTACCTTGTGCCCCAGACTCCTTATCCCCAAGGGTTCCTATCTCCTGTGCTGTGGTGTAGACATAGCCCTCCTTGCCTTTATGCACACTGCATTGGCCAGAATTAGTCACGTGACCATGCCTGCTGCAATGGAAACTGGGAAATGTAGTTTTTTGATGTTGTGCTAGACCAAGGGCCTCAAGCACACTAGGCATGTGCTTTACACTGATCTGCACCCCACCCACCCTGAAATGCAGTGTCCCCCAAGGCCACGGTGTTGAAATGTAATCCCCAGTGTGAGGCATCAAGAGGGTGGAAACTTAATATGATATTTAGAGGGGAGACCTCTGGGACATGAGCAGAGCAAGATAAGCATTAGGTGGACCCCATCACCATTTCTTGGGGTTTTTTAAAAAAGAGACGCGACTCACATGCACTCAAGCTCCCTGTCGCTTGCTGTGTGGTGCTGTGCCCCACCTCTGCCAGGAAGAAAAGCCACAGGAGAGGCAGCCTCTCTACTCTGGACCTCCAGAGACACCAGCCCAAATAAACCTCCTTTCTTCATAACCCACCCAGTCTGTGGTACTGTGTTATTGGCACAGAAAATGGGCTATGAGACTCTGTCTTTGCTAACTACCAACCTCCCACTTTAGTGGACACATGGTTTTCTGGGATAAACCTACATTTGAAGATATTTCACAGCTGGGAGTGTAGCTCAGTGGTAGAACCTGGGCTTAGCATGAGCCAAGACCTGAAGTTCAATTCCCAGCACCAGAAAGACCAAACAAACAAAATTAAAACTACATTTCCCAGCCTCCACTGCAATTAGTGTGATCATGTGACTGAGTTCAGACCAATGCAATGTAAACAGAAGCAATGTAATTATTTTCAGGAAGTGTTTTTACCAGCAGCATGCATTTCTTTCTTTCATCTTTTGTCTTCCTATTGATGTCATGACTGGAGCTCCATCAGCCATCGTGGACCATGGAGTAACCTTGGACATGAGTGCTACACATGGTCAAACAACTGGGTTCCTGACACCACAGAACATCACACAAGCCTTAGGCCGCACCCCAACCCCTGACTTCAATATGAGAGAAAAATGACCTTCCATCTTGTTTGATCCACTTCTCTTTGGCGAGACTCTATATCTTACAGCTGAACCTAATGCTATTCAATGCACACCTTCAGACTCCCAGAGCCACGGGCTTTGGATTGCTGGGTTACCAGCCTGCACTGGACAGAAGCATCACTGCCCCCTCCTCGCAAGCTAAATAGGAAGCAAACTGAACCCTGGAGCTGGGTCTTATCCACCTCCATCTTCCCAGCCACACGAAGCCTGACGCGCCTCGCAAACCAGGTCAGCGCTGAGTGGAGCTCTGTCCACGCGGCTCCCACACCCTCCTCTGCTCACCAGCCCGTGGCAGGCCTCTGCAGGCCTCCCTGGCACAGCGCCCTTACCATGATGTCGGTGTCCTCGGGGCTGTTCCCTGTGGCTGGGCTGGAGCAGTTGCGCAACTTGAAGGCCCAGTACTCCTTGGCAGTGACAAAGAAGTTCCATGGCAGCAGACTGCCGATGCCCAGGCAGAAGAAGATAACGTAGGCGCCGTTAAAGCGGTCCTGGGGCCTCGGCAGCCCGGGGCCTGGGCAGTCCAGTCCGGGCAGCGCCTCTGGGTCAGCTCCGAGCGAGCCGCTCACGGGTGTGTAGGTGGAGTTGGAGCTGTGCAACACGGCGTCCTCCGAGCCAAGGGCCACTGTCAGGCAGGGAAAGGCAGTAAGTGAGTGGACGCTGAGGCCGGGCACAGGTGGGCTTGCCTTCCTACAAACCAATTACATCCCCCGCCAGGGCTCTCAGGCCGCCAGGGCTCTCAGGCCGCCAGAGCTCGGTGGGAGAGCTTCATGTTAAAGGACCAGGAAGAAGAAAGTCAGACTAGGAGAAGGACAGGATGTCAGAACTCTAAATGACCTCACAGGTCACCCTGACCACACAAGAGGATACCGGCAATAGGCAGGGCCAAACACTGTGAGTGGGGCCCGTGACAAGAACGCTGGACAGGCAACCTGGGGTCATGGCAGCATCAAAATAGGAATCGGAATCGGGGCCCTGGATGGACAAAGAATGTTCTCTAAACTCTTCAACTTTATGCCCAAACAGTAAGGAGCAGGAGAGCATGTGGGATATGCTATTTGTGTAGAAAGGTGTGTGTAAAAAAATGCACACCTATGCATTTGTGCATGCGCAGGATGTCGCTGGAAGGACGCCAATGAAATCCCTGACAGTGGCTGTCTCTGAGGGAGACAGACAGGAAGGAGGGCTTCACTGTTCATTTTTTGTTTGTTTGTTTCTTCTGAATTTTAAACTATGTGGCTTCTTTAACTGTTTAAAAATAAATTTAAACTATAGATAAAAATAAAGTCATCTGAGCCAGGTGTGGTGGCTCACGCATGTAATCCCAGTGGCTCTGGAGGCTGAGGCAGGAGGAACGTGAGTTCAAAGCCAGCCTCGGCAACTTAGTGAGTCCCTAAGCCACTTGGAGGGACCCTGTCTCTAAATAAAATATATAAAAGGGCTGGGGAGGTGGCTCAGTGGTCAGGTGCCCTTGGGTTCAATCCCTGGTACAAAATAAATTAGTTAATAAAGTTATCTGAATTAAATAATATATATATTTTTAAAATCCATGCTGATCCAGAGACTTGTGTAACCCGATAGCCCACTCCTCATTTCATTTGTGGGGACAGAGGCCCAAAGCCCAGGTCACAGACTAGGTAAATGGCTGGGCAGAGGTTTCCAGCTCGTGCCTGGGGTCCCAGCTCTGTCAACATATCCCGCCACTCCCAAGCTGTGGTAGCACCAAAGGCAATGAAGGTTCTGGGCTGCTGACAACCGCTGCCCGCAAGGCCTTGGGCACGTTGCCAGCCTCTGAGCCTTGACTGCCCCATGTGCAAAGCCAGGGAAGCCTTTTTTACAATGGCCATGAACTTGGACTAGCTGGCAACGGCCGGCGTGGGGAAGCAGCTACTGAACAGACGGCTGATCGTCCCTGGCATCCTGGGCTTGTCACCTGTCTGGCTGGCTGCAAGGTGGCATCCCACTTCCCTGCTCTAGCTGGCACCGAGGATGTGGTAGCAGCTTGAAAAATGGGAAATACATAACGCTGAGAATGGGACACTCAGTCTGAGGTCCCTCCCACAGTAGCATCCTCTCCACCCTATAAACGAATAAACACATGTGACGCGGCTGGCAGAGGAAGCCAGCCTGACCCGGGAGCATCCAGGAAGCGTGGCACCTTGCTGCCCTGGCCGGATGGAAGCACCCCCAACACGGACTGGGAGCCTTGTCTGTATCCTGGGATAACCTCATGGCAGCCCAAGGAATGAGGCAGGGCCGACATTTTTTCTCCTTCTACGGATGGAAAAATGGAAGCCTTGAAGGCTCTTGCTTTTTCCTACTTTCAACAGAAAAAATTCCCAAGAGCTAAAGTGAAGTCCTGTAACCACACATGCCAAGGTTCCGCCTAGCACTTGAGCTTGACAATAGCCGGACATGTTAGGTCCTACTCATTTCACAGATGAGGGGTCTGAGGCTCAGAAAATTTCAGTAACTTGCCCAAGGTCACATAGCTACCAGATGGCAATAGTGAAGTCACATGCCAAACAGCCTGGAGCCCATGCCAGACTCCTGGGCTTCCCTGGGAGGGGATATGAACCTGTGTCTGCTGGTTCCAAGTCCAAACCCCCTTCCTGAAGGCCTTGCAGCCATGAAGCTGGGAGCAGAGGCAAAGGGAGTGAACAGCGTGGACAGTATCTGCTGAATGATGGGGCTGGGTGCAACCAGGACAGCGCCCCCTACTGGGCAGAATGTACCCTGGCGCAGGGTCGCTGAAAGCTGCCCAAAGTAGGCCCAGGACATCCAGTCAGCAAGTCTATTTGAATCTCCCTTGGTTGAGCAAGCCCCTCCCAGCCAGGGTGTGCGTGTATGCACACATATGCTCACACTATCACACACTTGAAATTACTGCTAAAGAATGTGCAAAGTGGGCTGGGATGTGATAGAGCACTTGCCTAACATGGGCAAGGCCTGGGGTTCAATCCCCAGCAATGAAAAAAAAAAAAGTGATTCTAATCCATAGAAGTCAACCAGATGTTCTATCCAGAGGGGCAGGAACAGGGCCAAAGGCTAGGGCACTCAGGCCCTTCCCAGCTCATCATCTGTTTGTCCAGGGCCATTCAGCCTTGACAGGGCCTCTGAAGGAGCCAGGAATTTTCCCTAATTTTCCCGGGTCCTGGGCCAGAGCACTGGAGTGTGCAGACTCTTATTACCCTTTGTGAAAGCTAGCGGCTGCCCTCTGGATTTAAAAAGAAAGAAGGCAAGGAAATGACCAAGCTTCCCCGGGTCAGGCACCGGCCCTGCTCCTCCCTGGGAGAGTCTGGGTGAGGGGTAGCCCGGCACCAAGCAGCAGCAACATGGGGGTGTGGGTGTCCTGCAGTATCAGCTAGGTTCCCGCCCTGGCTAAGTCAGTCTTGCCGGTGGGACTCGATTTCCTCGCTGGGGAACAGGTCAGGGGGCTGGGCAGCTAGTTGGGAAGCACAGCCCTGCGGCCCTGGGCACCCAGCCCCAGGCAGGCCCCCAGTTTGGAGCCACAGAGCCAGACACCTCTGGACCCTTGGGGTTGCCTGGCCCACACCCCGGCCCCGCACCCGGGCGGTGAGGCACAGGCACAGGGCGGAGGAGAGCGAGTCTGGGAGCAGAAGGTGGAAAGCCCGAGAGGAGAGCGGGGCGCGGAGCCCGGGAGGGAGGCGGGCGCGGGAGGTGAAGGCGAGAGAGCGCGAGCCCGGGGCGATCGGGGGCCAGAGGGCTCGTCCCAGGCCAGGCCCAGTCGCCGCCCGGCCTCGGCCCGCACTTACTGTCGCCGCCGCCGCCGCCGCCTCCCGGCTGCACGGCCACCGAGACTCGGGCTCCGCGGGCCGCAGGCCGGGCTCCTCCTTCCGCCCCGCCCGCCCGCCGGCGCCGGCGCTTCCCGGTTCGCTGACTCGCTCTTCGGCTTTAGTCCCCTCCCAGCGCTCCGTGCGCACCGCCCTCCTCCCCGGCGCCGGGCGGGGGCCAGCGCGCGCCCATTTCGCAGGTGCAGAAAGTGAGGCGTCCGGAAGCCAAGCACTGGTCACGACCGCGGAGCCGGCCCACCGTCTCAGCCCTGCGCCGCGAGGACCCGGAAGGGCTCACCTCGCCCCCAGACTCCAGCAAAGAACCCCATCCTTCCCTGATCCCCCTACCTTTGGGCAGGCCCCATCCCCAGGCTGAACTTGGCCTCCCTGGTTTTCAGCAGACCCAGAGCTTGAAGCGCCGCTGGTGGCAGTCAGCAAGTCCCACCCTCACACCCTGACCCCTGCCCACTCCGTGTAATAGGGCGCCAGCGTGTGCGTCCCAAACTTACAGGCTGCACAAATCAAATTGACCATTTTGAGGTCTTGGGAATTGCAACTCGGGAAACATATTCAGACAGCTCTAGGCGGTGTTCTAAAGAAGGCTGGGTAGGTGGGCGCTATCAAGAGCCACCAAGCCGGGCGTGGTGGCTCACGCCTGTGATCCCAGCGGCTCAGGAGGCTGGGACAGGAGGATAGAGAGTTCAAATCAACTTCAGCAAAAAGCAAGGCCTTCAGCAACTCAGCGAGACCCTGTCTCTAAACAAAATAAGGCTGGGGATGTGGCTCAGGGGTCGAGTGCCCCAGAGTCCTATCTCTGGTACTAAAAAAAAAAAAAAAGCCAACAAGATTGGATTTTTTAGGGGGGCTGCGCCCCTGGGAATTGAACCCAGGGGTGCTTAACCACTGAGCCACACTCCCAGCCCTCCTGTATTTTTATTTTGAGTCAGGGTCTTGCTGAGTTGCTTAGGGCTCTGCTAAATTACTGAAGCTGACTTTGAACTCAAGATCCTCCTGCCTCATTCTGGGGGAAGGATTGTTTCTTAAAAAGCAGAAGAAATCCTTTTTGGGGAAACTGTGGTTGGAGTTGACAACACTGGTTGTGTAGGATAGGAGATAAAGAAAAGAAGGTAGAATGTCCACCAAACAAGAGTGGATCGCCTCTTGATGCATCTTGAACGTCTGGGCACAGTGCACTGTGGTGGTTCCAGAGGCCTGCAGTCAGGGTGGAGGTGATCAAAGTTCACCTTGGGGCAGCAGCTGGAATCAAGCCTAAGCCCTGAGTCCTAATGGCCTTGGGACTCCATCTTGAAAGGTTGTTTCAGTATTACATTGAGACAGGACCAGGACAGGGGACAAAATGGCAGTTAAAGTCTGGGGCCTTTATTCATAATCTGCAGCTCAAAGTCTTTCTCCCCTCTTAGGAAGTACAGAATGTGCCTCTTCCTACTTTTTAATGGGTGGGAGCTGGGGGGGGGGCACTGGATATTGAACCCAGGGGCACTTAACCACTGAGCCACATTCCCAGCCCTTTTTATTTTTTTATTTTGAGACAGAAGCTCGCTAAATTGCTAAGGGTGATCTTGAACTTGTGATCCCTCCTGCCTCGGCGTCTCTGCCTCTCAGCGTCTCGGATTTTAACAGTGGTCCACTTTATACTTTGAATACAGTGCTTGCTGCTCTGCCATTGTGACTTATTTTTTATGTATATTTTTAGATAGACTTTATTTTATTCATTTATTTATATGAGGTGCTGAGAATCCAACCCAGTGTTCCACTCATGTAAGGCAAAGCGCTCTACCACTGAGCACAATTCCAGCCCACTGTGACTTCTAAAATGGACATGTTTCTTTCTCCTCCACTCTCCCTGCTCCTCCCTAATCTCAGGGGAAACAGGATGACCTTTCTTCCCCATCCTAGGCGGAGTGATCTGTCTTTGACACACACCCACCATAAGAAAAGAAGTAAGTCAGACTTAGGGAAGGCACCAGAAGATCTCAGAGATGACTGTCACCCAAATTAACAAGTGAATTATAACTCTGAACGGAGAACACTTGGGATGTGGACTTTGAAACACTTGTAAAGCCCCCGTTCCCTCTGGTAGGCAGAATCCCAGCCTTTGGGACAGGAGCCCCCTGAGCTCCTTTGCTAGCAAAGCAATAAAACTTCTTTTCCCTTTCTTCTCAAAACGGTGTCCTCATTATTGGATTGGCACTGGGGACAAGGTAGCTGATGGACTCCAGGGCAGGGACCAGGGAGGTGGGGACCTGAGGAGGCTGTGCAGGCAGCCCCAGGGCTGACTGGGGACTGGGATTGTCCTGGGTAGGCCACATCGGCCCCTTCTGATAAGTCCTGAGGAGTCCCGAAGAGGAGAGAAAATCATTTTCTCTTTACCCTTCATTGTGTGAGTTGGTGAGGACCCCTGAGACAAAAGACAGAGTGACAAGAGAAAAGCAGACTGAAGTTTATGACAGGTACAGCTCGTGCAGACACGGGAGACACTCAGAGACACGAATCAGTCTCACAAATATGGCTTTGAGGTCGGCTGAAACCTAACCCTCAACCAGAAGGCGGAGAAGGCCGGGTGTGGCTCAGCGTGGGGCACCTGACTGGCAGGTGCCAGGCCTTTTCCCTCCCCATCAGGGAAAGGAAGAGGGGAGTTGGGGGGGCCCTTATGAAAGGGGGGGCGGGGGGAGCAAACAAAAGTTTTGTTGTGCAGATTCCAGGGGCTCTGAGGGTCTGGCACAGATACAGTAGAGAGAGAGGGAAGGAGATTTCCTTTACAGATGTGAATTTCCCTTGCAAAAAACAGCTCCTTGTTCTCAAGCTTTCCCTGTATCTGTAGTTTCTCCAGGTAACCAGCCCATGATGATCCGTGTGCCAAAGGGCACGTTGTGGTCTCCCACAGTCCTAATTTGCAGTAGCTTCTCCTGTTCCCATCAGCACCTGAAATGGAGCGGCCACTCTCTTGTGCTGTGAAGGTCCCCCCTGCCTCGGGGTGGAGCTGGGGAATGTGGAACAGTGCCTCTGGGTAGTGTTGATGACAACCACCCCTTAGTGCAAGCTGCAAGTGTAGTCAGGGTGCCAGGGGAATATTGTAAATGATGGATTGCTGGGCACCCACTAGCTGTCTTTATTGATTTTTTGATTGATTGATTTAGGTACCAGGGATTGAACCCAAGGGTGCTTAACCACTGAGCCACATCCCCAGCCCTTTTTATTTTAAGTCAGGGGTCTCATTAGACCCTCACTAAGTTGCTGATACAGACTTTGAACTTGTGATGATCCTCCTGCCTCAGCCTGCTGGGATTGCCAGTCACCACCCCATGGCATCTTTATTCTTATGCACGTGTAAAGAAGAAAATGGAGGAGGAAGAAGGAGAAGGGGAAGAAGTAAGGGAGAAAGGAGAGAGGAAATGTCCGCACATCCCAAGCCCTGTTCACTACCCGGGTATTTTATAATTCCCAGCCTTCCATGAGCATCCTGTCTCTCCTTGATTCAGGAATGCCCTGAATGGTTCTGAGTGCTGGGTGGAAGCCGTCTTGCTAGTTCAACAGGACCTGCTCCTATCCCCAGGGAGCAGGTGACACCAGGGGCTGGCAGGTGGGGCCCATAGGGAAGTCCCCGACTTGGGACTTGGTAGACAGAACCAGGCTTTGTAACCAGATGGCCCTGGGCTTGGGTGTCACTTTGGTGTCCCCAGGAAGCCAAGCCTCAGTTTCCTGTAAAGGGTGGGGTAATGTTGACCTAATAGCCTATGAGGCACACAGCAGGTGCCCAATAAATATCACTGGTTGCCTTTAAGGGAGGCTAGCTTGAGGATGCTGCAGGGGCCATGACGTAACCAGCCAAGTGATGTGATGCCCAGATGGTCACACTGATACCCTGTATCAGAAGACAGATTAACAAGAGGAAAGTGTAGCAGATCTATTTGAATGAAGTTCTGTGGGACCCAGGATCCTTCAGGAAAGAAGACCCAGAGACCAGAGAAAACAGTCTACTGTCAGGCTTAGTTCCACGAAGCGGGGACTGCCGCAGTCTGGCTGGGCACAAAATCACGAGCCACCACACAGCTTGTAGATTCAAACAGCAACTCTTTATTCCCAAACTCACACCAGCCGTCTACAATCATGTTCTGGGGAAATCCACGTTCTCTGCCCAAATCCATCCCCACTGGGCTTCTGTCTCCCAAAAAATACTGTCTGAATCCCGTGAGAACTCAAGGGGAACTCAGGCAGCAGGATACGCCCTATTCCCAGCAGGAATAACCTTAAACCTGGAATCACCCTAAACCCGGATACGCCCTGGTCCTTGAGCAAGGTCACCTACATGCAATATCACTGCAAAATGTCCTATTTCCACGAGTCCTTCCACTAAGCAACATGGGGTACGCTGGCAAGGAAATTGTCATACCTACTTGGCTAATGGCTCCCAGCAGGGGACACTGTGTAGAGATACCTAAAAGGCAAGCCAGCCCTGTCCACAAGAGGCCCCTTGGCCTCTGATCCACCTTCCTTCGTCTGAGATGAGGGCCTTCAAGAGAGAAGGCGAGAGTGCGGTATCCAGGTTTTAGGGCTGGCTTTGGGGAGAGGGCTCTCATTCTGTGACCCAGGGCCAGTGGGAAAGAGGAGGACAGAAGGTTCAGAGGGTCCTTGCTTCTGAACTGCTCCTTAGGCCTTCCAAAAAAAACCCTTTATTTTTAAATTTTTGATACCAGGGATTAAACCCAGGGGCACTTAACCACTGAGTCACATCCCCAGCCCTTTTTTATATTTTATTTAGAGACAGGGTCTCTCTGCTTAGGCCTTCAATAAGTTGCTGAGGCTGGCTTTGAACTTGCGATCCTCCTGCCTCAACCTCCTGAGCTGCTGATACCAACATCCTTTAGTTCAAAGTACTTAGCATGCCAACTACTCTACTACTATACTTGGGGCACAGCTTTGCCCCCCAAGGAGCTATGTCACTGAATCTCAGGACCCCATGAGTTGGGCACCATTGACTGCCCCCTATTCCTTATGAGAACACTGGGGTACAGAGAAGTTAGTGGCGTGCTCAGAGCCACACAGCTGGTAAGTAGCACAACCAAGATTCAAATTGATGCATTTCTGCCTCCAGAGCCCAGCAGGGGCTCCTGGAAGTGTTTTGGTCCCCTTCTTCCAAGCCCAGAGCCCTGCAAGCTCCCCTCTTCCCTACCTGGAATCTGCTCTCCTGCAGGTGGTTTTACTTGGCTCCATGGTGCAGGTGGTTCGAATCCCCTGAGCCTTAAGCCTCCCCCCCACCCCCCAGTCAGTTTAGGCAGCCATCATCCGGGAATCGGGTTTTGCAGGCTGATGCTGCCATCTTGTGGTGATGTCCTGTCACTGCAACAACCAGGCAGCGCTGATTCACCTGGGTCTCTTTCCAGGGTTCCTGGGGGTCCCCACGCAGGACCCAGGTCCTGGGAAGTAACATATCACCCATAACTGCTCACTCATAATTCCCCCATCACCGGGCTGGGGATGTGGTTCAAGCGGTAGCGCGTTCGCCTGGCATGCGTGCGGCCCGGGTTCGATCCTCAGCACCACATACAAGCAAGGATGTTGTGCCCGCCGATAACTAAAAAAAAAATAAATATTAAAAAATTTAAAAAAAAAATAATAATAATTCCCCCATCACCGATTCTAACTCAACCCCACGCTGACTCTAATCACCTCCCTTTGCCACTTGCTGGTTCAGCAGCTGGAAAGTTCTAGACTCCTGCGAACTCCAGCCCTTGGCCCTTCTGCCCCTCCATCCTCCAGGCGTCTCTTGCCTTCCGTCCCGAGCCAGCTCCGAGCCCCCAGTCGATCTCGACAGTGAAGTCCTAGCAGTGCCTAAACTCCACTGGTTCCGTGGGCCGCGGTTACCGCTGTTGACTGGTGACGAGTCCTTGCTTCCCCAATGTTGAAGAATAACACCAGAGAAGCACGCCGAGGCAAGGTCAGAGTGGAAAGTAGAAGTTTATTAAAGGACAGCAGAAAAGACTTCTCCCGGAGGAAGAAGGGGACCCAAGAGGTGGAATCCGTGGAAGTGCGGTTGTCTCCCCTTTTCATAGATTTCGGTGATGGAATGTAGGTGGGAAGGCCCGAGGGGTGGGACACAGGTGGGCCAGAGGAGTAATCTGGGCAGGATTCATTATCACTTCTTTGGGATGGGCTTTGGGCCTAGGGCTTTTCTGGGACTTCATTAACATTCCATGAGTTGTCCTGTGTTTCCCGGAATTCATTCTCAGCATGGCCTCCATTTAGATCTCACTCGATATTAGACCCGGTTTACCTAACTACACTGACTGCCTAACTTTAAATCTGGCTTCATTGCCACGCCCCGATGGACACGCCCTGGATGGACATGCCCCGGACGGACACGCCCTGGGTGGACATGCCCTGGATGGACATGCCCCAGATGGACACACCCTGGGTGGACACGCCCTGGCCTCCCTGGAGTCACCAGCAGCCAGTGGGTCTGCTGGAATTCGCAGTTGCCAGGCAGAGACAGGCAGTCCCCAGCCCTCGTCCTGGCCCCTGCTCTCCAGGAGAACTGGACACACCTTCGTCCTCTACTTGCTGACCCAGATGCTCTGGCTCCTGCGTCCTGCCTTACAGAGGAGACAGACGCCCCCAGTTCGCCATGTTCCTACTCCTCAGCCCCAGCTCTGCTCCACCCGCCCAGTCTCTCTCCTAAATTACAGCGGGCAGTCGTGGGCTCCCGCTAAGGCTGGCCCCTCCCGGGCTCCAGGTGCCTCCGCCTGCCCAGGCGCCTCCCAGCCCTCTGCCTTCTCAAGGCCGCACTCTACTGAATGCGGTCCACTGTCTTTTGTTTTCTTGGGTTGTGGTTGGGTTGTGGCTTTTTGTGGACATGTAACCTGTACGTAGACCAGTGGGCAAATCCTCGGTGCGGAGTTTATGAATGACCACAAAGTGGAGCACCCACACACCAGCACCCAGACCAAGGCACCAAGTGCTCTGGGGCCCCAGCAGCTCCTCGATTCTGGTCTCTGGCTCAAACCCAGGAGCCCTGAAGGCAGTGGTTGGTGTCCACCATTTATGATGCTGCAGCTGCTGTGGCCAGGGACGAGGTCTCGTCTCTTCCCTGGTGTCCGAGGCCTCACTCAGGAGACTCAAAGACTCAAAGACTAGGGTCACATTTGCTCCTACTATCACATTCCCCACTGGTTTTAGTAGATTTGATGTCAATCTTGCACATCATTAGGCCTCAGTTTTTTTCCATCCTTCTGTGTCTAAGGGACTATACTGGGCTCGCCAGACCATAAGTCTGACCTCACAATGTATCTTTTTTAGACCCTTTTAATTTTATCAGATGTCCTTGTATGTGTGATAGAAGGAGCAAATGTGACTCCGTTTTGTTTTATGACTTCATCCTGTAAAACAACCATGCCAAGTAGAAGAGTCATGACTGGAGAAAGATGTTCTTTTCCTTTTGCTATAGAAACCTTTAAGAACACGGAACTACCTAATGGGGCATTGTTTCTGTAACTAGAGTAACAGGGCTCTGTTTCTGTAACTGGGGTGACTGGGCTAACTGTGATTGGTTAGGCTTCCCTCTGCTTGACTGCACTGTCCTGCTTCTGTAACCTGGCTTGCTTGCATTGGCTAGACCCCCTGAACATCCCTTTTGCGGTTTTCAGGCTTATAAGGAGTGCCCTTGCAATTGTTCGGGGCTGATCAGGGGAACAGCTTTATGTTCTGGTCAGCCGCCACCTGTGTGCTTCAATAAAGGCTTGATTCGATTACACGTGAGTGGTCTGGAAGTCAGTTCATGAAACCCTGGGACAAAGCTTTAACTATAACATATGTAAGATGTGTTTCTTATAAGTGGCACTTTTTTTAAAAAGTCCATTCTGACTTCTTTACTTGGAGTACTTGGAGTCTTTTGTCCATTTACATTTAATATGATTATTGGTAGACAGAAACATTGGAGTTTAACTCCAGTGTTTTTTTTTTTTTATTATTATTAGCACAAATGGTCTAGGCTCCTTTTTCTCCTCTTCCTCCTCCTCCTCCTCCTTCTTCCATTGGGGCTTGAGTAATTGAAAAAATTATTCATTTTTCACATTTTTGTGATTAATATTCAGTGGAGATTATGTTTATCCATACATGATATCTACTCGAGTTCAATATCAATGAGCAAGTTTCCCACTTTCCCAGGTAATGGGGGTGGCTTCGAACACTTTAATTCCACTTACTGCACCCCAACTTTTGTGTTGCTATCTCAAATAATTATTCGGCATTATTTAATACTCACGAGGCACTGCATTTTCCCTTTCCACAGCCCCCGTTAATTTCTGTGTACTTGAAGGCGCCTTCCTTCGAGTATTCCTAGCACAGCATGGAATGTGATCTGGCCTGGGGCCTAAGGGACAAGAGTGTGTTCCAGGAGGCTGGTGGCCGCCTCTCTTTCACCTAGAAGTTGACCATTTGTCTGGACCCTGGACTCCCTTTCTTAGCTCTTGTGTGGGCTCTGGGCGCCATGTGTCCCCTGTGGGAGGATTTGTGTCCCCGTGAGTGTCAGGGAGCTAGTGAGTCCTGAATGAGCACAGGGAGAGGACGGGTGATGGACAACCACAGGGGGCTTAACTGACAGGCAGGCCTCTGGGGTGGGGCCTGGCATGTCACCACCTCCCCCAACCTTAACTAATCACCCCCCCTTAAGAGAAACTATTAAGATCATGTCCCCCCTACAGGTGGCCTGGACCCTTCATTGTCACTGAAACAATGTGGCAACCTCCAATTTCCCTGGCCACCAAACATGCAGACCCTCAGGAAGAAAGCTTGTGAGGGCTATTCAAAGGGTAGTTAGGGGTCAGGAAATTGAGACAAAAACTGGGGGACTCAGTTTTCCTCAAAACTCCAACTCCAACACCCCACCTTCTCCCTGCGGGTCCCCGCAGGTCCTAGGCTGCGAGTGGCCCTCCTTCTCGCTCTCTTCCTGCCCACAGCGCTGACCCCCACAAGCAGTCTTCCCAAAACAACCGACCGGAAGCCCTGCCTGGCTCAAGTCCACAGGATAGGTAGGTCACATTCCTCACAAACCACTGACCCTTTACCTGCCGGGGAAAAACATGAGTTGTCCCAAAGAGAGGGGACTTCTGTGACCCTTCCACAGAGCAGGTCCCAGAACTCAGGGGAATTAGGAGCATTCTCCCTCACCGTGAAACCTGGAAGAACTGGTTCTGATTAGAACTAGTCAGCATGGATCAAAGTGACCTACAGTTGTCATGGCAGTGGGGACTTGAAAGTCCAATGTCATCTTGCTGTCAGTTGTCAAAAGTCGAGAAGTGGGCGCTGGGGATGTGGCTCAAGCGGTAGTGCGCTCACCTGGCATGTGCGGGGCGCTGGGTTCGATCCTCAGCAACAAACAAATAAAATAAAGATGTTGTGTCTGTCGAAAACTAAAAAAAAAAAAAAAAAGTTGAGAAGGGGACCTGGGTGGGACTCTCTGGAAACCTCCTTAGGACCCCAAAATAAATCTGCAGGGTCGGAGGGACATGCTATCCTTCTGTCTACGGGGACCTCCTGTCACCCTTGGGAGTGTCACCCTTTGTCTTTTTCTACCCTTCAATAAGCTCCTGCCTTCTACTCTGAGTGACATGTCTGAAATCTTTCTGTCACCACTGCAGGAACCGGCAAAGGAAGGGCCCCCGACTGCCCGAGCCTGGCAGCAGACCCTGCCCCGCAGCATGAAGTGGCAGGAGGACCCACTCTTGTCCTCCGGGGCTCTGTGTCTGCCCGTTCCCTCACCCCCAGGCCCAACCAGTGGTCTGACTCTCAGAGGAAATCAGATGTCGGGCGGGACGAGGTCAGGTCTGCGCCTCTGGTCTCTGTGTTGGGATCTACCTTGGTGTGAAAGGGGAATCAGTGTCTGGGAGAACAAGGGACCTCTGTCTAGCGTGAGGTTTGACATGTCACCCCTAGTGTCAAAGACCCAGAATCAGCCTGTCCTTGGTGAGTGGGGAAAACGGGGTTCTGTGTCCACCAGATGCCTGGTCTCAAGGGTCAACGGAAGCAGGGTTCCTGCAGACGCCTGCAGTTCCTGTCTTGGTCCTGTCTGTGGCAGGTCCAGAGACATTTGACCGAGGGCCAGACCTCATAAATGATGGCGTGCAGAGGTGCTGATCTTCCTGCAGAGAGTTGGCTTTAGCTTCCGGCAGGAGGTGGGAGAGGGGTGAGGACGCTGGGTTCGGTCTTGCTGGCCCGAAGTGCCCCCTGTTGGCTTGCTCCTGGGCTGCGGGTTTGGAGACCTCGGGTGGGGCCTGGGCTCTTTACCAGGCTCCTGCCCCTGGGTGGGTCTGTCCAGGACTTTGCTGAGAGTCTCAGCGTCCCCGCTGCTTCTGTTGACACTGAGTGATGAGCAACCAGCCCATCGTAGGGCAGGAGAGAGATCATGGAAACCTCTCTGAGCTCCTCTCTGGGGGCTGGTTCCTCCCACCCCTTCCTGGTGGTCTTCCCAGACTTCCCTTACCCTAACCTCACAACTCGGCTGGATTAGAATTATTTTTGTGGTACTGAGAATTGAACCCAGGGGTGCTCGACCACTGACCACACCCCAGCCCTTTTTATATTTTATTTGGAGACAGGGTCTCACTGAGTCGCTGAGGGACTCACTAAATTGCTGAGGCTGACTTTGAACTCGTGATCCTCCTGGCTCAGCCTCCTGAGCTGCTGGGATGACAGGCATGCGCCACCGGGCCTGTCCCTTCTTAATTTTTTTTTTTTTTTTGAGACAGGATTTGTCCAGGAACTTGCAAACTTACAAACTTGCAGTCCTCCTGCCTCAGCCTCCTGAGTAGGTAGGATTTTACAGGCAGGCACCACTGAGTGGCCCTGGCATAATGTGGTGTATTTGTAAGTTGACTCTTTTCCTTCACCAGCCTCAGCGCAAAGCCCTGGTCCATGCGGCGGGGTCGTGGGGAGCTGGACTGACAGCAGAGCCCCGTCCTTCCCTTCTCCCGCAGTGGGGGCAGTGGACTCTAGAGATGGAGGCGGTTTGATGGTATCTGGAGGAGGCCAGCAAGGCTGTCCGTATGAGGGTCATGCAGTATGGGGAGGCAGGGCTGCACTGGGCGATGCTCTCCTCCATGTGGGGCCCTTGAGGGAGCAGAGGAGGCGAGGGCCAAGGGCTCAGGACTCTGTCTTCCCAGCAGACAAACTCCGGAATCAGAGCAGCTCCAGGCCGGACAATCCCCTGCCTCAGAACCTTCTCATCACTTCCCCCCAGATCACAAACCAGGCAGGTCTGGTTTGACCTGCGCAGCGTTTAAAAGCCGTTTGTGCCAACGACAACATATAGAACGGGTTCACATCCAAACCCTGACTTCTCAAGGCAGGAGAATGGGGCAGCCCTGGACACGGGCCCTTCCTGGCAGCCGCGGGTTACTGAGCCTGGCTGAGGCTGTCCTGTCCCAGAGCGCTGCCAGGCGGTCTCCAGTTAGCCACACTCCCCACCGCTCCCTATCGCATCTAGCTGCACTGCAGCCAACTGTGACGGGCCAGCGGACAGAAGGCTTCACTCCGGCAGAGCCCCATGCTGCCAAGAACAGGGGGAACAAGTGACCCGCGGAGACAGGCTGCGTCTCAAGAAACAACTGAGTGGGCGCATTTCTTCTAGTGTTGCTGCGGCCACTTCCCTCAGTCAAGGCACCAGCCACTGGACCCAGGAGACACTGGGTTTGATCCTTGCTCGATGGACAAAGTTCTGAGGCCTGGTTTCTGTGGCCCACCCCAATGTCAGGGAGCACATCTAGGTGGCCCCAGTTGGTGGCACATGCCCCTGGCTGACTCTGCACTATCTAACAGTACTGGCCCTGTCCCTGTGGGGGGCTCTGCTCTCTGTACCTGTGACCACACTGTTCCCTCCGCTCCAACCTGCCCACCCTCACCTGCACAGGCATCTGTCTGTCAAGGCCACGCGGCTGGAAGGCCTCTCCATTCTTCGAGTCCTGTGGGATGTGCTGCTCAGGGCGAGTCCAGCCTGGCTCATCCCCGTTACCGTCAGGGTGTCCAGTGGGATCCAGGTCTTTGGCGTCCCAAACAAAGAATTAAGCAAGACACACACAAATAACAGGCAGAGGACAGGTTGACTGAAGGTGCAGGTGGAGGTGGAGGTGGAGGTGGAGGTGAAGGCAGTGCTCTGTGAGGCAGAGTGGACAGGGCTGAGCAAGAGAGAGGCTCAGGGCCCCGCGTCTGGAAACCAGTGTCTCCCCACGTGGACCTGATGGAAGACCTTGCCATTGTGCCCACTGGTTACATCTGGTGAGAATTTTGAATACCGCCCACTTTATCCCATGGGTCAGTTTTAAATGCTGAACCCGTGGCGGAGTCATCATGGTGATAATCCTCAGTGGTGGGAACTGTCATGGTAAGGGGACATCATAATCAGGGACGTGACCAGTATCCTCTCTTGTCCTCCAACAGCGACCTTCTTATACTCTGCCACCACCGTCTTGGTGACCTGAAGTCCTATGGAACACCCACACGCCCCAAGTGCTGTGTCCGCCTGTGACGGAGTCTCCAGGAATCACCGACCTTGCCTTGGGGAGGCCTCTTAAGTTAAGGAACCAGGTGGAGCATGTTCCGTCCCCAGCGACTGGGCTGGGCCACTCCATAGGGCTGCAGAGATGGCACCGACTCCTGGTGCACCTGCTGACACCGTCCCCAATTCCTGGGTAACTAGTGTTGCCAAGTTCTCTCTCTCTCTCTCTCTCTCTCTCTCTCTCTCTCTCTCTCTCTCTCTCACACACACACACACACACACAGACACACACAGTCTCAGCACCCTGGCAGACAGCAGCCTTCACGTTAAGTCTGTCACTTACAAAAGGACATCAGCATCTTCTCTTAGTAAGAAATTTCATAAAAGCGAGTGGCTGAGTCTCACTGGATGGCCCACACCACCTTGACATTGGGGTCGGCCACAGAAACCAGGCCTCAGAACTTTGTCCATAGACCCAGGATCAATCACAGTGAGTCAGGAGGCTGAGGCAGGAGACCAGCCTCAGCAACTTAGCGAGATCCTCTCTCAAAATAAAAAGTCCTGGGATGCAGCTTGGTGGTAAGGCACCCTGGGATCAGTGCCTAGTACCGGGCGGGGGACAGGTGGCTGTGACCTTTGCCTCTGTGTCTCCACACATTGGCTAACCGAGAATCCACGTCTCAGAGAAGCCATCCAATGTGTAAGACATCGAACCTTCCAGAAAGCCTCTCTGATGCCGGGCCCAGTCGGGGCCGCGCTGAGCCTCCACAGCCCCTTGCCCACCTGCCTGCCCACCTCCAGGTGTGGCTGTGGAGTCCTGGGACCTAGGAGGGGCTGATGGATTTCGGAACGACTCCTTGACAAGGAAGCCTGGACCTCCACCCCACCCCCTTCCCAGCTTACACCTGGGAAAGCCAGCACCTGGGGTCCCTCTTCTCCAGCTCCTCCGTCCATGCAGGGCAGGGGTATGGGAGACGCAGCGTCCTGCCAGGAATGGGGACTCCTGGGCCAGTTCTAGGAAGGCTGGGCTTTCCCCGTGCAGGGACTGGACAGGCGCTTCCCACCACAGCGGGAGGGGGCTCGGGTTGCTGCTGGGTGGGGGGCAGCAGGAGGCTGGGCACGGACAGCCCTGGGCCCGGGGCCTGCCTGACAGGGGTCTCAGAGTGGGGGAGTTCCAAGATGGACGGTGGACTCTCAGCAACCACAATGAGGCCGACCTTCCTTCCTCTCTCTCTCTCTCTCTCTCTCTCTCTCCTTCTCCTTCTCCTTCTTTTTTAATGGAACACAGGGACGCTATATGACTGAACTATGTCCCCAACTCTTTCTACTTTTTACTCTGAACAGGGTCTCACTAAGTTGCTCAGCTGGCCTTGAATTTGCCATCCTCCTGCCTCAGCCTCCTGAGTTACTGGGATTACAGGTGTGTGTCACTGCGCCCAGCTGGTACAGTGTCTGAGCCCCCCTGGGCGGGGTGTGTCCCCTCCTCCTTCTCCCTTGTGCGTGTTCTCTCTCTCTCTCTCTCTCTCTCTCACACACACACACACACACACACACACACACACACACACTGTCCAGGGCTCTGCCTCCCTACAAGGCCATTTGCTCCCTCAGACAGCAGGTCCGCCTGTCCTGGTAACTTCCCGTCTGAGACCCGCCCACAGCACATGCTCCCCACACAGAGGGATGGCTGGGACAGGCTCCAGGAGGTCAGGGCTGGCAGGGACCGTGGGCACCACGCACTTCAGGGCCTGAGCAGGTTGAGTTCCATGGCCAAATACACCATTGACACGGGTGGTCACAGGAGAGCAGCTTCTTCACGGGACTTTGGCCCTCCACCTGCTGATGGGCTTTGGGACTCTCCATGAAGGGGCCAGAGGGGCACTCACCCCAGACTTTAGGAGACCACAGGCTCTCCTCAGAGACACAGTGCATGCTGGGAAACGTGGGTCCAGCTCCAACTCACCCAAGGAAACCTGAGGACCATGTCGCAGAGGGGACCAGATTAAATGGCCTGTCACCAATAATACGGCATCTTTGTAAAAAATAGAAAAGGGGACTCCCCCATCCCCAGTTACCTCCGCCTCGGGAAACTTGACAGCACTGTATTAATTTTATTAGAACAAGACTCTGCTGCCGTCTGCCGGAAACAGTAAGTGCACAGCTCTCAGCTGCCTGTGGGTGGTGCCTCGCCCACTCCGTGGGCTGCTGTTGTCCAGTGCGTAACCAGCCCAACCATGCATGGCAGCCTGGGGACCAAAGTCACAGGAGCCCAGTCTGCCCTTCAGCCCTGTCTCCCTGCATACTCTTCTCCTGGCCCAGGTGAGGGCTCTGAACTGACCCCTCTGCCTCAGCCCCTGGAGGTCTCTTCTGCACCGGGAGGCAGGGATGCTGGGGCCTCTCTCAACCCATGACCCAGCCCCTGGCAGACTCAAATGAGCCTTGAACAGTTCCATGATCCTGCATGCGGGCAGCACGACAGCACAGGGCCCAGGTGCAGAGCCACGGGACTCACTGTGGGGTCGTAGGGAAGTCCTTTTCCCTCTCTGTGTCAGTTTTCTGTTCTGCACAATGGGTGTGATCACGTGTAGGGCTCAGAGCTGAAGACCCACAGTGCCACCCTTCCCGATTGCTGATGACAGATGTCAAGAAGACAGCACACGACTTGGACTTTTTTATTAGACTAGGAAATATAATTTATTTCATAAAAATTAATTTTGTTACAATAGGAATGCTAAACGTTATGTACAGGTTGGCGTTTACAGAATAAACACAGGGGGCATCGGGGGCCATCCCTGGGTCCTGTGCCCCTCTGGACATAGAACGGTGCCCATGGCCCAGGCAGGGGTCCAGCCCTTTGTCCCAAGGACAGCGGCCCCCTTCCCAGGCTCCGGTCACCTGTCCTCAGAGGCCTAAGGGACCCGGCTCAGTTGCCTGGGAGCTGGGGAAGGGGACTGGGGGGCCTGGCTGGTCCAGGAGATGAGGCGGCCCCTGGCCCGGGTGCCAAAGCCCGGGGCAGGGAAGGCAGAGGCACGTAGGAGATGCACTGACACCCTGTGGACTTGGGGGGACAGAGAAGGGTCCCCACCTCCAGGTGTGCAAACCTGGGGCGGAGAGGAGGCCACGCCCCCCACGCAGGTGGGGACAGGCGCAGCTTCCCAGAGGGGCATCCTGTGCCCAGGGAGAAACGCATGCGCACACACACCGAAGGGACGAGACGGGACACCCCTGTGCGGCCCTGACAGGCCCCTGCGGCACCCACGCTGCTGACGGGGACAGCACCCAGGCTGCTCCTCAGGAAGGAGTCAGAGCTGCCTCCGACCCCACCCCAAGATGGCAGTGTGGGGACGACTGCTGGAAGGGCCCAGCCGGTGGGTTCTGAGCTCCAGGCTCTGGTCCATAATTTCTGGAAGTCAGATTGGAACTGGCTGGCTGCCCCCACCACCACCAAGAGCCCCTGTCCTGGGAGGCGGAGGGGACATAGCAGGCAGATTGTGGTCAACTTTACCCATGAGGGGTCCCTTCCAAAACCCAGAGAATGGTGTGGGCCTCAGACAGCTGCAGGGTCTTCTAGGCATAAAAAGGATATTAGGCCCAGAGAAGGCAGTGATGTACCTAAGGTCACACAGCAGTTTCACCGCAGAGATGGAACTTAATTCCTGCTCTTGAGCTGCAGGTGGGTGTTTTAGAGCCTGTGAGGGGGCAGCACCAGCAGAGCCCACCATGGACTGTGATCTCCAGACAGGAAGAGGCCCTCACCTGTGCTGGTAAACAGTGGCGTGGGGCGGGGGCAACCCACAGGAGCCGGCGCTCTTGGTACAACAGGCTCACTGCAGCCCTAAGGCAGCGCCACAGAACCACCTGGGCCAGAGCCCAGAACCCGGCCGACCCCAGCACAGGCCCAGGGAAGGAATCCCCTCTACAGCCTCCAGCAGGCCTCCCCTGCCTGTGGCCAACCCCGCTCCAGTGGTGGGGGGAAGAAGCCCCAGGAGCCCCCAGGTCCACTGCAGGGAGGCCAGGCTGGGGACATGCTGGGACCGCAGCCCTAACACCTGCTCCCCTCTCAGGAGACCAAAGTGGCAAAGGCCGAGGTGCCAAGACTGACCCCTGCCTTGCCTCGGGGACCCAGGGGGAGGAGCCTTGGATGAACCCCCTGTCCACCGTGAGGTCCTGGTCTCTGCCCTGTGGTCAGGCCAAAAGGGGCCGGGAACTCGTTTCTCCTTAGAGGCCCTTAAAACATTCCAGAACAGGCTGGGGGGGCAGCTCCTCCATCCTGGGAGCCCCACCCACTTCCACACAGCAGTGATGGGGGGTTGAAGGAGGCGCCTGCTGGGATCAGAGGTGGGGCTTGGACTCCCCCCCACACTCCTGGGGGACATGCGGTCTCCCCACCCAGGCTGATAGCAACACCTGCCCCAATGCCACCCCAGAGCCATGTGGGGTGACAGGCCTCTGACAGCCCCTTCCGTTGCACGGGAGCAGAGGCTGGGCAAGGGCAGACCGTGGGTCCTGGGTGTCAGGAGTCCCCTGGTCTGAGACTGCTGGCTGCGGTGGGGCTGCAGTGACCCAGGCCCCTCCCCAGGAAGGAGGGGTCCTGGAGCGTGTGACTCCAGGCCACACGCCTCCCAGGAGCCACCAGACCAGGAAGAGAGAAGGGCCTTCGCCCGGCCACAGCTGCCCGGGCCCCGACCTGCTCCTCCTGGGGTCTGCGGGCTGTGGGAGCGCCCTGTCCCTGTCCCTGGGGGCAACTCAGGGCCAAGAGCCTGCCTGACCGTCTCCCTTCACCGCTGGGGAACTGAGGCCTCGTCAGCCTTTAGTCCAAAGAGATCCCTCAGCAGCAGAGACCTTCAGTCTCAGAATCCGCTCAGTCTCTCCCTGACACACGCACACACACACTCGGACAGAACACACCCACTCTCACCTGTACTGGGGGGAAAAAGTTTTCCATTTTTTTTTTTTTGTTCATTTTCTTTCTTTCTTTCTTTTTTTTTTTTTTTCTTAAAAAGGACCTATCCAAATATCTGGATAAAAATGGTTTGCGTTTCCTAAGAAACTGGGCTTTCCCTTCCCTGGGGGGCGTTTCTCTTCCTGGCCCTGCTGGCCCGAGGCGCCTGCTTGCCCTCCTTCCCTTCTTGCCTGTGGACGGGGAGCGATGGCCTGGACTGTGGGGAGGGGGGGGGGGGGGAGAGGGAGAGGGAGTGGGGCTGGAGGAGTCCGCGGCGGAGGGAGAGGGAGTGTGAGAACGGAACCGACCCCAGGGATGCAGGAGGTGGGTGGAGGAAGGGCCACCTCCTGGCCCCGAGAAGTGCCCAGGGCCTGCCCCAGCTCCCATGGGGAGTGAGGCCAGGGGAGGCAGCAGGCTAGGAGCACCGGCCCTTTGGGCAGCGCAGGGCGTGGCTTTTCTAAGGCTGGTTGTGGTCGGACGGGGGAGGAGCGGGGGCAACTCCACTGTCGGCCTCCATGAGGAGGCTGCCCCGGCCTCCGTGCACGGCCTCCGCCTGTCCCTGATGGCCCGTGGTTCTGGGCACTCAGCAGTCCCCGTCAGTGGCCATGGCCACCAGCATCTCGCTCTTGCCCATCTCCTCCAAGGCACTCGCCAGGCTGTTGAGGTCCCCGTCGTCCTGCTGCAGAGCTTCCCAGAGGTCCAGGATCACGCCCGTGGGACTCGCTTTGGTGGCAAAGTAATTCAGGTACCTGGAGTGGGAAGGAGAGGGGCATGTGGCACCGGGAGCGCTCAGTGCCTCCCAGGAGCCTGGGGTGGAGGAAGCACAGGAGGTGGGAAACTGTGGGCTCCAGCGTCCCGTAGTCCTGGGTCTGAATCCCAGCGGACGGAGTGGCCGCGGCAAGTCAGTGGCCCTCTGGGAGCCTCAGTCTCGTCTCTTAAATGGGAACCTGTCAGTCACTCCTGGCATGGCAGACAGGATCCACGCTCACACAAAGCAAGGGTCCAGGCTTCTCTGGTCCTGTCCACGGGCTCGCGGGCTGGGGACGGGGCGACATGGCCAGTCTCTCCTCTGCCTCTGCCTGGTTCTCTTTTGGTACCAGATATTAAACCCAGGGGCTCTTTACCACGGAGCCGCATCCCCAGCCATTTTTATTTTGGGACAGGGTCTCACTAAGTTGCTGAGGTTGGCTTTGAACTTGCGATCCTCCTGCCTCTGCCTCCCAAGCTGCTGGGGTGACAGGCCTGCGCCACCCACGGGGCTTCCTCCCCCTTTATTCCCTGCCTGGTCTTGCCCCGTGGACTTCCGAGAGCAGGAACAGGGCCTGCGCCGTCTGAGAGTCCTCACTCGTCATTTCTGTAAGACATCTTGTCTACGGCACCTGCTTGGGGCAGGGTGGACATTTTTCAATGAGTCACTTTTGTCATCATAGGCCTCTAGCATTGGAAGTTCTCACAAAGAGGTTTTTTTTTTTTTTAATTAAAAATATTTATTTTTAGTTGCAGGCGGATTATCCTTATCTATTCATTTATTTTTACGTGGTGCTGAGGACCGAACCCAGGGCCTCCCACGTGTGGGGTAAGCACTCTACTACTGAGTCCCAGCCCCAGCCTCACAATCAGTTTGACACCGAGGTGTGTTCTGTCACTGGGCAAGTGTTTTGGGGGCATCTGCTCTGTCCCTGGCACTGAGGTGCTGGTAGTGACCCCATCTAGCTGGTGCCTGGGCTTGGTCTGATTCTCAGGTCGTCCCACAGATGGGCAGGTGGGGCATTTTGCAGACCACGGTGGGAAGGCACAGCCTGGAGAGTGAGGTGGTCCGCAGCCTGCCTGGCTCGGAGGCTGGCGCTCGGAGCTCGACCCTCCACCCCGAAGCAGCATCCCCAGACTTAGCGCATCCAAACCGAGCTCCTGACCTGCCACCAATGGTGGAGACTGATGCCACCCCTGCCTACCAGACCGAGGACGAGGCCACCTGGGCTCTGGTCCCGGACACTCACCGGTCCATGGAGAGCTTCTGCGCCAGCAGCCGCCAGTCACTGCCCCTCGAGCTGGGGGCATCGAGGCTGTGGCATATCTTTTGGCGGATGGACAGCGGGATCTTGAAGGCATAGGGTCCCAGCTGGGTGGTGACGGCGCTGCTGGGCGCAGAGCAGAGGGCATCCAAGGAGCCAGCAGGAGTCTGGAGGGTGAGGAAAGAGGGCCACGGTGCTGGGCATCTGCTGCTCTGGGCTCCCTGCCCTGGACAGCAGCTCAGAGGCTGGGCCTCGCCCCTCCCTGGGGCAGCCGGCAGCTGCACAGGGCCTCTTCCCCCAGGAGCAGACTCTTTCCCAAGCCCAAGGACGTGTGGCTGCTCCTCAGCCAGCAGGGGTGTGTCACCATAGGCTTCTATTGTCATCGTAGGTGCCTGCTCCTGGCTAAGGCTGACGGGTGGTCAGGAACCCGAGGAGCCCCACCACAGTGCAGCCCACGCAGACCAGTTTCTATAATGAGGAAAATACAGTCCAGATGGGGCAGAGCCAGGTGCCCAGGGTCCCATGCTAGTGGGAGGCAGAGCTGGTGCAGGGCTCTTTCTACTGCACTGAGGAGGAGGAGCAGCATCGTCACCCTGGGTGGCTTGGGATTTTAACCTCAGTCTGGATTTACAGTGGCTGAGCATGGTGGCTCTGTCCTTGTGCTGACCTGGGTGCAAACCCAGTCCCATTGCTGTTGTGACTGTGGGATACCTGCCCTCCCCAAAACCTGCTTCCTCATCTTCCAGACGTGGACCATCAACTGTCTCCCTGGGGTTGTGACGATTTAGTGAGGTGACGTGTGTCACCTGGTCACATGTACCTTGCACAGGAATGGCGCACAGTGATGGTTGTTAACCAAGTGCCTGTTCTGACTTGGGAGGTGAAGGCGAGATGTCTTTGTGGGAGACGCATCTCTGCCCACGGGAGGGGGACCCCGGGGCCGTGTGCCGCAGCCCCGCCTCACCTCAGCCAGCGTGGTGTGCAGCTGGACTATCTGGCCCTCCCCTTCCACCTGCCGCACGCAGATCTTGCAGGTGAGCTCGGTGGCGGCCAGGCTGTGCCGCTCCAGGGTGAACGTGCAGTGCAGGGCCTTCTGGCTACCACTCCAGATGTGACAGAAGGGGATCTCCTGCGGGAGGCAGGGGTCAGGGCCAAGCCAGTTCTCTGGGGCCTGGAGGCCAGGAGGGCGGGGCCCTCCGGGGCGTTCAGGTCTCCCCCCCAGAAGGAAAGGGGAGAAGAGCTGTGAAGCGCCCCTAAGCTGGCTGGCTGAGGGGGGGTGCGTGGGTGTCTGGGCCGGGACACCTCAGGGAGCCGATGGGGTCCCCGCTGCAGGGTGGGGCAGCGCAGTCAGGACAGTTGGCCAGGCACGCACACTCAGGTGGCGAGGCCTCTTTGAGGACGACGGGTGTGGGCTTTGTGTGATGTGGGAGAGTGACAGGCTGTCTCGGGCCCGGAGGCTGGGGTGTTCCTGAGGACGGCACGGAAACCGGCCGGCCAAGACAGAGGGCGTGAGAGCCGTGAGGGGTGAGGCAGGAGCAGCCGGGTGCCCCCAGGCCCCCCAGGGGCCTCACCTGGTACTTGGCCAGCAGCTTGCTCCTCCAGTGGGCATGGGGGACGTCGTGCAGGGAGAGGCGCAGGTTGTGGTGACTGCCCTTGAACAGCAGGGGCTTGGGCTCCTCCACCAGGTAGCCCCCCAGCGTCCGCTCCACCTCTAGCACCTCCTGCGGCCAGGGCGGGGGCAGGGGACTGCATCAGGCTTGGCCTTGGGCCCCTTCCACTAGCGGCTGAGGGGTGGGGCGCAGGGACCCACCTGAGCACGTGCAGGACCCGGGGGACCCGTGAGCGAGTGCTTTGGGTGAATGGATGTGTGGGTGGACCTATAGATGGCTGGGGGGGGGGGAGATTGACGGTGTGGACAGACGGATGGAGAACTGCACGGACAGACAGGAAGAGAAAGAAGGCTGTGGAAGTCGGTGTGGAAATGGGTGGGACGTGAATAGAGGGATATTTGGAAGGAAACATAAAGGAATGGAAGGGAGATGGCGGGGGACAACGGGCTGTTACCGAGTAGGCCCACGAACAGAACTCAACATGGATGGACGGACAGACGAGGGTTTAAGAAGCAAGCCCATCAGTAGACCTTTTGTCTTGATCTCCACACTGTTCTCTGGCCAGAGTGGACCAGCCAGTGCCCAGCACCAAGAGATCCGGGCCTAAGAGCATTCCCCAGCAGCCTCCAGCCCTTCCCGGGCCGCCTGGGCTCCAGACGGGTGGTCCCAGCAGGAGACCCTGTCCCCCCGGCCCTTCACCTATGATGCCTCAGCCCACAACACGGAGCTTGACAGTCCCCCACAAGCCCAGGATGGACCACAGCCCAGGGAGGGAGGGGCAGGGGGCTGGCACTCTGCTCAGGCTGAACGCCACACTGGTGGCAGCAGCGCTGCTGTCTGGATGCCCTTCCCCGCTGTATTGGGCTCAGGTGTGAGGTCACCCTCCCCATCTGCCCTCCCGCAGACCAGCAGGAGCCCCGAGAGCCTCTGCCTGTCTCCCGCTTGGGGCTGCGGCAGGAAGGAAGCCGGCAGCTGGCCGGGTGCCAGGCTGGGCCGAGGCCTGGCTGTACCTTCAGGGCCACGGGCGTGTCCTCGAGGCAGTAGACCCTGAGGCTGTACTCCAGGGAGGTGCACAGGGCCGGGGCGAAGACGGCCAGCTGCAGCCGCTTGCAGGCCGCGCGGGAGTAGGACTCGCCCGTGAAGACGTAGGTGCCCAGCTGGTCCAGCAGGACGTGGCAGGACCTGGCCTCCAGCTGGCAGTAGCAGGGGGTGTTCAGGGTCTCCTCGTCCAGGGTCACCACCTCCTGCAGGGCACAGAGGGTTGGAGTGCACCGGCCCTGGGCATCCTGGCGGGCCTCCGCGGGCCTCCCCGGCAGGTCGGGTAGCCTGGGCTCCTCACCTCCCAGTGGCCCTGGTGGGCCTGGGTCTTGAGCTGGAAGATCCAGTCGCCAGCAGTGACCTCTGCACAGTGGGGCACCGTGAGGATGACCGGGCGGCACAGCAGGAGGCCCGTTGGCCCGCAGGTCACCGCGGGGCTCAGTACTGTCTGGGTCCCTTCTGACAGCGGGCTGGGGCCAAGCAGAGGGCAGGAAGGAGGCTGTGAGAGGAGGCTGAGCACTCGCAAGGGCACAGGCTATTCTGAGCCTCCAGCTCTGCCCACAGCCTGGGCCGAGGGCAAGGCTCTGCCACTGAGCTCCGGACCCCGAGGTTTTGGGGACGGAGGAGGCAGAGGAAATGGCGCACACCTTAAAGTTGTTTCCAGAGCTTTGTGGTCACACCAGAGCACTCTCACCACCAAGCCTTAGCACACGGCTTCAAAGGTTCTGCAATTTGGGGAACTTTTTTTTTTTGGTACCAGGGATTGAACCTGGTTCAATTGATTAAGGAGTGCTTAATCACTGAGCCACATCCCAGCCCTTTCTATATTTTATGTAGAGATAGGGTCTCGCTGAGTTCCTTAGGGCCTCAATGATAAGTTGCTGAGGCTGGCTTTGAACTCATAATCCTCCTGCCTCAGCCTCCCAAGTGGCTAGGATTATAGATCTGCGCCACCACACTTGGCGGGAACGTTCTTAACAGATATGGCTAAATCACCCTCCAGAAGGCTGGTACCAGTCTGTGCTCCCACCATCACGCCATGGAGGGCTACGTGCCTGGGCTCTGGGAGGATGAAGATATTATTGTTTGGAGAAAAAAAAAATCCTTGTGAATTCCTTAAGCAAAAATCATTCCCGATATCTCACGGATATTCATTAATTTCGACTACGAATCAGGTAGAATGTTTTCTCATAAACTACAGGTCACTGTGTGTGGTGGTGGGGAGGAGAGAGAGATCACTGGTTCATATCCTTTGCTCATTTTCATCTTGAGATGTTCAATTTTTCTTATTAGTTTATAAAGGCTTTTTACATAGTGAGGATATTAGCCCTTGGTCCTATTTGTAACCTGTCTGTCAACCACTCTCCACTTCTATGATTTATGGGCAGGTGGCGGAGAGGGAGGCAGAGCGGGGCAGCCGGGGTAGGGTGGTTCTCTACTCACAGGGTGCTTTCCGCCTTGTTGATAAGCAGGTACATCTCGTAGAACTTGCCCTGGGGAATGGCTCCATTGGGCACCAGTAGGCTGACCCCTGGGGGGAGAGAGAGGTCAGCAGGGAGGGGGCAAGAGGGGAGGGAGTCAGGAGAACAGGGCTGGGAGGTGGCTAGCACAGGGCAGAGAGGGAAAGACATCCGAGTGGCAAGCAGTCACCAGCCAGGGACAGGGAGATGGGGCCTGGATGCAAGGAGAGGCCAAGTCATGGCCACTGCGGGCCTGTCCACTACACAGGGCCTCCGACACTGCCTGGTGCCTGAAGGCATCGGGCCCCTCACACCTAGCTCAGGGCAAAGGCGGGACGGTGCTGATGACCAGTTTTGCACCGAGGTGGGCGCCCTTTCTCCACTGGAACCCGGGACAGTGCTCTGCAGGGCTGCTGAACTGTCCCCGACCAACAGAGACGGCGAGCCTCTGCGAGTGGCTACCCAAGGTGCCCCTGGCCTGGAAGGAGCAGAGGAGGACTGAACCCCGGGTCTTCCGGTTGGCACCTCTATTTTACTGTCCCCTCTTGCCCTTGAACCCCACTGTCCCCATCTGAGAAATGGGGGGAGGGAAGCCCTGTCCTCTGCTGGCTGGGTGGTGAGCTGTGCAGAGGACTGGCCGAGGGGCAGGGGACAGGCCCACCTGTGCCCGGGATGCTGAGCCTCCCGCCCAGGCAACCGAAGGTGCCGCTGACGCTGCTGCCCGGGTCCCGGGCCAGGCCCAGGGGCTGCTGGGAGCCCAGGCTGGCGCTGCGCAGGTGCAGGAAGTGTGCGTCTGGGGAGAAGTCGCCAGGGTAGGTGCCCGGCGGGTAGGTGACTCCCAGCAGGTCGGCCCCGTCTGGCCGGCCGGGCCCGGAGCTAGTGGTGCTGGAGCTGTAGACCTTGATCTTGAGGCTGGGCAGGGGGTCGAGCAGGGGCGAGTTGGTCATGGGGATCTTGTCGGCCGCGTCCTGCAGGGCGTACACTGGCCCACGGTAGGCGCCAGCGCTGGCTGTCAGGTCGGGGGGCACCGAGGGGTGCAGGAGCTGAGGGTTGCCTGTCGGAGGGGGGTGACGGTCAGACAGGCATGCCCCGATGGCCAGGTCCTGCCCTGTCCTGGATAGGCGCCCTCCTGTCCCACCCAAGGTCCAGCTGCAAAGGCTCGACGGCCACCCACTGCGGGAAGCTCTGGGCAAGCTCTGGAGAAACCCTGGGAGGGAGAAGGCAGCCTGGGCTCTGGTCACCGCCATGCACCCCCAGATCCCCAGCCCCCCGCCCCCCCGGCTGCCCAGGTCCTTACTGGGCCTCGCAGTCTTGAAGTTGACTGGGTGGAAGCCCCCAGTGAGGGCAGCGGACGAGTCCGTGATGTCCGTGTCGAAGTCGCGACAGTTGCGGCGGTACACCACGGCGCCCACGGCCATGAGGACTGCCACCACCACCAAGATGGCCACCACGAGGCCCGCGTACAGGGCCACATCTCCTGAGGCCTCCAGGACTGCGGACACAGGAGGGCTACATGAGGGGCAGGCCTGCTGGCCCCATGCTGAGGTCAACTGAGGTCTGCCGTGGCAGGCTGGGGACTCGGGCCAGCCTGGGAGCCTCTGAGTCAGTCAGTCAGTCTCTCTCTCTCTCTCTCTCTCTCTAAGTATTTTTATACATTTTTAGTTGTCGATGGACCTTTATTTTATTTACTGACACGCGGTGCTGAGGAGGGGACCCAGGGCCTCCCACATGCCAGGCAAGCGCTCTGCCACCGAGCCCGAGCCCAGCCCCCAGCCAGTCTCTACACTAATAAAATGGTCTCCAGACCCCAGCCAGCCTCCACCCGCCAGTGAACTCACTGCTTACTGCTGGGGAGACGGGGACTGTGACTCGGGGATGCTGGCCACGTGATCTGTCCTATCAGAGCTGAGGTTTGAACTAGGGTCTCACTCTGAGCCTGCTGCACTCGCCATAGGACCACAGGTCCTGGCTTCACAAGTGCCTTCCAAGGGCTTTGCTGGGGGCGGGGGGGGGGAGTGGCTGTGACATGAGCCATGGAGTGGGGGTGGTGGAAGACCGATGGGATGGACCCATGTGACACGGGGAGGCTGTAGCTGGGAACACCTCTCCAAGGCCAGGCAGGAAGGCGTCAAGACACAGGAGGCGAGGTCAACAGAACCTTCCATGATGGCGGCAATGTTCTATGTCTACCGTGTCCGCACGCAGCCACCAGAACATGTGGCTACTGAGCAACAGAACGGGCTGAAGCAAAAGCCCCATCAGTTCACTAAAACTGACTGGGAGCTGGGTGCAGTGGCGGACACCTGTAATCCCAGCAGCTCGGGAGGCCGAGGCAGGAGGATGGCCAGTTCAAAGCCGGCCCTAGCAAAAGTGAGGCCCTAAGCGGCTCAGGGAGACCCTGTCTCTAAATAAAATACAAAGTAGGGCTGTGGAGGGGGCTCAGTGGTCGAGGGCCCCTGAGTTCAATCCCCGGTACTCCCCTGATTTGGGTTTAATTTATTTAAATATAAGCTTCAAAAGCCACATGTGACCAGGCCTGAACTATCACACTGGCCAGCTCAGGCAAAGCCAAGATGGCAGCCGTTGAAATGGCTGCTCTTCCGCTGGCCCCTTCTGGGAGCTCCAGGAAGCACCCTGTGCTGTGGGCCTCAGTGGTAAGGCCACTTCCCTCACCGGATTCCCCCAGCCCCGGGGGTCAGCCCGAGCCTGATGTTGCAGTAGGCCATGGCCTTCCGCCTGGACATCTGCTCACTTCCGACAGCTGCCTGGCCCCTGCCCCCCAGTGGTCCACGTTCTTGGGCTCCCCCGTGGACCACAGGTCCCTCGAAGGCCTGGGCTCCTACTTCCCGAGGCTCCTGGCACTGCTCCCCAGCGTGGTGTGGCTCTGAACCTGATGTCCTTGCCCACACTGGGGCCACTTGCCTCATGATTTAAACTCTGTAATCAGCCACCAGCCTGGTCCCCTAGGGGGCTGGCCAAGGGCCCCACTGCTGGTCTCATGATTCCAGAATCACGTGGACGCTGTACTTCAGTTACCACAGCCAGCCTGCCGGACGCTTTACTGCTCTGGACTGTGCAGTTCCGTGGCAGTGGGGACCCGTGGGGACCCGTGGGGACCCGTGGGGCAGGGGCACAGGGCTCTCAGGACACAGGGCAGTGGGCATCTGGGGTGACTTGGGAGGTGTGGCCCAGCTGCAGGGTTGCAGTACAGGGCACTGGGGTGGACAGGTGGGGCCCTGCCCCACAGAGGGAGGCCAAGGGCACAGGGCTAAGAGCACCAGCTTTGGCCACAAATTCTGGGCTCAAGCTCTGGTTCTGCTGTTTCCGGGGGGGTCCCCGGGTAGGCCCCGCCTTCCCGCCGAGACTCAGTTTCCTGCCGGGCACGGGGGAGCCAGGGTTCTCTGCGGGCCTCCCCGTCAGCCCAGGGCACGCCTGCCTGCCCATGATGGAGGGCAGACATGCAGCGTCCGAAGCAGGAGGAGCCCCAGGAGCTGGGCACGGTGGGCGCCGTCCATCTCCCTGCCCTGCCCCCACACCCGGAACCCCAGCCAGGGAGGACCGTGGGGTGAAAGAGGACAACTGTGAGATGGACTTACGGTGGCTTTTGGGGTCGCTTAGAGTCCTCTTATCTGTTGAGGGAAATAAAGGGAGAGCCAGTGACACAGATGACAAGAAAGGGTGCAGAGAGGGCGATGGACACGGCGCAGGTGAGGGTCAGCTGTGGGGGCGGAGGCGAGGCTGGGGTGGGGCTGGCACCGGGGTGGGCGGGCTGGGCGTCCTCCCCGGCCCCTGCCCCGGACTCACTCTGCATGCACAGCCCGTCCGTGCAGTTCTTGGAGTCCAGCAGGGTCCCGCTGCAGTCGCGGCCTCCGTTCTGGGGCGGAGGCGCCATACACTCGCGGCTGCGCCAGTGGGCACACTCGGTGCTGCAGGCCGACCACTTGCTCCACTCTGTCCAGGCCCCGTCCACTGCAGGAGCAGGTGCAGGCGCGGTCACCCCGCAGTACACACACAGCGGCGCTTGCGCACACACCTCTGAGGAGGGACAGGGGGACAAGCCACAGAGAAACCCACACCACGGCCATGCAGCCTCGGGCTAGCAAGCGGCCACGGGCACCAGGTGGACAGAGAACACAGAAGTGCTCAGACACAACCAGATGCACAACTGCAAACCCAGAGGACAAGCCCCGCTGCCACCCGGACCCACAGCCACAGGGAGAAAACAGCCAGACACGCAGGGGCAGGCAGAAGGGGACGCAGGAGACAGAGGGTTAGACTGCTAGCAGGACAGGGCCCCGCGGACCGAGTGCATCGACACTTGTATATGGCAGCTCTGGAACCCTGGCCAGGGGCAGGGAAGAGGCCCAGGCTGCAGCCCAGAGCCTCCACCTCAATCTCAGCTGCAGCCCAGCCCAGCGAGAGGTCAGAGAGGGGAGCTCTGGGCCAGCCTGGGCGGCCCCCTTCCCTGTGGACACTGGGGAGAATGTGGCCCTGACTCTGGCATGTCATGCAGGCAAGCGGGTTGGGGTGGGCTGGGTGTGGGCAGGGTGCCACCTGGCCAGCGGCCCTGACCTGGGCACACGGTGGTGCAGGCGGTTTTCTGGAAGGCCTGGCCCTCGCAGAAGGCACCTCCGTTGAGCGGGGCGGGGTTGGTGCAGGTCCGGGTGCGCTTCTGCCAGCCTCGGCCACAGCGGTTGGAGCAGGGCGACCACTCTGCCCAGCTGGACCAGCCGCCATTCACTGTAGGGACAGCAGTCGTCACCCAGGTGGCCTGGCTGTGGGTCACTGTGGCCCCCAAGCCCACGCCCACTCCCAGTGAGGTCTCTCTGTGGAGACCTCCATGGGCAGGCTGAGCCGTGACACGGGCACCAGGAGGACCTGGGAGTCACTGTCTGCTCCCTGACCCATCATGCCGTGAGAAACAAAGGTCCAGAGAGGCCAGCACTTACTCAGGTCACCCACTCACAGCGGGCGACCTGGGACTCGCCCTGGGGCTGCATCCCAGGATGGGACTCTTTCTAGAACATTCTAGAACCACCTTAGCTATGGCTCTTTCCCTTGCACTCCTGAGGCCAAGGGGTCAGCAGAGAGCTGCACACAATCCCGGCAGCAGTCCCCAGCTGCCTGGCAGAGGTCTTCTTCAGGTGGCCAGGGGCTCTGGACCAGGGTCCAGTTCCGACTTGGAACCCAGGAAGGTCTGGCTTGGCCACTGATTTTTCTGTGTGACCTCAGGCAATTCACTTCCCCTCTCAGGGCTGCCCCCTCCCGACCTGATCAGGGGTCCCGCTGGCCTTGGGTTGGGGCAGGGTGGTGGGACATAGAGCCCCAGGCCCTCTCCCCCCCTCGGCCGTTCGCTCCCCGCAGAGCCCCACCGTAGACGATGACGGTGGCCGTGGTGCTCCGGCGCTTGGCCACGATGTTCTTGGCCACACAGGTGTAGTTGGCCGTGTCCGACAGGCGGGCCTGGCGGATGATGAGGTTGTGGTCGATGGTGATCAGGAAGTTGGTGTCCTGGGTGGGGTCGATGACATCCTCATTCCTGAGCCATTCCACCTGTGGGGTAGGAATGGGGGTGGTGAGGACACAGGGCCTGCCCCCTACCGGGGGGTGGTGTGGGCCCACCTAGAGGGACAGGAGGGGTCTGGCCACGAACAGAGCTGCAGTCCTATCTGTGTCCTCCCCACAGTGCTGACCCAGGGAGGCACCTCCACCGGGCCGGGCACCAAGCTGGGAGCCCCGTCTTCGAGCGGGGCAGTCTGGGAGGAGACCCACCCCCAGGGCCCGAGTGAGGACGGGGAACGTGTCTGGAGCATGAGGACGGTGGCGAGAAGTGACGGGTGGGGGCACTGCCCTGGATCCAAGGGCCGGGTGGTGAGGGCAAAGGTCACCAGCCTTTGGGCTGGTGCACACGGGGACACACTGAGACCCCTTGGTATCCATAAAGCTGGGCCTTGGTTCTGGGTGGGAAGGCCTACTGGAGACGGGGCCCAGGTGCCCAAGGAGCCCTGGTGTCCCCACCGGTGGAGGGCCTGCTGGGGTATGGCCTGTGCCACCTTCTGCAGGGGTGATGGCTCCCCTCTCGGTTCTGAACCTCTCCCCATCTGTGACACGGGAGGCTGAGAGGCTATGGGCGCAGCGGCTGTGACAAGCGTGAGACCCGTCTGCTCTCAGCCTTACCTGGCACTGCCACGTCCCCACTCACCTCGGCCACAGGCACCCCCTCTGGGGGGCGGCACTGCAGGAGAACCTCGTGGTCCAGGGGCACTTCCTTGCCCAGAGGCTCCTGGTCGAAGTTCTTGCGCAGGTCTGGAGGGCAGAGGGCACAGTCAGGTGGGGGTAGAAGGGCACCCGAAGTACCCACCATGGCCACCAGGGGGCAGTGCAGCCAAGGGAACGGCTGACGTCCCTCCCTGAGCTGTGGGTCCCTGGCCCAGGCGGCCCAGGTGGGCGAGAAAGCTGGCAGTTTCCTCTGCAGGTGAGGAGGGCCACCGGGAATGCCCAGTTCTGGGTCTAGGAACCCTGTGAGCTGCAGGCGGGTTCCCAATGTCCGCAGAGGGCATCTCCAGCCATAGAAGTGGGCTCCTCCTCTGGCATCCAGGGGAAGGGAGAGGCCCTGGAGGGGCCAGGGAGCTTACAGGCGATGCGCACGTAGGCCCGGCGACTCTTGGTGGTGCCCGCGGAGCTCCAGGCCACACACTGGCACCAGTAATCCTCCAGCCCAAAGAGCTCCTCCACCTGCTGCCGCGACACCTCGATCTGCACCTCGCGCACCCGCAGGCCTGGGGGGGAGAGTGGGTCAGGGGCAGGCCACAGCCACCAGCTGGTCACTGCACCCAGCTGCGACTGCCTGCCTGGCCTGGATCCCACATGCCACCCAACAGCCCTGGAGAGCTTGGCACTCATCCGGGGTCTCATCTCCAGACCCTTCAGTGGAAGGACCCAACCCTCCATGTGGCCTCCAGGCCCTGCAGATTCTATCCCTCTGCAAATCTCTTCCCCAAAACTCGTGGGAGGACCAAGACCACCTCCTCCAGGAAGCCTCCCTGTCTGCCTCCTGTTTCAGAATTCCTAAGACTGCACCCCCTTACCAGAATGTATCCTATCCAATCCTCACATGGATTGTTAAGTCCCTGAGGACACGACTGTACATGGCACGGTGGTTAGATGGCTGGCCAGGTTTGAATCCAGGCCCCATCTCACTCCCCAGCTGTGTGACCTTCACTATGTTACTTAGTCTCTCTGAGCCTTGATTTCCCATCATAGTAAAACACAAAGGATAAACTCTAAATGACTCATGGCAATTAGCTTGTCAGAACCCAGCCCAGCTGGGCACAAATTGACTCTGGCAAGTTGTTTGGATCTTATTTAGCCCTTCCTTTCACATCAGAGAAACTGAGGCCCAGAGAGGGTAAGTGGCAGGCCCAAAGTCCCCCAGCAAGCTGCCAGTGGAGTGAGGGTCAGCTGTCTTGTATCTTGCCCAGGTTGAGATCTGTCCCCTAACACGCTACTTCTCTGGATCCACCCCAATAAAGTCATCGCTGTCACTCTCCCATATTGTCACAGGTGGGCTCCCAAATAGCAAGGAGAGCCCCAGCCCCAATGGCAAAGGAGGTGACAGTGGTGTGTCAGAGAGGGTGGCCTGCAGTGCCGGCTGCCGGCTCCGAGATCAGAGTTGCTGGGCCCACAGAGCAGGCCACGCCCCTCCTTCGCCAGCTGGGAATCAGGTGCAGGCCAGGGTCGCCCAGTGGAGGAGGTATCCGCCGCACCCCGTAAGCCCAGCACCTTGTCCATGTCTCCCAAGTATGGTGGCTGAGTGGCAGGCCACGTGTGGCCGGGACTTCCAGGGGGACCACCTGCATGAGTTGGCAGGAGCTGGGAAGTCCCCTCCTGCTGGCCTGGCCCGGAGCTCTGTGCTCCCAGGGGCCCCAGGAGCACGGCAGGGCTGGGGTGCAGAGCAGGAGCCGCGGCCAACCCGGCCTCACTGCTTCCCCGACAGTGGCCTGTGAGCCGCATCCACAAGTGCAGCCGACGGGGACAGTGTGCCCCAATTTCTGTGTGCCTGGTGGCAGGGAGTAGGGGCCTTGCCGTTACCGTTACCGACAGCCACGGGCCGTTATGACTCCTGTGAGTCATCCAAGCGGGGCCAAGCAGGCAGGAGGCGGCCAGGCTTTGCCTGGACCCCCTGGCTGACCTCTAATACAGGCCAGAGGACAGAGGAGACTGGCGTTCAGATGTCTACCATCTCTTGTGCTAGATATGGTCCCCTGACACTGGGGCTCAGAGAGGTCGGTGACTTCCCCACAGCCACACAGCTAGAGAATGAGAATATCTGGGGGGTGTGAGAGTGTGTGTGTGTGTGAGTGTGTGTGTGTGTTTGCACGCATGCCTTTAAAGTGTTTTGATTTGGGGTAGGAATGGTAGCTTCAATCTATTTTTTATAAAACTGAATCGTGGTAAAATGCACATAACCAACAACGTGCTGTTGGAACCCTAACGTACAGTTGGGCAGCCTTGGTACATTCTGGGGTTTGGTTTTTAGTCTAGGTGAACCCCAAATACAGGTTTTTCATGCAAAATAGAAATCAAAGGAGGGGGGAAACAGGAGGGAACAGGGAGAAACAGAGAGGAGGAGAGAGGAAAAGAGAAGAGAGACACAAGGGCAGGCTGGACGGACACACGGACACACACACACACACACACACACACACACACGGACACACACACACGTCAAGGGAGGGCCGGGCAGTGGGGAGGAGCTGGGAGCTCAAGGAAGCTGCGGACACCGCAGTCCACTAGGGCCGGGGACACCCTTGGCCTGGGGCTGCTGCAGGGGACAGCAGTGAGTGTCCCCGCGGGGTGCCAAGCCTGTCACCCAGGCTTGCTGCGCTGTGGACGGGGTTGCTGGCCCCGGGTGTCCTCGGGAGGTGAGGAGCGGGCTCTGCCACCTCTCCCTCCTTCCTTCCTGGGATTTGGGGGCACCCAGCACCACCTGCACGACATCTGCTTCTCATCACAGCGTCGCACCTCCCAACACTCAGGACGTTCATGCAAATCCCCAGCCCTGCTGGCCCCGAGCACAGGATAGGGGTCTGTCACTTGTGTGCAGGGAAAATGGTCCCTTCCACCACAGGAAGGGCCTGGAAAGTTAGGAGGGCCCTGGATTCTCGTGGGTGTCCCAGGGCCCAGGGCTGTGGATGGGGCGCCCCTCTCCAGGTGGGGGCAGAATCCCAGTCCCCCCAGAGCTGACCCCTGACCTGAGAAAGAAGGTGGAAAGAAAACGCAGGTGGGAAGGGATGTGGCAATGTCACCCCAGGCCAGGCGGGGACCCGTGGCCTGTCCTTGGGGAGATTCCCATCCAGGGTGACGCCCAGATGGGAATCTGAGGACCGAGGGTCGCGGCTGCGTCAGTGCGCGTGGAGCCCAGGCCAGAGCCTGGGCCGCGGGACCCACCGGTGGCCTCGTCCAGCCCCTCCTGCGTGGCGTGGTCCTTCTGGCCGACCCACTCGCCGTTGCACTTGAAGTAGACCTGCGTGGCGGGGCGGGCGCGGCAGCGCAGCTCCACGGGCTTGCTCTTCACCAGGTAGGCGTCCTGCGGCTCCTGCAGGAAGTGGGGCAGCGGCTCGGCCGGCGCCGACGGGAAGGAGTCGGGCAGCACCTGGCTGCCGGGGTCAGGGCCTGCGGAGTGGGAGACAGACGGCCGTGAGCCCAGGCTGGGGCCCGGGGCCCTCTGACCACCCTGGGGACTCCGGGGAGGCAGAGGACCCGCTGGGTGACCTAGCGAGCTCTTCACGCCTCGGGCCTCCGCCTCCCCATCATCCTGCTCTTCAGAGGCCGAGCCTCTGGGCCCGTCCCAGGCTGGGAAAGCCAGGCAGCCCAGGGAGGCCGGCGCAGGGGGGCTGGCCCAGGGAGGCCGGCAAGGGCAGTCCCCAGGACCCCCCAGCGGCCCCTGCCCTGGCCCTGCGGGGCCTCGCTTCCGTTCCCCATGGTGAAGGCACAACACGGGGGCTGGAAACCCGCGGAGGCTGGGACTTAAACCAGGCCAGCTCTGCCCTGGAGCCATAGCTGCCCTTTGCAGCCCCAGCCAGCCCGATGACGAGGTGGGGACAGCCAGGGCCTGCGGGGGCGAGGCGCCCTGGCGGGGTGGGGGGGAGGGCACTAGGCCTGGCTCCCAGGTGCTCAGCCCCCACAGGCCTCCTCCTCTAGGGAGCCCCAGAGGCGAGGCCCCGTGGGACTCCACCTGGAGCCCTGCGGCTGGCCCCTCCCAAGGCGGCTCCCACCCAGGGGGTCCACGCCCACCCACATGGATGAGGAAACTCCAGAGAACAGGCGAGGCTGTGCCCAGGGCAGTGCCGCCCAAAGAGGCCAAGTGGGAACGCCTGGGTCCCTGGAAAGAACAGCACCTCGGGAGGGGACAAACAGGAAGGGAGTGGCCAGGCCGCGGGAGGAGGAGACCAGGCCCGGCCTGCGATTGGCCTGCCAGGCACTCAGGAAAACTGGCTTTCCAAAGCCAAGTGCCAAACAATCAGGAGGCTGGGGACAAGCCGTGGGGGGCCTGTCCTCTGGCTAACTGCTACAGAGGACCCAACAAAGGACGCCGTGGGGTGGGCACATCTGCCCGGCCCTCCACCACCTGAGTCTACCTCCCACTGGGGTGGGAGGCCAAGAATGGACTCTGACCTGTCCACTCCAGGAGGCTGTGGTGGCCTTTGGGATTCTCCCTGTAGGCAGGGCCCAGGGGACACCTGGTTTTCCAAGAGCAAAATGAATAAAGCAAGTCTGGAGACCCCATGTGACTGGGCTGCTGTCACTGGCTCCAGGCCCCGGGGGGTGTGTGTGAGAAAGATGGACAGACGGACCCAGGGACCTGAGGGAGGGAAGGAAGCCAGCCAAGAGCCGTGTTCCGTGTGACCCAGGGTGAGTGCCTGAATCTGCCCTGTCACCTCACCTCTGAAGAGGGCCAGGAGGCAGGGGGGCACAACCTCTCTGGGCTCTGGGGACCCCGTGACTGCCTCAGAGAGGGTCTGGACACAGGAGGCACCTGTTGCTGCATCTGGACCTCAAGGGCTCTCCAGGCAGCAGGAGCTGTTTTCTGCCCTTTCAACAGTTAGATCATCTCGTTTCTGAACGACCCTGTAAGGTGTCCTCTGTTCATCCTTATTTTATAAATTGAAGCTCAGAGAGATGAAGCAACTTGCCCAAGGTTGCACAGCTAGCAAAAGGCAAGGTTTGAATCCAAGAAACAGACTTCCGTGTTTGGGTGTCGCCCAGAACTCCTTGCCCTGTGGCTGAGGTAGCTCTGTGACACTGTGGGTGTTCCTGCCCTTGGGGATCCCAGGAGCACCCTGACACTGGCCGGGACTTGCAACTGATGGCCTCTCTCATCAACAGCAGGGATGGGACCATCATTTTCATTCAAAACTGGACAAACTGAAGACCACCCAAACAGGGCCAGTGACTTGCCCTAGGCCCCCTGGTTTGGGGGCAGCTAACCTGGAAATGGCACTGAGGATTCCTGAGCCCAAGCCCGGCTTCCCACACCTGCTCCCCCCTACAGGCTCTCGGAAGGCGCGTCAGCAGGCCTGGGGTGGCGGGGTGGCCAGCGCTGGCCACGCTCATCCCCCTTCCAAGCACGGTGCCGGCCCCCGGCTGCCTGCTCTCTGCGGCACTGCAGGCCGTGTTTACGACGGTTTTATAACCCTAATGCCGCTCATTTATAAAGCGGCGCAGATGCGATGGAGGAAGCAAACATTAGACATCCATTAGCGCAGGGCCGCGCCCGCAGCCCCGCCCCGCCCCGCGCTCTGCCCGGCGCTGGCGCAGACATTCATCTCTGGCTTGGGAAGGGACACAGCCCGAGCTCTGCCTGGTGGCACAGGATGGCTCAGTATGGAGCTGGCTCCCCCTTGCCCACATCCCCACGGTCCAGGGGACAGAGAGGCAGGTGCGGACAGGAGGCCAGGGAAAAGAACCAAAGGACACCCAAGATTTAACGCCAGGGGAGCCTGCGGGGACGCGCTGGCTGGCACACAGTAGGTACGCAGCTGGTGGAAATCAAGCAGAGGCAAATGTGGAGGAGGGTGCCCCGCTGCGTAGGGCTGAGCTGGCCTCTGCCCTTCCTTCTCCTGGGCCCTGTGGCTGAGGGAGGCTCGGCCAGTGGTCCAGCGGTGACCTAAGCCAGGCCCCGTGGTGCCAGGGGGGAGAGTAAAGGTGCCCAGGGGCCTGTGGGCCCTATTCTGCTGGGCACCATTCAGAGGACACGTCCTGTCCCCTCGGCGCATCCCACGACAGCCCTACATGGATCGGAAGTTTTTGTCTTTAGTATCTCAATAATTTTTTACGGCATTTCCAGGTCCCAGAGAAAGTCCCCAAAGCTGGAAACTGATTAAGTAGCTACATCCCAACAGAAGTCTTTATATCCTAAACTCTAAGTAGCCTTTTGGAAAATGCTTAAATTGAGACAGAAACAGAATGTTTTCGCCCCATTCCTAAGTAGTCACAATGACATGCTGACGGGGATGTAGGCACCCACTGGGCACAGTGCCACCTCCCAACCACAGAAGCAGAGTGGACACCACCACCCCTACGACTTGGGTACTCCAAAGGGCCCAAAGCTCGGCTTTGCAAAATACTGTGCCAAATCCAGGAGAGCAGTGACGTAATGCTGAAACTTGGAGCCACCTTCAGAGGTCGTTGCTGCAGTGTCCAACAGTGTCCCTTGGAGTGTGGAAATACCCTGTGGCACCCTGGGGTGCCGTGGCATACAGTTTGGGAATCAGAATCCTGCGGGTACGGCACTGTGATCATCCCGTCTTACAGACGGGGAAACTGAGACCAAAGTGTCTAAGTCATAGGTTGGGGGCTATGACACTGGCAAGAACAGAGCTGGGGTCAGATTCAGGGAACCCGTCTTCTACACTCCACTGGGTGGAAATTGGCACTTGTGTGCACTACAGCTTATGTGCTGTGTGCCTACGTACCCGTGTGCAGGGGCTTCAGATACTCTACCTCCTCCCAGTCCTCAACGTGGGGATTATGTGCCCATTTTACAGAGGAAGGCACAGGCATCGAGGGACTTCAAGGGTCCCCTGGCAGTGGGACCAGTTCCTAATAACAGCTCACTTGGGCCTACGTTGCAAACACCCCTTGCCGTTAAAGCCACCCGTGGGCTCGGAGCCACACGTGCTTGATCCCACCTCCTGGCTTCCCCACACCTCTGCGCATCTTTACTAAGGGCGCCTCCAGGAGCCGACCCAGCCCCTGCCAGGAGGGACATTTCCCACATACAGCGTGCGGCTGTGTGTGTCTCCGCGTGTGTCCTAATAGCAGTCCCAGACATAGTGACAGACGGTGAAACACAGGCAACCCAGCCCTGAAGGACGGAGCCCCAGCCTGCATCTCAGGGGACTGACACTGCCACGTGGCCTTTCCCTCTAAGGCCACCACCTTAAAACGAGGAGGCGGGCCAAGTCACTGCCTCAAGGCCCCCTCTGGCTCTTACGCTCCGAGCTCTTCAGACCCCACGTGGGGTCTCTGTTCCCATGGGAGAGCATCCTCCTTCACAAAGCACGTGTGCCCAAGGTCGGGCGTCTTTCCTGCCATCGCCACTCCTGCGTGGCTCACCAGCCCAGCAGGCTGGCTGGTCCGGAGGGGGCTGTGGGTGGCCCTGGTAGGCGGATGAGAGGCATTTGCAGCAGACCCTCCAGCCACGCCCCACCGCCTCCCAAGCCTCAGATCAACATGAGCACCAGGGCCTCTGGGTGCTGCCTCCACTGGGGCCGTTTGAACCTGCCCTCCTACTCACCTGTACACCTGCCTGTGTCCACAGAGGTGACTTAAAGGGTCAGTTCGTCCAACATCCCTGCCAAGCCCCCATCCAACTTTAACTGGCACACCCCCGGGGCTGGGCACGCGCTGCTGCCCTTCTCAGCCAGGTCTCCTCTGGTCGGACCCACCAGTTGGAAAAGTCTTCCTCGCTATGGCTGCAACCAGCCACTGCGACCTCTAACCTTCGAGGTCACACTGACCTGCACATCCTCTTGCCTGTGACAGTGCCCAGTGTCTGGGGGAGTAGCTGGCCCTCCCTGACCTGCCCATCTTCTTCTGAACATATGACAGTTTTGCACGCCCACTCTATCCTGGCTGCCTCATGGTCAAGGTCCCTGACTGGGGAGGGGAGGTGCCAGGATGCATCTGGCTGTCACCGTCTGCTTCTGGCAAGAGCATTTGGAATGGGGAGTTCAAAGGCTCCTTAACGATTCTGGTAGCTGCTCTTGGAGCGCAGGGACATACCACAGCCTTCTTGGTATCCCCATGAAGTCCAGGTCAGGGTACCTGTCTGGAGGGACGGTGGAGCTGGCAATCATGAAGGACAGGGCTTCTTCCCAGGGGCTGGCCTGAGCCACGCTCACAAGCCCCTAGGGCACGCAGGCTGAGGACACATGTCCCTTGGTCTGCTATCACCTGAGCCCCCAGAACCCTGTATTCTACCTGCTCAGAGAGGGAAAGTGACTAACGTGACATCACACAGGAAATGAATGGTTCAGTGCCAGAACCCAGTTTCTGATTTGGGGTTGAGTTAGGAAGATCAGGTCCAAAAGTAAGTACAGTCACAGTGGGACAGGGGACAAACGCTTTGGCTCTTTCCATTCCAGGTCCATCTCTGATCGGCCCTGATGTCTAGGGCAGAGGCCTCACTGCGAGGCAGCAATTGTGGGACAGGGAGGGCTTGGCTGGACACCCCCATGGCTGGCTTTTGTCCATGGTCCCCCAGGCTCAGCACTGGGGGGAGCAACCTGGGGCTGAGCAGGACAGGGAGGGGAGAAGGGGGCCAGGCGGGGGGTGAGAAGAGAGAGACACCCCCGCTGGGCACATTTATCACGGGCAATCACAGTGTTTCTGGAGCCCCTGGACACCGGCTAATGCTCCGCAGACCTGACCTCCCACTGCATGGAAAATCTCCTCCATTCACCACGAGGCAGTTTGCGCAGTGGGGGTGCGGGGAGCTGGGGGAGAGGAGCCCGCTTATTATTATGTTTTAAAAACACACAACCCCACGCGGTCAGACCCCTCCCTGGACACAAAGCCCTTCCTCCATCTGGCCCTGGCTCCTGCGGCTGTGGGGTTCGGGCTGGGGCCCCCTCAGAGGCAGCTACAATGGCCGCTACTGGTGACAAATGGGGGCTGGCGAGCCTGGGGGGCTGAGTTTTCCCTAACAAAGAAGGCCCCTAGCACAGCCCTTTCCCACACCCTCCACAGACCGTCCATGCCCAGGACGTCACTTCCTGTGCAGGCTGCAGGAAGTGGCCCAGCCAATGTGGGCAGCTGGGGCAGGGGCGTGCATCCTGAAGGGGGGTCCAGACGCTCCTGGGAAGCTGCTCCCTCCCAGGACTAAGGGGCTAGTGAAGGCGTGGACGGGGCGCTGGGACTGGACTAGGCCACCCACTCACACTGGGCTACCTGACTCACGGTGGCAGCTGGTGAGACTGACCCCACGCTCTCCTTCTGACTCTCAGCCGGGCCTGGGCCCCTAGGGCCATTTTAAGGCCCAGGTCTGATGGGGTCCCCGCAGCTGGAGGCCTGGGCCCCGAGGAAAGGCTTTCTGTCCCCGTCCCCATCCCCTCCCAGGCGAGGAGCTCGGAGCCCTCTGGTCTGCCCCGCTCTGGATACTGACCACCCATCCCACACCTGGCACTAAGAACCTGGGCGGCACACATCGCCCACACCACAGGCTGCTCCATTGTACAGAGGGGGAAACTGAGGCTCGGGGGAGTCAGAGGCATGCTCAGTCAAGGTCACAACCACAAGAAAGCCAGCAGCTCTTGCCATGAAGCCATGATGGCCCCGAGGGACCAGCAGCTGCTCCCTGTCCTCCCAGGAGTTCCCAAGGGGAGGGGTCTCAGTTTCCTAATGACCCCCCACCTGTCCTCCCATCCTCTGTAGGCCTCACCCTCCCAAGGCCTGGACTGGTTGGGGGCACCCGTGCCCAAGAGGTCTGTAGGAGAGGCCTGGTGGCAGCCTGGCGCAGCCCCCCCAGGGAGCAGCTGGAGGAGGGGGACACTGGTTAGGCTCACCTGGGCCACAGGAGCCCATCCATTCTCTGGCATGCCACTGTCTGATGGAACCTCTCCTAAACATTGCCCTCTAGAAAAACTGGGCACTAGACTCCCTGGGGAGGAGAGGGGGACTTCATTTTTAAAATCCTTCCTTTGCCAGGTGGGTGCAGTGGCACATGCCTGTAATCCCAGCAGCTTGGGAGGCTGAGGCAGGAAGATCTCGAGTTCAAAGCCAGCCTCAGCAAAAAGCGAGGTCCTAGGCAACTCAGTGAGAGCCTGTCTCTAAATAAAATACAAAATAGGGCTGGGGATGTGGTTCAGTGGTCGAGTGCTCCTCAGCTCAATCCCCAGTACCGCTCCCCTCAAAATCCTTCTTTAGCTTCTAATAAAAACACCCCCCCCTTTCTGATTACAAAGAAAATACCCTGGTATTGTCATCAATTTAGAAAAGATAACCATGAAAATAAGTCACCCCACTCCCAGCGCAGTCGAATCAACACTGTGTGTTGATCCTGTGACTTCTTTCAGGTGCCCAGATATTATTATTTAAACGGGTTCCGACCGCGTACAGTTGTGTAGTCTACGATTTCTTCACTAAATTAATAGCTATCAACTAAGTTCATCTGTTAAACCGAGAGCAAGGTGCACGGGGATCTCGCTGTCCTGTGCTCTAGGGGTCCCTCCATCTCAAGGTCACATTCTGCCTGTCTCTCACACAGTGGCACACATGGGGGTGAAGGCCAGCTGGGCTGGCTGCTCCTGACCTGGCTCTGGGGTCACTGAGCTGCTGTGGCATGCAGAGCCGGCACGGGAACTGGCTGGGCAGTGACCTCACGGTGGCAGTTTGGGTGCTGGGCAAAGATTCCCTTTCTCCTGGCAGAGTCAGACCCCCATGGAATGTCCTCTGACCCAGCAGCTGTCCAGGGCCGGGCTGAGCAGGACAGTGGTTCTGCCCCCTCTCCACACCACCCTGGGAAGCCCAGGGTCAGCCTGCCCGTGAGTGTCCTGGGCACGAGCCCTGGGAAGGAGACCCTTCCTTGCAGAGGGAGGTGACCTCCAGCACGTCGCCCGGTGGAGGAACACTGCTCTCCTTGCCCACTGCACCAGGCCCTGGGCTGCAGGGTCCTCAGACCCGAGTCCAGCGCCTTTGCTTCAGATGGGGGTCCTGAGGCCGGGGAGGGTTAACAACTGCTCCAAGGCAAACAGCCGGCCTGCGGCATCACATGGGCATGAAGGGAGAGAGACAGAGGCGCCCCGACCCCAGCCTTCGCCCACCTGTGGAAAGTGGCGTGGGAGAGAGGGGGACCAGTGGGGCAAGACGGGCAGAGGCAGAAATGGAGTCACAGGAGAGGGGCAGAGAAAGAGACCCTGAGAGAGGCCGGCAGGGGCAGGGAGTGGGAGGGGCCTGCGGAGCTGGGGAGCAGCCTCTCTTCCCACTTTTCTGAACCCGAATCCATGGCTTCCTAATCGGGCCCCAGGGTGGAAAGAAGAGGGCAGACCTCTCTGGTGTCTCTCCACAAGGTGAGAACTGGGCTGCATGGGGCCTAGGAGCACCTGAGACCAGAGGAGAGGAGTAACTTGCCTCAGGTCACACAGCAAGTTGGAGGCAAAGCTGGACTGGGCGGTGGCCACCCCGGAACCCAGTCTCTCTCTGATCCCACGGTGGGGAAGACCCTGGCCCTGGGTGTGGGTGATCGGCTAAGTCTTTGGCTGATGGGGATGAGGAGGCGGTAGCACTGGCCAAGGGGAAGGCCCCTGTGGCTGTGGAGATGCCTCAGGAGGGACATTTCCTGAGGGCCCTGCTCCACCAAGCCCACAGTGGGACCCAGAGCAACGTCCACACCAGTGCTCAGTCGGCCTCCAGCCCAACTCCGCGGTCACGGGCGGTCCCTCTGCCTGCCGGCCACCACCCTCGACAATTGGTGCAGCTCCGTCTCAGTGCCCTCCCGGGTGGCAGCCGGGCGCCCTCCTCTGGCTTCCACAGCTACCAGCTGGGATTCCTTGTTCAGGCCCCCCTCATCCCACACTCTGCCACCTGAATCGCACTGCTCTGTCATGACGAACTTGGGGACACCACTTCCCTCTGGGCCTCAAATTTTGGGGGGATAGGGTATCAGGGACTGAACCCAGGGGTGCTTAACCTCTGAGCCACACCCCAGCCCTTTTAAATATTTTATTTAGAGACAGGGTCTCGCTGAGTTGCTTAGTGCCTCGCTAAGTTGCTGAGGCTGGCCTTGAACCTGTGAACCTCCTGCCTCAGCCTCCTGAGCTGCTGGGATTACAAGTGTGAGCCACCGAGTCTGGCTGGGCCTCAGTCTTCTTGGGGAAATGGGACCATTTCTACTTGCTTTGCTTCTCAGGGCTGTTGGGCACATCAAGGTCACAAGTATGGAGGTATTTCGCCAGCTGGGCAGCCCCGTGCCTGCACTGGTTTTCATGATGGCTTCTTGTGGTGAGAACTCGTGGGCGTGCCCTCGGGGTGCAGGGTGCAGCCTGCCATCTTGACCAGCGGCTCCCTGCCCCCACCCTGCGCTCTCAGCTGGCCACCCCGGGAGGACAGGAGCTGCAGAGGCTGATGCAAGCCGGGAGGAGGGAAGGAAACAGACTCGCGTGGGGGGACAGCCCCGGGGGACGGCCGCTGCCCTGCCCCCGGCTTGTTTGCACCTGCTGATGTAACCAGCAGGCCTGCTTGGCTCAGGGAGGCTCACTCACCCCCAAGCCGGCAGCCAGAGGCAGGCAGGGCAGGGGGCGGTGTGCAGGAGGCAGGGGGGGCCCAGGCTGGCACTGCACGAGGTCATCCAAAGAGCAGGACCCTGAGGCCAGTGGGAACCATCCTCAGGGCTGTCCCTGGCTCTGAGCCTGGGACCTAACAGGCCCTCAGGTGTCGGTTCCTTCCATGGATTTCTTGAGGGGGATAAGGAAACCTGGGGGGGGGTGAAAGCTGGATCCTCCAGAGGAAAACCCCAGCGTGGCCCTGAGTCAGCCGCCAGTTCACTGGGAGCCGTGGGCCAGTGCCTGACTCCTGGGCCTTGGTTCACTTGTCTATAGATCTTCGTGGTGCTCAACAACTAAGCATGTCCCCAGGCCCCTTTGTTTTCTATTTTGAGACAGGGTCTTGCTAAGTTGCTTAGGGCCTCACTAAGATGGCCTCCAACCTGTGATCCTCCTGCCTCAGCCTCCCGAGATTCTGGGATTACAGGCATGTGCCACCACACTGGCCCACTTATCTTTAGAATGGGCATGATGTCACTGTGCCCACCTCAGAGACATATGAGGACAGAAGTGTGAAAGGGTGACATGACACTAAGGTATGTAGAGGGCTTGAGGGACTCAGGAACAGCTTGAGAGTAGGAGTGGGTACTCACTAGGAGCCTGGGACTCTCTGAGGCTGGACAGGGGAGGTAGGGCCCAGCAGCCATGCTCTCTGCCTGGCCGGGTTCCAGGTCTCCCCTTTGGGGAGGAAACCTTGGAAGAGGAGCACGTGGCTCCCCAGAGGCCTCCAAGGAGCCATGGAAAACAGGCAGGAGGCGGGGGTGTCGCTGCGTGGCAGAGCACCTGCCTTGACTAGCTCGTACACACACACACACACACACACCACACCCCACACACACCACACACCCCCCCCCACACACACACACAGACACCCACACCCCCACCACACACCACACACACACATCACACCCCACACACACCCACACCCCCACCACACACCACACACACATGCACACACACACACCACACACCACACACCACACACACACCACACACACACCCACACCCCCACCACACACCATACACACATGCACACACACCACACCCCCTCCACACACACACTACACAGCACACACCACACCCCCTCACATCCCCCCCACACACACCACACCCACCCACACCACACACACACACAGATAAAACAACAGAGGAAGACTGAGAAGACGGCTCCTGGAAAGCCCAGGGCCTGGGGAGTGGGAGCCCGGGTCCGTGGCGCCCACGCCTCCCACCTCCAGTTGCCGGGGTCGGCCTCTGGGGTGCCCCCTCTGGCTCTCCAGGCCCCGGGGCTGGTTCTCAGTCAAGCCTCTCGCTTGGCGTCCAAGCTCCCGAGACCGCCAGCCTCTCCGACCACCACAGGCCCGCTGGGAGGAGGCGTCCCGCTCAGCTGTCCCCCGCCCTCTTCGCTGGGGGAAGAGCCCCTGTGCTCCCTGCCCGCCTTGCCCAGTTCCGCCGGGCTGCCCCGAGGGAGGCTGGATTACTGGGGCTCTCAGGCCACGAAGATGCCCCCTTTCTTTAGCCGTCCCCGGGGCTGGCTGGTTGGCAGTGCTGGCCAGACCCAGGCTCTGTGCCAGGACTCCAGCACAGGATCCAGTGGAATCTGCCCAACGACCCCGTGGGCGCACGCTCCTACCCGTGTCCCCAGCGTGGCGGGTGAGAGAACGGCAGCAGGGCTGGTCAAGACGGTGCCTAAAATCAGGGCAGGGAGGAAGGCTTGCAGCGTGGAATCGGGGTCTCTCTGACCCATGTTCTTTAACCCCTCTGCAGTGGTACCCAACAGGGCTGTGGGCTCCCCGCCCCGGCTGGGACTCAGGGGTGCGCTGGGCCTGAGAACGTGCGTTCCCCCTCCGTCCCCGGGGGCCTGGGTGCCCACCAGGGCGCTGAGCGCAGGCAGCTCCCCCTCGGCCCTGGAGACTTCTCCCAGGGACTGAAGGAATCACAGGTGGCTGGTGGAGCCGGTCAGGACCCAGGTGTGGTAACGCAGGTGATAATGACAGCTATCCTGTGTTCTCACCTGGGCCTCCGGCTCATCTGCCAGCAGGGGACCACACTGTGGTGTTTCTAGCGGGGACCAAGCGCGATCACACACGTGAAGGGCCAGGGCAGTGCCCGGCGCGTCAGAAGCCACGCCGCCGTGATACAATGACCAAGGTTTATATCTACCCCTGCGCATCATCTCACCCCAGGACCCTGTGACACGGGCATCAGCCACCGCTACTGTTTACCTAAAGTCACCCAAAGTCACGTGGTTACTAGGTGGCAGAGGAGAGAATCTAAGCCGGTTTCGACCCCACTGGCAAGAACAGCCCTGGCAGAGGTGCCCCTCGGCCCGCCTCCCCGGGGAGGGTGGGTGCTGTTTTCTTTTATTTCCTGCCACCTTTCCAGTGCACCCCACTCCCAGGTCACCCAGGGCGTCATCAATGTCACCCGTGAGGGGAGCACATCTGAAGTGGGGGAACCTGAGGCTGGCAGCCACCACCCTTGGTGGTCCTGGACGCCAGCTTCCCTCCCTGGCTGTGTTCCCTGGGCACCGTACTGGGCATCCACCGGAGGGGGGTAGCTGGCTCAGCTTTTGACCCCCAGGTCACCAGCGTCTCCTGAGAGCCCTGCCCCCAGGCTCCTGGGATCCCAAATTCAAAACAATAGCAGCTCCAGGTTGCCCTGATGAAAGGGTTTCCAGGTGGCTAATTTTAGCTGAGGGACAGATATTTTCCCAGCCAGCGGCACCTCACTGGACAAATGGCCTGGGGTTTCCTCCCTGATTGTTCTCAGCTGGGGGCTGGGGGCTGGCTCCAGCTCAGAACAATTCCCTTTGTGTCTGCTTCCGGGTGGCCCTTACTCACAGAAAAGGAGACACCCTTAGGTTCTCAGCCCCCAGCTCCCCGCCCCCCACCCGGCCTGGGTCCTCCTCGCTCCACAGTCAGGGGCCTCCCCCCAAAGTGGCTCTGTTGGTTATAGGATTTGCAGTCTCCTCAAATCCTCAGGATTGGGGCAGAGAGGAAGGAAGGGCTCCTGGCCTCAAGACGCCTCCTTGTGGACAGATGGGAAAGCTGTGGCCCAGAGATGGTGTGATTGGCCTAAGGCCACACAGCACTCTGGCAGAGCACTCTTGGACTGTGTGACATGCAGAACTCCTACTGCTCCCACCCAGCACAGGGACACCTGGGAGGATACCTGGGTCCTGACAGGCTCTGGCCCAGGCTGCGAGCCTCCCATGGACACACCTGGAATCTCAGAAGACCTAACACCTGTGTGGGCACCGCACAGTCCAACAGGGCTCCGGGCAGGGTCCTGCAGCCCCTGCTGTGCTAAGCCCAGCAGGCCCCAGCGGGGTGACTAGGGTGACGGGGAGGGGGGGCACTCAAGGCAGGGGTAGTGGCCCTCTGCCACCCAGGGTGCGTGCCTTCACGTGTTTTTACCCGGGCTTTCTGCCTGGACTCCATCACTGAGTGCCTAATGTTGAGCCCCCAGGGCCAGCTGTGCACACAGTAGATGCTTAATGAATGCTTCTTGAGTGATGAGTGTCCCTCCTGAGTTCCTCTGTGTCCTCTTCTCCCTGAGCAGTGGCCTCAAATCTTCCCTTGCCATGGAAGCCCGAGAAATGAGGCCCTTGAGGAAGACCCCAAGGCCCAGGGTGGCCTCCACCCCCAGCTCTGCCCCTGCTCCCCCCCAGCTCAGGGGCCCTCCCTGCCTCCACAGGCCTCCTCTGTAGCCTCCCTGAGCCGAGACCCAGCACGCTATAATTAGAGTCCTCCTTCCAGGCCCTGGTAATGAGGGGGTGTCGGGTGCCAGCCGTAATTACAGCCTGGTTAAAATGAACAGGAGCCGCCTCCCGCCAAATTACAGGGTCTGCAGCCGGACTCCCTCCTGCCCGCTCCCTTTTTATGGGGCTGGTTAAAAGAGGGACCGGAGTCGATGGGGAACCAGCTCGGGCCGGGGCTGCGGTCTTGGGAGAGTCGGGAGCTGGCAGTTTGGGCCTGTGCTGCTTTGAAGCCACCTTCCCACCTCCGCTGGCCTCACCCTGTCAAAATTCCCACAGCCTTCCCGCGGGAGCCCCCAGCGAGGGGCTGTGTCTGTTCCCGGCCCGGGTCACGGACTTTACGGTGGATGGGCACAGCAACCCACAAGACAGGTCCCCACCCCGTCTTACCCGCCCAGGTTCAGTGCTGCAGTAACTCGCCCTGAAGCGCACAGTGGGTGAGGGACACGTCAGTGCTCCTGCCAGGCCCCCGCGGGGGAAGATTCTGGAGCGTGGGTACCCTGCATGCTGTGCCCCACTGCAGTGCCCGGGCCTCCCATTCATCCTGAGAGGGATGCAGTTGGCAGGCTGTGGCCCGAGAGGCCCAGCGGGGTCACCCTTCCCTTTTAGGATCAAGAGCTCGGACTGGGTGCAGCTTAGTGGGGGCCCTTGCCTAGTTAGAGGCCCTGGGCTCCTCCAGCTCTCCAATGCCACCTCAGGATCCACGGAGGCCGAGCTGCCGCCCGGGGGGCCTTTTCCACCCCAAGCCGGGCCTTGGCTCACAGCTCGGGGTGCCAGGGCGTGAAGGGCTACGCAGAGCACTGAGGCCAGGCTCTCCTGCCCGGCACCCCCAGGCTGGGGCGGCACGGCCGAGCCATGGTGGGGACAGGACAGAGGACTCTACAGGGCCGTGTGGGTCAACGTGATGGAGAAGGGATTCTCCCATCCCTGGCCTGGCTGGTCCCCGTCCCCCAGGGAATGGCGACCTCTCCCCATGGCCGCCAATGCCTGGCAGCCCTCCCTGCCTCTTGGCCGGCTTTCCTCCCAGCTGGAAGGACGGCTCCTGCCACCCACTGCCCACTCGCCACGACCGGCCCGGGGTGACTCAGTCTCCCAGTTGCCGCCTGCTCCTCCTCCCCCTCCCCTCCTTGGCGCTCTCCGGGCCTCAATAGCGCCTTTGATCCCAGCTCTCAAGGCCCCTGAACAAGGGCAGCCTGTCGCCTCAGCAAGGTGCCAGGGACAGAGCTGTGACGAGGACAGGGTGGGCACGGCCCCCGTCACCAGGACGGCCCAGGTGCGACACCCAGAGGTGCCCCGTTTGGAAGGCCCGAGACTCTGGGGAGGCCCCTGGCTCACTTGGCTCTTCCGGCCAGGACCTGAGGGCATCTGCAGAAGGACACCTTAATTAGGAAAGAGGGCGGCTGGCCAAGGGGCTGGACACACCCACGCCACCAGGGCCCTCTGCACGCCCAGCCCGGGCCGGGCCCTCTTGCCTGCTCCTGCGGCTCCACCTTGGGTCTTGGGAGGCCCCCCTGCAGCAGCCCTGCTCGCCCACCTGGCGGGAGGCCCCTGTGGAGAAGTCACTGTGGGCAGGGGCAGAAGCAGTGGCCACCCTGTGCTGAGTCAGAGAGGGGAATGGGCACCGTGTGGCCACCCTGTAGACCCCAGCGCTGTCCACCAGAAGGAGCAATGGCCAGAGGCCTGCCTGGCTCCCCCAGCTCCGGCTCAGACTGCTCGGTCCCAGGAGATGTCCCCAGCAGGCCACCCTCGCACTCCCACATGAGGAGGGCAGACCCAAAGCTGCCCTGGGCTGTCTGCCCCCGAACACGTCAGGAGGGAGCTGGGGCCTGGCTGGGAGTTGGCCACCGCACTGTGCTCCACCCTCCTCCCTGTGTGTCCCCAGGCAGGTCACAGGGCTCTGTGCCCTAATTTCCTCCTCTACAAAATGAGGTGACCCAGTGTCTCCCAGGCTCGTTGTTAAGGTAAACAGAATCACAGGGTGAAGGTCGTCAGTACAGGGTCTGCCCAGGCACTCAGGAAGCTCAACTTAGTTCAGGTTCAAGTTCTCTCCACAGACTTCTGTTTTTGTTTGTTTGTTTGTTTTTTGATACCAGGGACTAAACTCAGGGGCACCACTGAGCCACATCCCCAGCCCTATTTGTATTTTATTTAGAGACAGGGTCTCACTGAGTTGCTTAGGGCCTCTCTAAGTTGCTGGGGCTGGCTTTGAACTCATGATCCTCCTGTCTCAGTCTCCCGAGCCACAGGATTACAGGTGTGTGCCACGGGCTGGCTCTTCTTCGACTTCTAATGCTGTGTGATCCTGGGCCAGCCACTTTACCTCTCTGAGCTCCACTTTCTTAATCTTTGGATATACACTTCTTATGGATACAAAAGTGCTTATATAAAGGGCTTTACAAACTATAAAGGGCTGTCATTACTCCTTTTCTGATGAACACTTCACCTCCCTCCACCCTGCCTGTGAGGGAAGGCTGGGCCATTTCTACTCTGGCTCACTCTAGGGGATTCTGGTGACACCTGGCTCACATGGCCACATATGGGCTGCCCACCCTAAGCTCAGCTCCTCCTGGACAGGGAGGTGACATCCTTGGGCAAGAGGAAGAAGTGGGGCTTGGGTGCTGGCTTGGAGGAGCACCTTCAGCTACCAGGAGGATGACCCACCAGGCGGGGCCCCACCCCTTGAGAAAGGGCGATGTTTCGGGCGGGGGTGGGGACACCTCAGTGGCCCGGGGGCAGGCAGGCCTGGGCAGGAGCTGCCTGGGCACAGCCATCCTTGCTTCTTTGCCCTCCCCTGAAGAATCCCAGAGGCGTTCCTTGGGAGGCCCCAGGCGGTGTGACTCTGGACAGGGCCCCTCCCCTCTGGGCCTCCTTCACACGTGGCTTGTCCTGCTGCTCTGGGCTGCTCTGAGCAGAGGGTCCAGGACTGGCCCAGGGCAGCAGGCCCCGCTCACGGCTCAGAGCAGGCCAGGCCACCTGGAAGACCTGCAGGCTGGGTGAGGAGGGTGGGGTGGTCTCAAAACCCCCCAAAACCAGGACCCTCAAAACAAGAATGGGGAGCGGGCGCGGTGGTGTACCCCTGAAACCCCCACGAATCAGAGGCCGAGGCCGAAGGATCACAAGTTGGATGCCGGTCTCGGTGGTTAAATGCCCCTGGGTTCAATCCCTGGTACAAACACACACACACACACACACACACCCCCCAAGAACGAGTGGCAGCACCAGGCCTTCCCCAGGCTCCCTGACCTGCAAGCTGTCTCCTGCCACCCTGGCTGCCCAGCATGTGGTCACCGGCAAGATGAAGCCACATAGGTTCCTCCAGCCCAGGCCGAGAGGAGGCAGCCCCGGCTCTGCCCTGTGCAGGACTGAGGACACCCATATCGCCGGGAGACTGAGGGCCGGCTCTCGGTGGAAAGGCCCGACACGCTCAGGACAGAACCTCCACATGGACAGGTGGCTTCGCCCCTCTGGGCCTCAGTTTTGTTTCCTTTGGGTACCAGGGATTGAACCGGGGTGCTGAACCACTGAGCCGCACTCCCAGCCCTTCTTTTGTGTGTGTTTTATTTGGAGACAGGGTCTCACGGAGTTGCTTAGCACCTCACGGTTGCTGAGGCTGACTCTGAACTCAAGAGCCTTCTGTCTCAGCCGCCCGAGCTGCTGTGCCCGGCTGGGCCTCAGTTTCTTTACTTGTGAAATGCAGCTAAAGGGGGAGGGGGAAGGAAGGGTGTGACAGGCTGCGGAGTCTTACTTCAGCAGCTGCACAAAGGAAACTCTCACAATGGTTCTCGGTGATGGCATGCTTTCCTTGGGAGTGCTGTCCAAGTCTCCTGCCTCAGTTTCCTCATCTGTGAAGTGGGTATCAGAATATCGCCTACTCCATGAGAACACTGGCCTGGCTCCCAGCCTTGGCAGGCACTGAGTATTTGTTGGAGTCACTGAGACCAGGTGACCTGGCGGAGTCTCCTGCACACCTGGCCACAGCCTGCCCATTTCCAGGGAGAGACCCAGCCTCCTCTCTGCCCTGCAACAGGCTCCTTGTTGTCAGGCCCCAGATGGCTGCAGGGCCCCAGCCAGGGACAGCACCTTCCACACCCACACGGCACCCCGAACAGCACCTGGCATGAGGAGGAGGAGCGGGCACCCTTGCTTCTTCCCATTCCACCTTGGGGACTGTCACTGAGGGACTCACCCCTTAGGTGAATGGTCGGGAGGCCTGCAGGAGACAGGGCCGAGAGGTGCCAGGGGCCTTAGAATTGTAACTGAAGCCAACATATCCTCGCCGAGGCTCAGAGCTCTCTGCCCAGGCTTCCCAGTGCTCTCCGGGACCCTGCCCTGGGAGGTGGCACAGGGTCCACTTAACAGAGGAGAAAACCGAAGCTCAGGACAGGCGGGTGGGGCCGGCTGGCGCCCTCGCTGCCCGGGGCTGGCAAGCCGCCTGGTGGAGGCCATCGGAGAGAGCAAGCTGAGCCCCAGGGAGCTGGTGGCCCTTCGCCTGCGCGCCTCTGCGCTGGGAGGGGCACCCGACAGCAGGTGCTGGACCCGCTCCCAGGTCCTCCTGCCAGGCCGCCCAAAGCCTCCTCCTCAGAAGGCACCTTAGTCCCTGCCTCCCGCTTGGCCACCGCTCTCCTCTTTGACCTCCTAAGGCCTCCCTCTCTGCCCCACTGCTCTCCACGTTGCCTGGAATGTTCTTGTGACACCCCAGGGAAGTGAGGACCTGGGCTCTTGTCTCAGCTCAGTCATCAACATGCTGTGTGACCTTGGACAAGTCCCTGACCCTCTCTGGGACCTTAGTTTTCCATCCGTCATTGAAGGGTTGCACGAAAAGCTTAGATGTTCCATGAATATCAAAACCCCCTCACCAAGCACGGCTGGGCTGCCGCTGGGCAGCTGGGGCCTTGGGCTCCTGGCTCACCTCTTGGCTCCCCAGTGGGTCTCTGAAGAAGCTGGTCCAGGGACCGGGCTGCCAGGCACTGCCACCCTCTGGACTCCTGAGTAACCCGCCTGGGCTCCTTCTGTTCTCTCGGAGCCTTCTGTGCCTGTCTCTGGCCTCTGCCCAAGTTCCCTCCCTCCCCAGCCCACCCTCGCCTGGGGCTGGTGGTCCTCCCAACTGGCAGGACTAGTCCTCTCCGTGCAGTTTCCACCAGTCAGTAAGTACAGCAGGCCGGGGGGCGCACGGGGGACAAGTGGCCATAAATCACACAGCCTGCCCCCAGCGGGCTGCCAACAGCCCAGTGCGCCCAGAGTGCTGCTGGCTCAGCAGGTCCTCCCCTCCTGAGGAGCCAGCGGGCTGAGTGCTGGGTGGGGGGCAGTGGCTGGGAGTGTGACAGATGCAGCCACCCACCTGGCCACCTCTGGGCATGACAGGGTGACCACAGCATCCTGGCTCCCTTACAGCATCCCCTGGCTGTCCAGAGGAAGAAGCAGGGGCCATGGCAAGTTACTGAGACTTAGCCTCAGCCTCCTTATCTGGGAAATGGGTGGCTCACGGGAGATAACTTGGGACTCTGTCATCACCAACAAGGCCCAGTGCAGAGCCAGCCAGAAAGGCCCAAGACACCATGGCTAGCCTTGCCCAGGGGACTGGGCAGCGAGGGACCACGGATGTTTAAAGCCACATCTTTCACCCCTTACTTCCCCCTTGCCTAGCTAGACAGGAACAGTGCTTCTGTTTTGGGGTGGGAGGATCCCGGAAGAGCTGCTGGGAGTCAGACCCACCACGGGGAAGGGCGAGGACGCCAACCTGGTTAGCGGCTGGCGGGGCGCAGGCGCCTTGGGCTTCCTCCGTGAGAAAAGTTTGGTTAAAAAAATTAAGTGAGATCACAGGGGTGATATTAAAAGAGCAAATTACTGTAAAGGGCTTCCGCTCATTCCAGATCCGGCTGCAGATGGATGGCGCTAATTACCAAGGAGGAGGAGTGGCCTGCCCTGCCCGTGCAGCGGTCCCCGGGGTGGGGGGGACTCTGGCAGGGAAAACCCTGAGTTCCTTTGGTCTGCCATCCACATTCCTCCCCAGAACCTGGGCCGTGGGGAGGCGGGGAGGCCTGTGCTCTGCAGAAACCCTTCCTTCAGACCCGCTCCCAGGCTGGGACCCCTGAGAATGACAGCTTGGGGTGACTCCTGCTGCAAGTCCACAAAGCAACAGTACGAAGGTGGGCTTCTGTCTTTATTTCCTAACGTTGGTGTCCACTTCTAGGACGTTCCTTCTGGGAACTCCACTGCGCCCTGAGCAGGAGATGTCCACTGCAGTGTTATTTACCAGAGAGAAACACCCGAGCCCCGGCCACAGGCCAGGTAAAGGACACCCACAGGTGGGTCACCCTCAGTCAATGTGCCAATTAGGAAGTCACTAGTTACCCAGGCGAGGCTCCTGGGATAAAGGTGACTGAGGAGGTCACACCGTAAATGGAACCTGGACATGCCTGGGAGGAAATGTCGCCCTGTGCGCGCAGCAGCGGGGTCTGGTGGGATTGTGGGGGATTCTTTTCCAGACGCTTGTTTTCCATGTTTGGGGAACTACTGCAACATTATCTGGAATACAGAAGGCAACCAACTGACCACTCTCGGACCAGAAGTGAGGCGCAGAGAGCCAGGGCCGGTGCTGTCTCGAACAGCCCCAGGGACTCTGGCAAGTGACCCTCAGGCTGCGGCAGTGAGGTCCAGCCCCAGACAGAGCGGCTGGGGGTGGCGAGGCTCCTGCACCTGTTGCCACAGGAAGGCCTCCCTGGGGAGGCTCATTGTTCTTCGCCAGGAGGAAGGTGGGGGCAGGGCCAGCGGCTGGCTCCAAAGCCAGGAAATAAATCTTCCCCCAAACCCAGCATCTCCATTCAAGCCAGCTTATTGATGGGGACCCAGGGGGCCTGGGGACGGGGAGCAGCCTTTCCAGGACTCGTGAGAAAATCTCCCTGCTCTGGGCTCATGGCGTCTGGTGGACTCTGGGGACCCATCGCGGAGGTTTCCTCTGGCTGTTTCCTGGTATTGTCAGCCCCTTGCCCCCCACAGCAGCAGGACACCAGGCGCCCAAGGTCCCAGAGCCACCTTCTTTCTAGTCCTCCCTGGTCACCACAGACCACAGGAGCCCAGGCCTTGGTGTGGGGAGTGGGTCCAACAGCCATAGGCCATGTGGGATGTGACAAGCTGTGAGCAGGGGACGTCAGTTCACCAGGGAGCCCGGCCCCCTGGGCCCCCTGTGCTAGGGGTGGGAAGCCACGCGATCTGCATATAACCACATGAATTTGCATAGCCACCTGCTGCAGCAGGAAGAGCCCTGAACCAGAGTCAGACCCTGGAGTCAGTCCCCAAAGACTAACGTGACAGGATCTCCAACATCCCTGTCCTCCCTGGGCGTCAGCTCCATCTGCGGAACAAGGGACTGCTGATCTGCCAGTCTGGGCGTGATGGGGCATGGGTGGAGCTCATGTGATATGGTGGCAGGAAGAACACCCCTGACGATGGCTGGGAGGGGTCCCCAGGAAATCCAAGTGACACCCACTTAGGGTAGGTGGTCCCTGAACACTCCCTGGGAGACATGCAGGAGCCGGCCTCTCCAGCCTCCCGGCTTCCTGCCCCGTCCACCGTGGTGCCCACCTCCAGCCCCAGGCTGAGGGGCGGCGGGGAGGGCGACGCGCAGGCTGCTCCCCACCTCTCTCCCCCAGCAGCCCTGGGGAGGCCAGAAGCTCCTGGAAATGCTTTCAGCCGGGTGCCAGGGGGTGTGGCAGGGCCCCGGGGACGGAGGGGACTCAGGACACACACATAAACAGGCCACAGCACCACCACTGCTCCCAGCCCCTCAGTCTGCCCTCGGCCGCCCTGGCCCTCCCTGCAAGTCTGCCCATCCGCTCAGGCATGTCCAGGGCAACAGCTAGCGGAGGAGAACCTCATCCCCAGGGCCTCTGCTCTTGCTGCCCCTTGCGTCAGGATCCCCTGGGCATGGTGTCAGAGCTCCAGGTACTGCCAACCCCAGCAGGGCCTCGCAGGGGGTGGCCAGCAGGGCCGGGACAACCCAAGGGGCAAGGGGGCGGTGGGGTGACTTTAGTGACACTCCATCCTAGGGAGCGGGGCCTCTAGGGGTCCTGAGGCTGAAGTCCAGTGAGCGAGCCCGAGGGGGAGGGTAGAGGCCCAGGTGGCGGCCGGTAGGGGCTGGGGGTGGGTGGGGTGGGCAGGAGTAGGCTCTGAGCTTCACAGGAGCAGTGGCTCTGAGCTCACAGGAGGTCCTGGGGCCTGGTCACATCTTCTCCCCTCTTGTCCCTTGGGTTCTCCAGGAGACCTGTTCTCCCGCTGAGCCCCCAGCGGCTGCCCATGGAGAACAGTCTGCTGGGCTGTGAGCTGGGCCTGGCCAGCTCAGGGCTCCGGGGGTCACTTCCTTCCACCTCTGCAATGCACTTCCTGGCTGCCAGTGCCTCCCCTCTCCCTGCAGCTCAGGTCCTGTCTAACACGGGAAGTCTCAGGAGGGTCCAGCCTCAGCGAGTCACCTCCCAGAGCCTGTCTCCCTCACTCCAAAGAAGGACAAGCGCGCCCACCTAGGAGGGCTCTTCTGGGGTTACATTAGCCATGGATCCGTCAACCAACCCAGCACAGATCCCCGCCCATGATCAGAAGGGAAGACGACCAGCAGCTGTCACTGTCAGCAGCGCCCAAGTATCAGGGTAGAGTGCTCCTGAGCCAGGAGCGCTCTCAAGCCTCTGTGGCAGCAGTGGGCACAGGTGGACGCTGGCTGGCCTGATGGGTGGCAGATCAAGCCCTGCCCACCCAGGTACAGAGCCATAAAGTGAGCCAGCTCTGTGGCCTGCTGTTCTATCGCGGTTTCTGCTGCCCCAGACCCAAAGTGGTCCCGTTTGACAGATGAAAAACTGAGGCCAGGGGAGGGTAACAGATCAGCTTGAAGTCACACAGCGTGTGAGCAACTCTGAAGGGGCTAGACCCGGAAATATGAAACTCAAGATTTGGACACCACTGAAGAGTGTGTTCACACACACTCCTTTTCTTTTTTGAAGCACAGACATTTGAGGAAATGTTGTAATATAAAGAATACCAACTTTAATACTGGGATATTTTTTGCTGGGGGTGTGGAGGAAGGTACTACACAGCACCATTTAACCAAATGGTCACTCTGATACACTTCGAAGACACAAAGTCCTAGGAAAGTATGGTCCATTTGAGAGGACATCAAACGAGTGGCTTGACACATACATCACAACAACAACAACAAATTGAAGAAAAATAAATATCCCGCTCGATTCTTCCCTGCTGGTGCGGGGCAGCGCGCTGCAAGGCCCTGGAGGGTGGGAGTTGTTTCTTGATTCTTTCTTTCACCTGCTCAAGGTTGACTGCGTGGTCAGGTTCAGACGGGACGGAGCCCAGGGTCTGTGCAGGGACCGGGCACAGACTGCAGTTTTAATCACGGTGTCTGCGGGCGCGTGGGGAAGGGCCGGGAGACTGCTTTTAAAAGCAAACTTATTAAAGTGGAGGCCACCTTCCCAACACGGTTCTCATTTCCCACCGTGGGGCAAATGGAAAATCGCCCTGTAGGATGGAGGGTCAGCTGTGCTCTGTGACCTGCAAGTCTGAGTCCAGGGCAGCTGTCAGGAGAAAATCCAATTTGCCTTTAAATGTCATTTCAGAGAATTTCAAGCACACCAACTACTTATGGTATGAAAGGGGAAAGGGTACAAATCTAAAAGCTACACAAAGACTTAGGGAAGCCAGATGCCGTGGCGCACACAGGTAATCCCAGCGGCTTGGGAGGCTGAGGAAGGAGGATCACAAGTTCAGCCAGCCTCAGCAACTTAGCAAGACCCTAAGCAACTCAGCGAGACCCTGTCTCAAAATCAAATATTAAAAAGGGCTGGGGATGTGGCTCAGTGGTTAAGCAAACCTGGACTCAATCCCTGGTACCCACCCCTGCAAAAAAAAAAAAAAAAAAGACTTAGGAAAACTACAGTCATAGGGATGAGTCTCAGACAGACACATCATCAGTGACTTGTACAGGTTTTCTTGGGCTGTCCCTGGGTCCCACAGAACAACTGAGAAGGACAAGGCTCATCACATGTGTGGGCATATGCCTTCCAGTGAGTGTGAGTCCCACTTATTTTGCTCTCTGTGGTTTCAGTCACCACATTTGACTGAAAAACTATTAAATGGAAAATTCTAAAAATAAACACTTTGTAACTTTAAAATCACACTCTGTTCTGAGCAGCATGATGAAATTTCACACCCTCCCCCCTGGGGTGTGAATCATTCCTTTGTCCAGTGTATCCATGTTCTATATGCTACCTGCCCTTTTGTCACTCAAGGCCACCTTCCCAATAGGATTCTCATTTCCCATCATGGGGCAAATGGAAAATTGTCCTGTAAGATAGAGGGTCAGCTGTGCTCTGTGACCTGCAAGTCTGAAGTCCAGGGCGGCTGTCTCCTGCGCCCATATCCAATATCAGATTGGCTGCCATGGCGTCCATCACAGGGCTTGTGTTTGAGAAACTTGTATTTTACTGAATCGTGGCCCTGAAGCGCAGGAACAGTGATGCTGACAATGTGGAGATGACAAGGAGCCGTAAAGTGCTTCCTTGAGGTGAAAAGGTGGAAGTTTTCAACTTAGCAAGGAAAGAAAAAGAATCATTCGCTGAAGTTGCTAAGATCTATAAGAAGTCACTGCTGTTAATCTCTTAGGTGCCAAGTTTATGAATTACACTTTGCCACAGGGGTGTGTGTGTGTGTGTGTGTGTGTGTGTAACTGATGTTGACCTTTGCAAATGAGTCCAGATGTGACCCTGGAATTTTCAACACAAGACAGCCACCCTTGGGCTTTCTGAACATCCCCCGAGATGGCCACTGCTGCCCTCGGTTTGGAGGTGCAGGCCATTCAGGTCTGGGAGGCTGGGTTAGAGAAAGTCAGGGTCAGGCTGGGCCCTGAGAAGGTTCCGGACACCCCTGCCACCCCTGCAGGGCCACACCCCTGCCAGGCCAGATGGATGAGGAGGAGGCGGCTGAGGGAGAAGGGCACGGTGGGAATTCCCAAGATAGGGCCAGGTGAGCAGCCAAGCAGGGAGCATCCTGTTTGGGTCCAGCAGAATGGCCGGGGGCTTGGGGTTGCTCAGAGGAAGACCAGAGAACCAGGGGACAAATGTCCAGCCCACAGGTCCTGGGAGCAAGGCCATGGTAGGATGCCGTCAGCAGCCAGGTGGCTCAGGCCCAATAGGGCCCTACTCAGGAGCTGTGGGGTGCCTGCTGCCTGCTGCTGCAGCCGTCCCCCCACAGGACAGAGAGATGCCACCTGTGGCCCACACGCTGAGCACCTGGCTTCTGAGCATGGACATCTGCTTCCCACCCTATGCAGGCAGCAGAACCAGAGCCTGAGCCCAGCATGAGCAGAGGGAAATCCTGGCACGGGAATACAGAGGCCAGTGCCCTAGGAGGGGCCTCTCCAGAAGATTCCATCAGCCCTTCCCCACAACCCAACGCCTGCAGGCTTGACCCTCTGTGTAATGGACCACCCCTCAGCCGCAGGCCTGTGCTGCCCCCTGGACACCTGCCCCCTTCCCTCCTTGTTCTCTTGGGCTGTCGGGGAGATGAGGAGGGGGAGGAGGGGGCTGGGGACATGCCAGGGACTCTCCTGGAGTCAGGGATGACAGCTGGGAAGCCACATCCTCAGGGAGGGCTCCAGACTCAAAGGGCCTTGCCTGGAGGGCCAGGGTCCCATCTCAGTTGAATAAGCTCAGAAACACGCAGAGGGACATCACTCTGCCACCATTGTTCCCACCCCCTGGGAAGGCCTCAGCCCTTGCAAGCTGGTGTGGGGCAGTCGGGCCAAGATTTGGGGGGCAGCCAGGAACTGGCAATCCCAAATGGGCTCCCCTTGACAGCAGGGCCAGGTCAGGGCAGGAGCTCAGGCTGTGCCGGGTGCTGGTGCCAAGGCCTGGTGGGCAGCGCGCCCGAGATGCAGGGGGAGTGGCAGGTGGTGCCAGCCGGGGCACGTGAGCAGGATGGACATGTGGCCGGGCCATGTTCTCATGCTGGGTTCAAGCCCAGGGTCAGTGCAAGGAGGGACTGAACCCTTGGACACAGAATGGCCCACCTGGATGTCATTCAGAACCAATGCCCTCTGTGCCAGGAGCTATGTTGGGACCACCAGATGACAGGAGCATGGTGCGCGCCACGGGCCTCGGGGACGAGTGGGAGTGGAAGGACAGGACCGGCCAGGTGCGTGCTTTGCCTCTTTCTGTGCGTGTGAGAAGCTGTACCCACAGCCTTGTGGGTGCGGGTCAGTGTCCCCGGAAATCACAGACGTCCTCCTGTGTGACGGTGACGTGTACACGGTAGTTCTGGGTAAGGGTGTGAGCGCAAGAGGGACTTTAAACAAACGAACCCCAAAAGACCTCAGGCTGCAGAAAGAATGAGGAGCATCGAAGGCGGCGGATACAGTGGGTCTTCTGGGGACAGCCACACTAACTGTGTCCATTCTGCAGGATACATAAATGACTAATGTAAATTAAAGGATAATTGAAGCCCTTTAGGCCCAAATATTTAAATTATTTAACAGGAATAGGAGAGAGAGGGAGGGAGGGCTGAGTGTGACACCCAGAGAAAGCGCCAGCTCAGGGGCAGGCGAGGAAGGCCCCGCCCCCGCCCCTTGAAGGCCTCCTGCCGCCTCCCCCCCCTCCGGGCTCTGTCTGCATTCTCCCTCCTGGCTGGGCCCCGGAGGGCTTTCCTGCTGGGTAAGCACTGCTGAGCCAGGCAGGCTGCGGACCAGGGTGGGGCACCCAGGGTGGGGCGACTCGGTTGCCTTTCTGCTCCCTGAGGCGGGGCCCAGGAAGACCCCAGGAGCTGAGGGCTGGTGCCAGGGGGCCTGGGTGGCTCCGGGAGACACGTACCCCCTTCCCTGAGATACCCGGACCTGGCAAGGCAGTGCTAGAGATAAGGGGGGGGTCGCTAAGCCCACCCCCACCACGCAGGGAGGAAGAGAGGCCACCAGGAGGGGAATCAGCCACTAGCCAAGGGCACATGGGAGTCCCCAGCCTTTCTTCCTTCCCCTGAGGTCCTCAGATGGGTCCCCCAAGTCACTAGGAAGCCTTACTGGCCTGGTCCCCGCTCCAGGGCAAGCCCGGGGAGGGAGCAGGGCTCTCCCCTGGCCTCCGCCAACCTGCGGGCAGCCCGCAGCCTGGTTCTCGGGGTTCTGCAGCAAGAACTGGCCATGCAAAGGGCCCTGGGGGGGGGTCGCTGCTCATGTCCCCTGACCAGGGCCTGGGGACAGAAGGTAAGAAGGCCCAGACTCTGGCCCCTGAAACGGCCAGATTTGGCTGGGCTGGGCGGGAGGTCAGTGCGCACAGGGTCAGGTCTGGGAGCTCTGAGGCTGCGGCCTCGGGAGGACAGCACTGGCACTGCTGGGAGCCTCCATCAGGGCAGCCCTCAGTGGGCGGAAGGAAGAGCCAGGGCTGCAGGCCACCTCTCCTCTCCCGCGTGTCTGTGGAGGGGCGCCCTGGGGGCCGGCCAGGTGGACAGCACCTTCTCCGCGGCCCACCCTGCACATGCAGCTCTGGCCCGAGCCGCCTTCCCTGGTGTTCTGGAACATTCACTCTGCCATCGCTGTGACCTTCTGTCCTCAGATAAAGGCGGTGCCTTAGGAGCAGGGATGGACTTTTGCTATCTTTACTGTCTCAAGAAACCAGCGACGAGCTTCCTGAACAATCCTGCGGGGCCTGGACATGCCCCTGGTGGACAATCGTGGCCATCAACTTTGCCCTGGAATCTAGGCAAAGAGGCTTGGGGACGAACGCTCTGAGAGCAGGGGCAGGACCAGACGGGTCCCAGACGGCCTGCAGGGTGGGTCCTGGTCACACGGGGAAAAGGCAACGGAGCTCAGGGTCAGCCTTAACCATAGGATGGACACTCATGGCCTTTTCTCCCTCAGAGGAAGAGGGTGGGGTCCACGGGGGTGGCCACAGGAGGCTCTGGACAAACAGTGTCAGGAGGAGTCCCTCGCCCTCATCCTCCACCTCTCCTCAAGTTTGACACACTCTGTCCATCCAGCTGTCCACCTGTCCTTCCCTCCTCTCCTCCTTCCTGCCTCTGCCAGCCCGCCTCTCACTGGTCACCCATGCCCTGGTTATGATGGATAGGAGCTGACCATGCACCTGGAGGACATGCTACTTGGCCACCTCCTGTAGCTCAAGGGGCTCAGCCAGCCTCGGGAGGGCTCCCCCACCATCCTGAGAGCCCCCTGCTGTGGTCTCACCTGCCCTGGGGCTAGGAAGGCCACCCAGGCAGCCCTCCACCCAGGCAGCCCTCGAGAAGGAACCCGCGGATCCTCTCCCCTCTGCCTTGCTGGGACCTCTCCACGTCCTCCCCCTCCCCAGGCTACAGTATGACCCCGCTGCCCACCACCTTGTCCAAGGATGACCTGCCAACTCCACCCTTCTTGGAGGCAGCCCCACCAATGGGTGCCTCTCTGAACGAAGGCTGCTTCAAGTCCCCACAGAGCCTTGTCTCAGGGCATCGACCATCCCCACCCTGGCCAGCCCTGCCAGGGTTTCTCTGTGGGAGGGGAGAAGGGAGCCGAACCCCGGCAAGCGAGCCATTGGCTCTGTTATGCAATAGTCACCTTTTGGGATTCCCCGGTCCTCATGAGGACAGCAGAGTGGACACTGCTGTCCTTCAGTAGGAGGCAGGAGCTGGGAGCCAGGAAGGCCTGCAGACAGAGTGGGCCACAGCAGTCCCCAGAGGTCAGCTGGGGGAGGGCAGCGACAGGAGAGCCCAAGAAGCAGGCAGAAGGCTGGCCCTACACTTCTGGAGCACACGGTGGGGACAGGTTGGTGGCACACGGCCTGCTGAGCAACTGCCACCTGGGATGGGAAGGCGCACTCTTCAGACTCAGCCGTCCCTCCACTGCCCTGGTCAGAGGCTGCTGGGGAGCCTGGTCTCCCAGCCCACCCCCAGAAGGGCAGTTCAGACCCAACCTCCATGGGCTCTGGCCCTCGGGTGGCACCAGCAGGCTCTCGCGGCCTCTGCGGGGGAAGGCCTGATGGGGCCCGTCCCACTCAGCTCACATCAGCCTTGGAGCTGGAGTAGGCAGGAGCCTCGGGATCCTGACAGCCGGAAGCTGCCGCCTGGGGCTGGGGCGGCGCTGGCCCTCAGCATCCCACCGCGTCCAGGTGCAGCTGGACCCCTCCGACACCAGACCCAGCTTCCCACAGCCAGCGTCCCGGACAGGGCACACACCATGGAGGATAAAAAGAAATCTTTTCAAAAGTGGTCCCAGGGTGGGGGATGGAGGTCCGAGGGAAGGGATCCCGGGACAATAGTGAATGGAGCTGGGATTATTTCCTGAACTCTGACTCCTCGTGGGAACAGGGTTATGAAAAGCTTTTCTCAAAATGGCTATTATTGAGGGGGCCGTCCAAAATAAACACAAGCACGCACACACGGGGCGCCGGCAGGAAGTGGGAGACATCTGGGAGACATCTGGCTGCGGAGCCGGGAAGCGGGTGGGGAAGGGCCAGAGGGAGCTAGGGACGTCTGCGTGCTGTGGTCACCCACAGTCACCCACAGCCACGCCAGCACGCCCCCGCCCACCAGCCCCGCTGGGGACGCGCATGCTCACATGCCCACGAACCCGTGGGAACCCACGGGAATCCGCAGGATCCCAGCTCACGGTGGCTGCAGGACGCGCACTCTGGGAAACGGACATCCTGGCTCTCAGCACCCTCCCTCCTCCCTCTTTGGGCTGCTGTGATCCTTCTGACTTGCCTCCGGGAATACACAGGCCAAGTGCTTCCCCACCACCTGTTCCCTGGTCACCTCCAGGAGCCGCCGGGGAAACGTAGGGAGGAGGCCCGGCAGGGCTGGGGCAGACCTAGGCGAGTCTCCAGGCAACCCCAGGCCTCAGTTTCCCCCTCTGGGAGGGAACAATAGAGAACGTCCACCCAGCTGACATCTGCCAGTCTCCGCCGTGCTGGCCCGTGGGGCTAGGTGCCGGCTGGTGGTTTAGGGGGTCATGATCAAACGCCAGCACCCAGGTTTCGGGGGTTATGACACCGAGTGGTCCTGGGGTAGGGAGCCACCCTCTCCCAGCGGGGCGTCTCCATGCTGCAGGTGTGGACCTGTCACCATCCTATGGAGACCAGAGCTCAGAGGCTCTTGCTGATTGGGGGTCCTTTACTGTTTCTGTGTGACCATGTGATGTGCAGAGGGTTCCTCCAAAGACACCTGGATGGCAGAAACCTTGTTTTGTGCAATTGCGAGTCCTCAAAGATTATGCAGCCCAGTACCGGACCTGACAGAATAAGTGATGGGTCGACAGGGCCATGTGGGTTTGTAAAAGAACAGACTCCGCAGACAGATTCTTTGGTGTAGATCCTGGTGCTGCGACCCACTAGCTGTGTGAGCTTAGGCAAGTTGCTTCACCTCTTTGGGCCTCGGTGTCCCCAGTTATAAAATGAGAAGAACAATGCTGAGTTCCAAGGGTTAATTAAGTAGCATGACATGTCAACCCCCTCACACAGTGTCTGCTGCTTGGTTAGCACTTAATAAATAGAATAAGCTGCAGATTTTAAAAGTAGTCCCCATCCTGTGGCCTTAAGTGGTCACCACTGCTGTGTCACTTCCCTCCACACTGCACCAGGCAGCATGGGACAGGCAGACCGGGCTTTCAGGTGGGGTGGCCTGGGAGGAGGGGGCGTAGTCCTGGCTAAGGGCTGCTCTGTCCCAGGCACTTGTTGGCTGGCATCTCCCCAGAGGCTCTGAGAGCTGTGCTGTCCAGCCCAGGGCCACCAGCCTCGCGTGGCAGCTGAAGCCTTAATTAAAATAAAAAAAACTCTGTCCCTTCAATGCACTAACCACATTCCCAGGGTGCAGCGTGGCAGTGGCTACCATGGGGACAGTGTGGGTGGAGGACACACCCACTCCCCAGGAAGTCCCCTGGACACTGCTGCTCCTGAGTGTGGTTTGATGGCCTCAGTGCACAGGGGAGGACACGGAGCCCAAAAGCCCACTCTTTCTGCTCAGCCCGTAAGTGGCCCCAGCCGGTTGGGACAGCTGGGTCCTCATTAGGTGCTCCCCGACCCACCTGCTGGAAGGCAGGGACACACCTGGTGCTCTGCTGCTGACATGGTGGAGCCCACGTGGCCCACTGGTCCTCGCCCAGGCTCACTGAGGTGCCTCCCTTACTGTGTGCGAGATTCTGGGGCTGCTGACCCTGAGCTCAGATGTAGGGACCCTGGGGACAGAAGTGGCATGGGGGAGCCATGCCAGGGCCTGCCAAGCCAGTCCCAGCTCCGCAGAGGCAGCCAGGCCTTGTAGGGAACAAGAGCCACACGAAGCCACATTCCAGCTGCAGAGGTCCCCCAGGGAGCTTGTGTCCACAGGCTGCATCTGTGTCTCTCAGAGGGCGGGGAGGGGACAGCAGCCCAGGCGCTCTCCCTCCACCCCCGCAGGGAGCAGAGCCCTGACCCCGTGGCACAGAACCCAGGTGCTGTCTGCGTGGCTGCTCCGTCTGCCCCCTCCCTCGGTGGCTTCCCTCTTTGGGCTGAACTACCTCTGGGGACCTCCAAGTGTCTCATCACAGATCTTACTACTTCCTGCTCGCGTTGTTTTGCACCCTGAGTCTCAGTGTCCTCATCTACACAAAGGGACTTGTCCCACCTGGTGGCAAGACGGGCTGTGCCCCTGTGTGTGTGTGCGGGGGGCCTGGCTCTTGATCCACGGGCCCAGAGAGGGGGACAGAGGCTCTCACAACTGACCTCCGCGCGCCCGCTCTCCCCAGCGCCTCCGGGCTGTGGGGTGGGCCCAGGAGGAAGGGCCAGGGCCTTGGCAGAGTGGCGGGACAGGGTGGGCCTCTCTGCAGGTCTCCAGCACCCGGATGTGAACCCAGCCAGCCAGAGTCTCCCTCCTGGCCTGGGGACTCCAGGCAGCCATGTGGCCTCTCCAGGCGAGGAGGGCATCCAAGGCCACTGCAGGACGACAGGCAGCAGTCTGGGCCATTATTATCCCTGTTGCTAGAAGTCACGATTCCTGTACACCTGGCCTTCCCTGGCCCTGATGGCCAGTGACACTGCTGTGACACTCTGTCCTGGGGCAGCCCTGAGAGACTCTGGGCCTCACCTTGGGCATGGGAACGGGAGGCCCCTTCTGCTCGGCTGGCCTGTGATGTAGAGATAGAGACCTCCTGGGGAGGGCTGGCCTAGGCCTGCTGTCTTGGAGCCAGGGACCACAGTCAGGAGAGCCCATCCTCCAGGGACAAAGTGAGATAAGGCCACTAAACACGTTTCTCCCTCGGGGCCCTCTCCGGCTAGGATCCTGCAGGCTACCCAGGCAGTGCTCAGCCGGGGAGGAAAGGCCCAGCTCCTGCCCACTGCTCACTGAGGCCTCCAGCTCATTCCTGAGCAGACCTGCACCACCTTGGACACCGGCCGTCACCAGGTTCCAAGGTGCAAGGTGATTCTGTGACCCAGAGCTGAGCTACGGCGCCCTGGGGGAGGACCTCAGCCTCCTTTGCAACAGGCCAGCTTGTGTAGACCACTGGGGGGCGCCATGGCGACGGCTCCTCTAGGGACCCCTTTGGCCTGGGTGAACCACGGAGCTTCCCTGGGCTGCGTGGGTGACGTCCCTCCAGTTGAGCTGCATCACAGCAAAAGGGGCTCAAGAGAGAGGAGACTTATGAGGACACGAAACCCCAGCCGAGGCCTGTTTCTCTGGGACTCAGTTTCTCCATCTGTAAAATGGGGACGAATCTTCCTACTTTAGGAGATTTGGAAGATGAGTGGCCCCACACAGTAGCATGCTGGGAACCAGTTCCTGGCACACAGGTAGGCCACCATGATGATGGACCTGGACACAGCAAGGCCAGAACCAAAGAAATCACAGCTTCTTGGATTCTAGGCTGGTAAACTCAGAGAGGCTTAGAGGCCAGCCCAAACCTGCCCTTGAGGCAGGAACCCCACGGAAGCCATCTTGGTGGTTGGGGACTGGTACCGGGAGCCCCCTCTTTCTTCTGAACTTCTTCTGACTTCTCAGCCACAGGCACTTCAGGTCAGACAGGGGGATGGCCAGAAACACCAAACACACCTCTGCTGCCCCTCCCCCGCCCTCCCCTGGGTCTCTTAAACATGAGCCGGAGTAGCCGGAGGGTGGGGGGGAGACAGGCGTCTGCTGGGCCGGAGGAAATCATCGTTGCTGGCCTCTGCTTAGCCGTGACCCTAACAGGAAGTGATTAGGTGGGCCCTTGGGAGGCTGGAGTCTGGGGGAGCAGAGAGCAGGACGAGAGGCCTCGCTGCCCACGCCCGCAGCTGGCCCTGTGCCCCGTGGGAGCCCACAGAGGCTGCGAGGGCCCCGCAGCACCCAGAGCCCGCCCTCCTTCCCTCCTGGGTTCCCAGGATCCCCCTGACTGTGAACTCAAGAGGTGACGTCCAAAAGGAACCCAGTGACCTTGGTGCCTGCTGGCCCGGGGCCAGGGAACAGAAGCCAGAAGATACAGAATGGCGTGCCACACTGATGGCTGTCCAAGTTATCCAAATACGCAGGGCCATGGCAGGAGGCGAGGGTGGCTGGGAGACGTGTGGCTAGCGATCTCTGGGGCTCCTGGGTGCAGGCAGGGCTTCCGGCGGGGAGGCTCAGCAGGGGCAGCGCCTACCATGCCACCCTCTCCCCGCCTGCAGCCCCTCCGGCTCTCACCAGCCGCAGAGCTCCACCAGCTAGAGGAGTCCCCCCAGGTTGGGCAGCTCCCCAAGGGCAGGCCTGGGAAGGTTCGCTCTGGGTGAGCACCAGCCCGGGAGACGGCGCTTACATGGAGACTCCCGGATGGAACTCTGAAAGCTGCCCTGCCAGATCACCCAGAACCCTGGGCATCGCCACCACATAGGACCCACTGTCTGCCTCCAGGGGACGCCTCGTTCAGGCACTGGGGGGACGGCTGGGCCCTGCCATGCTCAGCACCAAGTGCGACAGCAGCATCAAGAGGAACAGGGCCTCTCACTGCCCCTGGGACCTCCCATGAAGTCCCCGGGGTTGGGGGCATGCTGAGGAACACACCAGTGAGCCCCCAACTGCCAGGACCACACCCTGCCGCCCAGCCGTCCTGCCCAGCCCATCCCTCTTTCATTCCTGTGCCTGTGTCCAGCCCTTTAACCTGCAGGAACTGTGGGGGACGTTTGAGTGGGTGCCGGAGCAGGGAGGGAGCAGGTGGGGTGTGGGCTGGTCAGCCCTGGGGAGTGACCCACACTCAGTTCTGTGTCTCAGGCTGACAGGGCCAGCCCCCCTGGGTGGTACGGGGGACCCTGCCGGGCCTCGAGGTGCTCCCCAGGACAGTCTACCCCTGCGATCCTCCGTCCACCCCCCCAGGGACCCCCTCCCAGGCGGGCAGGCAGGAAGCAGGCTCTCCCCCTGGGCTGCGCCTGTGGGGAGCAGTCCCACCACTGTTTATTCAGTGTCTGAAGGGCCCACACTTCTGCCTGAGGGAGTCCCAGGCGGGGGCTGTTTGTGGTAAAGTTAATGAGGCCGACTCTGGTCCCCTCCCAATTACCTGCCTGCAGGGGCCTCTCCCGCTGTCCTCACCTCTCCCAGCTCAGGTTTCCCTCTCCCCAGACCCAGGCAGCTGGCCAGATGAGGGAGATGGACAAATGGACTGGGCGGCGGGTACTGTTTTCTCTCGTCTTAAGATAAACACTGAATAGTCCCCTAAGAGAGAAGGAAGGACCATATGAAGTCCAGGTAAAGACACTCGGAAGCCCAATAAAGCTGCGCCCTCCTGACCCAAGAGGCCACAGGCTGAGGACGGTGCACTTCCCCGCAAGCTACTGTGCACTGGGCACGGAAGCATTCGCACAGTGACAGCTGACACTCACAATAACAGGCACTCAGGACGGGCCAGGCTTTGTGCCGAGGGCCTTCTGGGTATGTGCTCAGCCCACACCACCTGAAGCCGCCTGCCCCTCTACCCATTCCACAGACAGGAGGCCTGAGTCCGAGAGGTGAGATAAGGTAAGTGATCAGAGATTCAGATGCAGACCACGGACCCCACAGACCCTAAGCCTTGAGTGACGCTGCGCTTGGAAGAAAAGCATTTGAACTTCGTGATGGCGTTAGGGGGCAGACTGCTATTAATTCCATTTTGGGGTTGAAGATGAGGCTCAGATGGGCTAAATAACTTGTCCACAGTCGCACGGTTAAGATCTCAAACAATGGGCTTTCAAACCAGTCTGTTACCGAGCTGTCCACATAAACATGAGTCTTGGTGGCTAAGAAGAAGGTGGCCAGGTGGCCTCTGCTCACCAAGTGGCCTCTGCTCATCAGGCTCCTCGGTCTCACACCCAAAAGGATCAAGCCCAGGCTCCGTGGTCTCTGCTGCTCCACACCCACTGGGGCCTCCTGGCCTTCGTCACTCTTGACAGGCCCCTCTGCCCCCCCACTCCCACCTTACACCCTCTCCCTCCTCGGGGAGGCTCCTCCTGGAGCTGGGAAGATCTGAGCAATCTCCACCTGTGCCCGCCTTCCCTCAGCCAAGCAGAACTCTGTGAGCTTCTGGGGGACAGTTTTGGGTCCCTTTGGGGCTTGGCAAAGAAGAGAACTGTGACTCGTGGGGCTCCTGTGCTCAGGAGCAGGCCCCTGGGGCCTCTGGAGGCACCCACAGAGCTTCAGGGCCCAGCCCGGGTCTCCAACCGCCCCCAGAGGAGCAGCAGGGACTTCTCTGCAGGAGCCACCAGGAACAGCAGCAGTGGACGCCGGGCTGCACGTGGGAGCTTGGGCAGGGAGGCCCTGTACCGAGGCGGCGGCCACTGTTGGTCTAAGGCCCAGCTCTGAGGGGCACTTTACGGCTCTCTGAGTGGGTGCTTTGCTGACAGCTTCTCCGGCGGGCACCTCCCGGCCTGGCTGCTTATTTACGAGCTGAAAGGCTCCGAGGGGGAGGTCAGGAATCCAGCCCACACCACCTGATCCTCAGCTCTGGCTCCGGGGCCAGGAAGCCATAAAAAATGATCTTGCCGTCCCTTCCCCCAAATGGGGGGTGGTAGCAGAGGCTGGGGGCAGGGAAGACACAGGGTCTGTTTCAAAGCCTGCAAAAGTGAGCAGCCATGAAGGAGACCGCTGACCCTCGGCCTCCTCGCACCGACGGCCCAGGCTCCTGCACCAGGCTTTGCCCAGCCCTGGGCTCCGGGCCTAAGCTGCCATTGTCAGCTGTACTCATATTTATGGGGCATCTACTTCAAGCCCGGGGGTCAGCTCCAACATCTCATTCAACCTTCACAGCATCCACGGGTGGCATCTGTGGACTCAGGTCTCCACTGTTCTCTGCTGTCCCTACCAGGCCTCCTCAGTTTACAGGTGATGTGTGTATGAAGCCCAGAGAGGGAAAGGAACTTGCCCGAAGTCACACAGCATGGTAGTGGCAGAGCATGGGCCTGAACCTAGCACTCCTGACCCCAGTGCTCAGGGCCCATGATGCAGACTCCAGGAGAGAGAAGGGCAGGCTATTGCAAGATGGAGATGGGATGCTCCCTTCCGGTGGGAACTGGTCTTGCCGTCTATACCCTGCCTGAATGTGGTGGGGCACTCTGCAGGGCTGGAACTCTGGGATGGTGCCTGGTCCCAGGCCAGCTAGTGGGGAGCTGCCCCTCCTTTCCATAGCAGCCCTGGCCATCCTTTAAAAGTCCAGTCCCAGAGCCGCAGGCTGGACTCCAGGAGCCCTCTAGCACCCCCCTAAGTGTCCTCAGCCCCCATCTGGCTTGGGAAGGGCCAGCGTCGCACAGGATGTGGCCGTCTGGCTGACTGCAGCCTCCACCACATCCCCTCTGGGCACCATCCAGGCCCAGTGCTGAGCAGCGCTGACCACGGAGTGACCCCGCCCTCTGTCCCCATCCCAGCCCACTCTGGCAGGGCCTCCAGTGCACATGCCCCTTCCTTCCCCCTGCAGAGGGTCAGTTCCACCCAGAGAACCAGCGCTCAGCCTCGGCTGGGCTGGGGCTCCAATTCCGGTGGCACTTGCAATGGCGCAGATGGGGGTAGGGGGTGGGTGGCTGCAGGCCTCGGGGAGGCCTGGGCCCCCTCCCTGGTGGCTCCCTGGTGAGGGGCTGTCTGCAGATAATCAGGGAACAGATTTGGAAAGAGGGAGGGAGAAAAAGCTCTCCGGCGCCAGACGGGATCCTTATCTTCAGGGGCAGAATGTCAGGGCGGTGGTGGCGGGAGGGCAGGGAGTCCAGCAAGAGGCCCAGGACTCCTGTTTCTGCAGCCAGGGAAGGCAGAGGGGACCCTCGGGGCCCTGGGAGGGCTGGGGGTGGGGGGCAGAATGTATGTGGGGGTGTTCTGGGCCAGAGAGCAGGAATCTGGCCCCTGGGGAGGGGACCTGGATGTCAAATCCTGCCCTCTCTGGCCCATCTCTACACACAAGGGTCTCGCCACGTGTTCAAACTGGCCCTGGGAACTCCACAAATGAACACCTGGAAGGGACCCAAGGTCCCCAGGTCCCCCAAGTCACCAACAAAGCAGCTGGGTGCTGGGTGCAACCATCCCAAAGAGCTAGCCCTGCCTGCGCCAGGAGACCTGGCCATGTTCTCTCAGGAGCTGCACCTCTGCACTCTTACCCAGAGGAACAGGACCAAAGTCCACCTGGGAGTATCCGCAGATACCATCAAGAAAAGTGAAGGGAGGGCTGTCCTGCCTGGGGCCTCGGCCTCGGGCCTCCTGCCCCAGTGCTGGGCCCAGACCTTTCCCATGAAACCCCGCAGGAAGCAGGCTCTCTGATGGGCATGTTTCCCCAGGGTGGCCCCAAAGCCACAGAACCAGGCAGCACTGATTCCTTAGCCTGGACTTCCCTGGGTCTGGGCTGATCCCAGGGATGAGGCTTCATCTCCATATGGGTCCCCAACCAAAGCTGGGCATGGTCAGGTGGGGGTCAAGGCACAGGCTCCAGACCTGGTTCAGATCCAGCCTCTACCAGCTTCTGGCCGTGTGACCCAGGACAAGTGTGCTGGACGCCCCAGCCTGGCTCAGCCTGCTCACCTATGACACAGAGGAGATGTCCTTTGGGTCTCATGTTCTGTGAACGTCCCACTTGACCTCACAGCCGGGGTCCTGACCCTGGGGAAACCTGACCCCTAAGGAGAGCCAGGAAGCAACACACGCGCTCAGCTCAGTCAAGGAAACGGCGAAGTGCGCCCACGTGTTCTGGGGCCACCTGAGGCGGACTCTGGTCCTCTTTGTTCATCTCCCAGAGGGGAAAATGCCAGGAAGGGTCCTGACAGAAGGGAAGACCCAGGCTGGTTGGGCTGGGGATTCAAAGCAGCTCCCCCTGCCCCACCACCCACCCAGGAGGGCCTGGCTGGCCTGTCCCCCAGCTGTCATGGGCAGGGGCTGGTCCTCATTAGCTGCTGTGGCAGTTGAGGGGACATGGAGATTGTGCAGGCTTCAGCTATGAACCAAAGCCAGGCCAGGCCAGGCTGGTCCCCTTTGGGCTGCAGTGCTGGACTGGGGGGCTGGGGAGGAAAGAGGAGGCTAGGAGGTGGGGGTGGGGTGGACAGCTTGGCGGGGGAGGGGCAGGGGTGAGAGCTGGCTGGAGCCTCTAGCATTTTCCGGGCTATTATTCTGGGCAACTTTTTATTTATTCAGAGGTTGGGGATGCGGCTTAGCATCTGTCAGCTCAATATTTATTACAGACCCATCAGCCCTGGACTGCGGACCCTGTGATGGGGGCTGCCACAGGGCCCCCTCCCCCATCGTCTCCTCAGTGTCAGGACACACTGGAAACTCTGCAAGGAAAGAAGAAGGGCCTTTGCTTCCTGTCGGAGAGCCGGAAGCTCACTCTTGGTTTACCTTTAGGAAAGCCGAGGTCTCAGGCAGGGATTGCCTTGCTCAAGGTCACGGGGCACACTGATCCTGGGTCCCTGATCTCTCTGCTTTCAGGCCATCAGAACAAATGCCGTGAAGTGAAAACATCCCAGGTCACAGCCAGAGGTGTGACAGTGACCTGCCCACCAGTCCCCAACCAGGTGTAGACAGAGCTGGCAGGAAGCCTGGTGTAAGGTCACAGCTTTGCCTATGAGGTCCTCGAACCCCCACTGCACGGCAGGGTGACCAACCATGCCCACCTCACAGCCTGCAGGGACCGCAGGGAGGCCTGGGAAACTGTAGAGTGCTGTGCCGCTGGGATTTGTCACTCCTTTGCATGCTGCATGGGCTGGACCGGGAAGAAGAGGCGGGGCGGGGACTGATGTCTGCCCACGGTCACCAAATCCCTTCTTACCACGGTTTCCAAGGCAAGGCAGGAGGTGGCTGGCTCATTAATCAGCAGCAAGAGCCCCCTGTTAATGACTGAAGCCATATAAATGACCCAGAGCAACGCAGGGGGTGCCAACTGGCGGAACTCACGGTGACATCATACACCCATCCGGCTCCAAGCCTTCCAGCAGCCTGAGGTCAGCTCGCAGAGCCCTGGCACCTCCCCCACCAGCCACACACGGAGCCAAGAGAAGCCTGGCACTGCCAGGGCTGGGGCTGGGCCACCAGCTCGGATTCCACGAGTTCCTCCTTCCTCGTGCACCGCCCCCCACGGTGGCTTCTCCAGCAGCCCCCTGACTGCGTCTCAGCCCCGCATCCCCCAGGAACAAGGCTGCGGCTTCTCATGTAACACGACGCTGTGGTGTGAACTTCTGGTAAATGAAGATCTTATTTAAAACTGTCAGGGGAGGAGAAGGGAGAGCTGCCGTCTGGCCAGGAAGAGGAGGTGCTGGGGGTGTTGTGCCCAGGGCCACCAGCTGTTCCTGGGGTGTCATCAGGAAGGGACCACAGGGCCCTGGACCGTGCTCTGCATCACCTATGAGGCTCAAACAGGGTCTCCCCTTCTGGAGAGTCGGACAAGGAGGTCACCTCATTGGGGAACTCAGCCACGTGGAACAAAGTGGCTTGAGTTTGTAGGACTTCTCAAGAATGGCAGGACTTGGTTTAGAGAGCCCTGGGGGGTCAGCGGAGGCTGGGGTCCTCTACCTTAGCTGCCCAACAGGCCCTCAGAGGGAGCTCTGAAAGACCCAATGCCCAGCCAGGCCTTACAACCAGTTACCACGCAGCTAGGGCTGGGAGCCGCTCACCTGGAATCAACTTTGTCAGATCCACAGGCCACACCGGGCCTGGACCTGCAAACCAGAGCCACCGGCCAGAAGGCCAGGCATCCTGTGAATTTTGAACAACTGCTAGGAGTTCCCGTGCACCATGCAGGTTATTCATTCACTGGGCACCTGCTCATGGAGGGCCCGCCCTGCACTGGACACACCATTCTGGGGATCAGGGGGACATCACTGAGTGACATGGCCCGGCCCTCCTGGAGGGGGAGCCAGACCAGAAGCCCACAAACACTTTGGCACATAATTCCAGTTGGGAGTAGGTGCAGGGGGAGGGGAAGTGTCATCGTCATCGTCAAAGAGGCAGGAGATGAGGGCAGAAGGCTCTGAGGGGGACATTTGAGCCAAGACTGAATGATAAGAAGGAGCCGGCCATGCCCAGGTCAGTGGGGCAGCACTCCGTGCCGGGCCAGGTTCACAGATGTGGGGAGTGATTCTCCTCTCCACGAGTGTGGAACCCACACTCTCACCAACCCCGCACCTCACGTTTGCCGCATGCCTGGCTGGACAGGAAGTGCTCGGGAGAGGCTGGCAGGCATGAGGGTGGCACCCGCTGCCCCTCCGGAAGTTCCACAGATTGCTGGGCCAGGAACCCAAGATCACGGGTTCAACCCCATCATTTAACAGATGGGGAAACTGAGGCTCAGAGGGGACGATACAGTCCACTGTGGAGCTTGCTTGCTGCTGTTGAGTCCCCTGTTGCTGGCTGCTCTCTGTCAACAACCCGCATCTTCCAGCCGAGGTACAGCCTGCAACACAACCTACAGCCTGCAGCACACTCGGGAGCTGGGCTGGTGGGAGGTGGGGGGCCCCACAGGCCCAAATCCTCTCACACCGGAGGCACATCAAAGGCCAGACAGAATGGGGCCAGATAAGGTGATGGAATCTGGGATTTGGTGGGCTCTGGAATTTCCCTTAGGGGGAAGGCGGGTCCCAGCTGTCCACCCGCTGGGATCATCCAAGGGAGAAAATGACATAGAGTGGGTGGTCCACGTCCCCAAGTCAGACCTGATATGCACTCATGGACAGCGTGGCAGCAGGAAAGCAGGAAGGGGACTAGCCGTTGGAATGTCCCTGCTCAGGAGAGGCAAGCTGGGTCACATGGTGAATAGACCACTGAAACTGCTGGCTAACCTGGCCACCGGCCTGCTCTGGCTCCGCCCCGACTTCTACCTTTGCAGTGGAGCCAGGTCCAGCCTGCTCCAGTCGGTAACACTCAGGTGGACAGGTGTCCTCCAGGGGTGATCCTGAGGAGTCTACAAGGCTTTTCTCCATCTTTCTTTCTTTCTTTTTTTTTTTTTTTTTTGGTACCAGGGATTGAACCCAGGGTCACTCAACCACTGAGCCCCATCCCCAGCCCCTTTTTCTTGTATTTTATTTAGAGATAGGGTCTCACTGAGTTGCTTAAGGCCTCACTAAGTTGCTGAGGCTGGCTTTGAACTGCAATCCTCCTGCCTCAGCCTCCCAGGCCACAGGAATGACAGCCGGGTGCCATTTTCTTAACCTTTCTCAGCCACCAGCAGCCCAAGTCGTAGGTGGTAACTCGGGCAGGTTGGCTCTCTCCCCTCTGCCTCAGTTTCTCCATCTGTAAAAGGGAGGGAACACTTGTCCTGGTGATGTTGAGGGGTTGGTGAGCAGCTCAGAGCCAATGCAAAGGTGCTCTTGCAGATGGGGTCCTGCTGTGAGGACCGGGCACACCTGACATGTGACGGGTGGAGGGCAATGCTCATGCTGGCTCTTACCCAGGCCAACGGGGCACTGGGCCCTCCCGCGCCCCTTGGCGGAGTCAGCCAGGCTGCAGTTCCTAGGAAGCTCTGAGGACCGCACCTCCTGCCCCATAAGCACTAGAATTCCCTGGAGGAGCCCTGGACAGCAGGGAGATCAGGGAGTGAGATGGACCTGCCCAGGCCCCACCCTTTCCAGCAGAGATGGGCCTCTGGGGGGTGGGAGCACTCGGGTCCAGGGGGCCTCGACTGGAGGGCGGGGGATGGCCTCCTCTCCCTAAGAGGCCAGACCCTCTGCTGGCCCTGCCCCCTCCCTCTGCAAGCTCCACAGGATCCAGGGGCGGGGTGCAGGAGGACACTGTGGAGCCCGACCTTCCTGCCATGTCGGCAGGCCTGGGCCCCTGCAGCTCTGGAGGCGTGAGGTCTGGCTCAGCCCCTTCCCCCACAGCCCCGCTGACCGCCCCTGGGCTGCTGACCTTGCTCTCCACGCCCAAGAACACTCTCATGGTGACAAAGCGGCTGGCTGATGGCGGCTGGGACCCACCAGGAGGAAAGCGCCCCCTCCTGCTCTGCCCGCGGCCCACAGCTCCTTCCTGAGCCCATGACCGCCCCCCCCCCTCAGGAGAGCACTTGGCGAGGCAGTGCAAAGTTATTCTACTCACTCAGCACCCAGGCACTCCACCGGTGACCACTGAGTCCCCAGCACTTCCGGGGACATCAAGGGAGGTGTGTGTGGGAGGCAAGGAGACCCTGTATCAGGGAGCAGACGGGGGGGGGGGGGGGGGGGGCGGGGGGGCTCGTGGAAGCAGCACTGAATCTGGAGTCCAAGGCTCCTGGGTGAGGCTCTGGCACTAACGGCCAAGAGTTCGGGGGTCACCCGGCTTCCCGCAGCCCCACCAGGTCTTCTCCTAAGACCCCCGTCCTCCCGGAGACACTGCGAGGACTCGACGCAGCAGCAGTGTGGGCGAAATGGCCACATCACACAGAGCAGGCCTGGTGGGTCCCTCCTGTGCCCACGCTCAAGCAGGGGGCCTTCCACACACCTGGTGTGCAGGGGGCATGCACTGAACAGACCCTCCCAGGTCAAGGTGACCGCAGTGAGCGAGCCTCTTCAGCATCTTCTGTGTGTGTGTGTGTGTGTGTGTGTGGAAGAGAACAAGGAACTGGAGAAGCAGGACTGAGATTTCCTGAAGGCCCCCAAGCCACCTGCAGACCCTCGGGCAGATAACAAGTGAAACCACACGGCACAGCCAACCTCCCCTTTGCACTCACGGGCTGTGTGTGACCTCGGTCCCACCTTCACTCATGAAGCGAGTGGTGGGACCCACTGTCCCCATTTCACAGAAGAGGAAGTCCAGTCCAGGTGCTCAGGGATGTGCTCAGGACCACCGGGAGGCAGAAGCCATCGTCCATGCAGGGAGGGTCCTTGTGGGCAGCAGGGGGAACCTGGCCCCCTGGGCTCACTGCTTGGCTCTGTGAGCAGAGTTGGGGGACACCCGAGAGGAAGCAGGGCGTGGTCCCCAGGCCACGGACAGGGCGGGGATGCAGCTGAGGGTGCAGAGCCAGCCTGCGAGGATAAGGGCCTGGGTTTGATTCCCAGCACACACACACACACACACACACACGCACACACACAAGGTATTGCCAAACTTCCTATCTAAAGGGTTCTACCAATTTTCCTCTCCACCCATGGCGTCTGGAAGTGCCAGTTCCCCGTCCCCCACAGTGGAAGTTCCACTGGGTTTTCCAGGCGGAGCAGACGGGCATCTCACAGTCGCTCTGATTTTCTTTCTCCAGGAGTGAGTGAGCCGGTTGCAGCTGCTGTCGCACATCACTCTGTGAATCGTCTGTTCGTGTCTTCTTCCCACCTGTCAGGTTCCGACTCTTTGTCCCTTAACACTTGAGAGTACTTCATATCTCACTGCAGTCAAAATGGCCGTTATCAATAATATAAGCAACAACATACGTTGGCGAGGATGCGGGGAAAGGCACACTCACACATTGCTGGTGGGACTGCAAATTGGTGCAGCCAATATGCAAAGCAGTATGGAGACACCTCAGAAAACTTGGAATGGAACCACTATTTGACATGATTATCCCACTCCTCAGTTTATACCCAAAGGACCTAAAATCAGCACACTACAGTGACGCAGCCACATCAATGTTTAGAGCAGCTCAACTCACAGTAGTTAAGCTATGGAACCAACCTAGGTTCCCTTCAACAGATGAATGGATAAAGAAAATGTGGTACATATACACAATGGAGTATTACTCAGCCATAAAGAATGACTTTATGACATTTGCCAGTAAATGGATGAAACTGGAGACTATCATGTTAAGTGAAATAAACCAATCCCCCCCAAACCAAAGGCCTAATGTTCTCTCCGATATACAGAAATTAACACACAATTGATGGGGAAGATTCACTGGATTGGACAGGGTGGACTGGGGGGTCAGGAGGAGGGAAGAGAATGCGAAAGACTGTAGAATGAGTCAGACATAACTTTCCCATGTTCATGCATGAACACACGACCAGGGAAACTCCACACCATGTCCAACCACAGGAATGGGAAGTTATGCTCCCTGCATGAATGATGTCAAAATACATTCTACTGTCATGGATACTAAAAAGAACAAATAAAAAATTAGGAAACAGAGGACTTTATATACTAGGGACGGGAGCCTTTTGTCCACGGCACACATTACAGATATTTTCTATCAGTTTATGAAATGTGTGATCTTTTGGCTTTTTTTTTTTTTTTTTTTGGTGGTGAACTGAACCTGGGTGGGACTGAACCCAGAGTCTGATGCAAGCTAAGGTCACGCTCCACCCTGAGCCACACCCCAGTCTAGTCTTTTCACTTTATTTAAGGTGTTTTGTAAATTATTTACCCAAAAAAATCTAAATTATACAAAAAAAAAATGACCACTCTTGTGTTGCTTTGGACTTGGGAGTCATTGTTAGAAAGCCTTCTGTACCCAAAGTTGAAGAAGAGCTCACTCTTCAATGTTTTCATTGGGCAGTTGTATCCCTGATCACAGTCGCGTCTCTAATCCGCTCTCAAGTTTCACTTTTTGCTGAATGGTCACCCATTGTCCCAGCACACTCATTAAGAAATCTTCCTTTAGCCCAGGATCTGAGTAACTGCATTTTTCATATACTACGTTTCCACACGTGTTTGGGTCTGATTCTGAACTTTTTATTGTCTTTGTTCCATTTGCCGATTCTTGTATCATGTCACATGGTTGAAATCACAGAGGTTTTGTAAAATGTTTTACTATCCGGTAGGAATAATTTTCTTGTTCTTTAGCTTTTTATTATGCTTCTAATTTTTTTCTCCTGCTCAATTGCATTGGCTACAGCCTCTAGCACCGTGTAGAACACTAGGAGAGGTGCTGGGAATCTGTCCATATGGTCTTGATGGAAATGCCTGCAGTGTTTTCCTCTCAAAGAAGACACTGACTTGAGGCCTAGGGTGTGTGTATGTGTGTGTGTGTGTGTGTGTGTGGTGTATTCTTTGGTACTGAGAATTGAACCCAGGGGCACTTAACCACTGAGCCCCCTCCCCAGCCCTTTTCGTATTTTATTTAGAGACAGGGTCTCACTGAGTGCTTAGGGCCTTGCTAAGTTGCTGAGGCTGGCTTTGAACTCACAATCCTCCTGCTTCAGCCTCCCGAGCTGCTGGGAATATAGGCCTGTGCCACCACACTCAGTTAGGGTATACTTATCAGTCTTAAGAGTAGTCCTGAGTGCTCGTATATGAATAGGTACAGAATTTTATCCAAGGTGTTTTAGCCCCTATGGAAATAATCATGATTTTGTTTCCTCAGGTTCATTAATAATGGTGCCTAAGCCGGGTGTGGTGGTAGAAGGGTCACAAGTTTGAGGTCAACCTGGGCAATTTAGGGAGATCCTATCTCAAAATAAAAATTAATAAAGGGCTGGGGATGTGGCTGTGTGACAGAACGCCCCTGTGCCTTCCCCGGGTGCCCTTCATCTGATGTTAATGATATTGATGGGTTAATTCTGAAGCACCCTTGAATGCCTGGAATAAGTCAGACATGGTGGAATGTACCGTTTAAAAGAGAAAGACAGAATGGGACTGAATCCCAGTGACCACAGCACCTTTTCCCTGTCCTCTAGGCAAGTCTGAGTCTGTCCTAAGGTGGTCTGTGCAGCAGGCTTCCTGATTCCCACTTCTCAGATGAGGAAACCGAGACCTTCCATAGGAAGCAGCCTGGTCAACAACACAGAGCTAGCAAATGAAGGAGTCAGGATGCGACCCTGGGTCTTGGTGACCCCAAAGGCCTTGATGATACGCAGGTAGCACGATTGTCTATATTTGGAGTCATTTGAATGCACCTTCTCTGATCAGCTGTGGGAGGGCTATGTCTCCTTAGGAATTAGGGGGTGGAGAAGGGGCTCCCTACTTTGCAGAAGCCAGAGTGCTCCTCAAGCCAACCCAGGCTCAGCAGAGAAACGGGGTGAGGGGCTGACAGGGTGCTGCTGGCCAGGCGTGCTGTGGGCATACAGTCTTCGTGCCAAGGGAGCCGGCACCTCCCCCCGGGCGCACCTGCACCCGCCAGCCTCAGCCCCGCTCTGCCTGGGCCTCTCTCTGCACAGGGGGAGAGCCACGGGAGAATGACACAGGTCCAGGGCCAGTGGGCTGGGAAGGAAGTGAGCTCTCCTGCCTGCTGGTCCGCCGGCCCCGTTTTCTAAGAATGGGCGACCGGCCGAGGCTTACGTAACCTGGAGTGGGCACGGCAGATGGCGCCTGCTTCCAGCCCAGCGCTGACACTAACCTCCCCTGACGTGGCGCCCGGCCTCCTCTGCTCCGCAGTCCTGGGCAGGCGGCAGGGCTCAGGGCACGGAGAGGGACGGCAAGTGGCCCAAATTCTTGTGATCTCGCTCAGGCCCTGGCCGGCCAGGAAGGTGGAGAAGCCAGAGCCCACCCTCCAGGAGGCAGGTTCCAGCCAGGGAAAGGGACACTGGGCCCCTCCTCGCCGTCCCCAGCCGCCAGGTCCTGCAGGATGCACCGCACAGTCCCGGGGCCTCCGGCCCCTGCTCGGCCAGCCTCCTGCCTCCGGCACCGCCCTGGCCTTTCCTTTCCCAGCCCACTGCCACTCAGACTCTTTGGTTCCTTTTGCTGTAGGTAAACCGAGGCTCAAAGAGGGCAGGTGACTGGCCTGTCACAGACACAACTGCCTCCAGCCTCCTGGTCCAGGCACTCTCCAAACCCCTACGGAGGCAGGCCCTCCCCTTGCTGATAACCCCGGGCGGTCACCAGGTCACCTCATGGACCACACTAAACTACCCCATGGTGTCATGTGAACTTTGATGACTGGAAAGGGTCCCAGAACTCCCCACGATGACCCTGGGCCACCTGGGGCTAATTTGCTCCATGTCGAGCGGGGAGCACTAAATAGAAAGAAGAAAGAGGGGTGACAGCGATTTGTGGGTCGATTTTCTTCCAGGCAGGAAGGGAAGGAACCGGACCTGCCCTGACCCTCTCATCCAACCTCCCCAACAGGGCACCTCGTTACAGGGCCCCACATTATCCACCCAGGCTTGGGGAGGTACAATGTGGGAGGCAGCCAGGGCAGGGTTTTAGGATTTCAGGGTGACCCTGTTCATTTGCATTGAAGAAGCACAGAGAGAGAAAGGGACTGGCCCAGGGCCACACAGCAGATTAGCCATGTGGCTGGGATTTGAATCCAGGTTTCCCAATTCTCAGCTCAGGGCTTTCTTTTGCTATTCCTTGATGTTTGTGTATGTGTGTGTGTGTGTGTGTGTGTGTGTGAGAGAGAGAGAGAGAGAGAGAGAGAGAGAGAGAGAGAGAGACGGGGGTGGGGGAGACAGAAGCTGGATAGACCAACTGGAAAATATGGGGCCAGATCAAGCTTGCAGTAGGGGTCACTGTGCCCAGCAGGCCTGGCTGACCTGGTTGCCAGGCAGGGACACCAGATCACCCTGCAGCAGGGGCTCCTGGCAGAGGCCGGTGGGTGCCCAGCTGTGAAGGTGGCACCTGGGCCAGGCTTGGCACCCAGGGACGTGGAGTCTCCAGGGTGCTCCCTGCACACTGGACATGGGGCCATGGAGAGCCTGGAGTGGCCAGACCTGTGGCAAGGACCGCTCAGTTCTGCCAAGAAGCTGGTGGCAGTTGCCAGGGACGGCTGGGGCCTGGAGTCAGCCCCTGGCCCGGGCCTCCTAACACCCACTCTCAGCCCACACCTGCGGCAGGCCAGAGCCAGTGACCGTGCAAGGGGCGCTCTCTGGAGTCACCTGGAGTGGTCAGCGGGCTTGGGCGTGTGAACAGGCAGAAACATTCTGCTGGGGGCAGCCACAGCGAGCCACCCCACAGGCGGCCAGACCTGCTTTCTGTACAGCAAGGGGATTTAGGGATTTAGGGAGTAAAGTCTTTCCTACCTAGGGGCTTGACCACAGGAGCTTCCTGGTGACAGGAAGTGCTCGAGAAAGACAGCAGGGGGAGGGGGCGGGAGGCAGGAGGGGAGGGGGGAGGGGGAATGAGACTCCAGGTCCCCTGGCCGCCCGCCCCTGCACAGCAGCAGGTCCCTGCCTGGCAGCACCACTGGCTCCTGGGTGTGCAAGGCTGCGCTGGCTGCTCACTCTGCACCTCCTGAGCACCTGCTGTGTACCCAGCGGGGTGCTGGAGCCACAGGTGAGTGAATCAGACAGACACTCCCTAGTGGCTCTGGGCCCCAGCAGGTCGTCTCCCTGGTCACCTCAGCCCACCCTGCCTCCAATCTGTGGCCCCAGCTATTGACAATGACAGACCCCCAGCCCATCTCCGTCACTGCTCACTCTGCCCTGCTGGGTCACAGAATGACCGAAGGTGGGGTGAGGGAGGGGCCAGAGCAACTTTCCTGGAATTTCTGACTCAACTTCTTGGAAGCCCGGCATCTCGCTGGGTGCCCGCGGCGGGTGGCAGGCGCCTCTGATCACATTACAGGGCTGCTTCCCTCCGCTGCTCCTGAGCCGGTAATGCCTCCCGACGCCGCCTGGGGCCTCTGGGGGCTGCAGGCTCCTGGGGATGGGAGCAGAGGACGTCCCTCCCAGCCCTGGAGACTGCTCAGTGGGCACCCAGGAGCAGAAGACAGCCCCTCCCCTCCTGCGCTCACCCCCCCAGCCCCTACTCTCTGGCCAACGTGGAAGCTGCCACCAGGCCACCAGGGCCTGTCCTCTTGCTCTCCAGCCCAGAGGTGTGGCCGAGGCCCAGTCCTGGCCGGGGCAGCCAGGGTGGGGTGGTGAGACAGAGGGGGTGGCAGTGGTGGTCGGGAGCCCCACTCACAGGTTGGCTCCGGTCACATGGCTTCATTCCAGGAAGGCCAGCACCGGCCTGTCCCTCCATCTGTCCCCTGGAGGGACGCTGAGGTCCCAGGAAGATTCAGTCCTTCACTGCAAAGCCCTGGGCTCTCTCCACTGCAGTGAGAAGAGACCCCTGGGCCAAAAGTCTGGCTTTGCCAGATGACGAGACCCGAGCCAGCTGCTGGAGTGTGGGGGTGCCAGACGCCCCTCCCTGCACCTTCTCGAACCCGGCCAGCAAGGTCTTCCCTCTCCATTTGCCTCTGCTTATCCCCCAAGGGCTGGTCAAATGCCATTGTTCCCTCCTCCAGGAAGCCCTCCCTGACCACCCAGCCTATGAAAGCCTCCTTTCAACACCAGAGGCATTTTATGTTGTGCCACCCCACAATTGGCACCGATGATGATGGTGACAATGATGATGAAGACAGTGAACATTCCTGAGCACTTCAGAACATGCAATGCACGTTATCTTAGTCATCCCTGCAACAATCAGATGAGATTGGTGCTATACTACTTCATTTCACAGATGATGAAATGAGAGCTCAGGGAAGGTAAGCAACTTGCTCTAGGACACACAGCCAGATGGCAATACAGTCAGGATTTGATCCCAAGTAGTCTGGGTGCACAGCCTGCCCTCCAAGTACAACACCAGAGCCCTTGGAGAATGCACATCTTGGGTCACTTATGATGGGTCCCTCCATCCCACATCCCTTGCACCCTAGTATCACAGGACTGGCACATGGTTAATACTGGCACAATTTTTCATACAAGCCCTTCAATTCTTAAAGGGCCAGAGCAAAGTTGTCCATCTCTGACCCCGAAGTACAGCACTTTCTCAGAATGAATGAAGGAGCACACGTTTTAGGGGCTGGAGTTCCAGTATCTGATGTGAGGACAAGAGTCCTCAGCCCCTTTCCCCACAATCAGCCCTCCCTTGCCCCTGAGGAATGAAAGTGAGTGTGTGGGACCAGGTCTGGGTGGTCCCTTCTATCACACCCTCCACCTGAGCCCCAGGAGAGGTGGGGGGGGGACTGCCTCTGGAGGGGGCGTGTCCTTCTCTGCCTCCTGGGCCCCACCTGGATCTGGGGCTCTTGGTCTCTGAGGCAGGAGATGCTTAGAGAGCAGGAAAAGGGGACGGAGGTCTCCGGGGGAGATTTATGGCTTCAGAGAGAGGGAGAGAGAGAGACCCAGGGCTGCGTAATGCATACAAGGGCATTCCAGTCAATATATTGACTTTCCGGAGGGGCTCTGTAAACACGGGGCTCTGGGCCTAAGCCACCTCTGTGTCTTGCTGGCAGCTGGGGCCTCTTCCAATAGAACCAGACAGAAAAACACACAACTGTCAAGGATCCGCCTTCTACCTCTCCCCAACTCCAAACTCACAGACAGGGGGGAAACCAGCCAACCAGGACCCAGAGAGGGAAAGGTACTGGCCCAAGGTCACACAGCACAGTGAGGGCAGGAATGATCTTTCCTCCTTGGCCATGGGCTGCTGGGCCACACCACTCTCCCTTCAAGGGCTTCCATGCTAACAGTACCAGGGGTTGCTATGTGCTGTGCCATGCTGAGGGCTTTATGGTACATCAACTCATGTACCTGAGGGCAATCCTATGGCGATAACATTGGCACCCTCATTTTATAGATGAGTAAACTGAGGCACACAACATTAGGTGAGCCACCTGAGGTCACCGGGTGATTGTGTGCCAATGTTGGGAGGCTCCATTGACCACAAAATCCCAGTTGGCCTGTGCTGGCAGCTAAGGCCTTGGGGCACAGCCTCGGTGAGGAGGGGCTCAGGACTAACAAGGGGTGATGACCAACGTGCCTCCCCTCTTACAGGCCACAGAGGCCCCCTTACCTTCTTGCCCTCTCTGTGTTTGGGAAGGCAGGGCAGAGGCAGAGACACCTTCCAGGCCTCACCCCAACACCATCCCGAATCACGCCTACAAAGTATCTGCTGGGTCCCCTCCACTTAAGGCCACTGAGAGACTGAAGAATAAGAAGCTCTGACCTAGGTCCCAGCCCATGGGGCCAGGGGGAGCTGAGGGGGCACATCAGTGCAATCCAGAATGCCAGGAGTGGAAATGGGGCCACACAGTAGTTCCCCAAGGAGTGCCACCCCAAGGTGGCAGCCAGAGTGGATGCTGACAGGGCCACATTTCCTGAGAGTGGGGCAGGTGGGGATGGCATCCCAGCTCTGTGCCCCGGCCAGCCAGCCCCATCCCACCCTCTCCAGGAAATGTTCTTAGAAAGACCAGAAAAGGACCAGACACAGTATCACCTGCCTGTAATCCCAGTGACTTTGGAGGCTGAGGCAGGAGGATTGCAAATTCAAAGCCAGCCTCAGCAATAGCAAGACCCTAAGCAACTCAATGAGACCCTGTTTCTATATAAAATACAAAATAGGGCTGGGGATGTGGCTCAGGAGTCAGGTGCCCCTGAGTTCAATCCCTGGTACCTCCACCCTCAAAAAAGGTCCAGAAAAGGAGAGAGTGGCCACTGGGGCGCTCCACCACCCCCAGGAAGCCCTGAGGCTTAGATGGTTTTACTCTTCCTTCAGGAATTGTCTGTTGCCCTCAGGTGACACCTGAGACTCTCTGAATGTCATTTAGCATTTCTGGAGTGGACATCAGCATCCCCCATGGATCTCCTTGAGGACCAGAGCCAGAGCCGCTGTGGCTTTGACCAGGGCTCCTGTCCTCAGCTTCCTAAGTGAGCCTCCGCGTCCCAGATGGGGTTCTCACAGGGACAAAGTGAGTCCCACCTGTGACAGAGTTTTGTAGACTCCACGCGTCTGTTGCTGGGGCTGCTCCTGAGTGACACAACTCAGTCAGCGGCAGTCCTCAGTGGGGACAGAACTAGGAAAGCCAGGGAACCCTTCTGTGACCCAGGAAGGACAGGGGGCCCAGCACGCAGCTCCTTCAGTTTCAACTGCTTCCCCCAGGGCCTGCCAAGGTGCTGCTCGCCCTCAGAGAGCCCACCCCCTCAAGCTCCACCATCTCCCTTTCTAGAAAATTCTATGGGAGATCTCACTGCCCTTCTCTCCTTCCCAAGGGAGGTGAGCCTCCAAATCTCGGCCTCTCCCACTTATCTGGCAGGCCAGCAGGGAGCCGAGTGCGGAGACCCCATTCCTCTTGGGGCAGGAGCCCAACTCCTGGGTGGACTATGGCCCACCAACCTTCCTTCATCCATTTACAGCACCAGAACCATGCTCAGGTAGACTTGGGGGGGCGGGTGGTCCTGCCCTTCCAACAGCAAAACCCGGGACAAACCCTGCTCCCTGCTGGAGGGCAAATGTCCTGGGTCCCATCCTGAAGAGGAATCCCCAGCAGGACGCAGTGGATGGAGCTTCCCATGCCTGGCGGTGACTCACTGTCCCCACTTTACATACATCTATTTATACACAAACACAGCACAGCCTCCCCCACACACCCAAACACACACACACACACACACACACACACACACACCCTCCTGTACAGAAGACACAGACCTCAACACACCCGCCTGCTGCACCTCACCTCCACACACACCAACACCCCAGAGCAACAGGTCCTGCCCACCCCTCCTCCCTCCTCCTAATTCTCTCTCTCCTCCCCCCCCACACACCCTCACACCCCCAGCCGCCTTCCCAGATAAAAGAGCGCAGCGGGAAGTTGCAGGAGCAGGGCGCAGCCCAGTGGAGGTGAGAAAGGGGGGCCGCGCTCGCTCCCCGCTAGGCGGTGGCGCTAGAGCTCCCAGGGCTCCAGCGGACCGATTTAGCTCGGCTGGGGAGGGAAGTGGCAAGAGGGAAGAAGGGGACAAGAAGGGGCGGGAGAGGGGCGCGCGAGAGGGGCGCGCACGCTGACACCTGGTGACAGCGCGCGGGTGCAGTGGCGCTGGATCCAGCCCCGGAGCTGCGGAGCTGCTGATCAGGCGGCTTTGTGGAGGGGGGACCGCGGGGCTCGGAGCTTCGGGAGTGGAGGGAGAGAAACAAAAGGGGTGGGGGCGGGGGAGGCGGCTGATTTACGGCGCACTCCAGCCAATGTTTTCACTGCCATTAGCATCGCCCAAGACCGGGAGCAGAGCAAGGGGTGCCGCGGGGACCTGTGGCTCGGAGCGCTCCGCCTGGGTCTGTCTGCCCGCGGGGGCGCAGCGGCTGGGGCGGCTCTGGCCTGTCACCCAACTCCCAGCGAAGAGCCGCAGCTGGATCCGGGATGCCAGGCTTCTCCCCAAAAGCCCTAGGAGGGGGTCCCCATCAGGCCCGAAGGGGCAGGAGCGGGTGCCCCACAACCGACTCAGGAGTCCAAGGAGCAGTGCCAGAGCCCTTCCTCAGCCCGGAAAGGGCTCTCCTTGTATTATTCTAATTACAGTATTTGAAATTTCCTTTAAAAAAGGAAGAAACAAAAGCACAGAATGCATTGGTTTCGATTCATTTCAGCTTCCCAGCTTTAATGACTCCATTTGCGGAGGCTGTTTAGGAAACTGGGGAGGAGGAGGAGGAGGCCAGCAGAATTGCCAGCTCAGGACTGGGCCTCTGGCTTTCTCCGCCCTTCTCCCTGGGGGCCATCTGCCTAGGCAGCAATTTCTCTGGGCTCAGGGCCACCAACCCCAAGTCCCTGCCTAGGACCTGTCGGCTTGGCCCTTTCCTGTAGGCCTCAGCAGGCTTCAAGTTGTCTCTTCCACCCCAACCCAGGTCTGAGGTTCAAAAGATGGCACTGGAGCCTGCAAACCCTGCAGAGACCTGTCCATTGGAAATCGCTAACCATGTTCTCCAAGCAGTTGGGATGGAGGGGATCAGCTTATCCCATGCCCATCCCCCAAGTGCTAGGCAGCCTACACACATGAACAGAAACCCTGGTGGCTCAGGGTGTGGGCCTGATAGATAGGAATGGGTGACTATCTCATTGCAGGAAAAAATCCAGGACAAAGTGGGCTGGGGAAGGTTGGACTCCCAAAATGTCAAGACAAAAAGTCAAGACACATTCTGTCCCCAACTTCACAAAGAGACACAGAGCTCTTAACTGTGAAGAGCTGCAGTCCTGGGGAGCTTTTACCTTCCCCAGGTCAGGCTGGGCACTAAGATCAGTGCTGGGGACTCCTGTGGTGCTACACAGGAGCACTTGCCAGTCCTGAGGCCTTGCTCCTGACCTTTGGCCTGGTTCCATCCCTTGTGGTTCCAACTCTCCAAATGCCCCTCTTTCCCCAATCCCGACGCCAGTCCCGGTCTAACTCAGCTGCCAAAGCAATGTCCCCTGCTGTAGGTGGTGCCTCAATTTTAGCATCTCAACCCCAGACCAACAGTGAGGTGGGAAGAAGGAAGGAGGCAGAAGCACTAGATTGAGGTTTGTGGGCCTGAGTGCAAATCCTGACTCTGTCCCTGAGTCCCAGTGTGACCTTGGGCCTGTCCCAAAGCTACCACAGTTAAATTAGTGGATTGGAAACAGGAGGATTTTTGATCCTGCAGAATTCCCAGTTGGTTTGGGGGAGGGGACAGAGCCTGAGGATAGTGATTACAGCAGAAATTCCTCCCCTCTCCCCTGCAGTGGTACTTTCACTTTAATGAGAAAACCCATTAAGACACTTGATTTTCCATTTGTTTAAGTGAGATGGGTGCTTGCTACAGTGTAGAGGGAGATAAGGACAGGCTGCACACACACCACGCGTGCACATACACCGTGCACACACACACTGTGTGTGCACACACTGGCACATAAAGCTAGACACTAGGAAAACTCTGATTAACTGCACCTTCAAAAGAAGTATTATCAAGACACTCCGACTCTTCCCCAACCATCCCAGCCAGAGGCCCAGGAAAAGTTCATTAAAAGCTCAGGAAAGGTCGGAAGTGGTGGTACACACCTGTGATTCTAGTGGCGCAGGAGGATTGTGAGTTCAAAGCCAGCCTCAGCAACTTAGCAGGGCCTTTCTCGGAGAGACCCTGTCATCATTAAAATACAAAAAAAGGGCTGGGGAGGTGCCCCAGGTTTCAATCCCTGGTGCTCCCCCCACCCTGTACTCCCACCCTGCGCCAAAAAAAAAAAAAAGCTCTGAAGGGGTGGAAGAGAGGAGATTCTTAAAGCCAACTAGAGCATTGAGTGGCCTCCAGGGGCCAGCCACTTGCTGACATCTTCTTCTAAGGTTCCGGGGGTCCTATGGTTCCTGTTTTGATTTCTCTACCATCAAACTTTGTGGCTGGAAGAAATTCTCTGTGCTGAAAAGGAAGCTCATTCTTGGGATGGGGTTGGGGAGAGGAGAGAGGCGCCTGCCACTTCAAGGGAGCCTGGGTGCCCTCAGGAAAGAGCCCTCTGTAGGCCTGGCTTCCCCTGCCTTAGTTTGATAGGAGGCTCAAGGCAGCAGGGTAGATGGGGATGGAGGCGGGGCCTGTGTGGCTTGAATCAGCCTGGCTACTGGACAGGGGCCCTTACATACAAGGCCTGCAGTTTGTGTAGAGTGAAGGCAAAATTTGGGCAAAACCAACACTTGGGACTTGGTTTTCCCCATCAGTGAAATGGGACTCATGAGAGATCCATCGCAAAACCCAAGCAACACTCTGAGAGAAAGATGTTCAGTGCTCTTGGCATTGGCGGGAAAGGCTGTGTAGGAGGAAGGGCCATGCTCTACTCCTGAGGCAGGTTTCTAAGGGCGGCACATTCTGGGCAAAGGGAAGGCTGCAGGCCGAGCCCACCAATTGGCCCCTCTCCAGGCTGGTGGGCAGGCAGCCCCTGCAGCGCTAAGTAATGAGCACGATTCCAACAAGGCTTCTCCTTGCTAGTGAGAAATCAAAGCCGGGTATTAGAGGCCATTTCTGTCTGGGCACGGTTCGTGCCCAAATCCATCAAAGCCCCGGGCCTGGGGTTTCTTCTGGGGAAAGAGGGGCTGGATGCTTTGTTAAGCAGAAAAGGCAGGCCACCTCCAGCCTTCCTGGCCCAGCCCACCCACCCGGAGAACACCCGGTCCACCAGTCTTGGCTCTCTCCTGGCGGAGCCCTCACCCTCGGTAGCCTTGGTATTTATTCCTGATCCCACTGCCCTGCTGGTACACAACCCTGCCCATGTGCCACTTGAAGTCTTCATCTTACCCTTCAATCACCTCCTCAAACACCCTTAAACCAGAAACCAACACCCCAAGCCAGCACTCCCACAGCTAACTGCACCCTTTAAAGCAAGGTTGGTCATTCAGCCGCCTCCCTCCCCCCTTCCCCATCATTACCTTCAAACTTCAAAACACTGCTTTAAATACCAGAGTCTGCCCAAATCATAATTAACTTGGATCAAATGGTTGTGTGTCGTAACTTTTCAGCACACAGCTTGGGAAAAAAAAAAAAGGTGGGGGATGTGCTAAAACCAAGCCCTCACTCCTGGCCGTGGGAATTATTAATTCCAGAGTGAGGGATCTTTAGCTATTGGGGAGCAGAGGAGGAGAGCGGATGTCAACATCACAGGGGAAAGGGGGGGGGGGGGCTGCGTCATCGCGTCCACTTTCTGCTCCAGTTTTCCTGCCTGATTCTCAGCTTCAACTCAGAGAGGAATAGGTCGGTGAAGATTGTCCCCTCCTGTCCCCACCCCTTTCCCAGAGTGGGCGCCTCGGATTAGAGCCAGTCCACCTGCTTGGCTTAGGGTACCAGAGAGGATGCCTTCAGTGCGTCCATCGCCTCCCTGCCTAACCTGGAAGTCAGTTCACTTGGCCACGCCGGTCCCGCTACAGGGCGGGCGAGACACGTACACATCAGTGCAGGTCGGGGGTTTTATATCAGGAACCCACCAACCCCCTTAAGGCATTTTCCTGGATCTGGAGCAGGTGCTGTACCGAGAGGCAAGCGCACCTGGTCTGTTCCCTGGACAGCAAGAATGTCAGTGACCCATTTAAATGGAAACTCAGCAGGATCTCTACCTACTCCCGCCCTCCTTCAATACACACACCAACACCCGAGGCGGGGGGGCCTTCCAAACCTGCGAGCCCACCATCCCCGGAAAGCTGTGTGCAGGATTCAGCCCCTCCCCCTTCAATAGCCAAAGCCCTCCGCTCCGGCCTCCCCGGCTGGCGGAGCGCATCCTGCGCTTCCCGTACTGGGCAGGACTCTCGCTGCCTCCCTCTGGTCTGCAGATTCCAGGCATAGGAGCCTGGGCGAGCTGAGACCTGGACTAGGAAGTTGCAGGCGAACGGCAGACGGCGCACACCTGGCCCGCGTAGCGACAGTTCTTTTTCGGCGCCCTCGCCGCACGCTGGAAGGCAGGAGTCCCTTGGAGGTGGTTCCTCGCGGAGGCTCTGATCCCGAATCAAGGGGAAAGGTGCGGTCCCTCCCAGGCGGGAACAGGAAGCTTCCGACTTACTCTAACCCACCCCTGGCCAGCGCCCCCAGTGAGGTGGCTGCGCCATCTACCACTTTAGTGGGGCAGAAAAACCAGCGTTCTAACTTGGGCACCCCTGCCGCTTTTCCGGTGCACCCAGATTCTACCAAAAACCACCTCAACTTTGGGGATGAGCGCAGTGAGACGCCAGGGTCCTTTCGTCCCCAGCCCCGAAGCCGCATCACTCCCTACCTGCTTGGCTCAGCCTCGGGTCCCAGCAGAGTAGCAGCGCCAGCAGCAAAGCGCCCGGCGTTCCGCTGCGGGCCCACATGATCCCGCGGCCCGGCTCGGGTGCCTCTCCCCCAGGGCTTTCTCCCTGGCCCCAGCCTCGCCGCCGCCGTCTCCGCCGCCGCCGCCTCCTCCTCGCCGTCCTCCCCGGCGCCGGGCCGAGCCAGCCCGTGCCCTCGGTGGGAGCAGCGGCAGCCACGCTGCGCGGAGGGCCGCCCGGCGCTCGGAGCGCGATGGGTGCCGGACGCCCACTCCGGAGCCAGGCTCCGGCGCGCCCCTCTTTGCGCTCCTGCGGCTCCGGGGCTCCGAGCGGCTCTGCGGGCTCCGGCGCCCCGGCAGAGAAGTTGCGCGACCCGAGGGGAGTGCGCTCAGTGGCGCTCGCAGCGGCCGGCGCCGCGCCGTCCGAGTCCCGGAGCGCGCCTCTCCGCGCCCAGCCACTCCTAGCGGCCCCGGCGCCCTCACCGGCCCCCGCCGCCTGCCACAATGCCCAGCGCCGCTGAGAGTCTTAGAGTCAGCCAGCTGAGGCGGGGACCGCGCGGGGACGGGGCGGGGCCTGGAGGGCAGGGGCGGGGCCGGAGGGGGGCCCTCGAGGGGGAGCCCGACGGCCCTCCGCGTGGCCAAGCAGAGCTGGGGGTCCCTCAAGGGAGGTCCTCGAGAAACGCTGGACCCAGCGCATTGGAAAACCTGGCTGCTGGAAGAGGTCTGGAATCGGAGTCCACCCAATTTTCGTTTCCAAAATCTGAGCTAATGTACCTTCACGCCTTCCTTTAGTTTGGCTATATGTCAGCCTTCGCTTCTGATGATTAAACTCTGGACTCTCCCTTTTTGCATGGTCTATGCCTTCCACACGTGGAGGTCTTTACAGAAGAGGCTTCCTCAGACCTCAAACACCAAGTCCCGGCTAAGCTGGGGCTTAGAACTGTGAATGTGGGCACCTATTAGGATCATCCTGGTGGGTCCTACTTTTCTATATGATCTTTGGCAGACCTGTTTGCCAGACCACTGGGAACCCCTGTGGCATCTGATCCTAAAATTACAGTGTGTGTGTCGGGGGGGGGGGGGGGGGGGGGGGGGGTCGTGGGGAGCGCTGTTTGCTGCTCAGTGCAAACTTGAACTCTCCCTTACCTGTGTGACTGTGAGTTACTTAACCATTCTGATGCTCCCTTCATCATGATCATCTGTAAAATGGAGAATAATGTTAACTATTTCACAAGAGAATGTAAAATTGAATAAGGAGAGACAGATAGATAACAGAAACTGCTATGCGAATGTCACAATCTCTTTCTAAGATCATCCCCTCCCAGCCAGTCTGATTCTTGGGGGGAAAGTCATGACCTCCCAAGAGTGAGGTGGGAGGTCAGGTGAGGTTTGACACATGGGTGGTGCCTTAGGATTGAAACCCAGAGACACAGGAGTGGATCAACACCACCAGCAGAGAGGTCCAGTGTGCCAGGCCCAGGACTAAGCACTTTATATGTATCATCTCAGTTAATTTTCATAACTCCCTGAAGCAAGAACTATTTTACATATGGGGGAACATACATATGCTCCATTTTACAGATGGGGGAACTGAGGCCCAAAGATGTAAAGTCATTTATTTGTCCAGTTGCAAATGGTGAAGCGAAGGCACCACGGGAGATGGGGCTGGGAAAAAACCCTCTGAGCCGGGCTCCTCCTCCTGGACACCCTCTCCAGGGGCTGGATCAGTTCTGAGAAGGGGCTAGCAGCCAGCAAGCCAGTCCCCCCGCTGCCTAGTCCTGAAAGAGATTTCCCTTTTCCCAGAATCCCTCCTCAAGTACAGGTGTGGCCTGCTTCAGGAAAGTGTGAGAGGAGTCAGGGAGGTCCAGCCAGGCCCGGGAGGGTGGGCTGCTGTAGGGGCCAAGTGTCTCAGGAGGGATTGGAGGAAGAAGGGCTTGGGGCCAGGCCTGCCGACTGGAAGGAGATCAGGCAGAGAAGCAACCAGGACCTGTCCTATCCATGTCCCCAGAGGGAAGATGAAAGAAGATTTGCCCCAACACCTCCTCCCCTCCCCCACAGTCTGGGGTCTGGAGCATGGAGGGGGGGGGCACGGTGCTTGACTTCAGTCTACCTCTCCAGTCCTATGGCTGGGCACCCAGGATCAGGAAGGTGGATATGGGTGGAGTGGGACTCTCTGGGGAAGGACTTTGGTCAACTGAGAAAAGCCTCTGTAGGCCAAGGTAGGCGGGTTATTTTTAGCTTGGCCTGGAACAGCCCAGGCAAGAACAGTGGATGAGAGCCCAGAGCGTCACCGCCCCACCACACCCAGCCCGCTCCAGCCAGCCACACGCTGCAGGCACACAGCAGACACACGACCCTAGACACAGTCCCAGGCACACCCCCAGACACACCTACAGGAGCAAACATACTACAGAGACATGCAGGTGCACCGTGAGCTCCCTCCCAGGAAGGGGACATGTACAAATAGGCATCCGACCACAGAAACACCCACGGCCAAGGACATGTGAGTCAAAAAAGCAAACACACAGGCACACACATCTGAGGACACCAACAGCACATGACTCTAAAGACACATAGGTATTTAGCTACTTATGTGCCACCAGGAAATAAACAGGCGTGACCCAAGACCCACACCAGTTCATCATCCACCGGACACAGGTGCATGGTCAAGGACACTGTGCCGGAGAGCCCAGCCAGGACCTCAGCACAGCCATGGCGTTCAGGGACTATAGGCGCCACCTCCGTCCCAATCAAGGCCAGTGGGATATTGGAGACTTTTCTAAAAAGTTGCAGTCCTTGGAACTTTGTTGTTCAGGCTGTGACTTCCACACCAGCCCAAGTATCAGGTTTCGTGGCTTTGTGTAATTCCTGCCTGGGAAGAAGGGGGAGGGGCAGCAAGCAAAGGCAGAGCAGTCATTTTCCTGTCTCCTGCCAGACCCTGTCCCACTTTCCTCTTTCCACTCTGGATATATGCTTACAGAAAGTCCTGGGCTCGCCTCTCCCTCTAGGACTCCAGCATGGAGCAGGGAATGTCCCCATTATGCTCCAGTGCCTCTCCAGTCTCAGGGACCTCCCTTCTCCAGCCACCTGCCGCCCAGCCACACTGCAGGTGGGGCTCCGCCCTAGCCCAGGCCGGAAGAGCACCACAGGAAGTCAGACTGCCCAGAGTCACACCTCCACCTCCCAGGACTGGGGAATGGCAAAGCCCCCTCTGCTATGGTGACAACTTCAGAGTAGCTGTGTTAGGACTTATTTCCCAACCTGTGCCCTGCTCACTGCAAAGACACTGCTGTGACTTAAGCAAGAGAGTGGCACAGGAGCTGCTGGAGGGCGGGGGCTCTGACTTTCCTGTTTACTGTGTTGTATTCAGTTCCAATCCGACGGCACATAGTAGGGATGTGGTTGATACTGATTGAGTGGATACATGAATGCATTGGCCTCCTTGAGGCTGGAGGCCAGCAGCCTCTGTGTGATACCAATGCTTTGAAGTCGGTTCCAGAGCCAGTTCTGACCCTTTGCGGAGCCTGCAGACCCTTCCAGGGGTTACTTTCATTTCTTCCCAAATCAGAAAAGAATACAGGAAACAGAGAGATCTGGAATCTGGAGTCAAACCCACAAGAGTGGCCCCAGCTCCAGTCGCTGCTCTTACCTGCAGGGAGAGCAGGGGTCAGTTAGGGAACCACTCCAAGAATCCGTTTCCTCCATCGTAAGATGCAAATAATAACTGCCTCATAGGATTAAAGGAATATGCATAAATCCTCTAATCTAGCTGAATAAAAGCTACCTATGTTATAATAATTATTTTTTGAAAGCAACTGTAGGGGCTCCCTGCAGGAGCGGCTGGAGATCGGGATTGGCGCCTCGCCCGTCGGCCGTTTCCGGCAAGTGCCACTAGGCGGCGCGCTGCCGCTTACGCCTCCCCAAGGCCGCCGCAGTCTTTCTCCTAATGCTGTGGGTCTGGGGAGAACTGTCCCCAGCCAAACCCTGCCTGAGGACCGCCTGCGACAGGGTTTCCGCCCCGGGTAGTCAGGGAAAGAGGATTATCAGACTACATGGTTTGCAGGATCTTGAGTGGGGAGGTTTGGAAATGAGCCTTGGTTGACCTGCCCAGTGAAGAACGGACCCCAGATGCCTAGACCCCCCAGAGGGCAGGTGCAGTAGGGTTGAAGTCCTTGGTGACAATGTTATCACAGCTAATGATGAGCACCATCGTCTGCGTGCAAGGTTCTGTCTTAAATCCTCCACACGATGGTGTGATGGTGCGTGTGATGGGAACCGTCTTGCCCCCATTCACCAAATGAAGGAAAGGAGGCAGGGACAGGCCACCCGCCCAAGGTCACGCACTGCTATTAGACGTCGCAGTGGAGACTCGTATCCACACGGAATGGATCACAAGCTGGTCTCATTTTTTTTTTTTAATTGAGATAAAACTTACATAACACAACATGTACCATATTAACCATTTTAAAGTGCACGATCCAGTGGTTTTTAATATACTCATGAGTTTTACAGTCATGCTCACTGTCGAATTCGAAAAGATTTTCATCACCCCAAAAAGAAACCCCACGAGGTTAAGCAGTCACTCCCCCGCCCCTGACAACCACTAATCTACTTTCTGTCTCTATGGATTTGCTTCCTCTGGATAGTTCATATAAATCAAGTTATACAATATGTGGCCTGGGTCATTACACGTGGACTCAGCCTCTGCTAAATCTTTGACAATATTCCTTCTCCAGCCTGTCTTCCCCTATCTTCTCTCTGCCCCTCACGGGAAGGCCTTCTCCTGGGTACTCAGCAGTTAGTCACCAAAGCCTGAGGTCAGGCAGATTGGAGTTCAAATCCCGTCTCTATTTTGGGCAATTTATTCATTGTCTCTCAATTCTTTTTTAACTGGTGTTAATTTATAAAAGGTAACTGTTTATGTTAGAACACTTTTGGATTGACAGAAAGACTACAAATATTGTACAGAAAGTTCCTACGGGCCCCTGTGCAGTCAGTAACCTTTACTGTAGTGTGCTCACGGTGATTGGTGGACCAATACGCATACGTCATTACCAGCTGAAGTTAATTCAGACTTTCTTAGTTGTGGTCCAGTGACCTTCTGTCCTGGGATCCTAATCCTGGGCCCCACATTGCTTCTGTGGTTGTGACTCCTCTGGCTCCTTGGGGCTGTGGCAGTTGAATCTGCCCTTGTTTCTGATGACCTTGACAGTGTTGAGGGTTATTGGTCAGGTACTTTGCACAATGTCCCGTCAACTGGGATTCGTTCATCTTGACATTCTTCATAATTTTGAACAAGGGACCTTGATTTTCTTGTCCCTCTTGGCCCTGAAAGTTCGTGTAGTGAATCCAGGTTTTGGGGTATGGGGCAGGGGAAAGGCAGGCTGAGCCCCGGCTGGGACATGTGGCGGGCTGAGCCAGCAAGGCTCCGTGCTCCCTGGGGGGCTTCACTGCTCTGGAGAGGGTGTGCTTGGAACTAGACCTGGGGTGAGAAGGAGACTGTAAACATGGAGGAGGCCCGAGGAGGAGTTTCAGCATCCAGAACAGGATGAGCAAAGGCCCAGGAGCAGGAATGGGGTGGTCAGGAGGCAGCCAGGTCCTGGTCCTTTGATTCAAACAGTGTAACTAGATGCCACGGGAAGAGGAGGCCGAGAAGACAGGAGGGGACTCCCTCCGGCCAGGGTCAGCTCTGCCATGCCGGAGATGAGCCTGGATTCTGGAGAAAGCAGGGAGTCCCAGGTGCTGACTGAGCTGGAGAGAGGCCTCCTCCCCCGAGTCCCAGAGAAGCATCTTTTAAGACAGGTGTCAGAGCACATGGAGGGGGACAGTTATTGAAGTGGCCACCGAGTGCTCCTGGGACAATGGGCCCCTGGCTGGAGGCTTCAGAGGGCGGGCCTGGGGGCTCTGCAGAGGGAGGTCACCATCTTCAAAGATGCACTTGGGCAATTACAGCGAACCAGGCACGGAGCCGAGAGCTCTGCCTGAGTTAGCCCCGTGCAGTGACCCCCATTTGAAAGCTGGGAACACTGAGACTTGCGTTTCCCTGCTTAGGGAGAGACAGAGGCCAGATTCAGACCCAGGCAGCTGGTTTCAAAGTCCGCACATCTAATAAACCCAACCAACGCAGCACGCGGCTCCCTAAATACCCTCTGTTTGGTACTTCTCATCTTTTCTCTTTGATCCCCTCAATTGTTCTTGGAGGTAGGTGTTAATCGTGGGCACATTAAAGTAGAAACCAGGATTGCACATGGGAAAGGGACTTGGCTCAGATCCCATGGTGAGCGCGGATTCTGAGCTTGAGACGGGGTCCCATGGCCAGGCCACATCTGCAGCCTTTCCCAGGTCTTGCCCAAGTCACCGATGGCAAGTTACCCATGTAGAGGACAGGTTTAAGGATATCAGGTTAGACCTTTTAACCCTTCTCATGCTCTACTGTTTTAAACATTCCAGCTTAAATGCATTCAGGTGAACATCAAGTTCCTTTATCTAGTAAAAACATCTAGAACTGGGCATGGTGGCACATGTCTGTGATCCCAGCAACTCCGGAGGCTAAGCAGGAGGATGGAAAGTTGGAGGCCAGCCTCAACAACTTAGAGAGATGCTAAGCAACTGAACAAGAATGTGTCTCAAAATAAAAAATAAAAAGGGCTGGGGATGAGGTTCAGTGGTCAAGTGCCTCTGCATTCAATCCCTAATACTATATATATATATATACATATGTACATATACACACATACACATATAGCACTACATACTTCATATTTGTCTTTAAACTGTAATAGTACAGCTCTTGACACATAAAAACACCTTTTACCATTTCAGATATGCCCAATATCTGTATTGCTTATGTGATGTTTCCAATATTGTTCCTGTAATAATGCACTTTTAATCAAATGGAACTCAATATTTATGCTATCCAGAGAGAATAAGGTAAAGTGTGATAATATGAGATTTATATTTAAATAAACATTACTTACAAAATGCTATCTTGAGAATTATGTCTGTAAAGCTTTCATTTAGGCAGAAGGAGGATCACTTGAGTTATAGAAGTTCTTTCAACTAAAAATAAGAGAAGTCATTGATATTTTGGGATTGAACCCAGGGGCGCTCAACCACTGAGCCACATCTCCAGCCCATTTTTTTATATTTTATTTAGAGACAGGGGTTTCGCTGAGTGACTTAGGGCCTTGCTAGGTTTCTGAGGCTGGCCTTGAACTGCAATCCTCCTGCCTCAGCCTCCCGAGCTGCTGGGATCACAGGTGTGCGCCACCATGCCCTGCTAGTGGGAAGTGTTCTTGAGGAGATTCACACGATTCTGAAAAGGAGGAGAAAAAGAGGTTCTCACCGTGAACTGTCTTCTGGGATGCATGGGCTTTTTTTTTTTTTTTTTTTTTCATTATTACTATTGATAAAACATAGAGAACGAAACTTGGAAGAAGAGCAGAGGAAAGAAACGCTAGGGCAAAGTACAGCAGGCGTGCATGTGTTTTATGTGTGTGCCTGAGCTGTGTGCCGGCCCCTCTGGGGAGATAGCCAGAGACTTCCCCTTCTGCTGTCTCCTGACCCCTTGATGAAGGGCCACGGTGGAAGCGCTCGTGCTGTCCAGCCTTGTCCGGCTTTCCCTGATCAACTCGACCTGTTACGAATATTCAGATTTCTCTTAGCTTTCTGCTGTCGGCCTGGTTCTTGAAGGTGGCCCTGCTGGCTCCTCATCTGCGCGTGCTGCTCTGATTTCTCCTGTCGTTCTGGCACCTCTAAGCAGGACTCGTGCTGTCAGCAGGAACCTCCAGCCAAAGACTCTCAATGGGGCTGCGTTTTCAGGATTTTTACCTTTTCTTGCTCTTAGCTTGGTAAGTTGTATGATCTGATATTTTTCAGTGAGTAGAAACGTCTGCTCCAAATTTAAGACATCTATAAAAAAAATTCAGTGGCCCCCGCCCAGAGCAGCATCCCCCAAGGACATACGCAGGATGGAGGACTAGCCTGATTGGGGGGAGGGGGGCTGAAGGTCAAGGTCAAGGAAAGGAAGGTGCTGGACCAGGGCTTCCTCTTTTTAAAACTTTTGAGATTGAGGTGTAATTTACATACAGTGGATTGCACAGATCTTAAGGGCACAATTTTATGAAATCCGACAGGTGAGAACGCCTAGTAACCATGACCCTCATCAAGATATGAACCTCGGCATCCTTTCAGGAAGTCCCCTCCTGTTGCTTCCCAGGTGACCCTCACCCCGCTGAGGCAGCTGTCCTCCTGATTTCTAACATGACAGGTGGGTTCTCAGGTTCCTGAAGGTCACATAAACAGAACGACATGACCTGTCTTCTCTGGGCTCCTCCCCTCTCTCGGTGACATGACAGATCCATCCAGGTTGTTTCCAGGAATGAAAGTTCATTTTTCATTATTTCTCAGTTTTGTTAGTTGTTCGAATCACCACCACCTGCTTATCCGTGCTTCTCTAGACATTTGGGTTGTCTCCCATGTTAGCCTAGCATGATCAAAGCTGCTACGAATGTTCTTTTTGGTACAGGGATCGAGCTCAGGGCACTAGACTGCTGAGCCACATCCCCAGCCCTTTTTTTTTTTTTTGTATTTTATTGATAGACAGGGTCTCACTGAGCTGTTTAGGGTCTCACTAAATTGCTGAGGATGGCTTTGAACTTGCGATCTCCTGCCTCTGCCTCCAGAGCTATACGAATGTTCTTACGCAAATATTTTTGTGTGGACATGTTTTCATTTTTCTGCAGTGAATACCTAGGAGTACATTGCTGGGTCATCAAGTAAAGCATATAGTTAGCTTTATAGAAAATTGCCCAAACTGGTTCCCAGCACCAGGTGTTGTGACACATGCCTGTAACCCCAGCAGCTCCAGAGGCTGAGGCAAGAGGATCGCGAGTCCAAAGCCAGCCTCAGCAAAAGTGAGGCGCTAAGTAACTCAGGGAGACCCTGTACCAAAAAAGCAGAATTCAAACAAACAAAACCCTATTTTCCAAAGTCACTGTACTACTTTACACTCCCACCACCAATGTATGAGAGCCCAGTTGTCCCCCATCCTTGCCAACATTTGATATTGTCGGCCTTTTTCCATATTAGCCTGTGGGTGGGAAGTGCTCTCTTGCTTTAGTTTTATTTGGCGTTTCCCTGATGGCTAGTGAAGCTGAGCATATTTTCATGGGTTTATTATCCATTTCATAATCTTATTTTGTGGTAGGGTAGCAGGGATTGAACTCAGGGGCACTTGACCACTGAGCCTCATCCACAGCCCTATTTTGTATTTTATTTAGAGAGAGGGTCTCGCTGAGTTGCTTAGTGCCTCGCTTTTGCTGAGGCTGGCTTTGAACTTGTGATCCTCCTGCCTCAGCCTCCCAAGCCACTGGCACTATAGGTGTGTGTGCCACCGAGCCCCACTGATAATCTTATTTTTAAATGAAAGCTCTGTTCAAACCTATTGCCCAATTTTTATTTTTGAGTTGTGTTTTTATTATTGACTTTTAGGAGTTCCTTAAATATTGCAAATGATATACACATACTGCTTTATCAGCAGTAGGTACCGTGAATATTTCCTCCTGTAGTCTGCTTTCCATCTGGTTAAAGGTGTCCTTCTTTCTTTCTTTACATTTTTTTTTCTTTTTGGGTACCAAAGACAGAACCCAGGGGTGCTCTGACCCAGAGCCACATCCCCAGCTCTTTTTAGTTTTTTATTTAGAGACAGGATGTTTCTAAATTGCTTAGGGCCTCACTAAGTTGCCTGGGCTGGCCTCAAACTTGCGATCCTCCTGCCTCAGCCTCCCTAGTTCCTGGGATCACAGATGAGTGCCACTGTGTCCAGCTTAGCAGTGTCTTCCAAAGAATCAAAGTTGTAAATTTTTGCAAAGATCAGCTCTTTAAGTTTTTCTTTTGTGATTGGTATATTTTGTGTCCTAAAGATAGCCTCCTGCTTCTCCTTTCATCAGTTTTATAGTAATCAGCCTTGTGCTGAGGTTTATTATCCACCGGGAATTATTTGTTTTGTGTTCAGCCAGGGGAGGGACTTTTCTCCATCTGATTATCCGGCTGTTCCAGCACCATCTCTTTGAAAAGACTTTCCTCTCCCTGTTGAATTGCTTTGGCTGCTTTTATCGAAATCAATGGTCTGTGTAAGTGTGGCTCTATTTCTGGGCTCTATTCTGTTCCTTAATTTGTCGTCCTGACCCCAACACTACACCACCTTTATTACTACAGGTTTATAGTTCATCTTTAAGCCTCTAACCCTGCTTTTTGCTTTCAATATTATTTTGTCACTTCTAAATCATTAACATTTCCATTACCTTTAGAACCAGCTGGTTAATTTTTATAAAAGCACCTTTGGAATTTTGATAGGATGGCACTGAATATATACACATCTACTTGGAAGAATGAACCTCTTGATATTGAATTTTCCAAAGCGCAAACAGGCATCTCTCTCCGTGGTCTTAATTTTCCTCGGCATTGCTTTGTAGAGATCATGCCCATTTTTAATTACACGGGTGTGTGTGTATACATTGATTTTATGACATCAAAATGTCTTTAATGACTAGTTAGAAACAAATTATAAATACAAAATTAAATTGAAAAATAATAAATGTTTTTATAATTCGCATCTTTTAATTGTTAGTCTAAAAAGACAATTGGTTTTATACACTGACCTTGTCCACTGTAGTTTACTAAAGTCACTAACTAGTACTAGTTGTTCTATCCTCTGTTCCTCTAGATTCTGAAGCCAGATTTAAAGTTAGGTAGTCAGTGTGGTTAGGTGAATCGGGTCTAATATCAGTGAAATCTAAAATGGAGGCCATGCTGAGAATGATTCTGGGAAACACAGGACAACTCGTGGAATGGAAAGGCCCTAGGCCAAAGTCCACCCCCAAAGAAATGTTAATGGAACCCAGGGAACAGCCCCAGCAGCTTTGAAGATAGCCCATCCCAAAGAAGTGTTAATGAAGTCCTTCCTGCCCAGATTACCTGTGTCCCAACCCTTCCCCCTACATTCCATCACCAAAACTATAAAAAGGGGAGACAACCGCACTTCCACGGATTCCACCTCTTGGGTCCCCTTCTTCCTCCGGGAGAAGTCTTTTCTGCTGTCCTTTAATAAACTTCTACTTTCCACTCTGACCTTGCCTCTGCATGCTTCTTTGGTGTTATTCTTCAACATTGGGGAAGCAAGGACTCGTCACCCGCCAACAGCGGTAACAATTCTAGACAAACACAAACATATCGCCTATAAATAAAGGCATTTTTAACTCATTCCCTCCCAAGGCTATGAATTGCATTTATTTCTCTTGACTTATTGTACCGTCTGGAATCTCCAGTATAACACTGAACAGAAGTGTGAGAATGGACATTATTCACATGTGTGGGATCTTAGGTGGAAGGCTGTCAAGTTTCACCACTTTGGCTCTGTATGTGTTAGCTCTGGGACTTTCAAAGCTGTTAGCATATTGAGGAGATTTCTTTTTATTCTATTCCCACTTCACTTAGTTATTTTTAAATATGAATGAGACCCAGGTAAGTGGTGCATGCCTATAATCCCAGCGGCAAGGGAGGCTGAGGCAGGAGGATCACAAGTTCCAGGTCAGCTTCAGGAATTTAGTGAGGCCCTAAGCAACTTAGGGAGACCCTGTCTCAAAACAAAAAAATAAAAAGGACTGGCAATGTGCCTCACTGGTTAAATGCCCCTGGGTTCAACCCCCAAACAACAACAAAACAAAACCCCAAAATATCAAAAACTATAGATGTGTATTAGATTTTGTCAAATGCTTTTCTGTATCTATTGACTCTCTCTCTCTCTCTCTCTCTCTCTCTGTCTGTATATAATTCCTTTTTTTTTTTGCATGTTTGGTATTGGGGACTGAACCCAGTGACACTCTACCATTGAGCTAAAACCCCAGCCCTTTTTGAGACAGGGTCTCACTAAATTGCCAAGGTTGGCCTCAAACTTGTAATCCTCCTGCTTCAGCCTCCCAAGTTGCTGGAATTATTGTTTTGTGTCACTGCACCTAACTTTATTTTTCAGACTTGGTCTCTCTAAATTGTCCAGACTGGTCTTGAACTCATGATCTTTCTGCCTCAGCCTCCTAAGTAGCTGGGTTTACAGGTCCGTGCCGCTGTGCCTGGCAACAAGATCTTATATATTTGCTTCTACTATTAACTGGTGAATTGTACTGATTAATTTCCAAGCGTGAAACCAGCCTTCATTCCTAGATAAATCACATTTAGACATGATCAGTTTTCCCTATTATATGTTTCTGGATTCAATTTGCTAATATATTGCTGAAGAGGCTTGCAGCAATGTGCATGAGGTATATTGATCTGTGATAGTTATTATTTTTTGTAAGGTTTTGGTTTAGGGTCATAAAATGACCAGTGGAGGGCTTCCTCCTTTCCTGGTTTTCAAAAGAGTTTACGTAAGATTGGAATTGCCTCGTCCTCATATACCTGATAGAATCCACCAGTGAAGTCACTTGGGACTGGTGTTTCCTTGTGGAAGGTTTTCATCACGATTTCAATTTTTAAATAGATTTTGAGCTATTGCTATTTTCCACTTCGTCTTGGACCAGTTTTGCGAGGTTGTACTTGGATGGAATCGATTACCTCATCTAAACATTACACACTTAAGTGCTCAGCTTTGCCACCTCTGGAACCTGAAAGGTGACATTCCACTTTTCCTTCTGATAGTGACAATTGGAGCTTCCTCTTGTTCTCTCCCCTCCCCCATTGTTAAATCTGGTTAAGGGTTTATGGATTGTATCAATTTTCCAAATAACTAGATTTTTTTTTTTTTTACTGGGAATTGAACTCAGGGGCACTCGACCACTGAGCCACCTCCCCAGCCCTATTTTCTATTTTATTTAGAGACAGGGTCTCCCTTAGTTGCTCAGCACCTCACTCTTGCTGAGGCTGGCTTTGAACTTGCGATCCTCCTGCCTCAGCCTCCCAAGCTGCTGAGATCACAGGCGTGTGCCACCATGTCCAGCTCTAAATTGGTCTTTGATGCATTTTTCTCCAATTTGTTTTCTGTATTTTTGCTCTCCACTTTTTATTATTCCCTTTTACTTCCTGTGGGATCAATTTGGTCTTCTTTCTCTTCTGTCTTAACATAGATGGCTGGACAGTTGATATTAAGTCTTCATTTTATTTTATTTTTTTTTCAGAGTAGAAATTAGAAGTTTATTAGAGGACAGCAGAAAAGACTTCTCCCGGAGGAAGAAGGGGACCCAAGAGATGGAATCTCTAAGTCTTCATTTTAGAAGGACCTCACTTATATCCTCTAGATTTTTATATTTTGTTTTTTATTTCACTTAATTTATTCAAATAACCTACAAAAGGGGGAAAAAAAAGAAGAAAGCCAAGAAAACAAAAAACAGAAGAACACATGAAATAAACAATAAGATGGCAGACTTCAGATGTACCGATTATTACTCTGTGTGTGTGTGTGTGCGCGCGCGCGCGCACGCTGCTATGCATAAAACCTAGGGCTTGGTTCAAGCACTCCACCACTCTCCCCCTGAGCAACACTCCCAGCCCCCATCATTACTTTAAATGTAAATAATCTGCATATACCAATTAAGAGACAGGTTGGCAGGTAGATTTAAAAACATGTTTTGTGACTACGTGTACGTCTACAAGAAACTCAGGTCAAAGATAGCAATAGAAATAGCCAAAAGTAAAAAAAAAAAAAAAAAAAAAAAACAAGGGGAGATATACAGCATAAACAATTTTTAAAAAGCAGGAGTGTCTCCATCAGTATCAGGTAAAGTCGACTTCAGAGCAAAAAAATGACCTGGGACAAAAAGGGACATAAAATATTGATATTAAGAAATAATGCCCCAGGCTGGGGATGTGGCTCAAGCGGCAGCGCGCTCGCCTGGCATGCCTGCGGCCGGGGTTCGATCCTCAGCACCACATACCAACAAAGATGTGTCCGCCGAAAACTAAAATAAATGTTAAAATTCTCTCTCTCGCTCGCTCTCTCTCTCTCTAAAAAAAAAAAAAGAAAAAAAAAAAGAAAGAAATAATGCCCCAAGAAAATTCAGAGATTCTAAATGCATATCTACAAAACAGCAGAACTTCAAAATACACAAAGAAAACTGATAAAACTGGGAGGAGATAGAGGAACAGACAAATCTGCAATTAGAGTTGGAAACTCAAACGTCCCTCTCTCAGCAGCTGGTGAGATGCAGGCAGAGTTCCACAAGGACTAAAGGAACCAGGAACGGAACACCACCACGGGCAACAGGATCTGATCTTAATAGACTGTTCCATACATTAGTACAGCCATAATTCTTTCTAGTGTGCACAGAAAATGTGCAAAAGTAAACCACATCCTAGATGATAAAACAAAACCAACAATGAAAAGAATTGAAATCAGAGAGTCTGTTCTCTGACCACAATGGAATCCAACTGGAAATCAATACCATAAAAATAACAGGAAAACCTCCTAACACACAGGAATTAGATGCTTTAATAATCCATAGAGCCTACTGGAAGTCCCCAAAGAAAACATTTTTTAAATACTTTTCGATCTGAATGAAAATGAAAATACAATAAACCACAATTTGTGAGATGCAGCTAAAGTTGTGTTGAGAGGGAAATCTATAGCACTGCGGACTCACGTCGGAAAGAAGATCTCAAGTCATTTCACTAGGTTTGGCCCAGGAATTATTTAGGAGTATGTTATTTAATTTCTCAACATGTAGTATTTTGCAGATATATATATTTTTTTGTTATTGATATCTAATTTACCTAAGTGTGGTCACAGAATGAACTTCATGATTTCAGTCTTTTAAAATTTATTAATTTGTTTTCTGTATGAACATATATGCTCTACCTTGATATGTGCATATCTAAGAAATGGATTTTGAAATCAAGTGTAATATTTTATAAATGTCAGCTAGGTTGTTAGTTGAAAATAACCCATTGATTATTGAAACCTTTAACATCCTTATAAAATTTTAAATCTTTTTCTATCAAATATTGTAAGAATCGTGTTAAAATATCCAAATATAATATTCTTCCTTTATCCTGTAAATATTTATTTCTTGTATTTAAAGCTCAATTAAGTATATAGACATTCAGGGATGTCTGGTCTTCTTTTTTGCGGGGGCAGGGAGAGGGTACCAGGGATTGAACTCAGGGGCACTGGACCACTGAGCCACATCCCCAGCCCTATTTTGTATTTATTTAGAGACAGGGTCTCACTGAGTTTTTAGTAGCTTGCCGTTGCTGAGGCTGGCTTTGAACTCGCAACCCTCCTGCCTCAGCCTCCCAAGCCGCTGGGATTATAGGCATACACTACCACACCCAGCTGTGTCCCTCCCCTCCCCCCCCCCCCCTCCCTGGCTCAGCATACTTATTTTGAGATTCAATCATATTGTTGGGCTGTTCAGTAGTTTATTTTCATGTATTTACTTTTGCTAAGTAGTAATCTATCATATGGATCTATCACAATTCCCTTACCCAGTTACCTGTTGATGGACATCTGGGCAGTTGCAGTTTGGAACTACCACATCAATATTTCTCTTGGGTAAATTATCTAAGAATGGAATGCCTGGATTTATGGTAGGTGCTTGTTTTTTTTTTTTTAATTTTGAGATACCGACAAGCTTTTTGCTAAAGTTTGGATTTGTTTTATTGTGTCCCCCTAAAAGTTCATGATCACAGGCTTGGTCTCCAGGGTGGAGGTGTTGGGAGGGCCTGTGGGCCTAGTGAAAGGCCTTGCTGGGGGTGCTGCCTTCAGAAGGGTTTAAAGTAGCTCTCTGTAATCCCCTGGGTGGTCTCCCCAGAGGGTTGTTATAAAAGGAGCACCACCCCCCACCCCCGCTGCCTCCTGTCTGGAGATGTAATCCCTTGCTCCTGCCCTTGCCCCCACCATTCCCCAAGGAGCCTTCACCAGAGCCTGCACTATGCTATCTGGACTTTCAACCTCCCAAACTGTGAGCTAAATATGCCTCCTTTTCTTCATAACTAGTCTGTGTCTATCCTAAGCCTTGGCATTTCCATATAAATTTTAAGACAGCTTATGGATTTCAACGAAAGAGTCCATTGGGGGTTTTATGACTGCATTGTTTCTACATATCAATTTGGAGAGAACTGATATCTTAATGGTATTAGGTCTTTAACTTCTGTCAACATTTTATAAGTCTTACGTGTCCAGGTGTTTTCACCTCTTTTATCAGATTTATCCCTAAGAACCTCATATTGTGATGCTATCGTACATTGCTCTTTAAAAAACTTAATTTACAATTGGTGATTGTCAGCATATAGAAATACAATTGACTTTTTAAATGTATTGATCTCCTATCGTGCAACCTTGCTAAACTTACTTATTAATTCTTCTACCTTTTTTTGTAGATTCATCAGATTTATGTGTTTTTTACACAGACTATCATGTTGTTTATGAATGAAGGAAGTTTTATTCATTTCTCACCGACTTGGTAGCCTCTTATTTCTTTCACTTGCCAGACTTTGCTGGCTGCACCTGAATGTTGACTAGAAGGGGTCAGAGTAACACCTTTGTCTTGTTCCTGGTCTTCATTTAGTCCTTCACCACAAAATATGTTAGCTGTCATTTTTTGTGGTGCCCTTTATCAGATTGAAGAGGCTCTCTTCTATTCCTTATTTGCTGAGAATTTTTAACAGAAATGGAGGTTGCCATCCTACTGCCTCAGCCTCCCTAGTAGCTGGGATTACAAGCATGTGTTGCTGCAACCATCTTAATAGTCTTTGTTCTGAAATCTATTTTATCTGGTGTTGAAATAGTCACTCCACAAATCTAGAGAGACAGAACACAGATTAGTGATTGCACAGAGCTTCAGGGTGGTGGTGGTGGTGGTGGTGGTGGTGGTGTATGGTTAAGGGGCACTGGAATAACTACCAATGGATATGGGATTTCTTCCCCCCACCCTGCCCTTGGTACTGGGGATTGAATCCCAGTGGGGCTCTAACACTGAGCCACATCCCCAACCCTTTTTATTTTTAATTTTGAGACACTAAATTGCTTAGGGCTTCACTAAGTTGCTGAGAGTGGCCTTGAACTTGTGATCCTCCTGCCTCAGCCTCTCAAGTCATTGGGAATACAGGTATATATCACCTTGCTGGATGCATATGGGATTTCTTGGCGGTTTGCTTGTGGTGATGGTTGCAAATACTAGAAATGCTTGAATTACGTATACTTTAAGTGACTTGTCTGCTGTAACTATCTCAATAATATATACGTATAATGTGTATGTATGAGGTTATATACCATATACATATGTTTGTGCATAGTCACTAAAGCTTTCTTTTGGTTAGCATTTGCTGTTTCAGATAATTTTTCACTTCTATTATTTCCTCTTTTCATTTTAGAATTACTATTTATTTCTCCTCTGAAATATTCCATTCCTAAACCCTTTATGCCCACTTGTCCTATAAAATATTTGTAATAGTTATTTTAGACATTTTAACATAGAATGTACAAAAAACAACAAAGTCATCCATGGGTCTGCTTCTAGGGACTATGTTTTCTCTTAACGGCGGGTCATATTTCCGTGGTATGTTGTAAACGTTTAACCATCAGTTCTCTGAAGAAAAACAAGAACAAGAGGACGAAGAGGTGATGGCAATAGCAGCAGCAGCCCTGATGGGTAGCACTTGTCAATTTTCCTCGTGTAATTACTCCCTCCACAGCAGAGTTTAAGCCACCAACATAATGCAGCTTCTCAGCAGAGCTAGGAGCAGAAGGGCACAGTGGCCTTGGTAAACTGAGATGGCTGCAGCGTGCCTTTGCATATTTTCCTATTTCTTCATCTATATCAAAATATTTATTTATTTTTCTAAATACCATCTATGTTTTTTTAAAGTAGGGACTAAAATATAATTTGGCTTTTGTTTGCTCATTTCATTCACAAAGAGGAGGAGGACTGTCCTCTGTCTGAAGTGCAGGGCGAGGGGCAGATCAAGTGGGTTCTTCCCAGATGGTGTCGATTGCTGCTGGGCTTCAACTTTAGATTGAGTCCGCCTCTGATTAACTCTGTCCCCAGCTCTCGTGCCGTGGGCAGATTTAGGTCCTGTTGTGTGAGCGGGGAAAGGGCCGGGCTGCCATTTCAGGTGGCCTTCTGGTTTACCATTGGATTCAACCAACAGGCCCTTGATTTGGAATGCTGAGGCAATGCCTGACACCTACTCTTCCCTCGCCCAAGAGCGATGGGGCCTAGGGGCAGACCAGAGGCTGCGGGAGCCGAGGGCTGGGACAGGATGGCTCTCAGGCCCCTCGTCTGGCCAATGGCTGCAGATGAACAGAGAGCACACCAAACTGCCTGGGGTCTGGTCTCCCTTAAAACCTCTTCTCCACTCCTCAGCCAGTGACCCTTTAAAGTGCCACCCAGATCCTACCATTTGCCCCTCCATGAGGGCCTTGCTTGTTTATCCTGTGTCCCCCCTGGGCAGGGGGCCTGTTTGTCTCCCCAGGCTGCGTCCCTGCTCAGGGAACAGCTCCTAGGAACCAGGGCAGTGGGGCTGGGGGAGCAGCCTGGAGCACGGGACTGGGGGTGGGGCTGGGGGGGGAGCAGAAGTGGGTGTGGGTGGGGTGTGGGTGGGGCAGGGATGGGGAGGGGGGATAGGGGATGGGTTGGACAGGGACAGGGGAGGGGCGGGGCAGGGATAGTGAAGAGGTGGGGCTGGGTGGAGCAGGGTGGAGCAGGGGTGAGGACCGGGTAGGCTCAGGTGCGAGCTGTGGGGCGAGCTCAGTGGCCTGGGCAGGTGGTGCCTGAGGACCGGCTGAGGTTAAGTTGATGAGGGGGGCTTTGGTTCTCAGTCCCATGTCCTTGATTGTCATCCTGGCCCACCTGTCCCGGAAGCTGGGCTTGTTTTCACCAAGGTCTTACCTGAGGTGCCGTCTCTGCCCCTTACAGATGTGTACCTGCATTTAACCAGATCAGAGCGTATCCTGAAGTATGGGGAGCCAAAGGCATGCAGGGCTAAGGGTGGCATTTTAGACACTGTGAAACATTACAGGAGAAATATTTGGAGACACTTTGTGCCTAAGCAGAACCTCAAAGTCTTCCTGATATGCTGTGACCCGCTCCCAAGGGGGACAGCCACCTGAAGGGGTGTGGCTGCTCCTAGGTGTCTGTTGTGGGAAGGGTAGGACAGCTACCCTGCTCATGCTGATGGTGATGGTGACTCTCCCCTGCTCTCTGCGGTAGGCTTGTGCCCCTTTCTTAAAACTCATCCATCCCAACCTCCTCATTTAGCCAAAACAGACCCGAAGCCCAGAGAGGGCTGTGAGTTGCCTGAGGTCACGCAGCAACAATTCTCTGGACTCCTGGTCATTGCTGCACCCCAGTGTTTTCCAACTGTGTTCCAGGGAGCCCCAGGTTCCCCAGCAGTGTCTCAGAAGCTGCTGCAGAGGGAGGCCGGCGCAGGAGGAGGCCGGGCTCCACCAGCCTCCTTCGGACAAGCAGATCTCTGTGGAAGGGTCTGTGTGAAGAAAGGATTCTACAACTAAAAGAAAAAAGGTTTGGAAACCACAATGAACCTGGGCACCAGTGGCTGGAGACTTGGGAAAGGTGGAGGAGGCAGGAGGACGGGCCCTGGGAGAGTCTGTACTGACATCATCCGTACCATCCCTGGGACAGCTTGGTCCAGGGAGGGAGGAGTGAGTTGATGACCTCCTGGGGAAGATGGTAGGGGAAGCACATGCTCAGCACCTGGTCCAGGAGGAGGAGGAGGAGGAGGGGGGGAGGGGGAGGAGGAGGGGGGAGGGGGGAGGAGGGGGAGGAGGAGGGGGAGGAGGGGGAGGAGGAGGGGGGGAGGAGGGGGAGTGCGTCATACAAAGCGCTTTCCTAGATGTTTGTTGATTGAATACATTAACAAGACGGCCCATTCCTGTAGAGACAAGCCGAGCTCAGAGACAGACGTCTGAAGAAAAACAGGAAGCAGGATGCTGGCAGCCTCTGCTTCACATCTGGATTTGCAAATCCAGCTCTCCACCAAATAGCCATCCCCTTACTTGGTCTGTGGTGTCGCCACTGTGCTGAGCTCTCCTACCTTCAAAGGGTGGCGCAAGTGACAATATTAACTTGCATCCCCTCCATAAAGATCTGGCAGTCGTTGGGAGTGGGATATAAGAGGGAAGTTCCTACTTGGGAAAACAGGTACAGAGAAGCAAATTCATTTTCCCAAGGTCACACAGCCATTCCAGGTTAGTGCTACAGTCTCTAGAAACTGCCCTTTTCAAGAACTGGCCCTCTAGATTCTCTATGACAAGGACCAAGTCAAAGGTGACTTCAGGGACTGGGTAACAACCTCTTTCTTGAAAAGCATCCAGAGAAATTAGCGACAGAGAGAACGTGACAGGCTGGGCAAGCTGATCGGGTCCTCCCTCGGCCTTGGGAGAACGTAGCCCCAGATCCTCTGCCTCGGGCACCCCTGTGTGGCACTAGAGTTCCCCGCAGACCTGGGAGCCCGAGGTGGGTTCTGCACACTGGTGGCCAGAGCCCAGACATTTCCAGGCGGGAACGGGGTCATGTTTCACTGCAGTGGCGTTCCTCTGCAGCATCAGAGCTGAAAGGTCTGACATGTGCCACATTTAAAGAACTGTCCCAGCTCTGTGCTCCCCTGGGGGCCCCTGCCAGCATCCAGCCACGAGAAGTTAGCCGAGACTGGTTGATGACACCTGCCTGGCCTGTCTGCACCCAGATCGGGAGGTGCGAGAGGAGGCAGGGAGAGTGGGAAGCTGGCTTTTCACGCCTGGCTGAACTAGCGCTTCTCTGGACATGGGGCCTGCTGACACCTGGAGGGGAGCAGAACCTAGAGACAGCGCCCCGACTCATACACCCCATTCCCAACTCACACACCTCATTCCCCAACTCACACACCCCATACCTGGACTTGGGGCATCTTGAGTAGAACATACCACATCCTTTGCCTCAAAGCACATTTGCTCCCAAACTTGGGGTGAACACTGGGTGGTCTGGCAGCCCAAAGAGGGCCCTCCCCACTCTTGGGGAGCAAGAGGAAACCTTCCCAGGGCCACATTGGTCTGAATCGCTTAATGAGTCATGTATATTCTAATGCTAAATTTAGTCCTGCATCCAAGACCTGAACCACTGTCCAATAGAAGCCGAGTACAAGCCGCTCGTGGGCTTTTTTTTTTTTTGGTCACATACAGGAACTATTTCTTCCTTCAAGTATTTGTTGATATCTTTAGTTAAAAAAGAGAGTGCCAGGCATGGTGGCGCACGCCCGTAATCCCAGCAGCTCGGGAGGCAGAGGCAGGAGGATCCCGAGTTCAAAGCCAGCCTCAGCAACGGCAAGGCGCTAAGCAACTCAGTGAGACCCCGTCTCTAAATAAAATACAAAATAGGACTGGGGATGTGGCTCTGGGGTTGAGGGCCCCTGAGTTCAATTCCTGGTACCCCCCAAAACAAACTATAACAACAAAAACGTTCGTGTGCAGCTTGCACTCCATTTCTGGTGGATAGTGGTACGCGCCTTGGACACTGGTTGGCGGCTCTGGCCATTGCTGGATGCTCAGTGGCTGCTGGACTCACAGCGCAGACCTCCAGGGTGGTCTTAAATTTTGCCTTCAGCCTTAAACACACACCTCTCTTTCCCTCTGGCCTCTGCAGAGCTCCCTGCCCAGGGCCTTCCCTCCCTTCACAAGGCTGGTCCTTCCTGGATGCATGCCTAGGCCCTGTCTCCAGTCCCATGCTCCAGACCCTGTCCCCAGACCCCGTCTCCCCTGAGAAGGCTCCTGGTAAGGGAGCATGCGTGGAAGGGGCTCCCCATCATTCCCAACTCAGAGCCTCAGGTTTCATCCCTGCAGGAAGGGTTATGGGCCCCCACCCTGACAGTCTCTGACTCTGGCCTCTGTCATTTCCTGTCCCTCCAGCCTGGGAGGACTGCTCTGTCACCACATGGAAAGTTGGCAGCAGAGGGACCCACCCTTCCCTTTCCCCTGAGCTCTGCCCATGTCCCCTTATCCCTTGCAGGGAGGTAGACACAGCCACTTTGTTCTTAGAAGGCCGTTGTCCTCACCGAGCCCCTCGCTGGGGCTGTCCAGGCTTGTCAGAGTGTGTATGGGGGGACGGGCCAGCACAGCCTGGCTCCCCCTCTTCACAGAGCTGAACCCCTTGGGAGAAGAGCAGCCAGGGTGTCACAGGAGGGCAAGCCAAGAGCACGAAGACTCTCCAGGAGCAGGAAGGGCACTTGCCCCACGAGTCACGCCTCCACTCTAACTCTGGGCCTCCTGAGCTCTCTGAGCCTCGGTCTTCCCATCTGCCCAACGGGACCTTCTAAATCTTGGAAGACGGTGACCTTTGAGAGGACAGGAGGGCAAGCTGGCAAATCCAGCCACACCTGGGCAGTCCCTGCACCACCTGGAGCACCAGCTCAGCCACCCCCTGGGGGCCTTTTGCTCCCAATGCCAGCCTCAGTGCACGGGATTTGAGCACTGTGCATCACAGGGACCCTCATCTCCACCAGGGCCTCCCCTGCCAACTGCCCGGCAACAGAGGGACCATCTCTCTCTGTCCCCCAGTCTCTTCTCCGTGGGAGGCTTTTCACCCCATTCGGTCCTGTGAGCTGACGATGTCCTGGGAGCTTGCAGGCCGAGTGGACTGGCCTCCCCAGCTCTTTCCAGGAAACACCCTCACTCTCCCCCAGTGCCCGTGACTCCTGGCAGCCAGGGGTCCTCCAACCCACCCTCCTGTAGTTTGTATTGCAAAAGCGGTAGATAGGCCACAGTGCATTTCCTCACCCCTCAGTCCCTGCCCCCAGAAGACAGCTCCCAGTCTGTCAGGGAGGGGAGATGGGCGCCCAGCAAGAGGAGAAGTTGATAAAAGGAAGAGGCCATCTTCTTAGCAGGGGGCCAGAGGCCCCTCTTCACCGGGGATCCTGGGGGGCACTGTTTTAGTCAGCTTTCTGGCCACTGTGACCAAAAGACCTGACAAGAACAATTTCAGAGGAGGAAGAGTTTATTTGGGGCTCACAGTTTCAGAGGTCTCAGTCCACAGACGACCGACTCCATTCCTCGGGGCCCGAGGTGAGGCAGGACGTGACAGTGGCAGAGTACGGCGGAGGAGAGCTGCTCAGGACATGGCACAGGAAGTGGGGATGGAGGGGTGGGGGACACACACAGTAAGCTCAGCTCACAGAATACAAGCCCCAAAGGCACCCCCATGACCCACCTCGTCCAGCCACACCCTACCTGCCGCGCTTACCACCCCATTAATCCCTGTGGGTGCATCAACTGATTAGGGTGAAGGCTCTCCTAACCCATCGCTTCTCCTCTAGGCTTGCATTCCTCCCACATGGGCTTTTGGGGCCACCTCTTATCTAAACCACAGCAGGCACAGAGTGGGAACGTGATAGAAGGATCCAGAGAGGGAGGCCGCACTTAGGAGGTACCTGGTACTCACCTGTTGAACCACTGATCGAGTCTTCTAGAGCTGAGGCCAGGCCTGTGAAGCAGTCCTGGGCCACCCTAAGGCCAGGGGTGTGCCTGATGCTGCTTGGAAGGAGACCCTGCTCTGGGCGGGGGTGCCTGGGCCCTCATACCAGCACTAGGCTCGCCCTGTGTCTGCCGTCGGGTCGCTCGGGTCTGGTGTCAGGAACGTTTCTACCCTGCTTAGTTTGTTTTACAGTTTTTTAAATAATAGCTAGAAAAAAAGGGCGACCTATAGCCTCATCACTTCTTTAGTTTTCAATCTATATTTATTTATTTATTTTTTGGTATGAGGGATTGAACCCAGGGGCACTTTGTCACTTAGCCTCATCCCCAGTCCTTCTTATTTTTTATTTAGAGACAGGATCACACTAAGTTGCTCAGGGTCTTGCTAAAGTTTGCTGAGGCTGGCTTTGAACTCGTGATCCTCCTGCCTCAGCCTCCTGAGCCACTGTGACTATAGGCATGTGCCACTGCGCCTGGCTGCTTCTTTAGTTTTTTAGGTGGTGGAAAGCAAGATGTGGTAATGAGTTGACAGTTTGGGGTACGTTTCTCCATCATGACCTATGATTGGACAGGTAATTTCTATTAATGTGGCTAACATATCTAATTTTTAAAAATGAGTATATGCTTTGTTTGGGGGTGGAACTTGCCTTTCCACTTAATATTACAACGTTGGTGCTCTTCCAGGTCAACACACAAACATCTACAACACTTTTTTTTTTTTTTGTACTGGGGTGCTCAAGTACTGAGCCACATCCCCAGCCCTTTACGTTGAGAGAGGACCTCGCCAAGTTGCTTAGGGCCTTGCTAAGTTGCTGAAGCTGGCCTTGAACTTGCGATCCTCCTGCCTCAGCCTCTGAGTCCCCAGGATCACGGGTGCACCACGGTGCCCAGCAGATCCCTGCCATTCTGCTCCACAGGAGCCCCTCCTGGTTCACCCCAGATGGACACCCTCATTCCCTCAGCCAGTCACCTCCATGAATGATTTTTTAAAAAAATATTTTAAGTAAAAAATAGAGGTCCATCAACAACTTATCTTTATGTGGTGCTGAGGATCGAACTCAGTGCCTCACACATGCTGGGCGAGTGCTCTTCCGCTGAGCCCCAGCCCAGCCCATGAGTGGTTCTTAAGTGTGGGTTCTGTGTACGAGTGAACAGAAACCATGCCTCAAGGCCACCTAGGCCAGTCAGATTCATGAGATGGGAAATGCCATGTCTTGGTGGCACTTGGTGTCCCTGCCACCAGCCTCATGAATGGGGTGAGGATGTGGGTGAGACTCTGGAGGGCATAGTGCCTCCTCCCAAAAGCTGGAAAGGTGGCCTGCGTAGTGTCACATTGTGGCAGATCCCAGGTTTCCCCAGGACCCCTCTCCTCCCATGGTGCTGGCTCCCTGCTGCCCGCCTTGTGCTGCCCCGGTGTTCCCAGGTGAGCTAGGAGCGGGGGAAGCACGAGACACTCTGTCACCTGGGGGGCTGTGGGGGAGAGCAAAAGCAGCACCCCTCCAGGGGGAGCCAGGGAACACCCATCAATCCGAGGCCAGGCACCGAGAGGGCCTTCTGGGGGCCACGGGGAATGTTAACTTACCAGGGTCCCTTCCATGGTACTGGCCTGGCCCTGGCCCAGCTGCCGGCCCAGCTGCTGAGAGCAGATAGAGGTGAGGTGGTGGAGGGGTGGCTTGGCGCTGACCCCAGTCCCTGTGGAGCCCAAGAGGAGTGACATTCCTGGCCGAGGCCAGAGGGAGCCGCACATCAAGGGCCATGATCACAGCTGTGGACTTGGACAAGGCACAGAGGAGGCCGCACGGTGCGGACATCCCCCACCTGCCTGCAGGGAGTGAGGACCCGGCCCCCTCCCTTCTGCTCCAAGGACGGGGCTGGGCTGCCAAGGGAGTGGGGGTGGGAAAGGTTCGAGGCACCCGGGGACTCAGAAAGGAGGGAGATGCTATTAAAAATATAATTTGTTATGTGTGTTTTTTCTGATTACAAAAGCAATGCATATTCATTGTCGAAAATTTGGAAAATAGAGATAAGCGCAAATAGCAAATAAACCCCCCTCCTAATCTCCCCGTTCAGGGACAGCCACTCTTGTCCAATGTGAGGGCTAAGAACACAAGCCCAGGGCCAGACTCCTCGGGCTGAAGTCCCAGTTCTGCCACAACTGGCTGTGTGACCTTGGACAAGTGCCTTAACCCCTCTGTACTTCAGAGAATACCTACAGTGTGTCCTGCCTGGCCTGGCTGTGAGGGTGAATGGGAAAGGCCGGAATTCTGACTCAAAGTGCCCAGGGACCGTTAGCCCCAGGTGTGACACAGATCCTGGCTACCCCGCCCCCCAAACATAACCTGGCTCCAGTGGGACTCTTGGTCCATTCTGCACCCCTAAGTGTCTGCCCTCCAGCGTCCCCCCATCTTGGGAAACTATACCCCTGGCCCTTGGGGGGCCAGGCACTGGGCTCACCCCTCGGGCCTCCACGAGATCTTGCAGAAGAAAATCGGGGAGACGGGGGTTGGGGATGAGCCTGAGGGGAGGGGCATGGCGGCCAGGAAGAGGGAGTGGAGGACAGACCAGGAATTGCAAGGGGAGGAGAGCAACCCCGTTTGCTGCCTCCTTTGGGGTGCTCCTCCCACCCTCCCCAGGCTCCAGCCGCCTCCCCATGCTCTTGGGCCTGTCAATAATTGATGGCCCGCGGGCACAGGACTATCAATAATGCAAGGCAGGGATGCTCAGCGGCTCTCCACACCACCCCTTACTCCCGCATACCAGGCAGGGCCCAGGCCTCCCCTCACCCTCGTTCCCCCTCCACCCAACAGGACCTCCCGGCTCAGGAGTGGGGCTGGTGAAGGATCAATCCACCAAAGTTCATTGAAATCCATTTGTAAAACTTTTTTCAGAAATCTCAGTGGGGCCCAGGCTGGGGAGAGGCTCAGGCAGGAGGCCAGCTCTGCCTCCCGCAGAGCTGCCTGGCCACACCCAGGGCCGGGCCTCAGGACCCCCAGGCAGGCCGGGTCTGTTTCCCTGCCTCTGGATTCTACCACCACTCAAGTCAGGCAGGGAGCACCCCCAGAGCCTGACCCAGCAGGCAGCTGCCTGGGTACTGAGTTTTAATCCCGCCACCTGCTGGGAGTGTCCTCACCGGCAATGACACTGTAGTATCTGCTGACATCCCCTCCACCCCACTCTGAGATGGCCTGGGAAGCAGACGTGGCCTCGGGAGCTGGGAGAACATTTTGCAAACTGACAACAGGACAAAGTATGGGGTGGTCACTGTTGCCGGGCAGGCAGTACCTGAGGCCAGGCATTTGGGAGACGGGATAGAAAGGCTTGGGGACACAGAGACAGGCCTGTCTCCTCAGAGCTTCCTGTAGAGGACAGGCAGGTGACCGACGGTGAATGAAGCAGGCTGAACGTGAGGCTACAGGGAATGGTGGGACTGTGGAGAACTGGAGGTGTACTTCCTGTCCAAAATGGCTGGTGACCACTGGACAGCAGCAGACAGCACCATGTGGAGACCCGAGCCTAGGGTCCCCACAGTGCCTTCTGTCCAGAAGATCAAGGAATGGGGACGTTTCTGCAAAAACTCCTGATTTTTAAATATGGGTTAAAAATTTAAAATTCTGAAAGCAGAAGGGGGCTACTGGCCACATCTGGAGCCAGCCATTATTGGGCCTGCACACTGGTTGCTTTTCCATGATTTTCCAAGAAAAGAGCAGTTCTAGAACAGCAGAGGGGCTGAGGGAGCTTTGGCCGGGAGCCCGGATCTGGGCCCGGCCTGCTGGGTCTCCACTGCGTGCTCCCCTCCTGTGAGTCTCCCAATCTTCCATGCGAAATAGGGGTGCTGGACTAGGTGGCTGTGAGGCTCCTTCTGCTCCACAGTGTGGGAATGTTCCCAAGTCTGGGGATTTGACTCTCACAGGTGTCATGGGCCAGGGGACTCAGGGGAGGAGAGGCTTAGCATGGGCCCAGCCCAGTGGGATTCACACACTCAGGGTTTCTCTTTGGAAGCATAACCCAGGTGAGAACCCCTAGGTCCACAGTCCTTTTGGCCTTTGGTAATTGGGCCCTCTGGTAGGGTCTAAATCAAGCTCTCCACAGCTACACACTGTTTATGGCAAATCAATGCCATTAACGCTAACATCAGTGGTGGGATTTCCACCTGTCAAACATTATTCCACGGTTATTTGACGACTCAGAACAACCCCATGAGGTAGCATTATCCCTCTTTAAGATAAAATTAAAATAAGCAAAACCAAACAAAACCACGAAGGCTCAGAGAGGTTAAGCAACTCTCCTCTGGTTACACAGCCAGTGCACATGGGAGCCACAATTCAAACCTAACTCTGTGGAACTCAATCTCCATCCCTCGCCACGCTCTGATCCCAAGTGGGTTTTAGAAGGACCCGACACGCCACTTTCACGCAGGCTGGGGTGGGACCTGCCTAGGACTGCAGGGCAGTAAGAGCCATCTGCCGAACCGGGATGAAGCCACGAGGAACCCGGGGTGGGGGTTCTCAGGTCACCCGTCCTGAGCTTCTGACCACTGTCCTGACGGCAAACCACACCCACAGTCCAGAGGGCTTTGGGGCCGGAGAGGAGCTTAGATCCGGTGGTGGCAGAGCCCAGGACTGCTGCGGACAAGCTTATGGGGATCCTGGTCCTGCAGCTTGGTGGCTCCCAGGAAGGGCCGCGCAGAGCCCCCAGGTGCCCCTCTGCAGCAGGAGTGACCTGCAAATGCAGCCATGGTACCTGTGGAAGGCCTGGCTCAGGGAAGCCCCCGGGGAGTGGGCAGCTCAAGCCATTTCTCCTCCCCACTGCCCTGGTATCTGAGTGGTGGGCAGGGGCATTGCAAGAGGCTACCACAGCACTGGGTGCTACGAGATGTTCTGCGAGAGGAAGCGGTTTACAAAGCAAAGTTTGAGAAGAACAAGCAAACAAGTCCCTTTGAGGCTCCGCTTCCCATTCTCCCTGGGGCAGCGTTGAGGATCTGGATAGGGGAGGACGGGAGGGTGGAGAAAGAGACCGAGGCCCTCAGTGGACCTGTGGGCTCACTCCTGGGCTCTGTAGACACCAGGGAGCCCATTCTGGGGACAAGCTTTTTCTTGGGGACAGCCAGTCCCCAGAGTTGGGGCTCAAAGGGGGACTTGTCCTAAACCAGAAACTGGAACCGGGCAGGTCGGACAGGACCAGCAGCCAGGCTGCCCTGGGCAGAGAGCCCCCTGGGCACGGGTCCTGCAGACCAAGGATGGGGGAGGCCAGAGTCTCAGGGCTGGGGGGCTCGGGGTCAAGAGAATCACCTGGAAGGATCCTTGTTATTTCAACTTTTCTCGTCTTGCCACTTTACACCACCAATCTCATCAGGGCAACCTGTTAAAGACCCAAGCCAGTGTCCAGTCCTAGCCTAAGTACGGGGAGCAGATGAACTAGCCCTAATGAGGTCCAGAGAGGACCTCACGTGCACAGATCACACAACAAACCTGGACCCTGAATTCAGAAGAGGAAACTCCTGGCAACCATCCGGCATCGCCCCGCCCCTTGGTCCTTAGCTCCCACCCCTTAAAGCCACGTGTGCAGCCACTTTGCAGATAAGCCACACCTGGGAGGGGCACGGGAGGGACAGGCCTTTCTCCACACCTGTGGCCTGGCCCCTCCTGCAATATTAATCTCGCTCTTATCAATGTTTCATCTGTTTCTATTCCGCATTGTCCTGCTCCCGTCTTCTCACACTTGAACTTGGGAGCATGAAAAATAGATGTGCTTGCTCCGTGGCCCTTGTGCTTTGCCCAGGTTTGGGACCTAACAGGAATCTATTTTGTTCATATGCTCTTCTAATCACCCACCTCCTGGCTCAGTCAAGGATGCTAAGTGCACCTTGCTTCCTGGCACAGCATGCTTCTGTATTCCTGTTTTACTGTCGGGGCTCAGAGATGCTTGCCTACTGGCCCAAGGTCACACAGGGAAAGCTCATTCATTATGAAGGAGCAGAAACCACCTTAGATAGTTGTTACTCCTTTAACCTTTTAGCTTAGGGGGTCTCCCCTTTTGTCTTTCCACAGTATCACCCTAAAGCAGCATCCTCTATCAGAACATCCTCCAAGGCCCAAGCCCTGTTCTTTTTTTTTTTTTCTTCTTTTTCTTTTTGGTACCAGGGATTGAACCCAGGGGCGCTTAACCTCTGAGCCACATCCTCAGCCCTTTTTTATATTTTATATAAAATATAAAACAGGGTCTTGCTGAGTTGCTTAGGGCCTTGCTAAATTGCGGAGGCTGACTTTGAACCCCTGATCCTCCTGCTTCAGCCTCCCAAGGCACTGGGCTACAGGCGTGCACCATCAGGCCGTGCTAAGGCCCCCCCCCCCCCTTTTTCCTGACACATGATGAAAATAATACAATCTAGGAGAGAAGTGGAAGGAGATAGGAGAGGCAGCTGTGGCTTGTTCGGCATGCCCCTCCTCAGAGACCATGTAGAGAAGCCCAATGCCTCGGTTTTGTAAGAAAGGTCCGTGGCCACACGTGCACCCCCTTCCCACCCTTCTCCAATAGTCACACAGGGGGCTTTGCCCCTCCAGAGTCCCTGCTGGAGCTGCCCTGCCCTCCCGGGCTCTTTGGAAATCTTTGCTGAGCCAAATCAACTATTCTGCACAGAGAGCCACTTGAGGCGTGGGTCTCGCCTTAGCAATTCTGCTCAACTGGTCTCAGGTGGACCCTGGGGAGACCACTGCCCGACAAGGGCTGGGCCAGCCTCCCCCACCGCCAGCCCTCTGGTTCGGGCTGGAAGGAACAGTAGAGGGCAACGCAGAGGTGCCCTGGTTCTCCAACCCCCGACCCTTGCCCTGTGTGGGGCTCTGCATCTCTGCTCCCCCAGGCTCCCCAGTAGGGACACGGGCTGCAGCACTGCCCTCCACCCCCTAGCACAGTGCCAGGTCCTCCATTTTTGTCGTCTAGACTCAAGGCAAATGTGGTTCAATCTCAGCACTGAGGCAAGACTAGATTCAAGGAGGACTAGGGACTCACTAGAATCCTTGGGAAGCTGGCCACAGAGCTGGGCCTTGATCCCGGCTCCTTGAATTTCTAGAATGTGCTGGACGTGCCCACACCTGCCCCTCCTTCCCCCACCATGGGGACCCAGGTCCAGGGAGCACCTAGCACTGCCTCCCATTCCCTGAGGTTTGCTGAAGTCCCAGGGACCCCAAAGCTCTTCAAAACCATGCCACACATCCTCTGTAGAATCTCCAAAAGCTGACCTCACAGGAGCAGAGAGAGGAGTGGCACCAGAGGCGGGGGGGGGGGGGGGGGCGCTGGCAAGGGGAAGAGGCTGGTGAGTGGGTACAAAGTTAAAGTTGGGGACCAAGTTCTGCTCTTCTATTGCACAGTAGGGTGGCCGTTACCAATGTTATTTCTAATTAGCTAGAAGAGAGGGTAGCACATGTTCTCACCAAAGAAATGACAAGTGCGTGAGGTGCTGGACCTGCTGGGTACCTCGAGCTAATTGTGACCACATTCCTTGTGTATGAGAGCATCCTGCGTAGCCCATAACCGCGTAGACTATGAAGTGTCGGTCAGCACAATCCCCACCCGTCAAGTAGAGCGCTCCTGTTAGCTTTTTTGTCACTGTAACCAAAAATACCTGATGGGAACAACTTAGAGGAGGAAAACCGTATTTTGGGCTCAGGGTTGGGAAGGTCTCAGTCCATGATGCGCCAACTCCACAGCTTTGGGTCCCAGGTGAGGTGGAACGTCATGGCAGAGGGCAGGTCAGAGGAGAGCTGCTCGGCTCATGGTGGCCAGAAAGGAGAGAGAGGGAGAGAGACAGCTCGAGAGCAGGGACTTGCCTCCAGGGATCCACTTCCTCCAGCCACCCCCCTCCCTGCCTATAGTGACCACCTTGTAACCAATCAAATGATCAAGCCAGCAAACAGATGGATCCATTGATTAGGTGACAGCTCTTACTTCACCTCTTGCATTGACACAAGAGCTTCTGGGGACGCCTTATATCCAAACCATATACCCTCTTATGCAATCCTAAGGAACCCCCCCATACCAAAGCTGTTCCCCCATGTAGCTGCACCACCCCTTCACTGATGGGGTGGGACGCATGGGCCCTTTATGTTCTAGAGACCCTAGAACAGTGGTTCTGAATGTGTGGGCCCAGGCTAGAAATATTGGTGCCACCTGGGAACACGTTCAAAGCTTCTATACTCCAGCTCAGACCTAGTGACCTCTGGAGCCCAGCAGTAGTTTTTTCCCTTTTCTTTTGATTAGTGGCACTGGGGTCACACGCAGAGGCATTCTGTCTCCAAGCCACACCCCAGCACAGCATCCCCGTATTTTGCTTTTTTTTTTTTTTGAGACAGGGCCTCGCTAAGTTGCTGAGGCTGCCCTTGATCTTGAGATCCTTCTGCCTCAGCCTCCTGAGTTGCTGGGATTCCTGGTGTGTGCCATCACACCTAGCAATAATAACCCTTCTCGAGCCTTCCAGGTGCTTCTTGTTTTCTCCCCGTGCTGGGGGTGGAACCCGAGCCCTCGTGCATGCGAGGCAAACGCTCTGCCCACCTCTCTACAGCTGAGTCCAATGCAGGCCACGGGGTTGAGAGCAGCTGATCTAGAGGAAGGCGCAGGAGCAGGTCCCTATAAAAACCTCCCTGCGGGCCTCACCTACTGCCTACTCAGGCCTCTGGAGGGAGGGGTCCTATCTCCACCCACCCACATCCCAGGCTGACGCAGGTCTCCCGAGAGCAGCTGCAGTGGCCTTCCTCCGAGTGAGCTGGCCGGCCCCAGGGCCTTTGTCTGCGGCGAGATCTGTCCCCTGCGAGGAGAGCTGATGGAGTGGGAAGTAGCCTCGCCTGGCTGGGTCTGTCCAGAACTCCTGACTTCTGAGATGAGCCACAACCCAGAGGATGCACGTGTGCCAACTGCAAGCAAGGTCTGGGTGAGAACTGCCCACTGTGCCTGCTGCCGCAGCTGCCTTCCCAGATGACGGACTGGCTCTGGTAGGAGGAAGAGGACGCTTGGCTTGGTGACTGGCCGTGCCCTTGGGCTTCTGGCGGAGGCCATGGTGCTCTCATGGGGGGGCGGTGCCTGGAGGCCAGGGCAGAACTGGGCCCAGGCCCTGAGTGGGGTAGGGGTCCTGGGAGCCTCCCTGGGGCAGTGGGGTCCTGCGCCATGCGGGAGGGCAGGGAGGCGCTGGGCAGCCATCTGGGGAGAGGGTTGTGGGGACCGGAGGCTTCTAAGGTGTAACTACGCAAGCTTGGCGCCATAAATGGCGGAGGAAGCGGGGAGGGCGTGCTGGAGGGAGGCCTGGGTGTGGGGGAGAGGCTGCTGGGGGAGGGGCTGTGAGCGCTGCCTCTGTCCAGCCCCAACCCCAGGTGCCTGGAGCAGGATTCCTAGGCGCCTGGGCCTGTCTGGGCTGCTGGAGGAGACTTGAATGGTGAGGAAAGAGGCAGGGCTGGCCTTGGCCACTAAAGCAATGCTCGTAGGCCTTAACCCCCAACTCCTGATAGGGTCAACCACTACCTTGGACGTCAAGGCAATGTCAGACGGGACCCCAAGTGACATGGCAGGGTTTGGCTGTTGGAGCTAAGGATCGTCTCGGAGAAGCACTGGGCCCCGACAGAGCTCGGGGCCTCCCCGCGGCAGTTTGGCTGCCTTGAGCTGGCTGCCTAGTGCTCTGAAGTTCAGGCCGCAGTCTCCACACCACCTGCACCCCTGGGTCCACTGTGCAGACCCGCTCTGGTGTTGGAGGCTGGCAGGGTCTGCTGGCTTGGGAAGGAACGATGACCAAAAGCACAGGGGGCATAGGCAGTGGTAATGTGGTGTTCCTTAGAACCCAGCTAGGGCTGGGGTGTTGGGTATTGCCTAGAAACCATCTTTGGGGGAGAGCCAAGCCCAGACCTTGAAGCCCTTCCTGAGGGCAATCCTGGGGATCACAGCTGGGAAATGGGCTAACCTTCCACCCTTCACAGGACTTCTTGGGGTAGGGCCCCCCTTGGCTTCAAGCTCCCTCCAGCAGGGTAAGCCTCTGGAGAGAACACTGGCCAGATACGAGGGGAGAGAAGGTGCAAGTGGCCTGAGGTCACTGAGCAGGGCAGGTGTGGGTAATAGGAAGAACACAAGCTACAGGTGGGAAACATGTATCCTCACTCCTCGTGGAAGCCGAGGGGGTTAATGACTCTAGGCAGTGGAGAGGGGGCAGGCTGTGATGAAGAGCTGAGGTCAGGCGGGGAGCCCTGGTCATAACGGGGTCCAGGGGGAAGGGAATTAGTGTGCTGTGCTCATGCTGGGGGTTGAGTGAAGCTGATTGAACATCAGCCAAATCTATGATGGTGCCTCCCCTAGCCTGACCCAGCTTGCATGGACCTCTCTGGCTCTCTGGGATCCTGTGGGCCAGGCTGCTCTGACCAATCCCAACAGGTCTCTTGACCCAAGAGACTGAGACAGGCTTTCACCAGTGAAGGCCTTTAAGTACTCTGGATCTTGCAAGTGACTTTGGACCTTCCCTGATAGTTGGACCCCTGCTCTCGCCGCAGCTGCTCCAGGGAGTCGAGATACTCCTGCTCTGGCCTTAGGACAGGGCCCTCTGAGCACCCCGTGGCTGTAACGAATCCTGCCTCTATTTCCTCTAGAGGAAGTAGGCCTCCCTGTGGGCACCTGAGAGCAGCCTCTCTGGCCCTAACCTCTGGAAGGTTGTCTCCTCCGAAGAGCCTTGTCTCCCACCCCCCACCAGGGCCGCGTGGTCCGTTAGCCCCGTGTCTTCCAACTTCTGCCTCCTTCATGGTGAAGTGTAGCGTGAGGAACTCGCGGGGTTCCCGTCCTCCATGTGTCTCTGGAAGGCTCCCCATGCTGGCTGTCCTCCCCATCACTCCGACTTCTGGGGACTGCCTCGAGTCAGCCAGCTTGTTCCTTGGCTCAACTCTGTCCCCTGGCTGCTGCACCCTGTGCTTGAACTACTTTGGTGGCCGACTTGGTAACATGGTCCGTCTATGCAGCCCTTGGTCCATCTCTTTGGACCTCAGAATCTGACCTGGCTAACGACCCTGGAGTAACAGCTTCTGAGCTCTCTGGCTTGAGCTGGGTTTCCCTGGGGGTGTAGGTGACTGTCTGCACACGCCTTCAGGGAGGACAGATCTCAGAAGTCCTTGCAGGGGTTCCATTCCCCAGGTGAGTGGGGAGAGGAGCTCTGGGGTGGAAGAGCTCGTCATAGCTCTCTACCCACCCAAACGACCTCTTGGGGCAGAGCCTTCTCTACCTACCAGGTGGAGGGGCACAGGAAGCCAACCTCGGACTGCTGCCTGCCAGCCCTGGGGTGGGGGGCGGTGGGGTGGGAGGCTTTTTTGTCAAGTAGCAAAGCAACTTCTCACCCGTTGTCTGATGCGAATCAAGATGGCGCCTAGCACTTTGCCAGGAGGAGTGGCTTGTGAAGCAACGCCAGCGAGCCATTAAGATGGTGAGGATTCCTTATTGGCTGACTGCTGTATCTAGATGACGTTAATTGAGTTAAACTGTAATTAGCTGGGTATACATACCTCTGCTGTCCGGCAGAGAAGCAGCTCCTGCTACCTCGGGTGCCCGCTACTTTGAGTTCTCGCTCAGTTCCCGCTGAGTTTACTCGCAATAAAGTAGTTTCTGCTTCAACCTTCAAGTTGCTTGTCACCTCTGGGTTATTTTGCCCAGCCAGACTGCGGCATAAAACTTAACCCTTCTTACGTTAAACTTTTTATCTTGGGGGGATTTATATTCTCTTCCTAATTCCCTCTTGTTGTAAGTACAGTTTAACAACTTGAGCTCTTTCAACTATGCCTTATCCCTGTGGATTATATGGGATTCCTGTTATATGAGTAATGCCGAATGATGAGCAAAATTTCTTGAAAGAAGCAGGAAGTATAGCCAGGGCCATTATCTGTTTTTAACTGTCTTGGAATGCCCACAGTGGCAAAATCTTGTAAACAATGAGATATAATCTTTAATCTTTGGTATGAAGGGAGCCCATCAAATATCTGGAAGAAGTATCAACTGTAACATGTACATATTTTAACTTTCCAAATTCTGGCAAAGTGCCAGGTGCCATCTTGACTTGATTTGCATCCCAACAGCCCGTCTCCTCCCCCTTGGCTTGGGCCTTTCTACCTGGGCCTAACTGCCTGAAGATACCTGGCGAAGTCTGACTTCCTGCAGGTATGGCGAGGGGCCTGGCTGCATATTTGGGGAAGCAGGCTCTGGATCGCCTGGGTCCCTGACGTCTTCATTGCTGTACTAAGTTGCCCTGCTGACCTCTCTGGGGTAGAGCCACCCTTGTATCAGGTTAAAATGGCCCCCCAAGCCGGGGGCTTCTTACTTGTCCCCCCCAAGTGCCATCTTTATCTCTGGGCTGCTCCTGCTAGGAGCCGGCAAGTGATCATGCATGTTTTTAGCTACAGCTAGTCCTAATCTCCAGGAGTCTGATAGAGAATAGGCTGTGATGGCTGTCAAGTCGTGGATTCTACTTGACTAGAGAATACCATCATTGGTAGTAAACAGGAGCTAATCGAGCATCCAGCAAACTGGACCAGCAGGCCCATGGAGACCTTCCCAGGTCTGTCCAGCACAGCCCGTGCTGTCTTTGCCATGTTTGTTCCCCTGCCTCGGCAGCAAGGCTGTCCTCAATCTGGATGTCTCTTGTTCCCTTCTCCAGTAAACTTTATACTTTTGCAAGAGTGGAGGAGCTGTGAGGATGTCCAGACCAGCTTCTGGGACCTCTTGAATGTAATGACTGGTCAATGGCTGTTGAGGGCCCTGGGCAGCCTTGGGGACAGGGTCTTGGGTCAAAAGCAACCTGCAAGATCCAGAGTACTTAAAGGCCCTTGCTCCCAGAAACCTGCCTCAGTCTACTGGGTCAGAAATCTGTTGGTCTGTCACAGTATCTTCTATGCCAAGAAGTGCAAGTAGCTGTCTTGACTGACAGATGCAGCCAGTTAGCCTTAGTTGGGACTGGCTATACCTGAGGAATGTGGTCTGTTAGCCTGGCTTACCCTCATCAGCTGCTGTTTCGGAATCTCGATTTCCCCTGACTTTTCCTGTGTCCTTCATTCCCACCCTGACCCAAAAGTCTCAGGAATAACCTGGATCTGCTGCTTGGCTTAGGGACTTGCTCATACTGTAGCCAGAACACCCACTAGTCTCTCACAGCTTGCATCTGAAAGGCTTCAATTCACTTCAACTTCTGAAGGCATGCTTATCGGGTATGGAGCTCTGGGTTGATTCCTTCCCCTGTGCACCGGCATGGAGGATGTCTTCTGGCCTGTACTTTGAGACCGGCTGTGAGCCTTGCTACTCTGGGCTCTTCCTGATCACTTCTGGGGTTCTTGATCCATTGGTCCTCAATTGGATCTCAGTTTGAGGTTTGCTTGACTCCTTGGTATCGCGTATCATTTGGAAAACTCTTGATCGTTATTTCTAAACTTTCCTCCTGTCTGGAGTTGAAGTTATTCAGGATCCTGGAAACATCTCTGTCAAAAGGAAGTTGCACAAAGTGGTTTCTGACCCTGGGTCTTGTTGAACCTGTCACTGAGGATATCTGGCTGTCCACTGAGTCCAACGCAGTGAAGGCTGATACTAGGGACAGCTGGGAAGCTCAGCCTTGAGCTTGGAGAGCTGCGTTGGAGTCGGGATGGGACTGTTGGCCGCTTGGCGGTCAGGGAGGGGAAAGTGTCTAGGCCCAGGCTCCCACATCTCTGGAGACTAGGAGATGGGCACTTCATGTGCCTCTTCAGCTGCTGTTAAGAATTCCCAGCTGGGCTGGGGACACAGCTCAGTGGGTAGTGCTTGCCTTGCATGCACAAGGCCCTGGGTTCAATCCCCAGCACCACCCAAAAAAATTCCTGGGCAAGGGAGAACAGAAGCCCTCTATCACCTGAGGGGAGGTGAAAGGGTATAGGCCAGATCAGCTTGACATCACGGATCTTTCCTGAGAACTCTTGGAGAGGGGGCCACATTCTAGCAGCTGTGCCTAAGACTGGAAAGGAGACCCTAGATCAATCCAAAGTAGACTTTTCCTTCAGAAAAGATAAGTGTCTGAACGCCCCCAGACCCTATGTAGGGGTGTCTATACCAGGAACAGGAGATGGCCCAACCCAGTGCTTTCTGGGCTCAGGTGGTTGGATCAAATGTTGTATCACTCACAGGCTGTTCTCTGCTTTGAATACTTGGATGGCAGGGATGAAAGTAGACTTAAAAAAAAAAATCAAAGTTCCCTTTTCCCCCAGCACCAGATTTCTTGGTTGAAATCTGACTTCAGTACCAAGACTTTAATTCTTGATTATTCTATCTTAATTTCCAGCTCGGTCACATCTAGAAGGTTCACATCTAGAAGGCTGCCTTCCTGATGGGAAGGTCAGACTCTGGAGGAGGGTAAGGGGAGTGGACTTGGGAAGAACCCCAGGCTGAAGTCCCACCAGGCTCTCGGTGGTGGTGGTGAATCTCAATAGCCTGATTCCCTTAGTGGGAAGTGTCTCCTGGGCCAGCTTGGGCAGGCAGGGCTGGAGGCCATCTGGCAGGAGGACACCAGGCTTCCTTGGGCAAGCTGAGTCGCCTCTTGAAGGCAGCTGAGCCTTTTCCACCCTCCCTTGCAGAGAGGGCTCATTGGGGGTGACACGGTGTAAGCCTGGGCATGTTGAATATGCCTCTCCATAAAGATGGATGGAAGGGCTCTAGGTTCTCCAAATGGTTCTGCCGTCAAGAACTTGGGACACCAGGACATGCTACAAATCTAGCATAACTGGGATTCTGGGAGATTCCTGTTCCACCTGTCAATTACATAAATGTTTTGTCAACAACGGATGTCAGCTACAGGCGAGCTGACCTTGGCTGTGAGTGTAGTACTGCAACCTGCTGCACCTAATGAGGACAGTAGCCTGCCCGGGGCTCTAGAGCCTAGAATTTTCAGCTTCAAGGAGAAGGAAGGCCGGCAGGAAGGACAGCACTGAGCCAGAAGTGGAGACTTGGCAAGGAAATGGTGCTGATCGCCAAATAGAGGAGGGTGGAAGGGGGATGGATCTAGATCTTTCTCTTGCCCCTGCATAAGACTTGGAGCCCAGCATGCATGTGGTCTAGGCCCTGTGTCTCCATTTGGATGAACTCCCATCTGTACTGGGGGTGGAGGAGTGGGAGGAAGACTGAGCCCTCACTTGAAGTCTGGAGGCTGAATCTGCCTGTCAGACTCTGGTCGTCAGCTTCTTTCCCTTCGCATCATGGGCCCTGTTTCTGCGGTGGCTGTTCTACTGAGCTATCAAAACGCTCGTTTCCGACTGGGCTCTAGTGCTTCCTTTCAGGCCTTTCCTGGCGCTCACCTCTGCTTATTGCATCTATTAAATTTTAACATAGTAACTTAAAAATCCCCTGTATGATGACAGGTCCTGGTCATTTGTGCTTTGTCTTTAGACTGGTGGGTATGCCTTCTTAGCAAGTCTCTGACTTCTGGTGAAAGGTGGAGATCCTTACTGGATGATGGGGACTGAGGGTATCGGACTTCAGAATAAAGGCTTGTGTATCTGTCCAGGAATTGAGTCTGAAATGGTAGCTTTAAGAACCAGAGACCCTGGTTTTCTGGCGTTCCCTAAGAAATCTTCAAATGATCGAAGCTCTGGGGCTCAGACGTAACCCACTGTTATGCTGGAATCCTGTGGTAAGGAGTCGAAGGGAAGCACTGGGTAACCTTATGACCAGATCCTAAGTGTCTGAGCCTTGAGCATCTTTCCCTTCTGAGATGGGAAGGCTGAAGGGGTTGGAGCTGTCTCCTGCAGGTCAGAGGCTCTAGGAATGTTATGGAGAATGTTATGTCCTCTTCCTCCTTGCCCGAGGCAGGAAGTCTCTCACCAACCTGCCCAAGAGCACTCTGTGGGCTTCCTGGAGGCAACTCGCAAACCTCTCTCCCTCAGAACTGCTCAAGGTAGTTCCACCCATCAGTTCTGATGCTCCTGACCAGGTCACCTTGCTCATGGTATCGGCTACAGCAGCTTCCGCAAGCCAGCTGACACTGGCCAAGTCTGCCTTTCTCAATTCTCGGGCAGCAGTTTGCCTAAGACCCCAGCTTTCTAATAGACCTCAGCTTGTTCAGCATCTCCCATTTGGTATCGGGGAGTGTGACTTCACGCTCCCCGCACTTATCAGTCTACCCCTCAAAGTGACCACAAACTTCCTAAGACTTCCAGACCTCATTCTTCCCACCAAGTCTCGAACAAAGTCACTGACAAGACTTGCTGCAGAGCCTGAGTGTAGCTGCAGGTAGAGCTCCTTCCCTCTGCCTACCCCTCAGGATAAAATGGGGGTTCTACCTTGGCCGTGGCGTACTAAGAATCGTGGGGGCCATGATAGCTTTCAGCTTGGCTTATCGGGCTTTTAGGAGAGCCACGCTGAGAGGCCACAGCCGTGTGAAACCCCTGTTCTGCCAAGTGCCTAGGCGCTCTAGAGGACTGTGGTTCTCTTGCCAGTGATCTGGAACCTGGAACCTTCCAGGTCAGCAAGGGGAAGAATAGTTTCTCGGATGGCGTTAGTGGTTTTTGGCTTGACTCCAGTGGACCTGGCTCCTTACCGAGTCTCCATCTTCCGTGCTCTGGGTGAGGCTCAGGAGGACATCAAGTCTGTAGCTCCATGGACTGAATGACTTGAACTTGAAGCCTCTGAATTGGTAAATGGGACTAGGCTAGCTCCCCTCGCCTTAGCTCCGCTTGACTGCAGGATCTATTTTTGACAGTCAAACTTTCCCTTTTTGAGGCTGTATGATGTGGGGTTTCACTGGCCATGTACTCGCGTAGGAACATAAGCATGTCCAACTTGTCCTGCCTCTCCTCCTCCATCCTCTCTCTTCCTTCATTTGTCTAACCCAACGAACCTCTATTCCTCACACCCTCACTGTCAGCATCTGCATATCTCAACATCCAGCCTCTGCCTTTTTTGGAATTCTTCCACTTAGCATGAATCTCCATCCTCTCCATTAGAGGACAAATCTTGCCCATGTCACACGTGGAATCGGTTTGGGATTTTTGAATCGAGGGTCTGTGGTATGGTTTAGACTCTCCTAAGCTCCTGTAGAAGCTTCAGGAACACGTGGCCATTGTGCATCAAATACCAGATGGCCAATCTGACAGCATGTGGCACTAAAAAGTGAAGTGCCTCTGCAAAGCCTGGGCTCAGCCTAGAGGAAAAAACATTGAGTCAATGAAAGGGACTCGTGTGGCCCTAGAGGAGGCCTGTGTTCTTGGTCATGGTACACCAGCTGCAGGACTTGAGGATTGCTATGTTCTAGACACCTGGGGCAGTTGGATTCTCATGTTACTAAAATCACCTCTTGTTGGGGGAAGGTGGGCAGGGTTGAAAATCACTGTCACGAGTGGTAATCATCTGGACAAAAGGCTCAGCTTTGCCATGCTCTGTGGAGCGGAGGTTGAAACCTAGCCAGGCCTATCGGTCACATTGAGTTCCTTGGGAAGCAGACTTTGAAATTCACATGCAGCAGGCTTACTAGGTATCTTCGTGGACTAAGGCCTATAGAAGAAAGGGAGACGAAGGGAAGGGTGGAGCTGGGGTGCAGTCATCACTGTGGCCAGTCCCCCCAACAGGGTGTTGTGCCACTGGACAGCTTGAGAGGTCCCAACTTGGGGACCTCCACCAGCTTTTCTGCCCCATCTCCACAGGTATGTGGACTTCCAAGCTTGATAACACTGACAACAGCGTCTTAAAAGACACTGCAAGTCACTTGACTCTCCTTCACATTTCTGAAGTGCTGTACTTCATATGTACCTTCTCTACTTTAGGCACTTTTTCCTAGGTATCATGCTGACAAATCTTGCAGGCGTGGGTTCAGTTCTGACATGGCCTATAGGAAACCATAAATTAGTTGACCATGACCTTCATTGAGAAGGACTTAACCTCCATCAAACACTTCTAACAGCCTGAATAGTTACTATGGTAAACCTCAAACATGAGTATACTGGTTTGGCTTCTGAAACTAATTCTAATGGGAGCAAAAGCTAACCCTGTTCTTGACTTGTCTGTGGCTCTCAACATTTCCCCCTTTTGTTTAATTTAAATATGCCAGGCAACATCTTGACTTGTTTACGGACCCTAACACCCTGTAAACACACGTCTGGACATCTTATCTGGGGGGGCGGTAAACGGCTCTGGTTCTACAGTACTCTCCACTAGGAGAAATGGGCATGTGTCTGGGCCATGAACTTGGGTGTGGAAGCGCACCCAAGGGAGAACGAGGGTGAGAAGATGGAAGAGATCCGTGAACTATGGGATGACCTAGAGTCCTAAGTTAGGAGTCGATGGAAAGGGCCACCTGGAGGCTTCTGGGTGTTCTTGGAATGCATCAGTAGGCTTCATGAGGGATAGACTGACCCTGCCCGCAGCAGCTGAGTGAGAAACGCCTCCGCTCGCCTTCACCAGTATCAAGACTCTTGTCTCAAACATCCATAGGCTTATGTGACTTGGGCTATATCATAAGGACCTGAAGTCAAAGGATAGTGTCCACTGCTCATGCAGCCTGGAGACGCCTAGTAGTGTAGCCTCTGGCAATGCAGGCTGAGGGATGGGCAGGGTGCACTGTGGGGGTCTGGGGCCCTTGTGGGCAGAGTGGGTGCCATGGCTTGGCTCCTGTTGGCTGGGCTAGGCCTGGGCTTTGAAGTCTGTCTCGCTCTTCCCACTCACTTTCCCTCTACTACTTCAACTTGATGGTACTTAAACCTTTACTACCTCTGAATCGTGAAGCTTGATGCAAGCAACTCCTGAGTGAAACTGGGAAATGTGAGTCAAACTGAACAGGGCTTCAGGGCTGGCTTCTGGGCAGCGACGTGAGAGCTGCTTGGCTTCTGTTGGGTTCAGTGCTTGGCAGTGAGCAGTCCCTGGGTATGTCGTCTGCCTTGTGTGTCCTCGGGAGGATCGATGCCCATAGCAGCACGTGGCTGGAAGGTTCATTGGAAAGCTAGGGGCGGCTGCATTGTGAGTTCCTGGAAGCTGGGAAGTCACCTGAACAATATGGTCCCTTTAACCTAAAGTGTCATAAGCAGCTGAACTGAAAGATGAGACTGATGGAAGGCTTTAAGGTCTTGTAGTCACTGTCTTATGGTTCTTCGAATAACTCTTCTTCCTGGCTGAGATTACTGCTGAGGGTCTCATCACTCTAGATGTTGCATCTGGCTGTCATCTTAAAGTATTCGTGCTAAACATGCAGAACTGTCATCTACTAATACACTAAAAACCATTGACTTCCTTTGCTGAACTGTATGCTAATTGCAGCTGCCAACTCCAAAGAGCTAATGGCCTAATTCCTAGGACTGCTGTTATTCTACTGCTATCCCATGGCTGCTGATGCTTTCTTGGATGCTGCAACCAAGCCCTAGGCTTCTCATATCCTTGCTCCAGATATTCATTAATATCAGACATGTCCAGAGTAACTTCTCTAATTTCAAACGGGTCACGGAAATGTGACAAGTCAAATATCTACATATATTTCTTGCAATGCTGGGGATGGAACCCAGAGCCTAAAGGTGAACTACATCCTCAGCCTTGACATGTTATCTTTACAGTACATACTTGAGGTTCAGGAACTTGGTACTTGGGATTGTAAGAGCTATCAATCCCAAGAACTAACCTACAAGGTGAGCAGGGCCTAGAATAACCCATGGTGGTGCAGAATGCATAGAGATCACCTCTGGGAATTATCTTATGCCTGAAGATCTAACGATGAGGTCTTCTTTTGGACATAAAGCTGATTATTTTATTCCTTCATGAACTAAACACCTTCAATATCCAGGTTGACTAGAAGGAAGGATACAGTGCTTAATAGACTTTCTCAAGTCACCAGTGCCATAAGTAATGAGAACATGAGGTTTCATGGAGAAACCTGGATCACTTGGTTTCTTATACTCAATGGCTGAAGGTAGATGATGCCTTTTAAGTTGTCTCGATAGCTTCACTACCATGTAAACTGTCAGTGCTCAAGTGAAGTGACTTGTAAGTAACCCATAGTAGTTTTTTGCAAGTTCTAAATGCGGTTCTAGGGAATAAGGCAGCAGGATCTGCATGGGGATACCTCCTGCCTGCTGTTCACAGGCGGTGATGTCAGTTTACAATCTCAGAAATACTCATGGCCTCGAAGCTTGGAGAGCACTCTATAACAGTACATGAAGGCTGCTGAATCAGAAAACCACGTTGTGGCTGGGGCATAGCGCTCCTTCCAGACCGACTTAGCTACTGTCTTCACTACTCAACAAACTCGGAGTTGGACCATTTGGACTCTTGAAAATGTGACTCCAGGCCAGAAGGTTGACCAAAGTGGGTGAGGTTTCACTACTTGATTAGAAGGCAAACTTGATCTCCATGGCTAATGTGGGGCTAACAAAGTCTTATGTCACCTACTCCCTTTAGAACACGGGCTGCCAAGTCTTGGGACGAGAGACAAAACTGAGGCCATGATGGAGGGACTTCTAGAACTTCCACAAGACTTGACCAAAATGTAACTGAACACAATTTCATACAGGGGTACTAATGAGGACTTGGAACTATTTTGTGACAACTTTGAACAAGTGATGGCTCTGACGAGAACCAGTTAAATCTATCAATGACTACATACAATCTTACATACTTAACTTGAGCAAGTATCTGTTCAGGCAGAATAGATACATACTGAACTTGTTAGTGGATATCTATTATAAGATGCTATCTTGAATGGTCATTAGTTGAAGCATTCGGCTGAACTCATGTCTTGGTCCCGAGTTCAAGGATGTGGCTGCCAGGAGGCAGGACAGGGATAAACAGGAAATAAGGCACATTTCCCAGGGGAAGAATCCATAAGGGATCAACATAGGTAATTGGAAGATAACCATTTCCTAATCGGCAGGATGGCAAGGACCGAAGACAGGCATTGGTAAGGATATAGAAAAAATGATCTTCATCCTTCTAGGCCATACAAATGGTGCAGTTGCTTAAATACTTAGCAACTTAAAACGGCAGAGTTGCTGTAAAACTAAGCATCCGTGTCCCTGGCCACATGGGTGAGGTATCTGAATAGTGCGGTATCTGAATAGTGCTCTTGACCTAAAGTGGTGCTAAGCCATAAACCCTAGGTCACAAACTACTGCTGTCAGGATTTGGAAGACTTGGACCTATTAGGACCTTTTGGTCTTGGATATGTCCCTGAGTCCCGAAGAATACTTGGGAAGTCTTAGACCAACCAGGTCGATTGGAAGCCATGTCTAATTGGAGTTCAAAAGTAAATCTGACTCTACTTGACACCTGAGGCATAAAGGTGGGAGTGGGACGGTGTGAATCGTCCTGATGAATAGACGAGATGGAAACGCAGAAGGGAAGGTCAGGATGAAGCATGGTAGATCGCGCTCCTCACTGACCATGCTGCCTTCTACACATAACAAATTATTCCCGTATTCTATGTTTAAGCTAGATATATCAAGTTCTGACAATCGGATGTCTGGGGCTGTGGCAAGCTAGGCTCTGGAGAGCATCTATTTACAGAGGTGCTCTAATATCTGGTATTTGTCGAGGCGGCTGTGGCTTCCAGTTCCCTGTGTCCTACCTCATGATGGAGGTATTGGATCCCTGGTGGACGGGATCCATGGGGAGAGGGTTGCAGTTGGGCTTGCAAATTACCTCAAAAAACCTATTCAGGTGTCTGCAAACTTATGACTCAACGTCCTGTTTGTGCCAGGTGCCTAGATTGCTTTTTCTCAAACCCGGACTCCTACCAAGAGTTTAAGGTCATGTTGGTAATGCATAGCCATTGAAACAAGAGGGTATCATACTTTCTTAAAGGTCACTCTAGCAGAATAGATAAAGCACTGTGGGGGTGGAGTGGAGGTAAGTAAAGAAACCAGGTCATCTGAAGCAGTGACTTAATAATGGAGACGGAAAGCTGATGGGTTTAAGATTGGGAGAGAATGAAGAGCAAATAAGAAACCCAGGTATCCAACAAGGATAACCAAGATGAATGCACTCGGCTACACTGGCTAGGGACTGTTGTATGTAGGCTGGAGATTCTGGGGAAAGACTGCCAATAGTCTGGCACAAGCTTTGTGTAGCCTCAGAGGCATCCAAGAATGGACATCCAGTCGGTGTCCAGACAAGAGCCGGGAGCTCCCCCAAACCAGAAGGGGGTCAGCAAGACTAGCTCAGTTTCCCATCTAGGGATGGTAGTGGCAATAACTCCAGAAACTGCCCATGTGCTCAGAAGGGTACCCTGAGGGGCCCTAACACTCGATAGCTGGGAGAAGTAGAGGCAAGGGGGTGCCCTGAGGAGTCAGGGTATTGGTGATGGAGTAGTTGGGGAGCACTTCTGACAGGTCAAGTGTCCAAAGCTTAGTAAGGTGAGCATAGAACATCTGTCCTAATGATCAAAACACTTCCCGATTAACAGATCGATGCCACCCAAGGGTAACTTGGTGTCCCTAGAAATGGAAAATAGTAAAAACGAGACGTGCTAAAGAAATGGAGTAGAGAGGACTTGCTTGAATGGCGTAGCAAGGGAGGAAAAGTGTCTTCTAGCGTCCTCAAGGAAAGAGCATCTATCTTGACAGATGAGGGCGACCCAGTCTTAAAAGCTGCCTGTGCCTTACGGGACCCCAGAGGTGCACAGTGCCTTTCTGCCATGAGCATGGTTAAGGCACAGGTGACAAGCCAGCTCGTAAGCCTGCAACTAGAGGCTCCTGCTGCCTCGAGCCGGAGAATGAAGGAGAGGAGCAGTGTCCTCACCTTTCACTCCCTGGTGACCTGTTCACGAACACCAGGGCTGGAAGGAAGGGATGCTGGAGTAGACTCCAATGCTGCCTGACCCAGGAGGTTCTCTGCTCCACATTCCTGGAGGTGTGCCAGGATCCAGGCTCAGCTGTTTCTCTAGCTCTTGGATGACAGCAGGAGAGAAAGTGGGATCTTATTGTTGGTGTACAGAGATGGTCTGACTTGGGCCCAGCCGCTGTTGACCTTCCTTTTGACCCTTGTGTGGCATCGATCTGTTAATCGGGAAGTGTGTGATCTCTAGGACTTCACAAGGAGCCTCAGGAAGGGACACTCAGAGGATGTCTAACTGGCTACCTCCTAGGAATGTAAAAGCGGACTGAAGGTGTCCTAGCTCCAGAAATAACACTAGTAGCTGTTTCTCTTCCTTGAACTTTTAAATATCAGCATAGCCCAAAGATGGGGACAACACCCCCACACACCTAAACAAAACATAGAGCTCATGGGAGTTCTGACTCTCGCCTCTCATATGAGCTAGGATCAACGTAAGATCCACTTGCCCCAATGGTTGGAGTCTTGTGCTTAATCTGTGGGGTTCTCCATCTTTCCTTACAAACCTCTTGTGGGTCTGTCCCCCCAAAACCCCCCTCAAACGGGGTTTGCTCGCTACATCCCTCTGGTGGAACCTTGTTCCTATTGCTTGTGGTTCTTATAAACATGTATCTGGCCCTAAAAGATCAGACTCAAGTATCTCCTGGTGAGACCAGCTGTAGGTGGCTGCAGACACTCGAGACGAGTGTAGCATCTGGCTGTTGCCTGTCGAGGTGAACATGCTGCCAGGACCTGGCTCTGCAAACTCGGGAGGGACTGATAGCACACCAGAACTCCAGCTCATACGAGGGTCATAAAAATAGGATAAACAAGTTTTCTTCAACCTCAACCAAACGTGGTTTGGCTTGTCAACCTAAGTGAAGAAGCAGACTGGGACATTATCTTCAGAGGCTACCAGCTCACATGGCAGATATCCTGGAGATGATTATCCTGTAGCTGTGGTAAGACTGCATTGCAGGTGTCTGAGTGAATCCAAAATGGTGCTCGTGTGAACACCTGCAAGGTGGGTAGACTGGCGCTAGTTTACATGGGTCAAGGCTACCTAGGAGTACTGTTGGCCTTTGATAGAAAGAATGGGTAGGAGATGGGCACTTGCCAAGACTGCTATCGGGCTTAAAGCAGGGCACCTTCTCAAAGATCTTGACAAAGGTTGAGATTATAACACTAAGGCAAAGCGGGCAAAGGCTCTCTGGGGAACTGGAGACATGTTGGTCCTGACCCCTGAATTCCCTTCACTGTGGGCACCAGCTAGACTGTACTCTAGCTTCTCGCATCTAGAGCAGCTCGTGTGCCAAGGTCAAGCCCGTAGAATGACCTAAAACGGTCTACTTGGAAGCCCCATAAAGACTGGGGACCTAAAGGAGGGCAAGAAATGATGTGGAAGTCTAGGTCACTGAACGGGTCCTGGGAGGTCTAGCCAGGAATGAACTTGTGTCATATAAGTGAGAACTCGGCCTCTGGGCTTTAATCATGGCTGTTGTAGGTGACATTTGGAAGGGGACTGCTAAACATGAGCAGCTCACTTTCCCTTATGCTCTTCCAACTCTTCACCAAGTTGGTCACTCAACTGTAAACGTTGACTAAAGTAGCTGCTGTAAGGCCCCCAGCTGAGCGTCTTCAGAGGGAGAAGTCGATCCAGACCATGTCGGTAGGTCTGGTGCACCCTGGGGGATTGACTAGTCTTGTCTCAATTCTGGAACCAACTTTGTGAAACTCAGAAGGCTGGTTTGTACACAAAGGATGGTGACTTGGAATATTCCTGTCTCATCTCTTCTCTCCCCCCTTAGAATCCAATAGAACAGGAAATGCCAAACTCTATGCCAGCTGAGCAGCTCCTGAGGGCATTTTTGAGGAAGAAACCGAAAGGAAGCCCCTGTGAATTCATGGGTAGCTACTGGACTTGTTCCTACTTCAAAGGAGCAGCTAAACAGGCTTGGGTGACTAGTCTTGATGGACCGAGGGGCTAACTGCAGTTTGAGACAGTTTTCTACTTAGTGCTTCCTGTATTCCAGCTCAAAAGGAAATGGTCTGAGCTGGAAAAGGGAATAATGGTGTCCCAGGTAGAGTTTCAGATAGCTTCAAAACCTGCACGTTCGACACAAGTCCTGTCCTTGCCCTGTGCCTTCCAGCCATGGGGCATGGTTGGCGTCTACTTGGGCTTCCTGCCTCATTGTCAGAGGACAGAGCATGGAACATGATCAGAAATGATCTAATTTGGGCCCAGCCATTGTTGACCTTACTGACCTTGGAATGATCACGCAATTCCTGATAGGGTAACGCGGGCATTTGGGGCTGAAGCAGGCATTCAAACTGCCAGGCCCCTTTGGGAGAGCTCACCAGAGAACCTTGTAGGAAAGGAAGCGTGAATTCTCAATCCACTGCATCTAGGGCTTGGCAGGGATTCACGGCAAACTTCTTGCTGTGAATTTTGAGGCCCTCAAAGTCAGGAGCCCAGGGAAAGACCTCTGTTGACCACCTATGGTGGCAGATGGGGCAGAAGACCTTGGTGAAGACAAGAACTTGGAGGCCACTGGGTGCTGGAGTTTCTCAGGGTTAGTGCTTTACTCTGAACATGAGAAAGTTCCACGTCCGGTCTTGTAACTTTCTGACTTGGAGTTCTTACAAGCCAAGCCTGCTCAAGGAGCAACGTCTGGTCAGCCACATGGGGCAATGGGAGACCATAGGCAGAGGGTGTCCCCTTTGCTGTGACTATCTGGCAGGAAGCCACCAGTAGATGTCAACATGTCTAGAGGGTGTAAGGCAAGACGGGACCTGTGAGATGTGCTTCTGAAACTTTATCTGAAACTCTAGGCAGTCATTATTGGTCTCCTGGGAGACCTCTACCCCAGGGAGACCTCGTCCTGTTACCTGGCATGCAGCCTTCCCCCTGGTCCTGGGTGGAGGCAGAGCTAAGGCTGCCCCCAGCTTCTCGGATTTGCCACGTTTCCTGCCCATGAAAGTAATGGGGGCATTTCGGGCTGAAGCGGGCATTCAAACTGTTACCTCCTCTGGGAGGTGATCACTGATTGAGAAACTTCCAGAAAAGTACTCCTGAACTCTCCCCAACCACATCTAGGTCTTGGTGGGAACACTTTGTTCACTAGGGAAGTCACATTGGTAAGATCTTTTAGACTCCTGCTTGACGTGGACGTCTGGCTTGAGCTGGTAGGACACCCCCAAGGGCCTGTTTGGAGGCGAAGGAAGCATTGATGTCTCCCCATTTTCATCTCTGAACTGCATCTGCTCCTGGGCATGGCAGCTCTGGTCTCACAGGTCTACTAACCTGCGTCTCAGCTGATCAGTGATACTGTTTGGCTTGCAACCTACTGTAACCTTTAGATTCTGCCGTCATCGGCTTTGGTCTTGGTGACAAAACTTCTGAATTCCCCACTGAAGTCGTCTTCGTGCACAGTGTGGTCTAGAAGAGAAATCCAGTTTATCAATGTAGCTCATTTTGGTCTTGCCTGTATCTCTGGAGCTCACTAGAATCGTGCCACTGGTAGAGCAATCGTGTCCACAGCTATTGACAACTCTGTAGGTAGTTTATAGCCAACTTACCACCAATGGACTCTTGGTTTCTAACGCTTTTCCTGCAAATGCTCGTGACTGCTCGAGCCTGCTCAAGCAGGTGTGAGCCTGGGTCCCGAGCCCACTTGCCCCCTGTTCCTGGGGGTGCTGACCCTGTGAGGGGTTCTCTTACTGACAGTGGTCTGGAAGCGGGGGTGAGCCTCTTCCTGGCTTCCTGAGGAAGAGTCAGGTGTAAGATTCCTGAGACCAAATGAGGGTCTTCACTGATCTGCCTTGGTCAGGGGTGACCCATGTGAGGCTGTCTGGTTCCTCTGTCTAGGTGGACCTCAGAGTGCTGGCTTTAATGGCCAGGTGGGTAGGCTTGTCACCCTTACCACCTCGTTTCTGACATTCTCTTGTCGGGGCAGGCTACCTGTGGGGCTGACCTGCTGATCACCTGGTTGATCCTTGTGTCTGTTGCTGGCTGCAGAACCTTACCTGCTGGGGTTCTCGCTGTTCTCTCCCTGGCCCTGCTCACCTCCAGTGGGTGCTCAATGGCCTCGGCTCCCTAGCACTGGCCACGGCAACTAGCCCCCCCACCAATGGCATGGTGGTGGGCTATAGGCTGGTGATCAGTCTGAGCATGGGTCAAGTCCCCCCAAAGGAGGAGGGTTTTGCCTAGTTGGGACAGATTGAGCACTGTTCCTCGTGATCTGTCTCCAAGGGTATATCGTCACACCATTGGTGAACTGCACCTTTAGTGCCGCAGTCCGGCTGGGCAAAATAACCGGGAGGTGACAATCAACTTGAAGGTTAAAGCGAACTGCTTCCTTCAATGCCCCGGGGCATCGGGCCCCCTTATCCGTTTTTTTGGCAACAGAGTACCCTCTACAGTAGTCTGAGAACGGCATTCATAAGCCCAATGTTTCCCCTCTACGACATCGTGGGCAGACACTTTAGGATCTGAGACCTGGAGTGAGTGAATCTTGCCCGTGTTTTTGCACAGGGACTACAGCTCTTGCTACTGGACTGAAATGGAAAACTTCCTGGCCCTGTGAGGGCAATGGCCCTTCTGACATCTCTCCTGTCCTAGACCTTGGACTGTCCCTAATGACCTTTATCTGCTTGAAGGCAATGTCCTTTGGTCTTTTCTCTGACCAGAGAGACTTTAGGCAGGAAGCCCTCTTTGCTCCTGGCTGGCGGATCCATCCTTTCCAGTTTCCTTCTGGTGTCTGTCAAGGATCGCTGAGCAGGTCAGATGTTCTGACACCCTGGCTATGCCCATGCCAGATTCCTGGGCGCTGGGGAAGTGTGTACTAGATGAGCAGGCGTGGTCTTGCTTCACTGTCACTGTGCAGCAGTGTTGGCCCCAGTCTGGACAGGCCTAGGGGATCACTCGGCTTCAGAGTTGCTTGTACAGTATTTTTCCTTCATGCATACTCCCAGGCCTTGAAGCATGCAGGCGTGAGCCTGGGTCCCAAGCCCACTTGCCCCTGTTCCTGGGGGAGCTGGGGGTTCTCTTCCAGTGTTAACGTCATCCTCACCTCTTGCTTCCCCTTCTCCATTTACCTTGGGTCACCGTCACTGGTCTCTTTGCCTTCCACAGGGTCTTCTAGACACAGAAGCTTGGCTTAGGACTGTCACTTGGACCCAATCTGTTCTGATCTTCAGAATATCATGTGCATCTGGTTCCCTCAGTCCACCAGTTGTGCTCACTAGTTGGCAGTGTCCCAAAGCTGTCCACAGAATTCCAGCAGGAATGACAGACGACTCCCTACACGCTGCTGTATTTTCAGGCTTGGCTGTGGGCACAGTCGAACATGACTGACAGTAAGCTGGCTGTCAGATGGCATGTGTGCCCTTTGAGGGAAAACTCGAGTTGACTGGGGTCAAGATTTCCTAGGACCTAGTAGAACCACTGTGCTCAAGTGTTCTTGTACTCGAGGACTACAACAAGGTCCTGGTATGACCGCTGGGTCCTTGACCTGACCCGTGAGCTGCTTATCTCTAGGGGCCTCTTGCCCTATGGCATGTTATTGGTCCCTCCTACGTGGGACAGTTGTTCCCCTTAACTAGACACAACTATAGTGATGGCCACTGTAACAGAAGTCGAGGCAGTCCCAGCCCCTTGCTACACATAGGGTCTAACGCCTTCTTGGTCAAGGCAACATCTGACACCTCTTGACCTGGGCACAAGGTTTGATAGTGGGCTGTCTGCCTAGGCATATAAAATGGACAAGAGTTGTCTGAACACTAGTTCTGAGCACGGTGCTTGTGATGCTGGTCAAGGGCTTGCTGCCTGATGGGCACAGAAGCCAAAACTTGGTCCTAGTTTTTGCAAAAAGGAATCTTATTGTAGTTCAAGGAGACACGTTCAAATCTGTCTGACCAATTGGCTGGTAGTGAAGGAATTAGAGCACCCTGGGGTCAGGGGAAATGACACCTGACTGCAATTGGAGTCTAGCTGTTCTGGTCTGTTCTGCAAGCATCACGGTACCTCCCTCTGACTGAGGTCTGGAAGGAGCTGTTCTCGTCGTTCAGGTTCCACTGGTCAGACTTGCTTACCAGGCTCAAGCTCACTTGGGGGAGGTCCTAGGGTTCTGTACCTGGGTCCTGAAAGATGACATGAATGGTTTGCTAGAAGCAGGTTTAGTCGCTGTCTCGTGGCCCAACTTCTCTTGACTGCACTGGAATTTCTGGGCGCTTGTTCGAGGCCTTGGCCCCTCTGGAGGCTGAGGGCCAGTGCAAAGATTCTTGATGGCCTCTGGCCTTGGACTACAGCTCGTCCCTCCCCCTGCCCCCCCCAAAGGATTCCTCAGACAGCCTCTGTCCTTGAACAACCTTCTGATGGTTGTCCATGGAAGCAGCCCAGGGCCTTCCTCGCATGGGGGACTGAAGGATTAACGGGACTCGGCAGTGGAGAGTCTTCAGGCAGAAGCTTGAGGTTAAATGCATTGAAGGCTCACTTTCGTATCAGCATATCACTGAGCTTATCTCAAACGACCAGAAGTAGTCTAACCCCCCCCACTAAATCAAGGAAATGGAGGCTGCTCAAGTTTGCCAAAACTTGCTTTGGCACACAATTGTGCTTCACCTGGACAGTGTACTACTGACAGGCTAAATACAGACTTCGGTAGGAGGTGATGGACATACCTTAGCAGTTCTGAGAATACTTAAAAATTCTGAAAATCGATGATTAGTGTGTCTACTACGCAGTAGAACACTCTAGAAATTCTTAGTCAACTTTGTGTGCTATCCTTACTCCCTTCTCCCTGCTTCTGACCACTAGCCCAAGACCGGCTTTAGATTCTGAGTGGAATCATTCCTTTAGTTGTCTGTGCCTCAGCATGGAGTGTCCTCCAGGTTCATTACAGTATCTCTGTGCCATGGAGCATAGACGTGGCATCTCCTCTATCGGCACTGAGGGGCCCTCGGGCTTTTGCCACATCTCCGCTGTCGTGAGCAGTGATGCGGTGAGCCTGGGGTGCAGCTGTCTGGCATGACTGGCTGTATACCTGGTCATAGGATTGCTGGGTCCCACGAGAGTTCATTTTTAATCTTAAGCATCCATGCTGACCTGGGTAATGGCTGTTCTAGCTCTCTCCACCAACAGTGTAAGAACTCCCCCTTGCTCCACCTAGACCATCTGTGATTCTGCTCTTTTAAACAAGAGCCATTCTAACGGGGTAAAGTGATCTCATTGTGGTTTGATCTCTTTTGTGGTTTGATCTCTATTGCCCTGACTGGTGATGAGCGTCTCTTCACATACTTGTTGCCATTTCTGAGAACTGTCTGCTTGAGTCTCTTTCCCATCTTAATAACTGAGTTGGGTTTCCCATATCCTGGATATTAAGATCTTCTGAGATTCCTGGCTTATACTTTTCCCGTTCTGTAAGTTTTGTTTCCTTGGCCATGTAGAAGCTTTAACGTGATCCTGTCTATGCTTTCTAGTCTCCTGTGCTTCTGTTATCTTTCAAAGATAATCCTTGTGTGTTCCAGCATTAGTCTTCCACCTATAACCTACAGGTTGAGCACCCCAATCCAAAACAGCTCCAAACCCAAAACATGGAGTGTTGATATGATGCCACACAGCAAAATTGACCTCATGGGACAGGCTATAGTCAAAACACACATACGAAAAACAGCATAAAACTACCTTCAGACTATACAAGGTACATGCTGAGCATGTGAATTTCACGTGTAGACTTGGGTCCCATCCCTAAGATGAATAACAGTATATACAAACTGTCAAAATCTGACACCCCAAACGCTTCTGGACTCCAGCCTTTATCTAGATCTACGGGATAGTAGAATGTATCTTGACATCATATATACATGGAACATAACTTTGCATTCCTGTGACTCCACATGATGTGGAGTCACCCTGGTCACGTATTCCTGTAAACGTAGGAAAGCTATCCAGTCTCTCCCTGTTCCCATTGGTCTGCAGTACTTCGGCAAAGATAATTAACCCGTAATCTTAACAGATGTGAGTGGTCTTTTCCCATTCCTATCAGATTTCTCTTCATGGTGCTTGGGAATTCAGAAGTTCGCTCTGTGTATGGGTCTACTTCTATTCTCTACTGCACTAGTCTGTTCCTATGCCAGTACCATGCTGTTCTGGTTACAATAGCCCTATAGTATAACTTGGTCAAGTGGTACGTTTCCAGCTCTGTACTCGCTGATCAAACTTCTTTGGCCACTTGAAGTGTCTCGTGGGTCTGTACAACTCCTAAGACTTCTGTTCCTGTGAGAATGTCAGTGGTATCCTGACAGATCAAACTGTAGCTCACTTTGGGTAGTATAGTGCCACCCTGACACCCCCGATAGCCCAGATAGTATATAGAAATGTGACCATTTTAGTTTGTATCCTGCAACTTTAATTGAACTTTCCTTTTAGCTTCAGTAAACTTTCTTGAAAAGTTGTCTTTTAAAATGACAAGTGCTCTGGAATTAGGAGTACTTCATTGATTCTTAAGCAGACTGGGGCAATGCACTTTTTCTAAAGTACATCTACTGGTGAATAGTACTCCATGGTATGTCTCAACACACACAGCTTGTTCAGTCACTCCATGGTGAAGGACATCTGAACTTTCTGGGAGTCGTCATGGATATATTTGCTATGAGTACTCATGTACAGGCTTTGGATAAGCAGAAGCTTTTATTCTAGCATAAATGCCCAAGAATACGATGACTGAGTTATATAGTAATCATCTTTCAGCTTATAAGAAACTGCTAACTCTTTCTAGAGGAACTATACTGTTACATTTCAACCCGAATGTTAGTGAACTAGCTTCTCCACATTCTCCTCAGCACTGTTACTATCTTGTCACTACTCTTTATGACCAGCATTTAACAGGTACAATAACTGTACACTTATGGAGTACCATGTGATATTTCAACACATGTATATACTACATAATGTTCAAATCGGGTTAAGATTAGTATCAAAACTATTCTTTGTAAAAACAAAGCCTAGACTTGAAGTGTTATTGCCTGTAGGCACCCCACTGTGCGATACAACTCCTTACCTTTATTGAACTATAACTTGGTACCCATAGACCAACTTTCTTCCCTCCCTCCACGCTCTGCTCTCCCTGGCTTCCTGTCAAATATCTTGACGTCATACACGGAGTAAAACTTCATGTTCTTGGGTATATACACGTATGAACCTAAGGTTGTCATTCTATCCTGTTCCCATCCCTCCTCTCCCTTCTCGATGGAGTTCTTTCTCTGTACGCTCCGGCCAAGACTTCCAGTACTATGAAGAGTAGAAGTGGTGAAAGTGGGCATCCTTATCTTATTCCAGACCTTAAAGGAAACACTCTGAATTTTTCCTTACTCAGTATATTTGCTTTGGGCTTCTCCTGAGGCTTTATCGCATAGCCAATTCCCTTTATCATGAAAGGGTATCAAGTTATGTCAACGCCCTGCATCTACTGAATGACAATCTGGTTTTATTGCTCGGCTACTATCTAGCATCTGACTCGTGTGAACTCATTCTTGTACCTCCTCATGGCAGTTGACCATGTGTGTCAGTGTGCTGTTGAATGTCTTATATGCTCTCGGGCTTGCTTCCAAAAGGACAGTCATGGAAGGTGACTGGGTGAACCTATGGAAGGGGTGGGGCTCCCAGATGACGGACTGTGCCCTCTTGCTCACACCACTGCTCCAGGTCTGCCTTCCTCGCGTAGCCCCCTATTGTCCTAAAGCGCTGGCAGCATCTCCCAGGTTGATCTTGAGAATGAAGGTCTTATTCCTTCTGAGATGCAGCCCAGACACCTGCAGGTCGAAGGCTCAGAAGGTTTTAGGTGAGAAACTCGGGCCTGAGGCCCGTGTTCCAAGGCTGTATGGGAAGCCTGATCCGAAGTCTTAAGACTAGGAAAACTTGCTCCTCTCCTGTACTGGGACCTCATCTTGGAGTTGCTAGTAGCTGGTAGTCCTGGATGGCCTTGCGAGCATTGTCCTGGCTCCTTGGCCTGTCCTGTGTCTGAAAGCTACACGTAGACTTTCCGGGCCTGCGGGGACTGTTTCTCTCTACCTGGGACCCTCCACCTTGGGTCCTTGGAGAAGGGGCATGGAAGCCTCGGCCTGTGGTCTGATCTCGACTTGGCTGAGCACGTGGTCTGTTTACTCTTCCTCCAGGGAAACGACTCTTGGATCTTGGTAAGGCCATCACACTGACACCCAAATAGTTGGCTTTCCTCGGATCCAGGGTACCACTTAACCCACTCGGCGGGCTTTCTGCTGTCTGGTCTGCCAGACATAACTCAACCTGGCCTGGACTCCTTGTCCTAGGAGTCCTGCCAGTGCCCTGGCTGAGGGGCCTGGGCACGAGCAGAGCTCTTCCTCACTATCATGCTCTTCTGCCAGATAAGCGTCATGGGGACTTCCTTCTGGGGTCGTCAGGTACACTGGCCTACTAGGGCTGCCCTAGAGTACCATAACTAGATGGCTCCGGGAGATTCCCGTGCCTCGGGACAGGAGCATGAGGTCAAGGTGTCAGCAGGGCTGCTTCCTTGAGGTCTGTGAGGAAGCGTCAGTTTCATGTCTCGTGCCTGGCTTCAGGTTCTGCCCTTCTGACCCTCGCCTATAGCAGCATCTCTCCGTCGGTCTTCACATCCTCCACGCTTGTGAACCGAGTAGCACTAGACATCAGCTTCTTGTGATGATCTCCTCTTGATCACACCTTTAAAGATTTAAAGGTACACCTAGAGGTACAGGACTTAAAAACCAGTCTCGGAGGGATGATCCCACCCATGACGTCACAGTATCTGCCTAAAGCTCAAGGTTCTGCTATAGTTGAAGTCATGAGTACAACTACCAGGCTGCTTTTCTAGTTGACCAATGTTAAACTCTGGTCTGCAGAGACAATTCTGTAACTTGTTTGGCTTGAGTTTCCTGGGACAGATGACATAACACCAGAAATGGCATGGGGTGTGTCCAAGGGTGTCCTTGGCAGATGTGGGATGGGCTTGTCTGCAGAGCCCTGGGGGACTTGAATGGAGTTCACTTCTCTGGAAGGTGATTCTAAACTCCTTGGCTAAGCTGTTGGGCTTGAATTTAGAAGATCCCAAGATCCTAAGCCATGGTGGCTTGTCTCTGCTAATGTTCCAGAGGGGCTAAAGAATGTCTCAAGAGGTGGGCTAGAGCTAAACTCGGTCACCCCTCAAAACTGGCAGGACTGTAGAACCCTAGAAAGACAAGATTACATTAGGAATCTGGGGGATTGAGTCCCTTTAACTTAGAGAAACTTGGAGATCTTGCTCAGTCTGTACTCTGGCAGGGGGCTCATGCTGAGGAAAGTGGGAGTCTCACTTGTCTGAAGTGAGCCAGTCGGACGGCGGGTAAGGTCAAGGGCTGCCGCCGAGCTCAACTCCCAGCTTGGAACCAGGACCTCTATCTGGGGGCACCATACAACTAGACAACTCCATAATCCTGGAAGCTGGTTCTCAGCCCTGCCAGACATAGCCCTTAGACAAGGTGGTGTGTGGCAAAGGAGTGAACTTCACTCACCTTGAAGAATCGTGCTTTGGGGGCATCTGTTCCTCTTTCCAATGCTTGGATCAGGCATGTCAAAATGGGTGTACAGCTGGAGTTAATGCACTGGGCCTCCTGAGGGCTGACATGGGATTGTTATGTGGCTGGGCGGGGCCAGGCGTGTGGCTCCTGGTGACCTGTTGTGTACAGCTTCAGGAAAGTCACATGGCTCAGAACGGCTCCCCTTCCTCCTGGGTCTCTAGTCCTCCCTTCCCTTGTTTTAAGGGCTTCCCGTGGACCCACGTCTGGTGACACTGACTCTTCCAGAAGTGCTGACTCCTAAGTGGCACTTGGTCCCCTCCCTGGGGTCCATCTTTCTAGGCTTACCACTTTAAAGGTATACTGAGGTACAGGACTTCAAAACCAGTCTCAGAGGGATGATCCCACCCATGACATCACAGTAGCTTTCTGCTAAAGCTCAAGTTTCTGCTATAGTTGAAGTCATGAGTATAGCCATAACTACCAGGGCTACTTGTCCAGTTGACCAGTGTCTAACTCTGGTCTGCAGTGACAACTCTAACTTGTTTGGCTTGAACTTCCTGAGACAGATGACATAACACCAGAAATGGCATGGGGTGTGTTCAAGGGCACAACTTGCAGAGTGTCTCAACAGCCCCAGAGGCTCAAGCTGTCACTTTGACCTGAGCTGTGGCTTGCCTTGGCGCACTCTGCTTAGCTTGGGTCAGCCGACCAAGATGACTTGGTCGGATTAGCCTGTTCCTCTAGCTACCGGTCACTTATCCTGACTGTGGGTTTACACTCCTGGGACCTAGCCTGTGAAGTCCTTCACTGGCTTACTCTGGAGCTGTTACCTACAACTGTTCTTCCTTTGTGACCTTCTCCCAGGACTATGTGACGGTTCGTTTCTCAACTGTGGGCCTTACCTTCATAACAAGGAAGGGGGGGTCCTACCTGGCCCAAAGGGGAGGTCCTCCCCTCTGCCTGGGACTTAACAACTGGACAGACTAGCTGCACAGCTTATCTTGGTCTAATGAACTTGGGGTTTGACTTGTGGGATCCTAAGTCCTATAGACTGCTTCCCAGACGTGTCACATGGCTCAGAGTGGCTCCCCTTCCTCCTGGGTCTCTAGTCCTCCCTTTCCTTGTTTCAAAGGCTTCCTGTGGACCCACGTCTGGCGACACTCTTCCAGAAGTGCTGACTCCTAAGTGGCACTTGGTCCCCTCCCTGGGGTCCATTTTTGAGAGTCTAGTCTTGACTGTCCCTGTCCTTAAGGTAAGAGTTCAGACATGACAATGTGGCCAGCCCTAAAGGGTTGTGAGGGCTACAGTGTTGCTCTTCTGAGCTGCGGTCCTTCATCAGAAGTGCTCCGCTGTAGATGTCCTTGAGCGGTTGGATCTCCTTGCAGGCATTAGCCCTCTTCGCCAGGAGGTTCCTGGCAGGGAATGCGGCGCCCTGCCTGTGGCCCAGAATGCTTTCTTCATCCTAGGACCCTTCCTACCCATCCCCCAATGCCCTGAGTAATCAGCTCACTTAGGCACTTCTATGTCTTCAGATTCTGTCAACTTCTGGGGCCATTGGGCTGGCTCGGGACTATTCTGTCTTGTGTGATGCCTGTGTGTATCCTGTGTTGCTTCAGTGATAGTCTTCTAGGCTAGTGTCGGCCTTGATCCTGCCTGGTCCCGACGCTGAGCCTTGGCAGAGGCTTCCCAACAACGTCGAGTTGGAGTCTCATACTGGCCCAGTCCCTTAGGCTGATGGATTCTCGCCTAAGCCTGTTCCAAAGCCCTGTTGGCTTTATCTTGCACCCCTGCTTCCCAAGTCTACTTCCTCCTGTATCTGCCCAAGAACTTGGACTCATTCTTCCATGTTGTCCTGGAGTTATAGAGCTTTCTTACCATGATGGTGATCATGCAAGGGCCTGTAGTCTAGTGACAACTCTCCCAAGGATAGACGACTCTTACATCATAAACATCTCTACCACCATAAATACGGATATCGCTTCAAGAATGCATTAGACTTTTCAAAATCATGCTCTTACAACAAAGATGCAACCACTTTCCCATGGAACACACGGGTTCATGCTCATGGTATCAACAGGTGACACACTGACTAGCAATACTGGTGTTGGCCTCCATGACGGGATAAGTATGCTCTTCAGAGTAACTTTCCTGCTTGGATATTTCTGACTAGAATGACCAGGAAGCTGGCCATGGGCCTCCCTTGGGTTTGAGCCAGTGGATGAATATTATGGAGCTTCTCTCCTGACTTCAAGGCCTGGTAGAGCTTTTCTCCCACTGTCCCTGGGATTTAACTTTTGAGCAGGGACTACTAGCTGGCAACTACAAGGACAGACTTTGGGCCTCCTGTTCCTGCTGGGTTCCCTGCTTGCTCATGTCTAGCCTCCTGCAGGGCTGACTTTCCTGGTCTAAGGCCCGTTTTTACTCCCCCACTCCTGGGGTCTCAATCAATGGCCAGCAACTGAGAACAGAAGTGGTACCGCAGTCATTCCCATCGGGACTGTAGGTAGCCACATCCTTCTATACTCAGCTGAGCATGGAGCCCAGCCCTTCTCCAGGAAGACCCTTTGTTCTGATAAGATGGGTCTTCAGTCTTGGACACGGGAGCTTATATGCTTTTACTTGGGGTCCGAGACTGCATTTAAGTTTTTTTTTCTACAGAAAAATGGGCCTGTGACTTTTTAGAAAAGGCTTTTGCTATGGTGCCTGGCTCTGCTACTTCCAGCTGACAGGGATGAGATGAATATTTACCTCTTGCTGCTCTACCACCTCCCCCTGCCTTGCTAACAAGGTCTTGTCTGCTCATTCTCAACACAAGCATGTTCCCAGGCTGTGGCTTCCTCTGAATTAAGCTCACAGGTCTACTGGGTCACTGGAAAACAGTGGCCTGGAGGACAGATGATCTGTTCTAAAGTCTCACTGACTTTATCGATTGGAGTTGACCCCTGGATCTGTTTTCCTGGACTCTCTGATAGAACTTGGGCTCTGCCTAGCAGAACCCAGGAGGCTGCCGACCCAGCAGGTCTTCTATAGTGTGGGGGCAGGGCCTGTGGGCTGTGAGGCAGAGGACTTGGGCTTGAAGGTGAACGCTGATAAGGAGCCCTGGTACCAGTCACCCGTCGGAGGCAGAGTGGGTGAGATCTGCGCTGCTTTACCACAGACCTGAATTCACAGGAACTGATGGAACGGCACCACTGGGATTCTGGGTCTAGTCTGGGCCAATCTATATACCTGAAGATGAGATATACTGCAGGATCCTTGTTTGGTCCCTAGGAGCAGGGCACAAAAGAAGCTGCTATTCAGAGGAGACTTGTACTAAGGAAACCAAGAGGGATGATCACATCAAATGAGCCCTCAGGTGGGATTTGAACTTCTGGGGCAAAGCATGGTTCATGGCCGAGAATGCAGGTCTCTGGGCTTTCTCATTCAGTGGGCCCTAATATGCATGAGCACAGAGCTCCCTTTCCTTGTCTAGGGCCATGTTAGTCTGAAGCTGTAAGATTCTTAATTCTGCATGCCCTCCCTAAGCCTGAGTGGTAGGTTTTCTGCTCTGCCTGGTCAAGTTCAAGACTGAATGTGTGGAATATGGGAATAAACGAGCTTATCACAGCTGGGCCAGCATGTGGAATGCTTAGAGGGGGCTGGAGATCTTGGCCTCAAAGTCCTAAGGTACAGGCCAAGATGGAGACCAAGGGACATCTACCTGTCCCAGCACTGCTTGACAGCCACATGGCAGCATGGATGGCATGTGTCCAGTGGATCTTAGAGGGTTTCTCTTCAAACTGTCCTGCAGAACATGTACCTTAGGTTCTTGCATCTATCTTTGCCTGGTCTTCCAACTTCTAGTGCCTTGGGGCTTCAGATGAGCCCACGCTCACAGGATTTTCCTTTGAACTCAAGTACTAGGGTCTTCTCAGGAACCATTGGTAAGAGTAAGGCTTTGAAACTGACCCAAGAAAGGAAGAATGGGATCAAGAGTTCGATTCCCTCGTAGTCAGTGAGGCTGAAGGTGAACAACACAGGAATGTGTCTTGAGATGCAAGATGGCCTTGCTAGGTGTGGTGCTTACCCCAGACAGTGGGACATCGGCTTGGACAAAGTGTCCAAAGAGAAGCCTTATTTGGACAGACTATAAGCCAAGGTTCTGGGACTCTAAGAAACAAGTCCACAGTTCAGACCTGCATCTTTTCATGTCATGGCACTTTGGAAGTCGATGCCTTTCCAAGCTCTATTCCCCAGAGCCTCCGAAAGACAGGAGGTGATGGTTGAATTGATACCACGAGATCATGGTATACCAACACCATTGGGCTATTTAGGGAAACTTCTATTCTTCCAATGTTCTCTGCTGCCCCCTGCCCCATCGCCAATCTGCTTAAAAAAAAAAAAATGCACGTAGGACATGATGCTGACAATTTTAACTAGTCGCCCTCTCCCTGCTCGGCCTGATGCTCACCTGCGTATCTAGTCTGCTGGTCATCTGTTACGACACTCTGCGGCCTGCTTCCGTCATGTTCTAGGAACAGATGCCCAGTTGCCTCCCTGTGTTGGGGTAGACGAAACTAAGTGCCATTTAATGCACACGCCCTTGTCTACCTGTGGGATGCCTATCTGTTTCTCGCCCCCTTCCAGGAACCGACTGGCTTAACTTGACCGATACCAGATTGTTCTGAAACGGCTGCCCCAGAATGGTGCCGTGATTCCTGTCTCCCCGAGTCTATCGACTGGCTGCAGACACCAGCTGTCTCTGCTGCTAGCCTAATGGGCACAAAGGGATCTCCTCATGTTCAAGCACTTTCTTATGACACTTGGAGTATCCTTGACTTTGCCTCTCGAGGCCCCATCTGCCTCACTTGGAAGGAAATTCTGAGAATGGTCACTCCCTGGCTTCAGATAGGGCAAAAGGAATGAGGTGCACTAACTTCCATGAATTCCACTGAACGGCACCTAATCTTGATCGAGCGTGGACCTTTGCTCTATGGCTTATGCTATCCAGCTTACAAAATCACTTCCTGTCCCTGTTGCATGAACTACATGCTTCTTTATTAGGCTTTTGATTAAGCTGGACTTGGCAAGCCTCCCTGGCCATAGTCCTTTCTAAAAGATAGGTACCTTACCGTGGTATGGTCTCCAGCTTTCTCAAGAGTAAGCTGGCTCTTCTGTCCTGAGAAGAGCCTGTCCTTTATAACCATGTCGCAGCTGCTTTATCACGTGTTCACTAGGGCCTTGCTGCTTTGGTCCGGTGCTGTTCTGGCGCCGATACCATACTGTTCTTGTTACCAAAGCCTCCAATAGCGAGGGCAAGTCACCTTATACTTGGTGGTTAACTTGGTAACTTGTGGATCACTTTCTCCACATGAGCTTCAGAGTAGGTAAAATTCAAACTAAAACTGGGATTACTGTGGGTTAACAAATATCCAAAAGAACTAAGATCTCAAATAGCTTATGCTCCAAAAATCTACCTAGATCATCCTACTAGACTTCTAAAGTCTAAGAAACCTTAGACTTTTCCTTTTCTTGGGTTGCTAAACATAAAATCCCTAATGGGCAACCTGCTCAGAAGAGAAACACTTGCTGAAGACTTGCCTCACTTGCGTATGTGAATGTGGTAAGACTTTGGAAGACTTCACTGAAATTGAATCCTTTTTTCTAGGATATGAGCTACTCGACTTATTAGTACAATCATAGCTTGCTAACTTTAATCTGCTCATACTGATGAGTGAAACTGAACCCTGAAGCCTTTCAGGCTAGGAACTAAATCTGATCTTTCACAGCCGGAAAAGAATTGTTCCATCACAGAACACGGAGTGTTAATTCCTGAAACACCTTTTGGAACAGATGACCCTCTTACAAGAGGGTTAATTTCCAAGGTTAACTCCTCACACATCCCAGGGGTAGGGGAGTAGATTTGAAGACCATAGTAACTTCCTGTTGGCAGAGCTGGTGTCCAAGACCTGCTGACCAGAGCCCTTCCACCCTATCCCCATAGAGGCTGTCCTGCCTGCACACCACTAGCATTATCCCCGGGGGACTTGAGTACACTGTTTACATTCATCTGATCTGGGGCGGGACCCCAGAGGTGTTGGGACCATTTCTGGGTGCTTGGGATCTACCCAAGTCTGACTCACCAGACGAGACATACTATACTTCTCCAGAAGCTTCTGCACTTGGAATTTCTCTAGTAACTGTTATAGAAGTGTACTATCATAGAAAGGGGAGCAACAGATGACTCGTTCCTGTCACTAGAGTACTATAGTGACAGTCTAGTACCTATCCTTCCAGATCTCCCCATACAAAATGGGATGGAGCTGCGTGTTGTGACCTGCGTTCCCCCTGTCATATTACTTATCTCCTTGTATCAGTGAGGGGGCCGTGTCTTAAATACTCCCAGGGACCCCAGAGTAGGCTTCATAGTCCAGTTCTCCACCCAGTAACATGCCTTACGTTTCTAGTCAAGCATAATTACTTGAGGCCAGGTGAACTGTCCTACAGGGGTTGCTTCTCGGTTATACTCCTATCCTTTATGTCCTGGAGTTTAGTTCTCATTCTAAACGCTGGACAGATTCTCGTCAACTCTTGAACGTGAGTCTACTGAGGTGGTGTGATATGCAAGATGGAACACTGATAAGATGTCACTACTGGTAGCCCTTCTACTGGATTAGGGTGGCAAGTCTCTCTGTACATATTGCCTTATGACTAGGAAGAAATTGAAAAGGTCACTCTGGCATTAGAGATTAAACACTGGGTATTTAAGGAGTTGATGATCATTTGCCTGGACCGGGGGTGCTGTGCCTGTTGGCGGGGATTCAGTCTCACCTGCAGAAAGCCACATTTAGACTCTCCTGGACATGAACCTCAAATCTTTACCTCTCCTGAACAAACGGGAGCTGTTTCTCTGCTCTACCAGTTTGCTCAGGGTGACCACTTGCTGCCACAGGCTGGTGGCGTGGCCTTAGCATCTCTTTTGACTGGAGAGCTCTCTAGCAGTTCTTACAGATCCCCTGATTCCCAAGGGTCCTATCCCCAGGAAGACGGCTGCTTTGAAACAGATGGACGTGTACACGGACTATCTGGTCCACACCTCTAAACGTGTGGAGAGGACCACAAGGCTGAGAGCGGGGAAGGCCTGCCTCCCAGGTGGAGGAGGCTCTGGGTATGGCAGACTTGGGACGAGTGTCCCTTGGATGAGGTCAACCCTTGACGATGTTTCACAGAATCGTATTGACTAGCCGTGGCTCGTGTTAGGCGGGCCTCTGCATCTGTGGGGCATGTGAAGCTGGCCCGCATGACTGACTTCAAGCTCTGATGTTCTGGCAGCAATGACCCATTCTTAGAAACTGCAGAGAATTGGGCACTCCCGGTGGACCCAGGGAGGTCTGGGGCCTGGAAGTGACTGCCCCTGAACTTGAGGGAAGGTGTTGCCTCGTGATCTGCCTGTAATGAAGGTCGTTCCTGGATGTCGTCGGCCCTGGAAGGTGCTTCCGTGCTTGTGTACCTAGCATTTTGAGGTAACGGGCATAAAGCTCCCCTGCACTTGGGGCCACCTTTAGCACTCCTATTTGGACATGGAAGGCTTCTCTCAAGTCTGTGTGGTAGCAAAGTAGACTTGCGTTTCTTGTAAGCCTAACCCATAAAGGGTGTGACAAGTTTGGTTACCTTGTCAACTCAATAGCCATCTCTTCCTTCTGTACTTCCTGTCCCTGTGCTGAAGAGGCCAATCATCTTCGAGATGTATGGAAGTCATGTCACTTGTTCAAAGCAACACAGTGCCCATGCATTTCCCATGCTCGTCCCAGACAGAGGTGACCCTGGGATGTGCATAACCTGGAGGTAGCTGAGTAATGGACACTCACGGGCTTCTACACTAGGACGGGTCTTGAGCTAACTGACCCTTGTGAGACCTGGGCAAGAAGTAAAACCTTTGTATGCTGTCCACACCACTTAGCATTTGTTACCTGGACTGATGCTGGCCCCCCATGGGTTGGGCAGGCTTCCCTTGGTCCACCCCCATTGCCGCCCATCTCCTGCTCACGAGAGCTGCAGATCTCATGACAAGCCAGCTTCTTGGGGCTGTGACTGGCATCCAGGCTATGCTTGGGGGTTACACGTGCCAGCGGGCATCCACTTGCTATCTGTGGTCTCTCCCATACTTGGTGGTCCGGTGATGATTGGCTTCTTCATGGCTTTACTGGTGTTGGGCCCTGGGGGACCTAAGATATCATGCAGTCTTGTTCTCCTGGTGTCTCCCTCCTAAGCCTCGGGCTACCTCCAGGAGGAGCACTTAGACGTCTTGACCTGACATAAACCAGAGGTGGAGCACCAATCTCCCACAATCCTTCAGCTAGTAAGCAGATTTTCTTCTAAAATGTTCTTTGTCTGCTAGACACTAGTTGACCCTGGTCTAGAATCCTAAGTATCTGAGTACTTAGCCCTAAGAAAGCTTTTCATAGAAAAGAACAAAAGCTTTCAGTGTTCTAGAAGGCTCTCCCTAGTCTTCGCCCACCATTTACATGCACATTCCTGCTCAGCGGGTCATGGAGGGTCAAACAGACCTGTTCACTTGAGCTGGTGGTCTGGCTTTCCTAGAACTGAAGATCTTAAGTATCTCGATTTGCCACTGGGCTCACCATGGTTCCGGGTCTTTCGGTCCCCCATGGACTAACTATTAAGTGGCTCAAGGCCTTCCTGCTCCAGGAAAGAACTTTTATAACTTCACTGGTGACTAAGGCTTCATGAGCAGGCTGGTGGACCGGCTGTTGTCTGGCAGGGTACAGTAGCCCAGGGCCACTCTTCCCAGAAGTGCAGGAAATTTGGGGGTGTTTATGCTGGAACTCCTGCCTGGGTCTTCTGATGTGGAATAGGGGCTGGGGATCCTGTGCTGGGGCCTCGCCTTATTCCTTCCTGGCCAGTCCTGCTCCGTCAGCTTCTCCCTGGTGGGCCTCCCAGACAGCCTCTGTTGCAGTCACGTGAGTCTTCTTTACCCAAGGTTGGGAACTAGAAGGGGCACAGCAAATGGTCTAGAGACCCTCCTCACCCTGGCTCTGCCCGACGTGTGCATATGAGGGCCCCCGCTCTGGGAGAGGGGTTGTGTTGATCCCCTGGTCTATCCTGACCTCTTCAAAGTGGGACTTCTTGATCTCCTAACTCGGTGCTGTCTGAATCGTGCCCCAGCCAGTGGCATAGGGAATGGTATTCCCCAACGTCTACCAATGCTCTGCTCTCCTGGGTCCTTTTTCCAGTAACTACTTCTCCTAAACATGGCAGGATGGTCATCTTCTACCTAAAAGTTAACCTCTCCTGTCCTATGTGATCAGAGTGTCAAGTTCCTTGAACTGGCCTTAGCTGCTTGAAGACCAAGCTGGCTTTGGGTTACAGAAGCATGGGGCTGTCATCTCTCCTGGCCACGCTTCGGCATCTGCCTTGCCCTGGTGGCATAAACGGGGGTCAAAGCCTGCGAGGCTGCCCTGGTCTCACACCTGGCCATCTGGGTGCTGACGCCCCTGCTCTTGGGTTGCTCGCCAACCTGAGAACTTTGCTCTTGGCTGGAGCATAGTTGTGCACTCACCCTCCCTGGTAGAGGCAAGTCCCAGCTGCAGTAGGTCGGGATCCTCTGTGGTGGGAGCACTCCTGGAGTCTCACCCGGGGGTCTAGCATGTTTTGAACAGTGTTGCTGAGGTTCTCGTTGACTGTTGGCATAGGGCGGGGTATGATGGTGACCAGGGAAAACGGACTGAGCTGTAAGGGACACTAGGAGTCCTAGACGGGCCTTGTGGAGCCCAACCAACCAGCTAGGAGATACGTTCTAGCAGGTCACATGGGACCACGCTAGTGGCACCTCTAGGCTGGGTGCCCCAAAGGCCTCCCATAGCTGAGGCCCGCTTGTCTAATACACACACCCCTGTGGTCTCCAAAGCTCTGGTAGAATATCAGTTTCAGAGAACCCAGAGGGGTGGTATCAGAGGGAGCTGGCTTCCTTTTTCCTCAGCCCCACAGAACTCGCCCGAAGAGACAGGTCTAAGTACTGAAATTCCTGACCCCTTATGAACCTTTTTGAGGAAACCAGGAGAAGATGGGGTAACTTCACTATTCCAGCTTCTAGGATGTTCCAAGTCGGTGGCTTCAGACTGCCTAGGAATTGGGTTGGCTATTTCTGACCCCTTAATGTTAAACGTACTTAAACGTGCGGATGCTGGATTAAAAAGCTGCTGCTACATCAAATGTAGAAAAATGGTTGGAGTTGACACGGGAGACGAAAGGTCAGATGACGAAAGGCTTTTTAGGCTAAGATAGCCTTCTACAGCCTTGGAAGGCTACGGAGCTATGGAAACGAGGGGTGTCATGGGTAACTGATCAGGAAGTCACTATCTCCTTGGCCAAACACTTGAGCTTGGGGGGAATTGATGGAATGAAATGAGTTCAAAAGACTTAGGGGGTAGAACTGGATAGAATCGGCCGAAGCAGAAAGGCTTTCATTACCTGGAGGTCATCTTTGGGTCAATGACATGAGCTGGGAATCTCCCCCTCCAGAGTTCTCAAACTCGGTCCAGGGTGGTCCCGAGCTGCCCGGCTCCCTCAGATGGAGCTGTCTGGCAGGTGAGACCAGGAGCTGCATCTCAAGTGGGATCAGTGGCTGGTGTGACCAATTGAAAGTTCTGGGAAGGCGGAACTGGGTCAGTCTGAGAAGTGAGCCTAACAGGGCCACAAACCTCCAGAGCCCCCCTCTGTCCAGGGCTCACGGCTAAAGCCCGAGCTACAGAGAAAGACGCAGCTGGCAGGAGGAGGCATCCTGGGAGTCGAGCACTTCTAGGACGTGGAAGTCGCACGTGTTGAACTAGGGAAGGGATCCTAAGTTCTAGAACAGAACTGTGTCCCCTAGGGATTATCTGTTAGCCTCCAGAAGACCCTAGGAAAAGCTCTGACATGGGTGGGATTCGGGGGTAGGAACAGCCGTACAGGCTGCTCAGCCGTGGACAGATGACAAAAGGTCATAAGGGTAGAAGGAAGGGGCTTCTCATAAAAGGGAGACTAGAATCCTTAGTATACCCGTGGAGGGGAAGTGCCCAGTAAGGGCAGGCCGAAGGCAGAGGTAAAATCCTGGCAGGGAGGGCCCCGTAAGAAGGGAATGTACCAGCCTTCTAGTCCCTCCAGTTCCCACCACTGCACCAACACACAATGGATGGCTCTGAAGCTCGCTGCTGAACCCCTCTAGAAGTGTCCTACGATCTAGCCTTGGTAGGCATCAGAGCTTGGACCAGTGGACATCTGGAGATGGCACTAAAATACACTCGGGTGTCCCTGGACTACTGGGAGTCGTCTCGAACATCCCTTCAGTTGACCTCTCAGCTGGGCAGTGGGCCCCCATAAGGCATAGGGAGAAGCTGCTTGTTCTAGAATCTGGATGGACAGCAAGCCCTCACTTCCAGCTGTGAGTCTTGAGACTTGATCCAGTAGTTTCCCTACCATCAGAGGCAGACATAGCGGGTGGTGGCACAAGGGGGCCTTGGGGTGGGCATGCTGGCTCCTAGCCTGCGCAGTGTGTGTAGACTTGTTCAGGGCCTTCTTTCCTGATCTTAAGCCTATCGCCTTTCCTTCAACTTGGGACCTCCATTCCTGCCAACCATGGAGAGCAGGGCAGTGGTGGCTGTGCCCATGGCATAAGGACATAACTGCCTTGCTTGTACGTAGTTGTCTAGCTGAGCCGAGTGCTGGGACCTCTTTACCACGTGAGGTCTGTGCCCACTCCAGGTAGCGTGGTCTCCCTTCTCGGGAGCTCAGCCTTAGCTCCTCTCGCCCTTAAGTCCTAAGGTCTACCTGCTCTCCTGTCTGGTTCAGACTTGATCTCCTCTTGTAATGGATGCCACGTTCTGGTTGGCAGATGTGGCTAGAACTTGTCATGGCTACCTCCAAACTGAATGTGACCATGACCTACTTGTCCAAGCATAGCTGTACCTGACTTCTCCAAGTCTTCACTCCAAAGAACTCTTAGCCCCAGGGATTGCACTAGAATTCTTGCTCAGACCTGGCATATCTGCATCATAAGGGAGTGAGTAAATATTGTGATGGTTATATAAGACTGTCAACTCGGCATAGCTTGAAACTACTAGACGTCATGAGGCTAAGGTCCCCTTAAAGTTGCCTTAATATTACTGGCATCACCTGGCCACTACCAGAATTCCAAGGATTCCCTTTGGGGGAGGGGGAGATCAGATCACAGGAAAGCCTTTGTTCCTTACCTGGGAAGACCAGAATCGGTCCACAGCCTGGGTCATCCGCCACCCAGCCACTGGATTTCTAGGCACTGTCCTGCCTCAGTTGAGTCAGTAGCCAAGGTCGGTTAGGAAGTCCCCTTAAACTGTCCATCAGACCTTCTAAGATGGTCACTTTAGGGCCTGCTTACCTCTAATCTGAAGGCTTTGAGGGCCTTCCTGGTATAGAAACTCCATGGAGACACTAGACATGAATTCTGCTACAGCCTGGGCTGTAGATCTCGGTGGCGTGAGACAACCCTAGGCTATATCAAGGCGGGTAAAGCCAAAGACTGGCCTGGGAGCCTTCCCAGTCAGACTTACCTCGAACCAGGACTCGGTTGAATGACTGCCCAAGGAAGGGCCTCTTCCAGGAGAGGGTGGGTGTCAAGGCAGACATAGCTGCCACCACTCAGGCCAATGGCATTAGGGCTGAGGATTGCTGGGACCGTGGCACTTGTTCCCAGTGTTGGCAGACCTCAGCTGGGTGCATCCAGCTGAGGCCTTGGTTAGAAGCAGAATCGCTTGAGTAATGCATTCTTACCAAAAGTACACTGCATGTGGCAGGGGCCCGCTTGGAGGGGACATGTGGCTCATATTTTCTGCCTGGCTTAACCTGTGTCCTTCTCCCTCTTATCCCACATATGCTTCCCCTTGAGCATCCCCTGAGGTGGCTGGACTAGACTCTAGCTTCCTGGTTGTCATTCTTGTTTGAGAGAAATGCACAGATCTTGCAATAACTCCTTCAGCTTTCTACGTTCTAGCATCTATCCCAGGGTACATCCCAACTCCCTGTAATCCCAAAGAGCATCTTCAAGGATGCTTCACCCTTAGAGGCTTTGAGGTCATCAGGTTTGTCAGACATCCCTCTGTCCTTGGCCTGGTATCTGGGCTCCTGGCTGTGACCTACCTATTGGCTCTCTGGTGTGCAGCCAGACCTGCAGGCTATCTTAGTCTGGCTATTGCCCCTTAGGTTGCTTTGGCCTTAGATATGGCAGCAACCTATCCTGTGATGGCCCAGACATCACAACTCCTGAGAACCACATCTGACCTCCAGTTGTACCCATGCAAAGTACGCAGCTCCCAAATCTAGACCAGCCTATCGAGGAGTGAGACCTTCCCTACACTCACAGAGAAAGCGGGTTGTAACCCTGCTGGCAGTGCCACTTGCCTCGGGCACTGGGCCCCAGCAGCTAGGTTTTTAACTGAGATGGCCAGGGAGGACCCAGACCAGCTGCAGAGGGGCCTGGGATGGGTGACTGGCCTTGGCCAGGTATCCCAGGGCCCCTTTGCCAGGAGGGAGGGACAGTCTGACATCCCTCTGCCCATCATACATTCCTGGGTATCTTTTATACTCTACCGATCACTTGCATGTCCTCAAGAGGTGGTCTTGAGTATATCAGAGGCTGGGGGGATAGGTGGGGTGCCGAGTAGTATCTCTATCCAAATAGAAACAGATCTTCCTACAGCCCTCTAGACTGGTCCCAAGGACACTGCATGACCAGTCCAGGGAGTTCTGGGGGCCGAGAACTTGTATACTTATGACCCTGGCCCAGGACTTTCTAAAGTAGAAGGCACAGGTTATGAGCCCAAAGAGAATGGCAAGGTATTGGGTCTCGGGGGATCTGGCTGGATTCTAGCAGCATTTCTGGGAATGGTGGAATTTGCTCAGAGGGTGAAAATGAGGGGAGGGGAAGAGGCTAATGGTACCAAACAGTTGGTACTGAAGTTCTAAGGTGTCCACCTGGCTCTGAGGTTGGACCCTGCACGAAACAGAACATGGATAGGGAGGCGTGAATTGGTCCCCCAAGGTTGCAAGCTGGGGGCGTTGTAGATAAGACTGAGGCAGCTGGGTCCATGTAGGCAACTTGTGATCCCCATTCCTGAGGCCTGCTGATGCCTGTCCTTAGTGACGGGCTTCTAAGCACGACAGTACAACAGTCTGGGAGGTGGAAACAGGCTCCCAGGGCCAGAACCATGCCTAGAGGGAAGTCTTGGGCCGAGTCTCCCAGGCACTGTGGCCCCTCGCCTTCTCTGTAAGGCACGTGTGCTACTGCGATGCAGAGGCCACTCTGTACCTTGTGAAATCCCAGGAGGTGGGTCGAGCAGGGCCTCGGAACTTGGCAGAAAGGACCTCAACGAGTTGTCCAAGCCATTACTTCCACCTTCAGCCCTGCCCCCAAGACCACGCCAAAGCGGCAAGTTCATGCCTCTCAAGTGCCAGGGGCACATCTTCTGCCTCAACTGAGGCTACTAGAGGGTGGGCACAATGGGTGGGAGGGGGTAACTGTTGGAATGAGAGCCAAATCGACCACGGCCAGACCCTGAGGGTAGAGACCTGGACGGTGGGGGAAGGCACTGCCGTCCAGGCTTGCCTGTACCCGGATTGTGAAGCTTCCTTCAGAGTCCAGCAAAGATCCCCAGGTGCACTGACCCGGCTTGATGACTTGGCAGCCAGCCTCATCTAGAAGCTTCTTGGAAGGTTCTTGAAGGAACAGGTGCTTGTTCTCCTTGAACCAGAACTTGTGTGGACTGTTGGAGTTAAACCCAGAGACTACGGGGTTGGATGGAGGACCCTATTCCATCTGCAGAGCCCCGCAGAGCTCGAACTCTGCCCAGCTTTGGCCTTTGGCCGGTGGTCATGGTGTCAGGATGCTGAACTTGGTGAGTGGTAGATTCCCCAACAGCTCCACTTCTTTGATCAGAAGCACTCTGCAGGCTCGAGGACACCAGGCATTGCTTTCCTGCCCGCTTCTCGGGAGCATCAGCTTTTATAAGACTTCCCTGCCAGCGGCTTGACTTGTCCCTCCAGAATCATCTAGGGCAAATGGGGACTTGGACAAGTGACCCAGATGATGTGGAGGAACCTGAGGGGCCTTTGCAGCATTGTGGACCAGGCCGGCCCACAGGATGGCTGAGGCATTGGCCCAGGACAGACGGGGTAAGACCTGCCTACTTCTGCTCAGAGCCAGCAATCCTGACGTGGGCTTGCCTTGGCCCAACGGAACCCGCCGTGGTTCTGTTGCCCCGCGTAGGCTGAACTTGGTGTTAAAACGAGAATTCAGCCCTGAGGCCCCTTCCTTGTATCGCTGCAGCTCATGGATGTCACTTAGGTAAGAGCTCCCAGGTCTGGTTGGACTTGGATTCCTGACTAGTGTGCCCTGATCTGGGTTCTATGGTTTTTTTTTTTAGTGGCGCTAGGGATTGAACCCGGGGCCTTGTCCAAGTGAGGCAAGCACTTTACCTTCTAAGCTACATCCCCAGTCCAATCTTCTGCCCTCTGCACTCGGGGTTCCAAGGGCACTTCACCCTTCTAGGCTGACCAGGCCAGTAGCTGGAGTCCTCATCTCCACAGCAGTGTCACTAGATGCTGGAGCCGTAGGCTAGAAAGGGGGCTGATGGCTGGTGCCTATCCTTGGTGATGGGCTTCTAAGCACGACAGTACAACAGTCCCTGCTCTGCTTGGGACCACCTCCTGTGGCCTCTCTTGCCTCTGTAGGTCCTAGAGCTCCTGGGAAGAAGAAAGATCTGGGCCATAACCAACATGAAGGACTAAAGACGGGGGCCTGGATTAAGAGCACCCCAGCCTTCATCTGTGGAGGCCGTGAGACTTCAGGGAGTGCTGAGCCCAGTCCTATGGCTGTGGGGGTTGGAGTGATGGGACAGCAGTATGGGACAGCTAATTACCCCCTGTTCCTGAACTCCCCCTGGAAGCTTGTGGCGAGGAATACAGATGGAACTAGAAGAGCCCTGGTCACCAGGGACACGTGGGACTCTGAACCCAGCCTGTGGGTTAACCCATGTGCTTTCTTCCCCTCTCTCCTGTAGAACATGGCCCTGGTGTGGTGGCCTCTACTGCCTTCTCAGCCCTGGCGTGGATGCAGACCTCTTCGTGGTAGCTGGGTTGGAATCGGGGCTGCTGGCCTGGTGGCCGGGTGAACTCGTTCCCAAGGACGGCAAGCAAGATGACCTGTGCCTGGAGCCTGGGCTGCGTCTCTGCCTGAGCCACGGTGGGAGGGACACTGGTTTTATCCACCGTGAACAAGTGAGCTGGGGGAGGTCAGTTAAGTACTCAAACCTGGCTGTGCTTGTCACTCTGGGCCACCTGGTCCCTTGGTTCCTTTGCCCACACCCGGGGATTCCTCGAGACTCGCTGGGAGCAACATGCCCTGGTTGTCACGGCAACTGACTCGGACAAACCCTTTCTTACTCTTCCAGGCAGAGGGTGGCAGGACTTGAGATCCACAGATGGGACGAACTCTCCTGTCCTGGAACAGAAGCCAAGGAAGCAAAAACCCCAGGACTTGTCTCTTCTGTGGCAGTTCCGATAGGACTAACCTTCCGGTAGCCCTGGAAACGGCCACCTCTGTCCCGCCAGAATTGAAAGCTGCCCTCACCAGAAGGATCTGTGACATGGCCTTGGGACTTCAGACCCCAGCTGGTATGAGCCAGCCTGCAGTACATAGGAACAAAACTCCCCAAGGGAGAAGTGGCCTCAGAGCTGTCCAGCAACCATTCCAGTTCGGCCTCAAGTACGGGGTGACGGCCAGCGTCTCGTTTTTCCTTCCTGCCGAGGAGGGTGTAAGCCACCTGAAAACTAAAGCTTAGAATAATCGGTGAACAAGACTTTAAAAGCGCAGAGCCCCTGATCAGTTAGTCCACACGGGAGCTGTGCCGTGACAGAAGAATCGCCCCAGTGGCTTTCTTAAGGGGTACACCAAAGGCAGGGATAAGGTTTCGGGGACTGCTTCGTGATACCTTGCAGTCAGCAGATAGAGATGGAGGTGACCTGCCAAGACGCCAGAGGGACTGTGCAGCTACAGCAAGTCACCCCCTCTTTGGTGCTGTGTGGGACCTTTGGCGGAGCTCGAACAGGTCTCAAGTCGGCAGTCAACCAGAGGAAGTGTCCACTGGGCAGTCCCAGACACCAGATTCTCCTAACACTCTGGTGGCAACCCACACGCAGCCCATGAATGGCTTGTGACACTCGAGCTCAGCATACCTTCCATGCAGTTTCCAGACAGTGGACTGCAGGGTGCCCTGCCTTTAGTGCTCAAGCTGTTGAGTCCTGTGAGCACCACAACACCTGCTGGGCAGCGCTGGCCTCTGAAAGCGGTATGTGCTGCTTATTCCCACCTTGTCAGTGGTGACAAGGTGACAGCAGAGTGGCACTGAGCAAAATCGGTATTAAGATGGGACGTTGTGCAGCAGCTCTGCCACTGGAGTCCCATGTCCCAGCAGGATATTGGGGCCCAGGTGTCTGTGGTGAGCTGGGATGCCATATGGAACTTCTCACGAGTCCTAGAAGAATCTCGGGAGCCTGGGTCTTGGAGGAACCTAGCTGTCTTCTGCAAAGAACTGTTCTTGAAAAGTGGCCTCTGGCTTGCTCTCTGCATAGCCAGGATTCACCTTCCATAGGAAGCAAACCAAGGATTGGTTGACCCACCCAGCCCCCGCTGCCAGATCCATCAGGACTGCCGAGCAGGCCCCAGAGTATGTGTACGTTGTATCTGCAGTTGGCTAACATAGTATGCCTGTCACTCCTCCCTTGGTCCTTCCCTAAGACTTCTGGAGGAAAGTTCTAGAAATTCAGGCATGCGTCTAGACAACATGCTGGTATCAGCTGGATAGACCACTACAGCATTTCTAGCTCCACTCAAGGTAAACTTGAGGCCCTAGTAGAAGTGGGGACCTTTCTAAAGAGCAGGACTCCGGGAAGGTCACTTTATCTTCTCCTTAGGACAGTCTAAAATGAAGATCTGTACAGATCTGTGGCCAGAAGCTAAAGATGTGACTCATTGGTCGTGGACTTAAGAGGATAACTAGACATGGATCATGTGACGTGGCATGATTAGTGACATGGAGGCTTGGGAAGAAAGATGGAATTCTTGGAAGTGATAGCTGGGCCTTTGATCATAAAGGCTCTGGGGGTGGACCTTAGTTGAGCAATATGGCCTGTCCTTAAATGGATCTGTCCTTCTCACTGCTGTGCTTGATTAAAGGACTAACGAAGTGCTATGGGGACAAGGATTAAAGCCATGCATGGGCTCCTGTGACCTGAACTTGTTACAATTCTGAACTGATAGCTGCTATGAGACGGACTTGCCAGCAATGAGGCCTTGGGCCCCTCAAAGACAGCAACTTAAACCTGAGCTCAGCCTGGTGAGTTTCTGCCCCGGCTCCGGACTCCTATTATGTAGCAGCATTGGGGTGACCACTTGCCATTACTACAGATTCTTACTTGGATTCATACCTTTTCCCCACCTGACAATTTTTTTCTATATTAACGTTCTTGGACAGCATTTGACGTTCACTTTACTGTTCTCCACAGCACTGTCTGACACGGGAATGCTTCTCTGCACTGTGAATCCACAGGCCGAAGACCTGGACTCGCCTGTTAAGAGGCTCGTCTCAAGCAAGCCGGCTTCGGAGAGGTCCTCAACTTCCGTGGTGCCCCCAGGCTTTACTGCTTTTGGGAAATGTATCTCCAAGGATGTGTAGAGTGTATGCCGAGCTGTGCAGCCAGACTGCCTGGATCCAGACACTGCGCTGTGGAAAGGCACATGGCGCCCCTCACTGTGACTGCAAACACCCTGATCATCAAATGATTCCTCCTCCTGGGCCGTCCTAGCCTAGCACCCTGGCTAATCTAGGGAGAAACGCTTCTACCAAGGAGTATGTTTGTCATTGAAGTGAAAGTAGAACCAGCTTTCTGGTCATCTGACCTTGATCAAAGGGGACTGACGATGCTGGCTGGGGTGACAGACTGAGATCACTGTGGGAAAGAGGCAAGTGGGGTAGAAACCCAAGGGATCCACCTGGGAAACCTGGGCGCTGGGCAGACTAGCAAATGCCAGCCACATCATACTGAATATCCTACAGTCCTGCTGTCAGTAAAAGGAGTTTGACTTCACTGGAACAGCCCAGTCACCTGGCGTCCTAGATTGGGGGAAATCATGGCCTTGTAACTAAAGGCCTTAATCTTTATTGTCCTTGTGACTAGTATTTATCCTTTATCTAAAGGGTAGGGGGAGGTGCTCTGCATATTGAAGCCCATGAGTCAGTAGCATAGGGACAGCTGGACACAGGGTGGAGGTCACCTGAATACTGCATCAGCAGAGATGGCGGACTCCAGTGTGTGGAGCAGGGGGTGGCTCTAAGTCGATCACCTTGACATGGGAAGAGTGGATACTGATCTTCAGTAACAAGAGTTCGTTGCCCTGAACACCTGGGGTGGTTGGGTTTTAAATATCTTTTGCTGTAAAATTAAATACTGTACCTTTATCTGAGTCTGTCTTGGTAAAAGTCAACCTCCTTAAAACCAGTTTTCTTGGCTAGTCTGTCAGCTCATGCTGCCAGGGTTACCTGGAGGATCGGGAGGAAGGGGCAGTGGCATCAAGTGGTCTGGGTCATGATTTTCTACTTGGCCCGTAGTTGGTAATGTGGCCTAGGGGCTCTTGAACTTTTCTGCTTACCCTGTGCAGTCTGCTATGGCCTCCAGGTGAGAACACTGAAGATGCCCTGAACACATCTGACTTTGCTGGTCTCATTCTCCAGGTGTTGCCCCCTTAACCCTACATGCCCTCTAGCCTTGAACCTAGCTTTGAGTTAAGCTTGGCTCCTACACCTGGGCAGTGTCCACAGAAATCATGTTAGACCTGCTTGTGAGCCACCCCCAGGGGTGGAGATGGCCTTAGCTTGCTTCATTCCAAGGATGGTTTCCTTCATGTCCACAGCAGCTGGCCCTGCCCAGGAGCCCCTACTGGGCTCGGCCCTCACAGCCCTGGCTGTGGCCGCATGAGCAGGAGGGCCAGCATCCTCTTGTCCCCATGAGCCCCAGCCTGCTCCAGCAGCACTTGGCTGACGCCCCCTCTCGCTCAGCACCTGTAGGCCTGTGGAAGGAGGAGGGGTCGAGCTTCACTTGTCCTTGATGCCCCGATTGGAACATCAGGTGTACATGGCTATTTCAGACTGGGTGGGATCAAGGCTGGAGGACAGACTAAGGCGACCCTGGTAGACCTGGTGGTAGGGTCGTAAGGTTTCTGCCACTGCCTCACATCCGCCCTCGATGACTAACTGGTTGCTGGCTCTCCCTTCCTGTTCCCCTCTGTCAGCTCTCAATGCTCAAATGTAATCTTGGCACCAGCCAGTGTAGCTTCCCTGACAGCCAAGGCTCCTAGTGGAAGCTTGGATGCCCTGGTTACCTGACACTTCCTGGAAATAGCTTAAGACCAAGGTGTGACAGCTGTGGCCTGTGCCTAGAACTGCAAGGTGTGCAGGGGCCAGGTGCCCACCACATGATGGGCATAGTTTAGGAGACTCCGTTTCCTCATTCAGACAAATGGGTTGAACAGGGGATGCTGCTGGGGTGTGGGAGTGGTGTTGGATGGCTTTGAAAATGATGATCATCTCAGGTGGCAGTCTCAGGTGCACCAGGCAGGGAGGTAGGAATGGGATGGCTTACTCAGCTACGGGGAGCCCCATGTGGATGGATCATAGACCAAGTAGAAGGGGTGTATTGGTCCAAGTTTCTGCAGACGCAGCCCAGCATGAGAACTTATGACTCGACAGTACTGGAGTCAAAGCCTGATGGGGGTCTCCCTGGGCCAACAGGAAGGTGCTGGCTCCTGGAACAGGATGTTTCCTTTCCTAGTATCCAGAGGCTTTCTGCATGCCTCGGCTTACGGCCCCTTCTGCCACCAAAGCCAGCAGTGGCAGGTCAAATCTCACTGCCTCTTCCATCAGGTCACTTCAGACTCTTGTCCCGCTCTGTCTAGGACCCTGGGATTCAGAACCTCTCCCTCCCAACATCCTCGGTCACATCTGTGAAGTAACCCTTCCTGGGGTTCAAGGGTTAAGATGGGAACACCGTGGAAGGGCCCCTATGCCACCAGCTGCAGGGGTGTTGGGCCAGGACAGCTGGTCTGGGTTGAAGCACCTGGGAGGAGGTGACCTTGGATGGATTTGCCTTGGTGAACAGCCCAGGTTGTCCCCTGCCTGTTGGAGTCAGCCCAGACGATGACTTGCAGCGTGAGCAGAGGCTGAGGCGAGCCTTCCTGGCAGCCGGGTGGGCAGGGGGCGGCCTCGGCAGAGCTCAGCCTGAGCGCCCTGGGCACCACGGCGGGAGGGCCGGCCCTTGTGGGGGACGGCAGCACTGCGTCCCCCTCCATGCAGTGAGGGTTAAGACAAGTCTATTACTGTTTCCTTGTCACTCTGTCACCCATCTAATGGCCATCGATAGTACTTGAATGAGAATTGATGGGGAGATAGATTTAATTAACCCTGGTGTCAGCAGCTGCCGGGCCACCGGTTTGTGTGTTAATAGAGCGGCTGCTGGGCCTCTCTGGGGCTTTGCTGGGAGCCTGAGGCCAGCGGAGCAATTCCGCTTGTCAGCAGTGGTGGCCGGGCAGGAGGCGGCGGGTGCAGCTCAGCCTGTACTGGCCACTCTGAGACCTGGTGGTTACTCTGGGCCCCCTGACTGCCCTCTTGTCTAGAGGTTTGAGCAGGATGAGAATGAAGACCCAGAAGACGAGCATCCTGCTGGCTCAGGCTGGTGTCCATGGCTCCCCCTGGTGTAGCCCTGTTCCTGATGGTCCAGGTGTGGCATGCCCCGGGGCGCTGTGTGGTCTCAGGCCTGGCTCTTCTGTCTGCGCCCATGCCCACAGCCTGCCCCTCAGGCACCAGCTCTCCTGGGAATGCATCTCCTCCCCACTTTCATTTCTCGACTGGGCTCTTTCCTGGCTGGTCCCCTGGGATAACCTGATCCCTTTGGGCACCTCAATTTACTGGAGATGGTGCCAGGAGGCGGCCCCTGGCCTGCTTGGTTGCCGCGTTCATGGAGCCCTAGTGTCACGATTGGTAAGAACGCTGCTCACTGCCACATACTGTGTCCCTCTCACACCAGCTTTGGTGGGGAAGGGGCTTTGGGACCTGGCATCCAGAGCTCTGAGGGTCCTAGACCACTCCTGATGAGTGTCGAGCCCCACGGGGGATCTTCTTTTATAGGTGCTTAGTTGAAGGATTAACGGGTGCCGTAATTTCAACTCGGGCATCTCCCTGTCCTGCCAGCCCTGTGTTAGGTTGAGAGAGGCAGGCCCAGGGCTCCCACTGGCCAGGACACGTGAAGGTGGCCAGCCTCCCACGGGGGCTGGCACTGCGGTGGGGCGCACGCTGACCGAGAGGCAGATGTGTAGCGGCCACACACCCAGCGGCACCCGGCGCCCCGGCTGACAGGCTCCGTCTTGGCTTCACACCTCGCTGTCTCTCATTTTCAGCTCTGATTGGTTTTCGTGTTTTAACACATACCCCAGGCCCCGTCTTTGACCCCAGTGATGGATTCAGCCGCTCCCCGGGCCTCCAGCTGCCAAGCCCGCCTGGAGCTGCTGGGGTGGGAGAGGGAGGGATTGAGTTGGAAATCGCCCTCCACGGCCCAGGCTCAGCAGTGGGGGCGCCCTCCCCAGAGCCCGGAGGCGGCTCCTGGCAGAGCAGGCCTTTGCAGGGTAGAGGGAGGGGTTGGACTGTCAGGCTGTCATAGCAAACGGATTTCCCTCTCTGGGCCTGTCCCCTCTGGACAAGAGGATGTGGCTACAGATTGCTCATCTGAGAGATGGGAAGTCCAAGTCCTTGGATAAATGGGACATTGATTTCCCTTCATGCCTCTGCTCCGAACATCTGCCTGCTACCAGCCGGGCCTCCAGAGAATGGGCCGAGACTTAGCACTAAACGGCCTTCGTCTGCGGGGGCTGGAATGGCAATAGGTGAGGGAAGGATGTGTCACATGTAAGATCCCTAAGAGGCCCAGAGCCCCCTCTTCTAGTTCTCGTGGCAGGCTGAGGGTGGCTATGTCCCAGATGGGGAGACAGGGCCGTCTGGGCCATTGGGTGTCTTGGAGCCCAGTGCCCGTGGACATGGGAAGTGCTGCGTATGTGAACCGTGGTTCTTAAGAGAGGTGTGATCGCGGTGAACCTGAGCACGGGAGGGCTGACTGGGAGGTGGGCTTCTAAGTTCTCGTGTTCTCCCCCCCTTACCCTCCTCCTTCTCTGTAGTCAATTTTTTTCTCTTTAAAATTTAAAAACATAAAAACATTGTCATAGGTGAAACAACCTAATAAATGGAGCAGTTTATTTAAAAAAAAAAAAATCCCTGCGCTCACCAATACATTCTCACAAATACATGCTGTTACGTACTATGGTCTGCATGTGTTCTCCACACTCATTGTTGAAGCCCCAATGCCCAGGCTGGCTGTTTTTGGAGACAGGTCCTAAAAAGAAGAAACTGAGGTTAAATGAGGTCATAAAGGTGGGACCCTGGTCCCATAAGATTAGCGTCTTCATAGGAAATGGCTTTGTTTTGAACATAGAGCTCCTGTGAGTAGAGTGCTCACCTAGCACATGCGAGGCACTGGGTGAAGGTGGCCAGGAAGAGGGACCTCACCAGAAGCCATCTGCTGGCACCTTGATCTTGGACTTCCTGGCCTCCAGAACCATGGGAAAATAAATCCTGTTCTTCAGGTTGCCTTGTCTGGTATCTTACTACAGCAGTCTGAACTAGGCATTTATATGAATGTGTATCTAAAACTAAACGGGGTCACTTGTCACCCTTGACAAGAGTTACTTGTCAAGGCAATAGTAAACTTGGAGATGGTTGGCCATCCTGGTGTCTGGCTTGCAGTGAAGAAACCCACAGCAGAGGGGGCCACCCACACTGCTGGGTTGTGCACACCCAGGCCCCACCAGCCAGGAGCACGTTCTTTCATTTGCTCCTTAATCTCTACATAGCTTCCCTCTCCTCCACCCCACTCTCCAGGCTCTGCAAAGAGATAGTTGGACTTCTGTCCCCTCAGACTATGGGGTTAAGTTGAAACTTGACCTTGGGCAGCTGCCTCAGCCCAACTGTGGAGATTGTTTCGTATCTGATGGGCCATGATATCTATAAGCCTGTCCCTGGGAAGTAGGCACTTCTTTTAAAAAACATTTTTTTGTTGACACGATACCTTTATTTTTATGTGGTGCTGAGGATCGAACCCAGCACCTCGCATGTGCTAGGTGAGCACTCGACCGCTGAGCTACAACCCCAGCCCGGAAGTAGGTACTTCTGAAGGTGTTTCTCATAGGTGCACGGGGCTGGCCTGGGTCTCAGGAACAAGCCTTAGTATTGAAAGCTACGTGACCATCCGGGGGGGCTGCCAACAGCTCTGAGGGTGAGCATCTGGCTTGTCCTGACTTATGGGCACTGGTAGCTGTCTAGCAGTCTGCAACCCGCTTGTGTGTGGGCTGAGCACTAGGCAGGACCAGGAGTGGAAGGAAGAATCTAAAGATGTAGTGTTCTAGTCACTTCTGCTCCTAGCTGTGGCATTTCTGGAAAACCTCGGGAAATTCATTCTGAGAGTTGTAATGGTGACAATGCCTAGCGCCCAGGGTGTTTATAAGATTTTGTTAACTGTGAAGGGCTGTTTGAATGCTTTCTGTTCAGACCCTGGGGCAGCAGGACTGCAGCCCTAGGCAGGGCCCAGTTGGCATTGTCCCCTCCCTCTGTGGGGCCTCTAGCAGATGTGGTGATCTCCAGAGCCCAGAGTGGCAGCCTTCCCATGGGCAGTGTCTGAGCTTGGGACTGGAGCTACCGTCTGACATCACACCGGCTCCTGAGTTCTAGGTCCTTCCTGTCTGACCCAAGAAGCTGATCCACACCCTGAGTGAGCAGAAAGTGGTCAAGTATGAGGTTTGCTGTTCTCTGGCCCAGGCTTCGGGAGTTTGAGGGTAGGTAGGCTGAGGAGGTGAGCACTGAGCCAGGCCTTGAGGGACAAGTAGCCTTTGGACAGACTCCAGGAGGAGGAGGAGAGAGCATACCCAGGCAGGCCGAGCAGTGGGCTGAGGGGGGAGAGGTTCTCATTAGGTCCTGGGGTGCCTCAGGCTTGGAGGAGGCATCTGGGGACTCGTCAGCAGGTCTGTCCTCCTCCCTCTCATGCAGTGGGTCAGGCCCTTCTGCCACCCCCACTCCCTCAGCCCCTATCTCTAGGAAAAGGCTGTGGGCCTTCACTGCCCCTTGGGGGCACTTGTACAGATCCAGTCAGGAGTCCTCAGGCCCAGACCCCAGAAGATGTCCAGAGCCCGCAAGAGGATGTCCCAGAAGAAACAGGTGAAGACAGCAAGTCTGGGTGGCCTCCCAAGGGCGCAGCTGGGGGAAGGAGCCTGTTGAGGTCTGCTAGAGCCTCTGAGAAGGACAAATGACCACCTCGCCTAACTTCAATCCCTCACGTGGGATTGGAAGGCCATCTCTCATCCTGCCCTCGGAACAAACTGGTGGGCAGTATTGTGGCCTCGGAGAGTCCCTTGCAGAACCCCTATGACCGTGGGGATGAGTCATCCCTCCGCTGAACCTGGGTGGTCAGGAAGAGAGTTTCCTTAGATCCTCGGGTCCCCGATCTGCACAGATAAGGTGGAAGCCCAGAGTTCTGGAATCTCAATGGAATCTCGAGGAGCCTGAGCAGCACTGCGACTGTCACACACCACGCACCTTCATTCCCGGTTCCTAGGGCCAGCCTGATCACCTGGGGCAGGTTACCCACCCTCGTGCTGCCTCAGTTTCCCCCGGAGTAGACAGTGCTGTAAACCTTACCACCTCCCAGGAGGTCAGGGGTCACGAGTGGGATCCCTACCCACTGTGAGATGGAGGTTAGTGGACCACAGCACCTGACGCACCAGAGCCGCTTGTCGTCTGGCAGAGGCTTATGGAATGTTGGGACATCGGATGCTGGATGCCGGAGGGATCTGAGATCATCTTATAGTAAGAACAACTGAGGTTCAGGAAAGCCTGGGGCAGTGGATCAGAGGAGGGGCAGGAAACGGGTCCTGAGCCCCCACCCCTCCCCCAGCAAGCAGGTGGGGCACTGGGAAGTGACCTCAGAGCTGTGAGTGGACCTGGAGCTGACAGGACAGGACAGTGGCTGACGGAGGATGGGAGGGGGGCAGGAAGCAGGTGTGTGTGGGGAGACGTGGAGGAAGCCCTCTGAGCTGGGGGTGCTTGGGAGGCTGAATGTGCCTGGAAGTGACCAAGTGGCCAGAAGTGGTGGGGATGGGGCAGATAGTGAGCACAGGACCGGAAGTTGGCTGCGCAAACAGCCTTTGAGGCTGACTATGCCTCAAACATGTCCCCGAGGGCAGAGGGTTCCAGAGTCCTAAGACTGGCAGTGAGGGCTGAGCAGCAGGTGGATAGTCCTGGGCTGGGGTGTCTTGGGGTACAGGGGCTCATGCAACAAGCTAGTTCTGGAGACTGCGGAGTGCTCTGTAGCCCAATGTGAGTTGTCTCCAGCTGTGGGAAGAGGTGTCTAAGGAACAGAAATCAGGTTTCTTTAGAAGTTGGTTGCCCTGACAGTCCCCAAATACCTGCTCAATTCAGGCTCCAGGGTAGTAGTACTTGATGACTTCTGGGAACCCTATCAGTCTAAGTCCAGCTCAGGAAGGGGCCAGGGAGGCCCAGGGTATGGCCAGCAGATGCCTACCCTGAAGGCATCAGGAGGTGGGTGGAGGCAGGAGGGGGCTCACCTGGGCAGGCGCCTGCTCTTCTTGATGACCTTGAGAGAGCTAGGTGAACTCGAATGTGACTCTCAGAACCATGGAGTCCAAAGAAGGCACCTGGGCCAGAAAGCAGCCAGGCAGCTTCCAGCCTGTGGATCCTCCGACCTCTAGACAGCCACCTATTATGGAATTCTGTTCTTTGAGCCTCAGCTCTTCCTGTGACGGTACCAACAGGATCTCATCTGGCCAGCTGGAGCCAAGGACGCCTGTCTGCTCTTGCTGGGGCTGGGTCAGTGTCATGTCCCCCGAGGTCTTCTCCAGGTAGACATCCTGTCTCTGGAACCATGGCTCCTGATGAGGGCGGGACAGAGCCAAGCAGAACCAGGCTCTCTGGGGATCATGGCTTTTCTTTGGCAACCAGACACGTCTTGAATTTGTATATCTTTTTCCATATAAATTAATGCTTTAAACTCATCTCTCTCTCGCTCTCTCTTGCGCGGTCTCTCTCTCTCTTCTTATTTGCACTCTTTCCCCCAGGTAAGTGCTGGCTTTGACACTTCCCTCCTTCACCCTGTCTCAAGCTGTTGGTGTTTTTTCCTATCGACATCCCCTTGCATCAGCGTTCACTCCCCACCTTGTGTCTTTGATAAATCTGATAAGTGGCCATCCGTGCCGTTATCCAAGCCACTGATAAAAGCATTAAACAAGACATGGTCATGTTCAGAGAAATCCCTGTGGTCTCTAGAGACCCCTCCAGTTTGCTATTGATTTATTAATTAGGTCTCTTTTGATAGAGTCATTCAGCTAGCTATAGATCTGGCTGATGTCCTGGCTCACGGGAAAGCCTAGGCAGCTTTTATCGAACACCTTTGGAAACTCAGAAGCTCTAGGTCTTGGCATTTGGTGTCCAGTGACCTTAAGGAAAATAGGGACTAAGTGGGTTTGGTGTGATTTCCTCCTTGTCCCCCTATGTCCCTTGCTATTGTTCACCACCTGCTGGCTTAGTGGTTGATTTTATAATTTCACTTGGAAGTAGCATGAAGTTAGTGTGTCATTTCTGGAATCTGTCTTTCTCTTCTTTGGTGGGGGGGAGTACACTTATTAACCTCCTTTCCCCACTCCTGTGCTTTTTCAAAGAGAGCTGTTCCAGGTTCTGCAAATACATCTGCTAGTTCTTCCAGCAGCTACAAAGATAACTTGTTCATACCAGAAGACAAACTCAAAGTGGTTAGATGTCCAGATAACGTACAGAGGAAAAAATGGCTTGGTTACTGAAGCAATCTTTAAACATATCAGTGGTTAATCTGCACCTCTAAAATAAAACTACTTATAAAAATATCTGCCATAAATACACAAAATTAATCCTTTGTCCTATTAAATAGACGGGTCTTTAAAATCAGTAAGAAAAATATGTGCAACCCAAGAAAAAATGGGTAAAGGTTATGAATAGGCAGTACATAGAAGCAAGAAATACAAAAGGCCAGTAAGCATCTGAACACCTGCTTAGTCTGTCATGATTACTGCAAATCTGCTCTTCGTTAGATTAGCAAAAATCAAAATGATGAAACCCAACACTGACGAAGGTATGGAAAAACAGCACTTAAATACGTGGCCGTTGAAGTGTAAATGACTACACTAGAGTTAAAGGTACTTAAATAACATCTATCAAAAACTTAAATGCATATGCCTTTGCCTTTTGGAATTTGATCATATAACTGAATATATATAATGTGTATATTAGATATGTAGTATGTACTATATAGTTATGTATACATGGATGTACTATATATATCGTATGTGTGCAGTGGCATTAGACACTGATTAAGGACTTGTCACTAGGTGGCTGGTGACACACCTGTAAAATAAACTACTCTTCAGCCATTAGAATGAAGTTGCCTTACATCAATTGATAAGAGCTTGGTACAGCAGGCGGGAAAAGGTGCAGAACAGGCTGGCAGTATGATATCTGTGTGTGTGTGTGTGTGTGTGTACACACACACACACACACACAACACTCATAAAAATATCCTGCAGCACACTTAAGAAGGACAAATGCCTCTGGAGGGTAGAGGTAGGGCTTATGGAGGGAAAGAAGTTTTGATCATTTAAACATCTCTGTATGGTTTTGATTTCTTTGCCAAGTGCATGCCCTTGTTTCATGATTTTTTAAAAGTCGCTTTCTTGTCTCTTGCCGTCTCCCCCTTCAGGTGTCTACCAAGAGCCCCGTGTAACTCATCGTGGAGGGAGAACTCCAGATGGATCCCCGTCCTGTCTCTGTGCTGTTCCTCCAGGCCCTCCAGGCTCTGAGTGTAGCTCCGCTTCCCTTTGTTGACCTCCGGGATCTGATTGGGCTGGTGCAGGGATTCCCTGAACTCCTCCTCATCCTGGGCAGTGGGTGTGAACTGCAGATCCGTTCACACTGGCTCCCTGCACTGGCCAGGCCTCTTTCCCTCCTCCGCCTGTCCCTGGTGAGCCTCCGTGGGCAGCCTAGCAGGCTTTCCTCTCCCACACTGACAGCTGTTTCCACAGGTCAGAACCAGAGCCCGGGAAGTGGGCTTCCATCCATCTTTACTCTGGAAGTACTCATTGCTGCCTTCCTAAAGCCCAGGGCATCTGTATTCAGGACACTCCCACTGGGCCTTGGGGTGCAAGGGAGCCACTGTGAGAGTCAGACAACCCACCCTCAAAGGATCCACAGTCTTTCAGGCACAGTGTGTGTGCTGACAAATTACGGTGCAGAGAACTTAAACCCTCACCCTGCCCAATGCAGCACTCTGGCACACCCCGACTGCCCCTGCACACGTCCAATCTCCCAGGAGGTAGAGGGGAAGCAAACAGATTATCTGGCCAGTTACCCCATCCCACTCCCAATCTGATTGTAATGCTGCGGAGAGAGGCTTGGAAAATCAAGGGTGTTCCAACTCTGGTTCTTGAGAGATCTTGAGACACAAAGGGAAGGCAAATGGTAGGGACGTGATTGTACCTTTTCAATTGGGGGTCAGAAAACAGCCATTAAGAGCTCTCTGAACTTGGGACAAGTATGTGCACGCGCGTGCGCACACACACACAGGGAAGCCAAGTATGAGAACGAGGGTGGAAAACCTGTGGGCTTCGTGCAGCGGTGAGTGTCGGGGATGCTGTGGGAATGTAGAGGGGAGTTTGGGGTCCCTTCCCCCACTGGCATCAAAATTGCAGTAACTGCAGATTAAGTGCTACTGACCCCAGGAGACAGGCGGCTCTGTTTCCAAGGGAACCACATGTCTCACTCAAGGCCCACGAGAGGGAGGAGGAGCCAGGATGGAGAGCCCTTCAACCCTCCTGGGCAGCAGCCCCTCCTGCAGAACCCTCAGCCAGCTCCAGCACACAGGGACCCTGGGCAGGTCCCCTCACACCTCCTGGCTGGGCTTTCTTGGCGGAGGTCCTAGGAGCACCTGAATCCCTTCATAGGCTCTCATGGGACCATCTTCATAGGTGGCTGGGAAGCTAGGCGATCCCTCCACCCCAGGCCTCTGAATGGCCTTGGGACAGCCCTTTGGTGTCTCTGGGCAGGCTAACCTCACCTGCACAAAGAAACCTCTGGGCAAACAGTCCCCCCAGAACCTGCCAGCTCTGATTCTCCTGACCACCTCTGTCTACTGCCATGTCCAGGCCTCTTGGCCCAGAGTCTGAGCAGGATAGAGGACTCAGAGAAGCCTTCTCCTTGCCACTCTCCCTCCTGATTGCTCTTGCTGTTCCTTTGTAGCAATGGAGCACATCTTCCTTTGGGGGCTAGGGAGCAGTCCAGGTGACCATGGGGCCTTTGCAGCAGCTTCAAGCAGGAGCAGAGACAGGGGTTGGAATGTCAGAGGTGAGCTGAGCTGGGGAGCAGGTGAGAGAGTCCTTGGTGACCGCTCTTCCCCCGGGGCCTCGGGGAAGCAGGCTTGCTTTACTATTATTTTTTAACGGTGGGTCCTGAGCACCCTGCTAGCTCCACCGCCAAGGTGACAGGCTTCAGGAAACGCTGTAACATGAAGTCTTCCACTTCGCCTGGGGTGAGCAAGCGCAGCCTCACTGAGCTCTGGAGTTGTTTCAGCCTGATGCTTTCCAGTGGTTCTTTCCCTGATCTTGGGGGTTTTCTTTTCCGTGTCTTCAGATCAGCTCTTCACCTCGGACTAGAGAGAACTCCTTTTCAGTGTTTTGGAGTGCTTGTTTGCTTTGTAGCTCTCTGGTCTTCAGTACTCTGCCCCAGCTTTCTACCTACCTTGGTCACCCTGTCTCAGGGTGGTATTCGGAGCAGTAAACTGATGCCATGGCAGGGTCACCTTGAAGTGTCTTTTCCCTGAGAGATCAAAATCCCACCCTGCCTGTTGTTCAGTGTCTAAAAACCTTCATATCCTGTATTTCATCCAGATTTCTGAGTGTTTGTGATAGCAGGGTAAATCTAATTCCTGTTACTCCCTTATGACTGGTAAAGGAAGTCTCTGGAGCATTTTAAATTTTGCGGCAAAAATTCCAAACCAGAATGTTCTAAGGACAGAACCGCAACAGTGAGTGTTTATGAAACTCCCTTGGTGATTCTAATGTGTGCCAAAGTCGAGAACCATTGACCTGGATGATCTATAAAAACATTCCTTCAGCCAGGCAAGGTGGCGCACACCTGTAATCCCAATAGCTTGGGAGGCTGAGGCAGGAGGATCATGAGTTCAAAGCCAGCCTCAGCAACTTAGTGAGACCCTAAGCAACTCAGGGAGACACTGTCTCTAAAAATAAAATACAAAAAAGGGCTGGGGATGTGGCTCAGTTGTTAAGCACCCCCAGACCCCCTCCCCCCCCCCCAAATGTTCCTGCATAGCAAAAACGTGCCACTTGATGCACAAGCATCACGGGCCAGGCATCCTGCAGGCTGTCTTACTATTTAACTGATCCATCTCTTCTAGTAGTTTTAGAATTACAGAAAAGTGATGTGCACAGTTCCCGTGTACCCTGCACTCTGTTTTCCCTAATATCATCTCCCATTGGCACAATGTGCTACAATTAATGTATCAGTGATATTGTTACATCATTATTAACTGAAGTCCACAGATTGCTTAGATTTTCTTAGTTTTTACTAACGTCTCTTTCCTGTGCCTGATTCTATCTGGGACCCCACCTTACTTTTAGCTGCCATGTCCCTTCAGTTTCCTCTCGGCTGTGGCAATCTCTCAGACAAGTTCTTCTTTCGGATGCCCTTGACAGTTTTGAAGAGTTTGGGCAGGTGCGTGGTCAGATGCTTCTCTGATCTACTGAGTCTGTCTGATTCTCTGGTGACTCTGGGGGGTTGTGGGGAGGAAGGCCGCAGGGGAAAGTGCTTTTTTTTGATCTGGCAAATAAAAGGTGTTGTTTGGGGGTTGAATTGTGTCCCCTGCCTCCAAAGATATGTTGAAGTGGTAGCCCCCAGTGTCTCAGAATGTGATATTATTTGGAAACAGGGTCTTTATGGAGATGATCGAGTTCAAGGGAGATTAAAATCAAAATTACTGGGTGTAATCCAATAGGACTGGTGTCCTATAAAAGGGGGGATTTTGGATACAGAAACGGGAAATCCTGTGATGTCACACACGTGATTGGATCTACGGAGAACACCAAGAACTGCAGACACAGGTCAGTAGTTGGAACAGTCGTGGGAGGACGCTCCCCAGAGCTGTCGGAGAGCATGACACTGTTGACACTTCAAACTTCCACCACCCAGAACTGTGAGATAGCAAATTCCTGCCGTTTCAAGCCTCCTGGTCTTTGAGCCTTGTGATGGCAACCCCAGGAGACCCACTCGGGTCTGCACCATCCCCAGAATGTGGGGCTGTCGCTCTTGACCCTCAGTGCCCCGCTGAAGTGGTAGCTTCAGGTTCCTGGGAATTGTTCTGCCAGAGAAATAGGTGGCAGCGGAGAGGTGGCCTTCGGGCTCTCCACCTGGGCAACCGTGGCTTTGAAGTTGTTGCTTGGAGGGAGGTACTGCGACCCGGAAACGACCCCAACTAGAAGAGCAGGACTTCCGGGTCAGGAACTGTGATGAACCCAGACTGCCACACTGCTCTGAGCTGCAGGCTGCCCCAGAGGTGACACCAGGAGAAAGTGAGGAGCCTCAGCGGCTGCGGCTTCCTTTCCCATGGTGACAGGTGGAACCAGAGATAACCAAGGGCATCCATCATCCTCTTAAGACCGAAACTTGACTTTTAGCCAGAGGCCAACTCTCTCTTTCTGGCCCAAGTATTACAGGTGTGTGTGTCCGAGTGGTAGTGGCAGAGAGGACTTTTAAAATTAATACAAGTTCAAAGACAACCAGCCTCCTCGCCTGGTCCCCCACACATGGGGCAAGGTGTCCAGGGCTAGAAAACAAAAATTGGAGAAACAAGTAAATTTTGGGGAGGGGGCTGGAAATTTTCTTCAGGATATTAAGATAGAGCCTTTTTGACACTTGTATGTGCCATATTTATTTGTCCCATCCCTTACTGATGGTTAGTAAAAACATCTCCTCTCTTTTACTACTATAATACAGCTAGGAACACCTGGATACCTGAACTTTCTGCAGCAATGCTGGAAGACATATTCCCTGAGAGTAGACTTACTGGAGCATAGAGCAGGACATTTTAAGTTCTGACGCGTGCCACCAGATTATTCCCGAATGATCGAACAGTTTTAACACCAGCATACGGTGTCCATATTTTCACGTCACTGCCAATACTGGCAGTTAATTGTTATTAATTTGTCTACTCTGAAGAGTAAGGAAAAATCTTCTCACTTTTGTTAGTTAAATTTGTATTAGATTTCTTCTTTGACTTAAAGGTGATTGAGAAGTGTGTTAGTTTCCAAATATTTGGGGGATTTTTCCAGGTATCTTTCGGTTATTAACTTTTAATTTTATTGTCATCAAAGAACATGTTTTGTGTGACTTGAAGCATTTTAAATCAACTGTGGCTTGCTCAATGACCCAGAGTATTGTCTGTCTGGGTAAACGTTCTCCATGCATCTGAAAATGGTTGGCGCTCAGCTATAGTTGGGTGGAGGGTTCTGTAAGCATCACACAGGTCAATTTGGTTCATATGGTTGTTCAAGTCTGTTATATTCACAATTTTCTGCTGACGTGTCCTACCTATCTGTGATTGAGAGAGGAGATTGACAATTCCGACTATAATTGCAAAGTTCTCTATATTTCCTTCCAGTTTGGCAGATTTTGCTTCATGTATTTTGAAGCTGTTATGAAGGGTGTAATACTTAGTATTGTAATATACACCTCCTTAATTGATCCCTTTATCATCGTAAACGACTTCATATTCTCAGCTCTGAAATCTCTACCTGATATTAAGTCACTCCAGTTTTCTTTTGATTAGTGTTACCATGGTATATTTTTAAAAAATTCTTTTACTTTTAACCCAACTGTGTCTTTGTAGTTAAAATGCACTTCTCGTAGGCAGCAGATAATTGGGTTTTGCTTTTTTATCGTATCTACTGATTTTTGTCTTTTAATTGGGGCATTTAGACAATCTACGCTTAATATAATTATTGACATAGTTATACTTAAATCTACCATTTTGCTATATATTTCTTAAGTATCCCACCTGTTTTTACTTTTTTTCCCCACTTTTTTTGGATTCATTGGCTATTTTTTTATGAGTCCATGTTATCCTAGACTGGTTTATTAGCTCTAAGTATTATTTTAATGCTTTCTTTAGGGTTTATAATTGCTTCTTTATCTTATCACAAAGATAGACTATATGTCTGATAGTATGTACTATATATTATATGTATTATATATTATGTACTATGTATGGATTATGAATCTCTTGCAGTAGTGGACACTGTTTCTGGCTTCCTGGACTTTGTGCTTTTGGTGGCATACATTTTACACAATGTGTTGTCACCACTTAGTTTAGGCAGTCAATGTCTTCTAAAGGGATTCCAATAATAAAAATGTCAAAGCGCTTGACCTGGGGGTCACCACCTCCAGTGTTCTTTGGTCCATCCACATTTCCACCTGGTGTCATGCTTCTGTTGGAAGAATATCCTATGATGTTCTGGTATACAGATTGCCTGGTAATGCATTCTTTCAGATTTTGCATGTCTGAAAACTTTTTTTCATTTAAAAAAGTAATTTTCACTGGGCATAAAATTCAGTGTTGATTGACAGGATTCTCCACCCCACCCAGCAAACTAAAAGTTATTTTATTGGGGGCGTTTAGACAATCTACATTTAATGTAATTATTGACATAGTTATACTTAAATCTATAATTTTGTATTTTGCTTTTATGGTTTTTGACAAGAAGGCTGCAATCTCACCCCACCTTTCCCAGGTGTAGTATCTTTTCCCCTCTGATTACTTTTAATATTTAATATTAATATTTTCATATTTCTCTTCATCATCAGTTTTGAGCAATTTGGTTATATTGTCATTTTCTTTCTTTTTTTTTCTATGTTTTGAATTCATTGAGCTTTCTGGGTTAATAGATTTTATCAAATCCAAAATTTGGCAGAGGGGCTATTATTTCTCCAAATATCAACTCCCCACCCTCCTCTACTTTGGAGATACCAATTACTTATGCATCAAGCCATTTGAGGTCTTATCATTTCAAATAAAATGTGTTTTTTTCTTCTGTGAGTTTCCTTTTGGATAGTTTCTATTGCTGTGCCTTCAAATCCACTGACCTTTTCTTCTATGGCTAATCTGTCATTAATTCCACTATAGACACTGAGATTGTTCACCTCGGACACTGTGATTTTCAACTCTAGATATTTGGGTTGGTTTTAAAAATTTATCGTCCCTGCGTTACTTTTTGATTGCAGGGGATGTGTTATGACAGCCGTCTTGATGTCCCTGTCTGCCAATCATAACACCTTCCGTTAGTTCTGGGTCTGTTTCAGTTGATCAATTACTCTCTGCCATATGGATTGTTTTCCTGTTTCTCTATATGTCTAGAAATTTTAGTTTGGATGTTAGACATTGTAAATTTTACCTTATTGAGTCTATTTTTTTAGTGTTCCTATCACTGTTCATGTTTCTCCCCTTCTTGAGATAATGCCGCTAATTCACTTGGAAAGAGCCCCCCCATCTGAATGTTGCGTGATGGTGTTAGGCAGACCTGAAACAGTGCTCCATCGAGGGCTCTGACTTCACTTTACTCCAGGGAGTCTGCTGGGCTCTGCTTGTGTTCCGCTTCCCTGGGCCAAGGCCTGAGAACCCTCTCAAAGGCGTCAGCTGCTGCAGTGGCGGGGCGGACCTGGTTTCTTCCTGTTTCTGAGCTCATTCTCCTAGGTGCCTGACGTGTCGTGTCTTCAAGTGTTGCTCCTTATGCTTTTCTGTGTGTGCTCTGTACTTGCCGTGGCAAGTAGGAGTGTGGATCTGTTTCCTACTACTCTTTCTTGGACACATATTGATTATTTCAAGATAAAATGTTAATAACACTTGGAGTGTAAATGATACGCAGAAGTGGCATGTGGGGTGACAACCGATAGGGAATCAAGAGGAGAAATGAAAGTATACCACTATAGGGTTCACTTTTCTTTTTGTTTCCTTTGGAACCCAGAGGCACTCTACCCCTGAGCTACATCCCCAGCTTTATTATTTTTTAGTTTTAGACAAGAGATCACTAAGGTTCAAGGCTGGCCTTGAACTTGTGATCCTCCTGCCTCAGCCTCCAGGGATTGCTGAGATTACAGGTGCGCATTACCGTCCCTGGCTTCAAGGTTTTTACAGTAGAAATGAAATGGAATAACTTTACCTGAAGGTCGATTGTGGTAAGTTGAGCATGTATAACATAAGCCCTAGAGAACCAAGGAAAAAATGACATAAAAAAGCAAAGCTAATAAAGGAAATGACAACAATAAAAAACTACACAGGAAACAGAAGGAAAAAACCAAGATGACAAATTTAAACCAATCGTATCAATAATCACATAAAGTTTAAAATGATCTAAGCACTCCAGGCAGAAATCTTAAGATAGGATAAAAAGGCAAGGCTCAGTTATACATTGTCTATAAAAATCTATTTTATACACAAAGACACAGGTTAAAAGCATGAAGAGAGACAAACGAGTACCATGTCAACCTCACCCCAAGGTTAACCTAGTGGGGTTGGTCATATAAAGTAGACTTCATACATCCCAGGAATAGGAGCAGGAATAGAGAAGCGTTTCATGATGATAAATGGGTCAATTAATCAACAGGAAATTACAATCTTAAATGTGTATGTGCCAAACATCTGATCTTCAAAATATATGCAATGGATACTAAAGAATAAGAAGACAAATCTGTGATTCCAGTTGGAAATCACAACATTCCTCTCAGTAATTGAAAGACAAGTGTACACACACACACACACACACACACACAGAATAGAGAAGAATTTAACAATGCTATCAATCAACTTGACCTAATTGACATTTATAGAATGCTCACCACCACCAGCAGAATGCACATTCTTTTTAAGTGCTCATGGAACATTTACCCAGGCAGAGCGTCTTCCAGTTCATAAAGCAAGATCAAGAAGACCTAAATGAACATTAAGTGTGTTCTATGAATGCAACAGAATAAACTGGAAATCAAAACAGCAATGTATCTTTAAAAACCCTCTGAATAACTGATAAATGATATACTCTTAAATAAACAAGAGGCCCAAAGGGAGGAGCACAAGGGAAATCAGAAGATATTTGTCAGTGAAAGAAAATGAAAATAAAGCATAGCAAAACTTGTGGCTCCATCTCAAGCAGTGCTTAGAAGGAGATTTATAGCAATGATTGTATTAGAATAAGAAAACTCTTAAATAGATAAATTTTATCTCAAGAAATTAGAAACAGAAAAGCAAATAAATAAAAATAGAAAACAGAAATAAAGGGAGAAATTGTTTAAAAAAAAAGAATGTAGGGTGGGACGGGGGAGGGAAGGAAGAGAGACTCACTAATGAAACCAAAAAAAACCTGGTTCTTTGAAAATATCCATAAAATTGACAAGCTCCTAGCTCTAATAACCAGAAAAAAATAAAAGACATAAATTATCAAAATTGGGAATGAAAGTGGAACTGTCATATTAGGCTCTAGAGATGTTAAAAGAGAATTCAGGGATGTTCTAGGCAAATTTTGTCAGGATACTTGACAACTTAGATCAATGGACAAAATAATTGAAATGCACACCAACATTTCATTTGTTCCTTTATTTTGGAAGAAGTAAAGTTTTGAATAGGTCTTTTTTAAAAAATTGAGATATAATTCATAAATTTTACATAACAAAATTCATCAATGTGTGAGCATACATATTTGCTTCTCTTAGCTGTGCACCTAAGAGGAGGATTTTTTGGTTGTTGGTAAACCATGTTGAACTTCTTCAGAAACTAAGCAGCATCTTCCGTTCTTATCAGCGGTAAGTGAGGGGACCAGGCTCTCCCCATCCTCTGGTACTCGCTCTATTTTATACATCATAGTAGGTATGAAGGGATGTCTCATCGTGGTTTTCATTTGCTTTTCCCTAATGACTAATGAAGTTGAGAATCTTTTCATATGCTTATTGATCATTTCTTTGGAGAAATTTCTATTAAAATCCCTTGCCTACTTATTTGTGTTTGTTTTTGCACACTGGGGATTGAGTCCAGAGCTCATGCATGCTAGAACAACATTCTGCCACCAAACTACATCCCCAGCCCTTTTCATTTTTTTTTTTTTTTTTTTTTTTGTTGTTGTTGTTGTTTTGAGACAGGCATCTCCCTAATCTGTCCAGAACTTGCTCTCCTCCTGCCTCGGGCTCCCAGACCACTGGGATGACAGGCAGGCGCCAGCACATCCAGCACCTTTGCCTACTGAAGGTTGGGTTGTTTGTCCTTTTATTTTTTATTGTAATTGTTCTTTCTGTATTGCAGATCTTGGGCCCTTATGAAACAGGTGATTTACAGGTCTTTCCTCTTATTCTGTGAGCTTCTTTTCACTTTATGGTATCTTTTTGTTTTTAGACTTATTTTTTTTTTTTAATTAAAGCTTTATGGTCATACACAGTAGTTGGGTTCATCCTGACCAACTCATGCTCGCATGGAATTTGACTTCAGTTCACGATCCCCCCTTTTCCTCCTGTCTTCCCTCCCCTCCCTGTTCTTCCTCCCTAGACTTCTTTCACTTGTCTATTTATATTCAACTGGTTCTTTTTACTTATGCATAAAGGTGAATTCCCTGTGTTGTATTTATGTGTGCACGTAACAGGAGTTTTGAAGGATTCATTCTTCATTGCCTCCCCTGACCCTTCCCTCCACTCTGCTTCTCAATCTTCTTCTTCTAAATTACTAGTTTTCTCTTTATGGTACCCTATCCTTCCCTCCACCCCCACCTTGCCTTTATTTTACTGGTATCTGCATATGAGAGAAAACATTCAACTTTGAGTTTCTGCATTTGGTTTATTTCCATCCATTTACTGGCAAATGCCATAATTTAATTTTTATTTATTACTGAGTAGAGCTTTGATAATATATATATTATATTATATAATATATATATAATATATAAAATAGAACTCTGATTTTATATATATATTATAGAACTCTGATTTTATATATATATATACATACATACATATATATATATATATGTATATATATATATATATATATATGTATATATATTCATCTATTGATGGGTATCTGCATTGATTTCCACAGTTTGACTATTGTGAATGGTGCTGCTATAAACATTGAGGTGGCTGTATCACTACAGTATATGGATTTTATATCTTTTGGGAAAATACCAAGGAATGGGATAGCTGGGTCATAATGTGGTTCCATTCCTAATTTTTTGAGTGCTTTCCAGAGTGGTTGTACTAGTCTGTAGTCCCACCAACAATGTCCCAGTGCACCTTTCCCTGCTCACTAGTACTTATTGTTTGCATTTTTTATTGTTGCCATTTTAACTGGAGAAAGAGGAAATCTTGGTGTAGTTTTGATTTGCATCTCTCTGATTGCTAGAAATGCTGAACATCTTTTTATGTATTGTTGGCCATTTGTATTTCTTCTTTTGAGAAGTTTCTGCTTAATTCTTTTTCCCATTATTGATTGGGTTATTTGTTCTTCTTGTTAAGTTTCTTGAGTTCTGTATATATTCTGGATATGAATCCCCCATGAGGGGGGCAGCTGGCAAGATTTTCTCCCATTCTGGAAGCTTTCTCTTCATGCTCTTAATCATTTCCTTTGCTGTGTAGAAGCTCATCGTCGTCTTGCATTTGTAAAGTTTCTGGTCTAATTCTTAAGTCTCTGATCCATTTTGATTTGAATCTTGTGCAGGGTGAGGGAGAGGGGTCTGGTTTGATTTTTCTACATATCACTATCCAAGTTTCCCCAGCACCATTTATTTAAAATGCTGCATTTTCTTCAAAATATATTTTGGCACCTTTGTCAAGTATCAGATGGCTGTGGTATGTGGGTTTATCTCCGTGTCTTCCATTCCATAGGTCTTTGTGTCTATTTTGGTGCCAATACCGTGCTGGTTTGTTACTACAGCTCTGTAGTATAATTTCAGTTCAGGTACCGTGAGGCCTCTTCCTCTGCTTTTCTTGCTTGGTATTGCTTTGACTATTCTGGGTCTGTTAATCTTCTAAATGTATTTAAAAATCATTTTTTCTAATTCTGTGAAGAATGCCATTGGTATTTTGATGGGGCTTGCATTGAATCTATATGTTGCTTTTGGTAGTATGGCCATTTTGACAATGTTGATTCTGCCTGTCCAGGATCATGGGAGGTCTTTCTCTCGTCAATGTTCCATAATTTTCATTGTAGAGCTCTTTTACCTAGTTGGATTAATTCCCAAGGATCTTATTTTTTTGAGGTTATTTTGAATGGGATGATTTTCCTGATTTCTTTGTCTGTGAATCACTGTAGGAGTATAGGAAAGCTTTTAATTTATGGGTGTTAATCTTGTATCTTGCTACTTTCCTGAACTCATAAGCTCTAAAAGTCTTCTGGTAGAGGTTTTTTTTTTTTTTTTTGGTTGTTGTTTTGTTTTGGGGGGGGTCTTCTAGATATAAGATCATGTTATCAGCAAACAGAGATAGTTTGACTTCTTCTTTTACTATTTGTATCCTTTTGATTGCCTTCTCTTGCTTGATCACTCTAATAATTTGAGGAGTATTAAATGGGAGTGGGGAGAGTAAACAGCCTTGTCTTCTTCCTGATTTTAGAGAAAATACTTTTAGTTTTTCTCCATTCAGGATAATGTCGGCTTTAGGTTTGTCATAAATAGCCTTTAGAATGTTGAGGTGAGTTTGTTCAATCCCTAGCCTCTTCAGCATTTTTAAGGTGAATGGTGCTGGATTTCATTAAAGGCCTTTTCTGCATCTATTGAGATGATCATGTAATTCTTGTCTTTAATTCTGTTTAAGTGGTGAATCACATTTTTTGATTTGCATATGTTGAACCAACATTGCATCCCTGGAATGAAAACCACTTGATCATAGTGTATTATTATTTTTTTGATGTGTTTTTGGATGCAGTTTGCTAACATTTTATTAAGAATTTTTGCGTCTATGCTCACCAGGGTATAAACATCTTTACTTGAGGCATCTTTGTTGGTTTTGGTATCAGGGTTTTATTGGCTTCATACAGTTTATTTGGAAGTGCTCCATCCCATTCAATTTCATGGAGTAATCTGAGGAAGACTGATGTTAGTTCTTCTGTAAAGATCTGGTAGAACTCAGCCGAGAATCCATCTAGTCCTGGGTTTTTCTTTTTTGAAAGGCTTTTAATTGCTGTTTCCATTGCATTTCTTGATATTGGTCTGTTTGGGTTTTCTGTGTCTTCCTGATTCAATTTAGGCAGGTCATTATATGTCTAGAAAATTGTCAGTGTCTTCCAGATTTTCCAACTTATTGGAGCATAAATTTTCAAAATAGGTTCTGATAATCCTCTGGATTTCAGAAGGGTCTGTGGGTCTTTTTCATCTCTAATCTTGTTGGTTTGGGTCTTCTCTCTCGGTTAGTTTGGCTAAGGGTTTATCAATCTTCATTATCTTTTCAAAGAATCAACTGGGTATTGTTTTCTTATTCTCAATTTCATTAGTTTTGGCTCTGATATTAATTATTTCCTGTCTTGTATTGGTTTGGAATTAGTTTTTTTTCTAAGCCTTGAGGCAGACTATAAGCTTATTTATCTGGGATCTATTCTTTTTAAATGTATTCAGTGCTATAATTTTTCCTCTTAGAACTGCTTTCATACTGTCCCAGAGATTGTGACATGTGGTATCTCTGTTCTTGTTCATTTCTAAGAATTCCTTGATTTCCACTCTCATTTCTTCTTTGATCCACTCTTCATCTAAGAGAGTATTTTTCAATCTCCATTTGTTTGTGTGGTTTTATTATTTTTCTTGCTATTGATTTCTAGTTTCTTTCTATTATAATCTGATAAAATGCATGGGATTATATTGCTTTTTTTTTTTTTTTTTTTGGTATTTGCTTTGTGGCCTAGAATATGGTATATTTTGGAAAAAGTTCCATGTGCTACTATGAAGAAGATAAATTCAGCTGTTTTGGGGGTGAAATATTGTATCTATTAGGTTCATTTGATTTATGGTATTATTTAGGTTGGATATATCTTTATTGATTTTATGTTTTGATGACCTGTCTACTCGTAATAAGAGTGTGTTGAAATCATACAGTATTATTGTTTTGGGGTCTTTATGGGGTTTTATGTCATAGAGTATTTTTAAAAAAAATATAACTGGATGTGCTAACATTTGGGGCATAAGTGTTTATGATCATTTGTATTTTTGTCAGATTGTTTCCCTTACCAGGATGTAGTAGCCTTCTTTGTCTCTTCTTATAGTGTCTTTTGATTCACAAAAGTTAAATATTTTAATGAAATATAATTTGTCTATTTTTTTTCTTTAGGTTATTTGTGTTTTTGATGTCATATCCAAGAAACCATTGCCTAATCCAACATGAAGAAGATTCATACCTATGTTTCCTTGTAAGATTGTTATGGTTTTAGCCATTGGAATTTAGGTCTTTGAAGTACTTTGAGTTATTTTTTGTGTATAGTATGAGGTGTGGCCCGTACCATATAGATGTACAGTTGTCTCAGTACCATGTATTAAAAAGACTGTTCTTTCTCCATTGAATGGTGTTTGTATCCTTGTTGAAAATAAATAGAACATAGATATATGGATTTATTTCTGGATTCTCAGTTACATAACATTGATTTACAAGTCTATCTTTTTTGCCAGTACCATACTGCCTTAATTACTGTAGCTTTATGATGTTTTGAAATCAGAAAGTATGATGTCTACAACTTTGTTCTTTATTTACTTTGTTTTTTCTATCCTAAACCTTTTACATTTCTATATGAATTCTAAGATAAGATTGTCCAATTTGGGAAGCCCTGTCTTCTTAATATTAAGTCTTCCAATCCATGAACATGGGATGTTTTTCCATTTATTTAGGTTTTTAATATTTTTCAACAATATTTTGTCATTTTTAGTGTACACTTTTTTTTTTTTTTTTTTGGCTTCTTTGGTTAAGCTTATCCCCCACTGCCTTATTCTTCTTGGTTCTATTGTATGTGGAATTACTTTCTTTCATTTTTCTGAGAATTCTTTGGTAGAATATAGAACCAATTGATTTATGTATATGGATCTTGAATACTACATCTTTCCTAAAGTTATTTATCAATTTTAATAGTGTATGTGTGTATGTTTATTATTTAGGGTTTTCTATATATAAGATCATGCTATCTGCAAATAGAAATATTTTTATATCTTACTTTCCAACATGGATGCCTTTATTTTTTTCCTTGCCTAATTTTTCTAGCTATAATCTCCAGCATAATGTTGAGAAGTAGTGATGAAGGCAGATATCCTTGTCTTGTTCCTGACTTTATAGTCCACATTTACGTTTTAGAAAATGAATTCTGTAGTTAAAAACACTTCCATAAAGAAAATGTCAAGTCCTATATGGTTTAATTGATTAATCACATCAATTTTATATTAATTCTACATAGACTCTCTCAGAACACAGAAAATGAAGAAATATTTCTTGTTTACTTTTATGTGGCAAGTAGTACCTTGATACCAGAACCAAAGACATTATAGGCAGCCCAATATCCCACATCAACAGAAAGCAAAATCCCTTAACAAAATATCACAAACCAAATTCTGGCAATATATGGAAAAATTAATACATCCTAAATGGAGTTTCTCTCTATAATGCAAGGTTGTTTTAGCATTCAAAAAATCAATGTATTTCCCCGTCTCACTAGACTAAATCAGAAAAAAAGTGGTCATTTAAATAGATATGGAAAAGGCATTAGAGAAAATTGAGCACTCATTCATGATTAAGAAAAATAAAATGCCAACGATGAAAATGAAAATCAGTAAACTAGGAATAGAAGAGAACGTCCACAACCTGAGAAAAAACAGCTAACATCATACTTGGTGGTAAAAAGCAGTATGTTTTCCTCTAAGTTTGGAAACAAAGGCAAAGATTTCCATTTTTTTTTAACTTCTTTTGAACAATGTCCTAGTCAGCACAAAGAGACAATAAAAAGAAATAAAATGCTTCCAAATTGGAAAGAGAAAAAGTTAAGCTACCTTTATTTTCACAAATTATATGATCATCTCTCTAAGTAGAAAATTCTAATAGAGTATCAAAAAAGCTACTAGGATTGACTGGTGAGGTTGGCATGGTAACAAGATTCAAGGTTAATATACAAAACTCAGTTTTATTTCTGTATACTGGAAAGGAATAATTGGAAATTCAAATTTAAAAGTACCATTTAAATAGTATGAAAATATGAAATAGTTTGGGATAAACTTAATAAAACATTACAATTCCTGTACACTAAAGCTAGAAATTATTGCTCAGAAAAATTGAAAAATGACCTAAATAAACAGAGCTATGACATGTTCATGAATCAGGAGACTTATCAGTGTTAAAATAATTTACTGCATTTTCAACCCAAATTGGAGAAATTGACAGGCCCACTCTAAAATTCACATGGAAATGCAAAGAATTTTGAAGGAAGACAAATAGAGATTTTATTGTAGCAAATTTCAGAGTGTACTAACAAACTGCAATAAGCAAGGCGATGCGGCATTGGCACAATTAGAGGTATTTAATTCAATGCAACAGAATAGAGAGCTCACAAATACCCCCAAATCTATAACTGACCCAAGAATAGTTGGTTGATTCTTGGCAATGTTACCAAGGTGATCCAAGGGCAGAAGAATTCTCTCTTCAACAAATGATATTGAACAATTTGATATCCATGGGCAACAAGAAGAAGAATCTAAACCCCTGCCTCATAACATAAACACACATACACATGTGTGCATGCACAGACAGAATTAGTTCAAGATGAATCATGGACTAGAATATGAGAACAGACTCTAAACGTCAATGACAAAACATAGGATAAAATCATTGTGACATTGGGTTCATTTAGAGATTTCTTAAATCTCTTGATTTTATAAAAGTAAAAACCACAAAATAAAAAATTAACAAAGTGGACGTCATTAAAATTTAAACAAAAGAAATTTATTGATTGGAAAGATGTGTGGAATATTTAAAATACTTGTATTCTGGGTACATAACAAATTCTTACAACTAAATCGTAAGATGATAAACAATTCAATAGTCTCTTCCTCAGAGATAGAAAAAAATGTGAAACTCATGAAAAGATGTTCCACATAACTAGTCATCTGAGAAATTCAAAAGAAATCACAATAAAATACTTCTACGTGCTGGAATGGCTAAAATGAGAAAGTCTGACAAAGTCAAGTGTTGACAAGGATGCGGGACTCTCATACACTGCTGGAGGGAGGGTAAGATGGTACCACGACTTTGGAATGGCAGTTTTTACCTGTAAAGTTAAAGATATCCCCGACATGACCTAGGAATTTCACTCTTAGATATTTATCCAAGTGAAATGAAGACAAATGTTCATACAAAAACACTTACTTGAATGTTCATAACACTTTTATTCATTATAGGCAACTAGAAACAACTTATATATACATCAAATGGCACATGGATAAACAGATTGTGGTATATCCATACAATGGAATACTAGTCAACAATAGAAAGGAATCAACTACCCACATATGACATGGATGCATTCCAAGAGCACTATGCTAAAGAATTCAGACACAAATGAATACATTTATATGAAATTCCAGAAAGGTTGACACTACAATGTCAAAAAAGTGACCAGTGGTTATCAGGGGCTGGAGTTGGAGGGGATGTAAACCACCAAGGAATGTGATCAGGAAGATGGAAATATTCCAAATGTGAACTGTAGTTGGGTTTCAAAGACTATATATTTGTCAAAACCCCATCAAACGGTGCACTTAAAATTGGTGCATCTTACTGTATGTAAATTATATCTCAACAAAGCAAATCAACTGTCCAGGTAATTCTTATGTACAGCCAGGGTAGAGACCACTGATCCTGACTGACTCTCCATTGGCCAGAAAACACTAAGGTCCATGGAGAGGAAGCACTCGGGTGTACTGAGCCAGTGTCTACCGGCAAGTGGGTGAACGCCTGGTGAACAGCAATGACGGAGGGAGGCTATGGCCCGTCAGATCCTGGAAACCACGGCTTCTTGCACCCAGAAACTCATCCCCTGCATCAGGTTAAGGAGGATTGGGAAATTGACTCTCCATGGGGGCAGGGTAAGGACAGAGGTCAGAGCAGCCGCTGCGACAATCTGTGACCCTCCTCAGGGCAGGTGGGGGCGAGTTCAGCCACCTGAGCTTGACCACCTTCCAACTTCCCCACTAAGCCTCGGGTACCCAGGCTTGGCAAGCTGGGGTGGACGGGGAGGAGGAGGGCCTGCCTGCCTCAGAGGGTTGCCCACATATCTGCTGCTTTAGCCTCAGCTGGGGGCTTGTTGGAAATGTGACTCTCAGGCCCCACCCAGAACTACAGGGTAGAGCTCTACTTAGAAGCTTGAGAAGTCACACCAGCGGAGGACCTTGAAAAACTGGGATGGTGGGCGGTAGAGGGAGCAGGGATAGGGACCAAGTCTGATTCCCAGAGGCGGAAAGCCAAAAGGAGAAGGACGCAGGACCAGGGGGTGTAAAGAGCAGGGCACGCTGAGTGGGCTACTTTCCTCTCCTGAGCTTTAGTGGTCTATGTCTATGTGTCAGCTAAACAGGTTCTCCTTGTCCCCATTTGTGGGAGACCAACCTTGCACATGACTGAGTCACACTCCCCGGCTGGGTGCTGAGGAGCTCAGTCCCAGAAATGTGGCAGAGCTTTCCCCACCCTTCTGGGGTCCGAGGGTCGGTGTCTCATGCCTGGGTGTGTCTTGCTACAGTCCCATGGGTGAAGCTGTGCTCACCTGTTCCTTTGTAATATAACCCCTTGCCCTGTTTGGGATAGAATCTTCCATGGAAGTGCCTTGTGTGTGTCCCCTTCTCTTACTGTGGCCTACCCAGGTGTCAGTCAACCTGCTGACAGTGGACATCATGAAGATAGACTCAGCCCCCTGAAACCTGACCCCGTGCCTCATTTGAATAGCTTCTCCTCAGTAAAAGGGGTCAGCCCGTGCTCTGGCTCTCTCTCTTTCTGCGGACCCTTAAGGTCAGAGAAGCCGTCACAGCGACCCCAAAGAAAAAGGTACTTGTGTCTCTTGTGTGGTTATTTTGCGCAGCCAAGTTAGCCCAGTTACCTGGAGTGACCCCTGAGCCTTTTAGAAACAGAAACCCGGCATCCATTTTAAAAGAAAAATAATGTGGTGGCAGGTGGCACACACCACCACCTCTCTCTGTCCGCTTCTCCTTGCCCCGTGGCCTGTCAGTTCCATTCCAGGCACACACAGCTCCCAGGCTCCCAGGGGGGGCCCAGACCCATGGTCAGGCTCAGCAGATCCTCAGGAGCTGTTTGAGGGTTTCTGGGCATCTGGTCCCCCTCGACAATTTCTTGCCTTCTTGGTTCCTGAAGGTGGAAGAGGGCAAGTGAGGGCCAGGAGAGCTTGCAAGAGGCCGTTCTGGTTGCACATTCCTGGGGCTTTGTCCCTCAGGCATCAGGGACCCCTGAATATCCTGGGACGCCAAGTAATTTGTTTGTGGGGCAGCTGTTTCTGTCCTACTCATGGGCATGGGGTGGTTCCAGGGAAGAAGGGCCTCTGCAATTCTAGTTTCCCCTGAGGAAAGAGGAGGAGGAGAGCAGCGGCCCCAGACCCCGGGAGCTGGGTGCTGCAGGCCCCTGCCAGGTGTGGGCGGTCAGGCCCTCGCTCCTGCAGCAGGGAGGGCTGGTCCCACAGTGCACAGCCTGCCTGTCACCCCCCAGCCCCTCCAGGTCCCCACATGCCGTGCAACCCCTGATGTGTGTAGCCACCGTCTTGGTGTTCGCTTCCCTCCCTCGGCGGATCCTGTCTCTGGCGTGTATTTTTGCATCTCTAACATCGAGTTAACAGGCCTGGCATTCATTTTGACCCCCTGGCACCAACTGCTATTTATGGACTGCCTGGGGACGCCCCTGGCACGAGCTGCACTCACTCTGGCCCAGGGCACGTGTGTGCTCACTCAGCAAGCACCGGATGAGGACTCCAGAGTCGCGTCTAGTTGTTCCCTTTCCTTACATAACAGGCAATGCCCCCCTGGCTTTTGCAAGGCCCCACAGGGGCTTTTGGGGGTGGATTTCGGCTGGCTGCGCTGTTCCTGGCGGTAAGAGGCCTAATCTTCCTTTTAAGCCTAACACAGCTGGAATGGAACTTTTGATTCTGCTCCCCGAACCAGGTCCTGTCTTAGTAAGTGGCACCATATCCACTCACTCGGGCCAAGAAACTCCAGCCCTGTCCGTGAGTCTCCTCTTTCCTTCTCCCCTCATATCCAATCCTGCTGGCTCCCAGCAAATCCCATGTTACCAAACCCAGAGATCACTTCTCTGCACAAATCTGCATGAGCGCCCGGTGGTGGTTGTGATGGATCAAGACCAACTTGGTGGCTTAAAACAACAGAAATTCACCCTTCCAAAGTTCTGGAGGCCAGAAGTCTGAAATCACCGTGCTGCAACCAAGGTCACACTCCTCACTCTAGGGGAGGGCTGGTGAATGTACCACTTCAACCCCATCTTCTATGGTGGCCACATGGCCGCCTCCTGGTCCATCTATGTCAAGTCTCTCTCCACCTTCCCATCAGGAAGACACATGCGATTGCATTCAGGGCCCACTCTCTGTGTCTCAAGGTCTTGAATTTAATCTCAACTGCAACCCCCTCCCACCTTCGCCATGTAAAGCAAAATTCGGAGGATCCAGGGATGGGGCGTGGGTGTCTCCCAGGGCCACTCCTTAGCGAGACTCCACATTATCCCACTCAGCCAGCGTCTCCAAAGTTCCCCTCCCTCGGCTTCCACTCACCTCCTCCTCCACCAGTCATTGGATTGGAGACCCTACAGCATAGTCTCTGCCGCTCACTCAGTTGCTCAGACTAAAGACCCATGAGTCACATCTGACCCATGATTCCACTGTGCCCTCTCCTGGTGCCATCACCAAATATGGCCCCAGTCATCCTTGGAGGGAAACAGACTAAACAGAAAACTTTCCAAGATACAAATTTGGTGGTGATGCTAGGCCTCCTACACCCCCAAAGCCTCTCAGTCACTCCTCAGCATTCTCCTGTTGAGGAGGAAACTCCTTCTAGACTGACAAGGGTTTGAAGTATCTAGTTCTGCCTGGCCCTCCAGCTCCGCGTCCCCACCCTCCCTTCCACGCCCATCCCTCCCGCTCTGGAATTTCTCCTCCTCAGGGGCTGCTCCGTCTTCCCGGGCTCTCTTCCCTCCCCTCCCCTCTTCCGATGGTTCTGGCTTTTCCCTCACCTCTCAGCCCACACATCCCTGACCCACAGACCAGCTCACACACCCCACTGTGAATTCTTCTGTCACAAGGGAGGGGCAGTTTCCTGCTCTGAAATGTTGGTTATGGTTGGAACTTTTTATTTTATTATTTGATTAGTGTTGGTCTCCTTCAGTAGATGACCAGTCCTAAGAGGAGAGACGTCCAGTGTTTTTGCTCCCTGGTTTTCCTCAAGGCCTGGCACACAGTACGAGTGTTGATGTTTATTGAGTGAACAAATGAATGCATAAATATTCCACGGTGCTCGAGGTAAGCACGGAGCCATGTTTCTTTATGCTTCCTAAGTCAAATTAAATCCAACTTTAGCATCCACCCAATAATATCAATAACCTTCCAGATTTCCTCCCTTCTTGGGCTGAACGTATGCCTTAGGATCACAAGGGTCCTGAAAGGTAGGGTGGGCCCCATGGCTTGCCACAGGTAGGGAGTCATCTGCACCGTTCCTCCTTGTTAGTCTTGGCTGAGTGAACAAGCCCCTTCAAGGCTGGTGGCTTTACTGGAGACTCCATCCTTTCCCTGATGGCTGGGCCACAAAGATCTTCAACTTGTCAGGCAATCACCAGCCATCACACCCCCCCTCACCACACACACACACCAGCCCCTCTGAGGCTCAGGTCCTCATGCCCCCCATTCCTGGGAGGCTGACAGATGGTTCTCATCACAATACCAGGCAGGTGCACGCTCTTCTGCCCTTCTCCCTTCCAACACACCTTCCTCCCACCCCCCTTTTCCTTATCAAAGGGCTTGATGCCTAAACCTGGAGCCAAGGGGTCCTCTCTTTGCCTAGGGAAGCTGAGTAGTACAGAAGCCCAGTGGCTAGTGTGGCTACTTTCCCGTCCCGCGTGGTGTTGGGGTAAGCCTTCACTCATCCTCTCCTAAGCACGGGCAAAATAACATTAAATTCAACAATATCGATTTCCTGATGACTCAACGGTTACATTTGCATTTGATTGCAGGTGGTTCACAGATCTCTTCAAGGCCCTCTGTGCTCCATGAATGAATTAGTCTTTGCTCCTCTCTAGGTGTATCGCTGTCCGTGGTGCTGAAGCATCCTTGGGCTCCAAGGGAAGGTGGTTGCTATTGTTTACTCCTTGTGCCGTGTTTCCTAGGATTCACGCTTTGATTATTTCGTTTTTAAAATGTATTTAAAAAAAAAACACAGATGCAGAAGTAATAGAATCAGGCCTCTCACTTCCCAAGTCTCACTTGTTGTCTTATTAATAGTATGCTCACATTTCCAAAGATCAAAATTTCCCTTCTGAGAAGCGAGGGGCCGGCTGTCCCACCCATCTGCACCCTGTTTATAAGCATCAGTGCGTCTTGGAGAGGTGCTGAGCCTTGGATGAGGGCGGCAGTGTCTGCCTGGCCAGTGTGAAGCATGGGTGGCTTCATTCATAGTTTTTTAGCCAAATGCTGAGTATGTCCTTTCCGCTTGGTCGCCTGCTCTAGAGCCTCGGAGACATCTTCACTCCTGCACCCGTCTCACCCCACAGCCTGCAAGCCACCAAGCCTGGCTCACTTCCTCCCCCCACCAAGAGCAGGCTGAAGCCCTGTGCGCATCACCGTCACGGGCAGTGCTGGGTTGTGCCGCTGTTCTCGATCCAGTCCACACGCCATCCTGCCCACTGCCCCTCCCCTGTGGTCTTTGGTCACACAGTCACCTCGAACCACAGCGGCAGCTTCTCATGGGTCTCCCTGTCCCCATAGCACACCTGCCAGTTGGTCTCCACGTGAGTCGGATGCTCCCCTGAGCTCAAGTGTCAAGTCCAACTCCTTCGTGTGGCCTTTGCCAACCAGCCATGCTCAGTCCCTTCTATATACTGTGCCTGCTGCTTTCACTACCTTCCCACCCACGACTGGCTAAGTCCTCCCAGTCTCCAGGCCCAGGCCCAAGGGCCTCTCTTCTCTGGAGCCTTTACTGACCTTTTGGGCCTCCACAGGTCCTCAACTCTACAACACACAGCTCCTCAGCCTTCCTCTCTCCACTCCCAGGAAGGCTTAGGCAGCCCCATCTGTCTATCCCAGACACTTCCCGCCAGCCCTACAAATAATAGATGTTCAATAAGAAAATGCTGGTGGGCAGACTTTGGCTTATCATCTGAGCCTCTCGGAGGTCGACCTCTCCCATGTCTGTCCACCAACTGCACTGGAAACTTCTAGCCTCATTGCCTCTCTCTGAAACTTTCCTTCATTTCTCCAGGAGCCAATAGCAGCTGTCACTCACCTCTTATCCCTTGACTTCTGAATGCCTGAAGCCTGTGTCTGAATCACCTCCTGATGCAGTGAGGTTTCTCTCTCTGCTTAAGAGGATCCCAACCCCTTTCACCTTCTCATAGATTCTCTAATTCCAGAGTTTTGTTTGGCTTTCACATAGGAGTCTTTGGCCAGGGAGAGTGAGACGCCTGTACAGTTAACAGAAGCTGCGACTGTCCTCCCCCAGGCCAGCACTCAGAGCCCTCCACCTCCCTTCACCTGGCATTTGCAGCTGAGATCTCCCAGCATCTGCCCACCCCTCAGCCTGTCTAAAAGACTCCATGAGTCATGCTTGGAACTAGGAAATTAAGCAAATATTTACCTTCATGCATAGAGAGGAAGAGCATTTCAATCTCCCTCGGTTGAAAACGAGCCCCAGTATTCCCTGTAGGTGCGCCTTATCTCATCTCCAGCTGTACCACTTGAGCCTGGAAGGTTCTTTGCCCTGGTGCAGTGGGAAGGGCAAGGGTCTGAGGAGCCACCGAGAACGGGAGACACACAGACACGGGGGGCTGACTTCCATGGCTTCCGCTGTGTGTCTGAGGGGAGGGGGTGTTCAAGTGTTCTGAGTTTGGGGTCTGAGAGCATGAGGTCATCCAGGGACAGCTGTCTGTCCACATTTCCCCCAATGCTCACCCAAGGCTCTGCAAACCCAGGGACCCTTCAACCTCGCAGTTGGACTCCAGGCAGACTCTCAGCTGATACTGTGTGTACTGACGAGGAGCTGCTCGCTTTTGGGGTATGGAGTTGTTTTAGTCAGCTTTTTGTTGCTGTGACTAAAAGACCTGACAAGAACAATTTTAGAGAAGAAGTTTATTGGAGGGCTCACGGTTTCAGAGGTCTCAGTCCGTAGACAGCAGCCTCCATTCCTCGAGGCTCGAGGTGAGGCAGAACATCATGGTGGAAGAGCGTGGCAGAGGGAAGCAGCTCACATGCCGATCAGAGAGCAGAGAGAGACTCCACGGGCCAGATGCAAACTATATCCCCCCAAAGCCACGCCCCAATGCCCACCTCCTGCAGCCACACCCCACCTGCCTCCAGTTGCCACCCATTAATTCACTGACTGGGCTAAGGCTCTCCTACCCCAGTCATTTCTCCTCTAAACACTTGAGCTTTTGGGGTCCCCCTCACCTTCAAACCATAATAAGAGTGAATCATTCCCAGGATGTGTTCCAGGAATCCAGGCAAATAAGATGACCCCCAGGAGGAACAGTGACTCAAGGGAGCCAGGTAGGAGCCCAGGGAACACGGCTAGTGGGGCTGGCGGGGCACAGAGAGCCTGAGTCTGAGGACTAGAGACGGTGACTTCTCCGAAAGCGGCCATCGAGGGCCAGTGGGATTTGGGACCGTGTGCATGTGTGAGGGTGGGCTCTAGGGAAGTGCTGCGGAGGGGAGGGGGCAGCAGACAGGTTCAGGCGGCACAGCCCGTGGTTGGACGAGTCTTCAAGAATTGAAAACTCACCTGCCTGATGGAGCCAGGGAATGGACAAGTGGAACCCGGGGGTGGACAACTGAGGGCATCAAGACCAAACCTTCTAAACCAAACACCCTCTTGAGAGCCAGGAGAGCAGCAGGTGCTCTGGCTGACTGTGCCTTGCCAAGGCCCAGCTGAAGCAGAAGGAAACCCCTTTTGAACCCAGGTGAGGGCCTTCCAAGGATCACAGGGGAGCCGTTTCTGGAGGGGCCCTGCTCACCTTCCAGTTCCGAGGAGCTGAGGGGTAGCGGGGTCAGCGCGTACTTTGCTTGCTAGAGGCCTCATCCCGCGACACGTCCCCTCCCCAGCTCCCTCCCAGGCTGGTCTTGCTTTGTGTCCAGCCCTGTCACCCCCCAGCCCACTGCACACGTCCAGCCTGCATCTCTGAGCTGCCCTGGTTCTGCCTGCTTCCTGTAGAATCCGGTCCCTTGGGGTGTGACCCCCCTACTGCCTCCCAGAGTCCCCTAATCCCCTTTCATCCACCTCTGGGCCTCTGGCGAGGTGGGCAGAGGCGGGTCCTGGCTCCCCAGTGCCCATTGTCTGTGCTCCTTGAGACGGTTAAAGGGATTAGGGTGGGGGCTGGGCCAGGCAGCCTTCAGGGACGCGTGTGCAGTGGGCGAGAAGATGAGATTCCTCTTGCTTCCATCTTGCTTGTCCAGAGGGTTGGCGAGGGCGAGATAGACCGAGTGGCTAGGGGGGCATCCAATTAATTCCAATTTAAACCCAATTTGGTCTCCCGTATAATTAGAACAGCAGGCGTGTTTAACAGTGGATTATCTCTCCCCGGCAGTTGTTTTCCGTCACTCTTGCTCTGCACTGGGTCTTCCTGGTCCACCCACCCAGGCAGGGGATGTGCAGCTGGGGGGCGGGGCAGGTCCTAGGATGTGGGGACGCCGGAGGAGGAGTGACTGCAGAAGCTCATGCCCACTCAGCCCAGGTCTTGCCTAAGAGAGTCCTGGCCTGTGCCTCCCTGTCCACGTCAGCAATATTCTGTATTCTGGCAGCCACCAGTGAGGAGGGGGAAGACACGGATGGCGGATCTGGAAGGTGAGGCCGTGAAGGCTCCAAGAAGAGTGGAAGACATGCGCACTGCTGTGCAACCCTGGGTGAATACCTGACCTTTCTGTTCTTCAGTTTCCTCACCTGTCAAATGGGGATGATGAAAATGGTTATCATAATAGAAAATCTCATTAATCATCAGCCTCATGTCTTAAGCAATTTCAAATGAACTGTTACACCACGGAGGCCCTTTGGGGACACACCACAGTCAAAAAAAACCTAGTACCTAGTGTGCTTCACCTTGGCTCTGCAGGGGCTCAGGAGGTTCTCAGGGAACCTCAGACATGGTTTTGAGGGTTCCAAAGCCTTGGTGGGAAAATGAACTTCCCCAGCCACGGCCGAGTTGGCACGACTGAGTTTGGGTTGATAACTCAGTGGTCTCTCTGGGTGGCTGTTCCTCCCTGTTCAGACTGTGCGGGGTCTTTGTACTCTGGTAGGAAGAATTCCTATCCATGTTTTGTTGGCCTTGAGCCCCACCCCTCCCGCATTCTTCCAGGGGACAAGGCAGTTCCCATCGCTCTTCCTATTAGCAGGTAAGGAGACTGACGCTCAGAGAGGAAGACAGCTTGTTCTTTAGAGGCAGAGGAAGCTCAGAGTCCTGAGCCCTGAGTCCAGCCTTGCCTGAAGCCCACCTCCCATTTTGCAGATGACACACCCCAGACCCCCAACTCCAGCCCTGGACCCCTGGTCTGTGGCTCCTTCCTGGGGCTGGGTCTCTGTCCATAAAGGTCAGACATGGAGCCCCTTGCCCACAAACCCAGCCTCCACCTTCTCTCTCTCTGCCTCTCAGTACCAGGACCTTGGCCTGATGCCTCACAGATTCTCCCAGGGGTGTCTGGGTAATCAGAAGATTCTTCATTTACTGATGACACTTCTCATTATCCAGAATGAACACAGACTTTTCCCGCTCCCCAGCCCCCAGGAGGGATTGACGGGCTGGGGCACTGGTGCCTCTTCCCCCAGGCGTGGAGATGGCTGCCCTTGCAGGCTCGGGGTGAGATCCCATCCGTACTGGCTCTCCTCCCCCTCCAAGGCTAGGCTCTGTGCTTCACATCCCCACGTTGAACCCATAGTCACAACCCTCTGTCTGCTGGTCCTCCACCTCTCTTTTACTCAGGGAAAAGGAGGCTCAGGGAGGTCAGACCATTTTTCCAAAGTCAGAGAGCTGGCGCCCATATATGACCCCTCAGGACCACACGCGCACACGTACACATACAGATCCCTGGGCCAAAATCTGGGAATGTCTGGTTTTACAACTGAACACAAAGAAAAGCCAAGTACCTCATTTCAGAGCAACCAATGTGTCCTCAGCAAAGTGGATCCAGAATCTGCCAGGAGGGGCCTCTCCCCACCCGTCACCACCAGGTCACCATCCCGCCTCCATTGTCCCCACGGAGGGGTCAGCTGAGGCTCTTCAGCTACAGTGTGGTGCACGGCATTTCCCAGGCAGCCTGGCCCGAAGAGTTTGGGCCCCTGTTTCTGACCCATCCTCTGAAACTTTCGTGCCCGGAAGCATCAGAGAGCAACTGGAACAAGGCAGAAGGATCCGGGGAGAGGCCTGAGGTCTCCTGCCTGTGCTCAGCCCACCTGCCACTCTGAGACACTGTCACGTGCCTAGGAAAGTTACTGCTTAGAGCTCACAGGAGCTTCTCCAGCCACCTCCTGCACCACACCGTGGAGGATCCAGATTTCAGAGGAGGGATGCCGGGGAGGAAGACAGGGACTTAACCTGCCACACCCTCCATGAGGCTGGGAAAATGAGGCTCTTACCTAAAAGGGTCTTGTGTCCTGAGGAAATTGCATTAGCAGCAGGTAGCTTATTTCTATACATGAATATATGTATGAACACACACACACACACACACACACGGGCTTTGTGATATTCGTGTGAACTTAACACCCAGCATGAAAGCTTAAAGCTGATGAATGAATTTTACTTAGCAGGGCATCCCTTATTCCCGATTTATTACTTCATCAGGAACTCACGCAGGCTGGGGGCTGGAGAGCTGTTGGGAGTGAGAGTTGGCGACGCAGGTACCAGTTGAGTTATGAGTCGCAGTTTATGAACCATTCTGTTCTGTGGATTCCAGGGATATTTATTGCCATCTGACCACTTGCATTTCCAGACTTGGTTTCACAAATGGAGAGAATGGGACCTTAAAAGTGTCCTTTTGAGCCAGGCACAGTGGCACATACCTGTAGTTCCAGCTACCTGGGAGGTTGAGGCAGGAGGATCACAAATTCAAGGCCAGCCTGGGTAACTTAGTGAAATGCTGTTGCAAAATTTTAAGAAATATTTTAAAGCATGGAGGATGCTGAGGGCGTAGCTCAGTGACAGAGCACCCCTGTATTCAATCCTCAGTACTACCAAAAAAAAAATTGTCTTCCCTGGGCCTCACCTGGGGCTGGGCTGGTAGCTGCAGAGAGGTCAGCCTGCAGACCTGGGGATGGATGGACGCCCATCCCAAGTGCTCCCCACAGTGGCACCCAAGAAGTCAATCCATTTTGTTGGAGAGGACAAGGGTAAAGACTTCATCCTATTTTTTTTAGAGAGAGAGAGAGAGAGAGAGAGAGAATTTTTTAATATTTATTTTTCAGTTTTCGGTGGACACAACATCTTTATTTTATTTTATATGGTGCTGAGGATCGAACCCAGCGCCCCACGCATGTCAAGCGAGCGCGTTACCGCTTGAGCCACATCCCCAGCCCAAGACTTCATCCTATTTTTAAAAGTAGGATCCAAAAGGATGGGACAGATCTACCATTTACTAATGTCCTACGAGGTACCAGTCACCATGCATGTATTTTCCTCACAATGAGCCCGAGAAAGATGATCTTCGCCCCACCATTGACAGCTGGGGAGTTGAGGCCCAGAGAGAGGGGTGCATTTATTTCTAGTAACCTGACCCGATGGCTAGCAGTGTGGGCTTTGGAGCCAGACTGACACCAAGGTTCCAGTCACGCACATGACACCGGGCAAGCGACTACGTATCTCTGAGTCTTGCCTTCCCCAACTGAAATGACAGGGATCATGCCAGACATGTGGAAAAGTCACGTGGAGTGACTATTTGTTAGGATTAGTATGACTGACAAAGCAAACCATGAACTGCAGACCAGGGTTGTGAGGTCCCAAAGCTCCAGCACCTTCCCCCAATCCCCCGTCAAATCGAGTGGCTTATTCCAGCCCCACATCCAGGGAGGACTTCACTGGGGAGCCCAACCTCCCCTCCCCACCTTCTGTCCCCTTTGTGTCATTACTCAAGTGCCCTGACACTCTCCATCTGTGCTTGAGCATGCTGGGCGTGGGGTGGGGATCTCGGCTTGTCCCTCCATACACGCTGCAGAACCCAGTGAGGACTCGAGTCCTCAGGGGCAGCCAGTCCTGGCCATTCCACTATCAAATAATTTGGGGCTCCTTGGTCCAATCACAGTTGCACAGGTTTCTCCCCTGCAGACCATCTCAGAGCCTTTACTGTACTCTGAGATACCTTGTGGTCCTTTAAGAAAGGTCTGGTTTACAGTGTTTCTTATTAACCAGAAGAGCTCTGGGGGAAGGGACCCTGGGAACATGAACAGTATTAGGAAACCGTTCTGGTGGACGGGGCTGCTTCTTGGCATCAGGTAGAATCTCTGCTTTCTACATCACTTGCTTGTGACCTTGGAAGTCCCACTTGACCTTAGAGCATCCCTTGGGTATACCGGGGGCCAGTTAGAGCAGAGGACAAAGGCTTCGAGGGAGAAAAGGGAGGGTCAGGGTCACTGGCAGGCTGAAGGGCAAATATCCTGGGCACAGCTGGGGTGGACCTCCGTGTGCCCTTGGCCAGCACCTTGCCCTCTCTGGGCCTCGGTTTCTGCATCTCTCAGGTCTGAGGGTCTTGGAGGATCCTCCGGTTCAGGCTTTGTGCACCAGGGCATCTGCAGGGCAGGAGGGGTGACTTCTCTGGGACTCTGCTCTACTCCTCTGGTCCCCGCTGAAGCCCCCACCCCAGGGAGGATGATAAAGGAGTCAAGAGGCGGCCCAGGCTTAATGTGGCTGGAGTGAGTTAATAATTGATGCATAACGAGATAAGATCTGTCTCTGAGGGAAGGGGAGGGAAGGAGGCGGTGGCTCGTGGAGGAGGGCTGAGGCTGGAGCAGGAGACTCTGGAGGCCACATGGACCTCCCGGGAGGACCTTGTCAGGCCCTGCCCAGTAAGACCTGAGGATGCGTCTCTGGGGGCAGAGCCCTGCCTGCACTGTCAGTGAGGAGGGGGTGATCTAGATCCGATGGAGGGAATATTGGGGCTTGCTCTACTCTGGACCTCAGGCCTGAGGTGGGTGCAGCCTGACCCCACCCAGCAGATAGATTCCTCAGGTTGGGTGATCCTGGCCCAGCGGGAAGCTGGTGTGTTCAGGGACCCTTGGGAGGCTGGCCTGGCACTCTCGGGACGTCCCCGATGGCTAACCATCTCCCTGTCATCCGGCCAAGGAGTCCTGGCTCAGGGAGTCGGAGGCCTGGATAGCTGTGAGGATGGGACAAACCACGTACGGGGAGGAGAGGTTTGCTGGGGCTGTTTCAAAGACTTTGGTTGTTTGGTCTGTTGCTTTGGGGCCTGTGGGGAGGCAGGGCAAGGTGGTGGGAGCATGAGGCAGAGGAACACTTCCCATCACGGTGGCTGGGCAGCCAGGAGGGAGAGGGAAAGAAGAAGGATCCAGGGCTCCAGTCCCACGCCCTGCGGCACACCCCAGTGTCCCGATTCCCCTCCTCCACACCCAGGGGTGGCCTTCATCCATGAGAGGCGAAGATGGCGAAGATGGCGAAGCTGACGTCCTGGCTCCCTTGCTCCTCTGTGAGGGAGCTCTGAGGTCCGTCGCAGGTGCTCTCAGCGCCCTGACAGTAGCCTTCTCCCTGCTCCTCTGTCCCCACCGCCCACTCCCCTTCCTCATAGCACCTCCTGGGACTGTCTCCTAACAAACCTCTTGCACCCAAATCTTTGTTCCAGAGCCTGTTTGGGGGGGATCCTACAGAGATGAGACTGATCTGTGTCCAAGACTTGAGCCTCATTCCTAAAGGACCCGGTGACTCCTCATCCCAGCCTCTGTGGCCACCGAGTCCCTGGTTCTGCCTTCCTCTCTGCTCCTTGACCTTGCTCAGTGTCGGGGCCCCGGGAAACAGCAGCAAAATGTGGGCCCTGAGGGACTGGAGGCCAGGTACCAGCGGAGGGTCCACTAAGGGCCACAGCCCCCCGGCCGCCTTGAGCTGGTCGGGTGGCATCACCACCACGGCGGAGCCGATATAGGCTGGCTGATGGCAGAGGCCCGTGTGGGGCCAGAGGAGGAGGAGGAGCAATTAGCTGCAGCGTGACAGCCAAGACAGGGCTGCTAAGTGGGCCCATTAGAGGGCATTAGTGACCCGGCAGGGTGGTGGCTGTGCTGAGACCGTGGCCCTGACTGGCCGGCTGACGGGCTTGGTGCTGCTGGGGCTGGGGCTGGGGGTGACCTGAGACCCGTCAGGGAATGTGGGCCCCAAGGTAAGAGTTGCTTTAAAAGGGGGGTACCCTGCTCCTGCAGCCGTAGCCCCCTGTGGGGTGCCCACCTGTGGCTGCTCAGAGTGCACTTGCAAAATGATGTCGCCCAGCTGACAGAGATGATGGCTTTAATGGGGCCTTGGGCGTAGAGCACTTAACACGTCTCCCAGCGTCCTGTCCCAGCCATTAGGTCATTAGCTCAGGCCTCTGAGGGCCTGCTTCACAGCAGGGAGGGGGTGGGGGGACGATCGGGTGACATGTTAAAGGTTAACCAGGGAGTTGATGAGAGCAGAGTCCCACCAGTTTCCTTCACCCAAACCCAACCTACCTGGCCTTGCCGCAGAGTCGCTAATGTCCCTTGAGATTTGGGACAGGGTTATATTCATCACTGTGACCCCAAAGCCTGGTGTTAGGTCTGGTACAGAGCAGGGGCTTTACAAAATGTGGTTATTAAAGAAGATGAGGACCCAGCAGCCACTCCGGCCCCCATCTCAGGCTCCCCAGAGCCCTGGCAGTGCGGGGCAGTGGTCACAGAGCCCAGCAGGTAGCGCCCTTCCTTGCTGTGTGATCTCACCAAATGGCTGAACCTCCCTGACCTTCAATTCCCTCATCTGTAGGGTGGGCTCATAGCAAGATCTGCTCCTGGAGAGCTATGAGGATTAGGACAGGGTATGCAGAGAGCTTGGCAGAACACTCAGCACATAGTGAGCATGCTGCAAATGGTGGTGGTCACTTTTGCTGTCACTTTCACCCATTTGTGTGGTGGGCTTCATTCAGAGTACCTGTCGAAGTCCCAGCAGCTGGGGGTGACCAGGACTGGACTAGCAGAAGCAGTAAAACCCTAATGGGAAGCCCAGGCCAGCGGTAGGCCTTGGGACTCCTCCAAGACATGCAGGGGCAGTGGCCACATCCAGCTGCACCAGGCTCGTGGCTCTGCTCAGGAAGGGCTAGCCTGTGTCAAAAATGGGCTGGCGGCTGCAGACGGGGGGCAGCCCAGAGGAGCAGGTCTGCACCAGGGTGGGCTGATCAATGTTCATGGCTCTAAGAACATGCCCGGGTTGCTGTGTGTCCACAGCGGGAGCTTGGGGACAGAGGCGCAGGCTCAGAGAGAGCCCTGCCTTGTTCTTGGCAGGGCCAGTTGGTGGAGACGGTGTGGCTGGGGAGCTGGGAAGGTGGGAGGCTGTGCAATATTCCCATCCCTGAGCTGGATCCACCCTCTGGGCAGCTCAGAGAGGACTCCAACCCAGCTCTGCCACCCTGCACCACTCCTGGGAGCCACTCACAAGGTGACTGAGAGTGGACCTGACAGCCCTTTCCTATCCGCCGCCTCTTTGCTTCCTCTGGCTTGACTTTCCCGGTGCCCACCGTTGAATTCTCCTGCAGCTGGAGCAATAGAGACAGAGCGCTCTGTCCAGGGCACAGAATGGGAAACTGAGGCAGGGCGAGACCAGGTGACTTGGATTCAGCTGACAGTCACTGTAGTTCTAGGAAGGGAAGGGAACACGGAGGAGTGAGATGTGCCCTCAAGAATGGCGTGGACGCGCTCATGTCCATGCGACATGAGTGCGACCAGCCTGCTTCCGTGCACCCCTTCTCAGTGGAGCCTCTCAGCAAACCCTGGGGAGAAGGCAGGACAGGGGACTAACAGGCCCATTTGGCAGGTGAGGAGCAGCTGTGCTGTACTGAAAACTCTTCCTGAGCATCGCTTGGTTGTAATGAAAATCATGAGCAAAACCCACAGAGGTAACATCCCCAGTGCCCTGGGGCGGGAGGGCCAGTTTCCAAGGCTGTGGAGTTCCAGAACTGTCCACGCAGGGTCAGGGCCCAGCTGGTCACTGTTTCTGTTGTGGCTCTGGCAACCACAGGCTGCTTGGGGGTCAGCCGTGGGATAAGCCAGTGGACAGGGGCACCCGGCATGTTCGCTGTTTGTCTCTCCCGCCCTCTTCCTCGCTGTCCTCCTCCACCAAAACCAAGGGCAGGACTCGCTCTCCCCAACCACTGTGCTGCTCTGCCTCCTCCCGCTCTGGGGTCCCATGGGCCGTGGCTGCTGTGCCTTAGTCCTGCGCCGCCGTTCCTTGGTGCAGGTTGCGCGTGGCCAACAGCATAGGGCACCATGAGCCTAGAGCAGGACGTGGATGGCATCTGGAGTCATCTAGGGCACCCCCACAGGGCACCTGCAGGCTGCCTCCCCTCCTGGTTTTGAAGACATTGGAGCAAATCCATCTGCTCTGCCTGAGGCCCTCCATCACCCCTCACCCACTCCTGGCTTCATCTAGCTCCCGGACACCCAAAGCCCCGTCCCAGAAAATGAAGATGTGGGGATGACAAGGGCACCTGGAGGAAGGCCCGCAGCCAGAGCACTGAGCCCCCGCCACACGGGAGTAGGGTGGGGGGACTCTGCAACCGGCGCTGTGTGCTGTCTTCGTTCTGGGCACCCCACCCCTGTGCCAGGGCACCAGGAAGTGACCCAGGTGCATGGTCCCTGCTGTTCTGGAGTGCAGTGTCCTCACATCCATGGGCAGCTCCTCCGGGAGCCCCTACCCTGCAGACTGCGTGGGGACCCTGCTGCTGCTGCTCCAAGGCTCCTCCTGCCCTCTTAGATGCCCGGCAGCCAGGGACCAGGGATGGATTTTAGGGGTGTCCCCTGCTTGCAGCACGGACCAGGAACTGAAGAGCTGAGTACCGAGTGATGAGCCTGAACCCCCGTCCTCTCCTGTCCCACTGTCCCACTGTATGTGGAGCCCAGTTCTGCAGGTCTGTAACCACGACCCCAGGAGGTCCTCGTGAGCGCTCTGAGGGGCAGGGAAATGGCTTCACTGATGATGGAGGAGCTGACAAGGCAAATGAGATGGTGTAGCCATGGCACCGGGCCGTGCACCCAGGACTGGAGGGACACAGGGAGACTTGGCGTGCCCTGTGGGAGCTGGAAGTTCACAGGAGACTGCAGGAGTGCCCCACCCCCAAAGCAGAAAAGACCAACAGCCTGGACGTCCCTTCCTCCTGCTCTCAAGCCCCAGGCAGTGCCTCCCAGGTCAGAAGCCAGCTGAGTCATGGCCTGCAGGAGTTTGTCCCTTTGCAGAAGAAGGCTGAGGGACAGATCTCAGGGAGAAGCAGCCTGGTGCCCATCCCACCATCCCACCTCAGATACGGTGCTGCCCGGCTTTACTCCAGGCCCCCTGACCAACGGCCCTGCAGTGGCCTGGCTCCGTCCTCTCTGGCCTAGATTCTTCCATTCCTGTTAGCCTGGCCCTCCCTCGGCTCCCAGACACCAGCCCCGTGGCCTGCTGGACACCATCTGTGGGCAGCCTGGATCCTATGCCTGGCAAGAGGGGACCTACCCTCCCTCAGTCCCAGTTTACCCTGGGACACGGTGTGGCAGCCCCCTCCACCTTGGGCCACTACACACTCAGAGCCGCATGGGTCCTTGACAGCCCAGGAAGATGCCCATCTTCACCCCTCACGGCCACCAGGCTCCATGGTCTGCCTCCTTCCCAGTGTCCCCCGGCCCTCAGTCCACTGCAGCTCTACCCTCTGTCCTCACCGAAAGTCTCTTTCTTCTGACCCACCATTCCCAGGGGCCTTCAGATGTGCTGTTTCTCTCACCTAAAGATCGATCCCTCCCCACTGACCCTTGTCACCCTCCCGCTCTCTGTGCAGCCGAGCGTCCCACAGTGGTCCACGTCTCCAATTCCACCGCCCCCTCCAGCCTTCCTCTCCTCCCCGACTCCAGCAGAATGTCGGTCCTGGTCAAGATCTCTAACAACTGGGTTACCCCATCCAGGTCCCAGTGCTGTCCCCATCTTCTCTGACATCCAGTGACATGTGGCCCAGTTGGTCACTTTAGTCCAGGACAGTCTCTTCCCTGGCTTCCCCGTCCCCTACCTCATGGCCTCCTCAGTTCCCTTGTGGACTCTCCTCTGCCCAGCCCCTTGCTGTGGGGGAGCCCCAGGCCTCAGGCTATCACACTCCCAGGTCATCTCACCTATTCTGTGCTTTTACAGACCCAGGCCTTACTGGCGGCTTCCATTTGTATCAGCCTGAGCCATGACACTGAGCGACATGTTTGTTTCCCCAACTTACGATGGCACCATGCTCCAACCATCCCATGTTAAATTGATGACATTTTCAGTTGAGAATGCATTTAAGGTGATGGGGGGTGTGGTGGCTCAGTGGTACAGTGCTCGCTAAGCATGCACAAGGTCCTGGGTTCCATCCCCAGGGCGTGTGCACACACATACACACACACACACACGTGCACTTACTGTGCCTTACCTACTGAACATGGCAGCTTAGGAGCACAAGGTGCCACAGCATGCTGGTTCTTTCCCCCGGTGATCACATAGCTAACCGGGAGCCACGACTTGCTGCCACCACCCAGCATCACCAGAAAGTATCACACTGCATCTCCCTAGCTGGGGAAAGATCAAAATGCAAAATTTGAAGTTTGGTTTCCACTGATTGTCTATTGTTCTTGCACCATCAAAAAGCAGAAAAATTGAAACCAAATCATCATCAACCAAGGACCCTCTGTGCCCACCTGTTATGGATGTGTGACCACGCAGGCATCTAAAATCTCCTTGGTTGGACAGGACTCTGCTATACCCATCGCCTGTCAATGAAACCAGCCTTCCCCTCATGGCAAACGGCACCACCGTGCCCACAGGGCTCACTCTGAAGGGAGGGGTACCCTCAGTCCCTCCCGTCTCCCCCCTGCATCCTGTCTATCACCAGACCGTCACCTACTTCCTGAATTGTGCCCCCAAATGATCCTCCTCTCTCCAATGCCAGTGCCTTGTCTCCCTCCAGCCATTTCTCTCTCTCGACTGTTGTGCGGCCTCCTCCTCCTCCTCCTCCTCCATCTCCCTCTATTCACTCAGTGACCAGTTACTTTTGCAAAACTGGGTTCAGGGCACATTACTCCCCTCCTGATACCCCTGAACCTTCCCATAGCATCCAGAATAAAATCCAGACTCTTAACTGGAGGTTATGAGCCTCTCGTGGATATGGTCCCAGGGGCTCCCACCAAGTGCCCAGCACCCCCCCCCTCTAGGGCCCCAGACACAGAGGCTGCCTTCCCACTGCCCCCTGGGCATGCCCAGCTCCTTCCACCCCAGGTCTTTCCAGGCCCCTCTGCTCTGAAGGCGCCTCCCCAGTCACATGGAGACGTAATTGCTCCCCATGTGCACAGAGGCGGATTTCCAGTGGTGTCTCCAGCACACAGTAGGCACTCAGCACATATTTGTTGAGGGCAAAAATTAATCCCATTGTCAAGGTAAGAAAACGGAGTTCCAAGAGAAGAACGCCGGCTGTGAAGGCTGCTAGCTGAGCTGGCCTCGGGCCCCACATGGCCTGTTTGTCTCTAGTCCAAAGGGATGGTGGCAGGGGGCAGGGCCTTGTTGCTCACTGAGCTGGCCCGGGGCTGGGGACTGGAGCGAGAGCCCTCTGGCGTGTCGCCTGCTGGTGATGGATGCCCAGCGCTGGGATTTTTCCTTCTCTCTCTTTTCCTCCCCACTGGGTCTTTTTAGGCAGTAATTACAGCAAAGTGGACGATCTGTCTTTTTATTTTTAGGCTTTGACACTCAGACATCAGGCCCTGGACAGCAAATGCTGCCTAGAAATAGGTGACTGACGCCCGAGCGGGGTTCTGCTGGGCCTGGCGGTGAGCAGCACTGGGGGTGGGCGGCGGGGGGGCGGGAGTTGATGCCTGGTGGTAGCCTTTCTTGGGGTCCAGGATCCTGGGGCCTTTCTGCTTCTGCCCTTGACCTTGGGCAAGTCCCTGGCCCCTTGTGTGCCTCACCCTCCAGCCCAGGCACAATGGAGGGGACGACTCAGTGGGCGTCACCCGTCCTGAGGTTACAGGGTGGAGGCCCCCAGGGAGGGGTTTTCCTTCCATCACCACACTGTGCTGAGAGATAACAGGAAGGATGGACCGGGCCACCTGGGAGGACCGCCCTACTGATGAGTGATGGTCCCTCAGACCTTTCCTGTCCCCCTCTGCTTCTTCCTGTGGCCTTCACTTTCTCATTGTCCCAAAGTTATATTGGGCCATCCTTCCTCCCTCGCTGCCCCCACCTTGCTCTCCTGTTGCTCTGGGGCTTAAGGGACCAGGCCACTGCCACATGGGCTGACAAACAGGAGGCGCCAGCCCCAGGCCTCCGGCCCCAACAGGCCCAGCTGTTTCCTGGGGTGCCCTGGCCGCCGTCCAGCCAGCCTGAGCCACTCCTTCTCCCCAGGCTGCCCCGGCCCATCTCCTCAGGGGGCCATCCACAGAGTCACCCACTCATTCCCTTATTCACCTGCCAGTCCCGATTTTAGAGTGTTCCCAGGGAGCAGGTGTTGGAGCCACGGCCCCGAGACGAAGGGCTTCTTTGCTTCTAGTTGGAGGAAGCAGTCACCCTGCCAGACCCAGGCAGAGAACTCGCAGGTGGCCAGGAGGGCTGTGAAGACCTGGCACTGAGAGGTGGGGCTCAGGCAGCTGCTTCCGACCAGGTAGTCAGGGGCGGCCTCCCAGGAGGGCACAGTTGAGAGGGACGGACATGCATTGTGGGAGGAAAGGTGGTCTGGGACCCCCCTCAGATCCCTGTGACTGTGGGAGAGGCCCCTCTGCTCTGGGTGACCGACTTTAGTGGCAAGGGGCCTCATGGACGGGAGTAAGGACAGGCTGGCTGTTCCCCCTTGGGGAATAGGGCACTGTTCCCCCATCCAGGGTTGAGGAAGCCTCGGGAGCTTTAGGAGAAGCCTGAGTAACTCTTAGACTTTGGAACCTGTCCTCTGGAACCCGTTGGCTCTTCTGTGTAAACAGGCCCAGGCCATTTACACAGAAATTACACAAAAAAAATCCCAGGAGGCCAGCAGGAAGGCTGCTCAGGCAGAGACCTGTGATGGGCTGGCCTGACCCAGGTCACACAGTGCTCCAGGTCTCCCTGCCCCAGCTACGGCACCTCCCCCTGACTCCCGCCTCCTGCAGACAAAGGCTTTGGAAGAGGAAGGGGAGGCTGCCTTTGCCTCTGGGGCAGTAGGGGTGTTGGGGTTGCTGAGGCCACCTGGATGGGAAAGAGCTGGGGAGGGACAGGGCCCAGTCCCACAGCCCCAGGCCTGCTCTGTGCAGGGAGCTGGGTATCCTGATTTCCAGCCACAGGGATTAGTTGGAACTTATCTCTCAGGCAAGTCCTTGCCTGAGGCCAGGGGATGGGGCAGCTGACTCACTAGGCAGAAGGAAGAGTCTGGCCTGGAAGCCTCAGGCACTGCTGGCAACTGGGGTCCCCAGTGTGTGGGAGGTGGGGTGCTGGCACTGTGGCCGCCTGCTCCCGGGTCTGGAGAGCAGCAAGGTGGAGACCTGGCTCAGGCCGGTGCTGCCCAGTTCTCTGGGACACGCATCAAGGAGGTATTTGGCTCATGCCAAGCGCCCGCCCCCCTACACCACAATCACCCAGGACTTAGGCCACTAGAAGTCAGTGCTCCAACAAGGTGCTTGTCCTGCATTCTTGAATTCTCTGTGTGTGTGTGTGTGTGTGTGTGTGTGCGTGTGCGCGCGCGCGTGCGGTGCCTGTGAGCAGGACTGCGTAGCTGGATGGCTAGAATGAGAAGGGACACACAGATCATCTGCCCTGTCTCCTGCCGTGCCCACTTCAGAAATCCTCTCCACACCATCTCTGCCCCCAGGACATCTCACCTGTCTTCCAAGACAGGAAGCACTTCCTCCAAAGGCAGACTGCTTCCTAGTGAGAAGCTGGGACTATTGGTAGGGCCTCCCTACCCCAGGGGTCAGTTCAAGCTCACTGAAGGGAGTGAGGGTTGCTGCAGCCCCTCTCTCTCCATGGGACTCCTCCTAGACCACCCCAGCTCCCCAGCTGTCTCTCTCCTCTGTTTCCTCATAATAACAACAGTCTCTGGGCGCAGTGGTACACGCCTGTAATCCGAGCAGCTCAGGAGGCTGAGGCAGGAGAATTGGAAGTTCAAAGTCAGCCTTGGCAAAATAACGAGGCCGTAAGCAACTTAGCAAGACCCTGTCTCAAAAGATAATAAGGGCTAGGGCTCAGTGGTAAAGCACCCCTGGGTTTAATCTCCAGTACCATAAAAGAAAAAGGAATAACAACTATCAGCTGGGTGTGGTGACACAAGTCCCAGCTCCTCGGGGGGGCTGAAGCTGGAGGATCACTTGAGTCCAGGGGCCTGCCAGCCTGGGCAACGGAACAAGACCTCATCTCAAAAAGGCAAAGTAGGAAAAACAACTGTTTCTGTTTCATGCTGTGTCTGTCTGTCGTCAGGTCTCCTGTCAGATGGATTCTGTCTCCCTAGAGACAGGAACCTCACCAGGATAGAGGCCCCTTTCCAACACTGAGAGAAGATAAAGAGAAAGCGCTTAGCATGGTGTCTAGCCTGTGATTAGGAAATGCCAGTTATAACAAGAAATGCTGTTCTTTTCACCATCACCATCTACCAATGAGAGCACTTCATGGGGAGTGCTCCTCTCATGCCCTGCTCTGTCCTCCCACCAGGCAAGTGACCGCAGGGCTCAGAGCCAGGGGGCCCTCGCCCCATTCTATGCACCCAAGTGTGAGAATACTGTTATCCTCATAATGCTACCATTTTAAAGATCAGTAAACTGAGGCACAGAGTGGAAAAATAACTTGCCACGGTCACAGAGCTGGACATGCAGACCCAGGCAGTCTGTATTCGAGTTCATGCTCCCAACTGCCCCTCTTCCCACTACAGAAAGTGCTCAGTAAGGTTTTGACCTTTGGAGGCTCACGGGTTGGCAAAGCGGAGAGGACCTGTTCTTCAATACGGAGTCTCCCAGGGACAGATGGGAGCTAAACTGCCACCCAGCTCATCTTTTTTTTTTTTTACAGGGGATTGAACCCAGGGGCACTGAATCACTGAGCCACATCCCCAGCCCCTTTTCTGTATTTTATTAGAGACAGGGTCTCATTGAGTTGCTTAGGGCCTTGCTAAATGGCCGAGGCTGGCTTTGAACTCGCGATCTTCCTGCCTTAGCCTCCCCAGGTACCTTTTGAGCACAGTGATGTTGCCACACGGCCCCTCTCTTTTGAGTTAGGCACGAGGGGGGAAGGGAGCTCTGATGAGTAGGGGTGCATCACTGTCACTCCTGGGAGAGGAGATGAGGCCCTTCCCGAGACAGCAGAGGCAGCCCAGCGCTGGAAACCTGTTCCCCATCAGAGTGACAGCGGGCAGCGCCTCCAGCCGCTCCCTGTTGGCGGCGCCGGCAGCCGGCCCCAGAACACGCACACATGCGCACACGTGCGCGCGATATTAAAGTCATATTTTTGGTTGCTGGGAAGGCGCGGTTGTCACTTCCTCTGCCCCAGGCAACCTGCTGGCCCAGCTCCCCTTTTACTTCCCCGGCCCGCTGCGCAGCGCCACCCGTTTGTATTTATATAGATAAATCGGCCCTGCTAATTAAAGTTCTCTAGCTGGAGAGTGGGGGAATTAATAAAAGAACTTGGAACGGAGCCGGCTGAAAGCTGGGGTGCTGAGAGCCGCAGCCGAACCCACACGGCAAAGGAGGCCAGAGGGTCCCGCAGATGCGTGAGCCACCTCCGCCTCCCCCGGGGAGCCCAGGGGCGCAGGGGCCCGGGAATGTGGGCTGGTGAGGCAGGACAGGCTGGTGGCTTCCTGCTAGGATGTCTCCTGTGGCCTCTCGCCCTCAGGGGGTGGCTGTAGCCTGGGTGCTGGAGGTGGGAGTGGGGTGGGAGGCCTGATAGACAGGGACACTCAGGAGAGGACGGCCCTTGTCGTGGTGGTGGCTGCGCTGGAGGCGGGAAAATGGGCTCTCCTTGGTGCACTGCCTGGCTTTGCATTCGGCTGTCACTTGTAACGGTACAACCCCAGGCGAGTTACTTTGTCACTCTGTGCTTCAGTTTGCGTCTGCAGGGGTCTGATGCTAGGACAGGATAAAGAAAGGCAGCAAGAAACTGCAGCCAGAAAGCAGGGAAGGGACTGTGTGTCAACCCCATGCCGCGTCCGTGCAAGAGGCTGTGCAAGGGGCTGTGCAAGGGGCTGTGCACAGGGTGGAGCTGCAGGTTTCATGCACAAAGGGTCTTAGGTGGCCTGCACGCTCAGGGGCACTCAACTGTGTCTGTGGGAACAGAGTCCAAATCACGGGCTTTTCTGAGGTCCCCCTCCTGGCCCTGCTTAGTCCTCAAAGATGGAGTGTTGGCCTTCAGCCATGAGGCCTGGTGGGGCTGAGGAGGCCACCAGGCCCCAGGGTTGGAGCACCCTGAGCTGCAGACGTCTGAACTCCAGCGTCAAGGGCAGTGCTTCTGAGCGGAGCCAGTGGCAGCCAACTCTATTCTTAGCCAGTGTCCCGTCACATGGAGAGAAGCTTGTCGTGGGTGGGAGTGAGGGAGGACTTTCTGGATTAACCCTGCCTTGGCCAGGAGGGTGTCCTGAGAACTGGAGAAGAACCCCAGCAGGGGGTGCGGGGCTGGAGATTAGAGCTGCAGTCAAATAGACCACCCATAGGGGGCACTCATCGCAGCCACACATTAGACAGATGCAATGGTCAAGGTCCCAAGAAGGACTTTCAGGGGATGAAGGTGACTCTCTAAGGGGAGAGGTGCTGAGCATTCCGTCAGCCTGCCACTCTAACAGCTATGCAGAGAGCCCTGTGGGATTTGGGAGACCAAAGCCAGTCGCTCTCTATTGCAAATGTGCCGGGTGCCTGGAGACCAGACACAGCCCTTCTCTGCCTGATGGTCTACATGGAGGCAGTAAATTCCATGACCCTTCTGCTCTGAAACTTTGTGACATGGACACTGTGGCTCAGACAGAGCAGGGCTGGAGCGGAGAGAAACACCCAAGGCTCCGCATTGTCCTCTTCATCCCATGTGCCAGGGAATCTTGCTGGGTGGCACTGGGGAGTGGGGGACACTACATTGACGGTGCTGGTGTGGAGAACATAGGTGTGAAGGTAAGGGAGCTGGATAGCACAGGAGCAGGGGAGCTGCGGGTGGACACACAGGAACATCTGGGAGGGGGACTCCTGGGTTCACACGTGCCTTGGAGGAGCCAGATGGACCAGTTCCCCGGTTCCCTGTGGGTCCTGTGCCTCCTCCTCTGAGTGTTGTTCCTGTGCCCAGCTCAGGTCTCCTCGCCCCGTGAGCCAGTCTTCTCTCCCCACTGAGCTGTGGGCTCCTGCAGCCCGTTGGCCTGCTCCATCTCCATCTTCCTGGGGTTCCCCTGGGCAAGTCCCCCCAGGCTCGCTTGTGCTTTCTCAGGTGCAGTCACCCTGCCAGGCCACCCCGAGCCCACCCTCCAGCCACCAGCCCCGGTGCAGCCGGCCACTCATTTCCTTTGTAATTAATCACTGCTGGCCTCCAGCGGAGGGGTCCCCTCCCCAGCCTATTTGCCTACAGAAATGAGTTGCTTTGTTGAGAAAAACAACACTTTGCAGTTCTATTTCTTCTATTTCCTCTCTTCCCTCCCTGAACCTCAGAACCAAGGGGGCCAGGGTTTTCTCTGGGCCTCTCCAGGACAAAGAAGAGGCCCTGGACTATGCAGAGACCAGCCTTAGTTTCCTCCTGTCAATCAGGACAGGCGTGTTCCAGCATCCGTGGGGCCCAGGTCGGGACGGGAGGGAGGGAGCAGTGAATTCAGGCCTTTCCACACGTTGGCTCCGGAACCCACCCCACCACCCCTGCCCTGCCGGACCAAAGCAGCTAGAACGTTCTGTAGAGGTAATGAGCTTTAGATCCCCACATGGAACGGAACTTGTCAGCTGGCCTCTTCCGAGCAGATACCAGACCCCACAGTGTGGGACATGACTCATCCTTTGCCACGGGAAAGGGAAGGGAGGGAGAGGCTGTGGGGAGGAGGAGGGTGCTTCACTGGAGGCACTGCTCAGAGATCCTCAGGGGGACCCAACCCACAGCTGTCCCCTTCCCTTCAGGGCAGTGGCCCTCCCAAGTGCAGCTGCGCCTGCCCAGTGAACTAGGTTGGGAACATTTCCTGGGGGTGGGCTGGACTCCATACACCGACTCAGAGGGCTCAGAGGTAAGAAAGACTGGTACAAACCCTGCGGCCGCTTGACCAGCCCCGCTTGTCTCTCAGGCTCAGTGTTCCCATCTGAAGAGTGGGGGTAGCAGACTGCTTGCCCTCTGTGTTGTAGAGGAATCACAAGGATTCTGCAGACAGAGCACTCAGCCTTGTTTCTGCCTGGCCCCTGGGACGCGCCCCATAAATACTAGCTATTATTTACGATTGTCAAGGTCGCTGGCTTTAGCATCAGGAGGCAAGCAGTTGAGAGAGGCAAACTTCAGGACTGGCCTGGAACCTACTCCTATTTTTCAAAAGGGGATTATGTGCCAACGCGCTCTCCTGTCACTGCTGGTGAGTGTGACATAGAAAGTTCTGGTGGCTGCATGAGTGGGACATGGGTCCCAGTACAAGAACCAAGGCCAGGGTGTCTGCCCCAGGATACCAGAGACCCAGGGTTATAAGCCACAGCTGTGGAGATAAAACTCCATCCCCCAGTCTGGAGTTCAGCCCTGTGAACCCTGCAGTGTCCCCTGAACCTGTTGTACTGACCATCCCAGTGGGGCCTAGGGGCCTGAGATGGAGCAGGCTGGGTAACAGAGGTTCCAGTCCTGAGTTGAATGACAGCTGGCAGGACTGGGCTTTTGCCCATGCACCTCCCTCGTCTGAGCCCGAGGCACCCCTTCTCCCCGACAGTGGAGGCCCAGGTTTGGGTCTCTGGGTGTTCCTGGGCTCCCAACGCCTCAGAGCTGGGCTGAGGGAAGAAAACAGCCTCAGAGGCCCCGGAACTGGACAGATGTTGGAACAGACAGAGCTGAGGACATCACGTCTCCCATGGGCCTGACTGAGGGGCTCCTGGAGCCGCAGGAGACACAGGCCTCCCAGGGCCTGGCACAGGCCTTAGCTCTGCTTCTCAGATGTCCTGACTCTGAAAGGAAGGGTCAGGTGACAGCTGCCTGTGAGTCAGGAGCCCCTCTAGCTGTGACAGCAGAGAAGTCGCAGCAGTGCTGGCTGAGAGGAGGGTGGGGACAGCCGGAAGGTGGGCACTGCCCGGCAGACAGCAGCTGGGACTTTCCTGCTGGTAAAATCACCCTGTTCTTTCCCTTCTTCAGTGTGGTCTGGGTAGGGGGTGACAATGGCTTCACCGTTTCCTCAGAGGCCATCTTTGACTGAAAGAGACCTCAGGCCCATCCTAGGCAGTTAGATGTGACAGTGGGGATGCCACATTCAGTTGGGCAGGTTGTTCACTGTCCGAGAGCGCTGGCTGAGGGGACAGCTGTGGGCCTGGAATCCAGCCTCCCCTGTTCCCCAGGCCACACTCTTCAGCCGGGGCTGGACCTGCCTGAAGCACAGCGGCACCTTGTGCACCATTGGTGCCAGGGGGGGCCACCCAGGGGGCCTGCTCCCAGCTTTGGTTTCCTGAACTGAAAACATAGAAGAGATCCTTGCTCCAAACCCATCTCTCAATGGGGGGGGGGGCAGCGAGGGTCTGAGAAAATCAATATGCTACAAGTGCTTTGAGCTCGTTGGAGATAAGCTTTGTGACAAAGAGGGGGTGACAAAGACAGGTTTGCTCTCTCTGTGGCACTGACAGGGGTGGGGGACTGCCGGGCTGCTGGCATGGGGGCGGGCGGGGCCACTGGCATCCCTCCTGCTGGCCCTGGCTGGGAAGCGGGGACATGGCTTCATCTGCAGGTTCTCAGCTCCTCCGCCTCCCTCCTGGTGACTTGCACATTGTGGAAGATCGATCCACGCTTGTCCTCACTGAGTGGAACCGTCTGCACGTGCCCATCAGGACGCTCTGCTCAGGGGCAGCGACGCACACACGCCAGCCAGGGCTGGGCGTCTGGAGACCAGGTTCAAAGCCGGGCTCTGTCCCCACACTCTCTACAACCTGCACCACTGCCCCTCCTGGACCTCAGTGTCCCTGTGTGCAGAGCAAGACTTTGGACAAGAGGGATGGGGCCCCTTCCCTCCCAGAGCAGTCTGGGGCTGTGGACACCTCACCATGTACATGCATCTCCTGGAGCCCCCCCTTTGTCTCCGAAAGAACCGAGATAAAACAGCCTAATCCGCACCAGGGAGACCGGTCCTCCGCCTGAGGGGCTGGGGGCACAAATTGGGCCGTCGTGTTGCATTACTTCCGCCAAGTTGGGTCCCACCGTCTCACCTCTGCACCAGGGGGAACGGGGACAGAGGAGGGCCAACACGCAGTGGGGGCGGGGGCCCATGCCGCCACCAGGCCTCCGGACTCCGCCATCAAAGGCGACGATCGGAGGCAGGGGCAGCCAGGGAGGATTTTTAATGACCCCAAATCCTGGCAACTCATTACGCTGCTGATAAGGCAAGGAGAGCTGTCACTCCCAGATGCAGCCGAGGACTCCCTAGAGAAATTTTGCTGCCTTCTTGCTAATCTTCTTATAAACATTGTTATTTATTTTTTCTTATTTTATCCGACATGTGTCAAGCAGCCCCTGCTAAGCCTGTGACATCTCTGGGGAGGCTGGAGGAGGTTGGCCTCTGGCTCCCCAGCCCTGCCCCTCCCTGTCAGTCTCTCCTCTGGCCAGCCAGGGTTCTGACCAGACTGGCAGCTTTGTGAGGCCCACAGGACCTGGGTCTTGGGCCAGGAGATGCTGCACATGTGAGACTGTGCATCACGGGCTCTGCCAACTGGGTCCAGTTCCAAGGAGGAAGAGGAGGGGCCGTGTGCACCGCTGGCAGCCCCAGACTGCTCTGGGAAGCCCCAGGCTTGCTCTGGGTCTGCTTGGTTAACACCCAAAGCGGCCATGGATGTATCTGCCACCGGCTGAGACCCCCGGTCCCAGGTCTGTGCTCAGCGCTCTTCACACACTGGGTCTTGTTATAGTCTGGATTCGAGGTGTCCTGCTGAGGCTTCTGTGCTTCCAGGGGACGTCCCCAGGGACCACCTCCTCCAGGCACACTCCACTGCCCACAGTTACCGCCCAGTCGTCCACTCAACCTAGGGTGGATGGATGAGGTCAGGTGCTCACAATTCAAATGCTTCACCCCAGAACATTCCCGCGGGAAGGGCTCATCTTCCCTGCGGCCCCTGCCCTCTCTCTCTGCTTCCCAGCCTCCATGAACTGTCTCCACCACGCCCTTCCACCACAATGCTCTGTCTCACCTGGTGCCCAGAGCAATGGAGTCGGCCGACCCTGGACCCAACCTCTGAAACCATGAGCCCCAAATAAACTTTTCCTCTTCTAGGTTGTCCTTGTCCGGCATCTTGGTCACAGAGACGAAAGCCTAATACAGGTCTTGTTCACACCCCGTGACGCTGGACCTAACGGCAGCCTCGTGTGGCTTAGGGATGTGAAACCACTCATCCGAGGCTGGCCAGGCAGGGCGGGGCAGACTGGGGCTTTGAACCCCAGTGCTGGATGCAGAGAAGGACGGGTTTTCCTCACAGTCCCTACGGGCCACCCCCTTGGAACCCTCAGGGATCCCAGGAAGGAAGCCAGGCAGCCCAGAATCTTCTCCCCATTCCACAGGTGGAGAAACAGGCCCAGGGAAGGCACACCACTGCCCAGGGCCACACCACCAGGGCTAGAATCCAGGTCCCCCGACTTCCAGGTCAGAGTTCTTTCTGGAAGGCCTCAGCTCCCAGAAAGCGTCTGCAACACTTTGTGTTATATGGTGCTGAGATCCAGGGGACTTTTGTCCTGTCCCTGCTGGGGCAATGCTGGGAGGGTGGGGAGACCCAAGAACTACAGGGCTCAGGGAAGATTCTGGAAGGTCTAGAAGACCCCTTCTCAACTGTAGACCCCTGCAACACTTGTGATCAGCCTTGTGACTCTCTCACAATGGATTGTAATTAATAAAGCGGGCAGTAGGGCTAGGGCTAGGGCTAGGGTTGGGGTTAGGGTTAGAGCTAGGGCTAGGGCTAGGGTTAGGGTTAGGGCTAGGGTTAGGGCTAGGGTTAGGGCGCGGACCACGGGATCCCGGTTCAGTGGTGAGAGTTGTTGTGCAGCGTAGACATTCCCGGGGAAGCAGGAGGTCAGATTTGCTGCTTCCAAAATAGCCCTGCTTCCCCAACATCCTCATCCACGCTCAAGGCCAACGTTTTACTGTTCTGAGCATCTTGAACCCAGAAAAAGTCACATGATACTTACAAATGTTTGGCTTCTGCCGGGGGCGGTGGCGTATGCCTGTGATTCCTGCTACTTGGGAGGCTGAAGCAAGAGGATCAGAAAGCTCAAGCCCAGCCTCGACAACTTAGCAAGGCCCTGTCTCAAAATTAAAAAGGGGGAAAAAAATGAGGAAGGGCTATGGCTCAGTAGTAGAGCACCCTTGGGTTCAGTATCCCCGTAGTTTACTTGTAATTTTAGATTTCCAGGAGAGTTCAAAGAGGCAGAGCTCCATGTCCCCCACCAGCTCCCCCTAAATGCACCAGGCCAGCAACTGGCATGACCTTGGATTTTTCCAGCTGTACCGGAAACACTGTAGGTTTCCCCGCAGGCTCCCATCATGTCACCTCGGGGGACACATCAACGGGACCCTGCCGGTCGATGCTGCCGGATGGCATGTTGAAGGTGGCACCTGCCGGTTCCTCACTCAGGGCTCGGCTTCTCCCTCTCCAGTCTATTCTTAGAAGCAAGTTGCTAGCCCAGACCACACTCAAGAAGAACGAAGCTCCATCCCCACTCCCCGCAGGTGACCCTGGGTCGAAGGCTTCAACCACCACATTTGGAGGGGCTTGGAGCCACACTTCTCCACTTCTCCTTCTGTGGCACCCTCTTCTCTTGGCAGCCTGGGCAGCTCCTGGTGCGGAGTCCTAATGGCCACTGGCTGTTTCTCTCTCCTTCTGCCCCGGGTGTTGGGATCCCACACTCCTGCTATGTGTTGTGTGGCTCTCATTGTCCCAGAGTGGGCCCTAGGAAGCACTTTCAGCCTGGCTGCTCTGTTGGGATGACAAAGTCTCTGTCCTTTTGAATTTAGGGACCTGAGGTGACCATTGGTAGCTGTGATCTTTTACCTTACTTTCTGGTACCCTAAATGCCCCAGGTCTATCTGGCATAATCCCTAACTAGCCATTTCTCGAGGAGCAAATGATATTTAGAAAAAAACCCCGGGCGCTCGGAAGGCACCTAGTTTTGAAGATCAGGTTTACACCAAAGAAGTATCTGGAACTCTCTCTCTGCAGAGGAATGGGCATCAGGTGTAATCAGGTGGGCTTTACCTGTATATCTGTACATGTTTAGGTACCCACACCTGCGTCTCCACGTCCCTCTTGAACCTCATCCATAGAATGGCCTCTTTCAGGTCACGGCCAGCGCCGGCGATGTTGCTCTGGGTTCCAGGCCACCCCACTGGTATTATAGCCCCTCTCTCCGGCTGGCCTCTGCTACCGACATCCACCTTTTCCTCTGCATGCTCAGGGTGAGCAAGCTAAAGAATTTGACATGTTTTCAAAATGTCGATGGACCATTTGGGAAATATTAAATCATGATTTAATGATTCTCTACAGGTTTTACTCAATTACAAATTTAATATTCTTGACATTTTCCTTCATTTCTATGGAGTCTCTGAAACTCCAGAGATTGGGGAGAGAGGCCCAGAAACAGGGTGTGATCACAAACGAACCAAGGCAGGCCCGGCCCGGAGCCTCCCCTCCCCGGCTGGCTCCCCACTTACACAGAGGGAGCAGGGTTAGCAAACGAGAGAACAGTGGGGGATGCCAGGGCCATGGCTGCGGAGTCCCAGCTCAGGATCCAGATGGCTCCCAGCCTGGCTCCGTCACCAACACCCGCGACTGTGGGCAGTGGGCTCGTCTCCCTGGGCCTCAGTTGTTTCATCTATTAAATGGGGTATCAGTTCCTTCCTCCAGTGGCTCTTGGGGGGATCAAGGGAGATAATCTCTGCTTTGCACAGAGCCTCAGGGTCAGGGGCTCCCGGGCTGAGAGTCAGTGACGATAACAATGGCATCCAGGATAAGATCAGAGTTCCAGAGGTCAGTGAGTGGGGATGGCATCAAGGTCATGCTGCATGAACTTAAGGTCAAAACAGGCATCACATTTAAGTATTCTTTGTGCTCTTCAAAAATGTGTATTTGATTTTTAAGAGCAATTTTATGTTCACAGCAAAATGGAGCAGAAATTCTAGAGAGCTTCTGTCTCCGCACATGCAGGGCCTCCCCACCCGATCCACATCCCACACCAGAGCGGGTCTTGTGTTACGGTCTGTGAACCTGTGTTGACAGATCCTTATCACCCAGAGGCCGTAGCGTTCGTTGGGATTCACTCTTGGCGTTGCACATTCTATGGCAAATACATAATGATATGTCTCCGTGATTATAGTCTCATGCAGAGTATTTTCATTACCCAAAAAATCTTCTGTGCTCTGCCTGTTTGGCCATCTCTCCCCCAAGCCCCTAGCGATGACTGATCTTTTTATTGTCCTCATGATTTTGTCTTTTCCAGAAAATAGTGGAGCTGGAATCACACAACATGTAGCCTTTCCAAATTGGCCCTTCCACTTAGTAATATGCATTGTTTCCTCTGTGACTTTTTCTGGAGGGCCGCCCTTTTTTTAGTGCAGAATAATATTCCGCTGTCCTCATATACCAAAGTTCTCCCATTCATCTACTGAAGGACATTTGGGGGCTTCAAAGTTTTGGCAATTATGAATAAACCTGCTATAAATATCTCTGCAGATTTTTGTGTGGACCTAAGTTTTCATTTGATCTGGGTACACACCAAGGAGCACAGTGGCTGGACTGTATGGCAAGAGTAGGGGTATGTTTGGTTTGCAAGGCACTGCCAAACTGCCTTCCCGAGTAGCTGTACCATTTTGCATTCCCAGCAGGGTAAGCAGGAGTTCCCGTTGCTCCACACCCTGAGCAGCCGTTGGTGATGTCAGTGTTCTGACTTGTGGCCCTTGCATGGGTGTGTGGTGGAGTCTCATTGCTGCTTGATCTGCAGTTCCCTAAGGGCCTGTGATGCCGAACGTATGTTCATATGCTCACTCACCACCTGTCAGTCTCCTTTGGTGAGATGTCTGTTCAGGTCTTTTGCCCATTTTCCAAGGGTCTCTTGTCTACTCCGTTCTTTTTGAGATGCACTGCTTGCCAATATTCTCTCCCAGTCTGTGTCTTTTCTTCTCATGCTCTCGGCAGTGTCTGGCAGAGCCGTTCTGAACTTTAAAGAAGCCCTGCTTGTCAGTCATTTCTTCCATGGATTGTGCCTTTGATGTTGTAACCCGACAGTCATTCCTATACCCAAGGTCATCTGGATTTTCTCCTGTTCTATCTGCCAGGAATTCTAGTCTCGTGTTTCATATTTCGGTCTACATTCCGTTTTGAGCTAGTTTTCCTAAGGGCTGTGGGTCTGTGTCTAGATGCATCTTTTTGCATGTGATGTCCAGTAGTTCCAGAACAATTTGTTGAAAAGACCGTGTTTGCTATATTCCCATGTATTTCATCTTGGGATTTTTGAGACATCCGTAGATAGAGCTTCCTGAACCCCTGCCTATCACAGCCCCATGCCACTAGGGAAGGGGTGTGTGTGTGGCGGGGGGACAGAGGTCTTGGGCCTGACAGCCAGTGCCTGAATGGGGAGGAGACTTCAGAGCCGGTGCTCCCTCTGGGTCACGGCGTGGGGCAGTGTGCTGGGCTGGGGTTGGGGCCGGAGGTTTTCAGGGCAGGCTACCAAGGGGTGACTAAGCTCCAGGTCAGAAGGAGGCCTGATCAGGGGCCTGGAGGTAGGGGACACAACAGCCCCAGGCCTCGGTGGGGATTAGTGCAGACTGGGGTGGGCAGCCCTGCAATCACATGCATGAACACACCCGCAGGCTGGCACCCCACCTTACAGGGACGTGGGTGCAGCTGCTTATCAGGCCACACCAGCCCTGGCCAATTAAATATTCCTGTTGCCACCTCCCCTCCCAGGGTTGATTTAAGGCTCCCAGCGCCTCTGTGGCCTGGGGAGGGAAAAAGAGGATCTGGGCCCTACACAGTTCCCAGGAAGTGGGCGGGGCCAAGGTCCTGCCTCCTCCCACCCTGGTCAGCACCTGGGAGGGGCACCTGCTCATGGGCAGGATGAGACCCGTCCTCCCTCAGGACACACAGCCTCGATGCTCTGAGGGTGAGGCAGGGACGGACCCAGCCCCAGCCGGGCTGGCCCTCCACCCAGGCCAGGCTGGACCTCCTGTGAAATGCAGCTGGGCTCCTGGGCAGCCCGGTCTCCTTCTCCCTCCCGCAGCCCCCTCCAGACGGAGGGACCAGGGGACTGCTCACGTCCTGGGCACCAGGAGCCAGGAGCCAAGCCAGCCCCCACCCATTCATGGTCCCTCGTTCACCCCAGACAGCTGCCGAGCTGATTAGGGGTCATTCCGCCGACGCGAGGCCCCAGAAGGCTCTTCGGCAGAGTGGTCAGCCCTGGCTGGCTCAGAGCTTGTCACCAAGGCCTTCCGAGCCTCAGTTTCCTCCTAGGGACATTGAGCGATGACCCAAGGTCTGGAGGTGAGGTGACGTGTGCATCTTGCAGTCAGCGTGGGTGGATGGGCCTTGAGATCTCACTGCCGTCAGCATAGCCCTGGGGCTGACCCAGCCCTTCTACCCACACCCTGTCCCTAAGAACCTCTGGAGCATGTCCTTAACGAGGCCCGAGGCCCGTCTGATCACGCTGGAAAGCTGATTGTGTGGGTGGGGCAAAGCCCACTCCCACCACCCTCGCTCTCCTCTCAGTCATGTTTCTCTGCATCTGGGTGACTGCCAAGCCCAGAGAGGGCCAGGAACCAGGCCAGAGTCACACAGCATGCTTCCCAGAGAAGCCATGGCTCCCAGTGGTCAAAGCTGTCCGTCTGCTGCCCTATAATCCTGACCATGCCCTGAACTTGCCCATGTGGGTTGGACACTCTGTCCTCAGGGTATGAAGTTCATCTTCTTTACCCCTCAGGGGGGACTGAATGCTCAGCTGATATCCAGCCAGTCAGAGCGAATTACAAAACCAAGCACCACAGTGGCCTCGGTGGCCGCACAGCGCAGGCCACACTGCCCCACTGCACAGGCCCCATGGGCTCCCGTACTCGTTCACACAGGCACACGCTGGCTCGCACACCTGTACGCACGCTGGCTCGCACACCACCCTCTGAATCACACTCCTGGGCTCACGCTTGACGCGGCCACTGCACTTGCTCTTTCTCACACGCCCATAGTGTTGCACACCTGTGCACAGCAGCAAGCTTACACGCTGACGAACACACACACACACACACCTCTGCATGGCGCAGGGCCCCCAGTGCTGCACAGCGGAGCTGCTCCCCCCAGCACAACGCCCAAGCAGCGGCCACCTGGGGTTCCCCTCCCACATTTCATCACTGGCCTTCCCAGGGGGCTCCCCACCACCTCCCTGCTGCCCTCCTCCCCATGTTCCCCTCAATTTAGCAGCAGCACAACTAGCATCCAGTGTTGGTTGAGCACCTCCTACATGCCAGGCCTGGTGAGCCCCAACCTCCTCTCCTGGGGACAGAGCCTGGAGTGGAAGGCCTAGGGCATCATCCGTGCCCAGCACTGACAGGGAGCACGGTCCCTATGCAAGTGCCACGCAGAAGAGACACAGGCACGCCTTCTCCAGGCCTGCGCTCTGTCAGGGCCAAGAGTTTCCAAACCCAGCTCTTGTCCCCTCAGGTCCTTTCCCCTGGAGCACTATTTGATCTGGCTTTGCCAAAGGCATAGGCTGTGAGGACTATAAATCGAAGGATTCCAGGTGGTACCTGTCACATTGTATCCTTTGGAAATGGTGCCCTCTGGAGTTGTGCAATGTCTAACCTGGACAACTGTACACAGCCTTCCTGCCCGTCTCCTGTCCCAGGGACTGCTCTGAGGATCCCACGGGATGATAACAGCATAAGTGCCCAGGGGGTTCAGGAATGCCCGGCAGGGACATGCAGCTGCCTTAGGACTCAGGACTGCTGGTGAGGATGTTCCTTCTTTCCTGCCCGAACCCCTCTCCTTCCCCAGCTCCTCACCCACTTGACCGTCATCTCAGTTTTGGCCTGTGCCCTGGCAGGCGTCCCCGCATCCCCTTCCCCATCCTGCTCAGCTGATCCACTGGCCCGGCCCGTCACTCGGCTCCCCAAACACCCCCGATCCCCTCCTCCCCTCCACCTGCTCCAGGCCGCACCCCCTCTTCTTCGTCTGCCTCTGGGTCCCTCCAGAGCAGAGCGTGGACAGGATCCGGAGCAGGTGTGGCCCGGGAGGTGATCTCGGGAACGGGCAGGGGCTGACCACCACAGTGGGGGCCAGGAAGCCCCAGATGGAGGTGCCAGAAGATCTGGGCTCCAGGAGGACCTGCCTCACAGATGGTGACATCTCCCTGGTCCTCCCTTGGTGGAAGGGACAGGTGTCTGGTGAGGACACGGATGCCATCCATGAAGGCTCCGCTCTCGTGGCCTCCCCTTCACCGTGGGGCAGGATGTCAGCGTGTGAAGGTGACACTCAGATCTTCAGAGCACCACACTCACCCGGGCCTGCCCCTGAGCTCCTGGCCCTGCAGGGGTTGAAGGGGCACCCCCTTTCTCCACAGAAAAGCCCTCTTCACCATGGCTGATTTTAGGACTGTCAGAAAAAGAGTCCAATGTAGATAAACTTCCTATTTTTCTGTCGCCCTGTTTACTTGGCCACTGGCCGAGAAGATACCAGCACTCCAGGTGCTGGACACCCCCTTACTAGTTTTTCACAAACGTATCCAGTATATACTTTGAAGAAATGTGTAAACAAGGCCTCTGGCCTTGAGCTGGGCTTCACAGGGATGTCTACATTTTTAAGATAAGTTACAAATGGGCTCATGGTAACAGGTGGCAGGGGGAGGAAAGAGAGGGGACAAGAAGCTCTCCCCTTCTCAGGTGTTGTCCTTGAAGGGTTAACTTGCCCAGAACAGTGAAAGAAAAAGCTGCTTTTATGTGAACTTCTGCAGACTGTGAACTTCTGAGCCCCTCCCCTTATATGCTGGGTATAAAACTCTGCAACTCCCTGAACTCGGGGTTCAGGGGATTGATTGATTACAGCAAAAGCTGTGCCCTCTGAACCTGGCTGCAGCCAAACAAAACTGTTTCCTGCTGTCCTCGGTGCCTTGCCTCATCTGTCCCCACAACAGGGTGGTTGCGGGGGCACATAGCACGCTCCTCAGCAGGTCCCTCCAAAGAAGAGCCTGGGTGTTTATTTACTGACTCACATTCCCACAGCAATGGAGGCTTCCAGGGGCCTTCACTCCTGGGCCTTCGGCTCTCCCAGGCTGTCGAGTGCAGGCTGAGTGCAGAGCAGGGGACAGGCAGCCATCGAGGGTCTCCCACCTGACCACCCGACCGCTGCAGCGGAAGTCACCGTGCTGAGGGGCACCAGGGGCACAGGCTGCCCCTCGCCCCCCACGCCCGCCTGTCATGGCCACCAGGGGGGACCACTTAAAACCAAAAGTCCACTGCCCACCTGCCAGGTCCCTGTTGTTCTTGAAATGAAACCTGTGCAGTGGCTGGCCAGCCCCACCCTCAGCCCCCAGCCCCTTCCTTTCCCCCAGGCATCCTGGTCTTGGGGGGCCTCAAATTCTGCAGGCCTGCCGCGGCTTGAGTGTGTCCTCCAAAAGTTCGGGAGTTGGAAACCTTATCCCCAGACTCCTATTGGGATGGTTCTGGGGGGCAGGGATTTCAGGAGGCAACTGGGGTTAGATGAGGCTGTGGGATGAGATGAGACCTGAGCACGCTGGCTCTGTCTTGCTGTCCGAGGCCTTAACCAGGCTCTCATGCAGCACAAGGCCCTCGCCAGACGCTAGCACCACGCTCCTGGACTTCCCAGTCTCTGGATCTTCTGAGCCAAAGAAACTTCTCTTCTTTATAAATTATCCAGCCTCTGGCATCCAGATACAGTAGCAGAAAACAGACCAAGGCCAGACTTTGTGCTTGCTGGCCCCTCCCTGCGCCCGTCTTCCTCACGATCTCCATGTGGCTGGCTCCTTGTGGTCATTCAAGCAGGAACTTACATGTCACTTCCTTAGGGAGACCTTCCCTGACCACCGGATGGAAAGCAGCCCCTCCCTTCTTTCTTTTCCTCTCCTCGGGGCCCCCATCTCTCATGGAGTTACTTGTTTACCTGTTTATTACCTTTCTCTTCCACCAGGAGTCAACATCACTGTGTGTCCCCAGGGTCCAGTCCAGTGCCTGGGATACAGCAGATGCTCCATAAAAACCTTGAATGGATGGATGGATGGAGTGGGTCAGATTCTCCCAGAAGCAAGCAGAGCCTGGGCGGGGTTCCTGTGCACCTGGGAGTCTAGCCGATGCTCTCAGGTGAGCCCTGGGCAAGAGAGAGGGAAGCAGATTAGGGCAGGAAGAAAAGCTAGATGAATCAGTGTGGCCTAGCCTCAGCCCTACCCCACCGGCGGCCCCGGAGCAGAGCGTGCCACCTTCAGGCACGGGCACAGCTGTGGTGCTCATGTAGCAACCCGTCCAGGTGAGCCTGCCTCTGCCTGGTGCAGGCCAGGGGGACACAGGCAGCGGGCACTGCTGGAAACTGGGAGAGAGATGAGGCCTGTTGAGGGGGCCCCAGCAGAGGTCCCCCAGGGAAGGGAGGCCTCCCTTGCTGACAGCCACCAGGGCTGGGAACTTTGCAGCCTTGGTATCTCCAGGAGCATAAAACCCAGCGAGTAGCAAGTCTGACTTTTGAGCCAGCTCTCCGCCCAGATCCCTTCCTAGAGCTGCCCTGCATTCTGCATGCTGCCTCCTGAGCCCTTTCTCCCCGTGTGTTCTCCCTGGTTAAAAGAACCATGGGTGAGCGTTCTCCCCCAGACGACCCTTCCGGGTCCCCCAGCAATCTGCGGGGCTGTGATCACAGCAGTGGGGGCTGTCCCAGCAGCTCCCCACTGGCTGAGGGCCGCTTCCCTCTAGCATCAGTCCAGTTCTGCCAGTTCCTGACAGAGGAGGACCCAGAGGCAGCGTTGTCCTGGTCAGAGCCCCAAGGAGCCACCGGAAGCTGCACAGCCTCCGCCCACCTCCAGGGTGCACCCAGAAGCCGCCAGAGAGCAGGCCCTGTGAACTCAGCACTGACTGGCCCCAGCCCACTGACCCTGCGCCTCCCTTAGCCCCGCAGCTATTGATGGTCAGCGCGCTCTCTGTCGGTTCTTTTAATTGAAAAATATAAAGAAAACACCTGTTGATTCCGTGTGACCGATAAGCTCCCCACTCCTGGGCCTTTTTAATCAGGAGCCTGGGCCTGCCGAGAAGCCTGGGGGTGCGGGAAGGAACAGAGCCAAGCCAGGGGAGCCCGGCACCCAGCATGGAGACGAGAGCAGTTTAGGAGGCTTACCTTTGCTAAGAAGTTTGCCTAATTCCTGAAGCATATCATTATCCCTAACATTTACACAACACTCTGTGTTTACAAAGCAATTTACCTTTGCAAAGCCCTTCCACATTTATTGTCTCATCTGATCCAGTTGTTTACCACAGAGGACAACCGGCCCAGGGCTGCTTTCTCCACTCTGCACCCAGGAAGCGAAGTCTTGCTCCCTATGGTCCTGGGGGTAGTCTGGACAAAGATTGCCACCCATTTTATAGATGAGGATATTGAGGTTCAGAGACATTAAAGCTTTCCCAAGGCCACACAGCAAATGGATAGTCAGAAATTGTTCTATGTGAGTCCTCTGAACTGCTCCAGATGTTCTGCTCCCTCGAAATGAGATTCTCTTGGTTGTTAAGATATGAAGATTCGGCCAGGTACAGTGTCACACGCCTATAGTCCCAGTGACTTGGGAGGCTGAGGCAGGAAGATCATGAGTTCAAAACCAGCCTCAGCAAAAGCGAGATGCTAAGCAACTCAGTGAGACCCTGTCTCTAAATAAAATACAAAATCAGGCTGGGAAGTGGCTCAGTGGTTGAGAGCCCCTGAGTTCAATCCCTGATACCAAAAAAAAAAAAAAAAAAGACATAAAGTTTGCCTGTTGGGCTCCTGTTCAATGGGTCATAATCAGATTTCAAGAAAAACTTCCTAAGAAAAAGGGTGACCGAGTATTGTAATGAGCCTAACCAAATGATGTCTCCTTCCATGGAGAATGTTTGTCTCGGGCTTGGGCCTGATAGCAGAGGGATGGACCAGATGACCTCTCTAAGCCCCTTCCAGCACCAGGACTGATTCCCAGGGTGCCAGGAGGATGGATGCCCATCAGCCTAAATGGCAGCAGGCCAGCCTACTTGTCTTCCCCTCGGCACGCACCAAGACATGAGTCATAGAAGGTGCCGGAAAATTCATTGCATTATCAATATTTAATATCTCCAGGGAGGTGACATCAGCAAAATTGCCTGGCCTGGCAGAGCCATCTAGGTGGACAGGGGGACAGGCCCTTCATCTCTGGAAGCCCCATCCTCCCCACATGGGGAACAGATGGAATTTATGGGCTCCTGGGAGAGGCTGAGCTTCTTGTAGGGTGCCATGTTCTTTGAGCATCTCGTGCGCTGGCCTGGGGACCTGCTGCCCGTGACCGCTTCCCAGGGTCAGCTATCCAGCAGGGAGGGGGCCAGGTTTCCAAAATGTCCGTGGAGTATGGGGGGCTTGGCCAGGTTGGGTGGTAACCTGAGCTGGGGTCCCAGGCCACACGGCTGTCCCAAGCCATATAGAAGCACCAAGGGCTCTCAAGTCACCAAAGCCTGAGGAACACTTGGCAGGCAGCAGGAAGTCCTAGACAAGGTGGGGGCAGTGCCCCAGAGCCACCCTCACTCCAGCCCTGCCGGGCCGCGGGCTCCTCACCCTCAGGCAAAGGAGGGGGACTCTCTTGGCCCCGGGTTCCCTCCTGGCAAAACAGGTCGTGATCTCTGCTTCACAGACTTGTGAGAAAGAAAGGAGGCTTCCTTCGCTTGATAGTGCCCAGCTCTGAGCTGCCCAGGTCAGCGGCAATCCACCTGTGCTCCTGAAACAGACGGAATGAGGGGGCACCCCCCAGATTAGGAAGACACAGACCTAACCCCGCGAAGTCCTGGATCCTACTGAGGCGATAAAGGAGTCGAACCCCGTGGAGTCCCAGGAAGGAAGCTAAGGGCTGGGAACCTCCCCTCAGCAGGTGCCAAAGAAGCTGGGGCAAGCCTGCCCTCTGCCTCGGCCGCACGCTGTGGCCACCTGGCTCTGCGCAGGGCATGTCACCTGCGTTGGCTCCACTCCCCACCTTTTCTGCTCACCTCAGGGATTACGGGGGTGGGGACTTCTAAAACCATGAGTTCCTCCAGCTTCGTCAAAGCTGGCTTTAATGCGACCTGTTTCCCTGCCAATGTGACCCTGAGAGTTCCTGGAACAGTGAGCACTAGGGCCAGCCCCTTTGCTCCCTGGGCAGAACCTCACAGTCCACTCTGGAGGACCTGCCCTGGGGGGGAGCAGGGGAGGACCCAAGGCAGGATGGGGGCGCTGGGGCTGAGGAGAAAGGGAAGCACTGGGAGGGAGCCTGGGTGCGGCTCGGGCTCCCCGCGGCCCCTCTGCTGGTCCCCATCATCTCCAGCTGGAGAGCCGGGCTCAGAGAGGCTGAGTTCTGTGTCCTTGCTGGTACATGGTGGGGCCCAGATCTGAACCTGTGACTGGTTGGCGTTTTGTGCCCTTAAACTGCCCGAATCTAGGTAAGATGGGAAACCGAGGCAGGACAGGGGCCGTTCTGAAGCTGTGCAGGCTGGCCCCAGGGAACGTCTCAGAGCTGGTCAGCCCTAGAGGGGACTCTTCTCTTAGGAGCCCTGGTCCTCCTGGGGTGGAGGACTCCCCGGAGTCTGACAGTGTATCATGTTCCTCCACCAGGTGCAAAGTCTCCTCTGGCCCTGTTATGGTTTAGATATGAGGTGTCCCCCAAAAGCTCATGGGTGAGATGGTGCAAGAAAGTTCAGAGGAGAAACGGTTGAGCCTTAACCCAATCAATGGATTAATCACCTGATGGGATTACTTGAGTGGTGGCTGAGGGTGGGTAGGGTGTGGCTGGGGGAGGTGGGCATTGGGGCGTGGTTTGGGGGGATATATTTGTATCTGGAGAATGGAGTCTCTCTCTGCTTCCTGATCACCATGTGAGCTGCTTCCCCTCACCACACTCTTCCGCCATGATGTCCTGCCTCACCTCCAGCCCCGAGGAATGGAGCCGGCTGCCTAGGGACTGAGACCTCTGAAACCGCAAGCCTCCAAATAAACTTTTCTTCCTTTAAAGTTGTTCTTTTCAGGTCTTTTAATCACAGCAGTGAAAAAGCTGACTAAAACAAGCCCTTGGACTCTACCTGCCCAACACCATGGTGCTATGAGATCTGGAGGTCAGGAAGTCCCGAGGTACCCAGGAAGTGGCTCCGTCCTCCCATGGAGGCATCGAAAAGACCATTCTCAGATGCTGCTTCAACAGCAGGAAGAACCCCAGCTTGGTCCTGGTGGACTGCCTGCCTCTCAAGTTGCTTCTGCTCTCGGGCCTCAGTTTCCCCATCTCTAAGGAAAAGTGCTGGGCTGGATTCTCTCTCCACGCTCCTGGTGCCAAGCTTTCCTGGAGGGCACAGGGTGCTCTTTGCCCACAGGAGCTGCATCCAGCAGCAGAGACTCTCAAATAAACCAGCAGTGAGAAGGCTGCCTGTGACAAGCGAGAAAGTGCCCCCAGGGTCATCGAGATGAGGCGTCCCCCCCCCCCCCCCCCCCGCAGGACCTGCTAGAGAAGAGGTGGGGATTTGGGCCAGAAGGGGAGGTGCAGGGGCAGGAGAAGGGGTGAGCCCTACGGTGAGCAGATCCGTGAGCTGGGAGTGGTCAGAAGTGGAGCTCAATGCCAAGAAGCAGACCAGGGGCTTGAGGTCAGTTCTGGAGGAAGGGCCAGGGCGGCCCAAACCCATCGCCCTTGAGGCCAAGGTGGGAGAGCGGACAAGTGGTTCCAGTTGCGCAGAGGGGCTGTGTGCTCACTTCCTGCAGGAACAATTTCAACTCTCCATCAGCAGAAACGCCTGCCCACGCAGTTCTGGAGGCCAGGAGTGCGACCCGGAGCAGCAGGGCAGTGCTCCCTCCCAGGCTCTGGGGGACCCCCGGCCCCACAAGCTCGTGGTGGTTGCTGACGATCTTTATGGGTCCTTGGCTCGTAGACACCTCACTGGCAGAGAGACTGGCCTTCTCAGAGGCCACCTGGCTGCATATCTTCTCTGAGCAGAGAGTGACCTGAGAGGCCACCCTACACCAGGCTCTGGGGCTCAGCAACTGGGTGGGGTGAGGTTCTGGTCTTTGTGGGCATGCTGGAGCCCTCTTTGAACCCCACACTTTTCTGTCTTGCTGAGAGCCATAGCCGGAATGACGCATGGCATTGTTGCTAGAATGGAGTGGTTGAGAGGTGACGCCAGCAAGCCATTGAGATGATGATGGTTATGTTAAGCTGTGTATTCAATTGTATATTAGACCCCTGCTGTCCACCTCAGGCCCACCGGCTACTTTGGAGTTCTCACAGGGATTCCTGGGGAGTTCGCAGTTGGTTGGGGAAGTGCCGGAGGAGGGATTTCCGGTTGGTGGGTGGTGCGTCCAGGGGGAAGGCCGTCTGCGTGGTGTTCGAGGGAGTTCGGAAATAAAGTATGTTCCTGCTTGAGTGGCTTGTGATTTGTGCCCAGCCAGACTGGGGCACTGTCTGCTTGGCCCGTTGACCAGATTCCTTTCATTGACCAGAAGCCACCTTGCTCAAAGTGGGTCCCAGGGCTCCGAGTCAGCTCCAGAGAGTGACCCCAGGAAGAAAGGGGACAAAGGGTCTGCGTGCAGGCCGCCTGCTGCTAGAGGAACTGGAACTCTGCTTGGAATCTTCCAGAAGACCGGGTAGAAACCTCTCCTCTTGAGGGTAAGAAGCCTGGGCTTTTGCCCACCTGTTCTCATTCCTCTTTGCTTGAAGGTTACCAATGTCCCGGGACATCTGTCCGCCCCTGTGGATGGCCAACCAAGAGCCCTGAGGATTTCCCTTAGAAAATAACCATCCCCCAGGGTGGCAGGTGACAGGGAAAGGACCAAGAGGAGCCCTCCAACAGTCCATCTGTCCCCATCTGCTCCCTGGCCATGTGTAAATACCTGTGTGTAGCTTACACACATACGTTGGAGCACGCACATCCACCCTCCTCCCTCCTCTGCCCCTGCGGTCCTCTCTGCTCCTGACTCCCTGTTCACCCCCGGCCCAGGGAGGCAGGGGACATGGACGTCCACCTCCCAGTATGATCCATCCCAATGGGAGGGAGCCTGGACCCCAGGGGCCACCTGCACCCCAACCCTGTCACTTGGCCGTCGGGTAGCAGAGCCTGTCTCCTGCCAACCCGTCAGCTGCGATCTCGGGCTTGGAAGCTGGAGACTTCTCAGGCAGACAAAGGGGCTGCGAGCCGGGGGAGCCCTGGGGGTGCCAGTCCAGGTGTGTAGCGATTATCTCAAAGGCCCAATCAAGGTGCCTTGTCCCCAGCTCAGCTAGTGAATGACGACCGCCCGCCCCTCCCACCACTTAGCCACACACTGGCTCCTGGGACCCTGGCAGACACCTGCTAGGCCGTGACCCCCTTCCCTCCCCTGCCGGGCCTCCTTTTGTACTGTCACAAAGAGGAAAGAAAGCCCAGGCCCGCCTGGTGAGGGGAAGGCCCAAGGCTCCCCATTTCTCAGCTGTGACGCGGCTCCCCCAGGTAGGGTCGGGGTAGACTGAGACTGCCTGTGAGTGCCAGGTGTGGGTTTGGAGCAGGGTGCCCACAGAGAGAGTGACAGATGACGGCAGCCAGGGTGGGCGGCAGGATGACAGAGGACCCATCCTGGCAGCTGCCCCGTGGGGCTTCCTGGGTGCAAGCGCGCACAAGCAGGGCCGAGCCGCTGGCTGAGCTGGTGCAGGGCCCTGCCCACCAAGCGCCCCGTAGCATCTCCTCTGTCCCCAAGCCTCCTGTGGGAAGCAGGGCCAGACCTTCCACAGTCTCACCTTCTACAGAAGCAGCCGGCAGGGGTTGTGGGGGCAAAGCTCCGAGGAGTGATGGAGCCAGCCACGCTCACCACGTGGACCTGCATCCAGTCCAGACCAGGCCGGACACCTGCGTGGACACTGTCTTGGTGTTGGGGCTCATGGTGTGATCGGGAGGGGATAGTTATGAGGAGCTACAGTGGACTGGCCCAGGCCTGTGCCAGTGGCAACCAAGCCCCACCCCCTTGTCCTCCCCCTCCCCCCTTCCCCCTCCCCAGCTGTTTCTAACCTCTGCACAGCAGGGCCACTAACTCTGCCCCCCTGGAGGCCAGGGAGAGGGAAAGGGACAATGCAGAGAGCACACTTAGAGACCACAGCAAGCAGAGAGGCACCCAGTGTCCCTGGTCGGAGGTGGTAATGCTAGAGAGCAGCCTGTGCGGCTCCTCAGCGTCCAGGCCGTTAAGATGAGCCATGGCTTCCCCAGGACCATCCTTCAGAGTCGGGGGTCCTGGCGAGGGGAGGGACGCATTCCTCACAGCTAAGAAAGACGCATTGCTCTGCACCAGCCCTCGGCCCGTATTGAACCTCCCATCACTCCCCTCTTAATGGATGGCTTTTTAAGGGTTTAATTAACTTCTTTGCACCCCTGGGCGGGCGGCCCGGCCCCCACCACTGGGCAAGGCCTGAGTCAGCCACCATGAGGGTTTCTGATGGCCTTCAGGGGAGGCCAGTCTGAAGTAAGGGGACAGTGGGCAGGCCGGGGGTCTGTGTCCCGGTGGGGCCTTGACCAACCCATTCATAGTTGGGGTGGGGACACTGCGGCCTGGAGGCAGAGAGCGCCGTGAGCCACTCACTGAAGGCTACACTGGAACTACACAGCTTGGCTGGCCCGGAATCCAAGCCTCCAGCCCACAGAAGGACCATCTGTGGATTCAGCCCTATCCTCCCCTCCAGGGCCAGTGTAAGCATGTGACACAGGGTGATTCTGTCATCACTGGGTCATCTGGAGCAAGACCCACAGCAACACCCGCCTGAGTCCCTTCGAATCCCCCTCCTCTCGTTGCGAGGTCCTATCAGCCCTTCCCAAGTGTCCGACTGTCTCAGCCCTTCACTTCCGACTTCCAGGAACCCGGATCCTGGCACCACGTGCTCCCCCTCGGGTTTTAGATGAGAAAATTGAGGTCCAGAGAGCTCACATGACTCCCAGAGGCCACTGGCTCTCCTGCCTGTCTAGAGAGGAGCTCTCCAACAGGCCCAACCCTTCACTGCAGGGGAAACCGAGGCCTTCCCCCCACCCGCCCCTCCATTCCAAAGTGGATTCAAACTAAGGCTCCTGTGGAGGTCCTGTCCGCCACCCCGGAGCCCCTCGTCTCTGCTTCATTCCAGGACACACAGCCCAGCTTGACCCCGCCCCGTCGTGGGGCCAGGCTCCAGGTTCAAGGGCCACACCCAGTAGCCCCTTTGAGCAAAGGGGTTCAACTCAGACCACATTCGGGGTCCGACCAACCCAGGCTGACTCCCGCTCTGCCGTCGCAGGCTGTCGTCCTTGGCAAAGCTGTCCCCCTCCCACAGCCTCCATGTCGTCATCGGACAAGTAAAGATGTGCCTCATAGGACATTTGTGAGAATTAAGTAGGGGCGCCAAGCACTTAGTCCAGCGTCTGGCACATCACAGAAAGCACTTAATAACCGTATCACGGGGACCGGGGCTCCACCTGGCCAGGACCCCCCGCTCCCTCCTGCCCCTGGTACTGCAGTTGCCCCCACCCACCCAGAGGGCTTGTCCAGCGCCTTCCCCAATTAGGATGGGGACAAAGAAGCTCTGAGGACATTAGATGCCAGAACAGAGTCCTTCCCCACCCAAGGGGAGCTCGGGGCCGCCTCCCGGGCTGCAGGCTAATTAATTGAGCCGGCTGACAGCAGAAGGGGCTGTGCCTTTTGCCGGCAGCCCAGAGCAATGATGGAATAATGGGCTCTAATGCACTGGTCTCCTCGGGGACCTGTCTTTCATCCCCAACAAAACTAATTAATGATAGCAATAAATACACCAAGCCCGCCCGCCCTGCCCGGAGCGGCCAGGGTTCTTGGAAGCAAGCCTATTGCTGGCGGGGCCAGGGAGCCCTGTGGCCCAGGGGCTTGTGTGGGAGCGGTGAGGAGGGTGGGGAGGGTGAGGACACTGTGATGTCATGTGCGGTGACGCTGGAGGAACCAGGCCCAAGAGGTCCACTTGATCCCGGCTGAAAACTTGGGAGCTCTGAGTTCCAATACTAGGCAAGCCACCCCCTTCCAGGTGACCTTGCCAGGTCCTTCTAGATCCCTGGGCTTGGAGATGTGAACCCCACTGAGAAGATGTGTGTGGCCTGTAGGGGGGGTCACATTTCCTCTTAGGACTTAGAAATGATGGGCACATCACAGGAAGGATGTCCCCCCCCCCCCCCCAGGGCCTCAGGTCAGTTAACACTGTCATGCAAAAATTGCTGGCTCTCAACTGTAGCACACATCAGAATCCCCCAGGGGCCTTGAGAAAACTCAAGCTGTGGATTCTGCCTCCAAAGAGCCCGAGAATCTGCACTGGGGAGAGAATAGGCCTTCCTAACAAGTTTCTGGGGGTGCAGAGGCTGTGGGGGGAAGCCCCCTGAGAACCACTGCTCTAGTCTGAGGGTCAGAGACAGGTTCTCAGGCTGTCTCACTTCCAGCTGGTGTGGGGTCCCCGGCTCCCTTCTCTGGGACTCAGTTTCTCCATCTCTAACATGGAGTGTGCATGTGAGGTGATGGATAGCAGGCAGGACTCCGTGACTGGACCTCTGCTCTGCCCTTTTGAGGTAGCTCGGATCTCCTGTGTGGCATGTGACACCACACAACCCCAGTCAGTGTAGGAATCCTCGCCCCACAGTCTGTCCTTACCTGGTGGTCCCCAGCTCTTCTCGCACACCTCCACTAACAGAGAGCTCACTCCCTCTCAGGACAGGTGCCCCATCCCAAGATCATAAGGAGTCTCTTTTCAGGGACGTTGTTCATATTTAATGCAAGTTCAAAATCTACCACGTCATGACATTCTCCCTTGGCCACCCCACCTTGGGCCTCAGTTTTAGTTGTGGCACCGTAACACCTGGATAGGAGAATGGTCTCCACCACCCACTGCTGTGGAGGCTTGGGGAATCCGCCTGTGCCTCTGAGCTCCTGTTCCTCTCTGGGCTGTGCAGAAATGAGATAAAGAGGTGGAAATGGAGAGTGCAGCATGACCAGGAGGGATTCGATCATGGGGCCCCTTCCTGGGTGCAGTCAGGCAGGAGCCCCATTCCCACCCAGGCCGCTGCTCTTCCCAGGGCCTCCGATGCAAGTGAGGGTGCACTGCAGCCTCCCTGGGCACCAGGCAGCCTTGAACCTAAGACTAGTTGGAGCTTGTGTCCTCCCCTTAGGGCCTGAGGCCAGTGCTCCTGAGTGGTTCTGCTGAACTCTTCCACAGGGAGTGCTGAGCAAGGCCAGAGGCCTGAGTGTCCTGAGACTCAGTGTCCACACCTCAGTGGCACGGGTCCTGGCTTTGGCATATCTGGGCAGCAGTGTAGCCTGCTCACGAATGTCGGAGTCCAGCACCAGGTCCCACAGAGCCCCACCTCCTCCGTGTAAAGCAGGGTCCCAGGAGCAGGTAACAGATGCCAACACTGAGCAGAAACAGGACCTATCAAATGAATACCAGGGCCTCCCAAATCAATGGGAAGGGCTGGAAATCACAGCCCCAGACCACAGGGGAACTAGCTCTCCAGGTCATTTCTGCCTGTTCTAGGGAGGACCTGGGGCTCAGAGGCACAACTGGCTTTCCCAAGGTCCCACAACAATGGGTGGTGGAGACCATTCTCCTATGCAGGTGTTACTGTGTCAAAGCTGAGACCCACAGTGGAGGTGGCCAAGGGAGTAGATCACTGAGCACAGGCGGGCACGCGCCGCTCAGCCTGGAGGGCCGGGGACTGCCCCTGGCTGTCCACTGCAGAGTGGAGGGGTCCTGCTATGGGCAGCAGGCTAACTGGGCACCTCAGAGCAGGGTCTGTGCCTGAGCCGCAAGGGAGGCTGGGAGAGCGAGGAGCTGGGATTTTTGACTTCTCCAGCAGTGGGTAGGACTGAAAATGCCCTCCAAATACAGAAGGAGGGTTCAGATCTGGGACAGGAAAACACACTAGTGGCCACTTCTATTCAAGGCAATCTACCTTTGGCAAGCGTCCATGCAGAAAGACCACAGGCAGGCCAGGATAAAAATAACGCTCACCCTGGGCACTCGCTCCGCGCCAGCCTCTCTTCCGAGCCGCTCAGCACCCTCACCAGGGAGGTGCTTTATCACGATGATCATCCTGTTTTGCCAACAGGAACATTGAGGACTGGGGAGGTTGCCCGCAGTCAGGAAGCGAGCAAGAGGCAGACGGTGCTGGTCGGCTCTCTATCACCATAACAGACGCTGGGGACCAGGCTCTGGAAGAGAAAGGACGGATTCCGCCTCATGGTCTGGGGAGTTTCAGCGCGTGGTCTGTCACCCGTGGCTTTGGGCCTGTGGAAAGGCCACACGTCACGGAGGAAGCCTGTGGGGAGGGCAAAGTGCTCACCTCATGGCCACGGAGAGGAAAAGAAAAGGAGACCAGGATTCTACGACCCTCAAGAGCACACCCCCAGTGACCTGAAGATCTCCAGCTAGGCCCACCTCTTTTCATTTATTTTTTTTCTTTTTTGTGTACTGGGGATTGGACCCAGGGAAGCTTAACTACTGAGCCACATTTCCAGTCCTTTTAATTTTTTTTTTTGTTTGTTTGTTTAGAGACAGGGTTTCACTATGTTGCTTGCTAAGATGCTGAGGCTGGCCTTGAACTTGCAATCCTCCTGCCTCAGCCTCCAGAGTCTTAAAGTTTTCACCACCTCCCAGCAATACCAAGCTGGAGATTAAGCCTTTAACCCATGGGTCTATAGGGACATTCCAAACCCCAGTCATAGCTGAGACCTGGGCTTGAACTCAGCTGTCTGTCTCTTGGGCCTGCAGTCCTGGGGGCTCCCTGCTCTTCTTCCTCTATCTTAAGCAAAGATGGCTCAGCTGCTGTCCGTAGAGTGTGGAGGACGTAGACTTCTGGAATATGAAGCTGTTAGCACCAAGAACCAGAACCAGTCCTTGGGTGTGGTGGGTGTCAGCCATTATCCTGGGGACATGAGGGAGGGGCAGGAGATGGCTGTGAAGGGTGCTCGAGGGCAGTCCTGGCTCAGGGTCTGGCCTGACCTCAGATACTTGTCCCTGACGAGGATGCTGAGGGTGGCAGCAGCTGGCAACACTGCCAGCCCCCTGACAGGGACCCCAGGAGGCAGGTCCAAACCAGCTCCGGCCAGCCAAGGCCGACTTCCCCGTAAGCCAGAGGAGTGCTTCTGACATCATGAACCCGTGGGCCGTGGTTAGCCTAGGGTCCTCCTGGGGTTTCTGAATCACTGGACATGAAGTGTCTAGACTTATATATCTGCACTTGAGCCCTGCCCACAAGGCTCACGGGTTTATTCGATGGTCTAGGTAGATCTTGGCATTGGCTCGAGTTTCCCCAGGTGATTTCAACATGCAGTCTGGGTGGAGAACGCCTGGTCCTGGGGTCTGAGTCTCCCTTAGGCGTGGGGAGGTGGCCCCACAGTGGGTGGCTAGATGCCATCATGTGAGCTTCGAGCAGGGGGCTGGGAAACAACCTTCTCTCAACAGAAACACTCCCAAGGCACTCAGTGGTTCAGAACAGCTGGGGGAGAGGCCAAGTGCTCTTGGCAGAGCCAGAGCAGCCAAGAGGAGCCCACCCAGGGGGGACAATTCTGAATCCCACCTCCTGTAGGAAGCCCCTGAGCTGAGGAGGGGTCTTGCCCCTCTGGCTTCCCCAGCCCTGACTGACAGACTGGTGGATAACAAAACAGATGGGAAGCAGCTCTGATTAGAAAACTCCCTGCTCAAAAACCTTGTGAGACTCATGGCCCTCGGGGTAGAGGCCCAGTACCTAAGCCTGGTGCTCAGAGCTCCCATAAGAGCTGGTCACCACCCGCTGTCACCTGCCACTGCCCTTAAAATCTATGGAAAGAGCCCAGCAGCTTTGAGTCTATAGATCCAGATGCCTAGTAGGGTCACGGGGCAAATCCTCATATATATAAGGATATATATGAGGATACGCACCAGGCATAGGTCATGGTGCTGTGCTCAGAAAGTACTTTAGAAAGTGATATCTGCTATCATCATGATTGTCATCATCATCTCCAACATCACTACCACCATCACCATCATCTTCACCACCATTATCTCCTTCACCATCACCATCACCATCATCTCCACCACCATCACCATCATCTTCACCACCATTATCTCCACCACCATCATCTTCACCACCATTATCTCCACCACCACCATTATCTCCACCACCACCACCACCATCACCATCATTACCACCACCACCATCACTGTCATCTCCATCACCATCACCATCATCATCACCACTACCACCATCATCATCATCTTCCTCTTCATCCCACAGGTGCCTTTCCTCCTTCTGGCCTCCCTCTTAGATGGCCCTCCACTCCTTTATCTTGCATAAGGAGGAACAAATGAGCATACATCCTACTCATCCTCCACGCCTGGCTCAATCACAGCCTCCTCGAGGCCCACAGTCAAAGAATGCAAGAAGCCAACCAGTGCCCTTGTCTGCCGTGCATGGGGTGGGGACGTACATGCTCCTGCGTCCTCTCCTCCCCTGGACCAAATTCCCCAGCTTTCTCGTTCACCAGCCCCTGCCTGCACAATACCCTCTTTACCCCCCTCCACCTGCCCCCAGCTTCTCTGAGCAAGTCTTTCCCCTGTGCGTCACCAGGTCCCACTCCTGTCCCTGCCATTAACTGCTCCACGTTGCACCTCCCTTCCCCTCCCCTCCCCATGTAACCACACCTGAGCCCACAGCCATGCCGCAGTTCCTCTCCTGCTCTAGACGGCAGCACAAGCCTAAGGCCACACCTGCAGGTTTGAGTGTAGGTTCTGTCACTTCCTGGGCACATATCTTTGGAGGTGTCACCCTCCCTCTGGGGACATGTATGGTCTCTCCATCCACACAGTGTGGAGGTGCATGGATAGAAGTTTCCTGACTCGAGTGTTCTGGGTCTTGGCCAGGTGGGAGAGGGGTCTGGGCCGTACGTGACTCTCCTCCCCTTCTAAACTCTGAGCTGCGGGTGGTGGACTGAGGGCTCTCTCCATGTGGCTCTGAAGGCAGCAGCAGTGTTTCTCTGTTCTGGGGGCGCGGGCTGAGCTGGGGGCTCGGCAATGCTGCCTTAGCTGAGAGCTCAGAGCTCTTGGCCCCGAGAGCCCGAGGGGAGGGATATTTACAGTTTAATAACTGGCCTATCATCGATTCTCATTTATGTGCCTCCAACGGGGCAGGGCTGTGTTTGTAAATAAGCCTCCGTTTGGCCCCTGGCTCAGCCTGCTGGCCTTGCTGTGAGCAGGAGGTGAGCTGGGTTAATACACTGCCTGCTCTCTGCTTAGCCAAGCCCAGACCTGCCCTCCAGGCCAGCCCCTGGCCCCCAGCCCAGCCCCTCCCCTGAGCTTGACAGTTAGCCAGCCCTTTCCCATCTCTTGTCCCTTTTGACTGTCTGCTTGGAAGTTCAGCAGCCCCACTAACAGAAGACAGCCTGGTGCACAGGGGGCGGGCACTCAACCCCTGAGCTGCACCCGCCCAAGAGCATGTACTCTGAAGTCACACGGCCAGGATCGAGAACAGGCCACCTTTGAGTGGCTCTCTTAGTTAGCTAGTTCGTGTAACAAACCATCCCAAAATGTGGTAGCTTAAGATTGTAACTACGGCCAGGGGCGGTGGTGCACACCTATAATCCCAGAAGCTCGGGAGGCTGAGGCAGGAGGATCCTGAGTTCAAAGCCAGCCTCAGCAACTTAGTGAGGCCCTGAGCAACTCAGTGAGACCCTGTCTCTAAATAAAATATTAAAAAAAAAAAAAGGCTGGGGATGTGGCTCAGAGGTTAAGTACCCCTGGGTTCAACCCCAGTACCAAATATATATATATATATATATATATATATATATATATATATATATATATATATATATATATATCTGACTTCTTGGGAGTCTACGGGAGCTGGGAGTCTGGCCGGTCAGAACCAGGCTCAGAGGACTGAGTCGCGCTGCTGTGGTGAGTTGAGGGCCAGCTGGCCCTGGCTGCTGGGGGAAGGCCTTGGCTGGGACAGACAGGTTCTGCCCCATATGTCTCTTGTATTTACCTAGCAGACTGGTCAGGGCTTGTCACCGTGGTGGCCAGAGTCCAAGAGAGGAAGTAGAAACACCCATCCCCTTTACAAGGCTCGGCTTAGATGGAATTGGCTCCCATCACTGGCCAAAGCAAGTGAGGCTTGGAGGGCAACAGCCAGAGATAAGCAAGGCGTGACAAATCCAGGGCACTGGTGCGGTCCTTCTCCCACCCTGACCCAAGGGTATGGCACCAGTCCCTGTTTCCCCGCACTCTGCCTTTCCCTTTAAGAGGCGGTCCCCCCATGGGGTGCTCACGGCCTGGCTGCAGGAGGGGTCTGCTCCAATGGGCCTGGACGCAGAGAAGATAGCAGCCAGCTCCCTTCCAGCTCCACAAGTCCAGGTGCTTGAAGAAGAGTGCCACTAACTGCAGGCCAAGGCCAAGGCCAGTGCTACCCTCTGGCCCAGCCAGCGCCTCTCTCTAAAGCAAGTCCAGGAGAGAGCAAAGAGCCGGAGAGACCTCCCCCAAGCTCCATGAACATGAAGGGGATTGTGAGGCTGGGAGCAGAGAGCCCCCTCGCAGCCCCAGAGACGCAGCCAGGTAAAGAGAAGCAGGTGGGCCCCAGAGCCAACACACCTGAGTTGAATCCACCTCAGGCAAACGCTGTCTCTTGAGCCCACGTGCAAAGGGGACAATACCTCCAGGATGATTGGGGGTTCAATACGATCACATGATGAACTTCCCGGATGAAAGGTGGACAGCGACTGTATTTTCCCCTTTCCTTTTTGAGTCTTGGTGGGTCACAAGAGCTGACATGAAATCCATGTCCCCTGTGCTGACCTTATGTACACCCTCCCAGCTCTGCTTGTCCAGAGCAGGCAGCTCAGACTGCCAGGTCTGGGTGGGTGGGCCTGGGGGCCCCTGAGGGAGGGGCGTGGCCAGGCCAGCGAGGGCCTCCCAGGACTTGCTCCACCACACTCCCATCCGGTGACAGCATCAGGGGGTGACCAAGGCTGACTGGAACAATCCATCAACGTCGGCCCCCTCCTCCAGTTCCGGCTCCGGGAAGCACCCCTTCTCTGTGGCAGGAACCTCCTGAATGAGAGGGAGGGAGGGAGGGCTATTGATGGCCTTGCCTACTTCCCGGAGCCCTGGGGGCTGGATAATAATAGTAGCAGCACCTTGCCTTCCAACAGCCAGAGCCCTCCCCAAGCAGGCTGGCTCTTGAGGGACTTCTCAGCTCAGAGGCCACCTGTTCTGGGCCACCTGGCTGGCAGGCGCCTGTCCCGACCACCGCCCCTGACTGACCGGCAGCCCCCGGGTTGGCTGGCTGGCCATCTCAGTGACCGGCTGACACGGGGAGGTCGGATTGAAGCACAGAGTGACGGACTGACAGCTGGGCGCTGACCCGGCAACTGGCCAGCCAATCATCTGGCTGATGATTGATGTGACATCCGACAGAGAGTCATGGGTTGTCTGTCTAAAAATTGTCACCGACTGACTGACTCACTAGTTCCTGGCCACCTGTTTCATCATAGACTCTCCCCGATAGTCTGGCTGACTCCCCACCAGCAGGCAGGATGATTGACCAGCTGACCGACTGACCGGCTGAGTGCAGGCACCGACAGGCCTTCCACGAACCCTCTAGCAGCGACTGTCAGCCAGTGGGGTTGGTCCTACCCGCTGCCTGACAGCGACAGGCCACTGACCACCATACTAAGAAGCCAGTCCACCTGCAGCCTAGCAGACAGGCCTGCTCGGTGACAGCCACAGCACCTCGCTGGCTGAGGGACGGACCCGCTGCTTAGCTGCCAGCGCTGCCGCCCACCTGATGCAGCCACTGACAGGTGGCTGACGACGGACCAACCCCGTGGCTGCCGCCTGCTGTGCCCACTGACAGCTCCATCGGCAGCCTCCGGAGCGGCTTCCAGAAGAAAGTATTTTTAGGAGTCCTTTCTGCTTCCCCTCTCTTTCCCTTCCCTGACCTCGTAGCTCTCAGCTCGGCTTGTCCACGTCACACACTTTTTATCTTCATCCTGTGTGTGCGCATGCGCACGTGCCCGTGTGACAAACGCAGAGGAAAGCTCTAAGAATGAAAACGAAGTGGACACCTGTGCGTCCCCATCCAGATCCAGAGCAGGGACAGTGACTGCCACCGATGCCCAGTACAGCCACGTGGGGAGTCTTCCCCACACGCTGTGCCCAGCTCCACCCCAGGGGTGCTCACAGAACCAGAGTTGTGGGGAAGAGGGGGACCTGGGGGTGTTTGAAGCTCCAGAGTGATTCTAATCCATGATCAGGGACAGAGGTGACCCTGGCTAGACCATCACCGTGTCCTGGCTTAGCCTTGCAGTTTGCAGTATGTTCTGAGCCCTCAGTACCCGCCCCACTTGGAAGCTTGTAGAAAGCACAGAATTTCAGCCCAACCAAGACCCACTGCATGGTAACCAGACCCCGGGGTGACCCATCCGTGTGTTAGTGCTTGATCCACGTGGCTTTGGATGGTCCCTGACTTCTCCTCCCCAACTGCCCTCCCTCCTCCCCTGCAGAGGCAATCACTGCCTCCTGCTTGGCTGGACATCCCCCTTGCTTCTTTACAGTTCCACGTGCAAGTGTGGACCCCAAACCATGCATTTATCTGCTTTGGTTCTCGACGCCGATGACACCTCTCTGCAGACACCCTTCTCCAATACATTTTTGGCCCTGCATTATATTCTCTAGATGCTTCCATGTGTAACTGTAGCATTTTCATTTTTCCCTGCTGAATAGTATTCCTGTGTGTGGACTGGCCACTATTTATCCACTCTGAAAACAGAATGGGCTGTTTCCAATGGTTGTAATTAAAAGCTGTTTTTGCTGCTACACGGACTCTTACACATTTCTGTGAGTGCCCCTGTGCAAGGGTTCCTCTCTGGGATGAGTAGCTATTAGGCATGTATATATAGCAAAATGTCCCTGTGCACACATCTAATGCCTTGCTCCTCTTCCCCTGTAGTGACATGGCTTCAGCCCCTCCTGACACGCCTCCCAGTGGGAGATGTGCATCTTCAGAGAAGGGAGTGATCCACTCAGGAGCCTAGGAAGGTGTCACAGACAAAGCAAACCCTGAGTGTGTCCATTTCCTGTGGTTGCTGTAAGGAATGACCACAGATTCAGTGGCTTAAAACAAGAGAAATTCATGCATCGTTCTGGAGACCGGAAGTCAGGACCCAAGGTACTACAGGACTGTGCTTCCTCCAGGGTCTCTGGAAGACCCTGTCCCTTGCCTCTTCCAGCTTCCGCGGTGACGCACCACATCTTGGTTGTAGCTGCAGTCCCGACCTCTGAGGTCATACTGCTTCCTCCTCTCTGTCCAATATACCGTAGCCTTGCTCTTGGAAGGACACTTGTCACTGGACCCGTGGCCCACCCAGATAACCCCAGAAGGCAGCCTCATCCCAAGATCCTTAATTACATCTGTAAAGATCTTTTTCCAATTCAGGCCACATTCACAGTTCCAGGGTGGGGTGTAGAAATATCTCTTGGGGGGCCACCATTCTGCCACTACCCTGGGGACGATAGGCCAAATAGAAGTGGGGTAGGCACCCAGTAGGAAGGAGCCATGTGCACAGGCTCCATCAGACGTGTGGGGAGAGGGTGAGTCCAGAGAGGCAGAGGCCCCGTTGACCAGGTGTAGACATTGGCCATTTCTTCTCCAAGCAACAGGGAGCTCAGCTGGGTTTCCAACATGGCGAGGCACCTTCAGGTCATGTTTTGGTGGTCATGTGGGGGTGGGCCTCAGGCCAGGGCCAGGGAGAGATAGTGAGGACCAACCTGGCAGTGGTCAAGAGGTGCAAGAAGACGCCCAAGAGCTCTTCCAGAGCAGAACTGGCTAAGGAGGAGACAGGCAGGAGCCCAGGTGGACTCCAGTTTTCTGACTTAGGGGACAGGAAGGATGAGGAACATGGGAAAAGGGCGGGTGATCCCAAGGAAAGAAGAGAGACCCGTTTAGGTGGACCCGTTTTGTGGTTCTTGGTGAAAATTCCCAGCACAACTGTCCAGCCCTGGGGTCTGCAGTATGTGATTAGAGAGTTTCAGGGCACCAGCTGGTGGAGTGACTCCTGTTAAACCAGGAGAAGACCGTTCAGTGGCGTCCTGGAGGCTGGAGGAGGGGGTGGGTCAAAGCCGCTGTGAGTGCTAGTGGGACAGTCGCAAGTTTCAGGGCAAGGAGCCGGGTTCTGGAACTGGCCATGGAATGGGCTTGCAGTAGGACGGTGGCCCTGCTGAGCCGCATCCTCCCAACCTTTCCATGGAATTGATGGAGCAAAAAGATCCAGAGACATCACCCCTAAGAGCAGTTGGGCCATGTGCTGTTCACCTGCCAGGTCACGGCAGGTGGGGAGCCATGGTGGGGGGACCCAGGCCTGGGATCCAGGATGAGCTCGTGGAGAACCATGGACCTGGGAAGGGCACCATAAAGGAAGAGAGAAAGGAAGGCAGAAACGGAGAGAAGGAGAAGGAGAGATGGAAAGAAGGACAGGAAAGGGAGGATCTGGGAATGTCACGGAGCCATAGAGCAACCAGAGTCCTGGCCCTTACCTTCAGGGAATCTCTGATTGGGAGGCTTGGGGTGGACTGGTAGAGAGGCCCATGGCTTGTTGCCAAGCAACAGGTGAACAGTTAGTACCGCTGTTCCTCAGCTAGGGGGACTGGTTCAGAGCCTTTATGGACACCCGGATCTGCAGATGCCCCAGTCCCTCATAGAGGGAGGGGTGTTTGCAGGTGGGTGAGTGAGCCCGGGGTGAGGCAGACCATCATGGCGGAGGGCGTGGGGTGGGGGAAGCTGTTCAGCTCATGGCAGTCGGGAAGCAGGGTTTGTGCCTGGGAGAAGAAGCCACAGAGAAGACAAACCCTTCTGGTCACACCCCAGTGACATCCCTCCTCCAACTAGGCCCCACGTCCCAGTAGTGGATCCAGTTCTTAGTGGATTAATCCACAGATGAGGTCGGAGCTCTCGTGATCCAACCAGTGCCCACCTCTGATCTCCTGGGACCTTGAGGGACTTTCCAGAGAAAAACCATGACACCACGTAGCTTACACACATCCTCCCGCTTAATCATCTCTGGGTCACTGATAATGCCTAATACCGTGAAAATGCTATGTAAATGGCTGTTATAGTGTGAGTGTGTGTGTGTGTGTGTATGTGTGTGTAACAACAAAGAGAATGTCAGAACATGTCCAGTTCAGATGCAGTATTTTCTATCTGCAGTTGGTGGAATCTGAGGGTGCAGAAGTCATGGACCAGCAGGGTCCCCTATACTCGGAATGAAACGCAGCCATCAACCTGGATCCTCGGTCCACCTGAGAGGTTCTTCTTTTTAAATTAACTCTACTCTGAAATTATCATACAGTGAAACTGGTGTGCAGTTCTATGAACTTTTTCCCTCCCGTCTTTCCCAAAGTATGATTGACAATTAAAACTTGTACCCACTGAAGTTATGTTTGATAGCTGTAGACAGTGAGAAATAAGGTCTTATGAATTTTTAGATTACATGCAGGTCTGTGTAAGCAACGCTGCAATCAGGATGCAGGAGCTCCCTTCATGCTGCCCCTCTCTGGTGACATCCCTGTGTCAACCACTGATTTGTTCTCCAACACCATCTTTTTAAGAGTTGTTTTCAAGAATGTCGTGTGAATAAAGTCATTCAGAACGCGACCTTCTGACGCTGGCTTTCTTCACTCAGCAGAATACCTTTAAAATCTGAACATGTGGGCTGCGGGTGTGGCTCAGGCGGTGGCGCTCACCTGGCATGCGTTCGGCCCGGGTTCGATCCTCAGCAACACATGCAAAATGATGATGTTGTGTCCGCCAAAAACTGAAAAATAAATATTAGAATTCTCTCTCCTCTCTCTCTCTCTCTCTCTCTCTCTCTCTCTCTCTCTCTCAAAAAAAAAAAAAAAAAGTTTAAAAAAAATAAAATCCAAACATGTGGTTGCATGAAATTTGAATCATTTTTTTCTCCTTTTTCTTGTCAATGAGGGTTCCAGTGAATGGACCTACCACAGTTTGCTTATGTATTCACACACTGAGAGCTATTTGGATTGTCTGCAGTCTGGGGCAATAATGAATTAGAGCTTCTATACATATTTATATACATATTTTTCTGTGAACATCAGTTTTCAATTTTTTTTTTTTAGGGCAAAGGCCCAGATTTGGATGGCTGGGTCATTATATTTGTATGTTTAACATTGTAAGAAAAGCCTAAGTTCTTTTCCAGAATAACTTTACTATTTTGCATTTTCCTCAGATACATGGGTAAATCCCAATTGTCCTACAATCTCATCATGACTCAACTTAGTAGTTTTTCTTAATTATTATTAGTTACATTAATTATTATTCTTACATTATTACTTTTAACTTGCATTTCTTTTACGACTGAAGATACTGAGCATCTTTTCATGCTCTTGTTTGCCACCTTTAGATCCATTTTAAGGATGTGTCTGTTCAATTCTTTTGTCCATTTCATACAACTTTGTTTTCTTATTATTGAATCTTAAGAGCTTTTTATATATTATGGATGCAGGTCCTTTGGCAAGTTGTGTCATTTCTCTCAGTCTTGCATGAAAGATTCCCACTCCAATCTTTCCCCATCATTCCTAGAACAGTGCCTTTTACGTTTCCACACAGTCTGAGTTATTTTATTTTCTAATCATACTTTTAGCATCACGTTTAAGGATTCTTTGGATGAATCTCAAAGGCATTAGGCTAAGTGAAAGTTGTAGATTGAAGCAATTTCTGCTATGATTTTTTTCTGGGAGTCTTAGAGGATTGTTTTACATTTAATCTGTGATCCATTTGAGTTAATTTTGTATCAACTACAAGGTTTAAAGTTCATCTATTTCATATGAATGTCCAATCATTTCAGCACCATTTGTTGGAGATTATCCCTCTCCATTTAATCACATTTACACTTTTGTCAAAAAGCTATTGTCTGGGCTGGGGCTGTGGCTCAATGGTAGAGTGCTTGCCTAGCATGTGTGAGGCACTGGGTTCGATTCTCAGCACCACATAGAAGTAAATAAATAAAGGCCAATAAACAAATTTAAAAAAATTAAAGCTATTGGCTGCCAGGCACGGTGGCACACACCTCGAATCCCAGCACTCAGTAGGTTGAGGCAGGAGGATTGTGAGTTCAAAGCTAGCCTCAGCAACTCAGTGAGACCCTGTCTCTAAATAAAATATAAAAAAGGGCCAGGGACATGGCTCAGAGGTTAAGTGCCCCTGGGTTCAATCCCTGGTACTAAAAAAAAAAAAAAAAGAAAGAAAAGACAAGCTATTGGCCAGATCTATGTGGGTCCATTTCTAACCCTCCATTCTGGGTCTGTCCTTTTCTACACTAAAGAGTGCCCCTTTTTTGCACACTAGTTTTATAGCAAGATTTAAAATCAAGTAGTATAATTCCTGCAACTTCATTTTTCCTTTTCAAAATTGCTTTAATTATTCTAGTTTTGTTGTCTTTCTACATACGATTTAGAATCAGCTTGTCTATATAGACACGAAAATAATGCTGATATTTTCATGGGAGTTGAAGGAAATCCCTTCATTCTTTTGGCAAGGATTGACATCTTTATAATGTCGAGTCTCCTAACTAATAAACACAGGAATGTATTATATTTAGTAAATAAGCATTTCTCCATTAGGCATTCTTGGACTTATTTTTCTTTTTTGGTAATTTCCCCATTACAATCATGTGTAAGGTGCTACACGTGTTTTTATTTTTTAAGATTTTTACCTAAGTCTTTTATTTTTTAGAGCTACCCTAAAAAATGGCTTCTTTACATTTCTTTTTCCTGTTACAGAAAGGATTGTTTTCTAGGTATCGACTTTGCATCCTGAGATCCTGTTAAATTTATTCGTTCCACGAGTCTCTTTGGCGATTCCTTGGGGGTTTCTGCCTAGGTAATCTTATTGCCTGAGAGCAGGGACACTCTTGTTATTTTTTATAATCTGAATGTTTCTTATTTCTTTCTCTTGCCTTTGCACAGCCAGGACGTCCATGCAATGGTGAGGAGGGCTGTCCGCGTGGGCAAAGTGGCCTGGCTCTCGGATGGGGTGGGAAGCAGTCAGCATCCAGCCTTCCATCATCAGGAATGAGGTTAGATAAAGATTGTTCATAGATGGCTCCATTGGACGGAGGAGGTTCTCCTCGTGAGTTTCGTTTGTTTGTTTTGTAGCAGGGATTGAAGCAGCTGTTGCTTAACCACTGAGCCACATCCCAGCCCTTTTTATTTCTTATTTTGAGACAGGGTCTTGCTAAGTTGCTGAGGCTGGCCTCTGCTGGGAGCCATTAGCCAAGTAGGTATGACAATTTCCTTGCCAGCGTACCCCATATTGCTGACATGTTGCAGCGACATTGAATGTAAGTGACCTTGCTCAAGGACCAAGGCAGATTAGGGTGTTCCCGGTTTTAAGATAATCGTGTTTAGGGCGTTCCCAGTTTAGGTTCCAGGTTTAAGGTTTAAGATTATTCCTGCTGGGAATAGGGCGTATCCTGCTGCCTGAGTTCCCCTTGAGTTCTCACGGGATTCAGACAGTATATTTTGGAGACAGAAGCCCAGTGGAGGTGGATTTGGGCAGAGAACGTGGATTTGGGCAGAGAACGTGGATTTCCCCAGAACGTGATTGTAGACGGCTGGTGTGAGTTCGGGAATAAAGAGTTGCTGTTTGAATCTACAAGCTGTGTGGTGGCTCGTGATTGTGTGCCCAGCCAGACTGCGGCAGGCCTCAAACTTGTGGTCCTCCTGCCTCAGCCCCCTAAATGGCAATTTTGAGTTTTTATCATGATATGCTGAATTTTGTCAAAAGCTTTTTCTACATCAATTAATGTAATCATGTAGTTTTTCTTTAATCTCTTAATATCACAGGGTCCATTGATAGATTTTTACAGATTAAACCAGTCTTGTACTCCCAAAATAAACCTACTTGGTTGTGATATTTTTTTTAACTGTGTTTTTGGATTGAAATCACTAAGATTTTGTTGAAGATTTTTCTGTGTCTGCCTTTATGAGCGATATTAGTTTAAAGTTTTCTTGTAGTGCCTTTGCCTAGTTTTGATCTCAAAGTAACACTAACTTTAGAAAGAGATGGAAAGTGTTACCTCCTCTTTTTCTGTGAGAAATTATGTAAAAAACCACATCTCTTTCTTTTTTTAATTCAACAAACATTTACTGAGAACCAGCTATTTACCACAATGTGTGAAATGTAATCATGGGTCTTTATGCACACAAGTGAAGTCTTGAAAAAAGTTAATTGACAAAATTCACTATATGAATGTACTTGTTGGGATATTGTTAATATGTTTCTTTTAAACAAAGAATCCCTAGAAAAGCATTCCTAAGTATGCCGTTTTAGATATAAGTTATGAAAGAGGAGGTTGAATCACAGTATCAAAAGGAAAAATTAAACCATCCGTTGAAATATGAAGAAAAGTACTGGACCTGGGAGAAGAGAGAGAAATTCAATTGAATGTAAATGATTCTGTCTGCTGCAGTAAATAAATAAATAATCAATCTGTTTCTCCATTCCACAAGCACAAGCTCTTCTTTTTTTTAATTCTAATTAGTTATACATGACAGTAGAATGACATTTTGACATATAATACATAAACGGAGTATAACGTCTCACTCTTCTGGTTGTCCATGATGTAGAATCACACTGGTCATGTAATTATATACATACATAGGGTAAAATTTTTTTTTTTAGAAATTTCCAATGAAGCAATCTGGGCCCAGAGATTTCTCTCTCTCTCTCTCTCTCTCTCTCTCTCTCTCTCTCTCTCTCTCTCTCATTTTGTTTTTTGGTTTTTTTTGGTACCGGGGATTGAGTTCAGGGTCACTCGACCACTGAACCCCATCCCCAGCCCTATTTTGTATTTTATTAGAGACAGGGTCTCACTGAATTGCTTAGGGTCTCACTTTTACTGAGGCTGGCTTTGAACTCACGATCCTCCTGCTTCAGCCTCCCAAGTGGCTGGGATTTACAGGCATGCACCACGGTGCCTGGCCAGGGATTTGTTTTTCAGAAGGTCTAAAAGTACACATTCCAGATCATTTACAGTTATAAGGCTGATTTATCTGTTTTGTCTTGGGTAAGTTTTGGTAGTTTTCTGTTTTTGAGTCTTTTGTCCATTTCATCTAAATTATAGAATTTCTACGAGTAGGCTTCTCATAGCGTCCTCTGGATTGGCCTTTTAATGCTCAAAACTTCTTGTCTTTCATTCTCAAGTCTGGTCATTTCTTTTTTCTTTGCCAGACTTGCTAGAGGCTCACAAATGTTATTGATTTTCTCAGAGAACCAGCTTTGGACGTGTGGATTTACCTATTGCTCATGTACATTTTAACTGATTTCTGCTGCTCCCTTCATTATTTCTTTCCTATTGCTCCCCCTCCCTTTTCACTCTCTTTGGTTTCTTAAAGTGGAAACTTACACTGTTCATTCAAATGTCTCTTCATCCTAATCACGCCTTGAATGCTATGCATTTTCCTGTAAGTACTGCATTAGCTGTACCTCACAAACTCGGATCTGCTGAATTTTCACTTTTGTCTCTGAAGTTTGATTGTGGCGTGTCTGGCTATGGATTTCTTTGGATTTATCCCATTTGGGACTTGCTAGGTTTTTTGGATCTGTAGGTTGATGTCTTTCACCGGGCTTTGGAAGTGTTTAGTCATTATTTTCTCAAATACTTTTCGGCATAGCCCTCCTACGTTTCTCCTTCATAAACTCTGATGACATGAACGTGAAACCTTTAGCTGGTGTCCCATAGTTTTTGAAGTTCTACTCCATTTTTTAAAAATCTTTTTCCCTCCCTGTTACTCAAATTGGATAATCTTCAGTGGCTTGACCTTCAAGTTCTCTGCTGTTTTCTTCTGTCTTCTCCAACCTCTTACTGAGTATATTCAGTCAATTTTTACTCTTAGCTACTGTGTTTTTTCAGTTGTAAAAAAAAAAAAAAAAGCATTTGCTTTCTTTATGGATTCTATCTAGATGTTTCTCAACAGGACCAATTTTGTTCCCTAGGAAACATTTGGCAAGGTCTGGATATACTTTTGGCTCTAACAACTGGTTGAGTGGACAATCACAGGCACCTGGTGGGTAGAGACCACAGATGTGAGTTGACATCCTACAATGCATGGGAAAGTCCCCCAGTCACTTAGACCCAGAGAGCAATAGTGCCACTGGTGAGAAGCCTCTTCTGTTTCTTCATGGAAACTATCCATTTGTTTTCCATGGGTTTTGAGGTTGTTTGATCATGTTTTATAGTCACTACTTTAAAAGTCTCCATCGGGTATCTCTAACACCTTTGCCACTTTGGTGTGACACCTGCTAATTGTATTTTCCCATGTGAGTTGAAATTCCCCTTCTTCTTCATCTGTCAAGTGATTTTGGATTTTGTCTTCTCTATTTTGAATACTATGAGATGCTGGGTCTTGTTTAAATCTTCAGTTTTGGGGATCATTCAAACTTCGTCTTTTCCAATCCATTTCTGTTTACTTTTCAGAGCTAACGAGGTGCTCCATGCAGTCTGTTCCGTGGATTTGTCTGGAACCAGGATCTCACCTGGAGGTCTTTTTGTGTTTCAAATACTGACTTCTGGGCCCTGCTCCAGCCAGATAGAATATCTGTAAGTGGGGATGTGAGGATCTGCATTTCCACTAGCTCTGGGCGATTCTGAAACACGTTAAAGGCAGATGCGGTCATGATCACTACTGTTAGAATCATGCTAGCCCGACTGGCTCCACCTCCATCTGCCCAAGTACTTCTTCTTCGGCTGCCTAACTAAATGGTGGCCTCGTCGTCTGGGATGTCCAGGGTAAGCCAGGTCTCCACCTCCCCAGGAAATGAGCTTTAATATTCTTGCTTCTTCTACACTGAGTCACACCTTGCAGGTCTGGGCTCTTGTGTGCCTCCTGAGACCCCTGGAGTAGTGGGCACCATCCAGAGATGGAACTAGAGTCCCTGTGTGTCCCCTTGAAAACTATCCTGGCTTCCTCTCATCTGTGAGTCACACTGTTCTTCTTTTCTTTTCTTTTCTTTTTTAAATAAAGCAATTTATTTGTTCATTTGTTGGTTTTGTTTTTACAGTACTGAGGGCTGAACCCTGAGCTCTGGGGCACAACCCCACCCCTTTTTTAATTTTGAGACAGGTTTTTGCTAAGTTGCCACAGCTTGTCTCGAACATGTCTCACACGGTTCTTAAGAGCTGTTCAGGCAAACGCCCTTTCCAGAGAGGCATCAGGGTCAAATAGGAAGGAACTTTGTAGTCTGATGTCAAATGATAACAGCAACCATAAATTGAGCACTTACTGTGTAACAGACACAACACCAGGCATTTGACAAACATTATCTCCCTTTGTCTCCAGAAGACCTTATAAAAAGTTAGATCATGTTTCACGCATCCACAGAGTGTGTGTGTGCATGTATGCATGTGCACATGTGTGTGCATGTTTCTACACAAAGACAGCATACTATGCATGTTGTTCTGCATCTTGATTTTTCCACCCAGCATTATACTCTGTAGGTTATCATTCCACTTCATTACATGTTGAGATGTTTGCACCATGATTTAGAAAACAATCCTCCCTTGATGGACTTTTAGATTTTTTCCGATATTCCTTTTGCTTGGTTCATTTTTTTTTTCCTCAAAAAATTCCTAGAAGTTTAGGCTTCAGCATCGCTCGGGGATTTGGAGCCACCAGAGTGGGGTTCAGGTGGGCAGCCAATCCTGACTGATTCTTGGTGGGGGAAGAGCTGAGAGAGAAGGGGGGAGGCTGGGAGGGGAAGTGGGGGGGGGAGAGTGGAGGTCGGGTGGGGTCCACCTGCAGAGACGCCAGGAGGAGCGTCAGGCAGAGCTGTGGCTCCCTGTCTCTGGGACCGTGGGGGCTGGGCAGGTGGGGAGGGGGAGTTGAGAAGATGCAAAGTCTGTTGCCAGTTGCAGGCCCCCCCTCGCCCTGCCACCTCACCCGTCCCCCCCCCCAGCTCGGGAACATGGAGTCAGAATTAATAAAAGCAGCAGATTGCTCAGAGATGGAGGGCGAGGGATGGAGACAGTATGGGGCTCCGATATTTCCCTCATGTGCAATCATCTGGTGGTGAGATCTGGAATTAAAATCCCTCTCCTAGAGCCCTTATTAATATCAGCTCCTAATGCGTAATTACCTGGCAGGCCCAGGGGGCGGACGCTAGTGTCACTCTGCTCTACTTCTCCCCCCCGGCCGGGCCACCTGCTCTGCAGGCCACAGGAGGGCAGGTGCTGGAGGAGGGGAGGGCTGGCTCTTCCAGCACAGGTGGGGCCAGCCGAGAGCCTGGGATCCCCAGTCACTAGCCTCCTGGTGGCTTCGGGCATTCTCCTGTCCCTCTATAACCCCAGAGGGCCAGAGCCTGGGGGAACTGGGGCGCCCACGTGCAGGCTGGGATTCTGATGAAGGAGCAGGCGTCACACACAGCCAGGCCACCACCCCTCTGCGTCCCCTCGGCTGCCGAAGTGGCCTCTGTGGTGTGGTGGGGTGTGACCAGCACTTCTGGGTGGCCGTGAGTCTTGGCAGGTCTGTCTCCACCCAGGGTGGCCTCCTGAGCTCCTCCTGACCCAACTGTCTGCGACCTCTCAAGCCCAAGGCAGGGCTGGGGAGCAGCGGTGACCTGTCCTCTTCTTGTCCCTGCAGAGCAGGCCTGGGCCTCTAGTTGTCCTGCCATGGAGTCTGGGTGGGGCTTGAAGTCACTTGCCTTCCCTGACTCCATTTCTCCAGCAGGACAAGGAGAGCGCTGCCACTTGTAGTGTGCGTCTGCGTAAGAGTCAGGAGTCCCAGAGTGGCAAAAACACAGTCTGAGCAGATAAAGACTGAGAACGGAGAGAGTCCGTTAAAGCAGAGAGTCCTGCTCCTCTGGGTCCCACCTTAATTATCAGGCTCTCAGCAGAATAAAGAGTCTGCACCCACTGGGAGGAGGTGCCTCATTATTCCCCCTACCGAGCTCCCTCCCACCACAGGGCCTTTGCACATGCTGTTTCCCCTTCATGAAATGTTTTTCCCTTGCCTTTTATGTCCTTCAAAATTTAACGCAAGTACAACTTCCTCCGGGAAGCCCTCCCTGTTCTCCTACCAAGGACACAACCGTGGGCCCTGTGTGTCTCCTTCACAGATTCTGAGTTGATAAAAATCAGGGACACACCCACCCACACAAATGTGACTGTACTTTTCTGTGACTGAGCTTTTTCTACACTAAGTCCCCATTCCGCCCAGAAGCCGAGAGGTTACCTGAGGATCCTCCTGCTCGGGATCTCTGGCATTTTGTGTGGGGGAAGGGAGGGAGGGTGGGTCCCCATGCTTCGCTGTCACCTGCTCGCCTGGCTCCCTCTGCCACGTCCTCACTCCAGCCCCCTCTCAGCCCCTGTGGTCCCCATCACGTCATCAGCCTGGCCCCAGGCCCTTCTTGGTCCCCTGCCACCGTGCTGCTCTGGACACCCACAGGCTCTCCTTCTGCCCCCACGTGACCCTGGGCCGGGGAACTCGGGGTCCTCCCTCGTGGGGGAACAGGGAGGGGTGCAGGTCCTCTTTGCCTGGGAGCCCCAGGTGGGGTGGCCTGGGGACACGGGGAAGTAGCTTCGGGCCCCTGGGGACCAGGCTTCTCACTCTCTCGGGCCCTTTCCTCCTCCCCCCTCCGCCCTCTGGCACTGAGACCTGGGGCATGGGGGGGGGGGGGCATCCCCTCCCAGCTTTACACTGTTCGATGATTATTGATTGACATCTGTCTCCCCGCCACACTGCCGACTCGGGGGACAGCAGGGACAGGGCTGCTCTTCTGCCTTCTGGTTTGGGGGCCCCTGTTATGTGTCTCCAGCGAGCAGCAGCACACCCTGCCATGTTCCTGTTTGCAGCCCCGCACGCACTTGACCGTGACCTGTCTGCCTGTCCTGCCACACCTCCTCCAGGAAGCCCTCCTGAGCCCCCCTTTAGAGAAGTCTCTGCACCCACCTCCAGCCCACCCCAGGCTCCCCTTGGCCTCCATCTCCGCGCCCCCGGCCTCCTGTCTCCTGGATGGACTGAGCCCAGCTGAGGACACCTGGGAGAGCTGCCCCCAGCTCCTCAGTGCACTTGAGCCCAGCCAAGGAGCGGAGCAGGCCTCTCCCGCGTTACAGATGGAACTGAGCCTCACGGTCACACTGCTGACGAGGGGCTGCCCCGGGACTCAGGGCCAGGACACCTGGCTTCTGCCCACATCTGGTCAGGAGAACACTGATCAAAGGGATCTTCTAGAAGGTAGCAAGGGGTGAGAACAAGGTCGCCCATGGTGGAGCGGCCCTGGGACCTCCTGGAGCCCTCTTTAAGGATGAGCAAAGGCTGCGCCTGGACTCCCCGAGGCCCCACGGACCAGGATGAGGCAGGGCCCTGAGGATAGCCAGAGTCCCCTGTCCCCCTGCCCAGCGTGAAGGCCAGGGACACGGGCACCCAGAGGCTTCTCCATTCGCGGGGCCAACTCCATCGTCGCCCAAGTGCCTGAGGGCCTACTGTGTGCGCCTCTCCATCGTCCCCTCCCCCTCCCCCACCTCCAGCAGGAGGACCACCAGACACCTGAGGCCCAGAGAGGGGGGACCTCATCAGAGCACACAGCCGGCCTGATGCCGAGCCCGTGGGTGGGTCTTCAGTGCCCGGAGACCCCGGGGCTCTGTCTCTAGCTGTCAGACTGTTACCTGGGGTCCCTGCTGGGGATCCCCTCCCTGGGCCACCAGGATGCAGTTTCCAGCCCTCCTCCTGCAGCTCCACACCCGGGCTGGCACCTCTGCTCCCCGGCCCTGCGGCTGCGGGGGCCACCTGCCTGTGGCTGCCCCCTGGCTGGGCTGACACTCTGGGAGGACAATGAGGACGAAGCCCCCTGGGCAGGATTCACACCTTCCCTGCATCTCCCGTGGGTGTCGAGTTGTCCTTCATCCTCATTCTCAAGTAACCAGAAGGTGAACAGGATTGGCCCCAATACGGAGACTCAGAGAGGCTAAGTGGCTGGCCCAAGCTCACACAGCCAGCAAACGTCAGGAACACCGCCCAATGCCGCGTGGGTGCTGGATCCACAGCCTGTGCTGGGTCTCCAAGGGTCCTGGGGGTCCTGCTCAGGCCCACTTCCTCCAGGAGACCCTGAGCCCTGGCCCCACGGGGATGAATCCTCCTTTGTCACCTGTTTATTGCTCGGGACCCCAGCGACCTCCTCTGCCCCGCCTCCCTCTGCCTGATGCGCTGGGGTGGTGGCTGAGGGATCAGGCTCTGGGCTCTGACCACCTGGTGTGGATGCCCCCCCCATTAAAACTGATCTGGGGGCTGGGGCTCAGCGGTGGAGCACTTGCCTAGCACACGTGAGGCCCTGGGTTCGATCCTCAGCACCACATAAAAGTCAAGACATAAAATAAAGCATCCTCTCCTACACAGCTTCCCTCCTCAGGTGAAGAGTCTGGGCTCTGGACCAGCACCGCAGGGCGACTCCTGGCTCAGACCCACTGCTTCAGGGACACTTCCTAGCAGAGTGGCCTTGGGTGGGTTCTCTAGCCTCTGAAGCTCAGTTTCATCTCCTGTAAATGAGTTTCTTTTTTAAAGAATTCTTAATAGATTCTTCTAAGCCCACATAATGCTCCAGACCAGAATTCCCTTCCCTCTATGGGAAGAGGCTGGATTCAAACCATCAGGAGCCCACTACTACTTTCATAGAGGCGATGGGGAGCCATGGAAGGCTTTGGGGCAGGAGCATGGCCTCACTGGAGTTAAATCTCCATCTGTTACTACCTGTCAGAGTTAGAGGGGTTCCGACGGGGCAAGCTTCCTGGGAGAAGGTACTCGGGAGATTTCCTTTGAAAGCCCGAGTGGACACTAAGCTCCCTGATGTTGACATGGCTTGAGGATGTCACAGACTCCAAGGGAGCTCTGTTTATACTGACAAATGTTAGCTCTGTTTCCTGCTGAATGACAGGGTCACCTCCAACTCCAGCTTTATCATCATTGTGTCTCCTGGGTGTCCAGCCAGCGGCCCATGGGCCACCTCCTCCTGGGAGCCTGGGGACAGACGGAGAACTCAGGGTGGAGCAGGAGCCCCTTCCTAACCTCCCAGTGAGAGGCCAGGCCCAGACGGCCAGAGACCCCTTTTGTTCACAGAGGATCCCAAGGAAAGAGAAGGACCCAGGAACCTGGGACACATTTCCTGGCCTGAGCCACACCCCTGGGCGGGAGCAGGGGTACCTGGGTCTCAGGCCTGGAGCGGCAGTTTACCAACACCTGACGTTCAGCGGGTCACCTAACTCTGTGAGCTTGTGTTCCAATACCTCTGACCACGTCCTGTGAATCCACTCCATCCTCCAGCCAGCCATCTACTGCTGTACCCAGCTACCTGTCCACCCTCCTATCTACACACCCGTCCATCTATCATCCGTCCACATCTGTTCATCTATCTGATTTAAAGCCCCGATTGCTCTTGGCAGTTCTTCTGAGCATCAAAGAGGAAGATGATTGCCAACTGTAAAGCCCGGTCTCTGTAGGCCGCGCTTTGCTGTCACGGTGCCTACAGACGGAGGGGAATCCCGGGTGGTTCTTCAGTGCAATGTGGGCCTCCAGGAAGCCTCCCCTCTCCCAGCTCGGTTCCCACCTGCACCGAGGTTCCCAGGCGCTCACCGACTCCCAGGCGCCAGGCAGCCTTCCCACGCGGGCAGGGGACCAGCTGACAGGCCCTGTCAGCAACCTGATCTCCCTCCCTGAGGGACGCGGCTCCCACCAGTGCGGCTGGTGATTAATACACTCTGAGTGGGGCCCCGACCCTGTCAGGGACATCAAGGTAAGAGCCATGCACAGGCTGTCGGCTCCGGGATGAATAAATAATAACAGCAGAGGGGTAATGGGATCCGGGCCGCTCGGGATAATGGAGCGACAGGCGCGGAGTCGGAACCCCGGGGACCAGAGCCCCTGGGAGAATGGGACGGGCGTGTGCCCTCTCGGCCAACAATCATCAGCTGACCCTGGTGATGACCAAGCCCTGTCCCAGTTCCAGCTGAACTGACTGCAGCAGGGGTTCACATTGAAGGGACTTGTCCAGGCTTTGGAGTCCCTCACGCCTGGGGCACTTGGCCTGACTGAGCAGATCTCTCCATCCCTCCTGGAGATACATAGATAGATAGATGCTAAGTTGCTGAGGCTGGCTTTGAACTTGCAATCCTCCTGCCTCAGTCTCCGGAGCTGCTGGGATGTCAGGCATGAGCCATCACATTCAGCTCCCTGAATTCTTAATTCAAAACTGCCCTGACAGCTGGGCACGGTGGCACAGGGCTGTCATTGAAATGAAATGTGTGCCACACACAGACCTGCTCACAGGTATGTACAGTGGCATCATTACAGTCACCCAGACTGAGGGGACCCGTCCTCAGGGGCATACAGGACGTCAGAGGGTGCTTTCTGGGGTCATGTCAGAGTGAAGGGCAGCCTGCTAACGGGCAGGAGGGTACTTTCTGGGTGATAGAAACATCCTGAACCTTGACTGTGGGTTTGGTTACGGGAGTGTATACACCTGTCGAAACCTACAGAACTGCACTTTATGTCTTTGGTACCAGGGATTGAACCCAGGGTGCTTAACCTCTGAACCACATCCCCAGCCCTTTGTTTTTTTTTTTATTTTGAGTCAGAGTCCTGCTAAGTTGTCCAGGCTGGCTTCAAACTTGTGACCCTCCTGCCTCAGCCTCCTGACTTGCGGGATCCCAGGCGTGGGCCACCGCCCAGCAGAACTGTATGCCTTTAAGGTGCGTTTTACTGTGTATAAAGTGTGTTTATATAAAGTTGACTAAGGGACAGATCAAAACCAAACCCAAGCATCCAAACAGCTGGCACTTCCCAAAGGGCCTAGGACCCTCAAAAGTGGCCAACTGAAGCCTCCACACAGTGATCACTTGGCGCGGGGTTGGAGGCCCACTTGGGGGGAGGGAGGAGGCTCCGCAGGGGCTCCATGGCCCTGTACCCCTCTGCAAGTACTGGGAGGGGGTCGGGCCCTCCCACGTGGCCCAGGCTCCTGCCCACTCCTCCTCAGGATCAGGTCAGGGCCACCGTCACCACACAGCTTCTTCCAGGGAGTTCCAGAGGCCCCCCTGGGCTGGCGTCCCAGCTTGGCTGGAGCATGGAGACACGGCTCCGTCCCTCGGGCCAGTCTTTGTGCCCAGCTCACCTGGGGGTTCATGCTGGCCCCCATTCTGGAAACTTTCCCACCCATCTGCCCGCTCCTTTGCTCTCTGGCCTTTGCTTTCCACTTGTCGGATGGGAGCCAACAGCTGTGACGGCCTAATGAGGTACGAGAAGGGACATTTCTTTCTTTTTCTTTATGTTTTTTTTAAATTTTATTTATTTTTTAGTCATACATGACAGCAGAATGCATTTTGACATATAATACATACATGGAATGTACATACATCCATCATATTGTCTATTCTGCTGCCCTTCCTATCCTCAAGAAGGGACATTTCTTTTCTTTTCTTTTTTTTTTTTTTAAAGAGAGAGGGAGAGAGAGAGAGAATTTTTAATATTTATTTTTTAGTTTTCGGCGGACACCACATCTTTGTTTGTATGTGGTGCTGAGGATCGGACCTGGGCCGCACGCATGCCAGGCGAGCGTGCTACCGCTTGAGCCACATCCCCAGCCCCAAGAAGGGACATTTCTTTAGTAAGGACCTTGGGCTTGACAAATGCCATTCTCTCCCTGCCCGCTGGATGGGTGGACAGACCCCTGGCTGGGTGAGTGCTGGGTGTGGAGTGGACAGTGGACGATGGATGGACATGAATGAGGAAATGGTTGGGCAGATGGATGGATGACAGCGTCATCTCTAAATTCCAGTTCTGTGTCCTGGAGCTGTGAGATTTGGGGCCCACACGTCAGTGACTTTGGGTCTCTCTTTTGCTCCCCTCCCTCCATCTATCTCCACCTGCATCAACCCCCAGCTCCTGAGCCTCTGGACCCCCAAAGCCAGGGGTAAACCTCCTCCTCGGGCAGGTGGGCCAGAGTGGGCCTGAGGACTGTGGGAGGTGACTGGACACTCCCGCCCTGCCCGCCCCTCCTCCCCAGGCTGGAGGGCCCTGATCTGTAATGAGATAACTGATTGTTCCACCTCTTAGGCTCTTTTTTGATGAAGGGATAGACTGAGATGAGACAATTAAAAGGCAGGTTCCCGGCTGCCCTGGAGAGAGCCAATGAATATTAACAGACTTCCAGCTGCCGTCTGGCCAGGCCTGGGGAACCCACAGCTCCAAACAGGCTTACGCCGGGTGGGATGGCTTAATCTTCAAGACAACAATGGTAAGGGGGTGTGGAGGGCCGCCCCCCCCCCCCAGGATGACCACTGAGTATCACCTTCAGGAGGGCTGCTGGCCTGCCCCACATGGACGTTAGGAGAGGCAGGCCCAGGACCCAATAGCAGGGACTCTGAAGCCAGGGGTCAGGGCCACATCTCAACTCTAGCCTTACTCAAGCCGTGTGGCTTCAAGCACATGGGTGAGCCTCCCCGAGCCTGTCTCTGCATGTGTGACAAGAGGTGGTGGTGGGTGAACCTCATGGACCAGCCCACCTGAGCACAGGTGAGGCCCTGCTGCATCGGAGGAAGGGGCGGGGCCTGTGCACTCGGGGAACTAGGATGAGGAGACCTGGGAGCCGGGCACAGGGAGCCCGCCCTCGCCTGCAGCCGGTGTCCTGTTTTTGGTCTGGCATTGCAGACTCGCCGAGGGGCACAGCAGCTCTCCTGGGCCCACACACACAGGCTCTGCATGTGTGTGCTGTCCTTAGGGAGCCTCTGGAGCCCCCAGACGAGGAAGACCCCTCTGTCCCAGCTCACTTGCCCTGTGACTCTCCTTGACACACCTGCAGCAGGGGCTGGTGCCACCCGAGGGCGTTTTGGAGGGATCCCGTGCCAGGCACAGTGCCCGTGCTTCATAAGCAAGGATGGCACCCTCACCAGGTGCCGCTGAGCTGTTCTCCACCCCCACCCAGCCCTTCAGCTCCAGGGCAGGGCTCACCAGCTATGGGTGCCCACCATCAGTGGTGGGCTTCCAGGTGGCAGAGTCTGAGCCCAGCCCGAACTGGCTGCCCTGGTTCCCGCTGAGCCACTGGGAGCTCACCAGGAAGTGTAGACGTGACCCCCGAGGGAGCCTGCTGCAGCGAGGCCAGGAGGGCTGGAGGTCGGGGAGGTGAGGGCTGAGCAGGGAAGGTGACAAGGAGCCCAGGTGCAGGTTCACGTCGTGAGCAGGAGGCTGAGAACAGGCCTGGGCTCAAGCTCCAGAATCACCAAGAGGACTCCACCCGCCCAGCCCTGCCCTGGCCAGGCCCGCCGGCCACCTGCCCAAGGCCTCTGCCACTCCAGAATCCCCATGTGGAACGTCGCTCTTCCCAGGAAGGCCAGGCATCCGGTCTCACCTCCCACGAACCTCTGCTCACCTCCCCTAAACGCTGCCTTCCTCGTCCTCACCTCCTGGACAGAGGCCCTGAAACTCCACCAGGGCCTCCACGCAGAGGACAGAGCACTGTTCTGGGAGTCCCCGTTTGTACAAGAAGGTTTCCTAAAGGAGCCTCACTCTGCCTGTCACCAGGAAAGCCCGGGGCTGTTGAGAGGGTGGGCATCAGAGTGTGAGGGAAAGCCAGGCTGGGGGCCGCCAATCAACCTCAGCCTGTGCCCAAGGAGGGGCAGAGGCAGGACCTGAAGGCCAGGCCCCTTCCTGGGAGCACAGCCGCTGGGCGGGTCCCAGCTCCTCCTTTGCATGGGGAGGGCACAGCCTGAGCTCCCGACGGGCACTTCTAGAGAACAGTCCTGTCCCTCTGAGCCCTCAGGAAAGTGTGGGAGATGACACCCCAACACAGGCCCTGGGAAAGGGGAGCCCAGAGTGAGGGAGGGGATGGCAAGACCCCAGAGAGAAGCACAGGGGACGCTGCCACCCCAGAAACCTCCCTGGGGAAACTGTCCCCTGGGATGTGCTGCCCAGCCCTCAGCCCTACGCCACGGACATGGATTCCAGTCCACAAGTGTGCAGTGTGAACTGTGCCTGGGACAGTCATGGCAGCAGGGCCACCAGAGCCTTGGGGCCTAACCCCCACCCCCACGGGAGGGAGAAGCAGGTCAGAGAGGTTGTTCTCAAGCCTGAAGATTCCACGTTGTCTCCTCTCCCGGGTTGTCAGGGTTTTTAGTCCCCCCCTTCCCTCCAGACCTGCGGGAGAGATTGGGGGAGCACGCCCAGACCAGCTAATATAACGTACAGGAGCCAATCAGGGTAAAGGTCAGCAGGGTGGGGAGAATTTACATCTGCACCCATCCTACAGGCAGTAATGGAGACACAAGGGCAGAAGGGTTCTGAGCCTATCCTAGAGGTGGTCCGATTCTTCATCACAATCCACGACAACGCCTTCTGGCTAGTCACTAGGTGCTCTCTTAGCCACCTGTGGCCCCGGGACTGGGAAGCGCGTGCAGCCAGCAAGTTAGGTTTCTCCTTTTCTGATGCAACACGCCCCACGTTTCATCATGCCCTACACTGGGTTTTGGACTTACCGGGACCAGTGACTCCCTTTTCCCTCCTGTCCCTTCTTTTGGGATGCCCGCGTCTGGCCTAGGCCCGACCCCGCTGTATTTGGGGTGAATTTCAAGTGTCTGCTTCGGTGTGTTCTCAGCTGGAAAGCAGCTGCCTCGGGAGGGAACGGACCTTTATCTGATGAAGGCGCCATTATCGGACAAGCTGATGTTTAGAGGAGACTTGGACTTTTGAGTTGACGTTGGGTTAAGACGTGAATTTGGTGGGGGGTGGGGGGGTGGGGGGTGCAGAGGCGATGATCTGGATGTTTCTGTGCTGAAATGTCCAGTTTGAGTTCCGCCTCTGTGAAGCAGACAACTGGTCAGCCTCCGTGGGGCCCCTCGGCCACACCCCTCGCTCCAGACGCTGCGGATCAGTTCTGCCCAGGCTTGACCAGCCTCCCTGGGGGCAAACCGATAGAGATGGGCCTTCCTCCAGGAGCACGAGGCACATTTGCCATGACGTGGGACATATATGGGAATCCATGTGACGCTCTTGCTCATGTCAGCGCACGTGTGTATGTGTGTGTGTGTGTGTGTGTGTGTGTGTGTAGCCCCTGACCAACAGGAGAAGAGTTTAGATGGGTAACTGTTTCCTGTGTTCACTGCCCCCAGGGACTGTCCTAGTTCAGGCCACGGTAAGAAAATACCCCAGACGGTCATTTTATAAAACAAGAGACATGCGTGGCTCACAGCTCCGCTCACAGTCTGGTAAGTCCAAGATCAAGGGCCAGCGGACTGGGTGTCGGTGACAGCTGGGCCTCTGTTTCAAAGGTGGTGTCTGCTGCTGTGTCCTCCCGTGGTGGAGGTCGAGCTCCATCACATCACTCAGGCTTCCTTGCACGGGCGATTCCAGTCACGGGAAGGACAGACGCAGCAAACCATCTCAGCACCGCCCCCCACTCACTCAGCCACACCTCTCCTCCAGGGAGAGGCTGAGCAGAAGGTCCCACTGAGGTCCCGCAGTAGGCGTGGGGGCCGCTGTGAGGCCCAGGAGGGAGGAGCTCATGTCTGCCTTTGAGAAATGGCCCTGTTCCACCTGTCTCACCATAACAAATGGGGCCTGGTCAGGAGACGCTGGAGAGGCCTGCCCCTGTCAGCTGTGAAGCCCCGAGAGTCCCAGAAGGGCTTCCGCCCACCAAAGCCTACCTGTCCCGGTCCTGGGAATCAGTCCTGCACGAACAGAGCGAGGCCGCAGCCGTGTGGGGCAGCTCTGGGCCGGCCCTGCCCCTCCAGGAGTGTCCCCTCCTCTGCCCACCAATTGGTGGAGTCCTCCCAGGCCAGGGGCAGCAGTGAGCACCCCAGGGCTCCTTGGCGTGCCCAGAAAGCCCACCACCCTGCCTCGCTCAACTCCCACTGGAACAGTGACCAGGAAATCCTCTCTCCTTCCAGCCTGGGGCAGGGTGCCCGTGGCATCCCGGCCAGAAACCAGAGGCCTGAGTTTTGTCCTAGGGGCTTCAGGGTAGAGGGAATCTCTTCTCAACATTGCTCCCTCCTTGCCCTCCCAGAAAATGAGGGCTCTGGGGACACAGCACACTCCTAGAGGACCCCTGGTAAAAGCCAGCTCTCCCACGACATTAAGGCTCAGCCACCTGCTCCGTCGCTCGGGCTTCCTGGAGCAGAGCCTTAGGGTGGACAGACCTGGGTACCAATCCTGGTTCAGAGCCGCCTTGAGCGAGCTACTGCACCCCCTAAACCCCTGTTTCCTCTGTTGTGACATGGAATTGAGCGTGATCATCCCTCAGGGTGGCTGCCAGCCCGAGAGCTCAGGTATGAACAACATCGGGCACAGAGTAGGCACTCAATAAATGATGGTTTCGATATCTCACCAGGATGGAGATAGTGAACAGGGTTCCCTGCTGACCAGGGATAATATTCAAGGGTCACAGCCAAGAAGAGGGGCATCAGGGCCCCCGTCTCATGCCATCCGTGGTGGGGCCCCACTTTCACGGCCCCTCATAACATGCCGGCAGCAGACTCGGCCTGCCCACACCCCACCTCCCCACCCACACCGGTATCAAAGGAGACTGGAATCCAGTGGAAGGGACTTTTCCCTCCTGAGTGGCAAAGATGGGGAGACACCCTAGACAGACATGGGAATAATGGGAACCTGCTGGTTTTCAACAATAACTACAAAAAAAAAAAAAAAAAAAAAAACAGGCTTTTTAAGAAATGGGAGTACACAGCTGTAATCACAGCTCCTCAGGAGGCTGAGGCAGGAGGATTACAAATTTAAGGCCAACCTGGGCAACTTAATGAGATCCTGTCTCAAAGTAAAACCTTGAAAGGGCTAGAGATCCAGCTCAGTGGTAGGCCTAGCCTGAGGGAGGCCCTGGGTTCCATCTCCAGTGCCCCCCCCCCCCCCCCGCCTCACAGGAAGAAGAAACGAGAACTGGACATTGAGTGAAGGGCCGGGAGGACACCATTAATGGAGCGCCCACACTGGCGTGGGGTGTTCGCACGGTGCAGGCGGAGGCTGGGAGAAACAGTGGACCTTTGTGTGCTCCTAGCTCCATGAGCTGAGACTCCTCACTACACACTGTCATCTTTATTAGTTAATTAATCAGTGGACTTGCTGAGCATCTGTGAGACCTCCCTTCTCCAGGTGCCTGCAGGACGCAGGGGGGTACCCAGCCAGGGTGCCTCTGAGCTCGCAGTCCAGCTGCGGGGAGGCGCTGTCCTGTGCTTACGCGGAGGAGGTCGGGTGGTCTGAACATCCCAAGGAGGGAGAGATGCGATCCTGACAAGAGTGGCTTCCTGTTGTGCTAAAGGCCAGAGCCCGTCTGGAGCAGGAAGGGGGCAGGTCTGCAGCCCACATCCCCCTCAGCAGTGGGAGGTGACACTGTCAGTGTGCAGCTGGGCGGGGCGGGTCCCCAGGGGCCATCTCAGGTGGGGAGGGGCCAGGGCAGTCCCTTCCGACCCCTGCTGGAGCTTTGCCTCTCTCTCCCCCTCAGCCCCTGAAATAGGATGGTGGGTGGGCACTGTTCACTTGGGGAGCTAGGGCCTGTCCCCATTCCATGCCCCACTCCTTCCTCACAGCCCCCCCAGAACAGGACCACTCACCATCTCTAGCCAGCTGACATCTGACGGTCACTCCCTGCCAAGGCAGGTGGGGTCAGGTGGTTTAATTCAAAACATACATCACCTGGGCAAATGGTGCCTGCAAGGTACCCTTGACCCTTATTGACCTCAATTCTAATTCAGTCTTTACTATTGACTGGTTCTGCGACCTTGTCACTGGGCCTTGGTTTCCCTAAGTGTCCATAATGAGATTGAACTAAGTGACCTCTAAATTCCCTCCCAGTACTGAGCCGTCCCCACCCAGTTTCCTTCACCCACAAACAGCAGGAACAATTCTCTCCCTTCTCTACAATGTCAGCTCCACCAGAAGACAGCCAGCTGTGTCTGCCTGATTCACCCAGGGTCCCGAGGACCTAGAGCAGGACCTGGCACATAGTGGGCACTCAGGGAATACTTATCAGTGAAAGCTCGAGTCAACAACAGCTACCATTTATGAAGTGCATATTATGAGCCAAACACATGGCTCAAGGCTCTACACATGATCACAGGAGGGAGGGGACATGATGGGGGGAGGGAACAGGCTGGTGAGTTCAGCAGGGGGCCCTGGAGACTTCCAATGGCTCAGGGTCACTACCTTTACAGTCTGCACAGCCCTGTAACTGAGGTCCTTTCTTAAGTCGGCATTTAAGTCTCTTCAATTTCATTGTTTCCGGTTTAATTTTCAGAGAAGGGGAAGTGCCATTTGATATCAGGTATCAACATACCCAGGAACAAAGTCAAAAGGCAGGTGACTAACTGGATAAAATATTTGTACCATATGTGAGGGACAAATATTAAAGGTCTTAACATAACGAACATTTCAAGTCACTGGGAAGAAACGAACTAAGATTCACAGATTCAAATAGTACATAAGCGACAAAGAAATATTTTAAGTCATCAACTTCACTAATAATCCAAGACATGCAAATCCGAATAACAGTAAATGTAAGGTACCACCTGGGAAATTGGCAAAGAGCTGCTAAATCCAGGGCCAGTTGGAGAGTTAGCAAAGGAGACTCCTGCTGGTATATTGTGGGTACAGGGCAACTGGACAGTCAGAACTGAGTCTTTAAAAGGTGCATGCTTACATAGGGACACGACCATATCAATGTTTATAGCAGCTCAATTCACTAAGCTATGGAACTGATTTAGGTGCCCTTCAACAGATGAATGGATAAAGAAACTGTGGTACATATACACAATGGAATATTAGTCAGTCATAAAGAAGAATGTCATTATGGCATTTGCAAGTAAATGGATGGAACTGGAGACTAGGATGCTAAGTGAAATAAGCCAGTCCCCACAAACCAAAGGCCAAATATTCTCTCTTGATATTTGGATGCTAACACACAATAAGGGGTAGGGGAGAACAGAAGTTCACCGGATTGGACAAAGGGAAATAAAGGGAAGGGAGGGGGTGGGAAGTAGAATGAATCAGACATAACTTTCCTCTGTTCATATATGAACACACGACCAGTGAAACTCCACATCATGTACAACCACAAGAACGGGATGCTAAGTTATACTTCATGGGTGTATGATATGTCGAAAAACACTCTACTGCCAGGTATATTGAAAAGAACAAAAAAACTGCAACCTAGTGATCCTAACCCCTGAGAATTTATCCCAAGGAAAGCCTCATGGATGTTCATCCAGATGCCCATCAAGTGGCACTTACCACTGGATAAGTGCCTGGTTGCCCAACAACACAGAATTAGGTGAACCTGGCACCTGCACACACTGACTATTAGTTAATTAATCAGTGGACTTGCTGAGCATCTGTGAGACCTCCCTTCTCCAGGTGGACAGCAATCTGCGTGGACAGCAATCTGCGTGGCTCCGTCCTCGGAGCATCCTTAGGAGGCCTCAAGACAGTGGAACAATGGTGGGCCTCTGGAGGAGAATGCGGTAGGGGACGGAGGTAGGAGGAGAATTCATCTTGCGTTCCATTCTCTTTTGTACTGTTTGAGTTATTTATTGATCGTGTGTGTGCACTAACCTGTAAAAATAAAATTAATTAAAAATTAACTAAAATTTAAAAGGACAAAACGATATAGAAATATACTTTTGACAGAAGGATCATTAAAATGGAGTTGGGGTGGGCGCCACCCATCCAATGGCGGCTCTGCCTTCTCCTGGGAGGACAGCCCCCAGAAACGCCCTCAGCGGGCGACTTTGAAACCCAGCCTCCCTTCCCACCCTGCGCCCGCTTTCTCGTTTTCACCCCGTAAGCGAGAAGGACTTTCATTGGGAATCCCCATATGCGGGGGTCAACTTCTCCAGTGGGCAAGATGACCTCACTACAAAGCCACAGTGCAGTCCTCTACTGTCCTACTCCCCGCGACTGGGCCTGGGCTCCGAAGGTGGGCTGGTCCTGCCCTGAGGATGCGGCCATCTCAGACTTTTGGGGAAGGGACAGGAAGCCCCTCAGAGGCCCCAGGCTGGGCTGGGGTGGCCATCCTAACCCTGAACGAGTTCCACATTTATTTCCACATTTCTTCATGGGATAACATTCAGAATCCTGCTCGGCCACTGTTTCTAGCATATGCTTCTCCAGATCCGAACGCTGCATGGGGTCATGGAACGGGGTCCTGATCTGGGACTTGCTGGGTGTCCAGCTCCACTCACAATAGCCCAGAAACTTCTCCCCAAACTCAGAACAATTCTCCCTGGATAATGGGATATTATAGAATCATTTTCATGCTTGTGCTCGTCTGCATTTCCTCATCTGTCCATTATTTATTAATTCTAAATAGTTTTCTATTTAAAAGCGGGAAACGATCACCTCTGGGACGGCCTTACTGAAGACAGTGCCCTGGCCAATGTTTTTCGAGAGACAGACACCTGCCCGCACAACTTCCCTTTTAATCAGGTCATCAAATTCTCCTAAGAAGTCTTTTGTAGACATGGAATTGGCACCATGCTTGGAGGGGATTAGGAAATGCCAGTTTTTATCCCGGGGGATTGGTTTTGGAAGCATCATGTCTTCTGAGGACCAGAGGCGCGGTGAGAGAGGGCCCGGAGTCAACACGCATTAATGCCTGACATTTGTACAACATCCTGCGATTTACAGAGAAGATTCACATCCATTATCCCCTTTGATCCTCCCAGAAACCCTGGGAGAGGCAGGTCTTCCTCCTGGGAATGGAAAAAGAATTATTAGGATTTCCACTGGACTCCTGGGGAAACTGAGGCAGAGAGAGGTTAATTGTCCCCCCTGCGGGGGGACCAGACTATAAATGCAAATTATCTGACCTGTGCATGCTACACCCTGGCGCTTTCCCAAGTTGTGTAAGGTGAGCCTCAGTATCTCTGAGAAATGGGGAAAATAATAGTGCGCCCTGCCCCAGGGTGGTTGTTAGAATTAAGTGAGTGAACAGACGGGCTGTCTTAGGACCAGGTTCTGCACACAGCAAGTGTTCAATAAGTGAACTGGTCTTAAAGGTGGCATCTCCAAGGTGTGTGCGCCTGGCCACACCCTAGACCTGCTCGTGGTTTGAGTCTACTTCCTGCATGTGAGCTGAGCACCTCCTCTACTTAGGGATCTGGAATTAGGACAGGGAATTAACGAAGGTGGAGGGACGGCTTATGAGGGATTCACCCTCTAGCAGGGCAGGGGCAGGTAGCTAGGCATCACCACAGCCTTGGGACTGGGAAGGCTTTCCTGGAGGAGGCTCCTGGCACCTGGCTGATGTGACCTCCGTGGCTGTGTGGGTACAGAGTGGCCTGACAGGTGTGGTGCGTGCCCAGACACAGTACGGATGTTCCCCTCTTGCCCAGCTAGCACAAAGCAGGAGGCAGATAATGGCATGGAGGGGTTGCTTCCTGGAACTGCTTCCCCTGTTGCAGACCAGGTGGCCAGGCCACGTGTGGTGGTGTGGTGCGGCCTCCATGGGATTGGAGAGGGAGGGCAGGGAGGACATAGGCACCCCCTCCGGCCCCCTCCTGCCCCAACCTCAGCCAGGTCCACAAAACCTTCCAAAGCTGGGCTGCCCTGTTTAGGGGCCAGAGTCTGCAGACAAAATCTTTCAGTGCAGGGAGAAGACTGAGCCGTGGAGTCTGCCCAGGCCCACCGTGCCCTTGGCAGCCATTCTCTCACTTTCGCCCTCTCAGGCCCTATCAGGAAAGGCTCCAAAGTCCCGGATGCCATTTGAGGCCAAGTACCTGCAAGCTTTGTGACTGCAGAGGGCTCTTTTGAGCCAGGGGGACACATACAACCTACCTATAGTCACCCCCAGGACCTTGCCCCTGAACAGCCCAGAGGAGCACTTGTCCTGCCTTCAGCTGTGTGACCTGAGCAGGCTAGTGACCCTCTGCAGGCAGTAAGTCCCTCCCTGCACGGTATCTGGGGGAGATCCGGTTCAGGTCCATTTTCCTGATATAACAAGAACCACCTGTCAGTCTCAAACACTTTGATCTTGAGGACAAAGGACATGGTCTCCCCACACTGCCCATGAGTTGAGTCTAGTTGTGCTGCAGGCCTCTCGGGGAATCCACGGAGCCAGATCATAGGAGAGCTTCATGCTTTGCCCACTGTGACCACTCTGTGATATCAGAGGCTAAAGTCAGTACTGCATGTTTAACAGTTGTCATTGTCTTAATTTAATGCCTTCAAGAGGGGGTTTTGAGTGGTGATCACTAAGGGGACTTTGAAGCTCCCATTCGGCTGGCATTTTTTCTGAAAAAGAATGTCCATGCAAGCCATGGACCTTACAGCTTCCCCCCTGTAATCCCAGCAATCTGGGAGGCTGAGATAAGATGATCCAAAGTTCAAGGCCAGCCTCAGCAACTTAGCAAGACCCTGTCTCAAATTAAAATCTTCAAAAAGGCTGGGGACATAGCTTAGTGACAAAGTGCCCCTGGGTTCAATCCCAAGACCCAAAAAGAAACAAAAAGAACACTCAGTGCTCTTAGTTCAGCCCTGCCAGTAACTCCTTCAGGTTTCAGGTAAAATTAGCTAAAGTGTCCTAAGAGAAGCAAAGGGGACAGCAGTGTACCTTGGGGCACACAAGAATTTCATCTTGTGACGGTCGTGTGTTTTGCAGTGGCCTTGCAAACAAAATCCAAAACCCACTAGAGCTTTCTTGCACAGGTGCGAGCCGGCTCTAGGAGGGGTCCAGGTGAGGGGTGTTGGACTTTGAACACTCCACAAGCTCTAGTGGGTTTGGGATTTTTTTTTTGGTTTGGGGCCACACTGGGAGTATTTACAGCAGCGAAATCAACAGACAATACAAAACAGGGAGCCACCCCACCACCTCTCAGAGAGCCCCTAGTTACAGATCCAGCAGCACACCCCTGCTAAAAGCCCACAGAGTTTAGCAATCCATGATGAAAGGTCAAGGAGAAGGTCCCATTTTTAACCCAGGGCTACCGTGTGTGCAGCCTCTTCCCTTCCTCCTGATTTCTTTCCAGCCTTGGGCTAGTGAAGTCCAGGAGCGGCCTCTTGGCTTGGGGATCAGGAGGGAGTGGCTGCAGTCTGATGTCCAACAGGATGTTTACCTGCAGTTGGGAACTTTCCAGGATCCGGAGGTCTGGATTACTAGGCCAGACATCTGGGGTACCCAGTGTCTGGCTGGGTGCCCTTCTGCCAGCTCTCCTGCCTGGCCCAGGGTCCACATTGCCTGAGGTTTGCAGTGTGCCTGTGTCTGCAGGCTCACCTCCTCAAACAAATGAGGGCCGAGTGGATATCCTGCCACAGAGCCTTCCTGCCGGGTATGCAAAGCCTAGGCAAGCAGCCACCTCTGCTCCACCAGGCCACCTGGACCCTGAGATGGGAGGTCACACCAGGTGGACCTCGAAGAGCCCCTGTTCTGGTCCTATCCAATGGTGCTGTGCCCACTGCCTCCCTCCCCACCTCAGTCTGCCCTTCCATAGGACAGAGGTGACAAGGAGGAGGCACTATATTCCCTGCCATTACTCTTAGAAGTCTTTTGGGGGCAGCACTACATTTATTTGGGAAAAATACACTGGTCTTCCTCTTGAGGAAGGAGACCCCAAGGAACAGGGCAACATCATGAAGCGTGGCCACGGAACTCACTGGCTTCTCAGGTCCTGGTCACGGGTCCACGGCCTGTGGTTCCTGACCCGGATGTGAGTGGGGAAGGCTGGGGCGGGAGTGTGACTGGTGGTGGTGGTGGGGGAATGCCAGGTCCTGGTGACCCATCTGGAGCTGACACGGTGGGGACACAAGAGGTAAGAACGCAGCACTGAGTCAGAAGGCTGACGGAGGGGCTTCAGAGAGAGGAGACTCAGCTGATGGGTTTCTTCTCAACTTCCTGTCATGCAATGTCACCTGCTGCAGCCTGATGGTCACTCACCTTGGGAGGACGCTGTAGGCACCTGGCAGATAGGACACCCGCCCCTCAGACCCCCAGTCAACTCCCACCCCACCAAGCCGTCACCCACCTGCCCTCCCACACCTCCAGTGGCTTCTGCCTGCTTTAAACATCACGTAAAATGGGTCATACAGGTGCGTCCTCTGGGTCTGGCTTTTCTCACTCAACACTGGGATCAAGACCCCACCAGTCCGCACAGGGCCATGGCTTTGCACGTTCTTGTGGCCGTAGAGTATTCGGCTGCATGTGCAGCCCTGGATTTGCTCACCTTCTCCGTCTGCAAGGGGTGTCTGGGAGTCTCTGCTCTTGGCTACCCTGTGTCACACTGCTCTGGCCACCCTTCTGTTGTGCCTAGGCGTGGGACTGACAGACCGGATGCACACATGTGCATCTTGGGTAGATACTGTACAACCATTTTCTCTCCTTTTTGGTACCAGGGATGGAACCCATGGACGTTTAACCATGGAGCCACATCCCCAGCCCTTTCTTATTTTTTATTTTTTGAGACGGGATCTTACTAGGTTGTTTACAGCCTCGCTAAATTGCTGAGCTGGCTTCGAACCTGTGATCCTCCTGCCTTGGCCTCCCCAGCTGCTGGGATTACAGGCATGCGTCACCACGCCAGGTGACAGGAATGTTTGAAAAACAGAATGAGGTCATTTGGGGACTTGTTAACAGCTGTGAAATAGCTGAATGATGTGAGAGGGCGCAGCTGGGAGGAGGCGGACCAGCAGTTTTAAGTAGGAAGACCCCAGAAGGCTGTCTGAGGAGGTGACATTTGAGGGGAGATTAGAGAGGAGCCAAGTGCATGAAGACACCCGGAAAACATTCCAGGTGGGAAGAAAGGGAGGCACAGGGGTCTCGAGGCAGGAAGGAACTTTCTAGAAACCAACAGAAGGCTAGTGGGTAGGGGTATGGAGAGTAGGGAGAGGGTCATTAGGGCTGGTCAGGCAGCCTCATAGGTCACCCTAAAAGGCTGAGCTTTATTCTAAGTGCCACAGAAAGCGCTGGCTTCAGCTGCCGCGGGTGCTTCCCACCAACAGGGAGCCCTCAGCACCTGCCGCTCCCCTTTCTGTGTCCTGCTCAGGGAGGGGTGCTGGCCGGGCCATGGCAATGCAGAGGTTGGGTTCAGGCTGTTTGGAAAGACGAAGGCAGGGCTCAAGGATGATTTGCATCTCTCCACCCACAGGACTTGGAGGCTCCTGGCATAGCCTTGTGTGGGCAATTGGAGGCTTGGGTGGTGCCCTCCTCCTGACACCCCATGTGAAAAATTGTCCAGAGGAGGGACAATAGGAGCACAGACTTTAAAGGCTTTAGCAATGATGGAAGGGGACCAGGATGGGGTGAGTACCAATATGCACCCTGCACTCCTGCATCTGCAGGGTCTAGTGAAGTAGCTAACAGCCCTGTGAGGCTGTGAGCCCTTGATGGAGATGTGCTTAGTAAATGTCAAATACTCAGCAAATGCCAAGGGCTTCCTGTAAAAAAAGAATATGAACTCTCTCTAGTACCTTTTTATATTGGTTACATTTTTTTAGAGAGAGAGAGAGAGAATTTTTTAAATATTTATTTTTTTCAGTGTTCGATAGATACAACACCTTTATTTTTATGTGGTGTTGAGGATCGAACCCAGCGCCCCGTGCATGTCAGGCGAGCGCGTTACTGCTTGAGCCACATCCCCAGCCCTAATATTGGTTACATTTTGAACTAACAATTTGGATATATTGGGTTAAATTAGATATATTACAAAGATTCATTTCAACTGTTTCTTTTGACCTCCTTGGTGGGACCATTAGAAAATACGCAATGACACCTGTGTACCCTCTGTCCTGGCCAGTGCTGGGTGAGGAGCTGACGGACACTTTCCATTTATGCCCCAGTGTCAAACCCTATGAGCAGACGGATCCTGCCTTTCCAAGTTGAAGGCTGGCGTTCAGGGAAGTCGCGCCCCTCGGCCGTGCTCCCTCTTGGGCCCCGGGGTGCTGGCGTGAGGGGCAGTGGCTTTTTATACTAGAGTTTTCTGACCCTTCAGGTAAGGTTTCAAGCCCAGGTACAGAGGTCAAGTTCAGGCAGTTGACCCTAGAGGGCCCACCCCGCCTGGAGATTCTGCTATGGGGGTCAGTGGAGTGCGCTAGAGACACCCCCTCACTCCCCAGGGCCCTCTGACTCTACGACTGGTGACTTCTCAGCCCCACCTCCCCCACCCCCGGGCTCCACCCCCTCTACACCATCCCCTGGTAATTTATAGCCGCTATCAAAGTTAATTAATGCCCTAGTTACAAAGCCATCCCAATATAATTACTGTGTAATTGGATTAGAACTTAGGTAATTCCCAACAAAGTGCCCCTTCTTATGTGGGGAAGCCAGGGATTTTACCAAGTGATGGGTGGGGGGTGTTGGGGACAGTCAGGGGGGCTGGGAGGCTGAGATTGGGGGGCGCTCCCCTTCAGGGGGTCGCAGCTCGCAGCCTTGGGCCCCGTCGGAGAGCTCAGAGTGAGGAGAGCAGGTGGGGAGGAGCTGCTTGCCCTCTGAGCCTCGGGCTTGCTCTCCAGCGGGACTGGCGGGGGCCCTGCGGAGTCGCTTGTCCTGCCCCACCTCCCTCCACCTCCACAAGCTTCTGCCTCCAGCTCACAGCTGGCTTCAGCTCCAGGCCACCCAAGACCGTGGTGGCCTGTTATTTTCAGGGAGGACTGTCCACGTCCTCACCTGAGTCCTGCTCTGTCCTGCCCAGGAGCAGGGAAGACCATGTTTCATTTTTCAGGACTCTTCCCCCCGCCCACCCCGCCCGCCCACTGTTGCTGTAGCTCAGTGATCCGACAGTCATTCAGCCACAGGAAGAAAAGGTCAGCCCGACACCAACGCTGGACCAACTCGGGGCAGGAGCAGCCACGGCGTCACCCACACCCTCACGCTGAAGGTAGACAGAATACAGGCCTCTGCTGCCCGGGACGCCTCCAGCCACCTAGACCCTGGCCACGAGAGCGACTCTGGGCTCCACCAAGGTTCAGAGTGGCCAAGAGCCTCAAGCGCTCCCAGAGCAAGCCACCAGGCCGCCACCACCTGTGTGGCCTCCGGGAGGTCAAAACTTTCTGGAGCCTTGATCCGCCTACTTGCTAGAGGGGAGGGTAAGAACACTGGGCCTTTAGAGTTTGTGGCTGTGAACCACAGAAACCAACTCTAGCTAACTTAACACATAGAATCTCCTAGAAAACCACAGGGGAACTTAAAGGGTCTCCAGAAAGAACTTAAAGGGTCTGTTCCAGGCTCGGGAACAGATTCCCAAGGACTATCAGGAACAGAAACGCAAACCAGCCATGACCTCGGGCAGGAAGTGCCCACTCCCATCTGGGACACACTGGTGGACACAGGTCCCTTGCCTGGGCTCCCCTCCCATGGTCACAGCCCCTCTCTGTGGCTCCCCTACGGATCCCTCTCCTGCTATACAGCCTTTCCCACCTCTGCCCTACTGTAGACAGCCTCAGGTGACCGCAGCACCTCCTTGACCCCACTCTTGCACTGAGAAGCTGTCCTCACTAAATTCCCCCGACTACCACCCCATTTCCTGCAGGAGCCTCAAACCATGGGGGCTCTCAGCCAGGCTGCCATGACACCATCTCTACCCACCCGTCTGTCCCACTTCACCCCCCGGGGATCCAAAGTCCCTGGGGGATGTCGGGTTGGTCAGTTGAAGTCTCAGTTCACCTCCCAACTGTCACCAGGTGGGCCCCTGTCACCAGGGGAAAGATGTGTCCTGCTTAGCATCTGACTCTGAGTTCCTGGAATTGCCCTTTCCTTAAGGCTGGACACAATAAGGACAGGTCAGGGCCACCAGGAAGGGCAGGGGATGTGGAGCATTAGAGAATGCCCTGCTGAGCCCTCTGCAGCTGTGGGCAGCAGGTGTGAAATGCCCGGTCAGTGCCTGTGCACAGTAGTGACTGACACATGACTGACAGCAGTTCCTGTGGCCCCCGGCTGCCCTCATGGCCACAGATACCCTCCAACCTGCCTTGTCCCTTGAAGCAGCCTAAGCGAGTCTCTGCTCCTTGCTGCCCTGACTGCATGCTGGTGGCCTGGCGCATGCGAGGAACACAGGGCCTGCCTGGGTACCGCGTCCACCCTTGTGCTCGGTGCGGCCATTTCCAAGGTACCTTCACTGTGGTCATTGCATAGCATTGACTACGCAGCTTCTGTGTCGGGCTCTGTCCCGGGTGCTGGAATGCAGCACAGAGACCCAACGTGCAGAATAGCAGATGTGGAATGCGTGGTCACAGGATGAGGACCGACATGGAGTGACGTCTACACTCTGACCTGAGGGGTGACAGTAACTCAGATAGATATCTGCTGACCGTCGGGGCTGGAGAGGTTCAGAGGATGGAGCACTCCCCGTGGACTTCCTGGAGGAGGTTGAGTTTGGAAAGGTGACATAAAGAGACTGAGGCAGGAAGATTCCACCTAGTGCTGCCTGAGCATCTCCACCCAGGCGCTCCCTGTGTGGCCTGGGAGCGCCATCTGGGCAGGAGTCACTGAGGCTGGCTGAGTGCAGGCGTCCCCAGACTCCAGCAGGGACCACCTGGAACACACCCAGTTTGGTGGGCGTCCTCTGCCTGGGTGTCACCCGCACCTTCAGACTCATGTCCTTCCCGGGCAGCTCTGCCCAGAATGTCCAAGGCGTTGCCAGCCCTCGCTTTCAACCAATCTATAGTTGCTTTCTGGTATGTTCAGGTTATTTTCTCTCTAAAAATAATATGGTTGGAAACTGGGCTATTTCCGTGTAGGACTCCATGAGTCGTGTCCTGTGTTATATTTAGAAGAGGCACATCAGGGTCCCTCCTTTCTCCTGTCAGGCCCTGGAAGCAGAGCCCAGGCAGGGACTGGGGCATAGGATTTACCAGGGAGCACTTCCCCGGAAATCCTCACAGCAGGGAGCAGAGCGGGACAGGAAGAGGTCAGGCCCAGCCAAGCTGTCCTTGCTGAGGCACCACCAAACGCTTGTCCCCTGTTGGTAAGTCACAGGAGCCCGCACTGAGAGGAGCAGGGTGGGCCCTGTCCCAGCTTCCTGGCTCCCGGGACTCAGCAGCTCTGGCGCCCCCTGGGGACGTCTCCAGAACTGTGACCAGTGCAGGGAGGGCCACCGTCCGTCAGAGGGCCCTGGGAGGGACCCGACATCGTCTCCCGGATCTCTTCACCACACCCCGCCCCCTTTAATATTTTCTTCCCGTGCAACTGAGAGAAAGAAGAAGGAGGGAAAGAAGACCCACACTCCACCTGGCCGATGCCTGCAGAGTAAAATCACACAGAATGTGTCAGAAGGAAAATACGCAACAGGAAATACGAGTCACCGGGACTGCCCCGAGTGTCCCCCAGACCCATCTCCCCACTCGGTTGCCCCAGGTCTCTCCCTCTGCTGCAGGGACTGGTGGGGAGGGCCAAAGGGGAGAGCCAGGCCTGGTCTGTCCTATTCTGTGACGACTGAGATGTCACCCGACTCAGGGAGGTAAACTGCCCCCGGCCCTGCAATGGGAGAATGGAGGACGCTGACCTGGCCGAACAGAGCAAAGCTCAGGGGCAGCACAGATGGCCATTCTGCATGGCAGGCCACAGGACAGGGCAGGCCCTGCCCCAGGCTGGCCCCAGGACTGCAGGTGCCTGCAGCCCAACACCCCGGAGCAGTCAGAGGAGGACTCTGAGGTCGAGGCCGGGTCCTGAAGGACGCAGCGACCTGGCTGGGCCCTGGCCTCAGAGTCACTTCTGGGAGACCCTCTGCGGGGGACAGGGGCTGGAGAAGTGGGGACGCCGGGAACACTCTGGGCCCCCCCACAGCCCTCGGCCTCACCCACAGGTGCATCACTCTCCCTTCCAGGGGTTGCCAAGCCCAGCCCTGGGCAGACAGAGGTGTCCCACAGGGGTTGAAGGGCAGGCCTGAGGTCACAGTGGACAGAGCCACCCACTGTGCACAGCCCCCACTCTGACTGCAGAGTGACAGCAAGGAGGAGCGTCACACCTGCTGGGGCCTCACAGAGTCCTCAATTGAACCAGGGAATAAATCCCCATTGTTTTCACTGTGAGGATAGCGCTGTGTGCTCGAGCAAGAACTTTCACACTCACATGCACACGCACACGCACACACACAGTCTCAGACTTTATTTGCTCAACATTTGACATCCAGCAACATCATTCCAACAGAGGACTCTTGTCCCATCTTACAGATGAGGGAAACTGAGGCCCAGAACTCCAAGGTCCCCTCGTTAGTAAGTGACACAGACTAGACACAGAGTCAGGCCTTCAGACACTAAATGCCCATGCTCTCCGCTAAGCCACAGGAAACAGGAATTAATGAGGCCGATGTCTTGGAGGCAATGAAACAATATCATAAATAACCTTGGAGGCCTTGGGCTTTCTTTTTTAAATAATTGTTCTAGCGAAGTAGGAGGCATGCAGAACAAGCTGTTTTGCAACCTGCTTTTTTTTTTAATATCTTGTGAACATTTCCTCATGTCGTTAAATATTCTTTTACTAGGCCATCATTTTTAATGGCTGTATGGTATTCCATCACATGGATGCCCCATAATTTATTTAACCAATCTCTGTGTCAGACCTTTAAACTATTTCCAGGGTTTCGCTCTCATAAACAAGGGTATGATCAGCATCCTTGGACATAAATCGTTGCGCCCATTTCAAATTGCATCCTGGGGGTTGAAAGGATGCCTTCTTTTAAAAACAGATTTTGATGTCTTTGACCACATTTCCCGAGGTTGTTCATTTTCTTTCTCTTGTCCTTAAAGATGATAATTTTCAAAAAACTTAAAACCCAATTTTTTTTTTTTTAATTGCACCATATTCCCCAGTCAGCAGGTCATCAGTTGTGGGACTTTGTCAAGTCAGTCACCTGCCTTTCTGGTCCTCTGTAAATTCATGTATCAAGTGAGGAGTTAGCCCGGGCGGTCCCTAACCTGCCTAGGAGCCCCTGAGTGCTTGGGCTGTGGCAGCTCAGTGGAGAGAGAGAGCCCAGGGGGTTTCCTGGAGGAGGTGGTGCCGGGACCTTGAGAGACACACGGGGGTTGGGAAGAGGCACAGAGGGGAGAGGGGGTCGGGGATCCCAGCACCCCCTGCCGTGCTGAGCTTGGGTGGAGGCTAGAGAAGCACAGGGCGGGGAAATCATGACATGGGAAACACTGGGTGACCGGCGGGAAGGGGGGTGTCAGGAAGTTTCCCAGAAAAAGTGAAATTTGTGAATTCATGCACATGGCTCAGGGGTGGAGGGATGAAGTGGGCGGGAGGATGAGGGGGAGTCCCAGGCGCATGAGAGGCCCGTGACAGGGAAGAGGCTGGAACCCTTGGGGACCTCCACGGCCAGGGCAGCTGGTACAAGGCTGCAAAGGGGCCGCCACAGGCAGGGTCTCTCCCAGGATGAGAGGTGGCCTGCAGCACTGTGACAGGGACGGTGCCCCGTCCAGAGGTGCCCCGAGCAGAGAAGGGGTGGGAGGACATGGGATGGGGAGAGGAAGGCAGGATTGGCTCCTGGGACGCCTGCTCACTCAGGTGGGCAGCAGGGGTGCCCGCTGCTGGGTGCCCAGCGAAGAGGCTCCTCCTGCTTCCTGGGAGCAGCCTGGCATGTGAGCTGGGGACGGGGGGCTGCCGTGAAGGGAGTCCACCCTCAGTTTATTCATCAGCTTGTGGCAGGGGTAGGAGGTGGGGACAGGCTGGGCCCCCCAGTATGGTGGCCTGTTAGGCTGCTACCTGTCAGTGACCCATCATGGACAATGAGACTTCATCCCCGGCCCTCGAGAGGCAGCAACACGCATGTCACAATGCTCGCTGCTTCTGTTGGCTCGGGCAGAGGGTGGCTTTTGGAAAATTGGCACAGGAAAGCACAGGTGACTTTTTAGCCTGGCCCAAGTTAAAAAAGTCAATTTTCTACCCACATCTGCTGAGTTCTGACCCAAAAGAGGACATCTGGGGACCATATACGGTACCCTGAGCGAGACTTCCACCCAAGTCCTTAACCCTGCCTGGCCGACACACTGGAATGGGCAGGCACCCCATGGCAGACAGGCTGGGGGCTGGAGGAGGCCACTTCCCACAATCACCACCTGCCAGCAGGGGAGGAAGCCGGCTTCACTCCAAGTCCCCCAGCCACCCAGACCAGGACCCCTTAGGTTAAGCCCAGATGCTGGTGGGCTTGGAAAAGACTTGCATCCAAGGAGGGGGTGACAGCACCCGTCTGTTCCGGGGCTCATAGGCCAGACTGGGAACTGGCAGGCGGGACCCCCACTCTCCAGCTCCTTCTCTGACCTTGGCCCATTGGACACCGTCCCCCGCTGGCTGGGTCTGCCCGTTGGTCCATGGGGCTGCAAAATGCTTTTGCTCACAAAAAGACGTGAGGATCACGAAGGGAGCCAGGTTCCAACGAAAACAGAAGCGTGGTCCACACGGCGCTCGCCGCTGTCAGCGTCATTATTAATGTCATTAATAACGGCGCGCGCAATGAATCCCGCGTCTGCCGGATCACGTGCTAAATAGAGGGTGACTGCTCATTTCCCCTCACACTTGTCTGGCGCTCCGGGCTCCTTCCCATCCATCATCCTTTAATCACCCCGCAGCCCGCCCATGGGAGGGGAGGCTCCGGGGAGGCCCTGCAGGAGCGAGGCCCAGGACCAGTTGGTGACACACCCTCCCATACCCTGTGTCAACAGAAGGAGTCCTGAGGCTCAGGGAGGGAGGGACTCACCCAGCGTCACCCAGCCAGCGAGAGGAGGAGCCGGGACTTGGGTCCAGATTCCAGACCCCAAATACAATCCCCCAAATCTCCCTCTAGCAACAGGGTGCCGCACCCCACCCAGGAGAATCAGCACCGTCAGCCTGGTGCTCTTGGAGACAAAGATGACGCTGCTGTGACCTCGGCCCCAAGGTGGAGAAGCAGATGGGGCGGGCACGTCCTTCGCAGCCCCGGGCCGGGGCTCATCTCTGCTGTTTCCTACCTGCCTCTCCTTTGCCGTCGGGAGGGCCTGGACACGGTGGGAAGGCGGAGAGAGCTGAGACCCAGCTCCCGACTCCTGGCCAATTCCTCAGACTCTTATTGAGGGGTTCTGCCTCCCTTCACCCACCTCTCAGGGGTCTGGAGACCTCGCGCCCCCAGGGAAGGGGCACCCTCAAAGGGATTCCCAACTGAGTGTGGAATGGGACCCCAATGCGAAGCTGGCACTGCCCCATGTCCCTCCTCTGCCTGCCCACAGAAGCTGCGGTCTCAGGTGGAGGGGGGGCAGCACTGTGTGAAGCAGGCGTCTGCAGGGCCAGGCCAGGCCACCACATGGTGACAAGCCTGTGTGCCCTGGCTGGTGTTGGCCCTAGCTCCATGTGCCTCAGGCCCGCACTGGCATGACAGACCTTGCTGCAGACACCCCACCCCCGCCCCCCTGCCGGGCCACGGCTCCACAGTTCCACCCCACTTCTAGGTGAAAATTAGTGAGCTGCCTGTGAGACCTGGCAGTTGGGCAACATGTCACCAGGCTAGCAGCTCCTTGACAGAGAAGAAATTGTATCCAATGGTGTCATCAAAGAACTTGCCAAAAGGGACCAACGCCAAAGGGATTGAAGTGTTGTATCAAAATGGCCCAAACCCAGCCATGCCACTCCTAGGTGTACATCTGACAGAAATGCATACATACAATCTCCAAAATACAGGTACTAGAATATTCCGAGCATTGTCATTTATGTAGCTAAAAACTAGAAACACGTCCCATGTGGATGGCATGAGTGGGTAAACTGTGAAATAGTATGCAGCACTGAAAACAAGCGAACTACTGCTACCCTGTCACACACAAATCTCACACACACCGTGTTGGGCAAAAGAGAATGAGTTCTTATGAAAACAGAAGAGAGAATAATAGAGCAGAGGAAAGGGATCAGGGCAGGGGAGGGGCTGGGGTTACAGCTCAGTGGCTTCCTTAGCATGAAGGAGGCACTGGCTTCAATCCTCAGCACCACATAAAAATAAACGACTAAAATACAGGTATAAGACAAAGAGGGAGGGAGCAGGGGAGGGCCTTGGGAAATGGTGGGGGACAAAATCTACCAAATTATGCTATGTCCATGTACGAATATGCCATATCCAACCCCACTATGATAATGCACTTATTAATAATAATAATAATGGGGAAAATTACTAGAGCACAGCAAGCAGATGAGTGGGAGGGAGGAGAAGAGGGCAAGGAGGTCCTGGGGAAGGACCTGATCACGTTGGTATGCTCCTGTATGATTCGGCAAAGTGAATCCCACTTTTACGTATGATTATAATTCACCAATAAGTAAAGGAAACATGACTCCTCGGAGGGGAGATACATCATGATCCCAACTGCATAAAGCTGAAATCAGACTGGACTGGGCTAAGGGCAGGTGGTAGCTTCCTTTATGGGGACAGAAATGCCCCGGGGGGCAGCAGGGCCCTCGGGGTGCTGGTCTTGGGGTTCTTCAGCTGGGGGGCGGGTCTTGAAGAGCTGGACTGAGTGCCCGGGGTGATATCAGGCAAATCATCTGACTTCTGAGATTCTCAGTTTGCCAAATGTTACAGGGTCCAGTGCTGCCCTCCTCCGCTGTCCAAAGGCTGTGTGAGAAGGCCCTGGGGGCGAAAGTGTCCCAAGCTGAGGAGGTTCCGGGACAAATTCCATCTCTGCCAACACACAAACCAGCGTCCCTCGAAATGGTTCCCTCTAGGCAGGTGGCTGGGGCCGTCTGGGCCCAAATGGGCAGATAACCCGGCAAATGGCCGAGGGCGGAGAATGCCTTCTGAAAGATGGGGAAACCGAGTCACAGGGTGACAACAGGTGACCCAGATTCCCAGAGGTAAATGGGCGCTGCACCTCCTGGTATCCCCTCCTCTCCCCGTGTCACCTAGCTGGTGTCATGGCCGGGCCATGGTGGGAGAAAGTGGACACACACCTCCCCCCTCCCCAATGCCTCTCCAACCCCGTGAGGAGGCGTCTGGGTGCCTGGTGACAGGCAGACTCCGTGGTGGAAGGCTGAGGTCGTGCTCCGGCAATGCCATTCCCAGCTCTGTGCCTTCGGGCGGATCACACCAACTGGATGTGTCCGTTTTCTCAGCAACAGAAAGAGACCGATCGTGTCTACGAGGACGGTTTTGAAAGTGCCCTGTGCATACCTGGCCCCTGACTACCATTCGACTCTGCCCTTACCTCTCCTTTGACATTCATTGATTTTATTGAAGGGTCATCTTTGTCCAGTCGAGGACGTCCATTTTAAGTGGACAGTTCCGGGGTTGAGTCAAGGTCAAGATCACCAACATTTCCCTTAACCTCCAAAGTTCCTTGTGCCTCTTGGCAGTCCTCCAACCTTGGCCGTGTGTGACCACAGATCTGCTTTCTGTCACCATAGATTTGCTTCTGCCTGTTGCGGTTCGGACGTGAGGTGACCCCCCAAAAGCTCACAGGTGAGACAATGCAAGAAGGTTCAGAGGAGGAATGTCTGGGTGGTGAGAGTCTTGACCCAGTCAGTGAATTAATCCCTGATCCGGACTGACTGAGGGGTCATGGAAGGCAGGGGGTGTGGCTGGGGGAGGTGGGCATTGGGGCGTGGTTTGGGGGATATATTTGTATCTGGAGAGTGGAGTCTCTCTCTGCTTCCTGATCACCATGTGAGCTGCTTCCCCTCACCACACTCTTCCGCCATGATGTCCTGCCTCACCTCCAGCCCCGAGGAATGAAGCCGGCTGCCTAGGGACTGAGACCTCTGAAACCGCAAGCCCCCAAATAAACTTTTCCTCCTTAAAATGGTTCTGGCCTGATCTTTTAGTCACAGGACTAAAACCCAGCCTATTGTGGAGATTCCTAGAAATGGCATCCCACATTTTAGGTCCCCCACGTTGTTCTGCATAGCCACAGCTCCTTCTTCACACTGCTGAGTAGCATTCCATGAATGCTGGCCACCTATTCTCCTATTGTTTCCGGTTTCAGTAACTAGGAATAAAATCCATATAAAAACTCACATGCGGGGCTGGGGTGTGGCTCAGTGGTGGAGCGCTTGCCTGGCATGTGTGAGGCACTGGGTTCGATTCTCGGCACTGCATATAAATAAATAAAATAAAGGTCCATTGACAGCTAACAAGATATTTTTTAAAAACTCACATGCATATTTTTAGGAAGTTGTTCTGTTTTGTTTTGCATTTTACCTCCTGAGAAAATATCTAAAAATAGGATTATTAAGACTGTCTTACTGCTTTCTAAAATATTTGCACTCTTTCACAGCCTCATCAGCACTGTCAGAGGGTACCAGTGACCCTCCCAGAATTTGTTGTTGTTTCAATGTTAGTCATTTTAATAAGTGTATATTGGCATTTCGTTGTAGTTTAACTTGTATTCCCCCAGTAACAAATGATGTTGAACATCTTTTACATATATATTTGACATCTGTGTCTCTTTCCTGGTACATGTTCAAATATTTGGAACGTTTTTTTAAACTGGACTGTTCGCTTTCTTATTATTCAGTTGTGAAGCTTCTTTGTATGTTCTATTTGCAAGTTCTTTGATCATTTACAATTGCTTTCTCCAAATCTATTGCTCTCTTTTCACTTTCTTACTAGTCTTCCCAAGTCCAAAAGTTTAAATTTTTCCATGCATTACAATTTATCCAATTTTTTTTTATGCCCAGTCTAAAAAGGGTTGCTTAACCTAAGGTCACAAATATTGTCTCTTGTTTTTTAATAGTTTTACATATTACACTTAAGTCCATGATGCATTTGGAAAAAATAGTGCATGTATGGTGTGAGAGAGGAGCTGAAGTTCTCCAGGTGCAGTGGCATAGCCCAATAATTCCAGCCTCAGCAATTTAGCAAGGCCCTGCCTCCAAATAAAAAATAAAAAAGGCTGGAGATGTGGCTCAGTGGTAAAGTGTCCCTGGGTTAAATCTCCAGTAACAAAAAAAAAAAAAAAAAGGAGTCAAAGTTCACTTTCTTGCTGATGCATAACCAATTGTTCCAGCAAATTTGTTGAAAAGATTACCTTTCCTCCCTCAATTCCCTGGCACCTTTGTCAAAAATTAATTGGCCACGTATACGCAGGTCTGTTTCTGATCTCACTATTCTATTTAATCTCACTATTCTGTTTAATTTAGCTATAAGTCTTGGTTATGGTAGCTTTTGATAAGTCTTGAAAATGGTAGTGTGAATTATCCAACTTTGTTCTGTTTTCAGAATCATTCTGACTGTTCTAATTTCTTTGGATTTGCATATATATTTGAGAACGCACTTGTCAATATTTGCAAGAAAGTATACTGGAATTTTTATTAGGACTGCATTAAAGCTATAGATCATATAGGGAGAATTAATCTCTTAACATTGAGTCCTCTGATCTATGTACATATTATATCTCTCTATTTATTTAGGTCTGCTTTGATTTCTTTCATTCACTTTATAGATTTCAGCACAGAAATTTTGCATATATTTTGATAGATCAATCTATAAGTATTTCATGTGTTTTTATATTGTTGTACATGGATTGTTTTTTAAATTAGAATTTTCACTCATTCATCAGGAGTACATAGAAATATAATTGAATTTTGCATATTGATATTTTATCCTGCAACATCACTAAATTCATATGTAACTTCTAAAAGCTTTTTGGTACACTGTTGGGATTTTATGTATAGACAATTATGCTATCCACAAATAGAAGCAGATTTATGTATCTTCTTTCCTATCCTGGTACCATTATTTCATTTTCTTGTCTTGTTGAACTGGCCACATCTTCAAATGCAATATCAACTAGAAATTGTGTGAGTGGATATTCTTGGTTGTGCTGATCTCACAGGGATAGCATTAAGCCTGTCATCATTAATTATTATAACAACACTTCATCAGATGGAAGAAGTTCTTTTCTATTCCTGGTTTGCTAAGATCATCTCCCAGGAATGTGCTAAGTTTTGTCAAATATCTTTTCTGTATCTTTTGAAATGATTGTTTTGTTGTTGTGGTTGTTTTTTCAAGTTTTGCCTCTTGGTATGTTGAATTACATTGACTGATTTTTAAGTGTTGAACTAATTTCATTTGTCATGATGTAGTAATTGTTTAGCACATTTTTTCATTCAACTTGATAAAAATTTTGTTAAGAATTTTTATGTTCGTGTTCATTAGGGAATTGGTCTAAAGTTTTCTTACTTAAATTCATTCATTGCTGTTAGTATAAGGATGATACTGTAGAATGAGTTGGGAGTATTTCCATATCCACCTCAAGCAATTTTTTGTTGAATGCTGGTCATTGAAAGTTTCATATTTGTGTTTGTCAGCTTTCTGTCATGATAACAAAATGCCTGAGATGAATCAACTTATAAGGAGGAAAGGTTTGTTTGGGCTTGTGGTTTCAGAGGTTTCCCTCCATGGTCACTTGGCCCTGTTGACTTTGAGCCTGTGGCCAGGCACCACAGCATGGCGGGAGCACGTGATGGAGGAAGTTCCTAGTTTCATGGAAGCTAGGAAGAGAGAAGAAGGGGCTCGGGTCCCAATATGCCCTTCAAGATCACACCCCCCATTCACCGGGCTTCTTCCTACAGGGCTCTACTTCTTCAAGGTCCCCCACCAGCAGCACCACAGCTGACAACCAAACTTTCACACATGGGCCTTGGAGGACACTTGTCCAAACTGTAGCCGTGTGTGGAAGGCTCCATCTTGTGGTCCTTAAGAAACCATTAAGCTAGATTTTATTGTGCAGTTAGGCTACTCACAGAGTAGTTGGATCCTCTCAGGCTTGTTTTACAGTTTGGTTAAGGTGCGTTCAGAGTTCCGCTTGCTCTGAGCTTCCCGATGGTCTCTTCCTGATGCCCGGCCCTCCCGAGGACCCTCCAGTCTGACTGACCAGCACTTGATCCCGTCCATACCTGTGGAAACTCTGGGGGCTGCCCTTCTTGCTTTCCCTGCACATCTCAGGATTTAGAAACAGGGTCTGGGGTTCCCGTAGGGACTTTCACAGCGTGAGCTCTCTGCTCACTCGCTGCCTCTCTCCTCCAGCTCTCTGTCCACAAGTTCCATCGGCCTCAGTCTCCTCAAATAATAACCCATCACCTCAATGGAGCGTCCACTAACTTCTCCCTGAGTTCCTCCTCCCTGTGATGCTGTCTGAATAGCGCCTCCAGGCCAAGGTGACCACAGTTCTGCTGATGGGTGTCCCTTCTCTTGAGACTCACAGTCGGAAGCTGCTACTGTCCAATACCTGAAAACTGTGGTTCCGTGTATCTTGTGTGGCTCTCTGTGTGTGGATAGAAGGACGGAAGTCAAGTCTCAGTGGTCCTGTCATGGGTGGAAGTGGTGGCCTCCCTTTCTTTGTTGGGGTCCTCTCCTGTTATCACACCTGCCAGCAGAAGACGCCCTCTGCTCCTCAAATCTGGGCATGGCTCCCGGGAAGAGACCCGAGCAGGCCAGGAAATAGCCTCACAAGCCCAGTCCCCTCCACGTGGCCCCTTCAACCCGCCCCTTCCTCCTTCCTACTCAGGTCTCCTTGGAGCTCCAAGCCTGGTTTGTCTCCCAGACCAAAAGGATTGAAACCAACAGATTCTGACCTTTCCGTGGCAAACACGGATCCAGGTGTTCTGACAGGAGTCATTTCTTGAAATCCTCCCCAGACTTCTCTAAGGATGAGAGAGAGCTACTGTGGTTCATTTGGCAGGTGCTCTGGGCAGGCCACACGCGAGGCATCTCACACACACCACTGCATCTCATAGTCACCGTGATCCTGGGATATCGTGAGCGTGAACCCCACTTTGCAGATGAAGAAACTGAGATACAGGCAAGCTGAGTGACTCGGTTGAGTGTCCAAGGTCCTACAGCTAAGCAGAGCAGGAGGACTTCTTTTTTTTTAATGAGCCAAATGGAAAAGTCTAAGTGCTATAATGACATTTGTTTTGCAACATCAGGAGCAGCAGAGATACTGAATATAATTTGCTTAAATTGTAAATACTGAGACTGAAATATGCACGTGTAAATCACATTTAGGCTCCACAGACTGGAAGCTCCTTATAAATACACAGCAGTATATATAAAGCACAAGATAAGCAAGATCAACGTGAGATGGTGGGTACTTTGTTCCCCCACTCCTGCAGCTTCAGGTGGAGGTGGCTGGGGGTGTTCTGGGCGAGCATCACGGCCTGTTCCCTGGCAGCCTTACACTTCTCTTCTCCCTGCAGGTCCTGAGCATCCAAGGCCAGCAACTGCTTGGTCAGCGGCTCCTCGGCTCGATGTTGCTCTCATCAGACTGATGTCCATCCAACGAGAGGACTTCTCCCTGGATCTCCAAGAACATTCTAGACCACCTTAGGTGGCGAGTGCTCCTCACCAGCACACAGCTCCCTCTTCTCAAGGGCGTTCTTCAGGTGCACGGAAGCCATCAGAGTTTGCACTCTCCCCTGCTCTATCCTGGGCTTCCCTGACACAGGGATTGTTTAATTTTTTTTCCAGACTCACCTCATCCAGGTGTCCAGTCAAACCCTGCCGTTCTGTCTTAGAGCTCAAGTTCAATTCAGGAGGACTCTGAGTTTGGAGAAATTCATTTTTTCTTTCTCTCATCCTCTCGAAGACCCAGGTCAAATGCATAAGCAGTATCAACTTCCTCTTCTAAATCCAAATACTTCAATAATCTGTTGATATCTTTTGACTACCTCCCTCCGATCGTTTTTGGGTTCTGTGCACCCACACAAACCTAAAGCGCCCGGTTTGCAGCCAAGCCTGTGAGCTCACCTTCTAAGTGCCTGCAAGTGTCAGCACCGTCCACTCCCATCAGAAGCATGGAGCGCCTTGGCCTTGTTCACTTGGCACATCACAGAGCTGACCTTTGTGGCAGAAGATGAGTGTCCTTGGAGAATGGCGGGAAGCCAGCTTTGGGCAGTTTTCAATGATCTCTTGCACGGCACAGATTTGAGTTCAAGTGTGAGATTCTGTTTTCCTCAAGAAGATCGTGCCTCCTGTTGTAATATGTGTCGGCCTCAGAATGAATCCTGAGGCCTGCCTCTAGCTCGTCAGCCGCACAGTTGTCTCCGCTGTAAAGGGCACAATCTTCTCTTTCACAAGGGCCTGGGCTTCCTTACAGATGCTCTTTGTTTCCATCCCGTGGGGAGGGTTTGCACTCTCCTTGAGAAGGCATGCATCTCCTGCGCTCCTCTTCCTGGCTTGCTGAAGGTCGCCTTTTCCTTCTGTTGCTATAGAGTCCGTCTCCAAGAGTTGTTTTGTTAGAATTCTCTCCGGTTTCTTGTTTAAAAGATACACATTGAAAAAAAAAAAAAAAAGGCTTGTTGTCATTGTGATCCAAAAGACACTCGAGTACAGAAAGGAGGTGAGTTACTGAGTCTCTGTCCTACCTGGACATGGCAGTGATTATACAAACAGCCGTTACTCAGAGTCCAGTCGGAGCTGGGGCTCTGGGCTGTGAATTCCAAATTTCTTCAACTATAAAGGAGAGCAGCAGGGGTTGGGGCTGGGGCTCAGCGGTGGAGCACTCGCCTATCACACGTGAGGCCCTGGGTTCGATCCTCAGCACCACATAAAAATAAATAAAATAAAGATGTTGTGTCCATCGACAATCAAAAAGAATAAAACTAAAAAAGAGGGCAGCATACGCCATCCTAAGACATATCCTTCATAAGGTGTCTCTATTGGCCTAGAAATGGCGAGAATTCTTTAGATCTTAACATCATAAGTTATTCTCTGGGAACCAGCAGGACATCTTAGTGGAATGTAAACCAGTAGCTCACCTTCCAAACCTCGCAGGACCCCACCCCTCCAATCTGCACAAAGACTTTCCAGAAAAGTAACTAAGCAGAAGGAACAGGGCCACCGTGAGACCCATTCCTACGTTCCTCAAGTCCCTTATGCCCACCCTTCAGCACCTCAAAGGCTTTTCCTGCAAAGGTGCAGGAGTCCCCGGGAAAGGACACATGCTAAGGGGACGTCTGGGGCTATGGAGGACTAGCACCTCTTGGCCCCTACAATGTGCCACCTCCACCCCAAGTACATGCCGCAGAAAGGTGACAACTGAATACTCTCGTCACTCGTCTCCCATTTGGAGTCGGGAATGCTTAGTGCCTATTCCAAGTCCCTGGATTTCTAGCAAAAGGCTCACTCTCTCAATCAAGGTGGACAGCCACCCGAAACCAGTTCCTGGAGGGTGTCGGAGGCCCATGCAAGCCTCGGTCCTGACTGCTGGGCTCACCCTGGTAGGTATGGGTGACAGCAGATCTTGTCCTCCCCAGCAGGGCGGTGAAGTGGCCCTTCACCCAAGTGGCGGCACAGAATTGGGCTCCCAGCCGCATAGCACTCGATCCTGCAGGCTGGGTATGACCCTGGCGGCCGGGGGACAGGCGGGCAGCGGAAGCTACTGGCCACAGCAGCGGCTCCTGGTGTCTCGGCCCTGCCTTCCCCTTGAACTGGACCACAAGCCACCTGCAGGGAGCCCAGTGCAGGGGGAGACCTCGGCCGCACCAGTGCACCCCACCACGCTCATCGTTCAGCGCAGACATTTTTAAGCAGCACCAGGAGCCCAGGAGCCCCGCACCCCGCAGCCTCAGCAGGCCTCTATGCCATGGCTGCTCTGGGCGTCTGGGCCATGCTTCCTTCTGGGCCATTGTCCTGCTAGCCTGGTGCCAGCTTCTCAGCTCCAAGGCTCTGCGCTTCCTCGAGGGTGACTCGGCCAGGGAGCAGACGCTGAGATTCTCTGATTCTGTGACCCCTCTTGACCAGTCCCCACCCATCCAGCTTCAGTGCCGTGCCCTCAGAGCCCCCGCCAAGCCTTAATCCCCTTGTGACTGCCTGGGTTACTTCCAGTCTCTGCACTCACACCTCTGAAACCACAGGTCACCACTCCCCCATCCACCTGGGCCCCAGGGGTAGGGGGATTGAGAGGGGCTGAAAACCTCCAGAGCTCTCCCGCTCAAAGTTGAATATGTCCCCTGGGGGAATTCCCAGGACCCCAGGACCCCTGGGGAACCACCCCCTTCAGAGCACCAATGACAATAAAATAGTCAGTGACTGTGGGTAGGTGGCCCCTGGCTCATTGTCTACTTTCCAGTTCCCCAGGGAAGATTATTCGAGGGGTGGGGAAGGGATCAGGAAGTGAAGGGCCAGCTGCAATGTCCTCTACCTGCTTCTCTCCCTGGACTCACGACTTTGACCTTCAGCACCTTTCCCTTCAGCTGGGGCCAAGGAGGCAGGAAATCGCGATGTTACTTAAGGGCCAGGTAACAAAGGTCAGGTCTAGTTAGGATCCAGGAGTTCTGTGCTTCCGACCAGGGCTCCAAACCCAAGTCGGCCCCAAAGCACAGCTACTGTAGGAGAAATACAAACAATATCCTTCATTTGGATAATATTTTAATCCTGTCACTGTGAAAAACAGACTAACAGCCATAGCAACCGCTGGCCCAGCCCCGACTCTGAGCCAGACGCTGCTAATCCTCGTGGCCTATAGGATAGATATTATAATGCCATTTGCCCCAAGAGGAAACTGAGGCACAGAAAGGTGGGGGAAAATTGGCCAGGGCCCTTGGAGCCAGGGGAGAGCAAAGCTTGCTGGATTTCCGGCCCAGGAGGACCTCTCTGTACCCCTCACTTGTATCTGCCAAGCAACGAGCAAGCTCGTCCTCCCCAGCCGCTCACAGGAAGCCGTGAGAGAGGCTGAGCGGGGCCGGCAGGACTTGCAACAGCCGGGGAAACCAAGGCTCCCGGGCCAAAGTCCCCCTGCAGGCCAGGAGCAGAACCAGGACAACCTCTGAAGCTTGCTCAGCCCTGAGCGTGGACCCTGCCCCCACCCCGTGTGAATGGGTACTTCTGTTTCCATGGAAACTTGACCGAAGCCAAGGGACGAAAAGGAAACCAGCCCAATTTCAGACGTGGCTTCACGGCTTCACCGGGTGGGACCCGTTTCTGGCAGGGTACACGCCACTCTAGAGTTCATGAGGCCCTTTCTCAGATGCCGAGTTAGATCCAACAACAAGCTGAGTAGGGATTATTTTACCCATTTTACAGATCGGGAGCCTGAGGTTCCAGATACAGGCATGTGGCCCTCTGATCATCAAAGGCTTCTTGGAAGCCCCAAGAGGGACCCATTCATAAGCAGCCATGTGATGGACTGTCATGGGCCGGCACACATCTGAACATCTGGGCTCCACAAAGCACTAATGAGCTGCGGGGAGAGCAGGGGCTCAGCCCAGCCAGGCCCTCTGGGTCAGGCCTGATGCCAGACTGTGAATAGGACGGGCTGGGCAGAGGCCCCAGGAAGCCGGGGCCTGGAGGCCACAGCCAGGCTCTCTCCCAGGGCACTAATTGGGGTTGAGCCGGGTCAGAGGGGCCCCAGAGTCCCACCAGCAGTGGTGTTTGGAGCTAGGCAGGGGGCAGGCAGCCTCCGTGTCTCCTTTTGCCCCTTGGTCTCTGACCTCAGAGCAGAGGCCTGCACGAGGTTGCCCTAGGGACTTGGAATCTGAGCTAATGAGGCCCTCCAAGCCCGACCCAGCCTGGGGGTGCAGCAACATCTCAGCAAGAGACCGAGAGCTGGGGACCTTTTCTGAACCCAGCACCTGGGCCCTCTTGGGGGTAACAAGCATCCAACAAGTGTCTACTGAGTGATTGGTAAGTATGCTGGGAATACAGGCCTGAGCAGGGCTGTCCACAGACAAGCTGGGAGGAATAGCCACCCTACAGTATCCTCCCATGTAAAATATAGACCAAGGATCAGAGGCATTGTGACGTGCCCAGGGACAGAGCTGGCAGGCCACAGATCCAAATCAGAGCAGACCACAGCCCTTGCAGCCATTCCCCAACGTGCCAAGTGCTCCCCTCTCCCCTCTCTCATTGAGGTGTCGCCAGGCCGGACACCTTGCCAAGCATTTTCCATGGATGATCTTGTTAAATTCTCATGATCAGTCTAAAGAAAGGACTATAATCCTCCTATTGGAGATGAGGAAAAGGGACACAGAAAGGCTAAGTGACTGCCCAAGTCACATGCATAGGCAAGTTAGACAGTCCGGGAAGCAGGAACAAGGTTGGCAAGGGGGCTGGGGTCAGACCAGCTGGGAAGTGGACCAGCCATGGGGGGGATGGGCGAAACAGGGAGAAGCGCTGATCCTGGAGGACTTTCTAAAGGAAGCGGCCACCATCCAACAGAGGGGTGGGAGGGGAGTCCACATCATGACCTCTGAGCTTGGCCCTCTCCTCCCGTCACTCTCGGGCCTCCAGCTACTTGCAGAAGAATGTGTGTCGCAGGTTTGGCATCCAAACCCGGCAGGTTGAGATCCTGGGTTTCCACAGCAACCGCATCCCTAACAGCATCCAATAAGGACATTATTTGGCTGTGGTAAGCACACACGATCTTTTGATTACCACTGAAGGTATTGAGAGCAGCTTCCTCCTCGACAAGGGGCCCCTCCTGTCCTTGAAAAAATAGATGCTGCCCTCCCTGGGGAAAAAAAATGGGGGACCGGAAAGGAGGAAATATCCTCACACAAAAGAGGGAGAAGTGGGGGGGATGATCAATGTTTGCATTAATAGAGTTGCCTGTTCAGCGCTTCTCCTCTTTTATAGATTAAGATAACGTGCTCATCAGGGATATCTTCATTTCCCAGAGCAAAGAAATTAATGACTCACTAATGGTGCAATTCAAAAATTAATATACGCCATCATCTCAAATATGTCGTTATTAATCAATTGACAGTGGGGGACTCCTAAGGGGGTGTGTCCACTGTGTCTGGGGTGCTCTGGGATGGACCTGTATTTGATGGACACTTTCAGAGGCTAGATTGGGGTCATTTCAGAGGCTAGCAGGGGCTGGGGGTTGCAGACCCAGAGGTTGGGGGTGTCCACTGGGACAGCTGTAGGAAGAGCCCTAGGCTGGGAGTCAGATGACTCAAACTCCATGGGTGACGTTGGGTAAGTCCCTCTGGGACTTGATTTGCCCCCTGTGTGCTGAGCAGTGTATCCAAACTCCCCATCACCGAGCACTCACTCGGCCATCAGTGTGGGCAACTCCAGTCAGCCTGGTGCCACAGGCGCAGCAGGCCTGAAGACCCCCGGCTCATCCCCCTCTCTCTGGCAGTGGACCCCAGGGCTCCACAGAGCCCAGTCACACACCCTGGGGAGGGCGGCCTCTGGCCTCCTGTGACCCCCAGGTTCTCTGAGAGTGTGGGCCGGAGGGCGGTGGTTTAGTCCTTCAGGGAAGCATCCCTAGTCCCTAGTCCTGCAGCCCACTGACCCACATGATGCCCGATGGCCCTGCCATGGGGGGCCTGCACCACCTGGGGTGCTTCTTGTCTCTCACCATCCCTAGCCAGCAAGGTAGGAGCAGGGACATCCTCCTCCAGACCCCGGAGAGGTCTGAGACCCACAGAGGTCTGAGCCGGATGGGCCAATCCAAGAGGGTGAGGCCTCCCTGGCCAATATGTCATTATTAATCAATTGACAGTGGGGGACCCCTAAGGGGCCTCCCTGACTGCTGCACCTTCAGGGCCTCATACCCAGCAGGCACTCCATAAATGCTTATCCTATGAATAATGTTTTGCCCGTAGGCAAGCAGGCTGGGAGGGTTGGCCAGGGGGTAGAGGAGGTGGAGGGTGAAGGGGACTTCAGGGACTGAGGCCTGAGGCTGGCACAGGGAAGCACAGGGTAGTTCCTGCAGACTAACTAGGCCAAGCCTGCTCCTAGTCCCCACGCACTGAGCACCTCGCTTGCCCACCCCGCCAACCTCCAGATCACTCGTGATTATTTCCCCATTTTACGCTCAGAGCTTGCAGAGTGGCGACCAGCTGCCGAATCCAGGTGAGGCAGGTCTGGCCCCCACCTCCTGCAGTGACCCCTTAATAACTTGCTGTTTCTCGGAAATGATTCTTTGCTCCCATGAGATTTACCGCCTCCCTGGCCTGATCCCCGCGAGCTGGGCAGAACCCACGTTGCTCTTCCCCTTTTACAGATGAGGAAGTGAGGCTCAGAGTCCAGAAGCCAAGCCAGCCTGCGTGGGTAGGGGTCGGCTCAAACCCTGGCCTCCTGGCCCTGCCCTTTGTGCGGGCAGTGGGGGTGGGTGGCACCTGGTAGAGAGTGAGATCTACTCAGCCCAGCCCTGGTGGAAGGGGAGGGCCAGGGAATGCAGGCTGCACACCTGTGCGTGCACAGCCTTGAGCTCCGTGGGGTTCCAGAAGAGCCCAGGGACACGTGGAAGGGAGAGTTGGAAGGGTTAAACCCGCAATGTTTTGCAGATGGGGAAACTGAGTCCTGAGGGGGCAGGACCCAGACCTCACAGAAAAGGAAGACAGATATTCTCTGGGTGAGACGCGGAGGGGGGCCCTTTTCTGCAGGATCCGAATCCCCACTATGAATTGGAAGGTGGACAGGATGCCCCTCGGGCTCCGGGAGGCCTGCAGATGTGCAGTTCAGAAGGCAGAAGCGGCAGGTATGCTCAGCTGAGCACAGAGGATAGGAGCTCTTTCCCAGGTGGCTCAGGGCCTTGGGAGCCGTGTGGTGGACGAGTCGCTGCCCCCGGGTCTCACCCCTGCGCCAGGGAAGAGCCTGGAGCATTTATAAAGCAACACTTCTGGAGTGCTTACGAGGCGCCAGCTGTCTCCATCTGTCATTGTCTTTGGCACCCTGCTCGCTTGCAGGTGAAAAGACAAAGGCCCAGAGAGGGCAGGGGCTGGCTCAGAGTGGCGCAGCTCAGCAGGGGCCCAGTGCTGGGGAAGCAGGGAACTGCAGAGCAGGTGTGAGGAGGGGTGGTTTCCCTGGCGACGCCAACAGCCCACAGCCACCCTCACCCAAGATACCAACGACCACCCGCAGCATCAGTGGACACTCGAGGCGTCCCTGTGCCCAGGGCAGGCGGGCAGGGGAAGCAGGGGCTCTTACAGGCATTGGAGCCAGGAAGGCTCTGTCCTGGTCCCAGCTCTTCCCCAACGCTCTGTGGGAGTCTCTGTCCCCTCATCATTTAAACGGAGTTCAATCCATCAGATTCCATGAAAAGACTGACACCAGGGGACTCAGGGGACCAGAAAACTCCTTATCACAGTATCGCTTCCCAGCTAGCAAGTTTCCTGGCTTTACAGACCTCCTCCCAAAGTCCAGGAGGCTCACTGTCACCATCGCCAGCAAGCACTGATTTATCTCAGCAAGGCATGGTGTGGACCTACTGTGCGCCACCTCCCAGGGCCCAAGGTGCAGCTGGCTCAAGGCGGTCACCTTTGTCTGCAGCTGTTTTCTCTAGTGGCTGCTTTGGCACACGCACACGCACACACACACACACACACACACACACACCCTGACCATAAATGTGAATCGAGGCAGCAGATGGCAAGCAGCATAATGGCTGCTCCTTTCAAAGGAAGGCAGAGTCGGGCATTAGCAAAATCCTCCACCTCCCGCCTTCCCCACCTCTCTTCGGCTTCCCTGGTGCCTGGAGATGGCCCTGCCATGGAGGCCCACACCACCTGGGGCGCTCCTTGTCTCTCACCATCCCTGGCCGCCAGGTAGGAGCAGGACATCCTCTTCCAGGCCGGGAGAGGTCTGAGAACCAGAGAAGTCCCGTCACCTGCCCAAGGCCACAGTGCAACACGGGGTCCCACAGCTGAACTCCTGTGGTCAACGGCCACAGCCCTGCCTCTCCTGGCCCGTCCAGCTTCTTCTCTGGTGCCTTCCCCTCACCTGTCTCTGCCCCACCTGTCTGTCCTCCGCTCCTCGGGTCTCCCTCCTCTGCGTCTCTCTGGGGCTCTGTGGTTGTTCCTAAGGCTCCGCTCCAGTGTCGCTCCTGTGGGTCTCTACCTGGCTGTGGGGCTGCCTAAGCAGGCTCTCAGCTCTGTCTCCTTCAGCCGCGGGGAGGCTGAGAGGGCAACTCACGCCCCCTCCGCTCCGACCTGTCCGGCCCATGACACCCTGGCTGGAACCCAGTCTACGCTTTGGGTCATAGCTGGCCTGGGGGGCCTGTGTCTGGTCCCCTGTTCCTTACTCAGTGCCTGTTACAACAGGACTAGGCTCTCGGGGCGTGGTGGCCACACCTAGAACCCCAGCGACTCAGGAGGCTGAGGCAGGAGGATCGTAAGATCTAGGCCTTCCTGGGCAACTTAGTGAGACGCTGTCTCAAAATAAAAAATGAAGAGGGCTGGGCGTGCAGCTCGGTGTAGAGCACCCCGGGTTCAACCTCCAGGACCAGTTCAGCCCCCAGGAAAGAAGAACGAGGTTAGAGCGGGGGCTGCTGGGGCCACGGGGAACCCCGCTGCCTCTGCCCTTGGAACCCACAGACCCCCAGTCCCTCCTTCCAGCCAGGGATCTCTGCTCCCCAGAGGTGTTCCCTAAACAAACAGGCAGGAGGGAGGTCCCCAGAGGACAGAGAGTCCTGGGCACCGCAGGAGCGCAGTGTGGCTGAGGCCAGGTAAGGCTGGTGGCAAGGTGGCCGAGTGAGGCTTGGCGTGGGGTGGGGGGCATTCTCTCTGTTACCCTCCAAAGCTCGCTCGTCCTGGTGGCCACTCTTGAGTCCCTGGAGAAGTGAGTCCACCTGACCCAAGGACTGGGACCTGCTGAGGGTCTCCTCACAGGGCCCTCGTCCTGAGGAACCAGCTGCCTCTTCTAAACACGAAGCTCTCACGCCAAGATGGGGCCCTCTGCTGCGAGGCCTGGGGAGGGAGGGGACGCCATGAAATTCCGGGACTTTGGTCCCCATCCAGTCATACCGTCCTCTGGGTCCAGGCCAGCACACGTGGGCAAGTGACGGGGCTCGTGCCGACGGTGGGGAGAGGTGGCCCTGGAGAAGGGCCTCTCCCTCTGTCCAGGGAAGAGGAGGGAAGGGTGCCCGAGGTGCCACCACCTCCGGAATCCTGCAGCGCTCCTGGCGACCGGCATAGAAGGAGGGCCGGCAGTGGTGCCTGGGGCAGCGCCTGCCCTGCTCCTTAGCGGGGCGCACCCCCTCCGCCATGATGCCACCCACCGCCATCATGCCTCGGCGTGTGACGAGAGGGCAGGATTAGGAAGTCTGCCCCAGAGAGGGGGCACGCCTACCAGGCGCAGCAACAAGACTCGCCTCCTTCCTGCAGCCCGGCCCTGGCCCGAGTGGGCTCCCACCCTCCCTCGCCCTGCCACCAGGCTGGGGATGAAGCCAGGGAAATGGGAGCCGTCTGGTCAGGGAGAACCAGCTTTCCCCACTGCAGGGAGGGTCGGGACTGAGAGCACGGCAGGCAAGTGAGATATTACAGGAAGGTGTGTCGGCTCCACCATGCTAGAACATTCAAGAGCACTCACCATCAAACCGTTAGCACAGTCGCACTCTGAGATGGGCTGCGTGGCAGGAGGGAGGAGCCCTCCCAGGAGAGCGCAAGCGGGTGTGTTCTACTTGTCAGTGCCTCCAGAAAGGATTCCCGCTTCCAGAAACATCATCCGGCCCTTTCTACACTTGGGCTCTGTGATTCTGCCTGGCGAAGTGGGACGTAGAAGAAAGTGCCAGGAGCTAGACCCTGGGGTTCTTTCTATCTAGTCCCAATATTAGCTGTGTGATCCTGGACAAGCCACAGACCCTCTCTGAGCCTCAGTTCTCCCATCATAAAATTCTGAAAATGAATGAATCCCTGGAGTCCAGACTATGCTTTATGGATCTCGGTTTCCCAGGAGCTGCTTCAGAGATGCTGGGGGGTGATGGGAAAGTGGAGGGGATACGATTTCAGGTCCCTTCCCCAACTCTAAGAGAGCAGCTGTCCAGCTGCCCATAAGACCCTGTGTGAACCCAAGGTCCCTGCTGACAGAGGCACAGAGACTCCGGGAGGCGGTGAGCGCCTCTGGGCTCTGGTGTCTGGACCCACAGTTTCTTTTCAGAGACGCTGACTGACCTTCATCCCTCAACCTTCGCTAGTGCACAGTCTCACTCTGGGGACCCCGGGACATCTAAGGTGCGGTCTCTGCCCTCAGTCCCCCTAAGAGGAAACCACCCATGGTCATGAAGACTGGGGCTTGTCATTGGGTTGGTTTAATCTATTTCTTAGTTCAGTAAAGAGCCGCGCTGCTTCCTGGGAGAGACCTGGGACCGGCCACCTTGCAGCATGGGGCGTGGCTGATGGGAAGGTGGGGGGTGGCACCAGGGGAGAAGAGAGCAGGAAGAGAGGGGACGACGTCCCACCCCTCACTTATAAGGAGGCAGGTAGAGCAGTCCTTGGTATGTCTAGAGCCATAAGTGACCTTTCTCTGGGTCACACCAGGGACAGCTTCCCTTTGGCAGCACCAGGAGCCCGGGGACATTCCAGCACGCCCTGAGCCAGCGGCACAAACACAAAGGGGCGTCACCAGGTAGCAGACGGGAGCTTGCAGATGCCACCTTGGGGACGCCAAGTTAGCCTGCAGCATTTCCAGGTGCACACTGCCACCTGCTAAGCGGGGCCCTTGGGCAGGGGACATAGGCAAGCCAGCACTGACACGTCACTCCAGACTGTTCCCTCCGTTGCCGGACTCGGGTGTGTGCAGCACATGAGTGAGTGGCCCCGGCTTGAAAGGAGAGGGTTCCCTGGAGGGAGAACAAATATGGAGGGGGTTCAGGCATTTCTTTTTGCAACTCTTTTATGACGTAAGAACCATAACTTGTTGTTGTTACATCTGACTCTACCGTGGGCCAGTGACTTGGACGAGGGACGTGGGGAGGGCTCCTCTGCTCTATGATGTCTGTGGCCTTCACTGACTCAGCACACAGGCTGGGCACTGGAACCGGACAGGCGTCTCTCTCTCCACACGGCCTCCCACGCGGCTAGCTCGGGCTTCCTGGCATGGCACCTGGTGGTACAAGAGGCCAAGGTGGGAGCGGCCCATACTCTAAAGGATGGGCCTGGAACCTCTGCTGCTTGGTCACAGAGGTCACAGACCAGCAGGATTCACAGAGGGGAAACATACCCACCCCTGAAGACCTCAGAGACTTTTTATTCCACCAGAAAGAACGCTTTTGTTTTCTGTTGTCACTGTGCGGATTATCCCAGATTTCGCTGGGTACGACCACACCCCTTTATTATCTCCGGATTCTGGAGGTCCGAAGTCCAGCCCAGCACGGCTCAGCTGGGTCTCTGCTCTGGGATTCACGGATTCAGAATCAAGGAGTTCTCAGGACTGCTGCGTTCCTCCCTCAAGCTTTGGGGCTGAATCTGCTTCCAGGCTCATTCATGTTGGGGACAGAATTCATTCCCCTGCCATTACAGGATCAGTGGAGGGAATACGATTTAGATCCCTTTAGGTTTTCCTGCTGGCCCCTCTCTGTGTCTGAAGGCCCTCAGTTCAAAGTCTCCTTCCTCCAAATTCAAAAGCAGCAATGCAGGGCCAGCTCCTCCCCATGTTCCAAGTCTCCCTGTCCCTCCGTCTGCCCACCTCGCCGCTGCTTTCCCTCACCCTGCGTCTCTGACCGACTCTTCCGCCTTCTTCCTCTGTGATGACGGCTCCTGTGGTTACACTGGGCCCGCCAGGTAATCCAGGGTAATGTTCCAAGGTAGGCAGATTAGGGACGTTAATTCCATTGGCAAAGTCGCTCCACAGCCTACTTGGATTCTTGACCAACGGAGTGACCTTGGACAGGACTCTGGGGGAGACATCTTTAAAATTCCACCTACCACGGGTGACTTTCCAAGAAAAGAGAGCAGGTTGGGCTCTGCACACGGTGAGACCTGGAAGGACCCAGAGCAAAGGGGCCTTCCCGGCAGGAGTGCCGCAGAGGCAAAGGCCCCGAGGGACTGTCACATTGTGCTAGAGCAAGCTCTCCAGCTGGGATCTGCTGCAGGTACCTGAGCAGGAGGCAGGGGTGGGAGCTGGTCCCCAAGCAGGTCCAGGCTGGAGAATTCAGACTTCAGGGGGAACGATACGTTGAAGTAATTAACTGGGATTTCATGAACGCTCCGGGAGACACAGCAATCAGGGATTCGGCGTGCCCTAACATTTCATGGACGATGCTGTCCCTGCGTGGACACGTGCATTCTTCTTCCCTAGAGGACTTGCATGACATGCTCCAAAGAGCCCCTGATCTACAAAAGCCACAACCCATTGCTTTACTCTTTCTCTCCCCAACCTCTCCACTTAGCCAAACTCCAAGTTAGTAAATACTAGAAGAATCCAGTCCTGTGACAAAATGCTCCCTTCCGCTTGGGTGTTGGGAACCTATGGCCATAGAATTGTGAACCCTATTTATTTTTCAGCTTCTTTCTTCCCTCTGTGAGGCCCCTAAAAAGGGACAGACAGTTACGATCAGATTAGACCCGTTACCTCCCAGGTCGGTCAGGCGCCCACCTTGCAGAGCTCCCCCTGCTGGTGAGCAGGCTGCACTCCTGGTAGCTGTTGCCAAAAGATGCTACCGGCTGGGACATACCACTGGTGGGAGAAAGAGAGAAGGCGAGGCAAACAGGAGGTCACTCTGAGCTGCGTTCTACATCAGCCACATCAGGGATGTCCTGGTGCTACATCATGGACCACCCGGTACCTCCAAAGGACCCACAAAATTTTTTGCCCCAAACACTGGCCCCTGGGAACCTGGCACAAAGGACATCAGCAACAGGAACAAGAGTGCCAGACCCTGTTCTTTCATCTCCCTGGCCCTGGCCCTAGAGGACCCAGAAGCAGGAGGGCAAGAAAATAGAAGGAAAAATAAAACCACTCATGCTTCATTCAGGGGTCAGTCCTGCGCTGGGGAGGAGACAGAGGTTCAGAATTGGGTGTGAGATTGAAGCTTAGATTGAAACTGAACTGGCTTTGATTGAAAGTGAGTCCTGATTGCTAAAACAAGATTCTGTTTATAACCAACAGTGGCCCCAAAACTATGGACTCTATCCAAGATGATGTCAAGAGGCAGGGAAAAGAGACTTGGTAGGAGCAAGTTTAAAGGCATGGAGAAAAAATACAGCCATTCCCTGTGAGCATCCCATCAAGTTCAACCCCATAATATTAGTCAGAGAAATTCCCCCCACCCCAGCAGCTCTAATACACAGCCCCGACATCTCAGTGGCTTGGCAAGGCAAGGTTCATGTCTCACTCGTGGGAAATCTGATCCGTGTCGGGCAGCTTTTGGGGCTGTCTCTCCTCCATGCAGTGACTCAAGGATCCAGGTTCCTTTCATCTTTGGCTCCACCATTTTGCAACTTCGAGATTCCTCCGGCATCACCTCGGCCACAGACAGGGAAAGAGGGTTGTGGGAAAGCAGTTATTCACCTTATTCCAGAAGTAACACATCAACCTGCTGCTTGAATTCTATTGGCTGGAATGAGTCATATGACCAACTTAAGACTAAGGGACGCTGGCAGGCGTAGAGAAACTTGCGGGTATGGGTGGCCGCTGACAGTTTTTGCCACAGCAGTCAATGCCCTGGTCAAGCATCCGCCAATCACCAGATCTTCATTCTACTGATTCTTATCAGAGGCCACCGGAGCTCAGTGTTGTGCTGGCCCCTGGGGAGATCCCACGAAGAGGAAAGCCTCAGTGCTCGCACCTCAAAGACACAGTCACACGGGGTGTTCGACATGGACAACTTGGGGTGACAACTGCAGAGGTGGGAAGTCCAGAGTATCTTGGGAGCACGTCCGAGAGCACAAGCTCAGACTCAGGAGAATTGCTGGAGGAAGTGAGACCTGAAGTGAGACCCGGTCAGCCAGGAGCAAGGTGGGAGGCGGAGGACAGGAGAAGAGCACTCTGGGTAACGCTCGTGAGGGCCTAGAGACCAAAGCGGGGGCCTCTGGAGAATGCTCAGGCAGCCCTGTTCCTGGGTGCTCGCGGGTGCTTCCTCCCTCCCGATCCACATGGGTCCTGGCTGTGCATAATTCCAGCTGGCCCCCACCTCTCCAAGCCTGGCAAGTTAGGAAGATGCCACATGTCACATGGGTTGTGCGACGTTGGGCAAGTTGGTAAGCCTTAACTTCCTACTAGTTGAATAAAACACTCGGAAAATTCCAGAAGACTGGATAACTCAGCCTGTGACTTTGACCCACCTGATGAGCCCTCTTTGGGGACCGCCCTTGCCCTCTTGTTATCGCACTTCAGCAAGAGAGCAAGGCCAGCTGAGCCCTGAGGGAGGGAGGCCAGGTGTGACCCGGTGAGCTGGGGCGGCAGGGAAGGCGGTCGGCTGCCCACCTTCCAGACCAAACCCACCACTAATGAGACCTGTCTGTGGAATAATTAGCCGCAATCACAGTGCGGGTACATTAGGCAGACGTGGCCTCGGTGCAGCCGTGACAGGTCCTGGGACGCAGGAACCCGGGGCTTTGAACACTGCATTACAGCAGGGGATGCGTCCTAATGTCACTTAATTACCCCAGACAGCCACGGCTGTAATTGAGCCCGGATGGGCTGGCGGGAGTGAGCACGGGCGTCCAGAGGAGGCTGATGCTTTTGTAATGACACCACTTTGCAAGACAAATCTGGCCTTGGTGAAGAGACAGAGGATGAGGTGGGGGTGGGAGGCAGGAAGCTGTGGTGGCTTCCAAACGAGGGCCACTCCATTCCCCCAAACCCTAGGCCCTCTGGACCCTAGGGCAACCGGACATCTCCATGCCTGTGCACGAGGCAGCAGGAAATGGGGCATAGCTTTGCTGGCCGGGCCCTCATCCAAAAGTGGGTGCGGGTCACGCTTTTCCTTTTCGTGTCCTGGGAACGGGGAGTAACGGGAAGGCGAACATGGGCAGTTGAAGAAGTACCCACAGGGGGAAGCTGAAGATGGGGCACTGTGTGGGGGTTAGCGGACACTCCAGAGGGAGTAGTGGGTGCAGGTGCCCTCAAGGATGCAGTGGCCTGGGTAGAGGAGAGCCCCAGGGGAAGAGAAGAGCCCGAGGTACAGACCTGGGCCCTGAGCTTTGAGGGTGGACTCTCAAAGCCACGCTCTTGCCCATGCATATCCCTTCAGAGACCAGAAACACTGCAACGGAGGAGCCTGGCCCCTCTGAGAGGTCCTCCAAGGCAGGGGCCGCGTCTGACTCGCTCGCCTTACAACCCCAGCCCCTGGCACACTGCCTCAACAAATATTTACGGACACAAATAAGTGACTGAATGCCACTCACCCACTTATTCCCTCTTTGGACCTCAGTGTCCTCATCCGGGAAATGGAGCCCAAGATGCCCACTCACTTCCCAGGGCTCTGATGGCACCTGTCAGGTGGGCTAATGACACAGAGTGCCCTGAGTGGTCAGGATCCCCACACAGAGGTAAAAGGAGCAGCCACATCTGGGGCCTGCTCTGTCCTACCCTCTCAAATCCCCTGGGTCCACTTCAGGCCGGAGTGACCACCTGGATCAGTAGGAAGTGAACGTCTCAGTGACCAGAGTTGGTAAAGCTGCTGAGTTCAGCAAGGAGCCAGGGACTCACTTGCCCTTTTCTCCTTGGATGGCCCCTCCCCTCAGGCCTGACGGGTTCTGCACACACCAGGAAGGCTGGCCTCTGGCATCTAGCAGTGTGACACTCAACAAGGTCAGGAATGGGCCATAGAAGAGACAGTTGTCGGGGGGGAGACCCCTGGATAATAATGGGCAGGGGCCTTGATGATGTGGCGTGGGGGTGGAGCACCACTGGGGGGAACTCTGGGCAGGGAGAGAGTTTAGAATGCCAGGTGCCAAGTGCTATTATAAATGGCATCTGGGCACCTGCCACCCATGTGTCATCAGACAAATGAATGGGAGGGGGCTGGAGGACAACTGCCTCATGGAGCAGAGCGGAGGCTCGGAGGTTGGAGGAGTGGGCAGAGGCTCCGGTTGCGGGGCAAGGAGGAAGATGAGGTGCAGACAGATCATTGAGATGTCCAGGAGCAGCAAGAGTGGGCTGCGCCCATGTCAGGTGAGGAAGTGGAGCTGGCTGCCTCCTGCCGTCTCTCTTCTGCCTCCCTGGACCACCCAGCACCCTTTAGGAATCTCCACCGACCGCAGCTCACTTTGGGGTCTTGGTCGATTGCTGCCCCTCTCTGGGCCTGTGTGTCTCCACTCAGACAATAAGCTAACTGGACTGGACGGCTGTTGTAGCACCTCTAACTTTGACATTCTATCTGCCTGTCACACCAAGGGGACTGGCTCTGCATGGGGCCCCTGTCACTGTACCCCAGAGCCTCCACGCTCTCTCCCTAGGGGCCCAGCCATCACTATGGCCCACAGTGACATTGAGGGACGTGCAGTTCTCTATCCTGCCCAATGGGCCATGTGCCAACACCTGCCTTCTCCCCAAGAGCCATCCGTCACTGTCTTGGCATGTCGGCAGGAAGACGGCTTCATTAGCTCCTCTGAGCCATCCGTCCCCTGGGTGCAGATGAATCCCTGAGACAAATGAAGCCCCCCCCCCCCGTCAGCCTGGGGGAGCACAGAACCCTGGGGGCAGTTTCTAAGGGCTGTCCTGACGTCTCCACTCCCTGCACAGGTCCTCTGACTGAGGTCATGGGCACTCTCCACCAGGCAGGCAGTACCAGCCTGTAGGGATGTATCACCAATGCTCTCTTGCCACCTGTCACCATGCCCGAAGTCCCCCCCATTAGAGGGGTCACTGAGGCGCTTCAGCCCTGCTACTATGTCTATTAAAATGCAAACCGCGCTGCAGGCGGAGGAACAGCCCAGGACCGAGCCGAGTTCGGCTGATGCTTTCCCCTTCGTAGGGAAGCCCCAGTTTCAATGAAGGAGTTAGCATAGAATCTAGATCATCCCTAAGGCCCTTGATCCCTGAGTTTGCAGAAGGGTAACTCGGGGACTCTGAGAATATGGCACTCCATCCCTCGTGGCCCTCTCACTCTACTGGTTGTTTGTTTGTTTAGTACCAGGAATTGAACCCAGCGGAGCTTAACCACTGAGCCACATCCCCAGTCCTTCTTATTTCCCATTTTGAGCAGAGTCCCACTAAATTGCTTAGCACCTTGCTAAGTTGCTGAGGCTGACCTTGAACTCACGATCCTCCTTCCTCAGCCTCCTGAACCACTGGGATTAGAAGTGTGCACCCCCTGCCCTGTGCCTGTACCCTCATGCACAATCTTGAAAGAGCAATTATGGTTTTAATAAAAGCATTCTTTGGGTCAAAGTACCACAAGTTCTTACCCTCCTCCTGACCACCGCCATCCACATGGTCATAAGAAAATCTGGTGAGTCCTGATCGTGACTTAGAACATGGTCCTGACGCCGGGGAGCACTTTAAGGGGAATCATAAAGACATGCGCCTGGTCTCCAGACTTCAACGAAGAAGCTGGAAATATACTTAGGGTAAGGCCACTGCTGTTCAATGAAGGTCCCAGGTGGTCAGTGTCTCAGAGATTAGGGAGGGAGAGTCAGAGAGGAAGAAGGGCAGTGGGCATGCTCTCTGGAGCAGAGAGGAGGAGCACGGCTGGGCTAGAGAGAAGTCTCAAGAGCTGAGTTATGACTTGCTCCTATGAGCACAGAGAACCGACTAACAGACTTTCAGTAATGGAAAGGGCTGGAGCTTGGAGGACCCTGGGAGAGCATCTACCCAGCCCTTCATGTTGCATGAGAGAATCCCCAGACCCAGAGGGACTACCTGTCTACTCCATGCCAGAGGTGACTGTGCTCCGTGCAGGGACATGCAACCTTGCCACTCTAGCCCTGGGGACAGTAGACGCTACCCTTCAGCTCTGTGCAGGTTGTAAACGGAGTGCAGCCACCCAGCTTCCACCTTGGAGTCATGGGGTAGCCGGTGGCTTTTCAGCACCTAAGATCGTGGACAGTTCCTTCTTTCTGCTCACCAGGGGTGGGGGTGGGGGGTTGCAGACGTTTTCCCAAGGTGCAAGCCATGGGCAGCTCCTGGCCACCTAGTTTCCCTTCAAGGGAGCCCTGGTAGGGGGCGAGGAGCAGTAGGGAGAGGGACTGGTGTGTTGACTTCTATTATCAGGGGACCCAGATGTAAAATGAATGCCTGTGATATTTATCCTTGTCATCGCTAATAATAAGTGGCCTGATTTGCCAAGCGGGGACAGATTCAAAGATGTCAATTAAGAAGAGAAAAAAGCCCAGCTGTATTTTATTTGTCTGTGGCACAGATGCTTGGTGGGGGGAAGGACCCCAGATCTTGAGACCTGGTGCCCACCCCGCTCCTGCCCCACTTGACCTTCTTTCTACCTTACCCGGCCTCCCCGCCCTCCCTCTCTGCTGCTCCTCCCTCCCTTTCTTCCCCGTGCTTTGGTCTTTTCCCCTTTTCTCATCCTGTCTTCTCTTTCTCTCCTCCACTTTCTCCCTCCCTCGCTCCGAGCTCACTGAATCATCTACCTGTTTTTGTCAGCTCTTTTTCAATGCTGCGTCCAAAACACCTGACAAGAGCAACTGTAGAGGAGGAAATGTTCATTTGGGGCTCAGAGGTCCCCATCCAGAGACAGAAGACGCCATTGCTCTGGGCCCGAGGTGAGGCAGGACATCATGGCGGAGGAGGAAAGCGACTCAGATCACGACAATCAGGAAGCAGAGAGAGACTCTACTCAGCAGAAACGAAATGCATGTCCCAAAGGCACACCCCCAGTGACCCGCCCCATCCTGCCATACCCTAAGGGCCTAAAGTTACCCCCGCCCCCCCCCAATCTATTCGAGCCAGTTAATGCATTGCCTAGTGTTCAAGTTTGGAGGTTAAGTGTCCCCCAAAAACTCACATGTGAGGCAATGCAAGAAGGTTCAGAGGAGAAATGACCGAGTTGTTAGAGTCTTAACCCAGTCGGTGAATTAATCCCTGATGGGATGAGCTGAGTGGTGACTAGAGGCAGGTGGGGTGTGGCTGGAGGAAGGGGTTCATGGGGGCGTGGCTATGGGGTGTCTATCTTGTATCTGGAGCTGGAGTCTCCCTCTGCTTCTTGATCGCCATGATGTGAGCAGCTTCCCTCCGCCACACACTCCGCCATGATGTCCAGCCCCCTCCAGCCCCGAGAAATGGAGCCCCCCTTCTGTGTACTAAGACCTCTGAAACCGTGAGCCCTCAAATAAACTTTTCCTCCTCTGTAGTTGTTCTGGTCAGATCCTTAGTCACAGCAGCAGAAACCTGACTAAAACACCTAGGTGAAGGCTCTCCTAACCCAGTGAAATGTCACCTCTGGACTTTCTTGCCTTGTCTCACACAGGAGCTTTTGGGGGACACCTCATATTTAAACATTAACACAACCTTTTATTCTCATTCTATGATGTATCAGCACCCCCCTTCACTTCCCCCACTACATCCCTCTCCCTGCCCTCCCGAGTCCCTGTCCTTTGCCCCTCTGGCTGCTCTGACCCTTGGATTTCCGCACTGGCCTCCACCCATGATCTCTGTTCACAAATTGTATTCTGGATTCAGAGTGTTAAATGGATGTGAAGGAAAACTGGAGAAGCCGTGAACCTGGAGGTTTTCACTTAAATCACAAGCTGAACCAATTTTGGAGAGGATTTTCTTGAAAAACAAAATAAGACCCTAGGGAATCCGCTTGACCAAGTCCCTGAATCTAATTAAAATTTGAAACCAACACCTGAATCTAAACAAGAACTTCTCAGTACTGCCTTTCCTGTCCCCAAACTAATCAGGTCTCAGCCCTGGGGTCCCCGGTGCAGGTCTTCCTCTCACAGTGGAAGGATTCTAAATAGCACTAAGAATCCTCGGTCCTGTATCTGGGGACTCTCCAGTCAGGAAGTCATAGAAAAATGCCCCCAGGGTGAAAACCAGCCCCACAGGGCCACCGTACTCTAAGTCGGGTCCAGGAGGGCTGTGGGGATTTGTTCGTTTGGCACTTTCTGTGGGGCCGAGGGAGCTCAGAGAGGGTGACAACACTTCTGCCTGGCGTCCCCGCCCTCGGGCATTGTGGGAAATCCTTAGCTTCTCCTGGCCTCATCCGCCTGGACGTCCCAAGCCGAGGGTGCACTCTTCCCTGTCCCACGGAATTTTCCTATTTCCAGAAAGGAAAGCCAGGGCCATGACTTTCTGCAAATAGTGAAATGGTTGAGTGGATTCTGGGATTCTGGGTTCAGAGCAGCCAGGGGAGTGGAGACCCCCTTGGCCCGCGGCCTCTCGCGCCCTTCATGGCTTCACATTGCAGAACCTCAAGACTGACTGTTGAGATGGGGTTGGGGCTCCGTCCAGTCCTGCTGGGGTCAAGGGCTCGACAGTGTGGCCGTCCATAGTCAAAGAGGAAAGAAAACCACGTGACCTCTGAGAACCTGCTGTTGTTGTCAACCTGGCCAGATGTCACTTCCTGGGCCTCACCAGCTGGATACAGACAAGAAGCCTGTTAGCCACATCCTGAGACGTCCCCCAGCATCTCAGAAGTTTGTCCCCCAGCATCTCAGAAGGTTGTCCCCAACCGATGGTGGTGCTTTTACCCCGACTCCTGTGTTAATGACTCTCAACCCCATCCTCTGCCCCCCTCCAGCCTCAGGAATTTGCCCTGCTGATGTCCCTAAGCGAGAACTTCAGGCACCCCCTAAAGACCAGGGCTCCCATGGTCCCTTTCTTCCTCCGCTCATCCTGATGAGGCACAATGATGTGGTCAGCTTCTCCAGTAGCCATGGTTACCCAGGCCCCTTGGCAGAGCCCTTGTATATAGGACTCAAGTCCCCTGGCCCTAATCCCAGCTCTCTGCCACTGGGGAGTCCAGTCAGCGGTGGTCTGTAGTTTCCAAAGCAGTTCCACACTCACGGCTGTTTGTCATGCTCTTATTTGATCCTCACGAGGCCCCAGGAGGAGACAGAGACCATGTGGTTTTATCTTCACACTTCAGACGAGGAATCTAACCTCCCTTTAAAGCCCAAATTAGAATCTGGACCATTTCCCAGTGATCCCTTCTCTGCTCTGTGTCTTCAGAGCCTGTTTCAAGGTTGAGTTCTTGATAAGAGTCCTGGTTTGACTATGTCCTCAAAACTCAAAAGTCCGTGTATTAGAAACTTGGTCCCTAAATTCACATGTCAGTGGTACTGGGGGGGCGGAGCCTTTGGGAGATTATCAGGATTAGATGAGGTCATCAGAGTGGTGCCCTACGATAGGACTGGTGGTTTCCCAAGAGGACAGTCTTGAACTGGTGTGCTCCCTCTGTCTTACCTTGTGATGCCATCTGCCATGTTATGATGAAACGGGAAGAACTGTGAGCCAAATAAACACCTATTCTTTATAAATTACCCGGTTTGCGGCATCCTATTTAAGCAGTAGAAAAGAGACCAAGACAGAGGGACAGGTGTCATACAAAAAGAAATGATCATCCTGGGAGCGGTGGCACCCGCCTGCAATCCCAGAGGCTCTGGAGGCTGAGGCAGGAGGATTACGAGTTCAAAGCCAGCCTCAGCAAAGCTGAGGCGCTAAGCAACTCAGTGAGACCCTGTCTCTAAACAAAACACAAAATAGGGCTAGGGATGTGGCTCAGTGCTCAAGCACCCCTGAGTTCAATCCCCAGGACCAAAATAATAATAATAATAATCAGTGATCATTACAGCCAGTATTTATGTCCCCACAGATATATAGTCACTTGTGAATGGCTCAATTTTAGCTCACAAATCCTGGTGTGAATCTGTTCTCTAACTCTCACAGATGAGACAAGCCACTGAAATTTTCTCTGGATTGGTTCGTGGGCAGCATTTTCTATAAACCTGAGTCTTGTTCCTCCCTTTTTTATGTATCACTGGAATAATAATAATGACCATAAACATTTATTGTGCACACAATGTATTCAAGGCACTAAGCTAAGTACTTCACATGCATTATCTTGCTTATTGATCACAAAGATCCCATCTCAGGGGTACTAACATCTCCCCCTTTTCAAAGGGGAAGACCAAAGTTCAAGAATACTAAGGAATTTAATCAAGTTTAGCAGCAGCAGCCAGCACTTGAACTCAGATCTGTGTTTCTCCTAAGCTGGGGCTTAACGGGCCAGATTTCTCATGCCCCCCTGTCCTGAGGTCCAGCTCCTCGGCTAAGGCCCTGGCGATTCTTCCCTCCACCACAGACCCTGGGTTCTGTGTGTGCATCCAGGGGGCTCGTGACTGGGGCTTTGGGGGAGCTGACCAAGGCCACCCTCCTTTCCAAATCCTTCTCTACCTGCTCCTGTAGCGGGGGCCGTGGGAGCTCCGCCCCTTTGCCCCCAACCATTGCAGGATGCCCTCCCCAGCTGCCAACGCCCCCCAACTTCAGTTGTCCATCAGAGGACTTTGACTGCGGGACCCTCTTTGCCAACTGCCTAGAAAATGGCAGGGGATCAAGGTTCCCAGGAGCCGCTCCAGTCCAACCTGGCAGGCGGGAGGTGGTCCACAGCTGCAGTCCCCTCGCTCCCCGGGGGGGACCAAGCCCAGCTCTGCCCCCTCGGAGCTCCCCAGGGGAACGGCTCGGCTCGCCCACCATGGGGCTGGCCCAGTGACCCCTGCAGCCTTCCGTTCCCGGTGGATGTTTCCTGCACTTCAGTCCCGTCTCAGGGTGGACGCTAGTGAATCCCAAGTGCAAGGCCCTGGTCCCTGCCCTCCGCAGAGGCCCCAGGACCCACAGCAGGAATGCAGCAGGGTGATCTACCATTTTCCTACTCATGTCCCCCAGATGGCTCCCCAGTGCCCTCCCGATGACATTAAGAGCTTTCTACCTGGTCTTGTAGATATCTGCCCACCCCTCCAGGACTCTGCCCACCTCCCTCCACCGGGAAGACACCTCTCACCTTTCAAGACTCAGTTCAGGGGCCACTTTGGCAAATGACCATTTTAGTGATACCATTTCTGAAACCCTGCTCAGGAAAAAGTCATGGCTCTGCCACGGAGCCTCCAGCTGAGCTGAGCTGGCCTCTGCTACAGCCCCCACAGCCCTTCAGGGGCCTGCTAGGGTCACCTCCCCCACTCAAAGGCCAGATCCTGGGGACCAGGGCCAGTCTGGCTGGCTCCCTAACATAACGTCCATTGACTGAACAGCCGTCCTTCTCTGAGGCCGGAGGAGCGGGTGCAGGCGGGAGGCAGCGTGGTCAGGTAGCTGCAAGGCCTTCCCAGGCCAGCTGTGCCCTCCCCTATCAGGGTCTCAGTGCCCGGTACCCCGTGTTCCAGTAGCCCACAGCTAGGGCCCGTGAATTCAGAGGGGTGCTGTCTCCCTTCCTCTCAGTCAACATCTAAACCAGTCTCTTCTGTACCCACCTCATCCCAGATCGTCCATAGATATGGCCCCAAATTCTGGAAAGAACAACCTGGGTTGAACCCCCTGACTGTGGGTCCTGGGCAAATCACTTATTGTTTCCCCAACTGAACCTCAGTTCTTCCAACTGTAATGGGGGCTAATGTGAGTAGCCCCCTCTCAGGGAAGCTATCATCACTCAAGATGTCAACCACAAAAGAGCCTGGCACCCTCCCCGAGCCTCGCTACCAACAGCAACCCTGGTTGAACTGTGGGAGGCATGGGCACGTTGGGAGTTGTTCCCCACTCAGCCCATTTCAGAGATGTGCAGACTGAGGCCCAGAAGGCATTCTTGCAAGGCCAGTCAGCCTCTGAGGACAGAAGTGCTGTCTGAGCTCCTGGACTGTGTTCTTCCCAGTGTACTGGGTGGCTTCTTGAAAGTCATTGTTGTTTGGCTAAAAATAGTTAAAATCCCTTCCCATGGTGGGTCCTTGGGTAGTTTCCTGAAGCTTCCCTGCCCACCACCCTGCCCCAGCAGGCCCTCCCACACCTGAGGCCCACGCCTGGATGCCCCCTTCCTAGCCATCATCAGCAGAAACCTAGGGTCTCCCCGGGAAGGGTCTCCGGGGCTGCAAGGCTGAGGAGTGGAGAGTCCCGCCATCCCCACCCCACACCCTGACTCCTCTCAGCAGGAAGTCCAGACCTGGAGACCAGCGGGGAGACAGACACCCCCACAGGCACACTCGTTCCACAGCCATCTGCTGACCTGCCAAGATCTAAGCTCTGTGCTAAGCTTTGGGGACTCATGGCTAAACCAGTCACTCTCTGTATCCCAAGCTATTCAGGGTTTTGGGACAAGCCTACAAGCATAGAATGAGCTCCTGGGGGGAGACCCAGCACCCCTCAGCACACACAGGAGCTATGGGGCTGGGGCCTGCTGTGGGGCGGGGGTGGCATAGGCTGGTGAGACTCCTCCAGGACCCACAATCTGCCCACCATCTCCCCCAGAATCCTGAGTGCCACAAGGCCCAGCAGTGAACCCCAGGTCCCCTGGAGAAGGCATGTGGTCGGATCAATCCGCAGAGGACAGCTCTGCTTGGCCAGAAGGGAGCAGGACACCCTCCCCCTCCCCCAGCCCCCAGTCTCCTCCCTAACGGCCCAGCCCCTCCCCTCCCCGTCCTATTAATAACTTGTGATACCATTCGCTTTTGCTGTCACCAGCACTGACAACTCAGAAGCCCCCAAGAGCTGTCTGCAAAGACACAATAAATGAGAACTCTTAATTAACACCTCCCTTCACTAAGTAGATTAATGCTATGCCGTCGTGATGTCAGCCACGGGACTCGCCCGTGACCCAGGCAGCTTGGGCGGAGGGCGGGCTTGGCTTGGTAGCCTCTGCGGGACGTCAGTGGGCAGCAAGGTCATGGGTGTGGGTGCCCAGGGCTGGCCTGGGGACAGGGCCACCGTCAGGAATTGCACGGTGGAGGCCCCGAGGGAGGTGGAGAGCCTGGGGACGCTCCCCAGCTCTGGGTGGCTTTGGGAAATCTGCTCCAGGCCTCCGTCTTCCTCTCTGCAAAGTGGGCTCCATCCTCAGAGTGTGGGTAGGGTGAGAGATGCGGGATAGGAAGGAGGTCTACACCCTGCAGAGTCCTGCGCACAGCCGAGAAGTGACAGCCCCGCCCTGCAGCGGGCAGAGTCACTGTCAGCTGGACAGGCCCCTCCTGCCCCCGCTTAGGACACGCAGAGGCCCCTGGGCACCCCTGAGCTTCCTCAAGGACACCTTGGGATCAAGCAGGACACCTCCTTGACCATCACCCTCAGGAAGCCCCAGTGTCCACCGGGTCAGCTGGCTGGTGCCTACAGCAGATGAGGCCAGACAGCAGCGTCATTCTTAGTCACTCTCTTCCAAGGGAAATCATCCTGGGCCCAGGCTGAGCCTGGCCCTGACTGAAGGGAGCCTCAGGCCCAGCCCTGGCCCAGCCCTGGCCACCCTCTTCACTCAGGAGCCAGAGGGATACCCAGCCATGGCCCCAAGCCCATCCACTCTGGGACTCCTCAGTTCCAGGTGACAGGACTTGCCTGGCAGAGAGACCCTGCTTCCCCAGGGATTCACACCGCGGGCACTTTCCACCAAGGGGAGCACCCACTGTCCCTCAACAATTAGGTGTGATTAGCCATGCTTCCCAGTTAATGCCATTCCCAGGGATCTGCCTACAGAGACCAGAGACATCTAGTAACTCACCAAGGGCCACACAGCAAGGACTGAGACAGCCACTGAGAGATTCCCGTCTCCCTCTTGGCAGGGAAACCTTCACTGCCCTGGTTTTCCTGTCCTCACTTTCAGGGGCTGGGGCAGTGGCAGTTCTGAATTCATTTCATTCATCCACTGAGTCACTCAACAAACATTCATGAAGCACCCACTTCATGCCAGGTACATGGGGGTCCATAATTAGCAAAATAGACATGGCCCCCCTCTCCCCGGGCTCAAGGCTCGGCAAAGACAGCTTGTCCCCTGTTACCTGCAGCAGATGTTTCACAGTGGCTACCTCACCTCCTCCCCAACACACACACACACCCACACACAGAGGCTGGCAGAGCTGGGTCACACCTGAACAGAGCTGTAATGGACGGCGGTGGGGTCTGGTGGGGGAGAGGCCCCAGATGTCTGTGTCTATCTGTGATTCTACAGGAAAAGGGCTGTCGTCGGCTGTGGGAACACAGAGTGCTTCTTTAATAACCGGGTCCTCGCGGGCAGGCAATGATGTCATCATGTCCCCAAGCACGTGGCTGACCCACAGTGACCCGGCCCAGAGCCTGCATCCCTGCAGCTGTGGATGGCTGGGGACAGGACAGGGGCCAGGGCAGCAGCAGAACTGCCCTCCAGCCCTGGCCCAGGGGTCAGCAGGCCGTCCAGCCTTGCCTTGGCTTCCTGATACTGTGGGTTCTTCACCCCATCCAGCCCCCCAGATTCCCAGGGGCCTCCTCAACCCTCGATGGAGGACTTCCAAGCAGAATCTGGACCCTCCACCCAGGGGCAGCCAGGAGTCTGGAAGTCGGGAGGCCTCAGATCTAAGCTTCAGCCTCTGCTGGGCATGGGCAGCTGGGTGACCTTGGGTGAGCTCCTGACCCCAGGCCCCTAAGAAATGAGGCTGCCCACAGTGTCCTGTTCTACTCGGCTTCTCACTACTGGGACCAAAAGACCTGACAAGAACAACTTTAGAGGAGGGAAAGGTTATTTGGGGCTCATCGTTTCAGGGGCTCAGTCTGCAGACAGCCAGCTCCATTCCTTGGGGCCCAAGGTGAGGCTGGGCATTTGATCCAAGGTCACGGCAGAGGACAGTGGCTCAGGACATCACACCAGGAAGCAGAGAGAGACTCTCCTCACTACACACCTCAAGGCGCGCCCCTGCCTCCTCCAGCCACACCCTCCTGCCTCCCAGTGGCCCCCCTTCCCCCCACCCCGTCCGTCCCTATCTGGGTACCGAGGCTCTGGCTGGGCTGACCCTCTCCTAGCCACCACCTCACCTCTCAGCCTCTGGCAGGGTCTCACACGTGAGCTCATATCACCTTCCCACAGCGCGTATCCCTCCGTCCCCTCCCAGAGCCAGCTCTCCAGCCTTCCACACCAGAGCTCAGTGGCTCGGGCCCCCAGGTTCCTTTGCTTAAATCCTCCTTGGTCTCCCAGGGTGGCCTTCTGGCTTCTGATGAGTGTCCCTAAAGGACAGACCACACTGTGCCCAAGGTAGACAGGTGAGACTGCTCTGAGCCTACCTGGGCCAGCCACACATCCTGGTTCCCAGTGAGTCCCCATGCTGTGGCCACCACCCAGAGTCCTGGCCTGAGTCCACACTTCTCTGGGCTTTCAATTAGGGTGCCTTGGGGAAAGCGAACCCAAAGACTGAGCCAACCCGGGTGTCACTCTCCCTTCACTCTTTCCCCGGAACCCCCTCCCCGGAGGCTCCTGAGCCTCCTGAGTGCCACAGAGGGGACAGTAATGTCACAGTCCTAACAAGCATTCCCTCTGCAGGGCTTCTGTATTGGAAGCTGGGACCACTGACCTGAATTCAGCCAAAGAAATGACTTTCTAACGGTGGAATCATGGACATGGGCATCTTGGCAGCAGGACAATTCGGGGATGGGAGCCTTCTTAGTGCCCTTCCCTTTACCTCTGGGCTGACACACTCCCATTTGGGGAGTAAGATTTTTCCTATACAGGGACAATGGATCTGGAAGGGGGTCACCAGCCCTACCAGTCCCGGGCACGCACTGGGACCCGCAGCCTGCTTTTCAACAGCAGGGTTTAGCAGAGCAGCCAGGACAGCTATCGCTTTAAGAATAACTCCTGAGCCTGAGAAGCGACAGTGGAGGGGATTGATTTTTGGGTCCTCCTGGAGACTGGGATCCAAAATCAATCTGGCAATTACCAGGCAAGGTGTGAAGTGGCCGCGGGTTCCACCCCCACCTCCAGGTCGCCTCCTTCGCTGCAGGCGGGGCCCCCACCCTCACCCCCACCCGGGTGCCACACACACACTGTGGGGCCCTGGCAGCTCCTGAGGACTCAGCCAGCCTGGCCTCTCCGGCCCTTGTCACCTGGGCAGGCACAGGAGAGCTGGGCTCTGCAGCAGGAGGCCCGTCCCCCGGGCCCCAGGGCATCCTCATCCTCCACCCAGCCTGCTGCCCAGGCCTGGTGAATGGGCAGCTGGAACACTTAAGCTCAGCACCCCACTCCCTGTGAGCCCCCAGCCCACCCTGCCACCTACATCTGGGAAGACAGTGGCTCCAGAGGAGAGGGATGGGTTCCAGAGAAGGAAGGGCTGCCCCCAGAGAGGGGACCTGGTTTGAAGAAGCTCAGGAGGAGGAGGGCCCAGCTTTTCATTTCTGCCCCTCTCCTGTGCTGTGTGATGCTGGATGATTTCCCTGCCCTCTCTGGGCCTCAGGTCCTATCTATAACATGGGATTGAGACTGGAAGATCCGACGAAGTGGGTGAGACAGGACAGGGGACACTCAGGACATGAACCATGACACTACGTAGGATTTTCCAAAGCACACGTGGGCTTTGACAAATTTAGCCTCTAGGGTCCCCAGCAGAGGCAGGTATGGTTGAAGAGGCAGGGACATCCTTAGCCAGGTCCCCAGCGAATAAGGGCTCATCTGGGATCTTGAACCCTAGCTCCTGGCTCAGCCTCTTCCCTTCCCCCTGGCCTGGCTAGGGTGGGGGCCACTCCCTGGAGGGGCTCAGCTCAACCCTGAGCCGCCACACTCCAGGACCCAGGGCCACGGCTGTGAGGGACACTCCTTTGGGCCCAGAGCAGGATGGTCAGGCCTTGAGATTCCTCCCCAGGGCTCCCAGGCCCCTCCTGCAGCCGGAGCAGGGCCAGCCCCACCCAGCAGAGCAGGGGCCTGAGGTCCAGGTGCAGCGGGGGAGCTCAGTGGTGGAGCACTGGCCTAGCAGGTTCCATCCCCAGCACCACACACACACACACACACACACACACACACACACACACACACGCAGTCCACACCTGTCCAGCACAGACCCTCCACCACCTCCTTTGATCCGAGACAGAATCTCCGACACCCAACACAAGACCTGCAGCACCTCTGGCTGAGAGACAGGGCCTTCCTCTTCCTCGGGGACCTGGAGACTCAGGTCTAAGAGAGCTCTGACTCCTGCCCCCTCCCCCTCCCCCTTCCCTCACCCCTCCCTCCCCCTCCCCCTCCCCTCCCCCACCCTCCCGCCTAGCCAAGGACAGGGTTCCTCTATCACCGCCAGCTGTGCCCTAGGCCAGCAGCACGCAGGTCCACCAGCAGAACGGATCTGTCCATCCGCCATCTGTCCACTCCACACGCCCTCTGCCCAGTATCAGACCAGAAAAAAATCCAGCAGATCCTCTGTCCCCAGGGAGCCCTGTGGACCAGGCCACCTGGCCTGGGCCAGAGGAGGGGAGGGCCCCAAGGCACCCAGCCACCAGCCCATACTCTTCCCCAAAGGTCAAGAGTGAAGGTTACCAGTCCCCCAGGGAATGACGCAGGCAGCCCCTACTCCCACCATTCCAGGGACCTCAGAGTGGCCAAGCAGAAGGACCCTCGGTGGTCATCTCAGAGAAGCCCCCTGTGCAGGCCGCTGGGCCCCTGAGAAGGTGTGTCCATCTCCATGCCAAGCGGATGGCTGGCCCCCAATGCCCAGGCAGAACTGGGTGTGGACTCTGAGCCACTGGAGAAGGCTTCCTGGAGAGGGGGACACCACTGGGTCCTTGGGGAGGACCCCAGAGGCACAAAGCAGAAAAGTGGTGCTGGAGAAGAAGGTCCTGGGCGCAGAGCAGGGAGTAGGATGAGTCAGCACGCAGGGCCTGAGGGTGGCCGACTAAAGCGCTGACGTGTGGACATCCCTCCAGGCACGGGCAGGACACGGTCACCCCGGCTGCTGCCACCAGCCTTGCATTGGCCAACTCCTGTCTGCCCTGCATGGCATGCAGGGGTCACCTGAGACCTGCTGATCTGCATCTCTTCCTTGTTCTCTAGGAGGCCGGTTGATAGCTACCTTCACAATCTCCATTATCTCTTCAGTACCCACATTTCTTTCCCTCGTTTTTCTTGCTCAGAGACAGTTTTTAAAAAATTAGTCCCTGAGCTCAGCCCTTCCCAGCCTCGTTAATTTTGTGCCCCACCTCATCTGTTCCAAGGACCTCCTTTCCCCCGCCTGCCGCTGCCTTCCTCCCAACAGCTATATCTGGATTTCGGCTCGTCCTCGGTGACCTTGTGTGCCACTTAGAGTTCTGCGGGTGCTTTCTCTGCCAAGGAACGCTGGACGCTGGGGAACCACAGAGGTCATCTGCTCCTCACCCCCGACACTGGAGGCTCTTCCAGCATCCCCTGCCCAAGGTGAGCCGGCCTGGAGCCCTATCCTCCAAGGACAGGCTGCTGGCTGTCCACAGGGCAGCGGGTGTCACTGCACGGCCTCGCAGGGTGGCGCTAACCTGAGCCTCCCGTGCTCCTCTGACATTGTCCCCCTGTGACTTTCAGGATCCTGCCCACCGTCCCCACCATCAGCAGGGATCAGGACCCATCGTTCACTCCCTGGGACTCCTTCGGACCAGATGTCCCTTGGGTGCTTTGAATGTCCAGGACACGTGACAGTGGCCCTCCACCCTTTCTTGCGTTCCTGCTGGGGGTGACACAATCACCCTGATATCTCCAGCAGCTACCCGGAGACAGGGGTGACTTCTTCCTCATTTAAGCAGGAAGTTGCCACTGCCCCCCCACCTCTGGTGCCAGCGCTGCCTGCAGGGATCCCCTGGAGCAGGTGGAACTCCTCTGCCCAGGACAGACCTCAGACACAGACACCAGCATGTTCCCTCCTTGTCGGACATCCTCCACCACCCTGCCCCCCTGGCTCTGGGGCCCGAGCATGTCAGCATCTATCCAAGGGTAAGTCCCTCGGGCCATGTTCTGAGCAATGGCAGGACAGATGTCCTCTGTTACTGAGGCTCCCGCTTGTGCCAGACCTTTGGCAGCAGCTGCTCCCGCTTTGGGCTCTTGAGAAGCCAATGGAAGTCCCAAGTAGATTTTTCATGAATGTCCTACAAGCGATGCTTGAGCGATCGGCCATTCATCCCTGGATGGCGGACCACATTCTTTCTGCTGAATCCCGTGTCTTGGTTTTACCCCGGTGTCTCGCCCTGCAGAAGGAAACCTGTTGGGGCTTCCCTTGGTTGGGCTGTCCCTCACAGCCTGGTGACACAGCCAGACCCCACCTTCAGAGGCCACCCCACTCCTCGAAGGCAGAACTTCCCACATCTCACCCTCAGTCAGCCACGCACCCTGCGCTCTCTCTAACCCACCCCTGGCTTCAAAGTCCCCTAGTGGCTGTCCCCCGTCTGCATTCCAGCATCCCTAGGCTGGGGACAGAACATTCTCCATGCCTTGAAATCCTGCTCCTCCCTCATCTCCAGCCCCCCTCTTCTGGAGGCCATGCACAGATCCCCCAGGTACTGCCATGACCCTGAGAATGCCAGCCAAGTCCTGTCCCCTAGCTGCAATGGCCCTGCCCATATCCACACGTGACCCTGCACAGACAGCTTGGGGCCCAGGGGCTCTGCCACGTGGGGCAGTAGACCATCAGGCAAGGCACTTGAGGGTGTGGAGTGCAGGTATGGATAGAACCAGGAGTCAGGCAGGCAGAGGGCGGAGGTGGTGAGATCACCAGAGAGCAAAGGCAGGGAGCTGCCTGGCTCCTGGCTTTCCTCCTGCTCTGCCTTTATCTCCAGGCCACCGGGAGGAAGCTCTGGCCTTCATGAGGACCACGCCCCATGCCCCAGACAGACGGAAGCCTCCTCCTGCAGGTCCCTCTGCAACTTTGTCACACCAGGCCCCGCAGCTAGAACCTCAGGTGCCTCGGTGCTTCCAGGGGGCTTCTTAGCTCTGAGCGGGCACGTGCCCCTCCCTGGGAACAGAGACCAGACCCTGGCAGCCCCAGAACACTGGAGAGGAGAATTCCGAGGTTCAGAGGGGACACTCGCACCCTGGCTCTGGGGCCCATCAGGATCACCTACTATGGCCCAGAATTCAGCCTCCTGTCCCCAGGAGCCTCTCTTTCCCCGAGGACACACAGGAGTCCTAGTCAGTTGAGGCCCTTTGGCTAAAGATCTCTCAGAGGAGTTGAGGCAAGGAAAGGGCTGAAAAGTGTGGCCCCGAGAGAAGCCATTGTTGACAGGAGGAACTGAGGCCCGGGGAGGAGGCCCAGGTGGAGCGTGCCGGTCGGCAGGCCCCCTGGCGCAGCTCCTGATGGAGGCCGCAGCTCCTTGCTCCGCAGCCTCTCGGGGGGAGATCCGGTTTCCTTGCTGGTTTCAGCACGACCTTGGGCCAGTCACCTTCTCTCCCCACCTCACTTCCTCCTGCATTTTAAAGAGGCCTCGAGCTCAGCCTCGGCCTGTGGGCCCATGAGAGCTGAGCCACTGCCCAGAACCTGGCTGTGAGAGGGGGAGCAGGGCCGGGTGACCCTTCAGGACAGGGTCCCCCTGGCGCCCGGCAGGGCTGGTCTGAGGGACCAGGACTCCTCACAGACAGAGGGGCCCTGCCCGTTGCTCCCCGCGTCTCTGCGTCCCGCCCAAGCCAGTCTCTCCAGCGGCTTTCCATCCTGATGTAGCCCTGTCCTTTAGGCACACGTGTGCATGAAGGTGTGTGTGGCCAGATGCTGGCTCGCACCAGCACACACAGGGGCCGGGCAGTGAGCCACGAGGAATGGGCGTGCTGCTCAGGGCGTGTGGGATATGAGGGAAAGCGACACAAGGCCCACTGAGAGCCACACAGAGCAGCCAGGGATCCAGCCGAGGATGGCGGAGGACACTGGGGAGGGCAACCTTAGGAACTGGCCAAGGACAGGCCCTCAGCCCCCTGCACAGCTGCAGAGAAAGAGGGGAAGAGCACAGGCCCCCAGACCCACAGCCACCCGACCCCTCTCCTGTACCCTAGGCACAATAAAGGACCTCGAAAGCTGGCCTCAGGCCGGGAGGAGAAGAAGGGTCACTGGGCGGGGGGAATTACCTCGGAGCACCCTCTCCAGCCACCAGCCGCACCTCCCCATTTCACAGAAGGGAAAGAGAGGCCCAGTGAAGGGAACAAATGTGAAGGGCCTTTGTCCCCAATCTGCTGGCCCTGGCCGCCCCTCAGCCAGGTGGGCTGTGTTCCTGTGGGTCGGGAAGTGGGAGGAGGGCCAGACATCCGGGCGGCCTCGTTGCTCGCTCACTCTGAGGACCAGAGCCAGCCAGCCGGGACAGGCACGTCCCACAGGGCACTTTCTGTGGGATGACCAGCTCGGCCTGACTGCCCAAGACGTTCCTGATGTCAGCACTGAAACCCCAGATTCCTGGAGACCCCTCAGTCCCCGGCAAACCAGGATGACCAGTCCCCTCTCCGCCCCCGTGGAGGACCCTCCCACCGGCTTCCGTGCAGGACAGGGCCAGGAAGGGACCAGGGGGACTGAGGAAGCCCTAGAGGCCATCGTGCTTCTCCTCCGCCCCCAGCTCTTCCCTCTGCTAGAACGTCCCCAGCTCCAGGGAGCCCATTCTGGCTGGCAGCGGCCACTCTCCCGCCCCCTCCCCAGCTTTGTCCCATTCTGAGAGCTGATGGACACCCGGCCTTCTTTTTCTTCCCTGACACCGTCCTTCAGACCCTTGAAGGCTGTGGTCACACCCCATGGGTTAGTCTTTTCCAGAAAGTGATGTCCACCCTCGAAGTGCTGGGGTGAGCAGGGAGTGGACATCAGGAGCCACATCACGGCCCCACTCTCACCCTGCCGCCCCCACCTCCTCACCCCCGGGGACCTCACCTCCCCACCCCCTCACCTCCCCACCCCGGGGCCTCTCTGTCTGAATCCACCAGGCCAGCTGTGCCCTCCTGGGGGGTTGGAGGCAGGGAGGGACCCCAGTGGCGGGGAGCAGGTGAGAGTGAAGGAGAAAGGCACAGGCCCTAGACACACAGGGACGCTGTGCTCTCGAGGGTCTGGCAGCAGATTCCACGTGGGGGAGGAGAGGGAGGCACAGAGGGTTCCTGGCCCTAAATGCCAACCTCGCCCTCCCAGCTGGCGTCTGATGCTGAGCCTGCCTCTGCTGTGGCTGCGGGGCCTGGAGGTGTCTCCTCCTGCTCCTCACGACACCTGGGCCCAGGTGACTCTGCTTCCAGGCAAGGACTGGGGACCCAGGAAGCACCGCAGACTCCTGAACTCACCAGCCGGCCGTCCCATGGCTCTCGAAGGTCCTCAGCCCAAGGCTGCCCACCAGAATCACAGTGGCGCCTTCTCGAGACCCCACCCCAGAGCCGCCGGACCAGGTCCCTGCCACCACGCAGAGCTCCCAGTCAGAGGTTGCTGGCTTCCTCTGGGGCTCGGCAAGGGTGCAGAACCACTGCCCCAGGCTTCCCCAGGGTCTGTCAGTCCCTGTCTGAGCCCCAGGTGGAACAGCACTCCCCTCCTTCCCTGTCCCCATCTCTGCGCTATAAACCTGTCCTGTAAAAGCCCATCAGAGTCCTGGCTGCCAGCCACCCGTGGCTGCTAGAGAAAGAGGAGGAGGCGAGAGGCTGCACCCTGCTGCTCTGTGACTCCCTCAGAGGTGTGCTTTATCACTTCCCAGCATGCTCTGTAAACGCCACTCAGCTGCGTTTACAAATCACGGAGTTCATTTGATACTGGGGACCTGGCTAGTGGCCTGGGAGAATCCAGCAGGAACAGATGGGGGCCCTGCAGGTTCAGCTCCTATCTAACTGTGCCGTCGTTGGCCACCAAGTCACAGTGTCTCAGCAGCCTCTGCCTCACCATCTGTAAAATGGGGATGCAGGTGACAGGGGGGATTTAGAGATCCCAGGTGTACATTCAGGGCTCAAGGCCTGGCACAGAGGAGGCCTCAATGAAGGAGATGGCAGTGACAAGTGTTGCAGCGTCTTTGGGACCAAGGGTCGGAGAAGGTAACAGGGTTTCCAAACCCAAGGCTCCCATCTTGCACCTCTCTGGAGACTGGCCGTTGGGTGGGTTAGTCTGTTTTGTGGAACTGGGATCAAACCCAGGGATGTTCTACCCACTAAGCTACCAGCCCTTTTTATTTTGAGACAGGATCATGCTAAGTCGCCCAGTCTGGCCTCCAACTTGTGAGTCTCCTGATTCAGCCTCCCGAGTTGCTGGGATTACATGTGTGGGCCACCCTGCCCGCAACGGCCCCTTCTGTATCCCAACCCCAGGGTGACAATGATCTGAAAACAGGGCACATGGGGTATCGCCATATCCCCCCCCTCCTCCTCCTCCTCGTCCTCCCCCTCCTCCTCCTCCTCCTCCTCCTCCTGCTCTTCTTCCTCCTCTTTTTATACAGCGGCTTTAGGTTCTCTTCCCACATGACATGCTTTAGCCTCCCCACCTCCGAACTTTTTCAGCCCTTTAAAGCCCTCCACGTTGATCCCCGGCTCCTGGATTAAGAAGGATTTTGCAGCCGATGCAGTGAGGCACGCCTGTCATCCCAGCAGTTTGAGGCTGAGGCAGGAGGATTGCGAGTTCAAGGACAGCCTCAGCAACTTAGCAAGGCACTAAGCAACTCAGCAAGACCCTGTTTCTAAACAAAGTACAAAAGGGGACTGGGGATGTGGCTCAGTGGTTATGCCCCCCTGGGTTCAATCCCTGGTACCAAAGTAGAAGAAGGATTCTGCAGCTTCCCCCCCGCCACCCCCTCCCCACCACCCAGGGTTTTATTTTTTCCCATAGTTTTACTGGTGCATGTAATATACATAACGATGGACTCGTCATCACATACTCATACCTGCACACAATTGACTGCCTCGGTTTTCAGCCCTGTCTGCCACTGACCTTAGAGGGTATAGGGTGGCCCCAAGAGTGGCCTCCCCCTTGACCCTCCTTTAAGTTCCGATCTCTTCTTTCCCCAGGTGAGGGAGCTGCTGATGAAGAAGGGGAGGCCCTGGAGAGCCCGGGGCCCGCTCCTCCCTAAGCTCTCACTGGGGTCTGCGCGCCCACCACGTCCACACCGGTCACTTTGGATCCTGCAGCAGTTTGACAAAGCAGGCGGGGAGGTCAGAGCCGTGGCCCAGCGAGCTGGCGGTGCCGGGGCTTCGGGAGCCATCACGCTGGACCCTGGGCACTCAAACAGCAGAGAACAACCAGAGAGCAGGTGCCCGGAGCAGCAAGGGCCGGAGCCCAGGAGGCCAGTGGGCAGGAGCCCAGAACCTCACAGGAGGGGAGCCTTCCAGCTGAGGCCCCCTCTGCACCCCTTCTTTTCGCCACTTGGAGTGTAGACGGCGATGAGCAGGTGGGGGCCGTGCAGGGGAACTTCTGGGGCTTCCAGACCCCCGCCCCCGCCAGACCTTGTTCCAGCTCCTGGGGGGCCCGGGAGGGTGGGCAGTGGCAGGTCAACCTCCTGCTTCATAAAGAAAGAACAGAGGCTCGGGGAGGGGACCTGGCCCTACCTCCCCATCTCCTGGCCGAGCCCATGGCCTCCCATCCCCGGGGCCAGGAGCAGCAGGACCGTGAAGCGTGCTGCTCAACTGTCGCTCTGCAGCAGGGCACCGCGTGTCCCCACTTCCTCTCTGCCCTGGCATGTCACCCCACCTGCCCTGTGCCCACGCTGCACTGGGGGCTCTGTGCACGCCATCTCTGTCCCCTTCACCAAAGCCTCATGCGGAGGACACTCAGGAGCCCCTGTGAGCGCAGGAGGGAACCTGAGGCTCAGAGCAGTTGAGAGGCCAACTCCAGCCGGGGACTCCCAAGGTGTGTTCCCTTGTGGCCCTCAGCTCTCCCGCTGCCACCTCCAGCCAAGGACACATGTGCTGTGACCACGTGTTGCAGGGACTCCCGGAACGGTCTCCCCAGGGAAGGTGGGGAGAGGATCTGGGTGGACACTGAGCTGGACACCGACAGACGTGGGCTTCGTTATTCGACCATCTGTGCTGCCCGGTGCCCGCCAGCTTGATGTCACACGAGACGCCCGGCGAAGTCTCGAGACCCCAACGTGCCATATCCAAGGCAAGGACAGAGGGGGGTGGGCTGCTGCCTGAGGATGTGGGGCCTTGAGGGCCCAGGGGAGGCAGGAACAGAAGGACTGAGGCTCTGCGTCTTCAGGCAGGATCTTGTGGGCGTGGAGACTGTGAGGCAAGGGGCCCAGGACCGCCACCAGCCCAAGATCGGAGTCCACACATCCCTGGACCAGGCTCTGCCTCCAGCCCTGGTCCAGCCCAGCCACCCAGAAGCCCGTCCCCTGCACTGTCATCTCCTTGGGCTCTTCATTCAGGAATATGGGGGCCTTTATCAAGTCTCAGCGAGGTGCCACCTTCTGAGCAGCAGTGACACAGGGGACAGCAGCCCACAACAGAGCCAAGGTCAAGGTCTGGGCCCAGCCAAGCAGTTGCCACCAGCCCCCCAGCTTCCCAGCAGGCACCCCGCACACGGAGGGCTCACAAAAAAGATTCTGAAGGACACATGGTTGGCTGGGTACAGTGGCGCACGCCTCAGCTCCCAGCGGCTCTGGAGGCTGAGGCAGGAGGATTGCAGGTTCAAGGCCAGCCTCAGCAACTCGGTGAATCCCCAAACAACTTAGCAAGACCCTGTCTCTAAATAAAATATAAAAAGGGCTGGGGACGTGGCTCAGTGGTTAAGCACCCTTGAGTTCAATCCCCAGTACCAAAAAAGTCAAAGCGTGGTTGAATGAGCCAATAAATGCCGTGCCCTGTGCTCAGTGCTGTCGCTTTTAAGCAGAATAGTGGCAGCTACCGGGAAGGTCGCTGTGAGGTTCAGAAGCCGTGCACAGTGTCTCCAGCACCACGTTCAGGGGCACGCAGAGTCAATAAACAGGAGCCATGGTTACAAGCAAAGGCCTTTGCCCTTCGGGGGCCACCAGCTAATCGCCTCTCGATGGCCAGGCCTCACCCCTCAACTTGGGCATGAGCCACAGGTCAGGCCACAGCCCCCGAGACTCCATCACTGTCTAATACAGTCCAGGGCTCTCCGAGCACACGCAGAGCACGGAGCAGAGGGTACAGAAATCCTGATCGGCCTCGACTGGACAAACCCCACACAGATTTCTGAGTTTTGCTTCATCAGGGTGACACAGACCCATCGTGACATAAATACCACCACTCGGGCCGGGAAGTGGCACAGAGGTCACAGACTGTTGGGCCAGACTGCACGTGTGCTCGGTCTCCACCTGCTCAACTTCTGTCCCCCACTCCCAGGAAGGTCTGGGGAGACTCTCCCACGGGCTCCTGTGCTGCCCAGGCAAATGGCCTCGTGAGAAGGAGCTGGGAGTGACCCCCCTGATCCCTTCCCTGCCAACCTGACTGGTCCCCTGCAGCCCTGTGCAGCCCAAGGTCCCCTGTGTGTTCAGGCAGCCGTGAGCAGGAGGATGCCTCCCTCTCTAGGACACGTCCCCCCAGTGTGGCCTGCCCTCTCTCCTTCAGCACACAACTTCCCTTGCAGAGTGGCCCAAAAGCCACAGGCCTGGCTGCCCAAAGGGAGCATGACCCCACCAAGTCCCAATGGAAATCAGCTCCTGGGGAAGAGGGCACCAAGCTAGGAGGGCAGAGCAAGGACCTGGCCTCACTAGAGCAGGGAGGCAGAAGCTGAGACTGCTGGATGACTCAGGTGATGTGGGGTAGAGGAAGGCAGGGAACAGCATGTGCAAAGGCCCAGGGGTTGGAAGAGAACAGGAAGAAAAATCATGCTCAAATGTAGAGGGCTCAAGCTGCGGACAGGGGGCTGAATCTCATCCCAGGCTCTGGACTCCCTGGGTCCCCTTTCCCCATCTCTGTGACCTAGAACCAAGTCCTTTCCACATATATACTTCCCTCACATGTCAGCATGTACACAGGTGCCCCTGTTGTCCCTGGCCTGAAGTAGCTCTGAGTCCTGGGTCAGACTCACCAGGGAACCTTCCTGGGAGATGTCCCCATTACACCCCCGCCCAGCCAGTCAGAGGAAGGCTGGTGCCTCACCAGCGACCTACCTGAAGCAACATCACACAGTATGGTCACTGTGCCAAAGCCTTGGACGCTGGCTGTGTGACCAGCAACTTAGTGAACTTGGCAGTGAGTCATGGTGGGCACTTGCAGCCCAGGCTTGAGGATCTACTCGGCCCCTTTCTGGAACCAGAGAGGGGCAGGTCACGCTCCAGGTCCAAGCTCTCTGCAGCCCAACCTCGTCCCCATCACCACCTCCTCCAGGGAGCCACCCTTCCCTCTCCACCCCCATAGTTGCCGTTGCCCACATTAGAGGCTGAACTGGGGGCTTCATTTATCCTCTAGGGCTTGGTGACCTGGGCTGAGGCCACCCTCTTCTTGGCAAGCTGGCTCAGGGGAGAGTCACAGTGAACGATTCAAGAGGAGCTTAGAGCCCATGACCTCCAGTCAGCAACCCTGAGCCGGGCTCGGGCGCACGCCTGTCAGACCAGCAGCTCAGGAGGCTGAGGTGGGAGGATCGCAAGTTCAAAGCCAGCCTCAGCAACGCAGCAAGACCCTGAGCAACTCAGCGAGACCCTGTCCGTAAATAAAATGCAAAAGAGGACTGGGGATGTGGCTCCATGGTTGAGTGCCCCTGAGTTCACTCCCCAGTAGCACCCCCCCCAAAAAAAATCAATCCTGGCGCCCACTGGGAGAAAGCCCCGCTCCCCTGGTATAGAGAGGAAGAGGTGGACTGCCCATCTGTCTGTATCCCCAGAAGGCAGCCACTTGTCTTCTCTGCCCAGCACCCAGGCCAGGAGGGGCCCAGAGCACGAGTGTTAAGTGAAACAAGGAGACGAGTCCTAGGCCCGAGTCTCCCGCCCCCTCCACCAGCCGAGCCTCTGCCCAGCCAGGGAGCCCCGCTGACCAGATCCTCCCTACTCACCCGAGGCAGCAGAGGGGCCACCAGGCTGGGCAGCGCGGGCCGGTCCTCTGGGTGGATCCACGCTGCCCATGTGCCGAGGAAACAAAGCAGCCACGTGGGCGGGTGTGACTTATGGCTTTAATCTCCTGATAGAGGCCTTTAAAAATTATTTCAGGGATGAGAAAAAATAATCCTGGGTAATGAATCACGGCCCTAAGAAGCTGATAAGCAGCCAGGAATCTGGTGGGGCCTGAGTTCCTGATTTAATTAAAGTCTCCCAGATCCTCCCTGAAACAAAATCCATTGTGGCCATCAAGGTGATAAAAAGACTGCAGTCCCTTTAAACTAACTCACCTGCCTCGTGAATCTTCTTCCTAGCGAGAGGGCGGAGGAGGCCACGGCTTCAGGATCCAGGACTCCATCCCTGCAGACGGCCTGTTCAGGGTCTGCTAGGGACCTCTGAGGGACAGGGGTTGGCACCCAAGAGCCAAGACAGACCAGCACCTAGAGGACACAGGGGGACAGGTCAGACAGCGGGCAGGATGCTGTGTGTCCTTGGGTTATCGCTGCCCCTCTCGGGGTCAGCTTCCACACCTGGCGTCCAGCAAGGGGTGAAGCCAACCAGTCTCCACCTAAAGCCCCACCTTCCCAGGAGGTGAGGAGAGGGCGGCGGGTCCACGTGGCTGAGGCTCCCTCCTGGCCCCCAGTGGTTGCCTCAGAACCCTGCCCACGGCCCAGGCCTCCCTGTCCATGTGCCCTCTCCTCCTCCCCGTCCTTCTCCGTGTCCTGCTCGTGCATACACCAACCCAGGTAAGGCTCACTGCCAACACCCGCGGAGAACTGGAGCCACCCGTCCCTCTGGAACTCACCATCCAGTCAGGGGTGGTGACTTGTACAATGTCCAGCCAGAGTCACAACAGGGACAAGCAAAGGGCAGGCTCCTGGAGCAGGCAGGAGCTGGGGACGCCATGTGGCCTGACCACCAGGTTCTACAAAGGATCCAGAAGGAAGCCAGTGGTCTGGGCCTGGGAGGGTGGACGTGAGTCCCAGAGAATGTGAGGGCAGCCAGTGACCTCCACAGCCTCAAAGTCCAGCACATGCCCTTAGGGAGGATAGACTTACAGGGGGACAGGCTTCCGGGGAGGTGGTCATGGTTGAAACCTTGTCAGCCTCAGCCCTGGTGGCCCAGGCCTGTGTCCTGTGCTGGGGACAACTAGCAACTAGCCCTGCTCCCCTGTGCCCCAAGCCTGCCCCAGAACTGCCCCAGAAGGGAGCCCCACACAGGCAGCCTGGATGGCGAGCTTCTAGCACATGGCCTCCCCTCGGGGCCCGAGGGTCCTGGAGCCCCGAGCTGGTGGGACAGTAAAGAGAGAAGATGCCACCCTGAAGCTGGACCCTGGGACGGGGGTGTGAGCCTGGTCCCCACACAGGCAAGTCCTCTTGGGCCCTTCCCAGGTCTGTGGTGGGGAGCCAGGTGCTGGCTGCCACCTAGTGACCAGCATTGGAATGGCAGGCTGTGGCATCCAGGTGGCGGCCCCCGACCAGATGCTCCTGTGGTGCAAGGTTAGGATTTTCACCCCACTAGACAGAAAAGAAAGCTGAAGTCCAAGGTCACCTTGGGATTTGTCAAGCCCCTATCCTTGGTTCAGCCTAGTCCCCTGCTCCAGGCCTGCCTCTCTCCTGTTCAGTTCCTAAGTGGGCCTCGTCCTGCCGTGTCTACCAACCATCAGTGGCTCCCTAGTGCCCACAGATGAAACCACCCTTCTCTGTGCTGATGCGCAGAGCCCTCTAGGACAGCCCAACTGTCATCCCTCACTCTGCCTCTGCACCTGCTCTGCCTTGGCCTCCTGGGGTCTCCCAGCCCTCCTCTCCCACCAGCGGGCACCTGCCACCATGCCCTCTCCCCTGACCTGTCCTGTGGCCGCTTGCTCCCTGTGTCCTCCAGCCCTGACCTTCTAAGTCTAAAGGCCCCGGAGAGCAGGCTTCCCATGTCTTTTCTAAGTTCATCTAACTCCATAGCTTTGAATTCCATCTATCTAATAATTCTGTCCCCTGGGCCACATGTCCCCTGAATTCCAGACTCTCACGTTTGCCCACCATTCACCCCCATGCGGGGACTCGCAGGCAGCTCTAGCCTCCTTCTAAACCTGCTTCTCCATTCTCCCCACATCTCCGTCTTCCCGGTTATTCAAGCCAAAACTCTCTTTCCCGTGTACCCACACCAACCTGCCCATGGGCCGCCCTCAACCCAGCCGGCTCTGACCACTTCTCACGACCAAGCCCTGGCCCAGGGGGGCCACCCATCCACACTCACCACTCAGGACAAGCCCAGGCTCCTGCGCCCACGCTCGCTGGCCTGGACCCACACGGCCCTTCTGGCTGACCTTCCCCTCAGTCTCTTCTACACGTTCGTTTTGTCATTCATCCGTTCGAGGAGGGGCAGGGCCCACACAGTCACAGAGAGTCCACGGCACGGGACAAAGCCACAGGGGAGCTATTGAACAGCCAGTGCCAGGAGTCGTCATTTCATGGGGACTGAGGTGGCGGCTACAGAGGAGAAGCAGAGGGAGTCCGAAGCCAGCGGAGATGGGATGGCCAGGTCTGAAGCTGGCTCAGAGGACGACGCATCCCCGACGAGGGGGGCTGGGAGAGAGGGGAGGGTCCAGGAGGAGATGACCAGGAGGGAGCCTAGGGGGAGGAAGAGCCCAGAGTGAGGCTGGGGTGGGCGGGGGTCAGATCCTCCTGGCCCTCCAGGCCACTGGTGGCAGTCGGGGTCTATCCTGAGAGCTGCCAGGAGCCTTAGAGGGTGTGTCTCTGCTCAGGTCCCTGGACACCTCCAGATGGGCTTGCCCGCTCAGCCTCCGGCCCCACAGCAGAGTGAGCGCTGAACGAGACTCGTGAGAATCAGTCAGTCAGGCCCGTGAGTTTATGCACCAGTTCTAAGCCCAGCAGCTCAGAGTGTCTCTCTCCCCAGGGTCCCCAGAGTCCCTAGGTACAGAGGTCCCAACCAGCCCAGACAATGAAGAAGGTGCCTGGGCTGTGGCCTCCATGGCAGAGGCTGGCCTTCCCAGAGGCAGGGGATGTACTGAAGGACCCCAGCTGTCCTCCTGGCCTCTCACACACACTGATGTGCACCTCCAGGGCGTGATCGGGGTTTGCCCTAAGGGCTCCCAGGGAGCAGTTTCCAAGGGGCTCCAGGGGGCCCTGGGCGCTCACAGGCTGACCCGCAGGTCCATGTGGGGATCCGAGGCTCCCTGGAGGAGGACGTGGAGGACAGTCTTGGGTGGGCTCAGGAATAGCCAAGGGGAGGGGGCTGTGTCTGCCTGGTGTGCACCCTCCCTGGGGGGACAAGAACTAGGGGTGGAGGACAAACACAGATTGTTGGGGAGGTGGCGGGAGAGCACAGGGCCGCGGATGGGCGAGACGACTGAGGAGTGTCCCCCGCTCAGGGCATGGGCAGCACTCTGAGGTCAGCACGGGCTTCTCAGTAGAGACAGGGGCACAGTGCGTTGGCCCCACGCAGCGTCACCATGGGGCACACTGATTTGGGAAGACTCTCTCCCCAGCAGGCCCAGCAGATCCCGAGGAAACCAGGCCCTCGGCACAGGGCTGCAGAGGTTACCCGAGGCCAGAGCAGTGGACACAGCGGCTCTTGCCTCAGCTCCCCCTGGGAAGGTGGCAGAGACAGGACAAGGAGACCAGGACGGGCATTTTGGAGGTGGCGGAGTCTGGGAAGCACTCGCGCCCGGGCCAGGAGCTCCTAGGACTCTGACCTGGCGCTTCCCCTCCCTGAGCCTCGGTTGCCTCATCTGCTAAACGGGCAGATGACCCTCCACCCCTCCAAACCAATGGGTGACCGGGCAGACACAGCTGTGTGTGGACAGCAGGCCTCGGGCAGGGGGACCTGGTGGAGCCGGGATGGAGCCGGAGGCACTCACTGTCCTTCTAGAGAAGAATCCGGAAGGGCAGGGGCGCTCCTGTGTCTGGCCTCCTTCCAGAACCCACAATGGCCCATTGTGGCATCTATCAGCCCCACCCAGCTGACTGGGCAGGAGCCGTTGTCTCCTTTCCCACACGATCCCAGGTGGAAGCTGGCTCCAGCCCCCTACGCCACCCAAGGTGCTCGTTCCTGAAGGAGCGCCAAGTTCTTGGGTAGCTTCTGGTGGATCCTTCCTATCAGAAAGGGAAACCGAGGTCTCTTCCCCACCACTAAAGAACCAAGAGGGGATTAGGACCAGAGCTCTGTTCCCTGTCTGTCCCCAGGGTAGGAAGAAGGAGCCCCACCCCCACCCCAGGTCCTGCAGATCAGCCTGGAGCAAGTCCCCAGTGAAGCCCAGCCCACAGGTCATCTCAGACTGTTCCAGGTACCCCAGATCAGGAAGGTCACCCACGGTTAGTCCAGAGACACAGGCATCCCAGAATACTTGGGTAGGCATGGGACTCCTGCTCCTCGGGATAGCTCCTCTGGAGACTCCCCATGACTCCAAAGACTTCCAAGCCCAGATGGCAGGCACAGAGGCCAGCCTAGGTCTGGGGGGTCGCAGGACAGTGTCAAGGGGAAGCCTCTGGACTCCAGCAATTGGAGGACAAGTGGGAAATGGGGCCAGTGGTAGAAACCAGACCCCAACACCTCTCCCCGTGACCTTGACAAGTCCTTTGTGCCTTCTGTATCTCAGTCTCCCATCTGTTCAGTTGAGACCTGAGTGCTGTGACCTGTGTGGGTTTATCTGTGACCTTTGGAGGTCTGCCAAGCTCCTTTGTCACTTCCTTCTCTGCCACTGCCCCAGGCCTGACCCATACCCTGGGGCAGAGTCCCAGGTGCTAAGTCATTGTCCCTCTGCCCCTGCACACCTGTCCTCAGCCAGCTGTCTCTGAAGTTGTTCACAGAGTCCTCTGATGAGGGGCCACGTGTGAAGGGTGCAGAGACAGGTGACAGCGTCCCAGGAAGACAGCCCAGTCCACCCACAAGGCCCAAGCAAGCCACAGGGGGGACTCCCCACAGGCAGCCTGGGGCTGGGCGTCAGGAGAGCCCAAATTATGCCATGATGGTTTGTTTGGTTCTTCTTTTTTCTTTTTTTTTCTTTTTGATACAGGATCTGGGAGATTGAACCCAGAGGTGCTTAACCACTGAGCCACATCTCCAGCCCTTTTTTATATTTTATTTAGAAACAGGGTCTCACTGATTTGCTTAGGGCCAAGCTAAATTGCTGAGGCTGGCGTTGAACTCACAATCCTCCTGCCTCAGCCTCCGGAGCCGCTGGGATTAAAGGCATGCGCCACCGTGCCCAGAATGATTTTTTTTAATTAAGAATTTTTTAATTAAATTGAGATTGGATCAAAGGGTCCAAAATTGCAGTTAGGTGGAATAAATAAGTTCTAGGGATCTACTGCACAGCATGGTGACTATAGTTAATAATAATATATTGTATACTGTACTTGAAAATTGCTGAGAAAGTAGATCTTTAAATGTTCCCTCTGCAAAAAGAAGTAATTATTCAAGGTGATGTATATGTTAATTAGCTTGATGGTGGTTAACATTTCACCCTGTGTGCATACATCAAAACATCACACTGACACCATAAATAAATACAATTTTTATTTGTCAAGTATACTTCAATAAAGAAAAAAAAAATGTTACTTGCGAAATATTTTGAACATTCAGAAAAGGACAGAAAAGAACATTAGGACACCACCTGGATTGTACTGATGCTAATATCAGCCAGTTGTCGGCTCCGGGCACGCCCCTGCCCCTCTGAGCATGCGCAGTGCCTCCGGAGCCCGGTCCTCCCCTCGCAGGACTTGAGGTGAGGCTGACGCGCCCCCTGCAGGCAGAGGCGGCAGGAGGACGGGAGCTGTTTTTCTGAACCTCTGTAGTCACATTCTGAATCTGGTGTAGGGAGGTCTGTCCTCCCGACTTAACGTAGGAGAAAACTGACAAGGGGCTCATCTGAGGGCACGCAGCACCCTGGAGGCCGGTCCAGACCAGACCCAGGACTGTCCCGGGCACAGTGTCCTCTTCTTCATCCACCCCTTGGTTCCTCTCCCGCCTCCCTCCACTGGGGCTCCGGGAGGGGATGTTGAGGACCCTGCAGGGTCAACAGGTGGGATTGGGACTGCCCCAGTCTGCCTTCTTCCCCTGCACACCTGTCCTCAGCCTACTCCCCCCTGCCTCTGGAATTCCAACACAGAGTTGGTTGAGGTCCAGCATCGTGGAGGCGCAGGGCAGAGGTGGCGGAGAGACCGGCCCTGCCCCAGTGGTGCACACAGGAACCAAGACACCCCCTCATCCTTCCATTAGGGCGTCCAGTGATGCTGGCAGAACAGAGCAGCCACAGTGGGTAAGGGAGTGAGCTGAGAGGCTGATTTTCTGGATGTGGATTTTGATTCGGGTCTTGGAGAGCAAGCCCTGATGACGTGGAAAAGAGGTGAAGTCCCACCTGGTAGGGGGCACCCCACACTGAGGTCCCTGGAAACTTTGGGGGTGGCAAGGGATTCTTAGAGGGTAGGGAGGTAGGTGACTGGGGAAGACAGAAAAGCACCTTTCCTAAGCACATACCTGATAAATGGCTCAAGTCCAGAATATTTAAAGAGAGAGAGAGAAGAAGCTCTAAATCAAGAAAAAAATTAGATGATCCACTTCTCACAACAAATAGGCCCAACAAATAGACAGTATCCAGCTATGGAATAACTAGGAGAAAAGTTCTCAACCGCATCGATCATTAAGGAAACACAAAACCATAATGAGATGCTATTATACTCCCACCAAACATGCTAAGATTAAAAACAATGGTAACTCCAAGTGTTGGCAAGGATGTGGTGCTACCAGAATGAATATACACCACTGGTGGCAGTATTAATTAGTCTAATCCCTTGGGAAACAGTTGGGCAATATTTCTTGGAGCTAAGTACATGCCTGTGTATAACTCAGCAATTCCACTCCTAAGTATTTACCCAAGAGAAATGAAAGCAGATGACTGCCAAAGAACATCTTCAAAATGGTCATCAACATCTTATTCCTAATAGCCCAAAACAGAAAACAACTCCAAAGCCCATCTCTTATAGAATGAATAAATAAATGATGGTACATTCAATCAATGAAATACTATTCGGCAAGGGAAAAGAACAAAGTACAGATGCATGCAACCATATGGATGGGTCTCAGGGAAGGCAGGCAGGAGACCTGTGTGAAGCTCAAGGAAAGATGAATTTAACTCTGGGGGTTTAAGTTTGAATAGTGGTTTTTCAATAGCATTGATTGGGGAGATTATTGGCTGGAAGGAGCACAAGGCATTTCCTGGGCTATTGAAGTCTGGCATCTGTGGGCCGTTTGCACAGTTTATCGTATGTACAAACCCATCAGCTATACACTGAGAATATGAGCACTTTATACCAAGAAATACTGCAGGGCAAGGGAGATGGAACGACCAGTTTGGGAGCTTTTGCAACTTTGCAGGTGAGGAAGAGTGAGCAAACCACCGGGATGCAGGTGCTGGGCGTGGGCGGGACCAGGAAAGGTGTGGCAGGGGAGGGTTCAGTAGGAGGAGCCAGCCCACGGTCAGGGCTGTGCCTCTCTGGCATCCTGGAGGAGGCACCGAGGGCCCTGCAGGATCTCTGTAGAGGCCCAGGAAGGCCTTACTCTCCCTGTTCTGCAGATGAGCAAACTAAACTTAGGGAGCTCAGTCGGGTGTCAGAAGCCCCATCTGTGACCGACCTGAAAATGATCATGTCGCCCCCAGGTGGAGACCACTTCCCTGGGACGACTCGATGGATGCAGATGGGGCCCAGTGGGTAGGTTCAAGCTGGGGGAACGAGTTGGGAAGCTGTATCCTCCAGGGCTGCCAGGAGTCCTGAGGTGCGTCCAGGCCTGGGAACAGGTGGTAGCTGTGAACCTGGACATGGCAGAGCACTGTCCTCGGCCTTCACCCCCCCAGACCAGCCACGGCTCCTCTGCCCACTTTGCAGATGAGGAGGCAGAGGCTCAGGGAGGTCAGCCGGGAAAGGCAAGTCCCCCTGCCTTGCACCCTGAGCCCAGTGATCCCATCTAGGCTCCCCCTCCCCCAGGGGTCCTAAGCACACTAAGGGGCCCAGATGACCCACTCCGAGAGACCCAGGAAGGGAAGAGGGAGGAGAGAGGAAGAAGCCGAGATGCAGGAAGCTGAGAAAAATAGCAAAGAGAACTAGGCAGACTGGGGAAGGGAGAGACGAGGAACATTCCAGAAAGAAGCAAGCAGCCAGGCATGAGAGGCTGAGTGGGGCTGCGGTGGGAGGCAGCGGCCAGGGTGGGAGACGGAGCAGATGTGCTGCTGCTAGCTTAGGCTCAAGGGGCGGCTCCTGCCCGCCCTCCTGCCCTCTACCTCATGCCCACCTGGTCCCCAGCAAGCTAACTTTGCCCACCTTGGTCCAGGCTAGGTATGTAAAAAGAGGGAGGGTGAGTGGGGGGCTGAGACTCAGAGAGTTGAGCGGGTGGCAGAAGTCCCATCTGGTAACAGCCCTGATCACATCACACCAGGGGTGGTGGCCACTTGCCTGGGACAGCTTGGCAGGAATGGGCGGGGCCCTCTGGACAGCATCAAGCTGGGGAAATGGGCTTGGGAACCTACATCCAGGGTTCCAGGAGCCCCGAAGTGTGCCCAGGCCTGGGAGCAGACGGGTTGGGTGACTGAGGCAACACCCCTGACCCTGCCCGTGAGAGACCACCGGGCCTGTGTGACCTTGGGCCTCGGCATTCTCGGGGGCTCTGTTAGGCTCTGAGCCATGAGGCATGTCCCCCGCACCCACTGCTGTGCTCTGCCCCCTCGCCCAGTCTCCCGGCTCCCAGAGAAGTGTGGACAGCTCCGTCCCACCAACCTGGGCCTCAGTCTTCCTCTCCAAAGGATGGGGCCAAAGACTTCCTGTACTTCTCTGTCCCCAGGCTCCTCCCACAGCCCAGGCAGACCTTTTCTTGGAGCTCTGGGGACAGGCAGGGTGGGAAGGATATCAAACCAAACTCTGCACCTCAGTGTGACCGAGGAGCCTGTTTGGCAGAGCCAGTGTGGACTGGCTGGCCCCACGGGGTGTGAGGACCCTACCAGCCCAGCGCTCCGCACCCCCCAACTTAAGAACATCTCCCCAGGCATGCGCAAAAAGACTCAGCTAGACAGGGCTTTGAACAACCTCATCCTGACATCCAGAAAGAGCGCAGGAGAGCAGCCGGAGGTGCGGCTGGGCCGGGACTCAACCGGGGGAAGGCGGTGGGGAGTATGGAGATCATCTAAAGTCACTCCTTCCTCTTTTGCAGATGCAGCAAATGCCCCTTCATGTTGGCATCTGGAGATGCCAAGCAAGAGTGGGCAGGGAGCACGGGCACAGGCCTCCAGGACTGTGGCTCTGGTGGAGGAGGAAGGAGGACCTCTGCAGAGCTTGGGGTGGAGCACCCCGGGGAGGAGGACCGGGAGCCAGATCCAGACCAGGGCAGGGGTTAGCCTGAGGGAGGGCTGAGGCTCCCTGACCCTTCTGCCACCGTCCTCAAGGTCCTCTCCCCCTCGCAGAGGCTCTGAGCTGTGATGGAGCTGGGCCCACCATGTGCAATGGCACCGCTGCTGGAATTCCAGAGGGATGGTCAGACGGAGGTTGCAGGAACCACGGTCCCCAAACAGGCTGCCCCTGAAGCCAGCAGCCTCCTTGGGTATTTAATAACAGCCAGTTGCCCTGTGAATGCCCATCCTGCTCTGCCCAGCCTCACACCAAGGAGGGGGACACCCCTTACAGCCCCTGCTTAATTAAATCAATAAACCATCAATGCAAATCTGGCTGGGGGCCAACTTGACACTGAGGGAGGGTGGAATTAACAGCTGCCACAGGAGAGCAGAGGAGGGGAGCAGGAAGAGGTGCCCAAGAGGAGGACAGGGAAGGGGAGGAGGAGAGGAAGGAGGAGGAGAGGGAGTAAGTGGGAGCAGGAGGAGGAGGAGGAGGAGGAGGGGGAGGAGGAGCAGGAGGAGGAGGAGGAGGAGGAGGGGAAGGGGGAGGGGGAGGGGAGAGGGGGAGGAGGGGAGGGGGGGAGGGGCTGGCCTGGGAGGGGAGGGCAGAGGCGGCTTGGTGTCTAGGCCCTCAGGCTTCCCTGGACCACACCATTGCCCTGTCCAGGCAGCACCCCAGCCTTCTACCCCCTCTTTCAGGTGCTCCCCTGCCCAGCAACATGGCTGCCGGGATGGTTCTGCCACCAGCCACTACACCAAAGCGAGAACCTGACACCACACGGGCTCTGGAGTCGCCTGGATTCCACCTGTATTTGGGGACCAGGGAGCTGAGGCTCAGTGGGCAAGAGGCCCAGGGTTCCAGTCAGTGGCCAAGCTGAAAACTTGTGAGCCCAGCCTGTGCCGTGGCCTTACACTGCTCAGGCTCCCCACTCCTGAGTCTTGATCTCAGAAAGGGTGGGATACAAAAGCATCCACCTGGGGGGAGAGGAAGCCAAGCAGTGTGCCATGCTGGCCCAGGGTGGTGCCACAGGGTCCTGAGAGTCTTTTTTGGTGTCTTGTCCCCAGGCAGGGAGGGCCCTAGCGAGAGCCCAAGCCAGAAGCCCCCGCTCTCCCTCTACACTACACTCCCCGGCAGGCCTGGCAGCCAGGAAGCCTGTGGTTAGGGGAGCCCTGCCTCCTGGCGCCAGTCCCTGATCTCTCTGGGACCCCTCTCCTTCATCTTCATCACAAGGTGCTCAGTAACCATGACTGCCAGTGACTTCCCAGCCTGAACACTCTGCATTAGGACATAGGGGCCCCCTCGGTCCCCTGCAGGGACTTCCCAGCCCTCCCTCCTCCAGGACCACGAGGAAAGGCCTTTTCCCCTCCAGACCCTGTGACCCAGTTCCCCAACTCGTGGGAAGTGGCAGCATTTTTACTCTCTACCCCTCCACTGACTGGGGTTTTCGGAGTTCTCATGTGTGCCTAGCGTGAGGAGGGACACAGGAAGCAGGAGGCGGGGTGCCTGCTGTCAGGAGGATATGCCTCCCCTGGGCAGAAGGGATTAAAGAAGTGAGAAGCAGACAGGCCCTACAGCCCCACCCCTGACCATGGCAGACATCACCAATCCACCACAGATCTGCCTCAGTAGCTACATGGAGCCTGCAGGCCACCTTCTGTAATCCTGTCAGGTGCTCCGAGCAGCCACCAGCCAGACCTCTGGCATCAGAAGGCACCGTGAGTGCTCAGCTCCCTGGGGAGGTCTAAGGGTTATGCCGAGGACAACACAGGAGGTTTCCTAGAAACAGAAGTCTTCACTGAGGCTTAAAGAAAGAATCTGGATAGTCAGGGCTGGGGCTGGGGCTGGGGCTCAGTGGTACAGCACTTGCCTCACATGTGTGAGGCACTGGGTTTGATCCTCAGCAGCACATAAAAATGAATTAACAAAATAAAATTATTGAAAAAAAAGATTCTGGATAGTCAAAGGGAAAGAAGGCGGTGTTTGGGTAGCAGCGCCCGTGTGGGTGGAGATCTGGACAGGAAAATTGGTACAGAAGACTCATGGACAGTGGATTGGCTGCCAGAGGAGAGAGCCCAGGAGACAGAGGGAGGGAGGGGGGTTGGGAGACCAAACCTCAGAGGCTGGCCACCCCCTCCCCAGCCTTGTGGACTGGACTTGCTACCTGCGCCCTCTGCACCCACGCCACAGCCCGGGGAGGCTCCCGAGGGGTCTGGGATTCAGTGAGGTGGTGCCGGCTGTCAACCTCCTGGGTGACAAGGAAATTTGCAGCCTTGTTAAAATGACATGTTGCTGCCTATTCTGGGTTGTGGAGGTTGGGGGGCCTGGGATGCATTTACATTACACAGATTTACAGCTGCATCCAGCCCGGTTAAGCCACGGCTCCAGAGGATTCCTCCGTCACTGTCCATCAAGGACCAAACACAAGACAGCCCACCCAGATGCCCGGCCTTGCCCGGGGCTTCCGGAAGACCTGCCAGTTACACCCACCCCTCCACCTCTTCCAGCTCTCTTTCCTCCAGAACCTATCTCAGTTTTCACCTCCATCAGGGAGGCTGCCAGAACTTACCCTCAAGACCCAGCTAACCACACAGAGTGGCAGGAGGCCCCCAGGCTAACCTGCTGTGGGCCTCGGGCCAGCCTCTCCTCTGCCCAGACCTGTTTCTGTACCTGTCACCGAGGGAACTGGATGAAAGAGGGTCAGAGGCCTCTGGCTCCAAGAACGCTCCTGTTCCTTCCAGATTGAGGAGTCTGGTTTTCTCCTGGCCTCAGACCACTGGGTTCTCAGGAGTCCAACCACCTGTCCTGCACTTAAGGCCTGGCGCAGGTCCTAAGGAGGGTCTAAGGTCCAAACCTCAGATGGTCACAAGTGAAGGGCCTTCGAAGACCCTGCCTTTCCTGCATGGGCAATGCAGGCCCAGAAAAGGCGTGACTTGCCCAATGGCCGACAGCAAGCCACCCACAGCTGGACCCTGAGCTGGTACTTGCTTGGTGCTGAGGCTCACGGGTACAAAGGCCTGGGGAGCTGTTCTGTCCCTGCCAAGAGCCTCCAGCTCTGATGAGAGGAAGAGATTCCAGTGGGAAATGAGAGCCAGAGACGTGGCCTTCCCCCAGGCTTCTCCCCACCCCACGGCCTGCCCCTCCACCATGAGTGGAGTCCCGCTTTGGGTTCCAACTGCCCTCTTCAGAGGGAGGCAGGGACTGATTTCCTAGCATTTCTGTATAAATGGATTTGTCGGAAGTCCTTGTGCGGACCAGAAATTGCTTATGATCAAATAAGGGGAAAAGAGAAACACCACCTCCGCTTCTTTTGGGGGTACAGGGAAAAGTTGCTAGAATTCTCTCTCTGGACAGCCCAGGGCCTCGGGCTGCCTTACAGCTGGCTCCCACCCATGCACTCAGACATCGCACACACGCCACACAGTCGAGACTGCCACAGCGACACTGTCAGCCCGGCGAGGACCTTCTCACCATCGGAGCAGGCTTTGAGGAGCTAGGAGCTGCCTGACCATGGAGACCTTCAAGCCAAGAACACAGAAGGGACTCTCCACTCCAGAAAGACTCCCGCATCTGACCACTCGCCCTCCTCCCCCTCCTCAAAGCCGGCTGGCCTAAAGACAAGAGCACAGACGTCCCTCCTCTGCCCCACCCCAGCTCTTCCACCAGGGCCTGGGGTCTCTGGATGGCCTGTCCCAGAGCTTCAGAGCTCCCAGAGCCCCCACTGATCGGGCCATAGCCAGCTCCTTGGCCGTAGCTCTGGGCAGCAGGACTCCAGGGTGGCATTCATTCCAGAGGCCCTTCTGCCCTGGGATCCTATCAATCCCACAGAGGACTGGGAAGTTATGATCCGACTGGACCAAGGTGGGGCCTCCAGCAAGGCCCAGACAGCCCCTGTTTGCCAACTAGGAGGCCAGAGCCAGTGTGTGACTGAGTCAGACCCTGGGGCTGAGCATGGAACTCAGGCCTTCTAAGTCCTGTACCAGAGCCCCCAAAGCTGCTGCCGGGGCAGCTGCATCTTCGCCTGGGCAGCATCCCACCCCGGACAACTGCCAGCGCTGTGGGAGGTGCAGGAACCCATTGGCTGGAGGGGACTGCCCCCTCCTCAGGCTGAGTAGGCATCTGGTCCTCCTGGACAGTCCGTGAAGGATAGATGGGAGAAGGCACCTGGATGAGCAGGAAGGGGAGAGGGGAGGACGAGTCTCAGGCCCCAGGAAGCCCTGAGGACATCTCAGCCAGGCCAAGGGGACCCGGGCACAAGCTGCCCACTTAGTGAGTTCTGCGTCTGCAACACGGCCCGGCTCTGTCAGCCCTGGGCTCAGCCCTCCGCCAGAGCCTGGGGAAAGGCAGGGTGGACCGTGGATGCCACAGTAAGCCAGGGGTGTCCCTTGGGTAGCTTCTCGTGCAGGGAGGTCTAAGGAGGGCACCCCATGGCTGCCATACTGGACTCCCAGGGCCAGTCCAGTATGGGAACAGCCCCTCCCAGTCCCTCCTGAGACAGCCCAGCACGTGCCTCAGCCTCTTCCCAAAGGCCATGTTGCTGACTGGGGCTGGGACAGCTGGACACAGAGCAGACCGGGCCCCCAGGCCTGCCAGAGGGAACCCCACTCCAACCAGACCCCAGACTCATCATGGCAGCCTGAAAGGTGGGCTCTGTACCTCTGCCACCCCCAAACTGACCTCAGCTTCAGGACCAAGGGTACATCAGCAGATGGTTCCCTACTTAGGGGCAACCACCTGGGGTGAGAGTAGGGACAGATACCCAGAGTCCCCCAGCTCCCCCAGCCCTGGGTATTCTTTACCTAAGAGGGAGAGGGTTGGGGGACTCAGACTGTTGGGGGGTGGACATAGGTGCTGAGCTGAACGAAAGGCCCTCGGGCATTTGACGGTGTCTGGCGCGCCCTCACCCGTGCTGAGACTGCAGGAGCTGTCCCATTAGAGTGGACTGCAGGGAGAGGACACCCATAACCGGGGGCTTCAGTACACCAGGGACACCTTCTCCCGAAAGCCCACTGGCTGAGTCCAAGTGCGCTGGGCACCCGGTGACCCCCAAGCTGTCACTTGTGCCTATTTTCATTCCACAGTGTTTAGAAAGTGCCCGGGGGACCAGGCACTGAGCAGAGTACAGGGTCACGAGAGACCCACGTGGCCTCAAGCTCCACAGCACGTGTGTGAGTTCTCAGCAAGGTCCCCGCCTGCCTGGGCCGCGGGCTCTTGTGGAGGGTCACCCAGCAGGGCAGACCCGACTGAGCATCGAAGGGAAAGAGAGCGCGAGAGACCAGAGGCCACAGTGAGAGAAATGAGCCAGTTTGAGGTGACTTTGAAGGCAGAGTTGGCTGGATGTGGTGACAGATCAGGGAGAGTGGGGGCCAGGGGACAATGCCCTGGTCTCCTGCCTGAACAGCAAGGATTTCTGGCTTCTCCACTTACCGACTGCAGGTGATTTAACCCCTGTGGGCCTTCATCTCCTGGTCTTTAAGATGGTGGTGATGACGCTACCTCTGTCGCATAGGTTTGTTTTGAGAGTTAAATAAGTTAGTACGGGTGCATTAGTTAGAACTCCACCTGGTGCCAAGCAAGCGCCCTGTAAATTTAAGATAGTTTTAGCATCTTTGTTGTTGGGCGGAAGGATGGATGGGTGGGTGGGTGGGTGGATGGACAGACGGATGGATGTGTGTGAGTGGACATCGATCCCCCTGTCTGCAGGGTGAGTTTAGCCCCGGGCACGCTGTGTTCTGAGAACCTCCAGGGCATTCCGTCAACAGCATCTGGGGCGACCGGTAACAGGCCTGAGGCCCAACGGCACAGCCTGGGCTGGGAGTTGGTGGATTCTTAGCCATTAGGAAAGGAGGAGCTACAGGAAAAGGCGGGGCAGAGAGGTGGGGTGAACTGGGAGGAGAAACCAGAGTGAACCCCAGTGACAGCCAGGATTCTTGCAGTAACTGGTGTCAATTACAAATTCCAAATGGTTTCAGAGGAACAGTATCAGTTCATGTAACTGAAACGCTGAGATCAGGGACAGTGGGCCCAGGTGCTACGGTGGGGTCCCGGGGTCCTCCGTCACTGGCTCTATTCTCCTTCCTGTTTCCTCCCTGCTGTGGCCAACATGGCCGGGGAGGCTCCAAGAGGAAAGACCCCTTTTCCTTTCCAGCAAGAACCCTCAGCTGGGCTTGCTCTGGCCAGGCCTGATCACATGCACATCTCTGAAATCAGGGGGTCAGCCCACGGGGACAAGAGGGACTGAGACGCACAGGAGGTGGGCAGGGGGCAGGGGAGGTCCAGGGAATCCTGGGGTTGGTCTCCAAAGACTGCGGAAGGGCTGCCCAGGCACCCACAGCAGTTAATTCAAGGGACACTGAAGGGACAGCAAGGGCACTCACAAAAGTATGCCCTGCTCCACAGACAGTTCAAGGTCAGGAACACCAAGAAAAGACCAGGCTTCCAGGAGGAAGAAGGGGTCACCCGTGTCGACTGCCACCACGAATAATCCACCAAACTAGCCACGTGGCCAAGAGTGATGACGGCAAGAAGGGGCACCAGGGACCAACTGCTGCCCTGGGGGACTGTGGGAGAGGACATCGGATGGGGTGGTCCCTCCTGAGGAGGGACCTCAGGAGGGGCAGCTGGTGAGGACAGGGAAGAGGGATGAGGGACTGGACAGCCAGACCCAGAGGCGGAGAGAGGATGAAGGGGCCGGGGAGGAGGGACAGGAGGGACAGGAGAGCCATGAGCAACCTGGGAGGGTGGGACAGCCGGAGGAGGGCAGGGACAGCCACAGAGGAGGACAGGAAAAGAAAAGAGGCAAAGACAAAGGAGAAGGGGGTTCACCACGAAGCCGCCTCCCTCCCTCCCTCCCCCAAGGCCCAAAGATAAAAATAGGCCGTGAGGAAGAAGACAGAATGGGGGCAGCCGCCGAGGAGAGGGGGCCTGCAGCCAGGCACCCAGGGAAGTCCCCTCAGGCCTCCGCCATATGGAAAATGACAGGGCAGAGGGGCTCTCCTCCCCCCGCCGCCACCCGGAGCCACCAGAGGACTGTCCTGCAGCACAGGGGGCCCCCGGAGGTCTCCCCCCCCCAAGTCAGGCCAGGACGGGCACTGTGACCCCACAGCACCCAGGGGGAGAAAGGCTCCGATCACAGGAGGTGCCCACTGACTCTGGGCACCGCCAGGAGGACCTGGCCACCGAGAAGTGCCAGTGGGATTCCCCAGACTCCAGATGCAAGGCCACATCGAGTGGCCTTCCCAGGTGTGCTGACACTGCATGAGTGCCCAGGACATGGTGAGGACGGAAGAAGGTGATCTGGGGTCACGTGTCCCGCCTACTGGCACCAGCAGCTCTGGTGGGGAAACTGAGGCCCAGAACAAGAATACTACTGCCCGCGGGCCTCAGGGCAGCAGCAGAAGTGGTGCTGAGAGCCTGGAGAACGCCCTCCCCAGCCCTGCCACACCCCACCCCGGGCAGAGGGGCAGCCAGACTCCCTCCCTGCCCCACGCCCTTCCTGCCCACCTCCTGGGCACCCTGGGCAGGAACTAATGAGTGGTTGGTCTGCAGAGGAGAAACCCACATGGACAGACGCGGGTTCTCAGCCTCAGAGCCCAGAGGAGTCCGGCCAGAGCCACCCCTGCTGCCAGGCTGCTCCCCGCCCAGCTTGGGCGACATTACTTTTGCCGGCAGGCAGCAGGATTATTAGAGGTTGTTAATAATCCCTTAGGTTTATGGATGGACTTTCTTCCAAGGATCTTAAAGCCCTTCTGCATTTAGCTTCCCCTTGTTGCCAGGAGGTCGAGACCATAGCTTAGAGAAGCATTGATCTCCATGTTTCTATGAAGCCCAGAGAGGTCAGACCACTTACATGGAACCACACAGCAAATCAACAACAGAGCTGGAATTAAGACTCACAGTCTTCTGGGGCCCAAGAGGACTGTGAAGTCTTCTGGCTTTAGGACACTCGGTAATTTGGTCAAGCTCTCTATCCATCTCAGGACAGGCCCACTCCTTATACTTATCCAGGGGTGTCTTTCCAGATTTGACTCATTTGCTCAGGGCAAGGTTAATGGGACTATTATCATTGTGTGGGATCAGAGAATCGAAGTGACTTACTGAAGATCACACGGCAGTGGGCAGGTTGTCGACCTGAATCCAAGTGTCTGCACTCCCTGTCCCCCTGTCCCATTCCCCCCCAAAGGTGAGTTGAGGTGCTCTGGAGGAGAACGAGATGGAGGAAGATTGTCCTGTTACACCATCCTGCAGGAGGAGGACAGGGGACAAAGGCAGGGCCACTGCACTCTGGGACCCACTCACAGGGATGGCCATGGTGGCCAGCTCCCTCCCTTGGCCTGCAGGGGGTTGGAAGGAGGGCAGCGAGGCAGAAGTGGGGGTGCAGGTGGAGGAGACCTTCATGGGCTGCCGAGCGGCAGAACCGCCCCTCCCTGGGCCTTGCTCCGCAGCAGAGGGGAGAAGCTGGCCTGGCAGGGGCAGGGTGAAGCAGGACAGGGGGCCCAGGGCCTGGCCCACTTGCCCTCCAACGGGCAGGGACCTTGGGCAAGTCCCTCACCCCATGGTCATCTGTCTCCTCGTCTCCAGGGATGACCTCTGAGTCCTTCTGACACCTGGAGCCATGATTCCCTGTGCTCTACAATGGCCAGGCCCTGGAGGACCCTCCCCTCTATAGAGGGGAACCCGCCAGGCTATGTCCACCCTCCTCCAGAGCCACTCGGCCCGGGTGCCCATCCCTGGGAGGCCCCGATGGGGAGGGCTGGCTGCTCAGATCTCTGGTAATGAAGACGCATGGGGCCACTTAGGTGGCAGGGGAGGTGGGGTGGGCAGGGCTGGGACTAATGGGAGCTGCTCAGTGGGCGGGCACTGGAGGGAAGGAGCATTCATTATCAAGGACAGGAGGAAAGGGAGCCGAAGGCCTGGAGGGTGACCCCCGGCCTCCTCCCCAGAAAGACACTCATTGGGGGGACACAGGGCTCCAGCCCCAGAGGGCAGCTGGCTGGTGTCTCAGGTGGGCAGAGCCCCTCCCCGGACTTTGAGGAGGGACGAAAGAGCAGAAATGGTCTCCGTAGAAGCCATGGAGAATAATCCAGCGCCTGCCCCTCACCAGGCCCAGCACCGCAGAGTTTGCAAGTGGCTCTGATGGGGGTGATCTCCCAGGGGCCTCAGGACCATTCCATGAGCCTCATGTGACAGATGGGAAGGGGAGGCCCAGAGGGTGTAAGCAGTGGCCGGGAGACTAACTCCCAGCCAGGAAGGCCCCCCACTCGCTCTCAACCTGCAACCTGAGCCCGCGGGGGTCGTCATGCCCACTCTCCCAACTGCAGGTCCCTCCCTATCCCTGGGTCGTGTGGGGGCCGCCCTGGGAAGACCCTCCTCGTCCCTGAAGGCCTTGCTGGCCCAGGTAGACAAGCCCCAGGAAGAGGGGTACTCCACCAGCCCCTGGTGCCCAGGAGAGCTGGCCGCCCTGCTGACAGGCTTGGGATTTCAGGGGTGGTGTGAGGGAGCTGAAGAGTGGGAGAGCATGGCCTTGTCCTAGGAGTGTTGTGACGTGGAACCAGGGCGGGGGGGCAGCTCAGCTGAGCTACATTCTGTGCCCAGAATCCCCCCTGGGCGACGACCCCAGTGTGATCTCTTCCTCCAAGACGGGAACCTACAGATGGTCCAGCCCTCCTGGGACCTGTTGGGACCCTGACCAAGATGGGACTGGGAGAAGAAAGGGAAGGGTAGGTGGCTTGAAGGCCTGCACAGAGTCACCTGGGACAGCTGGCATGTTGCTGGCTCCCCTCACCACCACCTCCACTCCCCTCTGGGCACCCAGGACTGCCCAGTCCGCCCAGAGGAAGTGGAACAGACAGCTCCCTCCTCTGCCTGGGGGAGACCTGTGCAGGACTGGGGCCCCTTTGGGCCTTGTGTTTTCCACGGGTCACACAAGGCTCACGGAGTGGTCATGAGGCCCCAGGGAGGTCACCTCTGTGGAAGTCACTTGCAAATTCTGAAGTGTCATGACTAGTGAGAGGAGAGGGTGCTAGATTTGTCCCCCACGGCTTCTGGAGCTTTAAATGCAGACCAAATCTATTTCCTCCAGGCCTCACGTCCAGGCAGGCAGGGCTCTGCAGAGCTGCCCCCTGCTGGGCCCCCAGGCTGTGTCCCCTGGTTAGGAGTCAGGGCTTCAGGAACACCCAGACCCGAGTTCAAATCCCAGCTCTGCAACTTGGCTCTGTGGTTTCTCCTGTGGGGCCCTGAGCAATTCGATCTCTCTGAGCCACTGTCTCCTCATGTGTAACCAGGGACATGATAAAACCCCTCATGGGACGATTTACGACATCACAAGCAGAGTGGCCTTGGTGAGCCTCCCATAGCTCACCCCCCTCCCCTGCTTGTTCTGCCTTAGCCAAGTCCAGGCCCTCTGGCTTCTTCCAGGCCCTCCCAGGAGTCTCCTGGCGGCTGCTCTGCCAGCCCCTCTCCCTCCTTCCTCCCCTCACTCTGCCACTGAGCTTCCTGCAGTGCCCGGGTCAGCTTCCAGGGCTTGGTCAATCCTGGATGTGAGAGGAATAGAAAGAAGACTATTGCTGGCTTTATTCAGGTGTGATCATAACGGGGCAATGAAGATGGTCTTTCTCTAACTTTTAGAGATCGTACTAAAATATTTATATATGAGACAATAAGGGATTTACTTTAAAATAACCTGAGGGCAAGGAGCTCGGGTAGGCATAGAGCTGAACCAAGGTGGGCTTAGTGCTCCTTGTGGAGCTGGGGAGGTTTGTGGGGATCGTGACTCCTCTCCCTACTTTTGTGGGTTCAAATTTTCTATAATTAAAAAAAAAGTTTATTGTAGATGGGGAGGGGGAGAATGGGTGGCAAAATGGATGTGATCACGTTGAAGCTAGGTGATGGGGACATGGGGTTCATGAAATCTTCTCTGTATTCTGATGCATATGTGAAAGGTTTTTATGATAAAAATGGGTGTGTGTGTGTGTTTCCAAAAGAGAGTCTGTCTGATTCTCCCTGTTGCCTCAGAGGCTCCTGGGCTCTCTAAGTCATGGCCCATCACCCCTGTGCCTGTCCCCTGCCCTCCAAGATGCAGGACCAGTCAGCTGCCAGACACCCAGGTCCCACCGCCTAGCCTCCTGCTCTGCCCCTCCCCTTGGAGGGCACCTCTCCGTTGGTAGAGGGGGCACTTCTCATGTTGGCTCAGCTCACGGATCATCTCCTCTGGGAAGCTAGTCCTAATTCTCCTTTGGCCTCCCTGCTGACAGAACGGCCCTTTGCCTCCTGGAGTCCCCACAATCTCTGCAGCCTGAGACACTGGGCACACATCTTACAGGATATGGGGCTCATCTTAATTCACGCCAGGTCCCAGCACAGGGCCTGAAAATGTCCACTGAGCATTGAAAGGTCTCACCTAACTCAAGACTTCAACTTGGTGGCAATATCCTAAAGAATGGGTATCATTTCCTGAGGGCGCCCTGCCCCCTGTTGGTGGAAAGAAGTGTTGCAGGACAGCTGGAAGGGAAGCGGGGCAGGGGGTGGGGCGGTGTGGGAGTTGGGGGGGTCCAAGTCAACCACCCCCTGCCCAGAGCAGAGCTGAGACTGAGATCCAGGCAGCAAGCTCATGGGAGAATATGCAGAGCCTGCCATCTCTCCAGCTCTCTAGGGACTGACCTTAGGAGCATACGGTGCCCATGCAGACCCGGGGCCTTTGCTCAGGCTGCCTTCCCTCTTGGGGTGCCCATGACTCCACCACACCCATCTCTACCTCACCAAGCCCTAGTGATCTTTCAGGGGGGCAACAAACCCCCTCCTGGGTAAGTGCTTCCCACATGGAGAGTTACCCAATGTCACCTGCTTCATATAGCCTGACACATGCCCTGGATGAGAGTGCTTGTCACCTATAGCACTGGTGACCATCTCTCTCCAAATCAGGAGGCCCTGACAGAAAACACTGGCTCTCAGCATTACTGTGACCCATTACCAAGTGAACTTGTGTGTCTAGCTTCCACCAGTGGTAGAAAGTCCCTCTGTCCTTGGGAAGGCAGGCTGGCCCAAGGGAAAGGACAAGGGGCAGTTTTTGCCTCCCTGAGGAAGAAACTGGGGCTTTCTTTTCTAACGTCCAGACCTGGGCTGTCCAATACAGCAGCTATACTCGTGTTAGGGAACAGGCAGAACCACGGGAACACAAGGTTAACAGAATAATTCTAGGAAATGCGTCCACTGTGCTGACCCCTACATTCTTTCTTTTCCAAAAAGCAATTTACCTGCAGTCCTGCCTGGCTTGGTTGACAGAATATGTCACATTCTGTTTCCTGCAGGAGAAATATAGGCCCAAAATAATGTTGATAAGAGGAACCCAAGTTTCCCTGAAGGAGGAGACTTTTGTGATCAGATCCTGAAACTCTGGGAGATAAGGATAGTCCCTCCTAAGCATAAAATCTGTTGGAATATATGGTTAAGAATCCAGTCAGAACCAGGCAGCATGGGCCAAGGAGACCTACAGTGCCACAATAGGACTTGAAAGTCTGATGTCACCGGCTGTCATTCAAAAGTCAAAAGGTGGACCTGGGTGGGACTCTAGAAACTTCTTTGGGGTCCCCAATAAAACTGGAATGCAGGAGAGGTACATGATCCCTCTTCTCTCTGAGGGGATCCTCTGTCTCCCTTGAAAGTGTCCCCTTCCCCTTTCCTGTCCTTCCATAAGCTCATTCCTGTTACTCTAAGCAACTTGTCTGAAATCTTTCTGACTTGATGGTAAGAATTGGGGTTTGAAGAGGGGGTCTTCATACTGCCTCAATTTCTCAGAAGGCCCTAGCTTCATAACAGTCACATGTGGCCACTGAGCACTTGAAATATGACCAAGAGACAAAGGAATTTGACATTTTATTTAATTTTGATTGATTTTAATTCACATGTAAATATTCACACTCCAATGACTTGGGTGTGCAAATCTACTTCTTCAATTGCAAATTTTATGAAATCTAAATATAGATCATGTATTTCTGATGAAAATTTAGCATCCAGATGAAGCTGTTCCCTAATTGTAAGACACATATTGGATTTCAAAGACTTAGTATAAACATTTAATATCTCAACTTTCCGCTGATTATAGGTTGAAATGATAAAATTTTTGTAAAATAGAAGAGGACATTGAAAGTAATTTCATGTTTCCTTTTGCTTTTTTAAAAATGGAGCCATTAGAAAATTTAAAGTTCACACATGGCTCCCTGTGCCGTGTCTGTCGAGCTTCTGCTGGACAGCGCCCCGCTGACAGAGGTCTCTCAGCCTCAGCACCTCTGAGGCACTGGAGCTGGAAATTACTGGTGTTTTCTTGCAAGCAGCTGCGCCACACCCTGCAGGACGCTTAGCAGCACCCTTGGGCGGTACCCACTACATGGCAATAGCACCCCATCCCCAGTTGTGACAACCAGAAAGCGTTTCCAAACACTGCCAACCGTCGCCTAGGGAACAAAACTCACAGCCACTCCAGTTGAGAACAAGTGCCCCAGAGCCTTCTGCTCATGTCCCCTGGGAGAGCCAGGTAGGAAGAGGCGTTTGTGTGGCAGGGAGGGAAGGGAACAGCAGACCTGGAGGAGCTCCATGGGCCTAAGGGAAGGACCAGAGGTGGCCAGTTCAGGCTCACCAGGCCAGGGCCTGCCCCGCTGTCCTTGTCCTCTGGCTCTGAGTCTGCATGCACTTAGAGAAGGAGGGCAGAGAGGTCCCTGAGGGAAAGGGAGCCTCCTTCGGGGCCCTGTCATTGAAGGCTGGTTCCCGTGGGGTTGCCACCTCCATGCAGGACTCAGAAGATTTTCCCAGCCCCACAGTGGGACAATAGGTGGGAAGTCCAGGGCCCCAAAACAGCACCATGTGTATCAAAGGCAAGGACAGCACCCAGGGACAGCCGCGGGGCTCTTGGGTCACTGAGTGTGGCAGCCCTCCTTTGGGACGAGGCAAACCCCTGGGGTTCATGAGCCACCTGAGGAGGAGAGAAGCCCCCAGATACAGATGGCACCAAAGCCAGGCTCTACCCATGTTAGTCTGAGAATCTTGTCATCCTGCTTGCGTCCTTGCAAGGACATCTGTGAGCATCATCCCAATCTCCTTCCCCGCCTTCCCAGCCCCTGCCACAGAGCTTGGCACCTAGAATCAAGTACTCTTAAGGAAGGAAGGAAAGGGAGCTTGCCCTCGAGCACCAGGCAGCTCGGGAGACAGGGCACGGAAACAGACCTCGGGGCCACAATTAGGCACTCCTGTGGGTTCAAAAGCAGTCACTGGAAGGCCCGCCCCACATGGCCTGGGCAGTACTGGTTCAAAGGTCTTCCAATCCACTGGCAAATAGTAGGATTCAGCAGAGGGCTGATGTGCCAACTGGAGACAAGATAACATATTGAGAGCCACACCCCCCACCATAGCCCAGCCAGGGCCCATTAGAAATGTAATGGAGAAAACATCCCATATGCAGTGGCCAACCGAGACTATAAAAAACCTAAGGATAACTGTAACGAGAAACATCCGAGTCCTATATGAGGAAGACGATAAAACTTTACTGAAGGACATAAAGAAGCTCTGAATAAATGGAGTTATATATCATGTTCCACGATGGGGAGACTCGATAATACGGAGATGTCAATTCCTCCCAAATTAAATCTATAAATTCAATGCATTCCCAATCAGATTCCTAAAGGGATTTTTATAGAACTTGACAAGCTGATTTTCAAGCTCACCCGAAGGAGTAAACAAGCAAGATCAGGCAAGAACGTTTTGAAGAAGAAAAATGAGGAGGGATGTGACCTACCAGCCATCAAAACGAACTACAAAGCTAGAGAAATTAAAACAGGGTGAAGCTGCTGGATCAAAGGAACGAGAAGAATGAGGAAACCAATGAGGGGATTATGGGAAGGCAGCACACACGAGCAAAGGATGTGTCACCCTGCTTGCGTCCTTGCAAGGACATCTGTGAGCATCATCCCAATCTCCTTCCTCAGTGTATTAACAAAATTGCCTGGATGCGTGCTGGCCCTCCTAGAGAGTAAACAACGAACATTGTTATTGTTATTACTGCTCCTCACATAAGGCCGCAAAGTAAATCCCAGAGAAACAAGCCTCTTTCCAACTTTTTACTCACTGTAAAGTTTGAGAATGCAATCAAGACACATGTTTGTCACCGGGTGGCGCATGCCTGTAATCCTAGCAACTCAGGAGGCTGGGACAGGAGGAATGCAAGTTCAAAGCCAGCCTCAACAACTTGGTGAGGCACTTAGCAACTCAGCAAGACCCTGTCTCTAAATAAAATACAAAAAAAAAAAAAAGAGCTGGGGATGTGTGGTCCAATGGTTAAGTGCCCCTGGGTTCAATCCCCTGTACCCCACCCAAAAAAAGGACACTTTTTTTTTTTTTTAATCTTGGGGCCAGAAAGTCGAATTCCTAAACCAGAAACATGAAGGAAAAGTCAGGCAGGTTTGGCTATCTAAGAATTAAGCATTTCTCTGTATTAATGAGCCAAAAAGCAAATGAGATTTGGAGAAAATATTTATAACATAAATAATAAATGAAGGGCTATTACCCTACAAATCCAAGAGAAAAAGATAACCTTGAAATAGGAAAGAGAATAAAAGGAGTGATAGCAGGTGGGTTATTGGGGGGGGGACCAAGACGAAAGGGCTTGTGAGCAGCTGATCACAGAACCCTGCTGGGGACCCCACGAGAGACCTTGTGCAGTGCCAGAGGAGCGTTGAGGGTGGGTCTCCATCCTGGAACTCCCGCTGGACATTGGAAGGCTGAGGATAGGGCACTGACTCCCGTCCCCTGCGGTCTGCCTAGTACCTGGGCACAGCCCATCCTGCATGCAGAAGAGGCAGAAAGCCACATTGTGAAGGTGACCTTCAGCATGGGGTGGAGAGGACCTGGATGACAATGCTAGGCACCGGATGTGGAATATCTCAGTTAATCACTAGAATAATCCTCCAAGGCAGCTGTCATTGCCATCCCCATTTTTACAGGTGAGGAAACTGATACTCCAAAGGTAAATCTCAACAACAATGGAGTGAAGGAACCTGACCTCAGAGCAGACGCTCTCTCTAAAGGCAGTGGACACCTGCGTGGTAACCCTGGGCATTTTTCCTCACACCCCAACCATATGGTCCCCTGCACCATGAGTACAAGTTTCCTTCTGTGATTTTTTAAAAAGCTTTAAAAAAAAATCTTTGGATTTTCAGCCCAGGGCCTGGCAAAACATGAACACTACCTAAATGGCAGAGTGTCAGAGTCATCATTGTTAAATGTTTCTTCTTGAATATAGTTTATAAGGTGCTGAGTGGCCATCGCTGCCACCCAAAACCAGAAACATAGATTTGGGAAACGTTTGTCGAAAGGTATTAAATCCAGGGCAGAGCACCAGGCACGGTGGAGACCCGAGATGCTCCGTTTTCATCCTTCAGGTGCAAGAGAAAGAAACAAAGGAAATACGGAGGAAAGGGACCTCATAACATGGTCTGAAGGAAGCGGGCTCAACGGCTAATGCTGGGTGTCCTGGGAAGCAAGTGAGGCCTGAGCCTGGGAACTCCTCCTTGAATGGGACCCGTCTGAGGAGCAACATGTCATGTGTTTTTCGTTTGTTTGTTTTGGTACCAGGGACTGAACCCAGGGGCGCTTAACCACTGAGCCACATCCCCAGCCCCAGGGCCTCACACATACTAGGTAAGCGCTCTACCACTGAGCTACAGCCCCAGCCCCTGTGTCTTAAAGAACAAAACTTGAGAAGAATCAAAATCCTAGATCTGCCCCTGGTCCTTGGAAGAGGTGACTACTAAGTCACTTTAACGGAGGGGCAAAATTCTGGGGTAGAATGGGACAATCAGATGGTCCAAACAAATCCAGGTATCCCTGACCTCTAGTCTCCATCAGGAGGCATCACCGGGGTCCTTTGGGGCGCAGTTCATGCCCTAGAAGCGATAAGGCTTCCATCAGCCTTCTTCTTTGGCAATGTCGTTCCAAGAGTGTCATCATGGAGATTCTTAGAAACCTGATCGTTTCCCTGAATGCAACAGAGCCTCAAATCTTTCCAAGGTCCCAACAGAAGGTCTTTTGGGTTCATCTTGACCTTTACCATAAAACAATTCTTACTTGGAAAACCATTTTGCCAGCTGGGAAGACTGTCCCGGGCCTCCTACATTTCCTCTAAATTGTATGGGGTCTTGCTAAGTTGATTAGGGCCTCACTAAGTTGCTGAGGCTGGCTTTGAACTCGTGATCCTCCTGCCTCAGCCTCTGGAGCCACTGGGATTACAGGTGTGCACCACCACGCCCTCTAAATTCTGTTCAAAAACAGAACTGTTCATTTTTAAACTCACAGTTTACTCTTCTCAATCTTATCACAGGTCACTACAAGTTTAGGACTGACTTCAATATGTGCCATTTCTCTCTCCAAGGCTACTCAAGAGTCATGTTTCTGATTGTTCTTGAGTTTTCTTTGTCCTAACAATTTCCTCACTCTTTAAAAAAAAAAAAAAGAAAGAAAGAAAGAAAAAGGAAAAAAAAACTTTAAAAATGATTTACAATGTTATTTGAATGATTTATTGTAAATGCTATGAATCTATATTTGTTTTGTATCTGTATGTTAAAATTAATTTCTAAAAAACAGGTAAGAAACCATGCATGGTGGCACATGCTTATAATCCCAGAGGCTCCGGAGGCTGAGGCAGGAGGATCGCGATTTCAAAGCCAGCCTCGGTAAAACCGAGGTGCTAAGCAACTCAGTGAGTCCCTGTCTCTAAGTAAAAGATAAAATAGGGCTGGGAATGTGGCTCAGTGGTCACGTGCCCCTGAGTTCAATTCTTAGTATCAAAAAAAAAACTGAAAGAAAATAAAACTTTTTATGGAGATACAACATACATATAAAACTGCATAATTCAAAGGTGTACAGATTGAATAATTTTCACAAACTAACAGACCAATGTGCCCAATATGGGGACCAAGACATAGAACATTACAGAAGTCCACTTAAGGCCTTTTTTTGTCACTAATTCCCAATGGTAACTGTTTTTCATTTATTGAGACCTAATTTACATATCCATTCTTTATGACTAAGGCATCCAGTCATGTGAGCACACCATGGTCAAGGCAGACTACTCCCATTACCTCAGAATGTTCCCTGTGCCCTGCTGTGGTGGACCCCGGTCCCCCCACCACCTTCAGGCCCTTACAGTCGCTCACCTCTTCTCTCCCTATTGTTCTGTGGTTTTCAGAATGTCCTAGAAGAATACAGTGTGGCTGCCTTTGAGTCTGAGATCCATTCCTGTTGCTGAAGATGAAAGTCGCCGGTGCCTTCACTGTTGAGTAGACTCCAGGGCACCAATGCACCAGTTGGTTACTCCTGTCCAGGCCACTGGGGTGCTTCCACGTGTAGCTGCTCTAACCATCAGCACAGAGGTTTTTGGGGGGACTTGTTTCCATGGCTCTTGGAGTGGACTTGCTGGTTCAGGAGTGTTTAAGAAATTGTGATTGTTTCCAGAGTGGCTAAAGCAATTTGCATGTGCATCAGCAAAGTCAGCGAGTTCCAGGGGCTGCGCATGCCCGTGGCGTCCTCAGGTGGGTCCCCGAGGTATGCAGGGGTCTCTTGGTGGGATGTTAATTGCCATTTCTTCATTGATCCCCAAGGAAGGGGATCTCTAGGAATTCCCCATCTCGGACCTTCTTCCAGTGTGACAGCGGCTACTACCTGGTGCTAGGCAAGTGGTGGAGATGTGAGCTGGTTGCCCCAGGCAGCCCAGTGCTAAGCCTTCCCGCTCACCCTCTGAGTAGGTGAGACTTTCCAGCTCTGAGGTGGCCTTTCCAGCTCTTCACAGCGGTCCCGTCCTCTATGGGATTTGGTGTAGGACTTGGGCCCAGTATGGCTTCCTGAGCCTTGCCAGGGTCAGAGGGCATTTTCTTCTACCAGAAGCTCTGTTGGCCTCTCCTCCAGGCTGACCACTTTTACTCTGTGCTCCCTCAAGCAGCACTTAAAAAAAAAAAAAAAGATTTTGGCCACTCAGCACTGGGTCAGGGCTAGATCAGCACGGGACTGGTTTGGTGTCTTCCCACGGTGGCAGCCGCCCTGGAGGTGTCTCTCCCTCTGTCACCCTTCCCTACCTGGATAAAAACCTGTTAGTGTGGTCAGCTCTCCCCAGCTCTAGCCCCGGCTATCTAGACCGACAGGCAGCCCACACCTGGCTTCCAGCAGTTGGTTCAAATTGAACCAATGTTTTCTCAGTCTCTTTTACGAAGGGCACCCCTTCTTAGTACCACCCAAGTGACCAGTCACCTGTGTCCCTGTGAACAGGCCTGCCCAGGTAGAATTCAGTCTCCTTGTTGCCCTTCCCTTACTTTCTTGGTGAGCTTGGGAAAAGGGCCGAGCCTGTAGCACAGTGGCCTTTTGTATCTGTGGGTTTATCATCTGTCCCTTCAACCAACTGCCAACTGAAGATATTCTACAAAAACTTGCATGCAGGGCTGGGGCTGGGGCTCCATGGTAGGGAAAATTCGCATAACCAAGGCTCCGTGGCTGGCCAATGATTCACAGAAGTCCTTGGCTGGTTTTGACCTTGATTTTGAAATTACGTGGTGATATTTTACCATATTCAGTTGGTCATGCAGGGCCACCCCAGATTCAACATGGAAGAACTGCACAGAGTATGACTATTGGGAGTCAAGGGTCAGTTGAGGAACCATGTGGAGACTAGCTAATATCCCAAGTAATGAAAAGGGAACTTTCAAGCTGGGTATCATGACATGTGCCTAGAATCCCAGCTACTCAGGAGGCTGAGCGGGAGGACGGGGAGTTGGAGAGCAGCCTCAGCAATTTCGCGAGACCCTGTCTCAAAATCAAAAAAATAAAAAGGGTTGGGGATGTAGCTCAGTGGTAGAGCATCCTGGGGTCAATCCCCCGTACTGGGGGAAAAAAAAAAAGTCATAATCTAAAAATGAAGTTAACAGAAGTAAAGGGAGAATATTTTTGTGACCCGGGGAGGAGAGGACTTTATTAATAAATCTTTTTTTTTTTCCTTTTCTTGGTACTAGGGATTGAACCCAGGGGCACTGAACCACTGAGCCACATCCCCAGTCCTTTTTTAAGATTTTATTTAGAGACAGGGTCTTGCTGAGTTGCTTAGGGCCTCACTAAGTTGCTAAGGCTGGCTTTGAACTTGCAATCCTCCTGCCTCAGCCTCCTGAGCCACTGGGATTACAGATGTGCACCATCACATCCAGCTTATTAAATGTCTTGAAAAAACACAAAATTATAAGGCAGTGTGGGTTGAGAAGATAAGTCTTATTGGGTTAAAATATAAGATTTCTACCTACAAAGAACATCAAGACTAAAGTTAGTTTACGGATGGGAGAATGGAAGGAAATATTTGCAACATCTTAAATTGATAAGCAATTTGTCCAAATATAAACGCCTACAGAATCAACTAAAAAAAGAACTATAAATTGTTTAAAAAAATGGCAAAGGATATTAAAAAGCAGTTTACAAACAGCAAGTCCCTTAGAGTAAAACAGTGAGCTCTCATTTTGTAGCTATTAGCCTAACCAAAATAAATAAAAAGGGTAAGCCCACGTGAGATGTGGAGGGAAATAGGAATGCTCATGCAGCACAGGTGAGTGGGACTGATATGGCCATTCTGGACAACATCTGGAACTATTTTGAGATTCACACCCATGAGGGGAATTGCTGGCTGATGGGTTATGCAGATACTAAAGTTAAGAAGCTTCCTGCAGACCAGGGAGCTCCTGGAGCTGTTCACTGCAGAATCACTGTCTACTGCTGTGCACAGGCATGAGGGACCGACCACCTGCCACAGTCTAGGGCCCGAGAATGATGGCGGTGGTGTTAAGTATGAGCAGTACTATGTTTAACCACAGTGGAGATTCATCAAGGAATACCAAGCAGCAGTGACAACACTTAGTACTGCAGATTAAATATATGCTTGGAAATATCTTAATTTTCCACTAACTGTTCTATTTTATAAGAAACTGAATGTGACAGGTAACACCATCACTTACAGAAATTTAGCACATTAGAGAGGTTGCTACTATAGGGAGAAGAAGAATGGATTACAGGAATAAAAGTTAATAGAAGCAGGCATGGTTGTGCACACCTATTATCCCAGCAGCTCAGTAGGCTGAGGCAGGAGGATCACAAGTTCAAAGCCAGCCTCAGCAACGGCAAGGCACTAAGCAACTCAGTGAGACCCTGTCTCCAAATAAAATATAAAAAAAGGGCTGGGAATGTGGCTCAGTGGTCTATGTGCCCCTGAGTTCAACACCCCTATACCAAAAAAAAAAAAAAAGTTAATAGAAAAAAATTTTTATAATGTTTAGAGAAGTGATATTACCTGATTATAAGACTTATTTTAATGCTACAGGACAGGCATATTGGTGCACACCTGTAATCCCAGCTATCCCAGAGGCTGAGGCAGGAGAATCACAAATTTGAGGCCAACCTTGGCAACTTAGTGAGACCCGTCTCAAAAAATAAAAAGGGCTGTAGCGTACTTCAGCATTAGAGCATCCCTGGGTTCAATCCACATTATTTATATAAAAAATAAATTTTATTTTTATTCAAATAAAATAATAACAATAAACTTATAGTAATCAAGACAGTGTGGTATTGGTGTCAAGATGAACATATACATCAATGGAACAGAAGAGCAAGTGCAGAATAAATCCACAAGTATGTGGTGGCACGTGCCTGTAATCCCAGCCACTTGGGAGGCTGAAGCAAGAGGATTTCGAGTCTGAAGCAGGTGGAGAAGGACTGGGAGTTTAGTTCTAAGGTAAATCATCCTTGGTTTCAATCTGGGAGGGGGAGGGGGAGGGGGAGGGGAGGGGGAGGGGGAGGAAGAAAAAAAACCGGCTGTGCCAAGTGTCTGGGAGAGTGTAAAATGTAGAACTGGAACTCCGGCCTAGTGGGAATGTAAAATAATACAACCTCTCAGAAAACAAGTGTTATTCCCAAGGTTATAAACATGCACTGTCATAGGACCCAAACATTCCATTCCTAGGTATTGACCCAAGAAACATGAAAGCAGGTGTCCACACAAAATCTTGTGCATGCAATTCCTAAGGGTTTTGTTAGTAATAGCCCAACTGGAAACAACCCAAAGGTCCCTCAACAGTGAATTGCTCAACAATTTGGGGTGTACCCATACAAAGCAAGACTATTAAATAAATTTTACTTTATTATAGAAACAAGGAACTATTGATACACACAACATGGATGAACCGCAAAAGACTTATGCTGAGTGGGTACAGTACGGTTCCATCTTCTCTACATAAGATTCTAAAAAATGCAAACTACAGTGACAAATTACATCAGTGGTCGCCTAGGGAGGGGGAGAGTTTCCTAAGTGGCATGAGGAAACTTTTAGCACTGATGGGATGTTTTCATGATCTTGATCGTGGTAATGGCTCCATGGCGGACACATGTCAAATTGTGCTCTAAATATGTGCCATTTATCCCAGTCAATTATATCCGATTGTTTTTCAAGATAAAGTCAGGTGACTTAGAGCCCAGGATCACCCAGTCGGGAACTGGGGGCGTGATTCAGAAGGGCCAGCCATCGGGAGCGGCTCTCTGGCCCAGGAAAGTGCTGGAAGGCCCCGAGCTGAGCGCGGCCGCCGTTAATCATTACCAGTGGGCGGCCCGAGCGCGGCTCCGCCCCGGGGCAGCCTCCAGAGCGCCCCGCGCGCTCGCCGTGCCTCCGCCACCTGCTGCCCGCCCGGCCACCTGCCCGCGCGCCGCGCCCGACATGGTGAGCTCGAGATCGCGCCGCGCCGGGGCGGGGAAGGGCCGGGCGTGGGGAGGGCGGTGGGGTCCCTTCAAGCCTCTGCAGAGCCTACGTGGCCCGCCTTGGACCGTCGGGTCTCCCTGGCCGGGGTGGCCACCGGGCTGTTGAGGGGCGGTGGCGGGCAGGCACTGCGAGGCGGCAGCTGGGCCTGGCCTTGGCTCCCTGTCGCACAGCTGCGCGCCCGCCCCAGAGGCGGGGCGGAGAGCGGGGGCAGCTGCTGTGAGCGCCCGGGCAGGGCCTGATCCAGGCCCCTTCCTGCCCCCACTAAGGTTGGGGGTCTAGCAGGGATTCAGACCTGGTACCAATGCACCTGGCCTCAGACCCCGCCCCTGCGCCTGATTGGAGGTCAGTGCCCTGCGTGGGCTCCTGATGGCCCCGGATCATCCTTCTTCCAGGCTGAACTCCCCCCCCCCCCCCCGCCACCCCGGGGCGGGCTATCAGACCCTTCCGGGCTGTGCATCCGGGAGCGGCTAGGCCAGGAACCGTCGTTGGGAGCATCCAGGACTGGAAGGGCATTTTGGCAGTTACAGCTTGGTGATAGGGGCTGAGATGTAGGTTTGGGTAATCAGTAACCCCTCCGCACACTCCCCCAGAGACCAGAGGTGGGTCTAGGCCTGACCCTGATTTACTAAGCAAACAAGGCTCCTTCCCTCTGACCCCAGAGTTCAGTTTTGTCAGTCTGCCCAGGCTATGGGACTTTGGAAATCCTAGAAGATTCTAAAAAGATATAGGGGCCCTTCAGGAGCTCACCTGTACCTGCCTGCCCCCTTTCAGAGCAAAGAAAATAAACTGGTCTCTGATGTCTTGGCTGACATTTGGTTGCCTGGAAACAGACCAGGCTTATCAGCCCCAGAAAAGGCAGCTCTGGAAAGGAGACCTTGTTGTCAGGTGGACCATGCACATCTCAGCTGCCATCCCTGTCCCTGTCTGTAGCCATGGCAAGAGAAGGACCAAGCCTCATCCAGTTCAGAGAAAGATCCCACATTTTCTGGAGGGAGAAAATCTTCTACCCAAAGTGCTAGGTCAATGCAGTGAACCCATCATGGCCTCTGGGGATTGAACCCAGGGGCGCTCAACCACTGTCACATCCCCAGCCCTTTTTATATTTTATCTAGAGACAGGGTCTCGCTGACTTGCTTAGGGCCTCGGTAAGCTGAGGCTGGCTTTGAACTTGCAATCCTCCTGCCTCAGCCTCCTGAGCCGCTGGGATTATAGGCCTATGCCACCGCACCTGACCCAGGAGGTATTTTTAAAAACCCATGCATTTACTTAGTAGCCGTGTGGTTTATTAAAGTGTTGCACTGGCACTTCTGGATGATTCGTGAGGTAGAGCTCTTGTCGCTTGACCCATGAATCCAAAATTCTCTGAGTGCCACAGGGCCACCTGACTGGTAAATTGTGAAAACTGAGACTTAAACCAGCTGGGCCAACTCCCCCCAGGGCGTCCAGACTGTGGGCTGCTTCCTAAAACCTCAAGGAAACTCCCTTGCTTTCTCTCCCCAGACCTAATTGATTTCAGCTTGGCCCCTGTCCCTGTCTGCTCTTGGGTGGTTTTATTTTAGAAGTCTAGCTTCTGGGGTCCTTTAAGCTCCTGGGTCCCTCTAGAGGACAGAACTGACCCTGGTTTCTTCTCTGAGGGTTCACTCGTGGCCTGACCCGTGTCACATCGGGCTTCCTCCAGTGTGCCCTACCAATAGACAAACAGGATGGGGTTTGCCAGCTGCCTCAGGACAAGTTACTCCCCCTCTGGGACTGAGCCTTGTGGCCAGAGCTCCCCAAGCTTCCAGGAGACAGAAAGCCTGAGAACCTAGGCCTGGCAGCTGGGGACCAGAGGCTAGGTGGTGGTGTGGTTAAGTGCCTTTGGGGCGCAGAGCCACGGCAGTCGGCTGCAGTGTGGTTAAGAATCACTGGAAACGCGTTCTACATGCTGTGCCCAGCCCAGCCCAGGGATGCAGATGCACAGACCACACTTTTGAGAACCTCCTAGTGCTGGGGTGAGAGGGGTGGAGAAGCCCTGTCTCCTCTCTATACCTCCGCTTTCTCTGAAAGCTCTGGAGGGGTGGGGGTGGGGGGCGCAGAGAGGACAGAGTTGATACCAAGGGAGGCTGGAGCAAGGAGTGGCAGTGCAGGTCTAATCCCAGCCACTCGGGAGGCTGTGGTGGGAGGATCATGAGTTGAAAGCCAGCCTCAGCAACTTAGCAAGACCCTATCTCAAAATAAAAATAAAAAGGGCTGGAGATGTGGCTCACTGGTAGAGCGTCCCTGGGTTCAATCTTTGGTACCAAAAAAAAAAAAAGGAAGATTGATAAAGGGAGGACTGATAGTTGGTGCCCTTTTCCTGAACCTTGTGTGAGATCTGGGCAGGATTTTGCTTTTACTCCTCATCATAGATATAATCCACACAGCTGGGGGGCTTGGGGCGGGTTGGAGGGGGGAGTGCTGCTTCGTCCTGTGATTGGCATTACACTTCCTTTGGGATCTTTCTCTCTCTGAGGGGAGTGTAAAACTCAACACCTGAGAGCCTATCAGTGAGTAAGCCCAGACCCCACCTCCTGGGTGAAGCACCCCTCTCAAGTCCTGCTGGTCTGTTGCCTAGAGAGCTGCTGCCCTTTGGTCATCCGTGTCCACAGCAGCCAGCACAGGCTGGCTCAGTTCCCTGTGGTCTGGGGCCCTCTCTTTTGACCTATGAAAGAAATGCCCTTGGGCCTCTGCTCTCTTCCTCTTCTAGGCTGGCAAAGCACACAGGCTAAGTGCTGAGGAGAGAGACCAGCTGCTGCCAAACCTGAGGGCTGTGGGGTGGAATGAGATGGAAGGCCGAGACGCCATCTTCAAGCAGTTCCATTTCAAAGACTTCAATAGGGTGTGTCCAGGGTGGGAGGGTTTGCCCATTCTGGGGCTGGTGGGCCACACCTGTCCCTCCCTTCAAGTCCTACAGTGCCAGACACACTAATCCAGTTTATTCAGGCACCGCTGGTGGGGAAATTCATTTCCTTGAATAACTTGGAAAGTGGCATCCTCAGGAATCACAGAGTAGGAATGTGGGTCTTGGACTCTCCCTACCTGGAACAGTCCTCAGAAAAGACAGCCCAAGTAGCAAACAGAGATACATCTGAGGATGTTTTCATAGTCAAAAGACTAAGACTTTAACCTCTTGAACTTGTTAGGGATCTTAGTAAAAGGCCTTCTTCCTGCTATAGAGAGACAACCTGGAAGTCAGATCTCAGAGCAGGGGCAGGTTGTCATGGGAAATGATTAGAGCTAAGGGAAGCTAGTCCAGCCTCCTGTATCAATCGACCAGTAAAAGGTGCCCAGGAGTCCTTTCTCTTAGAGCGCTAACCTGGGTTTCACTTCACTTAAATAGGCTTTTGGCTTCATGACCAGAGTGGCCCTGCAGGCAGAGAAGCTGGACCACCATCCTGAGTGGTTTAACATGTACAACAAGGTGAGCAAGGTTGTGTGCCTGTGTTGTGCTCTGTTTCCATCCACATCTGAGCACTTGGGCGCTTTCTGAAGGCTCTCCCTTGAACTGGACTCTGCCCCCCACCACAGGTTGACTGTCCATTCAATCTGTCTACCTCCTTCCTAGAATCAACATTAAGTGGTCAGTCTCACTACAAATTAAGGACATTCAAATTAAAACACTTTGAGATACTTGTGGTTAAAGTAGATATCGATAAGGCAAAACCCAAGAAAGGAAAGGCTGTGGGAATCAGGCATAATTATTAATAGCTCCACGTGGTTTTAATCTTTCTGGGGGGATAGAAGAATAAAAAAGTAATAAACTTGAACTGAGAATCCCCATGCATAACAAACAGATCTGTCTGCTTAATCAATTGAATAGTCAATAGTCATACCTAGCATGTGCCAAGAACTCTGCTGGCCTGTTTAAAAACATTAAGGATGGAAGAGGCTCTTTGTAAATGGGTAGTTTAGGAGCCAGCAGTAGTTTGGGTTCTGCCTTTAGCTTTTAGGTTGCTCTTGACATCTGGATGTTAAATTTTTATTCTGTAGTTGAAGTCACCATTGTTTTTGGAAAACATTAAGGAGAGGTGCAGTACAAGATGGCTTTGCACTGCTGTCACAGACCTGTCAGGGAAGCAGGACCCAGGAAAGATGGCAGTGACCAGCTGCTGTTCTGGAGCGCTTAGTGGGGCTGAGCCCAAGTTAGTGAGTCTCCTACTCTTAGGTGAAGTCAGTGGAGTTGCCCTGAACTTCTGTTTGTTTGTTTCAGGTGCACATCACCCTGAGCACCCATGAATGTGCGGGCCTTTCAGAACGGGACATAAATCTGGCCAGCTTCATCGAACAAGTAGCAGTGTCCATGACATAGACCCTGCCCTTCTTTGCATTCTTCAGGGGAAGGGCGGGTGACTGAACTGGGAATCCAGGTAGGGAGCCCTTGGTCCCTGAGACTGCTGAAGTCGTCTCTCCTATGTCCACCCTTCTTGCCTCCATGTAGGGGCAGAGTCCATGTTGTGGGAAGATGGCAGCGTCACTGCCAACACCAGGAACTGAGCCCCTTCCCCTCTGCCACTCTTCATCCTTGGGCTGTTACATTAGAGTGAGCCCTTCCTTTCCTGGCAGGTTCCCAACAACAATAGTGATTTGCTTCCCAGGATGTGTCTTGATCCCAAATCCGTTTCCCAAGCAGCTGTGACACAGGGTGAAATAAAATCCTATCTTAGGAAACACATGTGTTTTTATTCTTCTAATAAAATCTAATGCATCATGTGGTCCTACTGGGGATGGAACCAGGGCCTTGCACACACCAGGCAACTTCAGGTTCATTATCATGTAGGGGACTTAATCAGGAAGACTATCGACTAGGCAGAGGAAAACTAGGTTAAGGCTAAATGTCAGGATAAGAAATGAGCAGTGACTAATGGTGACAAAGATGATTCTGAGTCAAAGACCCAAGGAGGGTTCTTGAGAGGCAGAGATGGCTAAGGGGGCATCATGAACACAGGTAAAGATGAATAGGGCATGGGACCTCTATCTAGACCGTCTGGGATGATGTTGTCTTCTTCTTGCAGTCATGACTAATTTTATGTGTCAATTTGGCTGGGCCATGGGGTGCCCAGACCTTGGGTCAAGTATTATTCTGAGTGTATCAGTGTTGATGTTTTGGATGAGATTCGTGTGTTGGTATTGAGTACAGCAGAGTGCCCTCCCTAAGGCAGAAGGCTGACATAGAGCAAAAGGGCTGGCCCACTTCCACATAGAGAACACTTGCCCTGGGCTGGGGTTGTGGCTCAGTGGTAGAGCACTTGCCTTGCATGTATGAGGCACTGGGTTCAATCCTCTGCACCACATAAAAAATAAATAAATAAAATAAAATCATTGTGTCCATCTACAACTAAAAAAATGTTTTTAAAAAAAAAAAAAGAGAACACTTGCCTATCTGCCTTGAGATGGGACGTTGGTCTTTTCCTGCTTTCAGATTCAAACTGAACAGTCCTTGCTCCATGGGTCTCAAGCCTGCTGGCCTCTGTACTGAGGCTGCACCTCAGGTCTCCTGGGGCTCCAGCTTGCCAACCACAGATCTTGGGACTTTCTGATCTCTAGTCACATGAGCCAGTTCCTCCTGTGTGTATACTGGCTATTTTAACCTCATACACTGACCTGTAACACCAAAGGCGAGCTCCTAATCCTGATGACCTTTGCATTTCTTGAAATCTTAGCCAAGGTCTCAGGGCTCACCTGCTTTTATTCTATAAGACAGGAAATGAGCTGTGGTTTAGGAGTCAGTTAAGGGCTGATTTGCACAGGACTGGTCCCCAGTCAGTAACTCCAAGACAGAATAGGTCTACAGATGTACCATGACTGGGAAGGGGACAGTCAGAGAAGACTCACCTTCACCCCAGTGTGCATGCCACATAGACCCCCCACCTTGCATGTGCTGTGAGACAGACAGGGAAGCTCTCTCCCAGGATCGCTCACCTGTGGTGCCAACCTGAAGCACTGCCTGGGCCCTGAGATGCCTGGCAAATGCCAGAGTCATTAGGAGCAGGCATCCTGCAAGATCCCAACTCAGGCAGTCAAGATGAGTCAAACCCCAGGACCACAAAAGAGGCAGAGGTTGGTGGCTGAGAAATAAGCTTGCTGTCTAAAGAGGGTAAGCAGGACCCTTTCTTAGCCTACATGCTGTAAAAGACAATCAAGACCCATGTGGATGGTGATTTTTCTGCAATGCTTAACATCAAGACCAGCAAGATTCAGACAGAGGTCTCTTATATCTGATGACTGAGGATTACGGGACAGAAGACACCAGACATGGAGTTGTGGACTGTGCCTCTGCTTTTATCATGGATCAAGAGTCAAAAAATTGACACCCATGCAGCCCTCCATTTGTATAAGGTAACTTTGTGTGGGACAAAGACATAGGCAACACTTTTCAGAAACATATGTTTATTCTAAAACTAATCCCAATAATTGAAAATAAGAGGGGATATTAAGCAGAGAAAAGATGATGTCAAGCACAAAAGCACAAGTGAAAACTAAGGCCATTAAAACCCCAAGTCAAGAAAGGGCTATCAAAGCCTTCTGCCCGCCCAGGCTATGGCCTGTCATTATTTCTGTCACTGTTGGGACCAGCTAGAAGCTGCTTGGTGCCTCCAAGAACCCTACAGAGAAGGCAAAGGGGTCTAGAGCTGCAGAGGCAGTGCCAGGCCTCCCGGTCACTACCTGTTAGATGGGCCAGGCCCCGGCTGCAAGCACACCCTGGCCTCTCCTTAGGGTTTATATGCGGCTCAGGGGACCAGGCCATTTGACAGTAGCTACAACAAAGCCAGCACTCCTTACCTTCATTCTGGAAAAGTCTGAATGGGATGAAAACCAGAATGGAAAGCTAGGCTACCTGAAGACAGCCTTAGATCCTGACCAGCCCTTGGGAAACCACCTCTTCCTCTTTCAGAATGGAACAAGATGCCCAGTAGTGACGTGTGAAGATCACCAGAGCTCTGTCAGCCCCAAGACCAAATGCCAGGCTCAGAGCCATGACATGTCCTTTGGTCAGATAGAGCTGTGTGGCCCAGCTGGCCGAAGACCATCCAGGTGGCTTATTCCTTGGTACATGGCAAGTAGAGTAGATGAAGATGGCAGGAAACAGAAGATAGCGCTGGTCCTGGGGAACTGATGTCCTGTCCTCCAGGACTCCCAGAACAGGTGTGTCTACCAGTCCTGGTGTAGAGAGACCAATTAGCTACCTACTGAAGCTCCTAGACACCAGCCCGATTGCTGCTAGCTTGTGTCCCTTGGCCCTGCCAATTAGCAGCCACATGACGATTCACCACCAGGGGGCGATCCCTCACCAACAGCCCATTGGAGCGCTGCCATCAGGGCATGATGATCTGGTTTGTGTGCACCCCAGTAAACAAATGAATGCAACCATCCACAGTGGGACATTTAATTGTTTAATTTCTTTTAAAGAGATTATTGCTGCAATTAGGAAGGGAGCGTATTTTTGAAGAGGGGGAAGGTTAGAGAAGACAAAAAAGATTTAAAAGAGGCAAGTACCATTTTCCAAGTATAAAACTGGTAATATTAAAAGTGACGTGGCAGTATTTTCACAGGACTACTTACTTCTAATGCAGAAACAAGACAGTATAGTTTTTGCAGAAGCCAATGTGACATCTGTTAGCAACATGATACCATTAATAGATACCCTACTCACCTGAGCCACATACTAGGAATTATGTGCACACCCACCCACACACACACACACACACACAAATCTACACAAAATGAAAGCCTACACAAGTGTTAAGTCAAACTAAGGCTCTTAATAATAAATTAAAGTGGTTACAGTCGGTCCCTTTGAAAACCACCACCGCCCCCAGCACCAGTGCTGTCACAGTACAGAGGAAGTGAGTGGCTCAGGGTCTGGTCCTGGGGAAACAGAAAGGGCATGTGCTTCTCCTTTTTAGCAGCTAGCAAGCCATGGTGCAGCTTGTTGGGTGGCCCCGACTCCCTGGACCACCTCCAACATGATGCCTGGAGGCCTGGGACAATTCTTGGCTCCAACCCACAGCTACTCTCTCAAGGAAGTGCCCACCAGTTCAGCAAGTAGGAGGAAGTGTGTGACTCCCACGTCCTAAAGATCTCAGCCTCTTCCTGACACACACACGAAGGTACATCAACCGCTCCTGAACCCCACAACGCACTGCAGAGCAAACAGGAGGGAAGCAAGCACGTGAGCGCACACTCACACACACCAGCCCTGCAATGATGTGGCCAGCTTGTCACAGTTACTGGGTGAAAAGTACAGTGCTAAAGAACACCTGTGACAGACGTGCTAAGGAACTCGAGGGCAGCTTGAGGACAGCAGCCTGGGAGGCACAAGTCCCTGAGAAGGGGAGGGAACAGAGTGAAGTTGCTCTGGACTTGTTCCTAAGTTCTTGTCACCAGAACAGCGACTTCTAAGACTGGTCCACTTCCCCTAGGACTGGGTCAGGAAGAGCTCACTGCTGGGGAGAAAGGCACATGGTATAATGTCACTAGAGAAGGACAGTGTCTCAACCTAGATCAGGGCCCCCCAAAAGGGAGAAAAGTAGGAAGTGAGCGCAGGATTGGCTCTTTCCCTCTGTACACCCTGAGCAACTAGTCTCCTGGAGGAACTCCAGGCCCTAGACTATAATGGCTGCTGGAAGTCGTACATTCCTATTCCAAAATGTTTGTTGTTCCCCTGCTGCTCCCTTTTAGCCAGGGCTGCGGAGCATCCAGTACCTGAGGCTAAATTGCCTAGTACCTTTGGAAAGTAAATCAAAGAAGAAGAGGCAGGAAGATGTGGAGAGAGGAAATGTTCTCCACGCCCTTCCACACCCATCTAGGGTAAATCAAGGCAACTTGTGGAGGTGCTCTGAGCTTTCCTTCAGCAGACAGAATCCCTTAGGGCGAGGCAGAACCACCACTAACTTTGGTGACCCATACGGAACCTGGATGCTCACCTATGCTGATATTCAGGGAAGTATAGAAAACCATTTGGTTTTTGCTCATCACCGAAAGGACTCAAGTATACTCTGGCCATTGCCAACGCAGGGAGGCAGCACCACAACCAGAAAGCCCTAGATGCTCTGGAAACCATTCTCTTCATACTCTAGGGAAACAGTAACAAACCCATGGGCACATCATTTCAAATAAACATCTCCAGAGATGGCGACAACCAACATTTCATAGGGCCTGTCAGCAAACAAGAGGACAATGGAGCACTCCATACCCTGCCGTGGGCAGACGTGGTCAACCACTCCAGTGCTGCACAACAGGGAACAGCAACCTGGCCAACCTGTGTCCCGGAAAAACAGAACGAGCTACAATGAAAGAGATTTTGAAAGATAACTGAAATACTCTTGAGTAGAGGGCTGCGAGAGACTCCTACTTAGAATGTACCTAACACCCACCCAAGGAAATACCTGTTACATACTCTGTGCTGCCTAGCTAGCCAAAACATCTACCTAGGTAACAAGGAAACCCTTTTGCTATCTTACAGCTTCCCTATAGAATCAAGACAGGCCAGAGCCACCACATAAGAACTGAGCAAAGATGAAAGCTGAGAAGTTAGAGAAGGAAAAAGTTAAAACAATTCCTAGGGTAACATTTATGACAAAGGAAGAATCATTATGCAGTAGAATCCTCTGGGGGTCTTCAAATTAAAAATCATTAAAAAGTAACAAGAGGAACCAACGTCCTGAGGCGCAAGCTGTCTCGTGGTCTACCTCGTGGTGCTCTATGGAGCAGGAATAGATGTCAAAGTTGCACGCAGCCTGTTCCATCCCTCGAGAACCTTCTAAAGACCAGATGCTCCTTGGGACTGGAAAGGGTCCGTGCTCAGCGGGGTTTTGGAGAACCATTCATTTGGCTGCCCTTGGTCACAGCGTCCGTACTATACAGGCTGTCCAAGAAGACTGAGGACAATTCCACAACCAGATTCCTGTCAACAGTTGCCTGGGCCATGCCGTAAATGGCACCCTATAAATCCAATCAAGGATACGTTATCAGTGGTGATGAATAAGGAACAAGGATGAAACTGTGCTTATGATCCCTGCTCCCCCAGTCCTAGCTCTCCATGTGCACCCACTGACCTTCCTGACTCAGGCTCATTGTATCAGATAAACAGCTGGCACAGTGTACTATGCAAAGGTATTTTCCCGTCTGCCTTTCTGCATAAAGGAACTATTCTACAGGATTTGCTGTTAAAAAAACTCCAGAGAAAATGTGTCTGTTGACTTTTCTGTGTCAAATTATTTTTTCAAATGGACACTGTTTTCACCTGCTTTTGTACAGCACTTTCTAATCCACAATTATAGAAGCTTTATATGTAATATATGTCGGTTGAGACTCCCAGACAACCCTGGGAATGGGCAGGGAGAGATCATCCACAACGATTAACTAACAAACAGGGAAGTTTGTGAAAAGGGACAGAGACAGGAACACACTCCCAAGTGTCTGATTCTTTCAGACCCCACACCAAAGCCAAAACCTTCCAAGGAGGGAAAAAAATCTCCATGTGTCCTCACCATTCCCGTGGTCTTGGCTTTAGGATTCTTCATGATTTGGGTGACAGATTCTCGGACGTCCTTTAGGAACTGGATTGCTACTCGCTTCCGGGTATGTACTAATGTGATGCAGAAATGAATACTATGGGAAGAGAAAAAGAGATAAACCTTGAAAAAAGAAAAATATGCTCTAAAATAAAGCATTTCCCAATACAGGAATCGACTGGTTGCCTCTTCCCATCGTTCCCAGTCCTATGGGTCAGGGCTCTCAAATCCTTGGGTTGTCGAGCACAGGCTGGCATCGGGGCTTCTTGGCAGAATCTAGAACCATCCTAAGAGAATGAACACAGCTGCTTGTCCTGTGCCACCCCTCCCTTCAAGCTGTCCATCATGATTCCTCCAACCCCAGGACCACCAGCGGGATGCTTTATTTTAGATGAAATGCCTTCATAGGGAAAGGACCATGTGGCTTGGGTCTCAAAGGACTCCAGGGCAATGAGGAAACTCATTCACCCTGAAGGGAGGATAAGGGCAGAATTATGAAGAGGAAAAGGCTGGGTATGACTCAGTGGTAGAGCACTTGCCCAGCCTTTGAGAGGCCCTTGGTTCAATTGCCAGTACCAGAAGGAAAAAAAAAGGATATAGGGCTGGCAATGGCAGCCATCCACAAAAGGCAGGCTCTACGTAAAGAACACTGAGCAGACCCATTCAGCTGGAGCAAAGGACCTAAGGGTATCGTGAAAGACAGGTTAGAAAAGCATACGAAGAACACAGGGGCAGGCCTGGATGTCAGAGACCTTTCTAGAGGGTTGTGAGATAAATATTACCAGGCTACAAGTATTTTATTAGCAATCTCATGACTGTATACAAAAGAGATCAGAAAGTATAATGACTTGAGAGAGAGTGGGGGGTGGTTCTCATAGCTGACCACTTATCTCAGGTGGCTGCTACCTGATTCTGCTAAAATCGACAGCAAATCTCTTAATGCCTAATTAAATTGCAGGTGGTGAGACAGAAATCCTACAGATAATGAGGTCACCAAGAAAATGCTAGGCTCCAGCAGTCAAACTGTGCATCAGGTTACCTTGCTACCCAAGTTCTTCAAAAGCCATGGAGTGAAGGGGGGAAAAGAGGCTTCTTCAAGCATACCTGGGTGGGAACTGCAACTGGTTCAAGTTCCACCCCTTGGCAGTCATCAAATTAGACAGTCGGTAGATGTCAAAATCATGAGAGCCCAGAGCAATGACTGACAGCTGAGGATTTCCAAAAACGAAGATGCCTTTGATATTCTCCAGTCTGAAAATAAGCAAACAAAAAGGAAATTCAGCCACATACGTCCTTTGGCTATCATCTCTCAATCATCCAAAGCCTTCCCTATAACACAGTCTACCTTCTGGGGCTTTGGTCTTCTCATCTTCTACACTAAAGCAGCTAGGCTGGGATCAGTGTTTCTTAGAAGACCAGAATCACAGGAGAACACTACAAATCCCAAATCCAAACTCCATCAAGACCTAAAGAATCAGAACCACTGGCTTCTATCCCTCTACCCACTCCCAGGTCACAGCAGAGAAGGGAAGCGTCTCCTCCCGCCAGCACTGACACCTGAGCTACTGTCCTCTACCCAGATCTCCCAGGAGATGTCAAAGGGGTCAGGCTATGGGGGCATGGCCAGGCAGATGCCTTAAGCCAACTAGCAGAAAGAGCAAGAGGCAAGGCAGAGTCCCCGTCCTCCACACATACTCTGACTTGAGGAAGCGAGCGGTTTTGATGATCTGTTTGGTAGCTTCAACATAGCCGTTCTCACCGAAGTGCATCAGGGCCGCCCAACAGGCCGCAATGATGCCACCAGGCCGTGAGCCAGCGATGCTTGGGGAAGCATAGATGCCACCCTGCCAGTCTGTGCCAATGAAGAACTGGTAGCTCCTGTACTTCTTGTCACTGTATAACAACACTGACGAGCCTTTGGGGGCGTAGCCGTACTGAAGAGAGAAGGTGACATGTCAGAGTGGCTCTGCCCAGCAGCACTGGCCCTGAGCACAAGGCACAGCGATGTTCGGCACTCACACTAAGGGTTCACACTTAGAGTGTTGAAAGGGAGAAGGAACTTAATGGGTGGAATTCAGATTCTCTCTGTGAGTGAGGGGTGAGGAACTGAGGCCAGGGAAGAATGGTGCCTCGCTCAGTTGATGGGTTTCCTCTCGAGCCTAGCATGGGGTTTTCCTTATTTAAAAACTTTCTCTGGATGATACATCAGGATGGAAACAAGGATGAATTTCTACTGGAAACCAGGAAAGCAAGAAGTCACTCAGAGCAACTAAAATCACAATCTGACCACTTTCCCATCTTTTTTTGCTTAATATTATATTTCTTTTTAAGAACATTGTGGTGCTCAGAATCTAAAAGCTACTTGATCCAGCATGAAAATACACTGTGTAACTGGTTTCCTAATAGAAAATGTGCTCTCCTAATTAACTCTTACTGAAGATAATATGGAACCAATTTCATCCCCAGACCCACCCAAAAATGCATGGTGAAGAAGCAGGGGCCCAGAAGCAGCTGGTGTGGTAAGGCAAGACAGATCTTGATTGAAAACTGACTGCAGATCATTTAGAGTTTGAAAAACAAATCTTCCTATGTTATGAAATCTTCTTAATTTAAAATAAGCTCTTAATTTAAAACATGCACTCTCAACAAGGCTCAGCTTCCTGAGGCTGAATACTCCTACATCTGGATACACTGTCAAGAATGGCCAGCTGATCTCAACTTCACCTTGGCTCACCAACAGCACAGGCACAGGCATTTCAAACATCATAAGCCAAACACCTGAGCACACAGGCACCCTCTTCCCCAAGGATTCTCCCATCAGTGCACCCCAGTCATGCACAGTACTCAGTCCAGGGCCCCAGCACAGGAGCTGCAGCATCAACAGCCACCTGCTAAGGAACTCCAGGATCAACACTCGCCAACTCCACCACCACCTCAAGTAGCCTCAAAGCTTCAGCGAACCCTGTTACAATGGCCACTGAGCTGGCATGCCCTGGTTACATGCAGTGAGTGACAGGGAAGGTCTCTTAGCCACTGTGAGGCAAAGACACCAGATCCTTTCCACTATGGCTTATCACCTGTACCACTACAATCCCATCACCTGAATGGTTGACGAGATGAGAGCAAAGAGCCAGATTTAATTTTATGCTTATAGGACAAACTAATGCATTAGCCAATTTATTTTATAGATAACAGTCAAAATAACCAACTGTCAGTATTTGATTTCCTCCCTAACTCACCTTGTGGGTATCAGCTGAAATGCTGGTCACACCTTTCACCCGGAAATCAAATGGTTTCTCCAGTGGATATCCTGCTTTCTCCATAAAGACGATGAGAAAGCCTCCCAGACACGCATCTACATGAAGAGGTATTTTGTACTTGACAGCCAGCTGGTTCCAAAAAACAGAGAATTTCATTATAACCCTATAATAAAAACTTTGTAGGACATGGGTGGAAAGGTGGGCTACAAAGGCACAGCCATCCTGTACCATGTCTCCCCTGTGGTCAAACCTGGCTATTTTTTATATTTCTAACACAGTTATCTTTCAATTGTATTTAGCCTTCAGTCGATGGTGTCCGTGTTCCTAAATGCAGATTACTTCCTGATCTAAATCTAAAAGTCAACACTATTTCAGAATATCTAGTTTAAAGAGACACCTTGGTCATGTATTAATTACACTCCCCAAAGCATAAACTAATGACTTTCAGAGGTCCCAAACAGGGCTGCAAGGCTTACCCTAGGGGCTGATGAGAGCAATTCATCACCACTGTGCTCAAACCTAAAATCAAAACCACTTCTGTCCGCCAAGTATTGCACCATTAGATTCTATTTTCATATCATCTGCTTTTCTTTTTTCTTTTTTTTCCTTGTAGTACTGGGGATTGGACCCAGGGCCCCACATCTAGGCAAGTCCTCTTCCACTCTGCTACATCCCCAACCCTCCATTTGATTCTATTTTAAAATATCAGTCTGACCACCATATTAGCTCAATTATCTCATCACCTTGGCCACTTCAGAGATAGGATCTATCACACCATGAGGAAACTGTGGAGCAGAGCAGACCAGCATAGCAGTGTTCCTGGAGATGGCTCTTCTCATTGCCTAGGGATTTAAAGTTTCAAGAAACATGGGAATCTATGTTTCTGCAAAAAGAGTAATCTACAGTTACTCTTCTCTTCTGCTGTGGTGCAATCTGGGCCACAACTTAGTGTTTTGCACCAGTGTCCCCTCCACTGCTGCAGCCTGGGGAAAGACTTCCTCCCACCATGGGGGACAGAGAAGGCTATTCAGGGAACTGTCCAGAGCACAAGATAAGAAGTGAAAAGAAATACCGACGTAAGAGGCAGAGAGCCCAAATTTAGTCCCAGCCCCACAATGCACTAAGCAATAGTAAATCATTTAACCTCACAGTCTATTTCCTCATCTGTGGACTACAATAATAAAACAGCTTCCACAACCCCTTGGACTCTCGCAAGGTTCTCAAGTGTGATTCTGACAGCACTCTGCAGTTAGAAATGTTCTTCCACACAAAGGTGAAGCTTAAAAACAATTACTACTGGGAATGACAATGGCACTAATTCAGGCCAATCAAAACCACAGCTGAGTCTTGGAGTGGCTCATTCACATTGACTTCATGTTAGAAGTAAAATCCAGAGAAAGGAAAATAAAGTGAAGGCGCTGAAAGCAAAATGCAAGTCTTTAAGGTCCCAACCTAGGGGCTTGGTCATATTCTAGGATTCACAGATCTAGGAAAAGATGGAAGCACAGTCCATCACCACGGTCAGGGGCAGCTGCTGGTACTCTGCGACAGTGGGGCTGTCTGTGTGTGACTGGGAAGGCAAGTGGTGCACATCCTGCCCCCATGCCTCCAGAGCACTCACCCGCACGTCCACCTCCATCATCTTATTCAGGCCAACCCTCACAATCTTCATCCCAAAATAACTGGCAGCTTTGTCAAAGGCGGCATGGGCACTTTGGGGAGCCACACTAGATGACGGGGGAAAGGAGAATAATGAAACTCAGACCTGACAGGGTTCAAGAGAGGGCACAGTTAGCAGCCAACTAACTCATCAGAAGTAAACTTATTTTTTCCTCAAATTACTGGAAGTATTCACATTGTTTTCTAAGTGTAAACAAAAAGAAGTCTGATCATTTTCTGTAGAAACCTTCTCCCCACTATTTAGTTAGGAAATCCTTCTGGCAAAAGAAAGAACTCAGAAGTAATTCCAAAGGGAGAGAATCAAAGCACAAATTAGGCATGGCAGGAGGAATTCAGCGACAAGGGGCTTAGATAAGAGCAGGACAAGGCGGAGCATTCTAAAGGCTGGCTATGCTAAGGCACCTCAAAGAGAAGCAGCTTCCCGACCTATGCTCCCTCAGGGACTCAGGGTTCCTGGCAGGGATGCTAAAGTGGTCAAGCACCAGGTCAGCTGTCCCTCCCAACTCTGAAAGATCATGAGCCTATGAGAAACTAAAATCTCTACTTCTCCTTCACTCTTGGAAGCAGCATGTCAAACAGTATTGCAAGAGGAGCTGTGCATAGACATACTTGCTCTCTGACTTTCCTCACTCACCCTCACAACTGCTCTGTTCCCTTTAAGACAGAAAACTCTTATTATGGTAAGTATAAAGCACCAAAGACTTACACATGAAGCAAGAATGGCAGCCTGATTTATTCTCTTAGGCTAAGTATGAGTCACATTCTAAGATCACGTGTATCAGAAACTCCTTCGTCACTGCCACTTACAGAAAACACATTAACCCAAACAGTCCAGAGTAATTAGACTGTAGGAGATGGTCTATAGAAAAAAATATATATAACTAAACACCAAAATTATGTTCACAGGTAGATACATGAGTAAATCTCAAACAGATTTTTAAATAATTTGTCCTTCCAGAATAACCCTCAGATTGAATTTTTTCTAGGGAGCACCCTAATACATTCAGCCTGAAACATTTGAGAAACTTCCACTGAACTAAGATAAGTAGACAGTTTTCCTTAGGCTTCAGAAAACTTAAAAACCATAGGATTCAAACCACAGGATTCAACTCTGTCACTTTTGGAAACAGGATGTCATTCTTCCTAGTAATACATTATCACACACAAACTTGCAGGAGTGGGAACGGTCTGTAACAGTAACAGAATTTTGTTGAATGGGAAAGGACGGGGAGAGGAGCCAGGAGAGAGGGACAGGAGACTGGATTGTTAGAAGAAGAGAGGCAGCAGGAAATGGGCCACCAGCAGACAAATAGCAGCACTCAACAGGGACAATCTCAGAGGGGAAAGAGACACACATACATACATTTCTGGAGTTTTGATCCCTTTCTCTAAGGCCAGGTCCCGATAAGCTTTGCAGGCCATCAGGATGCTTTCTGTTCCCCCAGAGGTCACCTATAATAAAGAAAAGAAGCCATCAATAGGGGGAGTTAGGGACAGATATCAAAATGTACTACCTGCCCTAATCTTGACACTGTTTGGTGCAGAAACATATAAGGATTTGGGTCCATACTACAGGGCAGACACTGCTCTGTCTTTCAGAAGGAACACTGGCTATGTTGCAAAGCCTAATCTTGCTTCAGAAAAAGAAAGAAAACTCTAAATAAGTGAGTGCTTAGCACTGTCTGGAGAAACACGTATCTGCCCAGATTCACCCTGTTTACAATCCACTTATTTTTCTGCATTAATTCATCGATTTTCAGAGAGGATAGTGCATTTTATCCCATTCACAAGTATGAGGATTACTGATTTATTTTATTCATGGTTGGAAGTCAAATCCAGTGCCTTACACATGCTAAGCACACACTCTTACCACTAAACTACAGCCCTAGCCCCATATTACTGATATTTTTGTGTTGGGGGGTTTGGCACTGCAGATTGTGCCTTCACCACTGAGCTACATTCCCAGCCCTTTTTAATTATTATTTTGAGACAGAAGCTTGCTCTGTTGCCCAGGCTGAACTCGAACTTGTGATCCTCCGCCTCAGCCTCTCAAGTCAATGGAATTATACTCATGTACCATTGCACCCAGCCCAGGATTGTTGATTTTAATTTAAAATTTCAAAGCCTGTTGAAGAATGTGAAGTTGTGAAGTTACAAGTCTAGTAAAGTAGGCAATACATTAGAAGATCAGAAAAAAGAAATTTGGACTTTCCAAAGTGAACCTGTGGCTTTGACAAGTCTGGAAGATAGAAAAATGCAGAAGTTTCCACTTAGAAGTTTGTTGCTTTACTTATCTGAAAGCAAAACAAAAATCCTAATGTTTTTAAGGGAAATAAAAGATTTTTGAAAGCAAGGCTTAGCCCTACTGATAGGTGAATTTCTTTACCAGAGTTCAAAAAACATGCAGAACTCTTTTCATTTATTCTATTTTCCTCACTTGACTACAGACCCCTGAAGGTACAGGCCAATCTGTTCCTAACTATATTCCTAGAAATCAGCTGAGAGCTGACACCTAACAGACCCTCAGTCAACACTTCTTTTCTTTTTTTTTTTTTCCCAAGCCAAACTGTATCCAGCTTTACGAAAAATACTTTTCAAAAAGAATCATGGTATTTCAGGCAGGACATGAACAAACAATCATTAATAGTATATAACTTTCAAACTCCCTTCTTAGATGGACTATCAAAATCAGAAAGCCACTATAAAACCCAATGAAATCTTGATTTGATGGTCTGAATACAGAAAACTTAGAGTGAGGGTTGACATTTCACATTAACATGTTAAAACTTTTCAAGAGCTGACCCTGACTTTCAGAAAATGAAATAAAAATGGCAGAATTATTAATCTGAAGATCCACAATCCAGAAAAGGAACTGCTGCTTTTCTGAGGGACACAATCTCGATGATGTCACTGGAAGTCCAGATTGCCCTACACACTAAGGGTAAAACCAGTTGTTGGGAGTCAGGTCCCAACAGGTCTGAGTTTAGAAGAGCTAAGTCTATGCCAATGGCAGAGAGGGAGACAAGGATATAAAAATGAATTTGAGTTTTCCATACCACAAGGCTTTGTGCCAAGGATCTGTGTGCCAATATCAGGGAGTCCCTCTTCCTGGGAGCCAGGGGGAAGTCTTTTAAAATTATCAGGGAAAGATGTTTTCCCCCACAGCAATCCAGCTTTGGAGACATTCTACTAGTGACGTATGCTCCTTCCCCCAAAACCACAATGACATGTTCTATGTGCTAACAACATAGCTTAAAAAAAAAGAAGTAAACCAAAATTCTGTATTTTTATAAAACTTGATAAAAATAGTATTTCAAACTGAACAGTCACCCAAAATAGACAGTTATCAAAGCATCTCCACTTTCTGCAGGGTTATTCGCGTCCTTGCCGGCATCAGCTCTTCCCTTTTTCCCTGTGGGTACCTTCTCTCGCTTCTCTGCAGGGGTCTCTTTAGGCTTGGGCTCTGGCTCAGGAGGTGCAGGTTTGGCAGACAACCCTGCAGATCTTCTCTATGGTTCGTCCTTCACCTTGGCTTCATCTCCTTTAACATCCCCTTCAGCCTTTTTCCTGGGCACGGTGGCGATGGCAGAGGGACCAGGTGCTGGACGTGGGGACACAGCTACTTTGGTCAGTCTAGGGGTGGTTCCTGCCTTTTCTTCCTGACATTTCTTGATGCCTGACTTGATCTCCGTAAACTGTGACCAGCACAGGCATATCATAGCCACTTGGCTATCTTCTAAAAATATCTGAGAAGGAATAATTCCCAAACAAACAAAAGACTACAGCACTTAGCTAGCAGAATATCTTCTTAGATTTACCATTTCTGAAAATTCAGACCATCTCGGGCTTTTCTTTTCAAAGGTAAGAAAACTGAATCCCTAACAATTCATTCAATGTCTTATGTTAGCATCTGGTGGTGAGTAGTAGCCCATCTATGTTTTGATATTTAGTGTAGCTTAATACAAGATGGAAAGAGAAAGGGTGATTATTTCCTAATATCCATCCATATACAGGACAAAAATACCATTGGATACAGAATCCTAGTGACCAGGGGTTATATGAAAACTAACTCAGAAAAGTTAAGCCATTTTTGGACTCAGGAAGCCTTCATGGAACATGTGATTATCATCCGCAAAATAACACATGCAGAGCGGGCATGGAACACTTGTTTGTAGGTCTCTGCATTTCCATGCGGGAGAAGATAAAGTGCTCAGAGTTGAGACCAGCTCTACACATCAGCAGGCCGTCCTGTGGCCTAGCACAAAACCTCAGAATGTCATGTGAGGAGCCAGCCAGCTGTGAAGAAAGTCAGGGAAGTGCCAGCAAAGCCAATCTCCAGCACGTCAATCTCAGGTTCCTAAGGTTTGGTAATAACCGAAGCAAAAAACATTTTCAAATTACGATGCACCCACTTCATGTGTCCTGTTTTTTGATCAATAACTAATCAAATCAACATCATTACTTTGTTGGGCAAGCATGAGTGTACTGTGAAAGCAGGAATGCCTAAATCCTACTTCTAATTTTTACTTCTGATTCCTAAATTCTGCTTTTAAAAATGTTGTTACTCTCCCACTTCTATCTAAACAGGTATTTAATTGTGAGGTAAGAAAACGGAGGTGCCAGTTAAGTACTTGTTATGTTATTCAACTTCTTTCAGCATGTATAAAAACTCTCACTCTAATGTATATATTAAGAAAACAAGATATTTTCTTTCAGACGCTTTTGGTCCTGATGATGTTTGTATAAGCCAGCAATGTTCCACATGACAACCAGATTTCTTCAATGTATGGAGTCACCGCTCATACACAATAGCTGAGGCAAACAGAGTTAATAAAAGGAAAGTTTCAAGGTTAAAAAATTAAGAACGAGAAGAGTAAAAGACCCTTAGGAATAGTCTAAAGATGGCCCAGTCATTTGGCCTTCACTTGCTTCCTACTTCTCAACACTAAACTTTTCCTTCACCAAAAGCGACTCCTCAAGAGAAAGACAGAGCAAAATAAAGATAAAGAAACAGAAATAAGAGCAGAGACTAAGGGAGGAGAGAGGGAAACAGGAGACAGGAAGAGCTGGGGGTGAGAGAGACACTCAGATAATGCCAGAGCTAATTAGTTATCTTACAGAAGTCTAAGTACTAGAAGAGACTGGGAATCAGACTATCCCCTGGTTCCTACCCCAGTCACCAGAAAAGATCATGATGGGAGAGACTTAGTTTAATTGTCACAATATAAAAAGCTCCTAGGGTTGGATTTCTGGATTAAAATGGAAAATTGAAATTACTTCACCGAGTTTCCTCTCCCCTTTACATATAAAATAGGAAGCAAAGAAGAAAAAAAAAAAAGAGTGAGTGAATGAATGAGAGAGAGAGAGAGAGAGAGAGAGAGACATAGCATTGAAAGAGTTACATAGCAAAACATAGTTCCTAATCTGCAAGGAAAATGTACTAGGAAGTCAAGAAAATCTGGAGAATTCTCATTAACAGCCTATAAAAACCTTCAGAGAAACAAATGGAGAGAGCTTCCTGACCTTCCCTCTCTTCTGATCAGTGAATACTGGACATGGCTGCTCAGGAGAAATGAGTGAACCGGGGAGAGTCAGAACACCAGGCCTGACTCTTTGAATGAAGACTTCAGGGATACAGGGGGGATTAAAGCAATAATCAAAGCTCAAAGCAAGTTGCTCTTTTCCAACTGGCCAGAAAGAACAATAACATAATCTCAGAAATACAGACTAGAAATTCTAACAGATAGAATAAAGCTTTAGCTGACTCCCGCCACCAACCAAATAGTGACAGACAAGAAGTCATCCAGTGTGTGTCAGAATAGACTGAAGAGAGTCACCCCAGGATGAGCCAAGATGAAGAAACAGCAACTGTGCAACCTATGAAATGGGGGAGGTAGGATAGTATGCAGTATGCAAAATAAAAGCTCTACTCAAGGAATAAGCCAAAGTACAGAAGGCAATCCCTTATGGCTGCCTCTCACTCTAGGACACTACCACAGGATTGCAATTCAAGAAAACCAGAGTTCAAAGACTGAGCAATGAAACTACAGACCTAAAAAACAGAAGTAGCAAATGGCACCAATACAGAAATAATAAATTCATTAGGAACAGCAAGAAACAGAACAAACACTACTGAGAATAAAGATAAAACTACTGATTTAGAGATAAAAGTTTGAGATAAATTTAGTGAACCCAGATTTTAAAAAGAGAGACTGAAAGATCAATGCCACCTTCCACTTAGAGAGCATGCTCATCTGACCAGAGATATAGCCAAGGGCATTCAGAGAAGGACTGCAATGGCTGGTAACCCATGAAATAATACAAATACCCAGGCCACTTAGAAAAGATGTGAAAGACAAGATTCAGAAAGAAAGGGGCTTTCAAATATACAAAGACCTGTCACGTGGGGGGGAAAATTATGGAATTTCTATTTCCAGCAACACAGATTAATACCCTGAGCAATCCTTCTAACTAAAATAAGTAAAAAGGCGGATAAAACATTTAAAAATTTTTTTTTACATCCAGGACTGGGGTTGTAGCTCAGTGATAGAGCTCCTGCCTAGCACACATGAGGTACTGGTTCAATTCTCAGAACCACATAAAAATAAATAAAATAAAGGTACTGTATCTATCTACACCTAAAAAAAATTATACCCATCACTGAGTTAACATAAAGAAATATACTAAGCTCCAAAACAAAGTGAAATCCAGAATCCTGCAAGACAAAGTGACTGCCAAAACTAGCTCTTTTCCTGAGGAGGAACCAACCCCAGGAGACAAATGAACAGCTTGTGGACCAGGAGCTAATCTGAGGGCCTATCCAAGGAGGGCTCTAACAGAAGATGGCTGAAGACCCACACACTCTTAGGTGCAAGAGAAACAAACTCCTCTAGAACAAAAGGATGTTGCCTTTCTCAATCTCACACTAAGGGAAAGAAAAAGACTAGAATTTGAGACAAGACAGCTTTATGTGAGTCTGTGGTCTGAACTGACATGACCTCCGTGCTACAAAATTATTTCCAACCTGAGAACTGTACAATACTCAGTAACCTCCCAGCAACTGGCAAAAGTAATTCAAAATGTTCTCTGCAAGAACTTAACTTCAATCTAGGCTCAAAGAATCCCTATAGGTGAAGTTCCCAGGAAAATGAGTGACTCAAATGGGCGGAGGGGAGCAATCATGGATAAAAGGAAATAAAAAGTGAAAAGGAGCAGAGTAAGACAGGTAAGGCTCATGGATATAAAAATCATCACGCAGAACATAAAGTATGCATGTGCAACATATTTAAACAAATAATCTATAAACCAAGGAAAGGAACTTTAAAGAACCAAGCAGACTTAAAACAAGGAAACAAAAATAAACAAATGGGGCACAGTAGCACATGCCTACATTCCTAGCTACTCAGAGGCTAAGGCAGATTTAAGTGCAATCTGGGCAACTTAGCAAGACCCTGTCTCAATAAATAAATAAATAAGACTGGAGATGTGACTCAGAGAGAGAGTGCTTGCCTAGCATGTGCAAGCCCAGGGTTCAATCCCAAGTATGGCAAAAAAACAATATCATAAAATAAGAGCAGAATTCTCAAAGAATGAAAAGTACAGTAAGTGAATTCAAAAGCCCAATGGAACAACTAAGCAGATTAGCCATGATTAAAGAGGGAATTAATAAAACTCTCTACTTACCATCTACCTCCAATAATTCTCCAGCTCATAAGGGATCTTTCAACTACCCAAACAGCCCCCATGAGTAGCTACTGAGAACATCAGTTGTTTAAAGTTCTCCCTTTACAGGTCATCTGTTTTCTCTGGCTGTTCTCAAATAGCCAAATCACATGTGCTGGCTCTTCTCTTTCTGTCCCTCTTATGTCTTAGCCTCTCTTTTGTACTTTCTATTTCTTTCTTCTTCTCGTTGTGTTCAAGTTTTTCCAGAATTTGTCACGTTCCATAAATGTGACTCTGAAACCATGTAAATATTTTACATAGCTGTAACTAAACCAGAGCTCCTTGAAGAAACAGCTGATTCTGAGTCTGCAAGGAAGTTTTCAAAGGCTACTTGGTTAGTTGAATCATGAAAAAGGACCCAAGAGCCAAAATGAAGATATTCCCACTGGCCAAAAATGGGTAATTTGAGTGTGAATATGAATAAAAACTACAATGGACTGAGATATTTGAATTACTTCCAGTTTTTAGCCATCACAAATAATGCTGCTATGAACATTCATGTACATATATCCTGATACCCATGTGCACTAATTTTTCTAAAGTCTATCCTGAGTAGCAGAATTTCTAGGTCACAAGGCATATGTATCTTCAAGTTTACTAGAAAAGGTCAAATTATTTTGTGGATGTTTAACTTGTGGTCACTTCAAAAAGTTCATAGTCTAATAGTGAAAAGAATACCCACCTGGTGCAAGTACGTCACTATGTCCCCTAAGTCATTACCCCTTCAGTTGGGCCTGTATTGTGTATTGTGATTAGCTGTATTGTGATTAGTTCAGTTCCTAACAGTTTCAGAATTTTGTTATGAAAAGAAATACCAGGAATACCACTTTGGTTAATTAGTGAATACCAGAATATGCTGATTTTCATGATGCTAATACAGTAATTAAAAAAATACTACTTGGGGCTGGGGTTATGGCTCAGTGGTAGAGCACTTGCCTAGGCACTAGATTCAATCCTCAGCACCACATAAACAAAATAAAAGTATAAAAAAAATACAAAAACACTATTTTTTTTTTAAAAAAGGACTATTAAAGGGTTCGATAGAATTAAGATAAATGGGTGATAGGTAGGTATGTCAATGACTAAGCTTGAAAAGAAAGAGGGAGGGAATGAAAGCAGTGGAGAACAGATTTGGCAAAATATTTACATTTGGTGGATCTGGAATATTCTTTAAACATGCTAGAAACTCTAGGTAGGTTTAAAAATTTTTAAAACAGGTAAAGAGAAAAAAATGTCTAAAAGAATATATACCAGAGCTGGGGTTGTAGCTCAGTGGTAGAGTGCTTGCCTAGCACGTGTGAGGCTCTGGCACCACATAAAAATAAATAAATAAAATAAAGGTACTGTGTCCATCCACAAGTAAAAAAAAAACATTGAAAAAAGAATACATACCAAAATGTTGATATTCTGGATTACTAAATTACAAGTAACATTTTAAAACTGCACTTAATCTAGATCTTTCTACAATAGCCATACATTACTTGTATAATAAAACATTTTTAATAAACTATTGTCTTCAAAGCTAAGTATATGTCACTTCTGTATACTTACACAGCCACAGGAATCTGGACCTCCATTGAATAGGGAACAAGTCATCCGCACAATTTCTGCCTCGATCTTACGTAGTCCTGGGAATATATCTGGATGTAGTGGGTTACTCCATGCAAAATTTCCATAAGCCTGCAAAGAAGTGTAAGATGTGAGACAAGATTTTTGCACTCTATAGGACAAAAAATCATGCACTAAATAAAAGTTTCAAAATATTAGACCCAATGTTAGGAGCTGGAAAAAAAGGTTATATATGTTCTACAACTAAAGATCAAATTATACCGGAGGAGACAGACATGCATAAATGATTTTATAATGTGGTAAGGGAGGAATTATAAATGTAGTAAATGTACAGACTATGACACCAACAGATGCAGTTTGAAATCGTAGCTTTGCCTATCACTTTTAGCTGTGTAGGTCAAATAATTCCTTGAGACTGACTTTCCTCATATGCAAAGGGGGAAAATCACCGTACACACTTTATAGAGCTCTAGCAATAATTAAACAACATACCACATGTAAAGCATTTCGTAGAGCACCTGGCACAAAGCTGCAGTTATTACTGAGTACAATACTGGGTTTACGTGCACAATGTGAGGGCCTCTAAGGAGGGCATAACTAACACCTGAGCACTCTGGAAGTGTCCATTGAGTGGAACCTTGAGAGATGTAAGGTTCATCTAGAACAGGAGGAATTGAATGTGGAAGAAAACATTGAGATAGAGTAAGCGCATTGATTAAAGAAAAATGGAAGGTAAGTGTTTACATGGGAAGGTATCGGGAGTGTTTAAAACAACAGGAGGGAGCTGCTTGTGTATTCCCTGATGATTGAGATCCAGGCTTCATCTGACAGATGGAGAGCTAACTGAAAGATTTAAGCATAGAAGACAGACTAGAGCATAGCCAACATACAGCTAAGCAAAACTGTAACAACTGAGTAAATTGTGTGCAATTTTGTAATTACAGTAATCAAACACAAAGGCCTTAGAGATCATCAGTCAAATCCTAACTTTATATGATGAAGTAGGGTTATGATGAATCTAGGGCTGGGGATTAGCTCAGTGTTAGAGCACTTGCCTAGAATGTGTGAGGTCCTGGGTTTAATCCAAACCTAAACATACAAAATAAATAAATAAAACTGACTGGGGCTGGGGACATGGCTCGTGGTAGGGCAGTTGCCTAGTTTGCACAAGGCCCTAGGTCAATCCCCAGCACCATGAATAAATTTTAAAAAGAAAAAAAATTATTAGGAATGAAAGAAGCTAAGGACCATCCTAAAGTCAACAAAAAATGAGAATAATATGAAGTATAAGTGAGAATACTGCTCATCTCAGGTTGTGTGATTTGAGGAAATTATGACTAAATGACACTATGCTGTGTCTTCTTGTCAAATCAATTCTGTCCTACCATTAAAAGCTCAAATGATAGGACTACCTTCCCTAGTACTCTGCCTTTTTCATAGGGATTCTCCAAAACATAGAAACATAAATAACATTTTACTTTTTGTTACAGACTGAAGAGGTAACAATATTATGCATATTCATGAATGTCTGTGTAAAGAGAAAATTTCTAAACCTCTGTGGTTTTATTCAACAAGCAGCTTTTTCTTAACTAAGTTTATTTAATTACAAGGAGGAGAAAAATGAGGTCAAGTACACAGAGCAGCACCCAGGCTCTAGAGCTGCATCTTCACCTGCACAAGCAGCTCCGTGAGCTTCTCCTCCCCACTGTAGACTGCTCCCGAGGCTCTTCCTTCTTGCCAGAAGACATCTGTGGAGAAAGTCAAGGTCACTCCATCAGCAGGCAGGTGCCCAGGGAAGACAGCTAGGTTCTAAAAGAGCAAATACGCAGAAACCCCTCTGGGCACAGGAGAAAACAAAAGTTGGGTGAAATCATGTCATTCTTACACTAAATTAAGAAAGAAAAAAACTTGTTCAGACAGTCTAGTGATAATGCTGCCCCCATCCTCAGCCCCTTCTCTCAGCAGAAAAGCTACCTATACTTATTCTCTGTTCTCTGTATGGCTTTAGAGTGACTGTTTTCTGTTAACGAACCCTCCTTCCCTACCTTCCTGTCCAGTCACAAGTGTAAGAACTGCTGTGGGCAGGTCGGCAGAACAACACAAAAGTGTGAATTCTCAGGACACTATCCTCAGGGCTGGAGCCACACAGAGCACTGGCCATGAGGAGGGACAAGCGGAGAGCATCTGGCCTCAGGGCCCTTTCTTCTATAAGCCTGGAAACCCACAGAGAAGCAGCCTCCTGTTTCCAGCTGCATATGCCAACCACTCAAAATGAGGAGCACAGTCACCCCGAGATGAGGCTGGCTAAAAGGGGGATCAGAATGAGGGTCGGACTTCCCACTTCCTGTCTTTGGTGCTCTCCAGAGACATTCCACCTTATACCAACACATTTGCTGATGTGAGTGTCTCGGGTCCTTTTTTGCTATAGCGTGACTGTGCCCTACTGAAAGTGAATAGTGAGACAGCTCTCACAGAAACACACTAACTGAAAACCGCACAGAGCCACAGGCCCCACAAAACAAAGACCTTCAGCTTTACAAGACAGAAGGCTGAGAAGCAAGTACACTAACAAATTCCTCACTCTTAAGGTCATCTGCCAAGCTCTGGCTCACTACTGACTTGACTCTCATTCTTTCCTTAGAGGACACTGCTGGGTACCAGATGTATCTTCAGACCCACAGTCACCAGCCTTTTAAGAATAGGACACGTGGCTTTATCTCCTGTTCTTTTACTATGTTAGAGAGTATAGTAAGGAACCATGACTTAAAAACCAAAGAGGAAGGAATGGTGGCAGCAACCAGCCCTCATAATCATGTAAATCTTTAAACAGGGTATTAAACCCTGCTCTATACCATTACATATTGCACTATATCTAATGCTGTACCATCTAACACCAGTAATTCAATATACATTGATTAGAAATTTGTAAAGTTGTCAAAATGCAACATAATATTCTGGACTGGATTCCAGAGTAGAAAAAAGGGCATTTGTAGAAAAACTGATTGAATGGGGGGCTGGGGCTGGGGCTCAGCAGTCGAGTGCTCACCTAGCACATGCCAGGTGCTGGGTTCGATCCTCAACACCACATAAAAATAAATAAATAAAATAAAGGTATTGTGTAGAACTACAACTAAAAAACAAGAAAAAGAAAAACTGACTGCACGGAATGTGTAGTTTGGATAATAGTCCTGTCCCCAGATGAATTTTTTAGTTTTGACAAATGTGCCACGGTCATGTACAACATTAACATCAGGAGAAGCTGGATGAAGGACATAGAGGACATCTCTGTATCATCTTTGCTACTTTTCCATAAATCAAAAAGTAAGCCAAATTAAAAAGCATATTTTAAATAAAGTAATTGTAATATAATCTTACTCTATAATAAACATAAATGTGTGTTAAAAATAGCAGCAATAATTGTGAACATTTACTGAACACCTGCTACATGCCAGGTATGCCACACAACATTTCTATGTATGATCTAATTTAATCCCCACAGTCACCAGGGAAGTAGAGACTGTAGAAATGGAGCAAATGGGGCAGACAGAGGGTTAATAACTCTCCCAGGATTACCATGTAAGTGGCAAAACCAGTATAGGAATCCAGGCCGATTCCAGGGGTTACACTCTTAAACCTCAAGCTATTTGTTGTCTTTATCCTTCCCATATATGGTCATGCACATGTGCATACACACACACACACACAAAGCACTGTGTAACTGTGAGATACACAGGGACATCAGGTAGAGTTAGAGAGAAAGACCATACCTACTTTTACCTATCTGATATACGTGACCTGTGTTCACCTTCTGACTATGAAATCAGAATGACTTTTATTTTCTTTCGTGCCTTCATACAGACTTTGTAATTTCAATATGATTCTGTGTTCCATTTGTATTACATATATTGTTTTTTAAACACAAATGTATGTTTTATTTATGCTTCCAGAAAGAAACGAAACCAAGTTCCACTGTCTGTGAGATTTGCTTGCTTTATGGATGAAAGATGAATCTAAAAATAATTTTCAAATTATGTAATTTGGCCCTCTTGAAAATATAAAGATTAGAGATGAGCTATTTTTATTTTTATTTTATTTATTTATTTGTTGGGGGGTAACCGGGGATTGAACTCAGAGGCACTCAACCACTGAGCCACATCATCCCCAGCCTATTTTGTATTTTATTTAGTGACAGGGTCTCACTGAGTTGCTTAGTGCCTTGATATTGCTAAGGCTGGCTTTGAATTCACCATCCTCCTGCCCCTCAGCCTCCCAAGTTGCTGGGATTACATGTGTGCACCTCCATACCCAGCTATTTTATTTTAATTGCTATACAGGGAATTGAAGCCAGAGGTGCTCTACCACTGAACTACATCCCCAGCCCTTTCTATTTCAGAGAAAGGGTCTTGCTAAGTTGCTGAGGCTAGCTTTGAAACTGCAACCCTCCTGACGTGGCTTTCTGAGTCGCTGAGAATATAGGTTGTACCACTGCACCTAGCTGTGCAGGAATGAGTTACTCTTAACCAACATGAACATTACACAATGACAAAATCAGCATCTGCAAGGAAGGAGACAAAACACACTTGAACAGCATCTTACCCATAGAGCTGTACTCCTTGAGTTTCTCCAGAACTGCAGATGAGCTCAGACCCTGGGAGGGGAGAACTTTCACATATTCTTTGTCCACTTTCAAGAATGACATGTTTTTGTTGATATCCTCCTTAGTCTTGTTCAGCTTGTCTTGGATCTTTAAAGGTAGAAAGACAAAGTTTAAAAAAAAAAGGAGAGAAAAAAATTAGCAAGAAGACGCATTAGAGAGTATACAAACGCCAGTTATTAGACAGTCAATCAACTGCTCAACACTAAGCAATGCATGAGGAGTACTGAACCAGGTTATTTTTTTCATAAAAAGATGTGATATTTTGACGGTTTACCGAGCATATTCAACAGTCTCTTAGAAGTTTGAAGAGTCAACCATCTCTCTACAGGTCAAAGATATGCTCAATTTCTTTCTACACCCCTTTTCTCTGCCACGCTGACATCACCACTGCCTTACTTGGTTTGCAGTTGCTGAAATCAGCAATAATCTGAATGCAATATTTGGACTTTGTCCCTGTCTTGGTAGCAGCCTGAAGTGCATATATGGAAAAAGAAAAAGCAGAGTCAAGAAACCCACCACACTGTATTAAAGGGATCTTGGTCACTGTGCAAGTGATAAGCAACTTCAGGAGACATTCACAGTACACATTAGGACTCTGGAGAGCCCCTTCAAGTGCCCATGTATAAGCACAAGACTTCAGGAGCTGCCGGATAACTGTATCCTCCTCAAGCTGCTGTCAACAGCTTGTACTATCTGACCCTGAAATCCTAGAGGAACTAAGGGCTTTTCTGCTAAGTAATTTATCAATTAAGGTTATTTCTTTTCCATTCCCATAACCACAGCTTCTGAGCCATTTTCTTTCATTCATTCCCTTACTTATTTGTTCAACAAATATTTGCTGCAGGTCAGGGTTACACAGTGAACAAAACAAACTTAGGCAGTGGGAAACAGCAAAAAAAAACCACTCCTGATCTCAAGAGGTGTACTTTTAGTCAAAGAGACAGAAAATGAAAAGCCATGTAATGAAAAGTGCTAGGGGAAAAAAAACAATAGAGCAGAGTAAGAGGCAGGTCTCTGGTGGTAAGTTTGGGGAGGGGCTAAGTGTTGCAATTTGTGCCATGTTACAGTGCTAGAGCTTCAGTGATGTATTTGTTAAAGTCTGATTCCAAGATCTCACTCTAAACTATTTAGACTTTCTCAGTCCAAGTCATGGATGATTAGAATACAAGATCTTCTTAGGCCCTCAGAGAAACCACAGGAAAAACACTTCTTTAAAGCATGTCTACATAGCATCCCATGTCAGCGCTGGCAGGTAGCAGAGTCCACACTCTCAGGCAATGCCGAGGCATCTATGGACATAGAGATATTTTAAAAGTTGTAAATAAAAAATTATGCTGAACACACAGTGACCCCGCAACAGGAAGAAACCAGGAAAGCTGAGCTTTTGTGTGGACTATGATACTATAATAAAAGAAAGCAGACTAAAAACAACAATGAGAGGAATATTAGAAAACACAGCAAGCACTTTCCCACCTCCAATTCCTGCCTCAGAGTTTCTATCACATTACCCAATTTTAATCTGTTCATTTATTTCAAAATAAAATTGTTATGAACTTGTTTACTTGTTTATTTTCTGTCGTCATTGCTAAACTATTAATTCCACAAGGAGGAAGGACTTGCTCTTGTTCACCACCCTATCCCCAGCACCAGGGAAGTACATGATGACACTGAGCAAATGTCAATAACACGTGTTGCATAAGTGAATAACAGATTCTTGCATGTGTACATACAGAAGAAATAAATAACTTTTTGCCTTTAAGCCTCAGAATCTGTGTCTGAAAAATGGAGGGTAACCAGATCATCTCTAAGGATCTCCCAATTCTGTTATTTTATAAATTTAAAGATGGGTTCTGGAACCCTAGCATTTATTTGTCTCGAAATTGTGAAATTGAAGAAGAAAATGAGAAGCCTAAGAGGAAAAAAAATGCAGGGAATGCTAAGGGGGAATCCTGCTAACCTCTATGAGCCAGCCTATCTTCCAGCCTCTCCCCTCCCCACCCAGGAAAGGATAAACTGAAAAAACACTTGAAGGCAGGTAAAGTTGGAAAAAACCAAAGGAAGGTGAGGGGCAAGGTACAGCAGGGTATGATAATAGCAAGGCCTCAACTGCCTTCCTTAGAGCTTGCAAGAGGCCTGCCCTGTTTTATCTTTGCCTATGATAAGGAGTCTGAGGACACCAAGGAACATATCTTATCCCAGTGTGGGTGAGAATAGAGAGGACACAGTGGAGAGGGCAAACAGGTTCAAAGAGCAAGAGAATGGCTGTTATCTCTTGACATTTCTAAACCTGGGATAAGCAAACTGCATCCAGAGGCCAAAGCTGGCTTGTTTTTGTGAACAGTTTTCCCAGAACACAACCAGACTCATTCCTTAACCTGTGTCCTCCTGCTGCAACACAGTATGGTCTGCAGGGTCTAAAATGCTTCCTAGGTAGGCCTTTATAGAAGTGTGCCAATCCCAATCTAACCCCTAGATAAATGTCCAACTCAGCCCTGCCAAATGATGTTCTAAAGCTCAGTAACACTTCAGGGTTTCTATTTTCAAATTCGTCTGAAACAGGCCTCTCATCATCCCTCCTATAGCCAAATATGTTGGAGAAAGGGTTAAGTCAAGGTTTCTCAACCTTGTCCCCTTTTGACTTTTTTTTTTTTTTTTTTCCACTAGAGATTAAACTCAGGCTCTCTTGTAGGCAAGTGTTCTACTTCTGATCTGTATCCTCATGATCTATACACTAGCCCTTTTTAAACTTTTGTTTAGAGATTAGGGTCCTTCTCACTAAGTTGGCCAGGATAACCTTGAATTTGAGACTCTTCTGCCTCAGCCTCCTGAGCAGCTAGATTACAAGCATGTGCCACCACCCTGACATCCCTTTTGACATCTGGAGCCAGAGAATCTCTGCTGTGGTGTATCCTGTACACTGTAGGATATGTCACAGCACACCTGGCCTCTATCCACTAGATGCCAATACCATGCCACAAAGTTGTGACAATCTAAAACTGTCTCCAGATACTGCCACCAAATCTTCCCTGGAGGTAAGCAACAAAATCACCCCTCCACCTTAAGAATCTAACAAAAACAGAAAGAAGTATGATTATTGAGGGGTGAGAAAAGACCTAAGGAAAGTTCACTTACCTTGCGACCAATAAATGGCATCTTCCTGGTAAGCTTAAAAAATTTCTTCTTGAGGCGTGACCATAAACCTATAAGAAGAAAATTAGTCAAATAAATTTTCATAGATATGATCTGCTAGTCCAAGAGAGCAATTATTCAATGTCTCTCACAACCTCACTTGCCTATGAATTATGGAATTTTTTTATTACCAAAAAAAAAAAAAAAAACTTTTAAATTCAGTTTTACATAGTCGAAAATTTAAACATATTTACAATGAAAGTTTTTCTCTTGTATTTCTCTTCCAGGCCTCATCTTGCCCTCAAGTAAACACTTCTATTAGTTTCTAGCCTACGTTTCAATGGTTTCTTTACACATATGAAGTAAAAGCAAAAGTACATTCCTAGCCAGTATGGTGGTGCACATCTGTAATCCAAGCTAATCAGGAAGGCTAAGGCAGGAGAATCACAAGTTCCAGGCTAGTCTGAGCAACTTAGCAAGACCCTGTCTCAAAAGAAAAGAAAGAAAGGGCTGGGGGCATAGCCCAGTGGGGTGCCTGCCTAGTATGCATGAGGCATTGGACTCAACTCCCAGTACCAGAAAAAAAGGCATCTTCTTATCTGTTGCCCTTATTACACAAAAGGTAACCATCTACCACCATATGAGACTTTGTTTTTCCACTCAGAAATGTCTTAAAGACTGTATTTCCTCCATGAATGTGGTAGCACACGTCAGTCATCCCAGCTACATGGGAGGCTGAGGCAGGAAGAGCACCAGTTCAAGGCTAGTATTGGCAAGAGAGAACCTGTCTCAAAAAATAAAAAGGACTGGGGACATAGCTCAGTGGAACAGTACCTCTGGGTTTAATCCCTAGTACTGCAATGAAAAAAAGAAAGACAAAAGATCAGTGCTACCTCACTCATTCGTTTTTAAAACTGCAAATTATCCCACTATATGAATGTACCATGATCCGTTTAACCTTCCCCTGACAGATATATAGATAATTTCTAATAGTACTATTACAAATCAGGCTAAAACAACTAACTTTGTAACATATACCACAGTGCATACATACAAGAATATCTACAGGATAGACTCAGAAGCAGAATTGTTCAGTTAAATGTCAGATGTATTCTTCCCAGAGTTCTTGACTTTCCCAGGGTTTCCACAGATGACCAACAATTCTCTTCCTTTCCCTGAACCAAATGGCTGAGCATGTTTGTGTTTTTGTTTTTGTTTTCTGGATCTATGCTCCAGTCTCTCAACCAACACAGATCCTAGCAACATTTTTTGAATCTAAAAAGAGCTTGAAAATCATAGAAACCAAAGTCCATATTGTCAGGCAGTATAAAGGATAAACACAGAAATCTGATTTTGTCAATTATAATAATTACAAATACATGGCAGGCATCTAAATAGACAGATATGCCTTCTAATATATTCACATTTGAAAATGTCTCAACTGACTGACCACAATATTCTAAAGTTGGTCTAAAAGGTTTTACACACCATCCAATAGAAAAAAAGGCACAGATGACCCAGCTTGAGCACTAGCTGAAGGCCACAGATGAGATCAATGACAACAGGGATTTAACTGAAGTCTTCATTTTTTAAGTCCAGGACTTCCAGGAATCTATGCTACTTCAAATGCACAGTAGGAATTTTCTATTATCCCAAATCAGACTGTAATAATCTAGACCCAGCTGTTATCCAGGCATGAACTTTTCCTGCATGTCTAGGAGACCGGGCATTCCCACTCGCTCTCCATTCCACTACCATGGAGAGCGACCTCCCTCTTCTCGTGTTTTATTACGTGACAGCTTGCAGCTCTGCTAGTTGTTTTGGCTTCTGTTTTTGCTCAGGCCATTCCCTGTCTTTCCACCTCCCTCTATCATCAACACTCTGTGGATGCCTGGGACAAAACCAGTCACCAAGGCACACAGTCTGAATAGTAAGACAAAGGAACTAAAACCATTAATTTGTAGTTACTTTTCTGTGTGAATTTCAGAGCATTTCCTTCCAGTCCTAAGTTCTACACACTGTAATACACAACCGAGGCCTTCTTTATGTAACCACATCCTCTTCTCATGGTGAGCGTTTTCTACATTATTAAAAATTCTCCCCAAGCACATTTTAATACTATCAAATAAGAATAACAACATGGGATTCTTAAGCTGCTTGTTATTTAACTCTTTTTCTTTCTCAGCCTCCTGAGTTCCTGGAATTACAGGTGGGCACCACTGTAACCAGCTTATTCAACTTTAACGATGTTACTTATAAAGACTCAGAACTGCTTCTTTAACAGATGAATTAACTAATTAATTAATGAGGTAGAAAATTATCTAAAAATCAGCAGACTGGGCCAGCCTTCCTTAAGTATAGTAATGTGTCCACGGAGGAAAGTAAAAGAATAAACTACTTCTGTGAAAGTTGTAAGGAAAAAAAGGGACAGAGCAAAAGAAATGGATACAGCATAATAATGGAGAAATTTAAAGTGAAATATCATGTGAACTTAAGCGATCACCTCAGAAGTAAAGTCCCTGGAGATACAGAAAGAAAAGTAAACAAAACTTTTTAGTGGTGGTTACCAAGCATGGTTGGGAAGTGAGATTTGAGGAGATGTTGGTCAAGGGATACAAAATTCTAGTCAGACAGGAGGAATAACTTCAAGAGATTCATTAACAGCACGGTGAGTTCAATAAATAACAACGTATTATATACTTGAAAATTGCTAGAGAGTAGATTTTAAGTGTTCTCATTACAAAAAAGGCATGGGAGATAAAGTGTATGTTTAGTTTGACTTAGCCATTCCACAATGTATACATATTTCAAAATATCACTTTGTACATCACAAATATAATTTTTGTCAATTTTTAAAAATATTTTTAAATTTTTTAGTTATAGATGAACACAGTATCTTTGTTTATTTTTATGTGGTGCTGAGGATCAAATCCAGTGCCTCACAAGTGCGAGACAAGTGCTCTGCCACTAAGCCACAACTCCAGCCCTAATTTTTGTCAATTTTTAAGAAAGAATTTTAATAAGAATTTTTTAAGCTAAAATAAGAAGTGCCAATGTAAGAACAACAATGTTTGGCTCTTGACAGTTTACAAATTCCTTTCACACAAATAACTAATTAGGGTAGATAATATTATGCCCATTTGATTGTGAGGAAGCCAGGCTAAAGACCCCCCCCCATAAAACTGGTTTCTATTAATGTGCTATGGACAATCCCACAGTTAGAATCAACACTACTGTATGGAGGCATCGCTATGACTGATCACCACAGAGAATTAGGAAGACTGTGCCTTCCAGAACGGCTGACCTCTGCTCAGATTCTTGTTGCTCCCACTTCTTACCTTCACTAGTCTCCACCCTGAGGTTCCAGAATGACTGTCTCCCCCGCAGAAAGGAATGCAGAGTGTAAAAATCAGCCAAATTTGATACGAGTCCAGATTTTAGACTCCTCTAGTGCCATACACTAAAAATAACTTGATTGTTTAGCAATAGGTAGCATATTTCTACCTTATCAAGGTGCTAAGGGGGAAAAAAAACCCTCAATTCCATTAAAATTATCCCTAATCTTTGGAGGAAAGATATTATGATCTGCATCTCAAATTCAATGTGGAATTTACAAAATAATAACTGCTTTTTGTGTGTATGTGTAAAGGAGTATAAAACTATCAGTGTTCAACAATTTTTGACATAAAAACTACCTTTTGTATGGGTCAACCTGATTGAAATTAGACATAGAAAAAGATACAAATAGCGGTATCCTTTGGTAGCAAGATTTTAATTTTGTTCCTATGGCTTATTCATATATCTAGACTTCCTACAATAAACATGAACTATTTTTATAAAAAGAAAAATATGTATTATTAAAAACAAAACAGCCAGGTATGGTGACACAAGCTTATAATCCCAGTGGCTTGGGAGGCTGAAGCAGGAGGATCACGAATTCAAAGCCAGCCTCAGCAACTTAGTGAGGTCCTAAGCAACTTAGCAAGGCCCTGTCATAAAATAAAATATAAGAAACACTGAGTATGTGGCTCAGCACAAATGTGTTTAAGCACCTCTGGGTTTAGTCTCTGGTACCAAAACACAAAAACAAATAAAAACAAAACAACTTTGGCTTGGAATTCAGCCCACAAAGATTTAGATGGCACAACTTATTAATATACTATCGTTAACTTTTCTCATGGAATGCAAGGATACATTCCCTTTTAAACATAAAAAGGAGGTAAGTAAATACCAGGTGCAGAAGACTGTGCCTCAGTTAAGTTACATGCCTGGCACAGTGAGCTGCAAAACTGAAAATGCAAGTAGATATCTAACTGTAAAAAAATGGAAAGCGTTAGTTAATGCCTATGTTAACTAGCTCAATTTAGCCATTCCACAATGTATACATAGTTCAATACAGCATGTGATGCACAATAGATATGATTTTTGTTAATTAAAACAAATTAACAAAAATTTTTAAAGCATACCTAAGATTACTACTAATTATAGCAAAGAAATATAAAAAGCTCTAAATTTAGTCTGGTTTCATAAATACACTATTTTAAAAGAAAAGTGTACAGAATGATGGTTGCCAGGGGCTAGAGGGAAAGTAATAAGATAATTACTTTTTAAAGAAATAGTTTCAGTTTACAATGATAAAAACGTTCTGTAGGGGCTGGGATTGTGGCTCAGTGGTAGAGCATTTGCCTAGCACATGTGAGGCACTGGGTTTGATCCTCAGCACCACAAAAATAAAAAAGGTATTGTGACCATCTACAACTAAAAAAAAATATATTAAAAAAAAGTTCTGTAGTTGGATAGTGGTGGTGGTTACACAACAGTGTGCACGTACTCAATGCAACTGAATTTAAAAGTGGTTAAAATGGTAAATTTTATGTTATGTTTATCCCATTAGAAAGAAAGAACATTTACTGCTACTTCTTGGAGCCCTCTGGAATGGGGCACTTCACCTTGCAGTCACTGACTCAAATCTTCCTGGGAAAGGAAGATGCTTGGATAGACAAACACAGGCAGCATCCACACCAAACCACTGAGTGGATGCAGTAGGAAGGCCAGTCTACTCTGTCAAAATTAATGATAAAATCTTGAAAGGACTGGGAACAGAAACTCAGGACAGGGTTTTTAAAGATACAGTGAACAATAATTTTAGGCAAGACAGTCATCTCCCATTTCCACTTTAGTTTTAAAGCTCAAAAGCAGTGGAACTTGCTCCCTGGTTGTCATGTTCTGCAATGTTTGTTATGCCCAACTCTGCAATGCTACACGAATAGCTCAATGGCTATCTGCATGGTAAAGAGAAAAAAACTGGCTTCTAAATTGACTTTCCTGGGGAAGAGAATGAAAAGCAGAAAAATTACAGATAAACAGATATTATCAGGGAGATCAGAGTGACAAAAGCATTGCAAACATTTTGAACAAATGTTCAAATACCAAGGGCATTAACTAAGACAATAAGCAATGGTACTGGTTTCTTATACCAAGGGCATTAACTAAGACAACCTCATAAGAATGGGGAAAGGGTGGATGAGGGTGTTCCAGAATCTCCACTACCGCATCTACTATTTGGATTTAGGTGTGATCAGATAAAACTTACCCAGCAAAACCTGCAGGGGGGAAAATAATTCACAAGAAGGTTACATGCAATTATGTTTCTAAGTGGGGAGGAGATAAGTTGGCAGGGTCAAAGCTTACACATTAGGAAGGGTGGAGGATTCACAAGCAGATCACTAAGAAACTTCTCTTCTGCATTCCCTGAGACTAGCCTCCTTCTTCCCCATGGTGATCTGGCTCCCTCAGTCACTACCACTGTCCCCTGACATCAGAAGTTCAACTCTAAGAGGAGAGGGACCCTATACTATTTATGCAGATATCCCCAGAGCCTAGTTCAGTGACTGGCAGGTAACAGGCACGCAACTGGTAGTTGCATGAGTGCTGTTCCACTTTCATTTAGTCTTTACTGAAAAGGATGGTCCTAAATGAAAGCAAGAAATTTCTACTCTGGGAACTCCAGGTGACACAATTATGTTCTAGGTACTGAAGAAGGCATATGCCACACTGAGACATCTGTGGATCCTTACAATGACTAATTTTCTGAGGAGTTTTTATATAAGGTACAAATGCAAAAAAAAAAAAAAAAAAAAAAATCAATATAAACAGTAATGGTTACCCAAAAATCCCATTTGGTTTCTTTTACCAACCAGGAAACAATCTATCACTCTCCATTTAAAAAAAAAATTAAAAACTGGAACTGAACCAAAAGTCAAGAAACTAGTCCAAACCCATCAGCCATGACTTCCACAGCTAGTGACACTCCACTATGCCTTTACAGAAGGAACAGTATACTCACTCTCTGGCTGGAAGATAAACTCGTACACCCAGACTATCAACAGGGTCCATGCGACACTCCATGCAATTAGCTGCCAGGGCTCATATTTGGTGCAATGCCCATTTACATAATTCTTGGCTTTTGTGGAGTATACTTCCAAAATCTCGAAGTAGGGCTCAAAGGCCTTCTAGAAATACAAGAGAAAGAAAAAAAGAAAAAGAAACATTACATTCAAAGTCAGAAAAGAAGCCTGTTCTTATTTTGTTCCTCAGCTCTCATTTTTCAAGGGCAAGGCCATTCATGATGCAGCCCTACCTCAGCAATAATCTTATCATCCTCTACAGCCCTGAAAGCTTCTGCACCATTCATTCCAGTGTAACACTGCCACTTGTGAGCCCTGTGGACTTTGACACAATTTTTGATCTTCTGCTTATTTTGCAAAATAAGAGGGCTAAATTTGATCATCATATGAGTTCTAAAGCTTTTATACAACTGCCAATATTCTCTGTTCCCCCCACCCTTTTCTTGGACAGTACTGGGGATTAAATCCAGGTCAATCTCCAGCCCTATTAATTAAATTAGACAGACTCTCACTAAGTTGCCCAGGCTGGCCTAAAACTTGTGATTCCCAAGGCTTCTGAGTAGCTCAGATTATAGGTGTATGCCACCATTCTCAATAAAAATGTCATTTCTCTTCTTCTCTAACCCAACAGTCAGCAGACTGGTTCTGTAAAGGGCCAGACATAGCAAATCAATCATTCTGTTATAAATATTCTGCTTGCTTTTGCTGAGACTGGCTTTGAACTCATGATCCTCCTGCCTCAGCCTCCCGAGCCACTAGATGGTATGTGAACAAACGAATGCGGCTGTGTTCCTACAGAATTTAATAATGCACACTAAAATCTCAACTTCATATTAATTTTCTCACATCAAAATCTTTTTCCTCCCAACAATTTAAAAAGTGTAAGAATCACTTAGTTCATGGCCTAGATTTAGCCTGTAGGCTACAGATTGCTAATCCCTGTTGTAAGGCTCTACTTGAGTTGTAAAATTCTACATCAGGTTCCATATTTTATCATCATTTGTATCCCTCACAATGTATCCCTGTCATAAACAAGAAGAAAACACTGTCATCTGTAAACTTACCAGAATATTTTTTTGTGAGAATTCATCTCTCCCTTTAAATTCAAGTATTCACTCATGATAAGCTCCATATAGAACTGATCCCAACCTGCCTTGCAGTCTACTCATCTATTTCTTATCTCGCTGGCTACAAGGTTAGGGCCTTGAAGGAAGACTGGCTCTTTTCTTATTTACAACCCCCATAGTGCCCTGCAAAAATAAGTTCATCTGATAGCTTCTTATTCACTCACTTATTCAGCATTTTGAAGGCACAAAGCTGGAGAAGCTTTGGGTAAGCAGCATAGCTCCTGATCCTTACTGAGATTACAACCTAGCAGGAGAGGCATCTGTGTGTTGCTATATACCTGGTGCGTGCATACCTACACAGGCTCTCTCTCGCGTGCGCACACACACACACAACTAAAACTCTTCAGAGGAAAAGCCATAGAAGGACATAGGTAAGATCTAAGAGATCACTGAGGAAGCCCTACCTCACTCTACTTGAGATAATGAAAATCAGGATAAAACCTCAGCTAGTTACAAAGGTAAAAGAAAATTCTCTAGGCAGAAAAGTTAAAAAAAAAAAAAAAAAGTCACACCAGAAGAGAAAAGAACAGCTGCAAAAGCATAAAAGAAACTGGGAATGGCAGAGGTTCCGTGTGGTAAAAATAAAGCTAGAGGACGGTAGGGACCACATCTGTCTTACACCAGTACTCAAGCCCCAACACACAGCACAGTGCCCAGCACACAACTTGTACTGAATAAAACTTGGACAGTGTGGGCAGGGCCAAGTAAATTAATAAACTCATTAGTCAGAGTACTAAGGCCAGAAGAAAGACAGTAGGCCTATATTTAAAATGGACTTGGAGCTGGGCATGGTAGTGCACACCTGTAATCCCAGTGGCTCGGGAGGCTGAGGCAGGAGGATCATGAGTTCAAAGCCAGTCTCAGCAAAAGCAAGGCGCTAAGCAACTCAGTGAGACCCTGTCTCTAAATAAAATTCAAAATAGGGCTGGGGATGTGACTCAGTGATGGAATGCCCCTGAGTTCAATCCCCGGTCCAAAAAAAAAAAAATGGGTTTGGGCAGGGGTTTCTATACTCAGATTAGATTAAGTGGATTTTAAGCCAAAGTTAATCAGAAGGGACAAAGAAGGCCATTTCATACTGTTTAAGGGAATTATACACCAACAAGACATGACAATCACAAATATTTATGCCCCAAACAATGGAGCATTTATGTACATCAAACAAACCCTTCTCAATTTCAAGAATCAAATAAACCACAACACAATAATCCTGGATGACTTTAACATGCCTTTGTCACTACTGGATAGATGCTCCAAACAAAAACTAAATAAAAAAGCTACAGAAGTAAAAAATACAATTGATAATTAAGACTAACAGACACATATAGAATATTTCATCCATCAATGACTGAATACACTTTGTTCTCAGCACATGGAATCTTCTCTAATATAGACCATATTATGTAAGCTATCGTATATGTTGGTATACAATAGTAATATTACCTTAATATATTTTTAGCATCTGTAGGGTTACTCTGATAGCTCCCTTTCTACTGATATTGATTTTTGTATTCTTGCTTTTTTCTTGATTAGACTTGATTGATTTTTATCAAATTTTACCTGCATTATTTCTTCTCTTTTTCATATATTTCTGCTCCTATCCATATGCACTGATCATGAAAGCTTAGAGAGGCCAGGTGCTTAACAGGTGCTTCTTGAAAACATTTACACCTGCCATCGACCAAATGTTTATGTTCCCCCAAAATTCCACCTTGAAACCTACTGCTCTAATGCTGGTGGTGTAAGAAGTAGAAGCTTTTGGGAAATGATTGGGTCAGGAAGGCAGAGGCTCTCATCATAGGAGCAGTGCTCTTATACAAGAGAGCCCAAAGAGCTAATTCATCCCTTTTACCAGGTGAAGACACAGAAAGAAGACAGTTTTTATGAAGCATTTGTATGAACTCACTTCTATGAGAGAGACCTTTTAGCCCCTCATCAGACCCCCAATATGCTGTTGCTTTGATCTTATACATTCAAGCCCTCAGAACTATAAGAAATTATTTTTTGTTGTTTATAAGCCACTCAGTTTATGGCATTTTGTTATCACAGCCCAAATAGACTAGGACAATACCCTTAGTAATTAGAATGTGGTACAGACAATTACTGCAAGTACTGAGTTCCCTTGAGGGCCATCCATGGAAACAACCAAATCTGCAATGTCCACCCCCCACAGTCCTTGGTGGCCATCCCCTAGAGCCTACTATTGCTATCAATAACCTCAATCCTACAAAGCAGTGGCAGTACCATTCAGAATCTTGGAAAGACCACAGAGTCTGTCATCAAAGGTACAAGAGTGGGGATGTGGTTCAATGGTACAGCACTTGCCCAGCATGTGTAAATCCCTGGGTGTGATCCCCAGCATATCTCCTCCCCGCCCCCCACCGCCCCCCCCCCCCACATGTAGGTAGTGTACATAATAATGAATACAATGATGCAAAGATGAAAGAATAATCACTCAGATCAGCTTTTCTTTTGCAGATACTAACTTCTAATCTGCTCAGAAATTAGAGATTACCAGTGTCAAAAAATGACTGCAATCAATTCTTCCTAGCACAAAACTGAAAAATAACAGAGCCTATATTAGGGAGAAAGCAAAGAACAACAAATGCAATCTAATTTTTTAAATGTTTTTAAATTAAAATATGAAGACATGCCTCATTAACATTTATATAATTAAATTCAGAGAAAATATATTTTCTTGTTAATAGGTTTGATTCTTAAGATCAAATGATAATGGGAATCCCTGAATTCAAAAGGGATACTTTAAGAGGAGATAATCTCTAAATTCTCTAATTCTGAAGACAGCATGAGGTTGTAACTGGATGGGTCTTGACAACTTTTTGAGTAGGTGACTAGCTGGTCATAGAAATTACATGTCCTGGCATCATTCTAAGGTCCTTCTAGGTTACTACAAACAATCTAGATTCAGTCCCCAGTGGAGAAGCACCTCATAGCACTGAGAGCTCACTGAATTATTGGGCTCTGTGGGGTAACGCATCCTATCTTGAAAAAAAGGACAAGGTAGTTCCTTTGGGCCTTGAAAACAGCACAAACCTCAGGTTGGATCCTGATGCAATACCCCAGCCCTTGGGAAGCATCAGATTTAGGAGCTGAAAGAGAGCATTAGAGATCAAGTTCAGTATTCCCACTTCACAGGCTGAGGCCCGAAGAGAAATGGGTGGCTGACCTTGCACAGACAGGCTCATGCTGGGTGAAACCTAGGAACCCAAGCCCCTTGACTCAGTATTCAGCACTCTTTCAACCCATAATTCAGTGTCCCTGGGCAGAGGATCCCTTAACACATTTCAGTCCAGTGACACCCCAAGAGTTTTCCTGTTATGATTCATATTCTGGGCAGAATCTATCCGGATATATGGTGTAGCTAGGGGTTGGGGTTGTGGCTCAGCGGTTGAGCCTAGCATATGCAAAGACCCCCTGGGTTCGATCCTCAGCACCACATAAAAATAAACAAATAAATATACAAAAAAAATTGTGTAGCTAGGTTACAACTACAGATTAACATTTAGGGGGAGCTGGCATGAGAACTTAATATAATCACTATTTCTCATAACAGCAATTTCAGTGTTGATTTTTACACAGTACAAAACTACAGTCTGTACAGTCAAAAGCAAAATGCACACAAGCCAGCTTCCTTGGGCTCCTTAAATAACACGTACCTTTCAAATGTGCTTGACCCAATGCAGATTGCTGACCACCACAGAGACTTGGGGGCAGAGAGTCCCAAGAAAGTTTGTCACTTACTCAAGGAGACACTCAAAACAGTAAAGTCTAATGTTATTGATCTCTGCAGATTAACTATAAAACTTGGGCTCTGGGAAAGTTCCTTCCCTATTCACACCATGTTAGTCTTCTTTGAATATCTGATATGCTAAATACCTGAGATGCCTCAATTCAGGTTATTTCTGAGGAGCTAAACAGGGGCAAACTAATTAGCCTATTGGATTGTGGGTTAATCTGACCTAGAGGCAAAGCATTCAATCCCAGTGAGGGAGAATAAGTAAAAGATTTCAACACATGACCTCTCTTATGGTACTGGATGCTGATAAAAATGCAAATAAGAGGGAGTATATAGGGGCTGTGTTTGTGGCTCAATGGTAGAGCACTTGCCTAGCACAGGTGAGGCATGGGCTCGATCCTCGGCACCACGTTAAAAAAGAAGAACATGAGATAAAGGTATTGTATCATCTATAACTAAAAATATATTTTTTTAAAAAAGAAAGTATATAGGTCTCATAACCCCTGCACCTCCTAAAACAGCATCTTTAACACAGCAGGAGCTCAACATTTGTTTGATTAAAATAAAATAATTACAATGGCATACTAATTTTTGACAGCTTTGTTTTGTTAATATCCCAGGAAGTCTCTGCCTCCCCATCTCCCACATCTCTCTTATTTAAGCTGTGTAGACAGTAGTAGTGGGTTGAATCTGAAGAGAAAGGCTGGTTATTTGTAACCACGCTGCATACATAGGCACTATTCTGACAAGCCACACCACAGGCTATCAGAGGTGATATGTACTTCATAGACAAGGGCACTGAGTCCAAAGGTCACACAGCTCAAAATGCCATAGAAAGGACTCAAACCTCCTGTTTCAAAAGTACATTATTTTTTCCACATTTTCCACTCTGCAGTTTTCCAGAAACAAACTATTTGTGGTACAAATCAGAAGACCAATAGGTTCAAAACTAACAATTCTCTAAGTCCATTCATCTAGTTTACTCCAAGAGCCAAATTAAGAGCCCACAGCTTCGCTACTCTCAAGAAAGCCAACACTGCCAGATGATGAGGTGTCCACAAAGGCTGGACTCTTCTGGGATGTGGGAAGCTACTGAATGGCCTTCTCAAACTACAAGCTTCATTCTGCCAGACTTTCACCACTCACACTATTCATCTGCTCCCAAAAGACTGAAAGAAAGAAAGTTAGAAAGTTCTTTGGAAAGTACTTTGGAAGAGTTGTCTTCAAAAATCACAAAATGAGCTGAGCATGGCAACACATGCCTGTAAGGATTTTAAGTCTGAGACCAGCCTAGACAACTCAGGGAGACCCTGTCTCAAGATAATTTTTTAAAAGTGTTAGGGATGTAGATCAGGGATATAGAACTTGCCTGGCATGCAAAAGGTGTTGGGTTCAATCACCAGTACCACAAAAAAAAAAAAAGGTTAGATTCTGATATGTCTCTGACTCTAGTTTGAGCCCAGGGAAGGCATATTTTGTTATTAGTGCTTAAACCCAGGGGCACTCTATCACTGAGCCACATCCTCAGCCCTTTTAATCTTTATTTTAAGACTGGGTCTTGCTAATCTGCTTAGGGCCTAAGTTGCTGAGGATAGCCTCAAACGTGATCCTCCTGCCTCAGCCTCCAGAGTCTCTGGATTTAGAGGTGTACACTACCATAGGCTGGCCAGAATATAACTTCTTATTCAACACTTTCCTTAAACCAGGTGCATCAACATCATCCAAGGAGCTTAATGAACCTTCCAGAGGTTCTTTAAAAGTGCAGTATGGAGCCCAGAAATGTGTCTTTTGAAAAACCTCCCCCAGGTGTTTCTGACAGGCATCCCATGATTTAAAAATGTTCCCATCTCTTTCTTTTATAAAAGAATCATCCAACAGCTAACTTAACATAATACTTAGACACAATCATCAAAGTTAGTGACTACCCAGATCTCCAAGGGGGAAACAGATACCCACTAAGCTTTCTTGCCAACTGTCTAAGTAAGAGACTAGCCACATCAATCCACTAAATCAACTAATTATTCCTGGCTAATATTTATTCTTTGGTCAGACACTAATGAAAATCAAAATCTTCCACCCTGCAATCCTTTCACTTTCTTCACCTCTAATACAAATGCATGATTCAACATCCAGCAGTTCTTCCAGAAAGCAGAAATCTGAGCTTTAAAGCAAGAATGGGCTATTGAGGAAAGGAAAAACCTGTTTTCACCCACTGCCTTAGTCCTAAGATCAAATGGTCTAAGGACCAAACCTCAGTTTAGAGGGTGAAGTTAAAATATAAAATAAACCCAAAGAGTTAGTATATTTATCCTTACTGTACTTATGTTCTAAAAATACACAAACCAAAGGTAACTCAACATGGTTGTCTTTCATGTTACATTCTGCAGAACTTCAAGTGCAAAGCAAACAGGTAAGAAAACACTATTGTCTTTAGAGCTTCAAAAGGCATTAGAGTTTGTCAGCAAAACAGATCACAAGCCCAAAGGGAAAACTCCCTTGGGTCATTAAAGAAGTGAGAACTGAGCAACAAAACTAAACATCATTCCAAGTAATCAGTAGTTACTGCAGATAAAGGAAAGGAAAATGTACGTACACACACACACACATAATTTTTCTTTTTTTTTTTTCTTTTGAGACAGAGTCTTGTTATGTTGCCCAGGTTGGTTTCCAACTCCTGGGCTCAAGCAATCCGCCTGCCTCAGCCTCCCAAGTAACTGCAAGCACAGGGGCACCACCATGCTTGGTATGATTCAGAAATGTTTGGAGTGACTGAATCATCGCTTCTTAGGCAATCAACAGCAAAACCACATACTTCCCCTAAGATTCCACTATGTGAGTCAATATGTCAGTAACTGAGGAGTTCATCTTGAAAAGTTTAACAATCCACAGGTTCCCTTCCAGCCATACTTTGTCAGGGTCAGATATGCATACTCAGTACTATTCAACAAGCACTTCCAAAATTAACAGCTCTTCACTTAATACTGGAATAATCAGGAAAGCATCTTTCCATCTGAGATACAAAATAATCCTGGCTACAGAAAGGAGACAGAATACAATGTGCCCACGTCATCAGGAGGGCACTCAGAGAAAACCAATGTGACTAAGCTTATAAAACCTAATGAGCGAAACATTGCTTTAAGGTCATTTTATTTATTTACTTGTTTTTATTTATTTACTTGTTATCAGGACAAAGAATGAAGTAAAGACATAGGATGATTATGTCAAGTTAAATTCTTAGAACCTCTCTTCTAAAATACATCATGTAGCTCAGTGGTACATGGTAGTCTAAGGAACTTAAAAGAGGAGAGAAGAGTAAAATGCATAAAATTAAGTTCCATAAGCAGAAGATCATGCCAAGCAATACAGAGGAAAAGAGTGATTATGGGCTTTTTAGGTAAATACACTCTTGGCCTAAGGTAACTAGGTAAGACAAAGGGAAAAACTCATTCAAGCTTGCACATGATGTCTTATAAAATTTGCTATGAACTCTCAGAGTCTATTAAAATATATAGCTAAGTGACTTACTGTGCATATGCACAGAGGCTATCTTTCAAAGTACAAAAGAAGTGTATTGACTTCTGAAGACTAGAAAAGGGAATTTCTTGGATAGTAAGATCTATTGAAATAACCCCATGTTCTTCACCCAGAACAGCCTTAATTTCTCTGAACACATCAACAGCTAGGGAAGAAGAGAGCTGAGTTTCTCCCTCCATTTACCTGTCTTACTAACAGGATTATCTACCTTTGTCATTAAGAAACACAGATTTTTCCAAATTTTTAACTATTTGTAAAAATACCATCCCTTTGAAAGTCATGCTGCTATCAGAGATGAGAAATACTAAACATCTGAACAACCTAAGTAAGTTGCTAAGGCTACTTCCCTAGAGATTTCTGAAATGCAAATTTGTTCTAAAGAATAAAACAGGTACCTATCTGCGGGTCTCCAACTGACCCTCAGCCTATATAAATTGCCTTTGAAAAGTCTGCCTTCCAAGTCCAGTCTCCAAGGAGCCACTTTTAAAGACTGACAGCAATACAAATTACCTTTCATCTATAAACCAGTGAACTGTGCCAGGTCCTGTAAGGTTCAGCTGACTTCCCTCCCCACTGTGGAAACTAGTTCTGCCTCCATTTGCACATTCATTTCAATATTACTGGCCTTTGAACTAGTTAAAACATGTGCCTGATTTCCTCATTCTGAGTAAAATCTTCTTTTTAAAAATAAGACTTTTTGGACAATTTTAGGTTCACAGAAAAACTGATAGAAAGGTACAGAAAATCCTCATATAACCCCTGTGGCACTCATGTATAAATAAAAATAACATGTATAAATAACCTTTAAAATAAAATCCTCAACTTGTTCATTTTATATCTATATGCAGGTCATGATTTTACTTGATGAACATTATCTTTTAACAAAAGCTAGAGATCTTTATAATTCCTCCAATCTCAACCCCTCCCCAGAAATGATTAGAAACATAAAAGCTTGTATAAATAATTATAAAAGAGTTAAGGATATCCTGAAGGCCAGTCATTGGGGCCCATATTCCCTAATTAACAATGCATGGCCTTAGTATTATAAAAAGCCCTATTACAATTCAAATAAGCCCAAGATTCCTATGTCTTTGGTAGGTGAGAATTTTAGAAACACTATTGTATATAGCCACTATTTAAAATTCTCCAGGAAAAGCCCTACAGCCAAAATAAAAAGGAAAGCAGTTCTGACCCATACTAAACATGGATGAACCTTGAAAACACTGTAATAAATGAAAACAGTCAATCCCAAAAGATCATATCATGAGAAACTACATATATGAAATTCAATGAAACTTTTTTTAATATAAAATGTCCTGAACAAGCAAATCAGCAGACAGAAGTAGACTGGTAGTTTCCTAGAAGTAGAGGAAAATAAGGAAATGACTGCAGAATACAAGGTTTCTTTGGAAAGTGTTCTAAAATTGACTGTGGTGATGGCTGCACAAATCTCTGAATATACAAAACATTCACTGAGCTGTACACTTAAAAAGCACCATGACCCAGCAATGCTATCTGTGATCACTGGATGTTCTCTCAGCTAAGACTAGCTCCCTAAGATTCTTTGGATTCACGAGCTTTCTTTAAGAAAGAAAAGGTAGGGGGGACTCTTCTGAAAAGTTTCCAAATGAGCCAAAGACAGCAGAAACTGCAATTCCAGAATTGAGAGTACAATTCTGAACTCCAAATAAGATTGAACATAAGTTTCTAAGCAACTTAGACATTTGCAGAACAGGCTGGATTTGGTGGCACACGGCTGCAATGCCAGCAGCTTGGGAGGCTGAGACAGGAAGATGGCAAGTTCAAAGCCAGTCTCAGCAACTTAGCAAAGCCCTAAGCAACTTAGCAAGACCCCATCTCAAAATAAAAAATAAAAACAGGTTGGGCATCTGTTGGGTTCAATCCCTGGTACTGAAAAAGAGGAAAAACAAAAAAGGAGAAAAATAAATTTGTAGGACAATTATGTATAAAACTAGACAAAGAAAGTCATTACTGTCTAAAAGCATATTTTTAAGAACTTAGAAACATAATTACTGTTAAAATGATGAAACTTTGTAAAACCATTGTTTTTCTTTGGCAATTCCTGAGTACACACTACAGCAACTCCCTAGAACATGTGAGAAAGACAGTCACCTTAGAGTCCTCCCAGAACTGACTTCTTATCACTTCTATGACTCTGAAAGACATGTTGATGTGTTCTGCAGAAAGGCAGCTATATGGCCCTAGAAAGTCACCACTGGTAATCAAAAGCTCCAACTTTAGCAATCACTAAGAAGCTGTGAGACTTTGTCACATTACTGAACTTCTATATGACTGGAATTTGCTCATCTGCAAAAATAAAAAATTCACAGGGGAAAAAAAAAACACTACCATCTACTCCTAGGGTTATTATAAATATTAAATGAGGTAAGAAAATGACTGCAGATAATAAATACTTAATAAATATTGATAAGCCTGAATTCTCTGATGGTAAACATTTTCCTTTCCTCTAAGCAATCAGCTAGGAGAAGCAACCTTTGCTGAGTTCAAGCAAAATAACAAAGAAGTCAGAGAGGCTCTCAACAGGTCAACTCCCACACCTCTGTTATATTTTCTTGCAGATGGTGGTAATAAACATTTAGAGAGGAGCTGCGCCTCAGTTTGGTAAGAATTATGTTGAGTCAACAACCTACTAAATCAGTCAGAAGGCTGCAAGTGCCCTCTTACCTACCAAAAAAATAGAATTAAATCACTTACCCACTATGTTTGCAAATCATAAACTTGTATATTTTCAGTCATTCAAACAGAAGCTATTAACTGTTACATCATGATTCTTGGAAAATCATCTGAAGAAAATGCTTTTCAAAATGGACTGAGTGATACACCCCAAGTTTTCTTCCACCCTGAACAAACAAACTGACTCATACACACACACACACACACACACACACACACACACACAAACATTTTTAAAAATAAAAAAAAATTAAAACTAGATAAGGAACAAGTCCTCCACAGCATTCTCATATCTGCCCTGGACTGCCTTCTCTTAAGAGTTAGAAAACTTGTTTTCTATTTGCCTCAAATGTCTCAAAGACTAGACACCATTAAGACTGGAATTCAGAAACTAAATCTATTCGATTTTAGAACCATCTGCCAAAATGCAGTTCAAAACAGTACATTTAAATACTTCAGAAGAAGCATCCAGATACCATGGGCTCCCCAATACTGAGCATAGAGTGTAAATAAACCACAAGAGCTACTTTAACTCTAAAATGTTCCAGAGGATTATGATTTTAGCCATGAAATTAACTATTAAAAATGGTTTTTTACAACTCTACATTTGACTTTTAACAGGACCTTTTAAATAATAAAAATCAAGGCTTTTTTGTTCCCATCAAATGTTATTAATATTTATAGATATTATAAATATTATAACATAGGCTCTACTCAAAAGGAAGGGCATCTCATATTTACAAAGTACCTATGCTGCTTCAGGAAGCGTTCTTGGTGCTCTCTTCAAGTGTTCACTTGCAGATGACAGAAATTAACATTTGTTGCCCAAAGCTAAATCTAAAAGTTCTATATTAAGAAAACCCAATAGGTATGAAAAGCGGGACAACCACTTTGGAAACCTGTTTGGCATAATACACTGTGATACAGGAAGTGTACTTACGTATTTATGTTTTAGGGTTACAAAAGGCAATTCAAGAATGTAACAGTAACATTCATAATAACCAAAACACTAGAAACACAAATGTTCTTCAACTACAGAATGAATAAATTAATTGTGATACATTATACATTGTATAAACACACTGCATTGCTACATAAGAGCCTAGCTAGATCTCACAGACAAAATGTTGAAAAAAAAGATCAATCATAGCCCAGCACAATGGTGCATGCCTATAATCCCAGCTACTTAGGAGGCTGAGTCAGAAGGATCACAAGTTCAAGGCCAGCCTGTGCAATTTAGCAAGATCTTATCTCAAAACAAAAAATGAGAAGGGTTAGGAATTAGCTTGGTAATTTTTAAAAAGTGGTGGTTGTGGGGTGGGATGTAAGTTGATGGTAGAGCAACCCTGGGTTCAATTCTCAGTACCACAAATTAAATTTTTTTTAAATGTCATTCACAGAAGAGAATATACTGTATATTTCCATTTAAAGTTCAAAATCACCAAACCTAATCTACAGTGAGAAGAATGATTACCTTTGGTAGATATCAATTGGGAAGGAATGTGGGAAGCCCACTAGAGTGCTGAAAATTTTTAGACCTTCATCTGGACAGTAGTATAGTGCATCCATATGGAAATATTTACTGACCTATACAGTTAAGATTTGTGCCCTTCGTTGTATTTTTTGTTTGTTTTTTAATTCAAATATGATTTACTCACTTCATGGGACAACAGGACACACAAATGACAATATGACAGAAGACTGGGCTAGGAGGACTATTCTGCATCTTCTGCCTATACAACAGGAAATTCATTCATTCATCAAATTTTACATATGCCTATTTCATGTCAAAAAAACTAATGTGGCTATATTAAGTTTTAAAAAGTTATTAGATTAAAAACTTGACTCACTAGGTAAGATGTAACAATCCAAAATCTGTACACATCTAGCACAAAATTTCAACATATACGACAACAAAATCTAATATAATCACAAGGAGAAACGGACGATTGTTAAAACACATGTTTTAAAGAGACACCCACAAAATAGGAAATCCAAACGGTTAACAGACATTTAAAAGGGCACTTGACCTCAACAGTAACCAGGAAATGTACATGAAAACCACATTAAGTCTTACCTGTTGTGCTCTGTATGTGTAATAAGAATTGTAATGCATTCCACTGTCATGTTATTTAAAAAAATAAAACCAATTAAAAAAGGAAAAAAAAAAAAAAAAAAAAGTCTTACCTGCCTACCAGACTGGCAAAAAAAAAAATCAAAAGACTTATAAATGTCAAATTCATCAAGGCTGTACAGAAATAAGAACTCCCACAAACTGTTGACAGTATGCATTGGCCTTTTTTAGAAAAGTGTGGCAGCATCTAGCAAATTCAAGGGTGTATGGGCTTTACAATCCAGCAATGTCACTCCTGGGTACAAATGAGGATAAATAAATTACAGTTTAGTCCTACAATGAAATGCCATATAGCAATGAAAATGAGTCCAACTAAGTGACATGTGACAATGTGGACAAATCTCAAATACTGAACAACAAAGAAAAAAAATACACATAAATCCATTTACTTCAAACTAAAAGAAACGAAACTTAATGACGCACACATAGGTGATAACACGGCTTTAAAAAAAATGGCAAGGAAATAATTATCCTAACAGGACAGTGGTTACCCCTAGAAGGAACGGAAGGAGATGTCTATAACAGGGTGGGCACAAGAGGTTCAGGGTAAATGTTCTATTTCTTAACATGCATATTACACGATTGTTTTCTTTATTATTCTGTAAAATATAGATATGTGCTTTAAAGGCTCTTCTGTATGTATAATAAACTTCATATAAAAGAATCTATAATTTCAATGGAGAGTGAGCCCTTCTTCTTCCCTTTCCTCATCATGCTGAATGAAACATGAACCTCATTAAGTGGAACCCAGAGCAGCTACCCTCGACCAGAAGGGGATTCCACTACTGATGGTGGGATCACAAGACAGAGGTGGCCTGGAACCTCAAAGACCCAGAGGAATGGTCATATCAGGCAGGAGTGCCTACTCCTAATTTCTTTTACTTTAAAGAAATACATCCTTGTCTTTTAAAAACTCTACTAAGCTTTTTCTGTTATATATAGTCAAGCCTAATCCTTACACATGCAGTAATTTGGACAAATGAAAAACTTTCCCACAATGAAGTCATCCAACAGCACAAAGACTCCCCGAGAGCATCGTCAGCACTCACACCCACAGGGCAGTATAGGAGGGATTGCTGTGCACCAAGGCAGCTGGACCACAGGGCTTTGAAAGGCCCTTCATGAAGGCAGTTAAGATGCTAAGGTTACCACTGGGACAAAGCAGCTCTGGGTGTGCCAAAGCCTGACAACACTTTGCCTCTGAATCTACTCTTCCATTGTGACCAGTGGGAATATTTCGTTTCCATAACAGTTACATCCTATCCATTTTTAAGATTCTGCTCAAGCATTAACTTGTACCTTTTAAAACTAATTTGACCTCAACTTCAGCATGCTGGTTACTCTCCCTTTCTCCTCCAGATCCTCCATTCAACTTTCTCCAACTCTGCTGTGCGTCTCACAAGGCTGCCCTCAGAATTAAATCAACCCAGGCTTCCTTCTCCTCCGGTTTCCAGCTGGGCTGGGTAGGGAATCAGAGGGTGGGAAAACATGATGCCCTTCCTCCTGGGCTACTGGTGACAGTGGCTGCAATCCTTCAGGCTAGCCCGTCCTTTAGCCAAACTCTGTCAAGTTTCCAGAAACTACTTTTTTCCCTGCCCTCTCAAGCCTAAGAATGGCAAAGGCTCCCCCCAGCCCTGGGACGTCTGGCCATCCCCTATTGGTTTTCCTTAACCCTGACCAGCCTTCGTAAACAGTCTCTTAACCTCAATCACGCTGTGGGGGTGTGCGGAGAGAAGAGGTACATTCAACACACTACTTACAGCTTTCACTATTACATCTTTCCAGAAGATTCCTATCTCCCCTCACCCCACAGTATGGTTTTCCTTTCAGTAATTGGGTTCTCGACGTTTACACAAGTGGACTAATTCACTACAAATCAATTCTCTATAGAAAATTCTTAACCCCAGGATGGTTCTTAACTCTGCCACCTAGGTGTACAACCTGTATATAATATTAGATTGGGCAATGCCGAATTAAGAAGGCAAATGTTACTAAAAATTCTTTACACACAGACTGCAAAGCTAAGCCAAATACTGGGATTTGGGGGTTTATCTATTTATAACTCCCCTTTTCTTTAGACCAAAGGCTGTAGAAGTTATCATAGTACCACTTCATTTATAAGATTGAAACAATACCAAATATTATTGTTCATCCTATAATGGCCACCCAAATGTCAATAAATTTTAAATGTCCTATCTACCAGTTCCAATGAATTTTACCTTTCTTCTAATTTCATAAACAAACAAAAAATAGGCACAAATAATATAAATGAGCTTTTAATGTCAGTTTATTACTTACATTCCATTTGAAATTCAGGGGGAAAAAAATCCTGAAAAAGGTTTCAGGGAGTTCAAAGATAAAACTCAAAGACATGTAAAGATTTGATTTTGAACCAAGAACCAAAACCCCAAACTGAGGGAGGTTTGCTGTTCTTGAAATCAAGAAGACTGCTGAAATACTGAGAAGAAAAGCATTTCTTAAGAATTCTGCTCTGCTGCAGTCCATGCTACACACTCTCCAAGGTCTATTCTAAAGCAGCAGGGCTTGATTCACAGTCACAACAACTGTAAGTAACAAGGGAACAGACCCACCAACTCTAAGAAAAGACTCATTTGCCAACCTACAGTAAAGCACAGACTACACTGACACCCAGTTATCTCTGTTAGGAAACTTCTGACTATGGTTTCTCAACCTCAGCATTACTGACATTCCTAGTTAGATCATTCTATTTGTGAACTGTGTACATCGTAGGATGTTTGGTTGCATTCTTCATTCCCACCTTCATTCCAGATGAAGGTCTCAGGTGTGCCAACCAAAAAGGTCTCCAGAGATTGCTAGATGTTCCTGGGGAGCAAACATGCTCCAGGTTGAGAACCACTGCCCTAGATAAACAATTACCACTCAAACCCCACGCAGTACTACCAGGCCACAAATGCTAACCTTTTTACCTATGATACCAACTAATTTAATCATCATCTTTGAATGGGAAAAGAGAAAAGTGATCTACGGGGTACACCTGGCTTTATTAAGTACCTTTTCCTTTAAACTACAAGTATTTGGCAACTTGCAAAGTAACGCCGCCCACTGGCACTGAGAAGAATATGGATGAAAAGAAAGGCTACTGAAGGAGAGAGAGGAGGCTACCAAGTTGCCGGATTTGAATTCCCTTTGAAAGCATCACAACTCTCAGAAGAGGAACATACTTGTTTTATTTTCACTGGGACACAGGTGGAAAATATTAACAGTCATTGACATGCACATATGAGCAAATGGGAAAAGGCAGGCAAACCACCCTCCTCAAATGAGTACAAAATTGAGAGGAGAAATGCACTGAGGAGTGACAGCCCAAGCTCCCTTGGATTCAGCTGTTACCTGTGAGTGTCAGATGATTTCAGGTGTTCTCTCAGCATCTGTCCACACAAGTGGTTTTCACCCCTATCAAACCCAATCTTTTTTAATAACAAATATTTTATAATGCCCCTTTACTATTCTGAAGTGAAATCCAAAGATTATAATATTGCATCTATAGAGATACAAACTTTAAATTTCAATATAATGACCTAACTACAATGTAGAATAAACAAGATTTTAATGTTTTTCTTTTTTTACTGGTGTATTATAATTATACATAATAGTGGAATTCATTATATCTTATTTGTGCACGCACATAACATAAAATAATCAATCTCACTCCCCAACACCTTCCCTCCTGCCTCCCTCAAACCACTTGCTCTGCTCTATTAATCTCCCTTCTATTATTATCATAGCTATTTTAATTAGTGCATTATAAGTATATATAATCATATGTGTGTGTATACACACACACGCACACACACACACAGACATGAGATTCATTGTGGTATACTCACATAAGGACACAGTATAACTTGGTAGATTTCATTCCTCTGTACTTCCCCAGAATGCAGAATGGCTTATATCAATTGTGTTTTGTTGAATAAATCACTACTCTGAGTCTGGTATCTCCTTCCTCCCTCCTTCTCAATCCCTTCTTCTACATAGTGTTCCTAACAAGAAAATTTTATAATGAAACGTATTTTCAGACAAGACTATATTAGAAGACAAAGACTCCCTTCTCCCTCACCCCAACATTTCCAAAGTGCTCCCTAGAGGGCAGAGCAATCCAATCTTTGTGTTCTACACTAACCCTCTCCTGTCAGTCCCAGTGGATAGTCAGCAAACTCAGTTCCATATCATGAACATACACCATTGGCACAAGGTAGATAAGAGGGAGGGATCTGAAGTCAGACCATCTGAGGTATGATCTGGCCCTCTACTTCACTGTTGTGATATCTGCTATAAGCATAGTTTTTCAACTATTAAAGAAGGATGCCAGCATATTTTTCAAATGGTTTTTATGAAAATTGAGTAAATATGTAGAATATATATATTTTGCACTTAGTATATAATATATGCTCAATAAGAGTTAACTCTAAGAGTGATGCTATTATTGCTGACTCCACCTTGTATTGGTTCCTGGCTTTTGCTCCTCTTATTCTGCTAGCAGAAAGGATGAGTGACTTGGGTATCCATTTAACAGAGATGTTCCAAAAAAGGATTCATATGCAATATAAGAAGCTGCATCATATAATTATATGATCAATATCATAATTAACAGTTTTTAATTGTGAGAGTCTATGAGATACTGCCCTGCACCAAGGTTATTTTTCATTCACTTGCATCCTTTCTTCCAAGTCAGAGGCCCAAGAACTTGTCCTATATATCACATAAACTATTTAGAGCATGCTGAACTTAGATCATGACAGTTTAGTGTCCTGTTGAAAACCCCAGTGCTGGTCATTGGTTCTTTACCATTTAGCCTATAGAACATTGCAATCAAGGAGGGGATGATAGCTTTTCCAGTACAAGCATTTCACGCAACCTGTACATTATCTTCAGGAAATGATAACTATCAAGGGCCACTCACACCTACATAAATTAATTCTTACAGCAAAAAGCAAAGCAATACTGAACATTCTAGATTATTAGGTGAGGAAGTAAAAGATATGGCAACAGCTGAGAAATATTTCAAAAGAAAACTGACTCCAAAGTTAATACTCTAAATAAATGCAATCACTGCTTTGACTGCTAGAGTACACTCATAAGCCCCAGAAGAAATAAGCACAACTCTGTATATGGAGAAATATCCTACTTAAATATAGATATCTATAATGTATGTAAACATGTCAATCTATAAGAGGAAAATCAAAAACTTTTGATTTAACAATTGATATAAGCCATTCTGCATGAACATTCCAAAACGCTAATAGTGATTATGTCTGGGTGATGAAATTATTGCAAGCAGGAGAGGACATGAGAGATTTGTCTCCTTCTCTTATTTGCAGTTTACAATGTTTCTAACATAATGCTCTTATAATACAAGTTTTAAATTACATAAGGCTATTTATCATCTACTGAAAATCCATGACATTTGGGGCAAGAATATATTTTTAGAACTTATCATCAGGCTCTGTATATAAACCAAGTATTCCTTTGCTCTTACATTCAGGAAAAAAACACTTTAAACCAGGAGGGATCACAACTTAGTTTCCCTCTTCATTATCCCTCCTGAAGATCTTACAGGTTTACCACTACAGAAAGTCAGTGCTAATATAAGAACCATACAACTAGTTTTTGACAATTTCTCAATGACAACAACCAACTCTCTAGGTTAATGAGATAAAGAGAAACTTGTTATTTTTTTTAAAAAATTATACCTTTATTTTATTTATTCATTTTTATGTGGTGCTGAGGATTGAACCCAGTGCCTTGCATATAGTAGGCAAGCACTCTCCCATTGAGCCATAACCACAGCCGTGGGAAACTTGTTCTTAAATCACTGATAGTGCACAAGGAGATACCAGACTCAGAGTAGTGATTTATTCAACAAAACACTAAACCCAGATACTTTTTCTGTACTGCTGTGGGCTCCCCACAACTTTCACGCTAAAGAGCCTATGCAGAATCATGGAATCATAAATATCCTAAGAATAGAATGTCATTGTGCATTTTGTAATGCTTTTCTTCCTGCTCAGTGAAAAAAAAAAAAAAAACATAAAGATTTCAGGAGGGGCTGGGGTTGTGGCTCAGTGGCAGAGAGCTTGCCTCGCACATGTGAGGCACTGGGTTCAATCCTCAGCACCACATTAAAAAAAAAATGAATAAACAAAATAAAGATATTGCATCCGTCTATAACTAAAAAAATATTTTAAAAAGATTTCAGGAAGCAAGAAAACAGCTTCCACAAAATCAGGCAACAACTTAAATCCAGACTAGTTAAAAAAAAATTCAACAAGCATTTATTAAGCACTTACTATATTCAGAGCCCTTTGATACTTGTTCACTCATCTCTAAACATATAAACCATGTTATCTGCCTTCCAAGGAATCAAAACTCTAGGAGACAAATACTGCTAAACTAATACATGAAAGAGCAGCATAAAATGAATAAATAGGAGTTTTTAAACTGCTCTGGTAGTATGAAAGAAAGAGATTAAAATCACCTGCAAGAATTTTCAAAAAGATTTAAGAATTTTAAAGGGACTGGGGATGCAGCACAGTGGTAGAGAACTTGCCTAGTGTGGGCAAGGTGCCGAGTTGATCTCCAGCACAGAGGCGGGGATTCTAAGGTCTCTGTGTGCTGTATCAATATATTTCAGTCAATCATTTATTCATCCTGATCATGACTCTCCCCCAAAAGATGGCAACAACGCTCAGCTACCAAAAGAAAACATCAGGGGTAAAATCCCCACACTCAGATCCTTCAGACTAAAAATAAAAATTCCGGAACAAGAACCGTCTAAGGAGGAGGACATCGAGGAAAGACTCACCAACATCAGAAGGTCGGTATTAGGCATCTTCCTCTTCCGACGTCCTCTCGGCGCCCCCCTTTTGCAGCTTCTGAAAAAGGGAAACAGGTTTGTTTACTTCTAAAGCTTGAGACGGCCCCGATGGTCCACCTAGATTCACCAAAGCAACCAAGACAGAATATTCTCCCTTTCTGGACTGCTTCGATTTCACTCCCTGAGATCACACTCCACCCCAAACCAGAAAATCAGAATCCTGCTGCAACTTGCTTTCCTCCCACAGCAGGCGACACGGACCCAGATCCAGCCTCCCACAAAGCAGTGCACACGGGCAGACACCAGGGGAGACGCCCCGCCCACCCTCGTCAGGGGTCGCCGAGTCCCAGCCCCCCAAGCCCCTAACCCGGGCCGAGGGTCGGACCCGGGGTCCCCCCGCCCCGGCTCCCTCCAGAACAGAAGGGCCAGCGAGCCCGGGCGGCCCGGCCCCTGCTCCCGCGCTCCGTCCACTCCGGGCCTCCCATCCGCTCAGCCCGGACCCCCGGCCCGCGCCCGCCCGGCCTCGGCCGCCCGCCTCCCGGGCTCACGGCGGGCCGGCTCTCCCCAGCCCGAGCCCGCGGGGCCCCTCCACCTCCTCAGCCGGAACCAGCTGGCCGGTTCCTGCCCAGGGTACTCTCCCTCGCCGGCCGTCCCACCTCCCGCGTCTCCTCCACAGCGCACGACTGACTCGCGGACCGCAGGGCTGGAGCTCTCAGGGCGGCCGCAGCCGCAGAGATTGGAGGTCGGCCCGCCGCCGCCCCGCCCCTCCCGGAAGTGGCTCTCTGAGGCGCCTGCTGCCTCCCGGAGCCCCGGCGTGCGCGGTCCCGCCGCTGCCGGCCGCGAGCACGTCCTGTCGCGGCGCCAGGTCCCCCTTCTCCTCCGGGCCCCACGGCGCGTGCGCGCCGCCTGCTGGCCAGGCAGGGGTTCCCGGGCCTTTCAGGGAAGGTCTCCCGCACTGTGGCCTGGGACTGCAGTTGGTCCCTGTTGGTTACCAGCTTCTCATTCAGGCCACGTTATTAAAAACAACTTTAGGTCACTTTTGGTAACTTTAAGCCCCTGAGAGAGTAGGCCAACATGGTCTCTAGGGGAGGGCTTGGAGGTTTTAAAGTATGTTGCCCCTTGTCGCTTTCCTAGCTCAGAGACGATTTGTTCCATTGAGTGCCTGACAAAAGGGCACATGTAAACTGTTTAATGGAAATACCACGCCCTACTGCCCCTTTCCTTCCTCTCCTACACCAGGGGTTGGGCAAACATGCTACCCACTTTATTTTCATTAGCAATGTTGAGAATCATCTAACAACAGTCAAGTGAAACGACCCATCAGGGTCACAAAGGGCACCCTTCATTTCCATTTGACTATCAAATAGGTTTTCCATGACTTTGCCCATATTGTCATGACACTAATTAAGTGGAAATCAAAGGTAGCATAGTTGCATCCAGGACCTGCATACAGTATGTTTTTATCAGTAAATAAATTTCTAAAATAAAATAAATTAAAAAATTTTTAAAACACCTACATGGAATCTTGAGAGCTTCCAAACAGAAATGTCATCAGTGAGGGTATCCATTTTCCATTCCCCTGGTGAAATGTCATGACATTAAAATTAGGGCATGTCATCACCACCATCATTATCCTGATTTGGTGCTTTTAGGATGAAATTCCTTGTTATCACAGCTGCCCTCTGCTGCACACCCTGTCAGCACTTTCCAGTTTCCCAGCCAGAATGATTAAGGCCCAGAAGAAGTCAGGCAGAGATTATCCCTGACCTTCCTCACCCTCATCCCATCAGAAGTCCTACACATTTCTACCATCTAAAGCCCCCAAATCTAGATACCCCCATACTCCTGCCCCTCTTGTTGCGGTTCCCCCAACAAACATGCATTTTCAGTGTTTGAGTCAGAATATGGTCAGGGGTCTCCTACCAATGCCTGCTCATCAGGAGTTACATCAGGCATGCCCTCCCCACTCACCATCCTCTACCCTTCTTTTATTTCTTCTTCAGATCACAGGAAAGGCATCCCCTCCCGGTCTCCTTAGCTGCCACCTCCCATCCTTTAACCTGGAATCTGTGTACTCTGATGACTGGAGGGCAGGGTCAAGTTTGATTCCACTCTACAGCGACACGGGGTAGGCAGTCTGATTCTCCCCACAAGCATGAACCAATCCAAACACATCGACTGATCCTTACTTTGCCAAGAACTATGCTAGGCACCTTTCGGTACAAGGCCCTGTTTACATCCTGACTTGCCCAGATAAGGTGCCTTGTCATCCCCTACCTGGTAAACAAGGGCACCAAGACCGGAGGAGGTAATGGTCCTTCAAAGGTGCATAAGCAAAATGGGGTGGAGTTTGCATGGGAAGCCAAGGCCTCAGATTTGTAGGGACGGGTTCAGATATGCTTGTTGATAAATTAGAAACAATGTTGGCACTAAAGGAGCTTCAGCTCTTTCTCAGATCAAGCCCACTAAATGCCGGTGAGGAGACTGAGGCCCAGAAAAGGATGCAACTCCTGGAAACTCCCTGCTGAGCCGAGACTATGGCTTGGGTCTGGACTTGCAATCTGAGTCTCTGAGGTGTGTGTGTATGAGACAGAGATGGAGACAGACAGAAAGACTCTGACTTCAGGGCACCCTCTTCCTACCCTACAGCCCTCCTAGAAGTCTGTGGAATAAGATCAGGAGGCATTTAGCTGACCGGTGGGAGGCAGGGATGGGGTTGCCTGGAGCTTCCAGAAACAAAGTGTGGTTTCTCCAGAGCTGCTTTAGTATCCTCTGGGAGCTTGTTAGAAATGCAGGTTTGGGGGGCCCCAATTCAGATCTCTTGAATCAGAATCTACATTTTAACAAGATCCCCAGGTGCTGTATATGCACAATAAAATTTGAGAAGTTCTTCCCTGGACACCCTGTTTTCAGAGAAAGCACAATGTTTTTATTGATTGTTGTGTTTGGGTTAGTTTCAGGAGGTTAATGAAGAAAATGTATGTGTGTCAGGGGAGGGCAGGGCTAATGCTCCCCAAACTGTCCTCTGGTACCCTCCTGGTACCTTCCAACATAACCAAAAATTGGGAGGAACTGGAAGTTTCTGTGGGGAACCAGTGAGAAGCTGACATTCCTGTCGATGGCACTGGGTTTGGGTGGGGTGGGGAGAGTGGAGGAAGATGCCGTAGGATTTTTCCCATGTGACATCTTTAATTGAGGCTGATCTCACTGCAGTGCCTGCATCTACTGCTTGTTTAAAAATATTTTTTTTTTCATGCCAGCAAATCTGGTTCTGCTTAAAATGACAGCCACCCATGGCCAAGATAATGACATCCCCCCCCCATACTTGAGCACACATTCCCTACTCTGACAAGAAGGACTTCCCCATCCAGGCCTCCTCTCCTGTCCCTGATATCCTTTCTCAGCTGGAAGTTCACCCCAGGACAGTCAGGGTTAGGGGGTTTGCAGCCTCTCAGCCTCTACTGGAAAGGAATGACCCACAGGAGCGCCCCCAAGCCAGAATGCCCAAGCAAGGACAGAAGCCCGGAAGTCAGTTCCAGTTACAGGCTGGGCGGATCCCAACAGAGACGTGGGAGCACCCACGCAGGAAGCCAGTGCCCAGACTTGACCACACTGCAGTGAGCATCAAGGGGCAGAGTCACCGAATTCTAATGCCTCAAGTGGGCCCCCTGGCCTTCCCAGGTACATACTCCAGGTGCCAATTCAACCCAAGTCAATGTGGCCAAACCCTCAGAGGACTGAGACTTATTTCCCAAGGAAACCCCACCCTTCCCAAAGAGGCCACCATGGAGCCGCCCTTTCACCTCTAGCAAAACATCAAAAACAGCGACTTTATCAAAAAGCAAAGAAATACAAACTTCCTCTGGCAGAAGGAAACCAGCTGGGACCTGCGATGACAAAACAGCTCTGAAGGCAGCCCGATGGGCCTCTCCTTGGGGGCTATTGTGTGGTCCTCAGCAAAGTTGTATTTTTCCCTCCAAATTTTAAAACTTCTACTTGCGTATTTAACATTCGTTCATCCCAATACTTAAAATCATTTGCACACCTGCACACACACACACACACACACGCACACACACACACGAGATGGCACTCTTATTAAACTGGATTGATTGTACAGCCTGCAGGACAACTTGGACGGTTACCACCACCCAGCCAGGGCGGCTTCCTGGATCCCAGCTGGCCAGACTCAGCCGCCTGCCTGCAGAAGAAAGTGATGGAGACAAGAGTAATGAATTTTATGCAGTTGGATCAAACTGGGGAGAAGCAGCTGGATGGCTTCTTTGGGGTCCCCCAGAAGCCATGGCAATTGATAGAACAAAGCCTGGTGATGTGAGTGCGTAGCTAGTCTGTGCTAGCCGAGGAGGCCTCACTTCTTGGCACTGGGACAGGCCAGGGGTGGTTTATACTCTCGGCGTGAGGGAGTTGGAGCTCTGGGTTTCGGAAACAGCTTGGATTTCACCCCGGAGCTCACCAGCATCCCGGCCAGAGCTGCTTCCTTCACCAACATGGAAGTTCCTTTTCCTTCTCTGCCACGCAGGAGGCGGGCAGATGGGAGAAGCAGGCACGGCCTTCCTTTTCACAAGTTCTTGATTCTTTGATGTGAAAAGGGGCTGCTGAGTCATTTAAAGTGGACTGGATCCAACCTCTCTGCATCTTACAAAATGACAGCCACCCATGGGGCCAAGATAATGACATCCCTTCCCCCTCAGACTTGAGCACACATTCCCTACTCTGAAAAGATAAGTGAGATAAGGAGGCTCCCACGTCCAGTAGCTTTTAGCCCTCCTTCCCTCAGTGGCCAGCTCTGCGGTGTGCACCGTGCATCTAGCCCTCTTTTGGATTGGTCTGCTTGCTTCTTCCATTCCGTTGTTTCTCTGGAAGGCAGTGGGTTTTTCTCCTGTGTGGCTGTGTTCTTCGGTTTCACCTTATCAAGTTTCCTGTCTCCGCCATATGCTGCCAGGGAAGCAGAGCAAGGCACAGTGAGGCTCTTTAGCCGTCTGAGCTGGGATTTTGCAGTTGTAAAAAGAGAATCACATCTCCCCTAGGACTGGCTAGACAACTGCATCACACATGGGACCTGACCCAGGGGAGGCATGCCAGAATTATTAATGGAACCCTTCCCCCACACCGTGGATGTATGCAAACAAGATCCCAGTCAGAGCTCTGTGATCAGCTAAGCCCAGTCCAGCTTTTGCCATTAGTCTGGCTCCCATCCCCTTTAGGATCTGATCGGGACATGACGATTTGAGCCTCTGCCCTCTCCAGGATACCCTGGGCCTTTGCTAGGCTTGTCCGAGAGCCACAGAGCTGTCAAGTCACGAATCAACAAATCCAACATCCTTGTTTACAACAAACATTTTTTTTCTGCTACCGGGATTGAACCCAGGGCACTCTACCCCAGAGCTACCCCCCACTATTCACATTTGATTCTGAAACAAGATCGTGCTAATTTGCCCAACATGACCAGGAAGTTGAGATCCTCTCGCCTCAGCCTCCTGAGTAGCTGGAGTTACAGGCATGCACCACTGCTTCAGGCTGATTCCCTTTCATTGTTCTAAAATCAAATTCCTATAACTACAGAGGAGAAAATACCTTCTTTCTATCTTCTAAAGGTTCGATAATTTGTCTATGAATAAACTGGCAGATTAATAGGAGGGGAAGCATGTTGGTTATGTGCTTAGACACAGAAGCCCCACAAAATTATGAGGCTCAAGGAGAGCCACATGGTTGAAGTTTATATAGCGTCCTGAGTTACAGAAAGTAAGAGGGGCTTGGGGCTTCTGCGGGGAATGGGGGGGGGGACACAAGGTATGGGGACATCTATGGTAAATAAAGCTTGTCTTAGTATACAGATAAATATATCTTTCTCAGGTAGTAAAGGTGGCCTAACAACTCTCAGAAGTATAGGTGCCTGTGCCAGGCACAGTGGCACATGTCTGTCATTCCAGTGTCTCGGGAGACTGAGGCAGGAGGATTGCAAGCACGAGGCCAGCCTCAGCAAATTAACTGGTGATGTAGCTCAGTGCTAAAGCACCCCCGGGTTCAATCCCTAGTACCACCCCCCTCAAAAAAAAGTACAAGTGCTAGCCTGTGACAGAGTTGGTGGTGTCACCTCCAGTGTCTTCTCCTGTGACACAATTAGTTCTTTTTCCCTGGTTGATGAGATTGCTGAGGGGGGTGCATAGCAATTGAGTTACTTGTAGTAGGATCTGTCAAGTGCATAAGGGAAATTTGGAGAAAGTCTCTTTTTATACTTCAGAGGAGAAGGAAGGGCAAGAGAGGAGGGCAGGAGAAGGTCAGAGAGACCTTGGTCCTTTGGTTCAAATACCAGAGCATTAAGAACTAGATCAGAATGTCATACAGCATGCACAATCACCATGAATGGGAAGTTGACAAAGCAGATCAGGAAAGAGGAGGCGTCTCGGTGACTCAATTACCATGTGAGCATTTTTGCCACAAGTGATGTTATTGTCCAGCACTATGGTTGAGCTGATGAAGTTCTAAACACAATGAAGAATAGTGTACATGCAACTTTTCACGTGGTAATTGTGCTCTAGAAAGTGCCTGGAATAAAATTGTGCTACCACTTAGGAAAGCAGTATGGAGATTCCTTACAAAACCTGGAATGAAACCACCATTTGACTCAGCTATCTCACTCCCCAGTCTATACTCAAAGGACTTAAAATCAGCATGCTACAGTGATGTAGCCACCTCAATGTCTATAGAAGCTCAATTCACAATAGCTAAACTATGGAACCAACCTAGGTGCCCTTCAAATAGATGACTGGATAAAGAAACTGTGGTATATATACACAATGGAATATTACTCAGCCTTAAAGAAGAATGCAATTATGGCATTTATGGGTAAATAGACGGAGTTGGAGAATACCATGCTAAGCAAAATAAGCCAATCTCTAAAAACCAAAGGCCAAGAGTTTTCTCTGATAAGAGGATGCTGATCCATAATGGGACAGGGGGGCAAGGGAAGAATAGAAGAACTTTGGATTGAGCAGTGGGGAGGGTGGGGAGGTAGATGGTGGAATGAGATGGACATTATTACCCCTATGTATGGATGATTGCATGAATGGTGGGACTCTACATCATGTACAACCAGGGAAATGAAAAGTTGTGTTCCATCTGTATAAAAACTAAAATGAATTAATTAAAAAAAACAAAACTGTAGTTTACAAAAACAGAACTGCACTTTTTGTATGTAAAGTCAAGATTTTGGCTCCTGTGCCTACGAACTGGCTTTTCATGCAGGTGAGTGCTCTGGCAGGATGGAAGAGGTACAGGTCTCCAGACAGTTTTTCATTGTGCGGAGCTGTGTCCCAGCACCGAGGGCCAGAGGGTTCACATCCTCGAGACCACCAGACGTTTTTTTCATTTCCAGGATGCTCTCTGGGAGCCAGACGGCCCCGCTGAGGACGCCATTGCAAGCGGACGTCAGGAATATACTCCGGCTGGATATTCATCAAGCCAAAAAGGACCGAAGCAACCTCCAGGCCTGTGTTTGTTGTCTAGCACTGAATACCAGAGATTTTCCAAATTCCCATGTTGGAGCTCTCTGGCGGACTGAGGGAATCATGGGGCCTAGACATCTGTGTATAGTGCACTCCTGGAAAACAGCTGTTGATTCTAATTTCATCTATTTCTAGGCTTTAGTCCTGCAACTGGAAGAGACTGAACCTAGATCTCCCGGTATTCCAGCTCCAAAAGCCCACACTCAGAAAATGTAGTGAAACTTACGGTTTCTTGCAGTGACTTTGAGACTCCTATGCTGTATGGCTTTGGGTGCCCTGCTTACTATCTCTGAACTACAATTTTGTCATCTCAAAGTTTGGAAGAGAGAGGAAACTCCTGTCCACCTCTATCAGTCTAGAATTCTCTGGGACCCACTGGGTTCTGCTTCTCAGAAGCCCCTGTTTGGTAACTTTACCTCTCTCTCTCTGCAGTTTCTCAGGAAGGGCCATCTGTCACAAGGTTATTTGGTTGGGGAGGGTGTCTGTCCTGTTCCTGCTGTGAGGATGAGCGGTATTGCCAGAATGCCCTGGGAGGCCAGGCGGGCTCTCTGCTTTGTTGACACAGATGGGACCTAGTGAAGAGGCCCAAGGTAAAATAAGTCCTGGGTAAACAGAGGATCAATGGGGTAATTACCAGCCTTGGAGCATGGTTTCTCCTTGCCTGGCCCTGCAGAACCCGTTCCCAGGGCTGACTCAGAGGGCCTGGCCTTCAGGAGGCTGGGCAGCACCTACAGCCCCAGCTCAGAGGTCAGGGAAGGGAGTGGGGAGGCCCCCTCCACAGAGGATGAGAAGACGTTTATGTCTTTAAAAACTGAATAAAAGGAATTTTCTGTAGTAGGTTTGAAACTCTAAGGGCAGAGTTCTCCTCCTTGCTCAGGGGGGTTGACCTAGGCAGAGGGATGCAGGAGGGTCTGAGCGGGGGAGTGCAGGCAAGCAGGAGTTAACCAGGCAGAGAGTGGTAGGGATCAGGTTCATCCGATCAAAGGTACCTGCCCAGCCAACAGTGGGGGCAGGGAGGCCAGTGGGGGCAGGGAGGCCAGTGCAGCCAGGGACGTGGCAAATGCACTGACTTCAGTGGCCCAGCAGATAATACACTTGCCATTTGGGAATAGAGATCTTGGGCACCTTAATTCATTCATTCACTCATTCAGCTATTAAATGCGAGGTTGCCATATTAAATGCTAGGGCATGGGATGATCACTAAGCAAATCAAAGCACCCTGCCCCACGCAGCTGACACCCCATGGAAGGAGACTGATAAATAATCATAATAAATAAGTCAACTCTAGGGCCAGTGAGCAGGTCCTGAGGACCATAGGAAAGAAGCCAAGCGGAGCACAAGGCACGGGGGGGTGCTCCGGCTGGACGTCATGGGTGCTGCAGATTTAAATACAGTGGTAGAGGAGGCCCAACCTTCAATTTTCCAAGACAAAAATCGTTGAAGGGTGTTAAATTCTCCTAATTTTAAAAATTTATTTTATTTTTGGAAGTGGGTGGGTCAAACCCAGAGTTTCCCGTGTGTTAGGCAAATACTCTGAGCTCCACCCCAAGTCCTCTCTCGGTTTTAATATTGTGATGTCCTGGGAGCCTAGGAGAGCCCGGGAGGATTCTCATTCTCTTCTCTTTGTGGGGCCTACTTGGTGGGTTTTTTGTTTGGTTGGTTTTGTTTGGTTTTGGTACTAGGGATTGAACCCAGGGCCTTGTGCATGTGAGACAAGCACTCTACCAGCTGAGCTGTGTCCCCACCCCATAGTTGGGTTCTTTATGTTAAACAATGGAAGCAGTTTCAGTACTTCAAGGGCTGTCCCTGAGGAGGACTTCCTTTTTTCCATCTGCCCCAGCTGCTCAGAGCGCCTGTATTTTGGTGGCAGATGCAGAGAGGTTTCCTGCAGCCCTCTGCTCGCCCAAGCTTTGTTGGGAAGACAGGACTGTTGCTTCCATGGGGAATGATGTCCCCGTAGCAGAAGAAAGATGTACAGTGCTGCCATCCACAGCACCTCCTTCATGTCCTCTGAGCACTGGGGCGGACGGAAGAGTGCTTGATTCTCAGTTAGCAACAGGAAACTGCCCGTCAGCACAATTTCTGGACAAAAAGAGCACAGGATTTTGACCATATTGTTTTCTTGTTGCAATATGCAGAGTTTATCTTGTGACCATGATGTTATTGAATGAATCACTTCTGTTTGTTAATCCTGTCTTTTGTTTATCCCCAAAATGGAGGTTTGGGGGTAGGGGTGGGGGAGTCTCTCATTGATTGTCCAAAGAGATCCAAAAGGTTATAAGGCAGAGCTTCACCAAGGAATTTCCAGAACTTTGGGCATCTCCTTTGATTGTTTTGAAGTTTTGTTTTTGTATTTTAAATTGCAACATACACATGTGCAGACGTGTCTGCACAACACTCCCAAGGGTAGAGTTATATGAATATTCACTGAGCGAACACCATCTTCAGCCCCACCCAGATCTAGAAGCACCATCCCCGAGTGCCATGAAAGGAAAAACAAGAAACATCACCAGTTCAATTTTTTTTCAATAGATGCAACTGAGGCGGGGGTGGGCAGCAAGCCTCCTGTCAGGGTCCCACAGGACACAGTGTTTTGATCTTCAGCCAAAGAGCCACAAGTAACCATTGGGATCATTTGCAACAAGGGGCTACAGTATCACATATGTGTTTTAAAAGGGTCCCTCTGCACAGTTTGGAGAGTGGCTGGGAGAGGATCCACATGAGAAGACCAGTGAAGAGGCTTTTTGCATTTGCCCAGGAAAAGAAAGAAAGTAGCTGGGTCCTGGCAGAGAGTGGCAGGGATCAGGTTCCAACGAATCCAACTGTACCAGCTTAGAAGATGAAACCCTGGAAAGTGAGACAACAGATTAAGACAATACTCCCAAGCCACGGGTCACCCTGTGCCTAAAAAGCAGGCTCCCATCCGTGCCCTCCAGCCAAGAATAGGGGGTGAGGCAGGAGTCACACATGTGGCTCTAGGTAAAGGAGCCCACTCACCTTGTGGCTCTGCCTTTAACATGGTGCAGTAGAATTGGGGTGTCTCTTCCTCAACCATAAGACTCTTTCTGACTCATGGTTTCCCATAAAGTAGAGCTGTTTGCAACAGTAACGAATAGTGCTGTGCTATGCCCATCCACCTTGAGTGTGATGATTCAAATTATAATCCCCAACAGTTCCTGTGTTGAACTCCTAAACCCCCGTTTCCCAGAACGTGATTGCATTTGGAAATAGATCATTGCAGATGTAATTAGTCAGGATGTGGTCCTGGAACAGGATGGGCCCCTAACCCAACATGGCTGGTGCCCTAATCAAGAGGAGAAATTAGGACAGTCCTGCAGCTGGGAGGCAGAGATGGGGTGATGGTTTTAGAAGGCAGAGCACGCGGGGTTGCTGGCAGACCCCGCAGCGAGGGCGGAGATGTGGGTGTGCCCTTCTCACAGCCCTCAGGAAGAACCCACCTTGCGAACACTGTCTCAGACTTCCAGGCTCCAGAAGGGAGAGGCAGTCAATTTCTGTTGTTCACAGTTGATAGCACTTTATATCAACAAATGTACCTAGGTGTACAAACTTATCTGCCACGGTTTGAGTGTGTCCTCAAAATTCATGTGTTGGAAATTGGATCCCCCGTGCAGCTGTGTTGGGAGGTGGAGCCTTAGAGGGGACCAGTAGGGCACCAGGGCTCTGCTTCACACGTGGATTAATGATGCCGTTATCATCATTGCAGAAGTGGAGTCTGGACGAAAGGACGAGTTTGGTCCCCTCTTGTCCTCTCTTGCCCCCTTGCCCTTCCACTGTGGGAGGACACAGTAAATTGCAAATTGCCACTGCAAGTTGGTGCAACCACTCTGGAAAGGAGTATGGAGATTCCTCAGAAAACTTGGAATGGAACCACCCTTTGACCCAGTTGCCCCACTCCTTGCTGTATACCCAAAGAACTTAAAATCAGCATACCATAGTGACAGGGCCACATCAATGTTTATTGCAGCTCAATTCACAATAGCTAAGCTATGGAACCAACCCAGATGCCCTACAAGATGAATGGATGAAGAAATTGTGGCATATATACACAATGGAATATTACTCAGCCTTAAGGAAGAATGAAATCATGGCATTTGCTGGTAAATGAGTGGAACTGGAGACTATCATGTTAAGTGAAATAAGCTAATGCCCAAACACCAAGGCAGAATGTTCTCTCTGATATGTGGGTGCTAACACACAATAATGGAGGAGAAAGTAATAATAGAAGTTCATTGGATTAGACAAAGGAGAATGAAGGGAAGGGAGGGGGATGGGAATGAGAAAGATAGTAGAATGAATCGGACAATGTTCACACATGAATACACGAAAAGTGTAACTCCACACCATGTACACCCACAAGAATGGGACTCTAATTAGAATAAGTTATACTCCATGTATGTATAATATGTCAAACCCACTCAACAGTCATATACATCTGCAAGGAACAAATTAAAATTAAATAAATAAGAACGACTCTGCCAGATGCCTGTCCCCAATCTTGGACTTTTTAGCTTCCAGAATCATCAGCCAATAAATTTTTGGTCATTATACATTACCCAGTCTGTGATATTCTATTAAAGCAGCACAAAAGGGACTAATGACACAGCTCCGGCCCTTAGTGCTGGCCGAGGAGACTGGAAAGGGCAGGGCGACATGGCCATTCTCAGTAGAGAGTAGCTCAGGTCCCTTCTGAGCCTCATGTGGGGCAGTGGCTGGGCTGGGAAGCGCCCAGAGCCCTGCTGCAGCCACCCTCTACCTCCCCACCCCCCTACCCCCAGCTTTCTGGGAGAGGGAGAAGCAGCCTGAAGCTAGTCCTTGGGGATTCTGTGACTTTCAGCTCTGGGTGCAACCCAATGCCTGCCACCTAGGGGCAGGTGTTGCAGGGGGTACTGGGAGGAAACCACTAGACACAGTTCAGATGTCCACTCTAACTATCTACTATCCATTTAATCAAATATTTCAAATGTTTAAACCATTTCTACTGGCCGTCCATCCAAACAGCCAGCTCCATGTCCCTGTAATCACATCATTATCTTGAAGTCCATTAAACTCATTTCACGGAACATTCTCACAAGTCCCTTCAATACACAAATCATACCAGTCCTTTGTTTTAATTAATTATTTATTTTTTGAGACAGGGTCTTCTTATGTCTCTGTGTTGCCCAGATTGGCCTTGAACTTGCAATTCCCCTTCCTTAGCCTTCTGAGTAGCTGAGATGACAGGTGTGTGACAATGCCTAACATTCCTTTAAAACAATTTTTTATAGCTAGTAGGCCTACTTCTGACCCCAGCTGCCCTCTTTACAAAGTTTCTAGCTGGGAGCAGAAGGCCCTTTAGATATTATCCAGTGTTGTCTCCAGACTCAAACTTACAACGGTAAAAACGAATCAGAACCTAAGGTCTGTTGGCAGAGCGTAATGGTTTAGATGTGAGGTGTCCCCCAAAAGTTCATATGTGAGACTTTGCAAGAAAGTGCAGAGGAGAAATGACTGGGTGTCAAGAGCCTTCACCCAACAGTGAATGAATGCCTGATGGGATTAACTGAGTGGTGACTGAAGGTGGATGGGGTGTGACTGGAGGTGGTGGGCACTGGGGACATACCTTTGGGGTACCTATTTTGTATCTGGAGAATGGAGTCTCTCTCTGCTTCCTGATCCTCACGTGAGCTGCTTCCCTCTGCCACACTCTTCTGCCATGATGTCCTGCCTCACCTCGAGCCCGAGGAATGGAGCCAGCTCTCTATGGACTGAGACCTCTGAAACCATGAGCCCCCAAATAACCTTTTCCTGCTCTAAAATTGTTCTTGTCAGGTCTTTTAGTCACAGCAATCCAAAAGCTGACTAAAACACAGAGAATCAGTTACAGCACGTGCATCAACAAGGGTCAGCAGAGCTCGCCTGGGCTCACCCCAAGCCATGTGGAAAGCACCTACCTGTAAGCTGTCCTTAAGCAGCAACTCATAGCCGTGATCATCTGTCAGTGGACGGTGGAGATCCCTGTGAATCGGGTCACATTGAAGGGAAGGACTCCATACAAAGCCCAGTTAATAAAGTGTTTTTATTGAACTTGGTACACACACAAGGCCCCTTATGATCCGCCTCTGCCTCTCTCTACCTTCTTCTCTTCCGTTCCCACCTCACCCTTACACTTTGTGACCCAACCAAATTTATAGTGACCCTACAATTTTTCATCCAGTCTGAGAACTTTTGAGACTGAAGACAGATCCTTAAGTTTTCTGGGACAACAGTCATGAATCAGACTACTCTGAGAAACCTTGGAAATCTGGTGTCTCTAGCCATGTGGAACTACTTAGAATTCCCATAATATGCCACAGGCTTTTACAATCCCATATTTTTGCACATGCTATTCTCTTTTCTTGGCTTATCCACCCCCTTTCTGGTCTACTTGTAGTAAGTTCTGTAGCCCACTCCTCGGTGGAGCCTCTCTAAGGCTCCTAGAGGGGGCTTAGACTCTCTTTTCCTATTTTCCTACCACTTAATCACTGTCTATCTTAGTTTCTTTGATTCCCCAGAAGGCCAGTAACTACTAACTCAGGTATTATATTTTTTCACCTTTGTACTCTCTAACCTATTCTGGTTGTAGATGCTCAACAAATACATGTCTAATAAATGATTTTGTGATTATCCTGGAGAAGAGGTGGGTGAGGAAACTAACTTCCAACATCAGGAGTGTTTTCATCTCAGTGAAGGCCTCTATTTGATTTGTGTGGCCATAAAGACTAAAACAAGAATAGCCACTGAAGGTCCCAAGGAAATACATTTCACCTCAATATTAAGAACTTTCCAGTGAATAAAACTATACAGAAAATGAAGAGAAATCCTTGGGCAGATCAGAGCTCTGTCACAAGAGGTGATGGATTGGTAAATGTAGCAAACACTTGGTAAGAATGGAGCCAGGGTTTGAGGATGCAGGAGACAAATAGTTTTGGGTAAATACCTAAGACTCTAGGATTGATTGATTCATCACTTCAGTCATTCACTTTTTCCTTATTCAGCGAATACTGGGCACCAGGCACTGTACCAGGAACTTGATGAGTTAGTGCAAAACAAACACACCCATGAAACCACCACACATATCAAGGTCCTACGCTTGGTGATAAACCAGAAAATATGGCCTCTGACCTCTGGAAGCTCACAGGCCTGCAGAAGAGATATATATGATTATAAGAATCAACAGGCAGTGCGAAGGCAGAAGGAGGAATGGAGGGAGAAGAGACTTAAGTTGGAAAGCGATACATGTTAAGAAGCTCATTTGGTTCCTGACCTGGGACTTTCTGGAGAGCTCAGGGTTTGTCTCTGCTCTGCCTGCTCTTCCAGTCCAGTGACCTTCCTAAGTGGCTGGATTAGAGCAGTCTGCCCCTGTCCTCAGATGACAGGTAACCAGGCAACTTGGTCATCCCAGGGGAGACAGGGGGTTGAGCTGTGTGGGGTCTTTAGCCAGGGCTCCTTCTTTCCTCCCTCCTTCTCTGAAAGTCTGGCAGACTTGCCCTACTCGTCACGCAGACCTCGGGACAATAAAGGCACAGGAAATGCCATGGTAGGTGCACCTCAAGAGCCTGGCAAAGATTCAACCTCAGAGCAGCCAGCCCTCATCAGAGCACCCATCGGAACCGGTTGCAACCCACAGGGAGGAGGAAAGACATCAAGATGAGCCGGGAGTATATGCTCACAGGATTTACTCCTCCACACTGCAGGGAATAACATCAAAATACAAGAGCCACTCGGGAAACCCTTGTTCCATTTCTGGGAACAGTAATCAAAAACAAATACCTTACATTGTGCCTTTACTGTGGCCCAGGCTCTGTGCTAGGTGATCAGATAGGCACTAGCTTTGCTGTTGTTGTTGTTCTTTTTAGACACACATGACAGACACTACAGTGTATTTTGACATATTATACATACACGGGGTATGACTTATTCTAACTAGGGTCCCATTCTTGTGGTTATATGCGATGTGGAGTTTTACTGGTCGTGCATTCATATATGAACATAGGAAAGTTATATCTGATTCATTCTGCTGTCTTTCCTACTCCCTTCCCCTTTCTTCCCTAGACATTAATTTATTTAATCATCAAAAATCCCCATGGTTGTAGGTAAATCAAAATTTACCTACAGTCACATAGCTGGAGAATGGATGCCTGTGTCTCTCTGGAATCTGTGTTTTTGGGGCTCTGTAGTGTGGAAATTTTCATGGGGTTAAATGAGAGCCCAATAAAACACACTGAGTTGATGTGAGATCTCCTCTCTGAGCTCCAAAGCTAAGTTCATCCCCACTGGAGTAGCAGTTTAGCAGGAGAAGCATCTGGAATATGAATTTATAGCATCAGGAAACCAGAAAAAATTATTACTCATATTACAAGAGGATAATCTCTCTAGTACATAAATCCATCTGTCCATGTAAGAAGACTAATGAACTAACAGGTAACAAAAACTATACAAATGGCACTTACACATATGAAAAGATGATTAATTTCACTCATCAAAGAAATGCAAATTAAAGCCATACTGATGTAGCATTTGTCTCCAAAAAGTTTGGCCAATAAGTTTCTCCAATAACTATGGCCCTAAAGATATAATATATTTGAAAAGAAGGTAACTAAAAACAATGAGTTAAATATCCATCTCAAGAAGCTATGAAAAGAACAGCAAACTAAATCCAAGGAGAGTAGAAAAATGATAATAATTAAGAGGACAAACGGAGCAAAACATTGCTTCTTTGAAAAAATGATTAATAAAAAATAATAACCCCTTGCAGGATTAAAAAACGAAAGGAGGGGGGAGGAGACAAATTCAGTCCAACATCGGGCATGAAAAGAAACATTATTATTATAATTCCTAGAAACATTACAAATATAGTCTATGCAACAAATTTGAAAATATACTTGATATGGAAAAATCCTAGAAAAAAACATAATATATACAATATCTTTATTTTATTTATTTTTATGTGGCACTAAGAATTGAACCCAGCACCTCGCATGTGCTAGGCAAGCGCTCTACTGCTGAGCCCCAGCCCCAGTCCCCAAACCATAATATATACAAATACTGAAATAACAGGGATGTTAGAATTATCTGACACATATGTCATAGCAGCTATGTTTTTTTTTTTTAAAGAAAAATTTCAATGAGCACTTGGGAACACAAATGAAAGAAAAAAAAGGAAAATCTCAACAAAGAAATAGAAGATACAGTCATCACAGTGTTGCACACCTGGAATCCAGGTGACTTAGGAGGCTGAAGCAGAAGAGTCACAAGTTCGAGGCCAGACTCAGCAACTTAATGAGACCCTGTCTCAAAATAAAATTTTAAAAGGGCTGAGGATGTATGTAGTTAATGGTAAAGCACTTCTAGACTCAATCCCCAGTAAAACACACACACACACACACACACACACCAAAAATAGAAAAAAGAAAAAGAAAGAAAGAAAGGGGGAAAAAAGGAGGAGGGGGAGGGGAAGAAGAAAAAGAAGGGGGAGGAAAAAAGGAAATAAAGAAAGAAATAGAAGAGATAAAGGAATGAATTTGAAATTTTAGGACTGAAAAATACAATAACTGAAGTAAAAAAATCTCTATACATGGGCTCAACCAAAGAAGAATGGAAGAGGCAGAGGAAGAAATTAGTGAACTGGAAAACAGAACAATAGTAAATACTCAGTCTGAAAAACAGAGACTTAGAGCAAAAAGAAAAAAGATGAACAGAGCCTTGGTGATTTCTAACATTTGTGTCATCAGAAATGTCCCAGAAGAATAAGAGAAACAGACCACGCTGATAAAGTACTTAAAAGTAAAGGCTGAAAACTCTCACAATTTGAGAAAAGACATAAACCTAAAGATTTAAGAAGACGAGCAAACCAAACAGAATAAATCCAAAGAAATACACATCAAGATGCATCATTATTAGCTTTGGCCGGGACAGCATCTTCCAATAATTCGCCAAAATGACGAACACAAAGGGAAAGAGGAGAGGAACCCGATATACGTTCTCTAGGCCTTTTAGAAAACATGGAGCTGTTCCTTTGGCCACATATATGCAAATCTACAAGAAGGGTGATGTTGTAGACATCAAGGGAATGGGTACTGTTCAAAAAGGAATGCCCCACAAATGTTATCATGGCAAAACTGGGAGAGTCTACAATGGTACCCAGCATGCTGTTGGCACTGTTGTGAATAAGCAAGTTAAGGGCAAGATCCTTGCCAAGAGAATTAATGTGCGTATTTAGAATATTAAGCATCTAAGAGCCGAGATAGCTTCCTGAAACGTGTGAAGGAAAATGATCAGAAAAAGAAGGAAGCCAAAGAGAAAGGTACCTGGGTTCAGCTGAAGGGCCAGCCTGCCCCACCCAGAAAAGCACATTTTGTGAGAACAAATGGAAAGGAGCCCGAACTGCTGGAACCTATTCCCTATGAATTCATGACATAATAAATGTAAAAAAAAAAATTAAAGGTCTGTGGACTATAAAAATTATTTTCTTAAAAAAAAAGATGCATCATTATTATATGTCTGACAACTAAAGACAAAGGGGAAAAGAAAAGAAAAAAAATTCTTGAAAACAGAGAAGACCTTAACTAAGAGGAGAAAATAAACTAGATTGACAGCATTTTTTTTTTTCAAATAAGAAATCTTGGCAGTTAAAAGGAAGTGGTGGGACATTGTTCAGAACTGTCAACCCAGCATCCTAAACCTAAGTAAAAATATCCAACAAGGCCTAGCACAGTGGCGCATGCCTGGAATCCCAGCAGCTCAGGAGGCTGAGAGGAAGATCATAAGCTCAAAGCCAGTCAGCAGCTTAGTGAGGCCCTAAGCAACTCAGCAAGACCCTGTATCTAAATAAAATATTTTTAAAAAGGGCTGGGGATGCGCCTCAGTGGTTAATCAAGTACCTGTGGGTTCAATCCCTCATATCCTCATATGTATGTATGTATGTATGTCTGAATGAATGAATATATATATATATATATATATATATATATATATACACATATGTATATTGAATATATATATATATATGTATATATATATATATATTCAATAGAAATGAAGGTAAAATCAAGATATTCTCAGGTGAAGGAAAACTAAGAGAATTTGACATCAGTAGACTACTCCATGAATAGGTAAAGGAAATTCTCTTAAGTACAAAGGACACAATAATAGAAGAACATCAAGAAGGAAGAAAGAACTTGGTAACTAAAAGTATGAGATTCCTCAAAAAACTAGGAATGGAACTACCATTTGACCCAGTTATCCCACTCCTCAGTATATAACCAAAGGATTTTAAATCAGCCTACTACAGTGATATAGCCACATTAATGTTTATAGCAGTTCAATTCACAACAGCAAAGTTATGGAGCCAACCTACTTGCCCTTCAAATAGATGAATGGATAAAGAAAATGTGGTATATAATCACAGTGGAATATTACTTAGACCTAAAGAATGGCTTTATGATATTCACCAGTAAATGGATGGACCTGGAGACTATCACGCTAAGTGAAATAAGCCAATCCCAAACACCAAAGGTCGAATGTTTTCAGGGGAGTGGGAGAGAATGGAAATTCAGTGGATTAGACAAAGGGGAATAAAGGGAAGGGAGGGAAAATAGGAAAAGAAAAGAAAGTGGAATTAATTGGACATAAATTTCTTATGGGTATATGTGAATACATCACAGTGAATCTCACCATAGTGTACATCTACAAGACTGGGGTCCTAATTAGTATAAGATATATTCCATAATACATAATAATTACATCAAGATGGACGAATGTATAACTAAAAATAACCAAAAAAAAAAAAACCCATAGGCTTTCCTTCTCTTGATGTTTTAAAATTACTGCTGTGCTAATACGGCTCTAAATAAATATGAAATATATGAAATATGAAATATTTAAGACAATTATAAACAGGGAAGGCTAAAGAGACATAAAGGGAAGTAAGCCTCTATACTTCACCTGAACTGGTAAAGCAAGAGTGCTAATGGTCTGTGATAAATTATATGCATATAATATAATACCTAATGCAATCACCAGTAACTACACAAAGAGATATGCTCAAAAACACTATAGATAAATCAAAATATGATTCTTCAAAAGTCCAAATAATCCACAGGAAAGCAGGGAAAATAAAACAAAAAAAATTGGTTAAGTGAATCTAAAAACCTTATATACACTGTCTATAAGAAACTCATTTAATATTATCAATATAGATGCCCTTCAATAGATGAATGGGTAAAGAAAATATGGTATATATACACAATGGAATATTTCTCAGCATTAAAAGAGAATAAAATTATGGCATTTGCAGGTAAATGGATGGAGTTGGGGAATATCATATAAGCAAAGTATGCCAATCCCCCCAAACCAAAGGCTGAATATTCTCTCTGATAAGTGGATGCTAATCTATAATGCAGGGGATGGGGCATGAGAAAAATGGAGGAACTTTGGGCAAAGGAGAGGAAGGGGAGAAGAGGGGGTATGGGGCAGGAAAGATGGTGGAATGAGATGGACATCATTACCCTAGGTATATGTATGACTGCACATATGATGTGACACTACATCATGTACAGCCAGAGAAATGAAAAGTTGTGCTGCAATTGTGTACAATGAATCAAAATGCATTCTGCTGTCATATATACCTAATTAAAATTGATTAATTCATTAATTAAAAAATAAAAGAACGTTGAAGAAAAAATATAGATAGGTTGAAAGTAAAATGATGGAACAAGATGAATCATGCAAACATTAATAAAGGAAAATAGGAATGGCAATGTTAATATCAGATAAAGTAAACTTCAGAGCAAAGAAAATCAGAGGGGAAATCATATAATGATGAGTGCCAACCCACTAAAAAGACAAAAAATTTCTAAATGTGTAGGCACCAAAAAAGAGTCATAAAAGAAAAAAATGATAAAAATGAAAAGAGAACTAAGTAGACTTTTCAAAATTACAGTTGGAAGTTCCTAACGTCTCTCAATACTTGATAGAACCAGCCAGAAAATCAGCAAGGGTGTAGAAGAACCCAATAACATGACCAGTCAACATATCTAATCAGCATTATAGAAAACTTTACCCAGAAACAGCGTAATACACATTCTTTCAAGAATATGTAGAATATTCTATAGAATGTATATTAATATAGACCATATCCTGAGCCATTAAACAAACCTCAACAAATTTAAAAAAATTAAAATAATTCAAATTCTAGTGGAATTGAACTAGAAACCAATAGTAGGATGATAACAGGGTAATCTCCAAATATTTGAAAGTTAAATAATAGACTGCTAAACAACCCATGGATCAAAGAGGAAGTTTCAAAGGAATTTAAAATATACATTGAACTGAATGAAAAATGAAGATAGCACATATCCAAATTTGTGACACATTACTAAAGCAGGGTCAGGAGGGAATTTTAGAGTGTTAAATGCATACATTAGAAAAGAGAAAAAGTGTAACTCCTTTATCCTACATGAAAAAATTTGATGATTTAGGAGTAATGGACCATGTCCTTGAAAAACACAAACTATTACAACTCACTCGATATGAAGTAGATCATTAGAATAGTAATATAACAAGCAAATGAATTTATAATTTTAACATTTCCCTCAAATAAATCTCCAGACCCAGATGGTTTCGCAGAAGAAATCTAACAAACGTTTTTAAAGAGGAATTAACACAAATATTGCACAACTTCTTCCAGAAAATAGAAAACTTCTCAATTCATTTTATGAAGCTAGTATTAATCTGATACCAAAATGAGACAAAGTCAGTACCTAAATACAATAATCCTTAAGAAAATATTAGCAAATAGAATTCTGTAAAACATAAAAGATATTATACACCATGACCAGTTGGGATTTATTCCAGGGATACAAGACTGATTCACTATTTGAATATCTGTAATCAATCACAATAATAAGTTAAAGAAGAAAAATCAAATAATCATATAAACTGATGCAGAAAAAGTATTTGACAAAATTTAATAGTCATTCATGACAAAAAAATTCTCAGAAAAATGGAACAAGAAGGGAATTTCCTCAATTTGATACAAAACATCTGCAAAAATCCTAAAATTACCATGATATTTAGTGATTAAGACTTAATGCTTAGCTCCTGAGATTAGGAAGAAGGCAATGATGTCCACTCTCACCACTTATTCAATATAGTATTAGAAGCTGTAGGAGTTCAATAAGGCAAGAAAGGGGAACTAAAAGCATATAGATTAGAAAGAAAGAAATGAAATTATTTCTATTTGCAGATGATATTATTATTTATGTAGAAAATCTCAGTGAATCTACAACCTGTCTCCCAGAATTAATAAATGAGTTCAGCCAGATAATAGGATACAAAACTAATATACAAAAATCAATTGTATTTTCATATACTAACAATGTACACATGGACATTAAAATAAAAATTGAATACCATTTACAATCGTAAAAGTACTTGAAATAGGTAAAAAATCTCACATGGTTTATATTACAAAAACTACACAACATTGACTGAAGAAAGCAAAGAAGATTGAAATAAATAGGGGCTGGGGTATAGTTCAGTGGTAGAGTGCATATTTAGCATAAATGGGGCTGAGTTCAATCCCTAGCACCAATAAATAAATGGCAACATACCATGTTCACAGATTGAAAGTTTCAATATAGTAAAGACTTTAATTCTTCTCAAATAGATGCACAGGATTAACACAATACCTATTAAAATTCCAGCAAAGTCCTGGGCATGGTGGCATATGCTTATAATTCCAAGTACTCAGGAGGCTAAGGCAGGAAGATCACAAGTTCAAGGTCAGCTTGGGCAACTAGAACCCTGTCTCAAAATAAAATAATAAGTAAGGTCCAAGGATAAAGCTTAGTTGGAGAATGCCTCTGGGTTCAATCCCAGCACTGCAAAACAAAAGCAAAATCAAAATCCAGCAAAATTTGTTGTAGATATTGATATAATTACTCTAAAATTTATACAGAAAGGCAAAGGAAATAGAATAGTCAGATAATCTTGAAAAACAAAGATGGAAGTCTTACACCACCAAATATCAAGATGTATTTATAGGTACAGTAATTAAGAGAGTATAGTATTGGCGTAATGACAGGTGAAGTCCAGTCCCACAGATATATGGACCCTTGAATTTTGATGAAGATGGTACTACAGGAAAGCAGGACAATGATAGTGTTTTAAATAATAATGCTGGGTTAAAAAGAACATTTGTGTGGAAAAAATATGAATCTTGACCCCTATTTTACACCATACTCAAAAACCTATTTCCAATTGATCATAGATATAAATTTGAAAGGTCAAACAATGAATCTTCTAGAAAACAATATGGAAACTGTCTTCATAAACTCAAGTAGGCAAAGATCTCTTAAATAGAACACATGACCCATTAACTATTAAGGACAAGGTTAATAAATTGGGCTATACTGAAATTAGGAATTTATCTTTCTCAGGAAATTGCATTAGAGACCAAAGAACAAGTCACAGATGGAGAATACATTAGCAACATAGAGCCAAGGATTCCTCTGATCATCAGTTTCCTCATCTCTAGGATTAAACGAGATAATCCACCTGAAGGCTTAGCACAGTGCTTGGTACAAAGGAAGTGTTCCTCAAAGTTTTACATTGCTCCTCTTACAACTGAGGCATCGAAGCAAAGGACTGTACCCCAAACCCTTCCCAAGTGGACATATCTCTCTCCTGTTCCTGGTGTTCTGCAAAGAAGAACCTCAGAGGGTTCTTCAGCTCTTCCAGGGTTAAAGATGGGTCTTTCGCGCCCCTCCCTCCGCCGCAGCTGCAGCTGGCTTACAGACTCCCTGTTCAGCTCTGAACACGAGGGAAGCCATCAAAGGCGCCCGGGGGAGGATGGGAGTGGGGGCATTGCATTCAGGTGTGTCAGCTCACAAGGTGGAAATTCCCCCAGAGAACTGAAAGCCACAGAGAGGGACTGGTCACAAGGAATAAAGCTTCTTTTCTTTCAAACCCAATATTATTTATCTCGATAGTCACTAGGATACCCAAAAGCAATGCAAGAGGGGGTTTTCCGAATGATTTCTAAAAGGTCACCTCAATCCTGGGCAGACTGGCCCAGGAAGTCAAACCTCAGGGAACATTCTGACCTGGGTGGATAGAGAAGCATTCGGAGCAAGGCCAAGACCAGAGGCCACCCTCGGTAGGTTTGAAGCACCCTCCCTTCCTGGCTGGGAGGAACAGAACTTCAGAAGAGTTTGGGTTTGCCTCCAGTGGCCCATCTTCCTTTCTTGCTTCCCAGGGGTTAGCCAGAGAGTCAGACTCCTCAAGGCGCTGGTCTGAAGCCCCAGGTGCTGAGAACCAAGCCCCTTGAATATTCAGTCCCAGCCCCACCGGTTTTGAGGGCCAGCAGCCTCATTCCTGGGCCAGCACCATCTGCAAACCTTCTGTAGTGTACACAGCCTGTGGCAGCCCGCACGGCCTCTGATCTCATCACAGCCCCGTGGGCCAGGGGTTGCCCTTACCCCCTCACTGAGCTTCAGAAATAAAGTGAATTATCCAAGGTGGTTCTGACTAAATGTTATGGAAAATCCCACTCGGCAAGAGACCAAACACCACTCAGAGGGTTGGAGAAGTCAAGTTTATTTACACCGAGGGACCCAGACGAGCTAGTGCTCTGAAGTTCTGAGTCATGAGCTGGGGTTGCGGGGGCACTCTCTATAGGAAACTTGACATCAGTCCTTAACCATTACAGCTTTGGTGGGTTAGAGTTCTTGACCTTCAGGATCAAGGACCACGTACAGAAATTCTACAGTAAGTAGTTCACAGGCGCAGAACAAAGATGGCAAAGCATTTTTGTTTGTTTTGTTTTGCTTTTTTGGGGGGTGGGGGTTTTCGAGTGTCATCATGAAGTGTCCTTTTCCACCGGCAGCAGCTACTCAAGATGACTTGAGTTTATCTCCCTAAGAGCTCTATTTCTAAGAACTAAGCCTATGCGGTTACAGTTTAGACGGCAGTTAATCGGCATAATGACCTAAAAATTATACTGACCATTAAGTGATGTAGCTACATTTCCAGAAGGTGTACAGAGTATGAGAAGAAACTTCACGGGCATCGGTTGCATCTCTGGCCTTGAAATCCTGTCACAGAGATGTTGAGGTATCCAGGGAAAGTGGTCAGTCTCCTTGAGATAGCTATTTACAACCCAATAGGTAGGGACCCACGGTTGATTAGGCTCTCTGAAGAGAGGCTGGCCTGGGGAAGGGCGAATGAACCCTCTCCCCAGGCATTGATTCTTTATCATAATGTTCTTATGATTTCATTTTATAATCGAGTCTGGTATCTCCGCCACATAAAGACTCACTCTGCTTATATAATCCTGTCTTCATCAAGTTACCATAACAATGATAATGATCATCTTTGGTAGGCATCTCTTATGTACCAGGCTTAATACTAGGTACTTCACTTCCATTAGCTCTTCAGAACAAACCCAGGAGTCGGTGGGGGCCCCGTTTTACAGGCCCCGATGAGCTAACACTAGCCAGAGATCCTAGTCGGTGCCACATGTACTATTCTAAACGCTTTAACGTGTATCGACTCACTTAACAGTTCCAAGAGAGAATAAGTGGGAGTGTCATCTCTATTTCAGAGGCAGGGGAACTGGAGCTCAGAGACATTATGTAAACTGTCTGGGGCCACACAGCTAGGAAGGAGCAGAACGGGAATTTAAGCGGAGTGTTCTCTCCACTGTCCCTCATCTCTGGCGGTACAGGCACCTCACCCAAGGTGACACATCTCAGAGGTGTAGAACTCTGATGGAACCTTAGCCTAGTTGAAAACTCAGTCTCTTCACCCAGCTATCGAGTGAGACTGCAGGGGACACTCTGGAGCTCACGGTCAGTTTCCTGTTCTCTAAGTGACATCCCCCTGGGCGTGCATCCTCAGAACCACGTGCACAGAGGCAGAGCTGTTCGTGGCAGCACCGGGCTGGGTTGGGTTGACAAGGCTGGCCCCCACCCAGCCAGCATCCTTGGCCAGACTTCCTCGGCTGCCCGGTGCCTGGTGCTGAACCAGATATTCCATCCCAGGGGGTTGGGGGGTCCCCATTGGAAGCTTTGATGGGAGGTGGAGGAGAAGCAGGGAGGGAGGAGAGAAAGAGGGAAAGAGGAGCTGGTGGGTGGTGAGGGCGAGGGGTTCTGGGGAGTGCCTCTGGAGTTGTGGGGAGGGGTAACCTAGCAACCACCAGACTCACGTAGTCACAAAGCACAGACTTGCCCACAGACCGACAAAACCCACTCCTGGCTTGTCCTCGTGCTCCCCCCTGCTCGGTAAGCAGGGACTTCTTGCTCACATGCTATAGCAGCCACCTTCCCCGGTGAGTCCAGGGACCTTTCCCAGAGGAAAGAGATCCAAGAGCTCCAGACGGGGACCCAGGGAGGACCCAGGGGAGGGACAGAGGTGGTGGGGAAGTCCTATGGTAGACTAGATTGGTAGAAGCCTTGTGGCTGGCTCTCTGGAGCCCAGGGACAGAGGCAGGACAGGGCAGACACTGGCCACAGTGGCCCCTCCTGTGCTGCTCTGGAGATGGCAGACCTGGCCTGGGTCCCAGCTGATCTCTCTGAAGCAGCTGTGGGTAGGGATTCATCAGTAGCTTGTTGAAGCACTTTAATGAGCCATGTCTAATAGTCACCAATGAAAACAAAAATCAGTGTGTGTCCCGCGTACGTCTTGCATCGGGATAGTCTGGCTTCGGTTTCATATGCAACACAAGTGTACACACACGTGTGTGAATCGAGCCTTGATGGAAAGATGAATTTCTTCCTGTCCTCATGGGCAAAAGGATTGGGAAGTCTCTGTTACAAAGAGTCCCTTTTTTTGGTAGGCAGGTGGATTCGGGGCTTCCAAACACCCCCTCCTCAAGCATCAGCATCTAATGTGCCAGGGGCCGCCTCCTGTCTTCAGGACGCCCAAGCCTTCCTTAAAAGGAAGATGAGAGGTCTGAGAGTCCCCTGGGCTCTGGTCCCCTGGTTATGTGGCCTCAGCAAGTCTTTCCTCTTCCATGATCTCAGACAAGTCGAGCCCATTGTACCCTAACCCGGCAGAGGTGGGCACTGGGGCGGTTCTCTGGGGTCCATTTTCAGAATATGCTGATTTCCTAACCCAACCCCATCCCTAGCACTTGGGGATATATTTATTTATTTGTCAGGTCAATAGATTTAGCTAGATCATAATTTTTGGTTTCAACCTCTGCCATCTTTCCCCTCGTGCTCACTTAGTTTATTTAATAGTCGAGCAAGCGCCCGTCAAGGTAGTGTCCACACCAAGGACTAGAATGTCTGCGCTGGACATCTCCGCTCTTTCCCTACCCAGAAATAGCCGCACTGGGAATTTTACATTTCCTCGCTTTTTTGTTTTTGTTTTTGTTTTGTCATTTGATCAAATTTATGATCATTTTGCTTGCCTTTGAACTTCTAGTTATAGAAAGCCTTTCGGCTACAAGGTCTTCTGAAACATGCTTTCCTCAACCTAGCATTGTATTTTTGGGGGGGTTGGGGGATTGAACTCAGGGGCACTCGACCACTTAGCCACATTCCTCAGCCCTATTTTGTATTTTATTTAGAGACAGGGTTTCACTGAGTCGTGTAGCGGCTCGCCATTGCTGAGGCTGGCTTTGAATTCACGACCCCCTGCCTCAGCCTCCCGAGCCGCCGGTATTACAGGTGTGTGCCACCGCACCCGGCCTAGCATTATATTTAAAAGCTCATGTCGTCATGCGTAGCCATGGTTCTCTTATTTTCCATAGCAACAGAATGTTCCCTGGTCTGAAGGTAACACGGCATATTAGTTCACTCTCCTGTCGTTGTACTCTTGGGTTGATGCGGGTCTTTGCTATTTGAGACAATGTAAGAAATACTCTTAAGAATAGTCGCCGCAGCACACCTGCAATATTTTCTCTCCTATCTGGGAAAGAAATGGCCGGGTGATATAGAAGTCAAGGTTCAATTTCACAAGATATTGTCCCCTTTTGTTCTGTTTCTCCCTCCTGCCGCTAGTCCATGAGAGCTCCGGTTAACCATCTGGCTTACCCATTAGAAATCTTACAATGGCCACAGAGGTGAGGTCTCTGGATGAACAGCCACTGAGGTAAAGCCCTGAATTGTCACCTGCAGACTGAGGAGTGGGGGCAGCGCAGGGCAGGTGGATGACCAAGGCTGCCCTGGGGAAACTCCAAGAGTGGGGCTCCAAGAGAGGCAGCCCCTCCTCGCCTTCCGAGGCCATCAGCTAAGTGAACACAGGGTGCAGGCACCCCACCCCACACCCCTGCCCCAGCTGCCACCAGACAGGGAGAAGACATTAACAAGAGGCAGGCGCACTGATCACTGGCATGTGGGAACTTCAGGAGGCGGCTTCTGGGACAGAGGAAGCAGCTAACTGTGGCCTTCAGAGAAGGTTTGCTTTATTTCTTCAACTCTCAGATACCATAGAAGCAAATCAAGAATGGAACAGGAAACGCAGGGGCCCAGACACCAACGTCCTCGGAGGGTCCAAGGACATCCAGACTTGCTGAACATATCCAGGGTCCACCTACATGCCTCCAGAGGGATTTTCTTGAGCCAGGGACACCTGGAGAAGGAAATGCAGACAACTTCAGGCAGGTGGGAGTGGCCCGCTTTGGATCCTTGCTGAACTGACCTTGACCTCTTCCTCTGGGGCAGAGCCGGCTCCTCCAGAAGTGGCAGGGTGCAGGGACCTGAGAGGCTGGCCTTTAGCCGAGTCCAGTGAGAGCCTGTGGGAGGCTTCCCTGCAGTGTCACAGCCCTGACAGGTGCCCATCAGCTCTGCGTCTCCTGGGGGAGGATGACAGCCTGAGTTGGCTTCTCTGGAGCTGCCAACAGTTTGGCTTGGGGAGAGGCCCTTGCTGGGGCCAGCCCCCCTGCCCCGGTGGGTGTACATAAGGGGCCTGCGGCTCTATCCCAGCTGTCTGGAAAACTGGGTGGGTCTGAGGCTTCTCTTTCTGGTTTTAGATTTGATCTCTGGGAGAAAACTGGGGTCTTGAGAGATTTCCTCTGAGCTCTCTCAAATGGATCCTAGTTCCCTGCGGAGGCATCTTAGGAAGACAGAGGCTTCCCAGGACTGGATTGCACCATTGGGAAAGGCTCTGGGGGAGCTAAGCTGGATGCCGTGGGTGGGGGGAGAGGTTTGATTTCTGAGTGTCTGGGGAGCGGGCTCTAGGATGAGCTCGGAGCGCTGGGTTTGGGTAGGCCCTGCTGCCAGGAGGAGGCGCTGTTCATTTCTCTTTAAACACTCTCCTCCAGTCCAAAGGCTGAGCTGAACCTCGAGAAGAAGCCAAGGCACTGGCCACAGAGCCTAGGGGACAGTGGGCCACAGAAAGAGTCGGTGGTCCCAGGCATCGTGGATCTGGAGCTGACCCGAGAGAAGATGAGGAGCCCCAAGGCCATGCCCTCTGGCACCTACCGCTTTGGCCGGCTCAGCCACCACTCCTTCTTCTCCCGGCACCACCCCCACCCCCATCACATGACCCACGTCCCAGGTAGGGCCAGGTCAACTGGGTCTGGCTGCTGGTGGGGGGATGACTGGGGAGACCACTAATTGACCCCGAGGACTGGAAAGGAAGTATTCAGTCCAGCCCACTTCCAGGCCCAGGCCCAGAGAGCAGGGGCCTGGCCAGTGACCAAGCCAGGATGACGTGCAGGACAGGCTCCAAAGGCAGCCCTGGGGCCCCCCATGGGGCTCCCTCACTGCTCTCTAACACAGGCCCTCGGCCACCCGCCTGCCCGTCACCAGCATTGACTGGGTATGAACTAGAGGATGATGTTTTCGAGGTCCTGAGGATAAAACAGGCACAGGGGCTGCTGCCCTGGAGCTGGCACCTAGAGGGGAAAGGGTCGGAAGCAGGTCAGAGGCAAGTGCCATTTTTAAAAGGTGTCAGGCAAGACCAGGCCAATAACCAGACATTGAGTCAGGAACCAAAGGAAAGAAGTGTGGGGACTGTGTGCGTATCAGGGACAAGCCTGCCCCAGGCGGAGGGATCAGCACATACAGAACCCCGAGGCCAGAACACCCTGGTTGTGCCCGAGGGACAGCAAGGAGAAGTCGTCCCCGCTGTGACCACAGAAGAGGAAGGACAGGGAGATGAAATGACATCAGAGGGCAGCAGGGCCAGATCAGGTGGGCCTTGCAGGCCACTGGGTTCACCACTAAGCCACCTCACTGCATCAGATGGCATCTCCGTACCGCTCAGAGTACAGAAGTGAAGGAAGTGAGATATTTTTCTGGGCACAGTGGCGTAAGCCTGTCATCATCCCCGCCACTCAGGAGCTGAGGTGGGATGGCGAGTTGGAGGCCAGCCTCAGCAACTTGGCAAGACCTTGGCTCAAAATTTAAAAATAAAAAGGGCCAGGGAGGTAGCTCAGTGGTAGCCCCCTGGGTTCAATCTCCAAGGCTGCACAAAGTAGAAAAATAAACAAAGAAGTGAGGCCTGCGGAGGGTGGGGAGGAACTGGTATGGGTCATGGGCAGGAGAGATGTGAAATGCCAGGTGGCGTTCAGACGACAGGTGGAGGTTGATCCAGGTGGAAGCTGATTGAAGTCAGAGGGAGGTGTCAATGTGACGGCCATGAGAGGACAGCTGGTGTTTGAAGTCAGAGTCACCCGGACTCTAGGGGGACAGGTTCTCCACCCGTGAGCCACCCCTCCCCATCTGCAGACTGATAGAAGGCAGAAGTTCTCTCCAGAGGGTCTCTCCATCTCTTTCCCTGTGGATCCATTGCCCTGCCATAGGAAGCCAGAAGGACCCCAGGACCCGGGTCCCACGAAGGGTGGGATCTCGTCTCGCCTCTGCCCAACTCACTGCATGACCCTGAGCAGGTCTCCCCTGACCCCCACCGATTCTCAGTGTCCTGTGGCTGAGGCGGTTGTTGGTTCAGGGGGTTGCAGGGGCCCTCCTGCCTCTGACGACCTATGGAGCCAGAGCTCTCCCTGCCCCACAGCCTTTCTCTGGCCTCCGGGATTTCCCAGGGTCCACTCAGACCCTCCATCCCACAACCTCTAACCCTTCACAGATTTCACCGGGAGGCCTGTCTGTATCGTCAGGAACAAGCTCTCTGCGAGCCCCTTGCCTCGTTCCTCAATCTTATCCCAGTGTCTGAAGGTGATACCCAGCATCTCTGTCCCCATTGGGGACCCACAGTCCAATCGGAACCCCCAGCTTTCTTATGGTGAGTACTTGGGCCACACCCTTCTCCTTGGGGGCTCCCACCTGTCCCCAGGGCTGCCTCACTTGGGTGAATGTCTGAGAAGGAAAGGGCCACTGCTCTTAGGTCAGCAGAGTCCATCAGGAGGACCTTGCTTCCCCCCACTTTCTTGGTGGGCCTCATCTCTATATCCCCACCTCAGCCCCAGGTCCTAGTCCTCAGAGAGGCACCCCTGCTTGGATTTGAGGTGGTTGACGAATAATAAAAAGCAGAAGACAAGTTGTTACTGGCAACAGTCATGTGACTGACAGCTACAGACAGGAATGACATTTAAAATATTTAGTATTTCAAAGACGCACAGGCCCCAGCCCATCCGAGCCAACCACCTGGGTGCTAGAGCAGCACTCGGCAGGCTTCCCCCTGCCAAGCTCTCCCTCCTCTGCTACTGCGGGGTGGGAGAGTCAGGTTAGTGGGGAGGGTTCTGGGGAAAGGTGGGGGGGGGTCTGGGGAAAGGGCTGGCCAGACAGGCTTGGAGGGCTGGCTGCAGAGCTTTATGCCCCACCCCTCTCAGAGTTGCTTGGGGTCTTAATAACTGGCTCAGCATACCTCCCGAATCTCAGTCCTGGCCTCAGGTTCCCCAGGAGGCACAGCTAGACAGACCCCAGGTATCTAGACACAGTGGCCCAGTGTCTCCTGGACCTCCCAGCAATGCCGCAGGCAGGACAAGCAACATCAGTCCCCTGTAGAAGTGAAGTGACCACACACCTCCCACCTGTGGGGCAATTCCTAATGCTCCTCCTCCAGGACCCCACCCCCCCTCTCCCTTGAGACTGGGCAGGGAAGCCTGGAAAGGAGCCGGGAACTCTTCTACCTAGAACCTTCCCCACCTCCCAGCCCTGGGCCCCACAGGGGAGGAGCAGGGGCCCAGGATCTTCTCCCCTCCTCTCAGAGGCCTGGAAGAAGGAGCTGAAGGAGCTGACTTCAAGGGTGGTCATGTTCACCAAGGAGACAGAGCAGAACAACAAAGAGGTGGGTGCGGAACAAATGTGCCAGGCGAGGGTGACAGGAAGTCAATCCGCGCCTTTGTACAGAAGTTCCTTCAGAGCATGGCTGGAGGCCCTGGGAGAAGGGGCCAGAACGCAGGCACTAGGAGGGGGGTGAGGGTCAGAGGAGGGCCGGAACAGACCTCCTGGAGAAACCCAAGCAGGGCTCCCAGAGAAGTGGGTGTTTCCCAGGGAGGCCTTCTGAGCCAGATCTCAGACAGCTGCAGGACCTCTCTAGACACCAGGAGCTGGAGGACAGGGAAGGAGTGGGCAGCGATAGGGGAGGAGGAGCCTGACTTTGAATGTGGGGAGAGCTTCACTTCCCAGCTTGGAGGGTCTGACCTCACGAGGAGCAGATAATCATGGGAAGGCTTCAAACCAGATGGGGTAACCTCATGGGTACGTTTGATAAAATGGCAGAGACAATTCAAAGGCAGCTGAAGGTGGTCCAAGGACAGGCAGCAGAGGCTTGGACTCTTGCAGCTGAGGCTGGCCCTGACCCTTGTCTTGGGCAACCAGAGTGGAAAGGCCGGGGCCTGGCTTCTGGTTCCTACTCTGAGCACACTCACTCAGGGCAACTGAGCTGTCTGGGCCTCTGTTTCTTATCTTTAAAATGGGGAGATGGATACTACAAGACTTAGCTGAAATTTTAAGGGAAGGAGGCCCCGGGCCTTGTGCCCAGAGGCCTGACTGTCCGAGACATAGAGAGGGGCAAGCTGAGGGGCCTGACTGGAGGTATCTGAGCTATGAATGGAGGCGGGTAGAGGGTCCTTGATGCAGGGTGCTGTGTTCCAATCTCTGATGGGCTGAGAGGAGGGGCAGCCAGGAGGTCCGGCCTGAGAGGAAGAAGCAGAGCCACTCGGGTGTCCCAGCTGCCAATCTTAGACAGTGTGTTTCCGGGAAGAAAGGCTTTGCAAGGTTGAGCCCTGTGGTGAAGGGCTCACTGGGGCTGAGCCTGGGATACTCAAAGATGGGCCTAGGACAGGGTGGGCGTGGCCTAGCTGGCATCCTGGGTCCCCAGCAATGCTGTGACACTGGAATTTGAGGAGGCAGGTAGCACCCAAGAAGTGTGAACTGGCCTCCCCATCTTGTCCCCTCTGTCCTCTCCCTACCCTCTCACTGGCTCCTGGAGTCTCTGTCACTTTTGTCCCAGCAGAAAGAGGAGCCTTCGAGAGAGCAGGGAGCAAGGTACTCAGCGGAGACGGGTAGGCTCATCCCGGCTTCCGCCCAAGCTCTCAATCGCCATGGCTCCCAGCAGGGCCAGCGGGGCCACCTTTCCAGCAGAGATAGAGGAGTCCAGACCTCTGTCTTGCAGAACCAGGAGCTGCTGGTGAGCCCCACTCTGGGGGCAGAGACTGTCGAAGTCCCTGTCCCCAGGCTACCACTCTTCCAGACTGCTTTAGGGCATGGCCTGTCCTGGGAATGCCCACTCCAGCAACTGTCAGGAAAACCCCCACCCTGGGAGTCAGCAGCCTGGGCTCCAGGGCCCTCTGCCTCTAGAGGACCCTGTCCCATTCTGTGTAAGTCCTTCCCTCTTCTGGGCCTTGGTTACATGATGCATCCAAACTGGGCGCAGGCTCACATTCCCACGGAAGGTGCCTTAGGCTGTTCATGAAGGCCGCTGCAGGGGTGGAGGACTGAGACCCCTGCAGGTGGAGGTCCTGCCTGGGGCACTGGCAGATCACCCTGGAGGCTGAGTCTCACAGCCTGCAGACCCCCCTGAGAGGGGTTTAGCCTGCTCAGAGCCCCCTTCTCCACGCTAAGTTTACCATCACAGCTGAGATGAGTCCTTGCCTCATCCAGTGGGTCAGCACACTGCAGGTCCCTGGACGCCGACCTATGTCTTCCAGGAAAGGTCAGACTGTAGCATCTCGTCACCTTCCTGCCACCAGTGTACTCAGGCAGGCTGGGCCTTTGGAGCCTTCTAGCACCGTGGACAGAGCAGACAGGGCCGGGGATCCCCATTCCACAGATGGGGGGAAGTGGCTGCTGAGGCCTTGCCAGGTGGTGTTCTGTGGCCCAGGTCCCCAAAGAAGGAGCAGCATAGCCTGTACTAGAACCAGCACTTTCTCCACCGCAGGGCAGCCCCACGGCGCCTGGAGTTAGGTTCTCAGGTCCTGTGGGGAGGGGGCACAGGGCAGGTAAGTTGGATGCGGAGCACGGAGAAGGGCCCGGGGCAGATCAGGGTGGGTCACACACAGGTGGGTCTTGAGGGTGAGGGTGGGCACCCCAAAGCAGGCAGAGGCCTGGGGAGAGGTCCAGCCCATTTCCCATTCTGCCAAGGACAAGACAGACCTCTGGGTCTGAGAGGCCCCAGGAAGACTGCCCGCCAACTACTGAGGGAACCCACATTTCCTAGGACTCCAGGGGCTCCATCTCCCTCCATGGGCCCAAACTCCAGTCCGCTATAGCCACTTCCACCGTAAACCGCTCGGCCGAGGAAGCACCTGGGTCTCATCTGAGGCCGAGGTGGAGCTTCTCCTGGCTGGCGAGCGCAGGGGAAAACGGGCCCCGAAGTGGCAAAGATGCCAGAGGCTGAGGATGCGGGGATGAGCCCTGGGTGCCCACTGACAGGCAGGAAGGAGTCCCACGCTGAGCAGCTTGCAGAACCAGCCTGCCCCGACCCTCAGGCTGCCCACCGCCAACTCCCCACCACTTTGATATCACCTTCAGGCACTGAGAGCTCCGGGGTGGGATGGCCTCTGGGGTACCCGGAATTCCCAGATAACGGACCCGGGCTTGTGGGACTCAGTGCGTCTCTGAGGAGGTGACTGGCCAGCTCTGCCTGTGCCTTCCCAGGGAGGGACCCTGGGGTACAGCCAGCCCAACGAGGCTCTGGGAATGAGGTGTCCAAGGAGCTAATGTGTGAGGCTTCCCTCCGCCAGACTCCCTGCCAGGGGTCTTCCTCTCTCCAGGCCTTGGAGTCCTTCCCTGTCCAGTGAGGAGGTTAAGAATCTCCCTCCAGGGGACTAGGGGGTGACTCAGTGGTAGAGCACTTGCCTAGCATGTGTGAGGCCCTAGGTTTGGAAAAAGAGGAATCCATGGCGTTGTGAGAGGAAGTTCTCCATAAGAGGCAGACAACAACCTCTTGCTGGTTTGGGACCAGTTTAACCAAGCTTGTGGCTCTGGGAGCCCACTGCAGGGGGAGGAGCCCTTGGTGCCCCAAGTCCACACCTGCCTGCACTCCTGGCTGGGCCTGAGCCAGGCCCGTCCTCTGCCTGCAGATCCTGGAGCTCCTTTGTCAGATCCTTCAGACGGATTCGCTGAGTGCCGTCCAGTACTGGCTGCTGTATGCCACCCCCACGGGTGAGGACCTGGCCACAGGGCCCCCTGCCTGAGTGGACACTGCCAAGGCCCCGCCCTTCTTCTTGGGCTCTGCAGGACTCAGATGTCCCTGAACTCCCGCCCCACGGCCTTCCCTCCACTTTTCTGCAGCTCCAAAGTGGCCTTCCCCTCCTCCCTGCGACACAGCAGGTTTCCTGTGGCCACCTTGGAGTTGACCCCCTCCTTCAGCTGACCCCAGGGCTAAGCAAGGAGGGAAACATTCAAAGATCACACTTAGCAGACATAGTGCTTCACACACACATCACAGTGGGAAACACACACACACACACGCAAATACAAGAATACTCGTGCACTCACAAGAGAGTACAAATACACTCCAGATACAGATTGGGACAGTGGACGGAGGGCGCCTCTCAGGGGGAAGGTGAGGACTGGAGAGAGCTGTGAGACTTCCTGGGTGGGAGAGTGAAGGAGGAGGGAGAGGGGGACTGGAAGGAGGAGGAGGAGGAGGACCCTCAGGGGAGGAAGGATGGTGGCCAAGGAGGGGGGTGGGCAGGATGGAGCGGGGATCAAGGCAGAGACAGACGTGGAAGGACTAAGTGCTTCCCAAGGCGGGAGAGGTGGGGGCCTCCTCTGCAGGGACCCGTGGGCAGAACGTGGGATGGTTACAGAAGGCTGCCCTTGACCTTGCTGCTAGACACCCGTCGGGGACAGGAAGCGGCTGGGGCTGACTCTGCCCTTCCCTGTGCTTTCAGAGAAGGACCTTGCTCTGGCACTCCTGCAGAGGGCGGTGTCTCAGCTTCTCCCTCAGCCCTCAGCCTCCCCTCCAGCAGAAAGACTCTTGAACCAGCCTCAGCAAATTCAAGAAGCACCTCAAGAGAAGCCTCACTCACCCTCCAGGTGGGCCCCACACCTGCCCTTCCGTTCCCAGAACTGCTTCCTCAGCCTCAGCAGCTGGCCTCCGGGGTGGGGCCTGCAGGGTCCAGAGAGCTTGGCGTTGGCCAGCACCTGGGCTGACGGTGACTGTCCTGGAGCAAGAGCCCCTCCCCCAGGAGGGACCCTGCGATTGTAGCCCAGCTGCCTGGAGGTCCAGTCAGCCTAGACTCTGCTGCCTGCTGTGTGGGGGGAGGAATGGGTCCCAAGGCAGGGCGGGCAGGCTAAAGTAAATGTTCAGAATTTTACTGGAGCAGCTGACTGGGTGTATTAATGCTGATGTGTATTGACTTGGGTTTGGCTTGGAAAGAATAAGTTAATTGGAAGCTGCAAAGGTTGGGGTATCTAGGAGGTATTTAGGTGACCCTTCTAGTCTAGAGCTCTGAAGGCTGCCTGGGGGCAGTGGCATACACTTCAGTCCCCAGTGGCTGGAGGAAAAAGGGATGAATCAGGAATTAGGGAAGGACCCACAAAGCAGGTGGCTGGAGTCTGCATTCAGGGAGGCGACCAGCAAGGTGGAGGGCACATTTGCCTGAAGCTACTGACATCTTACACATCTTGAGTTTAACAACAACCCACAGAGGCAGTATCACCTCCGTTTTACAAATGAGAAAATGGGCTTAGGAACATTTGAATAATGTGCCCCGAAGTCACCTGGCTAGTCAGCAGAGGAGAGCTGGGATTCAGCCTCAGACCTGTCTGACCACGAGCCCAGCAGCACCCAGATTCATCCAGGGAGCTTGTTAAAAATGTACTAGCTCAGCGGCAGCACGTTTGGCCCACACCAAGGCCCAGGTTCAATCTCCAGCTCTGTAGAAGAGAAAAGAGCAGATCCTTGGAGATTCCAATACAGCAGCATGTGGGTGAAGGAAGCAGGCTGTATTTGAAAAAAAAATTGTTGTTCTTTTTATATATACACGACAGTAGAGTGTATTTTGATGTATCATACATACATGAGCATAACTTCCCATTCTTGAGGTTATACATGATATGGAGATTCACTGGTTTTGTATTCATATATGAGCAAAGGAAATTGATGTCTGATTCATTCTACTGTCTTTCCCATTCCCCTTCCCTTCGTTTCCCTTTGTCTGATCCAATGAACTCCTAGTCTTCCCTCCCTCCATCCTTACTGTGAATCAGCACCTGCACATCAGAAAGAACATTCGGCCTTTGGTTTTGGGGGATTGGCTTATTTTACTTAGCATGATAATCTCCAGTTCCATCCATTTACTGGCAAATACCATAATTTCATTCTTTTTTAAGGCTGAGTAATATTTTGTTTTGTATATATATATATATATATATATATATATATATATATATATATATATATATATATATATATATATCTATCTCACAACTTCTTCACCCAGTCATCTGTTGAAGGGCACCTAGGTTGGTTCCATAGCTTAGCTATTGTGAATTGAGCTGCTGTAAACAGTGGTGTGGCTGTGTCCCTGTAGTATGCTGTTTTATGTCAAGGAGTAGCATAAGTGGGTCAAATGGTGGTTCCATTCCTAGTTTTCTGAGGAATGGGAGGCTGTATTTTTAATAATCACCCAAGTATTTTTGGCAGAGACTAGGAACACTAATGGCATTTGAATGAGCAAATCAAAGGATGGGGAAAGGCCATCTCAGGGAGAGGGAGGAGCCCGGGTAATGGCATGGATGTCAAGAATGCATGCACTTCCTGGAATGCACAGATTTCCCCGGAGGTGAAGCTTGGGATGGCTGGAGCCCGGGTTTGTGGGCTTGGGCAGGAGACAGCGCTAGAGAGAGGGCTGAGGCTTGTCGCGGGCCTGGGTTTTGTCACTGGCCCTGAACTTGGTTTGCTTTGCCTTGTGGAGCGTCCAGGGGAGGAACACCACAGTGAGAAAGGGAGGCCCATGGTGACCTTGGCCGAGCGACCCCTATGAATGGCTGTTTCACCCTCTCTCTGCCCTCCCTGGAGTCACAGTGGGGAAATGACAGTCTGTCGAAGAGGTTGGGACTGTGTAAAGCGCCACATGAAACAGGGAGCTCTCCGCAGGCTCAGAGCTCAGGAGGGAGCTCTGTTCCTCACTCCAATGGAAGGCTGTGTTCTCCTGTCCGCCAGGAGGACGCCAGGGGCTGAGCCAGGGCCACCTGCTGTGGCACCATCCCACAACTTCAGGGATAGGAGGGCATGGTTCCCAGTGGCCACAGCAGGCATGGGATGACATCACCTGAGTCCTGCTTGGGGGAGGCAGGCAGGCCGCCTGGGCCAGCCATGGACAGTCCACTTCCAGCCCTCCAGGAGACGCGGTTTCCCTCTCTCCAGAGCACTTGGCTCAGTGCACCTGTGTCACCCACCTCCCCGCCACCCACCCCCTCTGGGGCCTGGCCTCCCTAGCCTCTCCTTTGTTTATGCTTATAGTCAATTTCTGAAGACAATGAGAACATCACGGGTACTGAAAACCGGAAACCCAGGTGAGATTCCATGCAGCAAGGCGTTCTGGGGGCTCACTGAGGCCGAGTCTGGCTGGATTCCTCAGGGCAGTCAAGGCAGCGTGGAGACGGGTCCCTGCCCAGGGAAGCTGCTCATTTCACCCATTCATTTAATATATATTTATTGAGCACCTACTATGTGCTGGGCTCTGGGGAGCCAATGGGGAAGAATTCCTGCACCCTGGGCTTGCACCTTAGTGAGGAGTACAGACACCTGAGAAGGTGCTCGCTGTAGGGTGGATGCAGCGGGTGGGGAGGACTGGGGATGGGAGGGTTCCCTGAGCTGCACCACAGGCAGGACCCAGCCCTGCTCAGCTCCACGAAGAGCCACTAGCAGAACCCAGCTCCGACCTGGTGTATAGGTGGGGGAGCAAGCAGGCCAGGGTGGCTGGGGCCTATGGATGGGTGACAGTGGCAAGAGGTAATAGGACCCAGGCAGGCAGGGCTGTCCTGTCAGACCACAGGTGTGTGGTGTCACAAAGAGGGCATGGGGTGCACTGGAGGGTTATAGACAGGGTGGGGTGTGTCCCTCTGACTGCCTTGAAGGGGGGTAGACCGTGGGAGACAAGAGGAGGGGGTGAGGGAAATAAGGGCGGGGGCTGCCACACCATCCTGGTGCTTGAGACCAGGGGAGGGGATGGGTGGGCTAGAGGGGAGACAGGGGGACACTCAACCTCCATGAACCTTGGCCTTGAGTGCCTGGAATAGTGTGGCATACAGCAAGCACTCAATCGACAATGTTACCTGGATGTTGAAAGAAGAGAGGGAGGTGGCGAGGCTCAGAGTCCCAGGTCCCAGCACAGCCAAGAGCGGAGGATGGGCCCGACCCAGACCTCCCTCCCTATATGTGCTCATGCAGTCAACTGAGGCCCTTTCCAGAAGAGGGGTCTGCCCTGGACTCTCGGGCAGCTGCTCGGGAGGTCCGGCCCCTCCACGTTCTCTCCTGCTGCTCTCTCTCCCCGTCCCCCAGATTACGTGGGAAAAGCCCGAGTCCTCCGGGTGTACTCGTGAGAGGACACAGAGGAGAAGGCGCCCCGGCCGAAGGCAGAGCGTAGAGGGGCCTCCAGATGAGTCAGAAGACCCTGTCTTTCCGGTTCAAGCGCAGCCCCCCAGGTTCAGACCCTGCACCTCAACAGCAGCCCCGGCTTTCCTACCATAAAAAGTCTACTAAATAAAACCCTGGCCCCCCTGCCAGAGGGCAGTGCACTCTCCTCGCCGCAGTGGCTGTGTGCTGGGGGGTTGGTTCAGAGGGGGGAGGGCTGCACTGAATCCCCCTCCCACCGAGAGCCCAGGCACCGCTGCTGCCTCCATGGGGCTGACCCGGTTCTTCTGTCTGGAGACCTGAAGGGCAGAGACCTGGGGTGGCCTAAGGAAGGTGCTCTGTCCTGCCTGGGGCCAGCGCACACAGTGCTGTGGGTGCTTAGCCCAGAGGTTAGGGAACCTACAGGCCCCCTGAGAACGGCCATTACCATTGTTGAGTTGCTACCATGTCCCGGGCACAGAGGCAGCGATAGGATGGCTGATAGCACCGAGTGAGCTGTCCTACCTAGTTCATATGCAGTGCTGTATTTGATTCCCCCCAAGCCCCATGAGGCAGAATATTGATATCATTGCTCCATTTTGCAGATGAATAAACTGAGGCTAGTACCCTAGAAGTCGGACTCTAGAATCCCAGCTCAGAACCCCTGCCCTCTACTGTCACCAAAGCCATGGTCACACTCCTGAAGAGCATAAGCATTCACTAAATGGCAGTTGGCAAAATCGAGGAGGAAAGGGACATTATATAAATGTCACCCAGGCGGTAGCTGAGATGTCTCTACCTTTTGAGGTCTGGAGACGCTGGGAGTGTCTGCAAATTCCCTGGAAAGCTGGGGTGGGTGGGTGGGTGAGGAGGGTCATGGTCCCCTGTGGCTCTGAACTCCTGCTCCGCACACTAGTTCCTGGGCCAAGTTCATGTGCTCGAGGTGACATCCAAGCCGCTGTGCTGCTCCTCCGCAGGCTCAGGGGGATGCTGCTGGCACCCCCACCCCCAGCCTTCCCAAATACCCCACAGGACTTCCTGTGCAGTGGGCTCTAATCAGAATCAGTGGGTGGAAGGGGATTTGCAGTGAACCTGGCAAACAGCTTCACATTCACTGTCCAACACTGTTACTCCATCAGTTACTGACACTGGGGACGGAGTTCAGGGGAAGTTACCAAGGCTGGCCTTGAACCAGCTAACCGCCTTGTTTTTAAAGTCCTTGGTCACTCTTACTATGCCCTTGTCACCTCCCTGGCTTTATCCTCACCCCTGCCACAAGTTTGTCCCCAGAAAGCCCACATTTTCCTTCCAGTTTAAAAAAATTGTGGGAACATAGGTATTCCATGATGTGTGTGTGTGTGTGTGTGTGTGTGTGTGTGTAAGGGAATTTACCATCATTTTTAAGGTCACAGTTCAAAGGCATTAAACTTGCTGTTGTTACGAAGCTGGGGACTTCTGAGAAACTGAGGCAGTGTGAAGACCCCGCTTCAAACCCTGATTCTTGCCATCAAGTCAGAAAGATTACAGACATGTCACTCAAGAGTAACAGGCATGAGTTTTATTGAAGGGTTAGGAAAGGGGAAGGGGACACTCTCAAGGGAGAGGGGACACTCTCAGAGAAGAGAGGGACCATATGCCTCTCCCGCACTCCAGTTTTATTGGGGACCCCAGAGAAATTTCCAGAGAGTTCTGCCCTGGCCCACCTCTTGGCTGTTGATTGACAGCAGGGTGACATCAGACTTTCAAGTCCCCATATATTCCTAAAGATTTTATGGTTGGGGGACTATCCTTATCTCCCAGAGTTTCAGGATCTGGTCTCAAAGGTCTCCCCCTTGAGGGTAACTTGGGTTCCTCATATGGACATTATTTGGGGCCTGCGTTTCTCCTGCAGGTAGCAGGTAGTTTGCTGAGGAATGTGACTGTCCTGTCCACGGAGGCCAGGCAGGGCTGCAGGTAAACTGATTCTTGGGAAAGAAAGGATGTGGGGTCAGCACAGGGGGCCCACTCTCTTAACCGTGAGTCCCACCGCCTCATCTAAGCTGCTGGGGTCACAGGTGGGTGCCACCGTCCGGCTCTCAGATTCCGGAGGCTGGATAGTGTAGAAAGAGTAGACTCATGTCTGGAGTTCTGAAGCTTGGCAGCCCGAGGTCGAGGGGCCCACATCTGGCAAGGGCTTCTTGCTGTGCCGTTCCAGAGCAGAAGGCAAAGGTCAAGAGCATGCACAAGTGAGAGAGAGAGAGAGAGAGAGAGAGAAGGGAAGGGAGCCCACTGTCCTTTCACCAGGAACCCGCTGCAGAGATGACCGTGTTGACCCATTTCCAAGGGCTCAGCCCTCGCCACCATTCACCCCCGGGAGGTCCCACCTCTCAGCACTGCTGTGCTGGGGACTAGGCCCCCGGCAAGTGAACTCTGGGGTCCCACTCACACCAGAGCATGCTGCTCCTGTCCTGAGGAGGTCGCAGAGCTGTGGCCCAATCTCCTGTCGTTCCCACCTGGATCCAGAGCACTGCTGCCCAGGCCCGTTTACGCAGAAGGGTGGCTTCTGCCTTCACTCTGCCAGGCTCCTGCCTACGGCCCACGCAAACGTGCTCAAGGGCCGAGGGCTCCTGGCTCCCATTCTCTGTTTCGACTTCAGCAGCCTGGGACAGAGGAGCTGGGGAAGACTGAGTCCGGGGAACCAGTAAATGAAAGAGGATCCACTCTCTTCATTTTTTTTTTTTATTTTTTAAAAACCTTAAATTTTGAACAGGTTTAAGTTTATAGAAGCTTTGTGAAAATAGAGAATTCCCACCTACTCCCTCACCCCATTTCCCATTTTTATATATATATATATAACAGCTCTATGGAGGCATAATCCACACTCTGTAAAATTCGCCCATTTAATGTGTATGATTCAATGGCTTCAGTATTCACAATTCCAGAACATTCTCATGGCTTCAAGAAGAATTCGGGTTCAGCCGTCACTCCCCTCTTCCCTGCAAGCTCCCTTTGCCCTAGAAAACCACTGATATTTTCTTGTCTCTGTCAATTTGCCTGTTTTGGCTGTAAATTGAATCGTGCAGTCTTTAATGTCTGGCTTCCCTCATTCAGCATGATACTCTCAGGGTCCATCCACGTCGCAGTGTGCTATTACTACTTCATTTTTTAAGGTTGAGTAATATTCCAAGTATGGACAGACCACAGTTTGTTTATCCATTCATCAGCCAATGGATTTTGGGTTATTTTCACCTGTCAGCTATTGTGAATAATGTTGCTAGGAACATTCGTGTACAAGTTTTTCTGTGTGTGTGTGTATGTGTGTGTGTGTGTGCATGTGAGTGCATGTGAAGACACACATTTTGAATTCTCAAGTATCTACCTAGGAGTAGATTATTGGGTCATATGATAACTCTACTTTTTAACTCTTTGAGGAACTTCCAGACCATTTTCCAAAGTGACTACACCATTTTAATTCCCATTAGCAGGCATGAATTTTGGATCTACATCCTGCCAATACCTGTCATTATCTAGCTTTCAAACTACAACCATCCTCGTGAGCACAGAGTGGAGTATTGTTGTCCTGATCTGTATTCCCCTGATGGTTAAGGAGGTTGACCTGGTTGATGATGCTGAGCTGGTGCACGCCTGCAATCCCAGCGACTTGGGAGGCTGAGGCAGGAGGATCGCAAGTTCAAAGCCAGCCTCAGCAACTCACTGAGACCCTGTCTCTAAATAAAATACAAAATCGGGCTGGGGATGTGGCTCAGTGGTCAAGTGCCCTTGAGTTCAATCCCTGGTACCCCCACCCCCCAAAAAAGAAAGAAAGAAAAAAAAAAGGCTGGGGATGTGACTTAGTAGTGAAGCACCCCTGGGTGAAATACCTGGTAGTAATAATAATGATGATGATGTTGAGTTTCTTTCCATGCACTTTAGTGGCCATTTGTGTATCTGCTTTGGAGAAACAGCTATTTAGATATAACAGTATTTTTAAAAATAAAACTCCTGTATGGCCCATGAGGATGCTCCATTTTGCTGGGACTTTCTAGCCCTTGAAGGAAAGCTCGTTGGACATGTTGGTACGAGGACCTGGTGTTTTTGTTTGCTTTGAGCTCCAGCACGCTAAGATCAATAATGGGAGATTATTAATGCAGGGTAATTATTGCCTACATACCTTCTTCCTGCCAGCTGGGGAGAAGAAAATAGTGCACATGAGCAGTTTCTCTATCACCATCTGAGAGGCTCTTGGTCCCTAGTGGGAGAGGAGTGGCAGGGGTCCTGGGGCCCATCTCTTCCCTGGGCTCCCCAAACCCACCACTCTTTTTCCACCAAACCACAAGGGTCTGCAACTTCTCTCCTCGCACCGCTTTGGGGAACCAGTCTCCGGGGCACCCTGGAGTCCCCGCCCCACTGGGTCTCAGCCATTCCTTCTCCTTGACGCTACACAGCAGGTGCTTTTGATTGACACTCTGACCCATGGGACCCTTGCTCTGTGTCTGTCCCTCGGGTCAATCCCACAGGCGAAAGGCAGTGAAATCCCACAGAGATGCCATGGCCATGATTGTGCCCAGACTGGGAAGGAGTGAAAATCTGAACAGGACCAGAAGCACGGAAATCAACCCGGACCAGGAAAACACAACAGCAGCCCTGCCGTTCCCCAAGCTGGGGACAGACAGGGAGGGACACGGCCAGCTGCAAAGCTAACAGGAAATGTGGTCCCTCCTGGCAGCTGTAGAATGCCATAATCACCCTCTCTCCGAGCAACTACTGGTCTTGCCAGTGCAGCCCCCAGAGCCACCGTGACTATCTCCAGGCATTCCTGTGGCTCCCCAGTGGCTTGGCCACCTTTGTGGCTCCCAACCCCTAGTTAATCCCCACAGCTCTGACTCTCCCTCCCAGGCCATCCAACCCGGAGCCGACCCTGCCTCTCTGGGAACCTCTGCAGCCTGCCTCAACGGACCCTGGAAGACACACTCCCGCCTTCCTCTTGGCCATCCAGCAAGTCAACATATTAGACTTGAACTCCGATGCCCTTGGCTGATTGGACTTTAATAGCTGGTATGGCCTCTGTGGAGCCCTGCTCTCTTTGGCCGCTGGTGCATTTTGTCCATCCAGCTAAGATTTGATTGCTGTCAGATCATGAACCCAGGGTTGCGATTGCTTAGGCTTGTCTTCCTGCAGCAGGAAGCAGGACAAAAATCACGCCTGTTGCTGGGTGTGGTGGCGCACACCTGTGATCCCAGCGGCTCAGGAGGCTGAGGCAGGAGGATCGTGAGTTCAAAGCCAGCCCCAGCAAAAAGCAAGGCACTAAGCAACTCAGTGAGACCCTGTCTCTAAATAAAATGCAAAATAGGACTGGGGATGTGGCTCAGTGGCTGAGAGTCCCTGAGTTCCATCCCTGGCACCCCCCCGCCCCCCCCCAAAAAAAAAAGAAAAATATCCCACCTGTGAGCTCCTTTCCCAATCTGGTCATTTCCATGATAGGGGTGGACCATTAAAAATGCTGGCATTTGACAGTTTTGTTGCCCACGCAGGATCGTAGACAATTGTCCAGCCCTGAAATTGGACAGCAGTTGGGTAAAGGGCCGATGATCAGCGTACACTGCAGAGCCACTCCCAAAGCCCTGCCAGGGATGGCGGTCACCTCACCCTGCCTCTGAATCCCTTCCCATTTGTCTCTGAGGAAGTATCTTCTCTCTTTGGGCCTCAGTCTGCCACTCAGCTATGCCCCTTCTTAAAAGGTGGAAAATCTGTGATTCTAAATTCAAACTACAGAATCATGTGGGGTTCCCAGAAGATTTGTTTCATGCTTTCTATGTTCCCGACACAAGGCTTAGCATTGTATACAAATTTTCCCACTTGGTCCTCATAACAAAGAGATTAAATGTTGTTTATTATTGTTATAGTTTAGTTGGACACGTCCCCAAAGGCTTGATCCACAGGGCACCAGTGTTCCAAGGGGGAAAGTCAACCTTTGCACTTTGCTGGAAAGCGACTGGATCCTGAGGGCTCTGCGCAACCAATGGGAGGTGTGGAAACCTAAGAGGTGGAAGTTGGAGGGAGAGATCTTTGGGAGTGTGTCCTTGGGGACTGTATCTTGTCCCTGGCCTCTCTCTGCTTTCTGGCTGCAAGGAGGTGAGCAGCTTTCTTCTGCCACAGTCTTCTGTCATAATGCTCTGCTCACCTCAGGCCCAGAGCAGTGCAGTCAACCAACTGTGGGCTGAAAACTCTGACACTGTGAACCAAAATCAATATTTCATTTTTTTCCTCAGGTATTTTGTTATAGCAATGAAAAGCTGACTAATACAATAACACTCATTTTTGATAAGGAAGGTGAAGCAGAGAGAGGTTAAGTGATTTGATGTGCAGCTAGCAAGTGACAACCTATGCATTTAATTGGCACAGCTCACTGCTTCCTTAAGTGTCACAGAGAAATCAAAAAGAAACCAAGGCATAGAGAGAGATGTGATTCCTCATCCACACCACCAGAACCCAAGTGTCTTGGCTTCCTAGTCCAATACCCTCTCTCAGCCTCTCACTTTTTCCAGAGTGGCCAGCGACATCCCTTCCAAACTGGTCTAGCCAGAACCTGGAGAGGATCTCCTTCCAAGAGCCTAACCCTTTAAAACAGACTGACCTGGACCTGCCCACTTGGGACTTGGAAGCCAAGGCAAGGCCAAGGAGGATGGGGGAGGGGCTCCCAGGTAAGATGCTCCTTTGTTGGAGGCTCTGGGGGACCAGGCCCACCCAGTCTGGCAGGCCATCTTCTCTTCAGCAGCTCAGCAGCCCAGAGGTTGCTAATCAAGGCCACAGACCAAATCCAGAGCATTGATAGGTTAGCTGTGACCTTTGGAGGTTTTTGTAGTTGTTGTTTTGATAACTATCTCTCTATTTATGGTACCAGGGATTGAATCCAGGGCTCTCAACCACTGAGCCACATCCCCAGCCCTTTTTGTATTTTATTTAGAGACAGGGTCTCACTGAGTTGCTCAGGGCTTTGCTAAGTTGCTGAAGCTGGCTTTGAACTCACGATCCTCCTGCCTCAGCTTCCTGAGCCACTGGGATTACAGGTGTGCGCCACTGTGCCTAGATGGAGTATTTGTTTTTGAGCATTTAAAAATCAGTAGTTGGCACTAGGATTTCATCTCACTCCTGTCAGAATGGCAATCATCAAGAATACAGGAAATAATAAATGTTGGCAAGGATGTGGGGGAAAAGGTTCACTCATACACTGCTGGTGGGACTGCAAATTGGTGCAACCACTCTGGAAAGCAGTATGGAAATTCCTCAGAAAACTGGGAATGAAATCACCATTTGACCCAGCTATCCCACTCCTCGGTTTATACCCAAAGGACTTTAAATCAGCATACTACAGTGACACAGCCACATCAATGTTCATAGCAGCTCAATTCACAATAGCTAGACTATGGAACCAACCTTGGTGTCCCTCAATAGGTGAATGGATAAAGAAAATGTGGTACATATACTCAGCTTTAAAGAAGAGTGAAATTATGGCATTTGCCAGTAAATGGTTGGAGTTGGAGAATATCATGCTAAGCGAAATAAGCCAATCCCACAAAACCAAAGGCCGAATGTTCTCTTTAATATGCAGATGCTGATTCACAATAAGGTGGAAGCACTTAGATTAGGTAGAGGGACGTGATGGGAGGGAAGGGGAGGGGGTGTGGGGATAGGAAAGACTGTAGAATGACACAGACATTATTACTGTATGTACACATGTGACTACATGACCAATATGATTCTGCAACATGTACCCTCAGAAAATGAGAAATCATATCCCATCTACGTATGATTCATCAAAGTGCATAAATGCATTCTACTGTCATGGATAACTAATCAAAACAAATTAAAAAGTTAATAAAATTAAAAAAAAAGGAGAAAATCAGTAGCTGGGTCTTCCAACGAAGCCCCAGAAACACCGGGTCCTTGCTCCTCAAGGCCTCAGCCGAGGTGGACACCACAGTCCCCATCCTCGTTTACAAGGTCACTGGTGTAGGAGAGCCTTGCTGGCAGACCTGCCCTTCCCAGCAGGCCCTGGTGTGTCCAGCCCCCTGCACCCGTTCCCTGACGCGCTGCCCTCATGCACCCTGGCCTCCAGGCCCCACCGAGGCAGCTCAAGTGCTTCCCACCTTGTCCCGGCTGGCCCCGTGGCCCAGGGAGCCTCCAGTCAATCACTGTTTTATAGAAGCAGCTGGGCCCCGGCCAGGGGAAGGGTTTTGCCCGCACTCACAGCAGGGTGATCTGTGAACTGTGTTTTATTGCGTTGTAAGTCACAGGAAATGAGCAGGGGAACAATTCAGCCATTGCAAAAAGTGTCTGGTGACGGCTCAGCTTTTGTCTAGTGGCCAGTGCTGTGGTTCCTTGGCCGAGGGGAGGGAGGGCAGACTCCATGGCTCCAGAGCCAGGCTCGGCCACTCCCTCTTTTCTTGGAGGGGTTTCCAGCCAGAACATTAGATTTGGCACTGTCTTCTGTCCTGGGAGCCTCAGGTCTTGTTCTTTTTGCAAACACTGTCACTTCCTAGGTAGCAGGGGCTGTCCTCCGTACAGAGTTCCAGGTGTGTATTTTGTCAGCTGTGTGGTCTCTCCCTAGCTGACAATATGGAGATTAGCTCTACACTCTTCTGGCTGTGTGACTTTAGATAAGTGACCCAATCTCTCTGAGCCTCAGTTTCTTCATCTGGGAAATGGGGACAATAAGAATACCAACTTCGAGGGTTATGGTAAGAATCTAGTGAAACATTAGGTCAAGGGCATAACATAGTGCCTGGCACAAGTCTCTGCTGAATATAACATCAGCATGTGTTCCCCAGTGCTGGAATTAATCTAGAACAAAAGCCTCATTACTAGTACCACGCCACCTTCCTGACAACTTGTTATACGGGGGAAAGGGAACGTTTACAAAGGCTGTCACAGCCACCTCCATGGAGCCTTCACGGCTGGAGATTAGGCCAGAGGTGGAGGTGGTTGTCCCCCCCCCCCCTCCCCGTCTTGCAGGTTTGGAGGCAGCCACGGCCTCCTTCCCAGACCGTGCTCCACCTCCTGCATCCTGCCCAACACATGGGGGAGCTCAGCTGATGCTGAGGATTCAGAAAGCCCTGGAATGTCCCAGCTCCTGGGGACATGGTCATGAATGCCAATTCTTGCCATGCAGATGGCAAATTCACAAGGTTCTGGAAATAGCATCTGTTCGGATGCCCAGGTCTTCTTCTGTAGGTGTTTTGAGAGAAGATAAAAATAAAACTTTTCCATGTTTGGGGTTATTGCACCATTGGAGAGACTACAATCTGAACAACAATTTGTAGGAGGCAGTTTGGAAACACATATGGAGTAATTTTGAGATGCAGTTTTGGTGCATTCTGCACCAGGTGAACTCTCCTTAGGTGTGATAAAAGTTTTTCCTACCCCACTGTTTATGATACCAAAATTGTGACATAACCTAAATTGACAGTGCTAGGGGATTGGGTTAAATAAATGATCACTTAGCCATAGGGTAAGGTACTGTGTGGTCATTAGAATTGCAGATGCAGCTCGACTTGTTTCAGGGTGGAAATGTGTCCTTATATTATTGTGCAGTGGTGGGGGGAGGAGACAAGTTGCTGATGGCCTTAATAGCTGGTTGGTGTGTGTGTGTGTGTGTGTGTGTGTGTGTGTGTGTATGAACATACACCTAAGCACACGTATCTAGAAGGGTGATCAAATTGTTAATGTGGTTTTTGCTAGATTAAAAAAAATTGATTTTTTTATCAAGTTTTAAATTTTGTCAATAATAAACACATAATTTTTTTTTCCTGGGCTTTTGTTGTTGTTTTGGTACCAGAGATTGAACCCAGGGGTGCTTAACCACTGAACCGCATCTCCAGTCCTTTAAAATTTTTTTTGTTTTGTTTTGAGACAGGGGTTCGCTAAGTTGCTTAGGGCCTTGCTCAGTTGCTGAGGCTGGTTTTGAACTTACAATCCTCCTGCCTCATCCTCCAGAGCTGCTGGGATTATGGGTGTACACCACCACATTCAGCCACAAATATGTAATTTTTTCATAATTTTTTAAAAGAGAGAAGAAAGTGGGGTACAGACCCAGGAGATATCAAGTTAGTGACAGCTGGGTCCCCAGGCACTGACCAGCTACGTTCTTACCTGTCCTTTCTCTTCCTCATCCCTCCACCCTGGGTGTCCCCACCTTTGCCCAAGCCTCAGGCACCTGAAGCCAGGTAGGGAATAGGGGCTTCTAAGAAGAGCCCACAGAGTTCCAGGTCAGGTGATGCAGACTCTGTGCTGTCCCTGCTTCCCCTGCCACCAAACCCAGTGGTTTACAAAAAAGAAAGAGTCCAGAGGCCAAACTGCCCCGTGGAGACCAGGCTGCTCCCCAGGAACAGGACAAGGCTCAGCTGCCCGTCTTCTCCCACTGGAGGAATGGGAAGGCGAGTCCTCGCTGAGCTCCATCCTCTCCCATCCTCTCCCACCAAGAGCCCACAGGGCTTGTTAGGGAGACCCAAATGAAGTCACAGGCCAAAGTCCCAAAGAAGCCTGCTGGACGAAGACAGCCTTAGTGGAGGCCTGGGTAAGGGAGGCCCATTCTGCACCTCGATCACCTGGGGAAGTGTTGCATCCTAACAACAGCAGGGCTGCTGACTTGTGAACACGGTCTACTGTAATGTCGACAATCACCCTCTTCAGTGCAGCGTTCTCTGTGATGCTGCAGAGATTTGGGTATACCCGTGTCTGCTGTTCGTGGTGCTCCTGGAAATGGATATTGCTTTTTAAACTTTCCCTCTGAAACTTGGTCAGGGTCTCAAGAAGGCCAGGGCTGTCCCGGGCCTCCTGTCCTGACTTACATTTTTCTTAGGCCTGCAGAGGAGAGCCACGGTTGGGCACAGACTCCTCTCGTGGCGGGGGCTGCCAATGTCTCTAAAGGACACATTCACTATTAAACCTCTATCAACATTTCAGGTGGATTTTCTTACCTGCTCTTAGGGCAGGTAAGGAACACCATAATAGCGTGCAGACCTCTTAAGGCAGGGCAACGCTGCCTGTGTCCTTGTCACCCTTTGGAATTCAGTTTGCTTGCTTGCTTTACAACCTCAGTTCTGAGGGACTCAAAGAGAACTTTGTAGGTTATCAGGTTTTGTTCATTATTAAGGTAGAGTGAGGGTTTTTTGTTTGTTTTGTTTTGTTTTTCTCAGTGCTGGGGGTGGACACACAGGTCCTTGTGCATGCTAGGTCCATGCTCAGCTGATGAGCCACATCCCCTGCCCTCAGGCAGGGTGTAGGTAACCTGCCATCAGGGTCCCAAGGCCCAGGCTGCCTGCCCAACACCTTGGAGCTACAGGAGGGGGGCCAAAGAGAGATTGGAGAAGGGAGAGGACCCCACAGGCTGAGGTCAGGGGCTCTGGGGCAAGCTCCCCTATCCCCAAGGTGATTGGATCTGTAATCCCTATTTAGGAAAACCCAATGATCCATCCCACCCCAGGAGGCACCCACGACACCATAATAGCCTGCATTTGCTGTCGCTCTATCTTGGTTCTTCCACAGAGGGACAAGGCAAATAAATGCTTTCATTCTTCTCTTTCGGATGGACAGAGGGGCCCCGGGCCCTCCAAATGCTAGAGTCCTGAAGTTCCCAGGCAATGTCTCCTCCCCATACTGGGCTCCGTGGGCCTGAAGCTCCAGGGCAGTTCCTCAGGATGGCTTCTAGAACCTTCTTCCTCCTTGCCCATGTTGCAGCTCTGCTTCTAGATGTTAAGCTTCTGCCAGAGATGCTGATTAGTGAGGGTTCCCAGTGCTCTAAAATATAAATTTCTGACCCACCACCCCTGCTCCTGTCCCTACAGTAGCAATGATCAGTGGTCACTGCCCAGAGGACTATGGGAAAAAAGGATTCTTAGGGGAATCTGGCTCGGGAGGGAAGAGCGCAGTGATGGATTGGCGATGTCTGCCTTGGGCACAAGATGGGGAGACACATCAGCATAGGGTTTTCATGTGTTGTCCCTGCCCAGGCAATGGACCAGCACTGCTGTTAGAGCTGGGCTACGGGGGCACTTAGAAGGCCCCCATCCACCCATACAACCTCTTATGGCAGAAATTGTACTGGGCCAAGGGACACTCCCATCCAGGGCCCATGTTCTCCGTCTTAGCAGGCCCACAGAATTTCCTGCCTCAGCCATCCTGAATCAGCCTCAGGGTCCTATGCCAGCACCTTCCAACGTCAGTCCCCTTGGGGTGTGACTGGGTCACCACATGCGTTCTCTGAGGCTCATGTGGCCACCATTTGCAAACAGGTAGCTCTCAAGGAGGGGCTGTCTGCTGAAGGATGTAAATGGCACTCGGCCATGAGGTCTGGGTTGTCCACACACACGTTCAGTCCTTGGAGGTGGGAAGAGAAGGGGCATGTGCTCTGGGAACAAGGGTCTCTCTACTCTTTGGATCAAGAGTTAGAGTGAAGTGTTAAGAAGGGAACTGTGTATGTGTAGCGAAACAGTGTGGTGATTGATTAGTGATATCTGACACGGGCGGGGCGGGGTGAGGTGGGAAGGGCACTTTTAAATTACACAGCGGGCTCCCAATCAGCCCTCCTCGTCCAATAAGACATACCAAATTCCTTCCTACCACCTGGAATCCAGTCCTGCCGGGATCCCTCCCAAGGAAAGAGTGTGCATCACCTTTCAAGGAAGCCGCCTCAGGCAGGTTTGGAAAGCTCTGGCCATTTAAATACTTATCTCACTGTGGAGCCCCAAACCACCTCCCAGGCATCGCCACCCTCTGAGTGGTGCTTTGCCCAGGGCTGCGCAGCTCCATCAGGTCCCCTCCCTGTCTCCACCCCCAGATCTTGCCACAGCCCAGCCTGAGAGCTGGCTTCACTGTCTCCTTCCTCCAAAACAGAGGAAAAAAGCACACACACACACACACACACCAGCACTTTTGGGGAGGTTAAAACAAATCACCAAGAGCAATGTTAATAAATACACGACACTGTGAAGACCTGACCTCCCAGGCCAGGGGCTCACACTCCCCAACCCAGGCCCAGCTGGCTCTCACAGGAATGTTCGGCGTGTGCCCAGCAGTCTATGGAGGGGACCCCCCAGAGCTTCTGTTCTCCAGGAGGTCCCAGGTCAGGGCCCAGTGCTCCCCTCCCACCAGCCGGGGAAGGCATGAACCCACAAGCACCTCTTCCCCTTGAAGGGTCTGAGAGAGACCCTCCAGCACCTTGGAGTGAGGACCCCCAGGAACAGCCTGAAAACCTGAGAGCCAAGGGGCCGAGGACTGGTACCTGCCCCTTGGAGGTGGCCAGGAGGCTGCTGACCTGACTGAGGCCCTATAGCACCAGGGGTCGATGTGTCCCCCCACCCCAGCATGGGACAGAGCTGGCATCCTGGTCTTGTCACCCCCGGAGCCTGGCTGGGTGGACTCTCTCCGCCTGGGAGCCCCTTGGAGCACCAGGCCTCTGGCCGAGCTCCAGTCAGGTGGGAGAGACCCCTGACTCCAGAGGAGTGGGCTCTGACGGAGGGAAATCCCGTCTCCTCCGTGTCCCAAGCCAGGCCCTCCAAACCCTGGAGTAAGGACTGAAGTCGTCGTCCCTGGTCTCGCCAGGGATCAAGCACCAGCTTGGAGACTCCTGATGAGGATGTGGGGTCAGGGTGCCCTGGGCCCTCTTCTCTGGACATCTGGGTATGCAATTGCAAGGCCAATTTGTAACCTGGAGTCACCATAAATAGTAGAAGTGACATCCGCAGGGACACAGTGTGGCCACAAGTGCTGCTCTCCAGCTGGCAGAGGTGAGTGGCCTCTGCCTGGCCTCAGCCAGGGGAGCTGCGAGGGGAGCTGGACCTGAGACCAACGCACTTGTCGCCTGCCACCCTGCAGCAGGGAGCCTCCCCACCAGGCTCACCCTGGCCCCTTCCTCAGCCTGCCCTCGGAGGAGCCCCCCAACTTCCCTCGGCCCCACTCTGCCTTTCTGGGGCCTGCACGGGGGGCCCAGCAGCCCTAGGAAAGCAGAAGCCCTACAGCTCCCAGCATGGGCTTCGGTCCTGCCTGGGCCCAGGGCTGTGGGGAGGGACCGTTACCAACCCTCAGTCCTGGTGGGAGCAACCGCAGGAGGCCCTGAGAGGTCCCGTCTGGGCCCGGCTGGCTGAGGTATCCCACCCCCCAACGTGGGGGAAAGAGCCTCGCGGCCCCAAACAAGAACCAAAAGGCAAATAACTTAAAAAAGGAAGCCTGCGCTTGCCCCTGTCCCTCAGGGTGTGTCCTCTGAGCTGGGGACACTGGGGCAGCACACAGAGTGTAAACATGACTGGCCGGAAGGGTGTGGCATGGCTCATGTCACCGGGGAGGTGGCAGGAAGGCCAGTGCCTGGATGCCTTGGTTCCTCCCTGGACTGTCCTGGGCCCTCAGAGGCTGGCACAGGTGGCTGGGTCCAGCCCCAAGGTGGTCCCTGAGGAGTGGTAGGGGAGGTGCCCCCAAATGCTCTAGGGCTCAGAGTCTGGGAGGCTGAGGAGCCCCTGTCCCGTGGTCCCGGGAGCTGGGTGGGTCGGCCTTGCTGATGGTCGTCCAACTCTCCTGGCCCCCTGGCGGGCTCCACAGCCTCCGGAGTGGCCTTGGGTTCTGGTAAGGAGGTCCCAGGAGTGGAGAGCGGAGGAGGCGAGGCTGGGCTGGGGTCCGGGCTGGTGGCGGGGCCCGAGGCCTTCTTGGTGCAGGATTCGCAGCACAGGCGGTGGTAGCCAGGGATGGTGCAGTAGCGACCGAGCACTTCCAGGTGGCAGAAGATGGACCTGTCCCCCGCACAGGGCTCCACTGCATACACAGCACAAGGACCAAGGCCAGGGCGTGCCCGTCAGCCAGGTGACCCTGCCACAGGGCCCCACCTCCCGCTCACCCACACCTGCCTGCCCTCCAGCCCCTACCCTGCCAGACTCACTACAGGGCTTTTCCTAGAGGGGCCACCACCGGTCCCCAGACAGGACAGAGCCCTCCTTTGTGGGCTGGAATGGTGGTCTCAATGTGCACCCCCTGCACACAGCATGGGCCTCCCCTGGCGCTGGGTGCCCAGGTAAACCATCAGGCCCACCAGGAACTCTGAGCCCCTGCAGTGCTTTAACAGAACCCTCCAGGGACTCTGATGGGGGACCCGAGAGTCGTGCTCAGCGCAATTCATCGCAGGCCGTCCAGCGGAATCGAGGGGAGCCTCACAGACAGCCGTGCCTGCGCTCTTCCCAGAAAACCTGGGCACAGAGGCGCTTCCAACCTGCAGCAGAGCGTGAGAGCCCCGTTCTGGATGGAAGTGGGACTCCCCACCCCCGACTCCCAGTCAACCCAGAGGACTCCGACCCCTCCAGGCGCTGCCAGGCTAATGTCCAGGGAGCTCACACCTGGAACAAGCAGATGGACATTCGGCCACATCCGGGACAGCTGGGTCGTTAAGCTCTCTACCACTGACTCTGGAGTGAGGCAAATCAAGGCTCAGATCCAGGCTCTGCCACTTAACAGCGGTGAAACCTTGGGGAAAATCCCTTAAATTCCCCAAGCCTGGTTTCTCCACCTGTAAAATGGGGATCGAGCTGCCACGTCCCAGTGAATGACAACACTGCATTATAATAAACACCTGGCACCGAGGGGCGCTCCCCGTCCTAATTTGCTTTGCTTTAAATGCATCTCGAATGTTGCTGTGATTAATCCAGGTAGGTGTCTCTAGGCGGAATAGGAAGACAAGAGCAGAGAGGGCTACTAATTTCCGCCAGAGAACACCGTGGGTGGTGGGTAGGCTACGGGAACAGATCACAGAAAACGGAAACCCAGTAGCCTCTAGATGGCGCCCAAGTTCCAGGACCTTCCTCTTTGCTTTTGGGAAGAGGAAGGAACCCCAGGAAATTGCCCAGCTTGAGCCTGAGCAGAGGAGCAGAGAAACAGAGAAGTTCAGGGATTTCCCAAGGTCACACAGCTATCTGATCCTCTTACTAGGAGCTGAGGTCTGGTGTTTCTGCCACTCACTTTGTCAGACCCTGGATCTTGAGAGAGAAAAAGAGAGAAAACCTAAGAAGGGAGCAAAAAACATAAATCCTGCCATATAGCAGGTGCTCAGCAAATCTTTCTTCATGGAGGAACGAATGGAGAGATGGGAGATGAACTGACAGGCTCCTGGACATGAAGCAGAAAGAAACTGCTATTCCTGTTGTGTTGGCCAACAGCTGGGTGGGGGGCGTTCCTTCATTTAATTTTTTCAAGAGCCCTACAAAGGGGTGACCTATAGTTGCTCATCCAAAAATCTTGGATCCAGATGATTCGGAATTGGGACTTGGGCAAGGTGGGGGGTAGTCAGAAAATTAGTCCTCTGTGTATTCATATTATAGAACATCCTCAATAGACTGATAGATATCCCCTTGTAACCAAATATAGCAAAGTTTCAATAGCAAAAGACTAAGTCACCTCATTAGGTCTGGTCTGATTTTGCAACAAAAGGAGTTTGCACAAAACTCAGGATAAAAACTTTTCTAAGTTTGTTTGTGTGTGTGTTGTACTGGGGATTGAACTCAGGGGTGCTTACCCACTGAGCCACATCCCCAGTGCTTTTTTTGTACTTTATCTAGAGACAGGGTCTCACTGAATTGCTTAGGGCCTCACTAAGTTGCTGGGGCTGGCTTTGAATTCATGATCCTCCTGCCTCAGCCTCCCGAGCCCCTGGGATTGCAGGCGTGTGCCCAGCTTTTCCTAAGCATTTTGGAACCCCAGATAAGAGGTTATGGACCAGCACAGGACCATCCCACTTCCCAGCTGCAGACTTGGAGGCTCAAGAAGCTGAGGCCACACAGACAGATGTCAGGCTGGGTCTGCTTTGCTACTTGGCCCATGCTTGGATGCCTGGGCCCCCTGAAAGGTTTGGGGAGTGAGGGAGGAGTCCATTCAGTCACCTACCTGATGCTATCCTGTTCGTGGGAGGCGACGGCCCTGACTGTGGTACCCACTGCCCCTCTGGAGTCACAGGCTCCTTGGCCTTCACTGTGGAGTTCTGGAGGTTTCCTGGGAGCAAGGAGAAGCAGCTCTAGTACAGGTGAGCACCCCCTATCCAAAATGCTCGAGACCAGAAATAGTTCACAGTGTAGATGATTTCAGACTTTGCAATATTTTCATGCACATAATGAAATACATTGGTGAAGACACAAGTCTAAACACAAGGTTCACTTGTTCCTTGTACACATGGTGAGAGGGTAACTTTACACAATATTTTTCAGATAATTTGGGGAATGAAAGTTTGTGTATCACGTTCCCCTTGAGGATGCTATGTTCTACATAGGAATTTTTTATTTGTATGTTTGTTTATTTTTGCAGCACTGAGGATTGAGCCCAGGGGTACTCCATCACTGAGCTACATCCACAGCTCCCCAGCCCTTTTAACTTTTATTTGAGACAGGGTCTCACCGAGTTTCCCAGGCTGGCCTCAAACGTGGTTGTTTTGTTTGTTTGGTTGGTTTTTATCTTTATTTTGTTTATTTATTTTTATGTGGTGCTGAGGATTGAACCCAGGGCCTCGCACATGCTAGGTGAGCGCTCTACCGCTGAGCCACAACCCCAGCCCTGAACTTGGTTGTTTTTTGTTTGTTTGGTCCAGGGATTGAACCCATGGGCACCTAACCATGGAGCCACATCCTTAACCCCCTTTAAAAATATTTATTTATTTATTTTGAGGCTGGATCTTGCTAAATTGCTTATAGCCTCACTAAGTTGCTGAGGCTGGCCCTGAATTTTTGATCCTCCTGCCTCAGCCTCCTCCGTGGCTGGGGTTATAGGTGTATACCACCGCGCCAGGCTGTGCATCTGAGTTTTGACCACGGCTTGCCCCATGAGGTCAGGTATGGACTTTTCTCCTGTGGCATCATGCCAGCACTCAAAACGTTTTGGATTTTAGAGCACTTTGGATTTCATATTTTTGGATTAGGGATGCTTAGCCTATATCTGGGATTCCTAAGGGCCACAATCCAAGGCAGGTCTGGGTGCAAGGTCAAGGCCTTGCTGGGCCAGGCCTCCCCATCCCCGGCTCACCTCCACAGGCTGGCAGGCTGCAGACCTGGACAGTGTCTGGCTTGTCCCCCTCACACTGGCCAAGGCTGTTGGTGTTGGTCCTGCACACCACCTGCCGCTGCTGGATGCCCTCTCCGCAGGTGGCCGAGCACTGCCAGGAAAGGGCAGGGGCCAGGACAGCGCCAGGCAGGACAGGTGGAAGGAGAGACAGAGGGTGGACCAGTGAGCTCAGAATCCAGCTAAAGCCCAAGGACAGAAAGGTACAAAGGAGGGTGCCACACCTTCACCTGACCAAAGGGACTTGCAAGGACTGCTTCTAAGGAGCCTCACCTGGCCACCACACCATTGTCAGATTGTCCTTAATCAGTGATGAAGACCAACTGCGCCGAGCTTGGGACTCCAAAGACCCTCCCACAATCTCCATGCTAAATTCTCAGGGAGACAAAGTGAGTGGCGGGAGGGGACTTCTGGGACCCCCTTCCAGCTACTACCACCTGTGTTAATTGAGCCTGGTCTATGCTCCTCCTGGTCGTCGTCGTCATCCTCCTCCTCCTCCTCCTCCTTCTTCGTTTTTTAATATGTTTAGTTGTAGTTGGATACAATACCTTTATTTTATTTATTTATTTTTATGTGGTGCTGAGGATCGAACCCAGTGCCTCACACGGGCCAGGAAAGCGCCCCACCCCTGAGCCCCAGCCCCAGCCCTGTGCCTGGGTTCTTAAATATTTTGTGTATCCCCCTAGCAAGCTCCCCTGCAGCCCACCCCATGGAGTGACCTAGGCAGGATGATTTACTCGATGGCACCTTGTTAAGGACACACAGGAGCCTTAACTAGCAGCCTCATTAGTTCAGTTCCCAACTCTGTCAATCAAGAGACCTAAAGGACAGGATCTCTCTGGCCCCTTCTAGCTCTGACATGCCATGATCTTGTGACTCAGTTTACCCCACTTGTAGAGGTCTGCCCAATGTCTCCTTCCCTGTCAGGGACAGGCATGAGTGCCAGGAGCAGAGGTAACAGGTATCAGGGGCTCGGGCTGTCACACACGCCACCTCCGGGTCGGACACACTTCCTACTCTGATAAATGGGTCACGGGGTGGGGGGGTAGGATTCTGGGGTGGAGAGGCAGGCCCCCAGGGAACAAGGCTGCCCAATCAGGTCACATTTTAGGCACTGACCAAATCCTCCTAAAGCAGGACACGGGAGAGCCTGCAGAGCTTACTTCTCATCCTGGAGCATGTGACCACTGGGTGAGACACAAGGGTCCCCGGGCCACAGACAACCACGGGACGACCATGGCTCCTCCCCCCAGGATGAATAATGACCAAGAGCAGCCTCCAGACCTGAGTGTTTACCAGGCTCACCATCCGTTTTCTCTATGAGGCCTTGGAGGACTAGCAATCTTTATTTTATATCAAAATGAATGAAGCTATATGTTATGGAGATAAATATAAAATCTACACAAGTAGGGATTTTTGTCTTTTATTTACTTTTGCTTTTTTATTTGTATTGGTACTGGGGCTGGCACTCAGAGGCCCTTACATGCTGGGCAAGTACTCTTCCACTGAGCTGCACCCGAGCCCTGGGTAGGGGTTTGGACTCTCTTTTTCTTTAGGTACCGGGGATTGAAACTAGGGGGCTTAACCACTGTGCTATATTCTCAGCCCTTTTTATATTTTACTTAGAGACAGGGTCTTGCTGAATTGCTTAGGGTTTTGCTAAGTTACTGAGGCTGCCTCTGAACTCGTCATCCTCCTGCCTCAGCCTCCTGAGCCTCTGGGATTACAGGTGTGCACCACCACGCCTGGTGGGATTAGACTCTTTAAGAAGACCCGGTTAATACTCTTTCACGTAGGCCCTCCCTGACCACCCTCTGTCCTTGTCCTGGGTCACATTCCCTGTCACCCTGCACAGCTCCACCTGGATCTGTACTCTCGACCTTTGTCTACTCTGTCCCCCATCTGGACGGTGAGCTCCAGGAGGGCGAGGATCTTGCCTGGTGCTCTGTTCCCGGCATTCCTGTACAATGCCAGCATGCAGTTGGCGCTCAGCATGTAAGAATGTGCGTTCATCTGCTCATCTGGGACTTGGGGACACGGACCCGTGCCTCCTGATGCTGTGTGAGCCTTAAAGGAAAGGGACACGCCCCACACAGAGCCGCGTGCCTATGTTCGGGAGCCGTTCCATTTTGTTTTGAGAAAAACAGCATTAGATGCGAGGAGAGGTGTGGACGGAAGCTCTCTGCCTCCTGGGAGCCCCAGGAAGGCCCTTGAGCCTCTCCACTCAGGCTCCTCCCTTCCCAACCACAGCCAGCCTCCTGAGGCCAACTCACCTGGGACCAGGCTCCTGTCCGCCACTGGGCTGGGCAGGGCACGCGAAGGCAGGGCCTCCGGGCCTCAGGACGGTCACCAGGGCACACCTTGGCTGGCAGGGCTTTGCGAGTGCCATTGGAGAGGGGCAGCAAGCAGTGCACCTCCCGGGTCTGCACCCCCAGCTTCCCGCAGCTCCGGCTGCAGGCACTCCACTCGTCGGTCACCCACCTGAGAGGGGGCAAGAGGCGGAGGGAAGGGGACCAAGGGAATGCTTCCCTCCAGGTGTCACCTCCACCCCAAGAAGGCCACACGGAAGGGGTGCAGGGTGGGTTTGAGCTTCAGAACGCTTGGGGCCAAGATGACCCTCCACCTGCTTTGCAGCTGCCTGGCTGGATGACCTCAGGGAGGCCACTATTCTCCACCGCTCTGTCTCCTCATTGGCAAAACCAGAAAGAGGCATGTTTAAATTCTGCATCCCGCATGTCCTGGGGTCAGCTGTTAAGGCCACTAAGCCTCAGTGACACCCCATCTTTACATCAGGATATTTCAACATCCCATAAATATTCGAGGCACCGTTCTGGGTCCTGAGACAGAGTAGTGCTCAAAACAGACCAAAGACATACTTCCACACAAGAGCAAGTGTGTAGTATGGTCATCACCACCCTCAGGGGGACAGCACCTGCAACTCCACGGGTGGTCTGCACATCTCTGAGCAGCAAAGCAACTTCCACCAGCATCTCAAGTGGCCATGGCCATCATCGGAGGAGACCGCTGGGTGGGGGTGTGGGAGGGGCAGCCCCGACACCTTCTCCCCTGAGTTTCCTGAGGTTTCTTTTAGTCAACTAGAGCTCTTTGAAGCACATATTCAAACTCAACCCCTTTCTTTAAAAAAAAAAAAAAAAAAGAACTCAAGATTTGGGGGTAGGGGACAGCCCACCCAGGACCCCAGGCCGGTTCACCCTGCATGCAGGCCCTGTGAGCACCACATTTGTGGGACAGTGGTCTGAGTGACAGTGTAAAGGGACAAGTGGAAGGGAAGCACAGGGGCTGGTGATGAGGCTGTCCCTGGCACAGGACAGCTACAGCAGACTCTAGTGCCAGCCACCCAGCTCCTGCCCTGGCCCCTGATGGCATGTCCAGCCCAAGGTACAGGAGTGGCTCTAGTGTGGAGCCTCAGCACTCCTGCCCTGCCCCAGTCGTCCCGGGGGGCAGAGGAGAACGATGGACAAGGCCCTCTGTACCTCCCTGTGGGCAGCTGCCCTTGGCCCTGTGTGGAGGCACAAGGGACGCCAGGTGGAGCTGAGGAGGTCCTGAGGCTTGATCCGAGGTCTGAGCCTGAGTCCTCCAAAAACCACTGCACTAACCTCTCCCTGAAGGTCCCTCCGAATAGCCCCAAGGACATGACCTTGTGCTCAGAAGAGCCTGTGCCCTCAGGCTAGGGAATCTTAATCAGGCTAGGCCATGTTGGGGCTGGCAGGCCAGGTCCCTAGACTCCTGATGACCAGACTGAGGAGATGGTGAACACTACCGTGACCAGAGCCAGGGGTCTGGAGGCACTGAAAACTTGTCACTGAGGGGAAGTCAGTGATTCTGAAAGCCCAGAGTGCATGGCCAGGCACAGAGGGGCAGAACCTGCTGCCCGGGCTGTTCTCTCCCTGGGAGACCTGGCCACAGGCTGTCCCCAGGAGGCAGTGCAAGGCCAGGCTCCCAGAGTCCCTGAGCACTCACACAGGCTGAGAGCACGGGTGCTGGTTGCAGCGCCTGCGGATGGGCTTGGGTCGCTTCCTGTGGTCACACAGGTGTCTCTGCACCATGTGGTGATCGCGTCTTCGCCGGCATCCATATTTGGTGAACTGGATGCCTGTGGAGGGCAGGCTGCTGTGAGTCTGCTCCAGGCTCCCACTGGCCTGTCCAAGTCCTCAGGAGGGAACCTTCTGGAGATGCTGGAGACTCCTCCTACCTCCCTCTGGGCCCCACAGCCCCTCCGGCCTGAGCAGCTTTCTGCAGAATACCCTCCTTGATGGGTCTCCCACACTCCCAAGAAGGGCTGCTGGGGAAGTGGCTTTGGATGCCACCTGTCCCGCTGAGGAGAAGCTCTTGCAGGCAGGGTCCCCGGCCTGCAGACTGTTCCAGCAGCCCCTGGTCCCCGCCCCAAAGCCCTACCCAGAATGTTTCCACACACTGGAGATCTTTAAGGAGAAACTGAGGCATGAGGAGGGACGGTCAACGTCCAGTGGAAACATCACCCCCACGCTCTGCCTCCCCACTCCTCCCCACCGAGGCCGGGCTGCTCCCACAAGGAGCTGGAGGGTCAGGGGGTTGGTACCTCCTCCACAGGCCTTGGTGCAGGGTGCCCAGCTCTTGAGCGCCCACTCATAGGTGTCCGTCTCCTCTAGAAGCACATTGTTGCTCCCGATGAGTGGCAGCAGGTCCTCATGGATGACATACTTGTAGGCCAGGCTGCCGTGGGGGCCACCCTCAGTGGGGGGCAGTACCTAAAGGGAGACGAGAAGGAGGAGGTGGCACAGAACCAGAGAGAGAGGCAGGGCTGATAGAGGGGGTGAAGGAGCCAAAGAGAAGGACAGGGTCAGGATTGGGAGGGGTCGGCTCTGGGACTGGCAGGCGGGCAGGATTCACACCAGCAGCCAAGTGACAAACTTCTGCCCCCAAATTAAGCACCTACTGTGTGTCAGGCCCTAGAGCAGCCCATGCTAGGCTCTGCATGCTTTTCCTTCCCTGGGTTCTAGAGGGCAGGACCTGCTCCCTGACTGACCCCAGAAGATGGCCAGCCGATGCCAAATCCTTATCAAATAATGGATTGCAAATGCTTTCTCCCATCTCGTGGCCGGTCTTTTCCTTTCTTGACAGGACTCTTTGATGCACATAGTGTTTAATTTTTTGGAGGGGGTAGGTACTGGGGATTGAACTCAAGGCACTCGACCACTGAGCCACATTCCCAGTCCTATTTTGTATTTTATTTAGAGACAGGGTCTCGCCGAGTTGCTTAGGGCCTCGCCATTGCCGAGGCTGGCTTTGAACTCTCAGTCCTCCTGTCTCAGCCTCCCTAGCCACAGGGATTACAGGCATGCACCACTGCGCCCAGCTATAAGCTATAAGTGTTTAATTTTGATGAAGTCTAATTCATCTAGGTCTTCTTTTGTGGTTTATGCTTTTGACATCGAGGAGGACCCAAGGTCATGGAGATTTACCCCTCTGCTTTCTTCTAAGAGCTGTCTGGTTTCGGCCTCACATTTCAGTCTTTGATCTATTTGGATCTATTTTGAGCTAATAGCTGCCCGAGGGGTGAGGTGGAGGTACAACTCTGTTCTTTAGCATGTGAATGTCCAGTGGTCTCACCACCATTTATTGAAGAGACTATTTTTTTTTCCTCCTTGAACGGCCTTTGTGCCCTTGAAAACCAGCTGGCCATAGATCAATGGCTGGTCCATAAAAACAAATTGAATAGAAAAGTACTGTGTTGGGTGGAATCACCATGCCGACGCCAACACCGGCCTAGCCTGCCCTCCAGGCTTCCCTGACAGGAGGGGGCCGCACAGGAAGAAGCCCACCCAGGGTCTCCCCGCCACCCAAGGTTTCTCCCCAAAACCCAAGGGCACGTGGTCACAGGTCTTGTGGGCCAATCTTCTGGCCTAACAATGCCTGGTCCACAAGCCCTGGCCCAGGTCTAGGAAGGACGTGTGGGCAGAGATGGGCCCCATCCAGGACAATGGCCATGTCCCCCTTTTTTTTAATATTTATTTTTTAGTTTTTTTTTTTTTAGGTGGACACAATATCTTTATTTTACATTTATGTGGCCCTGAGGATGGAACCCAGTGCCTCATGCATGTTAGGTGAGCGCTCTACCACTGAGCCACAAATCCCAGCCCCCATGTCCCCTTTTTAGGAGGCCAACACTGCCAGATAGCACCCCCTGGTCAGCTGCCTTCAAGTCCTGAGAAAGCGATGTCAGGACTCACGTACTGACCATGCCGTGATGCACGCTGACTCTCAATGAAGCCAGGTGACCTGGGAGCCAGCCCTGGCCTCACCACACACCTCTGACCAGAACCCTTTCCAATATTGCTATAAAAAACAGACTTCCTGCGTGTGACCTCCTGGGGTGTGACACTGAGGGGACAACCATTTCCTTTTCCCTCCTCACTTGTCATCCTGCCAGCTTGTGTGTGAGTGTGTTCACGTACGTGCTCTCCCACTCCACTACACCCTCAGCTCTATTTATCTTTTATTTTGAGAGTTAGAGGTGGAGGCTGGCCTTTAACTTAGGATCCTCCTGCCTCAGCCTCCTGAGAAGCCGGGATTACAGGGATACCCCACTGGGCCCCGCTCACCCTGACAGCTTTTAAGCACAAATGAGGACCTGTCCCCAGAGGGTGCCGTGGCCTCCTGCAGACACAGGAGTGGGCACTTTCCTCTGGACTGGTGGAGTGGAGACGGTGAGGGGGTACAAGGAGTGGGCAGGGGCCACCTCAGGGAGCGGGGCTCACCAGGACAGCGATGGCTTCGGGCAGAGGCCCACTGGTCTTGAGGCTGTCTTTGGCGTCCTCCACCGTGTGCTCCCACTCCAGGCCCAGCGCGGTGAAGGTCCGGCCTGTGGCCTCCTTGCCCTTGGGGTTGAGGATGAAGCTGCCCGTGACCTGGTTCTTCACCACTGGCCGGGGGAGAGGGTCACACAGATTTCTATCCCCTGCTACGGGGGCCAGTGCATATGCCAGTCAAGGCCTTCCCATGGGGCCCTCAGGGCTGCTGTCCAGCTGCCCCGCCTCCCACCTGAGCCCTCTGTACACAGGTCAACCCAGTGTCCCCCTGCACGCGCTGTCCCTGCCTCTGGACCCTGCTGCACCACGGCTCCCCTTTGCTGCCTTCCCTGCATCCTGACTCACCTCTGCCCACCACTAAGGCCCAGCATAACCCCCTCCTCAGGTAGCCCGGCTCAGGGACGCTGCCCTCTCTGAAGCTTCTGTAGCAGAGGCTGAGCCCAGGTTCTGGAGTCAGACTGACCAGGGGGAAGTTATGCTGCCCGCCCGAATGCTGCCGCCGCCTCTCCACCTGTAAGACGGGACTGGTGATCGTCCCCAGTCCACAGGGCTGCTGTGCCAGGCGGATACTAGCATACCCCACCCCCTGTGGGGCTGCTGGGCAGGGAAGGAGTTCACACGCGCAGGAGCCCTGGCCGAGGAGGGATGGCCCAGGCACTGGGGGCTTCACAGGCTGTTGGTTATCACAGACGCCTCGCCCTTCCCAGCAGACTGACGGCACAGCGCCAGCTCCCGCCCAGCACAGGGCCACAGGGAGCAGGAGGTTTGAGAATATCCATGAATTTCTATCCCTCTATGTCCCAGTCAGTGAGGAACTGGCAACTTGTTACTAAAGAGGCTGAGTGGCAGGTGGGCGGAGTCGTGCCCAAGCAGAGGCCCGGCCAAGGCCGTGGGTGTTCCCTTGGCCACCCTAGAAGCAACCAAGGTAGAGGAAGGGTGGAAACATGGGACCCCAGCCCCTTAGCCAAAGAGTGAGAGGGGAAGCAAAGGATTGGCACCCTGGGGTGTCCGGAGGGAGGCCCTTCAGAGCCCCACCATCTAGATTAAAATGAGGGTAATCAAGCCAGGCACGGTGGCACATGCCCCAGTGGCTCCCGAGGCTGAGGCAGGAGGATCGTGAGTTCAAAGCCAGCCTCAGCAAGCAACTCAGTGAGACCCTGTCTCTAAATAAAATACAAAATAGGGCTGGGGTGTGGATCAGAGTTAAGCACCCCTGGGTTCAATCCCAGTACCAAAAAAAAAAAAAAAAAAAGTGAGTAGTTGCAACCTAAGAGCTAACCACGAGCCAGTCATTCTGTTAGCTCTTGAGTGACCCCTTGCTGACATCCTAAGGGCCAGGCTACTACAATAAAGACAGGGGGTCTGAGGCTCCCTGCGGGCGGGGGTCTGCCCTGGCTGGAGGGGAGGCAGCAACCATAGGGAAGGGGGAGGGGAGCAGAGTCTCCCTTTCCTGGGAGCTGCCCCTCACCTCCTTCCCTCCAGGGCCTCTTCCACAGCTGCCCAGTCCCTCCACCCTCAGACTGCCTACCCTAGTGCTAGGCAGCACCTTGGGCCAGGTTTCTGCAGCTCACGGCCACCGTCACAAACACTTGGCTGTATGTCCCTCATTCCAGGGGTGAGGTTGGGCCAGCATGACTCTACACCCAGACTCAGCTGTGCCCTGAGCCTCTTGTCACCACAGGCCACTACCTAACTCTTCTGAGCCTATTTCCTCAACTGCAAAAATGGGGTCACAGTTTCCTTCATAGATTGTCATGAGGCTCACATAAGATAATGGAAGAAAGAGGGTTCAAGTTTGGACAGAGCCCTGGCCTTTACTGCAGTGGCTGCTACCAGAAGTCCTGGGCTTCTGCAGAGAGCACAGACCCTGCAGGCAATGTGCACACACACGCACACACACACACACACACAAAAACACACACACACACACACACATGCATCTACTCTCAATTGTGTACCTACCGAGGGCCACCATGGACCTACACACATAAATGCATGACACAAATAGATCTCAGCCCTAAGGTTGCCCTGCTCCCTCTCCCTCCAGGATCCCAGAATGTTCTCACCTTCGCCTGGTCCCATGAGAACAGCTCAGCCACAGGGACTGTTCCCCACCTGTGGGGATCAAGGACCTAGACTTCTGGAGGGTAGAGGGGCTGACTGCTAATGCAGTCTCATCTGCAGGGAGGCAGGAGAGGCGTCTGGGGAAAACGTGCCTCCCCACTGCCCCCGACCCAACACCATCCCCACATCCTGAAGATCTCTGAAGTGTCCCCAGGCTCATGCTACAGCACAGACCCAGATTGGCCCTGTCCCCACCCCCCAGGCTAACTAGAGCACACAGAGGGCCTGAGCGTCCATTCGTGCCTACGGCCTGTGTGTACTGCATCCTTCCTGGGGCCTCCCAGAGCAGGTAAGGCAGACATCTTCTCCAGGGGATACGAGTTCTCCAGGAAGCTTCTTAAAATTTTTATAGCATTATATTAACAATAATCTAAAAATCTGGTTGTTGGCATTTTCATGATATTTGTGCTCACCAAGAAATGTCACGTTTCGTGTTAGTGTTTATGATGGAGAAGGTGCCAAGCAGTGCGACCTGGGGGCATAATAGGACAGAGGAGCCTCTGTAACAAACCAAGGTGACATTGCAGTGCTTGGGCCCTCTGTGAGGGCTCTGAACGCAGGCGTGTGTTCAGAGGATAGCCCACCTGCTACCTGCTGCTGGTGGCCCCCAGGCCCTGCTCAAACCGTGGAGCACCACGTCTGCATCTCAGGTAGAGTTCACAGTGGCACAGTCCACCCTGGGAAGTGTGCAATTCAGTGATGCTTTAGAACATTCACCACATCACTGTGTGTCAGGGTTTAGGTGTGGTGACCCCCGAGCGCTCACACGTGAGACAACAAGAAGGTTTGGAGGAGAAATGACTGGGTTACAGCTTTAACCTCATCAGTCAATCCCTGCAGTGGCAGGGAGTGGCTGCAGGAGATGGGAACTGGGGCGTGGCTTTGGGGTATATACTTGTATCTGGCAAGTGGAGTCTCTCTCTGCTCTCTGATCATGATGTGAGCTGCTTCCCTCTGCCACACTCTTCCACCATGATGGTCAGCCTCCCCTTGAACCCCAAAGAGCTGGCGGAGCCAGGCTTCAGACTAAGAACTCTGAAACTGAGAGCCCTCAAATAAACTTTTCCTCCTCTCCAGTTGTGCTGGTCAGATCCTTTAGTCACAGCCATTGCAATTCCAGAACATTTTCATCACCCCCCAAAAGAAACCCAATACCCATTAGTTATTACCCATTTCCTCCCCGCGGGCCCTGGCCACCACAAATCTATTTTACATGGATGTGGATACGCTTATTTATTATTTTACTTTTGGTTCATGTGTCGTTGGGGATGGAACCCAGGGCCTTGCACATGCTAAGCACATACTTTACTACTGAGCTACACGCCCCCACCCCAAGGCCTGCATGCACTTATTTTTCTGACTGCCAATTTGGTTTCATCAAAACTAAAACAAAATAAATCAACAAAAATATCTCTTACATTATGTTAATATTCTTAGTTTGAATTATTTTAACTAATTTGAATCTTTTGATTTCTTTCAGGGTTCTAATTTTTAATCTGTCCTGGCTTCATAGCCCTGTGACCGTGACAAGCGTGGAGGGTAGACACCTCACATAGTGACTGTGTTTAAGTATCGTTATAACAGGAGTAACTGAAGGGTCCCCAGGGTGGAAGGCAGAAATGCTACAAGTTCCCCCTATTCCTACAGGCAAGGCCCCCCAGTACTGTGACTTGACCATTTCTCCCAGGCACAATCTGATTTTCTTCCCTTTGATCCTGAGCTTGGCTGTGTGACTTGGACCAAAGGGACATTGGAAAATTAGGGACTTAATAAGTACTTGCACCTTGAGGTTTGCCTTCTCTTGCTACTGCTGAGGACCACATGACAGACACGCTGTGAATAATCCCAGTTAGCTGTTGTCACATATGGCCCTGTCACCCTTATGACCCCAGCTGAGAACCAGCACCAACCTCACACGTCCTAGACCAAGTAGTCCCCAGCTGACAGGATTTGCAAAGGTCCATCTAAGCAGCAGCAGAACCACCCAGCTGAGCCCAGCCCTGAGACTGACTCATAGAACTGTGAGCTCAGAAATGACTGTTGTTTGGAGCTGTCTGTTATGCAGCAAAAGCTGACGGATACACTCTGTGAAAATGGTTTTCCTTTAAAAGCCATCCACATGGACAAGAAGTTTTAACAGTGGTTTCCCCTGAGGGAAAAACAATCCCTGTGTGACAGGGGTGCAAGGGAGACTCTTAACTAGATTTCCTTGTAGACTTTCTGAAATTTGAACCATGGGACAAGTCACCCACTCAGCATATGTTTAGAAATAAAATAAAAGGGATTCTCTGTCCATCATTCAAGTCTGTGGACATCCACCTGTCCTCTGTTCTCCCAGAATTCCTGGACCTGCGGGCAGGGCCTGGGGCCTGCCACCTCTCCCAGTACCCAGCACTCACCAATGCAGTGGGGGGCCTTCTCCAGCGCCTCGATCTGGATGTGCCTGGCACCTGCCGGGATCTGCACCAGTTTGACAGCTGCTCCTGCACAGAAGGTTCCAGAAAAGCAGAAATCTCCCTGAGTAGGTGGCCCATTGCCTGTCACCCCACCTTATTTACTTGCAGAGCCTCTCACTTAATCAGGAACATCTTACTTAACCCCAGAACCTCTCTGAACTTGTGTCCTCCTCGGCAAAGCAGGGATGGGACCTGCTCCCCCAGGGGATCCAATGGCATGTCACAGTTTCAGGCACCCTATAAACACGTGGGCAAGGTGTGGCTATTATGCCCCCCTCCCTTGGCCCAGTTCTCTCACTTCTCCCTTTCCTCTCCTTTTCCTGCCTCTGGCCTCAGCTCCCCTTCTTTTCACACCTTAGAATACTAGAGGGATTTCGATGAAATAGGCCACAAGATCCCAGGTGGCTGTCTTGGGCCCCCATGGCCCTCCCACTCCAAGGCCTGGAAACAAGCCTTTCTCAGAGTTGCCAACCTTCTGCCGTCACATACAAGGAAAGACAAAGCAAAACTATAAAATCCCCACCCAGGGAAACAGGGAGATCTAGTTCACACTAACATGTAAAGGACTACTACCAGATGGCCTTTCCACATCGAGTTTGATCAGATTGGAGGTGGGGAGCCAAGGAACTCAGAGATACCAGGAGTCCAAAGCAAGAGGTACCACAGGTTTAAAGAAAATGAGAGAGGGGAGAAGGAGGAAGAGGAGGAAGTTGAGGAAGAGAAGAAGAAAGAGGAAGAGGAAGAAGAGGAAGACAGATGACCAATCTTGTGGCCTTGGCCACACCTTCAGACCTATCTGACCCTCGCCCCACCAACAGCCCTGATGCCAATGAGACGGCGGGGCTCCCAGCCCGACACACCGTCCAGCAGGAGGGCGCTTCTCTGAGATCCCAGGCCCAGTGTGCAGCCGCAGCATGCCTGAAGACGGGGTGAGGGCTGCTGCTTCTGGCTCACCAACCCCTGGGCAGCCTGGGGAGGTCTGGGGACAGGCTCGGGGGCCCCTCCACCCCACACTGAACCATGGCACAGATCAAGGAGGAGGGCCCCGCCCAGCTCACCTGCCTGCTTGGAGGCCTTGCCCAGGGTCCCCTTCACAGTCCTGCAGTGGGAGTTGTCACCGCCACAGACCCCGCACTTGTCATCAGCCTTCATGGACCCCACCTCCTTGTCACAGCCAACGGGCTGCGGCCAGAGGTGAGATGAGTGGAAAGAACCCTGCACCCGGTCCCTGAAGCCCCTGGCTCCCTCCCTGGTCTCCAGGCCCTGGCCTAGAGAGGAACCTTAGGCAGAAAGGTATCCAAAGACAGGTCGCCCACAGATTTGCCATGTAACCTGGTCTTGAACCCCGTGTGGTGACAATTCTTGACATCTCCTCTCCCCTTGAACGGACTGGGCAGTAAATGACCCCTTCTAGCACCCCAGGGCTGTGTCAAGGACCAAGGGGGTGTCCTGAGTGCAGCAGGTGCAGGCATGCTTATCTTCCTCAGGAGCATGGGACGGGGACGGAGCCTCCCTCCAGTCTCCAAGAACCAGCAGAGGGTGGGTGACCTGGAGGGGGCACCCACCACACACTCGCCACGGGCACAGAGGCTGTAAGGGTCCCGGTAGCTGCAGCGCGTCCCGTCATGGACCACCTGGTTCATGAACACCACGTCTCCCGTGTCTGCCGACTGGCAGATGAGCTCACACTTCTGGGTGTCTGTGGGGAGAGATGCCACGGTGATCCCCCCACTGGGCTTGCAGAGAGCAGGTAGCCCAGGACGACATCAGCCTGCCATCAGCCTGTGGTGCAGCCAAGAAGCCCCCCACAACCCCGTACACCACCCCCCACCAGCTCTGCACAGCGGGGGATCACTGTGTGTGGAGCCCAGGCAGAAAATCCCTGCTCTGATGCGTGCTAATTAGTCACGTCTCCAGTCTCCCAGGGCGAGTGCTTTAGCCTCTCACAGCTTATTTCATTATCCCTGGTCAGCAGAGTGCCACATCGGGATATTGAGAAAAATCAAGTGACAAAATCATACCCGAAATAATAAGCCAAGGCTTAGTGGCTGCTTCCCAGGTATCAAAGCCTATGCACACCCTGATGTACAACCTGAAATGCTTTTTGTGAAACTAACTCGTTTCACCCCAGGGAGGTAGATTCTAGAATGACAGAGGAGGAAATCGAGGAGGAGAGGCCGCACGGTGATTCAGCAGGACCTGCCCCAGCAGCCGAGCACACCGTGGTCTGACCCTGCATCTGAACACATTTATACACCTCAAAAGTGGTGGACAAGCCAGGCAGGCGGTGGGCTGGATTTGGATTTGTAAATGGAGCAGCAGAAAGGGAGGGAAGAGGGTTCTTTCTGGTTCAATCTATGAAAATGTTCTCTTCTCTATCTGGGCTGCTGATGACCTAAGAAGGAGGTTCCAGAGAAAACATAAACACTTGCTGTGCTTCTTAGAAAAAGCGAGACTGGGGGCTTAACCAGCTTCCTGGAATTTGTCTAGAAGTCCTGGGAAAGTCCAGCTGCCCAGGGCCTCCCAGCCTTCCCCTCCCTGCCCCATTTTGCTACTGACCAGACCTGGAAGCCTTCCAAGGCCAGCCTCTGTCTCCCACAGCCCATTTCTAAGGAACCTGTCTGGCTCCTGCTTCCAGATCCTGAGCTCCCAGGCCACTCGGCCAGCATTCAGGCCCCAGCCTGGAGCCCGACACACACACTGCCTTGGTTTCTCTGCACGGGAGACAGGCAGGGTCTTGGCCAGTGAGACCAGGCAGGAGGGGTCTGGGAGTCCAGGGGAGCCAGCCAACTTCCACGAAACCCCCTGCAAGGGTGTGGCCATGACAGGCCCCTGAGGTCCCTTTCAATTTGAGGATTCTGTCATTCTAAACATGAGCCAGGGAGCATGGGGTCCTGGGGTCAACCCTGGGCTCAGAGAATGAGAGGCCACTCTCATGGGAGCTGTCTGGAGCCCAGGGCGGCATGGCAAGCAGCATCTACCGACAGGGAAACACAGGAGCTTGGGGCAAGAGATGGGCTCCGAGGGCTGGGAAGGGCCCCCCAGCCTGAAGGCTCTAAGATGCCATGAACATGGGGCCCCACAGGAGTATCCAACGCAGACAGCAACTGACACCAGCACGGTCCCCAAACTCTGACCCTCTGCGTGAGTGCTGAGGCCTGTGTGACCATCCAAGGCAGCATGGAGGGGTCCCTCTGCCTGCCTTTCAAATCACCTCCAGTGACCGCTGGAATGGAGACCTGGTCAGTACCAGATAAGAACCTGGCATGTGATACAACTGAGCTTCTGGGGACACTGGTCATGTGAAGTGAGAGGTGCCTGAAGCCCTGGGAAGGGCTGGGAGATCCCAGGGACAAATTCCAGGAAGTGATCTGAGCTCCAGCCTCACTTTTTCTAGGGAGCACAGTGTTCCTGTGTTCTCTGGAACATTCTTAGGACAGATGCTCACCCATGCAGGCAAGCACAGATGTCTGAAAGGCACCAGCCCCAACTGTAGCCTGCAGGATTCTACGGGCATCCCTGGGAAAAGCACCCCCCGCCCCGCCCCAGGCCACTTGTATCTGCAGGGAAACCGTGGTCAGAGCATGCGATCAAGGGATGGTCCAGATGGGGACCCCAGGGTCACCACGCACAGGCCTGCACAAAGATCTGTGGCCACACTCATGATGGCAGTGTCCCTTTCGGCACCTCCACGGATGGGAACACCTGAGGGAGGAACTTCCCTGGAACACACAGCCCCAGTGTCGTCAGGACGTGGGGAGTGGGCATGGGGCCGCTCACCATCCTCAGACTCGTAGGGGAGCCAGCTGTGCTTGGTGTTCTGGTGGGTGTAGTAGGAGTTCCGCTTGGCACACTGCTGGGCCCGGAAGTCCTCGTAGGGCCCGGGGCACTCCTCGCTGTTGCAGACCTGGTACTCGAAGGAGGGCCCTGAGCACAGGCGGCCTCCGTAGGCTGGGCTAGGGTGGCACAGAAAGACCAGGTTGATGGGGCGGGTGGGGGCTTTCAGCTCAGCCAGCATCAAAGGGCTCCACTAACTTATCAAGCAACCCGCAGCATGGCCGATGAGCTGCGCCTTCCAGACCCTCCCTCCCCCTCCTTGGGGCACACATCACCTGTTCCACTGTGTGCCAGGGTGAGGGGACAGGCAGATGGACACTAGGACCGATTAACCATGCAGTAGGCACTTAATAAATAACTCAATGACGTCTATTTGCATCCGCATCCATTTAATCTCATAATACACTAAAGAGTGGTCCAGGAGACTTGGATTGGAATCAGAAGAGCATGGCGCCCCAGGCCTGGCCATGCACCTTGATCAAGTCACTTGGCTTTGCCTGAATTTCCCTTTGAAAAGAGGGCCCATCGTACCTGCCTACTGGTGTCTATAAAAATGATAAGAGAGGGTATGGGAAAGCGATCTACACTCTTTTCTCCATGAAGTCAAGAGGATTAAAAACTACTGATACAAGAATCCAAGGGCATGAGGTTAATCACACCCTGCTCACAGATGCTGGAGAATTACAGGGGCGTCTGCGATTAAGTGCTTAGCATCCTGTCTAGCCCGACCAAATGCTCAGTGTACTTTGTTAATAATAATTGTAACAACTATTTTGATATTAGCTGGTATCTATTAAGTGCTTAATCTCTGCTGGGCATGGTGCTGAGGGCACATGTTATTTCATTTAAGCCTCAAAAAATAAAACCAGCTATTATTACAAAGGAGCACAATGGACGGCTGCTTTGATCCAGGGGATAACTGCAGGTCATGACTGCGAGGTGGTAGAGCGGGGGTGCCACTGGGCCTTCCTGTCACCTTGGCTTTTGTATCTCCCACAGGTGAAGACTACAGGGAGGTCCACCTCGGCTCCATCTGCAGGAGGTCAATACAGCTGTCTATGAAGGCACGGCTGCTTCAGTAAGCGGTGAGCCTCTATTCCCGCAGGGAAGCAGTGGTGTGTGGGGTCACTACCTAAGAGGATGCTAGAGCCACTGTGGTCCTGTGATCTGCCCTTTGGCAGTATTCATCACACCACTTGGTGCCAGGAGGGAGCTGGGCCAGGCTCTGTCCATGTGAAAGTCTCTAGGAACAGCTGATCCACCAGGCAGCCTCTGCCAGTCCCCGTCTCTCATGAGGCTACCCTAAGCAAGCTGCTTCGGCTTGGGAGATGGGGACCATGAAGATCTGGGAAATTCTGAAACCATGGAGCAGGGGAGGGGATCCCACAGAGGGAAAGAGAGACAAATGTCTCTCCAGAATGCTGAAGTTTGGGTAGGGGCACGAGGACCTTGTTAGAAAGAGGTAAGTTAAGAAAAAGGAAGTTCTGTTCCATGTGGTAGAAAATAAACTTTGGGATCATGTGCAACACATTTCATGGGGGAGGGGGGGCTTGATCAACAGTGTCTTGGGTCCACCCAGACCCTCTGGAGAATCTTCTATACATGAGAATTTGAGAATCCCAATTCTGAAACACTCACAAAAGTGAGAAATGATGGGTCACTGGGGAATGCTGGTGGGAATGACCTGCCCCACCCTTGACAATCTTGGGTCCTCATCCATAGAACACACAGGAGCCATTCTCTGTCCCCCACCACCACCTTCCCCTCCAAGACCCTCAGCCCACCCACCAAGTGCACTCACGGGGGGTTGTCGCAGCTCCGGCTGCGGGATCTCACTCCACCCCCACAGGACCGAGAACATGACCCAAACTTGGTCCAGGAGCTCCAGCCTCCATCCTGGCCATAAATCTGCTCCGGCGACTTCCAGATGCAGTAACCTTTGAAACACCACTGGGGTGAAGTAGAGGGCACGAGGTCACCCTGGACCACTGCAGCAGAGCCTGCCCGGGTGGGTACTCAAGAGGACACAAGGCACAGCTGGGCATATGACACCATGGGAGAGCTCAGAAAAAGAGACACTGAGAGAGGAGCCGGGGGTGGACAGGGTCCCACCCCTGTCACCAGCTGAGCAACCTCAGACAGGGGGTTCACCTTCCTGAGCCTCATCTTCAACAGTACCACGGGGATAACTGCACCTCACTACAGAATTCAGTGCTGGGAGCACACAGAGCTCCAGAAATAGCAGAGCATATTGAATGAGATTAATGAGGAGAATAAATATGCAATTAGTTCCATCATCATCCAGGAGCAATAAAAGGAGGAGGAGACCAACCTTCCCAGGCTATCTAGATCTGATCTTGGCTCTGCACCTTGACTTTCCTTTCTGGGGCCACAAGCAGATGTGTCCCTGGAGTCAAGCTGGCCAGGGGGGCCTGCCCTGCAGTGTGGGCAGCAGAAGCATGGAGTCCCAGAGGCCCAGGCTGGAGCCCCAGTTCAGCCATGACCAGCTGGGTGGGCCACTATTCCTGCTGAGCCTGGGTGCACTCACCTGCTCACCAGGGCTATTGCAGAGCGGCAGCACCAGCCCCTGCAGAGCAGGAGCTGGGCTCTCCAAGGAGGGGAACGCCCTCTCTTTTGCTCTAGGATAATGTGAAGGAAACAGCAAAGCTCTCTGGGCCTTTCTCAAGAGATGAGCTCAGCAATTCTCAATCTTGGAGTCATGGGGTAGGGGGTGGGGGGGGGCCCTTAAAACTCCAGATGCCTGGGCTTCCTGCAGACCAGCTAAGCCGGAATCCCCAGGGGAAAGGGCTCTCAGAAGCTATGGTGGGGCACGGCTTACAAACCAGAAAAGTCACTCATTGTGGGAGTCGTGCAACTTTCACCAAAATTCAATTTCAGAACATTTCCACCACCCCCAAAAGACCCTCTGGGTCCACGTGCAGTCACTCCCTGTTCTAGGGGTGGGGAGTTTAAAAGCTCACTGGGTGATTCCAACATGCAGCCCAAACTGAGACTCACGGATTAACTCTTTATGTGAAATTGTGACCCGGGAGGGCCTGGGACTTTGAAACCACCTGGGAAAATTTAAGAAGCAGTAAGACGTGGAGCAGATAAAGCTGTCTAGGAAGGGAACCAACCAGGTTTGGAGCCCACGGGGCACATCCAGGGCTAGGGAAGCCCCATCCATCTGTGAAGGCACAAACCTGGGAGATGCTCAGCAGGGCCAGTAGGAGCGGGCTGAGCCTGGCTAGGGCAGAGGTCACAGGTCAAAGGGCAAGCTGGGGGGTGGGGCACTGGGCTCACAGCTGATGCTAAGCAAAAACCTCTCTGAACCATCCTGCTTTTTCTTGGCTCCTTTACTTGCTTTGGCCTGACCCTATAACCTCCATCTTGAGGCACGGGAAGGAGGCTTGGTCAGGGATAAGCAGCATCAGCAGGGCTGGAGAAGTTCAATGAATGGCCCAAGGTCACCAACACACAAGGGCAGGGCCAGCAAGAGAGCAGAACCCCAGCTCAGGGTCCTCAGACCCAGGAACGAGGTCCCCTGACCAAAGCAACCCTGGCACCCAGGCATGCACAAGGGAGCAAACACCCACCAGGAATATCTCAACACTGAGGGAGAAAGGGATAGCTTGGGGCTGGGAGTGGATGCCTGGAATCTTCCTTCATCCCCCGTAGGCTAATCACTCCTTATGTGGCCCTGACAAATTCCTTGACCTGCTTGGACCTCACTTTTCTCATCTGTAAAACGGGGCAAGCATTCCTGCTGACCGGTTATGAGATCCTGCTACACCTGGCCAACTGTGGAGGCGAAGGGCTCCCTGTGGAGGGAAGCGTAGCATGTGGGAGGCTGCAGGAGACTCCTGGCAGATCTGCTGCCCTGTCCTTTGGCACTGGCCCTCCTTCATGTATACACAGGCCTGGGGCCTCCAGGATCTGCACCTGCCCCGGCCAGGGATGTCCCACCCCCCGGGAAAGCACTTCCGCTGCAGACCCTGCAGCTACCTTGCCTGGTGCACACTCGGTCCCATCCAGCGGGGGCCCCTTCTTGGTCTTGCAGAAGTATGGGTTGTCCGGGTGGCTGCACCACAGCTGTTTGCAGGGCTCAAAGGTCCTGAACTGTGTGGCAAAAGGATTGGGTCACCGGGCTGACTCTCCAGCCCTCACAAGTTGTCCAAGGGGCAGGGGGTGGCGGTGGAGAGAGGGAGGTGTGGTGGATGCCCAGGAAACCAGAGCTCACACACTCTCAAGCTCCTCTCACCCCAAGTGCCACTGGCTCCCAGGACCCCTCTTCTCCCCATTAGGAGCAGTCCTCTCCTGGCTTCCTTTCCTTAATCTGCAGAAGCTACCTTGTCACTGACCTGGGACAAGAGTTTCAGGCTCTGAGGAGTTCTCAAATTCCTGTGATATAGGGGATGCTAAAGGGACACCGCTGAGGTTGAGGCCCCCATCTCCCTCTAAGGTGGACATCCAGCAAGGCCAGAGGTTGGTGATCGTGTGTTCCAGACTATCCTGGAAAGCCCCAGGGGCCTCATCCCTACCTGCCAGACGAGCATCCCACCAACACAGCATTTAGGCACTGAAATCCTACACCCTGTCCTTCCATCCCAAAGCTGTGCTGTGTCAGACCACACGTCCCAGCATGGTCTAGAGAGAAGGGAAGGTGACCACATATAGGGGCTCCTCGTGGTACCAAAGAGAGCCTCTGTCCCATGCAGGTAAGGGCCCTGAATACCCTACGTGGGGGGTACAAAGCACGTGGATCACCCAGGCCTCCCCTTCAGAAAGTGCCCTGCCCTCCGATGTCACCTTATCAGAGCCTCAGCCAGGGCCACAGGTATCACAGTTTGGCTCTTTCCCAGGTGATTTGAGCTGATCTCTAGGCTTAAGGGCCTCCCCTCCTGTCCTGCAGGGTGAACCAGGGTTATGCTCCTGGTACCTGCAGTCTCGGGCATAAGGATGGGGGCGGGGGAAAGGACGTGACGCCCCTGGAGAGAGGTGACATGTGGGTACAGGGGTGCTCCCAAGGACCAGAACCTGATCTAACACCTGGATGGCTCCCCAGGTGAACCCCCAGGGAGCAGCCAGCCAGGGCCTCCCTCCCTGGGCTACTCCTACCATCTTTCCCAGGGCAGAGGCTGTTCAAGCCTCCTGAGTTACCTGTCCCCACAAGCAGACCTGGGCAGAGCCTGCGTCCTGTCCACCCTGCTCCTCCCTGGTGGCCAGCACTAAGCCTGCAGGCCATCCCCAGGCTGACTGACAGTCCAGGTGGAAGGTACCCTGTGAACGACTAGCTTGGTTCAGGGAAGGACATGGCCCTGGCGTCCCTGGCCTGGCAGAGGCCCAGGGAATACTCACTGCCAAGCAGGTCTGGTAGCCGGTGCCGAAGTCAAAGCGGCACTGTTCATCCATTGAGTAGTCAATCCCGGGCAGCTCCGGGGGCTGCGGCCAGGTGGGTTCAAAGGGGTCATCGAGGAGGCAGTCGTAAGAGCTGCCAGAGAAACAAGGGGGTGAGCCGGGCCTCGGGCAGGAGGTCCCTCGCTCTTCCTTGTCAGGGGCTGGGATGGGAGCAACCTGCAGGGATGGGAGGCTGCTCTCCAGGGAGGAAGGCTGACCCGAGCAGCCCTGGCCTGGAGCCTGGTCTCTCCCAGTGACTGCGTGGGAGGGCTCCATCAGCAGTAGGGCAAGGGACCCCGGACTCGGGCTAGGAGCTGGGTCACAGCTGGCTTAGGAGACCAGTTTGACTCATGTTAAAGGGACAGACACGCCATGGCCAAGATTAAAGTCGATTCGTGGATAACGTGAGGCTTTCTGTGCCCCGAGGGAAGGGGCAAAGCCCGGCCCCTGGGCAGGAAGTGCACCGGGAAGCCTGGCCAGGCCAGCTCCCTGCAGAGGTCATGACCGCATCCCTGCCTCCAGCTGCCCACCATGTCCACTCCGGCCCCTTCTCAGGCCTGGATCTCAACACTGGCCCTGCACCTGGACATACCCTCTCATCCTGCCCCTTCTCTGGGCCTCTGGGGAGACAGAGATACCCTAGCCCGGGCCTGAGGTTCCCAGCCTTCAGCCTGGGTACTGCCTGCAGGCTCGGTGAATCCAGAGTCCCAGGAGGACTGCCAGCTGACTCTCATTAGCATCTTGGGCGGGGCAGGGGTCTGGTTTTTAAAAAGAATTAAATGCAAACCATCTCCCATGCACACCACCCCCCTGTGATGCTGAGGGGGGTGTTTAGGTCAGGTGGCTGGAGAGGGCCAGGTAGGGTATCGGTGATAATGTGAGGGAGAAAGCCAGCTGCTCCCCAGCCCCAGGGGCAGAGGTGACCTACGGGAGGTAGCGGCTGAGCTCCAGCTTGCTGCAGCGGGACCAGTGGAAGCGGTGGAAGGCAGCCTGCACCAGGGGCGCCATGACGCTGCCCAGGCTGGTCTCGTCCGCACAGCCGTTCCCCTGCCCGTCGTGCTCCATGCCGAGCCTGGAAGGCAGGGGACAGAGGGGAGGCCTGAGTCGCGCTGGGGTGCCCACCCCAGGGAAGACAGGCAGGCAGGCCGGAGGCAGGAGGCTTCGGGCCCTGGGGAGGCAGAGCCCTCTCTCTCCAAGGCCGCTGGGTGCAAAGCTGTGTCTGCCTGGGGCTCCTCTGTTCTTTCCTCCCAGCACCCGTCTCCCTCCTCAAACCCCACCCTCATCACTACCGCTCCCATGGCTAGCCCAACCCACTGCTGCTCCAGGACACCAGCCCAGGCCACCTGCCCGAGGGCTGTCGGCTACAGCACCCCCATCCTGCCACCATCAACTCGAGCGCCATGCACTGTCTCCCACCAGGCTGAAGGCAGACTTAGGTCAGGAGGTCTAGACCCTTCCCTGAGCCCTCCAGGTGCCACCCTTAAACTCTCCCAGACCCCAGACATACCCCAGAGCTCCACGCTTGGTAGACACCACCCAAGATAGTTAAATTTTAAAACTTTGCTCTTTGTGGCTAGTATTTAATGCCAAAGCCCAAACCTCCCCATATTTTTAATAATTCCAGGTGGCGGCATCTGGCCCGAACCCCCAGGCAGACACATGGGCCCCCTAAGCTCATCCTTGTCTCTCCACAGGGAGGAGCCTGTGCTCAGGAAGAGTGGGCGCCCCCTGTCCCCTCCAGGAAGAGGAACTCCTGGCTCCAGGGAGATGCAACCATCAGCTTCCACAGCAGGGAGGCACCTCAGTGTCGCTGGTGCCAGCCCCTGTGTCACAGTGGAGGTAACCAAGGCCCAGGGAGAGGAGGCACCACTGCTGTGGGAGAAACGGAGCTGAGGGCATCCCTTAGCTGTGTCTCTGTGGATGCAAGCCCAGCCGCATGGCCTGTGCACATTGCCACCTGACACAGGGGATGTGGCTCTTTCTTTCCAGTCTGTCTGTTGCGGGTGTCTCTCTCGGGCTCTCCACTGCAGCCCTGTTCCTAGAACAGGGCCTGCAAGAAACACCGGTTGAATGAATGAATGAATCTGCTGTAAACAACCTCGGTGCAGAGCCCACAGCCAGCCCCGGCTGGCCTGCCGCCTGGGCTTAAGTGTGCCTGTTTGTGATGGGCTCGGGCCAGCTCTCCCGTGAGCACAGGGCCCTGGTGTGAGCTGGAACGGGTCTCACTAGGACCTTGAGGCAAGGGCAGATGGAGGGAAGCCAGGGACAGAGACCACCCAGAAAACAAGCCCAAGCCTATGACAGGGACACTGCCACCAAACTTCCCAAAGGCAGGGCCACATCTGGTCCCCAGGCCCAGAACTGTTGTGAGTCCCTTGTTCCCTCTCCCTCAGGGAAGGGCCTCCCTCTCTGGGCACTCTGAGACACCAGGCCTCCAGGGTAGACCAGCCTCGCGGGTGTACCTGGGACACTGGGACCAGACCCTGATCTGGGGAAAGCCTTCCCCCACAGGATCCCCTGGCGTTCATGGCCCAGCCCCCAGCACAGACCCACCGGCACCGCCCACCTCCTGGTGCCACTTACACGTGGCCGGTCTCGTGCGCCACCACAAAGGCAGAGGAGAAGCCATCCTCGTGGTTGAGGGCACAGCTTCTCAGGGGGTGACACATGCCAGTGACAGGCGCATACCCTGCCAGGGAGAGGGGAGAGGGCAGAGAGAGAAATCATAGGCAGATGAGGCAGGACAGGCCAGGGTCGGTGCCCAGCCTGGCCACCTCAGGGACAGCCTGGCCTGTGCTGGAGGGTCCCTAGAGAAGAAGGATGCTCCCAAAGTCCTACCCACAGCAGAGCAGACCTGGGTAGCTGCCCCCACACCCCAGGGCTTGGTAGCTCCCTCCTGGCCTGGAGGCTCCTGCTGCCTCCTCCTCTAAGCAGAGGCGGGATTTCCAGGCAGATCTGAGCCTGCGCACACCCTAAGTCCACACCGACTCCCTCCAGTCCTGGCGTCAGTCAGTCAGTCTGCAAACAAGCTTGGGAGGCCTTCTACGTGGAGGTAGAGGGTGACACTGTGTTAGACAGTATGGGGAGCCAGGCACGGTGCTGTGTGCCTCAGGCCTAGCTGTTTGGAAGGCTGAGGAAGGAGGATGGCTTGAGCCCAGGAGGGTTTTTTTGGTTGTTTTTGTTTTATTTTGTTTGTAGGAGGGATGGAACTCAGGGGCCCTCAACCACTGAGCTACATCCCCAGCCCTTTTTTAAGTTTTATTTAGAGACAGGTCTCTCTGAGATGCTTAGGGCCTCGCTAAGTTGTTGGGGCTAGCTTTGAACTCGTGATCCTTCTGCCTCAGCCTCCCAAGTCACTAGGATTAGAGGCGTGGGCCACCATGCCCAGCCAAGCTCAGCAGTTTGAGACCAGTCTGGGCAACACAGCAAGACCCCATCTCAGGGAAATAAAAACTTCTCTAGATATCATGGAGAAATCAGAGAAGAATCAAATCCATGCTCCTGCTCCCACCCCAGCACCCACCATTAAGGGAGGTCTGGATTCAGGAGGACTCGGTGATTAGATTGGAGGAGGGGTGGTGAAGTGCTAGAGTTAGAGAGCGAGGGGTGGGGACAGTCCTGGATGAGCTGAAGGAAGGGGAAAGGAGTGGCTTCCAATGCAGGGGTTGAGGGGAGCAGGGAATGACATGTGGGCAGCAGAGGTGGCTGGAGGACAGGTAAGATGTCTCTCCAGAGGTCACAAAATACTGAGTAAGGTGCAGTCAGGCCACACAGGAACCGTGGCAAGGCAGCAGGCTGGCTTGGGTAACGACAGCGATGGGCAACGCTTACCAAGCACCACTGTGTGCTAAGGGACTACTTTCAAGACCAGCCCAGGGGCTGAGCTGGGGCTCAGTGGTAGAGCATGTGCTTAGCATGCATGAGGCCTGAGTTCCATCCCCAGCACCACCAAGCCAAACAGAAACAAAAACTCCTGACCAGGTTATGGGCTGGGAGGGCAGATGGAACTGGGCCTGCAGAGAGAACATCCCCTGACCTAGAGCTACTAAGCGCTCCCTCATTTGACACGGTCTGGGGAGCCTAATGAAAAGCTGCGGTGGGAAGGAGGTTTGGAGTCCCTGATGTCTCGGAGGTCTGGGACTGGCCACCTGCCATGTCATTACATACGGAAGTGTGTGCGCATGTGTGTGTATCTGTGGGTATGTACATGGGTCTGGGTATCCACATGTGTGTCTGTACGTGTACATGCTGCATCGTGCATCTGCATGCATGCATGTGTCTGTCCGCCACATTTGGGGCATCAGTGATTCGTATGAGAAGCCCTGGATAGGCAGGGTGGGCTCACTTATTTCCAGCATTAAAACCAGAAAAAACTAGAAAGCCCTCAACGTAGGGCCTGGAAAGCAGTGTGGGCTCAGACCTGTCTCCCGACTGCAGTGGGGCATAGGCAAGCCTCTTCTCCATGCTCTGCCTCAGTTTCCCCATATGGGAAACCTGGGGGTCAAAGTCACACATGTTTGCAGATAGATGCTCAGTTGTCGGTACACTGTCATGGACATTTCATGCCTTCCGTGGCCCTTTGAGCGGCCAGGGAATGAAGGAAGACATATAGTACTGTTCTCCCCATTTGAGAGTTGGAAGAACCCAGAGATGATGCTTGGAGCAGGGTGGGGCATGGACTGCCTTTCCTGCAGGCCACATGACTGTCCCCCAAGTGCTCACAATCTACAACAAGGACAGCAGGACATGATGTGGGCAGAGATATCTTAAAAGTCAGCAGGGGGGTCTTTAAGAAGCCAGGCTCTGGGACATGAAGCACCAGGCCCAGGGCTTGACCACTCCCAGCTGCCTGCAGGCTGAACTAAAAGAATGGGCACGTGAGTGGGAACCCTTTGACTTGCCCTGGTCTCCAAGGAACCACTCCAAGTTCACCCATCTGCCCACCCAGGTCCTGAACCCTCCCACTGACCTGGGGCAGCCCCCACAGGAAGCCCGTCCACCCCCTGGCCCAACCCACGGTACCTTGCATACCTGAGGGCCCAAAGTTCTGCCGGGTGAGGAAGATGACGTGGTCGTGGTGCTCCGCATGGCCGGGGTCCTGGCGCTGCTGGGAGTGTGCCCAGCGGCACACCTGTTCCAGGCTGCGCGAGGGGTTCCCCCGCTCGATCAGGCTCAGGGACTGCAGGGGGAGGGGCACCGACAGTGGAGTGGTCCTAGCCCGGGTGCCAAGGGCCACTCTCCCTCCACTACGGTGGATGCCCCAAGCAGGTCACAGAATACTGACTAAGATGCAGTCAGGCCACACAGGAACTGTGGCAAGGCAGCAGGCTGGCTTGGGTAGCGACGGCGATGGGCAAACCATACCAAGCGCCACAGTGCTAAACCCTGTGCTAATGCAGTGTGCGTTCCAGAGATCCCCAGCTTTCTGCACGTGGCTGCCCCTGGCACACAGCCTTCCCTGCTTCAGGGGTGTTCACTAGCCACCGCCGTCCCGTGCCCATGCATGTGTCCATGAAGAATGACACACGCTATTCCCAACCCCTCTACTAAGCGTCCAAGCAGAGCTGTTCTGAGTGTCACACGCACTACATTCACTTTCCCCTCTGGTCTTCACAGCTGCCCTTGGAGGGAAGTTCAGCTGTTACCCCATATGGACAATAAGTGACTGGCCTAAGAGTGTAGAGCCGGGGCTCAGCCTGTCAGGGCCTGCCTTTGTCAGTGCCTCAGTTTCCCTTCAGTTCCCCAAGAAGAGGGACCTCCCTCTGTGAGGAACCAGGACTGTCAGTTCCTCTCCTGAAGACATGGCAGGTTTCCTGACACCTGCAGCCTGGTTTCCCAGATGCTTGCCCACATGGCTGCTCCTACCCTAGCTCCAAACCCCACCTGCTGATAGGCGGGGCCTCACCTGGCGGTAGCCGACCATAACCAGGCGGACGAGGGCGATGTTCACGTGGGCCCCCAGGGACTCATCGTGGTAAATCTCATCCACCTGCAAGGACAAGAGTGCACATTCACCAGGAGCCTGCGACGCGCCAGGTCCTGGGCCCAGTATCCACTGGTGGTACCCCACTTCACCCCACCATGGCCTCATCAGACAGGCATTCCTATCCCCACTTTACCAGGGAGGAAACTGAGGTTGGGAAAGGTCACCTGACTTGCCCAGGGACACACAGCTAACAGGAGCTGGGAGTCGGGTCCTGGAGCACACAATTCCAGTGCTGAGCTCTTTCCGTGATGCCAAAGCGAGTGTGGGGAGGCAAAGTGGGCACAGTCCCCAACTCAAGCCCCTGACCAGACACTCATCTTTCCACATCCCTGAAGAGGCCCTTCCTGGGAACCCTGGCTCGAGCCCCCTGGCCTTTTCAATTGCCACTGGAACAGCAGCTTTTCCCCTACTGCCAGGCAAAATCACATTTTGCTTGTTTCATGGAAAATATTCTGTGTCTTTACAAGCATGATAAATGCATGGGGTGTGCTGTCATTTCTGTAAATAATTCCCCAGATGGAGCTTCAGAGACTCACAGAGAAACGACTTGCTCAAGAAGAGACACAGCAATGATGAAGTGTCTCCTAGAGTCCTCAGTTCAAGTCCCAGCCCTGCCCTTTGTGAGCCGGCTGATTGGACACAACAGGGAATCCCTTAGAACCTCCGTTTCTTTTTCTGCAGACTGGGGATAATAATGGCTATCTCAACATCTGGAAATCACGAGGGAGTGGCATAAACCCAGAGGCTTGGTCAGCCATCAGCGATGGAGGCAGAGGTGGAGGCCAGTCTCTGACTCTTGCTCACATGGCTTGCTTCACAAGGAGCAGAAATGGAGTTTCATGTCCTAGTCTTATCACTTCCATCTCCCCCGGCCATCCAGTCATCAATTCTTTTCCACTCATAAGCAAAGAAACCTCACTTACAAAGGGACTGTTGTCCCCCAAACAGAGAAGAGCAATGCTTCCCACCACATGTATGTGGGAGTCCCACGGGGAGGAGAAGGCTAGAGGGGACCTGGAGACCTGCTCCCATGGACACACCCCTCCAGGGCCAGCCAAGGCTGGAGCCAGGCTGTGGGCTCAGAGCTGCAGCAGCAGAAGCTCATGCACCACGGAGCCCCAGCCCCAGCCCACTCTCCCAGTGCCCAGAACTGGCACCTGACCAGTTCATCAACGTGCGGACTCCACAGCAGCCAGCATCAGGCTTCCTCACAAACCTTCCTGGCGCCCGTGTCTGGATCCAGTTGAGTAATGAGACCAAAGCTTGCGCCCGCTGTGGGCAGGCAGCCCCTGCCAACTCCCCGCCACAAGGCAGGACAGACAGACCAATGGGCACAGGGCTCCTCCCACCCTCCTGCCCTCCCCAGCAGGAGCGAAGACTTCATGGGAACAAAGAGCCACAATGTGTAGAGATGGTGTCCTCTTGACCTGCCTTCCCAAGACGTATCCTAGGAGGGCCTGCAGATCCCACCAGCCACACAGCAGAATTCCAACCCAAGGATGCTTGGCTGCTGGCTGAAATGATAATCCACCTGCAGTGGAGTGACATTCAACGAAGCCCAACCCTCCTGCGCCCCAAGGCTGGGACTAGCCTTCCTTCAACACTGAGGTGTGGTCAGTGTTGTGGTCCTCCCTGGTCTGATGTGCTCTGTTAGCAGACCAAGGATGCACCACTAACAAAACACAGAGAGCCACAGCAGAAGGGGCCCCAGCAAACTTCCAGCTGATTGGCTCACCGGGGCCCCAGCAAACTTCCAGCTGCCAGCTGATTGGCTCCTCTGCTGTGATGCTCATTGGGCTGTTTCCCCGCCCTTTCAGACCATGGAGCTGCTCACTGGGGGGACTCTTTTAGCTCCGCCCACGCGACCCAGCCAATCGGCCTCAAGAGCAGGAGGAGAGGGGGGTTGAGAGGCTTGTGGGAAGCCAGTGGTGGCAGTTGGGCTCTGAGGGAATTCCTGAAGAGCTAGTGTGGCATGTGTGTTCTAAAAATAAAGTTCGTTTCTGCTTGATAAGTGGCTAGTGAATTGTGCCCAGCCAGACTGCGGCACCTGTGCATGCCCCACGAGTACCTGAAAGCCCATCAGCTGTCCTGAACAAACGAGGAACGAAGACAAGAGAGAGAAGCGGAGGAGAGCTGTCATTGGGACTTGGGTTAGGGCATCTGCTGGGCCTCTGCCTTCCTGCACATGTACGTCAAGCAGGTTGGACCACGCAGACAGCTGCCAGGAGCCCTGTCACCTGTCAGACACCCTCTGTATCCACTGTCCGCCTCCACAGGTTCAATCAACTGTGGACTGAAAATCTCTGAAACACGCTGTCTATATTGACATGTTCCCTGTTTTTTTCTTGCCATTATTGCTTAAACAGTGCACTGTAATGACTATTTATGTAGCATTTAAATTGCATCAGGCTTTATAACCTAAAAATGACAAAGTACATGGAAAAACTGCACAGGAGATACAGGGAACTTGAGCTTCCACAGATTTTGGTTTCCACAGGGATCTTAGACCCAGTCCCCGCTCCCCAGATGCTGAGGGATGGCTGTCTTCATTTCTACCCCTGAGCAGGATAAATCCACTCATCGAGGACTTCAGTGACCTTTGTTCCAATGGCCACCACCTCGAGCCAAGGACCGTGGTTGGTGGGGTTGGCCCTGCTGTTCCGAGTTCCCTGCTCGGGTCCCTCTCTGGAGCCCTGGAACACTCATCTGCACTCAGCTGTCAGCTCACCCTGGCAGCAGGGACCTCCCTGGCTCTGGCTCCGCTGGAACTGCTTTGGGGTTTGTGCAAGCCAAGGAAGTGGCCGGCCAGGGCTGCCGTGTTGGCGGGCACTGTAGGGGGCAGCTGGCACACGGCGCCACAGCCAGGTGTGGCTAGCTGGGACGCCCGGAACCCCAGCCCCTCTGGAACACACTCACAGGCTGCCTGACGGGCTCCAGCCTGGCTGTGCACCCAGGGCCTGGCCGTGTCAGCCACAGCCTCCCATGGCTGCCCCACAATGCCGGAGGTAAGGCCAGGGAGCCAGCTCCGGGGAGATCAGCCAAAAGACACCCCCACAGGGCAGAAAGAAACAATGCTGCTGGTTTTCTTGCCTCTCCTCCCTGAGCCAAGTTCAAGGTCACCTCTGCTAGGACACCCCCCCAACCCCCCAGGTTAGGGTTTGACACAGTATATTAACCTGAGATAGCCTCTGGGTGTGCACTAGAAAAACAAGCAAAGATCAGGACTCTGGCCAGAGAAACAACAGCAGAGCGATGGGGTTGAAGAGCAAGCTGATATTTCCCAAGCACCTACTATGTGCCAGCACTGGCCCAAGTGGCTTTGAATACAACCTCACAACAACCCTATGGAGAGAGGAATTATTCCCACCTCATAGGCAAGATATCCGAGTGAAGTAACTTGCCCAAGGCCTCCCAGCTGGGAAGTGGAAAGGCTAGAATTTGAACTCAGATCTCTGTGGTTCTATGGACCCTATTTATACTCAGTAGATGTTCCAAACCTGGCTGCTCTGGGCCAGATCGACTAGTATGGGCTTCCTCTGGCCTGGGAAAGAAGAGGGCCAGATCGACTAGTATGGGCTTCCTCTGGCCTGGGAAAGAAGAGGAGCAGAGCTGGGAGGAAAGCAGGCCCTTCTCCTGGTCTTGGCCAACTGTGGCACCAGCAGGAAGCAGGTAGAAAGGGGCCTTCTGGGGCCTGGGGCCACGAGACAGCCTCCATAGGTTCAATCAATCTGTCCCGCAGCGCACCGCTCCCGAGCCACGTCTCCTCCGCCCTACTCCACAAGTTGAGGCTCCCTGTGAGGGTGGGGACCCAGGAAGATCCCGACCTCAAAACTGTGCGGTCCAGCTGAGACAGGAGGGCTGATGAGGAGGGATGTGAGATTAGGGCCCTGGGACCTTGGGACAGCCTACACAGAGGCAAAGGTGGAGGGGAAGGAGAGAACGGCCCAGGGGCGGGAAACAGGACCAGGGGACAACTCAGCAAGGCAGGCAGGAAGACAGGCTGGATCCCCTGCCTCGGGGCTTTCTGGAACCTCCTCCCCAACACTTCCTCCCACTATCAAAACTCAGCACACAGACTTCTGGATCACAAACGGCCTCCTTGTTTCCGAATGTGTGTGTTGGGGGGTGCTCCCCATTCAGCAAACAGGCTACACGCCAGACAAGGGAAATGGCAAGGACCCCCCCTGCTCCCTACAACCTGCATGGCCAGGAGCTCAGTCCTGTCATCCTCCTCCAAAGGGAGATCAGACTCCATTTCTAAGGCAAAAAAGCTGGGGTTTCACTTGTGGGGGTGGGGAGCAGCCAGGCCTTCAGGGGGCGCCAGGGAGGCAGCGGGCAGCTCTCCTCCTACACCAAGGCTGGGCTCCTTGGCAGAGCGGGGGCAGGGGGAGCCTGGCAGAGAACCCAGAGTTCCCTCTGTCCTAGGGAACATTGCTCCCCAGGAGCTACAGAGCAGACCGTCCTCCTCCTATGTGGTGGCCAGGTAAGGCAGGTCTCAACCAAGAAGGGAACAGCGGGTGGGGACAATGCTAAGAAAGCGAGACCCTGGGGTATTAAACCACCTGTGCTCACACAGAAGCAAGGACACTAACTGACACCAAGGGCTGGCAAGCCTGCAGGGTGCCTCCCCTGACCCCCACAACCTGCCCAGAGCGCTGTACTCACCCTCCTCTTTTCAATTACAGGTTGAGTATCCCTAACCTGAAAATCCAAAACCTGAAACACTCCAAAATCCAAAACTCTTTTGAGCACCCGCCTGATGCTCCAAGTGGAAAATTCCACACCTGGTTTCTTGTAACATGTCGTAGTCAAATGCAGGTGCACTCAAAATGCTGTATAAAACTAACTTGGGGTAACGTGTCTAAGATGAATCTGAAACATAAATGAATTTCGTGTTTAAACATGCATCTCATCTCCAGGATAGCTCATTCTGTGGATATTCCAAAACCCAAAACACTCCTGGTCCCAAGCACTCAGATAAAGGATTTCCACCTGCAATAAACCCTTAACTTGAGAAAAGCTTTAGATTCATAGAAAGTTGGTGCAGAGATTGCTCATGCACTCTGCAACCACTAGCAACACCTGTAACTTTGGTGCATTTGTTACAACTACTGAGCCAATACTGATACATTGTTAACCAAAGTCCGTATCTTCTGTAAATCCCCCTCATGATTCCCTAATATCCTCCCTGCCCCCAGGAACCAGGGATTGAACCCAGGGACACTTAACCACTGAGCCACATCCCCACCTCTTTTTATATTTTATTTAGGGGCTCACTGAGTTGCTTAGGGCCTCGCTAAGTTGCTCAGGCTGTTTTTGCACACAAGTCTGCCTCAGCCTCCTGAGTCACTGGGATCACAGTTGTGTGCCACCACACCTGGCCTAATGTCCTTTTTTGCTCCAGGGTCCCATTCAGGACATGACACTGCATTCTGTGATCTGTCTCTGAAGGTTGCCCTGGTCTGTTCCTCCTTCATGGTGGTTTCTCAGACCTTCCTTAGTGGTTTTGTGGGGGACTGGTCAGGTCTTTCGTAGACTCTGCTTCAATTTGGGCCTGTTCTTCTCATGGTCAGACTGGGCTTCTGGACTTGGGAGAAGACGATCTCTGAGGTAAAGCAACTGTCTCCTCACACCAGGTCGAGGCTACATACTGTGGCATGACATCCCTGTTGAGGTTTGACCGTGGTCATCGGCCTATGACAGGGCTGGTCAGGTTTTCCTTGCTATAAAGTTACTCTTTCCCTCTTTCCATACTGAACTCTTTAGGAAAAAGTCACTGTGTGCAGCCTACATTAAAGGAGTAATGGTTAAACTTCACCTCCTCACCAGTGAGGAAGCTACATGAATCACTCAGAATCCCTCTGCACAGATGATCTCATCTCCTCGATTTGTTTACCTACCAGCATGGACTCAGGGATATTTGTTTTGTACTTTGGGTTATGATTTAATGCTCAATTATTTCTTTTGTTGTTCAAATTGCCCCGTTCTGACCACTGGGGGCTCCTTCCATTGACTCCTGTGCTCCCAAGCTTGGGGGCTTTTTGTGCATTTGGTTTTGGGCTTTATGGGTCTTTGTTACTTTCTGGCACTACAAAGTACTCGAAGCTCCTCAGAAGGGGGAAGCATTGCTGGAAGGCAGTTGGGTGGCCACAGTGATCTCTCCTGCCTTTTTCAGGCCTACAAAGATGACAGCAATGTGGAGGTTCAGGCCCTTAGATCAGGCCTTTGTCTCTGTGTCCTGACCCTCCTGACAACAGGACGCAAGGACTTTGCAGATGCGCTGGGTACCAGAGACACCCTGCACGTCACCTGGTCTCAGACGCCCTTCTTTTCTTGCCTTTATAATCACTGGTGACAGGTAGCAATTACAATGTGGCAGTCACCACTTGTGCAAGGCGGAACCTCTTCCCTGTGTCTGGTGGCTTCACACAGCAACCACAACCTCTCATCGATTCAGATAGTAACTGTCTGAGGAGGGATGGGATCCTGGTGGCTGTCTGGAAACCTCTGGACACTCCCTAGGCGACCAGGCGGGCCCCCGCATCAAGCTTGCAGAATGGATGCTGTGGCTCAGATGGAAACACGGAGATGACCGTGCAGCAGTCACACTGCCCTGTTCCTGATGGCGGCCAACTGTGCTGTGGGAGGAGCCCTTGCTCCAACAGCTCGCTGAGAGGGAGCTGGAGGGGTGGGCCTCAAAGTGCAGAAGGAACCGGAAACCCTGAGCTCCTCGTGCCATCACAGCTGCACACTCCCAAGAATAACAGGACAAAACCCTGAGTCCCCGGGAGGCTGAGGCTCCTCTGAGGGGATAGAAACATGCTAGGTGATGGTAAAGCACGAGAGCAGAGTTTAATTAGGAGCACATATTTTTCTTTCTTTTTCTTTGTAGTACTTGGGATTGAACCCAGAGGTGTTCTACCACTGAGCTACACCCTCAGCGCTTTTAATTTTTTTATTTTGAGACAGGGACTTGCTAAGTTGCCCAGGCTGACCTTGAACTTGAGATCCTCCTGCCTTCACCTCCCGAGTCGTTGGGAATAGAGGCATGTGCTACCGTGCCCGGCTTACTTTTTTCTTTCTTAGGTACATAAAATAATGTGGCATCTGACAACAGTGTCTTACAGTTGATGAAATGTGTTAAGTATGTGTTCACACACGTGTGAACCTGTCTGTGTTCACACCTCTTATTTGGTATGGTATACACAGGTATCAAAGGTGTTTTTCCCATGTGGACGAGTTGATATGTTCATGTGCTCAGGCATACATGTCACACATGTGTATGAATGTGTGTGTGTGTGTGTTTCTGTGTGTGTGTGTGTGTGTGTGTGGTGTGTGGATAAACATCAGCAATATGCTGCTGTCTGTGGCCTGAGACCCCTACCCTCACTGGCCCATGGGCTGAGCCACACTATAGCCAGGCCAGGCCAGGTTTCCCCTGGGTCTGAGCACAGACCTCACCAGGCACCACACTCCCTGTTGTGACGCATTGGCAAGCCCTGTCCCCATGGTCACTATTGAGGTCTTGGAGAATGAGGTTGCTCTCATGGCCGCAGGAGGAGGGTGCTGGGTCACCTGAGTTGTTTCCTGTTGATACATGTCCCCTCATCCAAGTTCATGACATGGCTCTGTATTTCCAAGGGCTGGTGTGGGCTACAGCGAACAGTGTCAGCTGCCTTCTAACCAACACACTTCTGAAAGGTGTGGCTGTCTCCGGGACTCCCTGGAGCCTACAGGCTGGCCTGGCCCATTCCCCTGGGAGCCAAATGCTCAGTCCACCTCATGCCCAGGCTGTTTGGGCAGGGTGGCTCCAGAAGGCACAGGGACAGAACCACCCAGCCCAACAGAGTCCCTTTCACAAGTCCACAATGCTGGGCATTTATCCCCCACAACCTACTTGTAAAATGCGGCAGCCTTTATGTGCGGAGCTGGCCTGTGTGTAAACAGGCAGCCTGGGGGCCCGGACGCCTGAGCCCTGCCACCCCCCACAGCTGCATGAGCTCACCTCCCTGAGCCCAGCTGCACTCACCTGTGGGTGTGGAGGAAACACACCTTTCTAAGGATGGAGGACGGAAGAGCTGACCCAGAGCACATGCTCAGTCAACAAGCTCTGTTAGTTTAAGACTCTGCTTTCCAGTTTGGGAGCCCTTTAGATCATCCCAGAAATAGTCTCAGAAGTCTCACCTCCAACAGGTGGGCTCCAGTACCGGGAAGCACTTGGTGGACCATCAAGCTCGCTTCCCTTGGAAGTACTCCTTATTAAATGTCTCTCGTGACAGAACTGCAGCACTCATCCTTTCTCTTGGATAAGCAACTGTTTTGAAGATGTAAATACCTGCACACAGCAACTGTGGTGAATACCATAGGGCAGGGGTCTCGACCTGCCGTCACCTGCAAGGTTGATAATTGTTGGTAGCGGGGAGCTGCCTGTCAGCAGCACTCCTGGTCTCTACCCCCTAGATGCCAGTAGATCCCCTCCTCCAGCTGTAACAACAATAATAGCAACGAAAATCTCTCCAGCCAGGCATGGTGGTGCACACCCATAATCCTAGCGGCTCTGGAGGCTGAGGCAGGAGGATCTCGAATTCAAAGCCAGCCTCAGCAACTTAGCACGGTGATAAGCTACTCCGTGACATCCTGTCTCTAAATAAAGTATAAAAAAGGGGCTGGGGATGTGGCTCAGTGGTTAAGCGCCTCTGGGTTCAATTCCTGGTATAGAAAAAAAAAAGAACAAGTGCCTTGGGCTTGGGGTGTGGCTCACAGGTAGAGCACTTACCCAAGAGGCCCCGAGTTTGATTCTGAGCACTGCCAAAAAAGGGGGAAAAAAAAACACAGTGCCTTAAAGTGAAGGTGCTTTTGCCTCTAATAAGGCCGTGGAAGGTATTTTGGAAGAGACAAAAAAAAAAAAAAAGGGAAAGAACCAAAACAGGGAGGGGAGGATTTGAAGTCTGCATCCCACCAATGTCAGGGAGAAGGAGGCCCTTTGCAGGTTTACCTGCACCCAAAGGAAAAGGTTTGACAAGTACCCTCCCTCAGCACAGAAGCAGTGTTTGGAGGGCTCCAAATCAGCCTTTATGATGATATTTGACACATGTCACATGCCAAAAAAAATGCCACCTTAATAGGCTGATACCACCAAGACCCTGGTCCGACAGCCATGGACACTGAAACCTCCTAGGTCTAGGAGGGGTGTGGAGCTCTTCTGAGCGGGCACCTGGGTGGGTCCCAGTAGATCAACAGAGCTGGTAGCTCACTATGATTGGCAGAGGCACCAGCCAATATCTCCCAGGCAACAGGCCCCAACACCGTTGTACTGTCAGCCAGGTGAGGCCGGCGGGGAGCAGAGACAGGTGGGCTGCCGAGAGGGGTCCCAGGGAGAACAGGCTGGAAGGTCCAGCTGCAGCCTGTGTGGGTGAGGAAGGATGAAAGGGCCTCTTTGTCTCTCCTCTCCTTTTCCCTCTGCTCCGGCTCCAGACCCTGGATCCCCACATCCAAGGCAGCACCCCTGGGCAAGGAGAGGGTCCTGGTAGCACCCCGCAGGCACAACCGGGATCCAGGAACTGGAACCTGCCCAGGGGAGAGGCTCTGGTAACTGACTCCCTAGGGGAACCCAGGCAGACACTCCTTCTAGAAGGACACCACACTCTTCCCACCTCCCAGCTGTGAGCTGGGGTCTCCCTTCTCCCCGTCCTGAGAGCTGCTTGAGGTCAAGCTCTGCAATTCGACAAAACAGAGGGGGTATGACGTTTGGATTCAGAGAGATGGGCCCCCAAAGCCTGCCTCTGTCACTCATGAGCTGTGCAGATTCTGAGCAAGTGCTTGGCTAGCTCCCCGACCCTCAGAGGAGGCAAAAAGGATGAGGCCACATAAGGCTTCAGGTGGGGACTCAACGAGTCATCTGTAAGCGTGGGCTCCACAGGCCACACAGGGCTGGCTGGAGCAGGCTGCAGGTCCCTCTCTGCTGGGGCCCTCTACTGGCCCACCACAGCCTCCACTGACCTTGGCTGCCCTCTCTTCCCCAAGAGAAGGGACATCATCAGAACTCTTCTGTGCTGTCTCACATACTGTCCCTCCACAGCCAAACCTCCAAAGCTCTCTGCTTGCTTCTGCCACCTGTCCCCACGCAGCTCAGGCTGCCTCCAGGCCCTGCCCGCTGTCAATGTCAGGGAGAAGGAGTCCCTGGAGGCCTGGCCAGCACACTCCTCACCCCAGTCAGTCTCCCCTCCCCCAAGGCTGGCTTGGCTCTCACCCCTCCAGAAGGCCTTCCTCCCTCGAAGTCTACAGAAACGCCCCCTCTAAGCCCCTTAGGCACTGTCTTTGATGGTTCCCTAATTGTTCCAGATTGAGGTTTATCTGCAGCCAGACCAAAGCTTCTAGAACCGAAGTCTGTGTCAACAGGCACTCACTAAATGCTAGAAGCCCTCAGGAAAGTGACCTAGTAAAATGGGCAAACTGAGGCGCAGAGACAGACAGGTCCACCCACAGACAGAGGGATGCGCGGCTGTGAAGATTCACAGCCAATCTCTAAGTTAGTGCAAAAGAAAACCGGAGGGCAGGACAGCGCCAGCCGGTCCTCAGAGCTGCCCCTGACAACGGCAGCGCCCAGGCCTGGTCAGGTGATCTCCAGCACCTTACCAACCTCCTCCAGGCCAGCACAATGGGGCCGTCCATCCTGGGAACCAGAGCTCCTCTCCAACCCTACCAGCCAGCCCTGGCCCCCAAAAGCAGGATCAGACATGGTCATGGGCAGACAGGAGCTGCGAGGCACCAGCCAAAGGACACTCTTTCCATGGGCGTGGTGAAGTCCCAAGGGGAGTGGTGCTTACAACATTCCAGCCAAATAAGGCCCACACACAATGGACAGGATGAGCTATGGGTCCCCTGGAAGGGAGAGGCTGTCGGCCGTCCATCTGCTCACCTTCAGGGGTGGGAAGTCGGTTTGGCTGTCCCTCCCCTGTGCCTGGGAAGCCACAACCCCACACCACCCACTTAGCCAGGTGGCTGTGGCAGGTCTGCAAGACCATGCCCATCTCGACGGCCTGAGCCTCCCCCTGGAAGATCAGGGGCCTATGGGAAGCGCTGCTCAACAGGCTCAGCCTATCCCAGGCCCCGCGTTCCCCCACTCTCAGGGGCAGCCACAGCCTGGCCTTCAGCCCTCTGGAAGCTCTGGGAAGACAACTGCTCTCCTCTGCACCCTGCTCCTGCAGGCAGTCGACCCAAACAGCAGTCTCCAGGGCATGTTCCTTAGGGGAAGCTGTCCGCGCTCCCTGGCCAAGCTTGTGAGTCATGAGCTAGAGGTCAAGGGTCAAAAGCCAGAACATGATAATTGGGCCAAGAGAGCTGGAGCGAGCCATGTTACCCTCCTCCCAGTGAAGTTCCTGTGACATGAGGCGGGCCCGGGGAAGGACAGACGGGCGGCTGGCCTCCACACCATGAGCCTAGAGGACTGACAGAGGAGCCTCCCACCCTTCCCCACGGCTGTCCAGGCCCCCCATAGCTCCAGATCTGAGGATCTTCCGGATCCTTCTGAGTCATCGCGGTTTAGTCTGGGCAATCTTCAAAAGTGCTCTTTGGCCTGAGGAAAGAAACAGCTCCTTTTATGACCCATCCAAAGACCTTCACCCTTGTCCAAGGGAAACCCCCAAACAGTGGCTGGGGAACAAGTTCCTGTCCACCCCACGGCCTTCCTAGCAGCTCCGCCTTCAGCCCTACGCCTCCGAGGTGGGTTTCACCTTTTGCCATAGCCCCTGAGGACAACCCCTCTACCCACCAGGTCACCTGAGCCCCTCAGGGCCTCTAGAGGGGCTCAGACCTGAGCAGCCAATGGGTCGGGTGGCAAGGGGCGGGTACAACTAAGGGCACACAGTGGCCCAGAACCCACATATACAGCCCACTGCAAGCAGTGACCTTGGGGACCAGCACAGGGTCAAGGCCCTTCCAAGATACATGCATCTCCAAGGGCGCTTCTTGGGGGCCGCTCCTACACTGTGGGGACCCACCTGGCACCTCAGTGGTAGAGAGATGACTGTAAGCTTGATATTCAGTAGAGGCAAAAGGAAGTCTCCTCAGAGCCTCCCCACCTGGCTAACAGCAGCAAGTTCTAGGAAGTGAGACCACCAGAAATCCTCTTGGGGAGCCTCATGCCATAAAGAATGACCCCTGGAGCCTGCCTAAGCAAGGTCACCACAACCTCCTCATCTCCTCTGTCCTAAAAATCCATTTGCTGGTCTAAAGAAGCCAATTTGTCCTTCTGGGGGCCTCTTCTCCTTCTCTGTTTTTCTCCCTACTAAGTTAGTTATAGATCCCCAAATGGAGACCACCCTTCACTCACTGAGCAGGCCCTCCAGGGCTGAACCTAAAGCCTCCCCCGACGATGCCTGGTCAGCCACGACATCACCACATGGCACGAGGTCCCTGAAGGGTGAGCTCTACGTGGACAGAGCAGAACCCCCATCCCAGGCCCACGGGAGCCCCGAGTTACAGACAGTCCACAGCAGCCCAGTTTCTATAAGAACATGAGGACACGCAGACCTTCATGAGGTACTTGGGAGACTTGAATAAGTGAGGTCAAGTTATAAAGAATCCGATTCTCAGAAAACCATTCTAACGATTACTGCAGCGATCCACTGGCCACTGTCGGGGACACATGGCAATGCCACCCCTGAGCGCAGGGGCTCCACAAGCTATTTGAGTGTGCTGGGGAGTAGTGCGAGTAACTGAATCCAGAGACACTCTTCTTTTGTCTGCTTGCTTCCTGGAATGGCTCCGACTCCACCTCATTCCCACATGCAGTGTTGGGCTCTGACCTGGTGCGTCCACAACCCTGTCCTGATAGCAGTGAGTCCAGGGATGGCCATGATGTGCCCTGAGAGGACCAGAGGGTCCCTTTAGCCTCTAGGTACAAGGAGCAGGAGCATCTCTACCACAGGAGAGAGCCTGTCTCCTGTTGGTTCCCACCACCAAGAACAGAGAGAGGACAGGATGCCTGAGGCTGCAGTCCCACGGTCCCCAGAGCTGGCATGTCCTGCAGCTCTTACATGAACTGTGGGCACGTGAGCAGCTTCCTTCCAATAGGTCCCCTCTTCCGCTGAAGTTGGTGTGAGCTGAGTCTCCCCTTTGCAATCACAAGAGCCCGGAATACCCACCCCACCCTGCCCAGCAGCCAGGGGGCCTACTGAGGCAGCGAGGCACCTGCTCAGGATGGATGACAACCAAGATTAGGCCTGAGGCCAGCGGGGACTGGAGCCCCAGAAAGCCTAGTCCAGCTCTCCAGAACAGCCAAGTCCCTTAGGAAGCCAAGCAAGGGCTTCTTGATGGAGGTACACCCAGGGCGGGGCGGGAAGATGAGGAAGAAAGAGCTCCCTCCCCAACCTGGCACTCTCTAGGCCCCGCCCCGAGCTGGAATCCAGACAGCAAACCAGTCTCCTCACACCCAGTTCGCCCCCAACTCAGGGAAGGAGAACTTGAGCTTCAGTGGAAACTAGGCACGGTCCACCTCACACCACCCCACCCCACCTCTGAATCAGGTTCTGAGGAAGCTGCTCCAAACAGAGGGCTTTGCAGGTGACCAAGAGCCACCAGGCAAAATTCGCATCTCCCTGCGCAAATCCCTCTTGGCCAGTCGGGGTGAGGTGTCTGCCTCCCCCACCCTAAACACCAGTGCTGTTCATTTGCGTATTTGCTTCAAAATTCCTAATCACCATCGTTGTTTCTGCTCTTGGGTTTTCTTTCACAACATCTGCCCGATTCTCTCACTGGTTAAAGTAAAACCTTAAGCACACATTTCTTATTTCTGTAGGACAGTCATGATTTTGTCTTATTTTGGGAATTATCCTCGAACAAACGGAAGGGCTCTGGGGCTGAGACAGGGTCCAGCTCACACCCTGGGGTCTTGGGCCCCGGCTCTGGATCCGAGGGCCTGGGCCCTGGGCCCTCTCAGGCATCCTAGGTTGTCCTCACGGCCTCTCCTGTTCTCCATGCAGGGCCCAATCGGGCTCTCAGGCTGGCCTCCCACCAATGGGATTCGACCATGCAGCCCTGGGCTGGGCCCACCCTCTGTAGGGCGTGGGGCGTCCATGGGGCAATGTGTTCCCATTCATGGCCATCATCTCCTCCTTCCTCTTCCTCTCCCTGAGGGAGCCTTTGTTCGCATCCAGACACGGGCTCAGAGGAGACACAATAAGCATCCACACAGAGGTGTCCAGGGCCAGACTTCCAGGGGCCTGCCCCTCCCCAGGCACCTGTCACTGGAGCTGATGTCAAGCCCTGCCCTTTGATCCATGCCAGTGCTAGGGACAGCAATCTGCTGCCTTGGGCTGGGGGTGAGGTTCAGTGTGTGAGGTCCTGGGTTTGATCCCCAGAACCATGAGAGAAAGAAAAAGGTGGGGGGATGGAGGGAGGGAGAGAAGAAGGAAGAAAGGAAGGGAGGGGAAGAAATTAAATCAGAGGAAAAAGAAATTTGCCTTATTTTCCCATGTCCTGCTCCTCTCGCAGACACTCTTCACTTCCACATTTATCACTCACCTGCCAGGTCTCAGATACCATGTTGGGTGCCACTGGGATTCCAGAAGTACCTCCCCTTGAGGGACTCACCTTCAGAGACTCGAGCAAAGAGCAACTTATACACGAAGACACAAAGACAAATAGAATAGCTAACGATAATGGTGGCAACATCACCAGAGCACTTGCAATGAGCTGGGTATGTGTCCAAAACTGTATACAGAGCAGTGGTGCATGCCTGTAATCCCAGAGGCTCTGGAGGCTGAGACAGGAGGATCGTGAGTTCAAAGCCAGCCTCAGCAAAAAACGAGGCACTAAGCAACTCAGTGAGACCCTGTCTCTAAATAAAATACAAAAGAGGGCTGGGGAGGTGGCTCAGTGGTTAAGCACCCCTGGGTTTAATCCCTGGTACCAAAAAAAAAGTACACATATTTAACCTGCATGATGAACCCAAAAATAGATACCACGATGGAAAGTGGAGATGTCAAGGGGATTGACGTTAACAGCACTAACTGGGGAGTCTGAATCCAATCCCTCCCTGCCTCTGGAAAATTGTCTCTTTCACTGACAAATAGCATTTGGGTCAAAGAGCAGGCACGTGACCCAAGTCAGACCAGAGTCCTGCTGGGAATTTTCGCCTGGGAACTAGGGGAGAATCTTCTTTCATCTCTGGCCAGGGAGCTATGGGGAAAGGAGTCGGGCTCAAGCTGCTGCTAGTGGCCAGAATCTGTCTTGTAGAAACGTTGCTCAGAGAGAATTAGGATGTCACAGAGAGACAAAGACACGCAAACAGAGTCCCCGGGAGCCCCCACTTCCAACAACTCTTCAGCCAGCTCCAACAGTCCCTCCTGCAATTTGACCAGTGAGCCACCAAATTACCCTATTTTTCTTAATCTAGATCCAGTTGATTTTGAGGTAGGTCCCTTGCTCAAGGTCACACAGGTAATTAGGGGCTACTCTCCCAGAAGCCAAGGTGCAGTCAGGTTATGGACCACAGGCAGCAGCGGCAGTACCCCGTGGTGGTTTTATTACCTCCAGATGTTTCCAGGGGGCCTGGTATGACCGTGAAGTCACATCATTATCAACAGCCACTCACAGAGAGCTGCTACATGAGAGGCCACGCTAAGCACCGCGAGCCGCATTTAATCTGCCCAAAACCTCCTGTAGTAAGTCAGGCTGGCGCTGCTCTAAAAGTGCAGGGGCAGAGGCTGCGGCTGGGTGCTTCTGCACCAGGGCTCGTTCAGCAGCACCCGAGGTCCTGCACCCTCCACAGCACTGGGCCCTGCCTGGGACTGTTTCCACCTGGGGTCTGGCTTCACCAGGTTGGTCCCCATCCTTCCCAGGGCCATGGCCACAGGCACCCAGATGAAGGCGCCCACCCAGAAGAGAAGCAGCACAAGCTCTACCACCAACACTGAGACCCTCCTTGCTCCCTGCTCCCTGCTCTGCAGCCTGCAGACCGAGGGGGCGCGGAGGTGTGTTCTGTTTGGCATTCACAGCGGTTTTTTATTTTAAAATTTAAAGGTTGGGAATTTTCAGTTAGAGACATGGATGTAAACTTTCCATAATAACCTTTTTTAAATACCTTTTAAAAAATACATTTTTAGCTTTTCTTGAAAACTTGGCCTTTCTGTGACCAGAGCCCCCCCATCTGCAGGACAGAAGTGACAGATAAGCAATCAGATGGTAACAATAAACAAGGTGAGGAGCCCTTATTGGAAAGGGCTGGGACCAGAGTGGCACTGAGTAGCAGCCACCACCTTTGCACAGGGCAAGGGTCTCACCACGCATCTGCCGCCGGCCTCTCCCTCCTTCCTGGCAGGTCCCTGTGAACATCACAGCCTGCCTGGGGACAGGAAGCCCTCCACAGATGGACAGCTCTCTGCTGCCTCCCAGCAGGAGTTGAGCATTTTTCATACCTTTATTTTAATTGTTTTTATTTTTCTGTGACTCCAGGGATGGAACCCAGTGCCTCACGCATGCTAGGCAAGCGCTCCACCACTGAGCCCCAGCCCCAGCCTGCAGTTGGGCATTTTCATAAGGGATGAACCTGAGGAAGTCCCTTCAACTCCAGAGCAGGCATGTTTGGCCCAAGTTCTGAATGGTCCAAGCCCAGAACCTCCTGTCCACAGGCTCCTGGCTGATGGCCTGGGGGCCCCCTCAGCAGAAGGTAGGTGCCCACAGCCTGGGACGGACGTCAGGCCAGCCGGGCAGCCATGTCACAGCACGTGGCTGGGAGGGGGTGCCCTCTGGCTGGGGAGCGAGCAGCGACTCCCCCACATCCTCTCTGGGAAACCACAGGCCTGAGAGGCCAGCAGGATGGCCCGGCCCGCCCTCCCCAGGGCACAGGGACACTCACGATGTTCATGAGGGTGAGCACGTAGTTCTGCACGTGTTCCTTGCCGTGGAAGCGAACCACGGAGTCATCCACCGCCAGCAGCACCTCGATGCTGTAGCTGCCGGGCTTGGCATGGCGCCGCTTCCGCTCCGCGTCGCCAAGCCGGGCCCCTGCCAGGCCCAGCAGGTTGGGGAGGTCACCCAGGCCGAAGGCTGGAACGAGATGGGAAGAGAGTGAGGCTGTGCTGCTCATGGAACTGATTTCTATGAACATTCACATATCCACAGTTACAGGAGAAGCCCCGATGGGGGGCCAGGGCAGGGAGGTCAACATGTCACCACTACCCTCCCAGCATGCACCAAGGTGAGTCTGCAGGAGGGGCCCCACCCTCACTAGATGGATGGATGGGGGTGGGTGATGAGTGGGGGGACCCTGCCTTTAAGTCCATGGCCTAGGGAAGGTGGCAGAGAAGAAGTCAGACTGGAACAATAAATCAGGTGATGATCCCTTATTGGAATGCTTGGGACCAGAGTTTCAGATTTTGGAATATTTGTCTAGCCTTTGCCAGTCGAGTGTCCGGAATCCAAAAATTGAGTGACATCTCCTGATGGCTATGATGTCTATGCCCACCAGTGAGTGCATTAGCTCACACACACACACACACACACACACACACACACACACATCACTAGGAAAAAAGAGGGAAAGCCCCTAAGAAGGGAGGACAAGGGACAAGTATACTCTCCAGGGAGTGGGGAGAAATAACGGCCACCTCACGATGTGAGCAGAGTCTGGAAATTTCAATGCTGCAAGTGAAATACTGGACTTGATCCTTGGGACCCTCCAGGTCTGTTCAACAGAGGTTCAGAGAAGTTACCTGATTTACCCTCAGTCACACAGCAAGTTAAAGGCAAGAGCCCAGATGTACACCTATGTCTCTCCCTCCTCCATTACCACGCCATACCAAGGCCCACCCAGACTTCCCTCCCAGCAGACATGTGGGGAATTAAAGGGAAAGGGAGCTGACATCAGATGCTGGAAATGTCCCACCCACATTCTTCTATGTGTCCCTCCTCCATCCGGCCCTCAAGGCCACACCAGGGGCCCACCAGACCTGGGAGGCTCCGATGAGCCCACCCAAGAAGCCCCAAGTGAATATAAAGTGGTGCAGTTGCTTTGCAAGAACAATTGGCAGTCCCCCAAAAATTTGAACCTAGTCTTACCATATGACCCATTAATTGCACTCCAGGTACATACCCAGGAGAACCGAAAGCATATGTTCACATAAAACTTGCACACAAACACTCAAAGAAGCACCGTCCTAAAAGCCGAGCGTGAAACCATCCAACTATGCTGTTGAATGGGCAAATAAAAGGTGGTATATTCATATAATGGAATATCTATCACTCGGTCATAAAAATGAGTGAAGAGTTAATGCACACCAGAATGGGGAAGGACCTTGAAAACATGCTAAATAAAAGAAGCCAGTCACCGCGGGCCACATATTGCATGATTCCATTTGCAGGAACATCCTGAACAGGAAGTCCATAGAGATAGAAAGTTGCCAGGGACCTGGAGGGGGAGGAACAGAAGTGACTACTAAAAGGGGATTTTTATGGGGCTGATGGAGATGTTCTGGAATCAGAGGGTGATGGTTGCACAACATTGTGAATACAGGGGAAAATGAATTGAATCTTTAAAATAGTTAAAATAGTGAATTGTAATTTGATTTTTAAAAAACAGCAGCGAGTTGGGCATAGTGGACGTGCCTGTAATCCCAGCTACTCGGGAGGTTAAGGCAAGTTCCAGGCCAGGCTCAGCAACTCAGCAAGACTCTCTCAAAATGAACAAATAAGAAGAGCTGGGGTTGTAGCTCCGTGCCAGGGCACCCCTGGGCTCCTGGGTTCAATCCCCAGTGCCACAGATAAATAAACAAATGGTGGCAGCAGGCCTGGGGCAGGGCCAGAGCCTGGGCCACAAGACTGCACGCCCCGATCATGCCCAGTTCCCTCCAGGGGGCACTGGGGGAGGGAACCGGGTTACAGAAAACAGGCCCTGCTTGAAGAAGGGAAGACTGTTGGGATCAGGGGGTGTCCAGGGCACAGCTACAAGGCCAAGGCAGGTCCTCAAGCAGTCCCGGGGGTCTGAGTGAGGTGCTATGCACCTAGAGGTCCAGCCAAGCGAACTCCCAACTCTGGACTCAAGAGGGTCTTGATTTCTCACTGAGCCCTCCAGGGGAGCACTGCCTACCTCTACTTTGGGGCCTGTCAATGACGTGTGAGAGAGTGTGAGCATGAAGAGGGGTGTGTTAGCATGTGCAGGCACGAGTGCGTGCAGGGTATGAGAGTGTGGGTGTGCTAGTGCAACAATGTGTGAGTGTGTGTGCAAGTGTGGAGCTAATTGGGTGTACATAGTGTACACATGGAGGTAGGGGTAAGTGTGTGTGTACAAGTTCATCTGTGTGTGTGTGTGTGTGTGTGTGTGTGTGTGAGAGAGAGAGAGAGAGAGAGAGAGAGAGAAGCAGCAGCCTAAGCCATAACCTGAGTGCAAGAGAATAGTGCCCTCTGCCCCCAAGTTCATGGGCATACATAAGACCCCTTTAAAGTGGGGGCCCAGGAGGCAGGAAGCCCCAGGGACTCAGCTAGGCTAGCAAGCCTGTCCAGTGGGGCCCTGAGTCTCCCCTCCCGCTCCCCAGCACGGAGAGGAGCCACAGAATGACAGGACAATGGAGCCTGAGTATCTGTCCTCCGAGACCTCCCGGCCTGCATGGGGAAGGAGCAAACAGCACTCCAGGGCCTGACGGACTAGGGGAGGGGGCACCTGACAGGATGGGGGCAGGCAGAGATGGGGCTGCCCAGGCTGAGGGCAAGTCCTCCAAGGGCTGGCTGCTGACCTGCTCTGGGCCATTTCTTTCCTTCCATGCTGAGAAGCAGACCCAGAGCTGGAGGAAGCCTTTCCTCTCCCTCCAGCAGGTGACATGGAGAAAGGCAGGCCCAGGCACATGTCCCCACATGCAGGGTGCACGCCCATTGCTGCCCTCAAATCAGGTCACAGGTGTGCAAGAAAGTCCTCTATTGTCCCTTGTATTTCTGAGGAAGGGCCACAGGTGGGCTGCCCACGCGAGTTTCAGCCCGGCATCCTGGGGTGCGGAAGAGACACATCCCCATTTCCCGGCACTTGGACTCTGACTTTGGAGCTCAGCACTTTGGCTGCCCACTGCCAGGCCCGTGGGCAGATGAGGAGTTTCGCTCCGGTTCACAGCAGTGGGGCTGGACTTCCCTCAGGCCTCTCCCCAGAAGGAGGATTTATGGCCTATTGATTCAAAATTGGCCTCAAATAAAATCCAAGGGAGATTTATGGCCCTTCTCAGCCATGGTGGGGACAGTGCCCACCGCCAGCCACCTCCTGAGCTCCATGCCAGTCCCCGGAGCTCGCTCGCCCCAGGCCTGCAGAACCCTCTGTGGTTCCTCTTCTGAGTGACACTCAGGGAGCAGCTGGGGCTTCAAGGGAGGCACTGTATGTGGGGACAACTGGTTTCCAGGCATTCCTTCACGGGGCCCAGGCATGAGGGTGTGACCCTCCCAGGACCAGATTCCACCCAGGTCTCGTCACCAACTCTTGGCCAAAGGGGCTTCACGAGAAAGCTGAGTGTGACCTGAAGTTGGCTGCAGGCCCAGGACGAGCACCCGTCACGCTTTGTCTCATTCACTCAGCCATGCATGGGTCCTGAGTGCTGCCCGTGTGTAGGCCCCTCTGTCGGCCACCAGGATGCAGGGGTGCCCACCCTGACACGCCAGGAGTTACCCCCAGGAACAAGCATGAAAGCTACCATTTATCAAGCACCTACTGTATGCCAAGTCCGTGCTGGGATTTCTATAGTCACTCTCATCAATACAAATAATATCTAGCAGGTAGACACTGATCGTCCCCACTTCCCTGGTTAGGAAAACGAGGCTCAGAGACATTCAGGAACTTGACAAAGGTCACAACGTAGAGAGTTGGAGGCAGGAGTTTGAAATGGGCCACTGGAGGTTAAGCTGATCTCAATGGCCTGACATCAGGCAGCTTCCCCAAGCTCCTTGAGAACTTCCTTCCTGCAGCTTCTACAGGGTGGAATTAGTGTTAGGGGAAAGACAAACTGCAGCCACTCCACCTCCTGCCTTGCTCAGAGATAGCCCTGGGGAGGAAGGCCAGCCCCTCAGCGAGTCTAGAGGACCAAGGATCAGAGTTCAGGACATGAGTGGCTCCTGGGGCCCCCATTCCAGCCAGTCGGAGAGGCTCCTCCAACCCACTGGGGTTTCTCGGCTGGGACTGCAGGTCTGTGTGGCCCAGTCTCATTTTATAGGTGAGAAAACTGAGGCCGGGCACTGAGAGATTGAGGCCAGAAGTTACCCCAGAAGTGTACCCCAGGGTCCCAAACGCGACCCTGCCCACATCCTACCTTCATTGTGAAGGTCCCCGTGAGGTTCTGCCCACTCCCGCTGGACGGCTTCCCGGCGGTACACCACATGGGTCCTCCCGCTGGCCTCCGTCTCCTGCTGCCCTCGCTGCAGAGGCTCGATGAAGTAGTCGGAGCTGTCTGTGCGGATGAGGCCCGCCTGGCAGGGGTGCGGCCAGCAGGAGGGAAGAAAGAGAAGAGATGTGAAGACACGGCACAAGACAGGCGGGCGTCCATCAGTGCCAACGGGTGGCCTTTGGCAGGCCTCCTGGCCTGGGATCCAGAACATCGTACGTCAGGGAAGCAGAGGGAGTGGGTGGGAAGCGGAGCCGGTGGGGCCATCCCTACCTGGAGCAAAGTAGAGCCACGTTTACTGTGCGGGACTCTGATAAAATTTTATTTGAACCAAGGGTCAGTGGCTCTAAAAGTGGCAGAAGTGTGAAAGTCACAAGGGATGAGCTCACACACCAAGGGCCACATCCCAACCCAAGGACGTCACGTGGATTTGGCCTTACCAGTGAGCAGAGTGGGAAATCCTAGCAACAAAGGCCGGTCACCTCTTAGGTGGGCGGTGGCCTCCACTCCAGAATAAAGGGCCCCTGTGTCAGCACGTGTAAAGCACGTGTGCACTTACGCCAGGGCAGGGGGCAGCTAATGCTCCCCCATGAGAAATGATTTCACACAAGACCACACATTCTGTTTTCCATCTAATTTTTTGCATGCATCAAAATATTCCCTTAAAAAAAAAAAAACAGGGGTCAGCTGTGGAAATAAAAACATAATCTTGGCCAAGCCAGGCAAATATGATATTAGCCACCAAGAAAGGCAATAATCAAAGGGGCCAATAAAACATAGAAATAGACGTGCGTTAACATATGTGTGTTTGCCTGCAAATGCAGAGACAGGAGCGCACACACACACCTCATCTGTGTGAGACCAGCCCACCTACCACAGTGCGTGGAAAAGATTAGGCGTTAATAAATAAATACGTGTGGGAACTGTTCACTCATTCACCAAACATCCACTGAGTGCGTACAGCATTCAGGGGATGGGGCATGTCAATTTCCATAAGTCAACAGGACCCTGGCCATTTGCATTTCTTTTTCTTTCTGTTTCTTGATTTGCTTTGCTTTGTTTTGTTGAGATGGGGGATCTTGCCATGTTGCCGAGGCTGGCCTTGACCTCCTCGTCCTCCCATCTCAGCCTCCCAGCTGGACTACAGGTGTGCACCACCGCACCTGGCTCTGAACTCCCTTTTTAAAGCAGCCACTTGAGGCAACCCAATTGCACCCGTTTCTCCAGCTCAGCCTGTTCTGGAGCTGCATCATGGGGTCCCTCCCGGTCCACTGAACACCCACCCCAGCAACAACCCAGCTTTTAACACCCTCTCACACAAGTGGATGAAAATGAAAACACGCTTCTGGGTCAAAACCAAGAAGGCAGCCTTCCAGAGCTCATCACAGTCCCCATCAGGAGGCCAAGAATCTTCCAGGGAAAAGGGCAGCATTATTGTAATGAGTTTGCAGCTTCCCCAGGAACCATCTGATCAGATGACAAGCAGTGGCGTGCAAAGGTCCCGGGGTGCCTGTTAAAACATCAGCATCGAGCCTGACACCGAGCACATTTTCATTCACTCAAAGCACTTTGACTTTGCACCACTCTGTACCCTGGGCAGCGAGAAAGAAGCAGCCTTTGGCTAGGAGTTGCTTGCCCTCTGAGTGACCAACTGTCCTGCCTAGTGCTACGGCGGGGTGTGACCAGGTGTCCCAGAGGAGTCTTGGAGGATGGGTACACACTAGGTTGCAAGAAATAAAAATCCAACTCGAATCTCTCTGGCCCAAAGGGGAATGTGTAGGCCCCATGACAAACCCCAGCAGGGACAGGGACTGAAGTAAAGGAACCAGATGCCCTCGGCTGCCCCGCGTCAGCTCCATCCTCTCAGGCAGGTAGAGATTTGCTTGCAGACACATTTCCTCTCGGCCACCAGAGACGAGACCCTCCCCTCACGGTCCCATAAGCACAATCCGAGGGAGGGCTGTGGGGTCCAGGTTGAGTCACATAGTCACCCTGGGATCGGCAGCCACCAGACATCCATAGTCAGAGGAGGGGGACAAATGCAGGGAAAGATGGGAGAAATTGGTGGGGCTTCGAAAGCAGCCCACCTAGGATGGAAGGGCATACTACGTAGAGGGTCCCCTGGGCCACGATGTGGAGGCATAAGGGACAGTGTTGCCAAATCCCAGGGCCTCTACCACCTGCAGAACCTCCCAAGGGAAGCCGGTCTTCAGGGTACACCAGGGTGGAGGACAGAAGGGACAGCGGGTGGTCTCCAGGGCACACACCAGAACTGCTGCAGCCCTGTGGACATGAGGGCTTCTGAAGAGGCTCTGGGCCATGTCCCCCACCATGCCCTCCTGTACCGCTGTCTGAACGGGAGGTTGGAGGCCGTTCCTGCCCCCAGAACAGGCAAAGCCAGAGACCCTCCCTGCCCAGGCCCACCCAGAGCCAGACCAGGCAGGTGGCCTGAGGTGTCGGGCCCTCACCCCTCTCTGAAGCAGGCTGACAAGAAGAAGCCTCCAGACCAGAAGGCAGAAGTCTCCCCCAAACCTCTGGGGCCCAGGCTGGACGCCTCGCCCAGGCCCTCCTCTATTCTGGGACTTCGTTAACCAACCGCACGAAGGGGTCCCCTCCGAACCTGCCAGTCCCTGCCTCAGTCCACATGGCCTCGTCAGAAGAACGAGTTCCAGAATGACCTGCACGGTGTAGGGCTGAGCTGTGAGCCGCTGCCTTCTGAGCCACAATGCCCCCCGGACCCCAAGGGCCTCCTGCCTGTCAGTCTGAGGCTTCCCGCCCCCAGCGACAAAACCAGCAGGGGCTCTTCTTTTGCTTGTCACCTCCTGTGACAGAGAGCTTCCTCCCTCCCACAACACACTCTGTGAGGTCACTCCTCACATTTTACTGAGCTAAAGAGCACACCCTACATCCCGCCCTCTATAAACAGTCTTATTGTCACCGTTATTACTGACGGTAGTGCCCGCCACTCACGTTTACACAGATCATCTCACCATCGTTGTGTGCGCGGCCTGTGGCATAGGCACTAATGTGAGACCCATTTCGTGGATGAGCAAACACGTTCAGAAAGATTAAGTGATCTGCCCAAAGTCACCCAGCAAGGGTCAGCACGAGGACAGGACCAGCTCCGTGCAGCTCCTGATTACCTCAGGTCATCTCTGGACCTGCTTCTGCCCTCGTGGGCCACTGGGCACAAGGAAGCATGCCTTCCCTAATCCCACCTACAGATCCCGGGCCTCTGTGTGACAGTGCGGGGCAGGGATGCGCCTTCCTGCTCCAGGCAAAACCTTCCTGGGAGGCCGCCCACCCCCCACAGCACACGACCCGTAAGAGGAACAATCCCTTCCTGCTTCTCGGTGGCCTTGGCCTAAAAGGATTCTGAGCCCCACAAAGCCCCTTGGTGTCCCTCACTCAGCTCTTCCCCTCCACAGGTGGACTCCACAGGCTCCTGGGTCTGGTCCAGCCTCCCTGTCCCCAGGCCTCACCCCAGGGTGAAGACTCTGCCTGCCCTGACTGTTGAGGACAAAGGAGCCAAGCAAGCTGGGAAATGAGTTTCTCACTTCCTTGTGACTGCGTGTCCTACCAGGCTTTCCAGGGATCAAGGGCAGACCCTTCCCTTGACTCTTCTTGTCCTGCCTGTGCATCGTGTCTGGGCCTTGCCCACGTTCGGCTCCCCTGGGCCTCAGGGATGCTCGTCCTGGAGAGGACGGCTGGGCAAGGTCAGCCCTAGCGCCCGGCGCCAGCTATCATTAAACTTCATCAAGCACTCCTAGGTGTGACCCACCTGGGCGGCCTGGGCCCAGCCTGTCCCCACAGACCCCTGCTGCCCCTCTGCACAGTGAGAGGTTTGGCCCAAGTTCCCTTGAATCTCTGCCCTGGCCAGGAAGCCAGGCACCACTCAGGGCAGACAGACTGGCAAGCAGCGCTTTCTGGCTCCCTGCCTCTTCACTAAATTACCCCCATTTCTCTCAATTTATGAGATGTTTATATTTCTAAAAAGTGGTGGTTAATTTGAAAGCACTAAAATCAAATCAAATTTTGGGATAAAAAATCAAGAATAAGTGGGAATCTAAACTCTGGTAGGCCGGAAAATAAAAGCCAGCCATATCTATTTTCACCAACTTTTTTGCAAACAGTTCAAAAGTAGGAAATACACCCTGGAAAGGCTCTTCATGCAATAAAAACAAAACAAAAAAATCACTGATGACATTCCGTGGAGCCACATGCCACACGGCCCTCAGCCAGTCTCTCCATGAGCGGGCCCGGCCACCCCAGCCTTGATCTAAACTCCCTTTCATGTGGCCGTTCTTCGGTGTCTTTCCTGGGAGGTGGGTGGCTGGTTAGGGGTCAGGGTGAGGAGGACTATTTGAATTTTCCGTTGTGACTGGTGACATCATTTGATCCAGAGGCCTCCGGGCCACACTCTCTGAGGTTTTCCATTCTAGGCTCCCCTCAGGGAGGCCCCAAGTCCATAGTGTAATTCCAGGGCACTGAAGAAGACCTGGTCACATGGTAAGTGGAGAGGTGAGGGCTGCCTTAGATATCCCCTTGTGATCTGCTCTGGGCCTAACTGAGCAAATTCAGTCAGTCACGAGTCAGTAGATGTCTACTGGCAGAATGAGGTCCCAAATACGGTAGCACAGAGTGAAAGCCAAGTCATTTTGAGATCTGTACATACGTGCACATGCGTATGCGCAGATGTGTTCACTTCTAAAGCTGCATGTGCGTGCTTTCAATCGGGAGGCAAGGGTGCACCGAGCCAAACAGCAGACCTCAAGGGAGGCAGAGGAAGAGATCCACGGGGACCGGAAACATTCTCAGATGGACCAGAAGTCCAGGCTTAGACACGGGGGACCTCTAACTGTGCCATCAGGTGCAGAGAGAATGAGGAAGGACAATCTATAGTCCAGATAGGTCCAGATGGCTCTGAAAGGGTAGCCACAGGCCCTCTAGGAAGGGGCGTCCCGAGTCCCCTTGCTGTCCCCTTGGGTGCCCCAACCTTCCTATATACCTAGAGAGGGGACCCATTTCAAGACAGCAGTCCGTGGAGCCAATCACGGGGTGGGCTGGGGCTCCTCCTCTTCCTCCTCGCATGGCTGGCTTATCTTGTGCCTCTCAGAAGAGAAAAAAGCTGGAAGAGCTACCTGCTAGCCAGCCATCCTACCACTGCCTAAGAGAGCACATCCCTCCTGAACTCGGTCCAGAAACTTCATCACGAGGGTCTTATTGCCACCGGGAACCCTGGGCTGGCGGTGCTGTCCCAGGTTCTAAGCTTCCAGCAAATCAGGCCTTGAAGCTGCTTCCTCTGAACAAATGAGAGGAAGCTGGAGTGGGGGGTGAGGAACAGAGATGGTTTCCACCGGGTTCCTGAGGGGCGCTGGATGTCCCCCACCCAGCACCCTGCATCTCTCCCAGCCACCTCCACCTCACTCTCTCCCTAGACCATGTGTCTCCTGCAACTGCTAAAACCTCAGCCACCTCGAGTGCAGTGCCTCCTTGCTTCCCACCACCGCCTGGCTCACTCAACCCAGCACAGCTAGCCCCCTCCCCCACCAAGGCCTCACCCCCTCCCCCACGCCTCACACCTGGCGTCCCACGCACACCGTGATTGTCATATGAACACCCATAACTCTCTCCCCCAACCCTTCCTGCTCTCCCAGAGAAGCTCCTCTGCCCTGGTTCAGCCCAACCACACCCCCCTACTCGATGGTCACACATTGACGGAGGTGACACACGCAGATATCCTCGGCTCTCACCTGAAACCCAACCACACATGGCACATGTGCGTGACGCTGCTGGGGTGGTGCTGCATTCCCGCGGTCCATGTCCGTTCCAGGTCTCCAAATGGCCAGACTCCCAGCACTGCCCCCGCCCCAACTGCAGGGCTCCCACCACCTGACTACGAACAGCCCTCCCCCACTGGGCCCTCCTCCTGCACCCTGTGCCCAGGGTCACCTCCCTCTCGCCTCCTCAAGGGCTCAGCTCCTGTACTCAGCACCCCTCTTCCCAGCATCACATGCTGTCCCCTCTGTCCCTGACCCCATCCCTGCCCAGCTGCCACCCCAGGACACCACTTGCCTCCACACCCACTCCCTCTCTGCCCCTCTACACACCCCAAGTGACTTTTAGAGCCACGACTTCCTGGAGGCTCCTCACCTGTGACCACTACGTGACCAAAGCTAGCGATCACTTCTTTTTCTGGTCTCCTCTAACCACACACTCTCCTGGGCGTTTCCTCAATCCTGTCTTAAGAGACCAGGTGTTCGCAGGTGATTCCCAAATTACATCCGCAGCCCTGACTCCTCCCGGAAGTCCTTATGTGATCATCCAACAGCCCCGTGGTGGAGTCCTGATCTCCTTGGAACCCTGGTGTGACTCCCAGACTCACTCCTTTCCCTGTCTTTCCCAACTCTGCAAACAGCACTACCCTTTTCCTGCTTGCTCAAAGGGGAAACGTGAGCCCAGGGATCAAATCCCCCAACCTCTGGTGGTTCCTGCAAAATGGGTTCAGCTGAAAACAGCACTCAGCGTAAACTGCAGGGTGCAGACCCCCCAAGGGGTCAGGCTGGGCTGCTGTCTGTGGTTCATGACAAGGGAGGGCAGCCCCACCCTACACACCCGACACCCTGGGACCCGGCTCCTGCCAGGACTCTTCAAGATGGCCCAGATCCCTTCTCCTGGCATGTCCTCACATCTGCACAGAGCACCTACTGCATGCCAGGGCTGACGGGGTGGGGTGCAAAAAGACACCAGAGCAGCCTCTGCTCTCCTAATAAGGACTTGGATCTGGAATATATTTTAAAAACTCTTAAAACTTGATAATTAAAAGACAAATAACCCCATTTAAAAATGGGCAAGGGATCTGAATAGACATGTCTCCAAGGAATATATCTTAATGGCCAATAAGCACATGAAAAAAATGTTCAGTATCATCAGTCACCAGGGTGATGCCAATCAAAACCACCCTTTACGCCCACTGGAACGGCTAGAGTCCAAGTCTGATAACAGCAAGGATGTGGAGAAATCAGAACCCCAGGCTTTGCTGGTGGGAATGTAACATGGTGTGGTCACTTGGAAAATAGTCTGGCAGTTCCTCGAGTGATTTAATGGAATGGCCGCCTGATCCAGAAACTTCACTTCTTGGAATAAGCCCAAAGAAACAAAAACATATGTCTACAACAAAACCATGCCAGTGGGTGTTTATAGAAGCATTACTCCCAGCAGCCAAATGGTGGAAATCTTCATGCCCATCTATGAAAGAACAAATAAACCAAGCCTGGCATCTCGCACCATGGAATATTACCCAGTCGTGAAAAGGAATGAAGTACTGATACACACCATAACACGAATGAACTCAGAAAACACTATGCCACCTCAAAGAACCAGACCCCAAAGACCAGATATAAGTGCATTTATATAAATGTATAGAAGTCAGAAATAGGTTAGTGGTTGCCAGGGGCTGGGTAAGGAGGAGTTGTGGGGGGGAAGCTAAAGGGCCCATATTTCTTTTTGAGCTGATGAATATCTTCTAAAATTGACTATGAGGATGGTTGCATGTATCAGGGAATACAACAAAATCCATTGAATTGTACACTTTACACAGGGTGAGTTACATGGTACATGACTTACATCTCATCAAGGTAGTTTAAAAAAATAATAGCCAGAGACAGTGGCACCTGCCTATAATCCCAGCAACTCAGGAGGCTGAGGAAGGAGGATCATGAGTTCAAGGCCAGCCTCAGCAACTTAGCGAGAGCCTAAGCAATTTAGTGAGACCCTGTCTCAACATAAAATATAAGAAGGGCTGGGGATGTGGCTCAATGGTCAAATGTCCCTGGGTTAAATCTCTGGTATGAAAAAAAAAATGCACATTAGGGAGAAGAGAGACACAGGGAGACACATACACAGCACGTAGGTCACCCGCCACCGTGCAGCGTGAGTCAGCGTGGCTGGGATGAAAGCACGCAGACGCTGAGATTCCATATAATTCAAACCTGATGTGGAAGCCCCAACCACAGGAGCGCTGCTGGAGGCTGGGGCAGCCAAGACCTTGGCCCCAGCCAAGGAAAGTCTACAAGCTGATTCAGACCTAGCTGCAGCCCTAGGGGACAGGCAGGAACAAGGAGCCCTCGGAGGATGGGGCCCAAAACAGTCAGACTTGCCCTCCACTGGCATGTTCTGCCATGCCCCGGAGGGGCGGCAGGAGCATTCCCAGAGTGGGCCAACACCCGGGGGGAACACCGGGAAAAGCGAGGCCGCAGCAGCTGCAGGCGGTCATCTGGGGTGACCACTGGGCTCAGTTCCCAGGGTCATGTCCTTGGCAGGCCCTGGGAGGGACCGGGTGAAAGGCTGCTGAGGTCTTGCAGAGCCCAGCCCAGCGTGGTGCGAATCCCTCCTTCTAGGAGAGGCAACACGGTGGGTGGGTGGGCAACACGGTGGGTGGGTGGGTGGGTGGGTGAACGCTGAGACCCTAGGGCCGGGAGCCAAGTGGCAGAGCCAGGAGAGTTGAGATTCCGGCTCTGCCGTCCAAATCATATAATCTGGGGCAAGTTGCTCGACATCCCTGTGCTCTGGGATTATAGCAGCACCATCTTGTAGAGATCGTACCTGGGAACCTAGCACGGACCTGGCCATGCGCCCAGGACTAAGTAAGGGTTTGCATTTGCCATCATGATCATCATCATCGTCATCATCATTGGAACCCCTGTCACTCAAGAAGGGAGCAGGGGGCTCAGGGCTGGGAGCAACACTCTGGAACCACAGGAGGGTTTGACCCTAACTTCTGGCTGCACTGTGGCCTGGGTTTGAGCTGCTTAGTAAATGGGACGATATCCCTGGGGGAGGAGGGGGTACCAGTGGTTGAGCATGCTTAGGGGAAAAGTCTGGAAGAGGGTGATTTTAAAGGTAAAAAATATGTACAGATGAAGGTGGGTTGGAGACATACCCAGCTGCTAGGGAGTTGTCTCTGGATGGCAAAATCATATGCGATTTCCTTCTTTTTAAATTTATCTAACTTTTCTATGATTTCCTTGTTGCAAAAGGAAAGCCAATTCTGCACAGAATGATTGCCTACTAAAATGAGCGGGCAATAATTATGTAACTTCCCTTTCCTAAGATCATTTGGGAGGTGGAGGGGGGAGGGAGGAAACAAACTCGTGTTCAATGTCTGTCCCTGTGACAAAATGCCTGAAATAATGAACTTAAAAAGAGAAAAGGTTTATTCTGGCTTCGTTTCAGTGGTTCCAGTCTGTGTGGCTCTATTGTCTTGGGCCTGTGGCAAAGCAGAACACCGTGGTGGGGAGCATGTGGTGGAGCAAAGCTGCTCACCTCACAGCAGCTGAAAGCAAAGAGAGAGACAGGAAGGGACCACAGTCCCAATATCCCCAGTGACCTCACTTCCTTCTACAGGCCACACCTCCCCAGGTTCCACCAGCTCCAAGAGCACCACAGGCTGGCCACCAAGCCTTCAACACGGGCCTTTGGAGGAAGCTCCAGATTCAACCCATAGCACCCACACAACAGAACCCTCCTTTTCTGTTCCCCACTGTCCTGCCAAGCGGTTCAGAGGCTGGGGAGTGACACACCCGAGATTCCATCCCCAGCTGGGGCTCTTCCCAGATGGTGGCACACCTGAGGCCTTCTCCAAGCCTCGGTTTCCACATCCAAAGCCAAAGCTTTGGGAGGATGAACTGAAATAAGGCCTGTGGGACGTCCCTCCTGGGCCTGGCCAGCAGCAGCGTGAGGTCTTCTCTTTCCCTCCTTCCTTGGCCTGGCTCTCCTGGCCCCCACATCATGACCCTAGTTTCTCTGTCAAACACAGAGTCTACTTTCCGGAAGGCTACAGCAGTGGTCCTTGTGCCTTGATGCTCATCAAAGTCACCTGAGGAATTTGCAGAACTGTCACCCAGGCCAGACGCCAGACCCATGGAATCAACTCTCAGTGGGTGGGGCTTGGCCATCAGCATGTTCTTGGAGACACCCAGGGGTTCAGATGTGCAGCCAGAGCCGAGAGCCACACGCCTAAACTCTGGAGGCATCCAACGAAATGTCTGACATTAAAAAGAATGTCTAAGGGACAGTCCGTGTCTCTTCTTAGAAAGAAGAAGCCGGGCATGGTGGCACATGCTTGTAATCCCAGCGCCCAGGAGGCTGAGGCAGGAGGATCACTAGCTCAAAGCCAACCTCAGCAACTTAGCAAGACCCTGTCTCTAAATAAAGTATTTAAAAAGGGGGGCTGGGGATGTGGTTCAGTGTTTAAGGGCCCCTGGGTTCAATCGCCCAGATCAAAAAGAAAAAGAAGACAGCATGGGGTGGGTGCGGTGGAGGCTCAACCAGAATGAGTCTATTGTATTGTAGGAAGTGGGCAAGAAAGAGAGGAAATGAGTGGACCACGTATGTGTGCCCTGAATGGGGCAGGGGGAGGGGTGGCGTCCAGACAGGCTGGGTTCTCACACTTCTCCCGCTGCGACCAAGGGCCCTGAGACCACACTGGACCTGTGCCCGGTGCCATCTCAGGACCTAATCATCTCTTCCCTGCAAGGTGCCACTCTTCTGTGAGTGAAGAATAATTTGCCAAAATTGCCCCAACAAGAGAGGTGGACCCCAGAAGGAGTTAGGGATGAGGGGCTGTGATTTCCTGGTAGCCAAGGGCAAGTCAATGCCACAGCCAGCCATGCTGGGAAGCCCACGGTGTAAGGACAATCATCAGCAGTACCTCTCTGATGACGAGAATTAGTAGCACCTCTGATGTTTTCAATGACGATGATGGTGGAGACTAGTATCTCTGTTCTCTAGCAAACTAGAAATAAGTTGCTCAGGTCATCGAACACTTAATGACTGTTCTTAAAGAAGGGGGTGTGACTTTGTATCCACCCCCTCCTCATCCGGCAGAAGCAGGGGTCCTGGCGCAGTGGCAGGGCTCTCACCTGTAGGTCTCAGAAGCTCGCCTTCGGCCGCAAACGCTTCCCCGGAGCCCAGGAGAGTGCGGACCTCGCTGGGCCTGCAGCCACCCCCAATTTCCACTTCCCAGTGCCCAGGAGCCACGTGGCTTGGAGGCGCCACCATTATAGCCCACCATGCTCGGCCGGGAGCACTGCCGAGCCCCCTGCTTGGCCCCAAGTCCTGGCTGCAGCTGTAGCTTCGGGACGAGGAGACAGGAAGAAGCCCATGAGTGCCAGAAGGCGGCGGGGCTGCCAGGCCTGGGCTGAGGAGGGCTCCTGTCACGGAGGCTCCGCAGCCGAAGCCCACAGCTCCCCCGATGCCAGCACCAGGAAACTAAGCAGCCAGCCCCTCAGCAGGGGAGGGCCAGCCTGAGGGGGGCCCAGGAGGTCCCTGTCCCAGCCAGGCCTCCCCTCTGATCCAACCCCGTAGCAGCCTGGCCCAGACAGGTGCTGCTGGGTTGCCCGCCCCGCCTCCCCCAGGTGAGATCATACAGGTAATGGTTGTCACCAAGTCCGACACACACAGATCTGCAGCAAGTGGCAGATGAAGGTGTCCTGTAGAAGGCAAGTAAGCAAAGGAGATGGAAAGAGGCATGACCTATTCACCAAAATCCCAATGCCACCTGACTCTGACCCCACAACAGGGCCCTGATCACACACCGACCCCGGACCACCTCAGGAAAGGGTGGGAAAAGCAGGTGTAGCACCTAAATCCTGCCAGGGACCAGCCTCGAGCGCATGCTCCTGACTTCCAGAGCTCCGACTCCTCACCGAAGCACGGCGGTCAGTTACAGCACACAGATGCCCGCAGCCAGCGGGCGTTCCCCAGGGTCCCGCTGCCTTCACCCTGCGCAGCACTCCGCCTCCTCGACCCTCCCTGCCGCGCCCCTGGTTCCTTCCTTCACTCACTCATCAGAGAACAGCTGGGCAGGCCCCGCCAGGTGCTGGGGATGCAGCCCAAACTCCCTCTTCCTGTGGAGCCACTGTGCTGTCGAGGGCTGAGGGGACATCAAATGATGGAACGGTAGCATTGTCACCTGCGGCTGAACCTGGATCCCAGCTGGCCAGATCCTGCCGCTCACCCACCCGCACAAGAAATAAGCCTTCGATGGGAAAGGAAGAAGGAATGTTCTATAGTCAGGGAGAGCTGGGACCCGGGCAGGCAGTGGAAATTGCTCCAGAGAAAACGGGCACAAAGGCCGGGTGGGGAACGGAGGCTGAACTCTTAAATAAGGGAGTCAGGGAGGGTGGGCAAAAGCCAGAGGGGGCTGAAGGCAGGCCCTGGCGGAGCAGGATCCCCATAGGGAAGGCAGTAAGGAGGACGGGGAGGAGGGACGATGACGGCCCCGGCTGGCTGCTCCCAAGGAGTGACCTGCACTTACCAGGGTGCCCAAACAGCAAGGCGCAGGACAGTCTGATAAGGAGCATTGCTATCACCCCGGAGGACAGGACGTGGCTCACAGGAGAGCCGCCGGGACCTGTTCCACACCTGGAATCACACGTGTCCACAGGGTCCTCACACCGTTGTCCCTGCTATGAGTTCCCAGGATGCCAGCCGTCTCACTTGTCACCTATCATCGCTCCTCCTCCACACGCCCAGGGCCTCTGTACTGCTCCAGCTTCACAGGGGACGCGAACTGATTCACCTCACGCCACCTGCTTTGTTGTGAGCCACCTTACACAAGCACCCTCTGGACCAGACTTCAAAACAAACTCCCTTGGGCACGGGCCCCTTATGAGAGACCACCCCCTGCTCCCACGGGGTGGCTGTGGGTTGGGGGACAGCATATTTCACCCAGAGCCTCCCCATTCGGGGGTGATGGTGACACGGTATCCCATGTCCCACACCCCCAGGCCAGCAGACTTCCCGTGGAAGGTGCCTGGGCAGTGTGGGTGGGCTCCCGTTAGCCTCAAGGGGGTGGGGGGCCCTGGACAGGGGACAGGCTTTTTCTGGACAGAGGGAAGGTGTAAATATGCGGCTGGCTCCAAAGCCAAGCCTGACGAAGGCCTTCAGCAAGCTGCTGGGGACAAGTCTGCTTGGGGACCAGTCGAGTCCTGACAGAGGCTCTCACCTTCAGATCTTTCTCCACCAGGCGCCTGTCTACGGCGGCTCCCTCGGCGGCATGACAGCACATCACTGCAGGGCGTTTGCGGTCCCATGACCAGTGATGTGTACCTCACACAAGTCCCTGCCACCTGCCCCCTCACCGACATTTTGAAAATGGTTAAAGCAGCAGCCATGGTGACTCGGGTGGAGGAATACCGGAGGGTTCCGTTTGTGCTTCAGATCCCACTAACTGGGCCGTGGGCACCTGTTCTTTCTGAGCTGGCCTCTAAGACTTGGGGAAGCCGAGCAGCCCCTCGCAGGAGGAGCCTCCTAGACACCTTAAGGGTACCCTGTCCCACCCAGGGGCTCCCGGGACGCCAGGGCCCATCTTCCTCATCACGTGTCATCGGACACACCGTGGCTTATGGTCTTGAGTCACGCTCACGTACACCAGGCCTCTTCCACTGACTCAGGACGGGCTGCTGGGACCGTAGGAGGAGCGTGGGGCCCCACCAGTCCTGATGGAACGGTCACCTGCTCTGCGTGACCCTGGGCCAGTCCTTGGCTCCCCTGAGCCTCCGCTCCCTCAGCTGGGAAATGAAGAGGGACACAGAGGCCCCCAGAGCCTTTTCCAGCCACAGCTGTTTCCAGCTAGGTCAGAGTCAGTGCGGAGGATGGGGACCGTGATGGCCTTAGACCACCAGGGAGGCTTCATGACCTGCAGCCGTCAGAAGACCCTGAGCCTGTGCTACAGGGAGCTCTGGGCTGCCGGGATTAGGGCTGGTGGTGCTTCTAGGGCTCGGAAGGCAGGGCAAGGCCCAGGGGCTGGAAACAGACGCTGGGGCCTGCAAAGGGCTTTAGAACGTTCCACTATAAAGCCTGGGAAACAGGGAAACCCCGAGGGCACTCGCTGAGAGCCCACCCGGCCTCTGTGCCCTCAGGACGGGAGGAGAACCAGCTCAGCCCCTCCACGCTCACCAGCCCCCAGCGCCAGGGAACACCACAGCTGTCCAGGAAGAAAAATCAAACAAGCCCTCGCTGCAAGGGGAGGTGCTCGGCGCAGCAGTGAGGTGATGTCTGGCTCTTACTCCATATCATAAATAAGTTATTAATCCCAGACAGCAAGGCCAGTCACAGGGAGGCCAGGGAGGCAGCCTGCAAGACCAGACAGCCTCAGGACTGGAAAGTCACAGCGCCGGATCACCTCCCCTCAACAGGCCAGCCCGGGGGATGGGCCTCCAGGAAGCAAGAGGAAGAGCCCTGGGATAGGCATCGGGGTCCAGGGGCAAATCCACCGTGCACCCCCACTGCACATCCCCCACTGCGCACCCCCACTGTGCACCTCCCAAGGCACATCCCCCACTACGCACCCCCACTGTGCATCCCCCACTGTGCACCCCCCACAGTCCACCCACACTGCACATCCCCCACTGCGCACCCCCACTATGTACCCCCCCACTGCACATCCCCCACTATGCACCCACCACTGTGCACTCCCCACTTTTTTTTTTGGTACCAGGGAATAAACCCAGGGGTGCTCAACCACTAAGCCACATCCCCAGCCCTTTTTATATTTCATTTAGAGACAGGGTTTCACTGCATTGCTTAGAGCCTCTCTAATTTCTGAGGCTGGCTTTGAACTCGTGACCCTCCTGCCTCGGCCTTGGGATTACAGGCACGTGCCACCGCACCTGGCTCTGTGAACACACTACTACAGCATGATTTCCAACCACCTTACAGATGCACAAACTGAGGCTCAGAGAAGTCGAGTTGCTTGCCCCTAGCGTCAGTATGGAGGAATGTTTGGGAAGATGGTTGCTGCTGTCCCTCCAGTCCCTGTGCACAGTCTCTGCAATGAGTCTCTCTGCTGACCCTCCCCTCAAGAGATGGAGTCCATCTCTCCATTCTGCAAAAATTCTAGCCTAGCCTTGAGACTCACTTTGACCAACACAATGATCAGAACCATGTCAGGCAACTCCCAAGGTTGGGTCTAAGGGGGTCCCCCAGTTTGGGCCTTCCTCTCTTGGACTGCTGCTCACAGACTGCAGCGGAGGAAGCCAGTCACCTGCTGGAAGTCAAGAAGTGACAGAATAAGGCCACCCACCAACAGCCAGCACGCACTGGCACTGAGGAGGCCCACTGAGACCCTCCGGCCCAGTCCACCATCAGGCTGAACGCAGCCACCCCAGAGTCCAGGAGCAACCAGGAGAGAGCCCCGCAGCCACCCTGCAGGACCAGGCCAGGGCAGCACATAGTCACTCGGTTCCCTGTGCTTCCCTGTGCTGCTACCTCCCCAGTATATTCTGGGATCTGGTTGGAGTCACCTCCACACTGAGTCCTGTCCTGCCTGTGGCCCAGGCCCTCACACGCCCACAGTCAGGAAGCAGGCCACCGACTAGGGTCACCACAGTGGGGTGGGTCACAGGAAGCTCCGTTTCTCTCCAGTATCCATTTCTGGTCTGCAAAGCTGCAAACTTAATTCCACAGGGGACCCGTGAATCTCAGGGAGCCAGGTTGTCTAAATCTACACAGCAAACATGAAAACCCGGCTCCCATGCCCAGAGGGTGTGAGTCCTGGGGACAGAGAGTCCCTGGGCAGTGGACTACCGAGTACAGGCAAATAGGGTCCCCTCACGGTCCACGGGGCCACAAGAGTGAGGGCCTCGAGCACCACTGGGAGCACGTGGGGCTGCTGCGGAGCAGAAGGGCAAGGGGTGGTGTGCGTGCCACATTGGTAACCTCTGGCCCAGGGACAGAAGTGGCCCAGGGCTGTCCATGAAGAAGATGATGACAGAGGTGCTGTCCTGCACACAGATGGGAATTAGCATCACCTCTGAGAACAAGCCCCCCCACTCTCCTTTCCTGACATGCACCTGGAGACTGCCTGGTAGATGGCCCCATGCTGGGGCAAAGGGACACACAGGTGACCACGCTGACACCCTGCCTTTGGGAACAACTAATGGGAAGGGTCATGGCAAGAATGCCAACTGGGGATAGGAGCAAGCTGCTACAGTTTGGGGCGAGGCTGGGTCCCACCTGCTCAGCCGAGGGCTCAGAGACCCCCTGGGCAGCAGTCAGACAAATAAATGGGTGCTCGACACTTCCATTCCTTCCCGCCACCATCCTCAGACCTAGTGGACTCAACCAATAAAGCTACACCACCCAGTAGCCAGGCTGATGGTGAGCATCACAGAACCTTCACACCATGACACGCTTTCCCGGGGAGCAAACTGGGCACAAATTTAAGACATTCTGTGATTTTCACAGAAAATCACACTCGGGCACAAATTTAAGACATTAATTTAAGACACAAATTTAAGACATTCTGTGATTTTCAGGCTTCTGGAATCTAGGAATAGTGGGCTGAGTTTTATCCCTGTAGCCTCAGGATCCTGAGCAGGGGGCTGCCGGTTGTTAACAGGATGCCCCACGGGGCACCTCTCAGCAGGCCCGTCTCGGCCTCCAGGTCATTAAGAGCATGGTAACACTAGGTCCCCAGGCCCTGAGCAAGCACCCTCCGCACTTTCTGCACAGAACAGGGTGGGGCTCAAGGCTTTCCCAGCCTCAGAAGCAGAGGTGGCCTGGGACTCAGGCCTACATAAGACAACACTAGGCTGGGTACACATACACCTGGAATCCCAGCAGCTTGGGAAGCTGAAGCAGGAGGATCTCCAGTTCATAGCCAGCCTCTGCAACTTAGTGAGGCCCTAAGCAACTCAGAGTGGCCCTGTCTCGAAATAAAAAATTTTAAATATGGGCTGGGGATGTGGCTCAGTGGTTAAGCACCCCAAGGTTCAATCCCTGGTACCAAAAAGAAAACCTAAGATAACCCTTGGCCCTCACAGCCAAATGTCTATAGCATTGCAATATAAGGATATAGCAATGGTGGTAGTACTTATCATTATTAATCATTACTACCACAAGTACTAAGTAACAAATGTTACTATTTGTTACTGGAAGAATCCCCACTTTTCAAGGCCCCGATATAAACCAGACACATTACATAATCTCATTTAACCTTCTGAATTCCCCTCCTTACAGATGAGGAACCTGAGCCCAGAGGGACTTTGCCACTTGCTCGGGATCACAGAGCCAGTCTGCACCAGAGTTGAAGAGCCGGCACCTCCCAATCCCCTAGACCACCTCCTCATAATGACAACTGGCAATGCCCTTCTGGGGCCCTTTTGTAGGCCAGGCACTTTCTATAACAGCTTGTTGAGACAGAGTTCACACATCACACAATTTGCTACTCGATATGTACAACCTAATGGTCTGTGGTGTGTGCACAGAGTGGCGTGAACACCACCGTGATCCACTTGAGAGCATTCCTATGACCTCACCCTTAGCCAGTAGCCCACCCCCCACATGCAGTCCGTTTCAAAGACAAAAGGAGTGCAGCTCAGAGTGCTTCTGGGACTTGGTCCGTGGCAAGGGGCAGGGCTGGGATTCTGCCCCCCTCCCCGCCCCGTCCCCTCCTGCACCCTGCCAGGTCTCCTCAGAGTAACCTGTCAAATACGCAGGGTCTGCTGGGGGCGGGAGTGAAAAGCAGAACCAGATGTGACAAATCTTACACGTGTGGCCACTGCGGTGCCAGGCCCTGACTCACAGAGGCACAGGGAAAAGGGGAAGCACAGCACGGCCAGGCCCCAGCCCACACAGCACAGGGTATCAGGGCCCTAAGAAGGTGGGACCCCAACCTGCTGACCCCATCCCTGTACTCTGTGACCCTCCAGGACCCACAAGGAGCTGGCCTCCAGGCCAGGCCTCTGTGCTTCTCCCAGGTATGGAGCAACAGTGGCTCTGAGGAGCACCCCTTTTGGTCACCACTGTCACCTGGACACATTCCCAGTCTGGGCTCTTAGGTGTGACAGCACCCCAGACACCAGAGGAAACATTTTGCAAACAGGACCAGCCTCCCCACATTCCTTACTTCCTGCCCCAAGACACTCTGAGTGACTCTGCTGGCCAGGGCCCAGCACTTTTGTCCACGTTTATGACATTAAAATACTCTTGAGCCAATGCCGCCTCCCCAGGGAGCCCTGTGCAGCTCTGGGGCTGGTGCTTCATGAGCTGGGACAGGCCTGGCCCAGGGAGTGTAAAGCCAGGCCCTGTGACCCCACCGTCGTCATCTACCTCTGGACTGGTTCCAGGTGCCAGCTTTGGCCCAGGCCTGGGCAGGGCTGCAGGTGCAGAGGCCAGCCCCTGAGCTTGGCCCTCACAGCCAAATAAGCCTGCAGTTGTAGAAGGGTCTGGAGGAAGCCCTCTTGGAAAGACGCACAGCAATGCGGCATGTTCACTGCGCGGGTGAGAAGCGCAGTGTCTGAACCAGCCACTGCACCCTCGTTTGCAACCAGAACTTGCAGTAGTGACAGCAACCGTCGCCCCACCTCAGCCTTCCTCCTGCCTGGGCACTGGGCACAGACCACACGGCAGTTACTCCGCCTAACACTGAGGTAGGGCACTTTTAACTTTGCATGTCCTTATGATCCTCATGATCTCCCTGTGGACCTTGTCCGTGGCCAGTGCTCCGGAAATGAATTTCAGTACATATTTTTAAAGTCATTTGTAATTTTGAAATGTTAGAGGAAAGGGGGTTAAAATCCAGAGACCACATGCAAGTGCAGTTAACCTTATCATTGGAAATGCTGGCCTTGGAGGTGAGCTCTGCTGGGTCCCGTGAGATGGCCCCTTGCTTTCACAGGACCTGGGCACTTCCCTGGCCTGGGCTGGGAGTGAGGAAACCCCCACACGGAGAGGCTTCTGGGCTTGGCTACGTGATGACAGGCCCTGGGGACAGGCAGTCAGGGAGCACTGCCCTGGGCCTGGAGGGGAGGCGTCCAGTCACTGGACTTCAGGACAGGCTTCTGGAGACAGTAGTGGCCTGGTGGCACAGCCTGAGGTTTAGCCCAGTAAAGTCCATTTTTGTCCCCCATCCAAGGCAGGGAGGCGGAGGTAGGCCCCTCCCTGAGCCTCCGTTCTGTATAAGGAGCAGGACAGGGGCCTGGATGCCCACTCAAGGACAGTCTCTGAGACCTGGTCCAGCTCCTGCAAATGTGACCCAGAGTCAACTCCCACTCCAGGGGGCATCATGTACAGCCCCTCTTTGGGTCCATGGAGTCCAGTCCAGAGGTGGGGAACAAGTCGCCCAAGGTCGTACAGCTAAGGAGGACATTTACTCAGAGGCCACTAAAGGTGAGCTACATAACCTCAGGAACGCTCAGCCACAGGCCCACCGAAGAGCCCCACCTCCAGCATCCGCCAGCCCCGGGCACCACAGTGTCATCCAGCACACTGCCCCATGTGGCCACGAGATGGTGCTTCATGGGGCACTGGGTAGAGCCCTTTATGGCCCTGTCCCTGCAGCATCCAGTGGTCAGCGGCAACTTATCAACAGACCACGGAGCCCATCCAATAACCAGGGAGGTGATGATGATGACGATGGTGCACTTGCGCCTTTGGGGGGTCCCCAGCGTGTGTGGATGACCACTCCTCCGTGCCTCACTGCAGGAGGGCAGAGAAGTGGGAGCTGAAGGGAAGAGGTAAGGGGGTTCCATGGGCCCCAACTGCCAGCGTGCACCAGAGCTTCCTGCCTCTCCATCTGCACAGACAGTGCATCATTCAGAATTGTCAATCCAACTGTGGCCATGACGCAGCTGCTGCACCCAAGACACCGGTGGCACAGGACTTCGGGGTGAGTGTGGGCTGCCAGCAAGGCTCATCCCAGAACTAGGGCAGTATCTCCTGCTGACCCTACAACCTGGTCTCTCAGAGTCTGTCTTACAGAATCCTCGCCTCTAATCACCTGCAGAGTCTGGTAGAAGGTGTCGGTGCTGGTCCCTCCCTGGAGAGCTGATGCGCTGACAGGGGCGTGGGAGATCCTAGAGCATACTCAGCTTTGGAAACCAGCCCTGCCTAGACCGTGGCGCTCCGTGGCAGGCCGACTGCCTGCAGTGGTGTGAACATTTATTCAGGGTTTGAAGGAGGACCAAAAACAGTACTTTTTTTATATCTAAAGCCCAGATCGCCACACAGTATGTCAGCATGGTATGGTATTCCGATTTCATGAAGGGAGCATGGACAGTGAGGAAAGTATCTCACACGGCCTGTTATGGGGCTGATAACGAACAAGGCTGAGAAGCACAGGCCTAGACGCGGCAGCCAGGACCCTGGGCAGGGAGACACCCCTGAGGATGGCAAGACGGGAGGATGAAGCCCCCAGCCCCACTAGTGAGGAAGGACTCCCCCATCCCTCCCCATCCTGCTCACCCTCTCTCAAAGCTGAAGACCTCTCTGGGAGGCAGCACAGAGGGTCCGCGGATCCCTTCCGGGATACAACAGCTCCTACCTGACTGTGTGGACTCTGGAAAGAGCCAGCCCCCAGGGCCCTGGGGCCACCATGCGAGCTCACGAGGGCTTGACACACTGAGGAGCGGGCAGCAGGGGCAAGCACCGGCTGAAGCCACCCAGGGCTTTCTGGTTTGCAATGTGGAGCCAACCAGGAGGGGCACTCCCCGAGGAGGACAAGGGACCTAAGACAGGAACTGTGAAGAACTGCAGAGACAGAACAGACTGGCTGAGACAGAACAGGAGAGATGGGTAAGAGACGAGCAAGAATAAGGATGTAACATAACGACAGTGGTAATAATATCAGGGACTCCCCCTGAGCCCTGAGCCCTGAGCACGCGCCAGGTACACAGAGACCACGTGACGCATGATATCACTAGCAGATCTACTCCGTGAGGCCAGGGACCATGTCTGCCTCGGGACACTACCATAACCCCGTCATGTACAATAGTAAATACCTGCAAAATGAATGAATTCCCACTTTACACACAAGGGAAGGACCCACAGAGATGTTAATGTACCCAAATCCCCATTGTTAGCGATTGCACGGCCATGATTCCAAGCCTGGCACTCCCACTGCAGAGCCTGCTTCCTCAGCTCTGTGCTGCCTGGGCCCAGAGGTTCCAGCCAGGTTGCTCATGCCTGGGCCAGGGGGGGTCCATGGATGGTGAGGAGATGAGCAAGATAAAGGTGCCATCCCAAGGACACACAGGGGGTGACCTGCCCACTTGGCTGAATTAAGTGTGAGGTCATGGCCCCTTCAGCAGCTTCCCACCTGGCTGAGCCTGAGCCTGGTGGCCAGGAAGAGAATGCAGTGACCTCTCTGGGAGGCAGCACAGCTCCTGACTCTGTGCACACTGAGCAACAGGCCTGTAGGAATCCCAAACCCAGGGCAGCCAGGGAGGGGCGGGGGGAGGAGCCTGCAGCTCCAGAAGAGGGAGAGTGAGTGAGTCCCTTACCAATCCATCACAGTTGCTGATGGCAACAGCTGCCCCGGGCATTCCAGTGACACCTCCAGTGTACACACACTCCTGCTGCAAGGGTTGACGGAACAGCTCCCGAAAATCCTCTTGCCATTCCACGGAGGCTCCCGGCACCACCAACCTCCGGTTGGGACGCAGGCACAAGTGCAGCTCCTTCCCAAAAATGGTCACGTTGAAGTAGAGAAAGTGGCGCCCCACCTGGCCAGGCTGCAGGGTCTCTCCTTCTGGGTGCAGGGGACTGCGAGCCACCCTGAGGTGACTGGAGTGCAACGGTGGCCTGTCCATTACCACGCTCCCCTTGGAGGCCGCTGCTGGGCCAGACACCACGTGGGAGAGGAAGCGGCCCCGAAAATCTGTGCTGAAGGGCACCGTCACACCATAGTCACTGAGCTTCCCAGAGAGGCGCAGCTCTGTTAGAGGTAAACAAAGAGTCACTTCAGTGGGCAGAAGTCAGGCGAAGGGACAACCCTGAGTGTCACCTGAGATGAAGCCCTTAGCCCAAGTTCATTCATCCTCCACCCATCACTTTCTGAGCTCCTGGATCCTTACACTTGGATGAACGATGCTCAGGCACTTTGTGGACATGAAATGCTCCCTGAAGCCTTCAGGTCCTTTTTAAATTTAGCAGATGAAAACAAATGATGTCAAACAGTTCTGTCACTCTAGTAACAAGGCTCCCAACCCTGGGCACGGTCTAGGAAAGGACTGAAATTCTCCGAAGTCCCCCAGGGCAAGAGAGGAAAGAAGAGATCTGCCCAAACTTCCTCAATGAGCTGAGGTCACCAGCCCAGCCTGGGGTAAGGCCCTCCTCACCAAGCTCCCAAGAATGCAGCTGGCAAAACAAACACACCTAGAAACCCAGGGGATGGCAGGCCCCGTCAAGGAGAAAGAGGGAGCTGCAGAGCGGGGGAGGGAACGCATGGTTCTATGTTTTTCCAAAGTTAGAAAGCAAACTTTTTAAAGCCACACAGTGGCTGCTGAGATTTTTGCATGGCCCAGCCCCAAACAGGATAAATATAGACCTTCAAAAATAAAAGGACACACAGGGGGTGACCTGCCCACTTGGCTGAATTAAGTGTGAGGTCATGTCCCCTGCTCCAGGCCCGGTGCCCAAGGGCCCCATCCTTATACTCTCCCTGCGCCCAGCAGGAGTGACAGCGCTCTGGCTGCCAGGCCTGGTGATCAACGGGTACAACTTTGGGAGGCGTTTCCATTTCTACACAGCTCTACCCCTCCCTCCCCAGTTCACAGCACCCATAAAACACAGAAAATGAGGCGTCCTGAAAATCCCCAACACCCAAGACAGTTTCAGGCAAGCCAGTGCTACCTCTCTTCCAGCGTTCCCCAGGATAGCAGAGGTCACCAAGAGGCTGCAAGAAGAGTCCCACTTTGGCACTGAGTGGAAATGACCAGAGCCTACTCCTCAGGCTCAGGTATCCCATACTGCAAGGTGAGGACAGTGTAGGGCCTTTCCCTGAGAAAGCTTCTGCGGAGTCTGAGAATGCTACACGAGGGACTAGAGGGGTGTTTCTGTGCAGAAGTGTGGGTGCCCAGAGCTCTCTGTGATGGAGGGAAATCACCTGCTAGCCTGATTCTGTGCGGGGAGGGGGTGGGGAACCAGACGCACGCTCACATGCATGCGCACCCAAGTTGGAAACGGAGCAGATTCAGAAAGAAAGATTCACTGGAGAGAGATGAGAGAGGAGGCAGAGAGACAAGCACACCCTCAAAGACAAAGGGACAGATCTGCACCCTAAGGAGAGACTCGGTGTTCCTAAATCCCCTCCTGGGGTCTCTCTACCTTTAGTGACATTACCGGAGAGAAAAAGAGCGGCAGTTCAGCCTCGACTGTGCGCACCGCCTCCCACAGGCTGCTGGGGTGGCTCAGGCACCCTGGGCCACCCTGAATGCATGCACCCTGACCCCACGCGTCCCCGCGCGCCCGACCCGCACGCACCTGGGGTCTGGCTGCCCACGGCGGCGCAGAGCGCGCAGTGCAAGGGCAGCAGGCAGGACAGCAGCGCGCAGAGCGGAGCCATGTGGCCGTGCCCGGTAGCGGGCCAGGCAGGCGGTGGAGCCCCAAGCCCGGGGTGCGGGCAAGGTCAGGGTGCGCCCGGGGCTGCCCGAGCGCTGGTCGGCCTCCGCCTCGCAGCCTCCCGCCCGCCCGCTGCCGACCCCTGCACGGCGCCGCCGCCTGGATCCCTGGCTCCCGGCGCCCGAGGCGGCCGGCGGGAGAGCGGAGTCGCGGACGCGCCAGCGCCCCGGGTGCCAACTGCCGGCCGGTGCGTCTGCCCGCGCTCTGGGATGCGGCGGGCGCCGGGCTGGGGGCTGCGGGGCGGGCCAGGGGTGGGCACACCGGGCGGGGCGGGGCCAGGAGCGGGTAGGAGCAGGGGGCGCCGCGCTCCCGGGGGCGGGGCGCGGGACTGGGGAGTGCCGCAGCGTGCGGCCGGGATCGGAAGTGCCACGCGGAGCAGGAGCAGGGGCTCCTGGCGCACGGGGCGACGGTCCCTTCAGAGCCAGAGCTCTCCTGAGTGACGGTTCGAATCCGCTTTCCCTGGCCTCGGCTGCAGGGCTGCCTCTCTGTGACCGCCTCAGAACCACGGAGCCAAAGGAATGTCTGACTGCGTTTGGACGGTGGGAGGTGGTGGGCCCGTTAGGAGAAGACATCCCCCTCTTGCATAATGGTCCTGATGTCCCACCAACCACGGACCCCTTGGATCTACCCACTTTGCAGACTACAGTTCCCTGGGTCCCTGGGTACACGGACTGTCCTGTGTCCTAGCCAAGAACAGGACTGAGCCAAGTGAGGAGGTAGCCCTGACTTTTCAGTCAGACAGCCCTGATTGAAATCCCAGCTCTGACCCTCATTTTCCTCATCTCTAAAATGAGTGTTAACCATAGCACATAGTAGATGCCCAATAAATAAGTGCCCTCCATTTCCACCCCTGGCACCAGTCTCGTCTGCTGTGGCCCACAGTGAAAAGATCCAAGAGTCTGAGATCTGCGAGTGGGTGCTGGTCTGGCGGTGATGTTGAGACCAGGTCAGTGGTCAAGACCAACATCCAAGAGAAAATCCATATTCGTGCTTCATTCTGTAAATGTGTTCCGGTAATTTGAAAAAAAAATTATATTTCAAAGGTGGGATCCAGAGATGGGAACTGGAGAAAGGGAGTTTGTTTGTTTGTTTTTATAAATGGAATGAAAAGAATCTTTGATGCTGAGGTTTTGGAGGGCTGGCTTTTTTTTTTTTAATATTTATTTTTTAGTTGTAGTTGAACACAATACCTTTTTTTTTTTTTTTTTTTTTTTAATGTGGTGCTGAGGATCAAACCCAGGGCCTTGCAATGCTAGGCCAGCACTCTACTGCTGAGCCACAACCCCAGCCCCAAGGCCAGCTCATTTCTAAAGTAGGTTCAGAGGGCTGAAGTGTGTTATATCTCTGAACAACACCAGAGCATCCGGTTTAGAAATGCCACCCACCAAACTGATTTATATGGAGTTCTGGAAGAAGGAATTGCTCTTCCTCCTCCTTCTGGTCCTGCAAAACCAGAAAGCCAAGACCCAGACAGGGCTATGTGCGTGAGGACCACCAGAGAAGGAATGCAGGGGTGAGGGGCACGTGGAGGAAAGACTGAGCCCAGATGGGAGGGTCCTGGGCTGGGCCTCTGCAAACCCACTTAGTCGTGGTGGGATAATTGCTTCCCTTTGCACTGTCTCAGTTTTCCGAGCTGCAGAATGGGGACTGAAGGGACACATGTCATAAGGATCACTCATTATCTCCCTGCTGAAAGACCATTCCAGAGAAAATGTGGGGGCTCCACTCCACCCCCTTCTTCCTGCCTCAAGCAGGGCAAGTCAAGAGGGACAGATTGCAGCTGGGACCCCAGGTCTGACTCATGAGCCGTGGGCTGGGGCCTTCCCTGGAGCCAGTGTTGGCAAACAGAAAGCAAAACCTCACCCTGCGTCTCCCCCACCCCCTTCCCTGGGGCTACAATGGCTGCTTTTGTTGGCACATATTGTGTGTCCCAGCTCTGTTCCACTGAGGACGCTTTGTTAGGCAGAGGGGACACAGGGGAATAACTCAGTCTGGGCCAGAAGGTCGGGGAATGGCTGGGGTGGCCCATTTCTGGAGATGGACAGGGCCAAAGCAGAGAAGTCCACTGGCATCGGCTGGGGACCCCACTAGGAAGGCAAGTTGTGGGTCACCTTGGGACTTGGCTCAGGGGAGAAGGGCTTGGGTGTTTCTCAGGCTGGTGGTCTCCCCACGCTCATCCAACACCCAGCCCGAGGCCCTGAGGCAGGGGGAAGCCGGAAGTCGGTTCTGCATCGAGCCAGCCAATGGGGGGACCTGGCACAAGCAAGAGAAAGTCTGAAAACCAGGTGAGACAGGACTAGAGAAATGTCCCCAGCTGAATGACAGGACCACCAGGGAGGAGTAGGGGGCTTCCAAAAAGAAGGGACCCAAAGGGAGGAATCATGAAAGGCTGGATCTGAGCCAGAGCTTCCACAGCAGAGGGGAGAGGAGGAAGGGTCCTGGTTGGGGAATGGATGGTCCCAGCCCAGGGAAGAGTTGGCCAGTGTTGAGTGAGCGACCCAGGCAGGGGGAAGGAAAGTGGACCAGCTAGAACCGATGGATTCAGGAAGCCAGAAGGTTGAGGTGTTTAGCACCAAAAGATCGTGCAGCAAGTTCGAGGATCAGACGGGCAGGCTGAGGCAGGGCCAAACCCCAGCACTGACGAGGAAGGTAGTCTTGGCCAACAGCCTGCAGTGCTTTGAACAGACACAGAACCCCAGAGATTTGGAGCTACGGGGGTTCTGATCAGTCTCTAATCCAATGCCCGGCTCCATTTTGCAATTAGGTAAACTGAGGTCCAGAATGGAAAAGGGACTCACCTCTGGTCACAATTGGTTTGGAGTAGGGCCAGAGCCCCTGACCATAGACCTGGGACACCCACACTCTCACCTGGGAGAGCACCACCTCCACCAGTTCCCAGTTCCTGGCCTCCTCATCCCTGACGGAATGAGGTGGATCGAGGTTGAGACAAAATCTCCCCACATCAAGGGGAGTTCCCGACACCCCCAGGGGAAGTACATGTGTCTGTAGCAAGAGCCAACAGCTCCCAGAGAGGTTGCTGTGGGTGACCCAGAGGCACAGTGTTGTCACAGCTGGGGGTGGGGGCACGAAGGTGGCTGTCATTTTGGGTACCAGCTGCTGAGCTGAGCGCTTTATGTGATTCATCGACACCTGAAGGAGGTAAGGACTCCGAAACCCAGGCAGAGGGTCCTTGTCTTATCGGCCCTGTGACCAACAGGGCTCTGAAGAACGTGGGAGAATTCCACCCCTGGCTCAGTGAAAGCCACCACTGTGAACCTAGACGGTCAGGGAGCCAGCAGCTGGGTCACCCCTCACCCGCCTGAGCCACCACCTCCACATCCCATGGAGTCCACCCCAAAGGATCCTCCAAATACAGCTAGGTTTCTCCATCTCAAATGCCCCCCACTGACCCGTCTGTGCCCCAGCAGCCTTCTCTGGACACTGCCATACTTTTGTCCTAACAGATTGACCCAGTCCTCTTTGTCCCCTAGAATCTTTCCAATGACATCAGAGAAGACATTTGAGACCTATCTCATGTCACATGGCCCTGTCTGCTGGTAGAACTCCACAGGCTCTGTTGGTCTTGGGATAAAGGCTGGACTCCCTCTGCCCACCCTGTTGCCTCCCGGGCCCTCCAACCTAGCTCCCTGTGGGTGCCACGTTTATCCTGCCGCAGGGCCTTTCCACAGGCTGTTCCCTCTGCCTGAAGCCTCCACCCTCCCTCTTCACACAGTCAATTGCTGCTACCTTCAGACATCCTCCTTCCTAAAGCCTCTCCCGGCCTCCCAGGCTGACCTCATCGCCCTGATGTTACACCATCTCCGTCTCCTTCCCAGCAGCTCTCCCTTGAGTTTCGCCTGCTGTGTGTGATCTGCAGATTCATGTCCGCTTTCTCCCAGCCTGTGAGTTCCACAGGGAGCAGGGAGCAGGGGGTTCTTTTTCCTCACTGTGTGCCTAGCGCCTGTCTTATGTTGGGGCACATAATAGGCCCTCAATAAATATTAAGTTAATCGTCAAATAAGTGAGCGTTAAAGAAGGAACAGTGCCTGGAAAATTGGGGGAATGAAGCATGTCCCAGAACTATCATCATTCCAGGGGGAAATTTGAGGCAAGCTTGGGAGTTTTGTTTTGTTGGAGGGGGGGCAGTATTTTTAGATATTGGGAATTGAACCCAGGGGTGCTTTACTACTGAGCCACGTCCCCAGTATTTTATTTTTCTTTGTGGTGCTGGGGATTGAGCCCAGGGCCTTGTGCATGTGAGGCAAGCACTCTACCAACTGAGCTCTATCCTCAGCCCACTTTTTATGTTTTATTTAGAGACAGGGTCTCACTGAGTTACTTAGGGCTTCAGACTTGTGATCCTCCTGCCTCAGCCTCCCAAGTCCCTGGGGTTACAGGCCTGTGCCACTCTGCAGGGAGAGACTTGCTTGGCAGTTCTGAGCAATGTGAAAGTCACCCGTCTCCACAGGGGGGAGAAGAATTGACTTCCTGTTCCCGTAAGCCTTGAAAAGATCTTGAAAATAGAAACAACCACCCTGGTTGACACTTGTGGGCCAGATGCCTTAGGCATTTCTCTCGATGGTTACAGATGGGGAGGCCAAGGTGCTGCCAGCCCGGGCAGTTTCCCCAACACCCGCAGCTGCTAAACAGCAGAGTCATTCTCAAACCCTAGTCGGCTGTCATTCACCCTGACACCCAGAGACCCCCCACCTCCACCCCCTTCCAGCTCATCTCGCTCATTTTTTTTTAAAGGAGTTTCGTTTGATTTTATTTGTAGGGCCGGGGACGGAACCCGGGGCCTCACGCCTGCCAGGCCAGTGCTCACCACCGAGCCACACCCCCAGCCCTCACCCAGCTCATTGTGTTTTCCTTCTCATTTTTAATAATTTTTTTTTTTTTTTGCTGTGAAAATGATAATACATCCAGAAAAGTGCCACCTGCCCATCTTACAGAGGGGCAAACTGAGGGCACACAGTGACAACCCATACCTCCTGGTTCCAGTCCAATGAGCTTAAAGGGTCGATGACACTGGTTCCTTCATCCCAGACCATGGGCCCTTTGGTCACCCATTGTTGGTTTGGGGCTCAGCCCAGAAGGAAGAGGAAGAGTTTGAATCTCTACCTCCAGCTGCCTGGGAGCCACAGTCCTGCACAGAAGTCCTACAGCCAGACCCCCTGGTGCATACCTCTAGGACCAGCTCTGGGGAGGCTGAGGCAGGAGGATCACAAGTTCAAAGCCAGCCTCAGCAATTAAGTGAGGCACTAAGCAAATCAATGAAACTCTGTATCAAAATAAAATACAAAAAAAGGGCTGGGGAGGTGGCTCAGTGGGTAAGCCCCTCTGGGTTCTAGCCCCAGTACTAAAAAATCAAAGTTTTTTTAAAAGTTTGAAGCCAGTAGTTCTCAAATCAAGATCCCCGTGACCAGCAGAATCAGCTTCCCTTAGGGGTTTGTTAGACATGCAAATTCTGGGGTCCAACTCCAGAGCTTCTCAAAGGGAAACCCTGGGGAAGCGGGTGGGCAGCAATCTGTGCTGTAACCAGCCCCCAGGGGACTCTGATGCATGTTCAAGTTTAAGAATCACCATTGGAAGCAAAGTCCTGAAAATTGGGGTCAAATTACTCTGAGTAAGCTGGGTCTGTGACTTGCTCCTAATTAAGGCTCCACACTCATCTCCCATCCTTGCCTCCAAAGCCTGGGATGGATGGACCCTTATCTGAGCTCCAGGAAGGTCCAGATGGACACAGAGAGAGCCTGCCTTGTGGCCTTCCTCCACAGCCGCCTCCTCCTTTTCCTCCCCAGCATTCCCTCTGCACATTTTTGGCAAGTGTCTGACGACTGTATCTAGGAGACCCGACGGGTTAAGCTAACCACAGTGACTTGTCATGCATCACAGAACAGCAGATGCCCCTGAGACCAGCTGAACCATGAGATCAGCTAGAAACAATGCTGTTTGTGCCCTGTGTGTCATCGTTGCGTGGCAAGGGGTGCAGGAGAGGAGGGCTCCTCAGCCTTGTAAGGATGGAGGCCAGAAAGGCCAGCTGTCCCTCCTGAGCTCTGGTTCTGCCATTTCCACTCCTGACGCTGCAGGTCTAGGATTGCGACATCAGCATCTCCCTGATGAGGGCTGAGCCCCCTCTCGGGAAGCACAGGGCTGCTTCTAACACTGGGTTTCTATCAGAGGGGAGGAAAGGGGGTGAATGGTTACCAGGAAGGAAACCAAGGATGCTTCATCCTCCAAACCTGGGGCCACCTGCAAACTGCTGGGGCCCTCCTCATGGCGCTTTCACCGTTAGGACCCTCGGCCCCGAGACACTCTGGCGCAACTGGTGTTCAACATTCAACCAACACTTGAGTGTGTCCCCTCTCCCTGCGCGCTGCAATACCCCAAGGGTGCGGAGATGACCACGGCAGGCCAGCCGTGTGTCAGAGCTCACCATCTGGTGAGGGTCACATGAGGACAGGGTGTCAGCATTGCTGGTGGTGACATGCCAGGGGTAGGCACAGAGCTGGGTGGGGGCCTGGGAGAAGCCAAACCCAGGTTTGAGCTGCAGGAAGATGATTCTGGAGGAAATGCCCGCCGCTCCAGCCAAGGCCTGAAGGACGGCCGGGAGTTGGGCATGGAGAGGAGGGACGGTGTCTGAGGCAGAGAGAACCACAGGGCTGATAAAGGGACAAAGAAGAGACCAGAGGCCACAGAGGACCAGACCCCCTGACGAGGCCTCTGGAGGGTTCCACAATAGGGCCAGAGCAGCACCAGGATTTAGAAAGCTAGACAGATGTGCAGCCTGCTCTCAAATTCCTCACTACCCGGAGGCACCCTGGCCAGGTGGGGTTGCCAGCTGCTGTCTTCAGGTGTCTTCCTGGTAAGGAAGCAGGAGGGGCACCTGTAGACAGTGCCCTCTGCCTTCCTGAAGCCTCTCAAGTGAAGCATATCTTAAAATATGCAGCTGGGGCTGGAGCTGGGGCTCAGTGGCAGAGCGCTTGCCTAGCACCTGTGAGGCACTGGGTACGATCCTCAGCACCACATAAAAATAAATAAAAATAAAGATATTGTGTCCATCTACAGCTAAAAATTTTTTTCAAATGCATCTTCATATTCTACCTTAGATGTATACATAATTTTTACTTTGCTCTAAGATTTGTATATTATATATGATAAAAGATTATATTATGTATTATAGTGATATATGTATGCTCTAGCGTATATATATGATCCTAAGTTAATGTAACCTATTACTATCATATATAATTAGATATATGAATATTTTACATATCAATATAAATTATAATATGGACATTTGTGTTTTAATATATACGTATTTCAAAAAGGAAACACCCTATACAGAGACCTGGCTTTGAAAGAAATATTGAACATTATTCTATTTTCATTCTCAATCCATCCAAATTAAGAAACTGCAGAAGTAAAAAGGACTTTATTCGGGTCTTAGGGATTGCCATTCAGAAGACATAGTTTCAGCTGGGTGCAGTGGTACTCTCCTGTAATCCCACAGGGTCGGGAGGCTGAGGAAGGAGGATCGCAAGTTCAAGCCAGCCTCAGCAACTTAGTGAGGCCCTAAGCAAGTCAGTGAGACCCTGTTCAAAATTTAAAAAAAAAAAAAAAATTACAAAAATGGCTGGGGATGTGACTCTGTGGTTAAGCACCCCTGGGTTCAATCCCTGATATTTAAAAAATAAAAATAAAAAGACACAGTTTCACAAAACTCTGAATCAGTGCTCCAAAGAAGCAGGGAGAGTGGGAGCGTATATTTATATAGGCAAGTATAGTAAAAGTTCCTTCGTAGGAAACTCATGTTGAATTGTTGAGAAGGAACAGGGCTGGTCACCAAAAGCAGGCAAAGAAAAGGCTGCAGAAACAGAGCAGAAACGTCCACACCACCGAAGTCCAGTGACTTTGTCTTAATGGGTCTCACTCCTAAGTAGCTGGGACAGCAGGCTCATGCCACTGCGCCCAGTGAGAGTCTTGAGAACCTCTTTTTATCTGATTGACTGATTGATTGATTGATTGATTGATCCCGGTGCAGGAGATGAACCCAGGGCCTCCGGCCTGCCAGGCAAGCGCTCCACTAATAAGCTGCACACCCGGCCCTTGGTGTGCAGTCTCTGGGCACTGTGTCATCGTCCAGCTGTTCCAGAGATCTGTGGTCAAAGGGGTGGAAGTGACCAAAGTTCCCATCCGGGCAGCAGCTGGAGTCACACAGTCCCACTTCCTGATGGCCTCCAGGCTCTGTCTGAAAAGCCTTCATGGCGATGCCCGGGTACTTCTACACGACCCATTTTTAACATCATGGGGACAGGCCATTGATGATATTGAGGCCCTGAAGCCACACCACAGGGGTGGTGACTTTCCCCTGGGCCCAAGGCAACTTCACTCTAATAGCTTAACCTGGGCCGGGGTCCGTCTCTGAGCTCAGCTCTCTGAATCTGAGGAAGCAGAAATGCAGACAGCACGGCCTCGTCTGCTCTGGTTCCTACAGTACTGCAGGACTTGTGAGGGGTGGCATTGCATCCGCTCAGCAGGGGATGGCGTTTCACGGAGAGAGCCACAGATATTTATTGAACACCTACTATATGGCCGGCACTGTGGGCAGCACGGCCCGGACCTCAGCCAATGCCAGACCTTCCAGCTCGGCTCCCGTTTGCACACCTTGACCTAAATCCTGATGACTTGAACACAAACCTACTTGGGAGCCATAAATGGTCAAGATGGTGCTGTGTATGATGCCTGGCCCTTGATCAGCCAGGGAAAAGTCCTGCCGGCAGTTGGGAGGAAGCTCCGGTCCCAACTCTGCTGCTCACCAGCTGGGGAGCTCTCACTGTCCCTTCCGCCCTCTGCGTGCAGCCACATCTGAAGCAGCTGTGGGTGGTGGGTGGATGAGATCACCCCCGAGTGCCTCTCAGTCCCGACAGCCTTGGCCACCCCCACCCCCTCCCCAGGTCCCTGCACAGGCTGTCTCTTCAGCTGGGATGACATTCTCCACGGTCTCCCGGAGAGCCGAGGCTTCGTTCAAATCCACTTCCTCCCACTCAGAGCACCAGCGCCGTCCCCACCAGCACATTATTCAGTCCTCTCTCTCCTGCCCTCCGCCTGAGCCCCTGACACAGACCTAGAGCTGGGCTCCCGGGCTGGATTTATCTACTGGCTGAGTAGCTGCAAACTGAGGATCTCTGTTCACTCTTACTGACTGACGCAGGGCCTGGATCAAGGCAGAGTCTTTGTAAATATTTGTGCATCACAAATGAATGCACAAATTAATTCTTTATGGTTTCTAAAGCTACTGCAGTGCCAGGCGATTCCTAACAGGGTCTGGAAAGGGACATGTCTCTTGTTGAAGCATTTCTTATTTAAAGAATATAAATAAATCAACTTCTTTTGAGACAGGGTCTTTGTTGCCCAGGCTGGTCATATCCTGAACAAGGGACCCTCTTGCCTCAGTCTCCTGAGTCGGTGGGGCTATAGGCACATATCACTGTGCCTGGCTCTCTTACACATTTCTTTTTTTACATTTTTTTTTCTTTATTTTGAACCCAAAGGCACGTAACCACTGAGCCACATCCCCAGTTCTTTTTTATATTTCATCTAGAGATGGGGACTGGCTGAATTGCTCAGGGGGCCTCACTGTGTTGCTGAGGCTGGCTTTGAACCCACGATCTTCCCAAGCTGCTAGGATTACAGGCATGTGCCACTGTACCTAGCCATTTTTGTAAATTATTATTTTTATATTTTGCAGCAATGGGGATCAAGCCTGGGGCTCTGCACATGGTGGGCAAGTGCTCTGTCACTGAGCTACACCCCCAGCTGCCTCTCCTACATTTTTCTTGAGGGTTGGGAACCATTCCTTGCTCACCTTTTGCCTGGTACAGAATAGCTGCTCAATTAACATACGCTACTCTGGTCTGTATTGAGGTGTGGTCCCACCTCAATCCTCCCTGATGGGCAAGCAGCCTCTCTAGGGGGCTGAATGGTTCCTCTAAGACCATAGCAATTAGATTAGGACAAAAATGTCTATATTTGCCCTAAGGTGGGACCCTGCAGGTGAGGTTCCTGGTGGCCTGGCAGCATTAGGGTGGCCAAAAGGACTGGCAGCAGCATAGTTAGAGGACCCAAGCTTAAGGAAAAGGGTCTCCGGGGAGTCAGGCTGTGCTGGCAACCTAATCACGGTAAGAATGATGTTTGTGGAGCTCGGTGTGGTTGCGCAGGCTGCTGTTAACAGGCTGGGCTCATCCTGCTCACAGTGGCCCCCAGGGGCACTGGATATGCCGAGTGTGACCCAGGCACAGAGAACCTCTCCTTCCTCAGGGACCCAGCATCAGGTTAAAACTGATTCACCGTCTTTCTCACGTACGCTCTGTGGGGTAGGCCTTGTGCCCATCTTACAGACAAGACAAACTGAGGTCCAAAGAAGTCAACCTTCACGGGGTCACATAGCTAGCAAGTAGCAGAGTTGGGACTTGGAGTCAGCTCTTCAGCCTCCCAAATCCCCAGTCCCCGAGGGCTTGCACTCGGTCCATCCTTTCTCATCAGAGCGCGAGCCTCAGAACAGTTCCTCCCGGTTTTGCAAAGCCGGCGTGGTGCCTGGAACGGCTGGGCCCCCGCCAGCGCTCAGGAGACCCAGCGTCTGCCTACTGAGTCCTGTGCCTGAGGCAGAGCAGCCCGTGCAGCCTGGCTGGAAGGTGAGGCAGGCTGTCCCGCCACCCCAGGATGGGCTTGGGAACCCACGGGGGCTGAGACACAGGGCCTCACCCCACAGCGGACAGACGTGACATCTCCGGCAGCCGCTGCTCATCTCCGCCCACCATAAGTGCTGTGGCTCTTTTTATAACTGCGAGCAGCTGAGCACAGCCAGGCCCTCCAGCAGCCCTGGGGGGTGGGGTGGGGGTGCGTTTTTTGGCGAGGCCTCCAGATCAATTAGCCAAGTCAGCACTGGAGGCTGGGAGCTGGGGGGGGGGGGGTGGTGGGAACCGGGTCAGAAATTCCTCCCGAGGCCCCTGACTCAGTCACCAGATGGCAGTGAGGGCCAGCACAGAGGCCTTGGGTGGAGTGCTCCAAGAGCCGCAGGAGAACAAGGTCATGGAGAGAGCAGGGTGTAGGGAGAACTAAAGCACAGTGTGAAGACCCAAACCCGGTCACGCTAAAAATGGCCTCCAGATTGCATGTTGCAAGAGGCAAAACCAGGGCCTCCGAGCTCTGTGCTTCCCACAGTCCACCCCGACAGGCCAAGAGGAAGTGTCCTCCCGCTTGGAAGCCGTTGACCTCCACTGAGTTTCCAAAATAGGTCCACACAGTACCCAGCCCTTGCCCAGTGAACACTGAGAGGAGATGGTCCCTCTCTGGAGGCCCCACACTCTGTGACTCAATGTGCCACCTGGGCAGGCCCGAGGCAGGTCAGACATGCAGCCCCAGGAAGCAGCGCCATCCTCAGGATCCACAAAGCCACAGGCAACACCCAAACCAGGTGACCACTCATGTGGAGAATTGGACTGGAGACTCAGGAGGGACAGTGCCCCTGCTCTGGGTTCTGGCTGTCCTATAGACACCTGGCTCCATCTGGATCATCAGCTCTGGGGACTCCTTGGCTTCTTCTGCTGTTATCCCAACAGTTTTTTTTTTTTTTTTTTCTGGTGGAAAAACTGAAGACAGAACGTGGCGGTGACCTGGCCAAGGCCACCCTGCAATCAAGCTCTGACATTCCAACCCGAGGTCCCCTGCGTGTTAGTCACCTTTTTGCCACTGTGACTGAAATATCCGACAAGAAACAACTTTGAGAAGGAAAAGTCTACTTTGGCTCACAGTCTCACAGGTTCAGCCCATGGTCGCCAACTCCGTTGCTCTAGGCCTGAGTGAAGAGGGACATCATGGCAGCAGGGTGTGGTGAGGAGAGAGGCTCAGCTCAAGGAGGCCAGGAAGCGGGGAGAGAAAGAGGAGCCAGACACAAAATATGATCCCCAAGGGCACGTCCCAGCGTCTGACCTCCTCCAGCCACCGCTACCTGCCTACAGTGACAAACCAGTAACCCATTGCAATTATTAATCTATCAAATAGATTAATCTAGCAATTAAATTACAGCTCTTATCCTCTAATCATTTCACCTCTGAACCTTCCTGCCGTGTCTATCGCACTCAGTATCCTGTCCAGGGTACCCACGCCCTCCATGGGTGTCCTATTAACCAATTCCAATTTCTTTTTTCCAACTTCGCTCCAACCCCAGCCAACTTGCAGCCCCAGCACAGGCATCAGATACCCTGGCAGGGAGATGGCACACACGGCCCCAGGTTGGTCCCTGTCCCTGAGCCATGCTGAGGAAGGTCTGGTCAGTTTGAGTCCCAGCACTTAGCAGCAACGGGACTTAGGGAATGTTTCTCAAGCCTCCTGATCCTCAGTTTCCCCAAGTGCAAAGAAAAGAAAATCACAGACCTGGTTTATAAGACATTGGGGAGGGCTAAATATATGCAGACTGCTTAGCAGAGGGCCTTGGACATGGCAAAGACACACCTCTTCCTACTCTGATGGCAGCTGGTACTGTTGCTGTAAGTGAGGGTTACAAAGTACTCGGACATCCATGTCTGGGAGCTTCAGTAGATTCTGTGCTCAGTAAATGAGAAATTGAGATTTTGCCAATGAGATCTTGGATGAGTTCGAAAGCCCTTTGTAAACTGTCCAAAGCTCTGCTGGTGAGAGGGGAGATGCTAACCAGGATCACACAGAGAACAAACGTGTTTCCATTGGAAAGCCAGACAGCACAGCCATGGCTAGCGCCACAGCTAAGGACCCTGGTGACCACAGGCTGACCTTCACGTTCCAGGCGTCTCCCACTGGAGTGAGGCCCACCAAAGTCCCCGCTTGGTCCCTCCATAGCGACCCCCTGTGATTTGCTGGGCAGATGGATATTGTACCTCTGTTTACAGATGTGGAAAGAGACCTCAGCCCACAGCCACCGGACAGGAAGAGAAAGCCACAACTGAAGCCCTCACCACAGAGAGCCCCAGGGTCTCAGGAATGGAGGGGCCAGAGTAGGGCTGGCACCAGGGCGGTCCCCAGGATCTAGACAGCTTCTGTCCTAGAGGTCACAGGTCATCATGAGTGTCAGCTGAGTGCATGCCTAGGTGACTGATTTGTTCTTGATTTACCAGGACATTTCCCAGTTTAGCATTGAAAGTCCTTCTGATGGGCATTCTTGACTTTCAGCCTGACTGAGGCCCAAGAGCCCCAGAACTTAGCCTGTTCTTTCCAGAAGGGCCCTGGGTGTCCTGAATGAGCTACTCTTAGCTGCTGGACACTCATGCCACCTCCATGGTAATCAAGGAGACCTGCCCTGAGCACATTCCCCACAGGAAGTGGGGATGTGGAGAGGGGGCTGGCGTGGCTGAGTCCTGAGTGTTAAGAGAGGAAAAGAAGTCCAGACGCCCGGGAGACCTGTCTTACTCCCCTTATGCCCTGTCTGCAGCTCCTGGCCACCAACCCGCTCCTCCTGGGTCTCCCCTTGCTGCTGCCCCTCCTGAGCCCAGCCTCATAGCCAACAGCCCCAGTGCCTGCGTGTTTGCAGGTCCGGGCCCAGTGCATGGCAGGCTGGGAGGGTACAATTGGGACCAGCCTCCCACTTGAGCACCTCCTTGGTGGACACACAGGGTTCCTGAGGCCCCAGGACACCTGCACCCTTTGTAAAAATATCCTGTGCAGGATGCTCGGCAGCACCTGCCCCTGGCACTCACCCCCGGCACACCCAGGGCTCCCTCATTACCTCCAGCCAGAGCTAAATCTTGCTTTCCTGAGGAAGCCGTCCCAAATATGGCCAAGACCTTCTGCGATGATTGGCGGGTGGAGCTGGACACAGTCCCTGTGCCAAGAGCCTGGGTGAAAGTGGCTGTGACCAGCTGACATGATGAGGTAGCTAACTTCACAGCCCAGAATATTAACAAGAACGACGCAACCGACCCGCAACTTTGGCTTAATATGTGGCGTGAAAATCAAGATGACAAAGCCAGACCAAAAAAATGGGTAGTAAAATTTCTTTAAGGACTGTGTGTGATTCAGCCTTTTTTTCAAGGAAGTCATTGAAGGGTTACATCTTATTTATAAAGTGGGATGAACAGGCTGTATGCAGAGGAAATCATTTTAATATATAACATAATTCTGAGACGGACGACAGATAACATCCCATCAACTGGCAAAGCATATGCTAAGAGTATCCTGAAGTTAACAAGTAAAAAGTTTTGGCAGTTCCAGAATACAGTTTAGCACCTGTATTTTTTGTTTGTTTGTTTAAATTTTTATTTGTGGTCTTTTTCTTTTTCTTTCTTTTTCTGTTTCTTCGTTAAATATCTGTATTTTTATAAAACTTCACGCTTGCACCTGTTGAGCATCTGCTTGCATCGAAAGCCCTTTGTAAACTGTGCAGAGCTCTGCAGGTGAGAGAGCAGATGCCAAGTCCCTCATGCGAGGACGGTTCTCACGTATCAGTTATTTCCTCCCCTGATCTCAGGTCAGCCTCTCTCCTACCCAGTGGCTAGTCTTAACTCTGGGCACTAGAACAACTCTCCTCCCAGTGGAGCTCACCGGTGACATGACATTTGCACAGAGGCTGCCCTAACCTTATGTACAAAGTCTTCTAAAAGGACCTCTGCCTGGCAACCGTCCACCCAACCTCAGATTGAGGCCACTTTTGTTGTTCATCGTGGTGGCCAGACGCTATTGTTCTGCTGGAGGCCATCATGCTGAGTGACATAAGCCAATCCCCAAAACCAAAGGCTGGATGTTCTCTCTGATGTGTGGATGCTAAGGTGGGGGGTAGACAGACGTTCATTGGATTAGACAAAGGGGAGAGAAGGGAAGGGAGGGGGTGGGAATGGGAAAGACAGTGGAACGAATCGGACAGAACTTTCCTATAACATGAATAACACGACCAGTGCGACTCCACACCATGTACAACCCCAAGAATGGGCAGTTCTACTCCCTGCATGTATGATATGTCCAAATATATGCTACTGTCACGTGTATCTAAAAAGAACAAATAAAATTTTTTTTTTAAAAAGAGTGTTGTTCAGAATATCCAATATCATTCTTCTTGTTTTTGTGTTTAAACACACTCCCTTACCCATGTACTTCTCAGGAACCAGGGGACTCTCCACTGCTTATTAGCACAGGAGGAATATGCACAGTAACCCACCTGCCAAGGGACCTACATGTCACCAATCTCAACAGGTGGAATGTGAAGTCTATTAAAGTTGGCAAAGTCACAAAGGGGCCTCTCCCTGGCCCTGGGGTCCAGGTCCCTTCCCCTTTCCAGATCCTTCCATTGCTTCCTGTCAGGTGTGTCACTTCCTGTGCTCTGCCTAGAGTTTATGAGAACACTTCTTATTCTAGAAGTAAATGTCTGGCTTCTTTTTAGGTAATATTGCCCAGAAGCAACGATGGACACCCGACATAGTCTGTTTTTATGTGAATGCCAGTGGGATCCCAGAAGGAACCGTATGCTCTACAAAGAGGGTGACCTGGCTCCAAGACGGATGTCTAGCCACCCCTGCTCTGGATGCTGGAACGCCACCCGGAGTCTGCCTCGGGTCTCCTGGCAGCTGGGCTGCTCTTCCTGCTCTTTGGTTCATCAGTCCTCAACCGTTTGGTCTCATTTGTGAATAAGAGTTTGGAGGCCATCAGAACCCTAACAATAGTTCCTCAGGGTTATGAACAGCTCAGCCTGTGGCCAGACGGTAATCAGACTTGTTTGAGGCCAATTAAGGAAAATTTCACTCCTCGCAGGGACCCCCTAATGACCCCCAAAGTCAGCTTGAAAAAGTGGCAGAAGATGGACTTTCGCCCTGCAGCACCCCTCAGGAGGGAGGAGTGAAAATCAGAAAGGAGGGACTTGTCACCCTGATCTTGTTTATCTCTGCGGGCAGAAGTCCCTCTGCAGAAGTGCTAGACCATCTGACACGGCCACCAGTGACCACCAGCTAGCCTCCAACTTCATCATAATTCCACTTGCATGACAGATGGCATGCCGCTCGGGGCCATGACAGTTGGCAATGGTCATGAAGAAACATAAAAGAAGCAAAAAGAAGTAGCACCCAGTTCCAGGAAAATCTCTGCCTAGTCCCAGAAAAGACGTGAACTTCCTCCCCTTCATTAGCCTGTCCCTCCCCTTGGTCCTTCCACCTTCAGGACTTGCCCAGTCTGCATCTGTCCAGATCTGTGCCAGGCGCCGTGGTGCAGCCTGTCATCCCAGGGGCTCAGGAGGCTGAGGCAGGAGGATCACAAGTTCAAAGCCAGCCTCAGCAACTTAGTGAGACCCTGAGCAACTGAGTGAGACCCTGTCTCTAAATACAATATAAAAGGGCTGGGGATGTGGCTCAGGGGTTAAGCACCCCTGGGTTCAATCCCCAGAATCAAAAGCAGCAGATCTGTGAGCTGGTCTCTCCTGCTTCCATTCTTTGGCCAAAAATAAACCTTCCTTCTCTGCTCAGTCAGAACTCTGTCTCGCTTATTGGTCCACAATTGCAGCAGGGAAAGAGGACCGTTTGGGGTGGGGGTGGTAACATTGGTAACAACTCTGGTTAGCCTTCACTTATGAAATGAATTTCCTTTTTAGGAAAGAAAAATCTTTTTTTTTCTCTTTTTTTTTATCAAGTTCCTTGTGAACATTTTCAAATCTTCCTTTTGTCCAATAATCTCATCTCTCCATTTTTATAATCCTGACTTAGTTTTATAGATTCTGTCGTTTTAAAATATTTTTACTTCATTTTGAAATATTAAATTAAAATTTCAAGTGTAGGCATGTCTTTCTAGAGAACTCCATTGCCTGGTGACCTGTCTGTCACTTGTGCCTAGGTAAGTTTTCCTGACTCCTCAGTGGGGAGAAGGGACAAGGATTTTTTGGCCTAGATTCACGACTCTAGAGCTCCCTCTAGAGTTCCGAAACGTCTTTAGAAGAGGCTCTGGAGGAGTCTGGGAACTGCTCCTTACCCTCCTGCTGCCCTGCGCAGTCCCGTCCTCGCCCAGACATGTCTCCTCGGTGTGGAGCTTTGCCCTAGAAGGGATATTCCACTGGGATATTCAAGATTTTATGAGGAGCCGGGCACAGCGACACACCCCTATAATCCCAGCAGTTTGGGAGGCTGAGGCAGGAGGATCGAAAGTTTGAGTCCAGCCTTCGCAATTTAGTAAGACCCTGTCTCAAAATGAAAAATATTAAGGGCTGGGGATGTGACTCGGTGACAATGTGCCCCTGGGTACCATCTCTAGTACAAAAAAAAAAAAAGATTTCATGAGGACATTTCATGGGTTATTGGAAGGATTAATTTAGATTATGGAAATTAATTTACATATGCAGATTATGTGAATTAATTTGCTGACTATGTCAATTAATTTGTATAATTTAAGTTACTTCTCCAAATGCCTAGAAAAGAGTGAGTATTCATACGGGATGCTCATAATAATCACAATTACCAATTTCCACCCATTTTCACCTCCATGCTAGTGTTGCTCACGGGCACCTGCTGTATTCTTGGGTTTTGTTGTTGTCGTTTTGTTGTTGGTTAACTGGTTGATTTGGGGTTTTGGTTTTTGAGACCCAGACTTGCTATGTTGCCCAGGGTGGTCTTGAATTCCTGGGCTCCAGTGATCCTCCTGCCTCAGCCTCCCCAGGAGCCAGGACGCCAGGTGTGCACCATGTTCGTAAGGTGCTCTGCTCTTTCCAAACTCTCTGCCTCTGCACTTCTCCTCCCTGAAAACCTCTGCACATCTGGGCGCTGTGGCACACACCTGTGATCCCAGTGGCTCAGGAGGCTGAGGCAAGAGGGTCACGAGTTCAAAGCCAGCCTCAGCCACTTAGTAAGGCCCTAAGCAACTCAGTAAGACCCTGTCTCTAAATACAATACAAATAGGGCTGGGATGTGGCTCCGTGGTCCCTGAGTTCAACTCCTGGTACCACCACCCTCTGCACAGTCTCCACCACCTGCCAAGCCTCAGGAGCATCTTATTCTGAAGACATCAGTGGATTAACCCGGCTCAAAACAACCCCTCCCCTCTCTGGATCACAACATCTCCTTAACTGAAAGCCTCACATCCCATACCTGTATGATCTTATGCCAGGGACTTGCCTTTAGATCCTTCCTTCTGTGCCAAGCCCTTCACGCACATGGCCTCACTAATCTCCACATCCACACCCCGCGTCACAGGCACTGTTGGGTGGGTACGATTGCTGGTCTCACTTTACAGATGAGAACATGGAGCTTAAGGAGGTCAGATACTCATCCAAGGTTGACTATTAGTCGGAAGTGGCACAGCAGGGATTTTGATCAGGCATTCTGACTCACTCACCCCTTAAGGCAGGCACCCTGTCCTGTGTGTCTTTGTGGCCCTCCCGCCAGCACCAGTAGTCGGGTGTAGTAGGTGTTCATTAAGCTTCCTCAGAGAGCAGCGTGCACACTGCGCCATGCTGGTCAATCACACAGAGCTGTGAGCCTCCAGGGGAACCTTCTCCAGCTGAAAGCACATGGGAAGCTCTCAGGCCCTGCCCCGTGTCTTCTAAGGAGTCATTAGTCAGCCTCTGACTCAGAACTTCTTCTTCCTCTTTTTTTTTTTTTTTTTTTCCTTTTTAATTTCTTTCCACTCAGTTTCAAGTTCAAGGACACATTTATGTTTTCACAAGCCCTTGGCCACTAGTCATCTACCAGGAAAACCCCCAGACATGGCCAAGTACAGCTGGACAGCCAGACCAAGGCAGACCTCAGAACATTCACAAAAGTCTTGAACTCTGCAATCTGAGGTGCCACTGTCACGGAGCGGTCACAGACCTACTGTGCCCTAACAAAAACATGAGAAGCTTGGGAGCTGAGCCATGAGTTAGAAATCCAGTTTTCCCAGGCATTGAAATTCCCTTGAATGTGGATTTACTAGATGGTTCTGTGTGCTGGCCTTCGAGGCGAGCACTGGCCCCAAGACAGAAATCTGAGCTTGGTCCCTGCTCTGCTACTTGTTGGCTGTGTGATGTTGGACAAGTACCTCTTGCTGGGTCTCAGTTATTTCATTTAAAAAAAAAAATCAGAAGCCAGGCACAGTGACACCTGGCTGTAAATCCAGCTACTGTGGAGGCTGAAACAGGACGATCTCAAATTCAAGGCTAGACTAACAACTTAGAGACACCCTGTCTCAAAATAAAATAAATTGAAGGGGGTGGGGTCTGGGGCTGTGGCTCAGTGTCTTGCATGTGTGAGGCACTGGGTTCCATCTTCAGCACCACATTAAAATAAATAAATAGATAATAAATAAAATAAAGGTACCGTTTCCATCTAAAAAGTACTTTTAAAAAAATAACTGGGTGGTATGGCTCAGGGACAGAGCACTTGCCTAGCATGTGCAAGGCTCCTGCGGCATTCAATCCCTACAACCACAAAACAAATTACAGATAACAACATTCTGCCTGTGTCACGACATAGTTATGCACAGGTGAAATACTGTAGGCAAAGCTCTTGTAAAATGTGAATTCAGTGCTCTGTGAAGTAAAGAGAAGAAGCACGGGAGCCAACTGGGAAGGCTTAGGCTGCCTGTGTGTGTGTGTGTGTGTTAAGAGATTGAACCCAAGGGCGCTAAACCTAGCCACACCTCCAACCCATATATATATATATATATATATATATATATATATATATATATATATATATATATATATAGTCTAACTTGCTTAGAGTCTGGCCAAGTTGCTGAGGGTGGCCTCAAACTTGTGAGTTTCCCGCTCAGCCTCCCAAGTCGTTAGGATTAAGGTGTGCACCACTATACCTGGCTAGGCTACTTTTTTTTTGACCTAGAATTGAACTCAGGGGCACTCGATCACTGAGCCACATTCCCAGCCCTATTTTGTATTTTATTTAGAGACAGGGTCTCACTGAGTTGCTTAGCACCTCACTTTTGCTGAGGCTGGCTTTGAACTCACAATCCTCCTGCCTCAGCCTCCCAAAGCACTGAGATTACAGCTGTGCACCACGGCCCCCGGCTTAAGCTGCCATTTTAAAAAGCATTTATTTCTTTCTTCCTTCCTTTGTTTCTTTCTTTCTGTGCTGGGGTTTGAACCCAGGGCCTCATGCAAGGGAGGCAGGCGCTAGACCACTGAGCTCTACCCCAGCCCTAGGCTGCCATCTTTAAGCAGCTGTGAAGGAACCGGGCAGCAAATGGGTAGGAGGAGAAGGGCATCTGCTGAAACCGAATGCACCTGAGGTGGAGAAGAAGAAGAGACAGACCCTGACGTTCGAGGAGGAGTAAGAAAGGACAGGAGGGGGGCGGCCTGGTGTCCTTCCGCTCGCCTGAGTACCAGCAGCAGTCTGGAGGTTCCTACAGCAGGACGTCCTTAGAGTCTTCCTCGCTATTTTCACTCATTAAAAACAGACCAAAGTTGCCGGGGCAGTGGCGCACAGCTGTAATCCCAGAGGCAGGAGGATCAGGAGTTCAAAGCCAGCCTCAGCAACTTCTCAAGGCCCTAGGAAACTTGGCAAGACCCTGTCTCCAAATAACATCACAAAAGGGCTGGGGTGTGGCTCAGGGGTTCAATGCCTGGTACAAACAACAACAATAAAAAATTAAAAAAAAAAAAAAAAAAACCTAAAACAAACGCAGGTCTCTTAGTCTCTTCAGGCTGCTGTGACAACAAGTACCAAACAATAGGACCTTGTGGGGGGGACAATAGGCAATAGAAGCTGAGACCATTCCACCTAAAACTAAATAGACACTCAAAGGGCTAATATTGTCAACCAAAGGATAGACTGTAAAGAGGACCTGTTTACTGGAAAAGGGAGTCAAGAAAGAAACTTGTTTGTTTCAGTCTCGAATCTGAGGGGAAGCAGTGTCTCCCTAAACATCACACCCACGGCCGCCTTGTCACTCATCTGAGGTTAGAGTTTACACCACCTGCATTGGTCACAACGTGCCAAGCCAAAACTCGAGCATAAATAGGTCTGTGTTGACAAAGCTGGGCGGCGCCTCACAACGGCAGATGCAAACCTGCACGTTCTCCTCCACTGCGGAAGGGCAACCAGGAATGAGCTCACAATCTAAAATTATGAGCAAAACATTCAGGAACCAAGCCATGGACGGGGGACAGTCTGCCAAAATAATAAGATAAAGAAGTGGCTGCACCAAAGAATCCAGATGTTGGCCTGACGAGGTTTAAAATATAAAACAAATATGCTTGAGTGATTTTAGATTTAAAAAATATATAAAACATAATCATGAACTTTGGAAAAGAAGAATACAGACAGTTTGCAAGTAAAAGCTATTCATTGTGCCAGGTGTGGTGGCACACACCAGTAATCCCAGTGACTTGGAAGGCTGAGGCAGGAGGATAACAATTTTGAAGCCAGCCTGGACAGCTAGCAAGATCCTGTCTCAAAAAGTAAAAAGAGTTGGGGATATAGCATAGTAGTAAAAGTTTCAAGCTTAATTCACACACACACACACACACACACAATATTCACTGAAAGTAAAAATGATTGTAGGGGAAACACTCTCACAGTGGTAGGAGTGAACTAATGCCAGCCCTATGAAGCCACTTACAGCAAACTTATGCACAAAATTAAAAATGTGTAGGATTCTGACCTAGTAGTTCAACTCCTGGGAATTCATTCTACAGATATGCCTGCGTGTATCCAAAATAAGGTATCTCCAAGGTCATTCATTGCAACATTGTGTTTAAGCACAAAAGACTACAGACAATCCAACAACCCTCAACAGGAGGCTGGGGTGATAAATTATGATTCATCCCTACGATGAAATACAATGCAACCATTTTTAAAGAAAAATAAGAGAATGAGGAAAGTCTGTGTTGATAAGGAAAGATCTTCAGACTTCATATGAAAAAACAAAATCAAAGCATAGAGCCAAAATATATGCTTCCTTTTGTACGAGAAAGGGATAAAATAAAAGTTATTTATACTAGTTACTATTTATACTTACATCTGTATGAAAATTCTCTGTGAGGACACAGAAGAAACTAGAAAGAGAAAAAGAAAAGCAGAGGCCCCTGCAGAGTTCAGGGGGGAGGCAGGTTCAGGGGGGCCGAGGGGCGCCCTTCACCAGGTAGTGTTTATATTGTTTTGAGTTTTGTATTTTGTAAATGAATTTCCTGATTTTAGATTTCAATGGACAAATTAATAGCAGATCAGATGCATTGGAAAGGAAGAAGGTGCCACTTGGAACCAAGAACTGGAGAAAAATAATGATATTAGTGAAAGAGGAAAAGTCAAAAATAAGAAAAGAGTCCAACAGACCCAGAGGAGAGCACGCACAGGCCCGGCGTGCTTCTGCTTGGTCTTCACAAAGGCCGAGACACAGAGTGCAGCAGACAGAACACAGGAAGCGATAACGGCCAAGGTATTTTTCCAGAATGTTGCATGATGTGACTCCTCCGATTCAGGAAGCACCACAAATCCCAGACAGAATAAATTTAAAGAAATGCATCACTAGATACAAACTTTGTATTTGAATTTCAGAAGACCAAACCTGAAGAGATCTTAAAAGCAGCACTGCCTCCATCAACCCCTCAAAAAACAAGAACCCCAATTCTCCATGAAGGAGTGATAAACCACAGCAATAGAGGTACACCAACATCAAGGTGCTGGGAAGTGTGAGCCAGGAACATCTTCAAAGTGTACAGCCAAAATTAAGATGCAAGAGCAAGGGTGAAGCTGGCCACGCCGCTGACACCTGTAATCCCAGCCCCCGGGGAGGCTGAGGCAGGAGGATCCCAAGTTCAAGGCCAATCTCAGCAATTCAGTGATACCCTGTCTCAAAAAAAAAAAAAAATATTGAAAAATTTACTGGAGATGTAGCTCAGAAGTAAAGTGCCTTTGGGTTAATTCATAGAACAAAAAAAAAAGAAAGAAAAGAAAAAGGGTGAAATGCAGGTATTTTAGGCAAACAGGAACTGAGAACGGGAGCTCCCACAGATACTCAATGAAAACGCATCTAAAGGATGTGCTTTAAGAGAAAGGAAGATGATTTGAGCAAAGGCATTGGCAAATGTTGGGGAGATACAAACAAGCTCTAACTGTGTCTGGTAACAGTATGAATAATTGATTTCGTGGAGGAAAATTAAAATAGAACAAAAATAACTCTCAGAATGAAAAAATGGAAAACTTGATTAACAATATCCTGGGGGGTCTTCATATCCCCAGGCAGGAGAACAGGGGTACACAAATTTAGATTTATATGTTAGCATTTTTATGGGTAACCACCGAGGAATCAAAAATAGAGGAATAGAAGGTCTAAACTAATAGAGAGAAAAAGGACTGAAATTTTTAAATTTTAAAATGTTCAATGGAGCCTGGAGCAGTAGCACACGCCTGTAATCCTAACAGCTGGAGAGGCTGAGGCAGGAGGGTCACAAGTTCAGCGCCAGCCTCAGCAACTTAGTGAGGCCCTAACCAACTCAGTGAGACCCTGTCTTTAAATAAAAGTTGTTTTTGTTTGTTTTTTTAAGTGGCTGGGGACGTGGCTCGGTGGATAAGCACCCTGGGTTCAATCTCTACCAAAAAAATTTCAAAAATTTTTTTAAAGTTCAGTCAAACAGAAGGCAGGGAAGGAAGGAGGACACAGAAAAAGAAAGAAAATGAGAAAAAAATATATGATGGTAAAAAACAAATTCTGAGAGAATAATAAGCACCGTAAAGTTAGATGGACTTAATGCACAGTTCATTTGGCCACTCCAGACAGAGGACAAAACAAAATCCTACTAAGTTTAACAGAGACCCAGCTAAAACTGAAGAACACAGGGAGTTTGGCAGTAAGAGAAATATCTCCATGGTGAGGACTAATCAAAAGAAGGTTGGTACACTTAAAAATGGTTAAGGTGCAAATTTTATGTTGTATACTTTATTTATTTGTGGCACTAAGGATTGAACCCAGGAGGGTTTCACCAGCTGTTTCTATTGTTTATTTTAAGACAGGGTCCTGCTAAATTGCTAAGCTGGCTTCCAACTTGAGATCCTCCTGCCTCAGCCTCCTGAGTTGCTGGAATTACAGGCCTCTGCTACCATGCCCAGCTATACTTTATCACAATGAAAAGTAATAGTAGAAAAAAAAAGTTGGGATTGTGTTAATAACATCAGTCAAAATAGAAATTTTAGCAAAAAGCATTATTTGAGATAAAAAGGGCCACTCGTAATGATAAAAAGTTCAACTTACCAGGAAGCCCAAACAACACTAAACTTACTTAGTAAAGCAGCCTCATAATTCATAAAGCAAAAATTGACAGAACTACAGTTGTAGGAGAAACCAGACGCTCTCCCTTCATCATGGAGAACTGAACATGACTCTCTGGGTAATTAACCTATTAAGAGTGTTTAGATTTGAACTTAGAACCCTCCATCTAAAAACTAGCAAATATATATTCCTCTCAAGGAGCACTTAAAAAAAAAACTGAACACTCCGTTGATTACAGAGAAAATTTCTACAAATATCAAAGAAGGGGGGGTCAGAGAGACCACCTGCTCTGAGTAGTGTTAACTGTTAGAAATTCACAGCCAAGAGGTAGTGCTTAAAATTCCATGTGTTTGGCAGTCACTGGGGAGGCTAAGGCAGGAGCATCACAGGTTCGAGGCCAGCCTAGGCAACCTGATAAGTCTCTGTTTCAAAATAAAAAATATAAAGGAATGGGAATGGAGCTCCAAGGTAGAGTGCTTACCTAGCATGTGCCAGTCCCTGGGTTCAATCCCTAGGATAACAGAAGTTCCTCAAGAATACCAGAAAAAAGAAAGAAAGAAAAAGAAATTAGTTAAATGGGAAATAATGAAGAATAGAAGGGATCAGTGAAGGCAAGAATAGGCTCTTTGATAAAACTAATACAATGTATGAAAATCTTTGGCAAGATTATTCTAGAAACAAAAAGAAACATCATTAAAAATATATCTGGGATCAAAAAGGGAGCACGTGCTGGGCACGGTGATGCACACCTGTAATCCCAGCAGCTTGGATACACACCTGCAGCTCTGGAGGCTGAGGTAGGAGGATCACCTGTTCCAGGCTCAGTAACTTAGCAAGATCCTGTCTCAAAATTAAAAATAAATAAATAAATAAAATGGGCTGGGGATGTGGCTCCGTGGTTAAGCACCCCTGGGTTCAATCCCCGGTACAAAAGAAGGAGCAAGCACCACTACTGATTCAGAGGGGTTTTTTTAAGACAGAGAAAAACCATCATAAACAACTTTAAGCCCATAGACAGACCAGAAAATTTTCTAGAAAACCATAACTTGCCAAAACTAATAACAGAAAGAGACAGAGAGAGGGGGGGCGCGGGGGAAACCTTAATAGAATTATAACCATTGAAGACATGGACTCAAAATCTACCCACTACAAAGCAGAATGCCACCTTCTATAAAACCTTCCATGGAATGGAAAGAAGATTCTTCAACTTCTTCTGAGACGAGGGGGGGAAATGGGCAGAATGTGGGTAACACCTAAGAGTGGGGAAGAAGAACATCTAAGCTTCAGAAACCTGTCAAGAAAAGGGACCAAAGAGTTATCTGGGGTGAAGAAAACAGCATCTTCACCACATTTGGGGTCCTTTGGATGTGTAGTTACCATCTAAACACTTTGTTTGCTAAAGGACCCCTTGGTGACAGTTCACAGATGAGGTTTACGTAGTAAGCAGAGTCCACACAAAGAGATGCGATCCAGATCAGTACCTCCCTCAAGCGTTCTATGGATTGTCTTATTCTGTTGTTGCTATTGTAACAAAATACCTCGGACTGGTGTTTTTGACCATTTTCTGTTGCTATCACAAAATACGTGAGACCAAGTAATTTAGATAGAACAGAAGTTTGGCTCACTGACGTGGAGGCTGGGACGTCCAAGTGCCTGATGCTGTCATCCACTCAGCGTCCGGTGAGGGCCTCTTTTGCTCCAGCATAACACGGCAGAGGGCACCACGTGGCAAGGCAGAGCGAGGGCATTAACTTGGGTCTCTCCTCCTGTTCTTAAAAAAACCACTAAAGTCATCATGGGGGCCCACTATGAGGACCTTATCTAATTCTCCTTACCTCTCAAAGGCCCCACCTCCAAGTACCAGTGACATATGAGAATTAAATGAATTGCAATGGTTTGAATGTTTGCTCCCCAGCACATGAATTTGGGAGAACAAACATTTAAAGCCTAGTAAGTAGGTGATTTATAAGAACAGAAGTTTATTTCTCACAGTTCTGGAGGCTGGGAAGCCCAGACCAAGGCACCAGCAGGTTCAGCACCCAGGGAGGGCTCACTCTGCTCCACCAATGTCACCTTGTGGCCATGTCCTCACGTGGCCCAAAGCAGAAGAACAAAAAGCAACTAACAGATTGCTTCGAGCCCCTTTTATCTCAGATTTATCTCCTAAAGTCTCCCCACTTATTATTATTGCATTGAGGATTAGGTTTTAATATGAATTTTGGAAGATGTCAAAGCCATAGCCAATATCTGAGGAGATTTTCTATCAAGATAGAAATGTTGGGGCTGGGGCTGGGGCTCAGTGGTAGAGCGCTTGCCTAGCACATGTGAGGCACTGGGTTCGATCCTCAGCACCACATAAAAATAAATAAATAGATACATGTATTGTGTCCATCTACAATAAAAAACAATTATTTTTTTTAATTGAAATTCTGAGGGCTAGTGATGTGGCTCAGTATTAGAACTTGCCTAGTGTGCTCAAGGCCCTGGGTTCCGTTTTCCCCAGCAATATGCACCACACACACACACACACACACACACACAAATTGGATCAGAACCATTTGGAAAACCACATGGAAAATAATGAAATTGGATGCTTTTCCATACACAAAAATGAACTCCAAATGGACCATAGATCTAAAACTGCAAAACGGTTAGTAGAGAACTTCAGAGTAAATCTCCGTAGCCTTAGGTTAGACCGAACCTTCTTAGATATGACATAAGAACTACAAGCAAAAAGAGAAAATAGATGCATTGGACTTCATCAAAATGAAATATGTTTGTGCTTCAAAAGGACACCATCTAAAAAAATGAGAATGCCACTCAGAATAGAAGAAAATATTTGCAAATCGTATATCTGATAAGGTTCTAGAATCCAAAACATAAAAAGAACTATGAGAGCTCAACAATAAAAAGACAACTCATTTAAAAAATGCACTTCAGGAGACATTTCTTCAAAGAAAATAAACAAAAAGTTCACAAGCACATGGAAAACCATGTGCCACTAACTATTAGAAAATTCAAATCAAAACCACAAGGAGATACCACTTTATACCTACTCGGATGGCTGTAATAAAAATGACAAATAAGGGTAGGAAAGGAGGTGGAGAAATTGGAATCCTCACATGCTGCTGTTAGGAATGTATGGAAAATAGTTTCTAAAACCGTAAAAACCCAGGGTTTCCACAGGACCCAGCAATTCCACTCAAGGTACAAGCTCAAGAGCAATGAAACATGTTCGTTCAGCTGGGCACGGGGGCACCTGCCTTAATCCCAGCAGCTTGGGAATCTGAGGCAGGAGGATCTTGAGTTCAAAGCCAGCCTCCGCAATTTAGCAAGGCCCCAAGCAATTTAATTGTTGCTAAACCCTGTCTCTAATTAAAATATTAAAAAAGGGTGGGGATGTGGCTCTGTGGTTAAGCACCCCTGGGTTCAATCCCTGGTACTAAAAAAAGGAAGAAAAAAAAAAAAAAAGAAAACGTAGGCTCACGAAAAAACTTGAACATCAATGTTCATAGCAGCATGATTCATTATGCATAATAGCCAAAGAGTGGAAAAAACCCAAAGCCCATCAACTGATGTGTGAATGAACAAAACGTGGTCCATTGGAACAGTCAGTCAACTGTGAAAAGCAATGAAGTACTGACAGAGCGACTGCACGGATGAAGCTTGAATGTTAAATGAAATAGCCAGACACGAAAGGTCACATGTCATATGATTCCATTTAGATGAAATGTCCAAACTAGGAGAACCCATGGACGTGTTGGGGGGAAATGAGAACTGAATTCCAACAGGAACAGGGGAATCCTTTCAGAAGTGATGAAAATGTTCTAAAATTGATTGTGGCCATGGGTGGACAGATCCAGGAACAGGCTAAAAACAATGCATTGAGTCGGGGACTTTAAACGGGTGAATATACGGTTTGTGAATCATATCTCAGTACAGTTGTTTTAAAGGACAGGTGGATGGCGTCAGCAAGGGACAAAGTGTGCCCTTGTTGAAACTTGTGTCTCTGAGGGTGACTGTGCTTAATGCACATTTCAAGCACAAGGTTGACCTGGCAGGACAGCCGTCACCAGAAGCCAAGTCCACTTGTAATCCTGGATGTCAATGGGGCTCTTCAATGGGCAGCATCCACACCATCATAGACACCAGCCACTGGACACCTGCTAAATGCACGTCTCGTCATGCGTTGGAAGGATTCCTGGGGATCCCAACATTCTCCCTTTGATTTGATAGTGAGGAGACCCAGGCTCAGCAAGGGCTTAAAGTGTCTTGCCAAGAGTCCCACAGCAAGTTGCCCGTGAAGCTGGACTAGAGCCTGTTTAGAGCCTCGCTTTCGTTTCCTATAGATTTTTGCAGGGTTTTCATGTCCGTTCCCTCGGCCCTCCTCAGATGTCGGAAATGAAACTCCTCCCAGCCCTGGTGTCTGAGCCAGGCCACAGGCCGGAGCTGGAGGGGCTCAGGAAGCCGCAATCTCTGGGAGAATAAGGGGAGAGGATGGGGCCAGTTCCGAGAAGGCAGTGTGAGCCCCTGTTCCCGTCAGAGCGGGGATGCAGGGGGGACAGAGACTCAAGGGATGAACCCTAAGACGTGACCCATGACACACGGTGTCACACGTGGTCTGAGGCTTGTGGCTATTTTTTCCTGTCACATACACAATTGGAAGTACTGAGAACTGACCCCCCCACACTCACCCCTTTGTCCCACCTCAGAATCAGTGTGCTTTGGCCCCCCAGAAGGTGACCTGTGAGTCACTTGCCCCATGGAAACCTCCCCCTCCCTGACCTCAGGCAGGGCACAGAGTGGAGGAGAACAGGCCCCAGCCTTCCCCCTGGGATCTCTCAGCAGTGCCTGCTGGGCCCAGGACAGGGCTGGCATGAAGGGGTGGGCAGGAAGTGGACACCAGCTCTGGACGTCTTTTCTCCTCACTGCTCCAGGAAGAGGGGACAGTCACATATACGGACACCTTCTGAGGGCCAGGCATAGTTCTAAGCACTTGACACGGATTGACTCGCCTCTTCTTCGCGAAGGCCCGAGGCCAGCCGGCCCGAGGCACATCTGTCACGTGCAGGTCAGAAGGGGCAGGGCTCTCTTAGAGTTGAGCACAAAGCCCTGTGGTACCTCCCTGGGTCCCACAGCCCAGGCTTTTGTGGCAGATGAGCCTCTGGCCTCTCAGCCTGCTTCCTGCGGGCTGTCAGCAGGGCCGGATGAGGAGGTGATGACAGGGTGGGTGCTGGGGGACCTGTGGCCACAGCTGGAGGTGGGACAGGAAGCTGAAGTGATGTGACGTGGCTGGGGCAAGCCTGCCTGGGGGGCTGACGCCACTATTTCAGGAGACTCCCGCGGGGAGCACGGCGGCCCCGCGGCAGTTTCTCGCAGGACTCCAGGTAGGGCGGAGGCGGGGGTAAGGGCCGGGGTCCTGGGTGGGAGGGTTGGCTGCTGCTCTCAGGGAAGCCTGGGGAGCAGGAAGTGCCCTAACCCGTGAGATACGAGCTCTGGGCCTCAGAGGGCCCGGCCTCCCCTCACTGCCTCCCTGGGCAGCCTTGGACCCACTCTGGCCTCAGTTTCCTCATTATGGAGTCGCACTCATGGTCTCCAAGAGCCCCTCAAGCAACAACTAGAGCTTCTGAAAAAAAATGGCCAAGAGGACAAGTGCCCGGGTGGGGACCGAGATCTGGGTTAGGGTCACGGCAAAAGCCTGCTGGTCCCCTGAGCGGGGTGCCTGGGGGGACTTGGGAAGCTTCCCTCCCCTCTGCACCCTCTGTGCCCTGCATGGTCCTGGAATTCCACCTTCAAGTCACCTCTTTGGGTTGGGCATGGAAGGTTCCATGTCAGGGACATTCCTGTCCTCCATGACCCCCTTTTCTCAGAAACTGATGTCCCTGCAGGCACCAGAGGGAAAAGGCCCCGAGGAGCTCAGGTCACAGGGGGATAGAGAGGAGATTCCAGCCAGGTGCGGTGACACATGCCTGTCATCCCAGCAGCTCAGGAGGCTGAGGCAGGAGGATCGTGTGTTCAAAGCCAGCCTCCCCAACTTAGCGAGGCCCTAAGCAACTCAGAGAGGCCCTGTCACTATATAAAATATAAAAAAGGGCTGGGGATGTGGCTCAGTGGTTAAGTGCCCTGGGTTCAATCCCCAGTACAGGGGGAGAGAGAGAGAGAGAGAGAGAGAGAGAGAGAGAGAGAGAGAGAGAGAGAAAGGAGATTCCCAATCATAGGTAGGCACCAAGCCATCTCAGAAGGAGGGAGAAACTTCCAGCCAATGTAGGCAACAGGTAGGTCTCTGCCAGACGCCCAGGAGCTTGGTGGGGAACGCCGGAGGGGAGACCCGGGCACCAGGAAGGGTGTGCATAGCAAACCCAAGGCCCCTCCCCCATCAGAGCCAAGGGCATGGGCACACGCAGCTCCCATCCATTCCCCCGTCTACCCCCCCCCCCGCCCACAGCATGGCACATCTCCCTCGGAGGGAGACCCCGAAGGGAAAATGGGGAGCACAAGGGCATGCATGGCCTCATTTCTTTCCCGGTTCTGTTAAGGACTCGGTGGGAGAGACAGGAATGAGAGTTGGAGACGCAGAGTGAGAATCGGGTGGAAGAGGGCCAGCGGTTCCAGAGCCTAAAAGGAATCTCCTCCGGAATCCAGACTTGGCAGGTCCTCAGGCTTCCAGCTACTGTTCCCTCTTCTGAGACCAGAGCCCCGTCCTCACCAGCAGCAGTTGTGTCCTGGGGACAAAGACATCCATCCAGATTCCCGTTAGGGAGGCCTTAGTAAGTTCCTAGCAAAGGAGCCCTGCTGGATGCCGGGCTAGGCAGACACACTCCCTGGGCCTGTCTGCACCGAGCCGTAGAACTGACACAGCTCCGGCATTCAGTCATTTAGGAGAATCCCTGCCCTTCCAGTAATCCCCAGTGGTGGGCAGAGAACACAGCCACCCTCCCTCCCTCTGCCCGGGGTCCCAGAGCTCAAAGCTCCCTGTTCCCACAGCTCCATGGGCACCCAACTTCTCTTCCGAGGCATTCTCCTCCTGTTGCTGCCCCGACCTGCCCCAGCCTCCTGCTACACAGCTGCGCGATCAGAGTGCAAGCAAAACCATGACCCCGTGCCTGGCGCGTTGCTGGCTGGGGAAGGTGTGGACGTGACCAGCCTCCGCCGCTCCGGCTCCTTCCCCGTGGACACACACAGGTTCCTGCGGCCCGACGGCACCTGCACCCTCTGTAAAAACCCCCTGCAGAAGGGCGCCCTGCAGCGTCTGCCCCTGGCGCTCACCCACTGGCGTGGGCAGGGCTCCAGCTGCAGGCGCCAAGTAGCCAAGGCCAAAATCAGCTCCACCGAGGAGGTGGCCCGGGAGGCGGCCTCCAGCATCAACAATGACTGGCGGGTGGGGCTGGACGTGACTCCCCCCAAGCCCAGCAGCAAGGTGCACATGTCTGTGGCTGGCTCGCACTCCAAGGCAGCGGACTTCGCAGCCCAAAAGACCCACCAGGACCACTACAGCTTCAGCACAGACACGGTGGAGTGTCGCCTCTACAGGTGAGGGCCGGGGGTGGTGCAGGTGATGTGGACGAGGACGGGGAAACCCTGAGTTCCATCTAGGAGCTCTGGAATTGCAGGATGGGGACTCGGAGGCTGCTCCCACCAGGAGGAAACCAGAGACCTGGTTCTCAGGCTTCAGGTGACAGTCCCTGGGACTCTTCCCATCCAGGAGGGCCCAAATCTAGGAGGGCCACTGAGAGCCCAGGCAGAGGGAAAGTGAGCAAGACTGTGCCTGATGCCCTAACGTGGTACCAGGGAGGTGTGCTGAGAGCCCACCCACCTCCTTCCTGGGCACTGTCAGCCTCCCATGGGGTCCTACCTGGATAGGGACAGAGACCAGAGACCTGGCTGGGTCCTCCCTCCCTATTGCTGTGTGATCTTGGGCATCTGATCTGGGCCTCATTTATCCATTTAACCAATATTCACACCTGGCTCATGTGTCAGGGTGACCCTACTAGGCAACAGCTGTCAATACTCCAGCCCCCATAGAACAGGGAGCCTGGGACACAAGTCCCACACCAAGCAATGGCCACCCGAGTCACTCCTCTGATTTCCCGGGCCATGAGTCCTCCACAGGGAGGCAGGGCACCTCCTGCCTGCATGGCCAGAGCAGTTGGGAGCCCAGGAACATGAGCCTGAGCCAGAGGAACGGATGAGTGAAGGTTCAAAAGCAAGATGGGAGCCGGGCGCGGTGGTGCACACCTGTGATCCCAGCAGCTTGGGAGGCTGAGGCAGGAGGACTGTGAGTTCAAAGCCAGCCTCAGCAACAGCGCAGTGCTAAGCAACTTAGTGAGACCCTGTCTCTAAATAAAATACATATTAGGGCTGGGGAGGTGACTCAGTGGTCGAGTGGCCCTGAGTTTAATCCCCGGTACCAAAAACAACAATAAAAAAGCGAGGTAGATACCATCCATGCTTTTATAACCAGAAAATACAATGCTTCATTTAATGAGGCAAGACCTATGTCACGTAGCTCATCACCAAGGAGCGATAGTGCCCAAGCTTTGGCATCGGAGCCAAGGGCACTGGGTTCAAGTCTTGGTTGTTCCCACTCACACTTGAACTTGGGAAGTCTTGAAGGAGTTATTGAGTGGGGAAAACACTACCCACCCTCGCGCTCACCTGATGTTTCTCTCTCCCCACAGTTTCCATGTGGTGCACAAACCCCCACTGCACCCTGATTTCAAGAGGGCACTTGGGGACCTGCCCCCCCACCTCAACACCTCCACCGAGCCTGACTACCTCAGGCTCATCCACAACTACGGCACCCACTTCATCCGGTCCGTGGAGCTGGGTGGCCGCGTCTCAGCCCTCACGGCCCTGCGCACCTGTGCACTGGCCTTGGATGGGCTCACGGCCGACGAGGTGGGGGACTGCCTGGCTGTGGAGGCCCAGGTGAGCATCGGTGGCCATGCCGAGTCCTCATCCGAGTTCAAGGCCTGCGAGGAGAAGAAGCAGCGGCACAAGATGATAACCTCCTTCCACCAGACCTACCACGAGCGCCACTCCGAGGTGGTCGGCGGCCGCCACGCCTCCTTGCGAGACCTGCTATTCGGGAACCAGGCTGGGCCCGAGCAGTACTCAGCCTGGGTGGCTTCGCTGATCAGCAGCCCCGGCCTGGTGGACTACAGCCTGGAGCCCCTGCACTTCCTGGTGGACGGCCAGGACCCGCGGCGGGAGGCGCTGAGGCAGGCCGTGAGCAAGTACCTGATGGGCAAGGCACGCTGGAGGGACTGCAGCCGGCCCTGCTCGCCTGGGCAACAGAAAAGTCCCCATGACCCGTGCCAGTGCGTGTGCCACGGCTCAGCAGTCACCAACCAAGACTGCTGTCCACGCCAGAGGGGCCTGGCACGGCTGGAGGTGACCATCGTCCAAGCGTGGAATCTGTGGGGAGACTATGGTAGTGCTACAGACGCCTATGTGAAGGTCTTCTTTGGTGGCCAGGAGCTGAGGACCGGCACTATATGGAACAATAACAACCCCAGATGGATGACTCGGCTGGACTTTGGGGATGTGCTTCTGACCACAGGGGGTCCCCTGAGGGTGCAGGTTTGGGATGCAGACAACGGCTGGGATGATGACCTCCTTGGCTCCTGTGACCGGTCTCTAAAGTCTGGCTCCCACGAGGGGCAGTGCCACATGAATCACGGTCACCTGCAATTCCTTTACCAAGCCAGGTGCTTGCCCCACCTGGCTGGGGGAACCTGCCTGGATTATGCCCCCCAGGGGCTTCTGGGAGAGCCTCCAGGGAACCGCAGCGGGGCCGTGTGGTGAGGGCTCAGGCTTTATCATTGAGGTGGCTGAGTTTACAGGTCAACCCTGAGGCCCCTGGCCCAAATGTCCCAGCCCTTCGACATTCCAAGCCTGGCAGTCACTGCTGCACAGACTATAGCTCCTGCAGGGGTCAGCAGACTGTCCCACGGGCTGCTTAGAGCTCATCTTTCAAAACCCTCCTTGCAGCCATTTATTTTTTACTTTTTGGTACTGGTGATTGAACTCAGGGGCACTTTGCTGCTGAGCTGCATCCCGAGTCCTTTTTTATTTTGAGACAGGGTCTTGCAAACTTGCTCAGGGTCTTGCTAAGTTGCCAAGGCTAGCCTCAAACTTGTGATCCTCCTGCCTCAGCCTCCCAAGTCACTGGGATTACAAGCGTGCACCACCACACCTTTGCTCTTTGTCTCCCTGCTTTATCTCTAAGACAAAGCAAGGACAGCCACGACCTAGCTCACTGCACACGTGAGGCCAATAGATAGGATATATATGACGGTGACCGTGGTGGTGGTGTTGTGGCAGAGGAGACAATGGGGACAAAACCACCTCTAGAGCCAAAATTCTACATCAGCAACCCATACGGAATGGGCAGGCAGGTCATGTAAACTGCTTTTCTGCTTTTGCTGGAAATGTGGAGACTCGAAATATTTTACTTTCCTTGTAACCCTCTGGCTTGAGGAAAAAGCAGCATGAACTTAGTGATAAGTGGCCACAGACATTCAGTTCCCAACTGGAAGAAAACAGGGACGGGTGAGGACAGTGGTGAATTAGCAAGTGTGGGTCTTATTTATTAGTGGGGTGGGGGCGGGGCCGTGCTGCAGCTCTCCTCCAGCCAAACCTTCCAGGTGGAAATGTGAGCCCAAAACTTCCAGGTCTTCTCATTTTTTAAAGCAATCGTAAACTCCAATTTGATTGCTAACTGTGGCAATTCATCTCACTTTGTACGCTTTGTAAAAATAAACCTCTGTGGGCAAATGTGGTACAGGTCAAAGAGACCATATTTTCAGGCCATCACTGAGCCGGGGATGTTCATTCAGAAAACTCTGCTTCCCACAGAGCCCGTTCGCGTAGGCTGAAAAATCTCACAACGCAGGCGGGCAGTGCAGTCACTCCAACAGGGTGGTCTCTGAGGGCTTCCGGGCCTTGGTGTGCAGTAAACCTGATTTCAGGGTCTGATGTTAAACGAAGTAGTCCTTTTGGGGGTATAGGCCTCGGTACACAGGCCCATGGAGTTGGGGGGCAAGATTCAGGGCAGCTCTGTAACTATGGTAGGACGTGGCAGAACAGGGTCAGGGGGACTCAGGAACGGCCACAGCTCCCCACGCTATTTGATACTCCTGACAAATCACCCCCTGAGGTTTGTGGAGCACCCATAAGCTCAAAAGCCAAGTAGTGACCCCAAACCCCCAGGTTGGGCAGGAGGAAGGAGCAAGGCTTAGAAGCCTGGTAGAAACCACTGTCCTTCCACGTTTCCATTCACAGCCACACACACAAACAAGAACACAGGAGGGACCGCGAAGTGTCACTCAGGCTGTGACTGAAACAGAAGTGTCGACCCCACCCCTTGGGGAAGGTAGAGCCGCAAATCGGGGTGGGGCCTGCTGGGCCAGCCCGGCTCCCTGGGCCTCAGGGTCTCCACGAGGACCCTCTTCCCTTCCCTCCTCTCAGGCCTGCTCTGCAGGGGCTGGGCCTCCCCAGGGCTGGGGAAGGGGTCCTGAGCGGTGGACTGGCTGGCCCTTCAGTCTCCCAGGTCAGGAAACCACAGCCCAGAAGCAAGAAGGGGTTGCCTGGTGGTCAAGGCGGAAGTTAGTAGCAGAAAGAACCAGGTGCCTTTGAGTCCTGGGCACGTCCCTCTAAGCACAGCTTCAGAAAGGACAATGGGGCCGGGAAGGAGGGTGGTTAGGGAAAGGGGCCGAGGAGGCCAAGGAGCTGCTGTCGTGGGGGCACAGCTACGATGGAGCCCTCAGCCCCAACTCAAGACCAGCAGGACATTTCCAGCTCCGTCCCACAAGGGTGTGGGGCTGCTTGGTCACACCTGGAGCCCGGGTTCGTTTGAAAAGTCAGATTTACCTTCCATTCGGCCCCCGTGAATTCACTTGGTGAAAATAAACCTATGCAGAAAACACGGGACAAGCCAAAGAGAACTGGGCTGCGGGTCCCCACCCTGCAGCGACCCAAGGGGCAGGCCTGTCTGAGCCCCCTCCCTGGGCAGGAGACACAGGGGAGGGGAGAGATCAGGGTCTCTGTTTCCCTGTGTCCTCTGCAGGTGGACTTGGGCCTCCTACTGGAGTCTGGGAGGCCGCTGTGTCTTTCCTGATTCTAGGAACTTGCCCTCAGAATGCCCTGTCACACCAGGGGTGACCGAAGCTCTGCAGCTGCAAACCCCGAGTGGCTGCACCACTACCTCTCTGCTCCCACTGTCCCCGACTCCTGTCACTGCTATCTCTGTAACTAAACCCTGTGCAAATTACTGTAGTGGAGTCTGCCACTGGTCGCCCACAGGCACCCTGAGTGACAGTCCACTCCATGAGCCCACCTCCCACAGAGGCTGACAAGGCCCAAGTCTTGCCCCCCTGCACCCGAGCTCCACTGTAAGTGGGGAGTGACCCAGGGCTGGGCCACCAGTCTGAGGCTCTGCTGCAGGTGTGGGATGTGCTCAGAAGCAGGTGCTGAAACCCAGGATTCTGTGCAGAGACACAGTGAGGGACAGCGGAAGTGTACCAGGAGGGTGGCGGATCAAAGGCACGTTATCCCGCCACTCAGCAAGGGGGGCCACTGGAGCGGGCCTGGGGAATTCCAGGCGCTGATGGAGAACACGTACCCCAGAGTGCCCCACGAGGGCGGGGAGCTGGGGTACTGACACACCCCTTGCCCTCAGTCCTTGGTGAGGGGGTTCTGGGGGAGGCATTCATTCCCACAGACTCCCAGTCCACCAAAGGAGCAGTAGAGCAGGGTCCAGCAGCCAGAGAAAGCCCTCAGCCCCGCTGAGGGTGTGAGTCAGGGAGATGTGCTGGTCTTGCTAACGGCCATGAAGGCAGGCTGACGCGGAGCCCCCGGAATCCAGAGCTGGAGTGTGGCAGGAGGAGTTCCTGGGCCAGGGGCTTCGGGGCCGCTGGTGACAACGCTCAGAGCTCCTCAGCAGTGTCCCCACCAGAGCAGCCCTGAGGCAGGATTTGGTGACACTGTTCCTGGAGGCTCGGGCTGTGCAGGCACCCTGGTGACGGAGTGCTCAGTCCGTATTCTTGGTGACTGACTATTTGTCATTTAAACTTGACTTTTCTATTATTTATTGACTTACTTCATTTAAACTTGACTTCTATTGCCAGCAACTAAATTCCTTGCTGCTTCAACACCCCCATCCCTTTACACTGGTCCTCCTGCCACCATGGTGGGCCCATGTCCTTAGAACTAGCACTTACCTGTCCCCAAGCACCTTCCTCCCCAGGGCATGAGCACAGAAGGGAGGGAACCATTGCCAGGTCCCATCATTCAACAGATGGCCACTGAGAGCCTCCGATGAGCCAGTTCCTAGGTCCCCAGTGACCAGCACACCATGCAGAGCATGCGCCCTTGAGCCCCACGTCTGATGGGGGAATGGATGAGGACATGCAGGAAGATACTAGAGTCAAGGTGACATCCTGGGAGGGAGCTCGGGCTGAGTCGCTTTCCTCTTTTCAATCTCACACACGCACTCGCACACAGGTCAGCGACGTCTCCTAGACTTGGGGCTGGCATTAGATGACCGCTCAGTGCTTGTTTTTTATTTTTTTACACATATAGAGCACGATTTTTCATATCTCTGGTTGTGTACAAAGTATATTCTCACCAACTAGTGTCTTCATAGATGTACTTTGGATAATAATGTCCCTCACATTCCACCATCATTTCTAATCCCATGCCCCCTCCCTTCCCCTCCAAACCCTCTGCCCTATCTAGAGTTCATCTATGCCTCCCATGCTCCCTCTCCCTACTCTAGTATGAATCAGCCTTCTCATATCAGAGAAAACATTCGGCATTTGGTTGTTTGGGATTGGTTAACTTCACTTAGCATTATCTCCTCCAACTCCATCTATGCCACACTTTTCTTTATCCATTCATCTTTTGAAGGGCATCTAGGTTGGCTCCACAGTTTAGCTGTTGTGAATTGTGCTGCTATAAACATTGATGTGGCTGTGTCCCTGTAGTATGCTGTTTTTAAGTCTTTTGGGTATAGACCTAGGAGAGGGATAGCTGGGTCAAATGGTGGTTCCATTCCCAATTTTCCAAGAAATCTCCATACTGCTTTCTGTATTGGCTGCACCAATTTGCAGTCCCACCAGTAATGTATGAGTGTGCCTTTTCCCCACATCCTCGCCAACACTTATTGTTGTTTGTCTTCATAATAGCTGCCATTCTGACTGGAGTGAGATGAAATCTTAGAGTAGTTTTGATTTGCATTTCTCTAATTGCTAGAGATGATGAGCATTTTTTCATATATTTGTTGATTGATTGTATGTCCTCATCTGAGAAGTGTCTGTTCAGGTCCTTGACCATTTATTGATTGGTTATTTGGGTTTGTTTTTTGAGTTCTTTATATACCCTAGAGATTAGTGCTCTATCTGATGTGTGAGGGGTAAAGATTTGCTCCCAAGATGTAGGCTCTCTATTTGCCTCACAGATTGTTTCTTTTGCTGAGAAGAAAAATTTTTTTCTTTTTAATTTGAATTTTTAAAAAATTCTTTTTAATTTGAATCCATCCCATTTATTGATTCTTGATTTTAATTCTTGTGCCACAGGAGTGTTATTAAGGAAATTGAGGCCTAATCCCACATGATGGAGATTAGGGCCTACTTTTTCTTCTATTAAGCACGGTGTCTCTGGTTTAATTCCTAGGTCCTTCATGCACTTTGAGTTGAGTTTTGTGCATGGTGAGAGATAGGGGTTTAATTTCATTTTGTTTCATATGAATTTCCAGTTTTCCCAGCACCATTTGTTGAAGAGGCTATCTTTTCTCCAGTGCATGTTCTCGGCACCTTTGTCTAATATAAGATAATTGTGGTTCAGCATTTGCTTTTTAAATGGTTGCAGGGTACCTTTTTCTCCCTCACACACCTTCATGGTCTCTGGGGGCTGTGTCAGTGTCTGACGAGCAGTTGACAAGCTGGGACAGTGAGCCCGCGCCCCTGACAGGTGGACAGAGCCAGTCTAGGTTGGGGGAACCTGGGGATGGAGGGGCTCCTGCAGCTCTGAAAGGCAGGGGCTTCTCTTGCCTTCCTATTACTCTGTCTGTAGTGTTCTTCATTCCCCCACATCTGTCACTTCTATATTCTAGTTTGTCCCCTTGTCCTCATAACCATGGCTTTTCCAGCCCAGGTCACTAACATCTCTTGCTTGGACTCATCTGCCTGGGGCCTGCTCCCTGATCTCCAGGCTCCTGTCTGCCCCCGCCCTCCACCCCACCCAGGGATGCCTGCACTTGCTCATCTCCCCTCGGGGCCCATCCAACTCCATCGCTGCCTGGAGACTGCCCCCTGGGGCTTGGTCTGCCTGCCCCCGGCTGGATGTGCTGGGATAGCCTGCTTGCCCCATTAGGCCCCCCAAACCTCCAACTGACCACTGATGAGAGTTGGCATAGCAACATGCAGCTCCCACCCCGTCCAGGAGCTAACTCCAGGGCAGATCCCACCCTGGCTCCCAGAGCCCTCCACTCCAGTTGCCCCAGCGGTGATCTGCTGGACCACAGGTGCGTTGCTGGCCCCTGCCCATCCCTGTCCAGCTTCCGCACTCCTCTACTGGCATTTTCTGGAATAGCCTCCTGCAGAAACTACTTGCCCTGGAATCCCTGACCCGGGCCTGGCCCTGGGGAAACCAGCGGTGGCCCACATTGACCACGGCATTGCTTTGCTGAAAACTCCTGATTCCTTGTGGCTCTTGGGATAAACCCCTCATGTGAGCCGCAGGCTCTCAACCCCGCCTCCACCTCACTGAGCCCAGCCTCACTGGACTTGTTGTATCCTCCTTTGGTCACACCCTTCACACTCTGACCCTTTGATGATGTCTTCCTCCAGGAAGCCTTCCCCAACTGCCAGGTCTAGATCACAGCCCCCTTCCCCTGCTTCCGCAGGCCCTAGCATTTTCCCTCTCAGCACCATTTCTGTCTTATGTGTGGTTGAATCACTTAGTCCAGCATAATTGATTGGCATAATTTTTTTTTTTTTTGGTACCGGGGATTGAACTTAGGTACACTTGGCCACTGAGCCACATCCCCAGCCCCATTCTGTATTTTAATTAGAGACAGGGTCTCACTGAGTTGCTTAGAGCCTTGTCATCGCAGAGGCTGGCTTTGAACTCGTCATCCTCCTGCCTCAGCCTCCCAAGCCGCTGGGATTACAGGCGTGCACCACCGCACCCATCTGATTGGCATAAATTTGACGAATGAAAAATATTGGGTGGATAACAAATGAGTGGATGAACAACCCCACCACGGAATCTTCCAGCCTCTGCTTGGACCCTCCTAGAGAGAGCTCATTGCCTCCTAAGGTAGCAGGTTTGCATTTGGAAGGTTCTGGCCCCAAGACATCTCCAGCCCTGGAGGTGCTCCAGGGTTCTGCTGCCCCTGTCTCCAGGAGGGTGGGGCGGAAGGAGCAGCAGGCTGAGTTCAGTCCACGCAGTGGTCTCTGCTGGCTTTCCTCCTGTGAAGGAGCCCCAGAGGGGTGCACACCACATGGCTGGTGGGGCCCCCACCCCCTTCCCCATCACAGTAGAAATGAGAACTTCTCATGGAAGGAGATGGCTTCCCTTTGTGGCTCCTGACTTTTTCTCAATAGAATCTGTCATGGACGGGAGTCAGATCCAGCTGGGCTACCTCTTTCTCTGGGCAGAGCTGATGTCCACTTGGCCTCGCAGGTTCTGACCCCGGGGGGCAAGATCCACCCCTAGCTGTTGGTGGGCTCTCCCCTCTCTCCTGCACTGACTGATGAGGTCCTTCCATGGCCCAGCTGGCCACGGCACTGCCCAGGACGGTAGGCAAGGAGAGGGAGGGTCTGGTGTGGTTGAGACCAAGGTCGCAGGCAGGATTCTCCTGGCTGGTTGGGGTTAGGGTTAGCGGTATAGAGACCTCTAGCGACTCTCTTGAACTGCTGGCAACCCATCAAGCCGCTGCTCCAGACCCCAGGGCCCGGCTCTAAGTTGAGGGGGTTGGAAGAATGGTTTCCATGTGGCTTTCTAGTGGGAGGGCCTCAGCCCCTGTTCTTTAGCTGTCACATCCCGATACTCAGGAGCAGGGCCAGTGACAGCATCTGCACCATTTTCACTCTGGCATGGTGGGCACCAGGCCACCCTCCTGTGCTGCGAAGGCCCCAGGTCCTTTGGCCTTTCTTTTCCCAAAGGCCACACACTGGACCCCAGCCAGCCAGGACCAGGACCACCATGGTGGTTTTGTAAGCTAGAATCAGACTTGTTTGCCGTGGAGCCTCCACAGCACATCTGGACTCACAGTTCATCTCCACCACAGCCGGTTCCTTGTTTCGTCTTAAAAGGACAGTGACGTCATCTCGCTGGCAGGACACTGGATTTTCCCCTGGGAAACCCAACCTACTTGTGAGACTCAACAGTCGTGGAACGAGGTCGACCCGGGGAGGCACCTTGTCTCCTTCTCCTTGCTCCTCGAAGGAATCGGCACCACGGGGCACTGGGATCTCTGCCCGAGGTCCTGCCACCAGCAGGAGACAGAAATTCAGTGAGGACATCCTGGCAGCCCGTGTCCACGCTCCACCAGGAGATGGGAGTTCGGGGCTCCATGTGTTTTCATTTTGTGAAGCATTTTTCCAATTTGCAGGAATTGTGGGCGCCCTGGCTCCTCCCCGGCCCCTCCATTTCCTGTTGTTTCTCACAAACGGCAGAAGAGACAAACCAGCAGCGTCTCTTGAGCGTCGTCAGAGGGTTTTAAGCACCATTTAGGTCTTACCTCCTCTGGTCTTCCCAGCAGGGCTCTGCGGCAGGTACATATCCCTCCTTCCTAGAAAGGAAGTCGCCCAGGATTCTGAAGCTTCCCCTCACATCTTGGTGGTGAACCTTCCCACCAGTCCCGGGGGGAATCCAGAAGTTTCCTTACCACATTTTGCACTGCCTCCCCTAGGGCTCTCCTTTGTAGGTTCCATGACCTTTTTCAAACGATGCTGCATGGTGACTGCAGAGGAGCCACCTCTCGGGGAGCAAGGTCCCCATGCCACCTGCCACTTGCTTCTCTCAAAATGTAAAATATAGGGCTGGGGTTGTGGCTCAGCGGTAAAGCGCTCGCCTAGCACATGAGAGGCCCTGGGTTCGATCCCCAGCACCACATAAAAATAAATAAACAAAATAAAGGTATCGTGCCCAACTACAACTAAAATAAATAAATAAATATTTTTTAAAAGAAGCTTAAAAAAATGAGGATATAGCTCAGTTGGTAGAGTGTTTGTCTTGCATGTGTAAGGACCTGGGTTCAATCCCCAGCACCAAAGGAAAAAAAAATATCAAGTACGCATAACATTTACCCCAAGTGTGCAATTCAGAGCCTTAAATGGAATCACAATGCTGTAGCCCTCACCTCTATCTAGACCCCAAATTTTTCATCATCCTCAAAACAAAAAATGTGTACCCTTAAACTTCCCTCCAGCCCCTGGTGATCTATTCTATTTTCCATCTCTGTGAATTGCCAACCCTGGATACACCATATAATGCAGTATTTATCTTCCATGCCTGGCTTATTTCACTTAGCATAATGTTTCCAAGATCCCTCTGAGTGCATCAAAATTTCATGTGTTTTGGCTGAGTAATATTCCACTGTGTGTCTACCCCACATTTTGTCCATCCATTCACCCATGGTGGACACTGGGCTCGTTTCCCCCTGAGCTATGGTGGATAATGCTGTCATGAACATTGTTGGGCCAGTATCTGTTTCAATCCCTGCATTCAATTCTTTTACACATGTCTCTAGGGGTGAAATTGCTAGGCCATATGGCAGTTCTGTATTTAGAATTTTGAGAGGCCACCAAATTGTTCCCTGCCACTACCTTTTGAGCTAAGCTCTCCATGTCTGTCTGTGCCCGCCATCGCCCTGTCAGATCGGGACTTGAACACAGGTGCAGTCCTCTGGCACTCCTGCCAGGGCTACGGCGACTCTAGCCTTCCCAGCCACACCCCACCCCTCCCTTACACCCCGCCCTGCAGGAGGGAGGATGGAAAGCTGAGGCCTCAGGATTCACATAGTAGGTTCTCAATAAATGTTGCTAAATGAACGAGTGAATGTTGACAGGTATTTCCACCCCCACTCTGCACAGGACCGTGAGCTCACGGAGGGCAGGGACCATGGCCTGTTCACCTCAGTGTTCCCACAAAGCTGGTGTGAAAGGGAAATCCAAAGTGAATTAAGGTGACTGACAGCGGAGGAGAGAGTGACCAGGGTCGGGGGAGGTGCAGGTGCTGAGGAAAGTGCGAGGGGAAGGGACAGCAGAGGGAGGGGAGGAGGACAGGGGCGGGGACCGAGGGACACCGGAGCCCTGCTCCTGGTACAGGAAGCCAAGAAGAGCTGCCCTGGGCTGAGGGAACGCTCTGGGCTCCAGCCTCCTCACCTTAGGGGGCTTCCCTTTGCAGATGAGCAGCTGCCCTCCGCCACCCAGAAAGGCCAACTCTTCCCCCCTGTACCTGGAAACTGTCCCACAGCTTAGGGAGCTGGTGTTTTGGGAAGCAGGACTTGCTCTGAGGTCCCTGCCCCCAAGACTCATCCTCCGCGTCATCAAGGTGGGGAAGGGGCTTCCGGTGATGTTCTGTTTGTTTTTACCTTTATCTCCCATTGCTTAAGTGCCGGCCGTGGGACTGGACCTGAGTCAATATGCATTATCTCATCTGAGTTTCCCAAGAGCCCCATTTTACAGATGAGGAAACCGAGGCTCAGGTCTGATCACTTGCCCAAAGTCCCTCAGCTATTTAGTTGCTGAGAGAAGTGCTATGTGAAGCAGTGGTGTCTTGTGGCCAGTGGCACTGAGTAGGTAGGTCTGCAGCCTGCCCCAGTCCACAGTGCCCTTCAGTCTTCCCTTAGCAGGGAAGGGACTGAGGGATCCTAAATGACTCTCCTCCCCGTAGCCAGGGCAGGGGGCTGTTCCTCCCTTCCCTCCGCCCTTCCCTCCGCCTGGGTCCGTCTTGCACTGGGAGGTTCCTGGCCCCCCTGCTTCAAGCGTTGGGAAGTGACCCTCCCCACCCTGGGCAGCACACAGCTCTCCCGGGGCCAGAGCTGGGGCACCCTGTGAGCAGCCCCAGTTCCCGTGCCCTCTTCTGGGCCACAGGAGGTGGCCAGGTGGACCTGGGAATTCCAGAGAGCCTAAAGGAAGGCAGGGAACACTTACCGAGCCCCACGTCACCACCATTCTTGGCAGGCTGGCCCTCCTTCTCTGTCACTCTGACTGCTCGGTGACAGGAGAGTGTTCTTGTTGTGGTTCTTTTTAGATGCCCAGGGCAGTAGAGTTGCCTGGACATATTACACAGGCTCGGAGTAGAGCTCACTCCAACTAGGATCCCATTCAGGAGGGCATCTCGCTCCGGCCATGCAGACTGGACCAGAGGCCCCTCCCTTCCTTTCCCTCAGCCTCCCCTGCCCCAACCTGGCTGCTAAGAGCAGCCAGCGGTTAGAGGCCCCTGCGGAAGGTGTCCAGCGGGCTGGGTGCCCCTTCCCACTGCTGACAGAACAAGCTGCACAGAGGAGAGACGGGCCTGTGTGTAAGCCAGGCCGGCCGCCGGCACGCACATCTGCTTATGATTTGGAAAACCAAACCAAGGTTTGCAGAACCAACCACCAGTGCAGACGAGACGGCCAGGAACCACTCAGCTCTCTTAAGAACCCAAGAGGCTTCCAAGCCCCTTGCAGACCATTTTGACCATGCAAATTTGTTTATTAAACAAACCATGCAAATGGGTTGGTTCGTAGGCCAGGAGTCATCATGGGGCTCCTTATCTGAGCTCTAGGTAGGTGCTGCAGGGAGCCGACTGCGAGACAGTAGCCGATCCCCATCATCCTGTGTCAAGTATCTGAACATAACGTCAGGACTTGACTTGGACAGATTTAATTTTTTCCCCTTGGCACTGGGGACTGAAACCAGGGGCGCTTAACCACTGAGCCACATCCCCGGCCTTTTTTTGTATTTTAGTTAAAGACAGGGTCTCACTGAGTTGCTTAGGGCCTTGCTGAGTTGCCGAGGCTGGCTTTGAACTCGTGAACCTCCCGCCTCAGCCTCCCGAGCACTGGGATTACAGGCATGCCCCACCCCGCCCAGCTGCTTGCACAAACTTAGTGCCTTAGATTTTTCCTGCATTTCTTCCCTAGTCATGTCTCCCAACTAACCCTAAAAGCATTTGCCTGCTCTTTGTCTTTGTTGTACCAACATTGGGCAAAAAGATCCATTGGGAAGACCGGCCTTCGCAGGCCAGGTGTGTGCTGGGCGGTGCTTGCTGGGCGCCCTGAGGCAAGGGGCTTCCTCTTTGAGTCTCTGGTTCCTCATGCACAGCTTGGCCACAGGGACAGCAAAACAGGTGAGGGGCACAGAAGCACTCGTGGGGAGGAGGCCTGATTGGAGGCAATACCCAGGAAATGGCCTGTCACTGAGAGCTGAGAAATCCTGCCCTGCTCAGAGGAAGCAGCAGGAGGAGGCAGTATCCACTCCATGTTAGAGCTGAAGGAGCAGACGGGGAGGGGTGGAGAAGGTATCCAGTAAGGCTCTGTTCACCCAGGAAACACTGGGGACCCTACCGTGTGGGGTGTGTGGGGACACAAAGACGTACACCATTAGTACTCTGCTGCACCTGCCACCCCGCCAAAGACCCACTCCCGCTGGGACCGGCTCCCCTTCTCAGCAAACCTTCCTGGAAAGCTCTTCAGGGTGAGCAACCCTACGTGTCTCAGGCAAGGAGACGTAGGCCTAACTGGGCCGGCACTGATGGGCACCCAAGGACCAGGGACAAGGACCTGTTCTCCGTGCAGCAGGCAGAGTCATCTCCTGTGACTACAGTCCCCTGTCCAGGCTTCACAGCTGTCCTCACCCAGGGCTCCCAGGACCCCCCACACCCCAGGCTTCCCTTCCGAGGGGCTGGAGGTGGCCCACATTCTTCAGAGTCTTTCCAAAATTCTTGCAAAGAACTTGAGCTCAAAGAACAACGACGCAACCTCCCTGTGTGCAACACGAAGCCCCTCGAGTCCACTCCCATCTCACCAACCCAGGGAACAGCCACAGGCGGCGGGGACGCGATGACAGGTATGAGGAGGATTCTAAGTACGGAAGAGGCTACAAACCAGGAATTAGAGGAGATTTCTTTATCATAAGGGCATCTAAACTAAGTCTAGATCAAGAATTAGAGTTAGTGATGGAGCATTAAAAATATTCTTATCATTAGACTTAGGAGTAAGAACGATCATTATTTCATATTGTGCAGGAAGAACTAGCCTACATAATAAGAAAAATACTAAATATAAATAGCAGAAAAAAATTAAACAGCTGAGCATGGTGGCACATGCCTGGAATCCCAGCCTGTAGAGAGACTGAGGCAGGAGGATAAGTTGGAGGCCAGCCTCAGCAATTTAGTGAGACCCTGTTTCAAAATAAAAAACAGGGGCTGGGATGTAGCTCTGCTGGTAGATCGCTATGCTTGCCTCGCATGCATGAGGCTCTGGGTTCAATTCCCAGCACTACAAAGAAATTAAAAATAAAAAAATAAAAGGGCCTGGGGCTGTTGTTCAGTAGTAGAGTGCTTCTGCACCCAATCCCTAGTACCACTAAAACAAAAAGAAAAAGAAATAAAATAATTATTATTTCCAAATAGTACAAATATCTAGTTCCAAATTTCAAGAAAGATTTTTTTAAAAAAACCTGTTAAAGTTATTAAGCTTAGGAATATGGCCAAATTTAAAATGAATTTTTAAATTATCTATCTCAACAATAATGAGTTAGAAACTGTAATAGAAGAATTATAATCACAAAAATTCAATTTTAAAACCATAAAAAACTCCATGAGAAATAGGCATGACTTCTATAAGAAGGGTGTTAACTTTCACTAAAAGACACAAAAGAAACTTTAATAAGCACAGGTGGGAATGGCCACCTTCCTGGGAGACACGATATTGTGTCCATTTCCCTCGCTGAGCCAATAAATATTGAACTATTTAATGATACTAATTAACATACCAAGGGGATTTTAAAACAGAAGTCAGTTGTTTATTCTAAAATCGATTTGGAAATGACAGTACCTGAGAACAGCCCAGAAACACAGAAGGAAGGGAGGAGTGACAGGAAGGTGGGTGGGGAGGAGGCCATGAACCTGAGGACGCTGATGACCAGCGCAGGGTGGGCACGGCTCCTGGCCTCACAGACCCCGGGCAGCTCCCTTGCACACTAAGAGGGCGGCCTGCTAAAGGTTCCTGGGGCTCAGGGGCTCCCGCTCAGCTGTGGTGGACACAGGCGTACAATGTCATTGTCCCTCAGCTGGTTGTTCCCTTCTCGGGTTTGTTCTCACCCCACGGCTGTGTGACAGCTGCAGCCGTTTCTAGCCTCTCCCTTAAGTTCCCTAATAATTAGGACTCTCCTGGTCACTCACTGAAACACCCAGCATGAGCTCTGCCGGGGCCTCACAGTCGGCTGAGTCTCGTGCCCAGCCCTGGGGGGCAGCCCGCAGAAGGATGGGGTGCGCAGGCTGGCTCAGCCTGGGTCCTGCCCCTCCAGAGCACAGAGGGTCACAAGGTTACTGCAAGAATGATGAATGCCAGGGGCAGTGACAACCAGGCATCCATCCACACCACGAACCCATGGACCTGGGGGACCCCGACACAGGACAAAGGCTGTAGTTCAAGTAGCACAAGGTGGTGGTTACTCAATTAATAACGTGGGCTAATTGCAGATCCACTTGGAAAAAAAATTATATTTTCTATTTCATGTCATTCACAGGAATCTATAACACATACTATGAAAACATTCAAAGAAAACACAGAATATGGATAAGACACCTTGGGCAGGAAGACCTGCTTACATTGACATGAAATACAAAATGTATGAATTTGACTTTGTCATAACCTACAACCCACAACAACAGATTTTAAAAGTTGCAAGACAAGAGGTGAACTGGAGGGGAAAGCTTGCTACCTACCTACTACGCTATCTACGTACTGATCTATGAAACAGACCACACTAAAAATTAATGCCTAGGTGGACACAGTGATGCTCACCTATAATCCCAGGGATTCAGGAGGCTCGAGGCAGGAGAATTGCAAGTTCAAGGCCAGCCTTGGCAATTAGGGTCTTGTAACTTGGTGAAACTCTGTCTCACTGGGGATGTGGCTCAGTGGTAAATCACCCTGGGTTCAATCTCTAGTACCAAAAAAAAAAGGAAGAAGCCTTATCAAAGGGAGAATCGGGGAATAAAGTTGAACAAATTATGTCTGAACATATCACAATTCACTCTAGTTTTATAAATTACTGTAATGCACTAATAAAAAATAAATAGATAGAAGGCAAATAAATAGGGTACAGGGACTGCTGGAGGGAGGAGGTGAGAGAAGGGACAGTACTGGGGACGGGAATGCAAAAACTACTTTCTATGCATTCATGAATATGCCAGAATGAACCCCACCCACCACTATATATAACACAGTGTCCTAAAAATACTTAAAAAATGTATAGCCATTATATTGTAAAAACTCAGTGGGAATGGGAAAATCCATAAGAATCACATTCAAATGGCTGATAAATACATAAGAAAATAGTCCAAGCTCTTAGTAATCTGGGAAAGTCATACTTAGATAAAAATAAAAATTTTTTTTTTCCTTATCAGACTGGCAAAAATTTAGAAGACTAGTGTTTTAGTCAGGATTTTTTGCTGCTGTGACTAAAAGGACCTGAGCAGAACAATTTTAAAGGAGGAAAAGTTTATTTAGGGGTTCACAATTTCAGAGGTCTCAGTCCCTAGACAGCCGGGTCCTTTCCTCGGGGCTGGAAGTGAGGCTGATCATCATGGTGGAAGAGTGTGGCAGAGGGAAGCAGCTCACATGGCGATCAGAGGGCAGAGAGAGAGGGAGGGAGAAAGGGAGGAGGGAGAGGAAAGAGAGAGGGAGGGAGGAGGAGAGAGGGAGGGAGAAAGGGAAGAAGGGAAGGAGAGGGAGGGAGATACTAGTGGATATATTTGTATCCACTCTCCAGAGACAAATATATCCCCCAAAGCCACGCCCCATGCCCACCTCCCCCAGCCACACCCCCTGCCTTCAATGACCCCTCAGTCAATCCCCATCAGGGATTAATTCACTGACTGGGTCAAGACTCTCACCACCCAGACATTCCTCCTCTGAACCTTCTTGCATTGTCTCATACTTGAGCTTTTGGGGGACACCTCACCTCCAAACAATAACAAGTGACCTCAGAGGAGCTGGGAATAGGGAAGGGGGGTTTCATGAGCTGCTGGTCTCTAACTTGGCCGACACCACGCTGAGTTAAAGGAAGCGAGCTCGTGGCTTCGAGAGCACACACGGCCCTGGACCCCTCCTTGGAAACGTGGGCATGTGGGACAAAGAACCAATGAGAGGAGGTGCCAAGGCACGTCACAGACACTCTATCAGTGTGACTCATGGGAAACAGGCATGTGGGGTGGGAGGGAACCTCTTGAAGGCACACAGGGGTTGAAGAGCACTGTGTCTGAGAACCGCCAGAACTTGCCAGACTATCCCCAAAATGTTTCCTCTTGGGCCTCTCCCCCAATTACCCCAGCTCCTGCATTTCCTAGAGGGTTTGACAGTCTCTCCCCCATCACTGGAAATGGCAGAGAGGCTCCCCACACCCGCAGTTGGCTCCAGCAGCCGCCCCTGACTTGAGCAAGGGCTGGGAACCAGAACTCTAGCTGCACAACGGGATGAGTTACTCGGGTCTCATCGCAGATTGAACAAGAGGAGGACTGGGAAAGAAGTCCAATATAGAGCTGGACACACGCGTGCTTAACAAAGAACTTCACGAAATAAGCCAATTGTTGATCCAGAAATGGGTCAGCTCCAGGGTGGACTGAGGCCACGGGAATGGAGAGGGTGGGCTGGAAGGGAGCACGTGTGTCTGATGGTGTTTGTCTGTTTAGTTGCAAATGAACACAATCAATACCTTTATTTATTTTGTATGTGGTGCTGAGGATCAAACCCAGGGCCTCACACATGTGAGGCGAGTGCTCTAACACTGAGCCACAGCCTCAAGACCCTGGTGATGTTTTAAAGCTAAAAACAAATACAACAAACAGAATAAAGTGTCGCCATCCTAACAAATCAATAAGATAAAGGGAAAAAATAGCAAAGGATGCAGATGACTCAAGAAAGAGAAAATATAAATGACTAATAAACATAAAACAACTGTGGACCTCACCACAGCATCCGTTACAAAAATACCAATTCAGCCCAGCGCAGTGGCGCACGCCTGCCATCCCAGCAGCTGGGGAGGCTGAGGCAGGAGAATCGCAAGTTCAAAGCCAGCCTGGGCAACTTAGTGAGGCCCTAAGCAATTCATTGAGACCCTGTCTCTAAATAAAATACAAAATAGGGCCGGAGATGGGGCTCAGCAGTTGCCTGCCCCCCAAGTTCAATCCCTGGTACCAAAAAAAAAAAAGATTTGTGCATTGTTGGTAGCTACATTTTATCTCAGAAGTAAAAAGTCTAAATGACCACAAAGTAAATGAAATGCCCTAGAATAAAGGGATTAATTTATCAAAGTTATTAATTATCCACACAATCAAATGTTATGTAACCACGAAAATGTTTCAAAGGCAATTGGGCACATGCCTCTAATCCCAGTGGCTCAGGGGGCTGAGGACGGAGAATCTCAAGTTGGAGGCCAGCATCAGAAATTCAGTGAGATCCTGTCTCAAAATGAAAAATAAAAGGGCTGGGGCTGGGGCTCAGTGGTAGAGCACTTGCCTTGCAGGTGTGAGGCACTGGGTTCGATCCTCAGCACCACAGAAAAACAAATAAATAAAGATACTGTACCAACTACAACTAAAAAATGAATAAAAAATAAAATAAAAGGGCTGGGTATGTATCTCAGTGGTAAAATGCCCGTTTTCAATCCCTAGTACCAAAAAATAAATAAATAAAACCAGAGAGTAGGGCATAGGAATGGCAACAGAGAATGAAGAGGAAGTGGAGGCTAAAGTCCATCTTCCTTTTTTTATATTTATCTATTTTTTAGTTGTTGATAGACTTTGATTTTATTTTTTATTTATTCATATGTGGTGCTGAGGATCGAACCCAGTGCCTCACATATACTAGGCAAGCACTCTACCAGTGAGCCCCAGCCCCAGCCCCCACCTTCCTTTAAAGGCCTTAAAGTAAACTTTGTTGCATACGTACTCCCTAGATATGGTAGTTCTTCACACTTTAGTGAGAATTAGCTTGTCATGTCACTTTATGGAAGCGTGACAGCCTGAGGTGTCCAGTGTGAGATGGGAAGGAATGATGAGGGATTGGAAGGAGGGAGAAGGATACCTTAAAAGCCACCTTCTCTAAGATCAGGAGTGCTAATGGCAGTCTCTGCACTCAACTCTGTGCAGCCAGCCTCCCTCTGAAGAGGCAGGTCCCCAACTTGTGTCTCCTCTACAATATCTGTTTCACACTAAAGATAAACCAGCAGCTGGGCCCACTTCACATTTAAGCTGTTTTTAATGCCAAAAAGCTCTGTACAAAAAAAAATAAAATAAAATCACAAATGATTCCTCACAACACCCCTGTGAGGTAGGTAGGCAAGTATTATTCTCCCATTTTACAGATGGGGAAACTGAGGCAGAGAGGTGAAGTGATCGGCCAGTGGTCCCAGCACAGCTGAAAGTCAGGGTCAACCATGAGAACACAGAGATCCCTCCCAGTGTAGCCCCAGTCTCTGACTCCTCAGCTAGACCTTGTCTGCAAAGAAATTAAAATTTTTGAGTACATGCAAAATTATAAAACAATCTGAAAAGGTAGTGAGCAGACATACAGTAGTTTTGCAAAAATAATTCAGCTAAGAGGGTCCCTACTTCCCAACACTGGGCACAAGTAGACAGCTTTGGCCTCCTCTCTCCCTTTCAGATATGGCAGCCAACGAGAAGGGCACCTCCTAATTTTCTGCAGATGGGCATGAGCTCCCCAGAGAGGCCTCCCTGGCCCCATGGCCAGGCGGGAGGACAGGCTACTCACTGCCCAGGGCCTGGGTTTCAGCAAACACCAGCCTCCAAACAGAGGAGAGGCAATCTCAACCCACACGGCCCTTTCTGTCACTTCTCCGTGCCGCCTTCAACTGGGCGAGGTAGCTCCAGTGACCTGCCTCAGCGGTGTCTGGCCCTTCCTGCGGCTGGGAAGACAGCTCAAGGATCCTCTGTGAGGACGGGCTGGAATCAGGTGACCCTCCTGCATCCTTGGCCCAGTCCCACATTCCACGGTTCACAAGGGCCACCCCGGAGCCTGTTGTGGATCTGAAGTCCTTGGGGCTCCCAGCAGCAGGTGGGGCCATCTTGCATGGGTGGGACAGGAAGGAGGAGCAGAGGGGCCACAGCCCCAGGCTCTGGCTCTTCCGCACCTGCAGCCCAGGCTGCTGGGCAAACGGAGCAGAACTTCCGGCTGTGCTGGAGACTTCTTCCTCTCCTAAGAGGGATTTCAAGCTGGTTGGGGACCTCTGCCATCCTGCCAGCCCCAGGGGAGTGGGAAGGAGGGAAAGGCCCCGGCAGCCCAGCGCCATGCCGTTGTCCTCCCAGTGCCCAGGCTGGGGACAGGCAGGAGACACAAGAAAACTGATCAATCACCCAGAGCACTGTCCCCTCACCTCGGGCAGCCAGGGACCCACAGCCAGGGCTCAGGCGGCAAAGGGGAGGGTGAAGGGAGCAAGAAAGGAAGGAACCAGCCCCGCAGGGCTCAGAGCCACTGAGAGGGACTGGAGAGGACGGAAGGTGGCGGTTAGCTGTGGGCACCAGAGGGGGGCGCTCCTCGGAAGCCGAGTGCCAGCCAGCCTGCAAGGTGTCCACCCTGTAGTTCCCTGGAGGCTCCTCCACGTGCTCTCGGTTACCAGGAGCGGCTGTGCCGTCTGCATGTCCCACACGAAGCTCTCTCCCAAAAGGCTCCCGCCCGGGCTCTCCAGGCAGCCCCAGGGCCAGTCCTGGCCAGAGACACAGGGTCCCCCCAGCCCTGCAGGAGAGGCAGGGAAGCCCCTACAGGAAGTCCCCAGCAGCAGAGGGCTCAGGACCGAGGTTCTGCTCCTGCCACCGGTGTCGCAGCCTTGAGAAGGGCTGGTCCTCCAGGCTCTCCAGCTCAGGGAAGCCCAGCCGGTCCAGGATCTCATAGACGCCGGCCTTCGATGCCACCTGGGGAGGGGCGAGTAGGGCAGTGTGTCACGCCCTCCTCCCCTCACTGGGCCCCGCGGGTCTGTGCACCCCTCTGCTCACTTCCCTGAGCCTTGGCTTCCTCCAATCAGGTCAGTGGCCTCTACTCGGGAGGGCACGGGAGGGCAGAGAGCTGCCCGGGTGGACCTCTGGGCACCCCAGTTGGGCCCAGGGAGAGGCTGGAGAAGGCAGAGGAACCCCGGGGCTGCATGTCGGGCTCCAGGCCTCTGCACCCACAGCTCCCTGGACACTCAGCATGCGGCCCCACTACCCAACACCAGCACCCAACAGCCTTCCCCTCCTCTCTCCCACCACCCTGGGGACTTAGAGTAAGTGGAATGCGTCCTTCTTTCCTCTCCCTGGGCAATGCTCACCCCCAGGCACCCTCCCAGGAGAGAGGGGCTGAGGGGTCCTGGGGCTGGAGCCTCGGTCCTGCCCAGACCAGCAGCTCTCCCTCCTCAGCATCCCCTCCCCCACACCCAGGCTCAGCTGGGAGGGGCTCGAGCTTCCTCCCAGCTCCTGAGTCCCGATACCTTCTCCCAAGCAAAGCCCAAGACAGAAACCTCCTTGTCCCCACCCCCACGCTTCCACCCACCTCAGGGGCTGCAAGAGGAAGCTGGGCCCAGGCACGTCCACAGGGTGGCCCTGGTGTCCCCCCAGCTCTTGCTGACCCAACACCCACCCAAGGGCAGGAGGGCTCATTTCCTGTGCTTCCCCACCGCCATGTCCCAAGGACCACCCAAAGGCCTGTCCTCAGCAGTCCCCCTGACTGCCATATGAGGCTGCAGGGTCTCCCTGCCTCTGCTCCCCCACAGCTCTGAACCTACCAGCACCCCTGCCTGAACCCCCACACCTTCCTACCCACTCTGGCTGGATGGCCAGCAACTCCAGTCCTGAGTCCAAATTAGAGTCACCAGGCCTCTCTGGTGAGGTCTGGTGGCCTGGCTTCCTAGCAGAGGGTAAATGTAGGCTGCTCTGCTGAGGGGGAAGGAGTCCATCTCCTGACCTGGGGGTGCCAAGGCGTGAACATCGTCCTAACGATGACCCTAAACAAAACTCCTCTGTGCTCCGTCTCCTCCTGAGCACACGTGGTGGGCTTGGGTCTGGCGGATGGCACTCAGTGTACCCAACGCCACCTTCTGAGTGGATGCCAACCACTAAGGTTATTCCCACTTTAGTGTTGGGATGGCAGGCTTGGAGAAGGGACCAATTTGTCCAAGGTCACAGCAGGAAGGAGGTGGGGGCAGGGACACCACAGCCCCACCCTTCACCCTGCAGGGACCAAGCGAGGGCTGAAATGATGATGGGCAATAATGATGTGCCCAAGGCCCTGAGCCAGCCAGCCACGGGCCACCCGGAGCAGGCTCCCAGCCCAGCAGGCGGCCACCGCTGCCTCCCATGGGACCTAACTCACCCCGCAAGTGCAGAAGACCCAGGGTAGGACAGATGACACAGTGCCCTCTCCCCGGGGTAGCCTGCCACCAGGTCCCCACCGGCAGCACACAGGAACAGGAGGACCAGCCTCTCACCTCCCGCATCCACGTGCTGAAGGGCCTCTGCCAGGAGCCAGCCTTCTCCAGGTGGAGGTAGGCGTTGAAGAGGATCAGGTAGACGTAGCGCTCCAGGTACTGCGCACTGCGCAGCCGCAGCCTCCGCGCCTCCTGCTCCTCCTTGGCGGCCTTTGCCTGGAGGAGAGGGCAGGCCGGAATCAGCATGGGCCCCACTGCCCCCCACAAACACGCACGCCCCATGCCCTGAGGCCCGGGCAGCTGGCCTTGCACCCAGCCCTCTCACCCCCCACAGGCTCCACCAGGCCTGCCACAGGTCTCTGATCCGGGAGAGGATGTGGCACAGCAGTTGTCCCTCTACATAAGCCTCAGGGGCCAGAGGGGTGGGGTCTCCCAACAGCTGGGCCACAGCTGGAAGTGCTTCCACTAGAATCAGAGCTGGAGTGGGCCTGCCCAGGGCCTGGGGACCAGCCCAAAGCTCCCAGGGTCCTGTGAGGCAGAGGGAGTGGCCAAGCTGGCTCCTGACCCCACAGGAGGCGCTCAGGGACCCTGGGGATGGAGGCATGGGGGAGGGCAGGGTATGCCAGGAGGAGCGAGGGGACAGGGCCACAAACTGGGCTCTGGCCCCAGTCCTGCCATTTAGGCCTCAGCTCCTGAGATTCCAGGGGAGGGTTTCTCAGTAAGGGGAGGAGCGACAAAGCACCTGTAGCCCACAGAGAGCCACCCGGACCCCTCCCCTGGGGACGCAGGACAGGCAGCAGGCCCTGCCCTCCCCCAGAGGCTCCTGGTCTGGTGGAGGAGGTGGGAGATGATGGCAGAGCAACCACAGCCCCTGAACTACGGGACAAAGGGTGTCGAAGGGGAGGTGGCACCCAGGTGGGTCAGGAAGGACAGCGGGCACATGGAGGCAGGAAGAGGACCCAGAATGTGTACCCACAGGGTGGACAGAGGAGGAGTGGTGGGGGAGAGGTGGGATGGGGAGGGCAAGGCCCAGACAGGAGTGAGGGAGCCAATCCAAGACTGGACCCAGCACACAGGGGGCTGGAGCTGAGTCAGGAGAAGTGGCACGCCTGTCATCCCAGCAGCTCAGGAGGCTGAGGCAGGAGGATCGAGAGTTCAGAGCCAGCCTCAGCAACAGCGAGGCCCGAAGCAACTCTGCGAGACCCTGTCTTTAAATCAAATATGAAAAAGGGCTGGGGATGTGGCTCCGCTGCTGAGCGCACCTGGGTTCAACCTCAGGTGGGCCGGAGGTGACTCCGGGGTTGGGAACGACCCCAAGGCTCCCTGAAGGACAGTGGCCGCAGCAGAAGGGACACGTGCCTGCTGTTCTAAGGATGGACTGAGCCTGTGCTCGAGAGTCCATTTTGCATAGAAATCAGGCAATAGACCAAAAAAGGAAAAAAACAATGTTGTTTTCCCTAAACGCAAACCACAGCCACCACAGGACCACCGCCCCCCTCCAACGCGGCTACGTCACAGCACAGTGAAGAGGTGAGCACACCCCACCTCGGGCTGCCTCTACCCTTCCCCAGACGCCACCCCAGGCCTGGGGCCCACCTAGAAGCCCTTTCTTAGAAAGGGGAGGAAGCCACCCACAGCTCCACTGGGCAAGAGCCACTTCAAACCATTTTTGATTAAAAAGCCCAGAAGAAATGTCCTGTGGGCACAAAAAGCTCTAGGTCTCGGCTGGCGGTGGACACAGCCTGCGCCCTCTGTGGCCTGCTCCCACGGGGACAGAGGCCTGCCTGTGCCAGGACTGGGCCTGAGGAGGATTCGGGTGGAGGCGACAGGGGCTCCTTCCGGGTCCTACGGCAAGGGTAGAATTATCCTAAATCCAGAGCTCTGCGCAGAGAGGGTGCCGGACACCCAGGGAGTGAGGGAGTGCTGTGGGCGCATCCTGTGCAGTCACAGGGCTGTGATTTGGACTGTGACCGTCTTCCTATCAGAGCCTTGGTCTCCTTAGAACCACCCACGCTCATGCTGCCTGGGCAGAAGTGGCGACCACCTCCTGGGGATCAAAATAGCACGGCTGTTTTAAGAGTTTTCCAGTTTTCCAGGCTGTCATTAGCTGCACTGCAGCGGGACAAGCTTCCTCGTCTGCTGAGACGGAGCCTAAAATAGAACAGGGTCACCAGGGGCAGCCAGGACTCTGAGCACTTGAAGCCCCTCACCCCTCGGGTCTGCCTGGCCTGAGGCAGCCCAGCACTGCCAAGGTGGCCCTCTTGACGCTCTGCTCTTTGCTGGGCCACCAGGAAGAGGCCCACTGGGCAGGGCTGAGAGCCCCCAGGTTGACAGGCTGAGCGTGTCACACCCAAATTGAACGATCGGACCCTGACATTCTCTCAGAGCAATCCCATGCAGGAGGTGGGCCTTCCCGTTTTGCAGCTGGGGCTCAGCAAAGTTAAGAAACTGCCCAAAGTCCCAGAGTTCTGCGCTGCAGGGCATGAACAACACCCAAGTTCTTCCTCTGGCCTCTTTACCAGGGCCAAGCCAGCCCCTCTTGCCTACACCCTCTGGGCCTTCTCCCACTCTGTTCCTCCTCCCTGGAATGTCCTTCCTCTGCCTGGCCCTGCCATGTGCAGCTTGTCCCTCCGGGCCTGGGGCAGGGCCCCTGAAGCCTGTTCTGAGTCCTCCACCCTGACCCTCCACGGCCCCTCGCTCTCAGCCTGAACCTTTTCACTTTCATTCCACAGTGAGGACCGCGTACCAAGGCAGGCTCTGCCTCCCCAACCACAAACCCAGCGGACAGGCGCTGGATTATAACCACTGCCCCCTCCAGGGCCAATCTGCAGCAGGCGCTCAGGTGGTCAGTGACACCCCTCCCGAGGTCATCTCCTATCCACAGCACCCAGTAGCACCCAGAATTGGGATCCTAGGCAGATGCTGGGACCCCCAGTTACAGCTCCACGCAGCCACCTGGGAAGCACCTCTGTGGATATCGGTCAGGCCCCAAGAGACCCCCACGCACTCCCCAGATCTGCCACATCCACAATTTGCCCATCTTAGTGGCAACGATGACCTCTCAGCAGCTGGGGTTGAGTCGAGACCCCTCCTTCCCATCTCCCCCAGCCCCACATCCACAGTCAGGGAAGCCCACCGGCTCCACTTTGAGAAGTTCCCAAGGCAGCCTGCCTCTCGCTGTCCTGGTCCATGTCGGCCCCCGCCTGGCCACCCTGTACCGACTCTACTCCGTTGTCTATTCTCAACACGCTGAGCGAGCATCTCTGCTCCAAACCCCACAAAGGCTCTCCTCTGGTTCCCCCTGTGCTGGAAGCTGGAAGCCCACACAAGGTCTGCCTTCTGGCCCTGAACCCTCTGACCTCCTCCCCTGCCCTCCGGCTCCCTCGCTCTGCCCCTTAAAATCACCAGGCTGCTCCTGCCTCAGGTCCTCTGCACATGCTCTATCCTCTCCCTGGAATGCTCTTCCCTCAGATGGTGGCATGGCTGCACCCTCACCTCCTCCCAGTCTGTCCAAATGCCACTGTGGTTGAGCCCTGTCTGCCCACCCTACACAAAACTGCAATCCCCTTATCCCACCCCTCCCCCTCTCCTCACTGCTTCAGCTCCCGCTGTCCACCATGCCACAAGTCTCCCTCCTTGGAGCACAGACTCCCCAAGGGAGAGACTGTCTTCTGACTGTGTGGCATTCCAGCACCCAGCAGTACTGACACTTGGAAGGTATGTGCTAAATGCTCAGTCGATGGCCAACTAGGGCTGGGTCTCGTGTCTCCGAGAATCCCAGCCTCGCAGGGTGCTCAGCACGGCCCACACCACCCCTCTGCTTTCCAGAACAGGCGGAGGTCAGGGGGTGCAGCCCTGCCATGGCCACCTGGAGAGCCGGCAGCAGAGCCCACGCAGGAGCCACAGCCTCCTGCCCACGCTGGCCTGGCCAGAGGCGGGCCAAGCTCAGGCTCGAGGAAGCAGGAAGGCCAGCCAGCGAGGCCAGGCCCAGGTCCGTGTCGACAGCCAGATTCTCCCTTCCCCACCCCGGAGCTCCCCCGTCCCCCACTTCACCTCCTGAGTGGGAGGACACATGAGCTGGTGGCCTCTGCTCCCAGCCCTCAGAAATGGCCAGGGCTGCAGGGCAGGTCCCCACCCATCCCCCAGGACAAGGCCAGCCTCTCCTCGGCGGGCGAGCCCCCCCACTCCATCAGCCCAGTCTCTGGGGCTTCCTCTGGCACCGGGGCCTGAAGCACAGGAGCTTTCTGTACCCGGGCCCTGGGGGGAGAACGTGGCCTCAGCCCATGTGGGCATGGTTTTCCAAAGACACCATATTCTATTTCTTACGGACAGTGAAGTCACCGATCTGGTGCCAGGCCTCTCCGCCTGCTGTCCCCAGAGCACCCCCGGCCAGGCACAGGGCTCCACCCAACAAGTGACACCCCCTCCCCGTGCATGACCCCCCAGTGAGCCTGGGGTCGGGCACCCTGCCCACACGCCCTTACCCACTCCCACTTCACACAGCGTCAGGGCTGGTCCTCGCCACCGCTCTTCACGGTGAAAGAGCAGGGCTAACGACCCCAGGTGACAGAGGGGAAACCAGGACCAGAGGCCAAAGCAACATGCCAAGGCTACTCAGGGAGTCACCGGCAGAGCTGGGCCCGGAACCCAGGTTTCCAACCACCCCCAGGGCACTTCTCATCCCTGGAGAAGAACCCCGTCTTGGACGACCAACAGCAGGGACCAAGAAGGCACCAGGCAGCCCAGGTCTCCTTCCACCCGCTCCCTGCAGATACCTCTGGAGCCCCGGCTGGCGCCAGGATGGTCCTGGAACCAGGCTAGGGGAGGCTGCCTCTGCAGCAGAAGGGACAGCAAGTGCAGAGAAGGGTCTTCCTGGGTGGGGTTTGGACCCGGGGCCCCAGGGGATGCTGGAGTGGACTCTAGACCCCTCCAATCCCCAGCAGGAAGGGACGCTCCCGCTCAGCCCAAGACGGGAAGGCAGGGAAGGCAGGGAAGCCAGAGGGCTCGCAGCCCACGCCCTGCACACGCGTGCAGGAGCACACACGTGCGTACACACCCGCGCGCGCACACACACACACACACACACGAGCGCGCCCACAGATTCTGTTCCAGCGGCTGCCCTGACCCACTGGCTCTGTCCTGGGCCGAGTGGGCAAGCCCAGGAAGCAGCCTTTCTTCTGTCACGTTTGGTGGGACCCTCACAGCACTCCAGGGCTCCTCTAGTTGCCCAGGACGGGCCCTGGAGACGTTACCTTTTGGAAAGGTGTCTCCGGGGAACAACTTTGGCCACTCCAGGGTCTTTTGTTGTTGTTGTTGATAGACTTTTATTTTATTTCTTTATAACTCCAAGGTCTTAGAGAGGCTGACAAAGACCTCCACACAGAGCCCATCTTGCTTATTTTTGGGGGGTGGGGGAGATGCCAGGGATTGAACTCGGAGGCACTCGACCACTGAGCCACATCCCCAGCCCTATTTTGCATTTTATTTAGACACAGGGTCTCACTGAGCTGCTTAGTGCCTTGCCATTGCTGAGGCTGGCTTTGACCTCGCAATCGTCCTGCCTCCGCCTCCTGAGCAGCTGGATCACAGAGTGCACCCCGGCGCCCGGCTTGCTCATCTCCTTCCAGACCTTAGTCCTGTGGCACTGGGCCGACTCACTGACCCCCAGCAGCTCCTCCGCGTGCAGACCCCACACCAACCCTGTGGCGCACCGGGAGCAGCCGGGGGCTTCCCCGCTAACCCTTCCTCTTTATGCTACCACAGAATGGCCCCTGGCTACAGCAGTGCAGAGAAAGGACAGGCCAAAGTGTTGGCAGAGGGGCTCCGGTCCTGCCGCCAGCCAGTCCCAAAATGTGCTCAGCCCTCCATTTCTGCCCCAGTGAACTGGCCTAATGAACCCACCCCATCTCACCAGCAGCCTGAGGCCCAGCAGGAACAAAAGGTGGGCCTCAGAAAACTGCTCCCAGTCACACAGGACAGCTTCACAGACTGCCTCTCGGGCTGAGGGGCGGGTTCTGAGGCAGGGGGCTCACCGGGCAGGCGCAAGGGCCAGGGACCTTCCACCCCTGCCCTGCAAAAACAACTCCCCCCCCCAGAACCTACATCTGAGACCAAAGGACGTGCCACGCCCCCTCCGTGGCTCGTCCTCCGTGGCTGCCTTCACCTCAGCTCTTCCTCAAACTCCTCTGGAGGAAACAGGGGACTCAGAAAGCTGCTTCAAACACAGAACACCAAGAGTTCACGCCCCGGCCCACACAAGGAAAGTGAGGCGGGCATCACTGATCCCAGCAGGGCTTCCTCCAAGGGCCGTGACCTTGGTTTATGTCACAAATGTCTCCCCTTTCCAGGTCCAACAGGAAACGACTGATCCACCAGACTGTGTCACCCTGTGGGCCTGTGGCCGTCTTGGCATCCCCTCAGCCTGGGCCCTCCGTCCCTATCTCACCAAATGGCTTAGTCCAAAGGGTTTTCTTTCTCTCTTTTTTCCATTTGAGGCAGTTCTTAAAATTCCCTGAGAACAGCGCAATGGCATGTGCTTGTAAGCCTGGCAACTCGGGAGGCTGAGGCAGGAGGACCACAAGTTTGAGGCCAGCCTGAGCACCTTAGAGAGGCCCTATCTCAAAAGGAAAAATAATAATAAAAAGGGCTCGGTGGTAGAGTGGCCCTGGGTTCCATCCCCAGGGCTGCCACACACACACACACACACACACACACACACACACACACATTCCCTGAACATTCTGGCCCCTCACACAGCTAGGGTGACCAGGCTTGGCCATCGCCATGAACAGTGAAGAGGGCATCACTGTTGGCTGCAGCCCCCAAAGCCACGCAAGCCTGAGTCAGGCTAAAAGAGGGATGGAGACTGTCATCCCAGGGCGGCTCCATCCCAGTGAAGACTGTCTGCGGGTACAGCCTACCACCTCCATGCCAGCCCTGTCCTGCAGCCTCTGCTCTGCAGCCTGAGAAGAGCCAGGACCATGGCGTCCCCCCCTGACAAGCTAGGGGAGGGTAGGAAGAGGTGAAGCTGGCTTCCCGGGGGCAGGGTGGCACAGAGAGGGCTGCATCCGGGAACTGGGTCTGGGTCTCACCTTCTCCCTGCCACCCCCAGCTGTGTTCCTGGGCACACTTGGCCTAAGGACGGAGACCTCTCTCCCCCATAAATGCAAGACCAGAGCTAAGTGGGAGCCTGCCTGTCGTCAGACACCAGTGCAGAGTGAGGACCCGGCTGTGAGCACCTGGGGCTGGTGCTGAGCTGCTGGGAGACGTCGGGCCCCTGGCCTCCAGCACTGGTCTGCAGCCGCCCCTGGCTCCCCCTTCCCTCACCATCCAACGTCTTTCCCTGTTTTAGTTAGGCAAGTGCCTCCCAAACTGACCTGTCCTCTGAAGACGGGGAAATCCAGGGGAAAAGCAACCACCTGCCTTTCTGACCCAGAAAGGGTGGTCTCTCAGGAACTGTCAGTTAATTGCCACAGTTAATTAAAGAAGAAACGAGGAATGAGCAGATCACCATTCTGCAAATTCTGAATGGCCATCCCCCCACTTTTTTTAAAGCAGTACTAGAAATTGAACCTAAGGAGACTTTACCACTGAACTGCAATCCCAGCCCTTTTCTGGTCCCGTTAAGTTGCCCAGGCTGACCTCAAACTGAGATCCTCCTGCCTCAGCCTCCCAAGCCACTGGGATCATAGGCTGCACCACCACACCGGGTCCTGCAAATTCCAAATGAAAGAAGAAATTCAAGTGACATACACCGAGAACACCAGTCACAACAAGAGCAAGGGCAGGGCCTCCAGGCCCTGGCGCCACCTGTAACTCTTCCAACTATTCCAGACAAAGATGGAGCAGGAACTGGTACAAGCCTGTGACTCCAGAAGTCTACAGGAGAGAGGGGCTGAGCTAAACCCAGGATGCCACTGGCAAGGTCAGCCTTGGGAAGCCTGGTGGGATGACCAGCTGCTCCCAACAAATGTGATCCACGGAGAGAGGGAAGAGAAGAGCTTTTGAGATGAAAAGGGCCTTGGGCGGGGGAGGGGCTGAGTGGTAGAGTCCTTCCCCTATTTAGAAGCCCCGGGTTCCCTCCCACCCCCTAATAAGTAGGCAAATCCACGAGCCTTAAGGGCCAACCGACCATATATAACAGGTGGCTCTCGTGTGGACCTGCTCCCAGGACAGACTCAATGAGACCAGTGAGCAAATCTCAACACTGACTCAACATCTGATGATAAGAAACTGCTAATTGTTTTAGGGGAGACACTGGTGTCCTGATTATCCTTTTTCAAAAGATCACCTTCTCTCTCTCTTTATTTTTTTTTCTTTTTTGGTACCAGGCATTGAACCCAGGGGCACTTAACCACTGAGATACACTCCCATTCCCTAGCCCCTCTTTATATTTTATTTAGATACAGGGTCTCACTAAGTTGCTTAAGGCCTTGCTAAGTTGCTGAGTGCCGGGTTTCTGTTCTCGAGACCAAAAGGCTCAGGGGTCACTCCAGGTAAACTGGGCTAACTGGGCTGCGCAAAATGACCACATAAGAGACACAAGTACCTTTTTCTCTGGGGTAGCTGTGACGGCTCCTCTGACCTTAAGGGTCCGCAGGAAGAAAGAGAGGGAGAGCATGTGCTGACCCCTTTTATTGAGGAGAAGCCATTCAAATGAGGCACGGGGTCAGGTTTCAGGGGGCTGAGTCTATCTTCATGATGTCCACTGTCAGCAGGTTGACTGACACCTGGGTAGGCCACAGTAAAAGAAGGGGACACACACAAGGCACTTCCATGGAAGATTCTATCCTAAACAGGGCAAGGGGTTATATTACAAAGGAACAGGTGAGCACAGCTTCACCCATGGGACTGTAGGAAGACAGTCACTCGAACCCTAGAAGAGCGGGACAGTCTAGCAGCATGGATGCCTGACGCCACATCGCCCAGCAGGGGAGTTAACTCAATCACGTGCAGAGGCTGGTTTTCCATACTGAGGCTGGCTTTGAACTCTGGGTCCTCCTGCCTTAGCCTCCGGAGCCACTAGGATTACAGACATGTGCCACCACACCCAGCAAGATCACCTCTTTAGGGGCACGTGCTGAAATATTTACAGAGGAAATGCTATGCAGGCAGGCACTTGCTTCATAGTGACCCATGCTGAAGAGGAGGTGATGGGGACCTCCCACAGCCAGGAGGTGGCATACCAGGGCCCCTGGGGCTTTCCACTTTGAAGTTTTCTGTTTGAAAATTTCCAAAATAACTTTTTAAAAATAAAATAAGTTCCTACCTTTCAAGGTAGTCAATAATGCTACTTTTAAGGATCAGCCTTCAGAAATAATCCCCGTGGGGCTGGGGCTGGGGCTCAGAGGTAGAGCCCTTGCCTAGCACATGCGAGACCCTGGTTTCGATCCTCAGCACCACATAAAAACAAATGAATGAAATAAAGGTATTGTGTCCAACTACAACTAAAACAAAAATGAATAAGTAAATTTATATAAGAAGGAAGGAAGTGATCGCCACGGGTAAAGGAGCAGCATGTACTTGGACACCCCACCCCAGGAAACACCTGGAAAGGCCATCCACAGAGGAACCGCAGGGGACATAGGACATTCCCACAGGGCTGCAGGTTACGTGGATGTTAGTATGACACGAAGACCATGCAGGGAGAGACCATTCGTGCGCGCCCCCTCCCGGCCCCCAGAAGGCAGGCTCGGCTGGCCTTCCTCGCAGGCCCAGGGCAGGCGGGCAGGGGGTGGCCACGCTGGGGAGCCCTGTTGAGGGACACCACCAAGGTGCGGAATCCCGGGGGCCATCATAATCCCGCCCACCAGAGAAGGTAGGCGCAAACGCACAAAGACCAGACAAAAAGGCAAAAATTGGATGCCCACAGGCCCCGGGGCCTCGCCACGCTTTCCACGGGCTCTAGCAACGCTGCGCTCCCCACAGCTCTACGCCAGCCGCCACCCGCAGGCCTCCTGCTCGCCTTGCAAGCCCGCCCTGGAGTGGGGCTCCCCTCTCCCATGTGGGAGCAGTGGCCGCACCTCCACTGCCCGCCCAGCCCTGCAGGGCCTTCACTGCTGGAAGCAGACAAAGGCCAAAGGCCAGGGGCTGTGCTCGCCCGCTCTTGGCCAAGACGCTGCCGCTCAGGGGCGCTGAGGGGCGGAGGGCCAGGCAGCCAGGAGCTGCCTGCAGTTAGGGGCTCAGAGTCCCAAGGCTGTGATCTCTGGGGAGGACACTTCAGGTGGACAGTTCCCAGGCAGTGGAGCTGACGGAGGTGACACCAGGCCTGGGCTCAGGGCCACATCCATCCCGAGGCTGCAGGGAACCCCAGAGGGCTGACCAGCACCCCGGCCACTGTGTCCAGAGAACTGCAGACCCACTGGAGGTCACCTAGGGACCTCTGGTTTGAAACCAGAAGGCAGAGGTTTGAATGAATAGCCAGACACCTGGGGAGACCCACGGCTGCCCACTTCCGGAGGAGCGGTTCCCTGGAGGGCAGCCGAGCTGCAGCCCCACTAGAGCCTCAGCAAACCCTTGCCACCCACGAGAGCAACGCGGAGGAGACCCCAGGGTCAAGAGCAAAGTGGACAGGAGACAGTTCAGGGGTGAGGACCTGGGCCTCTCATCCTGCTCTACCACCAACTCGCAGGGGACCTTGGGCACTCTGCCCGCCCACTCCAGGCCCCCCAGCCTCATCTTTAAACAGACGCCAGGTCTCTCCACAGCCTTTCAGCACTGGATGCTGAGGGTCAGTGGGGGCATTGTGAAACCAGGAGGGGCCCCCTGGGGCACCCTCAGAGCCCTCTGTGCTTAGCACCTACCAGGCATGAGGCAAGTCCTGCTCTTCTGGTCCCCAAGGACTTCCTCATGCCACCCCATGGGAAGAGCAGTATCGCCCAGCAGGTGGGAACACAGGCGGTCAGAGAGTCTCCCCTCTCATGTACAGAGCTGGCCTGAGGCCCCTTCTAACCTGGAGGCAGCTGGGACCACGCAGGTCATCACCCTGACCTCAGGCAGGACCTAGGTCCAAGCTGGGACATGCAGGTCACCTTGGAGGAGGCATTCGGCCTTTCTGGCCTTATAAAGGAGACAGAAGCCTGGTGGCCGGAACAGCAATCCCCAAGCCCAGGCCCTGGACCGGTTTTCTTGGCGCCACCAGAAATTAGAAATATAAACATTTTCAAGGCTTCTATTCTGACATGACATCCTTCTAACTTTTTTGTTACTAAAATATCCTTTTTCTCTTTTGGTGGCAGGGAGGGTACAGGGGATTGAACTCAGGGGCACTTGATCACTGAGCCACATCCCCAGTCCTACTTTGTATTTTATTTAGAGATAGGGTCTCATTGAGTTGCTTAGTGTCTTGCCATTGCTGAGGCTGGCTATGAACTCATGATCCTCCTGCCTCAGCCTCCTGAGCCACTGGGATTACAAGTGCCAGGCAAAATATCCTTTCTTCTATGAAACACCAACTCTATCAGATGCTAACTGGGGTTTTAAATGGTTGTTTCCTCTAGGAATCCCAGTGACTCAAGAGGCTGAGACAGGAGGATTATAAGTTCAAGGCCAGCCTTGGCAACTTAGTGAGGTTCTGTTTCAAAATAAAAAGGGCTGGGGGTGTAGCTTAGTGGTATAATATCCCTGGGGAGTACCCAAAGAAAATGTTTGTATCCTCCTTTTCTTTAAAAGGATGTATTAAAAAAAATTAGACACTAGCAATCCTAAGGAAGTCCTTTCTTTAAAAAAAAAAATGGCATGTGATAATCAGGCATGGCTCAGTGGTAGAGCATCTGCCTGGCTCACTACCAGAAGAAAGGGAAAAAAAAAAAAAGTAAGCTGGTCTGTGAGGTCCAAGCCCTTCCAGGTCCTGCCTTGTTCTCTAGCAGCACTTCCAGAATCTGCGACTGGGTGACTGCAAAGATCTCCCTGCTAAAACTCCTTGGATCAGAACCATATGGAATTCCTGTCCCCTTGTCAAGTGTTGGCAATGAATTAGTGACAGCCTCAACAAAGTGGCCTTATTTGTCTGGCCCCAAGCCAGGTCTCCTGCCCTCCCCAAGCCCAGGCCTAGAGGGCGCTAGTGAGGAGAAAAACCTCCTGCGTCCCTGTGCTAGTGGACCCCGGCACAGAAGGGCGAGGCTTGGGGGCTGAGCCCTCCACAGGCCCAGGGACATCAGCAGGGGCCTGTCAGGGGAGGAAACCAGGACTGCGCTCCAGAGGGCCTTGCCTGACCCCCAGGGGAAGCCTGACACAGCCTTGGCAGAGACTTAAACCTGGAACTACAGGAACAAAACCCCGGCTAGACCTTAGGGCCTGCTGCCTGCAGTGGCCTGTCAAGGGTTTTGAGATACTACCAGCTGTGACTACTGGAACCCAGAGCTCTAGTCTGGCTGGAAAGTTAGTCACGTCTTTCTTGCGGAGCCCCAGCTGACAGCATCCCGGAGGAGTGCAGAGGACACGGCGCCATGTTCTGGGCACACGGACCATTCCCAGGGCGGGACAGAGAGCTGGACTCCAGCACCTCTTCACCACGGCTCCCAGCTGTGACGGGAAGGGCAACAACACAACAGCGGCCACTGTGGCCAGCAGGAATCGTGCCCGAGTGGTGCGAGGCATTCACACTCCTCACCCATCCTCACCACGCCCCTGTTCATCAGGTGCCATGATGGTCCCACCTCGGGGCCAAAGAACCTGGGCCATGAGTGTTTCCAGAAGAGACTCAAACCCAGATACTCCAATTGCCGAGCCTCCTCTCTCTCCATGTGATCCCAGAGAAGGTTAGGAAACTCCCAGAATTGAAATATCTTGTCGACATGGAGAGAGGATGCCAGAAAGAGAACTGTGTTACCCTGATATCAAAATTAAGCAAAGGCTTCACAAGAAAGGAAAATACAGACCAATAATGCTTATGAATATACATACAAAAATCCTCAGCCAAATGCTAGCAAACTGAATCCTGCACATATGTGTCCAGTCACAACGCCACGACTACAAGCACTTATCCCAGGAATATAAGACTGGTTTAACCCCTGAAAATCAATGAACACAACAAGCTGTGTATCAACAGAATAAATGACAAAATTATACATGGCCCCCCCCCACATCATGGAGGGTAATATGCTTTACTCAATTTCTGCTAACTTAAGTGCTAATATCACCTAAAAAAATATTTTCACAGAACCATCTAGAATAGTATTGACTAAATATCTGGATATCATGGCAATACCTAAAATTCTGATATATAAAATTGAGCATCACAAAAACATAGGCATAAATCTTCATGACCTTAGAGTAGGTATGACATCAAAGCACAAGCAACACAAGAAAAAAACAGATATTGAACTTGGTCAAAATCAGAATCTGCTGTGCACTAAAGGATCTTATCAAGAGAGTGAAGACAACTCACAGAATAGCAGGAAATTTTTGCAAATGATATCTCTGATAACAGATTGATGTCAAGAAGATGTAAGAATGTCTAGACTAATGAACAAGGCCTACTCAATTAAAAATGAGCAAAGGACCTGAACAAACAACTCACCAAGGAAGCTATACGAATGATCAATCAGCTCATGAAAAAATGCTCAACCCCAGTGGTCAAGGGGGAAAGGAAACCAAAACCATGACCAGTTTACACTTCACACCCAGGAGAATGGCAAGAATCAAAAAGAAAGACAAGGGGCTGGGGTGTGGTTCCGTGGTGGAGCGCTCACCCAGCATGCACAAGGTCCTGGGTACCATCCCCAGCACCGCGAAAAAAGAAAAAAGAAAAAAAACCACAATGACTAGTGTGTTGGCAAGGACAAGGACAGGGAGACGTCAGAACCTTCACACAGGGCTGGTGGGGATGGGAAATGGTGGAGCCCCTGTGGAAGACAGTTTCAAAGTTCCTCCGAAGGTTGAACTTAGAATGACCACAGGATCCAACCAATCTACTCTGAGGTTATATTATTGTGATTCATAGTTTTTGCTTTCCATATACAGTTACTGGATCATAATTTGCACTCCAAAGTGGGCTACAGAAACTAGAATTTCTTCCCCAAGGCAAGTCATAGAAACTATATAGAAATCCTAACTTACCCTTGATAGGTAGCAGAACACAAGAGCCTTCTCGTTCCAGAGGGTATCTGGAGGAGTGCATCCCAGAGACATCAACAGGAGAGCAGAACACACAGTGCTGGGGTCCCCACCCAGCCTACAGCAATGCTGCCCGTGCACTAAGGTCTCCGGAAAACCCCAAGGACAGGCCACTGAGCACATGGACACTCCTGGAAGGTGATGCCCACGGAGGACCCGGAAGCTGCATGTCCTTTCTCCCAAACCTCAGCCCGTGTCTCTCTGGGCCCGGGAGCTGCTCAAGCCATTCATTAAGCCCAAGGAGGAGGTTGTGGCGTTTATATCCTGTCCATCAAAAGCTCAATTGAACCCCTGGGGCTCATGAATGGCAGGAAGGGGAGGGGACAGTCTTGGAGCTGAGCCCTTAACCCGTGAGATCTGGTATCTCCAGGTAGATCAGAAGATGCCTGGCTGGTGCCATCTGCACTGAGTGTCGCGGTGAGAACAGAGGGGAAAACTGAGCTTTTTAATTTTTCCCACACACAGGCATATCTCCAAGATAAATGAAAACATGCCCACACAAATACTTTCACACAAATGTTCACAGCCCACGACTCAAAACAGTGAAAAAGTGGAAACAACCCAAATGCCTGTCAGCTAATGAGTAGATAGCCAAAACATGAACCTTCCACACAATGAAATATTATTCTGCACTAAAAAGAAATGAAGTAGCCAGATACAGTGAGTGGCACACGCCTCTGATCCCAGCAACTCAGGAGGCTGAGGCAGGAGGATGATAAGTTCGAAGCTAGCCTCAGCAACTTGAGAGACCTGACTCAAAATTTAAAAATTTTAAAAAGGGCTGGGGGTGTTTCTCAGTGGTTATGCACAGCTGGGTGTAATCCCCAGTACCAAAAAAACCCATAAACCTAACTAGAGTAGGCAAATCCACATAGGCTCAAAGTAGACTGGAGATGTGGGGCTGGGGGAGAAGAGACTGCCAGCAGGTAGGAGGTTTCTTTCTGGGGTTCTGAAAATGTTCTAAACTTGATAGTGATGGCTGCACAATTCTGTGAATGTACTAAAAACCATAAAATGGTAGACTATAAATATGTGCATCGCATGGTGAGTGAACCGTACCTCAATAAAGCTGTTATAACAAAGAGAAAGAGCAAGAGACTAGGGCAGCTGGTCCCCAGTGAGGTCCCAGCCTCTGGGAGCTGTCAGACATCCAGACCTGGAATCAGAGACCCTGGAGTGGGCCCAGCTTAGCAAGGGGCCCAGGGGCCTCTGAGGGTCACTGAAGGTGGAGACCCTGCATATGGGATGTGGTTCTCAGCCTTAGTTACAGCTGGGGAATTTGAAAAACAAGACCCATGCTGGCCTCACAGCAGACCAACCAAACTGAACTCTCCTGGGATGGATCCCAGGCCAGGGTATGTTTTAAAGCTCCCAGGTTAACCTCCTGCGCAGGCAGGCAAGGGCCCTGCACTGGGGCATGTCTCAGGCCCGCCTCGCTCGCTTCAGCACCTTGAAGAATCGACCAAAATTTAGCTCGCTGACACCACCTGGTGGTTACACCAGAGAATGACTCTACCCTTGGCCTCTGACCCCTTCAGGGGCCCTGGGATGAGGCTGGGGATCCCCATCCTCCCACTGCAGAGGTCAGCACCACTCTGGCACTGGGAATGGGATGGGTGGCCTGGTGGGAAGGACCCACAACACTCCCTGCTCCACCCTGTGTGTGTCTCACAGTGGACATCCTGGGTTGCAGGGCTCAGAGGCCTATGAGTTTTAGAGTCAGGGATACAGAGAAGGAGACTCTTGGCAGAGCTCAGCCAGCATGGGGCGGTGTCTGTGGTATTTTGAAGCAGGTCTAGGTATTACCCCCAACCCTCCCCACTTTTCTCTAGTACTAGGGATTGAACCCAGGGCCTAGGACATGCTAGGCAAGCACTCTACCCCTGAGCTGCATTTCTATTTTATTTTGAGACAGGGTCTCAAAATTACAATACAGGCATCCACCGCTGTGCCCAGTTTTAGCCACCCCCTTTGGACTCCCTGGGCCTCTAGCTGCAGAAACATCTGGAAGCCTGAGACCTTTACCCTCTGCCAGTGAGTTCTTAAAGTGAAGGAGCTCAGCCTCTTGACTCGGTGGCAGCACGAGAGACCAGGGCTAGTGGGACCCAAAAGTAACCCAACAGAAGCCCCAGGGTACAATTTAACCACAGGTTCTGGAGAAAACACGTGTCTTACCAAAGTACACCAAGTCCATTTCAGAAGTTCCTTATCCACCTTCCCCTTCCCACACTGGCAGCCCCTTAAGTCTGCAAAACCCTCTCCCAGCTGACCTCTGATCTTATCCGACTCCCAATGCTGTGCCTGCCCCATGACCCTGAGCAAAGTCTGGATCACTGCTCATCTGTCCCACCTGCAGGCTGAGGCACGGGGCTGGCTTGAGGCTATGGGTGGAAGCTGTCCCTGAGAATCACAGACCAGCAGCACAGAACACAAGCTGGCACCACGGGAGCTCTCACCCCATCCCTGGTGGCCCCTCCCACCCGAGCACCCCACTGTCTCAGCAGCCAATCCAATTCCAGGCCGGGGGAAGCACAGAAATGGGCAGGTCAGTGCACCCCCTGAGGCCTGAGGCTGCAATGCCCAAGTGACCCCTGGTCCTGTGATGGCAGGTGGGTGAGCCAAGTGTGACCGAGCTGGGAGCATGGGGTCCAGAGGGCTGGACACAAGGGCACACTTAGATAGGATGAAAATCCATATTTTTACATGAAATCCAAACTGTTATAGAAACTTCATTTTTATAATTTAGTGAGTTGTTCAAAATTAATTTGTGGGGAGGGAAGGGCCTGAAATGGAGTCAAATCAAATTCCATGCCTGTGTGACTTTGTCAAAATGAACCCAACTACTCTGTGTAACTCTAATGCTCTAATGAAAAATTCATTTTTAACTGAGCAGACCAAAGAAAGGGGCCAATGGGGGCCAGGCCCAGTTCCAGGGCAGCCCAGACTGTGTCCTGGGGGCACTGGCGGGTAAATGCTGACCTGATGGGCCCGGCAACCACTCCCAGGCCCTGAAGACTCTGCCATCTACCCGACTCTGACCCAGGCACACCGGGTCCCCATATCCACAGAATAGAGAGTCAACGCCGGGCCCGGGTAGGTGCTCTGCCTGGCCTCATTCTCGATGGGCCCCGGGGCGAAGCGGTCAGGTCTTTTTCGTATCACCCCTGCACACACCCCAGGGACAGGATCAGCTCGGGGTTGGGGTTTCCCTTTCAGGGATCACCTCTGCTTCTGGAAGATGGAAACGTGACCAAGAGCAGAGGGTGAGCCTGCGATACCGCCAGCCACCTCACACCCCATCAGCCACCATGGGGGCTGGGCACATCTGGAAGCACACCTGGGCGGGTGAGGCTCACCTGGCGGTAGGTGCAGATGATGATTTCCCGCAGGTGATAGTGCATGGGTGTCATGGTCTCACTGACTGTGTCCAGCGCTGCATCCACCTCCTTCTTCACGTGGTGCCCATCAGGCAGCAGCTGCACCACGTCCATCACCACCTGGGCCCGAGGAGTGGGAGGAGCACAGGAGAGACAGTGTGGTGGGGGCCCCCAGACTAGGCAGCTGGCTCAGCCCCCTCTGAACAGCCACCCCAGCCTGAGGCCAGGCCCTGGCTGCAGAGCCCTGCTGGCCCTCTCTCAGGCAGGGACTGACAAGGTGGGGTCCTGTGCCTCTCAGGCCAGGCTCCCAAAGTGTTGTATTTTGACCTCTGGTTTCTGCTTAGGGGCTGTGCCCAGGGCCTCGGACCTGCCGGTCAAGCGCTCCACCACTAGGCTGCAATGCACGCAGTTCACGTTGCAATTTCTGCACAGTTCTTAACATGGGTACCGAGACTCTAAAAGGCCACGTACTGTGATCCTGTTTCGGCTATGCCAGTGGCCTTCCAGCTTACAGTCTGGAGACACTTTCTCTTACGAGGTCAGCAAATGCTAAGCCCTCCCATGGGGAAGGGGCAGGTGGTGAGCCACTGCGCGATCTCAGCTCACAATTCCGCATCGTGTACGTGACACGCACGCACGCACACTCCAGAACTCTAATCTATATAGGGGACAACTGTCTCACGCTGGGCTGGGAAGACAAGGAGATGTGGGAAACAGCAATGTTGGAGCCCTTCGGGCCCTTTTCCTGCCCCACAGGAAAGTACCAGAGAGTACCCCTTGACTCCCAGGAAAACTGAGGCTGTGAAGGTCACTCCACGGGGCAGGGCTCTTCTCCTCCCAACAAACCCCCTTCCAAATCTGCCCTCATCACACCCCTCCAGCCTGCTCCTCCAGACCTCTAACACCTTCGCCTCTTCAGTCCCTGGCTGGTGTCCCTGCCTCAGCCCTGCCCTCCTGCTCCCTAGACCAAATATGACACTCTCACATTTATATGAAAGTCAGATGTCACCCAGGGTCTTGGTCTCCTTGGTCTCCTGGGGGCTCCATGCACTCAGCACACAAAGGCCCCACCCTGCCTAGCCCCTCCCCCCCCGAGGCCCACTCCAGTGTTCACGTTCACGTCTTGGCCCCACAAAGCTGGGGCAGTCTGCAGCACCTGCTTGGTGCGCACCACCAGCAAGCCAGGGAGGGACATGCATGGCCCCATCCCAGGGCAGGCCCCCCTGCTCCCAAATGTCTCAGGAAGCTGGCCCAGGGCTGGGCAGTCTGCAGGACTGGCATGACAACTAGGCATTCAGCTGGTACATAAACCTCATCCATGGGGTCAAGAGGTTTCCAACAACAGCGCCAGGGCAGAAAGGCCAGTCCCTCAGCGAGACTCAATGTCCAGTTTTCCACATGCAAAAGAATAAAGCTGGGCCTACCTCATACCACATACGCCAATCACCTTGGTGGATCAAACACCTATGTGTGAGGGCTAAAACCATAAGTCTTAGCATAAAACACACAGGAGCTTCATGACATTCGATTAGCTTTGATTTCTTGGATATAAAACCAAAAGCCAGCCCAACAAAAGCAAAAACAGACAAATCAGACTTCATTAAAATTAAGAACTTGTGGGACTGGGGTTGTGGCTCAGAGGTAGGGTGCTTGCCTAGCATGTGTGAGGCACTGGGTTCAATCCTCAGCACCATATAAAATAAAATTTTTTTTAAAAAAATTAAGAACTTATACATCAAGGGACACTACCAAGAGAGTAAACACAAATCTGATACGGGATCAATATGTAAAGAACTCTGAAAACTCAACAAGACAACCAATTCAAACACAAAGAAATGAACAGACACCTCTCCCAAGAAGACACACAAGTGGCCAACAAGCCCCAAAAAGCTGCCCAACATTAATCATTAGGATAGTGCAAATCAATACCCCAAGAGAAGGCTGAGGCAGGAGGATCACGAGTTCAAAGCCAGCCTCAGCAACTTAGTGAGGCCCTTAGCAACTCAGCAAGACCCTATCTCTAAATAAAATACAAAAAAGGGCTGGGGAATAACTCAGTGGTTTATCGCCTCTGGGTTCAATCCCCAGTGGAAGGAAGTGGTTGGGGGTGGTTAACAGAGGGCTAGGAGAGGGGGCGACAGGGAGTTACAGTTTTATACAGCAAAGTCTCTGTTTTACAACATGAAAGAGTTAGATGGACAGTGGTGATGGCTATACAACAATGAACGTATATTTAATGACATCGAACTGTACCCTTAAAATAGTCAATTTTCTTTCTTTTTTTTTTGTTACTAGGGGTTGAACCAGGGATACTGAGTCACATCCCCACCCCCTATTTTATTTTTTATTTTTTGATTTTTTATTTTAAGACACGGGCTGGCTGAGTTGCTTGGGGCCTTGCTAAGTTGCTGAGGCTGGCTTTGAACCTGCATCCTCCTGCCTCACCTCCAAAGCCCCGGGGATTACAGACATGTACCACCGCGCCTGACATAAACGTTCTATTACGTATATTTTACCACAATAAGAAAAGAATCAGAAAACCAGACAGAAAAAGAGAAAGGAGAGGCCCAGGGAGGAGGAGGAGCTCCGCAAAGGCCCAGAGCCCCACGGAGCACCCCCAGACCCACCGCAGGACTCCTCTCCCCTTCCCAGACAGGTGAGGGCCCTGTGGAGGCCCAGGTGTGGGCTGCAGCCAGGGGCGCAGGGCAAGCTGGCCAGGGAGCAGGAGCAGACAGGGACATTAGCTCCTCAGGGAGGCGCCACCTCCTGGTGGTATCTAGATGACTCGCTGCAGGGTGACAGCCGATACCTGATGACAGAACCTGAAGTGTCGGGGCTGTCCATTCAGCACCCTGACCTGAAGCAGGAGAAGGACCAGGGCAGTGGGGCCCAAGCTGGGTCCCAGGCGCCTGATGGCGGTCTTCAACCTCACCCAGACGAGGACATGTCCAGTGACCCGCCACAGGGCCCCAGAGCCGAAGAGGAGACAGCAATGGGGAGAGCTCTGAGGAACACCCCCAGACCCACCACAGGACTCCTCTCCCCTCCCCAGGTGCCCCCAGGACCCCGCGGGGCACACTCACCTGAAACTCTCCCTTGGTGAACTTGGCGTCTGGCACACTCACCAGCTCCTCCTCGCCCACCTCCGGGCAGCCCTGAGGGAGCACAGCAGCTGACCTGGAGCACCCCAGCCTCCCTCCCCCACGCCAAGGCCCTGCGGGGGTCTGCCAGGGCCAAGGCACTGTCTGCTCCCTGTGGCTTCCTGCCACGGGCAGCGTCCTCGGGACTCCAATGCCCACCACTGCCAGGCAGACCCGTCCTCATGCAAGAGGCCACACGTACTTGGATGCTCCAGAAGGCCAGCACGGCCACCACCATGGCCGTCGTGGTCCGGCCCTGGCCACTGAGGCAGCTGAACACGAAGCCGGAGCCTGGGTCCTTGGCAAGAGCAGCCCGCAAGGCCTCCAGCAGGCAGTCGAAGTCCTGGGTGGGTGGGAGGGCACAGCTGAGGGTGGGGCCTCCTGGCTGCTCAGACTCCCGGCATGGCACCCCCTCAGACGGCAACCCCAGGAACGGCCCGGCCCACAACTTTGCACATGCGCACACGCGGCTCACTTGGCACCCGAGACCGCGTGTGTGTGAACCGCTGCACCCTGGTGCAGTCATACCGTCCCCACCCCAGGGACCGGATGTGTGAGCAGACACAGCACACTGGGGGCTCCAGTTGCCCACCCCTACCCAGCAGGTCATGCCAACCCCGTGTCCTGCACCCCTGCCAACCCAGCTGGACGAGGCCAGGTCCCCATGCAAGGGCAAGGTCCTGAGCTCAGACTGCTGCTGCCCTCAGCCACCAGGGGGCCACACACCACAGGCAGGAGCCCTCAACAGGGACATGTGAGCCTGGGTAGCATCGAAGCGTGTCCAGAGGCGCACTGTGACCCCTACACAACACACGTCAGGCACATACCATGAACACGCCCACGTGCCTTACACACAGCCTACACCTCCTAGGAACACACATCTGTCACGAAGCCACAGCGGCCACACAACACTGCTTCAGTCACACTAGCCCGTCACGATGTTCTCCTACACGAACCCCACGCAGCTCCCCTAAACCCAACCTCTGCCTCCCAGATTCCACAGAACCTGCAAGGCACACGTAGGTACCCTCCACAGGGGCCCCATCAGACACCTGCACATCCTGTAACACGCAGTACACACTGCAACATGTGATCAGTATGTATGTGTCCACACTCACACACACACACACCCCTAGAAAACGGTGTGAATGAGCCTCTTGGGCTAAATCTCAAGGCCTCAGGAGACAATGTGAGGCCCAGTGCTGAGTTGGGCTGGTCTCCCCACCCTGAGCCCAGGCGTGGAGGTAGGGGTCACCTGGTGTGCCCCCAGCGGCCTTGGCCTGCCCGGCCCCTCACCTCCTCACGGGGGGCACAGAAGTCGGGCACGGGGATGCGGTGGTAGGTGAGGCCCGGGCAGGCTCCGTGGTGCTGGCTGAAGACCTCCCGCATGGTGAGGCACGTCTGGAACCGGGGGCTCGGTGGGCCCTTCGTGTCGGGGGACGTCGAACTCAGGTGGGCCTTCAGCTGGGTCTCCAGGGCCTGGCACAGACAGACAGAGGGAGAGGCTGCTGAGGCAGCCTGCAGCGACCTTGAAGGGCCACAGCCTGCTGCCACGGTGACCAGGCTGGCTGCCAGGGGCTTCCCTGACCCCCGGGAGCCCTGGGGCCAGGAAGGCGGCCAGGGCCCTGGAGCAGGAGTCCTAAACCAGCTGCTCCTGAGACGCCCCCAAGGCCTCGGTTTCTCCATCTGTAGCAGGAACAGGGGGCTCCTGAAGACCCTCCTAAGCCACGTTCCAGAAGGCTCCAAGGCAGGGGAATCAGAGCAGGAGCAGGAAACTCACCTCCAGCTGGTCGGGGAGCAGCGCTGGCCCGGGCAACAGCAGACTGTGGGTGTGGCCATCACACTGTAGCACGGCCTCCTGCCGCAGGTTGACCCAGACCACCTGCCGCAGCTTCCTCTTGGCATCAGTCAGGTAGGCCAGGATGCTGCCCAGGGCCTGGGGGCAGAGGCCATCAGTGAAAGGGCCCAGCCACACCCTGCCCGCCCCCCATGTGGGGCCCAAACCCCAGGAGCATCACCTTGGCGCTGGGTTGGGCTGTGCCATAGATGGGCATGCGGGGCACTCGCCGGAAGTTGGCCACGTCCATCTCCCTGATGGTGCTGAGAGCATCCGGAGAGACAAGGTCATCGGCCTCCTGTGGGGAGGGCACCGAGTTTGGGACCTACCGCAGCCAACCGCAGCCACCGAGGATCAGAACCCGCCTGTGGTCCAGAGGGAGGCTCCACCTCCCCCGCTGACAGAGCCCATCTGCACACCCAGAGCTTCCCCAGCGCCCCAGCGGGGACAGGAGCCAGGGCAGCCACTCCCTAGAGGAGGAGGCTGAGCTCAGAGAGGAGAGCTGGGACCAAGGGACCGTGGCCCAGCACCCTGCCTCCCTCCAAAGTACGCAGGTCTGAAACTAAGAAAAGGGACCAGAACAGTGGCCCGAGGGGCTGCAGTCATGGCTCAGAGGTAGAGCGCTCGCCTGGCGAGTGGGAGGCCCTGGGTTCGACTCTCAGCACCGCATGTAAATAAATTAATTAAATAAAGGTCCACTGACAACTGAAAAATAAAATAAATAAAAAAGGAAGAGTGGCCCGATCCTGGGGCCTGAGGAGGCAACTGCTCACAAGAGGATCCTGCCACCCCATGGGCCACGCTTGCCCCAAGCCCGCAGGGTCCCCCAGCCAGGCCCACTCCCACTCCCTTCAGCCAGCCACTCACCAGGGAGCCCTTGGCGATGAGGTCCCTGGGGGCCGCGGGCCCCGCGGGGCTCAGTGTCACAGGCAGGCGGTAGAGCTCAGGGTGGGCACAGAGCCAGCGGCTGAAACTGAGGGCAAGGGCCAGGGGGTACTGCGGCCCGAGGCAGAGAGACGGGCACTCAGGGCGCAGCGCCGGCCCAGCTCTCCTGCCCGCCCCAGGAGAAGGCCAGCACGGGGACCAGAGCGCAGCGAAGGAGGCCGGATGGCGCTGCCACCACGGCAGAGGCCAGAGGGGTCAGGCCCAGGAACCACTCTCCCACGGGTCCCACGCTTCCGCCTTCCTGGGGACCAACACAGCAACCGTGCCCCCACCCAGCTCCGTGGGGTCCCTGACACCCGTCACTCTGAGGGGGGGACATCTGGAGGAGCCCCCAGCCCCACCTGCTCGTGGAGATAGTAGTTAAACAGGATCAGGTAGAAGTATCGCTCCAGGCTCTGCAGCGCCCTCTGCTGGACGTCATGCTGGCCACCGCTTCCCTAAAAAAGGGCCAGCAAGGGAGGGCAGGTGCTAAAAATGGGGTTTCTCAGGCGACCCACTCTCCATGCCTGGAAGGATAGGAGGAGTTAAGCCTGGGAAACCCCAGAAGACAGTCTCCCTGCTTCATACCACAGTTCTGCCAGGTTGGAAGTTCTCCTGTATGTCTAACTCTATCTCATTTGCTATGGTTACCGGTGGGGCCAGGAGAGGGGCTGGCAACCACACCAGGCCCCGCCGCTCTGGTGCTGACCTGCCTCTCAGCCTGGGAGAGCGTGGGGGCTACCGAGCTCTCCTCTGAGGCCACCCCCATCTTGTCCATCCTGTTCCGCGTCCTCTGTGCTGCAGGGTCAAGTGTTCAAACCCTTTCCTTTCTTCAGAGAGGGCCTTCTTTAAGAACCAGGGACCCGAGCTGGGTGCAGTGTGACCCGTAATCCCAGTGGCTCGGGAGGCTAAGGCAGGAGGATCGTGAGTTCAAAGCCAGCCTCAGCAAAAATGAGGTGCTAAGCAACTCAGTGAGACCCTGTCTCTAAATGAAACACAAAATAGGGCTGGGGAGGGGGCTCAGTGGTTAAGTGTCCCTGGGTTCAATCCCTGGTACCGAAAACAAATAAATAAATCTCAAGACAAAGACCAGGTAGCCACACAGGGACCAGCTAATGCTGTAAAGTTACAACAAGCAGAAGGTAAACTGTGTGTTGGCAACTTAGGCCAGAGAACCTAGACACCTGCTCCCAGAGCTGTGCTGAATGGTGGTGACCTCTTCCTAATTTCTCAATTCTGTCAGAGAGAGCCCAGGGCCCAGCATCTTCCAGAAGCTGCAGACAGGACCACATCCTGGTCTCGACAAAGAGACCCCTGGAGCTTCATTCGTGAGGGGCGCTGCCGAATTCTGGATGTCCAAAGCCCGCCACAGGCCCTGTGCTATAGGCTCGGTCTCCTCCATGTTTAAGAAGTGGGCCAGGCCAGGTGTGGGGAGCCTTGTCCGTAACCCCACTGACTCGGGGCTGAGGCAGGAGGAGCGCAAGGTTGAGGCCAGCCTCAACCACAGTGAGACCCTGTCTCAAAATAAATAATTAAAAAGGGCTGGGGCCATGGCTCAGCGGTAAGCTGCCCTGGGTCCCATGCCCAGCACAGGGCGGGTAGTGAGGGGGTAGGGAGGGCTATTATTAGTGGGAGGTCTTTAGGTCACGAGGGTGGGACCATGGGACCCCCCCCACCTCTCCCTTTGCTCCCTGGCCATGACATAAGCGGTTTTTTTTTTTTTTTAAATTTTTTATTGTTGGCTGTCATAAGCGGTTTTGCTCCACCACACATTCCTCCTGACTCGCCACAGATCTAAAAGGAACAGGGCCCTTCCATCATGGACTGAAACTTCCCAAATGATGATCCAAAGTAAACATTTTCTCTTTATAAGCTGATCGTCTCAGGTATTTCATCATAGTAACGCGAGGCCAATGCAGGAACTTGAGGGATCTGGGAAGTGTCCCAGCTCAGGCCCCAGCCCCCGGCAGCCTCCCTCCATCCTGTTTATCCTCGCAGCTCAGGGACCCGGTCAGGGAAAGTAAACTTCCCCTCTTCCTCGGCCTTCCTGCAGGCCAGCACCCCACCTCCCCTTCCTCTGGAAACTCCTTTTCTTGTGGGAGAAGCAGCCAGAGAGGTCGATCTCAAAGAAGCGGGTCACGGTGCTAACCAAACCTGGCTGTGGCCTCCCAGGAGGCCGGGGCCCGAGCCGCCTCCCTGGGCCTCACCTGCGCCCTGCTCTGGGTGGCTCCCAGATGCCGCTGGCCCTCCAGGACCTCCTCCTTCAGATCATGCAGCTCCGCGCAGGTGGCGATGGCCCTGTCTACCTGGAGTCAGGGACGGGCAGTGAGGAGGAGGGAGAGAGGACAGCGTCAACAGAAGACCGTGGGCAGGGAGAAGGCGTGAGGAGGGGAGGCCCCCTTGCCGTCCCCGCTGCCCTGCCCTGCCCGCCCCTCACTCACCTCCTCTACCACCTTCCTCCCCTGGGGCGCGGTGCAGAGGAAGCTCTGGACCACCTGGAACTGCTCCATGGGCAGCGGCCGGGTCTGCGGAGGGACGGCCCTGACAAGGCGGGAGGTTAGCCACTACTCAGGGCTCCCTAAGGCTTCTGGGACAGCTGTGCTGCCCACTGTCTCCCCTCCCACTGCCACTGGGAAGCAGGGGACTGTAGGCTCCTCCTGGATCCCAAAAGGCATTTCTCCCACTAGGGAACTGAGCCCAGAGAGGTCAAGTTCCTCTCCCCAGGTCACGCAGCAAATCTGTGACCAGCCAGGAAAGGAGCCCAAGCTGTGCCTCCAGGTTCCTGGATGTGCCCTCATCATCCTGGGTAGCCCTGCCCCCTCCTCTCCCCTGCTCATTCCCACAGCCTTTTGGGACTCCGGGTCCCAGGCCACTCACTCTGGCTGTGAGATCGTCCCACTGTGGTGAAACAGCACGAGCGTGCCCAGCACCATGCCCAGGTTGGTCCTGCCCACGCCTGACTGGCAGCTGAAGAGGAGGGCCGGTGGAGGCCCATGGGCGTCACGGAGCCGCAATAGGCTGGGGGTCTCCTGGGAACAGACCGTGGACAATAGGCAACAGCATGACCTGGAGACCCTGAGGCTGGGGCCAAGGCGAGGAAGGGCTCGTACACCAGCCAGCCCTGCCCCGCCGTCTACAGCCAGCGGGGTGGACCGGAGGCCCAGCCTCCTGTGCAGATCCACAACCCGACCTGCCCACCTGTCCCAGGAGGCTGACCCCTTAGAGGGACTCTGTGAGCAGGGCACAGGGAGCAGGTGCAGGGACTGGAAGCGAGAGCTACTCAGAGGGCATCAGGCCTCTGTGGCACCCGCTGTGCCCTGCGAGTTAAATAAGGCAGCGTCTGAAGGGCTGACCAGAGGCCTCGGAGCCCATGAAACCCCAGCTAAGAGGCGAAGCAGCAGGAACGGCTATGTCCCCCAAGGCCATGAGGGACCTGAGGGCTAGAGAGGCTGGGGGGGCTCTCCAAGGCCACACAGCACGTCAGCAGCCGAGCCCCCTGGGACCAGTCCTCCAGGGCCCCCCGGACTCTGTCATTAGAGTGTGTGCAAATACACACCCACACACAGGTGCACACACAAGCAGAGACCTAGAGAGTGTACACACTCACCCCAAAGGGACAGACACACACAGGGTGCTGCCCCATGCAACCCAACTCACTGGGTCCCCCACACAGCTCAGGGCGAAGCCCCCCAGGAAAAGCCAGAGATCCTGCGACCTCAGACCTCCAGCCCTCAAGGCCCCTGTCCCCACATGTCCCCAGCACTGCCTCTGCCCCCATTTACCCTGATGACACTGACGAAGGCGTCGAGCTGGGCTTCCAGGGGGGCACCTTGCTCAGGCAGGGGCAGGCGCTGGTACCTGCCAGGTGAGGAGGGCCTCATCAGGCAGGTCACCCACCCGCCCTGGGCACCCCGACCCTCATCCCCATGCCCGACCTGCAGATGGCGAAACTGAGGCCACAGCTGGAGGACTGGCGCCCTGGTACCTGTAGGTGGGCTGCAGGAAGAGGGGCCGCTGGTACACCTCCTTGGTCACCTGCACGTCATCCTCAGCCCGGACGGTCACGGCGTGGGGCTCCCCCTGCAGGTCCCCCGTGCTGTGGTACACGTGGTAAGTGTTCCCGCTCAGCCGGGCAAAGTCGTGGATCTGGAGGGCGGTGTGAGGTCACAGGGACAACCTGACCTTCAGCCCCTCCTGGATGTCCCAGCTGACCTCTAGAGTGACCAGCTGCGTAGGCTTCTCTTCATCCAGGAGGGAACCCCATGGCCAGAGACGCCCTCTGTACCCTGCCTGGGAGCCTGAAGGGATCGGGGGCAGCCAGCTGTGCATGGGCTCACCACGCGGGGATGCCCGCCCTGCCCCAGGGGCAGCAGGAGCGCACCAAGCTGCCAGGACAGGTTTGCTCAGCTGGGCGGGTGGCTAAGGCACGGGGAGGCGGGAGGCCGGCAGGGGAGGCGGAAGGCGATGTCACCAGTTGGGCCTCGCCTCCTGCCCTCTGGAGCCTAGCAGGCACGTGACCCCACCTTCCCCCTGCACTCTCCTGTGGTGGGCCAGCTGCCTTAGAGACCTGCCAAGTCTCTGTGCTGTGGAGGGCAGGAGGAAGACACAGGGGTCTCAGAGATGGGCCAACAGAGGCCCAGAGGGACAGCGCCCGCTGGGCCCAACAGCACAGGAGGAGACCAACTCTGCTGGTGGGCTCTCTAGTCCAGGGCTCTTTAGACCCCACAGACCCTTTTCTAAACAAGGACGCTGAGCACAGGGGAGAGAAACAGGCTGCAAAGGGACAGCCACAGAGAGGCCAGAAGAGGAAGACCTGCCTCTGGCCACCAGCCTTGCAGAGCACAGAAACAAGGGCACAGAAGCAAGGGCGTGGGGGCCGGGAGAGCCAGGTGGGCCGCCCCAGAGAGTGCCGAGCCGGGCCGTAGCTCAGGGCAGGAGGCCTGGGGGGAGCCCCCACCTCCTCTCCCGCCTCACCTCCTTCTGGATGGTCAGCTCCAACCTCTCCGCCTGGCTCCCCGGACCCAGGCCCTGGAGGTTCTCGTGAAGGTTCTGCTTGTCGCGAGGTGTGTAGGACACGAGGTCCTCGCCAGCACGCAAGAACAGCACAGGCTCCTCGCGCACGCAGAAGATGACGCACTCCTGCCGCGAGACGGCCACCGTTACCAGGTGGGGACCTCGCCCTGCCCAGCCTCTGCCCGGCCGCTCCTCTCTCCTCCGAGGCCCAGCACCCACCCTGGACCCTGCAACCTGAATCCTCCCTGAGGATTCAGCTCAGTCCAGTCACCTGCTCGACCACCCAGTCAGCAGGAGCCCCCCCCACAGGCCAGCGGCCTTTATCCAGCTCTTGGGCTCTCCAGTGAGGAGGCCTGCTATGTTTCAACATGGAGAGCCCACAGTTCCTGGGCAGGACCCCAGATAAATCAGGGGATTGATGACATCAGCTGAAGAAATGGCTGTCCCCACCCCTGAGCCATCAGCCATCGAGCACCCACAGGCAGAGAGGGTGGAACTTAAGTCAAGTTGGGAGGGGAGCCACGGGAAGCTACAGGGAGCCCCACCTGGCCCTGGTTCACAGGGGCCTCCCCACCTACAGAGCCACTCAGACGCTCCCTGTCCTCTCTGTCCCTGCAGCCAGAGCGGTGCCCTGCCAGCTCTGTCCTGGAGAGGCAAACCCCACCTCCCTCAGGTAAGCAAGGGGAGTCGCTGAAAATGAGCACTTGAGCTGGGCGCAGTGGCTCACGCCTGTAACCCCAGCAACTGAGGCAGGAGGATCAAGAGTTCAAACCCAGCCTCAGCAACTTAATGACACCCTGTCTCAGAATAAAATATAAAAAGGGCTTGGGGCTGGGGTTGTGGCTCAGTGGTAGCGTGCTCGCCTAACACGCATGAGGCCCTGGGTTCGATCCTCAGCACCACATAAATATAAAATGAAGATATCGTGTCAACCTAAAACTAAAAAATAAATATTAAAAAAAAAAACAATGGCTGGGGGCGTGGCTTAGTGGTAAAGCACATAGGCTCAGTCCCCCTGTAAAAAGGAAGGAAGGAGGGCGGGAAGGAGGGAAGGAAACAGGCACTTGGGGTCTAGCTGCCTGGGTTTGGGTCTTGGGGCAAAGCTGTGTGACCTTGAGCAAGTCACTACTCTCTCCAGGCCTTAGTTTCCTCCTCTGCAAAATGGGCCTGGCAGCTCCTCCCTTAGGGTTGACGGCACGATTCATGTCAGCTGCGATCATCTGGCATCTCTTGTGTTATGAGGGGGCCCATGTCACCCTGTCACCCCCTCACTTCCTCCTAGGCGCTCAGAACGGCTCGGAGTTCCCACATCCACACAGGACACACAATGAACATCTGGCGGAATTCCCAGCCCACCACAAGGACCACCATGGCAGTCGAGGCCTGACGCAGGCCCTGCGCCCTCCCAGGCCTGTGGCCAGGCCCCTCCAGAGCCTCGAAGCTGCCCCTCCCTGGAGCCCTCCTAGGTCGGGGCTGGACTGGAAGCAGCTGCGTTACCTTGTGTCCGTCCTTCTGAAGTTTCTGGAGGATGCGCCTGAATCCCAGGAGGCTGGGCTGCCCCATGCCAAACACGGCGAACCCGCCGCGCCCTTGCCGGAAGTTGGGGGCCCCGCAGCTCTCTGAGGTGCCCAGCACGTCCACCTTCTCAGGAACATCCCGCACCAGGAAGTATCGGCCCTGGCAGGGGACAGCCACAGCAGAGTCACTCAGAGACCCGGGGAATCTTCCACAGGCAGGGCTCTGTCCTGGACTCCAGGGGACACGGAGCAGGGAAGTGGGGGAAGGGACATGCTCTGCCCTGTGTTCCACTGTAGGCTCCCAAAAGACATCTGTGTTGGGCAGGTGTCACGGGGCGGGGGAGAGGGAGAGACCACCCTCCTGAGGGAGCATCAGGAGGGCCCGGGGCCAGGCTGGGAGGAAAGACAGGGAGAGGGGCGGCTTGAAGGGGCTCCCCCAGAAGAGGGCAAATGTCCCCGCCTCTCGGGGGCACACGTGGAGAAGGGACTCCAGGAGGGGGTCACATCTGCGGCACCGGATGAGCCAGAGCTCAGCCCCTGCCCGGCCCAGCCAGCTCCAGGGACCGACAGGAGCAGCCAGCAGAGGAGGGAGGAAACCGGGCCCAGCCCGCCGGGCGAGAAGCAGAAGGAGCAGAAGGAGCCCTGGACCTTCTCATGCCTCCCGGGCCCCCAGCAGGCCCCGGCCCAGGACAGATGGGAAGGGGAGCCAGCACCCCGGACAAGCCAGAACGTCCTGGCGCCTCTGTGGGCAAGTGCAGCCTGTCCCCATTCCGGTGGCTAAACACCCGCCACGTCCACCCCCTCTGCCCAGCCAACGGGGGACCAAGACGTCTGCCCGTGGCCTGGCTCTCTGGGCCCCTCTAGGAGGGGAAAGAGCAAGTCAGAGAAGTCCAGAACTTTGAAAAGAACAGAGGGAGGTTCTCAGCCCAGACAGCCTGCGGCCACTAGTCCCATCTCCACTGCCCAGCACCTGAGGAGGGAGGAAGGGGGCCTGGGAAACGCAGAGCAGGGCCCGGGGGCAGGGGAACCACGGGGCGCAGAGGGAGGCCAAGCTGCTGGCCTCTGGGAAGGGGTGAGGCCCTGAGGGAGGCAGAGGGGGACGGGGAGGAGGGCAGAGGAAGATGGGGGAGGGACCCCGAGGCGGGGACAGGGCTGGCCTCACCTGCACCAGGTAGTGCTCGGGGGTGGCGTCCGAGAGGCGGCCCAGCGTGTAGTGGGCCTTGAGCGGCTCGTCGTGGATCTGGAACTCCTCCCTGCAATTGTACCTGCCAGGGGGTGGGGGGTGCAGCCAGGTCAGACGTCCGTCCACTCCAGAGCCACAGGAGGCCACCCATCCCGGGCCCGCAGCTTCCCCTCTGGGGCACAGACTGCCCATCCTACCCCAGCGGCCACTGTCCCCTTCTTCCTCAGACACAGAGCCCAGAATTGTGGCGGGACTGGGCCGCCCCACTGAGGACTAACGTCCAGCCCCCGGGCAGCTGGCTCTGGTCACGGGATTGGCCCTGGCCAGGGAGGTGCGGGGAGTGGGGTACGGGCAAGTCCGGGGCCACCCCCAAAGGGAGGGCCTTCTGACCCGGAGGCAACAGCAGAAGCAGAACCAGCATCTCGGGCCACAGGACAGAAGGCACAGCCAGGACACTGGCGCAGAGGGAGCCTGGATGGGCCGGGCAGCCACACCAGCCCAGGGGGCCCATCGAGACGCTTCTGTCTGATGCAGGCGTCCCCCTGGGGGTCACCTCGGTACAGTGGCCTTACCCCCACAGGGGCTGGTCAGCATCACCCCAAGACCAGCGGCTCCTCCACACTCCCTGGCGGAACCACGCCTTCGGCAGACGCAGAGACCCTCGGTTAAGGCCACCGAGCATTCGGAACACAAAGCTACAGCACTGACGGTGACAGCATGCAGCATGTGACAGCACGCAGCACGGGCCTCCCAGAGTCTTGGCCTGGTGCTGGGGGCCCCCTACCAGAGGCCGGCCTTCAGGAAAGGCTGGGCAGGGCAGGCGGCGGGCAGCAGTCTGGGGAACCAGCCCCTGCTGCTCTGCCTTGGAGCCACCTGGCGGGGGGTGCAGGCCACCTTCGGCCACCTCGCCACCTCGCCACCTCGCGAGCCCAGTCACGTCCAGATGGGTTTTGGCTCTGCTCTGGGAGGCGTCCCATCGGGTTCTGCAGAGCTTCTCTCCAGAGGATGGACAGTGAGCACATCAGGCTGTGGGAACATGGCCTCGGGGACAAGCGCTCAAGCTGCCACTGAAGTGACGAGGAGGAACAGTGTCCAGTAACAATAATGAAGAGGTGACGGACAGAGTCAGCCTACAGGGTGAGGGTGCCGTTCCTCCACCGCATGACCCCCAAGGGTCCTTTGGCCTCCAGCACTCTGCTGGCCAAGGAGGGCAGCACTCAGAGAGCCCCAGGCCACACACGGTGCCTTGAGCTGGGTCTTTACAGCTGGCCAGCAGCCATTCAGGGCCCAGCACTTGGTAAAATATTTAATATTATCTCTGATTACACTGATAAGAAAACTGAGGCCCAGAGAGGGCGAGAGGCTGGCCCTAGGTCACAGAGCACAGGATCTCGCTAAGTTGCTGAGGCTCCTGTCAGAACAGAGACTCCCTGCATCCCTGTCTGCATCCTCCCTTTATCCCCAGCACGGTAATGTGTTATGATGACACCCTCCTGCCAGGCCCTGGGCCCCAGGCGGGTTTCAACCCCCATAGAGTCTCCACCAAAATTCTACGTGTAGAGTGTATTTAATGCTCTGCTCATGGGGTCCCCTTCCCCACCGCCTGGGAGGCCCAGCGGCAGAGGAGCAGGGTGGACAGGCGTGGCGAGGGCACCTGACCCCTTGTCCAAGCCACCCTTGGGGACAGCACGGGTGCCCAGCACAGCCCTTGCACAGGCCTTTCTGTTCCTTTTCTTTAATATACTTTACCTTTTAGTTGGACACAATATCTTTATTTTCTTTTATGAGGTGCTGAGGATGGAACCCAGGGCCTCCCATACGCGAGGGGAGCGCTCTACCGCTGAGCCACAACCCCAGCTCTTTTCCTTTCTTATTTGGAGAGGGGATCTCCCCTGAGTTGCTGAGGCTGGCCTCGACCCCGCCTCCACCGCCAGAGCTGCTGGGAACACAGGTCCGCACCGCCACCCACTGCCACCCAAGGCCCCGAGTTGATCCATCCTTTACCGCCCTTTGGAGCCATAATTACTGACTTTGAAAGAAAACATCTATATTCCATGTATCTAAATATATACACTTCCTTTGAAAATGTTTAGTCAAAAGTTATTTTCAAAGGATGTCCCCTCCCGCCCCTCCCCTTTCTCCACACTCTCTGACGCGGAGGAAGTGGTAACACGGGCTCAGGGAGTCACAGCAGAAACCCAGATCTGCTGCCTGCTGGCTGGGCGTCTCCAGAAAGACGGCTTACCCTCTCTGGGCCTGTGTTCGCCTATGAAAGCCGTCTGTTAGCAGGAGGTGCGCGCCACCCACTGCACCTCCAGGGGTTCCCGGGGGCGGGTCCTCCAGGATCATGGCCACGCCCACCCGCTACTCACGTGATCACGACCGGGGCCACCTTGTTGGGGATGATGGACTTGGCCTTGCTGTTGTGCACGCTCATGGTCTGGAAGGAATGGACGCTGAGCGAGGGCCGCCCGTCCACGGCGCTGCCGCCCTGGAGGCCTTCGAAGGGGGCACCTGCCGGGACCGTCTGCTGGGCTGTGCTGGCCGTCGTACCCATAGTCCGCTGGCAGCCTCAGGACCCCAGACCTGCGGGCGAGAGGGTGTGCGGGGTGGGAGGGGCCTGAGGACTGGCAGGAGGGGACGCGGCCGCCCGTGCCCTGCCACCTCCAGGGAGCAGGAGCGCAGCCGGATGGCGGCCCCCATGGGGCCTGGGAGTCACAGGCTCACTAACCCCAGCCGTCAGCGGGCCTGCTGGTACTTCAGGGAGTTACAGACGGACAGGAGGACCGTCACCTTGGAGTTCACACTCCCCTGGCAAAAATAAGACAGTTGGGAGGGATTAACTGGGGGTCAGCGGCTGAGTGGAAAGAACAGGGCAGAGGTGTGACGAGGGGGTGCCACTGCAAATGAAGGGTCTGGGGGACAGGGCGCAGGAGGACAGTCTCCTTAGGGGGTGGGGTCGCAGCACGAATCCACAGGTCCTCCTTGCACAGAGACAGAGGCCATGTCACCCCCTCCGTATCATTCCTCCAAGCGAGTGCGCAGGGAGACACCCAGACACACCTGCTTTAGTCCATGACTTCATTTCATTTCATTTTAAGATTGCATTTCATCTTCCCAGCCGAGGGGTTGAACCCGGGCCTGGCTGGCACACACTAGGCAGGTGCCCTACCACTGACCCACACGTCCCCAACCCCTGTTATTTTTTTATTTTGAGACAGGCTCTTGCTACACTGCCGAGGCTGACCTCAAACTTGAGATCCTCCTGCCTCAGCCTCCTGAATGGGATCCCAGGTGTGCGCCACGGCCCAGCTCTCTACATCGTGAACGTCACAAAGAGAGGCCAGCGGCACCCAGACCAGCAGAGCTCAGCAGGTCAAGCCTCCAAGGAGCACAGCCCCGAGCTCGCAGCAGCACCCAGGTCAACACGGCCACGGCAGAAGCCAAGGCCGGCACGCATGGGGCGCTCTGTCCACAGGAGAGACCTGGGCCTGAGTGCCCCAGGGGCCGCTGGGCGCTGAGAACAAAATGCTGGAAAGGCCTGCCACCCTTAACCCCTGGGTGCCCGGTGCTCCCAGAGGAGGCGCTTCCTTCCCCCTTGTGCTCCTGTCTCCTCTGATCACGGGGCAGGGCTGGCATCTAGAGCAAGAGGACAGGGACAGCCTTCTGGAGCCGGGGAAAGGACTCGCAGACGGAGAGCCAGGCCCTAGGAAGGAGGTGCTGGGAACCTCACAGAGGGCTCAGCAGCCGCGGGCACCAGGGAGCACTGATGTCCAGGAGGAGGGGAGCCCCAAGCCCCTGCACCCGGGGACAGCCTCACTCTGCAGCCTTACAGCACGAGGACTCTCCGGCTGCTTTCAGTGGGGCCCAAGGCACGCGTCACCAGGGGGGGGCTCTGCGCCCCAGCAGCACCTCCAGTCTCCGGGGGTGGGTCACGGACCCGCACAAGGCCAGCCACAGCAGAGTTCCTGCCAACCCCCGCCCCAGAGCCACCCCTTACCCTGGGGTCTCCAGACAGGACACTGACCACCAGGCTCACGGGCCCTCCCGGAGCCTGAGCCAGGCCAGCTCCTCTCCCTGGAAAGCCCTCCCCGTCTCCACTCACCCCTGAAGCCCCAGGACAGCTCTGTGGAGAGCACACCCTGGTCCCCGGTCCCCAGGAGCCGTCCCCCCTTCACCCCCAGTTCTCCCCTGCCTTTATTTTCCCTCAAAGATGGTAAGAATGAGCCCCCACGTCCCCACACCAAGACACATGGTCAGAGAGGAGGAGGGGCCCAGGGTGGCCCCAGCTGGCTGTCGGCAGAGCCGGACGTTTCCTCATGGCGGCTCTGGGGCTGCAGGGCCCCAAGCGCTCACGGAACCTCCCAGACCCCTCCCAGTGTCCTGGGCCAAGGGGACATGCATGGGAACGGGCACAGGGAGAGGGCCAAGGGTGGACGCAGGAAGGGCCTGCAGGAGCACAGCTGGCCACAGCTGTCACCATTCCCATAGGGCGGGGCGCGACACCTCCACTCCCCGCTGGCCACGGGGCCTCCCTTGCCCCCAGGCTCACAGGCAGTGACAGGCCCCGGCTGTGCCTGGAGGGGCAGCCAGGAGACAACACAGATGTGCCCAGCTGTGCTGCAGGGGGCGGGGCAGGCCCGTGTCCCCTGAAAACTGACCCACCTCCAAAATGTCGGGAGGAGGGCACAGCCCCGGTGTCTCGGCCAGCCAGAGTGAGCCTCACCAGCGGAGCCCTGCCTGCCGGTCACATGCTGCGGGGACTGGGCAATCCCTTCCCTCTCTCTGGGCCTCAGTGTTCCAGCCACGAGTGGACAGTGAGGGACGGAGTGGTCTGAAGGCCTCTCCCAGCTGTAGGTGTGTTTGGTTCCTGAAACTGATGGTCCTAGTGGCCGTACCACTGTTGTCCACTGCCAGGGACAGTGGTCAGTAAGCTCAGGGGTGTGGGTGGGCACCCTAGTGCCCAATCCCTTGAGGGGATACTGGGGTGGCTGGAATGAGGAGAGATGTAAGAGGAGGGGCCACATCCTGCACGGTTTGGACAGTATTGTCTGCCAGTCATCTTGTATCACTATAACAAACTACCTGAAATAATCACCTTAAAAAGAGGAAAGGTTTATTTGGGTTCCCAGATTTGGAGTTTCAGCCCATGGTTGGTTGGTCCTACTCTTTTGAGGACTGTGGTGAGGCAGAATGTCACAGCAAGAGCCCGCAGTGAAAGAGTGCCAACAGGAGGGTCTCTTGACTGCCAGGCTTTTGTCATGGATTATCCCATCTAATCCTGACTGTGCCCCACAAGACACCGACTCTTACAACTCAATACCAAGTTCACACAAAATACAATTTAAAGATGGACAAGACTTGAAAACTCATCTGGATGCCAAACAAGCACATGAAAGGACATTGAGCACCAGGAGCAGGGGTCACCTATAATCCCAGCAATTCAGGAGGACCATGAGTTCAAAGCCAGCCTCAGCCACTGAGCAAGGCCCTAAGCAACTCAGCGAGACCCTGTCTCTAGATAAAATATAAAAAAGAGCTGGGGAGGGGGCTCAGTGGTCGAGTGCCCCTGGGTTTAAACCCCAGCACCAAAAAATAAGATAGAATAAAAGGTCAAATAGGGCTGGGGATGTGACTCAAGTGGTAGCGCGCTCGCCTGGCATGCGTGCGGCCCGGGTTCGATCCTCAGCACCACATACAAACAAAGATGTTGTGTCTGCCGATAACTAAAAAATGGATATTAAAAGAATTCTCTCTCTCTCTCTCCCCTCTCTCACTCTCTCTTTAAAAAAATAAAAGGTCAAATAATGTGTGTTCTTAAAATCAACTCCATCCACTCCTTTCTGCCCTTTTAGCGTGGCTATTCAAAATGGCCCATGCGGCCCACGTTCCCTTTCTACTGGACAGTGCTTGAGTCCCGTGGCCGGAGGGCAGCCCGGGGCAGCTGCAGGTCGTGGGCACGTGCTGCTGATCACAACCTGTTAGAGGTGGGCGTCATCTATTCCTTCCAACTGAGAAGGAGAGTTTAAAAAGTAAAAACAGGATGGAGAGTGTCTGCAGAGATTGTTGAATGTTCAGCAGGGGCTGCGGCTGTGGGGTGGCCCTGGGGGTGGCCCTGGGTTCCTGTCTGTCTCGAGGGGCTCGTGGAGCCGGAGAGAAGCCAGAGAGCCGACGTCGACCATCAGGGCTCAGGTGCTCACTGCTCGTTCAAGATTCTTCAAAATAAAAATATTGGGGTCAAAAGTGGTTTTCAGAACTAAAATTTTAAAAACCGATTTGGTTAAGCTGCCATATAAAGACCACGCTTCCTGGCTCTGCCTGGCGGCCTGAGAGGCGTTCACGTTGGAGAAGGAAGCTGCGGGCCCCCAGGAGGCGCCCGGGAGCCAGGAGCCTGACCTCTAGTTGGTGATGTCCACGCTGCGGCCACCTGGGCTTAAGAACCAAGGGCCTCAATAAACCCTCGGCTCCCGGCTTCTCCTGGAGGAGCCCAGGAGGGGCAGCCACGGGGCCGGGGCCTCCAGGGACCCGCAGCCCACCTGGCAAGCCCTGGGCCCTCCCTGGCCCGAGTCCCCAGGCAGAACGCCCTGGTCCTGGGGCAGACCCTGCTCCCCGTCACAGGTGCCCTGGCGCCCGCAGCGCTTCATTTTCCTGAGGCCTCTGAGCCCCCAGCCTCTGGCCACTCTCCTGGGAGCGGGCCTGTCCTTCCCCAGACACGGGCCACACTTTCTTGGCATGTTGTGACCAAAGAGAAGAGGTGACCTGCCTCCCTGTCCCAGCACTGCCCCTGAGCGGGCTCCTCCTCCCTAGGCCCTTCTCCGCAGGCTCAGCCCAGCCTTTCCAGCCTGGGCTTGTGGCTCTCTGGCCCGAAGGCAGGATGTCCCCCTGGGGAAGGTCCCTGTGAGACGCTGCAGGCCCTGATCCGGCCCAGCTTCCCAGGCAGGACCATCCTCGATGCCTTCATCCCCCAGGAGGGACAGAGACTGAGCACATGGCCACCAGAGCTAACACTACCTTCCCCACTCCCTGCAGACACTTGGGGCCACGTGATGAATCCTAGCTAACAGGACATATGAGCAGTGTCACATGCCAAACTCCAGAATCCTTCCTCATGAGATCTTTTCCTCCCTTCTTCCATCCTGTTGCCTGGAACCCAGATGTGATGATGGAAGGTTTGCAGCCATCTTGAACCATGAGCCCATGAATCCACACCCCAGGAATGGGGGAGATCAAGTTCCCCAAGGAAACCGTGGAGCAGAGCCATCACACCAGGCCTGCAAAGCTCTGGGCTCGGACAGGACAGAGAAATAAACTTCCATCTTGTGTAAACTGTTGCTACTTGGCTTTTCCTATTACTTGCAGCCAAATCTAATCCTGACTAACGCACCCTGTTATTTTTAGGTTTGACCCTCAATGACCACATGCCGCATGGCCACAGGACAGGGCTTACTCCTTTCCCCTCATGCAGAACGTCGAGTTTCCCTGCCAGTGGACAGGCCGTGCTGAGGGCTGCGGGCCACGCGTGGGCAGAGAGTCTCCAGGATCCAGGAGCCAACTGTGAGGAGGCCACAGAGCAGACAACCCTGGACGCCAGGGCCTGGTGGGCAGCTGAGGAGGCGCAGCTGCGAGGCCACGAGGGCACCATCCCCTTCTAGATGTGGATGCCCCAGAGATCTAGAAAGTTCCACGGAGCAGAACATTTGTTCAACGCTAGAGACAGACATGGCCCCAACCACTCCACAAGGCAGAGAAAGGCCCCCAGGGTCTCCCCACCTAGGACAGAGCCTCTCCTTCCCCTCTAGGGACCCTCCAAAGCCAAGGGAGGTCCTGGAGAGCACGCAGGTGCCATCCGGGTGGGACTCTCCCAGGACAGAGCAGGCGAGGTGGGACCCCCGGGGAGGAGGCAGCCAGTTCTGGGGAAGGAGCTCTCTCCTGAGCTTCGGTCCCCAGGCAGGCAGCAGGGACCTGGGGACCAATTCCTGGGGAAGGGGCTGGAGAGCATCCCGCCAACTCTCTCCAGGCAGCGTCCAGGTCTGGGTCCTCGGGGGCCGACGGGAACTTACACTTGAACCCACTGAGGACCTGCAGCCTGTGTTCAGTTAGTGCCCGCCTCGCTCCCCCACTCCAGATGCTGCCACTCCAAGTGTCCTTACTGAATTAATCTCAGTCACCGTCTCCAGAACAACCCTGAGAAGGCAGGAGACCAGCTGTTTCCCCATTTAGCAGGTGGGAAAACTGAGGCTCAGAGAGTTCACCTCCTAACGCGGCGACGCCCGGGGCTCTCCCACTGCATCAGCCCTCAGCCCCACCTCTCCCTGGGAGCCTCCCCAGATTGACAGATAGACAGACACCGCGAAGCCTAGAACAGTGGGCTTGCAGAAGGCGGACGGCGGGCCAGGCCGGGGAGTGCCCCTTCCAGGGCCACAGCCCCCCACACGCCCCTGACATCCAGATGAACAGGGTGGGTAACAATGGAGCTAAAAATAGGCCTATCTCGGGGACAGTGGGGGAGGACTGAGTGGCCAGCTGCAGGAAACATCTGCCTCAGCTCCAGAGCACACTCAGAGGAAGTCACCCTGCCGCAGGGGTCCTCACTGGGCCTGGGCTGGGGCGGAGGCACGGAGACCCTTCAGGTCTACACCAGGGCAGGGGCTTGGCTGAGCCTCACTGCCCTGGGTCTCGTCCCCCAACTCAAAACATCCTTTCTGTCCCCCCCCACCCCCAGTGCAGGTTCCTGACCCCCTGGGGCACCTTGGAGCCGGCCGGAGACAACTGCTGAGACTCTTATCTGTCCTGTTCCTCACATTCTACAGAGGAGGAAAATGAGGTCCAGAAGTCACCAGAGAGCAGCCCACAGTCACAACGGAGGGGTCAGGACCAGGCGTCCCCTACCTGCTGGGTCCCCTGCACTTCAACAGGTGCGGCCTCCAGGGTCCAGGAAGGATCAGGCTCTCCTGCTCCAAGGACAAAGCTCACCAAGCAGAGGACACAGGTTCAGCATGAAGGGCTACAGCTTCCTCCGCAGGGGGCGGCCCGTTCTGAGCCTGTGGGTCCCCTCCTCCCACTCTGTGTAAAACCCTAGCACGGAGTTGGAGTGAACTTCTTACCGCTCCTGGCAACATCAACAGACCTTTGCAAATAATTAAAAATAATACTGGGCTCAGGGTGCACACCTGGAATCCCAGCAACCCTGGAGGCTGAGGCAGGAGGATCACAAATTCTAGGCCAGCCTCAACAACTTGGTGAGACTCTGTCTCAAAATACAAAATAAAAAGGGCTGGGGATGTGGCTCAGTGGTAGAATGTTCCGGGGCTCAATCCCCAGTAGCAGAAGAAGTAAAAATAAAAAATGTTTTCAAATAATAAAGCAGAAGTGTATCTTACTGGGCCAGTGGAAGTGTCTGTATAAGGCAGCCCTTTGCCTTGAAGATCTCTGGAATGGTCCACAAAGAACAAGCTGGGCAGCCTCCCGCGGGGCCAGCCTGGCCAGTTTTCTTCCAGATGGAACAGATGCGCGGTCACTTTTGCTGCCAGGTGGCAGATGAACCTGAGGCTGACACGGGCCTCACACTCAAATCTTCCCGCCTGGCCCTTCCTCCTTGCTCCTCCTCTCCACCCAGCCCAGTCCCACCCTCCCCTCCTGGCTCCCGGCCATGGGTGTCCCCAAGGCTCTCCAGGTAAAGGCTGAAGCTGGTCTTCAATGGCATCCCGTAGCCGGGCCAGTGCTTGGCACAAAGTAGCCACTTGAATTAAAAAAACCTGGAAGCCGTTTCTGTTGTTCCCTCTTTGGCACTGAGGACTGCCCCAAAGGCACGCTCCCGGGGCTACCTTCCCAGTCCTTCTGACTTTTTAGTTTGAGACAGGGTCTCACCAAGTATCTGAGGCTGGCCTCCAACTTGCAATCCTCCTGCCTCAGCCTCCTAAATCGCCGAGATTACAGTCACGTAGCACCATACCCAACCCAAACTGGGAAGGTTAAAGAACAGATGAAAAACAGAGCCACCTTATGGATGTATGTGTTCTGAAAATAAGTGAGACCACACGGGTGGAACTGTGCAGCCCAGGGCCTAGATGGCAGCACCTTCTGATCAATGGCAACTGTGCGGGGACCACCTTGTAGAAAACGCTGGATGGGGACGCTGACCCAAGTCCCACACCTCTGGGCAGGTGGGAAGGTCAATGAGGAGAACAGAGGCCAGAGGCTGTGAGCGCTAGAGACGGGGGAGCAACTCTGGAGTCTCCCCAGAGCAGATCCCACCTGGGGAGACGGTCGCCTGGCGCGGACCCTCCGGTCTCTTCCACTGAGTCACACCCTGTCTCTCAGAGGGGCCCAAAAAAGGCACCTCCAAGGTCCCCTGCCCCTGGCCCACTACTGAGGACTAACCATGGCACTCTGAACAGGCTTTCAAACCACAAAGGATGGGTGGTTCTTGTTTTTGAGCACCGGGGATTAAACCCAGGGCCACTCAACCACCAGCCACATCCCCAGCCCTGCTTTACATTTTATTAGACACAGGCTCACTGAGTTACTGAGGGCCTTGAAGAGCTTTGAGCTCGTGATCCTCCTGCCTCAGCCTCCGCAGCCCCTGGATTACAGAAGTGTGCTACATGCCCGGCCCAGATGATGAGTTCTTAACCCTAAATGGCTCTCGTCTCCACTCCACATGGTGCTCTCCGGGGTTTGTTACAGTGGAGGACAACAGTGGCAGCAGGTGATGTGCACAGGGCCCAGAGAGGACAGGCACCCGCTGGGGCCAAGCATGGTCTAACTCCGGATCCGCGCACCCCAGGGGTCCCCAGCACCCTCCCACCAGGGGTGCAGGAGGCCAAGACACCACCTTCCCAGTGGGATCCCACTTGATGGCACGAGAGTCTCTGCGAGAGACCCTGCTGGACACACGGCAGGGCCGGCGACACCAGGGGGCTGCACAGACGTGCACTTGCGCACGTGCCGTGGAAAACGTCATGCGAGGGTGACCTTGCAAGGCAGTAAAAACGATCCGTGTCATGGAACCTCAGCCCCAGCCCACGTCTGTTTGGGATTCCTGGCGATGGACCGGGAGGTGCAGGAGAGCACTCTGGGGTGACGGAGGGTGCCAAGCGGGAGGGAAGCACCACTGGGCACGGCTCCCCGGCTCCCCTTGAGATGCCTTCTCCAAAGGGCCGCAGTGAGCCTGTCCCTCAAGGTTGACAGCCGAGGGCGCCTGCTGCCGGGGACGGGTGAGAGCTTTCCGTGGGAAGCCAGAATTCTAGAAAACCTGGGCAGCCGCTGCGAGCGTGACGGCACCCCAGGACAGGGGTTTCCAGTGACAAGGGTGCCGGTGCTAGCAGTAATCAGTGGTGCGACTGCTGGAAACGGCGGCATGGCGTGTGTCCACACGCGGAAAATCTGCAAAACCCCGTGAGCCAGTGTATTCCCGACAATGGATGTCCTATATTATAAAACCATCTAAAAGAGACAGTTCAACTTAAAATCAGCAGACTACAGTGACGCAGCCACATCCATGTCTACAGCAGCTCGATTCACAATAGCTAAGCTATGGAACCCACCTAGGTTACCGCCAACAGACGAATGGATAAAGAAAGGTGGTACATATACACAATGGAATATTATTCAGCCCTAAAGAAGAATGAAATTATGGCATTTGCTCAACATGTGTGATGGGTTCGATCCTTAGCACCACATAAAAATAAACAAAATAAAGGCATTCTGTCCATCTACAACTACAAAAAAATTTTTAATTAAAAAAAATAGCACATCACAACATCCTGACCACCCAATGCAGAGCAGATGTGAGCATCCAGCTGGTATTGGGCCAGACATTAGAAGGACTTGCAAAAATGTAAAACAAGGCCACTCTTCACCCTCTGGAAAATAGTTATTTTTCAAAAAATGTCAACATATGTGTTTAGCTTTAATGTGTTCTGCCACGCCGGAGATCAAAGCCAGGGCCTTTCACGTGCAGGGCAGTGCTCTATCACTGAGTGATGCCACCTGCCTTCTAGAATTACTATTTTTAAAATGACTTTATAAGCCAGGTGCAGTGGTGCACGCCTGTGATCCCAGCGGCTCAGGAGGCTGAGGCAGGAGGATCAAGAGTTCAAAACCAGCCTCAGCAAAGGCCAGGCACTAAGCAACTCAGGAAGACCCTGTCTCTAAACAAAATACAGAATAGGGCTGGGGATGTGCTCAGTGGCCGAGTGCCCGTGAGGTCAATTCCTGGTACCCTAAATAAATAAATAAATAATAAAATGGCCTTAGAAGTAAGTGTTCTCATGTGCATTCAGTTTTAACCTCCCCTCTGTGCTGCGGCTCTATCCCAGGAGCTCTTGTGTGCTAGGCTACTCTACCTCTGAGCTACATCCCCAGCCCTGAACGCGTGCTCTTGACCTCGGGCTGCCTTTGTCTGGCATTTGTTCCCAAAGAAAATATAGAAAAATGAAAGATGATATTATAATGGAAACCAGGGAACTGAAGGAAGAGAATGTAAGTAAATATTTGTATAATCTCAAGCCAGAAAAAAAAACTTTCTACTGAAAATGCTGCAACTTAAATATCAAAAGACAGACTACATAAAAAAAGGGTCCTGGTCCGGGTGGTTTAGCTCAGTGAGAAAGCACTTGCGCACCATGTGGGAGGTCCAGGGTTCAATCCTCAGCACCCTTAAAAAAAAAAAAAAGGCTGAGATTGTGACCAATACAGAAAGATCACAAAGTTAAAAGGCAAATAACAAACTACACAAACATATTTTAACATATTTATATTATGTATCATATTCAATAGATAGTTTTTTCAAGTGAATGGGAAAGAGTTCAGCTGTCCCTTGGACTCTCTAGCGAATGAGCCCTAGGACACCACCCTCCTTGGGGCTAAGATCCACGGATGGTGGGACCCTCGCAAAGTGGCAGAGTCTTGCCTCGCATGCACGAGGCCCTGGGTTCAAGCCCAGACCTTGAATCCTGTCTAGATCCAGTTTTTCCTGGTTTTCCCATGGTTGTGTGAATCCATGAATGTGGAACCCTGGACACGGAGGCTGACTGTGCATCTTCACAGTAAAATGGATCAGAAAATCTGACCAACAACAAAATAAAGACAGGGTGGGGTGAGGTCCAGGAGTGTAGTGTGCTCAGCAGGCTTGAGAGCTGGGTCCAATCCCCAGAACCACAAATCAACACACAATTTTTAAAAACTAAATGAAAAAAAAAAAAAGAGGGAGAGAGAAAGAAGAAATGACAACGAATGTGAAAACAATTTGTCACGTGCAGTTTGTCAACTGCAGGGAGATGCCATGTGTCTCCTATCATCATATTAGAGGTAAACTAAGGCAGAAATGCCCGTGTCTGCCTGGTGTTGGGCAGGGCACTCCCAAACATCCAGTGGGGCATAAACCCACACAGTTAAACCCACTACGTTAAGATTGTATGACACTCTGACCTAGTCATTTTTCAATTAATTTATTTGGTGGGGGTGGTACCGGAGATGGAACCCAGGGGCGCTCTAACACGGAGCTATATTCGCAGCCCTTTTTTATTTTAATTTGAAATAGGATCTCTTGAAATTGCTCAGGCTGGCCTCAAACTTGCAATCCTCTAATCAGGCTTGGTACATGCCTATAATCCAAGTGATGCTGGAGGCTGAGGTAAGAGGATCACAAGTTGGAGGTCAGCCTCAGCAATTTAGCAAGATCCTATCTCAAAACAAAAAGGGCTGAGGATGTAGCTCAGTGGTAGAGTGCCAAAGGATTTATTTCACCCCCAGTTCTGAAGGAAAAAAACTACTTGTGATCCTCCTGCCTCAGGCTCCTCAGTAGCTGGGATTGCAGTTGTGCACCACCACGCCAGACCTCAGTCAATTTACTCACAGGAAATCATCAAAGATATGGCCACACCTATGTCCAGTACAGTTTGGTTTGTATTTAGTCAAACACTGGAAACATCTTTTATGGACACACTGCAGGCATCGTTACGTAGCCATCTGATGGAGCTGCAGATGCAGGTCCCTGACAGAACCTAGAACAAAAGATGGCCAGGAGCCCATCTACCCAGAACTTAGAGACAGGCAGGCAAAGCTTATCTGTGATGCTGAGAGTTGGGGAAGCAGTCAGGTGTGCAGCAGAAAGGAGGGGACACTGGCGACAGGACCTGGGGCACTGATGGGACTCTTCTGAGGGGTGAGCCCCCCACACCAACCATGTATACTTTGCACAGTCAGCAAGCCGCACACCTGTGCAGTGTGTACCTTCCTATAGATGTGGAACTTCAATTTCTGTGTGTGTATGTGTGTGTGTGTGTGTGTGTGTGTGTGTGTGGTGCTGGGAATTGAACCCAGGGCCACGTGCATGCAAGGCAACCTACACCAACTGCACTGTGTCCCCAGCCCCTGGAACTTCAAAGTTTCAAAAAAACAAGCCCACAGTTTATTTACCAGCACATTTCATGTATGTATATTTAGTTTAATTAAAAAAAAAAATGTCAGGAGAGGTGGCAGGCCTGTAATCCCAGCAGCTCAGGAGGCGGAGGCAGGAGGATCGCAGGTTCAAAGCCAGCCTTAGCGAGGCGCTAAGCAACTCAGTGAGACCCTGTCTCTGATAAAATACAAAATAGGTCTAGGACGTGGCTCAGTGGTCGAGTGCCCTGAGTTCAATCCTGTACTCAAAAAAAAAAAAAAAAAAAAACCCACACCAAAGCACTTTAGAGTTTTGTCCCATTAGAAAGGGTGGGGGAGGTGTCTTGGGTACAAGTGAGTACAGACAGTGGGAAACATCTGGAAGGACGACTCCCAGGGAACGGGGTCATCTCTGAGCAGGCAGATCAGGACTGTTCTCATTTCCCTGACTGTCTTCATTTCCCTGACCTTGTTCTGCTTTGCTCTGTTCTGTTGTGGAGCTGGGGACAGAACCGGCCGCCCGTGCGAGGGAAGCGCTCCACCCCTGAGCTACACCCGTCCCTTCCTAGAACGAGCCTGTTTACTGAACTCACCAGCACGGCCAGCGAAACCAGCCACCGCGGTCAGCACCAACTCACAGCCAGAGACACGGCCCCGCGGGGGTGCTCCCAGGTTTCAGGGACGGAATGCTAAACCACCCTCCGTGGGAAAACCAGACGTTCCAGGCAGAGGGCAGGGGACAGGTCACCGCGCAGCCCTGCCCCAGAGGCCTGGCCTTGGCCTTTCTGAGCCTGGTTTCCTGCAGGACAGTGAGGACCAAAGGAGGCCGTGCTGGCCCAGCCTGGCCAGGTCGGTTCTCTGTCACATGCAGATAGTCCCATGTCCCCAAAAGAAATGGAGCCCAGGGAGGTCAGGCCACTTCCTCACCTTTCACCCGACTGGTCCCCCCAAGTGACCCCAGGAGAGACCTAGCACACAGAGCCCTCCACATAATTGGAGTGTGACCAGAGATCTGGGCCCTGGTCTGACCCTGGAAAGTGTCATCCCCTTCCTGGGCCTCGGTGCCTGGAGTGAAAGGAGCAGGCTGGCCCTTGCACTTGACCTCAGGTAGCCTCCCTCCAAGCCACGCCCATCAGCCCCACCAACTGCCCCAGACCTGAGGCAGGAAAGTGGTTGGCTTATGCAGACAGGAAGTGGCCTTGCCGGATGAATGACAGGCACATTCCACCCGGAGCCCCCACCTGCTGGTGACCTGCGGGGTCCTGGGAGCCAGGACTGAGTGGGCACAGAGGCCAAGGAGGAAACAGGATCTGCTGCGGAAGGCCAGGCACACGGCAGACCCCCGGGCAGGGAAGTGACTTCATTTCACACTCTGTCCTCTGCACTTCCGTCCCTGGCACTGGAGGGACTTAACCCTGAGGGGGCCGCATTCCCCCAGGCTCTGGCCTGGATGCTCCAGGAAGCCAGGGAGAGGGGACCCAGGCTTCCTCCTCTGCCACTGCTGTTCTCCCCAATTCACAGAGGAGGGAACTGAGCCCCCCAGGCTGCACCAGACAGTGACGGAAGCCTCCCCACTAGACGGAGCTGCACAGGGAGGGAGAGGTTGACCTGCCACCAGGAATGCGGGGAGGGCTTCCTGGGATCAGAGGCAACCATGCGGGGCCAGGAAGGATGAGCAACGCTTGGCAGACAGGAAGAGAGAGGAACAGCATTCTGCCCACAGGGAACAGCATGGAGAGAGAAATGCTGCACACTGTGCAGAGGCGCCTCGGATGCAAGAAGGGATTTGTGAGGCCAGACGTGAGGAAGGGGTAGGCTGGGCCGAACCTGAGCGCCTGGGAGACCACGCTGTAGGTTAGGGCTGCTCTGCAGGGGGTGACGTGCCACCCTGGCTACGGCAATGAGGCGGTCATGACCACGGCCAGTGTCAACCAGGATGGCGTAGAGGAGGCAGCAGGTAGAAAGCTGCTGGGAGATTCCTCTGGGGCCCAGGGCTCGAGGCCTCACCTGACCCCCACCAGGCCCACGACCCCCACCAGGCCCACGGAAACTTGCTTTCTCTGTAAAAAAAGAAGTCTGTGTGGGCTGTCAATCACGTGGCCAGGCACCGAGCGCCAGGCTGCCCGGTTCCAACCTGGGCTGCAGCGCCAGCAGCTCTGCGACCCTGAAGGAAACGCTGGGCCTTTCTGTGCTTGAGCATCCTCCGGCCACGCAGGCTGGGCGGCCCCATCCCAGAGCACAGCCAGGTTCGGAGGACCATGTAGCGGCCCAGCTGACCCTCAGGGAGGCTGAGAGAGGAGGCCAAGACCACGTGGCAAAGAAATCATGGCACCAGGAAAATTCAGGTGAGCCCAGATGCCAGGCCCCCCCACCCGCCAGGCAACACAAGCCCGGCCCTGAGACGGCAGCCTCCCAGGCGGGGCCCCGACAGAGCAGCGGGGCAGCGCAGGCTCCGGAAGGGCTCCCCCTCTTCCTGTTACCTCTCCCGGCAATCCTGAAGCTCCCAATGCTCTGTCCAGGGAAAGTCCTGCCGAGAGTGGCATCCTGCCTCGCCCACCCTGGGCCCAGCTGCCCTGCCAGCCCTGTGCAGAGGCCCAGACCCCTGCAGATCCCGGTCCAGGCAGCCCGGGAGGCTGGCGCTGGGGCTCTCCACAGAAGCTGGCCCGGGCAGGGCACCTGACCCAGGAAGATGGGCCTCTGCTACTGCCTCAGCACCCATCAGCTCCACTCTCTGGCTGAGGAGACGTGATAAGCAGGATCCCAGAAGATGTCTCCAAGCTGGAGGCTCAGGGAAGGGCCAGCCAATCCTGTGCTGGGGTCAGGAACACAGAGCCAAGGCCATGCAGGCAGGCAGACCTGGCATCCAAGTCTGGCTCACCACTGACCTGCTGTGTGACCTTGGCCAAGTTATGAACATCTCTGAGCCTGGTTCCTTTATCTGTAAACTGAGGGTAATGTTGACTTCTACATCCTAGGGACATGGCGAGGATGACAGGAGACAATGTAGGGAAAGGGCCAGTACTTAGTAAACATCAGGAAATCTTATTTATTCCCCTCCCACCATCAAGCCGACCCCCTCTCTCAATCCTGAAATGTGAGATGTCAGAAGAACAATTACATCCCTCAAAAGGAAGGAAATTCTGACACGTGCTGTAACAGGGGAGGGTCTGGAGGACATGATGCCCAGTGTTCCAATAAGTCAGACACAAGAGTAGAAAAGAGGTGAGTGGGGACAGTGAGACAAGGCCCCCAGAGTAGTCACTCCACCCGGACTGAATCAGGAGGGCAGTCTGTGGGAGGAGGAAGGCCGGCCAGCTCTGACGGGTCTGGAATTTCAGTTTGGAAAGATGAAGAAGTTCTGGAGGTGTCGCCATGGTGATGGCTGGCACGCTAATGTAAATAAATATACTGGACGCACAGATTCAGTGTGAATTTTACGTGTTTTATACATAATAAAAAATTAAGATGTCATTTGAGGACTTTTCGTGATGCCCATGCTCATGCCTGTGTCCACCCTTGGAGAGTCCAGGGCTGAGGCCAGGCAGAGGTGGCGAGGGCTAACGGCACTGTTGGGGCAGGGGCTGGGGCGGCTGGAGATCCAGAGCTGCCTTGAGGGCTTCGTGAGGAGAGGCCCTGGACCAAGCGGGCACCAGCCAAGGCGTGCCCGGGTCCAAGGCAGCCACCTGCACCTGCGCCTGCGCCCACCAGGGACACAGAGAGCAGCCCCGCTCGGACCCACACAGGTGCATTTATACCAAATCCAAGGACAAGCAGGTGTGGTCCTTAGAAGGAGGTCTGAGAGGCCACTTATGGGTGAACAGTTGGGGAACAGAGTGGGGAGGGGCACCAGGGAGCCTCTGTGCTACCGGAAATGCTCTACAACTTGACCTGGATGAGGGTTTCAGAGACACACCTGTAACCGTTCATCAAGCTTCGACCTGATTTACAACCTGAAATCATACCTCAGTTAACAAAATAAAATAGAAATAGCTAAAAACCCCTACTCCCCTTCTCTGAGGATGGCAGCGAGGTGACTCTGTGAGGCTGCATGTGGCAAGGTCAGGTGGCGGCTACGAACAGGGCTGGGGATCAGAAGGACCAGGGCTCACATCTGAAGCTCCTTCTGCCTAGACACGGGATTTCTTCCCTTTTTTGGTTTTGCTGTTGTTGTTGACCAGACTTTTTGAATTACAAAAATAATCTGTCCTTACTGTCACAAGTCACAGATGTATAAAGGTCTGCACCCTTCCCGTCACCCTCCACCCACTCTTAGGCTCCTTCTGCACCTTTCCTAACTAAAAGGCAGGCCAGGCGTGTAGTGCACACCTGTGTCGGGGCCGGAGGACGCGCAGCAGCTCAGCGAGGCCCTGTCTCTAAATAAAATGTGAAACAGGGCTGGGGCGGGGCTCAGGGGTTAAGCGCCCCTGGGTTCAATCCCTGGTACCAAATATATACACATGGAAAAAGTGGGGTCTTAGGGTCTCTCGGTACCCAGGGAGGTCTCGCATTTGAGCAAAGATCTGAAGAAAGCGACGTGGCACGCTATGGGGCGTCCCAGGTGAAAGGGACAGTCGAGGCCCAGGTCCTGGGGTGCTCCTGGCGCACTGAGCAGCGGGTAGGAGCGTGAGTCTGGGTGTCGGGTGGGGATGTTCTGGAGGACAATGGCTTACACAGCAAATAAACAGGGAGCCACCAGGCATCCTGGGACAGAGAAGTGCCCTGATCTGACCCTCTGGCTCGAACAAGATCACCCCAGCCGCTGGTGAGAAGAGGTGGCGGGGACAAGGACAGAAGCCCCCAGAACTTTTCAGCACCTAGTGCAATAAATATAGGTGGCGCTGGGTGCTGGGGTCAGCACCTGGGCCACGGAAGGGGAAGGGGCTCGTGCTAGGTCCACTGGGAGGTGAGACCAAGGGGACCTCCTGACCCCTCAGTGCTGCAGTCAAGAAACAGGGCAGCCAGGGGCACGGGGGAGAGCTCGGTCTGAACAACAGAAGGGGGGGCTGCCATCAGCCCTGGCGGGACAGGCGGAGGGAGGAGGAAGTGTGGGCAGGGCTGGACAGACAGACGGAAGGCTGCGGTCTCTACCCGGCTGCAATCACAGAAGGAAGCGGCAGGCCCTACGGTCCCCGCAGAGAAAGAGGAACCCGGCTTGAGGTTCGCGGGGGTCGCTCTGGAAATCAACGCCAAATACAGAGGGGACAGTGGGCCCAGAGAGGAGGGCGGACACTCTGCAGGCCTCACCGCCCACGGAGCCCAGGCCAATGCTCACAGGCCCCTTCCCAGACGGAGAACTGAGTTCAGGGGGAGCACCTCGTTTAGAGCCAGGAAGGCCAACTGGGCCCGGGAGGGGGCAGGGAGCCATGACCCAGCCCGGCCTAGGGCTCCCACCTGTCACCCCGAACATGGTCTATGGGCTCAGGGTCCCCACCCAGCCTGGGAGTCCCCAGGATCCCCAAAGGGTGACACAGAACTCTGGGTTTCTAGAGGTGAGAGCATGACTCAACCCAGACGCCACGGATGTCTGCTTAGAGAAGCATCTGGTCTTTTTCAAGTGAGCTGAAATTCACATATCATAAAACTCACCTTTAAAACACACAACCCAACGGGCTTTAGTATGTTCACAGAGTCATGCACCCTCACCACCATCTAATCTCAGAACATCAAACTCAAAAAGTAAAACACAGAACATACGACCCAGCAAATTCACCCTGAGATGTCCAAGAGCACTGAAAATAAGCACCCAGGGCTGGGGTTGTGGCTCAGCGGTAGAGCGCTCGCCTAGCACGGGCAGGACCTGGGTCCGATCCTCAGCACCACATAAAAATAAAAGCATTGTGTTGTGTCCATCTACACCTAAAAAATAAATAAATGTTAAAAAAAAGAAAAAGAAAATAAGCCCCCAGTCGAGTCGGGCTGGGGGTGTAGCTCAGTTGGTAGAGCGCTCGCATGCACAAGGCCCTGGGTTCAATCCCCAGCACCACAATAATAATCATAATCATAATCATAATCATAAGCACCCAAATACTACCATGTGATGTCATAGCAGCCAAATGCCTACTTTGAACAGCCAAAAAGTAGAAATACGCCAATATCCAGCAACTGATCAAAGAATGAACAAACTGGGATCTATCCACACAACGGGCAGTTAAGTCCACCAAAAGGAGCCAGGTACTGGTACATGCTACTACCATGTGGCTGGACCTTGAAAACGCTATGCTAAGTGAAAAGAGCCACATAAGAGGCAGCCACAGTGGCGCATATCTATAATCCCAGCAGCTTGGGAGGGTGAGGCAGAAGGATCTCAAGTTTGAGGCCAGCCTCAGCAACTTAGCAAGGCCGTAAGAAACTTAGGAAGACCCTGTATCTAAATAAAATATGAAAAAGGGCTGGGGATGTGGCTCAGGGGCTAAGCACCCTGAATTCAATCCCTGGTACCAATAAGAAGAAGAAAATAAAATAAAAATGCTTCACTGTACCTTGTATGAGTTTCCAAAAACAAAAGGTAATGAGACATTCCTTGGCCACTACAATGGCCACCTCACGCACCTGCACTGCTGTGCCGTGAGGGGCTGAGTCTGCTCCTGTGTTTACCGTCCAGCTCCTTCTCCATGAAGGTCACATGACACCATCGCATCCAGTACAAAGACAGTTTGTGGTTCAAATTTGAAAAGAGCGGGTGGGGAGGGAAATCGGGCCACTTCATCCCCAAGGAGCCTGGATGTGGCCAATTCAAAGGGCAGCCTCCCGGCAGTCAGGGCCGCGTTCGTGTTGAGAACTGGGCAGGGTCCACCTCTGTGCCAAACTCCTGACTCCCACAAGAAGTGGGTTTAAGAACTTCCCGGATTTCAACAGTGCCATTGTGCTGCCCGTATCTGCAAACCAGCCACACAGCCTTCCAGGTACCCAGTGAAGCCCATTAGACAGACACCTGGGACTCCTCACAGGCAGCCTGGGCTCAACCATGAGATCCAATGACCCCAGGTCACCCAGTCAGCCCAACAGGGTCAAAACTCCTGTGCAGTGGGCACAGGAAGCAGAGGCGGGGCAGGAGAGGCCCAGGGACAGGAGAGGCCCAGGGGCAGGAGAGGCCCAGGGGCAGGAGAGGCCCAGAGGTCGGGTCCTCTGATACCAGCCCAACACGGCCAGTCAGCTCAGGCATGGTCCTTCCAATGACATCAGCACTGTTCACTGGAGGTCGGTTGACTTTCTAGTATATCATCATGTTTTGATTTTGCTGGTTTTTGCAAGGTGGCGGGTAGGCCCCAGGCCCCTGTATGCTAGGCAAGCGCTCTGCTGCTGAGCTCGCTCCCAGCCCCCTCGGGTATTACAGTTACACAAAAACTGTAAGTCTAAGGCATCTGCACTAGTCTTCTACATATTTAACTTATATTCCAATACAAATAATGTAAATCAATGAGTTAGGGTCCCCCCCTTTAAAAGGGGATCCACAAAAATACACACACACACACACACACACACACACACACACGCTGCATTTATATAAAATATCCAAACTGTGCAAACCTATAAAGACAGAAAGCAGACTGGTGGGCTGGGGGGAGCTTTTCTACCAAGAAGCTTTCTCCCTCTTCCACCTCCTCCTATGAGGTACCTGAGCCCAAGGTGAGACCCTAAGTTACAAGACGACCCCACCCTGGGTGAGCAGGGGACTGCCCTGGAACGTCCCAACACAGGATTCCCATGTCCTGGACTCCGTTCATACAACAGTACTAAGAGACACTACTTTGAATTATTACATTTGGAAAAACCATGAAAACAAGCAATGTCAGGAGTGGCAGGAAATGGGTTTCGCTTATACACCATGAAATGTCAAGAGAATATGCATGACAATGTCGATTCAGAGCGTCTGGCCCTGACTGGCTGGGGTCACAGCAGAATCAGGAGCATAAAAATCTAACACGGTGGTGCACGCCTGTAACCCCAGCAGCCCTGGAGGCTGAGGCAGGAGGCTCGAGAGTTCAAAGCAAGCCTCAGCCACTTAGCAAGGCCCTATGCAACTCAGTGAGACCCTATCTCTAAATAAAATATAAAAAAGGTCAGGGGATGTGGCTCAGTGATTAAGTGCCCCTGGGTTCAATCCCGGGTACCAAAAAAAAAAGTGTTTTAAAAACAAACAAAAAAATCTCAGCACAGCCAGGTCCCTTCCTCCAAAAGCCCCAGACAGGCCAGCCCTCCGCCGTCCACAGGCCAGGCAGGACTCTCCAGGAGGCCTGCAGCACCACCAGTAAGGGACTGGCTATGCAGGTATTCTCCAGGCTTCAGAGGGCATTCAGCACGTTACTCTTTTGCCCTTGCACAGGTCAGTCCCAAGACTCTTGGGTAGACCTAACAAATCGCCCTCTCCTGGGGCCTAATTCCTGTGTCACTTCACAGAGACAGGAAGAGGAAGCCCCTGCAGCTGGCTGCTGGCTGGGGGACAGTGGATATACAAACAGACCCCTTGCCACCCATTCACCAGCCCCCACCTGTAGGGGCTCCAAAGTCCATGAGCTCCTGCAGTAGACTCTGCCATGAGGAGGGAGCCCCACAAAGACAGGGATACCACCACCCTCAGGGTCTCCCAGACCTGCCAATCAGAGTCCTGGGGCTCCAATGGAGGGCCACCCGGGATAGGGTCAATACCAACCTCTGGGGTCCTAGGATAAAGGGTGACGTCACCACAGGGTGGCCGTCAGGATATATCCATTATCTCTTTGGGACAGAAGGAGAGGAGTTACTTCCTTCACAAGGTTCTCCAGTTCCGCGAAAAGAAAAGGGGGAAGATAAGTTTCCCTCCATGTTTTCCAAACAGAATCTTCCAGAATGCTCAAGGGTCCTCCACTCTGGGACAAGGCAGCGGGACACACAGCCTTCAGGTGGACAGGGCCTGCGGCTCAGCAGGATGCAGAGGCTGGCAGGGTCCCAGGTTACCTGAGGACACCAACCCCTCTCTCCCAGCAGGGCCCCGGCCTTGCAGTCTCTTGGCCTCAAGGCCATTTCCAGGGGGACCCACGGCCCTCCCACAGCCCTCCCAGCAATGCAGCTCCCTCCTCCCTCCTCCCTCCTCCTGAAAGCCCAGTTCCCAGGAGTCCAGGGACTTCTGCAGTAACACACCCTGTTCCCGAAGTCCCAGGAGTCTGCAAAGGTGAGGGGGGACCTCCCTGCAGAGAGCTCGTGGGGCAGAGCGGGACAACCCAGGCCGCTCATGGATTTCCTACAACTGGTATAGGAACGGCTGCAGCTCAGCTCCGAGGGTGCCCAGCCTGGGCCGGGGCACTCTGACGACAGTCACAGGGCATCTGGGTTCACTGCATGCGCAGGTCCTGGAACTTCAGGTTATGGCCAGTCCACGTGCAAACTGTAGGCCCCTGTTCCAAACCTCCATGAGACATCACCCCCCAGGCCAACACAGGCACAGGCAGCAGGGACACCAGCACACAGGGCAGCAGCAGGGTGTGACATAAGGTTCGCATGCGGGGCGCTCACCTCTGTGAGGGGCTGAGTCTAATTCACCCCTGGGTCCCCTGCACCTCATACTGAACCCAGGGTCAGGGACCCCAAATCTAGATACCAACCGGTCCCCTTCCCCCACATGGCACCAAACAAGGAGTCCTTGTCCCTCGGGTATCACAGGTCTCTCCTCTGCTGAGAAAACATTCCTCATGCCAATAACGGCAGCACCTAGGGCTGGGGATGTCGCTCAGTAGTAGAGCTCTTGCCAAGCATGCGCGCGTCAGGCCCGGAGTTCAACTCCCAGTACCACCCAATACTACCAATAACAACAGCACCCACTGTCACGCCTAACGTCTAATGAGCACACCCTGCGCCACCGTAACCCAGGCCTCTCTGCGCACTACCTCCTTTCACCCTTGCCACATTCCTCTAAGGGAATTCTCATGAGGCACAGAGAGATTGTTTGCCACCCGGGGCCACACAGCTAGTGAGGGAAGGAGAAGGACTCCAGACCCTGGTGGTCAGCCAATGCTCTTAGGTCACTACAGGTCTCTCGGGGGTAGAAGATGGTGAGGGGATGCAGCTGTCACAAGTTCCGAGTGCTTCCTTGGACTACATCCCCACAGCCTCAGGCCTAGGGAGGGAAACAGCCCTTTCCCGGGCTGTCTGTAGCTCCCAGGCCCACGCCTGTGCCGTGTGCCAAGTGCCAGCTTGAGGAGGCCTAGAAAGCCAGTCTGAAGCCCCCTGGCCTGGACCGGGAGAGGCAGGAGAGGCACAGGAGAGGCACAGCTGCCCGCTGGGAGCTCAGAGGCATGATTTGGGGCTATTCTTAGCGCACCACTGGCTCCCCTCCCAGAGGCCCAGCAGGCGGCAGGCCCAAGCTTCCCCACGCCCGGCCTGCCATTTCCTGACCCTATGTGGAGGTCCCCCTGGGCCAAGGAGGGGTTGGTGGGCCCAGAGAGAGGACAAAGCACACCAGCTTTCAAATGAGAAGTCCACACAGCTGCCAGCCTGCCCCAGGCCTGGGCCAAGTCCCCTGGGCCATGCATCTGGCTACCAAGGAAGCCCAGGGGAGATTGCATTCAACACCCCACCCCGTGATGACTGGGCACCGCGGGCTTTCCACCCTCCAACATCCCCCCACCCCTGGGGGGTTACTGGTCCCGTGTAAAGACAGGCAACTAAGGCCTTCAGTGACTTGACGAAGGTCACACACGGAGTTAATCTCAAACCCAGCAAGCGCCCAGGGTGGACAAAGACACTCAGCTGCCAGGTTAGACCGAGGAGACAGTCTAGAGGTTAGACCAGCCAGGGGTAGGGGTCTGTCCTCCCCCAGGGTTGGGGGAGGAGCCCATGCGAGGCGGGGGCAGGCAGTGGCCCTCATCACTGACCTGCAGGCTTGGTTTCAGGAGGAGAACCCCACAGTCAGGTTCCTCCTTATCCTGGGGGAGCAAAGAACCGTTGAAGCAGCTCACCCAGGCCAGGCAGCCACACTCAGGAAGCTCCCAGAGGCCCAGGGAAGACGGGAACCAAAGGCTCAAGGAGGCGGGCACAGTGGTACATCCTGGAATCCTAGCAACTCCGGAGGCTGAAGCAGGAGGACCTCAAGTTCAAAGCCAGCCTCACAACTTAGCAAGACCCTACGTAATTTAGTGAGACCCTGTCTCCAAATAGAACATAAAGAGGGCTGGGGATGTGGCTCCAGAGTTGAGTGCCCCTGGGTCCAATACCTAGTACAAAAAAATAAATAAATAACGGTTCAGGGCTGGGGTGTGGCTCAGTGGTAGAGTGCTTGCCTAGCCCGCGTGAGGCACTGGGTTCGAGCCTCAGCACCACATAGAAATAAATAAAGGTCTATCAACAACTAAAAACAAATAAATAAAATAAAGGCATTCTGTCCATCTGCAACTAAAAATATTTTTTTAATAAATAAATAAAAGTTCAAGGAGGTGCTGCAGGTGCCCCTGGCACAGACCCTGCCTTTAGGGAGTGGGAGGTCAACTGTGGATCACAGTAAAATAGGAAACGGAGCTTTTAGGGTCCTAAACCCCAAAGTGGGAACTTAGAAAGGAAACCACACCACAGAGCGCCGCTGACCTTGGTCTGCGCTGTCAAGTGCCACCCCTGAAGGCCCACAGCTGACTCTACATCAGCCAAGGTACTCAAGCCCTGTGTATGTGCTCCTGGGTCCTGTATCTGCAAATGTCAGCTCACATCCACGTGGTCTGCTAGGCCCACCTACTTATCTGCTTCCCGTACAGGTAGGTTCAAATCCCAGCAAAGATGGACATGCAGCATCTGTGTCCCTGGGTCGCTTGCTCATCCCACAGTTGTCCTGGCCTGTTCTCCTGTATACGTGTCCACTTCCTGTTTCTGAACCTGGGCATGCATACACGTCCCATGCCCACACAGGCGTCCCCAACTATGCCTGGGAGACCCAGGTCTGTGTATGCCACCTGTTGGAGGTGGGTGGGTATGTTCACTAAGTTACCACAGTGCTGGCCAAAGGCGTAGGGTGAGCTCAGCAATCCCCGTTCCCAGAACAGCACCCAAGGCTGGGCACACACACTACCACCTCGGCAGTGTTCCAGAAAAGTAGATACCTGCCAGGGATGATGAGGGGGTGCAGAACCCTAGAGACAGCAGAACCTCACAAGGGGGAGGGCAGAGTTGTCCCAGCACCCCCCCCCCAGCCATGCCAACACCAGGGAAGGAGATCACCACAGACACACCGTGACCTCCCGGGGCCTGTCTGCACTCACCGGAAACCCAGTCTGGCCCAGAGCCTCCCAGCCTCCCAATCTCCCCAGCCCCCAGCAAAGGAGGCTTTTCAGAAAGGAAGTGAGGGCTTCCTCCCATGTACCTCTGAACCTCTCCCAGGGCTGGCTCTAACCCCAAACCTCAGGAGCCCCAGGGCAGCTGAGACCTGTGCCCAGCCTGACCAGAGAAACCAAATGGGTTTCTAGACCCCAAAACAAAATCTGGGAATGAGGGTGGGGCATACACAGACAGAAGGATCTCCCGGACCCTCCCACTGCTCCCTGTCCAGGCAAGAGTCCTGATCACCAGTAGGTAATAAGGAGGGGAGTCTGTCCCGGGAACTCCAAAGCACATCTGCATTGGCTGCATGAGAAGAGCCATCACCCTAGTGACCCTGTAGCCTGAAATCACTCCCGTAGCTATTACCAGTGTGGGGCTTCTGGGCATTTCCACTGTTACTGGTCCAGGACAGGTATCGGAACTGTGTCAGAGAACCTTCTGTGTACTGTGACTAGACTACCCAGACCCTCCCACCACCCACAGCCTCCCCAGCATAGCCCAGAGCCTGGCACCTAACAGGTGCTGGGTCATGGGGTTCCGGTTGTTCTGCAGAGAGCCCAGGAGATGGTGCCTGGACCTCAGGTTGGGAGAACAGAGATGTTCAGAAGCTTCTCGAGGCCAGGAGGCATTTCCTTTATCTCTGACTCCCCCAAGACAACCATGCTGGCCACTGAAGGGGCACCAACCATGGTGGCCACTTTAAGAAGCCCATCCACCGGGCTCCTTCTGAAAGGTCACTGCCACTTCAGGAAAAGTCTCTGAAGTTGAAAATGGACCCTCCTAGGAGACTCAGGCCCACAGAGGAAGCGGGCCAGATGGAGCCAAGAATCAAAGCCTGTGCTCACAGCGGCCTGCGGACTCTTCCCCTGTGTGTGGACCTCAAAGCCCCTAAAGATGAGTCGGGGACCCCATCTCGGGGTGTGAGGGGCTTCTGTGCCTTCAACATCTCAGGTCGCTCAGCTCGCAGGCCCAGCAATGAAAAGCGGAGATGTCGCCAGCCTACTGCGACTCCAATCCGAGGGAAATCTCAGGACTAAGGGACTGGCCCAGTGACCAGACGTACAAAACGACCGGTCACCACCAGCCCCCGTCGGCCTGGGAGGCATCAATCCGCGGGGCGGGGTGGGGGCCCAGGACCCCTCCTCTCCTGCATGGGGGGGGGTCGGAGCAGCCGCGGGCTGGGCTGGGGCACGGGGGACCCGGGGCCGCCCTCCCGTCGCCACCCCCGGCCAGCTGCGTCGCTACCTGCCAGCCCGCGGCTCCAGGGGGCATCCGCGCTCCTGCGGCCGGCTCGCTGCGCCCGGACTGGGGGCGCCGGGGCAGGCAGCGGCGGGGCGCGCCCGGCGCGGGCTCCGGCTCGCGGCCCCCGACTTCCCCGGCCCATCCGCGGGCCCAGGAGGCTCCCGAGGGCAGGCCGCGCCGGGCCGAGCAGGCGACGCCGGGAGAGCCGAGTCCGACGGCCAGCGGAGAGCGCAGCCAGCGCGCCGCGCGGCTCCCCGCGCCCGCGTCCCCCACGCCGAGGGGCGGACCCCGCCGGCCGCCAATCACCGCCCCGCAGCCGCCCGGCCGGCGGGAGCCCCGGCCCCTCCGCGGAGGGGCGGGGGGCTCAGATTTAAAGACACACTCACCCGAGCAGGTCGCGGTCGGCAGCCCCGAGGCGCGACTCCCGGGCGGGCGAGGAACCGCGGCCCCACCTTCCCTGGCCCGCTTCCTCCCTCCGCCCGCCCACCCTCGGCGGGAGGAAAAGTTTGGGGCGGGGGAGTCGGCCCGGGAAGCCAGTTCCTCTTCCCTCCTGTTTAGCTCGATTCCTTCTGGAAGATACGCAACCCCGACCTACAGCCTCCCTGGCTCTGGGAGAAAAGCAAATGCTATGGGCGCCACACCCCCTCGAAAACCACAGCTCCCCGGCAGACCGGCGGACCCGGGCTTCTGTCGCCCCTCTCTGCTTTTTAAAGGCTGGCCGAGCCTCGGCGGAACCGAGACGAACATCTGGGCTATGCTGTGCGACCTGAGCTGGGTGCTTGCCTTCTCTGTGCTTCAGCCTCTCTAGGTTTCTAAGGATGAACACATAAAGAGCACACCTTCGGCCCAATCGTGGTTTTCTCCTAAGCACTGGACTCCCGAGGAAAGACGCCCCCCAACCCCTAGAGGCGAAAGAGAAGCAGGAATTTGGGGAGGGAAGGAACCCTCCACCCCCACTCGGTGGCTCCAAACGCTGAGGTGCCCAGGACCCCGGCTCCACCTGCCGCGCCGCTGGGCCCACCTGCATGACCCCTGGACCCAGGCTGGCGCTAAGCTCTCCAGCCTCCGCGGGCACCCACGTGCGTTCTCTCTCACCACGGCTTCCTCTCCGGGAGTCTGGGCTTTGTTGTATTTGTTGAGTCACTTCCTCCCAATCTCTCCTGCACTCTGGGGAAATCCTCCTTCCTCACCTGTCACTACCTGTCTTACCCCAATCAGAGCCCAAGACGAAGAAGATAGTGCAAGCCCTGGAGTTCAGGGGTGGGGGACACACAGCCTTGGGTCTTACCAGACTTCTAGCACCTAGGGCTCAGTGCTTCCCTGGCCCACATAAAGAGCTAAATATTTTATTATCCCTGTCTTTTGTTTTTGTATTTTGATTTTTGGTACCAGGGATTGAACCCAGGGGCACTTAACCTCTGAGCCACATCCCCAGCCTTTTTTATATTTTATTAGAACAGGGTCTCACTCAGTTTTAGGGCCTAGCCAAGTTGCTGAAGCTGGCTTTGAACTCATGATCCTCCTGCCTCAGCCTCCCAAGCTGCTGGGATTACAGGTGTGTGCCACCATGCATGGCTATTATCCTTGTTTTTGTTTTTATTTTTTTATATATATATTTTTTGGTTGTTGATGGACCTTGATTTTATTTATTTGTAGGTGGTGCTGAGAATCGAACCCAGTGCCTCACACATGCTAGGCAAGCACTCTACCACTGAGCCACAACCCCAGCCCTTATCCCTGTTTTAATGGATGAGGGAATGGACCTGAGAAGATCTGACCTCAGCTCAGGCCTTCTCCAGCATGAGAGGTGGCCGAGGGGCAGAGAAAGCGCAAGACTGGCCTTGAGAAGCAGACCTGACCTTCACGGTCCAACAGAGCTGGGCTCAAGTTGGCTCACAGTTCATCGACTGTCTGGTCTGGGGAAAGTAAACAAACTCTCTGACCTCCAAGTTCTTCACCCACGAGATGGCTCCATCCTCCTTCAGAGAGGTGTTTGAGGAGCTGGTGAGCTGCGCACCTGCTGTCCAGGTGCAGTATGTAGTGCGGGCTAGCGCTCCATCTTTGGACACAGTTCCCTTCCTTCCTTTTGGAAAGAAGTTCCATATCCCATCTCAGATGCCCCAACTGATGCCCCTGCCATCTTGTGGATGCATTCCAGGATAATGTGCCCCTCATGGCCAGGACTAAGATAGGAGCATTCGTACACACAAACACACACATTCACACACACACACACACACACCCACACTCTCTCATACAACATATATACATATACACACAGACAGCACACACATGCACATACACAAATGTGCATAGGCAAACAGGTACCCCAGTCCAGTAGATGTTGGGGGGGCCTGTGGCTGTTTGTCTCTCTAGACTGAGCTCCTGTAGGATAAAAGCACATCTGACCTGTCCTTTGGTCCCCTGGGCGTGACTGGCACATTTTCATTCATTCGTTTGTATTCAGCATGCACACAATAGACCTTCTTGTTTCACCCAGCAGAAAGGTGGAGGGCAGAGATCTCCTCAGGAAAGCCAGCAACCTCAGGCCTTCTGGTTCCAACAGAAGCCTCAGGGCTCGGCTGATAGGACCGGGAGCAGGGACAGGTCACAGATTGCATCCAAACCACACTGCCCAGCCTTCCCAGCACCTCCACCCCCAGGTCCCCAGAGTCTGCCAAGTCACTACTCAGAGCAGAAAGTTCCGCAGCCCTGGCTGTGGGGCTGGAGCAGAGTGGGGCAGAAGGGCAAGAAAGCCTTGGGGACCAGATTCCCACCCGGGCCTGAATATCGGGGAGAGAAGCACACAGAGCTGCCCGGGACGGGAGAGTCCTAGGAACTGGGGCAGGTTGTTGAGATAATATGAACTCTGTCCTTTCTCCTGGTACCAGGCCAAAGGGGAGATAAGTCAAGCCAACTGGAGCCTCTCAAACTGTAGCCACCACCCCTGAGAAGAGCTCAGAACAAAGCCCCAAATCCCAAGAAAGGGCTGGGGGTTCCAGAACAGGACACAGAAAGCAGAGGGCTCAGGACCCACTCACCTGACCAGTACCCCCAGCCCCCAAGCACAGCACTGAGACCTCCCTTACCACCTACAGAAGGCCGCGGACCATGGGTAGCTCTGTGCAGTGCTGTGCTGTGTTGAACACGCCTGTGCTTGGGCTCATGTGCAGACTCGGTGCAGGGATGTGAATAGGGACTGCACGTTTGTGCAAGGATTCAGTGAGAGTGGTGTGGATATGGAGCAGGCGTGTGTGTGTGTGTGTGTGTGTGTGTGTAGCACACACAAAGTAGCCCACAGTCCAAACCCAGTCCAACTGCGGCTGCCAAGAATGAGGTGATAGGGCACCTCATCACCACAGTGACAGAGCACTGCCCGGCATGCACCAGGCCTGGGCTCCGGCAAGGGGGAAAGATGGGCGATTCTAATCCTCCGGCTTCCAGGAGTCCCCTCAGCCCAAGCAAGGTGCTGGTGCTCTTGGGGAGAGCTCTCCAGTTTGGTCCTTTGGCAGAAACACGAGCATGGAACTGCAGATCCCCTCGTGGGAACTCTCAAGCTGAGAGCTGTCTCCTGACCGGTGCAGACGATGCGCAGGAAGGCAGGAGCTGGGCTCCAACCAGCAGAGAAGGGACCTGGGAAAGACCAGGGACAGGCCCTCCGCTCTGCTCAGCCCCTGCTCCTGCTCCTCGCCACACCTGCCAAAGCTGGGGGACGCAGGGCCAGAGCTGGCCGCACCTTGCTCCCTGAGATACAGTACTGCCAAGGACCGAGACCACATGGGCCCTCCAGGTGGGCACCTTTTTATTTATTTACTTATTTGTTTTCTGATACTAAGATTGAGCCCAGGGGAACTCAACCACAAGCCACATCCCCAGTCCTTTAAAAAAAAAAAAAATATATATATATATATATATATATATACACACACACACACACACACACGTGTGTGTGTGTGTGTGTGTTAGTTGTAGTTGAACACAATACCCTTATTTTATTTATTTTTATGGGGTGCTGAGGATCGAACCCAGGACCTCGCACGTGCTAGGCAAACGCTCTACCGCTGAGCCACAACCCCAGCCCCCCCAGCCCCCCAGCCCCTTTTTAAATTTTTTTTTATTTAGAGACAGGCTCTCACTAAGTTGCTTACAGCCTCACTAAGTTGCTGAGGCTGACATCGAAACTTACCATCCTCCTGCCTCAGCCTCCAGAGTTGCTGGGATTACAGGCGTGCGCCACTGTGCCCAGATCTTGCTTCCTGGGAATGTCTATAGGATGCGGGGGTGCCTGGCACTCTGCCAGTGCTTACTGGTACCAGCTGTTATTATTGCTATTATTTCCAGAGCTCACCAGCCCAGCCCCAGACCTGGCAGGGCAAAGGGGTTTCTTCTTCCCCCTCCTCCTCTTCTTCTCCTCCCCTTCCCCCTCCTCCTCCCCCCCCCGCTCCCCCTCCTCTTTTTGGTATTGGGGGTTGAACCCAGGGGTACTCCCCAGCCATTTGGGGGTTTTATTTTGAGAGAGCGTCTCCCTGATTTACCCAGGCTGGCCTGGAACTTGAGATCCTCCTGCCTCAGCCTCCCAAATGACTGGGATAACAGGCGTGTGCCACTGCGCCCGGCTCCCAGAGGGGTTACTTGATATTGGGCTCAGATCTCCTCCCCTCCCTTCCCGGACAGGCCCTAGAACCTGAATGCCCCTGCCCAGCGCAGGATGTGTGGATGACCGGCATCACCGTTATCAGCAGGATCAGTAAGTGCCTGTCCATTCCCTCCTTCAGAATTTGGGGAGGTGGGATCACATCTCCCACCTACCAAATTCACCCATAAGGTTCAAACTCTCCCCGCCCCCAATTTTTTTTTTTCCACTTTTGGCAGTTCTGGGCATTGAGTAGCTGGGATTTCAGGTGTGCGTCACTGCACCTGGCTTGAAGTTTCCGTTTTCCTTGGGTGGAGGAGAGAGGACAGAAGAAGGGTCATTTCTTCCCTCCCCACAGGACTGTTGGCCGAGGGTGAGGGCCGTGGTCAGCCCACTGCCCTGTCTGAGGGACAGCAGCATCCAAGCCCCATGGAACACTGTTCTTTAAGGACCTGTGCCTGATCCTGGATGGGGGTCACAGAGGGAGCCGGGCCCTGCCCTGCCCTGCCCTGCCCTGCTCAGCCCAGGCCAGGCCAGCCCTGGAGGTGCTCAAAGACAAGTAAATGGACCACTTCAGAGCAGAATCTCCCTGGCAAGCAAGCGCTTACCCATTCCTAGGATTCAGGGAGGAGAGCTCCTGGGGCCTGGGAGTTTGTTATATGAGGACCCCTGGGAGGCCTGAGATGAAGCAGGTCAGCTCGAGAGATGGAGTAGGTGCCACGCAAGGGCCCTGCCAACTCCACAACATGAGGGGGTTTGTTCAGGTTTCCGCATCCAGCAGACTTGAGTTTCAGTTCAGTTTCTGCCATTTAGCTGTGTGACCTCAGGCAAGTCATTCAACCTCTCTGAGTCTCAGTTTTTACATCTACAAAATGGGGATGGTTATACCTATCTTGACTGGATTTGGAGATTAAATGAACTAACAAATGCAAAGCCCTTTACAAACAGCTGCCTTCAAGGAAGCAATGCAGAGCAGTATCCGTGCTTATTATGAGCACGGGAAGACTCCTCTCTGAGGTGCCATTCATCCCCCTTACTTCCTCCCTCCCTAGCCAGCCCTTGCTCGGTGCCCCCTGGGAACATGCAGACAATGTCCCACCCCCATTGCTGTCAGGAAGGAGCTCCCAGTGGCCTTCTGCATGGTCTCCCTGGGAATCCCAGGCCCTGGACACTGAGGATAATGAGGAGGTGGGAGGGGGCTGCCAAACCCTGCAGGGGGGCCCATCCATCCCCGAGTGAACAGGCTGCAGCCCTCCCACCCTTCCTCTCCTTTAAATAACCCAGATCTGTTGCCCAGTTGTCTCCAGGCAACCCCACCGCAGCTCCCAAGGACGCCTCGCTCTGCCAGTGCCATTTATGAAGATGCTGCAGGGAGGTGGGGCGGGGAGGGGGTCGAGGGAGCCTCCAAGGGGCCTTCATGTGACAAGCTTCCAGTCCCCAGAAACGGAGCTCCTGGGATGACACCCCCCTGAGCCATGGGCAGGGGTGAGTGTTTGCTTGCCAAGAAGATTCCAGGGGGGTTAGGCCCCCCAAACTTACAGGGAAGATCTTGGACTGTGAGACTTGAGACACACAGGAGCCCACACAGTGCCTTGGGAAGGTCACTGGCCTGGGCCCGGTCTCGCTGGCTGTGTTATCCCAGCCAGGCCACCTCCCTCTCTGAGCCTCAAAAAACCTTAGTGCTAGAAGATGGCTTTGAGGAGGGTGAGAAGGAAACACCCCCACCCCTTTTTGGTAGCATGTGTCCATTTTAAGAGGTGGAGCCTGGCTGGGCCTTGCGGCCTGGGCCTGTAGTCTCAGCAACTCAGGAGGCTGAAACAGGAGGCTCGCAAGTTCAAGACTAAGTTCAGCAACTTAGTGAGACCATGAGCAACTTAGCAAGGCCCTGTCTCAAAATAAAAAATAAAAAGGGCTGGGGGTGTAGCTCCGGGGTTAAGTACCCAGTATCATTATAGAGGAAGAAGAGGAGGAGGAGGAGGAGGAGGAGCCTGGGGAGGCACACGCATGTGTGCAAAATGACAGCCGGACAAGGCTCTTCCGTGTTTTCTGTGGTGAGCGATTGGAAAACCGAAAGGTCTGTCCATGGAGAGAGGACTGGCCATAGTATGGAGCCCCCAGAAACTAGAAATACCACATGGCTATTTTAAAACAGAAGGCAGATGTATGTGGGCTGGGGAAAGCTATCTCTAGCATGGTGTCAGGGTCTGGAGGTGGTCATGGGGGGACGGTCAGGGTGGTGGTGTCCAGGATAGTGGAGTGCTGGAGGCCACCAAGGTGCCTGTGTCGAGGAGAGTGGATGACAGGCCTAACCACCCAGCCAGGCGCACACACAGAAGGTGGAGCCGCCGTGGAAACACCCCGGGGAGAAGAGCAGCACCTGCAGCAGGTCAGCCTCGCCGCTACGGGCAGAATGCCACCGTCACTTTTTTTTTTTTTTTTTTTTTGGTACTGGGGATTGAACTCTTTACCACTGAGCCCCATCCCCAGCCCTAGTTTGTATTGTATTTAGAGACAGCGCCTCACTGAATTGCTTAGGGCCTTGCTAAGTTTCTAAGGCTGGCTTTGAACTTGAATCCTCCTGCCTCAGCCTTCGGAGCCACTGGGATGACAGGCAGCCACCACCACAACTGGCTTCACAATTGCTTTTTTTTTTGGTGTGTGTGTGTGTGTGTGTGTGTGTGTGTGCTGCTGGGGATGGAACCCAGGGCCTGGTGCATGCCAGGCAAGCACTCTACCAACTGAGCTATTTCCCCAGCCCCATCAGCCCTTTTTAATTTTTATTTTGAGACAGAGTTTCACTAAGTTGCTTAAGGCTTCACTAAATTACTGAGGCTGGACTTGAACTTGTGATCCTCTTGCCTCAGCCTCCAGAGTTGCTGGGATTACAGGCGTGGTCCACCAGGCTTGACTCTATTTTTAAATAATAAAAAATTAAATCATATTTATATTCATAGGCTCATGAAGTTATATTCCGGATCAACCTCTGGAAGGTTCCCAAGAGGACTTATCCCTAGAAGGAGAATCTGGGCCTGGGAACAAGAAGGTGACTTCCCTTCTACTATCCTTTTGTACAGATGGAATTTTTTATCTCATGCGTTTATGATATATTCTAATTATTAAGCCATTTTTAATTTAGATTTGGAGCACTTTTGTGTATGCAGTAATGTGGAGAATAGCATAATCAATTCTGTGAACCCATCGTCCAGATATGTCGCTGTCAAGATTTGCCCCTGGGACTCCCCTGCCCTTTCCTTCATTGGTTTTCTTCTAAAGCAACCAGATCTCACGGCATGTCACCCCTCCCTGTGTCAGAATGTGGGACCTGATGAACGCAGTGCACAGAAACAAAGCCTCAGAGGCCAGCCAGTGTACCCTGCCCCACCTGGAGGAATCCCTGGACTAAGTCCCCTAAGGCTAGTGGTCACCTGCCTCTGCTTGACTGTTCCCAGTGACAAAAAATTCATTACCCAGCCCAGTCTCTTTCTTTGTCCTCAGGACTGAGAGCTAGTCTTCTCAGAGGGGACCTATACTATCCTACCTTCCTCTGCAGGCACCCAGCAGAGACAAGGGCTACTGGAGGTCACAGGGAATGGCCCAGTTCATCTCTGTTCATCTTGAGAACAAACAGGCTGTGCCCTATGCCGCATGCAGGAGGATCACAAGTTCAAGGTCAGCCTCAGCAACTTAAAGAGATGCTGTCTTGAAAATTAATGGGGCTGGGAATGTAATTTAAAGGGTCACCAAAGCTCTGCTGGAAGTCCCCTCCAGGCACCCCCAGGCCAACAGAGATGAGCATTCACTGTCCTGCAGTTAGGAATAAACCTTGAGCCAGGACAGGGCAGTGCATGTGAGTCACACCTGAGCCCTGGGTGGGCCTGAGTAGCAAGTGTCTGATGTTCAGCTCCGAGGCGTCTTCTGGCTGCACCAGGATAACAGACCCTTAGCCGTCTGTCCCAGGCTAAAATATTCCCAATACACCGGCAGGGGCCTGGGCGATGCCAACTCCTCTTAACTAAAGGATGTCTGGCTGAGGTTCAGCAGGAGCACACACAGCCAGCCAACCCCAGGGGGCTCTCCAGGGCTGGAGGCAGTGATTCAAAGCTCACCTTCAAGGTGGGCTCTGCAGTCAGGTAGCCAGGCCTGAATGCCAGCTCTGACCCTCCCAACCACGTGCCCTGTGGCAAGTGAGTCTCCCTGAGCCCTTTTTAATTTTTATTTTTATAAATATTTATTTTTTAGTTGTAGGTGGACATAATATCTTTATTTCATTTTTATGTGGTGCTGAGGTTTGAATCCAGTGCCTCACGTATGCTAGGCAAGCGCTCCACCACTGAGGCACAACCCCAGCCCCTTATTTTTTATTTTGACAAAGGTCTCACTAAGTTGCTGAGGCTGGCTTTGAACTTGTGGTCCTCGGGCCTCAGCCTCTCCAGCTGCTGGGTGTGCACCAGGTGTGCGCTGAGTGTGGCAGATACGCCCCACCAAGCCCTGAGCCCGTTTCCTCATCCTCTAGAGGGTGGTGCCCAGTCCTGCCTCACTGGGTGTAAACCACGGCAGAGTGAGCTCTCAGGGTCTCTCCCTCGCCCCTGGCTGCCTCCTTCCCTGGCTCTCCTCACACCAGTCCACTGTGCTCTGTCTCTATATGATGTCCACGAGAAAGCGTGGGCAGGGCTGCTCTCGGAGCCAGGCAGGGGAGGGTCTCTAAAGAAACACAGCTTCCTTCCAAGCCATCCTGATGCCCATCCCTGCCCTCTTCTGGGGCCAGGCAACCCCTCTCACCAAGAGGGAAATAGGGGCAGACCTGATAGCGCTGTGACCAGATAGGGTCCCTGACCAGGCTTCTAGAGACCCGAATCCAAACCTAATTCCTGTCTCCCCATGCCTGTACCAGGCAAGTCCAGGGACCTCCCTGGGCCTCAGTCTCCTCATCTGTCATCTACCTTGCACATAAACACAAGATACTCTTTTCAAAACCTATCTGTAGCAGGTGGGTAGACAAACTGTCCACCTGATGGAAGGTGACAAACTTCAGACAACATGGAGACACTGTTGGAAGGAGTGCCTTAGGTCAGGGCCTCGGGGCTCTTGTGAGGATTTAAGCTAACTCCCCACCTGTTATGGTTGGATCGGGAATGTCCCCTGGGGCTCCGGGTGCAGCAGTGTCCACGAGTTGGGCTTTGGGAAGTGATTGGATCTTGGATCTCGAGGGCTCTGATTTCTTTGATGGATTAATCCAGAGACGGAGTCATGATGGAATGGACTCATGGGAGTTGGAGGAAACTGTAGGAGGAGGAGCCTTACTGGGGGGTAGGTCACTGGGGCAAGCCAATGTCCCACCACTAGCCTGCTGCCTGACATATCTTGGCTCTGTTCCACCGTGACCTTCTGCCATGATGCTCTGCCTCACCACAGCCCAGAGCAACGGAGCCAGCCGACCATGGACTGAAACCAGGAGCCAAAACGAATCTTTGCTCCTTTAAATTGACTTTGTCGGGTATTTTGTTAGCAGCCAAAAGCTGACTAATAACACCACTTCACTCCACAGTCCCCCCACTGGGCTCCTAGCCTTTCCTGGGTGCTTCCCAAGTGCTGGGTACCATGTTGGACTTCATAGTCACCATCTCATTCCTCCCCAAACCCCAAAGCATTTTCCATTACTATTCTCAATTTATAAACGAAGAAACTGAGGCCCAGAGCACTTGAGGAATCTGCCCAACCGTCCCGAAGCCCAGAGCCCTTATGTCCCGCCACCAGCCTGCTGACGGACTTGCATCGCCCTCTGGCCGCAGCTCATCCCCTTGGAGGCAGCCTGCTTTCTGCAGAATCCTGCAGCGGGGAGGGGAGTTAGGACAGCCTACATCCTTCTTCTCACATGAATTTGACACCCACTTCCCAGTCACTTCACACACACACACACACACACACACACACACACACTGGGACCACCAGAACACACATACCTCCTCCCAGGGGTTTGCCTCTCAAATATTTGAGAAATGCCATCTCCTGATGGGCCCAGACCTGCAGCTCAACACCCCGGGGCTCTCCAGGACGGGTGGGAACCTGCAGGACCAAAAGAGCCGCAATGGTCCTTCTACCCCCAGGTGCCCCTGAGGGGGGTCTCTTCCATGGGGGTCAGCAGAAGAATGAAGCGCTTCTTTGTCTCACGACCCAGCCACTCTGATACTGCCCAGAAGCTTGTCCGGCTCTGACTTCACACCTAGTGGCACTTTACACTGAGAGACCCCCCTCCCCTCCCAGCCTGCCCCCTGTCACTCTGCACTCCACATCTTTGAAGAGGGGGAAGGAGGCAGTGAAATGGCTGGACTGCTTGCTGCTGTGTGGGGAGGGGAGGCCGCCAGGGCGGGGGTGGGCAGCCAGAGCCAGGCGGGAAGGAAGGGGGGCAGGAAAGCCCCACGGGTCTGGCTGGGAGATGGAGCCCTGGGTGTCTTCTCTCAAATTCCTGTCTTTTCTCTTCAAATTAGTCCAGGTTCTCTCACTTCCTCTTACAAGATCTCCACCACCATCCCCCAGGGGTAAAAATCCACTATTAAGTAATTAATGTAAAATAATAATAATTCGTGTATGATGGGTATGAAGTTTCAGTTTGGGGACTGAAAAAGTTCTGGAAACTGATGGTGGTGACGGTTGCCCAATCTGAATGTACTTAAAGCCACTGTAGCATTGAACCATTAAAAGTGGTTCAAGTGGTAAATTTTATGTTCTGTATGTTTTACCACAATTTAAAAAAAAAAAAAAGTCCCCGGAATGAGAAACAAAACAAGACAAAACCAAAAAGACCTCCCCAAGAAGAAGAGTCCCCAGGGGTCCTGAAGTCAGGCCTGATTCTGGAAGATCAGTGTGCTGAGATGGGGACCCCACAAGGCGTGCACAGGGGAGCCTGGAACTGAGACAGCCCGGGGAAAGGGGCATGGCCAGGCCAAGGGAAGTCAAGAGACCCCCAGCCTCAGCTCCAGGGTGCCACCAGGGCAGAGCTGGCTGGCCCCAGGACACATAGAAAGGAGGTCACAGAGCTGGGCTGAAGCCTGAGTTGATCCAGCTCTGAGCCACCCTGGGGGGAAAGGAAGGCTGTAGGGCTCCTCCTTCCGCACCTCAAGCCTCGGAGGTCCCCTGAAGTCCTTCATTGCACCTTTGCAGCCTGGCCATCAAGCCTTCCCCACTCCCCAGACTGCAGCATGATATCATGGAGGGGGTCAAGCTTCAGAGTCAGACAGGCTTGTGTGTGTCCTGGCTGCACCTCGTAAGTATGTTCCTCAGACTCAGGCCCCTCCTCTGTAAGATGGGTACAAGGAGGTGGAATTGTGCGTTATCTTCAGGATTGCAGCAAATGGCATAATACCTATGGAGGACCTGCCACATAGTAGGTGCTTAATAAATACTCTCTCTCTTCCCTCCCTCGGACCCAGGACCTTCTGCCTAAAATAGAGTCAGCAGTGCCCCCTCAGCCATTCCCAGGTAACTGAGTTAAATTCATTCCTTCTCTGAGCCTCAGTTTCCCCACCTATAAAATGAAAGAGTAGAACGAGAGGCTCCTCCACTGGCACTTATAATCTATTAAAACTCAATGCATACTTTGTAGGGCCTGATTGGCATAAGAATGCCTCCCATGGCTTTGTTCAGAGCAGACAGAAACTTGGAAGCAGATGTTCATCTAGAAAAGAATGGAAGCTGGGCATGGTGGCGCATGCCTGTAATCTTAGTGCTCAGAGGCTGAGGCAGGAAGATTGTGAGTTCAAAGCCAGCCTCATCAACTCAGTGAGACCCTGTCTCTAAATAAAATACAAAAAAGGGCTGGGGATGTGACTCAGTGGTTAAGTGCCCCTAAGTTCAAGCCCCAGTATCAAAAAGATAAAAAGATAAAAGAGAGACAAAGGGAAAAGAATGGATAAATAAATTGTGATGGTGTCTTATCATGGAACACTACCTAGCAATTATAATGAATGAACTGCCAATATCAGCAAAACATCATCGGTCAAAGTCACAGAATTAATGATGAGTGAAAGAAGCCAGATTCAAGGGTCATATAAGATTCAGCTGTAGACAGTAGCCCACGCCTGTCACTGGGAATCGACTTGGGAGGCAGAGGCAGGAGGATCACAAGTTCAAGGCCAGCCTCAGCAATTTAGAGAAACTCTCCAATTAAAATAAAAGAGCTGGATGTCGCTCAGTGCAGAGGGTCCCTGGGTTCAATCCCCAGCACACCTGCCCCCACATACACAAATTAATTAAAATTCTACAAGTGTGGTCCTTCTCATGGCCTTTGAACTTGCTGGTCCCTCTTCCTGGAAGCCCCTCCTCCAGGCCTTCCTTCTTTCCAGGCGGGAAAGGCTGCTTCCTTGGAGAGGGTTCCCTGTCCCCACCTACGGGGCCCCTGGGTCCCCAGCATGGCCACTCATTACTGGCTGTTTTCCTTGCTGGTTTGCTTCTTGCTTCTTGTCATCTCCTCCACCAGGACATGTTCGCCTGGGTTCATCTTGTTTCCAGGTGCAGCTGTTCCTGGCGCACAGTAGGTGCTAAAGACATGTTTGTGGGACAAAGGGGCCCGTCACTGCAGCAGGTGAGGCCATGTCTCAGGACTGCACTCCCCTTAAGCTGGTGAGAGGGGATTCATTTTCTGCTTTTTTGGTTCACCCCACAATCATCTGAGAGAGGCCTACTAGGTGCCAGGTGCAATTTGAACTCTCTGGGCATCGTGGTGGTGCCGAGGAGAAAGGCCCACATGGGACCGTTCTAAGTGGAGTGTGAGAAACAGGCAAGAGGGCACGTGCCCAGGGCTCCGGGGACACCCAGAAGTGAGAGGCAGACTCAGGGTTGGCTCGGTTTGTGAGTTCCCAGGCCCAGGAGCCAGGGTGTGGTGGCAGCTGCAGCTGAGCAGCAGGAGGGCCTGTGCTTTGGCAGGAAGCCACCCCCTCCTAAAAAGCCAGAGAGCTCCACCAAGGCCAGCCGCTGGCCCACTTGTAAGCCTGGTCATCTGTTACCATAACAACTGTCCTGCCAAGCCAACAGTGCTGGATGCAGCAGGCACAAGGCCAGGGGGGCGACAGCGCATCGGCCAGGCCCTCCTGTCCTGGGGGGAGGCATTCTAGCTGGGTCAAGGTGCAGTTTGCGAGTTATTCTTGGACTTTTTTTTCCACATGTGTATGTGTGTGCAAGAGCCCCGTGCCACAGCGGGCAGCCTCTCATCCAGCTGGGATAGGGGATTCCAACAGGAGGGAAAGAATTGTTCAATAATAAAAGCTGTCATTTCCTGAGCATTTATTACATGCAAAACACCATTCTAAATCCTTTTTTTTTGTACCAGGGATTGAACCAAGGACACTTAACCACTGAGCCACATTCCCCCTCCCTTTTTCATATTTTATTTAGAGAAAAGGTCTTGCTGAGTTGCTCAGGGCCTTTGAACTTGAGATCCTCCCGCCTCAGCCTGCACAGCTACTAGGATTAGAGGTGTGTGCCACTGCGCCGGGCTGCTGAATACTTTTGATGTTTTTCCTCACTCTGGCCTCCCAACAGAGGCAGGAGCTATTCTCAAAGAGGTGGAACCTAAAGCACAGACTGGCTAAAAAACTTGCATGAAGTCTAACAACTAGCCAGCCTTTGAACCAGGATTAGAACCAAGAGATCGGTTCCAAAGACTTGAGGGCAGCCTGGAGGAGTGGTCTCTCCCTGGGCCAAGGCAACTTCCTCCCACGCTACCGTCTGAGCTCTGCCCAGCCGAGGAACAAGCAGTTTGCATCAGACCTTCAGCGTCAAGTCCCCCCAGGCCCTACAGGAGAGGCAGGTCCACAACCATGATGCCAAGTCTCACAGAAGCCAGGGAAGTGCAGAGGGCTCTCTGAGGCAGGAAGGCAAAAAGGCAGCCTGTCGCCAGCACCTGCCATTTAGACTTCAGCAGGGACCCTAGGAGCTGCTCTCCAGTCTGAGGACTGACTTGTAAAAGAAGCCCAGGCCTCGGAGGCCACCTGCTGGACAGATGGCAGTGAGACCAAGCACAGCCTCTCTCATCCTCTCCCTCACGACAGGTGTTCCTGGGTGCGCACCCTGGGCCTGGAACAGGGATGCAGAGCAACCTCGGTCCCCTCAGGGGGCTTTCCATCTGCAGGGAAGCAAAGAGTAATCAACAGCCCCCCAAATGAAGCCTCAGCTACATCTATCAATAAAGGCCCAGAACAGAAAATACAGGGTGCAGTTAGGGAGTGTGAGGTGGGTCTTCTTCAGACAGCCTAGCAAGGGAAGGACTCTCCCAGGAAGTCAGATTTAAACTAAGACTTGCCAAGCAGGGTGGGCGAAAGGGGGCTTCCAGGCAGAGGGAACGGCCAAGGCAAAGGCCCTGAGGTGGAAACAACATGTGGGGGTCCAGGGACTGAGAGAAGTCTGCAACAACTGGAGAGCAGGGAGCTGGGGTGGGAGAGACAGGCGGCCAGGGTTCTGTGTTACCCTGGAGGTACAGGAGGTATGGAAGCACATGAAAGGGAGTAAAGCAACCCTGTTCCAGTGCCTCAGAACCTTCCGGGAGGCAGGGGGCAAGCAGAGAGGTCACTACAGTTGTCCAGGAGAGGGACAGTGTGGCTGGCAGCAGGGTGGAGGAAGACAAAGAGGAGTGGATGGATTCTGGAGATCAGTGTCCACAGGGCTGGTGCGGGATGCGCGGGTGTGGGGCTGGGGAGGCAGGACCCAGAGGGTCTGGCTGAGGGAGCAGGCGCAGGGGAGGAGGAGAGTACTTGGATGAGCGCAGTTGACACACCTTCGAGAAAGCCCAAGAAGGTGCGCAGGGAGGCAGGTAGCTGGGTCCAGAGGGCCGAGGGGTGGCCTGAGGCGGAGAAAGGGAGGGCGCCACAGGCATCAGGCTGGGGGTGGGGGAGCCTTAGGGTGGCGGAGACCCAGGGGAAACAAGTAGTGGGAGGGGCGGGAGGAGCCAGAGCAGAGCGCAGAGGGGAGGGGACGGGAGCTGGCGCAGTCGGACGATGAAAGAAGAGCCTGGCACAAAAGCCAAGGGGAGGGGAGATCTCAGCTGTGCCAAGGCGGCTGCGAGGCCCAGCAGAGCTGGAATCAGGCTGGCAACGCAGAGTCTCCCACGGCCCAAGTCCGAGCGGGGCCCATGGTGGGCGGGGCCAGGAGTACACAGAAAGGAACGGGGTGAGGAGTGACCACGGGGGTGGGGGAGGGGCGGGGAGTGTGGGGCCTGGCCGTGGACAGCTTGGCCGTGGAAGAGAAGACCACAGAGAAGAGAAGAGCTGGCTGTAAAGAGGGGCGCCAGGGCTTGGTGGGGTGCATGGATGGAAACAGCTCTTGGGGTGGGGGCTCAAGGGAGGGGAACAGGGGACTTGGGCAGAATTGCCACAGCTTTCCAATGCCTCTTTCTTCTGTTCCTTCAACTTTCACCCTGGTTCCTGAAGTCACTCCTATAATCACTACCCTTTCCTCAATAAGGGACACTGAGCCCCAGAGACAGGCCCAAGGTCACAGAGGCTCTGCTTGAGTTTGCTCTTGGCACAGCAGGACATTAGAAGTCTGACCTATTTGGACTCATTGGAAGCCAAGAATCTTGCCAAGGTCTTGTGAGCACATTGACAGGGTCTGGATGACCTTCTCTCCCTGCCAGGCCTGCACAGGCCAGCCCCAGAAATGTCCAGAGGACAGCAGACAGACTAGGTATAGTAGACCCCTGATCTGAGGTGTTGCTTTCCATGGTCAACTGTGGTCCAAAAATATTAAATAGAAAATTCCTGGGGGCTGGGATTGTGGCTCAGTGGAAGATCGCTCGTCTAGCATGTGTGAGGCCCTGGGTTCGAGCCTCAGCACCACATAAAAACAAATAAACAAAATTAAAGTATGAAAAATAAAATACTTATAAAAAAAAGAAAGGAAATTCCAGAAATGATCGATTTCTCAGTTTTAAATCACATGCCATTCTGTGTAATGTGATGAGATCTCCAGCCATCCTTCTCTGCTCAGGACAGGACGTGGGGTCAACCTTCTGTCCAGCATGTCCACACTGTCTATACTACCCTCCCCTTCGTTACTCAGTGACTGTCTAGATCATGAGATCAACTCTGGTGGTACCATGGTACCACAGTTCTTGTGTTCAAGTAGCCCTAGTTTTACTTAACATGGCAATTGTTCTCTTATTAGTAGTCATTGTTATTAATCTCTTACTGTGGCTATTTCATAGATTTTATCATAGGTATATATTTATAGGAAAAAACACAATATATACAGGGTTGGTACTATCCTCAGTTCCAGGCATCTGATACTTGGGGGTCTTGCAATGTATCCTCCACAGAAAAGGGGAGGACCACTGTACTGCCAAAGAGATCACTTTTGATGAAGCTGGAGTCTCATACAGTTGGAGAAGGGGCTTTTAAAGAAAAAGAACACAAAACACAAAGACAAAATTCGGTCATGTTTCAGCCTGGCTTCCATGGCACACACCTCTAATTCCAACTACTAGGGAGGGTGAGAGAGGAGGATTGCCAGTTCAAGGTCATCCTCAGCAGTTTAGCAAGACCTCCTCTCAAAATGAGAAATTTAAGCAGGTGGCACAGGTTCTGTAATCCCAGCTGCTTGGGAGGCTGAGACAGGAGGATCATGAGTTCAAAGCCAGCCTCAGCAATTTTTAGTGAGGCCCTAAGTTACTCAGTGAGACCCCGTCTCTAAATAAAATACAAAAAATAGGGCTGGGGATGTGGTTCAGTGGGCAGGTGCCCCTGAGTTCAATCCCCAGCACCACCAACAACAACAAGAGAGAGAGAGAGAGAGAGAGATCAAAAGGTCTGAGGATGTAAGTGGATGGTCAAGAACCCTGGCTTCAACTCCAAGTGGAGGGTAGGGCTTCATTAGCCTCAGGGTAACTGTGCCTGGGACCATTATGACCTCCAGCAAAGGACATCACCTTTCTGAGCCCAAGTTTCTCCTCCATGAAGGGGCAGCAGTAATCAGAGCAAAGTGGAGTCATTTGAGCATCAAATGAGGTCACAGTCCAAAATGTCTGTATCAGGAGTCCGGGTGCCTGTGTGCAGTGACTATGATAAATCGGGCTCCTGGGGGCTGTGGCAGTGCCCAGAGGCGCTTCTGCCTCTCCCTGAGCCCACCGCTGGAGCTGAGAGTCACACGAACAGCCAAGCCGGGTCCCTGGGAAGGTCCTGAACAGTCTCTTCTTCCCCAGACCCCCATACGTGATGACGCTTCACAATTTCCCAAGCAGGCACATCCCACCCCTCCGCACCAGCAGCAAAATGAGGCCACTGGAAGGATGGGATGGGACACTTTCCGCTGATGGCAAACCCAGGGGTAACCTTCACCCGCGGGACTGGCCCAGAGGGAAGCTCAATACACAGTAGCCCAGCTTCTCAGGAGCCCTCGGCGGGCCCGGAGGACGGGGGAGCCGCCACCGTGAGCAGGACCCACAGCGAGCGCAAGCCAGGGACCCACCCCAGCCGCCTCTCCTCACATCTGCGCGGTGCTCTGTAGAGGACACTCACCGGCCGCCCCCGTGGCCAGGGCCTCTAGCTCCGCAGCCGCTCTGCTAGCTGCAGACTGGTCCGTGCGTCCTGGGCGCGCTCTCCCACCGCCCGGGCGCCAGAGCCTCCCGCAACCCCGTGGGGAGGCCGGACGTGCTCACCTCCCCAGCTGCGTCGTAGGTCTTGCCAGGGCTTCAGCCTCCTCTGGCACCTCGGCCTACAGTGCCAGGCGTCCCGCCAGAGCACAGCTGGCAGCTCGGGGCACCGCCCGCTCATACCTTTAAGCCTTTGGCTGCCAACAAGAAGCAAAGCCATGGGCGGGCATGCAAGCTGAGGGACACGACTCCAAGTCCATCCTCCTTTGCTTTGCCTCGGCCACCTCCCCCCATCCCTTATTGATTGAGCACCTATTGTATACATAGGGCACGGAGGGCTGGGATCCCTAGGCGTTGTCTGTGCTTGGAAGCTTACAGTGTAAGAGGTGCTAGGCTAGCGGGGGAGGTGTTTGGTGTAAAGGGAGAGAGATGGCTGAATGGGCTGGCTGGCTTCCTGAAGGAGGCGTCCTGAAGAATAGCATTATTTATTTGTAGATGGTGGTGGAAAAAAAAGCTAATTAGCCTGGAAATACGTTCTGGTTCCATGAAGGAAGCAGTTTGCAGAACAGTGTGAGTCTTCTAAATGAAAAGATACATGTGAACAAGAATGCCTAAGGCTGGGAAACAGGATATACCCCAAAATGTTGACCATGGTCACAGCTAGATCATGAGGCTACAAGGCATTTTTCTCTTTCTCTATGTACTGTTTTATAGTCTGCACATTTCCTACTGTGTATTAATGCATTAATTTTGTATTCAGAAAATCACTATACAGGACCGACAAGTACAGGGACAGAGTTGGAATCATGCCAGATGTGGAAACAGACTCAACAAAGTCACCAGGCATGGTGTCACATGCCTGTAATCCCAGCAATTTGGGAGCTGAAGCAGGAGGACTGCAAATTCAAGGCCGGACTCAGCCATTTAGTGACAACCTAAGCAGCTTTTGAGACCCTGTCTTAAAATTTTAAAAAATAATAAATAAAGGAAGTTGGGGGCTGGGGATGTAGCTCAGTGGTAAAGTGCCTCTGGGTTCAATCCCAGGACCAAAATAGTCACATGCTGGGGGGGGGGCTGGATGGAGCCCCCATAGGCCCTAATCTGAACACCCCTCCCACTGTCCACCTCTACCCTCAGAGCTTTTTGGCTGGACTCCCCTACTAAAGAGGATTTTCCCAGTAGGGCAGGTGCTCCTAAATTTCTGTTACCAGCCATTCTCAGGACCTGGGTCAGATACAGAAAAAAGTCGTGTGAGCTTAGCACTTACCAAGGGGGAGGAAAGAGGGCACTGAGAGGCACACACAGGGAGGATGGAAACAGGAGCTATAGGACCAGGTAGGAGGGCAAGGGCCCCGGGAGCTGAGACCACGCTGGGAAGGTTGGGCTGGGGTCTCTCCTGGGAGGGAAGTGGCCAACACTGGAGCTGGAGGACCCGGTCCCCAGCCAGGGCAGGCTGGGGTCTTGGCTATTTGTCCCTTCCTGACTGATGTGGGTTGAGATCAGAATCAAAACAGACCTAGGCTCCAATTCTAGCTCAGCCATTCAGTGCCAACTCCATCTTGGGCAGGTACTTAAGCAATCCCAGCCTCAGGGTTTTCATCAGTAAAAATGGGATTAATCAGCCAGGCACAGGGCGCATACTTACAATCCTAGCAGTTCAGAAGGCTAAGGGAGGAGGATCGAAGGTTCAAAGAGAGCCTCATCAACTTACTGAGGCCCCAGGTAACTGAGAGAGACCTTGTCTCAAAATAAAAAGTAAACAGGGCTAGGGACGTGGCTCCGTGGTTAAGCACCCCTGGGTTCAATCCCTGTACCAAAACAAACAAACCAAAAAAAGCCTACAGAATACAGCATGAAAGAAATGCCTTGGAGTTGTGCTTGGGACAGGTCACCCTGCACCTAGTTTCGGAGGCATGTGTCCAAAGCACTCGGCACTGTGCCTAGCATAGATGTGATATCGCCTGGCTTCTGACATTTTTCCATCTATGGAATGGACACACACTTGGCACAGTTCCTAGCTCACCCCTAATTCCCACGTGTCCAGAGGTTTGCTAGTAGCCCCAGAATAAAAGGAGCTCAGCTCAGAGGGTGTTTGCTCAGTGAGAATGTATTCTCACTTCCAGAGAATTAGCTGCTCAGTGAAGGGCTTCCTGCCCCATGGGCCTGTGGTTAATCGTATTAGCTCTCCCAGGTTTCCCTGCATTTCCAGCCTGGTATGTGCATCTCCCCTCAAGCTGCCTTTGAAGTCCAAGGCCCTTTGATGTGAGTGGGGGATGCACCAGCCTAGGGATCCGGGAGCCCTGTGGTCAGTGGTCCACAGGGCACTGGGCTTTGCAGAGTCTGAAATGCAAGTGTCCGCATCCTGACTTTGGAGTCTGGACTGCCTGGGCCCCAACCCCAGCACTGTTATTAAACTGTGAGAGCTTTGGCAAATCAGAGAGGCTCTCTGAGCCTCAGATTTTTCCTCTTTTGAAAGAAAACAAGAGAAACATCTACTTTAATATAAAATAAAAAATAAACGAGGCTGGGGACGTGGCTCCGTGGTTAAGCACATCTGGGTTCAATTCCTGTACCAAAAAAAAAAAAAAAACCCAACAACCTACAGAATACAACAAGACTCCCTGGAGGGCGGGGGTTATAGCTTAGTGGAAGAGCCCTTGCCTAGTCTGCATGAGGCTGTGGGTTTGATCCCAGCACAAACAAGAAAAGGCTCATGGAAAGGGCAAGAATTTCTGAGTCCTACTCCAGACCCACGAAGTCTGTGGACTACTTTAATGCTTTCATAGTATATTCTATTAAGCATACTTGTATTTCAGAAGTATAATTGCACAAACTTAGAATATCAAATTTAATTATTAAGCCAGGCACGCCAGAACACGCCTGTGATCCAGCAACTCAGAAGGCTGAGGCAGGAGGATCACAAGTTTCTCAGGTCAGCCTGGGAAACACATTGAGACCCTGCCTCAAAATAAAATAAAAAGGGACTGTAAATTTCTTTACTCTAGGGCTGGGGTTGTGGCTTAGTGGTAGAGAGCTTGCCTAGTATGCGTGAGGCACTGACTTCAATCCCCGGCACCACATAGAAGTAAATAAATAAAATAAAGGTACTGTGTCCATCTACAACTAAAAAAATGTCTTTAAAAGATTTCTTTACTTTCACAGGGCACATGGCTGCATACCAGTAATCCCAACAGCTGGGGAGGCTGAGACAGGTGGATCAAGTTTGCAGCCAGCTTCAGCAATTTAGCAAGGTGCTAAAGCTACTCAGTGAGACCCTGATTCTAAATAAAATACAAACAAGGGCTGGGGATGTGGCTCAGGAGTTAAGCACCCCTGGGTTCAATCCCTGGTACCAGAAAAAAAAAATCTTTACACTCATTAATTCTATAAATTTTGAATAATAATTTTTAAATTTTCAGAGCTCATTCTATGTAGGGATAGAGTTATAGCTTAGTGATAGAGTGCTTGCCTAGTATGTACAAAGTTCTGGGTTCGATCTCCAGAACCACACACACAAAAAATGGTTGTTACATTTAAATTCATTTTCATTTTCAGTTGACAATTTAAAAGTGTTCAGGCTGGGATTGTGGCTCAGTGTTAGAGCGCTTACCTTGCATGTGTGAGGCCCTGGGTTTGATCCTCAGCACCACATAAAAATAAATCAATAAAAATAAAGATATTGTGTCTAATACAACTAAAAAAATTAAAAAGTGTTCATTTTGATTTTTTTGTTTATGCATGTAACCATCTCCACAATCAAGATAACATGTTTATCACCCCAAATCTATCCCTCTGCATCATTCCTCCCTCTTCATGCAACTCTTGACCTGCTTTCTGTCACTATACATTAGTTTGCATTTTGTACAACTTTATATAAATGCACTTGGCCAAGATGTACCACTTGTTGTCTAGCTTCCTTTGCGCAGCGTCATCATTTTGAGAGTCATCCTTAGCATAGGAATCAATAGTTCATTCCTTTTTACTGTCCGGTGGGTATTCCAATATATGGATATAGCACAGTTTGTTTCTCCTTTCACCTTTTAACTTGAATATCCACAGACACGTGGGTGGCTTTAAATTTTCAATTATGTGTATATATGAAATAAATATTCGAATTATTTATTATGTGTATATAGATGTGTATGTATTTAGCTGGGGCCACTGCTATACCCCTAGTCTTTGAATAATATAGATTGTTTATTATTTTATTTTATTTTATTATTACAGGGTGTATGTGTGCGTGTTACTGGGGATTGAACCCAGAGGCGCTTTATCCGTTTTTAGATATACATGATAGAATGTATTTTGACATATGTATTATACATACATGAAATATAACTCAGGATCCCATTCTTGTGGTCGTACATGATGTGTAGTTATACTAATTTTGTTGAGCAAAGGAAAGTTATGTCCAATTCATTCTACTGCATCATTTCCTGTTCCCATCCCCAATCCCTACCCTTCCTTCCCCTTTGTCTAATCCAATGAACTTCTAGTCTTCCCTCCACCCTCCCTTATGTGTTAATATATATCACAGAGAACATTCAGCCCTTGGTTTTGGAGGATTGACTTATTTCACTGAGCATGATATTCTCCAGTTCCATTCATTTAGTGGCAAATACCATAATTTCATTCTTCTTTATGGCTGAGTAATGTTTCATTGTGTGTATATACATCACATTCTCTTTATCCATTCATCTATTAAAGGGCACTTAGTTTGGTTCCATAATGTGGCTATTGTAAGTTGAGCTGCTATAAACATTGATGTGGCTGTGTCATTGTTGTATACTGATTTTAAGTCCTTTGAGTATAAACTGAGGAGTGGGATAACTGGGTCAAATGGTGGTTCCATTCCAAGTTTTCTAAGGAATCTCCATACTGCTTTCCAGAGTGGTTGTATCAATCTGCAATCCCACCAGCAGTGTATGAGTGAACCTTTTTCCCCACATCCTCACCAACATTTATTGTTGTTTATATTATTGATAATTGCCATTCCGACTGGAGTGAGATGGACTCTCAGTGTAGTTTTCCCTTGAAGGTACCAGGAATTGAATTCAGAGGCACTCTAGCACTGAGCCACATCCCCAACCCTATTTTTTTTTTAATATTTATTTTTTAGTTTTTGGCGGACACAACATCTTTGTTTGTGTGGTTTTAAGGATCGAACCTGGGTCGCACGCATGCCAGGTGAGCGCGCTACCGCTTGAGCCACATCCCAAGCCCTCCCTACCCTATTTTTTATTTTATTTAGAGACAGGGTCTCACTGAGATGCTTAGGGCCTCAATAAATTGTTGAGGCTGGCTTTGAACTTATGATCCTCCTGCCTCCGCTCCCCCCTACCCCCCATCCACTGGGATTACAGGCGAGCGCCACCGTGCCCTACTCAATGTAGTTTTAATTTGCAGTTCTCTAATTGCTGACCATTAGTATGTATTTCTTCTGTGAAGTGCCTGCCCAGTTCCTTTGCCCATTCATTGATTGGGTCATTTGTTTTTTGGGTGTTAAATTTTTGGAGTTCTTTGGATAACCTGGAAACTAATGCTGTGTCTGAGGTGCAGGTGGTAAAAATATCCTCCCATTCTGCAGGCTCTCTTCATGTTCTTGATTGTTTCCATCCCACGGCTATTTTTCATTTAAGTAGGGCCTCACTAAGTTTCTGAGGTTGGTCTCGAAGTTGTGATCTTCCTGCTGCATTCACCCAAGTCACTGGGATTAGGGTGCATTACCACACCCAGCTGAATGATATATTTTTGAATATTAGTGCTTTTCTTTTGTCCTGGGGATTGAACTGACATGTACTTTACCAATGAGTTATACCCTAGTTCTTCCTATTTTTTGAGACAGGGCATCACTAAATTGCTGAAGCTGACCTCAAACTTGTAATCCTCCTTTTTCAGCCTCCGAAATCGCTGAGATGACAGGCATGCAACACCTCGCCCAACTAACATAATGCTTTTTGAAAATGACAATTGTTGACTGAAGCAAAAAAGAAAAACTTAAAATAGTAGAAATAAATAGATCTAATAAGTTTTAAGTAAATGATTACAGGATGACTTCATACGTTTCTGTCACTTATACTTTTGAAGTCATTAAAACTTAAAAGGGCACTTTAAAAAGTGCACCCTGACTTTGGGATCCCTTTATCCTTGGTGCCTTGAGTGATTCTGATCATCAAGCGACTTTGAGAGACATAAGTTAATTGTGCACGGTCGGGGCCTGGCACATGGTAAGCACTAGGTGCTCAGTGTGTGTTCTTAGCCCTGATTCTTGTGTGTACCCTGCACACACGCACACACACGCACACGCACACACACACACACACACACACACACACACGTCCTTCTCCCAACCCCAGGCTCTTGGGGTCATCAAGCTTCAGCTGAGCCTCAGCACAGGGATTCTCACGGGAGGGACGGAGGGAGGTGGGAAGCAGGAGGCAGAGGGCACTGGCTGGGCTGTGGGAATCTCTGAGAAGCTTCCGGGGTGGGAGGAGAGGGCATTCTCCTGGTGGTCTCTCTGTTTGTTTCACAAAGCCCTCCCATTCCACGGGGTTCCCAGGCCTGGCTGAGGCTTCACCTCCTGACCCTGTGGGAAGCACAATCTGGGCTCCCCCAGGAGGGCTGGGGAGGACAGCTGGCCATGGAGCTGGAGGAGCCTGAGTTTCTGAGGCAGACAGGGCTGGCCTTTAGAGCTGGACCATCTGGGGCCAGTCCCTGGTGGTACACCCAGCTCAGGTCACAGGAGGGTAGAGGCGAGAAGGCGCCTGAGCCGTGCACACAGAAGGTGCCACAACATGCAGATGTGAGGTGCAGACACTAGTGTGCCAAGACAGGGGCGCCCTCCCCCTGCTCAGGAGAGGGAAGTGAAAGACCCTGAAACCAGAGGAAGCTGTTGACCTGAGTCTTATGTCCTTTTGGTGGCCACTGGGCCAAGAAGTGCCTGCTTTGTCCTCACAGCTTACCTCTGTCCTCCCAGTACAGGGGCTGGGTTCCATGGACCCGCTCAACACACAGGTACTGAGCGCTCAGGTGGGTGAACTGTGCTACGGGGGCTGGAGGGGTGGCCTAGTGGGGGAGCACTTGTCTAGGCTGTATGAGGTGGGGGTTCAATCCCAGTACCATAAAAAAAAAGAAGGAGGAGGAGAAGAGAAGGAGGGAGAAAGAAGAAAGAAAGAAGAAAGGAAGGAAGGAAGGGAGGGAGGGAGGAACTGCTGTAGCAGGACATAGTGGCACAAGCCTGTAATCCTATCTATTCAGGAGGGTGAGGCAGGAGGAGCCAAGTTCAAGATCAGCCTGGGATATTTACTGAGATCCTGTCTCAAAAATTTTTTGAAGTTGTCAGGGCTGGGATTGTGGCTCAGCGGTAGAGCGCTCACCTAGCACGGGCAGGACTCAGGTTCAATCTTCAGCACCACATAAAAATAAAGGCATTGCGTTGTGTCCATCTAAAAAATAAATATTTAAAAAAAATTTTTTTTGAAGTTGTCAATAGACTTATTTTTTTTAATTTATATGCAGTGTGGGGAATCAAACCCAGTGCTTCATACATGCCAGGCAAGTGCTCTACCACTGAGCCATAGCCCCAGCTCCCCCACTGTCTCAAATTAAAAATAAAAATGAAAAGGGCTGGGGATGGGGCCAGGGTGGTGACTCAGTGGTAGAGCGCTTACTAGCATGTGTGAGGCCCTGGGTTCAATCCTCAGCACCACATAAAAATAAATAAATGAAATAAAGGTATTGTGTCCAACTACAACTAAAAAAATAATAAGAAATTTTTTAAAAGGGCTGGGGGCCTGGGGATGTAGCTCAGTTGGTAGAGTGCTTGCCTCACGTGCACAAGGCCCTGGGTTCATCCCCAGCACCACAAACAAACAACAAACAAACAAAAAAGGGCTGGGGATGTTGAACTGGGCAGAAAGGAATCTGGCTTAGAGCCCAGTGCGAGGGGCAGGGACAGACTGGAAAACAAACAGCACCAAACAAGACAAGTTACTGTGCCGCTGTGGAAGCCTGTGGAACAGGTGAACAGGGTGATGTGACAGAGCCCAGGAGGTTTAAGGGGATGATCTGGGAAAGGCCTCTGTGTGCAAGGGACATGCCTGGGGACATGACAGCATCTAGTCTGGACTCCTAATTCAGAATGACCCAGGGCAAATCCCAGCACTACCACCAGGTAGGTGGTCCCCTGGGGCAAGATGTTGACCTCCCTGAGCCTCGGTTTCCTCACCTGTGAGATGGAATCTCACACTGGATCTAGGACTGACAGGAGGGTAAGTTAGGTGACACAACCACATTATGGTTCATGCTAATAAAATAACAGAGTGCAGCTAGCTCATCCAGACAGGGCCAGGTGCCTGCAATGTGAGTCTCGACTTCCTATCCCAGGGTGTCTCTCTCTCATCCAACACATAACAAGGGTCTCAAATGCACTCGTTCTTCAGGCTAGGCCAATAGGCGTGATGAGTTAGGGAGTGGGGGGGGTGGCAGTGGCACACTTAAGAGAACAGGCCCTGCCAAAAGGAAGCAGCAACTGGTCAGCTTTAGGGAATATTCACCATGCTGAAATGAGGGCTCAGAACTTTCCATTCCTCCAATAATGCAAAACAGAAGCAACCTATTTTATATAAAATCTTAAGAATTTTCATTATTGGTGATTTAATAAAAACTAAAAAATAGCAGGCTTGGTGGTACATGCCTGTAATCCCAGAAATTCAGGAGGCTGAGGCAGGAGGATCACGAGTTCAAAGTCAGCCTCAGCAAAAGCGAGGCTAAGCAACTCAGTGAGACCCTGTCTCTAAATAAAATACAAAACAGGGCTGTGGATGTGGCTCAGTGGTCAAGTGCCCCTGAGTTCAATCCCTGGTACTCAAAAAATAAAAAATGAGTAAAAGAGGGCTGGGGACTTAGCTCATAGATAAAGTGCCCCTGGGTTCAATCCCCAGTACCAAAAAAAAAAAAAAAAAAAAATCAAATAAAACCTGAAAAAACACAGTTGGGGACAGACAAAAAATACTGCTATCAATCAAGCCTGGCTGCAGGCAGTTCATACCCTCCATTTGCCAAATGCCAGGCCCTTCGCTTAGTGCTTTGGAGAATACAGAATAAGCCAGGCCAGAAGATAGGCAATAAGACAGGTTCTGAGTTTTGGGCCAGCAGTCCTGCTGTCTCAGAAACGCAGAAGGTCTGGGATCAGAACGTGAAAGAGGGAGACCCGAGGAAGGCTTCCTGGAAGGTCCCTGAGCTACATATTCTGTGTAAATAAAGTCGAGGCACAATCATCTGGCAAAGGAAGACCAGCTTGGAGCTTCAGGTGCAGACAGGTGATCCTGCTGAGCTGAAGCACATCTGAGGTAAGAGGGGTTTGGAGGGGAGGACTGGAGACTGGGACTCATCTCTACCTCCAGGTCACAGCCACAAGTGCCCAGCAATGGCCTGGACAGTACCTCTCAAGTCTGAGTGTCGGCCTAGGAAACCAGCAGTGTGGCAACAGAGGGTGGGCACACACTGAAAGTACAAGCGAGCCGCTGGTGCCATTGAGGGACCGCTCATTGGCTCCGGCCGCAGGTCCCAGCAAGTGATGTTTGCTTAGGAACCCGGGGCTGAGGCTTCAGAGAGAAATGAACTGGGAGCCATCCCGACTTCTAGGGAGCTTGCAGTTCTGTGGCTGTCACCAAAGGGAGTTTGGACAACTGCTCTATGCTGCTTTACTTTGAAGGGGACTTTGCTAAATAGCTGAATAGCTGTGGGGTAGGTGGGACTGGTTTGTAGAGGAGGGAACTTTTTTTTTTTGGGTAGAGGGATTGAACCTAGGGGTGCTTAACCACTGAGCCACATCCCCAGCCCTTTTTATTTTGAGACAGATTCTCCCTAAGTTGCTTAGGGACTCCCTAAATTGCTGAGGCTAGCCTTGAATTTGCCCATCCTCCTGCCTTAGCTTTGAGGATCTGGGATTATGCATGTGCCATCACACCCAGCTTGGAGGGAACTTTTAAACTATGTCATAAATGAGCAGGAGACACAGTAGAAACAGAAGGAAGAGCCCGTGAAAGGCAAGTGTGTCGGGGAATTAGAGAGTTCATTCAGGAATTAGGAGTTCATTCAGGAATTAGAAGTTCATTCAATCACTTGGCAAACACTTATTCATTACCCAGGTGCATGCCAGGAGCTGGGGTAGACACTGGAGGGTTGTAACAAGGTGAATGTCCTCCACTCTCCAACTTGTTATCTAACTCCTCTTCTATGGCTTCCAGAGTGTAATACATACAGCCATTCCTAAGTATCCACGGGGGATTGGTGTCAGGATCTCCCATGAGTACCAAAATCTGCAGATGCTCAAGTCGCATACAAAATGACATAGTATTTGCATATGACCTATGCACACCCTCCCAGGCACTTGAAGTCATTTCTTCATTACTTACAATACCTAATACAAAGTAAAGATTGGGTAAACAGTTGCTCTACTATATTGTTTCCGGGACAATGACAAGACAGAAAGTCTGTCCATGTTCAGCACAGATGTGACTGTTTTTCTCCAAATATTTTCTCTCCAAGGTTGGTTACATCCACAGATGCAGAACATGCCTATACATGAAAGCAGCTGGTGTCAACCGGCTCATTAAGTATGTGTCCTTGACTCCCTGAGAATCTGGTCTGGCACCACAGGAGGGGTTCCCACAGGAGACAGAGTCATACGCAGAGCATACGCAGATTTGTTCAATGAATAAATAAATGAATAACCAAATGCTACCCGCATTATGTTCTTTACACGTTTCCTACTTAGGACATTTCTGTTAGTGATATGTTATTATAGATCTCCATTTTACAGCTGAGCAAGCAGAAGCTTCAAGATGATAAGTGACCTCACCCTGGTGGGAAGTGAGGTAGAAGAATCCAGACCCCACGTCCTGGAGACCTGAGTTCAAGCAGGCAGCCATGCCAGGTCGGGGGGCGGGGGGGGTTCCCCAACAGCCCCATGGAAAGCGGTTGAGAACAGCAAGGGACTTTGCCCTCATCCTCCATCCAGCTGGGATGAGCTCAAAGGTTATCTCCCAGGTCAGGTGATGCACTGGTCAGTTTGTCTGGGGCAGGGAAGTGAGAAGGTGCCACTCCCCACTTGGGAAAAGGACACTCACTTGGGCTCTTCCTTGCAGGAAACAGACCCTCAAATAATTAGCCTCCTTTAAGATTGAGAAGGATGACTGTTAGCCTCTGTCTCGAAGGGCACCAGAGACGTGGGTTCTTCACAGGGCCAGACCCAAGAAAGCTTCAAGATGGATGAGCTTTGTCAGACGGTCCGGTTGCTCTTGCTGGTCAGAGAGAAATTCCAGGCCCCCTGCTCAGCTGTGGGCCAATACACATCAGAAATGAGGTCTGTCTGCAGTGACCAGCCCTGGGAAAGGCAAGACTTGAGAGCTTCAAATACTCTTAGAGGATGAGGAGGTGGCTCAGGTAGAGCACTTGACTAGTATGTGCATGGCCCGGGGTTCCAACCCCAGCACAGCAAAAAACAGAAACAAACAAAAGACCCCGTCTTAGTGGAAGGCACCTACTCACCTCTCATTTAGCTAATGGGGAAGCAACAGGGGAAGAAACAGGAGCTGGGCGACCTGCAGTCCTGCCGTTCACATGCTGTTCCCGCTCATAAATTTGTGTTCTTGAGTAATTTACCTTGTTCCTTCTGAACTTCTGCTTTCTCATCTCTGAAGTGGGGACAAGGATAAATTCTGTAATTTTAACTCAATTATGGAGCACCAAACTATGTGCCACCTTGTTCAAGAGACACAAGATGCAAAACCTTTATCCTTAATGTTAGGAAACTTCTATCCAGGATGGAAAGGAGAAGCTTCATTTCTTTGGTCTCTTCTCCAGTGGACAAGGCTGCCCTGGGTGGATCTGCCCTGTTTACAGCAGGGTTGCCAGGTTCCAGGACGGATGGTGATCTGGGAGCCCTGGGTTGCGGAACTGACTCTGTCTCCTGTGGGAACCCCTCCTGTGGTGCCATTTTTGCTGTCCCTGTCTGGGCTAAAGGACCCCACAGGACTCACCACAGTCTGTTTCTGATTTATATGTGCATATGCTGAAGGTAATCTCTGCCTCTGGGGAGGGGTCTGATTCAGAGGGCCAGGTCTCCAAATTCCCAGTGAGCACCCAGGTTAGGGATATTGGACAACCAAGGACACCCTTAATAATCCTCAAATGTATGATCCTTTATAATTATATCAGCTTTCAGAGCTTGCAAAGTATTTTTACATTCATTTCCTTTAATCTGCATGGGAGGTGGTATCTCCAGCTGTTTTACAGAAGACAACTGAATTTAGAAAGGGGAGTTACAAACTACAAGTAGAACCCTAGCCCACCCAGGTTCCCAGAGCAACTAAGAATCATTGGGGTGCTTGCTAAATATGTAAATCGCCACTCCCTCACTCCAAATTCTAATTCTGAATATTGGATGGGATTCAGTAATCATTAGTGTAACAAACGTTTCAGGAGATACTTATCCTCTGGCAAGTCCGGACACAGTGAAATTTATGGATCTACTTCACACAGGTTTTTTGGGTCCTGAATTCATATATATCAGGAGAACGAGATGAATGGGGCAGTCCCAGCTTTGAGGAACCCACAGATGGTTGGTGTGCAGACTGACCACAGACTATGGTTGGAAACTCAGGCCTCTGATTCCGGAGCAGGGCCCTGTCCAGCTGGGTGGGTCAGCCCCTCAGGAGAACCCAGCCTTGGAACTCCCCGGTGAACCTGCTGAGCCTCTTTCCATTTTCTAACCCTTGCTCAGGTCTGATCTGTTGTTCTTTGTTTTCGGCCGGAGGCATCCTGTGAAACAGCAGCCGGTATGTGGACACCTGGTGCTGAGTCTTGCACAAGGTCAGCTTTCAATGAAAAGGAGGAACAGGGTGTGGAGCAGCAGAGAAGAAAGCCCTGCAGTAGGAGGAAAACAGACTGGCCGGCAGGAATTTACATTTCTTTAAAGGTAATTCCAGTCCTGCCCTTCCTTTGGGAGGGAGCCCAGGCAAGGATCACTCCAGTGTAGGTGAGGTAAGCAGGGTCCAGGGAGATGGAAGGGAGGGGGCTTGAGGTCTCCTGTGGCCTTGCCACCACTGGGCAGGGACTGCAGGACATGGTAACACCTTTTTTCCTGAAGTGATGCCTGTTCGTGGGGGGAAGGGGAAGAGACTGCTGTTACCAGAATAAAGAAGCACCCCCCCACCCCCAAACAGCTACACCCCAGGTTCCAGCTTCAGATAGAAAAGGCTTCGTCCTGGTCCTTCCTGCCCTCCCTTCCCCAGGAGAGCACTTCCGTATTTGAAGCTGGCATTTGTCCCCAGGGCCTTTCCTCTGGAGCTCACCTCTGTTGCTGTAAGTATCCAGTAACCAATCGTTTTTCCCGTAGGCTGGCTCCCCAGACAGGCCTTGCCACAGAAAGCCAGGGAAGCTCCCCGAGTTCACGTGCACAGTGCCCAGAAGGCAGCACCCAGCTAGGCTGGGTCACAGCATCCCCGGTGTGTGGAGCCACCGCCTGAGCGCTGAGATCTGCAGGCACTCCACATTCCCTACCTGCTCAGGAGAGGACGGGGCGGGGATCCCAGGTGAGGAGGAGGAAGAAAGCCTCAATTCTGAACTGGGGGCCTGCTGTCTCAGCCACAGGGACTCTTACTGAGAAGCAGGGTGCCCGGGCGCCCAGACCTGGTGTTTGGATCTAAGGCCCCCGCGGGTTTTGCAGGCCGCCGTCCCAGGTTCAGATCTCTCCATCCCCCAGTCGAGGTCCCTCCTCCACCTTCCCCCTCCAGGGGAGTTATAGGTTCTTAAAGCTTCCCTGGTGGGAGGAATGGCGGGGGCGGGGCGGCTGTGCAGGCCCAGGATATAAGGGGCGGAGGCGCTGCTTTCAGGTCCAGCCAGCCCATCATGTACGCCCACCGCCTCCAGTTCTTCCTCCTGCACGCCTGGTGGGTGCTGCTCCAGGCAGGCGCCGCCACGGTGGCCCAGGTACCCCTGCGGACACTGGGGCAACCCTCGTCGCCGTCCCCTCTCTCTTACATGCTGAGCCTCTACCGCGACCCGCTGCCCCGGGCGGACATCATCCGCAGTCTGCAGGCACAAGGTAGGCTGCGCCGCCGCACCCTGCCGCGCCCCAGGGCGCCTGGGGTAGCCACCCGCCTGCGGGCTCCGGAAGTGCGCTGGGACTGCGGAGGGGTGCCTTGGACCGGGTGGTCCGGGGCTCACCGAGCCCAGGGCTCGAAAGGCGCGTCCAGGGTCTGGTTGTGCGTGTTTTTCTGTATCGGCACGGCCGGTGGCACGGACGAGTGGGAGGGGATTCCAGCGTTCCCGGTATGACCCCGACAGGGACCACTGCCATCCAGGTCCAGATTTGGGGTGCGCAGAGCGCAGTGCTGGAGGATGGGAGCCAGATCGCTCAGCTTCTCACCGCCGCGGTGTTAGAAGTTACGTACCTGGGAGCCTCAGTTTACGCATCTGTAAAAAGGTAGAATAGTGCCTTCTTTGTAAGACCGTAGAAAGGGATCGGTGACAATCACATCAAACAACACAGAACTGGGCACAGTAATAACAAAGGGCCGTTATCGCTGTAATTATTTTTGTTTTGTCGAATCTCCTTTTTCTTTTTGCGAATGAGGGTGAATGGGTCGCGGAGTCTGGCGGCGGGAGTGTTCCAGGCTGAGGTGTGGCATCAGGGATTAGGGCTCGCAGGTCCAAGATTAGGGATGGAGTGTCACGAAGCTGAGAATTAAGGCAGCCTTAAACCCGGGTCGGGGAGACGTCAAGTTTCCCGGGTGACCCTGGACTCCCAGGCTAAATTTGGATGCGGGTGTGCCCAGTGACCCAAGAACATCTTTGCAAGGACTAGGCAGTGCGTTTGGGCACCGAGCGCAGCGGGCAGTTGGGTGCCGAGGAGGGGGAGCCCTGACCTAGGACCTCTTCCCCGGCGCAATCCACATCCCGACACCTGGGTAGCCTCCCTGGCCCGCGCCTCCCTCTGCCTGCAGGGGCCAGACAGCGCTCCCCGGGGCCGGGGCGCAATCCACATCCCCTAATCTGATCTGACCTGCCGCCCGCCGGTCCTTCTGGGCCTGGGGGCGGGGCTCCTAGCTCCCTGGCCTGGGCGGCCGCGTCTGGGTTGACACGGCTGGCCGACTGGTGACCCTCTCCGGAAGGGTCATGTGGGGACCGACCAGGCTGGGGACACCTTGGAGGGCGAGGCAATGGGAAATTTGTTCTGGCAGGTCCTCCAGAAGACCAGAAGGTGGCCGGGGATGAGGGATAGGAAAGGGGGAGGGCACACCTTTCTGGTTCACTTCCTTCTGGAAAGTTCTTGAAAATGTGGTTGTGATTCCACAGACTGGGAATCTGGAAAACTGGGTTCTGCTCCCTCAAACCCTGCTTCCCAATTCCAGCAAGTCACCCTACTCCTCTGGTTTTCCTTGTGTAGACCAGGGGACTGCTCTCTGGGGAGGGGGTGTGTGTCTAAATATCCACAATAAAATTCAGTACCGTTGGCCTGTGATTGCTTCGTTGTGTAAAAGCTGCAGGAAGAGCCTTCCAGGAGGGGGGCGGATGGGGAAGGGCTGTCCTAAGCCAGCTGTCCTCCTACCCGGTTGTATTTGTGGTTGTATTTGTCGAGCTGTAGCACAATACTGCAAAATGGGAGTTGGAGTCTAACCAAATTAGATATACATCTGTTTCACCTCCCCGCCAACCTCACTTTCCTCACCTTCAAAGGGTGCTAACAGTGGGGAGGGTTTGAGGAGAGGGTTCTTGTAAAGCTATTGGAAGTTGAGCCCAATGACCACACCTGTAATCCCAGCAATTGAGGAGGCTGAGACAGGAGGATCACAAGTTCAAGGCTAGCCTCAGCAATTTAGGAAAATCCTGTATCAAACTAAAAAATAAAACGGGCTGGGAATATAGATCAGTGGTAAAGCACCCTGGGTTCATTTTAAAAGCACCCCCCCCCCAAAAAAAAAAAAACAAAAACAACCTTGGGAAGTAGCTAATGGTAATGACCCTTAAGCCCTCTAGGGGCAGAGCAAGGCACCAGACTTCTTCCAACAGGAAGGAGCGGTCTCTTTCTTGCCCATCCGTGACACTGCCCATCCCACTTACAGGAAGACTATGTGACCTGTCCAGGGACCTCCCTGCCTAACTTCTGGACACTGACAATAATGAGGAAGTTTGAAGACAGCCAGTGCTTATTGAAGTTAGGTAACTGCTGGGCAAAGCACTTTGTGTACAGTTAATCATAACACCCAGTAGGGTGGACACTGTTACTGTTACTATTTCCTTTTACAAAGAGGGAAACTTGGGCCCAGAGAAGGAAAGCAACCTGAGCAGTGTTGAACAGCAAAACAGCGAATGGTAGAATTTGAACCATCTTGGAGAAACTCTGGGGCTCCTGCTGCTCTTAGCCATTAAGCAAGAGTACTTTCCTCTAAAACACCATTTGTATACACTTGAGATTAAATATTTTAAAATTGCAGGCCTGCTGGTACAGGTGGCCAGGAGTTGCCACAGTGTCTCACTGTCCCCAGATGGTCAGCTGATGCAGCAGTGGAAATGCATGGATGGGCGTCTTTCCCACACCTCTGGGGAGAGCTGCTAGTCAGGGGCCGGTTATTGCCCCCTGCAGGTGCTAATTAGGAGAAAAGTGGAAATTAAGTGAAAAAGGGCAGCTGAGAGGAGGCTGAAGCTAGGAATTACCCCTTTATGATAGAGGTCACATTCCAGAGAAACTTGTTACGAGATGGCAGATGCTCTGTGGACAGTAAAAAAAAAAAACTGCTATGTGCGCCACTGTATCTAAATTGGTAACCGCCATGGCTTCCTGGATCTGTGCATGAACCAGCTACAGGTCCTGATTTTATTTCTAAGGGATAACCCCTGATTTTCTTTACAATAAACCATCACATCTCTTTGTTTCCCAGGGTGATAAGACAGAGGTGAGCAGTGCATCATTATTCCCAATGCAAAGAAGAGGGGAAAAAAGTTAAAGATTATTATTATTTATTTATTTTTTTTGGTACTTGGGATTGAACCCAGGAGTGCTTTACCAGTGTGCTACATCCCCAATGTTTTTTCAAGTTTTGAGATGGAACCTAGCTAAAGTCGCTTAGAGCCTCACCAAGTTGCTGGGATTACAGGTGTGCAACCACCATGCCCAGCAAGATTATTAAGAGAGCTGAAATCCAGAAATGTGTGCTAGTTCCAGACATCAGACAAAATTAGTACAAGACTAAAATGAATGGAATATGCCCCCCCATCTCACCTGGTCTGGGCTTGGCTGTCTTGGCGGGTCGAACAAGGCTGTGTGTGGTGTGTGATTGCTGTGTGTGGCCCCAGGTGTGTGAAGGACCTGAAGCCCGGAGGGTGAGCATTGAAAAGCCATGCCTCAAATACCTTTAGAAACCTACCTGGAGGGCTGCTGAAAACGAAGTTTCTGCCTTGCTCCTTAGGCACAGGCTGGGGAGAGGGTGGTCAGCCATTGGCATCTATTTCTCTGAGGTTTTCATGACACTTGCATCTAGCTAAATGTGCCTGTGAAGTAGATCACCTTGTCCAATGAGAAAACAGCTCAAGAAGATGACTTGTTCCAAGGTCACAGGGCAAGTGGAAGCCCAAGTTTAAGTTAGAAGGCCCAAGCTTTCTTTGGCCTTAGACTGCAAGGGGAGAGAGGAGGGGAAGACAGAACTCATACAGTTTGTGTGTGTGTGTGTCTGTGTGTGTGTGTGTGTGTGTATGTCGGTGTGTGTGTTTGCAGTACTGGGGATGGAACCCAGGGCCTCATGCATGATAGGCAAGTGCTCTACCACTGAGCTACATCCCTAGTCCTTTATTTTATTTTATTTTTTTTAGTTGTAAGTGGAAACAATACCTGTATTTATTTATTTATTATTTTTAGGTGGTGCCAAGGATAGAACCCAGGGCTTCACCTACTAGGCAAGCGCTCTACCACTGAGCCACAAACCCAGCCCACCCCTAGTCCTTTTTATTTTTTGAGACAGGGTCTCGCTGAGTTGCCGAGGCTGACCTCAAACTTGTGATCCTTCTGCCTCAACCTCCTGAGTCCCTGAGATCACAGGTGTGTGCCACCACACCTGGCTAATTTTTATTTTTGAGATAGGGTCTTGCTAAGTTGCCTAGGCTTGTGATCCTCTTGCCTGACTGATCCAGTTCTTACCAGTTTGTCTCCAAAAGGGCACTCACTGGTGGAGCAGTGATTTGGGGTTTGGACTTGGCAATCAGGAAATTAAGATATACTTTTGACTCTTGACTATGTCACCTTCCCAGATGGACAACCTCTCTGGGCCTTAATTTTCCTCATCTTTAAAATGGACTCAAGAACATTACCTCCTCAGGGTGGGGGTGAGAGTAAGAGATGGTCGACATCCGTTAGGGTTCTAACATGGGACTGAGGTGGGGGACCCACTCTCACTCTGCTTTTTTTCTGGTTTTTCCCAGATGTGGAGGTGGATGGGCAGAACTGGACCTTTGCTTTTGATTTCTCCTTCCTGAGCCAAGAAGAAGAGCTGGCGTGGGCTGAGCTCCGGCTGCAGCTGCCCAGCCCCGTGGACCTCCCCGCCGAGGGCCAGCTCACCATTGAGATCTTCCACCAGCCAAAACTGGACACAGAGAAGGACCCAGGCAACTGCCTGAGGCGTCTTCGGATGGAACTGTTCACCATCACTTTGTCCCAGGTCACCTTTTCTTCGGGCAGCATGGTCCTGGAGGTGACCAAGCCCCTCTCCAAATGGCTGAAGGACCCCAGGGCACTGGAGGAGCAGATGTCCAGTCTGTCCAGAGAGTGCTGGCAGCCCTCCCCCACCCCCCCTGTCACTGGCACCAGCGTGCTCCTCATGCTCTACTCCAACCTGCCCCGGGAGCAGAGGCGGCTGGGTGGCGCCACCTTGCTGTGGGAAGCTGAGAGCTCCTGGCGGGCCCAGGAGGGACAGCTCTCCCGGGAGAGGGTCCTGAGACACCGGCGGCATCACTTGCCAGACAGAAGCCAGCTGTGTCGGAAGGTCAAGTTCCAGGTGGACTTCAACCTGATCGGGTGGGGCTCCTGGATCATCTACCCCAAGCAGTACAACGCCTACCGCTGCGAGGGCGAGTGCCCTAACCCCGTGGGGGAGGAGTTCCACCCCACCAACCACGCATACATCCAGGTGTGACGCCAAGGCAGTAAGCCCTGGGGACGTGCTGTCAGAGAGGGGGACAGGACTCCAGCTCTGCTGTCAAATCACCACGTTCAGTCTATTATAGCCATTCAAGCACCTACCTCGTGCCAGGTCCTGTGGGAGGGCCTAGGAGGACTCGGGGACTACCCTATAGAGCCTGTGTGGAGTCATGCCATATGTGGGGGGGTTACCCTTGACACAGGCTTCCCTAGGACTTCTTGTCTTTCATAAAATTAGGGAGTGGGGGTAAAACAGAGGGTCTCGGGTCCCCTCTAGCCCTGACATTCTGTGAAGGAGTCTTTTTGATTCCTACCCATTAGCTGTGTGAAAGCTGCTTATTCTCTTGGATCTCAGCTTTCCTACCTGTGAAATGGGGAGGGCAGTGCCATATCCCTTAGGGTGGCTGTAGGGCTCATGAGATTATTGGTACCCAGCCTATACAGTAGGCGGCAGGTACTAGATGTGTTTGATTCATTAGTGAAATGGGGGCTCTGTTTATAGGGCCATGGTTACAAACAACACTGTTACAGCTCTTGTACTTTTGCTGCCTCAGACTGTAGCTGAGTACTCATTTCGCAGGAGTAGACAAGGCCAGAAGCTGCCACCAGGGGCCACTAGTCAGCGTAAGGGCTAGGAGGTGGCAGAGGGAGTGGGACAAGACCGGTGTAGGAGGGAGGATGAGATGGAGAGAATATAGAGCCTGATGTGGCGGCCTGGTGTTTGAGGTGGCCCTGCCCTGCTCTCTCGGAGTGTTTTCATCGATTCCGTGAAGCCTGGAGTGAATCTCTGGGACCTGCAGTCCATCCTCTGTGCCAAGTCCCAGGCAGATTCAGGGCCTCTGAGGAGCATGAGCACGTAAGCTGAGCTCCTCAAGGGAGTCGCTGGTGGGCCACAGCCTCAGAGGACTGCTAGGCTGAGGCCCTCCTGAGCCTCAGCAGGTGCCGCTGACCCCACTAGCCCCCTGCCTTGCCACCAAGCGGAAACCCAGGCAGTCCCCAGTGCCAGCTCTCACACTCTGATCTGAAGAGATGTCCACAGGAACAGGTTCCTAAATGTCAAGGGGGTGTCACCTTTCTTCTTGTTGACTCTGCCTGCCCTTCGCTGGCCAACAAAACAAATCCTATAAGAGCTTCCACGTGATTCTCTTCTGCTTCATAATTCTGGAACCAAACCAGCAGTTTCTTGGAATATTTTTAAAGTTGGTATTCACTTTAGGCTAGAACAGTAGGACTTGTAAGTTAGCTACTGCTCTACCCAGAAACATGAGCCTTAGAATCTCTTGGTTAGGTTGCATAAAGCTATTTTAGCTGTTAGAGTTGATATATTGCCATGCTGGATGCTGATTCTTTCGTGAAAATCATTTTTCTTCTATTTTTGCATCTACAAACTGATTTTTTAATTTTTACTTTTTAGTACTGGGGATTGAGTCCAGAGGTGCCTAACCAGTGAGCCACACTGAGCCACATCCCCAGCCCTTTTTTATTATTTTTTTAAATTTTGAGATAGGTTCTCACAAAGTTGCTTATAACCTCACTAAGTTGCTGAGGCTGTGATCCTCTTGCCTCAGCCTCCTGAGTTGCTTGACTAACGGACATGTGCTACTCCACCCTGCCAATAAATGATTTTCCACTCTCACTTTCTTACTCCTTACCTAGAAATAATACTCTTCTGACCTACTGGTAGGGATGTGAACTGACTCTCCTCCCCTTCCTTCCAGAGTCTGCTGAAACGCTACCAGCCCCATCGGGTCCCTTCCACCTGCTGTGCCCCAGTGAAGACCAAGCCGCTGAGCATGCTGTATGTGGATAATGGCAGAGTGCTCCTAGAGCACCATAAAGACATGATCGTGGAAGAGTGTGGGTGCCTCTGACCACATCCTGGAGGGATGTCAGATTTGCCTACACTCCAGAAGGTTGGGAAGCTCCTGGAAGACGTTACACTTATCCAGGGAGGAGAAACAGAGGGAAGAAGCAGCTCTGCCCAGCAGAACCGAAGAGGAAGGGCTGCCCGCTCTGTAAATGAAGGGCCCTGTGAGGTTGGCCAAGCCCAGAGGCCCTGGTCAGGAGGAGGGAAGAGAAAGCCTTGCAGAGGGCAGAGTGCTTGCTGGATTTTCTCTTTATCGAAAAGACAGTAGCAAGTAAAAGTGCAAGCGCAAGAATTCTTTACCCAATTTGTTTTTAAATTCATGAACCCCTTGAAATTGTGTGCAAAGTTGGAGCAAATGTGCATTTATTTTTGAGGTGGGGCAAGGCGATCTATAGCTTTGGCATATTTTCCAAAGCAGTCTGTGAACCACTGCTTCTCCTTCAAAGATTAAGTATCAATTTAGTAGATTAAAACTATTGGCTCTTGTTGCATCAGGCTGGGGTAGGGGAGCCCTGCACATCTTCCTGGTTGGCCAGTGGCAATCTGTTGGCTGTGTTCAGAGGCTCCCTGGCATGGTCTCTGCTAATGAGTTGCATAAACAATAAAGCCATTGTCTAGCTCTCCTAGGCCAGCTGGTGCCTTTAACAAGAGAGCCGGGAACTCCTAGAGGACTGGCCATGTTGGACTACAGAAGCTGGAACCCTCAGACATCCCTGAGTCAGTCTGCTTGGCAGACACAACTCGAGTCTATTAAAGTCGGTGACACTTCACCTCCTCCTCTCAATGTGTGCAGTTAATGAGGGCCTTGCGGTTCCTATTGAGCAGGGGTTAAGGACTTATTCTGGGTGGCAGGAGACATGGGCTGTAGTCACTGAGCTATGTGACCTCAATTGAGTATTCACTGCTCAGCTTCCTCTTGTAAAATGCAAGACGGTGGGTGCTAACATTCATATGGGGTATATTAGAATACATTCTGGGTATGACTGGGGATGTGGCTCAGTGGTAGAGTACCTACGTAACTAGCAAAGTGCAGGGCCCTGGATCTGATCACCACCACCACCAAAAAAAGTCTTGTTTGGTGGGCTCAGAGACCTTGAGTTTTAAGCCATAGGCTGTCCTCTGGGGCCTTATCCCTGTCATCTCCTTCCAAAGCTTGTAAGGCCTGTCAAGACCAGTCCCTGGCATATTCTTTTGCCACCTCTTTTTTTTGTGTGTGTGTATCAGGGCTTGAACTCCGGGGCACTCGACCACTGAGCCACATCCCCAGTCCTATTTTGTATTTTGTTTAGAGACAGGGTCTCCTCGCGTTGCTTGATGTCTTGCTGTTGCTGAGGCTGGCTTTGAACTTGCGATCCTCCCGTCTCTACCTCCAGAGCCACTGGGATTACAGGTGTGCGCCACCACACCCAGCCTTTGTCAGCTCTGAGACTGGCTTACTTCCAGGTTGCACACGCACTACAGAAAGAGGACCCCAAGTTTTCCTACAGGAAGTTGTGGCAGAATATCTGAGCACAAATCTTCATCTTCTGGATGAAAAGGCAGCACTTCTTACCTGCGTAACCTTGTTGAGCACTGCCAAAACAGGGGCTATGTGGCGGGGGAGTACATTTTATAAGCGTGTGAGCCCAGGGAAACTGATCCCCTACCCTGTTTCCCAGGAAGCCTCTCAGCTGGTCCTCCAGCCACAGAATGATCCCAACTGTATGGGAACTTCACTGAGCTGACTTGACTCATCTGTAGCCTCGGTTGAATCAAGGTGACAATCCTGGCCCAGGCTGGGGCTGGACTTGCCAGAACCAGATCTGGGCCTGAGAAACCTCAGTGCCTCAGCAGCAGTACTGATCTAGCTGCTCATTTCCTGAATGGAAACGTACCTGCTCTGGGGTTAGCCCAATTCAGAATCGCAATGGGATCCTGCATCTGATTTTACTCTGGAGGATAGTAGGGCAGGGGCAACCCTGTGAGGTCAGCTTGTCCCATTCTCTTTCCTGAATTAGACCCCAGGAGGCCTCATGGGCTGGCCACAACAGGTTATTGTCCTTAATAGCCATCTACAAATTTTTGGTCACCTAGCTTTGTATCACCTTGGCCTTTAGAATCAAACTCTTGAACCCAACCCTACCACAACCTGAGGGCCTTTGTTGTTTTTAAAGAAGTTCTTAGTTCCCCAGCTGGCCTAAACTTGCCACTCTTCTGTCTCAGCCTCCCAGGTAGCTAGGGTTAAAGGCATGTGTCACTGCACCTGGCTTGGCCTGAAGTTCTCAGAAATGGAAATACCATCCTAGCATGCACAAGGCCCTGGCTTTAACCCCAGCATCTCTCTCTCACTCACACACACACACACCATCCCAGGGCTTTCAAGAATCTTTACCCAATGGCTCTTACATAGCCTGGGCCAAGAAAGTGGAAGATGGACTGACTTCTGGCTCTCTAGCTCATGGGAGCATTTATAGTCAGCTTCTCTGTTGACTCAGAACAGACCTCCCTGATAGCAAGGCCTTGCTTCCCCTTGCAAGATGACAATGCAGGCACAAAGTGGTGACTCCATGCCTGACCCCCTGCTAGTGCTTCCTGTGCCAGTGACACAGCAGGGTCATTCTGCTGCCCAGCCAGAGGCCTGTGGGCAAAGCCTACTGCCCTAACCTGGGGAGCAGCTCTCAGCTTGAGGCTGTGGGCTGGCTGGTCACTCTGTCTTTGAGCAAGTACTGCCTGAGCACCGCTGTCCTGCCTGCACTGGGGCTTACAGTAATTTTAACTTGCTCTCAAGGCAAAGTTCCACTTAGTGTTCCTTCAGCAGTACCAAGTCAAGTTCTAAGGGGAAAAAAATGGATGCATTACTATTCATAGCTGGCAGGGGGTAAAAACAGACAAATTTTAAGAGGGCAGCAGAAACATGGAATCACAGGCAAGGAAGTGGCTGTTGCCTCTAGATGGCACCATAACCAAGAGCTATCTCCACCTGAAAAACCTCCCTTTTTATCAATAAGACCCTATCCTTCTGTCCTAATTGCCTTTAGGGCAGAGCACAGGATGTCTGGAAGCGCTTTCCAGGTTATTTTGTCCCCATCTTCCCTTACAGAGGTTTTTTTGTTCTCCTTTCTTTAGACAGGAGCCAGGCTGGGATTACAAGTGTGCACTACTGCACCCAGCCTGGGTGCCTGTTCAGTGGTCAAATTTGCTCCACTCCCACACCTGCGCATGGAGGGAACGGAGACCCAGCTGAACAGCTAGCTTCTGGGTGTGCAGGCCAACAGAGCTGGGCTTGAGTTCTTTAACAAGAACTGTTTATCCTGAACTTTCTGTATCTGCAACCAGGTTAAGTGTGCTCCATGATCCTACCCAAGCCTCATGACAATCTAGAACCCCCACCCCCCTTTCACATTTGAAAAACTTTCTTCACTCCAGAGAAAACCAAGGGACAAGACTTGAATCTTGCTGTATGGAGGCGACTCAGCTCCCAGCAGCAACGTTGGAAATGAAATTACCCAACTCCAAGGCCTCTGCCCTTAACCTCTGCACTGGAAATAAAACTGGACCTTTTACAGTCTGTGAACAGAGCCCACATAATAATTTTCCTACAGGAAAACTTAAGGTCATGTGGGCTCTGTTCACAGACTGTAAAATATGAGAGGACGATTCTTTTTTTAGTATTAATTTGGGGACTTGCTGGTTTAACAGCAGGAGTCTGATGCTCATGCAGCACACTTTGGTTTAAGACACCAGACATGCACTTGTCTAATGAAGGCTCCCAAGGGCCAGAAACAGCCCTTCAGAGAGAGGGAAAGGCATGTGGGCCTCCTCAGGGATGATGTACACAAAATTGCCAACTACTTCCACTCTCTGCCCCATCAGCGAAGACTCCACAGATGTGAAATAACCCTCAACAGTTCACCTGAAACTTTGAAAAAACTAAAACACCAAATTGAGGCTGGGTGTGTGCAGGGAGTAGCTCAGGGGTAAAGTGTATGCTTAGCAAGTTCAACGGCCTGGGTTCAACCTTCAGCACAAGACTCCACATTGATACTCAAGATCTTTATTGATTTAACTGTAACAGCAACCATTGGTGAGAATTGATTTTCCCCCCGCTAATTTCCAAACACCTGCTGATTTGGAAGAACAGTTAAAAACAAAAACTGGTCATGGAATCACACAGGACTGCCTCAGAACTGCATGGTGCCCTCCGTTAACCATCCCGACAGTGAATGGATGGGAGGGGTGAGGGGACAACAAACACATCAAGGGAGAGGACAGGAAGACCAAGAAAAGTGCTGGCAGTCTCTGCTTTTCCATTTGATGTGGTTGGAACTGGTGGTACTAGACAGGGAAGCTTTTTATACAAAATATTTTAAAAAGATGCTTAAAATGGACACCAGAATACATGAGCATCCTCGCGGCTCTTCTAAACACTTTCTTTAAGGTTTACCCTGGGGTTGTGGAGGTCTCCTCACCCCGGTGGAAAAAGGGGGCTCGTCTGCAGGTAAAAGGCAAGGCACTGGTGCAAGGGACTTGGTGATTTGGATCAGACACCAGGAAGGAGTAGGATGGTTGGCCCAACTGGCCCCTTAGCTCAAACTAGTGTTCCTCCCCCACTCCCCTGCTTCCCAGTAAGAACTGCTCTTGGCCTGGGCCTTTTGTTTTTCTTAAAGACTCAGCTGAAGAGGAACACAGCAACAAGAATGAACATGCTGTGCTGGATTCCTGGAATTCCCTTTAAGTTTAATGTCCTGGAATTTGGTTTTAAGCACCGGAAAGAGCTCCCTTTGGAAATTTCAGCATGGTCAAGTGATTATCAAGCACTGTAGAATCTCTCTGCCAGCCTCCCACCTTGGAAAGGTGGCAGAGGAAGAGTTTAAATTCCCTGGCAAAGGTTTCAGCTCAGCATGGTCTGCCAGGGCCACGGGCAAAGGTGAACAAGCAGAGAGAAACCAAAGACCATTTGAACAGGGACTCAAACAACTTTCTGCTCAATCTAAGCTTTGTCAAAAGGTATCAACTTCCAGGACTAGCCTAAAGAAATCAGTGTAAATTCCAGAAGGTGGGAAAGGTGTTATGAATGATTAACTGAAAAAACGAGTACATAGCAATCACCCTTAAAGTCTTTAGTTAGAAATTTCTGTGAGTTAGCCTCAAGGAAACTCTACTACTAAAACAGGAAACAGTAACCAGAACACAGGATGTCCCTAAAGTATAAGTACTCTGAATTGTGACCCACCTGCCTCAAGACCTGATATCAAGAGCTAGGAAGGTAGCTCAGTGGCAGAGCACTTGCCTAGTATGCTGGACAGCCCTGGATTCAATTCCCAGTACAGTGACAAAACCAAACCAAACCCCAATTTCATCTCTAATTAAAATCTGAGAGGAAAGGAACAATGGGGTAACTACTCCCCCTTCAAATTTCTGACAGGTATTGCTCCCAGAGAAACAATATTCTTTATAACAAACGCTAAATGATTGGGAAGTGATTGGGCTTCGCAGATTATTAAATTGCTTCTACATACCTATAGTCCAAAAAACATGCCAAGGAGGGACAGTCTTGAACCAGCGAGTGAGGCCTTCTCTTGAGGAAAATGCAAAGGGCCATATCCCAGCTTCCAGAAGCTGGCATCCACAATGAATAGCAGGGAAAGAGATCCCATCTCTGGGACATTGCTACCAATGTGAGCCCTTTACATCGGTTACCTTGGATCAAAGCAGGGACTCTCCTTCTCTGGCTTCAGGAAGGACTAGGGGGAAAACCCCACAATCCTAGCTGAATTCTGATGGAATGTGGGATAAAGCCTGAGAGTTCCAAAAGAGCCAATAAATAAATAAAAGACCACTTACTTTTACTCCACTCCAAATCAGCAGGAAAACCAAAATCAATGGAAGGTGCTTCAGAGATGAGCCCTGTACTTTGCTTATGGCTGCCTCAGCAACAAGGCTTCTTATTCAAGTACAGGCTAAAGCAAGCACAGCTACAGAAAAGGAAATGCTCAGGAGCTCAGTGTAAATCCAAACAATAATTTGCATCTTTTAAGATGTCTGAAATTGCTAAAGACTTGGCTGGGAACAAGTGCCAGAAACCCACAGTAGACATTCACCAGGAATGTGTTGACTGACAAATGGCCTCTAGGTTTCTCTTGAGGGTGAAAAAGAAAACTGCTTCGTTTTAAGAACACAATGACATCAAGAAGCCCAGGACAAAATGAGCATACAGAGCTACCTACACATAAGCTTAACAGGGCAATCAAGCACAGAAAGATGGCTGTCATTCTCAGGTGTTCCCTGGTAAAGTGAAGGTGCTTCTTGGGTGAGAGAACTAACTCAAGCCTGCAAGCTGGTGTAGCTGAAGATAACAAGTATCATACACTGACTCATGTAGGGACCTGGCTTCCTGACACTATCATCTGTTTCATCCTGAATCTTTCCTGTCTTCGGTTCTATAACCTAACATCTAATTCAGATTTACCCCTTTGCTTGACAATCCCCATTTTAATTAAGACAGCTTTAGTGGTTTAGCTGGAAGGCCCCAATTCCTTCCATCAATTACTGGCTAAAAGAAAGTAAAGTGGTTAATGAGTCTTAGAGACCAAATCTAAGCTTTGCACATAAGCATCCTTGAGCAGCTAGTAGTCAGACGGGTGTACATATATTACAGTTCTCCTGGGAAATGCCATTTCTTGCTACCTCTCTCAAAGCCATCAGGTAGCTTTGGCGAATAGAAGAAGGTTTGTCTTACCCTAGCTTGGTGATACATACTTTAGAGAATTGTTTTTGGTAGCAATATAGTTCACTTAGATTAAACCTACCTCCCTGTTGACCTGTTTTTGTTTTTTTGTGGTGCTGGGGATCGAACCCAGGGCCTTGTGCATGCAAGGCGAGCACACTACCAACTGAGCCATATCCCCAGCCCTGGTTTCATCTTCTGTTGGGAGTGTGGTTTAAGGGTACCACAATTTTCTCTTTCCCTGCCTCCCTCTAATGTCAGGGAGAAGCCAGGCATCATGGTATGAAGACACTTGTGCTGCTCTGCAGAGATCCACACGGGAAGAAAACTGAGGCAGCCTGCCCAACAGTTACAAAGATGGAATTTGAAAGTGGATTCTCAGGTTGAGGATGCAGCTCAGTAGGTAGTGTTTGCCTAGCTCCAGATGACAGCAAGCCCTGTGCAGATCTTGCCTGCAACTCCATAAGACCTGTGCTAGAACCACTACGCTAAACTACACCCAAACCCCTACCCTACAGAACTGATAACATTTGCTATATTATTAAATTTGGAGGCAATTTCTTATATAGCCAGAAAACTAATACAGATAGGAAAAAACTTGGCCTGGAAGCCCAACACCTAGAAGCCAGCTAGTTTCTACTCCTGTGCTCTCATGAATGATACACCAAATACAGAATATGAGAGCTGGGGAACCCTTTGCTTCTGTAAAGAAGGCAAAACCATAACAGTATATGTCTGTCTCGGTCATTTGTCATGAAGATTGATTGTCCCAGAAGTATAGAAACATGGTTTCCTCATAAAATAAAAAGTATAAATAGTTCTAAGATTTAAAGAACTCTCATTCAGATAGTAACTTATGGTGTTTCCTCCCCAAGAGAAAGTCAGGAATAATATTCACTTAGGGCTTCATCTGGGAGGTTCCTTCTAAACACCCAGAGCTAAACTATGTATTAGATTCTGGCTTGCTCTGAAAGTGATTCTATGAGGCATGACATAAAGATGCCATCTACTGGAAGTTTATCTGTTGTCTTGTGCAATTATTTTTGCCATGCTGGTTTATGGAGATCAGAGTATGTTTAGTAATGGTAGCCTCCAGGAAAGAAATACTCCAAGCAGTGAGGAGGTTCTAGTAGGAAAAGGTCAAGGGACTGGGCAGCTCCTGCATGACACAGGAGACGCTCCCAAGAAATTCTAGAAACATATCCTCTGATTAAGGGTCATGTGCCGAGATTCCCCAAGATGGAGAGAAAGGGGCAAATGGTATTTTGGTACTATTCAAATGGTCATGTTTTAAATCCATTTCCTGTTGTGGGCGAGTGAGGAGCCCAAGTTTTCGGAGGCAACAATAAAATCAAGAAAAACATACTCTTCTGCTCACTGACACCTGCTTGCTGCCAGCTGGAGTCAGATTCCACAGGATGCCACCACCAGCATATGAAGAATAAAAAGCTTCACTCCCAAAGAACCAAACTCTAGGTACAAATAGGTCCTGAGCAAGCTTCTTACGTAAATGACAGTGCAATTTAAGTTTTTCTAAGACTATGTAAAGCGAAATTTGGAGTTTAATTAAAATCAGAACAGGGATACATTAAACAAACAAACAAACAAAAATACTTTTCTGATTATCAATTTGACTCAAAGCATCCCCAAAACACTGGAGATCCAGCTTATTCCTGAGACATCAATCATTAAAAAAGATTTTTACTCTTTGAACTATTCACATTTTTGTAGCAGAAAACAGAACAAAGTTCCGCAGATATACTTCTTCTCTTCTTTCTAAAAGGTCTTCACAAGTAGGGTCTTTTCATAGTTCAAAAGAAAAACAGCTTTCTTTCCTAGTCAATGGAACCGTTACTTCCACCCTGGGATCTGGTCTCTTAAGAGAGCTCAGGGTGCCCAATCCAACCACAAATTCCCAGGATACCAGTGGCTACTTTACTTGCCTTCCTCTTAGGGGATGGAGGGACCAATCTTTTGAGGGAGGCACCCTAGGATTACTGTGCCAGTCAATAGTACCAGGAGAGTGGGGGTGGGGGGAAGGGGGGGTGACAACAAGTCAGGGGAGGGGTAAGGAAAAGAACAAGGCTTTCCTGAACAAGCCACAGCAAGGCAGAATGGTCCAGTTTTATAAACCACTCACAACAAATTCCAAACACACACACCCAAAACTTAAGGGGGAAGGAAAGAGTTCAGAAAAACTGGGGAAACAAAGGATGGTGACATGGAACAGCAGACTATGGACATTTCTTACCTTCCTAACACTGGAAGATGTTTAGTTAAAAAGTTGCTGTTCAAAATTGTACTGAAAACATATCTAAAAATAGGTCTGTAGTCCTCTTAAAAATAAAAGGTCACTCCTCATTTAAGAGGAGTGCCAGATATTATCAGATACCAACACTTGAGGTATCTTTGATGTATATTTGAAAGATGGCCTGGTAGAGGAAAGGGAAGGAGGGAGGGGGGAGGGAGGGAAGGAGGGAAGTGAGGGAAGGAAGGGAAGTGAAAATTCAGAGTATGATGGGAATGGTTAAAAAAAAAAAAGGAACACATTTTTAAGCCCATGCTTATTTATCCCAGCAGCCAAACAAAGCAGATCCAAACAGGAAAAATATGTAGTTCTTTTCTAAGAACATTCTGAAAGTCAACTTTAAACTCAAAATAGAAGAAACTGAAATCTGAGACAACAAATATCACAATGTTGATTGGATTTTTAAACAGCTGACTACTAAAACTGGGTACTGAAATGGTTCAACAGTCTTCAGAGGTCATTCTTAGGCATTATCTGGCAGAATACTAGGATTAGTCCTTACCCACCATGTGGAGACCAAAGTGCCTCAATTCCTTCTTATGAACCTGCTCTGGGAGCAGAAAAAAATCACGTGGAGATCTCACAATTCAGAGAACTCTGCCAGGAACAAGATTCAAGCAGGGAGGAATGGCAGAAGAATGGTAAAGTACACCTGGTTACCAAGGACTCCCCCTTTAGTGGTAAAGATTAAAAGTATCTGCACAAATTTATTTGCACTAAGTAAAGGAATGGGAAGACGAACTATAATACCAAAGACAGAAGATACTCCTCCCAGAGGAAAGAGGGGAAGTAGACTTCAGAATAGCGTCACGGGGTACTGCTACCAGAGTTGTACAAACTGTCCCTAAGGACAAACAACGCAAACTCAAAAGAGAAAGCAGCCCTCTTTTTGTAATTTCCCCATTCTGGATCTAAAGACCCCAAACCCAGCACTAAACAAGTAGGATTCAAGGAAGAGAGACAAAGAAAAGAACACAAATAATGATCAACCAGCCAAATCTCTGTATCCCAGAAATCCCAGCTGGTAGAGTGAGACTTGATTTGGAATAAATCTGAAGTGGAGAGTGGTTCCAATAGAGAAATGACCAGTGAAGCCACAGTTAGTTTTCCTCTATGGACCGCTTAGTTCTAAGGAAACACCCCAAGGGCCTTCAAGCTAATCTAACTGGGCAGGGATAGGAAAGGGAGGAGAAATGGTCAGATGAATCTCATCTTCCCATCATTTGGCACAGAGGAGGAGGGAGAGGTGGAGATGCATTGGGGATGCTGGTGCTGCCTCTGTGTCTCTTCACTGTTGATCCTACAGCCAGATCAGGTACACAATAGGCATTGGTGTTGCTGCTTTTCTTCTCCTCCTCACAGGGAAGTCAGATATCCATCTCAAACTGAGCATCATCCCCTGGGTAGGATGAAGAAACACAAAGTTTAGCACAAAAAGAAAAGCAAAACACTTTTAAATATCATTTCCTATACACAAGGGTCAAGAAAATAATTCAAACAATCCCACTCTCTGCTACTTTAAAGCACTCATTCTGTTTTACTTTGCTTTGCCTAATACTTTTAATTTTCAGTTCATTTGTTTTTGTGGTGCTGGGGGTCGAATTCAAGGCTTTGCACATGCTATGCAAGTGGTCTACCACTGAGCTATACCCTCAGCCCTTGGCTGGCCTTTTTTATATGGAATTAAAAAAAAAAAAAAATCACATCACTTGTGGGGAAGAGAAAATGGAAAAAGAACACGAGTGAACTTTCCCAGAATACCCTTGTCCATAGTTCACAACATAGCAGCTTCTAGGAGCTCTCTGCCAGAGATCAAGTCAGCACCCTCTTCTGGAAGCTTTGAACTTGAGACCTTCTATGTATTGAGACTTTGTTCATTAAAAACCAAAGTGAACTGGGCACAGTGGCACATGCCTATAATCCCAGGGACTCGGGAGCTGAGACAAGAGGATTTTGAGTTCAAAGCCAGCCTCAGCAAAGGCAAGGTGCTAAAGCAATTCAATGAGACCCTGTCTCTAAATATTAAATACAAAATAGGGTTGGCGATGTGGTTCAGTGGCCAAGTGACCCTGAGCTCAATCCCCAGTACCCCCTCCCCCACGCTCCAAAAAACAAAAACAAAAACACCCATGTGAAGGCCAGGCAGAGTGGCGCACACCTGCACACCTGTAATCCCAGAGACTCAGGAGACAGAGGCAGTAGGCAAGTTGAAGGTTAATCATGGCAACTTAGCAAGACCCTGTCTCAAAACTAATAAGGGGTGGGGATGTAGCTCAGTGGTACTGTAGTATGCCTAGCATGTGTGAGGCCCTGGTTTGATCCCCAGTACTGGGGGGATCAAAGTGCAACCCCTGAGGTTTACTCAAGAGCTGGCCATTTCTACATCATTATTCTGCTTCTACAGAGGTAAAAAGAGGACCCATTATTAATAAAGGTGTCTGTCTGTGTGGGAAACAAACCATACTGCTACACCCACATAATTAGAAGATATCTTTCTTCTAAAGAAAAAGGTCTATTCTCTAAAGACGATGGAAATGGGAGCTCTGACATCCTCTCTGTATGTGAGTGTGTGTGTGTGTATGTGTGTGTGTGTGTATGTGTGTATGGGAGGGCGGGGTGTTCATCCCTGGCCCGATAAAGCCTCGGCCAGGCAGTCCTTCAGGTATGGTTCCAAGAGTCAACTTTGGGTTAACCATGCCCTGACTCTGGATTGTTTTCCACCCACCAATGAGATTTGATCATAATTTGGAACTCAGGGCTTCCGAAGCAGTTCAATAAACTTTGGGAGGTGAGAGGACTTCAGAGACATATATCTATTAAATATCATTATACCTGTTGTATCAACATTTTTCAACCTACAGAAAACTGACATAAAAATTCCTAGAGCCACCCCCTTGGTACCCAACACTGGCATCCCTTACCAACTGTATGCTTCCTGTCATGATTGTTCAAGTTGTTCAAATTGTTTACTTCTACTTTGGAGTCTTCAATTAAGGTGCCAGGGCTAGTGACTCCTGGGATATTGGGCAGATGGCAGGGTGGGGTCTGAGCCATGGGAGAATTGCGACGATCCAAAAGAAACTTCCTATCATAAATGATTCGAGTTCCTGGAAAACAGGGTTGAAAAGAATTTGAAATAAATTAAGGGGCTACCAACATATAACACTAAGGGATTTGGTTTGAATTCCACTTAATTCTAATCTTTAAGGGTTTTATAATTCAAGTCAAAATTCTAACTTCCCAACCTGTGAACAGGCTTCACTGGCATCTGGAATGCCTTTTCTTCCTCTTCTGGCAGGAAACTCCTGCACATCCTTCAACAGAGGTAAACAGGACCCATTATTAATAAAGATGTCTGTGTGGGAAACAAACCATACTGCTACACCCACACAATAAGAAGATATTTTTCTTCTTTTCTGCTCAACACCACTTCCTCTGTTAAGCCATATTTTCTCCCCTTCTTTTAACCATTCTTTCTCTTAGCTTGCACAAACACTTCACTTAGGACAGACTCCTGTACATCTATTGACCTCTCTCTGTAGTTTACATTCTTGATGACAAAGCAATGTCTTATTTATAAATATCTCATCTGCATCCTAACATTAAAATGTCCAAAACAAGTTTTTAAATGAATAAATAAATATGTGGGAAAAACAGACAGCCACCTTTAGGTCAAAGGCTTTTTCCAAAGACTGACATCCTCCCCACAGTAGAACTCTATTCCACAAAACAATTGGCTTGCTGGTAAGAAGTACCTGAATGTTTTACAAACAACAACAGTTCTGAAAAGCACACTTTACCCGATAGTTATGAAAACCTGCTGTTTACAAGCGAATATCAGGTACCTAAAAAGGAACTCAACATCACTAACCATCAGGAAACACAAATCAAAAATCCCAGTGAGCTATCACCAAAGTAGAAACAACTTCCATATAATCCTCCAATATCACTTTGGGATATCTATTCTAAGGAAATGAAATCAGTAGCTCAGAGATGCCTATATATCCATGTTCATTACAGCCTAGCCAAGACATGGACACAACTTAAATATCTGTCAATTAAGTGACTGGATAAAGAAAATGTGGTGTAGCTGGGTGTGTGACTCAGTGGTAGATCATTTGCCTGGCAATGAGGAGGACCTGGGTTCAATACCTAGAACTGCAAATAATAGTAATAATAATGAAATGTACATGTACACACACTTATACAGAGGAATATTATTCAGCCATAAAAAGGAAATCTTGCCACTTGTGACTACATGGATAAACCTTGATGGCAGATGAATCTTCTGAGTGAAATAAGACAGAAACAAATATTCTATAATCTCACTTGTATGTAGTACCTAAAAAAAGTACAATTCATAAAGAGTAGACTCGGGGCTGGGGTTGTGGCTCAGTGGTAGAACACTCGCCTAGCATGGGTGCGGCACTGGGTTTGATCCTCAGTACCACATAAAGATAAATAAGTAAAGGTATTGTGTCCATCTACAACTAAAAAATATTAAAAAAAAACAACAACAACAACAAAAAGAGTAGACGTAGATGCCAGGACAGGGGAAATGGGGAAAAGATGGTCAAAGGGTACAAACTTTCAGTTACAAGTTTAAGTTCTGGGGATCTAAATGTACAGCATGGTGACTATACTTAACAATACTGTATTAAAAGCTTGAATTCTGCTGAGAGTAGATCTTAAATGTTCTTACCATATACTAAAAAAGGTAATTATATGAGATAATAGATGTGTTAAACTTGATTGTGGTTATCATTTCACAATATATACACATAAAATCATGAACCTGTACACCTGAAATTTATACAATTTCATAAATCATACCTCAGAGTACTATCCATTCTTTTAGTCATGGTCTTCTCAAGTTACTAATGACCATAAATAAGATACAAAACTAAGCAACAATTAGAGATGTCTGATGTAGGCCCAAAGTAGATGTGTGAAGCTCTGTTGCTGATTCTACGACCTCAGCTGGCTCAGGAAGAAAGAATGTGGTGATCCTTAGTGACGTCTGCTAAAGGGGTTGACAGTGGAAAAAGGAAGTGGTAGCCCAGCATCTCTCTCAACTCTAAGTAACAAAGGCAAGTAATAGACTGTGGCTACCCTGCTTACATTAGGCTTAAGTGTGGAGGGTGATGCTTTCAGGGTTTAGGCATCCAAATTAAAGGCAATATTATATGTTGAAGTAAAATTACCTTACAAAGCTATTCAGTTTAAAGAAGCAGAACCTAAATTACTACTGGCACAATGACTTCCTCAACAGGACTCCTAGAGCTCAGGAAATAATACCAAGAAGTAACAAATGCAATGATATCAAATTAAAAAGCTTCTGCACAGCAAAGGAAATGAGTGTGAAAAGAAAACCTACAGAATGGGAGAAAATCCTTGCTAGTGACTTTTCTGATAGAGGATTAATATCCAGAATATATAAAGAACTCAAAAAACTTACCACCCCCCCCCCCACATAACCCTATCAAAAAATGAGCAATTTCTTCTCAAAAGAAATTAACATTTTTAGCAATTAGGGAAATGCAAACCAAAACTACACCAAGATTTCATCTTGCTCCAGTTAGAATGGTAGCCATCAAGAATATAAGTAATAATAAATGCTAAAGAGGATATAAGAAAAAAGGGACATTTTTAACACTGTTGGTGGGACTGTAAAAATAATACAATCACTATGGAAACCAGCATGGAGATTCCTTAAAAGATTGGGAATGAAGCCACCATATGACCCAGCTATATCATTCGTTGGTATCTGCCCTAAAGAACTGGTGTGAGCATTTAACAGTGCTACATGTTTACAGTAGCATGATTCACAATGGCCACATTATGGAAAAGCCTAGGTGTCTGTCAATGGATGAATAGATAAAAAAATGACCCACAGACACACACAAAATGAAGTTTTATTCAGCCACCAAGAAGAATGAAATTATGTCATTTGCAGGAAAATGGATGGAAATTGAGAGCATTAGGTTAGCAAAATAAGACAAGCTCAGAAAATCAAGGGTCATATGTTTTCTCTTAGATGTAGAAGCTAGGGAGAAAAGAGGAAAAAAAAAAAAAAACAAAACACACACACACACACGTGTGTGGGACCTCATGTAAACAGAAAGGGACCAGGGGGAGGGAAGGTACTAGGAAATAAAGCTGACCAAATTATATTGTTATATTATGTGTATGTATCAAATGTAATAAAAGGTTCCACTATTAGGTAGAATTATAATGTACCAATTAAAAAAAAAGAAAGAAAGAAAAAACACTATTGCCTAACAGAGACCTTTAGATTCTCAAGCAGAAAAATAAGAATACTCCTGTCATATTATAATAAAAAGAATAAAACTATGAGATGTTCTTCCCCCCATGTTTCAGTCAGCTCAGGCTGCCATACCAAAATATCAGACTGAATGATTCAAACAACCAAAATTTATTATCTCACAGTTTTGGAGTCTAGATGTCCAAAATTAAGGTGCCAGCATAGGTAGTTTCTGGTGAAGGGTGTTCTCACATGACAGATGAGCAATCTCTCAGGTTTTTCTACTTATAAGGACACTAAACCCATCATAATCATATCTAAACCTGATTACCTTTCCCAGGGTCCCTAATACCATCATAGATCCCTTAATATCATCACATTGGGAGTTAGGGCTTCAACATGCAAATTTTGGGAGATAGGATTCAGTCCATTGCACACCATTTACACCCATTCTAAATGGATTCTAATCTATTAGGGTTTGGAAATCAGCAATTGGCTTATTAGAATGATATGCAAAATCATGGCAAACATGATGAGAGAGGGCCTGACAGATTTCCAAGAACAGGGAAGGGGCTTTAGTGGATGGACCTTGCACACCTGTGTGTCATCTACACTCTCTCTCTCTCTTTTTTTTTTTTTTAGTGCTGGGAATCAAACCCAGGGCCTTTTTCACGCAGGGCAAGCACTCTACCAACTGAGCTTCATCCCCAGCCCTCAACTAACTCTTGTTCATGACTAGATTTCAGAAAGGTGAGCTTTCACATTCAACCTGCAATTTGAAACAAGATCATTCTAACTTCTGCAGTACTTTTATACTGCTACCCAGTTTGGAAAATACAGTGAGGAGGCACAGGACAGAAGCAATATTTCTAAATTATATGTAGTAAAGAACTGAACCAACTATGGCATAGGTAGTAGGAATTATGCCTTAATGTGTGAGTTATGAGAGAAAGTTTGAAAAACCATGATCTGGCTAGGGTTGTGGCTCAGCAGTAGAGTGCTTGCCTAGCATGTACAAGGCCCTGGGTTCGATCTTCAGCACCACATAAAAATAAACAAAATAAAGGTATTGTGTCCAACTATAACTAAAAAATAAAATATTAAAAGAAAAAAGAAAAACCAGGCAGACCTGATAAAATACAAGGTTTAAAAAATAGTTTTACTGGGCTGGGGATATAGCTCAATTGCATGCACAAAGCTCTGGGTTCAATCCCCAGCAGCACCACCAAAAAAAAAAAAAAAAAATTATTTTAAAGAGAGAGAGAGAGAGAACTTTTTAATATTTATTTTTCAGTTTTCGGTGGACACATCTTTATTTTATTTTTATGTGGTGCTGAGGATTGAACCCAGCGCCCCGCGCATGCCAGGCGAGCACGTTACCGCTTGAGCCACATGCCCAGCCCCAAAAAAAGTTTTATAGAGATACAATTCATATATAATTCATCCATAAACAGTGGTGCACAGACCTGTGATCCCAGGAACTTAGGAGGCTGAGGAAGGAGGATCACAAGTGTGAGGCCATATCATCAACTTAATGAGACCCTCTCTCAAAAAAAAAAGGGCTGGGGTATAGTTCAGTGGGAGAGTTCCCTTGGGTTCAATCCCCAGTATAAATAAGCATATAAACAGAAAGGAAAAAAAAAAGTCTATAAAAATTCAGTAGAACCCATACTTCTAATTTTTATCTTTTCCTGGTCTAGCAATATCTAGCATGACACCTATGATATTAGGCAGTGGCAGCTAGCTACAGTTCTCAGTCAGGTACACAATCAAGAGGGTAAGTAACTGGATTTTCTGTACTATACTGCTAAGCTATGAGGTTTGTAGGTTAGTGTATTATATACATTTTCAACCTGTGATTATTTTCAACTTACAATATGTTAATCAAGATGTAACCACATTGTTAATTGAGGAAAATCTGTACTTTTTCCCTCCGACATATATTTGTACATATACATGAGGTAGAGTGGGATGCTTTGCTTTGATTTGTGTACATGCTGGGTAGTGACCAACTCCAGATAATTAGTAGCTCTATCACTTTAATCATTTGTTATTTCTGGATGATGATACATAATACATTATTGTAATTATACAATAATACATTATTGTAATTTCTTTTTTCCTTTTCTGCATTACTGGGGATTGAACTCAGAGGTATTCTACCACTGAGCTATATAAGTTGCTCAGGCTAGCCTCAAACTCGTGATTCTCCTTCCTTAGCCTCCCAAGCAGCTGGGATTACATGTGCAACCTGGATGCATTTCCTTTTCTATGAAAACAATCATACTCCTTGTTCTTAAATTGGAAAGGCGTAAAAAACACAATTTACTGATTTTCAATTTTTACAATCAAACTGTTCCAGGATAATGGAGGACTAAGGTTGACAGATTGAGACAGAGTTTAACTATATTTTTATCTCAAACCTATTATTATTTGGAATTTCAGAGGTAACTACAAAAAACAAAATTCAACTACAAAAATTGGTAGTTGGGGCTGGGGATGTAGTTCAATGATAGAGCACTGGCTTAGCATATATGAGGTCCTGGGTTCCATCTCCAGCATAGATAAGAAAACAGGAAATGAAAGGTAGAAAGCAATAAAATACCCTAAATTCCTTGTCTTTTCTAATAAGGAGTCAGTACTATTGTCTAGTATTAGAAATTATGGTATATTATTTATAGCAACCGTGGTAACTAAACAAACATTATAAACAGAAAATGTTGAAAATGGTAGTTCACTGGCAATTTTTTTTTTTTTTTTTGGTGGTGCTGGGGAATGAATGTATGGGCTTTGCCCATACATTAGGCAACTGCTCTACTGCTGAGCTACGTCCCCAGCCACCTGGTGGCATTTTATGTGCTTCTATGCTGTTTTGTTTATAAAATGTGCATATATTACTTAGTCTTCATGTTTAAATTTCAGAACAAATATGAGCATTTATAGATATAATTTTTTTCATCCCCTAGTGACCAGATTTTAGGATAACTCTATACTACCTTGATCCCACCACATTCTCTAGAGCTGATATTACTAGGAAAAATCAGGAGCAAAATAGAGTCCCTTTAATGAAGAATAGAGAGGAGAAAAAAATGCACTCCCTTTTGATCTAAAAACGAATGATTCTCAAATGGTAGAAAACAACAAGGCCAATGAGAGCTGAAATGATACTTGCCAAGATGGCTGATACAGAAACAGGTCATTCAAGCCTAAGGGCCTCTTTCAAAACCAAGCATCATAGATTAAATAATAATTAATCCATATATCAAGCTATATATATCTAAGAAATGTTGGGAAAAAAGCACAGAAAGTCCACAGTATCCTGATTAACTTACAGGGTAGTTGTTACTAGACTTTCACTGGGTCCTCTACCATCCAATTCTGTTTAACCAAGGCTGCTTCCAAAATGAAGCATCCTTTTATACAAATGGACAGCTTTTGGGGGGTGGGAGCGGGTGTTAAGTAACTTGCCTAAATTGCACAGCTTGAATAAGCCAGTAACAAAATCCTCTAAGGCTGAGATGGTCCTGTTTTCATATAATAATAGAGGATGGTGGAGTTGAATGGGCTTTCCTCATGGGACTTTTTTCAGCAGAAAGCAAAATCTCATAAAACCTCTAGCAGATTTCCCCCTACATCCCATTTGGCCAGAACTGGGTCAGATGCCCACCAGATCTAACACCGTGGAAGCCATGACTAGCTTAGAGAAGTCATGGTTATATCCCTGCTCTTGGCAAACTGCCACTTAGGAAATCAGGGAATTTATGACAGCATGGAAGAGGAAATAGATGTTGGACAGAAAACTAACAACGCCAATCACATATGTTTAATATTTATCCACATTTAATAAATATTAACCAGAATGGGTTTAAGAAATTGGGAGGATGGAAGGTAAAAAGTACACAGAAGAGTGTGCGTATGTGTATATATGTATGTATGTACATATATGTATATTTTTTTCCACCTCCAAGGAAAGAGTAAATATGTCAACTAAAATCCTCATCTTCCATAGTAAGACACCACTTAGGATGAAAAAAGTTCTGGAAAGGGATAATGGTAGGTAATGATTATAAGAGCACTGTGAATGCACTTACTGCCAATGAACTACACACTTAAAAAGGTAAATTTTATGCTACATACATTTACCACCATAAAATACACTTTAAAAGATCAGTGACAATGCTAAAAGAATTATAAGGAATTGAAACAAAAATGCTTGCCACTTATTTTATAAACCAAGAGAACAATACTGCTAGGGCAGCAGAGACCACGAAAAACTGAATTTAAAAACAACAACAACAAAGCACTTGACAAGTACCACCCACCCCCATAATAAACAGGGAAAATAAGAAGTAAAAATACAGAAAGGACTATAAAGAGTTTTACTCCTTCTATTTAGAAAGGTGATGATAACAAGGTCTGTGTTTGACTGGTTTAGAGAATATCCATGATCAAACTTCAATTTTATTTTATTTTAATTTTTTTAAATATTTATTTTTTAGTTATAGTTGGACACAATATCTTTATTTATTTTTATGTGGTGCTGAGGATCGAACCCAGGGCCTCTTACCTGCTAGGCGAGTGCTCTACTGCTGAGCCACAATCCCAGCCCCAAACTTCAATTTTAAACATTGTTCTTTTTTAAAAAAACATTTTTTTAGTTGCAGATAGACATAACACCTTTACTTTATTTTTATGTGGTGCTGAGGATCCAACCCAGTGCCTCTCATGTGCAAGGCGAGCTCTCTATCACTGAGCTACAACCCCAGGCCTTAAACATTGTTGTTTGTGAAGGTTCTGGATGAATAGACTCCTGAAAAGCTCTATCAAAGGAAACTAAAAGCTGCGAGTCTCAATATCCTCCAGGGAGACTGGTAGTGGCTGAACCACATTAGGCATGCAAAACCATCAAATCCCTAAAGTACTAGTAAGATTAATAGAGACAATTTTTACATCAACAAAAGACCCAACTAGAAGCCTCAGGGCCTTTTAACAATATGGCTAAACACTATGGCAAATGGAAGGCACCCAAGGTTTGTGAAATATCTATCTAATTATCCCTTGATTAATTTCAAGATTCAATAATTGGGAGCAAGATTTCCAAGATATTAATGTTTAAGAATGGACTCTGGGGCTGGGATTGCGGCTCAGCGGTAGAGCGCTTGCCTAGCATGTTCGAGGCCCTGGGTTCGATCCTCAGCACCACATAAAAATAAATAAATAAAGGTATTGTGTCCAACTAAAACTAAAAAAATAATAATTAAAAAAAAAAAGAATGGACTCTGCCCAATCACTTAGGCCACCTCCACAATAGAACACACTCTAGGCTAAAAGAGAAGCTGATCAAATGATTTTCTATTCAAAAGGTCCAGCGTTAGAAAAGAACTTACAGAGGATCTGGGGGAAGTCTCTCATTTTACAGATGAAAAAACACATCCAGAGAAGTTAAAAGTATTTGCAAAAGGTCACACAGTGACAAAGGTATCATGACACAATACAAACAACACAGGTACTCTAGACAAATCTGGTTTACTTGAATTTAGGTTTCAAAATGAGTTGAATCAGATGCTGAGGGCTAGGTACCAGGTCCAAAATGGTAATATGACACCATCCACCCTTAAATAAACGCCTACCGACTTTAAGTCTATCTCAACCATCAGGAAATCTGAGTCAAAATGAAGTATATCAAATACCCCACTGCTCTTTGGGCTTGTACACCTGGAAATAAATTTTCTCTCCAGAAATGCCTGGCTCTGATTACAAGAAAATATAGGCTAAATATGTAGACTGCATCTTGGATCAATTCTTTGGATTCAATTTCACAGATGTTTTCAAGTCACTGTAATGCTAGTAATTAATTAACAATCACTGCTAATGGTATGGAGAAAACACTTTAGGATTCAAACCTGGCTTTCATTCCTACTATTGCTTTCTTTCCTTTCCAAAACTACTACTACTTCTTTTTTTAAAAAGTATCTTCCACTTTTACCCATAGAAGGAGCTTATACTAATCCTAGAGATGTCACAGTTCTAGGTTATGTTTTTACCTGGTGCCAAAAGAATTTACTAAATAAGAGAGCAATTTCCTTCCAATGTAGGAACAGCCCAACAACAAACAATCAATCTCTGGTGTTAAAAGCAGCTCCTCTGAGGCCCTAATGATTAACCAGGACATTTAAAGAAGAATCCCAAGTCTCACACTTTCAGATAAGTAGTTGAGAATCTATAGCCAATTGTCTATCTTCACCAGTAAACAATAGTCAGTACTTCTGCTATAAACAGAGGGCATTTTTTTCCAGTTTTTTTTTTAGATTTATGTATTTATTCTAATTTGTTATATATGACAGCAGAATGCATTTCAATTCATAGTACACATATAGAGCACAATTTTTCATGTCTCTGGTTGTACACAAAGTAGAGTCACACCATTTGTGTCCTCATACATGTACTTGGGGTTATGATGTCCATCTCACTCCACCGTCTTTCCTACCCCTCATGCCTCCTCCCTTCTCCTCGCCCTATCTAAAGTTCCTAACAGAAGGGCATTTTGAAAAACAACAAAAATAAAGTGTGGTATTACCTTAATACCAACACCAAACATATCAAAAGAAAAGTACAGGCCAATAGGCTTTATGAATACAGACTCCAAAGTCCACAACCAAACCAGGAGTGGTGGCAACTGCCTGTAATCCCAGCTACTCCAGATATTGAGGCAGTGGATTCCAAGTTCAAAGCTAGTCACAGCAACTTGAGAGAGATTCTGTCTCAAAAAATAAAAAAAAAAAGCATAAAAAAATAAATAATGGCTGGCGATGAAGCTCAGTGGTAGAAAATCTCTGGGTACAATCCCCAGAATTAAGCAAACTGAATTTAGCAACATATAAAAAGTATTATATACCAAAACCAATTAAGATTTTATCTAAGGAATGCAACCAATTCAAAATGTGAGAATCAATTAATGTAATACACAGCAATGGAAAAAGACACAAAACACACATGATCATTTCAATAGAAGAAAAAATTGGGAGGCTGGGGTATAGCTCAATGGTGAAGAGCTTACTTAGCAGGCACAAGGCCCAGGATTCTTTTCCCAGCACTGCAACACCTTTTTATGATTAAAATCATCCAATAAACAGGACTAGAAAGAATTTCCTCAACCCAATAAAGTAGATTTATGAAAAACCACAGTAAAATTGGGTATGGTAGTATATACCTGCAATCTCAGCTACTTGGGAAGCTGAGACAGGAGGATTGAAAGTTTGAGATCAACCTGCACAATTTAGCAAGACCTGTCTCAATTCTCACGAAGGATTGAGGATGTAGCTAAGTGGTAGGGCACTTGCCTAGTATATACAAGGTCCTGAGTTCAATTCCTAGTCATGCAAAAACAAAAAGCCCCCAGTAACAGCTTACTTAATGATGAAAGGCTGGCTGCTTTCCCCTAAGATCAAGAATAAGGCAAAGAACCCATTCTCTATGTTTTACTCCATGTCACATCTATTCATATGTGTCTACTATGGTACTAGATGTGACACATTCTGAAGATACTAGCCAGGACAATTAAAAGGCATCCAGATTAATAAGAAAAAACTATATTTATTCACAGATGACATGATCTTGGATTTAGAAAATTTCAAGGAATAACAAAAACTGAAATGTTTTTTCCAATTTATCCTTGCTTAGTGAGGTTTTTCTTTTTAAAACTACATAATGAAACAAATTGTTTGTCAAGGTGTTTATCCTAGAGATCTAAACAATTATTTATTTAGATGTAAATATTCAAAATTTCTGAGCTTTTAGCTTCAAGCTGTGGTCTGAGAACCAGGTAAAGGGGATCTTTAAATACTGGGCACACCAGGCGTAGATAGTTGCTGAATATTAAGAAACATACAGGTTTTTTGTTTTGTTTTGCAGGGTGGGGTGGTGATGATGGTACCAGGGATTAAACTCAAGAGGCACTTACCCATTAAGCCACATCCCCAGCCCTATTTTGTATTTTATTTAGAGTCTCAATGAGTTGCTTAGCACCTCACTTTTTGCTGGGGCTGGCTTTGAACTTGTGATCTTCCTGCCTCAGCCTCCTTGCCTGACAGAACATATAGATTTTAAGGGGCCTGCAAAAAGCAAAGTAAAATATTGAATATATCTGGAAATAGTAGTCTAGGCCTTACCTACTTACTGCCAGTCTCAACTATAAATAGAGCTACTATAAATAGAACAGCAAAAATCTTCTAAACATTAATTTGCTCACCTTACAACTTGGGAGCCAAGAACAAATCCTGCTATTCACCAAAAAACTGCCCTGTGCAGGATCCTTTCCTCTCTTAATGGATGGACATCCACAACTCATCCAGGTGGTGCACATCTGTAATCCCAGCAACTCTGGAGGCTGAGGCAGGAGGATTGCAAGTTCAAGGCCAGCCTCAGCCAGTTAGTGAGAACTTGTCTCAAAACTTAAAAATAGGGCTGGAGGCACTGGGTTTGATCCTCAGCACCACATAAAAAAATAAATAAAGTTAAAAAAAAATCATATGCCAATAAAACTTAAAAAAAAAAAAACCTTAAAAATATAAATAAATAAAGGGGCTGAGGTTATAGCTTAGCGGTAGAGCACTTGCCTTGCACATGTGAGGTACTGGGTTCGATCCTCAGCACCATATAAAAAATAAACAAATAAAATAAAAAAGATATTGTGTCCATCTTAAATATAAATAAATAAACAAACAAAAAAATAAATAATATATATAAATAAAGAGGACTGGAGATGCAATGCAACTCAATGGTAAAGCACCCCTAATTTTGGTCCCCAATACCCACCCCTGCAACTACTTTTAAGACAAATTCTCAAAAAGTTCTCTCCTTGGGGCAGGGTTGTGACTCAGTGCCAGAGTGCTTGCCTAGCATGTGTGAGGCACTGGGTTCAATCCCTGGCACCACACACACACACACAAAATAAAATAAAGGTATTGTGTCCATCTACAACTAAAAACAACAACAAAAATCTCTCTCCTTAATAACCTTGGTGTTGCCAGTGTAGATATATCACTTTCCTTCCTATTTTGCACAGGAGTCTTTGGGGGAGCAGCAGGGAAGTACATGAAGGTCTGCCATGTATGCTGCATTATCTATCTACCCATAGGAGCTGTCTCCCCTCATCATACTCAGATTATCTGACTTCGGTCAGGCAGAGGTGCTTCTTCCACATGGCACACTGCCCTGAGGATGAGGACTGCTGCCTTCTCTGGGACTGTAATTTAGTTCTCCCGCCCCAGAAAACAACAACACATCCAACATAAAAGCTGAAGGACATCTTCGATATATACTTTGGCAGCTGACGTATGAGACCAAAGCTGAATCTCCTACAGAATGACAACACATTAATCTGTGATAATTCTGAGGTGAGTAAATGGTATCTTCTTTAACAACAAGGCAAAGTGAGATGAATACTCTTCATTATGTTTTCCATGTACTTCTCACAGGTAATAATGCAGTCCTCTTGTTAAGAACTGAAGTTACAGAGTTAAATAAACACTCTGTTGGCTCGGAAGTTATTGGCCTAGAATATACTCAGCCTGAAGTCACCCAATAAGAAATGCTGTGACAACATCAGAAATTGGTCCTCCTTCCCCATATCTATAGAGTATGACTCATTCATCCCAAGAAAGAAACCAGATTAAGGAGGTCTCTCCCAAAATACAAATTTTTTATATAGCTCGCTCCAAGTGAATTATTTTCCCCTTCTTCCCGCTTCTCCTTTACCAATTCTTCCAGTGGCCTTCAGGTAATTTTCCCCCAGTGAACCAAGGGCAGAAGAAAGGAACCAGAAGGCAAGAAAGGAAGAGTTATAGCACAAACAAGATTTCAGACCATCAGTTAGTGACCTTTGGTTGTTCATTAGAGCATTATTTTCTATAGCTGATGAGGATGCTATATATGAAGAAGAAAGGCTAAAAGAGGTCTAGTGTCTGTTCATTCCCCAGAGCACAACTCTCCCAAGTCACAGTTCCATGCCTAGGAAAAGAATAATAAAGTAGCAAAATCACATTAGCTAGTATTCCAGAGACAGAATAGTCTCTTAAATTGTTTGTGAGGGGTTGGGGTTGTGGGACAGTGGCAGAGCACTTGCCTAGCATGTGTGAGGCACTGGGTTCGACCCTCAGCGCCACATATAGTGGAAGAAAAAATTGGAATAGTAGCCAGTGTACTAAATTTGAGACTACCCACCTAGGTTAATTGGCTGTATGATACAGCCAATTTGGGTTTCTTTGGGTTTCAGTTTCTCTCAAATATAAAACAAAGCCATTAAGTTCCTTCTGGCTAACCAATGTTATAAAAGTGAAGCTAGGTAGGGCTTGGGGTTAGCTCAGTGCGAGAGCAACTGCCTAGCAGGCTCAACACCCTGTGTTTAATCTTCAACAACACACACATACAAACTGAAGCTAACTCTTACCTTCCATCAAAGATAGAAGCATCCTCCCAATGCAAGAACTGAATATTATCTACAATCTATTCACTTATTTGTGGTGTTGGCACTTGGATCTAGGGCCTGCTGCATGCGCTCTACCACATGAATCCAGCAGATAGGACAAAAAAAATTTCCCCTTTTTAATAATGAATATTTTTTCAGGCACTCTTTTAGCAATACAAGAAATCCAAGATGTTATGGCAAATGTATTTTCACCCTCCTCTCATTTCCCAAACCACAGGAAAGCAATTTTGAGAAACTTCCAGAGTAGGATATCCTGTGATATCCAATGAATAAAGGACTCTCAAAGGGATTGAGAAATACAAAGTTGGCATTGTTGTAAACACATCTGCCTAGTCTGATCATCTAAGGCATACAGCTCATCAACTGTTATCCACTCCAGGTTTCCAGAAGTTTGAGACAGGAAAAGTACTCCCCCCATTATTTTCTTTCTACTGGAGACTGAACCTACTGATACTTGACCAGTGAGCTACATCCCCAGTCCTTTTTTTGAAAATGGGTCTTGCTAAGTTGCTTAGGTCCTCACTAAGTTGCTGAGGTTGGCCTTGAACTTGCAACCTTCCTGCCTCAGCCTCCTGAATGGCTGGGATTATAGGCATGTGCCACCATACCTAGCCTAGATTTCTAATATAAGCCTACTGACTCTCATTTGTCTAAATGTAAACCAGCACTTGACTAAAAATCTTATCTGCACCTCCTATCTCTCCAAATCAGGATTTTAAGTCCATTCAGAGCAACTGCATTTCCTACTTTTGAGTATTGTTCGGTTTTGTGCAAAACACTGCACTAAGCACACAAAACTCACTGAAGATATGCATCCACGTTAGTTTGGGAGTCTAGAGGTGACCAAATAATAACTTCACTCTGCTTCTGGGAAATAAAATTACATGGTAAGAGGGAGAAGAAGGGTGTAGCAAGAGAGAGGAAACAAATCATCAGAGGTCAGAAAATCTCCAAAGGAGAAAAACTTCAAGTACTACACAAGCACAACTAATCAGCACTAAGTTAACTGTTAAAATAGTGATTAAACCCAACTGCAGTGATATTGTATTCTGTTAAGTATTAAATGAGCGCTTGTGTATCCAAAAAAAGATCACTTCGTGCATGCGGATCTACCAGTAAATACAAACTCAGCTTTACAGATGAGCCAATAACAAGTATTTAAATGTAAAACAAAAGTATGCATATAAGCTGTGTGGAGGCAAGTTAAGTGATATTTGATCAAGCAATAGTGATAGTGTGTTGGGAGGGTAAATGGATCAGTATTTCTGGCAGAAATCTTCCCAAGCATTTTAGGAACTAATCCAGACTATGAGACAGACTTCTATCTTTAAAGCCCTTGTTTTGAAAGTACAACAGTTTAGCTTTTGAAATATGGCAAAAGGGGTTCCCTCTGTGGCTCTTCCTTCAGGGAAAATTAATATATAGCTAAAAGTTTAGTCTCTTCTCCAAATAAAAATCATAGCTGGTGGTGTTGTTATAGTAACACGTGTTCTGAACTGCTGGAAGCACAGCACGGATCTCTCGGCATTACTGAGCCAAGGGAGGGAGGATGAGGAAGACTTTTATGTGCATGTGTGTTTATTTGTCAATCAACACTACTTTCCTTGAGTCAACTTCCACTTCCTATCCATAGATCTATCCACAGTAACTCTCTCTCCTAGATTTAAATTCCTTGGTGTTGGCAAGGCAGTTCCCTTACTCTACAAGCTTGCCATTGTGCAACGGATTCAGGGATTGGTTGTAGTACAACTTGCCATCCCTGCCCACAAAAAGAAGGCCAGAGATCCTGTAGACCGCAGGGGCTGCCAGCGAAGTCCCCACCCTCTGTCTACAAGGGGATGACTGCCTGGTCACTAAAAGAAGGCAAAGATCTAAACTTAAAAGGAAGCCTGGTTCCAGTCTTTTGCCTTTGGAGAACAGCCCTGGCAAGAGACAGACAACCTTTGAGCTCCCTTCTCCCGTGACCAATTCAACAAGCTTCACCTCTACCCCACTGTTGCTTGTAAACAGTTCCTCGTCCTCCTTTGAAAAGCAATGCCAGGAACCTCCCTGTGCATCGCCTCTTTCTACAAGCCCATTCCCCAGGATCAGGCAACCTCACTTGACCAGGGTGTCCTGCTTGACAAAAAGCCCCCCTTCAATCCATCTCCAAAGGCGGCGACTCGGAAACTCTACCCTTAAGGCTGCCAGCGTTCCACCATTCTCACCTCCTTCCCCTTGGCTATGGCTTGAGCATTATTGTATCACACTTTCCTCGCGGCCTGGGGACTCCCCCACCCGTGGGGCCTCGTCCAACAAGGTAAACAATGCTGTCAAAGCAGGATAACACTGGGCGAGGCTTCGGGACTCTGCATTCCAGCCTCCTCCTGACGTTTTTAAAAACAGCAAAACATGTCACCGAAGGGTCCCAGAACTGAATCCCGCTCTCTAACTTCCTTTCTAGGAAGGCCAGGGGGACACCCGCGAAGTCAAGCATTAACGAGCACTAACTGCAGGAGGGGAAGGTAACGCAGAGTGCCACGCGCGGCCGAATCCGCCTGGGAAGGAGGCGAAGGGGAGAGAAACTGGGTCGAGTTCGTCAAACTGCCACCGAGCGGGAACCGGGGCATTCTCTGAGACGCTCGAGCCACGTTCCCGGGTGGGCGGGTGAGCAGGCGCGCGCAGACTCGAGTCGCGCGCCAGCCAGAAGGCAAAGTGCAGGGTCCCGAAGCCGCGAGCGGGATCCCGGGGGCGGCGCGGGCACGCAGAGGAGCTGCAGGGGACGCGGTCTCACCTCCCGGCGTGGTGGAGAAGAGCGTCCCCCCGGGCGTGGTGCAATAGTCATGAGGTAGCTGCGCGGCGTCGCTAATGGGCACGGTGCGGGTAGGGATGGCGCGGCTCTGGCTGGGCTGGTGGCCGCTGCCGGCGGACGAGGACATGGCTCTGGGCGCGGGCTCTAGGCTTTGTCCGCGGGCGGGCAGCGGGCGGCGGCGGCGGCGGCGGCGGGCCCGGAAGGCTCCGGCTGCTCAGGCGGGCGGCAAGGCGCGCTGCGCTACCTCCTCGGTCGCTTTCCCTCGCTCTCTCGTCCCGCTCCGCTCCCGCCGCCGCCCTCTCAGCCGCCGCCGCCGCCGCCGCCCGGTCCTCTGGCCTCCGCCTGCAGCCTCAGCAGCAGCAGCAGCGGCAGCAGCGGCGACGACGACGACCGGAAGCGGGCGAAGGCGGGAGCCAGAGGGAGTTCGGGGAAAGCTTGTCGGCCGGAGGTGACGTAGATGCAGGGCGGGACCTGCGGGGCGGGGTTAGAGGGCGGGGCTTAACTTGGGCCTGAGGGAAGTGGGTTGAGGGAGTCTGTGTGAAGCGTTACTGAGCCTGGCGAAGGAAGACGAGGAGGACTTTCGTGTGTGTGTGTGTGTGTGTGTGTGTGTGTGTGTGTGTGTGTGTGTGTCTGTCTGTCTGTCAGTCAGTCAACGTGTGTGTGTCAATCAATGTGTATGTTTATTTGTCAATCAACGTGTGTGTGGGGGGGGGTTGTCAATCAACACTACTTTCATTAAGCCAACTTCCGCTTCCTATCCATTTATAGCCCCCAAAAGTGCAATTGTGGGCTGGAGTTGTAGCTCCGTTGGCAGAGCATTTGCCTAGCATGTGAGAGGCACTAGGTTCAATCCTCAGCACCACATAAAATAAATAAAATAAAGGTATCTGTCAACAACTGAAAAATATATATGTGTGTGTGTGTGTGTGTGTGTGTGCATAAAATAAGTAAAGCCAAACTGTGCCTGTAATCCCAGTGGCTCAGGAGACTGAGACAGGAGGATCACAAGTTCAAAGCCAGCCTCAGTGAAAAGTGAGTTGCTCAACAACTCTGTCTCTAAATAAAATACAAAATAGGGCTGGGGATGTGGCTCAACGGTCAAATGCCCTTGAGTTCAATCAGTAACACCACAAAAAAGTGAATTCGTACTTTAAATTGTTTATTATTAAATACAAGCAATGCATGCACGATGCATTAAAAAAAAAATCAAGCACAGCAGAAAGATTTATGGTGCCATTTTCTCCCAGATTCTCAATTCCTCTTTTCAGGCACAACCATTGGTATCAATTTATTGTGTATGCTTCCAGAGACAGTCCCTGCACACACACACATAAAACAACATATGACCATTAGGAAAAGGAAAAGACCAATAGCCACCCACATCACAAGGATGAATATTGCTTTAATGAGTAAAGCCAAAAAAGATTAAGGGTTTAACATAAGTAAAACACTGATGATTTCACTATTTAGAAAGCCCAGCAGGTGTTTGACAGGGATGCAGACAAAAGAATGTGCACAGAGAAGTTTGGGCCAGATCATAATGTGGTACTGATTTTGTAGTGAGACCCCCAGAATTTAGAGCGAAAAGTCTTCTACCTGCCCTGCAGTCTGGAGCCCCCAGAACTGGGGTGGGAGGAGAAGGCCGAACTTAACTTTGAAAGCTCTACCACTTTGGATGTGGCAAGAGAAAGAGCCATTTTCAAGTGGAAGGAAAAGGCAAAAGATAGCAGTTTACATTTGTGGAGAGCTTACAAAGTGTGTGGTTTACAAAATGTATCCGTCTTTGATCTGTCTTTAATTACAGAGTTCTTGTGTTCTAGGGACATCAGTGGCTGTGGGCTGGCTTTCTGGCTACAGCAAAGGGTGAAGATAGTAGAAGAAGTTAGAGGGCGAGACTCAGATGGGATGAAGTAAAACCAATGAAGGCTGAATTAGAATACAGTCCTCAGGTTTGGGGGAGAGTGAAGTATCACCCGCCTTTTAGCTATCTTGCAGTCCCTCCAGCAGTATGTGAAGTTCCAGTTTCTTCATGTCCTTGACCTACACTTGTCAATGCCTGTGTGTTTTATTTTAGCCATCCTAGGTGATGTGGAGTGGATCCTCATTGTGCTTTTGATTCGCATTCTCTAATGATTAATAATGCTGAGCATCTTCATGATGCCATGAAGCCATCCCGAGGTCTATCTTCTTTGGAGAAATGTCTACTCAAATCATTTGCCCATTTTAAAATTGGTTATTGGACTTATTATTAAATTTTAAGAGCAATTTATGTATTCAGAACACCAGAACTTCATCAAATATATGAGTTGCAAATTCTCCTCCCATTCCGTGGGGATCTGAGTGAGCACAGGATAAGAAGGCTTTTCTCACTGGGCACGGTGTCGCATGCCTGTATTCCCAATGGCTTGGGAGGCTGAGGCAGAAGGATTAAAGCCAGCCTCAGTAACTTAATGAGGCCCTAAGCAACTCAGTGAGACCCTGTCTCTAAATAAAATACAAAAAAGGGCTGAGGATGTGATTAAATGCCCCTTGGTTCAATCCCTGGTACCCCACCCCCTCAAAAAAAGAAGGTTTGTCTCAGGGTAGGGTCCTCTGTAGGGTAGTTGGGTCTTGGCCAGCCATTTAACTAGGGGAGCCCCCAATGCCAGTATCTGTAGATGTTTTGTCTTTTGATTGTCATTGTTCCCCAGAGCATCCTTGATTTCCTGCCAGGGCATGTAAGTCTGAGTACCAGATATCTAAGGGCCAAGCTGGAGCTGAGAGGGAGCAGGGACCCCTCTCTCCATTCCGAATATGGGCTTCCCAATGCAGACTTCTCATGACTCTGTTTTCAGTACAACTTCCTCAGGTCACAGCTGGGATGTGTCTCAGAGTCCTGCTGGACTGTGCCTGTTGTTCAGCCTCTAGAGAAGACAAGCCCCTCATCCCCCAGGGGCACAGAGGAGGTCCTCATCCATATAGAATGGTGGAGGGGTGCTGGTGGGGGGGGGCGGTCCAGATGCTCCTTTCAGTGATATCAAATCGGTTCTTTTTTTTTTTTCCCAGCTCCATCTCTAAACCCCGCTCCCCCCATAACAGAAGTACCAGGACTCTCCGAAGGCTGAGCCTTCCTGGAGTCCTGGATACCAAGTGGCCTTTTTCTTATTAACTGCTTCTTCACATTTTCCAGTCAGCCTCGTCTCTTGTCATTTGTCTCCACTTTCTAGCTTCCAAAATTGTGTTGCCCTCCTCAGGCACTGCCATACCCTTTCCTGGCTTCTTAGTCCTTAAGGGTTTTTACCTTTTAAAAGTTCATCACTGGGGAATGAGATTGATCAAATTATGTTATGCTCACCTACAAATATGGTATAATGAGTTCACATGTTATGTATGATTTTTTTGGGGGGGTACCAGAGATTGAACTCAGGGGCACTCGACCACTGAGCCACATCCCCAGCCCTACTTTGTATTTTATTTAGAGACAGGGTCTCACTGAGTTGCTTAGTGCCTTGCAGTTGCTGAGGCTAGCTTTGAACTCATGATTCTCCTGTCTCAGCCTCCCAAGCTGCTAGGATTACAGGTGTGTGCCACCGTGCCTGGCTATTACGTATAATTTTAATGCACCAATAAAAATAAACTAAAGCTGGGCGCAGTGGTGCATCCCAGTGTCTCTGGAGGCAGAGGCAGGAGGATTGTGAGTTCGAAGCCAGCCTCAGCAACTAAGAGAGGCCCTAGGCAACTCAGCAAGACCCTGTTTCTAAATAAAAAGGTTGGGGATGTGGCTCAATGGTTGAGCACTCCTGGGTTCAATCCCTGGTACTACTACTACTACTACTACTAATAATAATAATAATATTAATAATAATAATTAGTAGTAAATAAATTTTAAAAAGAAAAAGAGGATTAAAAGAGGATGCTGGGGGGCTGGGGTTGTGGCTCAGGGGTAGAGCACTTGCCTAGCATGTGCGAGGCCCTGGGTTCAATCCTCAGCACCACATTAAAAAAATAAATAAACAAAATAAAGGTATTGTGTTCAACTACAACTAAAAAATAAATGCTTAAAAAAAATAAAAGAGGAAATTGGGCATGGTAGCACATACCTGTAATCCCAGTGGCTTGGGAGGCTGAGGCAGGGGAATTGCTAGTTCAAAGCCAGCCTCAGCAACTTAGTGAGGTGTTAAACAACTCAGTGAGACCCTGTCTCTAAAATAAAATATAAAAAACGGCTGGGAGTGTGGCTCAGTGGTTAAGTGCCCCTGAATTCAGTCCCCAGTACCTAAAAAAATTGTCTACTCTCATTTCAGAGAGGTTTAATGGGAGAGAAGACATAAACACTTTGTTTAATCTTTGTTTCACTTAAACAACATATTCCATGTTTTTAAATAGTGGAGTGGGCAGGAGTGGGTTGCAATAGCAAAAAAGACATTCAGAGAAGACAAAAGTAGGTGCTTAAAAGAACTTAGAGAAAAGGGGCTCCAGGCTGGGCCTCCAGGAGTGACCTTTACAACATTGTAGAGAGACTTCTTGGGAAGTTTGGAGTCTGAGCCATATGCAATCAGGAGACTGGGGACAGACAGCAGCTCTGCCCCAACACAGCCTAAACTCAGAGATGGGGATCAAAGCCTCACAAAGTCTGCTGCATCCTCATCAGCAGGCAGATGCCTGGAGCAACACTACCTCTCAGCCACTCAACTCAGTTCTGAATGCAAGTCCTGTGGGAGGACATCTCATTGGTGTAACTCAAAGCACTGGCTATAAGGGATCATGGGAAAATATTGTTGAGCTTCCCAGCCTGCACCTTGTGAGGAAGAAAGAGGGAACCAGAAGGCAGTAAGAGCGGTATCGAGTCCACTGACCTGTGTATCCACCAGGAAAGGTAGGGGTAGCTCAGTGGCTGAATGAGCGCCTGACCAGCAAGCATAAGCCTCTGGGTTCAAGCCCCAGCACTGGAGGAAAAAAAAAAAATCTAGGAATTTTTTTTTTTTCTTTAAGCTGGACAATGGAATTCACTCCACCATCTTTCTCACCTCTTCTACTTTCCTTCCTCCTAGCCTCCGTGATTAATTTTTTACTTTTATAATTTTTTGGTACCGGGGATTGAACCCAGGAGCCCTTAACCATTAAGCCACATCTCCAGCCTTTTTTTTTAGTTTGTATTTTTCATTTAGAAACAGGGTCTCGCTGAGTTGCTTAGGGCCTCACTAAGTTGCTGAGGCTGGCCTCCCAACTTGCGACCCTCCTGCCTCAGCCTCCTGACCCGCTAGTATTACAGATGTGTAACTACCATGCCTGGCTCTGGGATTAATTCCTAAAAGCATCCCCTCCTTGCCTCACCTCAGAGGTCAGCAAACATTTTGTATAAATGGTCACAGGGTAATTGTTTTAGGCTTTCCGAGTCACATGGTCTCTGTCACAGCTATTCATTTTGTCGTTGCAGGGCAAAAGCGGACATAGACAATATACAAACAAATGAGGTGAGTCCAGTCATACTTCATTTACAAAAACAAGTGGCCGTGGCCGGATTTGGCCTGCAGCTGTCCTCTGTCTTTGCTTTTACTGCCCATGAACTCAGCAAGTACTTAATGAGCATCTACTGTGTGCCAGGCCCTGCTGATCACCCCTACGCCCCAACTTTTCTGCTTAACTCACACTGGTACTGGCAGCCCAACCAGGGAGCTGCCTGGGTCCCCACTGGCAGGATTATATGCCCACCCATCCACTCACCCACATAAGAAATAAGGGATCAATGTAAAAAAGAAAAGTGAATTTTATGCACTTTGATCAAACTGGAGAGGAGCAGCTACTAGATTGTGTCTCCTGTGTCCCTTCAGGAGTAGTTACAATTCACAGAAACAAAGGCCAGGTGACTACGTGTGTAGATTTCGCTAGACTGTACTAGCCAGAGAATATGTTTTAACTTTCTTGGTGACTGTCCTTAGCTGGAGGAACTTTGGGAAATATGTTTCAACACCACCCCTATTTAATAGTCAGTTTGGGAGCTGGGGGTGTGGCTCAGGGGTGGAGGGCTTGCCTAGCATTTGCAAGGCCCCTGTTTTAATCCTCAGCACTGCAAAAACAAAACAAAAACCTCTTTGGAAGCTGAGAAAGAGAAACTAGACTCAGTCCCAAGCAGAGTGTTGGGGGCGTGGGGAAGGGCCGTAGCTTTTCAGGTTTCCCATTCAGACGTGAATTTGTGCCGCAGTCTGGCTGGGCACAATCAGGAGCCACTTGTCAAAAGAAACTAACTTTATTTTTAGAACCACACACCAAACAAAACAGCTCCTCAGGAAAAATCCTCAGAGCCTCAACTGCCACCACCGGCTTTTTTCAAGCCTCTCTCTCCCCCCCCAAGCTTCTTCTCCACCTCCCACAAACCTCCTGCTCTTGAGGCCGATTGGCTGGGTCACGTGGGCAGAGCCAAAAAGTCCCCCAATGAGCAGCTCCGTGGTCTGAAAGGGCAGGGAAACAGTCCAATGAGCATCACCGCAGAGGAGCCAATCAGCTAGATGTTGCTGGGGCTGAGGAGCCAATCAGCTAGATGTTGCTGGGGCCGCTGTGAGCCAATCATCAGCCGGCAGCTGGATTGCTGGCAGCTGGAAGTTTGCTGGGGCCCCTTCGGCCCCGTACGGGCCACCAAATAGGCGAAATGCAGCAGCTGGTTATCCTCAGAGAAATCTAGATATGTTGTTAGGAAAGGGACCTTATGAGGATCAGCAGCAACAAATTGCATATGATCCTGGCGTATACGCACAAATTGCTGCAGATGCAATTAAGGCATGGAAGACTTTACAAGGACATGGAGGTTTACAAGGTCAATTATCTAAGGTAATACAAGGAGCTAATGAACCTTATGCTGAATTTGTAGATAGGCTTATTCAAACAGCTACCAGAGTTTTTGGGAATACAGAACAAGCAATGCCATTACTAAAACACCTGGCTTATGAGCAAGCGAATCGTTGGTGCAGAGATATCATTAGACCATGGAAACATGAAGATTTAAACACATATATTAAATTATGTAGAGACATTAATGAACAAGAGCAAGTCGTGGCAGCTGCAGTAAAACAGGCTTTAGATGCCAGAGACATTAATGAACAAGGGCAAATTGTGGCAGCTGCAGTAAAACAGGCTTTAGATGCCAGGCCAAGAACATGCTACAATTGTGAACAAACAGGACATTTTAAAAGGAATTGCCCCATTGGAGGAGGGTTTAACAAAACTAGGTATCCAAGGAGTAGAATACCAGGTATTTGCCCACGATGCCGTAGAGGGAGACATTGGGCTAATGAATGCCGTTCTCAAACCACCATAGAGGGTACTCCATTATCAAAAAACGAACAAGGACCAGCAGCCGATTTGGATTCCAGAGAGATTAACCAAGGTCCTGACCCAGTGATTGTCTGGAGTCGGGGGTCTGTTTATGTGTTTCCACAGGGAGAAGAAGCTTGGGGGGGAGAGAGAGGCTTGAAAAAAGCCGGTGGTGGCAGTTGAGGCTCTGAGGATTTTTCCTGAGGAGCTGTTTTGTTTGGTGTGTGGTTCTAAAAATAAAGTTAGTTTCTTTTGACAAGTGGCTCCTGATTGTGCCCAGCCAGACTGCGGCAAATTTGTGTGGATCATCTGGCTCGTGGTGTACTTCACATGCACTACGCCTTTCAAGTGTATGGGTGGATGCATTTTGATAAAGTTTACACCCTTGGGAACACTGCCACAACCAAGATACGGAACATTTTCATCATACCCCAAAATTGTTTGTGCTCCTCTACAGTCAGCAACCCCCAACCCCAACCCCAAGCTCCAGCCTCAGGTAATCAATGATCTGCTTTCTCTCATTTGTTTTGTTTTGTTAGGAGGGATTGAACCCAGGGGCACTTAACCACTGAACCCCATCCCCAGCCCTTTTACTTTTATATTGTATTTAGAGACAGGACTCACTGGGTAACTTAGGGCCTCATAAAGTTGCTGAGGCTGGCTTTGAACTCGCCATTCTCCTGACTCAGTCTCCTGAGCCACTGGGATTATAGGCATGCACCACTGCACCCAGCTTTTCTCTCATTTTTGATTAGTTTTATTTGTCCTAAAACTTTATAGAAATGGAACCATATTGCATATGTTATTTTATGTCTGGCTTCTTCACTCACATATACGCAGCTTCTATCAGTAGTGTGGTTTTTTTATGGCTGGGTAGTATTCCATTTATGGATATACCAAAGACTGCTTATCAGATGAGAATTTAGAGGAAAGACATACTTTTGTCATCTCCCCTATAGCCTACCATGGGAGACTAACAGAGCCTCTAGTGATCTCAGGTTAGATATTCTCTCTAAATGAGGTTATCTAAATAGTTGGCAACTGGGAACTGCTGAGTAATTATGACCCCACAACCAGAGGACCCTCTAGAGCCATACCTGATGTATTGCCAGTGTGGAAAATGCAAAATATACTGCATACGGGCAACCCTGTCTTGGAATTTTTAAAATTTATCAATATACCTAGAGTTTCAAAAATTTGAAGTGACCTGCTATCCTAACCAGGGGTACCCTGCCTGTAGTCATCCATCCTGGTATTTTGCCACCTTAGTTTCCCCAAGCTCATCCTTGTAACTCACCTACATTCGCCTGCTGCCTGTTCCCTCTGGTGCTGTCTTTCCCAGGGTCCGAGGGAGGCTGGTCCCCACCCTTGGCAATGCAACCACCCATATGAGATCTGTATCACCATGAGGATAATGGTTCCTTACATCCGGATAACATTTTTCCACTTTACAAAGCACTTTCACAACCATTATCTCAGCTGAGCCACAGCCTGTGATGGGAGCAGGGTGCTTGTTATCCTTATCTACAATTTGCAGATGAGAAACTGAGGCTCAAAGGAGGTCACCCACTTCTCCTGGATCATGCAGCCAGGAGCTGGGGGAGCTGGGCCAAGAGCTCTGGTTGGTCCTGTGGACTCTCTCCTGCAAGCACCGTTCTCTGGCATTCCTAAAGAGTACCAGCTATCCCTCAGGTGCCCACCCTTTATCATCACATCTGCTGAAGTCCAATGAGTTCAGCAGTATCATTTCCTGAGCTCTTGAAATATAAGAAACAGACTGTTGAGAAAGTGATAATAATACATAATAATAGATAACATTTGTAAGCATCAAGGCTGGGTCAGGTGCTATGCTAGATGCCTGTTAGAGATCTTTAATACCTCAACAGCCCACACATGGTAAGAATTATCATGCCTATTACACAGATGAGGAAACCGCCTCAGAGAAGCTAGCTTGTCCAAAGTGTCCTCCAGAAGTTTCTCCAGTCTTTCGTGGTTGCTGGGAACAGTTCACCATGCACAGGTTTTGACATGCTTTGGTTCAAATGCTGGCTGTACTGCCAGCTTGCTCTATGATCAGGAACTCTGGGCCTGTTGCCTGAAAAGTAGGAGGAGCAATCCTTTATTTAAGAGTGCTTTTCTGAGGATTAAATGTCAGGCCCAGCCAAGATTTGGCTGATGGGGACAGTGATCAGGCATCAAACGGAATCCAAGAAGGTGCCAGAGTCCATCAGGGCTGGAGGGGACAGGGGGGATGGCCGTCTGTCCAGCTATTTCATGAGAGGGCCATGCTTTGGTCTCAGTATTTACTCCTTTGGAGGCCTTGTTGGAGGGGTCTCTTGTCTGTCATTTTAGACTTCAGACAATTAAGGCCGGTTGGTCGCCGTGGGCACGCCTGTAATCCCAGTGGCTGGGGAGGCTGAGACAGGAGGATCAGGAGTTCAAAGCTAGCCTCAGCAATATCGAGGCACTAAGCAACTCAGTGAGACACTGTCTCTAAATAAAATACAAAATAAGGCTGGCTCAGTGGTTGAGTGCCCCTGAGTTCAACCCCTGGTACCAAAATAAAAAATAAAATTAAGGATAGCTTGCTTCAAGCTACTTGGGCATAACAAGGTGCTCTGTTGAAACCAGTTTATTATCTGCCTGCTTACTACACTTCAACACCTATCCTTCCTGTCTTTCTTCCTCTCCATCTTGGTATTTAGCGGAAGATTCTCTGTGGGTACAACTCCCCCTATGTTGCTCCTGGCTGCAGGGTGAAAGGAACAGGAACATCATCGTGGGCAGTACTCTTAAGGTCACACCACGTCTGGTGGAATGTGCTGAACTTGAGAGTTTGAGATCCAACTCCAGAGAGCACTTTTGAAATGGAAATGCAGTCATCCAAACAGTGAGTGGTGAGCCACGCCCTGCACGGCCCAGCCCCAAGGCAGGGGACACTGTGTACAGAGCCCGTGAGCCAAAGGCCTTGCTGGCCAAGTTGAGGCAAGAGGTCCTCTGCCCCGGGAGCCCTGGCCTCTCTTGGGCGGAGTCCAGGGCTTCCAGTGGGAATCCTTTTGTGGTGATTGGGTAGGCACAGTTAGGATCAGAAAGGAAGATTGAATCTGTTATTGGACAAGCTGCCTGGCTTCCATCTATCCATCAACTAATTTATTCCAAACCATGTGCTCACCTCTGAGTATGGCCCTCGCTCCCAGTGTGGGCAGGGACCAGAGCAGACCTGGAGGAGCTCCCACCTAGCCATCCGGTCCGCCTGCCTGGGACAACTCCTTGCACCACGGCCTCCGCAGGATTTGGGTGAGGCTATTCATTCCTCCACGCTGCTGAGTCCTGGGGTAGTGATGACTGGCTGTGAAGTTGGGCCATGTCGCCAGCCCCTCTTCCAGGGCATCCTGATCCTCTTTGAATCTTGAATAAGGACCAGCACGGTCTGGTGACACACAGACATAGAGGTGAACACGTGGAGTGCTGGACACTGAATGGTGTTCCCTCAAAATTCTTCAAAAAAAATTTTTTTTTAAATATTTTTATTTGTAGATGAATACAATACCTATATTTTTTAAATTTATTATTTATTTATTCATTCATTCATTCTAATTAGTTAAACATGACAGCAGAATGCATTTCAATTCATAGTACACATATAGAGCACAATTTTTCATGTCTCTGGTTCTACACAAATTACAGTCACACCATTCATGTCCTCATACATGTACTTAGGGTGATGATATCCATCTCATTCCACCGTCTTACCTACCCCCATGCTCCCTCCCATCCCCTCCCTCCCCTTTGCCCTATCTAGAGTTCTTCCATTCCTCCTCTGCTCCCCCCATCCCCATTATGGATCAGCATCCACTTATCAGAGAAAACATTCGGCCTTTGTTTTTTGGGATTGACTTACTTCACTTAGCATGATATTCTCCAACTGCATCCATTTACCTGCAAATGCCATGATTTTATTTTCTTTTAATGCCCAGTAATAGTCCATTGTGTATATATACCATAGTTTCTTTATCCATTCATCTATTGAAGGGCATCTAGGTTGGCTCCACAGTTTAGCTATTGTGAATTGTGCTTCTATAAACATTGATGTACCTGTGTCCCTGTCATATGCTGATTTTATAGACCAAGGAGTGGGACAGCTGGGTCAAATGGTGGTTCCATTCCAAGTTTTCTAAGGAATCTCCATACTGCTTTCCAGATTGGTTGCACCAATTTGCAGTCCCACCAGCAGTGTAAGACTATGCCTTTTCCCCCACATCCTCACCAACACTTATTTTGTTATTAATTTATTTTTATGTGGTGCTGAGGATTGAACCCAGTTCCTCAAAATTCTTATGGTGGGCTGGGGTTGTAGCTCAGTGGTAGAGCGCTTGCCTCGTATGTGTGAGGCACTGGGTTCGATCCTCAGCACCACATAAAAATAAATGAATAAACAAAGATATATAAAAAAATTATTATGGTGAAGTCCTCACCCGCCCCCAAGGTGGTTGTGTTTGCAGGTGGGGCCTACAGGGAGATGATTGCAGTTAAAACAGCATTCATAGGGTGGAGCCTCTTCTGATAGGGCCGCTGCCTTAATAAGAACATGGGGATGTTAGAGTTCTCCCCTCCATGTGAGGACACAGCCAGAAGGCAGCCATCTGCAACTGGGAAGATGGCCCTCGCCAGGAACCCAGTCATACAGCACCTTGAGGTTGGCCTTCTAGCCTCCAGAACAGTGAGAAAATAAACTTCTGTTGTCGATGCCACTCAGTATGTGGGATTTTTTTCTCTTTTTCTTTCTTTCTTCTTCTTCTTTCTTTCTTTCTTTTTTTTGATATAGCTTTCCCCTATACTACCCAGGCGGACCTTGAATTTGCAATCCTCCTGCCTTAGCCTCCCAACTAGCTGGGATTATAGGCCTGCGCCACTGTGCCTGGCGCAGTCTGATTTTGCTAAGGCAGTCTGAGGAGATCTAAGGCAGGGAATTATTCAAAAAGCTCTATTTTGTTCTATAAAAAAGAAACCCGAGGGGCTCCAGTGTTCCTGGGCCCCTGTTCTGCGTTTCTCCAATGAACTTTGTTCCCCCTGGTTTGCTGCCGTCAGTTTGAACTGGCCCACGTCCAGGCCCTCTCCAGGCCCTCTCCAGGCCCTCAGGCCCTTCTAGCTACCACTGTTGTCCTGGGCCTCTGCTCAGCCATTCGTTGCACACAAACTACTTTGATGTCACATTCAATAGACACTTTTTAGTCCCTGTCTGACTTTTTTCTTTTTCAATGCTAGGGATGGAACCCAGGGCCCTGTGCATGCTAAGTAAGTGCTCTCCAACTGAGCTACACACCCAACATTTTGTAAGATAAAAAAGAAAAATTGAAGACAGAGTCTTGCTAAGTTGCCCCGGCTGGGCTGGAACTGGCAATCCTCCTGCCTCAGGCTCCTGAGTAGTTGGGATTGCAGGTGTGAGCCATCATGCCCGGCAATTATTTTTTTAAAAATTCTTTCTCCTCCCTTGCATTTCTGGACCCTGGTCCCTTCTGTTTCTCTTCATTCCTTCCTGGCATCTCTTTTTCAGTCTTTAGCCACCATCTGCCACCCAGCTGCCCCACACAGAGTGTTGCTGTTAGCCAGGTCTTGCCTCTTTGTTCCTTGCTGGCTGCCTCTGACATCTGTGGGTACAGCCCAGATTCCTTGCTGAACCCCTGACAGGGTGTCTCTCAAGCACATCATGTGGTGTGTCCATTAAATGGAGCCTGCTGTCTCCTGCTCTGCTCTCATTTCTGCTTCTTACTCTCATATGGACAGCCCGAAGAACTATGAGTATTTATTATTTCTATATGGCTTTTTTTTTTTTATAAACATACAAAAGAGAAAAGATCAATGGATGCCCAGTGCCCTTTCTAAAGTTGCAGCAGAGAAGTGGACCCTTGTCTAGGAGAGCAGGGTATAGCAGATTTCTAGTGAAGTCTCTGTTATGGATGGTTTTTGGGAAGGGCTGGGGCAGGCTTGTGTGAGACACTGAAGTGTGGAACACTGCTTTGTTATGAGATGGGGCTGGACCAGAGATGGCACTTTGGTGACCACATCCAGCTCACAGATGCATTTTGTTTGGCCCATCTGAATTGTTCAAAATTGATTGATGGGTTGTCAACGTTAAAAAAAAACAAAAACAAAAATCTGGGTATTCCAGCCAGGCGCAGTGGTGCATAGCTGTAATCCCAGAAACTCCTGAGGCTGAGGCAAGAGAATTGCAAGTTCAAGACCAGCCTCAGCCCTCAGACTTAGCCTCAGCAACTTAGTAAGCAACTAAGCCCTAAGTAAGATCTTGTCTCAAAGATTGAGGATGTAACTCAGTGGTAAAGCACCCCTGTGTTCAATCCCCAGTACCAAAAAAAGCAGGGGCGGCCCTGGATATTCTAATATAAAAGATATATTTCTAGCATTTTAAAAAGTCAGGTTTAGCCATTCTAGGCCACAGCACAGCAGCAATATTTGGAGCTGGTTTACAGCTGCCCCATCAGAGGGACCATTCTCCAGTCTTCACCTGCCTGCTTTACTCTATGTAACCACCTGGGTCCTGGAAACATATGAATTTGTTATACCTGACCTAGATATTCTCCAGTTTTCATTTACCCTGTGATTTTTTTTTAATTATCATATTTAGGTAGCAGAGAAATTTTCCTTGGGACTTTCTTGAGCTTCCCCTATATGACTCATCCTTCGGTGAGAAATACTCTGACTACCTGCTGTCTGCCTCTCTCTCCACTCCCTTGTCCTGTTCCTATAATTCCTCGGTTCAGGTCTTGAGCTCTCTCAGAGGCTCATTCCATCTCCATTCTGTGTCTTTTTTTTTTTTTTTTTTTTTAGTACCAGGAGATTAAATCCAGGGTGCTTGACCACTGAGCCCCCTCCCTAACCCTTTTTATTTTTTTATTTGAGACAGGGTCTCACCGAGTTGTTCAGGGCTTTGATAAATTGCTGAGGCTGGCTTTGAACTCCTGAGCCTCCTGCCTCAGCCTCCCGAGTTGCTAGGATTACAGGTGTGCGCCACCGTGCCCAGCATCCTCTGTCTCTTCAAAGCCCAGCCTTTGCAGGCATTTAGGTAAAAAGCATGTGTGCCTTTGCCTTTCCAATACTCTGTCAGTTTGCCTGATATTTATTTGCACGTTTATTTACTATTTGGTGGTACTGGGGATTGAACACAGAAGCATTCTGCCACTGATCTACATCCCCAGACCTTTCTATTTTTTTAAAATATTTATTTTGGGGGGATACCATGTTACCAGCTATGGCCCCCTTCTCCCTTGGGAGAGGCCTATGTTACCCCCTTTTAAATAAACCCTGCTTCATATATATATATATATATATATGTATATATATATATATATATATTTTTTTTTTTTTTTTTTTTTTTTTAATTGTAGTTGGACACAATACCTTTATTTTATTTTTTTTTGTTTTTATGTGGTGCTGAGGATTGAACCCAGGGCCTTGCATGTGCTAGGCAAGTGCTCTTTCACTGAGCCACAACCCCAGCCCTCTGTTTTTGAGATAGGATCTCACTAAATTGCTGAGGTTGGCCTCAAACTTGTTATCCTCTTGCTTCTATCTTCCTAGTTTCTGGGGTTACAATTCTGTTTTTCTGACCTTTATTATTATTACTATTAGTATTAGTAGTACTGGGGATTGAACTCAGGGGTGGCTTACCGCTGAGCCACATCCCCAGCCTTTTTATTTCTTATTTTGAGACAGGGTCTCACTGAATTGCCAAGGCTGACATCAAACTCTCCATCCTCCTGCCTCAGCCAGCTGAGCTGCTGGAGTTGCAGGCATGAGCTACTGCTCCGGCCTCTGCTTGACTTTTAGAATAAGATATCAGAAGATAGAGGAATAGATGGAGACGCTGAGGCAGGAGGATCACAAATTCAAGGCTACCCTAGGCAACTTAGCAAAACCTGTCTCAAAATTGAAAAAAAAAAAAAAAATTAAATGGCTGGGAGTGTAGCTCAGTGGTAGAGCATCCTTGGGTTCAATCCCCAGTGTGTGTGTGACACATACACACACACACACACACACAGTAGAAAATTCTTTTTAAAAAAAATATTTATTTTTTAGTTGGACACAATACCTTTATTGTATTTATTTATTTTCGTGTGGTGCAGAGGATTGAACCAGGGCCTCTCACGTGCTAGGCAAGCGCTCTGCTGCTGAGCCACAACCCCAGCCCCCCTGTAGAAAATTCTTAAGGTTATATAAGGTTCCGAACATCCTCTAACACACATAGAGGAACTAAAGACAGTCTAAGGAGCTGCTGGGACAGTTAGGAAGGCCCTCAGTTACGGGTGATAGCAAACTCCCCTTCAATGTCTGGAAAACAAAGCCACAGAACAAAATGTCTGGTTACTGCAGCTGGTAGGGACTCCTCTCTCGTGACCAGGGGATGGTGGCAGACGTTGTACTATCAAAAGGCAGGAGGAGAGTCATCTGTTTTATCAGCAATGTAAACACTTGCCCAGAAATCCCCAACTGATTTCTGGTTTTATTTCAGTGGCGTTACAGGTGGAGTTATATCCTGCTCCTCCCCCTCCCTGTCCTCTACCCTACAAAAGATATGTTGGAGTCCCAACTGAGAACGTGACTTTATTTGGAGACAGTTCTTAACAGTGGCAATCGAGTTAAAAAGAGGGCATTAGGGTGGGTTCTAACCCAACATGAGTGGTCTTTATAAAATGTGGAAATCCAGACACTAGCAGCCTGCACAGCAGGAAGGTGGCGTCCACAGGCACTAGGAGAAGATGGCCATGCACAAACCAAGGACAGACACCCAGAACAGGTACTTCCCTCACATACTCAGAAGGATCTCATCCAGCTAATACTTTGATTTCAGGTTTCTGGCCTCCCAAACTGTGAAACAGTACATTTCTATTGCTTAACCTATGCTGTTTGGAGTCCTTTGTTTTGGCAGCTGTAGCAAACTAGCAAAAGTTAACAGATCATGACACAGAAGAGAGGCAGGGAAAGTGAGTGCTTGGCTGGCATACTGCTGTCCTACGAAGATGAGGAGCAGTCGGGCGTGATGGTGTGCGCCTGTAATCCCAGCATCTCAGGAGGCTGAGGCAGGAGGATCACCTGTTCAAAGCCAAACTCAGCAACTTAGTGAGGCCCTAAGCAACTTAGTGAGAGCTGTCTCTAAATAAAAATAAAAAAGGGGTGGGGATGTGGCTCAGTGGTTAAGCACCCCTGGGTCCAATCTCTGGTACCAAAAAAAAAAAGAGGATGTAGTGGTAAGGAAAAAGAGAAGGGTGGATATTGGACTAGCAACCAAGAGCACCTACTGATATCCTGGTAAGTCAGGGACAGAAAGACTGGTCTACAAAAAAGACTGAAGAAGATGAATGAATTTATGATTTCCTAGCCTGTTGGTGACTAAACAGTTGATCAATAAACACTTCCTAAGCATGTAGGGGATCTGCATCCCTGTGCTTTGTAGCAGATACGTCAGTGTCAGTCTCAGCCTTTCTCTCAAGTAGCTCATAATTAGAGAGGGGACACATGGTCTGTATTTATGTCTATATACCCACGGGTCTCAGTAGCCCGAATATGAAAAATAATGTTTATTTCTTTGGCTTGGTCCTCACCTGCTGAATTGCAGGAACCTCTATCTCAAATCCCTCCTTTTGTAGAGACTGCTAATTTCCTCTTAGTATCCATTTCACCTTCTTCATTTCAGTAATAAAATCTATAGGTTTTAGCTGGGTACTTGACCACCATAGACTAATTTCTCAGCCTCACTTGTGGCTAGGTGTGGTCATATGGCTAAATTCAGACTTGGAGATATAATAAAGTAATGTGTGCAGCATCTGGGTCATCTCCTTCAAGGCAAAGTGGCTTCCTCTGGTCCTGCCAGCTCAGAACTGGTGTAATAACTCACCTGCCTCCTTGGACCCAGAGAGGCAGGGCCATGTTAAAAATGACAGAATAGGGGCTGAAGTCGTGCCTCAGTGGTAGAGCGCTCACCTGGCATGTGCGGGGCCCTGGGTTCAATCCTCAGCACCACATATAAATAAAGGTATTGTATGCAACTACAACTAAAAAATAAATAAATAAACATTTTTAAAAAATGACAGAATAACTGTCTCCATTTCAGAGCAGTGCTGTCAACCTCCCCTGGATCACTTGTTTCCTGAGGGAAAAAAAAATAAACTATTCCATTTAAACTGCCCAGTGTTGTGGGGGTCTTTGTTATAGCAGCTTAACTGTACTAATCGGTATACAAAGTGATATACAAAGCAGGTATCCCATGAGTACTTGCAGACATAGTTGTCCTCTCCACCCAGACACATCTTTTTATTTTTTTAGTTGTAGATGGATACAATATTTTTGTTTTATTTATATATTTTTGTATGTGGCGCTGAGGATCGGACCCAGTGCCTCATGTGAGGCCAGTACTCAGCCATTGAGCTACAACCCCAGCCCCAACCAGGCACATTTCACAAGAGCTTCATTTCCAAGTCACGTGGCAGACCCACCTCTGGATCTTAGTTTCTCACTAGGACCCAGAAGCTGGGGGTGGGGTTAGAGTGAGGCAAACAAAGCAATGGGTGCCAGACTTAAGGAGGAACTTACTTTCAGGCTTCTTCAAGGAATAGGGTTGGCACTGAAAAGGGAGTGCCTCCTTAAATTTTGTAACAAGGGTGACACTAGTACCTCCCTAAAGGCTTGTTCTTTGACCTAACTGCTACTGAACTCTGATTCCACTGCTAGGAATTCTTCCTGTGGAAATAAACCAACAGGTTTTTAAGCCATATGTATATAATGATAGTTTTCATGAAAAAGTATAGAAATATATAACCAAAACGACAGTCATCTAAATGATAATGGGCTGGTAGTTACCTTTGGAAGGTAGGATCACAAGTGAGTTTCCCCATTGCCTTTTTTAATGTTTTGCCACTTTCTGCACACTGCAAATAGCATTTTTGTAGTTGGTGGTGGTGGGGATATTATTTAACATAATTTTAAATTGTCCTTTTTTTTTTTTTCAAATGTGACTCATCAGGCTGGGACTAATGTGACAGGTCCATTATAGACAGGCTGGGACAAGCATGCTGGGCCTGGGCCTTCCTGAGGGCTTTGTGGGAGGAGATGTGGTAATTTGGGGGTGCTGCATGGTACTGAGTTGCTCCCTGGGGGAGCTCAGCCTACCTGGCACCACTGTGGCTGGAGTATAGTCGATGGACTTGAACCTCAACTCTGCCATGTACAAGCCTCAGGATTTCAGGCAAGGCCTTTAGCCTCTGTGCTCAAGTTTTCACATCCCTACAATGGAGACAGCACAAATGATGCCTTCCTTGGGTGGTGTTGTGGCTGGAGTAAGAAAATGTGTATAAAGTGTGGACACAGCCTGGCTCACTCAGGGTAACTCGGGAGGTGGGCATTGACATTGTTATGGACACCCCCGCCTGGATGTGTCAGTCTGACCTCAAACACATCATGAATGTCTCCATGCCTGATCACTCCATTCTCCAAACCTGTTCCTTTCTGTGGCACCATCCCATAATGTCTTGAGCCAGAAGCCAGGTGGTTTCCCCAAATCCAAACCATTGCCCAGCTCTAGTGATTCTTCCTCCTGCTCTCCTGCATCTTCTGTGTGCTGTTGCTATCACCTCTTCCTTGGAAGACGGGGTCTCCTCATTGTTCTTCCTGGACCCCACTAACTCTTCTCCTCATTGCAGATAGAGGAAACTTCAAATACAAACCCGATCTCTTCATGGCTCTGTTCAAAAGCCTCTCTGATTTCCAGTTGCATTAAGACATACCAGATGACCAGGACCAGCACAGCCTGACCCCTGGTCACCCCTCTGTCTCTGGCGTTCCCTCTCCTTCTCTGACCACCAGCCTAAGGTTCTGTCGGTTCCTCGCAAAGACCAGCGCTTTGCAGCTCTGGGGCTCTGATCTGCTCCTTCCTCTGCTTGGGACCCTCTTCTTCTTCTCTTATTCTGGTTCACTCAGGCTCGCTCTCTCTTTTTAAATTTTTTGTAGCTGTAGATGGACAGCATGCCTTTATTTTATGTTATGCTAAGGATTGAACCCAGTGCCTCACATGTGCTAGGCAAGCGCTCTGCCACTGAGCCCCAGCCCCAGCCCTCAGGCTCTCTCTTTAGGCCTCTGCTGGATGCACTTTCCATAAAGAGGCCTCCCCAACCACACAATCTAAATCAGCCCTCCCTTTTATTTTCTCTTCCTGTACTTTTCTGCAAGACACTTTTCACAAACTGTAATAATGAACATGTATTTGTATGTTCCTTTAACATCTGTCTCTACTTTCAAATTAAAAGCTTCAGGCCAGGCTTGGTGGTGAAGTCCTGTATTTCTAGCCATTCAGGAGGTTGAAGCAGGAGGATTGAAACTTCAGGGCCAACCTCTGCAATTCAGTGAGACCCTGCCTCAAGATAAAAAACTAAAGGGCTGGGGATGTAACTCAGTAGTAAAGTGCCCCTGGTTCAACAATCCTTGGTACTAAACAAACAAACAAAACTTTCAGGAAAGCAGCAATTTTTTTCCTAAACTCTGTAACACCTAACATAGTGGCTGGAAAAAAATGCACACTCAGGGGGCTGGGGTTGTGGCTCAAGAGGTAGAGCGCTCACCTAGCATGCGTGAGGCACTGGGTTTGATCCTCAGCACCATATAAAAATAAATAAAATAAAACTATTGTGTTCAACTACAACTAAAAAATATTTATTAAAAAAAAAATCAACACCAGGCGCAGTGGTGCATGCCTGTAATCCTACCCTCCTGGAGCTGAGATAGGAGGATTGCAAGTTCAAAGCCAGCCTCAGCAAAAGTGAGGTGCTAAGCAACTCAGTGAGACCCTGTCTCTAAATAAAATACAAAATAGGACTGGGGATGTGGCTCAGTGTTTGGGTGTCCCTGAGTTCAATTCCTGGTAAACCCCCGCCCCCCCAAAAAAAATTCTACTGGTCCATGAAGACCCAAATCTGGGAAGTAGTACCCAACAGGGCACTGAACATGAACACAGAGCTGGGAGAAAATGTGCAGAATGAGCAAGATCCTGGAGCCTGAGTGAGTGACTCAAGTTCACCACTGGGTGGGGCTCAGATATAGCAAAACTCAGGAAGGTGGCAGGGCTAAAGCCTGAGAGATGCTTGTTCACAGTCACTTCTGTGTGACTCTTGCTTCCCACAGTAGCATGCAAGCACCTTGAGGGCACTGCCTGCTTCTGCAAACCCTGCAGTACCTGGCTTCTGCTGGGTCCCTCTCACCAGGGCGAATCCTGTAGAAGAGTGACTGGGTGAACTGCTTTTCAGTCACAGAATGGCAGAAACTTGAAATGACCTGAGTTCCTGCTGTTGGTAACTGAACTGCAGACAGAGATGTGGGCCCAGATGGAGGACACAGGGACAGGGGGATACATGGAGGGTCTGACTCGCACATGTCTTCATATTTTGCTTCCATCTTTTCCCTTAAGAGTTGAGAGATGAGCCTGGTGCAGTGGTGCATGCCTGTAATCCCAGCGGCTCAGGAGGCTGAGGCAGAAGAATCCCGAGTTCAAAGTCAGCCTCAGAAACTTAGTGAGGCCCTAAGCAACTCAGTGAGACCCTGTCTCTAAATAAAGTATAAAATAGGGCTGGGGATGTGGCTCAGTGGTAGAGTGCCCAATCTCCAGAACCCCACCCCCCACCCCCCAAAAAAAGTGTTGGGGATGTGGCTCAGAGTTCAAGCACCTCTGGGTTCAATCTCCAGTACAAAAAAAAAAAAAAAGCTGATAGATGAGGGCCTACATGTGGAGAAGGAATAGAAGGGGAAATGTAAAGCTTTGTATTTGTCTACTAGGTCTTTTATAAATTGGGTGGCTGAGCAACAGGAATACATTGTCTCACATTTCTGGAGGCTAGAAATCCAAAATCAAGGGGTCAGCAGGGTTGATTTCTTCTGAGGGCTGTGAATGAAGAATATTTCTGGACCTCTCTTCTTGGCTTAGGTGTGGCCATCTTCTCTCTGTGTCTGTTCACTTTGTCGTCCCCCTGTGTGTGTGTCTGCATACAGATTTTCCCTTTTTATAAGAACCCCAGTCATATTGGATTAGAGCCCATACCAATGACCTCAATTTTAACTTGATTATATCTTTTTAAAAAATATTTTTTTCTTTAGTTATACATGGACACAGTATCTTTATTTTGTTTATTTATTTTTATGTGGTGCTGAGGATCGAACCCCGTGCCTCACATGTGCAAGGCAAGCGTTCTGCCACTGAGCCCCATCCCCAGCCCTTGATTATATCTTTAAAGAGTGTATCTTCAAATGAAGTTACATCCCAAGATACTGGGCTTTAAGACTCCAACATAGCTGTGTGTGTGTGTGTGTGTGTGTGAGAGAGAGAGAGAGAGAGAGAGAGAGAGAGATACTAATCAACCCATAATAGGCCTTGAGATTGCTTCTAGAAACTGTCTAATGGGAAGTGGTCCCCATCAGGGTCTTCAGTCACAGAAGCTGAGCTTAGTCTGCAGAGTGGTGCCCCTTTCATAAGTACCCTAGAATTGAAATTTTTTAAAAATATTTATTTTTTTAGGTGTAGATGGACACAACACAATGCCTTTATTTTGCTGAGGATGGAACCCGGGTCCTGCCCATGCTAGGCGAGCGCTCTACCATTGAACCACAATCCCAGCCCCTAGGATTGAAAATTTATGCTGTTAAGTGCAGGGCAGACCCTTCAGGGAGCAGTTATATAACAACTTTGTAATTGCACAAGAGGTTTCTTTGTGCAATTGGAAAATTCACAAGGCTTTCCAGTACCAATCAGGGCTATGTCCAAGGCCTAATAAGCATTTGAGTCCCTTTCTGTTTACAGGTGAAAGTGTATGGTTTCTGACTCAGGTGGCCAATCTTGGACAAGGTCTCTAAGGATTTCGGACCTTCAAAGATGTTCTGGATCTCTTCAGAGGAACCTGCTTGAAGCCTGTTGAGTTTTTTTTTTTTTTTTTTCACTGAGAAGTCTGGGTGGGGCTTCCCTTGCACAATCTACCTTTGTGACCCGCTTGTTTTTGCTATTCTGAAACTGAAGATGGAAATGAATGGCTTGCAATTTCTAGTCCCTCCCTGGCAGTGAGAGATAAAAATCTCATTAATTGACTGCATTAAACAGAGTCAGTAACTGATGTGATTAAAAATCTTAGCACTATTGATAAATACTTACCAAGTACGCATTGTGATCTAGGCATTGCAGAGGTATTTATTGAGCCCTGGTGTAGATTGAAAAATCAGATCAATTCTCCCCTCATCTGTGTACTCACAATGTTTGCAATGTGACTCTCCTTTCTTCCTATCAGGAGATGGAAGTCTCTTTCCTCAACTTGAACCTGACTTACATCTGTGTGGTTGACATAACTGTGAAAGTGAAGAAGTGTCCGTCTTGAGCCTACAGCTTGAGAGGATGTGCCCAAGTCCACTCTCGTTCCTGGGACCTTGCAGTTCCATTTGAGCAATCCTGGGCTGGCCTGCTGGTAGATGAGAGACAGGTGGCCCACTTGCCTCAGCTGACAGCTAACCACCCCCAGAAACAGAGGCTGCTGGCTGCCTGGCAACTGGTCACAGATGCATATGGGAGTCCAGCTGTGACTAGAACCACCCAGCTAATCCCAGCCTAAAATGCTGACCCAAATGCATTCTGCTGTCATTTACTTTTTTAAAAAATCAATAAAATAAAATGCTGACACATGAGACCAGGAACTAAAGCAGTGTTTGTTGTTTTAAGCTACTTCTAAGTTTTGTAATGTTTTATTATGCAGCAAAAGCTGACTGATACAAGCACTTATGAAACACCAAGCTCTGGTGTTTAAAATCAGAGTCTTGCTAGAAAAAGGGCTTGTACAAGTAGTTCACTCGTGGGTGTAATGCAGTAAGATGTAATGCTCTGGAGAAGTGGACATGGTAGGCATTAGAAGAGGTGGCCTTTGAGCTGGGAAGGAGTACTGTCCCTTTGGAGTTGAAAGAATTAAGATGGACTTCCTGGGAGAGGGGACTGAGCCAGGTAAGGAACGAGTGTGAGAAACCTAAGTTGACATCAGGAGTCACAGTGTTTGTGGAGCCCTAACTATGGCCACACAAGCCCTGCACTGGCTCTCTCTATCTGGCCTAGCACACACAGAGGAAGACATCCAGATGTGTAAATTGGCCAGAAATGTAAGGCTAATTTTTGTTTGTTTGTTTTTGCAGTGCTGGGTAGTGAACCCAGGGCCTCAGGCACATTAAGCAAGTGTGTTGAGAGCCACAGCCGAGTCGGAATGGTCCCTGGCATTTTGCCAGTAGTATTGGTTGAGAGGCGAGCCATTAAGATGATGCTGGATTGATTCAATTGTATATTAGACCTTTATTGTCCACCTGGGCGCCCGCTACTTTGGAGTTCTCTCGAGGATTGCCTGGGGAGTTCTCCGTTGGTTGGGGAAGTTCAGGGAGAGGGAGTTTTGGTTGGCGTGTGGTGTTCCTGGAGGAGCGCGTGGGTGGCGTTCGGGAGGGAGTGTGCGTGGAGTGCTGTGGGAGTTAGGAAATAAAGTCTGTTCCTGCTTGAGTGGCTCGTGATTTGTGCCTAGCCAGACTGCAGCACAAGTGCTCTACCACTGGGCTATACCCAGCGCTCTAAGGCTGATTTTAAGTGAAATAAAAATATCAGTGTCTGCTTTGTCCAGAGTAACAAGTCTCTTGGCTTCAGCAAAATTGACTCTACCAATTTGTTATTTATATTTGGTGCTTCGTATATGTCTGGTGGGGGTGGGAGGAGTGGAGAGAAGATTGAGAGAGGGAGGCCTTCATAAGTCTTGCTGGGGAGGTTCAAGGGATCAAAAAAACCATAGCTGCTCAGGCTTCCGCTCAATTAGAAACTCCTTGAGGGCAGGGTCTGTGTCTGAGTTATCTCAGTGTATCTGGAGGCACAGGGATCTTGCATATCCTGGGCATTAGTTTTGAAAGATTTATTCTAGAGGTAATTTCCATTCTCTTCCTTTTCCTATAAACCCATTATACAACTTGGGTATCCCTTATCTGAAATGCTGGGGACCAGAAGTCTTAGATTTTGGATTTCTTTTTAATATCTGCACATACTTAATGAGCTATCTTGAGGATGGGACCCAAGTCTAAACATAAAATTCACTTATATTTCCTATGTACCTTACACAATCTATTTAGTGCACCTGCATTTTTTGTTCTGTTCCCCACTTTTTATTGGTGCATTATATATGTACATAATGATGGGATCTGTTGTTACATGTTCATTCATGCACACAATATAACAATATAATTTGGTCAATATCACTTCCTGGTACTTCCCTTCTTCCTCCTCGCATCTTACCCCTTGGACCCTTTCCTCTACTGATCTCCTTTTGATTTTTAAAAAATATTTATTCTTAAGCTTTAGATGGACACAATATCTTTATTTTACATTTATGTGGTGCTGAGGATCAAACCCGGTGCCTTGTGCATGCTAGGCGAGCGCTCCACCACTGAGCCATAACCCCAGCCCCTCTCCTTTTGATTTTAATGAGATTCCCTCCCCACACATACCTTTCTTTTCTTTTTCCTCTCTAGCTTTTACATATGAGAGAAAACATATGACCCTTGACCTTCTGGGTTTGACTTATTTCACTTAACATGATGTTCCTTTGTTCCATTCATTTTCCTGTAAATGACATAATTTCATTTTTATTTATGGCTGAATAAAACTCCATTGTGTGTGTGTGTGGTGTGTGTGTGTGTGTGTGTGTGTGTGTGAGAGAGAGAGAGAGAGAGAGGGAGAGATCTCACATTTTCTTAATCCACTCATCCATTGATTTCATAGTTTGGCTATTGCGAATTGTGCTGCATGGGTATGCCTGTATCACTGTAGTATAACTTTAATTCTTTAGGCTAAATACTGAGGCGTGGTAGAGCTAAGTCATATGGTGGTTCCATATCTAGTCTTTGAGGCACCTTCAAACAGACTTCTGTAGTGGTTGTACTAATTTACAATTCCACCAACAGTGTAAAAGTGGTAAAAGTGTTCCTTTTCCTCCATATCCTTTCCAGCAGTTATTATTATTTGTATTCTTGATGCCTGCCATTCTGACTGGGGTAAGGTGAAATCTCAATATATTTTTGATTTGCACTTCCCTAATTGCAAATGATGTTTAACATTTTTTAAACTTTTACTTTTTTAATATTATCTTTATTTTTTTATTTTTATGTGGTGCTGAGAATTGAACCCAGTGCCTCACGCATGCTAGGTGAGCGTGCTACCACTTGAGCCACATCCCCAGCCCTGTTTAACATTTTTTATTTGTTGGTCATTTGTATTTCTTCTTTTGAGAAGTATCTAATTCATTTGTCCATTTATTAATTGGATTACTTGATTATTTTGAAAGTTTTTTGAGTTCTTTATATATTCTAGATATTACTCCTCTATCAGAAGAGTAGGTAACAGAGATTATTTTTTCCCATTCTGTATTTCTTCCCAGTCCTGTTTCCTTTGCTTTGCAGAAGCTTTTTCACTTGATGCCATCCCATTTATTAACTCTTGGTATCATTTCCTGAGCTTTAGAGGTCCTATTGAGAAAGTCTTTGCCTGTACCTATATATTGGAGTGTTGACCCTACCTTTTCTTCTAGGAGTTGCATAGTTCTGTTCTAATTCCTAGGCCTTTGATCCATTTTGAGCTGATTTTTTTGTGCATCTATATTTTCACTGTGACCCAACACATGAGGTCAGATGTGGAATTTCCCACTTGTGGCATCCTATTGGTATTCAAAAAGTTTCAGATTTTGTAGAATTTCAGATTTTGAATTTTTGGATTAGGGATGCTTCAACTGTGTTTCTAGGGTTACTATAACAAATTGCCAAAAACTGGGTAGTTGAAAAGAAGAGAAATTTATTCTCCCACATTTCTGGAAGCTAGAAGTCTGAAATCAAATTGTTGATAGGTCTGGTTCCTTTTTGGAGGATCTGAGGGACAATCTGTTCCTTGTCTGTTCTTGTTTCTAGTCCTTGTAAAGGATTCTTTGCATTCCTTGGCCTGACACAAAATTCCAGTCTCTGCTTCCCTCATCATAAGTGCCGTGTCTCTTGTCTTCTTTTTTTTAGCTGGCCATAGAAATGACTCTCAAAGTAATTGTGGTGCCTTTGAAGGGGTAGTCCCTGAATCTCCTCAAATAATATGCTGCCCCTGAGAGCAGCTGAGCTCTCCCTTTGCCTGTTAATATATGGATGTTCACCATTGTGGCTGGATAGGGGCGGTCTGCACCCTGCACCAATCCTTGGCTGTTATGGCCAAGTCCTTAGTTGTTATCCAAATATTGGGCTATCATTGTCTTGGGTGAATCTGTACCACAGACAGACAGACAGACACTCCTGGACACTGACTTCATAGGCCACTTGCTCACCCTTTGAACCCAACATCAAAAATCCTTATACTACTAAATACTCCAGGTGGGTCCAGAGGGAGGACAACATCAACTTCCCTTGTACACTGTACTGAGAATCCTGGGGTGAGAAGTGAAGAGAGGAAGAGGGTCCAGGGTGATTCAGGACTTCAGGGATGAAGGCCCATTTGGTGTGTGTATAGGCACTCTAACCACTTGCAGGGACCAGCTTTAAATTTACATTCCAGTTGGCTCAAGCCTGCATAGTTGTGACCAAGGCAGAAAACCTGTTGGATAGTCTGTTGACCACCATGATGCTCCACCCTCACATCTGTCTGTTTGTAGGAGGGGCATGGCAGTAGCCCCACCACCAGTTCACTCACTGGGCTGGGGTTGTCCCCCAAGATGATGGCCAGTGCCTTCCCTGCAGTTGTGGGGGCCTCCCTCTATCCAGGTGGGCCAGGGCTGCAGCCTTGGGAGGCAGCTGCAGCTCCACTGAGAAATGTGTCCCTTCTCTTCCATGAACAAGGGTGGTTTTGGATTATTGGTGTGCTCCACTCCAGTATGAGCTCTTCTTAACTAATTACATCTGCAATCACCCTATTTCCCAAGAAGGTCATATTTGGAGATCAGGCTCTTAACAAGTCTTTTCTGGGGGACACAATTCAACCCATAGCATTCACTAATCTCCAAGGGAATATGTGTTCCTTGTCAGACTGCTGAAGCTTCTGGAGGCCCAATTATTGCTTCTTCAGGACTCAGCAACTCAAGACGTGCTTTTGCTTATTGGAGCATTTGACAGGCTTAGGCTTTCCAATTTTTACTGTCGAGGCAGGGCACCCTCTCGTCTTCCCACATAGCCTTTAGCAGATATGGGGTGTCCTCTCTAAGTGAAGGTCAGTGAGGCAGCGACCTTTGAGCGAGGGGTCATGGCTTGGTTTGGACGCTGTGTTAAGCATTCGATGTATCAGTCCTTTTGATAACCCTGTTAAGTAGGTATTTATATATTTAATTCCTATTTTATAGATGAACACATTGGGCTTTCAAGAGGCTAAATAACTGCCAGAATTATTATTTCTAAAAACCTGAATGGGCGGCAGAAAGCCCTAGACGAAAAGTTCCCCATTCTTCGTCTTCACGTTTTCCGAAGTACCCGGGATCTGGCTAATTCAGTCCATCTCTCAAGAAAACCAAATCTGGAACCTCAATTCTATTGATTCTGGGACGCGGTGCACACTCGAGTCCACACGCGGGGGCCCGCCAGCGCTCTTTTCTCCAGAAGCCTCACACAAAGCGGTTCCTTTCTGCGTTCGGGCGCGCGCGGCGTGAGGAGGGCACGCTGATTGGGTGCGCGCTGCCCCCGCTCCCGCCCCGGCGCCTGTCCCGGCGCGCTGATTGGCTGATCCGAGGTACCGCGGAGCCTGCCGCCCCGCGCGCCGCGCCCTGCGGGCTCGGAACTTGCATGGGGCGCCGCCGGTGGCCGCGGGAGCGTGACTGCGCTGCGCAGGGCGCTAGGAGGCATTGTCGCCGTAAGTGGAGCCGAAAGCGGTCCGGAATCGGGCCACACGCTTCGTGCCCCGCAAAGGAAACGTGGTATTGAGGCCAAGCGTTGAAGGGGCTGGGGGAGAGAGGGAGAGAAATACCCCGGTTTATGTTTCGTCCCCTCCCCGCCCCTCCCCCAGGTCACCCGGTGGAAGAGAGCAGCGGCGCACCGGCAGCGGCTCCTGCGGTGCCAACCGGCCAGGAGGCGCCGGCTCTTGTTTGCACAAAGCGACTGCATCGCAGTAGCTCTTGGGGAGTGGGTGCAACGCTACCAGGGAAAAGGGAACCTGGGGACGCGCTCCCGGACGGGCTTCCGTTCCCCTGGGGAGGCGCCTGAGCTGGGAGAGGTTACTGTGTATTTCGTCCCCAAGTGACAATTTCGGGGTTTGCTTCCGCCCTGGAGAGCTGCAGATGCCTGCTCTGGAGCTGCCTCTTGGCCCCACGGCCGCTGTGGGGATGCCTCAGTGCTTTGCTTTATTTTCTCCAGTCCCCGCCTGCCGGGCAAGCGGTGGGCCCGGGACCAGGAGTCACCGAGGGCATCCGGCTTAGGCGGGCCCCTGCCTGGCCAACAGTGCAGTCCTGGAAGGTGCAGTCCGAGGATGTCAAGAAGTCCATAAGGGAGCTCGCACAGGTCTCCTCAAACCCCGTGGCACAAAAAACAAGGCGTCCCGTTCCCAGCCCAACAGGCTCTTTCCCCCGGGTGTGAAAGTGGGTCAACTCTGTACTGGCCTGCGTGGGCCTTTGGAACTAGTGGGGTCCAAGCAAGTCCTCTGCCCTTCAACTCCCCACCCGTTCCCTAGCTTGGCACCATCGAGAGAACTGGCTAGAGCCATGGGTGGGAGCAGCTCGAAACACATGGCTGGGGAGGCTCAGGTTGTCATTCGGAGTGGCTGCCAGGCTATAAAATTCCCAATTGACCACACCAGTAACTAAATATAGGAGCAGCTGGTGCAGATGGGGGTGTCGCAGTGGTTCCTTTGCAGAGTTCCTGGGACTGCAGAAAAGGTAGAGTTTTTGCTGGTAAGGGCTGAGTCAGAGGACCACTGTCAGGGTTTAAGTACACCCCACCCCACCCCACCCCCAGCTTTGAATTGAAATGAACCCAGGTTCCGATGTAGACTGATAGCCAGTATTGCCAGCTCCCACAAAATCAACGATTTTTTTTCCCTGGCATTCAATTTATTATATTCAAACTTCCTGTCTACACCTGTTTGATCTTTGGAAATGCCTTCATGTGGGAAGTACTTCATGGTTTGTAAAGTCCTTTCTCAAAAGTGCTGTATCAGGTATTTTTCATAACCAGTTAAGGAAGGTGGTATTTTCATTTTGCAAATGGGGCTGCTTCACAGTCCTGGAAACTGCATGAATTAGTTACCCTCCTCAGAGGACAGCCTTGTAGGATGGCCTCCTTTATTCTGGTAACAGACGGGTGGCCTGCTCCCTCTCTCCTGCATCTCTTTGTGTAGCTGGTGCTCAAATCTTGCCTTATGCCTTCATTGAGGTCCCTTGGGCCTGGCATCATAGCTGCAGTGGCATCTGGCTCATCCTGCCTCCTGGTGGGAAGCTTGTTCTGGCCCATACCCTGTCCCTGTCCTGTTAAATTACTTCTCAGTGTGTGCCTTAAAGAAGGTCCCCACGAGATGTTCATTGGATTTAAACATATCCTGGGACCATGGTGCCCACTCATAGGAAAGGGGAGTTGGGCTGTGTGGAGAGGACCATATGGGGACAGGAGCAGTGTGAGTGTGGGCTAAGACCCTATGTCCAAGGGTCTCTGGGGTTTGGAGTGCTTTCTTGACATTGTCCAAAGCCCCTTCCAGTGCCTGGAACTGGTTGGGATTGGTAGTACCATCTATCTGGAACATTCCATGCCTAGGCTAAACCCATGTGTGCTGATGATTCCTGTTTCTGTCCTTTGGGATGTTCTCTGACTCCTTGCTATCACCACTCCTGCACGTGGGGATGACCAGATGCTTCAGGGAGCTCCACACTTGGGCCTGTGGGGTGTCCTGGAGTCCTGTGGTTGGGTTCTGGTTCCAGGAGGGGCTGCCTTATTTGCCAGTTGTTCAGATGGTGCTGACATTCAGATTGTAGGTTGTGGACTCAGATTATTTATCTACACAGGGGCAGCCTTGCCCAGGGGCTTTGCCCTCAGTCTAGAAGAGGCCCGCAGCTCTCTGCCACTTGCATGACTTGGACAATTTTCTGTGTTTGGCTGATCTTGTCCATGCCCTTTTGGAATCCCAGAGGCCCAGTCCAGCTCCTCATTATCCCAAGTTTGTTAGTTTGGACCCCTCTGACCCTGTACTAGGCCCTGAATAACATGGGATCCTGCCGCCCTTCCATCTCGCAGCCTTGCCTCTCTCTGTCCTCCGGCTTTGGAGAGGGACTGCCCATGGACTTAATTCTCCCTTGTCGGGGGACGAGGAAGTTTTAGGTGAAGGAAGGGTGATTCCTAGCCAAGTAGTGAGGGTGGTGATTTTAAGCACTTAATATTTTAAGTGATGATTTTAGATCCCCTTTGGAAATCTAGGGCACCTTTGTGCTGTGCTCAGAGAATGGTTTGGAATATTAGAAACGCTTCTTCCTAGTGAACTATTCTGACACTTAGACTTTACATGTTGATCCTGTTTAGGCTTTTTTGTTCCCTCTGACTCACAACATTGGGCCTCAGAGCTTACCATTACTGGGACTTCCTCTGCTTCAGCCTCCCAAGTAGCTGGGATTATAGGCATGTGCCACAATACCCAGTTGTATGTGTATGTTTGTGTGTGTGTGTGTTGGTTTTTAAAAGCTCAAAAGCAACCCAGATGACTTGTGCTAAGTCATTAAGTGCTGTGGAAACTCACAGGGAAGAGAGAACACTGAGGGCTGGGACAATCAGGGAAGATTTCCTGGAGGTGGAGAGATGGGAATTCTCATTCCTCAGAGATGACTTGCTCAATTTCGCGTGGGCAATGAGCTGGGATTAGAAGCTGCTGCCATGCCTGCCCATGTGCTGCTTTATCCTCTCAACTGGAATTATGGAGTATTCAGGTAGATCTATAGATTTTGTTCAATCGTGTTTAACTCAGCAAGGTGGGTATTACTAGACCTACTAGAAGAAACGGGCTCAGAGTAGTTAAAAAACTCTCCCAAGCTGTCTTAGCTACTAATGGTGGAGTTGGACATTCTGTCTATCAAACAGCCTTTCCCCCTGCACCCCTGTGTCTCTGGCCTTCAGTGTCAGCCTCCCTGGTGAAACACACACGTGGAATACCGTTGACTCTGCTGGGCAGGTAGATGGGCTTGGCCTTGCTCTGCTTGTCTAGCTGAGCCCGTGGGCACTGTTCTTGGTCTGCCAGCAGCTCTGAGCACTGTCTCCCTCCCTTTCCCATCTGCCCTCGGAACAAGCTCCCTGGAATCCCTGAGTTATCTGGGAAGCTGGGATTGGAGCCTAGGGACAAAGACCTTGACCTCAAGTTCCTTCTCTCTTTGTGGGGTGCGGCTGTTATCAATATGGGTGAACATTGGATATGGAGCAGGCCTGATCATTGTCACTCACTCCCTTTGACCTTGTTCAGGCCACTTAGCCACTTCTTATGCCTTAGTTTCCTTCTCAGTAATAAACAGAGGGTTGAGGACAGTTTTATGTCTTAATACCACATAATTTTATTTTAGCCCCTTATTATTTTATCTCCCTTACCCTTCTCAAAGGCGTCCTCCCTGGCGATCAGGTCCCCTTCTCTCGTTTCTAGCACCTCCCCCTTTTCTTGGAGATCAACCCAGCATCAGTCTGATAATCAGGTCTGCAGGCTGATGCTGTAACCTTCCCTTCCTGTTGGCACTTGGGGAGGCAATTTCTAGAGACCCATCCACCTGTCACACTGAGCTCCAATTTGCCTTGGTGTCTCCACCTCCTGCCGTGCACAGGGAGCCTGGCAGATGTGGGTGGGGTGAACAGGGGAGCTGGAGCAATTGTGCAGATAGAGCCCTGACTCAGAGGTCGCAGTATGGAGGGACAGGTGTCTTTCCCCTGCACTTGGCTGTGTCCTGCCTCCTCCTTGGTGCCCCACCTGTTGAGTCACAGGCCAGTGCACATCTGAGTCCTTACACCCACCTGGCTACTGATGCAGGCCCGGGCCCTGCGTCTGATGAGGTCACACATGTTGATCCTCCCAGAGAAGCAGCAGGGCCCAGCTGCCCTCACCCTCTGACAGGCCCATCAGCTCTTCCAAAGGCTGAGCTGCCTGTGGCCTAGGTTCTGAGTTCCAGAGAGGAGGTAAGTGGCCTGAGGCCCCCTGTAGGCTTCCCGGCAGCCTGGGTTCCTGGGGAGGAGGTGCATGGGGCGAGCCCCAGCTGGATGGTGCTTCATGGACCTGCATTTCCTCTAGGCACAGGCCCCTTTGTGAGCAGCAGACCGGCCTGGGGGCTGGCAGCGGGACACCCCAGTCTGCATGCTGAAGAAGATGGGTGAGGCCGTGGCCAGAGTTGCACGGAAGGTGAACGAAACGGTGGAGAGCGGCTCTGACACTCTGGGTGAGTGGGGACAGGGCTTTTCCAACTGACCTGTGGAGTTCAGTGTAGAGATGGTCTAGGAAGAGCTGAAGGGGTCAGTCTCAGGTGCGCCTTGTCAGGAGGGAGTCATGGATCTTTCCTTGTAGTGGTGGAACCGTGTTAGTCTGTTCATGCTAGGTCCCAGCATACGACACATTTCTTACCATGGGTCATGGCCAAAGAGGTTTGAAAAATGCTAGAAAATGGGTCTGGACTGTGGTTGTGGCTCAGCGGTAGAGCGCTTGCCTAGTACATTCGAGGCGCTGGGTTTGATCCTCAGTACCACATAAAAATAAATAAATAAAATAAAGGTATTGTTGCCAACTACAACTAAAAAAAAAAAAAAAAATAGTGCTAGAAAATGGAGCCTGAGGCTAGGTGCGGTAGCACACATCTGTAATCAATCCCAGGAACTCAGGAGGCTGAGGCAGGAGGATTGCAGGTTTGAGGCCAGCTTTAGCAAATTAGTGAGGCCCTCAGCAACTTAGACCTGTCTCAAAATAAAAAATAAAAAGGGCTGGGGATGTGGCTCAGTGGTAAAGTGCCCCTGGGTTCAATCCCCAGTACAAAAAAAAAAAAAAAAAAAAAAAGAAGAAGAAGAAAGAAAAAGAAAATGGAGAGTGTGTGCTTATCCTTGGACTGCAATGATTCTGAGTGTGTGTGCCCCTGGACCAGCCGAAGATACCGGGCCAGCGCTGGCTGAGTAGCCCTTGTGCATGGCCCTGTGCTGGGTGCCTCCGAGTGTTCTCTTGTTGAACTTCCCTGTGATGAATCATACCTGCCGGGTGTGGCCAGCCCCCCTCTGCAGATGAGGAGAAGATGCAGTTGCACAGGCAGAGTGGGCTCTTTTGAGATCGCTCAGCCGGGAGGCCCCTTTGCACTCCCTTTACACTGCTTGAACTGTGGTGTCTGTGCCTTTCTTTTTAACCCAGAGGCACTCTACCACTGAGCTACATCCCCAGCCCATTTTACATTTTATTTTTTAATTGTTTTTGCAGTCCTCCTGCTCAGTCTCTCAAATAGCTGGGATTACAGTTACACACCACCACGCCCGGCCTGCCGCAGGGGTCTTTCGCTTTGAACTGCTCTTAGCCTGGTAGCTGCTCAGGTACCCCAGGACAGACCATCCCGATTAATCAACAGATACTTATGACAAGGGTCAGCAGGGGATGCTGTGCATCTACCTAGGTGTGTGTACATGAATGATGTGTGTGTGTGTGTGTGTGTGTGTGTGTGTGTGTGTGAGAGAGAGAGAGAGAGAGAGAGAGAGAGATCGATCCTTGGAGTGTAAGCACCACTGCAGAGCCACAGCTGTACTCTGGGAACCCAGAGGACAGAGGACTAGGGCAGTCTTTTCTTGGGGATGATCGTGCAAATAGTCAGGTGGCTTTGAGTTAAGTCTTTGACATAAAGAAAGGAATTCCATAGGCAGGTGTGTGTGTGTGTATACTCGCGCGCGCGTCTGTCTATCTATGTTTTTCTGTCCATCTGGCAAAGGAGCATTTCTATACTGGTTACTGCCCGAGCAAAGACCCAGACCCTGGCATTTCTGTGAGCAGCCAGGTGTGTCTGAATGCAGCTCCCGAGGCAGGGGGTGATGGCTCAGGAAGTGGAAGGACACTTAGTCTTTTGGATGGGTTTGGTCAGGGCCTCTTCCAGGAAGCCCTCACCCTGACCCCGTTCACCCCTGCTGGCTTCCTGCTCTCTAGCACCCAGCCAGCATCCCTAGAGGTCAGGGACCCTGTGATCTTTTGCTCCTGTCTCCCTGCCCCAGCTGGAGCCCAGCACAGGGTCAGGTGCTGTGTTGGCATAGGGAGGTACTGGCTGAGCTGAGCCGAGGAGGGCGAGGCGTCTCCTCTACCAGCAGACTGACTTGACGATGACTGCCGGCTCTGGAGGGAGCTCTGGGGAGCCGCATGGTGGGGAGCCATTGGCTGTGGGCCCTGAGTCAAGGAGTCCTGGATTCTGCACTACTCTCTGACATGGTTGTGCTTGGCCCAGTATTTGAGGCTGACCACCACTGATACTGTAGCTGACAGCCAGACTTTGGCTCTTGGGGGCCTGGAGGTGAATCCCCACTCTGTCACCTACTAGCTTAGTACCTTTGCAGATTGTTTAACCCGTCTGAGCCTCAGTTTCTTCATCTGTAAAATGAGCTTGGTAATAGTGTCTACCTCATCAGGGTGGTTAGGAGCAATTATAATGCCTGTAAGGTGCTTGGTATGTAGGCAGCTCAGTAGATGGCAGCGATTATTTTTAATTTTTTCTCATCCCTGAAAGCTAGAGGTGGGGCCTAAATCCTGCATGACACAAACACTACCTCCAGGTGTCAGCCAACCAGGTCTCTCTCTGCTGGGCCAGTTTCTATTGGTGACTTAAGTATAAATTGATAAATCTCTGGGTCGAATCACCTATACCTATGTTAAAATGTCACAGGTTAGAGGGACACATGAAGCTCTATCTCATTCAGATGTGGCAAGGGTACAGGGGCTGCAGGGCGGGGGGGGGGGGAGGCTTCCTGGGGACAGCTATGAGGACACAGGTATCCCAGGCAGTGGGAGGGAGGGAGAGGCCCCTGCCGAGGTGTCACTGCTGCATGGGGCAGGGGATGAGGGATGGTTCCCAGTAAGTAGACAGTTTGGCTTTGCTAGGGAGTTTGGGCTTCAGCTTCTGTGGACCAGAGATTGTGAACTCAGATGTCCCCATGGGCCCCTTGGGAGTTTCTGTGAACTGGCAAGTTGGCAGCTGCCTTGGGTGAGGTGTGGGGGGCGCTTAGGGGAGGGAATGCCACAGCACCTCCTCTGTACCGTCCAGGGTCCATGCCCACCAAGGAACTCAAGCCAGGCCTCTGGCTCCCTGCCAGGCCACTAACTGAACGGCACCAGAGCCAGGCCTTTGCCCTACCACGCAGCCCTCAGTGGGTGTGGAAGTTCAGTGAGTGTGGCAAAGCCCTTACCAACCTGGGCGAGCCATGAGCCATGGTGGCCCTGGCTGAAGGTGGAGACGCCCAGGCGGTGGGGACCAGGCCTTTAAATGTAGGATTGGACAGTAGGGGGGCCTTTTTACCTCTGTAGTGGTCAGAGAAGAAGCAAAATATCAGCACAGGCCACTGTGGGTGCCTAAAGTCCTGACCCTTGGGAAGGGGGGCTGGCCAGGCTCATGCAGCCTGGGAGGTCTGGGATCTAAGCAGTCAGTGGGTATTAAGCACCTGCTGTGTGCAAGGTGCTGGAGAGCTCACGGGATGTGTACAGTAGTGCTCTGGGCCTGATCCCAGCCCACCACCCATGAGATAGAGAGCAGCGATGCATAGCCTCCAAGCTCGGCCATCAGATGGAGCCCAGGTTATAATTCAGAGGAGGAGTGCGGCTGGGAGTTCATATAGCCAGGAAGGTTTTCTGGAGGAGGTGGAAATGGAACTGGGTGACTCAGTATGGTTCCTGTGTGAACCAGCAAACAGTCTAAGCAGCCTCAGCATCCCGCTCCAGACGATGGCTTAGATCAATTTTGTCACAGCTGTACAGTGTCAGTTGTGTAGCCATTAACAACGGTGCGTAACCTTCCAACGTATGCTTAAATAAGGACCAGCACATTCTTATATATGATGTGCTTGGGAAAAAAAAACAACAACAAGGATCCCAAACTGTGTATATGATAATATACCAAATATATTAAACATGTGTATTTGTGTAGAAGAGAAAATGAAAGGAAACAAAACAAGATACAAATGAAAATTAGAAAACGATAGTTTGTATTTTATAAATGTTCTGTGATAATGCATTTTTTTAAATTAATTTTTGAAACAAGATCTTGCTCTGTTGCCAAGCTAGGCTTGAATTTGAAATCCTTCTGCCTCAGCTCCTGAGTGACTGGAATTACAGATGGGCACCATGGTGCCCAGTTCCTCGTATTTCTCTTAAAACTAGAGGAGAATAGAGTTTTAAGAAGGACCACCTGGTACTATGGAAAAAACACAAGTCAGGGGTGCTCATATTTTTTTTTTTTTTTTTTGGACCAGGGATTGAACACACGGGCACTCAACCACTGAGCCACCCCCCAGCCCTATTTTATATTTATTGTGAGACAGGGGAGGATTGGACAAGGTAGTTGCTTAGGGTCTTGCTAAGTTGCTGAGGCTGGCTTTGAACTTGCCATCCTCCTGCCTCTGCTTTTGGAGCCGCTGGCATTACAGGTAAGCGCCACCACCCCTGACTTGGGGTGACTTTAAAGAGGGATCATTACAGCAGAAAAGGAGGACGTGGAAAGGCCTAGGAACTGGACCAGGAGGCATGGCTGCCTTGCATGGAGGCATTGCCGTGGGCCGGGAAGAGAGGAACCAAGCTCACTTGGGCCGCGGTGTTGGATGGCACCTTTGGTACCTTTTAATCCTTTCAAGAGTCTTGTGTTTTCTGACTCTGAGGATTCCTGTCTGTTCATTTATAGAGAACTCCTGGTTACTGGCTGTTGGTGTGTTGCTCTTACCCATCCCTTGAGTCTCTTTTGTCAGGAATCCCTGCAGGCCCTCCTCTGTATCTCCTTTTTTTTTGAGGTACAGGGCTTGAACTCAGGGACACTTGACCACGGAGCCACATTCCCCAGCCCTTTTCTTTTCCTTTTTGATTTTTTTTTTTAGTTATAGATGGACACAATATCTTCATTTATTTATTTTTATGTGGTGCTGAGGGTTGAACTCAGTGCCTCACATGTGCCAGGCAGACGCTGTACCACTAGCTACAGCCCCAGCCCCAATTCCCCAGCCCTATTTTGTGTTTTATTTTTAGAAACAGGGTCTCACTGAGTTGCTTAGGGCCTCACTGAGTTGCTGAGGCTGGCTTTGAACTTGCCATCCTCCTGCCTCAGCCTCCTGAGCTGTGGGATTCCAGGCATGTGCCGAGGCACCCGGCCTCCTTCTGTATCTTCTTGCTTTCTTTGGGCCACAGCTGAGGGATTTCTTCAGTCTGCCCTCCATTTCACTCTTTGCTTCTTTGTGTTTAACCCACTGAGCCTTCCATTACATTTAAAATTTTTAATTCCATGTTTTCAAAAGTTCTATTTGGTTCTCTTAATAATCTGATTGAATATGCTCTGGATTCTCTTCAGATCCAATGAATTTTATGCCTCTTAGTAAAAAGGAATTTGATTTAAAGGAATAATATCATTTCTTTATTAAGTGTTCAACTCTTATTTCTCTAACTATGACTTCTTTGTACTTATCTTTTGGAACTTTACTTCTTCTGTAAAAGGGTGTTCTTAAGGTGCAGGTCTGCTGTCCCGCCGACTCTTGTCACAGTGGGTTGTTCTGGGTGAACCTTAGGTAGTTTTGGGCCCTGGGCTCATGTCTTTATTTATTTATTTTTATTTTTTTTAGTCATACATGACAGCAGAATGAATTTTGACATAAAATACATACATGGAATGTACATACATCAATCATATTGTCTATTCTATTCTGCTGCCCTTCCTATCCTCCCTACTCCTTCCCTCCTCTCCCATCCTTTCTCTCTATCCAATCTAATGTGACATACTTTTTTTTTCTTTTTCTCATTACAACATCATATACGTATTCTGTATAACAGTGAGCTTCTCCTTCCATCTTCCGTGTAACTGCCCTTCTCCCTCTTTTTCCCTCCCACCTCTCTTCCCTATTTAGTGGTAGTCTTCTTCTCTTGCTCTTCCTCCCTATCCCATTTTGAGTCACCCCCCTTATATCAGAGAAGACATTTGGCATTTGTTTTTTAGGGATTGGCTGACTTCACTTAGCATAATCTGCTCTAATGCCATCCATTTACCTGCAAATGCCATGATCTTGTTATTTTTTTAGTGCTGAGTAATATTCCATTGTGTATAAATGCCACATTTTTTAATCCATTCATCCACTGAAGGGCATCTAGGTTGGTTCCACATTCTAGCTATCGTTAATGTGAATTGTGAGGCTATAAACATTGATGTGGCTGTGTCCCTGTAGTATGCTCTTTTTAGGTCTTTTGGGTATAGTCCGAGAAGGGGAATAGCTGGGTCAAATGGTGGTTCCATTCCCAGCTTTCCAAGGAATCTCCATACTGCTTTCCAAATTGGCTACACCAATTTGCAGTCCCACCAGCAATGTATGAGTGTACATTTTTCCCCACATCCTCTCCAGCACTTATTGTTGTTTGACTTCATAATGGCTGCCATTATTATTGGAGTGAGATGGTATCTTAGAGTAGTTTTAATTTGCATTTCTCTGATTGCTAGAGATGGGCACTGGGCTCAGGTCTTGCGGTGCCTCTTCTGTGTAGTCCTAGGTTGAAGGGCTGTCCTCGAGGAGCTGTGTTTGTGACTGTGCGAGTGACAGCCTAGGAGCCTATCTTCTCTTGACTTCTTAGCCCTCGGGGTTTCTGGGCCTTAGGGGTAGTGACTCCTCAAACCTTAAGGATAGGCCTGTGATTTCAAAATATTTGGGGGAGGTGTTTTGTTCAATTCAGTGCCCAGGCCAAGACAGGACAGCTCTCCAATAGTCAAAAAGGAGATTTCCCCTGGTTTATTCTTTTTCTGAGAAGGTGGTCCTTCAAACCCCAGCTTTTCGCAGGGGTCTTGGCTCCCCACCTCAAGCCAGGCTCAAAATGACATTTCTGGGCCCCTTTGGGCTTTGAAACCTAGGCCCCTGGGTGACCCAGACTGACCTACCAGTCCAGGGCCTTGGAGCACCTGCACCCGCCCACCCTCTGCCTCCCAGACTCCTCTGCGGGGCCTTAGGAAATTCCAGGCATCATTGTAAACACCTTTCCAGTTTTGACTTTTTTCAAGTCAAAAAAACCCAGAGGCTAATATCTACTGTTGTGCCTGATGTCAACAGAGTTGTTAGGATGACCCAGGTGGTGATGAGGCAGTGGGGACACCCCCTGGGCCGCTTCCCCAGGACAGATGTCCCTTGGTCAGTTCCTCCACTCCTGCAGGGTCTTCCAGAGGGCAGGTCCTGGGCACGTGGCCTGAGGACTGAATCAGTTCTGGTTAAAAATGCCTATTCATGAGCTCTGCTCCAGAGCTTTGAGATAGAATCTCTGTGGGTAGGAAGGGGGTGGTCTGCCATTTAACCAGCCTCCCAGGTAACTCTCCTGGGCCTTGAGTGCCCCCCTGTCCACAGGTTCTGTATCCTTGGAGTCAATCAACTAAGGATAGAAACTGCTTAGAAAAAAACTGGGCCTGTTCTGAACACGTACAGACTTTGTTCTTGTTATTATTTTCTAAACAAGGCAGTGTGACCATTTATGTAGCATTTATATCATTTAGGTACCGAAAGCAATCTAGAGATTACAGTCTACAGGAGGGGATGTGGGGTTATATGCAACTGCCATGCCATTTTAATTGAGAGACTTGAGCCCCTTTCCCATACTGGGGATGGAACCCAGAGTCACTTTACCATCAAGCTACATCTCCAACCCCTTTTATTTTGTTTTGAGTCAGGGTCTCACTAAGTTGCCCAGGCTAGCCTTGGGTGACTGGGATTATGGGCCATGCCTTCACACCTGGCTTAGAGGGTCCTTTTGGTCTGAGTAGTATTATGCTGCATAGATTACCATCTTCTCTTTATTCATTCATCTGTTGGAGGACATTTGGATCATTTCCAGTTTTTTCCATCATAAGTTAAAGCCTGTAAATGTTCACATACAGGTGAAGGCAGGTTTCATTTCTCTTGGGCCCAGGGGGGTAGGATTGCTAGATTGCCTGTGTGAGAGTGTGTTTGGCTATTAGAACCAGCCCCACTCACAGCCAGAGTTCCAATTCCTTCTTGTCCTCTTCAACACTGTTGGTTTTTTTTTTTTTTTTTTTGTACTGAGAATTGAACCCAGGGGCGCTTTACCACTGAGCAACACTCCCAGCTCTTTTTAATTTTTATTTAGAGACAGGGAATTGCTGAGTTGCTGAGGCTGGTCTTGAACTTGCCATCCTCCTGCCTCAGCCTCCTGAGCCGCCAGGATTACAGGCGTGTGTCACCAACACCCAGCTCTCTTCAACACTCTGTGTGGTTTTTAATTTTATATATTCTTTTAGTTGCATAATGGCATCTCCTTGTGACTTTAATTTACGGTTCTTTGATGAAAAATGATGTTGAACGTCTTTTCATGTGCCTCCTGGCCATCTAGCTGTCTTTGATAAAATGTCTATTCTAATCTTTTGGCCATTTCAAAGAATGGGTTTTCTCATTAAGTTGCAAAGTTCTTTATATATTCTAGAGGCAAATTCATTATCAGGTACGTGTTTTGATAGTACAGTTTCCAGCCTCTGCCTTGTCTTTTGTTCTCTTAACAGTGTCTTTTGAAAAGCAGATATTTTTAATTTGGTGGTAAAGTCCAATTTATCATTTTTTTTTCTTTTTTGGGAGGGGGATACCAGGGATTGAATTCAAGGGCACTTGACCACTGATCCACATTCCCAGCCCTATTTTATATTTTATTTAGAGATAGGGTCTCACTGAGTTGCTTAGGGCCTTGCTAAGTTTCTGCGGCTGGCTTTGAACTTTCGATCCTCCTGTCTCAGCCTCCCAAGATGCTGGGATTATAGGCATGGGCCACTGCACCTGGCCCTCATTTTTTTCTTTTAAATACATTTATTTAAACATTTTTTTCATGTATTATTTTTTAGTTGTAGGTGGACACAATACCTTTATTTTATGTTTATGCGGTGCTGAGAATCGAACCCAGTGCCTCATGCATGCCAAGTGAGCACTCTACCACTGAGCCCCAGCCCCAGCACTTAAGTACATTTTAAATACATTTCTTTTAATTTTTTTTTCTTTTTAATAATACAGCACTTCTGTTGTTATAACCAGGGAATCTTTGGCTAGCTCAAGGTCACAGAGATTTCTTCCTATCAGATCATCTGGGTATTTGGCTATTGGGTAAACATTTTTTTAAAAATTTCATTTTTAATTTTTAAGTTGTAGATTAACACAATACCTTTATTTTATTTATTTATGTGGTGCTGAGGGTCAAACCCAGTCCCTCTCATGTGCTAGGCAAGCGCTCTACCACTGAGCTGCAGCCCCGGCCCTAGGGTGATTGTATGGATCATGTGTCCTTCTCTAGAGCTCTGGAAGGTACATTCTCTGAGGGAGTGCCTGGAGATGTACATTTGATGAACATTGCATGAGTTTTCCCGACCTTGAATTTTGAGAATTCCTGGCTTACTATTTACAGTTTGGAGATTTCTGGGCAGGGCTCTGGGTGTGTGTGAGTGTATGTGAGAGAGAATATGAATATGACATGTTCCTGAGAATCAGCAGCTAGTCTGGGAGCCATGAAATCCCTGAGTAGGGAGACCAGGGCTAGTGAGGGGTAAGGTGATGTGTGGTTGTATCCCCCTCCACACCTGCCTTTGCTCTCTCCCAGGCTCACCTGCACTTCAGCCAAAGTGCTGTTGTCCTAGACCCGCCAGCAGGTGGCACCCTTTCACCAGCCCAGCAGGCGACGGGAACCTGAGCCCTGACCAGGTTGTTGGTGGGGGAGTGCCAGGTCCTCACAAGGGCATCCCCTCCTGCCAGCTCACTTCCTATATTTACACTTCAAGATGACCCTGCAGGGATGTGATCTTACAACCTGCTTTTTGGAACAAGGGTACTCAGAAAGAGAACATTCAGGAAACAGTTTAATACCCGATAACTGGATCATAACTGCCTTCTTAATTAAAAAATCCACTTCTTGCTGGGCACCATGGTGCACACGTGTTATCCCAGCAGCTCAGGAGGCTGAGGTAGGAGGATTGTGAGTTCAAAGCCAGCCTCAGCAACACAGTGAGACCTTAAGCAACTCAGTGAGAACCCGTCTCTAGATAAAAATACAAAATACGGCTGGTGATGTGGCTCAGTGGTAAAGTGCCCCTGGGTTCAATCCTTGGTACCCCCCAAAATAAATAAATAAACAAAAAACCTTAATCAAACACACATTGAGTACCTGCTGTATTTGCTCTGCCCAGGGCACCTGCTTGTAGAGTGTCCAGTCTGGAGGGGGAAGCAGACTACTCTGTCTGTCTGTCTCTCTCTCACACATACACTGAGGAGGGCGAGTAGCCAGGGCTACAGCAGGAGCAGTTTGTCTGCCTTGTTGAGTGGTGGCCTTGGCCTTGGTCGAGGCTTGTTGGCCTGCAGTTCTAGGGCAAAGGAAGGAAGCTGTCACCTATGGGGGTGGAGGGTGTGGACCTGGGGAGTCCTCAAGGTCGACCAGGTGGAGTAGGCCGCTTAGCCACCTGAATGTCCCTTACCTGTAGGTGTTTTGTGGGCACAGGGGAGGGATGGGCTCCCAGGCAGCCCCCAGATATGGGGCTCCTCTCTCTGCTCCCCATTAGGGCTGAATTCTTGGCTCTGCCATCTTGCTCCCTGCCTCTCCTGGGGCTGTAGGCTGCGAGTTGGCCAGGCAGGGAAGGGGGATGGAGGTATCCACTGCAGAGCCCCCTGCTGCTTTCCCAAGGGGAGAGCCCTCTCCCAGCCCTGCTCCATGTGGTACGATGTCAGGGGTCACCAGAAACCTTCTTCCTAAAATGCCATCTTTAGACACGGTCTCTGGATTGAGGGTCCTGGGAGGCCAAGAATGACCCTCTACGTCATCTCCCCTGTGAGGGCTTTTCTGTCTTGAGGGCTCAGTATTTATTTGAAAGGCAGGCTTTGAGTCTCTGGGTGGGCCTTTCTGTGTCCTGACACTATTGAGCCTTGGGCTGGATTGCTGGTGGTGGGGGCTGTCCTGTGTGGGGGGTTCAGCAACCTCCCCAGCCACTGCCCCCCACTGCTGGTTGTCTTTGTCCGTCTGTCCAGGCTGCCTAACACAGCACCATGGATTGAGCAGCTTATGCACAACAGAAATGTATTTCCTGTGGTTCTGGAGGCTGGGAAGTCCGAGACCGTGGTGCCAGCAGATTTGGTGTCTTGGAGAGGTTCCAGCTGTCTTCTTGCAGGGTAATCTCACAGTGCAATGGGGGAGGGACCTCTCTGGGGTCTGTCTTCTGAGGCTGCTAGTTGTGTGTGCGAGGGTCCCTTCACAACCTACTCATGTCCCCAAGGCCCACCTCCAAAGGCCATCCTTTTATGAATTAGGTTCCAACCAATGAATTTGGGGGGAGCACCATTCGGTCTATAGCTCTAGTAGTACCCCCTCCCCTAGTTGTGACTACCAGAGTTGTCTCCAGACAGTACTAAATGTCCCCAGGGGGCAAAATGGCCCTGACTGAGACCCCTCTCTAGGAGGCCACCCTGTAAGCTGTTAGCATGGGCCTGGTGCTGGCAACTCTGCAGGGCAGGCTTCTCGCCACATGGAGTTTGGTGAGCTGCAGGAAGAAAGCTGCTGTCTCGTAGGAAGGGCTTCCACCTAGAGGTTAGGAGTTGGGGTCCCAGACCGTGGGCTGACTCCCAGCTGATGGGCCAGGTTCCCTACTGTAAAGCATGGGACCCAGCCCTGGCTGGCTGCAGCTGTCTCTGTGTTAACCCTCGATGGCTTCCCCTTACAGAGTAAAGCCCAAACTTGTACCACAGAGCCTCAGGCCCATTGGGCGGGGTGGCGCAGGCCTGTAATCCCAGCGGCTCAGGAGGCTGAGGCAGGAGGACTATAGGTTCAAAGCCAGCCTCAGCAACTTAGTGAAACTGTAAGCACCCTAGCGAGACTCTGTCTCAAAATATAAACTTAAAAAGGGCTGGGGATGTGGGCTGGGGTTGTGGCTCAGTGTGGCAGAGTGCTTGCCTTGCACATGTGATGCACTGGGTTCGATCCTCAGCACCACATAAAACAAACAAAATAAAGATATTGTGTCCATGTATGACTAAAAAATATTAAAAAAAAAAAAAGGTCTGGGGATGTGGTTCGGTGGTTAAGCACCCCTGGGTTCAATCCCCAGTACCAAAAAAAGCCTCAGGCCTTTGCGATGCTGCTCCCTTTGTGGAGGCCTTCCCTCCCTGGGCCCCCTGTGGCTGAGCCCTTCTCAAGTTCTGAGGCCCAGCCTGAATGCTTGTTTTTTGGCCAGGTCTCCCAGACCTTCCCCTCTAAGTGTGCTTCATCCAATCATGTTTCTTTATAAAGCTATAAAAATTTATGTACTTACAGGAAAGTCCATAAAACAATAGAGCAGTTCATTGTTCAATAGAACAATGCAGCACTCAGCACCACCACCACCCAGGTGTAGACATAGACCATGAGCAGAAGCTCCTCCCACCCCCAGAGGTCGCCAGTGTCCTGTGTGATGAACCTTCCCCTGTCTTTGCTTTAGTTTTACCATGTGTGTCTGTGCCTCTGTATAGTTGAGTTTGCCTTGTTTTTATGCTCCATGCGCATGGATTTGTAAGGCATATAGCTTTGTCTGTTTACCGCTCAGCCTTGTGATTTTGAGAAGCCTCCATGGGGTACTTGTAGCCGTAGTCTGTTCTTTTGTTCACAGTTGTGTAATATTCTACAGTGTGCACAAACCCCAGTAATTCAACCCATGCCACTGTTTGTGGACGCGCCATGCTGCTGTGACTGTTCCTCGCGCATCCCTGGAACACGTGTGCAGTGTGCACCCAGGCTCTGGGTGGTGAGTGCCCCTAGGGAAGGCATCATTCAGGCTTGCCTGGGCTCTGGCTACTTGGGTGGCACGGGGGGACAGGGAGAGCTGGTGCGGTCGATGCCCAGTGGGTCTGCAGAGAGTGGCCTGCGGGTTCTGTCCGTGGCTGCAGAGGCAGTCAGTAAACTCTTGGGGGGACCAGGGGGTGTGAGCCTGACAGGATGAGCCAATGCAGAGAAAGGGACGTAGGGGACACCTGGTGTGGGTGTAGGCGTTATTCAGAAGCAAAGAGCCAGCTTGGAAAGGAAAATCAGTCGAGCTTTCAGGGAGTCGGACAGCTTCACTGACAGAGATCGGCCCCGTGTGGCAGCCGGTGAGGCAGAGGGGCAGGGCCTGGCCTGGGATGTGCGATTAGTGCCAGCTCTCCCCTGGGCACCTGGGGCGCTCCGACTGCTTCTGGACTGGACGCCAGAGCAGCTGGTGCCAAGTGCCGTGTCCCCGTGTTGGGGGTACAGAGCACACTGTTCAGGAGCGAGGAGAGGGCCGGGTGGGGCTTCTGGCAAACCCTGCCCCCCAGGCCTGGGTCGAGTCTTACCTCCTTGTTCCCTGGTCACTGTAGGACTCAGTGGGAGCCTGTCTGGACCCTGTAGCCTCAGGGACAGGAGGAGCCATGGCGGGAAGGGGATCAGCTTGATGACAGCCTGTGGCTCCTGGGAGGGAGGAAGAGCAGATGTATCCAGGGATATGGAGAGAGGGTGGCTCGGCGGTGGAGCACCCGGGTTCCGTCCCAGCCAACTCAAAAGCACAAAGCAGGAGTGGGGTGAGTGGCTGAGCCCCAGCACGGCTGGCCTGTTCCTTGGGTGTCTGTCTCCTGCCAGGCCGCTGGTGCAGGTGACCTGTGGTGCCCTTACTGACTGGGTGAAGGAATTCCTGGTCCCATGGGCCCGACCCTCTGTTCTCCCTGCCTCACTCTTCTGTCTGCGGAAATTGGCCCAGGTGCCAGAACCGGCCTGACCTGAGCCGTCTCCCGGGGAGCCCCACGGATGGTGACAGTCTCTTCACAGTGAGGAGGTTGAGACCCAGAGGGTGCAGTGATACTTTGGAACCTGGAGACAGGTCACTGGATGGTTGGACAGTCGCTTTGGTTGTGTGACACTTGCAGAACGGAGTGTGAGCTGGGGAGGACTGAGTCCTGCCCTCGCTGTCTTGAACGGTGTGCACACGCGACATCAGTTAAGCAGCCACACTGACGGGCTTGCACGGAAAAGGTGACATTGGTGTCAAACCTTAAAGGAAGAATTGGGGGGTAGCCTGGCAGCAGGGGACAGGAGTGGGGGCAGTCTAGGTGAAGGGTCTGTGTGGGCAGAGGCTGGGCGGCCTTGAGTGGAAGGCTTCTGTGGGGAGGGGCAGGGCTGTGACACAGGAGGGTAAAGGTGGGCCCGCAGTGTCACCCCGACTACCACAGGGCCAGACCCTCAGTTGCTGGTTTGTGATGTTGCTGGTTGGTGTAGTGCACAAGGTTTGGGATCTAAAGAGGGTCTGGCTGGGCACAGTGGCACACGCCTGTAATCCCAGTGGCTCTGGAGGCTGAGGCAGGAGGACCTAGAGTTCAAAGTCAACTTTGAACTCAGCAACTTAGTGAGACCCCAAGCAGCTCAGTGAGACCCTGTCTCTAAATAAAATATAAAAAGCGGGGGTGCTGTGGCTGTGGCTCAGTGGTAGCACACTTGCCTGGCATGTGTGTAGGCACTGAGTTTGATTCTCAGCACTCCATATAAATAAATAAAATAAAGGTCTATCAGCAACTATTAAAAAAATATAAAAAGGTCTGGGAATGTGGCTCCGTGGTTGAGTGCCCCTGGGTTCAATCTCCAGTTCCAAAAGCAAAGTAAAACAAAACAAAGAGGATCTGAGGACTGAAAACTCACAGAGTTTAAATGACCTCTGAGTAACACTATGAGCTCACATTTATTTAATACCCCCCGGGGGCCAGGCTGTCCCGATGCTCACTGTGCATCTCCTCCATCCCCACAGCAGCCTTGCGATTTAATCATCCACCAGCTGTAAAATGGTCCTTCCCATTTTACAGATGAGGAAACCGAAGCACAGAAGGTCTAAGCGAGTTCCCCAAGGCCACATCTACCAAGTACCGGCGGGGAGGGGGTTAAACTGAGGCTCTCAAGGGCAACGGAGGCCACTGTTTTGCTGGCTGGGAGCCAGGTGACGTGGCTGGTTTGTGACTAGCAAACCCATGTTGTAGGGAAATATGTGTCTTCAAGCCTGGAGTCACACACACCGTCTGAGTTCAGGAAGTTAAATGAGTGCGTGAGCCACCTCTGCTGTCCCTGATCTGGGTGGTGGTGGGAGTCTCTGGTGGTTTCTGAGGACAGTGACGGAATCGGGGCGGATTTAGGAAGGTCACTGCAGGACATGACACAGACATGAAGCAGCTTCGGGGAATCCAGGGAACAAATGATCTGGTGCCTTGGTGGGGTGGGGCTGTGGGTGGAGACCCAGGACAGTGGCTGCCAGTGGCCGGGGGCAGCTGGGTGGCTGTCTGCTCATGCAGTCTGAAACCTGGTCATGTTTCACCGGAATAGAGACCTCTGGGCCATCTCGGGTGGATAGGTGCATTCCAATGAGCTGGGGCCCCCAAGGGACACCAGTGAAGCACATAGCAGGGGACTGGACAGATGGCACCGTCTGCTGGAGCCGGAGATTCTGCAGAAGAGCCCCTGCCCACAGTGGCCTGCCCCAGGTGTCTCTGGCACTTGGAGCAGCATGTTTGAGGGGGGAAGCACAACAATATTGTTTGAAATTGCATGGGTAATTATGCATCTTGAAAAAGTGTGTGTTGGCAGAATAAAAATGCACGACCACAGGGAGACCGCCAAGTAGATAATTCTGTCGCATTAAAAGCTTGCATTGCTCAAGTGTGAAGGTTCTCGCCTTGGGGAGGTGATTTAACAAGGCCAAGGAGTTTATTAAAACCAAAATACTGACAGAATTGTAAACATGGCTCTGATGAGGTGGCGGGGGACAGAAGTGCATGCTGGGGGCGGACTAGCAAAGCCAGTCATTCTGGCATCGGGCCCCCAGCAAACCGTGAGCTGCGGGTGTGGTCACACATACACAATGAGCAATCTGTCATCTGCTGCAGAGGTTAGGGGATTGCGATTGCTTCTCAGGGACAGGTGCAGCCCAGGATCAGTAGCCTCCTGATGAGGGGGAAGTTAAGATCCTTTTAATTGGCAGCTGCTTGGTCTTGAATGACTGCGTTTTGCTAAGATGCAGATGCGCATTTTGTCATGTTCCGATTCATCCCCAAGGTCCCTTGTTTTGTCAAGTTGTTTCAGGCAAACATTCATTCACTGAGGGCCACCGCTGTGCCTGTCTGCACTGCCCTGCCACCAGGATGAGGACAGGATGGGCGAGTGAGTGAGCTGGGAGGGAGGGAGCTAACTAGGGCGCGGGCAGGTGTCCGATTAGGCTGTGGTGCTTGCTGTTACTTCGTCTGAATCATCCTCTCCTCGCATCTTGCCATGCCCTGCGCTAAATGTCGCTCCCTCTCCAAAAGCCCTCCCTGGCCTCCCTGGTAAGGTTTGTCCCTTCTCCACCCCTGTGACCTGTTGTCCCATGATACCATTTGGTTTCCCGGGGGCAGTGGTCACCGCACAGCCTTCTCCCAGGTACCCGTCCCTGTTCACTGCTCTTCTTCGTTGCTGGGCGTGCGCTCCTGGTGGGCCGGGCTCTGACTTGCTCACCGTCCTTCCTTGGACAGTGCCTATATTCGTCAGGCGAAAGATTCTACCTGATTTTCCCAGCAGCCCTGGAGAGGTGGGATTTTGGCATCATTCAGAGAAGGGGAGCTTGAGCCTCTGTGATCTGCAGGGGTTTGCTTAAACTCTCACAGCTGACAAATCTTGTGCTGGAATTTGAACTTGAGTTTCACGCTCTCTTAAATATGCAATCCATCTCAGTGGGACCCAACTTCTGCCCTTGAAGAGTTCTCTGTCCTGCCAGGAAAAGCAAGACAAATGCATTCATAACTGTCATGTTCATTCGGTGGAGGAAAAAAACAAAACAAAGCAAAAACCCTCACATAAGCAACAACAGGACAGGGCCCTCACAGAGCCAGCGAAAATGCCACTATAGAGGTTCAGTTACCTTCACCAGGCATTTCACAGATAGGGAGTGTGAGGCCCTGACAGTGACCTGTCCAGTGACTTGATGAATGAAGGGTAACAGCAGATTAGAATCTGGATTCCTCAAGAGGAAAGCAAGCTCCACCTTTTTACTTGCTGTGTGGCTTTGAGCAAACTCTTAACCTCTCTGAGCCTTAATTTCCTTATCTGCAGAAGGGGATTGATTATAACTCTCTTCCTTAGAAGTGGTTGCCAGGACTACATAAAGTGACAGTGTTGCCTGCTTTTATTCTTAAAGATGACCTCAGGGCCACTCCAAGGTCTGGGTTGACCACATGGCCTCTACTTGGGCCAGCTGAGGTCCCTTCAGAGCTGTTGGTGGCCATGCTGTTGACATGAGGGTGGCTGCTCTTTTGATTCCCTTTTGTGTTTGCCGTGAGTCGTTGATTAAATCAAAGTAATCTAATGTCAAATTGGTGCATCGTTTGATTTTGCACTGTGCGTGGAATTAACTTTTGTTTTAAATTAAATGTTGGGTGGTTTTGTCTTCAAATTGTCATCTGGCTTGCCAGGAAGGACAGGATATTTTTGGAAAGTTCCGGATCCCATGCTCACACCTGTGGTTGTCCCCTTGTCCTGAGATGGCAAGACTAAGTGTCCTGCCAGGTGGCCTTGTCCCCAGGGCAGGACGGGCCCAAGACACCTCTGCCGTGAATTCCCAAGCCGAGGCCGGATCTTCGCGCCTTGCAGTGGTGTTTCCTGTGGACTGTCTGCGGGCACCTTGCCAAGCACCGTGCAGACGTTTCATTTCATGCTCACAACAACCTTGTCGGTGGGATCATCTTGTCCTCGTTTTTGTTTTAGCCCCGCTCGTGTAACATAAAACTCCCATTTTAAAGTCTGTTTTAGAATATTCACAAGATTGCTGAGCATCACCACTGTCTCCTTCTGACCTGTTTCCGTGCCCCCTAAGGAAACCCTTTCCCCGTTGGCCGTCGTTCCCCATCCCCCTCGGCCCTGGCCACCCTTCCTGTCTCCTCTCCTCTCCTGGACGTTTCATGGAAATGGAATCAGCCGGTATTGGACCTTTTGTGACCTGCTTCTCTCACTTGATCGTGTTTTGATTTTGTCACCTGTGTGAGGATGGCATTCCTGTTCTGGGGAAGCGGTATGCCACTGAAGGTGTTAGGGTTTGGATAGATGTCCCCCACGAAGGTTCCTGCATTGGGCAAGAGAAAAGAACCGGGTTTCAGCCTGGCGTGGTGGTGCCTGTCATCCTGGTGGCTTGGGAGGCTGAGGCAGGAGGATCGCAAGTTCAAAGCCAGCCTCAGTAATTTAGCAAGGCCCTAAGCCAATGGGTGAGATCCTGTCTGTAAATCAAGTATATAAAAGAGCTGGGGACGTGGCTCCGCGGCTAAGCGCCCCTGGGTTCACTCCCTGTACGGCGCCTGAATCTGCACCTTAGCAGGAAACCCACGAAACGGTTCCAGAGGTGCCGACAGAGGGTGGCGTTCACCCCGGCTGCACATCAGAGTCACCTGGGGGAGCTTTGAAAACCCGTGATTCCCAAGATCCAGACCCTGCTAATTGAGTCCCCCGCTGTGGGAGGGACACTGTGACATCAGGATCTAGCTGCCGCAGTTCTTCCAGTGCCTGGCCGTGTCACAATGGCAGCCGCCGGGATCTTGAGACGGTGGGCTACAGCCCGGCCTGTGATGGAGCTGTGGGCCGAGGGCCATGGGTGACAAAGCCAGGACCCCGACAGTCCTCACCAGCTCTTTCAAATCTCAGTCCGTCCTTGGCTCAGCTCCGCAGTGGGGTGCCAGTGCTCATAGGACCCCACCCTGAAGCATGAGGACCGGTCTGCTCGTTGGAAACGCACGAGCCCTTGTTCTTTTGCCAAGCAGCAAACCATCCCAGGAGAGTTACATACCCCAGGGAGCCGGGTAGACAGTGGTTAGGGGCACACCCTGAGGCCCAGCTCTGCCTCACACTAGCCAAGGCCAGCCGCTCTGTGTCTGTGTCACTATAGAAAACAGGAATGGTGACGATCCATCTCCTGGGGTGATAAGGAGTCGATGAGTTAATGCAGATGGCGCTGAGTGCACGGACTTGCAGACAGGAAGCCCCTTGGAACATTCTTTATTATTTCATGACTGGGTGACCTTGGATAAGTCAGGTGACGTTAAGCAAGTTGTGTCATTTTTCTGTAACTCAGTTTCATTGTCTGTTAAATAGGGACGAGCCTGGTGGTGATCTCATAGAGAGATTTCAGGGAGTCAAGGAAATAAGAAGTCCAAAGCAGTGTGGTTTCCGGCCCCTGGCCCCCAGCTGGCATCCGTGGGCAGGGGCTGCAGTTAATGTTGAGCTGAAGTGGGCGCAGGAGGAGCATCTGCTGGCCGAGCTGGGCAGGTCCTGCTTCTCAAGTGGAGCATCTGGAAGGATCCAATTGAAGGTTCTGGGATTATTATTATTATTTTTTGTACCAGGGATTGAACCCAGGGGTGCTTAACCCCTGAGCCCCCTCCCCAGTCCTTTTATATTTTATTTAGAGACAGGGTCTCTCTGAGTTGCTTAGGGCCTGGATAAGTGGCTGAGGCTGGCTTTGAACCTTCGATCCTCCTGCCTCAACCTCCTGAGCCACTGGGATGTCAGGTGTGCACCCCCGTGCCCTGCTCTGGAATGTTTTTGCCTATAGAAGTTTATGTGTTGTGTGGGCTCCAGCAGCTGGGGCTGGGGAGACGGGGTTTTTTAATAAGGGTAGAGGTTCATTTTTGCCAGATGCAAAAGTTTTGGAGATTGATATTACAAGGATGCTTAAAAATGGTAAGGAAGTAATTTTTTAAAGAGATGGAGATGTAATTTTTTTAGAGCAGTTTCAGGTTCCTAGCAAAACTGAAGGTGCTGAGTTCCCATATGCCCACCCCCACGTCACAGCTTCCCTGCCATCAACGCTGGCCGTGATGAGCCTGCCCGGACACATCCTTGCCACCCAGAGGCCGTGGTTTACATCCAGGGTCACTGTGCTGTTGTACATTCCGTAGGTTTGGGAGAATGTGTAATGACACGTGTCCACCATGTTAGTATCATAGAGTATTTTCACTGCCCCCCAACTCTGTGCTCTGCCTATTCATCCCTCTGTCCCCCACCCTGGAAAGCCTAATAGGATTCCAAATCTTTGTTATGTGTATTTTATCACAATTGAAAAGAAAGTTTGGCTGGGTGTGGTGGCTCAAGCCTGTAATCCCAGCAACTGGGGAGGCTTAGGGAGGAGGATCGAAAGTTTGAGGCCAGCCTCAGCAACTTAGTGAGATCCTGTCTCAAAATAAAAAGTAAAAAGGGCTGAAGATGGGGGTCAGTGGTTAAGCACTCCTGGGATCAATTCCTGATACAAAAAAAAAAAAAAACAAAGATAAAAATTAAGTTGACAATCCTCCATGCTCATGGGTGTAAAGGATTGCCGTTGGGGGGGCGCAGATACACCGTGTGGGATCGGGGAGGGTGGCAAGATGGTGATGGTGGCAGGGTGGCTGCTCTGGTTTCAATATGGTTTAAGTGTCTCCCCCAAAGGTTCGTGTGTCGAAGGCTTGAGCCCCAGGGTGGCAGTGGGAGGTGGTGGGATCCTTAAGAGCTGGGTCAGTGGGAGGTCGTTGGGTCACTGGTGGCGAGCCTGGGAAGGGGTTGCGTTCTCCTGGGGCCCTGGACTAGTTCCAGCAGGAGGGTGGTTCCTCTCCCCGCGCCCTGGCTTCCGGCCTTGCTGCATTACCAGCCCCACGCGCACTCCTGCTGTCCTCATACCTCCACCGTGAGGGCCTCCCTAGCACCAGAGCCCTCCGTCTCTGCCTGCAGGCCGATGAACCTGTTTGTTTTATACCAAGGACCAGCATTAGAGAGTTCATTACAATAACAGCAACTCGATGCAGACCGGGGCGGTTATCAACGTAGTTATAAAGAGTCTCTGACAGTGCGAGCCATTCTGTGGAGGGCCGTGGCGCCCTGTCTGCAGTGTTGGAGGGGGGCTCTTTGCCCTCCAGTGGAGACGGGGAATCTCAGGTCTCAGACTGCAGGCTTCATCATTCAGTATTTCGCAGTTTTGCTTATTGATGAGAATCATCTGGGGATACATGTTAACAAATTCCTTGGCACGTCCCTAAAGCACCCACTGAATCTCTGTGGGAAAAGGCAAGAATCAGCCTCTCCGGAGGAATTTTTTTGTTGTTTTTTTGGTATTGGAGATTGAACCCAGGGCACTGTACCGTGGAGCCACATCCCCAGCCCTTTTTTATATTTTATTTGGAGACAGGGTCTCCCTGAGTTGCCTAGTGCTTTGCTAAGTTCCTGAGGCTGGCTTTGAACTCGTGATCCTCCTGCCTCAACTTCCCAAGCCGCTGGGATTACAGGTGTGCACCACTGTGCCTGGCTCCATAGGGTTTTTACTGGGAGTTTGGGAAACTTGGGCTAAATGCTCTCTAGTCTCCTCCTAATCCTAAGATTACATGCGGAAAGATTTCTTATGGATGTGGTCACGCTGGCCAGTTTCTTCCTGTAACCCTGACAGCTTTTTTTTCTTGACCATGCCACATCTGAGCCCCGTGTCTTGTTGGCTGGGGCCCCGTGACCCTGTCTGCCTCTGTGTTGAACCCTGCCACCAGGCCCACCTCCCAGCAGGGACTGGCAGGGGTTGGAGTTTGTCTGAGTCAGGTGCAAGCTCGGCCCCAGTGGTGCTCGCTGCCCAAGTCATGCTCACTCTGGCTGGGTTCTGCCCGATCCTTTTCATCAGGCATTCATTAGGATTAATGAGGTAGCCATTCATAAAAGACCCCTGCGTTTTGAATAAAAGGCATCTTCAGGAACACAGAGGACTGTTCTAATGAGCGGTTGGGGCATGCCGTGTGGCCCTCTTGCAATGATGGTAATTATGGGATAATGATGCCCTGTGCCTTCTCCAGGGGTCTCTCCGCTCTGGGCTGCAGCCCGGCACCAGCAGCTGGAGGTGCTGGGAACAGGTGCTGGAGTCCAGCTGCCAGCTGGTGTTGGTGGCAGGCCCTGTGTTGTTCTGCTCCCCACTCTCCAGCCCCTTCAGGGGTCTACGGTCCTGCACCCCAGGTAGCACCCTGCGGTTCTGGTGCCAGGGGCCTTCCTCCCTGTGCTCGGGGTAAGACCAGGGCTCTGGGAGATCGTGGAAGGCAGGGGCGGCAGGAAGGTAAGAAACCCCCAGGAGAAAGTCCTGGGCGCCCCCAGGTTGCCACCTCTCTCCTCTGTCGAAATCTGTCCTCCGTCAGTCTGAATTTAGGGTGACCCAACATCCCTATTTGCCTAGGCCAGGGGAGGGCTTCCCCAGGAGGTGGGACTCTCAGTGTTTAAATTAGGGGAGCCCTGAGCAAGCTACCCTGCTGGTCACCCGACTTGACCCTTTGGTCTGGAATCTTTGCATTTGGATTTTTTTCTTTGGTGTCCTCCTAGCAAAATGGACAGTTCGCCTGTCAATGGGGGCTTCATTTCCTTCCGTGAGGTTAACTCGCAGGTTGGGGGAATTAAATGAGTTACTACATAAGCAGTGCCTGGCGCCTTGTAAATAGTGCTGTTGGCTGTGTTTGAGTCCTTACTACTCTTTCCCCTTCATCAGGAGCACTTCCTCTCCCCACTCTGGAGACGGAGCCCACTTTGTGACTCTTCAGTGGTGTCTGAGGCCAGCAGGTGTCATTTCGCAGTTTTTATCCCCGTCCAATCAGGGTCCCTGGCTTTCTCTCACGAGCTCCTTTTCTGTTTCTCTTGTTGATATGGAACTGGGCACCCTCAATTTTCCTTGAATTTGCCAGATTGCTTTTTTCCAATGAAAGTTCCTGTCGAGGTGACCAGCACCCCAATAAGGCAGGTTCCTGCCCAGGAGGTTGAGCCACCTGGAAAAATAAAAAGTCTGAAATAATCAGTAAGAAATACAGTCAGAGCCAGAGACCAAATATAAAAAGAGGAGCACCTGATGGGCCTCCCAGTCCTGATAGGAGCTGGAACTAAACAACCGAAACAGGACCCCATTCCCCAATTTAAGGGGGAGCACATCAAAGGCAGGGATAAGGGCTCAGCGGGAGGAGTCTTGTTTGGTGCTTGCAGTAAACAGGTTGATGGGGTGTGACCTGCCAAAACGTCTTTCTCTGGTAGCTGTGTGGCTCCAGCAGGTCATTCCTATCCCTGGAACTGTGCTAGCACCTGAGTGGTGAGCTTAGGACAGGGTGCCCCAAGAACTGGGCGTCCTCACACCAGCAGGTTCCTACTGGGAGATCTCAATACCAGGCTTTCCTGCCTTTTCATCGCTTTAGTTCACACACACGGTTCATAGATGACTCCCCGCAAGTTCCTTTTATGGTGGATATATTTTCTATTTGGGGGAGGGTACCTGAGATTGAACTTAGGGGCACTCAATCACTGAGCCCCATCCCCAGCCCTACTTTGCATTTTATTTAGAGACAGAGTCTCACTGAGTTGTTTAGCGCCTCACCATTGCTGAGGCTGGCTTTGAACTTGAGATCCTCCTGCCTCAGCCTCCTGAGCTGCTGGGATTACAGGTGTGCGCCACGGTGCCCAGTGCTATATTTTTCTATTTTAAAAGAAGCTCCCTCTACGTGAACTTGACCAGTGGTTTACATAAATATGTAGTCTATTTAAGTAAACAGGACTACAAATAGTAACAAGTTGTTCAAATCCTCTGAATTAATCACTCTTGAAGCGGTGGTCATTTTCATTTCTGTTGTCTTTCCCAGGCAGGTTTGCTTTTTTACCTAGTTGGAAGTACAGTGTGCATATGATTTTTATAGTTTGCTTTAAAAAATTCTTACACTCCATAATAATTGTGAACTGTAAACAAAGAAAACAATCAACAGACCTGGGTCAGTGATTCCAGTGGAAGTTTTACCAGCCTTTGGGAGAAGGAAATATCAGAACTCTAAATAGAAAATAGTGAGAGCCTGGTGCAAAGGTGTGCACCTGTAATCCCAGTGGCTTGGGAGGCTGAAGCAGTAGATCGCAAGTTCAAAGCCAGCCTCAGAAACTTAGCGAGACCCTAAACAACTCAGTGAGACCCTGTCTCTATATGAAATATAAAAAAGAGCTGGGGATGTGGCTCAGTGGTTAAGCATCCCTGGGTTCAATCCCTGGTAACAAAATAAATAAATAAGGAGGAAAAATAGAGACACCAGCAGGATGATTAATTAACTATTACATATAATTAGTCTTATTACTGAAATCATTGCGAATTAAAGAAAGGGATGTCATTTTCCTGATTATAATAGCAGAGTTTTTTTTAATTTTTTTTCCTCCCTAATGATCCTATTACTTGTTGAGCAGGTTGTATATAAATTGGCATAAATGTTATAAGAAGCTGTTTGGCAGTACCTATCAGAGGCTATATATTTGTTTACTAATTGTGTTTTTCCCTTGTGAATATCTTATGTCCTTTTTATATCTTGATCAGTTTTCTTTATTCAATTACTTCAGGCATTTTCAACAATAAAAGGAACTCATATACCCTATTTACAGATCCTTTTTCACCATCTGTTGCTCACTTTTTTGTTTGAAGTGGTCTCACTCTGTTGTCATGGCTGGCCTCAAACTCTTGGGCTCCAGAGATCCCCCTGCCTTGGCCTCTAGAGTAGCTAGGACTCTAGGTATGCACCTCTGCACCTGGCTTACCTTACGTTTTTAGGTGTCCGAGGGTTTTATTTATTTATTTTTAATGCAGTTTGTTTCTTAGTTCCTTTGCAGTTCTTTTATGGCTCCTGAGTTTGGAAAGTCATTGTCACATATTTGAGTCTATGTACTTCTGATTATTTAAAAATATATATTTTTTAGTTATCATTGGACCTTTGTATTATTTATTGATATGTGGTGCTAAGGATCGAACCCAGTGCCTCACACATGCTAGGCAAGTGCTTTACACTGAGCCACAACCCCAGCCCACTTCTGATTATTTTTGGTTGGATTTTTTAAAATACTTCACAGTGTAACTCTACGTCGGATTTCTTTCTTTCTTTCTTTTCTTTTCTTTCTTTCTTTTCTTTAATACTTTTTAGTTGTCAATGGACCTTTATTTAATTTATTTATTTATATGTGGTGCTGAGAATCGAACCCAGGGCCTCACACACACTAGGCGAGCGCTCTACCACTGAGCTCTACCTAGGATTTCTTTTGGTTGTTAGACTGAGTTTCTCTCTTTTTTTTTTTTTGTTCTCCAAAAACTGTTAAGTGTTTTTTTCTGACATAGTTTAATGAATCCTTACCTTCCCCAAGTTATTTGTGAGACTTCTTTTAACATTTTTTCCTTTATATTTTGAGACAGGGTCTTGTTAAGTTGCTTAGAGCCTCACTGAGTTGCTGAGGCTGGCTTTGAACTTGCAATCCTCCTGCCTCAGCACCTGAGCTGCTGGGATTACAGGTGTGTGCCGTGTCTGGTGTACAAATGCATTTTTAAAAGTATCTTTGTGGCTTTTTCTCTTTTTCTTCATATTGGTTGGTTGTATTTCCCACGATGATCGTCTCTCTGTACTTTCTGCTGTTGTTGTCTGAAATTGGATCTTTTAAGACTTTATTGCCAACATATAGGAGTATTATTGTCTTTCCTGTTTATTTTGATTGGCAGCTTTACTGGGCTCTCTTTAATTCAGGTAGTTTTTCAAGTGACGGCTTGGCACTTCTGATACGGTCCTGTGGTCACTTCATTGGCACATCATGACCATCTTGTCTGCTCTAGCAGCTGTGCCTTCCGCTCATGGGCCAGAACGTTTGAGGCCGTGTTCAGGGATACTGGTGATGGACGGCCTCCTTATTTTTATAGGGAAGCTTCTGCCTTCCCTTGCTGTTGCTTCTGGTGTGTGTGATGACACCCGCTGCTCCCACCCAAAAGCACATTAAAAACTCCTTTCTGGCCCTTTGTACGCCTGACACCAAGCGCAAGCGGGTTTATTGTTTGAGGGTGTCCCTCTCTAGAATCCCCAGCCTGCCCCAAACTCTGGGCCTGTGGCGCTGGTCTGCTGCCAGCCCAGCTCTGATCCCTCTTCTGAAGTGTGACCTTTAGAGACGTGCCCTTCCCTGGGAGGACGTGGTGCTCTTTTCTGCCCGCCCCACTTCCCGACATAAGAGCCGGTGACTGGCGCTGGACAGCTGTGGGCTGAGGTGCCCTGGACCCGAGGAGGCTTCTCAACGTGTTGTCCAGAAGGGGAGGCGGGGATCCTCGGCCATTTGAACTGTCGCCCTTTCCCAGCTGTGCCAGCTGTCCTCTTTCCTTCTCACACTGTGTCACCAAGGTCACTAGTGCCCCTGCTCTGCTCCAACCTGCAGGGCTTCTGGCACCTCACACTGGCGTCCTCCCAGACCAGGGGGAAAGCAGACGCAAGATCAAGTATAGGGGCTGGGGATGTGGCTCAAGCAGTAGCGCGCTCACCTGGCATGTGGGGGGCACTGGGTTTGATCCTCAGCACCACATAAAAAAATAAAATGAAGATGTTGTGTCCACCAAAACTAATAAATAAATAAATAAATAAATATATATTTTTTTAAAGATCAAGTTTAGTGCCGTGCAAGGTGAGGAGGTCTCATTTGCCTTGAGGCTCAGGGGCTAGAGCAGGCGTGCTGAGGGGGCAGAGAAGGCTCCCGGAGGAGCTGACCTTGAACAGGGACTTGGAGCCAGAGGAGAAGTTCTTGGGGCAGGAGGGTGAGGGCTTCAACTGGGATTTCCACATACTTATTTATTGTGGCTGTTAGAAGTAGGACCTTTAAAATTGTATTTCATTGCTAGCAATGAGAATATTACTGAATTTTGCATATTTGCTTTGGAATAATCTGCAAAGGCCCAGAGGCCTGGGAGAGTCTGGCATCTTTGGGGGGAAAGTCAAGAATTGCCGAGTTAGAGGGACAGTGCCGTCAGTGGGTGAGGGGTCTGGGGCCCAGGGCTAGGGAGCAACATGGGTGGCCCTGGAGGGCTTCTGAAAGAGGTAGGGTGAGAGCTGACCTGGAAGCATAGAGAGGATTTGGATAGAGGGGGAGGACTGGGAGGAGAGGGACGACATGGCAATGTACCTGCTAGGCACTTTATCATTTGATTACATTTACTCTTCCCAGTAGCCTTGCCAGGCAGATGATGATATCCCCATTTTACAGATGAGGAAACCGAGGCTCAGGGAATTGAAGTGACTAGTAGGAACTGGACAGCCTAATTTGTGAGCCTCTATGCTTTTGGGGTCCCCCTACTGCTATATATATGTATGCATATATATGTGTACATGTATATATTTATTGGCATTATTGAGATGTAATTCATGTACTATATAATTCCTGCCTTTAAAGGGTACCAATTTTTAAAAATATTTTTAGTTGTAGATGGACACAGTAACTTTATTTTTTATGTGGTCCTGAGGATCGAACCCAGCGCCTCACACATGCTAGGCAAGTGCTCACCACTGAGCCCCAGCCCCAGCCCCCTAACCTACTTTCTGTCCACAGATTTGCCTGCTCTGGACATCCCGTGTGAATGGAAGCATATAGCATATGGGCTTTGTGATGGACTTCTGGGGCGTGGTGTGTTTCCCGTGGTCTGGTCACATTACAGCATGCCTTGGTGCTTCATGTCTTTTCGTTGCTGAATACTATTCCTTAACGAGGCTCCATCCCGTTTTGTTGGTCTGTTCTGCAGTTGATGGTCCTTGGGTCGTTTTTACTTCCAGGCTCCTGTGCATGGTGCTGGTGTGAGCATCTGCGTGTAGTGCGGCGTGGCAATGTGTCCTCGTTTCTCTTGATATGTAGGAGCGTGTTTAACACCAGGGAGCTGCCGGGCTGTCCTGGGGGGCAGCTTCCCTCTTGCGACTTATCCGAGGCTTGCATGCAGCGGGATGGGACTGGAAGGTCAGGCCACGGAGCCTATGTGCATTTCATGTTGTCAAGCAGCTGACGTGAAGTCGCCTTAAGACGCTGCTGAGTCTGATGATTCCAAAAGGACTCGGTCCTTCAGAGTTTGAAGGACGCGGCTATGAATGCCGATTGTCATTGTGCCAGCAGGTCCGGCCTTCAGTGTGTTGCAGCTAGTAGGCTGTGTGGTAGAGAAGGTGCGCGGCTAAATCCTGAGGTCAGTCTGCGAAGGAGGGACAGGTGTGAGTTAATGCTGACGAGGGGACTCCTGGAGAGGGAGGGCGGGGTCTGGAGCCTGACCCTGGGGAGACAGGCGGGAGGTGCGGAGGCTGGGCAGGAAGATGGGCTTGGGTCCGTGTGGGTCTGGGGCACGTTCCTGGGCAGCCAGGTGGGTAACTGTCGTCTTTCTCCTCTGGCTGCAGACCTGGCCGAGTGCAAGCTGGTTTCCTTCCCCGTCGGCATCTACAAGGTCCTGCGGAATGTCTCCGACCAGATCCACCTCATCACCCTGGCTAACAACGAGCTCAAGTCCCTCACCAGCAAGTTCATGACCACGTTCAGTCAGCTCCGAGGTAGGCCGCAGTCAGCCCAGCAGGAGGGCGTGGCCAGCCATCTTCCTTTAGACTGACCCTGTGTGAGTGGTGTCACTAGAGCCAGTCCCCAGTCATGAATCACCCACGAAGTCCTTTCCGAGGAAGGCTTTCGGAGGGGCCTGCGTCCTCCCTGCAGCCTGGAAATCTCCAGGGCGGCTTCTGTGTCTTGCTGGCCAGGTCTCCTGTTCTGAGCAGACCAACGGGACACTTGCTCTGAGGCACAGGAAGCGTTAATCCTCCGTAGGCTCAAACGAGCTCCTTGCTCTCCTGAGCTGCTTCCTGGGTTCAGGAGTGACGAGGGCCAGGCGAGCTGGCACATGTCTCTGAGCATTTTCTCTGAACACGCAGAACAGTTGGCCAGGCACCTAGGCGGGAGATTAGCAGGACGGGCATTGTGATTTCTTTTGAAACGGCTCCTCTGGATGGAGGAGCAGTGAGCACCAGTCCCGTCTCTAGATGACAGTCCCTCCCTCCTCTGTCACCTGTGGAGTGGAGCTGCAGCCTGGGTGCTTGCGTGTTGTGAACTGATGGGTGGGAGAAATGCCAGAGGTGGTCCTGGAGTTCCTATCTGAGGGGTACGGAGAGGGTCTGAGACCTGTTGAGAGAAATGAGTAACAAAAATGCTGGTGCTGCCTCAACCGCTTGAGCAAGCAGGTCTCAGCCAGCTGAGCTGGCCCAGCTTCCTGAGGAGGCGTGGGCACGGGGCAGAGCCCAGAAGGGAGAGGGAGGCACGGATCAGCAGACGTGGCTCAGCAAGGGGAGGGGCTTCTGCAAGGTCTCCAGCAGGAGCCAGGCAGGACCTGGAGAGGCCACTGCCCAGGTGCACACAGAGGGGCCAGGAGGAGGGCCTTGTCTGGGTCCTCACTTCTGAGGGACGCTCACAGAGCTCAGTGACTGGGGAGGGGCGGGGCCCCTGGCAAGGCTTGCTGCCCAGGGATGCCCACTGGTGCTGTCGCCTGGCCTGGCCTCCCTCCTTTCTTTTCCTGTAGCTGATGCTCTACATAGAAGATGGGGCTGCAGAGCCAGCCAGCTCCCCAAACCGGTAGTTCACGTTCCTGGTGGCATTAGAATCTCATGAGGAGCCTTTCTGTTAATACTGTCATCTTTTTTCCTCTTTTTTTGTACTGAGGATTGAACCCAGGTTTGCTTTATCACTGAGCCACATCCTCAGCCCTTTTTATTTTATATTTTGAGACAGGGTCTTGCTTACTTGCTAAGGCTAGCCTCAAGCTTTTGGTACTCCTGCCTCAGCCTCCTGAGCCACTGGGATTACAGATGTGAGCCACCAAACCTGGCACACTGTTTTCTTGATCAGATGAATCAGAATATCTGTGTGGGCCTGGGCCTAGGCATTCATTAGTACCTGCACCGGCCATTCTAAAGTGCTGTCAGTCACAGTTAAGGGTTATAAACACAAATACCTAAGAGGTTAGCATTTACTGAGTGACTTGGATTGGGCATGTGGCAATAGGGAATGGTGGGGACTATGGCAAACTAGTCCATGCTCTATTCAGCATCAGCCAGGGGCGTCATGAGAGGAAAGGGGCTGGCATTGCCCATACTTCTGCTTATTTAATGAAGCAGGAAATGAGGATTTTATGTGAATTTTCCTAAGTTTTGCATAAAATAAAATCCAATAAAACATATTTGCAAGTTAGATTTATCCCACAGGCCACCAGTTGAAAGATTTCCTGTACTATATCAGCATGGCCTCTCTCGTTGCACTTCATGGATGGAGAAAGGAGTCAGGGAGGAAGGACCTGTCCAGGGCCTCGGAGCAGTTGCTCACCTTGTCGGCCAGGGCTGCCTTTCAGGGCCACCTGGGTCAGCTCGAGTGTCCTCTAGTGCTGTATCTGCCAAGGCAGGGTTGGACCTTTGCTCTCCAGAGGAGAACAGAGGGTTGAAAATGAACGGTGGGGGTGCTTGGGGCCCAGGAAGAGCACAGCCAGGCAGGAGCTTCCTTTGGGCTGGACGAGAGGGCCTCCGTGCTTTCTTCCATTACCCGTCCCTGGAGCGCCTGCCACTTTCCACACCTGGGTCTACAGCAGGGAAACAAAGGCAGTACGCCAGGGTGTCACCCCGAAGGAGCCCAGGTTGGCAGGACAGACTCTGAGGCCTGGGATGCCGGTGGGGACAGAGTGCGGGAGGCCACTGCGGGAAGAGGATCGATCCCTAAGAGTGGCGTGGCTGGGCGGGTGTGGGGCAAGAGCTCTCCAGGGACTCGATGCTGAGGTAGTGGCTCCTGGGATCAGTCAGTGGGGCCAGGCCAGCAGCCTGGTCAGCAGGGCCTTGGGAACGCCTCTCAGAACCCGCTGTGGAGACGTGTCTCCTGACCCCCTTGCCATCCAGTCTGTTGGAGGGTACTGGGCTCCTTCCTCCTGACGCCCCCACATCACCGGGATATGAAGGGCGGCTGGAGCAGCTGCCGATTGGATTCCACACGGTGGGTGGCGGGACGTCCTGGCCAGGGCGGGGATGGAGCCGAGGGCCTTACTTGCTCTCAGCGAGATGGCTCTGGCCTGAGTCTTCATTGTGGTTTCTCTTTGATCAGAAAAACCCTCTTCTTTTATGTGTAAAGAGGAGGCCCTGGGAGGCCTCGCCAGCCCCACAGGAGAGAACCATCTGCCTGCTCCCAGGGCTTCACTGGGGACTCTCCTCTGTGAGGTTCATGTTCCCCCACCAGGATTGGGTCATTGTTAAGTGATTCCTTCCCCTTGATGGACCCACCGTAGGGAAGGAAGAAGCAAGACCAAGGAGGCCCCGGGCCCAGACAGGTTGGCTGGAATGGCAGGTGGGCCCTGTGCAGAGTGGCCCCGGGGTGCAGCTGTGGCTCTGCTGTCTCTTCCTGTCTCCCCACTTCCTTGCTGGTCACTCAGCTCTTTAGAGTGAGTGGTCCTGGGCCTGCCAGGCCATGAGGATACGAGACAACAGCTGTGGAGGTGAACCGAGACCCCCGAGTGGGAAACGCAGAGGCCTCTTGTTCTGCACTGGGCTCGGCCCCTCTCACCTGCACTTGGCAGAGACTCGAAGGCGGGCAGAGGAGAGGGAAGGCTGCGGGTCTGAGTGGTGGCTGCTGGTGTGGGGGAGGGCAGCGGCTCCCCAGAAGTGGGCCATCCTGAATGTCTGTTGGGGGGCCCGTTGGTTCTCTGGTTGGTGCGTGGTTGGAAGTGGAGACAGAAATCAGGGAGCTGTCAGTCATTAGTGGAGCCAGGCTGATCCTCACAGGGTCCTCAGTGGCTTGCTGCCTTGGATTCCTTCAGTCTGACTCCTCAGGCCGTTGTCCTTCCTGGGAGGACAGGATACCCAGGCCCTCCCAGCCCCACACTTGGTGTTAGATCCTTGTAACGCCCACACCCTTTGGAGATGATAAAACAGCTCAGAGCTGCCCGCGGTCCCAGAGGGGCCTCTCTTGGCAGGGAGGCAGGTGTGAGGGGCGGAGCTGAGGCCATAGTGGGCGCGGAGGAGGGGAAGTGGGCTCTGTTTGGGGCGAGTGGGGAGCCAGAAAGCCTCCCTCAGGGTTGACAGATGGGTAGGTGTTTGCCGAATAAATAAGGGGGAGTTTTCAAAGCATGTGTTTGGGAAACAGCTGGAAAAAATGGTACCAGACTGAATGTTGCAGACCAGCAGGATACAGGGTTGTCAGGGCCTGGCCCTGGGAGCTGTCCACCTGGGGAACATTCAGGAAGGGTCCTGGAGGGACGGTTGGGGTAGCCAAGAAGCTGAGAGAGACATGAGGACAGGAGGAGCCTTGGGCAGCAAGGCACGAGGTCAGGAAGGCTGGGGAGATGGCTGGCCTCAGAGGCCTAGCCCCAGGCTTTATCCTCCTCCAGATCCTGAGGCCCCTCTGCCCTTCACAGCGGGAGGAGCTGCTGTGGGCACTGCTAGGGCTCTGGCTGGTCCAGGTGGGCACGAAGCCCCGGCTGTTCTGGGCCGTGGGGCTGGGCGCCCCTGTGGAGACCAGCCCACCCCAGGGTCCCAGAGCTGGAGGAAACCCGACCCAGCAGAGGCCCAGCGGTCAGAGCTGGCCACAGAGGGTGGGGGCCGCAGTCACTCTGACCTCTGGCCAGATGGAGCTGAGATGTTCTCCTGGGCTTGTGGCACCTTCTCTGTGATTCTGTGGCAGTGACGGGTTTCTGGTCCCTTTTCAATGTTTTCTTCCGTGTGTGGCAGGAGATGCCAGCCAGCCATCAGCGTCCGGGTAGGACGCGCAGGATCCTCCCCAGGCTCTGGGCCTGCAGCAGGCGGGCACCCTGCCAGGCCTGTCTGCAGAGGGCCCCTGCTGCTCCCCAGGCAGCCCGCCCGCCTCGCCACAGGGCTCTTCCCACAGCGGCTCCTTTGAATGTTGCCAGAGAAAACTGCAATTTTCCTCTTTGCCTCAGCCAGCAGGGCAGGTGGGAGAGCTTCTCTTCCCCTCTGGCGAGCTGCCTGGATCCGAGGGCTGCAGGTCATTTCTGCTCCAGCCTCGCTCTGTGGCCGGTGTCCCGGGTGGGTGTGGGCAGAGGGCATGGAGGGGCTAGTGTGACGCAGCTGGGGTCACTGAGGCAAGGGTGAGTGGGACAGGCGGGTCCCTCTCTTCCTTGTGTTGTTCTGTCCAAGCTGCCACTGTCCACACGGGTCAGGAATCTTAGGAGGTGTTAGGGGGCCGAGAGGGACAGTAGACTGTGGGGAAGTACTTACCAGGGGCCTGGAAGGGCATCTTTCCTGGTGTTCTGGGAGGGGAGGATAAGGAGCAGGTGTCCCCTGTACAAGATAAGTCTCCAGAGCCGGGGAGCGAGGAGTCCTCTTGGGAAAGGCCACAGGGCCATCTCCTCCATCAGTTTTTACCATCCCTTCTCAAGGGGGCCTGGCCCCTGGGGTTACTTAGATGACCTCAGCAGAGGCCCAGCCGTGGCCCCTGCATGCTTCCAGGCCGGGGGTCAGCCCTCCCGGCAGAGTTAGAGGGACCCAAGTCCACGGGCCTCCCCACCTTTAGGATGGAACCCAGAGGTGGGATCACCGAGGTCAGAGGGCACGAGCGCCAGAAGGCTGTGCTGCGGAGAACTGAAGAACCGCTGGGCAGAGGCCGGCCAGCTGCAGAGCCAGAGGAGTACGTTCAGTCCCCCGGGAGGGAGCTGCCGCGGCCTGGAGAGGAACTCCTGCCACACTCGCAGGCCCTGGCAGCCTCGCTGCCCACCCCGCAGGGGGTTCATGCAGTGCACATGGGGAGGGGACACGCCTGGGACACTGGGACATCATGACTCTGAATAACTCTGATGCCTCTGTCCTCCGGGGCCCAAGCTCACGTAATCCTGTGTGACACAGGGTTCTGCAGTCGTCGTCCGTCCGTTCCCCGCCCCCCTTCCAGCTCTAAGTGCCGGCCTCCCCTGCTGCGCGCTGTGGTTTGGATGCCCCTCCCCCCACTGCCCATTCAGTTTTGGACCGTCCTTCCCGTCCCTGCCATACCCACCCGGCTCCACAGCTTCGTTTGTAAAAGTGTGTCCTGTGTACTTGTTTATGTTTTGAACAGGCACTAGACGCATTCAGGCCAAGAGCTGAAAAGGACACTTGGGAAAAATAAGGCTCTCTCAGTCCTGTCCCCAGATGTCCAGTTCTCTGTCCAGGCACCCTTCATTGCCAGTTCTAGAGATAGCCTCTGCCTCTGCGAGCATTTGCTGTTAGCATTTGTAGCCTGCCACTCTATGGGCAGGCATCGTTGAAGTCACGTTACAAGTATAAAATTATTCAAATCTTCTTGCTTCTGTCAGGTAGATTCTCTTAGTATCTCTCCTTACATGAGGAAAGAAACTGAAACAGAGAGTGTGAGTAACTTGCCCAAGGTCACACAGCAAGCGAAGATGGTGTTGGGACTATGGCTCCAGACCCAGAGCTCTTTGATAGGCTGGGCATGGGAGTAGGGTACTGCACTGCTTTATGTCTTGCTTCTTGGACTTGGTGGTATGTGTTAGATCTTGGCTCACGTTGGTACAGCGAGAGCTGCCGTAGTGTTGTCTTGGAGATAGAATGTTCAGTACCTCATTTTTGCCCTTGACCCAGTTAAAGGAGTGTTTTCAGGCCTACTGTGGAGAGAGTGGCTTTCGGGAACTTCTCTCCTGCCTCGTTACCCGCTGACCCTGCGGGCAGTAGTGTCTCTGGGTGAAGTCCTCTTGCACTAAGCACGGGCCATTTGAAGGACACTTCACTGCCAGACTCCACGTCTGACGCTGCCCTTTGGGGGATCCAGGAGTTGGGGGCGTGATTGCTCGGTGACACGGGGTCAGAGCCGAGGGACTGATTGGCCCTTGATGGCAGGTGTGTTTGGAGCTGCATTGTCCCTGAGGACCGGCTGTGTAATCACCGCGGGCCAGCCTCGCCGTACCTAATGGAGTCAGCAGGTGTCCCCGCTCTGTCCAGGTGGACCTCAGCACTCGGAGCCAGCCTGGCAGTTGTCCAAGTGAGGCCCACGTGCAGAGTAATCGGGGGCTTGGGGAAGGAGAAGTCAGTCCTGCAGGAATAGGACATGAAGACGTGCCATGACTGGGGCTCAGGCCAAGACACTGTGGCAGTGGGATGGCATGGGTCCATCCCCAGGGCCCAGTTGGTTCAACTGAACCTTGTAAGAAGAGAGCAGGAAGGAACCTTGGGAGCCCATAATGTGGCCCCAGGGACCTGAGGCCCTTGGCCCTCTCTGCCCAAGAGAAGGGCTGGGAGACCCTGTGCAGGAGGTGGGGTGCCATGACCCCAGGGTAAGGAGCAACACCAGGCCTTGCTATGCCTGTGTTCAGTTGGGAAGTTGGCACAGGAGATGATCAGGTGACTGAGGCTGTGGGCCTCACTGTTGTTCTTCCTCTGAAGTGGAAATAGCAGAGAAAGGGCAGGCCACATAGGAGATAAAAAGAAAGTAAATTCATCAGCATCCTCCTTGTTGATCTGACTGACCTCACCAGGTCTCAGTTTCCCTGAGAAGTGGAGTATATTAGTTTGTTTTGTGTTGCTATAACGAAATACCTGAGGCTGACGAATTTATAAAGTAAAGAGGTTTTTTTGACTCAGAATTCTGGTACCTGGAGGATCCAACAGAATGGTGCTGGTGTCCTGATGAGGGCCTGCAGCCCCGTCACAACATGGCTGAAAAGCAAAAGGAAATGGACCGTGTGCGGAAGGAGGCAAATGTGTGGGGTGGTCTCAGTCTATAATAACCCACTCTCTTGAAGACTGATCCATTCCTTAAGACCAGCATCAATCCTTCCTAAGGGCGGTGTCCCCATGACCTCTTTACCTTGCACATGACCCAGCTCTTAAAAGTCCCACCACCTCAACATCACCACACTAGGGACTAGCCTTCTAGCACAGGAAGCTCTGGGGACACAGTCAAACCACGGTCTAACCCGTAGTAGGGGAAGACACCTCCCTATTCCACCCAGGGTCTTGTGAGGTTGGATTGATGGACATAAGGTGCCAGGCGGAAGGTTCTCGTGATGGTGGTTCCGATGCTGAGATGATGGGGATGCTGTGGGGTTTAGAAGTCTGACCAGACCGTCAGCAGGAGGGCCAGCCACAGAGACCTGTCTCCACCCAGGGAATCGGAGATCCCAGGCCAAGCCTTCAGGAGTGGACACCCTGAAACTCAGAAGGGAGAAGTGGCCTCTGACCCGCCTCCGGGCAGACACGAGGCAGGACCTCGGCTCGAACTCTTCGCCAGGGAAGCGGGCCATCTGGTCGCCAGAAGTTTGGCTAATGCCGAGGGGATCCTGGGGGATGGCACAAGGAGAAGTGGGCTGCACGTGATGATCTTTGGTGGCAGAGGCAGGATTTGGCTGTAAGCACTGAACCTCCCGCATCTCCGTCCTCTTGTCTGTGAGAGGGTGGGTGATGTTGGCGGGTGGCCTTGCAGAGTGGTCCTGGAGACCAGGGGGCCATGTGTGGGGTCGGTGGAGACGGCAGGGGGAAAGCAGCGACGCAGTCTGGGTTCTCACTGGGAGCGCGGTAACGGCAGTGATTGTTCGGGGGCTGGAGAGCAGGGCATGGCAGACCCCAGATTGGCCCGTGAAGGCGGGGCCACTAGAATCACCTTCCTAGGTGGGACAAAAGAAAGTACAGGGCACCCACTAGACGGGAATTTCAGACGAGCAGGGAATGATTGGTGATGTGAATATGTCCCGCGACGTATTTGGGGTGTCCTTGTACTAAAAATGATGACGCTCAAAGGCTGGGGTGGGCAGCTCTCCTGGAGGTGAAGGCCTGGCCACCTGCTGGGGAAGGACAACAGCCTGTGTGCTGGGCCGGGAGCAGTAGGGAGAGCTGGGGAGTTCAAGGTCAGTCACCTTCGTTTGTCCCCCCGTTTACTTGTTCATTTGTGCAGCACACGTCTCCCGAGTGCCCGCTCTGCCTCAGGCCCTGGGCTCGCTATGGAGGGTCCCGGATGAACCCCCTCCCCGGGCTCCTGATCCGGCCCAGGTCCTAGATCCACAGCAGCTTCAGTCTTTCTTCTTGGAGCCAAAGCCTGACATCTTTCCGTACTTTTCCTGAACCCAGCCCAGGGGCCTCCTGGGGCACCGTTGTCCTCTTTGCTGGACCATGTCAGCCCTGCCTGCCCAGCACATGGCCGCTGTCCCTCACTGCCCCACTGCTGGTCCTTCTCCCTCTGTCCTCGGTGGCGAGCTGCCTTGCTCTCTCTGGGTGATACTTGCTAACCAGCAGTTCCCTGGTCTCCATGGTGGAGGGGCAGTGGCCTCACCGATGGTCAGCGTAAGGCAGCTCTAGGGAACAAGGAGCCCCCGATGCTCCACCATATCCAGCTCCTGAGGCGTCTCACGTGGGGGCTCCAGTGAGCCTTCAGGGACACCAGGGGCGAGCAGACTGTCCCAGGTGAGGGCGACGTGGGTAGCAAGCAGGAACAGACAAAGATCCTTTCGCTTGGCTTCTGTCTAGGGTCTTTGGAGCCTGGCAGAGGGCCACACACACCTGTCCCCTGCCTCACACCCTCCCTGAAGCTGGCCGTGAACAGCCCAGGAGGCAGACCCACTGGAGCTGCAGGCAGGAAAGCCTCTCTGAGACCTCTCGAGGGTGTCGTTGACTTTAACACAGTTGTAAGGAAGACCAGACGTGCTCCCCCGAGCAGCTGAGGGACACCAGGACCTTCCTAGTCTGGCTGTGACCGGGCTCTCATCTCCAGAGCACTGAACAAAGCCTCGTGGCTCTAAGCTTCCTGATGAGGTGGCCCTGCCTCTGTCATCCCTGTGCTGACCCGTGGCAGGAAGTTCCGGCCCCAGGCCCTGGGAGGGAAGAGAGCCTCCACCCAGCCTGGATGCTGCTTCAGGTCCTTGTGGTCAGGCTGCGCTGCTGGACCTTGTGGTCAGGCCGCTGAGACCTCCAGAGAGCACCCCTGGGATTCTCCAGAGAGACAGAACCAATGGAGGTAAACCCTCGATGGAAACAGACACCGCGTACTCGGGAACACCACAGTCCAGGCCAGGCCCACGGGCAGCTCCCGTAATGCCCTGGGAGTCCACCTTCAGGAGGAGGTGCTTGTGTTCTGAGTCACTTAGGGGTTACGATCAGACTCAACCCTGAATCGTGTGATAAAGGCTACCTTTTTGTTTTGTTTTGTTTTCCTTCTTTATCTCTTGGTGCTGGGGATTGAATCCAAGGGCGCTTTACCACTACATCCCCAGCCCTTTAAAATTTTTTTTTTTTTTTAATTCTGAAGCAAATTCTTGCTAAATTGCTAAACTGGCCTTAAACTTGTGACCCTCCTGCCTCAGTCTCCTGAGTAGCTGGGATTACCGGCATGCGCCACCCTGATCTTTTTTTTAATAAGAATTCTGAACATGTCAGAAAATTATAGGTAACAAACTCCCCACCACCAGTTCCCCTGGCCACCTCCTGAGCTGTGGGGTCTGGCCTCTTCTCTTGAGGGGACTGGGCCAGAAGGTTCTGAGACCCCTCAAGCTAATGGTGTGGCCACATTTATCTGCTCACTGCAAACCCCGGCTCCCCAGTGCCTTGGCCCCTGCAGGGACTTTCCCACCCAGCTGAGGGTGGCCTTGTGTTTACTGAAGCTTCAAGCAAAGAGCATGTTCTTCTCTTCTGAGCCTAAGCTCAGGCAGTTAGTGATTCGAGTCTAGTAGGTAACTTAGTACTAACCAGATTACTCATTCTCTCAGGGGCCATATCTACCTGCCTGTCCGTCTGTCTTTCTGTTCTGCGTGCTTACTGTTTTACTATGAGCCAGCCCTTCTGAAAGCCTGTTTTTGTGTCTTAATTCATTTAAACAGCACTGCAACCCCGTGTCTATTACCATTCTCCTTTTACAGTTGAAGAAACTGAGGCAAAGATAAATGAACAACTCGCCTGAGGCTGCACAGTCAGGAGGTGGCAGAGTCTGATTTTGAACCCCAGGACATCTGGCTCCAGAGCCTGCATGTCACCCCCATGCTGTCCAGCCCGTCTCCGTGAGCCCTGGGAAGAAGGTGCAGGGGGCCTCTCTCCCTGGGCCTGGGGTCACACCCTCACTTGTGGACATGGGCCCTGTGCCCTGGACATCTGCGAAGCCAGTAGATGAGATCGAGCAGAGCACAGCAGGTTCTGGGGAGGGAGGAGAGAGGGCTAGGGTGTGGGGACATAAGCACGCTGATATTCCCAAATATGGAAATGAAAATAAGCCTGGTCATTCAGGGACACTGGCTACTGCCTGGTCTGCAGCACTGAACACCTGCAAGCAGAGCTCTATCCTGTCTTCAAAAATGCCCTGTGAGCTGGGCGCGGTGGCGCTCACCTGGAATTCCAGAGGCTCAAGAGGCTGAGGCAGGAGGATCACGAGTTCAAAGCCAGCCTCAGCAACTTGGCGAGGCCCTCAGCAACTCAGTGAGACCCTGTCTCTAAATTAAGTATAAAAAGGGCTGGGGATGGGGTTGAGCTCAGTGGTTGAGTACCCCTGGGTTCAGTTCCCAGGACCGCCACCCGGGCCGGGCCAGCCTGGCTCCCTAAATGGCCTGTTTCAGGCTTCGATGGCAGACAGGTTGTGGACTGGGGATTGGAGGTGTCGTGGGCAGCCAAACCACACAGATGGTGGCCACATGTTCCTAGAACATGAAAGCTTCAAGAAACACCAACCAGCCAGGAAATCGGAATTTGTTCTCATGGAGAGCCCATTTCAGGGGGAAGTGGTTTCTGAGAGCCTCCGCAGAGCAGCTGCCCCTGCCTGGAATGTGCTCTCCTCACCCCCTTCCACCTGGATCATCTCCTGGAGCCCAGATGCTTTCTGCAGCAGCAGTGTCCAGTGAGAACTGAACAACATTATTTTTTGAGAAAGCAATAACAATTTTTTTCTTTTTGTATAAATAAAAAAGAACAAATCAATTTAAGGAAAAATGATGGTATATGTGAGGCAGAAATTTTAGTACTGAAATTCATCGATGTGTTCATTTGTGTGTTCATCAAATATTTATGGAGAGCCCTCTGTGGACTGGGCGGGGGTTGTGTTTTTCTACAACTGGGGCAAAGCCTGGTGTGTGTGTGTGCAGCCTGAGTTCCCAGGAGGAGAAAACAGGTCAATATGTCCAAACAGGTCAATATGAGAGGAAGCAGTGGACACTGCTGAGGTCAGTTCTGCAGGGGAAGGGGACAGCAATCAGGGGGAGGGGATTTAGCAGGGAGACATTTAAGTAAAGACACAGATGATGCGACTTGTCTTTAATCAGTAAAGACACAATAGATAGCCTTGTATGTAAATGGGTCCTGAGCATTTAAAAGAGGGAACCTCAAGTTCAAGGCTCTGAGGCAGCAGCCTGCACGGAGTGCTCAAGGAAATGCTGTTGGCAAAGGCACACTTGGGAAATACCAGACTAGATATTGTCCAGGGTCACCTCGACCCCTGGGACCTTCTAATGGTGGCCTGGATGGGGTGCTTTCTGATTAGGGTGGTGTTATCTCAGAACCTGACTGCTGAAGGCAACCTAGGTGAAAAGATGGAACTTGAGTTCAGGATGTCCCCAAGGATGGGACGGCAGGAGGCACTCCATGTCTCCCCTGCCTTATTTTTGCCTCCTGAGGGGAGAAGAGTTGTGACTCATGAAACATTTGCTGAGTGACCTCAAGGTACCCTGCAGGAGGCTGGTTGTAGGGACAAGATGAATCAGATGCACTTGCGCGCGCGCGCGCGCGCGCGTGTGTGTGTGTGTGTGTGTGTGTAGGCCCTGGGGAGGAGGCAGGGGTTCTGCTCACTGTGGGGAACCCTCAGAGTGACTCTGCAAGCCAGGCTTTAATCATGGAGCTCAGCGTGAGCACGAGCTTAGACAGGGGATTCTTGTTCCGGGAAAAGTGCCTTAAAAATCCATAGGAAGCTTTTCCCTTTCTTCTGCTGTCTGTCCTTAGAATGTTGGGGTGTTTTCCATTTGCTATCTCATGTCATTCAAAGCAAGGAAAAATAAAAACTTAGCATGAGTTTTTGCCATCCGTCTTTGTGTTTTAGAATGCTGGCTTTAAGTGCAATTATCAGAGCATTTAACCAGCGTGCAAAATCAAGAAATTATACGGTTTGTGCTGTGTGGCTCATTTCCAGGGGTGCCTTGAGTGGGCCAGAAGGAGCAACTCGAGCCAAGAGGGGGATCGGGAGTCCCCGCTGCCTGAGGGCAAACCCCAGCAGTGCCGTCCTCAGCTGTTCACGACCCATTCGGGCCTCAGTTTCGTCATCTGAACAAGGGGACTGACACTGACCTAGGAGGGTGGAAGGAGGAAGAGAGTTGGTGCAGACTCACAAGTGCCCAGCTCCCTTCCCCGCACGCACACTTGCGCTCAGGTCTGACGGTGGCTAGGTGTTTGCTCCTACCAGATGTTAGATTACTGTTCTGTTCCCTGGCCAGGGGTGGTTGGGGAAGTTGAGCCAGGTGTCTCCCCTTCCTAAGTTCCCCCCACCCTAAGCCATAGCAGATGGGTGGGGGGAACTTAGGAATCAGGACCTGCTAGGACCTGGTCAGGTGTGGGTGAGAGGCTCACTCCGTCCAAGACTCATCCTCCAGCAGGTCACCCACCAAGCTTACCGTGGTGCTGCTATCCTTGAGCCCTAGACAGGAGGGGCTACCAGTTGTCACCATGCTCCACCCAGATATAGCACCAGACCTATAGGCCTGACTTGGACCTTCCCTTCTGGGAGTGGTGGGTTGCAAGAGTCACAGAGCAGGGAGGGGAAGGGGGAGGCCAGGCAGGTCCTGGGGCCCCAGGGAACAGGGGAGCAGCTGCCAAGGGCCTGTTGCAGGAAGGCAGGCCAGGTCTGAGCTCAGCACCGTGACCCTAGCACTCCTTACAAAATTACAAGGGCAAAATGATGAATTCTTTCAAGATGGTGCACAGGACACCCCACCCCGAGGCTTCGTCACCCCTGCTCTGTGACTCCTGCCCAGCAGCCCTACCAGGCAGAGATGAGCATCAGCTCCCTTGTTCAGATGAGGAAACTGAGGCCGAGTGACGTTCTGCATGAACGGCTGTACGTGCGCAGTTGGGGTCTGCACCAGGCAGTGGGGACTCCTGATCCTCCTCTTGTAGCCCTGCATTATCCTCCCTTTGTGTCACTGACCCTGGTTTTGCCCCTCACCCTGCTCGCTCACTGCACAGGGTCTCTGTGGCCTCCCCAGCCTCTATCAGGCATTTCCGCTTCAGCCTCCACCGGGGTCCACCTCAGCACTGCCTGGGCCAGGTTCCCAGTGGAGGACTCCCGCTGGCCCAGCCCCTCTCCTGCAGGTTCCACTATGGGCTGCTGCCAGCTTTCACAGCAGTGGCTCTGGGGCAGGAATATAGCTAAGGCTCATTGCCTGTGACTGGGCAGGGAGCAAGGACACATGACATGGAAACACTGGCTGCCCTTGGTGGCCCCTGAAGCAAAGAGGGTCTTGATGAGTGGGGTTGCTTAGGGGGGCTTCCCATCCTGACCCACCCCATCCAGGCCTTGTCCGATGGGAACCAGCACATCCTGGCTCTTTGTCCAGGCCCAGGCTTCTGCTGAGAGCCTTCATTCTAAAGCCAGAAGCAGGTGGCTTCCGCTGGAATGATGGCAGATTCTGGGCAGTGGTGGGAACATCACTCTTTCCGCAGGGTCAGCAGACGTGGAGTGGGCCAATTAGTGGACTTCCTCTGGGGCCTGGGGCTTCCTTGCTGAGCCTAGGCCACCACCGGGCAGCAGTCACCGTGGTGTCTGGGCAGCTCCCTTCTCACCTCCTCTCCTTTCCCCCATGTAGAGCTCCACCTGGAGGGGAACTTCCTGCACCGCCTGCCCACTGAGGTGGGCAGCCTGCAGCACCTCAAGGTCATTGACCTGTCTCGGAATCAGTTTCAAGATTTCCCTGAGCAGCTCACCACCCTGCCCTCGCTGGAGACCATCAATCTGGAGGAGAATGAGATCGTGGGTGAGTTGCCACGTTAGCCCCTGCAGGGCACAAGGCTCTGGAGTTGGGCTGTCACAGGCCTGAGGGGAAGCATGGGCTTATTGGTCCAAGACACCTGAGCATAGAGTAGTGGACCTGGGAGGGTGACCAGTGTGTGGTCCTGCCACCTGCCAGGTGATGACTTGGGCATTGGCTTTCACTGGGGGGTAGATAGCCAGAGCTTCCTACAGTGTGTCCCTGAACCAGCTGGGCCCCTGTGGACCACAGGCGGTCCCTCTCTGAGTCTCCAGATGTCTCCAAGACCTTCAGCTGGTGCCCTCTGTACGCTTACTCCCTCTGCCTTCCCGCCTTCACAGTGAGCTCCTCCCTGTTGCAAAACAGGAACCACTGGACAGAACAGCCTCCCAGGGTACACCAGGGTCCTCTTTGAGCCCAGCCTCCCAGGGCCCTCACCATTGGGCACCCATGGTGTCTGATGTGTGCCTTCTGCAAACAGCAGCCCCGGGGGGCTAGGTTCTGCTGAGCGGGGAGTGGTGGGGGGGGGAGCGGCCTCCCTCCTCTGGCAGCAATTATACACCTTGCTGCCTCATCAGGACCTTGCAGAGCTGCGCGTCCTCTTGCCTAGCAGCCTAATCTCCTCAGAGAGAAGCGGGCGCCCGCTGGGTCGCAGGGTCTCCTCGCGTCCTCTCCTCCTCGGCCCTTCCTTCAGCTGCCCTGACCCCTTTCACCCTCCCATTTTGCCTCTAATTTTAATGCTGTTCTCGTGTCACCAGTGTTAATTCTAATCCCCTTCAGTTTTGCTCCTGTTTTCCTAAGTCCTTTTACAGTCATTATGCCATTTGATTAAAAGCAAAGCCTTTCAAGTGGTCTGGGCCCTCTGGTGGGGAGTGGCCTGTGCCTCATGCCGGAGGTGAGTGCCCATCTGTCAGGGATGCTGCGGGCAGGGCCATAGGCCTTGCTGACCTGTGAGGTTCCGGGGCTGTTGCCTGACCTCTGGGAAGCCTCTGGGGAGGGACTTGTGGTTCAGTGTTGAGCTCCAAGGCCAGGGTCCCTGAGCAGCCTGTGCCTGGGCCAGCTCACCAGTCACTTGGGCCTCTGCGCAGCAGAAGGAGCATGCCCAGAAGTGCTCCCTCCTGAGCTGCCCTGGCCTCTAGGCTCTGGCTGCTGGGCCCTTTGGCCCCTGCACTCTGGCCAGGCCCTCCTTGCCGGGTCCTCCCTCCCATGCCTCTCTGTCACGAAGGCCCTTCCTGCGCCTCTGCCTCCTTCCACTGCTTATCTCAGTAGGACAGGAACCCAGCAAGGGCCTTAGTAGCCATGCCAAGGCCAGAGCTGAGCAGGAGGGTGGGACAGGACCTGGCCTGGGGCATCCCCACTTCCCGACTGTGGCCTTGGAAGACTCACGTCAGCTCTCTGTACCTTGGTTTCTTCTCATCTTTCCTCTTGAAAGATAAGACCACCCCAAGAAGGACAGAGGTGAGAAGGGGACTGTCCCCCCAGCAGGGGAGCAGGTGGGGTGGGCATCTGTGCCTCCTGCAGTTCATGAAGTGACTTTCACAAAGTGTGCAGTGGGGTTGGGGGGCAGACTTCCTACTGCTTCCCTTCCCAGGACAGAGCAACAGCCCCTCAGCAGAGAGAGGCTGCTTTGGCTCCTTGCCTTCTGCAGTGACAGTAATGACTACTCATAGAAGCGTCTTGTAGGTTACCCACGACACTTGTGCATACTTGGGCATGTACAGGGCGATCACCCCCATTTGACAGATGATTCACCAGCCTTCATGGCCAAGTGCCTGTGCACACCTGGTCAGGTAATCGAGCCTCCTGCAGCCCAGTCTGGGCCAGCTCTGGGGTCTATGGAGATGCCAGAACAGGGGCAGGGCTGGGGGAGCTGCCCCTGTCCAACAGATGCTCAGCAGACCCCAGGGAGGCCACTCCATGGCAGAAGGCCATGGTTGTTTTCCCTCGGCCCCCAGAGGGATATGGAGGCAGTCATTGTCCCCTGGTTGGACTCTCCCCACTGTCCCCTCTCCCTGATCCGTTCTGGTTCGTTGGGTGGCTTCTCTCTTCCCACACCAGTAAGAGGGCCATGCTCCACCCTTCACAGCCCCGTGGACGGGGGCAAGCAGCGCAGGGCAGCTGGGTGGGGGCCTAGAGCCACAGCGGTGGTGAGGACTGTGCCAAGCCCTTTGGACTTTTCCAGGTTGTCCCCATCTCCTGCAGGATCTCGTTGGGATGATCAGCAGCAGCCTGGGCGCCTTCAGTGGCTTCTCTTTTCTGAGTCCTCAGGGCATTGGAAAAATAAAACCAGATTTTTATGAGAGAGAACTTTGAGACATATGAGTTGTCATAAAGCTTTAGAACAGTGAGTAGAGAAGAGATGGGGGGCTCTGAAGCAAGCCCCCAGGTCCATCAGAAGGACTCCACCCGAGGGACCTCCTGAAGGAGCCTCCGGCCTGCCCCAGTCACCCCCTGTTCCTGAATAGTGCTGCTTCTGATCTTCCTCCATCTTTGGGCCATTTTGGGGGAAGAGGAAGATCAAGGGCTTCATTCCCTGGAGGGGACAAGGCTGGGTCCTCCGCAGGGTGCAAGGAACAGACTTCTCTTGTGTCCTTGGTGTTCAGGGTGGCTGAGTGCCCTCACGTCTCTTGTCTTGTGACATGTGGCTGCCTTTGCTGCTGCCACCCGTGCAGTCAGCCCTCTGGTCTGTATGTGGGACCCTTCTCTGTGTGAGGGTGGTCGTGTCCTCTCCTCTTGGGAGCTACCTGTTCCCTGTTCCCGCGGCAGTGAGCCTCTGGCATACAGCAGGTGCTCACCGGGTTGGGAGCATGGCGTAGAGCAGGAAGTTGAAAGCCCTGAAGCTCCTCTAAAATAGTGGGGACACAAAAGGGCGGATTATTTCAAGTTGCAAGTTGTGATCCACGAGTGAATTGTAATGTCAAATTAGTGGGTTGAGACCATCAATTTCTAAATGGAGCAGAATAGAAAATGCCAGGGTACATCACATGGAGCATAATAATTACTATTTTGTGCCTTTTAATTTCAGTTTTACTATGTGCATTCACAGGTATGTATTCTGGGTCATGATGAAAAATTGTACTTCTTATTGTAGGTCATGGCGGAAAAGTATCAAAAGGTACTCCTACATGTTGTCTCACGGAGATGTGGGGGTCTGTTCTTGGCCAACCAAGCCACTTGTCCTCCCCTGCCCATGCTCCCAACCACTCATGCAGTCTTCCTCTCATCCCTGTCCCCCGCCCCCTGCATAGCCTGTGTTCTCTGTCTGGAAGTCCTTCCTCATGTCTTACCATTCCCTCTACCTTTGGCCAAATCCTCTTGGTCTGAAGGTCTGGGGCTGTTCAGTTGGACAGGAAATGGAGCAGGTCAGGGGGCATCTTACCTCCTGCAGCTGGCGCCCTGACACACACCCAGCAGCAGATGCCTCCCATGGGAATGAGCAGCTTCCTGGGATCTTGGAGACTGGGATGTCAGGACATGGCTATTTGCTTTGGACATTTTGGGGGAGAATATTGAACTCAGGGGCACTTGACCACTGAGCCGCACCCCAGCCCTTTTTTGTTTTATTTAGTGACAGAGTCTTTCTGAATTGCTTAGGGCCTTGCTAAGTTCCTGAGGCTGGCTTTGAACTTGTGATCCTTCTGCCTCAGCTTCCTGAGCTGCTGGGATTACAGACATGGGCCACTGCACCTGGCTGGTTTGGACATTCTTAAGAGGGAGAAAAGGGTTTGTAGCTTAGCAGGTTTGTAGTGTAGTGCAGACAATAGCCACTTACAAGTTTCTGAGATGTGGATGGTTCTTTTACTTTCCAAACCAGAAGGATGCAATCATTCCTTGGTATCCACAGGTTTGGTTTCAGGACCCCCAAAGTTACCAACATTTGCAGATACTCAATTTCCTTATATAAAATGCAAGTATTTACATATAACCTAAGCATACCCTCTGGTGCCCTTCAAATACTCTCTGGAGCACATACAATGTAAGTGCTGTATATGTGGTTCTCCTACTGCGCTGTCTAGGGAATAATGACAAGGAAAATAGCTGTACCTGTCAGTACTGATGCAATTTTTCTCTGAATATTTTCCATCTCTGGTTGGCTCAATCTTGGATGCAGAACACAGAGACTGAGAGCCAACTATATATGGAAGGTTTTAAGTATTTATGAACAAGACTACACGGTGAAAGGCAATCTCTGTCCAAGTAGGGGTATAAAGACCAATGAGTGACAGGTCCTGACATCAGGGTGCTTACAGCATTACTGTGAGCAATACGAGGCTACCAGAGAGGACCTGGTCATAGCTGCAGGGAGGCGAGACGTGCCATGGCCTGCCAGAGTGAGGATGCCCCTGCCAGGGGGTGGCTGACTATGTGACCTTGTGGGAGGCGGCTCCCCAGAGCATGAGGGAGGAGGTGAGGTGAGGCATTTAGTCTGTGAGTGATGACATGGGGTCATAATGGGTCACCCAACCTGTGAAGACTGGGAAATCAGCCTTTTCACCACAGTAGCTGACACATATGCTTCAAGGTGGGCACAGGAGAGTCATTAGTTCTCCCCACTTGCTCATAAGTACTTGCTGCTTCATAGCAATTCAGTCCTGGAACAAGTGGGAGTGAAGAGAAAATCACATATTAGGGAGACTTCATTTTGCTAAGCAGGAGACTATTTCGACTAAATGAGAATTTTACTTTCCATAGCCCTTGATACTCTGTTTTTCTTTCCTCTATGCACGCTCCCTGTTCCAGAGAGAGCAAAAGAGCATAGGAAAACAAGTTCTAGTTAAGAATTTAATTACCAGAGCTGAGCACAGTGGTACACCCTCTAATCCCAGTGGCTCAGGAGGCTGAGGCAGGAGGATCGCGAGTTCAAAGTCAGCCTCAGCCACTTATCCAGGTCCTCAGCAACACAGTGAGAGCCTGTCTCTAAATAAAAAATAAAATGGGTGGGGATGTGACTCAACAGTTAAATGCCCCTGGTTCAATCCCTGGTACAAAAAAACAATCACTGGAGCAATAGCACATAAAGAAAGAGCCTCTGTGTTGCGAATGGGTGTTTTGGGCTGCATTTGCTTCATTTGGCTCTTGTACTTTTTCACTTCTCATTGTCCCTGCCTGTATTTCTCAAAGTGGGGACCACAAAAGAGCAGCAGCAGCTGAGAACAGGTTAGAAATGCATATTCTTAGGCCCCAAACCAAACCTATCAATCCAAAACTTGGGGGGAGGGGCGGTGTAGAGCAGACTGTCAACAAGCCTCCCTTGTGGTGATTTGGAGGCATGAAGTTTAAGAAACCCTGCTTGGGTCTTGCTTTTCAAAGTATCATCCAGCAGCCCAGGTATCCCTTGGGAGTTTGATAGACATTCAGAATCTCAGGCTCTGCTTCCTGAATCAGAGTCTGCACCTGAACAAGATCCACAGGCCATTTGTGTGCGTGACACTCAGAAGAGCTCGTTCAGGGCATTTTCCTAAAACATCAGCATCTGGAAGCAGCTCACTGTTCACGGCCTCATCATTCTCCCAAGCGCAACTGCTCCTCCTAAGTGCAGATTTGCGGCTGTATGTTCCTCAGAGCCCATGACCCCATGATCCCAAGTGTCTATTAAAATGCATATCCTCGACTGGGATCCCAGCAGCTCAGGAGGCTGAGGCAGGAGGATCACAAGTTCAAAGCCAACCTCAGCAATGGTGAGACACTAAGCAACTCAGTGAGACCCTGTCTCTACATAAAATACAAAATAGGGCTGAGGATGTGCCTCAGTGGTCAAGTGCCCCTGAGTTCAATCCCCCATATGGGGGGAAAAAAAAGCATATCCTTAGGTTCTTTCTCGCATTTTCTACTTTCTGAATCATAATCTCTGTGGCTATAAGGAAGAATGAGTGAAGCCACATGCCTGCTAGACTCCCCACAACTGTTTGCCCCATAAAATTGGCAGGTGCACAGGGATGGACTCTATCTAGGGATGGCCAGATCCTGCAGGTGCAGGGACAGCTGCGCTCCCTGGCAGGGGTCACACTGCAAGGCCTTGGTAGCTGGGGAGGGGTCGCTGGCAAAAGCAAACACTTCTTCCTGCAGCTTCCTGCCTGCCATGTCAGGCTGTCAGCTCTTAAGAAGGCCAAAGCAGAGTCGCTGTTCTCTTGCCCTCCTCTGCCTCCCCCCACACCCCAGGCGACTGGTCCGGTCAGTGTGGATTAGCACATGGCACTCTTTGTGGCCTCTGGCACCTACAGCTCCTCTGTCCGGCAGCCTCTGCTCAGACTGTGAAACAAACTGCATGTGAAATCTCACTCATCGCCTCTTTTGAGCTGCACCATTTTCTACCTTGTACTGCTTGAGGGTTAGCCAAGTCCTGGTCCTGCTCCGTCAAAGGTGTTGTGGGAGAGACCACCTCCCTGGTGTCATGTTAAAGTAGACCGCGCCATGGCCTCAGCTCCGCTGAGAGGTCCAGCTGGCTGCCCACCTTGTAGACCCAGCAGCCCTCAGCAGCATGGGGCAGCAGGAAGTAGGGATCTTGGCTAAAACAAATCATCTCAGGCCCAAAGTCCTGCCTCCTCCCAGGCTGGATGGCGGCAGAGCGGGAGTCCTCAGATCTGCCACCCTGTGGATGCAGCTTAAGATCTGTTGGCACCAGCTGCTCTCAGAACGTCCCCTGGGCCCACGAGGCAGCTACACCATGGGTAAAAAAGGCTTGTCAGTGTTTCCCCGGGGCCTGCCTGCCTGTCTTCTCTCTGGGTGGCACAGAAAGGGAGACAGCCCCCCATGGTGATACAAAAGCAGACATCTGGGCCCCTCCCCTCTGCCTTCTGCTTCTCTCCTGACAGGCTGTGGCCCTTGCTGGGCGAAAGCCTCTGCGTCCATCTTCACTCACCCCTGACCACTCTTCACAGCCAGCGCTTGCCGGGCGCCTTCCCTGCCTGGACTTCGATAGCAGGAAGGGCCCAGGGGGCACATTCATGAGCACAAACAGGCCAGCCCATCTCTGCCAGCCTGCCTTGCCTCATCTGCAGGCAGGGACAGCAGTTTCTCCCCTGGACTCAGGGTTTGCTGTGGTCACCTCCCGCCATGTGCCCGTCCTCCTGCCACTTGGCCCACTCCAATCCTGGCTGCACGCTGCCTCCCTCACCCCTTGCCCTCCAGCCTGCTGGACCACTTCTTGCTCGTGCCCAGGCGTCAGGACACAGGAGGCAGAAGATGCTGCTCAGGGAGGTTGACCAGTGGGCCACAGGGTGCAGGGCAGGGGTGAGCTGGCCAGGGAGAGCTTGCCACCATTGTCCTTCTGAAGGATTGTGAGTGACTGGCCCCAGTGCAACTGTGCACCAGCCCCTCCCCCTCGCCATACACACAACTTGAAGCATGCTGATCTGTCACTTCTGCCCCTGCTCTTGGGTCCCATTTGGCTCACAAATCATCTCTGCTGAGGAGGTAATCGACAGGTGAGGGACTTCCCACTTGGCACTTTAGGGATGGTGGGAAAGGTACTGCTTGGGGACCTGAAGATCTATGTTCGGATTCCAGCTTTGCCACTTAGTATCTGCATGTGGTCCTGACACTGGAAATGCCTCCTCAGCTGAGAAGTGAGAATAGTCCTCATCCGTATCCTCCCCACCCTCGTCAGAGGATCCAGTGGTGGCAGTGCACTGTTATAAAGTGGCAGGTCCTTCTGTGAACTTCTAGAAGATGGTCAACTCTTTCCCATGTGAGTGTGTGTTTAAAGGAGCCCCTTAAGTCATGGCTGCATAGATAATTATGAGGACCCCCCACAGGCACACGTGATGCCTTCTGGTTACAAAGCTCCTTCCCCATGTGCTGCGCCTGATCCCCCAGGCACCTGCTCAGGAAGACCAGGGAACAGAAGCCACGTGACGTTTTAAGTGAAAGGGATATGCGGGGACTTAGGTGCTTACAAGAGCATCGATGGCATCGCAGGGGTTGCAGCCTGGACCACCAGTTACTCAGAAAGCCGCCGGTGGAAAGCTTCAGTGGAGGGAGTGACTCCCATCATCAGGAAGGCAGAGAACGGGAGGCCATAGGGCAACATTGGAGGCCAAGACGTTTGGCAGAGCTGCGTGGGGGAGTCTGGAGGCTGCTGCAGCTGGGCGTGACTCTGGGACACTGAGGCAGAAACCCACACCTGCTACCACTCCAGCTTTGACTGACTGATCCTAACTGCAAAGGCTCAAGGGAGTGTGGGCTTATCTTTCCAGCAAGGTGTTCAGTCTCTCAGAGTCTCCAGTCCTCCTCTGGAAAATGGGGAGAAAAACAGACCACAGGGGAGACACGGAGGGCAGGTCGGAGCAGGGCCTGCCGAATCGAATCATGGACTGTTAGACTTGGGCAAGACCTTGGGGAGTTGCCCATGGTCCCACAGTGACCCTGATGTAGTGTAAAAGATTAAAGCTAGCAGCTGGGGCAGTACAGAATGGCAGGCTGGGTGCAGCGCAGTGGTAGAGTACTTACCTAGCATGTGTGAGGCCCTGGGTTTGATCCCCGGCACCACAGAAAAACAAAACAACAGCAAAAAGAAAAAACAGAATGGCAGTCTGCTGCCAGGACCTGGCAGTTAGTGGAAAATGAAAAGAGAGAGAGAGAGAGAGACAGACCTCTACGGATCAGCCATGCTTTATTAAGCACATTTTCAAGAGAAAAAATGGCAAGTGGTACAAGAGGGATCTGAGCTTTATAGGGTTTAGTGAGACTGATTCGCAGCAGAATGTGTTGGGCAGTCGGGGGGACAGTTGTAGATGCAGGATATTGAGGGAGTCCAGAGCCCATGTTTTCCTTCTGTCCCTGGAACCCATTGTCCTCCTTTTCTTCCTGGGGCCTGGGACATGTGTTTAAAAGGATATTTCCATATCCTTCAGTGGGGGTCCTTCTTCCTTCCCTCTCGGTCTTTCATGCATCATCTGTAAAAGGGATTTGAGATGGTCACTTGGTATCTGAGAAGACGCGGTGGCCATGGTGCATCCTCCAAGCCTGGCAAGGATGTGACTAGACAGGGACCCTCTGGGCGGGCACATCTGGAAGACAAAACCAAACCCCAGCACTTCTCTCCTGTCCCTGGATCTGGGTCTCCTGTCTTGGAGGGGAAAAGGCAGCTCCGCCTCCCTGGGCATGGGATTGGCATTTCCCCCTGAGCACAGCCCACTTCCCAGGGAAGGATGACTTGCCCTCCCAGCTGGTGGCCTTCGTCACAGCAGACGCAGCCCCTCTGCACTGCAATCCCTGGCCCAGCACCCACAGAGCGCTGGATTGTGCCCACAGGTGATGCACAATTGGTGGGGGTGTCCTTCAGGCGGAGGCGGTCATTAGTGCTGGGAGCACCTGCTGGTTGTGCGGCCTTGCCCACAGGGGGGCCTGGGGGAGAGCAGACAGGCTTCAACAGCCATGAGTACAAATAAGACGGAGCCCCCCTGCTTGAGGCCAAGAGCAGCTCCTGTTTGCAGCCCCTGCCCCTCATGCGTCCACCCACGGGGAACTAGCAATCCCAGTCCGGGCAAAAGACATTTCATATACTTTGTCTCTGCCTAAATGGCACTCTGTGTGCCAACCACTGTGGCGAGGTGAAGCCTTGATAAACCAGAACTTCCAATTCTCCGGGATCCTGTTGGCACTCTGCTGGAAGTCCACCAGCAAACAGTAAGAAATTCTTTGACACTTGTTTAAAATACAACAAAACACTTCCAAGCTCTGTTCACCTGCCAGTCTCCAACACCCCCGCCCCGGCTCTGTCTAGACTGCTGGAGAGCAGCCTCACGCTCTGGGTCTTTGAGCCCAGCCTGGCAGGGATGCCTTCATCAGATGTGAGAGGCTGGTGGAGGCACGGACGTGGCTTCAGGCTGAAGGTCCTACTTGGTGCCAGGCACTGAGCTGAGACACAAAGATAAACAAGGCACATGCTCTGCTCTTGCAGGGCTCCTGGCACCAGGGGGGCCACGCTAGCTGGTGTTTGGTGACCGTCCAGTTTATGCTCAGCTTTTCTCTATAAGCTCTCTTCAAGGATGCTCTTATTTAACCTTCCCTACCACCTTGAGGCACAGGGAGGTTAAAGAACTTGGTCAAGGGCTGGGGATGTGGCTCAAGCGGTAGCGTGCTCGCCTGGCATGCGTGTGGCCCGGATTCGATCCTCAGCACCACATACAAACAAAGATGTTGTGTTCACTGAAAACTAAAAAATAAATATTAAAATTCTCTCTCTCCCCTTAAAAAAAAAAAAAAGAACTTGGTCAAGGTCATATCGTGTGGGCAGAGCCAGGATTCCAACGCAAGCAATCTCATTCTAGATCCCCAGCTATTCAGCAAGCGCTTTGAGCAGGGAAAGGAGGGTTTCACACATTAACTGCAGGAAGATTGAAAGCCACAGGGAGGTTATGGAGGAAGCATGTGACTAGTGGAAGGAGGCTCCCTTGGGGTGGAGGGAATGGTGGAGGGTAATGAGGCAGGTTTCCCAAGGCCCCATAGGGACGCAGTCGTGCACAGAGAGCCAGTGGGGTAGAGCATCCCAGGGTGAAAATGCTCTGCAAGGATTTTCTTTTTTTTTTTTTTTAATTTTTTATTGTTGGTTGTTCAAAACATTACAAATTTCTTGACATATCATATTCCACACTTTGATTCAAGTGGGTTATGAACTCCCACCTTCACCCCATACACAGATTGCAGAATCACATCAGTTACACATCCATTGATTTACATATTGTCATACTAGTGTCTGTTGTGCTACGCTGCCTTTTCCATCCTCCACCATCCCCCCTCCCCTCCTCTCCCCTCCCCTCCCCTCCTCTCTCTCTACCCCCTCCACTGTATAACCCTGAGGGTCTCCTTCCATTTCCATGCAATTTCCCTTCTCTCTCCCCTTCCCTCCCACCTCTCATCCCTGTTAAATGTTAATCTTCTTCTCATGCTCTTCGTCCCTACTCTGTTCTTAGTTACTCTCCTTATATCAAAGAAGACATTTGGCATTTGTTTTTTAGGGATTGGCTAGCTTCACTTAGCATAATCTGCTCTAATGCCATCCATTTCCCTGCAAATTCTATGATTTTGTCATTTTTTAATGCAGAGTAATACTCCATTGTGTATAAATGCCACATTTTTTTATCCATTCGTCTATTGAAGGGCATCTAGGTTGGTTGCACAGTCTTGCTATTGTGAGTTGTGCTGCTATGAACATCGATGTAGCAGTGTCCCTGTAGCATGCTCTTTTTAGGTCTTTAGGGAATAGACCAAGAAGGGGAATAGCTGGGTCAAATGGTGGCTCCATTCCCAGCTTTCCAAGAAATCTCCATACTGCTTTCCAAATTGGCTGCACCAATTTGCAGTCCCACCAGCAATGAACAAGTGTACCCTTTTCCCCACATCCTCGCCAGCACTTGTTGTTGTTTGACTTCATAATGGCTGCCAATCTTACTGGAGTGAGATGGTATCTTAGGGTGGTTTTGATTTGCATTTCTCTGACAGCTAGAGATGGTGAGCATTTTTTCATGTACTTGTTGATTGACTGTATGTCCTCCTCTGAGAAGTGTCTGTTCAGGTCCTTGGCCCATTTGTTGATTGGGTTGTTTGTTCTCTTATTGTCTAATTTTTTGAGTTCTTTGTATACTCTGGATATTAGGGCTCTATCTGAAGTGTGAGGAGTAAAGATTTGTTCCCAGGGTGTAGGCTCCCTATTTACCTCTCTTATTGTTTCTTTTGCTGAGAAAAAACTTTTTAGTTTGAGTAAGTCCCATTTGTTGATTCTAGTTATTAACTTTTGTACTATGGGTGTCCTATTGAGGAATTTGGAGCCCGACCCCACCGAATGTAGATCGTAGCCAACTTTTTCTTCTTTCAGACAGCGTGTCTCTGATTTGATATCAAGCTCCTTGATCCATTTTGAATTAACTTTTGGCTCTGCAAGGATTTTCACCAGATTCTCTCATAATCTTCACCGAGAATATCAGTGGTGCTCAAATTGCTGACATTCAAATTATCTGGCAAGCTTTTAAGCACCATGTCCCAGACCGTATCCCATGCTAATTCAATCAGAATCTTTAATGGTGGGATTCAGGGTTCATGATTCTTTAAAACCCTCCACATGATTCCAATGAGCAGGGAAGACAGCCACTGAGCTAGACTAGAATCTTCCATCAACAAGCACCTTCTGCCCCAGCCAGAGGGTCTCTCTTTCTTACTTGGAGGCGTACCTACCCAGAGGGAGTACCATGAACATACACTGCTCAGACCTCATTCCAGCCCCCACAGACGCTGTAAAACCAGCCCCCCTGTGTCTTTGGGGGCGTGCATGTAGCTACCTCTGGAGAAGAGTGACAAGCCCAGCCATGGGAGCTGACAGTTGACTGAAGTGTGACAGAGCTGAGCTCTGGGGACATGCCTCTTATTTCCTTCACCTGTTTGTCCCCAGATCCTAAGCATGGTGCTCTGCTGTCCCAGGCCCCAGAACCCCCTTACCTAGTTCCCCTTAGCATGGCCTGCTCACTTGGAATTTCTAGAAGAATGATTATTATTAAACATAAGACAGCTAAGAATACAGATAGCAAAACCGTGGGCCAATCCCCAAGTAGGTAAGTTTATGCCAAAGAATCTCAGCATACGTGGAGGGGAAGCAGCCTTAGCTTTGGCCCGCGACCCTACCTGGGTGGGCTACACAAGCTGGCCCAGCCGTTGGAGTGCAGAGGTCCTCGTTGGAGTGCAGAGGTCCTCGTGGTACTTGCTTGAAATCAGCTACAGTGACAGTGAGGCTGTGGAAATTGAAAATGGACCAATGCTTCAAATCAGGGTTGATTTGTTTTTCCCCGAGGAGTGGACTGTTACGTATTAGCCAGCGTGCCAATGGCTAGTCCTCCTCACCACCTGCCCTGGGTTCTGAGCCTTGGCGTCATTGGTGTCCTGGCCACTTCCCTCAGTCTGCACCCCCATCCCCAGCCCATCTCCCCTTCAGCTCATCTTATTTTCTGGGAGCAGGTCCCTGGGTGGTGCCTGCACTCATCCCACCTGCTGGTTAACCCCGGCCCTTTTCTTCTTTTTCCAATTGTGAGGGAGGCCTTATTTCTCTGAGAGATTGGTACAATTGAATCAGCAACTTTAATTCCCGAGCACGGAGGATTTAGGAAGGAGCCAGCCACATCCCAGGAGAGGCCGTTACCTCTCCACCCTGCGTCCCTGTTCTCCTGCAGACCCAGGCACTTGGCATCCGCCAGCAGATTAGGCGGTTCTCATCCTGAGGTGAGATGTGTGTGCACGCACATGCGCGCGCGCACACACACACACACACCATCAGCCATGAGAGGGGGAATGGCAAACACTTGAGAGGAGACAGGAAAATTCTCATTCTTTCTGAGGTCCTCTCCAGAGCCTGTCAGCCAGAGCCTGGGGGGGTTGGGAGGGGCACAGTCCTCCCAGCCTCCCAGCAGCGGGAGGGCAGAGTGGCTGCAGCGGAGGAGGGGAGTGTGCAGGATGGGAGGTTAGATAAGGGCCAGGCCTGGGCCCGGCAATTTGAGTTACTCATTTGGCTGTCTCCAGAGAGGCTGAGAAGACCCTGTTGTCTCTGAAAGGAACAGTTGTGATTGGGCCTTGATTGCATGTCACATCTGAAATGAGGAGTCTCTGGAAGGAAGGCCGTGGCCGACAGGCCCACTCCATGCTCCACTGCCCAACTTTGAAGCACAAGCCGGGGCTTTTCTCCTTCATTTTTCTTGCCCTGCCTCTTGCCCTTCAGGGGACAAGAGTGTTTCTGAGTCATTAGTGGATCCTTGGAACACGTGGGCTCCTCTGTCCTTTCAGCAAGGCCGCCCACCACACTCTCAGCATCTAGGTAACCGCATCCTCCTTAGAGAGCACCCTAGGGTCCCCTTCACGTCCCCACAGCCCATGAGCAGAAGGGCCATCTTAAAGATGAGAGGAGAGGTTCAGAACCTTGCCTGAGGTTGCAAAGCTTTAAATGACAAACCCAAACTGGGGCCTGGGTCTCTAGCTCTGGCCTGTTCAGCAGTAGACTTAGGCCTCCCCCCCCTAGCTTTCCCTGGAGACTGGAACTCAGCTTGCAGGATCATCAGGGGCCCAGCACATCTTCTGTGGTCCCTAAGGGCAGTGGCTATTCTATTTCTGTTGACTTCCTGCCCCACCCCCACTGGGCTGCTCTGTCCAGGGACTTGTGAAGGTGGGGGAGGCTTAGTCACTGCCCCTACCTGGCTCCCGGCCAGCCAGGAATGCGTGGTATGAGTGTGGCCCAGAAGTGTCCCTGCCAGGTTCCATAGTTTGCCTGCTTGACTCCTGTGGCATTTTGTCATTTTCCCATATCATTCAGCTCAGCAGGACAACCTTGATCTTAGTGGTTTTGGTCTCCAGAACCAAGAACTACACTGAGGCTGAGGTGCGGGTCAGCCCTGGTTGGAATCAGAGGCTGGCTGACCTCTGCTAGGTGGCCTCTGTGCTGGGAGATCACCACCTCTTGCCACACTCCTGGGCTCAGACTCAGACTTAGTGCCCCTTGGACCTTGGGGATCCACAGATGAAATACAGCATCCTGAGCATTTTTGTCTTGCTTCTTGGCTGGTCCCACTGGCATGAAACGAGTTTACCAGTCAATATTGCTAATGATCAGTGAGAGGAGTCAGGCTTTCCCCAGTGAAGTAGTGTTCTGTAAATACTGCCCATGCGATTCTGCTCCTGTCGATTACTCTAAGCTTCCCGCAGATACAGGAGCCCAGGGTGGCTGGCTGCACTGGGAGGAGGGTCAAATGAGGTGTGCCATCTATCCTGGTTACAGTCCTTCTTCTCTGCCATGGGACAGTGAGTCTTCAGCCTTACTCCTCACCCAGGACCCAAGGCTTTGAATGGAAGCCTGTTACCCACCCTCTCCATATACTTGGGGACCACAGGAAAGTTAGGGAATCTTCCTCTGGCTTCATAAAAAGATTCTAGACCCTCACATTCTACATTCTGCAGTCATTGGCTTAAAGAGATGGAGCAAACCCCAGAAGCCTTGTGGACTCCTAGCCTCTCATAATCCGGATTAGTGAAAAGTTGAAAACAAGCCCACTGCCCAACAATGGAAGCAGGTGGCACAATCCATAGCATGAACCTGATGGGACCATAAAAATGTCACCAATTTATAAGTTGAAAAGATAATTACAACATGTTATGAAGACAAGCATGTTATGGCATGGTATCCACGAGGCCATTTTGGAAGTGTGTGAGTGTGTGTGTGTGTGTGTACGCATGTGTGTGCATAGACTCTCATAAACACATTAAACAGTTGGAGCCGGCATAGTGGCGCACACCTGTAATCCCAGCAGCTTGGGAGGCTGAGACAGGAGGATCACAAGTTCAAAGCCAGCCTCAGCAAAAGCAAGGCATTAAACAACTCAGCAAGACCCTGGCTCTAAATCAAATACAAAATAAGGCTGGGGATGTGGTTCAGGGTGCCCCTGAGTTCAATCCCCATGAGAGGGGGAATGAAACAAAAAATTTGGGCAGGCCACCTACCAGCACATTCGCAGAGATTAATTCCAGATAATAGAACATGGTGACTTATTTTTGCTCATCAGTATTTTCTCACTCTCTGAGTTGGATCACTAATGCTAAAAGGCCCATGTCCTGTCACAACTTTGGCCCCTTGAGACCTGGCCCCTGTCTGGAAAATGTGCACAGAATGGGTCTGACTGGGGATGGGTTCCAACTCTTGAACGTAGCTGTGGTCAGAGTTGAGGTAGCAGCAGTGATGGTCGGGCCTCTGTGCACCTAGCGCTGGGTGGTCTCCAGCATGAAGGGACTCATGGTCTAGTTTGGGGGCTACGACCATTCATTCATTCACCCAGTAAGCACTGAGCACCCCAGGGCACTGTCCTAGGTATCACATTCACAGAGGGAACAAACATGCACGAGTTGCCATGTGCCCCGCGCTGGAGTGTGGTATAAAGTGCTAGGAAGTTTGGAGGTGGACCAAGGGGCCTTTGAGCAGGGATTTGAGGAGCAGCAGGACATGAGTGTTTGGGGCTGGGAGTGGCCCACTTACTGAGGGGAGAGTGGAGATTCCTCTCCAGGTGGACCAAAGACCTGCTTCGTGACCATGGGGCTGCTGTGTGTGCTCTGTGGCCAGGGGAGGGTGTTTAACCCCTCCAAACTTCGCTTTTCCCATCTGCCAAATTCAATTCCCCTTCAGTTCTCCTTCCCCTCCCCCACTCTCTAGCCATGGCCCCCTCTTGTCGAGATGCTGTGAAGACAAGTGGTCTTTAAACCTCATCTGGAAACTCCCTCTTGGCCTCCTGGGCTTACCCCTTGCTGTTTCGCTCTGCCAGCTTTGACGCATCTGATTTAAATTGCCTGAGTGACTTGAGCGGTTCAAACGGGAAAGAAATGGGAAAGAGATGCAGCTACTGCCTGCTTTGCACCTATGAGAGCCTCCATTGTCCTTTAGCAGCGTGGGTCAGAAGAGGCCACTGACCTGGAGAGGCTAGTTCCGTGTAGATGTGGAAAGAGAGGCTGAGACCCAGGTGGTGCGTGCTCCAAGGCTGGGCTGTCCCTGGTCTGTGCGCCATGCTCTGCAACACCAGCACTCCAGGGAAACTTTCCTGCCCTCAGGAGCCCAGCCACTCTGCAGGCTGCTGGCCTCCCTGGCTGAGGGACAGAGGAGTCAGAGTCCAACAGGGGAGGAGTCCTCACCAACTCCCCGGTTCAGCCCCCTCTGGAGAAACTGAGCCAGGACAAGTAGTCCCCAGTGTCAGAAGAGGAGACCGAGTGGAGAAGCAGGTCTAAGCCCCCATCTCTGAGGTCGGGTGTCTTGAAAGTCAAGGTCAGGAGGCCCTCAGCCAGGCTCCAGCCCAAGTTGAGTGGCTTGGTGCGACCTGCCTGTCCTGATCACTTCTGGGGACTGCAGGTCAGTGAAAGGAGCAGACTTTGGCCTTGGCTTGCCCCCCCCCACCCCCGAGTGCATGCTGAGCACATGGGCTTTAGGATCGGGAACTCCTGCCCCCATTCCTCACTGGCTTGGTGGCCTTGGCCACCAAGAATCTGAGGTTCAGTTTCCTTATCTGCAAGGTGGATCCCTGTGAGGAACCACCTAGAATAGGACCTCAAATATCGGTTCCCAGGGGTTCCTCTTTTTTTTTTTTTTTAATATTTTTTAGAAGTTGCTTCCTCCCACCATGCCTCAGTGTCCTCAACTTTGAGGGTCCTCCCGACTCTGATGGTCTCTCTCGTGATCTCTGCACCCCGGGCAACAGCCCATGAGCATGAGGGCTTCAAGGAACTCTCTGGCTGGGTCTCTCAGATCCCAGCAAGGCCAGTCGGGGGCTCTGACCTCCTGTGGGCGGTGGTGAGGGAGCTGTGGCACTTCCAGGAGAAAACCAAGGCTAGCCCTCCTCTTTCTCACATTAGCGGTCAGCTCAGACTAGTTGCTGGACCAGCTCTGTGGACTTGTCCCTTGGGTCTTGGGTGGTGCTGCTCTGCTGGCCCTAGACTAGTAACAGGGAGCAAGGAACTGACCCTTGTTGAATGTCTATTGCTGGCCGACTGCACGCGGGCATCTTGTTGATTTCCGGTGGCCTCCCTGCAAAGTGGGCAGTATGACCTCATTTTACAGGTGAGACACCTCAGGCTCAGAGACCCTGCTTAAAGCAGTTCAGTCCTAGAAAAGTCAGGAAAAGTCAGTCTGTAGGACTCCAAAGATCAGCTCGTGCATCTTCACCACCACCCAGTCCCCACCTCGCCCAAAGAAGGTAGTGGTATTATTGGGCTGCAGGCTGCAAAAGTATCCAGGACAAAAAGGCACAGATTTGTTCTATCCTGGGATCCAGAGCAGAACAAGGAGGCACAGAAGATTCTGGAATCAATTTGAGTACATTTCCAGGAAAATCAGAAGATGCCTATAACTGGGAACTTACAGGGAACTGAAACCCTGTAATGCTGTCCTCGCTTCTCTTGGAGAAAATGTCCTTGGGCTGTGGAGGGGGTCGTTCCTAGCTAGGTGGCCCAAGGAACCAAGAGCTTTGATTGAACCCAGGGGTGCTTTACCCTGAGCCACATCTCTAGTCTTTTTTATTTTTTATTTGGAGACAGAGTTTTGCTAAGTTGCTGAGGCTGACCTCAAACTTAGGATCCTCCTGCCTCAGCCTCCTGACTCATTGCTCCTTTGATGGAGCTATCCATTCTGTCCCTGGGATTACAGGTGTGAGCCACTGTGCCTGGGGAAGCCAAACACTCTTGTAGGGCCCAAGAAACCCTGTAGACACAGACTGGTTTCTTCCTTCCTTCCTTCCTTTCTTTCTTTTCTGTTTCGGTTTGGGTTTTTATTATTGTTGTTTGTTTGTTTTTTAAGTTTTTGACATGCCATGTGACCCATAGACTGTTTTCTGTCTCCCTTAACTTAGGGGACTCCTTGGAGGGTTCTCAGGCTGCAGGAGGGTGGCACATGCCAGGCTGGGTACCCGTGGATGATGGCGTACTGGGCCTGGGTCTGGCCCAGCCTGGCTGGCTACATTCTCTTCCAGCACTAGCCCCTGGCAGTGTTCCCTTGGGTAAGTCACTTAACCTCTCTGTCCTTCATTCTTACTTGTCAGATGGAGATAATGACAGTGCTCCTCATTCTGCCGTTGTGAGGAGTCAGTAAGTTCATTGACACAAAGAGCGCACTCAGGCACTCATACGTTACTTATAAAACCACCAACAACAACAAAACTTGACCCAGCGCGGAGATCCAAGGCCCAGAGCCCTGTAGGCTCCCACTGTATGGGAAGCCCCATCGGCACGGAGCCGCCTGCCCATTCAGGGTTAAGCCTTTGGGTTGCTCTCTCCCCTCCACACTCACCTCGCCTGGTCCATCATGAACATTATGGAGCATCCTCTGAGCTAGGTGGCAGCACAGCCCAGCCCTGCTTCTTAACGGCCGTGCGTCATTGAGACAGATTTTTCCAGCCTCAGTCCCCTCGTCTGTAAAGTGGGTAGAAGAACACCTGTGGGGCTCTCCCCACGGCTGCGGAGGATCAAGCCTGGAAGTGCTTCGTAAACCTGAGTGTGGGTGCAGATATGAGAAACTGTCCTGAGCGCGTGGCTTCCCCTTGCCCTCACCCCCCAAGAGAGGTAGCAAGTAGCTACATCCAACCAGTTACCAAGCCCAGCGAGGAGGACGGTGTCTGTCTTCAGGTGGGCTCTGTCCAGAGGGTAGAAGGCAGAGCCCACCCTGTTCCTGGGTGGTGGAGCCCCAGGCACTACCACCCCTTCCTGTGGTGCACAAGGCACGGGGAGGGGAGGAGATTGCAGAAACATGCTGAAGGTCAGGGTCTTGGTGTGCGTCGGCCTGGAGGGGGGTGGGCAGGTCTAGGCGGTCTCTGTTGGAAGCCCCTGGAGAGGAAGCGTGGCTGGGGTTCCCAGTAGACTTGGCGGGCATTCTAGAGACCAGTTAGGCAGAGTACGCACACATCCTTTGATGGAGCAGTCCATTCTGCCCCTGGACATACGTGTGAAGACATTCTCCTTAGGAACAGATGGGGGCCCCCTGAGTGTCCGTGCTGGCACAGTAGAGAGGAAGCAAGGGGGACACACTGCATTGGACATTCAAAGGCAGCGGTGTGTGTGCATGGGGCCTTGGGGCTGGGTGGGACACCACGCAGCACTGTTATACCAGGCATGAATACCCTTCCCCTGAGGGGACCCAGACTTATTGGAGAGATGGCTGGCCCTGGGGCTGCCGCAGGGGAAGGCTCACAGTGAGACTACTAGAAAGTAATGAAGTAGCCAGGCACGCTGGTGCACACCTGTAATCCCAGTGGCTCTGGAGGCTGAGACAGAAGGATCACAAGTTCATGGCCAACCTCAGCAAATTACCGAGGCCCTAGGCAACTTGGTGAGACTCTTGTCTCAAAATGAAAAATAATAAGGGCTGGGGATATAGCTCAGTGATAGATTGTCCCTGGGTTAAATCCCCAGTATACAATCAATCAACCAAGGAAGGAAGGAAGTATATCCCCCAAATGCTGGAAGCATGTCAAAATCACAGGAAGGGCCAGTGGTAGACCGTATTCCTGGCACGTACAGGGCCCTGGGTTCAGTGCCTAGCACTGAAGGAAAAACAGACACAGGACCCAGGTTGACAGGGTTCCCACTGGACAACCCTGGGACAATTTCAGCACCAAATAAATGCTAGTTAAATTGTAAATCACTAGATGCGTAGGATTCCATATTGATAATAAATAGAAGAGGGAAGGCTGGCTTTCCTTAGAGTGTCAAGGTTCTGTTCGTGAGGGAAAGATCATAATTTTGCAAACACCATAAAGATCAGATTGGCAAGAATCAGCAGTGGATGCTAAATCCAGGGCAATGGAGGCTAAATGTTGGTGAGCAGCAGGATATTTACATATTTACATGCTCTTGAGAGTATTCCCACAGACTTCTTGATGGGGGGGACGACACAGCAGTAATTGTGCAGTGGAGAAATGGAGAAATCGCGCACCACTCTGACAAGTGATCAGAACACAAATTAAAGATGGACTCCATGTGCCCCTCAGCGTGATGTCCCAAGGAGGACACCCGCTGTGCAGTTCTTCAGGCTGAGGATGCCTCCCCCCTGCCCCCATCTCATCATGACAAACACCAAATCAAAGAACCTTCATCTTTCAGATTAGGAAAGTAAGACCCAGGGCGGGTGGTAGAGTTGGTGAAGCCGGGGCCCCAGTTGGGTTTATTAATTTCCGAGTCTGTCCTATGCTACGCTGCCTCTTCATTTAGAAATCTGTCTGTTGGACCTTGAATTAATCAGATCATTATATTTGTTACCAAGTGGCATTTTGGATGAGTCCTGAGAAATGCCCTAGTATCTTTACATAAATTGAGTGGCTGACAATTTGAAGCTTGATTTCCACTAGAGCAGTAACAGGAGATCGGTTTGTTTTGATTCCAGAGAACATTTCACCCTTGGATGTTGACCCCAGGCCCAGCTGGGAACTTCCACAGAGCTTGGACAGGGCAGTGACATAGGACCGGCACGGTGTCCAGGGTCCAGAGTCCTGGTAAAGCCAAGTTTTAACTGACTTCCTTCGGTGAAGCCACGTTAATTCTTGCTCCTCCTGTGGGGACTCCTCAGGGGCATAATGGACCGGATTATGTGATAGAGAATGGTGTTCCCATGGTTAATAAGAATCTCCACTTGCATAAAGCAAATGATATCCTATGCTTTTATAACCATGTCAAAATGAATTCTAATGTTATCTATAACAAAAATGATCTAAAAATTTATTTTTTCCACAGGCACCCTCTTTTCTCTCAGTAGAAGTGTTCTTAACTTCATGCATATAATATTCTTGGAGATGTTAAGATATGATTCACTTTTTTGTTTGGTACTGAGGTGCTTAATCACTGAACTACATCCCCAGTGCTTTTTATTTTATTTTATTTATTTTTTAAAATGTTTTTTTAGTTGTAGAGGGACACACGATATCTTTGTTTATTAACTTATTTTTCATGCAGTGCTGAGGATGATCCCAGTGCCTCACACATGCTAGGCAAGCGCTCTGCCCCTGAGCCCCAGCCCCAGTCCCCCTTTTTATTTATTTATTAATTTTTAGTTTTCAGCAGACACAACATCTTTGTTTGTATGTGGTGCTGAGGATCAAACCCGGGCCGCAGGCATGCCAGGACAGCGCGCTACCGCTTGAGCCACATCCCCAGCCCCCCCTTTTTGTTTTTTATCTTGAGACAAGGTTTTGCTAAGTTGCTGATGGACTTGCTAAGATGCAAGAGACTAGCCCCTGAATTTGAGATCCTCTTGCCTCAGCCTCCAAATGACTGGGATTACTGGCATGCACCACTGCGCCCTGCTAAGATGTAATTCACATGCTATACATTTCACACATTTGAATTGTACAATTCAGTGGGCATAGCATAGCACAGTGTTAATTTTTAAAATTTTGACACTATAAAGAACAAAGTTTGCCATTTTCTTAAAAAAATATTTTTTTAGTTGTCAATAGATCTTTATTTATGTGTGGTGCTGAGAATCAAACCCTGTGCTTCACACATGCTAGGCAAGCGCTCTACCACTGAGCTATGACCCCAGCCCCAAATTTGCCATTTTACATTTTTAAGCCTGTCACTCAGTGGCATTAATTACCTTGATGGTGCCATGTACTTATTATCACTGTCCATTTCCAAACTGTTTCTGTCACCTTAACAGAAATTGTAACCACTCCCCATTGCTCCTTCTCCCGACCACTGGTCACCTTGACTGTACTTTCTGAGTTCATGAGTTGGACTATTCTAGATTCCTTATAAATGGATTCACACAGTATTTGCCCTTCTGCACTTGTCTTCTTTCATTAGCATGTCAGACCCGCTGACAATCTGTAATTCCTGGTACAGCAGAGATGCTTAAGAAAGACACATGCACACACACGCATTCAGTAGAAAATGAGCACCGTCTGTACTTTTTTCTCTCCTTCTTTTATACAGCATTGTTAATTAAAACACGGGGAAAGAAAAAACATCCTTTCGGCAGCTTAATCCTTACAAGCATGGATAAACATTCTCAGGAAAACTTTGTATATGGTCACGGTGGTCCATGTTTCTTATCAATTAACTTGTGGTTAGTTATTCCCAGGCAAACACACACACACACACACACACACACACACACAAAATTTTACACTTGGCAGATCATTCTTTTATCTTCTTAAGACAGCAACAAGGACACAGTTCGAAGAGTTCATACTTTCTCACAGAACTCCTTGTTTTGCTAAGCACAGCAAAACTTAACACTTTGTGTGCGTGAGCACACATTAGCACAACATTTTCAAGTTTCATCCATGATAAAACAGAATTTTCCCCTTTTTATGGTTGAGTATATTCCATTACGTGCACATACCACATTTTTGTTTCTCCGTGAGGCTGTTGTGGATTGTGCTGCTATGAACAGTCACGAAATAGCTTTTGAGGACCCTGTCTTTAACTCTTTCAGTTCCACCTAGAAGTCAGATTGCTGGTTTATGTAGCAATCCTATGTTTAACCTTTGAGAAAGCCAGTTCTTATTTGGAAGGATGCTTCCCTCCATGGCCCTCGGGCACCAGGTGCTGAGCCCCAAGGGCAAGGGGCAGGGAGAGCCGCCCTTCACCGCCATGTGGTCCAAGTGTTGCTGCTGCACTGTCCTCTGCCCCGCCTACCTGCCCCCACCCCCTCTGACCTGTCCCTTTCTCCCCAGCAGATGTGCCCGTGGAGAAGCTGGCCGCCATGCCCGCCCTACGCAGCGTCAACCTCCGCTCCAACCCTCTGAATGCCGAGGTGCGCGTGATCGCCCCGCCACTCATCAAGTTTGATATGCTCATGTCTCCAGAGGGTGCACGGGCCCCTCCACCTTAGACCACCCTCCTCATTACCATCCCAGGGACAGAGGCCATTGGCCTGTCACCTGAAAGGAGGGAGGCCCATGGGAGGCTAAGCTGGGGCGCTGAGGGTGGGTAGGCCAAACAGAGTGTGGCGGGAGTAGGGTGCAGCGAGTCCAGGATAGCTAGTTTAGAGCAGTAGAGGCCCTGGAGCATTGAGAAGGAGGAGGCTGAGTGGGGGCTGGAGCCTGGATAGTGGGCACACAGCTGCTGTGCAAACTTGGGCAGATCCCCTACCCTCTCTGAGCCTTGTTGCTTGGGAGGAGGGATCCTGGCAGAGGGCTTTGGCCTCCTTTAGAATCCTTGGAGGTTTTAGCTTCAAATCACCAGGCACCCTCTGAGCCCACAGATGAGTGCAGCTGAGCATCTTCTGGGCCTCCGTGGGCTGGAGGCCTTGTTTCTAGTACTGAGAGCCAATGGCTTCCCTGAGAGGAGTGGAAGACAACCCTCCACCTGCTGCTTCCTGAGAACTGAGGATGAAGCCTTTCGCCATGCCCCTCCTTCACCACCTGGCTCCCTGGGCCGGCAGGAGCCTGAGCGGGAGACCCAAGAAGGCCGTGGCCTCGAACAGGGCAAGACGTTCTGCAGACGCCATGCACCCTGAGGATGGACCCTGGGGAGAAATCAGGGCAGCTCTGTCCTTCCTTTTGATGAAGACTGAGTGGGCAGGAAGTTCTGAGCACTCCACACCTCCCCGGGGAAAGACTGTCCAGCTGTGCCTGGTCCTCACCCCTGAGCTGCAGGAGAGGTGGCCCAGGGACAACAATGCCATTTGTGTCTGTGGCTATGGTCCGAGTAATTAGCTGCCCCCCCCACGGTCTCTTTCCCTTGTCATGGCCCCTTGGGGGCAGAAGACACTGCGGATCGTTGGCTCCAGAGCTACCACCCTGCTGACCTAGCCATTGTGAGGTCCTCACCTGGAGTCTAGGGTTTGGCCAGGGAGTATGGTGACCAGCCATCCTGGCTTGTCAGGGACTGAAGGTTTCCTGGGATGTGGGGCTTTCAGTGATAAAACTGGGGCAAGTCGAGATGGCAGGCCCCCCACCTGGCTCTTGCTTTCTGGTAAACAGTGCTTTGGAGAACCCCGACTTTCTGATGCCCCAGGTGGCTACATCTCACTTTCTCATGGGAGGAACAAGGGCTTCCCCAGAGCCCACCTGCTCTGCACCTAGGTGTGGATCTGTGCAGACCCCTGAGGCCTTGGGCAGAGTTGGGCCACTTACCACACCTACAGTCCGGCTCTCCAGAGGTCTGACCACCAGTCAGAGCAGTAGCCTGTCTCAGAGGCGCCCCATGTGCTTCCCCCTTCCAGGTCTCCTATGTCTTGGCAAGGAGCTGACATTGTTGGTCACTGAATACTTAGTGTCCCAAGAGAGAGACCTTGTCCATTCTGCTCATATCTCAAGGCCTTCCTGTCCTTCTGAAAGAGGGTTTCCAGGGCTGCTGAGTTCAGCTGTGGACACTGGGCAGGTGGGGGCTACAGTGCAGTCCGGGCTGGGCTGCCCCCCACCCCCCGTGCTCTGGAGCCGGGTCTCTCCTGGTGGAAGAGGCCATCTCATGGCCAGAGCCTTGCACCTCGAAGCATGATCTGAGGGCCAGCAACGGCTTCATCACCTGGGAGCTTGTTTGCAACGCAGGATCCTGGGCCCACCGCAGTCTTCCTGCAGCAGAATCTGCATTTTAATAAGATTCCCAGCTGATTCCTACAAGTATGTTATAGTTTGAGAAATGAGGGCCTAGGGGTGACCCTGGGCATGTCCTCGGGTTGGAGGGCAAAGGCTTTCTCGGTTCTCCCCTGCCACCCCCAGGGATGTGAGTCTGGGCTCAGCCTCCTTCCAACCCAGCCCTGGGAGACCCGTAGCCTCTTGGATCTCTCCAGAGTCTGCATGACACTCCCTTTGAAGGGGGTGATCGCATCACCAGGAGATGAGGGTTGGGTGTGCGTGGCCATCTGGATCCTACCTCTGGTTCACCCCTGCATGCCAGGCGGCCTGCTCCAGGTCCTATCCCTGGCCCTGTGAGAGGCTGCTTCTGGAAGTTCCTTCCACTCTGCTTAGACAGCAGGCCCTTGCCTGTCTGGGAAAGCGTGGGCAGTCGGAGGAGCTCCCAAATCCAGGCTCACAGTGTGAGCGAGCCCTTAGCTTCAGTCTGCAATAAAGAATGTGTTGGTTCCCTCTGCCTCCAGGTGGTGTTTGATTGGTTCTCCTCACATAGACCACCAGGAGCCCAATGTCACCAGCCCACATGCCAAGAGGGGCTGTTCCTCTGGTGAAAACACAAGGGAAAGGAAGCTCGATGGGGACACTCAGAATAGCCCCGTGTGGGTGGAGGCACAGTCAAGCGGAGTGGATGCCTCGCCTGAGGAAGGATGAAGGGACCTACTCTCCCCATGACGCCCTTAGTGGTGCCAAACATTTTGTCCATAGTAACTCATTCCTCTGGTCCATGGTTCTCAAAGAAGGGTCTCTGGGGAGGCAGCAGGAGCTCATAAAGGAGCTGTTTAGAAATAGAAATCCTCAGGCCAGGCTCGGGGGTGCAGGCCTATAATGGGGAAGGAGGATCACAGGTTGGAGACTGTAATGAAACCGTTTCATAAAAGAGGAGGGTGGGGCAGACTGGGGATGTAGCTTAGCACCCCAGGTTCAATCCCTAGTACAACAACTAATTTAAAATATATATATATATTTTTGTTGTTGTTGTTGTTATAGATGGACACAATATCTTTGTTTTTTTATTTTATGTGGTGCTAAGGATGGAACCCAGGGCCTTGCACCCTGCAAAGCAAATGCTCTACCACTGAGCTACAGCCCCAGCCCCCAAAAAATCATTTTTAAAAGAAGAAAGGAATACAAATGTGCAGCCCCACCCCAGGCCTGTAGTCAGAAACACAGGAGTGGGGTATTGGAGGGTTAAGCACCCAGTTTGAACAAACCCCCAGGTGGTTCTGATGCAGTCAGTTAGAGAACCATTGTTCTAGGGCTCAAGGCTTTGAGTCAGGGGGTTTTGTTAATATTTTTGTCTTGTTTTGTTTTGGGTATTGGGGGTTGAACCCACAGATGCTTTACCACTGAGCCACATCCCTAGCCCTTTTCATTTTTTTTATTTTGAGACAGGGTCTTGCTAAGTGACTAAGGGTCTTGCTACGTTGCTGAAGCTGGCCTCGAACTTGTGATCCTCCTGCCTCAGCCTCCTGAGTTGCTGGAATTATAAGCATGTGACACTGTGCCCAGCCAGGTTTTGTGTTTTAAATCTGAGACCAACTTGAGTTTGCCTTGAATTTGAGGCTAGACAAGTACCAGGCAGAGTCTGGTGCATTGCAGATGGTAACTCATCTGGTTCCTGTAACAGTCCCGCCAGTTTTGTAATCTGGACAAATCCCTTTGCCTCAGGCCTTGTTCCCCATCTATAAAATGAAATGGCTGCCCTAGGACATCCCCAAGGATCTCGTGGCCACTTGTTGGCCGCTGTTTGTTAGATTCTGAAGGCCTTGCTATCATTTACAACTGTCCCCTGTGGATTAGCCCTTCTCTACCCCAAAGATCAAAGAGAGGACTCCTACGTGCTGTTTCCTGTCCAATCCTGGTTCACAAAGATCGCTGGGTCAAGCTCTCCATCTAACAGGGCTAGTCCTGCTGTCCTCTCCCTGCCTTAGGATAATTTCCAGTGGCATAGTTTTTCCCAGGGTGTCCAAGTGGGGATGAGGCTTCAGAGTCTGGTTCTAGACAGGCCTTTCCACACAGGGAGGAAACCTGGATTGGGATTGGCTAAACATGACATGGCTTAGGGTGAGTGGACACGGCAAGGGGGGATTTGGAGGCTGAGAGCTGGAAGAGTCTTGAGGAATAAACTCTCTTTTGGTGCTGTTGAGAATTCAGCAACTTGGTGTTCCTTTAAATGACTCTTTCAGAAAGCTCTGGGAACAAACAATAAAGTTATTTACCACTTTCACTTCCCTTGCAAGAGTTTCCTGGAAGAGTGCACTTAGGTTGAAAAAAATGGTGGAATAATGAAGTTAATGTGGACAGAAAGCTGTGTGGGGCCAAAGGAGATTGTGAGTTTCCCCAAAATACCATGCTGGACACTGGAACCAGGATTTGAAACTGCCCTACCTGAAATGTGCCAGTCTCTTCTCAGAAAGCTAGCCAAGGGGCGGGGTGCACTTCTTGGAGGGTGAGTTGGCAGCCGTCCCAGAGAACCTCAGCAGGGTTCTGGGAGAGTTGCCAACACCAGGAAGGGCAGCCTGGGAGAAGACCGGGGCTGTGGGCTGCTGGGCAGGAAAACCCTACGGCCCACAAGTAGCCAGACTGTGCTCCGACTGGTGTCTTAGGGCCTGGCAGCCTGGCCCCACCCAACCCTGGGAGAGGAGAGCCCTCATGGAGGGCCTAGTGTTTCCTGGCCTAGGCAGACACTTGTATCTCGCTCACTTACTTTTAGCAACGCCCATCTTGATGGCTACATTATAGACTAGGAGCCAGGCTGAGGGGCTTGGCAAGGCACCAGGAAGCAGCAGAGCTCTGGCTGGGTTAGACTCCATGGCTTCGCTGCTGCAAGTCCAGGGCCTTTGCCGTGAGCCCAGCCTCTGAGAGCCCGACCAGAATAGAATAAGTGACTGATCGTTTTCTCCAGCTGACACCCTCTTTCTTCTATTGTGGGTCTGTGATTAGGTCTCTGAACCTCTCCTAACCTACTCTATAAATGGGTGCTAACAGTGCCTCATGCCTAATGCCAGCACCTCCTGCCAGTTAACCAGCACATACGGAAGGTAAGGACGTCAACTGCCCGCCTACTTCACACATGGACAGCCTCCTTCACAGCCACTCACACCTGCCCTCGGTGGGCACAGCCTTCAGCATCTGCCAAGAGCCTCGCCCCTCTCGTGGCAATGCAGAGCTGATGCTGCATCGCCCTGGGGGCTGAGGGGAGATTTAAACCCACAGGGAATAAGAGATTACAGTTGTCCACTGTAATCCACTGCAGCAGCCCACGTTGGACCTCCCAGGACAATGGATGAGGCCAGGTGCATGAGTCATCCAAACTCAAATCAGCAGAGGCAGCTGCACACCTTATTCACTTCCTGTAGATGGAAAGCACCTAAGTTAAGGTTCCTTCCAGGATGGGCTTGTGAGTCTGCCTCAGTGTTCAGCTCGGGGGTTGTCATTCACAATGCCATCTCCAAAACGGGCGCCATTTACAAGAACAGACCCCCTGAAGCTGTGCAAGGGGTAGTACTGCCTCTGGATCATTTATTTATAAGAGGATTGATCAGCTGCAGGCAGATTCCCAAGCTACCTCAGCCCTCAGTAAACAGCTGCATCGCCCTGGGGGCTGAGGTAGGCACCAGGAAGGAGCAGAGCTCTGGCTGGGTTAGACTCCATGGCTTTGCTGCTGCAAGGCCCATACCTCTGCACCTTAAAGAGTCCCTCTGCACCTTCACAAAGTATGCAGAGGATCATTCCAGATCATCTGCTGCAAGTCCCAAATGACTCTCCTTCAATGCTGAAGCATCACAATGGTTTTCCAGGATTGCTGTTACCTGCCCCCTGTTGCCCCTCTGGTTTCTTTCCCTGCATGCAAAATACACCAGCTCCCAGCCAGTCCCCTGACATCCCAGGAGCACTCATGTCTCAGGGACTGTGCGTTAAATTCCTTGCCCACAGTCCCATGGCCGACTCCCTTATTCTCTTCAAGTTTTGCTCAAATTAAGACCTACCATAGCCACCCTCCATTCCATCCCCAGCACCTCTCCATCTCCCTTAACTGCTCACCTCTGTCTTCACCCATAGTGCTTATTATCTAATAGACTCCATACTTAATTTTTTCTGTGGCTTCGTGTCTGTTTAATCTTTGTCTTGGTCTCTGCTGTGTCTCCAATTCTTGAGCAATGTGACACATAGTAGGTACACAATGTCTACTTACTGGTTGGCTGAATGAATGCAATGCCACTGGTGTTTGAAGACCTCTGCTTCGGAGAGAATTGCTATCTGATGGGAACTATCAGCTCAAGTTCTGATCCCACATTAAATACCTGAACTTTCCACCAAGGGCAAAAAACTAGGAAAAAAAACTAGAAGGCCCCACCTAAGCTGGAGGAGGTCATTGAGCTGTGACTGGCCATCCCAGAGAGCTGCTACCTTGTCCCTAGGGGCTCCTCTACCCACCCTAGAGATGTGTATTTCCTGACACAGTGGCCTGGGTCTTTCTAGTGCCCATCCAAGAAGCTCTGTAACCAACCAGAGTGTGAACCCCAGCCGAGAGGTGGGCTTCCTCAGGCATCCCCCAGTCCTCCAGGGTCTCTCCCTCCCCTCCTCAGGAAGACTCCTTACAGCTAAACTCTTCAGAGGATAAGGCAGCCTGAGAGAGCACTCTTCCCACCGAGTTCCTGAGGGAGTATTCCAGAACATTCCAGAGGGAAATGGAGTGACTTGCCCAAGCTCGCTGGGAGTTGATGGTAGAGCCCAGACGATGGTCCAGGTTTCGTGGCTCCCTGCCCCGGGCCTTTCTCTGGCCCTCCCTGGTTCCTGGCGTTTGGGAGCTCCCTACTTGGCATTCTTGGCCTCTCCTCCATGGCTACTGCCCCCCCTGGCTGTGCCATGGAAGTGAGTCAGCCATTAGTGCCCTTGTCATTTAAAAATTCAGATAATGACTCTAACCTACTTTCTCGAGGTCAGCTCACTAGTACACGTTTTAAGACATTTTGAAGGAAATGCTTCTCAGAGCCTCCTTCAGAAGAGTGATGGGTAGGTACCTCGTGGCTCCCAGGAAAGGGACCCAACTCCTGTCTGGGCTGCAATAAAGAGATGCTGTGGGCAGTGTGCTGTGAATCTGATTCCCAGAGACTACCACCCCAAGACCCCTTTCCCCTTCCCCAGGGATTCTAAGCCATTTCAAAGTGGCGGCTACCCCAGTGGCTTTCCTTACCCCAAAGACCCGTGTGCACTTCCAGCCAGAGCAGGAGGAGGCTGAGTCTCCCACGGGAGATGCCTGGCATCCCCACCACAGGGGAGCTATCCCACAGGGCACTCTTTGGCTTCATGCCAACCCTTATTCTGGCCACCTACCAACTTTCTCAGGTACCTCAGAACATGCCTCCAGCTCTCCTCAGAGAAGAGCGTGGGGCCGGCACAGGCCTATACATTCAGTCAACACCAGGAAGAATGCTGGGATGGGCCACACTGCAGTGAGAGAGGTCTCTGCTCTTGGAGGTGCTATGAACTCAATGTTTATGTCCTTCCAAAGTTGATAGTTGAAGTCCTACCTACCCTCCATGTGACTGTATTTGGCGATAGGGCCTGAAGGAAGTAATGAAGGATAAATGAGGTTTTAAGGGTGAGGGCCTTGATTCCCTGGGATTAGCATCCTTATAAAAGATACCAGAAAGTGTCTCCCTCATGCACACGCAGCAAGGACAGGCCACGGGAGGACACAGCAACAGGCAGTATCTGCAAATCAGGATAAGAGCCCTTGTCAGAAAACAAATGGACTGGAACCTTTATCTTGGACTCACCATCTTCCAGAACTGTATGGAATACATTTCAATTATGAAGCCACCCAGCCTGGGCTATTTGTTATAGCAGCCGCATGAGAGGAATACAAAGGGAGAAGGCCCTCCACTAGCTGGGAGGCAGGCGCAGGAAGAGGAATGACTACTGCATCATTGCAGACAGCTGTTCTCGTGCCCTGCCACACACTGGAAGCAACTGGAGATCTGCACACCCTTTCTGAACTGGACCCCACCCCGGAATTGTAGGTTGAATTGTGCCAGGCTGTGACTTGAGCATGGGGAATGTGAGTGTTAAAATCTCCCTGATGAGGGGCCGGGTTGTGGCTCACTGGTAGGGCGCTTGCCTGATATATATATATAAATCTCCCTGATGATTCTAAAGTGCAGCAAAGTCTGGGAACCACCAGCCTAAGAGCTATTCCAAAAACATGGGAGCAGAGAGAAGAACATGGGAGAGGGGACAAATGGATGGGCAGGTGAGAGGAGTGGACAGGAGTACTCAGGCAGAGGGCACAAGAAAAGACAGGACAGAGAGATGCTCATGGAGGAGTCTGTGTCTGGTGATGGAGGGGGAAGCAGTAGGATTTGCAGGTGCACAGGGCCTGGTCCTGAGTGGCTTGGGTGGCGTGTGGAGGAGGTCAGGGTTAAAGCAGGAAACGCCTGGAAGCCCACAGAGGACCGTAAGCAGGGGAGGGACACAACGACATTTGGGAAGATTCCTGGGGATGGTATGGTGCACAGGCCACAGGAAAGGCAAACCTTCATTCACTCACTCTTTCTTCATGTCTCCCACACTTGACCATGAGCTCTATGAGGGCAGGGCCCTCGTGGAAAGGAAGAAGCCAAGAAATGTCCTGCTAGTGATTCTCTCCCTTGCCCACACATTAGAATCATCTGGGGAAATTTGAAAGCTCACAAACACACAAGCCCTATTCACAGGGATACAATTTGATTGGTCTGAACCCATTGTCAAGTGAGATTCGATTTGTCTACACAAGAGTCTCAGCACTGGTAATTTTTTTTTTAAAGATGTTTATTTATTTTTTTAGTTGTAGTTGCACACAATAACTTTATTTATATGTGGTGCTGAGGATCAAACCCAGGGCCTCACACGGCTAGGCAAGCGCTCTACCACTGAGCCATAGCCACAGCCCCCGCACTGGTAATTTTGTTTTTTTAAACTGGCCTTATGTGATTCTAATGTATGAGCCAGGTTTGGGAACCACAGGTCTCTAGAGATGAAAGAAGTTTCGAAAGGGAACAGACTCCTGACCCCTAATTAGAGAAAGGAGTGGACCATTCACTTTATTTCATCTGCCTAGAACCTGGGATCTTCATTCACATGAGAAAAATCTATTGGTGGCATCTGATGGGTGCCTGACAAGGACTTGAGATGGAGGGAGGGTGATGATGGACAATTATAGAGACATTTGCTGACCATCTACTGAGCGCTGGGCAGAAATTTTTACAATGTCACATTTACTCTCCTCAAAACCATCTTTAAAATGCAGAAACCGAGACTCAGGTACAGGTGAGACACTTGCCCAGGGGTAAACATCTGGCAAGTGTTTAATTGTTTAATTGGGCTGATTAATTCCAAAGCCATGGGTCATATCTAGATATCCCTATTGTCCTGGGAGTGATCAGAGCAGATGGAGCTCCAGCCATCTCCCCTCTGAGGTCCTCCTTGTATCCACAGTTACCTCTGGTGCATCACCTTCTCAGGAGGACCCAGGATCCTGGACACCAGAGTAGATGGCTGGGCCAGGCTGAAAGGGGCACGGACGAAGAAGAGTGGAGCGAGGCTGGGATGCGCGGGACTGAGAGGGAGTTATTGGGCATGGTTGCCAGGGCTGCAGTAGGCAGTGTGTCCCGTACTTTGGAGTTGTGCTTGGTCCTTGCGGTGAGAGTTCCCTGGGGGAAGCGGGACCGGGGCGCCCTCACTCGGCCGGCACAGGTGTGCCGGGTGCCATGGCGACGGCGCCGCGCGAACCCCTCCCGCACGCCCCCCCCCCCCACTCTGGCCCCACTTGCGTCTGGCCCGGGAGGCTTGGGGCCGCAGGCGGCAGAGTCCAGCGGACAGCAGCGCAGCGCTGCGCGGGAGCGTCAGCTCCGACCCCAGGGGAGCGAGACGCGGGCACCGGCCTGGGCCTGCGAGCGCCCCCTGCGCGCCTCCACCCGCCTCGGACCAGACCAGACCCGCGGAGCGCAGAGGCTGCGCGCAGGGCTGGACAACCGAGCCCCTGCAGAGACCCTCTGCCCCTGCCTGGCTCCATCAGAGACTGTCCCGGAACAGGCAAGAGTGGGAAGCATGGAGGGTAAGTGACCCCGGGGCTGGAGGCGAGGGTGGGGAGGTGTATTGACTCAAGAGTAGGGGGCAAGGGAATGAGGGAGCTCATCACCCGTGGCTGTTCAGAACCAGACACTGTGACACTGTGTGACATTGATAGAGAGGGAGAGAGAAAGATCTGGGGGTGCCTCTGTGTCCATGATGTGTATGCGTGTGTGAGAAAGAGATATCTGGGGGTGTCTCTGTGTTTATGGTGTGTGTGTGTGTACGCGTGTGTGTGCTTGGGCACAATGTTCCATACCTGAGCAAAGGTTCATTTGAGACCAAGTGAGGAACAGCTTGGCTATTGGCTTTAGGGAATTGTCACCAACTTTGCCTGTTGCAGGGTGGGGGTAGCAGGAGAGATGGCTTTCTAGAAGAGATTGCCTCCATGCAGAGAGAATTTCTCTCCCTGGGGGAAGGGAAGGTAAGGACCTAACCTCCAGACTTTAGGAGATAGTGGCCCAAGGCACAGGCAGCTGGCTCCAACTTATCAGGTGGGGTCTAGACCCCTCTCTCAGCCCATGTGGATGACGGGAACTGCATTTAGGCTGAGAAACTGGAGGACAGAGCACTGTCTACTAGCTTGCAGGGTGTCTCTGAGATGGTGCCTAAACCTTTCTGTGCCACCGGTGAGCCATCTGTTGCATGGAGGAACTTACATTCAGCTGGCTTCCCAGGTTGGCGGTGAGGATAAAATAAGACAAGATGTGTTGTACAAATTCATGCCAGTAAGAGAAGGCTCTGCAAGAGGAAGAAAATTCTGACATTCCAATAAGTAATTGGAAATGCTGCTGTCAAGAGTGAGAAGAGGGCTTTATGGAAGAGGCTGTAAGGCTGCACTTGTAGCTTTCCATTGAGCTAGGGTTTGAAAAGCACGCACCATAGATACAGGGATGGATTTGGAAGACCGGCAGGGTCTGTAAAGAATAATGTCAGCAAAGCAGTGAAGCCCCAGTGAACAGAAACCGGGGGAAATTGGAAAGGACAGAGCAAAGAGCTTTGCCAGTCTAAGCAAGGACAAGAAGGAATCTGCTCTGCTCAGGGCTTGGGGCTAAAGGGCAGGCAGAGTAGTGCTCAGGCCATTTTCCTTCACATTGGGAAATGAAGAGCATAAGGAGAAAATTGAAACCTAAGATCGGTGAATGATGGGAAGAGGGCCCTGAGCCACTTACAATAAGTTCACCCCTTAAAACCCAGAAACATGACATCCCAGAGAGCCAGAGGTGTTTGCAGATGTAATCATTGCCTTAGAGGAAATTACAGAGAATGAAAAAAGTGCCTGAAAACAGAAGACGGGCAAGTGCCTGATTTTCAAAAAAGAGGGAAAGATAATGTATTTTTAAAAACCTATAAAGCGCTAAGATTAATATTGACCTCTATTAAATTTCCAGAGGAAATGATTGGACACAGAGTGAACTAAGTGTTAGGAGACAATAAAGCAATCGAACATCTCAGAATTTTTTTCAAAGGGAGCCGCCCTGTATGCTTGCAAATACGTATGCCTGAGCATGTTCACCACAGTGCAAAATTGGAAGCCATTTAGATGCCTGTAAATTAAATAAATTAAATAAAAGAGGAGGCACATCCACGATGGCTTACATTAAATGTGCTTCGGATTTTATTTATTGACATGGAAATATGTTCACTGCCCACTGGGAACAGATTATGTCATGTGAGTTTGTATGACGTACAAATAATAAGAGTCCTAAAAAAGTAGGTTTTAGAACACATGTATGATCCCTTTTATGTGAAATTACACAGGCTTATTACTGGAGAGAATAATTTATATTGGAGAGAATAATTTATACTGAATATGAATTTACATGCAAAGAGATAGTTACTAACATCTGCATTTGGATTCTCCTGCTTCTAACAACAGACCCTTGGGCTGGGGCTGGGGGCTCAGTGGTAGGGCACTTGCCTAGCATGTATGAAGCACTGGATTTGATCCTCAGCACCACATTTTTAAAAAATAGGTAAAATAAAGTTATTTTAAAAATATCCTAAGAAGAGAATGTGGCTATAGGGGGTTCCTTTGGGAGCTGATGTGGGGAAGCAGAAGTGAAGGAATGAAAAGAGTGAGAAAGGAAAGGAAAACAGCAGGGGATAGGTGTATGAGGGCTGGGGATGAGCACTTACCTAGTGCATGGAAGCCCCTGGGTTCAATCCCAAGTACAGAAAAAATAAATAAAGGGAGGAAAGAAAGAAATGGGTGCAGTCATGAACTAATTTTAGCCGTGGCAGTTGGGGCCTCCATCTTGCTAGGGACTCCCTGAGCGAAGTACAGAATGCACTGGTAATTTGCCCCACGTGAAATGAGATGTCACCTGCCATTAGTCCCTCCCTGTTGGTTGAGGGTCGCCCTGCTCCTACAGTTCTGTGTCATTCCTGTTTGTGGCTTTAGAAAAAGTAAAGCAGAGAGCCCCCAGGGTGCAGGCTTGATGGGATATTGGCAGAGCAAGGAAGTGTCCACCCCAGCTGAAATCTTTGGGCCAAGAAGAGGTGGCACCAAGTATCACAAATGCAGCAGCCACCAAGGTTACCTCTGGGTTCGAGGTCTCAGGGGTGTTTCCTCTCTCTTTTATTGTGCTCAGCACTGTTTTATAACAAGCTCATCATTTTAAATAAAAAGGAAACAAAACCCAACATTTTCGGAGCTGGGGCTGTAACTCAGTGGTAGAGAGAGCACTTGTCTAGCATGCATGAGACCTGGGTTCTATGCCCGGCACCAAAGAAAAAGAAAACAACTTCTTTTCAAACAGAAAGATGATAATATAGTGCTCAATAGTAGCCTATATCAGAGATCACTAAGAACAAATTAGGCAAAACCTGCCAAGTCTCCTCTTTCAGACTGTGTTTCCAAGAGGTAAAAAGATGAATTACAGCAGTTTAACAGGATGCTGCAAAGATCTGTCAAGAAAACCCTGTCAACTGATAGACAAGGACGCTGGAGGACTGACAATGGGGGTTTCATTAAAGGCTTGGTAGCAGTCCCTGGGTCCCTTAGAGGGAAAATAAGAGGTATGTTTTATCAAATCTGCAGCTAGGAGACGCAACTCCCCCAGTGCAACAGATTCAAGATGTAAGTTAGTCACGATATATTGGAATGCTGGGTTGAAAGCAAGGAAATGAACTATAAATGTACAAAACATACATGAAAATGTGGAGTCCTGAGTGTAGATCCATAAAGCCAATGGCATGCAGTTACCATGAGGGATCTCTGGCTTGTGCCCTTGAGAAAAATTTCTGAGGGAGGGGATCAAAATGAGTTGATGATGGCCTTGGGAGGCTGAGGCAGGAGGATTGCGACTTCAAAGCCAGCCTCAGCAACTTAGCAAAGCCCTAAGCAACTCAGTGAGACCCTGTCTCTAAATGAAATATAAAAGGACCGGGGTGTGGTGTGGCTCAGTGGTTAAGTGCCCCTGGGCTCAATCCCTGGTACCAATAAATAAATAAAAAGGTGGATGATGACAAGGGTCTGGGGCCCTTCTTTCTGGAGCTGGAGATCCTGGAATGTGAGGGTGGGAAGGTAAGCTTCAGGAAATGGTGCTGGGGACAGGGGCTCCCCCTTGTTCTGTGTAGCTCCAGGGAGCAGAACAAGAACTGGGGGTACAGTAAGACAAATCACGTCAACCCCAGGAAGATATTTCCATCACTCAGAGCTGGCCTAGAAGCTGTCTCCTCACCAACTCTCATTATCCAGTGTGAAAGAGGTCTGATTACTGACTGGGGAGAGGGGAAACTCTGGGGTGGCTGTACCAGAAGTGTGGCCTAGACGGATGCCTGAGGGCCCAGAAGCCTTCTCCCAATGCTTGGAGACAGACAACTGCAGTTTGCTGAGGTCCCCGAAGAGTAGCTGGGGCCAGTGAGTCTGCCACCCACCTCCACCTTCTCTGCTGGCCCCTGACTGTGGTGTATGCAATGGGGTAAGGCAGCAGGACAGCAAATCAGATCCGCTCCCCAGTCCCATCCCATCCTAACCCCAATGTAGTGGCTTCCTAGGAGCCCCTGGTGGCCCCCACAGCTGCCTACCCAACCTGGGAGCTCTGCGTCTGAGAGATGTATACCCACACTGGCCCCAGGCCATACCTGCAGGGAGGCAGACCACACATGGGAAGGGGGCCCCTGGAGAGAGGAGCAAGCCAGCTGGTCTCCCTCCAGCTCAGCACACAGTAGCATCTTGGAGTTCCAGGTGAGATCTGCTTTTCCACATCCCTTGGAAATGCTGCTACTGGAGTTACTGTGCCCTCCCCTTTTCCACAAAGCACTTGATCACGCTGGAGCTGACTATCGAGTCTGGGAGGTGGGCATGGAGACAGCACTGTCCCTCTTTAGCAGATGATAAAACAGAGGCCCAGCACATACAGCTTGCCTTGCTCTGCTGACTCTTTCTGCTCAAATGACCCAGATTCTGGGGACACTGCAGGACCACAGCCTCCACAGAGTCCATCCTTGCAGCTCTGTCCTAAAGACCTGCACCTTCCTGTCTGGCTGGGTGTGAGGAATCGCATCGTCTGCAGCTGGGGAAGCAGAGGCCGGGTGTGTGTAGTTTGGTTTCTCACTGGGGCCATGGGCTATGGGATGACCATGTCCTGCTTCTAGCAGTGAGTTGAGGAGATGTTGAGTATTTCAGCTCAATCATTGAATCATCGTGTGGCTCATTCAACTGACTCCAGGCACTTACAACCAGGACAGGCCCGTGTAAACGGCTGCTCATCCCTGATTTTATACGTGAGGAAACTGAGGCACAATAACTGGAACTTAAAATATGGCTCATTTGGACCAGTTCTGCTTAAGATACAAACATAAGAGACAGAAATTCAGTCTCCTCAAAAGCTTTTTGCTGCTCTCTCATTAATAACTGAAATTGCATCAAGAGCTTTGCATTTTCTGATTTAAGTTTTCGCTCCTTTTGAAATGCAAATGGCCAAAAGATACACAGCCCTGTGAGTCATTTCCCCATCCATGTGAACAAATTTATCAAAGTCTTTCCTAAACAAGATCCTAGTAAGGATGGGGAGAGAGAGAGAACATAAGTAACTCAGGATAGGGATGCTGAGATTTTGGGCAGTGATGCCTATTGGGAAGTACTTGTTGGAGGAAGAATGGATCTTAGGTGTCCTCTTTGATTACTCCTCAAATAAGCCCAGAGTAGCTCTGGTTCTCCCTGTGGCCACTGTATTCCTTCTTCTGCAGGCAAAGTTTTAAATGATACATATAGCATTCATGGTATTTCCTTTGTAGCAGGATGCTCAGGGAGACAAGGTCCTCTCCAAATCAAGGTTCCCTTGTGGCTGCTAATGGGCACTGGAAGGCTTTAGAGGTGACTAATGGCACTCAGAGAGGATGTAAAAATGGTAGGATATGGCAAATGCAGAGTTATTTGAGGACCCTGAAATCTGGAGTCAAGCAAAACCTTGGACTCCACCACTGCTGCACACCCTGCATTTTGACAAGTTTTTTGTTGTTGTTGTTTATATGTTTGTTTTGTCTTTGTGCTTTGATTTTCTGTGAAATGACAATATTTCTCCTGTCTTGTCAGAGATAGCTTGGTGCTGTATAAAATGTATTTCAGTAGTAATGAAAACAATGAAGTAATGAAGCAGAGCCTGTGTGATACAGCTAAAGCAGTTCTTGGAGGAAAATTCATAGCCTTCAGAACCTGTGGTAATTATCAACACTCATTGATAATCTCTGTGTTCTAGGCCATGTGTCTGTGGGTCAATTCTGTGCTGAATGAAGTATGGCTTCTGTCCCTAAGGCATGTATAACTTAGTGAGAGGGAAAAACCCTCTATGCCCAGCTGAAGTAAGAAATGAAGTCTGGGGTTAGGGATTTGGCTCAGTGGCAGAGCTCTTGCCTGGCATACACAAGGCCCTGAGTTCAGATGTTGGCCCTAGGGGAAGAAATGGTGGTGGGGGGGAGAAGTGAAATGTGAGTAGCTCTACAGGTAGATTTAGCAGACAGTCATAGAACACAGAGAGGGAGCTCTGGGGATGTACTTGGCTTTACCAAGAGCAAGAAAGAGGGTAATCCTGTGTCCTTCATCCCCTTTTCTTTCTCTTCCCCTCCTCCTTTATGTCATCTTCTCCTTTTCCTCCTCCTCTGCTGCCGCCTTCTTCCTCTCCCTCTTCCTCTTCTCCTTCTTTTTCTCCTTCTCCCTTCCTTCTCCTCCTCTTCCTCCTCCTTGTACTGGGCATTTGGCAGTGTGGTGTGTGTAGTGTGTGGCCCCAGCAACATCTAGCTGATTGGCTCCTCGGCATTGAATCCGTGGGTACTTTACCACTGACCTACATCCCCAGCCCTTTAATTTTTTAAAATTTTGAGACAGGGTCTCACTGAGTTGATGAGGGTGGCCTCAAACTTGCAATCCTCCTTTCTCAGCCTCTCCAGTGAATGAGATTACAGGCATGCACCCCTGCCTGTGGCCCCTTAAATCTCTTGTACCCCTCTCCCCACTTTCTAAGGTTCAGAATTCCTTCAATGGACTGAGAGTATAGACTTAATTAATATGTGATAAAGGCAATTCAGTTTTCCCTGAGAGGTAAAGGACTTGAACCAGAACCTTTACTGAATATAGGTTTTCATGGGTAACATGGAGAAAATCACAGAACTCTTGGAGGAAGTGAAGAAAAATAAAAAGGCTTCAGAGAAGACAAGGGAAAGCACACGTGTGATGTGTGTACACACCACACACACACACCACACACACTACACACACACACACTACACACACATCACACACACACACCACACACTACACACACACCACACACACCACACACTCACACCACGCACTACACACACACACCACACACACACACACCACACACTACACACACACCACACACTACACACACACACCACACACTACACACACACACACACCACACACTACACACACCACACACACACACCACACACACATACCACACACTACACACACACCACACACTACACACACCACACACACCACACACACACACCACACACACGCACCACACACACGCACACCACACACACGCACACCACACACACACACACCACACTCTCACACCACACACTACACACACACACACACACCACACACACAGATACACAACACACACACGCACACCACACACACCCACACACACACCACACACCACACACACACCCACACACACACACCACACACGCACACCACACACGCACACCACACACACACACACACACACACACACACACCACACACCACACACACACACACACACCACACACACACACACACACACACACACGGCTTGTTTGGGGCTCCTGTCAGCTGCCCCAGCAACTTGACCCTCAACTCTTTGGCCTTTGCTGACCTAGACGATTCTTGGAAGTCCCACTTGCTCCTACTTACCAAGAAGGGACCAGGTCTGCAAAATCCATGCTGCTGTGTGAGTGTCTGGGCTCCGGCAGGACAGGAGGAGGCTGTGGCCTCAAGAGGCCTCCTTCCTTGTGCGTCCCCCTGCGCCTTTCACTCTCCCGAGCAGCCCCCACACAGGCCCAGCCCAGCTTGCTACATTGGGAACTGACCCAAAGCCCAGCTTGCTACATTGGGAACTGACCCAAATGAACTGACACAGCACCAAGGCCCCCCAGTTCCCCCACGGCTGCCTGGCAGATAGTTAATGCCGTCAAGAAAGAGCCCCTGTTCTGTGAGGCCCTTTAGAGTTTGATGTCTCTCTGAGCCCACAGCGGGGGGGGGGGGGGGCAGGTGAGACGCGCAGGGCATCTACATTTGAGAGCTAAGGAGGACACAGGGATGAAATGGATCTCCCCACTTCACACACGAGTACGAAGAGGGGTTAGAGCCCCCATCACCAATCCCAGGGATGTGTGTACACACCACACTCACACACAAAGTCTCTCTGTCAAAACTGTACAAAAGCAGCTTCAAGACAAGAGTCCCAAGCTTCTCCTTCAAACTGAATTCCTGGCCTTGTCAGTGGCAATCATTAGGCGGCCCTTCTGGCCACGCTTTCTGATTCCTAGGTCAGTGTGCTTGCCTCTCTGTGCAGCCCTGTGTCCACAGAAGCCCACAGGACTTGTTAAGAGTTGGGGAGCAGAAGCCTTAGGGGCCTATGGCACAATTTCTGCCTAACCCTTCTTCCACTGTCATTTTTTTTTTATGGGGGGGGGTGGACAGAAGTACCAGGATTAAACTCAGAGGCGCTTAACCACTGAGCCACATCCCTAACCCTTTTCTATATTTTATTTAGAGACAAGTTCTCGCTAAGTTGCTTAGGGCCCCACCAAGTTGCTGAAGCTGGCTTTGATCTTGTCATCCTCCTGCCTCAGGCTCCCAAGCTGCTAGGATTACAATGTGCACCACCCTGCCTGGCTCTTCCACCAACCTTGGGATTCTGACCCTGAACTGTGCAAATCCCTAGGAGGGCCAAGGATGATTGATTTAATCACTTTGTACTAGCCAAGACACGGGGGGTTACAAGCAACAAAAATTGGGGCTGGGTAGTTTCAGCAACAATGGGAATTTATTGGAAGGGATCAGGTAGGCTGTCCAATGAGAGGAAAAGATGGGTTGCCAGGACCCAGATTCAAATTCAAAGCAAAAGAGGGCTGGGCACAGTGGCGCACACCTGTAATCCCAGTGGCTCAGAAGGCTGAGGCAGAAGGAGCGCAAGTTCAAGGCTGGCCTGGGCAACTTGATTAGGACCTAAATAGCTCAGTGAGACTCTGTCTCTAAATAAAATACAAAATAGGGCTGGGGATGTGGCTCAGTGGTCGAATGCCCCAAGTTCAATCCCTGGTACCCATCCCCCCAAAAAATTTTAAAAGGGTAGGGGATGGTGGGTCAGTGGTTAAGCACCTCTGGGTTCAATCCCAGGTATCCCCCCCAATAAAAAAAGAAGTTCAAAGCAAAAGAAGTCCAATTGGGCATCCTTTAGCCAAGCGTAGGTCCAAACTCCTGATTGACAAGAGCAGCATGCAAGGAGGACTGGCTTCCCAAGGGAAAAGTCACAATGCTAGAAAGAACAGCAATGGCGACAGTGAGCCAGGTCTCCAGTACTCACTGCTGCCTGAAAGAGTGTGTCAGATGCTGAATACTCTTTTTGGGAGAGGATCCAGCGCTGTCCTCTAGACAGGGACCATTCCACAGTGTATGAAGAGAAAGCCCTAGCAAAGTCTCTGCGACGTGAATGAAAAGGCATTGATCTCCGAGAGTTTGGTGACCTCTAAAATGTTAACCCCCCCAAACCTTGGGCCTTGGGTGGGGAGAGACCATACAATTCAGTGGTTTTCATATCTGACTGTACATGGATATTACCTGGGGAGAATTTTTAAAAATACTAATGCCTAAATACCACTCCAAGAAATTCTGATTCATTCACGGTGGGTGTGGGGCGGGGAGGGAATCTGCATTGTGAAATTCCAGGTGATTATGATTGGAATCAAGGCTGAGAACCACTGACTTAGTGTTTGATCCCATATATGAGTTTCTTTTGGATGAGGTAATTCAAATGCAAGCTAGGAAAAAGGAAAATAAAAATCACTTGATGAAGCATCCTCCGAACAAACACTGTTAATTTTTAAAAATTCATCTACAGTTCACACGAACACATGCACACTTTTATACGGAATAAAGACTCACAGTGCATGTATACACTATTCTGTGACCATTACAACCCACCGTCAACATTTTCCCCGTGTCTCTAGACGTCCTTAGGATAAATCTCTAGACTTGGAATGACGCGGTCTGGGAGCAGGTCCCTTGCCAGGGTGCTGGATGGATGTGCCTCTGCAGTGGAGGCTCAGCTGGTTGGTGTTCCTCCTGCTGTGCAGAGACACATGCCAGCCCTCCCTCAGCGCTTTTCATCTTTGCCAATCTGATTGATGAAAAGGTTACCCTGATGTTCTTTTCTAAATGGCACGTCTTACGTTACCAATGAACTTTTTGTTTCATGTGATTCTTATCCATGTGTCCTATTTTGTGCTTTGGGCCCTTGGCAGCCCTAGTGTGGCATTCTTCAATGGATCCAGTGCCTGGGTTTAGCTGCAGGCTCTCAGGAGGTGGCCTGGCCGGAATGGGTGAACCTGTCTTGGGTCTGTAGCTGAGCTCTGATGCGTTACCAAGACAAACCAGCAGGTGGCAGCAACGATGACGTTCTGAGCGATAGGGCTGAGCGCCCAGGGACACACCGAAACCTGTTCTGGACTAAGCTTCTTTATGGGGAGTTGCTTTCTCTCACACGCATCCTTCAGGCTTCGGGGGGGGGGGGGGCAAACTAGGTTTATAAAAATACTACACCCACATCCATTGTGTAATGGAACGTTCTCAGGACTGCTGCTGCTAGGCGGATCTGTAGTGAGTGCCCGGGGGTCGTGCTCTTACCCCTTTGGTCAGGGTTAACCTACTTTTGTTTTAACATGAGGAATCTGGATTTCAGAGAGGTGGCCCGACCTACCCTAGGTCATAGCCAGGTAATGTTTGTATTTCTATTTTAAAGATGAGACACTGAGTTCCCCCAGAGGTGAGGAAACAGAAAGGAGGACTGGGATATCCCCACGTGTGTAGGATTCACTGCCAGGAGTTGTTCCAAGTCCTTCTGTGGTTCTCAAAGCTGGTGAGGGGATCTGAATCACCTGGAGGATGCTTTTTTAAAAATACTTTTTTTTTTTTTATAGTGCTGGACCCCAGGGCCTTGTGCCTGCTAGGCAACCACACTACCACCGAGCCGCACCTCCAGCCAAAGCTTTAAAATTTAAAACACAGACAACTGAGCTCCAGCACTCTGGGTTTTCGGTTCCCTAGGTCAAGGATGAAGCCAAGACGTCTGTTTCTAACAAGACCCACGTGGTACTGATGCTGCTGGTTGGGGGGGCCATGCTTTGAGAACCTCTGTGACCTGACCTCACCAGACCAGCCTTCAGTGGCCTAGAGCTTGCTCTCTAAGGTCATCAGAGTGCCCTGGAGACAACCATCATAACATCCTGAGACCTCCAGGAAGCTCCACCTGTAGGGGAACCGCTTAATTAGGTTCAGGGGATGAAAATTTCACAGTATGTAACCACAAGGGCACCTGTCAGATCTCCAGAAGGATAAGTCCAGGATATTAATGAGCTTCTGGCTACTGGCATGGAGCTCAAGTGGGATGGAGGCAGGCAGGGCTTTGCCAGGAATAGGGAGATTTTCCTCCTTGAGAATGGATCAGTGTGCAGTGCTGGGAGCTGGGCTAGGTCTAGAGACAGATGTCCAAGCTCAGCGGAGGCACTGGAGATGGCCAGGGTTGCTCCCAGACACTTCCCAGGGACAGACTTTGGAAAATGAGCTCATTTGAGGGCCAAAGGAAGCAGGGTGGTGGGGGGCCGGACAGGCTGGGGTCTAGACTGAGAGGTTCTGGCAATGTTCTCTGCTTATCCACACCCACAGACGTTCCCTAGTCATAGGGACTGATTCAGGGTTGAGGCTCAGCCGGGTGAGCTGCCTCGGAAGGGTCCCAAAAGGCCTCTCCTAGGTGCCGCAGTCTGGCTGGGCACACAATCATGAGCCACCACACAGCTTGTAGATTCAAACAGCAACTCTTTATTCCCGAACTCACACCAGCCGTCTACAATCACGTTCTGGGGATATCCACGTTCTCTGCCCAAATCCACCTCCACTGGGCTTCTATCTCCAAAATATATTGTCTGAATCCCATGAGAACTCAAGGGGAACTCAGGCAGCAGGATACGCCCTATTCCCAGCAGGAATAATCTTAAACCTTAAACCTGGAACCTAAACCGGGAACACCCTAATCCGCCTTGGTCCTTGAACAAGGTCACCTACATTCAATGTCACTGCAACATGGGGTACGCTGGCAAGGAAATTGTCATACCTACTTGGCTAATGGCTCCCAGCACCTAGGGTTCTTTCTGGAGGGGCCTGGAGAAGGCCTTCCAATGCAGCATTGCCTGCTGCAGGCAGGACCCTGTCGCCTGATGTCAGGACCTACCCTCTCTTCCCTTTCTGCTTCCTATAAATATTTATTCATTCCATTATTGTCGATTGTTTATTGAACTCTTGACTGTGGTGGGGCACTCACAAAATACCAGGAACGCTGCCACCAAGACAGGAAGCTGACTTTTAAGTGCAGGCAAAAAGACAACCGTCCTGAAAACAAAGACAAAAAATATTGAAGAACATAAACCGAACACTGTAAGAGTTAATAGTGAGGCACCTGCTTTGAGTAGACTGATCAGGTGGGACTTCTCCAGGAAGACAGTGTTTAAGCTGAAAGCTAAAGGAGAGGAAGAACAAAGGTCCTGGGGTTAGGAAAAGCAAGAGTGTGCTGGAACCTAGAGGAGGTTGGAGTGGCAGAGCGAATGGGCAAGGGGAGTATGGCCACGCCTGAGATGTCAACAGGGATTAGACCACGCAGTGTGTTGGAGGTCGTGGTGAAGAGTGTAGGTCCTATTTAAAATGCAACCAGGGATCTAGATGATGCTCATTAGTGACTGCTGAACATGTTAAGTAAAAAGCTTATGGGGAATTTGACAATGGAGGATTAGGCTGACATCATCTGAACCCACTGAAGCTTAGCATCACCAAGTGAGAGACCAGCAGACACAATCCGTTCAAGCCTCTAGATCTAACTCCTGATTACAGAAAATACAGGTGCAGAAAGCACAGCATGTAAAATGTCATCATGAGGGAACAATCAGCAAAAGCCAGTCTGTAAGAAACTCTACAGATCTAATCTTTATGACCAATAAATAGCAGGAGGGAAAAGGGGGGTATCTGTCAATCAAAAGAGATTTAGGAGGACAGCAACCAAGTACAATGTGAGGATGTTGGCAGATTTTATAATAATGGACCTTCATGAATCACCCTGTCAGGTCTCAACCCTTTTACAACCTAATGTTGCTGTTCTTCCTATCAAGAGCGTAGAAACAGTTTCTCCACTGGCTTGAATCTGGGCTGCCCTTGAAATTTGCTTTGGCCAATTGAATATGGCACAAGTGATATGAAAATTCCAGCCTAGAGCTTCTTTGTTTGCTTTCTTGGACTCCTGAGAGCACCCTTCTCTGAAGGAGCCCTGTCTAACCTCTTGGAGGAGAAGAGGCCATTGGAGGGCTGAGACTCCCCAGCCCATAGCCAGCACTAACTGCCAACCCATGAGGGAGGTCATCCTGGACCCTCCAGCCCCAGTTAAGCTATCCGATGGCTGCAGCTTACATGAGGGATCCCGAGAGAGACCTGCAGAAGAACCCTCCTGATGTCAAGCCAAGGTGCCATGCCACTAAATATGAGGGTGCTTTGCCACATAATAATAGGTAATAGAAACAGAAATCTTGTTTGAATCCTCACTCAAACTATTTAAAAAAAATTATGAATCAATCAGGGAGTTTTTAATGTTGGATGCTAGGTATTTGATAATATCATAATGTGATTGTTAATTTTGTCAGGTTTGATAATGGTGTGATCATGGCTTTCAAAGAATTTTTTAGGGGCCTTATTTTTCAGAAATGGAAATGTTTGTGGATAAAAAGGAATGATGTCTGGTACATACTTCAAAATCATCCAAAAGTGGGAATATGGATAAAACAAGGTTGGCCTTGATCATTGTTGAAAGTAGATGATGTACACATGAGAATTCTTTACACTATCCTCTCTTGTAATGGCTCATTAAAGTTTATACTGCAGAGTTAGTTCATTGTAATAGTTTCTCTTGTACCTATTTAATATTTTCTATAATAAAGATGTTTCGGTGCAACTGAAAATCCTACAAGGCCTACCCAGGGCAGTGTGATCCCCTCTCACCATGAGCTGGAACTTTCTGGCTTTTCCTCCTCCAACCCCACCAGAGGATCCCCTGTGATCCCCTCTGGTCCCTGTAGCCCTGATGGTGCCAGCTCATTGTCCCTGCTCTCCCAGGTATCTCTAGCTCCCAGGTCCCAAACCTCCAATGGGCCTGCCAGCCAGTGGCTAAGCTCTGGGTGTGACAGGAAAAGACTCCTCAGAGACTCTCCGTCCCCTAGAATGGGCTACATTCAGTCCCAGAGGAAGGCAGGAGGAGAGTCTGTGAAACAACATCATGAGTCACCACAGCTAATGACTTCCCAGAAGATCTGTGGTTGGACACTGAGCCGCTCCCTTCAAAACATGGCTGGGGAGACACCAGCTCAAGCCTGGTCCGCAGTCAGAAACACAGAGCAGGACCACCACCTGGGCTGCATGTCACTGTGGGACCAGGAACACAGGATATGTACGGTTCCCACCTGCGCGCCTGTTGGTACAAGGAGAGGGAACAATGCCACCGGCAAGTGCTAAAGCCACAGAAGGGGACGTCTAAGTCCATTTTCTGTTGCGATAACAAAATGCCCAAGATGAAGTAATTTATAAAAAATTAGAGGTTTTTAGCTCACGGTTCTGGAGGCTGGGAAGTCCAAGAGCATCGGACCAGCATCTGGTAAAGCCTTCTTGCTGCATCATTATAGGGTGAGGAATCATATGATAGAGCAAGTTTACTAGCTCGGCTCTCTCTTTCTCTTCCCCTATAGCATGAATTCCATCATGGGGGCCCCACCTGTGACCTCATCTAATCCCAATTTACCTCCCACAGGCCCCACCTCCAAACGCCCCGAATATATGATGTGGGGGATTTAGATTCCAACACATGGACTTTGAAAAGAAACATTCAGACGACATCAAGGAGTCAACCAACAGGATCGAGTTGTCCCTCTTAGGAGAAAAACGACACAAATAAAAAACAGTTGCTGGCAGAATTGGGGCAGGCAGGAGGGAGCCAGAAGACTAATACTCGGACCTATCTCTCCTCCTGCCCTTCCATCTCCTTCAGCACTTGCCACTGGCTGAACCCAGCTAGGAGCCAGAGGGCAAGAGAACCCGGGTGAAGCAGTCCTTAACTTGAGTCTTAAAGCACAGAGCAAGGCCCAGAAGGACGGAGCCTCCAGAGGGGTGGGGAGGAGTTTTGATGGAGGATAACCAATATTGGGGAGTAAGTCTTGGGCAAGACAGTATGAGATCAGTGTGTTGGAAGCTGGGCATTGGTGCTGTCCAGTCGCCATTGGTGTTGAGCATGTGACCAGGGCACCAGGGCCTGCCCAGGGTGAGGCACACAGGTGGGTACTCATCCATAAAGTGAGGTTCATCTCTTCAGCCTGACTCCTCTGCTCCTTTGGTCCTAGGGGAGCCCTCCCAACCTCCCAATGGCAGCTGGCCCCAAAGTCAGAATGGGAGTGAAGCTGAGGTCACCCCAGCTGCCAACCTCACCTTCTCCTCCTACTACCAGCACTCTTCACCGGTGGCCGCCATGTTCATCGTGGCCTACGTGCTCATCTTCCTCCTCTGCATGGTGGGCAACGCCCTGGTCTGCTTCATTGTGCTCAAGAACAGGCACATGCGCACCGTCACCAACATGTTCATCCTCAACCTGGCCGTCAGCGACCTGCTGGTGGGCATCTTCTGCATGCCCACCACCCTTGTGGACAACCTCATCACGGGTGAGTGTGGACAAGGGGCCGCGGGAGTGTCCCCTGCCCCGCCCCCCACCCAACTTCAGCTAAAGCCTGAAACAAACGCATGGAAGACAGATCTCTGTTGGGCTGGCCTCTTGGCTAAGATGCCATTGTCTCAAATTCTCAAGATGGTTTTGTGGCTGAGGGATTAGACTAGAAATAATAGATACAATGGATTAATCATTTTTCTTTGTGCCAGGCATTATGTTACATATGCTTCATGCATTATCTTAATTAATCCCCACAGCAATTCAACCAAGCGTGCTTTGTGATTATCCTCATTTTATGGATGGGGGAAGCATTCCCCAAATGGTTAAGAGATTGGTTTGTAGTTACAAAACTAATAAGTGTCACGGCCCACCTCCTCACACCCCTAAGAAGCTCCCACGGGCAGAAATAGAACTAATGATTAGAAATGGTAGAGAGCAGGTTTCCTCTGAACAAGGACCTAAAATTCTGCTTATTTGAGTGATTCTCCCCAAAAGAGGGTCCTGTCGTGTAGGTAATGAACTCCTTGTTTCTGGGAGTGTCTAGGGACTGGCTAGGCACTACGGAGGGATCTGTAGAAGGCAATAAGCAGAACTCTGGCTTCTAAATTCTTGCCTGTGCGTCAGGCAGATGTCTGAAAGCCTCCACCAGCACGTACTCTCTTGTGATTGGCTCGTCTTGTTTTAGAATCGGTTCCTTGGGACTCCAGATGGGGAGGAATTGCTTTCCAGAGCTGTGGCGACCCCTGCAGGTCAGAGCCTACAGTTGCTTGAGCCAGCGCTCCCAGGAGCTCCAGTTGCAGATCCCCCAGCTTGGAGTGATGCACAGAGGGAGCCGTAGCTTGAGTTTCTGTGGCTTCTGAGCCCCAGGAAGTGGAGCCAGGGCAGAGTCCTGGTTCTTCCTGGTGGAACCTTGATTCACTGCTGAGTCCCAGATTCCTTCAGGGATGCTGACCATAAACTCTGCATCCGGCCCCCACAAACATACACGTGCGCTTTTGCGCACAGGTGCGCGCACCATAAACACACACACTGGTGGACAGCAACATAGTGAGGCTACCAGTTGGTGAAGCTGGTGTCTTCCAGTCCTTTTCACACAACTACATTAAAAAAAAAATTGCTAGAATAAGCCAAACATTCACATGATTCATTAAATCAGAAGCTACCAAAGGTGACCAGCGAAAAATCTCCCTTCCACCCCTGTCCTCCAGCCAGGCCTCCTCTCCTGGGGAGGAAGTGTCCAGTTTCTGGGTTTCTTTACAAAAGTATTTTTTAAGTAAATACGAGTAAATTAAAGAAATGAAGGCGGGCATGGTGGTGCACACCTATCATCCCAGTTACTCAGGAGGCCAAGGCAAGAGGATCCCAAATTCAACACAGCCTGGGCAACTTTGTGACACCCTGTCTCAAAAAATAAGAAGAGATGGGTTCAATCCCCAGTACTGAAGAAAAGAAAAAAAGAAAGGCTACATTTCCGTTCAGTTTTATGCCTTTTTCCCCACCCCTACTTAAAACTGGATCATGTTTGTTGTAAATAAGAACCATTAAACCAATTTACATGTTAATATTTCATACTAATAAATAAAAGAGTTTCTCATTCTTTTTTACAACTGCTACGAATTGCATGGCATGGATGTAGTACAAATTTATTTTTGATGGTATTTAGGTTGATTCTAGTAGAATCTTTTACAATTAAGTAAAACTTCAGTTTTTCCTTCCCTTCCCCTCCCTCCCTCCCTCCCTCTCTTCCCTCTTTCCTTCCTTTCCATGCAGAGGGCTGACATGGGTGCCACAGTTCATAGCACTGTGTGACTTCACTTTGTTGTGAAGTTCCTCATTTATATTTTGTTTATTTATTTGTTCCCTTCATTATTCCTGTACCACTACATCTCCCTTCTCTGATCCATGGAATGTCATCCTATTATCTTTAATTTGTCTTTATTTTTATACATTCTTATCAGGGCTCCATGGTGCACTCCTATAATTTCAGCCGCTTGGGAGGCTGAGGCAGGAGGATCATGAGTTCAAAGTCAGTCTCAGCAATTTAGTGAGGCCCTAAGAAACTCAGCGAGACCCTGTCGCTAAATAAATTACAAAAATAGGGCTGGGGATGTGGCTCAGGGGTTGAGTGCCCCTAGTTCAATCCCTGGTACCCCCCCCCCCAAAGTATTCACATTTAAATTATTTTTAAAGATATAATTTAACATACGACAAAATCTACCCTTTGGGGAAGAGTTCCACAAGTTTTGATGAAAACAGTCATAGTTACCATCACAATCAATATATGGAAAAATTTTGTCAGCCCAAGAAGCACCCATGTTCCTTTGTATTTGGCCCCTCCCCCTATTCCCTGGAATCAGCAATCAGTTTTTGTAGGGACAGAAAATTCCGTTTTGGCTTTTGCAAGGAGGTCATATAAATAGACTCATACAGTACATAAGCTTTTGAACCTAGTGGGCTTTTGTTTTGTTTTCCTTTTATTTTTATTTATTTATTTGTTTACTTTTTGGTACCAGGGATTGAACCCAGGGATGTGAAACCACTAAGCCAACCGTTTTTTTGTATATATATATATATATATATATATATATATATATATATATATGCTGTAGCTGAACACAATATCTTTATTTTAATTATTTATTTTTATTTTTATGTGGTGCTGAGGATTGAACCCAGTGCCTCATGCATGCAAGGCAAATGCTCTACCACTGAGCTACAACCCCAGCCCCCTTTTTTGTTTTTCATTTAAAGACAGGATCTCACTGCGTTGCTTTGGGCCTTGCTAAGTTGCTGAGGCTGGCTTTGAACTTGCAATCCTTCTGCCTCAAACTTCAGAGCTGCTAGGATTATAGGTGTATGCCATCTGGCTCTTTTCCTTTTATTTTGAAATATCTTTAGACTTAAAGAAAATTTGCAAAACTAATACAGAAAGGTCCCAGGTACCCTTTATCTACCTTTTATTTAGGATATTTAATATGCGTAAATAACCATAATATAATAATCCAAACTAGGAAATAAGCATTTATATACTATTAACTGATCTTTAAACTTTATTTGAATTTCACTAGTTTTCCCACAAATGTCCTTTTCTAGGGATTTGAGCCACAGTCCTGAACCCATAACCCGGAATGTTGGAATCCCAAAAGATTTCTAAAGCCTGAAATCCCCCAAGAGCAAAATCTAGAAAATCGAATTTTGAAAAAATTAATTTAAAAATTTCTTTAATATACATTTTGTTTGCAATTTTAAAGGCAAATTTATTTGAGAAACACATAAAAACACTGCAGACCACATCAAAGGCACTTTACACAATAAATAGGCAATAATAATAGGCACACAAAAACTAAGGTACACTAATGGCAGTCACAGGGTATAACAGTTTTGAGCACATGAATCATATTCATAAAGAAATCAGTCAAAAAGAGAAATTATATAAACACATACCACTAAGATTGGTAATTATGTGCACACAGCTGTATAACTGCAATCATGATGCATCACCAGAATACATGCCACTGCCCAAAGAAATCTTGAGAAATTTATCTTTCACAAATGCACGTGTACAAACAGGACATCTTGTCATCTATTGAGGATATTGCAAAGTTTTTATGTACACATGTAATGCTTAGACATAAAGCCAGTACAGTGGTGGTGTGCTTTTTTGGAGTCAATTTTGCAAAAAAAAATGCACAAGACAAAGCAGAACTCTCTAAGGTTTTTTTTTTGTGTGTGTGTGTGCGTGTGTGCGTGCTGGGGATTGAATCCAGGGCCTTGTGCATGCAAGGCAAATACTCTATCAACTGAGCTACATCCCCGGCCCCTCTCTATATGATGTGTACCTCTAGTATTGCAAATGAAGAGAAGAAGAAATACGTAGCACAGTGAATTTTAAAGAATACTGCTGACAGCTGGGTATGGTGGTGCACGCCTGTAATCCCAGCAGCTGGTAGGGCGGGGGGCCTGAGGCAGGAGGATTGCGAGTTCAAAGCCAGTCTCAGCAACAGCAAGGTGCTAAGCAACTCAGGGAGACTCTTTCTCTACATAAAATACCAAATTGGACTGGGATGTGGCTCAGTGGTTGAGTGCCCGTGAGTTCAATCCCCAGTACCTGCCCCCCCGCAAAAAAGAATACTGCTGACAATATTAAATAGTGGGAGAAATTTAAAGAAAATTCAATATAGCTGGGTGTGGTGGTGCATGCTTGTAATCCCAGAGACTTAGGAGGTTGAGGCAAGAGAATCTCAAGTTGAAGGCCAGCCTGAGCAACTTAGCAAGACTCTGTCTTAAAATAAAAAAATAAAAAGTTCTGGAGATGTACAGTGGTAAAGCATCCCTGGGTTTAGTTCCCATTACTGCTAATAATGATGATAATAATAAAATAAAAATCAACAGATGAAAAAGTGTATTGTAGAGATAGGTTATGGGCAATTATGGGTTACGGGATGGAAGTAGTCCCTTCATGGTCATTAACTACATTACTATATTTTGAAGTCCTGTATCACAATGAATCACTGCTTGGTTTTGTTGTTGTTGTTTGAGGCCATGGCTCTCCTCAGAGAACACATTTGCATTCATTCATTTCCTGTGAGATGGATTCTCCCCATCCACACTCATCTTCTGTGGAAACACACTCACAGACATACCCCAAATAATGTTTGACCAGGTGTCTGGGTACTCATGTGCCTGACATGACACAAGGATCCTGCAGACAGCTGCCCACGCTCTCACCCCTTCTCCAGAATTCCACTTTCTACCTCTTCTAGAGCCCTTTCTTTGCTGGAAATTTTGGGCTTTCAGGATTTCAACACGGATTTTAATCTTTCATAAAACCGATTTTCAGGATTTTGGCCCTTATGGGTGTTAGGTTACTCAGGAATATAATCAGCATCACTTTTCTAGCCCAGGATCCAAGCTGGGACTGCACAGTGCATTTGAGAAACATAAAAACACTGCAGACCAACTTGTTAAAGGTCCTTCCTTGGCCTTCATTGTCATAAACTTGACCATTGGAATAGTACTGATCAGCCTTTTGTGTGTGTGTGGCCCTGTGGATTGAAGCACTCTACCACAGAGCTACATCTCTGGCAATTTTTTTTTTTTCTTGAGACAGGGTCTCACTAAGTTGCTTAGAGCCTCACTAAGTTGCTGAGGCTGTCCTTGAACTTGCAATCTTCCTGACTCAGTCTCCTGAGTTGGTGGATTACATGCATGCACCTATTCTGTACCTGGCCTGATCTGTTATTTTGCAGGATGTTGTGCAGTTTGGGTTGGCCTGATGTTTTCTCATAATTGGATCCAGTTTATGCATTTTTGGCAAGAATATCACAGAAAACATGCTGAGAAGCCACATGTTTATTAGAGGTGGTGTTTTCTTTGATTACTTGGTTAAAGTGGTGTCTCAGGTTTTTCAACTGTAAAGCAATTATTTTTCCCAGAATAATTACTTTCATAGGGGTGTACTTTGAGACTATGCAAAGGTCCTATTTCTCATGATTCATTTATCCACTGATTTTAGCATCATTGGTGGTGCCTGCCTGCAACAATTATTGCTGTTATGTTTCTTTAGCAATGATTTTCCACTTAGAACACTCCTAAATCTACTAATTGGAATTCTATTCTGGGTTTTAATCCAATACTACCATTATGTATTTTGTTACTTAAATTGTGCCAGTTTGGGCTATTAGAAGCATTTGCAGTTGACTTCTGTGTCCTCCCAACCTGCTGCCATGCTTTTTTGAGTATTTTCTTGTTGGAGTCTGTAAACAAGTCAAAGTAACACCTGGAATTTTGCCAGGGGAATGTTAGAGTTCGTAAACAAGTCTGGATGGTGCCTGGCAAAATGTCAGAGGGAGTGGTTTGAGAAGTAACAAAAGTGAGCCATTAAGTGTGGAGATTCCTTATTGGTTGACTGATGTATCTAGTTTATGCTAATTAGATAAGCTGTGTGGAATGTATAAATACTGCTCCTGTCCTGCAATAAACGGCTCCCACTCCTGCTGTATCAACGTACACAAGTTATTCGTCACCCCCCTGGTTAGTTTGCTGCAGCCAGACTGCGGCATTTTCTTACTTTCTGACACCACAAAATGTTCCAGGGTCATCTGGTATTTATCTACCATCAGCCCTGGAATTAACCCTTTGCCTGAGGAGCATTTTTCCATTAATTGGAAAATAGTATTTAGAAACCAAGACAAGGGAGGCAGGAGTGCTTATTGCTTCTGGGCTGTCACTGCTTCTAGGCCCTCTCAAGGGACAGAGCTAGGAAATATATGTATATGAACACAGAGTTACATAGTGCACACACACACACACACACATGCACACACACAGTTTTGGTACTGAGGATCAAACCCAGGGGCACTTTACCACTAAGCTACATTGACAGTCCTTTTTATTTTTTATTTTGAGACAGGGTCTCACTAAGTTGCTGAGGTTGGCCTTGAACTTGCAATCCTCCTGCCTCAGCCTCCAGAGTCACTGGGATTCCAGGATAACAGGGATGTGCCACTGTTCCCAGCTTCTGTAAACAGGGGATGATAATAGGGTAGTTATGAAGGCGGAAATGGCCTAGAACCTGGGGCAGAAACATGGAGCAGAAAGCCAGGCAGGGCTGGTGGAGAGAAATCACTGGCCAGCATAAGGCCACCTGTCAGAGCTGTGCATGTTGACATGGGCTGCCTGGTGCCTCCGTCCTGGAAGTGTGCAAGCCCAGGCAGGACAAGGAGGGAAGACCCAAGCTTCAGAGGGTCCTGGCTGAGAGCGCCAGAGTCTGGACTCCTGGTGGGGGGGCTTCTTTCATGCCAGGGGGGCCTCTGTCTTTGCAGGATGGCCCTTCGACAACGCCACATGCAAGATGAGCGGCTTGGTGCAGGGCATGTCTGTGTCGGCTTCCGTTTTCACGCTGGTGGCCATCGCTGTGGAAAGGTGAGAGTCAACCCTGGCCCGAGGGGCTGGCCTGAGGAGGTGTCTCCATGCACCACTGGGCTGGCTGGATGGCGGGGCCTCTCGGCTGGAGGGGGGCTGAATCCTGAGCTCTAAAGAGAACAGTTGGAGGCCCAGTTGCCCTCTAGACTGGGGTACCTGCTCTGAGGACACCTCCACCCCTCTGGAAGGCTTGGAGAGAGCCCTGGGGAGGCTTGATAGGAGTTCCTGGGTCTGTGAGGAGCCCGGGGGTCCTGCCTGCCACAGTGGGAGGGAGCAGCTCAGGGTGGGCTCTGTGGGCCTGGGGTGTGGTTGGGGTTCTCCCCGCCCCCTCAGCCTACCCCAGTGTCTGCTTGCCGGTCCCTGGCAGTCCCCAACCCCAGCCCATCCCCACCACCTCCGGTCTTTCAGCCACAGATTCCAGCAGATTCTCTGATAAGCATGGTTCTGTGAATGTGGCGGAGGCGTGCAATGGAACCTGGGGTCAGGGAGGCTGGAAACAGCTCTGAGTCCTAAGTCTTCCCTATTCCAGGGCGCTTGTCTTCCTGCTCAGCATCTCGGTGCTCTGAGAGCTCCTCAGGGTGCTTTCCCCAGGGAAAGCAGATGAGCTGGAGGAAGTTTTTACGCTCATCAGTGCCTCGCTGTGTGATGTTGGGTGGGTCACTCAGCTAATCTGAGCCTCATCCGTACAGTGTAGGCTCATCCGTACAATGGCAACCACCATTTTCAGACAACTAAGCTTTTCTGCCTGAAAACCTTAGGCACAGTTCCCAGCTCAAGGTCCAAAGGTCAGCTGTGACCATTACTTCTTCAGTACACCGTCACACTCCTCTTTGTCCTCTCCTCAGTGCTAATAAATACTCAGGCCTCCCTTTCTAGACTCGAGTGATCTCATCTTTTTTCTATTTCTACCCGCCCCCCCACCACCACCAAGCCTACTTTTCTCTTCCCACAAAACCTTTATTTTATTTGTTTATTTTTATGTGGTGCTGGGAATTAAACCCAGTGCCTCATGCGTGCTAGGCAAGTGCTCTATCACTGAGCCACAACCCCGGCCTCAACCTACTTTTTATAACCCAGTCAAGTAGGCAGCTGGGCCGGGTGCAGTGGCACACGCCTGTAATCCCAGCAGCTTGGGAGGCTGGGGGTGTGGCTCAGTGGTTAAACACCCCTAGGTTCAATCCACAGTTCAAAAAAAAAGTAGGTAGCTGGTGTGATGGAGATGGTTCCTCTTTCCACAAAGCCACTAACTAGTTGGGTGAGTGTGGGAAGTCCCTCCCCTCCACCAGCCTTTATTGATATGAGTATGTGCAATGTCTCCCAGTGGTGTTTGCAATATTCTTCAAGTGCCACCTCCTCCAGGAAGCCTTCCTGGATTTTTATCCCAGGATTCTCCTCCACCTCTTAAGTATATACTTTAAGAATCCTTTGTTCTCTGGAGAGTTTTGGGATATGATACTGAAAAGCCAGTGGGTCAAGGTCACCCAGGCTGAGTCAGGCCATGGGAGAGGACAAAGGTGTTGAGGCCGGGACAGAGGGATAGGCAGCAGGACAGGATACAGGTGAGTGAAGTGGAAAGGGCACTTGGCTGGAAATCAGCTCCACCCTGTATTCAAGCTCAGGCTCTGTCCCCAAGGAAACAGGGACCTTCTGAGAAAGTCTCTTCCCCTATCTGGACCAGGTTCCCCTCCAGGAAAGAGGCAAGCTGGACATTCCTCAGAGTCTGTTTTCTGCCCTTGGAAGACTTCCTGGGAAGTTGGAGCCCCTCCTTTATCTCACTATTAAGCATTCAGAATGTCTCCAGAAGGGTGGTGACCTCACTTCAGCTTCACAACAGCCTGGCGGAGTAGAACCCCATTTAGCAGATAAAGAAACTGAGGCCCAGAAAGATTTTTCAGTAGTTGGCCCTTTGGGTAGTTCCATGCATTTATCTGAACACACTGCGGAGGACACATTGGCACCTCTTCCACCTCCAGCAGCAGATCTCAACCCTGGCTGCAAACTGGAACCATCCAGGAGCCTCCAGGCAAAAACAAACAAACAAACAAAGCAAGCTAAAACCCCTTCCAGCTTCCCAGACTAATTACATTGGGATCTTTGACTAGAGAAATTGAGTTTTGGGTGTGGGATTCAGTGCATACCTTTTAAATGCTTCAGGAAATTCTAACTCACAACAAGGGCCTACAGCTACTGGTGATGTGGCCTAGTGAAGCAAGACAAATTGGGTTCAAAGGTGGTCACCAGTACTTGCTGGCTGTGTGACCCTGAGCCAGTTGCTTGATCCCTCTCAGTTTCCTTATCTATAAATTAAGGGTGTATTAACAATTGCTGCTGAAAGAGTCTAATGAGGAAATAAATGGTGCAGACTTGCCCTCGTGTGGTGAAGGCAGTGATGAAGGGGCACTGGCTGAGATGACAGAGGGACAGTCTGCCACACAGGCTCCACATCTGACCTCCCAGGGTTTTCTGGGAAATCCATAACAGCTAAAAATTGTATTTGTTGATACCCCCAGTGAGCCTTCTCCAGGGCAGGATGTGCACCTCAGACTGATAGCTCTGCGGGCTGCCAGCCAATCAGTGTACCCCAGAAGCGCAGGGAAGGTTTAATTCATTGTTCCCAGGCTGCGGTTCCCTTCTCCCCGCTCTCCGTAAATCTTGTCGCTGCCTTTGTTCCCCAGGCAGCCTCCCTCCCAGGTGAGAAGCCAATTTGCTTGCAAACTCACCTAATTAACTTCTGGGCTATCGTCTGAGCTGCCTTAGGTGCCATGGGGGCCCCGGGGACCCTCCCAGATCCCTGCCTCTCTCCCCCACTCCCGCCACAGGTTCCGCTGCATCGTGCATCCTTTCCGCGAGAAGCTGACCCTGCGGAAGGCGCTGGTGACCATCGTGGTCATCTGGGCCCTGGCGTTGCTCATCATGTGTCCCTCGGCCGTCACGCTGACTGTCACGCGCGAGGAGCACCACTTCATGGTGGACGCCCGCAACCGCTCCTACCCGCTCTACTCGTGCTGGGAGGCCTGGCCGGAGAAGGGCATGCGCAAGGTCTACACCGCGGTGCTCTTCGCGCACATCTACCTGGCGCCGCTGGCGCTCATCGTGGTCATGTACGCCCGCATCGCCCGCAAGCTCTGCAAGGCGTCGGGCCCGGCCCGGGACAACGCGGAGGTGGCGGCCGAGGGCGGGCGCGCGTCGCGGCGCAAGGCCCGGGTGGTGCACATGCTGGTCATGGTGGCGCTGTTCTTCACGCTGTCCTGGCTGCCGCTCTGGGCGCTGCTGCTGCTCATCGACTACGGGCAGCTCAGCGAGCCGCAGCTGCACCTGCTGTCGGTCTACGCCTTCCCCTTCGCGCACTGGCTGGCCTTCTTCAACAGCAGCGCCAACCCCATCATCTACGGCTACTTCAACGAGAACTTCCGCCGCGGCTTCCAGGCCGCCTTCCGCGCCCGGCTCTGCCCTCTGCAGTGGGGCAGCCACCACGGCACCTATTCGGAGCGGCCCGGCTGGCTCCTGCGCAGGAGGGTCTTGATGGAGGTGCAGCCCAGCGACTCGGGCCTGCCGTCGGAGTCGGGCGCCAGCAGTGGGGCCCCCAGGCCTGGCCGCCCACCGCTGCGGAATGGGCGGGTCGCCCACCAGGGCTTACCCGAGGAGGGGCCTGGCTGCTCCCACCTGCCCCTCACCGTACCAGCATGGAACATCTGAGGTGGTCCAGAAAGGGCAGGCCCCTGCCTGTGGCCCCAACTGCACCTGCGATACCTGGACACTTACTTGGCAGCTTGGGGTGGAGTTAGAAGAAGATGCCAAAATGCCTGCTGCTCGCTGCTCGCGATGTCCTCTCCCCTCAGATGGCACGGAGGAGGGAGAAACCTACTCTCCCCAAACGCTTCCTATGGGGTAGATTTGACAACCATCATCTCATTGAATTCCCACAACGCTTTGGAAGTGGGCTTTCTTAAGCACCTTCTCTTCAACAGATGAAGAAACAGAGGCCCAGAGAGTAGAGGTGTCTAGCCCAAGGTCGCTCAACTGGAAATCTCACTTGGACCTGCCAGGCTCCAGTGCCTGAATGGTTTTGCCGTCTCCATAAGGGAAGCACAGGGAAACTGTAAATCCTAACCAACTAGGCAGCTGGGAAGAGACAGGAAGCAAGCCAGCAGAGCTTTGATGCTCAGAACCCTGTCATTCAGTCTGTATGTTCTGTTGCTCAGGCTGCTTCTTTGGGCCTTTTGCTGGGAGACCATGGTGTGCCTCACCTGCCAGCTCCAATGTGTTGTTTTGTCTTGTTCCATGAAGTGTCCAGGGCCATTGTCTTTCAGGATGTCGCCCTGGGGAGCCTGCTTGTTACAGGGCATTTGAGACCTGAGCCTACAGAAGGGAGGAAGAGTCCATCTCCCACCCCCATCTCCCAGAGCCCGGCAGACCCCAGTGCAGGGGCTGGGAAGCCAGGTGGAGGTGTGTTTATTTACTACTGGACAAAGGGGAAGGGAGAGCACTGTTCCTGCTGTCCACCTTTGGAAACCCATGTGGAGGCCTTTCCTCACTCATCCTGGGATATAGACGCTGGCCAGCTGACTGCAGCTGGGCTCTCCTGGGGGACTCCTGAACCCCTCCCTACATGGATGACCCATGTACCTCAAACAGTGGGAACCAGGAGATCCTCTGCTCTCTTCAGCTCTCAACCAGTGCGCCTGCACCACTTCAAGAGTGCACCTTCTCTCCAGCAGGTGGGAGGAACTAGGTTGCCTCAGGCGCACCTGCAAAAAATCTGCAGTTGACCGGACATTTTTCCCCCTCAATCCATTACTGCTTTTGCTAAAAACTGAGTGAATGAAAAGGAAACATTTCCCGAGGTCAGGGCTCTGAGGCTCTGATTGTTTCCTTAATAACACACAATGACTTAACCCTGTTTATTCCATTCTAAGCACTGGGAACAGGGACAGAAGAAAATGCCAAGTAGTTGTACTTGTCTAAACAGGTCCCCAAACACTGACTGTGTTATTTCATTCACACAAACAAGGTTGGTGATACTGGTATTGACATTTTAAAAGTGAGCCCTTAAGGACCAAGGAGCAGGGTTTGTGTGAGGACACGTCTTCTGACTGTTCTTCCTATACAGTCTCCTGCCTTTTAGGGAAGGTCATGGGCATGGCAGGAAGGAGAGCTGGAAATTCCCCCAAAGACTTCCTGTCTAATAGTGAAACAGAAAGCCCACGGAGTAGAATCCTGGTGCCTAAGATCTTGGGCTGGGAAATGAATCTATTGTGTTTGCTCTTGTAATTTCCGGCCTGACTTGTTCTGTGTAAAAGATCTATGACCCATGTGTTGAGCAAGCTGCTGAGATCCCTAATGACCCTGTCCCGTTCCAAAAGTCTGGGAATGATGGAAGGGGGTCTTGCCCCTCAGTGGCCTTAGCTGGTGCCTTGCATGATCTTCACTTTTTGTGCCATATCTGTGTCCTGAAACACATACACCTGGGAGTTGGTGGCTGTTTATGTGAAGAATTCTGACGCCAGGCTCTAAAAATAGACTAAACAAAGGGCCATCTCAAACCCCAATTGGCTGTGCCTGTGGCTGTCTGGGAGCTGTTTGCAGACACTGCTCCAAGGTGTGCTTCCTTTAGTATGGCCTCCTCCAGTGCAAAAACATAGCCATTATGTGTATTTCTCTCTCAGATGTGTGTATGAGAGAGACAGGGACAGAGGAAGAGATGGAAGGGGAGAGAGAGAGAGAGAGAGAGAGAGAGAGAGAGAGAGAGGAAGAGGGAGACAGAAACCAAGGCACTCACAAAAACCAACCATCCTACCATGGTCCCTTTGCTTTATTTCCCCTAAAGATGCCATGTTTTGAGAGGTGGTGACTGCCAGCAAAAGAAAACAAAATTCCTGCACACAGCGTTCACAATCCATATATTTTGTTGTTTTTTTTATTTAAAACTATCAGAGGCTGCCCATCCAGAGACTGGATCTGAAGGATGACACAACCTGACGCTTTGGTGAAGCCCTGGGGCCTTGTGAGTGATGGGGAACTGGTTTGTTTCTTTGTGAATGTGGTGAAATATACACAACATAAATCTTGCCAGTTTAGCCATTTTTAAGGGTACAGTTCAGCAGCCTTAGGTACATCCCCGCTGCCATATAACTATACCACTACCATGTCCAAAATTCAGCCTCCCTCCTCAGTACCCATGAAGCAACTCCCCACTCCCCTTCCTCCAGCCCCTAAAAACCCCCATTCCACTGTCTCTGAATTTGATTATTCCAGGTACCTCATACCAGTGGAGTCCTCCAGTATTGATCCTTTTTTGACTGATTTCTTTCACTCAACATGTTATTCTAAGGTTCATCCATGTTGTAGCATGTGTTGGAATTTCCCTCCTTTTTAAATTTTTCTTCTTATTTTGCAGTGCTGGGGATTGAACCTAGGGCCTCACTCATGCGAGGCAAGTGCTCTACCACTGAGCCACCTCCTACCCTTCCTTCCTTCCTTCCTTCCTTCCTTCTTTCCTTCCTAAGGCTTCATAATCTATATTCTACATTTTGTGGGTCCATTCACCCAACAATGGCCGCTGGCTGTTTCCACCTTTTGGCTTTGGTGAATGTATGGAGCTTTAAGAGAATGCAAGTACTTCCTAAAAATAGTGTCTGTGTGAACCCTAAGGACAGAGACCCCCAAGATCTTTCTCAACTTTGAATTTATGTGTGACAGAGAGAAGCTTCCCAACAGCTCTGTGCTCCCATGGGGCTTTGCTTCTTGATTAGAGTGGCTAAAGATTTGTATGTTCTGCCCATGGGATTTTTAAAAATATTTTTTTAGATGTTGATGTTGGTTTTATTCATTTATTTATATGGGGTGCTGAGAAATGAACCCAGTGCCCCACACATGCTAGGCAAGCGCTCTACCACTGAGCTACAAGCCCAGACCCCCACAGGATGTTTTCACGAAGCTCTTTTTATAATTACAGCTTTTTAATTCTCACTGGATTCCTGTGTCCCGACACCTAGGCCCTGTCAGGAGACTTGTATAACCAAGGCACTCAAGGGCAGGCCATGTGGCTCCCTGACGTGCCACTCTCCACGTTTGGCTTGGTCGGGTCTCCTGAGGTGACTGTCCATTCACGGAGGAAAGCTCAGCTCAAGGATGAACTGAGCATGTGAGGGGGGAACAGGGCCAGAGGCCTGTTGACACTGAGTGCCCCCACCCCAGAGGGGCTTTTGGAGGGACTCCGTGTCCTGTGGTACCATGGTGTAACAAGAGTGGTCCTTCTCATGGCGGGTCTCCACGGATGAATGGCCCCTTGACTTCCCCAAGATCACGTGGCACCCCACTGACCAGTGTGAGCTGCAGGCGGGGCCCGCCCCAGCCCCACAAACCACAGTCTGCCCAGCCCTGGGCTGTAGATCTTCTCTTGGGGCCTGGAGAACACTTGCGTTGATTTGGGTTGGAATGGAGGGTGGAGTTGGCAAAGGAGCACCGGAGCCCCCCATCACCAACCTACTGTGTATTCATCCCCAAATCAAGGTGAAAGCCAAAACGAGGGCTGCGTGGACAAGGCATTGCTATTAAGCTCTGTACCTTTCTGCATCCGTCTCCTCAGCTCACCCCTCAGAAATGCCACCAAGGAAAGACAGATGAGAGGTGACCCAAATGGGCTTCCTTACAAGCAAACAATGTTGAGTCAAAATAGTTTCCTTGTTGAATAACCCAATTATTGTTGGTGTGGGTTATTTACTTATTTATTTACAAACGCATTGCATAATCATTGTGGAAATTTTACAGAATTTCGATAAGTACAGAAAAGAAAATTGAAAACATTTAAATCCCACAAGATAAGCATAGTTGTTTTCTATGCACCTATATCTATATATTTTCAATTTCTGTAACAGCTTCATTGAGGCATCATTTGCATTCACCCATCTTAAATATATGTCCAGAGAGTTTTAGCAATTATTTACATGTGTGTAGCCACCACTACGCTCAGATATATCCATCATCCCAAAGAGTTTCCTGGTGTCAATTTATAGTCAATCCTCTCCCCTCACTCTTGATCCCAGAAAACCACCCATCTGACTTCAGAATGTCCTGTACCTGGAATCAATGTCTATAGATAGCCTCTTGGGTCTAGCTTCTTTCACTAAGCAGGATGTTTCTGAAATTCACTGATGTGGTACCATGTAGTTCATTGCTTTCTATTGCTAAGCAGTATCCCATTCTATGTATGAGTGTGAAGATGTTTTGTTTATCCATTGGTCAATTGATGGTCATGAAGGACCATCAAAAGGCCTGGGGTAGAGCGCTAACCTAGCACAGGTGAGGCACTGGGTTCAATCCTCAGCACCTCATAAAAAAATAAATAGAATAAAGTGATTGTGTCCATCTACAACTACAAATATTTTAAATAAAAAAAAGGACCAGGGATGTGGCTCAGTGGGTTCAATTCCCACTACCAAAACAAACAAGCAAAAAGATGAAGAGCTGAGAGTTCCTCTCTCTTACAGACCCTCCTTTCCACCAAGTTGCCTGTAATTCAGTCCTTACTACTTATAGCAAACTGCTTCTGGGAGCCCTTTTCTGACACCCCTCAAGCTGTCCCATAACCTCGTGGGACCCCACTCTAGCAAGTATCACAGCACATTATGATTTTTCTCTTTCCTGTCTCTGTTCACTGGATGGTAGGGAGCTTCACATTCCCAGACTCAACAGATTGTAAATTTGTCGAGCAAACACAGAATTCAGTTGCATCTAAATTGTCCCCTATAATTACAAATGGCGAGTCCTCTAAACAGGTAATTCAGTATAGTGTTGCGAACACTATACTGAATTACCTGTTTAGTTTTTGACTCTCATGAAGGATGCTGCTGTAAGCATTCATGTACCAGTCCTTCTATGTATGCATGCTTTCAATTCCCTTAGGTAAATACCCAGGAGCGAGGCTGCTAGGTGGATGGCAAGTATGCCGTCTGGATAATAAACTGCCAAAGCATTTTCCAAGTGCTCCACCATTCTGTACTCTCATCGGCAGATCCAGTTGTCCCTCACTCTTGCCAACACTGAGTAGCATCAGTTTCCCTGGTAACTAGTGATGCTGGGCATCCTTTTGTGTGTTTGCTGGCCATTTATCTTTTATTATAAAGGGTTTTCAAATCCGTCTTTTAAAACATGATTATATTGCAGAGACTTGTGCACAAAAATTCTCCCTAAATCTGAGGCACCTATCACTAATAGATGATAATTAAGTTTCTGGTGAACTCAAAACATTTATTGGGGCTGGGGTTGGGCCTCAGTAGTAGGCACTGGCCTCAAATGTGCCAGGCCCTGGGTTGGGTCCCCAGCAACCACAAAAAGGCAAAACCAAAGCCAAACAAAAAAAAAAAATATTCAGCGCCAGACATGGTACTAGGGCTTTGTGTGTCGTTTTCTTTCTCGTGATGGAACAGAAGCTTCATGTGGACAGCAGCTGTGTCTACTTCCCTCATCTTGTGGACTTAAAAATCTAGGATGTTGCCTGGTGCTTAAGAGGCACTCAACAAATGTCTATTGGATGAGCGAAGCAATGAAATAAGTAGGTGTTTATTATTCCCACATTACAGATGGGAAAAGCTAGGTCAAATTACATATAGATCATGTAACTGGGAGGTGCTGAGCATGAGACTTATGTCTTGGTTCCTTTGATCATAAAGCTCAGGTTTTGGCTACTCCCTGAAGCTGCCTCAGCCTCTCCTTCCTGCAATGGGAGCTGAGGTTCAGCATAAAAGCAAGAGGCTTGATGGAGGTATCCTAAAAATAAAACCAGCCAGCCACAGGCTCCAGACTGCTGTTTTGGACACGAGGCCATATTTCCATCACATTCAAAGGCTTCCAAGGGTTTGAGATGGAAGGGATACCAGCAGTTTGAGTAAAAGATACTTAGTTTGATCCAACACCACACCGAGCCCTCATCAGCCACAGGCTCCCCTGCACTTGTGGTCACCGAAGGAGCCGAAGCTGCTAAACTGACTGTAGTCCTGTTGTTTATGTTCTCTCGCTGGCTGCAATGCCCGGGTCTTTGAATCTGGTCACCTACAAATGCTGCTGTTGTCATGTGCAAACAACCAAATAAATGTGGGTGGAAAAACCCAAGCTTAGTGATTTGGAGAAATGAGTTTATCTGTCACCCAGCCAGAGGTAGTATTCAATCACTCTTTGTTTGAGGAGTGATCACTCTCCCCCACCAGTACCCTCTGTCTCCAAGTCTGGCTATTTCAGAGATGGAGCAGCCCATATTTCTGGTTGGAGTGCCCCCAGGGTGGGCGTTGTTTTTGTCTATAGTGTGGTCTGGTGGCCCTTGGACTCCACCTTTAATATCATAATCGCCTCCTTTCTCCTCTTCTCCACAATGATCCTGTTACCTGTGATATAAATTGTGGAAAATAAACTCATTGTGAAAGAATTTGCTGTTTCTTATGTGCTGTTCAACATCAGCAGTTTTCCCCTTTTGTGTCTTCACCATGAACGTTCTTTGTGGTGGTTGTTTTGTTTTGAGGCAAAATAGCCATCCCTTTAAAAAAAAAAAAAAGTGGACCCCAGGCTACGGACCCTCTAACCCAACCACAGCGCCCCCATTTTGTAGATGGTAAGTTGAGTAGCATGGAGGCCAAGGCACTTCCTTGAGGTCTCAGAGCTCCTAAGTATTGAAATCAAAACCAAACCTCAGGCTTCGTGGGCTGCATTGCAGTGTTCGCAACACTATACTGAATTACCTGTTTAGAGGACTCGCCATTTGTAATTATAGGGGACAATTTAGATGCAACTGTGTTTGCTCGACAAATTTACAATCTGTTGAGTCTGGGAATGTGAAGCTCCCTACCATCCAGTGAACAGAGACAGGAAAGAGAAAAATCATAATGTGCTGTGATACTTGCTAGAGTGGGGTCCCACGAGGTTATGGGACAGCTTGAGGGGTGTCAGAAAAGGGCTCCCAGAAGCAGTTTGCTATAAGTAGTAAGGACTGAATTACAGGCAACTTGGTGGAAAGGAGGGTCTGTAAGAGAGAGGAACTCTCAGCTCTTCATCTTTTTGCTTGTTTGTTTTGGTAGTGGGAATTGAACCCAATGAGCCACATCCCTGGTCCTTTTTTTAATTTAAAATATTTGTAGTTGTAGATGGACACAATCACTTTATTCTATTTATTTTTTTATGAGGTGCTGAGGATTGAACCCAGTGCCTCACCTGTGCTAGGTTAGCGCTCTACCCCAGGCCTTTTGATTTATTTTGAGACAGGGTCTCATTAAGTTCCCTGGCTAGCCTTGGACTTGAGATCCTCCTGCCTCAGGCTCCTGAGCAGCTGGGGTTACAGGTGTGCGCCATCATGCCCAGCCGCTCACCTATGAAAGCTCACACTGGCAGTATGTCCAGAGCGAGCTGGAGGGAGATGGAGCTGGATCCCAGTAAGGTAAGGAGGTATCTGCAGGAATCAGGGTGAGAAATCATGGGACTGGCTGAGGCAGGAGGGATGGAGAAGAGGCAACAGGCTCAAGAGCTGCTGCAGACATCACCCGCCCCCCATGCTTTCAGTTGTCCTAACAGAAACCTGGCACAGAGTGACCAAGTTAAAAGGGATAATGTGGCTCTTACAAGTGCAGAGAACTAGTGCATCCAGGGGCTCACAGTGTCATCAAGGACCCAGGCTGTGTCCATTCCTCTACAGAGTGAGGCCTCTTGCAGACAGAAAAAGAGAGAGGGAGAACAGACAGACAGACAGACAGATGATCTCTCTTGTCATGACTTTTCCAAAGAACAGAAGGAGCCGGTTACTGGCTCAAAATGGGTCAGGTACCTGTTCCTGAGCCAATCCCTGTGGCCAGGGAATGCCACATTCTGAACCCCATGTTCTGGGATGGGGTTCCCATCAGTTAACAAGGACAGGACAACAATGGCTGAGTTTGATGATCAAAGCCCATCCTGGAATCCTGGATCAGAGTGAATGTTTAAGCTAGTCTGGGGCAGGAGGGAAAGAATGTGGAGAAGCTGCATCCATTAGAACCGTTCTTAGGCACAAGAAATAGAATATTCTGAATCAAACTGGCTGGAATACAGTAATAGCTACAAAGCCAATTTATTATATCAGAAAACAAGAAAACCAGAGGCAGGGAAGCTCCATGGGTCAGTTTATGCAGTAGTTCAACAGCATCAAGGGTTTTCCGGGTGTGGCAGCCCACACCTGTAATCCCAGTGACTTGAGAGGCTGAGGCAGGAGGATCACAAGTTCAAGGCCAGACTCAACAACTTAGGGGGAAACTCTGTCTCAGTACAAAAAGGACTGGGGATGTGGCCAGTGGTAGAGCATCACTGGGTTCAATCCCCAGTACCAGTCCCCCCACCTCAAATACAAAAAGAGGTAAGGTTTTTTCACTTCGTGTCTTCATTTTAAGTGTATCAATATTACCTACAGACCACACTTCCTCCAGGTTGGCAAATTCCATGACAGTGCCCAATGGAATAAAGGACAGCCTCTTCTAGTGTCTCTCTGACAGCACAGAACCCTTCCCAGAAGCCTCCATCACAACTCCCCTTACCTTGGTCAGAATCATGTCACATTCCTAGAGCCAAACCTGTTATTAGACTAATCCAACGCTTCCCTGAGGCTTGGGAAGGCCTCACATTCCCTGAAGCGTACAGATAGACGGGGGCAGGTGGATGCTTCTCTGAAGAACAACAGAGTCCTATCAGGAAGAAGGGAGGAGAGTGAAGAGGTGCTGCTGTAGCGGTCAACCAGGACAAGCTCAGGGGGACCTCCAGGTTGGCTGCCTGGGCAGACACATGAAGGACCCAAGGCAGAGATGGTGCGCTCGCTCTTGGACTCCTAGGCAAGCAGACCAGTCCACAGGCTCTGTATATAAACCAGGGTTGACCACTGTGTTCTCAAACCCCTTTGTCCTGGCTTCCAAAACGCACACCATCCCAGTTTATCGTCCACCTCTGCCATTCCTTTTCAGGTCCTTTGGTTGGTACCTCTTCTATGGCCTTCCAACCCTGGAATATTGGGACTCTCTGGGGTTCGGCTGTAGGCCTCCTCGTATTTTTCCCTCTACACATTTCCTCTGGGGGAGCTCGTCTTCTGTGGCTTTAGGTGCCCAAACCAATGGCCCCAGTCAACCTTCTAGGCCTCATATCTAACCACCACTGGGCATCTCAACCTGACCTCTAGTCCCTCACCTTGAACTTTAGTTCCCCCACACTCCCTATTATCTCTACAAGGTCTTTTCCTTTATTTGTCAATTGACAATTTTGGCTAATTGGTTTTTTGTTTGTTTGTTTTATAGAAAAATGTGCTGTACAAAGTAATGTCAAGCTGCCTTCTTACCCAGCTCTATTGCTGTTCTGAGCCCCTGTTGTCACTTCCATTCTTTACTCTCTTTCCCTGATCACTTGCATGTGTGTGTGTGTGTGTGTGTGTGTGTGTGTCTGTCTGTCTGTCTGCAGGCTAACCCCTGCAGACTAAGTTTCTCAAGCTCCTCTGTCAGAGGTGTGCAAGACTGGGTTCCTATTACGATTCTTCTCTCCTCCCTGTAAAAGGAGTATACGTCAACTCCTTGCCTAGTGCAAGGGTACCTTAGAGGACCTCCTGCAGATGAGTATACTTACCTCCTAAAGTGAATGGAAGTTGTTTATACCAACCATGACCAGAAGCATTAGGAACCATTCTATGGTTCAGCCATTTCTCTCCTCCTTCTACCATGAGACCAAGAAATACATGCTCCCTTCAGTCAGGTCCCCAGACTAACAGATATGTAAAGCTGAGCCAAGTCAACCTGGAGCTGACATGTGCTCTGAGGAAGAAATGCATGTTGTAACATTTTGGTGGGAGGAAGGTCGTCTGTTACAACATTATCTAGAAAAATGCACTAAGGGAGTAACTGGTACCAGGACCAGAATGCAGTCCTAAAATATGGTATGTCTTTTGCTCCAGGGCCTAATGGCGAGTAGCAAGGAAACTGTAGCCTTCAGTCACTTGGAAGGTAGGTAAGGTACCACGTAGCTTCCTAGTTTAGGCAAAGAAGTTGGGGAAGAGATTGTTACAAGTGTGCTTTGATTGCTCTTGGCTGCATTTCACAGGATTCTACAAGACAGAAATGAGCTCTGAAAAGAAATGGCTGTTGTGGGAGACCAACCTTGCACGTGAGTGGGTCACACTCCCAGCTGGGTGCTGAGGCACTCAGTCGCAGAAATGTGGCAGAGCTTTCCCCACCCTTCTTGGGTGCGAGGGTCGGTGTCTCGTGCCTGGGTGTGTCTTGCTACAGCCCCATGGGTGAAGCTGTGCTCACCCGTTCCTTTGTAATATAACCCCTTGCCCTGTTTAGGATAGAATCTTCCATGGAAGTGCCTTGTGTGTGTCCCCTTCTCTTACTGTGCCCTTGGGTGTGGCCTACCCAGGTGTCAGTCAACCTGCTGACAGTGGACATCATGAAGATAGACTCAGCCCCCTGAAACCTGACCCCGTGCCTCATTTGAATAGCTTCTCCTCAATAAAAGGGGTCAGCGTGTGCTCTGGCTCTCTCTTCCTGTGGACCTTTAAGGTCAGAGGAGCTGTCACATCGACCCCAAATAAAAAGGTATTTGTGTCTCTTTATTTCGTGCAGCCCAGTTAGCCCAGTTCAACTGGAGTGACCCCTGAGCCTTTTAGTCGTGAGAACAGAAACCCGGAAGGCTGTTTTCTAAGCAAGGTTGGAAGGGAAAAGAGAGAATCCAGAAGTTCCATTGTTGAGAGATGCCAATTATTGTTTATCTCTAACCAAGAAAGGATAGAAATTGAGAAAATGCTTTGAGTAACAAAGATGACAAAGTCTCAAAATTTAGCTTTAGGACAGATAAAGGGCATAAGTAGCAACCCCCACTAAATTCTCCATTGAATAAAATGGCTCAGAGAAAATAAATTCAGGGCCTCCCAAAGAGGCCTGATAAATGCAACTTACCTTAGTAATTAGGCCTAGAGAGAAAAGAATCACTGGTGTGGTGGTGTGTTCTTAAGAGCTGTGTTAAGTCAAAATGCCCCTACCTGGGCAAGGACCTGAGACCTGGACTGTTGGAGAACAATCTTGTGTTCCCAGGTTTCCGGGGACAGGAAGAAAGCTGAAAAGCTACTCAGGTCCCAGGGAGTATATATATTTTCTAGATAGAGCCAAGAAGGATAATGGAAAAGAATGGATCTTTCCAGAAGATAAAGCCAAGATACCAGAGAGCTACTTTCAGGCAGCTGAAGCTGAAAAAAAGGAGTGTTTTCTAAAACCCCCAGCAAGATTTTGGAATTCAAAGAATGAGCGATGGTGGGTGCCTCCCCCTCTGTTTATGAATGGCAGTATTAATTTTTGTGTTTACTCTTTCTTGGTGACAACCACTGCATATTAAGTATAGATGGAAGGGTAGATGACATTTGTTTGCTTTTAAGTTCTTAAGTCCCTGGTTTAAGAGAAGCCATATCTGGACACAATGCAGAAACTATCATAAGATACTGAACTTTGGGCTGGGGTTGTGGCTCAGCGGTAGAGCGCTCACCTCGTACGCGTGTGAGACCCTGGGTTCGATCCTCAGCACCACATAAAAATAAATAAGTGAAATAAAGGTGTTGTGTCCAACTACAACTAAAAAAAAAAAAAATACTGAACTTTGACCCTGCTAGTATAATTGGTTGAGAATTTTGAGTGTCACTCTTTGGGGAGAGATCATTTTTCAGAGAGATGAACATTGGTGACTAAGAAATTAGACAACGGTAGAGGGTAATATTGTTTCCAGTTATTTGTTTTTCTCCCTGTAAGAGAATTATACATGGTTACTGTTATGGTGTAGATATGAGGTGTCCCCCACCCCAAAGCTCATGTGTGAGACAATGCAAGAAGGTTTAGAGGTGAAATGACTGGGTTCTGATAGCCTTGACCAAATCAGTGAATTAATCCCTTGACAGGGGATTAATTGCATTTTGGATATGAGGTGTCCCCCAAAAGCTCACATGTGAGACAATACATGAAGTTCAGAGGAGAAATGACTGGGTTGTAAGAGTCTTAAACCAATCAGTGATTAATTCCATGATAGGGATTAACTGAGGGGTAACTTGAAGTTGTAGGGTGTGGCTGGAGGAGGAGGGAATTGGAGGCTTGGCTTTGGGGTATGTATTTGTATCTAGGAAGAGGAGACCTCCTCTCTCTCTGTTTCTGATTGCCATGTGAGCTCTGCCACATCTTGTTCCTGCCTCAGCTGGAGCCCTGAGGAATGGAACCTGCTGTCTATGGACTGAGACCTCAGAAACCATGAGCCATTAAATAAACTTCGCCTCCTAAAGTTTTTTCTGGTCAGATCTTTTACCCGCAGCAGTGAACAAGCTGATCAAAACAGGGATCAACAAAGTGGTAACTGCAGGTTGGCAGGGTGTGGCTGGAAGAGATGGGTCAATGGGGCATGCCTTTGGGGTATATATTTGGTGGGCTGAGCTTAGGCCCTCTCTGCTTCCTGGATGCCATGCTCCCAGTGGCTTTCTTCCGCCACACTCTTCCACCATGATGTTCTGCCTCACCTAGAGCTCTGCGGGATGGAGTTGGCCTTCTGAGACCTCTGAAACCAAGAGCCCCCAAGGAAACTTTTTTCTCCTCTAATTGTTCTTGTCAGGTCCTTTGGTCATGGCTGACTAAAACAGCTATATACATGGTTATGCCCCACAGAACCCTCCAGAGGAGGTACATGCCCCAATGACATCAGGCAAAGTCACATGACCTTGTTGATACAGTGTGAGTAGAAGTGACACATACTCTATTTTTGAGCAAAAGCTTGAGAGCCTGAGAAAATGGTTTGCCATTTTCCATACTCTGTACTAAAACCAACATGGTGGATGCAACTTCAGTCTGGGTATGAGCATGGAGAACATATGGGGCAGAGCCACAGCTGGCCCATGGCACCATCATATAACCTGAAAAAGAAAGAAATATTCATTCTGATAAGTAACTGAGATATTGATTTATTATTTTTGCAGTACTGGGATCTGAACCCAGCGGTGCTTTATCACTGAGCTATATCCCCAGTCCTTTTAAAAATTTTGAGATAGGGTCTTGCTAAGTTGCCAAGAGTGGCCTTGAATCTGTGATCCTCTGCTTCAGTCTCCCCAATAGCTGGGATTTACAGATGTACCACTGTCATGGCAGTAACTGAGATCTTTTGTATTATTTGTTATAGCAGCATAAACTAGTAAAAGCTGGCTAACATAGTTGGCTTCCACTTGGGCCCAGCTCATGGGAGACCCTGGCAGGAGATGTGATGAAGGGAAAGAACAGTCTTCCCTCCCTTTTTGTCCCAGCAGCAACTCCATCTCCAGATGGACAGGCCCCTGAGCTCCTTCCTTTGGGCACCCTGCCTCTTCCTCCTGTCCCATCAGTCTAGAAACAACAGTGGCTCCTGCTTTGCTAATCTCTGTTTGGCTACTCTGCTCTTCTGCTGCCTACTGACCCTATATTAATGTCCCTCTGCCTGAAATACTTTGTGCAGTTTTTAATCTGCACATTGTGGCTCTGATACATACACGACCCAATATACTAAAGGAAAGAGAGAATCTTTTTTTGTAGATGGATGCTGCAGTCTGGCTGGGCAAAGTAACCGGGAGGTGACAAGCAACTTGTGAAGGTTGAAACAGCGGAAGTCGCTTTATTACGGGACAGCAGAGGTATATATACTTAACTAATTACACACAGCTTAACTTAATTAACATCATCTAGATACAGCAGTCAATCATTAAGGAATCCTCATCATCTTAATGACTCGCTGGCGTTACTTCACAAACCACTCCTCCTGGCAAAGTGCCTGGCGCCATCTTGACTTGATTGTGGCCCTCAACAGATGGACACAACACACGCCTTTTATTTATTTATTTTTTTATGTGGTGCTGAGAATCGAACCTGGGTCCCATCCGTGCTAGGCAGGCGCTCTACCGCTGAGCCACAATACCAGCCCCAATATATAAATTTTGAAGTAACCATTGATCACTTCTTTTTTTAAAGAAAGATGTATTATTTGATTATACCATTTTAACCATTTTTAGGTGTCAACTTCATTGGCCTTTTGTACAATCGCACTGTCATACAACCATTAACACTGATCATCTCCACAACTTTTTCATTTTCCCAAACTGAAACCACATAGTATTAATTGAAAACTCCCAATTCCTCCCCACCCCACTCCCCAGGCCCTGACTACCACCAGTCTACTTTCTTCATCTGTGACTTTGACTGTTCCTCATGTAAGAGGAATCCCACTGTCAGGGGCTAGAAGGAAATTCTCCTTCAAAGAATAGCCTGACATTTACAAAAAACAGCCCCCTGGGAGACATCCTGCCTGGGAGACATCCTGCAGCTACCTATCTCCCTGGAACATCCTGCGGTTATCAGGATCATCAGACATCTTGCAGCTGGCAGTTTTACCACCCACATCCAGCAATTGCTGATTAGAGAGCTTCCCTATCCCCAGCATATAAATACCCCTGTGTAAACAATAAACATTTGCAGCTTGAGCAGAACTCCTGTCTTGCTGTCATCCCTCGTGTCTCTTGTCCCTTCATTCCTCCCCACCTAGGTTCGCGGCCCTCATTGATATGTCCTGCCGGTCGGGACATCCCACAGTATGTACCTGGCTTATTTCATTTAACATAAGGTCTTCAAGCTTCACCTGCACGATAGCATGTATCATAATTCCACTCCTTTTTCAGGCTATTAGTCTGTTTGAGCCAAGGTGTTTGGGTTTCAAGTGACAGAAACCTCAGTTTAACAGTTTCAATATGTTTTAGTTGTCAATGGACCTTTATTTATTTATTTATATGCAGTGCTGAGAATAGAACCCAGTTCCTCGCTCCTGCTAGGCAAGCACTGTACCACTCAGCTACAACCCCAGCCCTCTTTTTTTTTTTTTAAATATATATTGTTTTAGTGGTAGATGGACACAATACCTTTGTTTTATTTATTTATGTGGTGCTGAAGATCGAACCCAGTCACACGTGCTAGGCAAGTGCTTTACCACTGAGCCACAGCCCCCCTCTTTTTTTTTTAATTGTAGAAGGACACAATACCTTTCTTTCTTTCTTTTTTTTTTTTTAGCAACATTCTCCGTCTTACAGGAGTTTTGGGGATCCTTTTTTTAATGTTTATTTTTCAGTTTTTGGCGGACACAACATCTTTGTTTGTATGTGGTGCTGAGGATCGAACCTGGGCCGCACGCATGCCAGGCAAGCGTGCTACCGCTTGAGCCACATCCCCAGCCCCAACCTTTCTTTTTTAATATTTATTTTTTAGTTGTAGTTGGACACAATACTTTTATTTATTTATTTTTATGTGGTGCTTAGGATGGAACCCAGTGTTTCACATATGCAGTACAAGTGCACTACCAGTGAGCTACAACCCTGGCCCAAGAATTCCCTTTTGAAGATAAGGAAGTACTTTTTCAGAAACCCTTTTAGCAATTTTCCCTTCATCCCACCAGACAGAACTGTATCTTTAACATGCCAGAACACAAACCACTGGGAACCATGATTCTCTTAGCTTATTTAAAACTCATTCCTTGAGGATGGAACAGGGGTTGGCTACCCTGAAGCAAAGATGTGCACAGAGGAGAACACTCCTGAATGAAATCAGGATTCTATCAGGAAGGAGGGGGCGATAAAACCTCGGGGCAGGCAACTAGCAGCGTCATGCTTCATCTCAGATCAATCATCTCAGTACATGACACACCATTCCATCAGGTGTTGTAGCCAGAAACCTGGAAATCATCCTCAAACTTCCATCTCTCTTGTCACCTCCTCCATCAATCAGCAATCAATTCCATCTAGAACACAGCTCTTGGGTAGTTCTTTTCTGCCTTGGGCCACTGCAGCAGATTTCTTGTTGGTCTCTATGCCTCGGGGTCTTGCTAAGTATCAAAACAGGTTCTGAGATGCTGACTTTTAAAAGCAATTCAGACTGTCATTTTCCCATTAAAAAATCCATCTTAGATGTCCCTTTACAGACCACAGTCTGCCATGCCTTCCAAGGCCTGCTGCCATTTGATCCCAGATTACTTCACCAGCTTTACCTCTTACTAATCCATTTCTGGCTTCTGCCTTGCCCCCTTCACCTTATTAATCCTTACTTATAATTCAAGTCATAGATTAAGGGTCGCTTCTTCCAAGAGGCTCTCTGTTTCCATAATGCAATGCCTTGTACTTCCTCTATCACTGAACTCACCCAGATTTATTGCAATTATAGTTGTAGTCTGTGTTCCCCTAGATTTTAAGTTCTGGAAGGGCTAGAACCATGTTTTTCTAAGTGCTATATCCCTACCACCTGGCACAGAACATGGCCATGTATTAAATAAAACTTACAGACCTGAAAGTTTTCATGTTATTGGACCTACAGGGGGTAGTGGGTGCCAAAGATGTACATGAGATAATCTAGAAAGAGGGCGTCTCTAGAAACAGAAGTAAGAAAGACAAAGAGTAAGATGAAGAGAAGGCTAAGGGGAGAATGAGGAATGAGTGGCCAGAGAAGGAGAAAGAACATGAGAAAAGCTACTCAGGCATGTGGCACATGCCTGTAATCCCAGCAGCTCGGGAGGCTGAGGCAAGAGGATCGAGAGTTCAAAGCCAACTTCAGCAACTTAGAGAGGCTCTAAGCAACTCAGTGAGACCCTGTCTCTAGATAACATACAAAATAGGGTTGGGGATGTGACTCAGTGATTAAGTGCCCCTGAGTTCAATCCCTGGTCAAACCACCACCACAACAACAAAACATTAGAAGAGAATGCAGTCACAAGCCAGGAAATTGGAGGTACTCAACAGAGTCACCCTCAGCAAAGATGACAGGACATGGACTGAAAAGTGACAATGGATTTGGTTACAGAGCAAGAAAGACAATGTTTGAGAATGGTGGACTCTTCTTTGGTCAAACTGATGTTCTTTGTATGTGTGTGGAGGCGGGGGGGGGGGGGGGGGGGGGGCGGTACTGGGGATTGAACTCAGGGGCACTTGACCACTGAGCCACATCCCCAGCCCTATTTTGTATTTTATTTAGAGACAGGGTCTCATTGAGTTGCTTAGTGCCTCCGCTGGCTTTGAACTCATGACCCTCCTGCCTCTGCCTCCTGAGCTGCTGGGACTACAGGCATGAGCCACTGTGCCTGGAAAACTGATATTCTTATACTTCTTTTTAACTAAAAAAAATTTTTTTTGTAGTTATTGGTGGACAGAATGCCTTTGTTTTATTTGTATATAGTGCTAAGGATTGAACCCAATGCCTTGAACATGCTAGGCACATGCTCTGCCGCTGAGCTACGGTCCCAGTCTCTCTTATACTTCTTTTTATGAATTTTCTATCTGCTGGTCTGGCAAACATTCATTAAACATCTACTCTGGGGCAGGTACTGTGCTCAGCCCTAAGGGAGGCATGGGAAATAGAACAAGTACCTCTTGGCTAGTGTGGCTCACTACCCTTGCCTGCTAGGGAAAGAGACATGAACCAGGGCTAGGTGTTTCATTGAGTTGGTACTGATTGGCTCTCTGAGCATATTCAATGAAACCAGAGCCCATGGGCAAGTCCAGAGGTCGGTGAGACTTTATTATCTTGCTCTGAGCTGGCAGGAAGCAAAAGGGAAAGTGTGTGCAGCACATTATTATTGCATCATTTCTGTCTGTTCATAAGTCAGTTGGAGATGAGATTCCGGGTTTTTCTGAGATAATTGGTACCATCTGTTCAAAGGAAGAAAAATAATAGAGCGGTTCAAAGGTACCTCCTCTTCAAATATTCTTCAGACTTGATCCTCCTTAACTACTCACTCCGCAGAGATTTCTCTAACTTTCAGACCTTCCTTATGTTACTGACTCAAGTATTGCACTACTATTTTTTTTTCCTTGCCCTTTTGTTCTAAAACAGTGTGGTGTTGTGTTCAAAAGGTCAGGGAGGTCAGCCTTCTGAAAATTAATGGATGTCAAAGGGGCTGGCAGTTGAAGACAAATATGCAGGGACACTAATTAGAATTTTATCTCATTTTCATTTATTACTTGTTTTCTAACTTTTATATGAGACATTGTTTTGAAAAAAAATTAAATTGTTTTAAGGTAATTAATGTCCTAGAAGAACAATATTATTTAAAGAGAGGCGGTCATGGTGGTGTAAACCTGTAATCCCAGCAGCGTGGCAAGCTGAGGCAGGAGGATCACAAGTTCAAAGCCAGCCTCTGCAATTTGACAAGACCCTGTCTCGAAATAAAATATAAGGGCTGGAGACATGGCTCAGTGGTTAAATGCCCCTGATTCAATCCTTGGTACCAACCAAACAACAACAAAAAGAAATGCTGTCTATCAATTTTTAAAATAAAACTATGCATGGAGCTGGAAATGCAGCTCAGGAAATGCAGCTCAGAGGTGGAGTGCTTTTATGGCATGTGCAAGAGCCTGGGTTCCATCCCCAGGATCACAAAACAAACAAACAAAAAAAACTAGGCAATCTTTGAAATATGAAAAATTATTTCTCAAATTATAAGTAGGATTTTTTTTTTTACCATGTAAGTTTAGGAAAGTGATAACAAAAGATCTGCTTCTGGCCTCAATAGACTTTAGTTTGGGGGTCTGGCCTGACACGATGGACTAGAACGTGGAAAACAAGCTCCATGAGCCTATTCCTGAGATAAATGTACTCCAGAGACTTTGAGCTGATGCAGGGAACTTCCCAATGCTTCCATCTTAAGTCTCTGTGGACCTAGGGTGGGTTGGGAAAGGAGACTCAGGGTGGGGGGTTGGGAGGACACACTAAATTTGTCCTCACTGCGGAGGGCAGGAATGATGTTACATTTCCTGCGTGCTTATAAGGAGCCAGGCTCTGCTTCAAGCACTCAGATAATCATTCCTAACAACCCATAAAATAATTACTATTATTATCTCCACTTGCCAGATGAGAAACTGAAGACAGGGAGGTTAAAAGCAATTTGAGCAATATCATATCCTAGAAGGTGGAGGAGTGGGTACCTTCCTGGTAGCCATTTTAAGAGATGTCAATAATATCCTTCAACTTTATTAAAATATGGAGAAAAAGCAAGACTGCAAGCAGAGCCTGGCACAGTGGCACACGCCTGTAATCTCAGCCACTCGTGAGGCTCAGGCAGGAAGATCTCAAATTAAAGCCTGCCTCTCAATTAAGTGAGACCCTCAGCAACTTCGCGAGACCTTATCTCAAAAAATAAAAAACACTGGGGATGTAGCTAAGTAGTCAAGCGTCCCTGGGTTCAATTCTCAGGAAAGAAAAGGAGGAAAGGAATGAAGATAAAGAGGAAAGAAGGGAGAGAGAAAGAGAGAGACAGCAAGCAGGGCAGGTCTGGGAAGCAAGTGACTTATCGCCTTCGGAGATAAGAAATTGCTCTGCAGGGGGCGTGAGAGTCAAAGGTGAGCTCCCTGCGTGCGTGGTGGAGAGGTCAGTGGTCAACTGCTAGCTGGCCTCGGCTGAGAGCTAGCGCTCTTACTCTCTACCAAGCCCCGGCTGGGAAAGACGAGCGAAGGGGCCGGGCGACTAGAGACAAACCGAGCCACAGCAGGCACCAGCCACGTGGCCTAGGCTCGGAGCCAGGAGGCGGTCCTAGGAGGCGGGGCTGGGGGCGTGGCCTGGGCGTGCGGACGCGCGGCGGGCGGAATGCGCCTGCGCGGATGGGCGGGGCGGGGGCGCGGTGATAGCTCCACCCGAGCCGCATTAAAGGCGGCCCCCACCGGCTCGCGGTCCAGCCTTCGCGGTGCGCAGGCGCTAGCTCTCTCCTTGTCATTCGGCGCCGCGTGCAGGCGGTTGACTGTGGCGGTGGCGGTCAATTGTCTCCGGCACCATGAGCGGTTTCAGCAGCGAGGAGCGCGCGGCGCCTTTTACCCTCGAGTACCGAGTCTTCCTCAGTGAGTGTTCGCGGCCTGCGCCGCCTCCCTCCCCCCGGCCGCCCATTCATTCCCGGCCTCGCTGCGGCCCGCTCTCGGCCCCTGGTCTGCGGCGCGGGCCGGGCTCCTCGGGCGCGTCCCCACGTCTTGGCGGGAGGGACAAGATTCGCCTTCTGGCCATCCCCCTCTTGACGGAGGAGGCTTCCCATTTAACCTGCTCGGCGGGACCCACATCCGGGCCCGGCTAGTTTTGCAGGTTCGGGCTCCGGCAGGGTCAGATGGGAAAGAATCCACTGAGTCACCCTAGAAAGGTGCCTGGAGGTAAAACAATCCCCGTAAGAGGATTGCGGGGACCGAGGGCGGTGACCGCCCGAAGACCTTTATCCCTCCGCCCTAGCCCAGATTGTAGGCGCTGAGCCGGGTCAAGTAGTCGTCCTCGTTTACGGACTAGGAAACTGAGACCCGGGTGACGCACGACCCATCCTCGGAGTTCGCTCTCCTGGCTCTCGCACCGCGTGTTTTCCCGTAGCGCTGATGCTAGGAATGCTCCTTCTGAAACAGAAAGAGTGCAGCTCCAGCTAGACAGGTGACGTCAATCTGGGGAACACGAGTGAGCAAGTGCCAAGTTTATATTCGGGTGCGGGGTCGGCATCCTAGGATACCCATCCCAAGTCCTGCATTGAGAAGCGAGCAGGTTGCCAGGGCGCACCACCTTATTCCTTGCTGGTACTGGAAAGCTACCCGGATTTATCTTGATCTTACCCTCCCACCCTCAGATACTAGGAATAGATAAATGGCTTTAACGGAGGCGTCAGAAAACTGTCACCAAAGTCGCTTCTATTTTAACCTCTTTTCAGTTTTATGTAAAGGAAATGGGCAGGTGCAGAGAGCTCTTGAGTTAGTGCATGAAGGGCAGGGAAGGGAGTACTGAAAGAATGAACAAAGCACCTGGCAAAACGTAGCCTGGTTTGAAAGGAAAAGGAAAGTGAGCCCTAAAGCTTACATGTCTAGTTGAAGATTAAACCATCAGATAAAATCCCGGAAGGGTGGGACTCCCCATTTTATTCAATGTCAGAGTTAAGCAGCCAGGACAGTGCTGGAATTTTTGGCTAATAGTTCACTGAGAAGTGTTGGCTTCAGAATTTCCCTATAGAATAGGCTTAGAGAAGTGACTGGTTTCGAGGTGAGGGGATCAACTGAGAATTATCTTCAGACTACATAGGCAGAACAGACAACAGTGTTTTTACTTAGGTTGTGTATTGACAGTGAGTGAGTGGTTGTTAAGGTAGTTCACCCTGACTAAAGTAAACTATAAAATGGAGCTCTCTAGAATTTAAGAAATAATTATGTAATTTTTTTTTTTTTTTGTACCAGGGATAGAACCCAGAGGCACTTAACCACTGAGCCACATCCCAGCGCTTTTGGTGTTTTATTTAGAGACAGGGTATAACACTGAATTCCTTAGGGCCTGTGAGTTGCTGATGCTGGCTTTGAACTGGCAATCCTCCTGCTTCAGCCTCCTGAGCTGCTGGTATTTATAGGTGTGTTCCACCATGCCTGGCTAGAACTATGTAATTAATTTCACGTGCTTTTTGTAAATTAGATTTCTTAGCTTCTTTCCTTAATATGGAAAGTAAAGTTTTTTACCTTTACGTTACATTTGTTAAAACTTCTAAGTGTTCTGGGTATTATGGTGCCTGCCAGTAATCTCAGTGATTTGGGAGGCTGAGGCAGGAAGATTGCAAGTTTGAGGTGAACCTCAGCAATTTAGCAAGACCTAAGCAACTTAGTTAGACCCTATCTCAAAACAAACAAACAAACAAAAAAAAACACAACAACAAAAAACAGGACGGGAAATGGGTTATAGCTCAGTGGTAAAGTGCCCCTTGTTCAATCCCCAGTACAAAAAACAAAACACAACACTGTTAAGGGTCTGAAAGGCTGTGAAGTCACAATTGACTCTGAAGAGACCCCTACAGGATTCTGGACAGTCACAAGTTTTTCTGTTCCACTTTGTTTTTTAAACTTGATGAGATTCAATGTGGATGGACTGTTAGATCTTCTAAGAACAGAATAGTGAAAAGGGTGTATGTGTGGTTATTTGTTTGCTTGTGGTGCTTGAAGGTTCTTACACACAGCTAGGCTAGGCAAGTCCTCTACCATTGAGATACATCCTCAGTCCTGGGGACATTTTAAAAAATGACTTTTGGATAGTTGAGTCTCTAGAGTTTAGAAATTACCTGCAAAGAGTTGTTGCAACTTGATTAGTCTTAAAAGCCATTATTTAAGATAGCCATCTTAAAACATCACTTAAAGCAACATGATTTATAATTTAGCATCTAAGCGCCCTTCTCCAGGTTTTTTTTTTATAAAAGTTATGTATACATGTGAGTGATACAAGATGAGTAAAAGAAAAAAAAATTGATCATCTTTTGTATACTAAGCAGTGCTAGATTTAGGGGATGCAAGGCAGTTCCTGTTCTTGTAATAGGTGTTCCTGCCTGTTACATGCCTACAGAGTGCATTGGGTAAAAATAGTCTGGGAGGAAGCTCAAGAAAAATGAAATACACAACTAGATTATTTTGTTTGGATGTGGGAATAAAATTTTGATATTCAAAAATATGTACTTCAGTCCTTAATATAAGCAACTCCAGAGGCTGAGACAGGAAGATCACTTCCAGGCCAGCCTCAACTACGTATTGAGACATTGTCTCAAAATAAAAAAAGGGCTGGGTTTAATCTCCAGTACCAGAAAATAAAATAAAAACAAAAATGTGTACTTCATGCATTTGGCAATATAACCACAGTAATAACCTTTTAAATTTATTTTGCAGAAAATGAAAAAGGACAATATATATCTCCATTTCATGATATTCCAATTTATGCAGATAAGGTAAGGTATCCCTGTCATTTGAACATGGTCTTTTACTCAGATCAGCTATTTCTACATATGGATTGTTTCTAACAAATGTTTAAAATGTCTTGTTGTGCTTAGTTAAAAGTTTATTGACTAGGAGCTGGGGCTGTAGCTCAGTGTTAAGAGTGCCTGCCTCACACTTGTGAGGCACTGGGTTTGATCCTTGTAACCACATAAAAATAAATAAAGATATTGTGTCCATCTACAACTAAAAAAAAAAAAAAATTAAGTTTATTGACTAAATAAAAAATAAGTCTGTCCTACCACTGTACTATCCCCAACTCTTTTTCTTTTTTAAAATCTTTTTTGTAGTTGTAGATGGGTAGAGTGCCTTTATTTAATTAATTTATTTATTTGTAAGTGGTTCTGAGGATCAAACCTGGTGCCTTACACACTCTAGGCAAGCACTCTACCAGTAAGCTACAGCCCCAGCTCTGATTTCATTTTTGACACAAAGTTTCACTAACTTGTTCAGGTTGACCTTGAACTTCTGAGCCTCCTGAGGTTTCAGCCTTCCAAATATCTGGGATCACAAGTGTGTGCCACCGTGCCTGGCAAGAAATCAGACTTAAAACCAGATTATTCAGTTAAAGAAGCAACTACATGTTGGGAAAGGTTAGCGGAATAGAGGCAGAGTTTTTTAGGGTGCTTTATTAAATAAAAAAATCACATTGGTCTTTGTGTGTTTAGAACTAAAATCTTAGTACTTCATTACTCTAGCACAAAATCTTGACTATAATGTTTGTTTATTTATTTTGGTACCAGGAATTGAACCCAGAAGCACTTAACCACTGAGCCACATCCCCAGCCCTTTTTTATATATTTTATTTTAGAGACAGGGTCTCACTGAGTTGTTTAACACCTCACTAAGTTGCGGAGGCTGGCTTTGAACTAAAAATCCTCCTGCCTCAGCCTGGTGAGTCTCTGGGATTATAGGTGTGCACCACCAGGCCTCACTAGTGATCTGTTCTTACATGTACCCAATGAGCTGGAGATTTAGTAGATTGGTATGTTTACCATAAATTAATAAGAATCTTTACTTTTCTAGGAAAAATATTTACAACTAGATATATATTAAAAACTTTAGGGCTGGGGTTGTGGCTCAGCGGTAGAGCGCTCGTCTAGCACGTGTGAGGCCCTGGGTTCGATCCTCAGCACCACATAAAAATAAACAAAATAAAGGTGTTGTGTACAACTAAAAAATAAATATAAAAAAAAAAAAAAGTTTATAATCCTTGGGTAGTAGGATTAACCAGTGACTTTTTTGTTTTTGTGGGGTTAGGGATAGAACCCAGGGCCTTACTTACACATTCTAGGCAAGTGATTACCACTGAGCTGTATCCTCAACGCATATTTTCACAACTTTAGTTATGTTAAAAAGCGGGGAGTGCTGGGGATATAGCTCAGTTTGTAGAGTGCTTGCCTTGTATGCTTAAGGCACTGGGTTCAATCCCCAGCAACACACACACACACCAAAAAACCCAGGTTTTTTTGTTTTTAGCCTCCTTTGCAGCCGGAGGAGTTTGTACTGTGTCCAGGAACTTGACACAGGACATATATCTGGTTTTATACATTTCATATTTCTTTTTTTTCTTCAAGAAGGAGTTTGAGTTATAAAAGCCACATAGGCTACTGACCTTCCTTGGCTTAGTGTTGATCCAGACTACATGTGAATGTCACATTGCGATGCATGTGTAGAATAATAGATGAAATTTTTTCCCTGTGTATGCTCAGTCTTACTGTTTTCTGGGCTTGACTCTTAGGAATAGACAAATATATTGTACTGTTCTTCTGGCAGGAAGTTTGCTTAAGTTCCCTGTTGACACTTAGGCACTGGCAGAAAATCCATTTCATGTGTTGCTTCAGAGGAGCCTGCCTGAACTAGGCCCCAGTTGGAGACAATAGAGCACAGAGCCCCAAGACAGTTATGTGCCATAGTTATACAGGAGGGACCTCTAATTGGCATGTGTTTTCCTGTAGAAGACTCAAAATTTTATCTATTCAGAAACTCGGTTTGTTGCATCTGATTTCCTGAGAGCTGATGAATTACTGATTCCTCCCCACCTCTTGAATTGGTCTCATTTGGTTGGTTTGACCTATCCATTTGTTGAATAATAGTATTTACATCCTACATAAAGAACTTCATGGTAACGACTCCGACCATTGTGAATAATGAAGAGGTACCTTTGCATGCAGGTGAGCTCAGAAAGGAAACCACTTTACACATAATTGATTTTTGGTGTTCATAAATAATTAGACAGTGTTCTAGCCAAGAACAGAATGATCATAGAAGTCATAGTACCTGCTCTTATTGCTGCTTCAAATATTCCAAGATAGGAAACTGAGATGACCTTTTGGTGTTGTACAAAACATCTTTACTCAGTTACCCTGTGACACTGAAGTCTTGAATGGGGTTGCTTGTATCTGTGGTATGGTTACTTAGGAAGCCTCTACCCTCTGCCACCCTGTGCTGGCTCAGACGTGTGAGCTCTGGATTTCTGCAGTTGTCCAGAATCTAAGGACCTTGTTGCTTCTGATTCCTCCTTGAGAAGCTGGACGAAGCTCTTTTGTTTTCAGGGAAGTTGTTGAAAACACAAACATAGGTGTGGGCAATACGGGTTAATTTTGGATTATTACCTACCCCCAAAAGTTTCCTTTCTCCTTTCCTTTTTCTTTCTTTTCCTCTCCAATTCCAATGTGATTAAGTTTACGTGATATATTTTTGCGTGTGTGGTCATAATCTTTATCTCTAGTATGGTAAGTCTTTGAGGTAATGAGGGAATGTCACTAACAGTAAAGATGTACCTTTAACATAACTCTACTAAAGAAAAATGTCCAAAGGCTTGTATATTGTACTGCATATCAGGATCTTTCAATGTGGGTAACATCCAATTTGGTTATGCCATTAGGTTGTCAAGTTAGCCAGGCCTGGAAGTTGTTATGACTCAGGTGTTTTATGTCCAAATGTAGTGGGTAGAGTAGGTGAAGGCAAGGAATCGCTGGATATATATATATATATTTTTGTATGAACTCCCTTTGCTCTGCCTTTGTTTGGGGATCATATATAAAAGTACCTGAGACTGGGGTTGTGGCTCAGTGGTAGAGCGCTTGCCTAGCATATGCAAGGCACTGGTTCAATTCTCAGCACCTCATATACATAAATAAAATAAAGGTTCATTGACAACTAAAAAAATTAAAATATATATATATATATAATATATACACATGTACCTGTGGCTCAGGAATATCTTCTAAGAACTTCTAAGATACCAGGAATTTAAAAATCCCAGGACATGGTAAATAATATGAACACTGAGTAGATAAAGATACAAAGTGCTCATATATCATGACTTGATATTATAATTTTAGAAGTGTGGTGTTTTCCTAGTCCATGGACCTTAAATGTTCATGTTAAAAACCAGTTCTGACTATGTAGCATCTTTGTTTTTCCTAAACTTGTTGGGAACATACAGTAGTTTATGTAAATATGGAACTGTCTCTTATTCCCCCCCAAAAAGGTCAAGCTTCTAATCAAATAGGTTGATGTTTTTAGAAACTTTTTATTTTCTGCAGTTTTGGGGCAGTTGTGCATTTTTCTTGGGAAAGGTTCTAGTTAGTCATTGCAAATGATAAAAATGTTGATAACTAGAAATGTAGGCTCTTTTTATTAAAAAAAATCAAGCAAGAGGGAGAAAATAAATTACCGTTAGAATATCTGTTTTCAAAATTTAGTAATTCTGAAGTTATCTGAAGGGGAAAAGTAGGTGTTTATTCTTAGTTAAGACTTGGAGGATTAAGTTACTACTCTGTGTTGGTACACATGGCAGGGTGTATTTCTAACTATCAGGGTTGTTTGACTGCCATAAGCAAGAAATCTTTGTAATTGCACAATAACAAAGTTCAGGTTGAGCATCTGAAACTTTTTTTTTTTTTAGTTGTTGATGGACCTTTATTTATTGATTTTATTTTTATGTGGTGCTGAGAATCAAACCCAGTGTCTCACACATGAGAGGCAAAAGCTCTGCCACTGAGCCACAATCCCAGCCCAGAATCTGAAACTTTGAATGCTCAAAATGTTTCATGTTCAGAGCAATAGAATTGGATTAGGGATACTCAACTAGTAGAGTCTATGTAACTGTTCGAGAATCCCAAAACCTGAAATCAAATGCTTTTGGTTCCAAGCATTTTGGATAAGGGTACTTGGCCAGTATTACTGAAAGTCTTGTGTATGTATGGTTTTTTTTTTTGTTTTTTTTTTTTAAATAGGTTAAATCATCTTCCTCTGGACTGTTGACACGATCTTTTTGTTTTCTAGTTGGACACATTATTTTATATATTTTTATGTGGTGCTGAGGATCGAACCCAGGGCCTCGCACGAGCTAGGTGAGCGCTCTACCGTTGAGCCACAATCCCAGCCCTGTTAACACAATCTTTGAGCAAAAAATTTGTGTGTGTGTGTGTGTGTGGGTGGGGGGGGCGGGGGTTGACATGTTTTCAGTTGCTGTTACAATTCTAAATAGGGCACAGTAGTATAAACTTTGTTCATCATATTTCTTTCCATTAGCTTCTAAAATAGACTGTCATTTGTCAATTAAATAATTTAGGAATCCATTTATTTTTAACAACTGGAGAGAATATCCTTCTATAATCATAAAACCAACTTTGATGCCTAAACTGAAAAGTCACTGTTAAGAGCCATTGTTGCTCAGTGATCACTGAATAAGGTAAAATATTCTTGGAATGATGAAAAACCTGATGCACCTTTTCAAAACCATTATGGGGCTGGATCATTTCCTTATTACCTATGTGAACTCTTTTTTAATTGTTGATGAACCTTTGTTTTATTTATTTATATCTCGTATGGAGATTTGAACCCAGTGCCTCACACATACTAGGCAAGCACTCTACCACTTATCTACAGCCCCAGCCCCTATGTGAGCTCTCTGATAGGGATTTTGTACATCTGAAATTCAAAAAAAGTATAAAGCTACTCATTTGGTATTAGCTTCTTTATATCGAATCTCTAGATGGTTTTAGAAAAATATTCTTTCTACAACCACCACTGTCTTACTTTTACTGAAAACATTAAAAAATGAGTGGTGGGGGGCTGGGGGTTGTCACTCAGTGATAGAGTGCTTGCCCAGCATGTGTGAGGCACTGGGTTCGAGTCTCAGCACCACATATAAATAAGTAAAATAAAGGTACATTGACAAGTAAAAAAGTACTTAAAAAAAATGAGAGTGGTGGGATCAGAGGGTGATATTTGTGTTTCTTTTCAGGTCTGGCCTTTACTTGATTTCTGTCTGAAGTTTTCTAGAGAAATAAATCATGAGTCAACTTGAAAATGCTTATTTCAGCTACTTGTATAAATCTATGATATAGTGTGTCATGTTCACTAGGCTTTAGATCTAGTGTTGTAAACAGATCACAAGTCATGAGGGATGCAGCACTCCTGGGTTCAATACTCAGTATCAAAAAACAAAAATAAAAAAATAACCGCTACTTAGTTGAACTTTCATGTGGTAATAGCTCCCCCTTGTGAATCTTTAAGATATTGCTCATGAAAACTTTTAAATCCCTGACATAGTTTACAGATCTTTCCTTTTCATAGCTAAGACGTGATACTAGATAAATATAGTTCTTGAAAACTTACAGTGGACAAAGTGAAATTTAACCAGAGGTTGGTCCTGAGGCTTCCTACCCATGAACAATTGTTACATTTTCTAAACCATCTAGTTATTACTTAATAGGGATATAGGAAAAGAGTGGTTCATTCAGTCCCAGATTTAAGTGAAATCTCTATTTTATTGGCTTTATATGGTATTCCATAGGCATCAGGAGGCTTGGCAGAATGTACACAATGTGTTGCTTTTCTGCTTGTTTAAAAACAACAGCAAGGTGATTTCTGACTTGATACCTTTGACTTATTCCCTGATAGTTTATCAGCCTTGTCTTTTCATGCAAAATAGCAGAGGGGTATTTCTAAAAAGTTGTGTAAGTAATTTTCATTTCATTTTATTCATTCATAGGTTGAGCCCAGGTTCTCATGCATGCAAGACGTTGGGCTACCACTGAGCTACAGTGCCAGCCCTATTTATTTATTTTTAGTGGAATATCACCATGTTGTCCAAATTGGTCTCAAACTCTGGGGTACAAATGAGATCCTCTTAGCTCACTCTTCTGAATAGCTAGGTCTATCACTCAGCTCTAATTTTCATTTTCTTTTTCCCTTTGGTGGGGCTGGGAATTGAACCCAGGGCCTTCCACATGCTAGGCAAGTGTTATACTGCTGAGCTACATCCCCAGTCCCTTAAAGGTAGATGTTTGTGGGGGGTTGGGGAATACTCGGAATTGAACCCAGGGGTGCTCTACCATTGAGCTACATCTCCAGCCTATTTCATTTTTGATCTTGAGATAGTCTACACAAAATTGCAGAGGTGATCTTGAACTCATGGTTCTCCTGCTCAGCCTCCCAAGTTGCTGGGATTACAGGTGTGCACCACCACACCCAGTTTAAAGATACATTTTTGATAAAAGAATGATTGCAGATTAAGCTTCATCTGTGTCCTTCTAGGGGCTGCAAACAGAAAAACTCACTACAAGTTTTATTCCTTGGTAAAAATCATTGTCTGGAGGCCGGAGCTATAGCTCAGTGGCAGAGCTCTTGCCTAGCATATGTGAGGCACTAGTTCGATCCTCAACATCACATAAAAAAATAATAAAAATATTATATGTCCCTCTACAACTAAAAAAAAAATTGCAAATTTTATAAATCATAGTCTGGGGCTGGGGTTCTGGCTAAGTGGTAGAGTGTTTGCCTAGCACACTTGAGGCACTGGTTTCGATCCTCACACCACATAAAAATGAAATAAAGATATTGTGTCCACCTGTAATAAAGTAAATAGTCTGTTTAAAGCTCGGTTTTAGTTAAACAAAAAATATGGACTTGCCATTGGTTTTCTAAATAATATCTAATATCTTTTTTTAGTTATCAATGGACCTTTATTTTATTTATTTATATGTGGTGCTAAGAATCGAACCCAGTGCCTCACATGGGCTAGGCAAGCGCTCTACCACTGAGTTACAACCCCAGCCTCTGCCAAGTCCATATTTAACTTGGTATGCAAAATGAGATGAAAAAGTATGCATGCTCCCCAAAATCATCTACTTTACAGTAAACAATTTAAGCCGGGGGGGGGGCAGTAAATACATACACACACAACTTAAGGCTCTTAGCTAATTACAATACTACTGTGTTTGCCTGACATTTTTGGAATATGTTTTTCTTCAATGCCAAACCTTGATTTTGAAAAGCAGTCAAATTTGGAGAATAATGTAGGTAATCTAGCTGTATAATTTTGTTAAAGTATGATCAAGTAATTAGGCTGATTTAGGGGTTTCTCTCTCCCACCCTGTACTGGGGATTAAGTCCAGGGATGTTCTCTCATCCCCCATCTTTTTTTTTTTTTAAAGATAGGGTCTTACTAAGTTGCTAAAATTGACCTCAGACTAACAATTTAACTTTCGAAGAAACACACATGCTTCCGGTAATAAGAGACAAAGTAGCTCCTGTGGTCATCTTATCTTTGCTTTGTTTTTCCAGGATATCTTTCACATGGTTGTTGAAGTTCCACGCTGGTCTAATGCAAAAATGGAGGTAACGTTTCACCTTCAATATCAGACTTAGGATATTAGATATTAGATATTATTAGGATATTAGGTATTATTAGGGGTGAAACATCTGTACTCTTCTCTGTGCTCACACTAAACTTAGCCATTTACAATTTGTAAATATGCTCCAGACTTTCCTTCCCCACACCTTTGCTTCTGATGTTCTCAAACTTTCTTTTTTCTTATATTCTTTTTTCTGGTACTAAGGAATGAACCTGGGGTACTCTCCATGAAGCTGTACCCTCAGCACTTTTTCTTTTTCATTTTGAGACAGGGTCTCACCGAGTTGCCCAGGCTGGTCTTGAATCCATAGTCTTCTGCCTCAGCCTTCCAATTGGTAGAATTACAGATATGTGCCTCCACACCAACTTCCTCCTCTTACTCTTAAATTCTTCCTTGACTCCTCTTTAGCCATCCCAGCTACAAGTAATCTCACTGGAATTTCTGTTGCATTTTGTTAATTTCTTCTGATGACTCCTAACATGGTTGCCTTTTTGTTATTGTTGAATTTTTTGAACATGTTTTGCATGTAATATACATTCATACCTTTTTTTTTTGGTACCAGTGTGTATTGAACCCAAGGGCACTTAACCACCGAGCCATGTATCCAGCCCTTTTTATTTTTTATTTTTAATACAGGGTCTTGCTAAGTTGCTGAGACTTACTTTGAACTTGAGATCCTCCTGACTCAGCCTCCTGAGCCATGGGGATTCCAGGCATGTGCACTGCTCCCAGCACACTCAGATATTTTAATAATTTTAAATGCTTTAAAAGAAAGATGAAATTGGATTATATTTGTTTTACCCTTTTAATAAAAATCTTGGTATTTTTTTCAAGTGTTTCCAGCTAATTTTAGTTGTTGCTGTCTAGAATTAGTAATTGATAATTGCCTAATTAAGCTTTCCACTTAAGGGCTAATTGCGAAAACATGTTAGTCCAAATTATAAAAATGTTAGGGATAAAATTAATTGTTAAAAGTGGAATTAGGAGACAACATGCCATAATTCATTTCCTCAGATATCTATTTGAATCTTTCAGATTGCTACAAAGGACCCTTTAAACCCAATTAAGCAAGATGTGAAAAAAGGGAAACTCCGTTATGTTGCGAATTTGTTCCCCTACAAGGGGTATATCTGGAACTATGGTGCCATCCCTCAGGTATGTTTGCATGTACTTCCTGAAAATATACTCTTTTAACTTACTAAAAATTAACTTAAGTGGTTAGTTATATATATTAAACACCTTCAGAAAATGTAGACTTAAAAAACTTAGGGGTAATTAATACATTTTAATACTTCCTTAAAAACCCTTTTTTCATAATTAGCTGAAATTTAAATACAACATTTAAACTCAGATTTGAAAGTTTATTCTTTTCCAAAATATCTTGTTTTTTTTTAATGGACTGGTTATAAGGTATATGCATTCTTTCTTTCCAGATTAAGTGGCATGTCTACTAATAGAGACTTCTTTTTTGAGGGGAATGTTACTGAGGATCAAACTCGAGGCCTCACGCGTACAAGGCAGACACTCTACCACTGAGCTGTATCCCCAGCCCAAGTCTACAACTAGTAAAGAGAGAACATAAGATGGTGGTTAAAAGCACTGATTTTTGGTTCTGGACTTATCTCCTTTTCTTTCTCCCTGAGACATTAATAATATTCAGTTCCTGAAGTTATTGGCAGAGATAAAGCATATAGTACCTCACATGCAGTTCTCATAGCCATTGACTTTTAGGTTTAGGGTCCCAATTCCTCCTTTGGGTCAAGCTCTTTGTGGTAAAGTAATGATGGGAGTCCTGTTTTCTTAAGCAGTTAGCCCTTCTAGAAGGGTATATTTTGCATCGTTTACTAATTTATCTCTACCAAAATGCCAGTACGCAGCAGATTCTTATTTGATATTTGAATGAAGAATCACTATTATGAGTCTGTTATGAGTAAACAACATTTATTTAATTCTGGTTTAGCTAGGCTAATGCTGTGGCACTTACTAACTGTTCAGTTTAGTTTTTCCTCTTGATAAGTGATTTGTTTCTATTCACCATTAAGTCTATTAAATGAAATCTACTGTGAAACAATTTTAAGTTACTAGAAAGAACATAAGTCAAACTCATCTAGCTTATTGGGTAATCACAAAGTTGTCTGCCCTAACTAGAGTGCCTTACCTTGTACTTCAGTTCATTTAGTGTTAGCATTTAAGTGTGGTGCCTTTAGGAAAACATTGCTGAAATGCTTTGTTGGATATGGTCTTCTTTATTTATCCCTCTTCATTTTTATCTTTTTGCTTTCACGTCAGCTGAATAGGCAAACAAATCCAAGTCATAAATATGCTCTGATAGAGGAAGAAAAGAAAAACAGCAGTTGCATTTCAAACCTAACTTCCTGACAAGCACAGGTTTCAGTTCTTTTGTGTGGTGCTCTGCAAGGGTCCTGGCTTGCCTTTTAGCAAGGAAAGCAAGCCAGGAATTTAAGCTTCAGAAAATCCTGATGAAACTTTTTAGTTGTGGTTCCTGGTCAGCAATGATGCTTTTAACATAAGAAAGTATCATTTCTGTTTTCATATTGCTGCCTACCCACATCTGTTTTAGTGTCTTATTTAGATGCTTAAAGTGAATAAAGAATTTTAAAAATGAGCAAAAAATAGTTGAAGATGCGTGTTTTTGCAGAAAGAGTTATGGGATGTTATGTGTTAATGTCAACATAATCCACTTTGTCAGCAACATATACAAGAATGATATGCCCTAATCCTTGTTTTTTAGACTTGGGAAGACCCAGGACACAATGATAAACATACTGGCTGTTGTGGTGACAATGACCCAATTGATGTTTGTGAAATTGGAAGCAAGGTAATGAAATTGGACATTTTATTCTACTGTGTTAAGATGAAATTAATGAAATATATCAAAATTCATGCTTTAAAAAATATTGTGAATACAGTATATGACTATTAGTGAAATAGTGATGTCTCTTTGGCTTGGTTTCTCTTTCCTTCCAAGCATTTATACATTGCCATTTGTACATTTAAACCTAATCTGGAAAAAAATGTGTATTTATGTGTATATGACTGAACGTACATGTAGAAGAAGGGGATATTCTGCAGTGTCCTGGGAGATGGACAGCTAGCCAATAGGTGAAGGGCACCAAGAGGCACATTTTATCTCAGTACAAAGCAAACTGAACCTAATGATTTGAAGAAATCGGTGAAATGACTCCAGCCAAATGGACCACATAAGCTTATGATAGTGATTCTTCTATTAAGTAGGGTTGCTCTAAAATTCTGATAAAGTTACTTCTTTTTTTAAATTGGTACTGGAGATTGAAAATAGGGGTCCTTCACCACTGAGCTACATTCCCTGCCTTTTATTTTGTGTTTTGAGACGGGCTTGCCAAGTTGCCTAGGGCCTTGCTAAATTGCTGAGGCTGACCTCGGACTTGTGATCCTCCTGCCTCAGTCTTAGTAAAGCACATTAAGAGATGTATCTGAAGCTAAGTGTAGTGTTACATGCCTGTAATCCCAGCAATTCTGAAGGCAAAGGCAGGAAAAATCATAGGTTCAAGACCAGCCTTGGCAACTTAGCAAGACCCTATCTCAAAATTTTTTTCAAAAGGGGAAATAGCTCGGTGGTAGAGACTTGCCTAGCATGTAAGAGGCCCTCAGTTCAAACCCCACTACTTCAAAAAGTCTAAGTCTGCTGCAATGATACATGCATGTAATCCTAGCTACAAAGGAGGCTGAGGCAGGAGGATCACAAATTCAAGGCCAGCCTGGAAACACATAGCAAGACCCTGTGTCAAAAAAAGGAAAATTGTTTCTGAAACAAATTATGGTGAACTTATTCTTCAGCACAAAGACAATATGAAAAGTATTATTAATTATCCTGAATTATGTTACTGATTTTCTTCTGACCTATAAGAGAACAGGACTTACAGGTCTTGTTTTCAACCTTAATAAGACTGATAAAGCATTTATATCTTTTAAAAACTTGCTTCAAGCTGGAGAAGGTGGTGCACACCTATAATCCCAGCAACTCGGGAGGCTGAGACAGGAGGATCACAAGTTCAAGACCAGCCTTAACAACTTAGCAAGACCCTGTCTCAAAGTAAAAATTAAGATGGCTAGGGATGTAGTTCTGTGGTAAAGTACCTCTGGCTTTAATTCTTAGTACTTAAATAAATAATTCTAAAAGTTTACTTCAAGGAACAATCTTCAAGTAAATTTGCAGAAATTTGACACCTTTCTTATTTCCTATTACTCCCAAGTAAAACTTTGTTTCAAACTTCCATTCTGTAATTCTGTCCTGACCGTGATTATTGCCCCTCAGGTATGTGCAAGAGGTGAAATAATCAGGGTGAAAGTTCTGGGCATATTGGCTATGATTGATGAAGGAGAAACTGACTGGAAAGTCATTGCCATTAACGTGGATGATCCTGATGCAGCGAATTATAATGGTAAGAAAATTAAGTCTTTCTAACTTTCTTAGGCAAGACCAAACTTTACCCATAATTATAATTGGAATTGTAAACCCCTGACTCCACATTGTTAAAGAATGGAGGAACAAAGCATTGTTATTTGTACAACTGAACTTGGGAGGGACAATTAACTAAAAAGTAAGCTTCTCTTTTGTTCTGTGAAAGAAAAAAAATCTGTTTGGGTTTATTGGATTTTCTTTTAATGTATTTAGTAAGTTGTATGATCATCACCACTGTCTAATTCCAGATAATTTCCTTTGCCCTAAAAGGACATTCTGTATTGTTGACATTATCTTTTTGTGTGTTAGGAGGTGAGTATTGGAGATTGAACCCAACAGTGCTCTACCTCTGAGCTACATTTCCAACCTCATTTTTTTTTTTTTTGAGATAGGATTTTGCTGAATTGCTGAGACTGGCCTCAAATTTGCCATCCTCCTGCTTCAGCTTTTGGAGTTGCTGGGATTACAAGCATTGACTACATACCTGACTGATTTTATCGTTTTTTTTTTTTTTTTTTTTTAATATTTTCTTAGTTGTAGTTGGACACAATACCTTTATTTTTATTTGTTTTTATTTTTATGTGGTGCTGAGGATTGAACCCAGCACCTCACTCATGCTAGGCGAGTGCTCTACCACTGAGTCACAACCTCATCCCCTGATCTTAACATTTTTAAGTGTACAATTCATTGGTATTTAACACATTCACTAGGTTGTGCAACCACCACCACAAGGTCAGTTTACTTCCTTTCCCCTCCTTCTCCCAGGTCCTAACAACCACTAGGTCTACTTTTGTCTCTAGAGGTTTCATGCACATGGGCCTGTATGGCACGCATTCTCGTCTGGCTGCTTTCACTTCATGTTTTCTATGTTCTTTCATGTTGCCTGAATCAGTACTCACTCCTTTTTATGGCTGAATTTTGTTCCATTGTGTGGATATTAACATTTTGTTTGTGTCCACCAGGTGTAGACATTTGGGTTCTAGTGATTATAAACAATGCCATGATCCTATATGTGTTTTTGTGTGATCATGTTTTTAATCAAAACAGTGGTACTGTTTCTCATTCTGTGGCTGGTCCTTTCATTTTCTTAACAGTATACTTTGAGGTACTCGAGTTTTAAATTTTGATGGAAGTCCAGTTTTTCCTTTTAATCATCTGTTTATTTTTATGTGGTGCTGAGGATCGAACCCAGTGCCTCGTATGTGTTAGGCGAGTACTCTATCACAGAGCCACAACCCCAGCCCTTTTCTTGTGTTTTTGATGTTGTGTCTAAGAAACCATTGCCTGATCCAAGGTCATAAAGGTTTGAGCTTATATTTTCTTCCATGGGTTTATAAATTTAGCTTTTACATTGTAGTCTTTGATTTATTTTGAGTTAATTTTTCCATAGGCGTGGAAAAACAGACTTGTATAACATGCAGCCTTTTGTGTCTAGCTGCTTTCACTCACTGTCCATTTTCTAGCTCATTCACGTGTGTAGTATGTATCAGTAATTAACCTTGCTTCTACTTCTAACCGTTTATCTGGTTATTGAATTAGTCTTATAAAATGGGTCTCACTGGAGAAGTGTCAGCAGGGCTGTGTTCCTCTGCGGACCCTTGAGGAAGATCCATTTTTTTCTCACTGCAAACTTGAGTTCCTTGTCACAGCTCCTCTGACTCATCTTCCTTCTTTATGTGTAAGGACCTCTGTGATTACGTCAGACCCACCCAGATGACCAGGGATAATACCCCAGTGTTAAGGTCAGATGATGAACAACCTTAATTCCATCTGCTCCATTTTCCCCCCTTGCTATGAAACAGCACTTTCACAGACTGGGAATTGAGAGATGGGTGTCTGTCTACCACAGCAGTAAAATTATTTTGTATGGCCCTGTACGGTGGATACATGATAATGTGCATTTGCCTAACCCGTAGATTTTCATAGTGGCAGAATAATGCCCCCTCTAGAAATGCCCAACTCTTAACCCTGAAACCTGGGAAGATGTCACCTGTGGCCAGTGGGCTTTCTGACACGATTAACATTAAGGACCTGGGATGGGGGATGTATCCTGGAGTAAGTATCCAAGTGGGCCTAATCCATCACACACGTCCTTTCCCAGCTGTGTTGACAGAGCAATGTGATGGCAAGAGAAAGCTCAGGGAGGTGCCACATTGCTGGCTTGAAAATGCTGGAGGTGAGGAGGGGGCAGTCTACGAAAGCTGATAAATGCAAGGAAACAGATTCTCTCCCAGAGTCCTTAGAAGGGTGCACAGCTGGGCCGAGTTGTGGCTTAGTGGTAGAGTGCTTGCCTAGCATGTGTGAGGCACTACCACATACAATAAACAAATAAAATAAAGATATTAAAAAAGGTCACACAGCCCTGCTGACACCTAGTGGCACTGTGGAACTTCCGACCCACAGGACTGTTAGATAATAAACATGTTATTTTAAGCTACCAAGCTTGTGATTTTATTGCTTGTTTTACAGAATAGATTATCTAATATACAGTATAAAAGAATCATTTACAAGGTCAATTCCAGGATGAAATGTAGATTATATCGAAAGAATCTTACTGTATTACAAATGTATGAAAGAACTTCCCTGACCTTAGTTGCTTTAGGGATGAGTGAAATTAGTAAGACCAAAGGCAGAAAGAACTGCACATAGCATCGGACTGCAGTTGGTAAAGTTGTTTCTGTTGGATCGCTGCTTCACAGGCCTAGACACTAAACAAATACTGGATCTGAGCAATTAAATAAATGGATGGAAGATGGTGAACCAGGCTTCTCCCTGTTGCAGTGGGAGGTTATAGATAAGCAAGGAGATGTGGCTAGAGTTGGAGATACCAGTATGAACCCAAATTTATCCCAATGTAAAAACAGATGGAGACATAGAGAAATAACTTTTAGAGCATAGTGCAGTGGTGCACACCTGCAGTTGCAATGACTCTAGTGACTGAGGCAGGAAGTTTGCAAGGTCAAGGCCAATCTCAGCAACTTGGTGAGACCCCGTCTCAAAAAATAAAAAGGTCTGGGGATGTAGCTCAGTGGTAAAGCACCCCTGGGTTCAATCCCCAGTACCAAAAGAAACGTTTTTAAATATATGTATGTACATGACTTTGTATACACATGTCTGTTTCTTTATCAGCTGGGAGGGCTTAGGAGAACTTTTCAGTGATGATGAGCTCCCCTGGCACCCAGATTCTACAATGAAGAGGATCTAAGATCCTGGGAGAAATGGCAGATTCTATGACTACAGCAGGAAATGAAAAGATGAGCCCCAAGTATCTTATAGTGTGACGAAGTAAAGAACTGCCCTCTAAAACATAATGGGAGGTCTGTCAATGTAAATATTTGATGTTTTTGTTGAATGCATAAATAATAATGCATCTTGTAAATTCCTTATACTCTATAGATATAAATGATGTCAAACGGCTGAAACCCGGCTACCTAGAAGCTACTGTGGACTGGTTTAGAAGGTACAAGGTTCCTGATGGAAAACCAGAAAATGAATTTGCTTTCAATGCTGAATTTAAAGATAAGGTGATATGTCATTCATAACTGTAGTTTTAGGCCTGTTTGTATTGAGACTTATAATTTAATCATATAATTCTCATTTAAAAATTAAAAGACTAAAGACTTAGACAGTCTTTGTGTCTTATTAACCTTTGTTTAAATGTTCTCTTTATTTTTTAACACAAGAACTGATTCAAAATAAAGTATCAGGGTTTGGGAAATGTCTATCATATTTCTTAGTAATAAACAATTTTTAAATAGTGTCAGCATGATTTTTTAAAATAAAAACTTCACATCGTGCTGGGCGTGGTGGCACACGCCTCTAATCCCAGTGACTTGAGAGACTAAGATAGGAGGATTACAACTTCAAGGCCAGCCTTGGTAACCTAGCAGGCCCTCAGCAGCTTAGTGAGATCCTGTCTCAAAATAAAAAGTAAAAGGGACTGGGGATGTGGCTCAATGGTTAAGCAATCCTGGCTTAAATCCCTAATTATGAAAAAAAAAAAACTTCATCTTATAATGGTCGCACCCCACTTCTTTACTGAATTTGACAAAATCCGTGACAATTATGCATGGACATATGGTAATGGAAAAAAAACACTTCTACACTGTAACTAATACATCTCTCTTTAAATTATAGGACTTTGCAGTTGATATTATTAAAAGTACTCATGACTATTGGAAAGCATTAGTGACTAAGAAAACGGATGGAAAAGGAATCAGTTGGTAAGTGTTCCCCTCTTCTGCATGTTCAATACAGAGCAAGCCAGTTTGTGCCCAGGGTTTCAGTAACCGTAAGACACTGTACTATTACATTCACTTGGTAAAGAACTTAGTTTTGTCAGTGCTCAAGTGAATTCGGACACTCTGAACAAGTACAATCTAAAACATAAAGAGGACAGTGAGGTCAGAGCTGTGTGAGGGTATATGGGAAAGGCTGCTGGCATCAGGGCATTCAGAATATAAAAGATAAAGATGAGTGCAGGGTTAGTATCCTCTGATATAAAAACTTAAGGTGCATCACAACTACACCAGCGTCTACCGTGTACACCAAATTTATCAACACTAATAGTAGCTAATGTTTATGAAGCAGTTAATATCTGCTGAGCCTGTACCGGGTGTGGGGTAATTGAATATAATATAATCACAGTCACTTCAGAATAAGTGTCAGAGCAAGAATTCATACTCTTGTCTGTCCCCCAAACCTGCGTTCTTAACAGTACAGTGGACTTCCTCAAGAGGCTACCCACTGTGATCACTTACCTATTGTTCTGAAAATACTAATCAATGAAATAGATAATGGAATGAGGTGTAGGAATATTGGAAAGGGCAGAGCAAGTGTTGCAGATGATATTGTATATCCAGAAAACCTTTGGGTGGTGGGGGGGGGGGGGAATGGCCAGACATGGTTGGGCACACTAGTAATCCCAGGTACTTGGGAGGCAAAGGCAAGAGGAACCTAAGTTCAAGGGCAGCCTTAACAATTTACTTGGTGAGACGCTGTCTCAAAATAAAAACTAAAAAGAACTAGAGATGTATGTAGTCGCTCAGTGGTAAGAGTACCCCTGGATTTAATCCTTAATACCCACTCCCTACCACCACCCCACTCCATGCACAAATAAAAAAAAAATACCAAGATTAAATAGTGAATCTTTAAGACCCAAGAAAGGGAAACTTTAAGATTCTGTTGAGGAATATACAAGATGTTAAATAGAAAGATAAACTGTTCGAGCTGGGCACAGTGTCACACACCTGTAATCCCCAAGGCTTAGGAGGCTGAGACAGGATGATCGTGTGTTCAAAGCCAGCCTCAGCAATGGCAAGGCACTAAGCAACTCAGTGAGCCCCTGTCTCTAAATAAAATACAAAAATAGGGCTGGGGATGGGGCTCAGTGGTTGAGTGCCCCTGAGTTCAATCCCTGGTACCCAAAGCGGGGAAAAAGAATGACTTTCAATTTCATCTAGAAACAATTTACATGTGAGAATAACCAGGAAAATTCAGGAAAAAGAAAAAACAAAGGTAGTCGAGGTGTAAAGGAGTGTTAATTATAATAGTAGGTTCATGTTGTTTACAGTTCATAATACAGAATATATTTTGAAGGCTGTGGTTATGACTCAGTGGTAGAGCACTTGCCTTGCATGTGTGAAGCACTGGGTTCAATCCTCAGCACCATGTAAAAATAAATAAAGATTAAAAAATATGTTAAATATATTTTTTGAATTAATGATTTTGAACCAACTGGCTATTAAGGAAGAAAAGAAGACTAGATTTCTATCTCCTTATAATCCTTAAATCAAGCATGCATACTGGCAACCACCATCGTGATCCAGGTGTTTTATTTTTAAAATATGCTATAACTAGGCAGGTGCTTGGTGTATGTTCTGTGGACAACATCCCAGCACCAATTTTCTTACATCCAGCCTATTTTATACTCTTAATTGGATTCTGTCTGCCAGCATTTGAATTTACAACCCCTGTCTTACCATCAGTATTTAATTCCAGATAGAAAAATTTATTATTAGGGCTGGGGATGTGGCTCAAGTGGTAGCATGCTCGCCTAGCATGCATGAGGCACTGGGTTCGATTCTCAGCACCATGTAAAAATAAAATAAAGATATTGTGTTCACTTAAAACTAAAACAATAAATATTTAAAAAAAAAAAAGAAAAAATTTATTATTAAAAACTTCTGGGCTGGGGTTGTGGCTCAGCAGTAGAGCACCTGCCTAGCACGTGCAAGGCCCTGGGTTTGATCCTCAGCACCACATAAAAATAAACAAATAAAGGTATTGGGTCCAGCTACAACCAAAAAATAAATATTAAAGAAATTCTTAAAAAAAAAAAAAAAAAGTTTTACAAATGGTATTATTTTTTATGTATCAGAAGACGTTTACCACTTTCTTATCTTTTTAAACAATACATAACAAAGGCCTGATTCCTTAACTTATTAACTTCAATAATAAGCTATTTATAGGAAAAAAGATGAAGGGGAAAAGGTAGAGGAATAGTTTGTTTATAAGAGGATATAGTCTTATTCATTGTTTAAAATGTAGTTAAATGCATGATTTTTTTTTTTTTTGTAGTACCACAGTGAATGTATCTTATAGATGTGGCCTTAGATTTTTCTTTTAAGTGTAAGAAAATCCTACTGTATAAAAATAATTCTCCTAAGAATCTTCTATATCAGGATAATATCCTATAAACTGAAAATATTATAATTCCACAAACAGAGGAAAATCCGAGAAAAGTTAACACATTTATGTGAAAATGAACAGTCAGGGTTTGGTGGTGCACGCCTGTAATTTCAGCACCTCTGGAGGCTGAGGCAGGAGGATTACAAGTTCAGGGCCAGCCTCAGTTATTAAGGCCCTAAGCAACTTAGTGAGACCCTGTCTCAAAATAAAAAGGACTGGGAATTTAGATCAGTGGTAACAGGTAATTGCAGATATTTCATTTCTCATTTTAATATTTTTTGTTATGCACACATTATGTTGTATTAATGCTATAAAAAGAATTTAACTATAGATAAGCAAAAAGACCGTGGTTTTGGGGGGTTTTTTTTTTGTTTTGTTTTGTTTTTTAAATCACCCAGAATCACACTTTCCAGATACCTCTTTTAATATTTGGAGGGGTTTTTCCCTAGTCCTTTATATAAGTACATAATACTTTTAAAAATAGTTATAATTATATTGCATGCACAATTAATTTTATGCTTTTTAAATTTAACACCATACTATAAGCATTTTCCCATTATAATATGGTGTAACATTCTGTTTCTGTATAATATTCTATCTTGTGGTTAAACCATTTTTCATTATCCCTTATTGGTGGACATTTTGGTTACTTCCAGTTTTTCACTGGTTCACCATTCACAGTATGGGAACATCTTTAGAGATTCAGTCTTGTATTGGGCTCTCAGAGTGGAAATTTCTCTATCAAAGCTTATGAACTTTATAAAGATTTTTAATGAGTTATTTTTCAGAAATGTAGAGTTCAGGTATTACTCTTACCAGGAGTGTCTTGTTTCAGATGTCCCATAAGCCCTTATAGGAACAGGGGTACATTTTTGTTTCATTTTCTTCAACTAGGAAAGAAGTTTCTCGTTTCAGTTGGTATTTCTCAGCTATTTCAGTGAGAACTGAAAGTATCCAGTCTCAGATTGTTAAATCTGAACTATAGATATTTGAGTAAAATTAACCACAAGAAAAATTCACCTTGACAAAATAATTAGAGTGTTTAATATAGGTGAGAGCTTTCAACCAACCAAACTTGAATGTCATAAGGTCTAAATCTTCAACTTTTATTTTTTAACTCTTTTAAGAGGATTTTTTGTTGTTGTTATTTTGTCTTCTGACTACTTTTGTTTTATTCATAGCATGAATACAACAGTGTCTGAGAGCCCCTTCAAGTGTGATCCTGATGCTGCCAAAGCCATTGTGGATGCTGTATGTAAAAGTCCTCTTTAAAAAGAGGATGGGAGCTGGGTTGTTGCTCAGTGGTAGAGTGCTCACCTAGCAGGTGCAAGGCCCTGGGTTCAATCCTCAGCACCACATAAAAATAGATAAAATAAATAAAATAAAAGCATGCTGTCCATCTACAATTACAAAAAAAAAAATTTAAAAAAAGATGAGTGATAAAGGATATGTTGCCAAATAGGGGGAAAAAAGTGCTTCTTTCACAGATAATTTGAGTACCTCCTATATTGTGTGAAGTCTTGAAATGAGAAATAAACACAGGTAAATATTTGACCAAGGGGAGAAGCTGAGGAATGATCCTACTGAACTGTAAGTTGGACAGGCAGCAAAATAGTATAATTCATAAAAATCAAAATGACTGCAGAATGTGCCCGGTAACCCAAGTGCCTGTTACCTGTCATAAGCCGTTTTTCACAAGAGAACCAATATGGATTTACTTGTCTTCATTTTGGCAAGGACTGAGGAAGTTACTTAATTTTAGGTACCACTGCAGATTGTAATACTAGAAAAGAATGTCATGGGAGATAATAAACCAACCATCAAAACAGTCATTTTTTTTTTGTATTATTTTTAATTTTGTGGTTTAGACTTAAAAAATTCTTCAATTATTATCACAGTATTTAATAAAAAGGCAAACCGCCAGGTATAGTAGCATATGAGGCAGGAGGATGGCAAGTTCCAGGCCAATCTAGGCAATTTGTTAGACTTTTCCTCAAAATAAAAATAAAAAGGGCTGGAGATATAGCTCGGGGGTAGAGCACTTTCCTCACATGGTCAATAAGTAATGGAACTCTGACTTAGCTGACTTGCAGCATAGGGAAAAGGGACAACAATATGAGCCTGTTACATGTTTACTATGAATCCTGACAACATTGAGATAAATAAGAAAAACTGGAATGGAAAACCCATTGATCAATTATTATAACTTGACTTTTCCAACACTGCTTACGTTTTATATGTGTGTGTATATATAAAATTATTCTATATGCATAAAATATTTTATTCTTTATTTTAAAAGTCAAGAGTCTTGAATATGTTAGTATCTCTTAGCAGAAGAGTAAAACTTGCACTATTCCTGTATATTATCAACTATTTTTAGAACCTAAAAATTAGGGTAACCTTTTATCAAGATTCTTTCAAATTTTGCAGTATACTTTTAGTTGTTTCCCCCCGTTAATGCATTTTAATATTTATTTTAGTTACCACCACCATGTGAATCTGCCTGCACAATACCAACAGATGGTAAGCTCTACATTTCAGTAGAATCATTAAAAATTGGGTATATGTATGTAAAATTATATATTTTATTTTTCACTGACATGTATATATGGAGCACAGAATGATGTTTTGATGTTATAATATAGGATGATTAGATCATGCTTAAGTCTGTCACCTTATACTTTTTTTCATAGGGTGAAAACATTTAAAATATACTGTTTGATCTATTTTTAGTGTACAGTGGGGTTGGGGCTGTAGCTTAGTGTAGATCTTAACCTGCTCAAGGCCCTGAGTTTAATCCCTAGCATGTAAGGAAGGAAGGGCCATTATGTAGTACAGCTGCCATTCTGTGCAGCACATCCCTACCTTATTCCTCCTGTCTAGCTGCGACTTTGTACCCTTGGATCAACATCTCCCTTTCCCTATCCTCCCTCTCCCACTCTCTGGCCCTTGGCAACCACCATTCCACTCTGAGCTTCTATGAACTCAACTTTTTTTAGATCCTACACATAAATGAGATCATGCTGTATTTGTGTTTTCTGTGCCTTGTTTACTTCACTTGGCATTATGTGACCCAGTGTTCCTCTGAGATCCATGTAGATGCCTCATGGGCAATGTGGGAGGGACCTTGAGTTGGTTGGGCTCCACGTTCCCATCTGGTCACGGGCTGCTTCGTCTGGAAAATGGTTCTCTCCCTGTTTAGCTCTTAGAAACCTATTTTTTCTGTTAAGAAAATGGTTCTGCCACTTCAAAACAAATTTGAGAATCACATTGTACAATTAACATCAAGAGTAAGGAAGCCTGCGGCTGGGATTGTGGCTTAGTGGTAGAGCACTCGCCTAGCTCGGGCGGGACCCGAGTTCGATCCTCAGCATCACATAAAAATAAAGGCATTGTGTTGTGTGTCCATTTACAACAACGACAACAAAAAAAAATTTCAAAAAAAAGAGTAAGGAAGCCTAGGTTGGGTATGGTAGCGCACTCCTATAATCCCAGTGGCTGAGGAGGCTGAGACAGGAAGATCACTATATTTATGTTGAGATAATCTGTAGTGGGATCCATTAAAGCAAGTATAGTATTGTTGTATATTGTGTGTAATTTTGATTCTCAGTAGCAATTCTGATCTGTTTTTCTTTTCTCTGAATACAGTGGATAAGTGGTTCCATCACCAGAAAAACTGATGGGATTTCTCTGGAATATAAGCTGATACTGCTGCATCCTACTCATCTGGAACTATTAGATGCAAAAGTAGTAGCTTTTCAAAGCTTTAAATTTATAGAACTCATCTAATTAAAGCAAATTCTTCTGTGACCAGTCTAATATATTCAGAATGTTACCTATCAGAATGTTACCTATCCAAAAGCATTTTTCGTATTTCAAGTAAGATAATTTAGTACATGCATAAATGTCAAAGCAGTTGTGGTTGAAAGTCATTTGTGAAGAGATGGGCAAGATGAACACATATTGGATGTGTATGTTTACCATGTGTTAGAAAATAAAATTATTTTGCTGAAACTTGGTTCAAGATGTTTTCATTTTATTCTGAAGTCAATGTTGTCACAAACAGGCGTGGTTACTTTTTGGTGTTTGTTTTCTGTCAATGACCTTATAATTGAATTGTGTGACTTTTTTTTTTTTTAAATCTTTGTTTTATTTTTATGTGGTACTGAGGATCAAACCCCGTTCCTCATGCATGCTAGGTGAGCACTGTTCCTCTGAGCCACAACCCCAGCCCTGAAATTTTGTGATTTGTGATTATTAGATAATGAGTGAGTGCTCATTTTTGGGAACCTGACAATGAAGTTTCTTGTGCTTATGTTGGTCTTGATGCTGTACTCTGTTACCTAATTCCTGGCTTCCCATGCCCCCGAGTACTGGGGATTGAACCCAGGAATGCTTTACCTCTAAGCTACTTTCCCAGCCCTTTTATTTTTTTTTATTTTGAGACAGGGTCTTGCTAAGTTGCTGTGGTTAGCCTGAAACTATGATCCTCCTGCTTCAACCTCCTAAGTCACTGGAGTTATAGGCATGTGCTGCCACGCCTGGCTCATGTTTAGTCTTATAAGAAGCTATGAAATTGTTTTTCAGGGTAGTTATACCATTTTACATTCCCAGTAGCACTGTATGAGTAATTTGGTTTCTGTACATCCTTGCCAACATTTGATTTGTCACTATTTATCTTAGCCATTCTATTGGGTGTATAATGATGTGTCACTAGTTTTAATTTGCATTTCTCTGACTAATGATGTTGACGATCTTTCATGTGCTTATTTTAGGCTATCTGTATATCTTCAGTGAAAAGTCTGTTCCTATCTTCTATCCACTTTTTAGTTAGATTGTATATTCTTTCTGTTCAGTTTTGATGTGTGGTTTGCAAATATTTTCTATATCTTGTTTATTCATTTTCGTCACACAAGTTTTCACAAGCCAAAATCTTTTTTAAAAAATATTCTTAAGTTTTAGGTGGACACAATATCTTTATATTTATGTGGTGCTGAGGATCCAACCCAGTGCCTCGTGCATGCTAGGCAAACACTCTACCACTGAGTAACCGCAACCCCAGCCCAATCTTTTGATTTTGATAAAGCCCAACTTAACAAATTTTCCTTTCACTGATTGCGATTTGGGCATCAAGTCTAAGAACTTTTTGCCGAGCTCCTATGTTTGTTTCTGAAGTTTTACATTTGAGTCTACAGTCCATTTTGAGTCTATTCCTACGGAAGTCCAGTTGCTCCAGCACCATGTGTTCAAAGGTGGTTTTTGTTGAATTGGTTGGCACTTTTATCAAATAGCAGTTGAACATATTTGCATGGACCTGTTTCCGAGTCTTTTATTCCACCGATCTATGTCTTTCCCTTTGCCAGTATCACATTCTCTTGATTAGTTGACAAGCTTTTAATATTGAAGTAGTATTAAATTCTTTCCACTTAACTGAATTTCTTATGAAGATTATTTATTCAAGGGCTATGGCTTTTCAGAGTAAATTTTGCTATGTCTATTGTCTGTGCCTATTAAAAAAAATGCTGGGTTTTTTTTTTTTTTTTTTTAATTTGGTATTGGAGATTGAACCCAGAGCACTTAACCACTGAACTACACCCCCAGTCTTTTTATTTTTTATTTGGAGACAGGGTATTGCAGAGTGTCTCAAAGTTGCTGAGGGTGACCATGAAACTTTGAATCCTGCTTCAGCCTCCAAGTTGCTGAGGTTACAGGCATGCACCACCATGCCCAGCTTCACTTGGACTTTATTTTTAAGATTTTTGGTACCAGTCCTAAGTATATGTATGAAGACACGAATGGTGTTAACTACTATGTGTACAGAGATATAATAAATTGTGCTCTATATGTGTAATATGAATTGTAATTCATTCTGCTGTCATATATAACTAATCAGAATAAATAAAAAAAAAATTTTTTTTTGGTACCAGAGATTGAACCCAGGGGCGCTTAACCACTGAGCCACATCCCCAGCCATTTTATATTTTATTTGGAGACAGGGTCTTGCTAAGTTACTGAGGCTGGCTTTGAACTAATGATCCTCCTGCCTCAGCCTTCTGAGTTGCTGGGATTAGAGGTGTACACCACCACACCTGTCTTATTTTGAGACAGGGTCTCACTGAACTGCTTAGACTCTTGCTAAATTACTGAGGCTGGCCTCAAACTTGGAATCCTTGTGCCTCAGCTTCCAGCGTCACTGGAATTACAGGCATGTGCCATTATGCCTGCCTTCACTGAAATTTTAAGTAGGCATTGCATTAAGCCTTTATATCAATTTTAGTTTTTATATTCGAGTATCTAATGCATTTCTATTACTAATTTCTGGCTTGGTTCTATAATGGTCAAAGAACATTCTGACTTCGTCTTTTAAATTTGTTATCTTCAGTGTGCATGTGTGGTGTGGGGGATTGAATGAACCCAGAGTGCTCTACCAGCCGTTTTTGTTTTTTATATTGAGACAGGGTCTTTCTAACTTGCTGAGGCTGGCCCCAGACCTGCAATTTTTATGCCCCAGCCCACCAGACTAGGATTATAGGTATGTCCTACTCACTGCATGCAGTTTATTGAGGTTGTTTTAGTCATCTTGGGAAATGTTCCACGGGCACTTTAAAAATATTTATTGAAGTCTGGCACCGTGTACCACACCCCTGTAATGCCAGCAACTTTGGAAGCTGAGGCAGGAGGATTGCAAGTTCAAAGCAAGCCTCAGCAGTTTAATGAGGCCCTAAGTGAGACAAGTCTCAAAATAAAAAATAAAAGCCAGGCACAGTGGCAAATGCCTGTAATCCCAGCACTTAGGGGGGCTTAGGCAGGAGGATTGCGAGTTCAAAGCCAGCCTTAGCAATAGCAAGGTGCTAAGTAACTCAGACCCTGTCTCTAATAAAATGCAAAATAGTTGAGTGCCCCTGAGTTCAATCTCTTCCCCTCTCCATGCACACCAAAAAAAAAAAAAAAAAAATGCTGGGGATTTGGTTCAGTGGTAAAGCACCCCTGGATTCAACTCCCAGTGGTTTAAAATAAAAGTGTATTGAGAAACTGGGAGTGTAACTCAGTGGCAGAGCACTTGGCTAGTATGTGTGAGGCCCTGGCATTTGATTACTAGCATAGCAAAAAAAAAAGTGTTTTCTACTGCTATTTCGATCTCTAGTTTCATCGGTTGCTGAATGGGAGGTATGGAAGTCCCAAATTGTAACTGAATTTGTTTATTACTCCTACCAGTTTTTGTTTCTGGTCTCTGGTTTTTGACATCTTTCTGGTGGACTGACCGACCGAGCTATCCTTACATAATGTCTCTTATCTCTAGTCCTTTTTTTCACTCCACAGGCTACTTGATCAGCTATTAATGTAGTTCTTTTTAGAAAATGAATGTTTGCAAGGTATATAGTCTGTTCTTTTACTTTCAACCTACCTATATTGAATTTGAAGTAAGTTTTTTATGAGCAGCATATTATTCAGTAATAGGCATGTATGGGGGTAGGTTCTGGGGATTGAGCCTGGAGCACTTTTACTGAACTAAATTGTGGACCTTTTTATTTTTTTGTATCTTGAGACAGGGTCTCACTAACTTGCTGAGGCTGGTTGGACCTTGGAATCCTGCCTTATCCTCATGAGTAGCTAGGGTTTCAGGAGTGTGCACTGCGTCTGACCAATCTGTCTTTTGGTGTATATGCAGCATTTACATTGAAGTAATTATTGAAATGTTAGTACATTTCATCTGGGATCTTGTAGATTTGTGTCTTCCACCAAGCTTTTTTTTTTTTTTTTTTTTTTTTTTTGCCATTTCTTGATCATTTTTTTTTCTGCCCAACTCTCTTCTCTATCTGGGACTCCATGATAGGAATGTTGGCTCTTTTGTTCCACAGGTCTGTAGGCTCGGTTATTTGTTTAGGTACTGGGGATTGAACCCAGATGTGCTTTACCACTGAGCTACATCACTAGTCTTTTTTATTTTTATACAGGGTCTGCTGAATTGTCCAGCCTGATCTGGAACTTGCAATCCTCCTGCCTCAGCCTCCTAAGTCACTGGGGTATGCACCATCAAGCTTGGTCTCTCTCATTCCCCAACCCTCACCCATTTTTTTTTTTTTTTTTTTTTTGTACCAGGGATTGAACCCAGGGGCACTTGACCACTGAGCCACATTCCACAGACCTTTTTCCCCTTTTAATTTTGAAACAAGTTCTCACTAAGTTGCTTAGGACCTTGCTAAGTTGCTCAGGCTGGCTTTCAACTCAATGATCCTCCTGCCTAAGCCTCCTGAGCCACTAGGATTACAGTTATGTGCCACTGCCTATCCTGCTGTCATTCCTTTTATGTTATTTCTATTTCTAATATTCTGGTTCCTTTGGAATTATTTCTTAGGAAAAAGTAGATTGCCACATCACGGGAAATAGAGATTTCATTACTGTAATGGTTTTCTGCCAGGGATTTGCAATTTTGGTGCAGCATGACTGTATTTAGCAGACCAGACAACCTATCTGAGCCTTAGTTTTCTCATCTGTACAACAATGATGCCACCATCCCAGTGCTGGAGGGAATGTATGAAGGACCTCCCTCACTGCCTATGTCCTAACAGATGCTCAGCAAGAGCTAGTTGTAATTTCAACAACACCAAATGTGATCAGTGCATTTTTTTCAGATTAGGAAACCCAAAGCATTGGCCCAGTGTGTAAAGGATTTATTAGGAACTCTAAATGGAAAATTGAATATTTATTCCATCATCACTGAGCTCAGGCCTGCAAAGGCTCCAGCTCAATTTGCAACAATGTCCTGTCTTTAAGCACACTGGCTCTGTAAGGGCCTAAACTGCTTTTGCACATCCTTCTTTACATTTAGAAAAAGCTGATCCTGCTGCGTTCTGGGATTCTCTGGGCAGAATGGAATTTACTTTTACATTGACAAGAATGTAGTACAGCTGGGCGCCTTGGTACACACCTGTAGTCCTAGCAGTTAGGGAGGCTGAGGCAGGAGGATCCAAAGCCAGCCTCAGCAATTTAGTGAGGCCTTGAGCAACTTGGACCCTGTCTCTAAATAAAATACAAAAAAAGGGCTGGGGATGTGGCTGGTATTAAGCACCCCTAGGTTCAACCCCCAGTTTAAAAAAAAGAAATACAGTGCAGATTGTTTCATGTTGGAAGCATATTTCAGAGTTGAATCTGAAGAGTTATGGAAAATAATAATCCTACAAAACAGCCCTCAAAGATAAGCTGAGAGACAGTGCAGCTCGGGAGGAGGGAAGAGAAACTAGCCAAGCACTGACCTTCCAGTAAGTAAATCCTTTCCTGATAACAATGGGCCCTGAAGGAAGGAGGCGAATTTGGAAATTCTGGGAGAGGATAAATTCCAGAAAAAGAAATGCCCATCCCTCACAATCTGGACTCCTATCTCTCCAAATAACAATGAGTTTCAACCTTTTTACAGCTGCCCTCCCGAGTTAAAAGTCGTAACCTACATTACTATCTGAACGGCATACCCACAAGTTCCAATGATGAAACCACCCTATCAGTACCCTATAAAACCAAAATCCCCTCTGTAACTGATGGCCATTTTCTTTCCTTTTTTTTTTTTTAATATTTATTTTTTAGTTTTAGGTGGACACAATATCTTTATTTTATTTTTATGTGGTGCTGAGGATTTTTATGTGGTGCCCCGCCCATGCCAGGCGAGCGGGCTACCACTTGAGCCACATCTCCAGCCCCGATGACCATTTTCGCATCCAGAAAATGAGTCCCCATGGCGCCCAAATCTTCGAAGAACAATAAATGGCTTCCCTGAATTTGTTAAGGTCAGGGAATTTTGTGCTTACAGAATCCATTACTGTGATTCATTGCTGCCTGTTGGTCTTTATGATCTTTCCTTTAGTTATTTCTAAAACTTTAACAGAAAATGCTCACTAGAAACAATATTAAGTAATGAGAGTGACAAAAAGCTTGAACCATTTGGCACCATCTATCAAAATTTTAAATTCAATCTAGGTACCATGGTCCATATCTGTAATCCAGCTACCTGGGTGACTGAGGCAGAAGGATGGCAAGTTCAAGGCCGGCCTGGGCAACTTAGCGAGACCCTATCTCAAAATCAAAGCACTAGAGATGCATCTCAGTGGCAGAGCATTTGCCTAGTGCTCATGAGTCCTAGGGTTCAACCCCCATTACTGCCAAAAAAAACCCAAAACTTTTTTTTGGGGGGGGAGAGAATTTTTTTAATATTTATTATTATTATTTTTTTTAGTTCTTGGCGGACACAACATCTTTGCTTGTATGTGGTGCTGAGGATCGAACCCAGGCCGCACACATGCCAGGTGAGCGCGCTACCACTTGAGCCACATCCCCAGCCCTTTGTTTTGTTTTATAAATAAAATTTTACTGGAGCATTGCCACGTCCATTCATTTCCTAACTGTGGCATAGAAACCATATGGCCCAAAAGCTGAGAATATTTGCTATTTGATCCTTTACAGAAAATATTTGCCATCAGCCATGGTGATATATGCCTTTAATTCGGCTGCACAAGAGGATGGCAAGTTCGAGGGCAGCCTGGACAATTTAGCGAGAGATCTCTACTCCCTAGATATCTATTCAAAGCTCAGTTGTAGAGCATTTGCCTAGCATGTGCGTGGCCCTGGGTTCAATCCCCAATACCTCCACCCCCTGTCTGAGGCACATAAAAGAAGAAAACAATGTTTGCCAATCTTCGCTTTCATATAATCTTGTTTTTGTTGTTGTTTTTTACACCAAGGGAGCACTAGGGAAAAGAGCTACATCAGTGCATATGCTTGTGAGGACACAGACAATTTCTGGGGACAAATCCTAAGACCATAGTTAACAATGATTATTTCTTGGGAATGGGGTTGTAGAATTAGGGAAAGAGATGGGCGCCAGGGAGTTTCCTTTTACTTTGAATTGTTTTTCTAAAAACATGCATATTTTGTTTGTAAAATTCATTAAAGAAAATCAAAATTAGAGAATACCAATATAGCAGGTTCCCAGCTCATGGCAGCTTCTCTCCAAGTGGTCCCTGAACAACTTTAAGAGATTTGTTTAAAAACAACAATTAGGTCTGATTAAAACTGGGAGGGGCCAGGTTCTGAAACCTATTTTATTTTTTGGTCCTGGAGGGGTGAACCCAGAAGTGCCTTATCACTGAACTTCAACTTCAACCTTTATAATTTCTAATTTAGAGACAGGGTCTTGCCACTTTGCTAAAGCTGGCCTTGAACTTGCTATCCTTCTGCCTCGACCTCCCCAGTATCTGGAATTACAGCCATGCATCACTGTGCCTGGCCCCGAAGTCTACTTTTCAGCCAGTTCCCCAAAGTTCTAATACATGCCCTGGAGTTTCAAGTTTCTGATCTAGTCAGAAATGCCAGAAATGGGCCAAAGATTTCTTGTCAGGTTTTCCTCTAATCAGCATGAGATAAATCAGCAATGGCCTGCTCACAGCAACAGCAAGAACAGCTCTCATTATCGAGCACTTCTTGGGTGTCAGGCTTCGTACTATAGGCTTTATGGGCTTCACTTATCTGATTTTACTCGGCTACATGGTGCCACATGTTCTATGGCCTTGGATGGGGGGCAGAAGCCCAAGTGGCCTGCTGAGGTCTCTAAGCACCTAGTTTGTGCCTGGCCCTGGCCTACCAGCTGGGAATGCAAATGAGAGTGACAACAACCCAGCCCTACAGCACTGCCTTGGTGACACATCAGTCTGCCTCTCTCTGTTTACCTGGCAAGCCCCATGGCACTGGTTTAGTTTCCGGAGGTCATCTAAAGAGGCTTACTAGCTGGGTCATCTTCGTCATAGTTTTCACACCTTGCCTGGCAGTGATGCACACCTGTAATCCCAGCTACTCAGGAGGCTGAGGCAAGAGGTTTGCAAACTCTAGATCACTGAGAGCAATTTAGCAAGCCCTGTCTCAAAAACTGAAAAGGGCTGGGGATAAAGCTCAGTGGTAAAGTGCTGGGGAAAATTCCAATTCTGGGTACTGGAAAAACCCCCACCATTTCCACACCTACCCTGTGAGGCTTGGCCTAGGTGACCCGGAAGGCCTCCCCATCCCCAGCCTGCCATGCCTCTGTCCCAAAGCAGCTTTGTCGTTCTTTTTCATAGCATGCACATTCCATTGTGACATGTGGCTCCTTGCTGCTGCACCCATGTCCTCAAGGCCATCCTACTGTCCTGGTACCCCTTGTCTCTCCTCTAGGCTCCACCTAGTCGACTCAGCTCTTCACATGCTGAGGCCATGTCACGGTGACCTTTTGACCCCTGTTGTCCTGCACAGTACTGTCCATGGTAGGAGTTCAATGAGTGCCTTTTGATTGCTCTGGAATGGCTTTTCAAACAGGACTTCATTGTGCTCCTTAGGATGGCAGAGCTGGTAGCATTTAGCAGTTCTACATGGGTGTCAACATGGAGTGATGTGTGGCTTTCTATGTGGGACACAGCCTGTGCCAAGGGATACTAAAGCCACAGAGCAGACACAGACAAAGCCCTGGGGCTTCAACTTCACCAGGAAGGGAATAATTACAAGGTTCTGCAAAGGCTATATGACACACATGTATTATGGCTCTGAATGCCAGTTTTCATGAGTTTTAAAGGGGAAGATGTGCCATTTCTGGGCAAATTGCTGTTTGTGGCTGCTGTCTCATGGCTGTGCCACTAGACTATTGGAGTTGGAAGAGTTGGAAGAGTTCTGTCCAGGCTCGGCCCCTTGTGACATTGAGCAGATCCTCTCACCTCTCTGGGCTTGAGTTTCCTCATTGTGTATACTGAGGTAGTTGGCTCCTTGATCATATATTTTAACAAGAAAGATGTCATGTCTGATTTTTATATAGTCCAGGGAACAGGATCTGAAGGGGACAAGTGGACAAGGTTGGGAGACTGATAATTAAGACTTGACCCATGTTCCATGGCTGGTAGAGTGCCTGCCACGAATGCACAAGGCCCTGGGTTTAATCCCCAGCACCACATTTGCATGACTTTTTTTTTTTTTTCTAATTCAGAGGATTGAACCCAGGAGCACTTTACCCCTAAGCCATATCCCAGCCCTCTGTATTTTTGATTTTTTTTTTTTTTTTTTAGGCCTGAATGAGCTGAATCGCTTCAACCTTAGTGGAGCATTAGAAATGTTTAGCACAGGGGCTGGGATTGTGGCTCAGTGGTAGAGCACTCACCTAGCACATGTGAGGCCCTGGGTTCAATCCTCAGCACCACATAATAATGAAATAAAGATAATGTGTCTAACTAAACTAAAAAATAATAAATATTTTAAAAAGATGTTTAGCACATTGTTTATAATAAAAAAGTAATTAGTTGAACAATGAAATCATATCAGGTTCTATCAATAAGATTCCTCATTCCTTGTTTTTTAGATTGAATTTATATTTTTTCTCACTGTGAACATGTCTATCAAATTGTTGAATTGTAGAAATATCTGGAGAACATATTCAGACATAGTGGTGTATTCTTAAGAGAACAAAGCAACCCTCCAAGGCATAAGAAATTTGTGAATTTTGTACTGACATCAGTAGTTCAAATGAACATAGAAAAAGCTTGACTGCATCTGAGTTAACATATTTAAACTGTTTTATATTCTGACTTCCAATGTAAACTGGTAACAAGTTAATGATTTGTGTTTCAAATACTGTAGGCAGTTGGTTCCCACAACATCTGCAGAGGCTCATTGCCTTGGGGAAGACATAAACTTAAACCATATTGGTATATCCACATCACCATCACAAGTGGTTTTAGATGCTTCCTATCCCTTTTGTTTTCCATTAGATCTTTTTTTTTAATATCATTTTTTACTTTTACTTTTAATTTGTTTTATATATATGACAATAGAATGCATTACAATTCATATTACACATATAGAGAACAATTTTTCGTATCTGTACATTGTACATGAAGTACAGTCACATCCTTCGTACCTTCATACATGTATTTTTGATTTTGAGACAGAGTCTCACACTAAGTTGGTGAGGCAGGCCTCAGACTTGTGATCCTCCGGCTTCAGCCTCCAGAGTTCCTGGGATTACAGGCCTGAGCCATCACGCCCAGCCACATTTGCATGAATTTTGAATTGCAGAACACAAAGACTGGTGTGACTCTTTGCTGTGTCAGCATATGTTCATAGCTCCTCCCAGAGGATGTGTCCTAGCAAGTTGGGGCCTGAGGTGTAACCTCCATATGATGGTGTGCTATGGTCACTTGGCTTTGCCTCTTCCCTTCCTCAGGAGTGTCTGCAGTGACAGAATGCTAAAGGCAGTGGTTGGAAGGTATTGGAAGTGGACAGAGCCCTCAGGTTTTGGAGGGCACCTCAGAGTCAAGTCTAGTGCTCAGGTCTTGTCCTCAACTGCAGGATACCTGCGAGTCTCTTCAAGAAGCACCCATGAAGAGATCTCCTGAGAAGATACGAGTGGGGAAGCGCAGAACCAGAGAGAGCTGCCTTCTTTTTGAGCAGATTTCCTTTCCAAAGCAACAGCGAAAGGAAGCAGATCCAGCATTTGGGGTGACTAGATTGAACACAACGACTGCAGTTAACGAGAATCGACAGGTGTCCATACACGTGCGCGCTTGGGTATGTAAAGTTATGAAACAAAAGTGAGAAACTCAGTTGCAGCTTTGTAACCTGTTTTTTTTTTTTTTTAAAGTTGGACACAGTACCTTTATTTATTTATTTATTTTTATGTGGTGCTGAGGTCCAAACCCAGCGCCTCACACATGCTAGGTGAGCGCCTTACCTCTAAGCCACAACCCCCGACCTGTAACCTGGTATTTTAACTTAACATGGGAACTTTTATTCTTTTATAAAAATATTTAATACTAAATAAAATGACTCAGTCATATAATGAAGATATGTAACAGTTTATTTAACCAATCTCCTATGATTTGCCTTTTGGTTTATTTCTAGTTTTCTCTGACTTTAAATAATGCTGAAATAAATGAACAACTTTAAAAAAAAATCAGAATATATATCTAACCCTTTTCCCTGAGGATAAATCCCTAGGGGTGGACTGTTGAGAGCCACAGCCGAAGGGGCCCCAGCAAACTTCCAGCTGCCTGCTGATGATTGGCTCACAGCGGCCCCAGCAACATCTAGCTGATTGGCTCCTCTGCGGTGATGCTCATTGGGCTGTTTCTCTGCCCTTTCAGACCACGGAGCTGCTCATTGGGGGACTTTTTTGGCTCCGCCCACGTGACCCAGCCAATCGGCCTCAAGAGCAGGAGGATTGTGGGAGGTGGAGAGAAGCTTGTGTGGGAGAGAGAGGCTTGTGGAAAGCCGGTGGTGGCAGTTGAGGCTCTGAGGATTTTTCCTGAGAGGCTGTTTTGTTTGGCGTGTGTGTGGTTCTAAAAATAAAGTTTCTTTTGACAAGTGGCTCCTGATTGTGCCCAGCCAGACTGCGGCATTTGGTGGGCCGCACGGGGAGCGACTGAGGGTAAGTGAAACTGCTCGCCCCTGAGGGCAGGGCAAGAGGATGGGTAGCCATTTTAAGATTCCTCTTTTGTTATTTTGTTTCACTTTTGTTTTAAGTTGCCTGTCCCTGGAGATGTGTAAGATTGAAGAAAAACCGCTCACATCTGAGGAACAGATAGGGAGAAAGGACAGATGGACATTTCAGGAGGCTATTATAATGATTTTGTGTTGTTCCAATTTTGTTTCACTCTGTTTCAGTTTTGTTAGGCGTCATCTTGTTGGGTTGTATTATAGTAGAAATACGGGATCAGAAATTAGTAAAAAACAAACTGAAAGAGTGTTAAGTAAATTGTTAGAGGAAGGAGGCATCTCAGTAAAATCAAGAACAATCAGGGCATACGTTGATACAATACAAAAATGTAGCCCACGGCTTTTTAAGGAGGAGTTGTTAAATATATCACAATGGAACCATCATGGTGAAGATTTAAAAAGAATAGAAAAGAAAAGCCCAGGGACTCTGCCAGTTGGCACATTGCCATTGTGGACGTTCATATCTTGTTTGCTTAGTCCAAAGCCTTCAGTTCAGACAATGGTAGAGGAAGGAGAAGACATATTGATTCAAGTAAAAGAGAAGGCCTCTCAAGCCAGTCAGACAGAGGAAAAGATTCAAGTAAAAGAGAAGGCCTCTCAAGCTAGTCAGACAGAGGAAAAGATTCAAGTAAAAGAGAAGGCCTCTCAAGTTAGTCAGACAGAGAAAGAAAGTGTAAAACAGAAAAAGCCATCAGGGGGAAAGTTACAACAGGAGACTGCTACTAACACCTTTCTATCACCAGAGGGTGTAAGTGTCCAACCAACAGCACCACCTCTACAGGAGACTGCTACTAACACCTTTCTATCACCAGAGGACGTAAGTGTCCAACTAACAAGGCCACCTCCATATGCTGGGAGGTCCCCAACCCCCGCAGTTGATAGTTGGGATCCTGAGACAAGATCTCAAATATTAACATGCCCTGTATTTGAGGCAGGAGGGCAGCGATTTTACCAAGTTTTAAATTTCAAAACAGTGAAGCAGCTAAAAGAGGCTGTAACAACCTATGGTCCTCAAGCACCCTTCACTGTAAGCATGGTCGAATCCATTAACAACTTGAACATGACGCCAACAGATTGGGCTAATATGTGTAAAGCTGTGCTAAATGGAGGACAATACCTGTTATGGAAGGTTGCCAATGAGGAATTTTGCAAGGAGACGGCTAGGCGAAATGCAGCAGCTGGTTATCCTCAGAGAAATCTAGATATGTTGTTAGGAAAGGGACCTTATGAGGATCAGCAGCAACAAATTGCATATGATCCTGGTGTATATGCACAAATTGCTGTAGATGCAATTAAGGCATGGAAGACTTTACAAGGACATGGAGGTTTACAAGGTCAATTATCTAAGGTAATACAAGGAGCTAATGAACCTTATGCTGAATTTGTAGATAGGCTTATTCAAACAGCTACCAGAGTTTTTGGGAATACAGAACAAGCAATGCCATTACTAAAACACCTGGCTTATGAGCAAGCGAATCGTTGGTGCAGAGATATCATTAGACCATGGAAACATGAAGATTTAAACACATATATTAAATTATGTAGAGACATTAATGAACAAGAGCAAGTCGTGGCAGCTGCAGTAAAACAGGCTTTAGATGCCAGAGACATTAATGAACAAGGGCAAATTGTGGCAGCTGCAGTAAAACAGGCTTTAGATGCCAGGCCAAGAACATGCTACAATTGTGAACAAACAGGACATTTTAAAAGGAATTGCCCCATTGGAGGAGGGTTTAACAAAACTAGGTATCAAAGGAGTAGAATACCAGGTATTTGCCCACGATGCCGTAGAGGGAGACATTGGGCTAATGAATGCCGTTCTCAAACCACCATAGAGGGTACTCCATTATCAAAAAACGAACAAGGACCAGGTGTTTATCCACGATATCGTGGAGAAAGGTATCGGGCTCCATTGCCAAAAAATGGACAGGGGGGCCCAATGCTCCGGGGCCCAAAACCACAAATATACGGAGCACTGGAGGAACCCAGCAACCCCATCAGGGTAGTGCCCAGGACACATTGTCCATCAGATCCCTCATCAGACAAACCAGAGGGAGCGCAGGGTTGGACATCTGCGCCTCCGCCAGAGCAGTACTAACTCCAGAGATGGGAGTTCAAATCATTCCCACAGGGGTGAAAGGACCTCTTCCCAAAGGAACAGTAGGCTTATTATTGGGACGTAGCTCTTCTACTCTAAAAGGACTTATGATAAGTCCTGGGGTAATTGATCCCGATTATGAAGGTGAAATAAAAATTATAGCCAGTTCTCCAAAGGGTATATCAGTAATTTCACCAGGAGATAGAATAGCACAGTTACTAATAATACCCAGCCTACATGATAAATTTTCCAGTCATACTGTAGAAAGAGGTTCCAAGGGATTAGGCTCCACAGGTGTAGACTGGGCTATGCTTTCTTTAAATTTAGATTCTCGCCCCATGCTAAAACTAAATATTCAAGGACATGAATTTAATGGGCTACTGGATACAGGTGCAGACCTTAGCATCATCTCTCGTCAAGAATGGCCAAAACATTGGCCATTACAACAAGGCACTCAAACGCTTCGAGGCCTAGGAGTGGCAACTAATCCCCATAGAAGTGCAATGGTATTAGATTGGAAGGATCCTGAAGGATGTGAAGGAACTATACAGCCATATGTATTGGATCATCTTCCCGTAAATTTATGGGGACGAGATGTCCTAGATCAATTAGGTTTGACATTAACAAATAACATCAACCAAAATGCACCCACTATTATGACTAGACAAGGTTTTAGGAAAGGAAAAAGATTAGAAAAACAAGAACAAGGTATAGCAGCACCAATACAAATAGATCAAGGAACAGAAAGACATGGGTTGGATTTTCAGAAAGGGCCACTGAGACAATAAAAATTACTTGGAAATCAGAAAGACCAGTATGGGTTCCTCAGTGGCCCCTGACTAAAGAAAAGATACAAGCAGCCCATGACCTGGTCAAACAACAATTAGCAGATGGACGTCACACACTTGCCAGAATTTGGAAAATTAAAATATTTGCATGTTACAGTTGATACTTCTTCTGGATTTTTGATGGGCTCCCTTCATGCCGGAGAAAAAACTAAAGATGTTATAGCTCATTGCTTACAAAATTTTGCCACTGTGGGTGTTCCAAAACAGTTAAAAACAGATAATGCCTCTGGTTATACTTCTACCTCTTTTAAACAATTTTGCTCAACATTTGGCATTACTCATATAACAGGAATCCCATACAATCCACAGGGACAAGGCATAGTTGAAAGAGCTCATCAAACTATTAAAATGTACTTATTGAAGCAAAAAGAAGGAATTGGGAAGGGGTATATATTCCCCAAAGATAAACTTAAAATAACCCTTTTTACTCTAAACTTTTAAAATTTGGATTCATCAGGACTTAGTGCTGCGGAAAGGCATATGTGTCCAAAAAATGTACATAAGCCCAAGGTACTTTGGAAGGATATTCTAACAGGACAATGGAAAGGTCCTGACCCAGTAATTGTCTGGAGTCGGGGGTCTGTTTGTGTGTTTCCACAGGGAAACAGCCCAATGAGCATCACCGCAGAGGAGCCAATCAGCTAGATGTTGCTGGGGCCGCTGTGAGCCAATCATCAGCCGGCAGCTGGAAGTTTGCTGGGGCCCCTTCGGCTGTGGCTCTCAACAGTCCACCTGTGGACTGCAGGTGGATGAGTATGTACCTTTACAAAGATTATGATATGTGCTGAACTGCCTTCTGGAAAGCTCTGACATGGCCTCCTGACTAAGCTTTTGGCAAACACTACTTGCTACTTTTTGTCTCCATAGATTTGGAGTGACTGTTTTTTTCTTTCTTCTAGTACCAGGAGTTGAACCCAGGGGCACTCAACCATTGAGCTACATCCCCAACTCCTTTTATTTTTTTAATTTCTAGACAGTCAGGGTCTCACTAAGTTGCAGAAGCTGGCCTGAAACTTGTGATCCTCTTGCCTCAGCCTCTTGAGTATCTGGGATTATACTATACCAGGTTCTAATGGGTGTTTTGAGAGGACGGTGAAAATATTCTTAACCAATTGTAGTTGCAGTTGCACAATCTTGTGAATATACTAAAAATCACTGGATTATATATTTTAAATGGGTGAGTTTTATAGTATATGAATAATATCTCAATAAAGCTATTACAAAAAAAAATTATTACCATGAACTTTAGAAGTGTTGTAATGGGAGAAAGGAATCAGACCTGCAAATGTGGGGAAGAACCACCTGGAAAAGGCTGTTTATAGAGGTTTTGCTTGACCTGGGTCTTGAACAATAATATAAAGAAGCTGAAGAGCCCACACAAATATATACAAGAAGGAAGGAATCCCAGGCTGAAAAAGATATTGATGGTAACACTTGATATTTATTGAATGTGTTCTAGAAACTAAAATTATGTAATTTTTTTTTTTTTTGTGTGTGTGGTTCTGGGGATTGAACCCAGGGCTTTGTGCATTTGAGGCAAGTACTCCACCAACTGAGATACATCCCAGCCCCTAAAATTATGTAATTTTTTATATAACTTTATTAATTTTTTTTTATGTGGTGTTGAGGATCAAACCCAGTGCCTCATAGGTGCTAGGCAAGTGCTCTGCCACTGAGCTACAACCCCAGCCCAAATTATGTAATCTTAATCTCCATAAAAACCATTCAGTGCCAGATTTGTTGGTGCATACCTGTAATCCCTGCAATTTAGGAGGTTGAGGCAGGAGGATCACAAGCTCAAAGGCTGCCTCAGCAATTTAGAGAGGCTCTAAGCAATTTAGTGAGATTCTGTCTCAAAATTAAATAATAAAAATAATATGGCTCAGTGGTTCAGTGCCCCTGGGTTCAATCCCTGATGCAAAAAAAAAAAAAAAAATCCACACTGGGTGCACTGGTGCACAGTGGCAAGTCCCATCGACCTAGAAGGCTAAGGAAGGAGGATGGCAAGTTTGAGACTAGGGTTGGGGATGTAGTGCCCCTAGGTTCAATCCTTAGTACCAATAAAATATAAAGGACTGGGGGCTGGGTGTATAGCTCAGTTGGTAGAGTGCTTGCTTCTCATGCACAAGGCCTTGGGTTCAATCCCCAGCACTGCCAAAAAATAAATAAATAAATAAATAAATAAATAAATAAAATCCCCAGTCCGTGCGTGTGTGTGTGTGTGTGTGTGTGTGTGTGTGTCTATGTATAAAGGACTGAGGATGTAGCCCAGCTCAGTGGTAAAGCACCACTGGGTTCAATCCCCAGTTCCAAAAAAAGAAAGAAAGAAGGAAAGAAAAACAAAACATTCACTTGATTAATAATTAAACTTCACTGAGTACCTACTATACAATAGAGCCAGTCATTGGGGACACTATCAAAAAGTCAATGTCTTATTATCCTTTCTATGTATTATAAAGTTCAATAAATTACTGCAAATTTGACAGCTAATGTCAGATGACCAGAGTCCTAGCTAGATGAGGCCTGACTTCCAGGAGTCCCAACACTCAGGTCCAGCCACTCACCCCAGAAATTAAATGGAAAAAATAATGGTGAAAGGCAGGAAAGGAATTTATTCAATATAGCTGTAGAAAAGACAAAGGGGATCAGGTGTCTTCAGCCCTTTCTTTAGGGATACTGATATGAACTTCCAGATTATATAGGAAAGGGGAGCCACAAGCATGCATAGTCAAGCAGGTTTGGTCAAACTGGTCTGGTTGATCATTATCTCAGGATTGGCCACTTAGAGCTTTGTCAGTAGCTATAAGAAAGTTGCTGTTGCCCCGGGGTAGTTTGGACTCATCACAAAATGTTTATTGATAAGGCCTGTTGTTCCTGGAATCCTAGTGACTGCAGGAGAGAGTGACTCAAGAGAACATTACCAGTTAGAAAAGCAAGATGGTGTTAGTCCTTCAGGTGTGGGGCAATGACAGGTGGTCATTTAGGCACCATTTGGTGGTCTGGAACGAGATTTTGTAAAAGCTGACAGTTGACAATTAGTTGACTATGATGTCCCTGAAAATCCGGCAAATGCTTTAGTTACTCTACCTTGGGGTAGGATTGCCAGCTTTAGATTAACACTTCTTAAATGATTAACATGTCTGTGTGCAAAGCTAAGCAAGAATGTGACCCAAAGTTTAAGGTAATAAAGAAGACAGATACAAAATGAAGGCAGAAATGCCAAGCTTTATCCTGTTTTTAGTTACCTCACTGGGGGTAACCACCATCTGCAGTTAGTTACCCCTATCTGCAGGCCCAAGTAAAGAGTCAGTGTTGTTAGCAAAAGCAGCTTCTAAGTCCTTGTTATGCTAGTAAGTGGAAGAGCTGGGATTCAAACCCAGCTTGTCTCTAGAACTATTTTTCCAAAAAATGGCATTACCTATACATCCCTATAAACAGTAATGAAAGAAATCAGAACATGCCACCCCAAGATAGGTCATTTTGGCATACCAATCAGAGCTGAAGTCACTTGAGAAATAGGAGTTACAGAAATGACCATCTGAACTGCCCTTTAACAGCTCCCACTTGCAGCAAGCCCTAAAATTCCTTTGAGAAATGTGCTTTCCATCATACCAATATAAGCAAATAACGCTTATCAACTCAAAGATGGTACCAGAGGAATCTGTAAACAAACCTTACTTAGTGTCTTCCCCTATGCAAATAGCTGTCAGAAGAATTCAACAGCAGTGGATGGAAAACAATTGGGGGGAAACTGCATCTTTATGGGGCATTCAGAGATTTTTTTTGCCGTCATTCCCTAAACAATTATATACACAGGGCTGGAGACACAAGTTTAGTGGTAGAGCACATGCCTGACGTGCGGGAGGCCTTTGGTTCAATCTCCAGCACCATGAAAGCAAAACAAAATAATTGTATGCACAGCGTTTATTTTGTATTTGTAGAGGTGATTTCAAGCATACAGGAGGCAGCAAAGAGTTCAGTGCTAGAGCACTTGCCCATCATGCACAAGGGTCTGGATTTGATCCTTCCCCTTTTTTTTTCAAAACAGGCATACAGAAGTTATAAACAAATGCTATGCCATTTTATATAAAGGATTAAGCATCTCTGGATTTTGGTATCTGAGAGGTGTCCTAGAACCAATCCTCCATGGACACTGAGGGAACAACTATATCTATATCCATATATAAACAGATATAGAGATACACATTTTTCAAGACATATATTCTATAATAGCTTTTACTTATATACGTATATGTCCTCTATATAAAGTGTTTATCTATATTCTATAGTTTGTTGTTGTTGTTTTTGGCAGTACTGGGAATAGAACCTAGGGGGCTCTACCACTGAGCTAGTCCCCAAACCCTTTTCATTTTTTGAAACACAGGGTCTCTCTAAATTGCTGAGGCTGGCCTTTAGCTTGTGATCCTCCAGCCTCAGTCTCCCAGGTGGCCGGGATTATAGGCATGCACCACTTTGTGCTCAGCTTACAGTATGTTATTATTTTACTAAGTGTAAGAGCCATTTGTATTTCCTTTCCTATTTTTCCATTATTAGTCTTTGTTTTTTGTTACTTATTATTTTAATTTAGTTAAGTTACACAAACACATAAAGAGGCAAATGGTACTCCAAATCTTGATATAAAAATATCCAAACCCACCCCAACACTCCTGCCTAATTTTATGTTCCCTGGAGACAATCGCATTAACTCTCTTAATGAATTTTTTTAAACTTACCTATATATCTTTGCATAGCATGCTTATTTAGTTACTAATTGGCTTTTTCAGATTTGGAAAATACCTGTTTTCTAACAACTTTAGAATATGAAAATGTAACTCAATGATATGCATCCCTTCTCTCCATGTATATGTACTTTCTGTCTCCCCAATCCCCCCAGTAATCAGGTCATATTTTGGTGAGACCATTAGTTGGAGCTTATATTGTTAGTCTTTTTCATGCATATTTTTCACTTGTAAATATTTTTCTCAACTTATTTGCCCTTAGAGTGCCCTTATTATTTTTGGTCATTTTCAGCCTTTTATTTTTATGCAGCTGAATTTGTCAATCTTTCCTTTAATTGCTTCAGAATTTTCAATCACAGTTGGAAAGGTCATCCTCATTTCAAGATAATAAGGAATCCATGCTTTCTTCTATTTTGCAAGTACTTTTCTAGTGTCATTTAAAATATACAAACCTTTTCTGGTGATGATGATTTTATCTAGTGCCTTGGGCATACTAAGTACATACTCTATTACCCAAACATATGTAAATCACCTGGAACTTACTTGGTGTATTATGTCATTTATGGATGCAACTTGGATTTTTGACTACTCAAGTTTTTTTATTTTTGTTCTTTTTTTGCACACTGGGGATTTAATCCAGGGCTATATACCTATGCATCCAGGTTGTGCACGTTGCAATTGTAAGCCCCATGGGCACAGTCCTCTGGTTTGGACAAAACATGGCCTGGACCTTTTTGTTGTCTGGGCAAGATTTAAACTCAATACCCAAGACCCACAGGATGAAGGGAGGGGAGAAGTGGTGCACTAGGGTTGGAGATGTGGTTGCTAGAGTGCCATCGGCCACTTTATTTCTCCAAGTACATTTGGATCTATTTCTGTACTTTGTTCTGTCTCATTGCTTTGGCATCAGTTCCTTTGTTTTGTTGTTCTGGGGACTGACCCCAGGGCCTTGCTGATGCTAGGCAAGCATTCTACCACTGAACTACTTCCCCAGCCCCTTTTTTATTTTTGAGACAGGATCTCACTAAGTTGCCCAGGCTGGCCTAGAACTTGTAATCCTCCTGTCTCAGTTCTCCAAGTGGCTGAATTGCAGGCATGTGCCACTTCAACTGGCTTGTACCTGTTTTAAATAATTATGGAGGAGATATATATGTATATATATCACATATTTTTCTTCGTCGTTGTCTTCTTGGTACTGAGGATGGAGCCCAGGGGTGCTTAACCACTGAGTCATATCCCCAGCTTAGGGCCTCTCTAAATTGCTGAGGCTGGCCTGGAATTTGACTTGGCCTTCTGAGTTGCTGGGATTACAAGCATGAACCACCAAGCCTGGCTATGTATTTTTTTCTGTTGTTGTTGTTTGTTTTGGTACTAAGGATTGAATCCACAGGCCCTCTACCACTGAGCTACACTCCCTTTTATTTTTTATTTTTAAAGAGGGTCTCGCTAAGTTGCTGAGGCTGGTCTTGAAATACTAATTCTCCTGTCTTAGCCTTCAGAGTTGCTGGGATTAAAGGAGTGTACCACCACACTTAGATCTATAATGCTGTAATATCTGATAGTGGTAGCTGCTTCTTCCTAGCTGTTTTCCAGAGCCTTATTTATTTTCCCATATGAACTTTAGAAACAGGGTAGTTTAGACACACACACACACACACACACACACACACCTATTAATTCTACTAGTACTTTTACTGGGATTATGTTAAATTTATAATATTGTTGAGAGCCACAGCCTAAGGGGCCCCAGCAAACTTCCAGCTGCCAGCTGATGATTGGCTAACAGCGGCCCCAGCAAACTTCTAGCTGCCAACTGATTGGCTCCTCTGCAGTGATGATCATTGGGCTGTTTCCCTGCCCTTTCAGACCATGGAGCTGCTCATTGGGGGACTTTTTTTTGGCTCCGTCCACATGACCCAGCCAATGGGCCTCAAGAGCAGGAGGAGTGGGGGAGGTTGAGAGGCTTGTGGGAAGCTGGTGGTGGCAGTTGGGCTCTGAGGGAATTCCTGAAGAGCTTGTGTGGTGTGGCATGTGTGTTCTAAAAATAAAGTTCGTTTCTGCTTGACAAGTGGCTCCTGAATTGTACCCAGCCAGACTTTGGCATAATATATATAAAATTTATAATTTTACTTAAGAATTAACATCTTTATGATACCGAAATCTTCCTATCCCAGAGTATCATCTTTCCATTCTGGTTTTATCTGTAAAATGGGTACTAATACCAATCTCACAGGGTTGTCATCAGAATCAAATGAGGAAAATGTATGTGAAGCAAAGTATAGTGGGGCGACATGTCGTTCCTTTGCTATTTTTTATCATTTGAATTTAAGTTTGGTTACTTGGCTAATCTGAATTTCGATTCTCATTTGTACAATGGGGCTGATAATGGTATCTGTCTCAGAAAATCGTAAGGAGGGTAAAATGAGATGAAGCCTCCAAGTACCCAGCGGACTGCTGGGAGCATAAGTGTTGAACAGATACTAGCTCTTTCACTCAACAGGCTTTGCCACGACAGGGAAAATGTAACTTAAAGTGTGACAGCAAACCTAGCTCCAGTTTGTATAAAGAGACAAGATGGGGCTGGCAATATAGCTCAGTTGGTAGAGTGCTTGGCTTGCATGCAAAAGGCCCTGGATTCGATCCCCAGCACCAAAGAGAGAAAGATGGCATTAATTCCTAGAATAACCACCAGAAGGGAATTTCCACCTAAGGAGGAATTAGGACCCTTAAAAAGGGGAAACTAGGACCCTTAGCGCACCTGCAAAAATTCCTGACTAACCGCAAATTCTGTTTCTGTGAGTAGGTTGCTTGCTTGGCGAGAGCTGATAGGACAAAAGAGAGATGCCACCCATACTGAGCTTTGCGATTTTTTTTCCTTTTTAAACCCGACCCTAACTCCGGTAGGGGGTCACTCTCCTTCGCTGTGGAGCGAGCCCCAGTAATAAAGGCTCCCTATTGGAATACCGCTAACCGTGTGTGGATCACTTCCTTCCTGGGAGATCAGTTTGGGGGCTGGATAACACAAAAGCAAAAGACTGATGGCAACCACCTGAGGTCGCCGGCCCTAAGGTCAACTTTTGTTTGCAGAACCTGTCTACCCACCCGTCGTCTGCCCTTTTTGATCTTATCGGTGCATCTAGGAGCACCGAAGAAAAGGAAACCGGGGAGCAGAACGAGCAAGACCGCCGCTGGACTCGAGGATCCCACCACAGCCTGCGAAGCCAGGTACTGCCACGTCTCGCGCAGCCTGCTGGCTACACAAGAGTAGGTGGAGCCTAGGTGGGGACCGCCCTCGACCGCGCACGTCACGCCTTAGGCCCGCCCCTCAGCTGCGAGAGTCGCTGGTAGGGCGGTACCTGGGAAGAGAGCGTGACGCTAGGGGCGGGGGCAAGGACGCTCCCGGAAACTCCGGGGGAGGGGTATGACGTGTATCCGGTGAGTAGCTGGCGGTCCCGGGTGGTGCTGGTCTGTGTGTTCTGAGGGAGGGTCCCAGCCGCTTGCCGCCTTCGGAGGAGCCCCTCGGGCTGTAAGTCAGGGGGTGGTAACGGAGAAGGCAGTCGGGGCCCAGAGAGCTGGGGTGGGCCGCGAAGGGGGTCGGGGCGGAGGCCGGCCTCGGCAGGGTTGGGGGGGGGAAGTGACACGCAGGCGGTTCTTTGGGGCCACCGGGCTGCTTCTGGGCGGGGACGGGCCGACTCGGCCGGGTCTGCTCTGTCCCTTGCCGACCTCCGGGCTCTTGAGTTCACTTGCATTTTTCTCGGGGTCTTGCAGCTGCCGGGCTGGATAACAGTTTCCTAGTGTGTACTGTGCTCCCCAATTTAGGAAACGGCTCCGTGTCTCCTATCTTGGAGGTGCCTCAGTCCTCGGTGAGGCGGTTGGGAGCTTTTGATCATCCTTATTTTGTACAGACTCGGGGACTGAGGCCTGGCAAGTCCCCGCAGCTGGCAACTGTGAGCGCTTGAACCAGGTCTACAGGCTCCTAGTTCAGGGCTCCTCCCCACGTCAGCTCTCTGTTGTCATCTGATGTCGTGTGTCAAACCCCGTGTTTTCTCCTTCCGCCTCCCTCTTTCCCCCTCTTTGGTGCACGGAAAAATTTCTTCATGTGCGTTCGGCACAGATTTCTATTTTCTTTACGATTCTAGCTGAGGGGGTCAGAATCGTAAAGGTCGCACCAAATTGCCTCTATAAATATTCTCTCTTGGTCCTCTTCTTTGTCTTTACCCTGAGTCCTTTTGCTTAGGTGTAGACAGAAGGTTTAGGGAGATTTGCCATGGGCTGACATTTACTCCTTCAGCCAAATGGTTTCCTAGCTAAAACCCCAGATCTGTTTGGAATAGTCTCTCAAAGTTGTTCTGAGTGTGTATAGGAAATGATGCAGAATTTTAAAAAATGAGTTATAATCTGTTTGGTGTTTCTCCTTTCGGTACTTATTTGAATCAGAACTTAACTTTGCAAGTCTTTGTTTTAGGTGCAGCAGTATTTTTGATGTCTTTAGAACCCTTAAATTTTAGAATACTCTTATTTGCCATAATGTGATAGTAAAGGGAATAAATACTAATTATTAAAATACCATCCAAAAAGTGTGATGAATTATAAAGAAGACTTAAAAGATTATGATCTATGTAGTAGATGGGTTAAGGAAGTTTTTAAATAAATTTTGTGATTTGGATCTGAATTTTATGTAATATTAACAGAAAGGGCTTTGGCTTTGGTGTTATAAAAGGAGGGTTTAAGCTGGGTGGCTCTAATTCCAGCTACTCCAGAGGCTGAGGCAAGAGGATCAGAAGTTCAAGCCTAGCCTGGGAAAGTTAGCAGGATCCTGTCTCAGAAATAATAAAACCAAACATGGTGGCCATGCCTGTAATCCCAGCTACGCAGGAGACTGACAGGAGGATTGCAAGTTCAAGGCCAGCTTTGGCAACTTAGGGAGACTCTGTCTCAAAATAAAAAATAAAAAGGGCTGGGAATGTAGCTCAGTGGTAGAGTGCTTGCCTAATGTGTGTGAGGTCCTGGAACTGTGAGATTTTCAGCTAAGTAGTCTTGAACAAGGCAGCTAATTTAGGAGTGTCAGCATCTTCATCTTGTTAAATGAGGCTAATAAGCCCTGCTTGTGAGTTGGTGTAGGGATGAAATGAGGTGTCTCTCTAATCTCTAAAATGACTGAGTTGGTATAAATTCTGAGAATTCAAGGATGGAGGAGACATCAAGGCCATTTGCTTAACTTTGGGTAGCAGTGGAACCCAATCCTTTGGGTCCAGTAAAAAATTGGAGGGTTTTTTTGGTTGTTGTTTGTTTGTTTGTTTTTTTAAACATCACCTGAAGTTTCTTCACTCTCCATAGATAATTTTGTTTAGTGTTTGCAGCGCTGGAAGTAGACCCCAGGGCCTTGCACATGCCAGGCTAGCACAGTACCACTGAACTACATCCTCGGCCCTTTTGATTTTTTATTTTAAGACGGGGTCTCACTAAGCCTAGGCTGACTTCAAACTTGCCATCCTCCTGTATCAGACTTGTGGGTAGCAGGAATTATAGGCATGCCATACTGCGCCCATTAAGCAGTGATGTCAAAGGAAAATAAATTGGAAAATCAGAGTAGTTCAAGTACTGTGAAAAATTCCTTGAAGTGTGAGGTTTTCCCCTCATCACCTTTGCAGAATTCACTGGTTGGGGGTACTACTACTTTTTTTTTTTTTTTAATAGATGGACACAATACCTTTATTTATTTATTTTTACATGGTGTTGAGGATTGAACCCAGTGCTTCACACATGGTAGGCAAGCGCTCTACCAATGAGCTATAACTACTCAGCCCGGTTGGGAGTACTTTGAAAATGATGTGGTAAAAGAATCTAGGGGTTTGGGATGTAGCTCAGTTGGAGAGCACTTGCTTAGTGTGCACAAAGCTCTTGAGTTCAATCCCCAGTACTTGGAGGGGGGAGCAGTGGGGGAGAATCTATAAAGTATTGACTGCAAACCAGTGTAGTACAAATTAATAGAGATGTGTTGTAAAGGAGTGATGGTCAGGGAGTAACTTATTGAAGGGCACTCTTTAAAGATGAGTTGTGCCAGGCATGATGGCACACTACTGTAATCCCAGCGAAATAAATAATAAATAAATGTGAATTATGCTTCTCCAAGCAATAGATTGAGGAAAAATAGGGAAGGGTATCTGCTTTGAGGAGACTATACAGAAAGGCACATTGTCCTTTTGCTTGCCTGTAGTAAAAGAAACTTAGCATGGGAGTTTTGTATATGCATTGTTTTATTTTTGGTACTGGGGATTGAACCCAGGGGCACTTAACCACTGAGCTACTCCCCAGCCCTTTTTATTTTTTGAGACAGGGTCTCACTAAGTTGCTCAGGCCTCCCTAAGTTCATGAGGCTGCTCTCAAAATTGCAATCCTCCTGCCTCAGCCTCCCGAGTCACTGGGATTACAAGTGTGCCATCATGCCCAGCCTGTAAGTGCATTTAAGTTATTGGACTTAAAGTGTAGACTAAGTTTCTAAACAAAAGTGTTATTTAACATGCCAAATATGGTCTTTCTACCAAAATAAAATTGAATGTTACAGAAAAGGGAGGAAAAAAGCTTTCATTTAATTTATTTTCATAAAACCTTTTCCCTCAATCTGTACCTCCACCCAAATTTCCATGCTTTATTTGTCCCTCTGTGGTAAGAGCTGTGAAAAGTGTTAAGGAAGCTCTAAAGTTTATAGGTCAATACCCAACCCTGACAGAAATCCAGTAATTGAATGAAAAAGAAAAAACATACCGTCTGCATTTTTCAGCTTCCTCTCCGTCTAGCATTCTTTGAAACATATAGGTGCAGCCTATGTGTGGAGTGCACCTGCCTTCCCAGCTGCTAGAGAGGCTGAGGCACGAGGATGGCTTGAGCCCAGGAGTTCAAAGCCAGCTTGGGCAACAGAAAAGAATATTTTGTGTGTAACCTTCTTACCCATTACTATTCATGAAAGTTTTTTGTTTGATTATAGTTGATCCCATGTAAAGTCTTGTGTACAGATATTTTTGTTGATGGATGAGGGTCTTTTTTTTTTTTTCCTGCCCTAAATCTGAGATATTGAGGCAAATACTTACTGTAACCAGAAAATGCTAACTCTCACACACCTTAGACTCACCAATGTCTCTAGATCCCTTCCATGTTAACTTCACTCAGAGATCCTGTTACCAGTGTGTTTAGACCTGTTAGTAGCTTAGGGTCATTGTTTTGTCTAGGCCTGTGGGAAACTAAGTTAATTAATTACTAATTAATATATGTACTTGCTTAGTTAATATTTGTACTTGTTTAATTAAAATATATACTTGCTCATTATATTAATTAGTGCTAATTAATATATGTACTTGCTTAGAAAGCTACTACTGTATTCTGAATGAGTTGTTGGGTTTTTTGTTGTTGTTGTTGTTGTTGCTTGTTTGTTTGTTTCTGGCACTGGGGATTGAATCTAGGGGTACTTTACCACTGAGCCACATCCCCAGCCCTTTATTTTATTTTATTTAGAGACAGGGTCTCACTCAAAATTTGGTCAATGATATATAGCTTCATAGCTCACTGAGTTGCTTAGTGCCTTGTTTTTGCTGAAGCTGGCTTTGAACTTGTGATCCAACTGCCTCAGTCTCCCAACTGCTGGGATTACAGGTATGCACCATTGCACCCGGCCTCCAATCCTTTTTATTTTGAGACAGGGTTTTGCTAAATTGCTGCAGCTGGCCTTGAATTTTCGATTCTCCTGCCTCAGTCTCTCCAGTACTAGGATTACAGGGGTGTGCTGCTTCACCTTGCTTATGAGTGAATTTTCTTACTTAAAGAAAATAAGAATTTATAAAATGGGTTTGAACTTGATTATTTATATTTGAAAGTATTATGCTATTCCTTTTTGTTTCTATAAAATAGTGTCTTTTCTTTTTATAAGTTGAAACATTTGCAAAAGGGGTTAGACAAATTTTATTAAAGAAGAGATAATATTTAGCTAGGTTCAGTGGTGTATACCTGTAATCCACAGTAGGCTTAAGCAGGCCTGAGCAACTTAATGAGACCCTTGTCTTAAAATTTAAGAAAGGCCTGGAGATATAGCTTGGTGTTAGAGCACAGGGCCTAGCTTGCTTAAGGCCCTGGTTTCGATCCCCAGTAGGGATAAAGAGGTTGTAAATGGACCAGGACAAATTAAGTTAGCCAGTACAATTTTGGCTTTGTTTTTTAGAGCTGTGCACAGACAGGTTAATATGCTTTTCTTCTTATTTTCCACATATCTATGTGTCCATTTGATCCAGGTTATTAATGAGACTGATTTCCTACAGGTGTTGTTAAGTGATAGACCTTGGTGGTATCTAAGGAATGTGAATGAGCTGCGGCTGCCTGGAGGAGTGAGTCACACAATAAAAGAGGAACATATGTCATTAACTAATAATTCTGAGTATCATAGGTTGATAGCTATTAGGAAACAATGAATTCGTGCAGATGCAAGGATCCTAGAAGCTTCCCTTCAATGTTCAAAATCCTTGTCTTAAGGGTAAAGGAGATTAGTTAATCTTCTTTGTTAGGCCAGAAAACATGAGACTCTGAACATGCATCTGAGCCAGGGAATAAGAGTTAACTTCTCCAGAACTATACTGGTATTTAAAAAGTTAATGTTTGCTACTTTCATATTTTATACAGGTAGTAAGCGTTAATAATGTCTTTCATCTTTGAGTGGATCTACAATGGCTTCAGCAGTGTGCTCCAGTTCCTAGGTAAAGCCATTTTCTTTAAATATTAAATATATTACAGGTTTCACACTGCATTTCCTCCAGCAATTTAAATATAAGCAGCCTTTGGTATATAGGGAGAGAATTTACATTAAAAATTTATGTTCTCTTTTAGGACTCTACAAGAAATCTGGAAAACTTGTATTCTTGGGTTTGGACAATGCAGGCAAAACCACTCTTCTTCACATGCTCAAAGATGACAGATTGGGCCAACATGTTCCAACACTACATCCAAGTATGTTTGAAAATACCAGGTGCTCTTTTGACCTTTGAAGGTCAATGTCAAGATTGGAGGGGTGAATCTCCAATTAATGTTATTCTTTTATTAAATGAGGCCCCAGAAGCCAGCTTACTTTGAAGTAACCTTTAGTACATACAAAAGGTCAAATAATCATAGATCTAAACTTCTGGAACATTGTCACTGTCTCTTCTCTCTTGTTCTAAAATGGGACACATCTCCCGTATCTCCTATGAAACAACACATCTTGGAGAAAAGTAAACTTTTGACCTTTAGAAAGTAAACTTTTGACTCTCTTTAAGAAAGTTTTCATTTCTGTATCTTTTTCTTCACAAGGTGAAAGCTTTATTAGGTTTTTGCATTAGTATTGGCTTATAGTATTAATAGTTGGACCTTTGGATGGAAAAGTTTATTTATTTCCTCTTGACAATTTTTCAGCATCAGAAGAGCTGACAATTGCTGGAATGACTTTTACAACTTTTGATCTTGGTGGGCATGAGCAAGGTAAGAGACTTAATGAAGGCATGGCATTAACTTATGGTTCATTGTGTACTCACCCCACGCTCCCCAAATAGTGTGTCATTTTTACCTTTTAAATTGCTTGCATTTATGATTGGAATGACTTTTATTTTATATTCATTTATTTATTTTTTATGTGTGGTACTGGGGATTGAACCCAGGGTGCTCTACCACTTATCTACATCCCCAATCAGTTTTTATTTTTTGAGATGAGGTCTTGCTAAGTTGCTGAGGCTGGCCTTAAATTTGCAGTCCTGCTGCCTCACCCTCCTGAGTCTCTGGGATTACAGGCAGGTACCACTGTGCCCATTTTTAGGATTGCAGTCTTACTACTTCATTGACTTTTTTTTATCTACTTACTATTTTTAAGTAATTTCAAACTTGTCAAAAATTGCATAAATGATACAGGACATTCTATACATTTATAACTTTTGTCCAGATTTATTAGTCTCTCTAGTAACATTAAAATTTATATTTTTCGGGCTGGGGATGTGGCTCAAGCGGTAGCGCGCTCGCCTGGCATGCGTGCGGCCTGGGTTCAATCCTTAGTACCACATACAAAACAAAGGTGTTGTGTCTGCTGAAAACTAAAAAATAAATATTAAAATTCTCTCAAAAAAAAATTTATATTTTTCTAAACAGTTTGTGAATACCTCATGCTCCTTTACTCCCTAGCACTTTCATGCCTTTTACTAAAGAAAAAGAATATTCCTTTACGTAATCATTGTAGTTGTAAAATGTAAGATTTTAATTTTTTTAATCTGTCTCATATATTCCTTTTTTGTATGTTGTCCCAGTAATCTCCATTTTTAGCATTTGTTCCTCTTGAATAGACCAGTACAATATCACAGATTGTATTCAGTTGTCAAGTCTCTTTTATTCATAAGTAATTTTAAACTTGTCAAAAGTTGTCAACATAATACAGTGACTACTTGTGACCATTCTGATTTAAACTGATATTTCATATGCTCTACCCATTTGGGACAGTTGGAACTGTTTTTTCCAATTTTTTTGCTTTTCTCTTTTGAGTCTTTTTTCCTTATTCAGGCTATGTCTTTTTGGTTCACAGTTTCCCATCAGGTGTCTTATGTATTTTTGAGATCTACAAAATGGGCATCTTTATCTCTTGGGTAGTGAGTTTACATTTGGCAAGACTCTAGGCATAGGAGTAAAACATTTAAGTGTGGGAATAAATATTCTGAGAAGGTAGGGAAAAGAAACCACTGACATTCTGTAAGATTTACTCAATCGTTATTGAGTTGAGAAATCTGTTTTGGGAGCATTTTATTAGGTTAAATCTAATTTAGCGGGGCCAGGATTGTGGCTGAGAGGTAAAGCGCTTGCCTGGCATGCATGAGGCACTGGGTTCAATCCCCTGCACCACATAAAAATAAATCAAATCAAATAAAGGTATTGTGTCCATCTACAACTAAAAAATAATAATAATAAATAATTAAGAAAATCTAATATAGTTTAAAAAACAGTTAAAATAGAATATTGGTAGTTTTTAATTATCTAGCCTAATAATTTTATAATTGGTGGGTTCATTAGAATATTATATTAATTTTACTCATTTAATATTTATATCCTGAATAATCCTACATATATTATGGTCACAATCACATAAAACACTGGGCATTTGGTATCTTTTCTCCTTCCAAAAAGACTTTGTAACGCTTTACATATTTAAATTCAGAGCCAGATAAGACAACCTAGACCATCTGGAGACTGCTGAAGAAATAGACACCAGATGTCTTTAGATACTTGAACTGGGAATAGTAGATTATTTGGTGTGATAAATTTCACTTTCATGTTTTGTTAAAGTAAGAAGGGAAGGGAAACTTGTTGGTGTACATCGTTTTGTTTAACAGAATGAGGAAAGTTTAATGGAGGCACCTTTTCATAGTCGAAGCCACCATTTTATAGAAGTTACTAAAACATTACACATCTGGAGTTTCCTTTTTTTATTTGCATAGATTTCAACTTTTGAGCTGGGGGTGTGGCTTAGTGGTAGATTATTTATATAGCATGTATAAGGCCCTAGGTTCAGTCCTAGAATTAAAAAATAATGACAAAAAATATACATAAAATTGTAAGAAAAACAAAACTTTTAACTTCTAAAAGTAGTGCAGACTCAATGTAACAAAATAGTATAGCAATATAGAAAGTCAAAGTGACAGTTCCAGTCTCTCCCTGCCCCACATTCAGAGGTATCCAAGTAATTGTTATTAATCCTTTGATATAGAGACACTTTGTTGTTCATGCCATTCAAGGACTAGACATGAATGGCTGAGAAATATAATGTAATTAAAGGCCTTCTTCCCAGCCTTTCTCACTTCTTTTTATAAAATAACAATCAAAAAACACAAGGACTGACTTGGGAGACTGAGTGAGTGCCCCTGAGACCTGAGTAGATGTCAGCAGACCCACATTCTAGTTAGTAAGGCATTAGAAAAAGTTACATGGACAAGCTGGGCATGGTGGTGCATTCCAGTAATCCCAGCTACTTGAGAGGCTGAGACAAGAGGATTGCAAGTTTGAGGTCAGCCTTAGCAACTTAATGGGGCCCTAAGCAACTTAGCCAGACCCTGTTTCAAAATAAAAGATAAAAAGTGCTGGGGATGTGGCTCAGTGGTAAAGTACCCCTGAGTTCCATTCCTGGTACCAAAATAAATAGTTACATGGACAGGTACTACACTCATATTTTTATTTTATTTTTTTTATATTTATTTTTTAGTTGCAGTTGGACACAATACTTTTATTTATTTTTATGTGGTGCTAAGGATCGAACCCAGGTCCTTTAACGTGCTAGGTAAGCACTCTACCACTGAGCCACAACCTCAGCCCCTACACTCATGTTTTAACTCAGAGGTTGCAAACAAAATTGACTCCATAGACAAGACAGGTCATTTAAGTGAGTCAAATTAATTGAGCATAAGACAATAGGAACAGTGGAGACTTTGGCAAATTTAGAAAAACAGGTTCAGCTTACAGACCATCAGTTTGCATCCTCTGTTCTGACTTAATACAGCCCAGGACTTAGAGAATCCACAGGGAGAAGTCTAATGTTACTGAAACTGCCTAAGATTTGCTCATTTTATAGATCATTTAGGTTATTCCTTATCAAAGTATATGTTTTTTGATGCAACTACAAATTTTGTCTTCTAGCTCGTCGGGTTTGGAAAAATTATCTTCCAGCAATTAATGGGATTGTCTTTCTGGTGGACTGTGCAGATCATTCTCGCCTCATGGAATCCAAAATTGAGCTTAATGTATGTTTTTTTCCCCCCCTCCTTTTTTGGCCTATGTTCTAAAGAATATAGCTCAATAGTGCCAATATTTAATCATTCCAGTTTACACAATGAAAGTCCAAGTCATAATGGGCTGGGGTTGTGGCTCAGTGATCGAGGGCTTGCCGAGCATGCGTGAGGCTCTGGATTCAATTCTAGCACCACACACAAAAAAATATGTTTCAAAAACGAAGATGTGCCAGGTGTAGTGGTGGAAGCCATCCCAGTGGCCAGGAGAATGAGACCAGGAGGATTGCAAGTTCAAAGCTAGCCTTAGCTACTTGCAAGTTAGTGAGACTCTGTCTCAAAATAAAAAATAAAAAGAGCTGGGGATGTAGCTTAGTAGTAAAGCACCCCTAGGTTCAGTCTCTGGTATAAAAAAAAAAAATCCCAAGGTATTGTTTTTCAATGTCTTGGGGAACCTCAGCTTCAAGTTAAATGATTTTTCTGCTTTATATTATACAGTGACTTTTTGGCCCAATTTGCTCAGGGTACTGCTCAGTTTATGCCTGTTGTCCCAGCATAGTTAATAGCCTTACATTTTATGTATCAGTCTTTATATAATATTGGTATCTTGAAACCCCAAAAAAGACACCAGCTATCTATCTATCTATCTATGATACTGAGGATTGAACCCAAGGGCACTTAACCACTGAGCCACATCCCCAATCCTTTTTTCTATTTTATTTAGAGATAGGATGTTGCTAAGTTGCTTCGTGCCTTGCTAACTTGCTGAGGCTGGCTTTGAACTTGTTATTCTCCTGCCTCAGCCTCCTGAGCCACTGGGATTACAGGTGTGCACCACTGTACCCAGCTATATTTTTAAATCTGCCTTCTCAGGTTGTGCCTATGTGCCCTCCCACTGAATGACTTGCTAGATCTTAATAGTCTGTTCTCAATCTTCAGTCTTTTGGTCACATGCATCCTTCAGTACTATCAAGGACTCACTGCAGGTTTTCTCCTTTGTCCATTGTTTTTATTTTATTTTATTTTTGGTACTGGGGATTAAACCCAGGAACACTTAACCACTGAGCTATATTCCCAACCCTTTTTTATTTTGACACAGGGTCTCCATAAGTTGCTGAGGCTGGCCTCAGTCTTGCAGTTGTCATGCCTCCACTCCAAAGTTCCTCCACTCATCTCATCCACCTCCCACCCCATTATGGATTATCATCCACTTATCAGAGAAAACATTTGGCCTTTGGTTTTGGGGGATTGACTTCACTTAACCTCCTGAGTTGCTGGGATTATAGACGTGTGCCACTAGGCCTGGCTAACATTGCATTTTCTTGGCTTGATAATTCCCAGCTCTGGTCTTGTGGAATTGCCTACAGGACAGTCTTCACCTTACTTAACTTGTTGGCATTGGCCATTTTTTATTTCTCTAAACTCCCCTTTACACTCTTGATTTTGATGCTGTCTCTCCAGCTTATACTTCTCAGTTTTTGCATAAGTACTTGTTCCTTTGCTTAGCCTTTGAATGTGGGTGTTCCCCAGAGTCTCTACTTTCTCTCAGGCTACTTTCATCTATTCCCCATTCCTTCATCTCCCATCCACATGTCAATGACCTCCAGATGGACTTCTCTCATCCAGACCTCTTCTGAACCCCAGCCTCATGCATAATTGCTTCCTGCTGGATAATTCCACCTACTGATCCTGCTTTCTCAAAGGAGGAAGCTATTCATCTTCCCCTCCTGTTTCCTAGATAAGCAGTCCAGAAACCTTTGAATTATTGTAGATTCTTCCATTGTTCTGCCAGGCACTATATTGCTAGAGGAAATTATCTTGGATTTGGCATTGCCCTGCTTGGTTTTTGTATCACTTTCATGATAAAATCTATAAATCTTTTGCATAACATATGATCTTTCATGATTCTCACTCTGTTTTTATTTTTCTTCTTTATCTTCCTTTTTTTCCTACTGCCTACCTTAAACTACATTCCAAACAGAGAACAACTTGTCCTTCCTTGGATATGCATAAGTAGCCATTCCCCACTTAGCTTCCTCACCTATCCCTCCTCCCTCCCTATTCCCAGCCTGCCTTCCTTTTTTAAAATGATATATTTATTTGTTCTAATCAGTTATACATGATAGCAGAATGCTCTTTGATTGAGTGTATACAAATAGAGCACAATTTTTTCTTCTCTGGTTGTACCCAAAGAATAGTCACAACATTTGTGCAATCATACATGTACCTAGGGTAATGATGTCTGTCTCATTCCACCATCTTTCCTATCCCCATGTCCCCTCTCCTCCTCCCCCTTTGCCGCATCCAAAGTTCCTCCACTCATCCCATCCACCTCCCACCACATTATGGATTAGCATCCACTTATCAGAGAAAACATTTGGCCTTTGGTTTTGGGGGATTGACTTACTTCACTTAGCATGATATTCTCTGACTATATCCATTTACCTGCAGATGCCATAATTTTATTCTTTTTTTGCTGAGTAATATTCGTGTGTGTGTGTGTGTGTGTGTGTATCACAGTTTCTTTTTTTTAAAATATTTTGCTTTTTTTTTAGTTGTAGTTGGACATAATATCTTTATTTTTATGTGGTGCTGAGGATCGAACCCAGGGCCTCACACGTGCTAGACGAGCACTCTACCATTGAGCCACAACTCCAGCCCTCCACAGTTTCTTCATCCATTTATCTATTGAAGGGCAACTAGGTTGGTTCCACAGTTTGGCTATTGTGAATTGTACTGCTATGAACATTGATGTGGCTGTGTCACTGTAGTATCCAGCCTGCCTCCCTTTTGCTATTAAATTTTAAAATGTCCTTTGAGAGATCTCATATTTCAGGTATGACCACTTCTGAGAAGCCATCACTGACTTCTCAGACCAAATTGTCTCTCTGTAGCTGCATGTCTATTGTCCCCCAAGACTATAAACTTATATGTGGGGATTTTGTTATGATTTGGCTATGAGGTGCACCTCCCAAAGCTCCTGTATTAGTGTAGGAATGTTCAGAGGTGAAATGATTGGATTGTAAGAGCTGTAACCTCATCAGTCCAACCTATTTTGAGTGGACTGACTGGGTGGTAACTAGGCAGGTGGTGTGTGGCTAGAGGAGGTGGGTCTGGAAGGGTACATCTCCCCTTTGGCCCCTTCCCTTCTTCCCTCTCTCTGCTTCCTGACCCTACCCATGAACAGCTTTCCTCCACTGGGCCCTTCCCCCACAGTGTGCTGCCTCACCCCGGGTCCAGAGTAGTGACTGCATCTGTCGATTGAGACCTCAAACCATGAGTCCCAAATAAACTTTTTCTCCTCTAATTTGTTCTTTCTGGTATTTTGGTCACAATGATGCAAAAACTAACTAAAACAGACTTTGTCTTATTTCTTATTGTTTTGCCCCAGCAAAGCACTGGACACATTTTTTATTTTTTAATATTTATTTTTTAGTTTTCAGTGAACACAACATCTTTATTTTATTATTTTTCTTATGTGGTGCTGAGGATTGAACCCAGCCCCCTGCGCATGCCAGGCGAGCGCGTTACCGCTTGAGCCACATCCCCAGCCTAGCACTGGACACATTTTAAGCACTTTATCAGTATTTACATGATAAAGTAGCATCCTTACTCTGATTTTGTCTTAACACTTCCTGGAATTCAAAATGGTCAGAGCATATTCCCCTATTGCTTCAACTCTTTCTTTCTTTCCAAGCTTTCCCATCAATTAAAACTTAGATGCCCAGTCTTGAAATCTGTTCCACAGACTTTAACTCCTTTTTTGTCTGTTCTGTCATTTAGAATTCACTTAACTTCTCTAAAATGTCTCCTGCACAATTCGTTAAATTTGCTACTTTGCAGATATTATCATCTCTTACATGAGCACCACAGATAGATACTATTTGTAAATTCACTGTCCTATGTGTATACATTTTTGGTCTGTGGTCTGTAGATCTAGTGCAGCTAACTTTTCAGAATGGCACCATAACGTGGGTTGTCCTTACTTTGTTGCTGCATATCAGTGTAAATGCTTTAATTGCACCAGGCAATACTTCATGTAGCTTCCTCAGTTCTTATCCTACTCCAAAGCGGTTGCTTATGTTCTTCCTTCTTTGCACTTGTGTTAGTCCTGCCTTTCCTTTAGAGCCCAGTTTTGCTAGGCCCAAATTGTTTATTTCCCTGAACTTGTTTTACTGTTACTAGTTTGTCCCCATTCATTGTGACAGTCTACTACATTGTGTTACTATTTAGTTTTCTTAACATAAATATGGACATAGAATATGGACTGGGGTGTCTTCTCTAATCCTTCATTCTGCATCTCTTGCTGTGTTCAAGATGGGGCTTTGCACATACTGGATACTCATAACTTGGGTAGTTCCTGTGGTCATCTCTAAGGCTATGTAGCCACAGCATTCATTCTTCTGGACTATGCAAATAGGCAGGACCATCTGAAGATGGTTTGTGGCTAAGCCAACTAGCTAAAAGTTAAGGTTGGGGCGGTTCTTCTGTCTCATAAATAGACGACTTTAAGTTGGAATTGTTTTGAGGTAGTTAGAGGATTTTTTACCAACTGTTATGATGAGTCTTTATTCAGATATAGAGGTGTTCAGATTTTTCACTTTGCATATAATGCCTTATAAGATCAGTAGACGTCCCAAAGTTTTCACTATCTGGTCCCTCACTTAGCTTTTTTTTTTTTTTTAACCCTGTCTTTAGGCTTTAATGACTGATGAAACAATATCCAATGTGCCAATCCTTATCTTGGGAAACAAAATTGACAGAACAGATGCAATCAGTGAAGAAAAACTTCGCGAGATATTTGGGCTTTATGGACAGACCACAGGAAAGGTAAGAGAAAAGTCTTTAGGAGGCCTAGAAAGGACATTCACGACATCTGAAACACTGATGTTTGGCACTCTGGAGTCTCCTTTCAAAAGTTTAAAGGCTTAGGATTTCTTTTAGTGTAAGTAATTGTGTAAGCTCACTAAAGGCAGAGGCATGTTATTAAACCTCTCTTTTTATGTGTGGTGCTTGCAATCAAACCCAGGGCCTCACACATGCTAGGCAAGCACTATACCACTGAGTTGTGTCCGCAGCCCCTTTTTAAACCTTCTGATACTTTATTCCTTAGGAATTTGGAGAATTAGTAGAAAAGCAATCTTTTAAAAGAACACTTCTTAGCCAGAAAGTGGGGTTTTGGGGGTTTTTTTATTGTTGTTTTGGGGGCTGGAGATTTCAGGTTTTGAAGAGAAGCAGTCGTTTATATCACATTCCAAGCATTGGAATCAAAGCACTTGATTATTCTCAGTGGGACTTCTAATCAGTCCCGGACCTCTCTTGTCCATCAGAATACATGCTGGTTCCATGACTCCCAGTGGCTGTTTCTTGGTTGCTGCCATGACTTTCTAGATGAATGTTAAGTGTTCAAAGCAAATGCTCTTGACAGAGAGAGAGAATGGCTGGCAATAGAACTATGCTACTTATTATATCCTGAAAGCAAGAGGCCCTAGGGAAGTCATCTAGATGGCCTCAACCACATTTCTGTAATTAATACCCACTTAGATATGCATTTAAAGAACTGAGTAACAGACTTTAGTGATCACCCTTTCAAGCTTTTCCACCACAGAGATGCTAACTGCCCTTTCTTGGCTTTGCCTCCCTTAGGGAAATGTGACTCTGAAGGAACTGAATGCCCGCCCCATGGAAGTGTTTATGTGCAGTGTGCTCAAGAGGCAAGGCTACGGCGAGGGTTTCCGCTGGCTCTCCCAGTATATTGACTGATGTTTGGACAGTGAAAATAAAAGAGTTTTACTCCTCTGGACTGATCCTATTCACAGCTTCCTCATGAACTTTTCTAATAGAACAAGGAAAGCTCTCCAACCATGTCTGGCGTTGAGAAGCCAAGAGTCTTTGTCAACTCTTATGCCCAGTGGTGACATGTGCTCTTCTCCATACTGTTGTGAGGTAACGCTGCCCCATGTGCTGGTGCAGGTCAGTATCCCCGGACTTGGAAGCTGGCAGGATTTGCCGGGTAAGGCTGTGTGCCATCACAGGACACCTGAGAAGAAAAACACGTCTCACCACTGTGGTTGATTTCAAAAGAAAGTGATTCTATTTTTTAAAGAAAGTGTTGTTAATGTAATTGGTATCCCTCTTGACTTTTTGAGTTCACAATTTCCTTGGTCCAGAGTTTTCTATTCTTTTTTTTTTTAATTAGTGAATGACATTTAGATACTTCATAAAATTATGAACAGTTACACATTGGAGTCCAGAGTTCAGGAGAGTGAACTTACTCCTGCTGAGGTGGCAGGTTGGTGAGAGAAGCTCCCCTAAGCTCCCTTGTCTCTGTAACTGCCTTGTAGGAGGTGGCATCAGCTTGTCCATGGAGAATTAAAAAAAGGTCAGAAACTTGGCCTTATGGTTGTGGCAGGTTTCCACTGTGGTCAGCTGGAGTCATTCCTCATCACAGAGTGGGTAACAGATTGTTCACTGTGGAGGAGTTAATTATAGAGTGGGTTATTATTATATTATTTTTACTTATAAAGTTACAAATTTCAGCCAATCTTTGCTTTAATACTATTGTGAAATTTCATTGCTCTCTGTAGTATCTTTTCTCATTTTCAGTTAAAAAAAAACAAACTGAATTTCGCTTCAAGAGTCGAAACATCTCTCATATAGTCACATACTGCAGGGGTGTCTGAGTTACTTTTGCAGAGATTCTAAGGGGGGAATTATTCTGAATAGAAGGACACAGGACAAAATTAACAGCTTAAGGGCTCTTAATTCTGTGAGTTGAGGACTTAGACATCTGGTATTACAGCACTTGTGTGAATCTAGGAAAGATTTCTCAGTGGGCTTTAAAATTTTTAAAAAACAGTTGCAGAATTTGATTTCTCTTGTTCATGAATTCTCTTTCTTACGTCTTCTCATCAGTTACCTATTTTGTTGGTGTTTAAAGTAAAGGTTATTATCTGCAGCTTTTCCAGTCTTTTTGGTATGAAATTGCTTTTTGTTGTTCCAAAAATAAGCTGGGGAAAAACACCAACCCAGGAACATCCTACAGAGCTCTTCCTGTGGCTGACATCAGTATGAAAGCATCAGCATCCCCATGAGGGCAATGGGCATTGTTTTTATAGCATTCCATTTTCATAGTGCCACGTGTAAAATTGGATTTTCATGATCTTAACCTATATTCTAGTGTGGTGAAAGATGATAGGAAATCATCTTAAGGTGGGAGGTATCTATATTAATTTCTTTAATAAAAGATTGAAGATAGTTTCTTCAAAATTGAAAATTGTGATGATGATACTTTTTTGCAAAAGATTGAACTCAGTTCACTAGATTCTGACTTTAATGGAAGGGTAGGGAGACTATGGATAATACACTCCTGGGGTGGGACAGGATCATTCTTTAGTTGCTTTCTCATTCTTGGGTCTTCAGTACCTTATTGTTGGGAAAGCATTCTTTTCCACTGCCAGGTCCCAAATGCAGAGGCTCCATAAAGTATGTCTGGGAGGTTCATATGTTGTGTTTATAGCAAGCATAGCTGGATTAAGACAAAATTGTTGGTTTGGAAAGGGGTCAAAGCCTTAAGTGAACAAATCTAGCTAACAGCAAATGAACTAGTTATAGATAGATAACTTGCATACTTTTTATTTCCTTTGGCTTAAAGGTTGTCCATAATTTTCTATCAAAGACATGAGGCTTCAGTGTTAGTTTTCTTTTCTGTTTCTCCATTCTCACCCCGTTTGTCCCTAATCAGTTTGTAGTAAGCTAGAAAACTGTGGTCTCTACATAAGACAGTTCTTTGTGAAAGTGGTTTATTTTGGCCACTGGAGGAAGAGGGCGTTGAAAAGTCAAGCAGCACCCATTGATTTCTTGCCCCACAGAACACTGTTCTTATCATACAATAGCTGAGAAAGCTACTGGAGGAGCTCAGCTCCAGACAGATGAGCAGAGCCTTGTACAGGAACTCCCACAAGCTGAGACCTTTCATTCTGTTTTATCAGAGTGCATATATGTCCTACTTCAGGAAAAGTAAAACATTAATTTACAAAAGAAAGTCAATCTGTATCCTAAGCATTTTAATAAAAAGTTAAAACAACCTTGCTATTTCTTTTTCTATTCTCATTTTTTTTTTTTTTTCATTGATTTATTCTGTTTGAGCATATAATCATCTGTTTGGGGGAGGAAAAGCAGAGTTCTTCCCTTCATAGAGGAAGAAACATTTAGGGTGGGTGTAAGAATCTTGAATTTTGTTTTCAGAAAGAAATAAGCAAGGCTGGGCTGGTAGAAGAACTTTAGTACTGTTTGGGAACCTTGAAGTGTCTTGTAGACCCAGGGTTGTTGTCATTTCTGCAACAGGAGAGGGATGGTAGATATGTAAGCAAAATCTTACTTACAAGCTGGCAGGGAAGCATCCATTTTAGCTCTATTTAACTCATTTTATACGACTTGAAGAGAATCAGTTGAATGATACCCTTGTCAAATAAGGGGAAGGACTCCTTGGGCATTTAGTGGACTTTGTCAGAAGCCTTGCTTTTAGAAAACTACAAAAGAGATTCCAAAATAAAATCAGGACAAATAGAATGGGAAATAAAATGAAACAGTTTCTTTACAACTGAGACTTAAACCACTGGAAATGTCCTTTCGTTCCTATTGATATGAAAGGATGACATGGGTTCTATGGGGAAATGGGATTGTTTTGTTTGAGGCAGAGTACAGCATGAAGATCAAAGATGAGCCTAGCACTCAGTGGGTCTCACCTTGGCTACTGCTGGCTGTGACTTGGGACTTCTGTACACAGAAACAAAAAATCCTGACGCATAACAGTTCATGCCAGAGGCTTGAGTGTCATTAGGGGAGAATCACTGGACTCTAGAGAGAAAGTCTTAATTGCTCAGAAGTTGAATTAGGGGAGATTTTGCTGTGAACAAGCTATCTTCTGTGTCATAAAACCAAAAGAAGACTGTGCCTGGTGTGGGAAGGCTGCTTAATTTCAGATCTGCCTCATATACCACGGTCAATCCTTTCTTCAAACTGATTTGTGTCACCAGGAACATTGAAAGCATTATTATGTGTTGTGCTGCGAATACACCAAGCAGCATTAATTTTATTCAAAGAAGTTATGCAAGAAGTTTATGTAATTTATATAGTAACTTTTTTCATTATTGCTGACTTAGATGTGTACTAGTAATCTTGCTAAAGATTAACATTTTAGTGACACAGTGATAAAGAAGACTTCATAAAATGTGTAGCTTGTGGTGACTGCTTTGGAGTATCACGAAGTCCTCCCAGGGCTGCCTATTCTCAAGATACTTCTTTGGAAAAGTAGGGAAGTTTTATGTTAACCTAGATTAGAAATGGCAAACTACTGTTTGAGGGACAAATCTGTCCTGCTGGCTGTGTTTGTATGGCCTCTGGGCTAATAAAGATTTTTACACTTTATGGTTGAAAAAAATTAAGAATGCTATTTTGTGAAACATGAAAATAATGAAATTCAAATTTTGTAATTTTTGTTTTTTGGTGTGTATATAGTTCTGGGGATTAAACTCAGGGGTACTTTACCACTGAGCTGTATCCCTAGCCCTTTTTATTTTTTTTGAGACAGAGTCTTGCTAAACTGGGGAGGCTGACCTGGAATTTGCAATCCTCCCACCTCAGTCTCCTTAGCAGCTGGATTACAGGTGTGCTATACTATACACTGCAAAATTTATAAAGTTTTATTAGAACACAGCCACCATGGTTCCTTTGGCTTTTGTGTGATACAATTGCAGAGTTGAGTATTTGTGACAAAGATATGGCCAGCAAAACTTGAACTATTTCCATTTTTGCTTTTTTTTCAGGAAAAAAAAGATTAGCTGGCCTACATAAATCCTGAGTGGTGGTTATAAATGTTATGTCAAATGTGCATACTGCAAAATATAGAATTGCATGATGAAAAATTTTGACTTTTAGCTAATATTATAAACTATTATCATAGTTTAAAGGACAATTTAATTTAGAGCAAATCCAGTTTCCATGAGATTTGTCAAGTTGGCACTTTAGCAACAAAAGGTCCTAGGAGTAATTTTGTGAATTCTGTGCCCCCTGGTGGATTGCTTAGGGTTTACTTTTTTTTTTTTTTTTGTACTGAGGATTGAACCCAGAGAAATTTAGCACTGATCTACATTCCTAGTTATTTTTATTTTTTAATTTTGAGGCAGGGGTCTTGCTAAATCGCTGAGGCTGTCCTCGAACTTACATACCCCTGCTTAGCCTCCCGAGTCGTTGGGATTACAGGCTTGTGCCACCGCTCCCGGTTTAAGGTTTACTTGAAAAATTTCAAAATACAAAAATAACAGCATTTTCAAAATACCTAGTAAATTGGCCGCATTATCCCGGGTCAGAGACTAAGGATCATCTGCATCTGGCCTCTAAAGGCATAGGCATGTGTAGCTACTTAAGTGCTCATTTCTATTTACCAAAAATTAGGGTCGGAGGGCGGATCCCTCAAGCCATCTCACCACAAATCCCGGTGACGCACGCCTGTCACTCTTTCCTGGGGCTGGTCTAGTGGGATGGCTGCTTAGAAATCCCACAAATTGGATAATCCAAAGAGGGCGGGGAAAGGAGATACACAGCCAATCAGACTTCGGCCCCATGCCCAGCCAATCGGGTCGGGTCAGTTGGGGCTTAGCCAATCGGGCTTGACGAGGAAGACCTGAGTCAGTGCTTTCGCCTCTAGCTCACAGTTGTGTGTAGCGCTGAGTCGAATTCCCGTGGCTTGGCGGGTCCCGGTCCTATCTTGCATTTTGGCTTGTTCTTGGGGAAACCTTGGAAGTCCAGTCCCAGGAACCATGGGGCGGCAGTGGGGGCCCTCCATGAAGGCGGCCGAGCAGGCGGGCTGCGTGGTGAGCGCCTCCAGGGCCGGACAGCCGGAAGCGGGCTCTTGGAGCTGCAGCGGGGTAATCCTGAGCTGCAACCCGGGCCTGGTGTTGTGCCACGGGGGAATCTTCACCCCCTTCCTGCGGGCTGGTAGCGGGGTCCTGACCGCGGCCGGCACCACCACCCTGCCCGGCGACAGTTGTAGTGACGACCTGCGCCTTCACGTACAATGGGGACCAACGGCCACGAGTCCCGCCGGCCGCGCGGAGCCGGGTCGTCCCGGACTGTGCACGCCGCAATGCTCGGGCCTCGAACCCGGCCTGGCTGCGCGGCCCCGCGGACGACCCCTGCAACCGCCGCGCAGGGCTGAGTTACTGCTACTGCTAAGCTGCCCGGCCTTTCGGGCCCACTTCGTGCGCCTCTTCGGAGGCGAGGCGGCAGAGCAGTGGCGCTTCGCGAGCGCCGCGCCTGACGATGAGGTGTCAGAGGACGAGGAGGAGGATCAGCTGCGAGCGTTGGGCTGGTTCGCGCTGCTGCGGGTGCAGCCCGGCCAGGAGGCGGAGGAGGAGGTCGGGCCCGCGGTGACCGTAGCGCCTCTCGGGATTGTGCCCAAGGGCGCACAGCTGCTGGCTTGCGGCTCCCCGTTCGGGGCTTTTTGCCCAGACATCTTCCTCAACACGCTGAGCCGCGGTGTGCTCAGCAATGTGGCCGGCCCGCTGCTGCTTACAGACGCTCGCTGTCTGCCAGGCACTGAGGGCGGTGGCGTTTTCGCTGCGCGACCCGGAGGATCGCTGGTGGCACTGGTGGCGGCGCCACTCTGCTGGAAGGCCCGCGAGTGGGTAGGCCTCACTCTGCTCTGCGCCGCAGCTCCGCTGCTTCGCGTCGCCCGCGCAGCGCTCGCCCACCTCCAGCCCGACGTCGCTGCCCTGGCAGATCTCCTGCCGCCCGAGGTGGGCGTCCCGCGGGGCCTGTCCCTTCAAGACCCGGGACCCCCGTGGGCAGCCGCAGCCGTGCTGGTGGAGTGCGGCACCGTGTGGGGCTCAGGAGTGGCTGTGGCGTCTCGCCTCGTGGTGACCTGCCGGCACGTGGCCCCTCGGGAGGCGACCAGAGTCCTGGTGCATTCTGTCACCCCCAAGTAAGGGCCTCAGGACTGTCCTTTGCTCCTCACCAGGTTTCAGGTGTGGACCCAGACCTTCCACATGGAGGATTGTGGGGGCCTTTCTGCTGGTCTTATGTTGGTGCTTTGGGGATGTAGTGGGAGTAGATGCCTGTGACTCCCCCTCATTCTTGATAGGCAGGGCCTGACTAGAACTTGGTCATGATGCCAAGATACAAGCAGATTTGGAATTGGGAGCTGTGGGGCCGTTCCCTACATACAGAACTGGACATTTTTGAGCTCCTTTTCACAGTCTGAATTTCTTGTCTCCTAGCCCTGGACCTCACACCTCTCACTAAGCCCTTTGATCCCATTCCCTAACGTTGACATTTCAGGGACCCAGAACATTGCCCTCTAGGGGTGATGAGATAGACCTTCTAATCTTAATTATCTCTTGCCATTTAGCAGTGGCTGCCTCTCTGGGTGAAAGTTACAAATGTATAGTTCTACCTAAGTAAATGAAGGGTTGAGGCCCAGGCAGATGGATAACTTTGTGAACAATTTTTAGATGATCCTGGTGGGCAGCTGGGCTGACTTCAGATAGTCACTAGTTCCTTGTGTAGCCAAAAGTAGCCTTGTCCTCCCTGGGCCAGAGCCTTGGCTTCCAGGCTTGGTTTTTCTGTTTCTGTTGTAGCCCCAGGTGCTTAATCCAGGCCAAAGTTAAGCAGTATAGCACTTTGATGTTAATGCCTGGCCTTACCTTGCAAGCCTTTTTAAATATCTTTTGAATTCCCAAGGTTAGCCCAGTGTGGCTAACCCAGCCCAGCTTTGCCACAGAGGGCCCCATGGGTGGCTGACCAGACAGCCATGATTTTAGACAACCATGATTTTACAGGGAAAGCTGATGGTGAGGTTTTCCTGGTGATGACCCCCAACTCCTCACCCCTCTATTCTTGTTCCTAAGAAAACCACGGGGTTTGTAGGAAAATACCCCTTCAGTACGTAGCAGGATGTCCCTGTGCCGTGTTGGGCAAGTCACTAAATGTGTGTAAGCTTCACCCTGCCCCCTCTAAGTGAGCTTACATGTAAATTCTTGGGCCAGAGACTGGCACTCAGTGTGCTCTGGAAGCACTAGCATGTATATAAACAAGCACTAAGCGGGCTAGAAGCCCATCATGCCATCTATCATGCCACCCAATAATATATGAACCCATAAGGAGGCAATGAAGAACTGTTCCCATTTGTTTGCCCAACTCCTACTACTTGTCATGTGACCCTGGGAATGTCACTCAACCTCTGGGCTTCAGCTATACCATATAAAATAGACAATGTCAAGCCCCAGTACCAAAAATGAAAAATAAGAATGGAGATTGTATCAGTGCCTAATTCACAGGGTCACAGAGGACTAAGTGAAATGATGTCCACAAGACATCAGCACCAGGCCTGGCATGTGGTGCTCAGCAGGTATCAGGTGTTCATTATCATGGCAAGGAACAGGAAACTTTGCATACAAGTGTTCTATTGTTTGTAAAGCATGTTTGGTTAAGTGACATACCCAGAGCTGCCTGGCTGGTTAAGTTCAGGACTGACCCAGATCTTCTGACTCCCAAGTCCATGAATTTTGCTGTCACTCTCATCTTGCTTTCTCCCCAGTGCAAAACTAGCCTGTCACTTGTTTCCCTTGCTTCCAGGAGTGTGGCCATCTGGGGACATGTGGTGTTTGCCACCCAGGAGACATCTCCCTATGACATAGCAGTGTTGAACCTGGAGGAGGACCTAGAAGGTGTCCCTATGCCTGTGCCAACTGAGCACTTCCACGAAGGTAAAGGACAAAGGGTACCTGAAGGCAGGCCCTCTGGTCTGGGCTGGACCTCAGGTAGGAGAGTCAGGGTTGACTAGCCATGCCACACCAGGTGGCAGCTCCCTTCCCCTGCCTGCAGAGGTAATGAGTCAGGGTGGCACTGTGAGGTTCTTGTTGGAGGCTGTTCCAGAATGCCCCAGGTGCTGGGGGCAGCTGGTGTACCCTGTGAAGGGTAAGGCGTGGCCCTACCCCCAGGCTCTGCAGCAGTGTAGTGTTGGGGGGCTGGGTTTGGGGGGCTCCTAATGCATTCAGGCTGGTCAGAGGAGGGCTCCCATGGCATGATTAGGTAAATGGCTCCGAGATGCTGCCACATGGTGGGAGATGTCCCATTTCATGGAGACCGTGTGATATAGTGATGAAGAGGACAGATGCTCTGGATCATCTTCTCCTCTGCCACTGCTGTCCTTGGACAGACTGCTAAACTGTCCTCTGCCTGGGTCACCACATCTGCAGAATGGGATCCATGCACCTTATCTTGGGTGTGGTGAAGACTGTTTGAGATGTGCCTATAAAGCATCTAACCCTAGGCTCTGCCCTGTACCTTCAAAACACTTGGGGAGGAAGGTGGTGGCTACTTTATAGCCCTCATCACTATTTCTTTTCCCAGGAGACTTTTTAATCCCAGGAGATGATGAATATTAATTCCACAGACATTTATTGAGCACCTAGATACATGAAAAGAACCGCAAAGCCGGTTCCGTGGTGCACGTCTGTAATCCCAGAGGCTTGGGAGGCTGAGACAGAAGATTCTGAGTTCAAAGCCAGCCTCAGGAACTGCCAGGCACTAAGCAACTCAGTGAGACCCTGTCTCTAAATAAAATACAAAATAGGACTGGGGATGTGGCTCAGTGGTCGAGTGCCCCTGAGTTCAATCCCTGGTCCAAAGGAAAAAAAAAGAACCCCAAATGTGACTGGCTGGTCTTCCTGCAGTGAGGACCTGGGAAAGAAGGCTCCTTGGCATGGGAGTATCTAAGCAGAAACTCAAGGGGCAGAGACAGTCGGGACCTTTGGGGAGGGTGGGGATGTGTTGGGAGTGAGTCCTCCCCTGCTTCATCCCTCCTTCCCTCCCTTGCAGGAGATGCTGTCAGTGTGGTGGGCTTCGGTGTCTTTGGCCAAACCTGTGGACCCTCGATGACCTCAGGCATCCTGTCAGCTGTGGTGCAGGTGGACGACACACCAGTGATGCTGCAGACCACGTGTGCTGTGCACGGTGGCTCTAGTGGGGGACCCCTGTTTTCCACCCATTCAGGGGACCTCCTGGGTAACCAGCTCCTTGGCCCCCTCTCACCCTTCCCCTTGCCAGAGCCTCAGTCCTGCCCTGTGAATGTTCTGTGTCCAGCCCTGGGAGGACCCTCTGCCTGGGAAGATGGTGGGCGTTATGCCCACAGTTAGTTCAACCGAGTTTTCAGGCTATTCTGCCTTTGAAGGTGGAGAGGGAGGTAGGCTGAGCTGGAAGGGAAGAGATCTGGACCTTGATCCGTTCTCTGCCACTACTCTGCTGTGTGACCTTAGGTAAGTCAGTCTCAAGCCTATGGTTCCTAGGCAGGTAAAGTGAATAAATGAGTGACTAGAGGAAATGGAGGGGTGAGGTCAGGGGTCAATTAGGATTAACTCTGCTCAGCTGCAGCAGATTGTGGCCTGATAGTATTTAACAAGAAGCTGGGAATTTTTTTTTTTTTTTTTTTAGTACCAGGGATCGAACCCAGGGACACTTAACCATGGAGCCACTTCTCCAGCCCTTTTTAGTTTTAATTTTATTTTTGAGACAGAGTGTTGCTAAGTTGCTTAGGGCCTCACTAATTTGCTGAGGCTGGCTTTCAACTTGCAATCCTCCTGTCTCAGCCTCCCAAGCTGCTGGGATTACAGGTATAAGCCACCATGCCCTTCTGAACTTTTTTAAAAATTTGGATTGTTTAATCTTCTGTTTTTAAAATTTTGGTAATATCAGGTTGTTGTTTTTTAAAATCCATTTAGCTATTTAAAAAGAGGGAGAGAGAAGCACTGGAAGTCAGAAACTGCTAGGATTCTGTGTATAGCACTACTTGTTTATTACTAGCCTTTATTAGTTCTACTTTTTTTTTTTTTTCTTTTTTGGTACCTGGAATTGGCCCCAGGTGCACTTGTCACTGAGCCACACCCTCAGCCCTTTTTATTTTTTTTAATTTAGAGACAGGGTCTCACTAAGTTGGTTAGGTCCTTGCTAAATTGCTGAGGCTGGCTTTGAACTTGTGGTACCCGTGTCTCAGCCTCCTGAGCTGCTGGGATTACAGGTGTGCCCCACAGCGCCCAGCACTGCTTTTCATTATTTCTAACTTTTTTCTCTTATAGTGAGTAACCTTACTTTTTCTATCTACAGTATTTTTACTTGTTTGTTCAACTCTCGTGTATAAACAGCTTTAGAATTCCTAAAAACCTCACAAGGGTGAGCACCAGTTTCAGCTAGTACAGTGTTGTGTGTTCATGTGCAATTGTTTTTGTCTTTGACCTTACAGTGTCAGTCAGAACAGTGCTTTCCAAAGGTACTTAGCTCAGTTTCTCTCCTTCATTGTGGTTATTTATTTGTAATAAGAGTCACAACTTTTCTCCATGTTTCCTCACATCCTGGTTGCTTTTTTAAGCCATATATACAAATAGGTGAATGAAGAAATAAAATTCAGATTTGTGTGCATAAGTTAGTCCCCCCCACTCCCCTTGCACAGTCTGTATCTCCTACTCTGTCCACCAAGAGGGACAGGGATACTTTCACTCCATTTGCGCTTTTGGAACCCAGACCTTGGTTTCTAAATACTATTCCTTAACAAAAGGAACCAAGAACTGGATGATCCCAGGGCGGGAGCAGGGAAAAACCAAGATAGGAGTGTCTTATCCCAAAAAAGGAAGTCCTAATAAGAAGAATGATGGGGCATGTCAAGTGCTGACAGGACAGGACCAACCCTGGAGCTCCCATTGAACAACTCAAACAGCCAACAAATATCTGTAGTGTCACATTATAACCCAAAGAAAAGACTGAACATCTGTGAGTCCACATTGACACAAAGAGAACCACAGAAGTTAGAAATGGAGACAAGCAGCAGCTCTTCCCTACAGAATTCTAATTAATTAATGTAGAGAAGAAATGAGGAAAACAGGGATTCACAAGACACCACAGCAGCAGTTGCAGACAAGAGCTAAATGGACAGATGTCGAAAGTAGTGGGCAGAGTATTTGCATAGCCTCAGAATAGCTCCTCAAATATTTAGAATTTATAAAGGTGGAATCCTCTCTTCAGTGGAGAGGCCTGGCAGATACTAGCTTAGCCAGTGGTCAAGGTCAACACCAAAAGTACCACTATACAGACTGGGGAAGTAGCTCAATGGTAGAGCGCTGCCTTGTGTGGGTTCATGGTCATACAAAGGACAAACAGTACTATAATAGACATCAGCCACCTCCTAATAACACAGACAGGTCACTTCTTTGGGATTCTTCCCAATAATGTAAATCCCATTGACCCTGGGATAAATTTAGGCCCATTGTACAAAATAACTGTCTTATACTCTTCAAAGTGTCAAGGCCATGAAAGAAGGAAAAGCTGAGGAATCAGCCCAAATTGTCAGAGATTTTGGAAGATGTGACAACTAAAGCAATGTGAGATCCTGGGTTGGATCCTGGAACAGAAGGAGGACCATTAGTAGAAAATGAGTGAAATCCAAAGGAGTTCTTCATTTTAGTATAGAAGCAAAGTTAATTTTTTTTCTTTTTTTTTTTGTATCTGGGATTAAACCCAGAGGGACTTAACCACTGCGCCATATCCCCAGTTTTTTTTTTTTTTTTTCTTTTTTGAGACAAGGCCTCACTATATTGCCGAGGTTGAATTTGAATTTGTAATCCTCCTGCCTCAACCTCCTGAGTTGCTGGGATTATGGGCATGCACCACTGTGCCCCTCTAGCAAAGTTAATCTCCTAATTTCCATAAACATTTTATGATAAAGTAAGTTATCACATAGGGGAAAGCTGGGTAAGAGGCATACAGGAACTGTTTGGACAAGGCTTCTCTGTGTGAAATTGTCTGTTAAAAAAAAATACAGGGCTAGGGTTGTGGCTCTGCGGTAGCGCGCTCGACTGGCACATGTGGGGGGCTGGGTTCGATCCTCAGCACCACATAAAAATAAAAAATAAAGGTTAAAAAAAAAATACACAGCAGGCCAACCAAAATCTGTCTGTGGGTCTGACTTGTCTATTCATCATTCAGCAAGTGTTTGTTGAGGGCCTGCTCTGCCAGGAACTCTTCTCGGCCCTGAGGAGACTTCATGAATGAAGCACTCAAGAGCCACCTTCATGGCCACTGGGAGAGAGGGAGGACCGGATAAGTGAAATACACAGTGTGTTAGAGCAGGGTTGTGGTTAGCGGTGGGGTGTGAGGTACAGCTGCCTTATTACAGGAAACTCGGTGGCATCTGTTACGATGGAAGTTTTGAGCTCCCCCAGGACCTGGAGGTTCCAGAATAGAGATGATCCTCCTCCCACGTCTGGTTGGGCTACCCCTGGCTCATATCCTCTTTGTTTTCTGACTCAACAGGCATTGTCGCCAGCAACACCCGGGACAATAACACAGGGGCCACCTACCCCCACCTGAACTTCAGCATTCCCATCACGGTGCTTCAGCCAGCCCTGCAGCGGTACATTCAGACTGGCGAGCTGGGGGGCTTCCATGACCTGAACCGTGCTGCTGAGTCAGTCAGCGTGGTGTGGAGGCTGCAGCGGCCCCTGCCCGAGACCCCTAGGAGCAAGCTCTGAGGCTGTGTCATCCCCTCTCCCCGCAGAAGAAGAGTGACTGTTTTATGCCATAGAAGTGATGTTGAGGTTGTGGCCACCTTAGGATCCAAGGCCCACCCAGCTCCAGGACTCCAGTCCCATGGGCCTCAGAGTTGGCAGCCTGTTTTGGGGGGCTTTCTTGACCCCCCTACTTCTCCAGCACTAGACTCAATCATGTTTTTTCCCTCCTGGGGATTCGAGCCAGCTACACAGAACTCCGGTCCTGGTAGTCGCGTGCTGCTCGGAAGTCCTGCTGACTCCTGGTCTCCCCATGTCGGGGCTGGCAAAGGACTCTGGGCTTGCTCAAAAGACCTTAGCACACAGGGCCTACTCTGAAGGCCAGAGACAAAGGGTTGGGGTACAGTGTGTCCCTGCTCTGCCACACCTATGGGCAGTCAGGTCCCTGGCCAGGACACCTGGGTCTTCACTCATGCAGTGCCTTCATTTTCCAGCCCACATCCTGGGTCTCAGGGATCTTGGGGGTTGAATATGTGGCTGGGACTTGGGAATAAACACAATCTACTACTTCTCTATAGCCGACTCTTTTTCCTAAGAGTTCAATCAGAAGTAGACAAGCACCCGGTAAAGAATGCCCCCTCTCTATGCTGTTTTCTTGGCAGGGTTTCATCTCACAGGAGTCTCCTGCCAGACTGTCTCTGGTTACTAGTCATGTCCCAGTCAGTGCTGTCTGGGGCTTGTGGGTCCTAGAGGGTAGTGGTCTTGGCCTGGCAGCAGCTATTTTTTTTTTTTTAAGAAAGAATTTTTTAATATTTATTTTTTAGTTTTTGGTGGACACAACATCTTTATTTTTATGTGGTGCTGAGGATCGAATCCAGCGCCCCGCGCATGCCAGGCGAGCACATTACCACTTGAGCCACATCCCCAGCCCCTGGCAGCAGCTATTTAGAAAATTCCTGGGTTATGCAGAGGTCTGGGCTGGGCTCCAGGCTGGGTAGGAGTTCCAAGGAAGCCACAGCAACTTGCAGGAGCTAAGACCAACTGTGAGTTGACGCTGTGCACTGTGTGCCCAGGGCTCTCAAGAAATAATTTTTGTTGGGAGGGTGAGGCAGGAGGACTGCAAGTTCAAAGCTAGCTTAAGCAACTTAGTGAGGCCCTAAGCAACTTAAGGAGACCCTGTCTCAACAGGACGAGAGATGTAGCATAGTGGTAAAGTGCCTCTGGGTTCAATATACAGTAAACCCCTGCACCTCTGCAAAAAATGATTTTCATTTGCAGGTTGAGTGCCATTTTGGAGATGGCTAGGGGGCTGATCTAGGCAGGAAGAGTGCCTTGGGAGTATCTTGCTTCTAATATTTAGTGGACTCTGGGCAACTGCAGAAGACTACCGTCATGGTGGTTCTTGCCTTTACAGAGTGGGAACGAGCCCAGGGGGTGAGGTTAGCATGAGAAGTCCTACAGTAGGTCAGGGGAAGCAGGAAGCTGGGTCTGAGGTCTGGCCTTCCTGGGGGTGGGAGGGAGTATCTATTCCAGAGCATATGGGGCCAAGGCACTCAGTCTGTTCCTGGGAGACTGGTGTGTTGGCCCAGAGTGCAATGCGCAGAGCAGCTGGCCGTGCGAGAATATGTCCGGGGACCAGAGAGGGGCTTCATCAAGGTGACTCAGGTGCTGTTCTGTGAAACGAGAGTTCAGAGTGTACCAAGTGGACTAGAAATGGGGACAGTATTCTAGCCAAGAACAGCGGGAAGTGGGAGAAGGAAGTGTGCAACCACGCCCTTGTTCTGGGAGTGCTCCCAAATTGGAAAGGAGAAAGGCTGAGGCCCCAGGACCAGTTATGATGGCCTTGGTGAGAGAGAAGTTGACAGGCAGGACGGTGGGCATGGGAGGATTGAGTTCCACAAGAGGCTGAAATGGCCAGATGGAGGGCTGAGTCCCAGAGGGAGGAAGGTCCAGTGGTGCCTGGATTTCTGGCTGGGACAACAATGAGGTGATGACAAGTTCAGGGCTCTGAGACCTCAAGTAGAGGTCTGAGAATGCAGGGTGCTGAGGAGCAGATGAGTTAGATAGTGAGGAGGAAGTGCCCTCCATCTCAGGGCTTAAGAGTTTATTGTTCACGTCAAGATCAAAGTAGTGTCTGACCAAGAAGGGAAGCTTGGCTCCTGTGCAGTAAGATGGAGGGGCTCTGCTTCCTTCCCTCCTGTGGCTCTGATGTTGGGTCTTGGGGTCCTAGAGTTCTCCATCAGGTCCTCTACCTGCCTGTTGGTTGGGGGAAGAGAAGAGAAAGGATCCCTGCTTCATGAAATACACCCAACTGCAAACCCATGACAGTCAACTCCAAGCCATCTCTGAATATTTATTGTTAAAAGTTGATTTTTTTATGTTGATAAAAATATGTATCCTGTCATTCTTTCAAAACTGCCAACTGTGTCAATGGGAAGAAAGAATATTTTAATCATATAGACATTCTGTGTTGCAATGTATCTCTGCCAACAGTCATTGATCTGTAAGAATAAAGAGATTTTACTGGGAAAATAAAAAGGGGATGGGGATGTAGCTCAGTGGTTAAATGATTCCAGGTTCAATTCCCAGTACCCCCCAAACATATGTATATATAATATATATGTAACATTTATATACATATATATATATACATACATATATACACACATATTTTTTGAAATAATTTTAAGCACACAGAAAATTCACAAGAATTCCTAAATATCCTTCCCCCAGAGACCCCACTCGATTTCAAACGTGCCCCAGTGGTGTTCTTTGTAACAAAAAGATCTAACTTGGGGTCACGGATTGCACCCACATGCCACTTTTCTGTTCTCTCTTGAATCGGAACAGCTCCTCAGGCTCTACTTGAACTTCATGCCCTTGACTTTCTGAAGACAACAGGACTGTCATTTCATGGACTGTCTCCTCACTTAGGTTTGTCCAAGCATCTTTGGCAGGGTAGTCACAGAAGTGACGTCTTCTCATTGCGTGTCCTCTGGAGTAGCACACAATGTTTATTTATCCGATTACAGATGATACTAATGTTGACTACAACTTTCTCCTTTGTAAAGTTCTCATTTCTCCTGGGTAATATAATATTAATAATAATATAATATTAATAATAATAATAATAATAATAATAATTTGAGCCAGACACAGAGGTGCAGGCCGGTTATCCCAGCAACTCGGGAGGCTGAAGCAGGAGGATCACAAGCTCAAGGCCAGTCTGGGTGACTTAATGAGACTCTGTCTCAAAATAATATGAAAAGAGCAGGTGATGAGCTCAGGGGTAGAGCACTTGCCTAGCATGCATGAAGTCCTGTGTTCAATTCCTGGTACCTACCCCAAAATTTGTGCAGAGGTACTTTGGGACTATGTAAATCTACTGTTCCTTATTCCACCTTTACCTGTTAGGTGTTGTACCTATTCTGTTTGCTGGTTGAGTAACTGAACTGGTTGCCAAGTGGTAACTTTGTATTGTCATTCCTCCTACACACAGGAGGTGGCATTCTGTTGTCAGAGTTTTCCCTTCTCTCTGTATCTGTGTGGACTTATGGATTCATATTTTATTGGGTGGGTTAAAATGTCATTTATTTTGGTGTCCATATTGCTCTGGATCTGGCTAGCGGGCCTGCCTTCAAGTGGCATCTCCCCATCATTATTCCAGAACGTCCTTCATGACAAAATGGTCTAGGCCTCTTTGTCCTTTTCTTAGAATCAGCCATTTCTCCAGGATTCTTCTAGTGGAAAATGGCATTTAGAAACATTGCTGCTCCTGGGCCCTCTTGACATCTGTTTATCTCTATTGCTTTCTCTCTGTGGTACGCCATGAGCTCACACAAATAGCTTCAGTTCTCACTTGTTCTCACTATGTTGACTTGTTTGCTCCACTACCAGCACATGGCCATCTCCTTACCTGACCTCTCCGTGCTGTCCCAGGCTCCCTGTTTTAATTCTGTCCTTGCAGGGGCCACCCTAGCTGCTCCACCCAAGCCTGCCCAGTGATTTTTCTTTCTTTCTGGCACTGGGGATGAACCCAGGGGCACTCTACCACTGAGCTGCAGCCCTGGCCCTTTTTATTTTTGCTAAGTTGCCCAGGTTGGCCTTAAACTTTCTGCCTCAGCCTCTGAAGTCACTGAGATCTCAGGCCTGGGCCGCCATGCCTGATGCTTGCCCAGTGACATTTTTACTTCAATAGGAAGAGGGCAGGAAGCCTCTCAAATTTCCCACACAAATGCCCAGTGGAACAAAGAGCTAATTGGGCCCACACCTTGCTGCATCTGGGGCTGTGCCTTCTGATGGAACTGTGGCAGGGTGGGTCCATTTAGGATAGGCCTGACTGGACTACAGATGAAGCTGGGGAGTGGAGGTGATACTGAAGGAGTAGGTGCCACAAAGGGCCAGGGTCAACAGTGGTTAAGAGACAGGGGCAAAGTGGGAGCCTCCAATGGGCTGAGAAGTGACAAGCAGAGTCATAGGAAGAAGCCTAGAGAGGCCTAAGACCCAGGCCACAGAGACAGACATAGATGTTAGCAAAGTCCATTTTCTTTTCTCCTCGGGAGTATACTAGCCTGCATTTCATGGCCACCCTCACAGATAGGCATGTCTCTGAATTCCAACTCCTGGATCTAGGGAGCAGGTAGTGAAGCATTCTAGTCTGGCCTACAAGAAACTTCTGCCTGGACTTCTCTAAGCAATGACCCCCCTCCTCTTGGTGGGAATGAAGGAAACACCTGAAAGAGACTTGGAAGCTACATATTGCAGTGAATAGAACCTTTTTTAGTCTGGTCCCTGGATGACTGTATAGGAGGCAGCCTCATTCACCAGTCTACTGGCCAAGAACTGATGCTCCAGCAGGAAATGCACTCCTGTACCATTTTGGGGTCTATTTGTCATAGCAGCAGAATCTACTCTAATACAGTCTTTTCCCAGCTGGGAGCATTATACCCAACTAAATGTTGGGGGGAGCAGAAATGGGGCCTCTCTATCCTTTGAGTCTTACCAATTCGGTTGGAACTTCAGACAGAAAAGGAGAATGTTTACCAAGCTCTTCAGAATTGATGGTTGCCTCTTTCCTAAGTAGGGTTACTGCTTCTTCCCAGGCTCCTGAGTTGATCCTGGTCCTGTGACCTGGGGAAGAACAATACAGCCCCTTGTCTGTCAGAAAGGTCCTCAGGCCCAGGCTTCCTGGGGGTTAGATAAACACCTCTTCCTCCTTTTAGATTCTGTTGATGTCAGATAATTTGCCTGCTGTCCCCACCAGTCATCAAAGTTCTGTGGACTGGAATTGCCAGTGTTTTGGTATCCAAACCACCAAGCCTTCCTAAAACCCCTAGCACCAAGAAATTCAAAGACACAGGTCCTTGGTTAGGCCCAACCCCTGATTTTCAATTCCAAAGCTTTGGGCATTACTTGATGGGCAGAGAGGTGTGTCATGAACTGCCTCGGAAAGGGCACAAAAGGGATTGCATGAGACCCTGTCCCCTCTCCTGGAGAGGGTGTCTTTTGCATGCCAATAAGATGTTGGGTGGCAAAGAGGACAACTTGTTGATTTTCATGGTTTGAGCAGATCCTTAGGGACGGGCCATACCAGCTCCGACGTGCCATGCCCAAGTGCGACTTCTTCCCCCTTCCACCTCCCTCTGCTCTCTTCTGTCTTTACCTTCCTGCTGTGCTTTTGAGTGCTTCCTGTGTAACCTAGCCAGACCCAGGGAAGGCCTGAGAGTCTCTATTCTCTGTGTCACATGTTATTGGGCTGTACTCAGGAAATTTCCCATGCTCGCCTTATGCCACAATTGAGACTGTTTTGCCTGCTCAGTGACCTCCAGCTCTCTTAGGGTGCTACCCTGCCAGAGGATTTCCTGGCTTTCGGGTCACAGTTGCCACCTATATTGTTCAAATCTCAGCTGCTCTGCTTTACTAGCTGAGTGACTTTGCCTATGTTTCTTAGCCTGTGGGGGCCTCTATTTCCTTATGTGTAAAATAGAAATTAATAAGACATGTCTTGCAAGAACCATGTGAAAGATGAACTTGAAAAGGAATTCAAAGTACTTCATTTGTGTCAATAAATATTAGCTATTATTTTTCTAAGAGTGCGGGATAGACTGTTTCAATAGAAATGAGTCATTCTGGTTGTCAGGGGCTGAGGCCAGGGAGGATGGGGGTGCCTGCTAATGGATATGGGATTTCTTTGGGGATGATGGAAATGCTCTGGGATTAAATAGTGATGATGGTTGTGCAACCTTACCACCATGATTATGTATGCTGTTTTTCGTTGTGTTTTGTTTTTTAGTACGTGGGATTGAATACATGCACCCCCAGCCCTTTTTATATTTTATTTAGAGACAGGGTCTCACTGAGTTGTGTAGGGCCTCTCTAAGTTGCTGAGGCTAACTTTGAGCTCTCAATCCTCTTGCCTCAGCCTCCAGAGCCATTGGGATTATAGGCATGAGCCACTGCACCCAGCTCATGACTGTATATTGAAAGGGTAAATTTCATGACATGTAAATCAAAATTAAATTAAAATATTAGTTTAAAAAATCATTCATTTAGCAAACATTAGTGATTGCCCAGGGAACCAGATGCTGGGGTCAGTGCCAGACACTGGTAACACACAGTCAGCCAAGTGAGGTCTCTTCCCTAAAAAGCTGGCCTGAGATGTCCTTGTTGTCTTAGTGTCACAGTTAAAAACCTGCACTTTGACCACAGTTTGTAACACTATTTTCCTCAGAGTTTAAGAAAAGAAAAAGGAGATGAAAAATCTTTGGACTGGGTATGGTGGTGCAGCCTGTCCTCCCAGCGACTTGGGAGGCTGAAGCAGGAGGATTGCAAGTTTAAGACCAGCCTCAGCAATTTGGGAGACCCTGTCTGAAAATAAAAAAGGCCGGGGATGCTGGGGATGTGGCTCAGTGGCAAAGCACCCCTGAGTTCAATCCCCAGTACCAAACAAACAAACAAAAAACTTTTTGAAAATTAGCAAAGCCCAGGACAAAGGCAAGATTCACTGTACCCAGTGGACCCCCATGTCCAGCCAGTGGCTTCCTGATAACTCCCCAATGGACCACTGGACAGCGTTAGAACAGGCAGGGCCTACGGCTCTCCACACTCATACTTTGCTGTTGGTTTCTGTGTAGCTCCAGGGGCTTAGAGAAGAAGGCAGGTATAACCAGTAAAGGAAGAGAGGCAGGATTCCAGAGAACTGGAGGATGCAGGCTGGGTCTGTGAGAACCCGTTGCTGGTGGGATGACCAACCTCCTTCTCAAACAGAGATGATTCCAGGCACCGGCATCTCCTAGAGGGAATGAAACACTTCACTCCCTATATCAGGAGTACAGGATATGAAGGTCTTGGACCACTGTTTGTAGTAAAGATACAGGAATGGTTACCTCTGTGTGACTGTCAGTGAAAACTGGGAAGGTGAGGGTAGTATTCAAAAGACTGTTAGAGCAGGCACAGTGTTGCACACCTGTTATCCCAGAAATTCGCAAGGCTGAAGCAGACAGATCATATGTTTAAGGCTAGTCTCGATAATTTAGAAAGAACCTGTCTCAAAATAAAATTTTAAAAAGGGCTGGGGATGTAGCTCAGTGGTAAAGCATCTGTGGGTTCAATCTCCAGTGCCAGAGAGAGAGAGAGAGAGAGAGAGAGAGGCAGAAAGACTGTGTGTGTGTGTGTGTGTGTGTGAGAGAGTGTTGGGCTATCATTGAGCATTGAGGAGGTTGCCAAAGAATTGTGTGGCCTTGAGGATGTGGAGGAAAAGGTACACTCTTACATTGCTGGTGGGACTGTAAATTGGTACAACCACTCTGGAAAGCAGTATGGAGTTTCCTCAGAAAATTTGGAATGGAACCACCATTTGACCCAGCTATCCCATTCCTTGATATATACACAAAGGACTTAAAATCTGTATACTACAGTGACCCAGCCACATCAATGTTTATAGCAGCTTAATTCACATTAGCTAAGCTATGGAACCAACCTAGATGCCCTTCAACAGATGAATGGATAAAGAAATTGTAGTATATATACACATTGGAATATTACTCAGCCATACCGAAGAATGAAATTATGACATTTGCCAATCAATGGGTGGATCTGCAGGTTATCATGGTAAGTGAAATAAGCCACTCCCCCAAAAACAAGGCAGATTGTTCTCTCTGATATGCGGATGCTAACACACAATAAAGCGGGGAGGGGAGAATAGAAGTTTATTGGATTAGACAAAGGGGAATCAGAGGAAGGGAAGGGGAATGGGAATAAGAAAGACAGTAGAATGAATTAGACATAATTTTCTTATGTTCATATATGGATACACAACCAGTGAAACTTCACATCATGTACAACCACAAGAATGGGAGCCAAATTAGAATAAGTTATACTCCATGTATGTTTAATATGTCGAACACACTCTACTTCTCATGTATATCCAAAACCAACAATTAAAACTCTACTGTCACATATATCCAAAAAAAGTGAAAAAAAAATTGTGTGGCCTTAGACGAGCTCATCTGACATATAAAACATGTATAATACTGTAATCAGTTGCCCTGTGCCTGGTATCACCCTAAAACACTTCACATTAGTGATCGTGTCACCAGACCGGGGTCTGAAGTGGTCCCTCTTGGGGGCAATGGGACCTCAACTTGGCCCAAGCAGGTTCTTTTTAAAATTTTTTTAAAAATATTTTTTTTTAGTTGTAGATGGTCACACTATTTTTATTTCTTTATTTTTATGTGGTGCTGAGGATCGAACCCAGCACCTCACACTTGAAAGGCAAGTGCTCTACCACTGAGCCACAACCCCAGCCCCCCAAGCAGGTTCTTGACTCACATGGCTGAAAAGAATTTCAGGATGCATCAAAAGCAAGGCACAAGCAAAGATTTGTTAAAGGACAACAAAGTATACACACCCCACAGGCAGGGTGCAGAGGACCCTGGCCTCTCGGAGAAGAGTGAAGCACATAGGATTGAATTCTCACTATAAATGGGATTTTTCTTGGAAGAAAAGTGCTGGATTCCAGGCAAGTTGTTGTGAAAATCAAATCCCATGTCAATCATTTGATATTTGGGATTTGGAAAGTCTTTTGGGGGTTAAGCAGTCCTAAGTCCTAAGTGGGCACATTGCATAGGTCTTTGAGTCTGGTGACATTTACGTTGATTATGTTCATGTTCTGATACAAGCCGCCATGGGAAGTTTTGTTCACTTAACCAAAGAAATAAGCATGACTAGTTACCCTGATAAGTTGGGGTCTCCATCTAATAAGGGTCTGTCTCTTTCTCTGAGATCCCCCACTTCCCTACTCTTTGCCCAGAACTAACTCCCCATTTTACAAGAGAGATCTCTGCACCATTTTTTGCTTCCAGTCGTTGTTCTCCCCATTTTTATTGGTGCCTTATAGCTGTACATAATGATGGGATTGGTTATTATATATATATGCACACCATGTAACAAGAGAATTTGGCCAATACCATTCTCCAGCATGTCCCCCTCCCTCCCTGCCTCCCACCTCTTGGTCCCTTTCCTCTGCTGATGTCCCTTTGATTTTCATGAGATCTGCCCCCACCTTTCCTTTCCTTTTTTTCCTCTCTAGCTCCAGCATAGGAGAGAAAGCATATGACCCTTGGACCTTCTGTTTGACTTATTTTCCCTTAACATGATGGTCTCTAGTTCCACCCATTTTCCTGTAAATTACATACTTTCATTTTTATTTATGGCTGAATAAAACTCTCTCTCTCTCTCTCTCTCTCTCTCTCTATATATATATATATATATATATATATATATATATACATACATATATATCACATTTTCTATTTTTATTTTTTTTAAATATTTTTTTAGAGAGAGAGAGAGAGAGACAATTTTAATATTTATTTTCCAGTTTTTGGCGGACACAACATCTTTGTTTGTATGTGGTGCTGAGGATCGAACCCGGGCCGCGCGCATGCCAGGCGAGGGCGCTACCGCTTGAGCCACATTCCCAGCCCTTCTATTTTTAAATATTCTTTTTCTAGTTGTAGATGGACACAATACATTTATGTATGTATGTATGTAGCTGAGGATCGAACCCAGTGCCTCACATGTGTGAGGCAAGCACTCTGCCTCTGAGCCCCAGCCCCAGCCCTCTATCACATTTTCTTAATCCATTCATCTGTTGATGGACATCTGTTTGCCTGCAGTCTTGACTGCAAATGGTGGTACAAGAAATTGTTTTGGGGGGTGATGTTTAGCATTAGCCTTTCCCTAGGTTATCGCTTCCATGAAAGCAGAAACCTTGTGTGTTTTGCTTTTCATTTTATCTCCCCAGTCCCTAGCACAGTGCCCGGCATACAGTAGGTGCTCAAACGAAATTACTATACATATTCGTGGAGAAAGGAGGTGGATGTTGTGCCCAGGGTTGTAAAGCCTGCCAGCGGGAGAAGCTTTGGGGCTGTTACCCAGCAACTGAGCAGCGTGGAGCGGCCCGGGCAGGGCTGGAGCTGGGGGCGCCGGCAGGCAGCCTTAGGGACCGTGTTTCAAACTTTGAGAGTTCACCCGCGGTCAAGGTCAGTCCCACGCGCCGCAGGGGACGAAGCCCAGGGCACTGAGGCGGGAGTGGGGAAAGCTATTCCGGGCCGCCGAGGCGTGGCCGCTGGACCGGAGGGCGGCGCTGGGTCCGCCCTGTCCGCACGGTCGCGGTCGCGGGGCGGGGCGGGGCGGGCGCCGGAAGACGCCTGAGGATCCGATCCGATCGCAGCGGAGAGGAGCCGGGTCGGCGGCGGCTGGTGAGTTCGCGCTGGCGTGACTGAAGAATGGGGCTAGAATTGCGCCCAGGGTCGCGCAGCCAGTGCTCGGAAAGGTCCCCAGCGGCCCGGGCGAATCGGGGACCCCAACAGGGGCGCGGAGCGGGGGCCTGGCCGACGGCGGACGAGGTCGGGAGGTCGCGGGGTGCAGCGGGCGGTTGCCTAGGATACGCGGCGCAGGCCTGAGCATCCCACACCCGCGAGACAGCGCAGGGGGCTCTCCGCCCTGTCCTCTCCCTGAACCCTTGCCAAGAAAGGTGGGCGCCAGCCGGAGACAGCGGGGAAGCTGAGGTTCCGCGGGTGTGACACGGGTCCTGGGAGGTCCTGGAGTACTGAGGGCAGAGGGAAACCTTAATCTTCAAAAGGAAAGTGACAGGAGACAGCCGAGTGCCCATCGACTTGGGGTGCATCAGGAGGCCGAGGTTCTGCGGGGTGAAGACCAGCAGAGGCTGAACTAACTCTCAAGCAGTTCCAAGTCAACTTGGAACTGCTCTAGTGGGCAGTGTTGGACGCGTCCCTCCCAATGTCACCCACACCGAATACTCCCTTCCCTCCTTCCCCAGTAAGGGTCTCTGAGCTGGGCCTTAGGCGCATGCTTGTGATCCCAGTGACGAGCTGCTCCCGAGGCTGATAGGAGGATCGCAAGTTCGAAGCCAGCTTCAGCAATTTAACAAGACCCTGTTTCAAGCTAAAGAATAAAAAGGGCTGAGGATGTAGCTCATTAGTAAAGCGCCCTCAATCCTCAGTGCCAAAGAGGGGGGTTCTTTTTGACCCTGGGATTTAAGGAGAAGCTGGGGAGAATGAGGTGGTTTGGGAGGGTGAGTTTTGGAAGGGGCTTTGCCCCTGTACTTCAGGGTAGTATCAGGTTTTAGCTTCTGCACAGATGCCTGCTGCTGGGGCTCCCCAAGCCCTCAGAGGACATCTGCCTCACCTCAGTTCCTAGAGAGAGCTCTTCAAAACCACTTCCATCTCACTGAGGACCAGAAACCCAAACCAGGGCAGGGCCTTGCCCAGGACTACCCTGCCCATAAGTGATGGAGCTGGGCAGGTGGGAGGCGCTCTGGGGCCGGCCAGGCTTAAGCAGGGTCCCAGAGCACATGCAGCAGACCATGGTAGAGTGAAGGAGATATCAAAATGACTGACTCTGAGAAGCTTGGTCACCTCACTAAATTGCCGAGACCGGCCTTGAACTTGTGATCCTCCTTCCTCAGCCTCCGGAGACTCTGGGATTACAGGCCTGCACCATGGCACCCAGCCTGTCTTCAGACTTTGAGTCCCTTTTGGAAATTGGTCATATATATATATATATATATATATTTGGGATGGGTTCCCTGGGGGGGCTGGCCTTGGAGTGCCCACTCTCAGCCTGGCCTTTAGTGTCCAGTGAGGGAGGTCTCCTGCTCTTCTCTATCCCTGAGGTAGAAGAGGAGACGCTCAGAGCCCATCGAGTCACACGTTAGTGGCCTGATCATCCAAGGTGGCCACTCCAGAAACATGACTATCCAAAGGCCAGTGTTGAAATCTACCCTCAGAGGAAGCCATGATGACTTAAAAAGTCCTGGGTTGGATGTGGTCTCTGTGAAGCAATGCAGGCGATGTTCTTGCCTTGATCAGGCCTGCTTGTCTCTTACTGTGTCTTCTGAGCCTTGACCTCTCATCAGCTTTGGCAGAAATGTGACTTCTTTGCTTTCCAGTGGATTCCTAAAGGCCTCTTATTATTAAAAAAGAACCCCCTGGGATCAGGCTCATGTCTGACTGAGCAATTCCAAGTGCAAACCACATGAAAAGTTTGTCTATGAAAAAGTTGGGGATAAGGCTGAGTGCCTTAATCCCAGCTACTCAGGAGGTTGAGGCAGGAGGATAGCACATTTGAGGCCAATCTTTGCAACTTAGAGAGACTCTGTCTCAAAATAATAACAAAGATGTGATTTCCCCAGTGGGTGGATATATATGTCCTGTGCTGTATTCTCCCATTGATGGAGTTTTTCATGGATTAATGGAGTCTCTCATTGATTGAGGTTTGCCTGTACTATTGCCTTGTTAGATCAGGTAATTGAACACTCATTCATTCCATGCATATAGTTTGAGCACCTACTGGGTAGGTGGCCTGAAGTGCAGCCCTTGGTTGAGCTGTCTGGCTAACTAGGTCATGGCCCAGCAGAGAGGAGTCCAGCCGTCCTTAGGGGCCAGGTAAGAATTGACACTGCAAGAGCCGAGGAGAGTGGGGGTGTCCAGAAGTGCTAGGTGAGGGGCTGCTGCCGAGGAAGGGTGGAATGTGCTGGATAGTACCTGGTTCGTATCCCCAAGTGAGGCTGTCAGAGGTCATTAGAGGAGAAAAAGACGGATTCCAGGAGAGGCCTCAGGCAGCAGGAAGTGGAAGAGCACCTCCTGTCCCATAACCCTGCCTTCTGCCCTTGGAGGTCTGGATGTGCCTTCAGGCCTCCCCAACTCTGGAGAAGCGGTTGCCTTGAGGGGGCGGCCTGCCTTGGTGGGTGAGGCAAAGGTTAAGGACCCCTGGGGACTGAGGGAAAACTATTTTGCTAAACTATTTTGGTCAAAGTACCGCCTGTGAGGCCTGCCCTGGGGCTGCTGGCTTCTCTTTGCACAGGGAAGTGTCCCCTGAGGGGCTGGTCACAGCCTTGTTTGCCTACCTGGCAGTTAAAGCTGCCTTGACAGGCACGCAGTGGTATCTGTGCTGGCCCCTGTCCCCTGCCCTCCTGCGCACCCTACCCCTTCTGCCACATGTACCCTGAATAACTCCCACTGCTGTCCACCAGGGCTGTGGCCTATGCTGTCCCCTCGCTCCTTTTCAGACCTCTTGGATATTGCCTTTGAGTCCCTGGGTGGCCCAGTGTGATCTAGCACCCAGTGGCTCCTCTGCCCCCCATAGCCTCTCAGAGCCCGTGCCCAACCAGCTTGGAAGGGAGGCTTTCTGGGTATTTTCCTACCTTATCACTGGCTGCCAGCCCCTAGGGCAGGGCCCGTCACAGGGGTTCCCACACTGAAGGGGCAGGTGAGACACTCCACCTGTGGCCTGCCTGATGCCTCCCACGTCCCAGGCCCTGCTTAGCTCCTGGTGCCCTCTCCTACCTGTGCCTGGGACCTTGAGCCCTCCTGGCTCCTGGCTCCCAGGAGACATTCTTCTGGCCCAGTTGGAAGAGTAAGCCTGAGGAATACTAGGGATCAATTCTGGATAACCTTTCTGAGGATATGGGGCTGTGAAGAGAGCCCTGTCCCCATGAGTACTATCCTGGTCCCAGCCCTGCCCAGGGTTCAGTTAAATGGGAGGGATCCTCCAACCTCAACGCATTGGGATCATCTGACCAATGGGAAACACCTGGAAATCACCTCCAAACCTCCTCTGTCCCTCAGGGAAAAAGGTTGGCAGTGGGCAGTTGAACGTCCATGAAGATGCCTAGAGTTCTGACTGTAAGCCACCCCTGGCTGTGGGAAGATTGGGGGACCATGTTGGGGTCACCACGGCTTGGAACCCCACGTGTCCAATGACAGCTCAGGGTGTTAGAGCTGGTGGGGCCTTAGAGCCCCGACTCATGAGAGGGAGTACATTTTTTTTTTGTTTTTGGTGCCAAGGATTGAACTCAAGGGCACTTATTCACTAAGCCACATCCCCAGCCCTTTTTATATTTCGTTTTGAGACACGGTCTCTCAAGGTTGTTTACAGCCTTGCTAAGTTGCTGAGGCTGGCTTTGAACCTGGGATCCTCCTGCCTCAGCCGCCCAAGCCGCTGGGATGATAGGCGAGCACCATCGCGGATGGAGGTAAATTGAGGCCTAGAGAGGCCTGAACTCTAGGCTACTGATGATCAGGACAGTGCAGTGACCTACCAGTGCTGCAGTGTGACCCCAGAAGGTCCCCTGGAGCCCTCACCCCCATGAAGCTTCAGCAACTTCAAGACTGACCTCAGAGTGCATGTCCTCCTTCCTTGACAGCCCTGCCTGCCCTCCCACTGTCAGCTTCCTCCTCCCCGAAGCTCGCAGGGCTGTTGGGCCTCGATGCTCTCTGTGCAGTGACCCTTGCTTGTTCCCCGGCGCCTCCTCGGCAGCCCTCACCTATACTTGGCACAGTCTGGGAGCAGGTGTGGTTGGTTGCCTGTCACTGAGCGAGTGTCCGCAACAGCCCCCGGCTGCTCTTAGGAGTTCAGCTTCCTCTGACTGAAGGCTGCACACCGTATGTGTCCTTCTCTGGGGTACAGCTGGCCAGAGACAAGATCCCTGGTTAGAGCCCCAGTCCCTCAGCCTCCCTAGGGGCAGACTGGGATGCTACAGGTGACCCTGTCCACAGCCTCCCAGGTGGGCTGGGGGAGCCCTGATGTTTTAGTCAGCATTTCCATTACTGGCATCCAAAGACCTAATTAAGACAATATGGAGGAATATTATTTGGGGCTCATGGTTTCAGAGGTCTCAGTCTACAGGTGGCGGACTCCCTTTTTCTGGGCTTGAGGTGAGGCAAACAGCAGGGTGAAAAGGCCTGGAGGAGGAGAGCCGCTCAGGGTATGGTCCGCAGGAAGTAGGAGAGGCCCGCTCACCTCCTCGGGCCACACCCTACCTGCCACACTTACCACCTGGTTCACTGATATCAGTGGATTAGTTCACTGAGCAGGGTAATAACTCACAACCCAGTTGTTTCACCTCCGAAATTCTTGCCTCGTCTAATACTTGAGCTTTTGGGGGACACCTCATGTCTTAACCATAACGCCTGGCCACGTGGTTATGGTTCCTTTCCCCTCTGTCCACCTCGGTGTTTGGGCATCTAGTGACCCAGCTACTGCTTTCCTCAGCCTCAGATGGCCCCAGCTCTGGCTCTGGGCCACGGGTTCCTGAATTCCAGTTCCCCTGAGACTTAATCAAGGTTTTCTCTCAGTTTGCTGGGAACTGGTCACCGGTGAGTGTGAGCCTGGGGTGAGTCCAGCCTGCAGATCTGGCCCTGTACGCGCTTCTTACATGACCGTACCTGTCCCTGGGTCCTTGCTGTCCCCTTTCACCTCTCACCGAGGAGTCCGCATGACACCGTTTCTCCTGACCGTCTCTCTCACCCGCAGACATTCCTTGGAGATTTAGCCCAGAAGGACTTTTTGCTGTCCCCATTTTGGGGGGGTATGTCTCCTGACTGTCCCAGGAAAGCTGTAGGAGCGGGACCTGGCCCCGTGCCAGCTCCTCCTCCCCACCCCATTGTCACACCCCATCTGTCTTAGTCCCATTTGTGTTGTTACAACAGAATACCACGGACGGGGCGTTTGGAGTGAGCAGAACTGACTGACTCACACTCTGGAGGCTGGGAGTCCAGGAGGGCAGGGTTGCGCGAGAGGGCCTTTTTGCTGTGTCATCCCGTGACAGAAGGCCGAAGAGGGTGAGAGAGCAAGAGACCAAACGAAGCCACAGGCCTTTTATTTATTTATTTGTTGGGGATTTAACCCAAGAACCCTTTACCATGGAGCTACATTCCCAGCCCTTGTTATTTTGAGACGGTTGCTTATGGCTTCACTGAGTTGCTGAGGCTGGCCTTGAACGGCTCAAGTTATAGATGAACACATGCCTTTATTTTATTTAGGTATTTTTTATGTGGTGCAGAGAACTGAACCCAGTGCCTCACGAATGCTAGACAAGCACTCTGCCACTGAGCCCCAGCCCCGGCCCCTCAAGGTCTTTTACATGACTGTTGATCCATTCATGGATTAGAACCTAAAGGATGCAAGCACTTCCCATTTGCTCCCAATATGGTCACATTGAGGATTAAGTTTCCAACACACGCTTCTTTTTTTTTTTTTTAAATGATACTATGGGATTGAACCCATGGATGCTCTACCATGGAGCTACATCCCCAGCCCTTTTGCAAAATTTTATTTTGAGATGGACTTTCACTAAGTTGCTAAATCTGGCCTCGAATTTATGATCCTCCTGAGTGGCTGGGATGGCGGGTCGTGGGCCCCTGTGTTCAGTTGCAGCATGCTTTTGGGGATACATTCAAATCATAGCGACATTCTATTTTGGAGGAGTCTCAGAGGAGCTGAAATTTGGGAAAAGAGCTAGAAGTTGAGGCCATCTCGTCAGACCCTGCTAATTGACCTTCTTAGATTTGGGCCATAGCCTGTAAGCCTAGCAAGGTGTGGTTGTAGTGTTTGCTTGGTGCAAGGCTTGAGGAATTTCTGTCTGTTAGTTGTGCCCGTGTCGGCCAGTTCTCCACACGCCTGTTCCCCGTTCCCTACTGTTCACCTGCCCAGCTTCCCACACCATTTACATTATCCACCTGATCCTTTGACTGTGTAAGCTCTGCCATTATAAAGTAGGGGCCACAGCAAGAGCATGTCAGTAGAAGGTCCATGTAAATGTTGTTGAGTGATTATTACCCTCTTCCAAAGTCTGGTGAAATATACTGGGTAAAAAAGTGCAGAATAGTTTGTTAAACATGTGCAAAAATTGTCAGAACTGTAGGTGCAAAGAATATCTCTGGGGAGGCGCATGCACACGTGGTAAAAGTGGGTGCCTCTGGAGAAGGGAGCAGGCTGGGTGGGGGATGGGGCGGAGGTGCAGTTCTGAATTTAATTCACATTTTACAAAACTGGAATTTCATTCATGAAGGATTGACCTCATTTGTGAAGGTCAGTTCATGACATTTGACCTTGACTCTGATTTGGTCTCTTCTCCCAGCCCAGTAGTGCCTGGTTCAGGATGGGGTCCCAGGTCTCTGCGGACACGGGAGCCCTGCACGTGGTGATCGTGGGTGGGGGCTTCGGCGGGATCGCGGCCGCCAGCCAGCTGCAGGCGCTGAACATCCCCTTCCTGCTGGTGGACATGAAGGACTCCTTCCACCACAACGTGGCCGCCCTCCGGGCCTCCGTGGAGAGTGGTAATGGGCTCCTTTCTGGGGCTGCCTTTGTGAGCATGGCCTTGTCACTGCAGTGGGACCTAATTTCAGGGACCTATTTTCTCCATGTAGGGCGGGTTTCCTAAATGTCATCAATAGATTCTTTCCGGTCAGTGGCTTAAGCAGTTGCCATAACAAGGCCTCGCAGTCAGAGCTTGGGCTTTTCCAAAGACCTGGGGCCTAGATTGGCACTTAGCAGTCGGGGGGACCTGGGTGCCCCTGTTGACCTAGCTGTGGCCAGGGGTGCCCCTGTTGGTATGTGGCTCAGGAGAAGCTCAGCCTGGTTCTGCACTGTGAACTCTTCTGTGTCCGTTCCCCAGGGTTTGCCAAAAAGACGTTCATTTCCTACTCAGTGACCTTCAAGGACAACTTCAGGCAGGGCCAGGTGGTCGGGATAGACCTGAAGAATCAGATGGTGCTGCTGCAGGGTGGTGAGGTGAGTGCGGTGGGCTGACCCAGCTGTCCTCTAGCTGGAGGACCAGTCTCTCTAGGGCTGAGAGAGTGCCCTCTGTGCCTCCAAGCTCTGCCTGTTGCGGGACAGATAGGTTCTTCATGGAGAGAGGCTGGACCACAGCAGCCACAGAGTATGGTGGCAGGCATTTCTTGAGTTTTTCCTGTATGCCAGGCACTGTCCTGATCCTTCATGTAAATCTCATTTGGTGATTGCCATGACGGTATAAGGCAGGTGGGATCCTCGTTTTTCATATACATTAAACGGCCTGCCTCAGGTCCCCCAGCTGAGCTGGCAAAAGACTGAGCCAAGATGGGAATCCGGGCACTTTCAGCCCTGAGTCCTTGCTCCAGAAGCCAGTGTCCTGGACAGGGACCAGGCCGGGCCAGCCGTGGAAACTGTCCTCACTATCTAGAAGTAAAAGTTAGGCACAAGCATGATGCCATGTTCCCCAGATGGGGAGGCCATTGGGGGCTGAGGTTTCCTTCACTCATCTTCATGATCCTCGCCCCAGGGAACCAAGCATGCTGCCTGGCATGTGCCTGCAGAGGGCCGAGCTCTGTCAGTGAGCAGCCACCAGCCCTCAGGATGGATTATTGACGGACAGCTCTAGCTCAGCCCCCAGTGCAGTATCTAAGCTAAATGGGGCTTGGAAGTGGGAGACAAGTTCCTATCCTCAATGAGTATGTGCCTTAGTGTGAATCACTCGCTCTTGAGACTCACTAGTTGGAAAGATTACTGAGTGTCTCTTGTCCTGCAGTTTTGATCTGTGCTTCTCAGAGCCTTGGAAGGGTCCGTGAGGGCACCTCGGAGCTCAAAAGCAGGGGCTGAGTGGGTCCAGACGGCCTCTGGTCCCCCTCCCACTGGAACACCTTTATATACTTAGGCTCCAAACAATATTCCCCTCCCTCCCTCCGTTCTTTCCTTCCTCCCCCTCCCCACTCTGTTCTTTTGGTAGGGGTGGGAAGAGCCTTCTAAGCTGTCCAGGAGATTCTAAACTCCACATTGGAAGCGCGTTCCCTGTGCCTGATTTCCTGTTCCTTGCTGACCTGCCTTCTGCAGTGGGGCCTCTCCCCTCCCGTAGGGTCTGGCGCTGTGGGTCATGTATTCTGCAGGCAGGAGGTAAAATCTGCTTGTTTAGGTCTTTGGGTTCTGGTGCCATCCCTTGGCCCCCCTGGTTTGGTGATTTCACTTCCTTCCAAAAGGATGGTGTCCTCCGTGTGCCCACGGGCCTCTTCTGCCTGGTGCTCCTTGGATACTGGGGTTCTGGTGTTAGATATGGAAACCCAGGCCTCCCCACGTTGTCTTACCCTTATCTTTCTTTTTCTTTTCTTTTTTTTTGGAGTGGGTAGCATGGATTAATTGAATCAGAGGCACTCTACTGAGTCACATCCCCAGCCCTTCTTCTTCTTATTATTATTTTTTTATTTGGAGACAGATCTCACTAAGTTGCTGAGGCTGGCTTTGAACTTGTGATCTTTCTGCCTCAGCCTCCGAGTCACTGGGATTACAGGCAGGCGCCACTGTGCCCGGCTCATCTTTCTTTTTCTTGTCCCTCACAGGCCCTGCCCTTCTCCCATCTTATCCTGGCTACGGGCAGCAGTGGGCCCTTCCCTGGCAAGTTTAATAAGGTCTCCTGTCAGCAGGCTGCCATCCAGGCCTATGAGGACATGGTGAAGCAGGTGAGCTGCTGCGGATAGGCGTGGGGAGGTGTAGGTGGATGAGGGAACAGCTGGGGCCGCAGCAGGGAGACCGTGGGCACTTCAGAGCTGCTGAAGCAGCTGGAGATTGGAGATTGGAAGACAGTCCCTGGGAGAGGCCCTGGGCCTGCCACAGAGGCCTGGACATGAGCTCCCCAGACCTGCTCAGGCTCTGCTTGGTGTGGCCAGACTTGTCCCTTCACCTTCACCTGCCCTCCTGATTGCCCAGCGCTTTGGGGTTTTAGAGCAGGCTCAGTTCCTGTGATGGCAGTCAGTTGGCACAGTGACCCTAGGAGGAGGCTACTGGGATCCCAAATATGGAGAGATCTCTACCTTTCTTTGGGCAGGGAGCCCACACCACAGGTGGAACCGCCAGGCGGAGGGTGGATATGTAGGTGTGTTTGTGTCCCTGTTCTCTCCAGGTCCAGCGCTCCCAGTTCATCGTGGTGGTGGGAGGCGGCTCCGCTGGAGTGGAGATGGCAGCAGAGATTAAGACAGAATACCCTGACAAAGAGGTGAGGCGGCCACCTTGGCCTGGAGCTTCTTTGACTTTACCTGAGGAGCATCAGGAATTTTCTGAGGGCTCTGGAGGTCAGAACCCTGCTCACAGAAGCTGTGCATGCTTGTGTGTTTCCTGTCTTGTGCTAAAGAGAGATTCTGCAGAGACTTTTCCCAGGGAACCAGGATCCTGCCACTGACTCTGCAGACCTGCTCTGGGGGTGTCCTGTTCTTGGAGAGGTCCTGCTTTCCGGGCCAACCCCGTGGGTCAGACCCAGGGAGATGTCTTGTAAAGGTGAACTCTGTCAGCTGGGCGCGGTGGTGCACGCCTGTAATCCCAACGATTCTGGAAGCTGAGGCAGGAGGATCACGGGTTTGAAGGCAGCCTCAGCAAATTAGTGAGGCACTAAGCAGCTCAGTGAGACCGTGTGTCTAAATAAAATGATAGGGAAGAGGGGTGGGAGGGAAAGGGAGAAGGGGATTAGCGAGGATGGTGGAATGTGGTGGTCATCATTATACAAAGTACACGTATGAAGACTTGAATTGGGTGTCAACATACCTTATATACAACAGAGATATGAGAAATTGTGGTATATATGTGTATTAAGAATTGTAATGCAAAAAAAGTACATGTATAATGGCATAAATTGACGTACTTTATATACAGAGATACGAAAAATTGTGCTCTATATGTGTAATAAGGATTGTAATGCATTCCACTGCTGTCGTGTATTTAAAAAAAAATAACAAAATCAATAAAAAAAGAAAAAATATATAAAGAAGGGCTGGGGATGTGGCTTAGTGGTTAAGTGTTGCTGGCTCAATCCCTGGAACCAAAAAAAAAAAAAAGGTGCATTGTGTCACCTTCAGAATTTAAGCCCTGGTAATAAAACCTAGACTTTGAGTACCTCTTCTTGCCGACAGCCAACTTGAACAAGGACACACTCAGTTGGTTTTTGGTCCCTGCCTGATGGGGTAGCCCTTGCCCTGGATGGCCACGTGGTGGGAGCCTGCAGGGCAAACCCTTGCCTGCCCAGGCGTGGGATCAACTGGCTAGCAGTGCCTTCTGCCCACAGGAGGGTGGCCTCAGCCTGCACTGATCTTTCTGATGCTCAGGGGTGCAGGGGGCAGGGATAGAGAGCCCTCGGCACCTGGAGAGAGAATGTCCTGGCTTGCCCTGGGCATGGCGAGCGCTGAGTGATGTTTTGTTTTGTTCCCAGGTCACTCTCATTCACTCTCAAGTTCCCCTGGCTGACAAGGAGCTCCTGCCCTGTGTGCGGCAGGAAGTGAAGGAGATCCTCCTCAGGAAGGGCGTGCAGCTGCTGCTGAGTACGTGTGGACTTCAGCCCCCCTGACCTACTGGGACGGCTCAGAGCCCAGCCACAGTTACCCAGTCTCCCTTCCTCTGCCTCCTGGGGATCAGCCTGAAGCACCAGGAACAGTCCTAAGCGTCACAGCCCACTGACGCCTCGTCCAGCTGGAGGGCCATGTCATGCAGGCAGCAATGCTTGCTGTGCTTAGGGCACAGGAAAGACGGGGGAGATCTATTTGCTAAGTGGTGCTGTGGGATACTTCTTTAATGAATGATGTATATATATATATAAATTTTTTTTTTAGTTGTAGAAGGACACAATAGCTTTATGTATTTATTTCTATGTGGTGCTGAGGCTCGAACCCAGTGCCTCACACATGCGAGGCAAGCGCTCTACCACTGAGCGCCAGCCCATGATTTATATATATCAAGCTTTTTTTTGGTATTAGGGATTGGGTACTCCCACACCCAGCTCTTTTTTTTTTTGGGGGGGGGTACCAGAGTTTGAACTCAGGGGCACTGAACCACTGAGCTGTATCCCCAGCCCACTTTTTAATTTTATTTAGAGACAGGGTCTCACTGAGTTGCTTAGCACCTCGTCATTGCTGAGGCTGGCTTTGAACTTGTCTCAGCCTCTTGAGCCACTGGGATTACAGGTGTGTGCCTGGCCCAAGCTCTTTTTATTTTTTATTTTGAGATAGTGTCTCACTAAGTTGCTGAGGCTGGCCTCAAACTACTAATCCTCCTGCTTCAGCCTCCCAAGTTGCTGATGACAGATGGTTCTACCACTTGCAGCACTGAATGATTTTTTTTAAAAAAGTGCATTTGAAGGATCTGCCCTAAAATTCGATATTTTTGTGCTAGAGGGAATAGTTTTGTTGGTTTATTTTGAGAGTAATGAATGTGGCTTTGATATAGATTGGGGGGAGGGAGAGACCTGCATTCTATTTCTTTTCTTTCTTTCTTTCTTTTTTTTTCTTGTGATACTGGGGATTGAATCCAGGGGCACTTAACCTTTGAGCCGTACCCCAGCCCTTTTTATTTTTTATTTTGAGGCAGGATCTCAGTAAGTTGCTGAGGCTGGCCTTGGACTTGTGGTCCTCCTGCCTCAGCCTCCTGAGTCACTGGGATTACAGGTGTGGGCCTCTGTGCCTGGCCCACCCAGCATTTTAGAGGGGGCTCTGATCCCAGTGGTGGGACACCCATGCTTGACTGCACTTGGACCTTGACATCCTGTGCCTTGTGGGTAAGGTGGCGAGGCATCTGCTATGAAAGTCCCTCCCTGGTTGTGAAGGACAGTTAGTGCCCTGATTTCAGGCTGAGGGTCCAGGAAGGCGGCTTCTCTGCCTTTCCCTGTCCTTGCCTTGCCAGTGGTGTGCTGGGACGGACAGGGGGACTGCTGACATTCAGCAAGGCTGGCTTGAGGTTTTCTGTTGAATAACTCTTCCCAGAACTTCTTCACAAGCTTCACTTCCCCCAGCAGCTGCTTGGAACTTTCCTCCAGTTGGATGCCCTGGGGCCAATGTCCACACAGAAGGGCCCGAGGGAAGGGCACGGTGGGGGAGGGGGTGGAGTGATTGCCTAGTTGGGCCGCTGCAGCCCAGGTCTTCCCACCGTCAGCCTTGGCACGGCCCCAGCCTCTGCCAGCCTCTGCCCACCTCCTGGTCATGGGACCACCCTGCCCTCCCATGCAGGTGAGCGGGTGAGCAACCTGGAGGAAATTCCTCTCAACGAGTATCGCGAGTACATCAAAGTGCAGACAGACAAGGGCACGGAGGTGGCCACCAACCTGGTGATTCTCTGCAATGGCATCAAGATCAACAGTTCTGCCTACTCTAGTGCATTTGGTAAGCAGGTGACCCGGGCCACCGCCTCAGTCTCCAGCATTCTTTGCAATGCCCTGTAGTCCGTGTCCCTGAACCAGCGCCCCTGTCCATTTCCTAGCTGCCCACTTGCTTTCTTCTGAATGGTGACCTCTATGGATCTAGGTTAGGAGACCAGAATCTTCTAGCATTGGGACTGTCCCCTAGTGGTAAGAGATAGGAACAGGCTTCTGAGAGATGAGAAAGACCCATTTCCTGCTATTTTTATAGGTATGTGGGAGAAGTTCTGGGTCAGGCCTTTCTCTGTTCACAGTCCCTGTTTTCTCCACATTCAAATCTGAACATTTGACTCCTTTGGGGAGTAGGCCATAACATACCCTCATTTCTTTTTTTGGGGGGGGTACTGGGGATTGAACCCTGAGGGGCTTAACCACTGAGCCACATCCCTAGCCCTTTTTATTTTTTATTTAGAGACAGGGTCTCTCTGAGTTGCTTAGGTCCTTGCTAAGTTGCTGAGGCTGCCTCTGAACTGGCGACCCTCCTGCCTCAGCCTTGAGAGCCATTGGGATTCTAGGCGTGCGCCACCACTGGCTGCGCCCTCTTTTCTTACAAGTCAGTATTTAGCTGTTGAGTTACCTGGAAGTCTGGGAGGGGGGGGGAGGAACTGATGTGTTTAGGCCTCCAGGGGTCAGTGTGGACGCTGTGGGACTCCGGGTGCCATCATTTACTTCTGAACATCCTTCCCTGTCAAGGAGCTCCTGTGCCCAGCAGGAGGGATGATTCAACTCCAGAGGAAGCATGCCCGGGCGGGTGTCCTAATGTAATGTCAAAGAAAATTTCTCTTAATCTGTTAAAAAAGAAAAACTGTTTAAAGTAGTTTATCATTTATTTTATTTTTTGTGTTTCTGGGGATTGAACCCCTGATACTTTATCACTGAGCTACATCCCCACCCCTTTTTATTGTGAGACAGGGTCCTTTTAAGTTACCCAGGCTGGCCTGGAACCTGCAATCCGCCCCTCCCTCAGCTTCCTGAGCAACTGGGATTATAGACAGGTGCCACCATGCCTGGCTCAGTTTATCATTTATTAAAACCTTGCATTTATTTTAAAATTCTGAATCTATGTTCAAAAGGAAATTTAAAGCTTGGCTAGCCAGTGCAGTGTATCAGGAGTTAGAGTCCCATGCATTTTGGAGAAGGCAGCTTGCTGGGGTTTTGATGGTCTCCGCCCTGGAGCTGTGAACTTGTCTTTGCAGGAGGGGTCCGAGGTGGGGACCCCAGCAGGAACTCTGAGGGTGGAGGATGGGCCTCTGAGCATGCACCTTGGGGGCCTCTGAACTAGCACCCAGTCCTCATCCCCCGTGTCTGGTGGCTGCTTAGTGCAGCAGCTCAGGACTTGGTTTGGGTGTCCTCTTGCCCACAGAGAGCAGGCTGGCCAGCAATGGCGCTCTGAGAGTGAACGAGTTCCTCCAGGTGGAGGGCTACAGCAACATCTATGCCATTGGCGACTGTGCTGATGTGAAGGAGCCCAAGATGGCCTACCATGCCGGCCTCCATGCCAACATCGCTGTCACCAATCTCGTCAACTCCATGAAGCAGAGGCCCCTCAAGGCCTACAAGCCAGGTGAGGGAAGCTCAGGGGCCTCCTGGTGTTGAGAGTTTGGGGTTAGATAGGGAAGACTTCTAGTGCTGTACGAAGGCTGGCCTCTAGACCGCACCCTCGAAACCGATGATAGAGACATCCTTCTCAAGCTTTTTAAAAATAAGCTGGGGACTCCCTTGCCTTTCCAAAATCGTACCCCCCCTTCCTGCCCTGAGTCGGAAGGCCCAGGAGGAGGTGTGCCCTGGGAGTCGCGGCCCGTGACCTTCAGTGGCTCTGCTTTGTGTGTGCTCCCCAGGTGCGCTGACGTTCCTCCTGTCCATGGGCAGAAACGATGGCGTGGGCCAGATCAGTGGCTTCTACGTCGGTCGGCTCATGGTGCGGCTGGCCAAGAGCAGGGACCTGTTTGTCTCCACGAGCTGGAAAACCATGAGGCAGTCCCCACCCTGATGGGGAGGCCATGTGGCAGACGTGTCACTACTGCAGATGATGACGGGCCTCTGGACAAAAAGCACCCGGCTGACAAGTGCCAAAGCACAGGCTCTTCCTGTGGAATGAGATGCCAGTGATGTACTGTGTGGACGCACGACGCATGTAAAACCAATCGCGAGGGGGGCATTAAAAAGACGTGTCCTAGAGGATTCCTTCTGGGTGCGGAAGGTCTGCTTGCAGCAGCGCTGGCTGGAGGGCCTGGGGGGGTGGGGAGTGGCAGGTTCCTCTGGGACATGTGTGTGCCTGTGCCTGTGCCCGTGGGCTTGGTGTGGTGTGTGTGTGAGCGAGGGTGTGTGTGTGCCTGTGCCTGTGGGCTTGGTGTGAGGTGTGCTGTGTGTGTGTGTGTGTGTGTGTGTGTGTGTGTGCCTGTGGGCTTGGTGTGGTGTTCAGAGCTCTCAGGGTGGTGCGGAGAGCTGGCTCCTGGAGCCTGGTGTCCATCTGTGAGAACAGGAAGGAGAACCTGCAAATTGAGACCAGCCACAGAAGAAGCCCCGGTGTGGGGAGATGGCTTGCACCCCAAACCTTTTCCGTCACGTGGGGTGGTGAAGCCTCTACATCCCACAACAATCAGGAGCCTCATTTTAAACTCCTTTTTATGGTTGGTGCCTATATTTTAGATTTGTTTGTGGTGTCTTTTTAGATGGGGTCTCACTCTGGTGGCCAGGTTGGTGTCAGACTCCTGGGCTCAAGTGGTCCTCTTCCTCTGCCTCCTGAGTAGCCGGGATGACAGGTGCATGTAGGTACAGGTGGCTAGTCCCTTCAGGCCTTAATTCCCCTGAAGCTTTGTGATTTCAAGATCGTGACTACATACCATAGGTGCATTTAAGAACAAAGACAGAATACCCCTTCTGGTTAACCTGTCCCGACAGTGAGTTTTTACAGAGCGGGCAGGGGTCAAGGCTGAAGCCAGGCTTGACAGCTTCTGGAGCGGGGTAAGGAAAGGCAGCAGAATTTGATGGTAGGGTGCGTCTGTTACCCTTCAGGGGGCAGAAGGGGGCTCTGCGGGGCTTCCTAGTATATTTCCAGGCACTGTTGACTGGCGAATTTATAAGTAACAAAACTCCAGCTCCTGGGGGTGAGAAGGGGTCCTTGAGGTTTGTGCTTCTGGTTTCCTGGACAACCCCTGGCACTCGTCTGCAGGGCCAGCTTAGAGCAGTAATGTCTAAAATTTAGACTCCTGTATTTGGGAGAGACATTCCAACGTGGAAGAGTCTATCTTGGAACCCCTAGGTTAAATCTCCGTGGTAGAACTTGATGAGCTCACATGAATAAATTCAGGCTGACTCTCCCTGCCCTCCCCATCCCTGCTCATCTTTGATGGTGGCCTCTGGGGACTGGGGCAGAGTGCTGGGGCCACCAGACTCACTTGGGCTCTCAGCCCATCCCACGTTTGGGCTATACCCCGCCGTCTGTTCCACTTTGTTGCCAAGGCCTAAGTGAGACATCCTGCTTCCCGGAGGTTGGTGACCCCTCTTGTGGCTTCATCACCGCTCCTTCTTCCCAGAGGCAGGTCCGCCACCTGACCACACAGGCCATGGACATCACCTAGCATGGCGGGCATCTCCGCCAGTCAGTGACAGGCCTTGTTCTATTTATTAGAACATTCTAGAGGTATCCGTTCATGGGGACACAGTTTTCCAAATAGAGGAAAATATTGCAATAAAAGAATATGTTATAAGAAAGACACTGGATCTTTTATTTTTTCTTTTCCTTTTCTTTAAAAAAATGAAATGAAACCAACAAACAAAAAGCCCAAAGCAAAGAACTTTTGAGGAGTCGTTACAGATGTCATAGGGGAAGGGGGGAGGGGCACTAAACCAGAAGAGAAAAGCACCAGAGCGATGTCATCCCCATCTTCTCTCCACCACGGACACGCCAGCAAGCCCAGCTGACTCTCACGCCCTCTTCCCTTGGATAAAGGAGGAACAAAAGATTTTTAAGAATCTTAAAAGGATTTTTTTTTGTGTGTGTGTGAGTGTGTGTAAAAGTCAATGCTATAAATCTAAAACGAGGTCTGTGTTTTTTTTAAAAAAAGTTCTAAAACAACTGGAAGAAAACACATGGGAAGAACCCCTGGTGGAGACCTGGTTAAATACGGACCAAGGCCCTTTGTAAGGAGAATATAAAATGCAGAGGGTCCCTCGGTGGCAGGACCTGCTCCTGCCTCTGCTCCCTGCTGCCCTCTGCTCCCCTTCCTCTCTCCTTTTCAAAAATAAAACCCCACTCTCATGATGTGGCTCTTCCTCCGATCCCTGCTGGACAGCGGCTACTTGGCGTCCAGCTTGGCCATCTCCTGCACGTAGATGCCGATGCTCTCGCTGTCAAAGAGCAGGAAGTACACGTTCTTCAGTGACGACGCGCTGGAGTCGTCAAAGTGGGCTGAAATGGCCTTCAGGGTCACCTGGGCGGCCGTCTGTTTGGGAAAGCAGTTTCTGTACCAAGGCAAAAGGAGAGCCCACGTCATTTTGGTCCCAAGATCCAGGGTCCTAACTCTTCCCTCAGCCTGGGAGGGCAAAGCCCTGGGTTCCTTCTGATTTTGGCTTTGGGCTCTTGTTTGTACTGAGTGGGGCATCACTATGCATAGAGTCACCTCTGACCTAGTCAAAGGGTCATTTGGAGGGGTTGGTGGGAGACTTCGTCCTCACTTTATAGGTCCCACACTGACGGGTATGATTTTGGCCAACATCATAGGGCTGCCAGGTGAGGTTGCCCTGTTTTTGAAGCTGTATTGCCTGAATCAGGTAGAACTTGGCTTAAAAATTTCTAGTAATTCAGCTGGGTACGGTGGCACCCATCTGTAATCCCAGCAGCTCGGGAGACCGAGGCAGGAGGATTGCGAGTTCAAAACCAGTCTCAGCAACTTAGTGAGGCCCTACGCAACTTAGCGAGACCCTGTGTCTAAATAAAAAGTCAAAAAGGGCTGGGGATGTGACCCAGTGGTTAAGTGCTCTTGGGTTCGATCCTTGGTACAAAACAAACAAACAAACAAAATCTAGCAGTTCTGCATTAAAATACCTGGCCTTCATAAAAGCAAACGTAGGTTTTTATTAGCTTCCTCAAAATTGGTTTCAATACTAAACAGATTGTTTAATAAGAGCAAAAATGCATGCTTACTAGCTTGTCTTCAAAATTCCTTTCCACGCCCTCACTGTTTCTCATGAGCTCTTGGACCTGCCCATGTGATTTTGACAGTGGTTCTGGGTAGGACTGGGCCGGTGGAAGTTTGCTAAGAGTCCCAAGCACCAGGGAGCCATCGAGAGTGCTGTCCACTGGCCTCATGAGATACAGCCATAATGGTTACTTGGGGTCAGCCACTAATGACCCCTGGCACAGGTCCAGGATGGGCCTGCCCCATGTGGATTCTTGTGCATGTGCGTGTGGGTGTGTGTGCATTCTGTTGAGGAACACGCTGCCTAAGGCCCACTTAGAGACCATGTAGCCTGCAGTGCCTAGGCTGGACTGGGGAGGGCCAGAGCTGGGGGCTGTGCTGGAGACACAGTTACAGCAGGGACCTAGGCCTCTCGGCTCTCTCTTCTTCTTCCAGTGATGTGCCTGCCTAGGTTACAGAGCCCAGCCTCCGCCCCTCGGTGACGCCTTTCATAGCTCTGGGAGTGTCTACCCTACCTCAGCGTCCTGGCCCTGCTGTTACCCCGGGGCAGCAGAGGAATCCCACAGCGGGACATGTAGGATGGGGGCGAGGTTCCACATTCTAACCAGGAGATGTCCCCACCTCTGTTCCACAGACCACACTGGAGTAGCAAGGCCTTCAAGTCTGGTGTCCCCGCCCCCCCTTCTTTCCCCTTTCCATTCGTTTCTTTTCTCCTTCTTTCCTTTCCTCCCTCCCTCTGGGGATTGAACCACTGAGCTACATCCCCCAGGGTGCTGTGGCTCAGGTATGAAGTATCCCTCAAAGCTCATGGGTGAGACAACGCAAGAAAGTTTAGAGGTGAAATGACTGGGTTAGGAGAGCCTTAAGTAACCAGTGCCTTAATCCACTGAATCAACTGAGCGGTAATTGTAGGCAGGTAGGGTGTGGCTATAGGAGGAGGGTCTGAGGACATGTCTTTAGGGTTTGTATTTTTGTCCATGGTAAGGGGATCTCTCTCTCTCTCTCTCTCTGTCTCTCTCTCTTTCGCTTTCTGGTTCCATGACCTGAACCAATTTTCTCTGCCATACCTATCCACTTGATGATTGGCTTCACCTTGGGCCCAGAGCAATGGATCTTGGTCTGTCTATGGACCAAGATCTCTGAAACTGTGAGCACCAAATGTCGGGAGCTGCCACCCAGGAGCTGAGCGCCCCCTAGCCTTGAGTGATGGAAATGTGGAGACTGGCTTCCTCTGCCTGGAAGCAGGTGGATCCCCATCTCCGTTCAGAAGGGGAGTGAGGCAATGGGGGGAGTGGGCTGCCTTCTGGTTCCTCTGTAATACTACCCCTTACCTTTTTTGGATGGAATGTTCTATTGAAAGGCTCTCCTCAATACATAGGGCTTCAGGCACGCTCCCTCTGTCTGCCTCTCTTGCTTCCTTGTGGGAGCTGGGGCCGAGGAGCCATTGTTGCTGAGCCCCAAGAAAAAAGGTACTTTCTGTGTCTGTGTGATTATATAGTAGCCAGCCCAATTCACCTGGAGTGACCCTGGCTGATTTAGTCACGTGTTGCGGCATCCAAAAGAAACTTTTCCTCCTCTAAAATTGTTCTTGTCAGGTCTTTTGGTCACAGAAGCCGCTGCCAAGAATTGGATTACAACACAGGTCCACAGTTGCCCAGCCCTGTGGTCCCCCTGCCCCCGGTTCCTGAGCAGCTGGAGTAGAGGCGTGTACCACTGTGCCCGACTCAAGCCTGGTGTTTTCCAATCGTGCATTCTAGAACGTGGGTAGCTGCTGGGATGTGGGCTTGAACACAGCAGGCTCTCAGAAATTGACATGCCACCTTGCTCTGCCACAGTATGTTCCCTACAGCCACTTCTCTGCCTGGGCTTGGACATCAGGAGGCAGGGGCTGGCCCCAGCCATGGACAGCAGCCTCTTGGCCGACCAGGAGGCCCGTCTCTCCCTGTGTTTGGAGGTGGGAAGCTGGTTCCTTACTCTACTGCCTGGCTACCTGCTGACCGTGCTGGCGAGCCCTGGCTGCGTCTTCTGGAATGGAAGACCACGTGTGAGTTGAACAGCCACTGGTTCCCAGCGAAAAGCCTGGAGAAACCAACTCCAGAGGAAGCCTCCTACCTGCCACTGGGGAAGGGTGGGAACGCGACAGACTTTAGCTTCTTGTCCTCGGCTGCTGACAGGCAGTTTTTGATGGTCTCTTCAAGCTGTTCTTCACATTTGTCGGAGCCCCACTGGGGGATGTGACAGTGGATGACAAATTTGGCTGCAAGTCCACTGGATTGGCTGACGGCGGCTGGGACATGGGAGAGAGGAACGCTGCAGGTCATTTCCTAAGTCTTGCCTTCAGCTGGGAGTTAGGCCAAACAGCGCGTCTACATGTCAGGTCCGCGGGGTGGGTTGGGGTGGGGTCGGGGGACCAGGAAGTGGAAGGGAAGCTGACCGGATGGCATTCCCTGCTTCCCAGCGGGAGCTGTTGGGATTGCCCTGGACGGTCAGGACGAGCTTCAGGGGAAAGCCTCAATGCTGACAGCTCGTCAACTCTGGTCTGCCAGCCAGGCCCGGAGTAGGGACCTGCCCACAGTGGCTGAAGTCAAAGGATCACTCCCACAGAGTCTCCTGTGTTGTGGTAGGTTGAGTAATGGATTCCCCACCACACCCACCCCTGACCTCTGGGACCTGTGGATGTGACCTGTGGATGTGACCTGACATGGCCAGGGAGAATTTTCAGATGTGACTAAACGGGAGATTCTCCTGGATTGTCTGGCTGGGCCCTGAAATGTAATCCTATGGGTTCTGTGAGAGGGAGGCCGGAAGGCCCAAAGTGGTGAGGGGACAAGGAAGTGGAAGGGAACCTGACCGGATGACATTCCCAGCAGGGTGGTGACAGAAACAGAGACTGGGGCGCCCTGTCCAGGGGCCAAGGCCTGAAGCCAGGAAAGGCCAAGGCCTCTCCCAGGCACCTTCTGAAGGAACCGGTCTTGTGACACCTTCATCTAAGCCCTTAGACGAAGACTGCTGCAGACTGCTGACCTCACAACTCGAAGAACAGAGTCATGTTTGAAGCCACCGAGTTTGTGGTACTTTGTGGGGGCAGCCATAAGAAAAAGACACCCTGGCTCTTTAAAAACAGCCGTTTCTGAGCCCAGCCCCCTCACAGATCCTGACTTGGTCTGGTGTAGGCTTGTGCCGTGCTCTTGGAATTCTGGGGCCCTCCCTGAGCTGAGAACCACCTCACTTGATTTCCTTGGACAGTCATGTACTTGATCATTTCCGTGTATCCTGCCAACAGCAGGGGTTCAAAGTGAACCATGCAGCCTGGCCCCACAATTTCAAATTTCCGTGATGCCAGCCTGGTCCTGTTCTTCTTTGCCTTCCTTTTTACCCCCCTGGACATGGCTCCCGTTGGCGACAGGGCTGATAAGCGCTGTGGCTGCTGAGTTTCAGGGAAGTCCTTGTGACTATCCATCCCCTGCCCCATGCTGCTTGTCCCTAAGCCACCTACCTGGCGGAGCTGGGCTCTGTGCCCCAAGGGTCCCTAGTCCTCTTCAAGTGGCCAGGGCCTGGGAGCCTTGGCGCTCTGGGGAAGTCATGGCCACTAGGGCAGTGTGTGTGACATGCATGTATCTGCCAGGCTCTGGAGCTGTGTGTGGGGTTGGCTTGGAAGATTTATTTGAAATATACAATGCTCATCTAGTCTGTGGGACCTGACGGTGTCAGAGGCGCTGTGACTGTACTTGCTTGGGTGGGTGGGGACTGAGCTGCTGGAACCCGGGTCAGGGAGGGGGTGCTGTGAGCTCCTCGCCTTCCCAGCGCTGAGTGGGTCTAAAGACAATCAGACAGGAATGAGCCAGTCCATGCAAGACGTGTGAACAGGGGGCCTCACAGCTCGAGGACTGACCCTGCAGCCTTGTGGGTCTGTACACAGATGCGGAATGTGGCTGTTGGGCCTGGACAATGGGCCCTGGAACCCGGAACCTGGGACTGTCCTGCAGAGAACCTAGGACCCCGGGGTTTGGCCTGATCGGGGCAATTTTTCCAAGGCTCTTACTGATCTCATGTGCTGGAGAAGCTGGTTCTTCACACCCACGGCTGATTTATTTTATATATATGTTAAACGATAGTCATGTTATCAGCCGAATGATATTCTTTTGAATCTAAAGTCATTTTTAAACAAGAGGAATGTGTTTACTGGTGGTGTGAAACAACCAACCAAGGAAGAAAATGATTTTCGAGGTAGCCCCTGATAACATTTCAATCCAAAGCAAAGCATCTCCATGGCAACTGGAGATGGGAAACGCGGCTCACAGCTGCTGTGGTTTGTGATGCTCTCTGGAGGTGCCAAGGACAGGGGTCAGGCTGTTGGGAGGTATTTGTTATAAGCACCGACTAACGCTGCTAACCAAATGGCTCGCAGCCATCTCTGATCTGATGTGATGCCCCCTGGTGGAACTCTTTCACCTACTAGGTGCATTCTGCTGCTAGAAGCTTCTAGAACCTTCCCTCTGGTGATCATCGCAGTGTGGAAGACCAGACATATTCTTAGGCATCACCATAGCAAAAAAGGGACCCCAGGGTGGCCTCTTGTCCTGCTGGAGAGCTACCATTGATCCCTGGCCACCATGACACCGTGGACTTCAGTTCCCCAGAGCAACCTCTGTTCTTCCTGCCTGCGGGGTCCACTGCTCTTCCCTGCTGCAGGAGGCGTTCAGCCCTGGCTGCTAAGCAACCATCTGCAGCCCCATCGCCCCCTCAGCTTTCAATAGCACCCTGCACACTGGTGACCTTGCTGGTGCCCCAGGCCCAGTGTGTGTCCAGCAAAATTATCGTTCACTCGTCAAGTTCCCAAAGGAATGTTCAGGGGCCTCATTCACAACCACATCCCGTGTTCCCACCCTACAGTGTGCACTGAAGGTATTAACACAAACTGGCTCTTACCCTTACGACAAATTCATGGATGTGTTTACCACACAGCCTCTGTCACTTCCCAGGGCAGCATGTGGCATTTCCTCATTCGGCATCTCCTTCCGACGAAGCCGCTATCTGGTGCTACCCCTCACTGGTGCTGCTCCTAAAATATTTCCTGACGCACCCTCTCCACACCCTGTGCACCGGGGACCTGCACTGTATTTGGTCTGCTTTGCCCACCCCAAGATGCACTTAAAAATCATTATCATCTTTTTTGTTGTGGTGGTGCTGGGACTGAACCTAGGGCCCTGCACACTAGGTGACCATTCTGCCACTGAGCCACACGCCCAGGCCATTTAATATCCTTTTACTTATTTAAACTTTTTTTTTTTTTTTTTAAATCAGGATGCATCTTACAGTTGCTGTCAGCCAAGATTGAAGCTGAGTTCTTTCAGAGATAAAGTTGCATTTCCTTCTACATCACTTGGGGACACTACCAAACGGAGGTTGCACGCCACTGTCTTCTCTGCCTGAGGTTTTGGGCAGCACTGGATTTGGCTGTAAACCTGCAGAAGTACTGGCCTGCAGTTCAGGTTCGCCAGCAAGAGGCCTTTCCTCCCAACACCAAAGTCAAGACATGTACTTGCTGTCCTTTCTGCAGGGTGGGTCACCATGCTCTTAATCTGAATGTCCCAGCCTCATGAGGGGTCTCCTATTAGCCCACTTATGAAGTTTAATCTTAGTGGCCCAAACAATAAAGGCATATATTAAAACTGATGGTGTCTTGAAATTAAATGAAACACGAAGTCAGATCCTAAAGGATCGTCTCCCCTTTTCTCTTCTTCCCAGGGCATGTACCAACTTTAAAATGTGGACTCGTGTTCTTTCTAGCCCTGAAGGCCCCAGACTACACATACTTAGACTCAACATATTTGTGCCAAATCACAACTGTTTCCTGAAGCCCTCTACTTACTTCAGATTGACTTCTGGTTCCTTCCAGAAGGGTCTGAATTGCTGCCTCTCAACTTTTGCATGTTTGAAATTGTGCACTATATATATGTACTTTCTTTTTAATTTACTTATTTTAATTGGTTATATATGACAGCAGAATGCATTTTGATTCATTGTACACAATTGCAGTACAACTTTTCATTTCTCTGGTTATACACAATGTAGCGTCATACCATATGTGCAGTTTTATATATATATATATATTTCCAGGCAAGCACTCTACCACTGAGCTACAGCCCCAGCCCCTGGCCCTCACTCTTGAATGAAAAACAGCACTGTGGAATTCTTGGTGGCGTGTTTCCCTTCAGTGCTTTGAAGACATTTCTTTCCTGTTTCCAGTTTCGGGTTGCTGATGAGGCGTCTGTAGCCATCAGACTTCTCAGTTCTTTACGGATGATCTACCTCTTCTCTTGGGTTGCCTTGGAGGTTTCTCTTGGGTTTTGAACCTTTGACCCTTCATTATCATGGGTCAGGTTTGAGGTCTATTTTTATTTATAATGCCTGCTATTTTCAACCCCAGGGCTCATGTTTAATTCTAGAAAATTCCCAGCTACGATCTTTTAAAATACTGCTTCTACACCTCTGTTTTCTACCTCTGGGACTCTGTTGAGAAATGCGCCAGCACCCCTCATTCTGTGGAGAGCAGCTATTTTCTCTCCTCCTCACCCCGTCAGGCAATTGGCTGGAAGCCTCCCCCAAACCCAAGCCCCCAGACCAGGTGCAGTTCTTAAATGGCTGATCTGAGTTCTGTCTCAAGGTCATGGGGATGAGGGTCCTCCAGACTCTGAGGTCAGTGGGCAATGTGGCCTTGGGCCTGGGTGAGGGGATCGGATCCTTCCTCTACCCTAGAAAGTCCAGTTTTACCCAAGCCATAGCCCTGGGGGATGGTCAGAACTTTGCCTTCAGAAAGGCCAAGGAGTTCTCTCCAGCCCCTTGCTGTGAGCAGCGAGCCTGGCCCTGCTCCTTCCACCAGTGACTGCAGTCCTTTATAAGCAAGAGTGGCCTAGTGGCTCTGCATAGTCCCTGCCCTGCATCCCGGTGGCCTGGGCTGCAACTCCCCCGTTGCTGCTGCCTGTCTTTTACTTCCGTCTACACACATGCCGATCTTACGTTTGAGGGTGGCTGTCTTAAAAAATTTAAAAAGGAAATTTGGCCCACCATTGCATGTCTGGGGAGGGGCGTGTACCAGCTCTCAAGTGTGGACTCTTGTTCTTTCTTGACTGGGAGCTCCCATTATTTTTCTAATAATCTAGTCTGATCATGACAGTCCCCTGCCTTAACTTCAAGGTGGCCTTTCTGGTCCAGATAGTCAGATCCAAACCCCGTCACACAGCCCCAAAGGCTCGACTCACCTTTGGCTGCTGTTCTCTCCCCCTTGCTTGCTCATGTCCACGGCCACAGTCCCCCAGTGGGCTGCACCTCCTCCCCCAAGGGCTCCCTCTTGGTGCCCGTTTATTGTGTCTGGGGACAGCAGGAGGTTTCGCTGTCCTCGGCAGTCGTAGCATGAGTGCAGCACAGACAGGGAATGGCCTGGGGATGGTGTGGTGGGAACATGGCTCTGAAAGGGAATCACTTACCAGTAGCCATGACAACAGGTGCCCACACAAAAACCTCTGCACAGATGTGCACAGGGGCTCCATTCACAGTTGCCAAAGTTGGAAACAACCCAGACACCCATCCACGGTTGAGTGGATAAACAAAGTGGAATATCATTTGGCCATAAAAGGGAGAGAAGTACCAACACATGCTACCACACGAGTGGGATTCAAAAGTACCATGTTAAGGGCTGGGGTGTGGCTCAGCGGTAGAGCGCTCGCCTAGCATGAGTGAGGCCCTGGGTTCGATCCTCGGCACCACATAAAAATTAATAAAATAAAGCTATTGTGTCCACCTACAACTGAAAAATAAATATTAAAAAAATCCCATGTTAAGTGAAAGAAGCCAGACACAAAGGGCCACCCATCGCTGTATGATTCCATTTACGTGAAAGGTCCAGAGTGGGCAAATGTGCAGAGGCAGAAAGTAGATGAGTGGATGCCAGGGCCTGGGGAAGGCAGGTGGGGGGACTGCTCAATGGGGACAGGGCTTCTGTTCAATTTCAAGGTGATCCAAACGCTGTGGAACTAGGTCATGGGGATGGCTGTACAACATTGTGAAAGACTTAATGCTACTGAAAAATGGTTACAATGGGGCTGGGGCTGTAGCTCAGTGGCAGAGTGCTTGCCTTGCACATATGAGGCACTGAGTTCGATTCTTAGCACCACATAAAAATAAACAAATAAAATAAAGACATGCTGCCATATTCAACTTCCAAAAAATTAAAAAAAAAATGGTTACAATGGCAAGACTTAAGCCCTGTGTATCTTACTGCACACATACAAAATCAACCCAATGGCTCGAGATCATTGTGGGGGATCTGAGGTATGTACGTGAACATGAACGATCCAGACACTTGTAGACCCCAGAGCATATGGAATGACCTCAAGGGGCCTGCTCAAATCATCAGAGATGCTGAAATAGCTTTGGGATAGTTAGGGCATATTTCGTGGCAGAGACTGGATCCCTGTGAGTTTGGCCAGAGACTGGCGGGGACAGGGTGGGGCCGTGCTGGGTCGCGGAGCCAGGTCTATGCTTACCTTCAGCCACTTCCAAAGGGCCCTGGGATTTACGTAGCTCCTTCACTGTTTCCAAGAACTCTTTGCCCCCCGCCTTTTCCAGGGCTTTACCTGCAAAGGAGAACAGGGGGAGGCCACGTGGTGTGTTTTCAACATAATCCCCCGGTAGGACAGATTCTCAGGAGGCCTGGGGGAGGGCATCCTTAGACACTAGGAATCTCACTTCCCAGCTGTCATCCTGGTCTGCCACTGATTGCTGGTCTAGGGGTCTTTGGGCCTCTGGTGTAACAGATTTAGTTAGTAAGTCTCTCTCTCTTTTTCCCCCAGTACTGGTGTTGGGGACAGGACCCAGGGATGCACTCTCACTGAGCCACATCTCCAGACTTTTCATTTTTAATTTTGATACAAGGTCGTGCTAAGTTGCTGAGGCTGGCCTTGAACTTGTAATCCTCCCGCCTGAGCCTCCCACGTTGCTGTGATTACTGGCATGTGCCCCCATGTCCAGCTGGTTAGCAAGCTACTTTAAAGGACCTTTTAAGGGGTGATTTCCAGTCCTGGAGATGATTTATTTCATTCTTTATTTTGGCCAAGATGCCAGTATTCTGTTCTACAGGTTCAGCAGCAAGTTGTAAGCCCTTGGGTCAGAGGACAGACACAGGCCTAGGGCAGCCTAATATCTTGTTCTTCCAACTGAGGCCTTGATTTGCAATGGAAACATGCAGAGATTTGGGAGGCTCATCTCCACGGACTTCCTGTGGGAACATCATCCCAGGCACTGCTGTTAGGGCAAGTTCTGCAATATCTCAGGGTCTGGCCTCTACAGAGGTTCCCGGTCAAGCAGGAACCTCACCTGAGTGCACCAGGGGACCCAGCACCTCTTCCCACGCTCTCATTCATGTCTGAGATGACATGGGTGTTCGGACTAGGGTGACGGCTGTTCTCCACGGGAGACAAGGTGTTTGCCCTCAGACGTTCCCATCTCCTAGTGAATGTGGCCATCTGGCCATCTGGGGAGAGTCTCAGATCTCTCTTTATTAATTATCATTATGGATTGAGCATTCTTAATATGAAAATCCCAAATCTAAATTGCTTCAAAATCCAAAAGTTTCTGAGCATCCACATGACACCACATGGAAAATTCCCTACTTGACCTCACGTGATGGGTGGGCCACCGTCAAAACTCAAGTGCAATGAAAATATTGTATAAAATTACTTTTAGGTTATGTGTATGAGGTGTATATAAAATCTAAATAGTTTTGTATTTAAACTTGGGTCCACTCTACAAGATATCTTGTGTATGTGAAAATATTCCAAAATCTGAAAACATAAAAAAAATCTGAAACACGGGCTGGGGATAAACCTTAGTTGGTAAAGAGCTTGCCTTGCACAAGGCCCTGGGATCAATCTTCAGCACCACAAAACAAACAAATAAACAAACAAATAAAAACCAAAAAATATCTGAAACACTTTTGGTTCCAAACATTTTGGATAAGGACTACTCAGCCACCACCACCACCATCCTCATCTGTTCAGAGGCTTCCCTAGGGCCTCAGGGATAGACTTTCTACACTCAAGACACTCAAGTATCTTTGGAAAGCCACAATACTTTGTGCACATTTTTATTTAGGACAAATGTCTATTCTAGCAGTCACTCTCCATGGGGCTGGGGAGGGGCTTCTTCATGAAGGTGCTTGTGTTTCCTTTTTCCTGGGCTTGAGTATACTGACTTGTGCCTTGGCTCTCACCTGCTTTGGGACCTGTGTGACAGTAGGTTTCAGCAATAGACAGTTGAGGCTGGGCAGCAGCAGCCACAGCAGCAGCAATTTTGTTGGCTGTTGGTTGAATGGCTTACTGTTGTAAGTTACAACAGGAGCTGTGGATCTTTTTTTGCACCAGGAATTGTTGAACCCTGGGGCATTAAACCACTGAGCCATATCCCCATCCCTTTTTATTTTTTAGAGACAGGGTCTCACTACTTTGGTTATGTTACTTGCTCAGTTGCTGAGGCTGGCTTTGAACTGGCAATCCTCCTCCCTCAGCCTCCCAAGCTGCTCTGATTACAGACGTGCGCCATTGCACCCAGCCAGGAGCTGTGGCTCTTACACACAAGTCCTGGTAGTTTTGTGTAGTTGCTGGGGGTGGTGGTGGGTGCAGTCAGAGCAGGTGCTGTGTGTGCTGTGGGGAAGGCTCTGCGAGCAGCAGCTGTTGTAGGATTGGGCCGGGCCACTGCAGCCGTGGTGGCTGCGGGTGCCTGGGCAGCACTAACTGTGTGAGCACTACTGGGGCCCGATGGACAGTGGAGCTAGCAACTGTGGTTGAACGAGAACAGGCTACACCTGAACTAGCTCCTGGCTACACTTAGCCACAGCTGTGCCTGCTGTGGGTGAGTCCTAAGTAGTTGCTGGTCACTATCTTGGCATCTTCCTCTAGCCAGCGGGGCACTTGTGTGAAACCACAGGGCATGCGGGAACCTCGGGCTTGGGCTGCAGCTGCTGAATTCGGAGTCTCACCTGCTGCCTCCCTCCTCTGCTTTGCTCCTCAGCCAGGTACTTGGGTTTCTCTTCTTTTTTTTTGGTACTGGGGATTGAACCCAGGGGACCTTTACCCCTGGGTTACATCCTCAGTCCTTTTAATTTTTTTTTATTTTGAGACAGGGTCTTCCTAAGTTGCTTAGGGCCTCACTAAATTGCTGAGGCTGGCCTGGAACTTGAAGTCCTCCTGCCTCAGCCTCCTGAGTCCCTGGGATTGTAGGTGTGTGCCACCACGCCCAGCTGGTACTTGGGTTTCAATGATATGACTAGGAAATGGTGGTTGCAGGCTACGCCAACCACCTCTGAGTCTTCTTTCTGGCTCCCAGACTCTCGGTCAGTATTGATCTGCTGGGTCCAGAACCTGAGGAAGCCTGGTAACCAAGGTGGTAGCTCATTCATACAGAGAAGCAGAGAAATTGAAGCTGCTGTCCCTGAATTCAGGCCAGGGACCCAGTGGAGATGTGCAGAAGGCAAGAAGAGTGCATCCTGTCCACTAAACACTTAAGAACAAAGCAGCTGGAGAAGCAGAGAGGCAGCTTCACTCTGGGAAAGCATTCCCATGAAGAAATGAAGGAACGCTAGAATTAGAGGATCCACACTTAGCAACCGTGGGCAAACGGACAGTCCAGGAAGGGGCATCTGCGGCTGCTAAGGTCATGCAAAGAGAGACAACAAGCACCCTGTTCCAAAAATAAGACTTCCAAGGAGTCTTACTCAAGTTATTATTTATGGCGCTGGGACTTGAACTCAAGGCCTCCTGCACTTCACCACTGAGCTTCGTCCCCAGTCCCAAATTTCTTGAACCTGAATCTCATTAAGCTTCTAGCTCTAACTACCAACTTATAAAAACAAAAGAAAACAACAAAAATACACAGCGAAGAAAAGATGTTTAATGAGGATGCAAACAACAAAATCCAGATTGTGTGAGACCCTCCAGGACAAATGGCCTGGTTTCCTCAACAAATAAATTGCAAAGAAATAAAAAAGACAGATAAAGGGGGAACCTGTGAGTTCAAAGACTTATCAACCAATTGCAGTCTGTGGACTCATTTGGGTCCTAAATCAATTTTAAAAAATAATATTCATGACATAATTGGAATCTCAACATTCATTATAGTTGATATGAAGTTAATTTTTTTAGCTGTAATAATGGTACTATGCTTATGTTATTAAAAATTAGCCCTTATCTTTTTTTTTTTTTTTTTTGGCACTGGGGATTGAAGCCAGGGGTGCTTAACCACTGAGACACATCCCTAGCCCTTTTTTATATTTTATTTAGAGACGGGGTCTTACTGACTTGCTTAGGGCCTTGCTAAATGCTGAGGCTGGCTTTGAACTCGTGATCCTCCTGCCTCAGCCTCTAGAGCTGCTGGGATTACAGGCGTGTGCCACCATGCCCAGCACTGGTTATCTTTTAGAGGTTGTTCTGAACTACTCACAGTTAAAATAATATGTTGTCTGGAAATATGTGGAGGTGTTAAAAGCTGAAACACGCTTGATCACACTCGTAACTGATTATTGCATCTGCAGAGGGGTTCATTACACTTTCTTGTTTGTGTGTATGCTTAAACATTTTTGTAATAACTCATTTTATTTTGCATGCAGAGGGAATTGGGGATCAAATTCAGGACCTTATGCACACACTCCACCACTGAACTACACCTGCAGCCTCTAACATAATATTTTAAAAGAATAAAGCATGGTGCTGGGCATGGTGATGCATGCCTATAATCCCAGCAACGCAGGAGGCTGAGGCAGGAAGATTGCAAGATCGAGGTCAGCCTCAGTTACTTAGTGAGACCCTGTCTCAATATAGACCTAAAAATTGGGTTAGAGCTCCCCTGGGTTCAATTCCTAGTGCAGTTTAAAAAAAAAAGGTCTTAGCTGCATGGGATGCTTGGTTTGGGTTGGTGGGGGAGAACTGAATGGTGATGGGTGGGCCTCCTGATAACACAGCAGCAATAATAAAGACTCTCAATTTTTAAATGCCAATGAGCTCAACTCTTGGCCAAGCCCCAAGTATGCCTCCCTAATCTTCATAGCAAGTTCTCTTGTTATTCTCAATTGCGGATGAGGAAACTGAGGGTTAGCCAAGTTAAGAAAACTGCCTAAGGTCACAGAGCTAGGAGGCGCTTGTTTGTTTGCTTGCTTGCTTATTTATTTATTGGTGCTGGAAATTGAACCCAGGGTTTATATCTGCTAGGCAAGCATTTTACCAACTGAGCTATATCCCCAGCCCTAGGAAGGGATTTGTAAAAGCCGGGACACACACCAGGTGGACTCAAAATCTGCTCTCTTAACCACCTGACCACCTTTCCACCCATCTCTCCTCTCCAGACCCCCACAAGAGGCAATCCGCACCCCAGGGACAACAGGCCTTTCCTTTGTTCACTTTACCCTTCTAGTGGGGAGTAGAGGCCGTTCTGTCTTGTAAAAATGGGTGAGGTGTACCCATTTCATGTGCTGTTATTTGCAATGCCCTCCCCACTCATGGGACAGGTGGAAAACCACTGGTGAAATAACCCAGTGCTGGCGGCCTTACAGACCACCGAAGTTTTTCTAGCGCTCTCTTTCCTTTTTACCAAGAGCATTCTCAATATTTACACTTGAAAAGTGCACGAGGTTTCGTCCAAAACATGTAGAATATTTCCAATCTGGAAACTACTCAGATGCCATCAATGGCAGAATGGATTGATAAATTGGGGTCTTCCACACAGAAAATGAACGGACACAGCCACACTCAGTAGCACAGCTGGATTCCACAAACGCTCTGCCAAGTAACAGGAGCCAGACTTGGGAGAGTCCACGATTTCACTTAAACAAGTTCAAGAGATGAAGCCCCTCCGTGTGTGAGAAGACAGGATAGTGGTTCCCCCTGGAGAAGATGATGGCTGGGAGGGGTCTGGGGAGACTGCTGGGTGCCATAGGGTCTGCTTCCTGACCTAGGTGCTGGTTGCCCGGTGGTATTTGCTTTGAGAAAATTTCATCAAATTGTACAGTAATGATCTGTCTCTAGACTATATTTCAATATAAATTTCTCGAAATATGTGGCTGAGTTACTCTGTAGTGATGCTGTTCCATTAGTACAAAGACAGAGCTTGACAGGGGACCCCGTGGACAATGGCTGACTTCGTGAGGACTTGCGTGAACAGGTGCCACCCCATGGCACCTCTCCTGAAGTCTCAGGACCTTACCTATATCTTCCTTGAGGTCAATTTCGGCTGTGGTTGGGTGGACAATGCCCTCCACTCTCATGGAGCCAATATGGCTGATGTCACTCTGGGTCAGGGACAGCTGAGTTAGGAAGAAAAGATGGAAAATATGGGAAAGATCAAATCCCATGGAAAATCTCCCACTGACTCTCAATAATTCACACCAAACATCGACACAAGGACTGCACATGGAGCAAACGTTTCCCAGGTTTCTTTTCCTCTGATGGTGCTGGGGATTGCACCCAAGGCCTCTGCATGCTAGGCAAGCGCTCTACCCCTGAACTGCACTTGAGGCCCTTTTCATTTTATTTAGAGACAGGACCTTGCTAAGTAGCCCAAGCTAGCCTTGAACTTGCCATCCTCTTGCCTCAGTCTCCTGAGTTGCTGGGATTACAGGCATGTGCCACCATGCCCTTTACATTTATTTTTATTTTGGGGGGGTTGAACCCAGGGACACTCTACCACTGAACTCCATTCTCAGCCCTGTTTATTTGACTTTATTTTATTTCGAGACATGGCACCACTGCGCCCAGCTGGTGTTTGGGTTCGAAGAGGCTCCTGTGAGCTCAGTGGATTTTTCACTTTGAGGCTAGAGAATGCAACAAATCTGCCTTCTCTTTCGGGAACAAGAATGGAACTTCTCATTTCTTTCTTTTATTGTTTGTGCCTTTGGCTCCCACCCTTGGTGGCCTTGGTTTTGGGTGCAACACCCTCTGAGCAGCTCCTGTGAGGGAGAGATGCTCAGGGCTTGCCTTCTCTTCCCAGGGTTCTGCATTTCCCCCTGAGCAGCCCTGAAGTTTTGGGGTAGGGCACTGAGGTCTAGAATCTTGCAGGAGGGATGTAATTTTGGCTCTGGGCTTCCAACCTACCTCTGTCTGGCCACCTTGCCATTTATTTATTTATTGTACTGGGAATTGAATTCAGGGGCCCTCGACCACTGAGCCACAACCCCAGCCCTATTTTGTATTTTATATAGAGACAGGGTCTCGCTGAGTTGCTTAGCACCTCTCTTTTGCTGAGGCTGGCTTTGAACTCGCGATCCTCCTGCCTCAGCCTCCAGAGCAGCTAGGAGGACACGCGTGTGTCACCACGCCTGGCTCTACCTTGCCTTTTGGGGACCACATTGGTGGGGAGTTAAGGGAAATCTCCTTTGTTTCTCCAGGAGAGCAAGAACTTGGCCATCCCCTAGATAAGAGAGAGAAAGCTAAACCTCATGTAACCAGGGAGAACCCCTGGAGGGGACATAAATTCCACCTCTTAGCTTCCTGCTCTGCTTCATCAGAGATGAATTAGGAACCGGCCACATTGATGCTCTTCTTTCCACAAGCTTTCCCAGCTGCTGCGTTGGCGGTGCACTCCACTGGCAGGCTGCGAAAGCTCAGAGGCCGGAGATATGATTAACCGGCTCTCTCCTCGTGTGTCTTATTTCAGTATCAGTTGACTTGGTAGATAAATTGTCTGCTCAGTAAACTTTATGCTCTTGGGAATGAATTATTTGCATGTCTGACTGGGTGGCTGCTGTGTTGCTAGAGACTGTTCAAATGCACAATCCTGTTTGTTTTCTTTCTGCAGCCAGGGAAGGCAGGCAGACTGAATTATTGGCAAATAATTCATTTCGAACACCAGGGGTATTCAGGAAGCATATATTTCTATTTTCCTTCTCTGATAAATGACATCAGACCATGAAGACAGGTCTCTCTGAGGCTGTTGGAGGCAGTTAGTTCTGCACCCACCCAAAATATCCATAGCTATCTGGGACCTGGGGGACATCATGTCATCCTATCTACTGACCAGAAAGCTTCTCTCTATTACTTTGGCTGACCAAGGTCGGCATGGACAACCTCAGCACTAAAATATTTGTGTTCATTTTCATGGTGCAGAAACCACCATAGTTCGTTAGTTTAAAAATGAATAATTCAAGACTAGAGTGGAAGTCGCATTAAGGAAGGGAGGGACGAAGGCGGCATCATTGCTTGTAAACAGCAGGTTATAAAAGTGTAATCGTGTTTTACTACAGCACATTACGATTCTCTTTATTACCTTCTGCCCTAGAACAAGGCTCTTAGAAGACAGGATGGTGAATCCATCCCCTGGCCCATCTTCTGAGGTGGAATTTGAAGTTCCTTCTTTGTCGCTGTCCTTTGGTTTGGACTGTTGGTAGAAAATCAGAAGGACAGATGAGAACAATTCAGAGGAAGTCGGATGTGGCTGCGACGACGGCTGCCGACTCTGACTGGAAAGGGGTCGCCAGGAGTTACGTTCTGCTGTTTTCTTATTTGGTGGAATGGAGGACAGAACCCGTGGGTGCTGTGCCACTGAGCTACGCCCCCAGTTCTTTTTATAAACTTTTAAAAATTTTGAGCCAGGGTCTAGTTAAGGTGCTGAAGCTGGCCTCCCACTTACGATCCTCCTGCCTCAGCCTCACAAATTGCTGGGATGCATGGGAGCACCGCCATGCCCGCCCGGAAGCTTTTCTTTTGATCAAACCTAGGGCCTGGTGTACGCTAAGCTCAGACTCCACCACTGAGCTCACCCCCGCCCTCTGCTGTTCTGTGATGGAGGAAAGCAAGGGATGTTCTGTGACGTGAGGAAAAGTGTCCTGCAAAAAAATAAAGCGTATTAAAGGCGTTCACTGGTCCTTGGAGTCCTCATTTGTCTGCATGCGTTCACCTGTCTGCAGCTTTTGATGACAAACATCAGAGCCAAGTGACTGGTCCCCAGCGCCTTGCTCAAACATCCCCTCCCCAGGGTTTCCCTGGGGCCAGTGGTAATGGCACCAAGTCCTGCCCGATCTCTTACATTAGGAGGTCTGCAGAGTGAAAAGTCCACCTCTAGAGCAGCCCTGCTGTCCTAGGCTGTCCCTGTGATGCAGCTCCTCTGTCTCTGCTGCTGAGTGCTATCGAGTGCTGGAAATGTGGCTAGCGCATCCGGTGCTGAATTTTTAACGTGGCTTAGTTTTTATTCAAGTTGAAATGGCCGCACGTGACGGGTGGTTACTGCACTGGGCTGCATGTGAAAATATTGATTACTCTAGGGCTGGGGATTCAGCTTTGTGGTAGAGAGCTTGCCTAACACAGGCAAGGCCCTGGGTTCGATCCCCAGTATCACAAAAAGAGAAATAAAAAAAAAAAAAAGAAAATATCATTCCATAAGTGGTGTCAGCGAGCTAAGGCACTTAGTTAGCAAGCTGCCCACGACATCTGGCATGCAACCTGCCAACCCAGGGAAGGGTCCATGGGAGACCGGGGATTGTTCAGCATGCAGAGTGGGGCTCTGTGGGGAGATGAGAAGCAGGACTCCACACTGCTGTCTTTCACTTACAGTTTTGGTGAGGCTGTAAAAGGGATCTGAGAACCACCCCCACTTATCTTGGGGTTGGAAATCTCTGGCAAACCCCGTTGGATGACATGAGCTCTAATCTCAAAGGTCCTTTCTTCTACCTACTCCTTCCTCAAGCACCAAGCTACAGAGTCCTCAGTCCTCTGGAGATGCCAACTGCGCCCTCATCATCCTGTCCCTAAACTTCTTTCTCATTCTGGGCTGTCTTAGTCTATCCAGGCTGCTATAACAAAAGACCCCTGACTGGGTGACTTATAAACATCAAAAATGTATTTTTATTGCTCTGGAGACTGGAAATTCAAGATCAAGGCTCTGGTGAGGGCCCCTTCCACACGGAGGAGGCCCTCTTGCTGGGTCCTCCCATGGTGGAGAACAGGACAAGCTCCCTCAGGCCTCTTCTTCTTAGTACTGGGGATTGAACCCAGGGGAGCTCAACCACTGAGCCACATCCCTAGCACCCCCTTTTTTGTATTTTATTTAGAGACAGGGTCTCTCTGAGTTGCTTAGGACCTTGCAAAGTTGCTGAGGCTGGCTTTGAGCTAGCGATCCTCCTGCCTCAGCCTCCTGAGCTGCTGGGATGACAGGCATGAGCTACCGTGCCCAGCTCCCTCGGGCTCTTCTGATCTCGTGTATGAGGTTGTACCATCAAGATCATCACCTCCCAGAGGCCCAATCTCTGAACCCCATCCCTCGGGGGGTCGGTTTCTGCAGATGAATTTGGGAGGACACAAACACCTGAACCACTGCAGGGGCAGTGACTGGTCTGTGAAGCGCGCTGGGCTCACCTTTTTGGATGTCCGTGGCTTGGCGGCCTTGGACTTCTTGCCTCCCTTCTTGCCCGACGTGGCCTTCCTGCCTCTTTTCTCTGGGGGTGGAGAGAGGATAGTTTCCGACTTGCCTTTGGTCCCTCGCTTTTTGGCCAGCAGTTCAGGGTGAATTCTGGGCAGGACACCTCCGCTGGCGATGGTGACTCCTTTGAGCAGCTGAAGAGAGAAATGCATGCACTCATACAGCCAAGGGCTCCCTGGTTCTGGGTTTAAAACAGTTCTGTTGGCAAAACTAGGCTTAAATCTGGTCTTGGTTTTCCTGATGAAATGACACGATACATATTGAACCGGCTTCTCCTCTTTGACTTGGAGAGCATTTCTTTGCAGGTAGCAAGGCCTCCCGGGATCTCATACAGTAAGCAAAACAAAAGGGTCAGGCCAGTTGAAGCCAGGGATGCTGCCCAGGGCTCTGGAATTCCAGAGGACAACAGAGGATGAAGGGCTTCACCTCAGAGGAGCCCAGCTGGACAAGACTAGGTTCAAAGGTCAACACAAAGACCGGACCAATAACAACCGTCCAGTCTGCACACTGTCCAGCATGCGTTCATCAGTCAACGCGTTTAGCCACGTACCTCCCCACGGAGAGGTTTATTTATTTGCAAATAATTGACATTTTCCCCCTACACTAATATATTCTGTGTATCCCAAACCATCAGGACACCAAGGGTGATCTGAGACCACAGCTCATCTCTGATCTGTTAGTTCTCCATTTGGGATGAGAGAGAGACATAGAATTTGGGAGTAAGACTCTAGAAATGTTTAGAGCAAATTGACTGGTCACTGTAGACCTGTTAAATCTGATAATGAACACTCGTGGCTTGTAGTTCGTAGGTCTTTTTGAAACTTTTCTAGTAATCCTTTTTTAAATACATCACATCATTTTGTTTGTTTGGTTTTTTTAATTCATTTTTATTTGGTGCTGAGGATCGATCGAGCCCAGTGCCTCTCACGTGTGAGGCAAGTGTTCTACCACTGAGCCCCAGCCCCAGCCCCTCTAGTAATCCATTTTTATTCCATAGTTTGAAATGATCAGTCTATGACAGCTTGGCAATAGAAAAGGGTTCTCCACCATAGTTTGAGAAGAATGAGATAGAAAACAAATATAAAAATTCTACCATTTACCCACCACCTTGTGTACCCTGAGGTGGGGGTGGGGCACTCACCGGACTTTGGAGCTAGTTCCAAAATATAAAGGGTCAGTTCTAACATGAACTAAGGAGTCTCCTGTTCTCAAGAGAATAAATCGTCAGCATGATTTGGGTGAAGAAACTCAGGAGAGGAACCTGTGCTGCCCCTTCTCAGCAATGTGGAGCTCATCTTCACTGGGGAAAGTCTGGCAAGATCTGGAACATATAATGGGATCTATTCTGGGGGCAACTGAATTTTGACAGAGTTAGCAGAATTTCTCCTTCTCTTAACCAGTCTGAGGTCTTTTTTTTTTTTTTCTTTGCATAGATGGGGTTAGGAACTGTCACAGGGAAGATCCTGGCTGGCTGGGTCCACCTCCCGGGGCTGTCTGAGCTGCGGACGTACCTGGTTGAGCTCCTCGTCATTGGCCACAGCCAGGAGGATGTGTCTCGGCGCTATCCGGGCCTTCTTGTTGTCCCTCGCGGCATTCCCCGCCAATTCTAAGATTTCCGCTGAAATTACAAGGGGGCGTTAATAGACAGTCACAGAATGGGGTCGGAGTGCCTTTTCTTTGGCCTTCAAGTTAGCCGCCTTCATAGCTTTGTGATTCTTGTGCCTGGGCCTGAGAAATGCAGAAAGCTGAAATGAACTCAAGTTATAGGTGGGTAAGGCACCTTACCAAGACCTCACATATGATCCTGTAGCAAAGTCTTCTAGTTGTCCCTCAAAATTAATTCTCCCTCTTCTTCCTTAGTACACCAGCCTCTGATTTATTTTTTTTTCTTTTTTGGCTGACCCCATAACCACAGGAACAAAGACTGATTTCCCATCCTCCCTGTTGATAAACATGATCATGTAACTGAGTTCTGGCCAGTGGGAAGCAAGCAGTTATGAGGTATGGGGCTTGTGAGAAGAGGCTATCGATGAAGGAGAGCTGCACCCTTTTTCCCTTCCTACTCGTGGACTGAGGATGTAATGGCTGGAATTTGGGCAACCATCTTTGACCAAGAAGAAGTTGCAGATGATAGAGCAACAAGACAGAAGGAAACTCAGTCTTCTTACTATTGGGACTAGGAGAGTGGAATAAACTCTCTTCTTTAAGGTTCTGTAAGCAGAAGTGAATCCTGACCAAAACAGAATGCTAACACAGGATCTGGATTGCAGTCTATAGAGAGCAGGGCCAACTCTGGACAACAGGGACAGAGGTAAAGTCGGCCTTCAGGACCCGTTGGGATCCCTCTAGACTCTCCTTCCCGCTTTGCTCATTCCTCAGATCCCTTCTGTTTTGAGCGAGTGGGTGGAAGAAGAGGTTTTCCCTGTGGGACGAGGAAATACTTAGCTTAAAAAAGGAATTCCTGGCCAGGTGCGTGGTGCACACCTGTGATCCCAGCAGCTCGCGAGGCTGAGGAGGAGGATCGAGAGGTCAAAGCCAGCCTCAGCATTTAGAGAGGGCCTAAGCAACTCAGAGAGACCCTGTCTCTAAGTAAAATACAAAAGAGGGCTGGGATGTGGCTCTGAGTTCAGTCCCCAGTACTTCCTCCCCCCACAAAAAAAAAAAAAAAAAAAAAGAATTCCTAAAGATGAGAGCCGAGAGTCCTGGGTAGGAAGGCATCTCTCGGGATTTAAGCATGGCAATTGGTAAATGTGAAAATGTTAATTAAGAATATTGATAAGGGCTGGGGTGGTGGCTGGGTAGTAAAGCGCTTGCCTGGCATGTGTGAGGCCCTGGGATTGATTCTCAGCACCACATATAAATAAATAAATGAATAAATAAATAAAAGGTCCATGGACAACTAAAAAAATTTAAAAAAAATTGCCAATAAAAAGGAATTGTCCCAACATTCTTTTACACGCTATCACAATTTAGTGGTCAAACGTGAAAATTGATAGCGTTTATACCATCTGGATGCTTCTCTCCTTCCTCCTCTGTTTTGTTATTTTTCTTTCTTCCTTAATTTTAGAAGGATTTTGTGCTGAATCAAATTTGTCATAAAAAGTATGAAGGGGTCTGGGGCTATAGCTCAGGGGTACAGCGCTTGCTTAGCAAGCGTGAGGCACTGGGTTCGATCCTCGTCACCACATAAAAATAAATAAAATAAAGGTATCGTGTCCATCTACAACTAAAAAAATGTTTTTTAAAAAGTATGAAGGAGGCTTTAAAGAAAAATTCCTCCCCTTGGAGAAGAAGCAATGTGCCCACGTGCTGTCTCACTGGTAACGGGGGCGAGCAAGTGTGTGTCTGTGCACTTGTGTGAATATGTTGTGTGTGTCGCATGTGTGTTTGCTGGGGAATCTGCTGGTACAGTGGCATAAATACTAAGCCCTAAAATTAATAGGCTATTCTGTGTGAGTCTTCACAATCAACCTAATTTCAAATAAAATAGCACACGAAATTGCCATCATTTTAAAATCTGTGGCAATAATAAAAACTTGGCATAAGTATGCCATGTTAACTAAGCAAATGTGATTAACAAAAATTAGAATAAAATAAACATTAGAGTTAAATATTTATGTGGCATTTCCATAATGAAAAATGCTAAATCGCTGCAAATTCATTCTCCCATCTTTCCCAGATTAGTAAGCAACGTATATTGTGTTTACCGACAATTCATTTATACAGTGACCATGTTTTCTAAATAGAAGAAGTATGAGCATGCTCATTAGGACAATGGGACAGATCATTGAAATTAATGCTGCATTAATGCTGATTGTCTGATTTGCTCCATTTGTTCCTCTCTCCTTTTCTTTCTCTTAAAAATGACACACATCATCTCAGTGGCTTGGGAGCCTGAGGCAGGAGGATGGTGAGTTCAAAGCCAGTCTCAGCAACTGCGAGGCGCTGAGCAACTCAGTGAGACCCTGTCTCTAAATAAAATACAAAATAGGGCTGGGATGTGGCTCAGTGGTTAAGTGCCTTTGAATTCAATTCCCAGGACCTAAATAAATAAATAAATAAAGATACACATCAAGAAATGTGGCCATGGAACCTGCATGAGTCGGCTTGCAGACTCTAGGGTCCCAGGTACATGAAGTGGGGTTTGCAGCACCTGTTCTCTTGGGGACTGTCACTTCCAGGTGCACACTCTGGAGGAAGGAACTCAGCTCACCCCCTTTTTCTAAATCCCCTTTTCTAGAGGGGATCCAGGAGCCTCTCAATTTGAAGCTTCTGAGTAATTGAACTGGACTTAGCATCGTGGACCATGGGCTCCTGTTCCCTGCATTTATAGAGAGAGGATGAGCGTCCTCCCCAAATTCATCAAACAGACTGTGAACGGAGGGCTAATGGGAAGCCCCACATGCTTGGAGCCTTCAGGAAGCCCCCGAGGAAGATCAGGTTGCTTTCAGCTTTTCAGACAGATGCCCAGACATTAGATCTACAGACAGAGAATCTGCTGCAATCAAAGCAGCACAGGAAGAGGGGAAAAGCAGCGACTGAGCACATCGCAACAAGGGGCGCGCTGGCAGAGCTCGGTGAAAGTGCAACCAGACTCTTGAACCAGCCCTTCTGAAATAATCTGTGGAAAGGAAAACTTGATTATGTGCTCTAGTGCAAAACCAGAGGTGGGACTTCTTTAAAAATCTTCTTAATAATACAGAATAGAAAATCTAGATCAACCGGTGCTTATCTCTTCGGATATTCCATTCAGGGCATCTTTGGACAGGTATGTCACCATTTAAATGACATCAATCATCCTTCAAGTGTCAAATGTTATTATGACATTTTTGTTATGTGGGTTAATAAAGTTTGCTACATTCTTGAGTTACTTTATGGACCCTGGGGGCAAAAGAATCTTTACACTGGTAATCCACAGGGAACTGATTTATACATATTTTTTTTTTTGTTGTTGTTGTTGTTTTTTTTTTTTTTTTTTTGGTGCTGGGGATGGAACCCAGGGCCTTGTGCACGCAAGGCTGGCACTCTACCAACTGAGCTACATCTCCAGCCTGGATTTATACATATTTGTTTTGCTGAACAATTTGTGGGAAGACTGTTATTCTGCTAAGTGGTTGAAACGCCCACATGAGCCCAGAGAGCTCTGGAGCAGTCCCCTCACTTGGGGTCCAGCCATAGTGACCACGTGGAATACGGCCAAGGGTCTGATAGTGCAGGGAATGGTTTCTTTAGCTAAAAGGTGTTGTAAAGCGCATGCACATTATTTTGGGAGAGTCCGTGACCTTTCATCTTGCACACAAGCCTGGATTTCTCCAGCCCAGAGAAGATGGGAACTACCACATTAAATGTAGGGCTGGGACAGGGGACACTGAGTGGCCATCCCTTCAAGGCCCTATTTCCTCTCCTGATCCCTTTATCTTTGTGTTTGCTTGCCCCCAAAGTAGGGGTGGCCCAGGGCTCTGTCTGTACCCCCTGTTCTGCTTGGGCTCTGCAGTCTTCTGGGAAATCCTATCCCGTTCATGGCCCAGCCTCCACCCTGACCATGCTACGTCCCCATGTGCAACCTGGACTGCCTACCAAGGGGTCCACGGGCCAGCCAAGTCACCACATCCCCGAATCAAAATCATATCATCCCCTGACCCCCTCTCCTCTCTGGGGACTGCAGCTCTGGCCACATATGGCTCCCCTGAGACCTGCCAGTCATTCCTGCCCTTCCTGTTCCCCTTTCCCCTTCTCCCTGTCACCACATGGGCTCCTACGGGCATCACCAATCCTACACACGCCATCCTCCTCTTGTCCCATTACCTGAAGCCACTCTTCTCTTCCAGCCCAGGTAATTGTAATGGCATCTAAACGGCTTCCTCACCCCTTGTTCTGTCCTCCTATAGATCCATGCTAAGGAGGCCACTGCTGGCCCATAGGTACATTTGTGCAAAGAAGAAAAAGACGCCCCTTCCTTAAGACAGGTTACTGCCATCTGCCGGACATCCCTAAAACAAATGTGCAATTCTTTGCACTCTGATGGCAAGTATACTTTTTGGGTTTTGGGTATGGGGGATTGAACTTAGGGCACTCCTCGACCACTGAGCCACATCCCCAGCCCTATTTTCTATTTTATTTAGAGACAGAGTCTCACCGAGTTGATCAGTGCCTCGCTTTTGCTGAGGCTGGCTTTGAACTCACAATCCTCCTGCCTCAGCCTCCCAAGCTGCTGCACTTGTGTTTTGAAAAGAGTGCTTTGTCAGCCAGGGTCATGTTTTAATTGTGCAGGTCACACACTGCACAAGGACACGCCTTTGGGGAGGATCGTTCCTGGGCTGGGCGCGGTGGTGCACACCTGGAATCCCTGTCTCTAAATAAAATACAAAATAGGGCTGGGGATGTGGCCCAGTGGTCCCTTGCCTCTGAGTTCAATCCCTGGTACCAAACAAAACAAAATACAAGTGCAATAAATGAAATTTTTTAGAGAAGAAAATGCTTGGTATTAAGTGGAGAGACCTAATTATCTAGGGATGGTGTGTCAATGACGAGTTAACCAGAGTGCCCTGGAATTCATCCCTGTTTTAAGACTTGTCTGCCCTATAAAAATATATTACTGAACACTTTATCACCATAAAATAGTTATAAATAATTCATTCTCCCCATCTTGCATTCAGAATATGTATATGTTTGGTAAATATATATACATTATGTATGGTTGATCAATATATATTATATATATATATATGCATGTGTGTGTGTATAAATACAAAATGCTTTTCCCAGAATTTAGGCTTGGTTTTCAGTGCATTTCCCCAACTTACATTGGAGATGTGGACTGGGACGATATTGTCCTTGGTTTGGCTTCCCCACCAGCTCCCTGTCTGCTACACCCCGGCCTCTCTCCATCCTGCAGGGGCTGGGACTTGTTGGTGCTGGGACTAACCTTTTGGTAGCCTGGGAAGGCCCAAGCTGCCTTGTCTCTCATAAGGTGTTTGGTTTTACATAAAATTTCCTGTTTTAATTATTTTGGGCATACGACCTGGTGGTGTCCGGTGTATTCATAAAGTTGTGGAACCATCGACGCTGTTGCTCGAATTTTTGGAGAGTCCCCAGTGGGAATTCTGTCCCCACTCAACAACAACGCCTCCGTCCCTCCTCCCTCATCTCCACCTTTCTCTCCTGACCTACTGCAGTTTGGCTCTGACCTCCTGCCCCATCCTGGCCAAGGAGGGTGGCCATGACCTTGGGGTGGCAGATCCCTTAGGGTCGCGCCTCTCACCCCCTCGCTGGCTTTCCTGGCATCACCCACTCCTGCCTTTCCCTCTAGTCCCCTCTGCCACGTCTCCCCCTCTACCTGGGCACTCTGGTGTCCCCTGGGCTGGGTCCTGGGCTCTTGGCGCTTGCTCTCTCTCTGTGACCTTGCTCACTCCCAGGGCCTGAAACCTGCCACTGTGCCCCAGCCCTGAGATCACTCTGGGGCCTGTGACAGACCTAGGTGGCCTTCTCCGCAGAGGTGCTAACATGTGGCACTCACAGTAACACGGGGACCAGGGATTCGTAGCTGGTAAATGGCCGAGTCGGAGTCCAGGCCTGGCTGGATCTAGTTTCCTGAGCACCCTGCCCTCCTGGGCATCTTACAGACACCCAAACTCAGCAGATCCCAAATGCAGCCTGCAGCCTGCCTGTGCTGTCCCTCTCGACTCCCTCCTTGAGCCGCAGGCCACTAGCTGCTAGCCCACACGGCCACTCCTCGACCTGTGTGTTATGGTTTGGATACAAGGTGACCCCCCAAAAGCTCCTGTGTTCATGCAGGAATGTTCAGGGGTGAAATGATTGGATGATGAGAGCTGTGGCCTAATCGGTCCATCCTAGTCTGAATGGACCAACTAGGTGGTAACTGTAGGCAGGTGGGGCGTGGCTAGAGGAGGTGAGTCCCAGGGAGTACATTCTAGAAGGGCTCATCTTCCCTGTGGCTCCTTCCCCTCTCTGTCTGCTTCCTCGTGTCCATGAGCAGGGCCAGGCTCCTCAGTCCCGGCCTTCTGCCAATGTGTTCTGATTCACTTGGGCCCAGAGCAATGGGATCCACTGAACCCCTGAAGCAGTGAGCCCAGATGAACCTGTCTCCTCTAAGTTGCCAGGTATTCTGGGGACAGCGATGACAAGATGATTAACATACAGTGCAGCCTGGCCTGCAGGAAGGTAGCCAGTCCACGCCTGACATCATTGACACCCCTCCCACTGGCCTGTCCAGGACTGCCCAGAGAGGACTCTACCCCCGCTCATCTCCCAGCTCACTTTTCTTCTCACCAGCCCTCCGTGCAGCCCTAGACCTGGCCACTGTCAGTTCTCAGAAGTGACACTAGAACAGCTCCCACTGGTATCCTGAGCACTGACTTCTTGTCAACAGTTCTTCACTCAAAACCTCCCAAATGCCAGCTCTGGCCTTTAATGTCCCCCCCATCCCACACACACACACACCTGTACATGTAAAAAGTGCACATTCTCACATAATTCAAGGACCATCAGAATCTAACCTTGGCCACGGGGCCTCCATCTCCTCTCTTACCCACACCCACACCCATTTCTCAGCTCTGTTCTGGACACATGCATGAAAAGGCCCACATACCCGCTCTGAACTTTGGGGTTTCACCCCCACTCCACCTCTCCCAATTTCCTTCCTCCTACTTCATCCATCCCATTGGAGTTGATCAGCTCATTCCCACCCTGGCCTCCATCAGCATCACTTGGGGGAAGTTTTAAAATCCCAATGCCCAGAACATTCCTCGGAGTCTCTGGGGGTGGGACTAGGAGCCATGATTTAACATTGATTGACTTGAGCCAGGGTTGGTGTTATCGTTTGGAGGTGAGGTGACCCCCAAAAGCTCACAGGTGAGACAATGGAAGAAGGTTCGGAGGAGAAATGATTGGGTTGTTAGAGCCTTAACCCAATCAGTGAATTAATCCCCTGATAGGGATGAACTGAGTGGTGACTGAAGTGGGGGGTGTGGCTGGAGGAGGTGGGAATTGGGGTGTGGCTTTGGGGTGTATATTTGTACCTGGCCAGTGGAGATCTCTCTCTCTGCTTCTGATCATCATGTGAACTGCTCCCCTCCCACACTCTTCTGCCATGATGTTCTGCCTCACCTCAATTCCGGAGGATTGGAGTCTGCCGTCTATGGACTGAGAACTTGGAAACTGTGAGTCCTCAAATAAACTTTCCCTCATCGACAGTTATGCTGGTTGGGTCTTTCAGTCACAGCAGCGAAAAAGCTGACTAAAACAGTTGGGAGCCCGGTTACGGCCTACCGGGCCCTTGCTCCCTATCAGACGGTGCGTCCCACCCCTGCCCTTCCACCGCCCTCTGGCTCCCCGCCCAGCGTGACCTCCCCTCCTGTGATGTGCTTCCTGCTTGTCCTCCCTGCCGGACAGTGGACCCAGCAAAGGTGGGACCACGTCTGCCTGTTTTCTCAACATCGTCAAGGTCTGATCCAAAGGCAGCGTCAGTCAGGATTGTTCCATGAATGTGAAGGTCATTTCAAGGGTGACAGGAGGTTTCTACACGTTGGACACCCTTTCTTCCACAGTCAATTGAAGCTCCTTCATAAAACAAACTGACTAGGTGTATTAGCTTTTCATTGCTGTGACCAAAATACCAGAAAGGAACAACTTTGCAGAAGAAAGATTTTGCCTTGTGGTTTCAGCCCGTGGCTGGTTGGCCTTGTTCTGGGCCAAGGCAGAACATCATGGTGGAAGGGTGTAGCAGAGAGTGTAGCTTACAGCATGAGAAACAGAGGAAGGAAGGGGCTAGGGACCAGTGTCCCCAAGGGCATGGCCCCCAGTGACATACTTCCTCTAATCATACACTACCTTCCTGATTTCTACTACCTCTCAGAAGTATTCAAATTATTAATCCATCAAATGAATTAATCCATTGTGGAGGTTAAAGCCCTCATGATCTAGTCATTTTCTCAAAGCCCTACCTGCTGCATTGGAGGCCTGAGCCTTCAAGGCATGAGGTTTAGTGGGGACATTCCAGGTTCAACTCATAGCACCAATCAACAAACAAAAATCCTCCGTTTCACTTAGTCAATGGTGGCCTGCAATTGCACCAATATAATTAAAATTAGTGGAATTTGAATTAAAACTCCTTGTCCCATGAAAATGCACATTCAGCTCAAGCATACACCACCTTAACAGAATTAGTCATTTGTACTGTGCCCCGAATGATTTTATCAACACTTAAGAGAGGGAAGAGAAGAAGTACTGTTATGGAGTGTATTCTATGCACCAGGCAATGTACATAAATGACCTCATTTAATTAAGTTAAATGAGTTGGCTCTGGAAAACTCCAAAGCTCAGAGAGGTTGAGGTAACAGCTGATGAATGGACAAATCTGGATTTTTTTTTTTTTAGTTGTAGTTGGACACAATACCTTTATTTTACTTATTTTATTTTTATGTGGTGCTGAGGATTGAACCCAGGGCCTCACCCATGCTAGGCAAGTGCTCTACCGCTGAGCCACAACCTCAGCTCCTGGATAAACCTGGATTTGAAGTGACATCTAAGTCTGTGCCTCCAATTCCATCCTAAGCTTAGAGGGGAGAAAAGGCACAAAGAGCCAGGTGGGGCGGCCGATGCCTGTAATCCCAACAAGGAGGCTGAGGCAGGAGGATCACAGGCTCTTGGCCAACCTTAGCAATTTAGCAAATCCCTATCTCTAAATTTAAAAAAATTAATAAACTTAAAAGGGCTGGGGGGTGTAGCTCAGTGATGGAGTGTTTGCCTAGCAAGTCTTTGCCTGGATCCAATCCCTAATACCTGGTGGGGGAGAAAGGCACAAAACACAAGTCACAGAGAGGACAGGTCCTCTCCCCAGGGCAGAGGACAGGGATGGATTGTGGGACTGGCTGGGGGAAGGATGTCATGGGCATGGCATCCTGCTCTGCTCACCTAATCTCTTCTCTCACTTCTCCTTCCTGCCCAGCATCAATGACCCAGTTCTACCACCAGGACTCACATGCCAAGGCCTTGCTGTGGGCTCTGATGTGCGGAGACTAACGAACGCTGACTCAGCAAATACTGTGGAGTAGGAAAACTCAGCATTTCCCATCTAACACATCTGAACCAAGAACAGAGAGGCCAGTATCCAAAAGGCCAGATTTTGTATTTGCACCAAGTGGAGACATAGGAAAAGCATAATTATTTTCATTTATAAAAGCACTGGGGCAGTGTGTCACGTAGCAAAAAAGTACACAGCCTGGGGTCAAAGGCCCCGAATCCCAGCTCCCCACTTGGAAGCTGAGGGAGTCTTCAAGTTGCTTAGTGTCTTCTAGACTCAGTGGGTTATTTTGAAACTTCATAGACCTCTCTCAAAGTTCCTTCACTCCCTTCCTGAGCTGGATTTCCCCATCAATTTTTCTTTCTTTTATTTATTTTTAAACTCTTTTTTTAGACCTTTATTTAATTTATTTTTATGTGGTGCTAAGGATCGAACCCAGCGCCTCGCACATGCTAAGTGAGCGCTCTACTGCTGAGCCACAACCCCAGCCCTTCTTTCTTTTATTTTTATTTTGGGTACTGGGGATTGAACCCAGGATACTCTACCACTCATACTCAGTCCTTTCCATTTTTTAAATTTTGAAACAGGGGTTTTGCTAAGTTGTTTAGGGTCTTGCTAAGTTGCTGAGGCTGGCCTTGAACTTTCTATTCTCCTCCTCTGACTCCAAAGTCACTGGGATTATAGCGTGTGCCACCATGCCTGGTTCCCATTGATTTCTGAGTGCCATCTCAGACTCAGTGACTCAGACCACCTGGGGACACAGATAGACAGACCTGCATTTGAAACAAGCGTCCCCCAGGTCTGTGGACTTGTGGCTAGAGGGTGGCTGCAGTCTTGCTACGCAAAGTGTGGTCTCTGGAGCAGCAGCAGCACTACTGGAGTCTCAACTTTATCAATGTGACCCCCTTGTGGGGTCCCCACTTTGAAAAGCTCTTCTCTGCAGCACTTGATGGGCTGAGTCCTGGAGCCCCCCAAGTCGTTTTTCCAACTCCTGGAGGATCCAGAAAGGTGTTCAGCCCAGGAACTGGCCTTCAGTTTGCAACAGGTCAGGTGCTGAGGCCTGCCTGTTGGAAACTCCCAGGGAGAATGTGTCCACGCGTGGACCAAGGCAGACTGTTCAGCAAATGCTGACTGGGGAGTGGCTAGCAGGGGAAGCCATCCTCCCAAGGGAGGAACTGGAGGGAAGACGGAACAGGGGCTGGGGATGTAGCTCAGTGGCAGAGTCCCCTTGCCTAGCACGAGTGAGGCCCTAGTTTGATTCCCTAGGACCAACAACAACAACAACAACAACAAAAAAAAAAAAGAAAGAAAGAAAGAAAGAAAACAGGAAGCAGGGACCTTCCCCGGGGTTTGCATGGTACAGTGTAGGGCTGGGCTTGCCAGGGACAGTTTGCTGAGTCTGGCTTTTTTTTTTTTTGGTGGGGGTTGGGGGGATGGACTGGGGAACTCAGGGGCACTGAACCACTGAGCCCCCTCCCCAGCCCTATTTTATATTTTATTTAGAGACAGGGTCTCACTGAGTTGCTTAGTGCCTTGCTGTTGCTGAGGCTGGCTTTGAACTTGTGATCCTCCTGCCTCAGCCTCCTGAGCTGCTGGGATTATAGGCATGCACCACCACGTCCCGCAAGGCAGTCTGGCTTTTAACCTGGTAGGATTTCCAAGGCACTTATCCTTGGTGTCCAGGTATTTTTTTAATCTTGGGCAAAGTTAGAGACAGTGTTGCTCATTGAAAATGACCCCATGAGGAACTAATCACACTTATTTATTTTTATATTTTTAAGATACTATATATTTCTTAAAAAACATTCCTGATATTGTGAAGCTTGGTTTTGATTTCACTATTACATATGAGAAAAGTAACAAAAAGTTAAATAGGAAGAAAGAACACACACAGTAAAAATCTCTCTCTTGGCAAAAACAAATAATTTAACAATAGATATGGAAATTATCTCCTGTGTACCCACAAAAGACAGAGAACTGCCTCAATAGAGGACAAAATTCAAACATTACATTGGCTTTATAGAACCACATGAAGATGCTTTTGATGTTCAGGTACCTATTACTGATAGACATTGAGCCCTAATTTAAATATACCAGGAAAACTGATGTTTAATGAGCAATTTGATATAAAGGAAAAATCCCTGATAATAAAATTCTCCCTGAAGTTTCTTCTTCAGGAGCCTACATATTTACATATCATAGTTCACCACAGAATCCTTGCAGATTGTGTCTAAAAAATTTTTATTTTTGCAAAAATATGAGATGCAACCATTATGTGAAGCTTTTTTTTTTTTTAAAGAAGCGTCAGTATTAAATAACACTTAAATGATTAAGTAAAAACCATTTATTACTAAACTGTCTTTGGTGCAAGATTAGGATGCACAGAATACCCGTGAATATATGTTAATGACATGGTGACAATTCTGTGGTAGAATGCGGTATTGCATTTGCTTAAAATCTAGACACACCTGCAGGGTACAGACCTGGAAGAGCCATTTAACTGTGGGTTCTTTTTTTTTTGAGGGGGGTACTTGGGATCCAACTCAATAGCATTCAACCACTGAGCCACATCCCCAGCTGTATTTTGTATTTTATTTAGAGACAGGGGTCTCACTGAGTTGCTTAGGGCCTCACTTTTGCTGATGCTGGCCTCGAACTTGCGATCCTCCTGCCTCAGCCTTCCAAGCCGCTGGAATTACAGGCATGTGCCACCGTGCCCAGCTAACTGTGGGTTCTTGGTCTTCCACCCATCTTTCCTAGGCCCCGGGCCAAGCAGGCCAGGCGAAACCCTGTCACTACCCACAGTAGCCTTGAGTCAGGCTCAGGGTGATTCATAGTGTCCCTCCCTGGCCAGTGTGAAAGGGGCCCCTGGAGGTGGAGAGCTGGGAGTGGCTGACCTGGACCTTACCTGCCAGGTACTCGATGACTGCAGCCATGTAGACGGGGGCACCCACGCTGATCCGGTACTTGAACGTCCCTTTCTTCAGGTATCGCATCAGCCTCCCCACCGGGAAGATGACCCCGGCCCTGGCTGACCGGGACAGCTTGGACATTTTCTTCTTCCCGCTCCGACCTGACATCTTGCCTCAGTTTCCCTCTCAGCTTGCTGACACACTGGCCTCCTGGCACTCACAATGCTGGGGAGGAAAGAAGGCAGGAGTGAGGAGTCGGAAACACCGGGGGCACACTGCTGTGGCCCTAGGGCACCACGGTGACTGGCGGCAGGTGGGGAGCCAGGCATCATCAGGCCACCCACAAACACCCCTCCCTGCCAGGCTAGCAGGGCCTCGAGAGGACAGGCCAAAGTAAACTGTCACTGAGAGGCAGGATATGGGTGTGTGGTCAGCTGAACAGTGATCCCCAAAGACGTCCATTTCCTCACCCCAGAACCTGTGGACGTGACTGTGTAGGACAAAGGGACTTTGCAGATGTGACACAGCTGAGGGTCTTGAGATCAGGAGATCATCGTGGATCATCTGGGTGGACCTAATGCCATCACCAGGATCCTTACAAGAGAGACCGGGAATCAGAGTGAGTAAAGAGACGTACGCAGAGAAGGAATCATTATCCCTGCGCCTCCAGAAGGGTCCAGCCCTGCCAACACCTTCCCACATGTTAGATGTGGGACCTCAATAGTGCAAGGTAACAAATTTGCATTACTTTACTGTTTATTTTATGTTTTGAGACAGGGAATTGCTGTGTTGCCCAGACTGGCCTTGAACTCCCGGGCTCAGGCAGTCCTCCTGCCCCAGGCTCCTGAGTAGCTGGGATCACGGGCATGTGGCACCCCACCTGTCTGTGTTGATTGGAACCACTGAGTTTGAGGTGAATCATACAGCAGCATCAGGAAATCAAATATGGCTCCTATTTGCCCAGGTGACTGCACCATTATTGTTAGCTTTGATCCATATTGAAGCTGATAGGCATTTCTCAGACGGAAACACCTTTCTAAGTTCAACAACGGCGTAGCAATCTTAAAAACAGAAACAGGGGCTGGGGTTGTGGCTCAGTGGCAGAGCGCTTGCCTCACAGGTATGGGGCACTGGGTTGGATCCTCAGCACCACATAAATAAATAAAACAAGTTATTGTGTCCATCTACAAAAAACAAAACAAAACAGAACCAAACCCAGAAACAGGCCGGAAGAGGCAGTTTTATTGAGTATGCTCCTGTGAAGTAGCCAGACATGCAAATGAAAAGCCATAAAACAACCCAAGCGTCTGCTCCCAGGAATGGGGAATCCAGATTGACCTGGGGGATGGATTTCAAGTCAGCATGAAGAGGTGGCTTCTTAGAGTGCCCCAGGATGCAGGTGTATAACTCACCGCTACTTAGGAAGCCATCATTGGGGGATAATAAAACAGCTACATCCTCTTGGACCAAGTCTTTGTGAGGTCAAAAATAATTTGTAATAGAACTTAGGTGTGTTTGAACTGTTGGTTGAGGGACTATTGGGACCCAAAATGCAATATGATTCAAAATAAGGAAATTATGATGGACCAACAAAACAAACAAACAAACAAACAAAACAACAAGAAACCAAAACAGGACCAAAGAGATGGAGATGGAGACTTTCTCTGAAACACGTTAAGGAATCAAAGCTGTCTGCTCCAGAGCCATGGCATTCTTTGGAGATGGAAAATGAGCAAGTCAAAGTAAATGGAAATGGTTGGCACCCACCGAGGAGGCCGTGTAAATTCTGAACAGGTCATCCCACCAACAGCCAAGGTGGCCAGGAGGAAGGAGGGCCAGGAGTGGGACCAAGCTGATGGAGGAAAGGGCTGAACAGACGCACAGCTAATGAGAAATGGACACGGAACTGCGACTTACTGAATCTGGACAAAAGCGTGAACAGAAAGTTCAACTTTCTGTAGGATTTGAGGACTTTGTATGACTGAGAAGTTTTACATAGAAACTCTGGAATGAGGCACAAGCCCTTTTCTCGACACCCACCTGTCCTCCAGGTGAACGAGGGGAGTTGGGGGCATTTTATTGACATACATTATTTTAGAAGGCTCACGAGTACTTATCACTTTCCTATTTATATGTCATTTGCCACCAAAGGATGTAGGTTTTCATGAGTTAAGTACATGCAAAAGTAGCCTTAGGATGTCCCCTCTTTGACAGCAGGACACAGGGAGACAACAGCAGCTTGTGTTCAGAACCTCCGAGTCTCCGGTGCTGCTGTCGGAGGCTGCTCACTCCAGCCAACCCGCTGACGGACGTGCTCTGCTAGCAGAAGAGAACCGTGTGGGGTGTGGGGTGTGGGGTGTCTGTCTCAATGTGTGTCGAGGAAACCAAGGCCAGGTGTGTAACGGCGTGGAATACCTGCTGTTGGCTAGAGCTGTCCTGGGGGCGGGGAACACGCCCAGCAGTGTTAAGTAGTCCCTGTCCTCATAGTGCACATGTTAGCCAGGAGGGTGCTCAGAATGCAGGTGGCTCTTGGTGGAGTGGAAAGAGCCCAGGTTGGGGAGCAGGAACCCCCAGTGTGGTCCCACCTCTATGTAACTGACTATGTGAGCTCACTATGTCACTTGCTTGGGCTCCCAGAGCCTCATCTATAGAACAAGGGAGGAGGCTAATTGATCCTTAAGGTCCTTCTGGTCTTAAACTTTCTCATTTTTCTGAAATGCACTTTCAAATGGTTTTAGAAAAGCAGCTTAGTCCCCTTAAGAAGCTGGCTCTCAAGAGTTAAGAGACTGCAGGTTTACAAAGATGTACTGGTGAATCCACTAAGCCAATTATGTGCTCCCCCCGCCATTCCTGGTAAGTGTGGGTCTGTGTGGAGGGAGGATTAGTGAGTCTGGTTGCCAAGGAAACCACCTGAAAAGCCCATCACAGGGTGGACATGCCCTGTGGATCCGGAGGTCAGACCCTCTCCCAGAACCATCCTTCCACCATGATGCATGACGTGCAGATGCCACAGGGCAGGGCACCCGACACACACACACACACACACACACACACACACATACACACACACACTTTTCTCAAATGAAACATAATACAGCTACTTGGGAAATTCCCCAGTGTTAGTAGCCAAGAGCAGTCACCATGGTCCTGAAAATTAGAAATCAGGACCAGTGGTAGAAGAAAAGTAAGTGACTTCAGGGGACTGACGATGCCTAAATTAGGCTGCACGCTGAACACTCATGAAGCTAAAATAGCCAAGGAAGGAAAATCGAGGTGGGCTCAAGCAGAGAAACATACCAGTTGCAAATTGCAAAAAGGTGCTTAACCTTAGGGATCATCCCAAATGTAGTAGTTTATACCGAGATTCACTCTGTGCTTCAGACCGTTTTCTAGATCAGGGCCTTGGACAAGATGGGGATGCAGCCCCAGGTGAGGTCTCAGTGTGAGATGATGGACTGATGTCCTTCAACCAGGACCGGAGAATTCTTGGTGTGGTGCTGCTTTTAAGCAGCCAGGTGCCTACCTCTGGGCCCTTGCTGGGTGTCAAGGACATGAAGCCCTGGACACTCTCAGTAAAGATCAGGCCACATCCAGGAATCCCCAGGGGAAGTGTGTGTGTGTGGGGGGAGTTGAATGTTACACTGGAGGGCCCTGCATCCTAAGACCACACCTCCCCTAAGCCTATGTCTTGGGTTAGGAGAAATGACAATCCCTCACTTCCTTTATTTTTCAGGCCACCCTTTTCTCTCAAAAAGAAAAAAAATATATATATATATGTATATATACATACATACATATATATATATATTTTTTTATTCAGTCTTGGGAAGTCAGGAGTTAAAAACTCGAATATATTTTTATCCACATTCTGCAAGTTTGAGTCTGAAATAGTCTACTGTCTAAAGAGAAAAGAATCACTGAAACAGGGAAATTTGTTTCCGTCTGATTAACACTTAAATGTTTACATTTATTTACCTTCTGCTCTAAAACAATATTGCTCCGAGTAGGCGAGACTTAAAGACTATAATACATGATGTTTGTTTCCATGTTTGTAGAAAAAACAGACCGATGGGGCTCAGTGAGGCACAGCCACACTGCTTGGGGCCTGGTGGCCACTGGGCGGTCAGGGGGCCCTATCCTCCGGGCTGCAGTGGGGCACATAGGGACCAGGTAAAGCCTAGACTGCCAGGCGCAGTGGCACGCGCCTGTAATCCCAGCATCTCTGGAGGCTGAGGCAGGAGGATCACGAGTTCAAAGCCAGCTTCAGCAGTTAAGTGAGGTGCTAAGCAACTCAGTGAGACCCTGTCTCTGAATAAAATACAAAAAAGGGCTGGGGATGGGGCTCAGTGTTAGTCAAGCTCCCCTGGATTCCATCCCCAGTACCAAAAGAAAAAAAAGCTCAGATCTGCGATGTATCTGTATACCTGGTCCATACTGTTGAAAGACCCAGGTATAAACTCTTGTAAGTCTTTCCAAAGTGAATCTGAGAGTTTTAAGCTGTAGGCGGTGGGAGGCAGGAAAATAAAACTCCAAATGCAGAGAAGGGGGGAGAACACAGGCTGTCTGCCCCTCCGCTCTACCCCCAGGGCACAGCAAAGACCAGCGCTGGTGTGCGAGCTGGGGTCAGAGGGCGATCAGGCTCTGTTGTTTTAGGATTTATTCCTCCGATTGGGTTTTAAGCCTATAGGGCCACCGATGGGTTAGATTTTATAGACAACACAGGGTAAATATTAAATTGCAGCCCTGATTCAGACACGGGCAATAAACTCACAGCAGCCTATTCCAATAACTACTGTATTTCACTGATTTTATGGTGCACCTTTTTTTTTTTTTAACATTTTACTATCTCTAGAAATTGGTATGCATCATGCAATCAATGACCCAGAGTGTCAATGAAAGTAGCATCTATGGAGCATTTGTTATCGAACAAGAAGCTACATTAGATGCTGTGGAATTTACACGATCCTTGTCTTTAAATATTTTCCAATGAAGTTGCATTGGAAAATAAGTAAACCGTAATACCCTAATAAAGGTCATGATGAACCACAGTAAAGCTTCAGGCAGATGTGAGAGCCCCGGGCCCCAAACTCACGAGGCCCCTGGGTGAGCCCGCAGCATTGGAGGAAGCTTGAGCTTTGGCTTCTTGACTTCTGCTGGCCCCCGCCGCTGCCAGCTTAGGATGGGGCAGGGTTTCAGGTGGCATTAGGTTTCTTTTAATAATGCCAGATCTGTTTTTGATGGTTGCTGGGATTAAACTTGGTGAGTGAAAACTGACACGGGACAGAAAATCTGATTCCAAGGTCTGAGAACCGGTGGAAAGTCCGACAGGTGCACACAGCCCATCTGCCACCCCTTGAGGTTAATGAAGAGTGGAGTGGGGGAGATGGTGGGATGAGATGGACATTATCACCCCTATGTACACGTATGACTGCACGGATGGTGCGACCGCCCGTCACGTACAACCAGAGAAATGAAAAGCAGTGCTCCATTTGTGTAAATAAATAAATAAAATAATTAAAAAACTTGAAACAGGGCTGGGGTGGTGGCTCGGTGCTAGAGCGCTTGCCTAGCACGGGTGAGGCACTGGGTTTGATCCTTAGCACCGCATGTAAATAAGTAAAATAAAATTTAAAAAGTGAAGAAATTGGAGCTGGAGTGGCAGCACAGCCTGTAAACCCAGTGACTTGGGAGGCTGAGGCAGGGCGTCCCAGGTGCCAGGCAACTCAGTGAGACCCTGTCTCCAAAATAAATAAAATAAAATAAAATAAATAAAATAAAATAAAATAAATAAAAGGGCTGGGGATATAACTCAGTGATAGGGTACCCCTGGGTTCAGTCCCCAGAACCTAAATATATAAACAAAAATAAAATTAAATTTTAAAAAAAAGAATAGAATGAAAATATTCTTCTTTGGGGGCGGGGTACCGGGGATTGAACCCAGGGGTGCTTAACCCCTGAGCCACATCCCCAGCCCCATTTTGTATTTTATTTAGACACAGGGTCTCACTGAGTTGCTTAGGGCCTTGCTAAATGGCTGAGGCTGGCCTTGAACTTGTGAACCTCCTGCTTCAGACTCCTGAGCGGCTGGGATTAGAGACGAGTGCTACTGTGCCTGGCTTTTAATTCATTGTTATTTTTCAAACTCCTAGTACATTGGTAGGCATAAATTCTTTGGACTTCCTAAATGGCACCGACAGACATTTCTTTTGGTCCAGTGGCATCAAGGACACACAACAGACACTATGATTCTGTGAGCTGAGAAAGTGTGGGCGTTCTGTGTTAGAGCCGACCACCCACAAGCTTAACCATACTCCCATGGCCCCTGACTTTCAGTGGTTTGACTTAGGATGTTTTACTTTATAAATTAATTTAAGAATTCACAAGAAAGAATGCTTGAAATTTATGATTTGGGGGTGTGGGTGTAGCTCTGTGGTAGAGTACCTGCTTAGCATGTGTGATGCCCTGGGTTTGACACCCAGCACCCTCTGCCCCAATTTTGAATTTGGATCTTTTCTTGAACTAGTGATATGCAGTCCAGTCGTTTCTTGTGCTGCTGGGTGGTGGGCTGAAGTCCCCGTCAGCCACACTAACACGAGAGGAAACCACCAAGACTCCAGTGTGCTGTGTCACTACGCTAGGCTGTCGGGTGGATCAGGTGTATTGAATGCAATTTGGACTCAGATATTTTAAACTTATGATGGGTTTATTGGATCATAATACCAGTGTAAGTGGAGGAACATCTGTAGATACTCTGTTTACCCTGAAGCAAGGAAAATAACATTAAAAGAGTTACTTTAATGTTTTTTTTTTGTTTGTTTTGTTTTTGTGTGTGTGTGTTTAATGTTAGTCTCTTTATTTTTAGTGCTAGAGATTGAACTCAGGGCCTCACACAGGTTAGGCCAGCACTTTACCACTGGGCTTCATCCCCAGCCCTTGTTACTTTTTATTTTGAGACAGAGTCTCACTACATTGGTGAGGCTGGCCTCGAACTTACAATCCTCCTGCCTCAGCCTCCTCAGTTGCTGGGATTGCAGGGGTGTACCACTGCACCCGACTTTGAGTTTATTTTAATCTAAGTAATACTTGCATAGAGTCAAAAAGCCAAAAGGTACAGAAATGCATAAAATGAAAAGCAACTGTCTCCCATTCTACTTTCTATCCTCAGTCTCACTTCCAGATGCAACTACATGTAGCAATTTAAAATTTTAGTTCTGGCGACTACCTTCAAACTCCAGTTTACACCTCTATCTATCTCAGACCATTTTCACTTTCCCACAGTTTCCACCTGGGCCTAAGAAGAATGAGAAATTAATTCATCTTTCTTCTCCTTTTTTTTTTTTTTCTAGTACCAGGGATTGAACCTGGGGTGCTTAACCACTGAGCCACATCCCCCGCACTTTTTATTTTGAGACAGGGTCTCACTAAGTTGCTGCTGAGGCTGGCCTCAAACTTGCGATCCTCGTCCCTCAGCCTCCCGAGCTGTTGGGATTACAGGTGTGCGTCACCACACCCAGCTCCTTTTCCCAACTGTTGATGGTTATAGTTTTCAGTTTTATTTCCTCCACTGACTGTCCATCTCTGTCTCTATTTCCGACTCCATCAATTCGAGGCCTTTCTCATGCCATCATCGTGAGATGAGGACTGAGCCGCTCTCTCCCCACCCTCCCCTCCACACAACCTCCTAGTTCCACCGTCTCCTGGACTTTCCATCGCTCTGGTCCATTACATTTTATATTTTGTTTGACAGTCACAACAAAATCGTCCACAGTTTTTCTCTAGATTTATTTTGAAAATTAAATACCAATAGGCAGCACTTATGTGACTAAGACTTTTTCAATGTTTCCTTCATATTCAAGGGGGCTGTGGGCATCTATTTATTTCTCTGTGGTCCAGCCTCAAGAAGAATGGATTCTCTTTCGAGATCATTCCATGTGTTACTTGGCTTCGCATTGGGACCTCATCTTTCTTACATAATTTCCTCCCGAACCCCTGAATTCACTAACTACAGTTGATTTTTGTTAAATGTGGTCGTTATGTTCTGCAAAGAAGCCGGAACACAGAATTAGCACCCTTATTCCTGGGAGAAAGACAGCCTTGGGTTCCAGCAGGGCTACAGTCACAATTTTGTGACTCAGCCAATCTTCTGGACTTTTTTATTTTTCGGTGCTGGGGATTGAACCCAGCCAAGCTCTCTGTGTGGGTATGTTTCTGTTTAAAGACATCTTATCTCATATACATTGCTGGTCATTAACACTGAGCTCACGGTCAGCAGCGCTGTAACTCATGCCTGAACGCGGCTCATCTAACACCCATATTTTTTCCATATGGAAACACAAGACAGCCCGCAGCACTAAGCATGTGGGCATCTTCAACTGTGAACACCAACAAACCCCACAAAGATGCGGAGAAGCAGGGCACTAAACAGACTGAGAGATGCTTATTTACAGTCTGAGTGGACACAAGAAGGGAGGCCCTTGCCCTGCTCACCCTTGGCAGGGAATGTGCACATGGGAGTTGCAGACTGTTTGTAGCTTTGTACAAGCACAAGTCCTTGAGTGACAGCAGTAGCGCCATAAGTGCTGATTTTGGGGTTGCAAATACATTTTGGCCAGTAAGAAATTTGCATATATGGAATCAGTGAACAATGAGAATGGACTCTGTTTTTCTTTTTCTTTTTTTTTTTTTTTTTTGCAGTACCACGGATTAAACCATTGAGTCCAGGGACACTCTATCCCTGAACTACATCCTCAGTCCTTTTTACTTTTTTAAAACTTTGACACAAGGTCTCACTAAATTGCTGAGGCTGGCCTTGAATTTATGATCCTCCAGCCTCAGCCTCCAAAGTCACTTGGATTACAGGTGTGTGCTGCCACACTCAGCTTATATTCCTCTTTGTTCTTGTTGATTAAAGAAAAATACACCACTGTCATATCCCTCAAATCACCCAGCTTCTCAATTATACAATTATACCGTTTTTTTTTTTTTTTTTTTTGCAGAAACTGTATTCTTCCCAGAACCATCGTTCCTGAGGGCCTCCAGCTGTGGTTTGGAATGGAAGTCACTTTACCTAGGGATCACCCTGGGGTGTCTTCCTGCTCATCCTTGACCCCAGGAATCCCTTCCTTGGTTTTCTCTTATTCTGTTGGTGTCTACCTCGTGGAACTCTTCAGGAAGTGTACAGAAGAGCAGACTGTTTTCTTACACAAATGGAACTGTCTTAATTGAGCGATCTTGAATTATCACTCAGTGGGGTCTATGATTGAAGTCGTCGATCACCCCACCCCACCCCACCCCATCCATTCTGCTGGGCACTTGGCAATTAGCCTGTTTAGTTTGAAAACTTGGGGGTTTTCCTTACTCGGGGACCTCCCCCTGTTAGGTGTGACTCTCCCCTCACCCCAGTACCCCTTTATTTCCCTCACGTCTCCCTTTACTAGTCTCTTCCGGAAACACCTGTAAACCAGATGTGAACCTCCTATTTACTCTCTACGTCTCTTACATTATTTTTCTCTTTCTTTTTTCAGTCCTTTCAACATCTCATTCTGGGAATCACATTTTTAATTTCCAGGAGCTCTTCCTTGTTTTGTTTGTTCCTTTTTCGAAGCATCCTGTTCTTTTTTGAATGTGCCATCTCTTCAAATCTCTTTGCAACTAATTAGAACGTGTTAAAGGAAATGTCTGTTTCTCCCCAGCAGTTGTCCTGTTTACTCATCTTCATCTTTCCCTTACATGACGGCTTTCCTTAAATGTCCGGGAGTCTCTGGTTACACACTTGTGTTTAAGAAGGAAGGACCGAGTGATTATCACAGGTAGATAGAAGAGCTTTGCTTAGGCAGGCCCGCACCTGCTTGGAGCTTTGGGGTGTGCGTGTGGTCATGCCGACCAGCAGGCCTAGCTTAGATTATCCCCTTAGGAAATAAGAGCCCCCAACATCAGAATGAGGGAGCTTTGAGAGCCATCTCCATCCCAGAAGTTCTAGATGAGTCCTGTAGTTGGATTTCTTTACCCGGAACCCTCAGGTGGTTTGCTTGGTGAATGAACACCACATTTCCAGAGATTCTCCCGGGGCAGGGACAGAGGTCAAATCACTCAGCTGTCCCTAGTTGTGACCTGCCCACCTTCACTGCGGCTGTCTCCTGTGTTCATTCTTAGCTGTGGCTTCCCCTGTGACAGTGCATTTAGTCTTCCGGAAATTTCTTGACAGTGTCAATTTGCTGATGACCTACACCTTATTCCTTTGTTCTTAAATGTTTATTTCCCATTATTTCTGTGGGGAAGGAGCTGAATCACAGCTCACGTGTTCAGTCCGTCACTTTGAACTGGAAGCCTGAAGAGTCATTTTCATTTAATACCTTAAACACACCTCATTTGCAGATTAGCCTAGAGATGAATATGTTGGTAAGGAGAAATAGTTCAACTGTCTTATAATTGAATAATAATGTCATGTTAAAAAATTAACACCACTTCTATCATCAGGTGAGTCATTGAAAACTAACTGGTCTGGAGATAATTGAGGCAAATGAATAATTGCTTTTGGTGACAAAGAGCTGACTAACTTCATTTAACACTCTCAATGCCTTAATAAAAAGACAGTCTAGATTCTTTTTTTTTTTTAAGTTGACCATGGACCTTTATTTTATTTATTCATTTATATGTGGTGCTGAGAATTGAACCCAGCGCCTCACAACATGCTAGGAAAATGCTCTGTCACTGAGCCACAACAACCCCAGCCCTAGTCTGGATTCTTTAGACCAACATTTTTTCTTCTAATTCAAATAAGTTCTTTTCAAATATAAAGAGTTAATAAAGAATGAAGCATTTTTTTATGCCTCAAACACTCCATGACTTTTTTTTTATATTTATTTTTTTAGTTGTAGTTGGATACAATACTTTTATTTTATTTATTTATTTTTATGTGCTGCTGAGGATCGAACCCAGGGCTTCGCATGTGCTAGGTGAGCGCTCTACCACTCAGCCACAAACCCAGCCCCACTCCATGACATTTTAATTTTTTGGTTTTTGTAAACTGATAAAGACCACAATAGTCCATTAGAAGCCTCCAGTGCCCTGAGGTTTTGTTTTGTTTTGTTTTATCTTGTACCAGGGATTGAACCCAGGGGTGCTTAACCACTGAGCAACACCCCCAGCCCTTTTTAATACTTTATTTAGAGACTCTAAATAAATGCTGAGGCTGACCTTGAACTTGTGATCCTCCTGCCTTAGCCTCTGGAGTTGTTGAGACTGTGGGAGTGTGCCACTATACCTGGCCAGTGCTTCAATTTAAATGACCTTTTTTTTTTTTTTTTAACAGTAAATTTCTATACAGAGGTTTTTAAAAAGACAGAACATGGGCTGGGATTGTGGCTCAGCAGTAGAGTGCTCGACTTGCACATGCAAGGCCCTGGGTTCGATCCTCAGCACCACATAAAAATAAATAAATTAAATAAAGGTATTGTGTCCAACTACAACTACAAAAAAAATTAAAAAAAAAAGAACATGGTTGTGGAAGTTAGGGAGAGACAGAGAGACAGAGACAGAGGGAGAGACACAGAGAGAAATCAGTAACTAGAGGGTGGGTGCAGTATTCACAGGCCAGAGGAAAGGTCAGGCTGATGAACCATTTGCTACAGGATCTAAGATTATAAGACATCTTTTGAGATCAAGCTCTTCAGAAGCATACAGATCAAAATGCCTTTGCATATGTTAACTCTAGAAATCAGAGGTCTTACAGCTTTTTAATGATGAAAATGATTTTTAAAAAAACTTTAAACACTGTTTTCTGAAATGTTCATGGACATGAAATTTATAGTGTCAACCCCAATGGATCCGTGTACTGTTTTAAAATTGCAGAAAAATTTCCAATTTATTTATTGTTATTACCTAGGATATTTCCCTCATCTAGTACTGTGCTTTGGAATATCTGATATTGTAAATATTTATGAAAAATGAAGCCGATGCTGCGATGAGGCATCTTTACTCTGTCAGTTCAAAACCATCCTTTGGGAGAATAAAATGAGATGAAATAAAATGAAGTAGGACCTAAGGGAATTCAAAATAAATACATTAACTATATGTAGAAATATATTTTAAAGGGTCTGAAAAAAAATCTCTTAGTTTCACACCTAATAGCATTCTATTATATTTTGGTGTGTTACCCTAAGTACTGTATTAAAATAATAATAGTTTATTAGCATTATTTTGTAGCTGTAAAAACCATTTTCAGTAATACCAGCTAAATCACTTGCTCTATTACACTTCCATTTATGAACTCCAAGGGCAAATCATTATTGCACAAGTAATACTTTCCAAACCATTTTCTTCTAGGGCCACCTTTAAGTGAATGAGAATAGTCAATAATTTTATCGTCATATATGTTAAAGCACATTAACAATTTATAACGTAAAGAGCTATATCAAATGCGGTTTCATCAAAATGACATGGGATCAAATTAACCAAATTAACCAACCATGAACGTGAGAACCAAGCATTAATCCAATTTACTTAAATTATACTATTGGATAACAAATCATTCCCTTTTTAAAATGAATATTTCCATTCATGTCTTGGAGTGGGAAGCTCCACTGCCTGCACAGTCCTCGCAGTTCAGAGGCAGAGAACAGTGTGGCCATCTGGGTCATTCCAGAGGAGCTGGGGGAGGGGCATGGGGTGGGGGACTTAGGAGACCTCCTGGCTGTCAGTGCACTGACACTTTAACTTTTTTTTTTTTTAATCTTTGTTGAACTTGAGCTATGGTTTTCTTCAGCAAAAGGCAGAAGTTGTGGCTATACAGTTTGATTCTTCATTTTTAGCATGAGCTACTTACTAATATAAATGTGTGGCCATGGGCGATGGGATAGTTGGATAAGAAAGAGATGACAATTTTAGTTTTGTTTGAATCTGAGTTAGGAAGACGTCCCAGGAGAAAGTCACCCAGACAATGAACTGGTTTGCCTTCTTGAATCTATTCATTCGTGGAAAATAAAAACAAACCAACAAAAACAAAACAAAACACCCCCAAACCTTCACGGGGTCCAGCCTGGTCTCTCGTGTTTTTGCTCTTGGAGAATTTGACAAATAGGAGCTTTGGGCAAACTATGTCACTTCCTCAGAATCTGGTAGTTTGCAGTCAGTAGGTAGTTCCTTGTGAGCAGCAGCAGCCTCTGGGCTTCTTTGAGCTGCGAGAGCATCTCAGGTGGGATGAAGGATGCAGGATGCGGGGTGGGGCTGAGGGTACCAGTACCGCACAGCAGGTGCTGCCGATCCAGCAGGGACTTCCAGAGACATCCGTGTGGGCCACTGAGCACTCTGGAGGGCCAGGTGTCTGCTGTCCAACCTTGAGCCACAGACTGCCCTGAGCAGAGGCAGCCGATCTGGAACCCTTTCCCTGCCTGCACCTCCCCACCCTGTTTTCCTTGTTTTTAAAAACATTTCTTTGGGGCTTGAATGAACATTTATAGGAGCTCTTATGTATAACACAGACCGTGAGGGGTGGGGGACCTGGAGGGCTGTGTGTCCCCCTTTCCCACCCTGGCTCTAGGGAGCCTCACCCGAGAGCCCACCACCTGATGGCCTCCCAGGTCTCCAGCTGAGAAGATGCTGCTGTCCACGAAGATGCTCCCGGCGGGTGCTCACCTGGTACTAAGGTTCACAGAGGAGTGACACCTGGGAAAACAGATCCAGGGGATCTGTCCTTTGTAGTCACTGTTTCATTGTCCATGAGATTGATGGAAAAGAAAAGGTGGACCTGAAAAATTTTCTTTCATTTTGCTTTAGGACGGCCTGGACATGGACGGCAGAAGAGCTGAAGAAAAATTCGTTTTATTTTTTTTTCTGGCGGCGGCAGCGGCCGGGGGCAGGGGCATCGGAGTGGGTCACCACTTCATTGACATTCTGCAAGGCTGATCAGATGATCAATTTGGAAGTTTACCACGCGGTGAATTATCATCTGACCTAAAAGTTTATGCTGTACAGCGCATAAACTATTGGAATTGACCCCTCTGTGTGCCACCACAACTGTTTAATTTTAATGCTTTATTGAGCTGCAAAGGCAGCTCAAAATAATACCTCGATATTCTCTGTCTATGCCATTAGGGGTGTGGCCCGCAGACACAGGGCCTGGGTTCCAGGATCAGGCTGATTTTATCTGATTATAAGTTTGTCCTGTTGTCATGGAAACCCCACCCTCCATTTAGGAATCCAAAAATCATTAGGACTGCCTCCCTCATCCAGAAACAATCCCCAAATCTCTGGTCAGACCATCGGTTGTCATTTTGGGTTTAAAAAAAAAAAATACAGTCCCCGTAGCTAACTCTCCTGCCATCGCAGGATCAGCTGGAGTAGATGTCCCTGGACCGGTGTCGATGCATATTTTCACCCACATTTCTGTCAAAGCATGAGAATTTTGACTTGAATTACTTACTCCATTCCAGGTCCAAATTGGCAATGTCAGTCAAATAAATCGGGTAAAGTATGATGGATGGTGAGACGGATAAATGAACAGTAAGGGCTTCAGAGAAACCACCAGATTTATCTTATTTAATACTTTGTGACAAGACAGTTTAAAGTACAGTGTCATGTGGCTCAATCTGAAACTCCTTATCTTTCATTTTTCATCGTTGGGGAAAACAGTGATGCAAATAAAGGTTTTTTTTTTTTTTAATAAAAAAATTGCACATCCTAGTATTCAAACGACACAGCCTGAGGATCCCCGGGAGGCTAGTAGCTCCTCAACCTTACTGCCCGGCCGGGAGATGCAGGGCTGCGTGGTCAGGCTACGTGGCTGGAGTCCCTGAGTAGTGACTCTGAGCAGGGTTTTTTTTTTTTTTTTTGTACCAGGGATTGAACTCAGGGGTGCTTAACCACTGAGCACATCCTCAGCACTTTTTTTGTATTTTATTTTGAGACAGGGTCTTGCTGAGTTGCTTAGGGCCTCGCTTAAGTTGCTGAGGCTGGCTTTGAATTTGTGATCCTCCTGCCTCAGCCTCCAGAGCTGCGGGATTACAGGTGTGTGCGTCACCACGCCAGGTTCTGGGCATCTCTTTTCTGTAAGATGGGTATAAAAAATTCTCTATCTGTAAGGCTGTTGTCAGAATTAAATGAGTTTATTAACTATTATTAACACTATTATGTTTAGGCCAGCACCTGGCACTTAATAAACATCAACCATTAGGGTTTACTCCTCAAAAGAAGCCGTTGTAGAGAGCTATTCTTTGTGGGGTACAGTGCTCTAGCGTTTCCTCCAGTATGTTTCTACTCCATTTCAAAGTAGGCTACTGCAATACTAGGGTGCTTGAAGTGGTGCGCACAAGTCACATGATCTACACCCTTGGGTCAGCAAGTACTTTGTTTCTCCTAAGGTTGGGCTCGTTTGGACCCTTCCTCATCTAATTCCATATTTTCCAAATTCTATCTGCCTGGGATTCACAATCACCTCCATGTTGGAACCACAGGCTGGAAGGGACCTGAGTGGTCAATGACTGAGTTACTCCCCTGCCTTATTTTATCTACAATGAAAAGTGTGGCTTGGAAGAGGCAGAGGGCATCGAAAGGCCAGTCCATGCCACATCTGTGACATCCCACCTAGAACCCCCCTGAACTGCTGGTGTGAGGGTGCTTTTCCTATATTCTGTTCCATTTCGACCCTGAATGAGCTTAGTATTAGGTAATTAAATGAGTGAATGAGTAAAGGAAACCAACATTAAATATTGTTTCAAAAGCATCTTTAGTTTCCTTCTGTGATTTATTTCGAAATGAATTATCTTCTCAAATACTTTTCTTTCCATCTAACCTAATTCCCAATAGACACCCCAATGTGTCCCTATGGGAAAAACATTCTCTATCTCATGGTCCACCTGGATTCCTTTTTAAATGCACCTTTGTCGTTCTCTTTTCTCTTTAAAAAGTACTGTAGCTTTTTTGACCTTCAATGCAGGTCATCTACTGATCTTTTTTTATTAATTATTAAAAATATTAATTGTATTCAGTTATCCAAGCATTATATAAATTAAACCAAGGTGTAAAATTTCAAAAATGATAACAAATGGGTATGAATAATGATGACTAGAGCCCTTCCTGACAGTTCCTTCACTTCTTGTCTTTTAGGAGGGATCTTCTTTTGCACCTTGTTTGTCCATTTATATAGCATTTTAATTTATAGAAATTTAAAGTTTCATTTTGTTTTTATATCAGTAGTACCATATGATAGGTACTGTTTGGTAATTTTGCTTTTTTTCATTAGTTGTGTCTTGGAGATCTTTCTCTGTCTCAGTTTTTATACACTTGTTTTATTCTTTTTAACTGCTGTCTAATATTCCAGAAGATAGATGTACTAGAGTTTATTTAGTCATTCTCCATTTATGGCTGTTAGGTTGTTTTCAATTTCAGCAATGAACCAAGACTCTGCAACGAACATCCTTATACATGCTGAGCACGTGTGTACCTACTTTTATTTTTCTTTTTGTATTACTAAGGATTGAACCCAGGGACATTCTACCACTAAGCTACATTCCCAGTCTCTCCACACACACACACACATACACACACACACACACACAGTTTTGAGGAGGGGGTCATGCTGTGTTGCTGAGGCTGGTCTCGAACTTGAGAACCTCCTGCCTCAGCCTCCCTTGTTGCTGGAATTATAGGCATGTGCCACCATGCCTGGCTTTTTTTAGGATATATAACAAGAAATGAAATCCTGGTCTCAGAATGTGTTCATTATCCATTTAGTAGTGCCCAAACTGCTCTCCAAGTTGATTATCAATTACACACCTGCCGATAGATCTCCGAGGTCCTGGGTCCCGACTAGTTTACCAACATCACATTTCCCCTTGGTTTGCTCAACTTTCTATTTGATTTCTGAGGCTTGGGGTGTAAGCTCAATGAGAACAGGACCCTGACTTCTTTTACATTTGCTTCCCCCTTTCAGAGGTGTTTAAGAATTAGTGCTTTGTGAATGTTTGCGGAATGATCTTCAACCCTAAGTTTTTTTGCTCATCTTTAAGCAATACATATTTTTCAAAATCATTTCCCAAGCCTGTGTCTAAGTTTGAAGTTCTTTCTTGATTTCTTTGTAACGGGGATTGAGCCCAGAGGCGTTTTACCATTGAGCTACATCCCTAGTCCTTTATATTTTTTTGAGACAGCATCTCACTAAATCACTGAGGATCTTGCTGAATTGTTTAAGCTGGTCTTGAACTTGTGATCCTCCCGCCTCAGCCTGCCTAACCTCTCGGATTACAACAGCCTGGCTGAGGTTATTTCTTAAGAATGAAAAACATTCTTAAGAAAGTCCGTTGAATTTCTGCACATCCCTCCCTGAGAACAAGTTACAGACATCTTTCCTTTAAAGTTGCCTGCGACAGAATTCACCTCCTGCTTTGCTGGCAGGAGGCAGAGAAAACAGACTGTGGTTGTCTCAGACAATAGCTAGCGGGGTGTCCCCCCCAGCTGGAAACAGCACACCAAAGGCTCTGCACAAACTCTGGGAACTCACAGAGGATGGAATGGTGAGGCAGTAGGGTTAGAATCTTTAGGATATTCTGGATCCAAGGAAGCAAATTCTTTTATAGAGTTTGAAATAGTGGAAGCCATCAATAATGTCCAAAGTCTGACAAGGAATGGATCCAGGTAAGGCAGAATTACTAGGGTAGGAAAAAACAGAGAGGAAAAGTGGGCTTATTTTAGGAGGAAATATGGATGTAGGACAGAGGGAGTTTGAAGATGTGAATTGCGCAACTTAAGATACATTTTCCCACCCGGCAATGGCTGTGTGTATTTATATGATAATCTTAGGCTAAAGCAATTTTGAAATTCACAAGCGCAGTACAAATCTTGTAGCTCTGAATATTTAATTTGAATATAAGAAGAGTTTGCTAATGGGGAAAGAGATGACTTTCAGTTAAATATGAATGGACTGAGAATTATATACAGCTTAGTTTGTGTTTTGAAACAACGTAAATGAATACGTTCTCGTTCTTAATAATGTTTTCTTTTCCTCTCACCTATTGACCCGTTTCAGTAGCAACTGTGCAGCTCAGCGAGAGAACGATTGTATTTCAACTCAAACACAAATGAGAAAAGTGAGGCCACCATTTGCCATGGTGGACTGATGGTCCCTAGAGGCTCCTGGGTCTTGAATTCTGCTGAGCTGGCAAGGCTGGCCCAACAGTTCCCCAGCGCCATCACATCACCGGAATACCCGAAAATCAGGCTCTGGAGCCTGGGTCCATCGCACTCTGTCAAACACGCAGGGACTCGCTCTTTTTCTCAGCCCATTTTTTTCTGGCTCCTTCCATCCCATCACCCATCAAGGGGCCATTGCCATAAAAGCCTCAGCAATGAGTAGGCCTCAAACAAGCCACGGTGGCCCCTGTCACCTAGGAACTATTGGCGATGGGAAACTCCTGGAAAAGGCTCTTAGGCCCTTGGAGGACCAATGCACCTTTGACCATTGTTGTGAGGAACAAAGAGGGCAGGAGCGGAGGGCGCCCCCACGAGGAAAGGCGAGAAAAAACACCCACAGGCGCGACGGGGGGCTGGCCAGACTGGATCTAGGGTGCACCTGGGTGGCCGGCCGGGCGCCTGGAGAGGCAGGGCTGGTCCCCACCCGCCGCGCCCCGAGTGCGATTCGCACCGTGTCGTGCGCCCGGCGCAGCCCTCTCCCACCCCACAGCCCTTTGCGGCGCCGCAGCCACTTTACTTTTATTTCCTTTTTCTTTATATTGCGACTGTTCTTGTTGTTGTTATTATTATTATTATTTTCCCGCGCAAAGCGGGAAGCCGGGACTGCCGGGGCGAGCCGCGGATCTGCCGCCATTTCCCGGTGAAGGCGCAGCGCGCGTCGGCACCGGGCGCCCCGGAAAGGGAACCGGAGGGGAGTGCCCGGCCCCGCGCCCTCCTCCGCGTCGTCCCCGGGGCGTGCGCCCGCCCGCGCAGCAGCCCCCGGCCCTCGCCCGCGCCGCCCGGCGTCCCCGGCCTGACCTTCCCCAGCGCGGCCCGCCCACGGACCCCGGTCCCTTCCCTCCACCCGGAGCCTCCGCGCCCCTTCCATTGTCAGCTCGGCGCAGCCGGAGCCCACCGGGCACCTTTGGAGGCCCCGAGCGGCCCTATTCCGGCGCCCTCGGCCCTGGCGCAGCCCCCAGCACCCGGCGCAGCCCCCCTTGGCGACTGGGCGCCTCCCTCTTCTGCACCCCAAACTCCGCATCCCTGGGAGCCCTCGGCTCCCTCCAGGGCCAGCCTCGCCCGGGGCCCGCAGCTGGACCGCGCATCCCTCCTTCCTCCCTGCCTCAATGCCCAAGCTGCCCCCGGCCCCTCGCCGGCCGCAGGAATTTTGCCGCTTCTTTAGCACCCCCTCCCCCCTTATTTCCCGAGGAAGCAAGTTGGGCAGTTTGGTTTATTAATTTTTCTTTATATGCGGAGGGTGGGCTGGCTATTGGGGATGCGCCCGCAGGGGCTGGGGGAGAGGAAGGGGTGGCTCTGTCCGGCCCCTGCACTGCCCTGGCAGCGCGTTTTGTTTCCAGACCCCGGAGCCCCTAAACAATAATGCCATCGCCATGGCGGGCTCACCTGGTGCTGCGCCGCCGGCTCCGGGCGCCCGGTGCCCTCTGCGCGCCCCTCCCCGGGCGCAGGTTCGGCCCGCGCGGCGCCGGTGCCGGGCAGGACTCTTTGCCTTTCTTTGGGTTTTATCTGTGCGTGTCAATGGCGGCAAGCGGCAGTTCTCTGGGCCGCGGATAGTAGCGGGGGGAGGAGGAGGAGGGAGAAGGGATTGCTCCTTCTCCACATAACCACCTCTAGGAGGAGTCGCTCAGCCTCATCCCCCGCCAGCCCTGGCTCCGCGATGGGTCCGGGGCTTTCGGTGGGGCTTGATGAGCTATTGTCCTTCAGGAGCGTTAATGATGAAACCGCGCGGCCTCCGCGTAGCTGGCGGATCTGTTGGATCCGCAGAGGACCACTTGCTAAGATGAGGCTAAAGGTGGGGACAGAGGCACCATGGTCACCATCCAGAGTCTCCTGTTAGCTAGATCCACCTTTAGTGGGAGAAGGAGGCGCGGGTGTTCTGGCAGTTCTGGGGAGAGCCTTAGAAGGTGAACGCCAAAAATGCTACTTTCCTTGCTCTCAGTGTCCTGAAATCACCACATTAACGTTTGCGTTCACCACTGGGGAGGTAGCCTAGGGTGGCCACAGCCACAAGAACTGAGAATTTATGTATCCGTGCTTGTCTGCTTTTAATTAAGACCTGTTTAGAATAGGTTGTTGTGTAATATTTGAAGTAGCTGATTATATTTTGGCTGGTGAGACTGTGTCTGGGCATAATTTTTAGTTGGGTTGCTTTCACTGTATTAATTTGCAATATCCAATGGGTACTGAGGTTAGCATCCGGCTATTGTCTTAAGGACCAATTTTTATTAGTCGATAGAAAACGCATCTTTATGGAACTATGGTGGGCCTATCAGGTGTGACAATGGGGATTAGTTGCTCTGCTCCTACTGGAAGCCATGGTTCTCTTTTGTATTGTGAAATGTTGGCAAGGGCGCATGGCTGGAGGGCCAGTTGAAGAAATTTGTTCAGCAGGAAATGCTAACTTGCTATGGACCATCCATATTTCCTCTGAATTCTCCTTGATGAATCCAAAAATTCCAGAAAGCAACATTTTAATTTCTTCAAAGAACAGAAACCTAGATGAAAACAGGATTCTCCAGCACTGGCCAAATGGATGATTTTCCCAGTCTTATCATTTGGTAATACTGTGTATATTTGTTGCTATAAGCTTGTATTTAGGCAACGGGGCACTTTAGGATGATTGAAAGCCTCCTTGCCTGAATAGGAAGAAGCCCAATGCTCATGCCCCAGGATCTGTACTAAAGTTAACCATGGCTGTTACTAGCATTTATAGATAACACTTTGGATGTATGTAGGACATGTTCTTTTCTTTCTTTCTTTTTGTGGTACTGGGGTTTGAATCCAGGGGTGGGTGTTCTACCCCAGCCCTTTTTATTTCAAGACAGGTTCTCACTTAAGTTGCAGAGACTGGCTTAGAACTTGTGATCCTCCTATTCCGGCCTCTTAAGTCTCCAAGATGATATATGTGTGCTAGCTTCCGTGATAGAACACGTGCATTTTTTTAAAAAAATTGTTCTAATTTGTTATTCATGGCAGTGGAATGCATATCAATTCACTGTACACAAATGGAGCACAACTTTTCATTTCTCTGGTTGTACATGATGTAGTCACGCCATTTGTGCAGTCATACATGTACCTAGGGTAATGATGTCCATCTCATTCGACCATCTTTCCTACCCCCATGCCCCCTCCCCTCCCCTCACTGCCCAATCCAAAGAGAACATGTGCATTTTAAATATGTGTTTTTGCTGAGAAGTCGGCTGTCTTCCTCTTTGATTTCCTTCCAAATCATGCATGTATCATAAAGGTACAAATCTCCGTTTAAATCTCCATGGCTTCCCAAACTCTCCTGGACTCTGTAGTCTCTGCTGATTGGAACTTCCTTCCCTCTTCTTCCTAAGTCTTTCGTGCTCTCTGTGTATGACTTACCTGTTTGTCTTGGGAGGTACTTGCCAGGTCAGAAATCCAGGTGGGATAAAGTCCCATTTTCCTGAGATGTATATTTAAAGGATTTCAAGTGATTCTCTGTGGCATCTTCTAATAATGTCTTTCCTCCTTTCTGGAGGAAGTGCCTATCTTCTTTCTTATTTCTCCAGAAATAAGCTTCAGGCCAACATTCAAGAGTTCTAGGAGTGCCTGAAAAATACTCATACTCTTTCTATCAATCAGCCATGCTGAGTGAAATGTAGTTGAATAATTTGTCAGTATATATTAAATTTGTGTTCTCCCTCTAATTTCTCAATAAAGATGGCATATGTGGTCAATTTAATGTGAATTCTGTGTAACTTCTTTCACACTAGCATTTGGTTACGAGCTATCCTGGGAAGCGCTAGGCTAGGGAACTTTTTAGTTAGGATTTTCCCATTTTATTCTGGGTGGTTTCTTTAAATACAAATGTTCCTCCTTTATGCTGGGATTACCCCCCTCCCCATAAGCCCATTGTGGGGTATAGGTTCTTTTCTGGCATGATCTCGGGCTGACTCTGAGCTGACCGCCATTCAGCATCATAAGAGGACCTAACGTCAATATCTCCAGCCTGGGAGCAGGTCAAAACACAAAATTACAAGAATGATTTCTCCTGAATGCTTTTTGCTTTCACACCATCACAAAGCTGCAAAACTGTAAGTGGCGTCACTGCAAGTCAAGGAGGATTGCAGATGATGCAGTCACAGCTCACAGAATTCAGGGCAATGCCAGCTTAATAATACTTTTGTTCCTAGAATAGAAGGTGTTACATAGAGGTCACCTGGCTCAAACCCTTTGCTATAGGAAGAAATCTGGTAATTGTGGCCGTGGCCATGGCCACACACGTCATCAGTGGTGGAACTTCCAATACATTTCCACATACCCAGCCAATGCACTTATTATTATTATTCTTTTTGCACCCGGGATTGAACCCAGGGGCGCTTAACCACTGAGCCACATCCCCAGCCCTTTTTTATATTTCATTTAGAGACAGGGTCTCACTGAGTTGCTTAGGGCCTCACTAAGTTGCTGAAGCTGGCTTTGAACTTGGGATCCTTCTGCCTCAGCCTCCTGAGCCTCTGGATTACAGGAATGTGCTACCATGCCCGGCTCCAACACAGTCTTCCCCCAACTCCAAGCTGTTCAGAATGTATGTGGGACAAATATGCAAATTAATATTCAGAGCAAGTAAATTACATATGTTTAATACTGAAAATTTAACACAAAAAATCTAATGCTAAGATATTATCATTTAATTAAAATATATTTAAAGTAGCCAACATGATTATAAGTTTATCAGAAATCTTTTGAGTTCTGCAGTTACCTCTAGCTCAGGAACATCTATCTGGCAGGTTGGGTAATGAATGATGATAATAATAACACCTTATTGAAAGCTTGCTGTGGGCACTGGGCCAAGAACTTTACCTTATAGTGCTTTTAATTCTCATAGAAGTTCTGTGGGGCAAGCACTATTCCTCCTTTTTACAGAAGGAAAAATTGAGGCAGAGAGTGAATGGGAAACTTGGTCACAGAGAATAAGGAAATGATAGGTTCATGCTCTTGATTGCCTCTTTAATCTGATTGTAGGAAAGTGCATTTGATTTAAGCAAAGGAATTTTGCCCTCAGTAATATGATTGAAAGCCCCTTGGACCCCTCCCAGTACATAACCTCAAAGAGTCAGCCAACAGTCTAATTATAGGAGGTTTGTCTGATTACAGCTGCGCTGAAAACATTTTCTTAACCCTTGACCTGTATGTGTGTGTAACATGATGAATACGTGTATTGATTCTGCTTTGGCTCCATTAGCAACAGGAATATCTAGTAAAATTTTATTGAGATGCAAGATGAATTGTTTCTCCACTCAGAGACCACTGCGTAGCGTGACTTAGAGATTTAAAAAAAAAATGGATGAAATAAGTCAGAAATGCAACCAGGTTCATGTCCTGTTGGATCTATTAGTAAGTCATCCACAAAAGCATCATTTAAGAACCAGCATCATTAACTTTTGTTTTGCCCCACAAAATCCTTTTTTTCTTTCACATGATCCAATGTGTGATGTTGTGTGAAGTAAGTGGACTTTTTTTCCCACAATTAGTTCTAATCCAGTGTATGATATAATCTGTGACTCTTTTACCCTTCTAGGATCTTGGGGACCTATGAATTTCCTGACTTTGTCTCTTCCAGAATGAATATGTGCATGTGGGTATATTTATATTTGGCATATGTGAGTATATGTGTGTGAGATTTGTGTATCCAGAGTAATTTTGTTGGAGTTTCTGATCTCCTTTAAAGTAACCTGAGATTTCCTGGGAGTACCATAAAAACAGATGGAAGGTGTTAGTTTAAGCTCTTCTTTGGATGTAAGTTGGGCAACTCTGGATGCTGCATTCATTAATTCCATCAAAGCACCAGCTGGCATAACCCTAAATAGCAACTTAGGGGTCTGAAGCTATGAATGCAGACAAACACCAGACTAGGAGTATCTCATTATTTTAAAGAATAAATAAAGCTTCCGAAAATGCTTTATTGCTGGGAATATACTAGGCAATCAATCTGATTAAATTTTTAAAGCTAGAAACATGTAAAGTCTTTCATATTGTTATATTTTTTTAAAGAGAGAGAATTTTTTAATATTTATTTATTTATTTATTTAGTTTTTGGCAGACACAACATGTTTGTATGTGGTGCTGAGCATCGAACCCGGGCGGCACGCATGCCAGGTGAGCACGCTACCACTTGAGCCACATCCCCAGCCCCATATTGTTATATTTTTAATAGTGAACATGATTAATGTTAAATTTTTATTTTCTTGATCCAAACTGATGGTTTTAGGACCTGTTTTTGATGTTGTTGTTGTTGTTGGGGTTGAACCCAGGTGTGCTTAACCATTGAGACACATTCCCAAACTTTTTTTATATTTTATTTAGAGACAAGGTGTTGACGGAGTTGCTTAGGGCCTTGTTAAATTGCTGAGGCTGGCTTTGAACTCTCCATCCTCCTGCCTCAGCCTCCTGAGCTGCTGGGATTATAGGTATACACCAGGCACCTGTCTAACTTATAAACTGTTTTGGAAAGGAAAATTCAATGTTTTGGATCTTTAAGACAAATTTGCTGTCATCCCCAATTATGCAAAGTTTTGGTTGGGAAAATAAAGCATGTGGTGTCATTAAGTCGAATGGCAACAGAACCCAGGGCTAAGGGCAATGTGCCAGCTGGTATCTCTGTTCTGCTTGGTGATGCTCTCTGATACCTCCGGGCAGAGATCATCCCGTTACCTCCAGGCAGAGCTCTTTGTGACAGTTGTGACGGGGAGTAGCAGCAAGCATCTAGAGAATTTGGATCTCTGTGACTGTGTTGGCAGATCTGTGCAATGTGACCTTACACCTAAACAAAATTGCTCTTTACAGTTCAGGCCCATTCCAAAGAAAGGGGGCATTGATTTCCCAAATCCACAAATGCAGAACACCATAGTAAAACTATAATTTATTTATACAAATGGTGTGTTTTTACAAAGGCCATCTGTCAGTTGACTCTCTGATCTAAAACAAATCTGTTTGTTCCCCAGAAGAAATAACATGTCTGTTGAGAAAGGATTTATGGACGACAGGCTGCCCAATCCCCCAACCACTGGTATAACAGTAACTATTTATGATATATTTACTTCTAAGGGAGTGAAATGGGTGGAAACTATTACTTGTAAAGTATGGTAATTAATTTTTCATTACCTCAAAGCCAAGAAATGGTGCCCAGTTGCATCTATTAAGATTGCTGCATGAGAAACATGTTCCCTTCTTGGAAAAAAAATCCAAATAAAAGCATTTAATGAGCTATGGTCACACGTCGAAGTTCACTGCCCAACGGAGTGGGGACACAACCACAGGCTTGATCCCAAGCTCGGATTATTTTCTGGAGGACAAGAGGACAAACCACTGTTCAATGACCTTGGCTACTTGATCCGGGGATGTCATTGCTGGCCCTCGTTGAAAGATAGATCTTACTATTAATACTAGATGTAAAAGGGACAGAGACTGGCGAAATAGAAATGGCAAGAGGGGAAGGCTCTGTGCCCTGTCTCACCTGCCCTGCCGCCCACGCCAGGGGAAGAAGCTGGAGAGAAGGCTGATTTATTTATTCCTGGATTTATTTCCCTCCCTCCCTCATTTTACTGAGGAATAACTGACAAATCAAATTGTATATGTTGAAGGTGTCCCACATGATATATGTATAAAGTGAAATAAATGTATATAGTACTTTGAATATAGTATTTTTTTTTTTTTTTGGTACCAGGGATTGAACCCAGGGGCACTTAACCACTGAGCCTCCTCCCCAGTCTTTTTAATATTTTATTTAGAGACAGGGTCTCACTGAGTTGCTTAAGGCCTTGCTAAGTTGCTGAGGCTGGCTTTGAACTGGTGATTCTCCCGCCCCAGCCTCCTGAGCTGTTGAGATTACAGGTGCAGGGCACTGCGCCTGGCTGACAATACAGTATTGTTAACTATAGTCATTTTGCGTGACATTAGATCCTTCACATGTAAGTGAGATCATATAGTGTTTGTCTTGCTGGACTTTTCTCAATTAGCATAATGCCCTTGAGACTCATTCATGTTGTCACAAATGGCAAAATTTCCTTCTTCTTGTAGAGCTGAATAACAGTTCACTGCACGCGCCCTTTTTTCTATACGCTCACGCATCTGCAGACAGTCAGGCCGTTTCCACATCTCGGCTATGGTGACTGAGCCTGCACGGACAGGGGAGTGCACATGGATCTTTGAGCTGCTGGTTTTCTTTCATTTTAGACATAGACCGATAAGTGGGACGGCAGGATCAGTTGCAAGTCCTATTTTTAATTTTTCAAGAAACTTCAGTAGGATATTTCAAAAGGCTGGACTAATTTACATCCTACCCACAATGCACAAGGGTTTTCCTGTATCCACACCCTCACCCTCACCAATGCTCATCTCTTGTCTTTTTTTTTTGATATTAATTTTTTTAGTTATAGGTGGACACAGGGTCTTTATTTTACTTTATGTGGAGCTGAGGATCGAACCCAGTGCCTCATGCATGCTAGTCGAGGGCTCTACCTCTGAGCCACGACCCAGCCCTCATCTCTTGTCTTTTTGATAATAGCCTTCCTAACAGATATGAAGTGATATTTCATTGCGGTTTTGAGTTTCTTTGATCATTACCGCTGTTGAGCATAAAAATGTACCTGTTGGCCATTTGTATGTCTTCTTTGGAAAAACAGCTATTTGCTTATTTTTTAATGGAGTAATTTCTGTGGGTTTTTCTTTTTCTTTTTCTATTTGTTCTGCATCACAGTAGAATGTATTTTGACCTATATATATGGAGTATAACTTCCCATTCTTGTGGTTATACATGATCGTGTATTCATATAAGATATTAGGAAAGTTATGTCTGATTTATTCTACTGTCTTTTCTATCCCCCTCCCACCTCCCTTCCCTTCATTCCTCTTTGTCTCATCCAGTGAACTTTTATTCCACTCCCCCTATTGTGTGTTAGCATCTACATATAGGACAGAACATTTGGCCTTTGTTTTTTGGGGATTGGTTTATTTTACTTAGCCTGATAGGTCTCCAGTTCCACCCATTTACCTGCATATGCCATATTTCATTCTTCTTTATGGCCGAATAATAATCCATAGTGTATATATACCACACTTTCTTTATCCATTCATCTTTTGGAGGGTACCTAGTTTGGTTTTATGGTTTAACTATTGTGAACTGGGCTGCTATAAACATCCATGTAACTGTGTTACTGTAGTACGCTGAGTTTAGGTCCTTTGGGTATAAGTCAAGGACTGGGCTAACTAGGTCAAACAGTGGTTCCATTCTGAGTTTTCTGAGGAATCTCCATACTGCTTTCCAGAGCGTTGCACCAATTTGCAATCCCACCAGCAATGTATAAGTGTGCCTTTCCCTCCATATCCTTGCCGACATTTATTGTTAATTGTTACTTGTATTCTTGAAAATTGCCATTCTGACTGGAGTGGGATGAAATCTCTTAATTTGCATTTCTCTAATCACTAGTGATGTTGAACATTTTTCATGTTTATTTATTGATTGTTATCCTCTTCTGAAAAGTGTCTGTTCAGTTCCTTGGCCCGTTTATTGATTGGGTTATTTGTTTTTTTTCTTTGGTGTTAAGTTTTTTGAGTTCTTTATATATCCTGGAGATTAATGCTCTATCTGAGGTGCAGGTGGCAAAGATTTTCTCCCATTCTGTAGGCTCTGTCTTCATGTTCTTGATTGTATTATCATTATTATTATTTTTGCTATTGAGTTGTGCAAGAACCTGATATATTTGGGACTTTACCCCTTATTAGAATATGGTTTGCAATATTTCCTCCTGTTCCGTAGGTTTTCTTTTCATTTTGTACAATGTTTGCTGTGAAGAAGTTTTGTGGTCTTATGTAATCCCTTTGGTTTCTTTTTTATTTTTGTTTTCTGTGATTTTGGAGTTATAACCAAAATATCATTGCCAAGACTAATGTCAAAAAACTTTCCCGTTTTCTTCCAGGAGTTCTACCGTTTCATATCTTCTGTTTAAAACTTTAATCCATTTCAAATTAATTTGAGCAGTGTAAGATGGGGGTCCCCTTTCATTCTTTTGTGTGTGAGTTTCCAGTTTTTCCAGCATCATTGATTAAAGAGACCATCCTTTCCCCATGGTGTCTTTAAAAAATTTTTTTTTTAGTTGTTGATGGACCTTTATTTTATTCATTTATTTATATGCACTGCTGAGAATTGAACCCAGTACCTCACACATGGGAGGCAAGCACTTCACCACTGAGCCACAACCCCAGCACCCCCCCCCCCATTGTGTATTCTTGATGCTCTTATCAAGGATCAGTTGACTGTATTGAATATTTGATTTTGAATGAAATATGGTACTTCCTTTAAAAAAAATATATATATATTCTAGTTGTCAATGGGCATTTATTTTATTTGTATGTGGTGCTGAGAATCCAACCCAGTGCCTCACACACGCTAGGCAAGCGCTCTACCACTGAGGAATCTCCATATGCTAAACCCCAGCCCGAAGTATGGTGCTTCTTAAGTACATAATTCTCTTCACAAAACTAGCCTGAGTCATAAGGGAGGGACAAAAAGGCACTGGTCTCTTTTCTGACCCCCCTTCTTTTTGGCAGTGCTGGGGAGTGAACCCAGCGCCTCACACACGCTAGGCACGTGCTCTACCATTGTGCTACAGCCCCATGCTCTGAAGTACTCTTAAAATGAACAAAACCATCTCTCCCTGCAAGTATTTCATTTATTTTTGCTTCCCAAACATTTTGAAACATAAATAATACTTGAAAATAGTACAGAAATCAAAAGGCACAAGGGCAGATACTCCAAGGTCCTTTCCCTTGGACTGCAACTGCAGGCTGCAGGTGTCCTCTTCAAGGGAGTGAAATCCTGGTTTATTCTGTGTCTTCCTGAGCATGTGGTTTTTGCTGCATGTTTCTCTGTGGGTACAGAGGTCATATTTGTGTTTTCTGAGGATCCTCGGGAATTTTTTTTTGCACCTGGGCTTGAACCCATGGGCGCTTAACCACTGAGCCACATCCCCAGCTCTTTTTGTATTTTATTTTGCAACAGGCTCTCCCTAAGTTGCTGAGGGCCTTGCTAGGTTGCTGAGACTGGACTTGAACATGCAATCCTCCTGCCTCGGCCTCCTGTTTCACTGTGCCTGGTGTGTAAGTAGTTTTTGAACTTCTCTCTTACGTCCCCTGGCAATTTCCTTTCCTCCATTCTTGCATGGGGTCCTTTGTTTTCTTTTTCTGGATGGCTTGCCTTGTTTTGGGGTGCTATAGCTTGCATCTGGAATGTTCTCCAAAGGCCCTTGTGTGAAAAGCTCAGCTCTCAGGTTGGCACTCTTGAAAGGTGGTGGACATTTTGAGAGGTAGAATCTAACGAGAGGCCCCTAGACCACTGGGGCATGCCCTCCAAAGGGATTATGGGACCTTGGTCTCTTCTTCTCTCCCTATTTTATTTCTGGGCCGTGAGGTGAATGGCTTTGCTCAGCCAGGTACTCCTCTACGTCCCTTGCCACAGATCTAAAAGTAATAGGGTCAACAAGTCATACCCTGGAAAACTCTAAAACTGGGAGCCAAGAGGACCTTTTTCCCTTTGTAAGTTGATTATCTCATGTATTTTATTAGAGTAGTGGAAAATCAACTAACATGGTGGGCCCCACCTTCCAGGAACTTTTTGAAAAAAGCGACATGGGAGGTAAAATATTTGCATATCTAAAAATATCATTGTCTTACCCTCACCTTTACTCTATTTCATCTGTGGTCACTTCCTTGAAGGTTTCTCTCTTTGAGTTCCTTTGTTGTTTCAGTTGAGCTTTGAGAAGGAGTGGAAGAAGTAAACATGGTAACAGAATTGGTTAGTTGTCACCCACTTTTCAATGTCTTTTTCCTTTGTTCATAGAATTCTCCAAATCTGAACAGACTGCCAGAATAAAGTCTGCATTTCCTGGGCTCCCTTGCAGCTAGATATGACTAGATCATCAATTCTGGGCCAGTTCTGCACAAGTTGTGTGTGTGTGTGTGTGTCACTGCCCCGTCGTGTTCTTAGAGATGAGATGCATGTCTTCTTCTCCATCCTGTTGCAGGGGACATGCCCTGATGGAGAGCCATTGTCACTGTGCAGGAGAGGGCACACCCCAGGAAGGTTGAGCAGCAGGGGAGAAGGAATGTGGGTGCCCAACATTGTAGAACACCTTGCTAGCCTTGGCTTTCTGGCACTCCATGTTCTGGGGGAGAGGACTCCACCCCCGTCTTATCTGAGCCACTGTGGGTAGGAGCTGCACTCTGCGTGGGCCATCATATGTGTCCATGGGCCACGCTTAAATGGTGGAGGAGTCATTATATGTTGAATAAAAGTCTCTTGTCTTTTTCAAATAAGGGAAATAAAGGGCTCAGAAATGATAAAGTAATGGAGGAAGGAACCTCTCTCGCTGGGTGAGCAGATGAACTGTTGGCCCTCTTCCAGTTTATTTCATTTTTATCTGCATTGTCTTGGGGAGGAAGAACGAGTTGATTGAAGACTCCATTTTTAATCCCAGCTCCCAGCTCCTTCCCCGTGTGGCCTCTGCAAGAAGTGGAATCTTTTCAGGGCTTTGTCTCTTCATCTCTAAGGTGATAATAGTGGTTGAGGAGAAAGGGGCTGGACGTGTAGCTCAGTAGTAGGGGGCTTACCCAGCATGCACAAGGCCCTGGGGTTGATATTCAGTACTAAAAAGGAGAAGAAGGGGAAGGAGAAGACGAGTGAAGCAGTGTACCATATTCTGCTTTTGTAATTATGTCTTTAAATATTTGCTTTAAAACGAATCTAAAATGAGAACCTTTACAATGAATGCATTTAATATATGAACATACATGCATTATAATAATATTAATAGCTGCTATTTATTAAGCACTTTCCATGTGTCAGGGACTGTAAAGCACTTTAATAATAGTACTGATGTTAATAATAATAAACCCTGTAGCATGACGACCATGCGCTAACTGCTGGGTACGTATTTGCTTCCATACCATGTGCAGCAGCCGCCCATGTTGGCTTCATGATTAAGCCCATTTTGCACACGAGGAAAGGCTCACAGAGGTCATGGAACTTGCCCAAGACCAGGTTCACGTCCACGTGCAGGCCAACTGCACGGCCTTTGCTCTTACACCCCTATCATTCTTTATTACACTGCGACCCAGTGTTTTGTCTTTTTTTTTTTTTTTAAATTTCTGGAGTGCTGGGGATGGAACCGGGGGGCCTTATGCAGGCAGGGCAGGCACTCTACCACTGAGCTACATCCCCAGCCCTATCTTATTTTTTAAAGAAAACATTTATGATTACAACCAATGGGTAAGATCAAAGGATCACAAAATGGACCTTAAGTAAATTTTGCCCCCACCCTGAAATGTATTGCGGGGACCCTGGGGCCTCGGCCTGACTTGGATCCTGGAAGGGGATGCAGGACATCACGCTCAACCTCCCCAGGGCCTGGGCTTCCTTCTGTGACAGCCTGGACAGATGGTCTCCAGCCTCTGTTCGACACTTCACTGGCTGAGCGTCCCTGTTTTATTAGTGTCGGTGCCACTGCTGGATGACCTCAACGACACTGGTTCTCAGACTGAAGCCATGTCACTTGCTGCTTTGCCAAGTTAAACCCATCAGGTGGCTGCACATCTCTGGGTTTTGTCCCTCTCCCTTCCCCAAACTCCCTGATAGAGAATTTCATGAAGAAGATGGTGTTGAGCTGAAGGTGGCCACGTGGCATTTAGTAGGTAGAGAGGAGAGAAGGCATGAGTAGGGGTGGACGCTGGAAGTGGGCAGCTGGGGTGTGACCAATGTCCCACCCTGGTGGGTCGCTGGGGCCCAGAGAGCAGCTTCACAGGAAGGTGCCTTTGGAATGCAGGGTGCGGCCATAACGCAGGAGGGCCTGGCGGGGCGGGGACCGGGAGCAGGGCCCGCTGGCGCCCATCAGTCTGATCCCTTTTCTTTTTACACAGTAGCATTTTAATTTTCTCTGCTGAATAAACAGGACAGCGTATTACATTTTCAAAACTAATGTACGTTGTTGAAACAATCATTTTGAAAGAGAGATGAAATAGTGGCCTTTTACATTTACATTTCAATTGTGAGAAGTTACTTCTTTTCTCGAGAGAGTCTCTCTGCCAAGAGGCGCGCTCACCTCACAGGCTCAGGGAGATCCTGCCTTCTGACCTCGTCCTGTGAGCCCCAGACCACACAGACAGGTGGCAGCCCAGGGGACATCAGAGCTTGCACCCTCTGATAGGGATTCTAGATTCTAGGTTCTCTCCATCCACCTCACTGCTCCAGATGAGCTCACCTGCCGTGTGTGTGTGTGTGTGTGTGTGTGTGTGTGTGTGTATACACACACACATATATGTATATATATAAAAATACATGTATGTAAAATTGGCCCTCTGCATGTGTGGATTCAACCAACCATGAGTAGAAAATAGGAACATTTTTGAAATGTACATGTACAGACTTTTTTCCTGGTGATTATTCCCTAAACAATACGGTGTAACAGCTATTTGGTTAGCATTTACATTGTATTAGGTATTATAAGTAATCTAGAGATGATTTAAAACATATGGGAGGATATACATGAGTCATAATGCAAATACTATGATTTCTTTATAGTATTTTCAATAAGGGACTTGAGCGTACTTGGATTTTGGTATGTGTTGAGGTCCCAGACCTTCACAGATGACTATGTGTGTAAATATTTATATACGAGAGATATTTCATATGATGTCAAAGGTTAAAATATAATCCAAAATGATCAACATGAAAATTGTTGTAGTTGTGTTTTAAGTGGAGACGTTAATATGGCCCAAGCTTTTTTGAGTGTGATGCTGGGGATCAATCCCAGGGCCTTGGACATACAAGGCGAGTGCTCTACCTTGAGCCACCTCCCCAGCCCCAATCTCTTTATGGCACCTGCTTCTTTTCATGAAAATATGCTTGCTATGGTGAATGTTTATGTCCCTCCAAAATTCATATGTTGAACCTGATCCCCCTGCAACACTATGAAGATCTAGGGTCTTTAGGAGGTGATTAGTGCCCTTAGAAGAAGGGAGGGGAGCGAGCATTCTCTTCTGCCAAATGCGGAGGCAGCCAGAGGGCACGTTTAGGAGGAGATGCTCTCACCAGACACTGGGTGGGCTGCCCCTTGATCTTAGGCTCGTCAGCTCCAGAATAGGAGTAATAATTTTTCATTATTTCTGAATGACCTGGTCTAAGGTATTTGTTAGCAGAGTTCAGAAGGATTAAGACAGTCCTCTCTGAAGGGGCACATTGATTAGGTCTTCCCAGAATCTCATGTATATGCGTAGATCTGAAGATGGCTCAACTGTTTGCTGACCAGCCATCTTCGCAGTTCCAGGTCACAGCAGCCTGTCCTTAGGCTCAGGGTTGTCAGGATGCCCAGTTTTCTTTCCAGTAGACCATGTGGCCTCTCCCTCGGGTTGTTCCTTCCCCCTCAGCTCATTAGATAAGGGTATTCTCTGCTTCGTTCTGTGTTGTGATAAAATTGCTCCTGAATTATATGGTAAGTGAGCAAGAATGACTTTACTGAGAACCAAAGCAGGTGGTCACAAGGAAGGTCCTAAGAACTTTCAGAAAGATGTCCCTCCAGACCAGCTGTGACAGCTGTCTCTCACTGTGCTCCCGAGCCATGGGCTCCCAACCAGCAGTGCCAAGGAGCCGGGCTGCTTGCTCAACTCCAAAGTGTTCTTTCATTCCATGGTGGCTGCCGAGCACAGCTCTGGGAGTGCTGCACTCCATGTGCCCCTGGGGACCTGGGCTATTAAGGGTTATTGCTAGTGGTCCTCTATTGAGGACATGTTTTCAGGTGAGTTGACTTAAAGGACTGCATATGTTACTCCCAAGTGCTGCGGGAATGTGTATGCTGGCTCCAGTAACCCATGCAGTCATTTGTAATGAAAATTATGTTGGACATTACAGCACATTCCCCAAAGAAACAAATGTTCACCCATCATTTTTAAAAAACAATTTCTTTTTTAGAATAAATCGTGTAGAGTCACCTCCATGCACATGTTTTCATTTTCTAAGCAGAATTGAGTGTCCAGATAACCTTAGCTCACGCTCAGGTATCCTGAAAACCAACGATTCAATTGGATTAATAGCTCCCAATGCTTTTTTGGGAAGTATTAAAATTTTTTCTTATATTTCTCAAAGGTTCCGTGAAATCCCAATTTAAAAATTCTGTTATCATGAAGCAAACCGTTTATTATGCTTAGTGAGGGCACATGTCATCTCACCTACCTTATGACACTCCTTTACTTTATGACACTCATTTGCACGTTTGTAATTTTGTTGTTGTTGTTGTAAATCAGTAATCAACCTGGGCATTCCTTTTAAGTGCACTACCATCCTTTAGAATGTGTGAAGTGTTTTCTGGAGAGTCATAAGAGGGCTGATATTCTACATGGCTAATCGTACTTGAGTCACCCCTAGCCATTCACAAACAACAGATGTTCATGGTGTATCTCTCGCTTTCCTGCTTGCTCTGTGAGCAGTTAATTTGGTGGTAGGCTGTGTCTTTATCAGGTCCTCAGATTTCTAGTCAAACCTGGTATTTTCCTTGGGCTGATTTCCCCTCTCTTGGGACCGTCTTTTTGGTGAAGCTAAAGGTTTGTGGCAGTCTTCATTTAGGATTGCTCTTGTTTTGGGGTTCAGATAAAAGGTTTCTGTCAGATGAAATTTAGAGGCGCTCTTTTCCTTTTGTTTGGGGAATTAAAAGTGCAGGGATCTTTCGATAGTGTTTGTAAATGCAATACCTCAGTCTTCTCGCTCATACAAATAACCATAAAATCCTCTGAACCATGTTAGTGTCTCTGAACAAAATCCCAAGGGGGGCAGAAGGCCAGCGCCGGCTTTAGAATTAATGTTCTTCCCCTCTCCTCTCCTCTCTGCCAAACAGTTAGAACACGAAGGTTTTAAAATTTATTTTTATTTATTTATTATTTTGTGATACTGGGAATTGAACCCAGGGGTGTCCTCTACTACTGAGCTATATCCCCAGCCCTTTGTGTTTATTTATTTATTTATTTTAAACATTTATTTTTTGGTTGTAACTGGACACAATATCTTTATTTTATTCATTTATTTTTATGTGGTGCTGAGGATCGAACCCAGGGCCTCCCACGTGCTAGGCGAGCGTTCTACCAATGAGCCACAATTCCAGCCCTGTATTTATTTTTTTTAAAATTTTGAGTCGGGGTCTTCTTCTGGTACCAAGACCAGCCTTGAATTTGCATCCACGCCACGAAAGAAAAGCAGCAGACAGTGAAAGGAGTACAAAGGTGTGAATTTGTTCCCCAGGACCGTATGTACAATTTGTGGATACAGTATTTCCATTTAAATTATTTGTTTTTATTTATTTTTCTTAATGACAGAAGTAAAGAGAGTCATCGGAGGCATTTTGGAAAAGCTGAAAAATGAGTCATCATCCTTCATCCCAACACCCACGAGTCCAAGTTAACTCCTTGTTTGAGATCCTTGTAGTCCTTTTTTTTTCCCCCTATACATCTATACAGTTCAAAAAATGGAGTGATTCACTTTATCATTGCTTTTAAAACTTTTACAATATAAAATAAAAAACATATAAGGGCTGGGGTTGTGGCTCAGTGGTAGAGCGCTTGCCGAGTGTGTCGTGAGGCCCTGGGTTCTACCCTCAGTGCCGCATAAAAATAAATAAACAAAGGCATTGTGTCCCTCTACAACTAAAAATAAAAAAATAAAAAAAACCTTACATAAGAACAACACAAATGTATGTGTTAACAGGAATTATCAAAAGCTTAACATCCTTGTAACAAATACAAATTTAAGGGATGGGGAGATAGCTCAGTGGTAAAGTGCCTGCCTAGCATGCATGAGGCCCTGAGTTCAATCCCCATCACCACATAAAAAATAAAAAACAACAAATACAAGTTCCTCCAATGCCTCATTACCACCTCAACTGCTTGCTTCCCAATCTCACTTCTAATATATCCAACATTTTGTCACTTATAACATCTACGTATATTAACACCCCATAATACATTGTTACTATTTTGCTTTAAACTGTCAATGATCTTTTAAAGAGTTTTTTTTTCCTAAAGAAAACCCCACTTTAAAAAAATTTATTTGTATTTGTTTATTTTTATGTGGTTCTGGGGACCGAACCCAGGGTCTCATGCATGAGGGGCAAGCAATCTACTACTGAGCTACAATACCAGCCCAAGAAAACCCCACTTTTCTGTTTACCCACATGTTTACCATTCCCAGTGTTCTGTGTTCTTTTGAATAGAGCTAAAATTCTGTCATGATTTTCCGTTTGCCTAAAGAGCTTCTTTGAATATTCCCTAAAGTGAAGTTCTTTTAGTTTTTCTAGGCCTGGAAAAGTCTTTACTTGATTTCTGTTTTTGTAGGGTATTTTGTCTGGGTATAAAATTATGTCATGGTGGTTTTTGTTGTTGCTGTCATTCAGTACTTGGAAAACGCTGTTCTGTTGTCTTGTGGCTTGTTTGTGTTGTCTCTGTCACACAGACAGATGTATTTTTGTCTTTGTTGTTCTGTATAAGATTTGGCTTTATTTTGATATGGCTTGGTAAAATTTACTTCTTATTTCTTCTGCTTTGGGTTCATTGTGCTCCTTAAATCTTGTTTTCAATAGTTTTGATCAGATTTGGAAAAATATCAGCCATTATATCTTCAAAAACTTTTTTGTCCTGTTTTCCCCTTTCTTGTCCTCTGGAGACTTGAAGTCTACATTTTTTTTTTTAGGCTCCTGGAAAGTTATCCCAATGCTCACTTAGGCTGTTTTTTTTTTTTTTTTCCCCTGCATCTTTATTTTCCATTTGTGTTTCATTTTGGATAAATTTCGTTGCTATGTTTTCAAGTTGGTGAAGTTTTTCTTTTATACCGTGTGACATGGTATTCTTCCTTCCCAGTGTGTTTAAAAAATCTCCATTGTTGTCGTTTTCAATTCTAGAAATTTATTTGGGTCTTTTCACAATATATTTTTCATGTCTTTAATATGCTCAATTTCCCCCTCTATTGAATATGTAGACTATTATTTTAATAACTTTTACCACCTTGCCTACTAACTATAGCTCTCGTGTTATTTTTTATCTACTCCTTATTGGTCATGTTTTACTCTTCCTTTTCATATCTGGTAATTTTTGACTGGATCCAGACACTGTGAGTTTTATAAGGTGAGGTACTGAATATCTTGTCTGCTTGCAAACATTTCTTGAATGTATTTCAGATGCAGTTAGGTTACCTGGAAACGGTTTGATCGTGTTGAGGCTTGTCTTGAAGCTTTGTTCAGTGGGATCAGAGAAGCTTTGGTTCTAGGGCTGATCTGCCTCACTACTCAACGCCTCGGGAATTCCCAGCCTTTCTACTGTGGCGGGTGAGACCCCGGACTTTTCCTGGTTCTATGTAAATTTCCCCAAATGTTCACCTTGCTCTTTTCCAGTGGTTCTTTCCCAGGGGTGGTGCGGTCTCCTCACCCACAGTGCTGAGTATTCCAGGGGTGTCCTCTGCACCCCCCTGGAGCTCTCCCCGGGCACCTCTCTAGTACCTGCTCTGTGGACTGGAGCTACGTTGGCCTCCTTAAACTCCCAGTGTGTCTCCTTAACTCAGATGGACTGTTGGGTCCCCCTCTCTATGTATTTGCCCCGCATATTCTCTTCATCAGGGAGCTCACTCTTTCATTATCCCTTTCTCAGAGACCACTGTGCTATTCTTTGAAGATAGATATCCAGTGTCTGAAAACAGTATTTTCCCCCATTCATAGATTTGGCTTAGTGTTTTAGTTATTTTGGACAGGACAGTGAATACGGTCCCTGTTACTCGATTTTCACCAGTACCAAAAGTCTTTATCCTGGATTTATAGTGATCCTTTCCTTATGTTATTTTATAGTTGTATCATGTGTACATGCATTTTGCAGTTTTAGCAAGTGTACATGTCTAGACAGTAGAGCTTAGTCTTGCCCTTTAAATTTATTATACATCTTCTAGGTGTCTTTTTTGGGGGGGTGGGAGCACTAGACCACTGAACCACATCCCCAGCCCTATTTTGTATTTTATTTAGGAGCCAGGGTCTCGCTGAGTTGCTTAGTACTTCATTTTTTTTTTTTTTTGAGGCTGGCTTTGAACTCATGATCCTCCTGCCTCAGCCTCCTGAGCCACTGGGATTACCAGTGTGCACTACCACACCCGGCTAGTTGTCTTAATATATAGAACCCATATCTATTCCCTTCTTTTCCTTTGATTCTGAAGATCTGCACTGGTTGAGTGGCAGATCCCCACGGACTGAAGTTTGCTGATGCACATGTGGGTTCAGTTTAAGTGCCCTGTCCTTTTTTTTTTGAGGTGCTGGGGATTGAACTGGGGCCTCCTCACATGCTAGGCTACCACTCTCCCACTGAGCTACCTCCCTATCCTTGTTCTACCCTCCTTTTTTTTTTTTTCCCCAGAAAATAGGCAGCTAGATCAGAGACTTGATTAGACTTGTGCTCGATACCTTTGGCAGGACTGCTTTGCTGGTGCCTGGTCACTAGCAGGCACATAACATCTGATTCTCCCTTTTTGTGACGTTAGCAGCCATTAATGCTAAAGGCCTACATTTATTAATTCATTGGGGATTGAAGACTGGTGATATTCTAATTCTTTAACTTCTTTTTCATTTATTAAATAGAGCAAATTTATAAAGAGGCATGTATCCTCATTACTATTTGATTACCCCTGGTACCGTTTATGTGGGAAGGCGGACTAAATGTTTCATTTAAGATAATGAGTTGGTTTCATATCATTCTCTCAAGGTTGTTCATTAGTTTTTTAAAAAATAGTTTTCAATATAATTATTAACTCATTAATTGATGGGTTTCCTCAGGGGCCATTATCCTTTTGGAAGTTTGAAATTGTCCCATTTCTGGCTAGTGGGCACCTCTTCAGATTAACTCTGAGTCCTTTTCACACCTTAGTAGTTGGATAACTTCCTCTTATGTAGTATGACAAGATGTTCTAGGCCCAGATTCTACCTTTCCTGCCTCAAAACAGGAGTCAGAAAATTTCTCAAGAAGCCCTCTTTTTGCTTAGTGGAAAGTGGTTATTTTAGGCATTCTGTGTGCTAGATGAGGAAATCCCCCAAGTTGGCTATTGTAGTTAGGCTCCTTAGAACAGAGCTAAGACTATGAGTGTATGTGTGTCTTTTCTGTCTTTTTTATTTAATATCATTTTAGTTGTCGATGGACACAATATCTTAATTTATTTTTATGTGGTGCTGAGGATCGAATCCAGTGCCTTATGTGTGCGAGGCAAGTGCTGTACCACTGAGCTACAGCCCCGGCCCTCCTCTTTTTAATGATTATATATTTTATGAGCTTATATTAATACTTCTAATTTTATTTATTTTTATTTTTTTTAATTTTTTATTGTTGGTTGTTCAAAACATTACAAATTTCTTGACATATCATATTCCACACTTTGATTCAAGTGGGTTATGAACTCCCACCTTCACCCCATACACAGATTGCAGAATCACATCAGTTACACATCCATTGATTTACATATTGCCATACTAGTGTCTGTTGTGCTCCGCTGCCTTTCCCATCCTCCACCATCCCCCTTCTAATTTTAATCCCCCAAATTTGAATATGCCATAGTTGTTCATTTGCTTCATCCCACATCTACACAGAACACCCTCAGATAATAGTAATTATTACGAGGGCAGTTATACAGGGCTGGGATGGAGGTCTGGGGGAGAGTGCTTACGTAACACGAGGCGTGAGGCCTCAGGTTTGTTTCCTAATGTTGCAAAAAAGTAATTCAGATTGTCCCATTATAAGCTTTTCCTTTTATCCCTCATAACTAAATAACTACATGCTGATCACTGGTCCTTATACTAAATGTGTCCCTAGTCATTTTGTTTGACTGAAGCTCACTTTTAAGTATGTTTCTCAAAAGGGGCTCATGGGACCAATATTCCCTATATTTTTTACAGTTTATATCTTTTGTACTTGAATGTCAGCTATGAAATTCTTGGCTCATATTTCCTGTCTCTAGGTATCTCAAAAATATTTCTGTTTGCTTCTGGAGAACTATTGGTATACAAATGTTTCATAATAATCTAATTTTCCTGCTGTTATAACTCATTTACTGTTTTGTCTAGGTGCTCAAAGGATTTCTATTTTTCTTTAAAGACAGTAGTTTAGTAGTTTCATTAGTATATTTGTGATATGGGTCATTCTTGGTCAGCATTCTTAGGTCCATATCATGTTCTTTTATTGCATCATCATCATTATTATTATTATTATTCTGGGGATTGAACCCAGGGGCACTTATCACTGAGCTACATCCCTGGCTCTCTTTATTTTATATTTGGAGACCAGGTCTTGCTAAGTTGCTTGTGTCCTGCTAAGTTGCTGAGGCTGGCCTTGAACTTGTGATCCTCCTGTCTCAGCCTCCTGAGTCACTTATTATTTTTTCATACAGAGTCTTACTATATTTCCCAGGTCAGTCCTGAACTCCTAGTTTCAAGCCATGCTCCTGCTTCAGCTTCCTGAGTAGCTGGGACTACAGGCATGCATCATTGCACTGGTTGGTGTGCTGTTTAAACATAGTTTCAGAACCTTTTTTTTATATATTTTGAGAAAGTTTTCTTAAATTACAGTTTTTGGTACTTGTTCCATTCTCTTTCGTTTCCATTGGGGATCACTATTACTCATACTTTGACTCTTTTTCGCTTATCTTCAATATTTGTTAATTCTTTTCTAATCATTTCCATCATTTTAAAAATTTCTTCTTTAACTAGTATTTATTTATTTGGGGATACCAGGCACGGAACTCAGGGGCACTTGACCACTGAGCCACATCCCTAGCCCTATTTTGGATTTTATTTAGATAAGGTCTCACTGAGCTGTTTAGGGCCTCACTTTTGCTAGCCTTGAACTCCTGAGTCTCCTGCCTCCTCCTCTCAAGCTGCTGGGATTATAGGCATGTGCCACTGCACCCAGCTTTTAAATAGTCTTTATGTTTTAAAGCAGTTTTATGGTTTACAAAAAATTGAGTACATATACATTGCTGGTGGGACTGCACATTGGTGCAACCACTATGGAAAGCAGTATGGAGATTCCTCAGAAAACTTGGAATGGAACCATGATTTGACCCAGCTATCCCACTCCTTGGTTTATATCCAAAGGACTTAAAATCATCATGCTACAGTGACGCAGCCATGTCAATGTTTATAGCAGCTCAATTCACAATAGTTAAACTATGGAACCAACCTAGGTGCCCTTCAACAGATGAATGAATAAGGAAATTGAGGCAAATAGACACAATGTACCGCAGTCTGGCTGGGCAAAATAACCGGGGGGTGACAAGCAAGATTGAAACAGGGGGGAGCCACTTTATTACGGTACAGCAGAGGTATATATACCTAACTAATTACACACAGCTTAACTTAATTAACATCATGTAGATACAGCAGTCAGCCAATACGGAATCCTCACCATCTTAATGACTCGCTGGCGTTACTTCACAAACCACTCCTCCTGGCAAAGTGCCAGGCGCCATCTTGACTTGGTTGTGGCCCTCAACATCTCCCCCCTTTTGTTTAATTAACCAACAAGTATGTGGCTTAGGGACCGTGCCTGTTTTAGGTTGTCCAATACTACATATGGTCCTTACCCGTCATTGGATGGTCTGACCTGAAATCGTCAGCCTCCTGTCTTAGGTTGGTACCAGTGTAATTGGATCTTACCTGTCTTTGACTACCGGCCCAGCACACTTAGCCATACTTGTGGATACACAAACACCATAAACAACCTGCTACAAGCAGAAAGGGGAGGACACAAAATGCCACGACACCAAGCCAATTGACAGCTCCTTTTGGAAAAATTGTACCACCGATGACACCATCAGCAAAGATACCCTGGCACTACCACAATTCGCTGCACCAAGAGATAGTTCACAATGCATACAAGTGATACGTAGTCCAGGCAAGTTCTGCAAGCAGTTCAAAGCAGAGGAATCCATCAATATGTCCATTTCCTCCCAAAGTAAATCGACTCCTTGATTGAGCATCACTTGTTGAGTTACATTATTCATTGATGCATCAGTTTATACAGTTTGTTGTGATAGCTATCGCAGAAACTATAGTTTGGTTTTCAGTAATTTACATTTGAAATAGGCCTCAATGGTGCTCATTATTCACTAGCCTCCAGGTGTGGGAGAACCATTGTAGCTAAACTGGAGTTCTGGATATCAGCTGCCATGGATTTGAGAAATTGCTACCCTGCATTTATCCACAGGAATAGCGAGGAGTCCCGTGGCAGCACCTGCAGCAAATAGGGAAAAACTGACGACTCATTCGTTATTGGCATTGGAAATGGCCAAACTTCAGGGACGCCGGGCGAGTCCTCCGCTGCCGGCTGTAGCATCCCTGGGCAGCCCCAGATGGCCCCGGGGAGTGTCCCGGACTCAAACTGCCACTGGTCACAGGGAGCAAGAGCCTGCGAGACTGTGCCTTCAGGTCAGGTCTGAGTTTGGGCTCGAGGCAGTGGCGTCTGGCTCCCCGGGCAGGGGGCGGGGAAAGGCTGGTGGCTGCCTCCGCTGCTTGGAAAGTCCCTGCTGCGCTGTGACCAGCTCACGTATGTGGCAGCTGCGGCGCCGCTTCACGCACCCTCCGGTAATGAAAAGTATTTAGTAGTAGCCTTTTGTTGCAACTCTTTCCCTGACAGTCCTTCCTCCTCTGAACTTTCTTCCTCTTTCTGACTAGAGTTCCTGGGCTTTTATCAACGTGTGCCCTAACTGTTCTTGGTTTTACTGGGGTGCCTCCTTCCTTCAGCAATTTACTTAACACCCTTTCGGTTTGGTTTCCACCAACTTCTGATCCGTAACAAAGACAACACAACACACCAAGACAAAACAAGACAAAAACACACTGTATCGATCTTCTCCATTTTCTTGAAATGGCCATCCTTCCTCTTGCCCTATCTGCTTCTAGGGATGAGCAGCTTTGCTCCCATCCTATTTATTTCTAGGGACGGGCAGCTTCCCTTGTCACTTACCCCCGAGCATCCCGGGGCTCCCCGTACAGGCTACCATCTGCCGCAGTCTGGCTGGGCAAAATAACCCGGGGGGGTGGTGGTGACAAGCAACTTGTGAAGATTGAAATAGCGGGAGCCGCTTTATTACGGGACAGAAGAGGTATATATACCTAACTAATTACACACTTAATTAACATCATCTAGATACAGCAGTCAGTCATTAAGGAATCCTCATCATCTTAATGGCTCGATGGAGTTGCTTCACAAACCACTCCTCCTGGCAAAGTGCCAGGCACCATCTCGACTTGGTTGTGGCCCTCAACAACAATGGAATATTACTCAGCCATAAAGAAGAATGAAATTATGACATTTGCCAGTAAATGGATGGAACTGAAGACTATCAGTTAAGTGAAACAAACCAATCCCCAAAAACCAAAGGCAGAATGTTTTCTCTGATATGAAGATGCTGATTCACAATAAGTGCGGGGGCCTAGGGAAGACCAGAGGATTAGACACAGGGGAGTGAAGGGCAGGGAGGGAGCATGGGTGTAGGAAGGATAGTAGGATGAATTGTATATTATTACCCTATGTGCATATATGATTCCATGACAGTGTACAATTACATGAGAAATTGTACTCCATTTATGTCTGATGTATCAAAATGCATTCTACTGTCCTGTATAAGTGATTAGAACAAATTGAAAAATTTGAGTACAGAGAGTTCCTGCTTGCTCACTGGTTTTATTCATAAAATCAATCAACCTTTTAATATAACCTTGTTATTACCAGTTATTAGTTCCAGGATATTTTTTTCTGGTAAATTCTTTTTTTTTTCATATTTTTGATCCATGCATTATAGTTGTACATAAAGGTGGGGTTTGTTGTTGCATATTTGTACATGCACACAATGTAACAATATAATTTGGTCAATGTCACCTTTCTTTTTCTTTTTTCCTCTCTAGCTTCTGCGTATGAGAGAAAAATACAACACTTGGCCTCATGAACTTGACTTATCTCACTTAACATAATAGCCCTAGTTCCATTCATTTTCCTGCAAATGACATAATTTATGGCTGAATAAATAAATTAATTAATTGGGCTTGTTCCATAGTTTGGTTAACTAGATTGAATACTGAGTGAGTGGTGCAGCTGGGCTGTATAGTAGTTCCATACTGATTTCCACAGTGGTTGTACTGATCTGCAGTCCCACCAGGAGCGGTCCCTTTTCTCCACATGGTCTCTAGAGTTTCTTACTGTCTGTATTCCCGATGACTGCCATCTGACTGCAGTGGAAGGAAATTTCTCAATTTGCATTTCCCTAATTGTTAAAGATGTTGAGCATTTTTTTTTCATGTATTTGTTGGTCCTGTTGTTTCCTCTGAGAAGTATCTGTTTATTTCATTTGCCTGCTTATTAATTGGGATACTTTTTTTGTGTGTAGGGGGGGAGTTTTGTGGGCCTTTTATGTATTCTGGATATTAATCCTCTGTCAGAAGAGCAGCAAGCAAAGATTTTCTTCCATTCTGTAGGGTCTCTCTTCACATTGTCAATTCTCCCCGTTGCTGTGCAGAAGACTTTTAATTTGTTCCCATACCATTTATGAACTCTTGTCATTATTTTCTAAGCCTTAAGGGTCTTATTGAGAAAGGTGTTGCCTACACCTTCACGTTGGAGTGTTGACTCTACATTTTCTGGTCTAATTCCTAGACCTTTGACTGTTGTGCAGGATGCGAGAAGAATCTAGCTTCCTTCTTCTACTGGATGACCAGTTCCCCCAGCACCATTGGTTAAAAATGGTGCTGGGGGAACTCCAACATGTCTTTGGCTCCTTTGTCAAGGATCAATGACTGTACCTGTGTGGGTTTGTCTCTGTGTCTTCCGTTTTGTTCCACTGGCTGTGTGTCTGTTTTTGTGCCAGTACCATATAGCTTCTGTTCCAGTAGTTCTGTAATATAATTTGAAGTCAGATATTGTGATGCTTGCAGCTTATTTTTTGTGGCTTAGAATTGCTTTGGTTATCTTGGGTCTTTTATTCTTCCAAATAAATTTTAGGACTTTTTTTTTTTTTAATTTTCGGCGGACACAACATCTTTGTTTGTATGTGGTGCTGAGGATTGAACCCAGGCCGCATGCATACCAGGCGAGCACGCTACCCTTTGAGCCACATCCCCAGCCCCAATTTTAGGACTTTTTAAATATAGTTCTCTGAAGGATGTTGTTGGCATTTGGATAGGGATGAAGTTGGATTTGTGCATTGCTTTTGGTCATGTGGTATTTAAACAATCTTAATTTTGCCTATCCATGAACATGGGAGCCCTTTCCATCTTCTGTCTTGTTCAATTTTTTTCTTCAGTGTCTTATAGTTTTCACTGTAAATATCTATCTAAGTCTTTAAGTCAAGCAGTGTCTTTTTGAAATGTAATTAGGTGCATCAATGTTTGGGGCATAAATATTTATTATTGTTATATCTTGTTGAATTGTCCCATTTACTAGTTTGAAGTGACCTTCTTTGTCTCTTCTGATTAATTTTGGCTTGAAGTCTTCCTCGTCAGACATGTGAGTATCTACTCCTTGTTTTCAGGTTCTATTTCCATAGAATATCAATTTCCATCCTTTTACTTGAAGCCTGTGACTGTCTCTGCCTGTGAGGTGAATCTCTGACAAACAACATGTGGTTGGGTCTTGTTTTGTCATGCTTTATGCCAGTCTATGTCCTTTAATTAAAGTTTTGAGACCATTTACATTCAGTGTTATTATAGAGAGATGTTTATTAATTCCTGCCATGTTGACTCATTTCTGATGTTTAATTTGTCTGTTCTCTTTCTCATTTGCTTAGCTACTCTTCAAATGAGATCTGTCCATTTGTCCATGGGTGGGTTCTGGGGTTTATTTTTGATTTCTTCTGTGAGTAGTATTTCTTTCAGTTTTTTTTTTCTGTAGCACTTGGTTAGTAGTCACAAATTCTTTTAGTTTCTGCTTATCTATATATATATATCTCCAGGAACCAATCAGCACAGCAAGAACAAGACATAAAAAATAAAAGGAACAAAATCTTAATGAAAAAAACATCTCCAAATGAGGTGGTCAGTATTGTAAACGAGGATGGATGACCATTGCTGGTGACCAATGCTTTTTCCTTGTTTCCTTTTGGGGCTATGTACCCCTTACAGAGAGCAAAAGCTGGGGGTTGTTAAACCGTGTGTGTGTGTGTGTGTGTGTGTGTGTGTGTGTGTGTTGCTCATCAAGCTGCCAGCTGCAGTTGACTGAAACCGAAGCTGGTTAACATAGTTTCAGCTCCCTTTCTCCCCAGGGTAATGCAGGGTGTGATGGGAGGTACAGTTGGTTGGCATTTTGTCTGGACAGAGCACTCCCAGGGTGGGCATGTTGCAGAGTTCTAACTAGGGAGTTCTGGTGTGTGGGGTTTAGTTCTAAATAGGCCTTTGGGACTTTGCTGGTGGCACCAGCTCTGGGGAGATTAGATCAACACAGGGGCCAGGCAGATGCTGGTCTTGGCTGGGAGTCTGGCTCTAAGGAGCCTCCCAAGCATTCTACTTGTGTGGCAGGGAACTCAATCCTCCCCAGGTCTCACATACTCTGCTGCTCATGAATAAGGCCTTCCCAGGCTCAGTGCCCAAGTGTAGTCATGATCACCTGTTCAGTTTACTGACCCTCTTCAGGTAGTCATGTGAGCAGGTCATGTGAGCCACCAGACTCAAAGAGAAAGTGAGTTGCGCTCCCCTGCATATCTCTGACTTGAATTGCCTTGGTCCAATCTCTGTACCTGTTTCAGTAACCTTCTGATGGGTACACCCTAGGCTACATGGTAGGTGCTTGCTGGGAAGTATGGCGATATTTGTTATGACCTGCTAGGTTCCTGCAGAAGCAAACTCAGGGGCTCCCAGTCTCAGCTCTCCTCCCGCCAGTTCAGAGACACAACCCTTTCCAACACCAGTGCACTGTGCAGCCTCGGCATCTGCTAAATTCAGGCTGCTCTTATATTCTACAGGTTTTCCATAAAATTGTCTATTGTGTTTCTCTCTCTGTGTGTAATCTCTCCCCTCTGCAGAGAACTGCTGCTGCTGCTGCTGCTGCCACAGCCAGCTTGGTTCCAATGTACTTTTTCATGTCCTTTGTTCAGTGCACCTGAATTTCTGAGCCTCTACAGACTCTCTCTGGTGTTGAATTTCAGTGAAGTCCCTCCTTCACCCAACTTGCTGAGAAGCAGTATTCCTGCTGCTCGAATCCCGAGCCACAGAGCAACTGAAACCTCAGCCTTCCTCTAATTTGCCATCTCGAGTCTGTCTGATCAATTCTTTAGGATTCTATATATAGACAGTCATGGCATTTGTGAGCAAAGGTGGTTTTATTTCTTTCTTTCCAATATTTATACCCTTTATTTCCTTTTTCTTATCTTATGGCATTAATTAGGACTTTCAACACAATGAGGAGGCTCTCAGAGAGACATCCTTGTCTTGTACCTGATCTCGTCAGTAAAGCTTCTAGTTCCTCATCATTAATTATGACATAAGTAGATTTTTTTTGCAGATTGTTTTTTTATGACATTGGTGAAGTTCTGTTGTAGTCCTAGTTTGCTAAGAGTTTTTCCTTCTTTTTTAAAACCAGAATTGGATGTTGGACTATGTTAAATGCTTTTTCTGTAACTATTGATATAGTTGTGTGATTTTTTTTTCCTTCAGTCAGTTCATGTGATGGATTAGGATTAATTATTTTTGGATGTTGACTCAGCATTGCACACCTGGAATAAATCTCACTTGATTATATTGTGTAATTTTTTCATATGTTGTTGAATTCAATTAGCTAATTTTGGGGGGGAGGATTTTTACATTTCTGTTCATGAGACACAGTGTGTGTCTGTGAGCTGGCTTAGGGATTCAAATAATTCTGGCATTATGAGTTAAGAAGCATTCTTACAATTTCCATCTACTGGAAGAAATTGTAAGAGAATTGACAAATTTCTTCCTTAAATATTTAGTAGATATTTGATAAATATTTGGTAGATATTAAATATTCACCAGTGAACACATTGATTCCTGATAATTACTCTTTTGGAAGATTATTATTAATTCAATTTATTTAACAGATAGAGAGGCCTATTCAAATTGTCTCTTCCTCCTCTTCCTCCTCCTGCTTCTTCTACTTTTTGTCTTCTTCCTCCTCCTTCCAAGGTTGAACCCAGGGATGATTAACCATTGAGCCACATTCCCAGCCCTTTTTATTTTTTATTTTGAGACAGGGTCTCACTAAGTTGCAGGGCCTCGCTAAGTTGCTGAGACTGGTTTTGACCTTGTGATCCTCCTACCTCAGCCTCCCGAGCTGCTGGGATTACAGGCATTCACCAGCATGTCTGGATATTTCTTCTTGCATGAGTTTTGGAGGATTATGTCTTTCAGGGAATTGGTATATTTCATCTAAGTTATCAAATTTGTGGGCATAGAGTTTTCACAGAATTCCTTTATTATTCTTAATTATTAATGTCTGTGAGATCTTAGGTGATGTCCTTTTCATCATTTCTGATAAAGAACTAATTTGTCTCTTCTCTCTTTTTTTATTAGAGGCTTATCAATTTTATTGGGCTTTTCAGAGAACGAGTTTTTGGTTTCATTGATTTTCTGTTTGCAATTCTGATTTCTGTTCTAATATTGATTATTTATTCTCTTTGCTTATAATGGATTTAATTTGCTCTTATATTTCTAGTTTCCTAAGATGGAAGCTTAGACAATTTATTTTAGATATTTCTTCTATTCTACTATAAGCATTAAATGCTACGAATTACCCTCTAAGCATGTTTTCATTGCATTCCACAGATTTTGATAAGTTTTGTTTTCATTTAATCCAAAATATTTAAAAATTTCTCTTGAGATTTCTTCTTTGGTTCATATCTTATTTAAAAGTTTATTTTTAATCTTCCCATATCTGTTATTGATTTCTAGTTCAGCTCCATGTTGTCTGAGAGGCTACACTGAGTGATTTATTTCCCTTAAATTTGTCAAGACATGTTTGATGGCCCAGAATGTAAAGTAAGTGAATGTGCCAGTGAACTTGAAAGTAATTTATGTTCAGGTGGATGAAATAATCTGTAGAGGTCAATTATTTCCAATTTTTTTTAATGGTGCCATTGAATTCAAATGTGTCCTTATTGATTTTCTGCTTGTTGTATCTATTACTGAGACAGGGATGTTGAATCTTCAACTATAATAGTAGGTTCATCTATTCTTGAAGTTCAATCACTTTTTGCCTTATGTATTTTGATGGTATGTTGTTGGGTACTTATACATTGAAAATTGTATGTCATTTTGGAGCATTGACTTTTTATTATTATGTAATATCCTTCTTTATCCCTGATAATTTTTCTTCCTCTGTTGTTTGTTCTGTGTGACCATAGCTTCTATAGCTTTATTTTCATAGTGTTAGTATGATATATCTTTCTCCATCCTTTTATTTTAAAAATCTCAAATTTTGGTAAAGAGTACAACATAAAATTTACCATCATAACCACATTTGTTTTTCCATTCATTCATCGATGGATATTTTGTTTGTTTTCACCTGTATTTGCTATTATGAATAATGCTGTTATGAACATGATTCCATAACTAGGTTTTCAAAATCTTGCTGTCATTATTTTGGATATATATTCAGAAGTGGGTTTGCTGAATCATTTTTGAAAATTCAATTTTTTTGATAATTCTATTATTAATTTTTTGAGAGCCCACTATACCGTTTTCCAGAGCAGCAATATCACTTCATATTTTGCCAAGAGTGCATAAAGTCTCCAGTTTCTCATTCATATTTGTTTATTTTGTCTTTTTGTTTTTGATACATAATGGGTACAAGGTGGTATCTCATTTTGGCTTTGATTTGTGTTCATCTAATGATTAGTTGATGGTGAACATCTTTTCATATACTTTTATATTGTACATCAACTTTGGAAAAAAGTCTTTTCATTTGGCCATTTCAAATTATTTTTTTTGTGGTTGAGTTGTAGAAGTTCTTTATACATTGTGGCGATTTACCCTTTATACTACAAATGATTTGCAAATATTTACTTCCATTCTTTTCTTTTGATGCATAGAAATTTTTAAGCATGGTGGAGTGCCATTTGTCTATTTTTAACACATTTGTTGCATGCGATTTTGATGTCATACCCAGAACATCATTGGCAAACTTATCTATTCTTTTACTTTTAATTTATGTGCTTTTGTATTAAAGTAAGTTTTTGTAGATTACATACAGTTCAGTCTTGTTTTATAGTCCATGCTGACAACTTCTGTTTTTAGTTGGTTATTTAGACCAGTCATGTTTAATGTGATTATTCATACAGTAGTCACCCCTTATCCACGAAGGGTATGCTCCAAGACACATGGACACATTTACAGGTGAACACACAGATAGTACTGAACTCTACATAGATATTATGTTTCTTCTATACAAACATGCATATACTAAAGCTTAACTTATCAATTTGGCACAGTAAGAGATTAACAACAGCTAATAGTAAAATATAATAATTATAATAACATGTTGCAAAAAAGTAATGTATATGTTGTCCACTTTTGCCATTAGTTCCTTTAGCATATGCAGGTGTAGTTAATTTAATTTAAATTGTTGGTCTGACAATTCCAAAACCCTTGACGTAGCAATATGGTTCTGATCCTTCCTGTTTCTTCAAGCTGTCTTGTTTTGTCTTGTAGTATGCCTTGTAATTTTGTTTTGTTGAAAGTACTGGGCAGAAGGAACTGTGCTAACTAGGCCTTTACAGATTTGGTGGCCAGATGTCACACCATCCTATGATCAGGTGCTTGTGGGGGTTGCTCCAGAGATTCCCCCATGGCTACATAATTTACAAGCAATAAAATACATGGGTCTTAAGTGTTATACTGGATAACTTTTGACAATGTATCCACTCACATTTTATTATCAGATTTTGAGATATTGTCCATCATTTGAAAAAAATAGGGATAAAATTCACATCACTATTTTGAAATGTATAATTCATGGTTTTTAATATATTCAAAAAGCTGTGCAATCATCCCAACTAGATATTTCCAGAGCATTTCTATTATCCCCAAAGAAACCCCATATTCATAAGGAGTCACTTTCCATTGCCTTCCCCCCAACCATCAGCCACTGATCTGCTCTGTCTCTGTGGGTTTTCCTGTTCTGGAAACCACACAGCACACAGCCTCTGCGTCTGGCTTCTTTCACTTAATGTCATGTTTTCAAAGTGCCTCTGTGTTCCACCATGGATCTGCACTTCAGTCTTTTATTGGTTGAATCATATTCCCTTGAACGCCAGATACCACCTTTTATTTATCCATTTATCGATTGATGAACATTAATTTTCTCCCCCAGTTTTTGACGATTACTAACAATGCTGCCATGTGTATTTTGCACACAAATTTTTATGTCCATGTGTCCTCATAGGATTGGAATTGGTAGGAACATGGTAACTGTCTGTGATTTATTCTTTGAAGGAACTTACAGACTATTTTCCAAAGTTGGTTGCACCATTTGACATTCTAGTCAGCAGTATGTGAAGGCTACAATTTCTCCTCATCTCTCCAACCCTGGTTCCATCCAGGACAGTGGGAAGGAAGGGAAAGAAATGAGGGGTGGGAGGGAGAAGGAGAAGAGAAAAGAGAGAAGAAATATCCAGATTGGGAAGGGAGAATACAACTTTCTCTAATCAAAAGTAACATGTTTCTGTGTAGTCACATGCCACATATTTTTAATCAATGATGAACCAGGTGTATAACGGTGGTCCCAAAAGATTATAATGAGGCGGAAAAATTCTGATCCCTTGTGATATCCTAGCCATCGGTACATCTGGACCTATCAGACCTTTAATGCAGTTTCGTTGAGCCTCAGTCTTAGAATCCATATCTCAAATTTTATTCCCAAAGGGGCTGACTCTGGCCACTGTCCTCTCTGGCTTGGGCTCGAGGCTGTCCCCTTTCAGAGTGCTGGTTTTCTTCTGTCTCTGCTTTTGGCTGTCTTGGGATGAGATCCTTGCATGACACTCCCTTGGCCAACCCTCGGGATGGGTTGGGACTGGAACAGACGAGCCTCTCAGCCACTGAAATCTGTGACTGTTTCTTTTGGCATCAGGGAAGATCTTGGTGGTGGTTAAGGAGAAGATGCTTACACGGAGGGGTGTGATCATGAGGATGTTCACATGTGAGACACGCTCACGGTTCTGAGTGAGTTGTAAGGGAATGGAGAGAACTGGCTAATGACCAGGCAGATAAGGAAGCTGTGGGATTTTAGCAGGGCGGGTTATTTTTAAAAATAAGGTTATCGTCAGGCATCATTTTGCAGCTTATTTCGATAACTTTTAAATTAGAGGGGATGCAGTAGGTGTTATATGCATACATGTTAGCAACACATTTCAAACAATGTTTGAAAATTTTACTAGCAAAATTGAAGATGGCTTGGAATTAGAAAGAATCACATGGCTTGCAATCTGCTTTAAAGACTGTAAATTGCAAATGGTATTGTTGAGTACTTGGCTGAGACTTTTTTTTTTTTTTAAATTCGGTCTTTTTAGGCATACGTGTCAGTAAAGTGTTTTTTTTAACATATTATACATATATGGAGTATAACTTATTCAAATTGGGGTCCCGTTTTTGTGGTGGAACATAATGTGGAGTTTCACTGATTGTGTATTCGTATATGAACATAGGAAAATTGTGTCCGATTCATTCCATTATTTTTCCTATTTCTATCCCACCTCCCTTCCCTTCATCCTCCTTTGTAAAATCCAATGAATTTCTTGAGAAGTTTAACAGAGATTTTAGAGTTTGTAAATTACTGCTGGAGTCTTTATATATTTTTTGTGGTACCGGGGATTGAACCAGGGGTGTTACATCCCCAGCCCATTTTATTTTTTATTTTGAGACAGGGTCCACTGAGTTGTGGAGACTGGCCTTGAACTTGTGATCTTCCTGCCTCAGTCTCCGGAGTTAGCTGAGATTACAGGAGTGTGCCTTCAAGCCTAGCTGGAATCTATAATTCTTAAGAAAGTATCTAGGAATTTCAAGAGTTTCTGAGCAGAATATTGGTGGGGGTGGGGTGGGGGGAAGAAATTCTGTTTTCTTGGAGACCTTCCAGTGCTGAGAGAGCTGACCTCCCAACACCCTGTCAGGAAGGGACAGTCCTTCATGGAACTGGACATTTTATGTTTAGCTGTGGCAACCAGCATGGGCCTAAGAGTTGTTCCCTAAGAACTAATTCTTGGGGCTGAGGTTGTGGCTCTTGGGTAGCATGTATGAGGCTCTGGGTTCAATCCTCAGCACCACATAAAAATAAATAAACAAAATGAAGGTATTGTGAGCAATATATATATATATATATATATATATATATATATATATGAATTAATTCTCTCTGGTGGTGAATGGCTTCCTACTGTGTGCTGTAGGAATTCAGAAAAATTGTCCTCTAAACGAGGATCATCTGTATTGTAAACCCTTGTGGTTTATTTTAGGTAAATTACTCCATTTTCTTGAATAAACTTTGATATTGTTTGCCTGTTGTATTGATATTCTTTTCAATGATTAAAAACAACATCATTCTGTTACCGGGGAACGGACTGGGCTCTGTTTGTTCATTCCCCTCCAAAATGGAAACGTTTGACAGATTTCCTTGGGGAATACAATTACCTGGTTAATCTGAGTATATTATAGGAAGGAGATTACAAAGCCTTTTTAGATCTCATGCCTCCAAATTTGATTCTGAGGAAATGCCTCCCTAATTCCACGTTTCAAATAGAAAAGAGATGTTGTGAGCTATGTGTGTATAGTAGATGGAAAAATATTTCAGAGTTGTACAAAAGCAATTTCTCAACCATTGATCAGAATTCTGTTCTTATTGTAATAGATGATTCTACTTTGGTATTACCGGGAAGTTGTTTCCCATTTATTTTCTGCCTGTTTTCTTCCCCACTCCTTTGATTTTTATCTATTCTTAGAACAATCTTAAAGGTAACATTGACTTCCCCCCCCCAAAAAAAAAACCCCTCAAACATTCATAATGCCATCGTTCTACCTTACAAACATTTGTGAGTTACATTTTCTTTGAGTGACATTTGTTATTTTGCCCATATGTAGTAAGAGTCTCCAATTTTGTTTCCTGATTTATAAAATTCCACTTAAGGCCAGGTGTGCACACCTGTAATCCCAGTGACTCAGGAGGCTGAGGCAGGAAGATCGAAAGTTGAAGACCAGCTTCAGCAACTTAGCAAGGCCCTAAACAACTTAGTGAGATCCTGTCTTAAAATAAAAGATTTTTAAAAAGGGCTGGAGATGTGGCTCAGTGATGAAACACCTCTGGGTTCAATTCCCAGTACCAAAATTAAAAATTTTAAAAATAAATAAATAAGTAAAATTCCACTTAAAATTGTTGAGAACATTCCCCATGTAGCTACAGTTTTTTTTTTTACCCTCTTTGTCATCATCATCTGTAAAAATTCATCAAAGATGTATTAACAAACATAGCATCATACTCCAACAGTTTTACAGACAAGTTTGGCCAAATTTTCAATCAATAGTTAATTGCCATATTTTTTTGTTGTTTTTTAATTGTAGATGGACACATTACCTTTATTTTATTTATTATTTATTTATTCATGTGGTACTGAGGATCAAACCCAGTGCCTCACACATGCTAGGTGAGTGCTCTACCCCTGAGCCACAACCCAGCCCCTTACTTACCATGTTATATCAACTATCAAAGTACATAGAAGCTGGGCATAGGGCACATGCCTGTAATCCCAGCCATTTTGGAGGGTGAGGCAGGAGGATTGCAAGTTTGAGGCCAGTCTTGGCAACTTACAAGACCTTCAGCAACTTAATGAGACTCTGTCTCAAAAAATAAAAAGGACTGGGGATGCAGTTCAGTGGTAAAGTGTCCCTGGGTTCAATCTCAAGTGTCAAACAAACAAACAAAAAACCATACATACATATAAACAGATACGGGCCCAATTATATTGTTAAATTGTGTGCATGTACGAATCAACAAGTCCCACCATTATGTACAACTGTAATGCACCAATAAACAATATATAGAAACAGATGAAAGGTTTTTAACGTCTCCTGTAAAGTTAACATAGTTTTTTTCCAAAGAACATATAAAATCCATATGCCATCAAATAAAAGATTTACAGAGTTGGCTCCATCAAAATTTAAAATTTCAATTTCCGTAGGTCTCCAAGGGCATTCCTACCCCCCCACCCCCAGGGGGGGTACTGTTGGACAACATGCCCTGAAGATGGAACATCCTATTTTCGTTGACCAATAACTCCCGATGCTGATAGAATAATCCTACTAACTAGTAAGAAGTTCCAGTTTTTCTTCCAACATGACCTGGAAAAATTGAGGAGACAAAACAATGCAGGACTGTTCTTGCCATGAGGAAGCTCAAGACCTAGTGGAGGACTCAGACGCACGGATTTACAGAAAATAATCCGAGAGCCAGCTGCCCGAGGAGCAGAACAGGACCCAGGACGAGGACGGCAGCCGGCTCCCGCGGTTTTCACTCTTCCGGGCAGGCAGGATCTAGACCCGTCCTTGCCCTGGAGTTATTTTATGGTTCTGCACATGGAGATAGTGAACTGATGCTGATGCATCAGTTAATAATTCTTACAGGACAATATATGCCGTCCAAGAAGGCTCAGTGGACTTCTCTTTTCCCCTGCGCAAGAAGCCGCTTCCCCTCTATTTCACGTTTATTTTAACACTCCGGGTCTATAAATGTGTCTATTTAAATCATCTTTTCATTTCCCTCACTTAAAATGGGTCAAGCTGCTCATTTATTAAAAAAAAAAAAAAGTAAGCTGTTTCTCTCTTGAAAGACAACATGAAAATATTTTCAACAGTGGGGAGATTTCCAGAATATGGGAAGAATACCCATTAAACCACTCTGTGGCATAGATTATGCATATCTCATAAGTTAAAATTTCACCCCTGTCTTTACAAAGTACTTCCTTATTGTGATTATTATTTTGGGGATCAGGGATTGAACCCAGGGATGCTCAATGACTGAGCCACTCCCCAGCCATTTTTAATATTTTATTTTGAGACCGTCTTGCTGACTTGATTAGGGCCTCTCTAATTTGCTGAGGCTGGCTTTGGACTTGTGATCCTCCTGCTTCAGCCTCCCGAGCTGCTGGGATTACAGGTGTGTGCCACCACGCCTGGCTTGCTTCCCTATTTTTACATTCCTTATTTTTGCTTTGTTCCCCTCCCCCACCCGCTAAATATATAAACTTATCAGAGATCTGTCTATTTTGGGGGGCATTTCAAAGAAATTTATGACTGAGTTGATTTCTGTTTTTATCCTAATTTTTTTCTTCTATTTTCACTGGAATTTTTGGTCCCCCTTTTTTGTATCTTTGAGTTATTTTCATCCATTCTTTTAATAAAAGCTTTAAATTTTCTTCCAATTATCACTTTGTTTTCACCTGTAAGTTTTGTGTGCTTAGTTTCACGTATTTCAAAATAACTTGCAATTTGTTTCGATTGCCTCTTTAATCAGAATTATCAAAACTAGTGCTTTAGGGCTGGGGTTGTGGCTCAGCGGTATTGCGCTTGTCTTGCAGGCCTGGGACCCTGGGTTCCATCCTCAGCACCACATAAAATAAAAAAGATGTTGTGTCCACCGATAACTGAAAAATAAATATTAAAAAATTCTCTGTCTCTCTCTCTCTCTCAAAAAAAAATCAAATGAATGAAATAAAGGTATTGTGTACAATTATAAAATAAATATTTTTTTAAAAAAATAGTGCTTTAAAATGTCCATGTTAGGAGCTGGGGATATAGCTCAGTTGGTAGAGTGCTTGCCTCACATGCACAACGCCCTCGGTTCAATCCCCAGCATCACCAAAAAAAAAAACAAGGTCCATGTGAAAGAAAGTATATGTATTATTTTGCTATCGTTAGTGATTCACTTTAAAATCTATTGTGTTATAGATAGTGATTGAAAACTTTCTGCTTTCTGCTTTTGAGATGATTGGTTTTCTTTTTTTAGTGTAAAATATGGTTGAATGTTACTAATCTTCAAAGAAAGCCATATTCTCAGGATGACGTCTGCTAGGTAATTGATATTGTTAGCGCTCTCTCTCTCTCTCTCTCACACCTTCTTGGTCTGAGAGAAATGGATTAAAAATATTGCATTATTTTGGATTTTAAAATTTCTTCTTTCACATGTAAGAATTTATGCTCAGGCAAAAATATTTATAATTATCATATGTCTACTTGATTGAATTTCAAATTTAGTTAATAAGAATTGTTTCTCTGCCTTTAAAAAAGAATCTTTTTCTAGTTGTAAATGGACGCAGTATCTTTTTATGTATTTATTTTTATGTGGTGCTGAGGATCTAACCCAGTGCCTCACACATGTGAGGCAAGTGCTCTACCACTGAGCCCCAGCCTGAGCCCTCTGGGTCCTGGGCTAGGGACGGAGCTCAGTGATGGTACACTCCGGCTCGCATGAGTGAAGCCATGGGTTCAACTCCCAGCTTGGCATTTGAACAATATCTAAACATATTCACGTTTTAAAAATGATTATCTAGATATTTTATCTTTTAATTTTATATTATGATTTTTTCCTTTTCCCAATTTTTCTGAAGTTTTCCTTTTTAATTATTTGGAGTTTTGAGATCATATTTCTTCTCTTTCAGAAGTATATCTTTAAATTACCTATTTGTCTATCTTTTTTATTTGGATATAATTCCAATACCATAAAATTCGTCCTTTTAATTAATTAATTAATTTACTTTTATGTGGCGCTGAGGATTGAACCCAGGGCTTCACATGTGCAAGGCAAGCACTTTACCACTGAGCCACAACTTCAGCCCCCCCAAATTGCCCTTTTTAAGTCTAAAGTCAGTGGGGTTCCCCCCCCCCACTAGATTTTGATATGTCAAAGAAGTTGTGCAACCATTACCACTGTATAATTCTAGAGTATTTCATCTACCCCCAAAGAAACCCTAACTATTAGCAGTCACTCTGACTCACCCCCAAGACACCCAGTGCTAGTAACCCCTAACCCAGATCTTCTGTCTCCACGGCTCTTCCTATCTGGGTACTTCATATAAATGAGGTCATACAACATGTGGCCTTTCCTATCTGGCTTCTTTCACTTCTTCTTTCATAAGATTCATCCTCATAGAAGAACATGGATCAGGACTTCATTCCTGTTTTTGGTTGGATAATATTCAATTGCATGGATATACCATGTTTTGTTTATCCACTCATTAATCGACAGTCATTTTGTTGCAGGGGACAGATGAAGCAATAGGAACAGGAAGCAGATTTTTATTTAGCTATAGCCAGGTTCAGTGGGAAAAGCTTTCTTTGTAATCAATCAATCCCCTGAACCCTGATTTCCGGCAGTTTCAGAACTTTACACCCAATGTGTAAGAGGAGTGGCTCAGAAGCTCACTGTCTGCAGAAGTTCACACAAAAGCAGCTTTTTCTTTCACTGTTCTGGGCAAGTTAACCCTCCAAGGACAGTGCCTGAGAAGGGGAGAGCTTCTTCTCTCCTTTCTTTCCTCCCCCTGCCAGCTGTTACCATGGAGCCCAGTTGGTAACTTCTCTTATCTTAGAAATGTAGACATTTCTGTGAAACCCAGCTCAAGGCCAGAGGCCTTTAAATCACATTTTGCACTTGTAAACACACTTCTACAAACTACTATACTGGATACATGTTTGTGAAAAAGAAGTAAAGGGGCGTCCAGCACCTGGAGTGCTGATTTCTTCCAGGCCAGTGGCCAAGTAAAATAGAGCCACAGGAAAATTGGAAGTTTACCTACATTGAACTCTTTTGTAGAGACTCTTTTGCTGACATCCTAAAATCAGCCATGGTGAAGATTTCTGGAGAAGCTTTTGTTAAGATTTTCTGTGGAGGAGGGGGTGCCACTACAATTTGGGTTGTTCAGCTGTTTCACTACTGTGAATAATGCTGCTATGAACATCAGAGTACAGATTTTTGTGTTAATATGTTTTCAGTTCTGTTGGCTATGTACCTAGGGGTGGAATTTCTGGGTTCTAGGGCAACTCTACGCTTAACTTTTGGAGGAACTGCCAAACTGTTCTCCAAAGTGGCCGTACCATTTTACGCCCCAGTTAGCAGTTTATTAGGGCTTCGGATTTTCTGCATTCTTGTTTTTCCATCTTTTTTTTTTTTTTTTTTGGTACTGGGGATTGAACTTAGGGGCACTTAACCACTGAGCCACTTCTCCAGCCCTTTTAAAAAATATTTTATTCAGAGACAGGGTCTTGCTGAGTTGCTTAGGACCTCACTAAGTTGTGGAGGCTGGGTTTGAACGCTTGATCCTCCTGCATCAACCTCCAGAGCTGCTAGGACTATAGACATGCGCTACTACTGCACCGGCTGCAGTTTTTTTTTTTTCTTTTTTATTGTCACTATCTTAATGGGCATGGAGAGGAATCGCATTGTGGTTTTGATTTGCATTTCCTTATCGGTTAATGATGTTGAGCATCTTCTCATGTGTCTATTGGCCATTTGTGCATCATCTCTGAAGACTTGTCTACTAAAATTCTTCACTGATAAAAATTCAGTTATTTGTCTTTTTTACAAGGGTTCTTTTTTTATGTGATATATACAAGTCTCTTATGATTCACAAATATTTTCCTCTGTTAGTGTTTTTTTTCTGGATAATGTCCTTTGAAGCCCCCAAGTTTTCAATTTATAGTTATATAGTCCAATATACCTATATTGTCTTTTGTTGCCTAGACTTTCAATATCATTTCTAAAAAGATGTTGCCTAACCAAAGATCCCCAAAATACATTTTTATATTTTTTTCTCAGGGACTTAATAGTTTTAGCTTTCACATTTGGGCCTATGTTGAGTTATTTTTTCTATGCAGTGTGAAGGAGGAATAGTATCATTCTTTCTCGTGCAGGTATGTAGTGTGCCAGCACTGTGTGATGAGATTATTCATTTCCCCACTGATTGTATTGGTATCTTATTTAAAGTCAGTTTCTGTGAGGTCTGGTTTCTGAATACTTGTGTCTGTGACGTTGATTCTATCTGATTATCTTCCTATCTGTATCGGACAGTCATAATTAGTATAGTTTTGTAGTAAGTTCTGAAATTGGGAAGCATGAATCTCTAGCTATGTTCTTTTCCAAGATGGTTTGGGCACCTGTCATCCCAGTGGCTGGGAGGATTGCGAGTTCAAAGCCAGCCTTAGCCACGGTGAGGCACACAGCAACTCAGTGAGACCCTGTCTCTAAATTAAATCCAAAATAGAGCTGGGGATATGGCCGAGTGTCCCTGAGTACAATCTCTGGTACAAAAAAAAAAAAAAAAAAAAAAGATGGTTTGAATTAATTACTCTGTGTTCCTTGCATTTCCATATGAATTTTTGGATCAGCTTGTTAGTTTTTGTCTAAACAAGAAGTTGGAAGTTTGATAAGGATCACGTTGAATATGTAAGTGAGATGCAGAGAGTGTGGGCTTCATGAAAATATTAAATCTTCTAATCTGTGAGCATGGATGTCTTTCCATTTATTTAGGTCTTCTTTAATTTTTTTCAATGGTGTCCTTCAGTTTTTCAGTATGTAAGTCTTGCCTTTTGTTAATTTTATTCCTTGTAAGGCTAATGTAATTAATTTTCATATGTTGGACCAACCTTACATTTGTGGGATAAATCCCACTTGGTCCTATTGTATACTTTTTCTGTGTGGCTGGACTAAATTTACTACTATGATGAGAATTTTCCACTTATGTTCATCAGTGATATTTGTCTATAGTTTCTCTTTCAGTGATGTGTTTTGTTTTGGTATCAGTATAATACTGACCTCATAGGATGAGGTAGGAAGCATTTCTTCCTTTCTGTTTTGGGAAGAGTTTGTAAAGGATTGGACTTCATATTTTCTTCAAATGTTTGGTAGAATTCACCAGTGAAGCCACCTGGTTCTGGGCTTTTCTTTTGAGATGTTTTAAAATTAATAATTTAATCTCTACTTGTTATAGGTCTATTCAGATTTCCTATTTCTTCCTGAGTCAGTTTTGATAATGCATATATTTGCCCATTTAATATAGGTTGTCTGACTTGTGGGCCTACAGTCACTCAGTTTTCCCTTGAAGTATCTCTTATCTCTGTAAGCTTTCATTCAGATTTCGGTCATCTGAGTCTTCTCTTAATTTTCTTTTGTCAGTCTAGCTGAAGGCTTATCAATTTTCTTGCTACTTAAATAGAACTGACCTTTGTTTTCAATGATTTTCTCTCCTCTATTTCATTAATTTCTGATCTGCTCTGTGTTTCTTTCTGTCTGCTTTGTTTGAGTTTAGTTTGCCCTTCTTTTTCTATTTTCCAAAGTTGAAAAATTTAGGTTATTGAGATGATTCTTCTTTTTGACCCGTTGGTTATTTGGGAATAGGTCATTCATTTCTACGTATTTGTGAATTTTTCAAAGAATTCTGTTACCGATTTCTCATTTCATTTTATGTGGTCAGACAATAGACTCTATCATTTTTATCTTTTAAAGTTCATGGATACCTGTGGCCTGATATATGGTCTGTCCTAGAGAGGTTCCCCAGGTGCAGGAAGAATTGCACCCTGTGGCTGTGGGATGGGTGGTCCACAGGCGTCAGTCAGGCCATTGGTTTTCAGTGTTGCACACGTGTTCCGTTTCCTGCTTGCCCTCTGTTTTGCTGTCTTATGCATTTTTGAAAGGGGCATATTGAAGCTTCAACTATTATATTATTATCATTATTATTATTTTAGGGATTGAACTCAGCCACATCCCCATCCCTTTTTTATATTTTATATAGACATAGTCTCAGAGAGTTGCTTAGTGCCTTGCTAAGTCTCTAAAGCTGGCTTTGTACTCGAGATCCTCCTGCCTCAGCCTCCCCAGCTGCTGGGATTACAGGTGTGTACCACCACACCCAGCTTCAACTATTATTTTTTGAGTCTGTTTTTTCTTTTGATTTTGTAAGATTTTACTTTGTGTATTTGGGGGAGTCTGACTTTAGGGGTCGCTATCTTTTTGATGGGTTTTCTCTCATCATTTTACAAGGCCCTTCTTTGTCTCTAGTCACACTTTTGGGGGTTCTCATTGCCTTCAATGAAGTCAAACATCTCTTAGCCTCTGTCACTTTGTTCTTGGTCAAGGTCAAGTTCACAGCTATGGTGGACAGGACCTATCTGACCAGTGAGCAGTAAGCACCTCCACAGTCGTTAGTCTCTTCCAACTTTGTTTTCAGGACAGTCACTCAATGTGGCCTCTCACTGGTAACATCTGCATCGGGTTTTGTGTGCTTAGGGGACATGATGAGCAAAACAGCATAGATCCCATGCAGCACAAGAGAAAATGATTCAATCAAGGGACATCATGAAGAGCCCACAGAATGGGAAAAAAATCTTTGCCACCTGCACCTCAGATACAGCATTAATCTCCAGGATATATAAAGAATTAAAAAAAAAAAAACCCAAGCAAACAATCCAATCAATAAATGAGAAAATGAAAGAACAGGCACTTCACAGAAGAAGGAATAAAATCGATCAACAAACATATGAAAAAATGTTCGACATCACTAGCAATTAGAGAAATGCAAATTCAAACTACACTGAGATTTCATGACACTCCAAAATTATCAAGAATACAAGTAATAGGGGCTAGGATTATAGCTCAGCAGTAGAGCGCTCGCCTAGCACAGGCGAGACCCTGGGTTTGATCCTCTGCACCACATGAAAATAAATAAAATAAAGATATTGTGTCCAATTACAACTCAAAAATAAAATATTATAAAAAAGAGTACAAGTAACAGTAAATGTTGGTGAGGATGTGGGGAAAGAGATACACTCATACCCGGTGGTGGATCTGCAAATTGGTGCAACCACTCTGTAAAGCAGTATGGAGAGTCCTCTGAAAACTTGGAATGGAACCACCATTTGACCAGTTATCCCACTCTTTGGTTTCTACCCATAGGACTTAAAATCAGCATACTACAATGACACAACCACATCAATGTTTATAGCAGCTCAATTCACAATAGTTAAGCCATGGACCCAACCTAGGTGCCTTACAATAGATGAATGGATAAAGAAAATGTGGTATATAGACACAATGGAATATTACTCAGCCATAAATAAGAATGAAATTATGGCATTCGCAAGTAAATGGATGGAACTAGAGAATATCATGCTAAGTGAAATAAGCCAATCCCCAAAAACCAAAGGGTGAATGTTCACTCTGATATGAAGATGCTGACTCATAATTGGCAAGGGGGAGGAAGGAGTGGAGTTTCACTGGATTGGACAGGATGGAGTCGGGGGACAGGAGGAGGAATGAGAATGGGAAAGACAGTAGAATGAATCGGACACAACTTTCCTATGTCCATATATGAATACACGACCAGTGAAACTCCACACCATGTACAACCACGAGAATGGGAAGATACACTCCATGTATGTCAGATACATTCTACTGTAAAGTGTAACTAAAAAGAACAAATAAATATTTTTAAAATAGACACCATGAACAGGAGATAGGAGTAGACCCGAACAGGAGCACATATGGCTAAAGGAGAGATACAAGAAAGGGAACTCATAAGACAAGGCAGACGGATAAAGTAACCACAATTTTCTGCAAACCTGGCCTTGAGGGTGGGAGCTTCAACCTGGTCATTGTCACCACCTCTTCAACCCAGTGGCCACAGGCTGCAGGTTTCCACATTTTCAAGGCTACTGCCAGCATCAATCTCCAGGATATATAAAGGATGAGGTGTGTCCTGGGATTAGGGCAGGTTAAACTCCACAGACCCTGTTCTCACCAAGTTTCAGCCAGTTTTCTCCAATGGATTGGTGTAAGTTTTCATTAATTTCCCGAGTTCTGAAAAGTTGATTCTGATCATCTTGTTGTTGTTGTTCTGGTTGGTTTTATGGAGGAATGTTCTGAACTCTATATTCTGCCATTTTCAAGGATGTCTCTGGATACCTCTACATTCTGGCTTGGGGAGGTCTCCTCTGCCTGTGCACATTTATCTGTTTTCACTTCCTTACTCAGAGTAGGGAGTGACCTGCCTGGTGGTACCCCCCTGCCAGGCCTATGCTGCTCCTCTTGCAGGGGCTGTTGGGAGTTTGATTGTTCCATAGTCTATCAACAGAACATCCACGATTAAGGCTGAGTCATAAATTCCACTAATTTATATACATAGTATTTCTTGTCTCCATGTCTTTCTTTTTGCTGGAGGACATTTTCTGTTACTAATTTTAGTAGAGTTTATTGTCTAAGAAACATTCTCAGTCCCAGGTATTTATTTTGTTCTGATACATTGGAATAATGGTTTGGTTGGTTACAGAATTTAGGTTCAAAATCACTTTGTTTTAGAACGTGGGAGTTATCTCTGCCTTGTCACCTCTTAAATCTATTTTTGAAATAATTTCCAACACAAGGAAGAATGACAACAGTATAAAGAACTCTTTCTTACCCTTCGCCCAGAGTTATATGAGTGTTATTATTTCCCATAGTTGATTTTTATTTTCTCTTTATCTCTTTCTATTTTTTTTTTCTTCTGATCTATGTGAGAGCAAGTTGTGGACACCCTTCTCCTTTACTTCCTGATACTCCAGTGTGTTTTCAAAGGGCGAGGATAGGCACGGAAGTAACCTTAGACCATCCTCAAATGTCGCCCACGGCCCTACAATGGGCTTCATAGCTCACCCCCACCAGGGTCAGGACCCTTTCAATCTTTTTGATCTTATTGTTAATTTGGATCTGTTCCTCTTCCTTATCTGTTTTCATGGCATTGATGTATTTTATTTAAATACTTTTTTTCAATTGTAGATGGACACAACACCTTTATTGATTTATTTTCATGTGGTGCTGAGAATCAAACCCAGGGCCTCACACATGCTAGGTGAGCGCTCTACAGCCCCACATTGATACCTTTAAAGCTACAGGCCAGTGTTTTTGTCTCAACTGTCCCTCTTTTACACTGTCTTTACATTTAATGTTGCCAGTGAGAATTTGGAGGTAGAGGGGCTGAATCAGAGTGGATTTAACTCCACACCTTCCTTCCAAGCCCGAGACAAACTGTCTGCTTTTGGTGAATCTAATCCCCCAATTCCCCATGGCCTTTTCAGGCTCAGAATCCCTGGAGATACCGTTTGGCAGCAGTGGATGGGGGGATTTCCTGCTGGGAAGGAGATCTGTGTGGTTACATCTATCCAGGCCCGGCTCTCCCCAACCCCCACACTGAAGACCTTACGGCCAAGAGGTGCCTTTGTCAACCACACTTACAGCTGTCAACAGTAACTCTGTCATGTCATAATGAAAATGCCAACAGCCGCCGTGCATCTGCAGCCATCGCCATGGAACGAGATAGCATCCGAGGAGACTGAGAGTTCAGCATCTTCACTTTAATGAAGAAGTAGAGGCCATGGGAGACGAAGGGCTGGTGAAGGCCACATACCTTGTGAGTCCCGCGGACACATCTTGAATTAATATTCTGAGTTATTATTTAAACTTGAAATGATCCAGCGCTGCTAAGGAAATCACTCTTTAGCGATGGCGAGGATACAATGGCCACATTTATCAATCCTGGAAAAGAGGGCTGGGGGAGTCAGAGTTTGTGTGTGCAGGATTCAGATGCTGTGATTCTGCCAGCCCAGTTAAAGACACCACATGGATGAGATGCATGAAATAGCATTGGATGGGACTCCGTGAGGTCAAAAAGAAAGATTCCAACCGCATCTTCATGCAGCACACTGAATTCAGGGGCCAGTAGCAGAGAGGTTCTTCCTAGTTGGCAGCCACCACTGCTAAGGGCTGCGGGTCTTTAACACAGAGGAAAGACTCCAGCCATATTAACTAGAGATTTATGGCTCAGCTAGAGATGAGTGCTGGGAGATTGAGGCTCAACATCCTTTCCTACATCTGCTTTTGATCAGCTCTGCAGAGTTAGTTATTTATGTCAAGAGTGTTTAGCCTCAAGCTACAGTGGGGAGGGGGAGTGGAGGGAGGACCGAGAACCAGAGAGGGGAGGGTTTAGAGGTCAGAGGTCAGAAGGGTAACACTTCTGCAGGGCTCCATCAGTATCTGCCCAAGGGTTTTTGTTCCTGATTGCACATTTGCCAGCATAATGTATGAGTTGAAGATGATGATGTGTTTCAAAGTCTGTAAAATAGGTCTGCTTATTAAATAAAGCAGATATTTGCTTTATGATTGCACAAAAAGCTTTATGTTTCTGTGGAAAACTGAATCTCATGTATAGCAATCCTTCCTGGGTCACCAGATTCTAGACCTGTTCATTGTCTTGGAGCAATTTTGCAGCCCCTTATAAACTGTAGGTAATGATAGATATGTGATTCCTCCTGTTGGATAGTGATAATTGACTTGGTTCCATTTGCAATTCATCTCGACATTCCTTCACTTCATATAAATTTGTGCTTTTTTGTTTTTTTTCTTCTGGAACCTGCTAAAATATCTGTCTGGTTCCCTCATCCTATGAGTCAAATGAAATCTTTAACATGTGTTCACTTTAATATCTTTAGGAGTGTGATTTGACTTCTTTCTGAACATTATCTTTTAACACAAAATCCTCCCATAGACCTCTTGCTTTGGAAAGGATCAGCCTCTCTTTCTCCTTGTTCTGAGATTTGGGTTGCTAGATCAGTTCTTTGAGACTTTTTAAACAGGACTCTTAAACATCTGTCATTTAAAAAAATAAAGAAATACACCTGGAATTCTTTTTAATTTTATTGATTGATTGATTGAACCAGGAATTGAACTCAGGGGCACTTGACCACTGAGCCACATCCCCAGCCCTATTTTGTATTCTATTTAGAGTCAGCGTCTCACTGAGTTGCATAGCTTTGGCTGAGGCTGGCTTTGAACTTGCTATCCTCCTGTCCCAGCTTCCGGAGCCGCTGGGATTACAGGTGTGTGCCACCATGCCCAGCTGGAATCTTTTCTTAAATTATTCCGTTTTCTGAACTGCTGGGCTGATTGTTGGAAACCACAGTATGTGTGCTACGGTGCCTATCCCCTTTACCAGTTTTGCATCCAGGATCTGATAGAAGTTCAGGGTTGGCAGAGGGGGCCAAGAACCAGGAAAGAGAAAATGAAGACGGTACTTCTAGCTGTTCCACCCAGTGCCGGTGGTTCAGAGCAGGAAGGACTTCCGGTTCCATCAACAGCAGCCCCGGACCTGGAACCCACATCTCCAGGGTCTGTCTTGCAGCTCTTCCAGGTTTTTCAGAAAAGGAAGAGAGGTGGACACCTTTGCTTTTAGGAGCCCCCTACCAACTCAAACTCCCAAACTGTACAATGCAGTGACTGTATTTCCAAAGGCCTAAGAAGCCAGCAAGCCAGTAGGTGACCTAAAGATGAGGGCAGCAAGTTCCTGTTCTTCTGTCCTGAGTCTCCTCCTGGGCTCTGGCCAGAGTGGTGGGCTGCTGCCCTGGAGAAGGGCCTGGATGGTCCCTGCATGTCTAGCCTTTTTCTCATGAGCGTGAACACTGGTGAGTTATGAGAACCTTCCATCTCCCTCTCCCTTCTGCAAGAAGAGAGTGGGTGCAGCTGATTTGAAGGCTTCTTTCTGCTCTGACATGGTAAGCTTCAAGGTCAAGCCTTTTGGTCTCAGGAAGTGGGAAGCCACCTGGTGCCCATCACACTCTCTCTTGAATTGTATTGCTTCGGTTTGGTTATTCACAAAGAAGAGAGCACTTTTCAGTTGGATGTTGTTATATACAAAGTAGAATTGCCTGGCACGTTCTTGAGTTCCTCTTACTTTGGGTGGATTGCCAATTACTGGTCATTTGATTTTATTTCCGCTTGTTAAAAGCCTTCTTTGTGGGATGTTAAGACACTGACAAAGAAGTTTTGGTCAAACCAAGAACATATTTAAAGCTCAAGAATTTTCTCGAAAGTTATTAAATCTTATTTCTTCCCCCCAATGCTTTTGAAGTTCATCAAATAATTGTGATTATCAATCATAGATCTGTAGAAGTACCAGCAGAAGTTTACTTGACATTCAATTTCTTGTTGTTTTTGTCCCCAAATAGGATTCAAGCAAAATAAAATATTGAGCAAATCTCCCATCTATAAAATATCCATCCCCAACCTACAGACACCATTTCAGCTAAGGCGTAGCAATTCCATGTCTCTGACTACAGGTTTCTATTTTCAGAATATTTTGCATTTGTTACTTTGGTGAGTTTTAAAACAACTGTGGCAGCTGTTTTCATTTTTAGATGAAGCTCCAAGAGGTTAAGTGGCTCTGTCAAGGTCTCGCACCTGTTAATAAAAGAGTCAGAACTGAAACAGGGCCCCCCACCCTACCCCTACCCCCTGTCTCCAAACAGCACCATCTTACTTCCATTAGTTAGGAATGAGGGCTCTCTTTAATCATGAAACCCTCTCCCTTCTGAAAGACGTTAAAGTATTTAATTTCTTAAAAAAAAAAAGAAGAAGAAGAAAGAAAAAATAAAGAACAAGATGTAGATGATCTGTGATTTATTACTTGGATCAACTTCCATTTTAAAAAAGACAAGAGCAAAATATATAATTAATATTTACATTTTTTACAATGAAAAGTATTTACATCATAGAGAATAAATACAAAAGAGCAACATGAAACGTTAGGACAACACAGACGGCAAGGGCAACTTTCAGCAAGGAATTTTCTGGCTACATTTTCCTAAGTTGCAGTGCAATGAGGACTAACTGTCCTCTACTTATTTTGCTAATTTAGTTAGTCAGTGTTTCTAGTTTTTAGCTTGTGGCCTCTTCAAAAGAGCCTTTGTTTCGTGGCATTAGTAATTCATCTTCCCAAATCACTCTCTGGGGTTCACCTTTGATCTTTAGGATACCGGAGATAACATTGCAGTTCAAGTCCTTGGCCCTTGCGTTTGGTGGGATGGGGGGTGTAGGATCTCTTCCTAAAAAGAAGGTCTCATTCCTTGGCTAAACTCCTCCACATCTGGGCAGGAGCAAAATTACATTTCAAGGAACAGACTGATTGGTTCAGTTAATTCACAATATTCAAGTTGTTATGAATGTCCTCTGCACTTGACAGAACTGAAGCCCAGAAAGGCGACCACTTGGTGCACCCGTGACAGAATGGTACTAGAACTGAGCCTCCTGTCCCTCCCCATGGGGACTTTACCCCAGGGCCACACTGCTACCTCTGTGCCTGCTGCCTCCTTGGTGAGCCGGGCCTGGCTCCTCACATCCTTCTGGAACTCCACGTTGAGGCCCACCTCGAGGTGCGGAAGTGGGAAGCAGGAGTTTTCAAATAGGTGAGGTTGGGGATGTGTCCCCAGTCTCCAGACACTTGAGGGGCCACTTGTGAAGCCATCTGGTGAGTGGGAATTTAGGTTAACTCTGGCTTCTTGGTGAGGGTGGGGGGCATTTTTCCTGCCATTCAATTTTAGCCTGGAAGTTATTGGAAGGACAAAAGACACTGCTGTCCAGGGAACTAGCATCAGCAAATGGAACCACTGGCAATTAAAAGTCAAAGTCAAAAATGTTCAGGACAGAAATGTGCAGCAAAGAAACAAGTTTTTTTTTTTTTTTTGTTGTTGTTGAAATAGCACCTGACAATGGGAAGATGTAGGTAGCTTTAGAAGAACCAATATTTTAAGGTCAATATTATCAAAGAGTTTACTGCTTAAATAAAGCACTTATTTAAAAAAAAATCTACTTACAGAAATGACAAAAAATAAATAAACTTTCACAATATTCAGGGTGATTGAAAAGAATAAATTGAATGCACCAGAAAAAAAAAATATCTAGAATTAAGAAAGAAAATAGAATCGTAGCAGTAATGATCTCAATAAAAAACAAACAGAACTTAAAACACCAAGAAGTGTCCAAAGGTATTTACATGTGTGAAATTAGTTATGGCACAACCCCTATATAAAATAGGTATGAAGATTTAAACATTTCTGAAAATGTCCAAAGACTCTGCAGCAAGAGAAACTATTATTATTACATGATCAAGTTCATCAGGGAAATAAAATACTGTACATTTAAATATTGTCCGCCAAGTGTACCACATGACACAAAAAAGTTTCAGTGAAAGAGTTAAGGGATCAAAAGCTTAAAATCCAATGGCTTCAATAAACTGGCTGGTAAGGTCGGCCTGGGATGCGGTGGACATTCCCCATGTTGGGCTGGGCAGAAGGGAAGCATCAGGAATAAGGGAATCCACACCTTGTTCTTAGTAATGTTTTCCTGGCAGAAATGGCATTTTTATCAAATCACTGGGATATGATATGAGGCTCTATACTTTTGTAAAGAAAGCAATTCAATATATAAGGTGATTAAAATTCTTTTAGATCCTTGACCGAAGAGGCCCAGGAATGGCTTTGTGCTCGGTGAAGCCTAGAGATGGGGACTGAGAGGGCTCTGGGTTGGTGGAGGAAAGCCCTGGTTGGAGGCTCAGCAGTCCTGCCCAGGCCCATGGGAGGCCCCCACAGGCCATCACGCTCTGTGTCACCACCTCACTGTGGGATGGCTCTCTGAGGTCTGGGCTCCCTGGAAGGCTTCTTCCTCCCTCGCCAGCAGCCTGCTGTGGGCAGCCTGAGGGCCCTGAGCACTGACCTCCAGCCTGCACACACTTGGAAGAGCCTTGCTAAGCAAGGCCTTGGGCACTTTCAGAATAGAAAACGGCTGGAGATACCAGACCTCCTCCAGGGTCCCCTTCCCAGTGGGGCATCCTTGCTTTATGACAAAGTTAAGGTTTGAACAGGGGACCAGAAGCTGCGCCTCAGCCTAGACCCAGCAGCCCCCCAAGGCTGGTGCCAGGCAAGATAATCATCTCGGCCAATCAGGGTTGCTGCCCGTTGCTCCTTGGCCTCTGCCTCTGCTGGGTGAGGGCTCCTGTGACATAAACTTGAACAGGGTCTGTGCCCAATCATATTCCCAGAGACATCGCTGCCTCCCAATGAACCTGCCCCAATTATCTTTATTACCAGGGAAAATGTGGGTTCTAATTTCCTCTTAAACCCAGTTTTATGAACCCTTTGGTTATAGAAACACTTGGAGATTTACACTGACGTTCCACAGCACACCCATTGACCTCTAATGGCTGTGGTGACAGGGACCCTGCAGACCCCTGATCATCATGTGGGAGATACTGGGGATCTTCCATGGGGGCCTGGATGACCAACGAACTGGCTTGTTCACTTCAGGTTAAGCCATGAACCAAAGAATTGGTTTTTAAGAAAAAGATTAGTTCTTCCATAGTCTGCCACAAATACCAGGCCTGTGTTTCTGTGTCTCATGGCTTATTAGCCTAATCCCAGATTCCAACAGCCCAGGCATCAGAGGAAGCCCCGGGGTTCCCAAGGGGGAAGGAAAGAACACAGCCTGAAGCATTTTGCTGGTCTTTTCCTGTGCAGGGAATTTGAGCCCTTCCCTGCTCAGCGCAGCCTTCCATCCGGGTTTGGTGGAAGGGGGGTGGGCACCAACTCAGGCCTGAGCCAGAACGACCCTTTAAATCAGGAAAAAATAGACATCTATGTGGTTAAAAACGATAAACCCCTGAAAAGCATAAGGAAAAGTGTGTGACTTACTGACGTGAACAGAACAGTGACTCACGAAGGCATCACAAAATACCACATCTGTCTCCCCCTTTCAGTTGATAGATACCCCGTGCACTAAATCTGCTGCCTTCCTCGGCTAAGGCATAGCAGGTCGCAGGCCCGTCCTAAGAAGTTGGCTGCGACACACGGAACTTCAAGCCAATAGGAAACCCTAGGGACTTTGCTCAGGACCGCGAAGGCGAAAACCAAAACAGCGAAGAAAGAACAAAGTATCTCTTCCCTGGTGGTAACGATAAGGGTGTTTTTATCAGATTTATAATAGAAACTAAAAATCAAATCCAATGGAAGTGTGTACTCTCCCCTCTAATGGAGAACATAGTAAGATACATCTGTCAAAGAATCCATTTAAATGGGAGGCCGTGGGAGGGTTAGGCCGGCAGACAGACGAAGCTGTCAGAGAAGCTGGCAGACTGCAGACTCTCCCTCCCTGGGGAAGCCGGAGAGGTGGACTGCAGGGAGGCCCAGGGAGCTCTTGCGGATAGATGGGAAGGAGACAAAAAGAGACGGGGTCAGTGACAGGGGAGGAAAAAAAGAAAAGGAAACAAAATAAGGGCAGATGCAAGAGAAGAGGTAGAGAAATCATCATGGGATGCCCAAATAAAGGGGGGCAGAGCCAGGAAAAGCAATGGTGGAGAGACCACCTATGGGGGGGAGGGGTCATCTTCCTTGAGGGGTCAGGGATGGCTGGGGGGCTTTGGAAACCACTTGATAAAGTGTCGAAAGGCAGCAAGAAGTTAGAAACCTTGCCAGCTCTCTCATCAGCAGCTTGGTACGGTGAGTAAGGAGAAGCCGCCCGGCTCCCTGTGGCTGCCCAAATGGCGCACGCTGGAGACCAGGGACATAGGTCAGCCCAGGGGACAAGCGAGCTCTTTCTGATAAAAGGCACCACTAGGGGTCCTGGCAGGGGACAGCCATGCCTGAGGGGGAAGCTGTGGGAGAGGAGGTGGGGACTGCTTCCCTCCAGGGGCCTCAGCACCAAGGTGGCCTCACAGGAGGCACTTCTGACCCAAAAGAGGGTTTAGAGGAAACAACTTTTTAAAAGGTCTACAAAAAAATTCAACAGTAAAAAGACATCTTCCTTCAACATCAAGACAGAAATTACAGGAAAACTTAAGCCATTAGCCAACTATAGGTAAGTTCATGTTTTCTTCTTCCATATAAAAGACCTACTGCCTGCAGTATGGACAGGTTCTTTCCAAAAACCACCATCACAAGGACAGATCAGTGCTTTCCACCTCCAGGGATTACTCCTAGAAAGGTCTCTGTCCCACGGACCAAACTCAAGAGTAGCCAGATAGGCTGTTGACCTTCTACGTGACGCCATTCTGAAAATTAGGCTCTGTCTGATTTTAAGAAAATGCATTAAAACCTCAATTAACCAGACTGAAGTTCACCGCAAGACACACACAAAAATAGAACTTTTTCTACTGAAATACGGAGGTAATGATTTTTGAACTTAAGACATCAGGTTGGCCACATGGGGAATATGTCCATGCATCTAAGAGGGCACAGGTGGGGGACATAGATGAGTGATGGGAGGCAGGGAGCTGCTGGGGAGATGGAATCAGCGCTCACCTCATTTAACTGGGACTATGGGTAAATGGAATTTTAAATCAAGAAGTTTTTTTTTTTTTTTTAAGTTGCTGACTTTTTTTTTTCTTTTAGGAAAAATAAAATAAAAACCCTATGAATGTTTTTGGAATTTAGTTTTAAGAAGCAACTTCTTAGGGGTCAGTGCGTCCTTCTGTCCCACCCCAAGTTGGCCGACATTCCTACATCTTTGCTGATTGCTCAGCAGTCAGCTCTCCTGCTTGGGTAGAGGAGGGCCTCTTTGAAAGGAATTTTGCCAGAAATTTTAATGAACCGTTCTTCTAGCGATTCCAGTTAATTGAGGTTTGTGTGTCAAAAGGAAGATCTTCTCCTGAACAGCGAACACTAACGATCCTACTGGCTAGCCTTTCTACTGTTCTTTACTGTTCCAAGTGCTTTCCAGAGATGGCCCTTGCAGCACCTTGCGGGCAGGTGGCCCTGACCCCTGCCCAGAGGAGGAAGTGGAGGCCGGAGCAGGAGGTGCTTGGCCAAGTCACCCAGGAGCAAGTCCCAGTTAGGGCCAGTGGGCGGCTTCCTTTACTCCCTATCCTGGCACTTGCGGGGCGCATTTTGGGAAAGACTTCTCAATAAAACACTTGGTCTTTGGAATGAATGGAGTGCAAGAAAAATGTCTCTAAGCAGGAGGTTCCACTGCCTTTCTCACAGTGAACCCCCGGGGCCAGGCCACCTCCTCTCTGAAAAGGTGGCCGGGATGGCTCCGTCTTCTTCAACTGTTGCTGGCTCAGGCGGTGGTGTGCTGGCAGACGATGAAGACCGTTTGAGTCTGCACAAACATCCAGGATCCTGGGAGCCACTCAAAGTCCTCTACCCCTTCACTTATGTGTCAGTTTTTGGGGAAGCTTTTAATTTCTCCCACGCCCTGGGGATGGCCAGCAGGTCGGGCGGCTGGTTAATGAGGTTGTGAAAAGCCCCACAGGCCCACTGAGCCCTGGGCCGTGTCTGGATCCATCAGCTATGGCTCTTGCCATGTCCAGTTATGCACAAGTGTCCTTGACCCCACAGGGTCCAAGGCAGACCCATGGGATTTCTCTGTGGCCCTGGATGTACTCCTCCCACTCATGTGAAGACGCTGCTGTGCCTACTCCGTGTGAGTCCCCAGAGAGGGCAAAGGGGTGAAGTCACCAAGTGAAGATGAGGCTGGCATCTTGCCAAGCTTTGGGGGTCAGATGCTATAAATGGGGGAGGGGGAGGGAGAAAGCCCTAAATTCATTCTCATGCATTTTCCTCAAACTTCCAGGGCTGAGAAAAGATGCTATTGAGGATTTAAAGTCAACATCCCAAAACTTAAGGACAAGCCACCAGGATGCCCTCCATCTTGGAATAGTCTTGGGGACAGATTTCTCAAGCTCTCTCTCTCTCTCCTTTGAACACCCACTGCCCTTTGTGTCCCTCTGGCCTCCCCTCCCTTCGGAGGTAGGGGGTCTTTGGTGTGCTGATTTTATCTTTCCGTCAGAGGTGAGGACAGGGGTATAGTCCCCTCTGTTCTCCACACAGTGTCCACCTGGTTCTGGGGCCACCTGATGCCATCAGCAAATGGTCTGAGTGAGGAGAGGTGTTGATGGCTGGAGGGTGACTTGGGTATTGGGTCACTGTCGGTGTGACCTCCCTTCCTGGTTTGCCAGATGGACATCGGTTGTCACAGTGTAATTATTAACAGTGTCCTCCTTCACTTGAAAGTGTCCTGGATTGAACAAGAGAATATGGTCACCCTCGTCCCTGAAGAAATAGCTGGAGTCCCTTGACAAAGGGAGAAGTAGGTGGTTCATTTCCTTTACCCACTTTGCTCAAGGAAGGGGGGCTTCTGGTGACCCCCTGGGAACTGTGCAGATGGCTGCCTCGCTCTCCGCCCTGGTTCCGAGGTGCCAGGGACATCCCAGGGCTCCTGGTTCTGAGGGCCGGTCGGGCGGCCACCACTATGGCCCAGCCTGGCTTTGCGAGCTTCTCTTGTCTGTGACAGCCTCGTTCCTTCCTTTCCGAGGCCAACGTGCCCTGCTCCCCAGCTCGGTGGAGTCAGCTCACAGCATTTGAAAAACCCAGAAGTGAAAGGGTGAATGGCTCAGCACCACCAGGAGGAACTCTTCTGAGGAGGAGCTGGGAAAGATGACAGGTCCGGCCACAGCCTCCTGGGAAGGTTTTTGACAGCCCCTCCTGCCGAGACTCTGCTCAAAGAACCACAGTTCAGAGGAGAGCTTTGAAGGTTGCAGCAGCTGGAGGAGCAGAGAGCTCCCGCCCCCAGGGCACAGGCCTCCTCTCCCCTGGTCACACTCCCATCAGCCCCTGAGCTGGGCCCTTGGGAGGGTTCGGCCGGCGACCCTCTGTGCAGGGGCAGCTCCTCCATCTTCCTTCTCCAGGGCAGGCGCTTTCCCGCGGGCCTGGGCTGGCTGGCCTCACTTCTTGGCGACTAACCAAGGACTCTGGCCCTTGAGGAGGTGCAGAGAAGGAGGTGTTTGAGAGGAGGCTTGCTGGACAGTGGCCCATTTCATGGGGACTTCCTAAGGCCAGAATCTCCCCAACCCAGCTGCCACCTGGCCAGACTCCCAGTCCCTCATGGTTGGGACCTGTCCTCTCTGTGGCTTTCCCCTGGACGGTCTCCCTTGTCCTCCCCTGAGCTGAGAAGCAAGCATGGCCCAGGCTCACATTCACCGGAAGATTCTAACAGGGAAAGGAGCACGAGCCAGGGGAGGGCCCCTCGTGGGCAGTGGCCAGCTTCTCCCACTCCAGGCTGACCCCGACCACACCAGCCACCACAGTGTCCTCTGTTCTCAGGAGCCCAAGCCCTGGCTGGTTGTGCCCCGTTGAGCACTGAGCATGCCCGTCCTGGCACTGCTGGCTACTGCTAGCCCTGGAGGGCAGGCCTCACCATCCAGGGTGGCCTCTTCCCTCCCCTCCCAGTGACTGGCAGGAAGCACAGAGCCTGCACATAGTAGGTGCTTCATAAAGTGGACTGATAACTCCCCAGATGTGGATGAGCCCTGACCCGGAGGACACTGACTGAGGACCCTGAGGAGACCAATGAATAGGGAAGTCCTTGTCCTCTCTGTTCACCGTCTGCCGGGATGCCCCTCCCCCACCCCAATGTAAAGTAGAGGAAAAAAAGAACATTCCAGATAAATAGATATGGCCACCCGAGGAGCCCAGAAGCACCTTCCCAGGGCCATGGCACCTGTGTCACCATGACAGATGGGGAAGAAGGGCTTCGGGCAGAGGAGCCAATGTGGGCGATGGAGGGGGATAGCAGGGATGGCCACAGAGGACCTTGAGCAGACCTTGAGGCGGGCCCACTGGGGTAGGCCCCCTGGGGAAGGGCTTGGTCCCCAGCCCAGCCCTGCTCCAGCTGTTCCCTCCACAGGTACTTGGCTGTTGCCCAGAGACATGGTGTTTCCTAGAGCCAGAGGTTCACTCTGCTTGTGGGGTTTGGCCTGAGGGTCTGAAGTAGCGTTTTCTGCCCTGCAGTGCCACCCCCTCCACCATCTTGAGGAGCAGCGGCAGCCCTTGAAGATTCTGGCCCCCCTTCCTCCCCTCCTCTGCTCTCCATCTTGGTGGGGTCTCTACTGACCACTCATCAGACGCCCACCTTCTCCTCTTTTTAAATATTTTAGAGTCTCAGGTGATTGATGCCTCAAGTTGCCTGAGTGGGAGGGACACAGGGGGCCTGATAGGGAAGGTGGCGAACTTGACCGTGTGACCGTGCCGGCCGTGGTCCTGAGTGCTGGGGATCCCTGGGGAGCCCCTGCGTGCCACATGGCTGAGGCTGTATGGCTTATTCTCTCATAATCTCCCAGTGTGGAGCCACCGTGAGACACGCCCTCTGCCACCACTGTGGCTCTCAAGGAAGCTCTACCGCCATGTGACACAGCCTACTCAAGTTTTGTTACTGAGGGTTATGAAGCACACGCAGGCCACACGCAGGCCACATGCAGTTCTGCAATCCCACGGCCATGCATGATGTTACCCCAAATAACCCTGGGGGGTGAGCAGGAGCGCTCCAGCATCTGGTCTTCCAGGCGCTCACCTCTCCATGGAATCAGAAGGTTTCAGGGTGTCAGAGCTTGAGGAACTTTTGGAGGCCACCCAGGTCTGGCTTCCTTGTTTGATGCTTGGGACACTGAGACCTGATGTGAGCTGCCCAAGGCCAGACAGTTGTCAGAGTAGAGAGAACCAGAAACCCAGTCTCTGGACTTGCTGGCCCAGCAGGGAGGAAGCACTGGGTGGGGGCCGAGACGGGGCAGCCTGGGTGTGGGGGGAAGGCTGTCCCTTCCTTGGCAAGGCAAGGCTTCCTTGGACCCACGTGACTACAGCTGCATAAGCTGCACATCTTGACAGGGTCCTTATTTGGGCCTGGATGAACCTGTCACGCTGTCACAGGGCACTGGTTCGGTCTTTGTCAAGCTAGATGTTTGCATGTTGGGAAGTGGAAAATGCTGGGCAACCTGCGTCCCCCCTCTGTGACAGAAACCAGAGCAAGAGGTCCTGGGACCAGAGAGTAACCACCGGAGGCCAAGCCTTCAAGATCCAGCTCCTTGCAGTTTGCAAAATCTTCTACAACATGCTGGAAGTCTGCCCCAGGTAAGAGCCGGTGAATCTCTGACTCCCTGGCTGCAGCCAGGCCCCCAGTATGGAGCCAGAGACTTTGACCTCCATGAGCCCTCTGGGGCCCCAGCTTCTCTGCGCCATGCCCCTACTCTATAGTTTCCCTTTTCTAATGTCCCGGTCCTCTGAGCATTAGCACTGATGTCCAGCGATCCTGCAGACTTTTGACGACTCCTCTTCCTACATCCAACCTCCCTGCACTGCCCTGGACACAGAGTTAAGATCCAAGTGGAAAAGACCAGGCTGGAGTCAGGAGCCCACAGCCCTGTGATGGAGGGGGCTCCTGGCAGAGGGGTCCAGGGACCCCAACCACACGAGGGGATAATGTGCTTATGGTCTGGGGCCAAACCTCAGTGGACTGTAGCTCACTGTGCAGGGCAGTATGGGGGCCACAACCAGGCCGGAGACAACATGAAGTGATGTGTGGGACCCCACCTCAGGAAGGGCGAGGACCGCTCCTGTCCAGGTAGGGCGTCCCTGCCACCACCGTCCACCTACTTTTCTTTGACTCTGACTTTGTAACTTCTTTCTACATATTTTTCTATCTTCTTGCGTTCATCCTCACCAGTGACCCAGTCCTCCGTGGTGTTAGCCGGGACAGTGGGTAAATGGGAACACAGAGCTGAAGCAGAAGGTGGGTTCTGGGTGCCCAGACTCACCCGGGGCCATCAGCTGATTTGGAGTCTCAGCTGAGATCACCAGGGGGCTGACTGCTTCAACCGGAGCCCAAAGCCATCAGACAGTGGGTTCAGAAAACAGGCAACTTTGATTTCTAGGTCCCCACCAGGGGTGTGTGTGGGGGTGTCAGCCCTGGAGATGGGATAACCCAGAGGGTCAAGGTGAGGGCGGATTTCAAGGAGCAGAGCACATGGCAGGCCACTTGATGACTTTTAGAGATCCTGGGCACTTTTTCCTCTTTGTGAGTTACTTCCCCCATAAAAAGTTGTATTTCTGACTGTTTGCAATCCAGGCTGGATTCATTGTTATATATTCACTTTTTCCCCTTCTAAATCTAAAAGCATTAAAAATTAAAATATTTTGGGGACCCTTAAAAGAACCGTAGGTCCAGCTGAGTGGCCACAGCATCCGATGGGAAGCCGCCCTGGGTAGGGTCGTGGGTGTCTGGCTCAGGCTGAGAGGTGTCCCTGGCTTGGGATGAGCTGGAACACACCACAGAGCTCTGAGGGCAAAGCACTGGGGCCAGCCAGAGGTGTGGGGCCTGGGTGGCTGCAAGCTCCTGCCTCCTGGGAAGGGGACACAGGAGCTCCATTTGTGTCCACAGGGATCAACTCTAGCTCAACAGTGTTGCGTTGGAAACAATGAAGCTGAGACTTAGAGGAGGCAGTGATCTGGTTTCAAAAATAACAGAGTGGACACTGAGAGAGAGAATGCTGGGATCGCCCCTGGGGTCGGGGCAGCCAAAGCCCGAGAGCCTGAGCTCACCCCCACCCCACAGGACTCTCAGGAATGCAAAGCCCACTGATGCCAAGTCTGTGTGTAGAGTTTCCAGTTCCCCTTGTGCTGACTGTGAAGAAAAGATGTCCATATAAAATGTGCATTGTGAACAAGATGGAGGTGTGTGTGTTGAAACTCCCTGGGGAAGCAACGATTTATGCTGTAACACAGCTAACGATAAACCTGCATGCCCTACCTCACGGTTGGAATAATAAAATAACACCTCACCATTAAAGCAGGTGTTCTGAGATCCGCATAAAGCAGCAAGCTATGAATGGAAAGCGGTACAACTCTTTTAAAAAATAAAAACAACTTCAGGCTGGCCCCACCTGACCTGGATCTGGTGAGTTTTCTAACTAGTTGGCGGAGTAGAACGGAGCATGAAGCGAAGCCCCTTCGCTGCAGCCATGGGTGGCCCTCAGATTCCTATCAAGCCAACAATGTGATCTGCAGTAGCTGGTGGTAGTGAGTGTAGCTCGAAAACAAAACACAACATTCCACCAAAACCCCAAAGCAGTCGCACATGGCCCCTTTGTGTTCCTGGAGGTCTCAGGCACAATAGAACCCTCCATGCTTAAATGGCTCTGGGATGAACTTGGGAAATGTTACAATAGACATTGCCTCATAGAGCTCCCTCCCTCTCTCTCTGTTGGACTTAACATTTCAAAACATTGCTCCATACTTCTGAGGACCCCTGCTTCTGGGATTTCCTGCTTGCACAAGAAAGAGTCTGTTGAGTGGTTAATCAGGATCCTGAATTGCCATGTTTCCTTTTTTCTTCTTTTTAATAATGAAAATCCACAAGAGTTTACAATATTCTCAGATACACCTAGTCTGGCAAACGTGATGAACCTCCACGTGTATGTGAATTCACACGTGAGCTAGCAGCACCTCAGTGCTGGCTGGCCCCCTTTGGCACTGAAACACGATAATTTATTAAGCTTTGAAACTTAATAAGTGTGCACAAATATCATGCAAACATTAGGACCGTACTCACAAACAGAAAGTGTATTAGAGACACAGACTTATACAAAACATTTTGTAAACAAAAGGGAAGGGGTTATTTTCTGTACAAAATATGTAGGTTTCTCGCTCTCTCTTTTTTTTTTTAATAATCTGTAAGATGCATCATACTTCTGGCATTTTCAAAAAGTGAAAACTGTATAAAAATAAATATTCTATGTACAAAACACACACAGGCCAATCCAAGGTTAGAGGCATCACTGCAAAACAAAATCAAAACAACGTTCGGTTAGTTTCAAGGGGTCTTTGGATACTTCCTTCCTTGAAAGAAAGGGGGTGTATCTCATCCTAAATTGCATGAGGGCTCTTGATAGGGAAACTGAGGAATCATAAGGCTCCTAGTGGGAAGAAACTCAGTGGACTTCAAGCCCCCTGAGGGTGGGAAACACAATCTTCACCTTTCAGTCATTTCCCCTTGTTCCCACCAGAGGGCACTCTCTGTGCTGTCTTAGAGGCCAGGTTGATCACAGCAAGGTCCCAGCGAGTGAATAGCTAAGAGGGCCTCTAGTTGCTTCCTAAGGTGTCATGGTCCTTTTTTAAAAATTATAATTATTATTATTATTGGCAGCACTGGGGATTGAACCCAGGGATTCTTTACCACTGAGCTACATCCTCAGACCTTTCCAATTTTTATTTTGAGACAGGGTCTCCTAAATTATCCAGCTGGCCTTGACCTTGCCATCATCCTCCTGCCTCAACCTTGAATGTCGATGGGATCACAGGCCTGTGCCACTGTGCCTGGCTCTGTTGTAGGTGTGGATAGTGGCTGTGGTTCCTCTGTTAAGCTCAAGTATTTCAATTTCCTGACAACTGGCAGCCAACTTAAACAAGAAAATCTTTTTTTCTCTTTTTTAGGGGGAAAAGGGCCTGGGGGTCTTACAGGACACACTCCTTACCTGCTTCCTTGAAGCTTTAACTAGGTCTTTCTGGAACTGGACAAGAGGGTGAGTTTTGGTGTGAGGGGCGGATTCTTGGGGAGGCATCTCCCTTGAATATTGGGCTTTCAAGTGGTATTCAGCCTAGTGCATAACGTCTCCATGGCTTCGCTGCTTTTACCCAACCCTGTGAGCTAATGAGCATCTGAGCATCGCACGGGGGAGCTTATCTGTCTCCTGGTAAGCGTGGCTCTGCCATCCCCGAAACAGGACTGGACTAGCGAAGCACCAACTCCCTAGCAGCTTGGGCTTGGATTTAAGAAGAAACACACTAATACCTTGAGAAATTGGTGGAGGAGGGCTGGTGGAGGATGTTGCACGGGGCAGCACGGTTGCTGCTACCTATGCTGGGGACGCAGGGGGGCTTCCGGATCTGTAGGTCAGTGGCCCTTAGGTGGGGAGTCCTGTGCCTTGGAGAGTGCTGGCTGGGTGGGGGATCTCATGGAAGAGCCGGCTCTGTGGCCTCAGAGTGCTTCATGATGGCAAAGGCCAAGGCAAGTGTGAGTAAGTGAAATGTCATTGTTGGTGGGGATTCTGGGAACCCAGAAGAGGCTGGGTTGCAGGGGCACTTGAGCAGACACAGGCCCTGACAGCTCAAGTTCAGGGGGAAGCGCAGGGTGGAGAGCCAGGCAATCCAGAGGCATAGAAGCCATGTGAGTTGAGAGTTTGGGCAGCGTAGATGTTTTACATCTGGATAAATACCATTATATGGCTTAAATGACCTCATCTGAATGCCACGAGAGCAGGCATTGGTAATCTACTTCAAAACACAGCCCGGAGCCCGTCTGGGTGGCTACATGGAAATTCCATATATTGGGGTTTGCGGACACCTTAAAAAGCATTTTAAAAAGTCCTCTGAGGGCAGCAGCACCTGGGATGTTTAGCAGGCACCCTGCCTTTGAAGGAGGGCTTTTCCCCACCCTGGTCTTCCTGCCCCATCTGCAGAAAGACAGAATGGAAGCACTGCAAACTTTAAGGCACCATGGGGGAGGGCAGTAGACCCCTGTCCCCAGGCAGCGCAAGCCTGAGAAGCTTACCTTGTTCCAGCAGCCCTGGACTGGTAAACCGTCTTCACCCTGCAAGGAGAAGGGAAGCAGAGCCTCAGATTCAGGCCAAGCAAGCAGGGCAGGGGTAAAAAGAGCCACAAACCTTCCAGCCAATGATCAGACACGACCCACCCACTATTGCCTATTTCTTCTCTCTGCTTGAGGTCAAAACCTTGCAAGAGCATGGGAAACCCATGCAGTTGTTTTTGTTTTGATATTGACATTGACATTGGCTAAGGTCACATGTACCTGCAGTGCAAGGACAAGAGGGGCTGTCCAAGCCTGTGCAGTCAGCAAGCACAGATGACCCTGAGTGCCCTGAGAGGCAGTCTCTGCTCCAGCTCTATAAAGTGCTGGATGCTCAAGTCACCTCGCACTTGGGCCTTAATTTCTTCCTCTGCAAAACCTGGGCAAGGGGAGATATGCAATGAGGGTCCCAGCCCACCCACTCCCTGATCTCTTACTTGTCTCTCTTCCTGAGCACAGGAGGATATCTGGACAGTTCCATGAAGGTCAGTGGGTAGGTTGGAGTTCAAGGGACAAGCAGCCTCAGGGGCATTGCAATGTGACCCAGAGAGGTCTTCAGCTAGAGGACAAACTGTTCTGGCCCGGCCTTGGACATTGCTGGGTATTTGGGGCAAAATGCTATAGCTGAGCATGTAGCAAATGCTCATTGTGGTACATGGAGCACCTTGTAACCTCAGGATATTCTGCCCACAGTGACGGACTCTTCCAGTCTTCTGGCCTAACATCCTGTTCTTTCTGGAATACCCCAGGGGAACTTAAAATCTTCTAGAGGCAAGGTGGGGAGGGTGGAGCTGAACCCAGGGCAGGTCTAGGAAGGCAGTCCAGACTCCAGAATTTCAGGTACCAGGGCTAGACAGAGGCAGGCACGGGGTTTCTGGGGGCTGGAGCAAGTGCTCAGTCTTCAGGACTCCTCCGTGCCCTGAACCCACTTCCCCTACCCACACCAGACTCCCAACCTCTCATCACCTGGCATTCAGCAGCGCTGAGCCAAGGTCAATGTCTAGTTATCTCATGGCCTGATCTATAGTTCCCCTGCCCCCAGGGCCACAAGAACACAATGCAGGAGGTGGGATGGGAAATGAGAAAGGGAAGTTATGGGCATTCCCACAAAAAATTAAAAGGCAAAGGCACATGGTTATGGGATGTTATTGGAGAAAACATAACTGTGGAAATGGCTAAGTAAGGACGCCCTCCATTTCCCCTCTGGGTCGGGAGGGGGTGGCAGGAGTGCATCCCACAGTTCTACGGTGACCCTTGTCCCCTTCTCGGCCCACCAGGCTGCGCTGTGGCACTCTGCACACAGGACTCTGAGAGGGAGCCCAGCCTCCGTGGGCTGCATGTCATTCCCACTGGGACGTGGATGGTGGCAGGGGCAGCGGATGGGTGCCGGCTGGCAGAGAAGAAGCAGCAACGTGCAGGAGGAACAGGGCAGCCTGGCCCGCGGCCTCAGAGTTCAGGGTTCTCAGGGGGTGGTGTGTGGGGGTCGCAGCCCAAGGATGACTCCACGGTTAAGAAACACGCATGCACATGCGGCAGGCGGGGCGGGGGTCAATGTGCAGGACGCGCGGGGTCCGGAAGCGTGCTTCTCTGCCTGCTCGTCCTTTTGGTCTTAAAATGTCCCCTGTGTCGTTCAAGGGGCTTTATAGTCACTCCTAAACTGTTTTTCATTCAAGGAGGATTCCTGAGTGACTCCAGGGCAGGGATGTGAGGCTGAACTCCCGCCTTCCTGGGAAAGCACAGGGCCAGCAGGAACCTCCTGGGCCAGTCCCCTTGGAATCGAGGGCCACCTTCTTCTGTTGTAGTTAGTTAAGAGGACTACGTGGAGATCCTTGGCCATCTCCCTGCCTCCTGCCTGTTCCATCTCCCCCAGACTCTTCAGCGTGAGCCACTGGAAGATGAGTGACCAGGACCTCAAGCAAGGGTCTTGTACTGTCTTCAGGGATTTAAATGAGGACGAACTCTTTGGGATCTGAACACCTGATCTGGGACTATCCCCTAGTTCTGATGGTGTCACCTAAACAGTGACCCAGCCTGGAAAAATAGGCAGGTAGCCCTCTTCTCCACCACAGTTCTGGCACTTCTCAGCCTGCCCTATGTCTAGAAGCATGTCTACCTGTCCCCTGCCAAACTGCCAAACTGCTAGGGGTAGAAGGGGCACGGAGGCAGGCCGACGTTTTGCCAGGTGTTCAGCTAGCACACAGGAAGAAAAAGGAGTCACAGTTCTAAGAAGCTATCCAGAGGACGCCCACTTTTCTAGTTTGGACGCAGGTGGCAGATCTGCCTAGGAGCAGTTGGGCAATGAGGCTCAGATGCAGCCCCAACTGCCCTCAGGGTGAAGCAGATCAGGTTATTCGTATCCAAAAGACTCTTTCTGTAATTAAGCTTCTCCAGAGACTCATCATAATTGTTCTTATTAACAGAATAGCAGCAAAAATTTCTGCAAAGAACTCAGAGTGGTTTGGAGCTTCCTATTTTCTGTAAGGGCCAAGTGCTGTGTCTTGCAAAAGCTAAATTTGCCCGCTAACTTGATGGTGAACCAAGAATTGTTACTTCTACTTTTTGTGGTAAAGACTTGTGAAACGTCTGTCTAGTCTAAAAAAAATGGAACAAAAAGCACTTTTCATGTAAACCTTCAAACCTCTCCTCCCACTGGGTATAAAGTTCAAAGAATTTCCCCAGACTCATGGTCCAGAGATTTTTTTTTTTTTTTTTTTAGGCACAAGCCTCCTCTGGACCGCTGCAGCCATAAACCTGCTTCCTGATCGTTCCTCAGGTGTCCAGCCTCGCCTGTCCTACATCAAGGGTGGGAGGATGGCCCAGACAAGGAGATGTGCTGCAGAAGCGGCTGCGGGAGGCCAAGAAAACACCCCAACAAACTTTGCATGCAAGAGGGCAGCATGGCCGGGTGCCCCAGCACAGGCAGGGTGACCCTTGGTGTCTACAGACGCCACAGGAAGTGGGAGCTGGGCAGAAGGAACAGGAGTGTAGGGGCACGCAGGTACAAACCACACACGTAGGGAAGCCCAAATTGGCCATGCGGGCAAGGGAGGGTGATGCCATACCAATGGGCAGGGGGCATCCAGTCCGTCCAGCCCTGGTAACCCCGGCTCCCCTTTCTCTCCTTTAAAACCTCGGTGTCCCTGTTCATGAAACCAACCACGATGATTATTTAGGTCAAGGCTGGCCAGCTCCAGCTGCAGAGTGGAGAGGCGCAGTCCTACCCTGGCCAGGATGCAGGACCCTTAGATCACCTACGAATAAGGGCAAGACGCCAGCACTCGGAGAGCTCATCACGCACAGCCAGCCCCCTCTGCGGACCCACACCTCCCTCTACAGACCCACACCAAACAAGTACAGGTAACTTCAACTTCAGCCCATCATAATTTTTAGAACCTTCACATGGATTGAAAAGCACTTGGGAAGCCTGGCGGAGGGGCCACAAATCTTTAGATCCTGGCTCATGGGGGCTGCCTTCCTGCCGGGTGTCTGTCTCCCGCTTTCCGGGTTTTAGGGGGCTGGTGGGTGTTGCGAGGCTTTGTGGAGAGAAGCCCCTGGTCTGGCCTCGCTCTGCCCAGAAGTATCAGTGACCCTCAGGAGATGCTAACTCTGGTGTCCTGCATCCTGACCGAGTGAGCATTGAGACAACCAAACCGCTGGCCACCAAAGTGGCCCAAAACAAAGAAGGCAAATTCATGGTCCCCAAGGGCTACCCTGGCTCCCAGAGCCATGCTGGAACCCAAGAGCCAAGGCCTCCGCCCCAATTCCCTCTCCACATGGTTTCTTCACTTCCAAGCATCCATTGTTCTGCATCTTCAAAGGAAGAGCATTCAAAGGAAAAGGATTTAGCCTTAATTATTTGCAGCTGTGGTTTTAAGGCAACACCAACAGCCGGCGGGATTTCAAGGGAACAGATACTCTATTTGCCTTCTTTGTTTCCAGCTTGTAAACCTCAAGGAAAAAACCAGAACAATGCAAGTGAGAAATGAAAACATACCAGTGGACAGGGGGCATCTAATCCAGGTGCTCCTTGGTCTCCCTTATCCCCTTTAGGCCCCCTAGATCCTTTCTTTCCCCTTTCCCCCTGTAAGTGATGGTTTAGTTCAAGGGGAAAAAAAAAAGAACATCAAAACTTTAAGGTTATTCATATGTTAAGGTTAGAGACAGAAAAAAAAAATGAAAGAAGGAAAAGTAGATTCGCTTCATTAGGATAGTCTCCCCATTAGGATGTGAGGTCCACACCCACATCCCTGCTTGAAACATCTGAGAGTTTGGCCCAGCAAGGTGGGTGGGGGACAGGGAGGCAGGGCTACCTCCAAGCCGGAGGTGGTGGGAAATGGGGACTGAAGGTACAAGTGCCCAGAGAGGGTCTGAGATGAAATTGGAGACAACCTCTGGAATCAATAATCACTTTCCTTAAAAGTGGCCAAGTATGTCCCTTGGATGCTAAAGGGACATCACCTTCCCTCTGCTGGAGGGTCTATTTTTGAGGGGCGTTGGGCTGATTACCTTTTGTCCCAATCACTGTTCAGCCCTCTGACATTCTCTTAGGAGGCAAAGTGATTTTAGGTGGAGCCCTGGGTGTGCTTCTGCTCGTGCGTGCAAGTGCAGTGTGCATGCCTGTGTAACAGTGTGGGTATGTGCCCGTGCCGGCAGGTGTGTGTATGTGCACCTGTGTGTGCATGCTCTCAGCTGGCTCCTCCCATATGGTTCACACTGGTGTGAAGTCTGATGGTGTTTCTGTGTACTCTGTTTTGCTGTAGACAGCTACTTGTGGATGGACATGATGGTTCAAGGAATTCATTTATTTCTGAGAAGCTTCAGTAAATGTCATCTTTCTAAACTGAGCCCTAATTATTTTTTAAATGTCAGGGTTCATTTAAAGAAAGGCTGTGGGAAATTCTTAAAAATGAAGTATCGAGCTAGGCATGATTGTGCCTGCCTGTAATTTCAGTGACTCAGGGACTGAGGCAGGAGGATCACAAGTTCAAGACCAGCCTCAGCAACCTAGTGAGACTCTGATTCAAAATACAGTAAAAAAGAGGGGGTACTGGCTGGGGGGTGAAGCTCAGGGGTAGAAATCCTTGGATTCAATCCCTGATACCAAAAAAAAAAAAAAAAATCAACCTTGTAATGAACTTAGAGTTGGATTTTTATACGTTGTGTTTCCTTAAAAGTGGCCAAGTATGTCCCTTAAGAGTTTTCCCAGGAACTCTCTTAGGAAGACTAAGGGACTTGCACAGGGTTTCTCCTGTGTGTTGAGGAGAACAAAGGTTTGGAGTGAGAGCTGATTCTGCCATAGGTCAGTGGTCTGATTTGGGGAAGCTGCATAACCTCTCTTGAGTCTCAGTTTCTTTATCTGTAAAATGGGTACAAACACCCACTTTAATGATTTGTTGTGAAGTCTTTGTACATATTAAATGCTTCTTAATAATAACGTATAGTATGTGCTCAGTAAGTCATAATTCCTGATAATAATAACTGACTATTATTTCCTGTTAGTATAGGAACTAAAGCTGCTTCCAGAGGCAAATCTTAGGGTTGGAGCTTCGTGTCTGCCATGTTCCTGTAGTGGCAAACAGCACAGTCTTCAGTTGTTAGAAAGAGGTAGTCTTTAAAAAGACTTCTGATGTTTCCCTGGATTTTTGAAAATTGCCCAATTTCTTGATTCCAGAGGTTGTCTGCAATTGCCAATGCATTATTCTAAATGAATTAGAAAATGACATGTGTTTAAAAAACATGTATGTGCATACTAGGTACAGTCCCCTTGGCTTGAGGACATGTCCACCAACGAGAACATCATAACATAAGCAATTCCCAAATGGTGGATCAGCTCTTTGGGTGGGGAAACCATGGTACATCTTGGAGTGCAGCCCCTTGTTCTCTTTGGGTCAGGAGATCAGTGGGCAAAGCTGTCCGGAGGTGGGGTAGTCCAGCCCTGGATGACTGGCCCGAGGGTCACAGGGTGGAGCATGTGCTGGAGCACTGTGTTCCGAGCCTTCACAGGTATTGGCCCAGGAGCTTTCCTCCACCCCCCTGTCCCCACCTGCAGTGGGGCAGAAGAGGCCCAGCAGGGAGGGATTCTAACTGTTAAAGGGCAAATAAAGTCAAGGCAGAGATTTTTAAAATAATAGATATAAATGTATGAAATTGATTTCAGAGGAAATAAATTGCAAGGGGAGAAGGGGAAGGGAGAGGATGAGGGTCATGGGGTTCCCAGGGGTGAGCATATTGGAGGAGAAAGACCAAAGGAATAAAGGAAGAGGCAGGCCCAGGCCAGAAGAGCGTGGAGGAGAAGGAGTTGGGACGTGGAGGGCTCAGGAAGGGACACACGTGCACACACACACATGCATACACATGCAAGCACCATGCATGCACACACACACGTGCATGCGTGCACACACCCCAGGCAGGCATCTGGGAGTGGCAAGGCTCCTCACAGCATGCTCAGACCTTTCCAGTTGGCCAGCTCTCAGGCAGCTCCAGGGTAATACCCCAACTCTCTGATGACCACATGACTGGATTCATGCTCCCCTTTGCCTCTGACTGATTTTTTGATCCTAAACATGGTTCTTGGGTCAAATTCACAGAGCTACTTAGAGAGAGAGAGGGTGCCCTTGGTGACAAGGCTATAGTGTTGTTCTTGCTGTCTGGGGCACCCTTAGGCTCTGTGCTTTGCACCTGGGCCTTGGCCCACCTCTACGAGGACCTTCTTTCTTTCTTCCAACACAGGAAAGAGGTTATAAGGCCACCCGTGGCTGGGACACAGGGCAGCCTATTTAAGGTTGTCTTAGCCCACTGAAGGCTAGAACAAATCTCTGATGGATCCCCCAGGCTTGATGAGGACAAAGCTTAGGGCTGTCTTACAGGAAGCCTCCTCCCAAACTCAGGTGTGTGGGGGATTTGAGCCTCTCTAGCTTCACCTCCAGGTAACACGGAGGTTTCTAACCAGAATGCTGCCCTCACCCTCTGGCATTTCACCTGGTTGAAACATCAAGATCCTGAGTTTTCAGGAAGAAAAACAAAACCAAACAAAGTCCAAAGCCCTGTGCCAGCCTGCGCCAGCCTGCTGGGCCTTTCTTTGTTTAGGAGGCTTCATTACCAAGGCCTCACATCTCAGAGCAGTGCCTAGAGAGGTGTGAACCAGGTGTGAGCCAGGAGGCCGGGATTTAGAAGAGACCCTTGGAGCACCTGCAAGTCAGGTCTCTTGGATGAAGGGTGCAGACTGTGCTTTGGGTTCTAAACGTGCTCTTTGGGATAAGTCACCCGGCTCTTTCTGGTGAACTCCAAGGAAGCATTGAGCTACTTTACTGTTTTCTGTACTTGACTTAGCCTAAATGACACATTCCTAATTTAGACATGGGACAGGGGCAGTGTTGAACACCAGGAAGGGGACGTGAATATCTTCCCACTGGGGCCTCAGGGGATCATCATAACACCAATTGCTTTGGCATCCGAGTCTCCAGCCTGGGCTGTCTCCTCCCCCTCCCTCCACCTGTGACAAGGGCGCTTCGCCTCCACCTCTCGAGCAACACCCTTGTCGTCACCTGCGATCTTCACATGGCTCAGTGCCTTCAGCCAACTGAAAAAGTCTTAAGAAATCGATTTCACAAGTGGACTATAATAAAGAAAACCAGAACACATTAGAAATAAATTAGAAAGGAGGTCAGTATGCCAAGGAAGGGCTGGAATGATCACAGAGAGGCCCGAAAGACCGGCCATAATTCCTTGGCTCTCCTGCCAGGCCCTTGCTAGCCAATGACTTCTAGACTGAGTCTTGCCATGGACAGTCTGGTAGGGGTAGCTCTGTCTGCTCTCTCTGGTTTATAGAATTTGTGGGAGAAACTGAAGTGGTGTTGACCAACTGCCAATGAAGAGTGTTTGGGAACAGAGGAGTGCTCAGGAAGCGCTTCTTAGATGGAAGGAAATGGAATTAACTGCTGCCGTACGTAAACACAGAGCACCTGGGACTTTCTGTCCATGGACATGGTATCAGCGTTCAGAGAGCTGCATTCTGGAATGCAGGTGTGTGCCCTAGCTCTCAGGGGGACCTCAGTACATTTTATTATCTTTCCAGGTTGCATTTCTCCATCAATCTGTTCCTCCCATTCCTTCCCTTCTAAGATCCTTGGATTTTTATGACCCACTAGAAGATGCTCCTGGGCCTCTAGGGGGCATGTGCAGCCCAGGGAGAACCCCTGCGAGGTAGAAGCAGACACCTTCTAGAAAGCACCTACAGGTCCTCTCTGGGTCAGATATAGTTAAATGATCACAGCTGGACCCAAGTAGCCAAGGCTGTGGCACGCGTCATAAGCCATCAAGAGGCTGAGGGTGCCGTGAACAGTTAGCGTGCCGTGGTAAAGACGGCAGGAGGGAAGGGGGTCTGGAAAGCACAATTCATTTCAGAGTCCTGTTGACTCCAGGAGAAATCGTGGTATTTTCTTAAGGCCTTGGCTGCTGACTCAGCTGTCTGCTTTCCTCTGGGTTTTTCTTCTTGCCAGTACCCTGGAATTCCTGGCAGAAGGTGAGGACAAGGTAGGAATGGGTCTGAAAGCATCATTTAGGGGACATTATCAGGGCAACATGGAGAGCGCTGGACACTGGGCTCTGTATGGCCATGCTAAGCTGACAGCCACTGGAACTCAGTGTCCCCGGGGAATGTGGAAACACACACACACACACACACACACACACTTCAATTTCAAGATTAGGCCCCCGGCTCTCCGCATGCTGTGTGTGGATAAAGGCCCTCATTCTAAAGTCTTTCGATTTAGGGTGATTTATCAGGAGAAACGGTATTTTCCATGTTGGGCTAAGAATCCCTCGTTGATCATTCCAGCCCTTCAGGAAGACGTTAGTAACCAGCGCTCAAGTGTAGGGCTCAGACTTACCCGGTTCCCTTTGTCCCCGGGTGGTCCATGTAAACCCTGCAATAAATCAGAGACAGAAAGACACGTTAATGGGAAAGACAGAACAGTCAGGCAGTCATTCCCTCCAGGCTCAGAAAGAGCTTTATGGACCCCTAATTCAGGCAGGGACAGGAGGGGGACTTGACCTAGAGACAAATGAGTTTTCTTTTCTTCTTCTTATTTTATTTTATTTTATTGAACTGGGAATCGAACGCGGGCACCTAGCCACCGAGCCACATGGCCATCCTCCTTCCCAGCCTATATCCTGGCTCGTAGTCATGTTCTTCCAAGATGGCGCACACGGAGGAGTGGTGGGTCGGAGGCCAAGCAGTCAGCACGCAGTGCTCTTGGCGGAGGAGAAGTCCTTGGCTCTCCTGCCAGGCCCTTGCTAGCCAATGACTTCGCAGTTTCTCAGACCCTCTTTCAAGGTGCAGTTGCTCCAGGGGAACGAGCGGGAGGGGGACTGGCCCAGACAAGCCCACCCAGGCCACATGTGCTCAGTCTTCAGGCGGATGGGAAAAAGCAGAGGTCCAGGCTCTTCAGGGCAGACACTGGACCCTTACAACGAGCCAACAGGTGAATGTACTACGTACGGGTGGATGCTAGGTCCATTCCCTGAGGTCCAGCTGCCCTGAGAAAGCTCTGGGACTCACAGCACATCTCCTTTCTGTGACACAGAGATCTGGAGTTGATTCTACCCCTCCTCAAGGGCAGGAACCATGGCACATTCACTTGGGAGGCCCCTCTGTGTCCATGACAGAGGCTCAAGTAGAAGGGCTTGGGACATTACTGCATCCCTTGAGATGGGCCAGAGGGCTGAGCACCTGGTCCCCTGCCAGGGCCCCCAGGAAGTTCTAGCACCTCGCAGTGGCCTCTTGGCAGCTCCCTCTATCATGGGAACGAGACTTCTCCCTCAGCTCGAGATTTGTGCTTCAGGTTCTGGACACTGTTTTGACCTTGTTGTTGGGTGGCGGGGGACAGGGGTGGGCAGAGAGAAACCTCTGATTCCACCAGACTCACAGGAAGCCCAGCTGCTCCCGTTGGTCCTGTCATCCCTGGGTCTCCTTTGCTGCCCTGAAATGAGAGAAAGAAACCATGAACCCTCCCTGGTGAGGTGCCAGTCTTCCATCACCAGCTCCTATTCTGGTACAAAGACTGGGAGCCTCTCCGGCCTCCTCAAAGAACCCTCTGGAAGCAAAGTCTGTGTGAGAGGTGGGGTGTCACGGGTGCAGACTCTGCTCTGGAGGGTCTTGGAACCCCCTCACTCTCCCTCCAGCAGCGTCTGTCCCCCAGGGCCCTCTGGAAGGACTGAGCAGTGTCCTGAGGGTACTGGTTGGCCCGAGAGAGAAGCAGGGGAGGAGAAAGAGGAGCAGGAAGGTGGCTGAGAGAAGGGGAAGGGCAGGGAGCTATGGCTTCTTCCCTGAAACCTCAGCGTCATCTCGTTTCCTTGTGTGGCAGTGATGTCAGAGCAGCCCAGGCCCCTCTGCGGGAGATGCCCACCCTCTGCGTCCCGGAGACAGTCAGCAAGGTGGGTGGATGGAGAGAAGGGAGCTGCTGGTGCAGGTGGAGAAGTCCACAGGTGTCCCTGGGGACCAGCCTGCCCTCCAGAGAGCCCCCATCCTGAGAGTGTGGGAACAGTGGCTTCCCGGTGCAGGAAGACAGGTGGCTGTCCTGCACACTGGCCTCCACTACCCTCACCTCTCACCCACTTGGCGTGGGATGGGGCTGGATCTCAGGTGTCACCTTACATTGCCAAGGCCACTCATCTCAGTCACTGTGGGGACCATGCCTGACATGCTGGCCTCCTGACTGCTTGATGTCCTCTAAGGGTCTTTCTAAACACCTGGTGCTCTGTCTATGCCGTTTCCCTACCTCATTATGAAATTTAGGCACATGTAGTCATAACACCCCCTGGGGCCTTGTCACACTGAACCATGACAGGTGACAGGTGATCAGAAACCCAAGTGGAGAAAGCTTCCATCTCATCTCTGTCCACTTGTGGCACTCGAAAGGCTCCCCCTCCCCCAGGCCTGCCTGGCTCCCCCAGGCTGCTGGAGAGTGACCAGGAGTGACAGCTGAAGGCAGGGATGAGGGCTGAGCCCCTGCGGCCGTCGTGGGGACCCCGTTGGGCTTGGGTGCTGAGGAAGGGTGGCCTGCAACACGCCCTCCCGCCCACCGAGCTCTCACCCTCTCGCCCTTTGGTCCAGCTGGGCCTGGAACTCCAATTGGTCCTGGGGTACCCTGAGGGGGTGAAAGAAAGGAGAGTTGAGGGGCTGGCTGCTGGGGAGCCCCGGGATTCCCGCCCGACCGCTGGACATGAGCAAGGTCCAGGGCCCAGTTTTCAGGGTTGGCGAGGCCAGGCTTGTTCAGGGTGGCCATTTGATGGGGCCATTTATGATCCTTTTGGAGCTTGGGGGCCTTGGAGGCAAGAGCGCTGGCCCCTGCCTCAGAGCCAGATTTGGGGGACGAAACCCTTTTATGTCACAGCCAAGCTTGCCAAGGCTGAAAATGGCAGAATGGTTGCTGAGTTTGCTCCCAGAAGCCCTTGGGAGGGAAGTGACCCTGTCCCGGGGGCGGGGCCTAGGGCGGTCACCCCTTTGCTGTCGCAGCTTCACATGCAGCAGGAGGGTCTTCATGCCACAGAGACCAAGGCAGATGCACATAGAGAGGCAGGCGAGAGGGGGCCATCCAGCAGACCTGTCCCTGGCCCTGGCTTCTGAGCCCACCCCCGCGTCCTGGAACAGGCTGGATTGGAGGGGATTAGTTAGTGGGCCTCGGGAGCCTGCACCACATGAGCCTTCAGAGAGGTGGGCCACGACCTCTCCTAACTCAGGGCGGTAGGGAGTGGGGGCTGGCGTGGCTTGGAGATGGAGCAGGGCTTCCTGTGGCACCATCAAGTACCTTCCCCTGGTTCCCACCTGCAGCCAGACTGGACCAAGCCTCGAATTCACAGTCTCCTTTCTCTGTCTCACTGTCTCAGGCAAGGGCAGGGGGCTTGGTTGGGCCTGGGGGTGATTTCTGGAGCTCTGAGTGTCCCTGGGAAAGGTGGGGCTCAAGCAAGTGGGAACATGCTGATTTTCTCCACGTGAGAAAAAGCCACCAGGTCAGCTCAGTGCACAGATTTGCAACTGTGAGGAAGAAGGGAGGCCATGGGCATGTGCCACTGAGGAACTGCCAAGGTAACAGTCCAGATCTGGGTGACAGCCCAGAACAGGGCTCCCCAGGCCCTGGGCCAGGCTCCAGTCCTGCTGCAAAGGCCTACAGACTCCCACGCTGTCTGGAAGCAGCCTGTCTGGGTGGCAGTATTCCCCTCTGTGCACTGAAGAGGGTGACCTACGTGTCTGCTTCCAGGCCCGTGTGAAAGCCGGGCCTGACCCTGGGCAGCGCCCACTCAGACACAGCTAGTCATTTGGACAGGGCTGGATTCTTTTCTTCCCCAAACATTGTCCTTTAAAGTCATGAGAAAAAAATAAAGCCAGGGGTCAAAGAGGACAGAGTACATGTGTTTGCACTGTGTCCCCTGCCCAAGAGAGAAGGATGAGCCGCTGAGGGGGGGTCATGGCTTCTCTGCCAACAACGTCAGATCAGCCCCCAGCTCTGACCAGGCACCTGGGACAGGTGTGCTCGGTGAGGACAGTGGGTGGGAGGGGGCTGTGGTGGAGGATCGAGGCACAAGGATGTCTCGAGAACAGTCACGGCTCTGTTGGTGAATTGGGGCGCTGCCCGCCAATGCACAGGGGCTCTGAATATGTGTCATCACGGGCTAGCTGTGTCCATGTCACCTTCTCTCTCTCTCTCTCTCTTTTTTTTTTTTTAATTTTTTTTTTAATTTTTGAGATGGCTGTCAGGATGTTGCCCAGGGTGGTCTCAAACTCATGGGCCTAAGTGGTCCCCTGCCCCAGCCTGGTGTGCCCCACCACCTGGGCTAACCTCTTCTTTAGGAGGGCACAGAACAACATTCATTAAGTCGAGGCTCTGATGGGGCCGCCTGTGCCCTCCTCCCTCTAAAGGTCCTAGGCTCTCCTGGCACTGCCTGCAAGCCCCCCTGGGAAGGTCAGCCTCCCTCTGTCTGTCTGCAAATTCTCCTCTCTCCTAAGTGCCACTCCACCAGCTCACAAGAAGCTCATCTTCCTGGCAGGACATGGCCATGTGGCCTTGAAAGCACCCCACCCACAAGGCAGAGCTGGGGCTCAGCGGCTGGAAGGGGCTGGGCACACGCTCGGCTCTGGGATGGCTCCTGAGCAGGAAGCCCAGCCTCCCGGCCCTTGACAGTCAGTGACCAACCCCATGAGAGGTACCATGCATCAGCCAGGAGCACCACAGCTCCGATGACCTCGCAGCATGCTCGGGGAGGGGACCGGAAGGACACTTTGGTTGTTTGGCATAAGCAGAAGTGCTTGTGGTCAGGAGTGAGGCATGCCCATTTTTTGGAATCTTGAGAAATAGAGAGGGGATCAGAGGGTCTCCCCCTTGCTGGCCTGCTAGGTGATGGTGTTGTCACTGGCAGGGGTGTGGTTAAACGTGTCCTTGGGACACTGAGCTGGGACTGGCCTCTGTGCTCTCCAGCTCCTCACCCTTCCATGCCACCCTCCCCCGCAGCACCAGCTGGTGGCTGCACAGGACTGGGAAGCCCTCATGGGCAGACAGAAGATGGACAGAGCCACAGCATGAAGACGACACAGAGTGACGGGCACATATAGACACGGTCGTGTTTGCTGGGGACGGGTCCAAACCCCCAGGGTGAGCTCAGCATTCCTTCAAGGTCCGGGTGGGTGCTGCTGGAGCAGCCTCCCGTGCCCGACACCTGGCATGACTGGGGTCCCTGGGTGCAGACTGGGCACAGGGAAGTTCAGACCAAGCCAGCGCCTGTGGTCCAGAGGCCTGGAAAACACACTTCTGCTAAACGTGGATGGGACCTTCCTACAAGGGACAAGGCACGACTCACAGGGGAAACAAGCCACAGTGGGACAGACAGAGGGGTCACAGGCTGGGCATGGGGGGCAGGGTGAGGGGTAACAGAGAAGTGACACTCACCGGTGGCCCAGGCCTGCCGTCCAAACCTGAAGCTCCCTGGACGAAGGGCACAGTTTGACCAAGAGAAGGGGGAGGGCGGAATGGGGGGGGGGAGAAAAAGGGGACAACAGGGAGGGAAGAGGTGAGTAGAGCAGTGACTCGGACAGACATAAATGCTGGCACTTCAACACGACGGGGGACAGGGAGCGGCATTTACATGGAAACCAACAAAAGCATGGAGACACCGAGGCTGTGGCCAGCTGTGAGCAGGCTGGAGGGACCAAGGCTGACGGCTGCCCGGGTCCACCCTGTGCCCTCGCTCCTTCCAGCCCCTCTCCAGGCCCCTCTCTCAAGGGCTTTCAGTGCCCCAGGGAAGGGGCATCAGAAAGGAAATCCTGGGGAGGCTTCTGGAATCGGAGCCTCATGTTCTTCCTAGGATGGGCTTCACTGTGGGGGGGACAGGCTTACGCAGAGGGTGGCCCAGGTGAGGAGTCTTCCCAGCCTCTTTTTACAAATCTATTGAGATCGGACCCCCTTCCCCAACCCCAGGGACCCAGCTCTGAGTTCCAGCACTCAACCACGGAGCCACATCCCCAGCACCCCAACTTTAATATTTTATTTAGAGACAGGGTCTTGCTGAGTTGCTTGGGGCCTCGCTAAGTTACTGAGGCTAACAGTGAGTTTGCGATCCTCCTGCCTCAGCCTCCTGAGCTGCTGGGATTACAGGGGTGTGCCACCATAGCTGTCTCCAGCACATAAACGTGCCCTTGGGACACGGAGCTGGGACTGGCCTCAGTGCTGAGTTTTGAAAGTCAGTAGAAGCTGGCCTGGTGGGAGGAGTTGGTCCCGTGATGATAACACTAACAATGCCTGACGTTTTTCTGAGACTTAACAGTTTGCAAAACCTGACCTAAACTCAAAAACCATCCTTACGCTCCCAGACAAGCACCCTTTTATAGAAAAAGCTGACTGGATGATGGGCCTAAGTCACATGTCCCTTGTGGCAAAGGGGTGGGCAGATGGGTGCTGCTCAGAGCCATCTGCTCGGCAGCTGCCTCACTCCTTGCTGACCAAAGATCCATGGTAGGAAGGGGCTCTTGCTCCAATGCTAGGCTCTGAAGCTGTCCTGTGATCCATCTAGGAAAACCCGGGGCCATTCTCTCAAGATTCCAATGTGACAAGCCAGAAAGTAAGGAGGTCGTTGTTGCCGTACTCTAACTGGTAAGGGCTGAGTTCTTGGAGATTGCTTCCAGAGGGCCTCAACCTCGGGATTTTTTTTTTTTTGTCTGGGGGACTGAACTCACTTAACCATTGGGCCACACACTCAGTCTTTTTTATTGTTTTTAAATTTTGAGACAGGGACTTGCTAAGTTGCTTAGGGCCTCTCTAATTTGCTGAGGCGGACCTTGAACTTGCAATCCTCCTGCCTCAGCCTCCCAAGATGCTCCCTCCCAAGGTGTGTGCTACCATGCCTGGTTTCAACCTCAGGATTTTAAAGGTGGAGGAAACCCGCAGAGAAGGGTGGACAGCAGGCTGCTTCCTCCCCAGGAAAGGATTCTCCCGGTTGGATAGAACCCCCGGGGACTTGGTTCTCAGAGTTAGGATCACATCATTTTGGGACTGACCGTGACTCACAGGCCAGAGCCAGGGTCCTCAACTCCAGCTGCCCATAGCATCCTCTGGGGTGAAGTTGCATAATACAGAGGCCCAGGCTCCAGCGTGGCCCAATGTAACCAGTCTCTACGACTGGGCCCGGGTAATGGTATGGTGACTCCAGTGCACTGCTAGCATCGAGGACCACTTATGGAGTGCAACAGAGAGGGACTCAACAGGACACGGTGGAGGGGGAAGAAACAGTCTATACTATGGCTACAGCCAGGAAACAACTAGAGCTAATAGCCATTGACTGTGTCTATGCAGCATTAACACGGTTGTCTTATGAGGCCTGGAGCAGAGGACACACACACTCAGAACCTCAGACCTTATGTGGGCCATGGACATACATTGTCTGGGCTGCAGGGTTGCAAATAAATTTGATCTAAAGTTAGAAAATGGGGAGATTTCATACAAAATCCTGGATGTCCAGCTTCCTTTGAAAAATTGAAAGATTGTGAAATGCTCCTTCCTCCAAGGCAACCACCCGCTGAGCTGAGAAGGGGCTGCACCCCAGGGAAAAGGCATTTGGGCATCTGGGGTACCACAGGTGCCATCACTCCCTACTGACCCCCCGGAGCCCATGTGACCTGCTGTCTCAGACCAGGCTTATTCTACAATTTTCTTAAGCTGGGCAAGATATTTCTCTGATCCATGGCTCTACTGAAAGTTGAAGAATTAAACAGAGACTGGGGACTTTGTCCTTCATCTGGCACTTTCTTTGTTTCTGTTACCTGTGCAGTCACGGTGCCATTGGCATGCCAAACTCTGACTAAATTCTCCAACAGTCTCTGGGGAGGTCAGGGCCATGAGGGTGAATGAGGGGAGGTCTGTGGTTGAGGGGAAAGAAGGTGCTTCCATGGGACATGCTTAATCATTCTGGATGCAGTTTGCGACATGGGGAAATGTCTGCTAAAGTCATTAGTTTTCTGTAGCACCTCAAGCAAATCAGCTGCTTCAGTAACCTTACGTTCGTTGCATTCATGAGGGTGTCATTACACCTTTCGCTTTGCTGTTGGGCGGCTGAGATTATAGGACCAGAGCTTCAGGCTCTGCCGAGCCAGGGGAAGGGGCTGCCCGTGCTCTCTGCTCTCCGTGGCTCCCTGGGGTGGGGCCGGAGGAGTCTGAGTAGCTGAAAGGAGTCCCTTTACAAGGCTGCGGCCTCAGTGGAGAAGCAGCCTCTGACCCCGCCTCATATGTGACCTCAAGTGACCATAAGGGAGATGGAGCACTAAAGCTCCTTCCAGCACTTGCAAAACAAATCCAGAGTGACAATCTCAGTGGGCTGTGGCGTGGTCACCAGGACACACTGAAGGGTAAAAGGCCATCAGGCCACTGGAGTTGGGACCAAAGGGACTCATCTGGCCCAGCCCCTACTTCTAGAGAAGAAGGTACCTTCTGAGAAGCCCTCACCAGGAACGGGGCCGTGAGCCCTGGGCAGGCTGAGATCAGAGCTCTCTGGAGCCTGGGGAACAAGTGGCCTTAACCTGCTGGGACCAGGAATTTTTGCATGCTTTGCTGCTGTGGCTAGTACTTAAGAGGGGAAAGCAGGGGTTCTTTGGGGGTCCTTCTGGGAAAACAGGTGAGATGGAGAATATCCTCATGGTCTCACTCTTCCCAAATCTCCAAGCTCGGCTCCCAAGGGAGGCTGTGATGGCCCTGCCTTGGGCACAAGCAGGTCCTGGGGCTGTCCTCAGGCCAGTCTGCCTCTCCCCTGGACTTGCCTTGGGTGGGCCCTGTCTTGTTTAGCTTTCATTTTCCCAGAACACCTGGAGGAGACCCTAGGAAAGGGAATTAGAGCCCAAGGTTTTCTCTGGTGGGAAAGGAAGGCCACTTGGGGCTCTGGTACAAACGCTCGAAACTTGAGACCCTGGAGTTTTCGAGTGGCTACTCCCAGGACCCTGCCCACCTGCTCCCGGCCCCATAGGGCCACCTGCCTGGGCTCCTTACAGTGTGGTCTTGCTGGCTCTGAGATACTTACAGGTAGGCCCAGAGGCCCTCGGTCTCCTTTTTCTCCCTGGGCCCCCTTCTCTCCTTTGGCTCCATCTAGTCCTGCCTCTCCCTGGAGGAAGGAGAAAGAGGAGGTCACAGAGGGCACGTCCTGGACAACCCATGCTTGTCTCTTGGGGTCTGGAGACAGGGGTGGGGTTTGTAGAGGAGGGCGAAGGCAGGGGTGGCTGGGCCACAGGTGGCAGGCCGGAGACTCCAAGGATCCCTGATCTACCACCCTGTCGCACCTCAGCATCCTCTGGTGACACTGAGTTGCCCAAAGGGACAAGGGATGCATGGAGTGGAGGCAACGCACAGGGCAGTTACAGGTCAGGCGTTGACATAGGTGAACGTTTGCAGGGCAGGAACACTGGGATCCTACAGGATCTGCTGGCAGATGCCTGGAATATTCTACCACCAGGGCACCAAGGCTCATGAACTAGCTGGGAGAAGAAACGTCCCCAAAGTCCCCTGAAGGATGTCTTGTAGGGAGTAAGGGGCCTTGTCATGCCAACAGCCTGCGGCCCCCCTTATTCATTTGAAATGCTCTGGAGGAGACTGGGAGAAACTCACTAAACTGAGCCCGCGGGCTTGGCCCTGGGGAGGGCCCACACTTGGCTGCCACCTGTCTTCCTCCAGAGCTTGAGTGGATGGCGTGGGGCAGGTGACACGGGAAAAGGATCTCACCATTGGCTAAGGATCTAGCCTGTCACTTTGTATGCATGAATGGGAAAATCCTGCATCCTCAGCATGCCAGGCGTCAGTGCTGAATGTTGATGGCACCCCGCTGGATGGAGTGTCACCTGATGCCATTTAGGGAGAAGGATTGCTGGGGTTCCTGAAGCACTTTCCCTCTTTTCTGCTTTAACGGATGCACCCCCCCTGCCCCCGCCCCCAGGCCCCGCCCCTGTCACAGAACCTCTTCTCACCTTTGGTCCAGGAACACCTTGGAGTCCCTACATTTGGAATCAAAACAAGGTGCATTAGAACTGCAACTCTGTTGGACCTCAGAAGAGCAGGGGTTTCGCATGCAGTGTGGTCTGGAGGCCCTGTCCATGACAGGTGGAAGGGAATGCCGGGAGACCATGCTTGGGGCTTCCTGGGTGGGGTCTGAGCCAGCCTTTCCCAGCCAGGAGCCAACAGAAAAACTGTGGCCCCCATGGGAATATTGAGGAAATCGGACAAAAACTGAATAAATTAACACATGAAAAGTACTTAGAATAGTATCCGGCACATGGTAAGTTTCAGTAAATGTTGACTAGTGTCGTTATTGCTACCACTACTTTACAATGACAACAGGTGACACTGTGAACCATGCAGAGGTACAGACTGGCATCTGTTGGTTTGGGTGCTTGGGGGGCCTCTAGGTGCAAAATAAAGGGGCCCCACAGGTACATTTCTGCAACTACAGGAAGGCCAATCCAGTGGGGCTGGTTTTAATGGGTCACTTTTCATTTTAATCTGGTTTTCTTGCCAGTTGGGTACCAGGAAGGACGGAGAGGAGGAACAGATGTTGGATGGCAAAGGATTATGTAAATGTCGGGCACAGCTTAGTGACAAAGTAAGCCCAAGGCTGCCATGCTGGTCAACAGTTTGCAGGGAACCAGGCCACGCCCAGGCTCCTCGGTGTCATTGGGATGGCATGTCTAACATGGGAGGGAAGCAGAGTAGTGACTACCTTGGGTGCTGGTGGTTAGGGGTTAGGGACCTGAGCACAGGGGACTGAAATTTTGCCAACAAGCTGTCCATACTTACCGGAGGTCCAGGAGGTCCCTCTGGCCCTGGTGGCCCAGGAACCTGGAAGCCAAAGGGGAGCCCAGTTACACACCATGTGGTCCTTCCTCCTGACACAGCCCGGGGTCTGCTGAGGACTGTGAGGCCATAGGGGGACAGGGCTGCTCCCTGGAGGTCAGCTCAGCACACAGTCTCCCAAAAGAAGGCCCAGGACAGGTCAGAAACCCATTGCAACCCACTGGCCTGCACGATGTTGCAAAAAATTGCCAGGAAATGGCCCTAAAATATCCATTCTCCCACATTTTCTTGAAACTCTGGAAAATCTAGTAGAATTATTTTCACGCCTTGTTCATCAGGACTTCAGTGCGTGAACAGCTCTCCTGAAGGGGGCAAGATGCAGCCCCCTCGCCCCCTACCCCAGGCCCAGCCCCTCTGGGGCGAGGCATGAGATCCTTGGCTCACCCCAGTCTTCACCACCCCCTATTGTCTTTAACTCAGACATCTTGCATTCATTTGTGGGGGGTCTGGTCCCCGCAGGCATTTGAGTTTGAGGTCCTTTGCTTAGAGGAGCAGAGACTGCTTATCAGGCATGGGGGGAAGGCTGGGATGTTTCTGAAGGATAATCCAGGGACTGTGGATCCCGTTTCCCTCAAGGGCAGGTTTCAACGGAAGAGGACTTGGCTGGGTGGTGAAGATGGAGGAGCCCAGGCTACTTTCTTCTCTACAGAGATGGTGCCCACTGCGGAGTCTGTCTCTGATGAAACTGGACACCCACTGTCTAGGGTCAGCCACTGCCTGTCCCTTACTGAGCTGGGCACCCCACCCCTCAGCTTTAAGATTCTCCTCAGGTGCCTCACCTCTGCCAGGGATAGAATCACTAGACTATGGCCAGGTTGAAGACCCCTCTGCCAGGCCACGCTGCACTGGGTACACAGGAAGACCCCTAATGTCCCTTGGACCTGTGGGCTTTTCATTCAGCTTCCTCCTAGTCTCCTTGTCGGGAATACAATCTTTGGAAATTACTTTTTAAAAGTTTACTTTGTTTTCTTATTATAAATAATACGTACACAGATCTGATTACGGTAGTGTTATACAAATCTGCAATGGATTAAAATTCAAAGAATTTTACCTGTACAATTATTTTAAAAAATGAAACTTTAAAAGTAGCACAAACTCATTAAAATATGTTATGAATTTAAGAGAATTGAAATAAAACAAAAAGAAATCATTGGTTTACCTAGCTGAGAAGCACTGCTAATATTTTAAAAATTTCCTTACATGTTTTTATTGAATAATATGTAGTTGAATGTACTTGTGATGACATATAAATACATAAATATAATTGGGTTTTCTGTTTCTTTCTACTTAACATGGAATCCATTTCTCCTGAGTGGAATGGAAACGAATATTATATAGCCAGGGCTGGCAGCAGCACTGTCACCAGGAAAGCTCTCAAACATGGGCCATTATTACTATTCGTATTGTTAGAATAAGTTATTCAATCCTTTTCTTCTTGTTAGAAACATGGGCTGTTTCTAATTTTTACTTTAAGTTCTTCTGGGAAGGATGTTTTTGTGTATAAGGCCCTTTCTGGATTTAGGATCGTTTCTTTAGGAGGTTATCCATTTCTAAGTAAGTAACATACATGGGATTACACAGTCAGGTCTGTTTCACTAAATCCAGGTGGGGCTGTGAACTAAAGGGTGATGGGAGCTGGGTGTGGTGGCACAAGCCTGTAATCCCAGTAGCTCGGGAGGCTGAGGCAAGGAGGATCATGAGTTCAAAGCCAGCCTCAGCAACTTAGCAAGGCACTAAGCAACTCAGTGAGACCCTGTGTCTAAATAAAATACAAAATAGGGCTGGGGATGGGGCTCAGTGGTTAAGGGCCCTTGGGTTCAATCCCTGGTACCAAAAGAAAAGAAAAAGTGACAGGGCGAGGGAACCTCACAGGGGAACGAGGAAGAGGCTTGGTGGCCTGTCCCTTTGCTCTGAGGGGGTTTCTGGATTGTCCAGGTCTTCCCACCACGCGTGGACTCTCCCTCGCAAACCTAGACCTCCGTGGCTTTCCCTTGCGTCTACACAGGTGCCCACTTTTCTCCCATCTCCTGACACCTGTCTCTGCCCTGACTCCCCCCCACGTGGCGGTTCTTCCCTTCACTATCTCACAGAACCTGTCTCTCTCTGGAAAGTCTTCCTCTAAAGCTTTGAGATGAACTCCTACAAAGTCGTCAAGACCAAACCTGAGATGCTCACCCGGTTATGAGTGGCCGTCCCTCTCGTGCCCAGGACTGGGGACTGTGGGCTGCCTCAGGAGCAGGTCTGTTTATTTTCCTGTCTGTAGAAACCCAAACCCAGCAGGTGCTCTGGGAACCCTGGAGAGATGCTGCTGGAGGAGAGCCAAGCTCGGAGGCTCAGCGCCTAGCAGGGTGCTGCTCAGGAGGCCCAGCCTGTGCTTTGCTTCTGCCCTTCTCCTGACAATCAGCTGCGAGTTACACCCTGGAGCACAGAGATGCTGGGCACCCTGGAGAGTCTGTCCTTTCTGATGAGACCTCCATCAAATCATTGCCCAAGTCACTAAAGGAAGAGCAGGTATGACCTACCTCTGCTCCTGGGTCACCCTTCTCTCCAGCTTCTCCTTTCTCTCCCTGTGGGCACAAGACACCAGGACGTGAGTGCCAGCACCAGTGTGAGCGCACAGGCATGACCCTGCATCTGTGACCAACTGGACCTGGACTAGGCTGGTCCAGGTGTCAGCACGGAACACCTTGGAGGCTGTGGGAGGGAGACTGCTAGCGGGTGGGTGCTGTGACCAGTATCTGCAAGGCCCTGAGGCTCTAGAGTGGGGAAGGGACTGCTGTTCTGTGTGGTCCTGCAGTGGACAGACCCTGGGGTGGACCTGTGACTCATTTGTCAGCCATAGAATAGGGCACATGTCACTCCTGAGAGCATGTTACAATTACCATGTACCTGTTATACACGAAAACATATGACATTTTGAGATTGTGTTGCAAACATGTCACACACACACACACACACACACACACACACGGCTCTGCCCTGCTGTACTAGGGACCCTTTTGTTGATCTTGACCTTGAAGAAATAAGCTGCTATACTGTGAACTGCCTACCACAGGGAGGGCCAGGTGGCAGGGGACTGTCCTCCAGGAGCTGAGGGATTTGGTCCTACGATGACAAGGAACTGGATTCTGCCACCAGCCAGTGAGCTGGGGAGAGGACCCCTGGCTCCAGCTGAGACCGCAGCTGGCTGACACCTTGATCACAGCCTTGTGAGACCCAGGAAAGACCCACAGAAGCTGTGACAGTAAATGTGTGTAGTTTTAAGTTGCTAAACTTGTGGTGATTTGTTTTGCAGCCATAGGAAATGAACACCACCCCACCCCGGAGAGGATGTGTTGAGGGACATCAGCCTCTAAGGCTCTTTCCACCCCAAGAAGGAAAGTCCAGGTCCAAGGTGCTACACCTTAGGACTAGGTTGGCCCTAAAGACAGAGGTCACCGTGCTGTGAGCTGAGGAGACTAGAACCCTGTGTGCACTCAAATTCAGTAGCTGCTCGTCAAGAGGACCCCCTAGGCTGGGTGGGCGGGCTCGGGGCTAATGTAGCTTTGTCACTGTGCCAGGCACCCTAGGCTAGTGGCTCATGTGGCTTCAACTGCAGCAGTCTGCCAACACCCTCAGGACCCCGCCCTCTCGCCTTACTGTAAATCCCGGGAGCCCGATGGGGCCAGGCAATCCTGTCGCTCCGGGCCTCCCTTGGCCACCGGGTTCTCCTTTCTCCCCAGTTGGGCCGTCTAGACCCTACAGATTGACAAAGGTCTCTGTTAGTGAAGCTCAGGGTTGTGATGCCGAGCACCTGTGGCCATCTAGGGCACACATGCAAGGCTCCGTTCCTCCAAGGCGAGTGCCTAGGATGGCACCCACTTCACAGGTGGAAAATCCTGAGGCCCCATCAAGACCCCCAAATCAAGTCAGCAGCCTTGCTGGAGGGGACAAGGACTCCTGCATGCGACCTCTCGTGGGAATGGGGCTCTGCCTGCCTTCCAAAGAGGCAGTTTAATGCCCAGGACTCTCTCTTTTCCAGAGACCCATGAGGTGTCCAGGGAAGGAAACTGAGGCTCTGCAAGGCTCAGGGACGTTCCCAAGGACAGACAATGACAGAACAGGAGTTAGGTGGCCTGAGTCAGGAAGCTGGTCTTCATAAAGTGATCCCCTGCCCCTGATTCCTGCCTCCAGGTTTCCAGCTCAGGCAGCGGCTGGCATTGGGCAGAGCCAGGGCGGGCATGCAGGGGTCACGCACAGGGAGGGCCAGCCGGCCTGCCACTCACCGGAGAGCCTGCCGGGCCCGTCTCCCCTTTCTCCCCCTTCTCTCCTGGGCTCCCTGGGGATCCGTTTTCTCCCTTCGTTCCTGGAGACCCATCCTTTCCTGGGGGTCCTTGGGGGCCAGGGGGGCCCATGTCTCCTGGTTTGCCTCGAGGTCCCTTTAGAAACATCAGTAGTGCTTCTTAGGCATATGAGTGGAGAAAAGGGGGGGGGAGGATGGAGCAGAATGGGGGTCCAAGGACTGGAGTTTTGCTGCTTGCTTGGAGCTGGCAAAGGGAGCCCCCTAGACTGGCTCTTAGCGCTCCTTCTGGGGCTGCAGCCCAAGCCCTCCGGCCCCCTCCTGCATCCCCTGAGGGCACACAGCCGGGCCTGTTCCAGAGCCTCATTTTGCCCTCACCCTGGTCAAGGCCGTTTCAGAGGCTTGTCCGGCTCTGGCTCTTCTTACCTTTTCTCCATCGTGTCCTGGAGGGCCTGGCAGTCCAATCTCCCCCTGTGGCCAGAACAACTGAAGGTGACTCTCAGAGCAGAGACAATAACAATGTCACTTAGACACCATTTCCTGGGTACAGGCATCTTTCTCTGCATGATTCCCCAGAGTGCAAGCATTTTGATTCTCACTTGGGAGTCTTGGGAGATATGTGCTTTCGTTGTGTCTTTTACAGATCAGGACCCCAAAGCACACAGTATGCACCCAAGGCTCACAGTTAGTGGTGAAGGGAACCGGGATCCGGGTCAGGGCATCCTGACTCCATGGTCCGAGTTTTAGCTGCAATCTTGCACTGCTGTCATTGAGAACCCTGGGCATCCCTGTCCCCTCTGAACCAGCCCTCCTGGCCCAGCTGCCCATGGCTCCCTGCATCTTCACCCACCCACTTCTTTAGGTCAGGGAGGAGGAGGAGGTGAGGAAGGTGTGATAAGGTGATGTAGGTGTCTCAGAGAGGGAAGGTGTGAATTCTGCCTGATGGGCCAGGCCGGGGAGGATTCAAGGAGGAGGTGGCTTTTGAGTTGGTCTGGGAAGATGAGAAGTCTTTGAAAGTTAGGGAAGAGGAGAAGGGATTGCTGGGCAGAGGACAGAGGGACAGTCCTTCTAAGACAAAGCATGGGGTGGATGGGCGAAGGATGGGAGGATAAAGGAAAGCAAAGGCAGCGAGGGATGGAGGGGTGAGTGGGGAGGGGCTCAAATGCCACCTTCCCTGAGGGGTGGCTCGGGGTCCCAGCTGTGGGTCTGCTGGAGCAGGGGCAGGGTGTGTCACCTCAGAAGGGTGTCTGCCTGTGAGGACCCCCACGACAGACAGCAAGGGAGGAATGACGGAGCCCAGGGCTGAGAGGAGCCACACGGCCGTGACAGTGGCAGGGCCACGGTGCCCTGGAGCATGGGAGGAAGTACAGGCCAGAGAATCCTGGGAAGGTGGGGGCCACCGGACGAGGGGTGGCTCTGAGGTCCCTTGCTCAGGGAGGCAGTGTCCTTGCAGGGTCTTTGTCCCCTTGTCAAGGTAGTTTTACCTTCTGGCCTGGGGTCCCTGGAGCTCCGGGGGGGCCTATTTGCCCAGGTAGACCAGGAGGCCCCTAGGAGAGAAAGGAAAGGCGTGTGGAAGAGGTTTCCAACCAGGAGGGTGGCCCACCACCAGAGGGCTGAGGTAGAGGCTGGCCTTCAGGGATCAGTCATTTTCAAACGTCTTTGTTAGTAGAAACAACTTTTTTTTGTGGTGGGGGGGGCGGAACATAGGGAGTCCCCAGTGCAAACCGATAAGCACAGGTGTGTCTGGACTGAAGCTGGGGGCGGGGCACACAGCCAAGGCCAACAGCTTTTCCCTTGAGGTCCTTCTCACTGGGGCTCCAAAAAGATAAATCTGACTTTCCCAACCATGACTTAGGTCATCAAGAAACAATCCAAACACCTGTCCATGAACAGGCGATGCCTGGTTCACCATACAGCACCCTGCCCAGCTCTCACGACGGGCTTCCTATAGTGACTGGGGTCATGCATACAAATATTTACACTTGTGAAAACTCATCAAACTCTATACTTAAAATGGATCTATTTTATTGGAGGCTATACCTAAGATCGACTTTCAAAGAAAAAAAATAGTTTGCAGGAAAGTTTTATTTCTATGTTATTTCACATAATATATTTTAATGTCCCCAAATGAAGTTCCTTGACTCCAGAATCACATAGTTTATACCGATGTCTGACCCTGGATCATCAGAGAGGTGGTGTTTGGTTCTGAGTTTGTGTCATCTCTAAGTGAATGGGAAATATGAGGTGAATTGAAATTCCCTTAGTCTGAGGACTTTGGGGTCCTGCCTGCCCTCTCCATCTGGGGAGTTAAACTTAGTGGTGTCTGTTTTAACTGCAAATGTTTACCGAGGGTCTGTTCCTAGTAGACACATGTGCAGAACCCAGTGTGGGATTCACTGGTTTTCTGAGAGCAGATAATGAGCTCAATTTCTAGAAAATCGGGACGTGTGGAGACTTGCTATGGGTCTTTCAGAAAAAAGGAGAAAATGAAAGCATCCTCCTGGATCCTGCTCTTTCCACCACACAGCAGTAAACAGCCCAGTGACACTGTCACCCAGCACACAGCTGCACTGGTGAAGAGCCATCACCGAGGGCAGCCCTGACCCAGGCATGGGCAGCTCCAGGGGCCCACCTCCAGTCCTGCCCCTGCCCCAGGCTCAGCACACCCTCTGCCCAGCGCCACCCGGGGACCAAGTGTGCCCTTTCTGGAGGCAAGAATTCAAGTTCTTGCTTCTGGACTCTACTTCCATCCCCAGCCTGTGTCAGGAAAGCGAGCGAGCGGAGACTCACCATCAAGGCCAGTGTTCGGATCTCCTAAGAAAAACAACAGGCAGTTAGTTGAAGAGCAAGTCCAGGGCCATCTGCAAGATCCCTTCTGCCCAATCATGGCCTCTTGAGGGCAGGGTGGAGGCAGACCCTCACAGGGGCCTCCATGGCTCCAGCCGACGCCCTCCCCACCTCTCCTCGAGGTCTGTAATCTGGACAGAGCACAGCAGGCATGATACAGGCCTGGGCAGTCTCTCGCCCCTTCACCCTCTCGCCCTGATTCTGCAACCACCTGCTGGGGCCCTCCCTTGGTCTTTCCTCCTCTCCCAGAACTCAGGCTTACACCATCTCTCCCTTAAATAGACACAGCACAGCAGAGCATAGAACTCCTCGAGAGAGAGACGGGTGGGATGATCCTTGGTTTAAAATCCTTTACAACTTGGGACTGGATTCACGCAAACACACATTTGTTTGAAGGAGCGGTTCTCGACCTGGGATGGGTTATGTCCCCAGGGGACCTTTGGTCACGTCTGGAGACATATTTTGGGGTGACAACTGAGGGTGGGGTGCTCACTGCAGTGAGTGGGTAGAGATGCTGCTCAATATCCCATGATGCACTGGGCAGCCTCCCCACCCTACCATGATGATTGTCCAGCCCCAGTGTCCACAGCGCCAAGGCAGAGACACCTGCTTTAAAAGGTGGGGAGCGTATGAACTTGAAATAGGGTAAAATTGACACACAAAGGAGATGTGTTCCAGGAAGACAGAATATACCCTGTGAAAGGGGAGTAGGGTGCCCAGAGCCCTGGAGGGGCAGCACCCTGTGGGTGCTGGATGTTCCAATTGGTTCTCAGCTGCCCAGAGCCAGGTAACTGGCCAGCTGGGCTCAGACAGAGAGCCAGGCCACCTGATGCCACAAACAATGGGGCCATTTGCTTGGAGGCTGCACAGAGGGAGGCCAGGGGAGAGGACAAAGGAGTGACTCTTTCCTGAAGCCCTGTCCACGGCCTGGCTGCAGGGCCTCAAGGCAGCTGTGTGGAGGTCAGGGCCGAGGTCCACGAGGACTTCCAGGGCTTGGCCTCTGGGCTGTGGTCCACCCACCTGGAGAGCCTCGTTGAGGTTTCCGTTGTAGTCCACCATCTCTCCCTTCCCTGGTTCGCCCTTGGAGCCCTACAAGGCAGATGAGATCTCAACTAGGGCCTGGACCAGGAGGGACTGAGGGCCCACTGTCCACACTGGCCACATCTTCTGCACACGGGGCAACCAGAGCCACTGGGGCGGAGTGTCAGGTTGCAGAGGAGGCTCGGTACTATGGCAAAGGAAGCAGCCTCCATTTGAGTACTGGGGACTAGACAGGTCTGGAGGAGTGTGAGCCCAATCACAGTGGCCATCTGACCTCCCACCTGGGGCCGGCACCCTCTTCCCTTCAAGAGCTCAGGTCAAGTGGCTTCCCACTGACTCCAGGTGAGAGGTGATGTACCTTGGGGCCAGCTGGTCCCTGTTCTCCAGTGGCTCCGGGCTGCCCCTGTTGTATGACAAAAGGAGTGAAATGGGCTGAGAAAGTTGGGTGCAGAAGAACCCAGTGTCCCCACTTAGGCCCTGTGTTAGGGGCCGCAGAGGGGCTCAGAGGCCAACAAGACTCAGACCTCCCCGCCCATCAAAATGCAGGCTCCGCCCCTTCAGGGAACATCCCCTGGACACCTGCCACATCCTCTCTTCCTCCCCGTTCCCCTGGGCTCCTGCTTCTTTCTGTCCTATGTTAGTTGTTAGTGACTCCCCTTTGTTCCTCTGGCCACCTCTCTCTCCCTTGTCTCCTTGACCCTGGGAGCTACCTCCTTGGGAGCAGGGACCTGGCTCTTCTTTTCTCCCATTTCCATTCTGTACAGGTAGCAAGGGCTCTGTCACTTGTGGCCCGTTGCCTGGTTCTTTGAGAGCCCACTCTCCTTGTGAAGGGCCCCGCCTACAGGATGACACGGGGGGCCGGAGAAGGTGTGAGGAGGACACAGGTGCACGTGCAGGGACACCCGCCTTCCAGAGTGAGGGGTGGACATGGAATGGGTGAAACATGGCGCTAACTGAGAAAAACAAAACACGGCTCTAGCTTTTCTGGGAGAAGGCTAATATGGAAAATGGAAAAAAAATCAAGATAGAGAGTGACGAGAAGGCAGGAAGGAACCTTGGCTGGTGGAGCTGGAGCCGCTGTCACCCCAGGGGAGCTGCCCTCTATCCCCCTCCCTCCAGTGGTAGTTCTCTGAGGCCCAAGTTGACCAGAAAGATGGAGGTAGGAGGTCATGGCCAGTCAACCCTGTGCCCCAGGCTCCATGTCAGGGACAACCAGGGCTGCTCCCTGAGCAGGGGCCGGCACTCCAAAGCTGTCAGAGGTGGAGCCTCTGTACCTTGTCTCCTTGTCGTCCGGGGGGGCCGGCCTGGCCATCCATTCCCACTTCTCCCTGGGGAGGAAGAGACACGGCGTGAGGACAGGAAGAGGGGCTGGGACAGCTGCTCGAGGGGACAAAAGCAGACCTTGCTGCTCCTGTTTGGGGCATCACGGTCTTTGGGCTTCACTAACTGACACCATCCCGATCCCCCTCCAGGGCCCAGCCTGGGCCTCACCTCCCTCTGGAAGCCCTCTGTTCCCTCCCCCCCTCCTCGGAGCTCTGTGCCATTCACCGTGTCCACCTGCCGGCCAGGCCCTCCTCAGCCCTTGGTTGGTACACACAGACCCAGCAGGGTCACAGCCCCCAACTGGACTGAGGGTCGCCATCAGGCTGCCTGCAGGGACCCTGGAGCACTTGGGATGTCACATCTTGGGGAGTCCTGCCTGGGTGACAGAGGGGTGCATGGGGCCCCTGGGCATGTGGGGAGGTGGCTGCAGGAGCCCAGGATAGAGGTGCAGGGTGGGATGGGAGGAGGCCCGCTCCAAATGCTTCACTTATTGGACATTTCTCCTGGACCTGGAAAGCAGGCCCGAGTTTGGGGACACAGCCTTGTGGCTCTCCCTCCCTCTTGCTTCAAGATGCACACAGTGGTGGCCAGGTTTGCCCAAGCTCCAGGGGAGATCCAAGCTGTGGCAGCCTCTTGCCTGTGACTCATGGGACAGCCCTGGGGACAGTGGGTGAGTAGGGGTCAGGCAGGGCTGCCTTCGGCAAAGCTGCTGCTCCAGCCAGTCAGGGAGTATGTGGGGTTTGGCAGGAGACCCTGCCCACCACTCATCTTGCCTGCCTTTGGGGACACTGGGCTCCCCTACATTCTACCTTTGAATCACAGGTTTGCTTCTCCTGCTAGATTGAGAGTGAGCCAAGGGCAGGTTCCCTGCAGCCCCCCTGCTGTGCAGGGCCAGCCTTGGCAGGCCCGTGGGGGATGTCGATGCACTGAATGAGCACATTGCGACAGATCATTAGAGATATTGAAGTGGCACCCCCTTTCTCCACAGAAAAGCCTCAACTGGACTTCTCCAAAAATCTTCATCATGGCTGATTTTAGGACTGTCAGCAAAAGAGTCTCTACAAAAGAGTTCAATGTAGATAAACTTCCTATTTTCCTGTCGCCCTGTTTACTTGGCCTCTGGCCGAGAAGATACCAATACTCCAGGTGCTGGACACCCCCTTACTAGTTTTTTACAAACATGTATCCAGTATGGTAGTTTCTAGAAATGTGCAAACAAGGCCCCTGGCCTTGGACTGGGCTTCACAGGGATGTCTACATTTTTAAGATAAGTTACCAATTGGGCTCCATGGTAACAGCTGGCAGGGGGAGGAAAGAAAGGGGAGAAGAAGCTCCCCCCTTCTCAGGTGTTGTCCTTGAAGGGTTAACTTGCCCAGACCAGTGAAAGAAAAAGCTGCTTTTATGTGAACTTCTGCAGACTGTGAACTTCTGAGCCCCTCCCCTTCCATGCTGGGTATAAAACTCTGAAACTCCCTGAACTTGGGGTTCAGGGGATTGATTGATTACAGAAAAAGCTGTGCCCTCTGAACCTGGCTGCAGCCAAATAAAACTGTTTCCTGCTGTCCTCGGTGCCTTGCCTCGTTTGTCCCTACAACAGTATGAAGAGCTAGAGAGACTCCCCTTCATTTCCTGTGCTGCAGAAATAATCAGATAACACAGGACACATCAGCTCTGGGAAACCCGGACCTTACCACTGCAGTTTCAGCCAGTGAAAGGTGAGGAAGGGTGGTCCGTATACAGCTGCCCCCTCCACTCTGCCCTGCCCTCCTCCTCCCCCGGTGTGTCTGCACCAGGTGAGGGCTCCTGGCTGTGCTAAGGCCTGAAGCTCTCAGTCCCTGACTCAGTTAACCCGTGGGGGACCATCCATCTGCCCAGGGGGACACTGCTCCTGGAGGGTTGGTCACCTGTTTAGAAGCAGGACCTTGGTCCACACTTTTCTAGAATCTACTGGGCAAAACCAGGAGAAGGCTAAAGAAGGGGAGGCGTCCAGGATGTGAGGTTCCTGAGGACACACGAAGGTAAAGACGGCAGAGGAACATCTCCCTTGACATTGAACTCACCTTTGGCCCTGGGGGCCCAGGGAGCCCTGGGGGGCCGGGCTCGCCCCTGCCTCCTCCAATGGAGTTGCCAGCGTCACCTTTCTCTCCCTGGGGGTGGAAGGTAGGGTTACTTCACCAGTCCACTAGCTCCTTCCCCTGCTGCTTCCTCCCCTTACAGCCAGAGGACGAGGCAGGAGGCCACCCCTCGGGCTCTGCTGAGTGCAGGAGGACACTAGGGACCCATGGGCTCTAGCTCTGGGCTCCAGATCCCTGGTCTGCTGTGCATTGAAAGTGTGGCCCTGGTCACTGAGGCGGGACAGGATTACAACTGAAACCACAGACCCATCAGCTCCTGCGACTATGTGGTGTTCCTCAAAGTGTGTTCTGTGGAACACTCCTCAGTGGGCTCCTTGTAATGTGAAAAAGGGTCGGTGGCTAGCAACGTTGAGGAATGGAGCCTGACGGGAAGCTTTGCCAGCTTCTCTGCTGCGGGTGCTCAGAGCCTCTAGCAGGCTGAGGTGTACCGTGACTTCCCAAGGTGCCCATCTCGTGCACTTTTCCCCAAATACATGTGGCCTTGAGTCTCTTTAAAATGAAATATCCTTCAGAGCTGTGGACTGTGGGCAGGTTTTCAGAGCATGTACAAAGACATCTCTCCTGGCCGCGGTGGTGCACACCATAATCCCAGTGGCTTGGGAGGTTGAGGCAGCAGGATCGCGAGTTCAAAGCCAGCCTCAGCAACTTAGCAAGGCCCTAAGCATCTCAGTGAGACCCTGTGTCTAAATAAAAAGGGCTGGGGATGTGGCTCAAGGGTCAAGTTGTGCTCATACAGAAACACAAACTGGGTGCCCTGGGGCCACAATTTGGTCAGGTGGCCCTGGTACCAAAAGAGGAAGAAGAAAAAAAGCAACCTGCTCAGGTCATAGCTACCTAGATTTTGTATTGGGGCAGATTTTTGGTACACCAGAGCCCATCTGTGGCCCCTTCTCCCCAGTTTGGTAGAGGGACACCTCTAATGTGAGGCCCCAGGAAATGTGTGGGACCAGGAAGGACCAGAGGCTTTGCAGGGAGCCCACCGTTCAGAGCTGGCACACACCTACCTTCTGTCCCAGAAGACCGGGGAGCCCAGAGGAGCCGGCAGCCCCCTTCTCGCCCTGCGGGGAGACAGTACGGGGTGGGAAGTGTCTTAGGGCCTTGCTCTCCTCGCTCCTAGCTGGCCCTCCTTGGGCTGTTCTCTGAAGGGCTCCACTTCCAGGTCCCATTTGGATTGGCTTCTTCACTGGGTCACTTCACACTGGTGACAAACTGCATCCCTGCTCTTTTGGTTCCCACATGACCTTGGCCCTCATCTCTCATGTGACGGAGGATTGACACTGGCCACATACCATAACAAAGGCCAGCAGCCTTTAGACCCTTCTGGGGAGAGCAGGAAGTCTGGAGACCCACTGCTTGGGGGACCCCTTCTTTCCTGAATCTGCTGTGCCCTTTTTCATGTCATCATCTGTCCCTTAGAGTTTCCTTCCTGACCATTCTGCCTACCTCCTTCTACCTCTAGGAAGACAAAACCCATCTAACTGAAACCTTCTTTTCGAAGGAATATTTGGAGAAGTTTGTGTCCTGTTGTGGGTCAAATTATCTCCCTCCAAGCTCCCTTGTTGAAGTTCTAGTCCCCAGTGCCTCACAGTGTGACCTTATTTGGAACCAGGGTCATTGCAGATGTAATTGGTTTAGATGAGGTCGTACTGGGCTAGGGTGGGCCCCTAATCCAGTGTGCTAGGGGCCTGCAGACTCACACCTAGGGAGAAAGCCCTGTGAGGTGGAGGCCGAAGTGGGGTGATACCTCTGCAAACCAGGGGTCACCAAAGATGGCCCAAACTACCAGCAGCTAGGAGAGAGGCACAGGCAGATTCTCCCTCCTAGCACCCAGAAGGAAGCACCCCTGCCAACACCTTGGCTTTGGACTTTGAACCTCTATAACCTCTAGAACATACTTCTGTTGTTCGGTACCCTAGTCTGGGGTACTTTGATACAGCAGGTCCCTCACCACCTTCTCCCTACGACATGAATCAGAAATGCCCTTAGAGATACTTGAACCCCGGTTTCATTTCACAGAAGCAAGCCAGGGCCCGGAGGTCACCCGGCTGTTGGACGACCCTTGCTGAACGGGTCCAGCCCGGGTCACCTGCTGCTCTGCTTCCTATACACACAATCTTCTCTGCCTTCACTGGGACTACATTACTCATCGCGGGCTGTTGGAACAATCCTGTAGCTTGGGCGGTGTCTGTCTCACACGCCCTGGAAGCTGGAAGGCCTGAGACCAGGGTGCCGCCTGGCTAAGTCGGGTGAGGCCTGCTCACTGGCTAATGGCTGCCATCTCACTGTGTCCTCACAGGGCAGAGAGAGAGAGAGATCTTTCTTCCCCTTACAGGGCCACCCCTTGGATTAGGAGACCACCCTTATGACTTCGTTTGGCCTTAATTATCTCCTTGTTTCCTAGTACAGTCATCCTGGTGTCAGGGTTTGGACCTAGAATCTTGGGGACACAATTTAGTCCACAGCAGTGTCCAAAGTCAGGTAAGCATCCCAGCAGTGCTCTGGTGACATGAGAAATTCCTGTCTCCACAGAGCTGAGGGACAGCGGTGCTCAAATATAGACACAAACTGGGTGCTCTGGGACCACAATTTGGTCCGATAGCTCAAAGAACTTTCTAGCTGGAGCCACAAAAGATGCCATATCAAGGCTCTCGATGTCACCCCCTTTCTGTGTGCCCTTGTATAGAGGCTGAGTGGTAAAATGGCCGGGAGCTGCCCAAGGAGGGCCAGGTGGTGCCCTGTGATGGGAGGGAGGTGAGTCCTGTCCTGCTGGGCTGGTCTCCATTGTGCCTTGACCAGAATGGGCCATGTCTAAAGGGGAAGGATGTGGGTCCAGCCTAGGAGATCCTCCAGGAGCAGGGACGGGGACACAGGCTCTCCTGCCTGCTGGGCTTTTGCTGGGGAGCTGAGGGCTTCCAAGAGGGCTGTGTGTTCTCAAGTGTGGGTTTCTGCAGCTCTGCTGGGCCACCTGCCAGTCCCCTCTTCCTGGGACATGTGACCCGCAGCACGTTGCAGGCAACATCAGCCACAGGGACACAACAGGGGCCCATGAGGCCAGGGTGAGGGGCTCATGCTCCAAGACACCATCTATCACCCACTGCCCCCTCTTTCTGGGTAAACCTGGGGGCCCCAGGTTCCCCTGCTGCTCCTGGGTCCCCTTTGAATAAGATACTGATAAGCGAGGGGAGGGGAGGGGTTGGCAGTGATCAAAGACTAGTGCTCCCAGGAGACTGGTCCCCTAAAGTTCTCCTCTTAAATGAAGGGGTACTCTTGTCCAAAAGAAGTTTTGAAAGTGCTGCATAAGATATATTTTTTTTTTTGGACTTTCCAATGCTCATTTAGCATTTTACAGGAAGTGAGAGGGCCTGAAATAAAGAAATCAGTGTGATACTTTTAACCCACATTTCTCAAACCATGGAGGAAAAAAAATTTCATGTGACATCTCTTCTTGTCCTAGACAACAAAGAAAGAGCCCTGCAAGTGCAGAGACAACCGTGGCACGCATACAGACCAGGATCTGGGGAAGAGGGGGGCATTGGCAGGGTGCTCCTGACAAGAGGACCCTTCTCTGCTTGGAAGAGCCCTGGGCTGTCCTCAGGGGGCCAAGAGCAAACCACAGCAGCTCCTCCCACCACCCCACCACCGACCATGCAGCCCAGAATGGTCCCTCTGCTTCAGTACCTTGGCTCCTGGGGTCCCTGGCTCACCCTGTGTGGAAAAAACAAGGCAGAAATAGGTAAAGAAAGGAGAGAGAGAGAGAGAGCAGTAGAAGAGCTAAGGCTAAGGCACTGTGGGTATGTGGGGGTGTCCGTGGGACATGGGGCCACTCCAGACTTTCCTCTGCTCAGGCAGGCAGCCCCAGGCTATGGGAGACCTCCTGGGCTGCTGGTCCCTAGAGGGTCCTACCCTTCCCCCAGGTGAGGGGGTGGCACATGTGAGCCTCAGCAGGGAACCCAAGGAGAGGAAGGGATGACATTTGGTTTGGACACAGCGCCCCCTTTAGGTAGTCCTGTGCAATGTCTTCCAAGGTGCCTCTTCTTGCTGACCAAATGGGTGCTTAGGGTGGGGGTTCAGGAGAAGGACTCCTGCTATCCTCTCTGAAGCTTCAGAAACATGGAGCTGCTGAATTTTAGAGCACATGGCAAAGAACTGGCTTCCCTTTGTGCACTGGCAGGCTTGTGAGGGCTGGCAAAGCTTCACTACTTTTTTGCAAGACATCAACATCTGTCTTAAGGTGGTGCATCTGGCATGAATGCTGCTTTGAGGAAAATGTTTCCTGATCCTGTCTGCCCTCTCCTCAGTCCAGCCACTATGCCACGGAGCCCCTGCTGCTGCAGCTGACCTCCCAAGCCAGTTCTCCCAACCTGCCCTGGGTGGAATTTCAGCGTTTACTGACCTTCATCCCGGCCACGGCGATCCCAGGAGCCCCCTGGCAGAAAGAAAAAAAGGCATGAAAGGTTCCTAGGTCGGGGCAGCTCGGAGGACATGCTAGCCTTTTCCGGGGGTGGGGAGGGGGTGAAGTGGACGGCTCACTTCTGTGGCGCCCAGCGCCCCCGCCCCTGCAGAGTGCCCTGCACGGAGTGGGCACACTGGTCATGAGGCTCGGGCCACCCTGCCTGCCAGGCTTCCACAGAGGCACTGCAGGGACCATGGGTTGATAGACAGGACTCCAGGGGGTGTCCCTGAGAGGGAAGAGGGGCTTCACTGGAACATGAAAGAAGGAGGAGATGGAGGGGATGGGACTAGAATGAGGCCCCTGGGGGAGGGAAGAATTGCAGATAACACAGAACAAAGGGACGGGTTTTATCAGGTTGTTAACCCTGAGTGTGGATGTGGGGTCAAGCTCCCCCAGAACTCTCTGGTCCGTTGCCTTCATGGGTTAGGGAGGGCTGAGAATGAACCCCACTTTTATATTAATGCAAGATGACAGACCATAGGTGAACAGGTGACCCAAAGTGCTACTTAGTAAATCCCAGGGGGAGATGATTTTTGAAGGGTCCCTGCTTCTTACTTGGGTCTCAGGACCACAGCCAGAGCTGAGTCACCTGAGAGTCTCCTTGTGACCAGATGTCCCAGGAAGAGACCTGGCTGGGGGCACTGGTGAGAGATCACCTGTGGGCCAAAATAGAGCCCCACCTGCCCCTACCTGGGGGACAGGCAAGTGCGGGAGGGGAGAAGGTCCAGGGAGGAAGTGTGCACCCAGCAGGGTGCGAGAGGAAGGAGGCCCACAAAGGAGCCTGGACCCTGGGGATCCCCCAGAGTTTGGGAGAGAGGGCTGGGCACTGGGGAGGGTCCTCGGGGGCGGCCTGAGGTGTGAGAGGGTCAGGTACCTTGGCTCCGTGCTTGCCCGGCATCCCTGGCATACCCCGTTCTCCCTGGAGGAAGAAAGAAGAAAAACAATGAGAAGGGGACCAGACGCAGGGCCTGTGGCTTGCAGGGAAGTCAGCGAGACCCGCCTGGCTGGAAGCTTGGTGCGCAGGCTCTGAGGACCCTGCTGTGGCTGCACCCATGTGGCCACTGCCCTCGGCCATGTGACGTCAACTTGCAGAAGGACCAAGTTACAGATCGAGCAGGAAGGGCCCCCACAGAGGCCTGCCCAGTGGAATCTGAGTGGGAGGTGACGTGCTCAAGATCTACTGCCACCGTGTGACCAGGCAGGTCCTGGAGCGTGGTACAGCCCAGTGGCTGCTTTCCAGCCCCTGTCTGGGAGTTCGGTCTCCCCATTTTTGTCCCAGCAGGCTTCCCAGCATGGCACCTGTCAGCTGGGCCAGGGAGGCCTTGCCTCTCTTCACATCACCTGGGTCTAATGCTTCCAAGGGCCAGTGGGTCTGGGTCTGGGTGCTGCCCATCTATCTCTCTGTGTCCTTTCCAGTTCCTGCTCAACCAGAGGCTCCTGCTGAACTGTCACCTGTCTGGGATATCATAGGTGTGCCCTGCCACCTCAGCACTGGCCCTCTTTACCTTCAACCTCTTTGTCTCCCCCTGAAAATGCCAGATCTATGGGGGAGGGGTAAGACCAGGAAGAGGGGACACGCCACGAGGAGGTGCGTGGGCCAAGACATAACCTGCCATGTCAGAGGAGGGGGAGGGCCACCCTGTCTCCATGAGCTGAACTCCACATGATGCCACAGCAGGATGCTGCAGCCGGGGCCAGGATGTTGTCCAGCAATAGGTGACAGTCTCCTCCACCTGAAGCCTGTGCCGCGGGTCACCCAGAGCCCTGACAGACCCTGCTCCTGGGAGCCGTCCTATGGGTCTGAGTGCTGTGGTCCGTGGGCCAGGCTGCAAGCCCCTCCGGCTTCTAAAGGCAGAGGGTCATCTGGTCCCACCTGCCCCCAGCCCCCTAGCTTTCCAGCTGTCCACTCTGCCCACTCTGCCATCTTACGGGACGTGCTGGTCCACCCCTCTCCTGGCCACAGCTAGTGTGACTCCCCGCTCTTCCTCCACTCTGGAGTCCAGGCAAGCTTCCCACACACAGGCTAGGTCACCAGACTCCCCTGCTTCAACACCCACTGCCCGGTACTGACTGTAGAAAAAAGGCCACCTCCTTCCTGGCCTGGTCCCCTGGTGTGCATCGGCTCTTATCTGCACTGCTGGAAACACCACCCAGTCTCATGACTCTATATGCCTTTCTGCTGTTCCTCAACTCAAAACCCTGGCCCAACACCGTGGCTCCATGAAGCCCTTTGTGACCCCCGATGGCCCTTGTTGGCTCCTCACATCAGCACTTCGCATTTGCCATCTGCACCAGAGTCACGTGTGCCTGGGATGGCTTCATCTTCATCCTCTTCAGTGCCTGAATTCTTACCTCCCAATGCCAGAGCCCTCCTTCACCCTGACCAATGTCCCTCATCCACAGATGGGAGGGGGGTGCAGAGCCGGATTCAGGAGGGGGCCACAGCAGGCCAGCGGGCAGCCAGGTCTGCCCCAGCTGCTAAATGTCACTTTATGGAAAGAGCAGAGCGAGGCCCAGCTGCCTCTTGCATACTCCCTGTCCGGCTCTGGGCTCCTCACTTTCCATTCTCCAGCTATGGGGTCTCCAAGTGTCCTTTCTCTCGTGGAGCGATGCTCTTCCCGTCTATTGGGTAAGCAACAGTGGCTCAGAGAGGCTGGGGTGATTGCCAGATTGGTGAAGAGTAGGACTTTGAACGTCTGTTGCCTGTCGAAGCCCAGGTACTTGTTTCCCTTGGCTGCCCCAATGTCAGACACATCGATGCTCCATCTGCCTCCACCAGATCATCGCAGCAAGCTCAAAGCACCAAACACCCTCTGCTGGGTTCCTTGGGTTTGTGACCCCTAGGGTTGGAGGCAGCTCAGCTCACTTACAGTGAGGGCTGCTTAGCCCTGAGAGCCTCTGGGCCTGCCTGGCATGTAGCTCTGCACTGTGGCCAGCAGGGGGCGGGACAGGATCTCGTCTGAAGTTGGCTGGGATGGTGCTCAGAGGCCCTTCTTAGGAGCGTCAGTGGAGGGCCCCGTCACCCTTTCTTTTGAAGGACCAGGGTCCCCTGCTAACACTCCAACTGGCTACACCAGGCTGACTCATCCTGGAGTCCCCAGATAGAATCCCTTGGTGGGGTACAGGTGGGAAATCAGCTTAGGAGCCCCTGACTGTTCAGGGGCCTCTCCTCCCTTCCTCTTTCCCTCAGCTTCCCCCAGGTTCCAGCCCCCCTCTTCCCGCGGCCCTTTGGGGCGTCTGTATGACTCTTTGCAAGCCACTTGCCCTCTCTGCCCCAGACTCCTCATTTGCACAGTTAGATTAGACCAGAGGCCTGCTCCCGCCTTCTCCCGCCACCCAGCCCTGTCCTGGCTCCTCTGTACACCCTTAGGAGAGGTGGGGACATTCACTAGGTTGGCAGCTTGGGAAAAAGGCCCGGTTGGGGAGGGAGCCTTAGCTGTGAATGCAGATGCAGTTCTGGGAAGGGTCCTGGGGGCTCTGCAGTCCCTCCTCCTGCCAACGGCTATTGAGGGGAGAAGCACCCTAAAACTGGAGGGCAGTTGGAAAGGTGAGGCCTGCTTCACGCGCATCTCTGAAGAAACTGTGCAGAACAAAACCGGGGTGAGAGGTCTCCAGGCTCACTGGCGTTGTCCTCAGCCCACGTGGGTTTGAACGGAAAGACACACCATGTGCTCCCGGCTCCCCGGAGCCTCCTGGGAAGGTGGCCTCCTCGGCAGGGTGGCTGACCCTCGCCCTTCCCTCTCCTCTGGGTCAAGTCTGTTAATTCTGCAAATGACCCAAGCTCCCTTGATCCCCCTCTAGGCCCCACCCCTGCTTTGCTGGGCAGGAAGCAGGGGTTCCTGGGTGACCCACGCCTGCAGCTCCCTCCTTGCTCATTAGAGTCAGGCTCAGGGCCCCAGGCTGTGGGCTTGGCCCTGCCTGACCTCGGGGCTGGGGGTGGTGCTGGTCTCTCCTAGACCAGGAGACCTTGCTTCCTGACCGTGCATGAGGTGAGAGGGGGCCATGGTTATCCTCCAGGGTCTAGGGTCACCCGGGCAAGGGCACACTGGCAGGACACCTGGCTGAAGGAGGATGGGGACATACTTCCGATCGCGGAGCCTTCCTTGTGGCTGGTCTTTGTGAAATGTATCCAGAGCGCTCCTTTCTTATTTTCGAAGTTTTAGGTCAGGAGTTGGCGGCGGTTTCCATCCACTGGCTCAGGACTGGGCGGGTCTTCAGGGGCTGCTGGGCTCTGATTTGTCTCTGCTCCTCCCTTCCTTGTCTTCCCAGTGGGGACCTCACCGGCTCCCCAGGGACTCTCAGCCATCTAGGTCATTCTGTGGCTGGGGAAGTGGGCGTCCCAAGAGTGACAAAGGGTCTTGGTCCATTTGTGTGGCGCGTGAGGGCAGAAGCTGTGACTGGCCACCCTCTGGGAGGCTGGCTCTTTAAACTTGATGCCAAGAACCAAGCCTGGAAAAGGTGGGCCGCAGTTGCTGAAGCTGAGGAGGCCCCCCAGGGAGGACCCGGGGGGGGGGGGGGGGGGGGAGAGGTTGCCCTGCCTGGTCTTAGAGGCCTGTCCCAGCCTCCACTTCAGAGCGGCCACTCAGGCTCCGGGTGGGGGTGGGGAGGCTGCACCCGAGCGCAGTGTGGCATCAATAGGTCCTCTGTTCTGCACAGCTTCCAGGTGGAAGACCCATCCCTCAAGACAGGACAGAGCGAGCAAGCACTTTGGAGTTCACAGGCCGCACTCTGGTCCTGTAGGAGTGGCTTCTCAATTGGTGATTTACTGTCTGTTGAAGGGGCTGGGCAGGGACTTGGCGACTGAGATGGTCTAGAGGGAGGTAGGGGGCTTCAAGGTCAGCTCCCAGCCAAACAAAGGTCAGGCCAGGAAACTCCAGGACATGACGGACCCCTGTAACCTGAGGTCTGGGTGGGGAGGGCCGGGGCTGAAGGCAAGGAACACGGAGCCTTTGTTCTCTGCAGGGGAGGAGGAAGGCCTGGCTGAGTGGGGGGTGGAGGGCTGGGGGGGGGGTGTAGGCAGCAGCAGGCACAGGCCTGGACCAGGGCCCTTCCCTGGACTGGAAACGATGGGGGTGGGGTGCTCATGCCTTTCTCCCCCCAGAAAAAGTTCCCAGGCCTCCCTTCCGGGAAAAACACAGCTCAATTCCTGCTTCCCTGCCCCAGCCAGTCTCCAGACCAATAAGGACCGGAACCACGGAAATCCCAGGTCCTCCGGTAATTAGGGCCGGCAGGAAGTGATCTAGGGAATTACCGGGGTCGGGCGCCCCATTGAAGGCCAGGGCTTTGGAAGGGCGGCTGGCTTGTAATCTCAATTTGAGATCGGTTGATTTTGTAGTTAGTTCCAAAAAGAAAAGTCAGCTCTAATTAATCTGTGGACTTTGGAGTACAGAAGAAACCGGGCTCAGAGAGCACAGGGTGGGGGCTGGTGTCCCTGCAGCCCCCGGGGGGCCTCAGATCTGGGGCTGGTGTCTCAGTTTTCTGATCTGCTTTAATTTAAATGGTCTGGACATCCCCACTGAGATTTCATGGCTTTAAAGAAAATGCTGTCCCTACCCCACAGATTCCCATCTGTCCGGAGCCCTCTGCAGCATGTGAACGCCCCTGGAGGCCTGGGGTCACTCTGGCCCTTGGGGAGCAGCAGGGGTGCAGGAACCTTCAGGAGGAGCTGTTGCAGAGGGTGGAGAGAAGCTGCATGGTGGCACTGGATGTCAGGGACAGTCCCAACCGCCTGGGGAATCACTGGAGGGGGTGCTAGTGGGAAAAGCACTCCATTTCCTTAGTCTTTGACTGAACAGGGCAACAAGTCCTCTGTGATTCTGCCACAGGTCCTCAGGTAGGGCTGGAGGCGCCAGGTGGCCTCAATCCAGTCATGGCCTTCTTATGAGAACAGCGTCCACCTCTGCTTTCTCCCATGGAAGGACTGAGGGGGAGGCTTACTGGATATCCTGGGGTCCCTGAGGCCCAAGCAACACAGGGAGTAAAGTCACTCAGAGTAAGGCTCCGGGATCAGCAGCCCCGGCTCGGCCACTTTTTGTCTGTGGGCCGGGGGAGAGCCTCTGTGAACCTCGCAGTGCTCTTCCGTAAGCCGGGGTAGGAGTGAGACCCGTCTCACGGGGCTGTCACAGGGGGACAGCTCGCTTGTGGGGGAGACTCAGAAAGGCAGTCATAACACCGCTGCCCATAGTTCTAGAGTGCCGTCCTGGCCCTCGTTCTGACGGGCGGATCAGAATCATCGCACCATTCAGCAGGAGAATGAGGTGGGGCTGCTCCTGGGCTCTCCTCCCTGGGCGCCCCTGCCCCGAGGACTGTCTCTAAGGCCTCCTGGAGCAAGTGGCCCTGGCATCCGGGCGCCTCTGGTCTGGAGCAGCCTGCAGGAGGCACTGTGAGCCACAGCCTGGTTCTCCATGCGAACCCCGAAGCTTAACACCCCAGGGCAGAGGCGGCAGCCGCAACCCCACTTGGGATGAGTACCAGCTCTGATACAGATGAGCTCCCATCAGGTTCTGTGACCCACATAGTCTGCCAGTGACTCTCTTGTAAGGGAGCTGAGGTGGCAATGCTTTGAACACATTCTGTGTCTTGCCGCGTATTTAAAGTAGATCCATGTCATAAATGTGGATGGAGTCGGTACCACGTGGGTGTTCAGTGATGCTCGCAGTGTCTAGGCAGGAGGGCTGGCCTGTGAGCACAGACTGTGCTGGGCTTTGGTCTTGAGAAGCTGGTGGAGAAGCTGGCCTTGCTGCCCTTTGAGAGGACGCCAGGCCCAGTCCAGCAGTAGAGTTGAGGTAGCAGTGGAAGGGGCTGATCCTCAGCAGGCTGAGAAGTTCGGTTCTACCCTGGGTTGAAAGAGGCCTCCCTGCACATGTGTCAAGGGACACTCCCGTGGTGGATCCGTGCATGACCCCTTGGGTCCCCTCATGCCCTGACAGCAAGGGACAGTCACATGGTCTCTGTCTCAGCCCTATTCCCACCCATGGGCTCCAGCTCCTCCCTGGGGTGGTGGGGGGGAGCAAATGCAGCTTTCAAGCAGGTGTGACCACGCCCCCTTCAGCCTCCTACCTGAGCTCTTCCAAGGGAGAAGTGAGGGAGGGGAGGGCTGCTGGGCTCAGGGAGGGAGTTCAGGTGATCAGCCTCCCCATCCCAGAGAAACCACGGGGAGGGTGGTCTAAGGCTGCCATCAGGCGTGGATTCAAGAGGCGTGGCTTCTCATCCCAGCATGCTGTACATTAGCTGTATGACCTTGGGCCAAGGGCTAACCTCTCTGAACATCTTATCTGTACAATGGGAGGAGGAGCTCTAACCACTGGGAAACAGGACCAAGTGAGGCAGCCTATGATTGACCTCTGGCTAACCCAGAGACGCGAAGTATTGCAAACTTGTCTTTGGGCATCAATGATTAAAAAAAACAAAAAGAGAGAGAGAAACAAAACAAAAAAACTCTTCATCTCGGGATTCTGAGGGGAAGCAAATTTCCGTGTAGACGTGGCAATCACTAGGGTCAAGACACCTACCAATCCCCTTGGGGCTGAGGAGTGCCCCCACATCCTTGGGAGTGGGACCCTCTGCTGTTGTCCTGGGCTGGGAGCCACCAGCCTGTAGGACTGCAGGAGCCTTCCAGGGATCCAGAGAAGCAGGGAGGGGGCCACGTCCCCAGCCTCTCCACACTGCAAGAGAAGAAGCCGGGGTGGAAGAGCAGAGCTGGGTGGTCTGGCAGAGAAAGAAGGGAGGGAGGCGAGAGTCCAGCACGGAGAGGAGGGCCTTCTCCTCTTTCCAGTGAGTCCTGAGAGTGCTGATGCTTCTGACAGCTCTGCATGTGGGTTTAAAAGACTTGGACACAGGCAGAAGGAGCCCAAGTCTCCCCACAAAGCTAGGAGCTGCTCCTTCTGGCAATGTGCAGCCAATCTGTCCCCAGCAAGCCATGGCTTCCCTGAACTGGGAGGGCTTTTAACCCAGTCTCCCATCTGAACACAACCCAGACCAGCGTTACCCACCTTCCACTTGAACAACCCAGGAAGGGAGCCCCCTACCCACCTGCCTTCCCTCCCCCACTCTGTCCCAAGGACCTTGGCGTTGGGAGGCTCCTCTGGTGGAGCTGGGATTGCTCTTCCCGGAGGGTTGCCCCTAGCTATTTGCTCCTCCCTAGTCACCTGCCCCCACCCTCAGCAAGTGATGCTTGAAGGAGCCTCCTTCTATCCCCAGAGCTAGCCTCTTGGCTTCTTGGGGCCAGGAGCTGCCCTGAACTACCCTGTTTTCTCTGCAAATTCAATGCAGCCAGAGTTGAAGGATTCTTGCTACAGTCTGCACTTAGGATGGCCATACTCCCGGGCCCAGGTGCTCTAGTGTCAGGACACCTAGCCTCAGCTGGGGCCTCTGCATCCCCAGAACAACAGACAAGAACAACAGAAAGCAGGGTGGTCCCCATCCATGGTCCCCAAGCTCAGCATGGAGCTCTACCCAGGTAGGGTCCTGTAATCTTTCTTCTACTTATCAGACCCCCATGGGGCCAGTCCAGACATGGCTGCCCAGGTGAGCACAAGGGATTCTCCTGGGCCTGAGGTATGCACCCGTTACACCAGGGCTGTTGGTACAGGAATGCTTCTGTCTCCTAATCTGGTAGCTGCCAGAAAGCAGGGTGGTCCCCATCCATGGTCCCCAAGCTCAGCATGGAGCTCTACCCAGGGAGGGTCCTGTAATCTTCCTTCTACTGATCAGACCCCCATGGGGCCAGTCCAGACATGGCTGCTCAGGTGGGCACAAGGGATTCTCCTGGGCCTGAGGTATGCCTGGCCCAGAGCCCTCCTGCCTCTGCCCCTGTCCTTTCCCCAGTGGAAACACTGAACCCTGCTCAGGCAACCTCACAAGTGACGCGAAGCTCACACGGGGTGGTACATATCCAATGTACTTGTGCATAACCGAGCCCAGCTCTGTGGGCTCTGTGGGGCCCCTCATGGCTGCCCAGGGCTAGGGTTCTCCCCTCCTTCTTACCTTCCGGCCATGGTAGCCCTGGATCCCCGGGTCTCCCTGGGAAGAAAGAGACGGCCATCAGGTGACTTTCCCAATGCCAAAACGGCCAGCACTGCTCCCCCACAATACCACTTCCCTTCCTCCCAACAACTCCAAATCTCTAGGGGCCCCTAGTAGCTGGCAGGGGGCCCAGAGTGGGAAACACACACAGCCACCTCCAGCCGCCCCTGGGACAAGAGTCCTTGGAGACTCTTCTGCTCTTCAACACAGCCCCCTTTGGCTGAGGCACTCTGGGAAGGGCCAGCTTGTCAGGGACTCAGGACCCCTGATGGTCAGTTCTGGCTCCACCAACGACTCTGTGGAAGGTGGACGAGCCACTTTTCCCAGGGTGCTCAGCTCCCACATTCATAAAATGGAAGGGTGAAATCAGTGTCCTTGTCCCCAGAGCCTCAGAGTCCTCAGCTTCAAAGGGAGGGTCTCTTTGACATTGTGCGCTTCTGTGCAAGGTTTAATAAGAGACCAGATGACTCCAAGGTGGCTTCCAGCTCTGAAACCTTGCGGACACTATTTTATTGGGATATTGTGATGGTGTCGCGGGAATCTGCCTTGAGTCTCTTAGAACATAAACTTTCTATGGCGGCTGCAGCTCAGGCCTGAACCTGCAGAGGGGCAAGACGGGCAGGAACCGGAGCAGCTCCTACAGGGACGGTGGGGCTTTGGAAATGAGCCAAGCTGGCTGGTCTCTCAGCTCCTTCCTCAGCCCCCTCCCGCAGGGAACCCTCCCACCTGTTTGATGCGCCACCCAGGAGGACTCTCACCTTTGGTCCAGGAGGCCCAGGTAAGCCCTGTGGAAGCAAGAAATAGGTGAGTGGGGGTGGTTTCCACAGGTAAGCGAGGTGAGGTGGGTTTATGGTGCAGGCTGCGCCAGAGCGGCTCCTGACAGCCATCACGAGAGAACAGGTATGCAGAGAACCGTTCTAGAGCACCCAGAAGAACATCTGGAACCTGTGGAGGGCACTTGGGGACAGCAGGCTTGTGTCCCTTTTTGGAACCACATGGGCGCCGTGGGCAACTCTGCTGGGCTCAGCCCCTGGAAACTAGGTCAGTGACCTCATGCTAAATTGACCGTGTGGTGTGGTCTAGGTCCTCACCCACCCGCCTCCTAATTGGGATCCCTCCCTGGAAAACCAACCTTACCCAGCAGGGCCTCAGTTTTGCCCTGGCCCTGCCCACCTTCAGAGGAGCCCGCTGTCTCCCTCTGCCCAGGGTGCTGTGACCACAGCAGCTGTCTGTGGTCAGGTGGGGTGGGACCAGGGGCCTTTGGAAGCCAAAGGGAGAGGCCAGGGGAGGCTGGCTCCATCTCGGTCTCGGGCGTAGGTCTGGGCAGCAAGCGTGGGCTGCAGGAAACCACGATGCCTAGGTCTGGCCTGTTTCAGTTGGTTTTAAAAACTTGCTTTCTGGTTTGTTCTTTATAAACAACCTAACAAAGAAAACCACCTGGCTTGGTTCCTCGGAGGGGAGCTCCTGTGTTGAGCGGGAGAGCGGTGGTCAGCAGAGAGGGGGATTTTGAGCACTTTGGTTTTCTTGGCTTGGTTTGGTTTAATCTTCTAAATGCACTTCCTTCCCGGTTTTCCATTTTCCCATGTAAAGACTGGTGGACGTTAGACTAACCTCCCTCTCTGGGGTCATGGGGAGAAGTTACAGAAAGATTTAAAATCTGAGCTGGGGCCGAGCAGAGCAGGGGAGCCAGCTTCTAGTAACCCTGACTTTCACACTGTGGTAATGGCCTTCGAAACAGAGTGTCCCCCAGCCCAGAGGGACCCAACACTGAGCTTCAGGATCAGCCCAGGAGGGAGCAGAGGGGCTCAGACTCAAACCTGGCTGATCTCAATGTGGCCAGACACAGTGGAAGCCATTTGTCTGGGACACCGGACCCGTGGTTCCACCTCTTAGATCTACCTCAGAGACACCCTCAGAGATGTGCACAAACATTTGTTCCAGGATATAGATTGCACAAGGGGACTCATTCGCTAAGTTATAAATAGCCCAGCAGCCCCGAAATCGATATCATGAGGGACTCTTTTCTGATACAGCCCAGCTTCATGACATGAAGTGAAAAACTTCACATGCCAACTGTTCAGGGATTTAGAACATTACCAACCGGGACCCTGTTTATGGCTGGTAAGGAAGGACTCCCCAAAATGTTAACAGGGTGAACTCTAATGTGGGGAAAGAGGCCATTTAAAACAATCCCTCATTATGTTGCTATTTTTTTCACAATGAATGCATGATAACTTTGTCATAAGAGAGAAAACTTTTTTTTTTTCAACCCACAGGAAAAACATTATTAAAAGGGAAGCTGATTTTGCCTTAGCCCCGTCCCTCTGAAAATATAGACTCGGTCCTCTCCCTTCTTCTCTGAAGAAGTCCAGACACATGCCCAGTTGTCCTGCCCAGCGGCTCTGTTGTGCTAATGGGCTGAGGAGGAGGAGGATCTTGGCCATGGCTTGAACGTGGGCAAGTTGGTGGCCACTGGGTTTGACCGTCACTTGGAAAGGGGTCTCTGTTGCCCCCTGGACCCCTCCTAGTGGAGGCCCTGCCAATTCTCAGGCTGGTCCCTCTAAGTGGCTGGCAGGGGGCCCAGAGTGGGAAACACACACCGTGGAAAGCGTGTTCATGCCCCCCCCCCCCCCCCCGTAGCCTTTCAGAACCACTGCCTCTGACTTGGTTTTCCTGAGCCCAGGGGTCTGGGACAGCCATCAAAAGTGGCCCTGGGAGATTTTCTCTCCAAGTTGCTCTCTGCTGAGGCTGGGAAAGGGGAAGCCGATTAGTGGTCTCCCTACAGGAAGGCGACACATGGACATGAACCCAGCAGGTGTGTTTGCAGAGCTGGAGGGCAACAGGGGAGTGCCACTGAAGGGCAGCTCCTCACACGGCCACCCACGTCCAGCAGCCTTGCCAGGGTGCTTCGGTTTTACAGAGGGAACTCAGGTTCGCTTTGGCTATTCAAGGTTCGGAGGTTTCCAGAGAGTTCTTGGGCTGAATGTTGAAGGAGACAGGGGAAGGATACTTACAGGTGGCCCCATGGGCCCTGGCAGTCCTGGGTGTCCCAGAGGTCCACTTGGTCCAGGGGGGCCTGGTGGCCCGGGTGGGCCTTGGATGCCAGCCTGGCCCTGTTCGCCCTGAGGTTTATTGAGATGAAAGTTAGAGAGAGGATCCCTGGAGAGAAGGACCGGTTCCCACCCCAGGACCATGCACCCGGTGAGGCCCCACGTGGGCTCTGTTGGGAAGGTGACAGTGGGGGAGACGGTGGCGTGATGGTGATGACGCTGTGGTGCTGGTGACTGCATGCAGTGGCTGATGGCAGCGAGAAGAGGGTGAAGACATGAGGTCCCCAAGCGGTGGGGCTTCAGAGAGAACTTGGCTGCACAGAGCAGCGGGTCCTCAGGCAGAGCCCTGTGTGGGGTAGCGGTAGACAGTGACACAGCCCCGACCGGCTCCTAGGCTGGCTGGATGTCCAGAGTCCAGCCCAGGTGGTCTGCCATCCAGGCCTCCCTCTGCCACCCTCTCTCGCTGAGCCCAGCCTCTCTCCTGCCTCAGGTCTTAGCCCTTGTTGAAGGTCAGCTCCAGATGGTCAATGAGGCCCTTAGGTCGGAGGCCTTGGGATTCTGTTTGGCTTCTTGTTTAATTCAACAGGAGACTTTATGTGACCAATTTGGATTGGTGGCATCTGATACAAAAGAATCCGGGAGCCCTGGCAACCCTGGACCCACATCCCTGCATCCTGGAACAGCCACCTCATTCAGGTGGGACAGGAGTGTTCTGGTCGGGTGGTCCCTGCCCTCCCTACCCTTTCTTGCCTGTGGCTTGCTTCTGTCACCACCAGATCTGCCTGACCTCAGAGGTTTGCAGCCCTTGGCTTGGTTGAAAAGCCTTTGAAGCTGTCCAGGACGTCACACCCATATGGCATTGTGAGTTCTAGTCTCTCGACCCGCCCCATTTCTGACCCAACTGCACTGAGCCCTCCAGGCCTGTCCCTAGGATGTGCTGAGAGCCCAGGAAGGCCAGGGTGACATTGCATTCCCTCATCAGCAGGCCAGAGCCTGGTCCATGTGACTCAGATCTGGGGTTGGGGGCAAGCCAGCCATCCTAGACCTTGTCCTGGGCCATGACATCGTTTTATAAAAGACCTCTGCAGGGAGGATTGGGGCTCAGCTGTTTCAGGGAGGAACCGTCCCTCTAGACAGAATGACTGGTGGCGGGACAGCTCCTGGACACAGGGGGGCACAGGAGGCTGGAGTTCCAGGCCACCCTCCCTGCTCAGTGTGACCCCAGAGGACCCCCTGGCTCTCCTGCTTTTCAGTGGGAAGAGGGGAGCCAAAGAGTCCTGCTGTGGACTCCACGAGGGACACAGTGACTCTAGACAGGAGCTGGTGACCTGGGAGCTGGAGGTGGGAGATTTGGCCACAATGGCTGCACAGGCTGACAGTTAGAAGGTCCTAGGGCAGAGGATGCAGCCAGCAGCCAGGCTCCGGGGCCTGGCCCCATCCTGCCAAACCCCGAGAAGCCACTGTAAGGGCTCCGGGTGTCCATGGTGGAGGTGGAAGCTGCTGCGTGTGGAAATCACTTCAGGGATCGCCCTGGCCCTGCCCAGCTTCATGTGGGTTGCTGATGGGTCCTAGGGGACCGTGTCTCTCCTGAACCCAGAGAGGCTTCACTACATTTGGCCTTCCAGAGGGACCACTGTAGCTTCCTTTCCAACCAGATGAAACCCGACGAAGGCCCTGGAGTCCTCAGTCACCCTCAGGATCCTCCACACCCCTCCTCTGCCTTAGATTCTCCAGAATGTTCCTACATTTTTGAAGGATAATTCACTGGGCAGGGAAGGCTCGATCTGAATCAAGTCCCAGAGGTCCTTTCTGACTGTGAAATTCTAGAATCTTCCATTGCCAATTCCACTTCACAGAAGAGAAAAACCGAGGCTCAGAGAAGTTGAGCCCCCTCACTGAGGTCACGTGGAGAATTCTAGGTGAAGCCAGGACCCCAGATCCGAAGCCCAGGCTCTCTCCTTTCCACTGAAACAAGCCCTGTCAAGATGGGCTCTCCTTCCAATTCTCTGCACTTTGGAAATGGCCTCCAGCACCATCTGCTAAGCACATCAGAGCTTATGTAAAATTTCCTCTCTCAACTCATCTCGGGCCGACTTGCAGAGCCTGTAGAATCGATATTGGTTTATCGATAGGAAATGGACCAGCTTTTCATAGCCCAGGATGGCCAGCCGCATAGAAACCTCATTCCCCTGGCAGAGTCCAGAGCAGGAAGCAGAGGGGCCCCTCTTCTCTCCTGCTTTGGGAACCAGGTCAGGGCACATAGAAGGTTCTGGCTCAGCCACCCCTTGCTCTGGAAAAGCAACCTGTGGTGGCCGGGATGGAATCCTGGGCCCTTGGCGTCTTCCTCAGCAGAGTGGGGGTGATGAGCATGGTACCTGCCCCCGCCTGGTGGCTGAGCTGGGGTGACTGAGATGATCTGCACAGAGTGCTCCCGCCAACGCCTGACCCCAGCAAGGGCGCCACAAAGAGCAGCCCACCCCGCCCAGGCCATGAGGGGCCGTGTGTGGGGCCCGGAGGAGGGGCTCCCCTGCAGTGGGGTCTGGCATGGCAGGGCTGGGGGCGGTGGGGCGGGCCTGGGGCTGCTCTGGGCCGCCAGCCGCCTCTGAGCTGCCCTGCTGGGTAAGCGCTGGAGCGCGTGGAGGCTCTGGAGGATTTGGCCGGGTAACGTGATACACAGCCTTGGGCCTTGGGTAGGGTGTGCGTGGTGCGTCCCTCTGTATTTTTAGCTGTTTGTGGGAGTGATTGTTCAGCCTGGGCCGGTCAGGGGCCTGGGCATCCGAGCTTCCAGAGGGCTGCTCAGAGTCCTGCCACGCCCAGGACTTGGGGCACTCCCTGTGCAGTGTAAGGACAGTGAGGGGCAAGGTGAGCAGCCCTGGGCTCCCTGACCTGGAATTAAGCTGTGACCTTTTGGAGAGCAGGGGAGAAATTGCTTTTTTCCCCATCCCAAGCTCCTAGGTTAGCAAGGCAGGAAGAAGGAAGTAGCTGCTCACAATGATCACACCCAGCGGTTGTGGGCTGTATTCCCTCTGCCAAAGCCCTCACTCCTCATACTCAGGTTACAGGTGACCAGATGCTGAGCAATCAGCATTTCTAAGTATAAAGGATGTAGGTCTGACTGAGAGCCCTGGATGTGGGTTCAAAGACCTGGCTGCCGGTTCCAATTCTCCCTCTCACTGTGCGTGTATCTTTGGGTCAATCAACTCTCTGAGCTTCAATTTCCTTGTTTCCAAATATGAGTAACAGTAACAACAACAGCTAGGAACTATTTCCAGGAACTATGTGCCAGGAACTATTTCCACCTTTCCTCATGTACAACAAGAGCCCTGTGAAGTAGACACTGTTATTATTCTTATTCTACAGATGAGAAGCTGAGGCCCAGAGAGGGCCCAGAAGGCACTTGCTTAAAATCATACAGCTATTCACGGGCAGAGAACCTGGGCGGGTCCCTGCTCTGTGTGACTTGGCTTCACCTACTTCACCTCTCTGAGCCTTGGTGTCCTCATCTGTGAAATAAGGATGATCATGCCTAATTCCTAAAACTGTTGAGAGAATTACATAAAATCAGGCCCGGACAATGGATAGCACAGTCCCTGGCTGCAGTGACAGCCTGGCTGGTGGCCGAGTGGTGACGGTCTGGTGGAAATCGCGGTTCTCTAGGGCCTGGGCGTGCGCATGCTCATGTCTATGGTATCAGGGTCCATGTCTGTCTGATTAAGTTTAACCATCTTAGAGCCAGGTTCTGGCTTGGTCCACAGCCCCAGCCTGCCTGTGGGGCCCAGAGAGTGGCTGAGTCCCTCGTGCAGGTTGGCAAGCAGAAGGTGTCTACCTGGAAGGTCCGCCTTTTTATGACGGGGGGTGGAGCCAGGCGCACGGAATTGAGGAGAGGCAGCAGCTGAGGAGAGAGATGAGGTGAAGGCCAGAGGGCAGGTATTCAGAACGATGCCGAAAGTCACCAGGAGGGGAGAGTGGCCAAGAGGGTCGTAGGAGAGGAAGAGAGAAGAGAGGTTAGCGTGAGCCTGGGGACTGGAGGGCAGACATGGACGGGCACTCTCAGCTGGCCCTTAGATGGCACAGCTGTCCCTCAAAGGAGGAGTGGCCCTTGGTCTGCACCCTACCTTGGCCTCCAGGGTGGAGCTTGGGGCTCTGGCCAGTAGCCCCGAGCATGGGGGAGTGGCTCTCCTTGGCCATGCAGCGGCCACCTGACACATGGCCCAACATGGCACGGCCAGCCCTGCCCGTCCCTGCTCAGTGGACAGACGCTGACCACTGCAGACTCGGAGGCTCTGGCTTAGAAGCCACAGACCAGCTAAATTGGTACTTGAAGTCAAGCTGGTGCGCGGCCTCCTTTGGGATCTTTTTTGGTAGGACGAGAAAGGCTGAGGTCAGCTACTCTGAGGAGGATGTCAAGCGGGGTCCTGGGCTGCGCCGGCCCAGGGTGTGGTGCGCGTGGGCACACGCTAAGTGCTGCTGAGGTCTCCCGCTGGGGCTGGCAGGTTTGGAAAACAGGCTGGGTAAAGAGGTCTCTGGAGTGGTCAACCACTTTTTAGGGGGGAATAGGCAATTTGCATTTTTTTTTTTTTTTTTACTGGGGACTGAAAAACCAGGCCTGACTCCTGCTAGGCAAGAGCCCTGCCACAGAGCGACAGCACCAGCCCTTTCACCCACCCTTTTAATTTTATTTTATTTTGAGACAAGGTCTAAGTTGCCAAGGCTGGCCTCGAGTTTGTGACCTCCTGCTTTAGCCTCCCAAGTAGCTAGGAATTCGGGTGTGTGCCACCAGGTCTGGTTCTTTAATGTGATTTTTATTTCTGAAAATTTTTGCTGCTTCCCGTCCCTCTGTGCATTGAATGCCGAGTGACCCATGGCTTTAGGAAGCAGTTAGAATCCATGTGCCAAGATGGTGCGGAATCAACCACTTGTTTTCAAAAGCACTTTAAGGGGAGGCTCCTGCAAGGAACCTTAAGAACCAGGAGGCATTTGTGCCAATAAGGTGCCCAGCTGAGGAACTGGAAGCCCCACGAAGGGGTCCCTCCAGGTCACCACCACAGGCGGCTGCCACTCACAGGGCCCTACCCCTCCTGCTACGGGGGCTGGGGGTGTGCCATGTTGGGCTTGGTGTCCAGGAAGCCTCTCAGCAGAGAGGGGCAGAGACCTTCCAGGACTACCAACCTTCAGGGTAATTATCTGGTTGGAGCGCAGAGCCGCTGGGGGGCTGCTCGGGTTCTCCTGGTTGGGGGACGAAGGCGGCAGAGACCGGGTGATGGGCAGAGGGAGAGGGAGAACCCTGACTCCAGCAACCCAGCCTGGCTCTCCATGAGGCCGGCCACCCCGCCATGCCCGAGGCCCACGTGGAAGTCAGCGGGCTGTCAGAAGCCCTGCATCCCGCCCTCTTCTAAGTCAACGTGCTCTGTCCATCAACAGGGTGCCCAAATCACTTCCCTCCCCAGACTGCCTCAGCACTAAGGCTATGCTTGGCTGCTCTCTGTGGCCAGGGCACTTCTGGAACCTTCCATCACTGCTCTCTTCCCTCTCCTTGTGTTGGGCTGAGGGGCAGAGGGTCCGTCCTCTCCTTCCCCAAGCGTTCCTTCAGGGCCAATGACACACTGCCTGAGTGTCTCCGGCGAGCTGTCCCTGGGCCGGGGCATGCTGTCTTTCTCTCGGGTAACATAACAATCCCGTGAGTCCATCATTTCAAATCAACCCAGCTGCCCTTCTGTTATTGTGTATCAGGCGGGAACACCAGGCCCTGCGCCCCGGGAGCCCACGCCACACAGCTCTGTCTGCACTGCTGCCCGCTCGGGTCCCCCAGCCCAGGCCCCGCCCAGCCACGGCCTCAGACCTAACCCTGCCTCTCACAGTCCAGGCCCACTGTGGCCTCTCTCTGGCCCAGGGACACAGAGGTCAGAGACAGGCATGCACGCCTTCCTGCCAACCAAGTGGCTGGGCAGAGGGAGCCCCTGCCAGCCGGGCCCTCCCAGGGCCTTCCAGAGTTGCGGCCACCCTGAGCCTGGTCTGTGCCTATCTCCATCCCCAAGTCCCCCACCCCAGCACTGCCTGGAAGTGGTGGGTACCAAGGGGAGCCACATGTTCGTCTGTGGGCACCATGAGCCCACGACAGAGGAGGTGGCCACCCACTCAGGCTCATCCTCTCTGTACTTGCTGCCCGTGCACAGGCTCTGCTGCTGGCCCTCTGGGCCCTGCTGGAGGGAGCCCAGCACAGCCTGTCCTCTCCTGTCCCCAGCACGGTGCCTGTTGTTGGTGCACAATGAGGACTTCCTGTGGGCCCACAGTGGCCTTTTGGGTCCTGTATTTTGGGATGGAGCAGCCCCAGGTAGTGGTGGGGGAGGAGCCATCTCAGCCTGGAAACCCCCATGCTCCAGAAGAGGGCTCCCTCTGTCCCCCATAGGCCAAGCAGAGACTCGATCCCTGAACGGGTAAGTTCCCCATGATCTCTGCTCCTCCGGGTTTGGGTCACATGAAGCAATGACCAACCCAAAGCCCCACATATTTGTCCAGGGAAGGCTGTCACACATGGACACTCTCGCGGGCACACACTTGCTCTCGACGTGGGCGGGGTTTGACAGACCATGCGAGGGTGAGGGGCAGGCAGCTGGAGTTCCAGAACGTTCGGGAGACTCCACCCAGTCAGCAGACAGAAGGACAGATGGACCAAGACACTTGGAGTCAGTCCCACGCAAACACACACAATGATCCCCGTCCCCTGGACGGTCAGCTGGGCTGACTCAGCACACCACCTCCCCATGCCTCTCTTCTCCTGCTGAGTGACGTGGGCTGTGGCCTCCTGTCCCCCAGGCCCTGGGGTGCCTCGGACTCTGGAGAGAGGAGGTTAGTGGGACTGTGCCTCAGGGAGGGATCAAAGGGCCCTACCCAGTTGGGGGCTCACTTACCCGGTGTGGGTACTCGCCACACTGACCCTGGAGAGGAGAGGGAAGGAAAGGGGTGATTAGGTCCTTGTTGGGGGGCCTGATCCTCAGGGCCCCCAAGACCAATGGACACACCAAGCTTCTCTCTACCCACGAGACCTGTTGTCCAGGCCCTGGTCTGAGCCCTCTGAGACCTTGTCCCTGGCTGCCATCAGGGACAAACCCCTCAGAGCTGTTGGAAAATCGCCCCAGGGAGCACGGGGTGGGATTACGCAGCAGCACACCTCCTGCAGAGCTGGGAGTGACCACCCGCCAGTCCTGATGGCAGGCCCTAAGGCAGAGGACACCTTCTCTGGGCCGAGAGTACCAATGGTGTACAAATCGGTACCTCGTAACCCTGAAGGCTCAAGGGCCAGGGCACACCGTGGTGTGGCAGGCGGGAGGGGCAGAGAAAGGAGCTGAAAAGGGCCAGGGTCAGAGCAGGCGCCCTCGGCCCAAGAAGGGAATGCCACCACCCACCTCCCTTCCTGTCCTCACGTGCTCTGGGGCCCCAGGGCTCTCCTGGTCCCTGTCCATCTAACTCAAGTTTGAAAATGACCACGGCGACCCCTCCCCAGCTGTCAGGACGCTGCGTGGGAAGGACGTCCTAGGAGCCACCCCCACACCCGACCCTGTGCCCACCTTTTCTCCTTTCTGTCCTGGGGGTCCCTGCAAAGAGACAGAAACGAGAGAGTTAGGGGGTCAAAGTCCAGGATAAAGGGGCCCCAAACCTCTCTGCCGGAAACTGGGAAGAGGAGGTACCCACCGGCTGTCCTCGGGGACCCGCCAGGCCCTGTGGAGAGGAAACACACAGGTCAGCGGTCAGGGTGGGTGGAGTGGGCCCGAGAACCATGGCTGGGTGGGCTTGGGATGGTTCTGGGTGTTTCCCCCCGAGGGTCCTGGGGTCCTGGAGGCTGGCCTGTCAGCCACGTCCCCCTGTGCCTGACCTGTTCAAGGTGGTGTGTGCATGACCAGGTGGGCCCTGTCCCCACAGATGCCACCCTTCAGCCGTTCCTCCAACCACGAGTGTCTCGCGGGATCCCCAAGGGGAGTGGCTCCTGCGCCTGCTGGTGTTCTGGGGTCCTGCGTCCCACACTCTGAGCTCCAAGACACACTGAATGTCCTGCCTTCTGCCACTGAGCCAGAAGGGCTTCAGGGCACAGGGCGGCTGGCTGGGCCAGTGCTGCAGACCCTGGGGCTCTGGAGAAACCTTGGTACCGGGGAGGCTGGGGTTGGCACCTAGCCTGAGCCATGTTCTGCGCTCCACGGAGGAACACAAGGGGTCTCAGGGTGACCTTAAAGGGCATCTTGTCAAATTCAGGGTCGGGAAAGCCCTGCGTTCCTTGAAGAGGTCCCGGGGTCTCGCTCTGGGGGTCCCCTGCATCGAGGAGGCCACACAGCTGTTGTGTGGACAGAGGGGTTGACAAAGACGTCCTGGGCTGTGGGCGGTCCCTGTGAGGCGGGCTCCTGGGTGTGCCAAGTTCAACTGGCATGGCCCAAGAGGAAGGGTTGCCAAGGTGCCAAGAAGGGGGTTGGCAGCTCAGGGAAGGGCAGTGCCAGGGAGGGAGCCCAGCCCTGTCTGACCACAGAGGTCCCGTGTTCCCACTCCACTCCTCTTGGGACTGGCGGGACCTCAGGAGGGAGGGCTTCTAGGTTTGGCTGCAACCACAGCAGGACACCCTCCCAGGTCCCGAAGTCCCTCTAGCCCCTGACCTGGGGGCCTGGGAGGTCCTACCTTATGCTCTAGTCTTTTAGGGGGGATGGGTCCAGAGATGGGACTCAGAGGCACTCAATCATTGAGCCACATCCCCAGCCCTAGTTTGCATTTTATTTAGAGACAGGGTCTCACTGAGTTGCTTAGCGCTTTACCATTGCTGAGGCTGGCTTTGAATTTGCCATCCTCCTGTCTCAGCCTCCCAAGCCACTGGGATTACAGGCATGTGCCACTGAGCCCAGCTTACTGCTGCTCCAATATTTTTGGGGCCCTGAGCTTTATGCCAGCTGGGTGGGTGGCCTCAGGGTGCCAGGAAGAGCTTGTCTCTTGCTCCCAACTTGCAACCGGATCAATCTCCAAAGTGGGAAACTTCAGGAGGCCCACAGGAGGAGGAAGGGCCCTCGGGACCATCCCCAGCACCCCCAGCCCACCTGGCTAGCTAGTATCAAGTTCAGCAGAGGATGCTTCAACTGACAGGACCACGGGCCAGACCACAGATGACCTGGCCACCTTCTCCCAGGTGGGGTCAGCTTGGGTTTAGGGTCTATGGTCTGCGCACAGCCCGTGTGGCTCCTGGGCCTGGGATCCAGATGCCGTTCACACCCCCCTTGCAGGATGCACAAGGACACCCCTCCACACCTGACCTGAGGTTCTCGGGGCTCTGGTGAGGTGGGTGGGGCAGAGGTGACCTCCTTTTGACAGATGAGAGTATAGATTACGTGCGCCCCATGCCCAGTGTGGGGTGCCCAGCGGGGGAACCTGTCCCCTGAGGAGCGAGCTGGAGATGGTCGGGTGACAAGGTGGAGACAATCCTGCGAGACAGCAGTGGCCAGTTAATGGCTGGGGTCTAATGGCTCTGTGCCCTGTGGGTCTATGGGTGACGATGGCGCAGGCCAGGGGTCTGTCATACTGGACTGGCTCAGGGGCATGGGAGGGCCCTGCCCTTTCTCCCAAGTCAGCTCTGACCCTTAACGGACAAGGAAGGCACCTGGGTAGGACCCCATGACACGGGTCTGAATCTTAGCTCTGGTATTTAAAGCTGTGTGGCCTCAGGGCAACACACTTAATCACTCTGTGCCTTAATTTTCCCCTCAAGTGGGGAATATGAGCTATCGTGAGGACTCCAGAACAGTGACTGGTGGTGACAGTTCATTATCACTTTCCAGGTGTCACCGGCTACCTTATGTTAGTGTCAGGCTGCTAGGAAGGGGAAGGAGGTGGGGCAGAGGGCTAAAGGGGTTGGCACTCCAAACCCCCAACAACCAAACCCCCGCTGCTTCACGACAACGACAACGGTGTCATGGAAGTTTACTGCTGCTTTGGCCTCTGTTGTGTCCTGCATGTGTGTGTGTGCTTGAGGACAAGTAGGAGCAGGGAGGGATGCCTGGTGCCATGATGGGGGGAAGGGTGCTAGGGGCCCTGACTTCCAGTCCTGCTTTCCCACTCCATGCCTCGCTGTCCTTCCTCTCATTCTGTTGAAATTTTGAGGACTCCGTGCCTCAGGGCCTTTGCATATGCTGTTCTCCCACACCCAGACTGTTCCTTTCCATCCCTTTTTCTATTTTCTCTTGGTGAAATCCTCATTCTTCAGCCCCAGTTCAGAAATCTGCTTCTCAGGAGAGCTGTCTCAGATCCTCAGCTGGGGAGGTTCAGTTACACAGAGGTTTCTCAGGGTATTGGGGTTGACTTTTTATAGCTCGTTTTGCAAGGCGATTTGCTGATTGCATGAGGGATTATTTAACTGTTTGTCTCCTTCACTAGGCTGTGTCTCCAAGATGGCAAGGACAGCGTCTCTCTGGCTCCTGTCTCCATCCCTAGCACCGACTGCAGTGCCCAGCATACTTTATATGCTCAATGAAAAGGCACCAAGGGGAGGCAGGAGGGGGAAGGCAGGAGGTGGGAAGGCAGGTGGAGAGAGAGGGGAACAAATCAGTGGGGAGGCCATGAGGGGAGAAGGAAAGGTTTGAGAACTAGGTTCGGATCCTGTTTCGGACGTTTCTTGGCTGTGTGACTTCAGGCTACTTACTTCAACTCTCTGAGTCTCCATTTCTACGACTGTCAAAGGGGATACTAATGGGACCTGGAACACAGGTTCCCACTGAGAAATAAATTAGATAATACAGTCATGTGCCGCATTAATGATGTTTCCGTCAATAATGGAGCACACATTTGTTTGTGACTTTTGTTTTGTTTTGTGGTACTAGAGATTGAACCCAGGGACATTCTACCACTGAGCTACATCCTCAGTCTCTTTAATTCTATTTTGAGACAGGGTCTCGCTAAGTTGCGAGACTGTTCTTGAACTTGTGATCCTCCTGCCTCAGCCTCCTGAGTAGCTGGGATTACAGGCGTGTGCCGTGGCACCCAGCTATTGATGGACCACATAAATGGCGTAGCTGGCTTGGGTAGGTAACTCTATGATATTCATCCAACAATGAACATGTGAAGAATTCAGGGCGGTGCGGCTCACACAGCAAACTGAATCTGAATCCAGAGGATGGGGAGGCCTGGAAGGAGCCCATTGCTATGGTCGCCCAGCTGGGACTGACCCCCGGAGTCTCAGTAGCACTTCTCCATCTCCCTTTGCATTCACAGGATGATCTGCCTGTCTCAGTGACCTGGCAGTGTCTGGGTCACCGGCATGTGGAGCAAGGGGGGAATCAGACCCTGGCTGCCAGGATGGGGGAGCCTGACACCTGCTCTCGCCCCCACCACCCACACAGAGTCTAACCCTGCCACCAGCCAGTGGAGCGGGAGGCAAAACTTGGGAGGCAGGAAGGCACGCTGGCCCAGGGTGTCCCACTTGCTCCCAATGGCCTGTCAGTCTCTGCTGAGAACTGGCCACTCACTGGGAGTGGGTATCCCTGGATTCCTTTTAAATGTTCTGCACAAGGTGGAAGGGTCAGGAGGGAGGTGGGGCCGAAGTCTGCTTCTCCTCTGTGCCCAGCTGGGGCAACTCAGGGCACAGCCTGCAGTTGGAGAGGGGAATAAGGCTAAGTACACATGCCTGCACAGGGAGAGGGGAATCAGGCTAAGTACAAATGCCCGCAGTGGGAGAGGGGAATCAGGCTAAGTACAAATGCCCGCAGTGGGAGAGGGGAATCAGGCTAAGTACAAATGCCCATAGTGGGAGAGGGGAATCAGGCTAAGTACAAATGTCCCTGGCTACCTCCAAGGACAGCTGCAATGGGAGTGCCCATGTCGGCTTGTCCTCAAGAGCCATGGGTGCAGCTTGGGAATGTGGAGTGAGGTACTGACTCCCCTGCCCCCTGCTGCCCCCCTGGGTGGTTCTTGTCTTGGGTGGCAGAGCCTCACTCACCTGTCCCCCTGCATGCCATGAGGATCCAGGGCTTTTGGTGTGCATGGCCGGGGTGTGACCTGTGAGGGGCAGTCACTACCACAGTCCCTTTTCTGGGCAGTGAGCCCAGGCTGACCCTCCAACCCATCTCAGAAGGCAAGAAAGCTGGGGTCTTACCGTGTCCCCTTTTGGTCCGGGATGGCCCTGGAAGGAGAAGGGAGGAGTGAGTGGCAGCTACACTGTTTGCCAGGTAGACGACCCCCCCACCCCCTCCCCCGACGGCTACCCATCCTCAACACGCTGCTGGCTTCTTTCCTGTCTCATCTGGTCACTCCGTCACTGGCTGGGCCACCCAGTCCACCAGCAAGGTCATTCCCACCTGGCCTTCTCTGGGCCTTACTAGCAACTGCCTGCTCTTCAGAGGCGGGCAGAGGTGGGGCTGGTCTCTGGCTGTGGGGTGTCTGGTCCTGGGGGTGAGTAGACATGACCACCAGGGGTCTCCAGGCAGCACGTGCTTGTTGGCCTGCAGGGCGAGTGGCCGGATTCCCACCTTAAGTTGGGGGGCCTTGGCTGGGGAGGGAGACTGCAATTCTGCGTGAGCTCCTTGCTGGTGCGGGGGCCGGGGCCAGGGCCTGATGGTGGCCGGCCTTTCAGGATTAGACTGTGGACCTGTCCACTCCTCCACCTCCGCTGCCTCTTGCCTTGCTCAGGCCCCTTCCAGGCACTGCAGAGTCCCCACATTCTGGGCGTGGCCAGCGTGGCCACAGGGCCTTGTGCTCTGGGGAAGTCACTGGGGTGGGGGTGCTCATTGGAATAGCCCCTCCTCCCCCTCCACCAGCCACACTTCCAGCCCATAATTTCCAAAATCACCTTCCAAAGAGTCAGGGTCTTGCAGGGGGAGTGAGACCCAGGGTTAGTGAGCTGGACCCTGGTGGGCGGGGAGGAACCCCCAGCCTGAGCGGGCCCACTTACCGGCTTGCCGTCCAGCCCAATGGGACCCTGAAAGCAGAAAAAACAGATGTAAAGACGGAGCACCCCAGGCCTCCTGCCAGGGGCCAGCCCGGCGCCGCGGGTGGGCGTGAAGCCTCTGCTCCTGTCGAGTCGCGGGCCCAGCCCCGCTGACCCCTTGCTGGTTCTGTGACCGTGAGTAAGCCCAGGCCTCCTGTCCCATCCTAAGAGGGGGACAAGAAGAACAGCACCTTCTCCAAAGGGAATGGGTGCTGCCTGCCAGTGGAACCAAGTGGGTGACTTTGTCACTGATACCAAGGACTTCTTACCCCAAGTAGAGAGTGGACACCAGGCGTGGCTCAGCAGAGGGCCCCAGGAAAAGGGCACTAGCTGCTCCCCTGGTCCTGCCTCTCAGAACCTGCCTCGGGCCCCCTGGGCAGCAGTCAAGGGCACCCACAGGGCCACCCTGGTGGGTCTCCTCTCAGGGTCTCCTGTCCAGGTCCAGGGTCCCGCTGGGGTTTCCAGCTTGCGACTTCCCCTCCTGCCCTACGGCCCCTTTATTTGTGTAGGTATCTACGTTCCTGTCCCTTTCCCCACTAGGAGCCAAGCCCTGAGCTACTCCCCCGGCCAGTGTCTGGGAAAGGCAGCCGAGGCGGGTCCTAACGGCCAGGGTCTGGAAGGGAAAGGGCAGCGTCGGGCGACCTCAGTGGAGGGGTTTAACCCAGCCGGAGCCCCCGGCCCCCGGCCCCCTCAGCCTCCTCACTCACCGGGAATCCAGGAAAGCCTCGCGTGCCTGGCTGGCCCTGGAAAGAACAAAGAACAGGAGCACATGAGGGTGGGCAGCAGGGGAGGACAGGCCAGCTCCCCCGGGCGCCCATCCCTCGGCGCCCGTGTGGGACACATTCACCACGTGGGTCCGCTGCAGGGAGGACAGGGCAGAGAACGAGGGAGATGGGTCTTCAGAGGAAATCCATGAAGGATAGGGACGGGGAGAGGAAGACAGGGCCGGCAGCCTAGGCCTGCTTCCCAGAGGGGGCCCCGGGAGCGCTCCTCACTGCTGTGGGATGGGCCCCCAAGATAGCAGGGCCTCCGTCGGTGGTCCCCTCAACTCCCAGATCAAACGCCTCCTCCGCCTGCTCTGCATTTACAGCCATGGCTCGTGGCCACTTATCGGGGATGGCTTGAGTATCAGCAGATGCCCTGACCTCTGGGCTGTGTGTCTCGGGCTACAACAGGTCAGCCTGCTCGCTCTCAGCTCACCCTGGCCTGCGGGCTTCTCCCAGCATCCCTGGGATTGCCCTCCTGGAAATCCCTGCCCGTTTCCCTGGGGGTGCAGAGTGGGCCCAAGGGACAGTCCTGCTCAGTGGTCAGAGCCCAGTGGTCTGTGGTCAAGATGCAGGACAGAAGCAGCACGAGGCTCTGAGGACGCTGGGCTGGAGGCCACCAGAAGGTTGACGATCACCAGAACTAAACATTGGGAATCCCCTCCCGTCCCTTCTCAAGAGCCACCAGGGCTCCTCCTCCTCGTTCCAGGTGGTCCTCGCTCTCTTCCAGATGGACCCTGTCAGTTTCCTCTCCTGCCCCAGGCAGCCCACTCACTTGCCTTTCCCAGAACACACATGTCCTGCTCTCCGCTTGGGGTTGCCCTTGGCTTAGATGGTCACAGTCCTTCCCAGGAATGGGCTTTGGAGTGTGGGAGATGGAGTTCTAACCCTGCCCCAACAACCACCGCTGTGTGACTCTGAGCAAGTTGTCCGACCTCCCTGAGCCTTAGTTGCCTGTCTGTAGAACGGAGATGACAGTAGGACCTCAGAGCCACTGAAAGACATTCCAGGATGTTTGGAAATCAAAATGGTAGCTGTGACCGACCAATGTTGGTTGAATTGACCTGAACAGAGAAGGTGCCAGAATAAAGCAAGGTTGCCTTTGAGCACAGCGTGCCTTGGTTTCAGGGAGGTCAGTCCTAGTCAAGTGGTTCCAGAATCAACCCAGAGGAAGACCTCTCTGGATTCCTCTGCTGGGACCCTGAACTGTCCCCCGGCTGCCTGGATCCTCCAGAGTGTCCAGAGACCTCTGCTCCGGGAACACCGAGGCCACCTGGCTGCGTAGGATGGGGACCCTGCCACGTCAGGGTGGGCGTGAGGGTCCAGCAGGGAGCCAGCTGGGGCTCAGGGTGGACTTGTGGCAGGCACCCAGAGGACAAGGGGGAGGAGATGCCACTCGTGTGTCCGAAGGGCCCTCGGCTTCTCTCCTCTCAAGGATAAATGATGCTAAGAATAGCCCTAAGGAGAAACCCCGGAAACCGAGCAATGCCATCCCCGAAGCCTCGCAGTGTAAACTATTCCCCACGTAGGAGAGGCCCCAGGAAAGGTCAGGAGGAGGCGCTTCCAAGAAACCTCTTCAAGGCTCCTTCTGGCTAATGTTTACGTGGTCGGGATAATCACACGGTTTACTAATGACAGAGCTGGCCCTGGTAGCAGGACAGAGCTCTCCAGCCCAGGGCCAGGTCCAGGGCTGACCAGGCCTTTTCCAGGGATTTGGGTAGGAATGTGTCTTCGACCAAATGGAAACTGGGACTCCACTTCCCGGAGATGTTGGGCCTGGGAAAGGCACTTAGGGAGACTTGGAACTGAATTTTAATTTATATCTTCTCAATTATATGCTAAACTGAAACATTTATTTCAATTTTTTTTTTTGGGGGGGGTACCAGGGACTGAACCCGGTGCTTTGCATATGTTGAGCAATTTCTCTACATTGAGCCACACCCTGAGATCCCCCGCTCTTTTTTTTTCTTTAATTTTTGAGACAGGGTCTCACTAAGTTGCCCAGACTGGACTTGAACTTGGCATCCTCCTGCCTCAGCCTCCCAAGTGGGTGCCACCATGCCAGCCATCTCATTGGCCAGCCCTTTTCAGGTCAGTGAGCTACCTGTTTGTACTCATCACATACATACATTTTTAGGTAGGATCTCGCTATGTTGCCCAGGCTGGCCTTGAACTCCTGGGTTTAAGCCGTCCTCCTGCCTCAGCCTCTTGAGTAGCTGGGATGACTGGTACAAACCACAGCAACCAGGGTTTAATAGTATTTTCTACTGGTGGTTTACCTTTTATCTCTTTTCAAAGCTCTTTGTCAAGAATATTAACTTTTTTTTTTTTGTACTGGGGATTGAACCCAGGGGTGCTTAACCACTGAGCCGCATCCCCAGCACTTCTTTAGCTTTTACTTTGAGACAGAGTCTCACCAAGTTGCTTAGGGCCTTGATAAGTTACTGAGGCTGGCCTTGAATTTGAGATTCTCCTGCCTCAGCCTCCCCAGCCACTGGGATCACAGCTGTATGCCACCATACCCAGTAAGAATATTAACTCTTTAGTCGTCAGATGTGTTGAAAATACTTTCTAACTTGCTTTTGTATTGGACTTTGCTTATGGCATATTTTCCTCCATGTCCCAAATCATTAATGTTTACTTGTGGTTTCAGGGTTTTAAATTTTTTTTTTATACTTGTAGATGGACGGAATGCCTGTATTTTATTTACTGTATATGTGGTGCTGAGGGTCGAACCCAGTGCCTCAAACATGCTAGGCAAGTGCTCTACCGCTGAGCCCCAGCCCCAGCCTGACTCTGGGTTTAATGCCATGTTTTGAAAGGGTCTTCCCCACTTCAGATCTATAAAACATTCACTCATGCTTTGTCCTCTCATTCTGTGGCTTATGTTTACACCTGAATATTTTACTCATTGGGAATTTGTCCTGATATAATGAGTGGGACAGAGATTCAGCTAAGCAAAACTTTTTCAGTTCACTTTTTCCCGAGCGGACTGCCAGCGGCCCCAGACTGTTTCCTGACCACCTTTCTTCTCTCCCTGCTCTGAAACAAAGCCTCTCACGTACCAAATCCCTGCCTGTGTCCTCCTTCTGGTCTCGCCCTTCTATCCTCTCCATTTGTTCACTGGGATCGCTCTGCTTTTATGGTATATGTTGATATCTCCTCCTGACCCCCTCTCCCCACTTCCCAGAGGGTTCCTGACATTCTTACAAGCTAATTTTTTCTGAATGAATCTCAATATTTTACTGGACGCCCCACCCCATAAAAAGTTCACGGGGACAAGGAGTGCATTAAATGGTAGATGATAGATTTGCTGGCAGAGGAGTCTGTGCATTAGCGTCATCTCCTTCCACACAAGGAGGAGGGAAAGCGGCTTTCCCCAGGTCTCTGCACTCTCCCCCCTGATTCAAGGCTGGGGCAGAAAGGGAGTTCAGGGGGGTTTGCCTGCTGAAGGCGGACCCTCTGCTAATGCTCCTGGTCTTTCTCCCACCTGCAACTTGTGTGGGGCGAAGCAACCCAGATGGAAAGTTCTGTCTGGCAAGAGTCTACTGGGGAGTCCCCTTCCTCTCCTATTTGATGCCCCAAAGAGGGTCAGTCCTGTATCTGCCTGGGGCTTGCCTCCAAGTCGGAGCCAATGACCACCTCGTGGAGCCTGGGAACCACTGGATCCCCGATGGGGCTGGTGGGCGGGAGAGGAGCACCTGCATGCCTGGCCTTTGCCGAGGCCTGTGGAGAGAATCTCCCACGGTGGCCAATTTGAGCTATCAATGGGAGGTCGCCAAACCCCACTGGCAGGAGGTACACAAATGGAGGAGGGGCTCTGGCACAGCACCCAGCACCCCGAGCCTCCCGCAGCCAGTGCCCAGTTCCCCCCCCCAGCATCCTGAGGACACCCCAGACTCATCTGCTCCAGGGAACCTCACCCCCCCCGCCCCGCCAGCCCTGCTCCTGGGAAGGAAGCACATGGCCGGATGCCTCCTCTCAGGTCAGCAGCGTGAGCCCCGGGTGCCTGCTTCTCCTCAAGTCTCCTTGATCATCACAACACTCATCAAGTCCACCTCTGAAATGTCCCTTTGGTCCACCCCTCCCAGGGCCACTGGCTCGGCTCCAGGCCAGGCGTTGGTGACTGTGGCGCCTTCCAGTCCCCAGACGCAGCCTCTGAACAGCTTCCTCCGGATCAGGGAGGAGCAGGGAGGGCCTGGATCTGCACATCGGATCGTGTCCCTAGTCGGCGTCCCCCAAGCCGCGGGCTCCCCACCACCCTTGGTACAAAGATCTAGCTCCTGAACGTTGTGTCGGGCTCCTTGTGAGGAGGCCCTGCTGGCCTCGCCCCTGGGGTGTCCCCCGAAGGCCTTCTCTCTCCTCAGGCTCCGGGTGCTTCTCCAGGTCGAGGCTCGGCACCCTCCCCCGCCTCCCCACCTGGGCAGCCTGTGAAGTCCTGGAGTCAGGTGAGTTCCCTGTCCTTCCAGAAGCCTTCCTTGTCCCCCCAGGCCAGGCCCAGTGCCCCCTCCATGTGCCCCCTGTTCCCTGACCGAGGGCCTGGAGGGGCACGTCCCCTGGCACCTCGATCCTAACAGAGCAGCTCAGCTCGGGGACGCGGGGCAGCTCCCTGTGGACAAGAGAAGTTCAGGTTTCCCCTCTGCGGGGTTCGGGAGCCCTGTAAGATGGGGGTGTCCCCTAACCTGGCGGATGACCTGCCCGGCAGCTCAGGGTCCGGCCCCATTGTCACGGGCTCTCGGAGCCCACATGCCCAGGCGCTGCCCCGGCCACTTGCCTGACTGGAACGAGAATGACCCGTCCATGAAGGGCTCGGCTGGCCCCCCTTTGCTTAGACCGTTTATCAAGCTCCAGGAGAGCAGGCAGGTGGCCCCGAGGGCGGTGAGGCTGCTTCTGATGAGCAGCATTCATTCTGGGCCCTTCCTGGCCGAGCGGAGAGCCACATGTTCCCATCAGTCCCGGCTGCCGCCTCGGACTTGCCCCTTGACCTCTGTCCTAATGACAAGCAGACCCTTTGCCTCCCCTTCCCCACTCTCCCCAGCCCAGGGCAGAGTAGGAGCTAGGAGGGCGGCCCCTGGACTAGGGTGGCCAAGCCATCCTGGTGACGGTCACCCACATGGGCCAGAGTTGAAGGACCCTGGGCTTGGCCAGGACTCCTGGGGCCAGAAAACCTTTCCCAGCGCCAACTTGGGTGCCCATAGAAACAACGGTTTCTCCTGAAGGTGAAGGTCCTGTATGTACATTAGCGCCTCAAGACAGAAGGGGCACTTGGGGGAAGTGCAGCTTAGAGTGAGGCCGGCCTGGCCAGACCCTGGCTCCAGCCCTCGCAGGCGGGCACGCCTGGGTGAGTGTGAGCTGCTTCCTTCTGGAAACTGGGCTGGTGGGGCTGCTGTGCCAGAGGCCTGAAGGAGATTCAGTGTGTGACTGGTGCCCAGGAGATGGACGTCACCACTGTCATCCTAGCAGAAGGTGCTCCTCACCACGGATTCAAGCCCAGCGTGGTGGTTTATTCCCCAGGGGCCTCCTGCATGCTGGGCCCAGCTACAGACAGCACAGGGCACGAAACGTGCTGCAGAAGGGCAGCCTCAGCAGAGACTTTAAGGGAGCCTGTCAGGTTTGCTGAACGGGCATCAGAGGACCTACCTAAGCCATGCAGCAGAACCTATCTGGTCACCACGGGAAGTAGGCAGGGTGGGCCTGTTCTGTGTTGTTCCCCATCCCACCGTCAGGCCCACCCCAGGCTCCATCTCCATGCCAGAACCAGGGGACCGTCTTTCTCTGTGACCCTCCTATCACACAGCTGGGCTCCGGGCATCTGCACTGTGGCTCTCCCAGGACATAAGGAGGCACATCAGAGCAGCAGCCACGTGAGCCAGGAGTGACGGTGACACGGCCGTCTGACCAGGCCATTACAATAGCAGGTTTAATGCACCCACTTAGGAGTCACACTGCCATGGCTGGCTGATCACTCCCAGTGTGGCCACTGTCTAGCCGTGTGACTTTATGTAAGCCACTCAACCTCTCTGTGCCCTGGTTTTCTCATGTGTAAAGTGGAGGTCAAAACAGTTCTTACCTCTTGAGGTTCTCCTGGGAGGATTAAGTGAGTTAATAGGTGTGGAAGTCTCAGGATATTAACTGCCACAGACTAGTGTCAGTCCTCACCATTATTGTGCAGGCGGAGTCCAGAAGAAAGCTTGTTGATAAGGACAAGTCTCCTCATTCAGGTCTATTCAAATGCTGCTCTGGCCCAGCTCATCCTTCTGCTCCTGCTCTTCCCCTCAGCAGCTCTGACTGGCTCTGCCTCTCAGCCCCCAGACTTAGCATGTCTCATCCTGGGTCTTCAAGCTCCTAGCGGCCTCCTACCTTGGAGGCAACCTGGCGACTTGTTTCCTGACCCTTCTCCCCCACCCGAGGTGGGAGGCTCCTGCTCTGCTCTTTGTTGAAGGCAGGACCATGGGCGGGCTGGGCTTCACCCTCTTTGGGTTGTTCCTGACCCCCTCTCTGTGCGCGGGAGGTCAGGAAGACAGCGCGTGTGACCCGAGTCTGCTGTTGCCTGAAAGCCTGGGAACCAAGCCCCTTCCCTTCCCTGGGCCTCACTGTCCCCTTTTGAGAGGACTGTTCTAAACACATCTGGGGACCCGTGACCCCACGACATCCGTGAGAAGTTGGTGTTTTTCTCGCAGCCCCGTGGGTGGGTGCTCTTGGAACGCTATCTGCCAGCTCCGTCGCCCACGTGCCTGTCACAGTCCCCAAGGAAGCACGTCCCAGGGAAGCCACGCTGGTTTTCCCAAGCTCTGCAGAGTCACGGCTAAGGGACATGCAGGAGCCAGCGCTGCTGTGGAAAGGCGCCTTGGAGGGCGAGTGGTGGGTGAGGGCCCACCAAGACCAGGAGCTCCAGCTGGTCCACAACCTTGAACTTGGCTTTTGGAAACACAGCAGTCTCGTTCCCTGGAGGCTGGGGCTGCACCCAGGGAGCCGCACTTTCCCTTCTGCTTGTAAACAGAGGGGCCGCCTCACAGCTGCCGGGGGCCTGTGGCTAAAGGCCCAGCCTCCCAGCCCTCTCCGAGGCTGTCGTTGAGGTACATTTAGTGAGGTCACTTTCTTTAACATCAACAGCAGTTCTGTGGCCGGCAGGACTGACCGCATCACATGTGGTTGATGCGCCCAGGGACACGGCCAAGCCTCGCCTTCCCCTGGCCCCCCTCCAAGCCCTTTCCACTAACCCTCCCCACCCTCCATGCCCCCCAAAGAGTGACAACTTACAGGGGGGCCGCGGGGACCGATGATGGACATCCCGGAGTCTCCAGGGGCACCCTGTGGGGAAGGAGGAAGGGAGAGGGAGCGTGGGGTGGGGGCAGAGGAGAGGGCAGAGGAGACTAAAGGGGGTGCTGGCAGGTGGGGCGGGGGGGGGACCCCACGGGCCAGAAGGAGGCCAGGGTGTAGAGGACAAGGGAATGGGTGAGGGAGGCCAGAGTGTCGAGAACAGGGAATTGGGGAGCACAAAGCGGGTGAGCGGAATGTCCCGGATGAGTTGAGAAGAGCAGCAGGAAGCAGCAGAAAAGCCATGTGGGCAAGAACGTGAGGTGTGGGGGACAGAGGGAGGGGACAGACAGTGACAGGGAAGGGGCAGGCTCAGCCAAGGCTGTCCAGGCCCCCAGGCTTCACCAGGTTCCAGAGCCCCCAGGTCTTCCTCCCTGTCCGTCCCCAAACACCTGTCTGGCTGCAGACCTTGCAACTGGTGGACGGAGACCGCCCCTGAGCGTGGGTTTGTGGGACGGGGGTTGGGGACACAGACACACAGCTTGGGCCCACAGCCTGGGACTGACAGGTGGAGGTGGCCTGGAGTTTCTAGGTCTGGTTGGAGGCCACCCTGGGGCGTGAAGGCTGGGGCACAACCTTTAGCCCTGCGGGACGGAGGGTGCTGGGTTAGGAGCGCCAAGCGCTGACACGGGTGGCTGAGCCTGAGGGGCGATGCTGAGGGCACGGGCAGCTCTTCAGGGAAGGGGCAGAAATGCTTTTTGTCCAATGTCACGCCTCCCAAACAGTGAGGGTGACTTCAGATTCGCCGGTGTTTTTGCCATGACAATGACACTGTGAATTTTTTAGGACATAGTGGTGCACAGTGGTAAAAGCCAGGGTGCTTGGGTTTGAAGGCCCCCTCTGCTCCTGACCCCAGCTGGGTGACCTGGGGTGAGCTGGTTTGCAGCAGGAGTGACAGCACCGTCCCACTGGGTGCAGGTGAAAACGTCACAGCCTGATGCTGCAGAGTACTCAGCACATCCGGGCCTGGGCCTTTCTCCTGGGGGTTCCACTCCCGGCCGGGGTGCAACCCATAGTCTCCGAGCCTTTGGAGGACTGCACGGCCTGGGGGTGGGCATGCTGGGTTCCTCTCCAGCTCTGACACCTTCCAGCTGGGTGATTTGGGTGTGTGACTTTGCCTCCCTGTCCCCAGGAACACAGGAATATGAAACTTCCCTGGAAGGGTTACGTCAGTGACAAACATACTTAAAACAGGGCCTGACAGGACTCATGCTGCATACGCCGATGCTGCTGTTATTATTATTGCCATTGTTGTTATTTTGGGAGACTCTGCTGGGGAAATACTTCCTGTGCCATCCTGGGAGTGCTGAGCTAGGCGCCTGGAGGTTTGGCTTCTAGATCCTGCTCCTCACTACTGCTGTGGGACCTTGGGCAGTCCCCGCCCTTCTCTGGGCTTCAGGGTCCTCCTGTCACGTGAGCTGCTTCGATAGCTTGTGTTCTGAAGTCTCTCAAGAGCTCACCAGGGCCGAGCTGCTGGGCTCTGATTTCCCAGGGGCTCCTCTCTAGGTTCCGGGGCCCCCTGGGCATTTCCAGCCACTCAACAGCAATGAGCTGGCCTCCTTGCCTAGGGGAAGGGTGACAGCCTGGCAGGGACCCAGAGCTATGAGGCCCCATGAAGTCACGAAGGCAGGGCTGGGGAGACCCACTCCTCCAGGAGGGCTGGGGGGCGGCCCAGGAATCCCAAGGCTCAGGCTTGAGGGTGTGGAAGCTGTCGGGAAGCTGGCAGTTGGGACAGGCCTGTCGCACGCTCTGCCCGCACGGGCGTGGCAGGGGAGGCTGGGATGGGGGTGCTGCGGGGGACTCCTTCCCCACCACCAAGAGTCTTGCTGAAACCAGAAGGGTAGGTGGGGCGGACGGGGAAAGTGTGGACTCACCTTCTCGCCCGGTTGGCCCTTCACTCCCTGGGACAGCCACAGGTGACACAGGATGCAGGGAAGAGGGGGAGGGAGAGAAAAAGCAAGAGGGTGAGAGACAGGCACCGACCAAGAATGCATGTCCACAGCACAGCAAGCAAATGGAGGAAATCACCGTGAAATAGAAAACAGCAAAACACAGACGCTGACACGCGACAGGTCCCCCGGCCAAGAAGCAACGCATGTGGAAGCTCGGCCTCACCCTGCTCCAGGCCTGGCCGGCTGCTCCAACCACCCGGGAACAGGGGCTGGGGCTGCAGGAGGCCCTCTCCAGGGATGTGCATGTGTGTGTGTGTGTGCGCGCACCCATGAGAGAGAGAGAGAGAGAGAGAGAGAGAGAGAGAGAACTCAAGACCCATGTAGGTCAGTAGGTGTGTCCAAGAAGCCATGACCCAGCTGGCTAAGTCCATGGGAGGGGGAGATGAGGCTGTGGTGGACTCTAGGAGCTTTGAAGGCCCCGCTGGGGACCAAGTACAAAGCTCTGGCAGGCTAGACAAGCCCAGAGCCGTTAGGGTTGCCCAGGCCAGGTGTGGGGGGAGGCAGAGGGACATGGGTGGATGCACATATCTGCACACCTGGAGGGCAGGTCAGCATGCAGAGAAAACTGGGTGGTGGGCCAAGGGTCTCCTGGAACATGGTGCCCAGTGGATGGCTAGTCCCATCCGCCCTCCTCCCAGTGAGCCAATGGTGCCCCCTCTGGTGACACATGGTAATGACCCAGGAATTTCACAAGCTGTCCTTATCAGGAGGCTCCTGCCAGGACCCCTAGCCGGCAGCCAAATGGGCCCATTGCCACATTTAAAGTAGCACAGGCAGTGTGAAGCCCCAAAGTGTCTTGAAAGTAGCCTTGGCCAGAAGGAAGTGGGAGACCTCCTGTGGCTCCCCACCTCTCCCCACTGCTGTGGGTCAAGATAAACTCAGAGGGGCACTTCCTGGGGGGAGGGTGGGCAGATGGCAACAGGGCCCAAGGAGGAGGGCAGGAAGGGTGGGGGCAGGAGGCAGGGGGTGCCACTTTGTGTTTTGCAGCCTCCCCTCCAGGCCAGCCCCTGCCCATGGGGAGAGCCCCTACCCAGCAAGCCCAGGAGAGGATGCAGGACTGTTCCCTGCTCTGTTCAGGGCCCAGGGGCTGCTTGGGTGTTCTGGTGTGGACTAAGTGGGAGAGCTTCGAGGGGGCCCAGGGCTACCAACGCCCATTCCTTGACAGACAGGCTTGGGGGGGGGGGGCCCTGGGGAACTCAAAGCTTTGTGGCACAGAACACTTGTCTCTGGAATGTCTCAGGCCTTGGGGGCTTTGGCCCCAGGATCAGACCCTCCGGAGAGCTGTGGTATGGAGAGCTGTGATACTGTGGGTGCATTGCCAGGGTCAGGAGCACAAGTTTGGAGTCTGGCTGTCCGGGTTCAAGTCCCTGCTCGGCCACTTCCTGACTGTGTGACCTTGAGAAAGACATCGTACTTCTAGGCCTCAGTTTTCTCATCTGAAAAACGGGGATGGAAATGATGGCTACCTCCTGCAGTTCTCGTGAGGACTGAGTGAGCTCATAATGCGTGTGAAGCCCTGGCACAGGGCCCAGCATGGAGTCAGCGCTGGCAGGGGCTAGCTGGGCCGTCTCCCATGCTCACACCAGGCATGCAAATCCACACAAGGATGCCACAGCCATGCCCCAGGCCATCCCAGCCCAGGAGGTGAGGTTCAGAGGCCAAGCCAAGAACGGCATGGCGGGGAGGGGGATGGTGGGGGAGGGGAGGTGCCTGGGGAGCCAGGCTGGAGGTGGAGGCCAGGGCTGGGGGAAGTCAGGGATCAGGGGGGCGCCGCCTTGGCCATGTCCTGGACCAGGCCGTGTGACGGTGAGGCTGGTACGTGGCCACTGCTTCCTCGGGCTGCAGCCTTTCTGGACCCCTGGAGACCAGCATGGAGAGACTGCCAGGAAAAACCCGGGTGCCGAGACCTCGGGGCCTGGTGCCAGCCTTTCCATTTCTGGACAACACTCTCCCTTTTATCCATTCTCATCTCCTTTTCTGTCTTCATTTCTCAGCGGGAGACATTAAGTATTTTCACGCCCTAGCGAGGACCTGGAGGCACCGCCTGGCAGCAGGCCCTGGCTTCCCTGTCTTTGAGTCTCCATCTCCACAAGACCCCTCTGGACACTGTGGGCCTACTGGGGGGAGGTGGCAGGAACAGCTGTAAACCTGACGGGGAGCTGCCAGCCTCGAGGCCTCCCAATGCAGAGGCTGGGCCTCACCCTATCACCCAGGAGGTGATCCGCAAAAAGCTTTGTTGGTGCAAATTTTTTTGGATTTTTTTCTCTTGCTGTGTCAGCTTTTTGTGGGGCCCAGGTTATCCAAAGGGGACATATTCCAAGACCCCCAGTGGACACTGGGAACTTTAGATTGTAACGGGCCCTGTATATACAGTTTTTTTTTTAAAAATACATGCATACATATACATACATACCTATGATAAAGTTTAACTTATGAATTAGGCACAGTAAAATATTAACAATAAATATAATAAAATAGAAAAATTACAACAAAAAATATATTTTTTAAAGTTATGTAAATGTGGTCTCTCAAAATATATTCTTCTTCTTATTATTTTAATACTGAGAATTGAACCCAGAGGTGCTTTACCACTGAGCTACATTCTCCAGTCCTTTTTATTTTTTAATATTTTTATTTTTTTGTGGGTACTGGGGATTGAACTCAGGGGCATTACCACTGAGCCACATCTCCAGCCCTATTTTGTATTTTATTTAGAGACAGGGTCTCACTGTGCTGCTCAGTACCTCACTTTTGCTGAGGCTGGCTTTAAATTTGTGATCCCCCTGCCTTAGCCTCACGAGCTGCTGGGATTACAGGCGTGCGTCACTACGCCCAGCCCTTTTTATTTCTTTTATTTTGAGACAAGGTCTCACTGAGTCACCCAGGCCAGTCTCAAACTTGCAATTCTCCTGCCTCAGCCTGCCAAATTATTGGGATTACAGGCCTATGCCATCATGCCTGGCTTCAAAATACCTTATTATGCAGAGCAATATTTCTGGACCACGGTTGACCACAGAGACTGTGGATGAGGGTGAACTTCTGCAAAACCCTATTTTGAGGTCTGAAGACTGGAATACAATTTCTTCCCTTCTCTTTCCCTGTCCCTCCCTGAAGGTTCCCCTTTCTCTGGGCTTGGGGTGGGCAGCATCTTGCCATGGTTGGAGGACAGGCCAGCATGGAGAAGCAAGCAATGGCCCCCCCGAGCAGGTTCAAATGGGCCAACTCACCACACGTCCAGGCATCCCAATGGCACCTTTGTCCCCCTAATGAAGGAGGCATAAATAATCAGTTGGGACTGGGACCCACCAGGGTGACCCACAGGCTAGCTGTGCACCTGGTTTGGGGTACAGCCTGCCTGGATGGCACGGGCAGCTCCCATACGTGACATAGATGGTGAACCACTTTCCTAGGTCTGTGAGCCAGAGTGAGGAGCAGCGCCATGCTCCGCCACTCCTCCCAGTCCCTCTGCCCATGGATGGAGTCCTCCCCCTGCCTCCCCACGGCCACCTCCAGCACAGGCAGGAGAGACGTGAGCCCTGTGGATTCAGCCGCATCACGAGCTTCAGATGCGCAGAGGGAGCTGCTTTGCTTCGGAGCCAGGGGTTACATCTTCTTGCTCTGGAAATCTGCTTATTAAGTTTTGTTTCTCTCTCTTTGGGTAGAAAATATTTTTTTGCCATCATGCGCATGAAGACATCATAAAGTCGGGGTGGGGCCTGGAAGGATGGGGAGTAATGAGGTGTAGAAAGTAGGATCACGTTTATCTGGCCGGTGGGCAGGAGAGAACTGTGTTCCGGAATGTGCAGGTGTGTTCTAGGGTGACGGTGCATCTGCTGACCCCACGGAGGCAAAATGTCCCCAGGGACCATTGGCATCCCAAGGCATACGTGACACACACCAGAGAATAGCAGTCAGCGGTGGAATTAGGCTCCTGATGACAGGATGTCTTCAAGACCAGCGGTGTTCTACATTTGCTCAAGAATGCCGAGGTAGCAGTGCAAGTCATGAGCACCGACTGTTTCCTTAACCTCCCTTGGCATCAGTGGGTTGAATGGAGATTACAAGAGTCTGTTCCTGGTGGGTTGCTGGGAGGATCCCAGAGGCGACATCTCTGAGAAGCTTCCGCCTGACGCCTGGCACTTGGTCAGTGCTGGACAAATCGCATCTGCTAGTGTTCAGCCCAGCACGGCCGTGGGCAAGGGGGTTGGGCTTCACACCTTTTTCTTTCCACAGTGGCGCCAGCATCAGCAAATCTTCACGTGGGTCACTCCCAGGTCCCTTTATGTGGCAGCACAAACAGGGCTTGACCCATGGATGTGAGATCTGCTCGTCCTGCTGAGATGGCCAGGCCAGAGCTGGCAGTTGGCTGTGACATCCCCATGGTCCACTTGCTTTGGGGCTTTGGATGATCTTTCAGGATGTGTGTTTTGGATTCTTTTTTTAAAACTAATGTTCTTTGCAGTCCTGGCTATAAAACGCTCAGGTTGGGGACCGGCATGGAAGGGCCAGAGCCGGAGAGCGGTGCAGCAGGCCCTGCTCTGGGTGGATCGCCCCTAAATGCTTTTTAAAGGTGGATGTTTTAAGAAAAAAAAAAAGCCTGCCCACGCTCCCCTCGGTCATCTGATTTTTCCCCTCCTTGGATTTCACAGGACCGATTCACCGTCCTCTGCAGCTCCGTGGCTCTTCCTTACAGGGAGAATTTCTGTTTTCAAGGCTAAACATTCTTCCACATGCATTTCATTAAGAAAGCCAGTGCTGGGCATGGATTCTAGAAGCTGTTGGATTAGTCAAATGGCCGAAGTCTAATTTATGTCTAAAGGGGGAGTAGGAGGGACACACAGAACAGTGTGGAACCCAGTGGATGTGGCAGAGGGACAGGGCAGACAGGAGCTGTCCCAGGTCCCCCTCCGCGCCCCACCTCAGCTCTCTGGCCGGCTACAACATCTTGCCTGAGCCCCGCCCCAGCCAAGGGCCCCGCAGTGTCTGTTCCCAGGACTCCTCTCCCCCATCCAGGCCTGACTCCATAGCCATGACTGGACGACTTTTAAGGTGGGTCTCAAATGTTGAGCACGGACCACAGGGAACAGCGGTATGGAATGGGATGTGATAATGTGCGCCTCAACCAGTCCACCACTGAAGTGTGGGTGGGTGGACAATGTATTTGACCTCTCCAAGTCTCAATTTCCTCACCCCTAAAATGGGCACAATCATACCCATTGTGCTGAGCTGTTGAACAAGTCAAGTCTGAAGAATGATTAGCATAGGGGGCACCTATTAAAGTTTCAGTAGGAAGTGGCTATTAGTATTATTTCTGCTTTTGTCTCAAAGTTCCCATGATTCCTTGGCATAGCCTCTCTAGAATTCAGAAATAAAAACAGGGGGAAAACCAAGTTTTTGAGTTTGCTCTTTTACCAGAGGCATGGGTGAAGGAGGGAACAGTAGTTGGTGTCAACTAGTGAGCAGGGGGTCCTAGTGCACCAGGAGCTCACCAGCCCTCTCAGCCCTCATTACAGGACCCTCCATAGACATGAATTCCAGCATCAGGAGGGTCTGCTGCCGTGATCCACCTGCCTGATGCCCCAGGAGGGACACCCAAGCCCCAGCAGCAGCTGCAGGCTCCAGATTTTATCCAGGCTCCAAGGTGGCGGGGCTGGGAGTGGCAGATAGGAGAGTCCAGAGGGGCCTCTCACTCAGAGACACCGGAGGGGAGCCAGCTGCCCAGCGCGGCCAGCCTCAGACGGAGAGAGGGCTGGCCCAGGCTCAGCTCAGTGGTGGAGCACGAGGTCCTGGGTCCAGCCCCGCAAAGTCAACACAGAGGTATAATAAAGGATGCGTTACTTACTGGGAGCCCGGGTCTTCCGGTGGGGCCCTGAAATAAAGGAGTGGAGAGTGAGGTTGGTGTGGGTCAGGGAGTGGGAACAGCGACCAGGTAGCGCTGCCGTGGCCAGTGACACCACCCGGCAGTCGCCTGCCGAGCTGTTCTCTTATGAACAGGGAGGCCTTGGTGGGCAGGCTTCCTTTCAGCTCTTACATTCAGAAAACCAGGTGGCCAGGGGCTCCGGCGTGCCAGGCCCAGGGGTGGGAACAGGGAACAGGGAGACAAGAAATAAAAACAGTGGGAAAGTCGTCACGACTGAGGACCATTAGGATTGTGGGTCCCACAAGTGCGTCCGCTCTCTGAGCCCCTCTGCCTCGCTCGGGGCAACCTCCGCTGCACCACGCATGGGTGCTGGCCTTGGTCCAGGAGGAGGTGGGGGTGGGCACTGGGGATTGGTCTTCCCTGCCCACCAAGCAGGGGAGCACCTATCACCCACTGGGAAGCCATGGGCTGGAGGACTGTCACCTCTCAGCCCAGGGCTCGTGGTCATGGAGGTGCAGGGGGAGCACCCCCAGAGGATCCTGGGAAGCAGTGGTTCTTCCTGTGACGACTCTGACCAGAGTCAATCATCCATGCCACGGCAGGTCAGTGTCAGGTGGGAGGTGGGGGGCTGGCCCTTGGCACATGGGGGCCTCGGAGGCTCCGGCCACCTTTGTTCACGGACCACAGCTCTGTTTCTGGAACACGTTATTCACAACCCTAGCAGTTCTGCCTGGCACAACTGTGGGCACAGGAGAAGACTCCACAAAATGGATCAGAAATGCTATGGAAAAGGGAACAGTCATGAACCTCACCATCCGTCACAGTGGTTCCCTTCACAGCCACGTGCAGAGGGAGCAATTTAAGAACCAGTCGAAACCAAGGAAGCCTGTTCACCTTGGGGTGCCAACTCCCCGATGCATCCAAGAGGGTGGCTGAGAAGCTGTCCTGCTGGCTGCCTCCTGGGGCACCCGGGAGCACCTTGCCAGGACTGGGGAGACTCCTGGGGCTCATGGGCATCTGGCCCCCGACCCTGGTATGGCGGGGCTCTGGGGTGCAGGACAGGTGGAGGCATCTCCGTAAGACAGATGGGTAAGGAGCAGGTGCTCAGCCTACCTGAGCTCAAATCTTGGCTCTGCCACTCACTGGTGGAGTGACCTTAAGCAAACAAGGGACCTTAAACAGTCTGGTTTCATTGTGTTTCTGTTTCCTTGAAAATGGAAGAGCACTCGTTACTTATCTTTTGGGATTAAATGAGATGTTGTGTGTGGAGCGCTGAGCTTGGGGCTGGCAGTGAGCAAGCACAGAGGACACGGGGCTGTTACCACTGGGGTAGGAGGGAAGGGGACAGGTGGGGGAGGGGCATGGTGCTGGCCTGGGTTCCTCTGGGTACAGTGTCTCTCCTTCCAGATACCCTGCTCTTCCCAGAGACCTAAGGCAGAACGGGGGCGGGTCCGGTGTCTCTGAGTAACTGCAGAGGTAAACGCAGGCAGCAGCAGGAGTTCTGTCCCCTGTCCCTTAGCGATGGTGCAGTGACTCTCAATGACGGGGAGATGTTGGGTAAGGGGGCAGGACTCACCCCATCCCTCTGCTCTGCGAGGCTTTGCCCCCAGTGCTCCTGGCCTGGGGGAGCCGTTCCTGTTTCTTACAGGAAGGGGCCTGAGGAGGCTTGAGCTCCTGGTCATTTGTGAATGAACGAACCTGGTGGCCCAGCCTCCAGTTGTCCAGACCCCAGGAAAGACAGCACGGGCCCCTCCTCACACCACATCAAGGAGCCCAGGCCCTTCCCTTCTAACCAGCCCCTCCCCTAACACCACCCAGTGGGACAGGAGGTGGGGCGGTGACATCCTGCCCCAGGGAACGGACCGGCCTGTGGGGGTCCCAACCTCACGCAGACGGTCTAATGAGGAACAGATGGATGCTTCCGTCACAGCCCCTTGTATGTACAACCGGGTCATCCAGGTGGCGGGACCCTCATGAGAACACACAGGGGGTCCCATCTCAGGCCCAGGTCCAGGAAAAGCTGTGCTTCCCAAACCACAGGCACATCCCTACTTCACTGTCCCCCAAGTCTCCCCCAAACCGCCCTCCTCTTTGCTCTGACCACCAGGGAGCTCAAAACCAAGTCTTCCTGCCTCTGCTCTCCGTTTGCTTGACTAAATTATAAACCTCCTCCTCAGAATGAGGGAGGATAGAAACAAATGAAATAATAAATTAATAAAAATTCACAGAATAACAATCTCCTCCTTAAAAATTAAAGACCTTTGGGGGAATCATCTAAGGAAGTTCTGAGTCTAGGACCAAATGAATTAACATTCTCTAAATGGAAGAAAATATATACATGTATGTAATGTTCATGTAAATATATACGCCCCCCAATAGTCAGAAACCATGACAATTCCCATTTTATAGATGGAGAAACTAAGGCACAGAGATATTAAATAACTTGTCAAGTCAGAGCGAGGAGTGGCAGTGACAAGATTGGAGAGTGTGTGGTCTGGCTCCAGAGCTGTGCTCCTAGTCACTGGGCCACACAGCCCGCATGCCGACCCGAGAGCACCTCACACGCAGAGAGTGACAGCTCGAGTTTCGGCAAGGGTCATGCTCACCTTGCCTGGCAGCTGACATTCAGTGTTTCCCTATAGTCCTCCCTATTCCCATGGGCATCTGACTCAGGCTTTCAGTTCCCAGTATTAAGCACATCTTCCCATCCAACCCAGGGACGGCCGACGTCAGTTGGGGCACCGGCTCAGATGGATCGGGAGTAACTGGCTACATTGATTAGCAATGTCTGCCTTGGGCAGGAGGGGGGGCTGCAACATCAACCCATCCTCCATGGTTATGGATAGCCCTGGCGTCCACCGGAAGGACAAAGCCAGCCCTGAGATACACCCGGAGGGCAGTGGACAGGCATCCGGTCAGCACTCACCTCTGGCCACTGGCGTCCTTCTTTTGCAGGAAGTGGAGAGAACAGGGTTGAGGAGGTGACCGCCTCCTTGGCCAGCTTCCTGCTCCCTCCTCCTCCTGCCTTGTGGTTTGGGCAGAGGTTCAGGGCGCCTCTGGTGGGAGGAGCTACCTCTACCTGACTCCCCGGCTGGCGGACAGGTGGGCCAAGACTGAAGCAGAGACCCACTTCACTGCAGACCCCAGAATGGCAGTGTCCACCCTGGCTGGGAACAACTTCCGGGTGAGGCAGGCACAAACTCTCAAAATGCTAAATTGCGATTGAGAAAAGGATCCTCCAGCCAGGCAGGGACTCAGATGATGTCCCTGGAGAGCCCCAGTGGGCTGGTCCTGGAGGGGGCTCCAGCAGGGGGACAAGGAGCCCAGCGTCCCAGCTCCAGCAGGTGGTCTCTGGATGTTCCCTCTGGCGGTTTATTTTAGAAGATGGATGATCGGAATTGCAGCCTGACATCCCAACAAGCTGTGATAAACCAGCCCTCCTCCTTTCAAGGAAAGACTTGATTTTCCTCTTTCCCTGGGATCTGCCACACAGGGGATCCAACCAGACAGGATCCCCAGCCTGGGTCTGAGGGCGTTTCAGGGCATGGATGAAATATTATATAAATAACAGTCTCATTAAAAATCGGGCAGGCTGCTCTCACATGTACAGATCACGAGGAAAACAACTCTGGAAATGATTTCTCCGAGTGACGGAGATTTCAGTAACCTTGGGAGAGGTCTGCTGCGGGGGCTGAAGCCTTTCAGCTCCAACCCCCCTCAGCGCCCCCAGCGCCCTCTGAGTCTCTTGTTGAGATATCAAATGCTGTTCCTCAAAGGACACGTGCTCCTGTTCCCTGGATCTATTACCTCGGGGAGACGGGAAGACGGTCTCCTTGGGCTCTTCTCGGGTTCTTTGGAAATGACCCAGATCCCCTGCCCACCCTGGGAGTGGAGCCTGGGAAGAGGAGCCACTTGGTGTCTTTAACTTATGTGTCATCTCCCCAGCTGATCGCGGACACTGCTCTCATTCAGATGGCCACCAGCTCTGCCTGCCCCAAGTGACTTGGCCAGAATGGAGCTGCCTGCTTGGGGGCGTGGACGCTGAGTGCTCCAGAGCAGCCCCCGCCTGGAGCCGCCCCTGACCTGCTTTCTTCATGGACAGAAGGAGCAGGGTGGGCTCTTCCTTCTTTCTAGTACCTGCTGCTTTTTGGACTCCAGTTGCTTCTCTGAAGGACAAAGGAGCTGGTCTAAAGAGGGCCAAGCCAGACTTTGGGCATGAAATTAGGGCCTGGTTTGCCCCTGGGGCCGCCACTGTCTAGCCCTACAGGAGCACAGAGGTGCGTGGAAAGTGAACTAGCAGCCTCCATTCCCATGGAACATTCTAGAAGGCCTTGCAGAAGCACAGGAGGCCCCCGGAAGACAGCTGCCTGTGTCCCCCCCAGAGACCCTGTTACCGGTAGAGACATAGACTTTCAGGTGCGCAAGAGCTGGCCGCCAAGTGAGTACTTACAGGAGGTCCTGGAAGAGAGAGAGAGAGAGAGAGAGAAGCCGGTCAGTGCCGCTGTCCATAGGAGGGTCCGTCGCCCCCCCAGGAATTCTTGAGCGGGGGAGGCGTTTCCATCTGGTCTTGGGAGGTGGCATTTTCCTGGCTCACTTTCACCACCATAATCTTTTCCCCCTTTATTTCATCTCCACGTTTTCATGACTGGATGGGAAACGCCGAGGTCTGGGACCCAGGCTCAGTCCTGCAGGGCACCTGACAGTGGTCCCCAGGCCTCAGTTTCTCACCCCACAACATGGGCTCCCTGGGACCTGCTTGTGCTCACGATCCAGGTTGCTTTCCACAGCGTGGGATGTGGGCACCAAGACACACTGAGAAAGGTCAAAATGACATCCAAAGAGATGCGGAATGACAGCGCGCTCCAGGCTTCCCTCGACACACACGACACACACGCAGTGGAAAACAAGCAGGAAGGGGCAGGGCGGGGCCGCCTCTCAGTCCTTCTCATTCAGATCCCCGCCTGGTGTCTATCTGGCAGGCCTGATTTCTGTGCCGTGGTGAGTCAGGCATCCTGACCCCTCCTGGGTCTGCCGTCCTCTGCTGCTTTCCCACCGCCCACCTCTGGGCCCCCAGCCCAGCTGTCCACTCACGCCTCTCTTCCCCTCCTCCCTGGGTTCCCTCTCCCTCCGGCGGCCCAGCCCTGTCTCATTATTGGCAAGAATCACAGTCAAGTGTTTTGAGGAGACAGCGAAGGGAGTGGGGGCCCCGGAGCAAAGAAGGCAGAGAATGGAAGGTGCCTTAAGATAAGGACCCTTAGTGACCACAGACAGCCTTTTCCCAGGTGACCAGAGGCAAGCAAAATGTGTAATGGAAAAGCCTGAATTCCAACTTCCAGGAAGGTTCTAGAATGGGTTAACTTACAGCAGAATGTGTGAACACGGGTGCCCTAAGAAAACTGTCCAAATAAACCATTTTAAATGAAAAAAAAAAAAAAAAAGACAGGATGCCTCGGGGGAGGTGAGCCACAGAACGCCACGGCCCTGGCTTCCCAGCCCCTGGTGACCAGGCCACATGCACTCAGCTGCTGCCTGAGCTGCTTTTATGCTCAGCCAATAAAGACTCCCCGCGTTTCCCTTGCTCCTCGGATTCCCAGCGCCAGTGTCCCTGTCTCGGTCTGCCAGATTCTGTGTCCTGGTCCCAGCTAGAGGAAGCAGCCCTTCTCACGTTGGCCTCTGTCAAGTCGTCATGTGAAGGCGGACAAAATATTTTGAATTAAAAACAAAGCAAAAAAAAAAATGTCAAGAGGTGCAGCGACAGGGCCAGGAAGCCCGGGTACGCAGCAGCAGCAGCAGCGTGGGACGGGAGTGGGGAGAGGGGCACATCTGGGACCTGTTAGGCTGAGGGGCAGGGGAATGTCACCCAGAACCTGAAAAAATACCCCCTGGGTATAGTCTGCCAGAGGGCGGCCCAGCTGGGGAGTCCATGCCTCCTGCCTGGGGGATGTGTCTCCGGCCTGAGAAGCAGCCTGTGGCAATCTCTGGATGGTTCAGCCACATGGAGGGCAGATGTTCTGCACCCGCCAGACCTGACGTGACCTGCGCTCCAGAGCAGCAAGTTCTGGGGAAGTTCCCAGTGACACTGGCCAGGGCCTGCCTGTCATTAGCGTCTCCGTTGCACAGGGAGCTAACATGGGAGTGGGCGCTGGGCAGGGTTCCCGGAGAGCACCCCGAGGGATGGCCATTGTACTAGGGACTTCTAGGGTTTCTCTATCACCCCTACCATCAGCCCTGCACGGACTCCTAAGGTCCTCCCTAGGTGCCGGAACAATGCTGAGTGTTTTCCATTGCGAAGCAGATTCTATTGTCCCCAGGTTGCAGATCAAGAAAGTGGGGCAAGGAAAAAATGAGGAGCTTCCCTGGCCAAGCAGCTAGTACCTGGAGGAGCACCCCAACCCACGGCGATGTGCCCTTCTCTACGCCTGTCACTCAAAACACAAGACAGTTGCTTCAGACCCACATCCTCCCAAACCTCTCCCTGGGACGCCCGTCATGTCCCCTCTGCTCCTCTGTCCAGGCTCAACCCTCTCATCTCCTATGGCTCCTTTGTCTTATGTAAGGGAATTGCTTTGCCAAACTCTTCCAGGCTACCATTGTCCCTACCTGTCATTTACAGGGACTTCAGAAAGGAGAAAAGCTGTCAGGCACAGTCGCGCACACCTGTAATCTCAGCGGCTGGGGAGGCTGAGGCAGGAGGATCGCGAGTTCAAAGCCAGCCTCAGCAAAAGTGAGGTGCTAAGCAACTCAGTGAGACCCTGTCTCTAAATAAAATACAAAATAGGGCTGGGGATGCGGCTCAGTGGTTGGGGGCCCCTGAGTTCAGTCCCTGGTAAGGAGAAAAGTCCCTATGTGCTGACACTGTGTCATTGGAAGGGAAAAGGACTCAGGGGGCCTAAAAAGAAAGCTTTCTCCATCTCTGAGGTTTCCCCCGTCCAGGGTGACATGGACCGTTCCATGGGTCCTTCTGGAAAGTGGTCAGGCCCTCCTGGGGAAAACCAGCTACTGTCCTGGTCCCGCCAGCTCTCACCAACCGGGTCCGGGGTGGGGACCCCTGGATTTCGAAGCTGATACTTCATCTGGTGCTTGGGCAGCTCCCGGCAGCTCTGAGGTGGCCAGGGAGCCAGTGGCTTTGCAAAGTCTAGCTGTGCCTTCTTCTCACTGGTTGGTCTCCCACGCAGGCCACGTGGCCGGGCTCAGTCACCTAACTACTGACGGGCCCATCACTTTGCAGGGGATCAAGGGATAGAGTCACCCCAGGCGTCATCGAGGCTCCACTGTGCAGATAAGGGAAGGGAAGCCACGAAGGTTAGTGGCCACTGACTGATGATGTCCCACGCCCCCATCCAGGGGTCTGCCTAACAAAGCACGCTGTGTCCTGAGGCCTGTGGAGGGGATCCTGCCCACGTCTCACATCCTGAGGGAAGGAGGACATACGTCCACGCCACTGTACACCCGCTGCTGGACGTGGGAGCCTCTTCCCGGGATCCAGGAGAATTATGGAGGTTGTCCCAGCTCCCCAGGGTGGGTGGAGCGACCCGCAGCAGGATTCTGGAGAAGGGTCCACAGCAGCCACCCACTATGGGGACTTTCATCCGAGACCTTCTTCCCCAGGTCTGGACCCTGCTGCCTCGCTTCCTACTGTTCTCTCCCAGGGCTTGAGCTGCCTCCTACAAGCACGGTAGCCATGTTCCCCCCAAATGGACACGCAGGAAGGGGCCCTGTGAGAAAGTGTGGGGGGTAGCATTCAGGGTGTGCCTCTATTTTAGCCCCCTTTTGTGTATTCATTCACTCATTCATTCATCTCCACGGTAGGAAGGCCTACTGTGTGTCACTTCCACTGCGCTGGGCTAGGGTTTCATAAACTGAACAATGCAAAGTCACTGCCCTTGAGGAAGGAAACCTTCATTGTTTAAGCACATGCTGTCTTCCAGGGATTGAACCCAGGGGTGCTTAACCCCTGAGCCACATCCCCAGCCCATTTTTATATTTTAATTAGAGACAGGGTCTTATGGAGTTGCTTAGGGCCTCACTTTTGCTGAGGCTGGCTTTAAACTTTCAATCCTCCTGCCTCAGCCTCCGAAGTCTCTGGGAATACAGGCGTGTGCCACCAGGCCTGGCTCATCACCTGCTATTTTCTACCAGGCTCAATGCTAACCTCTGGGACTCCAGAGATGGAGAGCTCATTTCCTCTTGCCGAGAAGTCAAGTTTCCAGAGGAGAGACTGAAATGAATGTGAGAATTGGGGGAGAAAGTCATTCATGCATTCATCCTTCCTTCCTTCCTTCACTCCACCTTTACGGCATGCCTGCTATGTGGCAGGTGGGACGCTAGGTGAGTGACTATGACATCGCATCAGCCCCTGCAGCAGCCAGGTGAGGTTGGCGCGGCTGCTCAGGCTTCACAGACAGGAATCCGAGCCTTGAGGTTAAGCGGCCCCCGGGCGGTGCTTATCTTAGGCAACACCTGTTTTTCTAAATTTTTAAATTTTATTTTTCAGGCTTAGTTTCCATGTGGGAGAACCTGGATTTGAACTGGGTCTCTCTTATTCGGAAGCCTGTTGTTCTCCCGAATGGAGGTCACAAGGTCCCCAAGGGTGGAAGGCATAGCCTGCTCAGCCCTGCCATCTCGAATCCAGTCCTGGTCCTGGGCAGGGGTGGGAGGAGGCACAGAGTGCTCCTGGTTCACTGTCACTCGAGCTGCGCTCTGACCCTGGCTGACGGCTGGGCTCCCAGCAGCTGGGGTCCGAGCCCTGCCCCACGCCTGCTGGCACCTGCCGCCAGGCCTCCCCCAGCTGGCCCCCTGGCGCTCGCTCTGCCGCGTGCACGCACCACCCATCTCTGCCAGGACAGGTGCTCTGCACCCCTGGCTTCCTCCAGACCTCGGGGAACGGACGTACTGGCCACACTCCACCTGCCCGAATAGGGCTTCTTAACGGAGGGCAATCTTGGCCCAGGGGACAGCTGGCAATGTCTGGAGACATTTTCGATGGTCACAACGGGAAGCTGCCCTGGTCTCTAGCGGGTAGAGGCCAGGACTGCTGCTAAACAGACGCTGTGCAGAGCCCCTGCAACAAAGATGTGTCTGGCACCAAACGTCACTAGCACCGAGGACAGAAGCCCGCGCTGGGCCTCCAGGGCTCCGCAGTACGGTCCCTCCAGCTCATGCCCGCCACGCCGCTGTCCGGCCCTCAGCCTGACTGGCCTGCGCTTTGCCAGCTTTTGGGACCCTATTCTTTTGCAGCTTTGCCTGTTCTGCCTCCACCCAAGGCCTTGCTAGGACAAATGTCAACTCCATAGTGAGCATTTATCCTGGGCCGGACACCGTGCCAAGTACTAGGCGTGCCTGGTCTCACTCAGTCTGCCTGACAGTCCGGTGAAGTGGCCACGATGACCCTCATGCCCACGATGACCCTCATGCCCACGATGACCCTCATGCCCACTCTGCAGATGGGAAAGGCTGAGGCCCAGGGGCGTGTGTGCTTCGAAGTCACAGAGCTCAGACACCACAGCTGGTGCTCAAGCTGGGTCCAAGGCCACACAGCTCAAGTACCGCTGGCCCCGGGAGTGCAGCCTCTCCGCACACGGGCCCTAGAAGCTGAAGAATCCAAAAAACAGCGCGGCATCACAGAGCAGCTGAGGGGGCCCGAGATCTGCAAGAACCGTGTAGAGAATTTTGTCTGTGGCCGGCCAGGTGGCTGTTCAGAACGGGGTGGGCTTGGTGGCAGTCTCTGGCCTCCAAGGCTGACATGCCGGGGACCAACTGAGCCCTCCCTCCCGTGGCCCTCCAGCCAAGACCCCGCTCTCTGGGGGCTGTGGGCGGTTGCTGGGTGGACCTTCTGGACTGGCCGCTCCTGGGGCACATCTGGCAGCCTTGCTTTGTGGCTGACGAAGCACCCCCACCGCATAGCTCCCCCAGCCCACCAGCCCCCTTGGGCAGATGAGGAGATGGAGGTCGGAGAGGGAAGTGACCTGCCAGCGGTTCCTGGCTGGTTAGGGATCCTGAACCTAGTCTAGAGCTCCCCCCAGAGCAGCCTGCTGTGGGCCAAACTTGGGGAAAAATGGTGACCACCGAGGACCACAGTGGACGGTCCTGTGAGGGCCAACCACGCACATGTCGCCCTCACTTGGTGCTTGGTGACTTTACGTTGGCAGCTGAAAAATGGCCACGGTGGAAGTATTCATGCCACAGAAATTGGTCAAATCTACAAAGCAGCGCTGCTGTCCCAAGAGCCCGCTGTTAAGCGTTCGCTGGTGTACAGCTCGGATCTGCGCTGTGATGATGTCCCTGGACCCAAGACGTCCCCCAGATCAGGTGAATAGAGAATGACAGGTTCCAGGAGGTGTGGACACAGTTTACACACACACCCCCAACACACACACTGGGCAGACATTGCTGGTCTGTCACGGCTACTTTTCCTCCAAGTTTAGACAACGCTTCACAATTCTTTCCAGCAGCCCACTGTCAATCAGCGGGGACTGCAGGTCAGATGGAACCTGGAGCGAGAGCCGTCTTTGAGAGACACAGGGAGGCTGCAGGTGGAGCACAGAGGCCCTTCCTGGCTCATCAGGCAGGACGGGGTTCAGCCTTGGTGGGCAGCAGAGATGGGTGGTCAGGCTGGGTGTCCTGGACTCCCCAGAGACACGTGGTACCAGGAGCAGGAATGATCACAAGGTGTAGGCTTCCCCCGTTGTCCCCATCTAGCGGTTAAGATGGGCAGAGAGATGGTCAGAAATTCCCCCAGCAGATTCCTCGGAAAACTCGGAAGGCAACCACCATTTGACCCAGCTATCCCACTCTTTGGCATATACCCAAAGGACTTAAAATCAACATACTACAGTGACGCAGCCACATCAATGTTCACAGCAGCTCAATTCAATAGCCAAGCTATGGAACCAACCTAGGTGCCCTTCAATGGATGAATGGATGAAGAAAATGTAGTATATATACACAATGGAATATTACTCAACCATAAAGAAGAATGAAATTATAGCATTTGCTGGTAAATGGATGGAACCGGAGACTATTATGTTAAGTGAAATAAGCCAATCCCCCAAAACCAAAGGCCGACTGTTCTCTCTGATATGCAGATGCTAACACTCAATAAGGTGGTGGGGTGGGAGAATAGAAGTTCATTGGATTAGATAAAAGGGAATAAAGGGAAGGGGGTGGGAATAGGAAAGACAGTAGAATGAACTGAACAGAACTTTCCTATGTTCACACGCGAATACGCAACCAGTGGAACTCCACACCATGTCCAACCACAAGAACGGGAAGTTATACTCCATGTATGAGGATATGTCAAAATGCACTCTACTGTCGTGTGCATCTAAGAAGAACAAATAAATAAAGAGAATGTAAAACAAAAACAAAAACAGAAAGGGAGAGAGATTCCCCCTAGCATAGGGCACAGCTAGCCTCAGAAGCTCCTCAGGTGATCTGCCAATTCCGAGGCCACCTCTGTGCTCTCCTGGAGCCCTGGGGGCCACTCGAGTGCCACCTTCCTGCAGACTCCATGGAAGCAGGCCTGTGGGCTGCCTGGTGGGCGCTTGGTCTAACTCCGGGCGCCTTGACCCCTCCGCCCTTGGCCAGCCTTGCCCTCCAGCCTGGACATGTCCCCTGGTGTCCTTGCTCTCCCTCCTGTTGGGTGAGCCCCTGGGGATGGGCGGGAGCTGGCGGGTGGGAGGAGGCTGTGCAGACGCCCAGGGCTGCCCGCAGTGGCCGTCCTGCTCCCCCCTTCCTGTGAGAACCCCGGTTTATTCCAGCTTCTTCCCATTCTCCGCCCAGCCCCTGTTTCCAGAAACAAGGCCGTTCTATCCAGGAAGGGGTGAGGGTGAATGCGGGCCTGGTGTCCGTGTGAAGATGTCCGCAGTGAGCTCCATGTGGGCTGCCAGGGGGAGCCCTGGGCAAAGACACTGGGAGAGTAGAGAGGCGTCCCCACCCTGCGGCTGGGTCCAACCCTGGCCCCCAAGGGCCGGGAAGAGGTCGTGAGAGGCTGCAGGCATAGGAGGGGAGAACGTGGGAGCGGGGACCTGGCTACAGCCCCCCACCCTGGGGAATGGAGGGCCTTGCCCAGTCCTCGGCAGGATGGACAGTTCAGACCCAGAATGGACAGAGGATGCAGCCTTGTCCCTCCTAACCCTGTGACATCCAGAGGCTGCCCCCACTGATCTGGGAGGAGGAAAGAGAGAGAAGCCAATGGTGTCCTGAATCCGCCGGCAGGGACCCTGAGAGGCCAGGGCTCAACAGGAAGCGGCTGCATTTCTTGGGATTACTTTTCTCCCCCTTTGGCAGAGGCGAGAAGTCCAGGGTGAGGGGGGGGTAAAGAAAATCGTCTCTTTGCACACTTGGGCCTCGTTCCCTTCCTGCCAGTTCACGAGTGTTCACAGTAGTTCTCCCAGATCCCTGGTTTCCTATTCACAGATCTGTTACCTGCAGTTGACCACAGTCTGAAAATACCACAATCTCTAAATTTTAAATGTCACGCCATTCTGAGTGGAGTGATGAAATCTTGTGCTAACTTGCTCTGCCCTGCCTAGGGTGTGAATCCTCCCTTTGTTCAGCGTATCCATGCTCTATATGCTACCTGCCCATTAGTCCCTGAGTAGACATCTTGGTCATCACTGCCTGGTGTGGCAGTGCTTGTGTTCTAGTAATCCTTGTTAATTTAACCATGGTCCCAAGTGACAGAGTGGTGACAGTGGTGATTTTACTGCAGCATGTTGTTACAATTGTCCTGTTTATTATTGGTTATCAAAGTTGATTTCTTACGGTGCCTGAGTTTATAAATTAAACCTTATCATAGGTGTGCATGTATGTGGGGTTCAGTTCTCTCTGTAGTTATAGGCATTCACTGGGGTCTTGGATGATGTCCCCCACAGGTGAGGGGGAGGACAGCTGTCTTCTTGTACACATCTGCTCAACACCAGCTGCTGCATTGGGTGCTGTGAATGTCAGCTGCTGCCTGTCCTTGGGGGCTTCCTCTGTAGCTCAGGATTTGCCTCTCACCCAAGTCCCCTGACACCCCATCCTTAGGTGACTTCTCCCTTGAAGTCAGGGCTCACCTCCTATTTCCAGAAGGCCCTCCTGACTGAGGCCAGGCACCTGCGACCTTGCTGCCCACCCTGGGCCCCAGGCTCCCTGACCCTGACTCCCGTCCAGATGGGAACTGGCTGTGACGCTGGCCCCTCTCCCCCGACTTTTCCACTCCTCGGGGAGCTGCTGCTGGGGTGCCACGTGGTGGACTGGGCCTGTCCCGTCCACAGGCAACCCTCGCGCTTCCCAAGGCTCCTTTCACCTTTTCTCAACAGAGTCATAAAACCACCTGGAGTGGCCCCATTTTTGTGGCTGAGGGACTTCAGGGCAGAGAGGGAGAGTGCCGTCCAGGGCCTCCCAGAGACTCCCTGTGAACCCGGCCTCCTCCTCAGGCATCGACTTCTCAGCAACCCCTGCCTGTGGACCTGGGCCCCAGGGCCAGCCACTGGACTGCGAGGGGCACGTGGGCTTAGCAAGGCCCCTGACTGCCCACTCCTGCCTCGAGCCCTGAGCCAGGGTCAGCTGCCTTCTGTTGTGTCACACAGGTCCCTGCAGGAGGAGCAGTCTCTGGGACACCCACCTTGGGCCCAGGAACGCGTCCTGACACCAGATCTTGCACAGCGTGTGATTTTGCTGAGCAGGGCTCTGCATGGGGAGACTCGGCCACCCCTCAGGCCTCTGCTGTGAGAGGGGAGCAGAGGGGCGGAGGGAGGTCGCGGCCTGGTCAGACCCATGCGGAACGCCACCTCTGAGGCCGAGAGGCTGCCTCACGGGCTGGCATCATCTGGAGTCCCCGGCCTCATCTTCACACACACTGGCATCTACCGGGTCGCCAATGTCGCTCAGCCGCTCTGCACTCAGTGTTGTGAGGTCACACTTGCCCCACCCCCAGCAGGCGGAGACCCTAGGGCACGGGAGGTCAAGTCCCCAGCCCAGGATCATGCAGCTGGATCCCAGACGTGCCTCCGGCCCCAGAGGAATGCACCACCTCCCTGCCCCGACTGGAGGCCCAGGCTCTTACTGCCCCACTTTGTAGATGGTGCTCTTGCAGCTCAGAGAATTCAGTAATTTTTCTAAGACGACACAGCTGGTAAGTGGTAGAATCGGCATTTGGAATCGCTGTACCCTCAGCGTCCCTCTTGACTCTTACATTTATTGTTTCAGCTGTGAAAGCAAAAGAGTCACCAAGACGGAGGCGGTGGTGGGAGATGTTTAGACGGCCGAGGAGGAAAATCTGCAATAAGCCCTTTCAAGTCCCTTCGAGGACCACGTGGCCTCATCCTTGGCCAAATTCAGATCACTCTCATCTCTTTCCTAAAACGGGCTCCTGGAGCCCCACGGAGGATTGACTGCTAGCCCCATCCAGACTTGGCCCATCCAAGGCAGAGCGACAACCAGCGGAACACACACAGCCACGAGGTCTCAGTGTCCCCTTTGCCTAGAAGTAACGGAATTGGTCTCCTGTCCTGAGCATCTACTAGAGCTGTGGAGTGGCTGTGCAGTCTCTTGGCTACAGGTCAGCATCTTGACACTGCTGCTTACGAGCTGTGTGACCTTGGCACACTGCTTAGCCTCTCTGAGTGACAATGTTCATCTCTGCAGAATGAGGGGAATAGCAGTGTCAACCTTGCTGGGTTTGAAGGAGCACATGAGAGAAGTGAACTGCTTAGCACCTTCCTGGCTTAGAAGAAGCATGCAACAGTGACAGCGATGACAATTACTGTGGAAAGGAAGTTGGAAATAATGATCTGTCATCCTAGAAGCCTGGGACGCCTATCTCTGTGGCCTGCCCAGAAGATTGGCTAACGCTTTAGGGAGCTCTTCCTGCGTATTTTTTTTTTTTTTTTTTGGATGGAGACTGAACTCAGGGGCCCTCAACCACTGAGCCACACCCCAGCCCTATTTTGTATTTTATTTAGAGGCAGGGTCTCCCTGAGCTGCTAAGCACCTCGTTGTTGCTGAGGCTGGCTTTGAACTCACGATCCTCCTGCCTCCCGAGCCGCTGGCTGAGTCCCACGTGTTCTCAATGTTCTCTGGAAATCATCATATTTAGCTCCACACCTTATCAGATTGGCATCATGGACACCCTCATTTTACACTCGAGGAAACTGAGGCACAGAGGGTCTTCATCTCCTGCCTGGGGTCACAAGCTGGTGAGGGGCAGGCCCATCCAGGATGCTGGCACTAACCACTCAGAAACACTGCCTCTCCAAGGCCCTGAAACCCTGGAAACGGGGCAGAACAACAGGCAGGGCTCAGGATGCAGGAGATAAGCGGAGCAGGATGCCTGGGGCCGGGGAGCCTTGGCGTGTCACAGCTTTGGGCTGGTGGGACAGACTGTGCGTCTCTTTCTTCCGCGGGCCCCTGACACTTCCAGGTTGGGGTCAGCATCAGAACCCGGGACGAGGAAGTCGGGGGCGGCCTCCCGGGTGAGATTACAGGCCGTTCTGCAGACTCAGGCCAGGGCAGGCATTGTTCTCAGGCTGGGCGTTTCCTGGCGTGACCTCTGGCGCAGGGCTGAGGGGCCCCTGGCACAGATGGGGGCTGCAGGCCAGGGAGGGGACAGGTTCTTGGTCAAGTCCCTCCTGAGGTGGGCACGGTGGACTCACCCGTCAGGCTCTGCTGGCTCTGACCCCTCCGTTCTGTGTGGACAAGTGTCTGGAGTCTCATTGTCTCTGAACTTGAACTTGTGACTCTTGACTGAATCTCCCAGAAGCAACGAGAGCCTCCCACATGACCTGGAAAGATCTTCCCAGGGGAAGTGACCTCCCCCCAGCCCCTCACCCCGGGGTCCCTCCTAGAGGTCAGCTGTTGTACAAGTCGGGGTCCCTTTTCCACAACCAAAAGGCACACAAGAGGGTGCTCCAGAAAAGGTCACACCATGCACACCCAGCCCAGGCCACCTCCTCCAGGCAGTGGGCGTTGATTTACCACAACCCCACGACACCATGATGTATTCAGTTTGTTATTGCTCTTGTTTGTGTGGATACCAACTCCATGTTTTTCTATCTCGTCTTTTCTGTTAGTCTACAAGATTTATGATGGCACAGTTCTTAATTCTTCAGTTCTTACCCCAAGAAGAATCGAGGGACACTAGTGGCTGCACACTCTGGTGCCTATGATGAGCCAGGCTGGGACCATAACAAATGAAGCAGAGCAGATGTGGTGCGGTAGGGAGTGGGGGAGACTGTAGCAAAGTACCAAGCACTTGCATGTGTGCCCAAGATAGACTCTCCCACTCCTCAACTGCAGCGAATACTGCCAGGTCATAATACAGGTTCACTATTGTCCAATCTTGAAGATACTCAAGAAAGATTTTAAAAATTGGATATTTTATGCAAAAAAAAAATCCTGTTTCTAAGTGTTGAGACAGTTTAATAACATTTAAAAATCACTCTGTAAACCAAAGAAAGCCAGCGAGGGAATAGCATTTGGTCCTAGAGCTGTTAATTTATAACACACTGTCTGTCTCTGGGGGCCTTTCCCTGAGCTGTTCCAATTCTGCAACCCATAACTATTTTGGTGGGGGGAGCAAGGATACAAGAATTGAACCCCAGAGTGCTTAACCACTGAGCCACATCCTCAGTCCCTTTTTTTATATTTTATTTAGAGACAGGGTCTCACTCAGTTGCTTAGGGCCCGCTAAGTTGTTGAGGCTGGCTTTGAACTTGTGATCCTCCTGCCTCAGCCTCCCAAGCTGCTGGGATTACAGGTGTGCGCCAGCTCACCCTGCTAACCCAGAACTTCCGGGACAGCTCATGTGTGCAGTGAATCCTCATTGGCTACATGGATGGAAATTAAGGGACAGGAAGGTGGACCCACAACCACCACTTGAGCTAATGATCTGTGAAGGAACAGGGTCCCAACAGTGCTGCAGGCTGCACTTGTGTTTGACAGTTGGCTTTAACCCCGAGTGGAGTTGCCTGGCTGTGCCTTCCTCTCTTCATTGGCCTTCCTCCCCTGGGCCTCCTTCCTTCTGCTGGGCCAGGCTTCAGGGTGTCAGGTGACTTAGAAGCTGTTTCTTTCTTCCTTTTTTTTGGTACTAGGAATTGAACCCAGGGTGCTTAACCACTGAGCCACATCGCCAGCCCTTTTTATTTTGAGACAGGGTCTCACTGAGTTGCTTAGGGCCTCGTTAAGTTGCTGAGGCTGGCCTTGAGCTTGCAATCCTCCTGCCTCAGCCTCCCGAGCCACTGGGATTGCAGGTGTGCACCACCACAGCTGGTCATGAGGCTGTCTCTCCCAGGTCTGGAGGAAAAGCACAGCTGTGTGGGACAGTGATCAGGAAGAGACAATCATTTGTGAGGCACTGAATTCCCCCTGGGTACTTATTTTTCTTGACTCTTATATTTACATCTGTATACAATTTCAAAATGTATACATAGTGGCTAGTAATAAATGCTGATATTTGGTTATATTACAGAGTCTTCACTTCTAATCCCATGACCAAGTGAAACATCGTTTATGTCTTTGTCTCTGTTGGTCCCGTCCCCAGCAGCTTAGTCCCGTCTCCAGCAGCTGTGGCGCTGGCCGTGGTTGGGTGTGCATGTGGACGGTGGGTCAGGGAGGCGTGACAATTACACGGGGCTGGGAGGGGGACAGAACTAAGACACCACATGTGCATCGTGGAACTGTCACCGTGAAACCCATTACTTCGTAGAAATTAATATGAATCAATATTTATAATTAAAAAAGAATTACCAAAGCAAACACACACACTCGCACACACACAGCCTCGGGGGCAGCAGCCTGACACCCCTGGGAGCCTTTTACCACACCCCCTGCCTGACTGATTGGCCCTGCAAACCCTCCGATGCTCACAGGTGGCCCAGATGACAGCTACTGTGTTTGACACCTGCCCTGGGCTGGCAGGAGACTGGGCCCTTTCCGGCCACTCTTTCTAATCTTTGAAACTCAGCTGACCTGCAAGCATTCTAGTTTGCTGATGAGAACCCCAGGCTCCATGGGTTAAATCGATTGCTCAAGGTCAAATGACTAATACGTGATGGAGCGGGGGTTCCTACCTGGGCCTGTGAGACCACAGAGGCCATCCTCGTCCCACCAGCCCACCGTCGGGAAAACTGGAGCCTCTCCCTCCTTCACACAGGACAAGGCCATGCAGGACCCATAATACTCCAGGAAGCACCGGCACTGTTGAGCTGAAAGCCTAGAGTTGGAGCGCTGCATTTTACACCAGAGGACTCTGGGATGGTAGATGCCTGGGAGCCCTGCCACTGCTCCTCTATCCAGGGCCAAGGCAGACATAACTAGTCAATTACAGTGTTGCTTCTTATGCTTCTGGCAGCCACAACCAATGGATCAGAGCTGGCTCCTAGCACAACTAGAAGTGAAAGATCTTTCTTAACTGAGGATATAGAAGCTTTAGCCAGTCTGGTGGCAGGTAGAGGTGGGTAGAAACCACCTTCTTTTGAACTGAAAAGGAGTTAGCCTGGGAGAGGAGAAAGAACAGAAGGAACCAGAAGGATGAAGGTCAGCTTTGTAGCCCCGCTCACCAGACCAGAGAGGCTGGGATGAGGCCCAGACTGCACAGCTGGCTGGGTGGCCTCCTGGGGCAGGCTGGGCATGTGGACTGTTGGGTGACCAAGGAGCTGCACAACTGGGTCCGTCAGAGCTGACAAGAGTGAAATCTCTTTGACTCTCATTGTCTTTGCTTTTTCCTTTCTTAATTGGTTTGTTTTTCTGACATTCATTTACTGTCAAAACAGCTCTTTAGGTGGCACACGCCTGTAATCCCAGAGGCTCAGGAGGCTGAGGCAGGAGGATCGCAAGTTCAAAGGCAGCCTCAGCAAAGATGAGGCGTTAAGCAACTCAGTGAGACCCTGTCTCTAAATAAAATACAAAAATGGCTGAGGATGTGGCTCAGTGGTTGAGTTCAATCCCTGTACAAAAAACAAACAACCCCCAACCCCCAGCTCTTTAAGAACATTAAAGGACATTTTATGAAAGAGAAGCATCATCCCTAATCCGCCCACCCCACGCCACAGTTGCCATCTTCCCTTGTCCCTCCCAACCCCTCCCACGGGCACCTCATCAACCTGTCCTTGGAGCAGAAATCATGCGAGTACCTGGTCCTGTGCTGCTTCCACTGAACACGACAAGACAAACACGTTTCCTCGTTTATGGTTGCACCGTGGAGCACTCTGCCTGTTTCTTGGGAACCACCCTTGACCTTGCACTCAGCAGTGAGGATCTTTGTATTTGTAGCACTTTTCTTCTGATAATTTTTCCCCCTCAGGTTGAGGAAGTGGAGCAGGTAGAGTGACATGAACCTGGGTAGGACGTGGTCCTGCACTTGACTCTGACCTCCCGTGTGAGGACTCTTCTTCCTGGGCATGGCACCATCCAGGAGGGCTCCTGCATTCCTTTGAACCAACAAGGACTCTGGGGCCGGGAGGCCGAGAAGCTTTTCCAGGTCACTGAGCAGAGAAGCTCGGCGGGAGCTGGCGGTCGGCCTTCAGGCTCCTGGTCCAGGGCCCTTTCCTACCAGAGGCCCTAGCTGTGGAGAGGGAGGAGGGGATGCCCAGGGCCCGGAAACAGGGACCAATCGTGGCATCACCAGGAGGCCAAGCCTCTCTGGTGGCTCCCCTCCTCCTGGAATGTCCCTCCCAACAGGAGGCCTGCCTGATTGTTTAATTAAAAGAAGATGCTGTGGGCAGGGGGCGGGGGCAGGCAGTGTTATCAGGACAGGCGGGTTCCCACGAGGAGCTCCCTGCAGCATCCCGCCCTCTGCCAGGGCTGGCTGGGGGCTGTGCAGGCCCCCACCCCTGCAGCTGTCCACAGGCGCACTCTGGAGGGGAGGAGGGGGGAGGGGAGGGCTGGTGGGCGTGAGCTCTCTGCAGAGGAGAAGACCGGGTGGTCTCGGGCTCTGGTTCTTTTGCCCAAGGCCCTGGGAAAGCACAGTAAACACAGGCCCAGCAGCCCCGGCCCCAGCGGGCCTGCGGGTGGTGGTGCTGACGGTCAGCAGCATCCACTGTGGCCCATAGCACGATGTGCTGCCCAGGAGGATGGTTTCCCAGGCTGTCCCCTCCTGGCCCTCCGGGGTCCCTAGAATGGGGTGGCTGTGATTGCAAGCCACAGTCGGCAATGCCCCTGTCCTTGGCCCAGCCCGTGCCCCCAGCCTGGAGTCCCATGAGCTGGAGCCTGAGCCTACACCCAGGGCCAGAGGCCTTTCCGGGGCCATGGCAGCCCAGCCTCTCCAGGAAGCCCAGGCCAGAGGAGGCCCAATGAACCTTTGCTTTGTGTCTAGTACCGCTTCAAAGTTAGTGTTAAGCCTCCTGGGGGGGGGGGACCCAAGAGTCCTGGTGTGTGATGACCTTCGGATGTCGACCTCTGAGCTGCAGAGTCCTCATCTGTAAACTGGGGTAATGCAGTCCCTATCTTATACATTGCTGCAGGAATTAAATGAGACGATTTACAAAGTGCTTAAACCAGAACCCGACACATCGTAAATGCCCTGTGAATATTAGCTTTTATATTATCATTATTTCTAATTGTGGGTGATAAAAAAATTAGACATGAATTTAAGTGAGGAAGACTACCAGGGGCGGTGGCACACACCTGTAATCCCAGCAGCTCGGGAGGCTGAGGCAGGAGGATCACGAGTTCAAAGCCAGCCTCATTGAAAGCAAGGCACTAAGCAACTCAGTGAGACCCTGTCTCCAAATAAAATACAAAATAGGGCTGGGGGTGTGGCTCAGTGGTCGAGTGCCCCTGAGTTCAATCCCCTGTACCCGTCCCAGCACAGACACACAAAAGTGAGAAAAATCCAAGTGCTAAGAACTCCTATGAAGAAATTAAAATATGATAACACAGTGGGGTAGGGTGGAATTTCAGAAAATACTTAGGTAGCTGAGGAAGGACTTTCTGAGGAGGTGATGCTGGACTTGAACCTTAAATAGGGAGAGAGAGGCAGCCTGAGATGGATGATCATGCCACCTGAGCAATAGCAAGGACAAAGGTCCTGGGGTAGGAATTAGCTTGCGGATCTGGGAAACAGAAAAGGGCCTGGTGGCTGGAGCTGAGTGTTTAATACAGAAGCTGCTCACTATTGAAATTAAGTTTGTCATCACTAAAATTAAATCCCTAAGATAAAATTGAAAATTCTATTCAGTTCCTCGGCCTCACTAACCATCTTTCAAGTGTTCAATAGTGACGTGTGGCTGGAGGCAACGGTATCAACAACTGGGGTGTAGTTTAAAAGGCTTTTTTTTTTTTTTTTTGCAGTGCTGGAGTCAGAACCCAGGATCCCCCTCCTGCTGGGCAGGTTTTTTCCCACTGAGCCACACCAGCCAGGCCTAAAATATTTTGGTCATTTTAGAAAGTTCTGTTAAGCGACTCTGCCCTGCAGTTTGGGGGAAAGGACCAGGTGGACATGGGCTTGAAGCAGCAGGGCAGGCAGGGCCGGGCTCCCAAAGCCAGAGCAGGGAGCTCAGCGGCTCTCTCTCTGCACTGCGGTCCTTTGGGGTGTCCCTGCCGTGGCCAACTCACTCTGGCTTGGGTGCAGTGGGGACACTCTCTTATGCTCCTTCTTCTCTGAGCCTGAGAATCTTTAAAAGTCAGAGCCCAGGGGAACCCAAGTGTCCGCTGAGCCCAAGGCTCTCGCTTTCCCAAACCCACAAGTTCTGAAGGGTAGGAAGGAAAACCACAGAAACGTCCAGGGCACCCAGCATCACTGGCTGCCCTTGGTGAAGGCAGAGGGGAGCCTGTGGTCCTGAGATCACTGGCCCATGTCCTGGCACCCGGAGTGGACACGGACGAAGGACTTGTCCCCAGTGTGGCCTGCAGACATCCTTGGGCCTTAGCCCTCTTCAGGGCTTGGTTGGCTGAAGCAGCCACCTTGTCCCAGGGCCCTCTTTGAGGTGCAAGCCCTACTTGGGACAGCCCTGAGGGGCCATCATGGTTCCAGGGCCCCCTGGGTCCACGAGGCCATGTGGAGACCCGTCACAGCTCAGCCTCTCCCTCTGTTCAGGCCTCCTTCCCTCCGCCCCAGAGGTGCCCAGAGAAGATGGCTCCATTTCAAAGCCAGTCTCCCAGGGACCCCATCTGCCTGGGCCGCTCAGCGGAGCAGCCGTGTCCCTCTGTTGGCCAGAGAGCATCTAGGAGTCCAGGGAGAGTGGTCGCCATGGTGACATCACTAAATCCTGACCAGAGTGGCTGGGACATAGGAGGGTGCTTCCTCCAAATGGGGTGGCTGCAAAAGACCCCAAAGAGTCCCTGCACTGGACCTGTCCTGTGTGGAGAGAAATATGCTGTGGGTGTCACTCCTATGCTGGCGGCATACACACGCGCTCCACGTCCCTTTCCAGCCCTCCTCAGCCAGAGGCCTCATTGCCCCATGGCCCTGGAGGGGAAGCCCAAGTCCTGCAGCTCCCAGGGCCACACGGGGGATTTGAACCCAGATCCTGCTGACACCAGCTCCTGCTCCCTGGGCCCAGGACCACTTGGTGCCACAGGGTGCCACGCAGCCCAGACTCCCCGCCAGCTCAGGGGCACATGAGTTAGCACATGGCTTCGTTTTAGGGAAGGTGGACATTTGGGTCTCATCTGCCTTTTCTGTGGTCAAAGACCAAAGTGACCCTCTCCTGCCTCTAGCCCCGCCCCCCCAATCCCTGTGGGGATTTTAGGGCTGAGCTACAGCCACCAGCTAGTGCTGTCACTGTCACAGTCACTACTTCTCCAGCCTCTACATATACTCTTTGATGTGCTAACAGCCCCTAATGGGGACAGTGGCTAAGAAATCATTAGATGGAGCAGACCCCTGACCTCTGACCTCCCCGAGGGGCTGGCCCTGGCAGTTCAGGGAGGCTGAGACCCCAGGCAGCTCACATTGGGCAGGACAACTGGCAGCAGGCCAGGAAGGTGGTGACTTCAGTATTTGAGAAAAACACTCATAGAGGAGCCACTGGAAGATCACAGCCACCATTTGCCCTGGGGACAGGGATAGGTATCCTGGGGAGATGGCAGGAGAAACCGTCCTTGTCCCCAGACCTTGAGTGCATCAGAAGACTGTAGTTGGCTTCTGAAGAACAGGCCCCATGTGTTACCAGGGTCAGAAAGTCCTGCAGAATTGGGGACACTGGGAGGGCTAGGGCCAAGATCCAAAGGAGATGGAAAAAACTGAGAGACAATGTTCTCTTCTTATAATAAAATAAATAAGAATAAAATGCTGTCATTGTGAGGAAAGAAAACCACGATTCTTCCCAAAGACAAGCAATGGGCTGCCAGTCTAGGTCCTGAAGGGGGGCTTCCACGGTGGGCCTCCACGGTGGGAAATGACAGGGTGGCATTGCTGTCTGAGGCCCCCTGAGGACCAAGCTGGATGACCACAGCACCCCAGAAGTGGGAAAGGGATTCCAGGGGAGGACAGGCCCATCTGTCTCTGAGGCAACGAGAGACTCCAACGTGTCCAGAGACCTGGATGCGACCTTCTGTCGGCGAGGGTCAGGAACCTGCTCTCTGTGCGTGCTGTAAGAACCCTGAAGGAGTCTCAGACATTTAAAAAATGTTTTTGATATTTCTCTTTGGGTTTGGTAGAAGGTGTTGAGACAATTCCAGTCCATCTGAGCTGGAAGGGAACAGGGAGAAGGACTAGGGTAGGGATTCAAGGCAAGCCCGGGTCCAGTATAGGAAATCCCAGGGGACATCAGCATAGAAACAAATGTGGGCAAGAGGGGACACCTGTGTCTGTAGAAACGGCCCAAGGAGAAGGTAAACTATTGGATGACAACATCAGAGTGGGGGAGATGGTGTGGCTGTGACTCTCTCTTGTCCCCAAGTTGTCCCTCTTGGCACTGGCTCTTTCTCTGTTGGGGAGGCTTCATTTGGCCTCCCAAGGGGCAGGGTGTCCCTTTCTGGTCCAGTGAAACATCCTTGTCCATTTGGCTCCAGAGGGACACAACAGATGTCCCCGGTGGGGAAGATAGGTGAGTTGGAGGACAGCTGAGGGGACAGGCCAGGCTGTGGCCCCCTCACTCTGAGGAGCTTTCTGCTGCGAGCATCTTCCCAACACGCGCAGAGCTTCTGTGGGAGGTGCCCTGGTGCCAAGCTGCAGAGCCAGCCAGACCTGGGCTCACGTCCCAGCGACTCTGCACCTGTGGCCCCAGGTGGGTCTCCTGCAGTTCTCTGAGCCTCAGTCTCTTTACTTACGAAGCGGAGCTCACGACGAGGCCAGCAAAAATGTTAGGATGGGCCGCGCATGCGCGTGCGGGGGTCTGGCGCTTAACAGTCCCGGGTGGCTCCGCCCCTTGTTACTCCGCTGCCTCAGGCTTGGGCTGTCTGCTGCAGGGTGACTGTCATTCCTTTCAGGCCCACGGCTTGCTACCTTCGTCAGCACTTCACTTGCCCTTGGACAGCCATCTGGTCCTTTTTCTTGGAAACTCTCTCCCCGAGCCCCTCGGTCCCAGCTGGCCCCATGCTTTTCCCACCTACGTGACCTGGAGGACTTCAGCCAATGACCCGAGACTCCATCTGGCCAGACGACATCACTGCAGGAGCCGGGACAGGCTGGGAAGAGGAAGGAGGGTGGGACTGGGGCCAGAGGCTTGTTTCCTGCAAGCACATCGGGTCTCAGAAGGTTGTCGCAGTCCTTGGAGGCAGAGTCCAGCCCTCAGCAGAGAGAGGGACCCCTCCCTCCAGTGGGCCAGTCCTGCTCCCACTGAGGAACGGGTGTTAAGAACCTGTTGAACTTTCTTCATGTTTCTTGGATGATTTGAGGGGCCTGCCATGATCTCGCCATCACAGATGGAGAGGAGAAAGGGAGGGGACCCTGCTGTTTGGACAGAGACCCCTGTCTCTGCCTTCTAGGGCTGCTAATCCCTCATCCAGACGGACCTCTGAGCTGAGATGCTGCAGAGCCTGAGGCTTAGCTACAGAACCTGTTATTTATTGGGAGGCTTAGGGCCAGGACGAGGTCCAGAGGCCCAGAGGCTCAGCCACATTCTCTGGGGTCCTGGCTCTTCTCACCTGGGTTGTGAGCAGGGGAGGAAGGAGCAGAGGACAGAGAGGGGAAGGACGGAGGAGGGGGAACACACGTGTTGAGGGTATGCTGAACAAGATGTTTATAGGAGTGATCTCATTTAACAGATCACGGTGACTCTGACGGAGTGTGTGCGCATGCGCGAGCAGGGCGGGCATGTGTTTTGGAGACAGGATGGCCCAGTGGTCCAGCTCTCACTCTTTAGGGATGACCTTGGACATAGACAGGTTGCTTCACTTCTCTGAGTCTTGGTTTCTCCTCTGTAAAGTGGGGCTGAGAATGCCTAGCTTTCAGGGCTCTGAAGGAGCTGGGGTCGGACCTGAGCATGGCTCTTGGCACTGGGAGCATTCAACAGAGTGTGGCTGTAAAGGAGAAAGAGGCTTCAAGAGACAGCAAGAAGATGAGAAGGTGGCCGAGGGTTAAGAGAGACTCTGAGCTGGAGGATTCCTCTGCTAGTCTCCTCCGGGGATTTGGCCAGCTTCGGTGTTCTAGGAGCACCTGGGGGTGAGCCCCTAAGGAGGACAAGGTCACTTCCACCAAAAAGCCCAAGCTAGAGTGACTGAGGGTGACAGAGGGGTCCAAGGTGCAGGGCTGCTTCTACTGCCTGCACCCCAGCGCTGCACATAGAAGAGGTGCCTCCAGGGGAAAACCTCTGTCTCCCCTGGGATTTGTTCCCTCCTGGGAATCCCTGCTAAAAACAAAAAAAAAGGCACCCTGCATCTTTAAGGAGACGCCTGTTGGGAGGGACTAAGGTTAAGATGATTAGCGGGTGTTAACAAATTTAGGATGTGGAAGAAGTCTTTTCTTGGCTGTCCATCAAAGGAAGGATTGAATGTCCCTGAACTTGGAGAGAGCAAGAGGGAAGGAGAGGGCTGGGGGAGGGGGCAGGAGGGTGCTCTGTGCTTCCCGGGCGAGCTTGCTCCTGGGCAGGCCTCGCTGAGCCCTGGGGTGTGTGGGAGCCGGGGGCGTGCTGGCCTGTCTGCCTGTCTGTCCAGTGCTGGCCTCCCCATCAGCCTGTCTGTCTGCCGCTGCCCCTCCCCCACGGCCCCAACCCCAGCTCAGGTTCTGCCCAAGCAGCTGGGCTGAAAAGTGATCCTGGAGGAAGAAGGCCCTTCCTGTTGATTAGGAACCGGGACGCCCTCCCCCAACCCCTCCCCATTCTACCAGACCCCTCCTCATCCAGACGCCCTGTCCTGGGGCCACCTCCAGCCCCTTGTCACCCAAGACTGGCTGTTCTTCCTCTAAGATCCTCCTTGGTCAAGGGAGACTGGCATCTCCCACAGAGATCACACACGGCTGGCCAAAGCCTTCGTGAAGGTTATTTCCGGCTCAGGCGGGAAGGAGGGAGGGCACGGGTGGGAATCATGTCCAGGAACGGTTCATTCAGAACTGCCTGGGCACCGGCTCCGTGCCAGGCCAGGCACAAGGCCCTGGGAAAACAGAGAGCAAGGCGCTGTCCTTGTCCCCGCCCCAGCTCCTTGGAGAGCCCTGTCCAGTGGGGAGCGGGGAGATGAAGGCGGACAGCAAGCGGCTTTCTGAACTTAATGGGCAAAGGGACCACCTGATGCTGATCTCCATGCAGACTGCCAGGCCACAGCTGCCGAGAGCCAGATGTGGGGGACGTCACAGGGCCCACTTGGGGGCCCGTGCATCTGCCTTTTTAAGCAGAGCAAGTGATTCTGCTGCAGGTGGATGTCAGGGTTGATTTGGAGAAAGAAATGTACAGAGCAGGGGATGGGACAGAGGGACAGGGAGGGAGCAGGCAGCACTCCCCAGGGGACACCTGAAGCTGCTTCCTGCTGCGGAGGAGGAAGGGGTGAGCAGGTGGGCGGCTGGGGGATGTCATCCTCACCTGATGGCGGGGGCACCAGGAGCCTAAAAGGGCAAGGTGAGACCTCAGACATGCCTCGGGCACTAAGCAAGGGGCCCTCTGGAGTGGTCCCCAGGGCACTGGCTGACTGAGCTGCAAGGTGGGAAGAGGTGGCGGGTGGGGTGGAGGAGGGCGGGGTTAGGAGGCAGAGGCAGCCTCCATGAGGGCCCACCCCAGGTAAGAAGAAGGGAGCAGTAGGTGTGAAGGGACAGAGGCAGAGATGACAAGAGGCTGGGTCCACAGGGCAGAGGCCCTGGTGGACCGAGGGAGGAGGCCGCCAGCCTGCTTCCACTGGGAAATGGGCCCAAAGTGCTGCTTCTCCCTGAGGCTGGGGACACAGGCACCAGCTGGCTCAGGAGGAAATGGTGCATTTTGTTGGACCCTGTAATTTGGAGCCCTTTGGGCCATCGTGGTGGAGACGGGCAACTGGACATGCAGACCCAGAACACAGGGAAGAAAATGGACTGAAGACAGAGTTGGGAGATGGCGAAACCTAAGTCTACGGCTTTCCGACGTTTGCCTGACCCAACAGCATCGGGATGTACCCCCAAGAAGGAAAAGCTCCCTGTGTTGTTCCGCGATGACACACAGGACACTTGATGCTCGTGACTCTATTTTTCTTCATTTCACTGAAAAAAAAAAAATGCTGGTCCCAACTCATTAAATGGATTTCGCAACCTGATTGGCTGTGACCCACACCTGGAGAACACTGGTCTCCATGGAAACGGGAGTCCTTATGGGCCCACGTGATCATTCTGGAGAGGGCTCAGGATGCAGATGGGGTGCCAGGGAGGCGGCTGAGATGGCTGAGATGAAGGCAGGAGAAGGCGCAGGAGAGACGGGGCTCAGAAGGGAAGGGGGCATCTGGGGAGAGGAGGTTGGCCGGGGCAGAGGTGAGCCCCGCAGCCTGAGTCCAAAAGGCACAGCCCCAAGTCCACGTGCCCGCGGTCTCCCGAGTCTGACTCAGGGAAGGTCAGCACAGCACGGGCCACGCTACAGCAGGGGAACTGAGTCCCGCAGAGCTGAGGGTCTTACTGGAGGTCTGTCTCCTCACACCCTGGCCAGTGACAGGCCGCCAGCCCCCATCCCCACAGAGCAGGCGTGGCCACTTGGGGTCTCGGGGGAGACGTGTCCTTATCCTTGCTCAAGCGTGGGCTGCCTGGAGCTGAGCAGGAGATGTGCTGAGCAGCAAGGGCGCATGTCACCTTAGCAGTGACTCTCAGCACACATGGAAGGCCTACTGTGTGCCAGGCACTGAGCCGGGCCCAAACCTAGGGGTCCCCAATGTAATCAGGGTGGGGACTGGGGACAGCTCCTCTTGGATGGGAGGTGTCACATTGGACCTGAAGGGTGGGAGAGAGATGGGCAGTGAGGCAGGACGTGGCATGGGGAGCCTCCAATGGGGAGTCCATCCCCCACTTCCCACAGAACCTCTGTTACGGGTGGACCTGGGGGCAGGGATCAGGGCCATCACCCTGGGCTCCGAGTGCTGGGGTGTGTGAGGAATTGGAACCTGGAGGTGCTCAGGGGCTTGGAGGCTGCCAGAGTCCCAAAGACCTGGGCAGTAGTCCCTTCTGCAAGTGCCACATCCTTCCCAACTCAGAGCGAGACGGCCCCTTCTGTGGCTTCTCCCAGGACACCTGTGCCTGGCACCATGCAATGCAGAGGGGAGGGGAGCCGGACAGTCTGGCCTCGCTGGTGTCCCCCAGGGACGTCCTAGGCAAGCCAGAGGATTCTCCTCCTGGAGAGGCTCCGGGGCCTCATCTGTGGATGTCCCATTTTGCACATAAGAAACCTTGGGGACAGAGACTCCTAATTGGTTAGGAATGGGCTCTTAACACGGCCTGTCTCTGACGCACTAGGACGTGACTTCCCATAGGAAAAGTCGCCTCCCTTGGCATTCTCAAACTCCAGGCTGCCCTAAGCAAACCGCTGTGGAAGTGAGTCAACTGCAAGCTGTCTGGTGCCACTGTCACTGTCACTGTCACCGCAGCACCTCTCTCTGCAGTGTGCATTCATCCAATTTACAGACTTCAGGGTCCCAAATGTGCTTGAAGGCAGGCGAGGTGTGGCTGGCCAACCATGGAGCTGACCGCGAGGCCCCGGGAGGGAGGACAACCTGCCCAGAGTCACAGTGACAGTTTCACTTTACTCACGGGTCCAGCAAATATGGTGCTGGCTCAGCACAGGGCTGGTGGCTTGTCCCCTCTGAACCAGGCACAGGGAGTGAGACACCACGAGAGACTTTCAGGCCCCTGGTGTCAGCACGTGGGGCTCCCTTTGTCTGGGACGCCCTCCTGCCCTCTCAACTCAAGACCCTGAGCAAGTGACACCTCTTCCAGGAAGCCCTCAGGGTTTGCTGTTCCTTTCTCTTTGCTCCTGACACTCTTTGGGTGCTTTTCATATTCTACATTTCATATCGCATCTCTCCTAGAGGGTGGAGACGGAAACGGGAGTCCTTGTGGGGGCCAAAGTGATCATGTCTTGTTTACATTTGTGCCATGTCACAAACCTACCACAGTCCCTGGCTCAGAGCCAATGATCAATCAATCATTGATCAATCAATCATAAATTAACCAATCAATCAATCAGGGGTGTGGATACCTCACTCCGGTACCTTTCTAATGGGCTGCAGCCCCTGTCCTGCAGAGAATGTATGCAAATGGATTTCACCAACTCCATCACCACAGTAAACGTGAGTTGTGCACCTAGTGTATGGTGGCACTTACAGGTCGCTTTATGGTTTCAGTGTCATGGACTCCTCATCGCAATCCATAGAATAAGTCCCATGATCCTCATTGGAGAGATCAAAGCTGTCCAACGATGGAAATATTGACAATGTGCACCGTCCAATGCTGTGGCTGCCAAGGTGCCACAGGAGCACTGGGAGCCATCGGTGAAGCCGAGAAATTGCATTTTAAATTTCACTTCATTTCATTTCAACATAAAGCTCCCCACGTGGTTAGTGGTGGTCACAACGGACATTGCAATACACAGACGAACGAGCCTGCCGCTGACAGGTGACAAAGGCAAGACTTGAACCCAGGGTCTCAGGGCTCTGAAACCCAGATTCTGAACCTCCCGCCTGAGCTCCGTCTCCTTTCCCCGCCTCTAGGTTACTGTGACAAGGGAGGAGCTGGAGACATCGCCCACTCCATTGTGTCCCTCGAAGACGGGGACAGCGTGCCATGGCTGAGACCTGGACCTCCCCGGGACCCCGCCCTGCGGTGACCACAGGTGCTGGGGGACAGCCCGCGCATCCCCGTGTGGTGGTTTCTTTGCAGGAAGCCTTGGGCCTCGGGCTCAGCGGTGACAGAACATAAACAGGTGACTGTCACCGAGTTTCCGAAGCCTGTGTGACCTGGTCCTGCTGCCACCATCCAGTGTGCAGACGGGAGGCACAGAGGGGCTCCTGCTGGGCGTCTGCTCTGTCCACGGGGCTGCGTGGACCCTGCAGGGCTCCTGTCTCAAGTGCTCACACAGGACCCCGGGCCTTGGGGGAGCAGGGCCCAGTGAGGCCACCTCACCCGCGAATAATGGGATCGACCCTGGGGTCAGCACCCGGGCGCCCACAGCCCGACTCGGCTGCTGGACACAGCAGGTGACAGTGGCCTTCAGCTGTGTGGAGCGTGGCTGTGCCGAGTGCCCAGGAAGGCTGGCGTTCAGGCCCTGCCCTCACCTCCTGGTGGGGACGGTAAGGGAATGAGCACGGGCACCTGGAAGGCCCTTGGAGATGGGGGACCTGGGGGAGGGAGAGAGAGAAAATGTGGGCGTCACCCTCTCAGTGGCAGAGGGCCAGGAGACTGGGTTCTGATCCCGTCTCTGTGCAGAAACCAGCGTGAGCTCCCACTATACCGGTTGGGTCAGCTCATGACCCTGCTCAATATCCTGCCGTGGCTCCCTATTGCTCAAGGCTAAAAACCCGAACTATAAAATAATCTAAAAAGCCCCGCATGTGCCGGCTCCCGCTGACTTTCCAAACCTCACGTCACGCCACTCTTTGCTCCCAAGGCCCCAGCCAGAGCCATGCTGCTCTTCCTGTCATTCCTCATTTTCTCCACTCTCCTTCCTGCCTCAAGATCATTGGCATGCTGTTCCCTCTGCTGAGAATGCCCTTCCTTCTGCCTTTGCCTGGTCGCTTCCCACTCCCCTGCCAGGTCACCTCTCCAGGGTTTCTTCCTCTAGGAAGCCTTCCTGGATCTCTAAGGATTTTTTTTCCTAGTTTCTCATGAAACCCGGGGGGTCCTTGGCTGGTACTTGTCGCCTTTGCAATTGGCATACAGTAGGCGCTCAGTGATGCATGTTGGATGTAGGATGAGTGAAATGATGCTGTTATGATTTGGGGCAAGGTGACCTCTCAGGGCCCGATACCCTCAGTGATGATTTGGGGAGCTACTCCATGCCAGGCGCTGGGAAGTAGAGGGAAGGCAGATGTGTGAACAGGCCCCAGGCCACAGCTGGCTGAGACTATGCTCCAAACCTGGGCATGATGGTGCATGCCTATAATCCCAGTGACTTGGGAGGCTGAGGCAGGAGGATGGAAAGTTTGAGGCCAGCCTCAGCAATTTAGCAAGACCCTGTCTCAAAATAAAAACCAGAAAGGGCTGAGATGTGGCTCAGGGGTAAAGCGCCCCTGGGTTCAATCCCCAATTAATAAAGAAAGTCAGTGAGTCCGAAGGGCTCCACGTGACCTGAAGTTGGGAAGGTGGGACAGGGCTGAGGATGGGGGGGCCCAGGACAGAACAAAAATGGTGGCATTCTTGACCCAGGACCGAGACGGGAAAAGGGCCTGGTGAGAGCCCTAACCCTGAGGTTCAGTGAGGTCAGTGACGTGGGGCCTCAATAGTGAAGTCACCGGTGCCACTGTGGGGTTCCAGCCAGAGGGGTGACAGAAGGGTCCTCTGGGTAAAAGGGGAAGCCTGGCGGGGCGGCTGGGCCCTCGCCGCACTGGCCCGGGTCTGGGAGCCCAGGGTGGGGCCTTGCTAGGCCAGGACGGCCCCTGCCTCCGTGGCCAGCAGAAGCCTCCAGAGACTAGTTTTCCTCCCTGACGTCAACTTAAAGGTCACACGAGTCCCAGGTTTGCTCCAGGAGCGCCAAGCCCCCTCGTCCTGTTACTTTACCCAGATCCCTTGGGGCCCGTGCTCCTGGCCAGGACCTCGCTGAGCTGTGGGAGCAGGGCCTCCCTGTCCCCAGCCCACCTCGCTCCAGCCACACAGGGTCCAGCCACCCGCTGTCTGGGGACTCAGAGAGGAAACGCGCCCTCAGAGGAGGGTGGGAGGGGGACTGGGGACAGCCGACTCCCCAGGCCCCCACACCACGTCAGCCGCCCCCTCCCCAGGGCTGGCCCTCTCTGCGCCCCATGCTGATGAGCTGGGGTCGAGCCAGGCCGCTCCCCCCACGGCCTGCGCTACCTCAGGGACCCCCAGGCAGCAGATCCTGGGACGCCAGCCTGACCCTCCCTCTGGTCCTGTCCCCAGGCCTCCAGAAAACCCGCTTCCCCAGGCACCCGGGCGGCGGACCTTCCCCAGCTCCACCCCCTCGGCGCCCACGCCCCACCCAGATAGTGGCTCAGGTCCAAAGCCTGAAATTTGGTTCCCTTCCCTCTGTCTCTCACCACAGCCAGCCTTCAGCAGGGCCTGCCCACCCCACGGATGTCCCCCTTCTCCCTCCTCTGTCTCCATTGCCTTTCCCCTGGGCTCTTGCAATCGGCCCTTTCCCACCCCCAGCTTCTCCACTCCGCCTGTCTAATCCACTCTCTACCTGCACCAAAGGAACAAAAACTGGGGCCCAGAACCCAGAACCTGCGGCTCCCCCTCTGAAGAATCTCCAGGGCCTTCCTGTTTTCCCAAGGGAGACATTAATAAACTTCACAGGCCAGAGTCTCACAGAGCACCACAGGGTGGAACACACCCTGTCTCTTTTTTGCTCAATGACACTGATCAAAGAAGCCATCTCAGCTCACTCCCTCTCATTCATTTCAGAGGGCCACTCTGACCTTGTTTCTCTTCTTCATACAAGTCAAGCTCAGTCCTATCCCAGGGTCTTTGCACACACTGTTCCTGCTGGTCAAAACGTCGGAGCCCACCCTCAGATGTACTCATTCAACTAACTTACTTAACATCCACTTTTATAATTACACCAGACTCAGCCCAAGCACTTCTCATGTTCTGAATCATTCGTTAATTCTTCTCATAGTGGGTTCTGTTTGTCATTTCAAATGCCACCTTCTCGTGGAGGCCTTCCCTGACCACCGTCCAACACAGGTAACATAGCCCTGCTGCAAAGATCCCCTTGACTAAGTTGTAAACCTTAAACACACACAACTGTTATTCATTAATTCTATTACAATAAAGCCAGAGGGTCCTTAAAACCAACCCCCTCGATTTAGATCCTTCATATATTTTTTTTAATACCTCGATGTGTGCATTTTGTCCTTCTCTCCTGCTACAGGCTGAAAGCCCTGTCTGTCAGCTTGGCCCTTCCGTCCCTTGAGCTGGAGTGAGCTGCTGAGTGAGTGAGTGAAGGGTCACCTGCCCCAGGAGGCTTCTGAGGCGGGGACACTCTCTAAAGGCCACCGCGGCAGGACAGACAGCCGGGAGGAATGGGTGCAATATTTCCTGTGGACACTGCTCCGAGGCCCAATCGGGGAAGGGTTTCTAGAAGGCCGGGGTCAGGTCTTGTCCATCATCATGTAAATCCGAAAATAACAACTGGCGCGTTTGCAGCGAGCAGCCACCGGGCGGGCGGGCGTTCAGAGGCGCTCCCCCGGGAACTCAGAGGCCTCCCGCAGCTGCTCCGCGAGGCCACAGGAGCCCCACTTGACAGATGTGGACAGTGGGGTTCCGAGAGTGGGGGCCGCACAGCGTGCGCAAGAGCCCGGCTCAGCCCCGGGTCACTGCGGATGGATCCGGGTCTCCCCTGAGGTCGGCCTCCACCCGCACACCTGGCTCTGTATTCAGCAGGGGCTCTGTATTCAGCAGGGGCTCTGTATTCAGCAGGGGCTCAGTGCAGACAGCCGCAGGTACTATAGCCAGCAGGCGCTTGGAAGTGCTCAGGTCGAAACAGATTGGCTCTGGAAGGGCCGGTCCCCAGGGCAATGGTGTTTCAGAGGCTGAGGAGTGGGGACAATGACACTGATCAAAGAAGCCATGGGCTGGGCTTCAGGAGCACTGGGTGACAACAGCTATACCCCTTTATTAGGCACCTCCCCTGCGCCAGGCAGTGGACTGAGTGTTTTCCATGCCTCCCCATGATAGGTAGATGTGAACACTACCCCCATCTTATAGGTGAGAAGGTGAGGCTCAGAGAGGTCAGTTCACCTGTGCAAGGAACCCAGCACACATCCATAGCCAATCCTGCCATTTATTAGTCCTGGCACTTCTGGGAACTGCTGGGTGACTTTGAAAAGCTCTTTGCCTTCTCTGGGTTTTAGATTCTGTCTGTAAAGCTCAGGTTCCGACCAGATTCTATTTGGACCTGTCCAACTCTGACACAGTGGGGCAGGATGTAGCTGCTGCTGTCTCCTGGGCCCCTCACTGCCTGGGTGCCGTGGAGCCGGGTGGCCCCGTCCTGCCCAGGATGCCGGGTAGACTGCCCCGGGTGACCCATCTTCGGGGCCCAGACTCCTGTGCAGACTGCAGGACAAAGATGAGGCCACACGGGAACAGAGAGGGCGGGGGATCTCGGAGCACCTCAAGACCAAGAAGGGGACTCCTCATATCATAGGGGACTTGAAGGTGGGCAGAGCCTCTGAGTCACCCCACCCCGCCAGAGCACAGCCAAAATGAGCGTCGGGAATCCGTCTCACGTTCTGAGCTTCCTGTGGTGATAAAACCTGATGTGTTCTCTACGTGTGTGGGTTCCTTTTGGGACAGGATCTTCGCGTCTACCTGTCTACAGACTGTGATGGTCCAGCCCCAGGTGCCCGCCCCACGAAGGGTGGGCCTGCCGGATGCAGAGGGTAGGAGTCCAGGCCAAGTGCTCTCCGGGGAGTCTGCGGAACTGCCCAGAAGCCAGCAGGTGGGGCAGTGGGCAAGCCCCGGTGGGGGACTAGAGAAGGTGGACGTGTGGGACATGACCTCACCCCTGCAAATAGTCGAGTGATGGGTGGTGGCTGGAGGGGCCAATCGGTTTTAGGGCTGTGGCAGCACCTTTTGTCCCACTTTACCAGAGGTGTCACCTGTCAGGAAGGGCAAGCTGTCAGTGGACAGATGAATCCGGAACCACATGCCCAGCTTGGCGGGAGCTCTTGGCCTCAGGAGGCACAGGGGCCGGTGGCACTGGCTGACCTCGGCTACTAGGGTCACCTTGCCTCAGTTTCCACCGAACTCCTGCCTCCCTGGGACAGTGGCAGTGGCTCTGGGGACCCATTCAGGAGACAATACATGGTGGACAGAGTCTGGTCCCCTCTCACACCTTCCAGGCCCTGTGGCCATGTGGGCTGGAGCAAGTGTCCTTCCCCCTTGGCCTCATTTTTTTACAGCTGTAAAATGAAGGGGTGGGATGACATCAGTGAGCTGACACTGTGCTGGCAGAGATCTGGGCGTCTCCAGAGGCACTTCGAGGGGTTACCAGGAGGACACACTCTGGGCACCCAAGTCCCCTCCCCGCAATCCCTGCTCAGGACTCTGCTCTTCCCTGGTCATGAAATACGGGTGGGGTTCATGTATGATTTCCTCAAAAGAGCCAGGCGCAGTGGTGCAGGCCTGTCTGTAGTCCCAGCAACTCAGGAGGCCGAGGCAGAAGGATCGCAAGTTCAAGGCCAGCCTCAGCAACTTAGGGAGGCTCTAAGCAACTTGGTGAGTCCCTGTCTCAATATAAAAACAAAAGAGGGCTGGGGATGGGGCTCAGTGGTAAGCATCTCTGGGTTCAATCCTTCCTACCTCCCCCCCAAAAAAATTCCTCAAAAAGAAAAGTTGTTTGCAGCCTGCCCTGCTTGTGATGACTTGGGACATCCATTTGTCCTTCATAGTCTGAACTCGGCAGCTGTAAGTCCTGCCGGTGTCCTCTCAGGACTGGGGATGGAGCCTGGTCGGAGGGGTCCTCTGGAGCCAGGATGAAGCCATCATCCTCCCTTTCTGGACACACAGTGTGGGGAGCTTCCCTGCTCTTTCCCAGCTACGTGGGGAGCAGAGGGCCGTGCCTGCATTAATCACTGGATTCTTCTAGAATTAAAAGGTTTTTCTCTCTTTTATTCATGATTGGTGAAGAGGAAGCAAAAGGGTGGAATAGGGATGGGAAATGAAGCATCCAAGTCTATAAAAGTAAAAAAAAAGTAGTCATGCTGATCATCAGACGCATAACCCCGATTAACCAGAAAGAAACACAGTTATCCAGAACACCAGGCTTTTACAAGAAACAGGGACAAGACATCAAAACGATAATAGAGGAGAGATTTTTTTTTCTTCAAAACTCTCCATAGACTTAAGTGTCAGATCAGCCCACACTCACTCCAATGGATCCTCTGGCCCTTACTCATCCCTGTTTCCTAACAGAACATCACGCAGCCAGCCACCTCTCTGGCTGCCAATCATCAAAGAACCACGCAGCCGGGGTGGTGCTCTCAGGTGTGTGCACCTCGCGCTGGACACAGGCCCACCTGTCATGACCACAGCCGCAGCCCCGCTGATGCTGACCTGGACGCATCGCCCAGAATCCTGAGTGGCAGGAGGGGGAGGACATTCTTCCTCCAGAAGGATGCACCTCCAGGTCCCAAGCCTAAAGGGCGGGGGAGGACGTGCAGGGTGCTGGACTCTCGGCCCCAGTGACCTGGAGATGGAGGCAGGCCCAGGGGCCCCTCCCTGCCGACATGCGGGCAGGCCTGGGGTGCACGTGGCCATCTGCCTGTCCATGCTGCCCCGCCCTTCCCTGCTGCCCCGTCACTGTCCTGGCCACGCTGTGACAGCTCACATAGCTATGCAGGGAGCTGGCATCCACTTATACACGCTGCCTGCTGGGACTCTCGGGTGGCTCTGGGCCAGGTGGGCTCATCGCATTTCCTCCCCAGTTGGGGTTTAAAGTGGCAGCTGGCACTGCCCCTTCCCTGCCTGGGCTCCAATCTCATTCCAGGCTCCAGGGGGCTCCTCAGGGTCTGCATCAGGCTGAGGACAGGTGAGCAGACCCTTCTCCCTCCTTAGCAGCCAGTTCCCTGCCAACAGGGACATTCCCACAATGCCTTGCCTGTGTACCTGCCACACACGGACAGGTGGCAGAGGCCAGAGGAGGAGCTCACTGTGAAGTGAGCTGAGATGGGTGACCCGCAGGACTCTGCTGCCAATCAGAGGCTCTGCCCCTCCCGGCCTCCCCTCCTCTCTGCCACCCCCGGCCCTGCCCAATGCAGAGCCTGCCCAGCTACACAGGGGGCTTCTCCTGCTCCTCACCAAGGAGCTGAGCCATCTGAGCTGGGGGATCCCTTCCAGCCCTGGGTCTGGTGTCTTAGGGCCAAATGCCAGCCACATGGTTCTGGACCCTGGTCCTTGCCTTGGTCCCTGACTTGCTTAGAACCAACCTCACGGGAGCTGGGATTCTGGAGGATGAGGCCCCAGGACTGTAGCCCGTGCAGGGTGCCTAGGTGCCCACACCAGAGCCCTTGTTCTCTGTGGCACTGGCTGCTTGACCTGCCACCACTGTACCTGGCCTGCTAATGCAGCTTTCCTGACCTCCTCAGGAGAGGACATGTCACAGAGCCAAGGCTCAAGGACTGCCCTGAATGAGTGAGCTAGTGAGCAGGAGGGACAGAGAGGTCTCGCCCCTGCATTCCCAGGAAGACCCCTTGGTGTGACTGGCTCCAGCACACACTAGCTCTAGGGCCTTGGCCTTGTTACATAACCTCTTTAAGGCCTCATCTCCTCAGTAGTATCCGCTACATGAAGCACTTATGAGGGAAGAATGAGATCATGCAACAAGTCACAAGTCACAGTGCCTGGCATGCAGTAAGCATTTAGTCTGTGCTGTTATCGTTATTAATTAATGTCCTCTGGCCCTGGCTAACAGCACTCTCCCTGGACAAGACTCATGGTCATCATCCATCTTTGGTTTCCCTGTTCTGCCCCAGGGTAGCCCTCAAGTCACCATGGGGCGATGACCTTCTGATGGCTCAGAGCTGGTTTCCAGTCCCAGATCCAGCACTTCCCAGCCCTGTATCCTTGAGTGAAGTACTTGAGCTCCATCCACAGTAGCCAAGCTATGGAACCAACTGGGTGCCCTTCCGTAGATGAATGAATAAAGAAAACGTGGTACATACACACAAGGGGATATCACTCAGCCATAAAGAAGAATGAAATTATGGCATTTGCTGGTAAATGGATGGAACTGGAGACTATCATGCTAAGTGAAATAAGCCAATCCCCCCAAACCAAAGGCCAAATGTTCTCCCTGATACGCAGGTGCTAACACAAAAGAAGGGGAGGAGAATAGAAGTTCATTGGATTAGACAAAGGGAGTGAAGGGAAGGGAGCAGGGATGGGGATAGAAAAGAGTAGAATGAGTCAGACAGAACTTTCCTCTCTTCATATATGAATACATGACCAGTGAAACTCCCATTATGTACACCCACAAGAATGGGATCCTAATTAGAATAAGTTGTACTCCGTGAATGTATAATATGGAGATTCCTCAGAATAGAGCCACCATTTGACCCAGCTATCCCACTCCTCGGTTTATACCCAAAGGACTTAAAATCAGCATACTACAGTGACACAGCCACATCAATGTTTATAGCAGCTCAGTTCACAGTAGCTGAACCATGGAACCAACCTAGGTGTCCGCCAATAGATGAATGGATAAAGAAAATGTGGTATATATATTTAATGGAATATTATTCAGCTTTAAAGAAGAGAGAAATTATGGCATTTGCCAGCAAATGGATGGAGTTGGAGAACATCATGCTAAGTGAAATAAGCCAATCCCACAAAACCAACGGCCGAATGTTTTCTCTAATATGCTGATGCTAATTCACAATAAGGTTGGGGGGACACTAGGGAAGAACAGCATTACCTTAGATTAGGTAGAAGGAAGTAAAGGAAGGGGAGGGGAGGGGATGTGGGGATAGGAAAGATAGTAGAATGAAACAGACATTATAACTGTATGTACACATGTGACTGCATGACCAATATGATTCTGCAACATGTACACTCAGAAAATGAGAAATTATATCCCATCTATGTATGATATATCCAAAGTGCATAAATGCATTCTACTGTCATGTATGACTAATCAAAACAAATAAAAAAACACTCTACTGTCACGTATATATAAAAAGAACAACAATTTTTTTTTTTTAATTACTCTGAGCTTCAAGGTCCTCATCAGGAAAAAGTGGGTAATGTGAGTTCAAAGTTCAGAACAGTGTTTCGGGCTGCAATGAGGGGACAAGGTGCCAGAAGGGACCGCAGAAGGGACCGCAAGCCACCCCGTTGGTGAAAAAGGAATCCTCTAGGGAGCAGGCGGGGGAGAAGCTGGGGTGTGACGAGGAGCAGGGGCAGCCAGAGAGGCTCTGGGAGAAGAACCGAGGGCTGGTCCGTGGTGGTGTGCCCCACCTCGCCGTCCCTCGTGATTGCCCCTTTCCTCCAAAGTACTATCCTACATGCTTTAGTGTCACCATGGGAACCTCCTCTGAGGACTGGTCAGGACAGTGCTGGAGGGGGCAGGACCAGAATGCCCTTCCCTGAACCAGGAGAGAACTTGTACCCTCAGTGGTCTGGGACAGGATCCACCGCACCCGTGGGCGGGGCTGTCCGTGGGCGGGGCTGTCCGTGGGCGGGGCTGTCCGTGGGCGGGGCCGGCTGTGGGCGGGGCCTGGTCCTGGGAGGTGAGAGGCAGAGGCTCTGGGCGCCTGGCCCTCCTGGTGCTGAACACCTCCAGCCTCTGTGCCTGCACCTATTTCTCTGGCAAGACACACCAGTCTGCTCCCTGCCTCAAGCAGCAGCCCTGGCAGCCAGCCAGACGATGGTCACAGGGATCAGATCAGAGCTGCCCTCTCCCCGCTCCCTGGGACCAGCCCTTCCCGGGCCCCCGGAGCTTCCGCAGGGGCTTCCTGCCTCCCCCAGGCCCCACCTTCAGCTTGTCCCACCCTGAGTTCTGCATCCTGCCTCTCCCTGCTCCCTGCGCCCTGAGGGCAGTGGCACCGCCATCTAAGTCTTGGCCTCCAGTCTGGCTCTGGCTCTTAGCTGCGGACCCGGATGATCCCTTAACATCTCTGAGCCTCTGTTTGTCTTTGAGTTGGGCATAATAACAGCCTACACCACGGGGCGCCGCGTCGGAGCGTCAGCGTTGTATTGAAAGCCAGTGGTGAGGTCTTCTCCTAATTAAATATAAGCCGGGATCATGACTGGCCGCCTGGGCTCAGGTAGCCTCCCGCCTTGCCCACGTGCAACAGGTGACGCTCTGCAACGTCCCCCACTCCCCCCGCCCCTCTCCTGTGCTTTTCCAGGTCTTCTCTGGGCAGGCCACTGTAACCTCTTCCTGGCTGCTGTCCCTGTCCTCATTCACCCTTTACATCGCAGCTTTGCACAGGCGGGTCACATGACACCCCTTTGGAGATCTTCCCGTGATTCCAGGGCCCTCCCAGAGCAGCGGCTCTTCAGGGTGGCGTCCAGCTCCGTCAGGGGCCTGCCCCCCTCCACCCCCAGCTTTGCTTTCCAGCCTTGTCTCTCCCTGCATCCTCCACGTGAGCTTGTTCCAGCCATTCTAGACCACGCCTCCTTTCCCACAGTGGAGAGGGGGGAAGCAGAGAGACAACCACCAGTCCTTCAGGTGCCTATTCTTGGATCAAGCCTTGTCTTGTGTCCTTACCTACATTTCCATTTCCTGAAAACGTGCTTGTCATTCAGGGCCTCCCTCCAATGCCACTTCTTCTGTGAAGCTCCCCTGATCCTCCCTCACTTCTGCTCTTGTATTTTCTGCTTCTGTTTGGCATGTCCCTAACCCTGGACAGGAGACCCTGTATCTCATCACCTTGTACCCCACAGCCCCTCACAGGGACCTGGAGCAGCTCTGTACCCACTGGTGGGCCCTGGTCACTAGCTGATGTGGCCCGTGGGCAGCCAGGAGCCCTACAGCACATGGCCAGCCCAGGAGTCCAGCCACAGGTCCCTGGGCTCTGCTGCTCAGTCGGGTGGCAAGTGGGAGATGAGGGTTTACTCGGCTCCCCCAGCTGTGGGTTTGCCCTGACAGGCAGGTCCAGGAACGGGCTTCTGAACAAACCTATGGAATCATCACGGGGGCATGACCCTCAGGAGCTGGGATGGAATGGCCATTTCTTTCTCCAGTCCTCCTCTGTTGGCCTCTCTGAGGCAGAGAGTCCAAAAGACGGGGAGAAATGACCCCATGCAGGGTGCCACTGTCTACCTGGCTGGGTAGCTGTCCCACGTCCTCCTTTTGACTGACCCCAGGGTTCCATGGGCAATGGAGCTCCTGTGAAAATCCAGAGTCACCCCCGTGCCAACCAACATCTGCCCATTCCCTCTGAGAGCATGGTGAGATTTCAGGAGAGGGGATGTGAATGTGGCCTCTAAGAAAAGCTCCACTCTCCAGTGGCTCCCAGCCCACATGGTGGCTGGATGGAGCGAGGTAAAGGGAGGGCAAGTCTTTCTTCATAAACCAGGGGTCCCAAGGCTCCAGCCCTAAGTATCACCAGTGGGCTCCAATGTCCCCTGAAGGGGCCACCAGCACCCCTTCTTGTAATTAGTCCATGGTCCATGGCTCTTTGTTTATATCTACAGCCCTCCGCAGCCTACCTTCTACTAAAGAAGTTCATGGATTAGACAAAGGGGACTGGGGGACAGGAAGGGGGATGAGAACCGGAAAGACAGTAGAATGAATGGGACAGAACTTTCCTATGTTCACATGGTACATGACCAGTGGAACTCCCATCATGTACACCCACAAGAATGGGAAGTTATGCTCCATGTTTGTATAGTATGTCATTCTACTGCCTAGAATGAGCAAATTAAAAAATAAATAAAAATAAATAAAATAAAATTGAGATGACATATTAGAAAACAGAACCCTCCCCTAACACCTCCCATGGTCCACTGCTGTCCAAGAATTTTCTTAATAACCCCAGAAAGTCCTTATTTATACCTAAGAGATGAGCCAATGGAAGCTGAGGGAGGAGGTGGCGTTCCACTGGTGGAGTCCTAGGCACAGAGCGCTGGGTACAAAAGAGGGCTCCTCACCCACAGTAAGTGCTGCTGTCCATCATGGGGGACAGCAGGCATCTTGACCCATGTTGTATGTTATGGTGCCAATGGCACCTTGTGAATAGGGGCCGACCAGACTTCTCCCAGGGCTGGAGTGGCCTGGCTGCACAGGGCAGAGAGGGAGGCAGGAGGAAGCAGCACGGGGCCGCCTGTGCCCTATGTCCCCCTGCCTTCAGTGGCAAAGGGGGCATCGTCTCCCAGGATGCAGCTGCTCTCAGCCCCATGTCACCAGAAGCCTTCCCACTCGGGTCGTCATCATCATCGTCACCATGGCAACTGACAGTCACTTGGAGCCCAGCGTGGAGGGGCCCAGGTGGAGCCAGCAGCCGGGATGTCAGGTGCTCCCTTCTCCCCAGTTCCATGAGTCAGGAGAGGCCTCACCACAGCCCAGGGCCATGACAGGGTAGGGGTTCCTGGGATTGAACCCAGGGTTGTTGGGAGTCTGAACCCACACTTGTGGCCCCTGGGCTAGCCAGCCCACGTCACCTGGGTGCTACTGCCACCGGAGCCACAGAACATAACAGCACCTGCTCACTGCCATCTTCCCGTCCAGTGGGGTGCGTGGAGGCATTCCGGCAGACCCTGCTACTGGCCCTGAATGACCTCCCACATGATGTGCAGGTTGCCTGTCCCCTGCCGTCTGTTAGATGGCGTCTACGTTACCGTAGTAAAGACTGATGCTCGGACCAGCAAGGTGCTGCTGGGCCGAGAGTCTGGCTGCTCTTCTCACGGGGGCAGAGCAGTGGCAAGGACAATCCTGCGAGAGCTCAGGATACAGGGCCACCTGATGTGCCTGGGGGACTATGGAAGATGTCTTGAGTCGGTGACACTAACGGGGCAGAGGATGGGCAGGGGGCAGTGCAGTACCACAGGGGATCCAGTGTTGGAGTCTAGCGGCGCCTAAGCAGGCTTCGAGCCCTGGTCCTGGGTCCTAGGAGGACTGGCGTTGCGGCCACCAGCCCGAGGTGGCTGAGAGAGGTCAGTGCCAAGCAGAGATACGTCCTTGTTGGAGGAGAGTCAGGCCTGAAAGTTTCCTTAATATCTAATCCAACCACATCCCCTGATTGAACCTATGATTTGAACATGTTTTGTCTTGAAATATTTCAGATACCCAGACAGGCTTAAAATAATCTACCATTTGCCATAAAAGGAACGAAGTACTGACCCATCCTATGACACGGATAAACCTTGAAAATACTGAATCCACAGAGACAGAAGGGAGGTCTGTGGGGGGGAGGGAACAGAGGATGGAGGGTGACCTCTAAAGAGAATGGTGTTTCTTTTGGGGGAAATTAAGATGTTCTAAAAATGCCAATGATGATGGTGGTACTCTGTGACCATACAAAAAACTGTTGAATTGTACACTTTAGATAGATGAAGTGTTCGACAGGTGAACTATATCTCAAATAAAGTTTTCATAAAAAATGCATAACAGACCTGAAATACCACCTAGCTAACTACCAATACACTAGAGACCCCCGTGGACCTCAGTCTCCTCCTTGACCCTCCTCCCCATCAGATATGGTTGATCAGTCCCATGTACTTCTTATATGTTTATGACAAGCATGTATTTCCCCCAAAAAAGTGCAAGGCCTTTTTGTGTGTGTGTGGTACCTGGGATTGAACCCAGGGGTGCTCTTCCACTGAGCTACATCCCCAGCCCTTCTCATTTTTTTTATTTATTTTGAGACAGTCTTGCTAAGTTGCTGAGGCTGGCCTTGAACTTGCGATCCTCCTGTCTCAGCCTCCCCAGTTTCTGGAATTACAGGTGTACCCCAGCTGTCATACCCAGCACTTCATGTTTTTGACTTTATAAATAAATCATATTGTAAATAGTCTCTTGTCATTACTTATTTTCCTCCATAGGATGAAATTCATCCATCGAATACCTTGATGGCAGGTCTGGTGATTTGGGTTCACAGTGGTGGTATTTCTTTGATAAAAGTTCAGCAACTTAATACCCCCCAACATCTCCTGCTGATGAGTATTCGGTTGTTCTCTTCTTTTCCTTGATTCGGTGGTGAGAACCCGCTGGCCTCCTCCATGGGGGTAAATCTTCCCCTCACCAAATAGTTCTTGGCAGTCACTCGCCCCTTTGGATAAGCGAAGAAACGAAGGACCACAGCAAGGGGAACCTGCTCAGAGCCCCTCAGGGTCTGGGAATCATTCCCAGTCCAGGCCTCTTCTGGTCTTTCCGGAACCTTCCATTTCCTTATTTTTATTTCCCTACAAATCACCGCGACCACCCGGGTGTTATCAGAGCTGATCTAGGAGAAACACATTATCAGCACGGCCCAGGAGGGCCGGGGATCTGGAAGTGCTTTCAGGAGGAAATGGGGAAGAAATGAGCCTCAGAGAGTTCCCCAGGTGGCTCTAGCGCCTGGCTGGGGCCTGGAGGGAAGAGGCGCTTCCAGGGGCGGATGGTGAGCGCTCCTGCAGCCGGGCAGCGCCTGGTCTTCCCACGCCAGTCACCTGGCCCTCCTTCCCGCGAGGGGCAGGAGCTGCAGCTGGGGGGCTTCTGTATGTGCAGGGTCTTGCTCGAGGCCACAGAAGAGCCCGAGCACCCCCCCAGGAGCTGCCACTCAGGGCTTCTTGGTGGCTGTCTGATTTCTAAAGCACAATATCACTGCCCTGGTCAGCCAGGGTTCCCTTCCCCGTTGTCTCAAATGCCTCTAGAATCTACGTCAGGCGATTAAGGGTGACAGCCAAGGAGCAACCTTCACAGGTGATCCCTCCTACGCTGAGCAGGCTTTACCACAGAGCACAAACAGCAGGGCCAACAGACGCGCTAAGGCGGGAGGAGATGGTGGGGGGCCCTGTGACAGGCCTACAGAGGTTCAGAGCTCAGTGGGTAGAAAGTGGGAACAGAGATGTGAGAACAGCAAGGAAAGAGTGTGCAGGTGGACCCCTGGGGGCCTGGCGGGCAGCGGACTAGACTTACTGAGAGGAAAGGAGGTCAGGAGGGGATGGATCAGAGCAGGCTGAAGAGAGAATGTGGGCCTGGCACTGGGGTGGGGAGGGGACTGTGAGGCCACGGAGCCATGGATGGTTTTTGAGCAGAGGAATGGAATCCATGGGACCCAGCAAATGATGGGGTGCAGGGGCCACGGTGAAAGAGGCATCAGGGCTGCTGCCGTGGGACGGAGCCTGGCCCTTGGGATGTCAGATGAGTCAGGACAAGGACAGTCTAATTGGAGGGGGCAAAGGGCGGGGATCCAGAAGGTGAAAGCACATCCCTTGGGCTGCAGAACAGGGGAGTCTGAATACCTGTGACAACAGCAATCAAATAGTAAGGTCCCTTCCCAGGTTGGTCCTGGGAATCTGCTTTAAGGAATAGCCAGGAATGGCTCCCAAGGAACTCATCTGTTATTTGCATGTAAAGCAGGGTTTCTGAGTCACCTGAACACAGTGCTCCTTAGTGTGACCTCTCTCCCCAGAACACCTCAGATCTCCACTCTCTCCTCTGTTAATGGCACCAAGGAGTACTTTGGTCTGAGGTGTCCCTTTTCTGAGTCAGCTGGGCCTGGAACAAGGACAACCACAAAGGAAGGGTGTGTGGCCGCGGGTCTGCTCTGCCGCAGCAAAGGGAGCTCAGAGGAGCCCCTTGAGTATTGGGTTGTTCTCTTCTTTTCCTTGATTCCGTGGTGGGAACCACGCTGCCCGGGGGCCCCTGGCCTCCTTCATGTGGCTGCAGGCTCTGCCCATGTGAATGGCATGAGGCTGTGGGGGGAAATCTGGTGCCAGGAAAAATAGGGCAAAGCTGGCCTAAGAAAAGGGTTTGGGTGTGGGGGGTGCAGCTCTCACCACCTATGGAAAATACCCAGGGCTGAGGAGGCTGTTCCAACCTGGACATAAATAGAAGTTCATGAGAAAACACAGTCCTGTCCACCAGATCCCAGGCTCTCGTGGCTTGGAGGCATGCTCCATGTCACTGCTAGTTCTTGTTCTGGAGTGCAAACTGGACTGGGTCACATCCCTGCTCTTCAACCTTCCCTGATGCTCCATTATGTCCTGTGAGGAGAAGGCAGGCACTACTGCTCCAGATCCTGCACCCTGGCAGACATTATTAAACGATCACCCATTTTCTGCTGACTTGGCACAACCTCCCTGGCAGCCATTACCAATCAATCATCCTTGGCATGAAAACCATTTGCCTCTCATTGAACAGAGAGAGCCAAACTCCTCAGCCTAGGTCTCTGCAATCTCGACATCTCTTTCCACCCTCATGTCCGCTCCCCATCCCTGCGCTGTGCTCCGTATCTTTCAACCTGCTTGGTCATCCCCAAACATACCCGCCTTGTTCTTACTCTGTTCCCCCACCTTCCATAGCGACAAGGTTCTATCTGCCTTGGTTACCCAGCCAAAAATATCATCTGCCTCCCATGGTCCTGGGTACCTAGGTGACTAGGTTCTGGCCAGTGATGAGAGCAGAAGTAAAATGTCTGCTCTTCAAGGTCTGCTCCTGAGGGTGGAGATGCAGGCCCCAATCCCGTCTCCTTTTGTGCTGGCCAGGGCACGGCAAGAACAAAAGAGCTGTCAGAGCCCAGAGATGGAAGCCGCAAGATGCAGACAGTGGAGTCACCCCAGGCCAGGACCATGCTCCTGCTAAGGAAGGGACACCTCTACCTTTGCTTTGTTGAAATCCCAATTTCGGGGGACGTTTGCACGGTGACAGCTGAGTCTACACCCTGTCTAGACCCTGCCACCTGCTTCCTGTTTCCTCAGACCAACCTCAGGGCCATCTCTCCAGCGGAGTCTTGCTAGAGCCCCCAAACCCATGGGGTCTCCAGCTCTTCCTCTGCTCCTCCCCCCAGCACCTCTGAGCCAGGGAAGGGCACTGGCTGCTCCCAGAAGCCGGGCCGCAGGCGCCTTCTCTCCCCTCCATCTGGGTATGGCGCTGACACATGGAGCCACCCCACCAGGCCCTGGTCCCGCTGCTGCAGCCTGCGCCCCTTACTTGGCAGCCAAGGTGCGACCCTGTCCTACTCCACCCCCTTAGAGCTGAGGCCCAGGCTGCAAAGTGACCGTCCCTGCTGCCAGCCCAGCCTGGACATGGTGAGGAGCGGCCCGCCCAGCCCCAGCGTGGCGGGCTTGAAGGAGCTGCTTCCTTTCCAGCTTGAACCTGTATTGTCCTGCTCCTCGTTTGTTAATAAGAACAGGGAGAGAGAATGGGTGAATTTTCCCCATCTTTGTATTTGTCTCAAGAGGCCCAGGAAGTCCCACGGTGTGGACATCTGTTCCCAAGCCACTTCGCCTGCCTCACCAGGCTTTGTACACGGCCCACACCTATTCCTCGGAACTTCTGGACACTGTGACCCTCCTCATGAGGCGTGACCTTTGGCATCCCGTCGCCGGCCTGCTGGCCCATGGCTTCCCTGGCAGGCAGCGCCTGTGGCCCGGGACAGGACGAAGCCAGCTCTCAGCCGGGAGAGGGCTATTTTGGGACAGGGAGGCTCCTGAGAGGATGCTGGCGGGGTCAGGATAGGAGGGGAAGGAGGCAGGATAGGAGGGGAACGATTAGGTGTCCCCAAGCCTCTGGATGCTACCCAGGGTCCCAGGGCTGCCACAAGGAAGAACACACCCACCACAGGGCTCCGGCCTCGGCGTGGCTGGCCACACAGACAAACAGGGCAGGGCTGGAGCTGCAGGCTGGCATCCCAGCAGCCATGGTGGGCAGGGAGAACTTTTTGTTTCTTTGGTTGGGTCCCAATGGTGGTGATTTTAGCTTTCAGGGGGCGTGGAGGGGAGAAGGCATGTGAGGCCAGATAACAGCTGGAGACCACAAGGAGGATCCAGTCATCAGCAGTGATTATTGGACGGACTAAACATTCAGAGCATCTGTACACGGGGAACAAGACTGAGTGCTGGTGAGACTTTGTGTTCCCACGCGGCACTTCACGATGGCATCGAGCCCATCTGCAAGCACCAGGAGTGATAAAGCGGTAAAACTCTGATCCGATGTCACTAGTGAGAGAGATCCATGAGGCTGCTACAAGGAGAGTGGGGTTCCCTTAGCCATTGAGCATTTTCAAGCATTTCAGGGTGTTAGCACTCTACGTCATGTAAGTGTTTTGAGGGGGGTCACCCGTCAATAGGAAGCACTCAGTACTGTGCTCGGCGCACAGTAGGTGCTCAGTTAGGGAACAGCAACAGAGCTGCTATGATGTACAGTAGGTTGGTTCTCATGTGGAACAGGGCCCTTTACTGCAGGCCTGTGGGAGGCAGGTCCAGGGGCCCAGCAGGACCTAGCCCACCCTGGCATTTGTGCTCTGAGATTCCAAAGGGTCACATGCCCTTGTGCAACCTTTCCAGTCCTTGGCCTGACTTTCCAGAAAGCTGGGGGAGCCCCTTAGCCCCCCTTTGATTCTGCCTCCTCATGGGGCCTTTTCTTAAAATTCTCCTGGCGTTCCCCACTGGACTCTGATCATACAGTGGGCCAAACTGCCCTGTGGGAAATGCTCAACCCCCAGGATACACATCTCCCCAGTGGGTCCTTCCTCCTACCACACCCTTCTCACCACCGAGACCCCTGGGTCCCACAGGAGGAGGCAAAGAGCTCTTCCAGATCCTCCCTCCCTCCTGCCACATCCCTCCCCAGCTCTGCCTCTCAGGACCCCCTGAGGCCTGATCTTCTGGAGCACTGAAGCGAGGCCTGTTGCAAGGGCAGCCACTCTGACAGTGGCCAGGCCACCAGACAGCTGTCCCTAATCACGCACGGAGGGCAACGGGAACAACCTCTGCCTGGCCGTAAGGGTGCAGCCTACATTGCTGGAACCCTAGGATATGGAGTCTGGTGCAGATTTCTGCGTATCTTCAAGTCTAAGGGGCCGTGAGGGAAATAAGAGCAATAACAGTGCTTCGTACAGATCAGAGAGGCATTGACGTCCAGCTGATTCCTGATCATGTCTCTAACACATATTTTCAGGGTGACTGTTGTCCCTCTTTTTTTCATTCAAGGCAACTTGAGGCACAAAGATTTGCACTCAGCTGGCAAATCTCAGAGTTGGAATTCAAACCTGGATCTTCCATGACTCCAAATCTCCTGCCCTTAGTCAGCATTCCACACTTTGAGCAAAAATCAGTTGCAATTGCTCAAGAGTTACTGAGCAACAGACACCATTATTTGAAATGTGAGACGCTTGGAAGCGCACGGGGCCTGCCGTCGGGCGTCTGCACCTCATCTTGTTCACCTTAACTTGCTCTCCAGGAAGTGTTCCCAGACCCCAGTCCCCAGCCCCAGAGGGAGTGAGGGAGCTTCCCAAGGCTTCTGGACACCCTTTTAATTAACCCACATGACCCCCTGCCTGGGGCCAGCTGCATCCCTTCACGGTCTCAGGACAGCCTGCCTCCTGGTGACTCCCAGCAGGCCGACTCACTCCCAGCCAGTGTGGCCTCTCCATGTCCCATATGCCTCACATCTGTCAGCCTCTCTTCCCTGGATTGAGGGCCTGTCTGAAGGTTTCTACAGCCCCAGCTCCTGGGGCCAGAGAAAGACCTGCCAGAGAGCCCAGAAGTCCCCTTCCGAGGCCACATACCCCACAGGTGCCAAGGAAACCACACTCTGGGCTGACAGAGACCCCTGAGCAGGGCAACACTCCCTGAAATCACTTAAATGTATTACCTGGACTCCCCCAACCTTTTTCTTTTGGGGGGTTGTACCAGGGATTGAACTCAGGGGCACTCGACCACTGAGCCGCATCCCCAGCACTATTTTGTATTTTATTTAGAGACGGAATCCTGCTGAGTTGCTCAGTGTCACTGAGGCTGGCTTTGAACTCAGGATCCTCCTGCCTCAGCCTCCCAAGCCGCTGGGATTGCAGGCGTGTGCCTGGCTCCCTCAATCTTTTTAAAGGCTTCCTTCCCTCCCCCAAAGGGGTACAGCCCATTTCAGTTACTCAAGGGAACAGCGTGACCTCTTCATCTGCCATTCTCATAACTCAACAAACACGGTCAGGATTCTGAAGAAGTTCTCATGAGCTGTCACTCATCAGAACTATTAACCACTACAATGCAGTTGAACCCAACACCCAGCGTGGTGCCCAGCCAGAGCACACAGCTTTAAGCACGTGGAAAGATGGAGTGTGGAGGGGGCCTTACTGCACTGAGCGCCGTGGGCATCCTCTGTGAGAACCCTGCTCATGCCACACTAGTAACAGGCAAAAGCAGAGTTTGAATCCCAATTGGATGAGGTTAAATTACTGCACAACGTGACCTGGCAACACTCAGCCGCATCTCCATCCCTTGTGTGTGCGCAGGCAGCCCCACAAGGGACACGCACCACCCCAAGCCACCTCACTAGGGTTCACAGTCTCATCACCAGAGAGTCATTTGTTGGAGTAGCAAACATGTTTGTGCACCGCCCATGTCGGGAGCACTAGAGAACATGGCGAGGGGGTCCTCACCCTCGTGGGGCCAATCTGCCCTTGGGTTCTGCACAGCATGTCATGATTTTCAAAATGTGACCACGTCCATCATCTTATCTGGCTTAACCACAGCCCGTTTCAAAGAGCGTGAGGCTCAGGAAAAAGAGCTCCTGAAGGGATGCGTGCCTGGATGGATGGAGGGCGGACAGAGGGGGACAGGTGGGCCCATAGGTGGGTGGATGAAAGGTCACCAACACTATACTCTCGTTCCCATCTTTCAAAAGAAAAGAGACCGGCCGAGCTCAGCAGCAATGCCGCCTGGCCGCCGCAGAAGGACGTGGTGGGCAGCATCTGTGCCAGGGATGCACGGCCGACCAGTCAGCGGGGCTCCTTACCTGGCGGGCAGTTACATCCTAGGGACATCTTCGGGGCCTCCCGGCGCCTCCGTGAGTGGAGCTTCCATTTCTGCACAAAGAGACAGACAAGAGGGGTCACGGGAGCTCATAAAGCCGGGCCCTGGAGAGTGTCTGCGCTGTGGGCGGGAGGGGGAGGGAGAAGGGCGCATGGGGGGAGCGCAGGGCTCTGCAGGGATCAAAGGCTGCTGGTTAATGGCCCTCCGCTGGCCACCAGGCCTTGGGTAATAAGAAGCAGAGAAGGCCAGGCTGGTAGTGTCAGCAGCTCCCCCTCTGGAGTGTTCCTACAGAAGTCAAACCAGCCATCGGGCTCTGTGAACCGTGGGGGTCCCCAGGCCCCCCAGCCATGTGCACAATGACGTGCTCTTCTGGGTCTTCTGCTAATTGTTCCCCTTGTGGGACTGGGCTTCTGATGGACCCCTGGGCAGGGACAGTGCCTTTTGCTCTTGCAGTTTCCTCCCGCAGGCGGTTCAGGCAGGTGGGCAGAGGCGGGGGACAAGGGCGCTGGGCAGGCCCTGCATCCTCCACACCTCTTCCCAGCGGCTGAAATCACCGAGACCCCGTGGAAGGCCCCAAAGGGGCCAGGGCTCCAAAGAGGTAGCGCATATACCCCCAGCCGTGGGGACCAGCCGTCCAGTTCCTGCAGAACGGCCATGCGCGGCCGGCGGCCATGGCGCCCAGGTCCTGTGCGCTAGCTGTTCCAGGGCAGGGCTGGGGGCCGCGTGCACCCTCAGCCTTGATCCTGGCAATGCGGCGGGCCAGACTAGCACGGGGTCATCAGAGATGGCCCTGGGGACACTGCCTGGTTCACACACGGTTCTGGGACCCTGGGCTGGTAACAGTTCCAGTGGCACCGAAACCCCATGGAAAAGGCTGGAGCATACGAGCATGGTGCCCGACTCCTAGGGCGTCCTCAACGCATGTGTCACTACTGCTGCGCTCGTGTGACAGGTGAGGGACCTGAAGACACCAAGGCCGCCCCAGCCAAGGTCATAAGGAGCAAAGGCGGGAGCTGGGTCCCAGGCCACACGGGCCCTTAAGCTATTTCACTTGGTTCCCACAGTGAGTTTTTGAATCCTTGTTTAATTTGTTGGTAACATTTTGAAGTGGGTGGTTCCCCATGCAAATCTGCGTTTCTAATTTCTCTTAAAATATCAGAAGACCTGCCCAGAAGGGTTCTGCACTCTGGCTGCCAAGGACTGGCCACATCCAGGCACTGCAGTCCCCCCCTTGAAGGTGCTGGCCACTCTGGGTACCGGCTGGCCCCTAAGCATTTCTGTAACATTTGCTCCCTCACTACCTGGTCATTTTGCCACTCAGATTGGGCCTCAAGAGAGGAAAGACTGTCACGTGGGAGGTGTCATAGGAGTTGATGGTGGGTGTGGGGAGGGAAGGGTGGGAAACTTCAAGAGGATTCATAGCACATTAACATCTGCTGAGCCACCATGTGGACTGGCACTAAGCTGGGTGCTTTGAGTAGGTTTAATAGGGACCTCGTTCAATACTTAAGGAAACAGACTCAGAGAGGTTCAATGATTTACCAAAAGTCACACAGCCAGCACATGGTGGATCCGAGCTGTGAACTCAGGCCTTTTAAGGTAAAGTCTAATACTTTCTAGCCAGGAACTGTAATCTCAGTGGCTCAGTGGTTGAGTGCCATTGGGTTCAATCCCTGGTACCTCCCCCACCAAAATCCACTCCCTTCTGCTGTAGAAAGGGGTATGCAAATGTCCCTCATGAGGGAGCACAGGATGGGATGGATGGGGGGCCTCTGAGGGCAGAAGGCAGAAGGGAGTGAGAGATCAAAGCAGACAGGAAGAAGGGGACACCCATGGGGAGGCCTCACTTAGAAGGGAGGCTGGGCGCGCAGCACAGGGTGGATGGAGGTGGAGGCCAGGTGCAGTTGGGCACAGTGGGCAAGCAGGTGACCTCCCAGGACAAAGTCTGGTGGAAGCCCGTGTGAGGCCCAGCTCTGAGCCTGGTACATTAGTGCCACTTTCCAGTTAGGGACCTCATGAATCTACTTCACCCCTTCCCACCCAGAACCTGTGACCTGGCCCCCCGTGGGCACGTGACATAGATCTGCTAAATGACGGAGCTGGTCAATGGCCGACAGGACCCTGGCTGGCGTGCGGAAGCAGCAGGGCCACTGTCCACTGGGCAACTGCACCGCAGCAGCACACGGGGCTCCAGGGGTGACCACCGCCGCCCGTGCCTGTCCATCAGTGCCCTGAGTGCCCTTCTCTCCTCTGCACCCCATCTAAGGCCCACCCCCTCCACGGCCCCAGACCTCACTCTCCACCTGCCCAGGGACATGGGCGCCAGCGAGTCCCCCGCCTCCTGCCTCATCAGTTTCCTCCTCCAGACCAGATCACCGATACCAGGGCCAGCACAGGCTTCTGCCCAGGACCCCCGGGGAACAGGCTCCATCAGAACAACACTGCCGAGCAGGTGAAAGAAGACACAGGGCAGTCAGGGTGGCCGTTCCCAGAAAAGGTCGTGAGCCGGGTTTAGCTGCTGTCCCCACCCCAGTGGTCATTATGCACACGTTGCACAAAAGGAGAGAAACCGCCCCTCTTCAGGGCGCTTCGCCCTTCCCAGGAAGACTCGTGGCTGCCTCCTGCTTCTCTTCCTGCCCTTCTGGTCCCCTCTCATCTGGCTGCAGCCCTCCCTCCCCACGAAGGCTCCGACCCAGTGACCTCATATTGCCCCGTCCGGTGGACGTCCTGCCCTCCTCACCTCCTATCCTTCTGCCCTGGGCTCCCTCCTACCACCGAGGCTGCTCCTCTGTCTCCGTCCCTGGCTCCTTCTCGTTACTGACACCTAAATGTGGCAGGCCACAGGGCCCCCAGTCCAGGGCCTCACCTCTCTCCTCTAGACACTGGCTCCTTTGGGGACCTCACCTGGCCTTGAGGCTCCAGTGACATCTGTATGTGATGACGCAGAAGATTCCACTCCTTCCCACCCAGAATGAGATGCCGCCTCTGCATCCCCAGCCTGGACCTCCCTGCGGTCCTCCAGCGCAGCCAGCCGCCGGCCCCGCCCCCTGCCCCGTCCACTCAGCATCTCCCAATCTCATGGCACAAATGAGCCCTCCCCAGGCCTGAGCCTCCAGCAACTTCCCTGTCACAGTACTAAGAGCTGCTTGAAACCCCAGAATCCTCCAGGTGCCTCTCTGTCTCACCCACCCCCATCCTGAGCAACTCCTCTTCCCTGCCTTTCACACACACCTGGGATTGGATCCCTTCTCCCCACCCCACCACGGGCCACCTTGGAGTCTCATCATCAATTACTGCAAAAGCCTTCTAAAGGAGCCCCTGCTCCTGCTTGGGTTCCACAGCACGTCCTCAACACCGGCAGCCAGGTGATCACACAGGCCTCTTACTCCACACAGCCTTCTCCTGCCTCAGGGCCTTTGCACTTACCGGTGTCTCTGGGATGCTTTTTCCTAGCTGTCCACCTGTGTGCTCCTAATGAGGGCTTCTTTGCTTTTACTACCCCGTGAGCTTCCTATCCCCTCCCTCTTGCATCTCCTCCTTAGGAATTCGATTCTTTTGCTTTGGTTGTTTATGTTGCTTACAGCCTCTCTCCCCCATGAGAAGGTCAACTCCACAGGCTGTGGGTGTTGTTCTGTTTCATTCACTAGCACATCCCTGGTGTCTAGAACAGGGCCTGGCACACAGTAGGTGCTCAGGAAGTGCTGGTGGTTTACAAACCAGGAGCGGTCCTGTTAAGTTCTGATTTCCCGTCTTGTACAGCGGGAGGGTCTGGCAGCAGGCGGATGTGGGCCATGCTCTGAGCAGGTGGCACTGCGTGGTGGCCGCCTCCCCCCCCCCCGCCCGTACGTGTCTGTGCCATCCAGGTCACAGTGGCACTCCTGTATGGCCAGAGTTACCTGTTTAGGACGCCAGCTCGCGCCTCAGGCATCTGAGTTTGAGACCCAGGTGAGAATCCCCAGGTGAGCTCAGGGCTGGGTGGGACGCTTTCTGGGGCCCTGGGGGGACCCCCGCCACCAGGCCTGAGACGCCTTCCTGCTTCACCCCTGCTGGTGGCCGGGGCCTCCTGGAATGCCCTGTGTGGCCCGAGCTGAAACACACCCGCCTGACGCGCAGCTATTAAGATGCCTGTATCAGTATCAAAGCGGGAAATGCCAGGCGGCCTCTCCTGGCCCACAGAATGCAGCTGGCCCAGCCCCGCCAGGGGCCACTCCCTCCCAGGCCCCAGCAGAGGGCTCTTAAAGGGACCTGGCCCCGGCCTCTGTCATGCCTGGTGGGTCCCAGTCAGGGTAGGGAGGGGGTCCAGAGAGAGGCCCGGGACTCTGCACTCTACCCTGTGGCCTTTGGCCCAGTTGCATGGACGAGGGCCCCACCACGTGGGGTATTGCCCCTGCCACTTCCCACAGTGCTGCTGTGTAGACTGAATGAGATGACACAGTCCTGTGCCTGTGGTGGGAGCTGGAACACGTGAATAGTAACATAGCTCCCCACGGAGCACAGAGCCAGGCACTGCGCTAAGTGCGTTGGAAAAGAGTCAATTAATTTTTTTGTTGTTGTTGTTCAAGGGATTGAACCCAGAGGCGGTTAACCACCGACATCTCCAATCCTTTTTATATTTCATCTAGAGACAGGGTCTTGCTAGGTTGCTTAGGGTCTCCTTAAGTTGCTGAGGCTGGCTTTGAACCTGCGATCCTCCTGCCTCAGCCTCTGGAGCTGCTGGGATTACAGGTGTGCACCACCGTGCCCGGCCTTCATTAATTTTTTTAAAAAGAAACTAACTTCGTGGTCTGCTTGGTTTTGGAGCACTGGGGATTGGATCCAGAGCCTTGTGCAACATGGCAAGCGCTCTACCACGGAGCCACAGCCCCTTGATAATTAATTTAGTGTTAGAGTGCGAATTCTACGAGAAGCCACCTGCCCTTGGGACTCAGTTTGGGGTGAACTCCAAATGCCAAGGAAGCATCACTATCTATGACGGAGCTTGGCCGTGTGGGTCTTGGGGTCTCGTCCCCATATAGTAAGCAAGAGATCTAACCCCGACCTCGATTTCCTCGCCCCTGCAGTGGGGGTAACATTGGCCACAGGGGTAAGGCGGGCAGAGAAGCCGCGAAGGGGAGCCGAGCGCAGGAGTGAGGCCGTGGAGCTGCGCGTGCTCTCATGGCCAGGCAAAGGCCACTTCTGTCTGGGGCTGCTGCCAGGCCGGCTTTCCTGCCCTCCCCCCACTGGCCTGGCCCCATCACAGTGGTCAGGTCACCCACTTCCCCCAAGAGGAGGTGAGCGAGGATGGTGCAGGAAGGACCCTGAGGACCAGATGCTGAAAGAGGAGGTGCCCGTGGACGTGGCCGCGGCAGATGAGGCCCAGTGCCCGCAGGCACCTCATCCCGACAGTGGACAGTGCTCCGCCGCCTCCAGGGCCCTGTCGTCAGCAGGACGGTTGCGAGCTGGAGCCCCCACTGGCCCTTTGAGGACGAGGCCGGGTCGGGTGTCCCTGATCCACTCTAGAACCACACCCGACTTCCAGGCCTGGCCCCTGTGGTCCCAGGAGGAGGTGGGCTTTGGGTGGGGCTCAGCGGGATGGGGCTGAGTGGTGACAGGAGCCTTCCCGTGAGGGACCTGGCTGCTCGGTGCTGGCTCCTTAGGCTGAAGGCTGGACCCCAGGGACCGCAGAAGCGGGCTGATCCCACAGGACAGGTTTGTGACGGGGCAGGCCATGTGCCACCCCATGCCCTCGGGCACAGGCGGCCGGCAGGGCCAAATCAAAGCAGAGGAAACTGGGCATCCAACCCGCGCCCACCCGGAGGACCCGCCCTGTCCCTCGGGCCGGGTGCCGGGAGCTGTCTCCTTCCCTCCTCAGCCTTCTTTGTGCCATGGCCTTGGCTCTTGATCACAGGGCCATGAAACAGGGGCCAGGGGTCCGCCGGATGCCACAGGGTGCCGCCAACTGGGTTCCATCGGAACCACAGACAAACCAACCCAAGCTCCAGTGAGTTCAGAAAGCTAGAGAAAGAAGGCTCGGGCCTCCAGTTTTCCGGCCTTCGGATGCGAAAGTCCTTCCTTTCTGCTGACCCAAGGCCATGCTGCTGCTTCTGGGGATCAAGGAGCTGAGCCCTGCAGCTGGCTGTGGGTGGGAGCCAGCTCTGCATGGGGCGCAGGACCCCCCGGGTCTCGGGGGTCAGGGCTCCCCTCTGGGCCTGTGCAGGATGAGGCCGGGACTCTGACCACAGAGTGGGAGGGGCTCGGGTGAGAGTCCTGGGCAGAGGCTGGAGCCTCCTCCCTGGGGACCGTGCGTCTGAGCTGAGGAGGCATGGCCTGTCCTCAGGGAGCTCGGGAGAGCTGTCCAGGACCACGCACATGGAGGGGAGGCAGCCACAGTCACCAGGGATGTGACCGAGGGGGAGAGTGGCTGGGGACCAGTCATGGACTGGTTGGGCTCATCATGAGGAAGTGGGAGCTGAGCCGGGGACACACAGCCGCCAGCCAGCTGAGGGGACAGGGAAGGCCTCAAACTTGCATAATAATGCATTTCTTAGGAGCCAGGCAAGCCTCGTGCTGACATTCGCTCATTCTGTGCCGACGGCAACCCACTTTATGAGCCAGGAAACTGAGGAGGAGAGAGGGGCAGCAGCCTGCAAGATGGCATGCAGCCAGGAGGGCCAGGGGCAGGATTTGAACCCAGGAAGCCTGGCTCAGAGCCCACGCCCTCATTGTGTGTCTGTGACAGCTGGAGCTTGGCTCATTCAAGGAGATTAAAATATCTATTACCAGAGTACTAGGCGCCGCTCAAAGCACTTTATGTTTAACTTAATTCTAAAAACAACCCTTATAGGGAGAGACACTCTCATTAGCATCACTCCTAATTTTACATAGAGATCATTCAAGGCACAGAGAGGTTGAACAACTTGCTCAAGGTCACACAGCCAGCAATTAGCAGAGCTAGATTTGAACCCAACAAACTGACTCCAGAGGCTGTGGCCCCAGCCATGAGTGCACACAGCCATACGGCTGGGCTCTGAAAGCAAGAGCAGGCGAGTCAGGAGGCTGGACAGGGGGGCAAGGCTGGGAAGATTTGCCTCTGACCTGAGAGCGATTGGTAGTTACTGCAGAGATTTAACCAGGGAGAGGATGTATGTGATCGGGCGGCTGCTGTGCGGATGATAAAAGGGCCGGGACAGAGTGGGTGGAGGCGAGGGGGTGGCTGGAGCCAGGAGGGACAGACAGTGATGGAGGGAAGAGGCTGAGAGGGCATGGTCGACCCGGCAGGGCTGAGGGCCCCGCTGACCCTGGGGGACGGCGGGGAGGCTGGACTTCTGCTCAGTTCAGAAGCGTTGAGTTCGAGGTGCTGTCAAGACCTGCGGGAGGTGTGGAGGGTGGCTGTGGAGAGGGTCTGGGCTCCGAGGAGATGGTCAGGAGCACGAGTAGTGATCCCCACGTCACCGAGGGGGTGTGACTCCCGCAGCCCCTTCCTCCCGACACTCTGACTTTATAAAATGGGGAGAGGCTGGAGTGGCAGGTGATGTCCCATGTCACTAAGCCGCCCCTCATGCCCAGGAAACTTCAGGTGCCAGCCCAGGGGGAGGGACATGAGGAGCCTCTTTTAACCCCATGCCCTTCCTGTGTCCCTGTCACTAAAGGTCTCTCTACCTGGCCTGCCCTACAGGCCACCCTGTCGGGGCATGACCCAATGCAGAAGAAGTGCCTTCTCGGGACCCCTGCAGTTTGACAGGTGGCTGTGGGCGCAGAGTCTCCTGGATGGCAGAAGCCCCCAGGACAGCTGGGGGGCAGCCAGGCCACTCGCGCACCCTAAAGAACAGAGAGGCCCCTGGGGGACGCCCGGTGGGGGCGGGAGGACCTGCCCAGAGGAAGCACCAGAGCCGCGCTCAGAGCAAGGACCCAGGCAGGGGCGATGGGAGTCGACCAGAGGCCCAGGAGGCTGGTGGGGGTGAGGCCAGGAGAAGGGCCAGCGAGGCCCACGCAGACTCGGCCACGTGGTGCTTGGGAAAACCCACAATAGCCTCCACGCTGGGTGACAGGAGCCCAGTGTCCCTTAGGTGTCACACGCAGACTCTTGGACGGCCAGCTCCACCCCTCTGGAAGGACCAGGGGAGCACCGGCCACCAGCAGCTGCTCCCTTAGCCCTCAGCCACCAGCTTGCTGCAGTGACACCCCACCCCGAGGGCAACGGCGGCACTGGCTGCGTGGGAGGCTGGAGGGTCCCTGTGGGGTGCTGCTGCTGGGGCCCGGATGACACCCAGGGGAGCCGGAGGCCCAGGAGCCAAGAGCCACAGGAGGAGGGCTGGGCTGGGGCTCAGGCAGGGCACTGGCCTGGCACGTGCTTCATCCCAGCACCAGGAAGGAAGAAAAAAAAAAAAGAGGTGGCAGAAGAACTTCCTAGGCCTTCTAGAAACCTCTCTTCCAAGTGGCAGACCTCCTCGGCTCCGTTTTTCTGGGAAACAATTCAGGGAAGACCCTACTGCTCGCCCGTCTTGAACCCTCCAGCCTTCCAGACTGCTTAGCGCGCGCTAGGACCCCCGACTTCTCACTGCGACCCCCATTGCTGCCACTCCTGGGCCCTCAAGCACCAGGGGACCCCAAGAGGGGTTTGGGTGACACTGCACAGGATGCTCCGGGCACCAGGCCACACACAAACTCTGGCACAGGGCGCCCAACGCCAGCGACAGAGCACAATGCCCGCGGAGTGTGACCCCCAGGGCCCCACTCAGGTGGTGGGGAGGTGGCAGGCAGCGGTGGCTGGTCCAGGTGCAGCCCCTGCGGATGTCTGGAGACGAGGAGAAGGAAGGAGAGTCACTTGAAATGTCCAGTTGCCTCAGAACTTTGAACCCCATCTCATTTCTAAAAGGGGGCCTTTGAGCAACTGATCAGACAGACAGACAGACATTACCCAGGAAGAAGGAGAAGGTGACAGAGGAAGGAGGAAAGTCAGGCTCAGGCAAGCAGAGAGACCCGGGGCTGCAGCTCCTCCAGACGCTCTGCCCAGGGCCACACAGTGCCGGGCGCAGCTTCCCATCAGCCAAGAGACAGTCACAGGCCCGTCCCTTCCTGGAAGCCCCAGTAGCCACACACCAGGGCTGACAAGGACTCTACGGCGGTCCTTCACCAGGGCCGGATGACATGAATGACATCATCAGGGTTATTCTCACGACAAAGGTGGTGGTGCAGGTCCCATGCCCAGTCAGTTCAGTAAATGCCACCTCCGTGGGAGGCAGATGTGGCAGAACGGTTCTGAGACCCTGGCTGACCAGATCAGCCTCTGAAGTCACAGGAGTGCACGACTTCATGCAGACAAGGCTATGCTGGTGGCTCAGAATGCCAACTTTGGGGCCACACGGCCTGGATTCAAGGCCTGTCTCTACTGCTCACTAGCTGTGTGACCTTGAGAAAGTTACTTAACCTCCCTGGGCCTTCAGTTTCTTTTCTGTAAAAAGGGAAAAGTTAAAAAATAAATAAATAAAAAGTAACCTCTGATAGGATCATAGTGAGGGTTTTGTGGACCCATTTGACTAGTGCCTGGTACATAGTAAGTGCTCAGTAAATATTAGCTATGAATAAAAGCTGAGGACCCAGAGCTGCCCCGTCTCATCCTCTCTGGTGATGAGTGAGGTGGAAAGGGTCACAGGTGAACACAGATGCCCTCAATGATTTGTGAGGAGGATGAGGTCACCAGCATGCTGAGGCTCAAGTCCCACAGCTCTCTGCAGAGGTCCACATGGTGTCAAAGGCCGCACACTGGCCTGCTGCACTGCTCTGCCCCCGCCCTCTGCCAAGAGAAAAAGGAAGCTGTGCCAGGCGGCCTGGGCAGGGGAAGAAGCGGCTCAGACCTCGGGAGTAGGGACGGGCGGGGACAGTGCCCCAGCGGTTGATCCAGGTGGATGCACAGAGCCACCCCTCTCCCTACCAGGACCAGGCAGCTGCCCTGACTTGGAGGAGTTAGTCATGTCACCGGCTGACTGCTTGCTGCTGGGAAACCTCCCTTCCAGGTGACACTGCCCCCGAACTAATGCTGAGCCCAGAGCTGGGTCCCGGACTGAGGACAAGGGGGGCACAGCTGGCCACCAAGCCTTCTGTGGCCTCCATCAACAGAAACTGAAGTGGCCTTCACTTGGCTAATTGGTGAGGTCTGCATCCTACCTGCAGAGTCCTGGGCTAGGCTCAATAAGACCCAGAGAGTCTTACTGAGTCCCTGTCTCTGTCATCGGATTGCATATGACCACATGGAGAGATGAGACATTAAAGGCACAGTGGGGCTGGGGCTGAGCCGTGGGTGGCAGCAGACTTTACCTTGCTCGTTGACTGCAGTGGGTCCAGGGTGGCAGCCTGGCGCCCAGTGTGGGAAGGATCCTGAAGCCCATTTAGGTTCAGTGAGACAGTGCGTGCAGCGATTAGTAATGTCTGCCATGGGTCTGGGCGGGGAAGCCAAGAGCACTGAGCTCCTTCTGGGAGTTAAATGTCAGCCAGGAAGAGCCACAGGAAGTGGGAGCAGGGAGAGAGCTGTGCTGGGATGGGGTAGTTTGAGAAGGCTTTTTCCAGGGAGGCCTTGGGTCAAATCTAGGATGATTCAGAATAAGGGGAAAGACACCTTCCTGGGAGTGATCTGATTGTAATAGATGGAACTTTGCTTTTGTCCCCACCTCCGGCTACATAGTGAGGTCCTCCGTCTGGTTTGGAGTTACCTGCTATTTTTTTTTAAGGTCTCTGAAGAAGCCACAAGGCTGTAAGGATTCTCCACGACTTTACCCATCGCAAGTGTGCTTTGTATTTGGAAAAACAAAAATACTTAGAATCATCATGAGCTGAACACCAACTTGCCCCCTAGTTAGAAGTGGCTTCCAGGAGCATGGGGTCCAGCAGGATTCTGGGGCTGCCGGTGAGCCTGGCGGGGAGAGTGTGCTGCAATTGATTAGCAATGTCTGCTGAGGGCCCTGGAATGGGGAGCAGGGTACACTCGCCATGTATTGGTCCCTGAGTTAATTGGAAAGGAGAAAGGCTCCCGGTCCACTGCCGGCTGGCTCTGACTCCCCGTTCCTCTGAAGCCAGCCCATGCATCCTTTGGATCTTTTCTTTCCTAGCCATAGAGTGAAGGAGGACCCGACTGGGGACTGCCACAGTGGTGTGCTGGGCTGCACTTGAGGGTGCCTGGATCTAGGGTCTGTCCACTTCCTGAGGTCCAGCTGGCTGTGGTTCTCCCACCAAAGACACTGCGCAAGCCACCCTGTGCCCATCTTCATCCCACCATTTCAATCCTGGGGAACCTCATCCAGAGCCCGGCAAGCCACTGACTGCTCTCCTAAATTCTTCTTTGGAAAAGGACCCGAAAGAGGCCCCTGTGCCCTTGCTGTGACTATACGACATTCCTATCACCGTGGTTATTTTTAGGGCCCCGGGGCCTCAACATTTTAGCCTGGAAGTTCTGGCCATTTTTTCTCCCAGGGGATCCTCAACGCCTGTAGGAAGGACTCACCAACAGTGTGGTGGCGGTGACGTGGGTCTTCTTAACCGTACAGTGGCTAAGGAGAGCGGCCATCCTTCTGGAAGCTTCGAGGGTGGAAAGAGCTGTCCTGGTAACAGCCTCGCATCGGCCCTGAACGGCCCACCCTGGGACACCAGGGCATCTAATTGCCACTGTTGTTATAGGGATGGGAATCTTGCCCGATAGCCCTTAAAACTGACCTTGGAGGTCACTGCCCAGACTGTCCCCCACGCCCCCAGGCCCTTCCACACGGATCTGGCTGGTTTCAAGTCCTGTCCCTCCTCCTCTCGCTGCTCACCCGCTGCCCAGTCCTAGGTGTCAACTGATTTTCTCCATTTGGGACATTCCACTTTCTTTCTTCACAGCAAGCAAATCAAATAACAGGCAGCTGGAGGGCTCGTTAAGGCTCCCCGACCAGGAGAGAGGGCTGGCGGGGAGAGTTGGGGCCCCGTCTGGAATCTACACTTCCAGCTCCCCCGTCCCTCACTTCTGCCTCGGCTCCTCTCCTACGGGGCCCCCCAGACTGGCCAGGCCTCCAGCTCCCCCCCCCCCCCGGCCTCCAGGCCACTGCGCAGGCCTGGCCTCACCAGGGTGTCCCTCCTGAGGCCCTCTACCCTCCTTCAGTGAGTGGCTCAGGACCTCAGGGCAGTGTCCCTGAGGCCACCTGCCCCAGGCCCGGGCCACACACAGGTGCACGCATTTCCTCCTGCTAGCTCTTGCTGGTGGCACTTTTCCGTGTGCGCTCCCAGCTGCCATCTCCTGAGGTCCTTTCAGCAATCCCGGGAGCGGGCAGGGCCTGCTTTTTACAGAAGAGAAACCTAAAGGGTCAGTTGGGGTGGCCTGGCTCGGCTAGGGCCAGGGCCAGGCTAGAACCCTGTTCTTGGTCCTTAAGCTCACCCGCGTGCGCAGGCGCCGTGACCCTGCTGCGCTGCTGCAGCTTCTGACCCTCAAAGGGGAGCTGGTGTGACTGGAAATGAAAATCGGACTTTTCTTTAATTTTAATGTGACTAGTGGTTACTGTATGGGACCACGTGACCCTCGTGTGGCCCTTCAGAAGCCCTAGACTTAGCCACCCTCCCCACAGGCCAGGCCTTCACCCACAGGACAGCTCTATTCCTTGGCTTCCAGCACCTTCTCTTACAGAACCAGATCCCACCACGGCAGCCACCCCGCCCAGGCACTCCCTGGGACCCTGTTTCCACTCCACTCCAGGTCACAGTCCCCTCTGCCTGCGGTAGCACCCTGTTGGCTTAACCCCTCTGCTGTCATTCCAGGGACAGAAGCCCAGCAGGGGCCCCCGCTGCCCTTTAGCAGCTCTGCTCCAGGGTCCTCTTCACCCAGGCACCTGTCTCTCTCCTGCCCTCCCAGCCCGTGGGGCCTGGAGTTTCTTTAGTGTCCCCAGGAAAACCCTGCTCTCTGGCTCCAGCCTCCGGAAGCGGGCCGCTTGGCCCCTTAGCACAAGCCCACACACTCGCCCTCTTCCCCTGGCAAACTTCTCTTCACCCTTCAGATCTTCACTCCCAAATCACTTCCCCCGGAAGCCCACCATAACCGCCACCAGCATCAGATGGCGTTGCGTGGAACACAGTGCCCAGTCCCCCTCTTTCATTATTTTCTACATGACGAGCTCACTGCCCGCTTTCTCTTTGGGTCCCATTTACCACTGAGTTTAAGAGGCAGAGGGAGTCTCCCCCAGTGCCCGACCCCCAGCTGGCTCTCAGGAAGCTGCCAGGACACCAAAGAACCCTTTGCATCTGGATGGGAGTCCCGGATCTCACCGTGTGACCCTGAGCCACCTACTGCCCTTCTCTGGGTCTCAGTTTTTCCATCAGTAAAGCAGGGGTCACTCTAGATGATCTCTGGGTGACTCTCAGCTCTGCAGATGAGATCGGGAGGTGGTGGGCAGGTGCTCCGGGAGGAAGAGTGGGCATAGTCCCAAGACCCCGGAGAGGAGAGCATGCGACTTGGTGGGGCTACATCTTCAGCAGAGAAAGCAGGAGCTGCCAAGGGCTGGGGCTCCCGTGACCAGCGGGAGGGACAGGGAAGGGAGAGGGCGGAGAGGAAAAGTGAGAGCTCCAGGGCCAGATGCTGCTGCTGGCAGCCAGGCCCAGGATACCTGGAGGCAGCACCGACTGGCTCCACCCTCCCCTCGCACACTCACCAACCAGTGAAGGCCACTGGCTTCTGCTGCTCCGCCTGGGGGCAGGGGACCCAGGGCAGCCTGACTGAGTCCTCTGGATTCCCTGGGGCCTGGAGGGCGTGGGAATGAGCTGACTGCAGCAGTCCTGGTGGCATGACTAGCACCAGTCACTGCCCTGTGGCTGCCCTTCTGCTCTGGCCCAGTGAAGTTCAGGGCTCCCCCCCTACCTGACCAGCCTGGAGAACTGCTCTGGCAAAGGAACCCCAAAAGAAACCAGGTTGTAGGGAATCGAATGGCCACAGCATTCACCACTGTTAGAGCCGGGCTCTGAGGTCTGCCATCATCATCACTATTCTGAAAGCTCAGAGAGGTCAGCGAATTTGTCTCAGGTTGCACAGCTTCCAAAGTAGGAGAGCAGGAATAAAAACCCAAGAGAGGCAAGATGCCACCACCCTGCTCTTTCTCCACGGTTCCACACCACCGCCTACTAGGGATCAGACCTCCTCTCCCTTCTCCCCATGGAAACCTGCCAGCCACCCTGTCCCAGGACCACTTTCCAGACTACTACAGCCCTCACCTGCCTGTCCTTCCCTCCCGCAGGGCTCTGGATCCTCATTGATGTCCAGATTCTAGCAAGGCCCAAACTTTCCTCTGCAAGCCCAAGGGGAAGGCCTGTCCCTCCTTCTGGGGAGGCACCACCTCTTCATGCACTCCCAAGAGTACCATGGCTGAGTGGCGCTATCAGCTTTTAGTTTACTTGGATCGGGGAAATTTGGGGAATGGGCTCAGTATCATTTACCCAGTAGAAAAAAAAGTTGGGGACCATTCCAAAGGCCCTGCATAAGAAACTCAGCTTAGAAACAAGACAATAGGGGCTAATTCATACACAACCACAGCAGAGCCAGGAGACCCACACTAGGGCCCAAGGCCGGACCAATGAGCAAGGACGATCACAAACTCCCTCCACCCGGTGAGTACTGTCCCCTCGGGTCCCCGCAGACCCTTGGATGACTCAGTTCCTCACTCCCTCTTCCCACTGTGGCAATAAAACAGGCAGCATCTAACCTGGTAGGGTGGAGGGAAGACCACGGGGGCTCAACAGCCTAAGCCGGCTGCCGCGCCTGGCATGCGACCCTCCGCGTGGGCGTTGGGGCCTCGCACATCACCCCGGCGGGTCCGGGAGGATGAAGTGGAGCTGGCCCGCCTTCGTGCGCCCTGCCTTTCTCCACCTGCCTGGCGCGCCCAGGGCCAGACACGGGGGGCGCCTGCTGAGAGCGGAGCCGGGATCGAGCCCACGCCGACCAGGTTCTCCGGGTCCCTGGCCAGATGGCGTCGCCGTGTGCCCCCACCCCTCCCGCGGACAAGTCGCGCTAGCCCAGGGCGCACCCGGCGGCGCGGAGGGTGAGCACCCACCGGCACTGGCTGGTGGACAGTTTGGAGCCTGCGCAGGGGGGCGCCGCGGGGAGGGATAAAAGCCAGCAACAAAGAGCACAGACCTCGTCCAGCAGTTGGTTGACTCGTCCCAAAATAGCCGTCTCCATTTGCTGCTCCCCTCGCTCTGCTTCCAAGCGCAGCATCCGGGCCTGTAGCTCCGCGGTCCGAAAGTGGGCGAGCAGGCTGAGCGCCAGCGAGCAGAGGGTCAGCGCCAGCAACCCGCACGACCCTGGGCTGGGCAGCCGCGCGCAGCGCTCGGCTCGCGCCGCCGCCAGCACCACAGTCCCGGGAGCGCCCAGCTCCCCGGGGCCGCGGGCAGCGGCGGTGGCCGCTTTGCGGGCTCGCTCCGCTACCATCCCCTCGCGTCTTGAGAACCAATAAATAAATAAATAGAATAAATAAAAGTAAGACCCGCTGCCGAAAGGCGCGATCCAAACTGTGGGGCAGGGGGAAAGGGCTTGTGTTGCTGGAAATCGTCCCTTTCCTTTGCTTCCGGCAAAGAGGACGGAAAAATTAGCAGTAGGAGGCGGAAAGCCGAAAATCACAACCAGCGGTAATCGGGGTACACCAAAGTGAGGAAAAAAGTTATTTGGAAGAACGCTCCAAGTCCAGGAAAGTGAGGGCAATCTGGCCGGCCCCCCGCCTGTCTTTCCCTTCAAGAGTCTGCAGAGTCCTCCAGCTGGTGCCGGGCTGTCGGTCCTTCTGGATGTCTTGCCTCTCCCGGGAGAGCCAGTTTCAGTCCCCGGGTGCAGGGGCGCACATGGAGGGCCCCATGGGCAGAGGTGGGTCGTGGCCGCTGCCGAGGAGCGCTGGGACAGATTCCGGCGCCTCTGTAACTTGACACACTCTCTGCGGCTGCACGGATCGGATGAGCAATCCGTGCTACTTCCCAAACTAATCTCTCCCGCCCCCTCCCTCCTCCTCCTCTCCACTCCCCCTCCACCTCCTGCTTGGATTTGTTTATTTATGCAAACTCGCCCCGGGTGGGGGGCGTGGTGTGCAGGGCCCGCTATCCTAGTCCGCCAGCCCGGGGAGCCCCTCTCCCGCGCTCCCTGTCCTCTTTGAAGTGACACTTTGGGTTATTTATAGGCAGGAAGGGGGTGTGGAGTGGAGCTGGGGCTGCTCTTCTCTCCCTTTCTCCAGATTCACAGTGAGGGCCCATTTCGCCTTCCGCCAAAGTCAAGGGGCCAAGCCCCACTCGGCTCCATTTTCCAAGAAGATGGCAAAGCCGGCCTTGGAGACCCTGCAGGCATCCTGCTGAGCTCTTATCAGGGCGCCTGGATGGACCTTTGCATCCCGTGCAGGACAATTTGGATCCCTTCCGCTGCTCTTGCATCTAGCCAGCCTCTCACCCCTTTTCTATCCTCCACCCATGGCACCTTGGGCTCCATTTCTCCTAAGTTCTAAGGTTCCACCAGCGCATCTGGGGACAATAGAAGAGGTGCCCCTTTCTTTCTTTCGGGATCAAGACCTTGATCCCGAAAGAAAGAAATATCCTTATTTTAATTCCAGGATATCGAAGAGGCAGGTCACCCCTGCTTGGTGAGGTTCCTGATTTCTTCCCTTCTTGCCCATTCCAACCAGCCCTTTGCTACCAGATCAGACCAACCCACCATCCCAAGTCATCAAGGTGAGCAATTCCTATACCTGCGCATCCTCCAGCCCTGCAAGATCCCCACCTTAGGGCACTCCTGCCCCTCCTATTATCATTTCACATTTCCTTTCTTTTTTTAACCATGGGTTGAACCCAAGGGTGCTTAACTACTGAGCCACATTCCAGGTCTATTTAAATATTTTATTTAGAGACAGAGTCTTGTTAAGTTGCTTAGGGCCTTGCTATGTTGCCAAGGCTGTCTTTGACCTTGTGATCCTCCTGCCTCAGCTTCTCGAGCTGCTGGGATTGCTGGCATGTGCCACCGCACCCAGCTGCTATCATTTCCTGTTGGTATGCCACGAGAGAAGAACTGGTGGTCTGAAGGGCATTTTGCATTTCAGAGTTTGCGCTCATCTTGGTCACCTTCCCTACTTTAAGTAACATTTGTGTCCCAAGGGATTTAATCTCCTTGTGTCTCTTGACATTCTTGCAAATGACATGGTGGGGTTGAGTTTTTGGAGGAAGCTGGCCACTCAGGAACAGCAGACTGAAGAGAGAAGCTGGCCTTTGAAATGTGCAATAGAGGTAGAGGTGACAGAGGTGTTGGAATTTCTTTTCATGACAACAGAATTGGCCATTACAAACTTCTCGCTTTACATATTGACTGGAGGAAGACACAATACAGTGTCACAGCACATCAAATATGCTGGGGTGTACTGAACTTGTAATATAGTACTTCCATCATTTATGATAAATGTTAGAACAATTGCTGAGTCAATCAAATAACATGGAAGGCTACAGGGATGGAAAGGGATGTGCAGAAAGGGCTGGTGGCCAGGAGCTCTGGGATCCAGTACCGAGGATTTCCTTGAGGTTCCTGCCAGAGGAAGACACCTCTGTTTCCCCAACTCTGCATTAGAATGTACCAGTCAGGGTACCCTGAGGACCAGTCCTTGAGAACACAGTGGTATTGAAGACCACTAGGGGGAGCTGGAGAGTTTCTCTGCTGGGAGGTAGAGGCCAGGAAATTTAGGGATTTGGGGCTTCCCAAATTCTTCCACCCTCCTTCCCAGCCAAACTGAAAGAAGAAATTAATCTGGGGAGTCAGTTTCATTTCTTCCTTGTTCTGCAAGCTGATCTATTCCCTTTCAGACTTTTGGGGCCCCCAGAAATGTAAAGGCAGTGAAACCTAAAAAGTTTGGGGCTGCAGCATTTTTGGGGTTAGGAACTGCAGGAGGAGAGAGCTGTGCTAGCCTGACCTGACCTCAGCACTGGAAACATGTCCAAACTTAGGGCTTTCCAGGGACCCCCGTGTCAGGACATCCAGGTATAAATCCCACTTCTGTCAATACTTGAGTTACTGCCTCTGAGCCTCCGTTTCATCATTTATAAAATGGACATATATTAAAAATACCTACCTGTTTGGGAGGACTTAATGAAGAAATACATATAAAGCACTTAACATGGTGATTGACACATAGTAGGCCCTCGATAAATGGTATCTGCTTTGGAAATCACAGCTGCTAGGGCCAGCTAAGACTTCACTACTTCTAAGCAATTGGTTGTGACATGGGAAACAAAGTTGGATCCTGGGAGAAAGCAAATGGGTCACAGTTAGCCTCTGTGTTCCCACAACCGGAGCTAGCAGTGTGCAGAAAGTGAGCCGTCACCTGGATTGAGGGGCCCTATCCCCAGATGTCCCTCCCCTTCTTCCAACACTGTCTGAAATTCTTAACCTGGAGATTTTCACTTCAGCCTTAGCATTGCACACCCTAAATTAATGTCACAGCATTATCTTGAACCCCTTTTTCTTCAGAAGTGGGATCCAGGATCTGGGGACTCAGAGGTGAACCGGCCCTGCCTTCCAGGAGCTCAGAGTGGAAAATTTACCAGGTGGTATGAAGGCTATCCGGAGGAGCTTCGGGGGTCTCCAAGAAGAATGGCCTTGGCAGAGTCCCTAGGAAACAGAACTTCTTGTTTGTAGCAAGAAGCGAGGACCTTTAGTGCTAAGCCAAGGAATTTGTGATCTGTGGTCTTGGTTATACTCTCAGACAAAAACGGACATCTGGGTTCCCTGACGGAAAACTAAGGGCAAGCCTACCCGTATGCATATAGCATGTCCTTTTCTTCAAGAATCTTCTGCTTTTTTGCCTCTATACATTTGCTCCTGCTGGACCTTCTGCCAGGGAGGGCATTCTTCACTCTCCCCTTCTCTGCACTTGGCCTCAATAACTTAGCGAAGCCCTAAGCAACTCAGGGAGACCTCAGTCTCTAAATAAAAATATAAGACAGAGACCGGGAATGTGGCTCAGTGGCTAAGGGCCCCTGGGTTCAATCCCCAGTACCATAAATAAATAAATAAATAAATGAAATTTTGCCCTTTGCTGCAAGGACAGTTTTATCAAGAGAACCCCATTCCTCTCCCTGTGGTCGTGACCTTCTCTCAACCTTCCCATCCCGTCTCCTGCTGTCTCTATGGCCTGCTTTCCAGTCTTCCCCAAACACTCCTCTCCCCCTCACTAAGTCAAAAGTGGCCCTTAAGCCTCCCAGTGGGGCTGTTCTTCCCCTGGCTCCCGAATCCCGCTGGAGGTCACAGGAGAGCAGACACCTGTTGTTAGATCCAGCTTGAGCCTATTTCCCAGTCTCCTAGAAACTGTGACTCAGTTTCCTTTGGGGAACCCTCTATCTTTCAGTCCACGTGACTGTGGTGGGTTTAACCCCACACTTGGCCCTATGGAGCATAAAAACCAACCAATCAGCTTTTCCCATCTCCCCCGGCTCCAGGGACTGAGCCAGAGATGGGCCCACGGCTTATTTCAGGCCATGAGAAGGGGGCTGAAATGACTGGGGAGCCCTGGGGGAAGGGTTTTCTAAAATGGCAGCAGCTGTGGCTCTAGGGAACATCTGTCCCTGGGGGAAAATAAGACAAAGCCTGAGATCAAGCCAACGGGGAGACCACGGGAGATGAGTCCCAGGCAGAGGCCTGCTGAGGCCTGAGCTCTCCCTCCTGTGAGTGGGTTTGCCCAAGCCAGTTTGAATCTGGTTTCTTTTTTTGCAAACCTAAGAGTCTGGAGTCACTGTGGAGGTCCTGCCCCACCTTACAGACTCCAAACTCTTTGTGGCAGGTAGGAGGAGTTTCCATGCTGCTCAGGAGAGCTCGAGGGGGATTGAAGGTGCCTTCAGGAGAGAATCACTGCCCCCACCATTGGCCCTGGGAGGACTCCCTTCCTGGCCTCCCTTCCCTCTCTGCCCACAGGCCTCCCCTGCAAACCTAGAGCTCACATCCCCCTCCCCCGTGTCTCCAGCTGCCTCCTGGGGGATGGGGAAACTCCTCCCCCACCTCCGCTGGCATCCTGCTGTGGCACAGGCTGGATGTTCGCTCTGTCCCCACCTCACCTCCTCCACCACAGGACTGGTCCTGTGGGCTACACTCCAGAGTTTCTTTCAGACCCAGTTCTGCCTCCTGATTCCCCATCCCTGCGGCCTGGCTAGCCCACCCCTCCCCATGCCCAACCCCCACCCCTCCCACACGCAGTGTGGCCTGGACCAGGGACCTGCCAGAGCCTCCCACGCGCACTCCACACTCCCTGGATTTCTTTTCCAGGCTTTCTGGTGTCTGGTGTGACAGCCCAGCCCTCCTGCTCTGCCTCGGACTCCTGTGTGTGGTGAGTGGCAGGATAGCAGGGCCCTGGGCGCTGGTTTGGTAGAGTCCAGTCGCCACACAAGCCTAGACTTGCTGTGAATGAGAAATGACCGTTGGGCTCCAGGTCTGTCCGTCTTCTGGGGCCTGAGCTCTAGCCTTACTCCGTGTGTGTCCCTTGGCTGTGAGCTTCTGGGGAGCCCGGCTGCCTCTGTGTCCACCTCTGTGCTCTCAGCAGTGCAGATGTCCTGGAACTGGACGTGGGACTGAAGGAGTGAGCAACTGACCAGTGGTCAGGGGGACTCTAGTTCTGGCGCTCTCCCTGGCCAGCCACTCCCTACCCCCGGCCGCCAGACCTCTTATGTGACATTCAGAGATTGGTGGGCAAGGAAGGGAAAGGCCAAGTGGAGTGGGTAGGAGCCTCCCCAGCTCCATAGTCCATTCATTCAGCAAATATGCAGCCCTTCCTGGTGCTGGGCTCTGCACTGCTTTGGGGGACACAAATATGAACAAGGTGGGCTGGTGGTGCCGGTGACACTGCTAAGTGCCACAGCACAGGCAACAATGTGGAAGAGGAGCCCTGCCAGGTCCAGCAGGTTCTTCGGGATGAGCAGAGCTCCTGGGGATGCAGGGAAGACACCCAGACAGGGACCCTGCCTGTGCAAAGGCCCCAAGGCACAAAAGCCTGTGGTGCTCTGGGGGAAACCGCGGGGTTCATTGTGGCCGAAATGTGTCCTGCAAAAGGAAGGAGCCCAGCATCATAGGGGCTTTGGGTTTTGTCCTGAAGGCAAAGGGAGCCATCAAAGATGTGACGCTCCTCTGTTGGCCGTGGGTGCTATTGATCTGTGCCAGATGTGGAGCCCAAAGACTAGGAACTGAGGCTCAAGAGGAGCCAGGATGAACCAGGAGCCGCTCTCAGGAACTTGACTCCCCATTGCCTTAGTACAGGCTGGATAACTTGCCCCGGGACAGCAGTATACAGTGTCACTGAGGAGAACACTTTGAGGCCTCGGGGCCCAGCCTGAGGATCCTGGTTGAGCTGCAGCCCAGACATGTGGAAATGCCTTTTCCCGAGTCCTCGCTTCCTTCCCACACAGCCGTGTGCTCAGTTCACTGGCTGTGACCCTGCAGAAAACAGGGCTGGGGTCGAGGGGGGCAGGGCTGCAGATGTGCGGGGGAGGGCCCAGTGGGCCCTGGGAGCCTTATTAACTGGAGCCAAAACAAATTCTCCAATTAAGAACAGAGCCGAACACTGATGAAAACACCCAAGCAACCCTCTTCCATGGGCCAGTGGAGGAATTTGAGTGCATATGGTGTCAGGCCATGAGTGACTTTTCATATGTGTGGGTGTGAGCCTTTGCTATCATTTACTCAGGGTCTCACTGAGTGGCTCACCTGTATCTGCTCTGTGTTTTAGGGGCACAGGAGAGCATGAGCATTTCTGCAGGTGAGTGCCAGGGTGCAAATGTTGTGGCTGACCAGGGCTGTCCCCAGGTTTGCATGGCTGGCTCTGAGGGTGTGTGTGCGTGTGTGTTGGGAGGGTGTGCCCATGTAGGTACCCAGAAAGGGGTGTGTGCTGACCCCTTTGCGTGTGGCCTTCTTTGGTCTAGATGTTTATACAAGAACACACTCATGCTTCTGAATGATCAGGCCCCCAACCACGTCTGGAAATCATAGTAGCAGCAAGGAGGACAGTATCTCTGTCACCTGTAGCTGCACAACAAACAGCTACAACCCAGAGGCCTACACATTGATTGATTCTTTTCCTTTAATTCTGTGGGTTGACAGGGCTCAGCTGAGTGGTTCTTCTGCTGTAGGTACTGGTGTGGCCGGCTGCATGGTGGGAACTTGGCAGGGAGCTCTGCTGGGGCTGGGACATTCAGGATGGTTTCTCACCCTCTTAGCATGCCCTGGAATGTTCTGCAGTCTCTCCAGAGCTGCTTTACAGCATGGGTACTTGACTTTCAGAAGGAGAGCTCCAAGTTCCTCTGCATGTATGACACGTGCTACGAGTTACATGGCCAAGCTTAGAACTACCCTGGTTGTGGATTCCATGATATTTGGTTACGTTGGAGGCCACGGATGTGTTTACAGGAGTAAATGCCTGGCAGGGTGGGCTCATGGGCCTGTCTAGGACCACTTGGTCCTGAGAAGTGGATTAGAGGAATGTTGTGGTTAGCAAAGGCCATGCCCAGCTGCCATCCCGAGAGCCATGTCGGAGCCTTCCCAGCCCAGCTCTGTCTTGCTGACTCCCTCCAGGAGCAGCTGGAAGCCCCCACGAGCCTGTGTTCCTCTGATCTCAGGGGGTTTCAGAATAATTCCACAAGAGTCTCCCACTTGGCCTTATCCAGGGCCAGGAGCTGGGCCTCATTCTGTGTTCACTGGGAGGCGATTCCAGGTAGGACTCACTGTGAGTCCATTCCAGGAATGGACTCTCTGTTTACATCTGTGCAATCTTGAGCAAATTACTTAAACTCTGAGCTTAAACTCTGATCTCTGGGAAAACCACTTTCTATCTCCTGGAGTATGAGAATTGGATCCAACCATGTGTACAGAGTGCAGAGCCCCCAGTTCCCTCTGTGGGAGCCACCATGATAACTGCAGGGACTTGGAATGCACGACAAAGATCAAACAAAACAGATCAAACAAGGGTCTCGCCTGCCGTTAAGCCTGCGGTCCTGGGGCTGGGAGGAAGGCCGCTGCTTGCTCATTCTAGGGTCTGGGCCACTGATCCATTAGTCAGCCCACATCTGTTATTGAGCTCCTAGTGGGACAAAACCCAGATCAGCTTCTCACAGGGTTCACAGTCCTGAGGGATGAATGTGGGGGCTTCAGGAAAGAGCAGCATGAGCTGAGGGCCAAACAGGATGACCAGGGCCTTGGGACTTGGAGAAAGGGACTGGCATGAAGACTCAGAGTTAGGGTGAAGGTTTCTGGAAGAGAAAGTCCTGGGCTGGGCCTCAGAGCATGGAAGGATCCAGATAGAGGAGAGCTCTGGGAGAACAGAACAGAAGGTCCAAGCTTTTGTGGTCCATCTTTGCCATCAAATGACTGCAAATGACTGGGGTGCATCAAATGACCTCTTGATACCCAACAGCCTCAACCATGAGCTCCTTCCACGTCTCCCTTCTCCGTGGCATGGTCTGGTCACACCAACACTCCATTCCCACACGGTTGACAGACATCTCTCATCAGCTACAGAGCACCACTCCCTGCACCCCACACGCTTCTTACATTTCTCAAAATAGGAAGCTATTACCCATCTAGTGAGATTAGCACTGGAGGATCATTTTGTTGATCCAGGGTGAATTTGAAACAAGGCACCCCCAAAACTCCAAGTCCTGGCTTCTCCATTGCAAGCTGTGTGCCTTTCAGGAAATGTTTTGACCTCCCTAGAACTCATCCTCCTGTCGAGGGCAGGGGACGCCTCATTCCTACGCCAGGGAATGCTGCAACACTCAAATGAGATCATGTGCACGAGGCCCCAATAAAGCACAAAACCCAGAAGAGAGGAAGGCAAGGCCACGCTGCAGCCAGACGTCAGAAATCATCAGCAAACGCATCCATTAGGGCCCCGCTTGCAGCTTCTTGGAGGAAGCACATGCAGGAGGAGTGGGAGCGAGACGCGGGGCCTCAGAGCCGTCAGCCTGTGGAATCAGGGCTGGGAAGCTGGGCCTCAGCACAGAGAGGGTGGAAGCGCGTCCCAAGCATGTTCTCGGAGAAGCAGCCCAGGACCTGAGTTCCCATGACAGGCGGGAGATGTGCTGGAAAGACAGGCACTGCCATCTAAGAGACAGATGCTTCTGTTTGATGACAGATAACACAGAGCCGGATTCCTTGGCTGAAGCCGAGCCCTATTCACTAGGACCTGGGATTGAGGTCGTGCCATGGGTCCCTGCTTGTCTCGAGCCCCCAGCCCTGGACTCGCCCCGCCACTCCGAACCCTTTACCTTGGGATCTTTTCCTAGGAGTAGCTCTCCCTGTTTGGCGTGCAGAGGAGCCCCACCCTGGCCCAGAAAGACCTTTATAAATCATCCAAGATTCCACTGTGTGTGACACTGGCAGAAACCGAGCACAGAGAGGTCAGAGCCTCTTCCAAGGTCACCCAGCACACTGGTGTCAAATCCAGACTCCAGCCAGGTCCCTTCCCTGCCAGGCACCACACAGCTCCCAGGGTCAAACTCCGATTGTGGCCAGTAAATCCAGGGGAGGCTCTGCTGTCCCGCTGAGCTTTCCTCCCTCTGGTTCCTCCCCAGCAGTAGCCCTGAAGGCAGAACAGCCTGGAACATTCGTTCCTGCAAACCTCATTACAAAAGCCTTTTCCCTCTTTTTCCTGAAGGCGGTTGCTTTGCTAAGGTCATTTCTGGAACGGCGAGGGGGTGCCCTATTCATCTTTCCTGTACGCCCCACCCCCCTCAGGAAATGAGGGGTCTTGCTTTCCTTGAGTGATCCATTCCTGACGTGAGCTCGCTGCCGAGGCGGGTCTGTTGGAGCTCTATTAACTCAGGCCTTCCCTCAACTTTATAAGGCTCTGGGACAACATCTGGAAACAGATGTTTGCTCAGAGACGGAGCAGGAACAGGAGGCCTGGAGCCAAAACAAGCCTCAGCCCTCGGGAGGGGCAGTTGTGGTGAGGGCTCTGGCCGGGCACAGGGCACCGGGCTGCTGTGGGAGCTGTGCAGAGAGCAAGGAATGGCTCTCACTCTGGGCCTGGGCACAGGTAGCCTTTTGCTAAATGGCCTGGCCCATCGTTGGATCTTTGATGGGTTGCTGCGGATGTTGGGCCTGCTCAGGGATGGGGCCCATGCTGCAGGGGCAGGCCTGTCCCCGCAGCTTCCCTTCCTGCTCCCACCTCATAGCCCAGGGTTAGGAGTCTAGCTCCTTGAACACATGAACTTTGTTACCCCCAAATAGTAAATTCCCATAGGTCTGGAGACTTGATCCAAGTCAAATTTGTTGCAGTTCCAAATGTGCAGCTCCAGGCTGGGCTCAGGACAGCTCTTAGCAAAACTGTGCCAGTCGTGGTGGTGATAATAGTGATGGTGATGGTGGTGGTGATGGTGGTGGTGGTGATGGTGATGGTGGTGGTGGTGATGGTGGTGGTGGTGATGGTGGTGGTGGTGCTGGTGGAAGACGTGAATGTGGACACAAACTAAGGTCATCACCTGTTCACCAAGTTTGCTCCAGTTCCATGTCTTTGCTAGGTACGTGACCAAGCTGGGCCAAGCACAGAACCACACATCCCAATTCCTGTGATTTGAGCCCAAAGGGCAACCAAGCTCAATTCATCAGGGAACTTTCTTGGGATTTTTTCAACTTGATAGATGAAAATTCTTTCGCTTTTGGGTCACTATACAGCCAGTATATGGATCCACAAAGCTCACATGGACAGGGTTCTCTCTGCAAAAAAAAAAAAAGAAAGAAAAAGAAAAAGAATTAAATAAATGGGAGTAAAGCAGAGATGGACAGAAAGAAAGCTTCCTAATTATGTTCGGTGTTTGAGTGCTGTGGGCACAGTGGCTAGGAGAGTCCTACTCTTTCTGTAGTCCTACTCTTTGGGTGGGTGAGACATAAACCCCCAACCACATTTTTTTCCTTAAATTCGTTGACTTGGGTTTCTGTCTCTTTCTGCCTGAGGGTTCTGACTGACCGCAAGCAGCAGGTGATCATGGGAGTGTAAAGGTCACCGTGTGGGAGCGACCCCAGCAACGTCAATGGTGAAGAGGAAGATGGAAATGGCAGAGGCCACATCAGTGATGGAGGGGGTTGCAAGATGCAGAGGTGATAGTGATCCTGGTCTAGATGACGGTGACATTGCCAGGATGGTACTGTTGATGATGGCAGTGACCTGGTGTTTGATTGTGATGATCACAGAGATGCTAAGCCCTCTCCGGCCTGTTCTGGATATGTAGACACACAGGCTCAGCTGACCCAAGAAAGGATCATTAGAAAAGGTTCTTTAGGTGGGGCCAGGAGAACAGATTCTTCCAGAATGTCAGGCCCTGTCCTTGTTCTTGCCTGGCTAATTCTCCTAGCTCAATCTGGGCCTGCAGAGGAGAGGAGTAACAGATGGGGTCCCATAGACCTTCAGAACCATATTAGAATGTTCTGGAACAAAGAGAATTGGGGATTCCCAACCCCTTCCGATCCTTTTGAGAATTTCAAGCCCCGGCAGCCAAAGGAGTAGCCAGGTTCAAACCAGAAAGATGAGTGTGGGGCGAGCCTGGGAAAGGAGTCTAACTCCTTGAAGTTAGACTCTGGCCCGAAGGAGAGCTGATCTGTGTTCTCTGCCTGATCATTTATACTTGAGCTGTACCTATCTGTGAATATTTGCTCACCATGGTCTACTCGATGAAAATGAGCTGCTTCTGGAGAATAACAGGAGCTGATTTTTGAGAAGCATTTACTATGGGCCAGGCACTGTTCGAAGTGCTTTATATGCCTCACTGCACCTGATGAAACCCTCGCCACAGCAGGGGTTTCTGTTCCCCTAGTTGACAGATGAGGAAACCCAGGTGCAGAGAGATTATGTAACTCACCAAGTCCTGCTGCTCAGAAGGGAGGGTGGAAAGCCACGTGGTCTAGGCTCTGGGTGCCACCCCCACGCATCTCAGTTATGGGGAGCTTCTTCCCCCACACTTGAGCACACTTTCAACCTCGCTCCTTCTTCAACTGCCTCCTTTCTCCATCTCCTGCTACTCAGGAGAGAACTTTCCGGAGGGAGGGCCTGAGACCAAGAGGGACGAAGTGCATTTGTGTGGGTCCCGTGGAAGAAGCTGTCTGCTTCAGGGAACTGACAGGCCCTAGCATCCCCCATGAAGGGTAGGGGGAGCGCTGACAGAGGAGGGCTGGGCTGCTGGGATGGCTGCCCCTTCCTTGGTCTCTCCTCCCAAACAGAAAGCTCCTGCCTGCCTCAGAAAGCTCAGAGCTCCAACATTCTGCCACAAAATAAGACATGAGTCACGGCTCCAGGGTCAGTCAAACCCGGGTGTCATTCTCACACTGCCTTGGGCTGGCAACTACTTCTCTAAGACTAGATTTCCACACCTGTAAAATCCAGGTAATAATACCTGTCTCCCAGATTATCTGGAACATTCGTTGTGTCAAGGGCCTAGCCCACAGCTTGGCACATAGGAAGCCTTCAATAAATGTCAGCCACGGTTATTCCAACAGCATTTGAATTCCCCAGACTTCAGTTCTCCTCCTTGTCAGTTTCCTTCTCATCCATGAACAAGATTTCTGCTCTGCTAAAAGGAGAGAGGCCCAGAAGGGAAAGATCAACCGGCGAAAGAAACCCAGACATGAATTTAATAGCAGAAAGGGTCAGTACTGGCCCCCGAGCCTCCTCCCGCCCCCAGAAGTTACATAGTCCTGTGGCTGGATTTTTAAAAATAAACACATGCCATTTCCACAATGGAAAGTTTTCTTTAAAAAAAAAGAAAGAAAGAAAGTAAAACATACTCCTGTCGTCTCTCTTGGCCAAAGAGGACTGAGAAAGATAAATTAAGCCTTTTCCTCAAACGCACCAGCTTCCAGCTCTGGGCCCCACCCTGCCTGGTTCTGGCTTTATTGGAGTCCCCTCCCCAGTGCCCCTGGGATGCCCACCGGGAGTCTACCTGAGATATTATCTTTTTTGTTGGGGGAGGGGTGTCCCACATGCCCAATTTTAGTTTTTTCTTCTTTTTAGTGGTGCCCCCTGCCGGCAGGAAGAGCCACTGCACTTTTTAATCCCGTTGACTTTTCTTTAGTTTCCAACATGGTCGATGACCACCCCTTGGTTGTCCCACAGAGACCCCACCGGGTGAAATACTTGTCTAAGATCAACCAGCAAGTAAATGGCAGAGCCAGGACTAGAGGGTTTGTTTTCCTGGCCTAGAAACTCTCCCAAACACACCAGCCTCTGCCCCACCAAAGCAGGGCTTGGAAATCCTGATGTCATCCACTTGGTGTCCACGTAATGAGGAAAGTTCTGAATTTGGAGTCAGAAGACAGGAGCTCTATTTGCTCTTCGCCTTCTGTGCCCCCTGGCGTAACCCACAGGGATAAGAGTCCTAGCTCCTTAGGCTGGTGGTGACAACAAAGGGCCTTGGACATGGAAGGGACTTGATACATATTTTCAAATTTAAAATCACATAAAACTGTCATTGTTTCCCATGGAACATTGTAGGGGGTCTTTTAATTAGTTTACTTAGGTATGTGGGATTTTCTGGGGTATTTTTGCATTTTTTGTTCTTTATTTTTTTTTTATAATGAACATACATTTCTTCTCTAATAAAAATATTTCTCTTAATTTTAAATGAAACTCAAACAAAATATCTGTGCTTCTCAACCACATTTCCTTTCTGAACACTCTTCCCCTCAGTTCAGAAAAAGCAAGACAGACATGCACAGCATGTCATTTTGGTCCATGACAGGCTGCATGGATAGCAGTGGTACCACGAGATGATGTTGCCTGGTGCCATCATAGCCATCAGGGTGTGTGAATATACTTTGTGATGTTTGCACAACGATTAAATAGCAGTGCAGATCTCAGACTGTATCCCCATCATTACTGGATGCATGGTTGGGATCGAGCCTCTAACATCACGCCACGTAGACAGCCACGTGCTTCACCTGATGTTGTGGCTTGGTTCCCAGGAAGATGCACTCTGAGACAGGGAAGGGAACGCAGGGGGTATGTGAGAAGAACAGAGCAGAGGTCGAAGTTCAACTGCAACACAGCACCAAGAGAGAGCAAAGCCAAGCCCTTGAGGAGCTGGAGCTCAGATGCCCCTCAGAGTTGCCCTGTGTTTTAGTCAGCTTTTTTCCTGCTGGGACTAAAAGGTCTGACCAGAACAATTTTAGGGGAGAAAAAGTTTATTTGGGGGCTCACGGTTTCAGAGGTCTAAGTCTATAGACAGCTGGCTCCTATCCTTAGGGCCTGAGGAAGAGTGTGCCAGAGGGAAGCAGCTCACGTGATGATCAGAAAGCAAAGAGAAACTCGGCTCACCAGATACACAATATACACCCAAAGCCACGCCCCCAATGCCCACCTCCTCTAGCCACACCCCCCCACCTCCAGTCACCACTCAGTTAATACCATCAGGGGATTGATTCACTGATTGGATTAAGGCTCTCATAATCCAAAAATTTCTCCTCTAAACTTTCTTGCATTGTCTCACACAAGAGCTTTTGGGGGACACCTCTCTTCCAAACCATAACACCCTAAAGAGAAGTAAGGTCACCTGTGCTAGACACTCATGTGTGGAGTCACTTCCACGGACTGCCTGGACTTGGAAACAGATCAAAGCGTTGGAAGTACATCATTAGAATGTTTTGGGTAGCAAGGTATAGAAAGCCTGACCCATGTAGATTGGAACAATAAAGATTCACATGATTGAAAATGCCAGAGGCAGGTCTGGTTTCAGGCCAGGCTTGATCTAGAGTGCAATGGTGTCATTAGGACCCAGTTTCTTCCTTCCTTACCTCCCTCTTTTTCTCTTTTCTACATTTCTCCCTCCTTCCCTTACTACCCCTCCTGCTTCTTCCTGTAAGGAACCATCACTTTCAGCCCCATTTTCCAGTGGTCCCAAGATGATCCTCACAGTTCCCAGAGCTGAAGGCTTTCCCACACACATCCTGCCACCTTCCTTCAGCACCATGAGGAGTCCTGGGAGCCTTCCAACTGGGCTAGCTCAGGTCACATGTCCACACTAGACCAATCATTGGGCTGGAGGAGGGAATGGGATCCCTGGCCTAGAGCAAGGACAGAGCCCATTCTCCCGAGCCACTGTCCTAGGACAGAAAATAGAGCTATTAGGAATGGGTTCCAAGGAACCACCAGTCAACCCTGCATGTTCCATGGTGCTGTGGACCTCATGACCTCTTGATCGTAATAACACATTTAAATACCTCAATAATAGCTGAAGTTCTGTGATGCCTCACGGCGGAGGTACCATTATGGAGGCTCCCAGGACTCCCTGTCGCCTGCCTATGGCTGTGGTAATGGCTGATTTTCTCTTCCGTGGTGTGGTGGGTGCTTTGATTTTCACTACACCTCAAATCTTCACACCTTGCTCATGGCATGGTACCCCAGATTCCCTCTGAGAATCAACCCACCTTCCCCTTCTGGCCCTTGTGATTTGAATGAGGCCACGTGACCTAGGATTAGCCAATCAGCGCATCCCAGTTTCTTGGCTTCAGTGATTGGTTCAGAGAGAGACACATGATCCGGTCTGGACCAATGACCGCCAGGCGCAGGAGGAAAGGTTCTTGCTCCCTGTAGCTGGTGAACCCTGGAGGGAGTAGCCTGGATCTGCCGACAGCTTTGAACCATCCTGTGAACGTGAAGACCACGGAAGGGAGGAGGGCTGAGAATGGACCAAGACTGCTCCCTAGTGACAGTTTGAAATCCTGGGACAAGCGTCACCTGAAGACAGAGCTACCCTGGACACCTAAGGAATACATTCAGGGATTTGTCTCTTGGCTAAAGCCACAGGAGCTGGTTTTCAGGCCCTGCAGAGGGCTGACAGCTGATTGGTCTGTGCAGAGCCTGACTTCAAGCGAGGAGGCCATTTCTCTGCCAAGTGCTTCTGCTTGAGCGTGTTGAAACTGGCGCCTGCTAAGAAGCAAAGCTGTTGTCTGTAGCGGGTCAGAGTCATCCTGTCTGGCGATCTATCCTAGCCAGGAAGGAGCAAGGGTCCCTTCTGAAGAATAGGGGAGAAGGAGGTGCTCCAAAGGGAGCAGAAGCCAAAAGCAGGCAAGGTCACCCCCTTACGAAGGCATCACGGGGGCGCTACGTAGGTCACTCCCTGGGGAAATTAAGCCAGGCTGTTGGGAATGTTTCCCAAGAGAATGTGCACAGCGCGGCTGCCCGTTTCCTCTCGAGTCCTTCCTCAAATGGCTAAATAATCCAAAGGGCTTTGCTATGTGTTTTTCATTCCACATACTATTTACCCGGCCTGTCTGTCCAGCCAGCCAAGTTCAGCCCGATAGACACATTCTTCTAGTGGAATTCAAGTTAATGGAATCCCATAACTCGGGATGACCACGTGTCAACTGTCCCACTGATCAGCAGATGTCCCCGAGCAGCTTCTCCAGCACATCCAGGAGTACCCAAGTTTGGTTGGACACTCTTGGGAGGGTTGCATCCTGATGCGATGCTTGCTTCTCAAAGAGATCAGAATTGGGGAAGATAGGGTACTGAAAAACAAGCTATTATACAGGACAGAGAGGAGGAAGAGCCCGCCAGAGGAGGAACCTACCCTGTGAGGAGCTGGGGGAGAGGGGCCAGCGGGGGCTGGTCTGGCAGCATCCACAGGGGCCTGTGTTGGGGCTTACCTTCCAGAGCTGAGGAACTTCACTCCAGGGAGAGGCTGGAAGGCTTTCTGGGCGGAGGAGACTGTGGGAGCAGAGGCGTGCAGTGATAGGAGGCCTGTGTTGGTCCTTCCCTGTCTTCCTCCGACTGTTTCCATTGCTAAGTTTCTACCTCTGAAGCTCACAGGGGGTTATGAAAATATCACACTCAAGGAGTGAATGGTTGAAACTGGGCCTTCACAATCACATTATGGCTCTTATCTTTAATTACGTTCTTGTTCTTCTGGCCAGAATTCTCCTTTCTTTGAGCCAATCCAATAAGCTCAAAGCAAAACCGAGAACTGTATTTTTGGCAGCCACACAGAGGTTCCTGAACCATCCTTCTAGGGGAAAACCTACTGGCAGCCCACACTTTATTTGTCACAATTGACCACGCTAGATTATATGAGCTCACAAGCAGGGCCTGCTAACCGTTTCCATGTTGGAGGGGGCTGGGGCATGAGCACAAGGGATTTGAGAAAAGAAGAATGAACCTGTTTCCAAAGGGAATAGTGGGGTTCTGGGAAGTAGGAGGCATGAGCTAAATGAAGATAAGGCCCAGGAAGGAGACAGGGTGCTGAAGAGGTGACGTGGCTTTAGGAGCTCTAGATAAGAGCATAGAAACGGAGTATTATATTGAAACCTGATAACTTCACTGTGTGACTTGGGACTGCCACTCAACATCTCTGTGCTTCATTTAGAAGGGATAAAAACATCGAAACCTCTGATAGTGAAGAATGAGGTATTAGTGACTGAGAATTGAATCATGAATCACCCAAAACTTAGTGGTTTGAAACAGCTATAATTATTCATGATTTCTCATTTTCTACACAGGAGGAATTTAGGAGAGACCAGAGCTCCTGCTTGCGGTCTCCTATGAGGCTGCAGCCAGCTGTCAGATGGGACTAAATTTATCTGAGGCTTGGCGGGCTAGAGCCACTTCCAAGGTGTCTCTGAGCTTTTGGTGACAGAACTTAGTTATTTTGTACATGGGCATCTCCACAATGCGGCCAAATCTCTTCATGACATGGCTGCTGGCTTCCTCCAGGACCGGGATCCAAGAGACCAAGGTGGAGGCTGCAGCATCTCTATGATTGACCCTCAGAAGCCACACTGGTCACCCAGGTCAGCCCCGATTCCACATGGGAAGGACCACCAAGGCACGCAGATCAGGATGTGAGGGCTATTGGGCACCATCTTGGAATCCAACTTCCACAGTGCTCCCCCTGGTCCCTGGTGGTGCATGACCTGCCCATATGCAAAAGGACACTCACCCTTCTCGAGTTCCCGAAAGTCTCATTACAGTGTGTGCTAGCTAGAATGTCTCTCAAAGTCCGCGTGTTCAGAGGTGGGGATTTGGGGAAGTGATTGGATCACGAGGGCTCTGGCCTCATGGGTGGATTACTGCACTGATAGCTGTGGACCACTGGGAGGTGGCACCTAGTTGGAGGTGGGTCATTGGGAGCATGCCCTTGGGGACTCTATCTTGGCCCCTCCCTCTCTGTCTCTCATGAGATGGGACTTTCCTTTTCCATGCCCTTCCACCATGACATTCTCTTGCCTCAGGCCCTAAGCAATGGAGCCAGCCAGCCGTGGACTGAAACCATGGAAACCCTGAGCAAAAAACAAACCTTTCCTCCCCCCAAGGTCTTCTGGTCATGTGTTTTGGTCACAGCAACAAAAAGCCGACTAACACACAGTGTCTCTGTGCGGGATCTTGTCACCACCAGCAGGCACGGGGCAAGGACGTTCCCATCTGTTTCTGCAGAACAGTTCAGTTGAGGATGCAGGGGCCTGGGCAGGTGAGGAGGGGGCCAAAGACAGGGGCTACCATTGTCTTCTAGAGAGTGGCCGGCGAGGCGCCGAGTCCCCACACATGGGTCTGAGAGGTAAGGAGGCCAGTGTGGCCCAAGAGGTGCTTTGGGTGCCACCAGAGCTTGCTAGCAACTGTCACCGAGTACAAAAAGGCACATTTTCTATCTCCAAATGGGTCTCAATTCACTCGTCTGTTTCAAGTCCTTTTTCGGAAAATGAGAAAAATGAAATAGTAACCCAAAGTTATTCCCTGAATGTACAGGAAAATCACCCCACGGCCCCAAAGCCCAGAGGCTCTTATGGTCAGATGCATTGTGCAGAATGTTGATACCCACCATGCAAACCAAGGCTCCCAGAGCCCCAGGATCACTCTCTAGTGTCAAAAAAGAAAAAAAAAACAAAACATTTTTTTGTTTTGTTTTTCTTTTTGTTACCATGGATTGAACCCAGGGTGCTTAACCACTGAGCCACATCCCCAACCTTTTTTATTTTTTATTTTGAGACAGGGTCTCACTGAGTTGCTTACGGTCCCGCTGGCTTTGAACTCATGATCCTTCTGCCTGAGCTGCTAGGATTACAGGTGTGCACCACAGCGCTCAGCTAATTCATGGCCTTTTAAGGCAAGAAAATGGTCTAAGACATTTGAAAAAACACACTCAGAGGACAGGTGTAGTAGAAAGGACCAAAACATTCAGGTGAGTATAGGGTTCCTTTTTTTTTTTTTCTTTTTTTTGGGAGTCAGGGTCACTCTATGTTGCCCGGCTGACCTTGAATTCCTGGACTCAAGTGATCAGTCCTCCAACCTCAACCTCCTGCGTACTGGAATTATAGGTGCTTACCACCACACTCTACTTAATACACAGTGCCTTCTCCAGACAAGAATCTGGCTAAGAACCAAAGAGCAGTGACCTGGGGACCCTGCAATGGGCTCTTTCCTACAGAAGGAGATGAGGCAGGAAGTCCAAATGACTGGTGAACGTTGACAGAACTCCTCCTCCAGCCAGGGGCTCTCCCCAGCCCTGTCCCAGCCCACTCTGCCACGGCTGGTCCCCGAGTCCCACTTCTCTTCTCTTTCCCTGGATGGGTCCCACTCATTTTATAATCCCTCGAGGTCCCCACTGCTTCCTCCTGCCTGGGGCAGCAGAACCACAGCCACCCTTCCCTGGGCCCTGCCTGCCGAGTGGCTCCTGTGCGCAGGGCTGTGGGAGAGTGGAAGGATAGGGACGTGACCAGGGCGTGTGATCCCTGAAGCCACCTCTGTTCTTTGTGTTTCCAGGCCTCCTCTGCCACCGTGGGAGCAATGCAGTCACATCAATTGGATTCCCTCTCCTTTTCCACGGTGGCATCCAGGCAGCCAGTCTTCAATGTCATCTGCCATGTCTGTCACCATGGTGTCCTTGATCACAGATCCCTGCAGGTTGCTGTGGAGGTGGCCTTTGTCCCTTGGCGAGCCTGTTACTAATTTGTCCTTTTTGTTTAGTTTCGGGCCGATCTTGGGAGTAGCATTTGGGAAATCTCTGCAAGGCTGCCTAAGACTTTGCTTCTAGAACTTTCTACAAAACCATTCCTTTCCCTAGGGCACTCCCTAGGGCTCTCTGGATAATGGGACCCAGGTCTCCTCCATTGCCACAGTCTGGCTGTGCCCAGCCAGACGGTGGCACTCCATTCTCAGATCCTCCAAAGTTTTCCGGAACCCTCTGCCCGAGCCCATTACCGTCCACACTCCTGTGGCATCTGGCCCTCCCCTGCCCCCCCTCACTCCCTGCCCCAACCCCTAGGAAGCAGCTCCTTTGCAAACTGCACGATGGACGCATCTTCCTTGCTCGGTTTACCTCCGGATTTTGCTGAGGCATCCCTTCTGCTGCCTTCCCTGCCCGGCACTTTCTACTCAAAGCCAGAGACACCCTGCTCTGCCTTCTGGAGTCATACCCCTTCCCCAAGCCAAGACAAAATGTGGGTGGGGTGAGAAGGAAGGGGCAAAGAGTGGGAAGGGGAGATGTCACCCGTTGAAAATGTTGTTAAATACTTCAAGACTTGACCTGAAGTGCCCCTAGGTGCCCCTGAAACTCATACAGATCCTGTAACGATGACGCCACTTGTCACAGACATGTTCCAACTGAGAATCTGGACCCTGGTTCTGTTTGCCAAAATGCAGAATTGGATCACCTCTTTTGATTTGTGATTCTGGACATGGAAAGGTATGGGGACGGCTGGTCTGGAAGGAACCCATCACTTGGGCACACCAGTGACAGCCAGGATGCCAAAGGGACCTGACACCAGGATGGACGGGGTGAAACTGGCAGGACCCCAGTGCCATCAAACGGTCCTGGGAGAGGATGAGTGGCACGAGCCCTGGGTGGGGGCAATTTGCTGAGCACCTGTCTAGGAATTGTGGGAAAATCAAGAAGAAGGGGACCTGGGTCGTGGCTGAATCTGGAGGCTCAATTATTGCCTTGGAGAAAATGTGGGAGAGAAAGTGACCCTGGGGAGGTGCTGGGAAACCCTGTCGAAGGACAGAGGCTGGGAGAACCCAGAACACTTATTCTAGAGGAGAGACTCGTGTCACTGAAGGGCTGTAGGGTAGGAGAAGGCCTAGTTCTGGGATGTCCCGTAGGACCTGAGGGACACGGAGTCAGGAGTCAGGCTTCAGCGCCACCAAAGCAGTCTTAAGGATTTGTTTGAAAATAGAGAGGCTCTGTAGGGAGAGTTCCCTGTGAGTGGTGCTGAGGCAGAGGATGGGGGAATCCTCGATGGTAAGAGACACTCCTGGGTAGAACATGGGATGAGACCCCGGATGTCCCTAGCTCCTTGGGATGTTGGGGTTCCTCTCGCTCACCTCATTCATTTCAGTCCCACTGATTCATACCTTGTGGCAACTCAGACAGGAGCTGTCTGGAGACATCACCAACCATGAAAAATGAGCTTGCGGAGAGACAGTATGTGGGACACGGGGGCAGGGCTGGCCCTGCTGCAAGAACACACTGTCTCCCGGCTTCCTTCATATGTAAGCAATTAAGCAATCACCTGGAAACTGACATCACTGTTCGCTCAGCTCACTTAGACCTCGCCTCCCCCTCTTTCCAAGAAAATCCAGGCCTTCAGGTAGGAATTCTCAGTTCCCAGGCGTACTCACCCTCAGGTCTTGCCGCAGCCAGAAGCATCCCAAAAATGAAATTGGATCCCTTTCTCTCACCATGCACAAAAGTCAACTCAAAATGGATCAAGGAGCTAGGAATCAGACCAGAGACTCTGCATGTAAAAGAAGATAAAGTTGGTCCTAATCTTCATCACGTGGGGGCAGGCCCCAAATTTCTTAATAAGACACCTATAGCACAAGAGATAAAACCAAGAATCAACAAATGGGACAAATTCAAACTAAAAAAGTTTTTTCTCAGCAAGAGAAATAATATGTGAGGTGAATAGGGAGACTACATCCTGGGAACAAATTTTTACCCCTCAAACATCAGATAGAGCTCAATCTCTAGAGTACACAAAGAACTCAAAAAGTTAAACAACAACAACAAAATAACCCAATCAACAAATGGGCCAAGGACTTGAACAGAAACTTCTCAGAAGAGGATATACAATCAATCAACAAATACATGAAAAAATGCTCACCATCTCTAGCAATCAGAGAAATTCAAATTAAAACTACTCTAAGATACCATCTCACTCCAATAAGAATGGCAGCCATTTTATGAAGTCAACAACAATAAGTGCTGGCGAGATTGCGGGGAAAAAAGTACACTCATACTTTGCTGGTGGGACTGCAAATTGGTGCAGCCAATTTGGAAAGCAGTATGGAGATTCCTTAGAAAGCTGGGAATGGAACCACCATTTGATCCAGCTCTTCCCCTTCTCAGACTATAGCAAAAAGACCTAAAAAGAGCATACTACAGGACACAGCCACATCAATGTTTATAGCAGCACAATTCACAATAGCTAGAATGTGGAACTAACCTAGATGCCCTTCAATAGACGAATGGATTAAAAAAATATGGCATTTATACACAATGGAATATTACTCAGCACTAAAAAATAACAAGTACATGGCATTTGCAGGCAAATGGATGGCATTAGAGCAGATTATGCTAAGTGAAGTGAGCCAGTCCCTAAAAAACAAATGCCAAATATCTTCTCTGATATAAGGGGGGTGACTCAAAATGGGATAGAGAGGAAGAGCATGAGAAGAAGACTACCACTAAATAGGGAAGAAAGGTGGGAGGGAAAAAGAGGGAGAAGGGGAGTTGCACGGAAGATGAAAGGAGAACCTCATTGTTATACAGAATACATATATGATGTTCTAATGAGAAAAAGAAAAAAAGTGTGTCACATTAGATTGGATAGACAGAAAGGATGGGAGAGGAGGGGAAGAGTAAGGAGGATAGGAAGGGCAGCAGAATAGAATAGACAATATGATTGATGTATGTACATTCCATGTTATGTATTATATGTAAAAATACATTGTGCTGTCATATATGACTAAAAAAAATAAAAGAAAAAGTAAAAAAAAATGACAGTACAATGATCTAAAATAACAGTTCTTATTTAACCAGTTGTTTAATTTTTATGGTTGCTTGCTCTATAAAAAAAAATAAAACTTAATAAAAACAATGTCATGGGTAAACTTAAAAAAAAGAAAAAAAATAAGTCATTAACCCAGCTTTAAAAAAAAAAAAGAAAAAAGGAAAGAAAGAAAGTAGTGTATCATGAGAGTTTTTTCCTTTAGAAATAATTCAAATGACCTTCCTAGAAAGAGTCAGCAGGTCTGGGGATATAGCTGAGTGGTAGTGGGCTGGCCTAGCATGCAGAAGGCCTTGGAGTTTAAAGCCCAATACTGCAATAAAAGAAAAGGGAGGGAAGGGAGAAAAAAGAAGGAAGGGAGGGAGGAAGGGAGGAAGTAAAGAAGGAAGAAAAAAATGAAAAAAATGAAGAAAGGGAGGGAGGAAGGAAGGAAGGAAGAAATAAGGGAGAGAACAAAAGCAGGGAAAGCAATGGGTCATTAAAGCAAAAGGGCAAGCAGTACAAATATAAATATATGACATAAAATCTGTTGAGACAGTTTAGAAAGCTTTAGAATTTCCATAACATCAAACAGAGTGGTATTATGACTGTATAGAAACTTAAGAAGCTCAACCTTGGCCTGGCCTAAACCAAACTCAGGGGTGGGAGGCATAGAGAGGACTCCTCTCTGGCTGGAGTGGAAGGGACCTGAACCCATGGCACTTCAGGATGCACTGGTTAGGGAAGGAAGGGGCCAAGACTCCCTTGATTGGCACTTGAGCACCACAAGGCTCCTGGGAGTCCTTCACCCTGGCTCCCCCATCACAACCCCCCCCCCCCCCCCCGCAGGGGTTCTCAGTGGTCTGCTCCATTGTCTGGTGCAGGTTTGAGTTCCTGACCAAACACCTGAATGTCCACAGACTATGTTGGCCTGCCTGGGCAGGCATTGTTGTGGGGGCAACAGTCAGAGCCGTCTTGGCGTGATGGAGGCACCAAGGACTGCCCCTCAGCCATATTAGCGGGTGGCCCTGGAAGAAGTAGGCAGGGTTGTGGCAGCATTGTCTGAAGACATGAAGCCAGGCCCTAATCCTTATGGTGTTCCTTGGGAGTTGGTGATGTGTAGAGCTATTGGATGTTTTGCTCTTCTCTTGTTTTTGTGGAGAAGTTTTCAGTGTGTTAGAAGTAGGCTTTATGTGGGAAGAGAAAAACAGCTGGCTTTAAAACTTTCTAGAAGAATTGAAGAAAAATGTGAACTACTTGAAAAAGTTAGCCTTGTTCAAAAAGAGCTTGAAGGCTTAGAGTCAACTTTAAAGGGCAGCAGTTCTGAGAAGAGTCCAAGAGAAGCCCCAAATTTGGAGGCAACCTATAAAAAGCTGCATAGGTCCAAACCTAGCCATGGGGATGAAAGACTCTTTCTAGAAAAAGAGCTAGAAGAACAAAAGGCCAAACATTGTAAACAGGATGGAATCATGGCAGATATATTGAGAAGGATAAAGACCCTAAAAGGTGAATCAGAATTCCTCAGATCACAAATAGCTGAAACTAAAACAAACTTGAGACTGCTTCAAATGAGTGAGGAAGGACTTCAGCTGGCAATGAAGGAAGCCTTGGATGAACGTTCCCAGCTTCAGCATAGTCAGAAACCGATCTTACAAGGAGACGCTGAATCATGGAGGGAACAAGGACGTGTCCAATGTAAAGAGAGCACCGCATTGGAAGACTCTCAATTCCATGCAAAACAAGTTCAAACTGATAAAGAAAATCACATGGAGTCTCTGACTGAAGGCTTGCTGATGATGAAAGATACGTCTTCTCCAAGCAAGGGAGCCCAAACAGATGTTGGGAACTTGGAATGGGGAATGAAGAGTGAATCAGGAATTGGTGCTCACTTGGATGATGAGCCCAAAGGAGCTTTGAAGAAACTGGTTGATGGTGCTAAGCTAAAGGCCTCCTTAGAAACCTTAGAAGTAGAAAGATATCAAACTTGTGCTTTCTTATCTGACATAGAGAAAACAAAGGAAGACCTTAGAGAACAGATTAAAAGTCTGAAAACTGAACAGGCAACCTTGCTGTCAGAAAATACATGGCTTGAAGGTGAGAATGAGAACCTTCAGCAGAAAGTTAAAGTCATGATGGAATGCTATCAAGAAAATATGATGAAACTCCATGGGAAACTCAGAGTAGAGGAAAATTATCAGGTGGAGCAAGAGGAGAAACTTTCCAAGGTCAAAGAAGAGATGGGCCATACAAGAGAAGAGCTGGAGACATACAGAAAGCGAGCCACATATCTTAAAGAAGAATTGGAGAGAACCATTCAGTCCTGTCAGGGGAAGATTATTTACTCTGAGAAAAAAGCACATGAGAGTGAGTTGGAGGCTTGGATTGCTGAAAGAAACCTCCATTATTTCATGAAACAAAATGCTCGCAATAGACAAAAGTTAACTGAAAGGGAGCTTCAATTTGAACTTGTAGAGGAAGATCCCTGTGCACTTGGTGTTTCAAATGCAGCATTGGGCAGAAAGCATTCCCCCAATGGTCCCTCACCATTGGGTCCTCCTTGGCAAGGTGGATGTTATTCGAATTATGGTAGACCATCGCGACAAGCAGAACTCAGAGGTTCTAATATGCCTTCTTTGGATAAAGAGGATGGGCCTATGTCTTCAGAAAGTCAATCCAGTAGAAAGGAGACCAAAATCGATCTTGGTGATTCCAATGTGCCCAATTCATCTCTCCCTGCTGAAAACCAAGCAACTGTCTCCGGCTCATTGTTGGCACCTTTCCCTCCAGTCAGAGGTGAATTGTTTCCTGTGGATCCGAGGAGTCAGTTCATGAGAGGAGGACCATTTTTCCCTCTGCCTCCTCCAGGAAACAGGTATGGAGCACCTCGAGATTATTTTCCACCGGGCCCACCACCCCCTCCATTTTTTCCAATGCCAGATGTCTATGAATGGAGGTATTTTCCTCATGACCTTCCCCCAAGAGCTAGATTTCCTCCCCCCACCCCCGCATTCTGAAAGTAGAAGTGAGTACCCTTCAGGCTTCATTCCACCTTCAAGTGAAGAAACCTGATGTTTTTGATCTCTCTTCAAAAGTAATTTGACTTACCTCTCATTTTTAGTTTTTAAGGAACTGCTTTTACTTAAGTAAGTGATTATACTTTTGCTCCGATTGAAGCTAAATAAAACTATAATTCTTAGGATAGTATTTTGGAAATAAAGATATTTTAAGTATGAATCTTATGCGTAAATTATTTCCATTCTATTTTACTCTAAAGATTACAGCATTGAATTTGATTAATCCACTATTCCATAAACAACAATGGGAGTTTCATGTATGTCATCTAGCCTTTGGGGATATTTTAAATGCCCAACAAAGACAGTCCCTTTATACAAAGAAGTGTATTTACTATGATTGTAGCAAATGTGAAAGGAACTTTATGCTTAATGAAAGATTTTCATTGATTTTCAATCTTGTGGGGCATGTCAACTAGTTTTCCCATAAAACAATAACTAGAGCATATTAAGAGTAAACCAGAAAACACTACTAAACATGTCATGGAAGTAGGAGATCTCAAATACAAAGAAAGTTGCAGTTCTCAGGAAACATTTTGGAATTGGAAACCACAATTTAAACTCACTCTGTTCCCATTTTCCCTGAGTCATCGTTGATGACTTCTTCTTCTTCTTCCTCCCTCCTCCTCCTCCTCCTCCTCCTCCTCCTCCTCCTCTTCCTCCTCCTCCTCCTTCTTCTTCTTTTTCTTCTTCCTATTTTTCTTTGTGTTCTTCATCTTTCAGTTCTTCTTCTACCTTTAATTAATTAATCACTCACTCAATCAATTAATTAATTTTTATGTGGTTCTGAGGATCCTACTCAGTACCTTGCATGTGCTAAGTGAGTGCTGTTCCACTGACCCACAACCCCAGTTCCTGTCTTTTATATTTTATGCCCATTTTCATGAAATTTAGAATTGCATTCTGCTGTGGTTCACTGATAAAGGTTTACCTAGTCTTTGGTTTTTGGGGAGATATTTGTAAAATACACATGAATTATTAGGACACTGAAATAAGAATCAGACACATAATTCTCAGCTTTTGGTATTCTTTGATTTGATACTCATAAAATGACTATGCTAAACTACTTTAAGTTTTTTGAACTGCTCACTTTCAACTTCTATATCATTGCCAACAAGTGACAATTGGCCAACCTGCACCAATACACAGAGAACACTTTGAACAAGTTTTCCCCAATAGAGACCAAGAACGAACATGTATTAAAAATACCCTAACCATAGTTAAAGCTTTATTCAGATGTTAAATATGCTCTCTAAATGTGTGTCTGCATGTGTTAAAGTGTACATTTAAACCTAAAATGAATGCAGTAGTATAACCTCCTTCTTAAAAAAAAGAAGCAGCTTTTTTTTTTTTTAATTTTTTATTGTTGGCTGTTCAAAACATTACATAGTTCTTGATATATCATATTTCACAATTTGATTCAAGTGGGTTATGAGCTCCCATTTTTACCCCATATACAGATTGCAGAATCACATCAGTTACACATCCATTGATTTACATATTGCCATACTAGTGTCTGTTGTATTCTGCTGCCTTTCCTATCCTCTACTATCACCCACCCCTCCCCTCCCCTCCCCTCTTCTCTCTCTGCCCCCTCTACTGACATTCGTTTGTCCCCCTTGTATTATTTTTCCCCTTCCCCTCACTTCCTCTTGTATGTACTTTTGTATAACTCTGAGGGTCTCCTTCCGTTTCCATGCTTTTTCCCTTCTCTCTCCCTTTCCCTCCCACCTCTCATCCCTGTTTAATGTTAATCTTCTTCTCATGCTCTTCGACCCTACTCTGTTCTTAGTTACTCTCCTTATATCAAAGAAGACATTTGGCATTTGTTTTTTAGGGATTGGCTAGCTTCACTTAGCATAATCTGCTCTAATGCCATCCATTTCCCTGTAAATTCTATGATTTTGTCATTTTTTAATGCAGAGTAATACTCCATTGTGTATAAATGCCACATTTTTTTTATCCATTCATCCATTGAAGGGCATCTAGGTTGGTTCCACAGTCTAGCTATTGTGAATTGTGCTGCTATGAACATCGATGTAGCAGTGTCCCTGTAGCATGCTCTTTTTAGGTCTTTAGGGAATAGACCGAGAAGGGGAATAGCTGGGTCAAATGGTGGCTCCATTCCCAGCTTTCCAAGGAATCTCCATACTGCTTTCCAAATTGGCTGCACCAATTTGCAGTCCCACCAGCAATGTACAAGTGTACCCTTTTCCCCACATCCTCGCCAGCACTTGTTGTTGTTTGACTTCATAATGGCTGCCAATCTAACTGGAGTGAGATGGTATCTTAGGGTGGTTTTGATTTGCATTTCTCTGACTGCTAGAGATGGTGAGCATTTTTTCATGTACTTGTTGATTGATTGTATGTCCTCCTCTGAGAAGTGTCTGTTCAGGTCCTTGGCCCATTTGTTGATTGGGTTGTTTGTTCTCTTATTGTCTAATTTTTTGAGTTCTTTGTATACTCTGGATATTAGGGCTCTATCTGAAGTGTGAGGAGTAAAGATTTGTTCCCAGGATGTAGGCTCTCTATTTACCTCTCTTATTGTTTCTTTTGCTGAGAAAAAACTTTTTAGTTTGAGTAAGTCCCATTTGTTGATTCTAGTTATTAACTTTTGTGCTATGGGTGTCCTATTGAGGAATTTGGAGCCCGACCCCACCGTATGTAGATCGTAGCCAACTTTTTCTTCTATCAGACGGCGTGTCTCTGATTTGATATCAAGCTCCTTGATCCATTTTGAATTAACTTTTGTGCATGGCGAGAGAAAGGGATTCAGTTTCATTTTGTTGCATACGGATTTCCAGTTTTCCCAGCACCATTTGTTGAAGATGCTATCCTTCCTCCATTGCATGCTTTTAGACCCTTTATCAAATATAAGATAGTTGTAGTTTTGTGGATTGGTTTCTGTGTCCTCTATTCTGTACCATTGGTCCACCCGCCTGTTTTGGTACCAGTACCATGCTGTTTTTGTTACTATTGCTCTGTAATATAGTTTGAAGTCTGGTATCGCTATACCGCCTGATTCACATTTCCTGCTTAGCATTGTTTTTGCTATTCTGGGTCTTTTATTTTTCCATATGAATTTCATGATTGCTTTCTCTATTTCTACAAGAAATGCCGTTGGGATTTTGATTGGCATTGCATTAAACCTATAGAGAACTTTTGGTAATATCGCCATTTTGATGATGTTAGTTCTGCCTATCCATGAACAGGGTATATTTTTCCATCTTCTAAGATCTTCTTCTATTTCTCTCTTTAGGGTTCTGTAGTTTTCATTGTATAAGTCTTTCACCTCTTTTGTTAGGTTGATTCCCAAGTATTTTATTTTTTTTGAAGATATTGTGAATGGAGTGGTTGTCCTCATTTCCATTTCAGAGGATTTGTCGCTGATATACAGGAATGCCTTTGATTTATGCGTGTTGATTTTATATCCTGCCACTTTGCTGAATTCATTTATTAGCTCTAATAGTTTCTTTGTAGAGCCTTTTGGGTCTGCTAGGTATAGAATCATATCATCTGCAAATAGTGATAATTTAAGTTCTTCTTTTCCTATTTTGATGCCTTTAATTTCTTTCGTCTGTCTAATTGCTCTGGCCAGTGTTTCGAGAACTATGTTGAACAGAAGTGGTGAGAGAGGGCATCCCTGTCTTGTTCCAGATTTTAGAGGGAATGCCTTCGATTTTTCTCCATTCAGAATGATGCTAGCCTGAGGCTTAGCATAGATTGCTTTTACAATATTGAGGTATGTTCCTGTTATCCCTAGTTTTTCTAGAGTTTTGAACATAAAGGGATGCTGTACTTTGTCGAATGCTTTTTCCGCATCTATCGAGATGATCATATGGTTCTTATTTTTAAGTCTATTGATGTGGTGAATAACATTTATTGATTTCCGTATATTGAACCAGCCTTGCATCCCAGGGATGAATCCTACTTGATCATGGTGCACAATTTTTTTGATATGTTTTTGTATCCGATTCGCCAGAATTTTATTGAGGATTTTTGCATCTAGGTTCATTAGAGATATTGGTCTGTAGTTTTCTTTCTTTGAAGTGTCTTTGTCTGGTTTAGGTATCAGGGTGATGTTGGCCTCGTAGAATGAATTTGGAAGTTCTCCCTCTTTTTCTATTTCCCGAAGTAGCTTGAAAAGTATTGGTATTAGTTCCTCTTTAAAGGTTTTGTAAAACTCTGCTGTATACCCATCCGGTCCTGGGCTTTTCTTAGTTGGTAGTCTTTTGATGGTTTCTTCTATTTCCTCAATTGATATTGGTCTGTTTAGGTTGTCTATATCCTCCTGACTCAATCTGGGCACATCATATGACTTAAGAAATTTATCTATGCCTTCACTATCTTCTAATTTATTGGAGTATAAGGATTCAAAATAATTTTTGATTATCTTCTGTATTTCTGAAGTGTCTGTTGTGATATTGCCTCTTTCATCCCGTATGTTAGTGATTTGAGTTCTCTCTCTTCTTCTCTTCGCTAGCATGGCTAAGGGTCTGTCGATTTTGTTTATTTTTTCAAAGAACCAACTTTTAGTTTTGTCAATTTTTTCAATTGTTTCTTTTGTTTCGATTTCATTGATTTCAGCTCTGATTTTAATTATTTCTTGCCTTCTACTTCTTTTGCTGTTGTTTTGCTCTTCTTTTTCTAGGATTTTGAGATGAAGTATGAGATCATTTATTTGTTGGTTTTTTCTTTTTTTAAGGAATGAACTCCAAGCAATGAATTTTCCTCTTAGAACTGCTTTCAATGTGTCCCATAGATTCCGATATGTTGTGTCTGTGTTTTCATTAATCTCTAAGAATTTTTTAATTTCCTCCTTGATGTCTTCTATAACCCATTGATCATTCAGTAACCTATTGTTCATTCTCCAAGTGATGTATTCTTTTTCCTTCCTTCTTTTATCGTTGATTTTCAGTTCCATTCCATTATGATCAGATAGGATGCATGGTATTATCTCTACTCCTTTGTATTGTCTAAGAGTTTCCCTGTGACATAATATATGATCTATTTTTGAGAAGGATCCATGTGCTGCTGAGAAAAAAGTGTAACTGCTTGATGTTGGGTGGTATATTCTATATATGTCAATTAAGTCTAGGTTATTAATTGTGTTATTGAGTTCTATAGTTTCCTTATTCAACTTTTGTTTGGAAGATCTGTCCAGTGGTGATAGAGGTGTGTTGAAGTCTCCCATGATTATTGTATGGTGGTCTATTAGACTCTTGAACTTGAGAAGAGTTTGTTTGATGAACATAGCTGCACCATTGTTTGGGGCATATATATTTATGATTGTTATGTCTTGTTGGTGTATGGTTCCCTTGAGCAGTATGTAGTGTCCCTCTTTATCCCTTTTGATTAACTTTGGCTTAAAATCTATTTTATTTGATATGAGTATGGATACTCCTGCTTGTTTCCGAAGTCCATATGAGTGATATGATTTTTCCCAACCTTTCACCTTCAGCCTATGTATGTCTTTTCCTATCAAATGCGTCTCCTGTAGGCAGCATATTGTTGGGTCTTGTTTTGTGATCCATTCTACTAGCCTGTGTCTTTTGATTGGTGAGTTTAAGCCATTAACATTTAGGGTTATTATTGAGATATGGGTTGTTCTTCCAGCCATATTTGTTTATTTATGTTACTAAACATGGTTTGTTTTCCACTTTGATTATTTTCCCCCCTTTAGTGTCCTACCTCCCACTGTTGGTTTTCATTGTTATTTTCCATTTCCTCTTCCTGTAATGTTTTGCCAAGGATGTTTTGAAGAGATGGTTTTCTAGCTGCAAATTCTTTTAACTTTTGTTTATCGTGGAAGGTTTTAATTTCATCTTCCATCCTGAAGCTTAATTTCGCTGGAAACACAATTCTTGGTTGGAACCCATTTTCTTTCAGTGTTTGAAATATGTTATTCCAGGATCTTCTAGCTTTCAGAGTCTGTGTTGAAAGATCAGCTGTTATCCTGATTGGCTTACCCCTAAATGTGATCTGCTTCCTTTCTCTTGTAGCTTTTAAAATTCTCTCCTTATTCTGTATGTTGGGCATCTTCATTATAATGTGTCTAGGTGTGGGTCTCTTATGATTTTGCACATTCGGCGTCCTGTAGGCTTCTAGGATTTGGGGTTCTGTCTCATTCTTCAAGTCTGGGAAGTTTTCTCGAATTATTTCATTGAATAGATTGCTCATTCCTTTGGTTTGAAACTCTGTTCCTTCCTGTATCCCAATGACTCTTAAATTTGGTCTCTTGATGTTATCCCATATTTCTTGGATGTTCTGCTCATGGTTTCTTAACAGTCTTGCTGAGGTGTCTATGTTCTTTTCAAGTTGAAATACTTTATCTTCATTGTCTGATGTTCTGTCTTCTAAGTGTTCTACTCTGCTGGTAGTATTCTCAATTGAGTTTTTAAGTTGGCTTATTGCTTCCTGCATTTCTAGGATTTCTGTTTGTTTGTTTTTTATAACCTCTATTTCCCTGTATAGTTGATCTTTTGCTTCTTGGATTTGTTTATGTAATTCATTGTTGAAGTGATCTTTCATTGTCTGATTTTGCTGTCTGATGTCTTCCTTGAGACTCCAGATCATCTGAAGCATGTATATCCTGAATTCTTTATCTGACATTCCATCAGCTGCAGCTATTACCTCTTCTAACGTTGAGTTGACCTGCAATGCTTGTGGTCCTTTCTTTCCTTGTCTCTTCATACTGTTCGCGTTCCTTTCTTCTTGGTGAAACTGTTGTGCTATTGAATTTTCCCCCTATATATTTATATTGGTCTTGTATAGTTGCAAAGTCTCCCTCGCAGGCGCGGGCGGCGGCTCTGCCCCTCCTCCAATTGGGGCAATGTGCCTACCACGCCGGCAGGCCGCTGGGCCTGCTCTGCCAGTCGGTAGCAGGTCCGCCGACCTTGCAGGCGCGGGCGGCGGCTCTGTTCCTCTGCGGGCCGCTAGGCTTGTTCTGTCGGTGGTCGCAGTTCTGCCTACTTTGCAGGCGCAGGCAGCGGCACTGCCCCTCTGCAGGCCTCTGGGGCTGTAGTGCCAGTGGGTCGCAGGTCCGCCTACTTTGCAGGCGTGGGGGGGGGGGCGGCTCTACCCTTCCTCAGGCCACTGGGCCTGTTCTGTCTCTCGGTTGCAGGTCTGACCTGTTCTGATGGTGGTCTCAGTTCCGACTACCTTGCAGGCGCGGGGGGGAGTGGGCGGCTCTGCCTCTCAGCAGGCCGCTGCTCCTCTTCTGCCGGTGGGTCGCAGGCCCGCCTACCTTGCAGGAGTGATTGGAAGCTCTGTCCCGCCGCGGGCCACTGGGCCTTTTCTGTCGGTGGTCACCCTTCCCCTACCTGGCAGGCGAAGGGGGTGGGGGGCGGCTCTGCCCCTCAGCAGGCCGCTGGGCCTGCTCTGTGTTTGGTCCCAATTCCCTCTACTATGCCGGCGCAGGGGGAGGGGGCGGCTCAGCCTCTCAGCAGGCGGCTGCTCCTCTTCTGCCGGTGGGTCGCAGGCCCGCCTACCTTGCAGGAGTGATTGGAAGCTCTGTCCCGCCGCGGGCCACTGGGCCTTTTCTGTCGGTGGTCACCCTTCCCCTACCTGGCAGGCGAGGGGGGTGGGGGGCGGCTCTGCCCCTCAGCAGGCCGCTGGGCCTGCTCTCAAGAAGCAGCTTTATTAAAACATTTGAAGCACAGTGAAGAATCTGCCTGATACTTGAGCCCAAAATCAATAGAAATGAAAAAAAATTCGGGTCTTGCAAAAGAAAGTCTACACTTTTAATAAATCTAATAATTCTGTTTTCCCTCAAGAGTCACACTGTTTGTCAAATCAGTCCTTACTTGCCAGCATAAAATATTACTTTCTCTAAGCGTGTGGATGAAAGTTCCGCAGTTATAGTCTGTATAAAATGAACTGATGATCACTCACTGATTGTTATCCAGAACTACTTTTGCCCTAACTACTATTGGTGAACATTTTCTCATATAGTTCATGTCTTATACCAGTCAACTTGAAAGAATCTAATTTCAGGTTTAAATCCGAACGGAAATAGCGAAATACCATGATACAGTCCTCTAACAACATTTTGCTTCAAGAGAAAAAAGGTGAAAGGCTGTTCTAAACAAAACACCACTTACTAAATCAGCTTCCAACTCTGTAAATGACAGTTAAGTAAGACAAAACAATACTTGTGGGAGGCCATCCATGCACGTGATTTGAGTTACCTCCATGGCTGGGTGAGAGGCGTTTAGACACAGCTGTGTCAGAGATTTCCCCACCCTTCTCCAGGTCCCAGGGCTTGTCAGTGCAGAGGTGTGTCTGGACACTGCCCCAAGACCCAATCGTTGCCCCTGACCTTCAGCTGCTGCCCCCCTTAACCTTCATTGGATGGGATTTTCCCTGGAATTTTTTGTTTCTCAATAAATGTCCACTCCCTGGCATGCTCCCTCTTGCTAGCCTCTTCAGTAAACCTTGTTACCGCATTTGGTGGCTGGCTGTGGGAGTTAGGAGAAGCCCTCCCAGAGCTGGTATTAAAGGTAATTAGAGTCTTGTCTCTTTCATTTAGAACTACCTACCATTTACTCATGAATCGAACCTTCTTTAATGAAGCCAGTGCTGGTCGAATGGTAGAGGTGGCACCCTGAAGTGAGGCTCATGAGTTAAATCGACTAGGTTGACTTAGAGAGCATGCTCTACAAATGCAGAATTTGTGACAATTTTTAGGGTCACGGAAGTACCAGGCAGTTTTGGAACAAAGGGACTTTAAAAAAAATTAATGATGGGGAATTCATCTTCTACTGCTAAAGATATGTATTTGACTATTTTAGAGACAATAATTAATCAGAAGGGAAAGCAAGTTAAAAGACTCAGTTGCTACAATTCTTAAAGGTTGTAAGTGAATTTTGCCCTAAGTTTTGTGACCAAGATTCACCAAATTTCCATATGTGGGACAAATTAGGAAGGAAATTACATAAAATTTGCCTTTCTATTGAATTACCTGGAAATTTTGAGAATATTCAAAAGGTTTGACCTGCTTTAGAGATCTGTCTTTTTGATTACATGGGGCATAGTCTGTGGCCCCCTGAAGATCTATTGAAAGGTATTCAGAGAGCCATTGAGTCTATTCAAATACAAAAATTGCCTGAGGCTAATGAAAAGTCTTTTCCTCTAACCAGTTAAAGACTAAAACAAATTATATTCCAACAAAAAACCTTGGGGGCAAACCCGAAAGTAAAAAACATAGGCTTGCCTAAATCAAATGGGAGTAGTCAGAAGGAATACCATAGAGAGAGGGCCTCCAGGGGGATAGAAGGTCCTTCTTCTGGAGAGGAGAATCCAGAGGAGATTCATAGAGAGATAGAAAGTCCTCCTGCAGGAGACTTACAAGCTCAGATTCAAGATGGCAACAGGGAAGAATCCATGGAGGAATCGCAATCTGAGGGAGAGGAATCAAACTATGAAGTCCAGGATTTTCCAGGGAATTTTAACAGGCTGTGCTTAACAGCACCTGCCCCGTCCATTTGAATTCAGCCGTTGTCTGTTAAAAGGGGGAATTTTAATAGATACTCTGAGATGGCGATGACATTACTTACTCTGTTCCAGTGGGGAATTAGAAAGGCACAGGAAGCTGGGTAAGATACTAGTGACTTTCAACTCTTTCCAGTTCTTCAACAGGTTAATGATCAGGACCAGCATGTTCACCTCCACGCGATAATTCCTTTTAAAACTATTAAAGAGTTAAAAAACGCCTGTGAGGTCTGTGGTCCAAATTCACCATTAATGTAGTGCTTGCTTGAGACTTTCTGCTGTCAACCACTCCCACGGAGTGACTGGACTTCTATTGCTAGAGCTTGCTTGATGGTCATATTGGACAGACTTTTGTTCTGGGCAGATACAAAGTAATTGGAGGCAGTATCTTCAAACACCTGTGGACATGTTTTTAGAAACAGGTGACTTTATTGATTTGGAAAGGCAGTGCTGCAGTCTGGCTGGGCACTAATAACCAAGCTGCCACAAAGCCTTGTAGGTACAAATAGCAACTACTTTATTTCAACTCTCACTGGCAGTGCATGCGCGCTTTTCCACCAATGCCACCAATGCGGCCCTTCCCCCGGGACACATCACACACCAACCGGAAATCCCTTCTCCGGCACTTCCCCAACCAATGGGAACTCTCTGGGAATCCCCGGGAGAACTCCAAAGTAGCAGGCCCCAGAGGCAGCAAGAGCCGCCCTGTTGCCAGACAGTAAAGGTCAAATATACAATACAATCAATCCAGCATCATAGCAATTATATATAGCTTAACTCAAATCATCATCTCAATGGTTCCTGGGAGTCACCTTTCAAACATTCCCTCTGGCAAATGCCAGGCGTCATTCTGACCTGCCGTGGCTCTCAACATCTCCCCCCCTTCTGTTTAATTAAACAACAAGCAATGTGGCTTAGGGACCATGCCTGTTAGGCTGTCCAATACTACATATGGTCCTTACCCGTCATTGGATGAGCTGACCTCAAGGCGTCAGCTTCCCATCGTAGGTTGGTACTACTGCAATTGGATCTTACTTGTCACTGACTACCAGTCCAGCATACAGCCATACATGTGGATAGGCCTATGCACCAGTGGGGGGGTGAGGTTCTTTGCCTCACCTCTGTTGGCCCCCAAATTTGGCCTTGGTGCCAGTGGGGGGGTGAGGTTCTTTGCCTCACCTCTGTTGGCCCCCAAATTTTAGACCATCTCTAGCAGAAGGGAGGAGGATACAGAAATGCCATGACACCAAGCCAATTGACGGCTCCTTTGGAAAAATTGCATCACTGGTGACACCATCAGCAAAGATATGCCAGCACTACCACAATTCGCTGCACCAACAGATAGTTCACAATGCATACAAGTGATACATAGTCCAGGCAAGTTCTGCAAGCAGTTAAAAGTGGAGGAATCTATCAATATGTCCATTTCCTCCCAAAGTAAGTCGACTCCTTGATTGAGCATTACTTGTTGAGTTATATTCATTGATGCATCAGTTTATACAGTTTACTGTGATAGCTATCATAGAAGCTGTAGTTTGGTTTTATTTTTGTTTTCACCAGCACTGGGATGAAGATAGGAATTCTGGCAATGATGCTAAAGAGACATTATCCTGAACAGAATTATTAAATATAATGAAAAGGAAAGGTGAAAGTAAACAAACAGATCTGTTAACCTCCTTTAAAAACAATCCTTAACAGCTGTTTACCTAATTTAAATTAAACCATTTAAATCACGTGAATAAAAAAAATAATTCGGATCCATTTTTTCATGAGCACTCCTCATATATGATATATGGACATACGCACACACAGACATACAACACAAAACACAAGTGTGCACACATAACATACAACACATAAGACAATAGTAAAGGCCTTGTAGCTTTACATAGGCGAAATCTCCATTGCAATGTTTAAAAACTCCACAGTCAAAAAATAAAACTGATCAGAAAAACATTAACCTAGGTTTGTATGAGCTCAAAAAATAAAATAGAACTTTATGATGTGGGAAAATGCAATAATAAATAGATATTGAAAAAAGCACCCTGGTTAATCACTGTCGCAGATGTAAGAATAGCCAAGCTGGAGCTCTGGATATCAGCTGTTATGGATTTGAGTCAAATCATCTTCTTTTTGGTCTGTAGAAATTGCTTTGGTTAGCCTCTCTGGAATCCAAATCGGCTGCTGTTCTCCCTGTGGAAACACACAAACAGAACCCCGACTCCAGACAATCACTGGGTCAGGACCTTTCCATTGTCCTGTTAGAATATCCTTCCAAAGTACCTTAGGCTTATGTACATTTTTTGGCACATATGCCTTTCAGCAGCACTGAGCCCTGATGAATCCAAATTTAAAAAGTTTAGAGTAAAAAGGGTTATTTTAAGTTTATCTTTGGGGGATATATACCCCTTTCCAATTCCCTCTTTTTGCTTTAATAAGTATGTTTTAATAGTTTGATGAGCTCTTTCAACTATGTAAGTAAAATATTAACTGATTTTTCTTCAGGGATGATGTTCCAAAATATCCTATATGCATCCTTTTAAATTTTTGATGTGGTTTTAAACCAATTTCCTTTTAGTTTAACGTTTTCTAAATTGGCTCTTGTCTGTAAATTTTAACACCTTCATCTGAGACTTCTAATTTCTGCACCACCAGAAATTAAAGTTGATGGGCTTTTTGAAAAAGTTACTAATAATCTCCTTGTTCTTCTATTTTATCCAATATTTGACTTTAAACTTCTCTCTTCTACCTTTTTCTATCTTGAATGTCTGTATCTAATAGTTGTCTTAGCTTTTTGTATTTTTTATCTGAAATACCTTTATTTGACATTTTTAACCATTTTTTATCTTGTTTATATCTTTTAGTTTTCTTCTAAGGTTTGTACATTCACCCTTAGTTGCTTTTTTTCCTCCTAGTTTTCTTTTGTTTCCTATTTTGTGGGTTTAAAATTCTTGTCTTCCTACATCTTCTCTATCTTCCTACATCTTTTCTATCTTTTTTTTCACCTTCCTGTATTTCTGTCTTCAAAGTTTTTCACTTCAAATTTCTAATATTCTTTCTCCAAATTGCTTTTATCCTATTATCTTCCCATTTTCATTTTTTTTAAGTAATGCTTTTAAGATTAACTAGGCTTAGAATGACGCAATCTTTCCTCCGTCATGAAGGCATCTTGATTACCTTCAATTTAACCTTTTAAAGCCTTCCAATTATCATCTATACTGTACTTTTAAATGTACTTTTTCACCACCTACAGCTTCACTCTTTTAAACGAGGCTTAGATTCTGTTTAAATCGCTTAATGTTAGTTTACATGGCTGCCCTTCAACTAAAGGCTTTTTTTTTTTAACTCCATTAAGAAGCTTTGTCTCAGTCTGCCGTGTACAAATACCTTTTTCTTCTTTCTTCCTTTCTCAAGCTTTTAAAGTAAGTCTAGTTTCCTCAAAATCTTTTTAAATGGCATTTTACAACTTTTTACTTTACCACACAGAGATTATCTCATCTAGAAACATTTCTTTTTTTTTTAACCTTTATATTAAAATATATTTCCACATCTTGACTCTTTTTATATCTCTTTTGTAGCCATTAACCTTTTTTTAAAAATTTACATTGTGAAACAACCCTTATAAAATTTCGAAATTTAGATAAGTTACTCCACTTTAATAAGATGAAATATTTTTTTATGTTTTTTATGGTACTATAATAATATAATTGAAACCCAACTGAAACTTCTTATACTCTTTGTATATAAATTACACATGATAGAATCTTAACACTTAGTAACCTTGTTTCAGCAAAGACACAGACACAAAGCAATATTAAACTTTTTTTCATTTACCAATTTATGAAAACACACATAATGTTTAAATATATTACCTTATGTAACTTAATAAGTAAAGAGTACTTGATTTTATATTTAGTGGTTGGTATTTTAACACTTTAGCTTTGTAAATTAATCAGATGTCTGTAAAAACCAAGATCTTAGACAAGTATAGTAAACAGAATTAGCCATCTTTTTCTTGTTGAAGAAAAATCTTTCTACAGGATCGCATGATGGTCCCATTGATATACTTAATAACTCATCTTTAAAAAGCCATGTGCTACATTTTTGTATTGTATCAACATATGTCCTAACTGTTCTTGGCCTCACTGGGGTGCCTCCTTCCTCTAACAATTTCTTTTTCCTCCGGGGCGAACAATTTCAAACCTTGAGTCAACCATTTTCCCCAGTTTGCCTGAGAAAGTTCTAGGGACAGGCAACTTGAAATAAAAACAAAATAAATCAAAACAAGAATACTTTGTTTTTTGAAATGGTCACCCATTTTCTCGCCTTCCCTCAGGGGTGAGCAATTTCACTTACCTCCAAGGTTCAGACGTTCCCCGCACGGGCCGCTGAATGCCGCAGTCTGGCTTGCCTTGGACCCAGGTCATTTGCACAATGAAGAGTCCTCCCTCTAAGCAACATTGGGTAGGCTGACAAGGAAATTGCCATGTGTCATTCCTACTTGGCTATGGCTCTCAGCAGGGCAGCACTTCCAAACTCATTCTATGAGGCCAATATCACCCTGATTCCAAAACCAGGCAAAGACACATCAAAGAAAGAAAACTTCAGACCAATATCTCTAATGAACATAGATGCAAAAATTATCAATAAAATTCTGGCAAATCAAATACAAAAACATATCAAAAAGATAGTTCACCACAATCAAGGGGGGGTTCATCCCAGGGATGCAAGTTTGGTTCAACATATGGAAATCCATCAGTGTAATTCATCACATCAATAGACTCAAAGATAAGAATCATATGATCATCTCAATAGATGCAGAAAAAGCATTTGACAAAATACAGCACCCCTTCAGTTCAAAACACTAGAAAAAGTAGGGATAACAGAAACATATCTCAACATTGTAAAGGCTATCTATGCTAAGCCCCAGGCCAACATCATTCTAATGGAGAAAAATTGAAAGCATCTCCTCTAAAAACTGGAACAAGACAGGGATGCCCTCTCTCACCACTTCTATTTCACATAGTTCTTAAAACACTGGCCAGAGCAATAAATTAAAGAGGTACAGATAGGAAAAGAAGAACTCAAATTAGCATTCTTTGCCAATGATATGATTCTATACTTAGAAGACCCAAAAAATTCTACCAGAAAATTTCTAGAAGTAGTAAATGAATTCAGCAAAGTAGCAGGATACAAAATCAACACCCATAAATCAAAGGCATTTCTGAATGTCAGTAACAAATCCTCTGAAAGGGAAACAAGGAAAAACCACCCCATTTACAATAGCCTCAAAAATAAATAAATAAAATAAAATACTTGGGAATCAACCTAACAAAAGAGGTGAAAGACTTCTACAATGAAAATTATATAAGGCTAAAGAAAGAAAGAAGACCTTAGAAGATGGAAAAATCTCCCTTGTTCTTGGATAGGCAGAATAAATATTGTCAAAATGACCATACTACCAAAAGCACTATACAGATTTAATGCAATTCCAATCAAAATCCCAATGACGTTCCTCATAGAAATAGAAAAAGCAGTCATGAAAAATAAGAAACTCAGAATAGCTAAAGCATCCTTAGCAAGAAGAGTGAAGCAGGTGGCATCACTATACCAGACCTTAAACTATACTACAGAGCAACAGTAACAAAAACAGCATGGTATTGGCACCAAAATAGACTAGTAGACCAATGGCACAGAATAGAGGACACAGAGACTAATCCACAAAATTACAGTTATCTTATATTAGACAAAGGCACCAAAAACATACATTAGAGAAAAAAATAGCCTCTTCAACAAATGGTGCTGGAAAACTGGACATCCATATGCAACAAAATAAAATTAAGCTCCTGTCTCTCACCATCCACAAAACTCAACTCAAAGTGGTCAAGGACTTAGGAATTAAACTAGAGGCCCTGTGTCTAATAGAAGAAAAAGTAGGCCCAAACCTCCATCATATCAGATCAGGCCCCTCCTTCCTTAATAAGACTTCTCTATAGCACAAGAATTAAGATCAAGAATTAATAAATGGGATGGATTCAACCAAAAAGCTTCTTCTCAGCAAAAGAAATAATCTGTGAGGTGAATAAAATTAGAAATCAATGATAAAATAAAAATCATTTGGGATTGGGAGCAAATTTCTACCACTTGCACATCAGATAGAGCACTAATCTCTAGGGTATATAAAGAACTCAAAAAGCTAAACACCAAAAAACCCCAAATAACCCAATCAATAAATGGGCCAAGGAATTGAACACACACTCCTCAGAAAAGGATATACAATCAATCAACAAATATATGAAAAAACGTTCAACATCTCTAGCAATTAAAGAACTGCAAATCAAAGATTTCATCTCACTCCAGTAAGAATGGCAGTTATTAAGAATATAAACAACAATAAGTGTTGACAAGGATGTGGGGAAAAAGGCACACTCATACATTGCTGGTGGGACTGCAAATTGGTGCAGCCAATATGGAAAGCAGTATGGAGAGTCTTTGGAAAACTTGGAATGGAACCACCATTTGACCCATCTATCCCTCTCCTTGGTCTATACCCAAAGGACTTAAAAACAGCATACTACAGGGACACAGCCACAGCAATGTTTATTGCAGCACGATTCACAATAGCTAAACTGTGGAACCAGCCTAGATGTCCTTCAGTAGAAGAATGGATAAAGAAAATGTGACATATATACACAATGGAATATTACTCAGCAATAAAAGGGGAAAAAAAATCATGGTGTTTGCAGGTAAATGGATGGAGTTGGAGAAGGTAATGCTAAGTGAAGTCAGCCAATCCCTAAAAACCAAATGCCAAATGTTTTCTCTGATATAAGGAGTCTGATTCATAGTGGGGTTGGGAGGAGTAGCAAAGGAGGATTAGACAAACTCTAGATAGGGCAAAGGGGTGGGAGGGGAAGGGAGGGGGAATGGGGGTAGGAAAGATGGTGAAATGAGATGGACATCATTACCTTACATATGTGTATAAAGACATGAATGTTGTGACCCTACTTTGTATACAACCATAGATATGAAAAATTGTGCTGTATATGTGTAATAAGAATTGTAATGCATTCTGCTGTCATGTATGGAATAAAGAAAAGACAGTGAGATTTCTGTCTTGGTCTTTTTCTCATTTGGACTTACAGATCACTTCCTCTGGGAGAAGCCACATGACATACACTGAGGACCCTCAGGCAGCCTAAGGAGAGGCCCCCTTGGCAAGGAATGGAGGCTTCTAGCCCCTAGACAGTGAGGAATTGGGCTCCAAGCAATGGCTGCATGAGTGAGCCTTCTTGCAGGTGGATCCTGCCCTAGATGAGGTGACCACAGCCCCACTCAGTAAGCTGACTGTCCCCTCAGGAGACACCTTGAGACACAACCAAACGGTTAAGCTGTTCCCAGATTCCTGGCCCTAGGAAGCAATGAGAAGATGAACCACCAATGCTTGTTGCTTTAAAATACTTAGTTTGGGGGCAATTGTTACTCAGAAACCAGACCCCCTTTCCTTCACCATGTTCATGAAGCTCCGTGAAGGGTCGCTGTTCCCTGGGATTCTCTGGTTTCTCACTCTGGTGCTCCTGGGGCAGGGCAGACACCATGGCTTGCCTATCCAGGAGTCTCCCAACCCCCTCCCATTTCTCCTTTGCTAGAAAAATCCACCTCCCACAGCTGAGGCTGAAACCCTCCGGTAGCTACTCTTCCAGCCTCTCTTGCAGCTAGAGCGTGGGCACAGGCTCCAGTCTTGGCCCCTCCTTGATAAGAGGAAATTAAGGAAAGCTCTCGTGTTGCCCTCCAGCTTTTACACGTGCTCGTAATGCCTGGAGCTGCATACGCCATTCTGAGGAGGGCACCCTCCCGGCCACTGTCCTCCTTGGCCTCTCATGAGTGACCACTGGTGAATAGGCCCTTTTTGGGTGTTGAGCAGTTTTACCAGCCTGTTTCCAGCCTGTGGAATTTTGAAAGCCCAAAAGTTCAACCTTGAACAAAGGCCTCTGACGTCCAAGGTTGTGATTTCCCCAGTGTAACTCACTTAAAGACAGAGCAGTCTTATTTATTTGATTCTGGGCAACTCCAGATATCCAGAGTCACATTCATGGTTTTAATTTTAGGAACATATTTTACATTTTCTGAATTTCTCTCTTGCCTCCTTTGGTCCCATTCCCTATCAACTGCTAAGTTTTGGGGGTAACTAAGCCTAACAGACTTAGGTGGGAGGACCATTCCTTCAAGTTTGTTTGTTTGTTTGTTTTCCTGAATCACCATGTCTAATTAAAAAGATTTGCAGCTGGGTGCAGTGCTACACACCTATAATTCCAGCAGCTGGGGAGGCTGAGGCAGGAGGATCTCAAGTTCAAAGCCAGCCTCAGCAAATTAGCAAGGCCCTAAGCAACTCAGTAAGACCCTATCTCTAAATAAAATATTAAAAAGGGCTGGGGATGTGGTTCAGTGTTTAAGAATCCCTTGTACAAAAAAATAAAAAAGAAAGAAGAAAGAAAGAGAAAGAAAGGAAGGAAGGAAGGAAGGAAGGAAGGAAGGAAGGAAGAAAAAGATTTACTTCAGTCTGTTCAAAGTTTTCAATGACTGATGTGATAACCACACCATCAGTTTGATCCTGGCCACAGGCTCACATCTCTCTGGCTATATTTGAAGATTTTGCTTCGTCATTGGTTTTCTGGGCTGGTGATGTGGCTCAGTGGTAGAGCTGCTTGCCTAGCGTGGCTGAGAGCCTGGGTTCAATCCCCAATACTGGAAAAAAACAATTTAAAGCACCATTGTGATATGCCTCGGTATGGTTTTCTTTTCTTTTTTTTTTTTTTTTTTTCCTGGTTGAAATCATTAAGTTGTTTTTTTTGTTTGTTGTTTTTTTTTTTTTTTTTTTTTATCTGTTGGATTATAGTTTTCACCAAATTTGGAAAGTAATTGATCACTAGATTTTCAAATATTTGTCCTCCCCTGACACACAAATCTTTCTCTTGAATATAATCATATCATGCATTTAAGGCCATTTGTCCAACAAGTCTCTGAGGCTCTGTTAATGTTCTTCTCAGATTTATTTTCTTCTCTGGGCTTCAATTTGTCTTCAAGTTCACTGACTTTTTTTTTTTTTTTTTTGTCATGTCTGATTTGCTATTAAGCCTACCAGTGAAATTTTTATTTCCCAAATTTCTGGAATACACCTATATTTTTCAGTTCTTAAAGGTTTTGTGTGTCCCTTTTATATATATATATATATATATATATATATATATATATATATATATATATATATATATTCCTTTTCTTTCCTCATAATGGTCATGTATTCCTTTAAATACTTAAGTCTATTTATAATAGCTATTTTAAGGGTCTCTTCTGAGAGTTCCGTAAGTAGTTCCTGGGTCTGTTTCTATTGCCCAATTTTTCTTTTGGTTATGGGAACCATTTCTTTGCTGCTTATATGTAGTAATTATTGATTGGAAGGTAGACATTTTAAATATCATGATAACTGAGTGTTGTTATGTTTCTTTAAAGAGTATTAAGTTTTATTCCAGCAATTGACTTGGGATGCTTGATCCTTTCAAGGCTTATCTTGGGTAACAAATTGTTTTCTCACCTCCTCCCCTGGGGCTATACATTTTCCATCTAGGATGGCCTTCACTCTAGGGCTTGCTAGTTGAGCTTGACTCCCATGGTATGGCCATTCTGTTTCTACTGCATACTCTGGGCACCCAATGGGATCTCTCCACTCTGATTACTCTAAATATGAATACATCCCAACACTTAAGTTCAGAACATTGTTCAATTTAGAACTCTCCAATAATGATTCTTTCCCCAGAATTTCTTCTTTGCCTGACCCCATGGACATGGACCATGAACAGGGACATAAAACTCATCCTGTACATGCACAGCTGAGTATCAGCCAAAGACTCCAAATCACTCCTACGCGGTTTCTGAAGCTCTGTCTCTGCATAGCCCCTTCCTCTCCAGTATTCTGCCCTGCAAATCCCAGCTGCATCCATTCTCTGAATTCTGATCTTTATCTCCTAAAACAGCGAGAGTTCTGTTTTGTCGTTCCCATTCCTGGAGCTGTGGTCAGCTCACTGCCTCTAGGCACACAATCAGATTGGTCAGAGTTCATTTTATTTGTTCTCCTTTTCCTTGGGAACAAGGCCTAGTTCTTCTGGTTATCTAGTATCAGGAGCCAGATGTTTCCTATATTTGATCCATCTTCCTACTTGTTAGGATGGCTGGGGGCTGGCTGGGGATCAGTTACTCCATCAGAGTTTAAAGCAGAGATGTCCACAAGGGACCAGTGTTCACCAGCCTTCCTTACGGACAGCATTCCTCAACTGTGTCTTTTACCACTTAGGTTAAGAAGTAGCTGCCTTGCTGGGGATATAGCTCAGTTGGTAGAGTGCTGGCCTCACATGCACGGGCCCTGGGTTCAATCCCCAGCCACTGGGTTCAATCCCCAGCCATCACACACTCAAACAGGTAGCTGCCTCTTCCACCCCCACAGGTACTTGATAGTGATCTGTAGCCTCTCACCCCTGCTGGCTAGGCAGCCAGTTCTTTCATAAGCCCAATCCTTTGTGTGTGGGTTTGTCAAACCAGCCAAAGGCAGGCATTGCATCTAGTAACAAATTGTTTTCTCACCTCCTCCCCTGGGGCTATACATCTTCCAAATCCCAAGACTGCCTTCCCTGTTACTGCAGGACATACACTTACTGAAATGAGTCGAGATGGCAGATATATACAGATCTGGATTCATTCGATAACGTGTTAAGATGATAAAGAAACCTAGGACCCACGTCAAAAAAAAAAAAAAGTAAAATAAATAAATGTCCTTATCCTCAGACATTTATTTACTTTTAAGTGTTTCTGTTCCCTGCTGCCTAAGACATCCTGATGAACCGTGGGTGCCACACCCCCTTCTGTGGTTTCTGAAGTCCAAGGCTTTGTCTGCAGCCTAGATCTTCCTCCTCAGAGGCGAGCTCAACACGGCTGCCTGCTGGTCCTCCCCACTGAAGGCCCACCGCCTCCCAGGCACATTGGCCCTCCAGATCCAACATCCAACACGGATCCTAATTTTTTCCTCCTTCTAAATGGCCTTTCCCTGAAATTCTCAAGCTTAATCGGGGGTACTACCATCCATTTTCTTTCTTTCTTTTTAAATTATTTTTTAGTTATAGTTGGACACAATATCTTTACTTTATTTTTTTATTTTGTGTGGTTCTAAGGATTGAACCCAGGGCCTCACACGTGCTAGGTGAGTGCTGGACCGCTGAGCCACAACCCCAGCCCCTACCATCCATTTTCTAACCCAAGCTGTCAAGTCTGGCTGACATTCTAGAATTCTCCCTTTCCTTCTCCTTATATGCATAAGTCGCCAGCCCCACTGTCTCTCAAGTCCATCCCTCTTCTCTGCCTTCCTCCTGTCCCTGCCCTAGGACGGGACCCTGATCTCTCTCTCTCTCTCTCTCCTGGTCTCCGCCAGCTGACTCCTGCTTCCAGGGCATCCTCCCCACAGCTTCTGCTCTTTCTGCGACACAAATCCATCTGCATCGCTTCTCTGCTTCAACAACCCAGTGCCCCTCACTGTCCGCCCTGAGCAAAGCTCCTGGGTTGCCCGGGGTGGCCTTGCTGCCTGCCCCAGCTCCGCCTTTGCTGCTGCCTGGCTTCCGGTTCCTTCCCATATCACCCCTCTCCAGTCCTATTCATCCCCCTGCTTCTCTCCTTCGGGCCTGTGACCATTTGAGCTCATTGCACGAGACGCCTCCTTGACACCCTGATCTTAACCTCAGCTTTTCTCTTAGCGTCTGTCAGTGCCCCAGCAGGGAGTTCCCAGTGACCCCACCTGCTCCGTGCAGTCATCCTGGTCCGTGCCCAGCAGCCTCACACCCGCCGTTCCTGTTATTCCTTCTGCACTTGGCTTTGTAATTATGGTTCAGCACCTACCCCTCTCCAGTCCCAGCCCCCAAGGGCAGAGGTGGGGACTGAGTCTTGTACCGCTGGCCTCCAGCCTGTGGTGACTATTCAGTAAATGTTTAGTGCCAGGCGCTATGGCGCATGACTGTCATCCCAGCTACTCCGGAGGCTGCGGTGGGAGGACCAGGAGCAAGTTCAAGATCATCCTGGCAACTTAGCAAGGCCCTGTCTCAAAACAGAACATTAACAAAAGGCTGGAGATGGAGCTCAGTGGCAAAATGCCCCTGGGTTCAATCCCCAGTACAAGAAAGAAAGAAAGAAGGAAAGGAAGGAAGGAAGGAAGGAAGGAAGGAAGGAAGGAAGGAAGGAAGGAAGGAAGGAAGGAAGAAAGAAAGAAACAAAGAAAGAAAGAAGGAAAGGAAGAAAGGAAGGAAGGAAGGAAGGAAGGAAGAAAGAAAGAAAGAAAGAAAGAAAGAAAGAAAGAAAGAAAGAAAGAAAGAAAGAAAGAGAAAGAAATTGAGTGGCTGAATAAATTACCAAAGCATCCCCTGCAGCGGGTCCCCTACATCCTTCCCTGTGAAATGCTCAGTGGTCAGCTCTCGGGAGTAAGTGGATTAACCTAAAAATAATAAAGCTTGTGTTTCCTTCAAATAGTTTTTCCACCCATCTTTCCCTTTAATTAGCACGATCAGGGAAGGCTGTGTTTGGGGTTTCCATGGTACTTGTCTCTGAAGGCGGGTTGGATTTCTGGAAGCCAGGAATCACGGCTTAGAGGAGAAAATGTGGAAAGAGCATGACATGCCTCTCAGGAGCTGCTGGGAACTGTGGCCACGCCACGATGATCAGGCTGGGCCACGGACCTGTGAAGGGGTGGCCGCGAGTATGGGGCCTCCGTTGGTATCTGATGGGCCCTTCTCCAGGTGGTGTACTTGCCAGGATTCTGCCAGGAGAGTCACTCCTTTCAGCCGCCCAGTCCCCTTTCCTGTGGAAACCAAATTTCCTGTGGAAGGAGATCCCTCTCTCCTTCCAGGGACGGCTTTCCAGGGACCCCTCCTCCTCCGTCTACCCCAGTTTGTTGTATTCTTTCAAAGGTAGATGAAGTTCCTTCCCGTCCATGTAGCCTCCGCAGGTCTCCTGTCAGAGATCCTGAGCACCTTGAGATCAGAAAGTGTGTCCCGATCACCGTGACTCCAGGTGCCTGCTGCAGAGCCTGGCACAGGGTGTTGAGTAGATGAAAAGTGAACTGGGCCTCTGAGCCTTTCTCTGCCCTCTACCTTCCGGAGGCTTCCGTCAATGCTGTCCTCTGGTGCTCTGGTAAGCTCCATGCCTGTGGAAGGCCTCCTGTCATTCTGTTGAGATGGTCATATGGATGTGACTCGTGAACACTTTCCAAAACACTTTCTAGGTTTTTCAGCTGTGTGGGGGACTCTGAGCTGGCAGGGACTGTCCTTTTCCTTCTTAGACTCCCCTGGGGCATGAGGGGTTGGGAGGTGCTTTGCAGATAGAAGTTTCTCAGTGGATCAGATGGTGAGGAGAAGCCTTCCTGCCTACGCTGTGTGGGACGCCATTTATGCTCTTACCTTTGGGACCACTGGTGAGACCTGCTCATGGGTACTGACTGAGTCAGCTTTGGCATCGTTGTGACCAAAAGACCTGACGAGAACAACTTTAAAGGAGGAAGAGTTTATTTTGGCTTATGGTTTTAGAGGCTCAGTCTGTGGTCTGCTGACTTCATAACGCTGGACACAAAGTGAGGCAGAGCACCTTGGCCAAAAGGTGTCGAGGCGGAAAGCAGCTCAGCAGCTCAGGACATGGTGACTAGGAAGGGGAGAGAGAGAGAGAGACAGAGAGACAGAGAGAGAGAGAGCGAGAGCGCTCTGCTCAACCAGGGACAAAATACATAGCCCAAAGGCACACCTCCAGTGACTGACTTCCTTCAATCACAACTTAATTGCTTACAGTACCACCCGATTAACCCACATCTGAGGATTAATCCACTAATCAGGTCACACCTTTCATAATCTAATCATGCCAATAATCTGAAAATCCTTGTCTTCTCATGCAGGAGATTTGGGAGGAAGCCTCATGTCTAAATCATTACCTTGCAAAGGGTGATAGAAACAGACGGGGCTCAGTGAAGTCCAATGACCCCGGTGGCCATTCTGTCTGGCCTGATGATCAGTTCATAACGGGCGAACATGAAGTCATGGTCGGTCATGGGTCAGTCAGCCCATGTTGGCGCGTGCCCAGGAGGATGGAAATGCCTTGCTCCTGGTCGGAGGGTGTGCCTCGAAGCTCCCAGGCTGTGGAACATGGCGCTCAGTGAGGTTTCTTGCCAAGTGAGCATCTGTGACTCTTCCCCATACTCAGGTCCCCAACATTCTCCCATTCACCCCGTTCACATGGCCTCTGGCCTTAAGCTCTGGGAAAGTCCCTCCTCACCCCAGGCCTGATCTGAAACCCTCTTCCCCTCAGGTTCTTACACCTCCTGACCTGTCCCTCCTCCCAGCAGGTGGAAAGCAAAAGAGTTTAACTTCTGGATTAAAAGATGCAGAATCAAGAAGCAGGAAGACACACTCCACCACTGTGAGGCGTTGGCAAGGTATGGCCCTAGCTCCTGGCTCCCAAGGCCGCTGTGCCTTGCCAATGTCTCATGGAGGTGGAGTGTTTTTCTACCTCTTGACTCTGGGCTTGGTCACATGACTTGCTTGGCCAACAGTCTAGGACAGAAATGAAAAGGCACCAGTCACTCCTGTGCTTCTGCTGTTGTCATAAAAAGAACATGTCCATGTCCCTTGAGGGTGAGCAACAACATGTCTCTGGAGGCAGAATGTCCCCACCTACAATAAGGAATGACCTGAAGCAGAGCCACCCATGCCAAGCCTAGCCCAGATCAGCTGAGCCTCAGCCAACTTCATTGAGTATAAATGATCGCCATGTTAAGCCACTAAATCTGGGGTCATTTGTTATGCACCAGTGTTGTGGCAATAGCTAACTGATATACCTTCCTTGCCTAAAGGCCAGAGTAAAGCACTTAGTAGGTGCACAGCACATGATAGGTGCTTAGTAATTGCTTATCAGCTGAGTCTTGCTGGCAGGCACTGATTCCAGAACATCAGAACTGTAAGTGCCCTTGAGGGAGGAAGGCTGGAGAGCCTGTCCCTAAATGGAGCTGTGAGTTGGCCAAAGTTACCCAGGGAGTTTGCCAGGGAGCTTAAGCTAGGGCTCAGGCAGGTGGCTCCTCACACCATGGCTCTGGCTTCCCTGTTCCTCTGGGCCAGGCCTGATGATAACCATGTCCTCCTCTGCTTCCGCCTTGGCCACGTGTGTGCGTTGCCTGTCGTCACGCTGGAACCTTGACAGTGTGCAGTGGTGGTGGCAAGGGACAAGCAGCCGCAGGAAGACAAGGCAGGAAGGAAGTTTGGCCAGAGGCAGGACTCCAGATGCAAACGGGAATGTTTTGTCTGTACCCACATCTCTGTCTGTGCCAAATGTCCTGCAGCGGGACCCCCAGCCCAGACCCCAGTCCGTGGCCAGCTTCCGCAGCCTGATCCCGTAAGGGGACCGTATTCTCAGTGCTCACCTGTCATCATTAACCTCTGGCTGCCCCAGGACTCAGGAACAGCAAGACAGCCTGGAGATCTGCCAGAGGGCGGCTGGGAAGGGGGGAGACCAGGCTCCAGGGAGGGCGCCTCTGCCCCCCAGGTTTGTGCCTCTGCGCCCCAGGTTTGTGCCTCCCCGATGTCACTCCCAGCCCCAGGGCCTGAAGGGCCACCTCTGCACACTCTGATTTCTTTGGTTCAGATTGGACCTGGCTTCTGAAACTCTTCCTGGGGGACAACCCAGCAGTCTCCCTGCTGTGTCAAGAGCTAGAGAAGGAGGGGAGCCTGAGACAGGACATAAGGGACGTCTGTGAGTCCATCCATCAGTAAGTCCAAGCAAAACAGAGAAACGAGGGGACCAGGCAGTGTGCCAACGGACTCGGGGTTTAATGCTAACTGGACATTTTATCAGCCAGCCATGTGACTTTGGCAAGGAGGAGGAGGAGGAGGGGGAGGAGGGGGAGGAGGGGGAGGAGGGGGAGGAGGAAGAGGAGGCGGCCTCAGTCTTCCATTCTGTCAAATGGCCATGTTGGAATAACTGCCTTAGACAGTACCTCCAGGCCTGAGCCCAGCATGGTGCTGTCTGTCCCCACTTTTCCCTCTGCGCCAAATATCCTGCAGGGGGACCCCAGCCCAGACCCCAGTCTGCAGGCCAGCCTCCACAGCCTGATCTTGTGAAGGGATCATATTCTCAGGAAGTCATTTATTATTAATTTATTATTATTTCCTGTGCAGAGTAATGACAGATCCTATTTATCCAACCCTCCATGTTTGAGTATGCGCCTGGCACTGGACTCAGCATCGGCGCATATTAGCTCAGTTCAGCTGGCAGCGATCCTGTGGCGGGGCTTCCCGCCATTTCCATCTGACATCTGAGGACGCAGCTCAGTGGGGCTCAGGTCCCTGATCTGGGCCACCCGGCTTCTCAACATGGAGCTGCCGTTTGGCCAGGCTGCCTGGCTCCAGGTGCTGCCCTCCTAGCCTCTCTGTGGTGCCACCAGTGAGAGCGCTGGCTCTTCCTGTGGCTCTTCTTCCCGGGTGTCCCTTCCCTGTCCACTTCCACAGGCAACGAGTTCCGGGCTTCAGGCTGCAAGAACACAGGTGCCAGGAAGAACTGGCTTCACTGGTGGGGCCGACCCGAGGCTGGCCCATCACCCCCGCTTCACTGACCTTGGTGGGGAGGACTTGGTATAGATATGGGGAGGAATAGAGGATGGTCCCTGCTGTGGGGACAACTTGCTGACAGCCTGGCTCAGGACCTGGGACTGACCCAGGTGACCTCATGCCCCAATCATCTTGGACAGAGCCTGACGGGCTGTAGGTGGCTTGGGACTTCATGCTGGGAATTTGGAGGAACTTGCTGTGAGACCTTGGTCAGCTCATTTCCCGTCTCAGTCTCCAGCCTCACAGGGTCAGTGTGGCCCTGGAGCCAGCCCCCCTGCGCCACAGACAGCCAGGGGCACAGCAGGCTGGGCCAGCACTCTGGAGGCTGGCGGGTGTGGTTTCCACCCCCAGGCACCTTGTGGGTTGCTGCAGAGGCTCCATGAGGCACCTCGGGCCCCGCTCTTGGCACTGACCTGCAACCCAGGACGTCCTGCCTGGCACGGACGGTGCTCTGAGGAGGAAGTCAACTTCCTGAGCTCTGGTGCGTGGTGGCCTTGCAAAGCCTTGACTTCATTCAGGGAGCCACTGGCCCCACCCTGAAGTCTGGGCTGTCTCCAGGCCTGCTCGGGGCCTGCCCATCTCTGGTGACAGACAGTGAGTGCATCCTCCTGCTGTCCCCTTCTTCGTATCCAAACCTGCCCGTGGAGACCACCCAGAGGGCTAACTGAGGTTCAAGTGTGAATGACTGATATGGTGGGGCTCTCCTCCTGGCGGGGGGCCACAATTTGAGAAGACACACAGCCACAGTCGGCCTGAGTAATCGGGTGGACCTTCAGGCATTGGAGGGTCCTTGTAGGTTCAAGGGACCTTCCTGGACAGGCAGAAGACTCCGGGGTCCCTGCTCCTCTTTGATGCTTATGAGAAAATCCGCCCCACAGGGTGCCTGGGGGTAGCGGGGGACTCACTCTGGCAGGAAGGCCCTGAGCCCTGGCAGGCCCCAGGTGACCCCAGCCTCCCTCTGGCCTCTCCTGGACCTTCCTTCTGGTAGCACCTGGATCCGCTGGGGCAGCTGTTTCAGGGGCTCTGAGGAGCCACCCAGCCCAGCCCCACCCCAGCGTCCTCCCTGTAGCCTGTGTCCCTTGCTCCTCACAGAATGCCATCTCCCTGGGCTTCAGACCGAGGAAGCCGGATTCACCCTAAGAGCCCTATGTCTGCACCCCCGGGTGCTCTACACTTCAACAAGGAAAGGGAAAGGAAAGAAGAGAGGTGGAGAGGCCAGGAGGGAGACCCGTGCTTTAGCCAAAACCCAAATGAGACGTCGCCCTTTCTTCTTTCTTCCCCAGCTGCAAACTCACCAAGCCCTGCTGGGGGGCGGGGCACAGGGCTGCTGGGATCAAGACCTTGGGCAGGCTGATGAGGCCAGCAGGTGTCCCGGTGGTCTCCACAGGGCCCTGCCCACATCCTGAACCTCCCGTGACCTTGTGGCTGTCCCCCCTAACCTGCTGTCCCCCAAAATCATAGAGGAGAAGGGAGGAGAAAACGGCAGAGCGTCCACCACAGCGCCCATTGGCTGGTTCTGTCCTCTCAGAAGGCAGCTCCATGGGGACAGGAATGGAGTCTCCTCCACGATGTCCCTGAGGCACCCACGGCAGGGCTGGGCTCTGGGATTTGAAAGAAGAGGTGGCAGCCCGCCTGCTGTCCTCAGCTCACTGAGCCATCGCCACCCTCTGAGGTTCTGGCATCAGGTCCTCTCGCACGCACACCCCGCCACGTGCACACACGACACACACTCAGGTGCACACTCACAGGATGGTGCAGCCCCCCCGGAGCTCACAAGCAGGTGCCCTGGAATGGCCCTGGGGCTGGAGCCCTCCGCTCAGGGGGCTTTGCCTGAAGAGAAAAGTGACAGTTTCCTGGGGACCCTCAGCTCAGATAGAAGGCCCAGAGCCTCCTGAGTGTCTGTGTCCCTCCTGAGGAGCCTGGCCAGCCAGAGTCGGAAGGAGAGCCCAAGGGGCGACCCTCTCCCTACTCCTCAGACAGCGCAGCTCTGGTGGCCAGGCTGAGGACAGACCCCAACACGGGGGGCCAGGAGGGGCAGCAGGGCCAGCAGCCTCAGCGCTGTCAGCACCCTGGCTGCCTCTGGCTGCCCTTGGCAGGAGGACAGTGTTCAGAGGACAAAACAGGGTCTGTGCCAGGGCCTGTCTGCCTGAGCAGGCGGTCCCACACCAAGAAATCCCGAGCCAAGAGGTGTCTGCGCCGGGGCAGCTCCGAGCACGAAGGTGGGGAGGCCCTGCCACCTGCCCCTCTTCCCTGATGGCCCCTGCACAGCCCAGGGTCCCCCCTCATGTAGGCCCCACGTCCCATGGTGGCGCTGGGACCGCCATGTGAGTTATTTCAAATCCTTTCAAACGGATCGTTAACAGGGATCATCTACAGACAGGGCAGGAAGAGAGCGGTGTCACATCGTGCAGCATCAAGGGTCAAAAAGTTGGTCTGGATTCAAGCCTGAGCCAGCTGCACCTCTGGGCCGCTCTCCCTCCTGGCTCCACCCTCGGGGCGGAGCCTGCGCAGACGGAGCTCCACCCCTGCGCAGACCACGCCCACCCAGGCTGAGAAGGCCTCCCTGGAGAGAGGTCCCCGCCTCAGGTCCCCAGGCCAGCCCCACTGACCCCAGGAGGCAGACTGCCCCCGGGGGACAGAAAGCAGCCCTCTCGCCTCGCATCCAGCCTGGTGGCCAGGCCTGAAAGGCACAGCTTTCCTCGCGGGTTTTCGAGGTCTGGAAGGACAGACCGGCATCCACCCACCTCTAGGTCCCACCACAGCCTGGGCGCCACTGAGACCCACGTCCCAAGGATGAGGGGACACCATCCGGGGAGAGTGCCCGGTGCTTCCAGGACTGCCTTCCAGGAGGACCGAGCAGTGGCAGCAAGGCTGGCCTCCAACGCCCGCTTCCTTGGTCACTGCCTGGCCTCAGTTTCCCCACCCTTAAAGGGAGGTGGCTTCTCTGTGTGCTCCTCAACCGCCTGTTCAGCTCTGAGCTAACCACAGGCTGACCCCCCGCCACACACACCAAGTAACATGTGTTCTACCTCGGGAGCATCTGTTTTCCCACGTCAGGATGTCTCAGGCACGCTTTGCTCATCTCCACCACCAGGAAGGAGGGCAGGAACCAAGGAGCTCATGTTAACAAACAAAGCAGACAGATGTCCAGAGAGGTGATGTGACCTACTCAAAGTCACACAGCAGATGCAGCCCCAGAACCTAGCCTTCCTTTCATTGCCTTCCAAGGGCCACTGTGGCTCATTTCAAATCGAACAGTGGGAGAGGCCACCATGGAGGATCAGAGAGAGACCAAGCTCCACGATGGAAGTCATGTTAGGGAACTGAGCCATATTCCTGTCCCCCTCCCCAGGGCTGGTGGGGGGCTCGATAGTTATGTGGGGGAATGAGAGAAGGTTGGGCAGCAGAAAAGTCCCTGGGTCTGAATCCCAGCTGTCACCACGAGCAGTGAGCACAGAGTGCCTAATGACTCCAAGATGTTCTGGAACATTCTCTGGGCCCCAGGGAGCTGCCGGGAGCCTGGCTGCTGTGCACAGCAGCTGTGTGAACTGCCTCTCAGCAGCCACCGCCAGGGACCAGAGCCACAGGGCCACCGGCAAATGGGGCCAGGGGAGGCCAGCTGCTGCCTTCCTCAGCACAGGTCAGCAGCCAAAGGAAGGGGCGGGGCTCCAGCCCCCTCCCTCCCCACAAGCGGGTGGAAAGGAGCCGTGGAGGACCAGAACACTTCTCCCTGCTCCTTCTAGGAGGCCGTGGGACCCCAGCAGGTCTCAGACCAAGAGGGGGACTCCTATCTGTGAATGCCCTGCTTCTTCCTATCAGTGCTCAGGCCTTGACGCTAACTAAACACTGTCATTTAGAGCTGTGTGACTTTGAGCAAGTTACTTGACCTCTCTGTGCAGGATGTTTAACCTCTGAGGCAAACACCTACCATATAAGATTCTTATGAGTATTAAATGAGTGAAGGCTCAACCAGGACCCTAAGTAAATGGCGACTCTTGTTTGTATTGTTTCCATCAGTCCCCTACCCTCCTAATCCCCTGTCCCCACACCCCTGTGCCTGGTCTCACTGTCAGTCCACTCTTGGTGGCAGGCACATGTCAGCAAAGCCCAGGTGTGGCCAGTGCATCCAGCACAGAGATGATGAGCTACAGAGTGTCCCTCCTGTAGATCGTGGGAGGAAGAGGGGCCACAGGTGCCATTTCCCTGAGGGCTCTCGTCCCATGCTCCAAAAAAGAATGACACCAGATCCACGGGCCCGGTGGCCTTGATGGGGGACATCACTGCCCAGGGGCCAGGTCTGGACCACAGCTGAGCGGCTTCACAGTCACACAGACCTGGGGGTGCCAGTGGTCTCCCCTCGGCCTCCAGGGCAGACGGGCGGGCAGCGGAGGTGCCTCCCAATCTCCCCTCCCCGAGCGTCAGGTGCTGCAGCCAGACTCGGTCAACCATGGCCAGGTGTCCGCGGTGCAGCCTCTGTGGGGACGCGGAAGCTCACCAGGCGCCTGGGAAGAGCGTCCCCGCCCTGGCTGCTCACCCTGAACGCTCCCTGGGAGCCCCCAATGGTCCTGTGGCCACCACAGCCCCTTACTGCCTGTGGGGAGGGCATCAGGGGACATGGATTCAGCCAGGAGGGACAGGCACGCAGGCAACCTGGGGACCTGCAGGTCATGACTGGCATCTGTTGGGGGGGGGGGGGACGAGCAGTGGATTCCTGTGGGACTGAGCCCTCGACCTGCGGGATCTGTCCTGATTCTAGGTAACTGGGTCACCACGGGCGGTAGGACCTGCGGTGGGTGCCGAGAGCTGGGGACGGTGCGGGGAGACCCACGGATCTCATGTCAGAGAGGGGAGAACACAGAAGGACCCCCACGGGCTCCCCAGTCCTCCCGCTAGACTGAGGCCTGGTGGCCCCTGGAGCTGGCCAGGCCACTCCCTGGCTGACCCTGTTCTCCCTCCCTTCCCCACCCAACCCCCAGGGTCTCTTCCAATTAGATGCCACACACCTGTCACCAGTCCCCCGTCTGGCTCTGCGTCCACTTCAGAGGAAGGCCGACCCAAGACAGCGCTCCCCGCTGGGGGGTGGCCGGTCCTCCTTTGCACCACAGGCTAACAGAAAGGTAAATCCGGCCCAAAACACCTAGGTAATTTAATTTTTATAATAAATTTATTTATTTATTGCCATTACATTAAAATATAAGTGTTTAGAAATATACAAATCCACTTTGGGAAGGCATTCTCCAGCCATAGGGGAGGAGAACCGATCCCCTTCTCCCATGTGGAGAGTGACAAAGGGGAGGAGAAGGAGGAGTGGCCGGGAGAGGTTGGTGCAGTTGCAGAGGGCTTCCTGGGGGAGGTGCCGGGGAGCAGCACCGTGAGGATGGCTGGGGTGGAACCTATGGTGGGTGAGCCCTCCCGTGTCAGGGAAGCATGGATCCCTCTCCAGGCAGGAGCGAAGGGGAGGAAAGGGCTGCGGGGCGGGGGTCTCCGGAGGCCCCGCGGTGCTCTCCCTGGCTGGGTGAGGCTGGGCAAGAACTCAGTGTCTCTGAGCTCCCCTCCCCATCCATCCTTCACCTCAAGACCTGAGAGCAGAGAGCCAGGCCTGGAGGCTGGGACCAGGGCCCTCGCTGCTGTGGGTCCAGTGTACGAGGACCCTGGCGGCCCAGGCTGACACCATCCCCACGCGGACTGCAGCCTGGGAGGTGCCACAGGCCCCCGAGAGGGACACGGTGCCACCTCTGCTCACGCCCGGATCCAGGAAGTCCCCTCTCCTCCACAAGCCCCAGGACACACCTCTGCAAAGTGGGATTTGAATCTCAGTCCACCTTCCCCCCAGCGCCCTGGCAGAACCGGAGGGACGAGGGAACAGGTGGGGACATAGCTTACCAACTGTCAAGTGCTGCCACTTTGCAGAGATTAGGACGAGGCCACGGTGGCTCACATGCAGGAGGAGAGCAAAGGTGTCACTATGGGGCAGGAATTCCTGGACATCCGGGCTGGACGGGATCTAGACAGGGCCCCTCGCTCTAACCCTTCGCCACCCCCATGTCCCGTTTTACAGACGCTCAAAACAAGGCCCGAGGCAGAGTGAGGCTGAGCTTCAGGCTCTGAGGCCAGCGCCCAGGGCACCCTCCCCGGCCCACGGCCCACAGTGGATACCAGGGGCACCGCCTTCCAGGCACCCCCACCCCACTTCCACCGTCTACTCTGTCTGTCCAGGGTCTCCGTCTGTCTGGCTGTGCCTCCGACCCCACTCCACCCACCCATGCTCTGCATCCGCCCTGCTTCCTGGTCCCACTGGGGGACTGGGCTCCCAGGTGCTGGTCTGGGGGACTCCGCCCTGGCTCGGCCCTGTGTGCAGGACGCCCCCTCGGTTCACCGGTGTTTCTCGGGCTGTGTCCTGTCTGCCCTTCCAGCTGGGAGCCAGATCACGGGTCCTTTCCCCTGGGTGCCGCAGCTGCTCCCTGGGGGCTCTGACCTCCACACGCGGCAGCCCTGGGTAGATGCCACCAACCATCCCACAAGGTACTCACAGGGACTGAGGGGACCCAGCAGGGGAAAGGGAGCTGTGTGTCTGGGAGTAGAAGGTTAGCAATTCTTATTCTCACCAAGACATTCATGAGGGTCACCATCACGACCCTAAGAGAAGGCCTGTCCCCTGCAGTCCCCCAGCCCCACTCTGCAGAGACTATGCCAAGGTCTTTACGGGTGGCTTCTTGCCTGTGCCTCCTGTGGTCATTGCTAGTCCTGTTTTTCAGATGAGGAGATTCAGCTCAGGTACGCTTGCTGGACATCACAAAGCACGTGGGTGACAGGGCCAGGATTCTGTATGTCTCCAAATCCTCAGCTTTTTGTGGCGGGGGAAGGGGAACTGGAGATTGAACCCAGGGACACTCAGCCACTGAGCCACATCCCCAGCCCTAGTTTGTATTTTATTTAGAGACAGGGTCTCACTGAGTTACTTAGGGCCTCCCTTTTGCAGAGGCTGGCTTTGAACTTGCGATCCTCCTGCCTCCTGCCTGTGCTGGGATCACAGGTGTGCGCCACTGCGCCTGGCCAGTGCTTTGAATCACTGTGATATCTAGTCACTCTGCTGATCTCCACGTGTGACCATGCACCAAATGCTGCAGCAGAGGGGTGACCAGGAGCGACCTCAATCCACAGCCCGGCCAGCTCTACCCACCCTCACGGGACTAGCAAGCCCTGCACCCTGCCGGCTGCGAGAGCTGCTGTCCCCAAACTCTGATTAGTGGGACCTCAATTTTTTCAGCCTTTTAGAGGACATTTTGGCACAAGTCAGCAAAAATTTAAAATGTCACACTCTGGCGCAGCTGGTCCCCTTCCTAATCGGACGCTCAGGGGTGTTCATTCGGCACGCACCGTGGGTGCTCGGTACACATGCGGTGCCGTGCTCCTGGTGACCACCGTGGGCGTGACGCTGCTGCACGAGGTCCCTGGGACAGCCCCTGTGCAGGTCAGTGTGGGGAACGGTTCCACGAGCCGTGCATCCGGGGGTGGCAGCAGATAAAGTCAACAAGCTCATTTCCATGAGCTGCGGTGGGCAGGTCTCCAGGACATGTGGCGGGCAGAAGACGGCCACCAAACACTATGTGAGGTGCGTACACGGTCCCCCCAAACAGAGCCAAATGACACATGTGTGCAGACAGAAGCCAAGAAAACAGGCCGTGGTGACACACCCTGCTGTAAACAGCAGTCCCCAGGGAGAGACTGGGCTTCCCAGTGGAGGGACAGGGGGCTCGTCACCATCCCCTCTGTGTCCTGACGGGTGTGTGTTTCCTCAGGAGAAGGTGCGGGTGACCCTCCTGCGCTAGTAAAACACAAAGCCTCACCCGCCTGAGGCTGCTCTTGGTGGAGGTGACTTGGTGGCAGGAGGAAGGAGGCTGGGTTTCCACTGGGGCAGCAAGGACATGATCCAGAGAAGGTCTGAGCCCTGGGAAGACCCCTGGAGTGTCCCCAGAGAGTCCCCAGAGAGACGTCCCCAGGGCAGCTGCTGGACATCACTGCTGCGGGCGGTAGCACCTCCCTCCTGACAGGCCCACGGTCCTCCGGGACCTTATCTGCAGGTCCACACGAGTGTCGTGGAGATTATGAGGCCATTTTGATGGATAGGTGACTCAGAATCCCAGCCAACAGGGCAGTCCCTGAGGAAATCGGGGAACCTATAATCCCACCCACGGAAAAGGAAGTGGGTCTCAGGGACAAGGAGGGGACGCAGGACCTGCAACTGGAAAGAAAAGGGAGACCTACGTGGGAAGGAAGGAGCACAGGCCCGGGCCTGGGAAGAGAGCCCTTCAGCCGAGCCGGGCAGAGCCTCCAGAGGGACAAGCAGAAGGACTTCCCTCCCAGTGTGGGCTGGATAGAGTGCCCTATCCAAGAGAGCCCCTCCTGGCTGCCCAGCTTCAGGGGGCTAAGTAAGCACTGAACCTAGAGCTCAGTGGTAGAGTGCTCACCTAGCATGTGAGAGGTCCTGGGCTCGATCCCCAGCGCGTCATTGTCCCACCGGGTGATACTTTTGCAGCAAAATGCATGACTTCACAGCAAGGGGATAAAGAAGTGCAGTAAGTCGTCTCGGGTCCCCTCCAGCTCAGGCTTCCCCTCAATGAGTTACAGAAAGCCTGGGCTCTCTGAGCTGTGGGGTTTGCCTGCTGTAGATTAGGGGTCGTGGGTGGGCTTTGTGAACCCCTTATATATGCAGGTTATTTTTCTGCTCCCAAAGTACCTGCCGTTGTGCTGGAACCACTCCGGGAAAAAAAGCGGGGGGCATTTTTATCACCACTTTATGGATCCAGAAACGGATGCTCAGAGAAGTGATGTGACCTGCCTAAAGTCACACAGCAGCGACCGCCAATGTCAAGACTTAGGTAGGAACCTGGCATCTAAATTTCTTGAGAAGGAAGTGAGCGGCGTGGGGAGGAGGGAGGACCTTCTGTCCCTTCCCCATGTCAAGCTCCAGGCAGCCACTTTGAACTCCCTGGGCCCAGCCCAGCAGCCAACGGGCCCTGGGTGCCGCCTGTGGCTTCTCCATGGAGCTCCTGCACGCTAGCTCCCGGGGCTGGGCTCCAAGGTCCCCTCTCCCTCTGCAGGTTTCCAAGGATGACAGTAAGGAAACTGTCAGGGAGGAGAGCTTCCCCGGTCCATGTGTTTTCGCTTCAGCGTACAACCAAGCTATTTCCTGGCATCTGGGTTCAATCGCAGGCGGAGGGTGCGCTGGTGGCCGTGGGGGAGGAGGGAGAGGACAAGGCAAGGGCTGGGCTTCCTGGTCCCGCTGCGGATGTGCCCAGAGCTACGACGTGCCCTTGCCCTCGCCCTCCCCGGTCACCGCAGCCAAGTCCAGGAGGACAGCGGCATGGAGCGAGGCCAGCCGATGATGCGGACAGCTGGGTGGCGGGGGTGGGAATAAGTCCCGGGGACGCAGAGCTGGGCCAGGTCGGTCTGTGTGGGATGATCGCTGGGGACAGGCTGGTTCTGCAGCAGAGGGCTGGGTCCTGACCTAGCGTCTCCTGGGCAGGGACTCCTCTCAGGAAGGAGTGAACACTACCCGTCGGCCTTCGAGCCTCAGGAGAGCTGTGCTTGGGTCTCTCTGGGGACTGGGCAGCTGGTTCAGCAAGACCTGCACTCCCCCTGGGAAACTGCTGCAGGCTCAGAGCTGAGTCTGGGCTACCCCAGAGGGCAGCTGAGCCTGTGCCCCAGGTCTGTTCTCTCCCCACCATAGCTGCCCCCCGGGTCCACAGAGCTCGGGGGTAAGGCCAGCTCACTCCGGGAGGCTGTGTCTGTCTTGCTTTACTGTAAAAACTTTGACCCAGTGACCCTGAACCAAGGACCTTACCAGGCCGGGCACACCTGGCCCTCCTCGTCCTGGAGTGGGCCCCCCCAGGCCGTCTAAGGCAGATGGTGTGTGGGCCGCAGGCACAGGCTCAGCTGTACTGACCCCAGATCCAGGCCTGACTCCATCCTGCCCTGCCAAATGACCTTGAAGTCACCTTGGTCACTGGGCCTGGGTTTCAAACGGTGATAGTGTCCATCAGAGGCTTCTGGGAGCTAAATGGAGACTGGACAGCAAGTTCTGTATAGATAGGAGCTGTTACCAGAGAAGCCCAAGCTGCAAGAGCCCCTGGGGTGGGATGGGGCACCCCACCTGCAGCTGCCCCCTTGAGATCGGACAGGGGAGGCAGAACAGGTGAGGGCCCAGGCTTCTCCCACCCCGCCTGCCCCAGCTGCTCTTTGGCTCGGGCCTGTCTCTCTCAGGCCTGGGTTCTCCAGAAAAGTCACACCATGAAATGAGAGCAAGGGAGCAAACTAGTCTCGGAAAAAGTGTCCTCTTCAAAAAGTATGTAGATATACAGAGATATTCAATATGTCTGCATAGGCAAAGTGAAACATCTAGAAGGAAATAAGCTCCATTTCACAGAAAGTGAACACCCAAGTTTTATTTCATATTCTTTTGTCAGGGTGGATATTTTCCTCTGTTTGTTCCAGCTTTTAAGATATGTGATAGATAGATAGATAGATAGATAATAGATAATGTTACATGATAGACACAGTTAGGCTAGTAGAGATTATAACTAGATGATAGGGATCTAGATAGATAAGTAAATGGACAGGTAAATGATAGATATAGGTAGATGTAGATAGTATTAGTCAGATTTTTGTTACTATAACAAATAACCTGAACTAACCAATGTATAAAGAGAAAAGGTTCATCTTGGCTTATAGTTTTGGGGATTTCAGTCCCTAATCAGTTGGCCCCATTGTTGTTAGTCCTGTAATAAGGCAAGCATATTTTGGCAGGAACATGTGACTGAGCAAAACCACTCACTCACCTCATGGTCAGAGATCAAAGAGGGAGGGGAAGGGGCTGGGGGTCCCCAATTCCTTCAAGGGCACATCGTAGTAACCTGAAGACCTCCCACTAGGCCCCATCTCCTAAATGTTCCATGCCCTTCCAGTGGCACCACACCAAGACCAAGCCTTTAGCACACAGGGCTTTCAGGGATACTTATCCAACATTAGCCGTTGGATAGATGATAGACAGACAAACAGACAGACAGAATGCAAAGCTTTAGAAAGCATTTGGGGAGCTGGTCATTGACGCTCAACTCACTGACACGATCCAGAAGCCTTGGGCTGGCCTCGGCTTTGGCTTCCGACTGGCTCACCTGCTGGGTGGGTTCTCAGGGCCCACCTGGCCAGAGCAGGCCAAGCTGCCCACCTGGGGTACCATTCCCGGCAGGTTCTGGAAGACACGGGGAGACCTGCACCCTCCCCTGCCCTCTGCCCTCTGCCCTCCGGTGACTCCTCTTTCTCAGAGCGCCTGTCTGTGAGGGGGCCTCCTGGGTGCTCAGGTGGGGTCATCTCAGTACCTGCAAGACTCGCAGCCACGTGTCACCCTGCGCCTGGGACCACACCCAGAGGAAGGCATCAGAGGCGTCTGCAGGGCCACTCCCCAAGGAGTCATGGGTGTCACTTGGCGCCTGGTGGGAGCCAGAATCCCACCACTGATTGAGGAGCCCAGCTCCCCGATTGGATCAAGGTCCTCTCCTCCCCTAGAGGTGATTTTCCCAGGTAGGACAGGACACAAGAGCCAAGATGAGGAAGGTGACAGTGACTAAGGTGACCCGCGGCTGGGGTGAAGGTTCATCTCAGCCCTCGGGGGCAGCGACCCCTTCAGATTAGTGTCTAGTGAACCCGAAAGAATCTGAGGGACCATAGGGGGACAGGGAGGACCAGAGGGAGGAGCCCCCAGGACAAACGCCCTATGGGCAAAAACTAGACAAGACGAGGGTCCTGGGCAGGTGAGGGCAGAGGGTCCTGGTGTGCAGGAAGGGACTCCCAGAGTGACAAGAAGACCCACCTCCAGTGGCCCAGGACAGGGGGCGCCCAAGCTGGCTGACTGAGCCCCAGAGGGTCCCTGGGTGAATGGGCAGCCCACCCCCTGCAGGGACCTCGGGCACAGCCGGCTGGTGGGGATGGCCAGCACGGAGCTTCCCACCGGCCAGGGCGTCCCGAGAGCCGGCAGCTCACGGCCAAAGCCAGGCACAGGGGAGACTTGGGAAGGAATGGTCTGATGAGACGCAAGAAAGAGCCACGGGGCATGGGGGGGGGGGCAGAGAGGAAGGGCTAGGAGCGTGCCTGAGCCACACAGGGCTACGTCCTCCTGGCTGGGAGGGCCATCTGTGGGCTCCTCCCTGCCACCTCCCAGGCGCAGCCTGAAGCTGGGTGACCTCCCTGCAGGGTCCCTGCTGACTCCCCTCACCCTCTCCTCCAGGACCTGGACGTCCTCCCTTCCCCAGAGGCTCCCAGGCCTCCCTCGCCCTTCCTCCAAGATTTCCCCAGAATTGACCCATTTATTAGTCACCTCTGTGCTCCGTTGTGGGTCTGGCCCAAACCCAGCGCCTTCTGTTTACCTCTTTCTTTGGGAATGTCACTTACTCCCGGCCTTTTCCCCTCAGGGAGGAAACGGGCCCAACGTCCTCCCCCCAATAGCCACCTGAGCCCTCTCTTTGTTAGGTCGAGACCCAGAGCTGCTCCCTGTACACTGGCCCAGAGAGGTCTCACGGTCCCCTCCCAGGGGACAGATAATTATCTGCACTGGGACAGATAATTTCCATGCTCCTGTGTCACAGCCCCAGTCCAGGAGATGCCCACTCAGACCAGAGCCCGGGGAGGGCTCAGCCTAGGAGACCCCCTCCCCCAGGCCTGTGGACAGAAGAGGCCAAGACGGGGGAGGGAGGTGACAGAGCCAGGTGGGGCGGGGCCCCGAGAAACAGAGATGCGCCGTGGTCCAAACTTGCAAATATCAAACAGCATGGCCAAGGCCGCCTGGCCGCCCGGCTGGCCACCCTCTCCTCTCCGTGCTGGCCTGCTCTGTGACGCAGCTTCCCACGTTACAAGCCGGTGGGGATTCTGCCTTCCAGAGGCCGCAGCAGCTCTGGCCTCCCTGTGTGTGAGGTGCCTTCGAACCTAGAAATGCAACCCACAGAGCCGTGCAATTGTTTCATTGTCACATAAATGTTGGGTCTAAATGTTCTAGAACATTCCATGGCAGCCCTTCTCCCCGACTCCTCCCAGCAGCCACACAGTCCATAAAGGTCCTTGTTCACAGCCTGCTGCTCCTGGACCCCCTGCGCCACCTTGGGGGCTATCTCTTGACCGTGAAGCCAGCACCTGACTTTGCCCCGAGGAACTTGGATCACACGTGTCCCACTGGGCTGCCACAGTGCCCTGACACGTAACTCGTGCAGCCAAGAGGGGCAGCCGTGCCTGCAGCTGTGGGAAACTGAGGAAGCAGCTCCATGAGCTCTGGTGTTCTGTCCCACGAAGCTGTCCCTGGGGTTGGGGAACTACAGGCCACACTCCTAGTCGCTCTGTGTTCATACTTGGCCACTTATTTTGAATATTACCATTATTACACTGGAAAAATATTTTCCCTTTAAATATACAATTTGGCTTTGGGGAAAAAAATGGTCCTTTCATTACATTTTGGATTCGAAAAATTTTCCTTCCCAAGGAATCCATCTCTAATGGGACAATTAAAATCAATGAAAAATTAGGACTCAATATGCAGACACTGATTTTAAAGCTAATTTCTCTCCTCACAACTGTTATAACCCCCACCCCGCCCCGCACACCCCGGTCACTCTCCAGGGACTTTGGCATTTAGGGCCACTTTACAGCTCGGAAACACAACCATGAGATCTTTCTAGAGAAAGATGCGGGGGGACTTCAGAGCTCATGACTGTAAATGCAGCCAGATCCCCAAGACTTGGACCAAGGGGCCCGGAGCTGTCAACCCAGAGCCGGGAGAGCCCTGGAAGCTCACCCCCCTCTAAACAGACGATTCATCTGCTTTTTGGAATATTTTTTCTCTCCTTTAAGTCCTGCAGGGCTGGACACACCACGGGTACCAGTCCTAGAGGTCGGCGGTTGCTCTACGACCTACGGCAACCCCTGCACCCCACTTCACCCTCATGACTAGGGTGGCCAGATGTGACCAAAGCATAAAAATTAACAGGACGCCCAGATGTATTTTAATTTCAAATAAGCAATAAACAATTAGCGTAAGTATACACCATGCATTATTTGGGATATTTGGGAGATTCTTATACTTGAGTCGTGTTTTACTTATTTGTGATGCACCTTTTAAAAATCTGTCCTTTTTAGTCACACGTGACAGTAGAGCGTACTTAGACATCTTAAAGGTCCCCGAGTGCAGCTCCCCACTCTTGTGGTTGTGCGTGCTGTGGAGATTCACTGTGTGTTCACATGTGACATGGGAAAGTCGAGTCCCAGTCATTCCTCTCTTTCCCCATACCCCCCTCCCTTCTCTTCATCCCACGTTGTCTAATCCAGGGGACTTCTCTGCCCCCTCCATGGTGTGAGTCAGCATCTGCTCGTCACAGGGAAGACCCCGCCTTTGGTTTGGGGACTGGCCTATTTCACTTAGCATGACGGCCTCCGTCCCGAGGCTCTCGTGACCAGGTGTCTTGAATCTTCTCTGCCAACCCTGCCCTTGACCGTGTCGCAAGCTGTTGCTGACCACAGACCGCGGGCATGTGATCCATGCTGTGAAGCAGGAACTGTCCTCTGTGACTGGCCTCCAGGAGAGGAGGTGTGGAGGGGCTGCCCCCCCAGGCTGGAGCAGCCCACTCCAGTTGGGGGGTCAAACAAGTGTGAAGGCCAGGTCCAATGGCTGCTCACCGTCCCCTGTCAGGAGGGGATGGGACAGGGAGCCCCACCCATGAGGGAGACACAGCAGCCAGAGTGGGACAGGAGGCCCTGCCCTCTGCGCGGGTGAGGACGTTCCACGTGGGATGGCCTTCCCAAGCCCGAGCAGAGGCTGCCAAGGTGGGTCTGGCAGAAAGGGCCGGGGCTGGACTCCAAGTGAGGCGGGCAAGGACGCAGAGGTGGGGGAGAAGGGGCGGGGAGGGAGCCGAGCCCACCCTTGGGCGGCTTGGTGGGTGTGAGGAATTTCAGAAGCAGAGTGTGGACATGGCACGGCTGAGAAGGTCAAAGGGGCCCGCGGGCCTGGTGGGCTTCCCGGAGCAGCAGGGGGTGAATATGGCAGGAGGAGCAGAACCGGGCAGGCTGGGCCCCACACTAGGACACTGATGCCCAAACCAATAATGGCTGTCAGAGGCCCTCTGGCCTCCAGGGTGGCCAGGATGGCTTCCCAGGAGAGACGAGGCTGGCCCTTCTCCAGCCAGTGAATACAGAGTTGGCTTCTGGAAAAGGCAGAGGAGGAGACGGGGGTCTAGGAGGCCTCCATGGGAGGAAATGCACCTTTTTTCGATTAACACTTTATGTATATATTTGACCACAGGCTTAGTCAGGATTCTCAGCTGCCTGTGGAAGAAACTCAAGACAAACCACAAGGAGAACTCGCTGCCGTTCAGGAGCTGACAGGGCCGGAAAGGGTCTGCTCTGGTCTACCTGGGACGGACAGGGCCAAGCAATGTCAGCGGGACATGCTCCCTCTCTGGGCTCCCGGGTCTTTCCTCAGTACGTGGACTCCTCAAACTATGGCTCCCTGCGGCTCCGGCTCCGCGGAGGGGCTGGGTGGTGTGGGGCTCAGGCTCCTTGTTCTGGTGGCCTCTGACTGAAACACGCCCCGGCCAGGAGGGCGGACACGCGGATTCCCGGAGCTGGGGCGAGTGTGCAGCTGGGGTGGTGGCACAGCAACCCAGGGACTGATTCTCAAAGGGACAGCGGGTACCAGCGGCAGAAAGGGAGGGGGGAAGAGGGGCACAGAGAAAACTCCCGGTGTCCCCCGGCTGCGAGACTCTGCATCGAAGCTCATGTCGCGGGCTCCTTGCCATCGGGGACGCTGGGCGCAGACGACTAACTCGTCTCACGGGGAAACTGAGGCTTGTGACTCAGCCAACGTCAGGGAGCAAGGTGGGGGACGGCAGGATGAGGACTCAGGTTTGCAGGTGTAGACGGGGCCACGCTGAGAGCCAGCCCAGAGATGCCCTCCCAGTGAGACGTGAGCCCCGTCCCTGTTCTCAGGGCTCCAGCCGCCGGTGCCCACCACACCCGGTCACTCAGAGGCCGGGGAGCTACTTCAGGGAGGCCGAGCAGGTGGGGGAGAGGGGAGGGGGCTGCCGGGCCAGGTGCCAACTGTGCCAGGAGCATGGACCAGGAGAGCCAAGGGACGGGTCACCCGGCTGGGGACCCGAGGGCCAGGGCTGGGTGAGAGAGACCTGGGGCAGGGACAGGGAGAGCTACTGGAACCCCGACACTGCAGGGCCCTGCCCCGGCCACCCCCTGCCCCACCAAAAAGAGAGAAAAGCCAAGAGAATGTCTGAGGCATGTTACGGAGCAGCCCTCCCAGTTCCAGCTGTTGTTACTTTGGGACTCGTTGTCATTTGAGAAAAGGAAGTCCCTCCTCATTTAACTACAGTAGGTTGAGCTTCCCTTATTTACAGCACAAGGGACTCTATGACCCAGCTGGGAGCGGGGCTGGTGATTTATAGAACCCTCCTGAGGGAGCTCGTGGTGGCCTTCCACCCTGGGCAGGAAGCGCCATCTTGGAAGCCGAGAATAAGCCCTCACCAGACCCTCACCTGCTCTTGCCTTGATCTCGCACTTCCCAGGTTCCGGAGTCTGTGAGCAGAAGACTTCTGCTGCTTCTGAATGGCCCTGCGTGTGACATTTGTGACAGCCGCCCGAATGGACTAAGACACGCGTTTCCAGAGATGATCCCGGGTGCCCCAGGAAAGGAGGAAAGGCACAGAAGGGGTCATGCTTTGGGGGCTTCTCTCCCTTGGGTCACACGGATCTGGGGGGCGGCTGCACTGACTGGTCCAGAGGGCCTGGCTGCAGCTCTCAGGGGGCACCATTCCTGACGTTCATTTTTCCTGCCTCTCTAGGTTTCCCCTCCAGAGACCTCAGGAGCCCCCTGGGGTCCCATAAACCCCCGTCTCTTCCACTGGGGGGTCATCAAACTTCTCAACAGGAGCTCCTCCTCTTCCTCCTGTTCTCCCCACCCCCTCCCTCAGGACAACAGCACAAGGACCTATTGAGTCCTGGGCTTCACAGACAAAAGCCCCCAAATTGGGCCTGTTCTCTCACTTCTGCTTTCGGTGCTGCCCATGAGACACCCTAAGTGGCTTTCCCTCCTGGGCCTGCTCTAGGTCCTCCCTAGGGAGGTCAGGGCCAAGACTTGTGCGTTCACAGCTCTGGAAAGCCTCCGTCCCGTCCCTCCTCGGCCCCGGATCTGCTGTGTGACCTTGGGTGCGCTGGTTGAGCTCTCTGAATTTGGAGGCTTCTGCTCTGGGAAGTGGGGTGTCTGGTCCTGACGGCCAGGAGGGCTCCTTCCCTGGGGTGACCAGAGGCCTGGGAAGGGAAGCCCGAGGACGAGAGCACAAGGGTGGGCTGCAGTTCCTGCTGGTCCCAGCTTTTCCTGGGCAGAGTGAGTTTTCTAGTGGGCTGAGACCCAGGGTCCTTGGCCTCATCTCCAAGGTGAAGTTCATGGACCGGTCGCACCCAGCTCCCTCCTGTCCAGGGCCTTGCACACACCTCCCTGTCTTTGCAAAGCTGTTTCTTCTTCCCTGTTGCCCGGGCAGCGCACTTGCCCACGGCGAGCTCCTCGGCACCCTGACTTCCAGTCACCCACCCCATGTGAACTTCTCCTTCCTCAGCACCCCTAGGCCCTGTGCAGAGCCGAGTCCCCAGTCAGGCAGTTACTATTTGTGGGTCCTTATAAAGTCTTTAAGCTCAAGGTGGTATTCTCCCGTTTTCAAATGACAATTAGTCTCAGGAAGATCAAGTCCACATCTTGAAGGTAACAGGAGCAGGTTTCAATCCAGAAAGCCTGTCCAGGGTCCAGGTGCTCGGCCATGTTCTGTGACATCTCTAAGTTTCTCTGAAGTTGGCAGAAAGGGTAGATGTGTGGCCAGTCTTGAAAGGCTGTATGACCCAGGATGAGATGCTCAACCTCTCTGGGCTAGCTTCCCCATAGGCACAGCAGCCGTGATCATGATAAATGGCCTTTCTCTCTGGACCTACGTGGTTCATATCTGCTGCAGGATGGGAGAGGGTGTTGAAAAGGCTGCTCGGCCAGACTCCTGTGTAGGATTCCAGTTCACAGACAGGCAGAACAGGGGCCCGCCAAGTTCAGACTGCGTTTCCCCTGGTCCTCCTGTATATCTGGAAACAAGCAGGCCATGGAGGCCAGCCAGGGCCGCTGGTGAGGGACCTCCTCCCACTCTGTCAGCGCCCAGGTGTCCTCACATTCTGGGGGCAGCCTCAGGCCCCACCCCAGAGGCGTCCACCATCAGCCCCGCTATCTGCTACCTGGCTGGTGAGTGGGGAGGGAGAAGGCACAAGCGCTCACCCTACTTTACGAGGGCCAGCTGGACCCCAGGAGGCTGTGGCCAAGGAGGAAAGGAGGCGGCCTGGGAGCCCGGGGGTGCCTGGCTGCAGCTCCCCACAGCAGGGCCCCCCAGGGCCCTGGGGCTGCCGTCTGAGGGGCCCCGGGGACAGGGCCACTTGCAGGGACAGCAGGGAAACAGGGCCTCTCGCCCTGGCGTGTGACAGCATGACCAGCCTGGACGAGAAGGGACGTTCGGGAATCCAACCAGGGTCGGTGGCACAGGCAGAGGGTGCGCGAGGCCATGGACCTGGGGGACAGGCAGGTACCTGCGCAGAAACTGCGGGTGGCTCTTCAAGGAGATTTGAGGAAGGGCGCCCCCTCCTGTCCCAACGGCAGCTCTGCTTGATACGCAGCTCAGGGATGGGACCCCACTTGCACTTGATTTTGGGCATGGTCCCCTCCCCCAGCTACCATCTTATTTTATTCTGTGGGTGACCCTGCGAGGAAGGCATGGCAGGGGACAGTCCCCACCTGGTTGGAGTTGATTGGAGACACTGGCGTGCTGGGTTCAAAGAGATCACGGTGTTCAGAGGGCTGTGATTGATTAGTGATGTCTGCAGCGGGTGTGGGCACCGGGAGGGGTGGTGCAGGTGTGACGCGGAGGCAGACCCTGTACCCAGGGTGCTCTCCACAGGGCGAAGGTCCAGGCTTGTTCATTGATGTACCTACAGCCCCTGGCCCAAGGTAAATGCTCTATGACTAGGTCTTGCCTATGAAGGAATAAACAGGGAAAAGGCCGAGGCCCCACCGTGAGGCACGGGCCTTGACAAGGACACGGTGGTCTAGGTCTCTGTGCTCTTCCTACCCATGGTGAACACTGGCATTCCCATCTCGGGGCGATGGATCCGGAGCTGCATGTGCAAGGCCCTGGGTCCAATCCCCAGGATGGTGGGACCATCTCATCCCCCAACACTGGGTTAATGATGAGATTCTTTATTCTCCTCAAAGCACCTTGTCCACTCTGTGAGCAAGAGAGAACCACAGAATGTCTGTGCTGAAAGAGGACCTAGAAGTCTCCAAAACGGCCCAGAGAGGGAAAGTAACTTTCCCATGATCACACAGGGAGGGCCGATTCCTTGCAGGGGCCCGTGGCTTCTGACGTGGAGGTGACTGGGTGATGGCACTGCAGGCTCTGGGTCTGTCCAGGGAGGTGGGAACACTGACTGGGGTTTAGAACAAGAAAGGGGTGGTGACTGGAGAGTCTTGGGCCAGCCCCCAGCCCCAGCCCAGCGCCTCACCCCGGGGCAGTGTTCTCTGGCTGTCCCCCTCGGTCCAGCCCTGTCCCTGCCACCCACAAGTGACTCCTCATTCATTTATTTTTAAATATTTTGGGGTTTGTTTTCCATCCTTTGTGTTTATAAGGAAAACTACATAAACAGTCCCCGAAAGAGGCCACCAGCTCTGACCAGCTGCTGGGGCTCAGGGTTGAAGTCAATATTTTTGGGAAATGGGTCTTTGATCCCTCCCCCTCCCCAGCTGGCAGAGTGGAGGCCCCGCTGTTTGGTGTCACAGAGGGGCAGGAAGAGGGGCAGGATGGTGCTCCCCGACCCAGAATAACCCCATGCCCCCACCTTGCCGGAAGGGGAGCCTTCTCTTTCGCCTGAGGCCAAGTGACGGGAGCTGATGGGAGCAGGTCAGACGCAGGCAGGGGAAGCTTGCTACTTTGACAAAGAGGCCGCCTGAAACGGAGGGGCAGGGGGTGGACTATGGGGGAAGAGAAGGGGGAGTTGGAGCCACTGGTTCCTTCTGAGGAAGTGACTCCAGGCTGCTCCCGCCCGGGCTGAACTCAGGGAATGGTGTGACATGAACACACACTCAGAGGGGCCCGCACGGCTGGCCTGAGCACCTCCAAGGCTTCCTCACATGGGGATTGACCCCTGGCAGCCATGCAACCAGGCCCAATCCCCAGCACACCAGTGCCCCTGGCTGGGGGCTGGGCCAGCGCCGCACAGCCCCTGGGTGTGGGAGGGTTGCCTGCAGCCCGTCCTGACTTATCGTAGCCAGGAAAAGCCTCACTTGCCCTTTTTCTAAAAAATTTTTTATTTGCTCTTTCTAGATATACGGGAGTGTCTTCGGACATATCACACATACATGGAGGATGACTTATTCTAATTAGGATCCCGCTCTTGTGGTTGTGCACAACGTGGAGTTGGAGTTTCTCTGGCCCTGCATTCACATGTGAACTAGGAAAGTTATGTCCGATTCATTCTCTTTCCTATTCCCAGCCCCTCTCCCTCTCCTTCATTCCCCTTTGTCTAATCTCCCCATCCCCCGCCATATTGTGAGTCAGCATCTGCATATCAGAGAAAACACTGGCCTTGGGTTTTTGGGGATTGGCTTATTTCACTTAGCATGATAGTCTCCAGCTCCATCCGTTTGCTGGCAAATGCCATAATTTCGTCTTTCTTTATGGCTGAGTAATATTCCATTGCATACATATACCACATTTTCTTTATCCATTCATCTGTTAAAGGGCACCTGGGTTGATAGCTTAGCTATTGTGAATTGAACTTCTATAAACATTAACGTGGCCATGTCACTAGAGTATGCTGGTTTTAAGTCCTTTGGGTATAAACCAAGGAGTGGGATAATTGGGTCAAATGGTGGTTCCATTCCAAGTTTTCTGAGGAATCTCTATACTGCTTTCTAGAGAGTTTGCACCAATTTACAGCCTAACCAGCAATATGAGTGTACCTTTTTCCGCACATCCTCACCAACACTTATTGGGAAAAAAAAAAAAAAAAAATATATATATATATATATATATATATATATATATATATAGAACCCAAGGGTGCTTAACCACTGAGCCACATCCCCAGCCCTTTTTGTATCTCATTTCAAGTCAGGGTCTCACTGAGTTGCTCAGAGATTCCCTAAACTGCTGAAGCTGGCTTTGAACTTGCGATCCTCCTGCCTCGGCCTCCCCAGTCAATGGGATTACAGGCGCCCCTGGCCCTGTTATTACTTGTACTGTTATTAATTGCCATTCTGACTGGAGTGAGATGAATATGACCAACCGTATTTCTTCTGTGACGTGCCGGTTCAGTTCCTTTGCCCATTTATTGATCGGGTTATTTGGCTTTTGGGTGTTAAGATTTTTTGAGTTCATTTTACTTGCCCTTCTTAAGTTCCTCCCTTTTCCTTCTCAGGCTGCCCACTGACTTTGGGCAGGTGAGGAAACCCAGCTGGAGGGGGCGTGGCTGATGGGAGACCACGCCCACCGTGAGTCTTGATTGGCCCTCACCCCGCCCTAGCCAGCCAATGGCTCCTTTAATGATATTCAGAGCGCTTCCGGGCTTGTGGTCCTCCCTGCCCCGTTGGGTGGACTTGGACGCCTTGGCAGCTGGGGTGAGGTGGGTGGCCGAGGTTTGCTGCATGGAATGAAGGAAAGATGCCTGTCACGCCCAGGTCCTCGGGGCCAGCAGTCATTCCTGGAAATTACCCAGAGGCCAGCATGAATGCCCCATCGGGTTTCCAGGTTCGGGGCACCGTGTCCCGTTTACCTGTTCAGGTGCCTGTGCACATCACTGGTTGATCTTGGCGCTGTCTCACTGAGCGCAGGATCCTTCTCGGCCTCCCCTGGCAGTCTGGTGCGCTGGCCTGTGAAAGCCTATGTGTCCCCTCTGGCCTGGAGAGCCCCGTGGTGATGTCGCTGACTGCCCTCAGCGTGGGAGTCCTTGGAGGGGACTTGTCCTCTTGTCCTCCCACTCAGCCGCAGCGGACCCTGCTGGAACCAGTTACCTGGGGGGCTCTGTCAATGGATGAAGCAGGAGTCTGGTTGTTGGAAGTGAAGACCAAGGCAGAGAGGGCTGTCCACCCGTCCTCAGAGCCTGGGCAGGTTGGAAGCCTCTCCTTCAACTCTCTTGAGCTATTCGAGAGCTCAGAGAGGCAGGTGACTTAGGCAGACCTCATGGTACTCTGTAAGCCCTGACCTCATAGTGCAGTGTCCAGCATGGCCAGGCATGGTGGAGCCGAAGGAATCCAGCTGCCCAGCCTCACCCAGTACCTTGCTAGGACTCCACTCTGCCACGCCTGCTCCGGCATGTGGGGGCCAGAGCGCTGTCCATCTTTCCCGGGCCTCCTAGACTCTATCTGCTGGGGGACTTCAGCATGTCCCCTGGTGTTTGAAACTTCATGTCTTTCCAAGGAGTCTCCCAGCAGAGGGGTAAGAGGTGGGGAAGGCCGCTCAGGCTCCCCTTGGGGGACAGTTCTTGGCAATTTCTCACAGGCAGCCCAGCCCACCTGCTCTGCCCTCCCGACCTGAGTAGAAATACCTCTGTCCATATCCAAAGTTCCCGAGGTGATTCGTGGGTGGTCTGGAGGAGTGGGCCCAGCTACCGCTCTTGGAGCCTGGATGGGATTACAGTGGCTTAAGTTTAGGCCACTGGGCCAGCTGTGGACGGGGCCCGGCCTGGGAAGGCAGGCCTAGGCGGGAGAGTGGGGGGCTCTGTCCTCGCTCCCCTTGGCACCCGGGGTTTGCCAGCTGCTGAGTCAAGTGCTCAGCTCCCCCACGGCCAGCCCCAGCCCCCACAGTCCACCCAGAGCTGAGGGAGCCAGCCCAGGGAGGGCGAGACGGGCAGCTATTCAGAGCAGTGGTCAGGGCTCAAGCCGCCCAGAGTGACCTCTGGATGCTTTCCGGAAACCTCTGGCAAGTCCACTGTCCTCTCACATTGCACAGCTTCAGCTGTTTGGGGAGGATGGGGGTGGGGCTGAGGGGGCACAGCCGGAGACGTTCCCCTGGAGGGTGCAGTCCTCACCCCTGCAGAGCCAGGCGGCTGCAGGCGCCACGATCTCAGCAGAAGAGCAGCGGTGCTGGGCCGAGCAGCAGGAGGGCGGGAGCAGTGGCCACTGCCATCGGCCAACAAGGACCCAAGAAGACCCAGCGATGTCCGTCATCACAAAGCAAACCTGGGGGCCAATCTGGGCTGGCATGGGCTTTTGTACCATCCACCAAGAATTTGCAGAGCTCAATTAGGATTCAGCAGGTTCATAGCGGGCTCTGAACCACCTTGGCACCCAGAAGCCATTAGCAGAAGTTCTTTGGAGCAGGGCCGTGGGGCCAACTGCTGCTATTGGAACCCCTCAGAAATCCTGGCTGTGTGGCCTCAGACAACACCATTGACTTCTCTGGGCCTTGTTTTCCTCATCCATGAAAAGGGGAAAATATGACAATGCCCCCATCACACACAGGGGGATGAGAATCAGCTGTTGTGATATGTGAGAGGTACTGAGAGTGTCTGGCCCCGGTCAGTGGGACAGGAATTAGCTATTGTCATTGCTGTTTTATCTGTAATACTATGAAGACAGACTGGCCAACCCCTCCTCGCCCTCCTGCCTACCTGTGCTTGTCCCCAGAGTCTCGCATGCTCACTAAAGGGACAGCCGTGGCAGTTTTGCTGGTGTTGAGTTCTGCCACTGCAGATGTTTGGCGGCAGTGAAGTGTACCGACGGAGCTCCACGTCCAGGCAGAGAGCTGGGCCTCCTCTGCCCCAGGAACCCTCCACTCCACCTTCAGCACTGTGGGCAGGGACAGGAAGAGACGGGCGGGGCTTGGTGGTGAGGGGTCAGTGGCTTTAGCGGAAGCTGGAGAGAAGGTTCCTGCCAGGTCCCTGTCCCCAGGCGTGCCAGGGGACAGGTGTGGGGACCACAGGCCATTGTGGATTGACCGCAGGGAGAGAGGAGGGCAGTTGGATGACCTCATGGCTGGGCCCTCTCAATCTGCAAAGGCCTGGGCAGTTGTCCCTCCAGGAGTGGCCTCCGTGGAAAGGACTGGCCTCCAGAGAGCAAGCCCAGAGCCTTCCAGCCCGCTCCAGGCCAGGTCAGGGGCACAGGCCAGCCCTTGGCCACAGCTGCTCGGCTGGCCAGCCCCCAGGAGATGCCGAGAGCCCGGTCTCTCCAGCCCTGTCTGTGGCTCACTCTGGAGTCCACTCTGTTGCTGGCCACTTCCTGCTCTCAGTCTTGGCCCCTTGTTTGACCCAGCTTGGTCTCAGACACAGGGCGAACCCTCGACAGCTTGCGCCAACCTCCAAGTTCTTTTCAATAGGGGCATGTGCAGGACAGGGAGCCGAGTCAGGCAGGGCCATCAGGCAGCATTGCCCCCTCCTTAAAACCATGTCCCTTTTACCTATTCAGGACTCTGGACTGTGGGACAAGCAATTCACCTCTTGGTGCCTTCTGGACCTTAGCTCTAAAGTTAGGAAGGGACTGCTTTTGTTAGGAGGGGTGGGCTTGGAGACAGATAGCTAATGTCTTTAAAAAAGTGAAATTAGGACTTTAAAAATAAGCTGATCATGCCAGGTGTGGTGGTGCATACCTGTAATCCCAGCAGCACAGGAGGCTGAGGCAGGAGGATCACAAATTTGAGGCCAGCCTCAGCAACTTAGCAAGGCCCTAAGGAACTCAGCAGGAACCCTGTCTCTAAATAAAATATTAAAAAGGGCTGGGATGTGGCTCAGTGATTAAGCACCCCTGGGTTCAATCCCTAGTAGCAAATCACCATCCTCCTCCTCCTCATTATCTGAACTCGGGGGCCATGGACCACAGATTTTATTGCCTCCATAATTACCACATTCCCAGGCACCTCCGAGGTGCATGCATCCATACCACGGCCTTAGCTACAACTCTGTGCCTTAGCAGGGAAACTCGAAACCTGGGGCCTCTTCTTTGCTCTCTGGTATTGAAAAGTCAAACTGAATCGGCAAAATTGAAGGAATGAAAGGGAAAGCAGATCAGCATATGTGCTGTGTATGTACGTGTGTGTGTGTGTGTGTGTTGCTGCATCCACGAGGGTGTGCACATGTGTATCTGGGCTCTGAGGCCCATGGGGGGCCTTGGGTTTGTGTGTCTGTCCTGTACTGTTTGTGGGACTCAGCCATTTGCTGAGCAGCAGAGCTGACCGTGTAAGCCTCCTCAGTTACCCTTCTTCCCTTCCAAGTGGGAGAATGAAGAGAAAACCAAGAATTTTTTTTGAAATGGTCCCAAAGAGAAACTCAGGCACAGAGAGGATCTGTGAGTGGTCTGAGGTCACCCAGCGAATCAGATCTCACTCGATGCCTGGGAAGCCAAAGCCGGAGGGCCTCCCCAGGGCAGTTCCCAGAAGAAGGTGGGGGTTCAAGGCCACTGTCACCCGCTCCTGGCTGCTCCCCCTCTCCTCCCGGGGCATCTCCGAGGAGTTTCCCTTAGCCTCTCAGGCCCAGGCCGGCTATGTGTCCTCATAACAGGCCTGCTGCCGAAGCCCAGGAAGCCTTGGCCATGGCATGGTCACTTAAGGGGACCAGGGAGACCACAGTCCCCAAGGCAAACCTCCAGAGAATCCTAGCCTCATCTTTCAAGAAAAGGCGAGACCCCCCCACTGCCCTGCCATTGGAGGACAGAGCCTGGACCCTTCTTGCCTGTGTCTTTTCCAGCATCTGGGACTGAAGCCTGGAGGTGACACATTGGCCCCGATCTTCCCTGGCTGGGACGGCAAGACTGGGCTGACCCTAGGACGAAGGTCCAGGGAGCCGTGGGGGGTGCCTTCCTTCCAGCACGGCCAGGTGGGCAGTTGGGACATCACACAGACCCGGGGGCCCAGCTCTTTGATCCCTGTGCTGCTTTGTGCAGCCAGCCAGGGGCCGGGGTAGGGGAGCGGCTGGAGAAGGCCAGCCTTGGTCCAGATGGCCATGGGGACAGCCTCCTGGGAGGCCTCTCCAGGGGCCGGTTGTCAGTCTGACAGCACAAGCTGTGCCCTGGCTTCCCGGTCAGGACCACCCACCCGTTTGTCTTACTCGCCGGAAGCTGAGGTGAGGTGGCACACAGGGGGTCCCACACCCGGCAGTGACCAGCCCTGGCAGGCCCAGCCCCAAGGCTCAATCAAGAGCTGCTTCTGATGTCCAGGCCCCTCGCTGTCCCAGAGAGAAGGGAGCCCCGGGCCCAGGGGGAAGCCTCTCCTCCCATGTGGTGCCTCAGCTTCCCCCTGTGGAGACCCTGTGGAGGTTTTCCTGTGGGCAGCCTGCGTGTGCTAGAAATGGCTTGTTACCCGGCCCTGGAGACCCTCCCCACCTCCAGCGACACTCCAGCCAAGCCATCTTTGTTTAGTTCCTCTAACCCGAGCTCAGCCAGCTCAGGTCTTCCTCACGCGTCCCTCCTGCCTGGGGCACCCTTTCTGGGAGAGGAGCAGAGCAGTGTATCTCCGAGGAACTCAGAGCCCGGGAAGCTCCCCACTCCCATCCCTGGCCCTGGCCCCTGCATCCCCTGCCCCCGAGGGCCTCTGTTGAGGGGACACAAACTTCCCGGCCAGCAGGACGAAGAGGGGAGGGCAGGGTGGGCTGGTGAGCTTTCTCACTAGGTTGTCAATGGCTGCTGTCCGGCTGCTCTGCAGCTGGGATGAGGGACGGGGAGAGGACGCAGCCTGGATGCCCTGGGAGGGCAGTGGGGGAGGGCACAGGAAGTGGGGCTCCAAGCATGGCCCTGTGCTGCCCGCCCACCCCGGTAGGCCTGAGGACTCCCCTAGCCCTGGGGAGGCATGGGCCAGGACCAGTCAACATCTCAGCCTGATTCCAGGCCCCAGAACTGTCCCCTGTCCGCTGCTGCCGCTAGCTCTCAGGGTCCCTGGCTCAGCCTGCGAGGCTCAGGCTGGGGAGGGAGGGCCTGAGCCCGGCTCCTTTTCCTCCCCATGTAAGTAGATGACTTAAAGGCTTAGGGGACAGAGAACAAATAGCCTGCTGGCCACAGCTCCTTCTACCCCTCGGGAAGTGGTCCCTGGTCTTGGAAGCCCAGGAGCATTGGCACCCCCCAGCCGCCCACCAGCCCGGGAGGAGGGGCTAGCTTTGCTTCCTGCTGCGTCTGTCTCCCAAGTTCCAGCGGAGAAAGAGGAAGGGCCCTCGAAGCCACCACCAAGCCACCACCGCTGTGCAAAATTCTCCATATGCAAATGATGTTGGGAGAGGAAGGGGACCTGGGATTGGTTCCCAGAAACCTTGGGAGTTGCTCATGGGCCAGGGCTTCTGGGTGAAACTGACCTGGTCACCGTAAGCCTGGCCTAGTGACCCAATCTTTCTGTGCTTCTGTTGCATAAAGAATGGGGACAGTAATGGTACCCGCCTCATGGGGTTGTTGTCTAGGTTAAATGAGATAATTCACGCAAAGCACAGAAAGGTGAGAAAGAAAGAAAGGAAGGAAGGGAGGAAGGAAGGAAGAAAGAAAGATGGGTGAGTGCCCAATGAATGGCAGCTGTTATTGCTGATGCCACCTGACTGCTGCCCTTGGGACCAAAATCCCACCCATTGAGGCCAATCAAGTGGGGACCACACCTCCCCCCATCTTCGTGCTGACACCATCCTGAATCCTTTCCCTCCAACACGAGCACCAACCCTCCACCCAGATGTCCTCTCGGTGCTGACGCCCAACATCGAGCTCTGAAAACATCTGCATGGTGGGTCTTGGCTCTCTGTGCAGCCCAGATGTTTGGACTCCCTTTTCTGGCCTCCCTCAGGAGTGAGGGGCTCACGTGTGGTGAGGAACATCTGTGGTTGCAGGGAGCCCAACCCTGCTTCCCTAGCGCAGGGCCTCACATGGGGGTGGGGGGACAGTCACCCAGCCTCTGCTCAGGGCATTGCCTGAGGGGGCTGGCCCAACAGAACCCAAGAGACAGCTGGCCCCTTGCTGGGGAGCCAACAGGGGCAGTGAGGAGGCCCTCGGGCTGGTGGGGGCAGCAGAAGGCACAGGGATCTCTGCAGACCCCAAAGTCGGGGACAGGGAGTGAGGAGGCCTGGGTTCTGGCCCTGGTGTCCCACGCAGTCGCTGTGTGACCTGGTCCGGACACTCCAGCCCTCAGCCTTGGTTCCTGCACTCATCAGCTTGGGCCTCGGGCTGCGTGGACCTCGGCACCAAGTCTGTCCAGCCTCAGGAGCCCCAAACCTGCTAGATCCCAACCACCTTCCTGCTCACCGCCACCACCCAGATCCCCGGTCACCAGATCTGGGCTCGGGAACCCGTTCTGAGGATTTTTAACAAAGGCCCCTAAGATGGGGTTCAGGGATGAGCGCCCCTGGCCCACAGCTGGGTAGGAACCTGCTGGCCTCTGGAGCTCTGTGGCATGTGACAGCCAGGGTCCTCATGGTCAGAGGCTGATGCCAGCCCACATTGACCTTCAGACCCGCACAGGAGCAGAGTGACAGCCACAGGCCCCGCCCAGCTGGCAGCGTGTGCGCCTGTGGGAGGGGCGGGTGGTGCCAGCGGCCTGGGTGTGCGGGGCTGGGGGGAGAGTGACTGCATGGGGAGCTGAGTGTGTCTGTCCAGGAGCGTGTCTGGGTGTGCGTGTCCTCGCAGTGCGTGTGGTCATGTGTGTCATCGGTGTGTGCGTGTATGTGCGCATGTGCACACAAGAGCACTTGACACCCAAGGCCTGGCTCTTCAGCGCCCGCTGCTCTCCTGCCACCTTCCGATGCTGCTGGGGAGGGACAGATGCTGGAATGGCTCCTCCCGGCCCTCCTGGTGAGAGAGTGGACGCTTGTCCCTCAGGGAGTCGCAGGGCTGGACTCCGGGCAGAAGTACACTGCTGTGGGTGGCTGGGTGGGTGGGAGCTGGGCGAGGCTGGTCAGAGCCAGGAGGGGTGGCCAGGCAGGACGAAGTTGAGCCCAGAGAGTCAGCAGGTCCACAGTGGCCCCCTCCCCAGGACTTCCAGAACTTCTGGGCCACTGGAAACCCAGGCAGGAGTCCCAGGACCTTTCAACTCTGCCTGCTTGGCTCAGCCTCCTCTGGGTCCTAGAGGACAATTGAGTCAGGAGTAGAGGGGAGGCCCAGAGGCCTTCTCCTCCTTGCTCAGGTCACTGTCGTCCTTCTGACCCCTCCCCAGGGCTGCTGCACCTGCTCAGGAGTCTGGCTCCTCTGGGCTGCTTGTCCTGGACCCTTGTCCACCAGAAGAGAGCACATCAGGCCAGAGGTGGGCAGGACAAGGTGGGCTTAGAGGCTCGGACTCCTGCCTCACAGGTGGAGGCCGGCCCACACTGGCAGCTGCAGCCTTGGAAACTGCCCACCATTTATGGGGCTGATTTTAGCCTGAGCATGAACTACCTGCTTTCTTTTCCCCAAAATGATGGTTGCGTGGACACACACACACACACCCCTTGCCAATGAGGCCTAACCCAGGATATCCTCCTTTAAGACTCCATCACAGCTCCTTGCTGCCTCCCACTGGGGAGATTCTGAGGTCCTGGTAAGGCTTCCCACACAGCCAGACGTGGGCCAGATTCAATAGAAGGGAGACCCCAGGATCCTCCATGGAGATTAAGCCAATGAGAACAACAATTCGCAACTCGGCCAGCATTTCTAGGTGCCCAGCACCTTTGAAGCACTTGACATGTAATGACTAATTTGATCTTAAGGACACCAAGAGGTAGGTACTATATTTATTCCTATTTTTCAGGAAGTGAGTGAGGCCAGAGAGGTGAAGCAACCAGCCCAAGGTCACACAGGGAATAAGCAGGGACAGGATGCAGAGCCGCCACGCACGGGCTTAACCACTGAGTCAGGCTGCTTGCCAGCGCTTTCTGATCACTGAGCGCCAAGAACGTGCCAGGCTCCGTGCTAAGCACTTCCCATGGCCTTGCGGATGGTGTGACAGACCTGCTTCTTTAATGACCGGCACTGGAGGAAGGGGAAGCAGTGGGAAGGAGCAGGATGAGCAGTCTGGGTAGGCGCCACGGGAGCCCAGGAGGGCTCGGGGGATGGCAGCAGTTGGCAAGCTCTTTCTAAACAGGCCAGATAGTGAGTATTTTAGGCGTCTCTTGGCAGCGACTCTGTCCCGCACTGCAGCATGGAAACAGCAATAAACAAGGCGGAGGTGAGGCGCGGTGGCTGCGTTCCAGTAGAACATTATTATGGCGCCAAAACCTGCATTTCATGTAGTTTTCACATGCCACTAAATGTCCCTCTTTTGATTGCTTTCAATCATTTAAAATTGTGGCAGTCATTCTTAGCTTGTGGGTCACACAGAAAACAGGCACGGGGCTCCACCGGGCCGCCGGCCTAGGACTCGCCAACTGCCTACAGGTTCAGCTCACAAGCACCGCGCTTTGGACTGCTGGACCCGCCACGCCGCAGCCAGGACCTGGCTCCCTTCCCAGAGCTGGACAGGGGTTAGGCCTGCTCCCGAGCCGGCGCCCAGATCTCAGTCAGGCATCTGGAGGAGTTTGAGGTTTTGGCACCACGGTTGCCTGGCTGATCTTGGGATTCCCTTCAGATATAAGAGACAGAGCTTCAACTAAGAAGGCGATTTCTTGGCCCTGGTAATTGAGAAGTCCAGGAGCAGATCCAATCGCTTCAGGTACAGTTAGATCTAGGTGTTCCAAAGGTGATTGGAATCTGCCTCTTCACCTCTTTGGGGCCATGTTTCCAGGTTGACTTCATGCTCAGTCAGGGTCATCCTAAGGGGTGGCAGAAGTGGGTACCTGCAGCTAAACACATCCTATCTGATTAGCAATCCAAGCTGAGAATGGACAGTTTCCTCAAACACTGGGAAAATTCCCAGAAGATGCTCCCAGGCTCTGGTTGGCCAGGTCTGGCTCATAGAACTTCCATGGAGCCGGTCACCACATCCAGGAGAAAGGGCTGTCTGGTGTGGCCCTGGGGCCAAGGGTCAGGGTGGGCCCCCGGGGGGTCAGCGGGCCCTGGGAGTGGGAAGGAGGCTCCCCAGGGAAACCTGGGAACAGCAGGAGGGTGCACGGAGGCTGAGCAGGCGCCAGCCTCGGTGGCTTCTGTAGAATCGGAGGCTCAGTGTTCCTCTGTTCTTAGAGGGGATAATGACACCACCTCGTCATCAGTGTGGCGACAGGTAACAAGAGCCCCGTGACAACCCTAAGCCACTGTGAAGAGGAAGGGAAGTGGCTAGGTGGGTGTGGTGGCCCTTCATCCGGGACCTCTGACGTTGGCAGCATGGCCTCTGCTTCCAAGAAAGCCCCGTGGAGGGACAGAGGCTGAGCACTGTGGAAACCGGGAAGGCGGTTTCCCCAAAATTAAATGTAGACCCCCCACGCGCTCAGCCAGCCGCTCCTGGAGAGGAGCCAAGACAGACGGGTTAGACCCACCTTCACGGCAGGGTCGGTCACAAAGGCCAAGAGGTGAAAGCAATCAAGGCCAAGCAAGAGGTGGACACAGACACCCAGAGGAAGAGGCTTTGCTGTAAAAAGGAGGACGATTCTGACTCGTGCCACAACATGGGTGAGCCTGGGGTGTGTGTCCTGCGTGGAGCAGGCCAGCCTCGGACCAGCAGACACGGTGCGAGTGCACCTGTATAAGGTTCCTGAGGTCTTCAGTCCACAGGGACAGAAAGCAGAATGGGGGTGGCCAGGGGCCGGGGAGAAGGAATGGCGGGTTATTGCTTAATGGGTTTGGAGTTCCAGGTTTGCAAGATATAAAAGTTGTGTGGGTGGATTTTGATCAACGTGAATGTGCTGACCGCCACAGAACCGCGTGCCTTCAATGGTCACAATGGTGGATTTTATGTTGTGTGTGTGTTTTACCACAATTTTTAAAGAGATGAAGAGAAGAAAAGCCACACAAAGAACAATATTTAACTAAAAGGTGCTTAGCTCAAAACAATTCCTTCTAGATGCCGTGGCAAGCTGGTGGGTACGGCATCACTGGGACAGAGCCTGCCCGAAGCCCTTAAGTAAGGCCCTGTGAGCAGCTGTGTTTGCCTCCTTTCACTCTGTCTCCCCCTCGCCACACACTGCTTCCTGGGGCTGCATAGTGAAATATTAGCATATCAACTTTGCCACAGGCTCTGTTTTGAGGGAGCCCTGGCTGAAATATTCACCTTTGCAAAACCAGCATCATATTTAGCAAAAACAAGTTCTGAAGAATGTTTGGGATGGATGTCCATTCGCAAATGGATGGATGGGTGGATGGACGCATGGATAGATGGAAGAATGGATAGATGGATGGATGCATAGATAGATGGATGGATGGATATGCATGGATGGATGGATGGATGGGCAGATGGATGGATGTATAGATGGATGGATGGATATGCATGGATGGATGGATGGATAGATGCATGGATGGATGAATGGATAGATGCATGGATAGATGGATGGTGGATGGATAGATGGATGGATGCATGCATGGATGCATAGATAGATGGATGGATGGATTGATGGATATGCATGGATGGATGGGCAGATGGATGAATGGATGGACGGATAGATGCATGGATGGATGAATGGATAGATGCATGGATAGAGGATGGATGGATGCATGGATGCATGGATAGAGGATGGATGGATGCATGGATGGATGGATGGATGGACAGATGGATGGATGCATGCATGCATGCATGGATAGATGGAAGGATAGATGCATGCATGGATAGATGGATGGATGAATGGACAGATGGATAGATGCACGGATAGATGGAAGGATGGATGGATGGATAGATGGATGGATGGATGGATGGATGATGGATGGATGGATGGATTGATGCATGGATAGATGGATAGATGGATGGATGGATGGATGGATAGATGGATGGAAGGATGAAAGTCTTTGCTAATGGGATGCAGTAAGGAGCGCTCTCTTTCTCAGAGATGTAAAAGCAGACACCCACCTGCTGAGAACACTGGCTCTCAGGTGGGGAAGGTGTCCTCACACATGCCACCCTCCCAATACTAAGGTCTTCAATTCAGATGCATCCCCTGCTCTGGGCATAGCTCTGTCCCTTCCAGGTCAAGCTTCTTGTGACTGCACCAAGACTATCTGGAGAGTAAGAAAAGAAGACCCTGATGGATGGAGGAGAGCTCGCCACAGGTAGACAGTACACCTGAAAAACAAGAGCAGAGCCAGAACTCACACTCACCTGCCAAATGCCGCTCACTGAGTCCTCGCAGCCCCTCGGAGGCAAGGCCACGGCTCCTGCCAGCTGTCGAGCCTCATCATGGAGGAGGAAACCGAGGTGCTGAGAGGTTGAGCGCCTTCCCAGACCCCTCAGCCAGGAAGGGGCCGAGAAGGGGCTTGGACCCAGCAGCGCGTGGCTCCAGTGGCCAGACTCCTACCCAACAAGCTCGGCCACAGGGGACCGACTCTCTCCTTCTCACCGCCCTGACCCACATCCCTGAGGGGTGGTCCCGTCATCCCAGCCAGGGGAGCCTTCCAGTAAGTGGCCTTCCTCCCTTCTGAGGGGCCCTGCCATGTGGCATGGCTTCACTGGGAGGCCCCCCCACATCTCCTCACCTGAGTAACTCTCTCTCTCTCTCTCTCTCTCCCTGCCTGGGTCTGTGGAGGGGGAGGGGGAAGAGCTTCCACCTGCAGTGGACTGGCCATCATCCAAAGGCCAGGCCATGGGTGAAGGGACACAGAGCGAGGGCAAGGCCAGGTAGAGAGAGGCCAGAACACGCCAGGCCTGCGATGAGGAGGCCCGGGGGGCGCTCTGGCCCTCATCCACTTGCCATTTGGTGACGACTCAGATGTCCCCTCCTGAGGGATGCCTTCCCTCGCCACCCTGCCAGGACCCCCTGACCCTGTCCACATGGCACTTAACACTCTTGGACACTGCCTGAGTCTCGTCTGTCTCCTTGAACTAGAGGGCACTCTGAGAGCAAGGACCTCGGTCTCGGCTGGTCCCAGCACCTCTGTGGTGCCTGCCCCACTGGCCACGAATGGCCAGGAATGTCAACAAGCCCCAGGCAGAAGAAACGCCCTGTAGGTCGGCCTCCCAGGGTCAGTGATTTTGTCGTGTTTTTCTGTTATTTGTATTTGATGCTGTTTTGTTTCCTACTTTGCAAAAACTCAAGAGATGAGACACTAGGGCCACCCTCTGATCAGGCAGATCAGAAGCAGGCTGGATTATGTGGTTGAACAGGCTGTGCACTGCCCAACTCTGGGATGGACCACTCACACTCGAGTGGAAAATAGCGGTCCCCAGAGTTTTATACAACATAATCTTGTCCCCCAATGGGCCGCTGTGACAGCTGTCTACAGAGAGGGAGCTGTCTAGACAACAGGAAAGGAGAAAAAGAGAACTCCGTTTAGGGGCGAAAGCATTGGTACAGACGTAATTGGTTATCTAACTGCTTCCCCTCTCGTTTTTATTCTCAAAATTTTTGATTGTTGTGCATTTTGTGGTACAATACACATAATGAAATTTACCAGCACAACCATTTAAAGTGTGCCCTTTATACCGTGTGACTGTATGAATGATCGCACAGTCATAAGGTATTAACGACACGCTGTACATCCATGTGAACACCACCCATCTGCACAAGTCTTCCCGTCTTGCAAAACTGATTCTCTTACTTATTAATCAATAGAGCCAGGCCTGGTGGTGCACACCTGTAATCCCAGCGGCTTGGGAGGCTGAGGCAGGAGGATCAAAAGTTCAAAGCCAGCTTCAGCAACTCAGTGAGGGCCTAAGTAACCCGGTGAGACCCTGTCTCTAAATAAAATACACAAAAGGGCTGGGAGTGTGGCTCAGTGGTCGAGTACCCCTGAGTTCAACCCCCAGTAACAACAACAACAACGACAAAACCCTCCTCGCTCAGCCCCCAGCATCCCCCATTCTGCTTTCTCTGTGAGTTTGGCCCCTCCAGAGGCCTCATACCTGTGGGATCGCACAGTCTCATATTTGCCTTTGAACTGTCTTATTTCACTTGAGGTGAAGTCTTCAAGGTCGATCCACGTGGTGACAAGTGTCACCATCTCCTTCCTTATGAGGCAGAACAGTATTTCATTACATTTTTCCTTCCTTTCATTTTATAAGAAAGGAAAACAAGATCCTCAGAAGTGAAATAACTTTACAAAGGAGAAACAAAGCCGGCCAGAGCCCGCCTGGGGCCCCCATAACATCAGTGTCTTTGGGGTCCTGGTAGCGCACTGAGTCACCCTATGGGGACCCCTCACTCCAGGCCCTGCTGGAAGGCGTGGGAGTTCACAGTTCTCGAGGGCAGGACCCAGGTGGCCAGCTGAACAGGCTGCCATGAGCCCACGCCCGCCTAGTTCAAGGCCGCAGCCCTTGCGCCCTGCCCACATTCAAGGCCAGTGTGAAGTGGACGGTCAAACAATAGCAAGCTTCCTGGGCCTTCCCCCCTGCCACGGGCTGTCCTGAGCACTTCACCTGTGGAACTCGGGGAGTCCTTGTAATGCCCTGAGGATGTGGGTACCATCATCATCCCCATGGGGAAATCGAGGCACTGAGGGTACTCCAGCTGGTCACCCGTGACAGCATCATTGGGTCCTCTGAAAACGTCCCACCCAGGGGCCTCAGAGGGCACACAGTCTGGCACCCTCATGCGGCAGGTGACCTGCTTAGCAGGTGACAGCAACATAGCAGTGCAAGGGAACAAGGGACTCCTCTCCCTGCAGGGCTCAGGTCAGGGTCTGGAGGAGCCTCACAGGTGTCACAAGACGAGACAGGACTGGAGGGACTGCGGTCAGTGGAGGCGGCAGGAGCGGCCTGTGAGGAGGTGCAATTGTTTGCTATTCTGGAGTTGCTGAGTGGGGCGCACACTCACACACAGCGGCTCAGCTGACAGGAAGAGGAAATGCCTGGCATTTTCCAGCCCCTTGTCCCCAGGCCAAGCCTAAATACCAGCCCTAAAAATACTGCCTGGACCCGAGCTGTGCTAACAGCTCCCTCCTGTCTCTGTCACCGCCCCCCCCCTCGTCCCCTCAGGTTTATTTTTGAATGAGGACTCTGAAAGTAACCTGATGCCCTGAAACCTGAGCCCTTTTCTTTCCCGCTCCTTCCATTCAGGTTTCTAGAGAGGGAAAGGAGGGAAGGAGGGACGCTGGGCAGCCGCTGGTCCCTGAGAAAAGCAGAGGGGATGGGCCAAAGGTGCACCTGCAGACCCTCTGGGAACCACTCCGAGGCTGGCGGGCCAGGGGAGTGCAGCTGAGCACCACACCAGGCCCGCGTGGGGACTTGCTGTCCTGCCTTCCGGGCGCCTCCAACCTCCCCGGGGCTCAGGAAGGAGGGGGAAAGACCCAGGGCAAGTCTGGGTCTTCCCACCTGTCCTGCAGGAACACCCCTCTGAGCTTTCCAAGGTGAGTAAAAGTGAAGAAAGAAAGAGTGGAAACATGCTTGCTCCCCGTGCCTGGAGACAAGGCAAGGATGGCCAGCTTCCTCTCCCTGTTTGACAGTGCACTGAGTTTGAAGCCAGAGCAGCAAGGCAAGAAAACGAATTGACAAACATCCAGGGCAGAAAGGAAGAGGCCAACCTGTCGTCGTTTGCAGATAACGTGATAGTCTATGTCCATGATCCCGCTGAAACACAGACACACTTCTAGAATTAATAAGTGATTAGAAAGTTCTAGACCTCAAGATCAAAATACAAAGATTAATGGAATTTCTATGTACGAGCAATGATTTGAGCAGCCAAAATCGAAAACACTAGCATTTATAGTTGCATGAAAAATGTGGGAAATATTTAGGGATAAATTTGACAACAGATGTGTAAGACCCGTCCACTGAAAAACTGCAGAGAGTCATGGAAGAGATTAAAGGACCAAATCAATGGAGGGATGTGCTGTGCTCATGGGTTAGAAGACTTAGTTAACTTAAGGATGTCAGTTTTCCCCTAAAATAATGTGTATGGATTCAGTGGAATCCCAGCAGGCTTTTTTGGTAAAAATTGACAAATGTATTCTAAAATTTTATGGAAATACAAAGGATGTAGAGTAGCCAAAGCAATTTTGAAAAAGAGTAAAATTGGAAGACTTACTCTGAGTTTATTACTTATTATAAAGCTATAACAAGACAGTATGGTATTGTAATAAACACAGACAAAGAGATCAGTGGAAAGTAACAGAGTCCAAAAGTAGATTCACGTGTGTATGGTCAACAGATTTTTGACAGGAGTGCCAGATAATGAGTGGAAGTTCATTTTTTTAGAAAATTTTTAGAAAATGTGGCTGAAATAATTAGATATCCATGTACAAGAAGCAACAGAGAAGGAAAGAAGGAAGGGAGGGAGGGAGGGGCAGAGGGAGGAAAGAAGGTCTTGGATTCAAAACTTGCACCATCTATAAAAATCAGCTCAAAGATCTTTGACTTCATCGTAAGCACTATACTTACAAAACTGCTAGAAGAAAACATAGGAGAAATCTTATTTACTTTGCATTCGGCAAAGATTTTGTAAATATGATGCAAGGAAGCACAAACTATAAAAGAAAAAAATGAAGTGGGCTTTATCAAAACTTTAAAAGTTTGCTATTCAAGAGCTACGGTCATGAAAATGGAAAGGAAACCACACTCTGGGAAAGATATTCGTAATACATTCATTTAGCCAACAAAGGTCTTGTGTCATAGCAATTTTATTTGTAAGAGCCCAATAAAGAACTCTTTAACTCAAATAAGAAAATAAGAAACAACCCAACTTTTTAAACGAACAAAAAATGTGAACAGACCCTTCACCAAAGAAAATACACAAACAAGTGAAAAGATACCCAACCACATTTGTCATTAAGGAAATGCAAAAATAAAAGCAAAACAAGCCACTGCTCAGCCACTGGAATGGATGACATTGGCTTGAAGGGACAAGTGTCGGTCAGCGTGGGAGCCACTGGACCGCAGAGCGCCGCTCAGAGAACAAAAATGGTGCAACTGCTTTTGAAAACAATCTGGAAGTTTCTTTCTACCATTAGATATTTACCCAAGAGAAATGAAAGCACGTCTCCACAAATAAATATTCTCAAATGTTCATAGTGGCCTTATTTATTGGAGCCAAAAACTGGAAACAACTCAGATTCAACAGATGAGCAGAGGTATAAATGGTGGCGCTTCCACACAATGAAAAATTATTCCACAGTGGAAGTGATGAACTATGAACATACAACTCAAAGGGTTATCACAAGAATGAGGCTGAGTGAAAGAAAACAGACCCCCAGAGAGTACCGGCCGTGTGGTCCCACTCATAGAACATTCTAGAAAAGGCAAACTCATCTATCTATAGGAATAAAGAGCAGCAGATCAACTTTCCAGGGCAATGGATAAGTTTGACATCTTGATTGTGGCGAGCGTTTCAGTGTAGACACGTGTCAAAATGTGTCAAGTTGGACATTTTAAGTTGTTTACCAGTTATATCTCAATAAAGCTATGACAAAAAGTGTTTAAAACAAGTTTGGCAAAGATTCTAAACTATGAGAGAATCTGATGGGTACCACAGAAAATCGGACACGCACAAATCCCATATGATTCTAGGTGGGTTTGTGGACCCCCGGAGACTGTGGAACCCTCCTCAGACCCCACGTTTAATACACCTGACCTACAGTAGCCTGGACTACTGCACATGTTAATATGATGATTCTCCACCCAAAATAATGTGCAGCCCCTTCTCCTCAGTATCAATCACACTTGCCTGTTTTTTTCTTTTGGACCAAGAACACGCATTTACGGGACATCTGGTAGAGATTTCGGGGAGCCACTGCATCCTGAACTTGGGCCCATGGGGGAAGAAAGCCCTGCCACTGACCTCTGATGTCCTGGGTGCTGATCCCTGAACTTTTGGCCTCTGCCTGCTGTGAAAGGCTTCCTGGGGAAACCATCCCGCCATCCTCTCCTGCCTGGGCCCCCCGGACACAGCCCCCTTCACGGTGGCCAGATGCATGGCCTGGACCTTGAGGGAGATGGCCCTATCTACTGGGGCTCACCTGCTTACCTGGACCTTGGACCAGGGCTGACCCTGACCTTGTAAGGATAATGCCAGCCTCAGCTGCAGCCGGCCCCAGCCCAGCCCCAGACTGAACGCGAAGCCCCCTCACTAAAGATCCTGGACCGTAGAGCACTGTGCCCCACAGGGAGTCCAGACCAGGAACTGCGGGTTCTCAGAGCACAGAGCCCTTCTGGGGACACAGCCAAAGCCTTGCTTCAGTCCTGTTCCCTCTGAGCACCAGCCACTGCAGGTCGATGCTGATGGCTGTGGTCCAGGACAAGGTGGGAGAGGCAGGAGGAGCCTCGGTGTGACTGGATGGTGGGGAGTTGGTCCCCTGCTACCTCCCACCCATCTGACCTTCAGCTCTGTGGACCGTGGAATCAGGAGGCAGAGAAGAGACACAGAGCAGCCTCCCCTGCCCTCCCCTGCCCTGCCCTGCCCTGCCCTCCCCTGCCCTGTCCTGCTCTGTCCTCCCCTGCCCTGCCCTGCCCTCCCCTGCCCTGCCCTGCCCTGCCCTGCCCTGCCCTCCCCTGCCCTGTCCTGCTCTGTCCTCCCCTGCCCTGCCCTGCCCTCCCCTCCCCTGCCCTGCCCTGCCCTCCCCTCCCCTGCCCTGCCCTCCCCTCCCCTGCCCTGACTGTTTGGAGGAAGTTTCAAGGCTCCTTTTCCTGCACCCCCTGAATCCTGGGTCTTCTCCTGCTGGGAACCCCCAGGGGAGAAATAACTCAGACACCCCAGCAGAGGGCGCACTGTGCCTTCTGACGGCCCAGCTGCGTTTCCTGGGTGCCAGGGTGGGAGTCCTGGGCACGCTGGCACCCAGCTGGGCTGGGGGTGGGAGGAGGGGCTCCTGGCAAAACCTCTCCTTGGGCCACGATCCTGGTCCTTCCTGTGCTCTGCCTATGCCCTGGGCTGGGTGAGGTGGTGGGCTGGGGACGCCTGACAGTGGGTCCTCAGGGCCACTGTTGTCTTTCGATGCCCTCCAGGTGTCTGGCCAAAGGCTGTGGTGCTTTGGCTTCTCTGGTCTCCCCCTTGCCCCTGGGGTGAGGTCCCTGTCCTCCAAGAACTCCTGAATCACCCTCTTCCACATTAAAGACACACCTGGGGCAGGGGGAGGAAGGGTCTCGCCCAAGAGCTCTCATCGGACCCCTGAAGAGCTCTGTAAACAGCGGTGCCCGTCCCCCACCTGCGCCCACAGCGGAAGGAGGCTGGGAGCAGGGCAGGGTGTGGTGTTCTGGGCCTTTCTTGACTGGGCTGCTGGAGACAGACCAGAGATGCTGACCCATGAACAAGTGTTGGCAGAAAGGGGACAGCTGTGGGACATGAAACAGTGGGTGACCCGGAGGCTGGAGGCGTCTTGACCAAGGTGGGATTTTAGCATTTAGTATGAGGAGCCATACTGGGGGTGGGGGTGCTCAGCAAAGGCCCAGGGGAGGATAAGCATGTGGCATGTTGGGGACACAGAGAGGAGGCAGTCAGTGGGCGGGGGGCTGCTTGGAGGGGAAGGGAAATCCACCTGCAGAGGGGACGTGCGGCCAAGGCGGGAGCTGTGACTGGCAGAAGAGTTGGGATTTTTTTCCTTTAGGCAAAGGGGAGCCATTGAAGATTCTTGAGCAGGAGAAGGGCCTTAAATAAAAGCTTTGAAAATAAATCTGGAAATGTGTGGGGAGGGCTAGAAACAGAATGGTTCCATCATCCCAGGAAGAGTGACCAATAATGAAAACACTAACGAGAAAAAGAAGAGCCACACGTTTGGGTGACGGCTCTCCCTGACATGGTTCCGAGTGCGTGTTCTGGTGACAAGTGGAGTCAGTGTTTGATGGCTACGTGCTGCCAGGCTCCCGGGACCCACCTTAGCCAGCAGCTCAGAGTCCCTGAAGCCCCTGTTGTTAAGCTCGTTGAACGTCACCCTGGTTGAAGACAGACCTTTGTCAGGTCCACGTACAACCCCAGCACAGCCCAGGAGCTCAGCCCATGGAGCCTCCGCCCCGCTCCTGGTGGACGGGGGGGGGGGGGGGGGGGGGGTGCAGGAGCTGTGCCTCCCTCCGTTTCAGTGAAGATTAGATGAGACCGTTTCCGAGGCGCGCTTAGCGGTGTCTGGCATAAATGGACCTATGGTCACTTGGCAGAGACCTAAGGGAGGGTTGACGCTCAGGACTGGAGCCCAAGTATCTCATCTGCTCCACTCTAGACCCCCAGACCCCCAGGCCCCCAGACCCCCAGGCACCCAGACCCCCAGACCCCCAGACCCCAGGCCCCCAGGCCCCCAGGCTCCCAGACCCCCAGGCCCCCAGGCTGCCCACACCCCCCACGGCTGCATTGGGGCCCACCCCATCCTCCTTGTGGACCCCTCCCTCAAGGACAGACTCTGCTCAGGTCGGCTCCTCCCCTCTTCCAGCCCGAGGCTCCCTTCCCTGGACGACTCCTATTTGCCCTTGAAAACTTAGTTCCGTGAACAAAAGAGAAATTCAAACCTGTGAAACGGTGATCCCTGAGCACTAAGGCAGGAGTAGAAGCCTCTGCCCCCAACTTGTGGCCACTGTCCCCAGGGCTGTGGCCACTGTCATCTCTGTGGTCCTGGCTGTCTCCTCCACCAGGCTGTGCGTGGGCTTTCTGTGGCCTCAGAGACTGGCCCAGCAACCAATCATAAGCAGGCAATGATGCTGAGTGAATGAATGAATACTCCCTCCCAGAGTCATGGTTCCGTGCTTGACATGGTAAACCCAGAGTCCCTGCAGCTGACCTTATGGTTAAGAGCCGTTGGACAACCTGGATTTGAACCCTGGAAATCCCTCTTACCAGCTGTGTGCTGTGGAGAAAGTTACTCAACCTCTCTGTGCTTTCTTTCCCTCATCTGTAAAATGGGCTATTAGGTTGTAAGTCATAAAGAACACCACACAGGGTCTGGCACTTAGTAACCTCTCACTAAATCATAGCTCTGCATGAAGATGTAGATGGGGCAGTAGCTCCACCCCCCATCTTTGGCAAGGAGGAGAGGACTTCAGGGCAGGTGGCAGCCCTTGTCTGCAGGTTAGAAGAGTGGGCCGGGAGTGGGGATCCTCCTAGCAGCCCCCTCCCTACTACCCTGTGACCTAAATGCCCTGGGAGTGGGTCAGGTTGCATGGTGACGTTCCTTGCCTGAGACCCTAAATCTCTCTCACTGCATGGCACCTGGCACCTGGGCAGGGTCCCCAACTCTGCTACCCTTCCCGTTTCAGGAAAGGTCACACTGGGTAGGTCGTCTCTCCGACTTCTGCTCTTTTCCCAACCTTCCCCACCAAGTCCTAGGTCAGCCTTGTCCAAGTGTGCCCTTCAGGACGCCCCAAGAGGGGCTCATGTCACACCCACCTGGCGCTTCCCCAGGCACATTAGCCACCAAAGGCCCTGACAAGTCCTGCCCCAAGGGGCTCAGTTTCCTCTTGCACTGACTCCTGGGTTCCAGGACACAGCAACATAAACTTAGGGACTTAAAACAATGGAAACTTGCTCTGGAGGTCAGAGGTCGGAAGTCAAGGCACCGGCCATCCTCGGAGGCCTCAGGGGACAGTCCTGGTCTCTCCCAGGAGCTGGAAGGCATTTCTCAGCTCAGGGCCTTGGGACCCATTTGCTAGTGTCTTTGCTGGCCCTGTCCTGTGTGCTATCTCTGCCTGTCACTTATCATTTGGGTTGGAGCCCCCCAAATCCAGGAGATCCCGTCTTGAGATCCGCACCCTACCCGTGTCTGCCAAGACCCTTTTTCCAACAAGGTCACACCCACATTTTCTGGGGCACAAGAGCACCTCTTCCAGGGGCTGCCATGCAACCCCCACAGCCTCTGTTCAACCCAGAGTGTCCCAAACTGACAATGGGACTGTCCCCTGCCTTTCCCAGGAATATTTACTAATTTATAAAACACCGTTGGGGAAGCACTGTCACATGCCTGGGACCCTGGAGGTGACTATCTGGATCATCCTGTCCAGCCCCTGTCTCCATCTTACAGATGAAGACTGGGACCCGGGAGGTGCTGCCCACTGTCCAGTCATCCGTGGAGTCACTGGCCAAATTCAGGGCAGGACCTCGGAGTCCTGACAAGTCCCAAAAGGTCCCCTCACTCCTGGGCCCCAGACAAGCGGCCTGTGCCGTGGCCTGTCTGACCCGACAGTCCCAGGCGCCCTCAGTGGTCCTCTCTGGGGACAAGGCCAGTCAGGGCCATGCACCCTCCTGGACAGCTGCCACTGGGCCCGGGAAACCTGCCAAATAAATGAGGAGGATGAGCTGAGGCTTGGCTCCCGGGCTGGAGATTGATGTGGCCACAGCCAGAGAGACATAATGGGCCTCGCGGGCCAGCCAGGAGGAGAGAAAGGGCGAGGGACATAAATAATGAAGGAGATAAAGGGAGGGAAGCCGTCCAGGGGAATAAATCCCCACTGCCCGACAGGCTCAGTGTGGAGTCAGCGCCGTGTCAGGGGCAGGGGGCAGGACATGGTGAGGGCTGCTGGCAACGCTCGGGGGCCTCCTGGACACACTCGCCCCCAAACATCCCACTCATGGAGACAGCCGGGGGAGGGGAAGGGACCGAGCTCAAACAGGGGCTCTAGTCCTGATTGGGGACCAAGTCACACAACTAAGGAAGTCACCTTTCTGCCCTGTTCCCCCTGACCACCACCTGCCTCTGGGTGACTCGGGAAGCTCCAGGTGGGCCCAGCAGGCAAGCCCCCAGGTGTGAGGCCCGTGGACCGGAAGATCCCTCCATCACACAGCTGGGTGGGGGGTGGTTCCCTGGGTGGGTGGATGGGGGGGGGAGAAATCACAGGGGTCTGCACCATTTATTAATAGTTCTCTATGTGCTTTGCCTGTGTTTATTCAATTCCGTTTTCACCTTACAACTCCTCAGTTTGCATGAGAAACCGGCTCAAAGACGCCCCATGGCCTGCCTAGGGAGGTACTGGGCCAGGACTAGGCCCAGGCCTGTGGGCCTCAGAGCCAGTTCTCCTGACCACCCGGCGCATTGCCCTCCCGCAGGGGTCGCTGGGAGACCCTCCAGTCTGTGAGCATGACAAGCTGTTGTTTCTTTGACCTTGGCATCTCTGACCCCAAGAACCCTCACGCCCCTCCCACCTGGCCCTTGCTCTCTCTTTGGACCCAGAGGCCTGGATGAGCGCAAGAAGACTCCAGAGATGTGGCAGAATTCCCCTGTCCCCAGCCTGCCCCGAGAATGAGGGTGAGGAGGGGCTTCTGAACTGGTCACTGCTGGGACCCAGTGGCCGTCCTTGCAGCCCAAGGGAAGCAGGCGCTGTCTTCCCTGATGCTCTTAGCCAGCCGTGACCTTCCTGCTTCCTGAGGGACCAAGCCTCCTCCAGCCCCGTCCTCTCTCTGCCCTCTAACATGGGACCCTCCTTCTTCCGAGGGGCCTCCAATGGGGAAGAGCGGCCCGAGGGTCTCTGAGGAAGGACTCCCGCTGGTCCAGGATGGAGGGTGGCCCGGCCCTGCCCTTAGATGTGGTTTTCCAAGAGATGCCAGGAGAAGGGCCTGCTCGTCGGGCCTGTTGCAGAGAAGACTGGAGAGCAGATGTGGGGGCCTCGGGGGGTCACTCAAGGCTGGGCATTAGCACCTCATTCCCACTGTCCTCAGCCGTGGCTTGGGGTCACTGGAGGAGGGTGGGGCGGGGGCTCCCAGCTGCCTCTTTCACTCAGATGAAATGAGAGAGGGGAAGAGAACCTTCCAGAGCAGTGGACCCTCCACGCCCTCTGGGAATTCTGGGCTGACAGACAGAACAGAACAGGAGTTGTGCTGGCCCAGGCCAAGATGGACACAGAGGCCCGAGGCCCGGAATATAACATCCCCATTTGGACAAAGTGTGACCCTCATTTCTTCCCCCTGAAATTCTGCCACTGTCTTTCCTTTGAGGCAAAACACAGCCCCCAAAACATGAAAAGGAAGAGCTCCTGGGAGGAGCTTGATGGGAGACCAAACCAGTTCCTCACAGATCCCTGATATGAAGACGGGAAACCTTCCATTGCACAGCCGCGTGGCTCTCAGTCCTGGCTGTGCATCCAAACCCCCTGTAAGGGGTAGGGTTGGGGCATTTGGACAAGGTGTGACCCTCGTCTCCCCCCCATGGAATGGGGTGGGGGCATCAACGTGCCCCTCGTGCCTGTGGAGGTTCTGATTCAAATGCCTGGTACGAGGACCAGGGACACGCCCCACGGATCCTAGGTGCCACTCTCCCGGCTTCCCTGGCAGGGACCCTTGTAGGCTGGAAAACCTGACGCCCAGGGCTCAGGCCTCTGGGCCAGCAGCAGGGGCAGCCTGGGAGCTGGTTAGTAATGGGGCGCCTCGGCCCTGCCAGACCTCCCCAAGGAGAATGCGCACCAGAGTGAGGCTTCCAGGTGATTCTGCCAGCACTCTAAAGTTTGAGAAGTGCAGGGACACAGAGCTGTGCTCCCACCGAGTCCCACAGTCTGCACAGAGCTGGCTTGCGTCCTCTCTTCCCTGGGCCACTCCCTGCAGCCCTCCCCACCGCCGGCCCCCAGGTCCCCTCAGCTGCAGACCTGCTGCCTGCGGTGGGAAGAGGCCAGGGAGCTTGTGGGGGAGCCCTCCTTCTGCACCGACCCCGGAGGCCCGAGACCCCTTCCCCCTCTGAGGGAGCATTTACTGGGTGATTTACTGCTGCCGGCGCTGGAGGGAGGAGGGCACTGGGAGACAGGCACGGGCTGGCAGCCAGCCTGACCAAACACACCGGGCGGCAGCCGCCTGGGCCCTCGAGGAGCCACACAGCTTCAAAGATGCACCAGCCCCACGCACAGAAAGATGGCTGCTTTGTTTTTCTCTCTTAACAAGTGGGGCTTGTTCTGGGGATGGGAGCATATGTTGCCACGGCTGTTCTGTCCCGGCTGCACCTGCTGATTCTGTTTTGAGACCCAAGCGTCCCCATGTGTCCCCACCCGAAGCTCCCCAGCCCTGCCCCTGCCCCCTTTCCCACACCCCCACCAGCTTCAGACCCAGAGCGGCCCTGAACCCGTGGAGGTCCAGGCTGTGGGGTGAAGCCAGCAGGGAGCTTTCTCCAGGGGCTGCTCTCCAGGGGCTACTCGGGTGGTGGCCCTGAGATGCTGGCTCAAGCAGAGCTGCACAGGAAGGGAGGACTGGCAGGTGCCGGGGGGCTTTTGAAAGGAGGATCGGGTGTTAGAGATGCCCTCTGCCATGACACTTCTGCAAGGGAAGGCTTTTCTTTTCTGTCTTTTCTTTTTCTTTTTTTTTTCCTCTAAAGTATCCTGCAGGGGGGCTGGAAGCAGCATAGGTGGCCAAAGGAAAATTAATAAGGAATAAATTTTTTAAAAATGGAAGGAAGATGGAGAGTTGAAAGGACAGGTGAACAGTGAATGAGTAGGACTTGTGACTCCCACGTCTCCAGACTAGATGTTTGCAAAGACTCTCTTACTAAAGTTACACTACTTACTTTTTTTTTTTAACCAAGTATTGAACCCAGGGGTGCTTAACCACTGAGCCAATCCTCAGCCCTTTTTCATATTTTATTTTATTGCTAAGTTGCTTAGGGACTCACTACATTTCTGAGGGTGCCTTTGAACTCAAGATCCTCCAGCCTCAGCCTCCCACGCAGCTGGGATTACAGGGTGCACCACCATGCCCGGCCATAACGCACACTTTTAGACGTATTCCTCAGGTTGTAGAACATTCAGGAAATTTTCACATGAGGACCAAAAAACACACAAAGAGCTGAAACCCAAAGTCAGTATTAACCTAAAAGTAAATGTGTATCAGCAACACCAAAGAAACAACCTGCACACCTAAAATATTAAAACAGATACTCCTAAATTAACTCTGGGACAAGGGTTCCACCTCAGAAGTGCTTCTCTGATTCCCAGCCAAACAAGCACAGATCATCTCTGGAGGAAGGCGGTCCAGGATGAGACTCGTGCGACACCTAAGGATGGAGGTTAGCAAGATGTGAGCTCACAATCGAAACCTACCCAACACACCAAGATACAAGTCACCACATTTGATCCTCAAGGGTTATAAATGTTAGAATCTTTAAAAACAGACAATTGAATAACAACTCTTGAAATATTTAAAGGAATCTAAGATGATACCCTCCAAAATGAGAAAGGGATAGAGATTATCAAAAGTGAATTTAGGACTTTAGCTTTTTGCCATGAGGAAATTGCAATGTCTAGACTTTCCTTCCTCTGCTGAATTTTTCATTCTCTTTCTTTCTTTTTGTACTGGAGATTGAACCCAGGGGGTGTTCAACCATTCAGCTACATCTCCAGTACTTTTTTCTTTTTTTAAACAGAATAAGTAGGCTTTATTTTTCTCTTTAATTTCTCCCACCCGCCCCCCCCCCCCAAAAAAAAAGACAAGGCCATATTGTCAGACAGAACTATGCATTTAGATGCTTAGGTTTGTTTTGTTTACATGATTGTATTTTATCTCCTCACAAAATTCATGAACATTTTGTCAAATGAGTCAAATACAATATAAGAAGTCAAATGTAAGCAGTTCTTAACAAGTTAGGGTCCTTTCCATTTCTTTCTCTGCTGTTTTCTACCTGGTGACCTCCCTCTTTCCTGTTGCCATCTCGTTGTACCTGGAAGTAGGAGGTTACAGAGGTCTCAGTCCACATTGTTCTGTGCCTGAGGAGATGCAAAACATCAGGGCAGAAGGATATGACCAAGAAAGCAGCTCAGGACATGACAATCAGGAAGCAGAGCTCCACTACTACTTTTTTTTTTTAAAACAGTTTCTCACTAAGTTGTTGAGAGTCTCACTAAATTACCCAGTTTGGCCTTGAACTTGTGATGGTCTTGCCTCAGCATCCCAAATTGCTGGCATGTAGGCGTGTGCCACTGTGCCCAACAGTTCCTTCCCTCTGTAAGCAATTAGAAAACTGGGGGTCAGCAAAGAGGTACATGGACAACTGTTTTCATATATTGGATCATATACATCTCAGAACCATAAAAAAGAGAAATAAATGAGATCATCTTCATTCCAATTTTCTTCATGGAGGCAATTTCTGGAAGACAGGACCAATTGGAGAAATCCAAAAAGGATAAGAAGTCTCACTGAGTTGAAGAGATGGAAATTAGGGTTTGGGGAGGCCATGGAATCCACAATTTGCAGGGCAATCCAAAAATTTGCCTGGGCTCTCCTTGAATCTTTGGCTAAATTGCAGCTTGTACAGCAACAGAAGGAAACCCAACGCTGAGCAAAAACATCATCCGGGGAAAGAACAATTCCCAGGGAGGTGTATGCTGAAAAGTCCCCAAAGCTCAGATAAGGCTGGGAATCCCTGGAGCTTTTGAGTTATTTGTTTGTTTGCTTATTTGTTTTCGGACCGGCATCCAATTATTTTTGCCTTTTTTATTTAAAAGATGTCTCCTATCATTATTTCTATTTAGCATTTTACTGGAGTTGCTAGCTACTGCAATAAGGTAAGAATAAAACCTTCCAGATTGGAGAAGAAGTCTAACTATCTTTATTTTCAGGCAATGCAATCACGAACATTAAAACTCTCAAGAAATTCGTAAAGAAGTTACTGAAATGATGAATGAGGTAAGCAAGATTGCAGGACAGAAGATCAATGTATGAAAATCAATTACATATGTGTGTACCAACAACGAAAAACTGGAAACTGACAAAGGAAAATGCTAAAATAGTATCCAAAGGTTCTTAGAAATCAAGTTAATGGAACATGTGCAAAACCTATGTATTGAAAACTTCCAAAAATATCAAGACTGTATCATGCCCACAGATCAAAAGGCTCATTATGTAAATATATCCATTGTTCCTAAGTTGATCAACAAGTTCAATGAGAACTTAAAAAACAATCCCATATGCCTTTTTCTAGTAGAAATCAACAAACTAATTCCATACTATACTATTCATCTGAAAAGGAACGACCAGTTTTATACCAGAGCAGCATGGTTGAATCTCATATTATTTTTCTCAGTGTCATGGGTTGAACTGTATCTCCCCCACCCCCAAAAAAATATATGTTGAAGTCCTAACCTAAAGTCTTTGCAGATGTTATCAAATTGAGATTTTTCTGGATTGCCATGGACCCTAAATACAATAAAACTGGTGTTCTTATAAAAAGAGAAAGGCACAAATGTCACAGAGAGAGACAGGGAAGAACATGACACAAAGTGGAGGCAGACATCAGAGAGTGACACCACAAGCCAGGGGACACCAGGGATTGCTGGGGACCCCCAGGACCAGGAGAGAGCAGATAATGAACTCTCTCTCTCTCTCAGAACTCCCAGAGGAGCTGATCCTGCCAACATCTTCATTTCAGATGTGATTCCTGAATTAAGAGAATAAATTGATGCTGCTGTAAGCCACTCAGTGTGCGGTACGTGTTGTGGCACCACTGAGAAGATGACATAGTGAGCAAAAGACAGGGACACAAAAAATACACACTGTCCCTCTCCTATTTTACTGGAATTCTAGAAAAAGCTCATCTCATCTACAGTAACTGAAGGCAGCAGTTGCCTGGGACAGGGTGAGGATTCACTGGGCATCTGGGATCTTCTGGGGTCGTGGAAATGTCCCCTATGCTGATCCTGGTGGTGGAGGCTACATGGTGTAGGCATTTGTCAAAACTCAACACATGCTACGCTTAAAATGAGTGACAGGTTGCAAATGAACAGATCAGACTTTTGGAAAAAAAAAAAAAAAAACTACAATTGTCCAATTAAAAACTCAGTGTTTGGAACACTGTTGTACTGGGTTAGAATCTGAGATATCAGTGTAGACTCACATTTGTACACACACATGTATATATGTATATATATATATATATATATATATATATATATATATATATATATATATATATATAATGTGATAGATATTATAGGTAGGCAGATATAGATGAAAGATCAATAGATGGATGGATGAGTGAGTGGACGGGTGGATGGACAGATGGACACACATAAGTTATTGTGTGTGTGTGTGTGTGTGTGTGTGTTTCCTAGTTCTGCCCATTGAGAGATCTAGACGTTGTAACACCCAAAGCAATGAGAACACTTCATGCCCAGATCTTGGTTTCTAAATATCATTGCCCAGTAAAGGAAACCAGGCTCCTGGATGAAATGCCCAATTCTGTTTCTGAGACAGGGAAAATACAAGATGGGCCCAAAGCACCTTGTAGTGCAGGAAGTCAGGAAGTACTTAAAAAAAGGGTGGGGGAGGGGCAAAAGGCACAGGAGCCAAACTGAATGAGCCACCAATGGCTACCTGTCATAATTTGAGCAACAAAACAAATCTTCATGAATCCACACTGATATAAATAATATAATAAATAAACTACTGGTGGAGAAGGGAGAACTCTTTCTTCTTATTAAAGAAATTCTAATTAATACATGAAGGAATGAGGGAATAGAAAATTACCATTAGAACACAACAGTAAACATGGGTGCAGTCAAGAGTCACCGATTATAACACAATTAGGGAACAAAACTATAGGAACAAAAATGATATTTGCATAGCATCAAATCTCTTTCCTCAAATACTTACTAACTACTGTGAAGGCTTCACCATATTTCCACAAGTTCCCTGATGCACCTCTCTGTAAGAGGTTAGCTTAATTCCCCTCTCCTTGAGTGAGGGCTGCGTCTAAGTCTCTCCTCTAGTGATAACAGTGGAGAAATCTGGCAGACACCACCTTAGCCAAGAGATCAAGGTTAACATCACCAGTAATAATACCTTGACGTCCTATCTTCTTGGGCATGAAGCTGTAAGAAGGCACCTTGCTTCTGTAGTATTCTTCCCCCTGAACCCTTACCCCTAGTCCAATCATGAGAAAGCATCGGACAAATTCAACTTCAGGGATATATTTTACAAATTTCCTGATCAGAATTCCTCAGAAGTGTATAGACTGGAGCACTCTCACAGACTGGGGACCTAAGGAGAAGTGACAATTAAATGCAAGGTAGTATCATTGATTGGATCCTGAAACAGAAATATGGGACATTAGTAGAAAACAGAAAATACCAGTAAAGTTAAAATCGTTGAATTAACAGTCTTGTGCCAATGCCTGCCTTAGTTTTGGCAAGTGTGCTGCAGCCATGTACGATATTAACACCAGGGAAGCTGGGAGAAGAGCACAGGGAATCCTCGGCCTTATCTTTCCAACTCTTCTCTCCGTCTAAAAACTATTTCAAAATAAGGAGTTTTCAGAGATAAAGTGCAGCTATTCCACACACAAAGGGAGGCCTCAGCGGGAAGCTATGCACCAGGTTCTTTGCCCACAGACCAAGGCAGGTGCACACACCCACATTGCAGGGGTTTTATTAGCTCCTATGTAAGAGGGAGAGTCAGTGGAGAGAGAAGCAGTAGCTTTTACCTTTTCGTTGTTTGTTCTGGTGCTGGGGACCAAACCCAGGGCCTCTCAGATGCTAGGCAAGGGCTCCACCACTGAGCTCCATCCAAGCCCCAGTAGTTTCTAAGAAGGCCTCCCTGAGGTAGAATACCCTGCAGCACTTATTCTACGTAGATCTCAAGTTCTCATTTCATCCTACGTTTTTCAATTTTGTATAGTTTTCTCAAACAGATGTTCAACTCCTTGATGTCTGGCAATTATGTTTCAAATGGAGTGGTGCCTTCTATTAATTTATTTTTATTTTAAAATGTAGCTCTACATGTGGAATATAATCTTGCATGTGTCCTGTGCTAAAATTCTCATGTCTCTTTGTATTGTGCTGTGGACTGAATTATGCATCTCTCCTCCAAACTCTTATGTTGGAGTCTTGACCTCCTCGTGATTGTATTTGGATATTGGGATTTTAGGAAATAATTAGGGTTAAGTAAAGTCAGGGGGACAGGGCCCTATCCAATTGGATTAGCGGCTTTGTAGGAAGAGGGAGTAAGTCCTCTTTCCACCATGTGAGGACACAGGGAGGAGAGGGTTGTGTGCAAGTGAGGAAGAAAACCCTCACCAGGAACTAAATCATCCGGCACCTTGATCCTAGAGTTCCAGCCTCCAGAACTGTGAGAAAATAAATTTCTTTTGTGACACCATCCAATTGACAGCATTTGTTATGGCAGCCTGAACTGATACCCTTTGGTTAGATTAAGTGTTTATTTGCCCTCATTGAAGGTGGTCATTTCTGCCGTACACCTGCCTTTTGTTATTTAGAAAGTTATGGGGCATGATCTGAACCAGAACTTTAAATGGGTGGAACCCAATGATGCTAACTAAAAGCCTTGTGATTTGTGGGACAATCCAGCCAAACAATTTCCCACACAATACGGCCATAGCACCCTCGTTATTAAAATTCAGGCAGGCTGCTTCTCACTCTTAGCTGTTGTAGGGTTCTTGCATAGAGAGACCCCACACCAGGGCCCTCAGCAGGAAGCAGCGTTTATCAGTGCCAGCATTGGCCTAGAGGATTCCTATCCAAAGGCTGAGCACCCAATGCAGGAGGCATTGCTCTGTACACCTCCTGTTAGTTCTTTTCATGCTGGCTCTTTGTCTCTTGTGTTAGGTAATACACCTTCTGACTGAGCAGCCTATATCTATACTATAGACTTGCGACAGTGTTACAACAGAGTCAGAATGTACACATTGACATGGGTGGCACCCTGTTAACTTTCCTTTGTTCTGAGAAAGTCCCTATCACAGAGAGCCTAGTTCTCCCTTGTGTGTACCTCTGCTTTCTTAAATATACCTCTGTCTACGCCTCTGAGTGCTACGCACTGAAACTCTTTTCCATCACCTATTCCAAGAACTGCATTGGTCCTGAGTCCAGTTTTCCTCCTTTTTTCCCCCCAAAGAAGCCTGGAAGACATGGCTTCTCTCATGAGATCTCTTGGTGGCCTGTATGGGGACTTTGGAGCTATTGACATTAACTACAACAATTATGTGTTAAGGCAGTAGCAACACAGGAATTCCAACTCAGCCCCACAGTGATGAGTCTGGGGAAGGGGGAATGAGACAGGAACTTGTAAATATAAAAAAAAAAAAGGGAGAGATAAATTGATTCTCAAAGGAAGCACCTATGAGCAATTGAAATTCAGAAAAAGCCATCAATCATTGAAATGCAGAAAACGTCCATGAAACGCTGAAATGCAGAAAGTGCCCATAAAAGAGTTATAAACCCAGAGCAACCCAACTTGCAACCTTGGTCAGTGCCCTTGACCCATGACCTTGTCTGCAAAAAGTAGCATGAGAGCAACACACAAGTTCAGGGAAAACCGCATGTAATTGCTTAACTGTGCTCTGTCTCCACCTCTAGTCCAGCCCCACCCTCTACAAATATTAATAGCCCTCACCAAAAGGTTGCTGCTTCTCATTCTGGAGATAGCCCACCTCCCTCTTTGAGTATGCCTCTTCTTTCCTAAATAAACCTCTATGACTCTGAAACAAGTAAACAAGAACAGCAACAAAAATAGACAAAAGAGTTAATGGGTTCGGCACAGATTCGACAGAGTTGAAAAGATAATCCATAAATTAGAAGACAGATTTAAAGAAATAACCTTGAATACAGCAGAGAGAAAGAGAGACATAGAGGCAAGGAATCAGAAAGCTTCAGAGATGTAGGAAATAGAATGAGGAAGGATAATCAGAGTCCTGGAAGGAGAAACTAAAAATAATGTCAGAGAGGGAATATTTGAAGAAAAAATGCTTAAGAATTATCCACAATTGATTAGATACATAAATCCACAGACACAAGAAGACCAACATATTCCAATGGAATGTATAAAAAGAAACCCACACCAGATCACACTGAAGGAAGGGTTTAGACAGAGAGAGAGAGAGAGAGAGAGAGAGAGAGAGAGAGAGAGAGAGAGAGAGAATCTTAAAAGCAGCCAGATAGAAAAGACCCCTGACCTACTCAGAAATTCCAGTAAGAGTGTTAGATGACTGTTAGTTCTGGTGGACCCCAAAAGATAGAAAGGAAATACCTTCAGAGTGCTTAGAAAAAAAAGTAACCACAGGATCAAAATTTTATATGAAAAACTATCTTTCAAGAGCAAAGGATCAAGAAAAAAATTTTCAGATAAATCAAAACTAAGAGATTTCCACGAACAGCCTCTAGGTAGCTGTACCTCAGCCTCAGTGTGAGCCTCCTGTCCTTCAGAGAGGGCAACAGCAGGAGTCAGAAAATCTGAGCTGAGGCCTGGTTGTGCCTCCTGCATTAGGTCAGTGTGAGATTTTAGCCACATCATGTCCCCACAGGAGACTGCAGCTTCCTCCTGGTGACGAGGAGGACAGCCCGTCCTGCCCAGTTAAGCCATGGCTGAATGCCGATGACTCTCAAAGTAGGGCACAGATTATCTGGGGGTCCTCAAGATCATCTCAGGGGGTCTGTGAGGTCTTCCCCTGTCCAACCATATATCTGTATGAGACTAGATTTTTTTTTCATAGACTTCAACCAAAAACAACCTGTGGGAACAGCTGAGTGCAGAAACAGGTAGGAGAATCCACCACATTCCATCAAGCCAGACGAGAAAGAAATGTGAAACAATCCCACTCTTCCCACAAAATCCCTGTGTTTTGAAAAATGTAGATATTTTTCATAAAGTATACTATTTATGTAACATGCAGTGGGTTCTATTACAATTTTAAATGAATGCATGAAATAATTTTAGAGTTTCTTAGTTTTAATTGATTAAAAAATCAAATTCTAAAATAGCAAATATTGATAGATATGATATATATTAATAACTTTTTCTCAATTTTTAAGAATGTAAGGGTAGCCTGAGACTAGAGGCTTGAGAACCACTGCAGTTTGAATTGAATAACTCTAAGTCTGTGGTCTAAGGTGTTGAATGATCCCACTTTACAGATGGTGAAGCTGGAACACTGAGGTCAGGGAACTCAATGTCACACAGCAAGAGGCGGAGCCAGGGTGACAAGGTAGATGGTCTTGCTCCAGAGTCCAGGCTCTTAACCATCACCTTATAACCATTGTTTAGTGAATGCAAATTTCTTTTTCCACAGAAAATTTCAGCTGTGTGCTGCACGGGGGATGCAATTGATAAAGGGGGCTCCTTGCTCTGAAGTCACTGAGAACAATGGCTTCATTTTCCAAGTGAGGACTGGAACCTGCCTTTCTTAACTCCCTCCTGGTGTATCCACCTCTGGCTCCTGCTCCCCTCAGGTGGGGACATGAACTTCCAGTGTCCTCCAACTGCCAGGAGATGAAGGACAGAGGGGACCTGCCCCAGACTGGAAAGGAAGCAGACCAAGGAGTGGGTGTCCCAGGGCCAAGACCGTAGTCTCTGTCTTTGCATTTCCCTCTCTGTGCTTGGCCTGGGATTCTGGCAATGGCTGCTCAGGCCCAGAGTAGCAGCACCTTTCAGCAATCCCAGAGGCCCTCGAAGCTGCCCTGTCCCTGTCTATAAAATGGAGTAGCCCGAGAAGCAAACCTTGGCAGCCCAGCAAAGGAAGGTGGGGCTCAGGCCTCTGTTCTCCAAGGGAAAGGCAAGCACCCCAGGCACCCCCAGAGCCACAGTCCCGTCTTTCTCTACACGGCCTTAGGTAGCTAGAACAGCAGGTGACCTCAGCTGATGGCAGAGAGCCCAGATAGGAGAAATGTGACATTGGAGAGGCCCTGCCATCACCATTAAGTGCAAAGATTTTAAACAAACCTCTGGTCTCCTGTGACCCCCTTCCTGGAAGGGAGTTCTCCTAAGGTTACTAGTTGCTGGGTTCCCAGAGCCTGCTTTTCCCAATGGGCCTTTCTTTCTACCCAAAAGATAGAATGCAGAGTGGTGTCTCCAGTGCGGGGTGCTTCACTGGGGAGCAGCGGCAGGAGGAGGCCTGGTGGGGGGCTACCTGGCGGCAGGGCTGGGGGGCTGGCACCTTGGCTGCTGGCTGCCCTGAGCCCCCCAGCTCACAGGGCCTTCTCTCTCTAATCCGTTTTAGAACATGTGTGTGTGTGTGTGTGTGTGTATTTGTAAAGATAAATAGATAAATTTAGATAAGTTGTAGGTGGACTTTTATTTTATTGATTTATATGCAGTGCTGAACATCAAACCCAGTGCCTCACACATACTAGGCAAGTGCTTTACCTCTGAGCCTCACCCCAGCCCCTCTCTAATCTTTTTTCAGGAGACGTTCCTGTGTGGTAAGAAGCACAGAACATAAATTGGACCATCACTGACTTTAGAATATTCACAATGTTGAACGATCGTCACTGTCCCCTCTCTCTGGTTCCAATTTTGTTTAAGTGTTGGTTGCTCGCCATATAAAAGATGTGGGGGAAGTAGAAAGAAGTAAAACGACCCAACATTTCGTTTCCTGAAGACGACCACGATTAATAGGCTAAGGTTGGGACTGTCCAACTGTGCAGCCACCAAGAGAGACACCCCAGGGTACCACAGTCCCCCACTGCCACAGAGTTGTTGCTGGAATAGTTTCAAATTCTGTGGGAGGCGCAGCGACCCCTGTCGGATGCTCTGCCAACTGCTAGCTCCAGGCAGTTCACCCTGAGCACAGAGCGCACCACATTCCTTTCCGCGATGTCATAGCTTTATGAAGCTCGTTTTTCTGGTGTTTTCTGTGATAAAAAGCCAATCCATGTGCAAATCATTGCGGTACAGGAAATGAGGTGATGGGGTCCAGTATGGTTCCAGAGCTGAAGAAGTGTGCAGTGTCCGCCACACATCCCATTAGGAATGGAGTGTGGTTATTTCAGACTGAAATAAAAGTGTTTTCCCTTCAATTTGTATGTGTGTTAACTTTTTTCAATGGCTGCAAAGTTGAGAGAATAGAAACACACATTGAGCTATTTAAACCGAACTCTTTAATCAGAGAATCTTTTTGGGTTTTCTTTTGGCCTTCAGGACACAGAAGTAATTTAAAAAAATTTTTTACTGAGATGCCCAGGGGACACGAACACAAAGTTTAGGCGTCTCAGTCTGGGGGCATGGCATCTCGCTTTTTGTTGTGTACACATAAATGGATGCACTTTCTTCATAATTCAGCCGTGGTGTGGACACAGTGTTATCATGGATATCACGGCCAATCAGTTGAAGAAACAGCTCTGGAGGGAAGAAGTCACACAGCTAACCGGTCCCTGTGTGTCACCACCTGCAGGTTCTCTTTCTGAAACCCGGAACACGGCAGACCTCTGTGGTTCTGACAAAGGCCAGCCTCACGGTATTCACGGGACCTGAGGTTACTTGGCCTTCCCCCAGACTGTTCCCGTGATCCTGTCCCTGACGCACTGATAAGTCAGAAGAGCCCCAATCGTATCTCATCACCCACTTGGCTGATTCCTGAAGCCACATCCAGTCTCTGACAAGATTCTTGTAAATAGCAGATAACGTTGGAACCGTGGCTAAACCTCCGGGAGCCCAGTGAGACGTGGCTGACCTGGGGCCTCGGCCACCCTGTGAGAGGCTCTAAGGGTCCTTCAGAGCTGTCCTGGATTTAGGCAGGGGGTGGGGAGGACGGTCTTCCTATCCTAGCATCAGACAGTCACCAGTTGCAGGTCACCCCTGGGAGAAGCCGTGGCCCAAAGTGAAACAGCTCCCTGCCAGACAGGCAGTCCCCAGAATGCACTGTGGCCAGCAGCAGCTGATGTTCCCAGCAGCTCGGGGGTGGGTGCATCAGCCTGGACTTAGGGGGCCCAGCCGAAGCACCTCAGTATCCATTTCAGGGCTGTGTGTAGAAAGGAGAGAGCCTGTCACTGTGACTTAGAACACCAGGGTCCAGTTGTCCTTGGGGACCCAAGAATGTCATCACCCAATCTTAGAACAAGGCCAAGAGGTGAAAGGCAGCCTCAGATGCATGCCATCTGACAAGTTGCCAACCCTTGGAAAATTAGGAGTTTTTATATATAAATCTTTATTTCTAGTTTCTCTAAAAAAAAAATCAAAAGATGTAGATAGTGTAGGTTCACTGGCCTCTGGGTCCTGAGGTGGCCCCTTCAGCTTGGGCCTGTGATCTCACCTGCCTCAGTCCCCACCGCTCCCTGTAGCCTCCCTGAGTCCACACCACCTGCTCTGCCATGGTTCTTCCACACCTGCCTGCCCTGTCCCTACTCACATATGCTCCAAACCAGGCCCTTACGGGCACCAAATAAGCCACCCTGGTTTAGTGGGTCCCACCTACTGATTGGGCAGTGACTCAGGGACTGAGCAGAGGTAGTTCCCCTGCCTCCAGACTAACAGACACCAGAGGCCGGGCTGGGGGGAGCCCAGTGTAGATCATCTGCTTAGGAGGCGCCAGGCCCTGGGTTCAATCCCCAGAGCCATAAAAACAAACAAAAAGCAGCAGAGACTTTCATGCAGATGACCAGGACATGCCTGCTCCATCCCATCACCCCGTGGCCACCTTAGAATCTCACTATCACGAGGTTAGAAAGATGGTTCTAGGATCTAAACCTGCTCAGAAGCTCAGATTCCTTCTTCAACGTTCCCACCACCTGGTCACACAGCCTCAGCTTGCGCCCTCTGGGGACAGGGGACTCACTGTTCCCTGAGGCCACCGTTCACTCCATCCTGGCCAACTCCACCAGAAAGGCCTTCCCCTCACCAAGCCCCAATCTGGTTCCGAGGAGCTTCCACCATACTCCAGGCATCAGAGCCCCTCTTCTCGTGCCACCCCCACTCTGGGTACCCCCCAGGTCTGAGCCCCCTCGGGTAAGAAAGCAGAGCCTGGAAAGAGACGATTGTCCTGTGCTCGCCCCATCTCCGCTTCCTGCCAGAGCAGACAGGGCTGCCCCAGCTAAAGAGACCCGAGAGGGGAAGTGAGCTCCCCAGAGGGACCCGGCTGGAAGGGAGCGCGGAGCTCAAAGTTCCCATCAAGGAAGCGTCATGGTTTCCAGGATCTGACCGACAGCAGCTCTGGGAAGCCCTGGGCAAGCAAGGAAGCACTGGTGGCCTGTCCTCCTCTGATGTCCGCCTGCACCACGGGAGCGTCTCCCGGAAGCCTGGGAATTCCAAGGTCCTCTCTCAGCCCAGCCCACCCACGTCCACAGGCCTAGCTGGTCCTGCTGTACGGAACAATTGCACCTGCATCCACAGGATCTGCATTATTTTAAAACACAGTCTTTTTAAATCTAGCCATGGCTTTGACTGCTTTTCCTCTTGACTCATCAGGATGATGGCATTTAACCAAGGCAACCATTTAAATCAGTCACGCATGGATGCAGTCCTCAAAAAATAGGCAAGCTGGGCATGGTGGTGCACACCCAAAAATCTAGCCACTCGGGAGGCTGGGGCAGGAGGATCCCAAGTTTGAGGCCAACTTCAGCAACTTAGCAAGACCCTGTCTCAAAATAAAAAGGGCTGGGGATATAGCTTGGTAGTAAAGCACCCTTGGGTTTAATCCCTAGTACCACAAATTATCATCATCATTATTATCATCACCATCATCATCATCATCAGGCATGACATTTATGTATTTAACACTTCTGTGCTAGGTACTCTTTTCAGGACTTAACAGACACTGGTTCATTTGATCCTTGCAGCATTTCTGTGAGGCAGAAAATGTTATTGTCCCCATTATACAGATGAGGAAACTGAGGAACAGAGAAGTTAATGAAAATTCTTGGGGCCACAGTTGATAAGAAGCAGAGCTGGGATCTGAACAAGAGTGTGGTTTGTGGTGCTTAAGCCAGGCCCAGAGGCCCCTATAGGAGTCTGAGCGGAGCGCAGGGTGACCACCCTCACTTTAGAGCCTTTGGATCTGTTTCACTGGTTTCCTCTCCAGTGTACAAATTTTTGGAATAAAAGGCTCCAAGCCTTCGAATACATTTGCAGCTCTCTGGCAACGGAGCTTTGTCAGCAGAAGTTAAGACACTTGCTCTCTCTGAGATGCCGATTTAAGCATCTGCATTAACCCACCAATCAGTACTTCATAAACACACCAGGTGGTTCTCAGCTGCCCGTGAATTGGAGACGAAAATGAGATCTGCCTTTGGGTCCAGCTCCTCCCTGTGCTCCACAGGGCTTAGGTCAAGCCCTGAGCCTCCATTTCTTTGCCTATGAAATGGGCATAAATCCTATTCTGCTGCCCTCCTAGAGCTACGGTGAGGTGCCATGAAATCTGCGCTGTGCTTCGGAATTTAAGGGGCTGCCATGAAATCTGCGCTGTGCTTCGGAATTTAAGGGGCTGCCATGACACCCATGATAACTGGGTTCCCTGCAGGTCAGAGCAGTGGTGGGTTGCCTGGTTCTGAGGCTGTGAGGAGCCCAGAGAAAGAGGTAGGGAGGTACCCTGGGGTTGGGCTCCTGGAGGATCTAAACATGGGTGGTACAGAAGTTTTTCAACAAGACCAGGCATTAAATCCATGGACTAAACTCAAACAGCGTGTCTAAGATGTGTAAATATACTCCATGTCCCCCAAGAGGGACAGTGCCAAGGGGGCAGCAGGAAGCCTGGGCTTGGAGTCAAGGAGACAGGAGATGGCTTCTGTGCCCTTTCCATGTGCCAGCCCAGTGACCTTGGACAAGCAGTTCAGCACCTCAGCGGCTCAGTTTTCTCATCTCTAAAATGGGAGCCCCGTGCTGATGGTGAGGGTGGAAGAAGGGCAGCCGGGACCTGTTGGCTGTGTTGGTGTGGCAGGTACCTGCGGGGCTGCAGCCAGCTGTGTGAGGCTAAGAGTTCTCCTTGAGCACAGCTGTGGGATCTCCGGCTGCAGCTCCCTCTCTCCTAGGGCCGCAGACAGAGTCTAGGGGATGTGGGATCACCTCTCAATTTTCCCCAGGAGAGGCTTGAGCTATGGGGTTTGTAGAGCCCCATGTGCAGGGGCAGGGGGTTAGCATGTCCCTAAGCATTTGTCCCACAGGGACCTCTGCCTCAGGCCTCAGTGAACACATGCGGGAGCCCGTGACCAAGTCACCCCTCGTTCCTGTCTTTCCCTGCGTCTTCCTGGCAAGGCGGGAGGGCACAGGGCCATTCCTCAGGAGTGGGCCTCATCTTGGCCCAGGGCTTGCTGCCTTCCAGGACTCTCCAGGGGAGCCCCCACCAAAAGCTCAAAGCCTGCTCTCATTGGAGACCTTGCTCCCCCATTTCCATTGAGCCCTCCTCTTCTCTTTTATTCTGAGATCTGGGGTGTAAGAACCCAAAGCCAGATGTTATGGTTTTGATAGGTGGTGTCCCCAAAACTCCTGTGTAAGACAAGGCAAGACGGTTCAGAGGAGAAACGATTGGGTTATGAGATCCTTGATCCCCTGAGGGAGTTGACTGAGCGGTAACTGAAGGTGGGTGGGGTGTGGCTGGAGCAGGTGGGCACCGGGGACGTGGGTTTGGGTATATATATTTGGTATCTGGCAAGTGGAGTCTCTGCTCCTGATCACCACGTGAGCTGCTTCCCTCCACCACACTCTTCTGCCATCATGTTGTGCCTCACCTCGAGCCCAGAGGAAAGGAGTCGGCCTTCTATAGACCGAGACCCCTGAAACCATGAGCCCTGAGATAAGCTTTTTCTCCCCTAAAATTGTCCTTGTCAGGTCTTTTAGTCAGAGCAGCAGAAAGGCTGACTACAACATCAGGCGCTTGGTTTTCACACAATCTCTCCCGCCCTCTTCCTCATCCCGGGCTCAGAGGCTGAGTGGGGAGCATAGAGCAGATGCCACCCAAAAAGGTACCTGCAACCTCTCAGACAGGTGCTTCCCACCTCTTTAGCTGAGGCTGTCACATGCGCACAGTGGCGGGGGAAGGCAAAGCCTTGGGGACGTGACGTGAAGGCCAGAGGACCAGTCCCCCAGCAGACTGAATGGGGCTGGAGGGGTGGGGAGGTCCCTGGAAAGATAGAGGAGAAACCCAAGAACAGGTCCCTGATGTGAGAAGGGGAGCGAGAAGTCAGAGCCACCCACTGTGACCACAGCTGGGACAGCCGAGATGGGCTGTTGGAAAGGCTTCAGCTGCCGTGAGGGAGACTGGCTCCCTGGGGAAGCTGGTGAGGAGCACAGCCTCTCCCACCCTGACCACACTCAGGGCCCACAGGGACCCTGACTGGTTCTGCCTCGGCCCCAGACTGCCAAACAGCACCCCAAAAGGAGAAACCCATGAGCTCGCCTTCTCTCCTGGTGCCAGCAATAGTTTTAACAGCTAAAGAGAGGAAGGGAGGGAGGAGACCCGTGGAAGATGACCCGGGGTATTCAGGCCCCTCGTCCACCATCCCTTCCTGGCCTGATGATCCAAGATGTTTTGCAGATCAGGCTTCTTTGTGCTCTGGGGATTGCCCCACAACCTCTTGGACGTCTCCCTGGGGCACCATGTTGTTCTGTCCCCCCATGCAAAGGACCATGAGCCATTAGACATCAGTCTCAAAGGATGACTTTTCCTCCCTCTGCCCACAGATCATTCTGGGGGAAGGGCCACTCTGACTCGGCTGAGTGTCCTTGTCCACTCTCTCCCATTGAGCATGAGGTTGCTGCTGGTGAAATTCCACGGACCATGGAGACCTGGGTCCCTGGCTGGACTCGGATACAGGCTCAGCCGCCCTTCCCCTCTCTGAGTCCCCACAAGGAAAATGAGATGGATGGAATGGAGATGCCTGAGGTCCTTCCAGTGTTGAGATTCTAAATCACCACCTGCTGCGGACAGATGTCATCCCTGAAAACAGACATGGATTCCGCTTTGATCTTCCCGGCAGAGAGGATGGGCTCCCAGCGCTGAGCCAGCAGTGTGGCCTGCTGGTGGGAGGAGAGGCTGGTGGGACACAGTTCCAATGAGAGCTTTCCCAATGCCCAGAGCCCCAGACATGGGGGCCAGCTCCTGGGCCTGGGCCAGCAACAGGATAGAGGAGGGATAATAGTTAAGAAGCCCAGGACATGGCTCAGCCAAGGGCTCAGAGGTGGATCAGCTGTGCCTCTGTGTCGGGAGCAGTTTCTGGGCTGGACTTGGTGGGGTGGGGCCAGAGGCAAGGGCAGGCAGAGTGCAAAGGTCAGAGGGCACGTGCCTGAATGTTTCCTGGGCACTTACAATTGCTGGTGCTCAGAGAACTCTCTCTCTCTCTCTCTCTCTCTCTCTCTCTCTCTCACACACACACACACACACACACAAACACACACACACGAGCACTCATGTTTTCAGGTTTCATTGTCAACAGAAGTCTTTCCAGAGCGGAGAGCAGAGACAGAGGAGATACAGGCCCTAAACCAAGGCTAAGGTTTGGCCACAACTCTAGAACTGCCAGGCTGGCTGTCCAGCTATTAAAATTCACAACAACTCGGGTAGGAATGGAGGTCCTAAGCTCCAGGAGTGTCTCTCATGCCCACCCAGCTGGCTACTCCAGTCCCAGAACACCCCCAGAGCCCTGCAGCCAGGAGTGGACACCAGGCTGGGCAGAGGTGGCAGCCTGGAACCCCCCTCCACCGCCACGTCTGATGTCCCTGGTCAGGGCCTGCGTTGTGTGTGACTGGTGGTTACATGATGGATTAGCCTCCCTGCTCCTGCCAGGTCCCCTTCCTTCTCAGCTGTCCCTTTCTTTGCTTTCATCATATCTGTCCCAGCTGCATAAGGAATTCTGGCTACTGGAAGAGAATTTGGGGGATCCAGGTTGCTGCCCATTCCCACCTGGAGTCTTGGGTCCAGATACCAAGACCAGACAGTCAGGAATTCCTGCAGAAACCACAGGTGGGCTGAAGGGGACAGGCAGGGGTCTGTCCCCTGCTCAGGCCACGTGTCCCCTTCATGCCCCTCACCCAACCACCCAGGAAATGGTCCTCTGCAGCCAGCCTGGGATGAGGATGGCACACTGCTCAGCCCCTCCCTGCTGCCGTTTGCCAATAACCGGGAAAGAATTTTAATCTCAGAAACAGTCAAGGTGGGGAAGGGGCCGAGGGCGGCCATATGGAACCTGTTTGAGGCGCTGGGTGGGAGCCCAGCTACACCTCCATGCACTGGGGTGCCGGCCAGCTCTTGGCTTTGCCTGCTCGGCTCTGGCCAGGGAGGGAAAGAGCGTGGGAGAACAGACAAGCAGGCCCGGTGGGGACCAGCTTGTGCTACATGTGTGTACCCGGCCCCTGTCCTCCAGGTGAGGACAGGCTGGCTCACTGCCCAGTGGCTGGACTGGAGCCGGATTTCAGGATTCTTGACAGCTTGACAATGTGCGGGGGTCACAGGGGTCAACAGAGTGGCGGTCGGGTCTCCTCAGGGCAGTTGCAGGGCCTTGTCGAGAAGGTCCACTCCTGGTGAGCCTGGCCGATTCTCCTGCAGGGCTCGGGTAGAGGTAGTTCCAGAAACCCCCAGACATCACCACGTGTCCAGTCTTCTCCCTGGCCTCTGTGCAGAGCCAATCCCCTGTCTGCCTGTCATGAACTCAGTCCCGCACTCAGGTGTCGGGCCTCTGCTGTGACATCTAGTCGGGCGGACTCCAGACAGATCTGACTAAATACTTGACTGTGCTGCTTGGGCCTTTGCCCCGCTGAACGGAACTCAGGAGGGATCCAGGTTTGTACTGACCTTGCTGGATCTTGGACCGAGCTCAGTCCTTGTGAAGCTTGAACTTCTGTCTAGACTCCCAGGACCCTGAGATAACCGACTGAGTTTCTGATTGATTTTGCAGAAGTTTTCATGAAATTTGACTGAAAGTAACATGGTCTGACTTGCCCAGCTTTTCAACCCACCTGACTGGCTGTCTGACTGGTTTGACTGAAAAGTCTCAACTGATTTTACTAGAAGTTATTTGAATAAAAAAACTAAACTTCCTGAGTGTTTGAGCACTCGGAATCCTTTTATCTGGAGTGGGCCAGATGAGAGGGGGCTCTCAGACCCAGACTAAATGACAGGAAACCATGCTGGAGGGCTTAAAGGGTGGCTCTAGGCACAGGCCCCAGGCCCCAGTTCACACAGGAGTCTCAGCCAGAGTTGGCCCGTCTCACCCGTGGAGAGGTGGGGGCCAGAGGTGCCATTGGTACCTTACCCTGCTTCTGGAATCTTTTTAACAGTCTAGCACCTGTTTATTGCCACCTCCAGCCACTGTTCTCTGCCTTCCCCACCCCTGTTCCCCGCACAGCCCCAGATCTTGGATCTGGAGACTCTGTAGAACCGCAGAGACCTGACCTGGGAGCCCCACTCCTCCTGTCCCCGCTGTGTGGATCTTTTCTAAACCTCTCTTTCTTTACCTCCAACATGCACATGATCCCACTAGTCTCTTGGGCTAGTTTTCAGGTTTTTAACAAGAATACGAATGATGGCTGAGGCTGGTTGGGTGGCTCTTCTGAACTAGGCTGTGTTCTGGGGATCTGAGCAAACTCAGCTCCCCACTGAACCCTTGCCAAAGCTCACGAGGCTCGTAGGTAGCAGAAGCAGAATATTCTACATGGTAGAGGCTCTGCTCCTAGCTCCTCACAGTCCTGTGCTTGGATTTTCCTCAACCTAATGGAGTCCCGCGAGTGTGGCCAGCATCATGATGACACCCCCATAGGCAGTGGCCTTTTCTCAGTGGGGGAGTTGGGCTGCTCTCTGGGTCATGTTTTGGTGAGGCATTTCTTAGTTGATGGTGTGACTTTACATTCTTTTAGGAATACCAAAAAGCAAGGGTTGTCTCTGAACCCTACCCCACCACGAAGGGAGCCCTGGATGTGTTCAAACCTTCCTGATTCGGTCCCCTGGGATCTTGGTCAATCTGTTCACATCGGGTCTGACTTTATCATGGGAACCTCTTGGGTTTCTTTTCTGGCACCTTAACGGGAGTGAGATTTGCAAAGCATCTGCCAGCCCTTGGTGCTGGTGTTCGCCAGGGTGTAGGCTGCACAGATAGACAATGGCAGCGAACGATCCAGCTCCTGTCCCTGATCTGGACCCCCTCTTGTGGCAACATTAGACTTGCTGGTGTTCTCTGGAGTGGGGGGATGTGTGTGTGTGAACAGTGACTGTCCCTCCTAACTCTCAGGTAAGTACCACAGGGAGTTGGCAAGGGGACCCTGGGCTGCCGTGTGCAGCTGCCCGGGTGCCTCTATCTGCATTCTGCCTGGATGCCCCCTCTTTTCCATGTTCCCAACACACGCTGCCTCTCTAGCTGTGTCTGTATGTTAGACATGCTTCAGAAACCAGAGGCCCAAAGACACAGGCCCTATCCTAGGTGGCTCCCACTGGCAGAAACATGCAGACTGTCATGGGTCACAGACCCAGGACACTAGGCCAACAGAGGAAGGGAGAGAATCGGGAAAGATTTCCTGTGAAAAGTACCACCTAATGAGGTTTCCCTCTTGGTCACTGGAGAACTCTTATCCTCCAACACCCCGCTCAAGTAGCACCTTTTCTTTGAAGTGCTCCCCAATTCACCCAGCGGAATAAATGTTCCTCTGTCCAGAACATGTTTGGCTTTGCACATAGAAGAGAAAGCACGAACCACCATATTGTTTAAGTCAGTTTTTCCACCCCCTCCCAGATGGCCAGCTCCCTGACGACTGACCTAGATTCATTTTGGTAGTGTTAGTGAAGTTTAATAAACGTCTGTTAATAGGTCTGTCTGTCCACGGGTATGGTATTAACAGGTATCTGGTGTGTGCACGAGACCTCATGTCTGGGCCAAGGGAGGGTCGTCCTCGGGGAATCATTCTGTACCATATCTGCTGCATTATCTCTGCTGTCTCCAAGTGGACAAGAGTGATCAGGGACTTCCTAGCATTTGAGGGTAGAAAGATTGACATAGGCTGGTAGGATTGGTAGACGCCTCCATCAGTGTCTCCCTTATGGTGAGGCAGGTGCCAAGGGGCCCTGGAGTCCTGACCATTGTATATTCTGGACAGAAACCTAAGGTTGAACGCCAGTGGAGCTCTTCCCCCTGCGGAGAAAGGTCAGTTGCCTGGTTCTCTTGTCCAGGCCAAGCACCAATCTAAGGTGCTAAGAAGGCTGGGAGAAGGTCTCCCAAGTGCAGAAATCTCCACCAGCTCCCCAGAAGCACCCATTGCCTGAGCCTGATAGTAAAAGTCCTCACTTTTATATGGGCCTTTGTTATTTCCAAGGTGCCTTCCACACGTTGGCCATTTGATGGACATTCATTGAGCCTTTACTTTGTGTCTGGCTTTGTGCTTTGCTAAGGATACCACCAGCAGGCCCTGCCCAGGCATTTCTGTTTGACCCTTGCAATGGCCCCTTTGTAAAGGTGAAGACAGCGAGACTCAAAAAGTATATGTATCTCAAGGATGCATAGCCTTACGTGGTAGAACCAGGATCTGAATCCACCTCTCACAGGTGACAGTCCTACACTCCACTCCCCCACCTCCAAGCCTCTTTCCCCTCCCCCAGTAACTCTGGAAATCTGAAGTAGTGTCAATGTTCCAACTCAGAGATGAAGAATACTGACTCATAGTGGATTCAGGAGACCCCAGAGATTTCAGAGAGGCCAGACAAAAGTGCCAACTCCCACACTGCCCCAAAGGAAATGCCTACCCCACACTGTCCACAGACGACCACCTGCCTGTCCATGGAGCGCCTCTCCCAGATCTCCCCTGTGGCATTCCTGGTGGCCCAGACACATGAGCATCCTTTCTGACATGCTCTGGGTCCCTGCTCCCCTGGCCGAGCTCTTCTGACTTCTCCAAAATTCTCAAGCTTCTCAAAGCCAAGGACTCTCCTGTTGTTTCGAGACCTGCTTGGAGGGTACACTGCTCTCCAGAGGAGGAAGCAAAGTTCTAGAAGGCAAAGGTGAGGCTGGGTTTCCACATCCTTGAACTCTACCCTTTTAGTATGAGATGGTCCAGCAAGTCCCAGGGAACTCCCAAGACAGTGGGTCCTTGCCCCTTGTCCACTGGGGGACCCATCCTGTAGGCTGATCTCATAGAGGTCACCGTCACTTGGGGCTTGGGGGTTTGAATACTTTATTAAGAAACTCGACAGAGCATAGGAGGGAAACACTGGCAATAAGAAAACGAAGCCTCGGTTTATCCAGTGTTTTCATGAGAGGTGTGGGCTTTGTCTCTGAAATGATGCCAGCCTTTTTTTTTTTTTTTTTTTTGTCACAATCTTTGACATGACCAACCTAGCAAAATCTCTGTTATGGGAAAGTTTGTCTTCAAGAAATTGTTCCACCATTCTGTCTACTCTCCGATTATAGCACGTGGACGTGACTCATGTGCCACACTGAATAATCATAAGATTGGAAGAGAAGAGAGGTGACATTTATGGAGCTCAGCTTGGGCCCACCGGCTCCTCCGTGTCCTCTGTACTAGCTCCTGCCACCCCCCCCAGCAGCCTTGCCAGACAGGTGTTATCATAGCCCCCCAACGCCCTGTTGAACAGATGAATAATGTGAGGCTCAGAGAGGTGACGTTATGGACCAAGTGAGTCCCTGTGGCTAGAAAGCAGCAGGGACAGGCCACCCCAGAGCAGGACTGGTGAATGACTGTCCACGCAGTCCACAGCGAGATGAAAGAGTCTCAGATGAAACTTACAGCCCGAAGGGAAGAGGTGGCCCAACATCAGCTGCGCGACCCGAGCTAGGGAGGCCTCGAGACCCCGAGAAGCGAAACGCCCGCGCGGGGTTCAGATGAGGGGAAGACAGCCTCCAGCTGGGTGGAGAGGGGAGGCTTGACGCAGGAGGGGACATTGGGGCCAAGCCTTGGAGCACAGGTAGGAGGGGGCGCCGTGGGGCGCGGGGAAGAGGGAGAGCGGAGTTGGGTTCTGGGAGAGCAGCTTGTCCTGCCAGGGAACGACACTGAGAGATCGGGGTCAGAGGAGAGAGCGAGGGGGAAGCCCCCGAGCCCTGGAAATGCCCACTTTGTGCTGACAACAGGTGACAGGAGGAAGAGGTCTCTGGCACAGGAGAGGCACAGTCAGGCGTGCTCTGGAAGTGACACCTGAGCCAGCAGAAGCAGCAGCGGTAGCAGCTGGTGCACTCGGGGCTCGGGCAGGAGACAGTCTGACGTGGGCTCGACCAACAGGTAAATGCACCTGTGCTCCAGGAGGGGTGGGAGGGACCAATGAGGGAGGGAGAGGCCCCGGAGGCTCCCAGCAATGACAGAGGGCAGAAAACTCCGTCCCTCTACCTGGTGAGAGGGGTAGGCACCACCAGGAGGAGTAACTGCCGCTGGGAACATGACCTGGAGCAGGAAGGGAGCAGACCAGCCTCCAGATCTCCTTCCCCAGCTTTCCATGGGCAGTTGCCAGAACTGGCCTCTGGCTGTAGGGGTCTGCGGGAGTCAGGACCTGGGGACACAGAGCAGGGCAGAGAAGGGTGGCGAGAGGATGGGAGCAGGGTGGGCTAACAGAAAGGACTTACCGTCCAGACCAGACTGGGATGGGTGTCACGGTTTGGGAGAGACAGACAACCAGGGCAGTTACAAAGGAAAAGTTACGGGCACGGTGGCTGAGGCAGGAGGATGGCAAGTTCAAAACCAGCCCCAGCAACTGAGTGAGGCCCTAAGCAACTGAGTGAGGCCCTGTCTCTCAATAAAATAATAAAAAGTGCTGGGGATGTGACTCAGTGGTCAAGCACTGCTAGGTCAATCCCTGGGACCAAAAAATAAAAGGTGGTCTTGAGAGAAATGTGGGGACACTTACGGAAACAAGACTGGCAGAATTTGATGAGCGGGGTCTGCAGGGCAAAGACCTCAGGCGCCTGCCAAGTGCCAGGTGTGCACATAGCAGATCTTCAAATTTAATTTAAAAATAAACTACCACAAAGATCTACTCTAACGTCTTTTTCATCTGAGAGGCTTGAAATGCACCCGTGGAGATGAACGATCAGCTAGGCAGGTGGGAAAACTGTCAGAGTCAAAATGGAGCCTCCTGTGTCCAGCGCTAACCTAAATAAACAAAGTCAGGCGTCTGTGGAGAGGGGGTCTCATGCACACCCGCCTTTCAACAAGACTCTGCCAGAACCACCACCTTGCACAAAGGCCACCACACCCTGACACAGAGAAACACTTCTGCCAAGTCCCTCTGCTCAGCAACTGCCCGTCCAACTTTGGAACGACACCACCCTCGGTATTGATCCCTGTAGCCAAAGTTGATTGATTCAATTAACGTATGTAACTTTCCCCATTGTACTTTTTTTTTTTTTTTTTTTGGTACCAGGGATTGTACCCAGGGGCACTTAATCACTGAGCCACATCCCCAGCCCTTTTTATATAGAGACAGGGTATCACTGAGTTGCTTAGGCCTTGCTGAGTTGCTGAAACTGGCTTTGAACTCGCGATCCTCCTGTCTCAGCCTCCCGAGCCGCTGGGACGACAGGCGTGCGCCACCACACCTGGCTCCTGCTGTACCTTTAAAATCTCCTGGCTTCCACCTCTGAGTCTGCTCACAGCTTACCATGCACACAGATTCCTATTTCGACGCTCTGCTATTCCCAAATGAATGCATTAATGTTTGGAGGATCGCTTGTTATTACTTAGAGGGTTGCTTATTGTTATATAGTTTGTCACAGGATTGTCCTGGAGGGTCCTGGACAGCAGAATCACCTCCTCATTGCAGTCACCCCTCACCTGCTATGGACTGTTGAGTGGGTCTTTCTCACCCTGGAGAGGAGGAAACAGAGGCTCAGGGAAGTCCAGGGAACATCACAAAGCAAGACTGTCACAGAGCTGAAACTAGGAGACGCACGTCTTCCACTTTGCCTCTCCCAAGCTGGCTTGATGGTCCTGCCCAGTCCAGCTGGGGACATGCTGTCACCCACCTTGCACCCAGGATGGGCCTTGTTTCCTCCACATCCACCCTCTCTGTCTCCTGGGCAGCCAGGGTCCCAAGATGAACACATCACATCTTTGCCACGGAAAACACATGGGGACAAATCAAGATGGCATTGGCCGGGCTCCCCACAGTGAACACCCGCCCTGGCTTCCACAGTCTCCACTCTGCACGTTACTGGGCAGTCCATTGCAGTGACTGGGAAATAAATGATACCACTCTAAGTGGTTCATTATCCTGTCACAGTTTCTGGCAAGTCCTCGAGCCTGGCTTGCTTTATGTCTAATTACACGTCGCCGTGCGAGTCCCCCATATGTTACACTTCACATAATAAATACGTGGAAAATCCTTCTCTTTTTCCATCCGTCGCTGCCCAGATTTCTGGCCTGTGCTTAACGCAATAAAGAAGCAGTTGTTTCAGACACTGTGACACTTCATAACTGGGACTTTATGGGCCCTTGTCGCTCTGATTCAGGGGGCTTTTCTTCCTGGAACGCAAAGGACGCTTGTCAGGAACCCTGTCATGGGACGGTGGAAATGTAGCCGGAGCCCCAATCTGGGAGACAAAGGGGCTGTCAGGCTGTTGGAGGGTGACATGTTTGACTTCCGGAGACTGACTGCAAAGGTCTTCCTGGACCTGACGGCGCTTGCAGAAAAGCGGGTCATGGCTCTGTCACTGGGCATTTCACCCAAAAATCTACCCACAGCATTTACTCGGCACTTTCCTTGTGTCCCGGCCTGTTCTCAGCGCGGATCAGGGGACACGAGGGGTAGACAGTGGGAGGAATATCAAAGGATTGGAATGTGGAGCAAGTTCATGGTGTGGTTCTGAGCCCCGGCTTTGGAACTGACTGCCTAGGTTCAAGGGCGAGCTCCACTACTGACCAGTGGCGGGATGTCCCTGAAAATGCTTTGAGCCCCAGTTTCCATATCGATAAAGTGGGATGCCAAGGTACAGCCTCCCTCACGCGGTTGTCACGAGAATTACATGAGAGGATCCAGGTGATGGGGCTCCGCCTGTGCTCCCAGACGGCTCATCATTATCCGCACTGTTACCAGGAGCATTGTTCTCACCTCACCTAGTGTGGGGCAGACAGTGGCAGGTGGCAGACGTAAAGGACGTAGAAGACAAGGCCTAAACTCACAGTCCTGGGTTTCAAGACCCGCTGGTGACCAACCAAGGAGGCGAGTGGGACACCCCGGGGGACAATTAAAAAACAACCAGGTACTGGGCAGGAAACCAGGGTGGTCACTACAGAATGGCTAGGTGCTGAGGACTGGAGTCTACAAGGGCTCCCTAGGGGACCGGGGACTCAGACAAAGACACTGCAAGTAAGGGCAAGGAAAAAAGGGAGAGTGACCAAGAGAAGGAAGACAAGAAGGATGTGTTGTGAGAGAATAAAACCCTCTGTTATCCATCCTCCAACACCTGTTGGACAGCCACTCTCACAAGGCAGCGTCCTTGCTCCCAGTCCAGTGGAGTGACCACCACACACAGAAAACCACAGTCCAATCTCCTGAATGCTCCGGTGGGGCTTTGCAAGGAGGCAAAGTGTGTCACAGTCAGGGGCAGGGGCAGGGCTCAGCCTCCACCACCCACTCAGGGTCTCTCCTGGGTGCAGGCAACGTCCCTGTGATGGTTACTTTTATGTACCACCTTGAGTGGGCCAAGAGCTGCCCAGATGTTTCCAGATGAAATTAGTATTGGGATTGGTGGCCCCAGTGTGGAGAGCACCCTCCAATCCACTGAGGGCCAATAGAACACAAGGTGGAGGAAGGAAGGATTTGCTCCACTTTTTCCCTTTCCTGGAAGGCTGTTTGTGCTGGGACCTTGGCTCCTGTCCTTAGGGTAGGATTTATATCATCAGGACTCTGGCTTTCAGGTCTCTGGACTGAATACCACACCGGCTTCCCTGGTCTCCAGCTCACAGACAGCAGATCGTGGGCCTTCTCAACTTCGAATGGCCTAATTTCTCATAGGAAGTCCCTTCTCATCCATGCACCCTCTTGCTTCTGTTTCCCAGAGAAGCCTCGTGCGTTCTCCCCCTCGTAAGCAAGCCTGGAGATGGCAGCTCCTGTGACTAACCCGGGGTCCCACCCCCCACCAAGGTTCCTTTCCACCCTGGCCTCACCTCTATCAATAGCCCTTTGTAAATTCTACCCCCTCGAACTCTCCTAAGTGGACTGTTTCTTATCTATTCTCCGATTTCAAATTTCCCTAGAGCAAACTTTGGATAGGGTGCTGTCTGTCCCGCCATCTCACTTCTGGAAGTCCCGTGAGTGATGTAAAAGGCTGATGGTCTCCTGACCGAGCAGAACCTCCCTGGAGTGTTCACTCACTTGAATTCTCACCGTGAGGTCTACACTGGGGGCATGTGGGAGTCCTGTCCTACAGGACAGTGATGCCACTTGATGAGGAGGGGATACTCTTAGAAATGTATTCTTAGGTGATCTTTTTCCAATTCCGCATCGTAATCAGGCACCGTGTACGTAACGATGTTTCATTTAACAATGGGCTACACAAACCATGGCGGCCCCATAAGATTATAATGGAGCTACCAGTTCAGCTGATGGCATTGTGACCTTGATAATATGAATGCACATGGTCATACATCACAGTGCCATGTGTCACTCACACCTTTGTGAGAATGTTGGGGTTCAGACACCCAGCGCTGTCCTCTGTAGAAGTTCAGCATGTGAACAACACACTTCTCAGAAGGTACCCTCCCCCTAAGGACTGGTTCTAGTCAGGCTCATTGCTGCTGTGATGAAAGACCTGACAGAACAGTTTTAGAGGAGAAAGGTTTATTTGAGGGCTCACAGTTTCAGAGGTCTCAGTCCATAGACAGCAGCCTCCATTCCTTGGGGCTCGAGGTTAGGCTGAACATCATGGCAGAGTGTGTGGCAGAGGGAAGCAGCTCACGTGGTGATCAGAAAGCAGAGGGAGATACCCCTCACCAGATGCAAAATATAGACCCCAAAGCACAACCCCAGGGGCACTGAGCCCATAGAACAATCTGATCATCCGCCAGGTGTTCTGCTAAGCCAGGCTCAGCCCAGCACCTCTGGGTCCTATGAGAATAAGCCACAAAGAGCTCGTGGGTAGAGGGCAGGAGGACAACAGGACAGGGCTGGTGGTGCAGGGAACTCCAAGGGCCGGGGAAACTGCAGAGAGTGCACAGGGGAGCAGTGGCAAGTCCCATTCCCATCTCAGCATCCCACCTACATGGGACGCAGCCCCGGAGCCTGCCACGGCCCGCACATGGCGCCCACCCTTTGCATGGACTTGTAGGAAGCGCGAATCTCCATCCTTAAATTCAAATGTGTAAGAAGCAGAACTTTCTTTCTCCATTTCCTGTGACTCAGCCTCATCTTCGTTGAGTCCAACGGTGATAGATGCAGAATCTGCCCGTCATCTGAGAGCCTGTAGGTGGGAATGGGTTGTCACAGTGATGAGGCATCCAAGGAGACCTTCGTCTCACATGTCCACTTGGGCACCATGGAGGAGTCCTGGATGCTCTGTGTGACCCCTCCAGTCTGAGAGGAGATGGGGAGGTTCTTCCACTTTTCTGGGTCACAGTTGCACCAAGGTCCCATCTGCTGTCTCCACCTATGTGGCAGGAAGGCCACCGTGGGGGTGTTTGAGGTCTGTGACCTGGTCACACAGCACTGTCCTTTCCTTCTCCTGTGCCTTGCTGGCTCCCTAGGAGATCCTGGGGAACCGAGGCCCTCACACCCCCTCCCTCTCCCGTGCCCCAGCGGGGAGGGCCTTCCTGGGGGGTTGGGCTGAGGCTATTCTTATTCACTCATGGGGGGGGGGGTCTAAATCTGCTGCCCCTGCAGCTTCCTCCAAGCCAAGGCATCTGCACACCAGAGGCAGGAAGGGACTCCTTCCACTTCCCACCTTCATTCTGCCACCTCCCTTCCCTGGGGCAGGAACAGAAAAAGGGAGGAAGAAAGCACAGGGGAAACAATGTCATTGACCTTTCAAATTGTGCAGAAGTAGACGGTGTCTCATTGAACCACACGGCATCGCTGGGGCATAGATACTACTGTCATATCATTTTATAGATGAGGAAACTGAGGCTCAGAGAGAGTGAGCAAGGTGCCGAGGTTGGCTACTGGCATTTGTACCTTGCCCAGCTGGTGCCCCCAGGCTCTACTGGTGATCAGAAAGCAGAGGGAGATACCCCTCACCTCTGCTTTCCCTCCTGCCTGCTTCAGGCTTAGCCAGCAGCGCCTGGGCAGCAGGGGCAGGTCCACAGGTCTCTGGGCTCCCCTTTCCACCAAGGCCCGCAGCATTCCTGGTGCAGCTCCTCTGGAGGCCCCAGGGTCACGCTGGCTCAGGGTTTGGCCCACAGGCACTAAAAATGTCATTTTTCTTAAGGAGCAGATGTTTGATCTGGCAGGTTCTTCCTGCCTGGTTCATGGCCATAATCAATAAAGCAAATATTGTCGATCATTATTTGTAATCTCCTTTGAACCTCCTGGGGCCTAGTGAGAAAGCCATGCTCACGCTCCTCGTTTGGCCAAGGTTAAACGACTTGCTGGAGTTCACAGGCAGGAGGTCGTGTGGCACCCAGAAATGAGGCTCACGGGGCTGCCCCTCACGACAGAGGCCACAAACCTGCTCCCAGGACCTGAGCGGCCACCTCCCATACGTGGCCTCTGGCAGCACATCCCATGGACCCCGGGACTCTTGATCCCCAGGTTGGAAAAGGAGAGGTCCCGTCAGCCTTGGGTGGTCCTTCCCTGCTTCCCGGCCAACCTGCAGGGCCCCAGCCACTTTGCCATCCTGCCCCCATCTGTAAGTGGAAGGAGCCTGGTGGCTCAGGCTGCACCAAGGGACACCGAGTTCTAGGCAGCAAGGGAAGGGGCTGGGTGGAAAGTCGGGGGTCACCAGAATCCAGAGGCCACCAGGTGTGCTCCTGACAGACTTCCTCACCTCCCTGGGTCTGAGCCTGGTGTCTGGAGTGGCCTCTAGCTGCGGCCTGGGACCTCACCCCTGAGGAAGACTCCTCCTCCCCAGGCCTGGGGCTCAGGTTAAGCCAGAGTTCAGGGGTTCAGCATTTTGATGGAATCTGTCTCTCCCCCCTAAAAAAGGAGTGGTCCTCCCAACCTGTACCACTCCTATACTAGGGCAAGGGGTGACAGGGACATAATAGGTCCCTCCAGAGGTGAAGTCCCCTGGGCCAGTTGTGAATATGCAACTTCTCTTCCAACCTTGTAATGCCTCCCCCCACCTCTCTCCCTCCCTCCCTTCCTCTCTCTCACTCACACACACACACACACACACACACTTACCTATAACCTCCCCCAGGTCAGCCGTCCCCAGAATGTAGCCCCACCTGGCACCCTGCCACGGGCCCCCTCCCTAAGTATCCATTCCAGAATCCCAACCACCCGGGGGACAAGGACAGGCAGTCTTCAAAGTGGGAGCATGAGCTAAGGGGGCCCTGAGGGACAGGGGCTCTCCAAAGTGGCATCTGAGATAGGTGAGGCCAGCACTCCTTGTCCCTGTCACATGTACCCCATGGGACCTTGTGGATTGATCACCCCTTGTGGGGGAAGGGGTTCCCCTTGGCAGGCAGAAGACTTGGGGCTCCCCCACCTACTAGAGAAGCCAGCTAGCAGCATGCACTACCCTTATCCACCCATGGCCGGCAGGGACCGATGACTCCTAGGTGTGCCCATCTTTCCACCGTGACATGCGGTCACCATCTGGCCATGAACCTGCAGGGCCGTCTCTTGGACCAGGCCTGTCTCTTGGGACAGGCTGGCAGCTGTCCTGTTGCCAGGGACCTATGCTGGCTGTCATCACGCCCAGACAGCACCCCCCTGGACAGTCAGATTCAGTTGTCAGGCCCCCAAAACCATCCTTGTTGGCCCAGCTCACTTGAGGCCTCAGGAGAGCCCCAGGGGACAGGGTTTGGCACAAAGAATGCCTGTCTTCAGGTGGCTGGCGTGTGAGGAAGTCATGGGGACCCAGAGCAGGGCCCTGCGGTCCTCATGGACACTCCAGCTGAGTGGGCCTGAAGCTGGCCTCCCTCTGACCGGCAAAGGTTCTGCCAGACCCTCACAAACAGGCTCAGAGGGAGCACTCTGAGACCCTGGGGACAGATGTCAATCTGCTCCCCAAAACCAGGCTTCAGAGGCTGTGTTCCCCCCCAGACATTTTAGAGATGCTGATGACAGCCATTCTGTCCTATTCCTTAGGACAGGTCCTCGAAAATGTCACTCAGTGCCTGTTCAGATTCAGATCGGCCTCCTTCCCAGCTAGCCATCAGTGGGGGCCTCCCGCTGGCCAGGCAGGCCGCCAGTCCACTGAGCAGCAGTTGGAAGACTTCCTGGCCCCTACACTCCAGGGGCCACTTCCCCAAGAGCCTCCCAGGTCACCTACTGGGAAGACACCTGTGTCCCAGGAGCCTACAGGCCCCGCCTCCTGCAGGCTCCATCTACTCTCCATCCTCGCCCTCTGGCCAGGAGGGGCACTGGGAGGGCCGGGGCTGGCCGGGGCTGGCTCCTGGCCCCTCGTGGGTGTCTCTGCTTCCTTCTGCCTCCTCTTGGCTTCCTGGCCACATGTCCCACCCATGCCGTGGCCCCTCACTTACCTGTGTCCCTGCGGCTTTTCCCCATTTGGGCCTGGAGCCCAATCAGAGCTCTGCACCCCCAGGGCTCTGACGCCAATCTGGCAAGACCAGAGGGATCCGGAGCTCGTCCCCCCCAAGGGCCTGGCCACTCCCCGGGCCTTTATCATGGGCCTCGCGGCCGACTTCAGGCACCTGGAACAGCTGCCTCTGGGAAGGGCTGTGAGGCACCGTCGGGAGGGGTCACAGGACCAGTAGGCATGGGTCAGGGGTCCAGGTGGGGTGAGGAGGCCCGGTGAGAGTCAAGCCCCCAAGACTCAAGAGTGGCAATGGGTCTTGGCAGGACAAGGGACCCATGCAGAGCCCGATGGGATAAAAGCCACCATGATGCTTCTGGCTCCTGCAGCACCTCAGAGCCTCTCAGAACCTCAGTTCCCCCTCCGTGAACAGGGGCCAAGCCTGGAACAGTGTGTGGAACCAACACAATAGAACCAGACAAGTCTGCTCTGCATCTTGGGTTAGTTCCTTAACCTCTCTGAACGTCGACACATCATCTGTAGAAGGGAAGGAATGCTGAAACTTCCCCTCTGTGGCTATGGACAGAGTTGCAGGAATGTACATAAAGTGCCTGGCACAGAGCAGGGCTCAGTGAGGGCAGTGGACACTATTACTACCTCAGCCTGCTTGGGAGGACTGAATGGTTGAGCTAATGTGTGTGTGGTGCCTGGGTGAAATACAGTGGATGCATGTTAGCAGTTACCACTTGTCAGAATGTCCTGTCCCTGGCCCTATTCGCTCCAGGGACACAAGGCTTAACCTTTCTTGGCCTCTTTCTCTAATCTCATCCCTCTCCTCCAATCCCCATAGACTTTAGAGCCAAAATCCAACACCAGTTGCATCCTCTTCCCTCACTCCAGAACTTACAATGGCTCCCATGGGCCCTCGTGTGCAGACTGAGCAGCAGCACCCCTCCCAGCTCCCCCTCCTGCCTCTCCGCACCACAGCAACTCTCCTCCCTGCCTCCCCCACACCCACTCATGGTCTCGTCCCCGTCTTCCCCTGCACCATCTCCCTCGCCCGGACAGCTTGTGGCTGCTGGTCACTCCCTTGACAAACACAATCCCACCCACCATCCAGACCTAACTGGGTTCAATTTCTGAGTTAACAAAATTGAAGTAGCTACTCTAAGGCGGGGGCTTTCAAAAGGGTTCCTTCCTTGGGCAAATCATCTTAAAATTGTCATCGGCCAGGTGCGGGGCACACCAGTCATCCCAGTGACTCAGGAGGCTGAGGCAAGAGGAGCACAAGTTCAAGGCCAGCCTGGGCCACTCAGTTAGACCCTGTCTCAAACTAAAAAATAAAGAGTTCTGAGAAGGCAGCTCAGTGGCAAAGGGCCCCTGGGTTCACTTCCCAGTACTGGGAAACAGTAAATTGTCAGTAGAATTGTCTAACGATGTGACCTTAGGAAACTTGCCCACCGGCCCCTGTAGGGTGGTTGTGAAGAGTCAATTCAATTAGGTGGTTTATAAAGTGTCTGGCATGGCGCCTGGCACACAGAAAATGCTTAATAAAGAGCAGCTATTTTTGTTATCCCGTGTCTTTGGCATATAAAAGGAAGCCATGCAGACCAGCCGGAAATGTTAGGCTTTTATGTGCGATTAGCCATCCTTTGCTTAAAATCAAATACCTTCTCACTCACCAAGGGCCTGGCCGGGCCTCCAAAGCTCCATGTCGCCAAGCATCCTTGGAGGTCTCGTCATTCAACACTCCTTTATGGCATCCCATCTGCGCGGGGAGCTATGGGAGGCCTGGGGGCGGGGTGGCACTCAAGGCCAGCACACCCAGCTCAGGTTCACGGGAAGGAGTGGGCAGCAGCTCCCAAGGACGCAGGCCCCTTTGCTCACTGGAACACAGGAGGTTCCCGATGCACTGGGACCCAACCCCAGCTTTAGCTTCAAGGCCTGACCTGTCCTCCCCTGGGCCCTGCTGCCTCCCCAGGCCCCAGCTCATCTCTCTCCCCTGGCTCTCCCTGGACTGCCACTGGCTTCCCTTCTGTCCCATCAACACAGACAGCTCTGTCCTAGCTCAAAACCTCTGCACGTGCCCTTCCTTCGGACCAGGACGCGCTCTCCAGACCACACACCTGGGGTTATAAAGACCCTGGAGCCTGCGTCTGTCGGTGCTTGTTGGACAGATCTTATGAAAAGAGCTCAGGCTGGGCTTGCAGCCCCCTCTCCAGCCCCACACCATCTCCAGCAAACTTCAGTGCCCCCGGGACCCAGTGCACCTCACCTGCACCACGGACCACCGTGACTGCATGTACGGCATCCACCACCTGCTAGAGACTCAAAAACAATGAGTGACAGATGGGAGCAGGCCCCTGTGGAAGCTAGAGAGGAGAGGGAGATCAAATGGCTTCAGTGTGAGGCACAGGAGCCAGCTCCGGCCCACCCAGGGGACAGCGTGGCATTGGAGTGTTGGTCAGAACCTGCGCAGGGTTAACTGCCCCAAGAGGGCAGGCAGGACCAGGGCCGGGCCTCTGCCCCACGGCCATGGGTGGGCCTCCAGCTTCGGCACCAGACCAAGGGCTCCTGGTGCACAGAACCCAGGCCCCTGTGCTCTGAGCCCCTGAGGCAGGGCTGGTCCCTCAAAGGCACCCAGTGAAGCTCCCTCACCCCGATGCCACAGCTGTGGGGTTCCCAATGGGCTCCGAGGCACACCACAACTCCCCTTGCCCCCCCTCAATTAGATGATGTCTGTAAAGCCCCCCGAGCGAGGAGCATTCTAAAGACAGGGCGCTGCTATTAGATCCAGAGCCCGGCCGGGGGTCGGAGGCGCAGATGCTGTCAGAACCGCCGGCTGCTGCGCTCCTGGAGTGACAGTAACCAGGGAGGGTGAGCTGGGTGCGCCTCGTGCTCGCTGAGTGCTTTGGATTATTTGTCTGGTGTTTGTGATTGGAATAGGCCCAGGGCACGTTCCACTGAGCTACTTTTAAACTTTTATTGTTCAGCCCATGTGAGTTTAAGGGCTGCGGGTTCTCCTGGTTCTCACTCATTTGTACTGACGATGGCCTGTCCTTGGAGACCCTTCCTGATGTCCCTGAGAGGGGACTGGGATGTGCTGGACTCAGAGTTGAGAGCCTCCACCAGCTGGGATGGAGCACCAAAGCTGGGCAGGACGCGGTCTCTGCATGGTCTCGGTTATCCCCTCCCCCAGGCCCTGTCTGTGTGACTTTGCCCTGGGCGGCCACAGGGGCCACAGCCCCTCCCTCTTCTCTTCCTTCACCAGCTGTGGACCACCCGCGTGCCTTTCTCTTCCTCCTGGGCTGTGCTCCCTCTCTGGGGATGTGGCACATGGTACCAGGACATAAGCTGGGCATTGAATCCATCCCTGGTCTTTGGGGGACACAGAGCCAGGGAGGGAACACCCACTAGCTGGTCACCATTCCCACAGGTGACAGTCTGACCTGGTGGATCTCCCAATCAGTCCACTGCTCCTGGAGCTGATCACCACTGGATCAGCTCTGCCCTGCCCATCCCCCATTACATCCATCAACCTTCCACCCCCAAAAGTGTCACTCATATCTTGCTGGTGGGACTGCAAATTGGTGCAACCACTCTGGAAAGCAGAATGGAGATTCCTCAGAAAACTTGGAATGGAACTACCATTTGACCCAGTTACCCCACTCTTTGCTTCATACCCAAAGGACTTTAAATCACACACTACAGTGATGCAGCCACATCAATGTTCATAGCAGCTCAATTCACAATAGCTGAGCTATGGAACCAACCTGGGTGCCCTTCAACAGATGAATGAATAAAGAAAATGGGGTACATATACAGAATGGAATATTACTGAGCCTTAAAGAAGAATGAAATTATGGCATTTGCAGGTAAATGGATGGAACCAGAGACTATCATGCTAAGTAAAATAAGCCAATCCCCCCAAACCAAAGGCAGAATGTTCTCCCTGATATGTGGATGCTAACCCACAACAAAGGAGGGTGTGGAGGGGAAGAATAGAAGTTCATGATTAGATGAAGGGGAATGAAGGGAAGGAAAAGGGGATGGGAATGGGAAAGACAGTGGAACGAATCTGACGTAACTGTCCTATGTTCATATATGAACCACCACAGTGAAACTCCACAGCATGGACAGCCACAGGAATGGGGTCCTCATTGGACTGGGTTGCACTCCATGTGTGTATAATATGTCAAAACTCACTCCACTGTCATGTATATCGAAAAACAACAAATTAAAAATAAAAATTAAAACACTCCCACCCCAGCACAATTTCCCATCACTTCCTCCACCCCCAGCCCTCACCCCAAACACCCCTCAAACTCCCTCCTTTGAGAAATATTCTGATGCTGACATAGGCAAAAAGAGCCCCTTATCCAAGAAGCTTCAGGGAGGGGCCACTTGAACCAGGATGGCGACCTGTGAATGACGATTCCTGAGGACTTCAGAGTTCCGTAAGACATGCACAGGGCCCTGGGGCGTCACATGTCCCCACAGCCCCAGGCTGGCCAAGGCCCACATGCTTGATCACTGGACACCATCACAATGTTCTTGGACTTTGAGTGACTTTGTCCTCCAAGAGGAGGAGCTGGGGAATGTTCAGTGGAGTCGGCAAAAGGACACATTCTTGTCTTCCAGGGGTCATGGAACCTTGGATGAGACGGAGTGTTAAAAAAGCAAACACCCTCCCCCGCCCCCCCCCAACCACAGGAATAATATACAGTTGAACCTGGGACAGGCCAACAGGCTGAGGGGGACAGAAGAAAGGGTGCTGAGCTCACTGGTCCCCAGGGCTTCTCCCAGGAAGTCTGAGCTGCCTGCCACCCCTGCCACACGGCCCCTGCATAAGTGGCTGTCCTACGTCTCTTCTGCTCGGGGGTCAACCCTAGCAGATGTCCACGAGTGCAGAGCCTCCCCCCTAGCTCTCAAAAGACCTCGCGACCTGGGGAGCCTCAGCAGCTGCCGGGGCCCCCACGCACACCCAGACACGGACCCCCAGACGGCTGATGCGCCCAAGTTCAAACACTGAGCAGAACTCCAGACGTCACAGTAGCTCCATGATTAACTCAGTGGGCTTCTGTAACCCTCTATTTTTCACCTGTAAGGTGGGCCTGCCTCGAATGGGGATTCAACCCACTGGCAAGGACCGGGATGTCCTTGGCGGGCTGGGCGCGTCCGGGATGCAGTGTTCCTGAGAACTCCTGGGGCTTTTTCCGCCTCCGATGCTGACTTTTTCCATCTCTGACTCAGAAGTGACTGAACTCAAAGGAACCTGAGGAGGCTCGAGGGACCTGGGTGGGGGAAGGGGCTTGTCTGGCTCTCCATCACTCCCGGCCTCAGGGTGCCGTGACTGGAGCCAGCAAGGTGGGGCGGCTGGTGAGCTCGGGAACCCGGATGGAGGGACCGGAAGGCCAGGCTGGATGGGAGGGGGGCTCTCGGTCTTAAATAGAACCCAGGCCATTGTTTCCCTGGGTGATTGTATTTTGTCTTTTGCCCTCTTGAGAGCAGCCTGAAGGAGGGGCTGCCTGGAAGTTCTAGAACACAATTGTTTTCAGGGTGAAAATTAAAATTGTGTATTTTTTAAGTTTAAAAAAGCAAACTCTCCAAGGTCACGCGTTGGCTCCGGGCCTCCTGGAATTCAGGCCTGTCTGCTATTCTTCAAGGTGCCAAGTCCGGGGGCCCAGAGGCCAAGGTCACCTGGGGGCCATCCCTGGGAGGATGTCTGGGAAGCAGACCCAGTAGGACGCTCCGTCACCTCAAAAGCACCCAGGAAGACGCAGGTGGGTCCAGCCCAGAGCCCAGTGTGGCAGACAGGCTCACTGTGGCCTCCCATGGCCTGGGTCAGCCTGGGGCGGGGGGGTGGGGGAGGCACCTCTGCTTCTAGGCTCAGGGTCAGGAGCGTCCCCTCCTGAAGCCAGCCACACCTGTGAGGAGGGGTCAGGATCTGCTCTCATCAGCTCACCTGGGCGCCAGCACGTTGGTGTTCCAGGTCCCCGTCCCCGTCTCCTTCCCCTAACTGTCTCTTTCTCTCCCCTCTCCTTTTCTCTCTTATATTTTATTCCTCAGAGAATCTCTGTGCAATTAGGGTTCCCACACATTTGGCATCTGGAGCCCCAGAGCGATGGCAGAGAAACTGACGGGGGTTGGCCCATGAGCAGAGCTGGGCCGAGAATCCCAGCTTGGGGGTCCCAGGTGGACTGAGCGCTCATCCCCTCCACACTGGGTTGGCCTGGGGAGGCCGAGAGACCGCCTGCTGGACCCTCCTCCCGGCCTCCCCTCAGCTCTGCCTGGCCCTGGAGGGCCTGCGGGCAGCAGCACCAGCCCCTCCCTCCCCTCCCAGCCTGCCCTGCTCACTGAGGCCCCTTGGACACTCTGACCATGCTGGCAGCACCCCCCACCCCCACCCCAGCACTCTAGGAAGAGTGGCCAGAGCCGGCCCAGGGCCATGCAAGCCCAACTCCCCACAAACACCTGTGCTCCCGGAGCGCTTCCCACGGGCCCCTGGGCCTGGAAAGGGGGTGTGGAGAGGAGCCGAGGTGAGCCGGGAAGTTGGACACAAATTTCCACCTTGGGAACAATAGCAAGCCCCTCTATGTGCTCAATGAAAGGAAAGTGACTACGACACTCGGAGTGACCAAGAGATCTTTACTGTGGCAGTGTCTGATCGACTGGAGGAAAAAGAGGAGAGGGAGAGAGAGAGAGAGAGCACCCAGCAGGAGAGAGTTTTTATAGCCCAAATCTAACGGGCTCTCTGGGTCTGCAAGCTGCCTTGTTGGCCTACGGTGATGGGATCATACAGTAGTTGCTAAGGTGTCATCTCTGCCCTCAGGCAGACTGGGCAGGGGTCCTGACTGGGTTTCCATTGCACCAGACGGGTGGGGTTCAGCATTCAGCCTTGAGGCAAACAAGCGATACCCACCTGCAGCTAACATTTGTTCCGCCTGCTCCACAACTAACACTGAAGATGGACAGGCACTGACCTAAGCAATTTACACCCCCCATTCAAGACCCACAGTGGCCCTGTTAGTGTCCCCATTTTATAGACAAGGGGGCCACGAGAGGCTAAAGGATTTGCCCAGGATCCCAGGGTTTGAATCCTGCCTGTCTCCAGGGAGTGTGCTTCTGTGTGCCTTCCCACACCAGCTCAGGACTGGCCCCAGGAGCAGACCAGGCCCTTCCCAACCCTGAGATGGTACCGACAGGCCAGCATCATGGTGTGACTGTGGTCACAGGGGACCACCATTGCTTTCTTGAAGTTTTGAATAACTGGTGAACAAGGGCCCCTCATTTAGGATTTGCACTGGGCCCTGCCCACGGTGTGTCCAGCCCAGAGCCCGGATGTGGAGACGGGCTCACTGCTGCCTCTCTCAGTGGGTCTGCAGACTTGAGGGCCTGAGGTCAGCCTGGGGTGGGTGGGGGAGGAGCCTCTGTTTCTGGGCTCAGGCAAATCCTATAACCACCCTAGGAACCAAAACCACGATCACTGAGGTCACCAAACACTCCATCTCCTGCCCAGTCCGGGGATGGGAAGCCAGGCCAGGAGCATCGTGGAAGGAGGCCCTCTGGCCCCAGGGCCCTGGTGGCTGGAGGTTAGACTTGTAGGGCTCTTCCTTTTCCTCCAGCTCGGGGAGCTAGATATGTGTATCTGGCCGTACCAAGCCTGGAGCAGCTGCGTGGCCGTGACCTTGACCCCATTTGGGAATCAATCACACCTGCTCAGAGCCAGGCGCTGGGCTAAGCTGGCCCGGTTCCCAAGTATCCTTTCCCACACTCCACCCTCCAGTGGGAAGTGAGTTCCAGCATCCAGAGTCTTGCAGGGCCGGAAGCTGGGCCCCCTTTACCACAGTTACAACCCACCCAGGAGGGCAGACCCCTGTCCACTTGGAGCCCAGCGTCCTCACGCTTTCACACCATAATGCCGAGATGCTAAACCAGGCTGAGAAGCTGGACAGGGTCGAGGGGAGGTCCTGGACGTGGTGCAGCGAGAGCAGAGGCAGCAGGACACCAGAGCTCCACCAGCTCTTCCAATGCTCCCCAGTGGGACTTGAGCCTGGAACAGGATATTACTGAGCTTCTCAGCAGCACCCGTGGGTGAGAACTGAAGAGCACCCTGAGGCCCCACTGCTCAGAGCTGCAGTGGCGGGGCTCATTAAGATAATAAGCTCAGTGCAGCCCAACACGAGGGGTCTGTGTCCTCCCAATCCCAGCACGCTGAGACCAGAGTTTCTCTGGTTTGGCAGGAACCCTAGGGTGACCCCAGGGTCTACAAATGGTCTATCATCTCCGCAACGCCAAGGCTCCAGAAAAGGCCTGGGTGACACTTGCATTCACCCGGCTTGGAGTCAGAAGCCATCTTGAACTAATCACTGTTGGTGGAAGGAAGGAAGACTGGTGGCTGGGCCTAGTCCCCACGTGAGTGATGGCTGGCTGGGCAGGAGGAGCATTCTCCAAAGAAGGTGGAGGGAGGACCGTCCCCGCTGACCCCCAGCAGAGGGGCTGCTGTCCTCTCTAGGGGCACCAAGCCTCCCAGGCCTCCCCTTGTTCAGCAGGCAAAGGCGCCCGTCTGGAACATCTTGAGGCGTGAGCTTCAACAGGGTCCAGAGGACCACATCGCATCCTTTATGTGTCCCCGTATCCTGCCAACGACCTGCCATATGATCACTGCTCTGCACATATTTGCTGGAAAGAGGGCTTTAGAGCTTTCTAGACTGCTTTCCAAAGTGGCCGCACCAATTTGCAGTCCCACCAGCAATGTACAAGTGTACCCTTTTCCCCACATCCTCGCCAGCACTTGTTGTTGTTTGACTTCCTAATGGCTGCCAATCTTACTGGAGTGAGATGGTATCTTAGGGTGGTTTTGATTTGCATTTCTCTGACTGCTAGAGATGGTGAGCATTTTTTCATGTACTTGTTGATTGACTGTATGTCCTCCTCTGAGAAGTGTCTGTTCAGGTCCTTGGCCCATTTGTTGATTGGGTTATTTGTTTTCTTATTGTTTAATTTTTTGAGCTTCTGGTTCCATCTCAAGTGTCAGCTTGGTCAGGAAGCAAGAGCCTATGTGGCTTAGGATCCTGTGCTGGAAGTGACAACCACAAAGTCATCTCAAAATGGGTTAAAAAAAAAAAGGAATATACCATCCACAGAAGGTGAATGTATTATTCACTTACATCAGAGATAGAGTAGATTTCAGGACTGGTTTGACCCAGGGGCTCAAAAATGTCACCAAGGACCTAATTTTTTTCTTTCACTTCCCTGCCCTTCATGAAATTATTTTTATCCTAAGGCTGCCTTCCCTGTGGTCTCAAGGTGGCTTCCAGAATTTCCCCCTACTGCATACTTATCCCTCACAGAGAGAGAAAATCCATCTGTCAGCAATCAAAGCAGAAGTCCTGAGATCATTCTGCTTGGACCAGATGTCCACCCAGGAGCCCACAGCTGTGGCCAGGGATTGTCGTGTGCTGGCTGGCTTCAGCCAACAGGCTCCATTGCTCTCTGAGCTGCAGCAGAGTCCCCGTTTCCTCAGCATGAAGACTACGTGCAGGAGAGGCAGGTGGCCACCGGAGACACCAACAGTGGCAAAAGCCCATCCATCTGCCCTCACTCTACTCTGCAGCTGGTGGCCCTCATTCTGAGCTCCCAAGAACCCGTTTCCTGCCTCCCTTGCTGTTGTGGGGTTGTAATAATGGGTGTCGCAAGCCATAATTTGCCTGCCTGCACATTCGACCTTGAGCTCTTGGAAGCCAACTGCATCTGATCTGTGGCTGGGTCTGTGGGTCCCCTGTTGTCTCAGGGCTTGACCCCAGGTCCTCAGGCACCACGTGCATCCACAAAACCTGGACAAAACCGCCCAGAGCAGGACTCTCACGAAATAAATGTCTCTCTGCCCAAACAGGCCATAACAGCTTCCTGTTTGTCCCCTAAAATATATGTGCATATTCTTTTCCTTGCATGATTTCTTAATTTGGGAAACCCGCGTGTTAACTGAGGGGAAGAAAAGACCTATGACTGCAGGAAGCGGGTTACGGCCTCACCTCCTACACTTCCTGCTCTGGCCCAGGTGGGAGGAGATGTGCATTTCCCTTCAGAGTGGGGTGGACATCAATGTGGTCACTCCCTGGCCCAGTCACAGCAGCCATGATGCCCCAGAGATTGTGGGGCAGCCACAGGAAACCCGGCAGCTCACAGTGTTCGGCACATCACAAGCCCAGGCTCTGGGGCTAAAAAGAGCCTCAGGCAAGGATCAAAGTGTTCTTCCTGCCCTGGAGGAAACCCCAGGGAGCAGGCTCATCACACTCAGTTCCCAGGAGGGCTGGGTCTCCAGATGGGACGCAGGACACTCGACCAAACTGTGCCACCTCCCTGCTATGTTCTCATCCCTGGGGTTCCAACGCCACAGGAAATCTGCAGCTTCCCCCAGCCGCTTGGGCCTTGCCCGGCCTGTCCTAGCAAGGAGGGCAGAAAGACTCCAAGACCAGCTCCCAGACTCCGCCAGCCCATGGGGCAGGGCCTAAAAACAATGCAAGAAAGCACTCGTCACACATCCATGGAGTCCCAGAGACTGTAATAGGGCCATTTCCCAGACCTGTTCCTCAACCCAGCTGTGTAAACCTGCACACACCCCCCCAGGTTCCTGGTGGAAACTGGGTCAGAGCACAAGAGACTGTGAGGGCCCGAGGGTGAGGGTCATGAGGGTCGTTCCTGCTCCTCAAGGAGACACAGGCTGGACAACTGTCCACCAAAGTTTTGTTTTGCCAATCGGAGGTCAAGACCAGCTGGCCCCAAGGCAGGGGCCATCGGGAACCTTGCACTTGGGATTTGAGAAGGAAGTGACAGGATGCCCAGCAGATGGCCTCGCTCCTTGCAGGCCCAGAGGGCAGAAGCAGCAGGGACAGGGCGGGAGGACAGGGAAGCATTTGGCACTCTGGGCAGGGTCCCACCAGGCTCGGGCAATGATTTCCGTCTGCAGGGTCCCGGGAGACCATGTGGTTACAGTTTGGTCCCCAATCTGCAATTCTGTGGGGGGTGCAACCTTTAGGAGATGAGGTCTAGTGGAAGGAAATTAGGTTCTCAGGGGTGCCTGGATGGGGGAACCCCGCCCCTACTTGCATCTGACCACTTTTTGCATCTGGCCACCATAAGGAGAGTGCTCCTCCACCGCGTGTTCCCAGCAGGACACACCGCCCTGCTCAGGCCCCAGGGGATGGAGCTAAGTGACCAGGGACTGGACATCCCAAGAGCCAACATGAGCCCTTCCTCCCTCCATGTTGAGTGTCTTGGGTGTCCGTCTCCGTGATGGAAAACTGGCTGAAGTGCTCAGGTAAGTGGGCTAGGGTCCACGTCCTGGTCCTGACTCGGAGTCCGACACCCCCCCTCAGCCCACCCAAAGGCCAGCGAGGCCACAGCAGCTCGGTTCCTGTGCTTCCCATGTGGGGCTTCTAAGCAGGAAGGCAGGGGGCAGGCGGAGGGGCTGCTGCGTCCTCTGGGTGGGCCTCTCTGGGCTCCCAACATGGACCATGGCCAGGGAGGGAAGTCTAAGCTTGGGGGATTTTTTTCAGGGTGGAGCTGACATCCAGGTAGAACCTTTAGAACTATACACGGACAAAACCCTGTGACAAACCCCATCTGTGTCCAAGGAGAGATTGGCCTGAGGCAGCTGATGGCGAAGGACAGGAACTGGCTTCTGATGGCCACGAGAAGGAGACGGAGTACAGAACCCACTTTGCAAACCCCATTCTGATTCTGGCCTTTGTCCTGAAGGGTCACAGCTTGTCGAGGTGTTACGGTTTTGATGAGGTGTGCCCCAGAAGCTCGTGTGTGAGACAATGCAAGAAGGTTTGGAGGTGAAGTGACGGGTTGTGAATTAATCCCCTGATAGGGATGAACCGAGCGGTAACTGAGAGCAGGTGGGGGACACTGGGGATGTGCCTTTGGGGTATATACTTTGTCCCTGGTGAGTAGAGCTCTCTCCCTCTGGTTCCAGGTGCCTGTCTGGAGCTGCTCTCCTCCACCACACTCTTCCGTCATGATGTTCTGCCTTACCTCCAGCCCTGAGGAGTGGAGCCAGCCCTGTGTGGACTGAGGCCCCCAAAAACGTGTGTCTCCAAATAAACTTTTCCTCCTCTAATTGCTCTTGCCAGGTCCTTCAGTCACAGCAGAGAAAAAGTTGACTAAAACATGGGGCTTTGACCTGAGGGCAGCTAGCCCCAAGGTCCCTTCCCCACAGGGCCCCTGTCAGAATCTATGGCCTTCAGAATCTGCACCCACTGGCCTGGGCTGTGGCTTGGAGTGGAGGACTTGCCTCGCATACTGGGGCGCTGGGTTCCATCCCAGCACTGCAAATAAACACATTTATTTTAAAAATAAACAAAGAAGTAAAAAATCCATCACTGCCAGGGCATGTTGGGGTTTCATTTTTCTTTAGAAAAGTCATGAGTTTACTTTGCATTTGTCCTCACAGCTGCCTCCCCAACACACACACACACACACACACACGTACTCATAAAACAGCCATCAGACACACAGACACAAACCCCTTTTATAGCGCTGGGGATTCTTTTCCCTCCCTCTTGGTATAGACACGTTTCTCTTTGAACCATTTTATGTTTTGTGTGTAAAAATTATGAGTGTGCTTTTATTCTGCCCTGTCCACCTAATATATCACGTACGTGTTTTATGTCTCCATCCTGATAGCACCGCCGTTGGAAAAACAGCTGGAGAAGATGACGCACTTAACCTGGGTGATTCTTCAATGGGCCCATTCAAGGAACAGTGGCTGGGGACTGGGGGGGGGGGGGTTGCTGAAAATGTCACACAGAAACACATTACGTTATAGAAAGAATTCTCAGAAAGCCAAGCGCGGTGGCACATGCCTGTGATCCCAGCAGCTTGGGAGGCTGAGGCAGGTGGATTGCAAGTTCAAAGCCAGCCTCAGCAATGATGAGGCACAAGCAACTCAGTGAGACCCTGTCTCTAAATAAAATACAAAATAGGGCTGGGGATGTGGCTCAGTGGTAAGAGTCCCTGAGTTCAATCCCCAGTACCAAAAAAAAAAAAAAAAAAGAACGAATGGCAGGCAGGCTGGTCAAAGGAGTAAGACAGTGCAGGCAGAGGGAGGAGAGTGGGGAGAGAGGAGGAGGAGTCCCTGAGATCTCAGACTTTGGCAGAATGAAAGAAGTTACCTGAAAGACTGACAGTCCTCAGCCTGAGGCCCGCTACCCTGTCCTGTACCAGGATGGCACATCCACACACAGGTGTCAGGCTGGTCACCAGGAGGGTTGCCCCACTGTGAGTTCGTTTCAGGCTGGGACTCCGCAGCAGAGGAGACCAGGCTGGTGGAAAGCTCTCTGGAGGCCTTGACCCTGCTCACCTAGACAGCCCCAGGGAGCACTGGCCTGTCACACACTCCAAGAGAATACAGGAGTGAGGGCCACTCTTCCTTCCTGGCCCCTCAGGCCTGTTTCCATGGTGACGAAGACCTCCTGCTGTGAAAGTCAGGAGGGGAAGCTGACCACAGGGCCTTGGGAGCACAGGAGCTTCCCAGCCCCCAGGGGCCTCCCTGCCGGTCCCCTGAGCACCCCCCCCATGGTGTCCTTTGTGTCTAGCTGTGCCTGTAAATGCCTCCCCCAGAGCCCCCTCCTTCTGCCTGCAGCTAGCACATGTTCCTCCACCCCCTGATTGATCTATTTGGGGAGAATGGGGGAAAAGGACTCTTTAATTAATCCCCTGCCTTAATTAATTACTGTAATGGTTTTCAACTTGAGGGGAAAGAGAGCTACAACGTGCTTAATGCATTTGTATGTCGACAAACAGATTCTCTACTTGGCAGAGAAGGGGAGGCCTGCTTTGGGTTTGGGGTTGCTGAGTGATTTATAAAGGTCATTAGCACCAGAGAGGCCTCCTGCCATGGCCTCAGGGCCTGGCTCTCCTGTGGGCTTGGGCCGCCTGCCCTTCCCTAGGCTCCCCATCTCCCCCCTCACTTTCCCTTTCCCCAGCGCGTTCCCTCTTCTGCCCCAGCTCTTTCCTGGGTTCCCCTGACCCTTCTCTCTGCAGCCCCTCTGACTGTCTCCCACCTTCTCTCCAGCCACCAAGACGCTTGAAGAAAATGGCTGCTGACAGACAGTCTTGGGGTTGCTGTCCACTGACTTCCTGCATCTACTCGAGGGCCTCCACAGGCATTCAGGGCACAAAAGGTGGACACTGGGTCCACTAACCTGCTTCTCCGTGGTGACCCCTCAGCTGGCCTTTAGAGGTGCCTCCTGCATCTCCAAGGCAAGAGGGCTACCTAGGGAAACTCGTGCTATGGAGACGCTCTCCAGGCCTCTGTGAGGCTGGGGGAAGAAGCTTCCAGCTTCCCCATGAGTGGGGAAAAGCTGTTTGGGCTGGTAGCATTTCTGGAAAGAAGGAAGGAGATGAAGTAAAGGAGAAAAACAGCCCCACAAATCACTCTTCAATGAGGTGAGTCTCCACGGCAACCTGCCCAGGGCTGAGCACCATGGAGCAGAAGATGCACCGTTGCCATGGAAACTGCATCCTAGAAACCCACTGGTATTGGTCCCTGTTTGCCCTTTGCAGATGAGGTGTTGGGAGCGGGGCTAGACCTGTAGGGTCCCTGGGGGAACTGGGGTGGGGTGAGAGCAAGGAAAGAGACACACAGTGAGGCCTGGGAGAGCGGAGGGAAGAGAGGGGGGAGGAAGACAGAGGAAGAGAAGAGGAAAGAGGAGGAAAGGGGTCATATTCCCAGGAACCAGTTGGCCTGACAGGAAGTGCCGTGTGTGCCAAGTGAGGGAGTGTGCCCATGCGCACAGAGTGGGGTGACAAGGCTCCAGCTGGGGCCTAGGTGGGTCTCGTGCGGTTGAGGCACCCACCCACCCGGCTGCGTTCCATCTCTGGCTGTCGTTTATTCAAGTTGAAAAAACAGCCAGGACACCTGTGTGCTGACCACACAATCACCTGAGGAACCCAATAAACCCAATGCTGGGCTTCCCTTCCCTCCTCTTCCCCTGGGTGCTGAAGCACAGGTGTGCCAGAGAGGAGGTGATTGGAAGCTGGGCACTAAAGCCTGTCTCCTGCCCTAATTGCTCCCAGCCAACAGTTTGCCCTTCCTTTTTCTGGAAGCTAAGCTGCAATTGGGTGTGTAGCGCCACCTGCTGGTAGCTACTGGAAGGAAGACAGCAGTGACAGAAATGGCTGGTCCCAGCCATCCATCCCAGAACCTCAGGGAACTAACTCTTCAAGACAGGTGTCACACTACACCCTCCTCCAAGCCCTCCTCAGATGGCCTGTGTGCCAGATAAACGCTTCAGTCAAGCAAGCCACAGGGCGCATCTGGCATGAAGAGCCAGTGCCAGCTCTGGCAATGGTCAGCCACGGGGTTCCCTGCAGGCCCTGGCCTCTCGGGACCTCACTGTATGTCTGTGTCATGGAAGTAGGAAGCAATCACCCCTGGGGCTCTTTACAGCTTGGACAGTCTCTGAGTACTTTGCCTACAGCCAACATTCAGTCCCTATCTGCAGGATTCTGGTGAGTCTATGGGAAGGCCGAAGCCCCTCTCCCTCCACTGGACTTTCAGTACTGTCCTGTGGGCCAAGGCTCTGTAAACGCTATGTGGTCCAAGGGAGCAAGGTGCAGGAGGGCATGAGGTCCCCATCACCTTCCCTTAGCCAAATAGGCCCTCTCAGCAGGGGGTGAAGCCCCCCTCCCCCCGCCACAAGCACTCCTGCAAGAGAGTCCTGCAGGCCCCTGACTACTGCAGTGCCATCTACCCATCCTCTGTAGTCTGAAAGAGCCCCTGGACCCATCAGGACTCCAAGAGCTAAGTTAGAGGAGAAGGAGAGCCAGAGAAGCAGTGTTCTCCCAGTCCATGTGGGTGCACGGCCCTTCCGCACAGGAAGGAGCTTCATCTGTGGTTTGCAGGGGAGGAGCCACCGCGGAGACGCATGGATGCACAATGCTTGCTGAGCATCTGGAACTGAATATTTCACAAGCAAGAGAGCTGTCTGCTGGAGATCAAGGGGCCAGGGCTGCAGAACAGGAGGCCTGGAGGGCATCACAGGCCTCCTGCAATCCCAGAAAGGTGGGAAGTAAGTGAACAGAGGCTTTGAGCTGGGAATGCCGAGTTCAAATCCCAGCTGCCCTACTTGTTCCGTGTTCCTACTTGCTAAGTGGAGATAAGAGCAATGTCCACCTCTAAGGGTTCTGCTGAGGCTTAAATGAGGTCACACACCCAAAACCCTCAGCACAGGCCCAGCTTGTGGCAGACTCATCATCAGAGACTCGATACAGAAGAGCCTGGACCAGGGCCAGGCCAACTGAGTCATCACGATCGTCAGAGAAGGTGTAGGGTGCAATCTCGGGTGTCCCTTCCATCAGTCACTATTTCTTTTTTCTTTTCTTTTTTTTTATTGGTTGTTCAAAACATTACAAAGCTCTTGACATATCATATTTCATATATTTGATTCAGGTGGGTTATGAACTCCCATTTTTACCACGTATACAGATTGCAGATTCACACTGGTTACAGTCACTATTTCGTGAAGACACACTATATGCCAAGAGCTGGGCTGGACAGCAGGGATAGAACAACGGAGAAAAGAGATCTGATGAGGGACCGCCTGGGGCATCGGGTCAGCTGGGAGGCAAGTAAGAGTGGTGGACAGACAAACCAATGAGGCCACAGAGAAATGAGTGACTCTTCTGAGGGGAAGAAAAGGTGCCAAGGAGCATGTGACCAGGGAGATGACCTGGTCTGAGTGGTCAGAGAGGATAAATCTGCCTCTTCCTCCTTCCTCCTGACAGGAGCACTGGCTGGAAGCTCACAGCCTTTTGGGACCACAGACAGAGCTCTGGTAAGAGAGGCCTCCATCCCTGGGAATGTGGGAGGGAGTCTCACCTCCTCTGTATCGTCTACTCCTGACTTTTATGTGAAGGAGAAATGACATTTATTTTGAGAACTTTGGTAGTTTCCTTTTTTTTTGTCTTTGACCTCAGAAAGCTCTGAATCATCCATCTGGAGCTGGTGATGAACATGCCACCTCCGCCATTAGCCTATGGGGACTCTGGCCCAGCACAGGGCTTTCCTTATGGAAGGAGGCTCAGCAGCTTTGGGTTGAGTTAGCTTAATTGACTGGGAAGGAGCTGGCAGGAGATGGGACTCGTTGGACAAATCAAGGCAGATATAAATCTGGGGCAGGAACTTGAGCCATTCATAGAGATGTCTGGGGACACAGCCAAAGGAGGGTGAGACGGAGAAGCCCGGCAGCCAAGGACAGGGCCCAGCGAGCAAGAGCTGAAGGGCTCAAACCCAGGAAGAAGTGCCTTCCTGTGATGGAGACTCCCTGGGGCTGGCTCCAGCTGACCCTGACGGAGAGCGTGATGTCAAGGGGGGACCCAAGACGTGAGCAACAGAGAGGCCTGGGAGGAAATCCTGCCACTTACTAACTGGGCTAGTTCACGTCAGTTGCCTGGTTCCTCTGCATCTTATTTTATCCATAAAACAATTTAAATAGGTGACATAATATGTGGAAGTCCTGTGCACACTGCCTGGACACTGTGTCTCGCCCATTCCCTGCTAACAGCATTCACACTTTGGTTACTTCATCAGAAGAAGGTGGATCCCAGGGTGAGCCAAGCACACAGCTGCAAAAGGCTGCTGAGGATTCCTCCCAGGCCACAGTCTCAGAGGTAAATGTCTTAATTACAGTACGCTATCAAGCAGCCATTCTGGGAAATTTTTCAATTTTTTTTTCTTCCAGAATTTCAAAAGCAACTTGTATTTTAAGTCTCCTTGACACAGGGCAGCCAGTGTTCACTGATGGCCACTGTGAGATGGATACTAACCATGCCACACAGTGCTCTGTGCCAGGGTCTCTCATCTGGATCTAACCACCACCCTACATCACACGCTGTCCCCACTTCACAGATGAGGAAGTTGAGGCACAGTAACTAACTTGCCCAAAGGCACCAAGACCAAGTGAGAGGCTTCCTGATTTGCCTGCTCCTTGCCTCCTGCCATAGACAAGTCATGAATGACAACCATGTCACACATGTCACATTTATCACAGGAAATCCCAGGCACTGGGTGAAGACAGGAGTATGTGAGGAGGGATAGGGGGCATCACACTAGGCAGGGCTGTGCTAGACACAGCCCCACCATCCCTGCCACCACCTAGAAGGCACCCCATCTTAAAGAGTAAGCAAGTCTCTCTGCGGGGTCATATGACAGCAGGGACCTGAGATAGAAAATAACCAAATCTAACATTTCTCATCCTGTCTCCTGCACTGAACACTTAAATACCAAAATGCAGGTGAAAACAATCCCAGTGACCCATGACAGATCCTTCTCCCAGGGGTCCCCAGCCACACCCCATCCACAGCCTCCTAAAGCTCCCAGATTCATAGTTTGCTGGGGACTGGTGTGGCAGGTCCCCAATATGCTGCCAACCATCTCTGCAACCACATATAAGTTATACTCATCTATGTGAGTCTCAGTCCATCTGTCAAAAGGGAAAGACATCTATTTGTTTGCAAGAAGTTGAAATGCAGCCTGTGAATATTCCTGGTATGAGGCTCAGCCCGGACGAGGCCGCAGTGAGGGATTACTGTGGAACTGCTCACACTGGCCAAAAGAAATCTTGCAGCAGTATCATCACGGAACTTAGGAAGTCAGGGCAACCCCAGGCTGGCTGAGAAGAGCTCTTGCCTGGGGCAGGAGGAGGAGATGGTCCATGGAGGGACGTCCTGCTTCCACCAGACAGTCCACCAGGTGGCGCCATGGGCTAACTTTCCAAACTCTCAGGTCTCCTGGTTTGGTTACAAGGGAATCTATTTATCAGCCAGTTCACAGCGAGAGACCTGGGGTGGGTCGCTCTTTGTGTCTTCCCTTAACTCCTTTAATCCAGATATTCATCAAAATTAGGGTGGCAAAGGAAGGGGCGCTGTAACACTGGCAATGCCCAGCTAGATCGCAGCAGTCTATTAAACACTGCTTTAGCTGGTCACGGTGGTGCACGCCTGTAATCCCAGAGTCTGGGGAGGCTGAGGCAGGAGGATCAAGGAGTTCAAAGCCAGCCTCAGCAAAAACAAGGCACTAAGCAACTCAGTGAGACCCTGTCTCTAAATAAAATTCAAAATAGGGCTGAGGATGTGGCTCAGTGATCAAATGCCCCTGAGTTCCATCCCTGGTACCCAAACAAAAACACTCCTTTAGGCAAGGCTGGGCCCGTAGCCAGTATCTCTGGTTCTAGAGCAGGAAGAGGGCTTCAGAAAACCTCTAGTCTGGCCCTTGTTTTTTCAGGACAGAAACTGGCCTGGAGAGGGTCACCGCTGTCAGCGTGGTTAAGGGTCCCCAGCCCTCTTTGGGGTGCAGCATGACAGGAGGACAGCTTTCAGGTGAGGGCAGAAATCACACCCTGACTGCTATGGGGCCAGAAAACCAAGCAGGCGGAAACTTCCAAGGCTACTCCTTGGTCAACTTCTTCTGGCACCCAGATGCTTCTGGGGGACGGGCCTGGGACTAAGCTTAAACCATCCAAGGAGCTTCCCCCTTGGTCCTGGAAAAGTGAAGGCATTTCTGTCAGATCCACCCACGGAGTGGCCGGGCCCACACTGCCAAGGCCCTTGGGGGTCAACCAGGACACCTCCCATGGTACAGATGACTGCTGAGACCAAACAAGGGACAGCTCTGAAGCTCCTCGGTATAAACTGTGTCCAGGGCATGTTGCTAAGAGAAAAAAAAGTGAAGGGCCAGAAAAAGGTGTCTGATATTCTATGATGTGTATTAAAAAATGATAAAAATTAGAATATTCATGTTTGCTCATATTTGAATAACTGAGTTCCAGAAGGACTTAGAAGACACTAAGAACAGCAGTGGCAGGATGGAGGGGGATGGATGCATGGGACCCAGAGGGATGGAGACTCTTCTCTGTCTACATAGGCACGGCCTGATCCCTGGGCCATGAAAATGCCTTAAGGAGACTAAATTGTTTTAAACAGCTTGACAAGGATCACGCAGAGCTTCCCAGCTCAGGGGACATTGTGAGACCTGACAGGGTGAGGAGTGCTTGGGCAGGTGAACAAGAGGAGGGGGACCTTCACAGACAGCTCCGAGTCACCCAGAAGAAAGTCACTTCCCTCGTTTCTCTCCAGTACCCTGAGCCCATCCAGGAGTGTCTGGGTAAGGTGCTAGAGAGCCCTCAACACCCTTCTAAAAAGTCCTTTTAAGAAGCTTTTTTAAACAAAGAAAGCAGGCGTCGGGTTAAGCCTTGGACACCCTGAGTGGCCAGCTAAGATGCGAGAGAGTCGTTTTCTCTGCCCGGGATTTACTTGTGTGGATACCTACTAGGAATGGCGAGTTTGCTGGCTTTCCATTTATAAGAGGGATATGAGGCCTCCTTTATAAAATAATGTATAATGTGAATTTAAAATAAATATAATGCAAGTTGCCTTAAAAAAAAAATTTAAGTCTTAGGACCACTGCTTTGTGGCTTTGGAACTGATGAGTGATAACCCTCCATCTTCCACCCTGAGGGCAGGTGGACCCGGAGCTCCAGGGAGATGATGGGACGTGCCTGAGGTCACTGGTTGACAAGAGATGGAGCTGGGAATAGGAACCCTGCACACCAGGAGGGCAGAGCGGGTAGCAAGGTGAGTGGAGACCAGTCCGCTGTCCCTGTCCCAGCCCTGTGCTGCCCTGCCCGGCTGCTTTGGGCAGTTGCTATGAAGCTGCTCTCAGGCTTCATCTTGAGCAGCTTCTGCTTCTTCCTTCCACTCTCTGGTCCCTAAAGCCACCTGGTCTCAGCCCTCCCCCATGCCCAACCAGAGCATCAGCCACCCACACCCACTCCCTTGGTCAGGCCCCTGGAGCTCTTCCCCCTCTGCGTCTTGAACTTTCTCTTCACTCCTTTGGGGCCTGGGTGGCAGCACGAGGAGGCCCACTGCTTCTCCAGCACTGTGCCCGCTGGACAGCTGCAGGTTTGCTCTCCATCTAGTTTGGCAGCAGAGCCCTTTGCCAGTGTCCCCTCTCCCCTCCTGCCCTGGACCACACCCCTGTACAGCCCTTCCGAGACCTTTGCAAAAAGATTTCTCCTCTCCTCAGTTTGCCATGGATTGTGAAACACTTAAAAATACAGGAAAGAGGGCTGCAGCCCCCTCATGACTGCAGCGGAGCAGGGACGGTATGGAGGCCACGGGCTGGGCAGTGGCAGCCACGCCCCTGCACCTCCCTCCATGCCTTCTGCCTCACAGTGCTGATGTCGGGGGTCCCTGCAGTGGGGGGGGGGGGTGTCTGGCAATCTGCCTCTGTAACTGGGTTCCAGATAGGGTGGGTGTGAGTATAGCCAGAGGCCAAATAGAGGAATGTCCCTGAGGGCGGACTCCAAAAGGCTCAGAGACAATATGGTGGTATAAAGTGACTGGTGGGGGTCAGGCACTGCACATGGTTATCAAACATCCCCCCGTCCTGACACTAGGGACTTGCAATAAGCCCCTCAGCTCCCAGGAGCAGAGTGAAGCAGCTGCACTTCACCAACAGCTGGGGAGGGGTGACACCAGTCTCAAAAGCCTGGCCCTATCATAGCCAGGGGTTCCCGAAGTACCCAGGACATGGTGGCCACTCTGGGCTGAAGCCTCTGGCCTGGGAGCCATGGGGCAAGGAGGCTCAGAGACTGGTGCAGTCATCATCTCCACAGCCCTGTCCTCCACACTTTGGGTGACCTCTTAAAAGGCTCTGAGAGGCAGGAGGACCACGGTGTCAACCTTGGTAGTGACGAGGAAACCAGCTTTCAGGGGGCTGAGTGAAGGGTGCCAGGTTGTGCACTACAGAGAGCAGAGCAGGGCCCGCAAAAGGCTGCCTTGGCCACAGAAATGGGAGGTCAAGGTCAGCAAGGTCAGGCATCCAGCGAGCAGAGGCTCCAGCCACCAAGCCATGGCCTCCCCTGGTCTCACAGGACCAGTCCCAGTTAGTGCCTTTGGCACGTTCTGGTCCCAGGGACAGGGAGCTGGAAGATGTAGCAAAACTGTAGCTTATGATCTCAGGCTTGGTGTCTGCCTCTGTCTGGGGAGATGGAAGGGTGGCCCTACCTCCAGGGCCAGCTGGAGAGAGGCAGAACTTAGAGAACCGAGGGCTTGAAACTTGGGGCACTCTGAGGTCAGCTGCTCCTCGGAGGCTGGGCAGGAAAAAATGAAAGTCAGACAGCAGGAGCTCCGTGGCCAGGCAGGTGGGTCCAACCTAACAGGGCTCCGGGGCTCAGCCCTGGAGGAGCAGAAGCCACCCCCCAAGTCTGCCCTCTGGGTGGGGCTAGTGTCTGCAAGGCAGCCCAGCTGGGGTTCCCGGCACACGGTGGGGAGGTGGGTGGGGACAGGAGAAAGTGCCCACTCCTGCCTTCCAGTGAGGAGACCTAGGCCAGAGCCTCCCGTCCAGTCTGAATCTGGGGCAGAGGCTGCCTGAGGAACGTGCTCCCCAGTGTGATTCCCAGCCCCTGAGACATTTTCTATATTGAGAGTCCACTGTGAAAGGGGGAAAGAAACAAGCTGGGGGTGAGGGGAGCTGGTGCGATGGGCGCTGGGCAGGAATTCCCCTCCGTTGGCTCAGCTGGCGCTGCAGGAGTTCAGGATCCAGGTGAGTGGCAGGTGGCCATGCCAGGGCAGGAGATGCCACAAGAAGCATCTGGGATACCAGCCAAGCCAGCCTCCCCTTGCCCAGACCTCAGAGTGGACGGTGAAAGCCAGACACCACCCCACATGCCACATCACAAAGGGAACATGTGTCCCAATCACTGCCAAGAAATGAAGACACGGAAACATTATCTGAGAAAGGAGTCCTGTTCAGTGACATGAAGTTCCCCAGGGAATGTCTGTGATAAAGGCCACCACCCCCTTAAGGGCAGCAGGGGATGTGGCGCCTGCAGGAGAAGGTTCTGTTGAGGCAGCACAGCAGACCTCAGGAGCGATGGAACCAGTGTCCACCTCCCCGCCCGTCCTCCCCCAGCCCTGGCCCCCCATCCTGTGCCTTCCCTCAGTGGACACAGTAGATCCTGAGGGTGAGGAATCTGAGGCTAGGTCCATCAGCCTGCGGCCGCCCGCACCCCTTGCCCAGCTGCCCCCAGCCACCTTCACCATCCTTTCCAGATCTGTGCAGCTGCATGATTAGTAATAAATTTCTTTACATGGACTCATTTTTACTTAAATCTATTTATTGAAAATGTCACAATAAATAGAATGCCGGTACCCCTCATCGGAAATAAAAGGTAGCCAATAAAAATACACCATTAAAACAAAACAGTGTTATAAAAGTCTGGAAACTTCTCCCACCTGCCCTAGACCCAGTACTGCTCCCCGGTAACGGAGAAGGCAGCTCGTGTCCTGGAGGCATCCAACACGTTGGCACCAAGTTAAGACTTCTTCTTGGCATAAAAGGATCAAAGAGAATTGGAAAGAGAACGCCTTGTTCTGGTTTTGTGTCACTTAATGGAGGCCCTAGACCACCTGAACATCTCAAGACAACCAGGGTGCCCACCCTAGGCTTGGGGATGCTAGACTAGAGCCTCCCTCTGCCTCCGGCTTAACCCATGGTCCCTCTCACCATACCTGCAATCCAAATTCATGGTCCCCTCCCCACATGCCTGCTCCAACACCAAGGCCCAGCAAGTCCCTCTCGACACACCAACCCCCGTCAGCCCTCGAGGTCACCGCTGGCTCAGGTGGGACACCAGGTACACGAGGCCCACCAGCAAGAGGCCACGAACACCAAGCATCATGAGCAGGAAAAGCAGCAAGATGGAGGTCACCGGCTCCACCGCATGGTTGCCCAGATGCCACTGGGGGAAGCCCATGTTTACCAGCTGCCGGTTGAGGTCATTGAAGGGAGACTGGGCAGCCCCCAGCCTGGCACCTGCCTGCTGTGGGCGGGGGCCGGTCCCCCCAGGGGGGACACCATGGCCCCTGTTGAGAAAGCCCTGGAAGATGAAGACAGAGAGAAACAAATGAATCCAGAGAAAGCTGTCCTGGAGTTGAGGCACCAGCCAGGAGGGAACTCCAGGCTGGGCCCTGCCCTCCTTGACAGCCACCTTGGGCCACTCCCTCCTTCCTTAGCAATTCTGTATGCCACCCATAGACTCCCAACGATTGGATCACAAGCTCTCAGAGTACGGAAAATGCCAGTGTGAATTCCCAATATAATGCCCAGGGAGAAGGCACCCAGGACAGAGATGACAAGAAGTGACCAGGCAGGGGTTACTCAGCATGGGCACAGCTCTTGGGCACTCCCTTCTTTAAAATAGTTCTGTGGCCATGGGCTCAACTCTTCCCCTCTCTCTCCAGGTTTTCTCCCATCCAACAGACTTTCAAAATAAACCAACTGCAGCAGGATTCACTAGCCAGGTTAAAGGAGAGAGAGCTCTTGGGGAGAAAATCGCCCAGAGGGGAGAGAACTGGGGAGACAGGGACTGGGCAGTAAACCCACAGCATTTGCCCACTGTCTTGACCCTCTGCGCTCCCTTGCTCAGCTCTTTCCAAAGAGAGCTTCAGGCTAGAGAAGGCTAATGACCAGCAAGAGAGACTTCTAGAAGTTAAGGAGTAACAAAGAAGGCAGGCTGCTCCCCCTCCCCAGGGGATGCCTACCTGCCGAGGAGAGCTACCTCTCTGCGAGGTAGTGGTCCTCACTCGGGGGTCATCATCCTGAACAATTTCCCCATTGGCCAAGATCCGCACCATCCTCCAGGAGCTGTGGGTCCCTACTGGGCGGCACCTGTAATTCATGGCCAGGGTGGGGGCTGATGGAAGAAACCATGTGGCCAGAGGTCCCTCCTCCCCATTAGCCCTGAACCCTTAGTGATCTGTCACTAGGATCCTGAGGGCCAATGGATGATGCTTCCCCTGACCTCAAAGAGCCTGAAGGAAACACATTTCCCAAAGATTGAGAGCCGACTGCTGCACCAGGGGAGCTTACCTGGTCACCCACCCTGAGCAGGTGCTGTCTGCTTAATAAAAGGGGGAGACATAAATACAAATTTTTTGTGGGACAAAAATCTGGCAGACACAGAGTCCACTAGAAAAACCACCGAAAGGACTCCTGCAGAAGGGAGTTTTATTATGATCCAGGACCAGCAGCAGCACTGGGACTGGAAGGCCAGCCCCCCTGACATCTGTCAGGCCTACAGTGTTCCTGTGGTAGGTACTGCACAGCCATTGCACAGGTGGCACCCCAGGGGCATGTGGGCAGCTGTGGAGGCGCCTACATCTCCAGGCAGCAAACAGAGGGAGAGCATGAAGCAGCACCCCGGGCGCCAGGGTCTTCTTTGGGAAACAGAGTCCAGGGTACCAGGACCCCCAGCTCTCAAATCCCCTTCCATTCAAAAATGAGCCCCAGGTGCTGCTCCCCTGGGAGCAAACGCCAAGAACCTGGGCCTTCTCCAGCCAGGAACCCCTGAAAGATCTGGGCCACTCAGGGTTACTTGAGGTCCACTGCCTGGCGACAGACCATAATGGCGATCACACTGGCCACTACACAGCCCCAGCACTGGCTGGGAAAGATAGACCTCTGCGGCGAGGGGGCACGCCCCCTACCTGCCCCTCACCTGTCTGGTAACATGGTCTGTCCTTTGCTAAGGGAGGCCGGGCCCAGCCTTTCCAAAACGGTGAGCTGAATGCTCCAGTGGCACTGGGAGGTCTCCGCTCTGCTGACCCCAAGGGCGCCCCTGAGCTGGGAGCCCTTCCACGCCCCTCCCTGAGTCTGTGCAAAGGCCATTCCCCCCCGCCCGCGAACAGCTGAACCGCAATTTTCACCTAAACCCTCAAAAACACTCGGGGCCACCCACTCCCAAAGAGGATGAGAGCCCTGTTCTCGTGCCTCGGAGGCTGGCACCAGCGGGCCTCCTTTTTGAAGCCTGCTGGCCCGGGTGCAGGCCAAGCGGGTAGTGGTCCTCCGCTGTCTCTTTGTGCTCTGTCATCCCGCCCCCGCTGGGTGGGCCCTGGCGCGCTGGCCCTCGGTGCACCGACGCGGCGGGTGGGGGCTGCGGCGGCGGAGGGACGCTGCCCGGCGCCGAGCGCGGCCTCGGGGCCTGACACCGGCTCTGAGGCCAGGCCCAGGGGACCGGGAAGGATGTTCCGGGTCCCTCGTCTCCCCCAGCACGGACACCCACCTGCGTGCGCGGCTGCGGAGCCTCGGCGGCGTCCACTCGGCGGCTCCGGGCCGCTTCCTCCCACCTGACCTCACAGGAAACGCGCGCTGGAGGGGCGCGGCCCGCGGCTGCGCAGCGGCCCCCTCTGTCGGCGGCCGGGAGAACTGCAGCCCCGAGCCGGGCCGGGGGCCGGCCACCCTGGGCGCAGGAGATGAGGAGCAGGCGAGGGAGGAGGAGGAAGGGAGGTTGAGGAAAGGACACGTGGGAGGAAGAAGAGGAAGGAGGTGGGCGAAGAAGAGGAGAAAAGGGGAATGGCGCCCACAGAGGAAAAGCCCAGGGAATGGGATGTCTCTAACCTGTGGTGGAAGGGGGACAGGCCAAGCCCACCCACAGGTTTGCCGAGCCTGCTCCGTGGATTCCCTGGAGTAAGCCCCAGCCCTGCCTTTAGGGAGCGCCTAAAAAAGAAGGCATGGACAGCCAGGCAGTGCAGCTAACTGCAGCAGGCTTCCCGGAGGTCACCACACTCGGCCACCATAGCTGAATTTGAGGGCAGGTAGGAGTTTGCCTGTCAAGCATACAGAGAAGGGCCTGCCTGGCAAAAGAACCACCTGGAAGGAGTAAATAGTCAATTTCTGCCTCCATTCTGATGTTTCTGAACCCAGCCACCTGCATGAACCCTGTGGACCTGTTCACAGTGGGTCCCAGTGAGCTGTGAAGTGCCACAATCTGGGTTCAAGTTCTGGACTCTGACAAGTTACTTAGCTGCTCTGTGTCTAATTTGCAAATTGAATATAATTGTAGCCTCACAGTATTGTTGTGAAGATTAAGTATGATGTCCCTGGCATGTGGCAAGAGTTGATCAATGTTAGTCATGATTACCAGTTAGCTGATATTTCCAGGAGTGTGCACATATTTATTGATTATATATTGGACCCCACATGCCTGCTAGCCTCTGGTGGACCAAACAAAGAGTGAGATTTAAAGCTTGCCTCAAGGACTCACAGTCTGCCATCTGTAGTTTAGTTATTTGATTAGGAAACCTTATTAATAAAAAATGCTGTGCAGATCTCCCCAGTATCTGTGTCTTATTTGCATATGATTTATTTAAGCAGACTGGCATTGTGGGTAAAAGATGAGTACTGGAATCCACTTGCATTTGAATCTTGGCTCGGCTGCTAAGTGGTGTGGTGTGATCTTGGCCAGGTAATCAATCTTTCTGGGCTCAATTCCTTCATCTATAAAGTGGGGTTAACAACAGTACCCACCTCATCTGGCTTTTGCAAAGTGCTAAGTTCTTAGCATAAAGTGCTTAGGTGAGAGCCCAGCCACAGTAAAGGCTCAAGGTCTGCCCACAGTTGTTATCATAACTACTGTTCCAGGACAGTTAGTGACTGTAAAGCTTGCACATTGAAAAAGAATAGGATTTAAAATAAATATAAACTGAAATCCTACTGCTTTCTTCCTGTTCCCTGATGTATTCCAGGTGTGCACGGTGCATACCTGGAAGGAGTGATCACAAGGCAGAAGGCCTAATTGTCAGTGCTCGGCTGTGAATTCTCAAAACCCACTGTACACATGGAAGTTACCTGGGGTATTTAGAAATCATCCCAATGCCAGAGTCCTACCCCAGAGCTGACAATGCTGTTGATCTAAAATACAACGTAGGCATGGAAACACTTTGAAAACCAATTTTCAGGTCATTCCAATAAGCGGCTAGGGCTGAGAACCACTGCCTTCCATGAACAGAGCCCCATAAGTGAGGCACACAACCCAGAAGCCACAGGAGGGAAAGACCTCTGTGGTCTGAAGGAATCAGCAAGTTCAAGCAGGAAACCATGGATGTTTCCAGGAAGCACTGTGTGGTGCAATTGCTGCCAAAGAGTTACAGTCCAGCCAGAGGACACCATAGTGTTCAGAGGAGGAAGCATGTCTCAGAGAAGTCAAGGACAGCTTTAGAGCTAGGGGGGTGATCCCATTAACTGGAGTAAGAAAAGGCCTAATGTTACCAATTAAAACCAACTTAGCAGGCTGTGAATCACTTTTGCCATCTCTACACATCCTTTAGGTATCGCCCTAGCTCAGACACCTGCAAAAGCTAAACACCCACTGTCTGCTCCAACAAGACCTGACTCATGGAAGGGCTTTGGCAACCCTTCAAACCCAGCCCCAGCACCCCCTTATCTACTCCTTCCCTCAACCCTGCCCACCTGGTCTCCTGTTCCTGAAATTCATCACCAGAGGTCTGCTTTGCCTGGGTAGGTCTATCTACTCAAGGCCCTTCCCACCCAATCGAAGTGCCCCGTCCCCAAACTTGACTGTTCCCTGTACTAAATATAATGACCCCTATATGTGCAGAGTCCTTTCCATTTCTGAAGTAGAAGGAGACCACTTCATTCTCTTTGCTGCATCTACTGTGAGAATGAACACCATTCTCAGTAGTCACACTGTCGACATTCCAGAAAATGCCGATATTACTCTGAAGGGACTCACAGTTATTGTGAAGGGCTCAAGAGGAACCCTCTGGAGGGATTTCAGTCATATCAATGTAGAACTCAGCCTCCTTGGAAAGAAAAGGAAGAGGCTACGGGTTGACAAATGGTGGGGAAATAGAAGGGAACTGGCCACTGTTCGCGTGATCTGTGGTCATATACAGAACATGATCAAGGGTGTTATGCTGGGCTTCCATTAAAAGATGAGGAATATGTACGCATACATCCCCATTAACGTCGTTATTCAGGAGAATGGGTCTCTTTGTTGAAATCTGAAATTTCTTGGATGAAAAATACATCTGCAGGGTTTGGATGAGGGCAGGTGTTGCTTGTTCAGTGTCTCAAGCTCAGAAAGATGAATTAATCATTGAAGTTTTGAAATGATGTTGAACTTGTTTCAAATTCAGCCGTTTTAAGTCAGCAAGCCCCTATAGTGAAAAACAAGAATATGGGAAAAATTTTGGATGGCATTTATGATTCTGAAAAAGGAACAGTTCAGCAGGCTGGTAAATAAGATCTGAGCGTGTTCAGCCACAGAAACAGTCCTGGAGTTAATCTGATATTTCAGTAATGCAATAAAAGATCTCTATTGACTTTGGACTTAAATAAACTTTAGTGTCCTTTCAAAGGGAAAAAAAGAAAGAAAGAGACCACTTCATTACAAAATAGGAAGGATAGGTATTATTGTTCCCCTGTATTGATAGAAACTGAGGCTCAGAGATCTCCTTTTTTTTTTTTTTTTCCTTCAGTACCGGGGATTGCATCCAAGATGCCTAACCACTGAGTCACATCCCCAGCACTTTTTATATTTTATTTAGAGACAAGGTTTCTCCAAGTTTCTTGGGACATCAAGAAAGTTGCTGAGGCTGGCTTTGAACTCAGGATCCTTCTGTCTCAGCCTCCTGAGCCACTGGGATTACAGGCGTGCACCACCGAGCCCAGCTCAGGGAGATTCTTCATGGCCAGCCTACTGCTGGTGACAGAGCCAGGACCCCAAAGGAGACAGATTCCCAGCTCTGCATTCTCCACTCTTCGCACCCACCAGCCTTCCCTGTGCTGGTCTCATCTGTGAGTTCCTCACGTCCCCTTGCTGTGAGCACATGACTGCCTTCACAACAGGGGCTCAGTAAAAATATTCTTTGAGCATTTGTTTATTGCAAGATTCATACCTCTCAGCCAGCGGGTGATTGGGATATTGGGCCCTGCTCTGCCTATGCAGGTGAAAACTTGCTGCCTTGGAGAGAGGCTGGCATGACAACAATGATGACAGTGATGTCATGATAAATAGACAAATCTACCTTTTTCTCCTGGTGTTCTCTGCTCTCTTTCTCCCATTAGTACTAGTCAGAGAATGAGGGGGAAAGAAGCCTACAGGACCCACATTTGCTGCCTCCGTGGGCCTGTGTCCATGGAAGAGGGTGCCAGATGCCACTTCAGAGAAAACAATGGGATAACAGGAAGTGACGGGAACACAGATGTCACATGCTGGATCTCAACAATGGGAATAAGACCTGGGAGAGGAAATGGTCAGATAGTGATGATGGGTAGGGGCCCAAAATGGTCTTGTGAAGGTCCCTGGGCCCATCGTGGCTCAGGTGGGATAGAAGGATTCCCAAGTCCCAGGAATGACAAGGAAGTAGTGGGAAAATTGCTGGATGTGAGAAGATCCGCTACATGTTCCTGAGGGTGGTTCAGTACTGGGCTTCATCCAAGGACAGTTGACTGACAGAACTGTCTCACCAACTTCTTTACCTTGTATTGTCATGGAAAGGGGAGGGGACAAAAGTACTAATGTACTAATGATTTTTTTTTTTTTTTTTTTTTTTGCAGTACCAGGGATTGTCTACGACTGACCTACATCCCTAGCCCTATTTCAATGTTTGTTTGGTTTTTTTAAATTTTTGAGATAGGGTCTCATGAAGTTGCCCAGGCTTATGATCTTGTGATCCTCCTATCTCAGCCTTCCCAATAGCTTGGATTATAGGCCAGAAACACCAAACCCTGATTACTGATTTCTTTTAAGGAAAGCTAAACTGTGGAACCAACCTAGATGCCCTTCAATAGATGAATGGATAAAGAAACTGTGGTATATATACACAATGGAATATTACTCAGCATTAAAAGATAATAAAATCATGGCATTTGCAGGTAAATGAATGGAGTTGGAGAATATCATGCTAAGTAAAGTAAGCCAACCCCCCAAAACCATAGGCCAAATGTTCTCTCTGATAAGTGGATGCTGATCCATAAAGGGAACGGGGAGGCATGGAAAAAAATGGAGGAACTTTGGGCAAAGGGGAGGGCCGGTGGGGAGGGTGCATGGGGGCAGGAAAGATGGTGGAATGAGATGGACATCCTCACCCTAGGTACATGTATGACTGCACATATGGTGCAATGCTACATCGTGTATGACCAGAGAAATGTAAAGTTGTGCTGCAATTGTGTACAACGAATCAAAATGCTTTCTGCTGTCATATATACCTAATTAAAATAAATTAATTAATTAAAAGGAAAATTTTAAAAAAGCGTTAGGGATGTAGCACACATTACTTGCCTCCTGTTACGTTGACAAGGCCAGATCATGTGACCACGGGGCAGCTGGGCTAAGGGTCTGCGGTGACATCCCCCCTTTCGTTCCTAACAGTGGTTTTGGTATCTTTTCTCAGTTTTTCACTCTTGCTAGAGGCTCATCAATTTATGGATCTTTTCAAAGAACTGGTTTTTGTTCCACTGATGTTTCTGTTTCAGTTTTTTGATTTTCAATCTTAATGATTTCTTCTCTTAGCGTTATTTCCTTCCTTCTTCTGGCTTTGGGTTCATTTTGCAATTCCTTTTTCTAAGTTCTTGAAGAGGGAGCTTAGATCCTTGACTTGGGACCTGTTTTTCAATGTAAAACATTTAGTGCTATGAATTTTCCTCTCAGCACTCATTTAGCTATATCCCTACATATTTTGATATATTTGTTGTATTTTAATTTTTATTGAGTTCAGTGTAATTTTTAAATTTCACTTGCTACTTCCCCTTTGACCCATGGATCATGTAGAATAATGTTGTTTACTTTTCAGGTGTTTGGCGAATGTTAGGTGATTGAAAAGAATGTACCTTCTGCTGCTTTTGAATAGAATATTCTATCTAATAAATCTCAATTATGTACTGTTGGTTAATGGTGGTATTGAGTTTTTCCGATGATTGTCTGTCTCATTGTTCTATCAATTGTTGAGAAAGGGATACTGAAGACTCTAACTACAGTTATAGATTTGTCTAATTCTTCTTTCAATTTTATCAGTTCTTGCTTCACATATCTTAATTGTCCATTGTCTGATGCACATTTATTTAGGTTTGATGTCTTCTTGGTGGGTTATTTTATTGCATGTAATGTCTCTGTTGCTCTTAGTTTTCATTGTACTCAACTCCACTATTTGTTTTCCTTTAATGTTTGCACAATATATATTTTCCCATAATTTTACTTTTAACTTGCCTACATCATGTTAGTTGAAGTGAGTTGCTTATATACCATGTACATTTGGATCATTTTTTAAAATTTGCACTGCCAACCTGCCTTTTATTTGGATTATTTAAACCATTAAATTTAACATAATTATTGATATGCTAGGGCTTAATCCTGATGATTTTTATTTATTTTTATTTATATATGACAGCAGAATGCATTATAATTCTTATTACACATATAGAGCACAATTTTTCATATCTCTGGTTGTACACAGTATATTCACACCAATCCATGTCTTCATACTTGTACTTTGTTTTTTTTAATATTTATTTATTTTTTTTAGTTTTCAGCAGACACAACATCTTTGTTTGTATGTGGTGCTGAGGATCGAACCCGGGCCGCAGGTGAGTGCGCTACCGCTTGAGCCACATCCCCAGCCCCATACTTGTACTTTGGATAGTAATGATCATCACATTCCACCATCATTAATTACCCCCTGCCCCCTCCCTTCCCCTCCAACCCCTCTGCCCTATCTAGAGTTCGTCTATTCCTCCCATGCTCCTTCTTCTTATCCCACTATGACTCAGCCTCCTTATATCAAAGAAAACATTCAGCATTTGGTTTTTGGGGATTGGCTAACTTCACTTAGCATTATCTTCTCTAACTCCATCCATTTACCTGCAAACATCATGATTTTATTCTCTTTTATTGCTGAGTAATATTCCATTGTGTATATATGCCACATTTTTTTATTGTATGCCTCCACTTATATGAAGTATCTAGAATATTCAAATTCATATGAAAGGAAATGATTAGAAGTTATTAGGGGCTCAGGAGCAGAAGATGGGGAATTATTTTTTTTTTCTCATCACAACATCATACATGTATTCTGTATAACGATGAGGGTCTCCTTCCATCTTCCGTGCAACTCCCCTCATGCCACATTTTTTTTATCCACTCGTCTACTGAAGGGCATCTAGGTTGGTTCCACAGTTTAGCCATTGTGAATTGTGCTGCTATAAACATCGATGTGGCTGTGTCCCTGTAGTATGCTGTTTTTAAGTCCTTTGGGTATAGACCGAGGAGAGGGATAGCTGGATCAAATGGTGGTTCCATTCCCAATTTTCCAAGAAATCTCCATACTGCTTTCCATATTGGCTGCACCAATTTGCAGTCCCACCAGCTGTGTGTGAGTGTGCCTTCTTCCCCACATCCTCGTGAATACTTATTGTTTTTTGAATGCGTAATAGCTGCCATTCTGATTGGAATGAGATAAAATCTTGGAGTGGTTTTGATTTGCATTTCTCTAATTGCTAGTGATGATGAACATTTTTTCATGTGTTTGTTCAATAATTGTATGTCATCTTCTGAGAAGTGTCTATTCAGGTCCTTGAGCCATTTATTGATGGGGTTATTTGGATTTTTTTGGTGTTTAGTTTTTGGAGTTCTTTATATACCCTAGAGATTAGTGCTCTATCTGATGTGTGAGGGTTGAAGATTTGCTCCCAAGATGTAGGCTCTCTATTCACCTCACAGATTGTTTCTTTTGATGAGAAGAACATTTTTAGTTTGAGTCCATCCCATTTATTGGTTCTTGATTTTAATTCTTGTGCCACAGGAGTCTTATTAAGGAAGTTGAGGCCTAATCCCACATGATGGAGATTAGGGCCTACTTTTTCTTCTATTAGATGCAGGGTCTCTGGGGATAACAGGAACATATCTCAACATCATAAAGGCTATCTATGCTAAACCCCAGGCCAACATCATTCTAAATGGAGAAAAATTGAAGGCATTCCCTCTAAAAACTGGAACAAGACAGGGATGCCCTCTTTCCCCACTTCTATTTAACATAGTTCTTGAAACACTGGCCAGAGCAATTAGTCAGATGAAAGAAATTAAAGGGATACACATAGGAAAGAAGAACTCAAATTGGCACTATTTCCTGATGAAAGGATTCTATACCTAGAAGACCCTAAAAAAGTTCCACCAGAAAACTTCTAGAACTAGTAATGAATTCAGCAAAGTAGCAGGATATAAAATCAACACCCTTTGAGGCATTTCTGTATCAGTGACAAATCCACAGAAAGGGAAATGAGAAAAACCACCCCATTTTCAATAGCCTGGTTTATTTTTTTGATTTTTTTTTAATATTTAATTTTTCAGTTTTCGGTGGACACAACATCTTTTTTTTTTTTTTTAATGTGGTGCTGAGGATCGAACCCAGCACCCTGTGCATGCCAGGCAAGCACGTTACCGCTTGAGCCACATCCCCAGCCCTACTTTTTTGATTGTTTGTTCTCACTTTTTTCCCTGTGCTCCTGTGGTTTACTTGAACATTCTTAGAATTCTGATTGATGCTTTCCATAGCATCAAAGTGCACAACCTGTAGCCCCAGCAGCTCAGGGAGGCTGAGGCCAGGAGGATGGCAAGTTCAAAGCCAGCCTCAGTGATGGCCAGGAGCTAAGCAACTCAGTGAGACCCTGTCTCTAAATAAAATATAAAATAGGGCTGGGGGTGTGGCTCAGTGGTAGAGTGTCCCTGAATTCAATCCCTGGTACCAAAAAAAAATCCATTTTCACTTTCCTACAGCATTTTTATGAACACCCCTTTGAGTAGCTACTTTGCGGCTGGTCCAGGCATTGCATTATATTTATATACCTGTCACATTGTATTGGTGTCATTCATCCTTTATTAGTGTCTGAGTAATGTATAAGAACCTACTAACTTTTATATACTTTTACTCTCCCTGGTACACTCTAATTGTATTAAATATTTCCTCAACATGCATTTAGAGCCACCTCAAGCAGTTATAGTTGTTTTAACTGTCATGTGTAATTTGTAAATTTCAAGGTCAGAAGGAAAATCTTTTGTATTGACCCATATATTTGCAAAGAAAAAAATTCAATTGATATAGAAGGGAAATAAAATTATCATCAGACTTTCTTTTCTTTTCTTTTCTTTTTTTTGGTACTGGAGATTTAACTCGGGCCCTCAACCACTGAGCCACATGCCCAACCCTATTTTGTATATTATTAGAGACAGGGTCTCACTGAGTTGCTTAGCGCCTCACTAAATTGCTGAGGCTGTCCCTTTTTATTTTGATTATGGTTTTTTTCAGGTCCAAAATTTCCAGTTGGCTCTTCTTTACATCTTATGGCTCATTGTCAAGGCCTTCTATCTTTTCACTCTTTGAAGCGTGCTCATAATTGCTCACTGGAGCATTTTATCATGATTGCTTTAAAATTCTTGTCAGATAATTCCAAAAATCTCTGCCACCTCTGGGTCAACATCTCATTCAACTTGATGACTCCCTTGTCCTTAGCTTTGACAAGTGACTTTCCAGTGAAACCTGGGCATCCTCACAGATGCTCTGAGGCTCTGGATCCCATCTAAGCCTCTGTCATTGCTCCATCAGGAGAAGGACAGCTGACATCTGATACAACAGGTGGGAGTCCAAGTCCAGTACCCCTCCCCCACCGCTGTTGCCACCTAAGTGGGGGAAGGGGTGCCCATTATTACTGTGTTCCAAAAGGTCTCCACTGACCTCATGAAGGGGAGAGGCTTGTTACCAGCCCCACTCCCTGTTGGCCTCCTGTGAGTGGCTGGATCATGAATGCGTGTTAGAGTCTCATAAAGCAGGACGTCTAGGTTGAATCCACTTGTCCATTGCAATGGGCTTTTCCTATGGCATCAGCTTGAGTACAGCAGTTACTACCTATGCGGGGGTCTATGGCCAGCGTCTCATTGGGGTTTCTTCCTGCCCAGGAGGGTGTAAGCCACCCTAAAACTTAAAATCTCAAATAATTAGTGAATAACAAAACACAAATACTCAGAAGTATATTTACAAAAGGCAAAGGCCCTGATAGATCTAGTCCACCTGGGTTCTGGAACTAGACAAAGAAAAGATGGCTCTGGTGGTTTATTTAAGGGGGTCCATCAAAGGCAGAGATAAGGATTCAAGGTGGAGTCTTGCTTCCTGATGTCTTGCAGCAGGTTGATTGACATCTTGGCAGGTCACACCCATCTCAGGTGCTGTGTGGGCCACGGCAGAGTGGGATAGAGATTCACATTGTCCCTGGGCAACTGAACAGAGGAAATGTCCACTGGTCATTCCTAGACCAAGTGTCTCTATCCACAAGGCTTCCATGACCCACATGCAACCCCTGGACAGCTCCTGACATCTATCTAAAAGTTTTCTGTTTTGCTAGGTACCTTCTCTAGTACCTTGGCTAGAAAGAAGGCTTTTAGGGGGCTTTTATAGTCTAACCTTGGCTGCTTTCAGGATGGCAGCTTCTTCAGCTTCAAATTTGGGATCTATAAGTCAAAAGGGAAACCCAGGATTCCCCATCCACCACCCCCTTACTATTATGTGGTTCCTCATATCCCGAAGTCCCCGTTCAGTCTGCCTTTTCTCTTTCCATCTTTTAAAGTCCTCTTGTGTTTGTGTTACACAAAATGTCTAGGGTCTTTAGTTGTGTTTGACAGAAAGAATCAGGCAAAGTATATTCGTCCCATCATCTTGGAAGCAGACACCTACTTTTAAAGTATTTTTATAGTAATGAAGACATCGTGATGGAGGTATAGTATTAGTCATCTTTTTGTTGCTGTGATCAAAGTACCTGACAAGAGCAACTTAGAGCTGGACGTGGTGGCCCACGCCTGTAATCCCAGTTGCTCGGGAGGCTGAGACAGGAGGATCAGCAGCTCAAAGCCAGCCTCATCAATGATGAGGCACTGAGCAACTCAGTGAGACCCTGTCTCTAAATAAAATATAAAACTTGGTTGGGGATGTGGCTCAGTGGTTGTGTGCCCCTGAGTCCAATGCCCAAAACAAACAAACAAACAAACAAAAACCAACTTAGAGGAAGAAAAGTTTATTTGGGCTCAAAATCTCAGAGGTTCAGTCCATGGTCAGCCAAGTCCATCACTCCAAGCCCAACGTGAGGCAGGACATTATGACTGAAGGGCATGTGTGTAGGGGAAAGCTGCTTCACCCCTGGCAGCCAGAAAGCAGAGAGAGGGGAAGGGCCTGCAGAGAAGATGCGCCCCCAGTGACCCACCACCTCAAAATTATACAAAATGGAAGTGCAGAACGGTAGGAAAGAAACCTCTCTTTAATAAGTGATGCTGTGATATCTGGCCATCCATATCGGAAAAAAATGTTGGACCCCTATCTCATATGGTTAGCCGTCCACAAACATAAATTCTAGGTGTATTATAGACCTTAATATGAAAGGCAAGACAATAAAGATTTTGTACATATGTGTGTGTACACACATGGATGTCTATGTATACATTTGTATATAATATATATATTCTTTAGACCTCCGAGTAGGGATTTTCTTAACACATTATAAAAATGTCGACCATAAAGGAAAAGATTGATAAACTTTATCACATTAAACTTGCACTCAAATTAAGAACTCCTGTTGATTAAGACCCTACTTTTTATTATTCATTTATTTGGTACTGGGGATCGAACTGCTGAGCTACATCCCCATCCCTTTTTATTTTTTATTTTTTAATACATATTTTTATTTGTTCTAATTAGTTATACGTGACAGTAGAACGCATTTTGACACATCGTACATAAATGGAATATAACTTCTCATTCGCCTGATTGTCCGTGATGTAGAGTTACCCAGGTCATGTAATCACATATACACGTAGTAATAATGTCCAATTCATTCTACTGTCATTCTACTTATTGTTTATTTTGAGACAGGGTCTCATTAGTTTGTTTAGGCTAGCTTTGAACTTGTAATCCTCCTGCCTCAGCCTCCTGAGCTGCTAAGATTACAGGCATGTGCCACTGCACCCAGAAAGATATTATTTTTTAAAGAGTGAAAAGGCAGGATTGGGGACATAGCTCTGAGGGAGAGCACTTACCAAACATGTGCAAGGCCCTGGTTTGATCCCTAGCACTGGAGGGGGGAAAAAAGCAAAAAGGCAAACATAATACACAAGAAAAGGGTTTTGTTTTATTTGTTTGTTTGTTTTGCAATATAGTTAGCCAACAAAAGATTTACATCTAGAATATATGAGGAGTCTCTAAATGGGCAAAAGATTTGACCAAGTACATTACAAAAGAAATCCAAATGACCCATAAACTTTGAAAGAGTACTCAGTACTATTAGCAATCAGAAACAAATTAAAACCACCATGAGACACTAGCACACCCATCGGACAGTAATTGGAAAGGGTGACAATACCAAGTAACTGGTGCTGATGTGCAGGAGTTTCCATCTGCTGTTGGTACAACTACTTTGGAAAACCATGAGGGATTGCCTAGGAAAGGAGGATGTTTGCATTTCTTACTACCCAGAACACACAAGTGAATGCTCATGTGCACCAGGTCATGTTCACAAGCATTGTTCATAATAGAAACTGGAGAACAATTCAAAAGTCCATCAAAATAAAATGGGTAAATAATAGTAATCATAAAATATACTGCCATACAGTAATGAAGACTGTGAACTCAGATTATATACAGTATCATAGTTGAATCTTTGAAATACAACATCAAACAAAAAAAGCCAAAAGCATTACAGGTCTTACTGCATGATTGCATTTGTACAAAGATAAATAAAAGGTAAACTTGGATGGTGTCCTTGAAGGATGCATCCTATACTTTTACTACAGCAGTAAAGGAATAAGAAAAACAAAGCCAGGCACAGTGGCACATGCCTGGAATTCCAGCAGTTTGGAAAGCTGAGGCAGGAGGATCACAAGTTCAAGTTCAGCCTCAGCAACTTAATGAGACCCTAAGCAACTTACACCCTGTCTCAAAATACAAAATAAAAATAAAAGGGCTGGGAAAGGTGACTAAATGATTAAGTGCCCCTGGGTTAGTCCCCAGTACCAACAAAAAAAGAATGAAAAGAAGAAAAAAATAATAAACAGATAAGAAATTATTATTTTAAAAATTAGTGGTTAGCTTTAGGGGAGAAAGAAAACTTATACTTGTGCCGCAGTCTGGCTGGGCACAAATGCCGCAGTCTGGCTGGGCACACAATCACGAGCCACCACACAGCTTGTAGATTCAAACAGCAACTCTTTATTCCCGAACTCACACCAGCCGTCTACAATCACGTTCTGGGGAAATCCACGTTCTCTGCCCAAATCCAGTTCTCTGCCCAACTCCAACTCCACTGGGCTTCTATCTCCAAAAAATACTGTCTGAATCCCGTGAGAACTCAAGGGGAACTCAGGCAGCAGGATACGCCCTATTCCCAGGAGGAAATAATCTTAAACCTTAAACCTGGAACCTAAACTGGGAACGCCCTAAACACGATTATCTTAAAACCGGGAACACCCTAATCTGCCTTGGTCCTTGAGCAAGGTCACCTACATTCAATGTCGCTGCAACATGTCAGCAACATGGGGTACGCTGGCAAGGAAATTGTCATACCTACTTGGCTAATGGCTCCCAGCATCTCCCCCCTTCTGATTAATTAAACAACAAGCAATGTGGCTTAAGGACCGTGCCTGGTAGGTTGTCCAATTCAACATATGGTTCTTACCCGTCATCGGAAAACTGACCTTTAGGCGTCAGCCTCCTGTCTTAGGTTGATACCACTGCAATTGAATCATACCCGTCACTGACTACCGGTCCAGCATACAGCCATACTTGTGGATAGGTCTATGCACCAGTGCGGGGGTGAGGTTCTTTGCCTCACCTCTGTTGGCCCCCAAATTTGGCCTTGGTGCCAGTGGGGGAGTGAGGTTAATGTGGCTTATGGACCGTGCCTGGTAGGTTGTCCAATTCAACATATGGTTCTTACCCGTCATCGGAAAACTGACCTTTAGGCGTCAGCCTCCTGTCTTAGGTTGATACCACTGCAATTGGATCATACCCGTCACTGACTACCGGTCCAGCATAAGCCATTGGCCCCCAAATTTTAGACCATCACTAGCAGAAGGGAGGAGGATACAGAAATGCCACGACACCAAGCCAATTGACGGCTCCTTGGGAAAAAATTGCATCACTGGTGACACCATCAGCAAAGATATGCCAGCATTACCACAATTCGCTGCACCAAACGATAGTTACATAGTCCAGGCAAGTTCTGCAAGCAGTTCAAAGCAGAGGAATCTATCAATATGTCCATTTCCTCCCAAAATCCGTTTCCTCCCAAAGTAAGTTGACTCTTTGATTGAGCATTACTTGTTGAGTTCTTCACCAGCACTGGGATGGAGATAGGAATTCTGGCAATGATGCTAAAGAGACATTATCCTGAAAAGAATTATTAAATATAATGAAAAGGAAAGGTGAAAGTAAACAAACAGATCTGTTAACCTACTTTAAAAACAATCCTTAACAGCCTTTTACCTAATTTAAACTAGTAAACAAACAGATCTGTTAACCACCTTTAAAAACAATCCTTAACAGCTGTTTACCTAATTTAAATTAAACCATTTAAATCACGTGAATAAAAATAATAATAATAATTCGGATCCATTTTTTCATGAGCGCTCCTCATATAAGAAATATGGACATACGCACATACAGACATACAACACAAAACACAAGAGTGTACACAAACGTACAACACATAAGAAAATAGTAAAGGCCTTGTAGCTTTACCTAGGTGAAATCTCCATTGCAATGTTTAAAAACTCCACCGTCAAAAAATAAACCTGATCAGAAAAACATTAACCTAGGTTTGTATGAGCTCAAAAAATAAAAATAGAACCTTATGATGTGGAAAAATGCAATAATAAAATAGCTATTGAAAAAAGCATCCTGGTTAATCACTGTCGCAGATGTAAGAATGGCCAAGCTGGAGTTCTGGATATCAGCTGTTATGGATTTGAGTCAAATCATCTTCTTTTCGATCTGTAGAGACTGTTTTAGTTAATCTCTCTGGAATCCAAATGGGCTGCTGTTCTCCCTGTGGAAAAACACAAACAGACCCCCGACTCCAGACAATCACTGGGTCAGGACCTTTCCATTGTCCTGTTAGAATATCTTTCCAAAGTACTTTAGGCTTATGTACATTTTTTGGATACATATGTCTTTCCGCAGCACTAAGTCCTGATGAATCCAAATTTAAAAAGTTTAGAGTAAAAAGCGTTATTTTAAGTTTATCTTTGGGGGATATATACCCCCTTCCAATTCCCTCTTTTTGCTTTAATAAGTATATGTCTGTATCTAATAGTTGTCTTAGCTTCTTGCATTTTCTATCTGAAATACCTTTACTTGACATTTTCAACCATTTTCTATCTTATTTCTATCTTCTAGTTTTTTTTTTTTCTAAGGTTTGTACATTCACCCTTAGTTGCTTATTTTCCTCCTAGTTTTTTCTTCCTGTTTTGTGGGTTTAAAATTCTTGTCTTTCTACATCTTTTTTATCTTCCTGTATCTTTTTTATCTTTCTACATCTTCTCTCTTTTTTTTACCTTTCTGTACTTCTGTTTTTAAAGTTTTCCACTTCAAATTTTTAATCTTCTTTATCTAAATCTTTTATCCTATTATCTTCTCATTTTTTTTAAGCAATGCCTTTAAGATTAACTAAGCTTCTTTCCTCCATCATGAAGGCATTTAACCACCTTCAATTTAACCTTTTAAAGCCTTTTAATTATCATCTATACTGTACTTTTAAATGTACTTTTTCACCACCTACAACTTCACTCTTTTAAACGAGGCTTAGATTTTGTTTAAATCGCTTCAATGTTAGTTTACATGGCTGCCCTTCAACCAAAGGCTTTTTTTTTTTTTTTTAAACTCCATTGAGAAGCTTTGTCTCAATCTGCCATGTACAAATACCTTTTTCTTCTTTCTTTCTTTCTTTCTCAAGCTTTTAAAGTAAGTCTAGTTTCCTCAAAATCTTTTTAAATGGCATTTTACAACTTTTACTTTACCACACAGAGATTATCTCATCTAGAAACATTTCTTTTTCCTTTAACCTTTTATATTAAAATATATTTCCACATCTTGAATCTTTTTCTCTCTTTTTTAACCATTAACCCTTTTTATAAATTCACATTTTGAAACAACTCTTATAAAATTTCTGATTTAGACAAATTACTCCACTTTAATAAGATGAAAGGCTTTCATGTTTTTTATGATACTATAATACTATAATTGAAACCCAACTGAAAATTTTTCTACTCTTTGTAAATAAATTACACATGATAGAATCTTAACACTTAGTAACCTTGTTTTAGCAAAGACAGACACAAAGCAATATTAAACCTTTTTCCATTTACCAATTTATGAAAACACACATAATGTTTAAATATATTACCTTATAGAACTTAATAAGTAAAGAGTACTTGATTTCATATTTAGTGGTTGATATTTTAACACTTTAGCATTGTAAATTAATCAGATATCTGTAAAAACCAAGATCTTAGACAAGTGTAGTAAACAGAACTAGCCATCTCTTTCTTGAAGAAAACTCCTTCTACAGGATACCATGATGGTCCCATTGATATACTTAATAACTCGTCTTTAAAAAGCCATGGGCTACATTTTTGTATTGTATCAACATATGTCCTAACTGTTCTTGGTCTTACTGGGGTGCCTCCTTCCTCTAACAATTTATCTTGCTTGGAGGCAAACAACTTCAAACCTTGAGTCAACCATTTTCCCCAGTTTGCCTGAGAAAGTTCTAGGAACAGGCAACTTGAAATAAAAACAAAATAAATCAAAACAAGAACGCACTGTTTTTTTTTGAAATGGTCATCCATTCTTTTGCTCTTCCTCAGGGACGAGCAATTTCACTTACCTCCAAGCTTTAGAAGTTCCCCGCACGGGACGCCAAATGCCGCAGTCTGGCTGGGCACAAATGCCGCAGTCTGGCTGGGCACACAATCACGAGCCACCACACAGCTTGTAGATTCAAACAGCAACTCTTTATTCCCGAACTCACACCAGCCGTCTACAATCACGTTCTGGGGAAATCCACGTTCTCTGCCCAAATCCAGTTCTCTGCCCAACTCCAACTCCACTGGGCTTCTATCTCCAAAAAATACTGTCTGAATCCCGTGAGAACTCAAGGGGAACTCAGGCAGCAGGATACGCCCTATTCCCAGGAGGAAATAATCTTAAACCTTAAACCTGGAACCTAAACTGGGAACGCCCTAAACACGATTATCTTAAAACCGGGAACACCCTAATCTGCCTTGGTCCTTGAGCAAGGTCACCTACATTCAATGTCGCTGCAACATGTCAGCAACATGGGGTACGCTGGCAAGGAAATTGTCATATCTACTTGGCTAATGGCTCCCAGCATACTTGGAAAAAGGTTTATACATGACGAGTGGGACAGGTTATAATATGTTGGCAGTGTTCAGTTTCTTGGCTTGGCTAGTGATTTCATGGACATGGATTTACTAAACAAACACGTGCAAAATAGAGGACAGAACTGAGGAAGGAATCAATGTATCCAGAGGGGCTCAAAAGGTCTATTCTTCCCCTGGAGGCAGTCTAGGGAGGTTGGGACCAATTGACTTGGCTTTGAATTCTCTGGCTATGCTACCTACTTGCTGTGCCTTGATAATCTCATCTATAAAATAAGGATGATAATATTACTTAATGTGAAGATTAGTAGCTCTTAGGCACAGAGTGCTCGGCACATGAGCTTTGTTAAGTGAGTGAAAATCCATACATTCATTTAACATAAAATCTCTTGAGTGTCTGGGCTGTTCTGGAAGCTGTGAAGAGCCTTCACAGACAGCGAATTTGGACCCAGAGGTGCAGCCACAGAACTCTCAGAACTAGGGGTCCACCTTCCAATCAGTGCAGACACTTGTTGCAGAATCTCCCACTAAAATCCAGATCAGATGGCAGGACTGGGCTGGACTGAGCCTCAGTTTAGCCAGAACCTCAGCCGGGGAATGGCAACCCTGCCCAGACCAGAAGCCAGGCAAGCACTCACCGGCTGCCTGCTTCTGCCCCCAGCCTGGGGCTCAGGGCAGTCTGGCACAGGGCCTCAGGCAGCCTCTTCTACTGCAGGGCTCAGAAGAGTGGAACAAGGTCAGTGTTATGGTTTGGGTATGATGTGTTGCCGCGTCCGGCCAAGGGAGCCGAGTCTGGCGAGGGACGGCGAGGTTAAAAGACACACAGGACACCAAGGTTCTTCATCCAGGAGTCAATAATAATCTTTATTGCTAACACACCTTTTTTTATACCCCAAGCAGCAGAAGTGGAAAACTACCCAAAAGCAGGAGGGAGGGGGGAGAAATTTAGTTTCAACATCTATTATTGTCAGGTACCGAAACCTCCCTTAACAATAAGTCCATCAGACCAGAAAAGGTCAAGGCATTCCCATGGGATACATATGTCTCAGACGGACAAGCAGGAACAGAAAAACCGCAAGTTCGCCATGGCCTTGTGAGCTGGCCACACTGGCATGCAGAACAAACTAGTGGAGGTAGGGCTCCAGGGGCCAGGGTGGACCTGCTGCCAACAAGTCCCCCTCTTTTGTTTTTTGCATGCCAGTGGGAATCAAGTAGCCCCTGTCTTAGGTCGTTCACAGCCCTTGCGATGCTTACCCGTCTCTGGGAAGGCCCCGATTCCCTGGCTTAGGTCGCACAGCAAGCGTGAAAGTTGCCCGTCACTGGGTACTACAAGATCAGCTCAAGGTGTTATGACCTATCAAGACATTATTGCGGTGAACGCTTAACCGTCTCCACCCACGGGACCCATGACCATCACCACCGAATGGCAGATGTGATTGGACCGAGAGATTAGACAGCAAAGATCCTAGTACAGGAAGGCAAGAGGGAGAGGTATGCATAGAGAAAAGATATGGCAGGAGTTCTTCTTTTAAGGAGGACACTCATCTTCGGATCGGTCTGAAGTATATCTCAGAGAGGCGATCATCCATCTTCAAGCGTTGATAGTGAACCTGTATCGGCTTAGAGGCTAAGATATTAATTTGATCCTTAATGAATTGTACTATCTTATTTACAATGCAGGGTCCTATTGCCACTACTAGAAGGAGGCCTAACAATGGCCCCAATAAGGGAAGAAGATAAGGCAAAAATCCATTAAGTCCAGTCCAGAGAGGGTTCTCAAATAATTCCCTCCTCCTTTTTTCTAGGTCTTCTTGGAGTTGTTTAATTTTTGTGCCAACTATGCCAGATTTGTTAGCATAAAAACAGCACCTCTCCCCAAGGGCTAAACAAATTCCCCCTTGATTGGCAGTAAGCAAGTCTAAACCCCGCCTGTTCTGAAGAACTACTTCTGCTAGAGAGTCTATCTGGTCTTGTAAGTCTTTAATGGTTCCCGACAGGGTTTGTACATCATCTATAAGCTGTTGAGATAGGCGGCGGTAAGAATGTATAGCCGTACCCAATCCCGCCGTGCCTGTACCCACAGCAGCGGTTATTCCAAGGCCAACAAGGAGTGGTAAGGCCTGCACAGCTCTCTTGTGTCTTCTAACTAAGATGTCTAGGCTAGGAATGGGTAGGGGTTCATCTCCTGAGATAATCGTGATATCAGGAAGCAGTAATGCCAGAACGCAACCGCCAGTCCAATTTGCTGGGAGCCTGGGAAAAGCTAAATTTCCACCACACATAAAAACTGTACCATTAGGGGGACAAATGGGCGGAGTAGGTGAGGAGTAATTCTTTACTAATGAGCAGTTTCCAAAGGAAGAGACTCCAACATCAACATCATAGGTATTATTTTGCATCATGCCCAGAAGGCATGACATAAAACCACCTAGAGGCTGCACCTTAAAGGGTAGCCCAGATTGACATGTGTTGTCATCATCAATGGTATAATTGATAGGAACTGCCAATGGCATGACTGCACCTGCCGTCATGCAGAGCCAGCAATCACCAGCAAGGGTAGGGTTGGAACTGTTAAGTAAAGAAAAGGTAGTTTCTAGGATATCTAATGTATTGGCATCTAAATCAGGAAGCTGGGATTTGGGCAATATCAAGGGGTGGTATGTAGGCTTAGGGATCTCCGGCTCTAAAAGCTTAATCACCTGAAGGTGTTTGATAGCATCAGTGGGTCCCCCTCCGTCAGAGACTCCGATAGGGGCCTGCATGGGCCAGCAGGAGGGTTTACCCACGACGCCCTCACATCCCGCCTCCGTTAACCGAGTCGTGATGCCTTCCCCTCCCCGGTCACCAAGAAAAGGAATATAATTATAAGTGGTCCCCCATTCTCCACGGGTGTTAGTTAGGATGGCCTCAAAATACTGTTTTCCTTGATTATTAACACAAATTGAGGCCGATGTATAACAGGAGATGTGCATTGCCGGGGTGTAATGACAAGTGGCGGGACAGCTTCCAAGAGTCTCGGTCGGATTAGGGACAACAAGTCCGGGCTTATTAACACATACCCATTTTGGTTGCTCAAATCCTCCGATGTTTTGATTGAGTTCAGCCGCCATATAGGCTACTTTAGTCCCACAATCAATGCTCTGGATATAACCAGAGGGGGCCGAGTGCCGGGGCCCTCCCTTACACTCACAAGGGGCTCCAAAAAGATATTCATGAATATTCCCAGGTGGGGGGTCAAGCCCTCCTTCAACCAACCTGTCCAGAAGGAATGCCACAAGTGGGGTCCAGCTCATGAGGTGTGTCTTGGCACTCACTTGAAGGGGTGAGAACAACAGTGGCAGGATCAGCCATCTTGGGAACTTCATTTTGTCTTGAATTTTCATTCACCGGTCTGGTGCAGCGCTCCGGGATCCAAATGGGCTTCTCAGTTCCTGGGGGAAAAACACATACAGCTCCCCTCACTCTAGCTAAGAGTGGAGCCGGGGGTTGCCACTTTCCAGTGGATAAATCTTTCCACCTTATTTGAGCATCTTGTACAGTGGGAGGGGAAAAGTGGCGTTGTGCAGCCGTGCGCCCTCCAGTGTCAGTGAGTAAAAAATTTAAAGTAAATAAGGTTATGCTTAGAAGTGCTTGTGGTCCCTGACAATTCCGGTATATCTCCCCCTCTTTTGTTTTTTGTAAATAAGTTTTTAAGTGTTGATGGGCTCGTTCCATGATAGCCTGTCCCTGTGGATTATAAGGGATTCCAGTCTTATGATTAATTTCCCATTGGGTGCAAAACCGTTGAACCGCCTGGCTTACATATGCGGGACCATTATCGGTTTTGAGGCATCGTGGGGTGCCCATGGAGGAAAAGGCTTTTAGAAGATGACTGATTACGTCCTTAGCCTTCTCTCCAGTATGTAAGGTGGCAAAAATGAAGCCAGAATATGTGTCAGTGGAAACATGTATAAAGGAGAGCTTACCAAAGCTAGGGAAGTGTGTAACATCAGTTTGCCAGACATCATTAGGTTGTAGTCCTCTTGGATTAACCTCAAGGGAAGGAGAATGAATAAATGGTGCACAGGTTGGACATAATGAGACAATTTGTAAAGCTTGGTCCCGTGAACATCCTGTGTGGAAGCGTAAAGACTGTGCATTTAAATGAAATTTGTTATGGAATTGTAAGGCCTTATCATATTCGGTCGTCACACAGGAAAGGCCGACAGCATGAGTAGCAGCGTCTGCTTTTGCGTTGCCCTCTGACAAAGGTCCAGGGAGCCCTGAATGGCTTCGGATGTGGCCAATGTATAAAGGATCTCGTCTAGCCCAAATGAGAAGCTGAACTACCTGTAGTTGTTCTGTGATGGTGGATTGCTTTCCAATATATGATGCTGTTTCTATGACTAGAGCCAGATTGGCTACATACAGGCTGTCAGTATATACATTAAGAGGAATAGAACTATAGACTTTGAGAGCTATGATTAAAGCTTTGTCCTGTATCTCAATGGTCAGGTTGGGACGCGAATCCAAATGAGCTACCCAAAAGGCCTGGGGAGTTCCAGTGAAGCCAAAGCTGCCGTCGCCCCGGGACCCACGGAGGGTGTGCCCAGGAATGGAAGCTAAGGGTAGCAGCAGCAATTGAGCTATACACTCCCCTGGGGGAAGAATAACAATTCCTTGGGTAGCTTCTACTACTATTTTTATCTCTCCCTGATAATCAGCATCAACAACCCCCGTAAGAATCTTCAAGCCCCACTGAGTTGCGCTACCTTGTCCCAACACTAGTCCCACCGTCCCCTCTGGCAGGGGCCCAAAAACCCCAGTAGGCAGCGTCTGAGGTCCCATTTGGGGAGTTAATACCGCTCGGGAGGTGGAACTGAGGTCCAGTCCTGCGCTTCCTGGTGTTCCCCTGGGGAGTTCCCAGATAGAAAGGGGTTGGTCAGTGGGAGGCAGCGGAGACGCCCACTCCCCGAGGCACTGTTTTGTCCCTGCACTGCCCCGTACACATTGGCTTCCGGGGCCCGGGGCGGGCCCCTGCTCCCGTTTCCCGACGATATTGGGTTACCCTGGATGTCAAATTTTTTTTTTTTTTTTTTTTTTTTAAAGAGAGAGTGAGAGAGAGGGAGAGAGAGAATTTTTTTTTAATATTTTATTTTTTAGTTTTTGGCGGACACAACATTTTTGTTTGTATGTGGTGCTGAGAATCGAACCTGGGCCGCACGCATGCCAGGCGAGTGCGCTACCGCTTGAGCCACATTCCCAGCCCTGGATGTCAAATTTTGACCTGCACTCACTGCTCCAATGATTTTCTTTATGACATCTAGGACAAATTCTAGGCATCCCTCTGCCAGCACCCTCGCTCCTTTCCGGGCAGTTTCTCCTTATATGTCCCTCTTTCCCACACTTAAAACACCCCTTAGAGCGGGTTCCCCTGTTATCAGATTTTTGCATTCCAGTCTTAGAGCGGGTTCCCCTGTTATCAGATTTTTGCATTCCAGTCTTAAGGGCAGCAGCCAAAACCTGACCAGTAATATGAGGCCCATCTATATCTTTGCATGCTCGAATCATGTCATCTATACTTTTGGCCCGGGAGGACTTAATAGCATTTTGGCAGTAAGTGTTAGCGTTTTCATATGCCAGTTGTCTAATAAGTGGCATAGCCTGTTCCAGATTAGGGAATATTTTTCCAGCCGCCTGCATTAGGTGGGCTATAAAGTCCGAATAAGGTTCAGAGGGCCCTTGAGAGATCTTGGAAATTTTTGCTTCAGTCTTAGAAACGGGCAGGGCTTTCCAGGCATGGACCGCAGCTGAGGCTATTTGAGCATAAACCCCTGGGTCGTAACTAATTTGTTGGCCTATGGTGGCATACTGCCCAGTTCCTGTTAACATTTCGGCATTTCGCCGTTGATGGCCCGCATTCAGGTTAATCTGAGCCAGCTCGCGGCACCTTTCATGGTATTCACTTTTCCACAATAAGAAATCCCCTCCAGATAACACAGCCCTGCAAAGTTGCTGCCAATCATTGGGTATCAGTTGACTGGCTGAGAAGGACTCGAAGAGGGTCAATGTGAAAGGGGCATGAGGTCCATAATTAATGACCGCCTCCTTAAGCTGTTTTATGTCCTTGAAGTCTAGGGGGACATGGGCTCTGGCCGGCTGTCCATCAGCATCGGCGTTTTCAATCATTGGAAAAACCTGAGCCGCTCTAGAACCCCAGTGGACCCCCGCCCGTCTAGTAGGGGCGTCCTCATTCCAATCAGGATTATAGGGAGGAGGTGCGGCAACTGAGGGGGCCCTAGGCACCCTCACATTTGCCCTTTTAAGGTGATGTTCTAATTCCTCTATCTCCCTTTCTAATCCCTCCTCTTCCTCAGAGAGAGAACTGAGGTCCTCAGGATCCTTTTTGGGCTTAGAAATCTGGAGGCGTTTCTTACCCCCCGAGCCCGAGTCCTCAAGAGGGCCCTCATCCTTTAAGGATTCTGCCATTTGCTCCTCCTGCACCTGATTAAGGGCCTGTTCACATTCAGCAAGCTGATCCTTGATCTTTACTTTATCTGTTAATAAAGCATCCTTTACCAACCTCCATAAGGAAAAGGTGGCAACTGGGACACTGTCCGAGCCCCGGTCCCTCAATAATTTCTGAAGGTCATGCCTCACCAGGTCCCAGTCACTATTAGTAAGAAATCCTCCTGTCAGAAACCAAGGACAAGCCTGGGCAATAATTTCAATGAATTCGGTTGCAGTCTTAGTTTTTATTCCTGTTCCTTGTGTATTTAACAGCTCTTTCAGTTCGTTGGCCAGACGAACCTTCGCTGTTGAGTTACCCATGGTACGTACCCTGTCTCTTTAAAATATCTTTAAACCAATCCTCCCCCTTCTTTCTTAGAAGGTGAGCCCCGTCCGCTTACCCCTGCTTTCCGGATCTCGGTGGGAACCTCCAATTGCCGCGTCCGGCCAAGGGAGCCGAGTCTGGCGAGGGACGGCGAGGTTAAAAGACACACAGGACACCAAGGTTCTTCATCCAGGAGTCAATAATAATCTTTATTGCTAACACACCTTTTTTTATACCCCAAGCAGCAGAAGTGGAAAACTACCCAAAAGCAGGAGGGAGGGGGGAGAAATTTAGTTTCAACATCTATTATTGTCAGGTACCGAAACCTCCCTTAACAATAAGTCCATCAGACCAGAAAAGGTCAAGGCATTCCCATGGGATACATATGTCTCAGACGGACAAGCAGGAACAGAAAAGCCGCAAGTTCGCCATGGCCTTGTGAGCTGGCCACACTGGCATGCAGAACAAACTAGTGGAGGTAGGGCTCCAGGGGCCAGGGTGGACCTGCTGCCAACAATGTGTCCCCAAAAGCTCATGTGTGTGGCAATGCAAGAGCGTTCAGAGGCGAAATGACTAGGTCATGAGAGCCCTCACCCAGTCAGTGAGCTAATCCCCCATGGGATTAACTGAGCAGTTACTGAAGGTGGGGAGGTGTGGCTGGAGGAGGTGGGTCATCAGGGCGCTTGCCTTGGTATATATTTTGTGCCTAGAGAGTGGAGTCCCTCTCTCTCTCTCTCTCTCTCTCTCTCTCTCTCTCTCTCTCCTCTTCCTGATCATCATGTGAGCCCTTCCCTCTGCCACACTGCTCCGCCATGATGTTCAGCCTCACCTCGAGCCCCAGGAATGGAGCCGCCTCTCTCTGGACTGAGACCTCTGAACCATGAGGCCCCAATTAAACTTTTTCTTCTCCAAAGTTGTTTCTGGTCAGGTCTTTCAGTCCCAGGGTGGAAAGAGCTGACCAAAACAGTCAGGTAGTAAGAAAAGAGGAGCAGGAGCGTGGCGGAGCCGCGCACCCTGGATGCCTTTCATCTGTCCACAAGGAAGAAGCAAAGACAGAAGCGTGGGGGTGGGGAGAGGGGGAAGGAGCCCGGCAGAGAATGAGGCCAGCCCAGTCAAGGGCTTTTTGTGGGGTCTTAATTAAGCCTGGCTCTCCCATTGTTCCTTTCAGGGTGAAACATATGTTCAGGGACTGGCTGAGGTTTGGGACTGGAATTTCAATGGTGCTGGGCCCTATGGTGTACTGGGGGAGGGGGGAGACGGGAGAGGGCGACCGTCCCTGAGACATGCAAGGACCCAGGGTGTCTCCAATCCACCCTCACCCAGAGTCACCTTCCCCTGGAGCAGATAATAAAACACCCAGAGGTCCTGCCCTGAGATGGGGAAGTGCCCTTGGGATAGGGAGAGAGCCACCTTCTCCCTGTCATGACTTGGATATGAGGGGTCCCCCAGAAAGCTCATGTCAAGCAAAGCAGGCATGTTCAGAGGTGAAATGGTTAGATTATGAGAACTGGGACGTCTTCGAGGAACGGATTACTGGGTGGTAGCTGTTGTCAGGTGGGGTTGGAGGAAGCAGGTCACTGGGGGCATTTCTTTGGGGAGTATATTTTATCCCTGGCTCCTTGGCGCCTCTCTCTCTCTCTCTCTCTCCCCCCCCCCTTCCTGGCTGCTGTGAGCAATAGAGTCTGCCAATCGATCGAGGGTTGAACCTCTGAAACTCTTTGTCCAAGATAAACTTTTCCTCCTCTAAGCCGTCCTCGTCAGTACTTTGATCACAATGATGAAGATCTAACTAATGCAGCCCCTCCTCCGCTCCGCCCTCGGCAACAGCGTGGCCCTCAAGGGGCTCCCTTTCCCAGTGTGTGCCATTCCGATGAGGCTAAGAAAGCACAGGACCTGGCCCACCATGAGCAGGGGCCACCCAGTGGCCAGATGACTGTCAAGGGACTTCGGCAACACCCGTAGAGAGTTTGACAATATTCCTTGGGTTCAAAGGAAGCAGGCGCTGGCCAATCCATGTCTGTAACATCTAAAGGAAAGAACTGGGGGCTGCGGCTGCTCCGGGGGATAGAGGGGGGAAAGCAGCTGGCTGGGGAACCAACTGGCCCTGTCCAGAACATGGGAGGCAAAAGACCCCCGAGGTCTTGTGTCAGATGAGCAGCCTGAAAGGGAAGCCAGGCTGAAAGTGTGGGGTGGTAGGTGACTCCCCGAAACCCAGGGACACAGGTGGCTGACACAGGAGAGGAAGACAGGACCCCTGTGCTAAGGGAACCAGGTGGGATAAGCCTCATGAGAGGATGGGACAATACTTGGGATCTTCAATATTTCCCAAAGGTCCATATTAAAGACTTGGTCCCCAGCCATTGGCACCACTGGGAGGGGTGGGACCTTGAAGCCGTGGGGCCTGTTAGGAGGTGATTAGGTCAAAGGCAACTATGGATCCCAGTCCCCTTCTTCTTTGTCTTTGGCTGATGAGGTGAGTGATTTTGTTCCACCCCACACCCCTGCCATGGTGGGCTGCCTCTCCACAGGCCCAAAGCAATGGGACCAACAACCCATCACAGACTGGGACCTCCAGGTGGCAAGCCCAAACAGGCCTTTTCTATTGTAAGTCAATTATCTCAGGCATTTGCTTATAATCACGGAAAGATGATTGACACAGATGGTCTCCAAAGAACTCAGGAAGCTACCGGTAGAGTTCTCTAGTGTCCACACCCAGAAAGAACCAGCGCCAGGTGACAAATGGAGGAGTCAAGTGAGAATTGTCCTGTGTCTTCTCGCTCTGAGTATAAGCCACCAGCTGGGGGGCAGGCAAAAGAAAGGAAGAGAGGGTGCAGGGGACCACTCCTCCATGTGCACTCCTGTCCCAGTGCGCTGTAGGGCAGGGATCACCACATAAAGGTAGAGTTTTGATATTACTCTGGACTAGATATTCTAACATCTGGAAAAAGACACTATTCATCTATTACCTGTTAGCAACTGAGAAGGACTGAGAGCAGCCAGGGACGTCACAGGGAGCAACAGTGAATAAAATGAGAGAGTGGGCGTGGAGGGGCAGCGGGGACACGGGAGACAGCAGCTTTCAAAGCCTAGAAAAACTAGCTTCCAGTAAAAGGAAGGAGAAGACAAGATAGATATTAAACTTCTCTAAAAGTACCTAGTTTTGAAGTTTTGTCTTAAATAATTATTAAACAAACCTAAATTTTCAATTTCTAAAGAAGTATCTAAAAATTAAAAACAAAATGGAGAGTATGAGAGACTAGTGCAGGAGGTCAAGCCCAGGGGCCCAGAACCATCCACACCAACCTGTGAGGGACCCAGGCTCACAGCAGGCCCCGTCCACCCCTCCCTTGGTGGGGCACAAACCTGCCAGAGTCTAGCCTCTGGCACAGGACCGCCCCTTCTGACCAGCAGACTACCAAAGGAGGTCAAGCCCAGTGGCCGATCCATCCACACCAACTTGCGCAGGACCCAGGTCCAGGATGCTGTAGCATTCGTTGAGGGATACCAGCAGGGGCTGGAAGCCCAACATCAAGGTGAGGTACAGACAATCTGCACAGGTATTACAAGAATATAGGGAAGAAACTGTAATATCTCAAATCCACACTGCAAGACATGAAGACACATAGACACCATGAAAAAACAAGGGAGGAAAGTGCCCCAGACAAACCAGGACACTATAATAACAGAACCCATAGATAGCGAAGTTGATGGAATGTCAGAGAAGGAGTTCAGAAGGTTCATAATTAAAATGATCTGTGAATTAAGAATGACCTAAATGAGCAAATACAGGCAAAACTTGATCACTCCAACAATGAGATAAGAGAGCAAATACAGGTAGCAAAAGATTACTTCAAGAGAGAGAGAGACTCTGAAAAAAAAGTCAGAAATCCTTGAAATGAAGAATTCAATAAATCAAATAAAAAACTCAATAGAATGCATCACCAACAGACTAGATCACTTGGAAGAAAGAACATCAGATAATGAAGCAAAGTATGCAATCTGGAAAATAAAGCTGATTACACAGTGAAGATAGTAAGAAACCATGAATGGAATATCCAAGAATTATAGGACAGCATCAAAAGACCAAATCTAAGAGTTATTGGGATAGAGGAAGGCACAGAGTTTTAAACCAAAGGAATCTCTTCAATGAGGTAATATCAGAAAATTCCCTTAAAAAAAGAAAAAGTCAACAAATAAATGACCTCACTTTACATCTCAAAGCCCTAGAAAAATAAGAAAAAATAAACACCAAAAGCAGCAGAAGACAGGAAATGGTTAAAATTAGAGCTGAAATCAGTGAAATTGAAACAAAAGTAACAGCTGAAAAAATTGACAGAACAAAAAGTTGGTTCTTTGAAAAAAATAAATAAAATTGACAGACCCTTAGCCATGCTAATGAAGAGAAGGAGAGAGAAAACTCAAATCACTAACATACATGATAAAAAAGGAAATATCACAACAGACACTACAGAAATACAGAAAATAATTAGAAATCATATATATAAACACAATAGAATATTATATTACTTAGCAATAAAAAGACAATAAAATCATCGCATTTTCAGGTAAATGGATGGAGTTAGAGAAGATAATACTAAGTGAAGTCAGCCAATCCCAAAAAACCAAATGCCAAATGTTTTCTCTGATATAAGGAGGCTGATTTATAGTGGGGTAGGGAGGGGGAGCATGGGAGGAATAGATGAACTCTAGATAGGGCAGAGGGGTGGGAGGGGAAGGGAGGGGGCAGGGAGTTAGCAATGATGGTGGAATGTAATGGACATCATTATCCAAAGTACATGTATGAAGACACGAATTGGTGAGAATATATTTTGTATACAACCAGCATATGAAAAATTGTGCTCTATATGTGTAAGGCATTCTGCTGTCATATATAAATTTTAAAAATGGAGCATATGAACTTAACTACACATCAAAGTGTGGCTTGGCAAGTGATTAGTTCAAGTGATTTTGAAACACAATAATCTGTTGTAAGGGTAAAAAGACTGCAAAAATGCCTCAAATTATATTTAGTAACTGTATTTTAGTAAGGAATTCGTTTGCTTTCTGTCACTGTGACAAAATACCTGAGATAAGAACTTAAAAGGGGAATATAGGGCTGGGGTTGTGGCTCAGAGGTAGAGCACTCGCCTAGCATGCATGAAAAACTGAGTTCGATCCTCAGTACCACATAAAAATAAAACAAAGATATGGTGTCCACCTATAACTAAAAAATAAATATTTTTTAAAATAAATAAATAATAAAAGGGGGAGACGTTCATGGGCTCATGGTTTCAGGGGTTTCAGTTCATGGTAGCTGGCTCCATGGCTTTTGAGCCTGTGGCAAAGTAGAACATCATAGCAGGAGCACAGTGGTGGAACAAACTGCTCATCTCATGGACGAGAAAGAGGGAGGGCCAGGGTCCCAGAGCCCCTTCAAGGACACATCCCCAATGACCTCATTTCCTTCCACTAGGCCCCAACTCTTAAATGTTCCACCACCCCCTACGAGTACTGTAGGTTATCAACGGAGCCTTCAGTTCATGGCCTTTGGGAGACATCTCAGATTCAAACCATAACTAGTAATAACATTGGTATTGTTAATTTAAAAATTATGCATATAATTAGATATGGTGAATAAGTAATTAGGTTAATATAGTTAGTAGCCAATATTTTTGCACAAGAGAAAAGCTGTGGTGAAGAAAGAAAGAAAGATGCAAAGAATTTAACTAAAAACTAAGTAATATTAAATTTAAACAGAAATTATCAGTAGAGGCTTTGATTTACTTTTTTTCTTTAAAAAGTTATTTCTATCTGGACATGTAATCCCAGTGATTCAGTAGTAATAATCACCCAAGCCTCCAGATTGAGGCCTCTAATTACCACCCCCTATAAACAGAATTAGGACCTCATGGGGGAATAGTTGACTCTACACATGGGCACGAGGCATCTCGTCACTCCAGGTGTCAGAGAAGCCATACTATAAAGGTGTGTCAAAAGGACAGAGGAATCAACCCGAAAGAACTTTTATTGACCCAAAGTGGAAAGATTCGGACATCAGAAACAATAGTGAATGCACTGGATTAAAACTCATCTGTGAGTTTGTATCCGAGTCTGGCTCTGATGATTGCTTTGTCTCTTCAAATTCCATTTTTCCCCCTTGCCTTTTAACATGCTTTATAATTTTTCTCAAGCCAGACATGATGTATTGGGCAATAGAAAATAAGAGAGAGAGGTCTTTGGAGTGAGGTGTTATGCCTGGCTGGCTGGAGCGGACTATATTTAAGGTTTGTATAGGTCTAAGGGCCAGAGGCTTCAGTTTCCTCTAAGGTGCTTTTTGGGGTTTTCCCAGGTCCCTTGTTATCTTTGGGTTTCTCTAAGAACTCCTTCTTAAATAGAGTCCAGCCTTCTAGCTAGAGCATGTATAAATCATTCTGATGATGGAGTCCTGTGTCGTGTCGACGTGGTTGTCAAGTGAGGGGGAATCAGTCTGTAACCTTATGAAAACCTCAGTCCTCCCGTGGGTCTGGGTCACCAGGTTATGCCCTTCAGAAGTGTTTCTTAGAGTTTCCCCCCCTTAGATGAGACAGGAAGGCTGAGGGTGGAGTTGCCCTTCTCTTAATTAGATAGTTCCCTTGAAGAATAGGCATTTGTTATGGAGAAACTTCTGGACCAAACGGGATTTTTCTCAGCTCTTTGCCTTGAGAACTAGGTGAGTTTCCTGAAGGTAAAGCCTCTGAAAATGCAAAGACCTCTCCTAAGCCTGGGTCCCCCTCTGTGTCTCGCTCTCCAGCTGATCCCCACACAGCCTCAGGCAGTTCATCAAAGGTACCCTATGCATGTGCCTCCCAGGGCTGGCTCCATTGGATTCTACTCCAGGTCAGTGGGTTCTGAAAGATTCTCCCTCTTCACCCACCTGGTTGATTTCAGGGTGATGCTTTGCCCTGTGACCTCAATTCTCCGATGAGTTCAGCAAAAAGTCATTGGTTTTTAAGATTGTTTGGATGTTTTCTTGTTGTTAAGTATGACGTGAGTACTTCCAAGCCTTTGACGTGTTAAAGCCGAAATTGAAAGTGCCTTTCATAAGTTTCATTAAGTTATTGTTTTAAAAAAGAAAGTCATTGATTACTTTAGAAGTTTCTAGGTATATCTAGAAACTTCATCACAGAGTATATCCAAGAAGCAGCATCACTAGGAGATATTCAGAATAAAAGGTTTATCATGGGGTTCTGATACTCAGTTGTGGGAGCTGGTTGTGCCATTAGTGTGAAGCTGTGGCCTCTAAGGTTGCTCCTGGAGCCTGAAGACAAGGCAGAAGATGGACGTGAGCTAGAAGAAGGAAAGACAGACTGAAACTTGCGAGGATGAGCAGAAATCCATGTCAGTCCTTCACCAGCTCGAAGCCTCCACGGACTTCAATGACGTCAGTAACATGCACTTTTTTTTTTTTTTTTTTTTGGTACTGTGGATTGAACCCAAGGGTGCTCAACACTGAGCCATTTTTTTATATTTTATTAGTGACAGGGTCTTGCTAAGTTGCGAAGGGTCTCACTATGTTGCTGAGGCTGGCTTTGAACTCACAATTCTCCTGCCTTGGCCTCCTGAGCCATTGGTATTACAGGTGCCACCATATTGTGGAATGAAGTACACACCTGTACTTCACCCAAGTGTCAGGGAGGAAGAAGAGCGTATGGGAGGAGCCAGGCTACTTGTAGACCTGACTCGGGTCCCATGTGCACAACTAGCCATTGGGTATCAACAGTGTGTGTAAGCCCTATGGTGCCTTGCTTTGATCTTCTGAGTAAAAAAAATTATATATAGCTGTTGCTTCACTTCTGTCTTCTAAGTCTCACGCAAAATGTCTACTATGGTGCATGCTGAAGATCTCAGGGAAGGGAATTCTGGAAAACACTGTTCCAGTTTAGCTAAATTAATCCAATACAAATATACTAAGACATCAGTTCATTATCCTGAGAACTGGTAAACAAAGAAATGAGTTAGGCATTGAACCTGCCTTTCCCATATGCATTTTATTTCAGGGTAATCCACTAGTTGATGCTGATTCACTTCCATCTCTGACAGTTTGCAGGCATTTGGCTGGGGGCTTTGGTTCTCTTCCACATGAACTCCCCAGTAGGCTAGCTCAGGCCTGTCTCAGAGTGTCGGTTCAGGGGAAAGAGCAAGTCCTAATGAATGAGTACTTTTTAAACTAGTTTTTTAGAGAACTTTTAGTCTCATGGAAATTGAGCAGAAGGTACAACTATTTCCAACATACTCCCCACCCCGACACATGCCCAGCCTTCCCCACTACCGACATCAACATGTTACACTGTGACCCTACACATCATTATCACCTAGAGTCCACAGTTTACATTAGGGTTTACTCTTGGTATTGTACGTTCTATGAATTTGCACCAGATGTAAATAACACCTGTTTACCATTGTAGTATCATGCACAGTAGCTTTACTGCCCTAAAAGTTCCATGTGCTTCAATTATTCAGCCCTTCCTGCCCCAGGTGACAACAGATATTTTTGCTGTCCCCATAGTTTTGCCTCTTCTAGAAAGCCACAGAGTTGGAATTATTCAGATTAGCTTAGTAACATGCATTTAGGTCCCCTCCTTGTCTTTTCATGATTTGGTAACTCTTTTCTTTATAGTGATAGCATCCCGTTTTCTACACTGCCCCCCACTCTTATTGTGTGTTATTGATTGGGGGGATTGTCTTATTTCACTTAGCATGATAGTCTCCAGGTTTTTTTCCCCTTTTTAAAATTGATGGTCTTCACATGTGTAAACAAACTTCATGCCTCTTTATAGGATGCATGTTCAGAAAATAGAGGCGATAGCATGATCTGAGGGTAGAGTCTGGGGCCCTCTGACATCAAAGGTTGTCCATCTGAGATCCTTTGCAAGTCCAGGTGAGAGGATTGGTGGTTTCATCTGTCTGATCCAGGCAAATCTTCCTTAAAATGCCTTTCGAAAAGCAGTTTAGACTATGAAACAAAACTAGGTGCCCTTCAGTATATGAATGAAAGAAAATGTGGTATATATGCACAGTGGAATATTACCGAGCCTTAAAGAGGTGGAGACCATCATGCGAAGTGAAATAAGCCAAAAAATAGAAGACTGGATGTTCTCTTTGATATGTGGATGCTAACATACAATAAGGGGGCCGGGTGGGGGGAGTAGAAGTTCACTGGATTAGACAAAAGCAAATGAAGGGAAAGGAGAGGGATGGGAAAGGGAAAGAATGGGACATAACTTTCCTATGTTCATATATGAATACTCAACCAGTGAAACTCCACACCATGTACAACCACAAGAATGGGAAGGTATCTCCATGCATGTATGATATGTCAAAATACACTCTACTGTCATGTATGACTAAAAAGGACCTCCCAAAAAAGTGAGTAAAGAGAGAGGGAGTGATATTTGACTAACAGTCCCAAGTGCTAGTGCCCTGTATAAAGCACACATTTATTTTCTTGACCCAGCTTGAAAGAGATATCAAATAATTACAAGTCCTTACACAGATCATGATTATAAAATGATTCTTAATTTGTGAAGTATACAAAATGGCATGGCCTGTGCCTATGTTATTAACTGAAAACTTATCTCTAAGAAATGACTCCTGGTTATTATCTGCTGGGAGGGTGGAAGTTAAGTATGACATCCTTATTTCATTGGAGGATAGTAAGTCTCCATAAGTCTTAGGTATAGCTATAGATATTTCAAAGCAGTAATAAAAAGAAGGAATTAAAAATATATATATTTTTAAAGGTTGTTTTGATTTAACATTCAATATTTTAAACCATTTGGACCATGCAATAGTATAGGTAAAATATTCTTTTCTTGAGAGGGAGCTGTTCTTGTTTATAAAAATCATAACATATACTTAATGTTTCTGAGACTGAATTTTGGGGATCTACTAATCAATATGTGAAATAGTGAATTTTATTTTGATTATGTTCTAGGACATATTATTTGCTATATTTTTACTTACAGATGTAAAATTTAGTTGTGTGTTGATCAAAAAATAAATTATTTGTTATATGTAAAAAAAAATCAGTAGTTTAGAATAATGATTACCAAGGTGGCCATGAACCAGAGGTATTATCTATAGTGGAGCTGGCAAGGGTCCATTCAGGTTTTCCTTAAGTGAGTTTTCAAAGAAAATATGTGCTTTTTTAAAAATTTTAACAAGGAAGGGGGAATGATTCAAACCTCTATTAAGCAGGGGGTGGAGGAGGGGATGGTTCATTTCATTATGAAGACGGGGTGTAATGAGTCAGTATGGGTTTCAAGCCATAGTGAAACATGGCTATTGTAGTTTCTAATTCAAACACAGTATTGGATTAGACTAACAGAACTAACTAATTAGTAACTAACAGAAGAATAAGTGACTTTCTAGTGGAGCGTGGTGGTTTATGCCTGTAATCCCAGCAGCTCAGGAGGCCGAGGCAGGAGGATCACGAGTTCAAAGCCAGCCTCAGCAACAGCAAGGTGCTAAGCTACTCAGTGAGACCCTGTCTCTAAATAAAATACAAAAAAGGGCTGGGAGTGTGGCTCAGTAGTCAAGTGCCCCTAGTACAAACAAAAAAAAAAGAAGAAAGAAATTACTTTCTCCCAGAGTCCTTTGTAAAGAAAGTAAGCCTTTCCCAGAATTTCCTCAGCAGGCTTCCTCCTCTGTGTCATTGACCAGAATTGTATGACATGGCCACAACCACATGAATTACTGATAGGGGACTGCTACTACCATCCCTGCAAGCTGGGAAATGGTTACCTCTTGTGACAGCCAGTTTTATGTGTCAGTTTGGCTAGACCTCAGTTGCTGCCATCAACAAAACACTATATCTAGGCATCCTTTTGAAAAGTTTTTGTAAATGTGAATAAATCCTTAATCAGTCAACTTTAAACAAGATAATAGAGGTGGGTCTCATTCAAGCAGTTGAAATGTCTCCAGAACGGAGCTGAAGTCTGGTGGTATAGCTCAGTGAGAGGGCATTTGCCCTGCATGTGTAAAACTGGGTTCCATCCCCAGCCCTGCAAGAGACAGTGAGCAGAGCTGAGGTATCTCCAAAGAATAAAACATTTTAATTAGCATCAAAATGACAATGGAAACAGGAGAGGGGTTGCTAGTAGGTACCAGCCAGGGGTGCTGTTCAACACCCTGCAATACACAAAACAATGCCCACCTCTAAAGCAAATATGGGGGGTGGGGGGGCTGGGGTGTGGCTCAGTGGTAGAGCCCTTGCCTCACATGTGTGAGGCCCTAGGTTAATCCTCAGCACCACATACAAATAAATAAACAAAATAAAGGTATTGTGTCCATCCACAACTAATATATATGGATGGACACAATACCTTTATTGTGTCCAACGAAACTTAAAATCCAAATCCTAACAACATTTGCAGTGAGGACAAAGTTTGGAGGTTGAATCTTGACAAGTTATGTCTTGGGAAATACCTTGGGCTCTCTTCACATGTGGTCTAACAAAATGTAAAGCCAATCCGACACAAGATCAAAGTCAGGGATCGGCTAACTGTGGCCCATTGGCCAAGCCTGGACTATCACCTGCTTTTGTATGTTAAATGTTATTGGAACACAGTCAGACTCATTCCACTATATATTGTCCACAACTGCCTTCATGTTACAATGATAGTGTTGGGTATTTACAGCCAAAACGGTATAGCCCACAAAGCCTAAAACATTTATTATCTGTCACTTACTGTTACCTTTATAGAAAATGTTGGCTGACCCTTATTCAAAATGATTCTCCCCAAAATTGAATTTCCTGTTAGAACAAAAAGCAACATTTTTCAGAAAATGATAACAGAAGCCAGAGTCAGACATCAGTATAAGCTTATATTTAACTTAATATAGATACAGATGATAGGAAGAAAAAATCATGTATATTAGATATAATATGTTTGCATACATGCATATATTTCCTAGCATTGTCCATGAAGATGTTCTACCAGTAACGACACCCCTATTGTAATGAGCACAGGTGGAACCCAAATCTTGGGTTTCTAATATCATTCTCTAATGAAAAGAACCGGGGATCCTTGGAGAAATGGTACTGATTATAGGACTAAACATGGATATACAAGATGATCCTGAAACACCTTTTTTTTTTTTTTTTTTAAGAAAGAGTGAGAGAGAGTGAGAGAGAATTTTTTTAATATTTATTTTTTAGTTTTTGGCGTACACGACATCTTTGTTTGTATGTGGTGCTGAGGATCTAACCCGGGCTGAACGCATGCCAGGCGAGCACGCTACCGCTTGAGCCACATCCCCAGCCCTCCTGAAACATCTTGTAATATCAGGAAGTAAGGAAAAATAATGAGAGTACATTAAAAAAAATCACAGGCGACAATTTCAAAGAGCTCTCTGTGGCTAAAGCTGGGAAAATTGTGGCAATATAATAGATAATGTACTGGGTTATAACCTGTTTTAGTCTGCTCAGGCTGCCATAAAAATACCACGGATTGGGTAGATTGAAGAACAAAAGTTATTTGCTCTTAGTTTTGGAGGTTAGGAAATCCAAAGTTAAGGTACTGACCATTTCAGTTCCCAGAGAGAGTTCTTTACCTAACTTTCAGATAGCTGCCCTCTGCCATCTTTCATTTCTTCCCATGATGGAGAAAGAGAGAGAATGAGTTCTCTGGTGTCTCTTCCAATATTCCTGTTGGATCAGGATCCTACCCTTATGGCCTGATTTAACCTTATTTACCTCCACAAAGACCCTGACTCCAAATACAGCCATATTGTGTTTGGGGCTTCCATATGTTAAATATGGGGTAACACAATATTTAGGTTGTATCTTATACCCAAAGTATAAGTAAATATTCATGAGTCCATACTGATATAGACACGATTAAGTTAATAAACAAATGAGAAGATAAATTTTCCATAAAGAAGAATCCCCAATAATTTATGTAGATGTTTGTTCCTTAAGGAGGTGGAACTCCATTCTCGTCCCCTAAGTATACTTAGTGACTTGCTTCTAAAGAATACAAAAGAGGGGGTAGGGAAGACTACAATGCAGAGACCTAGCAAATACCACCTTGGACAGATGATTAAGTTTAAGATCATCAGTGATAAATCATGTTGATAGCATCCTCTACCCTTGATTATGATATGATAAGAACTTTACTTCTGTGCTCTTCCTCCCAACAACCCAGAACCCCAGTATAACTGTGAGGGAAATGTCAGACCAACCCAAGTTGAGGGGCACACTACAAAATATCTGAAGGCTACTCTTCCAAATTGCCAGTCCTCTAAAACAAAGGGAAGTCTGAAAAAAATATCACAGACCAGAGGGGCATAAGGAGATGTTCTCATTAAAAGTAACATGGTATCCTAGATGGTATCCTGGCTAAGAAAAACATTAGGGAAGAACTAATGAAACCTGGATAAAGTGTGGAGTTTATTAATAATTAGGTAAAAATACTAGTTGTAACAAATGTACAGATGTTACACACAATGCTAACTGGGAAACTGGGCACAAGGCACAGAGGAGCTCCTTGTACTATATTTGCAAATTTTCACTAAATCCAAAACTACTTTAAAATGAAAAACTAATTTAAAAAAGAATCAAGTGGAAATCCTGAGACAGAAAGCTGCGATAACTGAAATGAAAATTATACTAGATGGGCTTTAGCAGACTGTAGATGACAACAGAAAACATCAGAGAAGTGAGCCAATCTGAAGACCAGAGGGAAAAAAATACATTAAAGAAAACTAAACAGAAACTCAGGAACCTATGGAATAATAACATATTGTCTAAGATACATATAAATGAAATACCAGAAGTAGAAGAGAGTGAAATTGAGGCAGAAAAAATTATCTGAAAAAATAATAACCAAAATTTTCCCAAGTGTCCAAGACACTTAGCAAGTTCAAATTAGGATACACAAAGAAAAACACATATAGGCATATCATAACCAACCCACTGTAAATCAAAGACCAAAAAAAGCAGAAAAAAACATATTACATAGAGAATCAATTATATGAATGGCATGTGACTTTTCAGCACAAACAATGGACGTCAGAAAAAAATGGGATGACATAATTAAGATGCTGGCAGAGAAAAACAAAATATCAACCAAAATCATTCTTTGAGTAGGATATACAACATGAATTAAACCTGAAATCATTTGTCCCCAGTGGACCTTAGCTGTAAGAAATGCTAAAGGAGGTTTTTCAGACAGAAGGAAAAGGATACTGGATGAAAACTCCAATCTACAGAAGAGTTTAGTGCACCAAAAATGGCTAATGAGAGTAAATATTTTTATACTGTGTTATTTTTATTTTTGTAATTTCCTTGAAGGAGCATAAACTGTTTAAAGCAAAAATAATAGCAATTTACAGAAACAAAAATGATAATGTAAGGTAGATTTATAGCACACCTAGAGATAGTAAAATATATCACAAACACAGCATGAAGAATGGAGGGAACAGGTACTGTTGGAAAAAATATAAATAATAAAAAGGTTTAGGGTTAAGAAGTCAGTAGTGGATGGGCATGGTGGCTCATGCCTGTAATTCCAGCGGCTCGGGAGGCTGAGGCAGGAGGATCATGAGTTCAAAGCCAGCCTCAGCAATGGCGAGGTGCTAAGCACCTCAGGGAGACCCTGTCTCTAAATAAAATGCAAAATAGGGCTGGGAATGTGGCTCAGGGGTCAAGGGCCCCTGAGTTTAATCCCAAGTATCCCCCCTCCAAAAAAAAAACTATGCAAGAAAATTATATGCCAATATCCTCCCTCAAAAATAGATTAAAAGTCTTTAACAAAAATATTAGCAAATCAAGTACAACAACGTGGAACAACAGTAATATATCATGACCATAGATAATCTCAACAACACAAGGTTAGTTTAACATTTTTTTTCAAAATCAAGCGATATAAAACTGCACATCTCAATAGATGCACAAAAAGCATTTCACAGAGTCAACATCCATTCATAGTTAAACTTCTTTAAGTGAACTAACTAAAAACTGAAAGGACCTTCCTCAGTCTCATGAAGGCCATCTATGGAAAACCTACAGCTAACATCATACTTCATAAGGAAAGATGGAGCCAGAGAAAAGACATTTAAAAAAATGGCATAATTGGTAAACATGCTGCTGGAGATGCCGTTTTAGGCAGAGAGAAAAGGAAGGAGCATCCTGGTTTCTCTCTTCTTCCCGCCCTTTAATCTCTCACCAGTGTCTCCCATTGGCTGACTCCAGGCAGGAACCTCCTGAGAGCCTGGGAAACAGACCCATCTGGTAAGACTTCTAGATTAGACGAGAAATGTTACTGGGACATGGGTCATAGGCTGACCCCAACCCACCCCAAGGCACATCCCTGACTCGCCCATTCATTGAGCCATTTTCCCTGGGACTGACCTGAAGGTCGGAGAAGGCCTCCAGGATTGGTGCAGGGCAAGGCTGTGGGGCTTAGGTTGGTTTCTCCTGGGGACGCCGCTCCTGCTTCTCCATGATGCAGGCCTGGGGTGAGCTTGAGACCTCAGCTAATCAGTGGCTCTGACCTCATCCTCTCCCCCAGGACAGCTAACTGTGCTTCTGTTTCTAGCTCCTTCTAGATGCCATTCTACTGTGGTAGGACTTCTATCCAAACCACATAATTGCTTTGACTGTTGACTTCCTGTAAGGTTTCCCCTGCCCACATTATTTTATTAACGCATCATAGTTGTACTTAATGGTGAGTTTTGTTGTTAGAGATCCATACATGCACACGACATAACACCTACAACACATGGTTATCATAGGACTTGGCCAGAAGTGCAAGTGGGCCTAGTTTGGACCCAGAGTTCAGAAAGAATCATGATGGTCAAGTGGCCCATGGGGTAGCCTCAATGTCAGGCAAGATTTGGGGGGTGGGGTGGACTGAGTTGCCAAGTATGTGTGCAGGGGTGTTGGGGGTGGGTGTCAGACACCAAAGCTGGGAATGGAGTCTGGGTGGAGGACAGGATTCGCTGACTTCAGGATGACTTTCGTAATGGCAGAACCCCAGCGTGGTATGGGAAAGGGAGCCCAGATGCCAGGCCTGGGTACACTTGGGGTCTTTACTGGCAGCCACGTGAAGAGAGATTAGAGAATGAGCATGAGGAGCCAAAATGGCAGAGGAGATCGTCCTGGATGGCGGTGGGAAGAAAACAAGGTGGGCCAATCACGAGGACATAGAGGGAGAGCCCGGAGGCGAGAGCTGGTGAGAAGGGACTTGTCCTGCCCTACTTGCTGGCCTTTTCTATTTCTATCACCCTAGCAAAGAGGTTTCCAGCTTCCTTTGGCAATCTCAGTACCAGCACCAGGAGATGCTTCTCCCCAAGGGCTGAACCCTGGCTTCTCCCAGCTCCTGCTTTGAGCTGCTAGGTTTTCATAACCAAGTCTTTCCTTATGTTTTCCTTCCCCTACAGGCCAGAGCTGCTTCCCATAGTGATTATTCTGGGTTCCCTTGGTGTCCCCTCTTGGCTCTTCAGACCTCCAACAGCTGTTTGATCAACTTTCTATATTAAATATCTGAAAGGCTTTCTGTTTTCCTGCCTGCCTTGACTCAATCTGTTAAGACAGTGGTCAGCAAACTTTTGTTGTAAAGGGCCAGTTAGTAAGTATTTTAGGCACCTTGGGCCACAGTCTTCTGTGTGACTTTAGAACTCTGCTGTTGTAGAACTTAAGTGAATAAGCAGGGTTGTGTTTCAATACAACTTTAAAAAAATAAATAAATAAAAGCTGATGCTAGGCCACGGTTGGCTGGCCCCTGGGTTGAACCACGATGACTGGGCTGTGAATGTCGCTGCGTGGTAGAGTGCTTGCCTCGCAGGTGGAAGGCCCTGGATTCAATCCCCAGCAGAGGAGCCACAATGAGCTGAAGCAGGAAGCAACCCTCAGACCACCTGACCCCAGCCTGAGGCTGGAGTGAGTCGATCCAGCCTCTCACTTTGAGCAAGTCGCAATCTTGAACTTTGGGGTCTTCGTTTACAAGATGAAATGGTGGAGCTATTACTAGATGATCCTTGTGACCCTTTTCAGCTCTAAAAGTTCAGCAGTTGTGCTTTTATTTCCAAAATACAAAATATGTGAAGCAATGTTTCTTGGCAGCCTTCCAAGGAAACAAGACTGAGGTAAGAATGTCCGAGAAGGAAGTTAGGAGAAAGTTCTCCCAAGATCAGCCCTTATGAGAGGGAGAGGAAAGGAAGAAAACAGGATTGGGAAGAAGCTAGGCTGAGGGGTGGTCTCAAGAAGGGCCTCCATCTACCACAAAGCTGGGATAGTGCTTGACAATATCTCAGTTGGGGTGAGAGAGATGGACTTCTATACCTTCCTTTGACCAGTCCTTCTAGGTGGGCTGCCCCAACAGGGAACGTGATCTTGGGTCAATCAACTGAAGCCACTTCTGAAGAGAGGCTGGAAGCTGAAGGTACTCCAGCCTCTGGGCCACCAAGCCCTTTATTGCTGAACAGTGACCATGAAGGTCCCACCTAGAAGAAAACAATACCAGCTGCTACAGCTGTCTCAAGCCACAACCAATATCCATAATCTCACTCCTTTTCTATACAACCTAGATTTCCTGCCTGATGGCATGACCCAGTCCTTCATCCCTAAGAAGTTGGAACCCCATCACCATGCCCTGCTCCATTCATTTGCCTTCAAAACTGAGTAAAGGTGATCCCAAGTAGGTCATCTGAGTAGCACAAGTAACCTATTACTCTCTGCCTACACTGTGTAACAGCAATCCTACATCCTCCTGGGGGTCAAGATCAATTACTAATCATCTTCCTGCTTCAAGAAGTTTGGTCCACCAATGCTGAAGCCTTAACTTGAAGTTCGGTGGTGTTTTTGGTCTGTCTCCTAGCAGAGAATTCCTGTTTGGGGACCATAGTCTTCATGCCTAGAGTGATGGGGACAGGAAGCCAAATTCCCCAAGAGGGTCTTTGAAACATAGTGATATAGGATGGAGCTACTCCTGCTTCTACCCTGTTGATTACTGAACTCATGTGATCTAACCTACTGAGTATGCAGCACTATATAGAGTGCTGATCTAGGTTAGAGATTGTCCTAGAGGGTATGTCCCATCCTTGATGCCTCACTGGTACCTTCAGACCTCCCAAGACTCTCTCAGCCAGCAGTCTCTTGTTGGAACCTTGTGTGAAGTCACCAGTGGATCCCATGATCCTGCATCCCCACCCCCTCCTCCTCTGCTATGACATAATCCTTTGATCCTACACAATGCCATGTGGACATTCTAAGACAGGAGATTTACATTAGAGCTGGAATCCTGGCAATGCTCCTGCGAAAGGGAGAAAAAATTTTTCCCTAAGACACAGCATTGAAGAGAACTGCATGTTTTAATATTTCAGGACCATCACCTCCTGCCTTCTCCTCAGATTTTCTCTGACATTCTTGCAGCATCCACTAGAGTGTAAAGAATGGACCATGAAGGGCTGTCTAAACAACCAAGATCAGGGGTGAATTCCACGCTGTCTGTCTGCCCAGCACTCAAGTTCCCAACGCCCATGTGTGTGGTGATCTGCACCTCTTGTGTTTGCAGGGCACTCTGCCGTCCGTAGAACACTCTCATACCTGCACTGCCTTTATAACGACAAGGCTTTCTTACACCTGGGTGAAACATTCAACCCTCCCCCTCCCCTGCTCATTCACACCTGGTATCTTCTCCATCTTAAGGTGTCCTTCCCACTTGCAACTGCTAGAAGAAAACATAGGGTCAACACTCCAACATATTGGTGCAGGCACCAACTTCCTTAACCAGACTCCTAGAACTCAAGAAATAAGACCAAGAATCAATGAAATGGCATCAACTTAAAAAGCTTCTGCACAGCAATGAAGAACATAGAGTGTGAAGAGAGAACCTACAGAATGGGAGAAAATCTTTACCAGCTACTTCTCTGACAGGGAATAATATTCAGAATATATAAAGAACTCAAAAACTTAATACCCCAAAATAATGACCCGATCAATAAATGGGCAAAAGAATTAAACTGATATGTCTCAAAAGAGACATATGAAACGATGTTCAACAGCTCTAGCAACCAGGGAAATTCAAATCCAAACAACACTAAGATTCATCTCACTCCAATCAGAATGACAATTATCAAAAATACAAATAATAATGATTGCTGGTGAGGATGTGGGGGGAAGGTACACCTGTACATTGCTGGTGGAACTGCAAGTTAGTATAACCACTGTGGAAAACAGTATGGAGACTCCTCAAAAAACTAGAAATGGCACCACCATACAACCCTACTGTCCCACTCCGTGGTATTTACCCAAAAGGACTAAAATCAGCATGCTACAGTGATAGAGTCACCTCACTGTTTACATCAGCACAATTCATAACAGTCAAGTTAGGGAACCAGCCCAGATTCCCCTCAGTAGATGAATGGATTAAGAAAATGTGGAATATAGGGCTGGGGTTGTGGCTCAGTGGTAGAGAGCTTGCCCGACACGTGTGAGGCACTGGGTTTAATCCCCAGCACCACATAAAAATGAACAAATAAAATAAGTTGTGTGTCCACCTACAACTAAAAAAATAAAAATAAATGTGGAACACATACACACACACACATATAAATGGAGTTTTACTCAGCCATAAAGAAATATAAAATTATAGCGTTTCCCAGTAACTGGCATGGAACTGGAGAACCTCATGCGGAGTGATATAAGTCAGATTCAGAAAATCAAGGGTCAAATGTTTTATATTGAAAGCTCTCGCCAGCAAGTCGCGCTGACGAGATGAGCTGGGTTCAGAGGAGCTGGCTGCAACATTAAACTAAAGAAATGGTGAAGAAATCACGCAACACAAGGTCAAGAGCTTCTCAGATGGAGGGTGGGACTGCTCTGCGACCTCAAGGGTCCTCTTCCACGCCCGAAGGCAAGAGAGCGTGCACCCAGAATCTCTTTATTTTTATACGGGGGACACACAAAGGAATTTCGATGGAATGTTCTTCACCAACTAAGGCAGGGGACAAGGTTTCAAAGGAGGGTTGTCCAATCCCTTTGGGTAATGCTCAGGTCCAGAGCTGAAGCCAACTTCTTTGCAGAGCGAAGGTGAGAGCCACTTCTTTGCCCAGCGCATGGTGGGGAGTGCCAGACCAAACACCACCCTTGCTCGAGGCTGAGAGAGGACGCTCAGCTCCTGGGCGGGCGGGCCCCCCCAATAAAGGGAAAAAGGGGAGTGGATATCATAAAGATAAAGGGAAGGTCAGTGGAGCAGAAGAAGGAGATCAAGAGGGAGGGAGGAGGGACAGGAAAGGAGAAAAATGTGGAATGAATTTGACAAAATTGTGCTGTGGGCACATATAAGTACACCACAGTGAATTCTACTTTTAAGTATATCTACCAAGCACCAATCAAAAACAAATAAATAAACGAGTGAAAGGAAAATCAGTAAAATAGAGAAAGAAAGCTAGACAGAGGTAGAAAGGGAGGGAAAGGAGGGCTATGGGGAACAGGGACTGAAATGGAGTCAATCAATTTCCATGCATGCATGACTTTTGTCAGAATGAACCAACTACTTTGTATAACTAGAATGCACAAATAAAAGTAAAAAACAAAAAAGATTCCTTCCTTTGGCCTCAAACAGCACACCCTCCCAGTTTGTCCTCCTCCCTTTCTGGCCATTCCCCTGTAGTCTCTTTGACCGTTTCCTTCTCTTTTCTGCCTTTAACAGTTTAACCCAGTTCTTCTGTTCTCACTTTATATTTTTCCCCTAAACCATCCCATCTTCACCCAACTGCTGCCTCCATCCAGATGCTCACAGATGTGCATCTCTAGCCCTGACCTTCAGCAAGGGCTGTGTTGGCAACGGCCTTCTCAACAACTGCACCCTGAGTCTTCCAGGGAGCTCCATCACATGGAAAGGTGCCACCATCATTTCTCCCATCCCCTGCCCAGAGCCACATCTTTAATCTACCGCCAGGTCTTCCCTCTCTCTTTCTCACAGCTGAATCCATCCCCGGTTCCGCACGCCCTTTGCTCCATCCACTCTCACCTGAGCAGCTTCTTGGCTTCCCCTGTCCATGCCACTCTGCTCTTCACCAACGTGCTGGTCTCTTTCATAAGCTACCTTATGAAGATATCAGGGCCCAGCCCAGAACTTGGTGACTTCCTGTTGCCCTCAAGGAAAATGCTCCCAGAGCTCTGCAGAACCCAGCCCTACCACTGTCTCCAGGCTCAACGTAAACCTCCTCCTCTTCTCCAAACTCCCTCCACAAGGCCTTTCGCTTTATCAAATGTGCCATGTTCCTCTATGCTGCAGGCCTTTACCTAGGTTGGTCTCCTCCCTGGAACAAGTTTCCTGCCCCTGGATCCTTCTACAGTAAGCATTCACTGCATCCTAGAACTTACCATTCAGAACTCTCATCAGAATTGTCACGCATGGTTGCTTGTTAACGTCTGCTTCCCTGAGTGGACAACTGTCAGCCCTGAAAGGGACCATGGGTGGCTGGTTCATCAGTATCACTGACCCAGTGGCCAGCACACAGTAACCTCCCTAAAGCAATGCCCTCGCTAAGAGCTGGGTGCAAATCTAAGTGCTATGCATATATTAGGTCATTAAATCCTAGAAGAGCCACGTTACAGATTAAAAAAAAAAATGAGGCCAGAGAAATTAATTCATCCAACAATACAAAGAGAATAAGATCCACACACAACCTGGACCCAGGCCCCACCCCTCCTGCCTGACTCTGGAATCTGATTTTGGAATCTCCCTATGCTGCCTCTTCATGGGTGGATGGATGAGAATTCCCACTTAACCAAGGAGCAGGCTACAGTTCCATTGAGCTGGGTTAGAAGCCAGGATTCTTGCCTTCCAGCCCTAACAAAGACCCTAATCCAGTCATCCAGGCCTCTACTTCCTGGTCTAGGTGCCTGCTGCACCTAGATGCTGAGCTCTCAAGGCAAGATCTGGTGCGTTCCCAGCACAGGGCCTGGGCCATTTCAGTGTGCAGTATGTTAGTGCTAAACACTTAAAGATCCTTATTTTGTTTTGTCATATTTAAAGTTTTTTATTCAGTCAAAACCTTGGCATATCTCTGCAAAAGAAATTCTCAAAAAAACACAATAAAAAAAAATAGAGGGGTGCATGACTTGTCTGAAATTGCTCAACACCATAGTCCTTAATATTTGGGGGAGGGCATCATGGACCTCTTAGGTGAAATGCTTAAACTCCCTATTATCTAGAACATGGTCTGAGATTCACAACAGGGAGCCCCTATGCTGGCGGGAGGTGGGAAAAATAACCTTACATTGAAAATCACCACTTTGGCCTAAGGAGGAAAAGTTTACATTGTGCAATAACTAAGTGTGTTAAAGAATGCTGGTAATAGATTTCCAACTTATAACTGGGCATATGCCCCCCACTATATTTCCCAGCCTCCTTTGCAGCTAAATGAAGTCATGTTATTAAGTGTCAGCTATGGGAAACTGAGCAGAAGTGACGTATACAGCTTCCAGGCTGCGTCCTCAGAAAAAGATGTTCCTCCCCTCCCCTTCTGTCATTACTCTACCTGGAATGTGGACACGGTGGTGGCCATCTTGATTCATGAGAATTAGGCAAACACACTAATATCAGAGCAAGAAGAGAAACGTTGCTCAATAAAAGTGGGATGCGTTGAGGCAACCCTTGCTTTTCTGTTCTCTTTATTACATATGTGAAGAAATCAGAGGATGACTCCCTTGCAGAGGACACTAATTTATTTCATCATCCTCAACATCCCACAGATCTGCAGAGGCTGATTGCCTAATTGGTAAATGTGATAGTCACTGAGATGTTGACAAGGATTGGTTTTCTTCCTTGCTTTGATTTCGGTAACTCCAGAGGCAAATCCTGAGGCAAGGACTCAGATGCAGGAAGTTTCCTTGGGAGGGAATCTCAGGAGACAGAAGAGAGACTAGGAAAGGGAGGTCACCAAAGGATGCATTATCAAACCAGTTTCCAGTATAGGCACCTGGAGTTCACTCCCACTGGAACTCTGGGACAGAGCGGATAGTATGCCTCAAAATTATCCCAACTAAGAAGAGTATTGGGATATCATGCACCAAACCCTTTTCTCATTGGCTGGAGGATGCTTCTAAGAATGTTGATCTCTGTACTTCCAATCTGTCCAGCATGAAGCCATGAAAGCCCTAGGCAGAGAACTGCAGATGATCATAAATAGCAGCCTTTGGTATATATAAGGAAATATTGTTGGGAATATGGACAGGTCATAATGTCAATGCAGCACTTTTCTTCTGGACACATAACAGAATAGCACTTCCCTAACCTTTTTAAAATTAGGCACGGTCATGTGACTGGCTTTAGTCAATGAAATGTGAATGAGAGCTACACCTATCACATTTGCACCGAAGGTTTAAGGATCTGTGCAGTTTGCCACAATCCTTTTCCCCTGCTGTAATGATTGCAGACACACATGCAAAAATCTAGGTCCATCACTCTAAGTCCTTGAATTACTATGAAAATCAGAGCTCCCTCCGACTCAGGGTAGAAATACAGTAAGAACAGGGAATCAATTTGATTTGCTAAAGCCACTGATTTCTGGGGTTGTTTGTTACTACAGTGTACCACAGCCTGACCTGACTGATACAATAAATTTAATCCACAGTGGTAGAATTCATAAGCTGGATTCAGCCCACAAGTGGGTTTTTATGTGTGTGTGTGTGTGTATATAGGGGGAGGGGGGTTGTTGTTGTTTGTTTTTAAGATGTTGGGGCAGGACCTTGTGCAAGCTAGGCAAGTGCTCCACCACAGTTATACCCACAGCTCCACCCATGGGTTTTGTTTGATCCATTAAATGTTGTTTTACAAAATTGAATCCAGATGCCTGGATTCCATTAAAAAAAAAAAAAAAGCCCTAAGATTTGGTAAATGTTGGCCACATTCTCTCATGGCAACTATCAGCTCTATCCACTTACACGTGCCATAAGCTCTCCATGGTGTACTGTTCACTTGCCTCTTTTGCATTACCTGACCCCATAGGGATTTAGGACCAGTTCTTGGTGCTCTTTCAAGGCTTTAAAGGGTTCACTGATGTTCAGGAGCCCCACAGCCTTGGCTCTGCCACCTGCATCAGTTTCCAAGAACCACACAGGTGTGCTCAGCCCCTTCCTCTCCCATCATGCCCTTCCAATCTCCCACTGGCTGCCTGATGCCCAGTCTCCCATGACCTGCACAGGCCTGGCCCCTCCATCCTCTCTCTGTTGGAGACGTATCATTCACAATATTCCAACCTGACACAGCCCCTGACCTGAGAAGCTCATCTCCTTGAAGGAGACACTTCTACACTCAGGAAAAGGGTCCCCCTGTGCCAGACTGAGTTTGAGGGTAACACAGAGCACAGCCTCTGGGACTCCATTATTGAGTAGTAAAAGAGCTCTGGATTCTGACCTGGCCTCTCTCACCGTGTAAACTTGGATAAGTCACATTTCCTCTCTGAGCCTCTAATCCCAATCATTTGTCAGCTGAGGGTTTGGGACAACCTGCTGGAGAAGATCTCAGGACTAATCCTCAGGCTCTTGATATTTCTTACAACACTTGGCACTTGGAGTTTTGTTGATTTCAATTCACCCATGTTAAGGACTGTAGGAATTAATTCCCACGTTCTTCAAGAGCTTTTATGGCAGGTGGATGAGAATCTCTCTCCCATGTGTTCATCTTATTTGGAGGATGACTTTCCAATGTATGTTCTGTACAACTAAATAGTCACCCTAACTATTCATGGTAATGAATTCATGGAGCAAGAGCAGATAGGACCTCCTGAGCTCATCCAGTCCATCCCACTGCCTCCAAGTAGGCTGCTGACCATTTCAAGACAGAGAATAGGTTTCTACAGACAGGATTCTAACCTCATCTAAGAAGACACTACTCATATTTATTTGCTGGGAGTGATCTAGTCATAAATAGCCAAAATCCCTGATTTTCCAAATTAAGCCACTTCCCTTGGGTCTAATCTTTGAGACTGTGGGGAACAGCTGGCCACCACCTTCCTATAATGATCCTTCATAAACATTTATGGCACAAAGGTAAGATATACCCAATTGACCCAGGCCATCTTGATATGTGGGCAATGGCACTGACAGGACTTGATTTGTAGTTTCCTGTGCAGATAGAAGCTCTGCAAAAACACTCTCCCTTCTATACTTGCATCTGCAAAATATACCCCACCCAGCAAATGAGATCATATGCTGGGAGCCTCTGAACCCACTGTGACTTCTGGTAGAAAAAAATGAATGGGCCATATGTACACACCATCAGCCAGCTTCCTCAATTAGCCTGTACCTTGCCATAAATAAGCTCACAAGTGGGACCCACCATGTAACCCAGAACCAGGGTAGATGGGACATGGATTCCAAATCAGAAGACCAATTCTTATTTCCACCCCACTATACAAGTCGAGTGCCCCTGGGTAAGTCATACCACCTCTTCTAAGCCTCAGATTCTCTATCTGAAAAAAAACAAGATGCTCATCTCTGACCAGGATGCCTTCCCTGTTAGATAAAAGAATATGCTGACCAAATGTAAACCTGGATCCTTACTCTGGGTGACACTGTTACAGTATTTGCAGAGTCCTAAGTGGGTTGCAGAAAGAGAGTGCAAGAAGAATCATCTGTTAGGACTACCCGATACACTCACTTTCTGCTGCAAATACTTTGGGTGGTATGGTTATAATGTACATATCATGTTTATTCATAAATGTCTGAGCAATTACTACTTGCTGTTGCTGACGACAGGAATCCTAATCACCTAAGCTGTGAGGTAGGTATTCTATTATCATCCCCTTTTACAGGTGAGAAAACAAAGCTGTCTTCAGAGAGGCTGAGCCAATAGGCCAAGGTTACACAGCTAAGAGGTGGAAAAGTCCAAATTGGCTGCCTGGCTCAAAATCCTCTTTTCCATGCCTTTATGTTGCCAGGTATAAACATATCCCTATAATTTACAAACAAGCCATACTTTTCATATGGTTTATACACTACAGAATACATTAGGAATCATGAAGAGCTAACACTTTTTGAAGGGTGTGCACAAAATGGTTTTCAGATAGGGCTCCATCATCCAAAAATAGGGAGCATGGACTTTTAAAGTCTAAAAAAATGAGAAATTAAGACTTATTCCCCTCAGCAGTGCTAGGACTTACCAGGCAGATGCCACACAGGGCATGAGATGTAAGAAAGCTCTCACTCTCAAGGTCCCACAAACTCAGACCCGCCTGGGGCGGGTAGGGGGTACTGACAAGGAGAAAAGAGAAGTTCAAGTGCACCCCAAAGGAAGGGGAAGTTATTTATTGCTCCAAAATACTTATTCCCCTAAAGCCCCAACTGAGACTTTCCCACCTCCAAAGGTCTCCAAAGGGTGGCTGCGTGGAGATCCTGGGGTGTGGGCAATGGGTTAGGGCCAGGAGAGTGACAAAATGAAGATTCCCTGTCAGGTAGATGGAGTGGACACAGGGAAGCTGAGTTCTAGTTTTATCTCCAGGCCATGACTTTGAGCCTTCGACGGGTCATTTGTTAAATGGGAATTTTTAAAAATTCCTTTTCTGGTTCTCCCTCACAGGTTATACGAGTGTGTTAGAAGATGATCCACCTCCTTTAAATTTTCATATAAATATCAGTGTCACTAATTACTATGTAGAAAACTATTTTATTGCTTTTCCACTGAGCTAGTTTGGAATTAATTCTTGGACCATCCCACGGGTCACCCCTGCCCCTTCCTGCCTTCCCAGCCTGATACCTGGAGGGAGGGACCCGCAGAAGAGATATGAATAGATTCCTGCTCAACTTACCTCCAAACTATTTTTTATTTTATTCTATTTATTTATTTTATTTTATTGTGATGCTGGGGATCAAACCCAGGGCCTGGTGCATGCAAGGCAAGCACTCTACCAACTGAACTATATCCTCAGACCCTTCACCTCCAAACTCATAGCAATCGTGACACAACTCTGCTACCTAAACAGATTCCCCAATAGGGTCAGGGTGAGTTGTAAGAAGGCATCAAGGTTGGAGAACTGAGGAGCAGCCAGGCAGAGAACTCATCTGTCACCACAAGCCTGACTTCTAAAGAGCCATTCCCAAAGGACAATGTCTCCTTCCTTGGGCCAATGGACTTTAGAATGTAGAGAATACATTCAGGAAAATAGACACACACACACACACAATAAATAAATAAAGACAATTTGTTTAAGGCCCAGGAAGACTGCCCCTCACTTTAGAAATGAGAACTGATCCAAGCTCACAGACAGTGGACAGCATACTTCTCCAAAAACAGGCAGGCCCAGAGAGAGGAAGGGACTCAAGAGCCACACAGAGCCACATACCCAGCTCCACCATAACCCTGGAAGACAGGAAGCTCTGAAAAGCTGATGACAGCAGGCCTGCCTGACCTGTCACTGAGCCCAAGAGTTGCATTTGCCCCAAGCCCTGAAAGGTGGAGAGCACAGGGAATGGTTTCTAAACCCCAGGGCCAAACCTACCTTTCCCCACTACCATCACTGCCCTGGCACTTCCACTGCTGATAAAAGATTCACTATCCAGAAACTCAGATTGGGGGGGGGGGGGGGGGCGGGGACTGTTGCAGGAGGAGAGGGTTTCCTTCACTCACAGTGGAAGACTCCAAATTCCAAAACTTGGAATTTTGCAAAACTAAAAAGAAAATTACATTACTCCCCCCCCCCCCCGCCCACACACACACACACACACACACCTTTCTCCTTGACTAGATGGGAAAATGAGGCGTACAGAGGTGAAACTATTTTTGTTTGCTCACAATGGCACAGGTATAAGTGTCAGAGCCGGCCTCCTGTCCAGGCCAACACACACACACACACCACACTCTTCCCACCATATTTTGTCACTACAGCTAGCTCCAAAGTTTAAACACAACCGACTAGGGAGACTAGCCGGCAGAAGTGTGCGAAATGATTTCCCAGGGTACACGACCGCCCCTACAGCTCCTGGTTGCTAGCTAATTTTGGCAATCCCCGGAGGACCAAAAGGTCCTCTCCAGAGTTCAGAAGCCCAGAAGTCAAGCGAGGACAGGAGGTCAGGCAATGTCCAGCGGGCTCCTCCGGACCTCGTGGCCCTCTAAGCTCTTCCCAGGAGCCTCCTTCCCCTCAGTCTTGGGTGCACTGCCAAGCGCTCTCTTAGCTGCGGGCGCAGCGTGCCACCGCCCCAGAGATCAAGCACCAAGTTCGAGGCTTCTGGAGGTGGCCTCCCTCCGCTCCGGCTTCCGTTGTTTATTTCTTTCTGGGAAGGGAAAATCACACAGGCTGTTTATTTCCCCAGCCTGGACCAGGCGCGAAGCGGGACATATGGGCTTCTTGCGCTCCGCATCTGTGCCATCAGTTGCGTTTTCTGTGGACGCTTGCGCGCGCGCGCGTGTGTGTGTGTGTGTGTGTGCGCGCGCGCGCGCACGCGCGTGCTTGAGGCCAGGGCCGGGAACAAATGTGCATCTGTTAAAATTGACAATAAAGTCCCACAGCAAAGCTGCCAAGATTGGGGCGGCGGGTGGGAGCGAAAGACAGAGGGGGTGGCGGAGATCTAGAGTCTCAAAAGGAGAGGCCAAAGCTTCTGGCCCAGGTATTATGTCGCGAGAAGGTGAGGAGAGCAGCTGCTCCTTCTCGCGGGTGTCTATGGGAGCGAGGATGCATGTGTCCTTGTGAAGAGCACACACCGATCTGCTCAACATATGTCGCCACAAATCACAGTATCTCTCCCTCTTCCCACCCCCCACTCCTCGCGCAGCTCCTGACTCAGCGCAGAGCAGAGAGAGGCGCTGAGAAGAGGGGCCGTTTCAACAGGTGTCTTCGTGCGTAATGCACCTTTTCACGCATTCACGTCTCCGCCGCCGACAGCAATAATGTGAACACTTTGTCTCCAGGCGCTGCGCGCGAGCTGCGGACGCCCTTGGGAGGCGGTCTTAGGCAGGGAGGGGGATCTGGAAATAAAGACCTCGGGCGCTCCTGAGCGTCCGGACCCTCTCCACCCTTTGTTCTCGGACTCCCTGGGCCAGAGCTCCCTCGTGCGCCCTGGGGGGTAGCATATGGCGCCCTCTCACCTACCCAAGAAAAAGAACCAGCCACCCATTCAAGAGCGCACGAGGTCCCTGAGCCTGGGGAGGGGGAATCACCGAGGGAATGGCTTCTCTCCTAAAACCGGTGAAGTCCCCGCCTTATCTCTCCCCACCCAACCTCCGCGGTCCCCTCAGCTGGCGCAGCAGCCGTTGAATGGGGAGCAGCGCGCTGGGCAGCACCAGCCTGCGGAAGCGCCCCAGATCCTGGCAGATGAAATATGGGGCTAGTGAGCCCCTGGAGACCATATGTTTTCAATAAAAGAAGACAAATAGGACCGAGATAGGCCTTGCAGCCAACCTGTTATAAATGAGTGGCAATTGGGCCAATGTACACGGGGGCAGGGCCCCCGGGGGGGAGGCCAGCTTGGTGCCAAATCCATGTGTCAGCTTCTGGGACAGGTGTGCCCAGGGGCCAGGGGCCAGGTCTCCCCTCTCCGGGTTTATCACTGCAAAGGTAATATTGTGCTAACTATGGGTAAACAGTCATTGTGAAAACCAGGGAGAGTTTATCAGAGGCGAACTAGTTAGGGGGTGGCTTAACAATAAAGTTGTCCGCCTTGGGAGCAGGTGACGGCTGGCTGCGCCGACTCCCGCGGTAGATGTTTTCCAAAGCACTCCACTTTACAATCTCTTGTAATTATTTATTAAACGAAATCTATTTATTATTATTTTAGCAAACACTGGAGACAGGTGGGGCTTTCTTTTCGTCCTCTCCTTTTGTTTGAAGGGCTGTTTGAAGTGGCCAGTCTCGGCCCGGGCAGCTCGCTCGCCAGATTTTTGTCTTCCCCTCTTTCAGTGCCGAAGCGAAGGCGAGAGAAAGAAGGCCCCCTCCTCTGGCAAGCCATTAGCTATTCAGCTTCTCGTGGCCCCTACTCCTCACCCCATTCTCAAAGAGCCCCCAGGCAATGCTAAGATTCCCCCCGCCGACAGGAAGGCGGCAGGGCCAGCCGCTGCCTTCCTTCTTTTCCAATCTGCCCTCGGTCTCCAGGCGCCTGGCTGTCCCTCTCTCCTAGACCCCCTCAATCTCCAGGCAAGCCTAGGTCTCAGAAGGTCGAGGGGTACAGGGGTCCTGAAGGCCTTAGAGGCAGTGGATTACTGGGGGTTGTGGGAACAGATTCTGTTCCCAATGGGAAGAGCGATTTTACCAACCCAACCAGCGCGCATCGGCGTAGTCACCGCCTGCGCCTCAGCACTCTGCGGTGCAGGAATTAACTTTGGAGAGGGGTCTGTGAGTCCCCTGCAGCTGAGAGAAAGGGTATGGATCCTTAACCTCGAACTCCCCCGAGACTTGTGGACATCCAGCTCGGCTTCCTGGCCAGAGAAAGAGGTGGTAGGGTGTCCTTTGGTCCCTCAAGCTCCGCTGCTGCAGCAGCTGCGCTCCGGGCCCTGATTGCTTTTTACGCAAAGCAAGAGCGGTGGCAGCCTGAAAGCCCTGGAGAGCCCTGAGCCAAAGGGGTGTTGAGGAGTCTGGATAAGAATTTCCAACAGGCCCTAGAATTCTCTACCAATCGACATCTTGGCTAGAATCCTCAGAACTTTGCCTGGCTCATGAAGCTTGCTCTGGGCTCTGATCAGTATCCTGTCTTTCAAGGCAGGCGCCAGCCAGATTCCATCCCTACCTGAGATCCACTTCTAGATGAGGGTCACTGTGGGTTGCTCTTCAGACCCCTGCTGGTAACCACCAGGGCACTTGGGTCCCTCCTGGCTAGGGCTCTCTCAACAGAGCCTGACTCAGGGTCCCAGGACTCCTATAGAAATATGCTTTGAGAATCCTTCCCCAGTTCCTTATTTGAATATGTCTAAATCAAGCAAGGCTAGGATATGGGACAGAAAAGTGGAAAGCTGGAGCGTAAGTGGAGCTGGCTCTCCTTGACTGGGAGGGACACTGGATTATTCCTTTTCTTATCCTGTCATTCCTCCCAGACTCAGGACTTCCTCTATTTTCTGCATTTCAATGTCTCTTATTTCCCTCCAAATCCAGGACATGGAAAAAAGTGCCAGGGGAAAATCTAGGTCTAGGAGTCTTAGGATCTGAATTCCATGTGGTTTAACAGAATTACATTGTGTGACCTTGAGCAAGTCACTTTCCCTCTCTGGGCCTCGACTTTTCCATCTGTAAAGCAGGTCTCCAGTTTCGTTCTTAAGACTAGAAGACAAGTTTGTAGCTAGTCCCGGCCTAAGGAAGGAGCTGCAACAGAATATGAAGCCCGAATCCTATGCCCAGGAAAGTCTTTGTTGGTCCTGACCTTGACCCCAGACTTCATTTTCCCGGAAACAGGAAGGGACCCCCGCTGCTCACGGGTGAGATAGGAAGGACCTCGAGCCCACCCCCACCCAATCCTAGAGCTCCCTCTAGCTGGCTCCTATGCATATCATCCTATGCCTAGGAGAGAATTTTGCCCCCAAGCTGCCTGGGCAGTGAGAGACCATCACTAGGGCAGACCTACCTCATTCCCTCGCCCCATTGCCTTAGTCTCCCATCCCGGGGGGCTGGCCCCTCCTGCAGTTTCCGGGAGGCTCTGAGTATCTGGAACTGCTAGAAAGCGAAGACTTTGCTGCTACAAAGCCAAGACTTTGCAACCGAGATTTAATCCCGACCTCGGCTTCCTCCCCAAAGCACATCCCGGACAAGAGAGAGGAGCGGAAGCCGCAACCCCTCACCCTGAGTGACCGGAAGCAGAAGACCACGGGGTGTCCGACGCGGGGACAAGAGGGAGGGGCAGCAGAAAAAGGACAGATGCTACCTTCAGACTCACTTTGGAAACGTTTCCAGGCAGCGCTAAGACGAGCAAACCTGGGACCTCGGAGAGTCCTTTCCCTGTGCTGGCTGCCCGATTCCTAAGTGATGCCGAGCAGAGGGCTGGACCAGGTGAAGCTGGCAGCCCATTTCCCGCTTGTGATTGGACAAGAAGACTCAGGGGGAAAGAGTAGATTTACTTGCCTCTCACAGAACCAGCGCACCCTGGGGGTTCAAAAGACCAAGTGCTGGCTATGAACTCCAGGCCCCCTCCTGACCTTTTCAAACCTCCCCACCTATGCCCCGGCCTCAGTGCTTGCCAGGATACTAACCATGAGTGGTAGTGCTGGAATGCCCCCTCTGGAACCCCACCACAACCATCTTCTGGGATGGGATCTGGTATGGGGATAGGGTGGGATTCTAAGCCTCTGTCTGGACACTGATTGACATCTCAAGGCAAGTTAACTGTGGAAGGGCTTGGACACCCCAAGGCGAAGGTCTCTGAATTAAAGGGACATAAGCAGGATTTCTCCCGTAGGTCACTCCTGTCCTTCCTCTGCCGCAGTCTGGCTGAGCACAAAATTCACGAGCCACTCAAACAGGAACAAATTTTATTTTTGAAACTCCCGCCAATGCCCTGTATGCTCTCGGGAAATATGCGGACCCACACACGCGGTGTTCTCCCGGATTCACACACCAACAGGAAATTCCCTCCTGCGGAATTCCCTCTTACCCTACTTCCCCAACCAATGGGAACTCTCCAGGAGTCCTGTAGCAGGCCCAGGTGGACAGCGGGGGGTCTAATATCCATTTGAATGCAGATCTTAGCATAATCATATCATCTCAATGGCTTGCTGGCGTCACCTTTCAACCAAAAATGCCATGCATCATTACTACTTGGCTATGGCTCTTAGCATTCCTCCCTGGATGGAGAGGGTCTGTGAAACACTGTCCCAAGAGTACTTCCTAACCTGACCCATAGCGCAGAAGAGCCGGGTGGTATTTAGAATTAGTGGGCCCTCCTCCCAGCTGCTAGTCAGGACACCACACCTGGCTCCTTATTCTACCTATGCAACTATCACGCCAGTTGAGAAGCAAGCTACCTTCTTCTTCTCTGAGTCTAAGTTTCCCGTGTGTAATACTCAGAGATTGGCCTTCCCTACGGCCTCCCCAAAGTCCCTATAGGGAACCAAGACAGCGTCTGGACAGATGCCAGGGAAAGATGGGAAGGGGCAAAGCGGTCTAAAGCCGCCAGACGGGAGCCAGACGAAGTTCTTCTCACTGGGCGAGGCTCTTTGAGGAACCGAGAGTTGCTGGGACCGAGCCCGCGGGAGAGAGCAAACAGAGCGGCGCTCCCCTCCCCCGACCCCGGCCCTTTGTCCGGAATCCAGCTGTGCCCCGCGGGGGAGGAGCGGGCTCACGTGGCGCGGCCTCAGGACCCCAGCGCTGATTGGCCGGTGGCGCGGGCAGCAGCCCGGCAGGCACGCTCCTGGCCCGGGCCTAGCAGATAAAGCGTGCCAAGGGGCACACGACTTGTGGTTCAGGGAATCCCTGCCGTCTCTGCGCCGTGAGGAGAGAAAACGACCGAGGTCCAGGACCCCCTAGGAGCTTTTCTTCTCTTGAGGCAACTCCCAGACAGTGGCGCCAGCAGCTCAGCAAAACTTGGGAGCGAACGGGCCACCTCAGCTCCCCACTGCCCTCTGAGGTTCACTGCTCTCTAACCTTTTGCGCCAGGAAAACTAGGTAACACTCGGAGACGGCCAAGGGGCCAGCAAGAGATAAGGGGCCCTTTGATCCTGCGGAGGGGGCGGTTCATCCTCATTTACCCCCGCCCCACCTGACCTTAGAATAGGAACTGCCCGGGGCTATTGACCCAAGCTCACCCTTCTCTCTTACCCAGCCACAGGATGGCGCCTCATCCTTTGGGTGCACCCACTATCCAAGTGGCCCACGAGATCCAGCAGCCCTTCCCTGGAGTCTCCGATAACGTGGGGCCCTGCGCCGCGTCCGCCCCACCTAGCCCCACTCGCATGCCCCGAAACTGCTCCGAGGCAGAAGCGGGTGCCTGCCCAGGCGCTGCTAAGAAGCTCAGGGCGCGGCGAGGAGGGCGCAGCCGGCCAAAGAGCGAGTTGGCGCTGAGCAAGCAGAGACGGAGTCGGCGCAAGAAGGCAAACGATCGCGAGCGCAATCGGATGCACAACCTCAACTCCGCGCTCGACGCGTTGCGCGGCGTCCTGCCCACCTTCCCGGACGATGCGAAGCTCACCAAGATCGAGACGCTGCGTTTCGCCCACAATTACATCTGGGCTCTGACTCAAACTCTGCGCATAGCGGACCACAGCTTCTACGGGCCAGACCCTCCCGCACCGCCCTGTGGGGAGCTGGGCAGCCCAGACAGTGGCTCCTCTGGGGACTGGGGCTCCCTCTACTCTCCAGTTTCCCAAGCTGGCAGCCTGAGCCCAGCCGCTTCCCTGGAAGAGCGCCCCGGGCTGCGGGGGCCCACCTCCCCCGCTTGCCTGCGCCCGGGCACCCTGGCATTCTCAGACTTCCTGTGAAGGGTTCTGTGGGTCTCTGGGCCATAGTTTTCAAAGCGAGGGAGGGAGGGAGGGAGGGAGTCAGAGCCGCCGGGGGTGGGCGGTGACCTTCAAGCGCTTACTCCTCCTGTCTCTCACTGGCTGACCCCTGGGCCTCTGGTCCGCAGACTGTGTTCAATCAAGCTGACTGCAGCTCACGCAAACCTTGGGGATACGGGCACGAAGCGGGCATTGCAAGCTGCGCGTATTTTAGGCCTCTTGCCTACGATCACCCCAAAACTCATTCAAAGAAGACTAGCGTGGTAGCACTACACAACCTGAGACACTCACAATCTGGGCACCCTTCTCTAATTCAAGTCTGTTTGTCTGCCTTTCCGTCTGTCTTCTACCACCCTCCTATAATGCGATTTAATCCAATGTTTGGTCTCAGTGCTTGGTCCCTCATCCTGCTCCAAAGACGCTGCTGACTTTCCCTATTCCAAGTCCGAGGTTTCGGGATGCTCCATTCTGCCTTAATCCACGAAGGCGATTTTCCGCCTTCTCCTCCTGCACTTTTCGGAGCCATTGCCCTCCCGGAGCCTGGAGACCGGGTGGCGAACTGGGAAAGCCTAGCTGGCGTCCTGGAGCATCTCCCCAGCTTCTCTGCGTGGTGCGTCTGAAACGTGGCAGCGCTGCAGGTGCCTGAAGCGCTGCGCGTCTCTTCTGTTTTAGAATCAGTTTGTAAATTATATAATGTCTTTGGTAATGATTTGTTATGGTAAATTATATATTCCCTCCCCTGTTTTACACATTTGTATTTATTGATGAGATTTCATGGCGGGAAAAGTCTATATTTTGTACATAAGACTATTAGGGACTGGTGAATGAGACTTTGAGCCAATAAAAGATGGACCCTCAAGAAGTCTCAGCGAGTGACTGGATTGTCCCGCGAGGAGGGGAGGGTAGTTACTGCGGCTGAGTTCCGGGTGCTTCTGTTCTAGAAAATCTTTCTGGGAGTCTGGAGCCCCTCCCCTGGGTGCTCAACTGCAGGCTGGAAGTCTCTTAAGGAATCATTAATCCCGCCCTCCTGTTTTCTTTATAAAAACAGCGACTTGTCCTATTTCAAACAAAGGTTTAGAAGACAAATCTTCAACTTACACGACATGCTGTGTCCCCTACTTCATCAGCCTGAATTTAAAGCGACTCCCCACTTGGGGAAGGCAGAGAGTAATTTGTGAATTGGAGTCCTCAGAAACACAGGAGCCAGGCTGGGCGTCCCAGGAGTTTTCCAAAGTTGCTGGGTCTGTGACGCCTCCACTCATTCACCCTAGCAGCTGCCATCTGAGAAGGTGGCAAGTGCGGCTGAAATCTTTGGCATGCCTCAAACACCAGCAACCTAGATTGAAATTTTTTTCCAGTCAAGTGATCTCTTACTACCAAGAGATGTAATCGGTGTAATAAGGCTGGCTCCCCCACATACTGAGACTGTCTTGAGGTCACTCACTGGTGGAGTGTACCTTCATGGAGTTGGGGTCCCTGGTTTCTCAGGGAAGCTGGTCTAAAGTCTAAGAATCCTCAGAATCTGTCTGCAACTTGGGAACAGGAAAATGGAGGGCAGGAACCCTACCTGCTAGTTGAACCCCAGAGGCCTCCCTTGGGTCATCAGGGGATCCTGGAAAGAAATGGGACCAACTCAGGTTGAGGTGGCCCTGCCAGAGACCAGGAGCTGTGGGTAGGTCTCTTTCCAGCACCTTAGAACTCAAAGGTGGTGGCTTATCAGGAGTTAACACTTCTTGTGTATGTCTCCCTCTCCTTTGCCCTTTAAACTGAACTTTTCCTGGCCTCAACTTCCAAGTCTCTAAAGGTAGCTTTAAAGGAGGAGCTGTCTCAGTTATCAGGGGCAGGATTTGGGGGCAGGAAAGGGGATGCTGCAAACAAACGAATGAACAGAGCGTTGTTTCATTTCATGACTTTAATCTGGGAGGAGGAGATTAATGGGTTCTTGATGACTTCTGCAGCAGCCAACTTTCCACCTGGGGCATGGGGCAGGGGTGTGGGGTGTCAGAAGTTCCCTGTTGCACAGACCAAGCAAAGGCTGCTATTTGTTGGGTACTGGGGGAAGGGGTGTAGGCAGACATAAAAAGCAGGAAACTCTCTGTCCTCCCATGGGTAGAGACAAAATAATTTAAGACCAAATAAATATTGGTGCTATGTGGAGATAGAAGCCACAAAAGGAGGATGGGGCTGAATTGCAGAAAGCTTGCCAGAGGAGGTGTGTTTGGATCAGGACAAAAAAGCAGAAGGTCCTTCTTTCTGTGTAGGTCTCTGAGAAGTAGTATTCATCCAGGCTGGGGACTCCCTTGGTACAAACGACCTTTTGAAACTGTACAAGAGTTTGGGTGAGCTCCTCCAGCTAGCTGCACCTAGGAGAGCTGGGGTGCAACCACTGTGTGCTCTCCTGCTTTCCAGGGAATTCATTAAGGAGCTATTAGTCACCCAATGCACACAGACTTGCCTTCCGCCCCACGAATTAAAACACAGGCGCGTGTATGGGCCCCCGAGCACATACACAGACCCCCACTGTGATTCTCTATCACTATGATTCTCTGCCGCTGAACCTTGGGCCGGGGGCATTGACTCAACAGCTATCTGCCCTACTTTTCAAATCTGAAGAGTTAGAGTTTGGTATAATCCCTGTAAAAATTTAGAGCTCTGTGCCTGAACGATTCATCAACGTGTGTGGAACTGCGCTGAGGTTGGGAACATCCTCCAGGGCCCTTTCCAAAGAGTCCCTAAGCAAGGAGGGCTCGGAAACATTTCCGAGTGGCCGGTGCCACTAGCCCGGCACCTTCACCCCCACGCCCACCACCTCCCGGGTGATATTACGTTCAGTGGATTTTAAAACCAGTCAAGGCTGCTGGACGACTCGGCTGGGAAATCGATTTTACTCCCTCCGCTAGCGCTTCTTTGAATGAGGATCCTCCTCCGGTCTGAGGTCGCCTTCTGCTCCCCAAGTCCCTGAAACCCGGACAGGATCCCAAGCGCGGGTAGGAAAGACCGTTTGGTGGAATGACTCTCGCCTCTCTTCTGCCTTTGTCTGAGCCCAAGCCTGGTTTCCAGAAAAAGCACATGAATCTTGCACCTCCCACCCCTCGTCCCCCCTGGCCAACCCCGTCGGCACACACAAGCAGGTAGATTTATGGTGCCCTGCCCCCATCCCACCCCACCTCCCAGCCAGCCTTGGTCGGGGGACAAAGCGTCCCGGGGCCATTGGAATGCTAATGTCTGGGAGCCTGGACGCTGGGCTGGCACAAAGGCAGGCGGGGCCGGGTGCACCCTTCCCCCACTGGCTGCTGGCTGTATGACCTTGGACAAGTCTCTGAGACTCCGCTAATTCACTAGAGAAGTTGGAGGGAGTTCCTAAAACCCCTCGTAGAAGTCCTAGGTCTCTAAGAGGAAGTAGTGCTTGCAGTGAATGAAGTTACAGTCCCCCACAAAGATCAGCAATGGAAAACGCCCCTCAGTCCCAGACGCTGGGGATAGTGTAGGGAAGGGGGGGAGGTTAGACTAAAAGTGGGGCACTAACTAAGCGCTGAGTAAACGAAATTATATTTTTACGCTCTTGTAATTAATGTTCTCCGTTGTGAATATGAATTAATGTTATCCCTTGTATTCCTTTCCCCCTCCCCAGTTTTAAAATTGCTGCAGACCACTGCTCAAGAAAGGGGGCGGGGCCGACACCTGCCTGCCCCTCCTTCAAGAGGTCAGACGCACGGACAGGTCTCCTGAATGTCAGGTTACTTCTCAGGCATCCTTCTACAGCCAGTGAGGTGGGCAGGCAGAGCCGCAACACTCATGGAAACAGAGACCCAAGTCGGGAAATAAATGACTTGCCCAAGGTCCTCAATTACTTGGTAACTAATCGGAGCAAACTGGAATTGGGACCCTGACTCTTAAGATAAGCAGTTCGGTGTTCTTTATTCTGTCCACAGATGGCGGAGGTGGGGGGGGGGGGGCGAGTCATATGGGCTTTGACTCAAGCGTGGTCCTTGAGGTTCTTGTAAGGCCAAAAGGTTCCATTGCACCTCGACCACGCCCCGACTCCTGGTCAACCTTCAGCTCCAGTCTGCTGCCTGGGATTCCGAGATACATGGGCCAAGGCTAACTGAGCTAACTGAGCCGGCGCTAGCCCGGCTAACGACGCGCCCCTGACCATGGTGCTGAAACAGCCGTGATGGTCTGGCGCTAGGCATTCTCCCTACGGAAAACCACCTAGCAAACACCTCTGCGCATGTTTCCAGGCTGGAGTGCTAGAGAGATCCCTGTGGGTATGAAGACTCAGAGGACTGTCAGGTTTCCCTAGTATGCTGGGGAAGGCATGGGCTCTGTTGCTACTAACTGATCCTAGCAAGGTCTCCCCCATACACCCCCCCTCCCCTCATCTGTGTGTGTGCCTGCACACACACATTAGTAAATGATGTAGCTAGGTTTGAGTGACAAGCTTAGGGATTTCTGGCAGCTTCTGAGTGATCTGAGACTTCCCATGGGAAGTCTGGGCTCAGATAGCCCTAGCTGGGAGAACTGATTTGAAAATTTGCCCTCAACAGGAATTTCATTCTTTGGGTTTAAATGAAGTTTCAGCGATTCAAAGAACAAAGGCAAAAGAAAATACTCCAGATGCACAAAATAGCAGAGTGGCTAAGAGCAGCCACTATAGAATCACACTCATGAGTTCAAATCTGATGTTGTCACTAACTAATGGTTTTCAATTAAAATCCTTTTGTTTCTCTAAGGTTTATATACATCATCTGTGAAATTGAGACAATAAATAGTAGCCACTTTATTGGCCTGTTGTACTGATTAGATAGACTTGTTTAGCTTTCTAAGCTTCCTTAAATGGTTCTTATTTTTGTAGCAGTCACTGAATCCAGATTCTCTTGAATGCTAAGCTAAGCAAGTGCTCTACCACTAAGCTACATCCCCAGTCTATTTAGTAGTAGTGTAGTAGTAGTAGTAGCAGCAGCAGCAGCAGTAGAGGTAGTAGACAGGGTCTCACTAAATTTCCCAGGCTGGTCTCAAACTTGCAATCCTCTTGCCCTACCTCAGTCTCCCCAGTAGCTGGAATTACAGATGTGCACCGCCACCACAGATGGTACTATTGTTAGCATCTTCATTTGTCTTTTTTTAAAATATTTTTTAGTTGTTGATGAACCTTTATTTTACTTATTTGTATGTGGTGCTGAGAATCAAACCTAATACGTCACACATGCTAGGCAAGCGCGCTACCACTGAGCCACAACCCCAGCCCTTCATTTGTCTTAAATTCTTCTCCTATTCTCCCTTTTGGGAGGAGGGAGGCTTTTGCATAAATTTGCACTTGCCTTGAACTTCTGTGTATTGTAAACTGGCACAAATTCCAAGGGTGTTTGGATTGGTAATTCACCAGTTTAGATCTACCATTCCTGATCTGCAGGATTATGTCTAGTCACCTCTGGTGAATCTCAAATGAAGTGTCCAAAATGAAATTCCTCTCCTCTATCTTCAAGTTAATGTTGCCCCGTTCCTGATCTCACTAAGTAGTATCACCATACTGGAAATCAAGGGTTCATCTAGACTATTCTCTCTCACTTCCCCTGTCTAGTTAACCCTTGAAATCCTACTGACTTTCCCTTCTTGCTTTTTCTTAGATGATGTCTCTCATTAACCACTGTCCCAGTTCAACTTATCTCCCTCACATGGGAGGATCACCTGACTAAATTTCCCAGGCTGGTCTCAAACTTGCAATCCTCTTGCCCTGTCTCAGTCTCCCCAGTAGCTGAATTATAGATGTGCACCACCACGGATGGTACTATTGTTAGCATCTTCATTTGTCTTCAGTTCCTACCTCTAATCTTGATACTCTACTGTATCCTTCTGGGGCAGCTGGAGTTCCCATCCAATTGACAAATACAACATTGTCACTTTCCTCTTTAATATGCAAATGTGAACGTATCATTCTCCTGCTCAGAATCTGTAAGTGGTTTCTAGTCACCCAAAAACAGCTCATGTTCTAACTGGGAAGGATAGTTTATTGGGAGATGTGAATTGATATGAATCTGGGTTCAATTCCCAGATTGTTATTATCAATATAACCATGAACAAGTTCCTAAATTTTTCTTCCAGTGTATTCATCTGTAAAGCAGGGCCAGTAGTGTTACCTTTTAGTTGGCAGGTTAGGGTAAAGCTAGGCTTCTATCGCAGAGACTCACTAATAATTCAATCTGTGCTGAACATCGCTGGTGGGTGGGGAGCTCTGCTCCATGCCGTCATTCAGGGACCTTTGTCCCTTCCATTTTCTTCCTCCACCAGTTCCTAGGTCTTTGCCAACCAAAAAGTTGAGGCTGCACTGCCATGGGTCCCAGCAAGTGGGAATGGGAAATAGAGCACAGAGAAGGCTCACCCACCATCTTGAGCAAATACCACTTCTGCTCTCATCCACAGGGAGAAGGATCATTTGGCTTCACTTAACGTGATGAGACACTAGGAAGAGTTGAAGTCTAGGTTCTGGTAGGCGATGAGCAGTCTCGACTGCAGGATTATGGCTGGGATGAAGTTGAGTTGTACCTGCTACTGTTAATTTTGTTTTATTATCACAAATCGCATATGCTTACAACCAGAATCCTGACACAGCACCATCTATTTCCCAGTGCCTGTTTGCCTTTTACGCTTCAGAGATACTGACCTGCTCTGTTTGCCCCTTATGCACAGGGTGATGTGGCTAGCCCAAACACCCAAACTGTTAATTCTGGAGACACACTGAGACTCTTGCTATCCTAACATCATCACCAGCTACTAGTTACCTATCACTGCATTTCAGATTATCCAAAACTTAACTACTTCAAATAAGAAACATTTATTATGTAGGACTTCTGTGGGTCCCCAATGTAGATGGGGCTTAGCTGGGTGCCTCTGGTTCAAGATGTCTTATGAGGTTTTAGTCAGAGAGTCAGGCGGGAATGTGGTCTCCCCTAAGGACTTGACTGGAGGAGGAGACCCTTCCAAACCCAGTCGTGTGTGGTGTTGGAGGATTCAGTTTCTCAAGGCTTCTAGAATGAGAACCTTGGATCTTCACTGGCTTTTGGCCAGGGTCCTCCTCAGATCCTTGTCATCTGGGCCTCTCCATAGAGTAGCTCACAGCCCAGCAACTGGCTTCCCTCAAGGTAAGCTAATAAGACGTGATGACACCCAAGACAGAAGTCAGTCTTTTCGAAATCTAATCTCAAAAGTGACAACCCATTTCCTCTGCCATGTTCTATTCACTGGAAAGAAATCACTAACTCTAGCCCACAGTCAAGGGGTGGGGATTATACAAGGAAATGAATACCAGGAGGCAAAGATCACTGGGGACCCTATTATAGGTGGTCTATCGCATTGGCAGTCACAGGAATCTTTGCTATTTACATTCCATACCCTGAAGAAAGACAGACTGATAGACACACACACACACACACACACACACACGTCTTCAGGGCCAAATATACCAGAGTTCAAAAACAGAAAGTGCAGGTAATTTGACTCCTGAAACTAAAACAGATCACTCCTTGTCCCCAGAGTTTGGGATGGCTCCCAGGGAAGGCCCACGGGAGCCCACTAAGGGTGATTCAAGCCCCCCCCCCCGTCCCCCCATCGCTGATCTCTGACATCCATTTACTGCTTTCATAGGTCTCCCTGCCCCCACTGTGGAGGCAGAGATTTAGGACGTCTGGGGCCTGGACACCGTACCCACTGAAGGAAATTTACTGCCTCCAGAGAACCGGGGCCTGACTTGGGGTCTTGAATGCATCTTCTCCCCCTTTGCCTTCTCTTTATTAGGTTAATCATTGCTTGAATCGGTTGCTATGGTTTGGGCAAACCCATGGCGACTCTATAATGAAGCCTGAAAGACTCGGACCCCATTTATCATCCCCAGTGTTTGGGAGGCCCCGAGCCTCATTTGCCTCCCCCAGGCTCTGGGCACCACCCTTCTGCCTGGGGCCCCCAGGCCCCTTTTGAACGAGGGATGAACAGGTGGCGACTTGGAAGAGGAGAAGAGGAGACCCACACAGGTGGAGTGAACACATTTACGTTCACACCCGCACACGCACGCACGCACACATCTACACACACACACACACACACGTACGCACATGCACACGCACACACATTTTTCACTCCAAGAGTCTGAACACAAACCAAACACATAAGCATTTCTGCCTGGCTTTCCCCCCCCCCGGCCCCCCTGGGAAGTGTGAGAGGCAGAAAATGATCTTCAGGTGGAAGGAATGTGTGGACGCCTTGAGAAAGAGGACGCTTACATCCCAGCAGATCCTGAGGTTGTTAGAGCCTCTATTCCCTGGGGCAAAAATTGGACAATGAGTTAGGAACACATAGGGAAAGATCAGTGTGGAAATGAAGGTATGTAGAGGTACAGAAACAGGGTCAAAGTCACCCAGTGATGTAGTCAGAGTAAGTAAGACCCAGAGCCAGTCAAATTTATTTTGGAAAATGTCAAAACTAAAGAAAAGAGAATAATGAATTATTATGCATCCATCGCCCAAATTAAAGAATTGTCAGCTGAGAGCCGAATTTCATACACATCCCTGCTTATTGCTCCCAACACTTCTACCGTGGATTATTTTGAAGCAAATCCAGGACAGCATACGATTTCAACAAGGTATCCTTTTTTTGTTCAGCATAAATTGCAATATAGACTGTAGCAGCTAAGAGTATTGACTGTGAAGACAGAGAGCCAGGGGTTCAAATCCAAGCTCTGCCTCTTCCCAGTTGTGTGACATTCAGCCCATGAGCCTCTGATCTCTAGTTCTTTCAACTATAAAAGCATACAATGTCACCTCTCACATAGAGTGATTGTCAGGGTTAGATGAAATATCACAAGGCAGGCCACAGCGCCTGTGCTGAGTAATTGGTGGTGGCTTTTATGACTTCTATTCTTACGATCAGGGCGCCACCCTCGATGGTTGTTGTCCTGGAAAATCAACACTTGGCCTCCCACGGGAGCGTTTCTTGGGGCATTTCCCTGAGATGGAGGCAAGTGCCTTGTCACTACTCTATACCTGGCACTGGGTTCTGAGAAGATGGGCCTCAGCTGTGAGACTGGCTCCAGCTCTGACAGTGTTCAACCTCACCCCTCAAGCCATGCCCCCAGTGGGCGAGGCCAGCCCCTCTCTCCTCCTCTTGTACCACAGGCCTGCTTGCTACTGATCCCATTTCAGAGCAGGATGTTTGTGTATACGCACACGGGAGCACTTGCTTCTCTGTGGGTGTGCTCTGTGGGTCTGACCCTAGTGTGAACCAGTACATTTCTCAGCTACTGTGGGCTCTGCCTGTGTGAGACTCCAGACCAGGAGGGCCTTCTTAACAGTTCCAGGTTGACTGACAGAGACCAGAGGAAAATTAACTAATGAAGGCACAAGCACGGCTTCCTGGAGGAGGTGGTGAGAGCACTCTTCAACATGTTAGGTTGAGACAGAGAAGAGGGGCTGTCAGGGGGCTGTGCAGGCTGCGGGTATGGGAGGGCAAGCAGCCATGTGGGTTGCTGTGTACATGAGGCCCAAGTCCCAGAAGCTGGCCTCCTCTGCAAGAACAGTTGATTCCAGGAAATCTACATCCCCAGGAGCAGAACTCTGAAAGGACCCAGCTGAACCCTTCTGTTCTATCCACTTTTTTTTTTTAATTGACTCTACTATATTTCAGCACAGTCCTAGTGTTTTCTGTTTATTAGTCTGTGAGATTAGAATTATTACTTCTGTGGATTCTGAGGCAGAAACTGAAGCAGAAAGCGATAAAGTATCAGTTGCTGGTTGCCCAGTGTGAGGTGGCACTGGACTTGAACTCAAGCTGTCTTGACCTAGAGTTGCTGCTTTTCACTAATGCCCTTAACCATGCTGACAGGTGCTCCATTTCCTTTCTTAAGTTTGAATTTTAGACATTTTCAAATATGCACAAGAATGCAGAAAATAGAAAAATGTATCTTTATGCTCTATTACTCAGCTCCTGCTTTTTAAAGGCAGCAAGTGAGAAGAGGTGGGGGACAGGTGGAGGACATGGGACTGTAAAGAAATTCCTGACAATTGGCCATGGATTCACAGCCAACCTCAGTTATCTGCCACCTCCCCACCACCAAACCTTCCCCAGGTATGTCTCATCCCACTAATACATTAGTGCACATTTTTTAAGTGATAAGAACAGAACCAAGCCATTTTTACACCAAATGAAATGAATAATTCTGTAATATAACCTAATATCCATTCATACACAAGAGCCTCCAATTATCTTTGTGTGTGTGTGTGTGTGTGTGTGTGTGTGTATGTATGTATGTATGTGTGGTCCTGGGGACTGAACCCAGGGGTGCTCTATCACTGCTATATCTATCCCCAATCCTTTTTATTTTTATGTTGAGACAGGGTTTCAGTAGGTTTCCCAGGCTGGCCTCAAACTTTCTATCCTCCTGTATGTCTCCCAAATAGCTGGGATTATCGGCCTAAGCCACCACACTTGGCTCTCCAATTGTCTTTTAAAAAAAAAAATGTACAGATAACTGCACACTTACCATCCCACCACAATGGGGTACACAAATGTCTTGGCTGATGCTCTTAAGAGCATCAACAATGTCAAAAAGAGAAGCAGATGCCAAGTCATTTTCAGGCCTCATTTCCCACTGTGACGATGGAGCATGGTTATATTAGTGAACTTGAAACCACTGATGATCACAGGGTCATTGTTGTGACCCTCCCAGGCACAGTTTAACACAGTTCAAACAGATGTGGAGTTGTCAGTCTCAGGATCAATGTGGAGCTCAAAGACCTAGAAAAATGGCAGAATAATCTGCTCCCATCCCGTTCATTAGCTGGCACTGTATTAACAACCCCAACCGGCATCATGGACCACAAAAAACAGATGAGACACACAGGAGGAAAAACCCTAGGGTTCTTTTTCTAGGGATGCAAAACACACATACAAACAAGATATCTCAATGGTAGAAAATTAAAATGTACAAAGAACCTCCCACCCTGGAGTCCGGCTGCGGGCTGGAGGCAGGACCAGGCTTGATGGGACCAGCCTTGAGTAATTCATTCCTCCCCTCTGGTCCTCACCAGCCCCCGCCTCATGTATGGTGACCAAGCATTCTGGGTCTTCCGGGACTTCCCTGGTATCAGTGCTGCACGTCCCTTATCCCAGGCAAACCCAGATGGCTGGTCACTGAACAAGGAGCCAGAAGCCTGGAACTCATCCCAGTCGCCCCCCCACCCCGCCCCTAGTTCCAGTGTGGGGTCACCCACTGAGAGCAGGGGGAGCCCCCCACTGAATAATAATTTCAAGGGTTCTCAAAATGACAAATAATTTACCGAAACCTTTGAAGGTCTGAGGCATGCCCAGCTTGGGCCAGGAGAGCCTGTAGCCCTCCGGTGGAGGCCAAATTCAGCCGTCCCCGCCCTCCGTCTTCACCCCCTCTCCAGATCTAATGACAATCCAAAGAGTTCCTGATAGGGTTTTAAAAGATGCTCTCCCATTCACTGTCCACCAAGCATGAAAATTCAGCTCGTTTGTCTCCATTCTTCGCCCTCGAGGCCTGGCTGGCCTCGGGCCTGCTGCCCCAAACTCGTCACTCACTTTTCACTTGCTTTTGTTGGAGTGGCCTTTATTTCATTCTTCTGTCTCCTCGCACCCTCTTCCCCCTCCTCACGCCATCCCTGTCCTTCTCCTCTACCCGCCCCCAGAACTTCCCAGTCCCTCTGTCCACACACAAAAAGCAGCAGACCAGTCTGGGAATTTCTTTACAGGCCCCTGGTGTCCCCCACTCCAGCCCCACCCCCCTCCCCTTCTCTGCTTTTAAAGAGTAATAGCAAAAAGCCAGCAGAACGGCCTCCTGCCTGACTGGGAGCTCTGAGCCCCAGGCTTTGACTTCATGAAAGTGAAGGCCAGGGAGGGGAGGAGACTGGCCCAGGGTCACAAGGAGCTAGTGGCGGAGCAGGGGCCAGAGCCCAGTGTGCAGCCTCTGGGCCTGGAGTCCCCCACCAAAACCGATGGCTACTCCTCCATCCCCACCTCACAGAACCCATTTCCCTGTCGCCTGGCTGTGCCTAGGTTCAGCTTGAAGGCAGGGGCCCTGTCCAGTTGACCACTGTGTCCCCCGAAAGCTTACCAAATGGTAGGCGTTCAGGGAGGGGGGTGGTGTTTTTAAAAAAGCTGAACTGGTGGGCCCTGCTCTTTGGTTTTCTGATTGACCATTTGGGGGCTGTGGCTTTGTTGCCCCCGAGGGACTGATGATTGAGGAGGAAAAGACTAGACTCCTCCTCCATCCCTTCCCTTCTGAGAACAGCTCACACTGGGGGAAAGGAGAACAGCGTTCACATCCTTCTCCAAGGCAGGGCAAATAATCGGGATCCTCAGGACCCCGAGGACCAGAGTAGGCCTGAGGGAGCAGGCACCTTCCGCACCCTGAAGTAGGAAGGAGAAGGAATGAAGAGCATCTGTGCCGTGGTCCTTGGTGAGTGCCTCTTATATGCCAGGCCCTATGTGACAGGGACAGAGCAGAGAGGCAGCTACTGGACCTGGGGCCACATCAGTCTCGGAAGCTTGACCTCTCCTCTGGGGTAGTGTAACAGCACCACTAGCCAGCCACACGCCCAAGCTAGACCCTGGTGCACCCTCATCTGGCCCTGAGTACTCCGCCTCTGCAGGGCCAGTGCATCCCACCTTTGCCTCCTCCTCCTGGCCTCCCCTTTGACCCCTTTTCTCTTTTGTTTTGTTTGATACCAGGGACTGAACCCAGGCGTGCATAACTACTGAGCCACATCCCCAGCTCTTTTTATTTATTTATTTATTTTTATTTTGAGATAGGTCCTTACTAAGTTGCTTAGGGCCTCACTAAGTTGCAGAGGCTGGCTTTGAACTTGCAATCCTCTTGCCTCAGCCTCCCAAGCAGATGGGATTACAGGCATGTGCCACCACACCTGGCTCTCATTGGCTCTTGATTGCACTATCTGCCGGCCACACAAGGGTCCCCACCTGGACCTTCCCTGCTGCCTCTCCCTCAGGGCAGCCCACATGCCATAGGCTGGCAGAGGCTCGTGTCTTTCTATTTAACAGAACTTTTCTAAAAATATTTTTTAGTTGTAGATGGACACAATACATTTATTTATCTTTACGTGGTGCTGAGGATCGAACCCAGCACCTCACACATGCTAGGCGAGCGCTCTATCACTGAGCCACAATCCCAGCCCCCTGAACATAACTTTAAAAAAAAAAAAAGGACAAGGAGGATAATTCCTTTTTTTTTCAAATATTTACTTTTTAGGTGTAGATGGACACAACACAATGCCTTTATTTTTATGTGGTGCTGGGGATCAAACCTGGGTCCTGCCCGTACTAGGTGAGCGCTCTACCGCTGAGCCACAATCCCAGCCCCTGAACAGAACTTTTTAAGGCAGCAGAAAGCTGCTCCCTTTTTGAATAGATTGTAATGGTCAAGAGCAGGGGCTGTGGAGTCAGGCTTCCTGGGTTCAGGTGGCAGGTAGTGCCCACCTGCTTGGTGACCTTAGGCAACCTCTTTAAGCCCTAATGTTATCTGTGAAATAGAGATGATTCTAGAATCTCCTAGAATAGCTATAAAGATTAAATGTAGACTCTACAATCTACAGTTATCCCTTGGTATCCTTGAAAAATTGATTCCAGAACTCCTGTAGATACCCAAATCCAAAGATGCTCAAGTTCCTTACATTTTATATATTTATATATACACACACACACACACACACACTTGAAACACTTTTATTAATTAGACAATGTGACCACAAGATTTCCTTCTATTTTTTTTTTTTTTTTTTTGGCATGGATATCATGCTATTTTCTAGAGAAAAAAAAATGTTATTCGTTAAAGGATTGAATTACTGAATGCAGTGATATTGCGGGTTTTTAAATGTCTTTAGTGGGATGATCTCATAGAGGCAGACTATCTGCACCAGCTGAAAACTCAGCCGAGGAAGCGCAGGTCTGAAGGGACCGAGCAGCACTCAGGGGCGAGGGTGGCAGTGAACAAGAAGCCAAAGGGGGACTTGAGCTCCCAACCAAAGTCTCAGGCTCTTCCCTCGTGCCTCTCGAGCTTCCCACTGTACCAAGTGGAGTTCGAGGAAGGGACGTAAAGGAAATGCAACAGTGAGCCACACAGGAAGGCACAGCCTTCCTCCCAAATGCCCTAAACTGTGGTGAGGACTCTGGGAGGTCAAGGTCAATCCAGGCCTCCAGCACCTGGGCTGCTCAGGAAATGCATCTTTTATTAAAAACATCACCAGAAACTGCGATTGAATCGATTCTACATGAAGGTGTGTTTTTTTATCCATTGTAACTCTTTTAGATGAGACTCTTTCCATAGTGGGTTGAATGGTGGCCTCACAAACGACATATCTACCAGGACCTGTAAATGAGACCTCATTTGGTGAGTCTTGGCAGAGGTACAGAGTTAAGGATTTTCAGAAAAGATCCCCCTGGTTCCTAAGTTGGCTCTAAATCCAAACTCAAGTCTGTAGAGGAGGAGACGAAACACAGAGAGCCAGAAGAGAAGTCCTGTAAAGACAGAGCCATTGGAGGGACGCAGCCACAAGCCAAGGGATGGCGGGAAGCTCTAGAGGTGGAAGGCACGTGGAAAGAGCCGCCCCTAGAGCCTTTGGAGGAATGGCCACCCCGCCAGCTCCCTGGTTGTGGACTTTTGGCTTCCAGAAAGAAGAGAATGAATCCCTGTTGTTTTGAGCCACCCCGTTTATGATAACGTGTCGCCACAGCCCAGGGAAACGAATACACTCCCTTAAAAGCATTGTGTCACTCTACTCCTTAAACAGAGCACTTGGCACTTTGTCAAGTGTGTCGCAAATAGAAAACACTCAGCAAGGGTTAGCTCCTGTGTCCATCTGTCTGGATGACTAGGGAGCCACCACAAATGTCATTGATGGTCCAATTCCATGCACTGCTGGATCTCCTGTGATATGCTGGTCCACCTGTCACCTGCTCCAGGCAGCTGTGGGGACCCATTTCCTCTCTCTGCTGTCCCAGCCAGTTGGCCACTTTGGTTGGATCTGGTAGGTGACCACCACTTTCTAGCTTGCTGACCCTAATCACCCATGGCCTGGGGAGCCAGTGATCCAAGGGACTGAACCCGGGGGCACTTCTCCAGGTTTGGCGGGATTGTATGCAGAAGAATAAACTGAATCTAAGTAAGGACACGTGGGCCTTTCCTATGAATGTCAGGTGTGAGCTTTGGCTCTTGGTGCCATCAGGACCATGTCAGGGGATGGGAAGGAGAGAGTCCTCAGCCAGTGGGGTAGGGGCAGGGATCCCGTGACATCAGCTGGAGACTCCCAAAAGTACACACATCAGAGTGGATGCAAACTTGCTGCCTTGGGCAGAGAGCCTGGCTCAGGCTTGTGAGAAAGGGTTTCTCAATTGACTGAGGTGGCCCAAACCAGGGTGAGGGATGAATCCTCAGAGGCTACGTAGATGAGGTGAAGATTTGAATGAAAGAAGAACCTCAGAACAAAGAGGCAGTAACAGACAATAGTGGGGATGAGACTGGAGCCCAAAAGCCCAATCAAATCCCAGCTCAGCTTCCAGACACATATACGAAGGGAAAAAAATCAAACTACAGTCTACCTTTGTGATATCAAGTTCATTTTACTTAACATCTTTCCATCTCACTGAAACTTAGATCTACTTTGTGATTCTAATTGCTTCATTAATTGCTTTCATTTTTTTATCAATAAAAAGTACAGTTATCCCTCTATATCCGTGGACTCCACATTCTAGAATTTAACCAACTGCAGATTAAAAATATTAGAAAAAATTTTCACCTCTTCCTGGCAAGTGCAATGCCGTGTATCTACACCCACAAGATGCCTTGGTCCTAAACATATACAGACTTTTTTATGGCACTTTGCAATACAGTGTAGCACCTAATCACACAGCATTTTCATTGTGATAAGTAATCGAGAGATGATTTAAAGTTCATGGGAGGATGTGTGCCGCAGTCTGGCTGGGCACAAAAATCATGAGCCACTCAAACAGGAACAAATTTTATTTTTGAAACTCCCGCCAATGCCCTGTAAGCTCCCGGGAAATATGCCGACCCACACACGCGGCGTTCTCCCAGACACCAACAGGAAATCCCTCCTCCGGAATTCCTTCCTACTGCACTTCCCCAACCAATGGGGACTCTTCAGGAGTCCCGTAGCAGGCTGAGGTAAACAGCAGAGGTCTAATATCCATTTGAATGCAGATCTTAACATAATCATATCATCTCAATGGCTTGCTGGTGTCACCTTTCAACCAAAAATGCCATGCATCATTACTACTTGCTATGGTTCTTAGCATCTCCCCCCTTCTGTTTAATTAAGCAACAAGCAATGTGGCTTAGGGACCGTGCCTGTTAGGTTGTCCAATTCAACATATGGTCCTTACCCATCATCGGATGAGCTGACCTCTAGGCGTCAGCCTCCTGTCTTAGGTTGGTACCACTGCAATTGGTATATAGTTTTATACAAAGAACTTGAGCATCCTCAGATTTTTGGCATCAGAGGGGAGTCCCCAAACCAATCCCTCACAGATAGCAAGGGCTGATCATATTGGGCTTGCCTATGTTCTTGGATTCAGGGAAATTAAAATGAGAAAGACTGTGGTGCCATAGACATGTGTTGGGAGAGGGATCTGTGCATGGTCCAAGGGCTTTTCTTTCTCTTTTTCTGGTGCTAGGGCCTCACACATGCTAGGTAAGCACTCTACCATTGAGCTACTACCCCACTCATTCTTATTTTGAGACAGGATCTTGTCAAGTTGCCCAGGCTGGCCTCGAACTTGGGATCCCTCTGCCTCGGCCTCTTGAGTCACTGGGATTACAGGCATGCACCGCCATGCCCAGCTTCCTGGGATATTTGCAGAAATGTGTCTCTTCTGCATGGGGGATTAGTGCTGCAAGGAACAGCCTGGACCGGGGAGGTGGGGCGGGAGCCCCAGAAGAGAGCAGCCTTCCTGCAGCTCCTCATCCATCAGGGCTGACAAACCTGGCCCCCTGTGAGGGCTCCAGCCACAGCTGCTGAGCAACGGCAGGTACAGAGCACAGCGCTCCCCAGCCCTTGCACCCTCCTCTTAGGTCAACAGACAGAAGGGGCTCTGTCAGCCTGGTTGGGACAGGGAAGATTAATGGAGCAGGTGCAGGCTGGGGTGGGACAATCACCTGGCCTGGCAAGGTCCCTCATGGAGATTGAGTGCCTGACCCAAGCCAAGAATCAAGCCTGATGTCACCCAGTATGAGCTTGGATTTGGCAGGAGGTGGACGGTAGCCAGCTACACAGCCTCCGCTACCCACCTTCCCTGGTCTCACCTGGCTCCTTCGGTCTCCCCCAGGGGTCCTGGAGAGAAGCCGCAGAGCCCAACCTGGGGCACCCAGCCTTAAAATAAGTGACTTTCTTGTTTCTTCAACTTCCCAAGTAACTCACTGTGAAAAGTATAGATCAGCCAAATATTTTAAACTGCCTGTTAATCTCACCAGCCAGAGATTGCTACTGTTCATGTTTGGTATATATTATCTGTCTACCTAGCTATCTGCACACACAAACCTATATGAAAAGAGAGAGGTCATGCTATAATTTTCATCTTCTTTAAAATACATATTTATTTTAGTTGTAAATGGACCTTTATTTTATTTATATGCGGTACTGAGACTCGAACCCAGGGCCTCACACATGCTAGGCAAGTGCTCTACCACTGAGCCACAACCCCACCCCCTATAATTTTCATCTTATAATCTTTTTACACTTAATATATTTGTAAACATCTTTCATTACTAATGAAATATAGATCTAGTTAATATATTTTATCCAGTTTATAATATTTCTAAATATATTATATAGATCTAATTTATGTATTGCTACATATATTCTGTGCATCAAGATACTGTATCATAATATATTTAATCAAAAGTTTCCTGTTGTAATTTAGTTGTATCCAATTTTTGCACTTTATAACACTATTTTAAATATGCATCCTCCCCATTTGCAGATGAGAAAGATAAGAGGCAGAGTGGGTCAGGGAGTTGCTTGGATAACAAAGCTAATGCATATCCATAGGGGATTGGATCCAGGACCTCCTGGCTAATAGCAAAATTTATGGATGCTCAAGTGCTTTATGTAAAATGGCATGGAATTTGTATGTAATTTACATATATCTCCTGATAGACTTTAAATCATCTAAACACTTTTAATCATCTCTAGATTACTTGTTATACTAATACAGTTAGGTGCAGTGGTGCATGCTTGTAATCACAGCATCTTGGGAGGCTGAGCCAGGAAGATTGTGAGTTCAAAGCCAGTCTCAGCAACTTAGTTAGGCCCTAAGCAACTCAGAGAGACCCTGTCTTAAAATAAAATATAAAAAAGGGCTGGAGATGTGGCTTGGTGGTTAAGTGCCCCTGGGTTCAATCCCTGGCACATAATAATAATAATAATAATAATAATAATAATAATAATACCTAATATGATGTAAATGTTATGTAAATAGTTGTACTGCATTGTTTAGAGACTTATGACAAGAAAAAAAAAAAGCTAGTACATGTTTGGTATACATGTGGTTCTTTTTCGAATATTTTCTTTTTTAATATTTATTTCTTAGTTCTCGGCGGACACAACATCTTTGTTTGTATCGAACCCGGGCCGCACGCATGCCAGGCGAGCGCGCTACCTCTTGAGCCACATCCCCAGCCCTTGAATGTTTTCAATGCATGGTTGAGTGACTCCTCAGATGCTGAACCCACAGATACAGAGAGCTGCCTGTGTATCATTTTATTATTTCCTTAGGAAAATGTCCTCAAAGTGCAACTGTTAAGTCAGAGTGGAGTGCTCTATAGTGAGGCTTTGGAGCCAGACTGCCGCAGGGTTGTACCTGTGCCTATTGGGGCTTGTAGACGGTCTTTCCTGGGATGGGGTCAGGAGAGGCAGGAGGAGAGGGGCGGCCCGTGGATGGAGGTTGGAATTGAGGCCTTTGAGCCCTGCTGCCACCCTCCAGATGTCTCAATCCATCCTTCCACCCAGGGACGGAAGCTGCCGACCAGGCAAGTGAAGAAGCCCAGGGGCTGGGGAGGTGAGCGTGCTGGGTGGTGGAGCAGCTGGGAAGTGAGGGTAGAGAAGGAAATAATCTCCAGGGACATGAAGCCAGGGAAGACTTCCAAGAGGCAGTGAAATACCTGCTGGCTGTGCAAGGGGGGAGGGATGGAACTATTCAGCCTCCCATGCACATAGCTATGGGCGCTGAGGGTGCTTGCTGAATGGGATTAGCCTCAGGGATTCACCATCAAAAGGTAGAGATGCCTTCTAATTACCACCCTCAAGGTTATGGTCTATCATATTTCCACGTTCTCATTTCTAGACTCTCATGCCTGCCTGCAGGACACGGAGCAGCAATGTAATGGGGACCTCCCAGAATCAGATCCCTGGGGCCCAAAGGCAGGAAAAGAAAATGGACCGTCATTGAGATCTACTAAGGACAGCCACTTCATGCTCCTCTTGACAGTACACCTTTTTTTTTTTAGGTACCAAGTATTGAACCCAGAGGTCTTAACCACTGAGCCACATCCCCAGCCCTTTTTTGTATTTTATGTAGAGACAGGGTCTTGCTGAGTTGCTTAGGGCACCACTGAATTGCTAAGGGTAGCTTTGAATTCGGGATCCTCCTGCCTCAGCCTCCCGAGCCTCTGGGATTACAGGCGTGTGCCACCTCACCCTGTTAGCATTGCATCCTTAGGCATGTTGTGAGGTAGGAGTTATCCTTCACTCCACTTGACAGCTGAAAAAATGGACACTGAGGAGTTGGTAATTTACTTTGGTTAACACAGCTGGTAGGGGGCTGGGATGTAGCTCAGTGGCAAAGTGTTTGCCTTGCATTCGCAAAACCCTAGGTTCGACCCCCCAGTTAAAAAAAAAAAGAACAGATTAAAAAAGAACCCCACCAAAAGAAAAATAAGATGAAAAAAAAAAAAAAATCCACTGCTGGTGGGCAACCAGGGCCCAGCCCCAGATCTCTCTGACCCCATAGTTCTGGAACCTTCCCTGGGCCAGGTTGTCACAAGAGCTGGGATTGTTCCAAAACATCTGGGGCTGGGAGCCCCAGGGAGCACAACCAGGAATCTCAGGGATCAGGGGAGGGTGAGTCTGGGGCTGGGTTGGCTGTGGAGATGGAAGGCAGGGGTGCCCTAGGCCCTACCCCTCACACCTCCAAGGCCTCCTCTGCATGGGGCAGCCAGCTGGTGCCTGACCTTGTGCCTCTGACAATGATTTAACCCGTGGGGGCTGGGGAGGGATCTGTGAAGCTGTCAGTGGCGGGGGGGGGGGGGGGGGGGGGTGCTTCAGCTCCAGCCTCTTGGCTCAGCTACTAGTTGGGGGCAGGGGGAAGAGGAGCCCTGGAGAGGCCAGGAGACCTTCTGATCCTGCCTTTTCCTGTCCAACACGGGGGACCCACAAAACCTGTGAAGTCCTGAGTCTCCCCACTACCCTGTCAAGTCCAGCTTCCCTTAGTGTAAATGCAGGCAACTCAGAAACACTGTTACTCCTCTCTCTCGTCCTATCTGGGGGGTCTGACTGGTCACAGAATATAGCAGGAAGGACACTTCCTGGGAACCCAGGCACTTGGGGTCATATTGCAGCTGCCAGCTGTCTGTGCAAAGGCCCCAGCACAGTGCCACAGGCAAGCAGGCAACATGCATGAAGATAGTGGCCAAGTGGGGACAGTGGTCACCTAGAGAGGTCACCTGCTACTTAAGTCCAGCTTATTATTTCTATGCAGCAATAAGGACTCAACATTTTTCAAGAAAAGCTGGAAATGCAGATTTGTAGGTGAAACCTTCCCCATGTTAGCAACCAACTGGAAAAAAAAAATTCAAATACAGTCTGGGGTCAAACAAAGTCTGAATTGTAGCCTCAGGCTGGCGTCTCTGGTATAGATCAGAAACCATGAAGGCCAGAAGGCTCCACTACTGGGTATTTTCCAGCATAATCCTTTTGTTTTAGATGGGGAAACTGAGGCTGGTGGGAGAGAAGCATAACTTGGTGTGGTCACTTAGAGAGTTAGTGGCCCAGCTGGGCAAGGCATCCAGGGCTCCTGCCCCTAGCCTCACTAAGTTGCCCAGGCTGCCCTTGAACTTGAGATCCTCCTGCCTCAGTCTCTTGAGTCACTGAGGTTACAGGCATATGCTTGTAGGACTCAGTAGCTTGGAGAATTTTTTTGATCCTACAGCTCCCCAGTAGTTGTGCTTTCCCTGGAAGGTTTTTGTGTGTGTTTGCATTTGTGTGGGTTTTGGTTTTAGTCGCCTGGAGTTTCACTTGCCACATGCACAGGTTTGTGTCCAAAGACTCAAGACAGCCTTACGCATATTTCTGGAACGATCTCTGAGAAGACCTCTCTTCTCCCCTTCTCTGTCCTGCACATTCCCACCGTCTCAGCCTCTTGAACTCTGCTCTCTGTCTCCTCAACTCGGCAAGACCACCAAGCTCTGGGTGGGTCCCCATCCCTGTGCCATAGACCAGAAGTCACAAGGCCAGTGCTCATTTGTCCCCATCCTCTCAAGATCAGTCCTGTGCTGCCTATGTTCCAGAGAACTGTCGCTTTATGTATTTTGTCCAGTTTTCTAGCTGCTGATGGCAAGATGTAAGTCTGCCCCAGTTTGGGGCTCCTCTTAGGACCGGAAGCAGAATCTGGAACAAAACATGAGAAGGGAGGAAATGCTCGATCATGAATCGTCCCTGTGCAACAGTGAGGACCGGACCATTTAGGGTTGACTGGAGCACCCCTGGGCTCCAAGGATGTTCTGTTGGATCCTGTAGCTACAAGGCTACATGGTGCAGTGGAAAGAATCAGAGACCGGGGATCTAATTCTGCTGCACCCCATTGTAGCAGCACTGTACTCCTGTGTGTACCCCACATCCTTTCCCCTCCTCTCCAGGTTAGGCAACCACCTTCACATGGACAACAGCTCTGCTCCAGTTCTACGCAGTTTGGCTGGCGCTGCACAGCACTGCCAGGCCCAGGGGTGGGTATGTGACCCATGTTTAGCCCATCAGAGCTCTTCATCCCCTGCTCAGTTCAGGGATGAGCACATGATCAATTTGGGCCAATCACAAGCCTTCCTTATCATTTTTATATGGTTGCCAGGAGACAAAGCTTCCTCTTTGGGCACTGGTACTCAGGAATGATGTGAGCCCACAGCTACTGTGTCCTGCCCTTCTCCCCATCTCTGAAGTAGAAGTGAAGAGAGGGTGCCGCAGAGAGGAGACATCCGCAGACAGGATGTCCCTGAGGTCCCCGAGGCCAGCTCCACCTCTACAGGCTGGTTTATGTGAACCAATAAATTCTGTTTCCTATTGATTTGAGTTGGTTTTCTGTCACTTTGTGTGTGTGTGTGTGTGTGTGTGTGTGTGTAATAGTAGTAGTGGGAATTGAGTCCAGGGGTGCTCTACCACTGAGCTACATCTCCAGACCTTTTAACTAATTAATTAATTAATATTTTGAGACAAGTTCTCCCTAAATTGCCCAGACTGACTTCAAATTTGCCACCCTTCTTCCTCAGCCTCCTAAGTCTCTGGGATTACAGGTATGTGCCTCGGCACCCGACTTCTATCACTTTCAACCAAAAAGAATTTACTAAAAAAACCTCACAATTTATTTCCTGTTTCTGGGTCTTAGTTCTGGTGTCTCCAGAGAGCACCGTATATATGCTAAGGTGTGTGTACATAACGTGATCCACTGGTATGGGAGAAGAAAATGTAAGGCCTCCTCTTAATGAGTAAGCATTTTCTGGATGAAAATGGGAACATGAGAAAGGTAGCTAAGTATGTGCGATGGCCTGACCACTAGACTCCATCCGTGATGAGGGCAGGGCCCAGGTCTGGTTCACCTCTATGCTTCTAGCACTGGACACAGGCCCTGAGTCAGAGTTGACATCAGCTCAATATTTACAGGATGGTGAATGGATAAATATGAAAAAACAAAGAGTGTCTAAGTAGTGCTTATGGTGGGGTGTAGGGTGCATAGACGAGTGGACATGGAAGACGAAGATCATGGAAACCAGTTTTGGTGAAGGAAGGGTGCAGAATCCTTAAAGCAGGAGACTTCTGTGCTACAATGTGGGTGTAGGCTCCCTTTAGTGGAAGTGATCCTCCTGTGAGGTGTCTGCGTCAATAGTCAGGCACAAGTGGATGGAGACTAGTGGAGTGAGGTGCTGATACAAGAGATTCTGAGATGGAACCGCCTTGGTGACTGGACTTCGGGATAGTGTGACCATGGGGTGGGGGAGGTTTGGGTCTGACATGGGGTGAGAGGTGGCAGGACACAGGTGAATCAGGAGGATGCTAAAGTTTCTACTTTGAGAGCCTGAGAAAGAAAATTTCACAGTGAGAGGGTTTGAAGGAAGTAGGGTTCAGTTGTGGCCTCTGTGGTTTTGAGCTGACGTCCAGTGGATTTGTCCCATGGGCCATGGGAGTTGTCAGAGATGGATATACACATTTGGGAGTCATCAAGGAAGAGGTGAGGTTAAAACAATAAGACTGGGTAGCAATGGAAAAGCCACGATATGAACTCCAGACACCTTCAAGGGGTGGGACCAGTGTGGGCAAAGAATCCCACTCTAGAAGAAACCTGTGTCTAGAGATTACATGGGCTCTTTCTGCACACACAGCCCTGAGAGCAGGCACCTGGCTGCAAACATAGGAAGGAGTTCATTGCAGCCCCAGTAGCACAGGCCTGTAATCCCAGCTATTCTAGAGACTCGGGCAGGAGGATCACAAGTTCAAGACCAGCCTGGGCAATCTAGCAAGTCCCTTCCTCAAAGTAAAATACAAAGAGCTGGGGATTTACTGCAGTGGTAGAGTGCCCCTCAGTCCAGGAAGGAGCATATAGAATGTAAAGGGGAGGCAGGAGAAGCCACGCAGAGTGATGTCAAGAAATCTGAGTCTCAACATGGTGATGTCAAGAAATCTGAGTCTCAACATGGGAGAGGTTTCATCAGTCAAAGGTCACAGTAGGTGGTGGGAAAAAAGAGGGACTAGATGTGGATAGCTAGGAAATGCAGGGTGAGCTCAGCACCAACTTGCTGGCATTCCTAAACCCTGCCTCCTTGGCCTCCTAAAGCAGGAAGTGGGGGGAAGGGAGTTAAGCCACAAGGGTTCCAGATGCCGACCCCTGCTTTTAGTACTTAGAGCTATTCTCTTCACCTTCTCCAAGCTACCGGGACTGTTTCAGTGCAGATCACCCGCATCTCCACGTCCCCTTCCACCTCCCTCCCCAAGCCTCCTACTGTTGGCCCTCTAAGGGCTCCATGGCACCCCCGGGGGGGGGGGGATGTCTGGGTTAAACTGGCACTTCCCTCCTCTCCTTTGCCAGGGTGCACAGGGCTGAGTGGGTGGGGCCGAACTGAGCCACGCCTCTAACACCCTGCCCCTCCCTCAGCCTTCCTGCTTTGTCTCAGTTTCCCAGGAGGTGGGAGCCAGGGCTGTCCCAACCGCGGAGCCTAAATGCCTTTGGGTCCCAAACTCCCTTAAAAGCCTCCGTAGGACAGGAGAAGCGGACATCCCAATTTGAAGAAGACAGGACTGGGGCGTCCTACCAGCGCCCCCACTGCAAAGGTCCTTGTGCCTGCGGAGACTGCCACTCGCTTTCCTCTGGGCAAGAACGTGCAATTAGCCAGAGGAGGGGGGCAGGGGACCGAGAGGGAGCTACAAAGGGGCGCGCTGTGTGGCCTCCAGGAGGCCGCCTTTTGAAGGTCGAATCGCTCTGGCTGGCGGAGGAAGCGAATGCTAATTTCTCCCTGGAGGGGGTCTGCAGCCCTTCCTCCGAGGCTCAAGGGGAGGGAGAGCGGGAGGCGACTTGTTAGTGGCCCTGAGAGTGCCTTCTTCACCCCCTTTCACGCACACACACCCGGGAGCCCCGTGACCACCCCATAAAGCCCAGTGTAGGTCTGTAAGAGCACAGTAGGTCCTCCTTTCACCCTTATTTTCCTGGAGAGGAAAGGGGGCGCCAAGCGGTTGGGCAACCAAGGTCAAGGCACAGTCTTGCTGGTGCAGCTGTTGGAACCGCTGGGGAGAGACGTGTTCCCTTTCCAACCCTCTTTGCCCTGGAGTCTGAAGCCAGGAGAAACCCGGACAGACACTTGCTTAGGCTCCTACCACAGAGCTCGCTCCAGAGCCCGGGCTCCCAGCTCACCAGCCAGGCTGAACAATGTTGGGTTATTTGTATTAGACTTCTTTTTAGAATTAGCTTCTGAGATATAAACTTTTTGTTTGTTAGTTTGTTTTTAAAGAGCTGGAAAATGCAGCTGGGGTTATAGCTGCTGGTAGAGGGCTGGCCTCACATGCACAAGGCCCTGGTTTCAATCCCCAGCACCACAAAAATAAATAAATAAACAAAATAAAGAGCTGGGATTGAACCCAACACCTCTTGCATGCTAGGCAAGTGCCCTACCACTGAGCTACTTCCCCAGCCCTAATGTTTTTAAACACAAAACTTAAATAATACACTTTATTTAAAGGTAAAGAGAAAGGACCGATCGTTTAGGTGGATGTGGCAGAGGTGAAAAGTGCAGAGCTGGTACCTGATGCGCAGCTGGGAAGCTCTAATCCGATGGGGCTGAGACTGGGGACCTCACTCCAGCATCTGAGTCTCTCCTGACTGCGCAGGTGGCTTTCTAGGAAGGGGCCCTCCAGGACCTGCAACTCCCAGGCACACCTACTGCACCCTGTGAGGAATTAAAAGCAACCCCCCCCCACGCTTTTTCCCCTCTGCCTGCATGCAGACCCCATGTCCACAGATCTCCATGTCCCAGAAGGCTGAAGGCTTTGTTCCCCTCCAGCCCCTGCTACACACACACACACACACACACACACACACACTGTGGTTGCCTTCTTTCCCTCCCCCCCTCTGTCCCTCCCCTTCTCTCTCCAGGCTGCTAGGCCCTGTCAGGAGCCCTTTTGTGAGGTAATTGGATTTCTCCCCTTGTTAGCTTGCAATGAAAATGTCATCTATTCCAGGCCACCGCCAGGGAGGGGCAAAGCCCCATTCAGTGAGCAAGGACCAGAGCTGTGAAGCTATTCAGGCGTCCCTGGTCTCCACTTGGGCAGCTGGGGCCCATCCTCCTGACAATGTCCCCTCCCCTCCTGCCTGCACTGCCTGCCAGTGTGCCCAGCCTAGGAGTGGCCCTGACAGGGCCCAAGACGGGTGGCTGGATTCTGAGGCTGCTGGCAGTCCATTTGGTTCATGATGTCACCACCCCCACCCCTAGCCGGTAGGCACTGGAGGGATTTGATTTTTAAAAGCATCCCCAAAAATGTGGGCACCTGGGAGGGGAGGAAGAGTGGGGAGAAAGGGAACTTTCCACCCAAGAGGCAAGTTCCAAGACACCGGAGGCGCTTAAAAACTGGTTAAGAGAAACTGCAAAGGACAGATGGGTACCTGTCCCCCGTGAGAGATCAGTGTTGTATGGAGCCTACCAGATCAGAAGGCATCTGGGCACAGCCAGGCCCACTTGAGCCCAGATCACTGCCTGACCCTGGCCCTCTGATTCCTAACTGGGAAGATAACAGGAAATGGCTCCCAGGGACTTCAGAAATCCACCAGAGTCCTTCTCCATGGCCCTGTGGGCAGAGTGGGGAAATGGGGGGAAATGGGACAGACAGGCGGTGCATCTCTGATCTTGAAAGGCTTCCCCCAAAGGAAGAGGTAAACCCCCCCAGTCCCAGCCACAGTGTCTAAGGTGCAAACTGAAGTGCAGACAGGTCTAGTACTGATATGTGGCCAAGAAAAGTTTCTAACCGAGGCCTGTCTCATTCCAAAGCTTTATATCTTCTTTTTTTATGGCTTTTATTGGTACATTATAATTCTACATATTAATGGGATGCATGTGGCACATTCCTACCTGCACAGAACGTAATTTGGTCAGTCTCATTCCTCAGTACCTCCCCTTTTCCTCCCCTCCTCCCTCCCCCATTCCCTCTTCTGATCTTTCTTCTGTTATTTTTTAAATAATTGCATTATAATCACATATAAAAGTGGGACGGACTGTGCTATATTTATACATGAGCATAGCATAATTTGGTAGATTTCGTTCCCCGGTACTTCCCATGCCCTCTCTTCCTCCCTCCCTCTTGATCCTCTTCCTCCAATCTATTGGTTTCCATCTATTTTCATGAGATCCCTTTATTATTTCTTTTATTTTCCTCTCCAGCTTCCATGTATGAGATGAAACATGCAACCTATTATGATTTCATTGCAAGATTTACAGCTTAAAAACCAAATGCAGCCTGGTGCGATGGTGCTCCCCTGTAATTCCAGCCGCTTGAGATGCTGAGGCAGGAGCATGGCGAGTTCAAAGCCAGCCTCAGCAAAAGCGAGGCCCTCAGCAACTCAGTGAGACCCTGTCTCTAAATAAAACACAAAATAGGGCGGGGGATGTGGCTCAGTGGTTGAGTGCCCCTGAGTTCAATCCCTGGTACCCCCACACACAATTAAGAAAGCAAATGCAGGCCAGGTGCAGTGGTGCACACCTGTAATCCCAGCCACTTGGAAGACTGAAGCAGGAGGATCATGAGTTCAAGGTCAGTGTTAGTGATTTAGTGAGACTTTGTCTCAAAATAAAATAGAAGAAGAACTAGGCATGTAGCACAGTGGTAAAGTGCCCCGGATTTGATTCTCAGTATTAAAAAAAAAAAAAAGTAGATGCAATTTTGGATACCAGTGCACAGGGGGTCTTCAGTTCCCCGAATTTCTAGGATTAGTGCAGGAAGTTATCAGGAGACAGGCGGAGACTCAGAACAAGAAAGAGGTTTCTGGGAAAGGTTGGGTGTGGAGTGGGGGCTGTGAGCGGAAGCTGCTCTCTATCTGCTGAGATGCAGTCATCCAAGGTGCCCTTTGGAACTTGGAAGCCAGCTATTCCCCCTCCTGGGCTTCCAGACCCTCTGGTACCCGTAATGTACAGTCTACCAGGGACCCCGGACCATCCTTGCCTGCATAGCCTTTCCCAGCAAAGGTCACGGTGTGATCGACATCCTGATGACCCCTCACCAGTGAGGACAGAGGCACCTGCCATCCTGGGGAGCTTCAGCATCCTATGGACAGCTCCCCTGCTCCTCTGCCAGGGGACATTCCCCTTTGCTTCCCCCAGGCCCCCCACCCCCCAGAGCTAGGCACCACCATGACCACCCCACTCTGCGGTTATAAATGCCACAGTCGTCCTGCCAGCTCCAGTCCAGCCTCAGGGACTCCTTTCTGAATTCAGGACACATCAGCGTCAACTTCCTTTCAACTTTACCCATGGCGGGCAGGCGTGTGTCCAGGTGGAGCCCATGGTCGTGGGGGAGGACGGAGGGTGGTGCCAAGGTCCACCATGACCCTCTTCTCTTCCTCATTCTGAACGCTCTTACGGGTGAGTTAATGGGGCCGACCTGGGAGGCTGTGGAGCCCAGATATTCAGCACGTGCACACACCTAGCCTTAAGCTCTCGACCTGTAGGAGTGTGAGGGGTTTAGGGGCTACAGATAGAGGCCAGGGATAACGAGGGAGAGAGACGGGCTAGTAAAGGGAGGAAGAGCCACACCTTTTCTGGGAATAAGTGACCTTCCAGGAACCGCTTTTTACCCCACCCCGTAGGTGTCTTTACCCATGAAACAGGGACAGGGAGGTCTAGGTCAAGTTTGCCTATGTTATAGTTTGGGACAAAACACCTCTCAAGGGATCAACCCGTCCACACGCAGAGATGAGCAGAACCTGACCCAAAGGTTCAGGCCACAAAGGGGACAGTCACAATAGGAAGACAGAGATGCCAAGTTTGTTTTTCTTATTCCAGTCACTAATGCAGGCCCACGTGAAAGTCACCTGTCATCATCATCACAAGGACTGACATTATCATTGGGTGCTTCATCTGTGCAGTCTATAGGATCCTCACCCTCCTGTGGCTTGGGTACTGTTACTTTCCCTAAGGCACAGAGAAGTTGAGGACCTACCCAAGGTCACCACAGCCAGTAAGCAGAGGAGTCTGGCTCTGGAGCCTCAATGGACCTCAGAAAGGCCAAGTTCCTGGAGTCTGAGTCCTTGATCCTGGAGGTCAAGGTCCTGGGTCCTGGGGGTCAGGGTCCTTAGTCCTGGGGGTCAGGGTCCTTGGTCCTGAGGGCAAAGTCCTTGGTCTGGGGTGTCAGGATCCTTGGTCCTGGGGTCAGGGTACTTCATCCTGGGGTCAGGGTCCTTGGTCCTGGGGTCAGTGTCCTTGGTCTGGGTGGGGTCAGGTCCTTGGTCCGGGGAATAGGACCTTGCCTCTCTCCTCTCCCTGCAGCCTCCCTTCTGCCGCCCTCCCCCCGTGGAGCCCTCCTCAGTACCCCCCAGATTCCCTGCTATTGTGCACTGAACGTTGTGTCTGCTGCAGATTCCTCCGTTGAAGCTCTAGCCTGCAGTGGGATGGTACTGGGGAGCAGGGGCTTCGGGAGGTGGCTAGGCTCAGATGGGGTCATGAAGGCCGGACACTCAGAGGGGATTGGTGTCCTTATGAGCGACGGTAGGCTTTCCTCCCCCGGGTGCAAGCATGCGGCCAGGAGGGGCGCCCCGGCTCCTGGCCTTGCTGACGTCCGGCCCCAGGACTGTGAGCACTAAGTCCTGTTGTAATGCAGCCAGCCCGTGGGGTCTTTTGGGGGCTTCCCGAGCTGACGAATGCACCCTGTACCCTCTCTATGTCTCTCTGGACTGTGAGATCCCGAGGACAGGAACCATTCTTCATCCCGCTGTCTCTCGGTGTCTGGCACTTAGTAGAAGATGGCCAACAAAGATCATCTGAATGAATGGCCAGTGACCACTGGTGACTCACACGACACTGTGATGTCAGTCAGTGCTGGGCCAGAGCCCGTCAGGTCCCATGGAACCATTCATGTTCCCATGTCGTTTCCTGTAGCCAAGGTAAGAGGCTTTCCGGATGAGGTTGCAGTTGTGGGTTGGGGTCAGGAAGAGAAGCGACCGTCAGTGGGACCAGTTCACCGAGTCCCTGGGCCCAGGGCTCGGTGATGGTGTGACAGATCCTTTTCTGTTCCAAGATGGCAGCTTCCTCAATCCTGCACTAGATTGGAAACAGGGGGTGCACTCAATGACCTCTGGCCTTCCCTCCTTCCAGGCAGGCCCAGGTTCTGAGGTGCTCTCTGGTCTGGGCTTTACAAACAGGTCCTAAAGCCCAAGAAGTAAATCAAGAATCGATAAATGGGAGGGTATCGAACTGAAAAGCTTCTTCACAGCAAAGGAAACAAACATGCAGAGAACCTACGGAACGGGAGAAAATCCTTGCCACCTGCACCTCAGAGAGAGCATTAATCTCCAGGATATACAAAAGACTTAACGAGAGATAGATAGATAGATAGATAGATAGATAGATAACAAATAACCATTGCTGGTGGGACTGCAGATTGGTGCAACCACTCTGGAAAACAGTATGGAGATTCCTCAGAAAACTTGGAATGGAAACATTTGACCCAGCTATCCCACTCCTCAGTTTACACCCAAAGGACTTAAAATCAGAATTGTATAGTGATGCGGCCACATCAATGTTTACAGCAGCTCAATTCACAATAGCCCAGCTATGGAACCAGCCCAGGTGCCCTTCGGCAGATGAATGGATAAAGAAAATGTGTTATATATACACAATGGAATATTACTCAGCCTTAAAGAAGAAGACAATTACAGCAGTTATGTGCCACATAATGTTTTGTTGGTCAATGAAGGACTGATGCAATGGTGACCTCTAGATCATAATGGAATTGAGAAATTCCTACCACCTAGTGATGTAGTAGTAGCTATTGTAACATTATGGTGAGATGCATTACTCACGTGTTTGCAGTGATACTGGTATAAACAAACCTATTGTGCAGCCATCATATAAAAATATAGCACATACAATTATGGTTCCTGATACTTGACTATGATAATAAATGGATATTGGTTGGCTTGGGTATTTACCAAAAAAAATAAAGTTTGTTTTGCTAAATATAAAAGCCTTGGCTCCCTCTTTCCTTGTGTATCTTAAAAATGTCTTTCCATTTTCTTTTGGCATGAAGCATTACCATCTAAAAGTCTGATGATAGCTGGGCGCAGTTGCACACACCTATTATCCCAGCAGCTCAGGAGGCTGAGGCAGGAGGATCGTGAGTTCAAAGCCAGCCCCAGCAAAAGCGAGGTGCTAAGCAACTCAGTGAGACCCTGTCTCTAAATAAAATACAAAATAGGGGCTGGGGATGTGGCTCATTGGTCGAGTGCCCCAAAGTTCAATCCCCGGTAACAAAAAAAAAAAAGTCTGATGATAATTTTATTTCCCTTCTATATCACTTGAATTTTTTTTTTTTTTTTTTTTTGCTGAGATGACAAAAAATGTGCTTCTTTTTCTTCAAATCCCTTATGTTCTGGGTTGATATTCTCGGGTATGTGATACGCCCCTTCCAATACATAGCTGCTATTCTTTTTATTTCAAGAGAGTTTTCTCACATAATACATGTCAGCATGGCTCTGAGTACCCAGGGCTCTTCCTCGGGGACTCCATGGTGAACACATGGGGTCTTCTCTTTCCATCTTCAACTCCTCCTCTTCTCCTTCCCTTAGGCATGATCTATTCTGTCTGTGGGTTGTCGTCTTCTTCTGTTTTATTTAGTCTTATGAAGAGAGGTTTTCCTTTTATCTCAAATTTTTTTTCTGGGAGTTCTGTCATTGCATTTATGATTTTTCTAATCTTAATTTCCTAGTCTCTCATGTCTCCTTCTAACTCTTTAATGTATACTTTTTGCCACTTTGAGGTAATAGATTATGATTTTATACATTTTTATGTAGGTATGTTTTTCTGACATGCTTTTAGTGTCTGTAGCAGTGTGATTCTGTGCCTCTTTTTTAATAGTAATTTTAAGGTTTAATCTCAGATCTTTCCTTTTTGGGGCAGGGGTGCTGGGGATTGAACCCAGGGCCTTGCGAATGCTAAGCAGACTCTCTACCACTGAGTTATACACACCCATCAATGTTTCTTGACTGTTTAATTTTTAATTTTTATTTTTTTTTAGTTCTGGGGATCAAAACCAGAGGTGCTTTACCATTGAGCTATACCCTCAGATTATTTATTTATTTGTTTGTTTGTTTATTTATTTATTTGGGGGGAGGGCAGAGTCTCTCTAAATTGCTGAGGCTGTCCTCTAACTTGTGATCCTCCTGCCTCAGCCTCCTGAGTTGCTGGGATCACAGGCGTGGGCCACCACACCCAGCTGTTTATTTTTTTGTGAAATTATTTTTCCTGAACTTTAAGAAAGAAGGGTGATCTCAGGCATTTTTTTATTACTACATAAAGCTCTCTTCTGTTATTTTTTAAACTTTAAAGTATAGGGACTTGCTCATTTGGATTTCCCTGCTGGCTTTCTCTTGCCCCATTTTTATCGAGGTCAGCTCTCCACCTCACCTGTACTGTTCCTACCCTGAGCTATCTGTATTCCTTCCCACCTTCCTAGTGCGGGGCCCAGTCTCCGTATTCCTAGGTCAGAGTAGTTGTTGGGGCTCCCCGCGGCGCTTCACCCACAGCATTTTTAGCATTAATTGATAGAACTCTTGTGACCTCTACCTGCACGTACAAGGATGGATTTCCCACTTTTAAACTGAATGTTACTCAGAATTTTTGCATTGGTCCATTGTTTGTTTGTTTGTTTGTTTTGTATCACATTCTTCAGGTTCTGTGCTTAGGTCGTGCTGGCTTTATAACTCGTCCTTCAATTCTTTCCAAACATCTGGAATAGTCTGAATTCAGCTCGTAGCTAGAAGCGCACACTCCTGGGTCCTCTCCAGGCCACAGATCTCAGACTCCCTTGTCGTTAGGGTTCTTGCTCATGGAATGGGGCAGAAGCAGAACCTTCTGAGCAATAAAAACCTCTGATTTTCCACTCTCCTTGCAGTTTATTTTATTTTATATTTTTGCAAAGACCTTGGAAACTACCTGGTGAAGATGGTGGAGACACAGGACGGAAGGAGCACAGCTTCTTGAATTCCCCATGGGGAGCATCTTCCTGCCGTGGAGCACACCTGCTTTGCCCTCCATGAGTCAGAGATAAAATCCTCTTGGGTTAAGAGGTCCAAGGAGGGAAGGGTCAGCAGCTGGTGAACCGTGTCAGCGCTGTCAGCTGTGACCAACTGCAAAATCACCTAATCTTCTGACAGCTTTATCGAGATATATTTTATATTTCACATAAGCCACTCAGCAAAGTGACGCATACCGTGGTTTCTAACGTCTTCACAGATAAGTGCAGTTATCGTCAGTCTACTGGGAACTCTTCACCTCCTCAGAAAGAAACCCCTCTCTCTCCAGCCCCTCCCTCCCTGCCTCCCTCCCTCGTCCTAAGCAACCACTAATCTATTTTCTGTCCCTATGGATTTTCCTACTCTGGACACTTCATATAAATCAAATCACATAATTAGGTGGTCTCTTGAGACCCACTTAGTTTATTTAGAATGATTTTTTTAAATTTTTATTTGGACATGACAGTAGAATGCATTTTGACATATCACACACACATGGAGTGTGACTTCCCGTTCTGTGGCTGTCCATGGTGTGGAGTTTCACTGGTCGCGCATTCATATAAGAACATAGGAAACTTGTGTCCGACTCATTGGACTGCCTTTCCTATTCCCACTCTATCTCCCTTCCCTTCCTTCCCCTTTGTCTAATCCAGTGAACTTCCATTCTTCCCTCTGCCCCTCTTATTGTGTGTCAGCATCCACATATCAGAGAGAACATTTGGCCTTTGGTTTTTAGGGGATTCATTTATTTCACTTAGCATGATGGCTTCCAGGTCCATCCATTTACAGGCAAATGCCATAATTCATTTTTCTTTATGGCTGAGTAATATCCCATTGTGTATATACCACAGTTTCTTTACCCATTCATCTGCTGAAGGGCACCAAGGTCGGTTCCATAGCTTACCTATTGTGAATTCAGCTGCTATAAACACGGATAAGACTGTGTCACTGTAGTTTGCAGTTTTTAAGTCCTTTGGGTATAAATGAAGGAGTGGGTTGACTGGGTCAAATGGTGACTTCATTCCAAGTTTTCTGAGGACCCTCCATACGCTTTCCAGAGTGGTTGCACCAGTTTTCAGTCCCACTAGCAATGTGTAAATGTACCTCTTCTCCACATCCTCACCAATATTTATCATTATTTGTATACTTGATGATTGCCATTCTGACTGGAGTGAGATGGAATCTCAGTGTAGTTTTTTTTTTTTTTTTTAAGAGACAGCGAATGAATCTTTTTTTTTTTTTTTTTTGTAGATGGACACAACACAATGCCTTTATTTTTATGTGGTGCTGAGAATCAAACCCGGGTCCCGCCCGTGCTAGACGAGGGCTCTACTGCTGAGCCATAATCCCAGCCCCTCAGTGTAGTTTTAATTTGCATTTTTCTAATTGCTAGAGATGTTGAACATTTTTTCATATATTTGTTAATTGATCATATTTCTTCTTCTATAGCACAGCATTTTAAAGGTTTATCCACATATCAGCAAGTATGAGAAGCTCATTAGTTTTATGGCCAAATAACATTCCATTGGCCTGGATATAATACATTTGATTGGTGCATTCATTCATTGATGGACATTTGGGTTGTTTCTACTTTGGGGCTATTACAAATATTGTCATAAACATTATGTACAAATATTCCTGTGGACATACATTTTCATTACTCTTGGGTGCACACATAGGAACAGAATGGCAGAGTCACATGATAACTGTAGGCTTAGTCACTTGAGGAACTGCCACAAGGTTTTCCAAAGTGACTGCGTCATTTTCCATGGCTACAGCAATGTAGGATGGTCTCGGTTTCTCTGTATTTTTGCCAACACTTATTATTATCTGATTTTTTATTCTCACCCTAGTGAGTGTGAAGCATCATCTCCATTGTAGTTTTGATCCACATCTCACGGATGGCTAATGACATTATGCAACTTTGCATGTGCCTATTGACCATTCATATATCTTCCTTGGAGAAATGTCTGTTAAGATTTTTTGTTGATTTTAGATTTTCGGTTGACTTTTTATTATTGAGTTGTACCAAGTCAAAGCTTTTTATTATTATTGTTGTTGTTGTTGTCACTATTGGGATTGAACCAGGGGTGCTTAGCCACTGAGTCACATCCCCAGCCCTTTTTAGTTTTTATTTTGAGATAGGGTCTTGCTGAGTTGCTCAAAGACTCACTGCTGAGGCTGGCTTTAAGGTTGCAAGCCTCCTGCCTCAGCCTCCCAAGCCACTGGAATTACAGGTGTAAGCCACACCTGGCCAAGTCAAAGATTTTTAATCACATATTGATATATGATTATGGGCCTATTCAAGTTTACTGTTTCTTTTTGGATTAGTTTTGTTAATTTAAATGCATCTAGATAATCAATCATTTTTCCAGTTCTTCAGAGTTACACATCATATTTATTTATAATTGTTTCATCTCTTTCATATCTGTGTTTATATCACGTTTCTTGTTCCCAATATTGTATATTTTAGCTCTTCCCCTATTCTCCTGATTAGGCTTCTTAGTAGTTAACACCTTTGCCTTTTATAACAGCTGAAGTTTAGCTGGGCGCAGTGATGAATGCCTACAGCAACTCCGGGAGGCTGAGGCAGGAGGATCTCCAGTTCAAAGCCAGCCTCAGCAATTTAACGAGGCTCTGCTTCTAAATAAAACATAAAAAGGGGCTGGAGATGTGGCTCAGTTGTCGAGTGTCTCTGAGTTCAATTTCCAGTACCAAAAAAGTAAAAAAATGAATGCTGAAGTTTAATTTTATTAATCTTTTGAAGACGTTTTCACTATTTTTTCATTCTCTGTTTATTCATTTCAACATTTACCTGTTTTGAAACTCCTTTTAATGTTTTTTTATATTTCTTTCTTTCTTGTTCTTTATCTTAAATATTCAGCTATTTGTTTTTGCTTTCAATTCTAATAATAAAACATCTTTCAGTTTATATATTTTTTCTTGTACAGAATTTTAAATGTATCTTAGGAATTTTATACATTTTGTTCTTCTTTTGTTGATAATTCACTACTAGAGTTTTGATTTCACTCTTTGATACTATGGTGATTTTGAAGTGCTGCTTAGTTTTTCAACATCTACTTTTTGGAATTTATTGAAGTCATCTTTTGGATCAAGTATACAGTAAATTTTATTATTGTTTCACGGTTTTATAGGAGACCAAATAAAGAGTGAGATGCGCATTATATGCTGCATCTATATGTGATTTCTTTTTTTTTATATAATTCAAATCCTCCATTTCCTGGCCTATCTTTTTGTCTACTGAATTGTCGAATTCTAAAAACCTTTTATTTACATCACCTGCTGGGACTGTGGTTTTATTTTTTAAGGTTTTTTTTTTTTAAAGTTTTGTTTATAGATGCATTTTTGAAGTTTGTTTAACTGTGTAGGGTAGTTTGACCCACAAAGCTTTAAGGCTGTTGCTCTAGTGTGGATCTTGAGTGTCCTACAAAAGCCCGTGTATGAGAGGCTTGGTCCCCAGGGAAGCTTGGGAGGTGAGGGAACCCTTAAGAGGAGGGTCCAGTGGGAGGGGCAGGCCCAACAGGGACTGTGGGACCTGCTATGTTGTGCTTGCTGAGCTCTAAATATGAACTCATAAAAACCTTTTTTCTATATAAGATGATTATCCTGGCTATTTATTATAGTAACAGAAAGATGATTAATAACTATTTCATGTTCTTCATGAATAAAAAGAGTTTTCCTTCTAGGAGCTGATATTAGATTTGATCTATTGCCACAGTATAATTAGAAGTTTTAATACGGAACCATCTTCTTTGAGACTGCCCTGATTTTATTAATTTGTGGCACTTAAAATACCCACCAGGATATATCTAATTGTGGATTTCCTTCTTAAAATTTGGCTTGCTACAGAATGAGTCTTGAGTCTACACATCAACTCTATCCCCGTTGTTTTAGCAGATTAAAAAGGGACTCCAGATAATTCGTACAATGTTGAGAAAGAAGAACTAGTTTTGAGAACTCACGCTTCCCGATTGCAAAGCTCACTACAGGCCCACGGTAATCAAAACAGTGTGGTGCCAGCCTAAGGAGGGACACATAACCCCGCAGAACAGATCCTCGAATTGGCGGTCAATTGATTTTCCACAAGGTGCCAAGGCCACTAAGGAGGAAAGAATATTTTTTTCAACAAATGGTGCTGGGAAAGCTGGCTGTCCACATACAAAAATGGAGTTCCACCCTTACTTCATGTCACAAAAATAAACTCACAATGAATCAAAGACCCAGAAGGAAGAGCTTCCACTGTAAAACACAAAGGAAGGTCCACGACACTGGATTGGGCGATGGTTTCTTGGTTATGACAACAAAAGCGTAGGCAATAAAAGAAAAAAAAATGGAATTCCCCCAAATTTAAAACTTCTGTGTATCAAAGAACATGGGCACACTGGAAGGGAGAACATATTTGCGTATCGAGTATCAGAGAAGGGATTAGTGTCCAGAATACGGCAGAACTCCCACAACGCAACAATCACAACAAACAACCTGATCCAGGCGTGGCCAAAGACTTGAACTGGCATTTTGCAAAGAATATAAGCACATAAAAAGATGCTCAGACTCACTAATCATTAGGGAAATGCAAGTCAAAACCATATGAGGTCATTTTATACCTATTAGGATAGTTATTAGGTTATTCTTAAATTTTTCTTTTTAGTTGTAGATGGACACAGATCTTTATTTCTTTTTCTGTGGTGCTGAGGATCGAACTCAGTGCCTCCCACGTGCCAGGCAAGTGCTCTACCGCTGGCCCCAGCCCTAGTTATTAGTTTTAAAGGAAAATCGTAAATGTCCGCGAGGATGTGCAGAAATGGGAGCCCTGTACATTACTAATGAAAACGTAAAATGGGGCGACCACTGTGGAAGACAGGTCGCAGGTCTTCAGAAAGCTGAGCCTAGACTCACCACGAGACCCTGCAATTCCACTTCTGAGTTTATGGCCAGAGGAGTTGACAGAGGGGACTTACGTGGATGACTTGTGCCCCAAAGTTTCCAGTGATTGACAGTCACCCAAAGGTTGAAGCAACCCAGACACCTTTCAGTGGAGGAATGAACGGACACAACCTGGTCTACCCAGGCACACGAGGGATTGTCACTCAGCCTTAAAGAGAAGGAAATGCTGATAGACAGCCTGGAGGAGTCTCGAAACATCACGCTCAGGGAGATGAACTATGCACACAAGGACAGGTGTTGCACAATCGCATTCGTTGGAGGTGCCCAGAGTGGGCGAGTTCATAGAGACAGGAAGAATCGTGGTTTCTAGGGCTGTGGGGGTAGAGAAGGAGGAAATGGGAGGTGACTTTTTTTTTTTTTTAGTGAGTCCAGAGCTTCTGTTCAGGATGATGACAACATTCTAGAAATAGTGATGATAGTTGCATGACGTTGCGATTGTACTTAATGCTACTGGTTCATATTCTTTTTTTTTTTTTTTTTTGGTTCATATTCTTAAAATGCTTAAAACGGTCACTGCTATGTTACATGTGTGTTACCACAGTAAAATGGTTCACTAAAACCAAAGGACAGAAAGGCACCAAAAGCTGCTGAGGACAACAGAAGCTCATTGATGGGCGCCCTGAATGGGCATTTAAATAGTCACAACTGGGACATTTTTTTGTTTCCAATCTTAAAAGAAAATAAATAAAGCTGTTCAGTAAAGGTCAAACCCCTCTGGGCTCCCAGCCCTACACCGCCCCTCTGTTCCCTCAGAGTCTCATGAATTCTGTGTATTTCCTTCCGTGCTGTAGATCTGGAATGTCCCCCAAAAGTTCATGTGTTGGAAGAGTGATCCCCAGTGCAGTGAGGTCCACGGGTGGGGCTGTTAGGCAATGATTGGATCATGAGGGTCTGATTTCATCAGTGGATTAATCCACTTAATGGATCAATCCACAGATAGCTGGATAAACTTCTGGGAGGTGGGACTTGGTTGGAAGAAGTAGGTCACTGGGGCCTGCCCTGGAAGGTTTATCTTCTCTTTGGCCCCTTCCTCGCTCTCTCGCTTGCCCTCTCTCCCTCCCAGTGCCATGAGCTGCTTTCCTCCACCACACCCTTCCGCCACGATGTTCTGCCTCTTCTCAGCCTCAAAGAAACAGAGCGACTGACCGTGGACTCAGACCTCTGAAACCCCCAGCCACAGTAAATCCTTCCTCTAAGTCGTTCTTGGGTATTTGGGTCACAGGAGTGAAAAGCTGAGTGACACACGGTCCTTGCTTTCCCCTTTCCTTCTTCTAGAATCATGCAAAGGTGATATATCACTTCTGTATCTATGGCTATGACCTGTGTGTCAGTCACTTCACACCTACCGACCTCCTCCCCTCAACGTTGGGTCCTGAGCGTGGCGCTGAAGGCTTCGCTCCCTCACTTAGATATCCCCAGCAGGACACACCATCCAGCTGCCCTCAGCTCTTTCTGCGGGCCCTTGGGATGGCTCCCGTTTGCCATCATCATGGCCTCGGACACGCTCTTGGCCGTCTTCCAGGGCCCGGCGTGAGTGTCTCGAGGGCCCCCCATGGCCATGAGTGGACCCTGAGAAGCCAAGATCTAAGGCCAAAGCCCGGGGCCTGGGGTGCAGCTCCCTTTCCCCAGGAGCCCGGGGACATGTGGCTCTCTCCATGAGACTGAAGAAGGTGGGGGAAGGGGCATTGGGACTTTACTGGGTCTTTTTCTTTTCTCGGGCAAAGACTCACTTCTGTGACAACTTAGATTCTCGCCTCTGACTTCTTTATTCGGTGGCGCGTGCCTGGCGGGGGGCAGTGAGCACCCGTCACTCAGCGAGCCTCCTGTGGCCCTGTTCTTACCTGTTCCCAGGGATGCTCCGTCCTTTCTCCTGTTCCTTTGCATCCTGGGAACGTTCTCCATCGGGACTCCGCGTTTTGCATTTCCTGTTACACGTTCTAGTCCGCTAGGTACTGTACCTACACCAATTTTAATCAACCGCAGCCCTCATTTAATAGAAGCAGTGCACCACCTTTCATGGAGCCTGAAGTCCAAACATTCCAACGTTGCCAGAAAGGTCTATTGCTGAGGAAGGTTATGACCTGAGGCGGGTATTCATTTGACAAATATTTATTGAGCTACTACTATGTGTCTTGTGAGGTGTGAACGGAGGTGACTGATTCTAAGATGAGATTCAAGGTGGGGGGTGATGTTCTCAGATAAGGTCTGGAAGACCTTCTGCACATGTTGGTTCTCCTGGGTGTGAGACCCATTCTAGTCTTGCAGGGAACAGGAATCAGGATGCTGTGGGTGGCTCTACTAGTCTAAGCTGGGATCTGCCTTCCTGCTGATCAGCCTTCCAAGTCAGCGCAGGGCAGCTGGGGCCAGCGGAAGAGCCCGCCGCTCGCCACCAGCGCCTCGGTCTGGTCTTTGCCAGAAGCTGCCACAGACCTGCTGCAGCCCTGGCTTGGCCCACTGAAGTCCATGAGGACGTTTCCCTGTGTGTGTGATCTCTCTGGATCTTCGCTGGACGCTCCAGCCAGGGCACACTTACTTTGGCAGATAAAGGGGAGGAGAGAGGAGCAGGGAGAGGAAGGAGAGAGTGCAGCCATCAGCAGGGTCACTGGTGGCATTAAAGGACATCCTCACATCTGGCACACCACGCTCTGAGCCAACACACCTGGGAACCCCAGATGCTCCTTCTTGTCTGCAGGAGACAGAGGCCCAGAGAGGGACCAAGATCTGAGCAGGATGACTGCCCTCAGGCAGGGCAGCACGTCCAGTGGGCCTTCCAGGGCTTGGGGATGGGACTCAGTCCCTGGCCAGACAGGTGCCACGAACCCCAGGCCAGTCCTAGCCCCTCAGCCGGAGCCTGCTCACTGAGCACCGCCATGCTCCTGGCCCAGGGAGACAGCAGCGCCCAGGGCAGATCAAAACCCTGCCCAGCAGCAGGGACACTTGCCCCGACACACGCAAAGCAGAACAGTATGGGACAAATTCAGTGATCACCAGGTCCCTGCTGCTACCTAGCAGTGCAGCCTGCCCAGTGCATGCGGTGGTCAGAGACAGACCCCGGGGAAGACTCTCATCCTCCTGTTAGAGACGAGTGGCCATCCTCCAGAGCCAGGCGCCCTCACCTGTACTCTCTGGCATCCAAGCCCCAGCCACTCTCCCAGCCTCACCCAGCCCCTCCACGCTGTCTAGAGGACCCCCTCTGCTGGTCCCTTGATGCCTGGAGCTGAGCTGTGCTGACTGAGGGGGACTTCACCTGGGGTCCTGTTAGGGGTGGGGCAGGGAGGTAGCACTGGGCCAATAGGTGGCCTTGACCCTGCTGTCACTCAGATGCGGGCAGAGTGGTTCAGGGCCTGTGTCTTTGGATTGGTCTCCTAACTGTATGACTGGCCTAAGTCCCTAGGCCCCCAACTACAAAATGAAGGGTGGGAGGGGGCAGCAAAGCATCTGTCTCATTGCCCCAAAGACTAGAATGAGATTAAAGTGGGCTTGGCACAGTGTCTGGAACCTAGTGACCTAAAAGTAGCCAATAATGGTAACCTGGGTTGCTACGACTATTGTCTGGGCTCAGCCTCAGTTTCCTGGTCTATAAAATGGGTTTGGACAATTTTTATCCGTGTCTACTTCACAGAACGTTCCTCCATTCATTCACCAGCATTTATTAAGCATCTGCTATATATATATGCAGGTACCTATAATGCTTTTAGGCTCCCTCACCCTGCACTCTGCTCTTCTGGGTTAGGGGTGGGGCACACTTTCTACCACGGCAGGGTTTAGGGGGGTGAAGAGGAGTTGCTGGGTGCTGGGCTCTGAGCAGCGGGTGGGCAGCGCCATCTAGTGGCACTATGCTGCCATGTCCACTCCATACTTGTACCTTCTGCCCTCCTGGATCCTCAAGAAGCCACTCAGGCTCCCTCAAGGGCCCCATCCAGAGCCAGCAGTCCCATATTTTTTAGTGCCTCCAAAGCCCCATAAGAATAGTAGTCGAGGCAAAGGCTCTGGAGAATCCAGGATTGTGGCGGAGCCTATTGATATACCACTTACTAAACTAGTCTGGCCTCCGTTTCCTTCCTCTGCAAAATGGGTGAGTATAAAATAAGTGCCTTCACAGGTATATTTGAAGTGAGACTCAGAGGGGATGGGATGGGGACTGTGAAGGGGCCGGTGGCTGGATCTTTTCTGGTGAAATGAACTATGTGAGCCAAGAATGAGCTGGGGACCTGCTGGCTGGAGCAGATGCCCAGGTGAGGCTGTGGACAGGTAAACGTGAGGGAGCAAGGCCTTGGAATGAGACATGTGTCCAGACCATGGTTGTGCCACTTAGCAGAGGGGACCCTGGGCACAGCCCGCAGCCCTTCCGCTGCACAGACCCCTTTCCTAGAACACAGTGATTCTGGACCATTATGGGTGAAAATAGATGAATACAGAGCCCGTGCACACACTAAGTGTGGGCGGAGGCAGGAGTTACCTGATAGGCTGTGGGATGGTACAGAGAGGTCACCCCCAAAATCATGTTGTCCCAAAGATCGGGAGGACAGAGTTCATGAGCATCCCAGAGCCGCTGTACCACCTAGCACTACCTGGGATCCAGGCTGTGAGCACAGACCCTGTCCACCCCTCAGCCATCGAGAACAAATCTAGGGGCTGGCCCCACGGTCAGCACGTGTGTATTTTCCCCACAGATGGTATTATTTTCATTCACTGTTTTCTGTCATTTAACTCTGTCACTGTATGTCAGGCACGGGGCTAGGCGCAGGGATACGACGGGGATGAGACACCCGTAGGCTTCATTCTGAATCCTCTGAGCCTCGTGTCTTATTCCATCCAGGGCTGCAGAGTCCAGCTCCTCGAGTGAGATCAGGACATGCCTCGTCTCCAGTCTGCCCCACATCTCTCTCTTCCTGCTCTGGGGCTCCCCTAAGTGTGGTTCGAAATGCCACAGTAACCAGCTTGGTACTCATGCATGTGCAATCTCCAGGGCAGGGGAGTTCATGGCTGTGGGGTACTTCCTCGTCTCTTTAGGACATGGGTCTTGCTGTGTTGCCCAGGCTGGCCTCAACCTTCTGGGCTTAAGCTATCCTCCTGCCTCAGCCTCCTGAGTAGCTGGGATGACAGGCAGAGACCATGTGCACTGGCTAGTGGCAACAGATGGAGAAATGTCTCCCTTCTTTCATCTTCTGGGTAGAGGGTTCCTTCCCATCTCCTGATCCTTTTCAGGGGCCACCCGGGAATGAGCCACCCTGCTGTAGGGGCTGACCCAATAAAGCATTCTCAAATTAGCTGCGTGTCCTTCCTTCCTTCATTTCCCCTTGTCCTTCACTCCTGCTCCCTGGGATCCCATCCCCAGTAAATCACCTGCATGAAGCATTGGCCTCAGGTCAGCCTTAGGAGAACCCAGGCCCAGAGGAGTATCGAACAGAGTACACAAGGATCCCACCTCCACGGAGCTATCACCCTAGGAGCGAACAGAAGATAAACATAAGTAAGGCCTACAGCAGGTTATATAATGCCACAATAAAAATAAAGAGATGACCAATGTCACAGAGGGTGGCCAAGGACGGTCCCACCAAGAGATGACAATGGCCAGACAAAATCAAGAGCCAGCCCTGATGATATCTGAGAGCACAGGACTCTAGTCTGAGGCCAGGTGCAATGGTGCAGCTACTCAGGAGGCTGAGGCAGGAGGATCACAAGTGTGAGGCCAAGCCTGGGCAACTTAGTGAAACACTTTCTCAAAAAAAAAAAAAAAAAAAATCAAAGGCTGGGGATGTAACTCAGTGGAAGAGTGTTTGCATACCAGAAAGGAAAAAAAAAAAAAAAAAACAGTTTTGAGGAAACCTCACGTGTCAAAGTCTGGAGCGTTCGGGGATGTTGGAGGCCAGTGCGGCTGGAGCACCGAGAGCCAGGGATCTGAGGTGCCAGACACGACAAAGGCTTCAGCTTTCACCCTGAGGAAGGTGAGAAGCCATGGAGGGTGTTGAGGGAGAGGGAGGGAGAAGGCGCAGGCGCCCTGATCTGGCCCTGGGTGTTTTTACTGGATCGCGGTGGCTGCTGGGTAGGAAACGGGCTATCGAGAGACCAGTCAGGAGGCCATGAGTTTGACCCAGGTGAGAGGTGATGGAATCCTACAGGTATCTCGAAGGAGGAGCTAACAGGGTTTGATTGACAGGCAGGACGGCCACTCCTGACTCCAAGGGTCTTGGCCTAAATAACTGGAAGTGAAGCTGGAGAAGTTGTCCCTGACCCAGGACAAGAGCTGCAGGGGGCCGTTTGGAGGGACCAACAGGAAGGAGTCCTGAACTCTCAAGTGTGGGATGTTCCACTGGACATCCCAGGGGAGGTGCTGAGTGGTCAGCCTGGTCTAAGGGACAGAGGTCACTGTGGGAGTCACAGGTTCAGAGACGGTTTTCAAAGGTGGGATGAGGTCACCAAGAAAAGACAGAGGAGGCCCTCAAATGCAGAGAGGCTGGAGAGGAGGAGCCGACAGGTGAGACCCAGAAGGAGTGGGCGCACAGGCAAGAAAGACCCTGCAGGGCTGGTGTCTTGAGACAGCGAGACCACGCTCTCAGAGAGGGGACGTGAGCAGCAGGCCAAGCTGCAGCGAGTCCAGGAGGTCAGGATGCCACATGGACACTGGGCTTAGCAAGGTGCATGTCACCTGTGATCGCCATAAGAGCAGTTTGGATAGCAGTGTGGTGACAAGGGTCTAATTAGGGAGGCTCAAGAGTGAATGAGGCTGGGTGTGGTGGCGCATGCCTATAATCCCAGAGTCTGGGGAGGCTGAGGCAGGAGGATCGCAAGTTCAAAGCCAGCCTCAGCAATAGTGTGGCACTAAGCAACTCAGTGAGACCCTGTCTCTAAATAAAATATAAAAAAGGGCTGGGATATGGCTCAGAGGATACGCACCTCTGGGTTCAATCCCTGGTACAAAAAAAAAAAAAAGTGAATAGGGTGGGCACCCTTTCAGAGTGTCTGCTGTGTGTGACAGGGAGTGGGGGGTGGGGTAAGATCAGAGAGCCTTGCTTTTACGTTAGTTTCAAGATGGAGTAATCTTAGCTTGTCAATAGGGTCCAGCTAGTTCTTTGAGAAGATCCATACAAATGAAAAACTCCTAACCAGACTCAGCAGGGAAAAGAGAGAAAATGACCAACGTCAGGAAAATGAGAAATGACATCACTGCAGATTCCAGGGTAAGAAGGAAATGTTACGACCAATGCTGTGTCCCCCGAATGGGACCACTTGGATGAGTGGATGAATTTCTTGAAGGAAATTCAAGAATTTGGGCAGGCTCTCAGGAAGAAAGAAAGGACCTAAATGCCTTGACTATGTCCACTAAAGAAATTGGATTCAAAGTTAGAAAATCTTCCTTCAAAGAAAACTCCAGGCCCAGGTGGCTTCGTTGGTGAATTCCATCAAACTTCTAAGCAAGAAATAATTCCAGTTCGACACGAACTCTTTTTCAGAAAATCGAATAGGAAGGAATACTTTCCATCGAATTCTACGAAGGCAGCGCAGCTCTGCCAAAACTGAAGGAGACCCGGTGAGAGCGCTGCCCTCCTGAACAAAGGTGCAGAATTTCTATACAAAATTTTAGCAAATCAAATCTAATGATGTCTTGAAAGGGTGGTAGGTCCTCACTGAGCTACACTCGGGCCCATTCCAGGAATACAGACAGCGTTGATTTAACATCGGAAGATCAATCGGTAGAACCCACCAGATTAACACATTTTGAAAGGTGCCAAAAAGCATTTGACAAAATCCAACATCCAGTCTTGATAAGGACTCTCGATAAATGAGAAATACTAGAATACTGGAAATAGATAAAATGCATCAGTGAAAAACCCATCTATGACATTAGAGTTGGTGATCGGGATGGATGCTGTCCCCTAAGATGACAAACAAGCCGGATGTCTGCTCTCACTCTTTCTACCCAATGTGGAATGAAACAGATTGGAAAAGTCCAGAAATACAGCCACGAGTACACGGCAATCAATTTCCAACAAAGGCACAAAGGAATTCAGTGAAGATAGGATCTCTCCCCAGGCCCGGCTGGAGCAATTGGATCTGCACACACAGAATAAGTTAACTCGGAGCCATACTTTGTACCATTCAAAACACAAACTCAAAATGAACCACTGACTTAAACATCATCATTTTATATACTGACATAATTCTAAACTGCTAAAAGAAAATGCAGGGGAAAACCTCCGTGACCTTGGGTTAGGCCAAGATTGCTTAGCTATCACACCAAAAACGAGATGCCCCGAAAAGAAAAATTGGTAAACTGGATTTCATCAAGTTAGAAACTTCTGCTTCTTTTGCTGGGCACAGTGGTGCACATCTGTAACCCAGACTTGAGAGGCTGAGGCAGGAGGATTGCAAATTCAAGGTCAACCTGGGCAACTGAGTGAAACCCTGTCTGTCTGTCTATCTATCTATCTATAAAATAAAAAGGCCTGGGGACATGCATAGCTCAGTCGCAGAGCACTTCTGGGTTCAAACCCCTGTACCCGCCCTCTACCCCCCGCCAAAGAAAAAACTTATGCTTTTTGAAAAACACCATTAAGAAAATGAAAAGACAAGCCACAGTCTGGGAGAAAATATTTGCAGATCATATATATTTGATAAAGAACTTGCATCCTGCACACCTGTAATCCCAGTGGCGTGGAAGGCTAAAGCCAGAGGATCTCAAGTTCAAAGCCAGTCTCAGCAATTTAGTGAGGCCTCAGGAACTCAGACCCTGTCTCTAAATAAAATAAAAAAGGGCTGGGGATGTGGTTCAGTGGTTCAATGCCCCTGGGTTCAATCCCTGGTACCAGGGGGAAAAAAAAAAAAAGAACTTACAGACTGAATATACATATAAACAAATCTCAAAACTCAATAATATGAAAACAAAATAATTTTTTGAAAGGCTTTCAATAGATGCTTTACAAAGAAATTATATGGATGGCAAATAAACCCATGAAAATATACTCAGCACAATTGTTAAGGAAATGCAATTCACCACCCCAGTGAACTATCACCATGGACCGATTAGAATGACCCCAATTCAGGCTGACCATGCCAAGTGCTTGCAAGTGTAGAGGAACTGGGACTCTGGGAGCTGCAGGTGGGGACATAAAATCACGCCACTCTGTTGGACAGCAGTTGAGAAGTTTCTTAAATAGACAGACACTTACCGGGTGATCCAGCCATTCCACTCTTAGGTGTTTATTGAAGAGAAATAAAAGCATGTTTTCATAAAGACATGTACACAAATGTTCATGGCAACTTTGTTTAGTTTTTTTGTTTGTTTGTTTTTTTAAATATTTTGTTTTTAGTTGTAGATGTACACATACCTTCATTTTATTTATTTATTTTTATGCGGTGCTGAGGATCGGACCCAGGGACCTCCATGTGCTGGGCGAGCACTCTACCGCTGAGCCACAACCCCAGCCCAGCTTTATTTGTATTAATAGTAAAATTGTAAGAAACATAACTGTCCATCAATTGTTGAGGAGCTAAATTAACTCCATTCACTGGACAGGATGATTACATAGTTCCACAAGAAGGAACTACTGATATATGCTACAAAATGAATGAATCTTAATTGTGTCAAATGAAGGAAGCCAGGAAAAAAAAATAAGAGTGTATACTGGACGAACCCACTTTTCTCCTTTTCTTTTTTTGGTACCAGGGATTGAAGGTAGGGGTGTTTATCCACTGAGCCACATCCCCAGCCCTTTTTTTGTATTTTATATAGAGACAGGGTCTCGCTGAGTTGCTTAGTGCTTTGCTAAGTTATGGAGGCTGGCTTTGAACTTGCAATCCTCCTGCCTCAGCCTCCAGCAACACTGGGATTACAGGTGTGCACCATTGCATGCAGCCAGGAATACAAATTATAGAAAATTCAAAGTAATTAATGGAGCAAGTAGATGCTGGCTGGGGAGGGCAATGCTCGGGAGGGTGATAAAGGATTCCAAAGGGACAGGAGGAGGTCTTCGAGGTGGTGGACATGCTGGTTATCTTGACTGCCTTGAAGGTTTCCTGGACACCTATAATTGTCATTTTAAATATGGACCATTTATTTTGTCAAGTGTACCTCAATAAACAGGTTAAATAAAAAAGTAAACAGGTAAAAAAAAAATCCAGTTGTCTTTGGAGTGTTTATCCTGTGAGTTTTCCTTAATGCATTTTTTTCTTCTAACAACAACAAAACACCTAAAATTGAAACCCAGAAATCTCTGCTTTCACATATATGGTGGATGGCACAAACATTGGCATTCCCTATGTGTGTTAGGGATTGGAAAAAGCACCCGTTTGGAGGGCCATTCCTCAGTGAGACAAGGTGGCAAGGTGATGACGTTGACCTTGGAGCACAAAAAGGGGCAGGAACAAGGGTCCTTGCCACAGCACAGGAGTGGCAATTGGAAAGAGTGACCCTGGAAAGGGAAATACAAGGTGCCCTGGTCTCCAGGTTTCAGAGTAACACTATTATTATCATTTGCAGGGCCAGGTAGGACCCGAGGGCCTCACGCACAGGGTGGCCTCCACTGAGCCCGTCCTCAGCCCTAACCTGACTTGCACAAGCAGACTCCAGAGCAGCCCCCAAGCCCTCCTCAGGGCCTCTGCCATCTTGCTGTCCCCAAAGGCACTCACCCTCTCTCTTATGGGCACCAAGAGAATTCCCAGAGTGCAGCTGGGGCCGTGAGGCCACCAGTCACCCAGAGCCTGCCCTGGCCTGGTGTCTGGGCAAAACAGGGACCGGAAGCCCAGCAGAGGCTGCAGCGGCCCCGTCATGGGAGGCAGGACATGGCAGCCCAGCCACACCTGGCTGTGCACGCCCAGAGGCAGGTGCACACAGAGCCAGGGAGGCAGCAGCGGCCAGCCACAGGCCTTGGCAAGGGACGTCCCCACCCTGCTTCAGTTTCCCGTCCACAAAGCGGAGACAGCAAGAACTACCAGCGAGGAGGCCGTGTTTAGAAAACGTCCAGACAAGCTCCTGGCACCCGGTGGGGTCTGCCCTGGCTACCAAGAACCTCCCTGGAAGTCTACAACTGCCTCAGGCAGGAGAGTGGGGGACTGGGGTGTGCAATCCCTGGCTTCTCCAGCAGGGGGCGATCGGCACCAAGCTTTCCTTGGCACCAGCCGCAGAGTAGGAGAAACATACTTGAACTTTTAGTTTGTGAAGGCCCAGGTGTGTTTAAAGGCGCTTCTCCTCCCCAGACCCTTGACTGTCCTGCTTCCTCATCATGGGACTGTGTGCTATGCATCACCCAACCTCAGTTTCCCAATCTGTAAAATGGGTGTGGTCGTCTTCTCTGCCTCCCCCTCTGAGATGTTCCCTGGCCTCCGTGTCCCAAACTACCAAATCTTCACCCCTGGGTGGTCCCCCTTCTAGCCTTGCCCCCACAAGGGGCTTCCAAGTCCAGGCTGAGCCCACCTCCTCCTCCCCTCCCCACCAAAGCAACAGCAATGAAAGACAAAAAAAAAAAAAAAAAAAAAAAAAAATCGTGTCTTTATTGTTTGATTAATGAACTGACTTGGAGCCAAAGCGGGAAAATGCCTGGCTCTGCACAGTCGGAAAGTCCTGTTAACTCTGCACAGAACATGAAACCAGGTCAGCAAAACAGCTGCCCTTGCAGAGGGCTGAAGGCACCTACGGAGGCTGAGAAATGGCCCGACCTGATCTGGGGCGTGGGAGGGCTACCCCCTGCCCCTCCTGCCACTGTCTCCCCAAACTGACAAATCACAGCAAAACTGCCCTTGAAGGGGGGCCTACTGACCACAAGCCCAGGGCACCGCCGGAAATAAAGTGGGCCCCGAGCTGAGCCCCGAGTTCCTCTTTCCCTCATGGCCCAGACCTGGAGCAGGGACGCCACGTTCTCTCTCCTGGCAGGGTGGGCACGGAACCCAGAGTGTGTGGCCGTGGAGATGCCGCCCACAGGGGCACTCCACCCGGGCACAGGGCCGTGGTGCAGCCTGTCCAGCCCCTAAAGTGGACTGAGAGGTGCCACCCAGCCAGGTCCTGCTGGAGTTGGTGTCCAGGCCCCGGCCCTAATTGGGGTAGCACAAGCAGCAGCCTGTGCCTGCTGTGTCCGCGCTGAGCTTGGCGTCCGGGCCCAGAAGTCCGTCGGTGACAGAATGCTCCATGATGATGTCCTCCACGCGGGTGATGTACAGAAGCGTCAGCAGCACCCCCAAGAACTGAGAAGAAGGGGCAGGTTGGGGAGAGCCTCGCGGCCCCCAGGGCGGCCCTCCCTGGCAGGTCCGGCTCCAGAAACACGAGCAGCCAGTGCAGAGCCCTCCCGGGAGCTCCTCCCTGCACCCCACGACCCAGCAGCCCCAGCCTGGGCCTCCCCAGGCCCCCCCCCCAGAAACCTCAGAGGCCTCCCTGGGTCCCACCAGCCAGGGCCCCTGCAGGCTGGGAACCTGCTCCCCACCCAGCTCTGCCGTGGCCCATCTAGCAGGGCTCAGGCACGTCACTTCACCTCGCCAAGCCTCAGTTTCCTTCTCTGCAAAATGGGAATGATCGTCCCACTCCCTCACAGAGAGCCGGAGGAGGAGGTGCCTGTGAAGCACCTCAGAGCTCAACACCCCACGCTCCAGCCTCCCGGCCTCTCTTCCAACCCTCCCAGAGCACCCCCATCCTCTCCCACACTACTCCTGCAATCACCCGGCTGCACAGGGGACCCTGGGGGTTCCCACCTGGGGGAGCAGGATGCCCAGCAGGAGGCCCGCCATGATGGTGTAGTTATCCATGAACCAGATGAGCACAGCGTTGGTGCAGCCCCGCACGTAGATGACGTCCTGCACGCTGAGGCGCTGCAGGGGGGAGGCTGGTCAGCCCGACAGCACATCCCCTCTGCCACTCACCAGAGCTCCAGGTCAATCCTTTGGCCACTCTGGGCCTCCGCTTCTCCCATGCAATATGGGAAGATGGCCGCAGACCACTGATTCTCTAGTATCACTCCCCTAAAGAGCACTGGGGACATGGCGGTGGCACCTTGGTGTCCAAATGATTGGGGCTGGGTACTGGAGGATGGCAAAGCTCAGGGTAACCCTAGTCCACAAACACTGGCCCGTGTGCACGCCTTTCAAGTGGACCCCTGGCCTGCCTACGGCCACCTGAGCCAAAAGTCTAACTCCAGGTATGTAGGAGGGAGAAAAAAGGGTTTGGGTTTTTTTGCATGGTTTTAATATACAAGGAATCGTCTAGAACGACTACTATGTAAATCGAATAGTGATTATAAAGGTTGAGCATCCCTAATCCAAACCCCCAAATCTGAAATGCTCCCAAATGATGTGCTTTCTAATGTGTTCCCACAGGGCGGCTGCTGCAGGGACCCCCTACTGCTCAGGAAGCTAACCCCGGGGTACCCCCAGGGGCTCACTGTCCTCCTGGGTCTCAGGCAGAGGTGAGCCGTCTGCCAACTGGCAACTCCAAGGGCAAAAGCAGGCTGGGAGGGGGCAGAGCCAGGGACACAGTGTACAGGGGGTGCCTGCAAGGGCCACCGTCTCTCATGTGCACAAGACTGAACTAGGTGCTCAGCAAACCCTGGCAGGTGGCCTCTCCCAGACCCAGGGACGCGAGGACTCCTGGCTCCCTGAGCCCTTCTGTGTCTGGCAGGCCTGTCCTCGGCTCACAGCCAGGAGTGTGGGGAGTCACTGCAGCAGGAACCCCACCTCTGGAAACCCCTCTGTCTACCTGGGGGAAGGACAAGAAGAGCCAAATTCTGGGACAAAGGAATTTCAAAGACATTACCTCCTTGTCGATGGTTTTGTAGCCGCACATGGTGTTGACAACGTCTGTCTGAAACAGAAAGGTGTGGCCGGTAACCCTCCAGGGTGCACACTAAGACCCTTAATCCACCCATTTTACAGCTGGAAGGACTGAGGCCCAGAGAGTTGTGCCGTGTAGGAGGGAGCCGAGGGTCTGCCCAAGTGGCCTGGCTTGAGTCTGTGCCTAAACTGTCCCCTCCACCCGCAGTAGCCAGGCGGTGCTGTCTCAGGATCCCCAGCTGTTCCAAGAGCCACTGTGGTCACGCACCTCGAAGAGGCTGGGACCGGGCTCTTCCTACTCCACTGGTTCCTATGAAGGGAAACCTCAGACCACAGCTGGGACCCTGCCGCTGGGTCCACCCTTCCCTGGGCCACTGGCCACACGTCCCCTGCCTCAGCAGCAGGGAGCGCTATGGAAGAGTGGTCCCCAGGACTCCCGGCTGCTGGTCAACTCAGGCACAGAGAAAGCTATGACCAGGCCCTGTCCCATCCCTTCCAGACAGGCCCCAGGGCACAGGCTGCAGGGGAACTTTCTGTCACCACCTGTGCCCTGCCTGATGCCATCTCCATTCATAAGGGGAGAGGTGGGCCCCCAGGCCCAGCCTGTCCAGCGTGTCCCTCTATGTCCAAATGAACGCTGTGGGGCCAGGGGGCCATGAGTGACCAAGGAGAGGCTACTGTGGCCTCCAGCATCACCCTCAATGGATCCAGCTCCTTCTCTGCCACTTAAGAGCGCTGGACGAACCTCTCCAGGTCTCTGAAAACCCGGGCTCTCCACGGCTCTCCTGCTGCCCAGAGATCTACCCTAAAATGGCAGCTGGACGTGCCATGCCGGCTCCCCTCCTGGCCTGGCCTTTTTTAGGGTGATGCACTGTCACTGGCTCCGGCTCAGGGCGAGGCCCCCGCCCGCCACTGCTCCGTTTACAGAACCCGCGGGCACAGAGAGCGGAGGTGTCAGTGGGGAATTTTCCATGACTCTTGGTGGCTTGAGTAATTGCAACGCCGTCTGCTCCATTCCGATCCAGAAACCAGGCAGCTCTGCGCACACTGGCTACACCCGAGGACTGACGGGCGGTGACTGCATAGGACAGCAGCCCAGGGGACTCAGGAGGTGACAGCTGAGAGGGGTGTGCCGGGGAGAGGCAGAAGCAGGCATTCACACCCCCAGACCCGCTTCTCCCCAGTGCTCTGCTGCTGCGACTCCCAGAACCTCAAGCTCAAGGTCACGGGAGACACCCCCGCCAGGGCCCCCTCCTCCTGCCGCTAACAGCTAGCACCTGGAGCAGCTGCCCGGCCTGGAAGTGCCCCTGCCCCGTCCCTGCCCACAGCTCTCCAGGGCACAGCTGCGGGCATTTTACCCTATAGCCCTGCCAAGTCTGGACAGGACGCCCAACCTTCCAGTGCCTCAGTTTCCCCATCTGGAAAGTGGGGACAATCCCAGGGCCTGCTCACAGGCTGTAAGTGGAAAGTGAATTCACCCAATCAAAGGGCTCGTTCCCAACAGAGGCCAGCTGACCTGGCTCACGAGGCGACACCCTCCCCGGCCTCCCCCGCAGGGCCCTTGGAGCTCAGGAAAGCTCAGCTCTGGCCACCACCCCGGACCCGGGATCTGAGCGTGGGGTGCACCCCTGCCCTCCCCCCGCCAGCAGCTACCGTGTTTCTGAAGCAGCAGGTGTAGGGCACCCCGCAGGCCAGCGGCCCGGGGGCGCTGCAGTCGTGGTACTGGTTCTTGCTCCAGTCTCGGTAGTCCTCCCCGCCACAGCACTTGAACTGAGGAGGACACAAGCGGGACAGGGAGCCATCACTGCCGAGGAGGTCGGGTGGCGGTAAGGGGCCAGGGGACAGCGGTCTACCACGGGGGTCGCCCTGAGGCAGGGAGCCCTAGAGGGCATCGGCTGTGCGCTGTGGGGTCAGAGCTGTCCCCGAGCGGCTCAGCCATCGGGAGGCAGTGAGTGCCCCAGGTCGGGGCAACACCTGGGCACCAAAGGAAAATCCTCCTTTGACAACTTCGCCATCCCTGTGTCCCTGTGTCCCCGTGTCCCTGTGCAGGCGCTGGGCTGGAGGAGGACCTTCACGGCACCAGAGACCATGATTCTGTGGAAGTCCCCGTCCACTGGCCTTGGGGCACGAGCAGCTGCCCTGGCTCTCCCTCGGGTCAACCCCGCGCCCTCCTCCCCAGCAGCCAGCTCCATGGGCAGCAGGCGCAGCTCTGAGGAGTGCAGGGCGGAGCCAGCTTCTGTTCGGGGCTCTGGGCAGAAAGGGGTGAGCAAAAGCGCCGAGGGAGACAGTAGGTGCTAAGTGAAAAGATCAGGTGGGGTTCTGTGCACCCTGGACTTGGAGAGACAGGTGGGGGGGAGCAGGGTGGGTGGCTACAGGTTGGGAGGTCCAGAAAGGCCACTCTGAGGAGGGGACATTTCATCTGAAAAGTAAGTAAGGACAAGCCCGTTGACATGTGCAAAGGCCCTGCGCAGAAACGAGCCTGTACTTCAGCAGTGGGCACAAAAGCCAGTGAGTCTGGAACAGAGTGAGCGAGTGGCAGGTTATGAGAAGGAGGCAGAGCACCGCCAAGCCCCATCAGCCAGAGTAAGCGGGGAGCCGGGATTAGGTCCAGGAGCAGTAGAGCATCCCTGGGGAGAGCTTCAGTAGGAGGTCCTGGTAGAAACAGAAACCAGACACCCTTCCAGAGCCCCCATAGTGCCTCTTAAGCAATCAGCTTTCTGGATCTGTAAGTGCCTCTGTGCAGTTCAAGGGACATCTGCTTTGCCTGAGTTCAAATCCTCATACTGCCACTCCCAGCTGTGTGACTGCAGGTAAGTCAATCAGCCTCTCTGGACTCAAATTCTCCTCTATAAAACAGGAAGAGCAACAGCAGCTTTGCAGAACTAAGCTGTGATCACAAGAGAGGCTGTGCACAGCAGGGGCCCAGTGAGCTTTGGTCAGCCCTGCCCCACCCAGGAGATGGAGTCCCCGTGCCAGCAAGAGGCTGGTTCCAATAAAAACATCTTGCTCTCCCTGGAGTCTGACTTGACGCTCCGGCCAGCGTTGGCAGGCACGTCCTGGCAGCCAGGGCTCCCAGAAGCTGCACCTGTTCTGACCACAGAGAAGCTCTGAGCCAAGGGCCCTGGGTGTGCTGAGAGGCTGGTCCTCAAGGGCCAGCCCAACCCCCAAGGTCATGTCCCAGGACAGGCCTCCAGGGCCGAGTGGGCCTGCAGCCTTCAAACTCTGCTGGCCTCAACCAGGAGAGTGTAAGGACGGCCTCGCTGCTGGCACATGACGTGCCAGGCTCTGCTCCTGAGAGAAGTTAGGTGACCCTCAGGGCAGCGCTCAGGGAGTGAGGACCGTGAGCCGGGACCAAAGGAGACAGGTGCAGGAGCGCATGGGGACACTGGCGGCCCTGCAACTGCTTTCATGGCACCAACAGAGTCGAGTGGGCCTGGGGAGGCCGGTGACCCCAGACGGCACAGGATCCTCATCACACTGGGGGACGCGTGGTGGGGGCGGGGGTGGCTCTGTGCCCGACCTGGAGGAATGAGCCGGTGCAGAGTCCTGCCATCAGGACTGTCACTTAGCAGGTGAGCTCCCTGGAGCCAGGGGACTTAGCCGAGGAGGCTTGGGCTGGGGAGGCCACCTCATCCCGCAGAGGAGGGTCCCTGGCCCTGGAGGAGGTGCACCCAGGACCCTGCAAGGTGGCCCGTAGCTCCGCCTGGCCTTGCTGTGGGGGTGATTATTTGGGGGTGGGAGGGGACGGGGGAGGGTCCATGTAACCAGAGTGGGTAGGATACGGTCACCTGGGCCAGGACTCGGGGGCCAGCTGGGCCCTGGCTTCCTTGGTGGCCACGCCTCCCAACTGGGCCAGCCGCCTGCTTTGGGAATGGATACGTCACCTGACCCTTGACACCCCCTCCCTTCTGGAGCAGGGGCCCCTACTGTGGTGGGAGTCAGGGGGACGAAGGACGTCGAGGTACCCCTCTGGCCCCAGCCCCGGGGCTCACCTGCTTCTGAACAAAGTCCATGATGTTCTTGAAGTCGAGGTCGTCGTAGTAGTTCTCAATCCCTCGTCGGATGTTGTCGTTCAGAAAGTCAATGGTCTAAGAGAAGAGGGGGCACAGGGAAGGCCACAGGCCAGGTCCACCCCCAGGTCTTGGAAGGAAGATCGGTACCGACGCCCTTCCGCTCCCCGAGCTCCCAGTCCCGGCACCCTCCCTACGCCCCAGTGGACACCCGATCCTGGCCAGGTCCCAGCAGGGCAATGTCCCGGCTCCTTCGCAGAGCGGCCGGCCCAGGCCCGAGAGGCTGGGCCCAGCTTGGAAGCACTGGGCCGGGAAGCAGCGGGGCGAGCTGGGCCCGGGGCACACTGGCCCCCAGCCCCTTGCTCTCTGATGGCCCAGGGACAGACCTGAGCTGGAACCTTCCTCTGCCTTCCAAACCCCCTCCCCTCTGCCCCCCATCCCCCCATAGAGGAGGACACTAAGGGACCAGCAGGGAGTCACAGGGTCGCTGACCAGGGCTGGCCACCCTGGAATCCCCCCACCTGGGCCTCCTTCCCTCTCTGTGGTGCCCATGGCCAGCGGGGCAGGGACAGTCCTCCCGGGAAGTGTGCTGGCATGCCCCCTCCCGGTCACGCTGGGCTTTCTGGATCAACAGCCGGCTGTTGTGCCGAGATCCGGGACACAAAGGGCCCACAGCAGGCAGGGGCGGGGGTGGCAGTGTGGGCAGCCCAGCTCCAGGGCTCCAGGGACAATCAGAGCTTTCACAGCACTGAGGCGAGGGCCGGCAGAGGCAGGGGACAAAGGGGCATTCTTGGCTCTAGTGCCAGAGAGAGGAGCCAGACAATTCCCGGGGCAGGAGCCACAGGGTACAGAGGGACAGTGGGGCCACGGGGTACAGAGGGATAGAGGGACCACAGGGTGCAGTGGGACAGTGGGGCCACGGGGTACAGAGGGATAGAGGGACCACGGGGTACAGAGGGACAGTGGGGCCACAGGGTACAGAGGGACAGTGGGGCCACGGGGTACAGAGGGACAGTGGGAGCCACAGGGTACAGAGGGATAGAGGGACCACGGGGTACAGAGGGACAGTGGGGCCACGGGGCACAGTGCAACAGAGGGGCCAGGTTCCAGGCCCCTCCCAGCTCACGTCCCCTCTCTGAGCCTCAGTCTCCCACGTGTAAGCCAACCCATAGGCTGTCCTCAAGGAACCTTCCAGATCTGAAGATCGAAGTTCAGGGCCTCGACTGTCCAGCCTCCTGGTCCAGGGGACAGCCCCGGCCACCCCACGGCAGGCACGGTGACTTGCAAGCCTTCATTTCCTCACCTCCAAAATCTAGAGGCCAACACCTCTGGCTTATAAAGAGGCCGTGAGATTAGAATAGCTAAAGCTCTGGACGCGTCTAACAGGACGCGGGCACGCGGCTCACTACTGTTTCCAGGAGACAAATACCTCGTGAGACACTCCACACCGTGGTCACAGCAGGGGAACGGAGGCCCCGACTCTCATCCAAAAGACCCACTGTAACAGAGGCAGCCTCTGGGGCAGAGTCCCAGGGCCATCCTTGCATGCATCCTGGGGCCCACAGAGAGATGCAACCTGCCCTTGAGTTCAAATCCTCCTACCCCCACTCCCAGCTGTGTGACTGCAGGCAAGTCGATCAGCCTCTCTGGGCCTCCAATTCTCCTCTATAAAGCAGGAAGAGCAACGGCAGCTTTGCTGTCCTACTGGACACGGGCGAAGGTGCTGACGCCAGGGTGTCAAACTCCCTCCTTGACACTTTAAAGAACGCAAGATTCAGATTTGAGGTCATCTCTCTAAGATGGCCACCTCCTGCCCGAGATCCGAACTGCTCAAAGCCAAGGTGATGCAGGAGCCTGGCTCTGGGAAGCAAGAGCCCGCCCTCTGCTGCTGATCAACAGCAGCTCCAGAGCGGACCTGCCGAGGGGAAGGCCGGCCTCGGCCCGGGAGGGAAGGCAGAGGCTGTGGGCGAGTCTCTGAACTCACCGGCCTGCTTCGCCCCTCGGGTCTGGCCCTGGACACCGGGGCAGGGGCGGCTGGACCAGGCCTGCTCACCACACGGCCCAGGTGGAGCGAGGACCGGCCTGGCCGCTGGCCCACCCTCCCCAGAGGCCCCCAAGTGACGAAGCCTTTCCAACGTCCATCTGGGTGTGAAGGGCCAGGCCAAGTGGCCGGGGCCTGGCAGGGGATGGCGACGTAACGGGACACCAGGGTGGGTCAGTCTGTCACCCAAGGTGGGGCCGGGGAATGAGCTCACAGCACTGAGCGACTTGTGCAAGGGGCACTTGGCTGAGCTGCGTGCCTGGTGACACCAGGTCAGGGACATGCCTGGGGCCACAGGGTGGGGATGTGGTGTGTGGCTTCCTTTCACCCTCAAGGCACTAGGGACACCCTCCTGGGCCACCGCTGCCCTCCCCTGGGCCACTGGGCTGTTTGGACCCTGAGAACTGGCAACAGGTGGACAAGCCAGGAGGCCAGGGCAGGAGGAAGACAGCGTAGAGGGGAGCTGGTGGCCCCAAGGGAAGGTCCTCCCTGGCTCTCTGGCCTCCCTCCCCGGCCTCTCCCCACCCTGTCACTGAGCGCCTTCCAAGGGCACTGACCCCAAGGGAGGCCTCTGTGAAAATCCATATGGAAACTGAGCTGCCCTGCGGGGAAAGGGGGCCTGCTGGAGGCCTCTGGGGACCTGGGAGTCGTGGGAGGGACAGATGGTCCTGCCCATGGGCAGCAGCTGCCCAGCTCCCAGGAGGGAGCTCTCTGGCTCTTGTGAGCGTGCACTGCTTCTGGCACTGTGAGTGCACATGCGTGCGTGTGTGTTTGCACATGAGCACGCTGGGGACATAAGCAGGACACTGGAGGGGCAGCTGGGGAGGGGGTGAGGGAGGAAGTCCCAGGCGGGGGCAGGCTGTGCCTTTCTGAACTGTACAGCGCTCACTGATGTCACCAGCACCGGGCATGCTCCAAGGGACTCGAGCCAGTCGGAGGACATGCCCTGGGAGTGTGGCAGCCAGAGAGAACTCAGCTTTCTGCAGCCACACCCAGAGGGCACCCAAGCCCAGCTCCGAGCCAGGTCACGCCACGGGGGCAGCTCCAGTGGGTCCAGAAAGCCACCTTTCCCTAGGCACCGGGCTCACGAGGTCTGGGCTAGGTTATGTCAGGAGTAAGCGAAGGCCGGAGGCCGCGGGGTTTCCAGAGCACGTTGTTGCAGCCACCAGATAAGACAAAGAACTGTCCTTTCTAGATCTTTCTTTGAGATGGAGTTTTTAAGCTGTAGAACCTCTGCATCACCCTCCCTGGAGAGAGGTGTGGAAAGTACAGGGATCGAACCCAGAGACGCTCAACCCCTGAGCCCCAACCCCAGCCCTTTTTTATATTTTATTTAGAGACAGGGTCTCACTGAGTAACTCAGGGCCTCACCAAGTTGCTGAGGCTGGCTTTGAACTCTCAATCCTCCTGCCTCAGCCTCCCAAGTCACTGGGATTGCAGGCGTGTGCCACCTGCCTGCCTGGAAGTTTTTAAATGAGGAATCACAGAGGTTGCAGCTCCCTGGCAGCAGGGAAGAGCAAAGAGCCTAGCAGGAGCCTGCCCTGCGGGGACAGAGCCGTCCTGGGCCCTGCAGGCTGCCCAAGGCTTCCTGCACTTCCTTATTAGCTTTGAGACCAAAGGCTGGGGAGGCCTTGCCTTGGCAGCCCAGCTGCACGCCTGGGCCTCAGATCCTGGAGGAGGGGCAGCCTGGCCTGGGCTTCCTGCCTCCCTTAGTGCCTATGCAGTCACCTGTGAATGTCCCCTAGTCCCCCTAGAAGGTGGGGACTCATCCTCATTGCCCCAGACCCCAGCCTCTGCCCAGTCCTGACAGAGGCCCAGTCTGACAGCCCAGGACAGAAGAGAATCCCGGGGTCAGAGCTGAAAGGCTCTCGGGGAACATTGGCCCGAGGCTCCCTGGGGTCCGTCTGGGAGTCACAGGCTGGTCCCTGCGGGGGGCGGGGGGGAGGTTATGCTTCAGTGTCCCACAGACTTGGGGCTCCAGCCTTCACTCCCCAGCAGCCCCACAGTAGGTCCGCCTGCTGGGGAGTCTGGCCAGGCGAGTCCAGAGCCTCTCCCACCCTGGAGCCCAGCAGCTTGGCTCCGGGGAAGGGTCCCTGTGCTGAGGGGCTCAGCCGAGGGAGCCGTGGCCCGGTCTAGTCCTCCTGCCCCGACCTCTGGTGTGTCCCCAGCCAGCGCAGGTACCAGGTGGACAACCAGAACGCAGGGCCTCCTTCAACGGAGAGTAAAAGAGAGGCCACTGCCCTCGGTAAAGGCAGAGGGAAGGAGGCTGGCACGGGGACAGACATTCCTGCCATAGCCCAGGGCGCTCCAGGTGCCCCACCACTGACCTCCTTAAGGGGAAGGCAGAAAGTGTCAAGAGGGGCGAGACCTGGACAGTGGGGGGTCACAGGGTCCTCCTCCCACTGGCCTGGTCAAGGTGCCACAGCCACTTCGGCTTCTGAAACCTGCTTTGGCCCTGCCCCGTACTGCCTGGCTGCTCACCCCTCCATCCCACCATGAGCTCGGGGCGTCAGCAGAAGCCTTGCCCAGCTCCCGCTGAGGAGTCCCTGCCTTTCACCAAGGGCTGATTTTTGGCCACCGGGACCTGGCCCCTGTCTGAGCCCCTCCCTGAGAACCCACATGGCATCTTCAGCCTGATCATTTGATCTCACTGGTCACCACACAGATGGTCTAGGAGTTAACGGGTGGCTCCTGGTGCTGGAGGCCGAACTTGTTATATGGTGGCTCAGAGAGATCTGTCTTCTCTTGATGAAGGAAACATGGAACCAGGAACCTGCCTCCTCCTGGAAGCTGGCCTGGATGGCTCCTCGCTGGTCTTCCGCCTTCCTACCATCAACAGGCAAGCCCTCCTGCCGTGTCCCCAACACTGGCCCATCTCTTGCCTTACGAAGTCATGTTGCATTAAGAGTTGTAAAGCACAGTGGTTTTTGGGGGATGGAGGGAGGAACTGGGGATTGAACTCGGGGCACTCAACCACAGAGCCACATCCCCAGCCCTTTTTTATATTTTATTTAGAGACAGCGTCTCCCTGAGCTGCTTAGCGCCTCATTGTTGCTGAGGCTGGCTTTGAACTCATGATCCTCCTGCCTCAGCCTCCCGAGCGGCTGGGATTACAGGTGTGTGCCACCGCACTTGATGGAACAGTGTTTTGTTTTGTTTTGTTTTAATGTGGTGTTTTCCCCTTAACTTTAAAAAACAAAAAAGAAAATCTGAGAACTAGGGAAAAAAATAGAGAGGCATCCCATCTTTCAAGGGCTATATTAATGCTCATATTTCTGTTCCCATGAGTCTTTTCCAGACCTATTTTTTTATCATGAAGATTTTTACTGCATTTGTGATTTTGTATCCTGCTTTAATATTTTTATTTATTACCATTGCTGTTATTATTATTACTATTATCATCATCATCATCATCATTTATTTATTTATTTATTGGTACCAGGGATTGACTCCAGGAACACTCTACCACTGAGCTACATCCCCAATCCTTTTTTAGTTTTTATTTTATTTTAAAATAAATACTACTTAAAATCACCGAGGCTGGCCTAGAACTTGCGCTCCTCCCGCCCCGGCTTCCCTGGTCTCTGGGTCCCGGGGCGTGCACCTCCTACCTGGCTGCCGTTAACATTTTTTAAATTGCCTTCCAGCTCTCTGATACCATGAGACTGTTGTACTTTTACTTGTATTTGTATGTAGATAGATATACATTCCCTCCCCACGGGAGGTCAAAGAAACTGGAATTTCTGAGTCAGGCATGGCCGTGTGCACTTATGATCTCAGCTACTCCAGAGGCTTGAGGCAGAAGGGTCACAAGTTCAAGGCCAGCCTCAGCAACTCAGTGAGACCCTGTCTCAAAATACAATAAAAAGGGCTGGGGGTGTAGCTCAGTGGTAGAGCACCCGTGGGTTCCACCCCAGTGCTACACACACACCCACCCACCCACACACACACACACACACACACAAGAAATGCAAACTTCTTCTTCTTGACACAGGCCATAGGAACTTTAATCTTCCCCCATCTGTCGAGGACACAAAGACACCTCCAACCTACCCAGGTGTGGCGGCAGGTCACCACACCCTCCTCATTCCAGGGGTCTTGCCCCACTCCCCTGAGGGAGCCATGCTGGAAGTCTGAATGCACAGGCCTCTCTGGGTGCCTGCCCGCCACTCTCCACGGTGCCCACGCACCAGAGTCTCCGTAAGCCCCAAAGGACAGGTTCAGAGGCCTCCAGAGAGCGGGCCACAGCGAGGCCCTGCAGGGGGGACCTGAGAGGGCTGGAGCTCCACACCCTTTCCCCCAGACCTCACCTGTGCATCTCCCCTCCTTCCCAATGTCCCCTAAGCCAGCACCACGCCCCCCGAGTCCCGTGAGCTTCCCCAGCAATCTGCTGACCTGCAGGGGGGGCTGTGGGACCCCGATTGGGAGCTGGTTGGTCAGAAGCACACGCAGAACCACCTGGGACTTGTGACTGGCATCTCAAGGGGAGGGGACAGTCTTGGGCACGGAGCCCTCAGCCTGTGGAGTCCGCCGCTACCTCCAGATAGACAGTGAACTGTGTTACAGGACACCCCGCCGGCGTCCACGACCGACCCGATGGCTGAACGTGTGGCATGTGGGGGGAACCCCTCACACTGGGGTCACAGGGGGGACCTGGGCCTCGAGGACGCAGGAGGGGAAACTGATTTTGGTTTTGAGCTGATTCTTCTCCACGCCCCTCCCCCACCTCCACGCAGCACAGCCCCTGCCCACCAAGGCCCCAGGGGACACCCAATCAAAAGAGAAGGACACGCTCCACAGGCCGTGGCTCCGGCAAGGCTTGGGGGCCGCTGGAAATTCTCCCAGTGACCTCAGGCCTGTGGCTTCCCAAGCAGAGAGCGGAAGGCCCCAGGAGGCTCCAGGGCCCTCAGTGGGCTCAGCTCCCTCAGTTGAAAGGAGGCCACAGCATGGCCTTGTTGACCTCCAGGACATTGGGAAATGACAAAGCCAGCCGCCTGGCGGAAACATGCTGGAACTAAGACCGCTGCTCACTTAGGAGGGGACTGGTTATTAAGGTGGCAGAGGCTGCTGGCCAGGAGCTGGACTGGGCTCTGGCCCGGAAAACACTGACCCATAACCCCGAGAAGGTCCCCAGCCAGCCAGGGGCCCTGCGGCCTGCACAGATGAAATGATCATGGCTCTCCTGGTGTCCTGGGTCTGCCAGCTCAGAGCAGATGACCCGGAAATTAGCAAGGAAGCAAGGGAAGGAGCAGGTGGCAAGACTGGATTCATGTAGCCCTGAGCCACCTCTGTCCGCTGTGTGCTCTTGAAAGAATTTCTTAACCTCTCTGTGCACTGATGATGCCCTCTCCTGGGGCTCACCCAACAGAATGCAGACCCTTGGCTCTCAGGGTGTGGACCTGCCTGAGGTCAGGTCCCACCACAGGAAGCCCAAGCAGGCGAGGTCACTGCCCCCACCTGAGCTGGCACTCCAGCCACACCCAGGAAGAACATGGCACAGATGGGACACTGAGCTGTTGGAGGGCTCCGCACAACCCAGGGTCTGGGACGGGGACTGCTGCCTTGGGCTCAGCTTCTGAGGAGGAGAATCTGACCTCAGCCCTGAATTACCTCCCAACAGCAAGGGACCACCAGGAAACACACTATCTGGGGTGGCAGGCATGGAGGCAGAGGACTGGACAGAAAGGACTAGGCTTCTGCAAATGTGCCCTGCTCCTCGGGTCCCACCTGCAACCCCGAAGCAGGAGGAGACAACAGGAGATCCCGGGAGAAAGGACAGACCCCAGGTGGGAAGGCAGCCCTACCACACCATGGGGCTGCCTGAGGGCCTTGGGCCAGAGGAGCTAGTGAGGGTCCAGCCTGTGCCCAATCTGTGCCAAGTTCTCCATACTTCATCCTCACCCCAACCCCAAGAGCTAGGAATGGTGATCCCCCAAGGAGCTGAGGGTCAAGTGACCTTCCCAAGGTCACTCAGCTAGGATGACGCACGTCTGAAGACTAACACGAAGGGGTCAGAGACCAAGAGCCGTGAACCTCCCCAGCTTGGCTGGGCCCTTGCTCTGCAAACCCACGGGGCCAGGACGTCAGGCACCGCCCCTCAAACGGCCTCGATTTTATACCCATCACAATAGCCCTGTCGGGGCTATTGAGTGCACACCAAACCCCACATTTCAGTCCAGGCTTCCCGCCCCCCAGCCGCCAGCCCCTCTGCCCTGGCCACCAAGGCCCCTAGCTGGTCTCCTCCAGCAGCCCCGCCTGCCCCCCACCACCCTCTACCTGGAGCCCAGAGTAAAATCAAATCAGGCCTCATCCATCCCTGCTTGAGACTCTCCAAAGGCTCCCAGTGGCTTTTAAAATCATTTCAAGCTCCCAACCCGCAGTCTCTGAGCCCCCCCCCACCCCCAGTGGTCCCCAGACAGGCCCTCCCGGCCCCCCTTCTGTCCCCCTCCCCATCCCCCTTCCAATCAGCCAAGTGGCCTCCATGAGGCTCTGCAAACCTGAGAGCTCATTCTTGCTCAGCCCCCTCTGCCCAGGCCACGCCTGGCTGGTTCCTTCTCCTTTTGTGGCCTGTCCTCCCCCACCCCGCCCCCGGGTCTCTCAGGTCACCTGTTTCCTTACCCCAGCAGAGTGGAAGCCCCGCCCCGTGAGGATGCTCTGCCCTGTTCCCCGCAGCCCCCGCTGACAGCCCAGGGCACACAGTAGGTGCACAGCACACATGTAGCTGATAAGTAAACCCCCAGGCCCACCTGGTTCCGGAAGATCAAGGCCACCACGCCACCAATGAGCTCCATGATGAGGCAGATGCCAAGGATGTACATGAACTGGAAGACAGAATTCAGAGACTCACCTGGGGCGGGCAGGGGACGTGCGTGGGGCTCAGTTTCATCTGCTCCGAGAGCAAGCAGATCAACAGGGAGTGTCACCTGTGGCAGCTCCGCTGGCTCCCTGGCCTCGGCCTTTCCTCCCGGGAGAACTCGGGATCCGCCCAGCTGTGCCCAGGAGGCCCGTCTCTGGGGCCATGAGGCAGGAAGACTGACTCAGCTGCCCCAAGCAGGCTGTCACCCCCTTTGGTCCCACGGGTCCTCACTGGGGTCTCGGTGGTCTAGGTCCCCACTCCACCAAGAGGACAGCTGGGCTCACTCCAGCTCAGCCACAGGGGACAGCCCTGGCTCGATGGGCGGGCTGGGGCAGTGTTTCCCACTCCCGCAAGGACCCCTCAGAAGTGGCTTCCCAATCCACCCAGAGTGGCGAGGGGTCACCTGATGCCACCCCTTCAGCGGAGAACAGGCCACCTCCAGCTGATCCCAGCACCTCCAGCCTCGGGCAAGACCAACCCCTCTGTGGGGGACAGGAAGCCTCCCAGAGGAGGCCGGACACTCGAGGGTGGAGCGGTGGATCTGCTAGGATCTGCTACCTGGATGCTTCCCACCCTTGGTACAGGAATTCAGGTGGGGCTGATGCCGCCCCCTGTCTCTCTTCCCATGTGACATGACTCAAGCCAGGCCCACGGGACCCTGAGACTCAGTCAGGAGAGATGCCTGGGATCCAGCACTCTAAGGACTCTGTGGCCCGAGGCTGCAGTGACCCCTACACAGAAAGCCAGAGGACAGCGCTAGGCAAGAGCCGTCCCCTGGGAGGTGGCAAGAGAGACAGCCCAGCCCTACCCAGAGGCACCGCTAACGCCCCCAGCGTGGTCCGCGGGTCACACAAGCTGATGCTCCTGTCTGGCTTTGCCTGTTGCCCCCTGAGTGTCGCTTCTCCTGTTGCAACTGAGGTCGAGGGGGACAGTTCAAGGAGCAAGAACAGTATTCAGATCAGCTTTCATAAGTAGGCAGGGTGGCCCGGGCTCTCCTGGCCACCAGGATCTGTGGGCTAGCCCAGGGGGTCCTCGGGAGAAGCCGCTTGGTGGTGTGGACTGAGGAAACCAAGCTGTACCAGGGTTGGGGGTGTCTCCTGGGCTTTCCTGGAGACCCCAGGAACCCCCCAGCACCACCTCCTGGCAGAGGCCAGGCTCACTCACCGCCTGGAGAAGGTACAGGTTGTCCCGCAGGGAGGCCAGCACGCCGATGAAGGAGACCAGGAACATGACGACCCCCAGGAGAATGAGGATGATGGCGGGCGCCAGGAAGGCACTCTCCAGGGTCTTGTACTTCTGCCGCTCGACCTCGGCGTAGATCCCCACAGACAGCACCAGGGCCCCGATCAGCTGGAGCAGAAGGCAGGGAATGAGCTGGCCCAGGGTCACGCCTGCAATCCCAGAGGCTGGGGGCGGGGCAGCTGAGGCAGGAGGATCTCAGGTTCAAAGCCAGCCTCAGCAACTCAGGGAGGTCCTGAGCAACTATAGAGACCCTGGCTCTAAATTAAATTTTTTAAAAATAAATATTATGTGTGGGTGTGGGTGTGTGTGTATGGGCTGGGATGTGGCTCAGTAGTTAAGCGCCCCTGGATTCAATCCCCAGGACCAAAAACAAAAAAAGAAGTCAGGGAGGGAGCCAGGTGCAGTGGCGCAGGCCTGTCATCCCAGCGGCTCAGGAGGCTGAGGCAGGAGGATCACAGGTTCAAGGCCAGCCTCAGCAAAAAACGAGGTGCTAAGCAGCTCAGTGAGACCCTGTCTCTAAATAAATACAGAAGAGGGTGGGCTCAGTGGTCGAGGGCCCCTGAGTTCAATCCACAGTACCCGTCCCCCACTCCAACAAAAAGAAAGAAGTCAGGGAGGGAGGGAGAGGGGAGAGCGGAGAGGGGCTGACCTTCCCATGAAGAGCCCGTCCAGGGCTGTGGTACCTGCCACCGGGGGGCTTCCCCTGGGGGACACCATTACGGGCTGAACTGTGACCCCCAGATCCCTCTGCTGAAGAGCCTTAGAATGTGACTGTATTTGGAGACTTGCCTTTAAAGTGGTGATTAAGTTACAGCGAGGTCATCAGGGTGGCCCCATCCAACACGCCCAGTGTCCTTTTACACTGAGGTCGTGGTACAAACCCACAGACCATGGGAAGGCACAGGAAGAGTCACTACACATCACAGGGAGGACCCCAGGGAACCAGCCCTGTCCACCTTGACCTGGGACTTCTGACCTCCAGATTGTTGGGAAACCAAGTCTGAGGAACTTAATGGTGGTCCTGGATGCTACGGCAGCCCTGGAGGTTACGGTTAGGGTCAGGGTCAGGGTTAGGGTTAGGGTTAGGGTTAGGGTCAGGGTCAGGGTCAGGGTCAGGGTCAGGGTCAGGGTTAGGGCTAGGGTTAGGGTTAGGGTCAGGGTTAGGGTATCGAAGAGGAAACATAAGGAATTTACTTTCAGGATGACCAGAAGGAAGGCTGAAGGTTGAAACGAGGAATTTTGAGGGGATTTTAAAATAATTCCCTTATTCTCAAGTTTTCTGACAACGGAGAGATGATCCACGCTGTTACTACACACACTGTCATTCACCATCAGGAAAGCCCAAGCTCTTTGCTGCTGCCAAACACACCTTATGTGCTCACCCCAGGGCCTTTGCACAGGTAGTTCCCACTACCTGAAATGCGCTTTCTCCTGACACCCACATGGCTCAAGCCCCATGTCCTTCCATCTTTGCTCAACGGTCACCTGCTCACTGAGGCCTTCTGGACACCTTATTTAGAAGTGGAAAGTCCCTCCCCATCAAATCCCTTTTTTCCGGTTCCATTTCCCTCCTTTGTATTTATCAGTATTTAACATATAACATTATTTCCTTTATTTTTATTTACTTATTTATTTTTGTCCTCTCCACCAGAACATAAGCTCCCTGCTAAGGAGGATTTTTTTTTAATCGTTCCAGCACCCTGACATTCCTGACACTGGCAAAGTACAACAGATATTTATCATCAAGGACTTGTATGAACCAGAGCTGGGCTTTCCCACCCACTCTCGGGTTTGAGTCAGACCCTATTTACCCAATCTCCTTCCTGTGCAAGGATCCTGACTTTCCAGAGGACGGGGGAAATCAGATGACTGATTCTGCACTGAGCTCAAGGCCTTGTGGGAGAGTAACCAGAAGCCTTGGTGTTATCAGTGAAGGTCTGAGTGTAGGAGGTGAGGGACACACAGAGGCGGCATTGACAAGATGTGCCAAGGCCATAGCTTTCCCAGTGTCACCATCCGGCCACTGAGAGGCTGCCTGAGCTTACTTACAGGGGTAGATGTAACAGGTCCCCTGCTGAGCGTCACATCCCCTCAATAGATCCCTTGGCCTCCTTCTGCACAGGCCAAGGCTATCCTGACAGGAAGGGCCTACTTCCTCCCAAGTTTTGACAAGCCACGGGGACGGGACGCCAGGAGTCACACAAAGAGGGCTTCCGATGGAGACACGCCACTGAAGGTTACCAGGAAACCCCCTCTCCTGGGCCCAGCACCCTGCGGTAGTTCATGGCCAAGTGCCTGCCTGTTGACTCGGAAAGGTAATCCCCGCCGAGGCCTCTCAAGGACTCTCTCTAGGGCATGGTCACTCATGCTCCAAAACCCAGAACATTCCAGGTGAGGTGGCTCACGCCTGCAATCCCAGTGGCTTAGGAGGATCCCAAGTTCAAAGCCAGCCTCAGCAACTTATTGAGGCCCTAAGCAGCTCAGTGAGACCCTGTCTCTAAATAAAATACAAAACAGGGCTGGGGGTGTGGCTCAGTGGCCAGGTGTCCCTGGGTTCAATCCCTGGTACCAAAACAAACAAACAAAACCCAGAACGTGGTAAAACCCATGGTTCAAGGCCGGCCTTGGCCCCACAGGTCCTCCGAGAATGACAGCAAGCAGACTTCAAAATGCCAGATCCCTGGTTCCAAATGACCCTCGTGACGAGGAATCACTACCTAAACCCTAACCTGAGTACACAAAGGGCCCAGAGACCCGCCACCAAGGACCCCAGGTCCCCACGGAGCCCTGAAGCCCCCGAGCCCAGGCCTGGGGTGAGGAAGACATCTAAAGGCCTCACCTTCTTAGGGTTGGCCGAGGGGGGGGTCCCTCCATCTGGATGAAAAGTGGGAGTGTCCCCTGCCCCTACACCACACAAGGCTTCCATCCTATCACCTCCAGATCGACACCCTTCCCAGGGACCTGTTTCCTGATGCAGAAAGGGTCCCTCTTCCCCAGCAGGATGAGGACATCTGACGTCTCCCCCACTCCCCCATCGGCCCCCTTCCTGCCCGGCCCTGTCCCTGCCGTGAGGTGCCCAGTGCTGGAAACCATCCCCAGCGCCAGGAGGGCAGTCGGGGCCACCTTCTAATTCTGCAGGCTCCCCAGGGACCGGACCCTCCAGACAGCTTTGCGGGCAGGAAACGAACCCCCCTGGTCTGATCTCACCCCTGTCAGGGAGCACCGTGTTTCCTTGCTAGTTCGCCTAGTGACACTTCCAGACCACGGAAGCCACTGGAAAGGCTCCAGGACCCCCCCTCCTGCACAGAGCTGTCACCAGCCCTCTCCTCCTGGTCCTGCAGGCAAACCCCGCGTGGCCTCCCACACAGCAGGGTCCACCCGGGATCCTTGTCCACACAGTGCTTCAGGGACAGAGGGATGGAGAGGGGCCCGCAGAACCTTCCCAGGAACTTCAAAGTTTCCAAATGATATTTACATCTCTAGTGACATCAGCTTATCCATCAGAGTACAGAATGACTGGCCCCAGGCAGCAAGATCCCAGCCTGCTAATTATAGCCCTTCCCCAGGGCCAGCCCCAGCCCAGCCAGGAAGCAGGGGGCCCAGCTGTCAATCAGGATGGTTTCGGCTGAACAAGGCTGCGGTGGGGCCGCGACAGAAGGGTACGCTGTGGGCAGGCCAGGGGCCCGGCCCAGAGCTGAGGCTGGCAACCTCGCAGCGTCTCCAGCAGGCGGTAGGGGAGCCCACCATCCAGCCACCCCGACCCAGAGTTCCCCCGAGTCCAGGAGCTCAGCCGCCTCCTCTGCGGGGAGAGGCCGAACCCCAGGCAGCCACTGGGGAGCAGGAGGCCCCAGGATGCATCCCGGCACCTGGTGTCCTTCAGGAAACATCTGGTCACCATCCGGCTGGCTCAGCCCCAGCTGGAGCAAGTGGACACTCAGAGGAGACCTGGTAGTGTTACCGCTGTTGGCGGGTGACGAGTCCTTGCTTCCCCAATGTTGAAGAATAACACCAGAGAAGCACGCCGAGGCAAGGTCAGAGTGGAAAGTAGAAGTTTATTAAAGGACAGCAGAAAAGACTTCTCCCGGAGGAAGAAGGGGACCCAAGAGGTGGAATCCGTGGAAGTGCGGTTGTCTCCCCTTTTTATAGTTTTTGGTGATGGAATGTAGGTGGGAAGGCCCGAGGGGTGGGACACAGGTGGGCCAGAGGAGTAATCCGGGCAGGAGGGACTTCATTAACACTTCTTTGGGATGGGCTTTGGGCCTAGGGCTTTTCTGGGACTTCATTAACATTCCATGAGTTGTCCTGTGTTTCCCGGAATTCATTCTCAGCATGGCCTCCATTTAGATCTCACTCCATATTAGACCCGGTTTACCTAACTACACTGACTGCCTAACTTTAAATCTGGCTTCACTAGGTCCATTTTTACTCCTAAAGGGATAAATCAGGCTGTGTATTAGGCTCCATGGGGTTACACCGAGTCAGACAGAGGCCAGACTGAGGCCAGGAGAGCGGCAGCTGGAGACATGCTGGGGTGGATGCAAGGAGGCCTGGAGAGGGGTCTGAAAAGCCAGGAGCGGGGCTGCACGCTGTCATCCCAGCAGCCCGGGAGGCTGAGGCAGGAGGACTGGGAGTTCAAGGCCAACCTCAGCAAGTTGGTGAGGTGCTAAGGAACTCAGTGAGGCCCTGTCTCCAAATAAAATTCAAAACAGCGCTGGGGTGTGGCTCAGCGGGCAGTGCCCCTGGGCTCAATTCCCTGCACCGAAAAACAAAGTCAGTAAATAAAGGAGCTAAAGAAAAACATCACTAACCTCTGCCACAGCCTGGATCTTAAGTGTCCCCACAAAGGCCCACGGCACAGGCTTCTCCCCACATGGCCCTACAGGAAGCGGTGGGGCTTTAGAAGGTAGGGCCAAGGGAGAGGTCTTAAGGTCACTGGGGACATCCCTTGAGGGGAGTGATGGGCACTAGCCCTTCTTCTCCATCTTTTTTTGCTTCCCTAACCACAGGGTGAGAGGTTCTGCTCTGTCACACGGTGCCTCCACGATGTGCCACCTCACCACAGGCCCAAAAGCAACTGGCATAATAGGTCACGGACGAGAACCTCCAAAAATGTGAGTTGGAATAAACCTTTCCCCTTTATAAGTTGGTGACCTTAACTGTTACAGTAACAGAAAAATGACTGATGTAACCTCTGACGGCAATGTTCCTTTCTATGTGAATGTAGGCCACAAATGGAGGTAGTTAACAGACCTGCAACGGTCACCAGTAGCAATCATACTGTTGTCCTTATAAGTACCTTAAAATATTGTCAGGCATGTAATCCTAGTGGCTCGGGAGGCTGAGGCAGGAGGATCATGAGTTCAAAGCCAGCCTCAGCAATTTAGCAAGGCACTAAGCAACTCAGTGAGACCCTGTTTCTAAATAAAATATTTAAAAAGGGCTGGGGTGTGGCTCAGTGGTTAAACGCCCTGGGTTCAATCTCCAGTACTATATATGTATATCATGTATATATGTATTTATATCACGTATATTAATTCAAAATTACAGTAGTATTAGACTCACTGCTAAATCTCATGATTTAATGTATTAGTAAAGGAGCATATTACCACTATATCACAAATTTGGTTTTATAAAGTTTTAATAATTTTATCACAATGTAAATGGTTTCTTTGTAATACTGTGCATTTCATTATATGCATATAAATATGCTGTTCTGGGGAAGGGGTCCATAGGCTTCCCCAGTTCCAAAAGTGAAGTCCCCTGGTCTGTGGGAAGCCCAACAAGTCCCGCGTGGAGACGCAGAGGGCCCTGGGGACTGACATGGAGAGTGGGAGGAGGGAGACGTCAGAACCCCCAGCTTTTCTCCTAGGAAGCCCCGAGATCTCACTCTAGAACCTTCTCAGGAAGCACTTGAGGCCCCAAAGCCATGTTGAGCCCAAGCAAAACACTTTTCAGAGTTCCCAGCTTGCAAGGGGTGGGGAATACAGAGCTGACTCCGCAGCCAGAGAGTGTGAATAACCTGGGGCCAGCAGGTGCCCTGCCTCTGGCCCAGAGAAACCAGGGCTGCCCCTCCATCAGCCCTTCTGCCGCGAGGCCAGCTCTGCCTGGCCCTGGGCCAAGCCCACTCTACAGACAGCCACCCACGGGCTCTGCCCCTTATGTCCCAGCCTCTCTCCCTGCAGGAGGTCAGGGTGCAGGAAGGGACAGCTCAAAGTGAGAGGCCGGAGCAGCCCTGGACCTGGGTTTACTGACTCAGTCCCCACGGCCTGGGCATGCTCTCTTGGCCTCTCTTCCACCTGTGAAGCCGGAAGGCCTGCTGCCGTCACCGGGCAATGACATCATCGTGCATCACGCTGCAGAGGCCGCACCTCCTCCTCACACTCAGGGAACCGGATTTCACTTCCCAGAGCAGAGACTGTGCAACCCGGAGCCCATGAAAGCCAGATCCAGGATTCCGACCAGTCTTCTGGCCTGTCACTAAAGTCCCCAGATGGAGAGACTTGGAGTGAAACAGCTTTCAAAATGCAAAGATGCCAATAGAAATGTCTGTGACCATGGCAATGCCTAACATGGTAGCCACCAGCCACTGGTGCCTAGCGAGCTCCTGGAATGTGGCTCAGGTGCCTGAGGAACTGAGTCATTTTTTTTTTCTTTAAGAGATGAGGCCATGCCTTGTTGCCCAGGCCCCCCCCCCCAAACTTCTGGGCTCAAGAGATCCTCCTGCCTCAGCCTCCCAAGTAGCTAGGAGTATGGCACCCGCCACTGCACTCCAGCCTGGATTTGTCATTTTCTTTCATTTGCATCCCATTTCAGTTTGGTCACATGTAGCTGGTGGCCACTACCGGGTGGCTTACCTAGAGCATCTGCCCTGGAGGTTGAGCCTCACCACTCCCACACGGCTCCTCTGGGAAAGCAGAGAAGAATCATGTGCCCAGTCAGCCTTCAGCTACCTAGAGGACACTGGACAGCATGTACCCACTGCCTTCAGGAGGAAACCATCTCTTCTCCCCTTTCCCAGCAGAGCTCTGTCCCCAGGGAAAGCAAGACAACCAGATCCAGGGGATCATAGCAGTGCCCCAACCCAAACTTATACAGGGCCACTCCGTTGCCCCAAGAAGGTACCTGCCCACCTTCAGGACCACCACAGAGTATCCTAAGCTCTACAGACCTGGACCTCGGACCTCCTGAGCAGGTTCCAGCCCTACTCCAAGCAGCCTGTGCTTAAGGACCTGGCTCCTCTCCAGCGCCAACCCACAGCCAGTCCTTGAGAAAGCAGCAGAGGCTACCTCCCCCTGCTGGGCCCCTAGACTTTGTCACTAGTACTTTGCTGCCAACTGTCTTGAGCCTGGACAGGAAGAACTTCCCCCCTTTATAAAAACGGGACATCAAACTCGGTGCCTATAATGACGTCTGTAATCTCAGTGACTCAGGAGGCTGAGTCAGGAGGATGTCAAGTTCAAGGCCAGCCTCAGCAACTTAGCAAGGCCCTAAGCAACTTAGAGAGACCCTGTCTCAAAATAAAAAGTAAAAATGGCTGGGGATGTGTCTCAGCAATAAAGCACCCCTGGGTTCAACCCCCAGTACCAAAAAATAAATAAAAGCTGGACTTGGGGCACAGAGAACTTGATTGTTCCCGGACACATCCTCTGGCACAGGTAGCTTCTGTGTTACTTTTGTCATGTCTGGTACCATTTATTAGCCAGCCTTCCTGTCCCCACTGATCTGCTGTGACCCCACTGCCATTCCCTAAGTGACTACAGCTGCCTGGTCTACTCTCTGCCTCTTCCACTGGTCATTCTGTCTGTTCTTAAACAAAACTCCCTACTGTGACTGTAGCTTTATAATCTTGGCATCTCGGAGGCAGAGTCCCCACTTCCTGACTTTTTCACAAGTGTCCTGGATATTCTTGGATCTGGACTCTTTCATGTATAATTTAAAATCATCATATCAATCTCTGTGAATAAAAGAAGAGGCGCTGGACTGTGGTACACGCCTGCAATCCCACAGGCTCGGGAGGCTGAGGCAGGAGGATCACAAGTTCAAAGCCAGCCTCAGCAACAGCAAGGCGCTAAGCAACTCAGTGAGACCCTAAATAAAATACAAAATAGGGCTAAGGATGTGGCTCAGTGGTCGAGTGCCCCTGAGTTCAATCCCCAGCACCAAAAAAAAAAAGTAGGAGAGGGCACTGATTGGGATTACACTGAATCTATAGATCCCCTTGGGGAGAAGCGACATTTTGGATCCTCTCAGGCCTCTGGCCCACGAGCAAGGCCTATCGCTCCTTATGCATGTCCTCTTTGTGTCGTCTTCAGTAATAAGGCCCACCTACCTCCCCGCTCACCCCCGCTGGCTGGCAGAGCGCGACAAGGCCTTGCAGGGTCCGCCTGGCCCACCTGTGGAGCCAGCCCCTGGGAGACCCTGTCCTCGGAACACAGGCCCATCCAGAAGCAGAGTGGGCAGTGCAGCCGCTGTGCTAACCCTCCCGTCAGCAGAAACTTGATTTAAAAGACTCCTCCGCACGCAGCACATTCCAGGCTGGGACGGAGCTAACTGGAAGCTCTGCCAGCCCTGGTTATGCATCCAGCCAGGGCAGAGTGGGCTTTCCAACCAAGGACAGCCACAACCACGAAGCACAGGCCCTGAGCGGGCCCAGCCCGGCCCCTTCTTGGGCAGCAGAGCGGGGGGCAGGTGAGTGGGCGGGGTCTAAGAAGTAGCTGACCAGGACACTCTGAGGCCAGATGCAAGGAAATTACGTCCTCTGGGGATATCAGAGGAGGCCCTGGGGTGAGAGTGGGGGGCGCACGGAGTCTCCTTCACGCTCCTCGGCCTGCTGTGGGCTCAGGAACTGGCCCGTGTTTCTGCAGGACGAATAAATGTGAGAAATGATATTGCTTCAGCCGCCTCTAAGCCCAAAGAAGGAGCTCGTGGTGACTCTCCTGGACCACGGCCCTGGGAGCTGAGGGCTGAGGGTGACTCATGTTGAGTCTGAAAACCATGGAGACAGCCGCGGGAAAGAGGGGAGTCAAGAACAAGGCCCCTCCACCCACACCCCCTCCCCGGGTTCCTTTCCTCCCCAGACCTGTCTGTCTTGCCACCCATGAGTCTGAACCGTGAGACCCAGAGCCTGCCTCGGGGGGCTGTGTCCCCTCTGTCCACAGCTAATGGGGTCAGCAGAGGATCTGTCCTGGCTCAGGCCTGCAGGGCCCAGGCCAGTGGACTCACTGGCCAGAGGCCAACCAGCGCAGAAGACAGTGTTCTAGGTGCACCCTAGATGTCTGACCATGGGACAGGAAGTCCCCAGCTCAGGCCACCTCCAGCAGCACCCCAGGCATAGAGGTGGAGCTCTGAGGGCAGGGACGGGGAATGGAGTCTGTTGTATCCCGGGATGCAGAGCTCTGTGGGGAGGGGGCTGCTCCCGGCTGGGGTCAGCACTCAGGGGTACACCCCTCTGCCACCCCACTGCGGGCCAGCCCTCCCCTGTCTTCCTGGGGCCCAGGCCTGCCTTCCCCTGCAGACCCCGGCGTCCACCGCCCAGGCCCGGTGCTCACTGCTGCAGCTTCCAGCAGAAGTGGACAAGACCGTCCCCACAGACCCTTTAATAGGAGATACAGGCACACTGAGGTCACAGAATGACATCTGTCCTGTACAATGCCCTCCAGTTCAGGTCCCAGCAGCCTTTCAGAGCCCACACTTGGCCACCAGGGACTGGCCCAGGCACCCCTTCTCCTCCCACTGGCCTGGGTCTTTACCAGAGATGGAGCCTCTGTGGAACCCAAAGTGGGGACCAGAGGAATGTCAGGAACGGGGGAGGGGCCCCTGGGAGCTCTTGAAAGGAACAGGTGCGGGGGTGGGGGGGGTGGGGGGGCAGGGACAGGCAGGAAGGGAAGGAGAGACAGGAGACTCCAGCCGCAGGTGCAGGGGGCTGAGGCCCCAGAGCAGGGCTGCGTGTCCTGTAGGGAGAGACCTGGCTGAGCTGGCCACACATAAATTAGGGGCCGTCTCTACACAATTTTAGCACGATGGCAGGGCTTGCAGAGATGCCCTATCATTGCCGAAATCACGGCTCCTGTTTTGAATACAAGATGCAGGGTTTTTTTGTTTTGTTTTGATATCTTTATTTTACTTATTTATTTTTATTTGGTGCTGAGGATTGAACCCAGGGCCTTGCACATGCTAAGCGAGCACTATACCACTGAGCCCCAGCCCCAGCCCAAGATGCAGTTTTATTTGTAAGAAAAGAACAAACCAATGGCTTTACATGTATGGGTGTGGGGGGGGGGGGCGTTGGGCGTTCTTTCCCTCTTTGCTCAGAATGCCACGCCTCTGCCCCTTTGCTATTGGAGCTGGAAGGGACAATCGGATCACCTGTGAGGACTTAACAGAGTGTGCACTCCAAGGGCTGATTCCTAAGGCCACAGGGGAAAAGCAGGCAGCGTCGGACTGGACGGAGCACTGGGCTGGACCGTGAGGGTGCTCGACTCTGCCACTCGTTCCCCGCCATCCTGGACAAGCCCCTTCCCCGCTCTGGGTCGGGGAGTCGCCGCACATCAGCTGGCTGAGGCGGTGCAGTCCTGATTTCCCATCTGGCCCAGGGATGTGTCGCAGTTCTGCATGAACAAAGAACCCCCAAAGGGGGCAGAGACGCCCCTGCTCCCCGATCCTCGATCATCAGGCACACACTGCCAGCACTTTGTCCCACAACAGCCCCAGAAGAAAGACCATTGTCATACAGCCAAAGGGCGCTCAACCATCCTCCAAAGCTCAACTCAAAGTCCTCCTCCCCCAGGAAGACTTCCTGGGTCACCCCTGTGATAAGGACCTCCCTCCACTTCTTTATTTAAGAAACCAACAAGGAGAAGCACTCAGTGGGGTGATATTTAAGCACGCCTGTGGAACAGCTCATTCAGATATTTATTACCTACTGCAGGCGGGGCGTGGCGGCAGGACCCAGAACACACATGCAAATTTGACCTCGACAGCTAATACAGGAGGCTCTCCCGGAAGCTTGCAGGAAGTTTGGTAACTTACCACCCAGACCACACTGCTGCCACAGGGAAATGGATTAGCTAAGCCAGGTCACGATGGCTCAGTGAACCAAGATGCCCCTGAAGCAAGATGTCACACCAGAGCTCCTAGGACCCAACAGAAGCTCCTTATTTTTCTCCCCCCAGTGATCTCGTGGTACTTTTGTAATTCAAACATTTCAAGACCCAACCAGACACCAGAAACCGTTCCCCTTTAGAGCCATTTTGGTCCACACCTAATTCAAGGTGGACCTGTTCTGAATTCCAAGCCACACTCACTGACTCAACTTACATTAAGCACCTACGATAGACCAGGCACTGGAAATGAACTGGTGAGACCTAGTTCCTGTCCTCAAGGAGCCCAGCCTGGCAAGAGTCACCAGCACACCAAGAAACGTGGCAGAAACTCTAGGGCAGATGCCAAAAAGGGTGTAGAAGGGACAGAGGAGATGCTAAATCAGACGGGCAGGATCTGGGAAGGCTTCCTGGAGGAGGAGGTATTTGAACTGAAATATTTAATGGACAAGCAGGAATTGCTCGAGTGCACAAGGGGTAAGGAGTCCCAGGTGCACATGAAGGTGCCACGGGGACAGCAGATCAGCAGGACTGGGGCCAAGGACAGACAGAGGAGGAGAGAGAGGAGGGGGCCGGGGAGGCTCTCAGAAGCCACCGGAGCCTGGTTCATGGGTTAAGCCAAGAAGTTAGTTCATTCTTTCAACATCTACTCACGGAGCACTTATTAGGCACCAGCCTTCTTGGAAGCCAGGGGTTCTCAAAGTTTGTAGTCTCAGAATTCCTTTCTGCACCTCAAAAATCTTGAGGCCTCTAGAGCTTTCCTCCTCCGTGAATAATATTCACCAATGATTTACCGTGAAGTCAGTTAAAACTGAGACGTGTTATAAATATTTATTAACTTATTTAAAAAAGACAATAGATTGACGTGTTAACATACACAGCATATTTTCTAGAAATATTTTTTCCAGAAAAAAAAATGAATGAGAAGAGTCGCACGGACTTTGCATTTTTGCAAATATTAACATGTGGCTAAGGGGACAAGAGACTCTCAGATCTGCTCCTTGTTCTGTCTATTGTCACATCAGCCGAGTGCCCTGAAATACCCCACCAGGTGCCCCAGGGGAAGGAGAACGGGGCTTCTTAGTATTCCTAGGAAGGTGGTTTTGACCTCATGGGCCCCTGAAAGGGACCCCAGAACTTCTTGGAACCACTTTGAGGACACACCAAGGCACAATCCAAGCAAAAACCCCAACTTTCTTTCCTTCCCCTTTTCCATAAGATTGAATTTGCTTTTCAATAAAAAGATACGGACACAAGCGGGATCCAAGGCCCGCGCCACCCAAGAGGAGGCCTCTGCCAGGCCTGAGCCCTGGCTGCTGCTCCAGACCCCGCAGGCGCCCAGCAAAACCTCGAGGGCCACAGCCGGGGCCTGAGGGTCTTCCAGCCGGAGTCGATGCCTACCCAGGTATTTACTAACTGCTAACTGCCGCTAAACACAGGCCAGAACCAGAACCGAACTATTATACATAAGTGAACCTACTAGAAAGCAGGACGCCCAGGGCTTCTGAACACGCTCTTTGTGCAAGAGACCTGGAGGGGAAGAGGAAGGCTTGGCACCTTAGATCTTTCTTCCCCTACTTAAAAAAATCAGGACCAGAGAAGATAAATACAACAAAGCCACCTGACACAAAACCCCAGTGCTGAGAGAGGAGGAGAGGCCACAGTGAGCCCTCCCTGAGGGAGTGACCCAATAATAAGTACCCACTAGCTAAGGCACTCGCCCCTCAGGAGCTGTGTGATGCTGGATATCCTGTATCCCTCTCTGAGCACGGTTTCTCTATTATAAAACAGGAATAGAATGGTCACTGAGAAGATCCCCAGAGAGAGCCAAGCTCCTTGGTAAACTGTAAAGTACTGTGACACACAATGAGCATCACCATTCTTTCAAAGTCAGCAAAGTACAGGCTGTGTTGGGACTGAACACATCACAGTATTGAAGTCCCCGGAAAAGAGCCAGGAGCAGCCACCTGGGATTTGCATGCCTCTAAAGCTCCGGCCCTTCTCTTCCCATGTTGTTTAGCCTCTGGTCAGCACAGGGGGATTTCCTGGCTGAGAAGTCAAGTTCAATGCCATCGACTTGATATTTTTCTTTAAACCAACTGACTTTTCCTCTGAAAATAAATTGGGTCCTGACCTAACCTAATCAACACCTGCGCTGTCACAGATCTGAGGTACTAACTGCTGTCTTCAGATACATTACACTGAATACAGACACGCTGGACATTTCTAACGATCTCCCATGGACCACCGAATGTCTGTGGACCCCCCAGGAGTACGCAGATGGATCCTGACCTGGCCCAACCCCCAATTGTTCAGATGGGAATCTGAAGCCCAGAGAGAGACTGTCACTCCCACAAGGTCACACAGCGAATTAGCCATCGGTCAGCAGCTGTGACCCAGTTCTTCCGGCTCCCAGGCCAGTGCTCGTTCCACAGCAAGCTTCCAACCCCCCCCCCCGCCCCCCAATCAGGAGCAAAAGTTCTCACGCCCTGGCACATCCTCTCCAAAAAAAGAAAAAGAAAATTTTTTTCTGAAGGACAGAGAAGCCAGCTCCGTTTCTGCCTCCCTGAAGCTCTGGAGGGCCTGAGGAGACCAGGGCCCAGAGCCTTCGACCCTCGAGGTCTGCGTGCTCCCTCCCCCTGCCCCCCCACAGGGCACCCATCAGCCCTCTTCCTGGGGGACCCCAAGGACCAGGCTTCCCCTCCAGCGCCCTTGCTCCTCCAGCAGAGCCTCTGGGAGAACTGGAGGCACCCAGATGTCAAGGAAATGTGTGACCAGCGACTACACAACTGAACAATGAGCAAAACCCCAATCCTGCCTTTAAGAGAGAAAAGTTCCCACCAAGCACAGGTGGTGGCACACACCTGTCATCCCAGAGGCTCAGGAGGCTGAGGAGGGAGGATCGTGAGTTCAAAGCCAGCCTCAGCATCTTGGCGAGGCTCTAAGCAGCTCAGCAAGACCCTGTCTCTAAATAAATTTTTCTAAAAAGGGGCTGGGGGTGTGTCTCCGTGGTCAAGCACCCCTGGTTTCAATCCCGGGTACTTAAAAGAGAAAAGCACGCACTGGCGAGTCACAAACTCTCCGAGCCTCCTTGCTCAGTAGCAGGACAGGGACAAGCTGCTTCCCAGGCCAGAGCATCCCTAGCAAGGATGTCCACAGAGGAACCCAGCCCGAGCCACGCACAGGAAGGGCGCACGTTAGCTCATAAAGACAAAGGAAGAGGATGTGGGGGGCAGGACTCAGGCAGAGAGAGGGCAGCACAGGGGGATTTCCTGGCGGAGAAGTCAAGTTCAAGTCCACGTGAGGCCAGCAGCAGAGGAGAGCTCAGGGGAGAAGGAAGACAGGGAGACACAGACCAGAAGCAGGCCCCGGCCCACCTTGACGACTCCAGCCCTCGTCTCATTTCTGCTCTGACCACAAACCCGTCCCCTGCCCCTTGGGGATGTAAAGAGTTAAGTGGCCATGGCTGCCCCTGGGGGAGCCCTGAGCCCAGCTCTGACCAAGTGTCCCCGCCAGGGCCACCTGGGAGCTGCTGACCCGACCCACCCAGCATGCCCAGATCACCTAAGTCTGCAGATTCACCGCTCAGACTCAGCCAGCTTCTCAAGGGACAGTGACAAATCCGGCTCGTCTGTCCCCACAGCCACCATCACAGGGCCCGGCACACAGCAACCCCCGGGGGTCAGGGGCTGAGCAGAACCCAGCAGAGGATGAGCTGGGTCCTGCTGCCTGGGCTCCGGTCCTGCAGTGAGCACTCTCCCTCCCTCTGAGAGTCCCACGTCAGGGACCTGTCCCCAGGCATGGCAGCAGTCCCCTTTGAAGAGTGGACACCCACATCCTGGCTGGAGAGGACAAAACCAGGGGTTCGGGGCACTGCGGAGTACCCACGGGGCCTCGGGAGGTTGGAGGTTGTCCTCGGTCAGCATTCTAGAAACTGGGCACTGCCATGTGGCCTAGGCTCAGTGTCCTCCTTTCTGTGAGAAAGGGGTAGACCAGATGCCCGGTACGGCCCCTGGACATTCAGCCCAACTGGAAGTCCAGTGCATATGCTGACCCCCACCCCACCTCCACTTCCCCCCCCAGAAGGTTATATGCGAATCCCAAATACCGAACAGCCCTGATAGCAAGCAGCGGAACTGCTTCCAGAACCAGGAAGTCCTTCCTGAGGAGACTCAGCCCACATTCCCTTCCCCGGTTCTGACGCTCTGTCTACCGTGTTCCTTCAGAGGGGACACCAGGAAACTCCCTGACCTGGGTGAGGGCCTGTGCAGGGCGCTGCAGCCCCTCCCCTGCCACCCCCGCTGTCCCCGACACCTCCCCCCTCCGCCCTCTCCTTCCCTCGGTGTCAGGGCAGTCCAGGAGGAGAAGAGGGTCCAGGCCCTGCTCAGTTGGGCCCCTCTCTAGTGAGGCCACCTGCTGAAGCAGAAAGAGTTTGTGACAGGCTCCCAGGCCCACCTGGGGGACTTGGAACAACAGATTTTTTCCTCCCTCAACTCGGGGGTCTGAGGAGCAGCCGCCTCTTTGAGCTCCTGGGGGCTCCTGGCAATCCCAGTTTGTGTGCCCTTGCCCACGGGTGGCCATCCCCAGCGTGTGTCTGTGTCTTTGCTGTCCCTCTCAAATAGCCCCCTGCCCTTCTCACATAAAGGCACTTGTCACTGGATTGGGGCATGCCCAGGAAAGCCATGATAGAATCTCAGTGCCCTGAACTTCATTGTGTGTGCAAAGACCCTTTTAAAAAATATATATTTAGTCGTTTATAATTGACATTTATTTTATTTATGTATTTTTTATGTGGTGCTGAGGATCGAACCCAGTGCCTCACACATACTAGGCAAGTGCTCTGCCACTGAGCCACAACTCCAGCCCTGCAAAGACCCTTTTTCCAAACGAGGTCACATTCACAGATTCAGTGACATTGGCAGGTCACCATTCAAACGACTACAGAGCTCAGGAGTCAGAAAGCCAGTCCTCATCCTTGCTAAAACTCAAAGAAGGTCCTCACACTTGCCCGGCATCTCCACATCTGGAAAAGGAGGCGAGGCCCCGCCGCATCTCTCCTGGGTGGTCAGAACGACAGGTGGTGGATACTTGTGAAATCAGGTGGGCTTCCCTGTGTGACACCCTTGAATCGGTAGCTGTCAAATGGGAGACCTAATTTAAGGGGAAAAATGATCACAGATCACCCCCAGAATTTGTGACTGGAATCTGATTCTATAGAACCGTCTCCAAGTTACAAACTGCAGATAAATGTTTCCTTTAGAGCACATAATAGGTTGTCCGAAAGGTAGCCTTTGCTGCTGACACCCACTTCCCCTCCTCTATGTGGGGAGACCACACCTTAGACTGCTCCCTCTCACCTCTTCTGGCCCCAGAGGCCTCGCCTGGAGCCAAACAGACGCACCACATCCACGGCCACCTGATGGCACCCCTTACACAGCACAGACCCTGGCCCCAGGCTCCCACAGGGGCTTCTTGCAGCCCCACTGCTCTGGGTGCTGGGTGGTCTCACGGCCTTGCCTGGACCCGGCTGCCTGGCCCACAACCAGTCCAGGGCGGAAAGGGCAGGAACAGACCAACCCCTGGGAAAGCCATGTGCGCGGAGGGGTCAGAGCTCAGCTTACAGACACCACCACAACCATCTGCTCTAGGCAGACGAGCATCCCCAGGAGGAGGCAGCCTCCTCTGGCAGAACTGACTTCAGAGTCTTCATCCCGTCTTCTGTCCCCAGCTCCCCCTAAGCAATGCAAGGCACCCCAGGAAAGTCTCCATCCTCCCGGGGCACGGGGCCTGGTACCTTCGCTCTCACAGGGGTCTCCCCATAACCTGCTGGGATGTCCACAGATGAGGGGCTATCAAGCACAGAGAGGTGATCCTTTACCCAGGGTCACACAGAAGAGCTGACACTTGATCTAGGTCTCCAGATGGCCCTGCCACCAGTCATGATAACTAAACCTCTACTTTCAGTTGTTTAGACTCCAAACTTCTCATAGGTATATTGGGTCTCAGCCACCCTCTCCACCCACATCTTGGTCCCTCTTAGAGCTCCCCTTCTGTTTCAGGTTTGCTCGCCTATATGCCTCGGGGCCTTTGCACTTACTGTCCCCTCTGTGTGGGATGTCTACAAGCCTTTTACCATGGCTGGCTCCTTCTCATTCTTTAAGCCTCAGCTGAGATGTCAGCTCCTCATTAAGGCCTTCCTTGACCATATTATCTACAGCAGGAACCCCCAGCCCTCCCCAATGACTCCCTGATTCCCTCCTCAGCAAGAGTGTTTGTTTTCTGCTTTGTGGCAGCCTCTCTGGTTCACAGTATTTTCCTGCACCTACCACAGTGCATACAACAGGTGTCATGTAACTATTTATCGACTGAATGAATAAGCAACTGAACTGTCCCCACCCACCCAGCAAGAATGGCTGCCTTAGACTAGCCCCTCCTGTCTCCTAGCAAGATATCAGCTCTAACCCACTCACACCCGTTCACATGTCTGGGAATGGCCCTCTGTCCCGGTTCACCCAGACAACATCGTTCCCTGCCAGTGGAGCCGACTGGTACCGACATTTCACTATCAGGCCCTTATCTGCTTGCCTCGGAGCCCCACCCAGGGTGGCACTGTGAGTCACACAGAGAGAAAAGTCGGGGTAGGCAGGCAGCTGGTTATACCTGCTTCTCCAGGAACCAAAAGCCAAAGGTCCAGGGTCCAGTCCTGCAGGATGAAGCAGTCTCCCCCCAGGAGGAGCCACCCACAGAACCTAGACTGAGTGGGGGAATTCTCTTGGGGTCTTGCTTTGCCCTTCTGTACGAGGAAGGCACTGGGGGCTTTCCAACATGCCCTGTAGGAAGACAGGACTGCTCTGTGCTCAAGTCCAAGGTCAGCCCCAGGCTGTGAGGCCATCCCCATCCCACAGCCCACTGGGCATGCTGACCACTTCTCCAAAGTGAAAGCTGCCCCACTTCTGACAGCAGCTTCCTAATTTCCCCTTTGAAGTACCTGCTTGGCACAGAGGACGCCTTGCCCAAGAACCAAGCGCAAGAAGAAAAACAACGTAAGGAGATAAAACCTCTACCTAGACACACAAAGAGACCCGGGTGGGTGTCCACTAACAAATAACCGCAGCTCCCTCGGGGGTAGAACTGGAGGGGACTTCTATCGTCCCCAGGTGCTTTGCCAAGTGGCTGGAACTCGGTTTTTAACCAGGTGCCCGTATTATTTTTCACCAAAACAACAAAGCTCTTTTTCCAAGAGCTGGAAACGGAATCCACATTCTTTTCTGTCTGTCATCACCTGGTCCCACACAGGGGGAGGCCAGGGACCTGGTTCCTCTCCAAAGGCCACCTCCGACCCTCTCCTGCTCCCTGGAAGATGAGCTGGGGGCCTGGGAAGGTCACTTTTACATCTGAATCCATTTAGCCTTCTGGCAGGTTCTAACATCCATAGGTAAAGGAGGCCCGGGGAGTGAGGGCCTCATCCATTCGACCTGTGCGTGCCAGTTAGGATGTGGGACCCGGGCAGCCTGGGACAGAGGCCACCCTCTAACCACGGCACCACAGGGAAGTACAAAACTCATGGGCCAAGCTCCGCTGAACCCGTCCATCCCGGAAGGAGGCCAGAGAGAGCTCAGGTTGCCTCTGGCACTCATTTCCACTGCCACCTGTCCACGCGCGCTTCCTCCCCACTCTCCGGCCCCCCTGGGCTCTTTTCTCCCTCATCAGGCGACACCCCAGCCCTGACACCCTTACCCAGCTGGAAACCCTGCCCCACTGCCACGGCAGCGGGGCCTGGCGCATCCTAGAGAGCCAGTGGCTGCACGGTCTGCCCAGCCCACTCTGCTCACCCGACTACCAGGGCTGCCCGGCAAGCCAGCCTCTGCCCCAGGCCCAATGCCTGCCTGTAGCACAGCTGGGACTCAACGGCCCTCGTGCAACAAGCGTTCCCTGAGCACCTACTATGTGCCCAGCCCCAAGCCCAGCATTCAGAGGAAGACTCAAATGAGCCACACCCCTGGCCTCCAGGAGCCCACAGTCCAGCAAGGAAAAGCAGCCATGTAAGCAGATCTCTCGAATACCCCGGGCAGTGCTAAAATTAGAGGCGTGTCCCCAGTGGTCTGAGGGTGCATGTGTCAGAATGATTCACCCTGGACTGCGGGAAGAGCCTGCTCCGAGTGTCTCTGGCAGAGCCCATTTCTGATGGAACCATTTCAGCAACATTCTGGAAAGTGTTGGGAGAACTGGCCTGCAGAGGAAAAGAGATCTGGGGGGCTCAGGCCAGCTCCCCTAGAGACCCTAAACACATTGGGTCTCTCAGCCCCCTCTGCAAACAAAAGGGCCCCCGGTGCAAAACCAGAGATCACTGTAGGTGGCTCTGGGTCTCATTCATATTGACTCAAAGGCCTGAACTTCTCTTTGGAGTCAATTCCCTTCTGACCCCTCCAATCACATGAGTCTCAGTCTAAAGTTCAAGCTGCTAAAGTACCTGCCAACCTGCCTGTTGAAAAGAGAGGGTGACCCCAGCACCCACAACATGTAGCTAGTATTTCATAAAGTTGTCTCATTATCCCTGTATTTTATTTTAACCATTATCTGCTATCTATGTTGAGGGGACAGGTTTTCCGTTAGTAGAAAAGATACAGCACCCCCTTTTAAATTTGAAGTCAGTTTAAAGAAATATATGAAGTAAATATTACAATTGGTATCACCTCTCTTTAGGGAAATTTAACAACATCAAAATCAAGGGCTGGGCTGGGCGCAGTGGCACACTTCTGTAATCCCAGTGGCTTGGGACGCTGAGGCAGGAGGATTGCTAGTTCAAAGCCAGCCTCAGCAACTTAGAGAGGCCCTAAGCAACTCAGCAAGACTCTGTTTCTAAATAAAATATTTAAAAGGCTGGGGATGTGGCTCTGTGGTTAAGCATCCCTAGGTTCAATCTTTAATACAAAGAAAAAAAAAAATCAAGGGCTGGGGTGTAACTCAGTGGTAGAGCACTTGCCTAGAATGTTCAAGGTCCTGGGTTCCATCCCCAGCATTGCAAAACAGAAAAGAAAAATGTAAATACCCACGCAAAACCAAGCAACCCTATTCTATCACACCAGAGGTTCCCGTGGTGACTGGCCCTGCAGGGAACGGGAGGGAAAAGACTGAAGGGAGCAGGAGGGCCCCTCCGTTTTCCTCTGTTCCATTGGTTGGCACTGGAGTTGACGTATGGTGCACAGCTCTCACTTTTCAAAAACTCATCCAGCCGCATGTGGCTGTGTTAGCTGAACTTCTGCGTTACGGTAGACACTCACATCCTCATTAGCCAACAACTCCACTTCTAGAAATCACCCTGCAGACAGGCACACACACACAAAAAAAAAAAAAAAAAAAAAAAAAAAACCCACAGTATCACCTGCCTGCTCCCACAAAAGATTAGAACAACCTCAGAATTCCCTAGCGGGGCCTGTTCAAATAAATTCTGGCATAGCCTGGAGTGACATCTATGTACCATCGAGAATGAGGCAGCCCCTGGCAGGTCACCAAACTTTCCAAGGATTTAAGTGAAAAAGTAAGGGGCTATACATGGTTCTGGGTACGGTGTTGCCTTATGTGGAAAAAAAAAAAAAAAAATACATATATATATATATATATATATATATATATATATAAAATACACATACTATATATTATTTTGTATATACTATTTATATTATTTTGTAGGCAAGGATGTTTGTGCCTACAACATCCTTTGCCTAGGACACCTCAGTCAATGATATCACAAGAACCTGTGGCGAGGGTCCCTCTGGACGGGGTAAGCTAGGAGAGAAGAAGGGAGGTTGTTACTGATGCTTTTCTGCTTTCAAATTTTGCACAAAGGGCATGCACTTCCTGTCAAAAATAATTTTTAAGGGGAGTCTTACAGAAAGTGCATGGCTATATGGTAAATTTTAGGGTCCCAACCCCAGGCCTAAAGACAGAAAGCATTAGCACTCTGCGCTTATAAAGCAAATAACCCTTGCCCCACCCTCCTCTCGCAGAGGGATGGAACAAAGATAATGGGCTTTCCTGCAAATGGTTTCCAATTAACAGCAGACTCAGTTCAGGACAAATTACTTAACTCAGATCCTGAGTCTCTGCCCTGCAGTCAAACTCTGGCACCTGGAGCTGCCCAGCAGAGCCAGCAGGTGTCTGAGTTCTTGGCAACGGTGGTAAGATTATTAAGCAGAAATACTTCCAGGGACAGCAGTAAAGCAACCTCAGGTGGCCAGAAGAAGGCTTCCAAGTTCTGAGTCCTGCCTGGCCTCAAGCAAAGCAAAGCAAGGGCCAAGGGGTGGGCTTCTCTGGGGGCTGCAAAGGACAATGACAGAACAAGTCCTTGAAATTTGCGATTGCATAATTTACCCTTGTATAGTAGTTTTCTCTCACTACATTATTAATCCAGTGGGGTGCAAGGTAGGGGATCACTTATCCATTCCACAGATGAGAAAACAGAGGCATGGGGAGGTGAAGAGATGGCCAGGAGAAGGATCAGCCTTGGCCTTTGCTTTCAACTGCAGAAAGAAAGAAGAGTTCTAAGCTAGACAAGGGTGGGCAAAGAATCCCTGGGGACTTACAGGACACATAAGAGCATCTAATGCAGCAGTTTTGTGTGTGTGTTTTACATTTTAGTTGTAGATGGACACAATACCTTTATTTTATTTGTTCATTCATTTTTATGTGGTGCTGGGAATCGAACCCAGTGCCTCACACATGCTAGGCACGTGCTCTACCACTGAGCCCCAGCCCCTAATGCAGCAGTTTTTAATCTGGACTGCCTACTAAAATTACCTGGAGCCTAAGTAAATTTAAATAAACACCTTTGCCAGGGCACAGGAATCTGTAGTGTTTTTAAAAATTCTTTAATTGAGAGCTGGGGGTGTTGCTCAGTGGTAGAGCACTTGCCTATAGCATGCGCACAGCCCTGGGTTCTCTCCCACACTGCAAAAACAAGCCCTAGTTGGTTCTGATGCAACATTGGCTGAGAACCACTGAATTACAGCTCAAATCACCCATCCCAACCCCACAACTGCTTCTCTGTAGCCTCTGCCCTGGTCCTTGCCCTATCCTTTAGCCCCAAAACGTACTATGCATCTCTCTGTCACTGTACCTAGAGCCAGGAAATTGGACTGGAAGCTGGCCTGAGGCTAGAGTTTTCTACATGGCAAAATTAATGAACAGTTTTGAGACCCAAAACAGAGGAGGGATTTGCCTAAGATATCCCAGTGGGCCAGTTACAGAGTAGGACTAGAATCATGATGTGGGTTCCCACCCACAAAGGGGTCCCATCAAAAGTCCTGATAGCAAATTCAACAGCTTCTGTCAGCAGAAAAGGTTCAGTGAGGGGCTGGGGGTGAAACTAGGAGAGAGAGAGAGAGAGAGAGAGAGAGAGAGAGAGAGTTTCAGAGGGACACAGAGTGTCTGCCCTTATGGCAGAGCAGAGCCAGGGGAGCTATTCTAGAGGGGCAGGGGTAGAGCCAGCCTGTAGAAAAGTATCCTGATTTCTTCACTAAGGCCCAGGTCGTCTGAAAATGCCCTTATAAAAACCAGGCTCTTAGGGAGCTTACACTACTTTATGTCCAGATTCCCTGCCCAGAATAATGGCTCCTGCTTCTTGAACTCTGCACTGATCTCCATACTAAGCACTACATTTCATTTAATCTCCGCCTGCATCCTAAAAGGTGAAAATAATTACTGCCTCCATCTGCAGATGAGGAAACTGTGGCCCAGAGTAACTTCCCCAAGATCACTCAGCTAGAAAATGATAGCGACAAGATTCAAAGCCTAGTTCGTGTCCAACTACTGCCATTCTGCTCCTCAACAAGGCAGCAGAGGAGGGAAAGCCCAGTGACAGTGGAAACAGTAACTGAGCATGTGGGAGCTGAAGAGACCTCTGTCCACTGTAATCCTCCACTCAGGGCGGAAGCACGTGCATCCCCCTTCCACCCAAGAAGCCACCAAGATGCAGAGGGGGAAGTGCCTTGACCTGGGGTACAGGCAAGTAATTGCGGGGACCAGACCCGGAATCCAAGTGACTCCAATCACAAAGACTAACCACTTCTTCACCCGCTGATCCGAGGCAAACTCTAACACCCTACAGGCGTGGTGGGCGCGGCCAACAACGTAACCACCGCCTACCAGCCTGCCAGCTGATGCGCAGAGGGCTCGGGTGGCAGACTCAACCACCATTCAGGTAACAGTTGCTCTTGGTCGGCAAACTAGCTCTAATATTCCAGATGAAGCAGCTGAAATTAGGGCTGAACTGGAGCGGGCAGAATTTCCCGGTTCCAGGGAGAGTCTGGCGAGAAGCCAGAAGGCGCTCCCCGCGCTCTCCCCGGAGCAGCTAAATCTGGAAACAACTCCCGGCCCCGCGTGGGAGCTGTCGAGGAAGTGCGGACCTCCACCCACCTCGGCCCGGACCCCACTGGGATCACTCACCCAGAACACCGTCGAGTAGATGATGAGCGAGAACTTGAGCCAGAGATAGGAGAAGCGCGCGCAGTAGCGCACCTGCTCCGAGTCCCCGCGGGGCATCCTGGCGGGTCCCCGTGCAGGGCTTCGGGGATTCCGGGCTTCGGGGACTCAGGGTTCGGGCTCCGTTCCTTGGCCACTGCTCCAGGCTCCACCTGCGGCTACCCGGCGGCCCGCCCAGTTACCAGCGCTCTCTTCCGGACTGACAGGGGCGAGCCGCAATCACTGCCCCCGCCGGGGAGCCAGCGGCCCCGGCGGCCAATGGGAGAGAGGCGGCGGCCCAGCCTCTGGGAGGTGACGGGCCGGGGGCGGGGCTGCGGCTCGAGATTGGGGTAGACAGAGCTAGAGGAGGGGGCCGGGTTTGCAATTGAGCGGGCATTCAGCTCTGGCAGTGCCTATTTTCCAAGCGTAGAGTGGGGCGTGGGAGAGAGTAAACTAGAAGCGCGCTAGAAAGAGCGCGAGCTTGCTTCACCCCGGGCTTGGAAAACACGCATTCGGAGGCGTGGTGCTTAGCTTTGTTTTGCAGCCTAAGGCCGGGAGTTTGATCTCTAGTCCCCCCCCCCCCCACACACACACACACACACGCACGGGGATGGGGTTGGGGAGAAGTGAATTGAAAGGGCAGGAATTAACTTTCAAGGTGCTAAACGTGCAAATAGGCCAGGCGCAGTGGCGCACGCTTGTAATACCAACTAGGGAGGCTGAGGCAGGAAGATCACAAATTCAAGGCCAGTCTGAGCAATTTCATGAGACCCTGCCTCAAAATAAAAAGGACGGGCACGGGGGTGTAGCTCAGTGGTACAGCACCCCTGGATTCAATCCCAGTACGGATGGGGGGAGAGGGAGTGCAAATGCTTGTCCTAGAGGTGAATGGAGTAAGGAAGGGGAGCAGTCCAGGATGGGGCTCAGGGACCCCCGTAGAGCTGCAGTCTCCTGGAACAGATCTGCTCCTGGCCTTTCCCCAACTGACCATGGAAATTCCCCTTTTGGGCGCCTGGTGATGTCCCAGCCCTGCCCCCAAGGCTTCTTCCTTCTGGAAACCCTCCACTATACAGACCCACGCTCAAGGCTGCGGGGTGGGTGGGGAGGCAGCTCTCTCATTGCACTCTCAGCCTGTTCTGACCCTGCCTCCCCTACCAGGCCTTTTCTCCACCAGGGATCAGAAGTGCCATTGAGTCTGTCTTCCACGCTAGATGGCCCCAGCTTTACTCAACTGCTGTTTTCCTGACTGCCAGGCCCAGCTCAGCCTAGGGCTTGGGAGCCAGGCCATCTGTGGTTGTGGCATTCAGTAATTAAACGCTGGCCCAAAGGTCATGAGCTCCAGCAGTGCTGGGTGGGGTCCCTAGTGGTGGTTCTAGGAATGGCACCCTCTCCAAGGGCCCTGTCCTGGTTCTCCCACACCCTCTGCACACACCCACCAACAGAAGTGAAGACACAGAGGCCAGGCTGGTCCTAGCGCTCAGTCTCTGTTGTAGCAGGAAGAAAGTCAGGGTGGGGGTGTGAAGAAGGCAATGTCCTTCCTGGAAGGGTGAAAAGAAACCAGCTTCCTGGTAGGAAAGGGGCCCTGCAGGGTGTTTGCTGGGGCAGAGAAGTGGAGCCAGGGGCCCATGCCAGTTACCTTAAAATGAACAGCCAAGAGCCAGAAAGACTGACTGTTTCTCTCCAGGGGCTACAGCCTCCCCGGCCCTGCAGAGATAGCCACTGTTGAGGCACTGGTCTCTGTCCCTGCCCCTAGAAGTTTGCAGCCTTCTCCATCCCTAGACGGCTAGCTTAGCACCTTGCCTCCCAGAGGCCAGCCTCCTGACCTCCTTCCCCAGGCCCGGGATGAAGCTGCAGCCCCAGCTACCCCTGCTCCTCTCTGCTCTGAATTTTCCTTCCTGTTGTCTTTCAAATATTGCCTGGTGACACACAGCTTCTGATCAGACCCTTTCAGCTCTCCCTCCCCATGAGATGCCCTGAGGAATGAGGGTGAGATGTCCCTGGAGAGGGAGCCTGGAGCTCTGAACGGGCACAGGGCTGCTTTTGTTGTCCCTGTCCACTCCGAACCTGCAATGCCAGATGCTAGGTCTTCTTCTCTGACTCATTTGCAAACCGCCCTCAGAAGAAATGGCGAACTCTTTTCCACTCCTCTCTTCTTTGCCCAGAAGCCCTGGGTTGAGGGGTCGGCAGGCCCATCTCATCCTGGTTTGGCCATTACCTTTTTGTGGCACTGTCAGAATGTGTGGCATAGTGTGACATACAGGCATGAATGCCACCCTGGCTGCAGATTAAAATCATCTGGTGAACTTAAATGTACCCTGATATTCAAAACTTTCATTCCAGTCAAGGTGGAACCTCACCAATGGGGACCTGGGAATCAGTATTAATCTAGAGCTCCCCAGGTAATTTCTAACCTACAGCCAAGATTGACTGGTTATAGCAGTAGTTAGTTGTGAGGGGGAGGAGGTCAGCTAACATTTTATCAGAAAGCCACAATCCAGAGATCACTTAGCTCTCCTCTGGTACACTGGAAAATGTTTAAGAGCTAACTGGGGGCGGGGAGGGGGCAGTTATTAATTTCCATAGTGTAAAGATTTCTACCACGTCTAACTTTAAGTTACCAACTTGAAGTCAATGAATCTGAGAGTTAAGAAGAGAGGGGCAGCTGGGCTGGTGGCGCATACCTGTAATCTCAGCAGCTCGGGAGGCTGAGGCAGGAGGATCATGAGTTTAAAGCCAGCCTCAGCAATTTAGTGAGACCCTGTCTCTAAATAAAATACCAAAAAAAAAAAAAAAAGTCTGGAGGTGTTGCTCAGTGGTTAAGTGCCCTGAGTTCAATCCCCAGTGCGGGGTGGGGGTGGAGGGGCACAGTCTTCCATATCTCAATCCACCCCAAGGCTTCACTTATTAGCATTGTGGATGCATTGATGAAATTCCCCACTTATTAATAAAACCTGTCAGATGTTAGAAATGATTCTCTGGCAAAAGTAATAGTATTCAAGATAAATAAATTGGCTAAACTGGTTGAGACTCCACTTGTTTATTGTTCAAAGAGAGTTAAAGACTCTCAAGTAATGGCTGATTTTCACTTAGAGATGGTGCAAATCACCTTGATGCCCACGTTAGTGGATCAATCCTGCCTGTTGAAGGTTATATTTTCCTGAGCAGAACCTTCCTGCAACGTAATAGATCTACTAAAGGACTCAGAGCTGGGCCTGCACGGATATTACAGAAGAAGTTATATGAACTGGTTTTGTGCTAATAAAGATGTTTTATAGATGGGCAGCAAAATGTGTTCTGAGATCTGTGTTCAAGAAAACTTGGCAGGGAGATTCAGAAGCAAATAACCCTTGCCTTGTGGTTATGACAGCTGACGGGGGCACGGAAAGGGGGGCAGGCTAAGTATCACGCACGGCTGACCTGCTTGGGTAAATCCGCATCAGTGCAGCTTTGCACATGACTCTGTGCCTGTTTTTCCCATCTGTGAAACAATGAGGTTGGGCGGATTCTATTCCAGCTTTGACAATCTTGGATTATAGAATCCTCACAGTTTGCAGATGTAGATCAGATATGGATCAGTTGAAAAATATATCCTAAGATGCTACTAGGAATCAAGAAAAAATCAAGTCTGCCCAGGCTCTGGGGAGATGCTTCAAATAACATCCACAAGAATTTCTGTCCTATTCCCTTGGGAAGTGGGGGTTGTGGGAAGATGCAACACAGGAAAACACACGTGAAAAGAGTAACGGATGCATCAGATGCGGTGCCTGCTTGAGATCTGGGAGAAGAGCTTCCACATGGAAGAATCAGCAGGTGCAAAGCCCCTGAGACAGGATGCCCTGGAGAGAGCCTGGGGCTGCAGGGAGAGAAGGAGGCGGGGTCAGAGATTAGGAAGATGCTTGTAGGCTCTGTGAATGGGCTAGAGGAATTTCCAGTTTAGTACTGCCAGAGGGGGAAGAGGGGGAGGGGGAGGAGGGGGAGGTTGTTTAGCCAGTGAGCTGTTGGGGTGCTTAGGGAAGTTGAATGAGAAGTAAAACAGGCTGTGGTGTCACGGGGTCTCCCTCCACACACCAAGGCTTGTACTGCGTCCTCAGAGGTCAAGTGTGGGAAGAACAAAGAATAAATCTTGGCTTTGACAGATGGGGAGTCATCCGTGACCTTCATAAGAGCTTTTTTTTTTTTAATAAAATGTGAAATATTTTTATGGCAAATGGGAAATCTGTTTTATTTTTCAAGTTATTGGTTTGCTCTCTTCATACAGATTATTTTTAACTACAGGAGTTGTTAGTAAGAATGAAGCTTGCCAGGCACAGAAGCACAGCCTGTAATCCCAGCGGCTTGGCAGACTGAGGCAGGAGGATCAAGAGTTCAAAGGCAGCCTCAGCAACAGCAAGGCGCTAAGCAACTCAGTGAGACCCTGTCTCTAAATAAAATACAAAATAGGCCTGGGGGTGTGGCTCAGTGGTCGAGTGCCCCTGAGTGCCCCAGTATCCCTCAAAAAAGAAAAAAAGAATGAAGCAATTAGTGAATATGGATTTAGCTGCATGACTCTCAGGGTCCTCTTGGGGTGAAGAGGGAATCGCCATCATTGAGTTGTTTCACTCACACATTTCAAGAATATTTTTGCTTGGAGAGTTGAATCTTTCATTTCCTGGAGGTAGTGACACAGTTCAGGTTTGTTGATCCAAATATGGAAGAAGAATCACCAACAGGATCAGCAGTTTGCTTCCCCTTAGGGAAAAGGAGCTAAAAAGGAAAAGTGAAGGGAAAGGAGGTGCTCTGGAGCAGACAACTGGTGGCCTCCAGGGTGATATGGAAACAGCTGTGACTCCGCAAGTCTCTTATGCTCGCCTCCGATTTTCTTTCACCTTCACCAACAGGACCCTTTGGGACATCAGCTCTTCTGTGGACCTAATGTAAAATACTTGAACTCACTGAAAGTTCACTGAATGAACACAATGGTGGCACGTGGCCCCCAATTCAGGAGGACTTCTGAATGACTTTGTGTTCATTAATCTCGTTGAATAACATCTCTGCGTGTTTACCTCATGGTGGGACATGTGTGTGTGTGATAGATTAGTTTGTTCTGGAAATAGATAATGTTGAATATGCATCTGGATTTCAGGACACTTGTATAACCCCTGGCTCCCAGGGCTCTTGAGCCCTCAGCTGGGAGCTATTGAAACTTTTCTGCTAAAGACTATGTGGTATAGAACAGACTTTGGGAAGGTATTCCAATACATTATCCTGCAAAAATTTGCAAATCTGTATGCACTGAAAAAGAGTCAGAGGATTATATATTAAAATGGTAACTGTTCATGGCTATCTATGACATTTTGGGGTGATTCATTCACTTTTCTATGTTTTCTGAACTTTTAACAATAACTATTTATCCATTTTGTCAGAAAGCCAAACAAGCAACAACCACGAAATCTTAACAAAAGGCCTCAAGGCCACTATATCAGGAACACAAGGCCACTATATCAGGAACACAGCAGCAGTCATCCTGGTCCCCTATAAATTTTAAATGTCCTTAACAGTTGTTTCCACTTTTCCTGGGGACCCATTCCTACAAAGTGACATAGGAAATTAAGGAAAATTAAATGTGCATTCTAGTAGCATGGCACTCCACAAAAGCTAAGTTTCTGGCCAGAAAACTTTATTCACATTGCAAAAGTCTCCCTGGAACACTCCTTGAAGTCGTTCCATGGCGCCCTCAGCAGCTGTAGGGCAATTTCATGGCCTCAAAAGATATCTGAATCTGCCCCACTAACCTCTCGAACCTCCCACAAAACCACTTCTCTTAACAGCCTCTTCCGGCTCTGTCACGGTTCACGGCCATTGTGCTTTGAACCTCTTGGGAGAGTCTAGTCATTCCTCAGAGCCCTCACTGCTGGAACAAAGGCTCTCCAATTCCCTCAACAGGATGCTCAGGACTCTGTGTATCCCCAGCATAAATTACAAAGAGAATAAACCCAATTTTTTTTTAGTATTTAATTGCAACCTAGATATGTCCTCATCATATAGTTATTCAAAAATTATATGTCTAAAACATTGTTCATTGCAAAAATTAAAGATAGGTCCAAAAGAAGGCCAAATCAAAACATCTGTATTGAGGGTGCACAGATTTATTTTGGGGAAGGGAGAAGAGTACCTGGGATTGAACTCAGGGGCACTCAACCACTGAGCCACATCCCATCCCTATTTTTCAAATTTTATTTAGAGACAGGGTCTCGCTGAGTTGCTTAGCACCTGTCATTGTTAAGGCTGGTTTTGAACTCCTGTCTCAGCCTCCCAAAACACTGGGATTAAGGTGTGCACCACCAAGCCCAGCCTAGAATTTTTGATAAACCAATGATCTCTGTGTCTGCATCAGGAGGATTATGCAACTCAGCTCAAATGTCAGTTGAGAGTCCAATAATGGTTAGAGTTGAAACTTTCATAGAGTTACAGTTATTGTAAATTGCTGCAAAGTTGTAGTTTTATGAGACTAAGGGTTTTGTTTAGAAAAAGAAAAAAAAAAAAAAAAGACCAAATAAGTGTGGGAACTCTTTTATTTATTTATTTATTTTTAATAACAGTACTGGGATCCTGTGCCCTGAACTGAGTGCTTACCAGCTGTTAACGTCTCAGGGAACTTGTGTTCCTCCCTCAGAATGCGCTTTGGGAAATGCGCATTCCCCCTCAACGTGTTCCTGATTCTTTAGGAGTTTAATGCAACATTCGCAAAGTTATACTCTCAGCAATAAAAGAGAATAAAATCATGGCATTTGCAGGTAAATGGATGGCTTTGGAGAAGATAATGCTAAGTGAAGTTAGCCAATCCTAAAAATCCAAATGCCGAATGTTTTCTCTGATATAAGGAGGCTGACTCATAGTGGGATAGGGAAGGAGAGCATGAGAGGAATATATGAATTCTAGATAGGGCAGAGGGGTGGGAGGGAAAGGGTGGGGGCAGGGGATTAGCAAGGATGGTGGATTGTGATGGATATTGTTATCCAAAGTACATGTATGAAGACATGAATTGGGTGTCAATACAGAGATATGAAAAATTGTGGTATATATATATGTAATAAGAACTGTAATGCAAAAAAAGTACATATATAAAGACATGAATTGGTATGAATACTTTATATACAAAGATGTGAAAAATTTTGCTCTATACGTGTAACAAGAAGTGTTAATGCATTCCCGCTGTCATGTATTTAAAAAAATGAAATCAATTAAATAAAAAAAAGAGTTATACTCTCCATATTTAAGAGGAAAGTTAAAGGCAATAATGACTATTTATTTTACATTTTGTGCTTGACTTAGCAAAAGTATACCATCTTCTCTGCTATGATTGTCCAACAAGACCTGTTTGTCATCTTCCCCCTTAGGACCCTAAATGGAGTGAGGCGCACATGGGTGATTTTGAGGCCCAAGGAAACCCAGGACAAGAATGTCCAAACCCTAAATGCTCATTGCCCAGAGGGACTGCTCACTGAGCGGATTCCCATTTGTGGAGAGCTGCCTCTACAAGCCCTGCTCCCCAGCCCTCTCCCCTCCACTGCCCCGGGAGCTCTACACAGAGGCTGACTGCCCCCGAAGGGGGCACCCCACGGCCTCCTTCCTGCCCTTGGCTGCTGACACCCCTCCTTGCGGCCCCTACCCCCCTGGGCTTCGTGTCTGTTTCTGGGCCTCCAAAACCCCACAGGGTATCCCGCCTCGTTCTGAGTAGCCAGGACCAAAGGCCCTGTCCTAGAGGCCCACCCTGTCCTAGAGGCCCACTGCACCTGCCCCCCCCCCCAACCCTCCTGAGACATGACCTTGGCAACTGTACAGTTGCTTCCCTCCCATTGAGATCAAGGAGGCCCTGGCCCTCCCTCCTACTGTCCCCTGTGTCTGGGCTGCAAGGCTGCAGTGAGGCTTTCTGGCCTCCCTCCCCAGGAGGGGATGCGAAGAGCAGAGAGGTGGGTGGAGCGTATAGAGGAAGTGTTGTGGGCCTTCAGAAAGGGGCTTCTAGGGAGTCCTGGGGACAGTGGCACAGGTTGAACACAGAGAATCAAACTGGAGGGTCCTGGATTTGGCAAGTGGATCTTACAAAAGATGGTCACTCCAGGGAGGGGTCCTAAGGCTGGCAATGGGATCAGGAGGTGGCTGAGTCAGCTAGGCCTGTGAGCTTGGTTGGGAGGGGGTGGGCTCTGAAGGCCCACTGTCCCTTGATGATAGATGGGTACATGAGTTGGGGGCTGCCTAGGGGATCATTGCGCATTAGAGCATAAGGCCATTTCATCCTATGGTGGGGGAGAGGGGAGAACTGGCCACCCGACAGTAAGTTCCATAGGATCATAACTTCCCCTTACCGCCCCTCCATGTGTGGGGGTGAGGTCACACCTCTATGGAAGGGGAGCTGTTTGAGAAGCTGGGGGGGAGGGTTCTGCTCAAATGGAAAACCGAGAGATGTCCAGTCCTCTCCTCTGAGGCTCAGTTTCCCAGCCTGGGCCCCAGGTGCTTTGGGAGTTTTTCACTCCTCAGCAAGTCTCTTCAGTGAAATGACAGGGGCCTGCGGCTACACATTCCTGAAGATGGTGTGAGGTGCGGCCGTTCAGCAACCTCACCAGAAGTCCTCCCAGACTCCCCAACTGTGAGTGTGAGCCCAGACTTCAGGTGCACAGAGGCTGGCCAGGCCTTCCCCAGGGCCACCAGGGGGAGAATCCTTTCTGGGATCCAACCCCTGGACCCCTGAAGGTGCCGCCTCTCTTCCTTCTCAACCTCTCACCCTCTGGATCTCTGGGGTAACAAGGAGATGGATGCCCGGGAAAGATGTCTTCTAGGGTGATCAGCCAGACTGAGGGTGGCTTCAGCCATTGGGGACTTTACATTTCTAAATCAGGACAGACCCTAGCACACCAGAACAGCTTGCCTGGGACTGAGGGGTTTCCCGGATGCAGGACTTTAGGTGCCGTGACTGGGAAAATCCTGGGTAAAACCAAGACAATTTGGTCACCCTGGTTCTTTCCATCCTGCCCCCATCTCACAGATGTTCAGAGCGGGGTAGCCTGGGTGACAGGGCCTGGAGCCTGCCCCCTCCTAGGAAAAGGAGAGAAACAGGAAGGAAAGTACAGGAAACGTGGGTGGGCTAACTTCCAGCTACCAGAAGGCTGTCCAGCGAAGGGGAGACCCTGATTCCATTGGATTCCCTAAGTCAGGGGCCAGACCAGTGGGACAGCTCAGGGAGGGTCCAGCCCCCCACCCAACAACACACAAGGCAACACGCAAGGCTGTGAAAACACTCAGCGTCAAAAGGGAGATCACGTGACCACTTTACCACATCCAAGCTGACTCTGAGAGAGGACACGGGATGTTGGTCACCCTCTCAGGACACCAATGTTGTCTGTGACGTGGGACATTTCCAGAACCAAATGACTCCCTGCAAAGTGACCAGATGAAGTCACCAAGCACTATGCCCGGAATAAAGTGGGTACTAAAAACAGGGAGTCAAATCTGCCAATGGCTCACAAGCCTCTGTTCATCCCCAAGGGTGGGTGCACCAAGAACCAACGTACCTAGGGTGGGGCAGGAGCTCGGGTCACCACAACAATATACTCCCTCCAGGCCCCATGTGACCCTGTCTTGGTGTCTGTCCGCAGACTGGCTTTCTTCTCCAGAACTCTAGAGCCATCTAGATCAGTGCTACAAGACAGGCTGGGCAGGTATTTATATGTTCTATTACCAGTGAGAAAACGGAGAGGGTCAGCAATTCCCTCTGGTCACCAAGGAAACTAGAGGTAAGCAAGACTGCACAGAGGGATGCCAGGAGCCCAGGGATGGGAGGACCTTCAGAAATCACTGTGTCCTACACCACATGGACAGAGAGAGAAAGTGTAGCCAAAAGAGGAGTGGCCTGTGTCCACATTTGCATATTCATGTGCCATCCTTTTCTTCATTTGTGCTATTGTACACCATAATATTTTGTTGGCCAGGCATCACGATGCACGCCTATCATCCCAGTGGCTCAGGAGGCTGAGGCAGGAGGATCACGAGTTCAAAGCCAGCCTCAACAACCTAGAGAGGCTCTAAGCAACTCAGTGAGACCTTGTCCCTAAATAAAATATAAAAAAAATGGCTGGGGATGTGGCTCAATGGTTAAGCACTCCTGGGTTCAATCCCCAGTACCAAAATCATCATCATCATCATCATCATCATCATCATCTGTGGTGGTGGTAGTGCTGGGGATGGAGCCTGGGGCCTCACACATGCTAGGCAAGCCTTCTACCACCATGTTACAACCAGCCTTTAAGATGCTCTGTAAAAAGAAAAATATTCTTGTGTTTTAATTTTCATTACCCTGACGGTTGGTGAGGCTGGGTGTATTTTACCATGATGACTGATCATTCGTAGTTCTGTAAATTTCCTGTTTTTGTTCTTTGCACATTTTCCAATTAAGTAATGGATTCTTGTAAGAGGCCAATGCCGATGACTGACAGGCTGAGAAAATTCCACTGGAGCCTCTCTGCCCAGAGAAGAGGGGCCCCTCTAGCTGAGGGGATCCAGGCTGGTCTCCCAGCTTTGACAGAGGAGGGGTCTCAGAACCAGCCACCAGCTGGGGTTGCTTTATTGGGGTGCAGTTAGGCGTCCGAGGAAAGCCACCCAGGAGCTCGACTGGACGGGATCTTGGGCCAGGCCTGTGTGACTCACACTGGGAGCAGCTGGGTACCCTGGCGGCTCCACTGTCACTTGGGAGGTTAGGGCAGCTGCTTCAGGAAAAGCTGGGTGCTGCTGGAGAAGGGGAGCCTCGGAGGAGCTGCTGGGCTTCCAGGGCAGCCAGGGGTCTGCTTTCTGTTGCTCTAATAAAATACCCGAGACCCACCATTTTATAAAGAACTGGAGTTTAGTTGACTCATGATTCTGGAGGCTGGGAAAGCTAGAACCTGGTGCAGGCATCTGCTGAGCATCTGGTGAGGGTCTTAAGGTATCATAACATGGCACAGGGCATCACACAGGGGGACTTTCTTCTCCTTAGGAAGCCACTGTTGCCACTGGGGGATCAACCCTCAGGACCTCATCTAATCCTAATTATCTCCTGGAGGCACCACTTCCAAACACCATCAGCATATGAATGTGGGGATTAGGAACCAACACCTGACCTCTGGGGCCAAACCTTCCAATAATAGCAGGGGCCAAGGACAGGTGCTGGGGGTAAGGAGTGAGGCTACAGAGGAGGCAGGCAGGAGGGATGGAAGGCTTTTACATTCAGAAAACATGGATCTGCTGGGGGGGCGGGCAGGGAAGGTGATGAGCCACAGTGTTCTGTGGGCTGGTGTTCCTAGGACCCCCCCAAAATGTGACTTCACTGTTGACCGAATACTTTCACCCCACATACTAGAACACTGAGCACGCCTAGTTTTATTTGGGTAGTGCCCCCTTCCCTGCTGGATGGTTGAAACAATGAGGGGGAAAGACCCAGATGACACCATAGGTTCTGGGAACAGGTAGATGGTCACTAAACAGGGACGCCATGAGTCAGCTGTCCCCTGAGCCATGCAGGCTGACTGACCCTGCAGGCAGCCCCACATCAGACTGCAGGGTAGCCTTCCCTGGCTTCTGTCAGCCATCGAGTGGCCTGGGCATTCCATGGAAACCTGGCTGGGTCCCCAGGAGGGGTCTGTCTTCTGCTCCCAGACTTTGAGGTTCCTTTCTACTTCCTGTATTTCCCAACAGGGCATTCCAACTTCCTCTTTCCTATTCCTGAGCTCAGCTCGGCTACAGAACCCACTTTCTGTCTTACACACCCAAATCCCTCTTGGCTTTGCCCAGAAAGAAAGTCCCTCTGATAGCAAAATATAAATCTCTGTTGGCAACATTGAAGTTGACTCCATTGCTCTTTTATCCTCCCTCATAGGTCACAAGTGTGCCCAAGGTCACCCAGCCCTTTAGAATCCATGCAGGGCCTGGAGCTGGGGGCCAGTGTCTACCTCCCACAGCCTCAAACTTCCCTCCAAACTCCAAGCTCCGTTTTCCCACTCCCTGGGCCAGCAAATGTCCTGCAGCATTTCACAAGGACTGCAGAGACCCCGGCCTGGTCTAGATGTCTTAGAGGGTGGAATTGGGGTGCTGGGGAAAGATTCGCTGTGAGCATCCAGCTAGCCTGCCACTTAGCAGTTAGTGTATCACAAATGCTCTCAGGAGACCTGCCCATAAAAGTCATCTCAGGGTGGAGGGAGTCATAGAATTCTTTTAGTAAAGATCCTAATCTTCCTGCAATTTCATTCTTCCTGTGAAGCCAAATCAACTGCTCTAGAATATCCTCTAACTTAGCATTGCTCAGACCATTTTTTTTTAAGATAGGGCCTCCCTACGTTACTCAGGCTGGCTTTGAATTCCTGGGCCCAAGTAATCCTCCTGTCTCAGCCTCTCAAGGAGCTGGGACCACAGGTGTATGTCACCACACCTGTCTTGCTTATACATTATCAGAAATATGTTATAGCCCAGAGTACAGTCAGGCATCACTTAACGATGGGGGTCTATTCTGAGAATCGTGGTCTCTGGCAATTTCTGTCATTGTGCGAACATCGTGGAGTGTGATTACAAGAACTAAGTCGCCTATGACATCAGCGGGTGACATCATCAAACGGGAGCACCTTCCGTATGTGGCTTGTCATTGACCAAAACGTCAGGACGCAGTGCATGACGGTACATACAAAACACAAAACTGGCTCTTTTTCGTGGTGCCTTGTGGCCATCAGCTGCACCAAGATGAAGCTGATATCTCCTTCCCAGCCATTGGCCGCCAGAAACTGGCTGAAGTGGACAGTCAACGCAAAGCTCGGACTTTTTTGGAGAAGCAGATGGAGAATCGGATGGCTATAGAAGTTGCTACTGATGCTCTGGGTGAAGAATGGGAGGGTGATGTGGTCTGAATCAGTGGTGGGAATGGCACACAAGGTTTCCCCATTAAGCAGGGTATCTTGACCGTGGCCATGTTCGCCTGCTACTGAGCAAGGGGCATTCCTGTTACAGACCAAGGTGAACTGGAGAGAGAAGGCGCCAATCTGTTCGAGGTTGCACTGTGGATGCCCACCTGAGTGTGCTCAACTTGGTCGTTGTAAAAAAAGGAGAGAAGGATATCCCTGGACTTACGGATGCTACTGTACCTCATCAACTGGGACCCAGAACAGCTCATAGAAGCCACAGATTTTTCAGTCTCCCTAAGAAAGATGATGTCTGCTAATATCTTGTCAGGAAACCCTTAAATAAGGAAGGTAAGAAACCCAGGCCAAAGCTCTGAGGATTGAGCACCTTGTTATCCCGCGTGTCCTGCGACACAGGCGCCCGAGCATTGCTCTGAAGAACAGCTTACTGAGAAGAATAAGGAAGAGGCTGCAGAATACTCAAACTTTTGGCCAAGAGAATAAAAGAAGCCAAAGAAAAATGCCAGGAACAGATTGCCAAAAGACGCAGGCTGTCCTCTCTGGGTCCAGTCAAAAATAAGAATTTGTAAGAGTAACAAATAAATAAGATCAAACCTTTAAAACACACACACACACAAACACACACACACACACACAAAAAAAAAAAAACCTGAGCAAAACTTGCAGGAAAAAGACTTACCCTTAGTGTGAGATGCATTCTTAGATTTTCAATACCCTCTGTTTTGTCCCTACTAGGTCTCTGTCAGCAAACAGGGGAGGCACACCTGGATTCACAACATCTATTTGTTGAGAAAATAGCCATCATGAAGGAAAAGCTAAACCTTTATAAATCTGGCTCAAGTGAATCCTGAAATTTACCACTGAGCATGGATTGCACATGTGCCTTACCCCTCTCCCCACTGCTGGTTCACTCTGGGTGACATAAAGCCCAGATGGGGCAGCTGAGGCTAAAGAGAGCCCCTTCCTCTCCAAGGGCAAGGGCAGGTTTGGGCTTCGCTCTCCTGAGCCACAGCTGAAGGACCAGTGGGAAGAGAGGCGAGTGCTCCTGGACCAGAGGAGAACTGCACTGTGGGTTAACGGCCTGAGCCAGCCAGCGAGCCTCTGGGCGCACCTGGAATGGACAGGGGTGAGGAGAGACTGCTTGTCAGAAGTGCCCTTGCTGCAGACCCAAGAGACAGACAGAAAAGGATCCTCCAGCACAGGGTGGAGGGTGGGGGATAGGGAAAACCAGGGAAAAGTAAAGAGAAACCTCACTGTTCAAGAGCACTCAAAGACAAAGGAGGAACAGGTGGACTAGCAGGAAAGGGAAGAGGCCTTCAAAGGAAGAGCAGCGGAAGGTTGTGGGAACCCTCCAGCAGGTGTGAGAGGAGCACACAGAAAGATTCTTGAAGACCAAAAAGCCTAGTTTTCAAGTATCTGTTCAACAGAGGACAGCAAGGCTGAGGATTCAGTCAGTGGCCTGGAAGATAGAGTGCGAGGGAAAGCCCAGGGAGCGCAATCCACAGAGAGGCAGCCATCAGGAGGGAAGGAGAGAGATGTCGGGAGGAGGACAGATCCGAGCTAGAATCAGAAGGAGGCTGCTGGCTGACTAACTCAGCCCTCCCCCCCCCCACCCCCACCCCCCCCCCCACCCCCGTCTCTGACTCCAAGACGAGGGCAAGAGGCCGAGAAATACATTCACTTCCAGCTTCCCCTGCTGCGTGACACAGTTCTGGACACTGAGCCAAAAACTTGCAGAAAGTTCCACCAAAGCCAACACCTGACAACTTCTATGATTCTTATTTGAAGTAAGTGAGAACCTATTGGTTCACATCATTCTTTACTCAAACTTTCTGTTACTTGTATCTGCAAACATTTCTAAATAGTGTGAGAAGTAACCATTAAAGATGTGATAGAAAAAAAAATTCCCTGTAGTGAAGAAAACTGTGAGTTTTCAAATTGAAAGGACTCACTGAGTACCAAGCATATTTAAATAAAACCAATTCTTTTGCAGGGCATGGTGGTGTATGCCTGTAATCCCAGTGACTTGGGAGGCTGAGGCAGGAGGATTGCAGATTCAAAGCCAGCCTCAGCAATATACAAGGATATAAGCAGCCTAGTGAGACTGGTCTCAAAATAAAACAATAAAAAGGACTGGGGATGTGGCTCGTGGCTAAGTGTCAGTGGGTTCAGTCCCTGGAAGAGAGAGAGAGAGAGAGAGAGAGAGAGAGAGAGAAGAAGAAGAAGAAGAAGGAGGAGGAGGAGGAGGAGGAGGAGGAGGAGGAGGAGGAGGAGGAGGAGGGAGGAGGGAGAGGGGGAGGGGAAGGGGAGGGAGGGGGAGGGGAGGGGAGGGGGAGGGAGGGGGAGGGGAGAGGAGGGGGGGAGGAAGAAAGAAAGAAAGACATACAGACTTTTATATACCCATGGTATATATTGGTAAATCCTAAATTCTCAAGATAATGGAGATAAAAGAAAAATCAACAGTCTTTCAGCGGAAAGAACAGATTTCTTAAAGAAATGAATAACAAGCAAGCATTAGATTTTGCACTTTTAAAAATATTTTTAGTTTTAGATGGACATAATACCTTTATTTTATTTATCTTTATGTGGTGCTGAGGATTGAAAGCAGTGCCTCACATGTGCTAGGCAAGTGCTCTACCACTGAGACACAACCCCAACCCCTAGAGTTTGCATTTTAACCCTTAAATCTGAAAGATAGGGAAGTAGCATCAATGGATTATTGAGAATAAATAGCCATGATCCAAGAATCCACATCCTGTCAAGATCTCATTCATTTGAAGGACATTTTTTTTTCTTAGATATGTGAAGTTTCAGAGGGAACGCTATGCATGTGCTCATCACACACCGGTAGAACACCCAGAACCCAGAAAGTACTCTAACCAAATGGCAATTTAAATCAGAGCAGAGATCTCAAAACAGAGGAACAAAGAGAAATAGTGTGGGCAACTCATAGAATTAACTCTGAATAGATGCTACCTTGTGACCCAACACTCCCTGTTCTGGGCATATACCCAAATGAAATGAAATGACATCTTATAAAGTTAGCCACACTGACTTGCAGCTTTATTCACAACAGCCTAAGTGTCTGTCAAAAGGTGGCTTGGCAGATAAAGAAACTAATATGTACACATGATGGAAGATTATTCAGACCTAAAAAAGAATGAGATCTTGCCACTCAGGGCATGGATGAGCCTGGACAATGTTATGCTTATTGAAATCAGCCAGGCACAGAAAAACACACAGCACCATCTCTTAAAATAAAATCCAAACCCACAGAGATAGAAGACAAAACAGTGGCCAAGGAGGGCAAGGAATGGGAAGACTAGTTGAAGGATACAAAGTAGCAAATTTGTAGGATAAACAAGTCTAGAGATGGGAAGGACATGAGGACTACAAGTAATAAAAGTGTATTGTATGTGGGATTTACATTAAAGGAAGAGATTTTAGCTGTTTTGCCAAGAGTGACTGTGAGAGGATAGAGGTTAAGTGATAAAATGTCCAAAACCTCTCTGTTAGTCCTCCACGTTAGACTCTACCCTGGGACTAAAGAAGCTACACAATCTCAGCGAAACTCAGGCCTTTGAATGGAGAAGAGGGTGAAGAAGACAAACCTTTCTAAAAATTTTATTTATCATGCAAAAGAGAGGATAAATACAATGTCTTCAAAAAGAGATGCGGTTATTTGATATTTATATATTAATAAAGAACCAAAGATTTAATTGATGTGGCTAGACACCTCCCAGCGGGTATACCAGAATTTGACCAAAAAGTAAAGGGAAAAAAAAAATGAAAAAAACACATTGCACACATTGTATAAAATAAGGTTTAAGTGTAAAACATAAAGAAGGAATAAGTATTTCAGTTACAATACAGAATGTGAATGGCATTATTTGACTTTTTTTTTTTGTGGTGCTGGGGTTGCGACTTTCTAAACCATATAATTGTAATGCTGTGATAAAAATTAAATTTAAACTGTTTTGGAGAGTGGGGGGAAAGGGGCACTCTGGGACTTCGACTCATAACAGAGAGAATATGGATCATCAGATAAACTCGAATTTGAATTTTCCCTCTACTACTTATTTGGTCTTGGGTGATCTAGTCTTTACCTGTGGGTTCTTCCTTTGTAAGAGGAGGCACTGGCTTGAATGACCACAATAGGAGGGGACAGGACCGGCTGCAGCCCGTGTCCCCTTCCACCCCACCGCGGCGCAGGCAGGGCTTGCGCGCAGATTAACCCAGCCCATCTGCTCCCTGCTCTCCCTTCCTGATTAATATTTATGGTTTGGGTTTTGTTCCTCCATAAACCATGGGGTGTTTCCCATCGTCTCCAGGTAGCTGAGCTGGTATGAGCCACAGCTTGGGAATTTCAAGCAGAAACCAGCAAACTGGTTCCGAGAGTAGGAAGGACAGGTTTCTTTATACCTACACCCACGTATAAAGAGAAAATGCACCTCTTTATCCTCCAACCTGAAAATGGAGAGGCTACAAAAACAAAAACTTGGCGCAAAATTCAAAGCTGTCCGCGAAGGTCTGCTCCCAGGTTTTCACACCCAGAGGGGAGCCCGGCTTGATGGAGACGGGGGCGGGGCAGGTGTGGACCAACGCGAGGGAGGCAGTGGGTTGGTGGCCCTGAGTGCCCGGCGACGTTAAGTCCTGCCAGACGAGCGGCAGTCGTCCAGGCGAAAAGGCGTGGACGAGGGTCTCCCACCAGGGGCAGAGGGGTGCCTAAACGTAGCTGCGAGCTGGACCCACCTGGGGATCTTCAAAAAGTCCGGCTGCCTGGTCCCACCCCCGCCACCTGACCTCATTGGTCTGGAGCACGAGGCGGGCAGCTGGAGTTTTTCGGTTTCTCCAGGCGGTTCCTACGCGCAGCACAGTCTGGGATGCACGGGTCTCCGTCAGGGCACGAGGGGACAGCCTGGGTAGACTGGGGAGTGGAGGGGGAAAGACAAGCAACGGAGAGGAGTTGATGGGCTAGGATCCAGGGCGTAGACTGGCGCAGAGGCAGGGGATGGTGTGGACACGGTGAGGGAGGACAAAGCTGAGGCCGATGCCCAGGTTAAAGCTTGGGTTGGGGGCATGGGGTCCACTCTGGGATTTCGAACACAGGAGGAAAATGTGGTATGCATGGGAAGACGTGTTGTGTGTTTGGTACGAGGTGGCTTGGCTCCTAAATAGTAGCCTTGGCTGCCGCCGCCGCCACCACCATCACCACGGTCACCACCGTCACCACTGGTTGAGCCCAGGTGGGGAGAGGTTGAGAGGCCCCGGGAAGCTTATGCAGCCACAGGATTCAAGCGGTGAGGCCTCCCTCTAGTGTCCGCATATGTGTATTACAGGCCCCGTTTACTGTCTGCACCCTCCGCAGGGGATGAGGGCCCCATAGCGGGGGCGGAGAGGAGGGTCAGGAATTTGAGAAAGACGTGATTTCCCCTTAACGCTCAGGCCAGGGTATCCCGGTGAGCCCAAGCCTGGCATATTGTGCTCTGGATGAGCCAGTGTCTCTGCCAAATGTTCACAGGTTGTGGAGGAAGCCCCGAGGAGTCTGGACGTTTGAGCTCCAGCCACAGCACCACCAACTGCTCAGCTGTTGGAGCTTCGATATCCTTAACAGACTGAGAGGCTCCAGAGGCCTTTGATGAGCACAGTAGGGCAAGATTGGCATTCTCAGATGAGCGGCAGTCGCCCAGGCGAAAAGGCCTCACAGAAGAGACAGAGGTAGCTCTTAAGTTCTCTGAAAGGTCCTGCAAGTGCCAGGGAGGGGCAGAGAGTGCCTGGGAGGCTTCTAGGAGGAGGTGGTATTCCACTGGGAACTAAAAGGATTAATAAATTAATGCATAAATATTGTCTATGGCGACACGTCCCTGGGACATTCAGGATAAACTTATACTCACAGAGAAACTCGTGGGAAGAGAAGAAAAGGTGTGAGTCACCACCTAGGCTTTGTCTGTTGTATTCCCCCAACTGTGTGACCTTGGACAACATACTTAACTTTACTGAACACATATTCCTGTCTAAGAAGTGGGGATATAATAAATCAGCAATAGTAAATATGGCTTTAGTCCTATGTGCCAGGCACTACCTGACCATTTTACATCATGCACCAATTTATTCCTCACAGTAATCCTAGATCGTACAGAAGTCCCATTTGACAGGCCAAAGGCAGCACAAGCTGGGCCTGTTAACTCATGCCTATAGTCCCAGTGGCTCCAGAGGCTGAGGCAGGAGGATCACAAGTTCAAAGCCAGCCTCAGCAACTTAGGGAGAACCTGTGTCAAAATTAAATTAAAAAGGGCTGGGGATGTGGCTCAGTGGTTAAGCACTGGGTTCAATGGCTGATATATATTAAAAAATGCAGCACAAACGGGTTATGTAACTCATTCGATCACCAGGCACACGGTTGGCACTCAGTATATAGCTGCTGCTGTGACCACAGAGATGATGTCACTGACTGTGCTGAAACAGGTGAACTCATGGGCAGAACCTAGGAGAGAATTTCAAGAGATGGAAAGTGATGTTCTCCAGCACACATCTAGCTCATTTCACGGACATTTGTTTGTGACTATAGCATCTGACCTCATTGTCCTTGGGATTTACGTAATGATACCATCTGGGCAAGGAGGGCCAAGGGTTCTTAAAGCTGGCTTCTTCCCATAAGTCCCAGGGACAAAATCCAGTTGGGTCCTGAAAGGAAGAAGTTCCCTCCCCCAGCTTCTCTTGTAGTTAGGTAGTGCTGGCCAACGGGCTGTAAGGGACATCTACTAGGGGCATCCTGGGGAAGAATGTCCTGCCTAACAGAGAGAAGCCCAGAAGCAGAGTTCTGTTCCTCCTTGCTCCCTTCCTGGGATGCGGGTGCTGCATAAATGGACATGATACTTGGAGTCGTTGTAGCCATGAGAGGAAATCCAAGAAATATCAAAATTCCCAAAGAGCTTTTGTTATCACTGAGCTGTTTCTCATGCAGTCTCCTGCTTCCAGACTTTGTTACTCACAGAAAAAGCATTCCTACGATCACGTCCAAGTGCTTATTCATTTGTCTGACCATTCACTTGTTTAAAGAGCAAAGAGCATTGAGCATATACCAGCTGCCAATCACAGCCGGGGTCATAGGGGTGGCAGGGAGGACTGAGCCACAATCAAGACACACTTGATTCCTGGCTTTGTAGATTTCTTAGCTTAGTAGGACTAAGTGTGCGTAAGGATATTAACAGAAAGGGAAGCTCAGGAATGTTATTGGAATGTAAAACAAAGATAGTCAACTTCAGCTTACATCAGGGAAGTTCTTAAAGGCCAGTGATTATCTGGTTACACGCTCTAATAAAGATACCTCAAAACACAGGGCCTTGAATAAGAGAGAAGTTTGGATAGTTTGTTTCCTTTTTCTTTTTTGCATAATGGCCCTCTTTTCTGTGTTCTGTCCAGGCTCTGCCATTCTCAATGTGGCTTCCCCCTGTGGATTCAAGATGGCCGCTCCTGCTGTAGCCACTGCCCAGCCAGGAGGAGGCCAGGAGCGTGGATGATGGATGATCCCTTCCCTTTCTAAAGATGAGAGTTGAAAGCTGTGTGCATCATTCTGCCCACATCCCATTGGCCAGATCTTAGTCATGTGAACCACTTTCCCATGGAGTCTGGGAAATGTAGTCTTTAGCTGGTCAGAGAGGTTCTATTAAAAGAAAGAAAGAGAGAGAGAGAGAGAGAGAGAGAGAGAGGAAGGAAGGAGGGAAGGTGGCTCCAGAGGGACACTTAGCAGTCACAGCTGTAAAAGACTGGGACAATTTTCCACCTAGCCCTGAGAGCAATGAGGAGTCATGGAAGGACTTTAGCAGAGGTGCCAGGTCATGACATGAGTCTATACCTAGAGGATCCAAAAAACTCTGCCAGAAAGCTTCTAGAATTAATAAACGAATTCAGCAAAGTAGCAGGATATAAGATCAATATCCATAAATCAAAGGCATTTCTAAAACATCAGTGAAAGAGAAATTGGGAAAACTACCCCGTTCACAATAGCCTCAAAAAATGTACTTGGGAATAGATTTAACAAAAGAAGTGAAAGACCTCTACAATTAAAACTACAGAACACTAAAGAAAGAAATTGAAGAAGATCTTAGAACATGGAAAATGTCCATGCTCTTAGATAGGCAGAATCAATATTGTCAAAATGGCCATACTACCCAAAGCACTATACAGATTCAATGTGATTCCAATTACAATCCCAATGTCATTCCTTATAGAAATAGGAAAAGCAATCATGGAATTCATTTGGAAAAAATAAAAGACCCAGAATAGCCAAAGCAATCCTTAGCAAGAAAAGTAAAGCAGGAGGCATCACAATACCAGACCTTAAATTATACTACAAAGCCATAGTAACAAAACCAGCATGGTATTGGTACCAAAATAGAGATGTAGACCAATGGTACAGAATAGAAGACACAGAGATACACCCACATAAATACAGTTAGACAAAGGCACCAAAAACATACTGTGGAGAAAAGATAGGCTCTTCAACAAATGGTGCTGGGAAAACTGGAAATCCATATGCAGCAAAATGAAACTAAACCCCTATCTATCACCATGCACAAAACTCAACTCAAAGTGGATCAAGGACCTAGGAATTAAAACAGAGACGCTACGCCTAATAGAAGAAAAGTAGGCCCAAATCTTCATCATGTCAGATTAGGCCCCGACATACTTAACAAGACTCCTAAAGCGCAAGAAATAAAATCAAGAATAAATGGGATGGACTCAAACTAAAAAGCTTCTTCTCAGCGAAAGAAACAATCAATGAGGTGAAGAGAGAGCCTACATTTGGGGAGCAAATTTTTGCCATACACACATCAGATAGAACACTAATCACCAGGATATATAAAGAACTCAAAAAACTTCACAACAAAAAACCCAATCAATAAGTGGGCTAAGGAGCTGAACAGACACTTCTCAGAAGAAGATATATAAGCAATCAACAAATGTATGAAAAAATGTTCAACATCTCTAGCAATTAGAGAAATGCAAATCAAAACTATTCTAAGATTTCATCTCACTCCAGTCAGAATGACAATTATCAAGAATACAAGCAACAGTAAGTGTTAGTGAGGATGTGGGGTAACAGGCACACTCATACATGGCTGATGAGACTATAAATTGGTGCGACCACTCTGGAAAGCAGTTTGGATACTCCTTAGAAAACTTGGAATGGAACCACCATTTGACCCAGCTATCCCTCTCCTCCATCTATACCCAAAGGACTTAAAAACAGCATACTACAGGGACACAGCCACATCAACGTTTACAGCAGCACAATTCACAATAACTAAACTGTGGAACCAACCTAGATGCCTTTCAATGGATGAATGGATAAACTGTGGTATATATATATATATACCATGGAATATTACTCAGCATTAAAAGAGAATAAAATTATGGCATTTGCAGATAAATGGATGGAGTTGGAGAATATCATGCTAAGCGAAATAAGCCAATCCCCCCAAACCAGGGGCCAAATGTTTTCTCTGATAAGTGGATGCTGATCCATAAGGGGAGGGGGCATGAGACGAGTTGATGGGGCAAAGGGAAGGGGGTAGGGAAGCGGGGGAGGAGGTAGGAACAATGGTGGAATGAGACAGTCTTCATTACCCTGGGTACATGTATGATTGCACAAATGGTGTGACTCTACTTCACGTACAACCAGAAAAGTGAGAAATTCTGCTCCATTTTGTGTACGATGAATCAGAGAGTTTCCTACTGTCATGTATAACTGATTGGAGCTAATAAAGAAATAAAGGGCCAGTTCAGATTTATGTCTTGGAAAGATCCTTGTGGCAGCCATGAGAATGGAATGAAGGGGAGAAAATAACACAAAGGGCTCTTGGGAAGCTATCTGGAAAATCTATTGATATACTGACCTGGACCAGATGGGAGTAGAGAGGAGGGCCCATGGATCCAGGCATAATTTGTGCCAATGAAAAACTATATCGCAGCTACTCGGGAGGCTGAGGCAGGAGGATTGCAAGTTCTAGGCCAGCCTCAGCAACTTAGTGAGACCGTGTTTCCATTTAAAAATAAAAAGGGCTGTGGGTGTGGCTCAGTGGTTAAGTGCTGAAAGTGGTATTTGAGGGGGTCTGGAAGGAGTAGTATAGTGACTTCAGAGTCATAGAAGGAGCATTCAAAGTGCCCCCCCCTTCCCCGCCAACCAGCCTTGCTCTCCTCTCCAGCCTGAGGCAGGAGGTGGATATTCCGATTGCTATCATATGCACTTAGCTTCAGTTTTTCCCGCCTTTCTTTGCCACACTTGAAGAAAGGAATGCAAATATATATATTTTTTTAGTTCTTAAGAAGGATCTAAGATTAAAGTTCTCCACACCCAGAAGAAATGTTTTGAATGCCTTTTTTTTTTTCTTTTGCAAGAGGGTGGGGTGGGGGGAGGGTTGCCAGTGTTGAGGGTGTTATCAGAGCCCTGTGAAAAAACAGGAAGGGCTGGGTAGTGGCCCCCACCTGGAACCCCAAGGATTCGTGGGGCTGAGGCAGGAGGATTGCAAGTTTGAGGCCAGCCTCAGCAACTTAGCAAGATCCTCAGCAACTTAGTGAGACTCTGTCTCAAGATTTGAAAAATTGCTAAAAGGGCTGGGATGTAGCTCAGTGGTAAAGCACCTCTGGGTTCAATCCCCAGTCCAAAATAAATAAATAAATAAATAACAAGCAAACAAATAAAAGACCAAGAACATGAAGGGTGGTAAGTTTGGCGGAAGGCTAAGCTTTTTATGGATGTGGGCCTTCCTAGAGAGGGCAAGGAAAGAAGACCACGAGGCCAGAAGAGGGTGTGCAGTCCCTGTTCTTTCAGGGCCCTGGACGAACGGACATGGTGTTGGGGAAAGGGTCAGGTTCTGGAAACACGGGCCTCAGGGCCCACTTCCCAGCTGAGCCCCAAATTCCTGGGCCCCAGGCATGTCTCAGAAACAGTCCCCCAACCTCTAGAACCCTGAAGACAAGGGACCTGAAGTGTCCCCTTGAAGAAACCAATGAAGACCTGACCCTCAGGCCTTGGCAGTATGGACACCCTCAGGCAGTGGCCAGTGGGCCCCAGGGTGACAGGCTGGGTTTTCCCACCAGCTCAACAAGACGGAGACTCAGTGGAGATGAAGCTGACTTTTGCTGACTAAGAAAATGGGACCTTTCCTGTCCCCTGCCCCTCCCCAGCATTTGGAACTGAGATTTCTACTCGCTTCATCTCCTGTTCCTTTCTGGCAGGACCCGGCTACTCCAGCCAGGTTGTCCGACCTGTCATTCCCATGTCCCCTCCTCTGTGACCTCCAGGAGCCACTTCATACCAGCCCAGTCCCTGCTGCCTGCAGCCCCCAGAGGCCTCTCCCACCTCCCCTGAAGCTAGAGGATCCCAACGTCACCAGTGGACAGAAGGACATGAGCCTCTGGCGAGGCTGGGACTCAGCTCATGGAGATAAGGGATGTGACCCTTCCTCCCAGCTCTGGGCTGATGGCCTCCACACCCGATCAGGGAGCAGCAGGCCACAGGCCCAGGGCCGGCTCCGTTGGCAGAGGGCTGGCCCTTTGATCATCCCTTTTCCTCATTTGGTGCCACATTGGCCGACACCCTGGGCAGGCACCAAGTCCCCTCTGTCTGCAACACCCAGGCTGCTTCTGCAATGACCCCGTTACCCACCCAGCAAGTGGGTGTCGGGGCGCTTCCCCCACTTCCTCCTCCACCTGCCATAGAAGGGCAGATTCTGCAGGAGCCCCATGTTGAGAAATGAAGGCGTTTTGTGTTGAAAGCCTCTGAGCTCTGTGTACACCAGGCCCGGCAGATGTAAACACCCGGCCTGTCTTCTCCAGCCAGATAAACTCAGGCTTTCAGGGCGAGCGCTGCCCAACGCACTCTCGGTGTTTAAAGAAGATGTCAGCAGCAGCCAGTGCACTTGGCAGAGAGGCTGGTTCTCTGTCTCCCAGCTTAGGTCCCAAATTCAGGGCCACCGATGCCCAGGTCAATGGGCACAGAGATCATGTCCTAAAGGAACCAGCCTGGGATCTTGTGGCTTATAGATAGAGTCAGGGGCCATCCGTGAGTAATAAATCCACAAGTGTTACAGAGACCCTGACCTCCTCCTCCAGTACCCTACCCACTTATCCAGAGGTGTTCTTTTATATCAAGCTCTAGATCCTGTGAAAATAAGAAAGATGATTCCCTCACCCTGGGCAGGGCGATATTTTAAACTTTACTCATCATTTGTTATTCATGTATTCACTTTACATTTATTGAGCACCTATTATGTGCCAGTGAACCAGGCGTTACACAGCTCTGCCCACTCAAAGTTGACTAAAACCCTGCCATTAGGGCTAGTCCTGTTAGTTTAAGGCTTTCATGCCTGTGTCCATGTCTATACCTACACGTGTGTGTATGGACATATGCTGTGTACCTGCAATTCCCCATCCTTCACCTTATTTTAAATTTTATTAATTATTTTCATTTAATCAACATTTATAGGACATCAGATGTCACAGGTTGCCCTTCTAGACACTGGGTACCACAAGATAATCTGGACCCAGAGGAGGCTCCTTCAGTGTGACAGAGGGGACTTTGGTCGGACTTCAGAGGGAGGAGGTTGGCAGACCCATTGAAGCCAGGCAGGACTAAGGAACACAATCCATGGTGTGGGGCCTGCCTCCCTGGGGACAGCACTTAGGCAAACTGTCCCTCTGGGGAGGGGGCATTCACAGCTCTTCTCTAAATGAAGAGCCAGGTTGGGGCTCTGGGTCCTGGAATGTTAAGGACCCAAAAAAATATCAAAAGAAAAAAAAAACGAATTGAGGGAACCCACATAAGCCATGACTCTTTGTCCACAGTGTAAGGAATTTGAGGGAAAAAAGCAAAACCAAGTTACCTCCTACCACCTGCCATCACCTTCATTTCATGAAAGAGAGTGCATTTTAACCCCAAATATAGGAAAGACAAAGATAGCCTCAGAATGGAGTATCCTGGTCTATGAAGCTGAGTCGAAGCTCAGCACATGGTCCTGATGCTCGTTTTTGCCTCGGCGTGAGTCAGCTTTCGGTCACTGACAAAAGACCCGAGAAAGTCAACCTCAGGAGGAAAGGGTTATTTGGGCTCAAGGTTTCAGAAGCTTTGGTCCATGGTTGGCCGGTTCCATTGCTTTAGGCCTGAAGGAAGGAGGAACATCATGGGGAGAGGTGTGGTGGAGAAAAGTTGCTCATCTCTGGTGGCCAGGAAAGAGAGGGGGGTAGGGGGAGAGGGGGTAGGGGGAGAGGGGAAGAGGGGAGGAGGGGGGAGGGGGAGAGGAGGAGAGGGGGGAGGGGGAGAGGGGGAGAGGGGGGAGGGGAGGGGGGAGGAGGGGGGAGGAAGAGAGGGGGAGAGGAAGAAAGAAGGAAGGAAGGAAAGAAGGAAGGAAAAGAGAAGAGGAGAGGCAGGGATACAATGTATCCTTCTAGGGCTGCCCCCTTGGCCTCCTTCCTTCAACGAGGCCTCCCCTCGTTTCCACCACCTCCCAATAATCCATCCAGTCATGAGCCCGATGACTTAATCCACTGCTACGGTCAGAGCCCTCATGAGCCAGTCACTTCCCAAAGCCCCACTGCAACACTGCTGCATTGAGGAGCAAGCCTTCACCACGTGAGCCCTGAGTACGTTCCAGATCCAAACTGTCACCACCCGGCACGACTCCATGGTCAATAGGTGACCTTCGGTGCTATCCAGAACTAATGTCCCCAATGCTGCATGAGACTCGGAAGCCAGGCTGCAAAGCAGTCCCCAGGCCAGAGGCTCAGTGGGCCTCCTCTAAAGGCTCCTGTGGAAGGAGCACTTAATCCACCTCCTGCCCCCCTTTTATTTTCCATTCACTTGCCTCATAGCTTACATCTATTCCTACATTTTCTTCCCTCCAAACTCTGAAAAATAATCCCTTTCTGCTAGAGTTTGGGTATAGTTCCAGTGTGTGCTCATAGAGCGCCTGTGTTGGCAGCCTGGTCCCCAGTGATATTGACAAGAGGTGAGACTCTTATTTTTTTTTTTTTTAAGAGAGAGAGAGAGAGAGAGAATTTTTTAATATTTATTTTTTAGTTTTCTGCAGATATAACATCTTTATTTGTATGTGGTGCTGAGGATCGAACCCAGGCCGCACACATGCCAGGCGAGCGCGCTACCTCTTGAGCCACATCCCCAGCCCCGAGACTCTTATTTTTTGAGGAAGGATTTTTCTAAGTTGCTCAGGTTGGTCTCAAACTTGTGATCCTCCTGCCTCAGCCTCCTGAGTAGCTGGGATTACAGTCGTGTGCCACCGTGCCAGGCCTGAAGTGGTGGGACATTTAATAGGCGGGACCTTGTGGGAGTTGGTTAGGTCATTGGGGGCATTGCCCTTGAAAGGAATAATGTAGTTCTCATGGGGTCCCAGTTAGTTCTCAAGAGAGGGTTATTATAAAACAGCAAGACCAGCCTCTTCTGGTCTCTCTGGCCTTCTGTGTCACCAAGTGTTCACTGCCTCTCACATACACTCCTGCCACCTTACCACCCACCATGATCTGATTTAGTTAGGAGGGCCCTTGCCAGAGCTGGCACCATGCTGCTGGACTTTCAGTGAGCTCAATAAATCTCTTTTTTTTAATGCGTTACCCGGCCTTGGGTGTTTTGTCATAATGGAAAACCACCTAAGACATTCTCCTAACTCTAGTCGTCAGGGCTCTAGCCTGGAGGTCACAATAACAAACCAGCAAGGCACCCTCAGAAGCACACACCCCTGTCCAAAAAGCTGTTCATCTGTGGGGGACCCTGCTGTGTTGCCCAGATGCCCTGGCAAGCTGCTGCCTGTGTTGTTGGGGATAGTATTTAGCTGTCACCCTCGTTAGGCCTTGTCAACTGTCACACTTCTTCTTGGGGTGGCCCCCATCCAACGATCCACGTGGAAATAGAAAGCCCTGGCCACTTTTGCCCCACAGGGAAGCTCTCAAAGGCCTTTCTAGTTCCTGGCCACTAGGAAGTTGCCCCAGCTGCTCTGGGACCTGCACCCAGCTCAGCACCCTCCACCACCCACTCCTGCATGCCCCCTGCCTTCCAGATGCTGATCCCAAGGGATCTCCCACATCAGCGTCCTGCACATTGGACTCTGAATCGGAACTGCTTCATGAAAGTACCCAATCTGCATTGTCAGCCTCAGTCCCGGCCTGAGTGCATGGGCAGGCTTTCTCCTCCATGTCCCAGGTGGGACTTACCCTACACAACCTCCATGGGCAAGCCCTTCGTTCTTGATGTGTCCATAGATTAGAGGATCTTGGAATATTTTCTTCTCCTTTAACAAAGGCTGGCCTTTGAGACCATTGGCCAGCTATTGGCTCAGAAGGCCAGCATTGAGCCGGCTGCAGTGGAGTTCACCTGTCATCCCAGCAGCTCCGGAGGCTGAGGCAGGAGGATTGCAGTTCAAAGCCAGCCTCAGCCACTCAGTGAGGCCCTAAGCAACTCGGTGAGACCCTGTCTCTAAATGAAATATAAAAAAGGCTGGGGATGTGGCTCAGTGGTTAAGTACCCCTGGGTTGAAAGTTCAATCTCTGGTACTAAAAAAAGCCAGCCGGAAGAGCTTTCTGGCAGAAACCCCATCTGTCCTGGGAGGCCCTACCCTCTCCAGCTACAAGGCTGCAAGTCCTATAGCACATAGTTGGAAGGTTACAAGAGCCTATGATTTAAGGGGGAAATAAAACTCAGATTTAGTAGCTGTAAAACATAATCCCCGTTACATACACAATGGAGGTGGCGGGACATTGGGGCCGGCGTGTTCTATTCTGGGCTTCTGTGACTTGTGACATGCTCTCAGGCAACCCAGCCCTGCACTGTTTGCACTCAAAGCTCAACAAATTCTGGCTGCCTGAGAGCAGGAGGCCAGGAAGGCAGAGAGAAGGTTGTCTTGTGATTGCATTCGCATCTCTGCACACAGGCCGTCGAGGGCCCAGGCAAGACAGAAACAAGGCCCAGAGTGGAGTGGATACAGCTGCTGCATCCACCCAAGGAGCCACAAGGCAGAGACCCTGCAGCAGGGGACCAAAGTCCAAATAAATGATAGTGGCCCGCTCCAGAGAGGGAACAGGGCAGGCCCCATGATCCAGCCAGTTCTGTCTGGAGCTGGCTCTGGGGAGGCGAGAGTCCCAGAGTTCTCCAGCACACACCCCCAGGAAGGAGCAGGGACCAGGAAGCAGCCTCTACCCCAAGGACAAGGATCCCCCTAGACCCAGGACGGCTTACACATCAGCACAGCAAGGACACCAACAAGAGGCATGATTTTAGGGTTGAGTGTTGATACATTTACCCAGAAGTTCACAATCAGAAAAATCTAGAAAGAATCTCTTTCAGTTTTAGCAAAGGTTTAAGTTTCATGATGAGCAGCCTAGCGCTGTTTCTATGTTGGATTCCAGGGGCAGCCTGGTCTCTGAACACTGGAGAGCTTTCGGGGTCTTTCCCAGCTCCACCAGGGAGGCGGGAGGCCGTGGGTTGGAAAACACAGGGGGAGAAGCCGGGCAGGGGGAGCGAGGCCCCGGAGCAGCATCAACTTCCCCTGGGATCTGGTTGGAAACGCTCCAGGTTCTCTTTTCTCCCTGCTGCAGAGGCCTGGGCTCCTGGGGACTTCCCTTGAGGTCATAAATCCATGTCATGCTTTTTATGTACCATCTTTGGGCTAAATGGACTTTACACACAATATCTCATTGGAAATTCTCAAATATACTGTGAGGTGCGCACTTTCTTTTCTTTTCTATATTCTTCAGATGACGAAGCTAGTTCCCCTATCACCCCCCACAGAGTGACCCCAACTGCCCTGTCAACCTCCACCTGCAGCCTCTCACGGCGCAGCTGTAGCTGTTTTACCCCAGAGGTTCCCTGCAGATTTCATTTGGGAAATTTTTTTCCTCCAGATAAAAATGAAAAGTTTGAGCACTGTTCAGCTAAGCCCAGGGAAACTGAGGCTGGAGGTGAGCAGGATGGCCTGAGGTCTGCCGCTAGTCACAAGGAACCCAGCCCTCTGGGCGGCTGGTGCAGGGCAGAGTCACCCAACAGCACCCACCCCAGAGCACCCTGACACCCCTGGGCATCTCTGACCATCCCACAAAGACTTCCTTTTTAGAAAGATGCCCGGAGTCGCAGAGCCAGGCTCCCAAATATGTACTCCGATCACTCTCTAGATGAAGCTCCTGTCCCAGGCAGAGTGTAAACACCTCTGAGGACTGTGCCCTCCATGCCAGCCCCTCCCGGCTGCGCCTGTTTTCCAGGAAGGCCGCTGCCCCGCCTTGCAGGCCGTCTTAAATCTTTCAAGAGACAAGGCCCCGCCAAGCAGGGGGTAGGATGAGGGCCTCAAGAGCAGGCAGAGCCTCTGCCAAGGCCCTGGGAAGAGCAGCTGGGGAGTAGTGGCCACGGGCTGGCCCCTGGGTTGTGAGCCCCCAGGCCGCCTGCACCCCAAGGCCTGGAGAGGTGGCCCGCTGCACCGTAGCCTGGGGGATCTACCCCCCTGTACAGACTCTCATCTGGAATTTTTATTGAGGAGCCTTAGGAGAGGCCTGGATTCAAGTTCTGACTTATGACCTCAGCGGTCACATCCTCCCTTAGACTCAGTCAGTCAGTGAAGAGGTTGACCTGATGATTTATGAGGATGTCTCCTGCTCTGGCACAGGATTTAAATTCTAGATGTCCCGGAGACATGAGAGAGTCTGGCCCGGGTGCAGGAATCTGACGTGATAATAGCTTGGCTGGGCGTTCGCTCAGCCAGACTCATCTTGGAGATGTAGGCGTGGCCCCCAGGCTGGTGTGGCTCACTTGGCATCTGGTCCTCTCTCCGCCCCTCTTTGCCCCCATATAGCGACATACCAAAGCGGATTTCTCTTCCGTAACAAATCCAGGAGGAGCTGTGGAGCCAGGCCCCCTGGACCCAGAGCTTGGACCCAGACCCAGACCCAGCCATGGGGGCCTGCGCCCTTCTGAGCGATGCCAACATCTCATCTGGCCTTGAGAGCAACACCACAGACGTCACCGCCTTCTCCATGCCTGGCTGGCAGCTGGCTCTGTGGGCCACAGCCTACCTGGCCCTGGTGCTGGTGGCTGTGACAGGCAATGCCACAGTCATCTGGATCATCCTGGCCCATCAGAGGATGCGCACGGTCACCAACTACTTCATCGTCAACCTGGCCCTGGCTGACCTGTGCATGGCCACCTTCAATGCCACCTTCAACTTCGTCTATGCCAGCCACAACATCTGGTACTTCGGCCGCGTCTTCTGCTACTTTCAGAACCTCTTCCCCATCACAGTCACGTTTGTCAGCATCTACTCCATGACAGCCATCGCCGCTGACAGGCAAGAGGGGGTGGCAGGGAGGCGGGGGTTGGGGAGCGTCTCGCTTTGCTGGGGCTCAGACAGAGTGGCTCATGGTCCCACAGCAAGTTAGGGGGGGGACTCAGGGAACCATCTCCCAAACCTGTCGTGATTCAAAGCTCTGGATCTGGGAGACAGGGGCACTGCGGGACTGCAGCAGGTTGAGTTAAGGTTAGACTCAGGAAGGACTGTGCTCTGGATGGCTGTTCAAGGCTGTAGGGACCTTTGGACTGCTCCTCACTGGGGCTGATCTTTGTTGTGGTGTCTTTGCACCACTACAAGGAAATTGTTCATATCGTTTTCTTATTTCAGGTAAATTAAGTGACAGAAAAAACCTTAGCATTGCGTGCGGTTATTATCTTGTTACAACAGGAACGATTGTTTCCCTGAGCTGCTCTCCAGGGCTGCAGACTGTGACTTCCCGAGGAGGGGGCCTGGGCAGGGGTGGAGGAGGTGGCTATGGGATTGTCTGGGGTTCTTTGAAAGCATTTGGGGCAGGCAGGGTTCAGCTGGGATGGAGGACTCAGGTGCCTGGGGGAGTGAAGTGTGGGCTCACGACCAACAGGAAAGATGGGGAGTGTGGGGGAGGCAGGGTGGGGCCCGGGACCCTCAGAGAAATGGAGTCCTCATCAGGATGGCTCCACCGGTGTGAGCCTCCCAGTCCCACCCCAACTGCCCCAGCAGCCTTGACCCACACCTGCTCGCAGCTCAGCTGTAGCTGTTTTACTTTGGGAAATAGTAAAACATTTGGGACATTTTTTTCCACCAGTTAAAAATGAAAAATTTGAGTACTATCCATCGACACCCAGGGAACCTGAGACTGAGGTCCACCAGCCAGTCAGGGGCAGAGCCAGGCACGGGGAACCCAGCCCTCTGGGCTGCTGGTGCAGGAACTGTCCCTCGTCCCCTGACAGCATGACAGCACCCACCACCAAAGCACCCTGACACCCCCCGGGTATCCCTGAGTGCCTCCTGTGTCAGGCACTGTTCTGAACATGAGAGTGGGGGTGAGACACATGCTAGTGGGAAAAAAATCTGAAACTCCTGACCTCACAGGGCTTTCATCTTAAAGGATGGAGATGGGCTGTGGGGGGGGGGGGGCTGTGGAGGGCAGGGGGCTCTGTGAGGGGCAGGGGGGGCTGTGGGGGGCAGGGGTGCTATGGGGGGCAGGGGGCGCTGTGGAGGGCAGAGGGGCTGTGGGGGGCAGGGGTGCTGTGGGGGGCAGGGGAGCTGTGGAGGGCAGGGAGGGGTGTGGAGGGCAGGGGGGTGCTGTGGAGGGCAAGGGAGCTGTGGGGGGCAGGGGGGGAGCTGGGAGACCAGGCAGGAAGCTGTTGAATAATAATCCAGGTGACGGAGGCGGGCAGCTCAGATCAGTTCACGGTGGAAACGCCTTCATTCATTCCCCTATTTCTTCATTTATTTAGCAAATACATGTCCCGTGCTTGCTAAGTATAGATGTTATTCTGGCGTTTGGGAGAAGGAAAAAAAAATCGGGTAAATGAGCCTCCCCTGGCAAGAGTTTGAATCATAAGCACCTGAATCCATGAACTCCGTGCTGTGTTTTGAGGTCATGAGGCTTTGAAAAAATATCAGAGATCAGAAAGGCGATGGGAATTTGGGGTAAAAATGGGAGTTCATAACCCACTTGAGTCAAATGTATGAAAGATGATATGTCATGAGCTTTGTAATGTTTTGAACAACCAATAAAAAAAAAAAGGCGATGGGAGGTGGGGCAGGATGTCATGTTAAACGGGCATCAGGATGGACCTGTGAGGGTGGATCTGAGCCACCAGGAGGACGGGATGAGTGACCTCTGGGGGTAACCATTCCAGGCAGAAGGTGGAAACCTCGCAGAGCAGTCAGTGCCCCCGTAACGCCTGGGACACCGGGGTGGGGACTGCCGGTTCCCACGGTGGGGGCTACATAAATTTGAGGCCACAGTCCATCGTCCTTGCCTTGTCCCAAAGCTTGGACTCATCCAGCGGAGAAGGAGCCACAGGTCGCCAGGTACCAAGGCCATTTCTGGTCAATGAAAAGGAAATGAATAAGTAGGAATAATCACGTGCTCAAAGCCTGAGCTCCGTGGTAGTCAGAGGAGGTCAGTGTCACAGGACAAGGAGGGAGGACACTAACATCATCTGGTCCAGGAGAACCTAACCCATGACCGCAGACCACGGGCAGAAACCACAAGGTTCCTGAACTCATGTGGGGACAAAAATGACACAAGCACAAAGGTAGGCAGTAAGCACACTTCGCCGGGACCCCAGCAGCGCCCGGGGCTTTGTCACCAACAGAAATCATAGATACTTGTGGGCTGGGGGTGTAGCTCCGTGGTGGAGCACGCGCCTAGCATGTTCAAGGCCCTGGGTTTGATCCTCAGAACCACACAAAAAGGAGAGAGAGAGAGAGAGAGAGAGAGAGAGAGAGAGAGAGAGAGAGAGAGATAGATTGAGATTCTTGTGTTGTTACAGAAATCACTACTTCAAAATTACCATAGGTTCCAGATCTGCGGCTAGAACTTGTTGTTTAGTGTGTTAATAAAAAAGTGCATATATTACAATGTCCCAAATTTATTTTATGTTTTGATACTGTACTTCAGTATGACTGATGCTCTTTGTAATCCAGGGTATTATAATTTATTCATTTTAAAAATCTCATTCTAGCGAGGCACAGTGTCACACATCTGTGATCCCAGCAACCTGGGAGGAGGCAGGAGGATCCAAGTCTGAGGCCATCCTCAACAACTTAGGGAGACCCTGTCTCAACATTAAAAAATAAAAATAAAAACGTTTTTAAAAGGGCTGGGGATGTGGCTCAGTAAAGTGGCCTTGTGTTCCATCCCCAGTACCCCACCCCCAAATCTTATTCTAAGGAGGGGTCCTTGGGCTCCACTGGACAGCAACAGGCCCAGAACACAAAGAGACCCACTAATCTAGTCTCACCTCCTCCTTCTAGTGAGGGGAAAACCAAGACCTTAGGTCACACTACATATTGGGGGACTCGAGGCAGGCAGCCATGCCTGTGTTGAACAGTGCCCTTTGGATCCTTTGACCTTGGAGAGATGAGCAGCTCACCTTCCTTGGTCAGGGCTCTAGACCCCTGTGGCTTCTGCACACCAGGCCCCAGGACCCTCCTACAGTGTTGTACAGGTCCTGGGAACAGGGGACTTCACAAGCCAGGAGCACACAGCTGGACCAACCAGGGCTGAAATCCAGCTCTGCCTTTCCCAAGCTGGCTGTCTCTCCATTTTCCAAGCCTGTCACCTAATGTGGAAATAAATAATCCCCATCAAAGACCAGTGGGTGGTGGGCCCTGCACCCCACCAGGCACAGGGCTGCCAAACAGCAGCTGCAATCCCACAGTCCCCCAGAGAGAGACCGGAGTTGAGTAGGTCCGCAGGTGGCATCTCCTGGGAACTTTGAGAGGAAGGAGGAGCTGCAGCCTGAGATGGGAGGAAAGGCCCAAGAGAGACCCTGCAGGGCTGGCTCATGGCCAGAGTGAGCCCGGGAGGCTCAGGAGGCAGTGGGAGGAGGCTGGCCAGTGCGTTGGCCACGTGCAGAGGCCTCGAGTGCCAAGTTTAAAGGTTTGGGCTTGTGCTGTCCAATATGTGGCTCTTTAAGTTTAAATTAATTTTTTTTTTAAAGAGAGAGAGAGAGAGAGAGAAGAGAGAATTTTAATATTTATTTTTTTTTTTAGTTTTCGGCGGACACAACATCTTTGTATGTGGTGCTGAGGATCGAACCTGGGCCGCATGCATGCCCTGCGAGCGCGCTACTGCTTGAGCCACATCCCCAATCCCTTAAATTAAAATTTGAAATTCAGTTCCCCAGTCACGCTGGCCATGCGTACAGTACTCCTGGCCACACGTGGTTAGTGGTTACGGAACAGAACGGCGCCTACCTAGGACATCTCTGTGTGGCTGTGAGAATCTCCAGCTCCACTCTCTGCAGATCTGGCATAACTCCAACACCCATGGACATTGTCAGCAGCGTGTGGACCTGGGCAGAGGAATGGAGAAGGGGACAGGTGGGACAGGAGGGCGCTCACTACTCGCTCTGTGCTCTGCCCACAGGTACATGGCCATCGTCCATCCCTTTCAGCCACGGCTCTCGGCCCCCAGCACCAAGGCAGTTATCGCGGGCATCTGGCTGGTGGCCCTGGCCCTCGCCTTCCCCCAGTGCTTCTATTCCACCATCACCGTGGACCAGGGCGCCACCAAGTGCGTGGTGGCCTGGCCTGAAGACAGCAGGGACAAGTCACTCCTCCAGTAAGGTCTCCCGGGGCAAGGGTACAGAGACACAAGGCATGTGCTCATGTGTGCATTCCCGGCCGTGTGTGTAGTGTGTGCTCGTGGGCGTGCATGGGATCTGGGAGTCCGAACGGGATTATGTGAGCACGTGTTTATACTAAGGATCCTCAGCAATGGGCTCGCTCCCCTATAAACCCGGCCTAAGTTGAAGATATCTTGTGCACCTAACCTCCTGCACATCCTAGGTCAGCCACAAAGCACCTTGTAGAGTGTCACCTGTCACTCCTCGTCATTACAGAATTAACTGGGCACTGTGTCTCGCTGTTACTATTCAGCATTCTGAGAGAGATCATGTCACAAATCACTAGCCCAGGAAAAAATCTGAGTTCAAACTTCATAGTTCCATTTCTAGCAAATGACTATAACCTCAGCATCATCATAAAGTCAAGACAATCATTTAATCAAAACACATGACAGAGTTGGGTGCAGTGGCACACGCCTGTAATCCCAGTGGCTCAGGAGGCTAGGGCAGAAGGATCACGAGTTCAAAGCCAAACTCAGCAAAGGGTGAGGTACTAAGCAACTCAGTGAGACCCTGTCTCTAAATAAATACATAATAGAACTAGGATGTGGCTCAGTGGTCAGGTGTCCCCGAGTTCAGTCCCTGGTACCCCCCTCCAAAAAAAATACACATGTTGGGGGCCATCTGTACTAAAAGTAACATTAACTTCCAGGCCTGTTCTAAGCACCTTTTTTTTTCCCACACTGCAGCTTGAGTGGGGGCACTTTACCACTGAACTACATCCCCAGTCTTTTTTTATTTTGAGTCAGGGTTTCTCTCAGTTGCCCCGAAACTGAGGCACTGAAAACCCAAATAACATGCCCAAGACCACACAACTAGGACGTGGTGAGACAAGGACTCAAACAGGCCACCCTGCCACCTAAGATGTGTATGTCCTGAAATAAGTACAATGTGTGTATACATATGGCAAGTGGGGCTCGACACATCACGTGTTTTGGGGGTGTCTGGTGTCTGCTTCATGCCGAGGTGGGCATCCTGGGCTGGGAAAGGGGAGGAGGAGAGGGAAGAAAAACCCAAGCATGGCCTGGCTGCTGCGTGACCCTGGCTAGGTCCTTTGCCAGTTCTGGGCCTGTTTCCCAGGGTTCTCACAATGTGGCTTTGTGATCCCCAAGCCTGGCACCATTGGTTAGTAGAGGAGAGGAGTCGACGGAGACTTTGGAGTTAGTAGCCAGGCCAGTGTCTTGGCCTATTTCTTCCCTCCTGGCTAGACGACTCTCTAGTCACTTAACCTCTCTGAGCCTTTGTCTTCGCTCTAAAATGGGGATTAGTAATAGGAGATCATGTCCTCGAAGCCCTTAGCACTGTGCCTGGCACAGAACTCATGCCCAGTATGTGGTAGATTAAGGAAGGGACAAACAAAGGCACATTAGGTAGCATATCTAGTCCAGTGAAGTCCCAGCTGCCCCAGGCTTGCAGATGTGTGCACTCTTAGCTGATGGCTTCCTGGTAACCATGGCAACACAGTCCCCATCCCGGTCTCCTTTAACACTCCTTCTCCAATACCCACCCCTCCCTGGGCCCCATCTCTCCTGAGCATCTTCCAGAAGAGGGTCATTCCATGCCATAGAAGACACCATCCCAATAATAAGGTTGCTACTGGGGACTGGTGGTCTTGAGGGCAGGCCCCGCCTAGGGTCTCTTTGCCTCTGCCCTGCACCCCACTGGTCCCTGAAGTTTGCATCCATGGAGGGGAAGGAGAGGGGTAGAGAGCAGAGTATTTTGGAACTGGCCACTGGGGGCAGTATTTCTCCACTTGAATGGGGACTTTCTCCTTGAAAGGGGAGCCAGTAAGAACTGAGGGGACCCTGCTCCCACCCTCTGTGCATGGTGAATTCCAGCCCCCATCCAGGCATCAGGGAAAAGTAAGAGCACAGGGGTGGGCTGGGAAAGGGGTACTTTGGTGTTACTGGAATTTTGATGGGATTTTCAGGAAGGCTGATTCTGGGTGAGAATACGGGGTTGGGGGGAGCCGCTGATGTAGATTGAGATTGGGGCTCTATCCTCACAGGCTCACACCTGGGTGAGTGTAGGAATCAGATGAAGTTACAGATGCTGCCTCCAGGAAATACACATTTACCCCTAAAATTCAGATACAAGAAGGACAAGGGGTAAAGGGGGGGGGGAACTCCTTGGTTTGGGCAGATTCTAGAAGGTGTCCTCAACACTCCTCAGTGCTCCCTTCTTCATGGGAACCTAGCCCAGGGTGAATTCCTATCCTGTACTATGTCTCTGGAAAAGAATAAAATGTTGCTCACACATGGGAAGGACAGAGATTACCTGCTCACTTGACAGATGAGGAAACTGAGGCTGAGGGAGAAACCTGACTTGCCAAGATCATGCTTTCAATTAGAAAAGCATTCTGACTCCTACAGCCTCGGTGAAACGGAGATGGTTTGGGTCTTGATTAAGTCTTGATTCCAATGAAACATACTTTCTGCACTTCTCTGAGACTCTGTGTCCCCATCTGGACACTGAGGCAAGGTGGCCCTGTTGGTTCTCGGGGTCCTTCTAGCTTAGACACTCTGTAGGGTGACAGAAACCCGGCACAGGCTGCTCCTTCTCCCTTCCTACCTGCTCAGTGATGGGGCTCTTACACTCAGGTCCTACAAGGGAATCAGGACACCTAGGTGTCTCCATGCCTTTTGTGACTGACACGTTTGTCAAAGGAAAGCAAGTGAAATTCTAAACACGATGCTTTAGAAGAGATTTGTCAGAGCCACCTTCTCCCTGCCCCAGGCTGGTGGAGCCTCCTACATGGGGCCCTGCACGGCTGGCACATGCTGGGTGGAGGCGGGGCTTGGGATCCTCTCAGCTTTTCTAGTAAGAAAGGGAAAAGGCACTTGGCAGAACGGGGGGTCTAAGGCTTGGGATGCTCCAAGAAGCCCCTCTGCAGCCCTGCCTGGGGGTCAGCCCTCAGCCTGCAGGGACACACAGCTCCTTGACACTGTCTTTCTTTCCCGAAGGAAATGAAAAGACAGCACAATCTGGGGGTCTTTCTGGGGCCTGGGTAGGTAGCCATGCAATGGTGTTCTGGGCCACTTGCTCAAAGGTGGGCCCAGGGGTGTTTGCTGACACAAGCATTGTGCCCAACTGAAGGCTGGTGAGCAGGAAGCAGATGATGCGATGGTGTGTGACTTGATAGGGATGTGGGGATAGGGTGGCACCTTCTTAACGCCAGCCGTCCTCTACATCCACTTGGACATAGGGTAGATACATGGTCTAACAAATATGGACACGTGCATAAACGCATCCCCACACACACGGACATACACATACAAACCTACACATGCACTTCAGGAAGAAATTATACCAAATTGGTGTGTTTTATTTTGTTTTGTTTTGAAGTTGGGGATTGAACCCAGGGGCACTCAATCCCTGAGCCACATCCCCTGCCCTTTTTATTTTTTGTTCTGAGACAGGGTCTCGTTAAGTTGCTTAAGGCCTCGCTAAGTTGCTGAGGCTGGCCTTGAACTTGCGTTCCTCCTGTTTCAGCTTCCCAAGTGGCTGGGATTATAGGTGTGTGCCACCGCGCCCCGCCCAAAGTGTTAATAGTGATGGGAGTGAGACAAGTAATTTTGCTCTCTCCTTCCGGCCTAATAGTGTTTTACATTTTAAACAAATTGTTAACTTTTTTTTGTAAGCACTTGTCTTTCACATAAAGCTTGTGGGGCTAAATGCTGGTGATCCTTTTGCAGGAGAAGCCCTCTTTTGGCCCAGATGCTAGCCAAGGTTGCATTTATTTTTCTTTAAATCAAACCAGGGTTGGGGGGCAACAGGTGTTACAGGGTGAGGACCACAGAGTCCCCCGAATGAGCACCGGCAGACATGGGAGTCACTACCGGCCACTGACTGTCCAAACTCCTGGCTTCCACTCCAGGTACCACCTGGTGGTGATCGCCCTCATCTACCTCCTGCCCCTCCTGGTGATGTTCATTGCCTACAGCATCATTGGCCTCACACTCTGGAGGCGCGCTGTCCCACGACACCAGGTCCACGGTGCCAACCTGCGCCACCTGCAGGCCAAGAAGAAGGTAGGCGCCAGGGGCGGGATGTGGCCACCTCTAGGAGTCACCCTGGCCATCTCAGAACCCTCAGAACCAGCCAATGAGGGCCTAGGACCCTGCCATGGCAAGTCTGGGGAGGGAGAGAGCATCCTTTGTCCCTGGCAGGTGGATTGGCCTTTAGTCTTTGGGCAAATACAAACTGGAGGGAACTTCTGGAAGGTTAGGGAGATCAGGAAGTCCTGAAGCCCACAGAATTTCAGATCCCTCCAAGAATCTCAGAATAACAGAATCCTAACATGTTAGAATTTTGAATAATTGGAACATTGATTTTCAGACAAGCCCTGGAAGTACACAGGGAGGTGCCTTGGACTCTCAGAGAATCCCTAAAGGCTGAAACTGCAGACCTAGAGATCAAGAAACTGGATGGCAGTGTGGCTTCTGATTAGAGAGCTGCCATCATGCCCCTTCTCCCTGCAACCCGCGAGGTGTTGGTCTCCACCTGCCTACCCTAGCTGGCCTCATCCCTCTTGGGCAGTGCAGGGGTGTGCCTGCAGAGGCCAGGTGTTGGGGGTTGGTGGCAAGGGACCTGGTCCCCAAGCAGAGGTGGCGGTCTCTGGGTGGAGCTCAGTGACAGACACAGATCCCAGGGAAACAGTAGCCTGGGACCTCAGAGCTGGTACAGCCCCCATCAAGGGTGGGCTTAGGAGTGAGCTTCTCCTCTCCAAGCAGGAGAGGCCACTGAGGTCACCGTTGGGCTGGCTTCTAGGAGTATGGCTTTAAAGGCAGGACAGCAGTTGAGCAGAAGAGTGCAGACCCTGAGGTGGGGGTTCAGGAGATCTGGGCTGCAGCTCCAGGTGGAGGCAGAAGAGAGAGGTCGGTCTGATCACGGAGGGCCTCCCCTGATGCCCTAGGAGGGTTAGCACTTGGGACTCAGGGGCTGAGGAGTGACCTGATGCTCTTCTGGAGCAGTTTGTGAAGACCATGGTGCTGGTGGTGGTGACATTTGCCATCTGCTGGCTGCCCTACCACCTCTACTTCATCCTGGGCAACTTCCGGGAGGACATCTACTGCCACAAGTTCATCCAGCAGGTGTACCTGGCGCTCTTCTGGCTGGCCATGAGCTCCACCATGTACAACCCCATCATCTACTGCAGCCTCAACCACAGGTGAGCGCCACAGGACCAGGTCCTTTCCGCTCCCAGGCCAGGGACAGCCCCTTCGGGTCCCCTGCACAAGTGAACCTCACCTTGTCCCTGCCTGAGTCCCTCCCCTCCCACCCAGGTGGGATGTCATCCTCCAGGTCCCCCTAGATAAGAGTTCCAACTCCTCCCCAGAGCCTTGCCCCATCACACACGCAGACCTGAGCTCCCATGTGCTCAAGGACTTAGTGGCCCACGGTGTGCTGTTGAGCATCTGGCAAATGGGAAGGATTAAGTCAGCCCTGCAGACTGGACAAGTGTTCCAGGCAGAAGGAACAACTGAAGTATGGCCCTGGGGTCAAGGTCAGGACTTGGGCTTGTACTTGAACATGGGGAACCACAGGACTCTGAGCAGGGGAGACACGTGCTCCGACATTTTGGAAGACTCAGTCCAGCACTGCACTGGAACTATACCAAAGGGGAGGGGCCAAGGGAAACGCTTCAGGGAGGCTCTGGCATTGATCCAGCTAAGGATGGTTTCAACTGGGGTGAGATGTGGTCAGGGTCTGGATATTGCCAAAGGAATTTTTTGGGGGGGGGTGGGTATCAGGGATTGAACTCAGGGATACTCAACCAGCCACCTCCCCAGCCCTCTTTTGTATTTCATTTAGAGACAGGTCTCACTGAGTTGCTTAGTGCCTTGTTTTTGCTGAGGCTGGCTTTGAACTCGTGATCCTCCCGAGCTGCTGGGATCTTAGGTGTGCGCCAGAGCGCCAGGCTGCCAATGGAGTTTGATGGACAAGAGGTCACCAGTGAGAAGAAGTCAAAGATGACTCTCAGCAAGTTCTTGGCCTGGGTGGTCAGAAGTTTAGAGCTATCAGGAGTGAGCTGGGAAGACTGCAGGGGGAGGGTAGGGGGGAGGGTAAGGGAGGACGGTTTGGAGCTGGGTTGGGTGTGGGTGTAAATCAGAGGCCACCAGGCTTGCAAATAGGCACTTGTCAGGCCATACCATGGAGCTGCACGAAGAGGATCCCAAGCGAGGCAGGCTCTTCCAGAATAGGGAGCCCTGCAGCTCAGGAAGGGACGGTGCACAGCTTGCACGGGGTCCCCTTATTTCTGCCCTAAGCCTCCAGTATATTTTCTGCCAACCCGTTTCCACTCACCAATCTGCTTCCTCTGAGCTCCACTTTAAGCTTGAAACTTCAGTGCTGCTGCGGGGGAGAGTCATTTTTTAAGCTTATGGACCCAAACTTGGTACCTGTGAATTTTCCTTCATAGGAGCCCACAGGGAGGGCACCCCTAGTCCACCAGCATGGCCAGAGCCCCAATTTCTTAAACCCTTCTTTGAATACTACTTTAGAAGCCAGTTATAAGACAAGCAAGAAAATCCATTATTCTTTTATTCTGTTTCTTTTCATTTGTAATAACAAATGGTCTAAGTCAGCTTCCTCACCCACTTCAATCACTAAACTCCAGAATACTTCTAGCTGTTTCCTAAAATCAAATCCATTGAAGAATGCATCTCTTGTCAGGGGTAGTACTGCCCACCTATAATCCCAGCAACTAGGGAGGCTGAGGCAGAGAGAGTGAAGGTTCAAAGCCAGGCTGGGAAACTCAGCCAGTTTCTGCCTCAAAGTGTAAAAAGAGCTGGGGGTGTAGCTCAGTGGTAAGGTGTCCCTGGGTTCAATCCCTAGTGCCCCCCCTCCAAAAAGATGCATCTCTCAAGAACCCCTGAGCGATGGGAATGGTGGGCTCTTCAGAGGCAGCAACTTTCCCCCAGACAGTCACCTGGAGCTGGAGAAGTCACGCGACAGCCCCTGTACCCCAACTCCCTTGCTGAAGCTGACCCTCCGTTCCCCAGGTTCCGCTCTGGATTCCGCCTTGCTTTCCGGTGCTGCCCGTGGGTCACTCCAACCGAGGAAGATAAACTAGAGCTGACTCCCACTCCATCCCTTTCCATGAGGGTCAAGAGGTGTCACACGAAAGAGATTTTGCTCATGGCCGGGGACATAGCCCCTTCTGAAGTTCCCAGTGGGAAGGCTGGGTGGAGGTCCCCAAGAGGGGAAGCCTGCTGAACTCTGAAGCCTCGTGCCTGGATCCAGGGCCAGGTGTCACCCCCTTGGGGAAACAGCCAATCAAGAAGCCCAGACCTGAAAATTGGACTCATGCCCCACCCTTCAGTACACCAATGGAAGTAAACAGAGGATGCTGACATGCTGTCACCTACCTCAGAGCACTCCAGGGGTCCCATGACGGTTACTGAAGAGAGTGTGAGGCAGGAGCTGCAAGCTCAGATGTCCTTCTGGGGCATACCACACAATTAGCAAATGAATCCAGTATAAAACCTGCAATGTGAGGATCAAAGGCGACTGACTAGCAGCCTCAGTGTTGGAGTACTAGGGAAAGGTGCAGACTGTGACCACCTGGCAGGGACAAGCATCCAAAAGGCATGGCAGCTGCTTTGGACAACTATCATGGGATGTGATGGGAGCCCACTGTGGGTACGTCTTTCAAGAAAAGCTGGAAATCCAAATTTGCATGTGAAACTTCTAGATGTGTTAAATTTGGATCACCCAAGCGTTTATAAACGTTGGGTAAGGAAACAAAACTCATCTGTGGGCAGCACACGACCATGACCCTGATTTGTTACGAGGCTAATGACATAGGAAAGAAATTTTATTTTTGCAAAGCCATTAGCTATAAGTGGACCCAGGGCTTGCTTCTCTGCCTCAGAATCAAAAGAACTTAGACACAACCCAGAGAAGAAGGTGGTTAAATCAAATGGGACCTCCGCTGAGTTGCTTTGGGCAAGTCACTCCGACCCTCAGCCTCTTCCTCTACCTGCCGGGGACAGTCACAGAATCAGTGCCCTGTGAAAGGCAGCCCTGATTCTTATCATTACCAAACCAGCTGCTTCACATGAGCACCACCTACAGGTAGGTCAGCCCCCACCATCGCTCTGCGGCAGACATCAACTGTCCCCAGGCACCAGGCCTGGCCCCAGGGGCACCTCTCCCACCTGCTGACTCACCCTCCACGCCCAGTGCCCTCTGGAGAGCCATATCACACTGCAATGTACACCCAAAGTCTAAGTCACCTGTGTGCTCCACAGGGATCACTGTGGCAGACACTGGCTCCTTTGGTGCCCCAAATAAAGGACTCTGATCTCACCAAACCATGTGAGCGTGCCGTCGGTCCTGGGCACTTGGACCCCTAGTTGCAGATGGGACATCTCAGCACCCTGGATGCTTTGGCGTGAAATCCACCCAAGGGTGCGGGAGGAATCCACAATGGCAGTCCTGGGGCCTGATAACCACCCCCTGAGGATAGATGTGGGTAGAAGGGTCAGAAAAGGGCCAATTTCCTACAGATGGGATTCGAGGAGGAAGCACAGCACCCTGCCTCCCTGGCTGCCTCCAGACTCTGGGTGCATCTGAGCAGGGGGCGGAGGGAAGGACCCACAGCCCCTGGAGGCCAAGTACCCCTTTCCTTTGTTCTAACAGGCGTGGAGGACGGGAGACGAGAGACCTCCCTTTTTCCAGCCCTGGAGAAGGGGTGTGGGATGCTGGGACTTGAGGTATTGACAGAGCAGATGCTGGAGACCAGGGGAGAGGCCACTTCTGCGATGGTTTTCAGGGACATGACAGAAGTCCTCATGCCAGACCCAGGCTGGGCGCCAAAGACCGTGATCTTTATTTTAAACTCCTGGCCCACCCAGACAGTCACAAATATCCCCCAGCATCTGGCTTTTGCCACACCCCCAGGTCTCCTCCCCTCTGCCCAGCCACCAAGCATCACTCGGCTTTTTGAATTGGTACAAAGTTTACTAGGTCATACAACATGGCTCACAAAAGCGATGGGAAATTCCAGTGATGGCGCTGCTTGTGGGTCGGTTCCTTTTACCCAAATGGAGACAAGACACTTTCCCACGGGACTTCCCACCTCCCCCCACGAGATCAACAGAATGCAAGACTGTCACAGTGCGGCTAGGACCGGTTCCATGGACACACACACACACACACACGTCTAGTGGCATCGACACATCCCCCTATGGGACCGCCAGGCTGCCACAGTGGGTGGCGGGGACGGGAGAAAGCGGTCACGCTGCGTCCACACTCGCCCTTCAGGCTGGGCCCTGGGCCCGGGGGAAGAGTCCGGCAGTGACTGCTGGTGATAATACACTTCACGCAGGGGAGGCGACCCCGAGGACGGGCTTTGGAGGCCACAGGGCCCGTCTGATGGTGCGACTTTTCATCTGAGCTGGATGGGCGCCCGCGGGAGGAATGGGTGCGGCTACACTTCACACGAGGGGATGCACGACCGGGTGGAGATCAAATCATGCAGAGTGGCAGGGCAGGTGAGGGTCCAGGTGAGAGATGGTCAACAGCACACGCTCTAGGTTGTACCCTACGATAGGTGCCATTCGTTGGATTGCTTTCCTTCCCCGCTGTGGGGGGCGGCTCTGGCGCTGAGGGCTCCCAGCGCGGCTCGCTGAGAGGAACAGGGGGGTCGTCGCTTTGAGAGACAAGTGCTGGACGGGCAGCGGGTGGGGGCCTGTGCCCTTAGCTCATTTCTCCCCGGAGCCTCACACCCACAGCTGTGATGAGAGCAGCCCCCTTGCCACTGCCGTCTTCAGACAGGAGGAAGGACACGTTACACTTTGGTGACAGTTCCTTCACCGTTTGGTGCATGATTCTGGAGAAGCTGGTAAAGAGGAAAATAAAATAAAATAACATCAGGAAAATGTAAGTTGTGGGAAAGGAGAAGAGATGAAGGGACACTGGTCCTCCTGAAATCAGGAAAGCACCCCAAATTAGGTGGGCAGGGGCGGATTAAAGTAGCCACAGCTGACTGAGGAAAGCGCGACACTGCCAATCCTGTTATCACAACTTCCAGAAGGAGGCACAACTGAGAATCCCCAAACGAGTGACTCCCAACAGTTTACGAGGCAGAGGGCATAGGGAACCCCCATCCCAGAGCCTGGGGCTCCTGGGGAACCTGAAGGCCAAAAAGGAGGCTGAGGCCCAGCAGGGACCACTCAGCCAAGCCCACGCTGGCCAAGTGCTGGCTAGTTCAGGAGGCTACCTGGGAATCCCGTCCCAGCGGCCATCCACCCAGCACCTGCAGCCAAGAGAGGCAGCACCCCAGGAAGGGACAGTCTCTAAGTGAGGTGTCTCTAGGCATTTGTGTTTTGTGCTGAACATGAAAGACAGGCCAGGCTGAGGATGTTTGGGACAATGGGGTTCTCAGGGGAAGTCCCATTTATTGAGTACCTACTAGGTGCCCCATACTTCATAGACGGGACTTCCAGCCCTGTCAATGGCTATTATGCCACCAGGAAGATGGGATTGAGATAGGAACTGTCAGAGATTAAGCAATGGAGCATGGCATCTGAAAGGTGAAGCCAAGGTCAAATTCAAGTGTACATAGCCACTAAGCCTAGACCACTCCCCGGGTGCTGCCTCTGGTGACAATGAGGGCAGCTAAGGAGGCAGAGAGACAGGTGAGGACGGAGCTCGGCAGATGGCTTCACCCCAGCCACAGGCCTGAGGTAAGCGGGTAATCTCTCTGTGGCGTTGGGTGAGGTGTTTTTGAATAGGGTGACCCTAAGGCCTAGGTGGCCTAGGGTCCCGAGATACTAGGAGCAGCGCTACTCGCACTGGTTAAGGCACCCCCAGTTTAGGCATGGCCACTCTATTCCTAAGAGCCAAGCTTTGGAACACGCAGTGGATCAAAGAGCAGGTCCTTCTCTGGCATGGGATGTCCGACACTTCACCCAAAGTAGGTCACTTCGGACCCCTCCCTGTCCCAGAGTCCAGGGCCAGCACTGCACCTGCCCTTCCAAGTTTGATTTGGCAGGTGAACAAGACAATGGGCCCTGCTCCCTCTTCCATTTCCTCTTCGGACTCACCAAGCACAGCCTCCCAGCCAAGCCGACCCTGGCCAGGCTGAAGGGGCAAGGCCACCCCACCCACACCTCAGCGAGCCCAGGAGAGCAGGGAGGGGGTCACGCCCGCCAGCCACTGTGTCAGGTAAGAGGGTCAAGTAAGTGCCTTCTTCACTTCCCCAGGACCGCAAACCCTAGAGCTGCTCATCACCCGCCCCCCACCCCTGCCCTGTCCCCACACTCACAGTCGCAGGCAGCCATGCCCAGTGAGGAGTTTCTCAGACGGGAACCACACCCTGAAACCTGTAATCCTCCAGGGGACCCAGGAACTCGCCACCCAGCACCCTCTGCCATCCCCCACCAAGCCCCACTCACTGCGGATGCAGCTTGTAGAGCGTCCCATCCACGCCCACCGTCACGTTCAGATGGTCCAGCCCTCTGTTCTCCCGGATCTTGTCCACCACGGCCGCCATGCCCGCCCCGCACAGCTGCGCAGCCCTCTTGGACACCACCCCGCACACGGTCTTGACCAGGATACTGTCGTCGCACGTGCTGTTCAGACCCAGCTGCTGGAGGATGGCCCGGACCTGAAGCAGCGCTAACCGGTCACTGCAGCGAACAAAAAAAGCCAGGTGACTGGTCGAAGCAGGGCCTGCAGCCGGGGACTGACTTTTATTCCTGGGTGATACCCGATGAGCAACTCCCCACAGTCCTATCTGAGAACAGGATGGGGAATGGTGGCCAGAGTGCTCCCCTCCAAGTGTGCACCAAGTGTGCACCGGTCTGGAGAAAGCTATTTGCAATTGTCTGCAATGATAAAGGAACGTTTTGATGAAATTTCTTGTTTATAAATCTTGTGTGTGACTATGATTTTTTTTTCCCCTTAGGATGTATTTCTGGGTCAAAGGGCTTTTTTTTTTTTTTTTTAAGAGAGAGAGAGAGAGAGAGAGAGAGAGAGAGAGAGAGAGAGAGAGAATCCTTCAATATTTACTTTTTAGTCACTGGCGGACACAACATCTCTGTCGGTACATGGTGCTGAGGACCGAACCCGGGCCGCACGAACGCCAGGCGAGCGCGCTACCGCTTAAGCCACATCCCCAGCCCCTCAAAGGGCTTTTGATACCCATTGGCAGATGTCTTTCAGAAAGTTATGTCAGCTCACTCTCCAGCCAATACAATATTTGGCCACAAGTGTCCTCAGAAGAAACAGCACTTTCAAAACTTCTGACCATTTCCTAAGGCAGCCATTGCCACCTGGTTTACTTTGCATTCTTCTCTAGTAAGGAGGAGGACTTACTGTTTGTTTATTGGCCATGACTACCTGATGTGTTCCCAAACTTTTTTTCCTTCTCCTGGTATATTTGTCTTATTTGTACTAAATTGATAGAGATGACAATGACAATGATGGTGATGATAGACCAGCCAGTCTCTTTTTAAAGGATTTACTCTGTGACATGTTTTCCACACATGACATCGTTTAGTCCTCCACTAGCCACCAAATGTAGGATTATTCCCACTTGAAAGACGAGAAAACTGAGGCTGGGAGAAACGGAGTCTCTCAATCTCACGGTCAAATGGTGGTAGAAAACCATCCCCACTCACCTCTCAATCTGAGAGAGATATTTGGTCTCAAAGATGCCCCTGGTCTTCAGCGGCTCAGAGATCTGCCCTCGGAAGAGGAATCCCTTCTTGGTGAAGTCGATCAAGATGTTGCGGACAATTTCACCCAGGTACATACCACTAATCATCTTCTCATACCTGCCACAGGAGGAAGGGGGCTGCAGTGTCCTTCCCAGGAGCCCTTGCTCTCAGGGTCTTTCTGGGTCGCACACCTGCCCTGTGCTCCCCAGCTGAGGCAAAGACCAGGAAGGACCACGGAACCCTCCGCCCTCTCCACATCAGACACCACCCCGCAGCATTCATGCCTCGCTGCTCAGTGGTCACCTCCCTGCTGACCTCCTGCGCTTGCCTGGGTGAATCTCAGCCAGATGCCATGTCCTGGAGGACATGCCCCCCAGACTGGCTCTACCTGCCTATGCCAGGCTCCCTTGCACCTCGCCCTTCTCCTTCTCCACAATGACACAGGCCCACCGCCTAGGAGGGACAGGGAGTGTGCATATTGCTCAGCTCTGAGTCCCCAGGGCACAGCATGGCACCATGCCAGGCCCTCAGCTATGTGCTCAGTACAAAGCTGCAGAACAAGCACATGACTGGACGGAGCCTTAAAGGGACAAGAGGACCACGGAGGGAAAAATTCCTCAGTTTTCTGAAGGTTTTGCAAATGGCACAGTGCTGGTCAAGCACACAGCAGAGTGATAAGCCACACAGGTGGGAGAATTCAGTGGCCACAATGCTCGAGGTCACCCTGTTCTTGGGACTTTTAATTTCCTGCCCTTTCCAGGTTCAAGGGCCTCAAGAAATGACTAGGGATTTAGATGCCTCCATGGCACACACCCAGGCCCAGGATCCCCAAGCTGAGAATCTGGATATTCCAGAATATTTGGGAAGATTTCATGTGGTCCACAGAAAAAATGTGGAACAGCAGAGAGTGGCAGAAAGTGTGGGTATCACCACGGTCCCCATCCAGCCCTTCTCACTGCATCAAGGGGACAATCTCAGCTTAGTGCTGAAGTGTCTTTGAGCCCTGCTAACACTTGCTGATCACCTTTCAACAAAGGCAGTCTTGGTTCAGAGGCTTTAGCAGAGCATGAGAACTAGCTAGAACTGAATAGCAGTTCTTCACTACACTCATTCCACGATTAGCATTTACTTAGGGCGATACTGGTTTTACCTTTCTCCCCTTCACCATTAAATTGAAGAATATAAGCTGATTTTTAAAAAACATTAAATAAGCCAGGTGTGGTGGTGTGATGGAGACACCTGTAATTTCAGCTACTTGGGAGGCTAAGGCAGGAGGATCGCAAGCTCAAGGCCAGCTTGGGCAACTTAGTGAGTCCCTGTCTCAAAATCAAATAAATAAAATAAAATAAAATGGACTAAGGATGTAGCTCGGTGACAGAATGCTCCTGGATTCAATCCCCAGCATTAGAGGAAACAAACCAACGAACAAAACTCTAAGTGAATAACACATAGGCAGTATTCAGGAAAGGCAAAACCTTGAGAGCGGCAGGGGACCAACTTATGTTGGGAGGTGCTATCCAACCCTTCTTTCTGCTTCTGGGGACACAACTAGGACAGACTAGTTCTTGGGGGCTTGAGACAAAGGGTCATTCATCTAATTTCCAATGCCATTTCAGACCAGGTCCCTGAAACCTGAGCTGCAAGCTCCACATGGCCACTAGGTGGCGATGGAGACTCACAGGGTTCCAGAAGGAAGAACCGGAAGGGCCTCTGCCTCAACCCAGACCCACTGCTCCACCCCCATATATTTTTTTGAAGGGGGAGAAATGCAGGGGAAAGCCAAACTCGTCCAGGCCTACACAGGTCATGAGGCAGTGGTGTGTTAGCTGTCACCTATCCTCTGGGCATACTCTGGGACCATCTTGTACTGTCAGGGGCTCATCCTCCCAGGTCCTCTGCTGTCCATAGGCCAAAAGTCAAGGTCAGGGGTATCAAAGGGACCAGACTCCAAGCTTCTGTCCAGACCTTACTTCTACTAGAAACCTCTTCCACTGCAGTGGAATATAGCCAGACCCTCCCCACCCGGCCCTTAGGGACCACCTCCACCTGGCAGTTACCTTTGTTTCCCAGCATTTAGAGAGTATTCATCCACCAATCTGTCATACTCTGTTCTAATATCATCCAGACTCCCGTTGTCGCCAAAGGCACCCCATTCCATGTTGATACACATTCGCCCTTCAGTCCCCTCCAACATCTCAACATTCTTCATTTCCTCCATGTAGCAGGCATTACAGCCAGTCCCTGTAACACACAAGGGTGGGAATGAATGGCTATGCCACCCAAGACCAGTTGAGGGTCTCGCAACTGGCCTGAGGCCTGGAACCTGGGAGTCCACAGATAAGGGGTACGTTTTTGAGATGGTCAAAGCAATACCTTTGCTTTCCCAATGTTTTCCAGGAAAAGATACAAGATACAAATGGAGTATCTGAGTTAAACCACCTAGAAAACGTCTGCTAATCCACTTTAAGTCGAGAGCCTCACGTGTTGACCTGTACAGACAAGGAGATATTGATGTGAATAGAAGATGGTCTTCCAACAAAGAAATGTATCTCCAAAGGTGCAAGTTTAGGTGGTAGCTTGAAGAAAAAAATGTGTGTGCACATACATACGTGCTTATATATACACACATATACATACACGTGTGACACCTGGGGGTCGGCGACTCCCACACCTGAGGTGTCCACTCCTCTTTCCTGGCAGGATGGACTCTGCCTGCTCAAGATCTCCACACACTTCAGAAGGCAGCCCAACTTTCTAACGCAACGGTTCTTTATTTTTTGGTACCTTTCTGAAAAATCTGATAATGATGCAGAGATGAAGGAACAGCCCTCTGAGTGTTCCCACAACATGCCTCGGACATACGATTTCCAGGGCTCAGGGGCTTCTGGTTTCCACTCCTCAACTCCCTAGAGCAGGGTGACTCAGAGTGGCCATGCAAAACTGGGGTGGGACCACAGATGGTTTTCTGTGCCAGTCCACAAGGAGCCAAGTAAAGAAATTGAGAGGACGCATTCACAGCAGTTTTAATTGCCATGATACATACCCAGGCTCATGGTCATGTCAGAGTGTCCACTTTATGCTTTGAATTAGGCCTTGCTGCTCTACCCCTGCAACTTATTTTTTAAATAGACATGTTTCTTTCTCTTCCTTTCTCCAGGCTCCTCCCTAATCCCCCGCCCCTAATCTCAAGGGAAACAGAATTACTTTGTTTCCCCATCCTAGGAAGAGTTACCTGTCCCTGAGCACACACCCACTATAGGAATGAAGTAATTCAGACTTGGAGATGGTGCTAGAAGATCTCCACCAGAAATGACTATCACCCAAATTAACAAGTGAATTACAGCTCTGGACACAGAACCATGGAATGTAGCCTTTGAGTCACCTCTTTAAAAGCCTGATGGGCAGAATCAGCAGCCTCTGGGACAGGAGTCCCCTGTGCTTCTCCTTTGCAAGCAAAGCAATAAATCTTCTCTTTCCTTTTTCTTAAAACTGTGTCCTTGTTATTGGATCGGCACTGGGGGTGAGGACTGAGCTTTCGGTAACAAATCTGACAAAGGCAGCCCCCACTCCAGCTTTCTGGGCAGGCCCGGCTCTCCAAGCAACCCCACGTCCATTCTGAGGATGCAAGGCGGCTGGAGAACTGGTTGAGCACCAAGTGCAGGAGAGTGAGGAGACAGGTAATATGCCTCAGGTGGAACCAGAGGAGCTGATGACTAGAGCAAGGGACTGAGGGACTATGCCAGCAGCTGCCAAAGCTCATTTTGCTTTGGAGAACCCCTGCCTTCTCTCTCTGAGTGGTACAGGTTGTTTCATCTTGGTCCACTTTGGGAAAAAGGAAAGTGAACTCAAGTAGTCGCAGTACCCTTGGCCATCTGTTCAGTCCCCCAGCGTACACACCAAGATCCTTGATTCCACACGTCTGTTTCCTCTTGGTAGGGACATCTGTGGTGCCACTGGTACAGGAGTCATGGTTAAACAGGACTTGAGAACCTAGGGATATTTACTCCCTTCTGGTCTGTTCTAGCTTCTCATCTGTTTGTTGGCCTTGGTTTTGGGAATTCCTTCTAATTGTCTGTGTTTTTCTTTGAATCTGTTACTGCCACTTTTAAGACATGGGCATACTGTGCTGGTCCTATAGGAAGTCTCTTGGTAAAGATGTTGGCTGGTCTGTCTGGTTTAAAGGTTCCTGTGTGTCAGGTATGGTTTGGGGAATCCTTTCTGGTTGTCTGTTTCTTTTTTGTATGATCTTGCAATTGGAGTTGGTCTGTCAGAGGTAAAGTAAGTGGAAGAGAGGGCCACCTATAGGTATAAACCTGCCTAAGAAAAAGATAATATTTTACTGTAACAATCTAATTGTTTGAATAGCTTTTTAACAGGTTTCTGAATTACTCTATGACCTTGCAGATGGAGTTGGTCTATCAGAGGTAAAGTAAGTGGAAGAAATTTTTATGTGCAGGCCTATCTGTTTTATTTTATTTTTTGAGAGAGAGAGAGAATTTTTTAATATTTATTTTTAGTTTTCGGTGAACACAACATCTTTGTTTGTATGTGGTGCTGAGGATCGAACCCGGGCCGCACGCATGCCCGGCGAGCGTGCTACCGCTTGAGCCACATCCCCAGCCCAGGCCTATCTGTTTTAAAGGTTCCTGTCTGTCAGCCATGGCTACGGTGATCCTCTTTTGTCTGGCTCTGTGTTTTTGTATGTTACAGGCCCTTTAAGACATGGGCCATACTGCACTGATCTTACCTGCAGTCTCTTGAGAAGAGAAATCTTGGTTGAATTGGTCACTGATAGGTATAAGCCCATCTAAGAGAAAGATGCTTTACTGTAACACAATCTGGCCTTTGAATGGTTTTCTGGATTATTATACTATCTTGCAGTTGGAGTTGGTCTGTCAGTGGGTAAAGGATAGGCAAAAAAATAGAGATTTGGTGTGTACAGGCATTTATACAGTTGCACGATAAGGAGCCTGAACGGTCAGGAACTAATTTGGATCCCGAAAGCACTTCCTCTGGTGTGCAAGGATAGCAGGACACCAGGAGAAAAGGTTTAAGAAGACTTAAATCCTTTAAACCCAATTCTGGCACTCCCAGCACCGTTTCTCAGCCAGGTCATTTCCATGTGGGTCAGGACACCAGCCCTGGGCTGGGAGGAAATCCCAGGAAAGCTGCCTGGGCTGTAGAAGAGTGGCCACAGACAGCTGGCCTCTGCCCTGCCTTCTAGCCCCTTCTGCCCACGGGGACGGAGACTGCTGGCCACAAAGGATGTGGCAGTAGGTTCCGGCACTGTTTATGACCTAGGGACAAGGAAGAGCCTCCCCTTTTCAGATCTGACAGGACACCCCATTTGGCCAGGGGATATCCGTCACTGGGGCAGAGCAATTCTTGCTATAACTGTATCCCATCAAACTAAATGCCTGGGGAGACTGGTAAGCAACTGCATCCAGAAAAGAAAACAAATAAAAAAAACCCCACCAACTGTGTTTTGCCCAGGGATCTTCAAGGAAGGCTAAAGAAAAGGGTGGAAAGGGCCTCCTCCACTGATATCAATATGCCTCTTGTAAGAACAGGGCCTAAAAGGAGGCTCTGGGTACAACTGACAGTGGGGAACTCATTTAATGTTGATAGCATTGTGATTCTAATAAGGGACACAGGTCAGAGTCAAAACTCTCCTGTGCTCCAACTCTCTGAATGCCACCTGGGGGAAAAAATATTCAGGCACAGTTTTTGTATAGGCAGATGGTCCAACCCTCTCCTGGGATGAAATCTGTTGTGTAAATTAAGTCACAGATAACATTAATAAGGACTGTTTCAGAATATGAATTCAAGAAAGGGTCTGAAACTAAAAAAAGAGACATAAGAAAGTTAGAGGTGTGGAAATATATTTTAGTATGAAAAAGTCAAAGGTAAAGGAAATGTTTCTGGATAAAAAAGTATTTTGTCTGGTAAAGTAATATTCTTATGCTAAAGTCCAAAAAGAAAAATAGGACAAACCCAAGGACGGAAACAAGTTGTGAATGTCTAAGTCAGTTGCAGAATGTATGGAAGGTAAATCTCAAATGGATAAGAAGCAAGGTCTGCAACAATGATCTGCTCTCATCCGTCAAGATAATTTCTTGTATCTATTAGGTGTTATTACTTAGGGAAACTAAATCTTAAAGGAATTAGGGTTTGTACCTGTTTTAAAGTTCTTTTAAATGATTATGTTATACCTGGTTAAATAAACAGCTGTTATTTTAGGTTATAACAATATAGTTGACACCCTAATGGGACTAGATATATGTATACATCTGAGAACTATGTTTGTATGAGACTTGTCTTAAGTGTTAAGTAATGAAATGAATATCATTCATATTCATATAAATGAATAATGTTTCATTTTATGTTATAAAATAAAGTGTATGTAAGTTTATGGGCAAGGTAACCAATAAGTGTTCTCTTTTATACTTTGTTTCTGACATAGAAGGGCCACACTGCCATTTGAAGACCTGTCTTGTATCTGTTTGCTTTGACTAAGTCAATTTCTGATCATTACCTCTGTTTCCTAAATATATAAAGAGATTTACGCCTAGCCTTTGATTTTTGCTAATACTGCTAACCCACACAGACCTGTGATTATTTTTTTCCCATATATTGTGGATTCTAAATTTTATTCAAAGTTAAACTTAGTTAAATTTAAAGCTTAGGAGAGCACTTTACCAAGTTGATATTCTCCAAACTAAAATTGTCTGTACAATATCTCCTTCAGATTTATAAAGAAATAACAAATTTGGTTGGAATTTGTGTCATTTAATATTTTATAACTGGCTAAAGGTAACCTGTTGTTAATAAGTTATATATAAAATTTTGTGTTACACTGGGATGGGAATTTAAATGTATTTTTGGAAGGTAATAAGGAGAGCCAGATTTATTCAAAGGTTGACAATGTGGAAAATGAAAACATTCTGCCATCTCTTCCCCAAAAGGGAAGTTGAGAGCTCTTTCCACCTCTGTTTATGTTTCAGCGGTAATGTACTATGTTAACTGATTCAGATAGACTTGGGAAATAATACATGAGAACTTTGTAGAAAGATATTTTTAAAAGGGGCAAAGAGCAGATTCAGAAGACACTTTTCAAAATTTGTCAAGGGGCCAGCCTGGCTTGAATTAAGGCTCTGCCTCTTGTTCTTCTCCATTTTGGGATGGTTCTGAAGTAGAATAGAATTAAGCTTATTTAAAGTTGTGTTCAAAAAATGGATTTTTGTTGTTGTAAAGATTACTGTGAACTCAAAGTAATATGAAATTTAATTAAAGGTTTTGGGTAAAATTTTAAAGGTGTTTAGGTTTGTAAAAAGAGTTTTTAAAAAGTAAAACTTGTGCCGAGCATGGTGGTGCACGCCTGTAATCCCACTGATTTAGGAGGCTGAGGCAAGAGGACTGTGAATTCAAAGCCAGCTTCAGCAATTTAGTGAGGTACTAAGCAACTGACTGAGACCCTGTCTCTAAATAAAATACAAAATAAGGTTGGGGATGTGGCTCAGTGGTTGAGTGCCCCTGAGTTCAATCCCCAGTAGTCAAAAAAAAAAAAAAAAAATTAAAGTAAAACTTGTATGTAATTGAGTTGATAAATATATTTGCAGAGGCTAATCAGAAATCAAAGCTACATTAGTGTTTGTTTTATATTTTCCTTGGAAGACTTTATAATTGTTGCCTGTTAGTATTTTGCAGAAATATTGCTTCTGTATTTGAGACAATAAGCCATCAGGGAAGACAGGATACTATCTCCAATTAATTCAAAGGGGTAACTATAAAATTATAGATATTAAAGTTATAACCTGTTACTCCCACTTTAAGATTGGTGAAACTAGCCTGCTGGGTGTTTAAAACCAAAAACTTGGGAGACCAAAGTCAAGGAAGTAAAAGGGCCAAGGAAAAAGCAGCCAATATTTTGGCACTTGCCCTCTGAGGTAAGTCAGGACCCAGAGAACAATGGGACCTGCAACTCTGGTGAGTCACTCAATCTGCCCATCAGGGAGATCAAGAGGACCCTAGAGAAAAGAAGGCAACCAGTGCACGTTCTGCAAAGAGGAGGGTCATTGGAGGGGGAAATGTCTCTGAGGCTTCCAAGAGAAGCCACGGGTGGTCGGCAGGACCCTGACTCATCCTGGTAAGTGGCATCACTGGCAAAGAAAAGTTAAAGGAGCCAAGAGGCTTCACACACATTCCCAAGAGTGATCTCTGAGGAATCTCAGTTGATTCTTAACAGTGGATAGAAAAAAAGGTCAGTTTTAACCAACCTGGTCTTAAACACTTAGCGGGAGAGTACAGCCAAAGCACACTCCTACTGGGGCCGGTCAAATCTCTGTGCATAAGATATTACCACCAGAGATTATCACAGACTGAAGACACTTAGTAACATCTTTGACTCCTACTGGAGATGTATATTTGTATCAGCCCTGCCAAAAGTAAAGCTGAAAACTATAAGGGAAGGGTCTTAGTGTGAGATTGAACTCATTAAAAATAATGATCACAACGGACTCTAGAGTCCCAAGTTTATCCTGGGTCAATTTGAGCCTGATCTCCTAGACCCTACAAATCTTCCAACTTCCTACATAGATAATTTGATCTGTTTTTCACTGATATGATTATGAGTTACTATTTTCAGAGACTGGCTGAAATACCAATTGCTTTTGTGCTAATTGTTAAAGTAATGCTTTGCTGTCTTGTTTATTGGTGTCTTAGCATCATCTCTGCCCTACGTATGCCTTGTCCAGTTGCCCATCAACTGTCACCATGGCCCTCTGGACTGCCCCGATGCTGAATACCCTTAACTGTCCATGCTCCATCTGATAAGAATTTGGGTCACTTCCCCCAACTTTACCCTCTCTCAGCAGGAGGCAGCTTAGAGATGTCATCATCCGTTTTCCATAGAAATGGAATATGGAAATGGACAGTGGGGAAATGTAACACTGCTCCACTTTATGCTCTGAATTAGCCCTTGCTGTCCTGACACTTATTTTTAAAATGCACATGTTTCTTTCTCTTCTTCTCTCTCTCTCCTGCTCCCTAATTTCGGGGGAAACCAGATTACCTTTCTTCCACATCCTAGGCAGTTATCTGTCCGTAAGCACACTCCCACCACAGGAACAAAGTAATTCAGACTTTGGGGCCCCCTGTTCCCCATGATGGGCAGACTCCCAGCCTTTGGGACAGGAGTCCTTTTTTTCTTAAAATCATGTCCTCGTTGTTGGATTGGCATTGGGAACAAGGACCAAGCTTTGGGTAATAGTCATTGGACTGAAAATTTAAAAACCAACCAACCCAGGAGTCCTTCCCATAGGTATCTCAATATGCACTTGAATCACCTGGGAGCCTGTGATGATACAGATCTGACTTGGGAGGTCTGGGGTGGGGCCCAGGGCTCTGCATTTCTAACCAGCCCCTCCTAAGTGGTAGGGATGCTGCAATCCATGGACCACACTTTCAGCAACAAGGCCCTGGAAACACCCAGGTGGGACCTAGGTGAACTCAGATATGCCCCCCGCCAACCAGAAGTGCCAGGTCACCTTTATCCTCGCTGAAGAAACTTGAGTGGCATCTGCAGACTCTTGATGTTACTGGATTCCTATGTTTTTTTTTGTTGTTGTTGTTGTTGTTCCTAGCTTCTCAGTATAAAACAGAAAGCAGAGAAGCCCAAGAAGTGGAAGGGGAGGAGACATACTTGCCCACGGGGGTTTTGAGCAATCAATTGATGGAGGAAAGAAAATGGCTGATGCCAAGCTGTCCTGAACCAGACAGGCCTGGCTCCTAGGGAAGAAGTGAAGACCAGTCTGCAAGAGAATGTGCTGTGTCACCCTAGCTTTGTGTGTTCTACCTGAGCCCGTCCCCAGGCAGAAGGAAGGTAAGGGCTGGGTGGAGGGAGCTTTGCTCAAGAAAGAAGAGATAAAGCCCCTGAGCCAGGCCCTCACCCGCCTTTCCTGGGGCTGCTTCCTGGTTTTCTAAACTTCAACAGAAGCCAAAAGGTTCTCCTGGCACGGGAGAGTGGCCTGATGGGGTCATCTCCAGATACTCTGCAAATGGTACCCAAGGTAGGGAGACGTTCCTCCCTGTCCAAGTTGAGTCTGCAGATGCTGGCTGTGAGGGGCCTCTGCCCAGTGCCTTCTCACACTAGGAACGGATCCACTGGACAAATGGTCTCCTCACAGCCCAAATTTAAGCTCCTGAGGCCCAGGCCTCTGCCATGTGTGAATACAAGGGAAAAGGCTGCAGAACCCACAGGTAACCATTCTGTAACCTTCTTTAGTGACTAGGACCCTCACTAACAGTGGCTGCTGAGGGTAAAATGGCACCTGAGGCCACTCTGGCCTTTTCCAGCTGGAAGCATTGTCAGGAGAAAAAGTGATTTTTGCTTCCTTTCCAGTCTGACTCCCACAGTCACACCTCCTGGGAGCCCCTCCATACAGCCCAACAGTATTGCCCTGCCAGCCAGGACAGCGCCAGGTACCCCACCCTGTCCACCCGGGCCACAGGGCCTTTGCACTCTCTCTTCTGGAAAGCCCCATTCTTAACGGTCTATCACAATCCATGTGCAGCACCATGGGGGTCCTGGGGAGGGATAACCCTCCAGTGAACTCTGAGGTCTTCGTCCAGCACTGAACTCTAAAGATGGCAAAGGGACAGTACAGACAGATTGTCCCAAACCGAGGACCAAGCTACTGAGTCCAGGTGCCAGAGAGAAGGAAAACCCAGTTCTCCCTTGACCAAGAAGAGATGCTTCCCAGAGCACCCACCTACAATAAGTCCAACCTCACAGTTGGGTTCCTCATAAGCACACGTCATCATGGTGCCCACCGTGTCGTTGACCATAGCCACCACATCCAGGTCGAATTCCTTTGAAAAGAAAAGGGACACTGCTTTAGGGTAGGGGTGGCTCCAATCCTGCTTGTTCACTGCTGCACAGTAACCAGTGAACTGCTAGGGCTTTGTTCTAGAATGGGTGCCGTCAGGGGGCAGGGACAATCCTATGACTATGTTCCGAGTTCTGACATGATCATGGATGACTCTGTCTAAATCCGTCAGGCCAACAGGGCGACTGTGCCTAATGTTTGTACTCGGGTACACTGAGTTCAATAGAACACGACGTCCTAGTGACAGTGCAGGCCAAGCCCCACTGTAGACAGCTCTTTATGACAGTCATGATTTCACCTTTCTTTAAAAAAATACCTCTCTGGGCTCGGGTGTGGCTCAGTGGCAGAGTGCTTGCCTAGCATGTGTGAGGCACTGAGTTCAGATTCTCAGCACCACAGATCAATAAATAAAATAAAGGTTCATAGACAACTAAAAAATATTTTTTAAAAAATATCACTCTCTTAACAACACAAAACTTATAACCCTTGTTTCAATGCAGCAGTTGGGTGAGGAAATGGGGATCTTATATTACCCACATCGTAAACTTCTGTATTGTTCAAATTGTTTACAATAAGCAAGCAGTTTTTATATCCACCCCCCCTCCCCCCAAAAGAGTTTTTAAAACGTTCTTTTGATAGTTACCTCTCTCCTTTTTATCGCATCCCTTAGTAAAGTGGCTACGTTGTGACCCACACAGTCAGTTGCCTTAAAACCCTTTGTCCAGGTGATCAGGATTCCCTGAAATGTGAGAGGCACCAGGAGGAGAGTTAGGCCATTTATCCTTCTGGGCAGAAGACAAAGTTTCACACCCTCCTCCCTCCCAAGTCAACGTCTGCTGAGGACTCCCACCCAGAGAATGTCCAAGCATCCGAGTGCCAAGCCAAGAGAATGTCCCTTCCCCTGCAGGCTCCCCACCCCCACCTACTGCACACACAGCTGTCTGCTTTTTAAATTTTTTTGATACCAGGGATTGAACTCAGGGGCGCTCAACCACTGAGCCACACCCCCAGCCCTCTTTTTGTATTTTATTTAGAGATAGGGTCTCACTGAGTTGCTCAGGGCCTCACTAAGCTGCTGAGGTTGACTTTGAACTCCTGATCCTCCTGTCCCGGCCTCCTGAGCTGCTGGATTAGAGCATACACCATGGTGCTCGGCAGCTGGCAGCTTTAAAAATCCCCTCTTTGCAGTTGGAGAAACTGAAGCACATAGAGTTAATGGCTATGTCCAAGTCCTTAGGAAGATGGCAATACTGGGGTTGGGGGTGTAGAACACGAGGCCCTGGGTTCAATCCCCAGTATCACTCAGAAAGGAAAAAATAAAGAAATGGCCATACTGGACAATTCTTACACAGGATCTTAGCCTGGTGCTGCCATGCATGACCCACTAGCTCCCCTGAGGAATTTACTGACTACCTAACTGAAAGAAGGCATGATCTTAATAACTCCTATACCACCCCAAGTAAACCTCAGCTTCATTGGGTGGAAGTTGCACACTTGCTGGGGGGAAAAAAGCCACAGAGGCAAAGTCACTATGAGGAATATAAGGTGACAGTGGAAGCAAACTGCTTGGAAAAAAATCATTAAGGCTTTAAAAACTGCAAAAACAACAACACACATTTATATAGATCCAACTGCTCAGCTCTAAATTAGGAGGAGCCAGCGCCAAAGTCACAGTGCAGGATGGCATTACGTCACCCTCCCTGGCTCTCCCAGCACTGCCAATCATGCCTCAAACCCTGGCCCGATGCCCCCTCCGTGGCCACGCCCCCATTTGCAATGCCCAACTTGTTTGGAATATAAGAGAATAACAACTCTTCCAAGAAACAGGCTCAGTCCTGCCTGGGTGAGGGCGCAACCCACTCCCTGTGGCATGTACCCAGCCACGCCACCCCAGCCCCGCCTGCACAGGTGCTGGATGCAAGCGGAAAGGCGGATCCCTCGGTGCAATGAGCTCCCTGAGGACAGGAACAGGAACCCTCAGCTCTGTGCTCAGAGCTTAGTCCTCAGCCTGTCCTCAGCCCCTCCTGGGCCCTGTTTCGTCTCATCTATCAAATGAGCATGTATTAAGCCACCATCTGACACCCCAGGGAACACAGAAGAGGGTGAGGAGGTTCTTGGTGCCTGGAGGCCCCAAAGGCTTCCCAGAAGAGGAGACTGCTGTCAATAATGCGAGAGGAGAGGAGGGCTCAGGATGCTCTGGGGTGGGTAGAATAAAGCCTGGGTACACTCTCCGGGCCATGGAAGCCAGAAGCAGACACGTAGGGGTGACAACGAGCCTGGAGAAGGCCTCCAGGGCCAGCCCACTGTGGCCACGCAGGTGCCATCATTATTCCAAAGGAAGAGACTCACCGCATCCAGACTCGTCTGCTTGCAAGGAAATGAGAAGGTGAAGCCCAGAGGCATCCGGGGGCCTTTGATCCCCATGTAGTCCAGGAAGTCAGAGATGCAGGAGACGATGTGGTCAAACAGCTGTAGGGGACAAGAAGGGATCACCCAGGCTCTCTCTGGTTTCATACTTTCAGCACACACACACACACACACACACACACAGATACACATACACACAGGCACACACACACAGGCACGCGCGCACACACACACACACACACACCACACACAGGCACGCGCACACACACACAGGCACACACATACACACAGGCACACACACACAGGCACACGCACACACACACACAGGCACACATATAAACACAAACAGGCACACACACACACACACAGGTACATGCAGAGCAAGCCCCTTTCTCCAGGATCTACCAGCCACCAGAGCGCTGTGGACCAGGCAAGGCTGAAAATACCCAGTGCTTTGGGGCCACAAGGGAAGAAATGCACAGCTGGGGGCATCCCTGGCAGGTGTTGGTCCTCACGAGACCACGGGCACCTCCAGGCCTGTGTGTGCCGTGCACACACTACAGACATGAAAAAGCAGATCCAACTCACCTCTTCCCCGGTGCCCTGCATGATCTCAAGGGGAATGGCATAGATTTTATTGTGCATTTCCACTGTTCTCTTTTTCCCACTACGAATTTTCACCAGCAGGACACGGAAATTCGTTCCTCCAAGATCCAGGGCCAAGAAGTCACCATGCTCTGTTAAGAGTAAAGAACACAAAGAATGCCACAAACTGCTACGTGCCTCTGGGCAGCTGGCAAGCCCTAGACTCCAGAATTGCAAGAGGAGGGTCTCCAGGTTGCACACAGGGGTAGGGGGGTGGGAGCTGGAACCACCCGACCAGTACACAGCGTGGGCTCTGAGGAGGGGTGGGTACTAAATCACTGCCCACAGCCACCGAGTCACACTGCAAGGACAAAAGGCCCCAGGAGTGAACTGCCTGTCACAATAACAAATAAACTTCACAAGCCTTATTAAAAAGACTTGCAACGATGCCCTGATTTTAGGGAACTTCATACAAAAATGAATAATTCATGTCAACGTGTGGAGTGTTTGCAGAAGTAGCCACTATCCTTCCCACCAAAAGATGGGGGTCTGTTTCTCCTCCCCTTGGATCGTGGGTCCAACAGAATATGGCAGAAGCACTGCTGAGCCAGGTCCTGACCTCAGCCTCCAAGAGGCTTTAAAGTCCTTTTCTGCCTCCAGGTGGACCCTGCTGCTGCCACTGAAGAGCCCAAGCCCAGTAAGTAGCCTGCTGGAGGGTGACCCACGTAGCCAAGCACCCTGCACCCCAGCAGGTCACCCTCCCAGCTGACCGTCCAGCTGACTGCAGCTCAGGAACGAGTCCAGCAGAGGTCAGCCAAGCCTGGACCAGAGAAGCAGAACCATCCCGCTGACACAGAGACTCGTGAGCAATAATAAATGCTTGCTCGTTTATGCCACTAAGTGTCCTGCTCTGGCCAATCATGCATCATTAGTGCATATAAGTAACTTACACAGAAGATATTCATATCACAAACACGCATTATTCCGAGGATCCACCCCAAAGCTCTTCAGATTCTGCACAAAGCTCAGCTCCAATAAGAACCATGGAGGTGGCATTGGGCACTGGATGGTGTTCTTCAATCTGCCTAGATGTGACAAGCCCAGGGACCCTGCCTCCTTCACACACACCCTGCCGGGACTGAGGAAGGCAGCACTGTGTGTTGATTCTTCTGACACTTTGCCATGTTTGTGAGCCAACCTAGAACAACCTCAGGGCCCAGCTTCCTTCTACGGTGAAACCAACTCCCTAATTCTAACATGGCTTTAGAGACAGTGCTGGACCGGGAGGTTGGGCCAGAGGGATTTAGCAGCCCTGAGCCACACACACAGGACAAGCTGGTGGTAAAAATGGAGAAGAGTCGGAATGAGCTTCCCTCTCCTGCCAGATCAGGCATCACTAGTGCAAACGCATCCACTGGAGGATCCACCCCATCCCAGCTCTGCAGTGATGGGGTCACTGTCATGAGCAGGAGGACCTGACAGTCCCAACAGGCCCTCACCGGTCCCATCTGGGGTGCTCCGGACAAAGGAGGGGAGCATCTTGACCACAGCCTTGTCATTTGTCTGCTTCCTCAGCCCCATCTCCATCTCGGTCCGCATCCTCCTCTTCACCTCCAGCAGCATCTCCTTGGTGAGGCGAAAGTGGGCGAGGGTCTCCTCTATCTGCCGGTGCTGCTCAGCCAAGCGGTAGGCCACTGCGGTCACCATGGCGGCCCCCTTGCCACTGCCACTCTCCGAGAGGAGGAAACGAACATCGGAGTCGGGCACCAGGCGCCTCAGGGTCTTGTGGAAACGCCGAGAATACCTGGGGAAGAAAGTGGAGTGGGCGTGCCATGATGGCTGGACTGAGCCACCGGTCAGGGGCCTCTTGTGGTGCTGGGGATTGAGCCCAGGGCCTTGTGCATGTGAGGCAAGCACTCTACCAACTGAGCTCTATCCCCAGTCCTCTGGTACCCCTTTATTTTTCTTTCTTTTTTTATGGGGTGGGGTACCAGGGATGGAACTCAGGGACGCTTAACCATTGAGCCACATCCACAGCCCTATTTTGTATTTTATTTAGAGACAGGGTCTCACTGAGTTGCTTAGTACCTTGTTAAATTGCCGAGGCTGACTTTGAACTCGCTAATCTCCTGTCTCAGCCTCCCGAGCCTCTGGATTACAGGTGTACACCACTGTGCCCGGCTTGGTACCCCTTTCTTTCACCACACTCTAGTTCCATTTCTACACTTGCTTTTTTCATTACACAAGTCCTATACATCCACGGTAGAAAAAAAAGCAAATGCAGACAAGGAAAACGGAAAAATAGCCAGGTTTGGTGGTGCATATCTTTAATCTCAGCTACTTGGGAGGCTGAGGCAGGAGGATCACAAGTTGAAGAACAGCCTCAGCAACTTGGCCAGACCCTGTCTCAACATGAAAAATAAAAAGGATCAGGGCTGTAGGTCAGCACTTGCCTAACACGTGCTAGACCCTGGGTTTAATCATCTGTGCGAAAAAAGAAAAACAAAGTTGTCCACAATCACCCATAAAAAGATCCTCATTATTTTATAAGTAATGAATACAAAAAATTCAAAGTCCAGAGATGTTGTCCTCCACCATGTCAAGGAGACCACCTTGCTAGTCAAAGCACTGTGCTTCAAAGTCAGATCTGAAAACAAGGGTGAGCACTACCATGTCCACATAAGTGACCTTGAGCTAGTAACTTGACCTTGGAGTAAATGCGGATCTGTGTGAAAGTGTCCTGTTGGAAACTGAATAAGGTAATCAACATGCTTATGTGAGTCACTGGCACTGAGGAAGGACTCAATAAATAATCGCTCTTGTTTTTTTTTATTTTCACATGGGCTCTTTCTTTCCCTCCATCCCTACTCCCAAATCCTGGACATTCTTAGTGGCTGGAAAAGACCTTGAGGACAGGATGGCGTAAGACACAGAACTTGCGCTCTGCAGTGTGGAGGCTGCTGCCAAGGGAAAGAGGAAAAAAGGTTTCCCAAAATATTAACAGCAGTCGACTCCAACGGAAGAGAAGAAGAAGGGCTTCTATTCTTTTTGCAACTTTTTAAACTATCTCAAATTTCCATCCTGAGTAAATATTACTTCTGAAATGAGAAACGATGCAAAAACCGAATTAAAGTCATTGTTTAAAATGTGAAGTTGCAGATGGAAAAACATTTCTGGATACAGCTCATGGTGATCGTTGCACAATAAGAATGAACTCATGGGCTGGGGATGCGGCTCAAGCGGTAGCGCGCTGGCCTGGCATGCGCTGGGCGCTGGGTTCGATCCTCAGCACCACATAAAAATAAAATAAAGATGTGTCCACCGAAAACTAAAAAATAAATATTAAAAATTTCTCTCTCTCTCTTAAAAAAAAAAAAAGAATGAACTCATGAAACATGCCGCATGTTTCAAGATGATTAAATGATCTGTTTGATGTTATATACTTTTTACTACAGTCAAAATCATGTGACGTTGCAAACCCTTAGGCTTTCTTGTCCAGAAAATTTTTTCAGGGGTGGGGTGGGGGGTACTGGGAATTAAACCCAGGGGCACTTAACCACTGAACCACATCCCCAACCCTTTTTATTTTTTATTTTGAGACAGGGTCTCGCTAAGTTGCTTAGGGCCCCACTAAATTGCTGAGGCTGACTTTGAACTTGTGATCCTCCTGCCTCAGTCTCCCAAGCTGCTGGGATTACAGGCATGCACCACCATGCCTGGTCTCTTGTCCAAAAATTAGCCAAGAAATTCCAAAGAAAAAGCTGGTGCACTGGTGTGTGCCTCTAATCCCGGGGTCTCAAGAAGCCGAGGCAGGCGGATCACTGGAGCCCAGGAGTTCAGGGCCAATGCTCACCAGCACCATGTGAAGGCACAGTATCTGATACAGTATCACTTTGTGTGAAATATACACTTTGTGTGAAATACATGCACAGTGGGAAACTACCTGCGGTCCTGTATACAAAACCCATGCCACAGGCAGTCCATTCTTAAAACTTACCAAACAAATAATTAAAATTTGTCTTTGCTACCAGGGATGGAACCCAGGGGTGCTTAACCACTGAGCCACATCCCCAGCCCTTTTATTCATTTATTTATTATTTTTTTGAGACCGAGTTTCATTAAATTGTTTAGAGTCTTGCTAAATTGCTGAGGCTGGCTTTAAACTTGAGATCCTCCTGCCTCAGCCTCCCGAGTCGCTGGGAATATAAGCGTGCACCACCACGCCTGGCTCAAGTCATGTCCTTAGTGACCTAGTAGGCTCTGGAAGCTAAGGTTGGCCATGGAGCGGAGACTGGCCAAGGCAGCCAACAGACAAGAAAGCAGCAAGTGGGGACCATTTACTTAATATCTCTCTGGTCTCAAGTGACAAGTTCCTCACTTAAAAAAGGAATGGCCAAGAAGCTGGGGAATTTTATCAGGAGTTTCTGAAACAAGAATATGGGTGGCGTACCTACAACCTAAACTACAAGAAGGATGAAGTTCCTCCTGATGAAATGCAGATGAGCTACAGACACATTCCGCCCAGCGCCCCTGCAGCTAGAGATAAGGAAAGATACTAATGGCGTTTGAGGTAACACCAGAGAGAATCCACTAAGGGCGAGCCTCCCCAAAGGGCAAATTTAACCTCTTTGCCCAGAACCAGACATGTCTTGTCTGCAAAACAAAAAAAAAAAACCAAAAAAACCTTTCACTGGCTGTAAAACTCTGAGAGACAAGTACAGCAAAGGCAGACTCACTGTGGGTGCGTCTTGTACAGAGAGCCATCCACACCAACCGTGGTCCGCAGCCTGGGGGTCCCCTTGTTATCACGCAGGCGGTTCAAGATGGCACCCAGTGTGGCAGCCACCAGGTTGGCAGAGCGGAAGGACACGATGGTGCACACGTGCTGGACCGAGACACAGTCGTCGTCAGATGGCTCCACTCCCAGGCGGGTGAGGATTTCTTTGGCATTGTGGAGGCCTTCCTTATTCCTGTGAGGTTGGAGCCCAGAGCTTGTGAGTGAGGGACCAGCCAGGCAGCGCAGAGCATGGGGACTCCAGGCTGACCCCGACTCACCGGGTGTGCAGAGGCGGGACCGGGAGGTCCAACGCCTCAAAGAGCCCAGGGAGGGAACGCCTCCCCAACACACACCTGCTGGAGGCAGGGACAACTGTTCGGCTGGGTTCTGGTGGGCCAGGCGTGGAGGGGAGCACAGCTGAGATGGCCGCTGAGCAGGGAGGGCCACAGCTGCTTCTGCCCAAGCCCAGGACCAGGGGAGGCCTGGGGGACAAGGCTGCTCATGGGGTCTGTGAGCTGCTTCTTACCCTTCCTGGGGTTTTTCTGTCAAAATTTTAATCTCCCACGTGCATGTCTTGTGTAGTTTTTGTGAGATTCATTCAGAGGGACTTTACAGTTTTGCTGTTATTGTACCTGGTCTCTGAAAATGACACACACGTACACCGCCCTTTAACGACACAGTGATCTAACAGGTTAACAACAGGAATGTGCAGGAAGGAGCCCTGGTGCTACCTTTGTAGATTTTCCCCAAATCTAAAGTTATTCCAAAATGAGAAGTTTATTTCAAAAACATATAGACACATTTTAATTATTGTAAATAGACAAACATAATGGACTTTTCTAATACTATCTCCAGATATTATTCACTTCCCTACAGACTTTGGGGAGAATTCTCCACAAAGACATTTATCATTGGCAAATGATGACAATTTTATTCCTGTTTTGATTCTTAAGGCTTTAACTTCTTTTAAAAATGCTTTTCAGTTGGAGTCTTAACTCCAGCCCAATGGTGAGTCGGAACTAGTGACACTGTATTGATTTTTCGAAAGAAAGCATCTAACATCCCTGCTTATAGGGTGTTTTGTGGAGAAAGCCTTCATTAAAATGTAGACATGCTTTCTGGGGCTAGGTCAAGTGCATTTTATGATCCTTGCTAAGTAAAGAGCCAAGAGCAGAAGCAGACCAAGAAGAAGGCAGGTATTTCCTGACTTCACACAGGACTAAGTCAAGCCACTGCCCTGCTCCTACTGGACCCTCCCCCAGTCCCCTCCGTTCTCAGGCACCCAGGAGACTTGCAAAGAGAGATGGTTGGAAACTCAGGAGCAGGGTTCCCTGCCTGGTGTACCCCTGCACTAACGGCTCCTGAAGGAGAACGACACTAGGACAAATTCCAGGGCACAGATTTACTAATGCCCAGAAAACCTGCTTCTGCTCCAACCACACAGAAGCTGATGTGCGTGGGAGTTCCCAGGACCACACAGGGGGCGGGGAAAATGACTCCTTCCTGTGGGGACGCACCAGCACTCCTGGCACTGAGGATGGTGGCACGCTGGCCTCGTCTTTATGTAAGTGGCCCCAGGAAGCCACGTGGCACCTCCTGAACCTAGGGGCACACGGAAGCCAGCCACAAGAGCACCGGGATCGAGCCTACCTACGTCCCTCTCAGAGTGAAGGCCAGGACTAAGAGTGAAGACAGTGGACTCCGGGTTTCTTTGGGGGTGCCAAAGGCCAGCGGTCAGGTTGTCCCTTGTCAAACTACCCAATCTCATCTGTTAATCCACTGTTTCGCAAACTTGTTTCAGGGCACATTTCTGGCTATTAACAGATGTTCCCTGAATATGTGTGGGGGTGGGGAGGGATTGAGGCACAAAAGAAGTTTAGGAAATAATGAGTATTATGGCTGAGATAGGAGGTGTCCCCCCAGAGCTCCTGTTAATGCAGGAATATTCAGAGGTAAAACGATTCATCATGGAGCTGTAATCTGATCTGTCCACCTGAATTTCACTGGACTGAGTGGGTGGTAACTGCAGGAGGTGGGGCGTGGCTACAGAAGGTGGGTCACTGGGGGCGCCCCTGAAAGGGTGCACCTTCCCTGAGGCCCCTTCTCTCTGTCTCTCTCCCTCCATTTCTCTCTGTTTCCTGACCCCACCACGAGCTGGGTGGCCTTCCTCTGCTGGGCCCCTCCCGGGACCCTCCCCGGGACGTGCTGCCTCACTTGAGCCCAGAGTCGGCTGTCTGTGGACGAGACCCCAACCATGAGCCCCGAATAAACTTTCCCTCCTCTGAGTTGTTCTTGTCAGATGTTTTGGTCACAGTGATGGAAAGCTAACTAAATGAATGAGTTCACCAAAGGGAACTAGGTTCTTCTTTTTTTTTTTTTTTAAACAGGCTAATAAATATTGTAAATCTCTAAAAGGAGGATAAATTGTACTATATTTCTCAAACCTACTGGCCCTGGAATCATCCAATTATCATCTTGAGGTCTCTAGGGTCCCCTGGAACACAGTCTGAAGGAGGTCAGGACATATCTACAGGGAGCTCCAAGAACCCAGGCCTGGGCTTGGTCAACTGTCACTCAACACCAGGAGTGGAGTCAGGAGCTTCCTCAGTTCTAATCTTGCCTTGAGGCTGCACGTATATGAGAGGGAGAGGAGAGAAGGGGGAGGCGGGGTGGGGGGGGTCGCTTTCCTAACTGGAAGGGAAAACCCCCCAGGAAGCATTGGCTGCTAACTAGGCGCTTCTTTAATCATGGACCGGCCAGGATGGGAAGGGTCCTATCTCCCTTCTCTGTCCCCTCTATCCCCAGAAAGCCTCCGCGTAGCACCTACTTTTCGATGGCGGACACGTCACTGGTGTTAAACTTGCCCCTGGTGAGCAGCTCCGGGGTGATCCGCCCTTCAAACAAGAGGCCCTCCTTGGCCATCTTGACCAGAATCAGTCGGACCAGCTCCCCCAAGTACATGCCACTGACCATCTTCTCAAACCTGCAGGAGAGAGCACATGGGCACCTGTCAGTCCTTCCTCCACACCCAACCCTGGGGCAGCACGTGAGGAAGGGGACAGACACAAAAGGAGTGTCACCACTCACAAGCTCCCAGTCTCGCTGGGAGGCAAAACCACGCTCACTCGTGTGATTCAACAAAGAGGGGACCAGGACGAAGACTCCAGAAGGGGCAAGTCACCCCCATGCCTGTGCCAGGGAGAAGAGACGGGCAGGAGGAGGCGGGGAAGGCAGCTTGGAGGCAGGGGAATGCTAGGACGTAGATTGGCAATGACAAATGAGAAGGCCCCAAGACAAGCGGGTGGACTTCGATCATCCCTCACAAACTGTCAGCCGTGTTCTGTTGCTTTGTTTTGAGGTACTGGGGATGAATGCAAGAGTGCGCTGCCACGGAGCCATACGCCCAGACCTTTCTATTTTTCATTTTGAGACAGCATCTCACTAAGTGTCTGAAGATGACCTCAAACTTGTGATCCTCCTGCCTCAGCCTCCCTAGAGATTATCCCTGAGATTATAGGCCTGTGCCAGGCTTGCTATGCTTTTTATTTTTAATTTTTTGATACTGGGCATTGAACTCAGGGGCACTTAATCACTGAGCCACATCCCCAGCCCTTTATATTTTTTTTATTTAGAGACAGGGTCTTGCTGAGTTGCTTAAGGCCTCACTAAGTTGCTGAGGCTGGCTTTGAACTCACAATCCTCCTGCCTCATCCCCTCCACCCCAGCCACTGGGATTACGGTGTGCCACCACACCCAGGCCTGCTGTGCTTTTTAGAGGGCTTTGACTTCCATCGCTCTATCAGGGGCCCTCCTGTGGGAAGGGGGTGTCAAGGAAGCATTCTCCTCATTGGGCTGCTGCTGGGACATTTGCAGATCACCTTCTTGGTACCCTCTGCGCTTAGAGAAAGTCACCCCCAACTGCCCCAACAGACTTCACCCTAAGCTGCAGGGATGGGGTCTGAGAGGCTGAAAGCCAGTGAGCTCAATGTCCTGCTCCAGCTGAATCAAGCGAGCCACTCCCTCTCCTGGGGGGGCGTGAGGTGCAGCCTCTCCCCCCTGCTCAGCGCTGCAGGGAGCCCTGGCCCCGCGGAGCCTAAGACTGAGTCCAACACATAACTGAGACAGGCCCAGGCCAGAACCAGGGAACAGGGGCTCCATGTTGTATCTGATCCAGATTCAGCCCCGATCCTGGCTGACCAGGGGCCAGGAGGAAACCCTGAGGAGGGCGGATCAAAGAGGCAGGCCCCCGTGAGAGCGCGGCCTCCCCTCTCAGGGCTGGCATCCCCAGAGCTGACAGTGACACAGCAAAACAATCTGTTCCAGTCAGAGCCGGGCCTGGAAGCCCAGATGCTGTTAGGACCTGAGCATGCAGCAGTCTGTCAGCAAGCTCAGAGCCTCTTCAGAGACAGAGTCCCCATTGTTCCTGCTCCTGCAGGACCAGACAGGACCGCCCAGCCACCGCCCTGGAAGGAGCATCCTTCTGGGTCCTAGCTGCCCAGCTGCCACCCCAGGCACCTATGGGAACCAGCCCCTGCGGAGGACCAAGCTGGAAGGAGCCAGGCAGAGCCTGACTACCCAGGCTCAGCCCTGCCTCCGTTTCCACTGGGGTCCTCACTGGGCTCCTCACGTCTCTGGACCTCAGTCTCCTCGCTTTTGTAATGGGGACAATAACGGGGCCTCTTACCAGATTATACAGAGGATGTGGGTTAATATAGGTTAAATACTATGGTGTCCAATAATGAATTCTTATGACCTTCCTATGTTTCTGGTACTTTTCTCAGCTCTTTAAATATTTTAACTTATTTTATCCTCATTACCATTCTACAAAGTAGACATTGGCATTATACCCACTTCACAGATGGAAAAACTGAGAAGCAAAGGTTATAAATCTCGCCCATGGACAGAGCTAACAGTGGCAAACCCATATGTTGAACCCAGCTAAACGGAACACCAGAAACTCTGCTCTAACCCTGTGCAGTCTGTCTATCTGTCTCATGGACAGTGCCGTTCAATGTTAGCTACTACTGTCACGGCAGGGCTACCTAGCCTCATCCCTCATCCATCTTCTACTTGTCTTCCTCCAGTCACTTCCTAGGTAGCCCGTCCACCACTGGGCAGTGTGACAAAAGGAGAAGTTTCCCCGTCAGGATGAGCTAATGTCCGGCTGCTGGCACCCCATCACCACTTCTTCCTCTGCCTTCTGGAGACACCCACAATGATCTGCTCCTGTCCCACCCAATGGTCCTTCACAAATGCAGCACTGATAACCCTATTCCAGATGGTGCCAGGGCCAGGTCTGTCCTTTCTCAGTCTTTAGAAAGCTGTGAAGCAACAGAACAAATCATGGCACCTCCCAAGAGCCCCTCTCTGCACAAGCCAAAGGCTGGTGGAGCCAGTGGCTCTCCCCGGCCGTGCGTCCCTTCTGCCCACGTGAAATCTGCCTCTCAGCACTCAGACCCCGATGGCCAGGGCCCAGCATCGAGGAGCAGCACCATGCCTGCTGGTGGGCCCAGGCAGGGCTGAGATGGGGTCGGGGTCAGGAGCGAGGACGTGCACAGCAACTGGCCCCAGCAGTCAGCCTGGGGAAGGAAAAGGAGGGAGAGGCCCATGGCCAGGTAGAGATTCTATGGCTAGGGCAGAACAAGAAGAAAAAGAGGGCGTGGGGCCGGGAACCTGTGCAGTTATTCCACCACCACCCAGGCCACAGGGCTCCCTCTCCAGAGTCGGCCGCTGTGGCCAAGGCGCTGGCTGCTGTGTGGGGCAAAGGCTCTCCTCGCACCCTGAAGGAGACAATAAGGAATCAGAGGGAGATGGAATTGGGGATTCCAGAGGCAACACAGACAACAGAACAAGAAACCCAAGGAATCTGGAGGGAAGGAGAGGGTTGAAGATAAAAGAAGGGAGGCGGGCACAGTCACACACGCCTGTCATCCCAGTGGCTCAGGAGGCTGAGGCAGGAGGATCGAGAGCCAGCCTCAGCAACTAAGTGAGACCCTGTCTCTAAATAAAATACAAAAAAGAGGTGGAGATGTGGCGCAGTGGTTAAGCGCTCCCAGGTTCAATCTCCAGTACCAAAAAAAAAAAAAAACCATATGGCAGCGAAATCCAGGTTTACATGCAAGCCAGGCAGGGTTCCCACACTGGGCTAAGGATACAGACAAGGGCCTAGATCACGTCTGCTCAGCAACCACAGTGACCTGCCTGTCCACACTGCTGAGAAGGGAGACATCTGAGTAAGTGGCTGATAGAAGCTACAGCACATAACCCCTTATCTGAAGCCCCTGAGGTCACATGTGATTGAGACTGTGGAGATTGGGGGACATTAGGGATACAACAGGATGCAGATGCCGTATGTCACAGACCACTCAGAGGTGCCCAAGGCACCCTGTAATCAAGCACATCCAGGCTCTTTGGTGAAGCGTCCACAGGCACTGGCAATAACTTCATGTTAGCTGGGATCAGGTTTTAGGACTAGGAGTCAGGTTCATGGTTGGGGAGGGAACCCCCAAAAATTGTTCCTGTCAAAGCTTTGGAACTAGAGTCCCTTATCCCCAAGCTGGTACCTGCAAAGCAGAAGCTCATCTCTGGGTCTAAGAATCTGGACAGCCTCTCACTGAGAACCTGGTTCCTCCACTCCCCCTCCCCCACGGTGGGGGGAGGGCTGCCACCCATGATTATGCAATTCCATTAATTCGGGTGGAAAGACCAATTGTTTAGCTGGCCGCATGGAGATCTGTCAGATGATGGGTTTCAGTCAACCCCTGTTTCTGTCTGGCATCAGGGTGAGGGCCGTCAGGTGTACAGGGTCTGCGCGCGCCTCTCTGCAGGCTGACAGAACCCAAGCCCAGGACAAGGCTGCCAGAGGCTGGGCTAACTCAAGAGGGCTGGCAGCCTGCTTGCATCACAGAGAAATGTGCGCATGCACTTCAGGAAAAAAGTGGCTCAGAGAAAGCGACATCCACTCTAGCCTGAATGATGCCAGGAACTCGCCAGGCCAAAATCCACCCGCCTGTAAGTTGGATGCTGTATGGACTCTGATCCTCCCTCCTGTGCTTGACACGGGTTTCTCCTAAGGTCTGTGTGACTTGTGTAGCTCGATGTGACCCATCTTCCCATAGGGATGGTAAGTCCTGGGAGGGAAGGCACTGTTTTGGATCCCTGGAGTCTAGCACAGAGCTCAGCACAAAGTGCTCCGTGAATATGTGCTGACAATATTGACAAATGCACGCTCCCTCTCCCTTGCTCGACTGAGGCCCCACGTATGATGAGGTCCCCTCCTCCTGAGCAGCAGACCAGCAACTACAGCATGTAGGAATGTCTTTCAACCGTATCTTTATACTGATGCTTCTGTGCTTTTAATTTTCAAAATGTTTCACAAGGACACAATTATCATGTAATTAAACAAAGAGAATAATATCTAAGAACTGCTTTGAAAGCTACTGACTCCACAGCTGCGCCTCTGTCCAAATGAGGAGCCAAAAATCATGCACATCTGATGGGCTTTTGCATCTGGGATCACCTGGCTTTGTACCCTTCCAGCTTCCACCCCACCCCCGGGGTTTTGTTAAGTGTCCCCCGAGATCATGTAGGGAGCTAGAGGAGAATGTCAAAAACTCACAGCTGTTTTCCAGGGTTGAGGGACCCTCGGTCTAACTCCCTGTCAAATTCGGTCCGGATGTCTTCCAGTGATCCATCGTCCCCAAAGGCTCCCCATTCAGTGTTGATGCACATCCTCCCCTCGTCTCCTTCCACCAGATCAATGTGCCTCAGTTCCTCCATGTAGCAAGCGTTGGTGCCCGTGCCTGGGAGACAACGTGGGAGCTGCAGTCACATGGGAGCCGGAAGGCGGAGCCTCAAATCATCAGCTAAAAGCTGGGCTGAGCAACCGGGGCTTGTTACCAATGATCAGGCCGACTTCACACTGCTGGTCGTCATAGCCACAGGTCATCATGGTCCCCACCGTGTCGTTCACCACAGCCACAATGTTCGCGTCATAGTCCTGGGGGAGGATAGCAGGGTGTTGGTGTCCACACCCACATGGGTGCAGGGATCACCCACCCCAGAGAGCTTGGCAAGAGCGCACCGGTTCTCAGAATCTCCCCAGCTCTGGGGGGTGGTGCTGGCTTCGTTGCTGCCAGGACTCAAACTAATTGGATTAGAGAACTGTGATTACCTTACGGAAACTGCACGGTCCCCTTAATTATCTGGCTTAGGATCCTTTGGGGAGTGGATTTTACTCACGGAGTCACGTTCTTCCACAAACCACTGCAGGAAGCAGGAGATCTCGTGCCTACGAGAAGGTCAGCTCCTCGGTCTCTGCTCCAGCCCGCAGGCTAGTCTGTGGCTCCCTCAGCCCACACTCCCCTTGGGAGGTGATCTCCTGGCCCCAGCCCTGGTATCTTTGAGAGTCTGGCTCTAAACACTCCTGGGCCCTCACCTGGCCCTGCTCGGGTTCAGGCACTACAGCCCCCAAGAGAGGGCTTCAGTCTGCTTTAGGACCCGGCTCCACTCCTCCCCTCTGTGCAGCCTGAGAGAAATTACCCCTCGCTTTTTGATGGCTTTGTTCAGCAGCTTGACGACATCTGCCCCTTCCACGCCACTGGCTTTAAACCGCTTCGTCCAGGTGATCAGGATGGCCTGCAAATGAGAGTGGACAATGGGAAGAGAGTCGGGAGCCTGGCACGCCCCAGGCCGCTGGGGGCTGCTCCAAGGAGGACAGCAGGGGTCCAGTGGCCTTCCCGAGCTCACCCGGGTGAGAGTCCGTCTGCTCCTCTCCTGTTTACTCCCAGGATGGATTTCTCTCGGGGCAACCACAGAGGAGGAAAAAACGGGCCCACAGTCTCCAGCTCACACCAGAATAAAACAAGTGGCCAGTAGGTACAGCAGTGCCACACACCAAGCAAGCCTAACTGGAAGTCGGCTTTGTAGTCAGACCCCACTTAAAAAGAAAGCAAGAGGCCAGGCACAGAGGCCTGTAATCAGTGGCTCAGGAGGCTGAGGCAGGAGGATCGTGGGTTCAAAGCCAGCCTCAGCAAAAGCAAGGCACTGAGCAACTCCATGAGACCCTGTCTCTAAATACAAAATAGGGCTGTGGATGTGACTCAGTAGTCAAGTGCCCCTGAGTTCAAACCCCATTACCAAAAACAAAAACAAAAACAAACAAACAAACAAAAAACAATAAAGCAGGAAAGAGCCGAGCCGGGAGTGGTGGCGCTAGTGATTCAGGAGACCGAGGCAGGAAGATCGCAAGTTCAAAGTCAGCCTCAGCAACTTAGTGAGGCCATAAGCAACTCAAAATCAAAAAGGGCTGGAGATGTAGCTTGGTGGCAGAGAGTCTACCTAGCATGTGCAGGGCCCTGGGTTCAATCCCCTGTACCACCAAATATATAGAGGGCAAGGGAAACTCCAGGAGGACCTGACGCCTCAGGACTTTCCATTCAGGACATGGCTTCATGGCTCCAGGGAAAAAAGGCCACAGCTAAATGGGAAAGAGAAACAAACATGCCAACAGAGTTCTTGGCTGCCAGGCTTATGCGAGCCAGTCCTAGATATTGAAAGGACAGTGTTGACTAGTGTGACGTGCACCTCTTTGGAATCTAAACATTTATAAGCATTATTGATATACTATGAACCCATTTCTGTTTGCATATTAATGGGGAAACATCAAGAATAGACAGCCAATGATTTATTCACTTGGGAATGTGAAGGGGTAGGAATTCTTTTTGCATCAAAATTTTATATTATTTTAATAGCTCTGCATGCTGCTTTTGGATGTTTTTTAAAAATTCAAGACACTAAAAAGAAAAATAACTATGGGGATGGGTGAGCCCTTAGGTGAGTTTGTGGTTCTTTGCTCAGGAGCAACTATGGCTAAGCTGGGGACTGCAAAAACTTCTGGACACTGTTTTCTTCCCCTGACCTTTACCCCTCAAAAGCTTCAGAGAACTTGGTGCTGTGGAAGACCAAGGGGGTTGGGATCAGGAGACCAGCTCCTACTTCCAACCTCCTGCCCATTTTTCTTGAGGGCTGTTCCCTCCACTCCTCTGAACTCACTTTGCTTATCTAGAATAAGGGAGCTGATCTAGATTTGGACAATCTTAGAGGTCCCAGGCTCCTGAAGTGTCTGTGACATGCGTGTTCCCTGGAAGGCAGCCTGGCCGCTCAGTGGCCCTTTCCAAGCAAATGTGCTCCACCATGAAGGCTCTTGTGCCCGTGAGGATGGTCACACAGCAAGCAAGCCTAACTGGAAGTCGGCTTCGTAGCCAGACCCCAGCTGCATTTTAGTCCCTGGAAGACTGTGCCTTCTGGGGAACAGGCCGGTCTGTTGACCACTCTCTCCCAGGCCTGGCCAGTACCCATAGTCACTTAGTAGCCACACTGGTTATCAGATCACTTGTCAGACTTCACAGTGCCATTTGACATTTTGAGGGACACTGTACATTCACATGACTTTTATTCCAGTGTTTCGTTAAGATTGTTCCGGGGTTTTTTTAGTTATGGTTGTTGATCTTTTCCTGTGACTAGTTTATAAATTAAACTTCATTACAGTGTATACATACAGGAAAAATCCTACATCCTGTGTGGTCTGGAGCTACCTGCCGACTCTGGCATCTGCTGGAGGTTTGCTATGTGTCTCCCACCGACACGGGGCGACTGCTGTACCAGCCACAGGCTTCATGGAAGGTTGGCTGACACACTCTGGAGGCCAAATTGCTTTACACAGCTTGGAGGGGCAATAGTGCCAGACACCAGATGTGACCACGGTAGGCTGACTGGGTGAAAGAGGACCCAGCAGCATCTCAGAGGCACTGAGGGAAGGTGGGGCCTGGAACCCTGGCCCAGGCTCTGCCACTTAGGGGCCCTGTGACTCTGCAAGGACCTCCATTCTCCACCTGAACTGAGGGCTTGGCCTGCTGGACCTCACATGCCTTCCTGCTGATGCCACAAACCTTAAGAGCCAGGGCTCCCATGCAGGAAGCAGTGCCCAGAAGTGGGTGCTTACCCTGCTGACTCAGGGCTTCAGGATACTGCCTGCCATGGCAGAAGGTGCCCTGTGCCCAAAGGTTACCGCACTGCGGCAATGTGGACTAGTGGTGAGCACAGGCTCTGCTACCTCCTGGGCTGGGGGACCTTGGGAAGGCTCTTAAGTCCTATAAGCCTCAGTTTTCTCATCTGTAAATGGGACTCATAAGCACTGAACTCACAGAGGAGTTTGAAGACCATGTGTGTTAGCTGTGGGATGCGTATTTAAACAGAGCCTGCTAGGCCCTTGGACAAGAAGTCCTATTGTTAGGAGTAGGGACTGGGGGGCTGGGGTGTCTGTTTCTGCACATAGGAAAGCCTTGTGTCTTGTCTATTTATTTCATATCCTTGCAGTTTTCTGAGGTAAATGACATCACACGATAGGTCTGAGTGCTTCCTTGATGAACAGATAAATTAAATAAGATACGAACAGTAAGGCAGGTGCGACAGGCCGATAGGGGAACCCAGGGCTTCTCTGAGGTTGGAGCCACTGCCCAGCAGGTGCAGTGGTGAAACCGGCCTGTGTCTGAGGGACAGACCCAGACTCAGTGACCAGGGGGCCTCCAGGTCAATGCCACCACACTGTGCTACTCTGACCGAGGACTTTCCCTCCTCTCTCCATTGTCATTGAACCTGATGTATTTCCTTTCACTAGCTCGAGTTTAATAAATAGTTCACTTTCCCTGGCAGCCATAAATACCATGATTTGTCTCCAAAAAATACATCCGCAACTAAAGTGATTTAAAAAAAAAATTACATGGTGACCTCACATTAATTTTTGAAAGTGTTTCTAAAGATACCAGATACACAGGTTCCTGTGAGCCACGGGCAGACGTTAGCAGAGAAAAAGGCTCATTAGCAACATCAGATAGAGCACTAATCTCTAGAAAACATAAAGAACTCAAAAATCTTATCACCAAAAAACAAATAACCCAATCAATTAATGGGCCAGGGAACTGAACAGACACTTCTCAGAAGATGTACAATCAATCAACAAATATATGAAAAAAAAATGTTCAACATCTCTAGCAATCAGAGAAATGCAAATAAAAACTACTCTAAGATTTTATCTCATTCCAGTCAGAATGGCAGCTATCAAGAATACAAACAACAGGATGTGGGAAAAAGATGCACTCGCATATTGCTGGTGGGACTGCAAATTGGTGTAGGCAATATGGAAAGCAGTATGGAGATTCTTTGGAAAACTTGGAATGGAACCACCATTTGACCCAGCTGTCCCTCTCCTCAGACTATACCCAAAGGACTTAAAAACAGCATACTACAGGGACACAGCCACATCAATATTTATAGCAGCACAATTCACAACAGCTAAACTGTGGAGCCAACCTAGATGCCCTTCAGTAGATGAATGGACAAAGAAAATGTGATATACACACAATGGAATATTACTCAGCATTAAGAGAATAAAATCATGGCATTTGCAGGTAAATGGACGGAGTTGCAGAATATTATGCTAAGTGAAGTTAGTCAATCCCAAAAAAACCAAAGGCCAAATGTTTTCTCTGATATGAGGATGCTGATCCATAATGGGGACAGGGTGGGGGGTAGCATGGGAGGAAACTTTAGATAGGACAAAGGGGAGGGAGGGGACAGTAGGGGGCATGGGGGTAGGAAAGACGGTGGAATGAGATGGACATCATCACCCTAAGTACATGTATAAGGACACGAATGGTGTGACTCTAATTTGTGGACAACCAGAGACATGAAAAACCGTGCTCTATAGGTGTACTATGAACTGAAATGCATTCCACTGTCCTGTATAACAAATCAGAATGAATAAATAAATTAATTTTTTTTTTTAAAAAAAGGGGGCTCATCAGCTTTCCCACTCTGGGCATCTGCCTTACCTCGTCTATCTTGGATTGCCGGCAAGGGAAAGAAAATGTGAATCCCACGGGTAAGTTCTTGTCCTTAATCTTCTTTTTCTCCATGAAGTCCCCCAGGCACTCGGCAACATGATCGAATAGCTAGAAGGACACAGAGAGCAGTCAGGTGGGACAAGGGGACGGAGCATTTTGGGGGAGGAACGTAATGGGTTCCATCCCTTACACACAGAAAGGACCACGTCTACCGGAGGGTCCTCAAAAGCCAAAAGAGTGGCCCGTGTCTAGCACAGCTCTTAGGAAGTATCTCAAACTTCTCAGAGGGAACAGGCTTCTCAGCAGTCACTGACCTGTGTCATCTGGGTGCTGAGGAAATTTAGAAATAACAGAAAATCGGCTTATCCCTCCACAACACACTAGCTATGGGTCGCCGTCACCACCCGGCGGGAGTGGCCTTCTGGCCCCTTCCCATGCTGATTTCTCTGTGAATTCCAGAAACCGCATGGCAACTCCACAGTCCGAGCCCACTGCAGTGACAGACAGGCTTCAGGATGACATGCATACCAAAAAGTGCGCCCACCCTACGTGTGGCGTTCAGTAGATTCTCATAGACTGCGGCCACCAGCACCGGCACGCACGTCGGGAAACACTACAAGGGGCCAGGGATGCATGTAGTTGAGTAGTTCAGTGCTTAATATGCAGGAGGCTTTGGGTTCATCCTGAGCACCAGATAAATACTTTTCACTTAAAAAAAACAAATTACCTGGGTGTGGTGGTGCATGCCTATAATCCCAGCAGCTTGGGAGGCTGAGATGGGAGGATCGCAAGTTCAAAGACAGCCTCAGCAAATTAGTGAGGCCCTAAGCAACTTATTGAGCTTATTGAGACGCTGTCTCTAAATAAAATTTAAAAGGGGGCTGAAGATGTGGCTCAGTGGTTAAGTACCCCTGGGTTTAATCCCTAGTACAAAAAAAAACATTGACAAGACCCAGATGCCAACCTCATGTCTGCCTGGTCACTTCCCCTGCCACCCTCATTTCTAACACCCTTGACTAGTTGTGCTCCCTGTCTACTGCACATAAATGGAAATGAGCCGCTTGGTGTCTATGTTTTCTCACTCTACACTACACGTGTGACAGTCGACCATGCTGGGTGTGTCTTTGTGGACTCTTCATTTGAATTGGTACACAATACTCCACGGTGTGAGTACGCCACAACTTATTTACTGGCTTGCAATCGAAGCTGGCCTGCTCTAGAGCACGTTACCTATGATTATTAGGTGCATATGCACCTGAGGAATCCAGGGAAGAGCCCAGGACAATGATTCTCAAGCTTCTGCAGGCATACGGCCAATGACAAAAGACTTGTCATTTCTAAACTTTTTGGATCTTCAAATAGCTCCCCTCATTTCTAACCAGAACTGAAGATAGATTTCTATATGTGTTCCAACCAGAGGAAAGCTTAGTAGAAACAGAACCTCCCGTTTCTTTAGTGCTATGCTTCTATTAATCAAACCTGTGCATACGTGTGCCAGTCTTGGTAATCTCCCTGTCTTTTTCACATAACTGTTATGACACTAGACCTTCTTTATAAATGGGAGTAACACAGCCACCAGGCCTCTTGGTGCTCAGAAGAAGGCAGCATTGAAAAGGCCAAACCACTCAGTCACACAACGTAGCTCCAGCCCAAGCTCCCAGACAAGGCCACCTGCCTGAAGGGTTTCCTTGGAGGAGTGTACCTGAAAGGGAGCCAGGGGTCATTATTGCCATTCCCATGTTCCCTAGATGCCTGACCCAGCTCCAAAGTCAGACCTAGGTGTGGGGGCCACCCATGAGCTATACTGAGCATCCTCTCTCCGCCTTGAGCCACGGGGGTGTCGGTCTGGCATTGCAGGCCGTCTGGGCTGCGCAAGGCAGGTGGCCTCCACCTTCGATCGGCCAAGAAGTCTGCTTTCCCCCGACTCTGGACCAGGCATTACCCACGGGGGCTTGGCCAGCCCACCCCTGCCTTATCTGGTGAGGAACATTCTGTTGAAAATCCTTTGTTAATTCCCCTGTAAATAAATGCATCGTGGGTTCTGGCGCTCTCTTGCCTTCCAGCCTGCAAGCAGGACCCTCAGGGTCACAGAGCCACCCACCCCTATTTAAAGACCCCTCTGTTGTGTGATTTTCCGTCGCTTTCTTAGCTTCATGTTGTAGGCAGCCGTTTAAACCCAGTTGGTCTCATCTGCGCGGCTTGTGGCCGAAGCTCGGGGTAAGAGGAACCCAATCCATCATGATTTAGGAGCCGCCATCCCAAGCCACTATTTTTCCGGCTGCAGCCAGCATCTCTGAAGGGACACATGACCGCCCTCCCTGAAGAACCAGGGCTAAGCTTCCGGTGACCTATATTTCAGACTGATATAAACCCATCACTAAGTCAGTCCTCATGTCCCCAAGCCATCTGCACTCAGACGCGCCTCCGGACTCCCCTGCTGCAAGCTGGGCAGCAGGAGGGGACAGGGGCTGCCTGGGAAGGGGCGGGAGCCGCAAGCCCGCGGACCCTGAAATGGGCTCACATGGCCGGGTCCGTCCCCAGCTCTGGGATCCAAGCCAAAGCCAATCCCCAGAGAGCTCTACTGAGAAGAAAAGGCCATTTCTGTGGAATTTCCACAATCCAGGGCCACGAGCTTGCTCAAGGAGGCAGGAAGCCAGCCCAGGGCTGCCCAGAGCCTGCCATCAACCAGGAGCAGGGAGGTCCCCCCTCGGCACACGACATTTTAGCACCTAAGAAGCTTTCGTCTTTTTCTTTCCTGACAAAATGCTTATTATTCTCAAAATGCACACAGAGACTCAGAGACTCAGTCTTTCTGACTTAAGATGGCAAACTGGCTACAACAAAAAAATTCATATTTATTATCCAAAATTCCCCCAAACTGTTTATTTATTTTTTTGGTACTGTGCACTGGGGGTTGAACCCAGAGGCACTTAACCACTGAGTGACATCCACAGCTCTTTTTATTTTTTTATTTTGGGACAGGGTCTTGCTAAATTGCTTAGGGCCTTGCTTTTATGGGGGGTGAAGTGGTATCAGGGATTGAACCCAGGGGCACTCGACCACTGAGCCATATTCCCAGCCCTGTTTTGTATTTTATTTAGAGACAGGGTCTCAATGAATTGCTTAGTGCCTCGCCATTGCTGAGGCTGACTTTGGACTCACCATCCTCCTGCCTCAGCCTTCAGAGCCACTGGGATTACAGGAGTGCACCATAGTGCCTGGCAGAGCCTTGCTAAGTTGTTGAAGCTGGCCTCAAACCTGCAATCCTCCTGCCTCAGCCTCCCAATCTCTAGGATCACAGCTACCATACCCGGCCCTAAGTCATGTTTTAAGAATGTTGAATTTGGGGGGGCTGGGGATGTGGCTCAAGCGGTAGCACGCTCGCCTGGCATGCGTGCGGCCCGGGTTCGATCCTCAGCACCACATACAAACAAAGATGTTGTGTCCGCCGAAAACTAAAAAATAAATATTAAAAAATACTCTCTCTCTTAAAAAAAATGTTGAATTTGTGCTTATGAAGTTGTTAAAGCTTAAAATTACACTAAGGCTTTTAGACTCAGTGTGTTTGTGTTTGGGGGGAGACAAGGATAAAAGGAAAAACTGACAACTGGAGGATCCGGATGAACAGGGTCCAAAGGAGCTCCTTGTGCTTGTCTGAGAACTTCTCTGGAAGTTTAATAACATTTCAAATAAAATATTTAAAAATCAATTTAAAAACGCTCAAAATAGCCAGGCGTGGTGGTGCATGCTTGTAAGTAATCCCAGCGGCTCAGGAGGCTGAGGCAGGAAGATTACAAGTTCAGCAAAAGCGAGGCACTAAGCAAGTCAGTGAAACCCTGTCTCTTAATAAAATACAAAATAGGGCTGGGGATGGGGCTCAGTGGTCGAGTGTTCCTGAGTTCAATCCCTGGTATCAAAAAAATATTTTTTTAAGTAAATAAATAAACAAAGATAAAAGACAAAGCCCTGCCTAGGAGCTCCAAGTTGCTGCTACTGTAACTTCTGGAAATCAAACCACCCAAGTTCAGATCCCAGTGGCTAGTTATAAACAGCTAAGTCTCTATTTCCCATCTGTAAAATGGGAATGATAACAATACCTGCCTCATGAGGCTATTGAAATGATTAAATGAGTTAATACATATCAAGTGCTTGTATCAGGGACTTGCCCATAACGAGCACTATTAAGTATCTGTTGTAATGATACAAAATTATTCCATCATCAGAGAGGCAAAGGAAGAAATAGAGACGGCAGGAAACAAAGTTATCCTGCAACTAAGAGGGAAGCTGGGGACAGAGACTGGAAGAGGGAGACAACGGTAAAGAAGGAAGTTACTAGCCCGGGGTGGGGTGGGGGGCGCAGGCCTGTAATCCCCGAGGCTCTGGAGGTTGAGGCAGGAGGATTGCAAGTTCAAAGCCAGCCTTTGCAAAAGCAAGGCACCAAGCAACTCAGTGAGAGCCTGTCTCTAAACAAAATACAAAATAGGGCTGGGGTTGTGGTTCACTGGCCGAGTGACCCTGAGTTCAATCCCTGGTACCCCCACACACAAAAAAGTGGGAGTGAATGTGTGGGACCCCTGAATGAACAAACCCTGCTCCTGAGAGGTCAGGCCAAAACCCACGGGAATGTCTGCAGAGTGATGGCTCAATGGTGGGGGCACCAGGCTTAGGTGGTTCAAGCCAAGAGTCTTAGGAACAAAGGGTGACAGGCCAGTGCCTGTAGCCAAGGGCCACCCGGAAGAGGAGCGGTGCAGAGGCTAATGGGCAAGCAGCCACCTGCACCCCCGGATGAAGGGTCCAGTACAGGAGGGGCCGTGGGGAACCTTTAGGCAGGGGTCAGCGGCTGGCCATAGGGGCTCTGGTGATAGTGTCCCCTTCAATGCCCACTGTGATGGGGCCTGGGAAGCTCTGAACCCCAACCCTGGGAGCAAGTTAGAGGCCGGGATGAGCCCTTGTTTCCTGGACAAAGAAAGGCTGGGTGGCTGGTTCCAGGTCCCACCCACACTAACTTAGGAATAAAGTGGAGTCCCGAGGAGAAGGTTCCTGGGTCTCATCTCCAAGCCCATCCAGAACCAATGGATTCTCTGGAGAACTTAGTCATGACCTTCCTGTGAACACACCGCAGCCCCGACCAGGAGGAGGCACTGCCCAGAGAGCAGGATGACCATGGGGGGAGCAGCAGAGCGCCCCACGGGGTGGGCTCAGCAGACCCAGAGATGCCTGCAAACCCCAGGGGAGTTCTTGAACCCTGGTCACCGGGCTCTGGAGAGCCAGGGACCCATTACTCACAGCAACTAGATGGGGCAGGGTGGGGAGAGGGTGGCGACCCTTCTTGGACATGCCAATGGCCCTCAGCCACAGGAAGCAGCCTGCCCGGGGCCCAGGAGGAAGTGGGCCTCAGGTACAAGCGTCAGAGGAGGGGACCATGAATTCCAAAGCCATCCCTGCCTCTTTCTTTGCCATGCCAAGGTTGTACACAATGCTACTCAACCAGGAATGAGGACCCTTCAGTCCCCTGCGCTGTGAACTCTATTCCTGCCCAACAAGGTCACTGCCACAGCCTAGCACAGGGTCTAGACTTTGATGAGAAGGGGAGGAGGTCAATGACCTGGAAGAAGGAGCGTTTCCAGCCAAGGGCTTGCTAACACTGCTGGGGAACCCACCAGGATGAGAGCACATACCCCACAGAGCTGCGGGGCCTCCCTGTGACACCCTCCACCCTGTGAAGTCTGAGCACCCCCCCTCGACCTCAGTTCGCCCAGTTAGTGGATGTTTCTCACAGCAAAGTCCAGCCCATGCTGGCTGCCACGTCCCTCACCCAGGAGTCCTTACCACATACACCACCATGGACTCCTTCCAGAGACCCCCATCAAAGGCTCGGGACACCCGTGCTTGGAAGTCTGGTACCTGGAGGTGCCCCAGGGTATGCCGGCCCAGTGGGGCTGACCTAAGACAGCGGGGACCCACCTGGCTTCCACTGCCGTGCACGATGCTCTCCGGGGTGTCATAAGCCTCGGACTCCATGTGAACGTTCTGTTTTTTCTCATGATTCACTTGCACCCGCAGAATTCGAAAGGAAGACCCACCAAGATCCAGGGCGATGAAATCTCCTTTTTCTGTTGAGGGAGAAAACAAGGGTCTCATCAGATCTGAGCATCAGAAGGCCACATGTCATGCCCCCTTCCTGGCCCCGGCCCTGTCTGCCTCCCCCGAATGCCAATGCACAGTGCTTTCAGGAGGAAGCAGGAATCCTGCTGAGCCCATCCGACCTGCCTACGGAGCAGAGTGACAGAAGCCCTCTCCCAATCCAGCTCCTCAGCCAGAAAGGGCTTGGAGCACTGACCACAGGGAATGAAGTACTGAATTAGGACAAGGTTCATCCCTTCTTCTCTAACATCTTCTCTGATTCCAAAAACAGCCCTGCGATCCACAAGTGAGACTCACACGGCATTTCAATGCAGAGAAAATCCTACACCTGAGGTCCATCCCGCGCCACGGATTCCTCCCATGGTGGTCAGAGGGATCACTGCACGGGGCGGTTTTTTCATGGTTGTGGTAAAATGTACACAAAACTGGTAACAATGTGACCCCTCTCAAGTCTACAGTTTGGAGCTACTAAGTACATTCATGATATTGATCAACGACCACTATTTCCAAACCATTCTCATCACTGAACCAAAACTCTATTACCATGAGGCGACAACTCCCTATTGGCTGCCCGCCCCCCATCCCCTGTCTTTGGTAATCTCTCTGCTGCTCTCTCTAAAATTTGCTTATTCTGGACGTTTCCTCTAAGGGGAATCACACACTATTTGTCTTTTTGTGACTGGCTTCTTCCACTTGGTGTAACGTCTTCAAGGTGCATCCAGCCGCTCTGGCCTCCCCATACCCAGGTCAGACAACTGACTTGAACACCAGGACTGCCACTGACTTCCCCACGGAAACCCTGGATCCACACAGAAACAGGCCCCGTCAGCATCACCGTGGGCGAGAATCACTCAGGGACCTAACACTTCGGAAAGGGTCATCTCTCTGTCTTCTACACGAAGCAAGCCATAAAGATCTCAGGGTGGAGTAGGGGTGAATGTCCTTCCTCTACTGAGGCCCCCAAACAGCCTTCATCACCAGAGATGGGCCTCAGGGTTTCCAACCAAACAAACTGAAGCTGCCCATTGTCCACTGGCTTCTGCCTCAACCCCCCACCCACATGTATGTCTTGGTTTTTTTCTTTTCTTTTTGGTATTGGGGATTGAACCTGGGGCGCTTAACCACTGAGTCACATCCCAAGCCCTTTTTTATATTGTGTTTAGAGACAGGGTCTCTCTAAATTGCCTAGGGCCCCACTAAGTTGCTGAAGCTGGCTTTGAACTTTTGATCCTCCCACCACAGCCTCCTGAGCTGCTGGGAATACAGGCGTGCACTACCGTGCCCAGCTTGGATGCCTCTGCTTAGCAACATCCCCAGATTTTAAGTCTCCCATCCCAAGACCAAACACCTACTGGCTCTGTCACCCCTTCATAGACTTGTCATTCTTTGACTATAAAACTCTAAAAATCAGGGCTGGGGTGTGGCACAGTGGTACAGCAATTGCCCAGCATGTAGGAGGCCCTGGGTTTGATGGATCCCCAGCAATACCACACACACACACACACACACACACACACACACACTCACACAAACAAAAAAGAGCCTCAGTCCCATGACAGTCAATACCAGACTGCTTTGAAGCATCTCACTTACCCAGAGAAGGACCATTATTATCATATTTTATATAACAGCATCATTAAAATGTAATTCCCAGGCCACATAATTCACACACTTACAGTGTACAATTCAGTGGCTTTTAGTAGTTTCAGAGTCGTGCAACCATCACCACAATGTTTTAGGAGCATTTTCTTCAACTCAAAAAGAAACTCAGTACCCTTTATCACTTCCAAACGTCCTCATCTCCCACCAATCTGCTTTCTGACTCCACAGGCTTTCCTACTGTGGACATTTCACATGGACAGAATCATAGAGTATGTGGCCTTTCATGACTGGTGTTTTCCCTTAGTAAAATGTTTGGGTGGTTGGTTTTCTGGACCTCAGGGGTGTGTGTGTGTGGGGGGGGGGGGAGCGCGTGTTTTGTTTTGTTGGTACCAGGGATTGAACCCAGGGGCACTTAGTCACTGAGCCACATCCCCAGCCCCGCCTTTTCCATGTTTTTTGTTTCTTGTTTTTTTAATTTTGAGACAGGGTTTCACTAAGAGCAAAATGTTTTTGAAGCTCATCTTGTTGCTGTATGTATTCGTATTTCATTCCCTTTTGGGGTCAAATAATGCCCCGCTGTCTGGATGTAGCACATGTTATTTATCCATTCATCCACCGAGGGACACGGGGCACCTTACACCTTTTGCCTCTCATGAATAAAGCTGCTATGAACACTGGTGTACATGAGTTTTGTGTGAACACACGTAGTCACTGCAGAATTGCTGTGTCAAATGACAGATCATGTTTACCTTTTTGAGAAATGGTCACTGTTTTCAAAAGCAGCTGCATTTTCATTCCCATCTGTGATGTAAGACATTTCCAATTTCTCTACATCTTCAGCAACACTCGTGACTTTGTTTTTTGTTTGTTTGTTTTACATTTCTCAGATGACTAAGGATATTAAGCACCTCTTCACATGCTTATTGGCCATTGGTATATCTTTAAAGATGTATCTGTTCAGATCCTTTATCCATTTTTATTTATTTATTTTCCCCTTTGCCTGTTTTCACAATTGCACTGTCTGTTTAACGTTGAGCTGTGAGTTCTTTAAATATTCTAGTTATGACCTGAAAATGTTCTCTCCCCTTCTGTAGATTGTTTTCTCACTTTCTTGACAGCATTTTTTTCCCCCAGTACCAGGAATTGAACCCAGGAGTGCTTAAGTACTGAGTCACATCCCCATCCCCCATCCCTTTTTTTGGAACAGGGTCTCAGGGCCTCAATAAGTTGCTGAGACTGGTTTTGAACTCAGGATCCTCTTGCCTTAGCCTCCCAAGTCACTGGGATTACAGGTGTGTGCCACCAAATCCGGCTCTTGAGAGCATCTTTTTTTAAAAAAAAATTAATATTAATATATTTTTAATATTTTAATATTAATATTTTATTTATTTATATGTGGTGCTGAGGATAAACCCAGTGCCTCATGCCTGCTAGGCAAGTGTTCTACCACTGAGCCACCACCCCAGCCCCTCTTGATAGCATCTTAATGCACTAAGTTTTTAATTTTGATAAAGTACAATTTATTCACTTTTTATTTTGTTGTTCATGCCCTTGGGGTCTGTATCTAACTCCATGGTCAAATCCAAGGTCACAAAAATCCATACCTGTATTTCCTTTTAAGAGTGTTATAGTTTCAGCTTTCATTTAGGCCTTTAATCCATTCTGAGTTAATCTTTTGTATATAGTGTGAGTTAGGGTCCAACCTGGCTCTTTTGTTTGTGGACATTCAGTGTCTCGATGCCATGTGTTGTTTCCCTCATTGAATAGTCTTGGCACCCTTGCCAAAAAACGATTGATGGTAAAGGCTGGAGTTGGGCTCTGCACTCTCATTTTGGTCCCATCCATCGCTATGTCTGCCCCCTACCAGTGCCCCTCACTTCTGATTACTGTTGTTTGTAGTAAATTTTGAAATTAGAAGTGAAAATTCTCCAACTTTGTTCATTTTTGAGATTGTTTTTGGATATCCCGGGTTCCTTGGGCTTTTTTTTTTTTTTTTTGTAAGTAATGGTTGCTTTTTGTTAAAAAAAAAAAAAAAAGTATTCTCTTTTATCCCGCTGACATACTCTGTATTTGACCTAAGCTGTGAGCTCTGACATAGTAAAAGCTCAACAATGAAGGTGTGAAGGGATGAAGGACTCCTGCACTAATTTCACGGCTCCCTCTCAAGTTCCACGGGGAAGGACTGTAACTAAGAATTCTCAGCATTTGCCCTTGGCACCCGAACAGCTTGCTTTTTTTTTTTTCTTTCTTTTGTACTGGGGATTGAACCTGGCGGCGCTTAACTACTGAGCCACATCTCCAGCCCTTTTTTATATTTTATTTAGAGACAGGGTTTCCCTGAGTTGTTTAGGGCCTGCTAAGTTGTTGAGGCTGGCTTTGAACTTGTGATCCTCCTGCCTTAGCCTGTTAAGCCACTGGGATGACAGGCGTGCATCACCGCGCCCAGCCCCCAGGACACTCTGCTAGCTGCCTGACCACAGGGATCAGTGGCCTGTTCCTCATCAAAGGCACATCTGGCTTGTGATTCATGAAGCAAGAAGCAGTTATGCCATTGGTTGGTTTTTAAAAAACAGCTTTATTCAAATATAATTCCTGTATCAAACAATTCATCCATTTTAAAATGTAGTGATTTTCAGTATATTTACAAAGGTATGCAACCATCACTACAAAGTTTAGAAAATTTTCATCATTGCAAAAGAAGCCCTGTGTTCATTAGCAGTCAGTCACTCCCCGTCCCGCAGCAAGCACTAATAAAGTTCCCTATTCTGACGTCTCGGATAAATGGGATCATATAATATGTGATCCTCCGTCTGGCTTTAACATGACAGGGTTTCTTTTGGTTTGGTTTGCAGTACTGGGGGTTGAACCAAGGAATGTTTTAACAACTGAGCCACACCCCCAGTGTAAACTCCAAATCCCCAATTATTCAAATCAGTTTAAGGTTTTTCCTAGGTTTCCCATTAGAATTCTAACCTCATGGACCTTATAACACCATCAGGTTAAAAACCTGAATTCAGTACAAAGTGGCTCCTATCAAGCAGGTGAGTCACTAGAATATAAAAAAACTCTTCATCTGTCGACATGGTGGCGGGGGATGTGGGGATGTGGTTGAGTGCCCTTGAGTTCAATCCTCAGTTACCTCCCAAACCGGGGATTGAACTCAGGGACACTCAACCACCAAGCCACATCCCCAGTCATATTCTGTATTTCATTTACAGACAGGGTGTCACTGAGTTGCTTAGTGCCTTGGTTTTTTGTTGTTGTTGTTGTTGTTGTTGAGGCTGGCTTTGAACTCGCGATCCTCCTGCCTCAGCCTCCAGAGCCACTGGGATTACAGGTGCGCGCCACCACATGCAAAACACTTTATTTTACCATCAGTTTTCACCTTGGGGGCCTTTCTCTACCAATCACTAACTAGTTTATATGCATCATTTTATTTTCATCCTCCCAGCCTAATGAATGGGAGAATGATGCCCATTCTACAGATAAGCAAGGAAAGGCAGGGAGGGATTAGGTAACTTGCCCAAGCACACAACCAGTGAGTGGCAATGTCAGCATGTGAATAAAGCCCAAATTCATAACCACGAATTCTGCTTCCTCAATAGATCGCAAGGACAAAGATCCCCAAGCACAGGACCAGAGTGAGATTTCTGCATAACAATAATGGTTACGATTCTTTTCTGGGGCTCCTCAACAGCCACAATTCCTTGAGGCTTTTCATTTGGTTTGGCTTTGCTCTTTAATGAAGATAATGAAAAAGCTCAATCGGGTAAACAACCAGAAACCACTCAGGCTCAGGGAATTCACCAAAGTGAATCCTCTGCCAGGATGGCATTATGGGACCTTTTCATTTTAACATTTTTATTTAATTAACTCCTTCACCATTGAATGTTTATTTAAGTAAGTTCTGTTTCATGTTTTACACTGGCTTTTCATCATAACCTCATTTTTTTTAAAGGAACCCAAGGCCCTGCACAGGTTAGGCCAGCGCTCCACCACTGAGCGCATCCCCAGCCTCATCAGAACTTCAAAATAGCATGGGAAGCCTCAGTCACCAGCCTGCTCTCATTTTCGGATAAATTAGACAAAGCAGGCTTCCTGTCACTCAAGGTCCAGGTGCTGGGGCTGGAAAGTCCTGCTGATTCATCAGTGCCCAGGGTGACACAGCAGCTAAGAGTTTTCAGCTTCTCCTCCAGGAACCTCTAGAGATTCCCAGGCCTAAAGCAGAATAAGTAAAAACTGAGCTCAGCTGGCTGGAGACCAGGGAGGAGCCCAGGCAAGGCAGGTACACGGGGCTGGCCCACATGTCTATGGTCTGCTCAGCCTTTCTAAACAAGCCCAGGTCAGCGGGGTCCCAGGGAGTTAGGGACAGAGCAGAAAGGGTGGCTATAAGATGCCAGGACAAAGCTACAAACCAGATGCTTCACACACTAGCAGGCGGCGAGACGGGCTTCAGAGGGGCCTTGGTACACAGCCTCGGAAGGCAGTCAGGAGGGGTCTCTCTCAGCTCCTGACCCCTCCCTGAGCAGTGTCCCCAGTTGAGACACGCTCTGTGATTGCTAAAGAAGGGTGGCTGCAGCTCTTCTGAAAGTCACTTTTATAGCTTAGGAAACACTGGACAAATATTAACTCACCTCCCGGGTTTTATGGATAAGGAAACTCCAACCAAACAGGCTCAATGCCTCGTTTATGGCCAGGCCTTCGCGATGCTTATTATTTTTTATGTGTCTGCCTTATCTTCCTCAGTTAGATGAGAAGCAACTTGGAGGGAAAGGCAATGTGACCTCTAGCCTTCCTTTCCTGAGTACCCAGCCCCACAAAAAGAAGGCAATCAGCAGGTGGACGGCTGGCTCCTAGAGGACACAAAGAATGACCTTGGAAAGGTCCACAAGATTTTTGGTAAACTTGGTTGAATATCTAGCCGCTTCCTGGGGTTGGGGGTGGGGCTAATCACCTGCTGCGGCTGCAAGAGGACCAGCATGTAAACCAAGGGCATCAAGAGTCACCCAGGGGCATTTGGAGCCATCAGGGGTGCTAGGGAAGCTCTCTGGCTAGAATCACTAGCTAGGGTATAAGAGGTGTCAGCCCAGGGCTGGGCTGTGGCTCAGTGGCAGAGCACTTGCCTAGCATGTGTGAGGCACTGGGATAGAATCTCAGCACCACATACATACATACATACATTAATTAATTAAAGGTATTGTGTCCATCTTTAAAAATTTAAAAAAAGAGAGAGAGAGAGAGAGATATCAGCCTAGGGTTTCAGGGATCACCTCTGCCACTGTCAGGGGAAGGTATCAGGAGTAAAGTCGATACAAGGACAGGGGCTGCCAGAGGGAGAGACACGGGAGCTCCCGGACCCAGAAGCCATCAGACACTAGACTTCTCCAACCTAGAATTTTCCCATTTTTGCCTAAACTGATTTAAATTCTTTCAGCAACAACCAGAAGGCTCTCGAGTCCAATATTCCTTTTTTAGGGAAGGTGTTCTCCCCAAATACCCACTTTCCCTCTATAACAAAGGGAACATATCATCCCTTTTATTTCAGGTTGGATCCCAATTCACAGCCAAGGGGGACAGTCACCCCATTACAGAGGAACCAACACTGCAGCCTGGAAGCTCACCCCACTTCCTGTGGCTAGCTCAGAGGGGGGGTGCTCGGGTGCAGGTAAGATAGGCTTCTCCCATAACATCACAGAGAGGCCAGTGAGCTGCTAAAAATCCTGCACCCTTCCTCCAGGGACTGGCTCACACACCTAGGACCAAGGAGAAGGGTTCTTGACTATCCACACTGATCAGGAAAGGCCCCCCAGGAATTCTTACAAAGCCAGTTATAAGCCACATTGATGATGAGACCCCCTATAATTCTCACAGTACATTACAGTTTCCAAAGCATTTTCACTTGGTCATGAGACAGCAGGAGCCCTCAGGCCCATTTTACAGATAAGGAAATGGAGACTCAGAGAAGGGAAGTGGCTTCCCCAAGATCAGACAGACAGACAGCGAGTGGAAGCGCCAGAGACTGATCCAGCATTTTATATTTCTGTTATATTTACTTCTTCCCCTTTAATGACAAGTTAAACCTCTTTCTGTAGCAGTGGACATTCCTCCAACTTCCTCTTCAAATCTGGGGTCTCAAAAATGCCTTCCTGGCTCCTGGGGCCTCCTGTCTGCAGCTTCTCCCCACATTTCCCATTCCCACTGAGCCAGGACAACAGTTCTTCAAGAGAAGGCTCATTAAACAAAACATTCTGAAGGGCCCTGGCAACTCTCTCCTTTCTAACGATAGCCATTATTACCAGCAAATAATGAAAAACAAACACAGGGACAGATGTCTCTCGAGTGCGGGCCTGCACTGGAATACTGGGTAAACAGAAATCTACCTTCATGAAGTGCCTACCTTTGCCCTGCGCTGCCAACGAGCTCCAGCGGCATTCCCTGCTACTGCAATCCAGCCCCTGGCAAGAGTTCCACACCTTCATCAAAACCCCCCGAGGGGCTGGGGCTAGGGCTCAGTGGTAGAGCACTTGCCTCTCCTGTGTATGGCACTGGGTTGGATACTCAGCACCACATAAAAATAAATAAAATAAAATAAAAGTATTGTGTCCATCTATAACTAAAAATAAAAACAAAAAACACCAGAAGCCAGGCACGGTGGTGCACGCCTGTAATCCCAGAGGCTCAGGAGGCTGAGACAGGAGGATTGCAAATTCAAAGCCAGCATCAGCAAAAGTGAGGTGTTAAGTGAGACCCTATCTCCAAATAAAATACAAAATAGGGCTGAGGATGTGGCTCAGTGGTAAATGCCCCTGAGTTCAATCCCCAGTATCAAAAAAAAAAAACACACCAGAACACTACTAGGTGTGCAGATTTCAGATGGAGGCACCTTTTGGGATACGCCAACCATCTTTCCAGGCAGAAAAACTGAGACAACCTAACACCACAGGAAGAAAAGGGAAGACTTTTTCTTCCTTTGGCTGGAACACAGGACTATTTATATTCAGGGCCCCAAAATAACTATGACCACAATATAAATCATTCAATTTGCATAAAAAAAAAAAAAGATAATGGGACATCCCAAAACTTCCAGTAAATATCTGCTTGCTTCTCCTTTGGTAAAGAACATGCTAGAAACCATAAACGAGAAACAAAGAAATGCCCAACTTTATACACCCTAAGTTAGCTTGCTACAATAGACCTAGTGATAACTAAGAGAAGATAACAAGGGAGGTCTCATGAATGAGGCACAGTCGCAAAGTGTACCGGCAAAGTGTACCGAGAAAAAAATTATTGTCCATAATGGCCAAAGCGGGAAAATGGGCTGATACATATCAGAATGTATATATCAGAGGTTTTCACACATCCTTCTGAAGCATCCTTAGCATTCCAAAACTGAGTCCATTCCACCAGGGTCAAGGTCAGTGGGAGGGGAAAGGTTTGTTTCCTCCTTTGCCTTGGAAATCCCAACTTCACCTCACAGGCTGGAGCATTTTTCCACCAATGAGCTCTATCTGTCCTTCTGTGGTTTGGGATTATCACTATTTCTGTTGCTGACTAATTACTACAGTGGAAGCAGTGATCAACGCTTCAAAAAGGGACCAGCACACAGCATCCGAGTAAAGAGACCTGCCTCTGATCACTCCAGGAGACCTCTTGGTTCTTGGAGGATGAACCCCGAGCCAGGGCAAAGTGTGGGGGAAGCCCCTTCCTTCACAAAGGGGCAGGGATCACACTGGGGTCAGGTATCTGAGACCTTTGCATTAGTAGCAATGTCTTGGTGGCTGCAGGGACCATTCCAAGCAGAGTGTGGGCCCCAGGACCTATGAACTGAGCCCATCCATGAAAATCAGGAGCAGTCACAGGGAGAAAGGCTATAGGGTCTGTTTTAAATTGCATTGTTCCCCTAAAAGCTCTGTTGGAGTCCTAACAAGTCCCTACCTGTGGAAATGGAGGCTTTGCAGATGTGTCAAGTTAAGGAGAGGTCACTGGTGTGGGCCTAGTCCAGTGACTGGCGTCCTCAGTACAAGCTCCAGGAACCCATCCTGCTGTGCACACAGGGCTTGGGTCGGTCCCTCGGGTTCAGAGTTTTGGTGTTGCCCCTTCTCTTCTTTCGCTCTCCATACTAGTCGGTGCTCCTGAGAGGCCTAAACAGCACCCATCAGCACTGGAGGAGACAGAGGCTCAAAAGAAGGGCCCAGGCCACGGGCTCCAATTCCACAGCCTTCTGACAGTGTCCCCAATATGGGCTGACAACCACATGCTCATCATATTTAAGTCACTGATTGTGAGAAACATCTTTATTTTGAGGTAACATTAACAGAGAAAAACTGCGGCCAATAACAACTAGAGGTGCAATAATTAAACAAAATATTCCTGATTTCAGAGATAGTCAAACTTAACAAAAGAATGAGTGTTTCAAAATAGATGAACTGTGACAGCAGATGTTAAGTTAAAGGATTCTGTCCTGCAGGGCTCTCAGGCCCTTTAGTAAGTTATATCTACTATGTTTTCTTTCTTTCTTTTTTTTTTTTTTTTTTTATTTTGGTACCAGGGACGGAACTCAGGGGCACTTAACCACTAGGCCATATCCTAAGCCCCTTTTTTTTGTTGTTTAGAGACAGGGTCTTACCAAGTTGCTTAGGGCCATACTAAGTTGCTAAGGCTGGCTTTGAACTCATGATCCTCCTGTCTCAGCCTCCTCTCAGCCACTGGGGTTACAGGCGTGCACCACCACGCTGGCTCTACTATGAGGGAACTAGAAGATATATTTCCCAAAAGAGTATTAGTTCTGGGCCTTGTTTTGAGGGACAACAAAGGGGGCAAACGGCTAGATTACTAGCACAGTTGGAGACCCTCGACCCTGGAAATGGTTGATGGGAAGAATAAGGGAGAAGGCCCCCTACTGACTCAGAACCCTGGGAGCCAAGCTGGTGGGAAGGCACCTGCTCCTCCTCTTTCCATGTGTTGCTCACAAAGGACCAGGTGCATGCCGGGATCAGGTATCCTTTGGAGATCTCCCAAGCCAAGCCCAAGCAGGAGCTCCCCTGGGGCGGCCCACAGCGCTCCCCTCCTCCACCACTTCTCTCAGCCAATCCATTAGTCCTGGGAAGGCTCCTGTGTTCCCATCCAGGGCTGGGAAAACATGCAACTAATCTAGAAGGTCTACCTCCCCTAGACCCAGGCATGAGAACACACCCAGGGCACACCAGACTCGGGTCACACTGCTGACCAGAACCCACTCAGGACTTCTTAAAAAGCTAAACTGCTAGTAACCAATACCTACAAGTAAACAAAAGGACAGTCTGTTATTGAATAGCTAAGAAAGGTCACAGGTATCAATGGCAATGCATGTGCACGAGGTAAAGCCCATCCACAGCCACACAGCAAATGGCATGCACCCCTCCCATGTCCCACACTGCCCCGGGAGCTCCACAGGCCAGCTGTCGGCAGAGCAGGACTCTCCCACTCCAGCCCATGACAGCAACACCTGCGGCTTTCCTGGCGTCTGTTTTGCAGGCTGCACACAAGCTGCTTTAAACAAAAGCCCCCAGAGCAGGAACAAGAGTGGGGCGTGAAGGTCACGCACTCCCAGGTGTGCACTCACCAGAGGAACCTGACTTCCTCGTGACCTCCCTCCCCGTGACATGCAGCAGGTGGACTCCAGCCTAGTGCACCAACAGGGTTTCTGTGAAGTGCCAAGGCTCAGAACCCACCTCTGCAAACCAACCACTGAGGATTGGCTGGACAGACAATCCACAGACCAGGCCAGAGCCAAGGGAGGGGCTGATGCCATCCTCTGGGAAGGGGCACTGACAATCCTCAGGGCACCCCTCAGCAGCATGAGCCACAGGGACGCAGACTAAGAGGATAACTTTGTTTTTCAATTCTGCATCCTTCATTTCTCTACATTGAGGCTGCCTGGATTCAGCATCTAGGGGACGAGTTCAAAGGCAAACTCGAATCCCCACTTGGGTCCAAGACCCACCTGGCCACTAGGACTGCTACTTTTCTGGGGCTCCACAGGGAGGGAGGTGGGCTTGGTGCCCTGATGGAGAGATTCTCCTAAAACAAACCTTTGGTTTTTCTGGAGACATAAAAGCAACCCACAGAGCTTTCCACCAAATCCAAAACACGATATTTTCAAAGCATCACAAGCCACCACACCAACAGACCAAAGAGGGAAGGTCAGCCTTGTCCAAAGTGGTAACCCCAGTGCCTGGCACATGGTAAATGCTCAGTAGACATAGGAGGACAGACAGACAGATGGATGGGTCAACCAATCAATCAGTCAATCAATGGCTGGATTGACCAGTGGATGGGCAGATGGGAGAACAGATGACGGGCAGGTGAATGAGTGAATGAATGAATGAATGAATGCATGAACTCATAGAGGTGGCAGGACGGTTCCAGAGAACCTTCAGCCCTCAGAGCCAATTCTCCGGGTGAGAGACTCACCTGAACCATCAGGAATGGACCTTACAAAGGTTGGCAACATCTTGACCGTGGCTGTTGGATTAAAATCCCGGGAGAGGCCATTCTTCATTTCCTTCCTGAAGCGTGTCATGATATCTATCAGAGTTTCATCGGAGAGCCGCATGGTATAGAGATATTTATCAATCTGGGGGAGGAGAGAGGGAAGGAGAGTGAGGCTGCGGCTGTGGAAGGTCCTATCAGCTCCAGCCTCGATGGAGGACAGGGCAGGGTGAGGAACCTGTGGACCCAAGACAATCCAGCTCCTGCAGGCACAGGACACAATACGAGGCCACTCAGCTGCCATCAACCATACCATCCAGAGCAGGCTTGCAAACATTCCGGGCCCCTGTTCCTCACCGCAAAATGAACTAGACAATTCCACCGTCTTTTCCAGCCCTTGAATATGACATAGAAACTGCCCGTCAGTCCCCCAGGACACCACGGAGGCAAGTCTCCTCCCACGCAAGGAACACTGTGAGAGGTGGCTGGCTCCTTAATGACAGCAGTGCCACAGAGGTTAAGAACAAGGGTTCCAGAGTCAGCCACCTGGATTCAAGTCCCAACTCTCTTACTTAAAAGTTGTGTGAATTTCCGTTTCTTCAACTGAAAACCTGATATAATAAATAGAGCCTAACTCATAGGGTTTGGTAAGATCAAATGAGACAGAGAGGCACTTAGAACACAGTAAGTGCTCACTAAACATCAGCGACTATCATTAACATGAGATACTTGTACTGGTGGGTTTCCTTGGGCATGACATCTAGAAAGAAAAATGGTAGCCAAGGGACTAGGACCTTCAGAGAACATGGGGTGATGGGTCCAGAGCACAAAGACCTTAACCCCACTCTCAGAATATATGGAGACAGCCCCCATGCCCATGTGCTGGGGCCAACATGCCCATACCTCCAAGTAGACACCCCTACACCCTTCCACAGAGCTGACCCAAACTGCTCCTCTTCCTGGGTCCCCCATTCTCCTCTTAACCTCAGGCCCCTGGGCTGTCACTGGCTGTGCTTCCTTCATAGGACCTTCCCACTTACTCTCTCGGGAAGTGTTTAATGGGAGGGGGCTGGGTATGGCAAGGTGGGGGACTGCTTGCTTGGCATGCACAAGGTCCTGGGCTCCCTAGCACTCCCCAGAGAAGCGCCTACTGGGTGCCTGCTATTCAACACGGATCAAGCAGACAGTGTACTGAGGTCACTGGTCGAACTGTCAAGAGCTAAATCTGGCAGAGCCTGAAGAGCCGTATAAACAAATTCAGACTAGATCCCAAGCAGGGTGAGTCCGGGCACGTCTTTAATGAGAACCCAATGATAAGATGGTGCTCCTGAGAGACCGAGGGGTCTCCAGATGGACAACGGCTGAGCAGGAGCAAGACCCTGCAAAAAGTCACACTGCCACTCAAGGCTGCGGGCACTGTCACTCCCACACTCCTCAGGCTACCTCGGGATCGTGGACACGCCCTTCTCCTCTGTGAGCTCCCCAGGAACAGCCCTTTGTAATCCCCACCCCCAGCTGCCTGGCCCAGAAGGGGAACTACACACTGGCTGCTGGAACAATACTGTATAATTATGTTTACTTATCAAGTGCTTTCACATCCAGTATATCATCTAACTTTCAAAATGACCCTGTCAGACAGAAGTTCCTAAGCCCCATTTTATAGATACAGAAACAGAGGCTCCTAAACGCTAAGGGACTGGTTCAAAGCACACAGCCAGGGCAGCGAGGTCCTGCTCCTACTCTGCGAAGAGTTGAGCTAAGAAGAGCTTTGGGGTTTTCTAGCCAGACAGGGAGAAAAGGCAGAGCTCTCCGTAGCTCCACAGCCACCTGCCTCCTCACTCAAGGCGCAGGTCAGCACACAGAGGAACACTGACATTGTGAGACAGCTAAGTCCCACCCTACGAGGGCCCAGAAGCCCCAGGGGAAAAGCAAAATGGGACTCGAAGGCAGCCCAGGCACCAGCTGTCATGGCGGCAGGAAGCCCCACCTGCTCAGGTGCATGCATCATCACAAGCCCCTCAAGCCAGGCAACTCCTGGTGCAGGACTCGGCAGATGCGTGCCCTATGGACTGTGAGGCGCTAAATGGCCCAGAAGCATCAGCACAAGTCAAGGCACACGGCAGAAACTCCCAGGAGCACCAGCTCCACACTGAACACCCTGCCTGTCCACCCCCCTGCACGTGGGAATGGGTGGTGGGTAGAGGGAGGGAGGGAGGAGTCAGGGGATCACTCCAGCACATTTGCTCTAAGAACCCCAGTGGGAAGGGGCCAAGGGCTTGGGAGCTTTGTCCACGGCCCTTGCAGTTTTCCTATTTCTATTCTCTCTACAGATCTCCAGATGTTTTCTTTTCCTCTGCCCCCTCCCCCCACCACATACACATTCGCTCCCATTTCCACCATTCTGTCTCTCCCCTTAGAATGCCGCTCATGCCAAGTGCAGTAATCCCAGCAGCTCCCTGAGGCAGGAGGATCACAAGTTCAAAGCCAGCCTCAGCAACTTAGCAAGGCCCTAAGCAACTCAGCGAGACCCTGACTCTAAGTAAAATACAAAAAGGGCTGGGATGTGGCTCGGTGGTTAAGTCCCTCTGGGTTCAATCCCAGGTACAAAAAAATATGTATATATAGAATTTCTTGTAGACTAAGAGGGCCTTAAAGCTCTCAGCAGCTTCCGAGCTCTTAGGCAGAGGAGGCATCGGCAGAGGGGCTGTGTTCTCTCTGCCAGGTCCCTGGCCCAGAGCCGTCCAGCCAAGAACCCACCGGCCCGCCCTGGGCTCCACTCACACACACTGCGGTGCCAATCCCAGCCCCACCTCCTGTCCCTAGAGAATGTGCACAAGAAAGAAACTCAAGACTGGACATGCCCAGGCGAGCTGGCTGGTGGTGGCAGGCGTGCCAGTAACCCCTGGCAACCAGGCATTGTCACCTCCAGGAAAGGGGCACAGCCATGGAAAATTTCACTCCTTCTCAGCCATTGTTGTGTGAGGGTCAAGGAGGCAGAGCAACAGGCGGGACTGAAGCTGCTCAGCACAAGTTTCTCAAATAAACTTATGGGACTAGGCATTGAACGCAGGGGTGTTTAACCACGGGGTCATATCCCCAGCTCTATTTTGTATTTTTTTTTAAGTGCATAATGTGTTGCTGAGTCCACCCCAGGTGCAGATATATTTCTTATGTGGTGCTGGGGATTGAACCCAGGGCCTGGTGCATGCTAGGCAAGCCCTCTACCAACTGAGCTATATCCCCAGCCCCTGAAGCTGGCTTTAAACTCAGCATCCTCCTGCCTCAGCCTCCTGAGGCACTGGAATTATAGGTGTGCGCCACCACGCCTGGCTCCAGTGAACTTTCTGAGCAAAACATTCACTTGCAAAGGAAGGCGGGGAGCCGGGGAGCCACAGAGAAGAGTTAAATAGGCTGTTAGCTTGTGGGCAGAGCGGATGTTTCAACATCAGATTCACTTCCCTTTCCAAGGAGACTGAGCCAGGCAAGAGCAGGTCCTACTACCATTCATAACCACTCTAATGCGCAGAGCCTCTGTCGCTCCCACTCTAGACTGTCACACGCTCTACCCCGTTTGAACTTCACAGAAAAAGATGAAAAGAGCTCACAGATGCCAAGTGCCAGACAAGAAGCAGGTATCTGAATATGCTAGTTCCTTTACTCCTGTCACTGGGATCGGTGAGAAAGGCATTATCGCCATTTCAGAGAGGAAACTGAAACCCATGAGTCATGCTCAGTCACATGGTTTTTAAGTAGCAGCAGGGTCCAGATTCCAGGTCTTATAACCCCTCTCTGGGGCTTCTCCTTGAGCATTTCCACTCTCTCCCACGAGTTGGAAAGAATGGTGCGAGGGGTGGGGGGTGGGGAGGGGTAGACAAAAATAGCTGGGTTCAAATCCAGGACCTGCCACTTATCACCTGTGTGATTTGGGACAAGTTACTCAATCTCTCTGAGTCTTGCTTTCCTCACTTTATAAGATAGAGATGATAATAACTCTACCTACGAGGGATATGGGAAGGACCTTAATAATGTGCCTAGAGCAAAATAAGCATTGATATCATTTTCTAACTCACCCCTGGGCCACATAATCATATGTCCCCAATGTCTTTTACATAAATGCCTTTAAAATGCATCTATTACAAATGCTATTGACCCATTTCTGTAGAAGAGAAAACTACAGTTAGGTGCCTGAAACATGGCAAATGGAAGATTCTGGCAAAATTCCTCTGAAACATTTGCACTGATTTCTTGTTTTTGTTTTTTTTTTTTTTTAATAAACAATCAAGGTAATATACTTATTTCAATATTCAAATGCACATCAATGCATAAAAGAGAGAAGGATGAATTTCCCCCCAAGTCCCCCCAGGTATATGTCCCTGCCAAAAGAGCTTTGTGGTAGGACCAGTTTCCCAGCTAAACACTCACACATACACACACTAGTTTTTAAATTTTGTTTTACAAAACTGGAATCACATCACAGACACCTGCTCCGTAACTCCACCTTCCTACTTCCTCTGCAAACTGCCTCTAAGGCTTGCACTAAGAGTCACATTTAAGATTTCCTCAAGACCCCGCCTGCCTGGCTGTCAGGACAGAGATGGGACAATGCAGACACTTGCATTTGGCTTCTGGCTGTGCCATCCGGGCAGCACCTCGGTCTTCTCAGGGTCTGTGGGTGTGTCCGGTGACCTGATCTAGAGAGGCCTCTACTCTGCTCAGCACTTTCACCTACCGGTCCTTCCCGTCCTATCTGGAGAAGCAAGGCAGGCACTGTCACTTCCAAGGAGGTCAGAGAGGTTGCTCAGTTGGCAGAGGTGACCTGCTGGTTGGTGAGAGAACTGGGGCGGACACCAAGGTCCCCAATTCCTGGTCCTGTGCTCCTTCCTCCAAGCCAGGGAGAAGCAGGCTGGGGGCTTCCTGGAGCAGCGAGACACAGGCATGTGAGAGGCATTAGTGCCACAGCTCCAGGCTCCGGTGCCACACAGAAGGCACACAGGAGGGCTCGTTCAGCCTCCAGTTGGGATCAGGCTGCTGCCTGATCCTGTCCCCCTTCAAACGACCCTGGGAAGGAAGCTGAGCCCCGACCCACAGGCCCTCCACTGAGGATGGTGCCGCCCAGGGCCTCTGGACTCTTCTTCCTGCCTGCACGGGGCTCCTCCAGCTACCCAGGCTCACCTCACTGCTGCGGTGGCAGCCAGGGACACTAGTTTCTGTCTTGCTCTTGGTCGCCAGTCTCTGAGCAGGGAAGAGATGGCCACAGGGAGGTATCCTGGGCAGCAACTAGCAACTCCCGGGAGTTGGTGTGCCGCCCAGGGCCCCGACACTGATTCCTCACCCTCATGGTCTCTCCTCACAGAGCCACCCTCCAACGGCCTCTCTGACCTTCCTTCCTCTCAAAGCCCCCTCCACACTCACCTTCTGCAGAGCAGCTGCCATAATCCGCCCCGCCCACACCGTGCGCTCCTCTCCTCAGCATCCCCTCGGCCTTAGGTGCCCACCATGGAGGAGGCAGTGGGCCCCAGTGGACTCACTGTGGTGTGTGTCTTTCTTGGGTGCTGCAGGGACACATGCATGGCCCAGGCGCCTGCTAAACCACGAGTGCCCGGGGTGCAGGGGCCAAGCCTCCTGGGCCCTTTGAGTGCCCCCGAGTCCCGAGCATGGTGCCACGTGGTGCTCCTTGGCTGAGCTGGGTGGCTCCTCTGCTGGGCGGGAGGGAGACCTCTGGGACGCCTAGCCCAGGAAGGTCTCAGAGGGCTTGCTGGCTCAGATAAGGCCTAATGACTCCTCTTCCCCAAACGGCCCAGCCCTTACCCCCAACACCAGGCCCTCTCTGGGGTGCGGCGAGTCCGGCGCCTTCCTGGAACCCCTTCCTTCCCCTCAAAGCATCCCCCTTGCTGGCAGAGGCCCAGAAGGGCAGGAGGGGCCCTAAAGATAATCAGGATTCTCATGTCCATATTTGAGCTTGCAGGAGACTGCTAAATTATCTGCAGGTCCCCTAAGGAAGTGTTCTCGGAGAAATAAATTCCACTGCAGAGGCGCCTCAGTGAAAGACTCAGGACAAACATCACCAAAGCAAAAAAAAAAAAAAGACCCCTTAGGCACTCGCCTGCCATGCCAAGGTGGTTCCTCTCTCAGCTCCTCTCCCAGGTGAGGCATACCTGTTATCACACTGCCATGCATCTCGACTGTTCCCTTTCAAAGATTGTGGACTAGCCCCCCAACCCCCACAGCCCCCATTCATGCAACTGTTCACACACAAACCATTGGGGGGAACGCAAGATCCCCATTCCCAATGAGGACACTGAGGCTCTAGGAATGAGAATGTGGCCAGGCTCACACTGGGCATGTCACCCTGCCCTGGTGCAAACCTGCACAGCTTCTAAGCTGGCCATTTGTGACCTCGTTTTACATAAGAGGAACCTCAGCTTTCACAGTTAAGCAGAACTGTCCCGAGTACAGAGCCACGGGGCAGCACAGGCCTAAGCCGACGGTGTTCCTTGCCTTATTTCTCAGACTCCTCTTGCCAATAAGGCCCTGAGGTCAGCCCCAAGGTCCTCCAGGTGACCTTGGCACCCATTAATATGAGCTTCCAGGCGGGTGAGAGTGGCCATGCCCCAGCCCAGGAAGAGAACAAAGCTGTCACGTTGAACCAGCTAAAAATACTGGAGGCTGCCATGCGTCAAGGGGAAGCAGCAGCCCTGGAATGTGGCAGGGCAGGAACTGCAGGCTTCATTCTCAGCCTCCCATGTAGAAGCTTGGGAGGAGGCCGGCCTCCAGATTCACAATTCCAATATCCCAGGCCCTCCCAGCAAAAGGAGGACATCAGAAGTGCGGACAGGCCTACCTTCACTATGAGAAAACCAGACCCTCGTGCTGAGGGACCCAGGTACGACAGTGGTGGGGGTGGACCAGGCCCAAGTTCAAAGCCCGTGGGCCTCGTTCAGCTGCACTGCCTCCAGGACTCTGGGCAAGTGTCAAACATGGATATTTCCTCCTGCCTTCACATGTGGCGGACACACCAGCTCCAGAGCACTTTGGGTTCCTCAGAATGCAGGCAACATGCTTCCATGGTGGTATCTGATCTGCCATTCGACCAGGGGATATGGACATGCAGAGGGCCCGTGAGCTCTCACACACAGAAGCAGAGGCAGAATGGCACCCAGGATCCTTGCCTAGGCTCAGGGCTCTGGTTATACAGAGAGCTGCCATCCCTCACCTGGCTGCTCAAGGTGCCTTCAGGTGTGTTCTAAGTGAGTGACAGCAACACCCGGCACAGCTCTGTACACTTTCTAAGCACTTCCATGTCCATTCTCTAATTGGATAAGTGGGTAGATAACAAGGTAGTAATCATTTATCCTATTTGACAGATAAGGAAACAGAGGCCCACAGAGTTTGATGACCACCTAACAACACCTACTCAAGCTGGAGGGGTCCTTTTGAGATCATGGATTCCAGCCTCCTTACAGATGAGGAAACTGAGGCCCAAAGACCCTTAGGAACCCACTGCTGTAAATGCAGGGGGCTGGGCTAGTGAAGTAGCTCAGTAGTAGAGCACTTGCCCAGCACGCACGAGGCTGAGTTCAATCCCCAGAACTGCAAAAATAAATAAATAAAATAAAAAATAGAGTGTGTCTCTGTTCAGGCTTCTGAACCATCAAATTCATTGTCTAGCAGAGTTTCCTGTCCAACAGAATATAATATGAACCACATAAGGTAATTTTTAATTTTCCAACAGCCAAAATACAATTCAACATGCAATCAATACTTAAAAATCATCAATGGCTACTGTATATTCTTTTGGTCACATTGAGTTCTGGAAAACCTGTGTGAATTTCACACTCAACAGTGCATGTCAAATCGGACTTGGCACATTTCAAATGATCAACAGCCACATAGGGCAGGTGGCCACTGCGCTGGCCAGCACGGTTCTGGCATTTCAGATACATCTCCGCTGCGGCGGCCTTGGGTGACGGTTTCTCCTGCGAAGTCACTGTAATGCAGAATATGGTGCAGGGGGAAAGAGACATCTCTCCTTCCCATGTTAGCTCATGGCTGAAGTCATTAGAACAAAAGACAGACTAACAAGAGAAAAGCACACAAATTAAAGTTTCATATAACACAGGATCCTTAATAAGGACAGGAAGACCCCAAGAAACAGGTAAACCGGTGCAGTTTTTATGCCAGGTTTGGTGAAGATAAGGACCACTGTGGAGAAATATAATTGCTCAAAGGGGGTCTGATCCATTGGTAATAAACTGGGGGTGATTAGCAACACCTGCCTGTTCAGATTCTGTCTGGTGTCCCTGTTTCTTCAGAGGTGGGGGGGAGGGGCTCCTTTCCTCCAGATCTTAAAAGAAGCTGTGTCTTAAGACTTCAGGGGAAAGTCAGAAAAAAAAAAAAAAAAAATCCTTCCTGGGTTTTATGACCTGCCTCAGGGACAAGGGCGGGGCAAGGTGGTAGTGACTTTCTGGCTTCTGCTGTCTTTCCAAATGCCAGCGGGTCATATTTTGGGGTAGTGTGTCATAAATCCCATCAATGGCTTTGAGACTCTGAAGCCCTGGACCATAGTTCTAGCTCTCCATGCACAGTGACATCTGCCCACTGGTGTCAAGGAGGCCCACTGCTTTCTGATCACCGAGATCACGTCAACACCACTTTCTAAGCCTCACCTGTCCCCTGTGTAAGAGGCAGGGAAAAAATACCTACATCCAAGGTCACTGGAAGGATTCAACCAGATCAAACATCTTACTAAATCAAGCATTTTGTAAATGGAACAGACCTGAGCAAAGGTGACGTGGTGTCCATCACAGCAGTGGCCTGGGTCTCCTCCACTTACCATGCCCACTCAGACAAGGTCCTGGAAGGCACCAGGATCCATCAGAGAGATGAGGTCTCCAGTGAAGGCAGGCCCCATGTGTCAATCAATGGGTGAGGCCACTAATTATTTACAGCATGGCCAGTGAGGCTGACAGTGGGGGTTGGGTTAAGTATTGTCCTCTCTGGGGGTCCTCTTTCAAATGAAAAAGGGGACAAACGAAAAAGGAACAGGAAGAAATCTGAAAAACAGCAAATCCCTTCCATCTCACTGTAAATGACTTAAAATATCCCACCTTCCCAAGTGGAGAGGACCACCAACACAGCCACAGGGCGGAGGGACGGAGCCGGTGCTGGGAAGGAGCAGGGCTCCTGCATGACCCTGAGCCAGCTCTGCCTGTCCCCGCCCAGTCTTTCCCCCTTTGGATATCTCCCTAAACAGCAAAATGAAAGAGTTGAGTGTAACATGATGGAAAGAATGCGGGTTTCTGAGTCAGGGGGGTGGCAGGAGCACTCTGGTCACTGTCACTGTGAACTGTGATCAACAGGGCACGCCACCACTTGGGGGCCTGGGTTTCCTCAGTTCTGAGTGGAGATGATGCTTTCGTCATGAGGGTTAAATGCAGGAGCTCTCTGGGAATTCCACTCCCACACATCTACTCAGGAGACAGGAACGCACGTCCACATGAAAAACACACACACAAATGTTCACTGTAGCAGGATTTGGAAAGCTGAGGGACGAAACAATCCACACGTCCATCAACGAACCATGACAGGACAAATGAAATGTGCCATGTGGCCCCAGTGGAGTACTGAAGCACCGACACATGCACAGGTGGCTGTACCTTGAACACTGTGGGCCCAGGGAAAGGAGCCAGACACGAAAGGCCACATTTTGTACAATTCCATTTATACAAAACGTCCAGAAGAGGCAAATGCACAAAAAAGAAAGCAGATCAGTGGATGCCAGGAGCTGGGGGAGGGAGGAATGGGGAATGACTACTAATGGGTACAGGATTCGTTTTTTGGGGTGATGAAAACATGATGGAACTAGACGGTTGCACAAACTTGCAAATGTGTTAGAAACCACTTGACTGCACACTTTAAGATGGGAAATTTCGTTTCATGTGAATTACAGACCCACTGAAAATAAAGTAGAAGCCAGTTGCGCATGCCTGTCATCCTAGCAGCTCAGGATGCTGAGGCAGGATCGCAAGTTCAAAACCAGCCTCAGCAACTTACCGAGGCCCTAAAATAAAGTATGAAAAAGTACTGGGGAGCCGGGAGTACAGGCACACGCCTATAATCCCAGCAGCTCAGGAGGCTGAATCAGGAGGATCATGAATTCAAAGCCAGCTTCAGCAATGGTGAGGTGCTTAGCAACTCAGTAAGATGCTGTCTCTAATACAACACAAAACTGGGCTGCGGATGTGGCTCAGTGGTTAAGTGACCCTGAGTTCAATACCCTATAGGGATTAGACAAGCTAATGCTCATAATGCCTTTAGCAGGATACATGGCAGTAAATATGACATATCTTACAGGTTGGCCTCGATTATTATTCGTTATTACTAATGATTAAACAAGAGCCCCAATAAGAAAAAGGAAAGGCACACAGTAGGCATGCAATCCTCCCTGCCTGTTAGATCCCCGGCAGGTCTCAGCACCTGGAGCCCCAAATGGGAATGGGCATGGACTCCAGGTGAATCTTCGAGGGTGTTTTCTGTCTGCACAAGGACAGCTCAGCTTCTGTTTGCAAACGTGCAGACTTCACGTTTCAGTTTTCTCAGCCACAGGGAGGGGGTGGGGGGTGCAGCCACCCTCTCCTTTTACGGAAGATAGCCTGAGAAAGGCTGTTGGCTTAGGTTTTCTCTGAACAGAGCTGGGCACATTTAAGGGACAGATAAGCCCTCTCTGCCTAGGATCGATCCACCCAGGAAGAGAGAGAGCGCAGAAGCGAAAGTGTATGAGTGCATTTAATTCCCAGAAAAGTCTAAAGGCACCGCCCTAGAATGCAAGGGGCTATAGAGAGCTGTCCCCAGCCCTCCTTGGCAGCCACCCCCAGCCAAAACTGTACAAATGGTTCAGCTGCAGCCAGCAGTCGAGCACAAGGCTCACAATGAGAGCTGTCAACTTCACTCTGAAAAACTCTGCAACAAGAGCCGTTTGATAAGGTGAATTAGAAAATGGGTTAATTTTAAACTGAGCCCCAATGCCTGCGATGTGAATGGAAATTACTAAGGAAGGAAACAGACTCTAAAACTTACAAATCTATGAAGATTTGACCTTACAAAAGGTTGGCATGCACAGTGGCAACCTACAAACACCTTTGATGGCAGTGTGATAAGGTACGGCCATCAAGGATGACAATCTGGCAAAGTCTTACAGATGACAAGGTGCACATACCCCAGCACCTAGTAACTCCGGTCCAAGGTAGACACGCAGCTTAAAGCATGCAACTTAGAGCCTAGAGAAACGTGCGCCAGCGCCAAAGGAGTCATTTCAAAGAAAGTTCAGAGATAAAGTTATTCTGAAAAATTAGAAACCCAAGTTCCCATCAAAAGAAGAATGCATAAGGACAAGATACATAGCTCAGTTGGTAGAGTGCCTGCCTCACATGCACAAGGCCCTGGGTTCAATCCCCAACACCACCAAAAAAAAAAAAAAAAAGAAGAAGAAGAAGAATGCATAAATTAACTGTGGAGTATGTACACAATGTAAGAGCACACAGCAGTTTAAATTAATAAGAGTTAATAGGATGAACATGAAAAAGTCTCAAAAATAGACATTGAAAGTAAATTGGGAAAAGGAGACATACAGTATATCATCAATTGTAAAACTTTTACATGACACTAAGCAATACAAGATGCAGCCAGAAGCCGTGGCGCACGCCTATGATCCCAGCAGCTTAGGAGGCTGAAGCAGGAGGATCATGAGTTCAAGGGCAGTCTCAGCAATTTAGCGAGGACCTAAGCAACTCAGCGAGATCCTGCCTCAAAATAAAATATAAAAAAGGGCTGGGGATGTCGTTTAGTGGTTAATGCTCCTGGGTTCAATACTAGGTACAAAAAATGCTTGAACACATTCAGGATAGCATCATTTAAAAAGGTTAAGCCCAACCATTTGACCCAGGTATCCCACTACTTGGACTATACCCAAAGAACTTAAAAACAGCACACTACAGGGACACAGCCACATGAATGTTTATAGCAGCACAATTCACAATAGCTAAACATGGAACCAACCTAGATGCCCTTCAGAAAGAATAATGGATAAAGAAAATGTGATATATATACACAATGGAATATTACTCAGCAATAAAAGAGAATAAAATCATGGCATTTGCAGATAAATGGATGGAGTTGGAGAAGATAATGCTAAATGAAGTTAGCCAATCCCCAAAAAACAAATGCTAAATGTTTTCTTTGCTATAAGGAGGCTGATTCATAGTGGAGTTGGGAGAGGGAACATCGGAGGATTAGATGAACTCTAGATAGGGCAAAGGTTTAGGAGGGGAAGGGAGAGGGCGTGGGGTAAAAAAGATGGTGGAATGAGATGGATATCATTACCCTAAATACATGTATGAAGACATGAATTGGTGTGAATATACTTTTTATACAACCAGAGATATGAAATATTATGCTCTATATGTGTAATATGAATTATAATGCATCCTGCTGTCATATAACAAATTAGAATAAAAAATAAATTTAAAAAATCAACAACCAAAAAAAAAAGATGAAGCCCATATAAAGCAATACTATATACTGTTCACAGATACATGCATATGCACTGAAAGTATAAAAATGATAAACAAATGGAAATGATAAACAAATTCAGTCCAGAGGTCACCTCTAGAAGAAAAGAGAACGGGATCAGAGGTGGGCATGGAAGGGGCATAATGTAATATAATGTGTAATGTAACTATAATTGTGTCAAATTCTGAAAGTGAGCAGGGCATGGTGGTACATGCCTGTAATCCCAACAGTTCTAGAGGTTGAGGCAAGAGGACCACAAATTCAAGACCAGCCTAAGCAACTTAGAAAGTGAGGCCCTAAGCAACTTAGTGAGACCCTGTCTCAAAATTAAATTAAATTTAGAAGGCTAGGGATATGGCTCTCTGGTTAAGCAATCCTGGGTTCAATCCATGGTACCAAAAAAAAAAAAAATCTCAAAATGAATAATGGTTATACATTTGTTTCATTAACCTCAAGGAGGCCGAAGCAGGAGGATCACAGTTCAAAGCCAGCCTCAGCAACTTAGCGAGACCCTAAGCAACTCAATGAGACCCTGTGTCTAAAAGCATGTTAAAAAAAAAAAAGGCTGGGGGTATGGCTCAGTGGTTAAGGACCCCTGGGTTCATCCCCAGTGCGTATATATATGTATATATTATATGTATATGTATATGTATGTGTGTGTGTGTGTGTGTGTGTGTGTATATATATATATATATATATATATATATATATATATATATATATTTAATGTGCCTCAAATATTTCATAATAAAAAATTAACTTATTTTATTTCTAGAGGGAGAAAATGAAAATTCAGCTTCCAAGGCAAACTATTAAAGTCAACAAGATGAGTTTTTCTCCCATAGGAAACAGAGGGAGCAAGAAGAGCCCCATTCCTGATCCTGATTTTCTTTTGACCTTGGAAAAGTGCTTATCTCCTCTGGGTGGGCCTCCATTCCCTGTTTCTAAGTGGGGAATAAAATCTCTGCCCTCTGCCTTCTGCCTGTAGCACTCAAGGCAGGTGACAAGGGCGCCCAGGGGAGGGAGCAGCCCTACCAAGAGCAGGAATAGCACCTCCTGCCCTGACAGTCTGTCTGCTGGGGGTTGTGAAAGTATATACACACTAGTACATCTGTATGCTTCAAACATTTGTAATATAATCTTATTTATATGTATACTCAATACCTGACATGACACATATAAAGTATTTCAGGACGCTCAGAGATAACAAACCATTAAAAAGAGAAAATAAGGGCTGGGGATATAGCTCAGCATAAGGCTCTGGGTTCAATCCCCAGCACCACAAAAAAATAAAATAAAATAAAAAGAGAAAATAAAACCACATTTTAGTTACAATCCGTTTAATGCCACTTTACAAAGTTTCTAAATATAGTATCTGCATTTGTGTTGTTTACCAGAAGTCAATGTTACTTCCAGAAATAAAAATCTATCTATTGCCAGGATGTGGCTGAGGCAGGAGGATCACAAGTTCAAAATCAGCCTCAGCAACTTAGTGAGGCTCTAGGTAATTTAATGAGACCCTGTCTCAAAATTAAAATAAAAGGGGGTGGGGAGCTGGGATTACAGCTCAGTGGTAGAGCTCTTGCCTGGCATGTGTGAGGCACTGGGTTTAATCCTCAGCAACACATAAAATAAATAAAATAAAGGTATAAAAAAAATAATAACATTGGGGCTGGGGTTGTGGCTCAGTGGTAGAGCGTTCACCTAGCATGTGCAGGGCCCTAGTTCAATCCCCAGAACCACATATATAAAATAAAGGTATTGTGTCCAACTATAACTAAAAAACAAATTTTTTTAAAAAATAATAACATTTAAAATATATATATATATATATATATATATATATATATATATATATATATATATATATATAAATGGGCTGGGGATGTGGCTCAGTGGTTAAGTGATCCTGGGTTCAAATCCTCAGTAACAAAACAAACAAACAAAAAAAACCTATCAATAAAATTTTTACCTGATTTTCTTTAAGATTAGATATGGCCAAGATAACCCAACATACATTAAGTGGCATCATAAGATCCCACTGTTGTGGTTTATTAGGCCGGAGACAGTGGGTACCTGTTCTGCTTCCCCAACCAATGTCTACACCTCCCCAGGCTAACACATCAGGTCTGGCTTGAAGTAGTTCTTAAGTTAGTGACTTCCCACCCTGGGTCTGACCACAAGCTCACTAGCTGCTCCCACAGCAGTCTGTGCTTTGCACACACCTTAAGACGGCAAATAATTACTCATGCTCCACTTTCACCTCATTTATGGCAGTCACCCCAGGCTAGCACATAACTCTGCACATAATAAAGGACTCAAACATGTTTCAAAACAATTATTGCAATTATTCCTGGGATCAGATCTGATCCTAAGGGGTCTCAAATCCATGAGGAGGTGCCAGCAGTCTAGCCACCACTGACTCCTCTCTGCATCCAACATCTCCCCTGGGGCTTCCTCAGGCATGCTCAGAGCTGGCTCCAGTGGCTAATTCTATCAACAGGAATCCCTGACTGCAGACACACACACAGTCCCAGTCACGCCCAATCAGTATTTTGGGGGAAAAGCTGCCTGCTTCCCCCAGAGAACAGCAGGAGCGTGGGAGAGCAGAGCAGGAGAGCAGCGCGCAGCATGGACAGGCGTGGACGCACCTCACAGCCACCCTGCTCGCCCAGTTTATTTCCTCACACATTCCCAAATCATCAAACCAGAGGAAGGGATGGGGCTTCTCTTGGGGGGAAACCTTAGGAAGACCCAAGGTGGAGGAACAGGGATTATGAAATGAAGATTCACCACGGGAACCTTTCACTCGCTGCCTGACACTCATTGACAGGTATATGAGAGTTTCCATGATTTTATGACTCTCTCCTCTCTTACCCTTGAGCAATAATAAGGAACAGGAGTTTTGTGTTTGTTTTTATGCTTGCCTTTACAACTGAATGCCGAGGCTCTAAGGAAATGGACCGACGGTCACTCTTCAATTGCTAAGCATACTGTACCCCACCTTCCTGGGCCAAGCACTCAAGGGCTCCTGGGTTTGGCCACTAGACAAATCACAACTGTTTGTTCACCTCCTAATGGAGATTACTTAGAATTATGGGGATCCCACCCAGAGAAAACTCCACTAGTATTTATTACCAATTTGTCAGGCCTGAAGGAAAGGAAGTCAGTTATTTCTTTAGAGGCCAAGTTCTGACCTTCCTGGATCCATCTTCCTTTTCTAAACAAATAGCACACTATGCAATCCTTCACCCTCCTCCAGATCCTTACTGGCTACACCCAGGAGAGGAAGCTGACGGGATGAGAGGCATGTTAAAAGTCACTTAGAGGTCAAAGGACCTGGCCTCTAGCTGCAGAACGAGCAGATGTCTGGCATTCTAATGAATGGAATCGTTCACAAGCACACATGAGCTACCTTTTCCTCCTAAAAGCATTAAAAGAATGAAAGAAAAATATGTGTTTTATGCTTCATTCAGCCTAATGCTAGGACACCCTCTTCACAGCACCATTAACCAATACTGTGCAGATGTGCTCGGAAAATAGGGCTGCAAGCCCTATCAGTTCAACAGATGCTTCAACTGTTTCGGTCTCGGATTTTTTTGTGAGGCTGAATTACCAATATGCCTCACAGGCAATGAGGAGAGAGATGATACTCTTTCATTATCACTTGTGTATTCTGAGAAAAACCTGAAAACCTTGCCCAGCACAATCCAATCTCCCATCTCCAGGCCAGACAGCAAGAAGATGCTCTTGCAGGTTAATAAGGAATACCAGGTCTGTATCCAGAGCCCTGGAGGCTGGATGGCTGAATCATCATGGCCGCCCACAAGATGAAAGCAGTCCTCACTGGGTCCCCCCTTCACGTGGCCCAGCCCCACAAGAAGTGGAGGGCTTGGAGTTCTGCACTCCCAGCCAGGCTTTCACACTGGTATGTGGTGGGTGAGAATGGCAGGTTTCTAATATGTCCTGAGCCCCAGGAGGGCAGATCAGCACATAAGGCAGTGGGTAACACCCACTGGTCACTGGAGCAAGTGTCCACTATGCTCATCCTCAGAAGGCTCAAGAAGCTTCCCAGGGACCACACCCACACATGGCAGTTCACAACAACATACCACGCAGGTGGAGCTGATGCCCTGCAAGAACCTACACGTTCCCCCATTAAAAAGAACAGCTTAAAAAGTCCTAGGTGAGCCGCAAGAAAGCCAACTTGGTTTTTAAGAATCTCCTTAGCAAACAATGTTGCCTGGTGGAAGTTTTGGCCTCAGGATCCTCCTGCAGCAAGTTCTGGGGCTAGAGGAGGAAAGGGTATCAGGGTCACAATCTTAGAGTGAGGAGGAATTTAGTGAAGAAACAGTTGAATCAGAAGTCACATAGTCAGACACTGACAGGGGCCTGAGTGACAGAATATGCATAGACATATGTCAATCAGGCCACTCATGGTAGTGGAGGGCTCCCTAGACACTGCATGTCTGATGAGATAGCCCACTGAGTGCAGTCCGAACCTCAGCCCAACTCAGTTGCTGGAGGCCATCACCAGCAAGCATTGCAGCTAGCAGTCACACAGGTGGTGGTGGGTGTGGCGACTGGAGGTTTAGCTTCCAAGGTCATTTGGGCCTCCACCCCAGTGACTTGTCATGGTGGGAGGTCTGTCTCCCTCTCCAGTGGGAAGAGCATCAGTGATGCACAACACCTTTAAAGAAAACTTGTCAAATGCAGCGGTTTGCATGGCTCCCTGAGGTCAGGCCAGAAGGACTCTCCAGGGTGCTCCAGGGATGTGAGCATGAGTCCCACAGTTTGACAACCCCAGGTTCATGGCAGATTTCCAAGCCTATCAGCTAACTACCCCACTCCTGGTCCCCACCCAGCAGTACCAGATCTAGGATCCCAGTGGTATTTCCAGGGGCCCTGTCTCTCAGTACCTCCCCTCCAGCTGTCTTCCAGGAGGAACCCCAATCAAATTATCTGGGAGGAGGGAGGCAGGAGCCCCGCCCTGGCTCTACCTCTAACTGGTTGAATGACCTTGATGAGGTCTCTGCCCTCAGTAGGCCTGTTTCCTAGGGTGCCAGATGAGAGAGTCACTGGTGAACAGGGATGACTGTGGCTTGCAGGGCAGAAAATCAAGGTCTGTTACTTCTGCCCCCGACCTGTAGGTAGCATTGCCTGTCTGAACTTCAAAGTCAGGTTGACTTTGCCAGTCTGTCCCACCTAACCCCAGCAGTAACCACCTGTGCCAGACGGGCACTGATAAAATGGGTGTTTTCCACTACAATTTGGACTGTTTCTGTAAATTCCCATAGTGAAGCTGGCAAAGGGATGATATAGCTTTAAGACTGGCCAGCAGACAGACAGTATTTTACACTCAACAGACTTAAAGGCAACAACCCCGTAGCGTAGGGAGATGCATCCCTGTGCAGGAACACAGGCCACAGGCGCACACAGGTCAAGGCCTCCGATTGAAGTGGCCAGTCTCTTATGTGAGCTGGCTGGAAATTACAGCTTAAGAGGAATAAAAAATTCCATTCAGACGTGCGGCTCCAGACCGAGGCCTATGAGCAAAGTTTCCGGTGGCCTCAGCACCCCTCCCGGTTCCGGAAAACCAGGCGGGTCACCCCGTCCTCAGATTAAGGAGCAGCTGCAATAGCTAGGGGAGCCCGATGACAGTTTCTCTGAGGCACCCGACCCCCTCCGCTGGGAACCCCAAATATGGGATGCCTGGCCTCCAGCCAGCACCCCCGCCAGCTGCTCGCTCACCTCCCCAGCATCTCTGCGAGATCACGCCTCCCTACGCCCACGGCGCCCGGACCCTTTCAAACAGGCCCTGCGGACCGGCCCGCTGGTCCCCACCCAACCAGCTCTTCGAATGGGCCCGGGGACCCATCTGACATCCACGGCCCGATTCAAGGACACTGCAGCACGCAGCCCAGTCTCGAGGGTCTTCAGCCCACCGCCCCTCTTCTCAACACACACACACACGGATGCTGACAATGTCGGGGAGAATTCCAGGGCGAGGCCATCTCCCCGCGCTCTGGAGTCCAACCATCTGCTGGCCTGGGGGAGGCCGGGCGCGGGAGGATGGAGGCGGCGGCGAGCGGATGCCGGAATGCAAGGCTGAGGCCAGGGCGCCGGCGGCGGCGCGGGCGGGGGCTCACCTTTTTGACTTGGTCATCTTTCAGCTCGGTGAAGTAATAGGCCAGGAGCTGCGCGGCGATCATGCTGGCGGTCTGGGGCGCGGGGCGGCAGGCGTGCGGCCGGTGGGTCCTCCGCAGCCGGGGTGAGCAGTGGTCCTCCGGCGACGGCGCGGCGGCTCCTCCTCCTCCCGCGGCTCCTCCCCCTCGGCCCGGGGCGCGGCGTCGGCTTGCGCGCTCCCAGTCTCAGCGCTCGCGTCTCCGGGAGGGTGACAGCCGCCGGCCGGCCCACCTCCTCCGCGCCCATTGGCTACTGCCAGCCTCTGCAGCGCCGGGCGGGGGCGTCCCGGCCGGGATGGGGGGCGCGGCGTCCGCTCCCTCCCGCGCCGGAAAGGGGGCGGGCAGCACCGCGAAATCCCCCCTGCTCGGGCATCACCCTGCACGTTCCCCACGTAGGGAGCCGGCGCCGGACGGGAGGAGCTCTCCCGAGCGCACCGTCACGCGTGGCGGTGCCGTGCCGGGGCGGACGGGCAGCGAGCGGCTAGGCGCGGGGCGCGGCCGGCCGGCAATAAAGGCCCCGGAAGGCTTGCTGCGGGACTGGGCAGCCTGGAGGGCAGTGTGCAGTCCCCCTTCCTCAGAAATGAGGTCTCGCCCCCAAGATTCCCGCGGATCCGGAGGGACCGGGAGGGGGCTTATAGAAGTGGGCGTGGAAAGCAAGCGGAAGCGGGAGCCAGGAGGCCTCGCGGTCCTGGCACCCGGGTCCCCGCGCCGGCGGGCTCTCGCGTGTCAAGAGGCCGAGCGTGGCGCCCCACATTGGTCCTCGGCGACAGTACATCGCCCCACCCGGGCCCGGCCGGCTTACTTCTCCGGCTGCGGGTTTGCATTGCTAAACCCTGAGAGTCGCACCAGAGCTCCAGCCCCTGAGTCACGGGCTCCCTGGAGGGAGCACTCCGGCTGGGCGGGACTTGGGCCACAGGCCCTGGCCTGTCCCCATCCTTCTGGCCTCCTCTTGCTCTTGGGCATCCAGGCCCACGGGGCCGGGGTACAGTTCAGGAGCCCCTTCCAGGTGCTGTCTTTTTATACTTCCCCAGGATGTTACGTGGGATTGAGAGGATCCCTAGTAAACCTTTCAGCTTCAAGGTGAAGGGTACAGGGTTGGGGTGAGGAGCAGAAACAGATATTCATGCTGCTACAAGGATGAATAGCAATCCTAAGAATCTCAGATGAAATACTTTTGTGTGCCAGAGGCCACTAGAAGCTTGAGTGTCTTACAGGATAATATGTGATGAGCTCAAACATTATCCTAATTCAACAGGTAAAGGAACTAAGACTCAAGGAAACCTCAATCTTGCTGGACTTTAACAGCCATGAAGTTGTAGATGAAGGATTAGAACTTGGGTCTGTGTCTTCCAGGCTGGCGCTCATTCCTGAGGTTTACTATCCACCTCCCACCCCCTTGTATGCACCCTCTCTGCCCAAATACTCCAGTTCCTAAGACCAAAGCTGCACCATGTGGTACCCCTGAAATGGCCAGAGTCCATCTGGCTACCTCAGCCCTGAATGCTGGGAGCCCCTATCCCCTGGCCAGGTCTAGCAAAGTTACAGTTGCTTCAGGAAGAAGATGACCTAGGTCCAGAGCAGCCCTCCTCAGGAAGCCAGTGACCTAACAGCTGCCATCACCCACTGAGAAGGAGGAGCTTACATGCAGCCCTGGAGAGCACTGGCTCTATCCAGAGTGAACTCCACTTCCTGCCTTATGACCTGTGCAGAGAGGCATCCTCAGTCACCTCTCTGGACCTTTCCTCATCCATAAGATTGAGGTGCTTACTAATGCCCTTGATTGTTGGGAAATACTATAAACAAATACAAGCACCTAATACTTAATAACTGGTCGGTTTTATAAGACAATTGGGAAACTGATGAGGATGAAGCTTCAGGGCCTCTCTCCCCTTTCCAGACTAAGGGCCCAGCCATTTTATATTTGAATTCGTTTCCAAAGAGAAACTTCCCCTCTGTGAATTACTGTGAGTGCCACTGAGCCTCATTCTGTCCCTGTACAATTATATACCAGGAGCAGGGATTTTCTAGCACATGTCAAACATAACTACCAATGTGGCCATAAAGCAATGTGAAGTAGGTGAGAACAAGATTGTGGCTCTGCACTGCCATTTGATTTGAGTCTTGCCAATGCACAAAGCTCTCAAGGCTGGGAGCTCTTTGAGGATAGAAGATTATGTTTTGCTCATTGCTATGGCTTTCTTACCTCGCCCAGTTCTGGCACTACTCAACCGCCTGAAATGAGCCAAGGATGGTGATAGAGTATTACCCTCACCCAGTGCCCAGCTGGCACCATTTCCCTGGCCCCCTTACAACCCTTAGACAGAGTTGGGGAGCAGCTGATCCTGCACACAGCCAGCTACCTGCAAGATGTTCTGCTCACAGAACATCTTCCCCTCCAGGGAAGACAGGAGGTGCCTATGCTTTATCTTCCCTGACCTTCAGAGAAGAAGCTGCTTCCCAAGGTGACTAACAGCTCCCCAGCCCCTGCATGCAGCAGGCCCCAAGGCCTAGAAATATTTCCTAAGATACATCTCTAGGGCTGACCCGCAGCTGCCTCCCAATCCCCATTCCTCCTCTTCCTGGCCAGAAATATGACAAGAGCCTTCTAGCTGTCCTCCCTGATTCCTGGCTTCCCGCCATCCAAGCCATTCCAAGCTCCAGACCACATTAATCCTGCTAAAAAGGAGCCTAATGACACCATGCCCCTGCCCACAAGCCCTCCCTGGCCCCCTGCTTCCTGATGGAGCCAATTTAAACATCTGAGGCATTCAGTAATCTGACTCCACTCTTGCCCACTTATCTTTTCCTTCACCCTTTGCCATATAGCAAGACCACTTCCCACTGTCCTTGGCACTCATGGCGCCCATTCCATTTGTGCCTCTACTCATATTTCCCTCCTCACCCTGCCTTCTCCACTCACCTGTGCCTGAGGAGGAGTCTCCTCCCTAAGGTCCAGCTAACCCACCTTCCCCAGAAATCCTCCCCTAACTCACCTCAGCCTCCCAGGCCTCCCCGCCTCCACAGGGCACACTCGGGCTGTGTTCAGAGTCCATCCAAATAGAGACCAAAGCTCTTCTTTGCAGACAAGTAGCCTGAGACAAAGCTGGTGGGCCATCTTGCCCAGTGTCAGATTATGGTAGCGTTTGGAGCCAGGACTCAAACCCAGTTCTGATGCCTAGCCAGTGCTGTCTGTCCTCCCCTGCACCAGGCAGCCTGAGCCCCAGATAAATAACACTGAGTCATGACCGCCTGCCTGATAGAGGTGACTGTCTTCTGGGGGGCTGGTCTTATCGACCCCAATCAGACCACTTCCAGTGCTGTGTCCCCTCTTTATCAAACCAGTGGTCACCTCATGCATGTCTCTTCTGTTTGCCATTACCCAGCTCTTAAACCCAACTTTCCACTATCACTCCCTGGACCCACAGGAAGACCTCAATGTAAAGGGAGTCTGTAGTTCCCTCTCCCTCCAGAGGGCCTTCTCCTTTCCCTCAAGTCCCATGAACTCTCAGTTCATGTACTATGGTTCCCCTTGTACAAGCTGGGGGAAGGCTCAAATGGTCCCAGCCTGCTACCCCAGGAAATACACCTGCCTGGAAGACATTGCAAGCTGCACTTGAAGAATGTCTCTACTGCTTCCCATCTGGCCCATAGCACCAGGAATGTTACTCCAAAAATGACCTCCAGCAGATCAAAGTTGGACCCCCAGCACCTGGGAGCACACTGGAACAGCAGTAATGTTTGCACAAGGTTGACAGTTTACAGAGCAGTTTCGCATTTATTGCCTCATTTCTCCTGATAACAGCCTGGTGAGGTTAGAAGGGCAAATATCATTATCCACACTTAATCAATCAATGAGGTATGGAAGGTAGCAAGCTTGTTTAAGGTCTCGAAGAGAGAACAAGAAAAATGAAGGCCCGGGCCTACACCACTCCACATCTTGGAATCCTGGCCCTGTAGGACAGTCATGCACAGTACATCCTACAGGGACCTGACCCAGCATTTCTGGGAGTTAGATCAGGGGTTTTCTGCCTGGCTGCACTAGAGTCACCTGCAGACCTTTTCCAAACGTGAATACCCAAGAAAATACTGAAGCCAGAGAAAATGACTGGATTGATCTGGGCGGCTATGATATTCAAATATCAGTTTATCAAGTTTCTTGTGAGATTCAGGAATGAGAAATGGTGACTTAGACCCTGACTTTGGGACTAACATCTGGAAGAAGATTTTTGGTGTTTTTTTTTAAAAGATCAGTTTTTTAAAAACTTTTTTTAACATTTATTTTTTAGGTGTAGATGGAGACAACACAATGCCTTTTATTTTTATGTGGTGCTGAGGATCGAACCCCCAGTCCCACCCCTTTTAGGCGAGCGTTATACCGCTGAGCCACAGTCCCAGCCCCCCCCCTTTTTTTTAGGTACTAAGGATTGAACCCAGGGGCACTTAACCACCGAGCCACATCCCCAGTCCTTTTTAGTATTTTATTTAGAGAAAGGGTCTGGCTGAGTTGCTGAGGCTGACCTTGTCTCAGTCTCCAGAGCCACTGGAATTATAGGCGTGCATCACCAAGCCTGGCTGAAAGAAGATTCTAAAATGAATTGACCTGTACTGCTCTTAGCAACCTCCCTAGGATGAAGCTGCAGATGCCTCCCCCAAGTCTTGGTGGCTCTGCAGGTCCCTAGCACAGTGAGTGGAAGTTCATTCAACTTCTGATTATCTGCTTTGTAGCTATTCTGCTCCCTACAGGGGGCCGGCGTGGAGGCCCAGGCCACCAGCCCCCAGAGTGGCTTGAGTTGCAGTATCACATTGTCAGGCTGCCTCCTTCCTGCTTTCATTCCCCTAAAGGTCTGCCCTCCAACATTGTAAAAGGGCTAAGAAACTGGCAACCCCCAGGTTTAAAAGTGTGGCCCGCACTATCTTATTTGGCCCATCTATACTTTATACATATGAGTGTACAAGGAAAAATTAGAAGATTTTACTTTAAAACCCAGGTGTCTGGCATCTCGGGTCCAGCCACACAGGACCTGTGCCAGCAATTGTATAGCAACATTGAGCTGGAGCTGAGAGCCACAGCCGGCTTCAGACAGGGCAGCAGCCTGCGCTAGCACACCCGAGCCACCTGCTTCACTGATTCACCCTGCTGGCCGGCCCTGTGAGGCATTCCCATGCTCAGCTCCTGACGACTGGAATTTCCAGGGGAAAGGCCTCAGGTATATAGGGCAGGGGTTACGATCAAGAAAGAGAGGGGAGGGCTGGGGCTGTAGCTCAGTGGTAGACCACCTGCCTTGCACATATGAGCCCCTGGGTTAGATCCTCAGCACCAGATAAAAATAAATAAAGATTGTGTCCATCTACAACACACACACACACACACACACACACACACACACATATATATATATATACTAAGAGAGGCAAATAGGGCATAAAATTGAGATTTTGCACCCAGATCTTGGGCCCTAGGCACCTCTCTGGCTCTTCTCCCCAGTCACCAGCCCTCTCCAGTGTCAGAAAGACCCAGAGCTGCTGCCCCTTTCTCCACTCTGACCCATTCGCCAGGCTTGAAACAGGCCCTGACCCCCAGATACCTTTCTCAGCTTCTGTCCCAAGGAGGCTTCCACTCCCCTTTAGAGATAAAAGCCCCTCAGGGAACTCAGAGACAGGCCCAGTCCCACTCTATCACTTTCCAAACATCTCATCCTCATTCCATTGCTGTCGACCCTGACAAACCTTCTAGGCCTAGAGAACTGGGACCTGGCACAGGAAGAGTTAACCAGACTGCTGAGGCCTTTCTGGGCTCAGACCTGCTCCTTATCTCAGGCTGGCTCCTGCCCCAAAGAAAGCCCATATCTCATTGGACCACAGCAATCTCAAATCACCCTGCTGGCCACCGTGAGTCTCCTGGGACACTTCTCCCCAGAGCCCATGTGGGACAGAACACCTCCACTCCCACAAAGGCCTCCTGTTCTTAGAATTAGCACCCAAATAGTAAGCACTGGTTAGTGTTCACCCCCAGGATCCACACCTGTCCCTGAGCAGGGTTCCTGGACCATGGGAGTTCACAGGCCAGCACCCAAAGAATCAGGAGTTGACGTTTTATTCTGCTCAGAAAGGATTGTTTTTTGGGGGGGCTGAGGATATAGCTCAGTTGGTAGAGCACTTGCCTCACATACACAATCCCCAGCACCATAAAAAAAAAGGATTTTTTTGGCGGGGGGCCGGGGGGACTGAGAATTGAACTCAGGGGCACTGAGCCACTGAGCCACCTCCCCAGCCCTCTTTTGTAATTTTATTTAGAGACAGGGTCTCACTGAGTTGCCTAGCACCTCGCTTTTGCTGAGGCTGGCTTTGAACTCACAATCCTCCTACCTCAGCCTCCGGAGCTGCTGGGATTACAGGAGTGCACCACTGCGCCAGGGAAGGACTCTTTTTAAAGTTATAATTTCCATATCCTACCCTCCATAATTTTCTTAAGAGAAAAAAGATGTTATAATTCAGAGGAGTAAAAATGATTGCTTTTAAAATTAAATACTTTTGGTGTTATGATAACAGCTAGTACTTGGGTAGGCTGTACTATATACCAGGTGTTGTTCTAAGTTCTTCTTTGGGGTTGGAAGTGCAGCTCAGTGGTAGAACATGTGCTTAGCATGTGCATAGCCCTGGGTTCAATAAATACTTCACTTATAGTAATTTGCTGGAGCCTTGTTATGTTTTTCATATGAAATGTCCCCCACAGGCTCGTGTGTTGAAAGCTTGGTCCCCAATGCAGCAGTGTTTGGAACAGTGTTTAGAGCTTGTAGGAAGTGACTGGATCAGGAAGGCTCTGATCTCATTGATGGATTAAGCCACTGCGTTCATGGATGAATGGACTCTTGGGAGGTGGTGGAAACTGTAAGGTGTGGGGCCTAGTTGGAGGAAGTAGGTCACTGGGGGTGTGTCCTGGAAGGGTGTATCTTGTTCCAAGCACACACTCCTCACCCACCCTCACTTTTTGCTTCCTGGTTACCATGAGTGAGCAGCTCTGCCCCCCTCCCACATGATCCCCACTATGTTGTTCTGCTTTGACAAAGGTAGAGTGACTATGGCCTGAAACCCCTGAAACCATGAGCCAAAATAAATCTTTCCTCTCAAGGATAAAGAAAATGTGGTACATATGCAAAATGGAATATTACTCAGCCATAAAGAAGAATGAAATGATGCTATTTGCCAGTAAATAGATGGATTATCATGCCAAGTGAAATAAGCCAATCCCCAAAAAACAAAGGCCAAATGTTCTCTCTCATATGCAAATATTAACATACAATAAGGGGGTGGAATAGAAGTTCATTGCATTAGACAAAGGGGAATGAGGGAAGGGAGGGAGATGGGAGTGGAAGACAGTAGAATAGATCAGACATAACTTTCCTATGTTACATGTGCACACACGATCAGTGTAACTCCACATCACATACAGCCTCAAGAAGGGAAGTTATACTCCACGTATGCATATATCAGAATATACTCTATTCACATATATATCTAAAAAGAACAAAAATATTTTTTTAAAGCTGTTTTTCTCAGGTATTTCTTCACAGTAACAGAAGATCCAACTACCCCACGCCTTAAAACAACCCAATGAGGTAGATACTAGCAGTATCAGATTTGACAAATGAGAGCCAGGGAGGTTAAATGACTTCTCCAAGGTCACACGGCTACTAAGTAGAATATCTGCAATTGGAGCCAAGCAATCTGGCTCCAGACCACGCTGCTTTCCAACAAGGTGAAGTATTTATTACACAATATTATTCTTATTTTTCTCATTTTACTGAGACTTGGTGAAACCTCAGTCATAGATGGGTCCAGGGACCTGCATGGAGAGCCTGTCACCTAGGGGACAGGGTCATGGTTTAGTTAGATTTGTAAAGGCTGGCCAGTGGATCCTGGCTCTGCAGCTCTCTTGTAAAGGGCATTCTCAAACCAAGCAGGGAGGCAGATCTGCATGGCGGGGGGCTACACATGGGCTCCGGAAGCCATTGCCCCTCTTGGCAGAGTTGGGAGGAGACAACTGGCTTCAGCTGATTCCGCTGAGGTGGCTGAGTGACCCTGCTCTGCCACTGTCTTCTCAATGTGTCCTTCCCAAAGAATCAAGAGCTTCCGCCTCCATTCCTCTCCCAAATTCTTGACTCGTATTTCCAAATGTCTCTGAACCCCAACTCTCTTCTACCCACAGGAAGAGTTTGTGAAGCCCCTGCCCTGTGCTTCCCTAGTGCCTAGAATGCTGGGCGTGAACAAGCAGAGAGTGCCTGCCCACATTCTGGTGGGGAGAGAGGCAGTGAGCAGATCACTAATTAAATACACATTAGGCCAGACACTGGGAGGAAGACTAATGCAGGGTGTAGCCGATACAGTTATGTCCCATAATGTCCATTTCCACTTTAACCCAACTAAAAAATGCACCTATTTTTAGCTGAATTCAGAATAAGTTTCCCAGAATAAGGACCACATTTCCAGCCTCCCCTGCAGCTAGATATGGGCACGTAGCCAAGTTCTGGCCAAAGATGAAAGTGAGTGTGTCTCATGGTAGCTTCTGGAAGCCTGCCCTCAGACACAGCTACGGTGCAGCCTCCCTCTTGTCATTCCTCCTTCCTCCCAGCCGAAGTACAAACCCAGGGGCCACAGAGCCAGCAACCCCATTAGATTATGACATAACCTTGGGAAAGGCAGCCACACCGAATAAAGCAACGAGATAAAGGAGAAGGATCCTGCACCCCTGTCACCATGGTGTCCCAGGAAACTCCCAAACCTCCGGACTTCTGAAATTCGAGAGAAAAATAACTTCCAATGTGTTTCTTCACTTGCTCTTTTGGGGTTTTCTGTTTCTGCCAGCCAGATCTAATCCTTGCTGATATACAAGTGGAACGAATACAGGGTAAAGGTATCATTTTAGCCAGAATCGACAGGGAGGGCGTCTCTGAGGATGTGACATTTGAGTAGAAACTAGAATAAAATGAGGAAGGACGCCACACAAAACCTGAGCGTCCAGGCAGAACTATGTGCCAGGCACCCAGACTGGATACCTGAGCATCGTCTCCCAGCTCCTTCCTCTCAAAGTCCACGTCTAATCTGTTACCAAATCCTGCTGGTTCTACCTAGCAAAGTCAGCCTGGGGGTGTGGCCCTGGGGGAGAGCACTTTTTAGCACTCACGGGACATGGACACACACACACACACACACACACACACGGTAATTTTAGATTACCAGACTGGGTCCTAAAACCAATGACAAGTGTACTGATAAAAGGTAGACCAAAAGACACAGGGAGAAAAAGAAGATATTCGAAAAAAAGAATGAGCTCAGCAGCCCCAGCAAGGAACTATTGGAACCATTAGAAGCAGAAAAGGAAAAAAAGGATTTTCCCCTAGAGCCTGCAGAGGGTGCACGGCCCTGCAGCCACCTTGATCTTGAACTTCTGGCCTCCAGAACTGTGCAACAAGAAATTTCCATTGTTTCAAGCCACCAGATTTGTGCTAATTTGTTATGGCAGCCCTAGGAAATCAATCATTCTCCCCTAGCCCGGCTATGGAACTTATTTTTAGGAATCTTGTTTTAATCATACGTCAAATATTGTAATCATGCCACTCAAGGATAGCATATTTATCCCCAGCAGCTCAGGAGGCTAGGCAGGAGGATCTCAAGTTCAAAGTCAACTTCAGCAACTTAGACCCTATGTCAAAATAAAAAATAAAAAGGACTGGGGATGTGGCTCAGTGGTTAAGCACCTCTGGGTTAAATCCCTGGTACCAAAATAATAATAATTAAGAAGAAGAATATTTTTTGTAACTATCAGTGCATACTATTGTACTAATATATGTTATAAATACAGCTAAAATATAAACATGAAAACAAGTGAGAGAGACAGGAGTATAAAATAATATAACAAGTTTGAGACTGGCTGTTTCTAATAAGGTTAAAATGCACATATTACCACATGATCCAGCGATTCCACTCATCTATTTACCTGAAATAATGAGATCTTTTTTAGGATTTTTCCATGTCATAGCTGAACTTCATTTTTTTTTTTTTTGGTAAGTAATATTATATTGTACAGATGTACCACAATTTATTAATTCAAAGATTTGTATACATGTTCATAGCAGCTTTATTAGTAATAGTTCAGAACTAGATACGATCTAAATGGCCATGAACAGGTTAGGAGATATGCAAACTGGGGTATATCCATACAATGAAATAGTTCTCAGCTATAAAAAGGAATGCTTTGGGGAACTGTAATATTTTTATTGAGATGTAATTCACATATCACATAATTTACTTTTTTTTTTTTTTAAGGAAATCATTATGTTGCCCAGACTGTTCTTAAACTCCTGGACTCAAGCATTCTCCTGCCTTAGCCTCCGGAGTAGCCAGGACTATAGGTATGAACCATCACACAGCTAATTCACTCATTTAAAGTGCAGATACAGAATTGTGATATTACCACAACAATCAATTTTAGAACATTTTCATCTCCAAAATGTACATGTTAGCTATCACCTCCCAAACTCTTATACTCCCTAGACCTAGGCCAACCCTAACTCACTTTCTGTCTCTATAGATTTGCCTATTCTGGATATTTCATAGAAATAGAAAGACTCATATGATATGTGATCTTTTGTAACTGACTTCTTTTACTTAGCATAATATTTTTAAGGTTTATTCAGATAGTAATATGTATTGGAACTTCACTCTTTTTTAATGCCAAATAATATTCCATTGTGTTGACATAACACTATTTACTTATCCATTCGTATTGGACAGATGGACATTTGGCTGTGTTCACTCTTTGTGTTCTTGTGGTGTTGTATTAATTTTCTAGGGCTTCTATAACAAAATCCAACAGACTGGGTGGCTTAAATAACAGAGATGTACTGAATCACAGTTCTAGAGGCTAGAAGTCCAAGATCAAAGTGTGGGCAGATTCTGACACCTATCTTCTTGGCTATTAATGGCTGCCTTCTTCCCATGGTCTTTTCTCTGCAGGTACCTATATAGATGAGGTCTCTCTGTCCAAATTTCCTTTTTTTTTTTTTTTTTTTTAAGCAAGCAAGCAGCAGCAGGTTTTCTGCAAAATCAACAGCAACAGACCTTTTTGAAGAAAAGGGGCACAGAGCCAGGAGTTCCCAAATCTCCTCTTCTGATGAGGAAACCAGTCAAATTGGACTAGGGTTCACCTGAAGACCTCATTTTAACTTAATTGCCTCTGTTAAGAACTTCTGTCCAAATACCAATACATTCTCAAGTACAAGGGGCTAAGACTTCAACATTGTGAATTTGGAAGGGGCCCGGGTTCCACCCACAATAGTTAATAAGAGATTGAGAAACCACAGCCTAATTCAAGGTCACAAAGATCAACACCTACATTTTTCTTGAAGAATTTCATAATTTTAGCTCTTCATCTAGGATTCAGTAGGGAGTCAGCTTCAGTCTTCTACATGTGGCTACTCAATCTTCCCAGGACCATTGATGAAGACTCTACTTGGTCCCATTGAAACATTTTCACATGCTTATTAAAAAAAAAAAAAAAAAAATCTTTTGAAGCTGGGTACTGTGGTGCATGCCTGTAATCCCAGAGGCTCAGGAGGCTGAGGCAGGAGGATTGCAAAATCAAAGCCAGCCTCAGCAAATTAGCAAGGCCCTAAGCAGATCAGTTAAACCCTTTCTCAAAATAAAAAATAAACGAGGACTAGAGATGTGGCTCAGGGGTTAAGCACCCCTGGATTCAATCCCTGGTATTAAAAAAAAATCTTTTGACCATAAATGTAAGATTTATTTTAAAAGTCTCAGTTCTAATCCATTGATCTGTGTCTATTCTTAAGCCAGTACCACACCGTCTTGATTAGTTTCATACATTTTAAAATTAGGAAATGTGGGTTCTCTAACTTTGTTTCTATTCAAGATTATTCTGGATAGTTTGAATCCCTTCCAATTATATAGGAATTTCAGGAGCAAAGAAGCAGATGGGCTCTTGACAGGGACTGAGTCAAATCTGTAGATCAGTTTGGAGAGTATTGCCATGGTAGGAATAGTAAGTTTTCCAATCCATGAATATGGGATGTCTATTTATTTAGATCTTTATTTTCTTTCAATAATATTTTGTGGTTTTCAGAGTGAAATTTTTTCACTTCTTTTATTTATTCCTAAGTGGTTTTAGTTTTTTGGTTTATTCTCTGTTTTTTTGTGGGGTTTTTTTTTTACGCTGTTTGTAAATTGAATCGTTTTCTTTTTTTTTTTTTTTTTAATTGAATTACAAGATAAGTTTATTTTGCTTTGGAGGGTGGGCAGGCATCCAGTCTTAGAACTTCTGGAACTGCTTCTTGGTGCCAGCTGCCTTGGTGACCTTGAGTACACTGAAGCGCACCGTCTTGCTCAAAGGCCTGCACTCGCCAACTGTGACGATGTCACCAATCTGGACGTCCCTGAAGCAGGGGGACAGGTGCACAGACATATTCTTGTGGCGCTTCTCAAACCGATTGTATTTGCGGATGTAGTGGAGATAGTCCGGCGGATCACAATGGTCCTTTGCATCTTCATCTTGGTCACCACACCAGACAGGATCCGCCCTCGGATGGAAACATTACCAGTGGAAGGGCACTTCTTGTCAATGTAGGTGCCCTCAATGGCCTCTTTTGGTGTCTTGAAGCCCAGACCAATATTTTTGTAGTATCGAGGGAGTTTCTCCTTCCCAGTTTCTCCTAGCAGGACCCTCTTCTTGTTTTGAAAGATGGTCGGCTGCTTTTGGTAGGCACGCTCTGTCTGAATGTCCGCCATCTTCCCGGCTGCCTGAAAAAAAAGAGAGCGACGGAAGCGTCCGGGTTTCCTTATTGATTGCGCAGGGGCTGTAGAGGAAGTGACGAAAGGGGCAGGGTCACACGGCTTTGGGCGGTGCCTGGAGAGCGACTCTGATTGACAGGCGGCTTTAACCAAGCTTGTGCATCGGAAACTGCAAGTGGGCGGCCATGATGGTGAAAGACTCCGGGAGCCGGAAGTGTGCATCTCGTTTTCTTAATTTCATTGTTGGCCTGTTCATTTCAAGTGTATAGAAGTACAATTATTTTTAAATATTGATCTTGTATCTTGCAACTTTGCTGAACTTGTTTATTAGTTTAGGAGGGTTTTTTTGTGGATATGTTGGGGTTTTTCTATTTACAATATCATGGAGGAATGGAACTATGGATAAGTACAGCAACATAAAAAGATTAAAACAGGGTATAAGAGCGTATACTATAAAGGACCCATTACATTTACATGCAGTTCAAGAATATGGGGTCTGGGGGTGTAGCTCAGTGGTACGGTGGGTACTTAGCATGGATGAGTCCCTCAGTTTGATCCCCAGCAAAAAAATAAGACTGTCACAAAAAAATAAAAAGTATTGAAGATGCTGCGCCATAGTAGAGTACCCCGGGTCCAGTCCCCAATACTAAAATAAATAAATGAAGTAAATTAAATTGAAACTGGCAACAGGGTATGGTAATACTTCCTCCCTCTCCTAAATGGATCCTCTGGTACACCTCGCACTCTGGGGCCCGCTGGCCGCTCCAGCGCATGCGCCTTGACTCAGCTGAACCGCAAACCTTTATTAACCACATGATTCCTCATTCTAGAAGATCTTTAGGCCCCAACAATAGAGTTCCTTACTGGTCAGCCAATCCCCTCCATCCAACTGCCTCGGCCCCTCCCATGTCCAGCCATCCTGCCCAGGCTCCACTTCTCATTTGCAGCTCTCCGCTTGGACTGCCCTTCCTGGCCTGGCCAATGTCTCCTCCTGTTTTCAAACCCTCTGTAAATCTCATCACCTCCATCCAGCCTTCCCTGCCTCCCAAGGAGGATCGGTTGCTCCTTCTCCTGGCTCTGTGTTATAACCATTTTGTCTTTTCATGTTGAGCTTCATTTCTCAGCCATGAATCCTTAGAGGCCGAGAACTAGAATCTTATCATTTCAAAAGAACAGTATAGTGGCCCAGTGGGTGGAATGAGGCGGTGACCGATCCAGACCCAGCCTTGGGCCTCACCTAGGAACCAGGTGATGGACCCAGGTGCAGGGGAAAGTGAGAGTTACTGGAGTTTTCTCCTGCGTCACCTTCACATGAAGGAGCCGCCTCAGATACACTCCACTACACGCAATTTTATTTTCATTTTCATTTTTTAATTTTCCATGGAACAGGAGATTGAACTCAGGGCGCTCTACTATGGAGCTATATACCCAGCCCTTTTTATTTTTCATTTTGAGACGGGGTCCTGCTACATTTCCCAGACGGGCTTGAACTTGTGATCCTCCTGCCCCAGCCTTCCAAGGAGCTGGAATCTATCACAGGCACGCGCCACCAACCCTGGCTGCTGCTGCTGCATGACATTTTAAAGACATCGTAAGGTGTCTGCTCGGGGAATGGGAGGGAGGCATGGGAAACTCTGATTTCTACCACATGGGATATGTCAGCCCAGGTCAAGGAAGGATCCGGAACTTGTCCTTGTTGACCCAGAGAGGGGATGAGTGCCAAGTTCCTGGCCTGCCTGCTTCTCCACAAGGGAAAACAAAGAGGGGAGAAGCCTTTCTTCATTGTCCCCACAATCTGCCCAACAAATCCTTAGGCTGGCAGCTCTGGGGTAGGAGGGCCCTGTATTCAGCATTTTGATTCCAACAAAGAGCTAAGAAAGGGCCCTTGTAACAAAAGCCACTTCGGAAAGCACCTGCACTGTGGAGGTGGTTACCAGGAGGGGCGGAGTTGGAGGTAAGAGCTACTCCTCACTCAAGGGGATCCATTGCAGGTCCGTGTAGTGGGCCTACAACCATTATCAGAATTCCCAAAGTCAATTGCCATGCCGTTATCTATCTTTTACAGAGAACATTCCAGAAGGAAATGAAAAACACATTTAGACTTCTTACCTTAACTTCAGTAAGTGGGGGCCGTATTTGCATTTCAACTGCTACAGCCTTAAAGAGAGACAGAACAGGATGAGTGTTACAAAGGCATCTGAGCAGCTTGCTTCTGTGCTCCTAACTAGCCACGCACACCACCGAGAGAGGAAAAACAATCACAGCAGCCTTGGAGCGTCCACACAAATTCTAACGTGATCAATGATTGTCTGGATGAAATGCAACAGAGCTCAGCAATGTCTAATTAATGCCTTAATTCACACAAGCATTTATCAGGTGCTTACAAATGTATCGGGCACTGCACTAGGCAATAGAGATTCAAAGATGAAAAATAACTGGTTCAGCCCTTAGGGAGCCCACACCCAGTCCACTAGGGGAGACAGATGTGCAGACAGGTACAGCTCCTGCTAGCTAGACCTGGAGATGGGAGTACAGGGGGCTGATTCCTGCCCAACCATAGGCCCCCACCCTGTCCCCAAGATTGCAGGATGCAATGCTCCCAAATAAGCATGAAGTTAAGCAGTGACCAGTTCTTGCTGGGATCTGGGGAAACATGGGTCAGCATCCTGCCCCTTCATAACTTCTCTTGCCTCACAAAATTGTGGAAGCTGCTGGGATCCAGAGAAGAGCCCACATGAATTTCTTTGTGATGGTAGCTGAAGGCCTAGAGATGGTACAGTGAACTACAGTAGAAACTATTGTAGAAAATGGCCACAATAGCCAGGTGCGGTGGCACACACCTGTAATCCCAGCAATTCAGGAGGCTGAGGCAGAAGATTGCAAGTTCAAGGCCAACCTGGGCAACTTAGCAAGACCCTGTCCCAAAATAAAAAAAAGGACTGGTGAGGTGGCTCAGTAGTAAAGTTCCTGTGCGTTCAACACCCAATATCCCCCTGCCAAAAAAAAAAAATGGCTACAATATTCTCCTTCCTGAACCCGCCCTCTGGAATGACTCTGGGATTGGCCAAATGACTTGCTTTGGCCAACAGGACAATAACATGATACAAGCCAAGGCTTGAAAAATTCTCATGTGCTTTGAGGCTTGTCCCGTCTTGCGATTCTTGGGACTCTTACAACCAACCCACGAAAGAGGCCCAGCTAGGCTGCTGCAGGGTGTGTGGCCAGTGACCCACATTGCTTCATCACATCTGCCCATCAACAGTCAATTGCCAGGCATGTCAAAGAAGCCACAGACCTCAAGCTGACGCAACATGAGCCCAGCTGACAGTAAGTGGGGCAGAAAAGAGCCATCTCCGTTGAGATCAGTCCAAATTGCCAACTCAAGATTTGGGGTAAAGTGTTGCACCTTTAAGCCACTGCGTAGTAGGGTGATTTATTACACAGCAAAGCTAACTGATACAAAGGGCGATTTCAAAGTCGAAAGCAGAAATGATAGCACAGACACATGTTGGAGAGAGCTTCCTCCTGCCATATCCCCCAAATTCAAATGCAAGTGGGTCTATATAGAGCTGGACTCACTGGTTGCTGGAATAATTCATGGAAAAGGAAGCCTAGACCTAACAACTGAGGTGAACTGAGGCTGTAACCTCAGGGACAGGTGAGTCCCAGCGCTCCTGCCGAAAGTACATGCTGGAACAGCTGGCTGAGGCTGGGGATCAAGCTGTCATTTGCCACTGAGTACCAAAGATGACTCTGAGGAGCACAGAGATGATCAACACCCCAACATGAGGAACCTGCCAGGCAGGGAGGGGTCGAAAAGATAAATGAAAAAGCTCAGTGATGGAGGCTGGGATTGTGGCTCAGTGGCAGAGCGCTTGCATTGCACATGTGAGGCACTGGGTTTGATTCTCAGCACCACATAAAAATAAACAAATAAAATAAAGGTCCATTGACAACTAAAAAAAATATATTTAAAAAAAAAAAAAAAAGCTCAGTGATACAGTCAAGTCACATCTCCAGCAAGGAGTATTTGGGGACATTCATGTGGCCAGCATGCCTGCTTTGGAGGCAGCGGAAGCCAAATCAACCTTGTCTAGGGAAGGAGAGACCAGTTGATGTGCTTGAGCCCGGCCCAAGTCTTCCACCCCCACCAGCAAAGGGAATGTGGGTCTTGGTCCCAACCAATCCCTGGACAGCTAGAGACAGACTTTCTGGGGAGCTCCAAGCTGGAACAGATATAGCCCAAATTCAAGTATATTAGTCCTGATGAGGGGCTTCAAGGGCTTCTGCTCTTAACTTGGAGATCTTGCAGAACTCCGCTGACGCTCTCCATGCATCCCTGCAGTTGTCTCTGCAGCATGAGGGAAGAAAAATCAGAGGGATAAAGGCAATTATGAAAATTGAGCTGGGCGCTAGGGCACACACCTGTAATCCCAGGTACTTGGGAGGCTGAGGCAGGAGGATTGCAAGTTCGAGGCCAGCCTGGGCAATTTAGAGAGACCCTGTCTCAAAATAAATAAAAATAAAAAAGGGCTGAGGATGGAGCTCAGTGGTAGAGCAGCTGTCTAACAAGCATCAAGGCCCTGGGGCTTGACACAAAGACACTTAGAAGAAAAACTGAATGGACCACGTAATTTTTGACCTTTCTTTAGACTAAGAGCAAGAATTTAATACACAGAGCACAACATTGCTCAGTTCGGACCAACCCAAACATATCTGTGCTTGGGAAAATAGGGTAGAATAAAATGTCTCACCTTCAACCATGACTCTACTGTGGAATTAGGAAGAACATGGTCTTGGGATCAGAGATACATGAGTTTTTGTCCTGGGTCTGTACCTAACCAGGTGCACAACCCCAGGCAAGTAATTTAACCTCTCTAAGCCTCAGTTTCCTCATCTATTAAGTGGGAATGATACTACTTCATAGGGACTTTGTGACCATTCAGAGACCGTATAGAGTGAAGTGATCCACACCCCTTGGGGACTGATTTAGGACTCCCCCACAATACCAAAATTCACAGATGCTCAAGTCTCTTATACAAAATGGCATAGTATTTGCTTATAACATGCACATCCTCCCACAGACTTTGGATTACTTACAATACCTAACACAATGTGATGCTCTGTAAATAGTTGTTAGACTGTATTATTCAGGAAAGAATGGCATCCTTACGTCATCTGTAAAGATGAAAACTTTTTTCTGGATATTTTCAATCCACCCTTGGTCGAATCCATGAATATGGAGCCCATGAATACAGAAGGCCGACTGTACACTTGACAAATGGCCCAGCTCCAGTCAAGATGGCCAAAGCAGGGGCATGGGGCAACAAGGACCCCAGCCTACCCTGGGCTACTTGAGGGACCAAACTGATTTTCAGTGCCTGGGTTTCCACCTCGTATCTGAGATCCCAGAAGCCCATGTTCCTCTTCGGACCTGCCCAGACCCACAGATTGACACTCAACCAGTGCCCAAGCCTGCTGACTGCCACATGGCGCCTGGGACACAGGCTGCTTTGTGCCACCTCTCCAAGGCTGGCCGCCTGCTTTAAACTCTCAGTGGCATTCTGCTTAGGACTGGCAAAGCCAGGCAGGGGCACAGGAAGGGGACAGTGGGGGTCCTGAGAGGTGGCAGTGACATCCCAAACAATCATGGTGGTTTGGAAATACGCCTCCTTTCCCTGAGAGGGCAAAACTTCTTTCTTCAGAGGTCCAATGGCCAAGGGGAATCTTTAGATTTGTATATTTAGTGACCTCCACACCCGCTTGTACACCGAGCTGGGCTGGGGCTGGGGCTCGGTGGTAGAGCACATTCGAGGCCCTGGGTTGATCCTCAGCACCACATAAAAATAAAATAAAGGTATTGACAACTACAACTAAGAAAAAAAAAAAAAAACACGCAGGTGCCTTAGATTCCATGAGTGAGAATAAAATGAGATCGAGAGCTTCCATCTAGGCCCGAGAAACAGCAAGAAATTCAATTCTCTAAAGCCAGGGAGAATTCGGGCTGGACTTTACAAAGCCTTTCTCAGAGGTGACAAACACGGGCATTTTTAAAATTAACTAATTGATTAGTTAATTATTATTATTATCTATGCGCGTGCGTGGTACCGGGATCGAACCCAGGGGTACTTAACCACTGAGCCACATCCCCAGCCCTTTTTTATATTTTATTTATAGACAGGGTCTCACTAAGTTGCATAGGCCCTTGCTAAGTTGCTGAGGATGGCTTTGAACTCACGATCCTTCTTCCTCAGCCTCCTGAGCCACTGGGATTACAGATGTGCGTCACTGCTCGTGTCCGGCTATTTATCCTTCATTTTTTCAAACAGTATCCACTATATAGCCCAGGCTGGCCCTCTACCGCTGAACTACAGATCCAGCCTTATAAATTTTAAATTTTGAGACAGGTCTTACTAAATTGCTCAGCCTGGCCTTAAACTTGCAATCCTCCTGCCTCAGTCTCCTAAATTGCTGGGATTATGGGCATGTACCCTAGAGCCCCACTCAAGGGGGCATTTTAAATCACTCTGCGAGACCGAAGGGAACTTTCCTCTGTTCCTAACCCCCTCACCTCAGGTCCAAAGCAGCTTCTTGAGTTGTATGTCTATTTTCTGAGGCTAATAAAAATCAAATTTTTCCCACAAGGGCTGACCAGGGTAGTCTTCACAAAACTCAGTGGTGGTTCTGAGAGGGTTCTCAGTAAGTGCCAACTGGCACACGCCTGTAATCCCAGCAACTGGGGAGGCTGAGGCAGGAGAACTGCAAGTCTGAGGCCAGCCTCAGCAACTTAGGGAGACCATGTCTCAAAATAAAAAATTAAAAGGGTTGGGAATGTGGCTCAGTGATAAAAAGGATCAATCTTCAGTACCAAAAAAAAGAAAAAGAAAAAGAAAAAATATGCCAATCCTGTGCTATTCCTGGGGCTTATATCACACTTCAGACTTTCTAACCTGGAAGGAAAAGTCTGTAGTCCTTGCTCCATGGGGCCCATCTGCAGTACAGATCAATTGAAAATGAGCCAGCTACTCGGAGGAACAGTTTATCCTGTCACCATTTTGAGGCTGGTGACAATAGGAAAAACTTCAACCTTTAGGGGAGAAGCAAACATCTCTCAAAGACCTAACAATGGACTTCTGCTCTTACACAGCAATGGAAAATTCTGCCAGGGGGTCCTCTGAAGACAGGGAAAGCCCGGCTCCCATCATCAGCAAACGTTCTCGAGGAGCATAACTGTCTAAGAAGCCATTACCAGGAGGGCTACGTGGGCTGCCCGTGGTCAGGAACCTCGTGGCCCAGGTGGGACTTGAACCTGCACTGAGAGCTAGGGGCTGGGTCTAAGAGGCTCCCGCCTGCCCCACAGCTTTCCTGCTGTGCACTTGGTCTGGGTTTTCCCTCCTCTGAGATGGATCCCAACACAAGGCCCCGCTAGAGAGGGTGCAGAGCAGGTCATGGCTTCTCTGGGGAGCCAGAGAAGAGCTGGGGGAGCTTACCTGTCCTCGCTGGCAGTTCTGGCCCATGGTGGGGACGCAGCCGCTGTGCCAGGTCCTTTCCTGTCCTGTTCTCAGTAGCAGGGTCTCCAAGGCCTGGAGGAAGGTCAAGTTCAAGGGGCAGGTCAGGGTCTCCGAAGCCTTGTCCTCACCAACGGAGAAACTAAAAACCCTGATACTGAGGACCAAAGACAGAGTATGGGTCCCTGTTTCTAGAAGCATCCATAAACCCAGGTAAAATGCCACAAGGTTTCTAGTGAGATATTATTCTAGAAGAAACTCTCTGGGTTGGGATTGTGGCTCAGCGGAGTAGTGCTCGCCTAGCACAAACCCAGGAGGGGCCCTGGGTTCGATTCTCAATGCCACATAGAAATAAATAAATAAAACAAAGGGATTGTGTCTGACTACAACTAAAAAATAAATATTTAAAGCAAAAAAAAGAAAAAGAAACTCTCTGTCCTGTCCTATCATCACAATCACAGCCTCCTCTGCTTCCTGGGGAGGAAACCCAATAGAAATGGAAACGAGCAGAGGCACCTTCAAGAGGCCAAAATTTCAGAAGGGTCGGCTTTGTATGTCTCACCCCCCACACTGTCTGTCTAATTTAAACAAACAGGGCAGGGAGAAATTTAGGATAAAATCTTGTTTATTACTACAAAAGGAATGCATAGTCATCATTTAGAAAAAGAAGAAAACATAGACAAGTAATTTAAAAATTAAAATCACATTTACTTCTATAGAAATAAGATCTACTAAAAATTTAGCATATGTCCTTCTTTGTATTTTTCTCTGGATAACTACATGTTGATAACAGCCCAAAAGAAGAAGCAGTCTGGCACTGTGCCCCACACCTGTGATCCCAGCCACTTGCAGTCTGAGGCAGGAAGATCAAAAATTCAACTCCAGCCTCAGCAACTTGATAAGACCCTGCCTCAAAATAAATAAATAGATAGATAGATAGATAGAGCCCAGCACAGTGGTGCAGATCTATAATTCCAGCAATTCCAGAGGCTGAGGCAGGAAGATTGAAAGTTCAAGGTCAGCCTCAGGAACATAGTGAGACCATAGCTCAAAATTTTAAAAACAAATAAATGAACAATCTACAGCTGTAGCTCAAGGTGAAAGGCCCTGGGTTCAATCCCCAGTACCTAAATAAATAAATAAACACACACATACGTGGGTCTGAGGATGTAGCTCAGTGGTAGAGTGCCCTAGGTTCAATCCCTATCACTAAAAAAAAAAAAAAAAAAAAAAAAGGTAGAACCACAGGGCACTTTATTTCAGTTTATTACTGAATGTATATAAAGTTATTAGAATATTTAGAGGTGAACAACCATTATAGCTATCTAATTCTAGAAAACGTTCACCCCCCTACCTCTCAGCAGGCACCCCTAGAGCAATCCTCCCCTGATCTGTATAACCACTCATCTGTTTTCAGCGTCTGTGGATTTGCCTGTGCCAGACATATCCTCCAAGCGCAATCATAAATGGATATAATCTGGAAATAGCTAAAATACATGAATTGAGAAATGTGCCTGCAAAAATCTTTTCCCGATGGCACGCAAGACCAAACGAATTGGAAGGCTGAAGCCTGGTTCTGTCCCTGGTTCTAGATCAACTTCCTCTACAGAGCTCTGATGGAGGCCCCTCCAGCGCCATCAGCGGTGCCAATCAAATCCCAGTAGCTGGCCCAGTCCAAAGCAGAGCATATATACCCAGCGTGCTTTGCCACTTACGATTTAACTCTGTTTTTATGAAAAGACATTCTCCTAACTACGCAAGATAGGCTTAAAATTTCCATGGATTCCGCACACGCTCTTACCTTCCTTTCTGAGTGCCAGAGGTTCCCCAGCCCAGTTCAAACTCTAAGCACTTTACAGAGAATCAAATTACCCTTTTCTCATTGGTACTGATGTCCTAAAAGCCCCGCGGGCCTGTAGGATGACAGAGAAGAAGTGTCCCCTTTCTTTTTCCTCTGCTTATGACCTGCTGTTACCCAGGAGACAGGAGTGGGGGAAAGGAAGGAACCTTGGGGACATACCCGAGGCACTCTTTTGGGAGGTCACTCAATGCACTTGGTCTAGAGATCCTGTTGAAGGGCAGGGGAACATTTCCCCTGGTCACCCCATGAGTGGTAGGTACCCCATGTTCCATTCTGCACACACACCCCCGCTTCTTGCTGGGAGCAGGCATTTCCCATGGCTCCTATTGCCCTGGGACCTCTTCCGTCCTCTCTCTGGGGCTGGCAAGGTTCTCTCTAGAACTGTGCTCCTCATTCTTTCTCCCTGGACCTAAAATATCTGTGTAAGCCAGGTGTTGCTCAAACCAAGTGCCACCCTTCCAAAACATTCTGACATAGGTACTGTTATTATGCAGTTCAGATGCTTCATTTCTTGGGTCATTTGCTTGAATTTAGAGATCTTGATATTTCAGCCTTTTTTTTTTTTTTTTGTACCAAGGATTGTACCCAAGGGTGCTTAACCACTGAGCCACATCCCCAGCCATTTTATATATATTTTTTTTTTTTTTTTTTTTTGAGACAAGTTCTCATTAAGTTGCTTAGGGCCTCACTAAATTGCTGAGACTGGCCTTGAACTTGAAATCTTCCTGCCTCAGCCATTGGGATTACAGGCCTGCTACTGGGTTGGCGTATATCAGCATTTTAATAACAGAGAAATCTACAATTCGTTAGCCTTTTAATGGCTGAATTTCTTGTTCATTTCCAGTTATGGCCAGCAGACCATTCAGTGAACGTGCTCCCTTGGCCTTAAGGACCCACCAGGAGGTAATTTCAGATTGCATTCCTAGAGTGCTTCCTGTCAGGTATGCCCTAAACTTCCTCAGGCACAAGACCCCTCATAAGCACCATTATCCCCATTTTAGAAATGAGGAAGCTAAGGCTCAAAGAGGTCAAGCGACTTCCTAAGCCATATAGGTGGTAAGTAGCAAGCCTGAGAGTTGAAATCAGGCTGGTTCCGACTCCCACGTCTTAAAAAACTGTACTACACTGTCCCTCAATAACAGAGCATCTATTCAGATACCGAGGTCAATAGAGAAGGACAGATGGGGACTCAGGGAAGAGAGGCTTTCACAACCAAACAAGCTGTGATGAAAACCAGCGCAGCACCTGCCTTTAAAAAACCATATTAAAAATGGCATTGGTAGGGGCTGGGGCTGGGGCTCAGTGGTAGAGCACTTGCCTAGCATGTGTGAGGCACTGGGTTCGATTCTCAGCACCACATAAAAATAAATAAATAAAATAAAGGTATTGTGTCCATCTACAACTAAAAAAATTACAGGTGCACACCTGTAATCCCAGGGACTCAGGGGGCCAAGGCAAGAGGATTTTGAGCTCCAGGCCAGCCTCAGCAACTCAGCAAGACCCTAAGCAACTCAGTGAGACCCTGTCTCAAAAGAAAAAGGGCTGGGGCTAGGGACATGGCTCAGCCATAAAGCACCCTTGCGTTCAAGCCCTAGGCCCCGGCCCTCCCCACAAAAAGGGCATCAGTCCAGTTAACTGTAGCAAGTTCAGGTCCATTTCAAATTACTGTGTTTGTTAACTCTGGGAAAGTGCTTCCCCCCTCTGGGCCTCATGAGTAAAATACATGGATTTTTATTTTATTTTTTGGTGGTACTGGGGATGGCACCCAGTGATTCAGGCACTCTCAGCAAGCACTCCACCACTGAGCTACATCCCTGACCCATTTTTAATTGTTTAAATTTTGTTTTGAGACAGAGTCTCACCTGTTGCCCAGGCTGGCCTCAAACTTGCAATCCTCCTGCTTCGGCCTCTCTAGTCACTGGGATTACAGATGCGCCACCACACCCAGCTCTCCACGGTTTTGAATGCCGGGATCTACCCTTTCAGAGCCTGAGGCTTGAGCATCTCTTTCTTCATCTTATTTTACATGGGACAGGAAGCTACTTAATGCCAAAGGCCAGAACAGGTGGCCTACAGTGGGAGTGAGACCACCAAGGTGTTTAGCCCTAGCCCAGGCCCCAGCCACTTGCCTTGGGTTAACTTGAGTCACCTCTGCCGGCTCCTCACTTGGGCTCACTCCCGTTTTTCCAAAAGGACCACATAGGCTGTCCTTGTAACCCGACCGGGATTCTTGGCCCGAGGTGCGTGGGGGTGTGCAGGCTCTGGTCTCCCTCGGGAACAATGCTCTGGGTGACAGTTCTTTAGACGCTTAGTTGGAGTCTTGAGAACAGAAAGAGACAAAAGATGCATTTGTCATAAAATCTAGAGTTACCAAAGGACCGGAAGGGGCAGGGCCTGCATCGCGTCCTGTGGAAACAAGGGCACAGGCCTTGGCTGTTATGTGGGCCTCGTGGGCAGAGGCCAGGGCACTTGGGTGCCCTTGACATTCAGACAGTGCTTTCTGGTTATCAAGTTCTGAGTCCCACTGGAACCTCACAGGAACCCTGGGTAGAGGGGGAGGGAATGGTTGCAGTGGTCAGGACGATGACATGAAGATAGATGGTGACAACAGTAGCAGCTCCCGTGCAGGGAGCCTTCGCGGGCTCCAGGCGCTGTGCTGGGAAGCCGAGATCACTTTGTGGACAGGGAACAGAAGGAAGCTTGAAGGAAATCCGTTCCCGTGCCCACTGGGTTTGAACTCACGTCTCTGCAGCCCTGGAACCTTGACTATTTTCTGGATGCTAGATTTTGAGCTGCTAAGCAGCTCAGAGTAATAAAACCAGCCCAGGTTTTAAGATCTGTAGAGAATGGTGGCCCACACCTGGGATCACCGTGGCTCAGGAGGCTGAGGCCAGTCCCAAGGCAGCCTCAGCAACTTAGCAAGGCCCTAAGCAACTCAGCGAGACCCTGTCTCTAATAAAATACAAAAGAGGGCTGGGGAGGTGGCTCAGTGGTCAAATGCCCCTGGATTCACTCCCCAGTACCAAAATAAATAAAACAGAGTCTGTAAGGAAATGCCCAAGTTGGTGGACAAATTAGAGAAGGAAAGCTCTGGTTGTACCAGATAGAGCTGGGGCAGACCAGGACAAGCCACAAGTTCCAATGAATGTCCTAGGCCACCACATCCTTCTTCCTCCCTCCCCCGCTTCCTTTGTTCTTCCCGGACAGAAAGCTTCCTGTTCCTTTCACCCTCTTTTATGGTGTAAATCCTGGGGGTGACTCACCACCTTCCCCCACTCAGCCACCCCATCTCTTCCCTACTTTTCTTCAATCCTGTGCTCAAGGAGCTTACAGTCTCTGGAGTTGGGAGGTACTAATTCAGACACACCATGAATTACGGGGCAAACTGTGATAGCTGTCATGGAGAATAGGGAACCACAAAAATCTAACCCTGGAAGGCTTCCTGGAGGAAGTGGCTTTGGGACGGGAACATATTGGTCTGGGTCAGAGTTTTCTTTGGCGGCCTCTGAGGCAGGACCAAGGGAGCCCTGATAAAATTTATGAAGAGGACAAAGAAGAGGAAGAGGAGGAGAAAATGTGTGCTGGTACTTACTAATCTGCCCCCTCTAGGTTTAGAAGTTAGGGGAGAGTGGTCTCTGTCCTCTAGGGCACCATTGCCCACGGTGTGGTCCCCACTCCAACAGCAACAGCAACAGCTGGGAACTTGTTGGAAATGCCTTGCCTCTGGCCTAGTCAGTTGAAAACTTTGGAGACAGGCTGTTTTAAGAAGCCACATTCTAGATGCCTACAGACAAGTGGGTTTGCTCATTCAAAGTACCATAGATCCTGTTCTCTTTCACTATGTTCACTGCATGAGAGAGGAATTTATGAATGAGATTCTGGAAGATCTGATACAGGTCAGTAGTTGTAAAGAGAAGCAGAATAAGTTGTTTGATAGGGTGGGGGTAGGGGATAAAGTTCAAGGATTTTAACAATTAACTGCCCAGGGACTAGACTCCAGGAAGTAAACGTTGTTGTTTATTATTACTATTATTATTATTATTATTATTATTATTATTATTATCATCATCATCATCATCATCACTGGGGATTGAATCAAGAGGGGCTTTACCACTGAGCCACACCCCAGGCCTTTTTATTATTTTATTTTGAGACAGGGTGTTGCTTAGTTGGTAGGCTGGCTTCAAACTTGAAACCTTTCTGCCTTAGTCTCCCAAGTCACTGGGATCACAGACATGTGCCACCACACCCGGTTTTATTATTTGAAAACCAAAAAGAACCTAATTGTTACTGCCAGACAAGCCAGGGAACCTGCCCACGTAAGAAAACCAACAAAGGGCGGGTAGAGCACTTGCCTAGCATAAGTGAGGCCCTGGCTTCACCCGCAACACCACCAAGAAAAAACAGAAAACTGGATTTAATGCACTTTGTCTAAAACTGGGGAGAGGCAGCTGATCCTATAGAAGTGATTGCAACCTATAGAAACAAAAGCCAGGAAATAGTCATGTGTAGGGTTAGCTAGGCTGTGCCAGTCGGAGAGAAGGTCACAATTTATGTTTTTCAACCCTTACTGGCGCCCTCTGTGCTTTGGGAGCAGTTTTTCATCTTCCACGGAGATGAAGAAAATAACCAGAAGTTGGAAAAAAACAACTTGGGACTTTTAATTTCAGAGGGGCCTGTTTACACCAGCAGGTGCCATCTCAGTTCCCACCCTCACGATCTTAATCCCTTTGGGCTGCTATAACAAATTACCATCGATGGGGAATGATTTATAAACAACATAGATTTATTGCTCAGAGTTGTGGAGGCTGGGAATCCTAAGGTCACAGGCACAATTGGTGTCTTGTGAGTCCTCTCCCCCCCACCCCCTCCTGTGATGCTAGGCAAGTGCTTTACCCCTGAGGGACACCCCCAGCCCTTTCAGTTTTTTTTGTATGGGGGATAGAACCCAGGGGAACCTAACCACTTAGCCACACTCTCAGCCCTTTTTATCTTTCATTTTGAGACAGGGTCTCATTAAGTTGCTTAGGATCTCGATAAATTGCTGAGGCTGGCCTTGAACTTGTGATCCTCCTGCCTCAGCCTCCTGAGTTGCTGGAATTACTCAGCGCCCCACTGAGCACACGTATCTCATACATGGCAATTTCCGCTGCGTCCTCACATAATGGAAGGCCAAGCAAGCTCTCTGGGATCTCTTTTACTCATGCAGCCTCTGGAAACAAGGGCACAGGCCTTGGCTGTTATGTGGGCCTCCTGGGGAGAGGCCAGGGCACTTGGTAATGACCCTGACGTCATTCACCTCCCAAAGGCTCCCACCTCTAAAAGTCACACTGGAATCAAGTTTCAACATATGAATCTGAGAGGCAAGAGCATAAACATTCAGGCCATAGCCCAGACTGAACTCAGACAAGATCTAGACAGGTGGTCCCTTCCCCTTCAAAGCAGCCTTTACCGAAATTGGAGCTGAAATCTGCCTCCCTCAGCCCTCCCTGCCTCAGCCTTAGTCCTCTGGGTTTTCGCAGAACCCTCTTGTCCTTCTCATGGCTACAGAAGAATGACACCATGCTTACCAGTGGATTTTCATGAAGACACGTCACCAGCCAATCAAAGCATAGAAGAAGAACCCGGATGTTAATTAAAACAAGAATGGAGTGCATGCCTGTAATCCCAGTGTTTTGGGAGGCTGAGGCAGGAGGATGGCGAATTCAAAGCCAGACTCAGCAATGGCGAGGTGCTAAGCAACTCAGTGAGACTCTGTCTCTAAATAAAATGCAATAAAAGGGCTGGGGATGTGGCTCAGTGGCCGAGTGCCCCTGAGTTCAAACCCTGGCACCTGCCCCCCCCCCACACGCAAACACAAAAAAAAGAACAAAAGTGATGGACAGTTGGTGTTCACATGCCCTTTGCTGGGCCAGCTGACAGGGGTTGGCCTTGCAGATTGGTGGGGAAGGACAAATGACCCAACTCTCCAGTGTTGTCCAGATTACTGGCCCCTCTCCCATGTGGTTCATCTTAAGTTTTTCATTCATGACTTGGCTGGCTAGGTAGAAATTTGGGGACCACATACTTAAGCAATCATTTATTTTCATAAGCATTAACTACTTCACAGCTCTAGACCTACTTAGTTTCTGGGGGAACATGTTTCTTGCTTCATCTTGAGGTTCCTCATCACATCCAAACAATTGTATGTTCATGTGTCCATTCGGTTGACTGTTCAGCACACACGGCAACCCCCCCACACACCAGTCCCACCTCTTCCATCTACCTGATCACTAGCCAATTTATTTTCCAAATCGAGAAGCCAGAGTCAGCCCTGAACACATTCTGTTCCCAAGAACATGCTATAAAAGACACGACTCTAGGGCTGGGTTTGAGCTCAATGGCAGAGTGCTTGCCTTGCACATATGAGGCACTGGGTTCCATCCTCAGCACCACATAAAATGAATAAACAAAATAAAGATATGCGTCCAAGTATAACTAAAAAATATAAATAAATAAAGACAGGACTCAAAGGAGGCAAAACAGGCAGAGTCCAAAAAAACAATTAAGTTCTCTTTCAAAGTTGGACATGCATGCTATCCCAACACCCTTCATAACACAAGGAGGAGGACAGAGAGATGACTAGCCCATGTCAGAGAGAGGCCACCTAAAGATCAAGAAGACACACAGCACAGGGCCCTGCCCCTCAGCCTGGTCATCCCACCACCAACCAGATCATCCTCCCAGGCCTCTGAAGTCTCTTAGGGCGCCACCATCTATAAATGACCTCACTTCTTAAGTGGTAATATGGAATCAATAAAAAATTCAAAATAAACTCACTATGAGCCAGTCGTGGTGGTGCACATCTGTAATCCCAACAACTCAGGAGGCTGAGGCAGGAGGATGGCAAGTTCAAAGCCAGCCTCAGCAACTTAGCGAGGCCTTGAGCAACTCAGCAAGACCGTGTCTCTAATAAAATATTAAAAAAGGGCTGGGGATGTGGCTCAGTGGTAAAGCACCCTAGGGTTCAAAAGAGAAAAAAAGAAAGAAAAAAGAAAAGAAACGAAACTTACTATGAAATGGGGCTCTGACCCTTCTTGCTTGAAGATGGTCTTTGGAGCATCACAGTGAACATTCACTCCTCCAAGGCTCCTGGGATCACAGCCTCTCTATTCTCTTGAGGATGCCGGACAAACAAACGATGTGACCACATGAAGTGGCTTCTCACCCTCAAAGTGGCTTCTTGCCCAACACTGGAGAGAGAGCTCATCGTCCCACTGCCTTGTAACAACCTGAGCCAAATCTCGAATTTCTTTTTTTTTTTTTCCCTTAAAAAAAAAGAAAAAAAGACTCCATCCTACCACAACAGTCCATTGAATTCAAGCTTCTTCGCAGAGGTAGCAAAAGACTTCCTAATCTCCAGCAAAAATGCCAGCTATGTGCTCCCACAGGCTTCCAGCCCCGGGAAGCGGAGGGCGGGGACAGGGTTATCACAGGAACTGAGCTACACTTCAATTGTCTTTTGTACAGAAGCCCAGGCGCTGTCCAGCAGTCCAGAGCCTAGCTTCCAACCAGGGCACTCCACCTTCACCCCAAAGCCCTCCCCTCCTCACACGCAGACCAGACAGGAGCCAGAATCTGGGCCAGGGTCCAGCCAAGGGCCCCAGCTCTCTGTGAGGGGAGAGATGGGTTTCTGATTTGACCTGAAGCGCTGTCTTCTTCAACCAGGCACGGGGCAGAGTGGGGGCTGGGCTTCCAAAGCCTCGTAGACAAACAGGTCAAACACACATAAAACCCAGGAGAGCACGCCAGAGGCTGCCGGGCCAGCAGTGAGTGTCAGCCGCAGAATGGCCCCCAGATGATGGGTCTGCCGGGGGACCCTGGCTAACCTGTCAGTTTTCCTAGGAACCCTCGTTTTCTCTGCCCCCTCAGCCTCAATCCCATCAGCAGATTTAATCCCACCAGCCTTAATCCCACCAGCAGACCCAGCCCTATCCTTCATCCCTCCGTAGATCACTATAAAACACATCGATTTTATCAGCTCTGGAGAACCTGGTAGATAGAATTTGATTTAGGCTTATAAGGAGCTATAAAAATGCTAAAGATGACTTAAATCATAGGATTTACCCATGCTGTTTTCTTAACCAAAAAAAAAAAAAAAAACTTATTGTTAATCCAAAACAAACAAAAAAAAAGTAACATATAGAGTAAAAGCTCATTTTTATTACCACTAACAACAAAAACAACATACCCCCTTGTATCAACTGCACCACATGAAATGACTGTCTTTGTGGTTGGAATTAATGAGTTAGAGAAGAGGTTTTTGTTTTGCTTTGCTTTGCTTTTTAAGTGTTGGGATAGCATTGGGGGAGGCGGGTACAGCTCTAGAAGAGCAGTTTAAATTCTGCTTCTGGGCTGGGGGGGTGGCTCAGTTGGAGAGCTGTGCTTAGCATGTGGGAGGCCCTGGGTTCCATCCCCAGGACCACAAAAAGTTCATCAATTCAGCTTCCACTGCTGATCAATTCAGCTTCCGCTGCTCCCTACGTGTAACCCAAGACAACTGTTTGTTTCCTGATCCCTCACTAGTGACAGGGAATCCTGAGAGCTCAGCACAGGTGTCCATGGAGGAGAAGCAGAGCTGAGTTGTGTTTGGGTGATGAGCCGGGGAGCAGGTGAAGCTTGACTAGTCTCCGGCACTGACCTACCCTGTCTGGACTGGGAGGTCTCCCCCAGGTGAGATGTCCCCTCTCCAGACCTCACCAGGTGAGGTGTCTCCTTTGAGCACTGTTTATTCCTAAGAGGTTAAAGACCAGTTCCTAAAACACTGCCTAAGAGGTGCTTCAGGCTGACAGGAATGTTTCCCTGAGGGAGGATTTGGGGTGCCCGGGACTTTTGCCCTAAAATTCTGCCTCCCCGAGCTCTCACTGAACTCAGGCTGGGGTGGCCCTGACCCAGGCCACACTCCAACACAGAGCACAGGGTGATCCTTGCATGAGTATAAGTTCACAGGCAAAACTCATAGGAAGAACTACCTGAAAGAAAATGTCAATAAACTGGGCAACATACACTGTCTAAATCAGAAATCTTAGAATAGAGAGACCAAGAATGTAAAATAGGTAGCTAGACATATATAATGAAATAAGGAAGAAAATAAACACATGAAAAAGTTGTGAAAAAAGAAAGAGAATTAGAAGAGTCAGGCGCAGTGGCAAGAGTCTGCATGCAGTTCAAGATACTAAGGAGGCTGAGAAAAGATGACCACGTGAACCTGTGAATCCAAAGTCAGCCTGGGCAGCAGAGTGAGATCCTGTCTCCAAAAAACAAATAAGCAAAAAAGAAAACCCTGGACATCGTTATCCTAAGTACATGTATGAAGACATGAATGGTGTGGATATACTTTGTGTACAACCAGAGATATGAAAAATAGTGCTCTATGTGTGTGATATGAATTGTACTGTATTCTGCTGTCATCTATAACATATTAGAATAAAAAAGGAAAAAAGAAAACCCATAAAAAGAAGAAAAAAGAACTAGAAATATTACATATAAAACACATAATATAGGTAGATGAAAAAATAAGATAATGAAAAATTAGACAAAGGTTTTAGAGTTTTGTTGTCATTGTTTCATATTTAATTTTTTTAGATAAGACACAAAAAGCATAGCCATAAAAGAAAAAAAAAATCATAAATCAACTTCATTAAAATTAAAAACTTTTGTTCTTTGAAAGACACTCCTTAGAAAATAGCCAAAGACATGACAGATAGATACCTGTCAGAATAGACACAGCTAAAGAATGAACTGTTGAATTGGAAGATCAAATTGAGGAAATCTCTGAGTAAGCAGCTGTGAAAAAGAAATAATATCTTTTGATAAGTTAAACACTATGGAAAACAGAAGTAGAAATGCCAACATTTGGAAAATTGAGGTGCCAGAAAGAGAAGAAATTTTAAAAATTGAAAATATTTGAAGAAAAGCAAAATCGGGGGCGGGGGTGGTGGCTCAATGGTAGAGAATTTTCCTTGCACATGCCAGACCCTGGATTTGATCCTCACACCACATAAAAATAAATAAGTGAAATAAAGGTATTGTGTCCAACTACAACTAAAAAATAAATATATTTTTTTAAAAAAAAGCAAAACCTCATTCATACATTTTCTGCGATTAGTAAAAACAAAGGGTCTCAGGTTGAAAAGACATAGAATGCTACAAGAGATAAAGGGAAAATCCATTCAACATTATAGACTAGTAGGCAAAACAAAGATGCAATTCTAAATACTTCTGGAAAAACAGAGCCACATCAATGTTAGCAGCACTTGTGACTTTGTTTCCAGTAGAAAATACAGATAGTTTCATTACTGTTGTTGCAAATGTCTCAAAATACTGTTTACACTCACCAAGACTTCAAAATTATAATTGTTATTAGGTTTTGTTGGATCTTGATACATAATGCATTAATAAAGAAGCACATATATAACTATATCACCACTTTTTTTTTTGTACCAGGGTTTGAAGCCAGGGGCACTTAACCACTGAGCCACATCCTCAGCTCTTTGGTTTTTTAAAATTTTTTATTTTAAAAAACCAAAGAGATAGGATCTTGATAAGTCGCTGAGGCTGTCTTTGAACTCTTAATCCTCTTGCCCCAGCCTCTCAGGCCTCTGGGATCACAGGCATGCACCACCATGCCCAGCTCCACTTTCTTAACTATACAATTCAATACCGTTGGTTTCCTTTGTAATTCTATGCATTTTTTAATATTTATTTTTTAGTTTTAGGTGGACACAGAATCTTTATTTTATTTTTACATGGTGCTGAGGATCGAACCCAGTGCCTGATGCATGCTAGGTGAGCATTCTACCACTGAGCCACAACCCCAGCCCAATTCTATGCATTTTATGCATTTAAAAACCCTCTGAGAAACCAGGGCCATGGCATATGTCTGTGATCCCAGCAACTTGGGAGGCTGAGGCAGGAGGATCACAAGTTCAAGGCCAGCCTGGGCAAATTATGAGGCCCTATCTGAAAATAAAAAAATAAAAAAAAAACACTGGATGTGTAGCTTAGCGGTAGAGCACCCTGGGATCAACCCTAGTACCACAAACAAAACAAAAAAACATTCTGGAAAAGAATCTATAGCTTTCATGCTACCACCAAAGGAAGTCCATGATGCTCTCACACTCAGCTGTGAGAGCCTGATCTAAAGGATGTAGGCATGGTCAGGAACTGTGTCTTTACCCTGGTCCTGTTTACCATGTTGTGTTATAGGTAGTTACACATCCTTCTTTCCTTGCTGCCTGTGAGTTCTTACAGGGAAGGAGAGGTGTCATGTTTCTTTGGGTCCTTGGTGCCTAGGACAGAGCTTGGTGCCCACTGAGCCATCATTTATACTGTGCATAGGGCTCGAGCCCCCTCAGGTGAGGCAGAAGAATAGGGAGAGTCAAAGGAAAGCAATAATTCACCCATGTGCTTGTTGGAGCATTCATTCATTCATTCAGAGAACTGGCCAGGAGCTATTCCATGCTAGCCATGGGGGTAGGCTCTGGGGACTGTGGGAAGGAGACCCAAGTCCTGATTCTCCTGGAGCACCCTTTCCTGCCAATGGGAAAAAGACAAAAACGAGATTTCTGAAGAAGGACAAATAGAAGGAGGTCGTGAAGCTCGTTTTAAGAGGAAAAGTCTGTGGGTTCCTGCTCACCTGTTGTATGGGTGCTGGTCTTGCTTAGTAAACTGAGCAGCAGGCCTGCTTCGCCCCAGGTGTTTCGGGGGCTGGCCGGTGTAAAGATGCAAGATGGATGTCTGAGTTCTCTAAGTTCCAGTCCTGGTTCAAGGATTCTATGATGCCATCAATTAGTCAGAATGTGCAATGTTGCCTAGAAACCCAGGCTTTTTTTGCTTCTAAGAGACCAGATCTAGCAGAAGACAAACTGGATGACCTCCTTTAACCTACTAAACGTTTGCTGGGAGACCAGGTCACAGGAGGGCTTGGTGGCACAGTGATGTGAATCTTTGGGACAGATCACCACTCCAGGAAGGATGCTGATAAAGAGACCCTCGAAACCCCAGGAGGAAGAAAGACGGGAAACCTGAGTGTGGTACCAAAGAAGGAGAGAAGTGGGGAAAGATAATAAGAACAGACAGGTTCTTGGTTCAGTAAGACAAATCTCAAAGGTGATCATTTCTCCAAAGAGGAATAACCCCAAAATATGAAAAGATAAATTGAACAAATCTGTACATTTCTCCAGGGATGTATAATCTTAAAATATTTTTTAAAAAGCCAATGCAGTGGCGCATGCCTATAATCCCAGCAGCTCGAGAGGCTGAGGCAGGAGGATTGCAAGTTCATAGCCAGCCTCAGCAAAAGTGAGGCGCCAAGCAACTCAGTGAGACCCTGTCTCTAAATAAAATTTTAAAAGGGCTGGGGATGTGGCTCAATGGCTGAGTGCCCCTGAGATCGGTCCCTGATACCTCCCCCCACAAAATAAAATTTTTAGGTTAATTTTAGTTAATCTAGGACCTGCTCTCAGCAGAGTCACCACACATCACCCTTCAGGGTCCCTCATCTATTCCCAGCCTCTCTCACTGTATTGGATTCAGCCTCCTGCATTCTGCCTGTCTGAACATCCTGCTTCAGCAGTGGGTGACATTTGGCACTGGGAACCATCTCTTCATGCAGAGGTACACCACCACTCTTTGTGGGGTTGAAGCACCGTATAAGTCAGCATGTAATTTAGTGCATAAACTGGAATCAACCTGGCCCATCTGCAAGACTGTTTTTCTCATTTTTGTTTCCCAGGATAACGGCCTCCGATTTTTGCAAGGAAGATTTCCTAGAAACTTTTGTTAGTCCTCATGCCTCTCTTCAGTAAGTATAAATAAGAATGACTCAGTAGTAGGGACACTTGAGCAATAAAAAAAAAAGAAAAAAAATGTCTCAGAAAGACATTATAATAATCTGAGCCTGATGGCACACACCTGTAATCCCAGCAACTTGGGAGGCTAAGGCAGGAGGATTGCAGGTTTGAGGCAAGACCCAGCAACTTAGTGAGACCCTGTCTCAAAATGAAAATAAAAGGGCTAGAGATAGAGCTCAGTTGTAGAGCACCTCTGGATTCAATCCCCAGTTCCAAGGGGTGGGGGAGAAAAAGATATTATTATTATTAATTTTTTTTTGTTATAGGTGGACACAATACTTTTATGGTATTTATTTTTATGTGGTGCTGAGGATGGAACCCGGTGCCTCACACGTGCCACTTTTTTTTTTGTACCAGGGTTTGAAGCCAGGGGCACTTAACCACTGAGCCACATCCTCAGCTCTTTGGTTTTTTAAAATTTTTTATTTTAAAAAAACCAAAGAGATAGGATCTTGATAAGTCGCTGAGGCTGTCTTTGAACTCTTAATCCTCTTGCCCCAGCCTCTCAGGCCTCTGGGATCACAGGCATGCACCACCATGCCCAGCTCCACTTTCTTAACTATACAATTCAATACCGTTGGTTTCCTTTGTAATTCTATGCATTTTTTAATATTTATTTTTTAGTTTTAGGTGGACACAGAATCTTTATTTTATTTTTATGTGGTGCTGAGGATGGAACCCAGTGCCTCACACGTGCCAGGTGAGCATTCTACCACTGAGCCACAATCCCAGCCCAAGAAAAAGATATTGTTATCTGCTAGGCCAGATAAGGATGTAACTAGGCAACAAGAAAGTCACAGACAGTTCAGAGAAAGAGTAGGAGGGAAGAATGAAAGAGAGAGAGAGAAATGGATGTCCGCTGGAGAAAGGGTCAAGGATAGGCCAGTTCCACACAGTTCTGGAGAACAGAATGGAGATAAATGGGTGTGCGGGAGGGGCCCAGTTCAGGGAGGGGAATGTAACCATGGAGGTTGAAAGAGGACCCCAGTCAACTCCAGTTCTAAAGTGAACTGAGCATATTCTGCTAAGGGTATTGTAAAGTCAGTCCAAACATTTCCTCCAGCTGGCATGAAGTCTGGACTAAAGAGATCCTCAGCGCCTCCTGACTCTACGGCTTCCTTATCCTTCCAACAGGACAAGGAGATACCAAGGGAGCCTCCCAGAGCAAAGATCAACACCTCATGCCAAGTTTCTTGGGAAACCAAATGTTTTTTTATTCAGTGGCTGGATTTCATAGACCTAGCAGACCTTGAAAAGCCATCAACGCAGCAACGCAACCACGAAAAAGATGCCTCAAGCACATGCCGTGACCCACACTGAGGAACAAGATCCCACAGGGTGCTTGTACAGCTTCCTGCAAGCACGGAATGACTCCCGTGGGGCACTGGCCAACCAGCCCCTCTGCCTCTCGCGCTGAACACTCCAAAGTCTTTGTTCTTGCCTCACATTTGAAGTCAACGTGATGAGTTGAGCACAAGTTAGATTATAATCCCCTGGTTTATTGCATGAGTCTCTCATCCTCTGAATTGTTCATCATCGTCAAGTGGACAACCCAGGGTACTCCTCGAGCATCTCCGGGAGGAACTCAGTCACCCGGGCCATGGGGGCAGACTGATTGTGTTCCCAAGCCCAGCAGCCACGGGACCCAAAGCCATAGAGAACTGGCGCTCAGGATTCCATTTACAGAAAGGGGATCTCTCAGGCCAGAGACTTCAATTTCACAAGTTGGGCTGTCGTTGGCCCAAACATACCGAATGGAGATGTCATATAATGCCACTGCAAAGCCAGTAACAAGATGCTAAGAGTACCCGAGAACCTGGGGTCCTCTTTCAGCCACCAAGAAGGTGAAGTCCGTCGGGAGGTGGCCTTTTGGTCCCTGACCCACTCATCTGCCAGAGGAAGGGCTGGTGAGTATCCGAGGTGCGTCAGGCCCGACCTTGGGGACTCCTAGTTCTCCTTCCGTGACTGCTGTGTCCTCTTGGCCACAGCAGTGATGAGAGCCGCTCCCTTTCCACTGCCGTCTTCTGACAGCATGAACGCCACGTCACTCTGGGGGGCTAGTGCTCTCACTGTTTCCTGCAGTACCCGAGAAAAGCTGTAAAAAGGACAGAAACGTCGTCAGCTCTTGCAGATGGGATACGCACATTTATAACTCTTCCGGTCTAGTTTTGTCCTCCCAGCTCATTTCTCAAGTCGTGCCTTTTATTGAGCAACTATTAATGCCAGGGATTGTTCTAGGTGTTTTACCTACAGAATAATGAAGAATAACAAATAGCGCTCAGATATGATTACTACTCTCTCTACAACATAAAGATACAGTTGAGAAATGTGTCTGAATTTGTACAACTAATCAGTTTATCAAGATTGGCCTTTTTCCAAAACCTTCATTCATTTATTTATTTGGGGTTTAAAATTTCCCCCCAACTTTTTACTTCAAAAATTTTCAGGCTTTCAAAAAAGTGAAAAAAATAGTCCAGTGGACACCTGTGACCCTCCACTCAAGCTCAACAAGTAAAAACTGGGCCCTGCTTGCTTTATCCACTGACACCCGCGCATCCGCCTCTCATTTTCCGTAAGTCACGCCATCTGCATCACAGTGACCCCTGGCCTTTCTCTGCTGTCTTTTGAGGCATTAGATCCATCTGAACGGGCATGTTCAGGGTCAGAGTCATCAGGCTCGTGGGTGGGGTCAAGGTGTGTTTAACAGAGGCCCAGGAACGTAGCTAGAGAATCCTGGGTTACCTGAATGGTACAGGTGCTGGTCATCTCAGAGGGCCAGCCTGCCCGAGCAGGTTCTGAACCAACTCTGACGCCCAGCCAGAGGGCAGCCTGGGGAAACCACTGCAGCTCCCTGGGGTCTTATGGGTGGTGAGCCCCAAACTGCCAGGGACAGAGAAGAAAAGGGCTTGGCAGTCAAGCCATTTTGTCCGCCCCCCACACTTAACTACACAATTCAATAATTTTTAGTGTTACAAAATTGTGCAATTATCACCATTAGCCTAAAAGAAAACTCCATACCTATTAGTGGTCATCTCCATTCATATCCACAGGATCCCCCCAACAACCACCAATTTATGTTCTATCGGAATAGATCTGATTATTCTGGGCATTTCATATAATAAAATTGTACAAAATTTCATTAGGTAGCCTTTACTGTCTGACTTTGGTCATTGAACATATTTTCAAGGTGCACCAATGTTGTCCATGTGTCCGTACTTCACTCTCTTTTTTATGGCAGAATAATATTCCCTTATAGAACTATATGATATTTTGTTTATTGACTTATCAGCTGATAGACACTTGGGCTGTTTCCACTTTTTAGCTCTTATGAATCATCTTGCTATGGGTTCTTTTGTGGAAATAGGTTTTCAGTTCTCTTGGGTACACCTAGGAATAGGATTGCTGGGTCATAGAGTGATTCTATGCTGGGTTACAGAGTGATTCTATGTTTATCTCTTTTAGGAACTGTCAAATTGTTTCCCAAAGCATTCACATCAGTTTGTGTTCCCTCCTCAGTGTATGGGGGTTCCAACTGGATCACATCCTCAGCAACAGTTGCTATTGTGTCTGTCACCTAATATTCATCCCAGTGGGGGAGATGTTACCTTATGGCCAATTTGCATTTTCCTAGGGACTAATGATATTGTGCACCTTTTCCTGTGCTCATAGCCATTTGTATATCTTCTTTAGAGATGACTGCACAGCCTTCATCCATTTGCTATTTGGGTAATTTATCTTTTTTAGGTTGAGTCCTAAATGGTCTTTTCTAGATATAAGTCTCTTGTCAGATACATGATTTACAAATATTTTCTCTTATTTTGTGAGTTGTCTTTTCTTTGTGGTGTCCTCTGAAGCGCAACATTTCTTATTATTTATTTATTTATTTAGGTACAGTGGATTGAACCCAGGGGCACTTAACCACTGAACCACATCCCCAGCCCGTTTTTGTATTTTATTTAGAGACAGGGTCTCATTGGGTTGCTCAGGGCCTCACTAAGTTTCTGAGGTTGGCCTTGAACTCACAATCCTCCTGTCTCAGACTCCCAAGCTACTGGGATTACAGGCATGCACCACTGCTCCCAGCAACATTTTTAAATTTGGTGGGGGGCAGGGGGGCGGGGTATTCAGGGACACTTGACCACTGAGCCACATCTCCAGCACTATTTTTTTTTATTGGTTGTTCAAAACATTACAGAGCTCTTGACATATCATATTTCATACATTAGATTCAAGTGGGCTATGAACTCCCATTTTTACCCCAAATACAGATTGCAGAATCACATCGGTTACACATCCACATTTTTACATAATGCCATATTAGTGACTGTTGTATTCTGCTACCTTTCCTATCCTCAACTATCCCCCCTCCCCTCCCCTCCCATCTTCTCTCTCTACCCCATCTACTGTAATTCATTTCTCTCCTTGTTTATTTTTCCATTCCCCTCACAACCTCTTATATGTAATTTTGTATAACAATGAGGGTCTCCTTCCATTTCCATGCAATTTCCCTTTTCTCTCCCTTTCCCTCCCACCTCATGTCTCTGTTTAATGTTAATCTTCTTCTCCTGCTCTTCCTCCCTGCTCTTTTCTTAGTTGCTCTCATTATATCAAAGAAGACATTTGGCATTTGTTTTTTAGGGATTGGCTAGCTTCACTTAGCATAATCTGCTCTAGTGCCACCCATTTCCCTGCAAATTCAATGATTTTGTCATTTTTTAGTGCTGCGTAATACTCCATGGTGTATAAATGCCACATTTTTTTAATCCATTCATCTATTGAAGGGCATCTGGGTTGGTTCCACAGTCTAGCAATTGTGAATTGTGCTGCTATGAACATCGATGTGGCAGTATCTCTGTAGTACGCTCTTTTAAGGTCTTCAGGGAATAGTCCGAGAAGGGCAATAGCTGGGTCAAATGGTGGTTCCATTCCCAGCTTTCCCAGGAATCTCCATACTGCTTTCCAAATTGGCCGCACCAATTTGCAGTCCCACCAGCAATGTACAAGAGTACCCTTTTCCCCACATCCTTGCCAGCACTTGTTGTTGTTTGACTTCAGAATGGCTGCCAATCTTACTGGAGTGAGATGGTATCTTAGGGTGGTTTTGATTTGCATTTCTCTGACTGCTAGAGAAGGTGAGCATTTTTTCATGTACTTGTTGATTGACTGTATGTCCTCCTCTGAGAAGTGTCTGTTCAGGTCCTTGGCCCATTTGTTGATTGGGTTATTTGTTAACTTATTTCCAGCCCTATTTTGCATTTTATTTAGAGACAGGGTCTCACTGAGTTGCTTAGCAATTTGCTGTTGCTGAGGCTAGCTTTGAACTCCTGATCCTCCTGTCTCAAACTCCCAAGCCGCTGGGATTACAGGCGTGTGCCACCTCACCTGGCACATTTTTAATTTTTTTTTTAAGTTGTAGGTGGACACATTACCTTTATTTTATTTTTATGTGGTACTGGGGATCGAACCCAGGGCTTTACGCATGCTAGGCGAGCGCTCTACCCCTGGGCCACAACCCCAGCCCCATTTTTAATTTTGATAAAGTACAATTTGTCTTTTTTTGTTGTTATTGTTGCTTATTTCTTTTTTCTTTTTATGTCAGATTTAAGAAATCATTATCTCATCCAAGGTCACAAAGATTTACATATGTTTTCCTCTAAGATTTTTTAGTTTTAGCTCCTCCATTCAGGGCTTCGATTCATTTTGAGTTAACGCCATGTGTGGTGGGAGGCAGGTGTCCCACTCTGTGTTCTTGTTGGTGTCTACCCAGTTGTCACACTGTGGGTTGAAAAGACTGGGCTTTGGCCATTGAGTGGTTTGGGTGCCTTTATCAAAAATCAATTGACCTATATATAAGGGTTTATTTCTGGATTCTTAATTACATTCCATTGATTTATATGTCTCTATTTATGCCAGTACCATACTGTCTTAATCACTGATTTTAAAATCAGGAAATGTGAGTTTGAAAACTTTTTAAAAAAATTTTTTTTTAGTTGTCAGTGGACTTTTAATTAATTAATTTATTTACATGCAGTGCTGAGAATCAAACCCAGCGTCTCACTCATGCTAGGCAAGCACTTTATCACTGAACTACCACCCCAGCCCTACAACTTTCTTATTATTCAAGATTGTTTGGGCTGTTCTGGACCCTTACATTGAATACATATGAATTTTAGGAGCAGCTTGACAATTTCTCCAAAAAAACCAATTGGATTCTTCCCCCCAGTGCTGGGAATGGAGCCCAGGGCCTCACACATGTTAGGCAAGTGCTTCACCGCTCGGCTGCAAACCCAGCCCAGATGGGATTTTGATAGGGATTATGTGGAATCTGTAGATCAATTTGGGTATTATTGCTCTCATAGTAATATTAAGTCCTTCAGTCCATGAACATGAGATGTCTCTCCATTTACCTATATTATTTCTTCTTTATTGTCTTTAGATGTTTTGCAATTTTCAGAGTAAAAATCTTATACTTCTTTGGTTAAGTGTATTCCTAAGTATTTTGTTCTTTTGATGCTATTGTAAGTGGAATTGCTTTCTTTTATTTTTTTATTTTTATTTTATTTATTATTATTGTGTGTGTGTGTGTGTGGTGCTGAGGATTGAACCCAGGGCCTTGTGCATTCGAGGCAAGCGCTCTACCAACTGAGCTATATCCCCAGCCCTATTTATTTATTTTTATGTGATGCTTAGGATCGAACCCAGTACCTCACACATGCTAGGTAAGCACTTTACCACTGAGCCACCACCCCAGTCCCAGGAATTGCTGTCTTAGTTTCATTTTTAGGCTGTTTGTTGAAAGTATATAGAGTACTATTGACTTTATCTCTGTTCTTATTGTTGTACCAGGGACTGAACCCAGGGTGCTCTACCACTGATCTACATCCCCAGCCCTCTTCATTTTATTTTATTTTATGAGGCAGGGTGTCACTAAATTGCCCAGGCTGGCCTCAAACGTGGGAGCCTCCTGTCTCAGCCTGCTGAGGAGCTGGATTTACATGTGCCACCATACCCAGCTACAATTGGCTTTTGTGTATCCATTTTGCATCCTGAACTTTGCTGAACTTGTCTACTAGCTCGAGTAATTTTTGAGTGTGTGCGTGGATTCCTTGGGATTTTCTCTATATGAAATCATGTCATCTGCAAATAAAGACAGTTTTCCCTGGACTTTCCAATAGAATGTTCTTTGAAAACTTTTCTTCCCTAACTGCCATGGCTAGATTCACTACTGATTGTCCCCTTGAGGGTCACATATTTTTAGTCTGGATTCTGAAAGCCTCACCCATGGATCAATCCTTGTCTGAGAGATAAAAAGCCATGTGATCATCTGGTGGCCACACTTGAGACAGGAATTGCTGAGCAACAGTGGTGAGAGTGTACTTCCTTGACTTGTCCCTGAGCTTAAAAGCAAAACACCCGCTCTTTTTGGAGGGCAGCAACCTGGGATTGAATTCAGGGGCACTCGACCACTGAGCCATATCCCCAGCCCCATTGTGTATTTTATGTAGATACAGAATCTCACTGAGTTGCTTAGGGCCTCCCTAAGTTGCTAAGGCTGGCTTTGAACTCACGATCCTCCTGCCTCAGCCTCCCAAGCTGCTAGGGTTACAGGCGATCGCCACGGCGCCTGGCTAAATCGCCCACTCTTTTACCATTACATTTGTTAGCTGTGGGTTTACACAGATGCTTTTTACCAGGTTAAGGCAGTTTCTTTATTCCTAGTTTGTGGAGGGCTTTTATTATGATGGGCATTAGATTTTATCAAGTTCTTTGCACCTATTGAAATAATCATATGGTTCCTATCCCTTGTTCAAGTTTTGATTCAAGGGACCAGACCAAAACTCTGTGACACCCGGGGGAAGATCAAGAGAAGGTGCCCGTCAGTTACCCACAGCAGAGCAAGGGCTAAGGGCTGAGGCTCACCATAATATCAATGTCTCCGTGAATACAGTTCAACACAAATGGAAATTTAGAAGCTAGCTATTTCATCACGTTTTTGCCAAATAAATGCAAAACACTAAATAAAATAATAGCTTTCGTTATTAAAGCTATTTAAAACTAATCCTCACGACAACGTATGAGGTAGGTAAGATTTCGGTCCTCATTCCACAAAAAGAACTAAGGCTCAAAGAGGGTGCAAAGCAGCCGGAGGCCTCCCAGCCTCCACTGGGTGGAGCCAAGAGTCAAACCCAAGTTTTGCAACAGGGGTTTTTCTTCCTTCTGTCCCCGGACTCTGAGCTAAGAAAATTATCACCAGCTCATATTTGACAAGAGCTCTGTGCCCTGCAAAATAATCAGGTCTCTTTACTACCCTGTGGGGTCAAGTGGGAATATAATAACATGGTTTTCAAGTGTGGTGCAGAGAGCACTTGGCACAAATTAATTCATTTAATCCACCTGCATTTTGCCCTAAGAGGTAGGGATCACTGGGGCTGGCCTGTCACAGATGAGAAGCCTGGGGTTTGAAGAGGTTGGCTAATATTCCCACACGGTGCCACCAAGAAGCAGAGGCACCCGGACTCCCCTCTTGTCTCTGATTTGACCCTGTCCTCCCGACCCGTGCCAGCCCCCTGCCAGCCAAGGGCGGGGGCACCTCTCCTACGTTGGCCACCAGCACAGCTCCTGCCCCACCCCATTCCCCGCTCCCAGGGCCACTCACTGCGGGTGCAGCTTGTACAGGGTGCCGTCCACGCCCACGGTGACCTTCAGGTGCTCCAGCCCCTGGTCTTCTCTCCTCTTTTCCACGATGGCAGCCAGGCCTGCGCCACAGAGCTGGGCCGCCCTGCGGGACACGGCTCCACACACCTCCTTCACCACAATGCTGTCCTCACACGTGCTGTCCAGGCCCAGCTGCTGCAGGATCCTCCGGACCTGGAGGAGGGCCAGCCGGTCGCTGTGGGCAAGCAGAGGAGGGTGTCAGCCCCCGTTTGCTGGGGCTCTGGAACCTGGGCAGCTTGACCACACTCCCACTGCCCCCCACGCATGTCCTGGCAGGAAGAAAGAGAAAATGATCCAGGCAAAGGCGAAGCTGGAACAGAATGCTTAGAAGCTGAGACTCAAGAGGCTCCACCAGCCCAAGAAGTTCCATCATCTTTAAAGAGCAAAGTGTGAGCACCTCTGGTGTTAGGCATGCTCACACCCCTCATCTCACTAGGCGCTAATGTTAGAGTCAGCAACCAATATACCAGAGGCCCACTTTTTAGAAGAAGAGTCTGGGGTTCAGAGTGCTAGAGACCTGCCCTCTCATACAGCAGAGAAGAGAGGTTCAGACACAAGCCCCCTCCCACCAACTCTAGCACTCTCCCAAGGGCCAGCTCCAGGACTCTGCCCCCATTCATCGGGAGCCCAATTTTCTTTCTGCTTAACTTTTTTTAAAAAATTTTTTAGTTGTTGACAGACCTTTATTTTATTCATTTATTTATATCAAACCCAGTGCTTCACAGCAAGTGCTGTACCACTGAGCCACAACCCTAGTCCCTCTGCTTAACTTTTTCTGATTATCTGCTTTCTCTTCCTAACTACAATAGAGCTATATTCTTAGCCGAAGCCAGCACAGGGCTGAGTACATTCAATGAGAAAGGGAACAGATGAAGATAAAATACGTAGCTGGGTGTGATAGTGCACACCTGTAATCCCAGCAGCTCAGCAGGCTGAGGCAGGAGGATTGCAAGTTCAAAGCCAGTCTCTGCAACTTAGCGAGGCCCTAAGAAACTCAGCGAGACCCAGTCTCTAAGTTAAATATTAAAAAAGGGCTGGGGAATAGCTCAGTGGTTAAGTACTCCTGGTTTGAATCCCTGGTGCCAAATAAGAAAAGGGGCGAGCACCAAATAGGACTCTAAATTTATGCAGAAAAACTCTCATCACAGGGACAGACTGGCCTCAAGTCTAGACCCTAATTATTTCCCAGGAAACTAGTGGTAACAGGTGATACTTACACAGAGCTCTGAATTTCAAACTAAACAATGTGAAGCTAATCCTTGACTGTCTCAGAGATACTCAGGGAAGATGTGTGTTGTCAAGAAAGAATAACTGTGAAATAACTTACGTGGCCAGAAAAAGGATTGAGCAGGTGCGTCCCTATAATCCTAGCAACTCAGGAGGCCGAGGCAGGAGGACTACAAGTTTGAGGCCAGCCTCAGAAACTTAGCAAGATTGCTAAGTTTTATGAGAATATTTAATGCCATGGAAAATATTCATGACAGTAAAAAATAGATTATAAAATATTATGTTTGCCCTTGGTTTTTAGTTTGTTTTAATGTCATGCACAGGCTAAAATAAAACAAACAAAGAAACCACCACACGCTCAAAAACAAGAAAACAGAAGGAAAGCTATTCAGATGTTGTAGGATTACCAGCATCTTATATTCTTCCTTTTGTTTATCCATACACTTAAAACTTTTTAAAAAATAAGTGAATAATATTTGTATGGTTAAAAAAAATTAGCTGTGTGTGGTGGTGCATGCCTATCATCCCAGCTACTCAGGAGGCTGGAGCAATGAACATCAACCACTGGTGATATCACAGAAGAAAGACAGACAGCTCAGGACCACCTACGAAATCTGCTTGTCCAAAATTCAACACTGAATTAACCAAGCATCTCGATCTAGCTGTAAGTTTTTCAGAAAATACAAGAGAGAGAGAAAAATGCTAATTGCTATAATCAGAAAAGTCTAGAATATAGGAAACATAAGATGATAGCTTCCTCAACAAATATGTTTTAAGGAGAAATGAGAGGGTGGGAAAAGCTGTAGGTAAAAACAGAGTTTAGAAACATATCAGCCAAATGCCATGCATGGACCTTGTTACAGATGCAAACAACTATATAAATCACTATCTTTGGGCAATTCAGGAAGTGAGAACACTAGAAGATATTTTGAGATTAAGGCTTATCATTTCCTATTCAGGCATGATAAAGGTGCTGTGGTCATGCTTTTGTAGTGAACTCATATTTTAGAAATACATTTGAAATATTTATATATGAGATGACATAAAACATGGGATTTATTTCAAATTAAGCTAACCCAGAGGTGGGTACAAAATTGTACAGATGAACCCAGTTCAGTCATGAATTGATCATCAATGATGGTGGCAATAGAAACGCTGAGTTCATTTTACTATTTCCTCTACCTCTGATATATATAATATGACTGCAATTGTGAAAACATCTTTATATGTATTCAAGAACTTAAAAGGAAATACAATATATAAAAATCAAAACTTATATTTGGTTTTTTGTTTTTATTTTTTGTTTATTGTTGTTGTTTTGGGTACCAGGGATTAAACTCAGGGGTGCTTAACCCCTGAACCACATCCCCAGCCCTTTTTTATATTTTATTTAGAGACAGGGTCTCACTAAGTTGCTTAGGGGACTCACTAAGTTGCTGAGATGACTTTGAACTTGCAATCCTCCTGCCTCAGCTTCCCAAGATGTTGGGATCATAGGCATGCACCACCACACCCAGCAAAATATCATTATTTGGTAGTGAACATATGGGTGATTTTTTTTTTGTAAGACTTTTGTATTATGGACAGATCATCATTTCAGGAATAAAAGAAGATTACTTTTTGGCCTTAATCTAACTCCTGGAGTTAGTCATTTCTGCTAAGGACTCTGAACCCACTCAAGCCACACTCAAGGATCTTGGGACTGTGATCTTACACAGCTGGGGAGAGGGAGCAGCCCAGGCATCAGCCCCCACCCAAATAGGGCCATCCTGTTTTAATTTTAAATTCTGAAGCCTACCGGAGCCTGGCATGATAACATCACATCCCATTTGGAACGTTTCACACACAGCAGGTAAACTTGATCACACGTCACCTTTCAATCTGGGACAGGAACTTGGTTTCAAAGATGCCCCTGGTCCGGAGTCGCTCTGAAATCTGCCCTCGGAAGAGGAGACCCTGTTTGGTCAGGTCAATTAGGATCTGCCGCACGATCTCCCCCAGGTACATGCCACTGGTCATTTTCTCATATCTGTTTGGAGAACAGGGATAAGTGGGTAAGGACAGGAAAATCAGTGATGGCAAGTGGCTTCTAAAATGCACCCTGGGCCAGGTGTGGAAGGCATGCCGTTGCCGATGGTTCAGGGGGGGCCTGGGGCAGTGGTGGCCTGGAGAGGCTCTCTCCAGATGCAAGGCAGAAAAGAGTGAGCTGTGGGAAGACAGGCTTCCGCCACGTGCACCAGGAACCAGTCCAGCTCTCCTGCATCCCGCTGAGAGGTGAGCAAGGACTGGGAGCCCTCCTGCCAATCAGGGACCCACAGAATAACAGAAGGCAAGCATCTGGGGCGCTGGATGCACTGAGCAAAACCTAGTCCTGCTCTTGGCCCCAAAGCCCATTCTCTCTGGCTTTGCTGCAAATCGGATCTATTAGAGGGTCTCCTTGGCTTTGTATGGAGCCATTTATTCCACTAGAATTCATCTACCTGCATGTACATTGAAAATACCTTCATATAAAATGTGCACAAAAAATGTTAGCTCTTCTCTCTTTCCGCCAGAGTGTGAGCTCCTGAAGGGCAAACAGCAGGGGAAAGGGGGCTTGGGAAGCAGCGAGGCACCCAGAAGACACTCTGCCCAGGTAGGTGAACAATGGCTGCAGGGTATCCCCAACAACCGTGCAGAGCTGGGCTCCCACTGGCTGCAGAGGCCAATGGAGATAGGAGCATTCCTAAGACTTCCATGCTGGCCTCCTGCTCTCTAAAGGATAAGAGATCTTTTCAGCCTAAGAAACCAAACACCAGGACAGAAGAATAATGGTGACTGCGAGGCCGATTCAAGTGTTCGGCCCTTAAACTGTCCAAAAACATGGGCCCCAGTGGATACAAACACAAAATTATGGCACAAGGACTCTGCCCCTCAAGAAGAGCCTTGATATTTGGGATGCAGAGATAAGGTCCCACCAGGTGCAGTGGCACATGCCTGTAATCCCAGCAGTTCCAGAGGCTGAGGTAGGAGGATCGTAAGTTCAAAGCCAGCCTCAGCAACTTAGGGAGACCCTGTCTCAAAATAAAAACAAAAAGGGCTGGGGATGTGGCTCAGTAGTAAAGCACCCCTGGGTTCAAACCCTGGTACCAAAAACAAAATCCAAAACAAAGATAAGTTACCTTCTTTTTGGAGCAATTCCTGTTTAGCTGACCTCACCAAAGCTCACCTGCCTTCCAGGGACAAAGACTGATGCCAAAGGCAGGCAAGGGGCCCAAGGGCTGGTCCTAGCCTTGCCTGAGCCTCTTCTAGACAACATTCTAGGAACAGTCACGAAGGTGTCCCTGGCCCAGGTATCTCATCACATCCTACCTGCCCACCCTCCCAGTGTCAATATATCTGTATTTCCCCTTAATTTGCATATGCAGATACGAGTCTTGATTGTAATAAAGACCCTTTGGCCTGCAAAAACAGTTACCACCTGGTGCTCTGCAGAAGGGGTTCGCCACCCCCTGTTCCAGTTTGTGGGCCCAGGTCAATCATCAAAGCCTTATATAACAGCCCAATCTACCACTCTCTCCCCCACTCCAGCAGGCATATCACAGTGCAAGAGAAAATCTAGTCCCAATTTTTAAAAGTCATTTTTCCTAGTGTTTTTAGTGTGATGAGTAATTGGTATATACATCGCCATGGATGGTGACCCATGATGTGACATGCTGTTGCCCATGAGAACAAGCCCTCCCTCCCCATCCACCACAGGGGCCCTCTTTCTTGTCCCCCAGACCAGAGATCACCAACCTGGTAGCAGATCTTAAAAGACCAAGGATGTCGATTTCTAAAGTGGACTGATTAAGCGTCCATCTCAGAGAACTCATTAAGCGAGCACACCCCTGCTCTGCCCCCAGCCCCAGTGAGTAGACCTCTGACAGCTCTACCTTGCTTCCAGAGCCAAGACTAGTCCTTACAGTGCCTTCTGGAAATCAGAAAAAGAGACCCCTTCCTTCTACCTGTGGGAAACATCATATTTTTCTTTCATTGCATTGACAGCTGATGGAGAGTTATAATAAACATGCAAAGCTATCATGTCAACGACACAGAAATAGCACCCGCCCTTAGGCCCTGTAAAGTTGCTCCCTGCACACCCTGTATAAGTGTCCACATCCACCCTCTTCACCTCTGTTTGCCAGGATTCAAGGACCCCTCGTCCACCTCCTTGTCGTACTGGGTCCTGATGTCCTCTATGCAGCCATTGTCTCCAAATCCTCCCCACTCTGTGTTGATACACATCTTGCCCTCATCCCCGTCCACCAGCTCAATGTTCCGCAACTCCTCCATGTAGCACATGTTGCTTCCTGTCCCTAGAAGAAATTGCAAAGGGAATTTAGTTCTCTAAGACACCATGAGGTCTTGGGCAGCGTGGGGCAGTGAATAAGAATCAGGATTGGAGGGCTGGGGATAGAGCTCAGTTGGTAGAGTGCTTGCTTCACATGCACAAGTGCACAAGGCCCTGGGATCAATCCCCAGCACCACGGGACTGGATGAATCCAGCTCTGTACTCAGCTGGCTGGTCTGGGGAAGTTGTTCCAGAGGGTCATCTGGGCACCTTGAATATAAGCAGCAGGCAGAACAAAGAGATGCAGATCTGCTGAGATGGCTTCAACCACGTGTCCCTCAACCTCTTAGAGAAGGTCGTCCCTATTTGGAATCCACCTTGGCCTTAATCACTGCCAAATTTCTTCCAAAGGTCCCTAAAATGTCTGTATCATCTCAGGCCACTCTCTTCCCCTCTTCTCAGTTTCTTTCCAACTCATCCCCTTCCTACGTACCCTAAGAACTAGAAGAATCCAGAGAAACAAGTTGGTGCACATTGGGTCCAAAGTGATTCAATTCTGGTCTCTTTCTTCCTAAGAAAGTCTGTCCCAAAGCCATCATTTGAAAAAAATCCCTTCTTTCTATGTCATCTCCTTCCTCAACAAAAAGGATGAACCTGAATTAGAACACTTAATGGAAGAAGATACTAAGTAGAGATTTCAAAATTAGGCAACCTGGAGTCCCAATCTTAATTAATTTCTTCTCTGCCTTGGACAAAGCATCTGCATAATGGAGAAATAGTGAGTTGCCCCACCCGCACCACCTCTTGCTGTGTGAGAATCTCTTGAGGACTGGGATGGGATTAGCAAACATGTGACATCTGTAAACCACCATTTTTTCCCTTGCCTATGACCTGGCCTTAGAACTACTCTCAACATAGTAGTCCAGGCAACTATCTAACCACTTACCTGCAATCAAGCCAATCTCACAATTAGGATCTTCATAGCCACAGGTCATCATGGTCCCCACTGTGTCATTCACAACTGCAACTATGTCCAGGTCAAACTCCTGCAAAGGAGGAAGTTCTACTGGAAGCAGGATGTGGAGGAGTCACGGGGACTGGGCAGAGGGTGGCAGAGCAGAGGGCCTAGGGGAAGGGGGCAAGGTCAGGCATGAGACTCAACACATGGCCTACATTTCTCCTCTTGATGGCTTCTCTGAGCATGTCCACCACATCCTCCCCTTCACAGTCGGTGGCCTTGAAGCCTTTGGTCCACCCTATGAGTGTTCCCTGAAAGAAAGGAGGGGAAATTCATCTGAGCCATAGTTCACAAGGACCACCGTGAACCTCGACTTCTACTAGACACTGACAATTTGATGGCGAGCCAAGCACACATGCTTTTGATTGTGTTTCTGCCTCTGCAGCCCTAACACAGCACGGAGGTATCACTGAGCAGGATGCCCTGACAAGGTCTAGCACTGTGTGGAGTCACTGCCACAATTCCTGTTCTTCAAGGGTCAGCCATGTTCCCTGCCATTACTGCCCAGAATCAAAGCCTGGGATCAGAGAAGAAGTCCCACTTCTAATTCATCCTGGGATGGATTGAGATGGGATCAAAGGTGCAGTTACAACATGTTTGACAAAGCATTGTTCCACAGTGAGAAACTAGAGGCATCCTATGATTGCAACAATATCCAGGAGACCTATCATCTTATGCAGGAATATAAAAAATGTTAAAAACCTCTGAAAGTATGCTGCAGGAGAACACTGGATGTTAGAGAACAATGTCCCTTAGGCACTGTTAAGTGAAAGCTCAGTAAACAAATACAGATAGTGAATCATTCTGTTTTTATTTTTAAAAATTACATATGCACATGAATCTGGAAAAAGATCTGAAACACTATTTTTGGTTTTGTTTTGTTTTTGTTTTGGTACCAGGGATTGAACCCAGGGGTGCTTAATCACTGAGCCACATCCACATCCCTTTTTTATATTTTATTTAGATACAGAATCTCACTGAATGCTTAGGGCCTCGCTAAGTTTCTGAGACTGGCTTTGAACTCGTGATCCTCCTGCCTCAGCCTCCGGAGCTGGGATTACAGGCATGCGCCACCATGCCCAGATATTTTACAATTTTGAGAAGTATTTTAATTTTAAAGAGAAGCCCAAGGTTGTCCTGTTAGCCTGAAGCAGACGGCACTCTAGCCCTAGCTCTGCAGCCCAGAAAGTCAGGAGAGGGGACAGCTGGCAGAGCTGGGGTATCTGGGCCAACAGAGGTCTTGGGAAGGAGAGGTGGCCAGCAAACCCGCCGGGAGTGCCCCCCCCCTGTGGCTCGATGCCACCTCACCCTGAGGCCCTCGGCCAGCAAGCCCCGGTCTCCCTCCTTTTCTCCTCAGTCCTCAAGAAACTGGGCCACCTTGCTCCTTTCCTGCTTGACATGTGTAGACAAATCAGAGACAACCCAACTGAAATACCTCTCTCTTGTAAACTGCAGTTACACAAAAATGTTATCTACTTTTAATCTCTTTTTTCCTCCAGCCATGGGCGGGTTTTGTTCCCAGCTACCCACTTGCTCATCTTGTCAGAACAAACTTGTCAGAACAGCTGGAAGAAGAGGCCCTAGAAACCCAGTGCCCTGGGTCAGAAGCACAACTGTGTCCTGGAGCCCATCAGCCCTTCAGGACCGTGGACAGCTGCACACAGCTCCCCCTCCCCCACAATGTATTGATTCCTCGGGCCACAGTGACACAGGGATAGGATCATCTTTAAAGAACAAAACATGACTGACAAGAATGCATTCCCTTCTGACTCCCCATCACCTCTACTACTAGGAGGTCACCTGTACTATTAGTCCAGTAGGAGTCCTTCCAGATCTTTTTCTCTATGCCTATGTATGTTTTTAAGTAAATAATTTATACAGTATAAACTACTGCTATTTGTTTTCTTCTTCAATGATGCTCCTTCTAGATCTTTCTAAATCACTTGACAGGGACCTGTTACATTCCTTCACTGAACAAAATATTCCTCAAATATAATTGCAGAGAAATTTTGGAATCCATAAAACATACCTTTAAAAAAGGGTGTATATTTATCCTCATTTTTGTGGGGGAAAGGGAACAAGGGATTGAACTCAGAGGTACTTGATCACTGAGCCACATCCCCAGCCCTATTTTGTATTTTATTTAGAGACAGAGTCTCACTGAGTTGCTTAGGGCCTCATTTTTTGCAGAGGCTGGCTTGAACTCTTCATCCTCCTGCCTCAACCTCCCAAGCCCTGGGATTACAATTGTGCACTACCGTGCCCAGCTATCCTCATGTTTTAAGTGAGGAAATTAAAGTACAGAGAGTTAAATAAATCATCCAAAGTCACATGGCTAATAAATAGCAAGTCCTGGATTTGAACAACAACAACAAGAAAAAACATACACACATTTTTTTTTTAATCGTTAAAATATTCCACCATGGCCCAGTTTAGTGGTGCACACCTGTAATCCCAGCAGCTCAGGAGACTAAAACAGGAGGATCCCACGTTCAAAGCCAGCCTCAGCCACAGTGAGGCGCTAAGCAACTCAGTGAGACCCTGTCTCTAAATCAAATACAAAATAAGGTTGGGGATGTGGCTCAGTGGTGGAATGTCCCTGACTTCAATCCCCAGTACAAAAAAAGAAAAAAAAAAAATTCCACCATGTGTTTCTAGCTGCTCTGAATTCCGACTCCTCAACCAAGTCAAGAGTGCCTGGGAGGAAACCTGAGCTGCCCCAGAGGAGGAGAGTGGCCCCCGCAAGCTGCCTCACCTTGTCAATGCTCATCTGCCTGCAGGGAAAGGAGAAGGTGAAGCCCAAAGGCAGCCGGGCACCCTTGAGGCCCATGTAGTCCAGGAAGTCGGCGATGCACTGCACGATGTGGTCGAACAGCTGGGGGGAGAGACACATCCATGCCACTGGGCACCCATCAGGGTGCGAGCAGCGCCCACGGGGCACGAAACTCCCTCCCTACACTCACCTCCTCGCCAGTGCCCTGCATGATCTCCAGGGGGATGGCAAAGATCTTGTTGTACATTCGCACTGACCTCCGTCCGCTTCTGATCTTCACCAGGAGGACCCGGAAGTTAGTCCCCCCTAAATCCAGGGCCAGGAACTTTCCTTTCTCTGTGGGGAGAAAGTGAAGGCTGTGTTCTCCAGCATGCACTCAGCAGGGACTTGTGTCAGGGCACTGGGGGGAGGAGGAGAGGCCCAAGCCCAGCAGACCTGGAGCCGGCCTTCCTGGGCTCCAGACCAGAGGGTCAGGGTCCTGCACAGGGAGGTTGCACCTGTCTGAGGCCAGACTGCAAAGGCCAGGTGCCCCTAAACTATCACTGGTGAGGTGACACAAAAAGGGCCCTGAACTGCAGGAAAGGGACCTAGTGGCTCTGAAAGATGGCTTTTCATCTTAAGCAAGGGTGGCCAGGCCCTGCCTTTCCACATCTGCAGAATAAGAGGTTGGGCCTCTGAGGGCCTTTCAGGCTCTAAGTTCCACCCTGCAGTGGCCTGTTAGGAAGCCCCAAGGCACCGTATTCTAGGAACAGAGCGTCTGGTAAAGGACACACTGAAACTGACTTGCAAGAGGCCTCTGAGGGTGACTCTGGGCTAGGTGACCCTGACCACAAGGACTCCGGAAGGTGTTTCCATCCTGTCTGTGCAGCCTAGAGGGATCCTTGTCACACCATGGGATGACTTTTCTTGCTCCCTCTCCTTCCCCTGATCCCCACACACCCCAGCCTGACTAATGAAAAACCGTGTCAAGTCCTTCCCCCTTGGTACCTGTGGGCCCCATGTGCAGTCAGAGCCTCTGGCTTCCCTGCTGCCCGCATCATCTGCCTCCTTCCCAAAGAACCTTCTCCCTGCGCTCAGCCTCACTCACTTTTTTTTTTTTTTTGGTGGGGGGCGTGGGTACCAGGGATTGAACTCAGGGGCACCCGACTACTGAGCCACATCCTCAGCCCTTTTTTGTATTTTATTTAGAGACGGGGACTCACTGAGTTTCTTACTGCATCTCTTTTGCTGAGACTGGTTTTGAACTCGAGATCCTCAACACCTGATATCACTTACTCATTCATTGCCTAGCAGCTGTGAGCCCCACCCACAAGGGCAGGGGCTATACTTCACTGCTCGGTTACTGTGCCTGGAATAGAGCAGTAGGTTCGTAACAGAGCTTTGAGGAGTGAAGGCAGAAGGATGAAAGAAATGAAGAATATGAATAATTAAGTAATTATGAGATTTTTTTATATATTTGATTTTTCTTTGTTTTTATTTTGGGAGGTTTTTGAAGTTTTTGTGTTTTTTTTTTTGGAGGGGAGTTGTTTGTTTTGGTGCATTGAACCTTGAACCCAGGGGCACTTACCACTGAGCTACATCCTCAGTCCTTTTTATTTTGACACAGATTCTAAGTGGCGAAGGTTGGCCTCAAATTTGTGATCCTCCTGCCTAAGCCTTCTGAGTCATCAGGATCTTAAGTGTGCATCACCACACCCAGCTGGATTTGGGGTTTTGGTGTGTTTGGGTGTGTATGTGTATGTGTGGGTGTGTTTCTCATGTAAACTCAAAGGATTTGGGCTTCAGAAAGATCTTCGTTGTTTAGAGATCCAGAACAGGTGACCTCAGCAGGTCACTAAATCCCTAAGTCTCAGTTTGGGTATCCATAAAATGGGAATCATTTCCTCTTTGAGAAACATACAAAGTGTTTTTGGAGATGAAATGGAAGTAAAGGTTCAAATGCAAATTATAAGATGTGAATCAGCTCACAAAGGTCATTATTTCAGTAAGAAGTCCATGAGATTCGAAGAGGTAAAATATTTTTTCTAAAGAACTTACTGTCCTCTTCAGAGGCTTCTCTCCCCTGAGCCCGAGGCGCAGGACCAGGATCAAGAGTTGAAAAAGTCCAGGGCAGAAACCGATGAGAGGAAGGAGAGCAGTCCAAGCCCCAGGAGAGAACCAGCAGGACGACCAGCCCACACCAGCCCAATGACCCAGACGGACACTCAGGGACAGGAGGACCTGAGCCTTCTGTCTGCTCCTAGAATGGGTCTGCTCACGTCCTTACCTACACATGTAGACACATGTGCGTGCATGATCGCACACACACACACCCCCCTTGGGTCAACTGAGGCCACAGTTCAGAAGGAGAGTGAACCCCCATCTCCTCCTTTCATTACAGACATGAATCCAACGATCTAAAAACCGAATACCTCCCTGGATTTAGGGAGGGTTTTTTTGGGGGGGGCACAGTGTGTGCTGGGGATTGAACTTACCCATTGAGCCATATCCCCAGCCTTTTTCTGTATTTTATTTAGAGACAGGGTCTCACTGAGTTGCTTAGGCCCTTGCTAAGTTGCTGAGGCTGGCTCTGAACTCACAATCCTCCTGCCTCAGCCTCATGAGCTGCTGGGATTCCAGAAGTACACTACCACACCCAACTTAGGGAGTTTTGATGGAAGCTCTGGGTGGCCCTTCAGAACAGAGGGCTTGCGGACCCACCTGTGCCATCGGGCATCCCGCAGACATAGGTGGGCAGCATCTTGACTGTGGCCAGCGCCTGCGTCTTCTTCTTCAGCCCGTACTCGAGCTCAGTCCGCATCTTGTGCTGCACGCCCACCAGCTGCTCCCGGGTCAGCTGGAACAAGGCCAGCACCTCATCAATCTGTTTCCTCTGGGCCTGCACACGGGAAGCCACTGCCGTCACCATGGCGGCCCCCTTGGTGCTGCCACTCTCTGACAGGAGGAAGCGGACATCACAGTTTGGGACCAGTCTCCTCACCACCTTGTGCAGGCGTTTGGGGTACCTGGAAGTAGGAGTAATGCAAAATATCAACAGTCAGGTCTGACTAATGGGAAGAGACCCAGGTGGAGTGGGGACTGCATCTGCAGTTGCTAAATGCTATGGAGGGTGACGAGGACAGCTGGGACAGTGGAAGGACACTTGAGAGGCTCAAGGAAATGCCTATTTGATCAGCTAATATTTCACCAGTGGGGTACATCCATGCATAATGTATTAGCTGGGCATCTTCTCTGTCTAAAGAAGAATCTTCTTCTTAGCCCTTTCTAGGGTGTACCCACTCAACTTCCAGCCTGACCTCCATTAGTCAAAGGGGATTCCATTCTGTTTTTCTGCCACTGCTGTTTTTTCCCATCTCTAACTGGGTGTAAATTATTTTCCAATCTTACCACCTAGTAGGTTTCAATAAATAACGAATGAAAGATGGATGGATGGATGGATGGTAGATGGATGGATGGATGGTAGATGGATGGTTGGATGGGTAGATGGATGGATGAAATGGGTAGATAGTAATGGATGGATGGATGGATGGATATATGGGTGGACAGACACCCATATAGATGGATGGGTAGATGGATAGATGGCCTTCCTAATTAGGCAATTGGCTTGAGCAGACTATGTCTTCGTGAGTGATTCCCAAAAGCACCCAACCATTTAGGGGAAAGTAGGCTTTGGATTCACCGTTTCCTTTTAATCTTAGAACTATACAGGGGTGTTCCATTCCAGCTGCCCAGATACACAGCATCGTTCAGTGAGAACACTGGAACCCGGCCCCAGGAGAGACCTGCTGGAGGGGTTGCAGGTGGACAGGCGGCACTCACTGAGGGTGTATCTTGTAGAGTGTGCCATCCATGCCCACCGTGGTCCGGAGCCTCGCCAGCTTCTTGTTCTCCCAGAGGCGCGTCAGGATGGCCGCCAACGCTGCTGCACAGAGATTGGCGGAACGGAAGGAGACGATGGTGCAGACATGCTGGACAGCAATGCAGTCGGCCTCAGAGGGCTCCAGGCCCAGATCCACCAGGATCTCTCTTGTATTACCAAGGCCTTCTTTGTACCTGGCCAGGGGACAGGAATGAGAGGACCACACTTCCCCATGCCACGGACATCCTCCTGGGGGAACCAGCTCTCCTACCTCTCAGGATTATACAAATAGACTGGTTCATGGTGACAGAGGAATGACAATATCAACATTGATAAGAACAGTTACTATCTATTGAGTACTTACTATACGCCAGGTACTTGTCTAAGGATTTCACATGTATTAACACATTCAATCTCCACAAAAATACTAAGGAAAAGCAGTGTCACTACCAAATTGTACAGATGAGAGAGGTGAGTCACAACAAGGGTAACCTGTCCTTGGTGGCACAGTTAATAAGTGCTAGAGCCAAGATTTGAACTCAGGTAATTAGATTATGGCCCATACTTTTAACCACGCTGTGCTATGTAGCCCAAATCTGCATAGTCCCAGACTCCGGGTGAGTGCCAGTCTGCTGAATCGAAACTGATTACACAGCCCATGGCAATGCCAGGGATTCTCAGCCTGAGGAACAGGACACTGAGATGACTAAGGCCAGCCATCTCCACCAGCAGCCCATTGAAGGGATCTAAGTGTAAGAACTCAAATCACCAAATCTACGGGTGGCTCCGCTGGCCACCCACCTCCCACAGAGGCAAGGCAGGAGGGACACAGTCAGTGACTTACTTCTCCATGGCAGCCACATGTTGTGTTTCGATCTTGCCCTTAGTGTGGAGAGCAGAGGATTTCATACCACCAAACAGGAGGCCAGCCTTAGCCATCTTCAGCAAGATGAGCCTGACGAGCTCCCCCAGGTACAAGCCACTGATCATCTTCTCAAACCTGCAATTTGGTGAACACATCAGTGGAAGCCACATCTTTGGTTATGCAGCATCATATCCCAAAGACCAGGAGCCATGGCTCAAGGTCAAGAGCAGGATAAGAGCTCTGTGGATCAGGAGGCCTCAGCCCAGCCCAGGTGCAGCACGCCGTTGGCAGAAGAGCACCATCCTTTCCTCGACACTCTTCATCAAGGAAAGGGCTAAGTTGGAGAAGATCTAAGATTCCTACCTGTTCACAAAATGCTGGGCTCCAAGAATCTTTATCTCAAATCACCCTGGCTGTGGGGGTGCCATGCTTACTTTGGGCATAAGGAAACTCAACATTCCTTTCCTAGGAATCACATAACCATTGCATGACAAATCACATTTCAGGTACTTCCATTGAGCTTCTATCCAAGAGAGAAAGATGCTGCTATCATTTGGACCTAGAGTGTCCTGCAAAGGCTCATGTGTCATAAGCTTGGTGCTCAATCTGTGTAATGCTGTTGGGAAGTCATGGGATTTTAAGAAATGGGACCACAAGGTGGTTGTCCAGTCACTTGGAGAGTGTCCTTGGAAGGGATGTTGGGATTCTAGTCCCTCCCTCTTCCTCTCTTTTTCTCACGCCCATCCAGGAGGTGAATGGGCCTCCTCTGCCACATGCTCCCACCATGATATGCTGACCCACATCAGGCCAAAAAGCAGTGGGGCCAACCAATCATAGACTGGAATCTCCCAAACTGCAAGCCAAAATAAACTTTCCTTCTCATAAGTAAATTGTCTCAGGTATTTGTTACAGTGCTGTCTGTGAGACAGAGGATCCACCGTAAGGTGGATGCAATATCTGGAAGGCTACCTATACCTCTGAGTCTGCACACCAGACAGCTGCTAATCCTCAGCCCCCCACCAGGTGAACTACAAGTTTCATTTTCCAAACATGATATGACACAAAGTCAAGGGCAATCTATTTCATAATCTACCTTGCATATTTCACTTTTTAAAAATCTTAGAACATTGAAGAAACAGAAAACAATCAAATGAAATTCAGGTAGGATTCAAGAGAATGGAATTCATCTTAAGTGAAATGGAAACGGATAAAAATGAAAAAAGTAAAAAAAAAAATGGGCACCACTTCCTTGGAACATGACTGCCTGGGGTCCCCAGGGAAGCTGGGGTATGCTGGGTGTGGGTACAGCCAAGGCAGGAATGTGCTGTGAGGGTTTGCATTTCTAGTGTTTGAATGATTTCTAGGAAGTGCCTAAATATTCATTCACCAAGGTGTCTGGGGCTGGGAAAGTGGGAAATGAACTTGGGACATGTTCTCTGCGCTAAAGGACAAGCTACTTAAGAGCAATGAAAACATGTCATGAGGACGCAGGAGTCAGCTTGAAGGGACTTCCTTTGGCTAAATCTGGAGAAAAAACTTGGAGCATCAAATTAAACAATGATAGGAAGAAATTGAAACTCATTTAAAAAAGGGGGTGGCTGTGGCTGTAGCTCAGTGGTAGAGCACCAGCCCCGCACGTGTGAACTGGGTTCGACCCTCAGCACCACATAAAAGTAAATAAATAAAGATATTGTGTCCATCTACAACTAAACAAATATTAAAAATAAATAATAAGGGCTGGGGTTGTGGCTCAGTGGTAGAGCCACAGAAATGTAAAATAAAGATATTGTGTCCACCTAAAATGGATGAATGGATAAAAAAAATGTGGCATTTATACACAATGGAGTATTACTCTGCATTAAAAAATGACAAAATCATAGAATTTACAGGGAAATGGATGGCATTAGAGCAGATTATGCTAAGTGAAGCTAGCCAATCCCTAAAAAACAAATGTCAAATGTCTTCTTTGATATAAGGAGAGTAGCTAAGAACAGAGTAGGGTCGAAGAGCATGAGAAGAAGATTAACATTAAACAGGGATGAGAGGTGGGAGGGAAAGGGGGAGAGAAGGGAAAATGCATGGAAATGGAAGGAGACCCTCAGAGGTATACAAAAGTACATACAAGAGGAAGTGAGGGGAAGGGGAAAAATAATACAAGGGGGACAAACGAATGTCAGTAAAGGGGGCAGAGAGAGAAGAGGGGAGGGGAGGGGAGGGGAGGGGAGGGGAGGGGGGATAGTAGAGGATAGGAAAGACAGCAGAATACAACAGACACTAGTATGGCAATATGTAAATCAATGGATGTGTAACTGATGTGATTCTGCAATCTGTATATGGGGTAAAAATGGGAGCTCATAACCCACTTGAATCAAATTGTGAAATATGATATATCAAGAACTATGTAATGTTTTGAACAGCCAACAATAAAAAATTAAAAAAAAAAAAAAGAAAAAAAAAAAGAAAAATAATAAACTAAATATAAATTAGAGGGAGGGACAGCATAAAAAAAAAATATTTAAAAATAAATAAAATAAAGGTATTGTGTCTATCTACAACTAAATAATATATTTTAAAAAGACATTGGTGAATAGACAAGCAAAAGTAAGTAGAGTAGAAGGAGCATGGGAGAGGGGAGGGAGGATGGGAGGGAAAGGGAGGATCATGAACTGAAATCGATTTTTTTTGTGTTTGTTGGTCAGAATGAGCCCAACTACTATGTATAACTATAAAGCTCAGAAAAAAAAAAAGACACTGGTGGGGGCCAGGCACGTGGTGCATAACCGTAATCTCAGCTACTTTCAAAATAAAAAATAAAAAGGGTGGGGATAAGCTGGGGGGGGTAGCTCAGTGGTAGAGTGCTTGCCGAGCACGTGTGAAGCACTGGGTTCTATCCTCAGCACCACATAAAAATAAATAAATAAAATAAACATATTATGTCCATCTACAACTAAGAAAAAATTTTTTAAAAGAGTGAGGATAAAAAAATTAATTTAAAAAATATTTTAGGGCTGGAGATGTGGCTCAAGCGGTAGCGCGCTCGCCTGGCATGCGTGCGGCCCGGGTTCGATCCTCAGCACCACATACAAACAAAGATGTTGTGTCCGCCAAATACTAAAAAATAAATATTAAAAAATTCTCTCTCTCTCTCTTAAAAAAAAAAGAAACTACCATTTAAAAAAATAAAATAAAATAAAATATTTTAAAAGTGGGGAATGTAGCTCAGTGGCAGAGTGATAGCTTTGCTAGACCATGAATCCAATCACCAGTACCCAATATATATATATAGCTGAGGTTGGCCTCGAACTTGCAATCCTCTTGCTTCAGCTTCCCAAGTTGCTGAAATTATAGGCATGTGCCACTGCACCTGGCTCAGAAAAAATAATCTTATACATACATATGTAAGTGTATATTATGTGTGTTATAAGCACAGACATACATATATACAGAGAGATAGAATATTACTATTTGGGGAATTTGAGTGAATGGGTATGGGGAAACGTTGTACTACTTTCACAACTTTTCAGTAATTCAAAATTAATTTTTATGGGGTGCAGCAGCACATACCCCTAATCCCAGCAACTTGGGAGGGTGAGAATCACAAGTTCAAAGCCAGCCTCAGCAATTTAGCGAGGCCCTAAGGAACTTAGCAAGGCTTCGTCTCAAAATAAAAGTTTTTAAAAAGGCTAGGAATGTGGCTCAGTGGTTAAGCGGCCTGGGTTCATTCCCCTAGTACCATATATATATATATATATGGTACTAGGGGAATGAAAATATATATATTTCACATATATATATATATGGTTTTTTTCTTAATTTAAACATTCTTTCACTTAACAAACTCTCAATGAAGTTCAATAATGTGTAAGACTCAGTGTGTAGAAAGGAAAGGAAGGTCAATCGTGTAAGCTGCCTTCAGGGAGCTCAGCATGTAGATGAAGAGCTGCGGCAGACACCTAAATATAGAGACGTGTATGGGATGAGGCTGGGAAGGGTGTGGTCAGCAGACACGAAGGAAGGCCTGGCCAGGCCCTTTTCTGTACTTTATTTAGAGACAGGGTCTCATTGAGTTGCTTGGGGCCTCACTAAGTTGCTGAGGCTGACTTTGAACTCACAATCCTCCTGCCTCAGCCTCCCGAGCCTCTGGGATGACAGGCGTGTGCCACCGCACCTGGCATGCCTGGGTTCCTTCTGTGGCTGCTTGCCTATGTGCTCCAAGAGGGCCAGACCTGTGGTTTGGTTCACGGCCTCATCTCCAACGCCTTGAAGCACATCCTACTCCAGAAATACGGGCGGAACTAGAGCTAGGGATATGACCTAGGAGACAGCCAGACCACTTCCTTGGCTTCCATCTGTTCATCTGCCAAATAAAACTGAAATACAAGCCTTGCCTTATAAACTCATTGTGACAGATGACTGGTCACACGTGGAGAGCCTCCCAGGTACAAGGCACCAGGGATCAGGCAGTGCCTGGTGCCGATGCCCAGATCAGAGCAAATGGGCACTCACAGTTGTTTCCCCGGGTTGAGCGAGCCAAGGTCCAGCTCCCTGTCAAACTCGGTGCGGATGTCCTCCAAGGCCCCATCGTCCCCGAAGGCCCCCCACTCTGTGTTGATGCACATCCTCCCCTCGTCGCCTTCCACAAGGTCAATGTTGCTCATGTCCTCCATGTAACATGCGTTGGTGCCAGTTCCTGGAAAAGGGATCAGAGAGAATATGCAAAGAGGAAAGGGCGCCCGGCTGGGCAGGACATGGAGAACCCAACTGCCTGGAGTCCTGAAGAATGCACACAAAGTGCTTTTGATCCACTCCCCAGGGCTGGTGCTGGCAGAGGAGAGCAGCTTTGGCAAGCCTCAAGCTCATGAGGAATAGAGCTGACATGCCGAGCCCGTGCTTCTCAGTGTGTTAATGGATGGCGGTTATGAATGGAGTCAATTATGAAGCCGTCCCTCATGAATATGCATGAAAGCTGACAAAGCGCACTTAGAAGAGAAGGCTGAGTTAAGCTAATCTTGTAAATATTGGGGGGGAAGCCCACTCACCCAACCCAGAGCAAGCTGCTCTGTAAGCTACTGACATTCCTTTTTATTTGACACTAAAAATACTCTACTTACCCCCTGCTAAAAGTGGCTCTAGCATATGCGCTATCTTCTCTGTGACAGTGATTAACTAGCACCTAAGAAAGTAACGATTCATATCCAAATACAAGATCACTACAGGAAAATCCCTCAAATACTTCAGTATTGGGGAACCCTGCAAGGGGAGTCTTTTTGGAGTCTTTTGGGTTGATGGAAATGTTCTAAAATTAGAAAGGATATTGATGAAGCTCTGTTAGTTTACAAAAAGCCACTGAACTGCACACCTGTAGCATGAGAATTAATATTCCTCAGACAAGCTGCTTTAGATGTCTTTAAAATATTTTTTTTCTATTTCTCTGACATGCTGGACTGAGTATTTGAAATGCCAACATGAAAAAATGGGAAATGTAAGAAAGCAGAACGTGGCCAGGCTCAGTGGCGCATGCCTGTAATCCCAGCGGCTTAGGAGGCTGAGGCAGGAGGATCACGAGTTCAAAGCCAGCCTCAGCAAAAGCAAGGCCCTAAGCAACTCAGTGAGATCCTGTCCACAGGATAGCAGCTGGATGTCATGGGTGGAGGCCACCCCATTCTGAGGTGTGGCGCTCCTGGAAATGGAAAGGCACAGGAAGCTGCTCAGGTTTAAAGACTCTGCCCTTCCAGACAGTCGGGCTGAGGAGGTGCTTTTGGAGATTAAGACAGATCAATTCAGAAAACTTTCCCAGTCATGGTAGAGAAATGGGAAGGGGAGAAGTGGCTATTCAAGAACAACCTAGAGACCAGGTCCCTCCTGCCTTCTCATGGGCCCTCCTGCAGAGCCCCTCCCACCTGCTGGATATCTCTGGGGCTCCTGATGTCCCCTGACAGCACAGCCTCTTGACTGATCATCCTTGTCCCCATGAATTGATCCTCCATGCAGCAGCCAAAGAAAGCTTTTTAAAACACTTATCCATTTATCCAACCCCCACTCAAAGTCCTCCAGGGCTTCTCATCCCTCTTGGATAAAAGCTGGTGGCCTTTCCCCCTCCTCCCACCCTCCCCGACCAGCCTTCTCCTACTTGATGCAGCCACCCTCAGCCTCTGAGGTTCCTTCGAGCAGCCTGGACTCATCTCTGAGGTTAGAGGCTCCTCCCTGCCAGGGACACCTCTCCCTCCACCTCCACCCTTCCCTCTCTTCCTCCTCTCCTCCTCACCCCTCACTCTGTCATGGCAGCCTGTGTTAACTTCTTCATCATGCTCACCACCACCAGAAATTATTTTATGAGTGTCAGTCTCCCTGTCCTTCCCCACCTCCCCTCTGCAAACTCTAGAAGAGCACAGGAGCCCACGGCTGCAAGCCCAGGGCTCAGGCCAGGGCCCACACACCACAGCCTGCGGGAAACACTTGTGAATGAATGAATCAATTTCCCATCTCCTTAAGTCGCTTCTCCTAAATGGACAGGGTCAGCCCCCCCATCATTTACTCAGGTTTTGCTGAAACTAAGCTCCAAACAAGCCCCTTTCTCCCACCTCCGAAAAATAAGTTCAAATGAGTTACCAATGATCACACCGACTTCACAGTAGGGATCATCATAGGCACATGTCATCATGGTCCCCACGGTGTCATTGACTAAAGCCAGGATATCCACATCCAGGTCCTGTTGAACACAAGGCCCCGAGAGCATCAGTGGGTGGGAAGGAGGTAGGACCCTTCCCCTTCCCTAGGAAAGCAGTTAGTTGAGACATCACTAGATTCCTCCTGCTGGGCCTGAGGGGAGAAGTGGGGTGTATGAAGGTCAGAGGCCGGGAGAGGGAGAGGGAGAGGGGACCTGTGCTCCTCCTCTGAGGGTGAAGGCCTCCGTGCAGAGGGAATATGGACAGCCCATCAGGAGGGTTGTTCCCCACACCCTTGTGTGAGGAAGCCTGAGAGCGCACAGAGGAAAACACACCTATGCTGGGCGCAACGGTGTCTCTAGGGAAGAAAGCCAAAGTCTCGCCACAGGAACCTGGTCCCCAGCAAGCCCCCCTCCAGGGGTCATGCCGTGGTTTCCTTTTCTGCCAAGTCAACTTGGGTCATTGCACAGGGTTCCCCAGGGTTGGAGGAACATTTTTAAATAAACTGATAATGTTAAGAGAAAAATGAAGGCTACCAAGGAATAGAAGCCCAGCCTTAAAGAGAAAAAAGACCAGAAGGCTGCACAGCACAACAGCCCTCTGCACTGGGGACGCCGCTCGGTGGCAGAGCACTCAGCTAGCACTGGAGAGGCCCTGGTGCAATCCCTGGCACAGTAAAAATACACACACACACACACACACTCACACACATTCACACACACACACATATGTGTGTACTCTTTCCTTCGGGGTAACAAGCAGTTGGGATTTATTTGTGCTGCACTTTCCAGCTCATCAAGGAGCAAACCATCTGTGGAGCCTGAGAGAGGAGGGGTGGATATGCACAGCCCGGGGTTTAACTAAGTCCCCCTGAAGGGCTGCGGCCAGTGGGGGACTCAGGGAAGTGCAGGGAGGTGCTGGGCTACCTTTCAACAGTGATGGGAGCCACCCCACAGACAAAGGGTCCCCAGTGGGTTGATCCAAAATGGCCACATCTGTGCTACAGTGGGATGTCCCTGAAGAAGTTCCTTCTCTGATTCTCCTTCCAGGCAGGCACAGAACAAGACCCCCCAAGAGAAAGGGGCTGGGACTGGGAGAGGTCCTCATGCCAAAGTCAATACCTCACCTTGTGTTTTTTCATGGCTCTGGTCAGGCGGCTCACTACGTCCGTGTCCTGAACACCCCGTGCCTTGAACTTCTTGGTCCATGAAAGCAGGACACCCTGTGGGGAGACATCAGATCCAGTCCAAACGGAGCAGCAGAAACATCAAGCGCACAGAACATCACCCACGGGCTTCTCTTCTCTAGGCTGAAGCACCCCCAATATTTTCTCTCATTTTGTTTTCAATTGACACATAAAAACTGTTCAGATTATGGGGTACAGTGTGATGTTTGAATGCACGTATCTAATGTGTAATGATCAATCAGGAAAATTAGCAAATCCATCACCTCAAACATTGAGCACTTCTTTGTGGTTAGAATATTCAGTCTTGTAGTCCTTTTGAAATGTATAATATAATTTCATCCACTATAGTTGCCCTACTGTGCAATAGTACTGTGCAATAGAACACCAGAATTTATTTCTCCTATTTGGCTGGGAATTTGTACCCACTGGCCCTTCTCTCCTCAGCCTTCCCTCCTTTTAACCCTTCCCAGCTGATGGAAACCACCATCCTACTTTCTACTTCCACAAGATCAACTTTTGCAGATTCAAAAAAAATGAGTGAGATCGTGTGGTATTTGTCCTTCTGTGCCTGGCTTATTTCACTGAACATCCTCCAGCCTCATCCACTTTGCTGTATGTGACAGAATTTCGTCCTTTTTTGGCTGAACGGTATATTCTGTTGTGCACACGGGACACACTTTATCCATTCATCTGTTGGTGGACATTGCAGTTGAGTCCATAGCTTGGCTATTGTGGACAGATTCTTCTAATATCACTTCAGATGACTTTTTTAGTATTTATTCCTCCCATGTGAGTAGACTGAAACTTGATATATAGTAACAGAGCGATTACAGAAGAGTTAGAACTACTAGGCGTGGTGGGGCATGCCTGTAATCCCAGTGGCTCAGGAGGCTGAGGCAGGAGAATGGAGAGTTCAAAGCCAGCCTCAGTAACTTAGCAAGTGAGACCCTATTGCTAAATAAAATACAAAAAAAGGGCTGAGGATGTGGCTCAGTGGTTAAGTGCCCCTGAGTTCAATCCCTGGTACCAAAAAAAAAAAAAAAAACAGAACACTTGGATTCCTGAGACATTGGAGCCTTCGTTTATTCAACTGTATAATTGGAATATCTCTTTCCTATGGAGGATATGAAGAAATACCACTTCTCTCTCTCTCTCTCTCTCTCTCTCTCTCTCTCTCTCTCTCACACACACACACACACACACACACACACACACACACACAAGCATGCTCTGATGAAAATATCTGGCATACGGTATCTACATGTTGTATGATTTGCAGGTCCCCAAAACAAAAACTAGCAAGGTATTACCTTGTAGGACTCCCTCAAAAACTTAATTCCACTTGGAAAAATAGTTTTCAAGTTGTATCAATCTTTTTTATTTTTTTGGACCCAGGGCACTTTACTACTGAGCTACATTCTCAGCCCTTTCAATTTTATCTTGAAACTAGTTTCACGAGGTTGCCCAGGCTGGCTTCCAAATTTCAATCCTCCTGCCTCAACTTCCCCAGATGCTGGGACTATAGGAGTAAGTTACCACGCCTGATTATCAATAATTTCTTTACAAATGATGTTTCCCAGATGTTTCATGTCTGAAATCACAAATAATCATATAATTTTTCAGACTAGAAGAGAACCTGGAGGTTGAAAGAATCTCCCAAGTCCACCCAGTCAAGAGTGACTAAGCTCATAAACTCCCAACCACACTTCTTCCTATCCCCTCAGCTTATGGATAAAGAAACTTCGATTTAGGCCAGGTGCTGTGGCACACACCTGTAATCCCAGCGGCTGGGGAAGCTGAGGCAGGAGGATCATGAGTTCAAAGCCAGCCTCAGCAACAGAGCAAGGCCCTGGGCAACTTAGTGAGATCCTGATTCTAAATAAAATATAAAAAGGGGACTGGGGACGTGACTCAGAGGTTTAACGCACCTGGGTTCAGTACCCAGTAAAAAAGAAGGAGGGGGAAGGACAGAGGGAGGAAAGGGGGGGTTAGGGGGAGGGGGAGGGTTGGTGAAGCAGGAAGAGGAGGAGGGGAAAGAGGAGGAAGAGGAGGAGAAAAGAAAAAGAAAAAAGAAACTGCTATTTAGAGACAGGGAACTGCTCTAGTTCTCACAGTGAGTGACACCCAGAGCCCATTCCTTTGCAAGGTCTCTGACTCCGGTCCGCCGCCAGGTTTCTATGCTGCACCACAGCGCCACCCCGCGGTAGCTCTCTCTAACTTATTTTTCACAGGCTTTTTTTTTTTTCTCCATAGGCTTTTCATGATCCAGGTTCATCAGAGAGAGTGAGGTGTAGAGTGGCTTCTCCCTCCAAAGGGTACCAGGGAAAATGTGGGATCTGTTAGGGAAAAAGTGTATGGGAAACTGAGGGATAAAGGCTCGTGGTATAATATTAAGTTGTGGAAAAATAAATAATAACATACAACTATTTATTTTAAAACTATTCACAGCATGACATTAGTATTTAATGTAGATGTGACTAGATGAGAAATCCTGCAGTTCTAGAAGCAGATATTTCTGAATTCTGGGATTGGAGGTGATTTCTATTTTCTTCTTTAAGTCTGTCTCTAAGTTAGTCTGTCTCTAACTGAGTTGCTTAGGGTCTCACTAAGTTACTAAAATTGGCTTTGAGCTCTTAATCTTCCTGCCTCAGCATCCCAAGCATTCTGGGCTTACAGGTGTGTACCACTGCACCCGGCAACCCTCATTTTTTTAAATCTTAAAAAATTATGACCGGGCTGGGGATGTGGCTCAAGCCGTAGCGCGCTTGCCTGGCATGCGTGGGGCGCTGGGTTTGATCCTCAGCACCACATAAAAATAAAATGAAAATGTTGTGTCCACCGAAAACTAAAAAATAAATATTAAAAAATTCTCTCTCTCTCTCTCTCTCTCAAAAAAAAAATGACTATTTTACCATGAGAACACACAGAAAAATTTATCTTTGGCTTGGCTTTTCTGCTCTCTCATTTAAAAAAATAAAAGAAAGAAAGAAAACAATGATTGCTGGGCACAGTGGCACATGCCTGTAACCCCAGGTACTCAAGAGGCTGAGGCAGGAGGATGCAAGTTTATGGTCTAGCAACTTAGCAAGACTATATCTCAAAAACAAAACAAAACAAAAGTTTGGGGTATAGCTCAGTGGCCCCTGGGTTCAATTCCCAGTACCTACCCCGAACATACTCAGACCCACACAAAATCAAGGCTGTAGCTCAGTAGCAGAGCAAATGCTTAGAGTGAGAGAAGCCCTGGGTTCAGTCCCCAGCACCAAAAAAATTAAGCAATAAACCCCCCAAACCAAGTAGATGCCTTTTAATTCTCAAGCCCTTATCTTCTTTAATCACTTTTAATTTCTCAAATAAGCTCCCTTAATCACACATCCTGAGGGTAAACTGACCCCCACAAAGCCTGAGAAACTCTCCCTGCTTCCTCGGGCCCCAGGTGACAGGTGATTAATCTTTGGCTCAAAGCCTGCACCTCGGACTGACTTGAACACCTGATTCCCAACTGCCTGCCTCTGCTCTTACACACAGCAATGTCAGTGAAGCTCAGATCTAAGTTCATCAAGGTCTCATCTAAACATTTTCTGAAACCTTCTTTCTGTTATTTCCCCCCAATCCTTTTATTTATGAAAGAAAGAAAACCTCAGCCTTGCTTTGCTGAAGAGAGGATGGCAAGTTCCTACTCAATGGAATCAAATGATTGACAGCACCTTTGAATTGTAAGATAGTTATAAAGCACCTGTTAAAGTGGGGGGGGGGGGTAGAGAATCAGACAAACAGCACCTGCCCTCCAGAGACACCTGTTGACTTTGGAATGAGGTACAAAAGCACAGAGACAGTCATCCGGACCCAGTGGCTATGGCTTATGCACCACGTTAAGCTCTTTACAAATAATCTGTCAAGCTTCCCTTTAACCAGCAAGTAAATATTATCACCCTTGTTTTATGAATGAACAAACAAAAGGCTCGGAAGTTAAGTAACTTGTTCAAGGAGACACCGTGATTCAAGGCCAGGTCTGGGGGATATGGAAGCTCTACTACCAGCACCAAGCAGTAAGTGGCCCAAGCCACTTATGATGAACCATTGGGTGTCATAGCCAGAGTGTGCAGTAGGAGATTTAGAGGCCACCACCCCGCAAACAGGAGTGGCCTGGAGAGACTTCACTCTTGACAGTAACCCCTGGGCCCCCAGAAAGCTCATTGTCCCTGGCCCTTAACTTATTTTCACAGAGATGCCTGAGGCTTCCCACTCCAATGCTAGGCAGCGGTGTCAATGGTCCTAACTCTGGTCCTCAAACCAGCAACTCCGTGTCTCCTATTACCTGTTAGAAATGCAAATTTAGGGCCTGGCTGCAGACCCAGTGATTCTGTGGATCCCAGCAACCTGGGTCCCAAGCCCTCCAGGGGTTTCAACTGCATCCCAAGGTTTGAGAACCACTGGAAACCATTCCACTCCCTCCTTTGTGCTTTGCTCGTGTTAAGAGCAGAGTCAAGGCCACGGTGTTAACCAGGTCTCTGCCATCTCATCACTAGCAAACAGTGGAGGGAAAGATAATCCAGAAAGCTCCTGCTGTCCCCACTGTGCCCAGCCGGGCTCCTGCGCAAGTGCACCTTCTCCAACCCCGCAGGCTTACCTCTTCCAACTTAGTCTGTTTGCAGGGAAAAGAAAAAGTAAAGCCAAGGGGCAGTTTCTTGTGCTGCAAGTCTTTGGTCTTCATGAAATCTGCCAGGCAGTCAGCCACGTAGTCAAACAGCTGCAGAAAGAAAACGCACAGGACATGGGCCCAAGGCACAGTTTCTCACCCCTGGTGACAAGGCCTTCCCCGCCTGCCCCGTACCTCCGAGCCGTTTCCCCGGATGATTTCATTGGGCATTGGGTAGAACTGACTCTCCATCTGGACATTTCGTTTCCCTTCCTCAGAGACTTGCACCTTCAAGACTCGAAACTTGGATCCTCCAAGATCCAGGGAAAGGAATTCCCCATTTTCTATTAAGAAACAAAAGACAGGCACTGTTCACTGAGGTCTGCGCTATGGTGAGCTCAGTGTTGGAAGGTGGACATGGAAATGCCATTAGTGCTCACGACCACCCCCTGGGCGAGTGTCAGCATGCTCACTTGGCGGGGGAGGGGCGGGGCTTGAGGAGTGCGGCGTGTGTCTGAGCCACTGCAGCAGGGGACAGAAGTGAGGTGTGAGCCCAGGTATGTTCGACTCTGCAGCCTGAGTTCACCCCACTCAGCCAAGCTGCAGGAAATGAGAATGTTCATTTGGGGAAGACACATGTGAAGCCTTGTTTTTTGGTGCCAGGGATTGAACCCTGGGGTGCTCAGCCACTGAGCCACATCCCCAGCCCTTTCTATTTTTTATTTTGAGACAGGGTCTTGCTATGATGCTGAGGGCCTCACTAAGTTGCTGAGGCTGGCCTTGAACTTGCAATCCTCTTGCCTCAGCCTCCCAAGTCACTGGGATTATAGGCGTGTGCCACCACACCCAGCTGGATGCTTAATTTTTAGGCCAGAGCCATTCCAAAAGGAGAAAATGGAACACTACACAGCCTGGTCCAAGAAAGACGCCCGTTACCAAAACATAGAAATGACACACATGCTGGTGTGGCTGCCCTGGCCACATGGACTCAGGATCTCTGCCAGTGCCTTTGGCATCAGCCAGAGATGGAATGCAAACTCAGGCCTGTACCCCTTTGACAACAAGCCTTTGTACATATTATTCATGCCTAAAGAGTAGGTTCCAGTACCAGGGGTGCTTCAGGATACATGCCCACAGCACAGGTCAGTGAAACTTCCAATTCACAAACCCAGCACCCACAGGCCTTGTGTCCTACTACATGATGGCTGTCACACCTGCCTGGATCTCAGGAGCCAGCTGACCAGAGTCACTCCTTGTAAAGCATGAAATAAAACACAGAGGAAGTTGCTAGTAGATGGTAGAAACCAAAACGTCAGTGCTTCTGACCCTTGTGGTCAGGCAGGAAGCCAACGGGGTCACCTGCAAGTAGCAATCACAGGCAGAAAGCATTCAAGGCCCAGTCCCCTTGAGGCCTGAGTACACCACCACTCCTGCCCTTGGATTCCCACGTGATCTTGTGTCCCTCATATCATGACCTCACACATCGTGTTTTCCTTGACTGGGCTCCGGTGGGTTTCTCCAATCTGGGCAAGCAATGAGCTAGAGGCAGAGCCTCAGCTGGCTCAGAGCATACAGCTAGTGATCCATTGGGTTGAGATTCTGCACTTCTAAACAAGCACCCAGGTCTCCAGGGTGGAGAACCCTCATTTATAGACTCAGCCAGCATCATCTTTTGTTTCTGTGGAAACATCTGGAGATTATCTTCCCAGATCAGCTCTGAAATGAGCCAGGTGAAGCCATGATACCTGGCTGGGGACTCCAGGGAGCAAACCTTATCCATCTCTTATGAGCACGTCTCATGCAGCAGCTGGAGATGCTCACCCAGACGTTTCCTTGGTGTGGAAATCAGTAGATCACACAATCCACGTGCAAACATATATGGGGCCCCTGTCAGTGCCATGTCCCAGGCCTGGTGCTAGGAATGCAAAGATGAAAGGCTGCAGATGCCTTGGGAAGTTTATCAGCAGTGCAGGTGCAGAAGAAAGCCATTTCCATCAGGAGGACAGGGACTCTAATGGTGGAAAGTGCAGGAAGAGGTGCCCAAATCAGAGCTGGGAGGGGGCAGACACAGCTGAGTGTGGGGACGAGAGCAAGTTAGGTAGCCAGGCAGGGGACAGCCGTGTTCCAGGAAGAAGAGACCATGAGCAAAGGAATGGGCGCCTGTGGTTCTGAAGCAGAAATGAGCCTGGGAGGTAGTCTGGAGTAAATCAGGAAGGATCTAGAAAACTCACCCTACCCCAGAGAGTTAGGGCTTTATCCAGAAGGTGAGCAGGAGCCACAGAAAGTGTTGTTGTTGTTGTTTGCTTGGTTTTTTGTTGTTGTTGTTGTTGTTGTTTTGGTATAGGGGATTGAACCCAGGGACACTTAAACTCTGAGCCCCATCCCCAGCCCTTTTTATATTTTATTTAGAGACAGGGTCTCACTGAGTTGCTTAGGGCCTCACTGAGTTGCTGAGGGCTGGCTTTGAACTCATGATCCTCCTGCCTCTGCCTCCTGAGCTGCTGGGACTAGAGGTGTGCATCACTGCACCTGGCTCACAGAAAGATTTTGAGCAAGGGAATGCCACAGTCTGATTGATATTTTGAGGGAACAAAGAAAACCTCTGGCACCAATCAGGGTAGCCCGAGGGTTTAGCAAAAGAGGAGGCTATGGGGCTGCACAAATGGCAGTGTGAGACCTGGCTAGTGTGGAGATCTTCCTCTCCCCACCCCCCACACCACACAGAGTGCCGTTATCACTGTGCAAACATGTCACTCCTCTGGTGACTCAAGGTGCTGTTTCATGGAAACCACGTGGTGTGATCCCTCCTGTGATGTGACTCTAACCCCACAGGAAGAACTCACTGGAGCCTGAGGGAGGGAGGCCCTGCCCAGGCAGAGGAGGGGGGCCAGGACAGCGGGGGGCCTTCAGGACCTCCCAGTTGGGCAGACTATTTTCCACCATCTGCTGGCGGCTTATGATGCTCAGAGATGGGGGTTCCTTTCTCCTAAGCAATGCCAGGGTCCGTGCCTTCCTTCCCTCTGCACTCCCCAGTGCCGTGTCTCCTGAAGGCGCACAATAACCCGCAGCAGAGATTCTGGACATTCCATCTCCAGAGGGAGAGGCTAGGAAAACCGGGTTTGGGAATTGTTCCAGGTGAATCTGATTCTTATTCTCAGACAACTACAAACCCTCTGGGACCATCAGCCATGCTGGCAAGTAACTTCAGAGCCCCTGGGCTCATCCCAGGCCTACGTGCAGGTCTAGGAAGCACGTGGAGGCAGAAGCCAGCTGGGGTCCTGCTGAGGCCCCCTAACCACCTTCACCCCACCCCAGGCTGGGGGCTTCTGGGGCCCCTCCTTCCACACCTGCTAGAGGCGGAGGATGATAAAACACTGTGAAGGCTCTTGGTCCTAAGAATGGTCCCTGGCAGATTTTTAAAAGGCTGGGAGGTGAGTCGGCCTCAGGAGACGGTTGACACCCTCAGGAGAGGGGAAGCTATGGAGGCGAGCAGACGCAGAAGGAGCTCGAGGGAAATTGCATACATTTCTGAATGGAAGCTCCCAGGGATCAGGAGAGGGTTATTTGATTTTGTCAGTAATCACGAAATGACACCATCAGCTCACAAGAGTCACAGAAGACTGGGGACAACATCTGGGAGATTTTAAAGCACTTCATTCACAAAACCACACTGGATCCTAATGTCAGCTCCGAAAACAAGACCCCCAAATGCGCCACTCTGGAGCACCGGGAGAGCAGCAAATTCAGGAAGGGCCTTCCCTGGAGTCCCCTCGTCTGCCCAGGGACCCGATCTGCCGAGAAGGAACACATTTGCCTTCAGTCCTCTACCGAGATGTCATTAACCAAGGAAGGTTACTTCTTATCACCAAGGAGACCGAAAACCAAATACCATACCTAGAGCCTGGAAGAACTTTGTCCCAGCCCATTGTCTGCTCTCTGGGCTTATGCTTTGGCCCTAAAAATCATTTACTACCCCTCTGAGATTGCCTTATCCCCCACTTCCCTCTCCCTTATGAAGAGGGTATGTAAGCCACAACAGCCACCCCCACTCTTGTTCAAGTTTCCCATTATGTGTGGCTCCTGTGTGTCCGTGAACATTAATAAATTTGCACACTAGCTCTCCTGTGGGTCTTTCTATTGTCATTTCACTTCACCAAATGAAAAGATTCAAGTCTTCGGAGAGGAAGGGAGAAACTCCTGTGGCCCCTCCATTTACAGTCCCACGGTCGGACGGGCACGCTGACCATCCCCTTGCACGGATGAGGACAGGAGCACAGTGGTCCTGGGGTTTGCAAGGGCTCATTAGATACTTGGGCCCAGGGACCTCTCTGCAACAGAACCACTGGGCGCCATGTGGTAGGTGAGAGGTTCTAAGTGAACAGTGAAAAACCTGAGGAAGGTGGAGTTTCTGGAACATGATCAACCTCACTTCTAAACCATCTGAAGCAGCCAGCCCCATATCTCCAGATCATCCAAGGCCACTCTCTTTGCTTCTTGGGGCCACACCTTCTTGGTATCTGGAGGTGGGGCCACAGCTCAGGAAGCAAGGAGGACTTAGCCCTCGTGCTCCTCACCAACCCCACGCACACCCTGTGACTCAGATGCTTCTGCAGAATGGCCCGGAAGGACCCATCAAGGACCACAGGCCCCTTCACACTCTCATGGAGTACTGCCAGAGGTGGGGCTGAGATTTCAAAGTACGGTTGTCTCCCTCCAAAGCTCATGTTCTGCCCATCAGGATCACACATCTGTCAGCAAGGAGGCCGGGCCTCTCAACCAACAGAGCCAAGCTACTCTGACCCAAACATTGCCCCAGAGTGACCCAGAATTCAACTAATCAAATCAAAGGCCCCCTGAGAACTCCCCAAGCTTCAGCCCCTGCTCCTTCCGGGGCCCTAAGGCTCTGAGCACTGTTCCCATCTGACCTGCATCTTCTCCACAGGGTTCTATGTGGAACACTGGCAGTGAGTTCCTAGTGTTTCATGACCGCAGTAGATGCTCAGTAATTACCAGTTCTTTTCTCTCTTCTGGCTTTGCTAAGAATGGAGCGGTCAGGTAGGAACTCCCAGATCCCATCTAGAGAGCCCTAGGCTGTGGTAGTCAAAATAATGCCCCCATCCCCTCATGTCCCAATCCCTGATTATGTTAGAGCAAATGGCAAAGGGGAACTAAATAGACTCAAAATTGATCATCAGTTGACCTTGAGCCTGAGAGATGATCTTGGATAATCTGAATGGGCCTAATGTAATCAGAGGGTCTCTAAGTATGGAAGAGGGAGGCAGAGGGTCAGAGATAGGGAAAGATTTGATTTTTTTTTTCCCTTTGGTACAGGGGATTGAACTCAGGGGCACTCAACTACTGAACCATATCCCCAGTCCTATTTTATATTTTATTTAGAGACAGGGCCTCACTTTTTGCTGAGGCTGGCTTTGAACTCACGATCCTCCTGCCTCCGCCTCCCAATTGCTGGAATTACAGGCGTGTGCCACTGTACCCAGCTTGATTTTGTTTTTTGTACTGGGGGATTGAACTCAGGGATGCTTTACCACCAAGGCATAATCCAGCCCTTTTTTATTTTTATTTAGAGACAGGGTCTTGCTAAGTTGCTGAGGTCCTTGCTGAGTTGCTGAGGCTGGCTTTGAACTCATGATCCTCCTGTCTCAGCTTCTCAAGTTGCTGGAATTACAGGCATGAGGCACCACACCCAGCTTCCAGAGAAAGATTTGATGAAGTGACACTGCTGACTTTGAAGACAGAAAGGAGTATAAGCCAAGGAACGCAGTGGCTCCCAGAAGCTGGAAAAGGCAGGGAGATGTGCTCCCTGGAGCCTCCAGGGGGAAGGCAGCCCTGCCAACCCTTTGATTTTAGCCCAACGAGAACCATTTCAGAGTTCTGACCACCAGACTGTAAGAGCGTACATTTGTGTCGTGTGAATCCACTAAATTTTACTAGACCTCCAGGGAGAGACCTGGGAAACCACATGTTTAGGAATTGCCCGGGGTGAATCTAAATCTTATGCCCAGGCAAATATGGAGCCTAGTCCTAATGCAGACCCATGGGCCAGCCAGCCTGCTCCCGCTTACCCCTACAAAGGCAAGTTCAAAGCCAGCCTCAGCAACAGCAAGGCCCTAAGCAACTGAGATCAAAATAAAACATAACGATAGAAACCAATACCTAGGCCAATGCTCTCATTCTACAGATGGAGAAATCAAGGCTCATCACTTGCCCAAAGTCACCAAGGAGTGTCAGAGTGTCAGGCCTACAATCTAATTTTCTTGAATTGTCATTTAATTCTCTTTCCATTGCAACATGCTTCCTTTCATTATTTCTCTAGCCTAGAATCTAGATATCTAGGAATGAATGCCATTTATTGTTCTTTCAACTCCTATGTCAGGCCCACAGTGCATTAGATGCTCCGAACGCTGCGGTGAATAAATCCCAGGCCTCATGGAGCCATTAGTCCAGGGGAGACTCTCATCCACCATGGTGACCAGGATTCTGATAAGCACCTGACCCAGTATGAGGATGCTTCCCATCTGAGGCACTGAGTGATCTTTCTAGACTACTCTTGGAAAGTTAAGGTGGTGCTCACCAGGGCGAGAATGGTGGGATGCTGCAGCAAGACAGGAGACAGGCCGAGGGCGGTGGTGCACACCTGTAATCTCAGCGACTCAGGAGGCTGAGGCAGGAAGATTGCAAGTTCAAAGCCAGCCTCAGCAACAGCGAGGCCCTAAGCAACTTGGGGACCCTACTTCAAAATAAAATATATAAAATGGGTTGGGGATGTGGCTCAGCGGTTAAGCACCCCTGGGTTCAATCCATGGTACCAAAAAGAGAAAGAGACAGAGGACAGAATGTGTGAGGCCAACATAGGCAGCGAGAATGCCAGGTGTCTTAATGTGTGGATCCCAAAGGTGGTCAGCAGCACTGAAGCCAAGAGGGTCAGGGAGAAGGGACATGGGGAGAGAAGATGGGTATAAAAGCAAACATCAGGGACTCATCAGTCAGGAGGAGCCAGGGACCAGGTCCGGAAGCCCCAGCCCCACTCACCTGAGCCATCTGGAATGGCCCTGACAAAGGTGGGCAGCATCTTCACCGAGGCCGTGGGGTTGGTGTCCTTCCCCAGGCCCTTCTCCATCTCAACCTGGAACCGGGCCATGATGTCCAGAAGGGTCTCATCAGAGAGCCGCATATGATACAGGAATCTGTCCACCTGGAACAGATGTTGGGGTGACAGGGTTGGCAGGTGGGGGTGCTTGCCCTGCAGCCAAGGCTGTAAACTCCCACTCCCACCCTGAGGCTGTGTCCCAACTGAGGGGCAGCTTTGTGATGGGCTCTCCCACTGTCTCCTTAGCTGGCCCCTCCACCAGCCAGGGACGAAGTGGGGAGCTGGGGGAGCAGATGAAGACTGAGAGGTGCCCGCTTATTCCTCTAAAGGGCAAGCTCTGGGGAAGAATCGACTTCCTGCTATTCTGACCAGACAGTAGCCAGGGGGTGGGGACTTCCTGGAGCATGCAGGGCTTCCAATTCCCACCTCAAGGCCTCTCCTGTGGTACCATTTCCTCTCCACTGGCAAGGACAGTCTATAGCCTGAATCTTCAATTCCTAAACAGGGCAATTTCCTTTGATCTAATTATGATTATAGACATATACAAAAACATTTCCCTTTGTTTATTGGCTGTTAGGAAGCTCAGAACTAAATTCAGTTTCCAACTGCAATCTTTAAAACCTAGTCCTTACGGGTGCAGTGGCACATGCCAATAATCCCAGCGACTGGGGAGACTGAAGCAGGAGGATTGCACGTTTGAGGCCAGCCTCAGCAATGTAGCAAAACCCTTTCTCAAAATAAAAAAAATATAAAGGGCTGGGGATGTGACTCAGCACCCCTGGGTTCAATCCCCTGTACCAAAAAGTCAATAAATAAATAAAAAGTAGTAAGGGATGGGGATATGGCTCAGTTGTTGAGTACCCCTGGGTTCAATCCTCAGCACCAAAAAAAAAATTTCCTTTAAAAATAAATCTAATCCTTTATATTTCCATTTTGATTTAACTGGCTGTCCTAATTAAAATGAAGTTTAATTTTTAAACTCACCTCAAATTGCTATTGGAAATGAGCGGATGTCATTCAAGTAACCAAGAAATTGAGGCAAAGGACCCCTACCCCAAAGGAAGGAAGCGAAAAAAAGCACGGGTGTGTTCAGTCCACTTGGTGTTAAGATACCACATCAGGAAGGGCAGAAAAGCTTCCCCAGCCTCTGGGATTATAGGCATGTGCCAGCGTACCCAGCTGTCACAGAGATTTGATGAGGTGACATACACAAAAGTACTTTATAGACTGTAACACGTGTTCTTAGAGAAAAGTTTGCTCCTGGGCTGGGGTTGTGGCTCAGTGGTTAAGCGCCCCTGGGTTCAATTCCCATTACCAAAAAATGAAAACCCTATGATATCTCTTTGAAGCAGCCAGATGAGGCAACAGTTATTGTCCCTAACTGAGAGATGAGGAATACAAGGCTTGGAGCCAGAAGGAGCATTCATAGAGGTGTAGATTAGGGACAGCACCGGGACCACTCCGCAGCCTGGTTTTGGCTCACAGCTCCATGGGGGATCCATGTGCCCAACCAACAAATGACACCAGAAGCACAGGGCTCCCCTCTTTATCCTAGGAGGGTGCCCAGCCGTCAGCCAGGCCTCAGAGGGACAGAAAGACCCAATCCAGTGAAAGGGCCTCATGGCTCTGGGGACTTGGGGACCAGAGAGAGGCCAGAAAACCATTAGAGGGTTGTTAACAATAAAGGAGCACTGGGTTTCCGCGGGTCTGAGAAGAAAGACTATAACCAGGTCAGGCTTCATTAGGCGCTTCCTACTCACCCGCGTCTGTTGAGGATTAATTGGTGGCACAGCCACACACAATCACAGAAAACCGCACGGACCGGACGTGACCCACGTAATTGGGGTTGGAGAAGAAAGAGTGGGAATGCCCCATGTGGGAACCAAGCTTGGTCCTTTATCATCACGTCAAAGCCCCTCAAGGCTGTGCCCCCTCAACCTGCTGATCATTTTTGCTCTGCCTGAGAGTATCAAGAGCTTCTCAGGCATCCACAGAACGACATCCTCGTAAGTAAGACACGGCTTTTGAGGCCCTTTGGGGGCCATTGTGAACTGCATCCTGCCAGTGTCATTTAGCCCATTGGTGGCTTCTGCTTTCAATAAGTCAAAGTTATGGTGGAAAGAATGTCAACCCAGCAGTTTCTTATCTATTCTTTATGTCCCTGGCCCAGTAGCTAAACAGGAAGAATGAAATGTATGTTTGTTAGGACAGGAAGAAAAAAAAAAACTATCTTTTTAATCCATGCAGGTGATCTGGGGCATGTGTAACCAGGGACACATGTCCCCGGCACCAAAGGAGGGAGTTGGGGTTGCAGAACAGCAAGCTCACTTTTGGAGGGACTCACAAACTGTAATAGGAAATGTCATCTAAACAGGAGAGCCAGCAACCATCGCGTTTATCTTGGAAAAAGCAAATTCACAAACAACAAGGGTTGTTAACACCCCTTGAAGCTCAGAACTGTTGAACTGCAAAATGTAGAAGCTGGATGGGGCCTTAGGGATCACTTAGTCCAGAGGTCTCCTGGGACGAAACAAGAGTCATAAAGAGGTTCTGCTCTTTGACCTACTGGTTTCACTTCAGGAATCTATCCTGCTGCTGCTGACAGCCAGTGAGAGAAACTTCCACCAAATTCTATTTATTAAATGAGAAAGTTAGGTGAGAGGTACAGCAAACTTAAAAATATAAAGCAGTCAGATTTAACCTTTTAAATAATGCTAAATATGGAGAAAAATAATCACAGGCCCATCTTTGTCATGGCAATATATTTTTCATTGTAAGGAATCTGACTTTCAATCTGAGTCAAATTAGGAAAAATTTTTGAACAGAGAACTCAAATGATCTCACATATGTAACAATATTTTAGTTGCTAAAAAAGAATGTTTTTGAGGATCCAAATGTCATTGAGAAGGCAAAGTTTAAATAAATTGTGACATACCTACTTAATAAATATTAGGAAGACATTAAATTAATAATTATTCAGATAATGGAGGAGTGGATATAAGCATTTACAACAAAACAATAAGTGCTAAAATCAAGATGCAGAACTGAGCCAGGCACAGTGGCCCATGCCTGTAATCCCAGAGGATCGGGAGGCTGAGGCGGGAAGATCTCGAGTTCAAAGCCAGTCTCAGCAATTTAGTGAGACCCTAAGCAACTCAGTCAGATCCTGTCTCTAAATAAAATATAAATAATAAATAAAATATAAATAAGGGCTGGGATTGTGACTAAGTGATTGCCCCTGGGTTCAATCCCTAGTACCAAAAAGAAAAAAGAAAGATGCAGAACTGTACATACAGCACATTATCAATATAATAATGGGAAAAAAATGGCCACAAGGGCACCCACATAACAAACATGACAGTATTTGTCATTAAAGATAAATAAAGGTGACATTTCACTAGGCACCATGGCGCACACCTGTAATCCCAGTGGCTTGGGAGGTTGAAGCAGGAGAATCTTGAGTTCAAAGACAGTCTCATCAACTTAGCGAGGCCCTAAGCAACTCAGAGACCCTGTCTCTAAATAAAATATAAAAAAGGGCTGGGAATGTGGCTCAGTGGTTAAACCCCTCCAGGTTCAATCCCCCTGGTACCAAATAAATAAATAAAATAAAAAATAAAGGCAACATTTCCACATTTTCATAATGTTGACTTACTAAACCATAAAAAAGACTCACTGAAAACCTGACCTGTCCTGTTCTTATGGAAGAGCAGTCTGCAGGTCAGTGTCCAGGCCCGGCCAAGTGCTATCGACAGGTCAAATAATGTCAACATACTGAATTGGAAAAGAAGCTGTCAGAGGGTTCCTCTTTTCCATTCTTCTTATTTGTTTTGTTTTATTTTTGTCTTTAATGTTGGAATGAGGAGATTTAAAACAAAAAACAAAAAAACCCGTTCCAGGGTCTGAATAGTAACCCTTGCAGGCATGTGTGAGCTCAGACGTTCTAGAGGCACAAGCTAAGACAGGACTGGCTACAGGACCACAGGGCGCCTTTTGACCAGATGTGTTTCTGAGAACATTCACATGGAGGAATGTTCTCAGAATCTATGACTCAGCCCAAGAGCCACAAAGCAGGCTCCCCCAGAAACACTTAGGTTCCCAGGTTAACTGCAAAATGCTCCACTTTCTTGCCTCCCACAGGGAGGGGGCAGGTCGACTCCAGGTATTTACAAAGACTGATTCTTGCAAAAGGACCCGGGAGCCTGCGTTTCCACAGAGGCCATCGGAGCCTGTAATTGGGCTGGTGGACAAACATGTCTTGCCTTAACCTAGGGTGGAACAAAAGGTCAGCCACCACAGAGGGGCCAAGGAAATGAAATAACTTTGCAGAACCAAAGATTTCAGGGTTCCAAGCCTCCCTCTTGGGAGTGGGAGTTGCATCTTTCCCAAGCAAAGGTAATAACAGGAAGGGAATCCCAAGCAGGGCTGCGGAGGATTCGTTCACCTCCTCAAGTCTCCAGTAGGGGGCTCTGTGAGTCTAACCAACAAATACAAATTAAAAGGTTAAACTCACTGCTTTATATTTCTAAGTTTGCTGTACCTCTCACCTAACTTCCTCATGAATAGAATTTAGTGGAAGTTTATCTCACCAAACACACTAAGGCTGTGAGGGCTTCATCCTCTTATTTGGAAAAGCAGGAAGACATCATAGTAAATAGAAACAGCTGGGATTAGCAATCTCAGATGTAGGTTTAGTTGGATTTCACCTTAAATACCTGGGTGACCTTGGCTGAGTCCATCTGTTATCTATAAATTGAGTCATGCCACTCGGTGGCCCTGCTGCTTCTGACAGTCAGTTGGCCCAGTGCAGCCCGAAAGGCAGGCTTGTTTCAGCTGCCTGGAGAGAATCTGATTACCCGCAGTTGACCTTGGCAACCTTTAACTAGCCAAATTTGGAATGAATTTTGTAATCTAGTTCCTGGGGCAAAGTGACCAAATAATGCACACCTTTAATAGTGCACTGTTGGCAAATAGCATGTGCTAATAATAAACATTTCAATTAGCACACATTAAAACTACGAGGCACAGTGGTATGCACCTGTAGTCTCAGCTATTTGGGAGACTGAGACAGGAGGATGGCTTGAGGCCAGAAATTCAAGGCTAGCATGAACTATATATGGAGCCCTCAAAAAAAAAAAAAATATATATATATATATACACACACACACAAACATATATATGTAAAATATATACATTATAATATAAGCAAATTATATAGCCAGACACAATGGCAAACACTATAATCCCAGCTACTTAGGGGGCTGAGGCAGGAGGATCATAAGTTTGAGGCCAGCCAGGACAACCTATCGAGATGCTGTCTCAATAAAAACAAAAGGGACTGGGGATATAGCTCAGTGGTAGACAGCAAGGCCCCAGGTTCCATCCCCAGTTACTGCAAACAAATAAATTTTACATTCCTCTTGGGGGTCTTATATTTTATATGCTTTCAAATATATGCATAATCAGATCTTCTTCAAAAGTTCTTAAAACTTCTTTACAAATGACTCTTCCATGTGGCCTTTCCCCGAAAGCATCCCTGAATCAAGCCTCCTCTTACATTCCTGAGACAAACTCCTTCAAGCATTCCCTACACTTTCTCCTCAGCTCCTTCCTTTGTGATATCTGCCAGAAAGTTCCACTGAAATTCAGGGTTCGGGACAGTAAGGCACTGCCCAGGGGTATGCAGACGTACCTCCCCTTCCCACTCTGAGTCTTTACTTGTCAGAGGCTGGCAGAGCTGTTCTTCATAAGCTCTCTGAAACTAGGAATGGAACCCAGGGTCTCCCCCGGGCTAGGCAAGCAGCTCTGCTCCTGAGCGACACCCCCAGCTCCTGAGTCCTTTTCTGATGCAGGAGGAGATCTGCAGAAGGCCCCCACATCTCTCGGCTTTGTGAGTCCTTACCTTCTTTATCTGATCCTCTTTTAGCTTGGTGAAGTAAAATGCCAGCAAATGTACCGCAAACATGTTTCCCCAAGTTTGGTTTCTCCTGATTTAGGCGGAGACTAAAGACCAAAGAATAGGGCAGTGTTTTTCCCACGACTCCAGGGCGCTGAGCACTTCTAGTCCAGGCCTTGAGCTGGGTGCTGCCGCCTAAATACTTCCAGTCCGCCTGGTTCAATGATTAAACTTCGCCCCCTGTCTCGGTCCCTCCCTCTGCCACACACTTCATTGTCTAACAGAGGCTCTGGTGGTAGCTGAGGGCCAGTAGAGGGGGAGGCCGGGAATGGATGGGTTGCTTGACTATTTGAGTAGCGAGTGCCACAAAATCTCGTTGCTCAGCAACGCTCTCAGGCCAGTGCTCCACCAAGCCCACTCAGCCGAGGAAAATCTTTTAAGAAGTTGGGCACTAAACAAAGCCAACTTCCAGTGGAGCTGCCTGCAAATGTCCAGCCGCAGGTTTTCCTCTTTAATCCCTTTCTCCTCTACCTGGTATCAAAACTCCATGACTCCTTGGTCCCCCTCCTTGGACCCTTGAAGGACTATCTTAATTGGTCAGGGAGTTACCAAAAATGTTGAAGCAAATTCTTCCATTTGTGAAAGATCCAGTCTCTTAGCTAACAGCCCACGGTTAATGGAATACGATCGATAAAGGTTTATCTATTCATGATGTAAAGGCAGACACCCTTTATTTCCCAGGTAGTGACCCAGGAACAAAATATGCTTGAGAATGAAGTCACCATGACTCTCTGGGAAGCTGCTGCCAGAGAAAATTGAAATCACAGATGGGAAAAGTTTTCTTTCCCCGGAGATATTTATTTGATCAGCTTATCTCACTCATCATACTTGATGTGAGAAGGACCAAGAAAGGCACCAAGATGAAGGAATGATAAACTTCACACTACGGCTATGGTCATTGGCTGGCTGGTAAAATCATTCACAGGGTTAACAGCAGCTAATATGAATGGAACACTCTGTAGCCCCATTGTATAGATGAGAAAAACTGAGGCTCAGAGAGGTTAAATGACTTACTCAAAATCACAAAGCTTGTAAATGTTTCAGCCAGTGATCTAGCCCAGGAGTTGGACTCCAGGCTCCAGCTTTTAACTGATCTGTCATTCTGGTTCTCAAATTCCACTTTCTTCATGGGGTTCTCAATCGATAGCTACTAGCAGCATTCTGTGGGGTTATTGTTAAGAATTTCAAGGGCTGGGGTGGTGGCTCGGTGGTAGAGCGCTTGCCTAGCATGTGTGAGGCACTGGGTTTAAGTCTCAGCACTGAGTATAAATAAATAAAATAAAGATCCATTGACAATTAAAAAATATTAAAAAAAAAAAAAAAGAATTTCAACTACTTGGAAAACAAAGTACAGAGATGTCACTCCAACCCAGTCTTCCTTGAGGGGAAAAAAGCAGATAAAGACATTCTTGACGCTAATGTCCCCAAATATTAATCAAATGCTTTGTAAAACCAGCCAGTGAGCAGATGTTAACACAGTTTCACTGGGTGCTTCAGTGTTTCTTGCTCCTACGTGGCGCCTGCTCTTCAGTGACAAGGGGCCTCTGATTAAGGCGTGCTGCCCTGGTCAGCTCACCAGCCTGGGCTCCGTCTGCTTTTCTCCTGTACAATCTTATTAACCAAAACAATGACTGACGATGGCCTGGTCAGGGGACCTCCAACAGCTGCCTCTCAGGAAGCCACTGATCTCTACCCGACCATCAGGCAGATGAGCCAGGGGGAGTCTGGCCTGGGCCTGCAGAGCAGGGGCTGCTTGGTTAAAACACTCCGGATGCTTTTCTCAGCCAAATTGACCCAAGAGTCTCCCAGACTGATAACCTCCATCCTTTCAGTGTGTTTACTCCTCAAACTATGACTTTCAAGTCCTCTATTTTAATTATACAAGCAAACAAAGGTTAACTTTCAGTTCCCAAAGCCGATCAGTTCCCCAAACTCAGTAGAATTTGTGTCTGAAATACACACGCTAATGCCCTCCCGACCTCCAAGGATAACACCTGGGGCAGGTCACGTGATCTCGAATGACAACATTATTACCTATCTTTTCCCCCCATTTAAAAAGTAACCTCGGCAGTGCGTATGGCACCTGCTATTGCTGATTTATTCACCACAAAGATAAGAGGTTACAATGTCCAGTGGGCAAAAGGAAACAGAACCGTCACCAAAGGTCTTGGAAGTCTCCCAGTCGCCTGTGTGAGTCAGACAGGCAGACTTTGGATTTTCATCAGGCACCAGAGGATTTTTACTTGTTACATCATTTCATTTTTAATCTAAGCACATGAGCACCTACGTTCTAGGTCTGGGCTGGTGACTAAACCAAGAAGTTTCATGATTATTAAAGATCATGTGCATTTGGAGTCATTTAGCCAGGCCTCCTCATTTTATAGAATCAAGATAAAATAATTAGATTTCTTTACCACTCCTCATCTGATTATTCCAATCCAATCCTTGGAATGTTTCATCCTCTTTAAGCTCTATGTAGCTATTCAATGATAATCTGAGTATAAGTCTTACAAAATCTTGGATTTTGCTTAAGAACAGATGTGTGCGCCAGGCACAATGGTGCATGCCTGTAATCTTAGAGACTTGGGAGGCTGAGACAGGAGGATCACAAATTCGAGGCCACCCTTAGCAACTTAGCAAGACCCTCAGCAACTTAGTGAGACCCTGTCTCAAAATACAAAATAAAAAAAGGGCTGAGGATATAGCTCAATGATAAAGTGCCCCTGGGTTAGACCCTAGTACCAAAAACGATAATAATAATTATTATTATTAATAAATAATTATTAATAATAACTGTTAATCAATATTATTATTATTACTGAAGTTGTTACTGACAAGTGACATTTTAGTTAAAATATAATACCCATCTGGCCCAATCTTCCCTCTAAGGAAAAAGACTCATCTTGATACAGATCTCTGTTTTCACTGAGCCCTACTTTAAACCACATGGATTTTTACTATTTTGGTCAATAAAAAGTGGGGTGAAAAGAAGCATGATTCTCTTTCATATAAAGGCTTGCACATATACAGTTAATGTGAATGATATGCATATATGTGTATAATACTGTCTTCCCCCTCATTTAACTGACCCAAACATATTAATTGAAAGGATGAAGCAGAACTTTAATTTCTAAGTTTTGTTACCTTTTGGAGACCCTAAAGACAGGCACAAACATGCACAAACAATATTTATCCTTTTTTTCCATGGCTAAAAGACAGCAATCTATTATTTCTTACAACTTCATGTGAATCAACAATAATCTTAATAAAAATTCAATTTGAAATACAGTCGCTATGCCAGTGTGTCATCACGTCCCTTGAGAAATATTAAGGCTCAGTATATAAATTCATGTGCATTAATGATATGATTTATATATACTGTGAACCATATAAGAGGAGTGAAAATAATTTATCAGGTTAAATCATAAAAGCTACAAACACTAAATCAAAGGTATAGTCTTAATTCAAATTGGAGTTTTCTAATTTATGCCTGACATTAGCTTAGTACGATATATATGTATTAATTATATATCAGTATATGTGTGTGTGTGTGTGTGTGTGTGTGTATATATATATATATATATATATATATATATATATATATATAATTTATCTTTAGCATCAAAAAATTTTGACAAATGTTGCTGACTCAGTCAATCCAATAAGCTTAAGATAGTTCCTGTCTTCAAGGGAATACAATATTATTGAAAAGAACAGAAAATTAATAGTGCAATGTACACCACATAAGTAGGTTCCAAGTAAATTCTACAAATCTAAGAACCATTGGTAAAAATCTGTGTGTGTGTGTCTACATATATATATATATATATATATATATATATTCAATTTGAAATACACACACACACACACACACCTACATACATACATACATATCAGTGGTAAACATATGTATATAAATGAATATGACATTTATACATAAATACATTATATTTAAAAGCATGTAGTGTACCCACACATAATACCACACTCAAATTTGGCCTGGTTTTCCAGCTAGGCCCAAAGATAATATCTGCTTTCCTTTAAGTACCAAGCTTGTAGGAGCACCAGAAGTCCAGAAAAATTGACCTGTTCATTCAGCAAGCACATGTATGGTGTTAACTAGGTGTTTAAGATTAACTCCTGCAGCCACTTCCATTCTCCTGAGGCCCAGAGCACTGGCCCTGGCACCTGGTGGACTAGAGATGTGAATGCAGGTGTTCTGGCTCTGGAGTCCGCACTTAATTGGGCTGCACTGGCTGTCCCTGATCTGGAGGCCAAGCACAGGGAGACAGGGGACTTAGGCTAGAAAACTGGCCCAAAGCCCCAGGTAGCACAGTGGAAAGTGTGGAGGCCCTGGGTCACCTCAACTCTGCTCTCCCTGAAGGTGACGGGCAAGTTCATCTCTGTAAAGAGTTTGTGGCCACCTCGTTGGTCACTAGGTGAAGGGTAAGTTACTGAAATCACCCAAGGGAAGGCAGGTGACCCACACTAAACGCATCTCCTGAATCTAAGCCTTCACCAGGCCAGGGACCCTTCTTAAAACCTGTATTTCATCTCATCCCACTTGGTCACTTAGGCTAAGAAAATGTAGCTGGGCGCAGTGTCACCTATAATCCCAGCAGCTCAGGAGACTGAAACAGGAGGATCTCAAATTCAAAGCCAGCCTTAGCAAAAATGAGGCACTAAGTAGCTCATCCAGACCCTGTCTCTAAATAAAATTCAAAATAGGGCTGGGATGTGGCTCAGTGGTCAAATGCCCCTGAATTCACTCTCTAGCACCAAAAAGATAAAGTGTAGTCCTTTTAGTCCATTCAGTAAAAGACAACTGTAAACCACTAGAAGGCACCAGTTTTATTTACGGGTATTATAGGAGCAGTTAGGAATTTTTTTAAAATTGTACTCCTGTTACTTAAGAAAACAGATCTTGAGTTGTGCCCTGTGTTCTTTTAAATGGCAAGTCCAAATTTAAGTTGTCCAAAACATAAATCAGTCTGACCTGCTGGCATTCCATTTGCTGTAAAAGAGTAAAAGTGAGTGAGAACAAATGTCCATAAAAAGAAAATCAATGTAAAAACTTCCAAACTCTGCCAGTGGTTACAGTTACTATGGTGTCTCCATGGAGCAACCACAAATGAAACAGAAATGTCAACCTCAGCAAGTTTCAAAAGAATACTACTGATCTTTTTATAGGTTTGTTGCATGCCCAGAGAAGACAGGGAATGCTCACAAAGAAACTATGACAGGACTATTTTTTAATCACAACCGTACAATAAAAGCCCTATTTTCAAAACACATATTTAGAAAGATAAGACACAAGGAAATGTAATTCAGATGGCTTTTAATAATTCTCAGCATAATTTCAATCTCAACTGCACAAAATAACCAACTTCAGAAAGTATACGAGACTTTTGGTTAAACATGGCATAAATTCAAGAGGACACAAAAATGAAAGGAAATAACTGGGTGTGGTGGTACACACCTGTAATTCCAGCAGCTCAGGAGGCTGAGGCAGGAGGATTGCAAGTTCAAGACCAGCCTCAGCAACTTAACAAGTGAGGCTCTGTCTCAAATAAAACATAAAAAGGGCTGGGGATGAAAAAAGGAAAGAAATAGTGGTCAATAAGAGTCATTAACATAATTTTGGACACAGAAAAGTAATAGCTTCATGGGGCGCAGTAGCACACGTCTGTAATCCCAGAGGCTCAGGAGGCTGAGACAGGAGGATCACCAGTTTGGAGCCAGCCTCAGCAATGGTGAGGTGCTAAGCAACTCAGTGAGACTCTGCCTCTAAATAAAATACAAAAAAGGGCTGGGGATGTGGCTCAGTGGTTGAGTGCCCCTGAGCTTAATTCTTTGTACCACCCCCCCCCAAAAAAAAAAAAAAGAAAAGTAATAGCTTCACAGATGAGACATTGAAACCTAGGTGCTTGCACAGATTGATTCTGCTAAGTGAACTAATGACACCTATAAAATTCTAGAAATGCTCAGGATCTGAGGTCCAGCTACTTCAGAAAAACAGGGGGCAGGACATGGAGCTGAAAACAATGGTTTAAAATCTATATATAGGGGCTGGGGGTGTAGCTCAGTCAGTAGAGTGCTTCCCTTGCATGCACAAGGCCCTGGGTTCAATCCCCAGCACCACCGCAAAAAAATCTATATATAAAAAAAGGTTCCAACTGTGTCCCTCCCTCCAACCCTGCCCCCGCCCCTTCAAGAGACTGGGCTTCCATTCTGTGCAGAGATGGAGCCTGTCTAACAGCCCTTGGACTTGAGACCACCAGGCACCATGGGATGTGGAGGTGAGGCACAAGACTGTAAACAGGACAACTAAGTGAAACCCTCCAACCAGACACGAGGGCCCCACCCCGGCCTCTCCTGTCCAGCCTGGACCAGCAGACACCGACCCATGTGTGCTCCTTTCCTCCTCACTTGGAGGGGATGGGGAACCTCGAATTTCCTCTGGTAAAACTAAATGGCCTCAGAGGAAACATTTAAAACCCACACATGCCAGGGCTGGGGATGTAGCTCAGTTGGTAGAGCACAAGGCCCTGAGTTCGATCCCCAGCACCAAAAAAAAAAAAAAAAAAACCCACACATGTGGAATAGTCAAGACCAGGCGAGGCTCAGTGGCACACGCCTGTAATCCCTGCGGCTCGGAGGCTGAAACAGGAGGATTGTTAATTCAAAGCCAGCCTCAGCAAAAAAGAAAAAAAAGCGAGGCACCAAGCAACTCATTGAGACCCTGTCTCTATGTAAAATACAAAATAGGGCTGGGGATATGGCTAGTGGCTGAGTGCCCCTGAGTTCAATCCCTGGTACCCCTGCCCCTGCCCTCTGCCAAAAAAAAAAAAAAAAAAGAAGGAAGGAAGGAAAGAAAGAAAAAAAAAGGCAAAATCAGAGGCAGCAAACAAAGTAATACTGGCCAGGGAGAGAACCATTTGGAGAGAACCAAATAAGTGAAGCACAGGGGCGTTCTAAGGGAGTGTTATTACACCTTAAGGTGAATACATGGCATAACACTCCTGCCAAAACCTGTAGCCAAAACCTGTAGAAATTCACAGAGCAAAGGATGAACTTTAATGTATTTTTTTTCAGGTGAACTAGTTTAATTCCAAGTGATATAGAATCCAAACTCTGGCAAGATTCCAGGATGGGTCTACTTGAAATTCACAGCTGAGGTAGGAACGGCTGAATGAGACTCAAGAGACAATGAGCCAGTGTGTGCGTGCATGCGTGTGTGTGTGTGTGTATGTGTGTGTGTGTATTATTATTTTACAAAAGTTTATTAAGTTTACAACAGACTCCAACACAACACTTCATTCTAGCTATAGGTGGCAAAAGCTGTTACAGCAGGGAATCTAATGTTTAATAGGAATGGCATCAATGGTCACCATCATTTCAGGCATAAGAAGAGGCTTACTTTTTGCCAGATTTCTTAATTCCACCTGTGGGCAGGGGGCCCTTCCCCGCGGCTTTCGCTTTTAGCTCCTCAAGCTTCTTCTGCTCCTCTCTGTGTTTTGTTTGAAAGTCTTCTCTCCCTCATCCTCTCCTCGGCCTGCTTCTTAGGCTGCTTCAGGGGCTGCTTCTTGCCACCTTCCTGGCCGGACATGGTGACTGTAGCCCCTACCCCCAAGTTAATGTATTTTAAAAAGTCATTCCCAGCTGGGCTCAGGGGACATGCCCGAGAGCATGGCTCAGCAGTTCTGAAACCACTACCCATGCATACTGGAATAGATTAATTAAATTAAGTAAATGGATGGTGGATGGTAAAGGTGGGTTTCTCACCTTTGAAGGGAGAGGTTTCAGTCAAGCAAAGGAGAAGGCTAAACCCCTTCATGTTACTGGACATTGGCAAGACTCCTGTTTAGCTTAATATAGCCACAGATGTTTTGTGTTATATAAATATTTATAGACATGTGTCCATACATAGGTTAGCAGGCACACATGTGTTGCCTAGCTTTGTCATCTGAGAGGCCGTAGATGCAATGACATTGGTAGCAAAGAACACATAGTGGCCAGATTTTTTTTTTTCCAGTGCTGGAGATTGAACCAAGAGGCACTTACCAGTGAACCACATCTCCAACCATTTTTGATTTTTTATTTTGAGACAGAATCTTGCTCCATTTCCCGAGCTGACCTCAAACTTATCATTCTACTGCCTCAGACTCCCAAGGGGCATGCACCCCTGTGCCTGGGTCTAGATCTTGGTATCTAATATTCTAAAAAAGAGAAAAAGGAACCAGATATATACAGGATGATCCTGGAGCACCTTGTAATGCTAAAAAGGGAAGGAGTCAGAGGATTTCACCCCCAAAAAATGGCACTTGGTCTGCTGATCATGTTCAGTTAAAGGCCCCTGGAGAGCAGCAGATACTGGAAAGGGCTTTCCTCGGACATTCCCTTACATGCTTAAAGACTAAACCCATCAAAGGAAAAAACAAGTATCTTTGGTCTCTTCTCTGAGTTTTCATCAGATAAACTCATATCTGCAGGAAGGAAGATCAAAGAATGAGCCACACCTGGACAACTTTTGACCACAAGCCATTGTCCATCTGCTAGGCCCATTCAACTCCCAAAAAGAAGCATTTACTATTATCTGAGCATTAGGCCCATTCATTACCTAAAAGAATTTACCATCCCTCAAAATTTCCATGTTCCCCATCTCCCTCTCCCTGAGAAGGTACAGAAGCCTCTGGACACTGGGTTCCTGGGTAGTGACACTTCTGTGATTGTCCCCATGCACTTTAGACATGTTTGTACACCTTTTTCTCCTACCATCTCTAGATCTGTCTATTACTGCCAGTTTGTTCCAGCAAATCTTCAGAGGGGGAATGCGAAGCTCTCCCTTTGCCCCTGCAAAAGTAAGAAAGTGATGACAAAAAAACAAGCCAAACACCAAAATGACAGGGATATGTCAAGGGGACACAGAAGCCAACTGAACAAATTCCCAATAACCACAGCTTGAACAACCTCAGCAAGAAAATAAAGCATTATTGTATTATAATCCAAAGTATAAAATAAACTTCCATTAACCAATACTGATATAAATAAATCATTGAACAAATTATATAAGTGAGGGAGGAAAAAAACTCCCTTGAAGGATAATTCTAATAATTTAATCAGATACTTCACCTTCAAAAAGATGGAAAAGCCAGGCACGGTGGTGCATACACGTAATCCCAGCAGCTTGGGAGGAGGTAGGAGGGTCGTAAGTTCAAAACCAGCCTCATCAACTTAGGGAGGCCCTAAGCAACTCAGCAAGACCCTGTCTAAATAAAAAAGGGCTGGGGATGTGGCTCAAGTGGTAGCGCGCTCTCCTAGCATGCGTAAGGCACTGGGTTCGATTCTCAGCACCATGTAAAAATAAAATAAAGATATTATATCCACCTAAAACTAAAAATAAATATTAAAAAGGGGGGGCTGGGGATGTGGCTTAGTGATTGAGCACCCCTGGGTTCAATCCCTAGTACCAAATAAATAAATAGATGAAATATAACTGGACACAGTAACTACTTTCCCAAGAGTTAAGAATGGAAAGAGTAACTTCATAGTGGAGAAACCTGACAAACTACCTCAGTCTGTAATTCCAGCTACTATGTAGGCAGGAAGATGGCAAGTTCAAAGTTTGAGGGCAGCCCAGTACCCCACCACACCCCCCCACAAACACATGGCTTCAGTTTATGCACAGATTAAAATTAATGTGCAGAATTCTTATTTTCAGTGAGATCTGTGTTTATTTATTTAGACACTGGAGATTGAACCCAGGGTTATTCTTCCTCTGAGCCACAACCCCAGTCCTTTTATTTTTCGAGACACGTTCTCACTAAATTACTGAATGGCCTTGCAGAGTCACTGAGACTGGTCTCAAACTCGTAATCCTCCTTTCTCCTGAGATTAAACATTTTTTAAAAAATAAGATTGTTGGGCTGGGGATGTGGCTCAAGTGGTAGCGCGCTCGCCTGGCATGCGTGCGGCCCGGGCCCAGGTTCAATCCTCAGCACCACGTACAAAGATGTTGTGTCTGCCAAAAACTAAAAACAAAAAATAAATATTAAAAAAAAAAAAATTCTCTCTCTTAAAAAAAATTAATAAGATTGCTACCTGATTTACAGCCTCTTGTGAAAAAAGAGTTTCCAGCAGAGAATTATCAATTTTCCTGTATCTTACACTTGTGTCAGATGGCGGTTCCACTTAATCACTATGTTATAAACCTTCCCCAAGCCTCTATGAACCAAGTGCTTTTGCCAGGGGATAGACGACTTTGAATCTTCAGTTCCAAGAGCATAGCCTTAAAGGGCCCCGTCTGATCAAATTTGCCAAACATACCTTCTTAAATTCAACCTTCAAAGAAAGTCCCATCCTACTTCTTTTTTTTTTCTCCTTGAGCATTTTTTTACCCAAAAGACAACTACTGTTTTTGTCTGTATGTGAAACTGCCCCATTATCTTAAATGACAAATATTTATAGATAGCCGTGGTCATGCAGAAACGTGTTCATAATGTCTCTTAGAAAACTATAGCTTTTCATTATATCCTAATAGGCTTGTTTGAAGTTGGATACAGAGAACAAATTGCTGCATTATAATTATAGACTCCTTGTTCCAAGTATAAGAGACTTTGATGGTTTGTGATGATAATTTTGTGTATCTATGATTCACAGCAAGACATTTTCCAAAATACCCAGTGTTGTTGTGTAGATTTTCACACTTTCACAGACATAATGTGCAAAGTACAAGTCATTAGTTATTAATCCCAGCTAGTGATGCACGTACCACATTTCACTAAATTCCTTGGGTCATAAGGACAAAACAGATGAACATCTAAGCCTTGGCCCACACCTCATGTTGACTGACATTTTGCTGAACCCACAGTAATCCAAGAAGGACTTTCAGGCAAGTACTTGAGAACCTACTAGAAAACTACATAATAATTTTTAAAAAATAAATAAAAGCTGTGTTTTAGAAAAGGAGGAATATGACTATGATGTAATGTACACCTTGAACTTAACTGGCCCAGAAGCCCACCAAAAAGATAAGGGGCAAATCAAATTTTTGCAAAGAAGGAATAGGAAGACCAGGCTTTTATTTATAGTGACCATTTCAGCATATTTTGTAAAATTATCCAGGGCTACCCTAATTATCTACTCTAATATTTTTAATTTTCTTCCCCTGATGTTGTGTTTTTAGTTTGGTCACCTCTGCTTAACCACAGTGCCCTTCTGCCCCAGAAAAGAAGGGAGAGGTGAAAGGGCAAACCATCACTGTTCATAAACATTCTTCAGCTAAACGTTGAAGCAGCCCTTCCCTAATAGCATTTTTTTTATTTTTATTTATTTATTTTTTTTTTAGAGAGAGAGAGAGAGAATTTTTAGTATTTATTTTTTAGTTTTCGGCGAACACAACATCTTTGTATGTGGTGCTGAGGTTCGAACCCGGGCCACACGCATGCCAGGTGAGCACACTACCGCTTGAGCCACATCCTCAGCCCAAAAAACTTTCTTTCTTTATTATTATTTTTTAAATTTTTTGTAGTGCTGGGGATTGAACCCAGGGCCTTGTGCTGCAGGCAAGCACTCTACCAACTGAGCCAAATCCCCAGCCTGATAGCATTTTTTAAATGCAAACATTTAACTCGCCCAAGTCTGCAAGAGCCTTGCCTAAGTCTGCAAGAGCTTTGCCTAAGTGTCTTCTCCCATTTGCCAACTCTGGCCCCCTGGAGAAAAATGCAGAATTAACAACACTCCAAGTGACTGATGTACCTCACCACTAAAATATCATGGGACCAAATCCTCAATCCAGTTCAGTTCATGGGCATTTCTTGAGACCAACTGGCTGACTGCATGTAATGGTGTAAGTCACAGGGGAAAGCAAACTCCTGAAGCAAGAGTTGTCCAAATGCAAAATAGGAAAAGGGATGTGTCCTTCCAGGCATTTCATTATCCACAGGTGAGGGAGACATGGTCCGCACCACCTGTTTGGCCTTCATTCCCATGAAGGCAAAGGTCAGATAAAGACTGTCATCTCAGTTAAATAAAATATCATATTGATTCTTAACTACTGAGGTCAAAGCTAAGAGCAATGACTACTTTGGCAAATCCGGCTCTGTTCCCTGGCTGAATTTGAGCCACATCAAGTTTAATCTCTAAATTTAGCCTCAATCCAGCAGTTGCTCAAATTAGTTCAGTTCTCAAAATGACCTAAGAGGTCATTTCACAACCAGAATGGACCCAAACCTTCAGGCTCATTTATAAGACACTTCCTGTGTGCCAGGCCCTAAACAGCACACCATCACATTTTGGGTACCAGGGATTGAACTCAGGGATGCTAACCACTGAGCCACATCCCCAGTTCATTGTTTTTTTAGACACAGTCTTACTAAGTTACTTAGGGATTCACTAAGTTGCTGAGGCTGCTTTGAAAATTGACATCATCATATTTAACCTCCCAACAATTCTAAGAAGCGCAACGGTCCACCTTCTTCAGATATAGAGACCATGTTCCATGAGAGCAAGGTCACAAAGCTGGAAGTGGTGGGAAGAACTGAATCACATCTATCCAACTCAAAGCTAATGATCTTTAACTCCTTTTAGCTGTGTTGAACCAGGGTTGAAAACTTTGATGGACATCCTTATGTTTTTGTTTTATAAATTCCATTTTAATACCTAGTGTGTACTATATGTTGTGTTCAGGTTTTTGTTATTATTTATTTATTTATTTTTGGTACCAGGGACTAAACTCAGGGTCACTCAACCACTGAGCCACATCCCTAGCTCTATTTTGTATTTTATTTAGAGACCAGGTCTCACCAAGTTGCTTAGTGCTTCACTTTTTGCTGAGGCTGGCTTTGAACTCACCATTCTCTTGTCCCATCCTCCCTAGCTGCTAGGATTACAGGTGTGCACCTGTATATGTAATTCTTTAAAAACATGTTAAAATTATACTTTTGATTGGATAGCTGTTAAGTTTTCCTCAGCTTCTAAGGATAACACTTGGATACCATGATGAAATGTGTTTAGAGCTGATGGTAAATTTCTTACTCTGGGACTACTGCCCTAGAGATATTCTTTGTTCATATAATAATTTCAGATACCAGAACTGCCAAGAATATTTTAATGTGAGAATGACAATGGTAGCCAGCTCAGTGGCACATGCCTGTAATCCTAGTAGCTCAGGAGGCTGAGACAGGAGGATCTTGAGTTCAAAGCCAGCCTTAGTAAAAGTAAGGTGCTAAGCAACTCAGTGAGACCCTGTCTCTATTAAAATATAAAGTAAGGCTGGGGGTGTGGCTCAGTGGCCAAGTGCCCCTGAGTTTAATCCCTAGTACAAAAAAAAAAAAAAACAATTGACAGTGGTGAGGGGAAATGCACATAACCAAGAGATTAACCTCTGATTCAGTTTTTCTCAGCTTTTTCCCAAAAGAAATCTATTTTTTTCCTAATAGCATTGCTAATAAATTTTAATAGGGGAAAAAAAAAAAACTGTGATGGATAAATTGAGGCTCCTAGGCATCAGCCTGGCCTTTGGACACCACCCTACCTAAATAAGCCCAGCACCAGCTCTCATCACTCTTCTCTACATTCATATCCATTCATTTCACAAAGACTGACAGCTTCCACTGTAGTCCAACACTGTGATGCCACAGGGAACTAGACAAACAGAAGTCCCTGTCCTCAGAGGGCTAACTTGTTTCGGTCTCCCCTACCAAAACATGCATCCACCTTATTTTCCACACTCCCGGCTCCTAGGGCAGCCTGGGTACATGGGTACAACAGACAATAACATCTGTCAAAGAATCCCACTCACGACATCCCCTGCAACAGCTCAGGCACTGATTGGGTCAAACAATTCACCAAACTGATTTGTTCCCAGGCAGAGTTCTTTATGGTACGGTGACTCAGTGCTATCCTGCAAATGGCCATTATATAAAAGATTTAAATAAAATCTCTGACATTTCAGTATTTTTTAAACACTGAGTTCATTTTTCTGTGCCCAAAAACTCAGTACAAGATAGCCACAATGCTACAGCAAGCAGCAAATGCTCATTCAAACAAACTGGACTTAAAATAGATTTTTATTTGCAAAATTAAAAAAACAAAAACTAATCAGAATTGTGTTCCTTCTTCTTTCTTCTTGTCCCTTTTGAGTAAGTCCCAGACTCTGTTCTCTCTTGGCCATGTTCAGTCTGTTGTGTCATCCACTCCTTTTCAAGCTGCTTCAACATGTCTGGAGTGAGGAGTCCTTGCTGCACCAATCTGGAAGCGAGGGATAGCTCCCCAGCGCTGGCGCCAAGCGGCTCAGCAGCTTTACTCCCTGCAGTTTTGGTGCCACGTGCCCTTCTAGCTTGGCTCTTCAAGGTTCCTGACAAACGTGACTGGCTCCCTGCTAATGAGCTTTCCAGATGCAACAGCTTACGTGTCTCGGAAATTTTAATCAGTTTGGTGATGTTGTGAACACCGTCCTGGATAACACCATCCAGCTCCTTCTGCAGGTCTCGCACAAGGCTGGTATCTGGAAACATGTCCATGAATCGGTAGCTGGGAAAAGGACACGATATATTATAGCAACAGCTCTGGACTAATCTCAGTGGCACACCTACGTTAATTCCAAATGTTTTCTTTTTGCAAACTGTCCAGTATCTTTATTCAACTTCTACTTCTTCTCCAACATACCTGAGGAATATGTCATGATGAAAGTGGGTTGGTATACTATCTCAAGTAATCTTTATATGCTCCCCTAGGGATATATACCCCTCCTTTGAGAAGCCGAGCCCTCTAGAGCACGGATTCTCAAATGTCAAAAATCTACAAGTGAACCAACTGAAGATACTGTTAAACTGCAGAATCTGATTAAGTCTGGGATGGCCCTGAGATTCTTTATTTCTAAAGCTCCCAGGTGATACCAACACTTGTGATCCAAGGACCACTCTTTGAGTAGAAAGGGTCTAGTGGATCTTCTCACTTGGCTGTCTCAATGATAACCACAAAACTCCTGAAGACTTTTTTGGAAGAAATATAAGCCAGGCTCAAGTGTTTTTATTGACAACAAACATATATATAGAGCTTCTTGCAAATATGTGCTGAGTTTGAAACAAAAAACAAACAAAAAACCTCCCACCATTCATAAAACCTTTGATTTGCCCTATTACTTAGAAACAAGAACACATAAAGGAGAAAATTGGTACCTTAGCCACAGGTAAAGATCCAAGACGTCATGGACAGCTTCAAGATCCATGAGGTCTTTAATGTTCTTAGGTGGTTGTAGAGGCCATTTGATGTATCGGCGTAACCATGCAAAGGTCAAAGGCTCATTCCTGCTATACTGCCTGGCAAACTGAGGAATAGTTTGGTAAAAGAATTAGAATTCCCTTAAGTCTATAATTAGAAAAAAGCACAAATATTACCTGTGGTTGTGTTTCAATAGACAGGCTTGTTTCTTTGCTCCTTGATATTTTTTTACTTTTTTTTGGTGGTATTGGGTATTGAACCCAGGGCCTTGTGCACACAAGGCAAGCACTCTACCAACTGAGCTATATCCCCAGCCCTGGCTTTTTTTACATTTTTAAAAACATTTAATCTACACACACACACACACATTAAAAAAAACAAAAAAACCTTAGTTCTTTAAATAAAAAAATTAAATTCTTTAAGAAAAAAAAAAAGATGACTTTCACCTTTTTCCAAAGTTAGGGCAATAATGTCTGCATTAAAAGTTATAAAAAGGGGCTTGGTGCAGTGGTGCACACCTGAAATCCAGCAGCTTGGGAGGCTGAGGCAGGAGGATCACAAATTCAAGGCCAGCCTCAGTAACTTAGTGAGGCCCTAAGCAACTCAGAAGAAACGCTATCTCAAAATAAAAAAATTAAAGGGGCTGGGGATGTGGCTCAGTGGTTAAGCAACTCTGGGTTCAATCCTTGGTACAAGAAAAAAAAAAAAAGAGTTTAAACTCTGGCTTCAAGTCAAAGCTGATTTCAAATAATTCATTTCCTAATTAAGGCAAATTATCTCTCAATGCTTAACCTAAGCAAGGCCAATACTTCAGAGAGGCAGAGCCATTTTAGATTCCTTTGGCTAAATACTCCTCTAATTTTGTTAAATTTAGTCTGGTGCATTCTGCCAATTTTAATAAATGCCAAGTCAGACAGCCATGATGAATGGAAATGTGACCATGCTAACCTGTTAGGACACAACAAGCAGGGGTTCTCAGGCTCTCTTTATAAAGGCAGTGCCCTTAAGAACTCTGGCCACAGAAACTAGTGGAAGTCCAAGTTCAGGGGCTGAGTGGAGAGGGCAGGGAGAGCACTAGTTTTAGTATCTCACTGTCCACTGAGATACTTCCACTTGCAGCCAGCCCTAAAGGAGCTCTGGGGAGAACAGTTTCAAAACCACTGTCCTGAGAGGCATGGGAGGCCATCTATGGGACTGAGCTCTTTATACTTCAGTGATGGTGGAGATCAAGAGCAAAGGGAAAACTTCTAGATTTCAGAAGTTTTTAAACAGAAAACATATGTGTGTATGTTGATTGTACAGTTCCAGAGATTCCTTACTCCTTAGCAAAGAGCTCCTGCTTTGTTAGAAGAGCTTAAGAGATAGTGCAAATGAGGCTGATGCCAGCTCCATTCAGGTCAGCTTCCTCAGTCTCAGACCGTTCTCTAACCTCTGACCTTGTACTAACTTTCCCCCAAATGCCAGCTCCAGGAAAAATATTTTCTAGGTAAACCCAGACATGGAAGACCTCTAAGACATATTGTTAAGGAAAAAAGGCAATTTGCAGAATAACTTGCTATGATAACATCTATGGGAAACACATCCACAGGACAAAACTAGAATTCCTATGTGCACATGCATGCAGGCAGACGCCAGGGAAAAGGTCTGCAGAGACGCACACAAACACATCAAAGCAATCATTTCAGAGAACCGAGAGTGGGAGGTAGCCAAATTTATCCACCTGCAATGTTTTAATGTTATACTAAGAGAAAGTATTATGCATTTTATAATTTAAAATATAAATTTACACCCAGGCACGGTGACACATGCCTATAATCCCAGTGGCTTGGGAGATTGAGGCAGGAGGACCTAGAGTTCAAAGCCAGCCTCAGCAACTTAGTGAGGCCCTAAGGAACTCAGTAGACCCTGTTTCTAAATAAAATACTAAAAAGGGCTGGGGATGTGGCTCAGTGGTTAAGTGCCCCTAGGTTCAATCTCTGGTACCAAAAGAAAAAGAAACCCCCCCACACACATATTTATATTTAGAAATAGATTTGGTTAAAAGAGCTAGTGCACAGAATACAAAGGCCTCTAGAGGAGTTGGCAACGATGAGTCTTCAGAGGAAGAAGAGGCCTCTGTAGGGTTCCCCTGCCCTCGCTGCCCTTTCCCACAAAGTCCTGTGCTCCTCAGAAGTCACAGATTCACATCCCTACACAAACGGGTTAAAAGGAAGGGGGCTGGAACCTAGGCCCCATACTCACACAAGACAACCACCCAGCACAGTGCCTTACAGTTAAGAAAACTGAATATTGTTGCCACTACTGCAATCCCTTTCCCTTTGAAATAGTTACCCCACAACAATAAGGAAAAGGTTTGCCATCAGGCAAAGTGCCTTCCCTCAAAATATATTTTTAAATCATTTTTATTTTAGAGCTTTTTAAATTTTTTTTTAAATTGTAGATGGACACAACATCTTTATTTTGTTTATTTTTATGTGTGGTGCTAAGGATAGAACCCAATGCCTCATGCATGCAAGGCAAGCGCTCTGCCACTGAGATACAACCCCAGTCTTTGTTTTAGCTTCTTCACAGTGGCTACCATATGAGCCCAAATGTAAGACAAGGGTTCTACCTCCCTCAAAAATTATCTGTAAAGCCAGGCATAGTGGTGCCCACCTGTAATCTCAGCATTTTGGAAGGTTGAGGCAGGAGGATGACAAGTTTGAGGTCAGCCTAGGCAACTTAGTGAGAACTTGTCTCAAAATATGAAGTAAATAAATAAAAAGAGCTAAGGATGTAGCTTTGCAGTAGAGCACCCCCTGGGTTCAATCCCCAATACTGGGGAAAAAAAATTATCTGTGAGAAAAAGAGTCAAGAATATTTAAGTTTTTAGAAAGTCTCTTATATTTATATGGTACTCTCCCAAATGTTTAATTTCAAATAACAAACAATTATTTGGAAAAAAAGGTGTCCATCTTAAACAAGCCAAAATAGCAGAGATGAAGGCTCACCTGTAACAATGAGGAGCACACAAAGGGCTGCTTCTTATTGATAGGGGCTGTGCAGAACACGTATCTCACTCGGAGACTTAATGGGATATGCTGGATTAACTCTGCAGAAAACTTAAAATCATCCATATTGCAGACAAAATACTGCCCATCAACTTGTGAGAAGTCTACAAAAATATCCTGGGGGAGGAAAAATATATGAAGTTACTGGACTGCATCAATGGGCAGGAATAAAGTCTATAGAAGACAATGTCTTTAATCCACAAGAGACTTCCAGAAAGGCCTGCTTTATTCACTGCCTCCCGAAGCTAAGAGATCTCCCCCACAGCTTCCCAACCTGAAACTCAGACAGAACATTCCTCAAGAAACTCCCAGAGGATTTTGAAAGAAAGTCTTCATCTACAAGATAAGTTACATGGAGAGCAACTTTACAAAGGCAGACTATCCACCCAGACCCATGAGGTGGACCAGTAACTCTCTAGCATACCACCATTTTTAGATGAGACTTCAAAGTTTCTACTTACGATGAGATTGGAAAGTGTTGTATCAGGGAGGTGGTAAGCAAACATTTCAATCTGTTCAGCAGTTGGATGAAGACCTGCTGCCTTTAGGAAAAGTAAAAAATAAAATAAACGTGAGCTGATTGTTTTGGGTTTTTTTGAAAGGATAAATTTGCTTAAATTATTTCAAATTAAAGTCCTACATTTAGGCTTATCTCTCACCAAAGGAGTTAAATGACAAGAATTTGAGTAAAACAGAAAACAAAAAAAATCATCATTTTACTACTTATTACCAATTAGAAAAGTTGATGAGATAATTTAATAAAAATAACAGATAATTCTCATTAAAGAAACAGTCTTGTGCTTTTATTTTAGTCATTTTCCTAAAACCTATTATGAGCTGATGGAGTACCAAAATGCTTTACTGGATAAAAATTTTCCAGGTCTCAATTCTCTCCACTAAATAAAAGTAAAAGAGAAAAACCCAGTTTATTTAACCAGGGCAATAAAAATGATACACACACATACTGAGAGAAAGTTTCTAAACAGGAGGCCAGTTATTTCTTTAACAATATATTGCAGCATTAAGAAATGCCCAAGGTAACTATAAGGGATAAAGAAAGCAAAGACAGAAAGAAAATAGAAAGGAAGGAAGACAGATGGGTCCTGAGGGAGGGAAGAAGAGTCTGAATATAAGAAATAAGGTAACCCAGAGGGAAATGAGGGTGTGTCAAACTTCAGCTGCAGTGGGAGCCCCTATGAACCTAACCACACTCCACTACAAAAACTATAGAAGTGGTTTCAACCACTGCTTTCCTCCAGGAATTTTTGTCTTGCATTATCTCACATATGTTCCCTTTATCTAGTGTTACTGACAAATTAAATGAGCCACATGTAAGTGAATTTTTCCAGGCAACTTTAAACTAATTTTTAAAAATTAATTTGTTTAAAATGTGTACACTTCTGATTCAATAACTACATTGACCAAAATTTAACACTGTCTTTTCTGGCTTGAATTTGTGATGCTCAGAGCTGTTACTGATCCATACTTCTAGAATCAAACTTCTGGTGATTTTTCAGTTCATTGACATAATGTCACCTGAAGCAACTTTGCCCCTCTCCCCCCACCTGCTGCTATATTTCTAGGAAGAACTAAAGGAAAATCAGGCCAACTAAATTTGTTCAATCTGTATCTTTCACTTGCATACCATTCTCTGAACAAGGGGTCTCTATGTCTCTTCAAAACAATAAAGGAGGGCTTTCTTTCTTTTTTTTTTTTTTTAGTTGTAGATGGACAATACCTTTATTTTATTTATTTTTACGTGGTGCTATGGATCAAACCCAGTGCCTTCCCCACGCAAGGCGAGCACTCTACCATTGAGCTACAACCCCAGCCCCAAGGGAGCTTTCTTGATGAGGTTTCAAAGGCACAAAATTTTCTTTTGCTTATTTATGCTTCCAGGAAGGAGTATGGATGTGGGAGAGGGAAGATATGACTGAACTCCCCACAGAAGCAGTAATTCATGTATTATACCTTACCCTTATGGGATCCACTGGCCTATTCAAAATTTCCTTTAATAAACCGAGGTCCTCGCGATTCATCGTTGTAACCTCTCCTTCTTTGTACTGTGAGCTGAATCTACCAGCTCTGCCGGCAATCTGCAAGGCTTGGGAGGTGGTGATTGGTTCTATTTCTTTCTCTCCCTTCTCATTGATACTGGGCTTTATAAGAGAGTAAAAAATGATTCTCCTTATGCTCCTGAAATAGAAATGAAAGTGATCCCACAGAATGCATAAACAAGCCTCTGTTACTTGATTCTAATTAAGGCCTATTTGCCATTTTGCTGCCATTTAAAAAATGAAGACAGATGTGATGGAGCACACCAGTAATCCCAGCTACTCAGGAGACTGAGGCGGGAGGGTCACAAGTTTGAGGCCAGTCTCCAAATGAAAAATAAAAAGGACTGGGGATGTAAGTTGGTGGTAGAGCAGCCCTGGGTTCAATCACCAGTACCACATACAAAATGAAATTTTTATTAATAAAAATAAATAAACAAGGAAAACAAGTTTGTTGATGGGGTTGGGGTTGTAGCTCAGTCAGTAGTAGAGCAACTGCCTAGCATGTGTGAGGCACTGGGTTCAGTCCCTAGCACCACATAATAATAAACAAAATCAGGTATCATCTCCATTTATAACGAAAAATATTTTTTAAAAAAAGTTTGTTGGTAATTCTTTTTCTTCCTTTCTTTGGGAGATGGGGGTACCGGGGATTGAAAACTCAGGGACACTCAACCACTGAGCCGCATCCCCAGCCTTATTTTGTATTTTATTTAGAGACAGGGTCTCACTGAGTTGCTTAGTGCCTCACCGTTCCTGAGGCTGGCTTTAAATTCGCAATCTTCCTGTCTCAACTTCCGGAGCTGCTGGGATTAAAGGTGTACGCCAAGGTGCCTGGCTTCTTCCTTTCTTTTTTTCAATAGTAACTGCATTATTATTCAATTAAAAAGAATTACCATTCTTTCTTCAATTAGTATGTTCCAACTAAAAATCATCAAACTGTACACTTACAATAGGTGAACTGTATGGTCTATAAAATATACCTTGATAAAACTACAGAAAATGACTTTCTTTTTTTTTAATATTTATTTTTTAGTTACAGGTGGGCACAATATCTTTATTTTTTATTTTATGTGGTGCTGAGGATCGAACCCAGTGCTTCACACATGCTAGGCAAGTGCTCTACCTCCGAGCCACAACCCCAGCCCAGAGAATGACTTTCTTATAAATAACCCACGGTGTTCTCATACTGCTTTAAAAAGTTAGCTATACCAGGTGTAGTGGTATGTGCCTGTAGTCTCAGCTACTCAGGAGGCTGGGACAAGAGGATTGCTAAAGTCCAAGAAGAGTTTAAGGCCAGTCTGGGCAACACAGTGAGATCCCATCTCAAAAAAAAAAAAGAGCTACTATTAAGAACTATTAATACTTCTTGTATTCTTAAAGGTATATAGGTGCCTTCATTACCTACGGTGGAATATTGTGGCTTAACATTGTTATCACTACAGAGAATGGCCAGCCCCATATTCAGAATAGGCACTTGGATACCTGCTAGCCAAGAAACTGAAAATAAAGTGAGGTAATGACAGGTTAGCAGAGTAGGGGGCAGCACACCAAAGTCCTAGTACTATATAATATTTTCTTTTTATTCCTTCAATATATATAAGCAAGATAAAACTCAAATCTATACTGTAATGGCCATTCTTCTAAAGTGAAGTGTTTGGTCATTCATCCCAATTCAAAAATTGAAAACATGGGCTGGGGCTGTAGCTCAGTGGCACAGAGCTTGCCCACCATGTGTAAGGCACTGGGTTCAATTCTTAGCACCACATAAAAATAAACAAATAAAGGCATTCTGTCCATCTACAACTACAAAAAAATTTCTTTTAATTGAAAACAAAAACAAACACTGCCATCTAATTCACTGAATATCGATGCTTATTAAAAACAAATTACTTACAAATTAAGTCCCATGCCAATTGCATCTGTAGCGACCAGGATTTTGCACGGATCACTGGGATCATTAAACTTTTTTGCTTGAGCAAGTTTGGTTCCTGCAATAGAACAGTTAGATCAGCACTGTCCAGCCTTACTACATCATGCTAAGCATGCTTAGAAACCCTTGCCCCTGCTCTATTTTTATGAATAAAATTTTTATCATTTCAAAATTTCTTTCTTTATAACCTCAAAGAGTCACTATCCTTTACCTCCATTCCTTTAAGTTGCCCCTCATGCAGCAATGCACTTCCCCAGCATACTAATCTTATTCTGAGGATTCTTATTAGATTTCAGGACAATAATTTGAAGGGAATTACTGGGTCCATATTTTAAGACATTTTGTAAAAAAAATCATAAACTCACCATTTAAAATATAGTCTATGATAACAGCAGCAAATTATAAGAGCTATAAGTAATTAAAATACTCCTACTTCCCACAAGGTTAACTAGAAAAAATATTTATTCCATACGATCTATAAAAAATTACCAATAAACCAAATGGCTTACTTCAATATTTTTACTATGTTTTCTATACATATTTTAACATATTTGGCAAAAATTAAAAATTTCATATCTTATCACAACAAAAGCCAATAATTACCAGGTGGGAGACTGCCATATATAACAGCTGATTCCAATCCTCGAATTTCAATCTGCCGACTCACAGAATAAATATCATTCTTGCTAAAACAGACAACACAGTCCCCAGGCCGAAGGTTGTCTAAAGATTCCAATGCATGATCCAGCACAGAAATGGGGGTAAGCCTCTTATAGTTTCGAACCTACAATAAAGACATATAGTGGTAAAATAACATATCCAACACAACTTCCTCTAATAAATTAAAAACTTGCCAAGCAATCAACAGCAGCTAAAAACTGATAAGTACCAACGTTTTTCAAGGGAAACAGGAAAGGATTCACTTCAACATTATAAGTGTTACCATCAGCTCTCATTGGCATTTCTAGACTAATAGAATATCATACAGTGTTCCATACATTTTCAAAGCATTTTCACATATATTGATTTTCATGGAAACATGGCAACTTCAGAAGAATTAATTGCTATTTCCATTTCATGAACGAGTAAAATAGAGCCCAATAAAAGACTGAGTCAGAGCTTTTTCCAATTCTAACTATGTTCTGCCTCCAAATGCAAAGGTAAAAAAAGCAACACTCAGAATGGAATCCAGAATTTCTTCCACTACTTTCCAGAATGTCTCCCTGAAATTGAGCATAAAACTAAAACAATGGCCAATTAAAAATATTTCTTCATCTTATTATAAAACTCAGGTAAAGAAAAAGAAAAGTAGGAGTTAGAAGGAACCAATTACTTCCTACTCTAGGAATTTGCAAAAGGGATACAAAAGTCCTAATTTACTTATTCTAAACTGATATGCTCAAATCCCAAAGAATTTTGTGAAGATGAAGAATCACCCAGGCCTTGGGTTTGATCTCCAGCATTGGGGGGGAAAAAAAAAGAATGCCTCTTATTCTTGGAAGACTCAGGATGCAATTGCTACTCTGTCAGAACTTCACACTTCACATCTTGAGGTTCAACCAAATATATGAGCTAGTCAACTATTAAAAAAAAAAAAAAATGAAGTTTTCTTTTTAGTTAGGTTCTAATTTTGCCACTGCCTAGGGTCTAAAGCCACTGTATAGTTACTCTTAGCTATTTGCTTTGCCACTTGAAAATGAAATATATAATGTAGTACCTCCACTTCCTCCCCAGTTGTATACATAAGCTCAGTGACCAGATCGATAGCAGCAGATTCTCCACATAAATGGATTTCTTCAGCACACAGTCCTGTAAATGCACAATTGGGATTTTTTAAAAAAGACTTAATATAATTAAGTATATAACATTCGCAAAACAAAAATACTTTACCTTTATTAGCTACCTATTATTTTACAAGTCTATCAAATGTTTTCAGCAATGTCTCTTTGATGCAAATGTCAAACCACCACTGCCTTCTAATGGGCTAAGATCATCCCTGTTTTTCTAAATCTCAAAGTTCTAAAGCTGCTCTGACCAAGGTTTCAAGTCTATCAGGGTGAAGTCAGCCAGGACTGGAACGTGGCATCCTGATGCTTAGGGCTCAACATTAGTCCTACACTTGTGTTTTTCAAATTAGGCTCCATGGAATCACAGAGGTTAGGAGCTGGAGGGCAAAAGAAAGTCCAAGTTGCTTACCCCTGGCCAGATCCATTTCCACCTGTTTTATTATAGGCCTAATGCATCAGTATTATTTGAAGAAAGAGTTCAGTTATTTGTTTTTAAATTTGAAAATACCTGCCCTACAACATGCTGATCAAAAATTTACTCCAAAAGCAAGTAGTAGAATAATCATTCACATCGGACATCAAGAATTCCATATTACCAGGACCCTACCCTAAATGAATAAATAAAAAATAAAAAGCCACGGCCACAAGATTTTTACTTCAGCATCATCAATAATAGGGAAAAATGTTCCAACTCTGCCATCTTGTGATGTACATCAGTAATCCCAGTGACTGGAAGCTAAAACAGGGGATTACAAATTCAAAGCCATGCTCAGCAACTTACGAAGTCCATAAACAACTTAGCAAAACCCTGTCTCAAAAAATAAAATGGCCTGGGGATGTGACTCAGTGGTTAAAATGCCTTTAGATTCAATCCCTGGTACCAAAAAAAAAGTTCAACTTTAAAGAACAAATTCTGGTACAGCTCTTCAATGGAGGAGATGCAGTTATATTAACAATATGAAAAAATGGCCATGAAATAACAGAACTGAAAAAGAGAAAGATACAAAATTAAATGTTCTGAAAATACCACACACATAAGAAAAAGAAATGGCACAAAATATTAATAGTGATTGTGTAAATGTGGTAAGACTTGAACTTTTTTTTTTTTTGCCTTGGGGTACTGCAAATTGAACCCAGGGCTCTGTGCATACTAGGCAAGCGCTCCTCCACTGAGCTACATCCCCAGCCAAGAGACTTAAACATTTTGACTTTAATTACACAGCTATACCTATTTTGTAATAGTAAAAGTAGATTTCCCATTATTGAAATAGTATTTCAAGGATGTGGGTCAAGTGGTAGCGCGCTCGCCTGGCATGCGTGCGGCCCGGGTTCGATCCTCAGCACCACATACAAAACAAAGATGTTGTGTCCGCCGAGAAAAACTAAAAAAAAAAATAAATATTAAAATATTCTCTCTCTCTCTCTAAAAAAAAAAAAATAATAATAATAAGATGTCACCCTTAGAAGAAACTGAATAAATGATACCAGGGATCTTTGTGTATCATTACTTAGAATTTCAATAAAGAGCTAAGATTTAAAAAAAAAAAAAAAAAAAGAAATAGTATTTCAAAATTCAAAAACTCACACTTCACTGACTTTTATAGAAGACTTTTGTCAGAAAAAGGGGATCTAACAGACTACTTGGCAATGACAAGCAGATATACAAATAGTGCAGATGTCATAAAGCCCAGGCTTGATGCACTAAGACCACCAACCTAGAAGTGCTCTGGTCCAGGCCCATCCTCTGGCTGGATCTCGAATCATCTGAATTTCATCAATTACAGCCACTTCATCTTAAAATGAAAAAGTTATCATGAGCAATACAATCTACTTAAATAGTATTATAAACAAATCCAACATCAAAATTCAAGCTTTCATCACTACCACCATCACCATCATCCTTCATTATGGGTCTCTTGGGCTGGCTTGTACCAAGAATTTTATAATTGTATTTCATTTAATTCTCAAAACAACTCTAGGAAGTTAAGTACTTCCATTATCTCCATTTGACAAAAGAGTAAACTGAGGCCCAGAGAAGTTAAGTACTTGCCCAAAGTTAGACAGTAAGTGAAATCCAAACTTAGGTCATCTCGCTCTGAAGATCATACTCTTAACCACTGGAAGACACCATTCTCTGTAGTAAGCAGTTCCATTTACCTTATTTTCACCAACCTCAGAGACTGCCTTGAGAATCTGCCTAAAAAGAACCACCATGGGCTGAGGTTGTGGCTCAGTGGCAGAGCACTTGCCTAGCACATGTGAGGCAGTGGGTTCAATCCTCAGCACCACATTAAAAAAACTTACTGTGCCCATCTGACAACTAAAACAAAAACAACAACAACAACAACAAAAAAAACACCACATTGCTGGGTTCAATGGTGCACACCTGTAATCCCAGCAGCCTGGGACTTGAGGCAGAAGGATCTCACATTCCAGGCCAGCCTCAACAATTTAGCAAGGCCCTAAGCAACTCAGCAAGACGCTGTCTCTAAATAAAATATGAAAAAGGGATGGGGATGTTGGCTTAATGGTTAAGTGTCCCTGAGTTCAATCAAAGGTTACACCATGCAAAAAAAAAAAGGTGGGACTAGGTTCGATGGCGCACGCCTGTAATCCCAGCTACTCAGGAGGCTGAGGCAAGAGGATCCTAAGTCCAAGGCAACCTCAGCAGCTTAGCAAGATATGTCTCAAAATAAAAAGCATTGGGGATAGCACAGCAGTAAAGTGCCCCTGAGTTCAATCCCTAATACCAAATAAAATAAAATGCAAAAACACCCAAACATACATAAAAGAAAAAAGGGAACTAACTTCTATAAGTAAGCATGACAATATTTGGTACTTATTACTAGTGGCAGGTAGCATTTGTTGTACTATTCTTTTTCCAGATATGGAATGTTTTTTCACAACAAGAATCATATTTAAGGGCTGTGGCTGCAGCTCAGTGGCAGAGTGCTTGCCTAGCATGTGTGAGGCACTGGGTTCGATCCTTAGTACCACATAAAAATAAACAAATAAAGGCATTCTCTCCATCTTCAACTACAGAAATTTTTTTAATTAAAAAAATCATATTTCACAAGTACAACCATATTTTAAAATAAAAAATACCAAGTCATAGTTTTTCAATGGTGTTTACATACATGGTGTGGTGACACTGCACATCTCAACAGTACAAGCAACATGGGCAGCCTGTTTCCCATCTGCTTCAACTGTCACACGCTCTTCACCTGTCACCAAGTCACATGGCACACCCTGAAATGACAGAAAGAAACCCAGTCGTATTTCTACCTTGAAAACAACAGCAAAAAGTAGTTTTGTGTGTCTATTCTCTTCATTACCAAGGAATTTATTTAACAGCTGAAATAGAAGTATTCCCAATGCCTTTTTCTTTTCTTTTTTATAGAAAATGAAATAAGAGCTACTTTCTTATATAACTTAGGTAAAACTGGAAATATCTCCAACCAGTTAAATCCTTAATAAGAACATGAGAAACTAAAGCACATGAGAAACTAAAGCACATTCATTTTTAAAAAATTTATATATATATATATATATATATATATATATATATATATATACAGTTGTTGATGGACCTTTACTCTATTTATTTATTTATATGAGATGCTGAGAATCAAACTCAGTGCCTCACTCATGCCAGGCAAGCACTCTATCACTGAGCCACAAACCCAGCCCACAGTTTAACTTTTTAACTTTGTTTCTGTACTATTGGAGTTGTTAAAATGAACATGATTGTTTCTATACTCAAGAATACTAAATGGGGGCTGGGGATGTGGCTCAAGCGGTAGCACGCTCGCCTGGCATGCGTGCGGCCCGGGTTCGATCCTCAGCACCACATACAAACAAAGATGTTGTGTCCGCCAATAACTATAAATAAATAAATATTAAAAAATTGAAAGAAAAAAAAAAGAATACTAAAAATTAGCTGGGTGTGGTGGCACATGCCTGTAATCCCAGTGACTGGGTAGGCTGAGGCAGGAGAATCATGAATTAAAAGCCAGCTTCAACAACTTAGCAAGGCCCTAAGTAACTTAGCAAAATCCTGTCTCAAAATTAAAAATAAAAAAAGGCTAGGAAGCCAGGCACAGTGGCGCACACCTGTAATCCCAGTGGCTAGGGAGGCTGAGGCAAGAGGATCACAAGTTCAAAGGCAGCCTCAGCAACATCAAGATGCTAAGCAACTCAGTGAGATCCTGTCTCTAAATAAAATAAAATAGGGCTGGGGATGTGGCTCAGTAGATCACTGCCCTTTGAGTTCAATCCCAGGTACCAAAAAACTGGCTAGGGATGTGGCTCAGTGGTTAGGTGCCCCTGGGTTCAATCCCTGTAACAACAACAAAATATATATATATTTTTTTCCTAAAAATAAAAAAATTATAAAGCATACTAAAAATAAAATTTAAGACTGTAACGACCTCCTAATATACTTCCTTGAGAAGGAAACACCAATGCTGTGGTATAAGAGAGTGCTTAAACAACTGGCTTGCCCACTACTGAGGGGTTCCCCAGAACAAAGGACTTTGAGTAAAGTTCAGTCAAACTTGGAGGGTTGGTCACCACCCCTAAGTGATCTGAGTCTAATTATAAGAGAATATCAGACAGATACAAACTAAGCAACAGTTTGCAACAAAACTGACCCGTCGTCTTCTAAAAGTACAAAAGTTATAAAAACAAAGGAAGACAAAGGAATTATCCCTGATTAATGGAAACTAGAGACAATTTAGAACAGTGGGAAACCTCAAATGGAGTCCTGGATGGGAGCGACAGGGTGCTACTGGACAACTGACAGATTCTGAATATGGACTGTATATTAAATAATAGTATTCTATCATATTCAATGATTTATCCTGCTTCAGATAAATATCCTGTGGTTATATTAAAAAAAAGTTTTTGTTCTGAGTAAATACGTTTTCAAATATTTATGGATAGAAGAATTATGTACCCAAATCATTAAAAAAAAATACAAATTACCTAACCAAAACTGGTTAATCTCTCATTGTAAAGTTTTAATAAAATAATGAGTCAAAATGTGACCCATTTAGTGAAATGATGTCTCAGTGATTACAGGGTTTAGTCCTTTCAGTTTTGAACAAGTAGTTTCAGCCAGTTGTGGCAGTGCAAACCTATAATTGCAGTGACTCAGGAGGCTGAGGCAGGAGAATTGAAAGTTTGAGGCCAGTCTCAGCAATACTTAGTAAGGCCCTAAGCTACTTAGTGAGATCCTGTATCAAAATAAAAAATAAAAAGGACTAGGGATATGCTCAGTGATTAAGTTTCCCTAGGTTTAATCCTCAGTACCAAATAAATAAATAAATAGATGAAGCAAGCTGGGATCTGACAGCTTGAATTCAAGGTTATTTATATGCCACTCTGCATTTCTCTCTAGGCATAAAATATTCTACAATGTTTTATTCATTCCTTCTAAAGTGTTCACTTTTCTACATTTTACTATCTCTAATATCAGGATGCATATTAAGCACTGAGAGCATGCCAGAGCTCAATTAGCAGCATCTTCTCCTTTCTTTTGTTTTCTTCTTTTTTGGTACCACAGATTGAACTCAGAGGTACTTAACCACTGAGCCACATCCCAGCACGTTTATGTTTTATTCTGAGACAGAGTCTCTTTAAGTTGCTTAGGGCCTCACTCAGTTGTTGAGGCTAGCCTCAAATGTGAGATCCTCCTGCCTCAGCCTCTTGAGCTACTGGGATTACAGGTATATACTGCCACACTGAGCATCTTTTCTTTCTTAATTACACATATAATAATGGCACCTCTTACAATCAATAGTTTCCTAGATGCAAAGAAATAAGGTATAATTTGTTACTAGTAAACTACTACATCTTTCTTTTCCCCTTGTCCAACTTCAACCCCAAAAGAAAATGGAACAAGAAAAAAAGAGCAAATATTTGGTGATATACTGACAGCAGCATTACTCTTTTCAAAGATCTCATGTGCCAGTAATTTCAAGGGGCCACAATATACTCCAGATTTTGCTGACAAGTATTTCTGAATTGCATGGTAAGTTTTTCCACTGTTTGTGGGGCCCGAATGGAATATTATCTTCCGCCGTATGGCTCTGGCTTCTGAGTACCTAAAACATGAATGGGTAAACAGTTTAATTTTATTAACCCCAAAATCCACCCTAGCAAAGATACCAACTGAAAAAAAAATTTTTTAATTTAAATAAATAAATAGATAACACCCCACAAAAACATCCTCCTAACATTCACAGATATTTTGAAAAATTAAGTAATTGGTTTCATATGCACATTCAAATAATTACTGATTTCCAAGAACAGTGTTAACTAAACGGAGGACAAAAAACCCCCAATACAAATTAATGTCTTGGGTATTTTCCCCACTGCATAAACCTCTTTTCTTCCAGAGTTACTAAATTTAAATTGCTATCTGCTCCACAGATATGTTCACATCATTCCCACAGCTCTAAATATGTGAACCTAAAAGCAAACATTCCCAGGTCTCTGAATTCAATATAAACTATTATAATAACTGAGCCTCCTGCTTCTGGTCCTGATGGCTGCCTGGTAGTGAGTGGACTTGTGCTGTCTCTATAAGCAAATACAAAACTGGGCAAAATATATGCAGCAACTATTTACAAACATGTGGAACAGGTGCAACCCCTGAAAGGGGGGGACACTGGAGATGATCGAAGCAGGGCACAGGGAGGTGGACCCCGAGCAGAGTAAGAAAGTCCCACAGAACAGAGCATAGAAGTCAATGCAGAGCTGCGGAAGCACCTAGAATCTGAAGGGCAGAATGTGGAAGAGCAGAAAGGGTGAAGGAAGTAGGGAGCCCTGAAGTTTCTGCAATGGTTTCATGTGGGTCCTTGGCCACAGCCTGGCTGAAGGTAAGAATTGGCAGGGCCTTCAAGCTTAGCAAGGGTCTGAGCAGAAAGCTTCTGAGAGGTCTTGAAGTGCTAGAAGATGCTGCTGTTCCACCCACAGGGGAGAGAATTCAGTATTAACACCCTGGCATTCAGCTGACTCCAGGAAGGCCACAGCTCAGATGCAAGGCTAACACCCTACTCAAGCTGCTTCAGTTCTGCCCTAGGAAAATACAAGCCCACGCTTGAACAGGATCAAGGGGAAACAGCCTAACAGAATGAACAGTACTGTTCAGACTCCTTATAATTTGCCACCTAGCATATGTTACAAAAACACATAATAATAGTCTTCCCAAATTAGAAACAGAAAATTTCAAATGAAGGACTAACCAGTTCGGTGGTAATCTCAAGTCACTGATCTTACGTAGATCATCCTTACATTCCAACACAGGAAATATTTGTTTGGCATGTCTCAAGAAAAATGGAAATAAATCATCCACATGAGCTAGAAAATAAAACACAGATTAACATGGGCAATCTGGGGCTGGGGTGTGGCTCAGAGGTAGAGGGCTCTCCTAGCATGCGTGAGGCACTGGGTTTGATACTTAGCACCACGTAAATATAAAGATATTGTGTCCACTTATAACTAAGAAAAAAAGTTTTTTTAAAAAATGGGCAATCTACTTGCTATCTACAACCAAAAGAAGCAAAATCTTTTTTCTTATTGAGGTAAATTAGGGGAGCATGGCCAAGATAAGAGAAGTCCTAAAAGAGGAGACCCCATCCTTTTCTAGAACTTTCTTTTTCTTATTTTTTCATCCAAATTCCACTTATATTTTTAGGAAAAAAAAAAGAAAAGTAGCTGCCAACAACTACATTCTACTATCCCAGTATAACTGGCAAAGATTAGCACTGTTCTTTTTTCTTAATTTAACAAGAATAAAGAATGGTATTGCCAGCCTATAATCTCAGCAGCTCAGGAGGCTGAGGCAGGAGGATCTCAAATTCAAAGCCAGTCTTAGCAAATTCAAAGCCAGTCTCAGCAACTTAGCAAGGCCCTGTCTCAAAACAAAGAAGGGGTGGGGGAATGTAGCTCAGTGGTTGAGTGTCCCTGGGTAGTTCAATCCCTGGTACAAAAAGATAAATATATAAAACTATATAAATATTATATAGATAGATAGATAGATGGATCCCAATGGAATATTATCCATTTTATTTTATACGTGTGTGTGTGTGTGTGTGTGTAAAACTAGCCAGATATGGTGGCACATGCCTATAAGCCCAGATAGTTGGGAGGCTGAGGCAAAAGGATTGCAAATTCAAGGTCAGCCAGAGCAACTTGGTGAGACTCTACCTCACAATAAAATTAAAAGGGCTGGAGATGTATCTCAGTGGTAGAGCCCTTGCCCAGCATGCACAAAGCCCTGAGTTTAATACAAAGCACCACCAAATAATAATAATATGTGAGTATTTATATAATTCCATATATGGAATAAAATGATGTTCTTACTTTTTGTTTTTTCTTTTATAGCAAGAACTTTATCCTGACATGATGGAGAAATAAGCCAGTGGCAGAAACAGGTAGAATATGCTATGAACTAATCCTATCTTGTGTGAGAGCTCATTCCATTGTGGCCCATGTTAATACACAGCAGAAAGAAGATGACAGATCAAGGTCCCAGTCTAAGACATTCTCATGACTAGCTGAGGGACCCAATATAAAAGCCAAGTGATTACAAAACTTCCTATCCAAGCATTGAAATATTTACAAAGGATATTACCAAGACATATTCTAAAACAAATAAGCCATGCTAGAGAAATAAACATGAAGTATGGAATAAACAGAAAGTACATTCAAGAGAATTTTCAAAATTCTCTAAAGACTTGCCTGCACTGAAGCAAATGTCATTCAGAACAATGTGAATGTCCACATCCAGGGAATGAGATTGCATAATATAATTTCTAAAGCTTATGAAAGCTTGGTGGAAGAGACGAGCTGCAGAAAACAAAATCAAAATATGTAAGGCTTAGTTTTCATTTCAGTTCTCCTTTTAAAAGCACAAAATGCACCACACCAAATTCAAAGTATCTCTATATTTTTACTATGTGGATAATTCAGCTGGTTTAATTTGATCTAGGCTAAAGCTGAAAAACTAGCACAACAGGAAGGAAAGGTGCCCAGGCAGCTCCTATGCTGTGTGCTCTGGCTCAACAGGTGAGCCTTGCCAGCCTCCTGCCCTCGAAGAAGCAATGGTCAGAGGCTTGTCTCCAGACCACAACTGTACTCCTACTTTCAGGGCATAAGAGGTCCCATAGAACACTGAAAAAGCTATACAAAGCTACACAAAGTAATACTACATCTCTATAAAGATATTATATGTCTTACCATCAAGTCCATAATCAGCACCCAGTTTCTGAATTTCTTTCCTCTTATAAAACTTATCTAAGATCTTCTTTACTTCGTCTAGAAGAAAGACATAAAAATTCAACATTCATTTCATATTTTAGAGAAATGACCAAATGGCAGAAGAAACTTGAAATCATGATACGTAAGAAGTTGAAGATTTTAGTTGATCCTCTTTATGGGTTAATATGCAATGAAATATCTAGAAAAAAATAATAGTCAAATCAGGCAATATTCCTGTTATACTGCAGAGGAAATGGGCAAGGTGTAATGGGCTCAGAACTAGGTTCTAATTTTTATCAAGCCATTTTTAGATAACCATGCCGTTTCATTTACTTACAACCATTCTGCATATTAATAGTAAACAGGGGTCTGGGGTTGTAGCTCAGTGGTAGAGCACTTGCCTCCAACATGTAAGTACTGGGTTTGATCCTCAGCACCACATAAAAATAAACAAACAAAATAAAGATATTGTGTCCATGTATAACAACAAAAACAACAAACAGTAAACAGCTAAAATAAATGCAGAAAAGACAACCAATTTGGCAAGGATCAGATCATCATGCTTTTATGCAAAAGACTAAAGAACTGGGATGATCTTTAGTTTGAAGATGATGATTTTATGAAGAACACATTCCTCTCATTTTGTTCTAGATGGCATAAGTTAACTCAGTGGGAGGTAAAGGAAGCTGATTTCAATGGAATTTACATAAGAACTTCCGAATAATTAGAATAATTTTTCAGACCCAAAATCACAAACATAGACACTTTATTAATTTCCTCTACAAGAGACAAAAACACCAATCTTTTGACTGAATGTCAGGTCCCTGGAAAAGCCAAACAGATTCCAGGAAGGAAAATGAAAATTAAATACTTAAAAGGTACTATAATACCACCTAAAATCTATGACCACGGTAGGCTAAGGAAGGTTAAGCAAATTATCTAATACGAATGTTAACAATTATATAGCACGAAGCAGGTTTGTGTTCCTGAAGACTATGGTACAATAATTGTTTGGGCCCAAGAGGATATTTGGCCAGGAAAAGGTCAAGATGGCTAAAGGCAAAGCCATAGAAAGGAATAGATACAAAGGGGAATCCAAATTACATGGTTAAGCAGATGATGATGAATCAGACTTCTTTCTCCAAAGAAACATTTGCTGCACTGTGCTACCCTCTCCCGCCCTCAGGATCCCACCAAACAGTTTTTCAGGCTGAGCTGCCTGCCCCTGCCTTACAGGGTGCTTGCTCAGCTATAAAGAACAGGTTTGGGGTTGCCCAGGATCCTTGCTTTTAATTTAGCATAGACCTTGGAGAACTAGCTGCTTCATTGCTAACTGTTCTGACAAAGAAAATCGCCAAGAGAAATCACATGCAAAGTCTCAGCATCCCCAACCATTCAAACTGGCTTACTCAACACCCTCAGAAGTATGAAATCTTGCAGCAGCTGAACTCTAGTTAAAGCTGCAAGGTTCACAAAATAATTTAAGGAAAATGAAATTCCAGCAGTTGATCTCCATCTGTCTTTCTCCAATTTATAATAAACCCCCATTTACATGATGTGGGATGTAGAAATCTATAGCGGAACAAGCTGGGTCTTCTGCGAATTTGTCATCAAATGCCAAGGAAAAAAAACAAGGAGCGGGGTTTGTTTTTACTTTTAAAAATGCCTCAAAATAAATAAATAAAAATGTCTCAAAACTTATTCTATTATAAAGGGACAAAGCTGAACAGTAGGAAAGAATTCCCCATTAAGAGCTCTCCTGATGGCTTCTGCAAGAATCATAGAGATGTCAATCACCTGTAATTTGGAGCAATGCTTCACCTTGACCTCCCGGGGTATGGTATTGGTAATCACTACTGCTTCAAAACTTGCACTGTGATGCAAGAAATGACTGGGCCAGAAAAGATTCCATGAGTCAAGACAAACTCTGGTGGCTCCAGCTGAGAAGTTTGTCAGCCACAAGGCAAACTGTGCCACAAGTGTCAGTCATGTCATCCACAAGGATAGCCACTGGAGTCTTCATTCCCACCGACTAGCACCATGCAGTCCACATCACTGGCCTTCTGTTGCTAGTGAATCTAGACAACGTCCACATTCAACCAGTCTGCAAGGTCACACTCTTGGCTCCATCAGCATCAGGTGACACAATAGGGCAGTTCCTCCACTCAGAGATATTCTCCCTAATTCAATTCAGGATACCCAGCTCTGCATACAAATTGTCCACTGGGATATTTAAAAAGCCCTAAATTTGAGAAGCACGAAGATCCATGGTGATAATATGACCTGCACCAGCTACAGACAGCATATTTTCGACAAGCTTGGCTGAGAGTGGAGCCTGCTTCTTGTCCTCCTTATCGTGCCAGTCATCAGGGAAACATGGGATGACTGCAGCAACTGAGCTGACTGAAGTGATCTTGCAGGCATTAACCATGATCAAAAGCTCCACTAGATTGTCAAGGATTTCAACATGATACTCTGAACGTAGACATCTTCTCCACTTATACTTTCACCAATTTCCACACAGGTCCCCCTGGTTGCTGAATTTCTTAGTCACCACCTTGCCTAGCTCCAGGCCCAGGGGGTCAGCAATTTTCTGGGATTGGTCCCAATGGGAGGTGGCGCTGAAGATTTTGATATTCAGCATTTTGGGTAACTATCCTAGGCACTCTTCACTCAGCGATCACTGTTGCTGCAAAGACCAGAAGTGAGCCCCACAGACTTAATACTATCCACCTTGCATTGCTTCTCTGCCATCTGACATTCCACCTGGCTCTAAATTACCCAGGGTCGGGGAGGCAGGATCAGTGGGGAAGCCCATATCCCATCCACCTGAATTAGCTGAGCCTGGGGCCTAGAACAATTTTAAAAAGGGGTTGCCTCACAATAGTGAAAATTCCTTGTAGCTCTGGGTTCCATCCCCAGTACTGCAAAAACAAAAAAGTAACAGAAATTTCTGTGACACCAGGGAGGTTGAATTAGACACCTGTCTGGGTGACATACCACTATGAATAAATAATTTACCCTGAACCCAAGGGCACTCCACAACTAAGCCACATCCCCAGCCCTTTTAAAATTAATTAATGGTACTGGGGATTTAACCCAGGGACAATTTACCACTCAGTCACATCCTTAGACCTTTTTATTTATTTATGTATTTTAAACTTTTTTTTAAGAGAGAGAGAGAGAGAATTTTAATATTTATTTTTTTAGTTTTCAGCAAACACAATATCTTTGTTTGTATGTGGTGCTGAGGATCGAACCCGGGCCGCACGCATGCCAGGTGAGTTCGCTACTACTTGAGCCACATCCCCAGCCCTAGACCTTTTTATTTTGAGACAGAGATTCACTAAGTTGCTGAGGCTGGCACTGATTCTCCTGTCTCATTCTCTCAAGTCAATGGGATTACAAGCATGCTGTGCACTGGCCTATTTTTACATTCTGAGGCAGGGTCTCACTAAGAGAAGAGACCCTGTGATCTTTCTGCCTTGGCTTGCAGAGTAGCTGGGACTACAGGCATACACCACAATGCCTGGCTAAATCAATAATTTGATAGGAGAAAATATTTTAAATTTATTTCACTGAGATTGTATTAAGGTCATACACGTTAAAATACTATCGTATCATTCTGTAGAGATAAACATTTTATTGACCCAGTCACACACTACACATTTCTGAGAAAGGCCAAAAGTGAGGATGGTTTCCTGCCCATGAAACACAGGCCAAGTGGCCTGTATTTTTACCTCCCAGAAAAGTACCAACCAGATTTTCATGCAGTCATGACATACTCAACACTCACTGAAATTAAGCCTGAACACAGCATCCTACTAACAGAACTGTATTTTATATAATAGAATTTCAAAATTGCTGGTCTAGCCACTAGATTTGCCCACACCTAAATATAAGATCCACAGATACATGTACACACATGTACATACTCATTCCCTGGAGTGGATCACAGGCAAGTATCATGGTATTTCTGGGCTTCTGTTTCTTTGTATCTAGTGGGGGCAACAGTTTCTTTGTGGGGGGGAAAAAAAAATCAGTGACCAAAAAAAACGGTTAGAAAAAAGCATATGAAATTGCATGAAAAAATTCTGCTAACCTATAAACTACAGATGGAGCAAATCTATTTTCTGAGACTAATATGCAGTATTATGTTATGATCCAGATACATATCCAAAGGAATTTAAATCAGCACGCAAAGACATATTTGTGCTTCCATGTTCACTGAAGCACCATTTGCAACAGTTAAGCTATGGAAGCAATCTAGGTGCCTATACCTATTTTATATGTGGAACATATTTATATATACAAACATATCAAAACATCACATTGGGGCTGGGGATGTGGCTCAAGCGGTAGCGTGCTCATCTGGCATGCGTGGGGCGCTGGGTTCAATCCTCAGCACCACATAAAAATAAAATAAAGATGTTGTGTCCACCGAAAACTAAAAAATAAATATTAAAAAATTCTTTCTCTCTCTCTCTCTCTCAATAAAACAAACAAAACGACAAAAAACATCCCATTGTACATAACTATATACAACTATTTATATTTATGTACATAAGTGTGTGTGTGTGTGTGTGTGTGTGTATATATATATATATATATATATACACATATATAGTTGTATATAGTCATATAGCTTTATGTAGTTATATAAACATATATGTGTAAATACACACACACACACATATGACAAACATTATTCAGCCCTAAAAATGAAATTGTTATTTGAGACAACATGGAAGAATCTGGAGGACATTATACTAAATGCATCACTTATACATGAAACCTAAGAAAGCCAAGCCAGAGAAGTAGAGATGGAGTGGCAGGGTAGGTTGAAGGTGAAAGTGAAGACATTGACCAAAGGGTACAAAATTTCAGACACACAGAAGGAGTAAGTTTGAGCAATCTATTATCCAGACAGGAAACTATAATAAATGTTATTATATGTTTCAAAATTGCTAAGAGTAGATTTTAAATGTCATCACCACACATAAAAAATAAGTGTGGGCCATTTCCTCTCCTGGAAGAGGTCTGCTCCATACCTCTTAGGGTGTCACTTCCATTTCACTAAATAAATCTTTTATGATTTTCTTTTTAAAAAGTGTGTGAAGAATTTGTTAATTAGCTTGATTTTATCATTCTATGACACAAACATATCAAAATATCACATCATACACCATAACTATAAACAACTATTTCTCAAGTTAAATTCTGACTGGGACTGGAGCTCAGTGGCAGAGTGCTTGTCTAACATGTGTGAGGCACTGGGTTCAATCCTTAGCACAGAATAAAAATAAACAAATAAAATAAAGGCATGATGTCCATCTACAACTACAAAAAAAGTTTTTGTTTTTTTGTTTTTAACTCTGAAGTGAAGGCAGTACAGGGGTACTCAAGCAGAAGCAGTAGTATGTTTCGTACACCTGGAGCAGAGGCACATGTCATACATATGGCTTAAGGATGGAAAGTGGGAGACAATGAAGCTGGGAGAGAGAGGCCAGGTCAGACAGGGTCTTACCAGCCATATTAAGACTTGGGGACTATTTTAAATTACAGACAATGAAAAAATATAATACAATTTTTTTAGCAGAAAAGCAACAGGTTCAATCTTTTTAAAAGAACATTCTGATTGCAGGCAGAAAATAGACTAGAAGAAAAATAGACTAGAAGCCAGGCATGGTGGTGCACACCTATAATCCCAGCAGTGTGGGAGACTGAGGCAGGAGGACCGAGAGTTCAAAGCCAGCCTCAGCAACTTAGTGAGGCCCTAGGCAACTCAGTGAGACCCTGTTCTAAACAAAATACAAAAAAGGGCTGGGGATGTGGCTCAGAGGTTAAGGACCCCTGGGTTCAATCCTAGTACCAAAAAAAGAAAATAGAATAGAGAGATCAAAGGTATTCCAGGAGACATGTAAGGAGTTATTTCAATGATCCAGTCCAAGATAGAAGCTAAAAATTTAAGTTGGCTGCAGTGGAGAAGAAGTGAATTGACTCAATATTTATCAGACAGAATCAACAAGACTTGTCAACTGGACCTTCTGTTAAATATGGGAGGTGAGGAATGGGAAGAATCAAATCCACCAAGTTGTTTATCTTAGCACCTGGAGCAGGTCTTGAACATGCTAGTATAAGGAGTAAGCAATCTGAATGGAGCCACCTGGTAGGCAGCTATATAAATCGAGGATGAATGAGAGGTCCATGTCGGAGACAATGGTCAGAAGGGAGTACTGATTTTAGGGGAGAGGAGTACTGATTTTAGGGGAGAGGGAGAAAATGAGACACTTAATAGCAAAAGTATGAAGTATGGCAAAATGATGTGGAACAGAACCTTGAAGTAGTACATCAACTTATCAGATAAGAAGCAGGCAAAAGAGATGGAAATGTATCAATATTTGAATATAAAAAAGTTAGCCAAATTACCTCACACAAATTACTGTATGCCTTCAGTAAATGAGAAATTGTTGTTTAATGGGTTAACTGTTGTCTGAGTTTCAATTTTACAAGATGAAAATGTCCTAGAGGTCATTTTCACATGTGAATGAACTTAACATGACTAAACTATACATATAAGAATTATTAAGATGTTAAATGTTATGTTTTTACAATTTAAAAATAAGCAGAAATAATACAATTACATTATTAAAATTGTTGTTAAAACGATATAGACCCCAACTCCAAGTAAAGTGAAAGGCCTTGCTGAGCACTGGCCTGGTGGTATATGCTTGAAGTCCCAGCTCCAGAGGACTACTGAGCCAACAAGGCAGGAGGATCACTTGAACCCAAAAGTTTGAGGCCTCCTGGGCAACATAATAACACCGTATCAAAAAAAAAAGGAAAAGAAAGAAAGAAAAATAACATAGACATGAGGTGCATCATATACTATACTGCTCTGAAAAACAAGATTTGACCCAAAGCATGCTATAATCCATATTTTACTTTTAGTTTTATTTATTTGGTACTGAGGATTGAACGCAGGGTGCTTTACCACTGATCTACATCCCCACCTTTTATAAATTTTGAGTCGTTCTCACTAAGTTGCTGGGGATCTGGCTAAGTTGCTGAGGCTAGTCTCAAACTTGAGATTTTCCTGCCTCAGCCTCCGGAGTCCCTGGGATTACAGTGTGCACCGCATCAAGCTGAAATTTGTATTCTCAAATTACAATAGGGGACGTACTGTTGCTAGTCGGAGTAACTCCCTGAAGACAGTCTGGAAAGCTAGTGCCCGGCAGAGTTGTGGCATCCCCTGGATCTCCTTGGTCAGAGGAAACCTCTCACCTTCTTCATCAGCCAAAAGCCAAAGTGCGGCTATATAACGCTAAACTCCCCTCGAAAATATTTACAGATCTCGCTGTCAAATCCATCCAAAATTAGTTTTGGTGACAAAACCTACTGCCACTCACTGATGCTACACTTTTACTTTCTCTCTGGCTCCTGGATGACTATGGTCCCTCTTTTAGCGAGGACCCCTTTATCAAGCTGTATCTTGTATGACAGCAGATTATCAGAATCTGTCTCGGTCCTCCCTTCACCCACCATGCAGCCCAACACTGCGACCTCGCCCAATGACAAAGAATCCTGAAAGAACTCCTCCTCTGGCTTTTCACTGCCCATCCCACTGCCCCATTTCGAAGGCAACAGTTCTGTGGCAGGGGAGGAACAGAGAAGGACACCCGGCGGGGGACTGAGGGAGCCAAGACGTCCCAATACAAGAGGTTTTAAACCAGTCGGAGAAGAGAGAGGTCAAAGGGAAAAAGGTCACTCTGGGCGGACCGTTAAGGATGAATCAGACACAATCCCAAGAGTCAAAGGACTCTCAAAGCAGCGAGGGAGGCAGAAACTGTCAGGCACAACGACAACGCTCGAGGGGACTCGGGTCACCAAGGGGAAGAGGGACAGCTGCCCCCCGGGGCCGCCAGGGCCCGGCAGACATCGCCCGCGGCCTTCGCTGGCTCCAGCACTCACTCTTGTCCAGAGGCCGCGTGAGCTCGGCCCCGACGTCGCCATCGGCGCTGGGGCCCTGAGGTTTCACAGTCAGCGGCACGAACAAAGACGTGTTCGGGGCTTTGGAGCCACCGGAGGCAGACGAGGCGGCAAGGGCAGGAACGCGCCCCAGAACCGCAGGGGGGGGCCCGCAGTGGGCGCGATGCGCAGAGCAGACGGCCGCGCGGTGACCAGCCTGGCGCCCCGCCGGGAGCCGAGCCCACAGCAGGGCACACCGGGGGAAGGACATCGAGGCCGCGGGCTCCGGGGAGCCTGAGCAGCCCCCCGACACGGCGACGGGCAATGACGCGAGCTGCCAGCGCCTGCGGTCCGGAAAGACCCAGACCGAGCGGGGAGCTGCCCGAGGTAACGCCTGATCAGTAAAGGAAAAGGATTCCGTAGGATCGCTCTTCAGGGAGGGAAGAGGGCTGCGGAGAAAACCATCAAGATGCTTGTACTTTCTCTCTTTCCTTGGCAATCGGGAGCAGCTTTGCCCAAGAAGGGTACATAATCAGGCATCATTGTGGATGTCACAGATGGGAGGCGGGGGCCTGCCAGCTGGGTCACGTGACGCAAACAGGTCGATTGGGTCCTCAAGCTCCAGAAGCACGTGGGTAGGAGGATGTTGAGCGTGCACGAGCGTGTCCTGCAGACTCGTACACTAAAGAGCATTTCCCTAAAGTTTATTGCATTGTTAATCTTCGTTTCCTAATAGGGCAATTAACGTTGGAGAACATAACCTGATCCGCTGTTCAGAAGGATTGCGGAGAAGTTTGGTTGTACTGTAATAGGTAAAGCCCCTGTATGACACGCAACGGGTGCCTCCATGTGAGCTGTATATATATATATATATATATATATATACGTTATCCTAGTATCTGGTGTGTCACAACTACATAGCAAAGGTGTATGCCGCACAGGGCCAAAGTTTAGTTTCATTTGTGTTAATTGGATACTGTATTCTCATGAGGCTGCAACAGAAGCTCAAAACAAGTTGTTAAAATGTTTCACCTCCCCTATAACATTGAGATATTGCGGCTCGGGAGGCTGAGGCAAAGTCAGCCTCAGCAATTTAGCGAGGCCCTACCCAACTTGAGTGAGACTCTGTCTCCAAAAAAAAAAAAATGCTGGGGATGTGGTTCAGTGGTTAAGCACCCCTGGCTGGGTTCAATCCCCGATAGAAAAGGGGAAGGGAAATAGAAAAAGGCATTTAAAAATTGGATTATTAGGTATGGAAACCAAAAATGAGGCTTACATAACGTTTAAATCTGAAAACTAACATTTAAAACACAACTGAAGCCAGAGTGATGATGTTCCCTTTAAGTCTGTTCATATTCCTGACAACCATTTAGAGATACTGCCGCCAGTTTTACAGATAGAATTCATTAGGGTAGTAACCTGCCCCCAAAATAGTTATTAAGTGGCAGAGTCAGATGCTAATCTAAATCTTTTTGGCTTGTAAGTACATATTCTCACCACAACATATTAACACTAGTGGAAATACTCCAGAGGGGGAGTAATGTACAGTTATACTTACGGATGAATACTGCATGGCTTTTGGCATGTTTTTTTGTGGGGGTGAAGGGGGTGCGGTTGTTGTTACAGTGTCATTCCAAACCATTGGACTTTTTGGACAGGAACAGGATACTAATTATTGGGCCAGACTAGTCCAATAATAACTTTGTTTGTACCTCCTTGCAGTTTATAAAAGTGTAGCCAGAATTTTATAATACATACAAGGTTTCCTCTTCATTTATTAAGGAATTCTACTGTAAATATTAAATTAAAAAGCATGAAACTTTTGCCTTTATGAAACAGAAACATGCCACTCTCTTTGGAGAGAGATTCCTAACACCAAGTATGTATAATGAACACCTCGCACACATTAGAACCTCCATACATGTTTTGCTTATTGAATGAATGAATGATCATATAACTGATGTCCTTGTCAACCTTTCTTCCATACTTGGCAGAGGCTTCATATGCTCTTTTGAAAACACTAATCTGGCTTTTTATATCCTTCAGTGATTCTCAATTTAAGTGTTCAGATAAAGCCCATACTCCATTCATTTGTAGGGCGGGCACTCAAGCTCAGTCCTGAATTGGCTTTCTCTATATGCCTCTTCTAGCCCCATCTCTCTACTGCACAGCTACCATTCTATTCATGCCAGAAGTACACATCTGTTATGCCTTTGCTGTCAGGTCTAAACACATTGGGTGCGTCTCTAATATGCCATAGGGAGCTGTATGGCCTCTACCATAGCACTAAAACTAAGAATGTATCTCTAAACCAATGGTTCTCAAACATTAGGGCGCATCAAAATCTAGGAAAGCTTGTTTTAAAAAATATTGTTGGGCCCACCTCTGAAATTCCTGATACAGCAGGTCTAGGTTGGGGTTTAAGAATTTGCATTTCTAACATTTCCAGGTGATGCAACTCTGATGGTCTAGGGGCCTATGCTTTGAGACCCATTATTCTATGAATTTTAATTCCTTAGGGTACCGGAAATGAGAATGTACTAACAGATTCTTTGTAAATGAGTTGAACACATGCATGAATACAAATAAATGTAGTTTTCTCTTTTCTGCTTTTTGTATTAACAAAACCTGGTATTGAAGACCTCACAAAAGAACATCTTATAGATTTCCACTCCTCACATATTGCTTATAAAATTCTGTAATTTGAAGTTTATAGCATTTCCCTAGACAAAGGCTATTTGTGATCTAGACACCTATAATCCTAAGTGAATTTTTAAGATTTATTGATTGAATCATGGTATGTTAGAGCAGGAAGGGAGTCTTAGAGGCTGTTTGGCCCATTTCCCCTACACCTGGAGGGGGGGACATCCACCAGATTTGTCCGCAGAATTTATACAGGAAGTTCTACAAAGTACCCTCAAGGTCCTGCTGTGCTCTGTCTTGCTTTCTCTTTAGGACCTGATAACACTGCTAGAGAACCCAGTTCATTTCTTTATTCTAATAGAGAAGAAAAATTGTTCTTATCCATAATTTAATTGTACATTGGACCTACATTTTTCCTAAAGGTGAGCACTTTTAATTTTATAATCTGCAAGAAAATAAGCTTCATCTATTTATTCAAATATCGTGATGAGCAGAGTACACCAAGACAAAATAGCATGAGCCCTCAAGAGGCTTAAAATCCACAGACTTGAACCATTAAAAAGATATCAAAATGTCTTTTCAGGCCAGGCTTGGTGGCGCACACCTGTAATTCCAGCCGCTCAGGAGGCTGAGGCAGGAGGATCGCAAGTTCAATGGTAGCCTCAGCAACTACAAGGTGCTAATCAACTCGGTGAGACCCTGTCTCTAAATAAAATACAAAATAGGACTGGGGACTTGGCTCAATGGTTGAGTGCCCCTGAATTCAATCCCAGGTACTCCCCCCACCACAAAAAAAAAAATGTCTTTTTTAAAGTGTCATTTAGTCTCAGAGGGGTACACAGCATGTCTTGGCAGAATAAAGAGACAACTCTTTGACTTGGAGGTGAAGATTTGCTAGGACAAATTTTGCTAGGACAGGGGTCAGGCAAGATTTGCTAGGACAGCCTTACTGAAACTTAGCATGCAGGAGTGGGCCGTCTCCTAGAAGTCTGGCATAACTGCAGCTGAAGGTATGTTCTGCAATGTAGAATTCCAATTTTATCCTGGATGTAACTCAATCACTAAAAGACTTTGGGTAAAATGACATAAAATAATGCTTATAGGACCTCAAGTCTTAAAAATAGGGTTGTATTGAAGGATGCACATTTTCCTCAATATTTTGTATGTGTATGTGTGTGTGTGTGAGGGTGGGGGTAAATGGGGATTGAACTCAGGGGCACTCGACCACTGAGCCACATCCCCAGCCCTCTTTTGTGCTTTATTTAGAGACAGGGTCTCACTGACTTGCTTAATGCTTTGCTTCTGCTGAGGGGCTCTGAACTTGCCATCCTCCTGCCTCAGCCTCCCAAGCCGCTGGGATTATAGATGTGCGCCACCATGCTTGGCTTTTATATGTGGTTTGAAACTTAATTAAGTTCTCATACTGACTGGTATAGTCACTGGAGGGTGTCTTTATGCATACTAAAGAGATTCAATTGAATATAAATGGAAAGCAAAGAACTTATCAAATTGTAATTAGAATTGATCCATATTGAAAGGGTCCAGAATAGGCCTCTAAGGCATAAAAAATATTTTGAGAAGGCATTTGGTATCCCTGAAATCACAATCTGCTTATAAGCTGAACTTCTCAAAAGAACTTAGTTACCACAAATCCCTTCCCCAGGAGCAGTTAGGGAAAACTGACTTTTATCCCCAGAGACAGTAAGTGGGCACCACACCAAAAATAGAGTATCACAAAAATTATCCTCTTGGTATTCTAAGGACCCATTTATCTTCTAAAATATCCTTTCTCCCCACACTTCCTCTATTAAGATGGCATATAATAAACCCCAAATCCTACCCACTTCTTTGAATCACATTTTTGTGAACCCTCATATTATAAAATGGATTCTTTCTTTTGTGTATTTTTTCTTTTTGTCAATTTAATGCACCGTCTCCAAGCACTTAGTGTAACAGTATAGAGGAAAAGTGTTCCTCACCTGTATCAAAATAAGAAAATTTTTCACTAATGAGAGGAAATAACCACTTGAAGGTCTAAATTAGTGTTTCTCAACCCTTTTTTTTTTTAATGTCCTAGTCTCTGAGATACTGGTTTTAGTAGTCTCAGTGAGATCCGGCCATGGTTTGTTTATTTATTTATTTATTTTGGTAACTGAGATTGAACCAACGGGTGCTTAATCACTGAGCCACATCCCCAATCCTTTTCTATCTTTTATTTAGAGATAGGGTCTCAACTAAGTTGCTTAGAGCCTCGCTAAATAAATTGCTGAGACTGGCTTTGAACTCGTGATCCTCCTGCCTTAGCCTCCCGAGCTGCTGGGATTACAGGTGTGCACCACAGTACCCAGCAACCATGGTTATTTTTAAAAGCTACTAAGATGATTTTAACATGCAGCCATAATGAGAATCACTGAACTGGTTATTAGGCATTGTATTCTTTACTAAAAACACAGATTTCTTTTTCAGTTTATTATTTCTAGCTGGCCACTTTTCTTTTTTTTTTTTTTTTTGGTACTAGGGTTTGAATATTATCAAATACTGAATTCAGATTACTTTTCAAGTTGGTTATGCAACAAAAAGTCTCCAGCAAAGTGAAAAAACATCTTGTATATGACAAGTGTTTTAAGTCAACTTAATTAAAAGCCTTATGTAACTATGTAAAACAAACTGGTATTACTTATGAAAATTTGTCACAATTGTAGCTTCCTAAACTATTGAGTGATCCGATCCTCAACATTAATTCTAACAATGACAAGACTTTGAAAATAAAGCTATTTTAATCAAACTGCAAGCTCAGTTTCTGTTTCAAATTCTTTATTATACATGGTTGCACAATTTGAGGCTGGTTAAATACAACTTGGTTTTCAAAATCTTTGAATATTTTCTAGATTACTACATGCAAGTGACCATGAAAATATTTGGCATTTTTAAATTTTGAAACTCTGAACAGGCACTTACATGAAGGAAAACTGTACCATTCATAGATACCCCCATTTAAAATAGATGCTCCAGCACATGGTACATGGAACCTTTGGCCAGTAAATAAAGTTGGTTACTGACCATTTTATCAAAGTGCCATAGTAGTAAAACAGGTTTAAAGAAATGTAATTTGGATTATTTAGCTTACTCATAAAGTAAGGTTAACTGACAAAACTTGCACTGAAGTATTTTTAAATATTGGTACAAAAACCAATGAACCATAAGTGAAAATAGTTTTCACATAGGAGGCTTTGTTTTGGTTCCCACGCTCCACATTTAGTGTATTTGAGATCAGATCCCATATACATGATCAGATAACTGCAACCTTCTTTTAAGAGATGTTGAACAAATGACTTTAGTGTTTAAAAAAAAATTAAAACAGACTGGTGAAGTTTAATGGAGTTTGAACTAGCCAAAGCTCCAGTTTAACAAACATGAAACTGTGCATATCTGGGTTAGCTACATGCTTCACAAGTTCCTCCTGAGTCCCCCAAATTTTCCACTGAAAAGTAAAAAGAACAAATTTGTAAAGTCAAGAAAATGATATTTGCATAAATGTGGCAAAAAGACTCTTTAAATTTAAAAATATATATATATACACATATGTTTCAAAGTATTTATGGAAAAATTCATATAGTTTTAGCAAGTTCTAAAATGCCAACATACATCAACTCCACACTGCAGAACACATATGGTAGTACTGCTGGAAAGTTGTAGCAAAATGGTTACTTAATATGAGGCAGTGGGACACAAGTGCCAAAATGAAAAGCCATCTCATCCCTTGGGAAAAAATTTTACATTCATACTATAAAAGACTTCAAAGAGGATAAAACACAAGAAGCCATGAAATGGCAGACCCAGAAACACCTACAATGAAAAAATTCATATACATTTCTCAAATACATACATAAAAACAAATGGAATTCTCAAAAACACCGAGATGCTATATTTTAAGTCTTTGCAGGATGTAAGGGCTAATCAGGTTTTCTAGTTTTATTTGAACACAAAATATTTGATTTTTTGCATGGAGAGAGTAAGAGGTAATCATTAGCAAAAAAGAAAAAAAAGGAGAAAAAGATTTATAATCAACATTATGCAGAAAGAAAGCAAAATTACAAATCCCAGCCTACCTGCATGAAAATCTTTAATGTTTATGCTGATGCACATCTGAGTGCTCATCATCAAAGTGTGCAGTTAAAAAAAAAAAAATAAGGGCAGCCTAAGAAATCTCCAGTGTCTCAAAGAAAGCACTTTGTAAAATGTAGGTACGTACATTTAGTTATACTGTAAAGTAAATGCAGCACTGTAAGATAAAGGAAGACTGTTATGCATGGAGTTTTGGCTTCCCCCCACCCCGCCCCTACAAGCTGCAACCATCTTTAACCTGCTGAACTTAATTTCAACAGTTACAGTTTTTTGTTTTTTTTTCCCTTCTTTTCAGTTCACATTTCAGGCTGTTCAGCAGATGCCTGTGACTCTGGAGACTCAAATCGCTGGTGAAAGTTTGTTCTCTGTTTCCTCAGTTTTTCAGGAGCTTTTCTCCATAAGATGATTTCCTACAAAAGTAAGTGCGAGACAGCAACAAATTAATGTTCTCCATTATGTCTTCAATTTTCACCATGGAAATACTGACTGCTACTTCAATTTTAACACAATTAAATTTCTCTCTACAAAATCTTTCCTGATTGGGCTGGGGATGCAGCTCAATTGGTAGAATGCTTGCCTTGCATGCACAAGGCCCTGGATTTGATCCCCAGCACCACATACGTAAATTTAAAAAAATAAATTAAAAATAAATAAATAAATAAAATCTTTCCTGACTAAGCCACTTTCTTCTGATTTCAATCCTGGACTGTATCTTATGCCTCCCTGCTCCCTGAACCAGCATCAGGCACAACATTGCCAGTCAAATCTGGAACAAAGTCCTGGCTATTACTGCTTTAAAGAAAGTCCTAAAATCTATCCTGTGGCTTCCTGTTACACTGCCCTCATCCAAGTTCAAACTCTTTGTCATTTCAACCTTAGATACTAAACCAACTTCCTCATAGATGGCTCTTGCCTGAGACCCCTTTCTAATTCATCCTTCATATCACTACCAGATTAATCTTGTAAAACATTGTTTGAATTACTCTTCAATAGTTATCAGTGCCTCAGGATAAATCTCCAAACATATTCAGGGCCCTCCATATCCTAAATCTAAAACACGACCAGCTTCCCTCCATACATGCTTCTCCCCTACCAGTCAAAATCAATCACTCTCTACCTGTAATGCACGCCAAATGTCCTAGCATTTCCCTTACATAATCAAATCCTTGTTACTCTGCCTAAATCCTAACTCTAACCAATTCCTAACATACTCTCCTTCATCAAGTGATGACTAGCTAGTGGTTTTTTTTGTTTTTTGTTTTTTTAAACAACACATACAACAGCCTTCCAAATGAATGCCTGTGGGAAACAAAACACTTCCTCCAATAGTGCCATAACGTGCAACTGATTTGGAAATTCCAAATGTCATGTAACTTATTTTAAAATTATAAATTACATACGTTGAATTATACAGCACTATGGCCACCTTAATGGAGTGAACTTTCTCTTCTTTTTTTTGTTGTACAAAACATTACAAAGCTCATGACATATCATCTTTCATACATTTGATTCAAGTGAGTTATGAACTCCCATTTTTACCCCAAATACAAATTGCAGAATCACATCAGTTACACATTCACAATTTTTACATAATGCCATATTAGTGACTGTTGTATTCTGCTGCCTTTCCTATCCCCTACTATCCCCCCTCCCCTCCCTGAACTTTCTCTTCTAAATTACTATTTAACTGATTTAAGTTTTCTGTTATATAAATCTTCATTCAAAACTCACCAAAGGCTGATTTTCAAATAAGAACAAGTTTTATGATAGATACTTCATATAAAAAGTAAGTTTTAGAGCTGAATGTGGTGGTGCACACCTGAAATCCCAGTGGCTCAGGAGGTTAAGGCAATAGGATCACGAGTTTAAAGCCAGCCTCAGCAACTTAGGGACAGCCTGTCTCTAAATAAAATAAAGGGCTGGGATATGGCTCAGTAGTTAAGCACCCCCAGATTCAATCCCCAGTACCAAAAAAAAGAAGTATTAGGGCTGAGTCAACATGCGTACATTTATAACAAAACTGCTTAATAAGGGAAAAATGAAAACCTCCAAATCCTTCAAATGTAGCCTTCATTAAGAAACAATCCTGGGTGTGGTGGCATATGCCTGTAATCCCAGTGGCTCAGGAGACTGAAGCAGGAGGATCACAAATTCAAAGCCAGTCTCAGCAACTAACAAGGCCCTAAGCAACTTACCAGTCTCTGTCTCAAAATAAAAAATAAAATGGGCTGGGGATATGGCTCAGTAGTTATGGGCCTCTGGGTTCAATCCCCAGCACCAAAATAACAACTACAACAACAACAAAAAAATACAACAACCTAGGCGCAAAAGGCTGAGACAGGAGGATCACAAGTTCAAGATTAGCTTAAGCAACTTAGCAAAACCCTATCTTAAAATAAAGGGCTAGGGGGGCTGGGGATGTGGCTCAAGTGGTAACACGCAGGGGCGCTGGGTTTGATCCTCAGCACCACATAAAAATAAAATAAAGATGTTGGGTCCACCGAAAACTGAAAAATAAATATTTAAAAATATCTCTTTCTCTCTCTTTAAAATAAATAAATAAAGGGCTAGGATGTAGCTAGGTAGTAGAGTACTTGTCTAAGCCCAGGTAAAGCCATGAGTTCAGTCTGCAGTACCACCACCACCAAAAAAAAAGTGACCATGGAGATCTATAATAATTGATGAGAAAAATATTCAAGAAACTATTGATTTTTTAAAAGGAATTTTGTTGGCCTTTACTTCCTTGTTCTTTTTTTTTTCCATTTGTTGATGGACACAATACCTTTATTTTATTTATTTATTTTTATGTGGTGCCAAGGATCAAACCCAGTGCCTCACACATACTAGGCAAATGCTCTACCACTGAGCAACAGCCTCAGCCCCACCTTCTTTGTTCTTAATTGCTTGAATTTTTTTGAACAGCAAGTACTGCTATATTGTTTCTACTTTAAAAAAAAAAAAAAAGCTTTTTAAGAGAAAAAAATAAAAGCCTTGAAAAATTACAGCTCATTTCAGAATCCTACAGAATGACTGGGGAGAGGTCTATCACAATACCTACTCTTTATTATACCCTCAGTATTTTAAATTATTTAGAACCTCCCCCACCCGACCTGCCCAGTATGATGCTTAGAAAAGAGAGTGCTTTCTCGGTGATTTTACATCTAAAATGACTAGCGTGGGTGGAACCATACCTGCTGCTTGAAGTACCTTCTGTCTTCCTCATCAACAAGCACTAGATTCAAGAAGTACCTTACTGAAAATTTTTTGTTCACATCTCTCATTGTTGGTGTTGGATCATAGCCTGCTAAAAACAGTCTTATTGGAATGGATTCACCTGAAATAAAAGCAATTTCCGTTTAATTCTAAAAGATGATTAGTCACATAAAACCTAGGACTAAGCATTACAGGGGAGACACTAATGCTTACATTCCTCTTCCTCATGAGATGCAGCAATAGGCACTACTGACATTTTGGGCTGGATAATTGGTTGTTATGGGGAAGGTCCTATGCACTTGGCGGCATCCTTGGCCTCTACCCACCAGAAGCCAGGAGCACTCCCCAACTATGACAGCTAAAAATGTCTCCAGACAATACCAAATGTCACTTGGAGGACAAAGTTGCCCCTTGATGAGAATCAATGCTCTAGAGTCAAAATGCCTATGTCAAATTTCAGTTCCACCACTTACTGGCTATAAGACCTTGGCTTTGAGGACTTATTCTGTTTCGAATTCCTCACTGTAAAATGAAGACAAGCAATACTCCTCCAATAGGGAATTTATAAGAGCTATGTGGGTTAAAATACATAGACTTTACAACAGTGCCAGCCAGTAGTTTAGTTTATTTTTCTACTTTCACAAGTTTACCTAATTTCTAATCATGTGTAAAATGTTAAAAACTTTTTACTAATCCATCTAAAACAAACATGTACAGAACAACAACATGCCTTCATTACCAAAAAGTTCACATGGCTTCGGTTTTCCTAAGGACAGTAATTATTTGCATGTTCTCTTTTTAATACTTTATGTAGTATTTTTTATGCACATTTATTTGTTGAAAGGTATAAAATCCATCACTTCATAAAAATGTATGGGTGGTGAAATTTTGCAAGTAATGTTGTATAACATAAGTACAAACATATGGGCTTTAGAGTCAAAAAGGTCTAGGTTCAAACCTCTCCTCTGTAATGATTAGCTCCCCCACCTTTAGTATAGTTTTGAACCTTGGCACCTTAATTTCAAGGTGTAAAATACAGGATATAAGCACCTAACTTGAACAGTGGTAGGGAGCTTTAGAGCACCTCACCTGCAATGCCTCATCCACAACCTGTACTCCATAAATGGTAGCTACTTTTTGAAGTAATTCCAAAGTGAAAAAAATTCAGAAAAAAAATTTTTTTTTAAAACCTACATATACAACAGTCTTTCAAATGAATGCCTGTGGGAAACAAAACACTTTCTCCAGTAGTGCCATAACGTGCAACTGATTTGGAAATTGCAAATATCATGTAACTTATTTTAAAATTATAAATTACATATGTTGAATTATACAGCATTATGGCCACCTTAATGGAGTGAACTTTCTCTTCTAAATTACTATTTAACTATGATTTAAGTTTTCTGTTATATAGATCTTCATTCAAAACTCACCAAAGCCTGTCTTTCAAATGAGAATAAGTTTTATGATAAATACTTCATATAAAAAGTAAGTTTTAGAGCTGAATGTGGTGGTGCAAACCTGAAATCAGCTCAGGAGGTCTCAGACACTAAAGGTTATCTAGTTAGGGAACTAACTGCTCTTTTTTTTTTTTAGAGACTATGACGACTCCAAAATCTGACAGGAATTAATGCTCAGTTATACTACATCTTATGGTCAATGTGAGAATAAAAAGATGTACAAAGATGAACTATTATAACAGAAAACAATAAAAAATTACAAATTCAGAACCAGAAAGGAGATGCACAAAATTGTCTCTTCTGAATTCTAAATTTGAACTGAGTGAAATATTTAACCAAATTTATTTCCGACTAGGAAGTATTATTACAGTCTTCTCAGCAGCTATACAGAGATCCTTAAAAAAAAAATCATCATAAGAACCATTTTAAGAATTCATAAATATAACAAGAAATCCCGTTAGTATGTACAATTATAATGCAACAACAAAAATGTGGGAAAAAGAAATTCATAAATACTTTTATAATGAATGAATATTCACAAACTAAACCGACCAAAACACTTCTGTTTGCCGTACACAGAAGTAAATGGGAAGAGTGTTACCTTTTACTGGTGCACCATCCATTATTTCATATTTGGCGATTGTTTCTGTTTCTGTTGTGGTACTGGGTCCTGGTAAATGTAATAATGTAAATGGCATTAATTTAAATACTTCCAGAATATAATCCCCAGCCTTATACCTTCTTCTATTTCCAACCACATTATTTTACTATTATTTTTTCCCCATTTTGTGAAAATGTTCCTCATTCATTTATAGTTTTTGATCTACTTTTTTTTTTTTTTTTTGGTACTGGGGATTGGGGGCACTCAACCACTGAGCCAGATTCCCAACCCTGTTTTATATTTTATTTAGAGACAGGGTCTCAGTGAGTTGCTTAGCACCTCGCTTTTGCTGAGGCTGGCTTTGAACTCGAAATCTTCCTGCCTCAGCCTCCCAAGCTGCTGGGATTACAGGTATGTGCCACCGCACCTGGCTTGATCTACTCTTACTCTTAGTATTAAAGATTAAAGGCTGTTGTTGCTGATGAGTAAATTTTTTGTATTTAAAATTTTCTTTTTCCTTTGTTAGAACAAATTAGCAAAATAAAATTCTGATTTATTGTTGGACAACATTGTTTCACACATACATCAAAGAGGCCAAAAAAATAAAGAGCAACTTCATATACAAATAAGGGGGGAGGGACCATTTTTATCTTTGGCCTTTTGTGTGTGTCTGTGTGTGTGTGTGTGTAGTGCTGGGGATTGAACGCTGGGCCTTATGCATGCAAGGCAAGCACTATACCAACTGAGCTATATCACCAGCCCTATCTTTGGCCTTTTTAACCACCTCATACAAACCAACTACTTATAGTATAGCTAAAGTATATATACAAGGCTGGGGCTGGGGCTCGGGCTCAGTGGTAGCCCACTTGCCTGGCACGTGTGAGGTACTGGGTTTGATTTTCAGTTCCACATATAAATAAATAAAATAAAGGTCTATCAACAATTAAAAAATATATTTAAAAAGAAAGTAAGTATACCAAAAAAAAAAAAAAAAAAATACTGGAATGCTTGGGATAAGATTTTTTTTTTTTTTAGCCAGATGTGGTGGCACAAGCATGTGATCCCAGCTGCTTGGGAGGCTGAGGTAAGAGGATCGCAAAGCCAGCTTCAGCAACTTAGCAAGGCACAAAGCAACCTAGCGAGATCCTGTCAGATAAAATATAAAAAAAGGGCTGGGGATGTGGCTCAGTGATTAAGTGCCCCTTGGTCAATCCCTGGTAAAAAAAAAAAAAAAGATTATTTTTTTCTCTTGTTTTTTTTTTTTTTCCTCCTTTGAGATTATAATGAACACGGTAATAACATAAGTAAAATCACAAGTAGGACGGAAAACGCTCCAAAGTCTTGTCTGCTCAAGATCATTAAAAATGGCTGACTACTGGGCTGGGGATGTGGCTCAAGTGGTAGCGCGCTCGCCTGGCATGCGTGCGGCCCGGGTTCAATCCTCAGCACCACATACAAACAAAGATGTTGTGTCCGCTGAAAACTAAAAAAATAAATAAATATTAAAATTTTCTCTCTCTTTAAAAAAAAATGGCTGACTACTAATAATATGTACAAAAATTAAAATGTAAATAAAAAATGCGAACAAATTTTCCTTTCTTAAAGTACTTTTAAGAAAAAAATTCAGGGTCTTGAAGTGTTGGTTCTTTTTCACCTCCCGTCTTCAATATTCACACTGTGGTTTTGATTGGGTGGTGGAAAGTACATCATCTGAAGATGGTGCCCAAGGTGGGCAGACAGGAGCACTCTCTACCCAAAGGTAACAATGTTTAGATTCTGAGATGGGAAGTGGAGGGTGAATAATTCACAGTGGACTTTCTTTATTCCTTAATCAGTTTAACTTTTCATTCTTTGCTGTCTAGTCATCCTCATCAGTCTTCTGCTTCTTGGCATCAACATATCATTATTCTCGACATCTTCAGCTGCCCATTTTTTGGCAGCTGCCATGGTCTCCTCCTCTTCCTCTCTTTCATCTACCTCATTGTCAGCTTCCTGCTCCCCCTTTTCCTCATTAGCATTGCCATTAGCAGGGGGATCCTTTCATTAGCTGCCTCCTCCACAACTTCTTCTCCTCTAAGTCTTCTGTGGTGATCTCAGAGCTAGTGTCCATGGCAGCGTCTGACATGGGGGGACACACTGGTGATGCAATGCAGTAGGTTAAAAAGAAAGCTGGAGTTCAGGGACTCTGGTGATAAAGCTGCCCAAGTCCGAAGCAGTGGAAGTGGTTAAGAGGATGGAGAGCTGGATGAGGGAACAACGCCTCATTTAAAATTTTCTGCAATTGCTGGGAGTGGTGGCTCACAGTTGTAATCCCAGTGACTCAATAGGTTGAGGCAGAAGGATTGCAAGTTTGAGGTCAGTCTCAGCAATTTAGCAAGGCCTTGCATCAAAATTAAAAAAAACTGGGGATGTTACTCAGTAGTAAAGTTCCCCTGGGTTCAATCCCTCAGTATCAAAAACTAAAAATTTTCTATACTAGAACATAATTTTTTTATCAAGAAAAAAGTTTAGGGGTTGGGGTTGTAGCTCAGTAGTAGAGCGCTCGCCTAGCATGTGCGAGGCCCTGGGTTCAATCCTCAGCACCACATAAAAATAAATAAATAAAGGTATTGTGTACAACTACGACTAAAAAATAAATATTAAAAAAAAAAGTTTAAACAATTTCTTTTTAAACAACAAATGAGAAACTCAAGTAACGTTTTTGTGTTATTGTTGGGGTTTTTTGTTTATTTGTTTTTTTCTTTTGGTATCATATCCCCAGCCCATTTTGTTTTTTATTTTGAGTCAGGGTCTCACTAACTTGCTTAGGGCCTCCCTAAGTTGCTGAGGCTGGCTTTGAACTTGCAATACTCTGAAGCACTGGGATTATAGGTGAGCACCACCACTCCTGGCTCAAGTTGTGTTTTAATATCTTAAAATCACTTACTTTTTGCTAGCATGTGAAAAAATGGAGATTAAAAAAATCACAAATGTTTCTCATTTTTTTAAATATATATTTTTTAGTTGTCGATGGACCTTTATTTATTTATATGCAGTGCTGAGAATCGAACCCAATGCCTCACACATTAGGCACTCTAACACTGAGCCACAACTACAGCCCCAGATATTTATTATTTTGATAACCAATTATAAATATTTTTTAAGAGATAGGGTCTCATACTCTGGTTTCTCTTTAGGTTGCATAAATCTTTCACCTTTTATCAAAAAAGACATGGTTTCACTGTTTCCCAGGTTGACCCTGAACTCCTGGGCTCAAGTAATTCTCTTTCCTCAGCCTCCAAAGTAGCTGGCACTACAGCACATGCTGCTGTGCCCAGCTTCTAGGAGGATTTAAAAACTTATAAATGTTTTAATTACCTATTAATAACTTAAGTATTGAAATATGATACTTTTTACTGTTTTTTTTTTTTTTTGTACCAGGGATTGAATCCAGGAACTCATATATGCTAGGCAACCACTGAGGTACATTTCCAGCCCTATTTATTTATTATTTTTTTCGGTACTGGGGACTGAACCCAGGAGCACTTTACCACTGAGTCACACCCCCAGCCCTTTTTTATTCTTTGAGACAGGTTCTTGCTAAATTACCCATGCTGGTCTTTAACTTGTGATCCTCTTGTAACAATCTCCCTAGTCACCAGGATTACAGGCATGTGCCACCATGCCTGGCTACCATATAGTCTTTCATACTTGTTGAGCAAAGTGAAATTGCCACCTATTCAAATTTTTATGTATTTCTTTATATTTTTAAGAGATGTGGTCTTGCTGTGTAGTCCTGGCTGGCCTTGAACTCCTGAGCTCAAGAGAGTCTCCTGCCTCAGTCTTCAGAACAGGTGGTCCTACTACAGATGCATGCCACTGCACCCAGCTCAAAAACCAGTTTTTAAAAAAGCATTAAGTGGATTTCTTATAGGCAGCAAAGCAAAGTCAGTTTCCAATGCGGATATCAAATGATTTTATGCTGAAATAAAATTTCGAGATTTCTAAAATTTCAACTAAAAGAAGGAAATTTTAATTCAAATACTTTCTTCAACTTACCAATTCCTGTGATCTCTTTTTTAATCAGTTGTAACTCCATGTGTTGTATTTTTATTCTTACCAATAAGAAGTAAATTTTTCCAACAATCACATCCTTTAAATGATATCTATTGGGAGAGAATACATATCACTAAGTATATTTTAAAAACAAGAAAAAGAGTGAAATAAGCCATGGAAGGCTTTAATAGGTATCTTTAAGATAACAACTTTAAGAATACCATTTTGACTATTCATAATGTTTCAGGTCCCTTTTCATTTCACTATGATAAAGTATGCTATCAAACTTTTACTTGACCTTCAATATCTCGGAGGGAACAATTAGCCTGATGAATTGTTGGTCCTACTTAGGACTTATTGCCTAGAGAATCTAAGCAGTTAACCAAATAGAAAATTAGATTCTTTATGCTTGAAATATTTGTTTCAAGTGAATGAATATATTTTCATTTTATTGATTGACTGATCAACTGTAATGGAAATGGAACCAGGACACTTTATCACTGACCTATACCCCCAGCCCTTTTTATTGTTCTTTTTATTTTGAGAGAGGGTCTTGCTTAAGTTGCCCAGACTGGCCTCCAGTTGAAGATATTTTCAACATTAAAAGTTCTATATAGGGCTGGGGATGTGGCTCAAGCGGTAGCGCGCTTGCCTGGCGTGCGTGCGGCCCGGGTTCGATCCTCAGCACCACATACAAACAAAGATGTTGTGTCCGCCGAAAACTAAAAAATAAATATTAAAATTCTCTCTCTCTCTCTCTCTCTCTCTCTCTCTCTGTCTCTCTCTCTCTTTCTTAAAAAAAAAAAAAAGTTCTATATAACAGCATCATTATAAATGCTATAATAATACAACTAACAAATCTGACCTCAAAGAGAGATTAATTGGGGCTACCTCCACAGATCTGATTTTGTTGTATATTATTTAATAACCAAAGAACCTTGCTAAATTCTTTGAAATAAGGTGCTAACAAATCTGGGAATACAACCACATGAGTCTGAAGGGAAACTCCAGTGACAAGTGTTTAGGTTTCCAAGTATCTGATAATTTATCAACAATTTAAGATTCTATAGACACATATATCAAATTTTAAGTGCTATAAAGTTGGCAGTGACAATAAAAAATTATGTAAGAGAATAATATGTAGAAGAGAGATAAAACAAGCCATCTATTTCTTCAACAAATTAAAACTTTAATAAAAAAATGGGAAAAATATAAAATTATGAGATTTAAGAGTCAAAAAAATCCAATGAAATTTGTGGATCTTGTTTGGATACAGATTTGAACAAATCATGTGAAAAAAAGAGACAAAAAATGAGTCAATTTGGGTTATGTGAATGCTGACTATATTTATAGAAATATTAAGGAGTTAATATTTTTGAATAGTATTGTAGTTACACTAAAATAATGCATAATTTTTTAGACTAAATTATGTGTCTAGAATTTGTTTCAATATAGTCTATGAGAAGTGTGGGAGCTAAATACAGACAAAACAAAGCAGCTAGTAACTGTTGGAGCTGGGCAATGGGTACATGAAGATTCATTATATTATTCAATATTCATGTACTTTGGCATTGTTTGAAATCTTCCATAATAAAATTTAAAAAGGTATTAAATAATAAGTATGAACCCATTTTGAAAATATATATATATATATACCACACCCCCAAAACAGACACACAAGAGAATATTATTAGTGGTTAAATAGTAAAGGTGAACATATGTGACGTTTTTACTTCCTTTCACTTTTTACATCCTCCAAATTTTCAATAATGAAAAAGTACTGTTTATGTAGTCAGAAAAAAAGAATTTTTGCTTCAGTTCAAATAAATAGCCAGGATGAAGTGATATCAAGCTAGTAAATTTTACAGACAAATGAAACTGGCTACTTCTGAGATGTTAAGATCCTCTACATAAAGTGATCAAGCAGAATCTTATCAGGAAGAGAATATAAAAGATACGTTCCCTGGGGTGGAAGCAAGACCAAACTCCTCAAATTTCTTGTAGCTCAGAGACTGTCAGTCTGTTAACATCAGATTAATATTAATTCTATCCTTATGGTGATCAATTTACAAAGGCCTGAAAAGCTTATTTTTAAATTTTCCCTGAACATTCATCTGTGAAAGGTACTTACTTTGACTTATTGTATTCAAATTCTATATGCAGACAATCTTCAATGCCCACTTCCATCTTAATAGAGTTGTTAACATCAGGATAGGTGGCAAGCTGGTGAACAATAAGATCATACTCTTTCACCAAGTCTGTCAGTCTTCTCACTATTGTCACCTTAAGAAAATACCTATAAAATTAATAGAGGAAATGAGATAAATCACCTATGATAAATTTAAATATTCTAAATATGCAAACATTACCTCAGTTTTTTCTTGGCTGGAATTCCTTTGGGTTCAACTTACTACATTTTGCATTTACCTTATGAAAGTGTTCTAATTTTTTTTTCTTGGTGCAGGGCCACACAAATGCTAGGTATGCATTCTATCACTAAGCTATACTCCTAGCCCTCTTAATAAAAAACAAAAACAAAAAAACTGTTCCGCATATGGGGGAAGAAAATTCAATTTTAAGAATAAATACTTTTCAGATAAGTTTGCAGGGAAACTGTCAAACCTATGTAAGGAAATCTATATCTAGTCAAAGTACTGCTGTTTGGCATTTGGGCTGTCAAATCCAGTAACAGATGGACAATGCTAAGAAAGCAGGTTCTTAGACCTGATGCATTCAGATTAGTATCTTTAATTGCCCTGGTCCCTGAAGCATTCATGGCTTCCTGCAAGAAGACCTAGGGAAAGGATACTGGATTGAGAATTTAGAAAACTGAGTTCCTACTTCAGTTCTGCCATTTGCTTCTTTTGTACTTTCAGATAAGTCAGCCTCTTTGGAGTTCCAGATCACTTCTTAACCATATATTGAATAAGATTCATTAGAAAATAAATATATTTGGAGAGTAATTCAGTTCAAAATGTGGACAGATGGAAATTTTAGGTACTTCTTCACAAATGAAGTACTTAAAAGATAATTCACACAAAGGAAATATATAACTGAAACTTTTCATATGGTTTCTCTGAATCTATGTTAAAAAGCTCTTCCAGTCATTGGGCATTGATGGTGAATGCCTATAATCCCAGCAATTTGGGAGGCCGAGACAGGAGGATCGTGAGTTCAAAGCCAGCATCAGTAAAAGTGAGGCGCTAAACAACTCAGAGAGACCCTGTCTCTAAATAAAATACAAATTAGGGCTGGGGATGTGGCTCAGTGGTCGAGTGCCCCTGAGTTCAATCCCTGGTATCAAAAAAAAAAAAAAAAAAAAAACTCTTCAGATCAGTCCTAGCCAAACAAAGTAATGTGCAGAACATTTTCCAACCTTAAATCTTCAGTACAGAATTACAACTAGGAGTTCAAATAAGACATTAATAAGAGCCATTACTTTCTGGTTTTGACTCTGCTTATAGTTTGTAATACATTCATACCTTAAGCGGACATTGGCACCGATGTAAGATTCATATGGCTTTTCAACTTGCATAAATTCAAAATCATAACTTCTGCTCTGAGTCAGTTCTCCAGGTAAGGCTAGTTCTTTCACTAGGTTTACAAATTCATGGGTATTACTCTTGTCATTGAAGAGTTCTAAGAAATTTAAAACAGCAAAAGACTAATTATATTTTAATGTCCATTTCAATAAAACCCAAACTTCTACCTCCAAAGCAAATAATTTTTACCAAAAGAATTAGTTGGATTTGTCTCTAATAAACTAGAACTATGATCTGAATTTTATCATCCCCATTATTATGCTCCACCTAGGCATCACTAAATTCAAGAAACATAGCACAATGAAAATTCCTATCAGAAATGAGTTCATTCCTTTTGATGTAGTTAGGGATTTCCCCCAATATAAAGCTGTTTGACACATTACCAGCAATTATTTGAACTTCTTCCCTTTAAGGCAAAAATTCTGTTTTGTTGTTTTGTTTTGGACAAATATATTACCTTGATAAAACTGTAATACACAAAAGAATAAAACCAACTATCAGTTAATCATTAAAATTTGACCCTTAAGTACAATCTCATTCAGAATAATATGTAAACAAATATCTACCCATTCCATTTTTGATGCTTTAAAAATGTACAGTAAAACTTAGAAAACTAGATTTAAAAACCTAGCTTTGTAGACAGTATTGAAAAGACATACTTTCTTTTCTATCTATGGTATGGGGGGATCTGATCCCAGGGTCTTGCACATGCTTAGGCAAGCACTCTACCTCTGAGCCATACTCCTAACCCTCTTTTTTCTGAATATATAGTATAAAAGATTTATATACAATTTAACTCCCAGCTAAATCAAGAATGTCTCTAAAATACATATATGGAAATGTACACAATTTGATCTAAGAATAAATCATCCCTTTCCTTTTCACATGGAATTTTCTGTTACCAGGTGAGTCTGGCTACAGGCACACACTAGGTCAGGAAGACAAATGGCATGGATAATTAGAGAATGAAAAATGAAGGTGAAGCTGGTAGTTGTAAGGTTGGTGAAAATGTAGACAGATGAAAATTTTGGTGAGTGAGCCAACTGATTTTTCAAGGCTAGTAGTTTATATAATATCTTTCAGTTTTAGTAGTAAAATCCAATAATACAGGCAGAATGAGTCAAATGCAATTTAATACAATTAAAAGAAACATTCTGATTTAATATATTAAGTCCTCTTTTATTATGCAAAATCAATTCCTTCCTTCCACCAAGTTTAACTCTTAATTATTTAAGTGCCAAATCCAACCCTCTTCAAACTCAAGTTATCAAAAGAAAAAGTAATACTATTTTAAAACTCACCAATTTGACCTACAAATTCAATTCTAATTCCTTGGTGCTCTAGCCTCTTTCCAGGTTGCTTAAAGGCTAGGTTTACCTGCCAAAACATGAAATTATAAGAGATGTTAACAGTACTTTAAGTGGGTCTATTAGACTCCTTCCAGATGAATGCAATATATATTTCAGGTACTCATTTATGAAATATGAGACGCCACCATATACCTAAATCAGGATGACCTTAAGCACCAGAGGAGATGTGATTTATTCATACACAATCCCTAATGAACCTATTACACATACACTTAAAAGTGTCTGCTTTATTAGGAAGGAATCCCTCGTTATTGCTGAAGAAATGCAAAAAGACTCAAAGAAAGGGAAGACCTTCAACTATTCATGTGTATTTTCTGGTCAAATAAGTAATTCTAAGACTAATAAAATAATATTTTAATGTGAAAATAATCACTAATTCCAAGAATTAATGTGAAAGATCACTTTCAGTGTTTTATAATCAAGAATATACTACTATGCTTCCTGACATTAAAGGTCATGCTGACTGCCCTCAGTCTGCAACTCATCCTAAAATTATAGAATGTCTTAAGATCTAAATTGTAATTTATCTTACATAATTTTAAGGTAAATAGATAGTCTCAAAGTTCTTAAATTCATATCTGCCAAGTAGAAACATTAAATTTTTAATTAATTTGAAAAACATCTGCATAATACATATATCAGAAATAAATTGCCAAATGTTTAAGAATTAACTAACAAAAGAATATTTTTATAAAAAAAAAATTTCCTCCAGGTTCCTTTTTTTGGGGTGGTTGGGGGAGGGATGCTGGGGATTGAACCCAGGGTCTTTCACATGCTAAGCACATGACCTCCCACTGAGCTACATCCTCAGCCCCCAAGTTTCTTTACTATAACAAATACTGAATATGACTCTTAAAAGCTTTTCTTCAAACAATGCTTCTCAAAAGAATAAAAATCAAGAAAAACAGAGGTCTCGTTACTTCTGCTTATAAAGTATATGCACTAAAATATTCATCCATATGCATATCTCATAACCAATGTTATTTGCCTTCAAAATTATTATCTCAGAACAAAGAAGTAAATTGTAGTTCATCATATAATGGATTATTATTAAAAGTTTAAAAATAACAGTGTCAAAAGAATTTTTAATGATGTGGGACAATGTGCATGATATGTTACATGAAGGAAGCATGGTCAAATTGTATACAAGTATAATGCCCACTATGTTTTTTGAAACTACAAAAAGAAAACATTCTTTTTTTAATTTTTAATATTTAATATTTATTTTTCAGTTTTCGGCGGACACAACATCTTTGTTTGTATGTGGTGCTGAGGATCGAACCCGGGCCGCACGCATGCCAGGTGAGCGCGCTACCGCTTGAGCCACATCCCCAGCCCAAGAAAATATTCTTAACAGCAGTTACTTTTAGAAAGACTGATTATGGGTCATTTTTTTTCTTTTTTATAGTTTTCAAATTTTGTTTTTACAATGGGCTAACAATACTGTCAAAGAAAAAAAAAAAAAAAGAACAAAAAGTACTTAGACAAGCTTCACACACACACTAAAAATATTAGGTTCAAATCACAAATAATAAAAACAAGTGCAACTCCTAGCTGTTTCATAAGCCAGGCAGTAATTAGACTACTCACTACTTTGTACCAATAAAGCACACAGAGAATATACATACAGGGTGTGATGCTGGGGATTGAACTCAGGTCTTGCACATGCTAAGCAAGACCTCCCACTGAGCAAGACCTGTGAGAACAAGACCTCCCACCTGACTTCCCACTGAGCTACATCCTCAACCCCCAGGTTTCTTTACAACAAATACTGGCAATATGACTCTAAAAAGCTTCTCTTTAAACAATGCTTTTCTTCAATCAGTGGTGCGCATCTGGAATCCCAACTACTCAGGAGCTGAGGCAGGAGGATTTCAACTTCAAGACCAGCCTGGGCAACTTAGAGAGACCCTGTCTCAATAAATAAAAAGGGCTGGGGATGTAGCTCAGTGGCAGAGTGCCCCTGGATTCAGTTCCCAGCACAGATAGATATAGATCGATTGATAGATAAAAACAGGTTAGATGAAATCCAAAATTCAGACTACTCCAAAAGCTTAAACTTTTGAGCATATGTTCAAATGATAAAAATCTACATCAATATTCTAAAACCCAAAAAATTCCAAAATCTGAAACGCTTCAGGTCTCAAGCTAAGAAATAATTCATCCTGTACTTTTAAAAATGTCTATTTTGGCCTGGGGTTGTGGCTCAGTGGTAGAGCACTTGCCTAGCATGTGTGAGAAGGCACTGGGTTCAATCCTCAGAACCGCATATAAATAAATGAATAAAAATAAAGGTCCATCAACATCTAAAAATATATTTTTAAAAACATTCATTTGGGGAGCTGGGGATATAGCTCAGTTGGTAGAGTGCTTGCCTCACATGCATAAGGCCCTGGGTTCAATCCCCAGCACCACACACACACACAAAAAAAAAGTCCATTTGGCAGTTTTTGATAATGTCTTTGCTTGAACATGGCTATGTCTGATATTTTAAAAATTTACATTTTTCCCAAAGAATATTATGAAACCACACTATTAAAGTAGAAATGTATATCTATTCAGTTTTCTCACCACCTGCCTGAACTCTTTTATTTTTCCTTGATCTCCCACTGATTTTAATACACAGCTGCTTTAAGCCTAATGCATGCTATTCTGCAACGTGAAGAACCCCAGAATTGAAAGGCATAATTAAGCATTTCCATTTTTGTTTTTGTTGTTTTGCAGTACCAGAGACTGAACCCCAGGGCCTCACACATGCTAGGCAAGGGGCTCTACTACTGGGCTATATCCCCAGCCAAAGCATTTTCATTTAAAGGCTATTCTGCAAAGGAACATAGAAAAAGAATTGAAACCACAATGATGAACTGGATCAAAGAATTTTAACACCACTCAGTTATATTTACATGGCTTTTTATTATAATTTCAAACTTGCAAAAAAGTTGCAAGAACAGCACTAGGAAATCCCACATAATCTTTACCCAGATTCACCCTATGTTTATATTTTTCCTCATCTGCTTCATTATCTTCTCAACATATACATGTACATGCATGCATCCATCACTTTTTTTTAATAACCAAAAATTAGTTGGAGACAGCATGTTCCATTATACTGCATGTATATTTCCTAAGGAAAAGAACATTTTTACATAAACACGGTGTTAATTACCAAAATCAAGAAAGTATAATATTCTATGATCTATATTCAATCTCTATTAATTGTCCCAATAATGTACTTTATATCCTTTCCTGTTCAGGATTCACTCCAGGTTCACACATAGATATAGTTGTGGTGTGTATCAGTCACCTTTAACCTACAACATTCCTCAATCATTCCCCTTCTTGACTTTTTTTTTTTTTTTAAAACAGCACCCAGGAGTGCCCTATCACTGGGCTACATCCCCAGCCCTTTATAAAATTTTATTTTGGGATAGGGTCTCACTAAGTTGCCCAGACTGGTCTCAAACCTGCCATCTTCCTGCCTCAGTCTCTGGAGTTACTGGGATTATAGGCCACCACACCCAGCTTGACCTTGAGTTTTTTTTTAAGAATACAAATCAGATGATTTATAGAACCAAGTAGATTAAACTCATGCATTTTTGGCAAGAATACCTGTGTTCTCACAGTATCAAAATTAGAAAGTACAAGATACAGTTTGTCCCAATATTGGTGATTCAACTCTGATCACTTGTTAAAGCAATCCACCAGGTTTCTCCAATTTAAAATTACTATTTTCCTTTTGATATTATTAAGTAATTTCTTTCTGTGGATATACTTGAGAATGTGTGTATATGTTTACAAGGCCATACAGAGAAACCTAATCTATATGTAAAACATATTCACTGCTCCAATAAACAGTCTGAAAGCTCAGATATCATTATTTGAGGTCTTCTGTAAATGCCTCAAATAATGATACCTTCAGAATATATATAAGGAGTGAAATTCTACATTGTGCTCAAGAAAAACATAAAATTGATGTTTTACACTCCATTTACTTGGTTATTCACAGTGAAACATCAAAGTATCTGTACATTATTGTTGCTAGATACTATGGTTATCCAAGATTAATTTCCACTTGCTGCCAGAAGAACACAGTCTATATCTATGTTGATGAAAAGATACTATGAAACTCTTCTTTGCTTTAAAAATTAAACTATAAATGCCTATAATCTCAAGACTAAACATATACCTTTGATCACTTTTGCAACAGAGAACAGATACAGTTCAGTGAAGGTGGCCTGACACTTGTACTACACTTCAAGGCATTATTTATAGAGGCTGGGGCTGGGGCTCAGTGCTAAAACACCTTCCTGGCATGTGTAAGGCACTGGAGTTCAATCCTCAGTGCTGAGTTCAATCCTCAGCACCACATAAAAATAAATAAATAAATAAATAAAGGTGCTGTGTACCTTTTTTTTTAAAAGCCATAGAATGAGTAACTTCTCAGCACTACCCAAACAGTTTCACAAGGATTGTTTTCACATGCAAAAACAATGGAGAAGGAAAACAATTCCTTGTTTTTCTTTCTTCTCAGTACCCAGGGATTGAACCAAGGGGCTTGTGAATGCTAGGCAAGGGCTCTTCCACTGAGCTATACCCCCAACCCTTTTTATTTTGAGACAAGGTCTTACTAAATTGCTCAGACAGGCTTCAAACTTGCCATTCTCCTGCCTTAGCCTCCTGAGTAGCTGGGATTACAAGTGTGTGCCACCACACTCAGCACAACAGTTCTCTCTTAAAGCTGCCATTTAGAAACTGCATAAACAAGAGAGAGGAGTCGTCTTCTTGGTTCAAAGTGAATTTTTGCTTTTTTCACTTCAAAAATTCACAGCAAAGAACAGAACACAAAAGGAATTAAACTGTAGACAAGTCAAGAACTTGAATATTAATATTTTGTGGCTTTTTTTTTGCCTTTTCAAAGAATATCCCAATTAAGGAATCCTAACTTATGAATATCATCCCCCCCCCAAAATAAAACCCAGATAAACCACTCACCAAAATTTTTATAATTAAAAAATAATAAATGTACATCAATAATCAATTAAACAGTTATCTCAAAATTACTCAGATAAACATAAGCTGTATTATAAAGGGGAAACCTTGCAGGCTGAGGCTGTGGCTCAGTGGTAAAATGCTTGCCTAGCACAAGAGAGGCACTGGGTTTGATCCTCAGCACCACATAAAACTAAATAAATAAAAGGTATTGTGTCCATCTATGACTAAAAAATTTAAAAAAAATAAAAAGGAAACCTTGGCCAAATGTATTTCTTTTTTGTTTTCCAAATAACTTATATGACTAGATGTGGTGGCACACACCTGTAATTCCAGCAACTGGGAAGGCTGAGACAGGAGAATATCAAGTTCAATGCCAGTCTCAGCAACTTAGTGAGGCCCTAAGCAACTTAGCAAGACCATGTCTCAAAAGAAAAAATATAAAGGACTGGGGATGTGGCTCAGTGGTTAAGTGCCCCTGGGTTCGATTCCTGGTACCAAAAATAAATAAGTAAATAACTTACTCAAAATAGTTTTTTTTTTTCCTTACTCAGTTTCAAATTTAAAATGTAAAAAGGGGAGGGAAAAATAATACCTGTTCTTGATCAGCTGTCATATAAAGTCAAGGAAAAGTGAATCCCTTCAGAACATGAATTAATATAGAGAACTGTGCAATGGCTAGTCTTAAAAAATCCCTGCACAGAAACTTAGAACGGGGATAACTCTTTTGTGTAATTTAGAGGGAAATACTGTAGATTTACAGGAAATTTCTTTAATCCATTTGAACCTGTAAAATCATTTGGACAAAAGTTTTCCTGGTCAAAGTAACATTTTATCCAAAATAATCATATCTTAATCTTATGTGGCTTAACACATTTCAAAAATAATTAAAAGTATAATTGTGTCTCAGAAAGCAAGTTAATATTGAGGTACCATGTATATCTCAAAGAAATAAACCTGTAATTTTCAGTTCAATTCTGGCTTTAGCACTTCAAAATAAAGAAGCCTAAGTAAGAACTCTACCATTATTTGCCTATTCAACTGTATTTCTTTTTTTTTTTTTTAATTTTTATTAGTTATTGATGGACCTTTATTAATTTATTTGTTTATATGTGGTGTTGAGAATCGGACCCAGTGCCTCACACATGCTAGGGAAGCACTCTACCACTGAGCCACAACCCCAGCCCCTCAACTGTATTTCTTAAAGCATAAAAAAAATTGGGTACAGTCCAATTGCCATTTGACATGAACCAAAGCAGTAAATATCCAAGGTAAGGATAAAAAGAACCTGAATAAGTAGCTTTTAATAATTTTCCTATTTTTTAATAATCTAAAAAATTTCTAATTATCTTAAAGAATGCTTCAAAAATACTCCAAAAGACTTTTGACAGACAACATTATCAGTTTTTAACTTTTAAAAGCATTTACCACAAAGGTGCCAAAACAATTCAATGGAGTAAGAATATTCTTTCCAATAAGTGATGCCAGGGCAAATAAATATCAACATTTAAAAGAATGAAGTTAAAACCCCACACAAGGACTGGGGTCGTGGCTCAGTGTAGAGCGCTTGCTTCACATGTATGAGGTACTGGGTTGGATTCTCAGCACCGCATGAATAAAATAAAGGTCCATCAACAACTAAAAAAATTTAAAAAAAAAGAACTCTACACAAGCATTAACTCAAATGGTTAATGCCAGGTGTGGAGACTCAGGAGGCAAAGGCAGGAGGATCTCAAGTTCCAGGCCAGACTCAGCAACTTTTTTAGCAAGACAATCTGTCATAAAATAAAAATAAAAAGGGCTAGGGATGTAGCTTAGTGGTAGTGGGTTCAATCCCCAGTACCACCAAAAGGAAAAAAAAGGTCAAAGGATTTGAACAGACTTTTCTTCAAAGAAGATATATGAATGACACAAAGCACAAGAAAAAAAAATACTCAATGTTATCAGTTAATTGAGAAATGCAAGTCACAACCATGAGACACCATTTTACATCCACTTTAGATGCCCTAATTTTAAAAAAAAAAGTATCGCCAAGAAAGTGGAGAAATAGAACCTTCGTACATTGCTGGAGGGAATGCAAAATGGTGCAGCTGCTTTGGGAAAGTGAAACACAGACTTGAAATATGACCTAGCAATTCCACTCTTAAGTTAAAACCAAGAGAAGTGAATATATATATGTTTACATAAAATTTGTACTTCAATGTCCATAGCAGCTTATTCTCAATACCAAAAAGTAAAAGCCCAAATATCCTCAGCTAGTAAATGAATACATAAAATGTGGTAAATTCTTTTACACATGAGTAATGTATACTGGAATATCATTCAGTCAAAAAAATGGCATTCTGATACATGCTATAATATGGGTGATCCCTGGAAATATGCTACATGAAATAATCCAAGCTCTAAAGGATAAATATGACCACTTTTACAAAATATCTAGAATAGGCAAACTGACAAAGTGGATTAAAGGTTACCAGAAGTTGGGAGAAGGGGAATATGGGGGACAATTAATTGGATACAAAGTTTCTGTTTGGGGTAATGAAAAACCTTTGGAAATAGCAACTATGAATGCCAAATTATTAACATAATTAATGTTACTGAATTTGTATACTTTAAGATGGTAAAATGGTACATGTTACATATATATTTTTTTACTTCATAGTAAAAAAAAATATAGTACTTCATACTATATTTACTACACCCTGATGAACCTTCAAAAGATTATGCAAAGTGAAAGGAACCAGACAAGGCAACAGAGTATGCGTCCATTCATGAAATATCCAGAATAGACAAAAATTGAGAAAACAGATTTGCAGAGTTCACAGGGAGTGACTGCTAATTGTATGAAGTTTCTTTTTGAAATTAGATAGTGGTGATGTTACATAAGTCTGCCAACATAGTAAATACCACTAACCTCCACAAGATGAATTTTATGTTATGTGACTTACCACTCAAAAAGACTACTTTTTTCCCTTTCTTTTTTATTTTTTTAAGAAAAGGGAGAAATTTTTTTTTAACAAAAAGGGAGAGAGAAGGGAAATTCCATGGAAATGGAAGGAGATCCTCATTGTTATACAAAATTACATATAAGAGGAGGTGAGGGGAAAGGGAAAAAAAAAAAACAAGAGAGAGAAATTAATTACAGTAGATGGGGTAGAGAGAGAAGAGGGGAGGGGAGGGGAGGGGGGATAGGAAAGGCAGCAAAATACAACAGACACTAGTATGGCAGTATGTATAAATGTGGATGTGTAACCGATGTGATTCTGCAATCTGTATACGGGGTAAAAATGGGAGTTCATAACCCACTTGAATCAAATGTATGAAATATGATATGTCAAGAGCTTTGTAATGTTTTGAACAACTAATAAAAAAAAAAAAAGAAAAGCAAACCAGACATTGTGGCACATGCCTGTAATCCCAGCACCTCAGAAGGCTAAGGCAAGAGGATCTCAAGTTCAAGACTAACTTTAGCAACTTAGCAACACTCCATCTCAAAAAAAAAGAATGTTACAAAAGAAAAGTGAAAAGTATATGCCACAAATGGGCCTATGGAACAGAGGCCAGAACAGACCCCAAATGATTTCTGATCTATGTGTGACAAAGGTGGCATTATGGTGAAGTGATAAAGGATAGTTTTTCAATAAATGCCTGAGTCAATTGGATATCCAAATGAAAAACAACTAGTCAACTTCTATGACAAAATCAAGTACTTTTTTTTAAATTATTTTTTAGTCATAGTTGGACACAATACCTTTATTTTACTTATGTATTTTTATGTGGTGCTGAGGATAGAACACAATGCCTCGCATGTGCTAGACAGGTACTCTATCACTGAGCCACAACCTCAGCCCCAAGTACCTATTTTTTTAAATGACTTTTTTTTCCCCCCTTTCTGAAGGCCATCTTGATTGTTTCCAAGTTTGGGTAATTTAAATAAAGCTGTTATAAGTACACATGTGCAGACATGTGCTTTCAATTTGGGTGAATCCTAAGAAGCATGATCCCCAACCCATTTTAGTTTTTGAGACAAGGTCCAGGCTGGCCTTAAACTTTCAATCTTCCTGCCTCAGCCTGAGTAGCTGGGATTACAGGTGAGCACCACCACACCCAGCTGGCTATGCCATTCTGCATTTGTTCACTGCCTGTGAGTGAGTTCCTGTTGGTTCACATCCTCACCATAATTTGATCTTCTCAATGTTGGATTTTTGCCATTTCAACAGGTATCTCATTACTGTTTGAATTTGCAATTCCCTAATGCTATAGTGTTAAATATCATTCCACATGTATTTGTCATATGTATATCATTTTTGGTAAGGTGTCTGTTCAGATCTTTTGCCCACATTTTAACTGGATTGTTGAGTTTTAAGAGTTCTTTGTGTATTTTGGATACAAGTGTCCCCCCAAATACCACCACCAGCCTCTCCTTCTGAGATAACTGAGGATGAACCCAAGGCCTTGCATAGGCTAGGGAGGCACTTTATCACTGAGCTATACCCCCAGCCTTTTTTATTGTATGTTGAGGCAGGGTATTCTAACTTGCTGAGGATGGGCTTAAATCTGCCATCCTCCTGTCACCACTTTCCAAGTAGCTGGGATTAACAGTGTGCACCACAGTGCCTAGCTAGATAAAAGTTCTTTATTGGATGTGTTTTGTAAATATGGCTTTTCTTTTCATCTTTAACTGTGTTTCTCAAAGCAGAAGTATTTACATTTTCACAAAGTCCACCTTACAGTCCTTTTTCATGGACCATGCCTTTGGTGTTATATCTAAAATCTATCTGTTCCAGCACCATTTGTTAAAAAAAAAATGTATTTGTTTTCCATTAAATTGTCTTTGCTCCTTTATCAAAGAGCAGTTCACTATATTTGTGTGGGTCTTTCTGGACTCTACTTCATCCCTTTGATTTATTTCTCTCTTCTCTCACCAATACCAGACTGTCTTGATACTATGTGTAGTTAAGTCTTGAAACTCGGTAATGTCAGTTCTCCAACTTTGTTCTTCTTCAATATTACTTACTATTTACATACACTTTTGTCTTTATATATAAATTTTAGAATCTGTTTATTGATAACTACAAAATAAAGTGTCTAATTTTTTATGGGGATAGAGTTGAATCTATAGATCAGGTGGGAAACAGATATCTTAATATTGTGTCTTCCGATCTATTAACATAGACTATCTTTCTGTTTATTTACCTTTGATTTCTTTCATCAAAGTTTATAGGTTTTTTTGTAGTTGTAGATGGACAGCATACTTTTATTTTATTTTTGTATTTTTTTATGTTGTACTGAGTATCGAACCCAGTGCCTCCCACATGCGAGGCAAGCGCTTTGCCACTGAGCTATAGTCCCAGCCCATCAAAGTTTTATAGTTTTCCTCATACAGACACTGTACATATTTTGTTAGATTTACACCTAAGTATTTCATTTTAGAAATAGTAATGTAAATGGTAGCCCAGTCATTTTATGGGGAGAGCTGTGGAATGCTTACAAGAATGTAGAACTGACTTAAATGTTTTAAAAAGTCTACAGTTCCATTGTTGCTGAATTAAATATGGTTTCAGGCTCTGGAAACACAGGAACGCCAGATAACTCAATCCTCCTAAAAGAAAGCAATCAGGATGATTAAGACTCAAAATCCATATTTCTTCAGGAATAAAGGAAATGGAAAATAGCATATTTAATTTAGAGAAGACTTATGATAAACAAGACAGTGGTTCAGAAAAAAAGAGAAAGATTTATTATGTATATTTCTAAACAGCAGGGTGGATAGTGGTTTCAGAATAATAGAATTCCCATCCTGTAAAGTGAGCATACGGAAACTAACAAATCAGGAATACTATAAAAGGAAATTATTCTTCCTTTGGGTGCATGTCAAACCTCTAAGATCCAAGATAATACTAAATATATGAAGATACCAAAGAGATGCAAAGCCAAGTTTGGAAACCAATGATCCAGTTTAACTTCCACAATTTATTGGTGAAATCCAGGAAGTTAAATGACTCTCCAGAATTCCTATTAAAAGAGTGGACAAGTAAAGGCTAAATATTACAACTGTATCCCAATCATCTTTTTATTACACTAGCACACTTGTGAGATAAGACCTGTTCTTACACATACTGGATCACATATAATGAATGCTTGTTTTAAGTTTTCATTTCAAACTGCTCATAAATCATCCATTCTACAGTTATACCAGGAATCAATATTAAGTTTAACTAATATAAATTGTTTACCTCATTTTAAATATATAATATAGTATCTTCCTATATTCTAAAACTTTTCTCATTTTCCAGAATTACTGAGGGATTTCTGCAATCAGTTCTACAAAATTCTCTCTGTACTATATAGCATAACATTCATCTGATCTAGCCACCAGAATGTTTTAAAACTAGATTATTTTTACTTTTCATAATTATAGCTTTTACTCTAATGATTCTACCTTTTCCAATTAAAAAACAATGTAGATGTTAAAAAAAGCAAAATATTGGGCTGGGGATGTGGCTCAGGTGGTAGCGCACTTGCCTGGCATGCGTGCGGCCCGGGTTCGATCCTCAGCACCACATACAAAGATGTTGTGTCCGCCAAATAGTAAAAAATAAATATTAAAAAAAAAATTCTCTTTCTCTCCCCCCCTCTCTCCCTCTTTCTTTAAAAAAAAAAAAGCAAAATATTAACTCTTTTTTTTTTGCATTTGTTATATTACAATAAATGACATGCCAAGCATATTCTTTCCTTATTTATTTTCTTATTCTAAATGTAAAATGTTTTCCTGCCAGGTATAGTGGTGTATACCTGTAATTCCAGGTATTTCAAAGGCAGGAGGATTGCAAGTTCAAGGTCAGCCTCAGCAACCAGACAATACCCTGTCTCAAAAAAAAAAAAAGGACTGGTGATAGAGCTCAGCAGTAAAGCACTCCTGGATTTAATCCCCAATACTGTAAAAAAGAAAAAAAAAAATAGTATAGTATATTATCCTGTAACCTGTTTTACTCACACCAATGATTGTACATTTTCAAACATGCTATTCAACCTATGAACCACTATTACCTCATCTATAAACAAAAATATTAGCAAGACATGGTGGCCCATACCTGTAGTCCCAACTACCTGGGAGGCTGAGGCAGGAGGATACAAATTTAATGACAGCCTCAGCAATTAAGCAAGACCCTGTCTCAAAATAAAAAGTAAAAAGAGCTGGGATGTGGCTCAGTGGTTAAAACGCCCCTGGGTTCAATCCCCAGAGAAAGAAAGAAAGGAGGGGGGAGAATGTTGGCTTGAACTGTAGATCAGTGGTAGAGTACTTACCTACCATGTATGAGGCCCAGCACCACAAAAAAATAAGAGAGAAAAAGATATCCTTTGGGTATCAAGGCAAAAAGGGCATTACAACATTTAAGTGAAATAAAATTAGGCTTTGTCAGCAAGACTTTATACTAAAGACAATAAATCCGAAATATTAAAAAACAGAAAATGGGAGCTGGGGTCCTGGCTCAGAGGTAGAGCACTTGCCTAGCGTAGTGAGAAACTGGGTTCGATCCTCAGCACCACATAAAAATAAAATAAAGATATTGTGTCCACCTATAACTAAAAAATGAAAATGTAGACAAGGTTATTATATTCCATAAATTGGCGGGGGGGGGGGGGGGGCGGGGAGGGATTGAACCCAGAGGCACTTAACCACTGAACCACATTACATTATAAAGTGCTCATATTCGGGCTGGGGTTGTGGCTCAGTGGTAGAGTGCTTGCCTAGCATGCACAAGGCACTGGGTTCAATTCCCAGCACAACATAAAACAAATAAACAAAATAAATATATTGTGTAAATAAAGTGATCATATTCAATGCTTCCTTGAATGAAACAAGACAATATATGTAGATCATGTAATTTAACGCACATAAATTTTCCAAATTAATATGTATTACGACCCTGCAAATACTCATGTCTTTTGGCCCAGCAACTTTTTCCAGGAATCTATTCTAAGTAAACAATCTTGACCTGTAAAATCTGGAGAAAAATGTATGCATACAGATGTCCATATTATCAAAGATGATATTATATACTAAAAGCTATCTTAAAAACTAGAAACTAATGGGGCTAGGGATATAGTTCAGTTGGTACAGTGCTTGCCTTGCATGCACAAGGCCCTGGGTTCAATCTCCAGCTCTGCCAAAAAAAAACAAAAAAAAAAACAAAACTAGAAACTACTTTCATGTACCACATGATAATTTGGTCAAGGACAAACTGCATATGGTGGTACCTTAAGATTATAATAAAGTGAGTAAATTTCTATCACCTAGTAACTGAGTAGCCATCATGATGCTGCAAATTATTACGTACATGCTTTTAGTAATACTGGAGTAAACAAACCTACTGCATATACAATTATACATAGTATATAAAAACTGATAATGATAATAAATGACTATTTACTGGTTCATATTTTCTATACTTATTAGAGTGTACTCCTTCTACTTATTAAAAAAAATAATGATAACTGTAAAACAGGCAGGTCCTTAAGGAGGGATTCCAGAAGGCACTTGTTATAATAGGAGATGACAGTTCCAACTATGTTATTGCCCCTGAAGACCTTCCAGTGGGACAAGATGGGGAAATCAAAGACAATGATGTTGATAATTCTGATTCTGTGTAAGCCTAGGCTAATATATTTGTGTCTTAGTTTTCAACAATAAAAAAACTTAAAAAGTGAAAAAAAAAAATTTAAGTAGCCTATACCATATAGCCTAGGTGTGTAGAACTTCATACCACTAGGTTTGTGCACATACATTCTATTATGCTCACACAATGCCCAAATCACCTAAAGACACATCTGTCAAGCTGGGGATATAGCTCTGTGGGTAGAGTGCTTGCCTTGCATGCACAAGGCCCTAGGTTCAATCCCCAGCACCACCATCAAAAAAAAAAAAAAGGCTATAAAGACACATCTGTCAAAAACATATCTCTGTCATTAAATGACATAAGACTGTGCTACAAATATATAAACAAAAACAGGGAAACTTAGAGAAGACACATTCAAATTTAACTGTGAATTATTTCCATAATAGAATTATACCTTATTTTCCCAAACTGCCTACCACATGTATAAATTAATTGAAGAAGCAAGAAAGAAAAATCCTAACATTTTATATTTTAAAAATTATTTCAAATGTTTTGTAGCTTGCTTTTGTCTATGATATTACTATTCCCTAGTATCTCAAGCTAATGAGTATTGATCCTATTCCCTAAGGTTTAAGAATAATCTTACATATCAGTGTATAAGGAAAAGGGGGGAAAAGTGAAATCTTGCAGAATCTGACATACAGATGCCTTCACACAAACACATTCCAAAAATACTTAGGTCTTCAATGGAGTACCAAAAATAAGATCAACAGACACAAGAATAATATAGAGAGGTAAGTTACAAAGAATGAGAAACCTTTAGAATGGCACACCACAGAGTTACTGCAATCTCTACAATTCAACTGTATGTTGAAAGGGAAGCAAATGTTGAGAGGATCACAACTCTATTCTGGAGAAACTCTCCAAGCTAGACAAACTTTCCAAAGCTAAACAAATTCACAATCAAAAAAAGAGAGAATTATTTTGAGTAATTTAGAATTCTTCCAGGATTAAGAGTCTTTCTAAATGTTCTAATCAAAGATTTTAGCTGACCTTTGGAGAAAAAAATTCCATCTCTAATACTTTATTATGTATGTACATTTATGACTACATGACCAATGATTCTGCAACATGTACACTCAGAAAAATGAGAAATTATATTCCATCTATGTATAGAATATCAAAATGCATAAATGCATTCTAATTTCATGTATAACTAATTAAACCAAATAATTTTTTAAATCACTGTAATAATTCATCTGGAGCTCAAATTTAGACACAGTGCAGATCATTTTGATGAGTAATTCTAATATCCTACAACTAGGTAATTCTGCCAAACAAAAGATTTACCTTTCCTGAAACTGATTCTCCATCATAGAAGAGATAGTGTTTTTCCACCTTGCCATCTTCAGTTTTCATTTCTGCCATTTTCCTGGTTTCTCCATCATTAAGGACAACATCAATCTCACAAATGGGACCAAAAAAGCCTCCAAGAAAACTCTGAAATAAAATAAAAATGCTCATAATTATCGTAGGCAGCCAGTCACAACATTTTAAATTCAAATTTTATTACACCATTGACCTACAGTTAGACTCCAAATCTGTGAGTTCACAAGCTTACATCAAATTCTACATCAAAACTTTACAAACTGAATATAATAATGTGTAAACAGTGAACAGTACTGTACTATACACTTTTTTAAGTTAGATTAAAAGATTTCATTTTATAGGTTTTTTTTAATCACCAAAAAGGGAAAAATATAAACAATTAAATATGTTATAATTTCAATCATTTCCATAGGTAACCATTATAAATAATCAAATACTAGCATACTAGAACTGTAAGAATTCTTTTTTGGGCAGGGTGGGGGTGGGGTACCAGGGATTGAACTCAGGGACACTTGACCACTGAGCCATATCCCCAGCCCTATATTGTATTTTATTTAGAGATAGAGTCTCACTGAGTTGCTTAGCTTCACCATTGCTGAGGCTGGCTTTGAACCTGAGATCCTCCTTTCTCAGCCTCCTGAGCCGCTGCAATTATAGGCGAGCACCACGAGCCCAGCCATCTTAACATCTTAAGTTTGAAAAATTAACTTTTATTAAACCTCTATGAGTTTTCATGAGAGCAGAATTTGCATAATCCAAATTACTTCTAAAAAGCTGAAATGAATTATTATAATGCACTTACTATAAAATCTACTGCTATATTAGGTCTAAACAGAATGTGTTACATTATATAAGCCCTTTGAGTAAAACTGGCTCTAGGGGCTGGGGTTGTGGTTCAGTGGTAAAGAGCTTGCCTAGCATGTGTGAGGCACTGGGTTCGATCCCTGGCACCACATAAAAATAAAAACAAATAAAATAAAGGAATTGTGTCCACCTACTACTAAAAATATGTGTGTGTGTGTGTGTGTGTGTGTGTGTAAAAGCTGGCTCTGAGGAAACCAATGAAATTTCTCCAATTTATACAAGCCTTATTCTGTAAATCCTCGATATGACAGAACTATAAAGAACAAAAATCAATTGCTTATCAATGCCAAAACATATTAGTTGGTAATAATCAAGTAATATGAACAGAATCCATTAGCAACTATAGTATAGGATATAATTAAAATTATTTTTGTCATCAGGCACATTGGTGAAGGCCTCTACCCTCAGCGACTTGAAAGGCTGAGGCAGGGGGTTCACAAGCTCAAGGGAAGCATCAGAAACATAGCAAGACCCTTAGCAACTTAGAAAGACCTTGTCTCAAAAGAAAAAAGAAAAAGACTGGGGATGTAGTTCAGTGATAAAGCACCCCTAGGTTCAATTCCCCAGTACAAAAACAAACAAGCCAAAAATTATTTTGTCACTAAGGAAAGCCAGCCAGTCTTCTAGTCTATTTTGGGTTTTTTTTTTTTTTTTTTTTAATTTACAAGATAATAGTCTTCTATCATGTACTATATCCCTTTTTAACTTACCCTATACAACAAGCAGGGTAGTCTTTAAAAAACATAAATTTGATCATATCATTTCCTGTTTATAAAATATTTCCATGGGCTGGTGAACTTATAAATTAGAACTACTTTAGGAAATAGTTTGGCATGATCTAGTAAAGCTGAAGATGTATATATCCCATAACCCAACAATTCCATCCCTGGATATATTCCTAAACAGAAACTTACAGGAGACAAATATGTTTACAACAGCCTCCAATGGAAACAATCCAAACATCTATCAACAACAACAACAAAAAAAAGTTGAATTAAAGAGTCCAAGAGGCCACACAGGAGAATACATTCTGTTTCGATCTCATATACATATAAGTCAAAAACATGTAATGTACATTGTTTTTTTTGTGTGTTTTTTTTTTAAAAAAGAGAGAGAGAGAGAATTTTAATATTTATTTTTTTTTAGTTTTCGGCGGACACAACATCTTTGTTTGTATGTGGTGCTGAGGATGGAACCCAGAGCCACACGCATGCCAGGCGAGCACGCTACCACTTGAGCCACATCCCCAGCCCCTGTACATTGTAATATTAGAAGTTAAGTAGTGGGAGGAAGAATAAAATAAGTGGGGTGCTAGTACTGTTCTCTGTTCTGAGCACTTGACACACCGGCATGTTCACTTTATGAAATTCATCAAGCTATATCCTTATACATAATGTTAACTTCAATAGTACACATACACACACTGCATTCTGTAACATCTTACATATATCTAGCTCTATACATCTCTTCAGTTACATCAGCCTCAAATGATCTTAAGATTTTTCTGCAAAAGTTCATCACATTTGCCAAATTCTTTGTCCTAGAGTCAAGCAAAGTACCTTAACCTAACTCATCCTTTTAATTTAAGTTTGAGTCATTTTCATAAGACTCTCCCTAACTCCCTAATCCAAACTGGATTCTCCAAAGTTAGGTGTCGCAAGGCTGATTTTACTGCCTGACACTCCTACTACACTGTAAACTATGTGAGGACACCATATCCTTTATTCCTCACTGAAGAGACAGGACCTAGAGCAGTAGTGGCATTTAATAGAAGGCACTGAAATACCTATTGGAATGTTAAATTTAAACATACAAATACCATTCTAATAATAGGGAAAAAACTGACTATACAAAAGAAGTTGGATGATATCTAGAATAGGTGGTAATGCCAGCCCTTTCCCAACAAATTAGCACTGGTGTAATAGTGAAGCCTAGAGCATGGAACTCAAGCACAGACAAGGTCAGCTCTGTCCTGAGGTGGCCAGGGAATGGCAAGCAAGATAATGGGCCTCCAAAAGGCTTTGTAGGCTATGATCAAATGAGACAGTGTTTTCCCAAAATGTGGACTTGCTTCTTTGTTTTCATTACTCCTATATTAAAAGGGTGGGCTTATAATTTCAAGAAACTACAAGAATTGTCAAATTAGTGTTTTTGATATATTCCAAATAGCAAATTTTCTTTTTTTAAAAATATTTTTTTTAGTTGTAGATGAACACAATACCTTTATTTATTTATCTTTATGTGGTGCTGAGGATTGAACCCAGTGCCTCACACAGCTAGGCAAGCCCCCTACCACTAAGCTACAACCCCCATCCCCCCAAATTTTCTTTTTGACATGATGTTTTAGTCTTTTCTGGGAACAACAAACTCAAAATTTTTATCAGAAAACTACAATGAACTAATTTAGAGAGAATGAAAAACTTCAATGATAGGTTACCTGCATTATCTATTCTAGTTAGTGTTCACACTCTAAGTCTTAAAACTCAAAACCTACTCAAAAAAGGCAAATTTTAAAATACTACATGTTCTCCTAAGAGAAGACTACAGATAAGATGTACAACAGTTTGGAGGGGAGGGGGGCTGGGGTTGTGGCTCAGTGGTAGAGAGCTTGCCTAGCATGCATGAGGCACTGGGTTCGATTCTCAGCACCACATACAAATAAATAAAAAAAATAAAGGTCCATCAACAACTTAAAAAAATTTTTTTTAAAAAGATGTACAACAGTTCAAAATCAATCCACTAATTATTAACTATGTGCACTATTAACCACTGAGCCAACAAGAGAGGAGACTACTGCAGATAGATCACTTATGAAAGGATAAAAGCAACATCTCCAAGCAGCTATTTTAATTGGGGAAACAAAGTCAGGTGCAGAAAAAGAGAACACCAACTGGCAGTGAGGGTAAGAAGAAAATGAGTTCTTCTCCCTTGTGACACCCACAACATCAATTCATTTGAGTTACAAAATTAAGGCAGAAATATTAATTTTTAACCCGACACTTACCAAGGCTACTTCAAGGAAAAATAAATTGTGAAAACTATAAAAACTGTTTTCTAACAGTTTTTTATAACATTATATATTATTATAATATTTAACAGAGCTGCACTTGGTATTTGAAAAATAACAAAAATCAAATAATCAAAAATTAAATACAATTTTGTCTGGGCACGGTTTCACATGCTTGTAATCCCAGCAGCTTGGAAGGCTGAGAAGAGAGGATAGTGAGTTCAAAGCCAGCCTCAGCAAAAGTGGGGCATTAAGCAACTCGGTGAAACCCTGTCTCTAAATAAAATACAAAATATGGCTGGGGACGTGGCTCAGTGATCGAGTGTCCCTGAGTACTATCCCCAGTTCCCCCTCCCAAAATAAATAAAAACAATTTTAGCAAAATTAAAATCAGCGCTAATTAAAATTGCCAAAAGACTTAGTTTTAGAAAACTACACAATTAATAATCATACACAAAAAGTCTTGTCCTGATACCAATTCTTAAAAATTAAAAATTCCTAGGCATTAAAAATACATTCAGCTAGACATGGTATCATACACCTGTAATCCCAGTTTGGGAGGGTGAGACAGGAGGATTGCAAGTTCAAGACCAGCCTTAGCAAATTATTGAGGCTCTCAGGATTTAGTGAGATCCTGTCTCAAAATTTAAAAAATAAAATAAAAATATCTGTGGGTGTGGCTCAGTGGTTAAACAATCCTGAGTGCATTTCCAATACCAAAAGAAGAAAAAGAAAAATCTAGGTGTTATGTACTACATTATTTTCTATATGCATTAAATATTTCAGAACTAAAAATGAAAAAAAAAAAAAAAACAGACTTCCTTCTCAATACAATAAAAAAAAGTTAAAATGGGGATGGGGTTGTGGCTCAGTGGTAAAGCATTTGCCTCGCATGTGTGAGGCACTGGGTGCAATCCTCAGCACCACATTTAAACAAATAAATAAATAAAGGTCCATCAATAAATAATAAAACATTTTTTTAAAGTTAAAATGGTGAGGAATCAGAAGGTATAACAAGGGGCTGGGGTTGTGGCTCAGTGGTAGAGCGCTCACCTCACACTTGTGAGACCCTGGGTTCGATCCTTAGCACCACATAAAAATAAATAAGTGAAATAAAGTATTGTGTCCAACTACAACTAAAAAAAAAAAAAAAAAAAAAGGTATAACAAAAAATAGCACATGCCAAAGAGTTAGGTTGAGTAATAAACTACAGCATTTTAACAAGTTAACTATGCCATAAGATTTTAGCATTGGGTTAACATACAACTTTTTTTTTTAATATTGGGACACATCAAAAATGAACCTATAGTTTTACTCAAAAGAACACTCCAAAAAAGTGTTATATTTCACAAGTCAACAACAGAAAAAAAACTGAGAAAAGAACTTGTCTTTTTTGTTTTCTAAAAGCCGTTTAAAGTAAAAGATTCTTTACCCAAGGTCTTGGTTTTACTTTATTTCAAGATTATATATTCTCACATTTCAAATAAAAAGCCATGATATTTAATTCTAATTATTCACAATCAAATTATAATACTTCTGATATGTTAAAGAGAAAGTAAAATACAAGAAAGGAAGGGAACAAAAATTGTAAAAACAGCCCAATGCAGTGGTGCACACATGTAATCCCAGCAACTTTAGGGAGGCTGAGGCAAGCAGATTGAAAGTTCAAAGCCAGCCTCAGCAACTTAGGGAGGCCCTAGGTAACTTAGCAAGACCCTGTTTCAAAATAAAAAAATTTTAAAAAGGGCAGGGGATGTGGCTCAATCCCCAATATAAAAATAGGAAAAAGAAAATGTAATAAAAAGGATACTTTAGACTTGCTGAAATAACAGAAGGCAGTTTTGAAAGAATACTATTGAGATCTTCTGTCAAAGATAACTTCAAGTGAGCAATAGGAGTATGAGATTTTTAGGTTGGGGATATGGCTCAGTGGCAGAGCACTTGTCTTTACAAGTATCCCCAAAAAAGAATGTTCAAGAACAATACTACACAATTAATAATACAAGTTAAAACTCTTAGGGCTAAGGCTGGGGTTGTGGTTCAGTGGTAGAGCACTTGCCTAGGCACTGGAGTTCGATTCTCAGCATCATATATAAATAAATAAAATAAAGTCCAATGACAATTAAAAAAATATTAAAAACAAAAAAACTCTTAGGGCTAGTAATGTAGCTCAATGGTAGAGGCTTGCCTAGCACATGTGAGGCCCTGGGCTCAATCCCCAGTATCAGCAAAACAAAAAAGAAAATAATAAAACTTCTAGGTCACTTTTAAATAACTAGACTGCAATATACTACTAGTAAAACATTATAGCGTTTTCAGTTTTCTAATCTTGGCCTAAACTTCATATTAATCACTAACTTTGGGTTAATTTAAGATTTTTCATACAATGTGTAAACCCTACATTAAGCATTATCATGTAGCAAAATTACATGTGGATACATAAAAGACATTTTTTAGTCCTAATAGAACAAAGTGCACCAAGACCGGTGGATGAAATGTAGATCAAGGTGAGGTGGAAGGGAGACTCTCAAAATTTATTTGCTTAGCCTACACACAATGAAACAGCATATTTTCACACATACATTTGTGCCATTTCAAGGTTTCAAAGTTTTACAATTTCATTTGTTTGACAAGTAACTTGAAAATAAACCATGTTCTTTAACATATTGCAGAAAGCTTAGTAAAAACACTAATTACACATATAAGCAAAAAATTGGAGAGTTTTATAAAGTTTTCTTTTCAAATTATAATCAGAGAAGACTTCCCCAACTCCCTGACTAGGTGAAATCCTCCAGCAATTCCTTCTCAGTATTTATCACAATTGTAATTTCCACGTTAAACAACCAGTTTACACAAATTAATGTTTATCTCTCCTTAGACTGTATGCTAAAAGAAAGCAAGCAGTTTTGTTTATGGCCCCTGGACAATAAATGAAAGGAAAAAAACTCCAAAAATGAATACATCTTTTTTTTTTCTTTAAATGAAAGCAAAGCAATTTCTGACTTTAGAAGTTATTTATTCAAAGTAACTTAAAAAAAAAAAACTGGCTTGACCGTTAGCCAAAAGTTTCAGTTTATTTAAAAGGCAAGCTTTGGGAAAGGAGGTAGGATACGGAAAGCACATAGTAGGCACTCAAAGCATGCAGAGCAAATGAAACGAATAAACGAATGCTACCGTAAAATGAGCCCAATGAGATCCAATCTAGAGAAGGCTGCCGACACTCAAAGTTAACCACCACCGTGCCCACGTTTGTGCTTCCCACAAACTGGGGTTAGAAAACTGATTTCCCTCCCTCCTCTGCTTCCTAGGCCATTTCAACATCCCGAAGCGTTAAGTTAAAGAAACGGCTTAGGGAAGGAAACGAAGTCAACGCTGAAATCCGCGGACACGAAACTCAGTGTTCGGAGTTAAAAACGTCACCCCATTCAGACACCCCTTTCTCTCCCATTCTACAAGTGTCAACCTCCACCCTCAAGTAGGGTCATGAAATCACAGTCACCGTACCCAGGATAAAAAATAAGGGAGTTTATCAAGCTCATAACACAGGGAGAGTGACCAAGTCCACCAGAGGCCGGAACTGGGGGACTCTGGGTCACCCAACCTGCATGGAAGCGAGGTTGCCGGGGAGGAGCGCAGGGACCTGCTACCTTGGGCGGGGAAGCGGCCGCGGGCCCCCGCAGGGGCGGGGTCCGGGTGCCCAGCCAGGGCCCCCACAGCCGGTCGAGGAACACCGGCAGAGGCTCCGACATGGCCAGGAGAGGCACGGCCGCCTGCCGGTCCTCGGGCCTCGTCGACACCGGGAAGAGGCGGCGCCGCTCGCACTCCCCCGAACCCGGGGTAGCCGGACAGGCCTAACCTGCTCCCAGCTCCCCGCCCGCCCCTTCCTGACGCGACGCCGCGCCCGCCGTTGGCCGTCGCGCCGCGCGCTCCGAGCTGAAGGCGGGAGACTAGCGCACCGGCCGCCGCGCACTCACCATTGTCAGCACTGCCGCCGCCGCGTCCCCGCCACTTCACTCCTCTTCTCTCAGGAGAACTCCCAGCCCCGGCTCCCTCCGCCCGGCGCCCCGTCACGTGACCTCCAGCCGCCCGCCGCACGTGACCACCCCCTTCCTTTACTCCCCTCCCCCTGCACCGGCGCCTCTCCCGGCCTCCCTCCGCCCCGCTGGCCGGCCTGGCCCTCCAGGAGAGGCCGTTTGAAGGCGGGGCCTGGTGCTCCTTCTTCCAGAGGGTGGGGCGGGGCCACCGCGGATGACGTCGTGTGGGCGGGGCCCGGGTGAGGGTAGGTTTCCCGGTCCTCCTTGCTCGCTGTTCCATCACATGACTGGCAGTGAGCGGTGGGACTGTTTGGGCACACCCAGTTCCTTTCCCTTGTGGAAGTTTGAGAGACTCGGGAAGCTTCGTGCCTGGCGTTTTCTTTCACTGGGTGCTGGGTTGCCGAGGCCAAGGAGAGACGTTACCCGAGACCCCGCTTCCCTAGGCCTCCCAAGACATGTGCTGTCTGAATGTGGATTTGACCGGGTCTTCTGGAACAACCCAGCTCCCCATCCTACCCCCGGGCTTCTGAGTTTTGACAACTTGTTAATTTCTTGCCTCTGAAGAGACCAATAGGGGAAAAATCCTGAGTACAACATCCGTTGCTTCCTAAATTCCAGCGAAGCTGCGGAAGACTTCTCTGGCTTTCACTGTGTCCTGGTCATTATAAAGTAAGCCTGGAAGATCTCCAGATGAATGAAATGATGTTCAGAGTCTCAAAACTGTTGAACCACCACAGTGCACTCTATATATAAAATCGAAGAAAAAAAAAATCATTCCATATAACAAAACAAAAATCAAGAGTGGGAAGAAGGGCCATAAAGGGAGTGTCATATTTTAAAAATTGAAATCAGAATATGGTCTCCAATAGTTAACAAAAAATAGCTAGAAACTCCATAAATAATTGGAAACCAAGCAATTTGAAAGCTCTAGGTCAAAGAAGAGATCAATAGAAGTTTAAAATTAGTTTGATCTAAAAGATATTAGGTAATACAACTTATAAAACTTTGTGGGATGTAGCTGAAGTAGTTCTTAATGGGGGGGTCTGTAGTTTTAATGCTTGTATGTAAAAAAGTGAAAAATCAGTAATCTTTTTCACTAAAACAGGACGCTTTTAAAAAGCAAATTAGCATGCGGATGGAGAAGGTATTAGCTCAATTTTGCTGTGCTAAAACTGTGCTTAAAAAGTCTTTTTTTTTTTTTTTTTTTTTTTAAGAAAAGCTCTTTCATCCAAGGACTTTGACAAGAGTGCCAAAACACTGAGGAAATGATAGTATCCTCAAAAGTAATGCTGGGAAAACTGAATATTCATATGGAAAAGAATAAACTTAGACTCTTATTTTGCACTATGTACAAAAAATTAAATAGATTAAATCCACAAACATCATTTCTAAACCAAAAAGCTCCTGTAATAACACAGAAGGAAAGCTTTGGCCTCGTGACTTAATGATTTCTTGGATATGACACCATATGCACAAGCCAATAAAAGCAAAAACAGCCAAGTAGGGCAACATAAAAGTTTAAAACTTTTGTGCATCAAAGACACAGTCAAGCCAAGTAAGCCAATCCCAAAAAACCAAAGGCTGAATGTTTTCTCTGATAAATGGATGCTAATGGGGGGGGGGGGCATGTGATGAGTGGAAGAAATTTGGATGGGGCAGAGGGGAAAGAGGGATAGGGAGGGCTGAGCAGGATAGGAAAGTTGGTGGAATGAGACCGACATCATTACCCTAGGTTCATGTATGATTGCATGAATGGTGTGACCCTGCTTTGTGTACAATCAGAGAAGTGAAAAATTGTACTCTATTTGTGTACAGTGAATCCAAGCATTCTGCTGTCAGGTATAACTGGAACAAACAAATTTTTAAAAAAAATTTAAAAGGACACTAATCAACAGAATGAAAAGGCAACTTATGGAATAGGAAAGAGAAATTGTACATATATTTTTTGATATACTTATATGTAAGGAACTCTTCTGTGTCTCATTTCATTCATTAATCATAATGTTGGTGTTTTTTTTTTTGTGTGTGTGTGTGTGTGTTACCTAGGAACTATCTCTCAGGGCCTCACACATGCTGGGTGAGTGCTCCAGCCCAATCATGAATTTGAAATGTATTTATTTTGTTCTATGTATCAATACTTTGGTCCTTTTCATTGCTTAGGAGTATCCTACTGTGTGAACCAACCACAGAACATTTACCTATTTTCTCATTAATGGACATCTGTTTTCACCAGTTTTTTTTTCCCTATTGTGAATAAATGGCTATTAACATTCATGTACAAATGTTTCTTCAATATAACAAAATGGAATTTCTGGGTATGATAGGAATACATTTAATTTTATAAGAAATTTTACAGGGGAGGTAGCTCAGTGATGGGCACTTGCCTAGCATGCACAACCATCTGGGTTCAATCCCCAGTATTAGGGGAAAAAAAAGAACGAAACAATCATTATTTTTCAAATGGTTGTGCCAATTTACCCCCAATCAGCAGTGTATGAAAATTAAGTATCTCTACATCTGCATTTAGTGTTGTCAATATTTTCAATATCATCCATTCTTGGATATAATTATCTTGCAGTGATTTTAATTTGCATTTTCTTAATAATCAATGATATTGAGCTCTTTTTCATGCTTATGAACCTCCCTTTGTGAAGTGTCTATCAAGACTTTGACAATTTTTATTTGGGATATTTGTTTTCTTGTTATTGAGTTATAGTTTATTAAGTATTTTTGATACAAGTCCTATATCATGTATCAATTGCAAATATTTTCTCCTAGTCTGTCGCTCACCTATTTGTTTTCCTAACAATATTTATTGATGACTCAAGAATTTTGACTTTTATATTTAAGAGTGTGATCCATCCAAAATTAAATTTCGCAAATAGTGTAAAATAATATTTGAGGGCTTGAGTCCAAGTGGTTCCAAAACCATTTTTGTTGTTGTTGTTTTTTGTTTTTGTTTTAGGAGGGTTTGTTGTTGTTGTTTTAATGAATCATCTATTTTTTTTTCACAATACCTTTATTTTATTTATTTATTTTTAATGTGGTGCTGAGGATCAAACCCAGTGCCTCACATGTGCTAGGCGAGCACTCTACCACTGAGCTACAACCCCAGCCCATGTTTTTTGTTTTTGTTTCCGGTACTGAAGATTAAACCCAGGTGTGTGCTTTGCCACTAAGCTACATCCCTATCCCTTTTTACTTTTTATTTTGAAACAAGTTCTCACTAAATTGCCCAAGCCATCCTCAAACTTGGGATCCCCCTGCCTCCCCCCTCTCAAGTGGCCAGGATTACTACCATGTGCCACTGTGCTCAGCTTAGCACCATTTGTTTAAAATACTTTCCTTTCCCATTTAATTGCTTGATGTCTGTCAAAAAATCTATTGAATATATAATGATGGGTCTATTTATGGACTTTGATTCTGTTACATTGATCTTTTTGTTTCTTTATGCAATGTCATACTCTCTTGATAAGTAAAGTTTTGTAGTAAGCTTTGTACTTAGGAAATGTAACTACTCCAACTTATTCTTTTTCAAGAATGATTTGGTTACTCTAAGTTATTTGTATGTCATTATACATTTTTGAATTGTCAGTACACTTCTACCTCCACCACCCCCCCCCCAAAAAAAAAGAAAAGAAAAAAATATCTGCTGTGAGTTTGGTTGGGATTGATTTGAGTCCATGGCTTCACTGGGGTTCTTAAAATGAAAATCGGTACCTTAACAATGTTGGACCTACCAATCCATGAACATTGTGTATTTCTGTATTTATTTAGGTCTTTTTAAGTTTCTCTCAGCAACATTTGTAGTTTTCAGTGCCTTATATATCTTTTGCTAAATTTATCTCTAAGCATTTGTATTTTTGATACTCATAAATGGAATTTAAATTTTCTATTTTTCAATTGTTCATTGTTTGAGCTTATGTGTGTATTTGTGTATGTGTGGTTTTTCTCTCCCCTCTTTTCTTGAATCACCTTTATTTTTAAAATTTTATTTATTTAGAAACTGGGGATTGAAACCAAGGGCCCTTAATCACTAAGCCACATCCCCAGCCCTTGTTATTTTTTATTTTGAAACACAGTCTCACTAAGTTGCTTAGCACCTCACTAAGGCTACTCTTAAACTTGCTGTCCTCCTGCCTCAGCCTTCTGAGTCACTGAGATTACAGGTATGTGCCACCATGCCTGGTTTTTTCTTCAGTCTTCTGCTAATCACATATTGGGTTTTCTGAATTATTAGTTTCTTATTTTTCCTATTTTCTGTCTTTTTATTCTCCCTTCAACATGATTTTTCTAATTTCATGATCCAAACCCTGTAATGACTTTTATTCTGTATTATGAAAGCCATCTTCTAATATGGTCCTCAATGACTTTGCCTTCCAGATTATATGATTATACCATCATATAATCGCTTCTCAAATTCTGTCAGGGTTGCTTTATGTAACCAACAGAATGAGGTGGAAGGGATGATGTGCAACTTCTAAGGCAGCTTCTGGCTTACTTTCTCTTGGATCACTCATTCCTAGAGAAATCAAGTAGCCCAGGTCATATGGCCCAATGGAGAGGTCCAAGTAAGAACTGAGACCTCCTGTAAATAGCAAGCAACATGAGTGCACCATCTTGGAAACTGACCTCCCTCCCTAATGGTGTCTTCAGATAACCAAAACCCCAGCTGACATCCTGAATGACATTCCATGGAAGACCTCCTTAACAGAACCACCCAAGTAATCTCCCCAATTTCAGATCCACAGAAAGTATGAAATTTTAAAAAAAAGTTTACTGTTTTAAGCCACTAAGATTTTTGGTAATTTATTGCACAGAGCATGTAACTAATGCATATTTTTACATTTTAAATTTTTAAGAGTTCTTTCTTATTCTCTGAAAGTCCTGTTTAATTAACATTTTGTCCATGTGAATGTAAAGAAACAAAATATCCAATAATTGACATACAAACATCTAAAAATGTAGATTTTTACATAAGCCACTGATAACAAATTATATAAGTAGCTGAGATTTTTTTTTTACGATATCTTTAATTTTTTTTTTTTTAATGTGGTGCTGAGGATTGAACCCAGTGCCTCATGCATGCCAGGCAAGCGCTCAACCACTGAGCTACAACCCCAGCCAGCTGAAATATTTTGATAATAAAGTTCCTAGCCGGGTGCGGTGGTGCATGCCTGTAATCCCAGTGGTTCAAGAAACTGAGGCAAGAGGATTGCAAGTTCAAAACCAGCCTCAGCAACTTAGCCAGATCCTGTCTCTGAATAAAAAATAAAACGGATTGGGGATGTGGTTCAGTGGCTAAGCGCCCCTGGGTTTGATCCCCCATACTAAAAACATAAATAAATCAAGTTCCTACTTCCCATACATTAATGATAGATCACACTATATCATATTATGGTAATAGGACTTACAATTGATAGGACTTCAGTCCAAAAATAATCATAAGTTTGGTGCAAGTGGTTCTCAAGAGGGAAGGGTCTTCTCCTTAGCAGATGTCTGGCAACATCTGGAGACATCCTGATTGTCAGATCTAGGGGCAGGGTGCAACCGAGCAGCTTTGAGTGAGTGTAGAGATCAGGAATGTTGCTAGACATTCCACACACACACACACACACACACACACACACACAGAAAGAAAGAAAAGGAAAAGAAAGGAAAAAAGAAACAGGGCAGTCCTCTACAACAAAGGAATATCTTGTCCAAAATGCCAATAATGACTAGGCTAAGAAGCCCTGGTTCAGTAAAAACCTGAGAAGACAAATAGAGTTCTGAAAGATCAATTGTATTAATATTTTAAATAGTGACTCAAACAGTAAAACCAACAACATGCTGAGGAAAGAAAGACAAAACACTCCTGTACAATCAATCATTCCCTTCTCTTTGCTGCCTTGTCGTTTTTGTTTATAATTATTACAGATTTGAAAAATATCTATAAGATAAAATGTATTGCAGTTATTTGTTTTTCTTCCATTAAATGGTGAGTAGTCTGGACAGTTCATTCCTGGTGGCTTGGTCTTCAGTGGGGTTTTGTTGATTATAAAATATCAGAGAAGAAAACTGACTATGAAATAGAGTTACTCAAAAGTACAAATTGAAAGACACCACCAACCCTACACCTCCCACCCCCAGTCAAAAGAATAATTATTTTTTTGTCTTTTTTGGAACTGGCAATGGATCCCAGGGCTTTGTGAATGTGAGACAATTGTCATTGAATTACATCTCAGCCCCTAAAAAGAGAATTCTTAAAATCAGGGTAAGCTGGGAGCAATGGTGCATGCCTATAATCCCAGCAGCCAGGAGGCTGAGACAGGAGGATTGCAAGTTCAAAGACAACCTCAGCAATTTAGCAAGACCTTCAGCAACTCCTAGAGACCCTGTCTCTAAGTAAATATAAAATAGGGCTGGGGATGTGGCTCAATGGTCAAGTGCCCCTAAGTTCAATCCCCCACACCCCAAAATAATAACAACAACAACAGATTTACTAATGGAAAGATCAGGATAGAATTTAACAACTGTCAACTGGGGATGGGGCTCAGCAGTAGAGTGCTCACCTAGCATGTGCAAGGTCCTGGGTTCGATCCCCAGCACCACATATAAATAAAAAAAGGTATTGTGCCAACTAAAAAATAATTATTAAAAAAAAAGAATTTAGGGGCTGGGGTTGTAGCTCAGTGGTAGAACGTTTGTCTAGTACATGTGAGGCACTGGGTTCAATCCTCAGCACCACATAAAAATAAATAAATAAAGTATTGTGTCCATCTACAACCAAAAACAAAATATTAAAAAAATTAAAAATTTAAAAAACAGAATTTAACACCTGTCACCATAAATAAGGTGTTATAAAGATAATTTCTATGAGTTGGGTTTTATGAGAGGCAAACTTAGATGAAGAATAACATGGGGTTGTTTATTAGGGTGTGATCTTAGGGTCAACACCCAAGCAGTATTAGAAGGGAGAAGGATTAGGCAGGAATAAACTGAGCTATAGTATAATCACAACAAGGCTTCAGCTGATGCCATAAAGAGTTTGGAAGCTGAGCTATCCCTTCAGAGTTGTTGTAATTGGAGCATGAATTCTGAGCCTTTATTACCCCCACATTGATGAATCTTCGACTGCGACTGCGAGCTATCCAGAGAAGGGACCATGACATTGGATGAGGTGGCTCTCTTCATCAGCCAACCTTCCCAGAAGCTGGAGGAATAAGTCCTCCAGTCCTGAAGAGGGAATCTGAGCAACACAGTCCAGCATCCATACAAGTTCATCCCTGTGCCACTCCAAACCATTTGCTTCATATAAGTTCAGCTCCTTCAAGACACTAGAGGACTCTTTTCCTGGGAAAAACTTAATGAGGGGAAGTTTAGTGGAAGGCAGTACAGGCTGCTACCTTTGCAGCTCCTATCAAGACTACAGTTAAGCTGGGCATGTGGTGCACACCTGTAATCCCAGCAGTTTGGGAGGCAGAGGCAGAAGGATTATGGTTCAAAGCCAGCCTCAGCAAAAGTGAGGCACTAAGCAACTCAGTGACACCCTGTCTCTAAATAAAATACAAAATAGGGCTGGGGATGTGGCTCAGTAGGCTAGTGCCCCTGAGTTGAATCCCCAGCCCTCACCAAAAAAAAAAAAAAGACTATAGTTGATAGTTGTGTGCCTTATGACACATGCCTACAATCCCAGTGATGCAGGAGGCTGAGGCAGGAAGATCGCAAATTTCAGAACAGCCTTGGCAATTTAGTGAGGCCCTCAGATTCTGTCTCAAAATATGAAAAGGCTAAGGATGTGTGTCAGTTGTAAAACACCCCTGGGTTCCATCCTTAGTGACCCCCTCCACAAAAAAAGCTACAGCCGATACTCATCAAATTTCTCCTCTATTTTAAATGACCTGTTTTTATTTCTCATCTTTGGTTATCACCTCTGTTTGGTTGGAGGGCTGACCCAGATCTTCAAACATGAGGATCTAAGCTGATGGTTCTTCTCAGACCTGGCTGCTGAATTTACCCATTTACCACCTGAACTGGGTAAGGAAGTACTAAAGGAAGCTTCAGTCATCACCTGAATGTAAACCCAGTCCATTCGGTTCCCACCGTGTAGCAGTGGTCTTATTTCCCACTCATGATCAGGTCTGTAACCCCACCAAGATAGTGACTTTTCTTGACTCATTCATTGGCACAAAGAGTTTAAAGTGCCATACTTTAAGCTTAACCACTGAGCCTTTTTTTATATTTTATTTAGAGACAGGGTCTCGCTGAGTTGCTTAGGACCTCACTAAGTTTCTGAGGCTGGCTTTGAACTTGTGGTCCTCCTTCTTCAGCCTCCGGAGCCCCTGGAATTCAGTAGGACTCTTATGGTGCCCCCCGGTGGAAATATATACCCCAAAGAACCATAACATCTAAATCTGCAAAACAACATTGCAGTGATGGGAAGTGAGGTTTGATGCAAAGTGAACCTCTCCGATTTTCACTCCTTAGTTCTTGGACCCACATAGTCTATCTATTAAGGACACAGTAAAATTTTTGATTTAATATGTACTCTGCATTCTGGAGGTTGGTGTTCCAAGTCAGGTGATGTGGTATGTGATAAAACCAGTGGGTCCCACAGTCATATGCCCAGGGCTGCATCTCCTTTTGTAATGTCATGATGCAATGTTCTATGAAAAATCCTGTTGGTGAATCACTCTGTAATCATTTAGGTATTAATGCGCCAGAGACCCCCTAGGGAAGGAAAGGCAAACCTGTACCTGAAATACAGGTCTGTCCCTATGTACAAATCCCTTGAACCTCCAGGATAGTAGGGATCTGTTATAGTCAACTTGCCACCTAGGGCTTTCAGAGATGATACCATATCAGTGGCTCAAAGTGACCTAGCACATTGGACATTTGGCAGCATCAATAGCTAGACGGTCAGTGGGAGCCTCCATTCCTGCCATTTCCATGAGCTCATTGTGACCCATAACAGAGACTGATATCTGTCAAGTCATCTTATCTATCCAATAGCTTACTGCCTCTTCTGCAATGGATATTTTCTGATAGGCATTAACATCCAATACAAAAGTCTTCACACGTTGTGACTTTGCTCAGTGACCCATACACACGTCTTTAACCCAGACTTCTTTCTGTTCAAGGCTCCTGACCAACTGACACAAACATTCACCACTGTCCATGAAACTGCATAGATATCCCAACCTCCAGCTGCTCTTCTTTCCACATGTAGGAGATAACCTGGAATAATTCCTGAAACTTTGCCACCGGGAGACTTCCTCCCTTGACCGTTTTTCAAAGTCACTCCTAATGGGTACAGTAGCACAGCTGCCATCCCTTTTTGGCTTGTTTCTACATCCTAGGCCAATCCATGTGAACAAAGCTTGAGCTCAATCCTACTCTGATGGTTGGTCATAAGGAACTCCATGTATGGCCATGGATGTGAGCTGAGAGGGAGGTATTGGCACATCATGGGTGATGACACAGGTCTGGTCAGGGACTCATGATCTACTGATACAATGGACCACTGTGATGTGACATTCTGGGAAATGTCCTGCCAGTCCGGGTCTTTTTAGTCCATGTTATGACAGGGTGGAAGTATTAGCAACGATTTGGGAAGAGACTGTAAATGTACTCTGGGGCTGATTCTAAGAGTAGGTCAACTCTTTCTGATCCTCTTTTTTGGAGATTTATGGGATAGAAAAGCATTTGCCAGATCAGTGACTGCCAACCACATTCCTGCAGCTGTGCCACTGCTCTAGCTGGCACAGCTGCTGCAGTAGAGCTCATATCTGCCTGGACATGTGATAGTCTACTGTCACCCTCCAGGATGCACCTGGATTCTTCATGGCCCAGACTGATGAATTAAATGGAAACACATTGGAGACCAGCATTCCTTTACTCTTTAGGTTTTTAAAGATGCTACTAACCTCTAACATTCCCCTAGGACTGTTTTTGATTTGTTGGCATACAGGGAGAGAGACAGCTTCTCCTATTACACAGGTCAAGAAACCAGTGTGGGGGCTGGGGTTGTGGCTCAGTGGTAGAGCGCTCGCCTAGCATGAGTGAGGCCCTGGGTTCAATTCCTAGCACCGAAAATAAATAAATAAATAAAGTCTATTGACAGAAAAAAAAAAAAAAGAAAGAAACCAGTGTGGGAGTTGTGCTAACTACCAAGCATATCCATTTAATGATATATTTAAGGATTGGAAAAATGATCCCTGTGAGCCAGACCTGGGTCAAGATTCCATTTGAGTACCTGACCATCATCCATCCCCATCAACAGGGAAGCCATGATTGAAAGTTTAAATTTAGGACTTTTAGAGAAACATCTGATCAAAAATAATTATTCCCCCAGTTTACAACAAGAGATCCCAGACAGCTTAACCCTTTGGTTATACTTCTGCTTTAATAGAATAACATTTGAAAATGAAGATATCCAGTGGTAAAAGGTAAAGCAGGATGCGATACTGAGAAGCACAACTGTGCTTTAACTGGGGTCCTAAGTTTTTAATCGTAATAATCACACTTCAGCTGAACAATGTCCTCTAGCTTTGCAACACACCCAACAGTAACAGTACAATACCACCCTTAACATTGTACTCCATGTCAAATACCCACTCTATAAATGTACTGTTTCATCTTTTTTTCCCATAATAAAAGGGATAGATCTATAATTCATAATCAGAGTCAGGTGCCTGAAGACTGAGGTATGAAATATTGCCTATCAATTTGCTTCACAGACTGAATTTTTTAAAAACAGTATAATTTTTTCTTCTTTAAAGTAACTTCATGTAATGGGAGTCTAGTTCATTTCATAATGATGTTGGTTGAACAAGATAACCAAAAAAATTGCAAGTATTAGGCTGGGATGTAGCTCAGTGGTAAAGTAGTTGTCTCTTATGTGTGAAGCCCTGGGTTTGATACCCAGTGCCAAAAAAGAAGGTATTTTTCAGAAAAATAAGACCGATAACAGCATTAAAGCATAATCCTTTAAGAATTCATGAGAAATAAAGGTGATAAAGTTTAAGGTTTTTTTATCAGATGTTTTAAAATTTCCATAAAACTCTTTGTCCCAAGACTGATCATTTAACCATGGTACACAAAATACACTGAATACATCGCCTGGCATCAAGGTGGGGAAACCTTCATTTTTATATAATGAAATCCTCTTCTAATCCTTCTTGACCCAAGTTGTGGTTGTCTGAGGGCTGATTGCTCTCGAAAGACCTGAAGTTGTAATAGAAAGCATCATTTTCAGCAACTGGTTGGTATTCCTGTTCCATTTCATTTTGGAAACCATTTCCAGAGCCACTTCCAGATCCTGATCCAGATCCAGAACCAGACCCAGAGCCTGATCCAGAATAGTCCTCAGAAAGGGGGAAAACATCATTCAAGTTCTGGAATCTTTTCATTCTGAAATATGAAAGAAAAAAAAACATAGTAAAGTTTGTTTCATAGGGAATATAATCATAATACTTTTATGATAAAGAAATAAATGCAGCCAAATTAAGAGTTTAGCTCTTTAAGTCTCTAAATTATTGAATGCTATAAAACAAAAAACCAAGTCAAGCAGGGTGTTTAATCACTGAGTTATATTCCCAGCCCTTTTTTATATTTTATTAGACACAGGGTCTCACTAAGTGGCTCAGGGTCTTGCTAAGTTATTGAGGATGGCCTTGAACTTCTGATTCTCCTGCCTCAGCCTCCTGAGCTTCTGGGATAACAGGCATGTGCCACCATGCCCATCCTTCACATTCAATTTATCACCCCCCAATATATCCCCAAATTAATCTGCTTCCAATCTGCATTCATGAGCTGAAGGTGCTGAAGGGTGGGGCTTATGCATCTGAGTGTGCTCCTTAGAAGTCAAGTGAGCAACCAAAGATCAAAGCAATGGTGCCATCTCTCCTTAGGAGATTAGAGCATGGCATCAGAGACTAAAGTTGAGCATCACATCCTGCGGATCATTTTCACCATGAAAATAATAAACCCAGGTCACAATCAATTGGAGTTTTCAGTCATGCATGGATTCAATAAATATATCTGTTGAATAAGAACCATAGAAGAGATCCCTGTTCTGAGTGTCTGGGAAAGAACAGGAATAGATAGATGAGGTCCTTGAGGTCCCTGATCAAGAAACTTACTTTCTTTCTTTTCTTTTTTTGTACCAGGGATTGAATCCAAGGGCACTTAACCATTGAGCCACGTCCCTAGTCCTTTTTTATATTTTATCTAGAGAAAGGGTCTCACTAAGTTGCTTGGGGCCTCAATAAATTGCTGAGGCTGGCTTTGAAGTTGCAATCCTCCTGACTTAGCCTCCCAAGTCACTGGATTACAGGTGTGCACCTGACTCAAGAAACTTTTAACTTAGTGGAAAGACAACAAAAAGTGAATAAAAAATCAAGAAAACATTAAGTGGTGCAGAGAAATGAAATAGAGTAATGTCACAGAGGATGCCATGTGGCTACTTCAGCCTGGGGGATCAGATTTGGTAGTTATTGACATATAAATGGTGTTAAAAGCCAGGTAACAGGAGGAGGTCACCTAGCGAAAACATGTAGATTGAGAGGAGGACCCACAACAGCCGGGGCCACACCAGTATATAAAAAATTCAGCATAAGAGAAAACAGCCAGGGAAGGCAGGAGGAAACCATGATAAGGTGGGGTATGGAAGCAAAGAGAAGCAAGAATTTGAAAAGAAGATGCTGGGTGCGGCAGTGCACGTCTGTAATCCTAGCAGCTCAGGAGACTGAAGCGGGAGGATCACAAGTTCAAAGCCTGCCTCATTAACTTAGTGAAACCCTGTCTCTAAATGAAAAATATATAAAAGGGCTGGGAATGTGGCTCAGGTGTTAAGTCCCACTAGGTTCAGCCTTTGGTACCAGAGAGAGAGAGAGAAGATACCTAAATAGGAGACACTAAAGTATGCCTGAAGCCTGCTGGGAAGAAGATACTGGGTTCAGAGAGGTAATTGCAGAATTGAAGTTGTAGAGAAGGTGGTGTGAATGGGGATAGGATACCAGACACAGAGAGGGTTGACCTTAGAAGTTGCAACAACCAAGGCCCAATCGGGAAACTTCTCTAAATATTTAATACAAAGGGCACTGCTTATGCATGTGTTCAAGGAGAAGTGAAGCCAAATAGAGGATGATGTGGTAATTCAGAGATTAGCAACAGCAAGAAAGTACTTTCCTAGTGAGCTAGAGGGATAGCAGAAGACTGATATTATCTGAGCCCAGAGACCAGGGGCATCCAGTGGGAAATGCAGCCACTATATGACAAACCCATGCCAGAGGTGCCTCTTGAGTTCTCTTCCTGCTGGCCTCCCCCATCTCTCTTTTGTGCCCCCATTGGCCCACAGTCAGCCACAAACCTGAATGCTTCAGGAAAGCAGACCACAGGGATCAGCCCTCCCCCACCCACATACAGAGCAGGACCAGGAAGGACAAGGGATGGATCAGAAGGCAAGGGGCCTGCGTTAGGCACAGAAGCAGAGACCATTCATCCATAATGACAGGAGGAAAATCAGAGTGTTGGAATGAGAAGCAAAGTTACTGGCTTCAGGAAGGGAAGATCACAGAGGTTATAAGAGAGAAGAAATGATGTGAAGAGAGGTTTTGGAGCTAGGTGTTGTGGCTCACGCCCGTAGTCCCAGCTACTGGGGAGGCTGAGGCAGGAGGATTGCAAATGGAAGGGCAGTCTCAGCAACTTAGGGAGACCCTGTCTCAAAATTTTTAAAAAGCAGGAGGCTAGAAGTAGCTCAATGGTAGAATGGTTGCCTGGCACATATAAGGCCCTGGTTCCTTTCCCAGTTAAAGGGAAAAAAAAAAGAAGAAGAAGAAGAGTTGTTTTGGAGAATTTAAGTTATTCTTCTAATATTTTAGATTTAAATGAATTATTAGTGAAACCTATGGCTTAAAGAAATGGAGAATGCTACAATATTAAGTTCAGACTTCATGCTATAAACTTAAAGTAAGAACACAGGGCAGGACTACAAAGTTTCATTCTGATCTAGGTTTGAGCCTGAAGATTTAAACTTTGATGATAATCATTTTTTTTTCACCCATCTTTGCTATAAACTATATAATTTTGATATTCACTAAAGTAAATGACTTATGTAATTCAACGTTTGGTTACTTACGAATTCCTATTGGCACTGTTTGCAAGTTTAAGCAGGCTTTGTTGATCAAGAAGGGGTTTGGGTTTTGTTCTACATGGCATGCCATTTATTTTTTTCTTTCCCATTTTATTAATCACCCCCAATTCCAGGACATTTCTAATCATCCTCCCCCACAAAACCATACCCAGTAGCAATCACTCCTTAGTCATCCCTCTCCCCAGTCCCTGGCAACCAGCAATCTACTTCCTGTCTCTAGGGGTTTACCTATTCTGGACATTTCATGTAAATGGTATCATATAATATGTGGCTTTTTGTAACTGGCTTCTTTCTTCTGTTTAATGTTTTCAAGGCTCACCTATGTTGTAGCAGATATTGGTACTTCCAGGTTTATTTATTTATTTATTTATGGTACTGGGGATTGAACCCAGGGGTGCTCAATGACTAAGCCACATCCCCAGCCTTTTTTTTTTTTCTTTTTTTAATATTTTATTTAGAGACAGGGTCTTGCTGAGTTGCTTAGGGCCTCACTAAGCTGTTGAGGCTGGCTTTTAACTTGTGACCCTCCTGCCTCAGCCTCCTGAGCCACTAGGATTACAGGCATGCATCCCTGCACCCAGCCATATATCAGTATTTCATTCTTTCATGGCTAAATAAGTTAAATAATATTCTATTTTACTGACGTAGCACACTGTTTATTTATTAGAATACCTGATGGACTCCAATTGAATTTTAATATAATATACTCTATGTACATAAATAAAACAATCTTTAGTCATTTTTAATATCTGTTGGTGAAAAGCACTCAATGCTTGTCTGTCACCCACAACAAACCTTGCAAAAACAGACAAAATACGTATTCTTGCTCATCTTGTATACCAGCGTATATGGTACAGTTCTACCAAGTACTGCACAGTAAAATCCAAACTTCCAAAGCAGAAGCTTAAAGCTTGGTGTGGAGGTCCTCCAACTTCCACTTCAAGATTTCACTAGACATTGTGAAACTATAACCTCTGTAAAATCAAAGTTCACTTACGGAAAAGGGTCAGTCCTTGCAGGGAGGATCCTGTTAGACTCGCCTGGAGGGAGGTTGAACAGGGGTCCCTTTTCATCGATGCAGTTTGCAGAATTACTGTCGGGACTGCAGCGTACCCACTGGTACCTGGCTCTCCGCATAGGATAACCTGCCCGAACAAGGAACCCGTGAGAAATAAGTATCTCTTCCACAGCTTTGAACTGCTCTGCTGTTAATTAAATGGATTGAAACCAGAAGTTTTTAAATTAAATGGATTCTAAATTTGGTAGAAGGTGCAGCACAGACAGGTTTAATGTCCATTAACAAAATAGCAGCTCCCACTCTGCACTAGCCTTTTGTAAATGTTTTTTGTCCCCACAGCATTCCCATAAAGTAGCAGAGAGTTTAATATTGATGTCAGCTGCCTGCAAGCAAATCCTGACTCTGCTACTGGCTAGTTATGAAACCTAAACTTCCTAGAACCCCTGCTGTAAAATGCAGGTCTTAATAGTATCATAAGCTTGTCACAAAATTAAATTGAAGCCGGGTACAGTGGTGCACGCCTGTAATCCCAGCAGCTCAGGAAACTGAGGCAGGAGAATCACGAGTTCAAAGCCAACTACAGCAAAAGCAAGGCACTAAGCAACTCAGTGAGACCCTGTCTCTAAATAAAATATAAAATAGGGCTAGGGATGTGGCTCAGTGGTTGAGTACCCCTGGGTTCAATCCCTGGTATACCCCAAAATAAAAATTAAATCAAAAAAATCATGAGAAAACTTTAACATAGTGCCAGGTACATAGTAAACAATGGATAACATTAATTATTATTATTATTTATGTGTAGGGTTTACTGGAGATTGAATCCAGAGGTGCTCAACCACTGAGCCACATCCCCATCCTTTTAACTTTTTATTTTGAGACAGGGTCTCACTAAGTTGCTTAGGGCCTCACCAAGTACCCCAGGCTGGCCTTGATCTTGGTGATCCTCCTGCCTTAGCCTCCCAAGTTGCTAGGAATCCAGGTGTGTGCTATCATGCCTGGGACTATTATTATTTTTGTGCTATTATCTCCTCTTTTCACATTGGAAAATTGAGGCCACAAAGGAGCTTAGTAGAAGATCCAGGATTCCAACCTATACCTGATCCCAAAGTCAGCCTCTTTAGAGAGATGAGACAAATCTGGTTCAGAAAGGTTAAGAAGTGCACTGAGAAGTATCTAAGCCATTAGAGAGTGCTGGGGCTTATGTTTTAGGACCATACAGGATTCTTGGGAATGAAAAGTAAATCAAAACTCTTTCTCTTCAGAGATTTCACAAGAAGACTAGCCTATTCACAGAGGAACAGAGAGGTTGCAATAGTCAAGTATCTCACTGCTTCTTTGAATTTAAATTCTATAGAAAAGTCTCCAAATCTGGTATTCTAAGGTGATATGATATATAGGACCCTTTATTAATTCATGAAACACCTTCTTCATGACTCAGTTTAGCAAGGACAGAAGCTTGATGGTGAGAAATACCACGCCATCCTGCAAACAGTTCATCTCCTCCCCGCCCCAGTGCACATTTTATTCAAACAAGTGCTTCGAGCACTAGTAATCACCTAGCAAGAAGAAGCATGGCTGCAATTCTTGCAAAGCAGAAAAGCCCAGCACAAAACAATATAAATGCTTGGAAAAATGACAAGGTGCTCACTAACCAAACAGCTAAACAGTAGTTGTTGCCAGGAGCTGAGGTGCCTATAATCCCGGAGGCTGAGGCAGGAGGATTGCAAGTTCAAAGCCAGGAACTTAGCAAGATCCTCAGCACCTTAGGAAGACATTGTCTCAAAATAAAAATAAAAAGGGACTGTGGATGTGGCTCGGTGGTTGAGCACCCCTGGGTTCAATTCGCAGTACCAAAATAATTAAATAAGTAAGCAAATAAATAAAAAAAAAATGAGTGAAAAGGTAATGTGGAAAGGGGCTGGGGATATGGCTCAAGCGGTAGCGCGCTCGCCTGGCATGCGTGCAGCCCGGGTTCGATCCTCAGCACCACATACAAACAAAGATGTTGTGTCCGCCGAGAACTAAAAACTAAATATTAAAAATTCTCTCTCTCCCTCTTACTCTCCCTTAAAAAAAAAAAAAAAGAGAACTTGTTTAAAAAAAAAAAAGATACTGTGGAAAATGGAAGAAATTACACAAAAATAACTGGTGGTAGACTCTTTGATGATTTTTTTTCTTTTCTAACTTGCTATAATAGATAACATTCCTCTAAAACATAAACATTTAAAAGACTGACTTGGAAAGAGAGTAAATATTCCACATTTAGTTAGCCAGTTTGCTTCCTTTCTCTTCTCTGTTCGATCACAATCTTCCCCATGGTTCCTGAGTAGAGCTTACAGAGTCTGGTGTGGGAACTAATTGTCCAAAACGCTCTGGGGATAAGGCAGGCAAGATGACATCATGAGGTCTGCCCATTACTGGCCATATGACCGTGGCCAACTTAACCTCTCCACACCTCAACTTCCTCATCTGTAAAATGGGAACCATCATGGATGTAACAGTGAGATGTGAATGTTAGGTTCTTAGAATGGCAACTAGCACCATGGCAGAGCTTTTCAAATGCTAGTTTCTCTGATGAAAATTACAACAACCTACAACTTGAGGATTGTAGAGAGTCCAGAATTTAAATCTGAGTTACCATTCGACAACTTAGTACCTTTCAAATTCTCAAATTATCATCTTTCAAACAGATATTGGGGAAAATTACACAAAAATATGAGAAATACCACAGCAAAGAGTTCCCAGTTAGCTGAGCATGGCGGTGCACACCTGTAATCCCAGCAATTTGGGAGGCTGAAGCAGAGGATCTCTGGTTCAAGGCCAGCCTCAGCAATTTAGCAAGATCATGTCTCAAAAAGGACTGCAGATATCGCTCCCATGGTAAAGAGTCCCTGAGTTCAATCCTCAACACCGAAAATAAAAATAAATAAATAAATAAAAATACGAGTTTCTGTTTAGGTGAAATAAAATTATGTGAAGCATCTAACACAAGCTTTTGCACATAATAGATATTGAATATATTTTATCTCCTTTTCTGATTCTTTCCTGAGGCAGTAATAATGTGGCATCTAATTAGGGCTTAGGAAACTCCTAGTTGGTGAGACAAAAATCAAACATCTCCCCCAGCAGAGGGCGATGTCTTCACACCTATGGGGTCCAGACCTCACTATCCAATTGAAACATGAAGCCAGCTAATGCAATCAGAGATGTTTCAAAAACAGGTAAAATTAATTTTAATATAGTCTATTTAACTCATGTTTTAGGATATTATCACTTAACACATAATCAATATAAAAGTTGTTTTTTTGTTTTGTTTTGTTTTTTCAATACTGGGGGCGAATCCAAGGACTTGAATATGCTAGGCAAGTGCTCGGTCACTAAGCTCCACCCCAGCCCCAGGATAATAGTTATTACCAGGGAATTTTACATTCTTATTTTTCAAACTAAGTCTTCAAAATAAAATATACTTCATATTCACAGCATGTGTCAATTTGGACTTGTTATATTTCAAGAGTTTGAAATACATTGAATAGCAAGGTGAGAAAATATTTTCTTGGATAGGAAGTTAAACAGAAAAATTAAATTTATTTAGTTTATTTATTTTTTTGGTGCTGGGGATCAGACTCCAGGCCTTATGCATGCTAGGCAAGCACTCCCCCCGTACCCCTAAATGAATGCTTTGAGGGGGTACCCCCGTGAAAGACTGCATCTTTTCACTAGTAGAGCAGCTCTAACTTTGACAAATTTATTTTTTAGTTGTAGTTGGAAACAATACCTTTATTTCACTTGTTTATTTTTATGTGGTGCTGAATATCGAACCCAGGGTCTTGCACGTGGGAGTCAGCGCTCTACTGCTGAGCCACAACCCCAACCCCCCCCAACATTTATTTCTAAAATACAAAATTAGCCCCCAAGTTCAGAACTTTGAGCTGCTTAACTCTTCCTCCCTGTTGCTGAGGATGGCTTTGAACTCTGGATCCTCCTGCCTCAGCCTCCAGAGCTGCTGGGATTACAGGCATGCATGACTGTGCCCAGATTAGAAGATGTTCTAAAAATCAACTATGGGGATGGTTGCACAGTTCTGTGAATACACTAAAAATAACTGAATTATAGACCTTACTTTGTTTTTTTTTTTTGCAGTGCTGGGATTGAACGTAGGGCTTCTACATGCTAGGCAAGTGCTCTGCTGCTAAGACACACCCCTGGCTCAAACTATATACCCTAAAATGTGAATTGTATGGTATATGAACTCCTGCTTAGTAAAGCTGTTAAAAATCAGAGATAGGACTGGGGATGTTGCTCACTGGTAGCACGCTCGCCTAGCAAGCATGAGGCACTGGGTTCGATTCTCAGCACCACATAAAAAATTAATAAATAAATAAAGATATTGTGCCCACCTAAAACTAAAAAATAAACATTAAAAAAAATCAGAGATAGAAGTCTCCCACTCCAAAAGTCTATTGAATTTGTTGAAGATATTTTAAAATAAAGAACAAGGGCTGGGGTTGTGACTCAGCAGTAGAGTGCTCACTTAGCACGTGCAAGGCCCTGGGTTCGATCCTCAGCACCACATAAAAGTAAATAAATAAAACAAAGGCATTGTGTCCGACTACAATTAAAAAAATAAAGAAAGAGCAGTTATAGACACAAAATTCCTGACATAGTTATCCACAGGTGCTGGCAGGATGTAAAAAGTCAAGGTTCTAACTCCTGAAGTTGTGAGAGTACCTTGACTTTCTTTTACTTGAGATAAATTTCTCACGATTATCGTAATCTTAAAAATAAAAGAAAATGCTCTCCTAGTCAGAAACATCTTCATAGAAGGATCTGCTTCACAGAGGATCTGCTGGTTCATTGTGTATGGATTCCAGGGAAAAGTATGATTTTTATTAAGAATTCCTTCCAGCTGGACAAGGTGATGCACACCTATAGTCCTAGCAACTCAGGAGGCTGAGGGAGGAGGATTACAAGTTTAAGGCCAGCCTCAGCAACTTAGTGAGACCTGTCTCAAAAAATAAAAAGGGTTCAATCCCCTGTACCCCCAGCAAAAAAAAAGAAAAAATCCCTTCCCTCACTGTCCTCCACTTCCCCCACACCCACACACATACCCTCACTAGCTCTGCTTGATCAACATACACTCTATGAGTAAATGTTATCAAGCAACTTTCTCCAGTAGTGCCTCTGTATTTTTTTATATGATAGTAACACTTTTTCCCCTAACATAATCACTATTTACTAACTTCCTATTCTTAATGGAAACGTATTGCAAGTGTGTTACAGAAGCTTAAGCAGAAACTGTCATAAAGGGGGCGGGATATTTGCTTCACTCAAAATGGGTGCATTTAAGCAACTGTCATTATCTAAGTTGACGTTACTTCCTACTGGTCTACAATTCCACAAGATGGATAAACTTCCGACTCTTGCATGGTTTGACAAGTTATAAAAAACTCCAAGTTTAGTTTCAATTTCTCCCTCAAGTCAGTAGTAAACATAGCAAGGGCGATAGTCAAAGAAAGGGTTTTGGTGTTTTCGATTGTTTTTTGTTTTTGTTTTAATACTAGGGATTGAACCCAGGGGCACTCAGCCACTGAGCCACATCCCCAGCACCCCCCCCCCTTTATAAATACACACACACACACACACACACACGTATATAGATTAGTTGTAGTTGGATACAATACCTTTATTTTATTTATTTATTTTTATGTGGTGCTGAGGATCGAACCCAGCGCCTTGCATGTGCTAGGTGAGCGCTCTACCGCTGAGCCACGACCCCAGCCCCTCCCCCCAGCCCCTTTTTATTTAGAGACAGGGTCTCCCTAAGTTGCTTAAGACCTCACTAAATTGCTGAGGCTGGCTTTGAACTTTCAATTCTCCTGTCTCAGCCTCCCAACCTACCAGGATGACAGGCAGGCACCATGATGCCCAGTGATTTTTTTTTTTGTTGTTTTAAATTTAAAAAACTTCTAATCAACAACAAGTTAATGCTAGACTTGACGTTGGAATGACTACTTCTGCCATTAGTCAGTTGCAATGGGCCTTGGGCAAAACCCACACATATTTTGCAAGAGGCTGATGTAAACAGCAAATGAGATGATGAATTTCAGGTCCAGTTTTTTTTTCTCTACCAATTGGTGCTAATTCCTCCTCCCTAGGAATGTGATGATCCTTACCAGAGAATGGGTGTGAATGCCCTTTACAAACAGCTGCACATGTGGGTGGGATCAGTACTGTGCTCTAGGAGACAGTGTGGTGGGAACACACGGGCTAGCCCTGGTCCCTTGGTCACACCTGATCATGAATGTTCCATTTTCTTTATTTACGGGCATCTTTGAAAAGAAAGGCTGTAACACAGCGCTAGGATTCAGACCTCATTAATAACCCCGTGGAGCCTACATGAACTAGATTAGCCATCTGTGCTCTCCATCCTCTGTCACACGTCACGGCACTTCCATTTCTTTCCACTCAGTGGACAGTTTTACATTCATGTGTGTATTGGGTTTTTAAAAACAATTATGTGATAGCTGAAGTATATCCCTTGCAGAATTCATATGTTCAAGTCCTAACCTCATAATGTGACATAATTTGGAAAGAGGATCATTGCAGATGTGGTTCAGATGAAATCATTAGGGTAGCCCCAATCCAATATGACTGGTGTCCTTATCAGAATAGACCGTTAGAACACAGATGTGTGCAAGAGAGGCCACGTGAAGACCAAAGGGGAAGGCAGCATCTATAAGCCAAAGAGAAAGGCATCAGAAGGAAACCAACCTAGCAAAACCTTGATCTTGGATGCTAGACTCCAGAACTGTGAGGAAATGAATTTCTGTTGTGTAAGTCATGTGGTCTGTGTTACTTTGTTATGGCGGGCCAAGCAGACGAATGCAGGAACCTAAGAGGGGTTGAAGGTGCTCAGCAAAAGCACACCAAAAGCCTTGCTAATCTAAAACCAGTAAATTCAGTAAACTTTTTTTTTTCTTTTCTTTTCTTTTTTTTTGTACCAGGGATTAAACCCTGGAACACTTAACCACTGAACCACATCCCCAGCCCTTTTTATATTTTTAAATTTTGAGACAGGCTCTCACTAAATTGCTTAGGGCCTCACTAAATTGCTGAGACAGGCCTTGAACTTGCGATCCTCCTGCCTCGGCTTCCCAAGCCGCTGGGATTACAGGCATGCGCAGGGCATGGTAAGTTTTGTTTGTTTGTTTTTTTAAGCTAGGGGAGGATGTTATCCCCTCTCTCTGGCATCAGGTGGGGTGTGGTGAAATGGAGTCCTGGCTCTGCCCTTGGCCTCTTATTGCATCACTAACACGCACAAGGCATCTCTTTTCCCCTCAAGTTCAATGTGAGCACGTGTCCTTGAGCCGAAGCCCAAGTTCCCCTCAGAAATACCCTCATTTTTCAGTTCATTCATTGTCTTCTTTTTGGTTTCCTTTTCTAACGAAGAGCGAAATCTACATAAATGTTAGTATTTTCAACAATTTCAAGATGGTTTCTTTCTTCTGCATACACATAAAAGGAAAGTTTTCGTTTTTGTTCTGGTCTTACCCATTGAGTCAGTGAAAAATGTGACACTTTGGGGAAATTTTGAAGATAGAAAAACTTAGGTAGGGATCTACTCAGCACCAATGCATCACTCAAGTCTGTGCCACAAATATGAACCTCACTTAATCTTGTCAAAGCACACGGGTGTTAGGGAATCATTACATCAGGCTGTAGCTTTTCCCAAAAGGATCCAAGAAAAGCTCGTTCTCTACTTTTACACTTTAAAACTAAGAAGATGAAGGGAACTGTTGCAGTAGTATTACTTGCTGTTTTTCCTCTAATGCAATAACTAGAAGATCATGACTTTATGAATTTCCAATATCTGAGGAATTTCTTTGAGATCATTTGTAAGATTTCATTTCCACAGGAAGTAAGAACATGACAGTTAGAAGTCACTTCGAAGAAACAAATCCAGGACAAGCGTGTCACTGTGACTCAACATTTCCTTTACCATTTGGGGGAACTTAATGTTTTCCTACTATAAATTCTGTCATCTACTTGTTAGGCTGGGACCTTCTGCCTTATTATGATTTTTTTTATTTACCAAAAGCAAAAGAAATTGCCTTTTTCTTATAAACTGAGCATTTTCGTTTTCTTAGTCATTAAAAGATTTGAATTGTTTCAGTCCAACTAAAGAGCCCTAAATGATAGATCAAACTAAGAAGATATTTCCAAATGTGATGTTTCTCTGAGCAATAGCTCAAATCCTAATATTCTTTGGGCTTTCTTTAAAACCTAAGGTTTACATTAACTATGTCTACCTATAATCGAATTTACAGTGACAAATTAGAAAAAGAAAAAAAATACACACTGTCAAATTTACCCTAATTAAAAAATAGTATTTCCCAATGTTAAAATGATGACACCACCACAATGCATTCCAACTTGGGGTTTGTGTAGACATCCAGGAATAGGTAGAAATTCCAGAACATTCCAAGGTGCCATCTCCATGGATCAGGCATGTGAGTCCTTTTCCTTATTCCTTTCCTGACCTTTAAAAATTAATAAACCACACATTTTCATCCAAAAACAAACAGCACATTTCAATCATTGTAAGAGTTTATATGGCTGCACCTGCCTCAGAGTTTAATTTTTCTTGGTACCAGACTCAACTGAACTCACACAAAGGAGTTTGGTCATGTTCAATCTTTCGTCTTTGCCTCCTTTCCCACAATATAATACCATCAGTACCTTGTATTAAAATAGTCATTATCATTTGCATGGTCCCTGGGGCTTATGGAAAAGGTTACAGGGGAACAAGTTTCCTGGGTCTTACCTTGGACTGGAGATTCCAAAACCAGGATGAGGGCGAGAGCCAGGGCCAGGCTACTGCACTTGAGGACCTTCTGCATCATGACCAGCTCACTCCAACACGCCAGCCCACGATTAGGAAATGCAGCAGGGTGCTCTCTGTCCCTTTTAGAAAAGGTTCCAAAACCTCAAACCCTGCCCAGAACACACGTCACAGTTTCCTGAACAAATAGAAAGAGATCCACATCAAAACCCAGAAAGAAAGAAAAGGAAAGCAGCAAAAATAACTATTCATACCCATTATGAAACTGCACTGGGCTCTCCCCACGCCTGCTTTCTCTAAAGTTTTGTTGCTTGCCATTTGCCTTAAAAAAAAAAAAAAAATTTTTTTTTTCTTTTTCCATCAAAACAGCAGAATCAACATCCAGGACGGTTTGTTTTTCCTTTCTTCAGGTGACAATCTAAACACAGGTTGATGACTATAGGAGTGAGCCACCAATGATGAGAGGAGAGAGCCAGGTGTCGCCTTCTCATCACTAAGTGCCTTCCACACAAAATGTTCTCGATTTTCTGTTTCATCAAGGAGCAGCCTAACTCGTGAGCCAAGCTCGAGAAGTGTAACTTCCACGTTGGGTCCTCATCCACCACAATGAGTTGTTCCTCATTCAGATAAAGTCTGTTCTTCACTCAGTTTTTGCATTGGCTTCCCTCTGCCCCAAAAGTATGGTGAGGATTTTTTATTACACACACACACACACCAAAAAAAAAAAAAAAACTTGGCTAAATAAACAACAAAAAAAATTATCTTGCATTCCTCGGCTCCTTTATACCAACAATTATGATTTGGTTCCATGCATACCCTTATCTTTTCTCCAAGTAAAAATGTTCAACTTGCTTTTGGGTCTCCTGGCCTTGAATAAGCCAGAAATCAGGAACAAGGGGTGGTTGTCCCCCCCTTGGGTATTGCCTGTAAAAACATGTAAGCCACTTTCCCCACCTCTGCCCTGGGCATATAGGGGTAGAATTTTTCCCTGGTCCTGGGGATGCTGTGCAGATTTCTGGAGGACTGAGACTCCTTATTACAGCCACAGTGTTTTCTGACATATTGTCACCCTGGGAACATGTGTCCTGTCCCTAACATTCCTAAAGCACGGGTCCCACTTTCCATTCCATGCTCACCCTGCCTGTCCTTTGACAGAGGGAGGAGTTTCCCTTCCCTTGTTTTGAGTTTCCTGCTGATTCCTTACCATTTCCTGCTAAGGACTGGGCCTGAATCTAACCGATGCGTAGCTGGGGTTCAAGAACAAAAACCTGCACGTCTGACTTTCGTCAGAATCAGCCAGAAGTGGGTCCTTCAGCCCAGGGTTCCTCAGAATGTAGTCATCAGCCCTCAAACTCACACACCAGCAAGTTCTTCACCAGGGAATTCTGGCTTCAGCTTAAAGTTTTAGTCATCCTCTCTAGTTCCTTTTCATTGTAATTCCCAATTTAAAACCTTGGCACCAAAACAATAGTTCTGTCAATAGCTTCAACAAGTTTTCTGCAGAGCCTCTGAGCAACATTAGAATTTGTGCCTGAAAATGGTAATTTGGGGGGCTTTTCTCTTTGGATATTCATTTTTTTTCCCTTTGGGGGCCATGGTGATTTTAAAAAAGACACCTGCAGTGTTCATAAGCAGTTTCTCCTCTTGGTTCATGACAGCCCACGGTTCCTTGTTCCAAAGAGCCTTCCTCCAGTTCATTTCCCTAGTCATTTTCTTTTCAGGCGATAGACAGGACCAGGACAAATGCTCATGACCCTACCTACCAGCTGAGTGATGCTGGTCACTTACTCTTTCTTTTTGCATCTCTATCATTTGAGTTCTTCCCCTCCCCCAGCTCCCAGTACTGGAGATTGAGATAAATACCCAGCCCCTTTTTGGGGCTGGGGTTACAGGGATTGAACTCAGGGGCACTCAACCCCTGAACCACATCCCCAGCCCTATTTTGTATTTTATTTAGAGACAGGGTCTTACTGAGTTGCTTAGCACCTCACTTTTTGCTGAGGCTGGCTTTGAACTAACAACCCTCCTGCCTCTGCCTCCTAAGCTGCTGGGATTACAGGTATGAGCCACCATGCCCAGCTAACCCTTTTTTTTTTTTCCTTTTCTTTTCTTTTTTTTTTTTTTTTTTTTTGGTTCTAGGGATTGAACCAGGGTTTTGTGCAGGGTAGGCATGCACTCTACCAACTGAGCTACATCCCTAGCCCAGCTAATCCTTTCAAAAAAAAAAAAGTTTGAGACAAGGTCTGGCTAAGTTGGCCAGGTTGGCCTTGAACTTGCTGTCCTCCTGCCTCAGCCTGGTCTGACAACAGTGTGGGCAGCCAATCAGAGGGCGTCCATGAGAGCGTGTGGGGGTCCACACTGAAACTGCTTCTCTGGGCCCAATCTTCTTGCCTGAAGCTTCCTCCATTAACTAAAGAGAACCTGTGTCTTTTCCTAAACCTCAACTTCTGCAGTAAACATGTTTTTCACAATTTTAAAAGACAAAAGTTACTCCAAACTTAATCCTTTATTTACCAGGCAACTGGTTTTTCTTTTTTGGTGCTGGGTATTTAACCCAAGGGCATTCTACCACTGAGCAATATCGTCAGCCCTTTTTTTTTTTTTTTTTTTTTTAGTTGTAGTTGGACACAATACCTTTATTTTTATTTATTTGTATTTATGTAGTGCTAAGGATGGAACCCAGGGCTTCACATGTGCTAGGCAAGCTCTCCACCACTGAGCCATAACCCTAGCCCATCCTCAGCCCCTTTTTATTTTTATTTTGAGGCAGGGTTTCACACAGTTGCTGAGACTGGCCTCAAACTTGTGATCTTCCTGTTTTAGCCTCCTGTATTATACACATGCATCCCTCAGCCTGGATCAGGCAATATTTTTTTTTTCTTTTTGCTGGGGCTGAAGGCTTCTGGGCATTGAACCCAGGGCATCTGACATGCTAGGCAATTGCTCTGCCACTGAGCTACATCTCCAGTCCTTGTTTTTGTTATCATTTTATTTTGAGACATACCCTCTCTGAGTTGCCTACATTGGCCTCAAACTTGAGATCCTCCTGCCTCAGCATCCTAAGTAGCTGGTATTACAGGTGTGCACCACTACACCCAGCATTTACCAGGCAATCTTAAAGGAACCTACTTTATTTCACAGGTAGTTAAGTTCCATATAAAGTGAGTAGCCTTATTCCTTAACAAGCACCCTGAGCTGTGGTTTGAATATGTCTCCCAAAAGTCATGTATTGGAAATTTCAATCTCTGAAGTCATGGTATTTACAGATGGGCCCTTTGGGATTAATTAGGATTAAATAACATGAGTGTGAGGCACCCATGATGGCATGGGTGGTTTTATAAGAAGAGGAAGAGAGACCCAAGCCAGCATGCTTGCCCTGTCTCACCATGTGCTGCCCTCCGCCATGTTATGATGCAGCACAAGGCCCTCACCAGATGCCGAGCAGATGCCAGTTCCATTTCTCAACTTTCCAGCCTCCAGAACTATAAGAAATAAATTTATTTTCCTATACCCAATCTTAGGAATTCAATGACAACATCAGAATACAAACTAAGACATCTTGAACATGACAATTTAATTCCTCGTTATCTAAGAAAGTAACTCCTAAAAGCAATACAAACATTAATTTTTACTCCCTGTTCATTTCAGGGTGGTCTTACAAGGGAAATGTAGCCAGGCATGGTGGCTTACACCTGCAACCCCAGTGACTTAAGAGGCTGAAACAAGAGGATCACAAGTTCGAGCCCAGTCTTAGCAATTCAGTAAGATCCTGTATCAAAATAAAAGAGAAAAAGAACTGGGGATATAGCTCAGTGGTAGATCCCTGCTGGGTTCAATCCCCAGTATCATAAGGAAGATAGATAGATAGATAGATAGATAGATAGATAGATAGATAGATAGATAGATAATCATATTATGAAAGGGTGTTCTTGAAAACATCTCCTGATTAGCAGGGCAGTAGAGAAAATAAAGAAGATGACTCATCTATTAAAGGATCTCAGGCACCTTGAAGTTTCCCATTCTTTCTGTTCTCTCCTCTTTCCCATCTGCTCTCCCCTAGTGTATGGGGAGACCATAGTCAAGATAGAAAAGTATCCTGATGCCTTGGCCCCGTGGGACAGCTCCCATTTTGTCCATGGCCTCCTTACCAAGAAACAATGAATAGGCACCATAGAGGGGTACCCTGGGAGTGGACACATTTTCAAGGGCATCCCCTGCTGGGCCATGTGGCTCCTCAAAAACTGCTGTTTAAAATAATTTAAAATAAATTTTTTTTTTTTTAAAAAGGGTAGGGGGCATAGCTGGATGCAGTGGCACAAGCCTATAATACCAGTGGTTTGGGAGGTTGAGGCAGGAGAGCCAGCCTCAGCAACTTAGCAAAGACTCTCAGCAACTTATCAAGACCCTGTCTCTAAATAAAAAATGAAAAAATAACTGGCTGGGCATGTGGCTCAGTGTTTAAGCACTCCTGGGTTCAAACTCTGATAACAAAAAAAAAAAAAAGGGATCAAAGCATAAAAAAACTTGGGTCTAGTAAAATATGAAATCACAATTCCAAAATCATAGGGATTCGAAGAGCTAAACGTTACAATGGAAGAGTCACTTGCTGAATATTATTGACATAAATAACTGGAAACAGGGGAATATGCAACTTCTCTTGGGAATACTTTCACAAGTCAAATATATTAGAAACCAATCTCTAAGGGGAAATTTCACACATAAGGGATCCGGAGTGAAGGTGGGGGGAGGGGAAACTAGGCCCTTAGAAAAGAAAAGTGATCTTTATTTGGCTTCTGAAATCTTACCTTTTTCCTGGGCTACATCATCAATGCTATTCTGCAATTATTTTAATATATCTCTAGTTAATTATCTTTTGAAATTAAAAAAAAAAATTAGTAAGGACAGCTGAGGAATTACAAGAAGAAATGTAAAGAAAGGATCAATCCCTTGTCACCTTGTCATGGCTGTCGTGCAGCCATGTCCTGCTTTGGCAATTCAAAGTGGCACACTCTACTCCCTTTATCTCCCTTTGTGGCTTTCGGTTTATACTCTGCCTGAGGTACTCTGTGGCCCCATCGATGCCCCCAGAATTAACTTGGTTGTTGAGTCCAGCAAATCCTATAACTCATCCATCAATTCTACTACCTCAATACTTTAAGTTCCCTCTGGAACAAAAAATCTGTCCAAGTTCCCAAACTCATGGACAATATTTCTTAGGCTACTTCCTTCCCACCATTATATTTGAGGTTATCTCTCACTAGGGAAGAGTGACATCCTTGCCCCTTCATTTGTAACCACTGATCATCAACACCAGATCTTCAACGGCCTCTTCATTTCCATCTCTGGGGGCTGACCACATTGACCAATTAGGTTATTACATATTTGTTGGTTCTTTTTCTTTTTTCTTATTTTTTATTTTGAGATAGGATCTCACTAAATTGCTTAGGGTCTCAGTAAGTAGCTGGTTCTGGTTTGAACTTTCGATACTCTTACCTCGGCCTCTCAAACCACTGGGATTACAGGCATGTGCCACTGGGCCAGGTTGTTGGTTCTTATTATTTATTTTTTTTTTAGTACTAGGGATTGAACTCTCAGGCGTGGACACTCAACCACTGAGCCACATCTCCAGCCCTATTTTCTTTTTCTTTTTTTTTAAAGAGAGAGAGAGAGAGAGAGAGAATTTTAATATTTATTTTTTAGTTTTCGGCGGACACAACATTTTTGTTTGTATGTGGCCCTGAAGATCGAACCCGGGCCGCATGCATGCCAGGCAAGCGCACTACCGCTTGAGCCACATCCCCAGCCCTATTTTCTATGTTATTTAGAGACACAGTCTTGCTGAGTTGCTTACATCTCGCTTTTGCTGAGGTTGGCTTTGAACTCCCAGTCCTCCTGCCTCAGACTCCTGAGCTTCTGGGATTACAGGTGTGAGCTACTTTGCCCAGCCTGGTTCTCATTTTTTTGCTGGACTTAAAGAATAACAGAATATAAGCCAACCCCTATCCAAAACCATAGCATCTACTTCTGGAATCAATTGCTTCTCTTCTGACTTTAATGAAATGCTCTGCACTTGGAAAACTTTCATTTGACCATGTCTCCAAAGAGACTAAACCTCCAGATTACCTTAGCCTGCTCCTGCACATTCTCCCAGTACACTGAATGAATGAATAAATGAATAAATTCTGTATTGAATACTTCTTTTTTCCATGTGCCATTCTTGGCTTCACATCAGGATTATACAAAGGATGTCGTTTTGACTGTTACAGAATATGATGGGCTCAAGTAACTGTTGATGACCAGAAAGTTAGCAGTGGTTATTTTTCTAAACACAAGGATGACAAATGTTTCCTCTTTATCCATTCTAGACCATTCCAAATTTTGGAGAACAAAATTATGTATCATATTACGAATCAGGAAAATAATATTCTGTACAAATACTTTGATGGTTGACAAAAATTTAACTTAAAAAAAATCTGTTAATAGTTAAACTTGGGATAACCTCCTGTAGGACACAATAGGACTGAGGAACTTGGGTCAGAGATTAGCACCCAAAGACCAGCTGATCAAAATTATTTCCCTTGGGGCTGAGGATGCAGCTCAGTGGGAGATCACTTGCCCAGCAAGTACAAGGCCACAAGGCCCTAGGTTCCATCCCCACATCAAAGAGTAATTTGCCTCAAAACAATATAGCTGGAATACTGTAGATTGAAAAAACAAACAATGAATACACTGTAATCAGCAAGGCTGGAGGGAAAGAACACTTAGGGGTTAAGTAAATAAACCAAATCTCATCACAAATGAAGTGTTTCTTTTCAGATTTTAAAGCATAAATGGAAATGATACTAGCAGCTCATGGGGGGTGAAAGGAGTCCCTTCTGCTCTTTCAGGGAATCTGGGAAAAGGGAAATTAGATCCCCTTTAAAGAAATTTGCCAAACTGCCCAAGGCACATCCTACCTCAAGCAAGACCAAGGGAAATTCTTCCCCAGGGGAGAGAGAAGAGAGGCCTGTCCTTCTGGACTGGTTGGAATGGATGGGTAGGACAAGTCTGTAGAATCTCTCCTTCAAAGGACCCTGATGTCGTTTTCAGGTTCAGATCCATTCACAGGGAAAATACAGACCCAAGATGCCCAGAATGCGAAAGTCTGCTCTCTCCCTCCTTTGGCCTCACAGGTGCCTTCCTACCAGAGCTAAGTGACTTAGGCAAAAAGGGCTCATTAAAGGCCAGACCCTGGAGAATCTGATGGAAGGAGGGCTTTCCTCTCAATACTGGCTTCTGGGCATGGTGTCCCACATCTGTAATCCCAGTAACTGGGGATTAAGCAGGAGGGTTGCAAATTCAAGGCCAGCCTCAGCCATTTAGCAAGGCCCTAAGAAATTTGGCAAGACCCTGTCTTAAAAATAAAAAAAATAGGGGCTGTGGTTGTTGCTCAGTGGTAGAGTGCTCGCCTAGCATGCGTGAGGCACTGGGTTCGACTCTCAGGACCACATATTAATTAATTAACAGTCCATCAACAACTAAAAAAATTTATTTAAAAATAAACAAATAAGTGAAAAGGTTAGGGATATGGCCCAGTAGTCAAGCACCACTGGGTTAAATCCCTGGTACAAAAACAAACAAACAAACAAACAAAAAAAAAAAAACTGGTTTTGTTAAGCAATACCACTTCTAAAAATTTCCAAAGAAAACCCAAAAAGACATTTGCTTTCCACCCCAATCTCTACCTCAGCTACCTTAATCTCAACTGAGTCAATGATGGTATGATCCCAACATCCATATCATCTTTCTTTTTTAACCAACACAAACTGTATATATTTATCATGTACAACATGATGTTTTGAAATATGTTTACATTGTGGAATGACTAAGTGAAGCTAGGTAACGTATAACTTCAGTTGTTTTTTTTTTTTTTTTGGCTGCACTGGGGATTGAACTCAGGACCTTGTACTTGCTAGGCAAGTGCTCTACCACTGGCTCCACAGCCAGCCCACACACACCTATCAACTTTTTAAAATGAGAATATTTAATATCTACTCATGATTTCTTTTCTTTCTTTCTTTTTTTTTAATACAATGCCTTTATTTTTATGTGGTGCTGAGGATCGAACCCAGGTTCCACCCATGCTAGGCGAGCACCCTACGGCTGAGCCACAATCCCAGCCCCTCTACTCATCATTTCTAAGAATACAATACAGATGGTCCCCAATTTACAATGATTCCATTTATGACTTTTCAACTTTATGATGCTTTGGCAGTAATATACATACAGTAGAAATCATTCTTCAAATTTTGAATTTTGGTCTTTTCCCAAGCAAAGACCACAGTAGGTCATGAGATCACAAGGAGAAACAACCCAGCGCCCACAGTATATGGTGCTGTTAAGTCAGGATGAGCAGTAGTTAAGTGTATGAAGGGTATTTTTGATTTATGATATTTTTAACTTCTGATGGGTTTATTGGGATTATTATTAACCTACAGTCAACATAATGAACAATAGATATCTTGAACTTATTCTCCTATTTAACTGAATTTTTGTCCAACATTTGTACCTCAATAGAGGATGATCATCATCGGAAGACTGATGATCACTTTATAATTTAATCCCCAAGACAAGTGGAGGGTTCAAAGGTACAGTGCTTGCCCACTTCCCCAGTCCCACAAATAAAAAAAAAAATACTAATAAAGACAGGCTGAGGTGAAAGGCTGGGGTTAGTAGGAAGGAAAAGACTGTTAGGGTAGGCAAGAGCTTGCTCAATATATCTTAGTTCCAAACCACAGTCTTGGAATTACAGGGCTTGCATAAGGATCCTCTGGTTTCCTGTATGATCAGAAGACTTTCATCTCAGAGACCTTTCTGGGTACCATGGTGTAATTAAGGGAGATTCAGGACCCACCTGAGTAGCCCATCCAAACTCACTGCAGAGAAGCATCCTCCTAGCACTTAGAATTGCACTGTTAAACACATTAGCGTATGTGGCTATTTAAAACAATTGAAATGTGGCTGGTCCAAATCAAGATGCATTGTTTTTGTCAAATAAAACACTGGGTTTCAAATTATGGCATTTGCAGGTAAATGGATGGAGCTGGAGAATATCACACTGAACAAAATAAACCCAACCTAAAAAATCCAAAGGCCAAATGTTTTCTCTGATAAGTGGATGCTGATCCATAATAGGGGGTAGGGAAGAATGGAGGAACTTTGGATTGGGCAGAGGGGAGTGAGGAGCGGGGAGGGGTGTGGGGGTGGGAAGGATGGTGGAACCAGAGAGACATTATTATCCTATATGATTACACTAATGGGGTGACTCTGCACCATGGCCACAGGAATGAGAAGTTGTGCTCCATTTGTGTACAGTGTGTCAAAATGCATTCTACTGCCTTGCAAAACTAATTAGAACAAATTTTTAAAAACAAAAATATAAAATAATTACAGAAAAAAAATTTAATATTTTTTAAAAGTTACTTTGAAAAAACAAAAAGGGTCAGAGGAGAAATGATTTGGTTTTAAGAGTCTTAACCCAATCAGTAAACACAAACACACACACACAAACACACACACAAACACACTGGGTTTCAAAGCCAGATGCAGTGGACAATAACTTAGTAAAACCCTATCTCCAGAGGGGCTGGGGATATAGTCTGTGGTGGAGCACCCCTGGGTTCAGTTCCTAGTAGTGCAAAAAATAAAAATTTTAAAAATAATAATAATAATAATAATAACACTGGGTTTCAAAATAGCAAGGAAAAAATAATGTAAAGCCACATTAATATTTTTATATGTTGAAATGATATATTAAATATACTAAGCTAAAAATTTTTTAAATTTTTATTTATTTATCTTCATTGATGTAAAAATATATCATTAAAATTAATTTCACCTGTCTCATTTTACTTTTTTAAATACAACTACTAAAAATTCTTTGAAAAACTCTCTCCTTTTTTTTTTTTTTTTTTTTTTGTAGTGCTAGGAATTGAACCCAGGGCCTTGTGCATGTGAGGCAAGCACTCTTCCAACTGAGCTACATCCCCAGCCCTGAAAATTAAGGAAAATCTTAGAAAAAAAGAAAGGCTTAAAGTGTTCCTGTGCTGAAAAATGTCCCCTAAATAGACTGTTCTCAATAAAAACACTCCACTAGGGCTGGGGTTGTGGCTCAGCAGTAGAGCACTCACCTAGTATGTGTGAGACCCTGGGTTTGATCCTCAGCACCACATAAAAATTTAAAAAATAGAATAAAGGTATTGTGTCCAACTACAACTAAAAAACTATTAAAAAAAAAAAAAACTCAGCTATTATTTGGAAGAATCCAATTAATCCCAAATCAAAAGCACCTAATGTTGGCTTTTCACTAGGACATTCTAGATACCCTTCTGAGGACTTCATGTTTATTAATTCACTTACTCATCATAACTGTTCTGGGAGGTAGGCATCATTTTTTAAAAAATATTTATTTTTTAGTTGTAGTTGGACACAACACCTTTATTTTATTTATTTATTTTTATGAGGGCCTCGCACGTGCTAGGCGAGCGCTCTATTGCTGAGCCACAACTCCAGCCCAGTAGGCATCATTTTTATACTTATCATACAGATGAGGAAACTGAGGCATTGAGAGGTTTAAATGTGGGAGGGACTGATTTTGGGCAATCTGACTACAAACCCTCACTCTTGCCTGTTCTGTGACACTTTACAAGAGCTCTTCTTTGTTCCTTTGGGTCCCCGGCCATTTCTTGGACTTCTTATCTTTTGAGTGGCCCCTTCCTGCTGTTTGTATTGGATTCTGTTCTTTTAGGCTGTAAAGGTTCCCTGGGCCTGGAAGGGATTTTCTTTTTCAATTGGGTTTCCCTAGCAAGCCTATACTACCTCTGCCTGGTATAAAAAAACCAAACACTCCTATGTGAAGTGGGCAGGAAAAGCTGGATTCATAGAGCCCTGACCACCCCCCACCCGCAACCCCCACTGTGGTCAAAACCAAGTGTGCGCCAACAGGATGCTCTCATATCCCTCCTTTTAGCAACTGGGGGATTGTGAGCATGAGATTTCGCAATTCTGACCTCTGCTGCCTAAAGGCTAAGATGCTCTGCCAGTTTTTTTTTTTTTTTTTTTTAATTTGTCTAAGACTGGTTTCTTCACCATTTGCATAATACTTTCCAAACCTTCCCAACGGACTGACAGTTGGCTGCTTGAGGATGTTCTGCACCTCAGCTAAGGAACCCGGCTCAGGGAGCTTCCCGCAGATCACAGTTCCACATGGCCAGGATGCTGGTGAGAGGAACGCTTTGTCTCTTTTGCTTTTTGACCAAAGACCATACTCTTGCCTTCTTTTTTCTCAGAAATCAGTTAAGTCGGATGGTTTTGCTTTTGATGTTAAAAAGTCTCAATAGTAAGAATAATTAATTTCTCCACCCTGGAAGGATGCTGCATCTTATGGATAACACCATCACTACCATCACCACCACCATCACCACCATCCCCATCACCATCACCATCATCCCCATCATCATCAAGCACACTGAGGGGTCACAAGCGTGAGACCAGCGAGCTGCCCATGTTGGCCATCTCCTTTTATCTTGAGCCCAATGGAGTAAGAGGTCTACTCAAAGCCATGTACTAGTTGTGAAAGGGCCTCCATCTAAGCTGTTTCCAGCAGCCTTGTCTGATTTCCGCTGGGCCAGGGGTTCAGGCAGAGGCACCCCATAGGGTGAATCACCCCACCCTCAGGGCAGCCACAATACAATTAGCAAAGGCATGCAGGCCTCCTTCCTCCGGGGCCCCTGGCCCTTTCTTAAGACTCCTTATCTTTTGGGTGGCCCCTTCCTGCTATTTGTATTGGATTTTGTTCTTTTAGGCTCTAGCGGTTCCCTGGGCCCGAAATGCTCTGCTCTATTCCCATATCATATCCCTCACCTTCAAATCTTGGCTTAAATCTCACTGTGTGTTAGTGTGTGGGAGTGTGTGAGAGTGTGTGTGTGTGTGTGTGTGTATGGACACAGTTCTGGAGATTGCATCCAGGGCCTGGTGCTCTGCCACTGAGCCACATCTCCAGCCTTTTAATTTCATTTTCAGTCTCACTAAATTGCCCAGCTGGCCTTGAGCTTTTCAATCCTCCTGCCTCAGCCTCCCCAGGAGCTGGGATTATGGGCACTCAGCAAATGTCACCTTCTTTGAGAGCTGACCCAGACCTCTCACTTAATACCCAACATACCCCGCCACACCCAGTACCAAGCTGCAGCCCCCTCACTTTCCTGCCATACTTCCTGTGGCATTAACTCATTGTCTGCCTTTCCCGACTAGGAAAAAAGGCTTAACAAGGACAGGTACAACATTTTGCTGTCTGATACATCCCCAAGTGCTTAGAGAAATGCTCAATAAATACTGGCTGAAATGGAAATTGTTACTCTTTTCTTTTTGTTTGTAACTGGGACTGAACCCAGGGGCACTGAACCACTGAGCCACATCCCCAGCCCTTTTTTATATATATTTTATTTAGAGACAGGGTCTCACAGAGTTACTTAGGGGCAATCCTCTCTGCCTCAGCTTCCCAAGTTGCTGGTGTTTCAGGTCCCATCACACCCAGCTCTAAGCTATTCTTTGTTGTTGTTGTTGTTGTTTGTTTGTTTGTTTGTTTGGGGGTACTGGGGATTGACCTATGGGGTTTTCAACCACTGTGCCACATCCCCAGCCCTATTTTGTATTTTATTTTAAGACAGAGTCTCACTGAGTTGCTTAGCACTTCACTTTTGCTGAGGCTGGTTTTTAACTCACAATCCTCCTGTCTCAATTTCTCAAATTGCTGGGATTACAGGTGTGTGCCACCTCGCCTAGCTCAGAGCTTATTCCTTTTTTTTTTTTTTAACAGAAAGGAACTTTTTTTTTTTTGAGAGAGAGAGAATTTTTAATATTTATTTTTTAGTTTTCGGCGGACACAACATCTTTGTTTGTATGTGGTGCTGAGGATCGAACCCGGGCCGCACGCGTGCCAGGCGAGTGTGCTACCGCTTGAGCCACATCCCCAGCCCAGGAGAAGCTTATTCTTGATACTCACAAACTCAGATCATAGGGACCTGAGAGCAAGGACCAAGTAGGATGTTCCTTGCCATAACTCTGTAGTACCTGGCACAAAGGACCTCAAGGTCAAAGTAAACTATAGGCCAAGAGGTCAAGACAGGAGGATCACAAGTTCAAAACCAGCCTCAGCAAAAGTGAGGCGCTAAGCAACTCAGTGAGACCCTGTCTCTAAATAAAATACAAAACAGGGCTGGGGACGTAGCTCAGTGGTTGAGTGACCCTGAGTTCAACTCCTGGTACCAAAAAATAAAAAACTGTAACCTGTATTAAAAATGTCAAGGAAGGAAGAATTAAGAATAACGTTTTTCTCCGTACATATTTACACTTTAATTTATTCCAGAATGTTCTGGAATATAAAAATAACGAAGTAAACTAGGCCGTGTGACACAGCCTGTAATCCCAGCTACTCAGGAGGTCCAGGAAGGAGGATCTCAAGTTTGAGTGCAGTCTGGGCAACAAAGCAAGACCCCATCTCCCATCTCAAACAAAACAAGCGGAAAGAAATTAAAGTAATAAAAATAATAAAGTAAGCTCAAATAAAATTCTGAGCATGGGCAGAGGACCCTAAACAGTGTGGCTTCCTTTGGACCCTGTGGCTCCCTAAGCATGACCTCATTGCCCGGAGAAGACAGTGAGAGGAAAGAACCCAGGAAATGCCTGACACTTTTCAGGGCTGGTACGGAAAATCAGGATGGCACAAAGAAGCCAGGTCCCTCTTGCTTCAAAGAAGAGTAAACTCCAACTGACTTCAAGTCAGGGTAACTCAATGCCCAGACCTTGAAAAGAATGTGCTAATCAGCTGTTTTCCCTCGCCACAGGTGATGAAACAAGAGAAAATACGCTTTTTTGGAACCCAGGGACTCATGCATGCTAAGCAAGCCCTCTGTCACTGTGCTACACCCTCAGCCCAAATGTGCCTTTGTTTTGGAGCACCAGAGAATGTAGAAAGAGTGCCTTATCTAGAAGGAGTTTAAATATCAGCAGAATATAACCAGGGGAAATTTGGAACTTTAAATTCCAGAGTAAAATACCTTCTAAGAAAAGGGAAAAAAGGGGGCTGGGGTGGTGGCTCAGTGGTAGAGTGCTCGCCTAGCATGCACGAGGCACTGGGTTCGATCCTCAGCACCACATAAAAGCAAACTATTGTATCCACCTAAAACTAAAGATAAATAAATAAATATTTTTAAAAAGGGAAAAAAGAATGACAGAAGGAGGTGGACCTCGTTCTAGAGGTGAAGAGCTGGGATAGGACCAAAAGGGTAATCCTGTTAGAAGCTGCAAGGAAGCACACCAGACCTGGAAACTGCAGGACGAGAAGCTTGGGGTAGATAGTGACCACGGGAGGGACAGTGAGAAGTCAGGAAGGAAAAACAGCAGAAACAAAAATCTTCCTGAAGAATTTTTTTTTCCCCCCTGCTACTGGGAATTGAACTGAGTCACTTTACCACTGAGCTACATCCCCAGCCCTTTTTAAAGATATTTTCATAATGTCCAGGTGTGGTACTGCATGCATATAATCCCAGCAACTCAGGAGGCCAAGACAAGAGGATCACAAGTTTGAGGCCAGCCTCAGCAACTTAGCAAGACCCTGTCTCAAAATTTAAAAAATTTTAAAAAGGTCTAGGGATGTAGTTCAGTGGTAAAGCACCCTGGGTTCAATCCCTAGTACCAAAGAAATTTTTTTTTTTTTTTTTTTTTTTTTTAGAACACGGTCTTGCTAAATTGCCCAGACTAACTTCAAACTGTGATCCTCCTTCCTCAGCCTCTTAAATTGTTGGAATTACAGGTGAACAACACTGGGCCCAGCCCTGAGGAATCTTAAACCCATTTTCTTTGACCATTTTGAAATGAGGAGAGGCCTATTGTATGCTAGGTAGAGTGTGGGTGTGAGGCCACACAACTCTGCCACGCCCCTAACTACAGATGAGAATGGAGGCTCAAGGCTGGCTGGTAAAGGCGAGGGAGCCAGGACAGAATTCAGGTCTCTGTTCATCTGTATTCATGATCGTGAAGCCAGGTATAGCTAAAATAGAATCACTTACATGTAAAATAAGTGCAGGCCCCACTTTATGCATTTTTCAAAAAGTAATGCATTTAATCCTTTTTATAATCCCAAGCATCATACTGATGAGGAAGCTGAAACCGTGAGGCTGAAAACCAGGGTTTAGGAATTTGGGTGGGGTGTCTCTGACCCAGGGCAGGTCTTCAGAGCTCCAGTGGAAGGAGAGAGTCCAGATCCATCAACCCTGACACTACCCAGCAGCCAGAACTGGCTTGTTAAAACACAAATCAGCCAGGTGTGATGGCACACACCTGTCATCCCAGCTGCTCTGGAGGTAGAGGCAGGAGGATGATGAGTTCAAAGCCAGCCTCAGCAACTTATCAAGGCCCTAAGCAACTCAGCGAGGCCTTGTCTCTAAATAAAGTATAAAAAAGGGCTGGGGATGTGAGTCAGTGGTTAAGTACCTCTAGATTCAATCCCTGGTGTCCCCCCCCAAAAAAAAGCAAGCAAGAAATAAAAATATAAATCAGATCCTATCTTGTACCTGGGCCCTCCACAAGGCAGGGCACCTAGTCAAACACAATTACTTTCAACAGAAATTTCCACATAAGGCCTCTTAATCCTGGCCTCAAAATCTCCTTGGGAGGGCCATCTCTGATCACCCTGCGACAGCATCTCCCATCTCATGGTGTGTATGTGAAGCAGAGATAGGGAAAGCCCCACAGTGGGTATGTGACACAAGGGCCCACAGAGGTCCAAGTCCGGAGATAAGGAGGCCCTGAGACACCTGACTGCTTGCCTCAGAACCCGGGGAGGGTGATCATTACCTCGGGCAGCCACACAGGATGAGGTTAGGCTCCTTTCCAGGCAGGGAGACAGAAGCCAGGGCAGCTTCCTGCTGGGGCCCAGTGACCTCTGCATGTCCCAACCCTCTCCCTGCTCTGGCCCATCTTCACCCTGTCCTGGTGCGATGATGCCAGCAAAAGCGCCCCACGAGGACAAGGAGGACAGCCTGAACCCAGGGCAACTGTGTGTGCATGGCACACAGTGGGCTCCGGGAGCCTGTTTGTGACAGACAGATTCGACACTGGCATAGACAGCATGGCGGGATCACTGGGTGGCTGTCCACAGCCACCTGCCAGCAGAATGCCTTGCGGAGTCTGTAGAACCTTCCAGTTTCCACATCTCTTTAAGTGGGGATTTTACATCCTCCTCAAGGAGGTTTCAAGTTAAGGAAGTTGAGACAGGAAGCCCTTGTAGTGGGCCCCTAAGTGCTCCCTGGTATTAGGTATTAATTAGCATCCTGTATTTAGTCGCACCTAACAGGACTGTTGGGAAAACTGCAAGAGAGTATCCTGTGTGGAGAGCTTGGCGCACTGCTTAGACAGCAATGATAAAAAAAAAAAAAAAAAACCAACATTTTGCCGGACACAGTGAGCACATCAGTAATCCCAGGGGCTCACGGGCAGTAATCCCAGGGGCTCACGGGAGGCTGAAGCAAGAGGATCATGAGTTCAAAGCCAGTCTCAGCAACTTAGCAAGGCCCTAAGCAATCAACCAGACCCTGTCTCTAAATAAGTTAAAAAAAAGGGGGGTGGGGGCTGGGGACATGGTTCTGTGTTTAAGCAGCCCTGAGTTCACTTACCTGTAACGAAAAATAACAACAACAACAACATTCTTGGGGCTGGGGGTGTGGCACGCTCACCTGGCATGTGCGGGGCGCTGGGTTCAATCCTCAGCACCACATAAAAATAAAATAAAGATATTGTGTCCACTGAAAACTAAAAAAAAATATTTTAAAAATTCTCTCTCTCTCTCTTAAAAAAAATTCTTGGCTATATTCCATTCTTTTAGGGTCTTTCAAGATGAGTGACCAACTAGCTGTGTATATTAATTCATATTAGTAGGTCCAGGTAGATTCTCTAGACAAGAAAGTACTGCTGTGAGGTTGCCCTAGCTCAGGGCCTAATCTACACAGCTCCCCGCCCCAATTCTTCCAACTTCCTTAATGTCCCCAGGGTGGAATCACCTTAGGGCTCTTTTTCCATTGAAGAAATGGCTCAGAGCCGCTCCCTTTCCAGATCTGTGGCTAAGCAGGAGGCTGCAAAGCTCTGTTGTCAAACAGTGACTCTTGGTGGCATTTTAGACACAGGGTGGTTGTCGAGAGAATATTTGGAGGAACGACCTCTACAGTTAGCAGTTACAAACCAAAAACATCCTACCTGCTCCTCCTCCCTGACAAGCTGAGTCCTCCCATGTCGTGATGGAAAGTCCCTAGGGAAGCTGGCATCGCAGGAACCTAAGCACCAGGACCCCAGGCAAAGAAAAATGGCAGGGAATGTCCTGCTGCCCAGATGCCCCCCCTGAGGGAGGGAGGAGTGGGAAATCAACTGCAGCCTTGGTTCCTGATTCTGGGTCCTGGGGGAAAGGGGACAGTCAGGCAAGCGCTGTCTCTAGAGAGCAGAGCTTTATCACTCTCTCTGGACTCTGATCCCAGAACGGGGTCCCATGGTTGACAAAGGATTTTTGTCTCCTCTTTTGTGATTTTTATTTACATGTGGAGAAGCCTAGAGATGTAAATAAATAATTTGGTTACACATTCACCAAAAGACCACTTCAAAAGAATTGAGGAGAGATTTCTGGTTCATATGCTGAAATTACAGCAGTATTCTCCCATTGCTGGTCTTGCGTGATTTGGAAGGCTTTTTGGCTAGTTGTAAAAAACTGAAGTGCTCATGGACCCTGCGATGCCTGTGGAGTCCCACCCTGTCCAGATCCTATGGGAGATCACTGCCTCCAACTTGTGACCTCCCACCTCAGCCTCCTGAGTCACTGGGCTTACAGGCATGTGCATCTCTACATGGCAACTCTCATGATCTCATCGGCACCAAGGGAAAGCCCACCTTTATTTCCCAGGTGTCCACCAAGTAGCCACAGAGGCTTACAGAACTTAAGGTCCCATTGGGCCCAAAAGACCCCAGAAAGACCAGCAAACCATCTCAGTACGATATGGAGAGATGTGAAAGACACGACATGAATCACAAGAAAAGGCCCAGCTAGAGGGACTCCAGTCTGAGGGACCCGAACAAGGCGTATATTTTCAAAATGACAGGGTGAAGTGTTTGAGGAAGTCCCAGCCACCAGTCATCAGCCGAACTGAAAACTACATCCATACAAGGCTGACTTTCTTTCCTCCTTTCCTGCTGCCTTTCCTTCCTCCTTTCTCTCTCTCCCTAGCCTCCCCCCCCCTTTTTTTTTTTTTTTTTTTGGTACTTAGGATTGAACCCAGGATGCTTAACCACTGAGCCACATCCCCAGCCCTTTTCTATATTTTATTTAGAGACAGGGCCTCACTGAGTTGCTAAGTGCCTCACTAAATTGCTGAGGCTGGCTTTGCACTCACAATCCTCCTGCCTGGGCCTCCTAAGCCACTGGGATTATAGGCATGTGTCACCACGCCTGGCTTCTCTCTCTCTCTCTCTTTCTTTTTTGAGGTACTAGGGACTGAACCCAGGAGTGCTTTACCACTAAGTTACACTCCCCAGCCCTTTTTATTATCTATCTATCTATCTATCTATCTATCTATCCATTTATTTATTTATTTTTGGTACTGGGGATTGAATCCAGGGGTGCTCAACCCTTTTGTATATTTTATTTAGAGACAAGGGCTCACTGATTTGCTTAGGCCTTGAACTCATGATCTTCCTTCCTCATCTTCTCGAGCGACTGGAATTACAGGAGTGCCGCACCGAACACTTTATTTTTTATTTTGAGACAGGGTCTTGCTAAGTTGCCCAAGCTGACCTTGAATTTGTGACCTCCCACCTCAGCCTCCTGAATCACTGGGGTTACAGGCATATGGCACTACACCCAGACCAACCAAGATCATAAAATTCTTTTTCTTTCTTTCTTTTTTTTTGTATGGGGGATTGAATTCAAGGCATTGGACCACTGAACCACATCCCCAGCCCTATTTTGTGTTTTATTTAGAGACAGGGTCTCACTGAGTTGCTTAGCACCTCACTTTTGCTGAGGCTGGCTTTGAACTTGGGATCCTCCTGCCTCAGCCTCCTGAGCCACTGTGCCCAGCCCTAGATCATATTTCTAAATGGCAACTCTTGTGATCTCCTTGGCTCCGAGGGAAAGCCCATCTTTATTTCAGAACAAACTCTAACTCTATCAGGAAATCCCAGACTCCTTTCTGCCCAAAGGAATTACAAATGCAGACCTGCGCCCAGCATAGGAGGTCACTGCAAGGACTGGCCTCTCTCAGAACTTTCTTTCTCCTCTCTATCTCACAATCCAAACAGGGTGGGAAAGAAACCCTAAATGACACTCATGGCTTATCATTTCTCATTAAACATTTTTTCCAGTTTCCTCTGAAGTAGAAACAAGAACACATATACCCACTCCACCCGCCAAGACTGTCTCTATAAAAGTCAGTTCTCTGATCCCTCCCTCTCCCCACTCCAGCTGCCAAAATAGGATATGGAAGAAAAACCAGAGGTGGCCAGCTAGAAACTCAGACAGCCTAGGGCAAGTTTATGTGTGCTTGTGGGTTCTGCCTCTTCCTCTCTACTCCAAGACTCACAGGACCAGCTGTGCACCCAACAGCACAGCAGAAGCAGAGAGAAAAGGCTATGGGCCAGATTTGTCCTTCTGGAAGCTTCCACACCTCCAGACCCCTGCATTCTTTTTCTCCAGAATTGGCTCCAAAGTCTATCTCCAGGGCTCTGCAGGCCTTGGGCATTTCTCTCACAAGGATCACATAGTAATTGTGAAAGGCAGTGGACTTAACCCTGGGAGGCCTTGAGCTCTGGGGTCAGGACACAGAGCCCAGTCACAGCGTGGTCAGTGTCCTAGAATCAGTTAATAGGGGGCTCTCTCTGGAAGCTTCATCCCCACCTCATCTTTATTAGATAGAGGATGCAGGATAAATCACACCCAGCTCCCGTCAGGCACCGATGATGGCGAAACACCACAGAGAGTCATAGCTAAGTACACTTTATCCTGGGTCTGAAGTTCTCTGACTTGAAAACATTCCAGGGGCTGGGGGTATAGCTCAGTGGCCAAATCGCGTGCTCAGCCTGTGCAAGGATCAAGATTTGATCTGCAACAACAAAAAGCAAAAGCAAAACATTCCAGAAGACAAAATCTCCCACTTGACTCAGCTCAAGGTAAGGGGATCCCCAGTGGTGCTCTGTACATACTGAATAAGTAAGTGCAGGTTTTCCTTTTTGACAAAGCACAGGAGATAGAAAGGGCATCTACAGAAAACCCCAGACCACAATCAGAAACTACAGCTTCTGGTTCTCAAGCTTGGCTGAATATTGGGGAACTCGGGGCTTTAAGAAATCCTGCCAGGCCAGGCATGGTGGCACATGCCTGTAATCCCAGTAGCTCGGGAGGCTGAGGCAGGAGAATCGCGAGTTCAAAGCCAGTCTCAGCAATGGCGAGGCACTAAGCAACTCAGTGAGACCCTGTCTCTAAATAAAATACAGATAGAGCTGGGAATGTGGCTCAGTGGTCAAGTGCCCCTGAGTTCAATCCCTGATACTAAAAAAAAAAAAAAAAGAAAGAAAAAAGAAAAGACATCCTGCCAGGCACAGTGGCACATGCTTATAATCCCAGTGGTTTGGAAGGCTGAGGGGGGAAGATTACAAGTTAGAGGCCAACCTCAGTAATTTAGCGAGGCTCTAAGCAACTAAGCAAGACCCTGTCTCAAAGAAAACAAACAGGGATGGGGATGTAGCTCAGTGATAAAGCACCCCTGGATTCAATTCCCTGTACCGAAAAAGAAAAAAGAAAGATGACCGGGAATGACAAGGGTGACAGGAGAATGGGCAGAGGAATGTTTGACAAAGCAACAGTAGCCAAATGTCCACGGTAGAATCTAGGTGGCAGATATATAGCTGCCTGTAGAATACTTTCCAGTTTGCTATATATAGAAACATTTTCATAATGAAATATCAGGAAAAAAAAATCCTGAGACCTGGTTCCACCCAAGATTCTGATTTAACTGATGTATCCTGTGCATTGAGTTGTAGAGCTGCCAAGCAAGTCTGCTATCCAGGTAACAGTGAACTCCTCTGCTGCAGTTTGGTCCCAGTGTGGGCCAGACCAGCCTCATTGATATCATCCGGGAATTTATTAGAAAATAAAGGTTCTCAGATCCCAGCCCAGGTATAGAGTCTGAAACTCTTGGGGTGGAGCCCACAACTGCTGTTGTAATAGACAAATGCCTTCCAGTGGTTCAGATGCTCTCTGGCAACGTTAGTTGAGGAACTTTGGGGACAGAATAAACAAGATCAGCCAGGTGCAGTGGCACACACCTGTAATCCAAGCAGCTTGGAAGGCTGAGATAGGAGGATCATGAGTTCAAAGCCAGCCTCAGCAACTTAGGGAGGCCCTAACCAACTCAGTGAGATCCTGTCTCTAAATACAACAGAAAATAGGGCTAGGGATGTGGCTTAGTAGTTAGGTGCCCCTGGGTTCAATTCCTGGTACCAAAAAAAAAAAAAAAAAGAATAAACAAGGCCCAGGATGAAGTCAGACCTCTTAAATTAGGCCCCAGTAATCTGCATTCTTCTTTCCCCACCCCACCCAGCTCCAGTGCGGAGGATCAAATCCATGGCCTCACACATGTTAAGAAAGAACTCTATCCCTGAGCGACACCCCCAGCCCTCTGCATTCTTTTTCATAAGTTCCCTGATGATTCTTGGCTAATGCCAAGATTTGGGCCCAGGTTTCTCCTCAGGTCAGTCAGAAACTGAGCTCCTGAGAGCACTGTGCCTTGACGAAGGCTGCACAATATCCCATAAAGGGAGTGGGAGAGCTGGGTGCAGTGGCACGTGCCTGTAATTCCAGCAATTCAGGAGGCTGAGGCAGGAGGATCACAAATTTGAGGCCAACCTCAGCAACTTAATGAAGGAGGCCCCAAGTAACTTAGCACAACCCTGCCTCAAAAAAAAAAAAAAAAAGGAAAAGGAAAAATAAATGAATAAGAGGGCTCAGTGGTAAAGTGACCCTGGGTTCAATCCCTGGTACCAAAAAAAAAAAAAAAAGAGTAGGAGTAGGAGCAGGTCCTTGGTGGTCTGTAGGAGCCCCCTCACTCTGACTTCTTATTCTCAAACTTGATGCACATCACATCAGGAACTCCTAGGAAAATGATTGATTGATTGATTGATTGATTGCAGTAGTGGGAATTGAACTCAGGACTTACTGAACCAAGTCCCCAGCCATTTTTTGAGACAAGAACTCACTAAGTTGCTCAGGCTGGCCTGGAATTTGCAATCCTCTCCCCTCCGCCTCCCAAGTCGCTGGGATTAATTACAGGCATGCGCCAGTGAACCCAGTACACCTAGGAACGATACAAAGGTTTCTTTGAAGTAGCAGGGGATAAGAAAGGACTGACGGCATCATTCCACCTCGATTGCAACCCTCTCTCTTGCAGCTGGCAGTGGATAGCTCGTTCCTTGAGTGACAGGGATTTCTGTAGCTGGCTGATAGTTGCTAATTTTGCTAAATCCCAAACCATCTGCATGTATGGACCAATTGCGTTTGTGGAATCCCATCATGAGACATGGAGCTTCCTGCTGTGCTACCAGCTTGGCCTGGGCCCCTGCAGCAGTAATTAAAAGGTGTGGCTCGCATAAACTCCTTCTCACCTTCCTTGTGTAGAACACCTCAATAAATAGTATCCTGTGTAGTGTGTGAAGGACAACCTGAGAAAAGAGGAGAAAACGAGGCAGAAATGTCCAAAGGGGAGTGCATTTAGCACATCACTTTCCTAAGCACCAGGTAGGCCCCATGCCAGGAGGTCTCAACATAAAGGGAAAGTTCTTGCCTAATCCAAAGCAATTAAGGGCATCTGCTGCCCTCTGGGCAATCCAGTGGAACAAGGACACTGCCTTCTCCCGGGCATGTCACCAAGTACCAGTGAACAGGATGGTGGGGCTCTAAGGGGATCAGGGTCTCCCTCTTTCAGGTGAGGAAGCTGAGACTCCAACAATGGAGAAACTAGGCAAGGGAAGAGCCAAACTTCAATTCAGCTCTGTCTGCAAGGCTCTGGTTCTTCAGCCCAAGAGCAGCCAAGCCAAGATCCAGGCTTCCAGACTCCAAGCCTGGTGCTTTTTTCTCACAACCATTGTTAGATAATACAGGAAGGTTTCAGAGCACTAATGAAAGTCCCAACCAAGGTCTCCTCAGAATAGAGAAGGTGACAGTGAAAGAGAGCAGCCTCAACCACAGAACTAACAATGCATCCAAGTGACCCTTCCAGTCCCCTGAAACCAGGACCTCTCAGTCTACCCAGCCTTGGGTCCAACTCTTCCTTTCTCCATTTGTTTCCCAGATCCTTAGTCTGAGTATTTCTGGGCCAAAGTGACTGAGTTCTAAAACACAAAGACCAGCCGTGCATGGCGGTACATGCCTGTAATCCCAGTGGCTCGGGAGACTGAGACAGGAGGATGGAGAGTTCAAAGCCAGCCAGCCAGCCTCAACAAAAGTGAGGCGCTAATGGAACAAGGGACATTGCCTTCTCCCAGGCATGTCACCAAGTACAAGTGAATAGGATATGGGGCTATATGATAAAGCGAGGCGCTAATCAACTCAGTGAGACCCTGTCTCTCAATAAAATATAAAATGGAGCTGGGGATGTGGCTCAGTGGCTGAGTGTCCCTGAGTTCAATCCCTGGTACCAAAAAATAAAATAAAACACAAAGACCTACCTGATGATTTTTTTTTTTTTTAAAGAAATGGACCTTGGGGATGGGGATATAGCTCAAGGTAGGTAGAGAGCTTGCCTAGCATGGACAAGGCCCTGGGTTCTATCCCTAGCAGCACACACACACACACAAAAAAAAAAGTGGGGCTGGGGTTGTGGCTCAGTGGTAGAGCGCTCGTGTAACATGTGTGAGGCACTGGGTTCCATCCTCAGCACCACATAAAAAAATAAACAAAATAAAGGTATTGTGTCTATCTACAACTAAAAAAAATGTAAGAAATGAACCATATTATGTCCCAAACCAAAGCACCCCTCTCTCACAAGAATCACTACATCATGACCAGAAAAGTTCAAATTCCCAGCCACTCACCTCTCACTGGCCCCTATGCCTGTCCCTTCTGGGCTGTGCTGTCAAGGACAGAAGCTGAGGAGCGTCTAGGCTTGCTAGGGGTCCAACCCTTCCAGAGAAAGAGGCCGGGTTACTCAACACCTCGGAAAGTCAGCCAGACAGCGCTTTAAAGCCTTTTACATACAATAGGATCATCTTCAGATCAGCTGGCAATCTCCAACAAAGGGGCTCAGATATTGCTCCTCAAGGTCTGGCCAACCCAGAAGATATAGATCATCCTGGAGAGGAGAACTGTCACGCAACAGATCCAAGATCCCCAGTCCTTTACAGGTTAGGGTAAACTTCTTGAATCAGTGACTTGTATAAAGAGCACTGGGGATATAGGTCAGTAGCAGAGCACCTGTGTGGCATGTGCTAGGCCCTGGGCTCAGTCCCCAGAACAAAAGGAAAAAAGAGAGAGAGAGAAATGGAACTAAATGCAGGAGATGGTTTCATTTATTAATGCATTCATCTCTTCACTTTTTTTTTTTTCTCATTCACTCACTAGACAGGTCTGGTTTTTGTATTGTTTTCTTTTCTGTGGCATTCGGGATCAAATCCAGGGCTTCTCTACCACTGAGCTACATCCTCAGCCCTTTTTATTTATTTACTTTTTTTTATTTTGAGACAAAGTTTTGCTAAGTTGCCCAGGCTGGCCTCATCCTCTGCCTCAGCCTCCCAAGTAACTGGGACTACAGTCTTATGCCAAGGTCAATAGACAGATTTAAATATCTGCTATAAGCTTGGCATCCTAGGTTCTAGGGAAAGGACAGTAACTTGACACCCCCATGAAATACAATCATACTTTTCAAAGGAGTCCACATCCATTCAAAATGTTCTGATCCCCTAAAGACATTACAAATCCACCATTAAGATATTGATGGAGGGGCTGGGGATATAGCTTAGTGGGTAGAGTGCTTGCCTTGTGTGTCCAAGGCCCTGGGTTCAATCCTCAGCACCACCAAAAAAAAAGATATTGATGGAGGGCTGGTGCTGGTGTTGTGGCTCAGTGGTAGAGCACTTACCTAGCATGTGTGAGGCACTGGGTTCGATTCTCAGCACCACATAAAACAAATAAAATAAAAGCATTTGTTCATCTAGAGCTAAAAATATTTTTTTAAAAAAAAGATATTGATGGAGCTAGGTACAGTAGCACGCACAACGCACAATCCTAGTGACTCTGGAAGCTGAGGCAGGAGGATGGCAAGTTCAATCAACTTCAGCAAAATAGTGAAACCCTGTCTCAAAATATAAAAAGGGTGGGGCCCATGTCTGTGAATCCCAGCAGCTCAGGAGGCTGAGGTAAGAGGATCACAAGTTCAAAGCAGCCTCAAAATTTAGTGAGGCCCTGAGCAGCTCAGCAAAACCCTGTTTCTAAATAAAATATTAAAAAGGTTTGGGGATGGGGATGGGAATGTGGCTCAAGTGGTAGTGTGCTCACCTAGCATAGGTGAGGCACTGGGTTTGATTCTCAGCACCACATAAAAATAAAATAAAGATATTGTGTCCACCTAAAACTAAAAAATAAATATTAAAAAAAAGGTTTGGGGATGTGTCCAGCACCAATATCAAAAAATAAATAATAGAGCCAGGGATGTAGCTCAATGATAACTCCTGGGTTCAATATGCAGTACAAAAAAAAAAAGACACTGATGAGGGTTCCGGAGTGTAGCTTAGAAGTAGAACGCTTGTCTCATGTGCACAAGATCCTTAGGCTGATCTCTAGTACTATAGAAATAAACAAAAGACTGATGAAATCTCTTCTCAGAAAACTGACTGTAACCATAAAATTATTTATGTAATTTTAACGGTTTGAATGAACCTCCAGGGTTAAACTTCCCCATCTGATGACTTTTACCAGGAATCTATCACCAATTCTTTTTTTTTTTTTTTTTTTTTTTGGGGGGGGGGGGCAGGGTGCGGGGGTAACCAGGGATCGAACTCAGGAGCACTAGACACTGAGCCACATCTCCAGCCTACTTTGTATTTTAGGTAGAGACAGGGCCTCACTGACTGGGCCGCTGGGATTCCCGACGTGCTACCACGCCCAGCTGGAATCTACCACCAATTGTCCAGGAGAGTTCTTGCCCTAGTCTATGCCTCCATTTCCCCATCTGTAACATGAAACCTGCAACGTAATTGACCAGACGATCCCTAAAGCTTCACAAATCCCAGAGATTGTGACTCCAAAATCCCCTCCCCAGCTGCCCCGCAGCTCTGTTATCAAGTATGGCAGGAAGCGCACGTAGCCAGGGGCAGTGGCTCAGGTCTGTAATCCCGGGGACGCAGGAGGCGGGAGGCAGGAGATCCAAGTTCCAGGCCAGCCTCCGACACGCAGGCAGACCCTAAGCAATTTAACCAAGACCCTGTCTCAAAATTTAAAAAAAAGGGGGGGGGGCTGGGGATGTGTACCCCTGGGTTCAAACCCCAGTATAGGAAAAAAAAAAAAAGAAGGAAGGAAGGGAGGAAGGGAGGAAGGAAGGAAGGAAGGAAAGAAAAGCAAAGTTCGTGCGCAAGCAAGCACGCACATGTGCTTGCACACGTGCCCAAAAGGACGAGCGCGTGGACGGCACAAAGCGATATCCTGGGGAGAGAGAGAGGAAAGAATGCTTCTCAAAGCCCAAGATACAGTCGGTGTTCCCTGGATAAGACGGTCGGTCGGTCGTAAGCCCCTCTGGAAGACCTACGCCTATGCTGATGCCCAGAAGCCACCCCTTTAATCAGATGCAACCCACGATATCGAACCCAGAGAAGTCCTCGTCCAATCGGCCAATGCGAACGAGCTGGATAGAGGACGCCTGGGACTTCGTGGAGGAGCACACCGACTGCTCACACGAAAATGAATAAGATCATGTAGACATTCACAAATGAAGAGGCTAAATCTGGTAATGGGATAGTGGTCACAGGGTGGAGTAGAAAAGGAGATCTTTAAGATCAGACCCGAATGACAAAAACAAGCCAGTCAGGAGAAGACGGGAGGGGGCTTTCCAGGTAGGGAACAGGAAAAAAAGAAAGAAAGAAAAGAAAAGAAGAAGAAGGTACTGAGTGGGAAAGAGCTTGGCAACAGACGGGGGAATGGGAGGACTGGGTCTGAGAGGCAGGAGGGGCTGCTCTATGGGGAACTTTCCTTGTAGCCCAGAAGGCGCTGGAAGCCACCGGAGGATCTTGCAGAAAGAATGGATGCCTGTGCCACCCCAGTGGATCCTGGCAGCCCCTGTCCTCTTTAGCCTCATTGTTCCCCGCCTTCCCCCAGCGCACTGGCCCCGTGCTGCTCACCAACAGGACCACTCCAGGCCACTCTTACCTTGAGACCTCGCTGACTAGAACGCCTTTCCCTCAGCTGCCACTTGGCCAGCTCCGACACCTGTTTCTGCCTGGACTCAAAGGAGACCCTCCGCACAGGCCTCCTTCCCCACCACCGAACTCGAAATTGCGACCCCTCCCCCAGCACTCCCTCCTGGGCTTCATTCACTTGTTTCTAACAGTCACATAATTTGCATATTCATTTGTGTAATGACTGCCTCCTGGAATGTCAGCTCCTGGAGGCTTCGGGTGTGTTTTGTTCGAGGGCTGATCCCCAGTACCCAAAATAGTGTCCCAAAACTTGTAAGGGGCTCAGCAAATATTTCTGGAATGAATGAAGCCAAGAGGAGGCTGCAGCAGTTCAGACAGGAGATCCTGGAAGCAGAGGAGATGGGGCGAGGGCAGTGAGAGCCCTGGGGGGTCAGGCTGAACAGGTCTAGGGCTGGCTGGCCCCCAGCCCACGTCCTTGTCACTGTCCCCTGTGTAGAAGGCCTGAAGAGCTGCGAGTCCTTGAGCCCCAGCTCTGGCCTCCCCTCTCCTCCCACCTTCTTCCCTTTGATTAGGCCTCATCACCTAAAATAGATCAGAGGGGAAGAAGTGATTTGTGAGGCTGTGCCCAGAACCCCAAATTCAATTATGTAAGTAGTTGACCAAAATCAACTAGAACTTAGTATATTGCTTTACTTCCACTGTTTATTTATTTGGGGGGGCGGGTACCAGGGATTGAAATCAGGGATTACAGACATGGACCTCGGTGTGGGTTCTAACTAAGTGGTTTCTATTTATTTATTTTTTGTGGTACTGGGGATTAAATTCAGGGGTGCTCTACCACGGACCTACATCCCTAGACCTTTTTGGTCTTTGTTTTGAGACACATGGTCTTGCTAAATTGCCCAGGCTGGCCTTAGCTTCCTGGGTTGCTGGGATTACAGGTGTACACCACCACACCTGGCTTTATTATTATTATTATTATTATTATTCAATTGCTGGGGATTGAACCCAGGGCCTCCTGCATGCTAAGTAAGTGCTCTACCATTGAGCTCCATCTTCTCTATCTAATCCAGAACATTTTCATCCCTCCAAAAGGAAATCCTGAGCCAGATGCAGTGGCACATAGCTGCCATCCTTAGGAGGGTGAGGCAGGAGGATAGCAAGTTTGAGGCCAGTCTTGCCAATTTAATGAGATCCTGTCTCAAAATACAAAAAAAAAAAAAAAAATTGAAGGGCTGGGATGTAGCTCAGTGGCAAGCACCCCCAGGACTCAAGCCCCAGAATGGGGGGTGGGGGCGGTGCAGGAGCTGGGGGAAACCGGTAGCTCCTTTCAGCCACTAATCTATTTTTGCCTCTGTGGGCTTGTGTGTTCTGAACATCTCATATAAATGGAACCATGCATTCTCTGGGCTTTGTGTTTACTTCTTAGCGTAATGTGTTTGAGGTTTACCCTTGTAGCATGAATCCATCTGTTCCAGCACTTCATTGCTTTCCATGGCCAAGTGTTCCACTGTGTGGATAGACAACATTTGTACTTTTTTTTTTGTACCAGGAAGTGAACTCAGGGGTGCTTATCTACTAATCATATCCCCAGCCTTTTTTTTTTTTTGTATTTTATTTAGAGACAGGGTCTTGCTGAGTTCCTTGGGGTCTCATTAAGTTTCTGAGGCTGGCTTTGAACTAATGATCCTCCTGTTTCAGCCTCCTAAGCCGCTAGGATTACAGACATGCATCACCGCGCCTGGCTGATAGACCACTTTTTATTTACCCATTTATTTGTTGACGGACATTTGAGTTGTTTCCACTTTGGGGTTATTATGTATAATGCTGCTATGAACATTCTTGCACAAGTTTTATGTAGACATAAACTGTATTTTCAGTTCTGTTGGGTATATGTCCAGGAGTGAAACTGCTGGGTCATTTTGGTAGCTCTATATTTAACTTTTTGAGGAACTGCTAGACTGTTTTCTAAAACCTCACCTCCACTTCTGTCATCCTCCTCTTTTTGCTGATAGGAAAACTGGTGGGTTGGGAGAGGGAGAAAAGCAAGGTCATAAGCTGAGACTCCCTGGCTCTGGCACGGTTCACCCAGGGGCTGGGGGTGGCCCAGAAAAGGAGTCATCTGCTTCTCTCCTTGCATTTTATCCATCGTGCAAAACTAGGGACTGGTGTGTGAGCCTAGGTGCTGAAGTTGCCTGAGAACAAACAGCCCCAGTTCCTGCCCTCCTGGAGTCAGCTTACAGGGGAAAAACAGTAAACCGAGATGAGGTCTAAGAAAGCCTATGCTAATTTACCCCGTCTTTTGTATAGAGATTAAGCACCTGCAGCTTGGAGTCTGCCCTCCCAGGTTCAAATCCCCATTCCCCAGTTATGAGCTGGGGGACCCAGGCCACTTTTCCCAACCTCCCTACCTCTCCATTTCTTTTTCTTTCCTTCTTTCTTTCTTTTTTTTTTTTTCTTTGTAGATGGACACAGAGTGGTAAGGTGAATTCAAGTCCAAAACTCTGCAAAACACTTAAAGCTAACTACTAGTAAGGCTCACACCATGCTAGCTACTGAGGTTGCGATTACACTGTCTACTCCTTACCCAAGGTTGGAGGGCATGAGTCACGGTGCCCTCTACTTCCACCGTCTGTGACACTAGCAGGGATTCCCACAGCAGCTCTCTTCCAACAACCTGCATCTGGTTTGATAATTCAGTTAGAATCTCTGAATGCTGGACTCCTTGTTGCCCAGAGAAGGAAACATTCTTTATATATTTGTCTTTTCTCCTTAACTAGACTGTGAGCTCCTTGGAGCCAGGCTTTTTCACTCCTGTACTGCTACAACATTTTAACAAGAAAAAGAAGTCAAGCCATAGAGTTGGGGAGTAGGCTGAACACCCACAGGCTCTGGAGCCAGAAAGACTCTTTCTGTCATCTGTGAAGTGTGGGTAGGAGCAGTGACCCGCACAATATGCTGGTGCATGGTGGACAGCCCTGCAGAGCTGGGGAGGTGCAGGAAGTACACAAGGTCAAAAGGAAAAGGAGTTCTCCTCTGGAGTGTCCTCTGATCACTATCGTGAACATTGGGTTGAATGCAATGGAACTTGGTCTTCGGTGTTTTTCCTCTCCTAATTCGGTGGATGCTTCTCTTGCTGTTTTTACCAAATGGGAAAAGTATTCATTTAACTGTATCCAGTGAATTAAAAAGAAATATTATGGGTTAAGATTGTGTAATTCCCAGGCTGTATGCCTTGTCATCAACCCGAGTCCAAGAAAGACTACATTCTAAGCCACCCTCTGTTCGTAAGAAATTCTGAGTTTTCATGCATTATTGGAGACCTATGACAGCAGATATTTTAAAAATTCCTGCTACTCAGTGATGCCCTGCAAAAGTGACCACACATCACTTTTGTGGTATACATCGCACATTTAATCTTCACAAGGAAGTGGGGCGTAGTGGTGCACGCCTGTAACCCAGGATCGCAAGTTGGAGGCCAGCCTCGGGATCACAATTTAGCAAGACCTTGTCTCAAACTTTTAAAAACAAATAAAAAGGTCTGAGGATGTAGCTCAGTGGTAAAGCACCCCTGGAATCAATCCCCAATCTGAGGAGGAAAAAAACAAGTTGCTTAGGTCCTCCTTAAATTTCTGAGGCTGGCCTTGAATTTACAGTCCTCCTGCTTCAGCCTCCCAAACTGCTGGGATTGCAGGAGTATATCACCATGCCCAGTGCTTACTTGCATTTAAAGGGTTTTTTTCTTTAAGTGAACATCATTAAGGATCAATTGCTTATTTGTATTAAAAGAAAATGTCAGATTTTTTTCTACTGTGATGAGCAAAAAAATCTAGATAAAAGATAGATCTTTTAGATTAAAAAATTGTGTGTGTATGTATATATACTTTTTTTCTGCAGCAATTTCAAGTGGCAGAGAGGATTACTGTCCCTGAGTTTTCTGGGTGTTGAAAAGCGGGGGGCCTGCTTCTTCTGTGGTTCGTATTTCAGAGGCACTACTAAACCAGGAGAATTTTGTGCAGAAGGAGCCCCACCTAGGAGTCCAGACTCAGGGCAATCTCACCCATTTTGTTAGGGGTGGAGCTGAAACTGACTTTCACTTAGGAAACTCCTTCTGAAACTGGGAGAACTAATTATGCAAATAAGATCAAGGGCAGGGGGCAGGGGTGGGAGGCTAGAGACTGAAGGGAACTTCAGAGAACAAATCCTTCACTAGTCAGTCTGTATTTTGGCCCAAATGGGTAAAACATGATCATGAAATGAAAAATTGTTTGAAGGCAGGAAGAAAGAGCCAGCTTCCCTTTGGTGGTGGCTAACATTGGACAATGAGAGGACAAGGGGACTGAACGGGGCCACAGATATTTCTCAGAACCAGTGAGGGCCCAGAGGGGGAAGACAGGATGGAAATCCCTCAGCCACACACAAACTCCCAAGGCCACCACCCAGGCCTGCCTATAAAGATACCCAGGACTTTGTCCAGACCTCAATGACAGATTTTCTGAGTCAATCATAGAAGGGTAATAGCAAACGTGAAATGAGCTCTGCTTCAGAAAACCCAAGGCCTCTGCTGCAGCCCTGGCCTGAGTCACTCTTGAACCTTTGGGGATGGGGTCAGCCCTACTCTGACCCGGGACTCAGCCCACAGGAACATTCCCCCTTACTTGGAGGTGGAGGATGTTTGGGGATTGTAAACCACTCTCCATGGATTTCTAGTGAATTCCCTCTGTTATCTGAGCCTCTCTGCTAAAGCGGACAGGGGTCCTGGGAGGGGACTGGACTGTCCTGGGCTGCACTTGGCTCCGAATGAAAAGGCACCACACCCAGGCCACCCAGTACAAAGCCTCTGGCCCACTCTCCTTTCAGATTTCAGCAAGATGGACACTCTGGGGTCACTGTGGTTTGGTTCTTTTTAAAATCCGGACACTTTCTGTGCTTGAGGAGGATGGCCTTAGATACCAAGAGGCCTGAAGACCCCAACTTGACCAGGTGGAGCAGGGCTCTGTTAGGCCTCGGGAGAAAGTCTGTTGGTCTGGCACTGGAGTCATGAATTCAGGGGTGGACCCGGGGATGTAGCTCAGTGGGACCCAGTACGCCCAAGGTCCTGGGTTCAAATCATCAGCATGGGGGAAAAAAAATCAAGAAGTCAGAAGGTCACAGGGGGTGTGGCCCAGCGGTAGAGCACAGTATGTACAAGGCCCTTGGTTTCATCCCCAGCACCCCAAAAATAGAAAGCAGAAAGATGAGAGCGGGAGGAGCCAGGCTTCTGCTACCGTTTGACCCATGGTGACCAATTAGTTTCCCCAGTAGGACAGGAAGTGTGGGCTACCTCTGCATATCCCACTTCCTCCTCTCCAGAGGAGACCCTGAAGGAGAGGGGAAAGAGGCAGACAAGCCACCAGGGACCTGGGTCCTGGCTCTGCCAGGAAGGCCATCAATAGAAGATGGGGACTTCTTTTCACCTCTCTAGCTTTGCTTCTTCCTCCACCACAAGGGGGGTTTTTCCACCCTTTGGAGTAGAACCGCTGTACCTGTGTGTGCAGTTTATTGTTGTTTTGGTACCAGAGATTGATCCCAGGGTCCTTTTACCACTGAACTACAGCCCCAGCCCTTTTTATTTTTTATTTTGAGAAAGGGTCTCACTAAGTTGCTGAAGTTGGCCTTAAACTTGCAGTCCTCCTGCCTCAGCCTCCAGAGTTGTCAGGATTACAGGAGTGCACTACCAAGCCCACTTCACACAGTTTTAAGTAAGCTCAGGGACCTTGCTTTTGAGGCTCAAACATCCACTCAGATACCCAGGATCCTGCCACACAAGACCGTTATTTTTGCTTTGACAAAGCCTTGCTTTTGACTGCTGGGATGAGGGATCACTTTCCCTGATTGTGCCACCACCATCTCTCAGCAACTGGTCACCAGGGAACATGCACCACAATGTGTATGTCCACTGGGGGAGGCTGGGGTGGACCCAAAGGACCCCTTGTGAGCTGGGCCACTCTTCTATCCAAGACCCAATGCCTTGAGCAGAGGAAGGTTCAGGGTTTTGACAAGAACCAAATCAGGTGCCCCAGGGTGTTCATCCCTGCTGAAACCCGAGAGGGAAGAGGGCCACAGGCTTTATATATACACACACACACATACACACACACATACACACACACACACACACACACACATACTGGGGATTGAACCCAGGAGGGCTTAACCACTGAGCCACATCCCCAGCACTTTTAAAAATATTTTATTTAGAGACAGGGTTTCACTGAGTTGCTTACCATCTCACTTTTGCTGAGGCTGGCCTCTCCATCTTCATGCCTCAGCCTCCAGAGCCACTGGGACTACAGATGTGTGCCCCTGTGCCCAGCAGGCCAGAGGCACTCGAGCTGGGATGCCTGGAAGTGGTGATTTCTCAGCAGGAGCCAAGCAGCTCAGCACAGACTGTCCCCACCTGTCCCTGGCCTAGGCTCCTGTTCTGACTAAGCAGTCTTGGCCCCACCAAGGCACAGGAGTGGGCGTGGGTAGTGCAGCAGCGGCCTTGGAAGGGACCCTTCTGTTTCTGACCTGTGCTGCAAAGTGGCACAGCCCCCGGCAGGCTCTGAGAGGCTGTCATCTCCCGCTCTCAGTTCTTCACCCTGATGCCCTCTCCCAAAGCAGCTCCCTAAAGCAGGACCTGTCTGGGTCAGCTTGGAGCCCTGTGTCTGCACAGGCCAGGCATCTGCTGAACTAAAGGAAGGTTCCAAAAAGTTCCAAACGAGTGCTGGTGGGAACGCTTGGGTGTCCCTGGTCTTTCCTCCGGCCCAGATACTGCTAATAAGAAGACAGATGAGGAGCAGCAGCAAGGAGCCCGCGGTGGACAAGTGCCCAGCTGAGGCTCAGAGACCACAGGGCTCCCCAGGCCAAGCTCTGCTTTCCTCACTGTTTGGGAACCTACCCAGGGTCAGTGTGGCAAAAAGGAAAACCCCAGCGGGGCCTCTTCCAGGGCTGTCACAGCAGGCCAAGGGGCACTTCCTCTAAGAAATGAGAAGGAGACTCAATGGGGGTGCCCACCACCCCCAGGGGAAGGACAGACAGCCCTAACCATATAGGTGTGACCTCTGCCTACACAACACACAGGGCACGAGAGGTCACCCTTTCTACCACATCCCACTTTGCCTCCTGGCGAGGGGCGGGGAGTTCTCCTCCGGGAGAACTTTACCTTGACCAGCCAGGACCCCTTGGGGAAGCCTCTCGACCACTTCTCAGAATAGTTTCTGAGGGGATTGTCTGGTGCTGGGGATTGAGCTCTGGCCCTCGCACATGCTAAGCAGACACTCTACCACCCAGCCACATCCCTAATCAATCCTAGGGACTGGGGAGGATGAGGCAGGAGGATAGCAAGTCTGAGATCAGCCTTGGCAATTTAGTGAGGCCCTCTGCAGTTTAGTGAAACTCTGTCTCAAAATAAAAAGTAAAAAGGGCTAGGGGTGTGGTCAGTGTAGAGCACCTGCCTAGCAGGTGTAAGGTCCAGTAGTACTACAAAATATAAAAATAAAAAGACATAAAAGAAACAAAGCCCGGCAGGGTGGCCCAAGCCTATAGTCAGTCTTAGCTACCTGGGAGGTTGAGGCAGGAGGATCACCTGAACCCAGAAGTTTAGGGTCAGTCTGGGCAATCTAGCAAGACTCATTTCTTAGAAGCAAGGAAAAAAAAAAATACTAAGAAGACATTTAAAGAAGCCCATAAGATTTCAATCAAAACAATGATATTGAATACAAATACCAGTAACTACATTATTAAGTAGTGTTATAGTAATATATGTGCATCTTTATTAATGCATTAAATAACAAAATCTAGGAACAAGTCTAATGATTATCTAAAGTTTTTTTGTTTTCTTTTGTTGCTGGGGATTCAACCGAGGGCCCGTGCATGCTAAGCACACACCCTACCACTGGTCTATACTCGCAGCCTAATTACCTTAATTTTGAAGTAGGGATGAGCTTAAGTGATATTTCAAGATGCCCACAATAACTATGAAGTGATGTGGAAATATCTGTGATTTTTTCTTTTTTTTTTTTTTTTTGAGTAACAAAGTCACCAGCTGTCATTCACAGTGGAAGAAAATGCTCGATTTCAGTTGGAGGTGAAAATTAAGGTGTAACTTTAACTTATTCCCATTTGAATTCATGGATTCCTCGCCATTGTTTTGGTGCTGGGGATCTAACCTAGGGGCACTTTACCACTGAGCTGCATCCCTGGCCCTTTTTATTTATTATTTTTAAAAATTTTGAGACAGGATCTCACTAAGTTGCTGAGGCTGAACTTGCTCTTGCAATCCTCCTTTTTCAGCCTCCTGAGTCCCTAGGATTACAGGCGTGGATGGCTGATTCCTTTGAATTCTATCTGCAGAGCTAAGTGATTAAGAATCCTGAACCTGGGTCCTTCCACAGTCCTGGGACAACTTCTAGCACAGCGGTTCTCAAACCTGGTTCACATTAGAATCCCCTGGTGGAGCGATGCCTGGGCCCACTCTTGGCCACTAGGATGGGGGGGCCCCACAATCCAGTGTGATTTAAAATTCCCCAGGGGCTTTAGATCCTACCATGCAGCCAGAGAGAAGGGCCAGAGCTAGAGGAACAGTCAAGAGGGGAAGCCCCGGCTTGAAGAGTGGTGCTTCAGCCCCCCTCAAGTCTGCTCCAGGGACTCACAGAAGCTTCACCCACTGGGTGCTCGTGTGAGCCAGGCCTTGAGCTCCGTATAGGGACCCCACGAGGCCATCCTCCACTCCTCTCCTCCTGGGCCCCAGCTGCTGGTGCTGTTTTGGGGTTGCGCCCTCCAAGCCGTCACCCTGTGCGATGGTGTTCGCCCTCTTCTGAGCATTACCCCAGCACCCCTCACTCGGCAGCACCCCTGGACTTGTGCAAATAGGTGTCACTAACCGCTCCCCCAGAGGACGGGCTCTGTGTCCAGCTCCACTCGCTGCCTCTCTGGAGAATTCCTTTCTGCTCCCCATCTCAGTTCCTTGGAAGGGACGGTGCCGGGAGTGATCCTGAGCTCTTCCAGTTTGACCTTCCGGGATTCTCCACGACCCAGGCACTGGTTTATTCATTTCAGTCCACAAAAAATGAATTAATAATAATAATAATTTTGAGTACGTACAATGTGCCAGGCACATTTCTAAGTGCATGGGCTGTGTCAGTGAACATGAAGCAAGATCTCTGCCCTCATGGACCTTACATTTGGTAGGACAGGGAGGGTGGTTGAGGAGAAATGAAGAAGCATGGGATTCTTAAGGAAACTGTACAATGTGCTACTGGAGGAAATAAACAAGGTAAAATGGACAGGCAGCTAGGTATGGTGGCACATGCCTGTAATCCCAGCAGCTCAGGAGGCTGAGGAGGAGGATCACAAGTTCAAGGCCAACATCAGCAACTTAGTGAGGCCCTGATCAACTTAGGGAGAACTTGACTCAAAATTTAAAAAAATAAAAAAGGGCTGGGGATGTGGCTCTGTGGTTAAGTACCCCTGGGTTCAGTTCCCAGTACCACCAAAAAAAAAAAAAAAGAACAAGCATTTAGGAGTGGAGGAGCCTCTTCTCAAAGAAGGTCAGGGGAGCTCCTGCAGAAGGTTACATCAGAGTGAAGTCTCAAGGAAGTGGTGGAGTGAGCTGGGTGGAGAGCTACACTCCTGCTACCAAGGGGCGGGAGCCGGGGGCCTCCCTGCCTCCTTCCTAAGGAAAGCAGAAGCCAATATCAAACCCTGGAGAAGCAGGGTGAAAAGTCTCAGGCACATCCTTGCTGGAAACAAGAATGGGGGAAGCGGTGGTAGGACCTTGAGCTTCAAGAGCCAGTAGCAGAGAAAAGACCCACTTCCATTCTTTTTTGGGGGGAACAGCGGGGAGGCGGTGGCTTACTGGGGATCTAACTTGGGGGCACTTAACCACTGAGCCCCATCCCCGCCCCTTTTTGCATTTTATCTAGAGACAGGGTCTCACTGAGTTCCTTAGCACCTTGCTAAGTTGCTGGCTTTGAACTTGTGATCCTCCTGCCTCAGCCTCCTGAGCTGCTGGGATTACAGGTGTGCCCCCAGGAACCTGGCTTCTTCCAGAGCTCTTCAAACTCATCAGGCACATTTCCGCCTCGGGGGCTTGCACTTGCTCTCATCTCTGTCCCAGATCCTTCTGCATTCACTGTCATGATCTACTCTATTCTCAGTCTCACCTTAGGGTGCTCTTCCCTTCTCCTTCTATCCTGTCAAAAATAACTCACCACTCTATCACCCTGTTCCTCTGTCCCCACATCCTGCCCCACAACCCAGCAGACATATCCACAGTCCGCTTCCCTCACCAGAATGGCCTTCATGGGGCAAAGACTGTGCTATGCCAGGGACACATGTTATTGTGTCCCTAGAATCTAGACCAGCACCAGGCATATGCTACGCACTCTGTTCTGCTCCTTCTTTGGCTTAGAAAATGCTCAGAAAATTTCCCAAACACTAACCAAATTCTTGGAAATATCTTTCTCACAAAAGATACGCACCAGTTGTAGGAAACTGTACATTGTCTCCCGAAATCCATGTCCCCTGTAATCCCAGGATGTGACTTTATTTGGAAATAGGGTCATTGTGTGTTTGTGTTGTTGTTTTGCAATATAACGAACTTAGTTAAAATGAAGTAATACTGGATTTGTAGGGGCCCCAATCCAACGACCGGTGTGTATGAGAAGAGGGAAATTTGAACAGAGAGAGAAGAGGATGTGAGACCAAAGGAGAATGCCACGTGCCATGGGGACAGAGACTGGGCACACATCTGCAAGGCAAGGAACGTGGAGGGTTGTCAGCAATCACCAGAAGCTAGGTGTGGGGAAGGAGGACTCTTCCCCCAGGGAAGAGGGAGCACACACAGCCCTGCAAAACTGTGTGATGGTGGACTTCTGGCCTCCGGAACAGTAAGAAAATTAATTTCTCCAAGTCATCTATTTTGTGGTGCATTGTTGGGACAGCCCTAGGAAACTAAGACATCAGTGATGCCAGGTCTCATAAGTGGCCAAAGATGGATCACTCCGTTTCCTGGGTGCCTATCTATTTCTGGAGGGATCCAGAGCATTGGACACACCCTTGCTCTGGAGGGACTTTCCATCTGGCTGGGAGACCATGACTGACAGCTGGTGCATACGAGATTTCCCCACCCATTCTCACAACCACATCTTCCAGAAAGAGGAAGTGCACCCGGAGACCAAAGGGAAAGGGCGGCCAGTCCCTGCCAGTAAGACAGGATCACAGAGCAGGACTGTCCAGCTGATACATGATGCCAGTCACAGGCTGCGTTTCAAATGCTCTAGTCACCCAGGCATGATGGCCCACGCCTGTCATCCCACCAACCTAGGAGGCTGAGGCAGGAGGATTACAAATTCAAGGCCTGTCTCAGCAACTTACAGGCCCTAAGCAACTTAGTGAGACCATGTTTCAAAATAAAAAATATAAAGGACTGGAGATGTGGTTCAATGGTTAAATAACCCTGAATTCAATCCTCAGTATAAAAAATAAAAATAAAAAAAGTTCCAGCCACATTTAAAAAAATTTTTTTAGTTGTAGATGGACACAATATCTTTATTTATTTTTATGTTGTGCTGAGGATCGAACTCAGTGCCTCACACATGCGAGGTGGGCACTCTACCACTGAGCTATAGCCCCAGCCTTCCATCTACATTAAAATATATATATTTTTATTAGTTGTTGATGAACCTTTGTTTTATTTATTTATTTGCATACGGTGCTAAGAATCAAACCCAGTGCCTCATACATATTAGGCAATTGCTGAACCATTGAGCCACAACCCGAGACTTCCAGCCATATTTTGTGTGTATGTGTGTGTATGTGGTGCTGGGGATTGAACCCAGGGCCTTGTGCATGCAAGGCACGCACTCTACCAATATATATATATATATATATATATATATATATATATATATATATACATTATAGATATAGATATATGATTTTTTTTAACTGTGCTGGGGATCAAACTCAGGATCTCACTTATGCTAGGGAAAGTGCTCTACCACTGAGATATATACCCAGACCTTTTTTATTTTTTTATTTTGAGACAGGGTCTTCCTAAATTGTTAAGGTTGGCCTCAAATGTACAATCCTCCTGCCACAGCCTCCTGAGTATCTGTGTTACAGGCACACGCCCTCATGCCTCAGTTTCATTCCTCTTTTGTACCAAAATTTCAAATCCTCTTTGCACTCACAGCACCACTTAGTTCAGACCAGCCACATTTCAAGTGCTCCAGGCTTCACGTGGCTATAGAGATAGACATACGGGCGGGTGCAGAAATAGAGGTGCCCAGATGGAGTACTTAACATGGTCTTAATGTGAGCTCATGGGTCCCAATACTTGATGAATGAGTTTTGAGAAGCCCATGAACTTCCTGATATTGTTAGCTAGGGTGTGCCTTTTCCTCAGGGGACAGAGAATGACTTTTATTAGTTTTTTTTTTTTTTTCTTTTTTTGTGCCGGGGATTGAACTCAGGGGTACTTGACCACTGAGCCACATCCCCAGTCCTATTTTGTATTTTATTTAGAGGCAGGGTCTCACTGAGTTGCTTAGTGCCTCATCATTGCTGAGGCTGGCTTTGAACTCGCAATCCTCCTGCCTCAGCCTCCCACGTTGCTGGGATTACAGACAAATACCACCGTGCCCAGCCTTTATTTATTTAATTTTTTTTTTAGATTTTCAAAGGAGTCTGGTCCTAAAATGTTAAGAGCCCTGCCATGGGTATGATTTATAGACTGAAGACTGAGTCTTCATTGTGCAATGCACGAGTGAGTCTGTGGTCAGAGAAGGGGGGTTCCCGACTCAGGGGATCCCAGTTGCTCTGGAGGCTCAGGTCCCCTCCGCCCCTGCCCCTGCCCCCAGCCCTGGAGGACAGCTGGGGTTCCTGTGATGTCAGCCGTGGGGCGGGGGTGGAAGGGGAACTGAAGTCAGCAAGCAGCAGTTTCCACAGCTTCTTGCACCTACAAGGGTGACACATTTTGTGCTCCACTGTTCTCACAGAAGTGTCCCCAGAAAGGACGCCATTTCCTCTTCGCTCTCCCCGATCTGACTCAGCAGGAGCCAGCCATCTGATCTGTGGGCGTGTCCACCCTGCTGCTCCCAGGAGGAACCCCCTCCCTCCTGCCCCCCACTCCACCCCCCAAGACCTACAGGAAGTTTCTTTGCAATGGGGTCCCCAACTCTGGCTGGTCTTCAGAATCCCCGGGGAACCCAGGAATCCTAGCTGGGATCCAGCTCTCCTGGTGATTCTGTTTGCGTGAGGGTTTGTGGTTTTGGTTTGTTTTTCTTTTCCTAGAGGAGGGGGCATGGCTGAGCTTTGCTGTCCCCTGAATTTGTGTGTGTGGTTCTGGGGGTTGAGCCCAGGGCCTCCTGCAGGCTGGGCCAGCGCTCCATCACTGAGCTACCTTCCCAGCCCTTTCTTTTAAATTATCATTATTTTTTTAATATTATTTTTTAGTTTTTTTTTGTTGTTTTGTTCTGTGTTTTTTTTTTTGTTTTGTTTTTTTTTAAGATGGACACAATATCTTTATTTTACTTTTATGTGGTGCTGAAAATCGAACCCAGTGTCTCACGCATGCTAGGTATGAATGCTACCACTTGAGCCACATCCCCAGCCCCTTTTCTTTTAAATTCTATTTTGAGACAGGGTCTTGCTAAATTGCCCAGACTGGCCTCCAATGTGCAATCCTCCTTCAGCCTCCCAAGCAGCTGGAACTATAGGAGAGCGCCACCAGGCCCGACCAGCAGTCACCTAAATTTCGATGCCAGACTCCTGAATCTTTCTAGTTGCAATCCTGGGCAAGTTTTCTTTTACCTGTTGGGTCTTTATTTCTTTCATACAGAATGGTGATAATAGGAGATGAAATCATTCACAGCTGTAAGGGCACTGCAAACACCAGCCCCGGGGGACTGCCCTCCCCTGGTGACCCCAGGATCTCCTCCCAGTCTCTTCCATATAAGAGGGAAAGGTGTTTTTGTGGTTTTAACTGGTGAGAGCCACAGCCGAGTAGGAATGGCCCCTGGCATTTTGCCAATAGTATTGGTTGAGAGGCGAGCCATTAAGATGATGCTGGATTGATTCAATTGTATATTAGACCTTTACTGGCCGCCTAGGGTGCGGAGTTCTCGCGAGGATTCCTGGAGTGTTCGCATTGGTTGGGGAAGTGCCGGAGGTGGGAGTTCTGGTTGGTGTGTGGTGTGCCTGCAAGGGCCGTGTGGGTGGCCTTCGAGTGAGTTCGGAAATAAAGTTTGTTCCTGCTTGAGTGGCTTGTGATTTGTGGCCCTCCTCCCAGTCTCTTCCATATAATAGGGAAGGGTATTTTTGTGGTTTTAACAGTGACCAAATGTGTTCGAGACTGCCATATTTGGGGTCAAGGTTCTTCCTTGAATTCTTTCGAAGATGACAAAATAAAGATGACTACACAGTCATTTTCCTTAAAGGATGAAAAAGGATCTTCCCGCAACCTGGGTTCTGTCATGATTCCTAGAAAAGATCACTGTCCAGTTCCACTTGCATTAAAAGCAAACCTAGGCATTTAATGTTGCACAGAGCCAGAGGCCGGGACGCTGCGATTTGCACTAGACAGAAATGTGAAGGTTGACCTCAGCTACTAAGAGACCTTGATGATGATGATGATGGTGTGGGTGGGGGGTATTGGGGAGTGAAGCCAGGATCTACCACCGATCTACATCCTCAGCTCTTTTTAAGTTTTTTTTTTTTTTTTCTAGTTTTAGAAGGACACAATACCTTCATTTTATTTATTTATTTATTTTCTGGCGCTGAGGGTCCAACCCAGTGCCTCACATGTGCCAGGCAAGCGCTCTACCACTGAGCCACACCACCAGCCTTATTTTTTTAATCTTGAGACAGGGCCTCACTAAGTTGCTGAGGCTGGCCTGGAATTTGTGGTTCTCTTGCCCCAGCCTCCCAAGTCCCTGGATCATGCATGTGCACCACTAAGCCTGGCAGGATGACATATTTTTTTAAAGTCCTTCAATTTCTGAGTAACAAGTAGTTTTAGAAAGTCCCATGTTGGATTATTCCCAAAGATCCCCTGGGGGCAGGGGAGGGGGGGACAAGAAACAAGCATGGATTTCCCCGATTCCCTGTGCCAGGAGTTGATGGGTGGCGGGCAGGGAGCAGCTGGCCTCCAAGGACACAGTGACACCCACATCCTCCCCCTTCTTCCCTCTGGGGACTTCCACTCCAAGCAGGCCTGGCTCCTCCTGGTGCCTGGAACAACACTGGGCCTGCCAGCCTGAGTCTTCATCATCATGGTGGCCTCTTGTCCCCTGCCCCTGCCCCTCTTGTCCTTAAAGTCCCACTTCCTCTGTGGAGTTTCCATGCCTCTCCAACCCCCTGGGTTTGCAGGGTTCCTCCTCCAAAATAGCGCAGGCTGGGTTACCTGCACCTCTTCCTGGGCCCCCACTATGGGAAGCTGGAAGCCTGGGTTCCCAGACAGGGCCCTGTGCCTGGCTTTGAAATCTTTGAAATCTCAAGAAAGCTCTGCTGATGGCTGGGGTGGATAAACTGCACCAAGGAGTGGAAGTGTAAATTCACATCAGCTCAGGGCCCAGACGTAACTAAGATCATCCTGAGCGCTGGGCCTGCACATCTCATGTTTTGGTCAAGTCCCATTGAACTTGAAATTGCAAAACAGAGGAAACAAGTGTTGCTACAAAACGGCCTAACCACAGTGCGGCACATCTTGTTTGTTATCTGAGTGTGACGCTTTTTGGTTTCAGAAACAGTCCTATTGCAAGGTTAGTTCTCTAAGCCAGGAACTAGGTCTTCACTGGATCAGCTGGAGACTGGGAGGGATGGGCGTCTGCCAGGCTCAGGATCTTTGTCATATTCAGAAACACTTTCCCAAGGGTGGTCTTCCCTTCAATGAAATGAATCACAAGGTCAAGAAGGAAACATAAAAAGCAGAAAAAAAAAAATCCTTCCTGGATGTGTGTCTTCTGAGCCGTTAGCTTGTTTTATTTCATGGACAACCATCCTGAATTGTGTAATCAGTCCAGTTTCCCTTTTCTCATTTGGTACCAGGAAGTTCCATTTGTATATGAGTCTCTTGGTTGGCTCCATTTTATGTTTTATATCTTTGTTTTTCCTCTATTTTTCATATTAACCTGCTAGAATTTGCCTTAAGTTCTATTTGGAAGGAGGGAGGAAGGAGGAGAAGGGGAAAATGATCTTACCCTTGAGTACTTGATAAAAGATAAGCAATGAAAATGTTAACAGAAGTTAACATTTACTTAGCACTTATGCAAGCCTCTGTGTTGCGTGTCTTCTCACTAAATTCCCCAACAGCCCTACAAATGGAAGTACAGAACTATTATTTCCAACATTCACTTTATAGATGAGGAAAGGGAAGCTGAGAGGTTAAGTCATGAGGCCAGAATCCCAGCTGGGGGACCGTGTGGCGGGGACTCAGGCTCAATCTAGATGGTGCTGAAACTTTGGCTTTGGGTCACCACATCCATCAAACCGCATGTTGGGGGCAGAAAGTGAAGGTGCCCCGAAGCTGGTGGATGGGGAGCTCACTTCCTGCTGGCCTGCTCCGAAAAAAAGACACATGAGTTTTATTTCAACGCAGGATATTACCAGGTTTGCGGTCCCTTGGTCGTAGTGATCAACAGGTAATATAGCAGAGAGCCCAGGATCTCAAGTCTAATGCTCCTCATGTCCTCTCAGACCCACATTCCCTGAGGGCAATGGCTGTGCCTTGTCCTCTGTTTGGTCGCCAGGTCCCAGGATGGTTCCTGGCACAGGTCCTGCCTGTATGTGTTGAATTCAGGAGGGAATAAGTAGGTCCACAGTGCTTCACTATCAGCACTGACACTGCAGATGAAGGAAGGGAGACACAAAGCCACACAGACAGGTCCTGATCCCACACCTCATGTGGACACACAGACACAAGTTCCCGGAGCAACCGCTTTCCCACTATGACACTGCTCACATCAGTGGTGTTCTAGTTGTCCAAGTTTCAATGAAAAGGGAAAGAAAGAAACCTGGCTACTTTTATAGACAGAAATAACAAAATGAAAACTGGTCTGCATCAGGGCATGGAAGAAGATTCAAGGGGCCAAAGCGGACCATTTACACTTCAATGGCTGAAAGACTGCTTCTGCCTCAGGGAAAGCCATTTCTGATTACAAACTGCAGGGCTCAGGTGCTAGACCGACTGCCCCTCAGCAGGAGAGGCCCTGTCAGTCTCTGGACTTGTCCTCCCTGATGCTCTGCTTGGTCCAGCCCTGGATTACCCCTGCAGTCCTACACAAGCACTATCAGAGATGGAAGGTGGCAGTTGAGTGGGGTCATCATGTCCCATTATATTCCATCTCAGGCATTAGTTGGGGTGCTCCAGAGAAACAGAATACACACACACACACACACACACATTTACACACACACACACATACACACCCTACAGTCATACACCACAACATTTGGGTCAAAAATGGACCACACAGCTGGGCACGGTGGCGCACACCTGTAATCCCAGCGGCTCCACAGGCTGAGACAGGAGGATTGCGAGTTCAAAGCCAGCTTCAGCCACTTAGCGAGGCCCTAAGCAACTCAGTGAGACCCTGTCTCTAAATAAAATACAAAATAGGGCTGGGGATGTGGCTCAGTGGTTGAGAGCCCCTAAGTTCAATCCCTGGTGCAAAAAAAAAAAAAATGGACCACACAGATGACACTGGTCATAATGGAGTTAACATTTTTCTTTCTTTTTTTTTTTTTTTGGTACTGAGGATTGAACCTAGGGATGCTCAACCACTGAGCCACATCCCCATCCTTTTTTATATTTTATTTAGATCAGGGGCTCACTGAGTTGCTTAGGGCCTCCCTGAGTTGCTGAGGCTGGCTTTGCACTTGTCACCTTCCTGCCTCAGCCTCCCAAGGAACTGGGAATACAGATGTATGCCACAGCACCTGGCTGGAGTTGACAATTTTCTGTCACCTAATGATGTCACAGCTGTCATACCATCAGAGCACATGCACTACTCACATGTGTTATGATGATGCTGGTGTCAACAAACCTACTGTGCTGACAATCCTGTAGAGGACAACACACACAATCACGCGCAGTGCGTAGCACCTGGTAAACAGAATGGACAGCTATGTTGCTGGTTTATTTATTTACTATGTTATGCTTCTTACTGGTATTTTAGTGTACCCCTTGTACTTAAAAAATAAAAGAGGGAAGTCTGGGGTTGTGGCTCAGCGGTGGAGCCTTCACCTAGTGCTGCAGGGCCCTGGGTTCGATCCTCAGCACCACATAAAAATAAATAAATAAAATAAAAGGTATTGTGGTAACTACAACTAAAAAAATAAATATTAAAAAAAAAATAAATGAAGGGAGCTGGGAATGTAGATGAGCGGTAGAGCTCTTCTCTAGCATGCACAAGGCTCTGGGTTCAATCCCCAGCGCTCCAAATTTTAAGAAAAAGTTTACTCTAAAACAATATGCTGGGGCTGGGGTTGTGGCTCAGCGGTAGAGCACTCACCTAGCACGTGCAAGGCCCTGGTTTCGATCCTCAGCACCACATATAAAAAATAAAAGTATTTTTAAAAAACCAACAATATGCCATGTGACAGCCTCCTACAGCTCGTGTTTACTGTGTCTCCTGATTACATCAAGAGGCCAGGTGAAGTGATGGACCTATACCATTTAGGTCTTGGTAAGTTCACTCTATGATGTCAGCACAATGGCAAAATCACCTAACTAACCTGGTGTGGTGGCACCCACCTGTAATACCAGTGGCTCGGTAGGCTGAGGCAGGAGGATTGCAAATTCAAGGCCAACCTTGGCAACTGAGTGAGACCCTATCTCAAAATAAAAGTTTTTTAAAAGGGCTGGAGATGTGGTTCAGTAGAAGAGCACCCCTTGGTTCAATTCCCAGTATCCCTGTCCCCCCACCAAAATAAAAAGAAATCACCTAACAGGTTTCTCAGAATCTATCTCCATCTTTAAGTGATGGATGACTTTAATTTTAAGGAAGTGGCTTAGGACATGGTGGGGCTGGCAAGTCTGAAATTTTCAGGGCAGTCTGAGAGTCTGCAAATCCTAGCAGGAGTTAAAATGGCAGTCCTGAGTTCAAAAGCAGCAGTCTGGAGACAAGACTCCTTCCTATGCAGAGGGGTGTCTTTTCTTGTCAGGCTTTCAACTTATTGGACAAGGGCCACAGCATTATGGAACATAATCTGCTTTACTCAAAGCAGATTTTAAAATTAATCTCTTTCCCAAAATACCTTCACAGAAACATCCATTACGATGTTTGCCCCAAACCTGGCACCATACCCTAGCCAAGCTGGCTAACCAACGCAGTCACCTACTAGTTTAGGCGCAGTGACCTACTAGTTTGGGCCCGGGCCTCCTGATAGGTGCTTCATGGAGCTGTTGCAGGGCAGAGCCGGGTGGTGAAAGTCTGTGACCCCAGCGACTCAGGAGACAAGGCAGGAGGATGGCAAGGTGGAGGCCAGTCTCAGCAACTTAGGGAGGCCCTAGGAAACTTAGCCAGATGGGTCAGGTCTATGTGGGGCTCTGGCCGGGGAGCTTGAAGGGGACCCAGACCTCTGTAGTCCCACACATGTGTCAATGGCAGCTGAGCCATCCTTCAAGTCAGGGGCCCACGTGTCCCACCAAGGCCGCCTGGGAGCAAACCCAGCCTCTGCCCTCCTCTGGCTCCTGATGAGCTGGAGTCACTCTTGAGCGCCACCCTGAGGGCAGTGATGCTAATGCGGAGGGAGCCTGGATTCTATCAATGATCTTTTTGTCAACCTGAAGGAAGGATCAGGGTCATTTGATGCAGCCATCCAAGAAAGTCTTGCAGAAAGGCCTTCAACAGAGAGTTCATGTGACACGACAAGGTTCAATCCAAAAAAGGATAGTTTTAGCAAAACCACCTGTGAGAGAAAAAAATCCCTAAGAATTAATAGTCCAGGTGGTAATCCCAGCCACGGGGAGAAGCAGGAAGGACGATAAAAACTTCCAGGCCAACCTAGGAAACTTAGCAAGGTCCTGTTTATATAAAAATGTTTAAAATGACTGTGGATGTAGTTCAGTAGTAGAGCACTCATCTAGCATGTGTGAGATCCTGGGTTCCATCCCCATCACTCGGGGTGGGGGGGGGGAGAAAAAATAAAAGATTTACCTTCCAAAGTCTGCATAGGTTCCCAGATTGCCATTGTCTAATAGTTTCCAGCTATTGACACTGCCCTAAAATACCTGAAATAAAATTTAAAATTAAGAAAGAATCGCCAGGTGCCTGTAATCCCAGTGGCTTGGGAGGCTGAGACAGGAGGATCATGAGTTCAAAGCCAGCCTCAGCAAATGTGAGGCCCTAAGCAACTCAGTGAGACCCTGTCTCTAAATAAAATACAAAACAGGGCTGGGGATGTGGCTCAGTGGTTGAGTGCCCCTGAGTTCAGTCCCTGGTACCAAAAAAAGAAAAAGAAAAAAAAAGAAAGAAAAGAAAAGATGACTTTGTTAAAATACTAACTTTAAAAATGTCCATTCTTAGTCTGATAGAAGCGGGTGGGGATGATCTCCGTAGTAGAGTGCTTGCCTACCATGTGGGCACCCCGCCAAAAAAAAAAAAAGTTTGAGGGAAGAAGTATAAGGACATGTAGTCTGCTGCCCTTGGGTCCATGGCCTGCACACACTGTCTAAAATGACATAAAAACTGATAATAACTGAATGTTCATCATAGGAAATAGTTGAATAAATAAACTGTAGCCAACCTAGGGAATCTAAGCAACTTACTTAAAAATTCCATCCATCTGTATTGAGCTGGAGAAAGGTTTGTGCTAAATTACTAAGTGGGGAAGTAAGTTGCAGAGTGAGATGAATTGTTTGATTCCATTTTTTTAAAGAATAACAAAAAAGAGTCTATATACGAGTTTATATGTTTGAATGTATATGTGTATGGTAGGAAGAGCGCTGGCCACGCCACTAACATTGGTTACTTCAGGGGTGCAAGTTAGAGAAGAAGAGGGCAGATTTTCATATATCCCTGGGCTTGAAGCATTACAACAAGCACATGATATTTTCAGGCTTTTTTTTTTTCAGTACTGGGGTTGAACCCAGGGCCTTGCACATATAGGCAAGTCCTCTCCACTTTACCACTGAGCTACGTCCACAGCACTTTTTATTTTTTAGGGCAGGGTCTCACTAAATTGCCTAGGCTGACCTCAAACTTGCAATCCTCCTGCCCCAGCCTCTGGAGTAGATGGGATTGAATACAGGTGTGCAGCACCACACCTGACTAATTAGGTTTTTACTGAATCAAGAAAAAGAGATATAGGATCAAAGAAATAATGGTTGCACTCTAGAAGAACAGCGACAGGAAGTCCCAGGGTTAGAGCTGAACATGGGCCCAGAGAACAATCGCCCAGACCGGAAGAAGGAAGGGTCCTGGAGGGAGGTCTTCCGGGAGATGATGGTGATGGTGATGGTCAGCCTGACAATCAGACTATGTCAAAAGCAAACACTGAAGCAAAAAGAAAGACAGTGGGAACTCCAGGAAGAACACAAGCTTGTGCAGGAAAGCAATACAGTCAGCACATTTTAATTGATTCTGCAGTCGGTAATATTTGTACAATCATTATAATGTAGCTACTGTTTATTGATAACTTAGAATCTCCCTTATAGGCAGAGATAGCAGAACTTAATTATGACTATGTTATAGAACACATAATTATCAACCCCTGACAATGTGTAAATGAAAATACAGATGATTTGCAAGGTTGATAAAGAAAAGAAAAAAAATTTTTTTTTTTTGGAGACAGGTCTCACTAAGTTGCTTAGGGCCTCACTAAATTACTCAGGCTGGCTTTGAACTCTTGATCCTCCTGCCTCAGCCTCCTGAACCACTGGGATTACAGGTGTGTGCCACCACCCAGCACAGAAAAGAGTTAAAAGGGAAGGGTAGGGGTACTTTTATCCTTATTTTCATGGATGGTCAAGCACCGGCTGGGGGTATAACTCAGTTGATAGAGTGCTTGCCTCACATGCATGAAGGCCCTGGGTTCAATCCCCCCTACCAAAAAAAAAGAAAAGAAAAAGAAAGAAAGAAAGAAAATAAATGGAATCACACACATATCTACTTTAATCAAAAAGTGTTAAACTAGAGTCGGGCATGGTGGTGCATGCCTGTAATCCCAGCAGCTCAGGAGGCTGAGGAAGGAGGATCACGAGTTCAAAGGCAGCCTCAGCAAAAGCAAGGCCCTAAGCAACTCAGTGAGACCCTGTCTCTAAATAAAATACAAAATAGGACTGGGGATGGTCAGTGGTCAAGTTCCCCTGAGTTTAATCCCCAGTACCCCTCTCCCCCAGAAAAAGCGTTAAACTGTACTGGAATATCTAGTGAGAAAAGGGAGGAGAAGTGGGAGATCTGGACATGAACTATATCCTTTATCTCAAAAGTTTCGTTTTTTCTTTCTTTCTTCTGTGGTACTGAGGATTAAAACTAGGGCCTTGTATATGCGAGGCAAGCACTCCACCACTGACCTACATCCTCAGTCACAGATAATGTTTCACATTGATAAGTCAAAAAAATAGTGATTTGAGAACATTATTACATCATATCTGGGTAACCACTAGAAGACAGTTAAACAGGTTCCTTCCTTGGAGAGGTTGAGAGGAGTAGGGAAGGATACCACTAGGGACTGTTACTTTTCATTTTAAACTCATTGAAACTATTTTATTTTATCAAGGGTATTTCTTAAATTGATGATATTATTTAGAATAAAATAACTCCCCCTCCTTTTTTTTTTTTTTGGTACTGAGGACCAAATCCAGGGGTGCTTTACCACTGCAGCACATCCCTTATCTTTTTTTTTTCCCCGGTACCAGGGATTGCACTCAGGGGCACTCAACTTGCACTGAGCCCCATCCCCAGCCCTACTTTGTATTTTATTTAGAGACAGGGTCTCACTGAGTTGCTTAGGGCCTTGCTTTTGTTGAGGCTGGCTTTGAACTCAAGATCCTTCCGCTTCAGCCTCCCAAGCTGCTGGGATGACAGGTGTGGGCCACTGCTCCCAGCTCCATTTGGGATTTCCCCAGGGACCAGAGGCTCTGTCTGCTACTGGAGAAAAGATTGCATGTTAGCCAGAGGTCATCAGAATGCAGCCCTCTTGAGATGTGGAAGTTGGGGGATTCCGGAGTATCTGTTCTACTCCAAAGGTTCTGAGAAATGGTCCTGACTATATCTTGCGAGTAACTAGCTGATCCCACACCATGGGCAGCTGTTTGGGTATTTCCATTCAAATCCCCGAAGAATTGCTGCTTGCTTATTCTGTGTTCCTAAGCAAATGACCTCTTTCCCTTTCCCTGCCTCCCCTGAGTGTTCCCCAGGAGTTATTAGAGAGTGCCTACTTTCACCCAGGAGACCTCCCCAGGGGTGCTCAGAGCTGTGGTTACCAAACTCAGCGCCAGGTGGGAGCCCTGCAGAATGCTCCTCTCAGTAAGAAGAGAAGGGAGCACCAGAAAAGGGAGAACTGAAGCTCCCAGGAAAGTTCATTTTGTCCCTCTGTCTCCAGGCTGGGGTCTCCTTGAGAACCAAAGGCACAGAATAACTTTCTGGTTCAGGATGCCTATTCCTATAAAAGTGCCCCCAATACACTTAGCCTCTAGCTTCTTAACTCCAAGAGCAGGGATTCTAGCATTGAGAGGTATATGAGAATCACATGGGTCAGGCTTGGTGGTGCATGGCTGTTATCTCAGAGGCTGGGAGGCTGAAGCAGGAGGATCAAATTCAAAGCCAACCTCCGTAATTTAGTGAGGCCCTAAGCAACTCAGTGAGACCCTGTCTCTAAATAAAACACACAAAAGGGCTGGGGATGTGGCTCAGTGGTTGAGTGTCCCTGAGTTCAATCCCAAGTACTCTCCCCTAACAAAAAAAAAAAAATCGTGTAGGGTTCTGTTAAAATGCAGATTCTAAGATCCCCATCCCCAGAGTTTTTTATTAGGTCTGGGTGAGAGACGGGAAATCTGCATCTAAGGATGTATATCTAAATAATTCTGATACATTCAGTCCTGGGACTTGACTCTAGGAAATAATATCTTATTGCTTGTGCTAATAAAACCTATTGCTAAAAATATGGTCTTAAACATGATTATTCCCATTATTCAGTCATCATTAGTTGTCTTTAAGTAATTACATAAACGAATCCCTGCTGCCAAGCCTGAAAGAGAATTGCTCATGTCGAAGCAGTTTCAATAGCAATAAGTACTTGAGTTTGGGGCTCATATGTAAAGCTGTTTGCTTTCTCTGTCTGTGGCAGTTTACACCATCTCTGTTGAACAGGAGTCATCCAGGCCTCTCAAGTTACCTTATTATGAGGTGCTCTGGAGGGTGACTGCTTGATTCTCTAATCACCTTGCCCTGGCATAGATCAGGATCACAAAGAGCTCATAATCCAGGTACAACTTTAAAAAATATTTTGGGGTGTAGCTTTGCTTCTTTAATCATGCCCCCAAATGAGCCATTACTAAGAATCCCTTTCCAAGGCTAGGGATGTGGCTCAAGTGGTAGCGCTCTTGCCTAGCGTGCATGAGGCACTAGGTTTGATTCTCAGAACCACATAAACGTGAAATGAAGATACTGTGTCCACCTAAAACTAAAGAAATAAATATTTTTTTTAAAAAAGAATTCTTTTCCACTAAGTAGAAGTCTCTAATGAACAGATGCTTCACAAACTTGTTCAAGGTAGTACAAAGATACTTCAGAAGAGTGAACCAAAAAAAATGGGAAACAGATGGGGAACTTAAGAAAGTGAACAAAGAAAACCCATTTCTTTAAAGGCTCTTTGTGGGTTTTTTAATTTTTGGGGGGGTGAGTACCGGAGATTGAACTCAGGGGCATTCAAACACTGAGCCTCATCCCCAGCCCTATTTTGTAGTTTTATTTAGAGACAGGGTCTCACTGAGTTGCTTAGTGCTTCTTCATTGCTGAGGCTGACTTTGAACTCACTATCCTCCTGCCTCAGCCTCCCGAGTTGCTGGGATTTCAGGCGCGTGCCACAGTGCCTGTTTGACTTTTCTTTTTTGGAACTGGCAATAGAAACCAGGGGTTCTCATATTTGAGATAAGCACTTTGCCACTGAGGTATACCCCAGCCCGATTCTTTATGTTTTTAATTTTTTATTAATATTTTTAGCTGTAGATGGATACAATACCTTTATTTCATTTATTATTTATTTTTATGTGGTGCTGAGGATCAAACAAGGGCCTCTACCACTGAGCAACAGCCCCAGCCCGAGCTCTTTGCTTTTAACTATTGAGAAATTAAGATATTTTCAGTCTTTTGCTTTCCTTTTCCACTTTGTCTCTAATGTTCTGGAGTTTCCTAGAGTTCTGGACCGGGGACTTCAAACTTTCCCTAAAATTACTAGTCCTATGATCTCTCTCAACATTTTCAAGCTCAACATTTTCAACTAAGTCCAGGTCTAATTTGAGTTTGGCTTGAACAATTTTTCGCTCTTCTAATTCTGTGAGAAGGGACTGCTTAGTACTTAATTTTGTCTTATACTTCTCCTGTAACTTTTCAATTTCTTTCTGGAGAAGCTGGGTTTCTTCTTCATTATAATGATGCACCTACTGACATTTATCTTTAGGAAGCAAGATATTTGGGGGAATACACACAATCAAACTGCAAAAACAACTGTTCCATTTTACCAAAAAGGTTATGAAAATGTCCTTTGATGAAGCAAAGAAACTTCTTTGTGCATTTACAAATCTGGCTGGACTGGGCTCATCTCACAGCCTGGGATTCCCTCCAGTTTCTTCAGAATAACCTGTTCAAGAGCCTGCATCACTTCAAACAGGCAGTCTTGAAATGCAACGTAGATCCTAAACATGCAAGTTTATGGTGTGAAGCCAAAGAACTAGGCCCCATAGTCACTGGATCCACTGACATCTTAGTTACTTTTGCTGTCCTCAATTATGAAAACTTGTAGTGACGATGGTGGCGATAAAGTCGACCACATACAGGCTTCCCGCCACCTCCTTTAGGGGACCACAAGCTGCCAAGTAGGGGCAACACTGCTGGTTCCTCAATATTCCAGCTTGAATGACTTAACTTTTTTACAACTTGGTACACTCTAGCTCATCCTCAATGAATGAAAACTAAACTATTTTTTTTTTCCCCCGAAAATCTTGGGAATCTTTTATGTATAAGTAGAATGTAATTAGATTTTATGGCTTCTGCATACAGAAAGAAAGAAAGAAAGGGAAGAAAAAAAACAGATGAAGGATTAATTATTAAGCAGAGTCAAAACTCCTAAATGCAAAAGGACAATGTGTTCTTAATATAGTGCCACCTACAGAGCGGACAAGATTATTTGTTTTTTATCGTTGAATTTTTTCACATGATTGTACCATTTTCTTAGTATCCAAGCCTTTGGGTGAACGTTGAGAGTGTAAAATTCAAGCTGGGGCTGGGGCTCAGTGGTAGGGTGCTCGACTAGCATGCGTGGGGTGCTGGGTTCGATCCTCAGCACCACATAAATGAAAAATAAAGATATTGTGCCCACCTAAAACTAAAAAGTAAGCATTAAAAAAAGAGTGTAAAATTCATCTATATAAGTCAGATTACATCCGATTACAGAGGGTGATGTATCTTCTGATAACAAAACCTGACTTAGGGTGGTAACAGGAAAGACAAAGTGATTAAGATAACCAGTGGAGAAAAAATGAGGGTGATAATTCAGAAGGAAGTGGGGAAAGAGCTCTGTGCTGATAGAACTGGTGTGTGGCTCTGCTGATCCCGTCACATTCAGCAGTTCGCTGTCACCCAGCATGTCCTCAGGTTTATGAACTGTATTTTGAACCCCCCATTCACACAGAATATATGTATGGCCTTTTTGTCATTTCCTATAGATTCAAAAAATGAATAGTGGGTCATGACCTTGCTGAGAACGAGACGACGGGCTTCAAATGTCGGGTTGGATTCTACGGGTTCCGCGAGGGAGAGTTTATGAAAGCTGTAAATTTTCTGGGATTTCTCCTTGACACATGGTTCCTGGTTGTTTTCCTGAATTTTTTCCCCCACCCTAAGTATTTTACTTCGAAAACTAATAATAGGGGGTTGGGGGTGCAGCTCAGTGGTAGACCACATGAAGCCCAAGGACCTGGATTCCATTCCTACCACTGAAAACAAAACAAAACAAATGAACAACAACAACAAAAAAACCCATCCAATCATCATGATCAAAAGTAATAATAAAAACAACAGGTGGCACACACCTGTAATCCCAGGGACTTGGGAGGCCAAGGTAGGAGGATTATAAATTTGAGGCCAGTCTTAACAACTTTGAGAGACCCAAGTAAAAAGGGCTGGGGCTGTAGCTTAGTTGGGTTCAATCCTAGTTAAACACACACACACACACACACACACACACAAAATCAATTAAAAAAGAAAGAAAAGAAATTGATATAATGGGTTCCAATTAATTTTTCTCAAAGAGATTATTACATTTCCCTGGCTTTCAAAATGACCAAAAGGCCCATTTGTTTACTGGTATTACAATATGAACGTATCCATATATATAGCCAATGCCACATACTGCTAGAACCAGCAATTTAATTTTATAACACTCTGTTAGAAAGTATCATTATGGCCATACCATATTTTTCTGACTTTATAACTCATGATTTGTAACTGATAATGATAATCAAAAAACAGATATTCATTGAAGGTGACTATGGCATAAGTTAGAAACATTGCAACAGCCACTTATGGGCAAACTTTTAAATATATATATATCTCTACATTGGTATTATAATTAGTTTGGACAATTTTTTTTTAATATTCCCTTATTATTGCTTCTCTTTGGCTTAATGGCTTGTCAGCAAGTTTACCTGAGATGTAGCTATCCCTTCTCACAGTCTATTTAGGACATTCTTTCTTTCTTTCTTTCTTTTTTTTTTTGGCACTGGGGATTGAACCCAGGGGTGCTTTATCACTGAGCCATATCCCCAGTTTTTATTGTTTTTTAATTTGATACAGGGTCTTGCTAAGTTGCTTAGGGCTTCACTAAGTTGCTGAGGCAGGCCTTGAATTTATGACCCTCCTGCCTCAGCTTTCCTGGTCACTGGGATTACAAGTGGATTACCACATGGTGTGTGCCACCATGCCTGGCAAAAAATGCATGTCCTTATGAAACCCTTCCTGTCACATGATTCAGGGAGAAACTGACAGAATGGGCTCAGATGGGATCTGAATAGAGATGAGCAAGATAGAGATAACCCAGAAATCCTGCTGAGTTTTAGGAGATTTCAACTACTTTCCTCAAGGAATTCTAAAAGAAAAGTCTCTCCTCCACTCAGTGTGCCCCATCCCCAAACAACAGCAAAGAACTGAGAGTGGCATTTTGTTTATTTAAAAATTTTCTTGCAGCGCTAAGGATTGAACCAAGGCAGGGCCTCATGAATGCTAGGCATGCACTCTACCACTGAGCTACACGTTCATTTTTGGTGCCAGGGATTGAACTCAGTGGCGCTTAACCACTGAGTCACATCCCAGCCTTTTTTATTTATTTATTTTGAGACAGGGTTTCACTAAGTTGCTTAGGGCCTTGCTAAATTGTTGAGGCTGGCCTCAAATTTGCGATCTTCCTGCCTTAGTTGCTAGGATTACAGGTCTGGGCCTCCACACCTAGCCATAATCTGTTCTTAATAACTAGGATATTCCAAATATGCCATGTGGAAGATCTTCAGATTTATATATAAATTTCAGCATTTTCCCCAGGCAATTGCAGGACTGACAGGTAATATGCAGTTTTCTGGTAATAGGCATTCAATATATATTATTGAGTAAGTGAATGAAGGAGTGGATGTAGTAAACAAATGAAGAATGTCTTTAGCTATTAATTGTCTAAATTTAGCAGGATATTGCAAAAAAGTTTGTGGCAAAGAAGCATTTCATTAGCTCAGTATTTGTCTTGATAATCGGTTTATGGGGTGATGGAAAGAGGAACAAAAGGTTATTTGAAGTAAATTTGTGGCTCTGATAGTCAGTAACTCTGGCCCAAACTCTACCATGTTGCCAGCACTTAGAAGTAAGTATTCTGAGCACAAGTATTTCATGTAAGATTTTGCAAACTTCACACAAAATCATGCCAATCATTTAAGTGAGAGAGGGTCCCTAATTACATTTCAGCAACTTCACAGTAACAAACAACAACATTGAAACACACAGTTTTCGGCAGAGTTCAGGCAGATAAAGCAGTTTTTGTTAAAGAATCCAGCACTGCCAAGAAATCCAATATATTCTATGGCAAAATAATGATTAAAAATGTAATATTGCCATGACTTCAGACTCAATCAAAGCCAATGTGTACTAAGAAATGGGAAGATTCAGCCTCTGTTGTCACATTAGTTCCCTAAGCCAACTTTCAACATCATCCGCTCTGCCATTCCTGACATGAAATAGTCTACTTAACAGTTCTCAAAGTGTTTCAGGGAACCTTGGGGCAACCATGGGGAGAAAGGAGTCTCATGGAATTATTTTATTATTTTCATGATAAAAAGATATTACCTTTTTCACTCTCATTCTCTTACAAAGGTACTATGGAATTTTCCAAAGGCTACATGACATGTTAAATCACAAGTTATGAGAGTCATGCTGTTAAGCCAAAATACAAAATATACCACTCACCACTGTTTCTTGTTTTGTTTTGTTTTGGAAAATAATGATTTTCATTAAAGGTCATGTTTAAATGTAGTGGGCTTATTATCATTTTATCATTAATTGTTAAAATTCAATTTAAATTTCAAATAGGGTACATATAGAAATATATAACCCACATAAACAAAAGCTCTTTGGTGTCTTTCTATCACGTTAAGTGCAAAGGAGCCTTAGGACCAAAACGTTTGAGAAGTACTCATCTTGAGAAGCAGCAAAATCTCAGAAGGCGGCTCTTTCGGGAGCCATGATCAGGCAAGCAGTGTTTAGGGAACAGGCTATGTGAACAGAGGGCAGGACTAGAGAGCAGACAGTGAGATTTTCTACTGATAAAGACAAAGTCTTCTTTCAAAAAATATTTAGGTTTTAGTTGTAGTTAGACACAATACCTTTATTTATTTATTTTTATGTGGTGATGTGGCTCTACCGCTGAGCCACAACCCCAGCCTCAAGATAAAGTCTTAAAAATATGAAAAGTCATTACAGACAGCAAATGACAAATAGCAGAGTACGTGATGGCTACTGGAATAACGACTGGTTTTAAGATCACTGCCTGTTATATTTGAATGTTATCTTTTGAAATCAAGTTGAATAAGAGCATCAGCAAGAAAAATTAAGATTTAAGACTGTCTTAGTGATCATATTCTCAAAGCTTAGCACACAGAAAGAGTTCAATAAGGAGTTGTTATATAAAGGAATAAATACATAAATGAAGTTGAATAAGGTTAGTAGGAAAGTAGCTATATCAAGAAAGGTTCATAACAAGAGGCGTTGTTCTAGAATAAGTTCTGAAGACAGTTGAGGAGATGAAGGTAGCTGAGGTGCAGTGCCCATCACTGTCTTCAAGAAACCTCCCTCCTGTTTTTGCTTCTTCTTGATCCTCCTTGATTTCCTTTTAAGGTCTGATGAAAGGATGTTATTAAATAACAATTGTTTCATCTCAAGCTTAACACCCTAAACAAACATGACCTAAATAGAACTCTTGATTCTAATTCAGGTTCCCCATAGAAACATGCTTTGCCTGCAGACTTCAACTTAATATGATTCCTGATTATTTTCCTCTCATGCCCTGCATTTAACCCTTTAGCATATTGTGTTTCCACTTCCAAGATTCCACACTGATTTAATCCCCTTCTATCCCTACTTTCTCACCCTAGTGCAAACCACTTTTGACTCTTGGTTGGATTAATCTTTCTTATTTATTTATTTTGGTACTGAGGATTGCACCAAAGGTGCTTAACCACTGAGCCACATCCCCATCCCTTTTAATCTTGAGATACAGTCTCACTGAGCTGCTTAGGCCCTCACTAAGTTGCTGAGGCTGGCCTTGAATCTGCAATAGTCCTTCCTCAGCTTCCTGAGCTACTGTGATTACAAGTGTGCGCCACTGCACCCAGCTGAATTAATCTTAATAAAACCTAGTTTGTCTTCCTGATTCTCTGGTTTGCCCCTTAAAAGCCAGAATAGTTTAGTTTTCTTTAAAATTCCAAGCAGGTCTGGATTAAATTCCCAACACCACAAAAAACTAAACTAAAAATAAATGAAAAGGAGTGAGGGTTAGGGTTAGGGTTGAGTCCCAGGGTTCAAACCCAGCACCCCCCCCCCAAAAAAAAAGACTTGAAATTTTAAGTTGGGTGTGGTAGTGTGCACCTATAATCTCAGCTTTTGGGAAAACCATTTTAGTGCAGGAGTTTTAAAACAGCTTGTGATCACAAGTTCAAGGTGAGCCTCAGCAATTTAATGAGGCCTTCAACAACTTAGCAACCCTGTCTCAAAATAAAGAAATAAAAAGTCCTGGAGCTATAGTCCGGTAGTAAAGTACCCCTGGATTCAATTCCCTCGTACTACAAATAAAATTATAAATAAATAAATAAAAACACCAAATTCTTTCCAAACCTTGTTCTAGCCTTGCACGCCCTGGAATGCTCTGCCCAAAATTATAAGGCTGCTTATTCACCCCATTAGTTCTCAACTCAGTGTCATATTCTGCCTACTCAAAGGCCTTTCTAGATCACCATAGCTAAAACAGCACCCTTCCCCAAAATGTCTACCATATCACTTGGTTTTCCTTGCTTAATAGCTCTTACCTGAAGTTATTCTGCATACTTGCTCCATGAGAGCAGGACCTCATTTATCTTTTAAATAAATATTTTTTATTATTATTTTTTTTAAAGAGAGAGAGAGAATTTTAATATTTATTTTTTAGTTTTCGGCGGACACAACATCTTTGTATGTGGTGCTGAGGATCGAACCCGGGCCGCACGCATGCCAGGCGAGCGTGCTACCGCTTGAGCCACATCCCCAGCCCAATCTTGTTCACTAGTACACTCTATGCTTAGAAAAGTGAGAGTAGTTCCTGACCAATAATGGATTTTAATAAATATTAAATATTCAGTGAATTATACATTGCTGTTATACTCCAAAATTTTTTTCCTGGCAAATTGATCTCAAAGGAAAAATAAGGTAATTATCATGTATGTAAACATACATATATGCATGTTTGTGTATGCTATATATGTATATATGGATTTGGGGGGAGGGGTGGTGGGTATTGAACCCAGGGACACTTCATTATTGAACTACTCCCCAGTCCTTTTTTTTGAGAGTCTCACCAAGTTGCCCAGGCTGCCTTTGAACTTGCTATCCTCATGCTTCAGCCTCTGGATTAAATCACCCTGGATGGCCAGAACACCTGAAATGCAACTCATGACTGGCATTATATATCAACTGGACAGTGCTTCTCTGTAATGACATCCTGTCCCTAGGCTTAATCCCTATCAAAAAGGAAAAAAAAAAAAAAAAAAAAATCAATTTTTTCATGAAAAACTTTTCCACAGATAAAAGTCCAAGCCCATGTAGTGAATTCCATCAAGTACCTTTTCTTTTTTTGGTACTGGGGATTGAACTCAGGGGTGGTTTCCCACCGAGCTACATCCCCAGCCCTTTTTATTTTTAATTTTGAGACAGCTACATTCCCAACCCCCAGTAAGTTGCTGAGGGTCTAAGTTGTCAAAGCTGGCCTTAAACTTTTGGTTCCTCTATCTCAATCTCCGAGTTGCTGTGATTCCAGTCATGTGCCACTGTGCCCAGGAGTGTGTGTGTGTGTGTGTGTGTGTATGTGTTATGGAATCTTTGTGCTGACCTAGTTCTAAGCTTTCAGAAGCAAATTAACAGGCAAGTCAACATATAGAGGTATTCTCCATATTAAATTTTACAACCAAGGTAAACTGGGATGCCATTTCAATTCTGTATTTCTTAAAATGACTAACATATTAATAATGATTAATTATGATATATATATTTTTCAACAGAGCTTAAAGATTTATAAATATAGCAGGATCCTCTGATGAGAAACTATAACCTATAAGATTTTTTGGCACATAGTACAAGCTCAGTAAACATTTATTAAATGAATGGTATTTAGTGTTTTCTAACTGTAATATTTTTGGAGAAATATTCTTTGGCTTTAAATAAGCTAATATATTTGAGGGTGACAAAAATAAAACCATCTTTTAAAAAAGAAAATGGAAGCCTTTATTAGTTGAAATAAGTTCATTTATTATACTTCCAAGGTCTTCCCCCCCCCCAATAATTGAGACAAACAAACCATTTTATAACACTTTATAACAATATAACTTAGGGTTATTATTATTTTTTTTGCTACTGGGGACTGAACCCAGGGGTGCTTTACCACTGGGCTTTAGCTGCAGTCCTTTTTATTTTTTGAGATAAGGTCTAAATTGCTGAGACTGGACTTGAATTTTAGATCCTCCAGCCTCAGCCTCCCAAGTTGCAGGTGTGTGTGCCACTGTGCCCAGTGTAACTTAATTTTTAGTATTTCCAAAAGGGAAAGATTTCATTGGGAATTTAGGAAAGAAAACATTTTAGTAAGAATTACTACAAGAAATTACTTTTTCAAACTTAATACAGTAACAGACTTGTCTCCCAGGTACATTACCAAGCAGTCCTCCTTGTAAGGAAATCTATCCAGTACTAGTCAACAAAGAATCTACATTAGAAACTGAGGCAGGAAATGTTTATACTTAAATAAAAAACAGGCAATCTAAAATACAAATTACATGTCACTTTAACAATGCAATTTACATAATTAGGCATAAATTATTAACTTATGCTACTTCAGGTCCTAACAAAGACTCGGGTGATATGAATGAATCTCATGCTCAAACTGCATTCATCTGGCTCTGGAGGTAAACATCACAATGGAATTGGGCCTGTTTGACTACAGGAAAAATCATTTTGATATTGCACATTTCCTTTCTTTAACAACAGGATTAAGTCAGGGCCATCTTAGTTCTGAATCTCTCCATTTTTGTTGGGAGAAGACTAACCATTTCTTTACTAAGTTCTAGTTCAACTTCTATTTCCTGGGCAGCCTCAGGGTGCCTTTCACAGTAATCAACAATAAATGTGTAATGTTCCAATGATGTTGCCAAATTTTCTAGCTCTTTCTTGGGATCTGTAGTGATGATTTTGCCATAGAGACGAGCAACTCGAAACTTAGCTAACATGGCAGGGCGAAGAACATCCTCCCCTATATGCTCAGGAAATACTTTATTTGGGTCTCTCAGGGAGTCTAAGAAGAGCTGGTAGTACTTCAGTGCTGACTTATTAAGATTATTTATCTTTTTTACAATGTGTGAATCAGGATCCCTTAGCTTGTCAGCAATGGCAACCTTCAAATCCATCATATCATAGTATGCATGTGCAATTTCAAACTGAATCTGTCTGTTTACCAACAGATAATACTGCGGATTCAGATCTACAATTAAGGGCTCTAGCATTGCTATTCTGCGTTTATGCATCTTGCACCGCCTCTCCATGTCAGTTTCAAAGAATGCAAGCACCTTGAACAGAGAACTGTGGTCTTGGACAACTTCAATATGGTCAGTGACATACCCATCAAACTGGAAGAACTCTTTTGCCTCAAAGACATAGTGCTGACCCAACAAGAAAAGTTCCCTGGCTTCTTCAAAATCTAAAGGTCTCAAATATCTCACTTTCTCTTCTACTGCAGAGATGGCATCACACAGTTCCCCGGTTCCAAACTGCACAGCTTTTTTCCTAATGTTCTCTTCCTCATCTAGTTCTTTTTTCCTTAAAGCTCTAAGTTCAGACTGTTTGTCAAGATCAAGCTCTCCTATATTGTCCTGAAAGAAAAAGATAGGTTATGGTTAAGTAGGTCACTTATCTCCAATTGTCAAATAAAACTTAAAGAGTAAAGAAAACTCTTTTACTTCTCAGCCTGGCTAAGGGAAGTATAATTTTTTTTTGTTTTCAATACTGGGAAGAACTCAGGGCCTTGGTCATGCTAGGCAAGCATCCTACCCTTGAGCTATCTTACCAGTGAACAGGTATTATAATTTTAGATATTGTTTAATATAGTCTTTCAACTATATTAAAAATTAAAAAATGTGAAAAAAGTATGTAAAGAGATAAAACAGATAAACCACTTACATGTTCCTTATCCTCTCCAGGGAACTTAAAACTTATACACAGTTATGCTTCAAACAAGATTAATGCTGCAAATTTAAGTACTTTGAACATTGTGAAATATTATACACCTGTAATCCATTAGTATATTATTATTATTTTGTTTTGTAGTGCTGGCATTGAATCCAGGGCCTTACATAAGCTAGGCCAGTGCTCTACCACTGAGACACACCCCCAACCCCTATATTTATTTTTTAACATTGTAGTAAGACTGTAATCAATATCCTAAAAATCTTTCACAGGGATACCAAGAAGATTACTGATATATTTATGCTATAAGTTATTTAGTGAAATATATTACAGAGAAATGCTCTAAAAACACTAAAGTGAAGACAGTTAAATCTACCTTCACAAAGTCATCTGTGAAGGGGAATAACGACCACAAAAAGATTTAAGTATGCTGGGGCTTGGGGTGTAGTAGTAATGCAGTTGTAGTAGTAATGCAGCTCAGTAGTAATGCAGTTGCCTAGTATGTACAAAGCCCTGAGTTTGATGAAAGAAAGGAAGGGAGGAAAGGAGGAAGGAAGGACAGAAGAGAGGTAGGGAAGGAGGGAGGAGAGGTAAATTCTTCCTAACCAATAAAATTGAAAGTTAGAACCTGACATTGTCTACTTATCTTTCCAAAAACCTGACAAAGATTCGATGCTCTTGCTGTAAAGACATCAATCCTTCGAGGCCTGAAGCTTCAGTCCCTTTCTAACCCACTTTGTCCTGTATTATACTTTCTCTTGCTTTGCCCCAAATTTACTTGGCTTCTGCTGCATCCCTTTGGATGCCAATCTCCAATATACCATAGAATTTTTTTAAATTTTTTTTTTTTTTTTTTAGTTTTGGGTGGATACAATATCTTTATTTTACATTTATGTGGTGTTGAGGTTCGAACCCAGTGCCTCATTCATGCTAGGCGAGCGCTCTACCACCTAGCCAAAACCCCTGCCCTGCCATAGAATTTTTAAACACGCGTTTCAGCTCCTAGGAATGTGCTTTTTCCTTTCTCCAGGCTGGTATTTCCTACTCACGCCTGGAGGTTGCTTCGATTGGTATTTCTTCCTGTTGTGCCCTCTCATGGTATTTCTCTCTTTTATGGAACCGTGTCTATTTTTGTTCATTATAACATCCCTTGAACCTTGGACAATAACTGGCAGCAAGTTGGCATAAATAAATGCCTAACTGAAAAAAATTGTGCATGTTTTAAAGCTTGAAATGGAGGAAATGATTTTCAGATAAACACTCAGATGATCAAAGGATGAAGCTGAAGGTAAACAAACAAAAATGTCAATTAAGGAAAATGTGAGTAATTTAGTAGTGAGGCAAATATTTGAGTTTAAACTAACCAAATAAAAAGTTCTAGTTCCCAGGCTAGAAACAGCAACTCAGTGAAGGGTAAAAGTTAAAAAGTTTCAGCCGTAGTGCATTTCACTTGACATTATTACTTCAAATATAGGTCATAAGTCTCTAAATCTTATCTGTTCCCATATTCTCTGAGCTGTCTGCTTTCATTAGCCCACTCATGCTCTAATAGACCTTACAATCATCCTTTTCCAGTCTTCCTCACCTGACCAGAAGAAAGCTGACAGCTCTTTCTCTAAAAAAGGTAAAAGCTCACAGCTGTTCTCCCTATATCTCTTCTCTTCCTAATATACCTTATCTTTACCTTCTTCCTTTAAAATAATCTCATTTTTTCAAGATTGATGTTTCTGAGATATTCCAGGTTTATTAGTTTAGTTTTCTTTTGTCAGTAGTTTCACAAAGTTTTGTGTTATTTACTATTAAAAAGGATAGTTTAATATACACAGAGAAAAACAAAAGCACAATAATTCCCCTAGTAAAGTCTGTGTATCTACTGAACAGACTGCATCCAAATAATTCATTTCATTTTCCTCTTTAGTGGTTAGGAACTAGGATACTCAGGGTTGAACCCATGGGCACTTTGCCATTGAGTTATATCCCCAGCCCTTTTCACTTTATTTAATTATTTAGTAAGTAAGTAAGTAAGTACCAGGGATTGAACCCAGGGGCACTTAACCACTGAGCCACATCCCCAGCCCTTTTTAATTTTATTAGTGACAGGGTTTCACTGAGCTGCTTAGGGCCTTGCTAAGTTGCTGAGACTGGCTTTGAACTCTCTTGATCCTCCTGAGTCACTAGGATTATAGGTATGTGCCATCGTGCCTAGCCTTTTTACTTTATTTTGAGAGAGAGTCTCAAACAGTACCAAAATAAAACCAAACCAAACCAAACAAACAACAGAGATAAAATAAAGGAAAAAGATACTACAAAACAATTAGATACTTAAAACAATTAGGGATAACACAAAACAATTTAATTGACTTAGGAAGGGGCAAAAAAATTCTATGAAGTTTAAAAAAGGGAGAGAACATCTGTAAGGCAAAAAGAATTATTCATTCAATAATTACTTTTTTAAAAAATATTATTTTTAATGATGAACACAATATCTTTATTTATTTACTTTTACGTGGTGCTAAAGATTGAACACAGTGCCTCACTTGTGCAAGGCAAGCGCTCCACCACTGAGCCACAACTCTAGCCCAATCAATAATTACTTTTTTGGGGGCTGGGATTGTGGCTCAGCTCAGAGTGCTCACCTAGCATGGGTGGGACCCAGGTTCGATCCTCAGCACCACTTAAAAATAAAGGCATTGTGTTGTGTCCATCTACACCTAAAAAATAAATATTTAAAAAAAATAAAAATAAAAATAATTACTTTTTGAGAACCTATTATGCCTGAAGGCAATAATATAATACAAACATGATGCAGATTCTACTGCTCCGAGGAGCTTATATTCTAATGAATATTTATATTCATATAAATATATTTAACCATAAATCTGAAAAGGCAAGTCTGCATGAAAGAAGAGGTATTTAAGATAGGCCTTGGATGATGAATAATAATAGCAAAAAATAAATACAGAGCATTCTACGTGCCTTCCACAAACAACACACAGTGAGCCCAATGAGTACAGTCCTCACTGTGAGCTTTTACTTACATCCTACTCATTTTAGAAAGAAAAAGGCAACTTCTGGATTACCTGCATGGAAAGTTGGGCATTCTGCATGAGAGTCAAACAATATTTGATCCAGCATCTTGCTATTTCCCCTTTTCTTTGATGGTAAAGCTCTGGCACATCTCCTTCAGTTTCAGGAGCTAAAATTACACACAAGATTTGTCTAAGTTAATAATCACAATTGTAATTTTCATTGTGTATTCTTTTCTTCTTCTTTTTTTTTTTTTTAAAGAGAGAGAGGGAGAGAATTTTAATATTTATTTTTTCAGTTATCGGCAGACACAACATCTTTGTTTTGTACGTGGTGCTGAGGAACCCGGGCCACACGCATGCCAGGCGAGCGTGCTACCGCTTGAGCCACATCCCCAGCCCTATTCTTTTCTTCTTCTTCTTTTTTTTTGGTGCTGGGGATTGAACCCAAGGCCTTGTGCATGTGAAGCAAGTACTCTATCAAGTGAGCTATATCCCCAGCATCCATATTCTTTTTTTTTTTTTTAAACATTTATTTATTTATAGTTATAAGTGGACACAATGTCTTTGTTTTTTACTTTATGTGGTGCTGAGGATCAAACCCAGTGCCTCACACATGCTAGGTGAGCGCTCTACCGCTGAGCCACAACTCTAGCACCCTGTATTCTTTTTTATATCATATATTTTTCTGACTATAAAATATCAGATTTTCACTGAAGCAGGGGGAAAATGAAAATTAAGGAAACAATATATATTGGATTTTCTTTTTTCTTTTTTTTGACACTTGGGATGGAACCAAGGGGCACTTTACTAATAAGCTATAATCCCAGTCCTTTGTTTTATTTTTTATTTTGAGACAGGGTCTTGCTAACTTGCTTAGGGCCTCTCTAAGTTGCTGAGGCTGGACTTCATAACTTGCAACCCTCTTTCCCCAGCCTACTGAGTCATCAGGATTATAGGCATGCCACCACACCCAGCTTGTACACTGGATTTTGAACATAACTTTTTAATTCATACATTATACGAATAAAAGTTTATCCATATCATTATCAATCCCATAGCTTCATTTTAAAGTACATATTCTATACAATTAAATGAATATTTTATATTTTAACTATTCTAATATAGGGAATTGTTTCTAGTTCTTTACTATTTCTGATTTAAACATGAAAATCTATTTGCATAAATCTGTCTGGATTTTGGATTACTTCCTTAGAACGAATTCTTAAAATGGAATTTATTAGGTCAAAGATTTTACACAATTTTCAATGTTCTTAACAAATACTAGCAAATTATTTTCAACAACTATTCTAACCAAATATTTGCGGAGGCTCACAGAAAGCATTTTGAAAATATTGGACACTGCCTTTTTTTCCCCCCCAATCTTTCTTCTTTCTTTACTTTTTCTTTAGCAGGGAGGGCTGGGGGCACTGGGGATGGAGCCAAGGGCTTTGTGTGTGCTAAGCACATGCTCTACCACTGAGCTCCACCTGCAGTCCTCAGAGCTTTCTACATTAAAAACAAATGATACCTCAATGGTGGTTTAGCTGTTAATAATTTTTCTTTTGAGACAAGTGCTTTTTAAACTTCTACTAATCTATAATTAATCCAATATAGTAGTACATAAAGGGGAAAATCAACTATTAATTTGATAATTTGCATTTCTTTAACTCTTCAGAGCCTCTGTATTCTTCTAATCCACAATAAGAACACTCACTTGTAGGGCTGGGTTGTGGCTCAAGTGGTAGAGCACTCAACTAGCATGCGTGAGGCACTGGGTTTGATCCTTAGCACCACATAAAAATAAAATAAAGGTATTGTGTCCACCCAGAACTAAAAATATGATATTTCAAAATCTAAAACCTTTTAGGTAGAGACTGTTAAATGTCAAATTAAACAAAATCAGAGGATAAACAAAATGGTGAATTTATTGCAAAACCTGTTAAATGACTCAAAAACACAGTTGTGATTTTTTAAATTTTTTTTTTTTTTTTTTTGGTACTGGGGATCAAACTCAGAGGTGCTTTACTGCTGAGTTATATCCCCAGCCCCTTTTGTTTCTTATTTTGACACAGGGTCTTGCTGAGTTGCTTAGAGTCTTGCTAAATTGCTGAGGCTGTCCTTGAACTTGGGATTCTCCTGGCTCAGCTTCCCAAGTTGTGGGTTACAGGCGTGTGCCATCACATCCAGCAATTGATTTTTTTTTTTTTTAGAGGTTATATAAAACACTATAATTAAAAAGACAGATATGAAAACACATCATTTATTTGTGTAGTATTCCTACCAAAAATGTAATCTTGATCTTGGCATAAGGAAACCTCAGACAAACCACAATTAATGGAAATCCTATGAAATTGGTCTATATTCTTAAAAAATATGATGTGATAAAAAACAAAGGCTAGCTGAACGTGGTGGCACACATCTGTAATCCCAGTGGCTCAGGAGGCTGAGTTCATGAGTTCAAAGCCAACCTCAGCAACTTAGCAAGACCCCAAGCAATTTGGCAAGACAGTGTCTCAGAATAAAATATAAAAAAGAGCTGAGGGTGGCTGGGATATAGCTCAGTTGATAGAGTGCTTGCCTCATATGTACAAGACCCTGGGTTCAATCTCTAACACCACCAAAAAAAAAAAAAGAATATTATGGAGACAATTGATGAAATAGAAATAAACACTATAGATAAACAAACTATCAATGTTACAGTTCCTGAATTTGCTAACTGTTCTATGATTATGCAAAAAGATATTCTTGTTCTTAGGAAATACACAATGAAATAATAAAGGGATAAAGGAATTTAATGCAGGTGATCTCCTCACATGTTTCAGAGAGAAAAGGAAAATGGGACTATAATATTAAAATTAGTGAATTTAGGAGAGGCAGTACATGGTGGTTGTTTTGTTCTTGTAACTTTTCTAAAGTTTAAAATAATTTCAAAATAATAATTTTTAAGAAGCTATAATAAAACATGCACACATAAACTTACTATCTTCTGTGGCTGGAATCTTTCCAATTTGACCAAAAATAACATTAGCAGCTGATAAACAGTGCCTGGCCTCCATAAAGCATAGCTGTTGGGAAAATAAATAAGAACAAATATAACTATTGTATAGTTTCATTTGCAACTGATACTTACAAAAGTTTTTTAACATGGGAAATACTATACTATCAGGTAAAATCCACCACTGAGGAGGTCCAGTATAATTGTTAAGAAGTATGAAAAATATATTATAGTATTATCAAGTAAATAGTTACCTCAGAGATTAAAGTAGCACTGTCCCAAACTCTTTAATAAAAACCCAAACTGGCTGAAAGATAACTGCAGCTTAAAAACTAGCTCTCCTCGCATAACCAGTACATATATATATGTATATATACCCTAGACTCAAACTACCTCAGCAAGACCTTTTGGTTCAGTCTAAAAAGCCAAAGTTCCAGGTACAATAAATTCTTAGAACATTGACCATCTGTCAGAGAACTAAAGATTTAATTTTTATTAGATTTAGAGATCCCTTTACATCCTATAATCCAAAGGAAAAAGCAGATATTCTGATAGAAAGCGATTCCTGTCTCCTAAAATCTTTGTAATTTACAGACAATGAAGCTTCCCATTAAATTTTAAAGTCAATAGATTTTGACAAATAAACTGTTGAGAAATGCTTTACTAATAACTCTTTAACACTTAAAAGAGTTCATAATTCAAATATGGGCATGAAAATCTTCTCAAACATTTAAAAAAGATTTTGTTGTTAATGTAAACACTGCATTTGTCATGTAAGTCACAAGCTCACCCAGAAGAAATACAAAGTTAATACAGTCCAACTCTTAGTTGGAGGCCGCCATCATTAAATAGAGCGTGTACTTCATATTTGTAAATATGAAAGACATTTAATGGTTAGCTGTGACTTTAAAACCTCAGCATTAAATTCATCTCTCCATTATGGTGAACTCAGAAGATAACTTGGGAACAGTTGGGCAGCATGTATAATATTAACCCAGCAACATCTGTACATCAAAATGTTGGTGTCAAATCTTGAAAGCCAAAAGAAAGTTACAATTTTTACGTAAAGAAACTTTAATTGTCCCTCTACTACCCCTCTATAGCCATCATTATCACTTTGGCTTTGTCCAGATTGGCTCCCTGTAAGCAACCACTGCCAGGATCAGTGAATGCCCTGTGCCCTCCAGATGGCTGGTAAATGTGGGACTTTAGCACCTGCCAGGTAGGGACTCACTGAAGAGCAAATACTCATCACTGGAACTGGGTGAAGATGATAATGACACAAATGACAACTGCATTTTAAAACATGGTTCAAATCCTCTTTTTAAAATATAACTTGGTTGTAACAAAAACTTACAGAGAACACTTTGGTAAAAAACAAAAGTGTGGGGTGAAAGAAGTGCTCATGGAAATCATTGCATGCTCCACGTAAGTAATGCTTAGCAACTTCAAATTCTTCAATCATACTTTACATTCATATCCAGATATCTTAGAACTATCAATATGTATGGAGTTTTAAGTATTAATTAAAATCATAGTGAGAATTTTAAAGTTGCTTAATAAAACAAACAAGGGGCCTTCAATAGCTATGCAAAAGGACTCACAAGCAGAGGCACTTTTTGATGATGTCCACAATGAGATGGATTCATGAGAATTAGGTTTAGCTGAATGCTCTGATATATATGCAGTAGCGTTACTTACACACTTGATCTTAGACCAAAGTCCTAGAAGCGATGCTGCAGTCACCACAGCCCTTTCTCTCCTGCTAATAGTTTTTCTGAATGAAATTCTGTGGGACAATACTTTAAACATAGGGCGCATTTTCAGAACCAACACTAACAAAAAGCTTAAAAAGGATAAAGGCCCCAGGGTAAGGTAGCAGGTAACCAAAGAAATGAACAGAAGGAACTCTGATAAGCAGAGAATTACCAAATTTCAGAGAGCCTTATGAATCAGAAATACAAATAAAAGTAATTTTTACTAAAATATTTTATTGAGGATGAATAAAAATCTGGTTGGGAAAAGTGTTTTAGCATTAGAAATTTAAGGACTAAAAAAGAAAAGGGTCCATTAAGAGTACATCAACATGGTTGTGAGCAATTCTGAAAAACAACTAAGAAGTATAAATTTGTCCCTGGGTAACAGTCCAGAGGTGTGTCAGAAAACGTGGAGCTCTGGAACTCAGCAGAGATATTATTATAGAGGAGTTAATTCTAAAAAATAACCGAAATGTATCACATGCTTTTATCAAAGCCCACATTTAACAGTCAACTTCCTCAGACAAATTCTCATAGTTATAAGATTACCATTATATAAAGATAAAGTTATATCTATAACAAGATAAAATCTGCAATTTAAGGTAACATATCATTAAAGTGAATTGAAATAGAATGCCTATATAAAAAATTGGTCTTAGATAACTCATATTTTGGGGGCTAGCAACATGAAAGACAATGATAAAACTCATAATTTTATAAGACTCAAAAAAAATTCATGCAACAAAAGCTACAGTATTTTAATACACTAGCAAAGAGGACTGTATTTTTCTGTCCAATTTTACATCATAAAATGTAAGCTACCTGGGCTAGGGATGTGGCTCAGGGGTAGCATTCTTGCCTACCATGTACAAGGCCCTGGGTTTGATCCCCAGTACCACAAATACATAAAATGCAAGCTAACTGTTTTTGAAAAATGTGTACTATTGTTTTACATTTATGCTCACTATTAGTCTGTTAGATAACTATCAAGCTTACCTTATTAATATAAAATTGTGATAAAGTAGCAGCATTAATAGCCCACTCCATAGGATGGTAGGCATTATGCTCAAGCTGGCGTTTTAGTGTGCTGTGGCAATAATGAGCAGCCTTCTCAAACATTTCCATATGCTGGTAGACTTGAGCCAGGTAATATAGATTATGAGTATAAACCTTCTCAAATCTGTGAAAAAAAAATTAATATTCTCATAATGGCTTATAGTTTATTTAGTAAATTTCATATATATTTATCTTGATCCTTTCACCAACACTTTGAGTTATGTTTGATTCTTGTATCTACTTGACAGTTGAGGAAACTGAGTCTCAGATATGAACTAGATCAAAGTTATGTTACACATAACTTGTAAGTGGCAAATGGAAGTTTTATTCACATCAGAATCCACACTCTGCAACCTTGATAAATGCCTCAAGTAGCAAACATTGTGCTTTTTTTGAATAGTCACTTTATGTGGAAATATCTGCGATTTCTAAATTTACTAACCTTTTTGATCTCTCTTGTTCGGTAAGTTTTTCTTCTTCAGGAAGAAAATGCTCTGTAGGATCAAGAGGAGGACTCCCAATCTATGAACAACATTAAAGAAGGAAAAAATTTTAAACATTTTAAACACCTACCGCCCTCTTCTGGAGGAACTGGAAATATCCATTTCTAAAAGCTCAACATAGGCAGCATGGTAGCTAGCCTATGCCTGTAATTCCAGTTATTTATGAGGCTGAGTTAGGAAAAACACAAATTTGAGGCCAACCTAAGCAATTCAGTGGAAACCTGTCTCAAAATAAAATTTAAAAGGGCTGGGGGTGTAGCTCAGTGGTAGTGCTCGCCTGGCATGCAAGAGGCTCTGAATTCAATCTACAACCTCCCTGCAAAAGCTCAACACACCTTACATCTCATTTTTTATTAGTTCATTTTCATGTTACCCATAAAATCATTTTCTTAACCATAGTATCCAAGAGTCAAACAAATAAGATTGCCTAACAGCTCCTGCTTGGAAAAAATTTCAATTGCTACTGCAGTAAAACTGAAAATATGAAATAAATCCAATTTGCTTTTTAGAGATGTATTTCTTTTTCTTTTCTTTCATTTTTTCTCCTTCTTTTTTGAGTCATGATATAGCTATGTTGACAGGCTGACTCAAACACCTGGCCTCAACAATCTTCCCATTTAAGCCTCCAAACAGTGGGATTATAGGAAGGTGCTACCACCCGTAGGCTTAAGATGTATAGTTATTTAAGTATTTTAAATCTTAATTTTTATCTAGTAAAAAGGCACTTTAAAAAACATAATAATTTCCATTTGCACAAATAAAATTTTTTAAATTAAAAAAAAAAAAAAACCTACATAAACTGGGCATGGTAGCACATGCCTGTAATCATAGTGATAAGGAAGGCCAAGGAGAAGGATTATGAGCTCAAGGCCAGTCTCAGCAATTTAGTGAGACCCTGTCTCAAAATAACAAATGAAAAGGGTGCTCATTTCAGCAGCACATATACTGAAACCTGGAATGATATAGAGAAGAGTAGCATGTTCTCTGTGCAAGGATGAGACACAAATTCTGAAGTATTCCATGTTTTTATGAAGCAAACTGTACTATATGCATTTATGAAAATGTCAAAATAAACCACACTATTTTATATAGCTGTTATGTTCTAATAAATATTTTTAAATAAATTAAATAAAAAAACATAAAAAAATAAAAGTAATAAAATTAAAAGGGGTGTGGTTCAGTGGCAAAGTCTCTGGGTTCAATCCCCAGTATCTCAAAACAAACAAATGAAAAATCAGTACCTACTTTATAAGGGTGTCTTCAGGACCCTTCATTTACAATATGATCTTAAGTATTCCATAAGAGCAGAGCTGCTAACCTCTGCCTCATTCTATGAAGGGAGTCCTATCTACAAGTTCAACCTTGTTTTGTTTTGCTTATGGTGCTGGGGACTGATCCCCAAGCCTCACACAGGCTAAACATCTCAGTCTACCACTGAGCTACACCCTCAGGACCCCATCCTTGCTTTTAACTGAATTCATTAAACTCCAAAGCTGCAATGCTTTCCATAAAATATGAGATCTTAAACTTTGACATAAACACTAGAAGCATCACAGCTTGGGCTCCTTGAACACAGGAAAATAAAAACCAAGATAGGAAGCAAGGCCAAGGCAGATACAACTGATAAGTAGTTCAGAAATCCCCTCAACAGTTCTGAGGGCTATTTAATAAGCTCCTCCCCATCCAGATGAAGGGAATTAATCAATGTGTTACTTTATGTGTCTACTTCACCAATATGGCTCACACTTCATATGTAACACGAACAGTCAACTCAGTCACTTTTCAACTCAAATAGGAGTATAACCAAAGATAGAGTTTTGCTATGTGTTATGCTTCCACATTTACACTATTCTTATTTTTTTTTTTGCATTTTTGGTACTGGGACTTTAACTAGTTTTAAACAAAATACTATAGGTGCTTGGTATCCTTATATTATACACAATTTCAGGTATGAGAATGTGAGATTAAAGCATGACAGGAACCCAGGCACAGTGGTGCACACCTGTAATTCCAGTGACTCAGTAAGCTGAGGCAGGAGGATAGCAAGTTCAATGACAGCCTCAGCAATTTAGTGAGGCCCTAAGCAACTTAGTGAGACCCTGTCTCAATATTTAAAAAATAAATAAAAAGGGCTGCAGATGTAGCTCAGTGGTAACCCAGTTGTTCTGGGTTCAATTCCCAGTACCCCCCAAAAAAAAAACAATGAAAGAAAGAAAAAAGTGAATCAGTAAGATTTGATGATCAATTGGATAGAGCATGAGAAAAAGAGAAGTCTCCAAAGTTTTTAGGTTTCAACAACTGAAAGAAATTGGTGTCTGCAGCAAGAGAAAATGGGTAGTGGTGGGAATCAGATTATCAAGAAACTACTTTCAAACAGTAGTCTTAGAAATGCCTACTCCACAAAAAATGCAAATGTCAGCTTGGTATGTCGGTGTACACCTGTAATCCCAGTTACTTGGGAAACAGGAGGATCTCGAATTTGAATTCTAGGTCAGCCTGGGCAACACAGCAAGACCCCATTCCCAAAGAGAAAAAAAATATATAATAAAGAAAGCATATTGGCAGAGTATAAAATCAGATAGGTAAAGCTGGAGATAAATAAAATTTATGATTCATCAGCAGAAAATATTTGTAATGAATGTACGTGGAAAAAGGAGGGAGGTCCAAGGACTGAACTTTGGGTACTCTAGTGTTCACAGGTTGAGGAAATGAAGAAACATTAAAGATCTAAAAGAAAAATGGGCAGTATGCTCCTAGAAACCAAGTACAAAAAGTGTTTCAAGGAAGACTGGTCAACTCTGCCAAAGGTTTATGATGAGTTAAATAAAATGAAAATAAAAATTTACAATGAATGTAGCAACCATGTGGTGAACTTGAAAAGGTAGTGATTCATAACTGTGAGAAACCTCAAAATATCTCTGGTTATTTAAAGGAATGTCACAAATAACCTAAAAACAAAATTAACTAAAATGTATTTTAATTAAAAAAAGAGACTACCAACTTTTAGAAGGCAAAAGTTTATTGAAGACTATAATTAATCTATTAGAATTTCTGTACATAAAATTTCTTAGGAATGTTGGCATATCCCTGTAATCCTAATGACTTGAGAGCCTAGGCAGAAGAGTCCCAAGTTTGAGGAACAGCCTCACAATAAAAAATAGAAAAACTGGGAATATAGTTCAGTGGTAGAGCAACCCCGGGCTCAATTCCCAGTAGTGCACATGCATGCACATACATGTTTTTGTTTTTTGTTTTGGTACCAGAGATTGAACCCAGAGGTGCTTTACCGCTGAGCCACAACCCTAGCCCTTTTTATTTTTAATTTTGAGACAGATTCTCACTAAGTTGCTTATGGCCTCACTAAGTTGCTGAGGCTGGCTTTGAACTTGCAAGCCTCCTGCCTCAGTCTCCTCAACCACTGGGATTATAGGTGTATGCCACCATATCTGGCTCACACACACATAAATTCTTAAATGGAAGCTATGTGTCTACTAACTATAATTTTACTAACTTAGGTTATCAGAAACTTTTATACCCTTCGGTAGTCAAGCATTCTGATGGCTGAATTTAGCAAACACATTTTTGTAAAATTTTTTTTTACCTGTTGGGGTTTGAACCCAGGGCCTTGTACATGCTAGGCAAGCAAACGACCACTGAATTACATCCTAAGCATGTTTAGTCTTTTATGTGGTACATTCTTCAATGAAAGAAGAACTTTTTACTAATGGATTATTAAAAATTTTTACTTTAATTGTCAATGGATCTTTTATTTTATTTATTTATAAGCAGTGCTGAGGATCAAATCCAGGGCCTCATACATGCCAGGCAAGCACTCTACCACTAAGCCACAACTCCAACCCATTAATGGATTTTTAAAGCACATCACTAACAAAGAGCAAGCAACAGAAAATATTGTGCCTAGTAATTTCTTATATTAAAAAGTTTATTTAGGGGCTGGGGATGTGGCTCAAGCGGTAGCGCGCTCGCCTGGCATGCGTGCGGCCCGGGTTCAATCCTCAGCACCACATACAGCAAAGATGTTGTGTCCGCCGAAAACTAAAAAATAAATATTAAAAATTCTCTCACTCTCTTTAAAAAAAAAAAAAAAAAAGTTTATTTAGGAAACAGTGGTTTCTCACCTTTGCAGGGCTGTGAGCTCCTCAAGTGTGAGTTTTCAACCTAAGTTCCCCAGAGCCCTAGAAGTCCTACAGCATCTATTTGTACTACCATGATGGGGAGGAAGGAAGGAATCTGCAGTAGATTGGGTGAAGGGTCCTTTCTAACCCGCATTTTTTTTTTTTTTTTAAGCTGGGGATCTTATTAACTTTCCCAAGCTAGTCTTGAACTCCTGGGCTTAAGGAATCTTGCCTCAGCCTCCCAAGTTAGCTACAATTACAGACACACATCACCATTCCCAACTTTGAACTGCTTATTAAATAGTTTTCATATACTGCATTTCAGAAAGATTTCATAGATTAAAAAAAAAAAGGAAATATTGGAAAAAATACCGTTCTGAAGCAGTGTCTCAAAGTACAGGTCTTAGATTAGCAGTATAAGCATCATAGAGGACCTGATTAAAAATGCAAATTCTTAGGTTGGGGATACAGCTCAGTGGTAGAGCACATGGCCCTGGGGTCAATCACTGTAAAAAGAAAATTCTCAGGCCCCATCCCCAAACTACTGGCAGCTCAACTTGCTGAGTTTTAATAAGCCCTCCAGGTGATTCTATGCATGCTAACCACTAAGAACCACTACCTCAAAAATTTCAGATATTTGGCTCAAGTAGTTCTTGTTTGCTTTCCTTTAAGCACAGCTATTTGCAGTGGAAACAAATAGAATTTTTAGATTAAAAATACAAAAATATGCAAATAGTATTTAGGATAATACTAGAACATTTCCTGTATAATTGTATTTTGCCATTATATTCTATCTGATTGATTTTGTGGTACTTAAGATTGAACCCAGGGGCATTTTACCACTGAGCTAAATCCCCAGCCCTTTCTTATTTTTTATTTTGAAACGGGGTCTCCCTAATTTGCTGATGCTGACCTTGAATTTGCCAACTTCCTAACTCGAGTAGCTAGACGTATGCATGCACCAAGCCCGACTAACCAAGGATTAGTTTTTTTTTTTTTTTTTTTAATATTTATTTTTTAGTTTTCGGCGGACACATCATCTTTGGAGAGAGAGAGAGAGTTTTTCAATATTTATTTTTTAGTCTCCAGCAGACACATCATCTTTGTTTGTATGTGGTGCTGAGGATTGAACCCGGGCCGCATGCATGCCAGGCGAGCGCGCTACCGCTTGAGCCACATCCCCAGCCCCCCAAGGATTAGTTTTTAAATCCCCAAGACTATCATGTTTCAGCTATTAGATGGATTCTCAGACAGCTTTATAAAGAAGTTCCTGGATACACTAAAAAGTCATACCAATATTTTGAATGAGGAATTCTTAAATCAATTTTTAGCCAGTTTCAATCAAAACTTAAAAAACTATGACATGTAACATACCTCTTTCATATATTGATTATATAGTGCTTCTGATGATTCCAGGTAAGCCTGTGCAGTTTCAATTTCTTCTCTTTCAGACCACAAAATACCCAAGTTATTCTGGAAAATACAGAAAAGAAAAACAATGATGAGACTTCCAATTAAAGTAATTACATAGTTTCAAAATTAACCAATCAAATAGTACTGGAGTTTGATTTAACAATGGATTAGTTACTCATAATACTATCAACCATATGTAGTGTAGAGGACAACTGTTTAAGATGGACACCCAATGACCACTGCCTCCTAGTATTCATATTCATGCCCTTGTGTAATCTTTTCTCCTTGAGTATGGACTGGATTTAGTGACTTATTTCTAATGAATAGAATATAACAGAAATGATGGAAAGTTACTTCTAAGACTAGGCTTTGAAGTATTGTGACATCCATCTTGTATTTTTCTTGCTTGCTCTCTTTCAGGAAGGCCAAGCTACTTGGGAGGTGGAAGAAGAGGATTACATGTGCAAGGCCAGCCATGGCAACTTAATGAGACCCTCACTTAAAAAAAAATAAAACAAGAGGGGCTGGGGCTGTAGCTCAGTGGTAGAGTGCTTCCCTAGCACAGGGGAGGTACTAGGTTTGATCCTCAGCACCACATAAAAAAATAAATAAAAATAAAGTTATAAAAATATAAATAAAGTTATAAAATAAAGTTGTTAATAGAAAAAATACTCATAAAAAAATCCCAACATTTGGGGATGTAGCTCAGTGTACAGTGTCTGGGTTCAATCTCTAGTACCACCAAAAAAAGAAAAAGAAATGCATATGGAAAGGATTGAGAAAGGTCACAGTCTAAAGCATTCAGACAAAAAGCCAGTGAGGAATTAAATTCTGCCAACAACCATACAAATAAGTTGGAAGTAGACCCTTCCCCTAGTAAGCGTCTTCAAGTGGGCCCTGACAGGTCAACAATGTGATGAGGAATACTTAGCTAAGCTGTGCCAAGATCCCTAAGATAACAGAGACCAAGATGAACCTGAGGGCTGCGGTGCAGCTCAGTGGTAGAACACTCGCCTAGCACAAGTGAGGCCCTGAATTCAATCCCCAAGTACTGCAAAAACAAAGATGAACCAGAAATATACAATACTTTCAAAGGAAAAACAAACAAACAAACAAATAAATAAATAAATAAATAAAACCTCAAAATACTACAACTTCCTCCAGAGATCACTTAAATATTTTATTTATTTAAACATTCTTGCTGGGCACAATGGTACACATCTGTAATCCCAACTACTCAGTAAGCTGAGCCAGGAGAATTACAAGTTCAAGGACAGCCTCAGAAACTTAGTGAGACCCTGCCTCAAAATAAAAAATATACCTGTAATCCCAGTGGGAGGCTGAGGCAGGAGGATCATGAGTTCAAAGCCAGCCTCAGCAAAAGTGAGGTGCTAAGCAACTCAGTGAGACCCTGTCTCTAATTCCCAGTATAGGAAAAAAAAAAATTCTGAAGATGCTATATGCTTTTTCTCACCAGTTAAGTCAGATTTCTAACGTTTACCATTTCAAACAATACAGCATTTTGTGTTTCCAGAGAGTTCTTAAAAAATTATGTTCTGTATGAAATATGATATATCAAGAGCTATGTAATGTTTTGAACAATAATAAAAAAAATTTATGTTCTGTAATTGTACCCTATCAATATTGATGGCTTTTTAATTTTAATTTCACCAACTTACTTTTCCTACCATAAAAGCTAAGGAGTTGACTGGATTTGGGATTCTATCCTAAATAACATTTTAAAATCATTTTCTTCATTTCCTGCTACATGATTCCTTTTTAATTAGGCTCTACAAAGCAAACCTGGACTGTTTACATGCTGAGAACTCAATACTGAAGACAAAGCTCTCTTTAGACAATTAGGTTAGACTGACTCCCATCCCCTGGGACAGTCCTTTAGACACAAGGTATTTCTGAGGCTGTTTCTTCCATCTTTGTTACTTCTCTAGGGGAGGGAACAGGATAAAGAAATAGTTTCTAATGCAGAAATTCTTAACCTTGGGCCTATGGACCTCCAAGGAATCCATGAAGAGAAGAAAGAGCCTATGAATTTTAATAGAGAAAAATAGGTGCTGCACACCTCTTATATCAGCTATTCCTGAATACCAGCTCCTTGGAAAGTTGAGGCAGGAAAATCCCAAGTTCAAGGCCAGTAGGGGTAACTTAATGAGTTTCTGTTTCAGAATAAAAATAAAAAGAGATGGGATGTGGTAGAGCTCGTACCTAGCATGTGTGAAGTCCTGGGTTCAACCCCCAGTACTGCTAATAAATAAAAAAGTAAAAGAAAATACAATATATATTAATAATATTACATTAGGGAAGATTCCTCATTCTAATTCTTTGTTTGAAATATTGAAGCAAGTTTTAAATGTTTATTAAGGTTTTAGGTTATATGGTTAGAGGAAAATTCAAATAACAGGTTTTGTTTCAATTCAATGTTTTGTGAATTTCATTAGATCATTCATCCATTCAAATATTATTTAGAATATGCCTACTATATGTCATGTACTGGGCTATATAAATAGTGAACAAAAAGAGTGGATTCCTTGTTATCATATGGCTTTTAATTTTACTGGACCATAATAAAATATAACTTACACAACTTCTTTCTAAACTTTGATATTTTTCTTAAATCCTACTTACCATATGATCAATTGTGGTAAATGTTTCCTGGATCACAAATATTATGAACTATAACTTCTGGATGAATGGTTTGCAAGTCTATGCAAAGTACCTGATACCTTGCATGTGTGACTAGTTTGAACATATTTATATTTTATTTCATTTTTACTTATTTTGGTGATGCTTGGGACAGAACCTAGGGCTTAGTGCACGCTAGAGACTGGCTCTGCCACCGAATTAAACTACATCCTCAGCCCCATATTCATATTTTAAAAGTGTTATGCTCCCAATGCAGAATGTAAAAACTGTTTGATTTACTTTTTTTTTTTTTTTGGTACTGGAGATTGGATTGAACCCAAGAATGCTTTCCTACTAAGCAACATACCAATCCTTTTTAATTTATCTTGCTAATTGCTGAAGCTGGCCTCAAACTTGCTGTGATACTCCTGCCTCAGCTTCCCAAGTCTTTGGGATTACAGGCCTGCATCACAGCACTCTGCAGTTACTTCTTTTTATCGGGGTGGGTGGATAGTACTAGGAATTGAATCCAGGGATGTTTAACCACTGAATCTTCCCCCAGCCCTTTTTATTTTTGTTTTATTTATTTTGAGACAGAGTCTCAAAAGTTGCTTAGGGCCTCATTAAACTGCTGAGGCTGGTTTTGAACTTGCAATATTCCTGCCTCAGCCTCCTGAGTCGCTGGGATTACAGATAGATACAAGCCACCATGCCTGGCTCAGATTTATTTCTTAATAAACCATGTACCAAATAAATGAAATATAGATAAGTTTGGACAAAAATGGTCCATAGAAAGTTATTAAAATGAGGTGATTCTTGAGATCTATTCTGAAGAATGAGTAGGAATTCCTTGGAGAACATGGTAAGGAGAAACCGACGGCGGTGGGGTACCTGGGATTGAACTCAGGGGCACTTGACTGCTGAGTCACATTATCCAGCCCCATTTTGTATTTTACTTAGAGACAGGGTCTCACTGAGTTGCTTAGGGCCTCGCTTTTGCTGAGGCTGGCTTTGAACTCTTCCTGCCTCAGTCTCCAGAGCAGCTGGGATTATAGGCATCAAACTACCACTACCGGCTGACATTTTGTTTTGAATTTTTTTTTTTTTTTTTAAAAAGAGAGAGAGAGAGAGAGGGAGAGAGAGAGAATTTTTTTAGTATTTATTTTTTAGTTATTGGCAGACACAACATTTTTGTTTGTATGTGGTGCTGAGGATTGAACCCGGGCCGCGCATGCCAGGCGAGCGCGCTACTGCTTGAGCCACGTCCCCAGCCCTTGTTTTGAATTAAGAGCAGAACTCTGGGGCTCCCTTCAGCAGTACATATTGAAATGATACAGAGAAGATTAACATGGCCACTGCGCATGTTAATTAACATGGAATTCGTGAAGCATTCCATATTTTTAATAAAATTATGGCATTTGCAGGTAAATGGATGGAAATGGAGAATATAATGCTAAGCAAAGTAAGCCAATCCCAAAAAACTAAAAGCTGAATGTTCTCTTTGATAAGTGGATGCTGATCCATAATGGGGAGGCGGAGTAGGGAGAATGGAGAAACTCTGATTTCGCAAAGGGGAGAGAGGGAAGGGGGCATGGGGGCAGGAACAATGGTGGAATGAGATGGAATCATTACCCTAGGTACATGTATGACTGTACATGTGGTGTGACTCTACATCATGTAAAACCAGAGAAAGGAAGAGTTTGCTCCATTTGTGTACAATGAATCATGTATAACTGTATCTACTATCATGTATAACTAATTAGAACAAATATGATGATGATGATGATGATTTTGGTATAGGGGGTGAACCCAGAGGTGCTTAACCACTGAACCACACCCCCAGCCTTTTTTATTTTGAGATAAGGTCTAAGTTACTTAGGGCCTAAATTACAGAGGCTGGCTTTGAATTTGGGATTCTCCTGCAACAGCCGCCAGAGTCGCTGGGATTACAGGTGTGTGCACGGTGCCTGGCGAGAAGAGTTTAAGATTTAAATTACTTTGGAGCCAAGAATGGTGGTGTATACACCTGTAATCCTAGCGACGTGGGAGGCTGAGGCAGGAGAATAGCAAGTTCAAAGTTAAGTCTCAACAACTTGGTGAGTCCTTGCCTAAAAATAAAAAAATAAAATAAAATAAAAAAGGGAAGGCGGACTGGGGATGTAGCTCAGTGATAAAAGCTCCTGGATTCAATCCCTAGTAGCACAATTTAAAATAAATAAATAAGTAAATAATAAGTTAATTCGGATTTTTTCTTAGTTGAACGAAAACAAAAACTCGAGAGTTTAAAAAAAAACGCATTACAATGAAGGGGTTTTAGAAACCGATGCTTTGCCCACAATTAAGTAGCAAATAAATGATGAGTGGACGATGGGGGTGGAGAGGAGTTTGGATGCCGACGGTGGGAGATCTAGATACAACGCAATAAATCCTTAAGAGTTTCTTGAAGGCCAAAAAGCTCCTGTCTGGGACTCATCCCAAAGCTTCAAAAACATGGGGGGAAACGGCGTCTAAAGACCCCTGCCCTCCCTCGGTCATGGCCACCGCGGGAGCTCCTCCCCCCCCCCCTCGCCTTTTGCGGTCCCCCCGGGGCCAGTGCTGGCAGCACAGCCGCGGCCCGGATCGCTCGCTCGCTTGCTCTCACCTGCGCCTGGATGTACAGCGAGATGCAGTCGTGCGAGAGCCGGTACCTGCGCAGCAGTCTCAGGCACTTCACCAGGTGCTCCTCCCCCGCCGACAGCTCCTCCGTGTCGATGTGGTTCACCCCCAGGTGGAACTCGATCACCGCCAGCCTCACCGCCCGCTGGGCGACGGGCCCCTCGGCCTCCACGACCTCCGTGGGCAGCCCCAGGGCGTGGTCACCCTCGCCCAAGCCGTCCTCGGCCTGAGGCCGCTCATCCTCGTCCTCAGGCGCTGGGCCGAGCAGCGCCTTGACCTCTTCCAGCAGTGCTCGGGCGCTGTATTTCGACTTGTACGGCTCTTTCTCTGGGTTTTTATGCAGTTCCACCCGCGACAGGGCCAGAGCCGCCTGGAATTTCTCACGAATTTCGACACGCGGAAGGCTCGCCATAGCGGCCTCCTCAGCCTGGGATCGCTCAGGGCTTGGAGTTGGGACTCCCGCCTTCTTTATGCTTTGCGACACTTCACTTACGGCCCCCGGAAAGTCTGGCAGCTGGGGAACGGTAACCAATGAAGTTCTTCAAGGGAAGCGCAACATGTGGCTCTGACCAATGGGAAGGCGTTTTGGCCAACACAGTAACCGTCGTCGTGGAGATAAAGTTGCCTATGAGGATTACCCCACCTCCTGCAGTATGAATTCTCTTGCTTCACATTATGAAGATGTACGTACAGTGCATATGAAATGTTTAATATCGTCTTACTTTAACGAAACATTTCGGCTGTCTAATTTCTTTTAGAAAACCTCTAGAAGTGGCCAGGTGCTTTGGCGCACGGATGTCTGTGATCCTAGTGACTTGGGAGGGAGGCAGGAGGATCACAAGTTCGAGGCCAACCTGGGCAAACTAGTAAGGCTGTCTCAAAAAATAAGAAGAGGAATGAAGCTCAGTAGTAAAGCACCCCTGGGTTCAATCCCCAGTACCAAAAATGAAAAAAAAAAATGTTGAAAATCCGCAGATTTATGAAGGAAGGTTTGCATTTATTTATGTTTTAGTGTTGGGGATTGAACCTAGGGGTAGGGGTATTCTAGCACTGAGCTAGAATACCCTTTTTTTTTGGGGGGGGGGGGCGGGGCAGGATCTACCTGCCCAGGCTGACCTCAAACTTGCCATCTTCCTGCTTCAGTGTCTGGGATTACTGGCATGCATCACCTAGCCTAGTTTGAGGAGATATTTTGAGACTATGCAGATATCCTGTTTCTTCATGAACTTTCTTTCACCCATTACCTTTTAGTGTCTGCAACAGTTATTGACACTTCAACACTTCAAGAGTGTCAATATATAATAAAGACAAGGAAAAAAAGGCCCACCGACAGATTGGGACATTTAAGCAGACATGACTATTACATACAATGTTGAATTCTGAATTGTATCCGGAACCTGAAAAGTTGAAAGGTGAAATCAGAACCAGGCCTATAGTTTTAACAGTATCACACCAATGTTAATATCTTGGTTTTGATAATTGTATTATGGTTATATAAAATGTTAACATTGTTGGAAACTGTGTGAAATATGTAAGAACTATTATTTTTGCATTTTTCTTCTGGTAGTTAGAATCAAATCCAGGGCCTTGCACTGTTGTGGATACAAATCAAGTCAAGATGGTGCCTGGCAGTTTGCCAGGAGGAGTGGTTTGTGAAGTAATGTGAGGGAGCCATTAAGATGATGAGGATTCCTTAATGACTGACTGCTGTATCTAGATGATGTTAAGCTGTGTGTAATTAGTTGGGTATATGTACCTCTGCTGTCCCACAGGGAAGTGGCTCCTGCTACCTTGGGTGCCTGCTACTTTGAGTTTTCGCTCAGTTCACGCTGAGTTCACTTGCAATAAAGTAGTTCAGCCTTCAAGTTGCTTTCACCTCCCGGTTATTTGACCAGCCAGACTGCGGCATTGCACTTAATAGGCAAGCATTCTACTACTAAGCATACAATCCCAGCTTTTTTTTTTTTATCCTAACAACTTTATTTTCATATGAGAAATTATACACCATCTGATTCAAATGTATGATATGTCAAGATTATACTGTCTTGTGTAACTAATTAAAAAAAAAATCCCAGCTTTTTAAAAAAATTTTTGAGACAGTCTTGCTAAATTGCTCAAGTTGACCTTGAATTTGTGATTCTCCTGCCTCAGCCTTCCAAGTAGCTGACAATACAGGCATGCACTGTTATGCTCGAATTCGGGACCCCCAAAAGACCACCAGAGACCCAAGATCGATGTAAGCAGCAAAGAGGTGTTTATTGCGAGCTAGCTTGTTCCTCCGCGCGCACACACAGCAACTGGTGACACTGAGAGGCCCCGAGCCCAGGGTTTGCATCAGTTTTAAACACTCTTTGGGGAAGGCACGGACTTCACATACATCATAGCATCTCTTAGCAAATCATCACACACCGCGGGGAAAATCAAATAACAACTCTAAAACATGATTAGCACATTCACTGGCGGGAACAAGTTGGGGAGGGGTGATTGGTTACTACAAGAGGGGGATTCATTTGAACTGATTGGTTTAAGCCCAAAAGGGTGTTCCTGCTGAGCTACATGGTTTCCCAACACATTATCAACCACCATAAACTACTGGGAGGGTCATCTGGCATCCCAGGTATTTCCCTGTCTCATGCTGATTGGTGGCTGCTAGGGGGTTACTATGGGTCTCCACCTAGCCTGACTGAGTCAAGGACACCTGGCGTAGCAAATCTCTCCTGTTATTTGTAGATAAATAACTTAGCAGGGTGGGAATGTGCTTAGGAGTGCTCTGTGGGTCTTTTCAAGGACAAAGGTCATGTCCCTTCCTTGGACAGGCTTTGCTCTGAGATAGAGGCTGGTTTTTCACACTACCGCATCTAGCTATTTTTTTTAATTTATTTTTTAGTTTTTTAGGTGGACACAATATCCTGATTTTATTTTTATGTGGTGCTGAGGATTGAACCCAGTGCCTCAGGCATGCTAGGCGAGCACTCTACTACTGAGCCACAACCTCAGGCCACATCCAGCTATTTTTTGCAACATTTTTGTAGTCTAAAATTACTTCAAACTGAAAATAAAATACATTATATAAAAATTATAAGCAATAATATGTTCTTGGAGAACTTTGATGCATTTTGTGAATTCTATGAAATTTCAATGGAAATAAATATTTAAAAACTGATGTGAAAAAACTTGTAAATTATACAGCAAAGACAATATTTCAAAAACCAATTAAGGGACTGGGGTTGTGGCTCAGTGGTACAGTACTTGCTTGGCATGTGCAAGGCCCTGGGTTCAATCCTAGGCACTACATAAAGATAGATAGATAAAATGAAGGTATTGTACCCAACTACAACTAAAAATTAAAAAAAAAAAAGTTCAAGCCAGGCATGGTGATGCATGCCTGTAATCCCAGCAGTTTGGGAGGCTGAGGCAGGAGGATCATGAGTTCAAAGCCAGCCTCAACAATAGCAAGGCACTAAGAAACTCAGTGAGACCCTATCTCTAAATAAAATACAAAAAAGATCTGGGGATGTAGCTCAGTGGTTGAGTGCCCGTGAGTTCAAACCCCAGTACCCTCCCTCCGCACCCCGCACACAAAAAAACAGTTCAGTTAGGAAGGCTGGGTTGTAGCCCAGTGGTAGAGTGCTTGCCTACCATACATAAGGCACTGGGTTTGATCTGTCGCACCACATAAAAATAAATAAAGGTATTGTGTCCATCTATAACTAAAATTTTGTAAAATTGTATAATTAGTAGTAGTAACTTGGGAAGACAAATAAATAAAGCTATATCCTGTTGAGAGCCACACAGTTTAATCGGAATGATGCCTGGCATTTTGCTAGAGGGAATGGTTGAAAGGTGACCCTGCTCTGGGATTAGGGCAGCTCCTAAGTTCTTGCGGGGTTCCGTGAGAATTGGCATGCAGGAGCCTGGTGGAGGGAGTGTGTTCCCGGAAAGTGCGTGTAGAGTGCCGGTGAGAGTTCGGGAATAAAGAGTTGCTGTTTGAACCTACAAGGCTTTGTGGTGGCTCAGTTATTTTGTGCCCAGCCAGACTTCAGCAATATCCCTATTTGATCCTCATAAACTAGCATGAATTAAAGACATAATCTGAACCCAGGTTCAGAAGCCAATGCCACAGAAAATCCAATGTCTGAGAGACAAGTGTTGAGGAGAAAGGCTTCATTCAATGTCCAAAGAATGGAGAAGTAAGAACCCATCACAAATAAGCATCTTCACTCCAGGGGGAATATAAGGATAGGACCAACATGGGAGAAAGAAAGGGTAATATAGGGGAGGAAATATTTATGTCCTTTGGATATAGGCAGTGAAAGTTGCCACTTCTTTTCACTTCCTTTCATGGTTGATGTCATGGCAGCTGGTGTCTTAAGGATGCAGGGAGACACTATGGAAGTCTAGGTTAACATTGTATTATGGTTTTGGACAGAACTTTTTTTCAAGTGATCAACATGTCTACATGCAGAAGTGTGTAGAATCGGGGCTGGGGATATGGCTCAAGTGGTAGCGTGCTCTTCTGGCATGGGTGCAGCCTGGGTTCGATCCTCAGCACCACATACAAAGATGTTGTGTCTGCCGAAAACTAAAATGTAAATTAAATATTTTAAAAAAATAAAAATAAAACCCACAGTATTAAAAAAAAAAAAAAAAAAAGTGTGTAGAATCTGACTCAAAGGTTAAGGCTACAATGCAGACAGACACAATATGAAGACAGAAATGCTAAGAATTTTCATTCCTTTTCTGTCACCCCAAACCAGATTATCTGCAAGCCCAAGTACTTTCAGCAAGAGACTCTGAAAAATACCCCAGACCACCATTATCACATCAAAGGTAATACCTACAGCAAAGCTAGTGAAAGAATAATAATGTATTACACAGCTTGCATGACCTCCAAAATTAGTGATTTTTAAGTCAATTAGGAGCAAGTGAAACTTGAGAGTTTATTTAGGCATTTCCTTGATAATAAAAACAATAAAAGACGGGTTACATTTGCATAAAAATATAAAATTCCATGTCAAAAAAACACTTCAGTTGAAATACAAATGAATTTGGAAAATGTTACATGCTAATAATAAAGAACTCTTATCAACAAAAGACAGCTCCCAATTTAAAAACTGACAAATGTTTAATGAATAAAAATAACATAAATAGCCATTATGAGATGTTATTCCTCAATTAAAGAATGCAAATAAAACAGTGCAATTTTATTTGGTGCCTAGCAAACTGAAAAAGATAAAATCTAATTGTGCAGTGGTGCAGGGAAACAGGTTCTCAGAGACATTGATTGAAATGTAAATTGGTACTAATTTGGAGAGCAATTTACACCAAAAACTCAAGTACATTCACTTTCATTCTGCAATTCTTTTAGAAAACATATCCTAAAATAACAGACAAATATACAGATATAAAGTAGGATATAACTGTAGAGTTGCCTAAGATAGTGAAAAATGAGGAAATACCGATGTGGTTAGCCAGTCTGAGTTAAATGTGTAGTGGCTTATCTATTTGAGAAAACACGGTATCAAAAATATCACTGGAGTGGGTAATGGTGGCACACACCTATAATCCCTGCTACTTGAGAGACTAAGGTAGGAGGAGCCCAAGTTTGAGGACAGCCTCAGCAATTCAGTGAGACCATCTCAAATCTTTAAAAAATAAAAGGGGAGGGGGCAGGGAACTTGGGGGAATAGCTAAGTGGTAAAGTACTGAAGTTCAATCCTCTGTGCCAAAACACTAAGAAACAGTCATCCTAGATCTGTGTTTACAGAAAGGTGTGCACAGAACGTTGGGGGGGGGGGGGGGGGGCAGAGAAACAATTCCAGATAAGTCACAAAACTGGATGACTCTAATTTTATAAATGAATATACGGAATATTGCTCACCAAAATATCAGACATGGTGTGACTCTTGACTTTGTTTTTATTCTTAGATTTTTATGGTCAACTTTTATTGTTTTTATAATATGATTTTGGGCTATTTTCATTTTAGAAAACAAAAAGCCACCAAAACCATAAAGTACTAATATCTTTTTTTATTATGGCATAAAGTAACATGTTATATTAACTCATTTACAGTAAAAACATTTTATGTACAACTGCAGAGGAAGCACTGCACAGAGCTCCAACACAAAAATGGGTTGTAATTTTTAAGTCTGTTGAATTATTTGACACATAACTCTGAAAATATTTTCTCTGTAGAAAACAGTAAAAATGGTAACATTTCCCAGGCTAGCCCAAAAAGTCCATTTAAACCAAATAACAGCTCAATTATACACTTATAAATATGGTTTGAATTCTGGAATCCAAAAGAAATGTTAGCTTCGTTTATTGAAAGAGCCATGTTTTTCTTAAAATTAAGTTGTATAAAGTGAAATTCCTATTACTCTTCCTTTTCACTCTTCATTATGCCTGATCATTTTTCTAATTTAGGCTAATCCATAATCCACATAAAAAAGGTTTAGCTATCTTTCATAAAGGATAGCTACCAAATCTTTTTAGTACTTGGGATCGAACCCAAGGTCTCACATGCTAGGCAAGTGCTCTACCACATCCAGCCCCTTTCAAAATTTCATTGAGACAAAATATCATCATTTGTCCAGGCTGGCCTCAAACTTGTGATCCTCCTTGACTTAGCCTCCATAACAGCTGGGATTACAGGTGTGTACTCCCATCATGCACAGTTACTATATTCTTCAAAACTGCCTGAGGAGGTTACCCATTCCTATCCAAATTGTTAGATGTTTTAGTTTTTACTAAAGCATGTCCAAGTATCTGAACAAAACCAGAATCTAATAAATTATAACCCAAAGGCACATGTGGACTGTCATCAAATACCTTCTCCTAATTCCCTGTGGCTTGATGGGAATCCATGAGGAATAAAAACAAAGTGATAAAATTGACAAATGGATAAAAGAATAAAAGGCCAAGAGAATTCTCAAACAGCAAGAAATACCTGGTCCCAGACTTAAGGATAAAACTGAAGCTCAAACAGAAAAAGGATGTTTTCAATGATCAGAAGCTAAATTGGCTATCAGAGCCCCTTTTTGCTAGTTGATCAAGTGAGAGGCAATTAGAGAAAAAAAACAGACCAAAGACAATTTCTAGAAATTAAGGCAAGAGGACAATGCCACTCTGGAGCGCCTATGCTGTGTAGAATGTTTCCAACAAACACTGAAGTCCTCAGGTGTAGTTATCTGACAGGAACTACAGTAAGTATTCAGTTCCCACAGAGAAACAACTTAAATAACCATTCAGTTTGTCTTAAAGGAAGTCTCTAAATCAATGAAAGCATTTCAAGAGAGAATCAGTTTTACAGAAACAGGTCCTACTCTGTGGCTTTAAAATCTAGGCTATTGAGAAACTACAGCAGACCATTCTCCCCCAAAACCCCAGTTTGCCCATTAAAAGTAAACCTCTTGAAATACACATCAATCATTAAAATAATGTTTTATCATGCATCTTCACTTGTACTCTTTGCTTTTCACTTATTAATATTCCTTCTTACATGTAAAGAATATTTTTAGTGAGAGTTTTTTTGCACATACTCTACACAAACCTGTGTCCCCTATTCCCTTAATTCCTTCTTAATAATGTTGATCTTCCAATAGGAAGAAGTGGAGTACAATCATTCAAACACTATTTATCTAGCCTCCTTATTTACAAAGAAAGCTACAGAGCCATCTTATACATTTGGAATTCCTTAAAGTCACAGGCTTTCTATCAAAATGTATCTCTCTCTCTATATATATTATCTGTGAAGAACTTACTGAAGCATGACTCACCTTACAGTGAGAAGCTAAAAGCGTTTAAAAATGCACATGACCATGGGTAACCTATATTGAATGTTATTTCATCCTTCAAATCTAGACCATATACACAGGCATAAACTATCACAACCTAGCTAAGTTTGAAACTCATTTCAAAACATTGCTCAGTATAAATTCTCAGAAGGCAAATTAGAGAACCACACAAGTAAGTACCTGGCAGGAGGCTGAAGATACCAATTACAAAACAAAGCTTTTGACTTTTAAAGGCTAATGTGGTCCTTCACAGATTATTGTATTCCCGTAAATATTTACTTTAGGGAAGCATACAATTAAGAGCATACTATTAAGAGGATACTATTAAGAGCACACTATTAAGCTACTATTAAGTAGCTTAGTGACAGGGCACATGCTTAGCATGTGGGAGGCCCTGGGTTCAATCCCCAGCACACAAACACAAGAAGATCAACTTACAAGTATAGACATACATGCTTGATTCTATCTTATATCTACAGAGAATATATCAGAATAACAATGTAATCAATTCATTACTTTTCAAAAGGAAAACCCGATAAAAGCAATAAAGTTAGAAATGATAATGATCAGATGAAATAATTTAGATTAAGCCTGTCTTTCTTCTGGGGATATGGACTGGCCAAGTGGTCAAAAGGAAACAACCTGCCTTTAATTCTGTGTGAAAAATACCACTCAGTTCCATAGTGCCGTAGTCCTGTTTCTGCCACACAAATCCTCTACTTCTAATCACTGACCAAATGCTTTACTAAAACTCCGCTTCTGGCCTTTGTTTTGGGATCTGTTGCTTTTGTTTCCACCTCCTGATCCTCCTCTGAAGTTTCTGCTTCCTCCCCGCTGTCCCCTGAAGCTTCTTTTTCCATCCCGCTGTCCTCTGAAACCTCGGCTGCCTTCTCGCTGACCCCTGAAGCTTCGATATCCTTCCCGTGGTCCTTCCAGCTCAGGTTGCTCTGTGGCCACAGTGAGCTGCCAGCGTCGTGAATCATGCCATTTCTCCTGTTGAGAGAAAGTTCTGTTTTCACCTTTGATTTTTATTCAAATGGTTTAAAAGGCATGAAAAAAACAACATTGTTGTCATTTCTCCAACAGACAACTAGGTTGATAACATAAGTGTTAAAAGGCCATTTGTTCCAAATACTGACTCTCATAGCCCAGATGCCACTAAAAAATAATTTTCACTTGGAGCCTCCTCACTGCATCATTTTTTCATTTCACCTCTACTTGGTCTCTAGCTGTCAGGGGTAATAAAACAAATGCACATTTACAAATCCATCTCTCAAGTTAAAATGTGTACGAAAACATGTATAACGTGGGTGGGGAGGGCCTGGACATCACTCACAACTCCAGAAAGGAAAAAAGGCAGGCTCAACAACAAATGTGAGAATAAAAAGGACAGGAGAAAAAAGTACCAAGATGTAATTCTCAACTGTCTTTTGATAAGAGACCAGAGCTCTCGTGTCCACCACCCTATCATTCTGTATTTTCACAATGAACACTTCCCAGCTTATGTATATTAACTTTAAAATGTCCAGGAGAAAGGGGGGAAGGTATAGTTCAGTGTTGGAGCACTTGCTGAGCATGTGTAAAGCCCTGGGTTCAACCTCCAGTACTGTAAAAACAAAAAGTCCAAGAGAAAATACCTGTATTTCTGTGACTGCTGCAGTAGGGATATCAAAACAAACACCCTAGAAATCAAAGAAAATATAAGTTAATATAATCAATACACACTAAGTGATACCATAAATACAAGTATTGCAAAGAAAATAATAAAATTCACCCAGTTTTATGTATTTATTTAGAAAAAGGGTGAGGCTGACCTTGAACTCATGATTCTCCTGCCTCAGCCTCCCAGGCATATACCAGCTTTCAAATATTAATTTTAAATGAACTCTAGTCTAAAGCCAATACACTACAGCTACCCAAAACACAAAAGCAGAAAGTCAAGGAACAGTTAAGAAGGACTCAAAACAATTTGGAACTTCTTGACTGTAGATATATTCTTGGCTATCACACTGTGCTTAATCCTTGAGTACCTCTCAATTACTTTTTTCTTTAATAAAGAGAAAGAGTTAAGTTGGACCTTGTGGGATGGTACAGAAAGGCTACTAGCTATATTTTATAGCTGAAGAAACAAAATTGGAGAGTCTGATTGACTTGTGTAAAGCCCCACAACAATTTAAGTGGGGCAGGTATTTAAAATATGGTGTGTAGGGCTTAAAAACCATTACACTTTACTGCCTTCCATTAGAAAAGCACTGCCAGCTATTTAGAACGACCAAACTAAGAGCAAGAAACAAAACAAAACAAATAACAACAACAAAAACTTAATTTTCTAGTTTTTCATAATTCAGCCACCTGTGAAAGAGGATGAAAAAGTTAATGCTGTAGGATAAGATCTTTGATGGTAAGTGCCCTCCTCTCCAAGGGAAGATACCCACAAGCCTGTCAAAAACTACCCTGTAACAGACAGTCACTCCTCTCCCTATTGTCTTTTAACTACAGGATTTTATCAGAAGCACCCCTTTTGCCCAGCAGTTCGCCCTATGCTAACATGAGTATCATTAGGTACTGATGGATTCTGTCAATCATGGGAATCTCCATTCACATACTTACTTAGTGTTTAGAGTACAATATCATTCAATGGGGTACAGATGATTAGAATGCATATTTTTACCACTGTGTAGATCACAGTGCTCTTGAGGATTTCAGTCAGAAAGCAAATGACAGCAAGGCAAAAATTACCTAAATAAATATTATGTTCTAAGAACTCTGAAGTACAGATAACGATGCCCCTAACTCTGCCTGGTAAGGACAGCAAAGCTTTACAGGGAACTTTAAGGGACACTGTGGAGAGTAAAATACTGGAAAAGTAGGGGCTCAGTCTTCACTCATGAATGAAGACAGCATGGTGTACTTGGCACAGCCAGAGTAAAGGGTGTTGGGGATGATGAGATGGAGCTGAAACTGGTAACCAGGGCAGGTTTACCTTTACCTGAAGACAGCTCACTGCCTGTTTGATCACACTGTTTACCTCAAGCAACTCCACATACCTTTGGGGTAAATATGATTTCTTTCACCAGCAGTGCACCTTTGGAAACCTAAGGCTCTTCAGGATTCCAGTTAAAACTATCTTCATAATAAATCTGTGCCTTTCACTCATTTTCCCATAAAGGAAAAATGAAGTTTTCTAGGTTTGGCAGGCAAGAATTATTTATTTATTTATTGTGCCAGGGATTGGCTAAGGGGCACTTAACCACTGAGCCACAACCCTATCCCTTATTATTTTTTATTTTGAGACAGAATTTCACTAGGTTGGTAAGGGCCTCACGAAGTTGCTGAGGCTATAAGTGTGCACCACTGTACCCAGCAAAAATTCAAATTTTGAACCTGAATTCAAGAACATGAACTAAAGCTAGGCATGTTGGTACATGCCTGTAATCCTAGCTTCTCAGGAGATTGAGATACGAGGATTGCAAATTAGAAGCGAGCCTCAGTAATTTAGTGAGACATTGTCTCAAAAAAAGATTAAAAAAAGGGGGGGGGGGCGGGGGAGGGTAGGCTGGCTTAGCTCAGTGTTATAGAGTGCTTGCATAGCATGTAAATTGAATCCCATCCCCGCTACCACCAAAAAAGGAAATATGCTGAATTAGTTACTTAATTAAGCCATGTGAAGTTATCAGTGCAGTAATTTGATCTTTTCGGCTTGCATGGTGTACAGAATGGTTTGGGCTGGAAACATAGACACGGGTAGTTAGTTGTCAGTAACTAAGAGCCCCCCAATTGCAGGGGTCAGTGCAGACACAGAGTGAAAAAATAAAGGCAGCCTCCCCACAGAACACCAAGAAGACATCATTCTGTTTTACTGCCCACATTCAGCTACTGAACCAAAGTGAAGTCTGAGAAAGGGCCCAGCCTTACCAGCTTTCCTTTCAGAAAGACCATTCCCTTCACTTTGGAATCAATATCCTCGCCCAGTTGCTCTTTTAGTTCTTTCCAAGCATAACTAATATTCGGCATTTCAATTGAGCACCTCAAGATCATGGTCACAAAACCCTTATGGAAGAAAGGGGAACAAAATTAAAAGTCTCAAAAAACAAATCTACATCATAAACACTTACCCTTATATTCTAAAGTATTTCTGAAAGTTCCCTCTAAAAAAAGCATACACTTCCCCCTGTAGAGACCAGAATCAGTCTCTTAATAAGATTGATTGATTAAATCATGTCAACATCTTTATTGTGGTAACATAGTTTTCTAAAATATAACCACTGGGGGAAACTGGGCAGTGTATAGGGGACCTCATATTATTTCTCACAACTACACGTGAATCTATATTTAATAAAAATTTTAAAACTTCAACTTATAAAAGGAAAATAAAAGCATAAAAACTTTCTAAAAAGTTTCTAGATATCCTGGCTAAATTATATTGTATTTATGTGTATACGTTTGGGCTCATAAGGAATTAAAACAATTAAGGATACTATTCATATACCACAAAATTCACATTTTAAGTATAAAATGCAGTGGGTTGTTTAGTAAATTCAAAGTTTGCAACCATCACCACTATTTACAATTCTAGAACATTTCATCACCCCAAAAAGAAACTCATGCCCATTAGCAGTCTTTGCCATTTCTCCCTCCACCCAACCACTGACAAACATTAATTTATTTTGTCTCTATGGACCTGAATGTACATTTTCAATTAGAAAAAGGTAAAATGCAGTTAGTAGTTTCCTACTTTTACAAGACAGCAAAAACTGGCAAGTTTAAATGAACCCTTTCAAATCCTACTAAAACCCCAAATACAAGTTATCAGAAATACCGCTTCTGAATTGATCAAGGAGCGTTGATCTACTGATGTGGCACCTGAAATATGTGCCAGAGCTGCTGCTAAAGCCTCCACGGCTCCCTTCTCCTCTATCAGCTTCTGGGCTGACTCCTTGAAGTGGTTAATGGCAGTAGGAGGGACAGAGTCTAAAAGCCTGTGATTTGATTGAGAGTACATTTGTTAGGAGAAAAGTTACAAGTGACAGCATAGTGTGATTGACAATATGCTGAAAGTATAAAGAATTTGAAAATGTGCATCAATATGGTCTACTCATATATACAGATAAGAAAAATGTTCATACAATAAAATGCCATATTGCCGTTAAAAACGATGATAAATAATGTGATATCTTTTTCCCCAATAAACATTATTTTTATAATCAGAAAATATTATAGCTATTTACATTCTAAGGGAAAAGAAAAAAAATGCCCCGAATCAGGTTTACTTATTCATTTCTTTCTTCTTCTTTTTTTTTTTTGGGGAACTGAGGACTGAACCAAGGGGCATGTTACCACTGAGCTACATCCCCAGCTCTTTTTTATAAATTTTGAGATTTATAAAAATTTATAAATTTTCAGTTTTTGAGGCTTGCCTCAAAACTTTCAATCCTTCTGCCCCAACTTTCTGAGGTGCTGAGATTGTAGGTGTGTAGTGTAGCACCTGCCTATACCCAAATCAGGTTTAAATTGATGAAGCTAAAATAATTTTGAAAAATATTGAGTTAAAATCTTTTCATTTGCTGAACTTTCCCAAGCTATCATTAATAAGCTAATCTTTAGGGCTTTTTTTTTTTGGTACTGGGGATTGAACCCAGGGGTGCTTAATTCACATCCCCAGACCTTTTTTAATAGTTTATTAGGGACGGGTCTCGCTGAATTGCTAAGTACCTCACTAAGGTTGCTGAGACTGGCTTTGAACTCATTATCCTCTGCCTCAGCCTCCTGAGTTGCTGGGATCACAGGCATGCACCACTGCACCTGGCAAGCATGTCTTTTAGTCATGGATTGTTTCTATTTTTAAAATTACAATGGATAAATAATTCTTAAATTGAATATTTTAGGTCTAATCAAATTCACAAATACTTTTAAGACAACTGCATATATAGATTTCAACCATACAATTATTTCTCTGCCCATTCTTTCCTCCCCTCACCTCTGCCCCAAATAATCTCTTTTGGGTATGGTTCAGGTAGAATCTATCCCCTCTTATCAACTGTTCTTTAAAGCAAAATATGATGGTCAGTTCCACTACTCTCTTAATGTGAAATATCCTGTCACCATTAAGGTCTGCAGGAAATCATTTTATACGTTCATCCTCATTTATTTTATTATCTAAATTAACTTTAGTTTATTGAATCCTGAAGCACTATTATACCATATTTGAATACCACCCAGCCACCAGTCTGATGCTGCAATAGTATAGCTACTCATCATTTTGTTGTGGGCTCTTCCTTTTCATGATGCTACGGATTTGAACCCAGGGCCTCTTGCATGCTAGGCAAGAGACACACCACTGAGTACTCTGTGCCCAGCCTTTCAGTTTGTCATTTCGACTTTAGAGTCAAACTGCTTTCTGGGTTAAGTCATGAAGGACACATTGGATCTAGTCCCCCTACCTTTTTTTTTTTGTACCGGGGATTGAACCCAGGGGTGCTTGACCACTGAACAATATCCCCAGCCCTTCTAAAAAAAATACATTTTATTAGAGACAGGGTCTTTCTGAATTGCTAAGTGCCCCACTAAGTTGCTGAGACTGGCTTTAAACTTACCATCCTCTGCCTCAGCCTCCCAAATCGCTGGGATTATGGGCCTGCATCACCAAGCCTGGTTCTCCCCTAACTTTTTTTTTTTTTCTTTCAGTTTTAGGTGGACACAATATCTTTATTTTATTGTTATGTGGTGCTGAGGATCGAACCCAGTGCCTCATACATGCTAGGTGAGCACTCTACCACTGAGCCAAAACCCCAACCCCTCCCCTGCCTATTTTTAAGACAAGTATTTCACACATGTATAATAGCAACTGCAGAAAGTACTCCCAGATTGATTCTCAACCTCAGTAGTTTCTCAGCAACTACTGAAGTTAATTTAGATAATAAAATAAATGAGGATGAAGGCGTAAAATAGTTTCCTTCGAACCTTAATGATGACAGGATATTTCACATTAAGAGAGTAGTAGAACTGACTATCAGATTTTGCTTTGAAGAACAGTTGATAAGAGGGGATAGATTCTACCTGAACCATATCCAAAAGAGTATCTCAACTTAGGAAGAAATGGAAAATGGTTTTCATAATGCCAACCCTACTTACCCCATGCATATGATGCACAGGAGAAACAGTCAGGAATTCTAAACAGTTAAATATCCTTCAGTTTGTAGAACAATCTCATATAAATACACTCTTTGTTTTCAATGCCAGTAACATCTCCACTGACAAACACTGTTAGTTTACCCAATCCTTACTATCTAGATATTTACTAGAACCTAAAGAAATAATCAGTTTTTAGGGCTGATGATTTAGCTCAGCAGTACAGCACTTGCCTAGCAAGTGTGAGGTCCTAGGTTCAATTCCTACCACCTCCACCAAAAAAAATGTTTTTATTCTACCAAATGGGATAGTAATTAATGAAGATCTAGAATATAACCTGTGATCAAATCTAATCAGTAACTGGACATGATGCACCTACACCACATCTCAGTTATCATTCCTTAAATAAGGTTATGAAATTTGTTAAAATAATGGATAAAAGCTGGGCATGATGACACATGCCTACAATCACAGTGATCTGGAAGGCGGAGCCAAGAGTACTGCAAGTTCAAGGCCAGCCTGGGAAACTTGGTGAGACCCTGTCTTAAAAATAAGAGTTGGGGAATGTATGGTTTAATCCCCAGTACTACTCTGTGTGTGTGTGTGTATGTGTGTTAATATTCAGAACTACAGAAAATAAAAACAAATAAAAAATCAAATTTTAAAAGGCCAAATCCCAGAGGTACTACACAAAGGCATTCATATTCAATACACACAACAAACACTACACAGTCCACAGTGAGGGTAGGGAACATACCTGATGGCATCTTTGCTGGAAGCTTTTATTATTTCTGTTGCAGAAGGAACACCTATTCGTTTAAATTTAATTCCCTGTAAGAAAACAATCCATAGTTTAACATACCATGGTCATCACTTGTTTCCATTATTAAGTAGCTCCATAATTTTTTATACCTACCAAATCAAAGTATTAAATAGAAAACAAAAAAAAGTTACAAAGTGTGACTGGGGTTGTGGCTCAGTGGTAGAGAGCTTGCCTAGCATGTGTGAGGCACCAGGTTCAATTCTCAGCACCACATATAAATAAAATAAAATAAAGGTCTATTAACAACTGATATTTTAAAAAAAAAAAAGTTACAAAGGCAGTACAAAGTTCTTGTATACCACCCACCAAATTCCTACCATTGCTAACATTTCATGTTACTATGGCACATTTTTAAGAACTAAGAAACCAACATTGATAAAATTACTATTAACTGAATCCTAGACTTATTCCATGCCTATCTTTCCTGGTTTTCCATGACCTTAACAGCTTTAAAGAGTTCTTTTATAGGGGGCTGGGGATGTGGCTCAAGCGGTAGCGTGCTCGCCTGGCCTTCATGCGGCCCGGGTTCGATCCTCAGTACCACATACAAACAAAGATGTTGTGTCCACTGAAAACTAAAAAATAAATTTGAGGCCAGCTTTACTAACTTAGTAAGACCCTGTCTTAAAATTTTAAAAAGGCTGGGGATGTAGCTCAGTGATAGAGCACTTCCATGTTCAATTCCAAGTACATAGACAAAAAGTCTTCAACTTCCTCCATTATGTTTTTCTTTTGGTACTAGAGATGGAACCCAGGGACACTTTACCACTGAGCTACATTCTAGTCCTTCACAAGGTCTCACTACACTGTAGAGGTTGACCTCCAAACTGTGACCCTCCTGCTCCAGCCTGCCAAGTCACTGGGATTACAGAAGAGTGCACAGGTGCCTGACACACACTCTATTCTTTGTAAGTCATTTACTACTCAGTCATGAAGTGTAGTCCACTCAAGGAGAAAAGAGGTTAAGCTTCATCTCCTGGAGGAGAAAGTTCTATATACATTATTAAAATTCTACCTTCAATTAGAGTGAAGGGAAACATTGCGTTAGGCTCAAGATATAAGCAGGTGGACTGTCCACCCAGATGACCTTGCTAGCCAGGTTCGATAGCATGCCCTTCTGCCAGTTGTAAGGGTTTGCCTTGCCCACCCTCAAACATATAAATAAAATAAAATTCTATAAGGAAATTAGCCTCTCCTCTCCCTTTATCCTTTTGACAATAGCCACGTCAATTCTTTTGTTTTCAAGCAATTCCTACACCTGATCAAATATTTCTAATGTTCATAATCCAAAAAATGCTTTTCAAACATGAAAAGGAAACTCCTGCTTTTTTTTTTTTTTAAAAAGAGAGAGAAGAGAAAGAATTTTTTAATATTTATTTTTTCAGTTTTCGGTGGACACGCGTCTTTATTTTATTTTATATGGTGCTGAGGATTGAACCCAGCGCCCGGCACATGCCAGGCGAGCACATTACCGCTTGAGCCACATCCCCAGCCAGAAACTCCTGCTTTCAAATACAAAATTATTTCAAAATGGGCTTTGTAGGACAGTGCAAAACAACATATACTTAAAAAGCTTTCAGTCAGGGTCATATGCTAGAAGAAAAATATGCTAGAAGAAAAATAATAATTTGAAATTAAAATTGAAGTCAAAAGATTAACAATGTTATCTACTAGATGAAAGCTAGGAAAATAGCTTTACCGCTTTTTGCTCCACTTGTGCTAATTGATATTCTTCCTTGTGTTGATAGAAGCAGATGCAAACTCCTGTCCTTCCAGCTCTACCCGTCCGCCCAGAACGGTGAATGTAGGACTCTACATCCTATTGAAGTAAAACACACAAGTAACACAACAACAACAACAAAAACAAACACCTGAGAATACTATGTCTCTACAACAAGGGCTAGTAAGTATGGTGTGCCTGGGGCATAAGGGAGGAGAGGTCCCTTAGCACTTCAAACCAAACACCTGAGACAATTAAAAACCCTGTGTAAAACAGTGCTGTTTCCAAGAGGCATATGTGTATTTCCAGTTTTTAAGTACCACAACTAAAGTAAAATAGAATATTTAACTTAAAATATATCCAAGTCTTATTTCAATATATTATCTATGTACAAATTAACAAGATATTTTATATCCTTTTTCATAAGCCTTCAAAATTTTAATAAAAGTTTTTGAAAGTCCAGTGTGTATTTTACACTTACAACATATACAAATCCATACTAATTGCATTTCAAATGTTTAACAGATGCATGACTAGTGGCTACCATACTGCACAGCACAAGTCTACCGGTTCATGAAACAAGATTTATGTCACACTTAAGGGATTTCCTTTTTTAAGAAGTAGTGAATTCATAGTAATCGGGGTTTTGTTTTGTTTTTCCATCAGTTTAAGCAAACTTTAATTAAGAGACATTTGACAATTTGAGGAAAAGCAATGGAGGTGAGTGGAACAGATTTTAGACTGACTTTTATTTACATAAGCACTATCCACAACACATAAACAAAAGGTTCTATAACTCACAAACCTCAGCAGTTCTAACACAGAGGTTGGTGTCTCCCTCCAGGCCTTTTCTCTTTAGTCCTCTTCAAGCTCATGCATTTATGTATTCCACAACTACCCCATCTAAATCTTCTACCAATTTCAAGATCCTGTTCAAAACTGTACAACCTCCATGAAGTCTCTCAGAATTCCCCTGTCTAACCAGAAAGTTATCATTCCAACCTCTGCCCACTGACTGTTCTTCCACTCAGAAGTCAATTCTACAGAAAAGAGTTTCAAATAACAGGCTTTATTTTTAAACTCACCATAGCATCCTGGCACTGAAAAGATTAATTATTATAAGCACATGCAAGTAACAAAACCTATGTATAAAATACATACCTTTGGTGGAGAGCTTTGTACAACCAAATCAACCTCAGGGATATCTAACCCACGCGCAGCAACATTGGTGGCTACCAAAACTCCAAAATCACCATTTCTAAAACCCTTCAAGGTGATTTCCCTTTGCTTCTGTGGAATGTCTCCATGCAATGACTGGGCATCCTGCAGAAGAAATAAACTGGCTTAAGAAAACTAGCTCCACTAATACATCCTCAACTAGGTTTGTAAAAGCTAATATTTTAATAATACTCCTGCTGAAAATATAATAAAGGGGAAAACATATATATCTTCTTACATGGAGGAACCTCCAAATTATTTTCAAATCCTCTGTCGACTATATTTAAATATACACGTAAGGGTTAGGAACACCAAACCAGAGAGATCACACCTATTTTTGTCAGAGTAGTTTTAGGTTTGAGTCATCCTATCCTCTCTGTTTGATGAGACTGATAACATTAGATAAGCTCTAACATGGATGGATAGATAACCTGACCATTCTTGAGAAAAGTACTCTCTTACTTTTGACCTAAAATAAACTTGGAAGTCATTAGATAAATGAACAGACTAAGAGCAGATATGCCCAAAGTAAAGACTTGTTGATGACTCTAGCTTTGCAGGCATGAGAGGGACTAACCTGCTTTATAGATGCATTCTGTGACAGCTCCTGGGCTTCTTTCTTGGTTTCACAGAAGATGATAGTACGCCCTTGATGACCACTATACACTCGGATCACATCTCCAATAACTGCTGCCCTCTGAGTCCAGTGGCACTTGATAGCTAGATGCTATTTAAGAGAGGAAGAAAAAAAAAAAAATCTTTTTATTAGGCCTTGCTGGAACCTCAAATGTCATGCTCAATACCAAGGTCTAATGTCTTGGTACTGGAACAAGGGCTTAAGCCTAACCAGGCAGATTACTGCCACCACTGCTAAGGAAAAAAAAAAGTAACTAAACCATTAATATTAAAAAGCAACATGGTCTGTTCCCCTGTGCCTCTCCATTCTCTCCAGAGAGCACCTGGCTTCTGTTTTCTTACTTAAGTGAAAATAAAGGGGAAAAAAAAGCAATTACACAGATTCCTACAGGAAGCCAAGTAATTGAGAATTTTTTAAAGTTTCTGTATGTTTTGTTTTTTCATCTGTTTTAAAATACAATCTGTAGTCAGTTACTGCACTACTATGTTCCTTGGGTGAAATGAATTCATCTAGGTACCGGACCCTAAGATGAAAACAGCTTTAGAATAAAACATCCGTATTCTCTGTTGCCCTCTAGTATTTAAATTCTAAGTGTAATTTCTTTGTTTACATAATTCAGACACTTCAGGGTCCAAATGATTCTGAAATTAGTCTACAAGATGATGAAATTTAGAGAATACAGAAAACCATATGCAACTCAAGTAGAAATATATCTTTACTTGACTTTTCACATAGATTTGACATTTACCTGGAAAGAAACTATATTTGGCTGTCCTAATATTATCAGAAAAGAAACAAATTACAGACAATTTTACACCAATTCCGGCAACTAAATGAATCATTTACCTCCACAGTTATTGCTGTTTTCTGAGTCTTTTTACCAATCAGGTCCACCTGTTCATATGTAGATTTCATGTATTTCTTAGCAACATTAAATACCCAATGAGGGCATGTTGCAGAAAAAAGCAATGTTTGGGGATTGTCTTCAGAATCTTTGGGGGGGAAAAAAAAGTCATTATGAAAAATCCAAACAAGCCTACACAGTATTTTACCTCACCTAATACTTCCATGCTGTATCAACATTCATCAGAAATTATTTGAGGCTAGCCATGCAGTAAAGACACAATATAAAAAAAGATTTCCAACACGCAAAGAAATGCTACTGGAATAATTTATGTAAAGGCTCTTTGAAACAATTAAAGCACTTTAAATGTATTCTGTTTTTCTGATCATTGGCCTTTAAGAATCATGAAACAATTTTTTCCAATATAGTGAAATTTATCAACTAAAAAAGACTAGTAACCAACAGAATAATTATCTAAATAAGCTGTTCAAAAACTGCAAGAGATTCTATACACATTTATATACTCCTTGATATTTGCTTAATATTTTATCAATTTTGAATTCACATTTATTCGTTTCTTGAGATCACCTATTATTTTTTGTTTCCCTTAAGAGTATCACTGCATTCACACACATTTCGAATAGTGGTATAAAGCTGGCAGAATCTTCTTGAAGAGCAATTCGGCAATGTATATTAAAAAGCATGAACTATTTATAACTTTTAAGGCAATAATTCCACTTTTGGAAATCTATCCTAAAGAACTAATTCCAGATATTGAGGTCCAAGAAAATCTGTAGAAGTGATTCTAAGAAGAATTTTTTTTTTTTCCTTTTCCAGTAGAGGAAATGTAACACACTCTATACCACTGAGCTATATCCCCAGCCTTTTTATATTTTGACAAAGGGTCTCACTAAATTGCTTAGGGGCTTGCTAAGTTGCTGAGGCTGGCTTTGAACTTGCAATCTTCCTGCCTCAGGTTCCTGAACAGCAGGAATTATAGGCATGTGTTCCCATGCAGGTGGCTGTTATGCTGAGTTTTAATACATAAGGTTAAGATTACAATTGGCCTGCACACATACACACAATAACACACAGAATACCTGGAATACACCAAAAGCAAAGTACACAGAATTGATAAAATATATGATTTTTCTTTTAACTTTCCCTCACTGCAATTATGTGATAAATCATGATTATTTATAAACTGCTCATTTTCCCAAATAAATAAATCCCCTTGAAATTCCCTAAAATTTCATTTATCTCTTAGAAGATTACATCATCACCACCATTCCTCAGGTCCTTTTTATCAGTTCTTCAACTCTGGGGTTTACCTTTCTTGTATGCCACACATAAAATCTCTTCTACTTGATCAGCAAAACCCATATCCAACATCTGGTCAACTTCATCCAGGACAACATGTTTAAGTTTGGAGAGATCTAGCTTGCCATTCTGTAGGTGGTCTTTAATACGACCTGGCGTCCCAACCAGGATATCAATCCCATTCCGCATTTTTTCGACTATAAAGAACACCAAAGAAAAGATTGGCTGTATTTTTAAAGAAAATCCTTTTATCATTCTGGGGTACCATTTAAATGCATTTCCATTCAAAAATACTGATTAGATAGTACAAAGTAATATGCTACAAATACTAATTAGGCAGCTACAGAGACACTCAAGGTGCTTCTGATCCAGCAGGGAAAAGCATATAAGAAGTGACAGTCCGTTATATTAAGTTATACAATTGGAAAGTGCACCACTGGGGGATGGTAGCACCAGGAAAGAATGACTTGCTCAGCTAGCAGAAAGTTTCAAGGTTACATAGAGTGGAGATAAGAATCTTAAGAACTTTCTACAAGGTAAAAAAAGGTATAGGGAGGACAAAACAGTAGAATTTCAAACATTCTTATAGTATACAGAAACATCTGGGGAAATTGAAGCATTTCTTGTAACTGGGATGAGGTTCCCCCCACCATAAGGGCAAAGAACTAGGCAAGCACCCCACATCCCACTCTCCTTCTCAAGTTTCCAGTATAGTTCAGGGATCATACTAGGCACTTTACACATTTTATACAACTTAATCCTCATAATATCCCTGAAAGGTAGGTTTATTAACCTATTCTATAGATAAGGAAAGTAAAGCATTAAAAAATTAAGCTACTTGGGCTGCGGATGTGGCTCAAGCGGTAGCGCGCTCGCTTGGCATGCGTGCGGCCCGGTTCGATCCTCAGCACCACCTACAAATAAAGATGTTGTGTACGCCGAAAACTAAAAAATAAATATTAAAAAAAAAAAAAAATTAAGCAACTTGAGCATAAAGTCACAAAACTACTCACTGAGCAGAGTCTAGATTCAAATGACTTTCTGATGCCAAGGTTTACATTCATTCTACCAAATTTGGAAAGAAAAAATCAGAAGCTTTGTGTGCCAATACGGGAGATTTTTTTAATGCCTTAAATCCCCTCATATATACTCTACATATTCAAGCTGCAAGGTCTTAACTAGGAAGTGATGAACTGCTAAAGCAGGGGCTATTAGGCCCTGGGGTCCCTAGAAAGTCAGCCCCCCTACAGGAAAGAAAACAAACAAGAAGGATGCAGAGACTGACCTCAAATTTTGACTTTCTAATTCCTAGGACCCTACTGATTCTGTCCTCTTGATTTCAACAAGTTACTTTTGGTTTTTATTTATTTATTTTTTGTGGTGCTGGGGATCAAACCCAGGGCCTTGGGCATGCAAGGCAAGCACACTACCAACTGAGCTAGATCCCTAGCCCTCAACATTTTACCTTTGTAATCCTTATGTAAATATTGGTAGGTAATGCAAAAGTCCTAAGAACCATATATAGAATTTACCCATCATAACTCAGAAACATGTTTTTGACCATCTTTAAACAAAAATGGCAAAAGACAAACACCATAAATGACTTAGACCAGGGAGAGAAGACAGATATGAAAGTCAAAAGGAATCCCATCATGGCATCAAAAATAATGAATGACATATTCCTTCTCCTGCTTTTGAATTTACTTACTTTGACCTCCATAGGGAGTTCCACCATAAAAACAGGCCACTGAAAGCTTTTTTGTGATGTTACTGAAGTCTCTGCTTACTTGACTTGCCAACTCCCTCGTAGGTGCAAGAACCAGAACCTGAAAGAAAAAGACCTCATTGATTTCAAAGTAATGTGTATTATTTGTTTATCACTTGGGAATCCAACTGAAAGGTCAACTTACTATTGAATTTTTGAGATATTTTAAAAACATCTATTATGTGCTTTCCAATATATTATAAAAATTCTAACTATGGAGCTGGATGTGGTGGCACACGCCTATAATCCCAACAGCTTGGGAGGGAAAGACAGGAGGATCGGGGCTGGGGCTGTAGCTCAGTGGTAAAGTGCTTGTCTAGCATGTGGAGGCACTAGGTTCGATCCTCAGCACCACATAAAAATAAATAAAGATACTGTGTGTTCATCTACAAATAAATATTAAAAAAAAAAAAAGACAGGAGGACCATGAGTTCAATGCCAGCCTCAGCAATTTAGTGAGGCCTTAAGCAACTCAGTGAGACCCTGTCTCTAAAATACAAAAAAGGTTTGGATGTGGTTTAGTGGTTGAATGCCCCTGGTACCAAAAAAAAAATTATAACTAAGGTTCCAGACAAATATACTTCAAAGTTTGTGATCACCAGTCAGAAGAGAAATAGAAGCTGGGTGTGGTGACGCCCACCTGTAATCCCAGCAACTCAGGATACTGAAGCAGGAGAATCGCAAGTTTCAGAGCCAGCCTCAGAAACTTAGCAAAGCCCTAAGCAACTTCATGAGACTCTGTCTCAAAATAAAAAATAATAAGGGCTAGGGCTATGACTCAGTGATTAAGTGCCCCTGGGTCAATCTCTTGTACCAAAAATAAATAAAAAAAGAAGTGGATATCCAAATGCTCCAGGAAAGATCTGTAGGAAGTTTCATAAAACAGCAATCCAGGAAAATAATGATATGAAGAAGAAGCTATACTAAGGATGATGATGATGATACCATTAGCCGATACTTTTGCTTTTCCTGTGACTTATGCTCTATCAAGTACTTTACGTTATTCTGATCTCATTCTCATAATAGCCTTTTGAGGTAGACACTAGAGTATAAATTACTTAACTGAAACCAAAAGTGTAGTTAGAGGCAGAATCTAGATTATTTAAACTCAAGCAGTCTGGCACAGAAGAACCTGTAGTGAAGTTCTACTAAAAATACTTTATCCGTCTGATGTCAAAGACACTTAACCAAATGTGTGAACTCCAGGCACAATCTATAGTTTAAAAGGAGTATGATGATGGGCTGGGGTTGTGGCTCAGTGACAGAGCGCTTGCCTCGCATATGTGAGGCACTGGGTTCGATCCTCAGCACCACATTAAAATAAAAAACAAAATAAAGATACTGTGCCATGTATAACCAAAAAAAAAAAAAAAAAATTTTTAAATAAATAAATAAGTAAAAGGATTATAATGAACATTAATGTTACTGGTGATCACAATCATGGAACAGAGTATAAATCTTAAATATAAAGGGTTTATGAACATAGTCTTAAAAAGAATCAGCCTGATTTACCTTCAGATAAAGATTAATAGTAAACACAATGGTTGGCTTTAAGGCGAATCCAATAAAAATAGTTGGATATGTAAACCATGCCCAGAGAGATTCGTCCTGCGCTGTCTTGGAGCCTGAGGTCCACTTAAGAGTTACCTGCGGTGGACGGCCTCTTTTCCTATCTTGCAGCTCACTCTGAAGTTTCTCAATCAGAGGGATGGCAAAGGAGAATGTCTTCCCAGTTCCTGTCCGCGCCTGTGCAATTAAGTCCTTCCCACTATAGACATGGTGAAACGTCTTTGCTTGTATAGGAAACAGGAAGGTCACTCCACGGGCTATGAACAAACAAATCACATTAGCCAACAAGGCTTTTTTTTTTGGCAGGGTGGGGTTTAAACCCAGGGCCTTTTGCCCTCTAAACATGCAGTCTGCTACTGAGCTATACTTCTAATGCTGACACTATAATTCTTAAAATACCAGGATAACCAAAGACTGAAACATAATCAATATTTCTAGTCCTACAGAATTAATGAATTTTGCCTTTTGGTCAACAACTACAAAGTCAGGCTCAAATATATTCTGATAATGAAGAATCTGGAAAATATTTGCAAACTTTTAACGCATCAAATTATAATAAATATTTAATATATTAAGAGAGCAAGTCACTTGTCAGACAATCTTGTGAGCCTGAAAAAAATTAAACACTTTGCAATCCAGACTGTGCTGCAACTGATTCAGAAAACACTTTGTGGAGCATCTAAGACTACCCAGCAATTCATAGGCAGAATGTTAAGATAAATTCTGAATCAATCTGGTACTCAAGCAGAAGATGAAAAGGAAAACTGAACATGGCATTAATCAGCAGTATCAGCCATTATACTTCTGAGTAAAGGGTAAATTTTAACCACTTATTAGAGGCAGCCAAGACTATCAATGTCATAGTCCTACTATGAATATACTGGTCTACTTCATTATCTGATTGCCTATATTGTCCAAAAATAAGATCACACCCTGGTTCATCCAACAAAAATGTAGTGCTTCTGAATAATATGTTCTGACATTATGTAATATTTCCGAGAATATTACCTTTGAGAAGCTTAATAGTCTCTTCAGATATGGGAAAATTAGAGAAAGCGCCTTCTTTTTGTTCCACAGGTATTTCCTGTCAAGGACCACAGAAAGAAATCATAACTCACATAAAAGTTAATACAGAACTCTTCTGAGAAAGAACCAAAAGAATCTCTTCAAAAACAACTTTTTAAGGGGATTGGGGTTGTAGCTCAGCGGTAGAGTGTTTGCCTAGCGTGTGCAAGGCCTTGGGTTCAATCCTCAGCACCACAAATAAATAAATAGATATTAAATAAATTTATAAACATTTGCAAGAGGTTATGTAGCCATTAAACATTAAATATTTAAAAATAAGGAAAAATTCTTATATAAAGTAGAAAGAGCAGGATTCAAGACTGCATAAGGTACAATCCTAAATACATTGTACCATAAGGAAACATCAAAATTTAACAACAGGTTGCCTCTGTATCTGAAAAGTATTCAGTGTTAACTGAATGAATGAATGCTAAAATTCTAGGAAGCTCCCCTCCTCAGATAAATTTATCCATTTCCTAAAATTTTTCACCTTATAATTAGGGGAAAAACTGTCAATTGTGATCATAACCTATGGCAAACAGAAAACATGTTAGGATTTTTCTGTGATGCTGGGGATTAAATCCAGGGCCTTGGGCATGTTAGACAAACACTCTACTACTGAGCCACATGACCAGCCCACAATTTTTCTTTCATGACTAAGTTTCTGAAGGATGAAAGAACTGAGTTCCAAAAGGACATTTAATCTTATTCAACTCAAAATTACTTAATGGCCTAAACAAAAAGATTTATTTAAGACTTTTTTTGTGTGTGTGGTGCTGGGATTGAACCCATGGCCTTCTGCATGTGAGGCAAGCCCTCTACCAAATGAGCTATATCCCGGATCCTCAACACTGTAATTTTTAAGATGAAGTCTCACCCTGCAACTCAAGATACCTCCAAGGATTGCTGAGATAAAAAATTTCCTTCTACTATCAAAACAGCATGTAGGGGCTGGGATGTGGCTCAAGCTGTATTGCGCTCGCCTGGCGTGCGTGCGGCCCGGGTTCGATCCTCAGCACCACATACAAACAAAGATGTTGTGTCCGCCGAAAACTAACAAATAAGTATTAAAAAAAATTAAAAAAAAAAAAAAAAAAACAGCATGTGTAGGGCTGTGGTTGTAGCTCAATGGTACAGTGCTTGCCTAGCATGTGTGAGGCACTGGGTTCAATCCCCAGCAACCCATAAAATTAAATAAATAAATATATGAAAAATATAACAACATTAAAAAATAGGATATGTATGTGTAACATTATCTATTTCTGAAACATTGAAAGATACATTCTACCTATGCAACTTTACCTGCTCTATTTCACTGTTACTTTCTTCACTGGCAGCTTCATTGGAGTCAGGTTCAGAATGAGAGAATCCGTTCTTTAGTTTGGGACTTTTCTCTCCAATATCTCCATTTACTTCCTTCTCTTTCTTCATTTTCTTGGGTTTAGGAGCATCCACATCTTCTTCAGAAGGTTCCTCATTTTTTATTACTTTTTTGGTTTTAGGAGAGACAACTTCCTTTTCAAGAGGCTCCTTTTCCTTTTTCTTTTTTGCACTTTTGGTTTTAGGAGAAATAATGTCATCTTGAGTAGGCTCCTCTTGCTTTTTTGCCTTTTTGGATTTAGGAGAATTTGTATCAGCTTCAGAAGGCCCTGGTTTGTTTTTAACTTTTTTGGTTTTGGGGGTAAGAGTTTCTTCTTTTCCTTCTGCACATTCTTCAGTCTTGTTAGACTTTGGCTGCTCTTTTCTATCTTTCTGAAAAATTGATAAACACATATACAAAACAAAACATCATTTATGACATTTATGACATATCATTCAATTATGATATATCAATTCTGGATCACTTTAAGATCACAATTATGAAGAACATAATTTTGGGGCATTTCATCATTTGTTATTCCTATTGTCATAAGGTAGAAATCAGTATGCTTTTTTAAAAAATATTTTTTAGTTACAGGTGAACACAATATCTTTATTTATTTTTTTATACCTTTATTTTATTCATTTTATTTTTATGTGGTGCTGAGGCTCGAACCCAGTGCCTCATGCAGGGTAGGCTAGCGCTCTACCTCTGGGCCACAACCCCAGGCCCAGTATGCTTTTTAATACCACTTCTTACCTATATGAAGATAAATATATAAAAACAGTTTTATTAGCTTGAAAAGTCAAGAGTATCTCCTAGTAACTATGCAATTCCTATTGGCCAAATCATAAATCAGAATTTTCCTAAGTGATCTGAAGTAGATCTTGGTACTGGAGATGGAACTCTGGGGTACTTTACCATTGAGCCACATGCCCAGCCCTGCTTATGTATGTCTCTCTTGATGAGGGAGCATCCATTCCACAGTTGAACACACTTACTGATGCAGAATGAGTAAATGAAAGCCACTACCTCCTCACTGGACAACAAATTTGATGTCCCCTGGGCTTCCTACCAGGCCAAAATAGTGCTGTTTTAAGAGCCACCTATCAGACCCAGAAACAGCAAAGAAAGTAAATTCCAAGGCGTGTACAACACAAATTCAGGAACAATCTTGTTTCCACTGACTTTCAGAACAGACTCGGTCACAAGTTAAATCACAACCTTCAGTCTTACTAAGCAACAGGCAAGAATCAGAAGACTACCAGGGCTATTTTAACTACAGTCACTGCCGGCCTATGTAAGAAATAGGGTGGTCACTTCGCACACTCTCTCTACATTTCCACAGACGATCTTGTCAATAAATACTAAGATTAGATTACCTCATCTTCTGAGCTGCTTACCGAGGAGCAAACTGTACTTCCCTTATTGTAGTAAAACAAGTAAGGAAAATGTCACTGTTTATGCAGTCCACGTGTGCTGCGCAGACGGATTTAAGATCTCCTTCGTCTAAAGCCTCAGTCTCCAGACTTATTTATATAATTCCCTTCGCGCACGCTCACACCTGGAGTTAAGTCTGAGCCCACAACGTGGGGCCTAAAGTGGACCTTCAACTTCGTGCATGGGGTGCGGAACTCCCAATTCCCCGGGACCCGGAGGGACAGTGATCCTCTCTCCAGCTCAATCCGGCCTCTCTGCCAAAGCTCCCTGGGCTTGCCGCCGCGTAAAAGATGAGAGCAGAAATCGGAGCTACAGAGCAGACTCCGTCTGGAGGACAATGCGTCCACTGGTCAGAGAAAGGGCCACTGTTGGACTCCCTCCTGCCCAGCCCCAGGCCCGGCACCTGGAAATGCCGGTCCTCGCCGCGTGCAACACGCTCTCAGCCCGGCATGTCTCCCGTACTGCCGGCCCCGCTGCTCTCGTTGCCCGGCCCCCGGTCCTGCCTTGCCCCAGGCCCCTCGATATCACCTTCACGTTTTGCTTTCGCCGGGTCTCCAACTTTTCCATGGCCATGTCTGATTCCAAACTGGAGTCACTACGGAGTTTTCCCGGCATCATTCAGCAAAAGTCGTCCAGGCCTACCGGTCTCCTCAACCGCGTGCAAAGGAAAGGAAAGTACAGCCCCCTTGGGCCAGCCAGCTTTCGTCACTTCCTATAGCAAAGCGTTTCCGGCGGAAGCGCAGAGCATAAGGAAGTCTGGGGTCCACGTGGTGGATTCAAGTACCGGCTTCCTGGGACCTAGTGAGTTGATTGTTTGTGGTGCATGGACTAATTAGAAAGACCTCGCAGAGGAATAGAACTGGAGGGAACCACAAAGGTTAGCTTTGTATTCTCATTCGAACACTGGCCCGATTCTCGCCAGCCCCACCTGGTAAATGCCTACTGCTAATTCCTTTGAGTGGCGCCTCTCGAGTGCTGCTAGATAGCTAATGTCTGCAAGGATCTTCACCTGTGTATTCGGGGGAATCTGTGCTGTTCACCTTGGGACGTCATTTTCGTCGCCTTTTAGAGATGACGGCCAAATTCGCTGAATAAGAACCATAATTAAGAAAGGCCTGAGCGCGGTTGCTCACGCCTGTAATCCCTGCAGCTTGGAAGGCTAAGGGAGAAGGACCGAGAGTTCAAAGCCACCCAATTTAGCAATTTAGCGAGGCCTATGTAAGAAATAGGGTGGTCACTTCGCACACTCTCTCTACATTTCCACAGACGATCTTGTCAATAAATACTAAGATTAGATTTAGCAATTTAGCGAGGCCTTAAGCAACTCAGCGAGACCCATCACTAAATATTAAAAAGGGCTGGGGGTGTGGCTCAGTGGTTAAGCGCCCAATCCCTGGTACCAAAACAAACAAACAAAAAAATCGGTCTGGTCATTCATACCTAACATCCCCTTTGGGATTCATGGTATCAGGTGCTAGCATTCACCAGCAGACAACACCCAGGCCTGGTCCTCTAGAGACAAGTGTCAGTTGTTTGAAAGAAACACAGAGACATCTCATCTAGCCTTGGAACCAGTAAAAGGGGCGCCAAAACCACTTAGCTCTCCATTTGAAACCAACAGGGGCTTCTGCATAATTTGAACACTATACTACTTAAAGCACTTAAGAGAAAGTGGCCCATTGAATGGTCACTGACAGTGGTGTAAGCTTTTTCTGAAGAACTATTTGGGAGATTGGGGCAGGGTCTCAGCAGTAGCGCACTGGTACGTGTGAAGCACTGAGTTCGATTCTCAGCACCACATATAAGATATATATATATAGAGAGAGAGAGAGAGAGAGAATTGGGAGATTGATTCTCTTGGTAGTTTAAAATATATGTTAGAGGGCTGGAGTGTAGCTAAATGATAGAGTATTTGCCTAGGATGCTCCAGGCCCTGGGTTTAATTCCTAGTACCACTAAAAATAAAAAATAAAATGTGTTTGAATATTATCTGGCCTTAGAATCTGTCTTTGCTATTATTTGCTCTGTAATTTTGGACAATGAAGTCGAACACGATTTTCTTGGGCATGAAAAGGGAATAACAAAACCACTTCATAGCCAGGCTCCATAATCCAAGTACTTGGGAGGATGAAACAAGAAGGGATCACAACTTGGAGGCCAGCCTTTACTATTGAGAGACCCTGACATACAGATAGATACAGATAGATGAGATAAGATAGATTAGATAGATAGATATGGATATGACTCAGTGTTTAAGCACCCCTAGGTTCAATCCCCGGTACAAAAAAAAGTCTAGGAATGGACCTATTATAACTCACCTATCACATTCCTTAGTATTTACCAAAAGATTTTAAAATCAACATGCTATAGTGACATACACATAGCGATGTTTATAGCAACACAGTATACAATAGGGAAGTTATGGAATCATCCTAGTGCCCATCAATATGTGAATGAATAAGTTCTACTCAGCCATAAAAGAGAATGAAATTATGTCATTTGTTGGTAAATGGATAGAAACGGAGAAAATCATACTAAGTGAAATAAGCTGCACACAGAAAGTCAAGAGTCAAATGTTTTTCCCTCACATGTGGAAGCTGTATAGAGAAATGAGGAACAAAAAGGGGCGTCTATGCTGGACATTGTGAACACCTGTAATCCTAGGGGCTTGGGAAGCTGAGGCAGGAGGATCCTGAGTTCAAAGCCAGCCTTGCAACTTAGTTGGACCTTGTCTCCAAATAAAATATAAAAGGGGCTGTGGATGTGGCTCAGTGATTTGAGTGTCCCTGATTTCAATCCCTGGTACAAAAGAAAAAAAAAAGTAGGTCGGAAGCTGTAGCTCAATGGGAAAGCGCTTGCCCTAGCATGTGTGAGGTACTGGGTTCAACACTCAGCACCACATTAAAATAAAGGCATTCTGTCCATCTACGACTACAAAAGAAATTAAGGGGGCTGGGGCTGGGACTCAGCGGTAGCGCACTTGCCTAGCATGTGTGAGGCACTGGATTTGATTCTCAGCACCACATATAAATAAAATAAAGGTCTATCAAAAACTAAAAAAAAAAAAAAATTAAAAATAAAGAGCAGTAGTGTAGAGGCAAAGGGGAAGAATTAGGGAAAAAAGTTGACCAAATTATGCTATGTCCATGTATGAATATACCACAATGCATTCCAATTTTATATGTAATTACAATACACCAATTAAAAAATGAATAGGTAGAAGGAAGATCAATAGAATAGAGGAAAGAGATCAGGGAGAAGGAAGAGGACAGGGAAGGGGATAGTACTATGGATTGAAATAGAGAAAAATTGTTATATGCTTTTGTGAATATATCAAAATGAAACCACTATGATATAAAACAATGCACAGAAAATGTGTAAAAAAAAAAAAAAAAAACCCGTAAGTGGACTTTTGATTTCTTTTTAAATTTCTTTATTTTTATTTGGTGCTGAGAATCAAACCCAAGGCCTCACCCATGCTGGGAGAGCGCTCTACCACTAAGCCACAACCCCAGCCCCTACTTTTGATTTTTTTAAAAAAATTCATAGTTTGAGAAAATTAAATACAAAAATGAATGAAAAGCACAATAAAAAAGAGCTTTTAAAACCCACAATTCGGGGCTGGGGATGTGGCTCGAGCGGTAGTGCGCTCGCCTGGCATGCGTGCGGCCCGGGTTCGATCCTCAGGACCACATACAAACAAAGATGTTGTGTCTGCCGAGAACTAAAAAATAAATATGAAAAAAAAAATAAAAAAAATTTAAAAAAAAAAAGCCTACTTTAAAAAAAAAAAAAAAAAAAAAAAAACCCACAATTGATGGGCATAGTGGCACACTCCTGTGATCCCAGCAACTCAGGAGGAAGACTGAGACAAGAGGATCCCAAGTTTGAGGGCAGCCTCAAAAAATAAAAAGGACCGAGGATGTAGCTCAGAGGTAAAAATCCTCTGGGTTCAATCCCCAGTACCAAAATAAAACTCAACAAATGTTTAGAAAGACAATTCAAAATATTGCATTTATGACAGGTTAATACTTAAAGTTTTATTTTTTTAAAGAGAGAATTTTAATATTTATTTTTTAGTTTTTGGCGGACACATCATCTTTGTATGCAGTGCTGACCCGGGCTGCACGCATGCCAGGCGAGCGCGCTACCGCTTGAGCCACATCCCCAGCCCTAAGTTTTATTTCTTTCATGAGATTAGTTTTTACTGCACTCGAAAGTTTTAAAAAGAAACATGTTTATATAAACTTGTATTTGATGTTTCAATCTCAATTTTTTTTACACATTTTAGGCAAATGTGCAGTGATGCTTGAACTCACAGTGTGATATCCTTATATTCATCTTTGTTACCTCAAAATTGTAAACAATGCCTGGCACATAAGAGTCTTGTCACTAAATGTTTATTGAACATTAAGATGGAAATGGGGAGTGGGCACAGAAAGACATTGGAAATAACCATATGCCCAGGCAGGAAAACGTTTCAGTCATTTTGGTATTGGGTGTGAGAGAAGGGAGAACAAGCATGTATGCAATTAACCAATTAAACAAGAAAATGTTTCATAGCTGGGATTTCAACATTGTACCAAAGAATTTGGAATATGAAAGTGAAGGTTGAGCCCCTGCCTCAAGGAACTTGGTGTGTGATTGAGAAACCACCAAACTTTTGTTATAACTGCTGTATTCAATACCGCTGTATACAGTAGTGGGACAGGTTTATTACCAACAGATGTTTGATAAGAAAGTAAGCCCTAGAGCAAATGGAAAACGTTGTTAAAACTTACCAAGTATGCAAGTTCCTTTGTAATGTATCTGCATGTAGGCACAAATCCAAAATTCCAACAGGAAATATGCAAAAGTCCTTTTTAATTCAAAGGTAGCCAGATGTTACATAAAGGAGACTAAATAGCAGCATAAAATTCAATTTTAAAAAGTTGAAGAAATGTGTCATCTATATTCAACAGGAAATGTGAAGTTCTCAAATGTCAATTCTACTAGGCCAGTTTCCTCTGATTTAGATGATATACTGTTTTTCGTAAAACAGTATATTTGTGGAAGAATTTCTATTTTAAAGATATGTGTACACACACACACACACACACTGAATTCAAAAGACTCAATAAAAATGTTAAAAATACGAATCTCTAAGTGATGTGATTATGGGTGGTTTTTATTTTCTTCCATTTCTTCTCTATTTTTTTTTCAGATTTTCAACAATGGAAATGTATTACTAATAATAAAAAAAGGAGTAAGGATTAAAAAAAAAAAAACTACTGTTAAACACTACTGTCAAAACACAAAAGAAAAACAATGTGAGAGAAGGCTCTCATTCATACCTATTTATGAATGCAGTACTCCAAATTCTAATGCTAAATAGAATGTGCTGTTTCCTTTACAAATTCAAAAATATGAGGATTGGAATAAACTGATTCAGGTTCAAATAGCTGTTAATTGAGCACACTAGAGTACACAGTACCAAACTGGAGACCAAAAGCTGAAGTCCATAAAGGTTCTGGGTACTAGAAAAAATACAGAGCAAAGTGGCTGAATACTGTTTGAAGTGGAGAATTTGATGACAAGTTTCCCCTACCTCCTCCTTCCTTCAAGAAGATATAGGAAGCTATTATTTAATCTTGTTAGAACCCCTACAAATGGGAAGGTAATTATAAGATGAACCCTTTATGTCCATCCACCTTGCTGGCATTTACCTACTTATTATCTTTTTCACTCTTTTCCCTGGAACCTTTTCAAAGGCTATCCAAAAAAAGGCCTACAAAGCCCTCCAAGATATGATGCTCACCTCTACTTTCCTCATACTGAAGACCCCAACAATAAGAGCTACTTATACGCTGGGGATGTAGCTCTAATAGTGTTTGCCTAGCATGTGCAAGGCCTTGAGTTCAATCCCTGGTATTTCAAGAAAGAAAGAAAAAAAAAAAAAAATACTTACAGTTCCCTCACACCTTTCAACCATGTTGTCTTATTAGCTATTCTGTGCTTTTGCCTAGATTCCCAGTTCCTTGTTTATTTTATCCCCCAATTTGTTCACGTTCAATCACCATACCTAAAAAGCTTTCTCTGAACCCCTTCTCCAGTTCCTGGCCTGGGAATCATTGCTCAGAGCTTGCATTTAGTCACTGCCATGGACTTAGGGTTCTTTATCCATCTACTTCACTAGATTCTGAGCTCCTCAGGAGAGAGACAGAACATTCCTTATTTACCCAAAACATATTGTCTGGGACATTGTAAGCACACAGGTAATCTGATTGAATGTACTAATACTCATGCAAATTAATAGGTCCAGCACTGCAAGTCCTCCCTTTCTTGGTTTAAATGAAATCTGGCTCTTCTGGAAAAATACACCCTCTGTAGCTTTGTCAAACAGATGTTATTCATTCCCTGACATTCCAAGTACTCTGGTTGGTAATCAGTGCTCATTTCTTCAAATCCATTTCCAAAGCATTACCCTTTACTTTGTGTAAAAGCTTTGTCTTTTTGAAGATACATGGTAATTTTACCACATCTCTTCCTCATTCAGGTAACTTACCAACCTCCATAATTTATTGCTAGTTTGCAACCTGTTTTAATCTTCCTCTCTCCTCAGTTCTGGCTTGTCTTCATCCTAGACTTCATTGTCCATGAAAACCATCTATATGATACCTGGCTTCACATTCCTTGAATGTGAAATGACTTTTTCCCACAACAGGCATACTACCATATCCTACACTTATTTTCTCCCCAATTGCTCCATCCCGCCCGCAAACCCCAACATGCTATAGTTGAACCCAGGGCACATTATGTTATCAACCCCATCTCCACTTCAGTCCCCAGGCAGTCTAGACTCCATGGGCTATTACTCCAATCACTTTACCAAAGTCCCCCCTCTCTCTCTCTCTTATATATATATATATATATATATATATATATATATATATATATATATATACACACACACACACACACACACACACACACACACACATATATATACATATACCTTTTCATCCTTTCAGGTCTTTCACAGATTAAAACCCCAGTCTCCTTGGTCAACCAAGTATCTCCTATTTCTGTTTCTACAATCAGACTGCTGGGTGCTGCTACAGGAAATTGCTCTAATTGTAGCCACTATAAATTCAGTCCCTTTTTACCTTAACATCTGAAAACACATCCATGATATGGGCTAGGGTTGTTGGCTCAGTGGTAGAGCGCTTGCCTAGCATGTGAGAGGTCCTGGGTTCAATCCTCAGCACCACATAAATAAATAAAATATATAAAAAAAAGAAAAAGGCTGAGAGGTGGGGGGAGTACAAAAGGACACAAAATCTCAGGAGAAAGGAAAACACATCCATGATAATATTTTTCTGCTGACCAAATGTTGAGATGTGTTTATTTCATCTAAGGCTAAAATCTCTAATTTTCTCAAAAACAAAAACAAAACTTTTTTTGCCAAATGGAATTGAACCTGTGGCCTCACACATGCTAGGCAAGTACTCTTATCATCAAGCTAGATTCCCCAGCCCTTAAAATCTCTATAATTTTGCCCTTGATTCTATCCCTTGCAATTCTTCTACCTCAGTCTTCAGTCACAAGGATCACAGTCCTGGGCCACTGCACACCCAGACTTCTCCTAAATCTTCATAGTGCCCTCCCTTCCCGTCTTTTCATTAACGTTTCAACATACTCAGACATTCCCCAGTCCCATCACCACCACCACCCACACAAAATCCTCACCAAACCTCATGTCCTTTCTTCTACCTCCAACCTTTAAGTTATTCTTCCCAATCCACAGCTAAAATTTCTGAAAAAGATGTGCACGTTTATTGTCCCCACTTATTCCTCATTTCCTACTGAATTCACTGCTAGCTGGCTTCTATTCTCAATACTTTATTAATAAGGCTGCTCCTAATGTCTCATTTCCTTTTTCTTAAGTCCAGTGGTCAGTTCAGATTCATCTCCTGATTTCCTTTGAAAGCCTCATACCCCTGAGCTTTCTGCCCTCTTATTACCATCTCTTCTCAATGGGCTCCCCTTTCTTCCATGTATTAAGTATGGTAATTTACCTCTGGGTTCCTTCCTCAGTCTTCATTCCTTATGATGCTTTCGCTGGATAATCTCATTTACCACCCTAACTACATTTTTCTTTTTAATTCTCAAATCTCTCCAAAACAAGTATCTCCTAAGCTTCAAACCTATAAACTAAATTTCCTACTGCTTTATTTCCTTTAACAAATCTTATCCTCAATATTAAAATATATCTAATCCTGAATTTACCATATTCCCACTTCTTCCCCATTAACTTTTCTTGTTCTTCCTATCTTAGTGAAATGTTGATTTCATTCTTATGCCTCTCATTTTCCAATCCAATCAATAACTGAGTCCTAACGATTCTACCTCCTAACACAGTGGTTAAAAACACTGGTGTTGAAGCTAGACTTATCTGGGTTCAAATTCTTGCTATACTACATGTTGTCTAGCAGTGGCAAGTAACTTTTGGGCAAGTAACAAGCTCTCATGTACCTCAGTTTCATCACTTAAAAATATTACGTCTCAGATGGGCTTGGTGGCATATGCCTGTAATCCCAGCTACTTGGGAGGCTGAGGCATTGCAAGGCCAGCCTCAGCAATTAATCTCAAAATAAAAAAGGGCCTGGGGATGTAGTTCAGTGGTAGAGTGCCCTTGGGTTCAACTCCTAGAGGGGGGCAGGAGTTACCTATAAGATGAGCATCTCTACCTTGGATTACTCCATGATCCTCTTTAGATTTCTTGGCCTTCAGTATGCCCCGTCTAATCCAGTATTATCAGTACGGCCACAGTCTTTCTGAAACATACATCTAATCATATTATCCCATACTATAAACCCTTTAATGGTTCAAGAAAAAATTTGAACAATACAGATAAGGTCTATAACAAATGGTCCCTGTTAAAAACTAAATCCTTTCTCTTATTTCTGTTCTCTGCCTAGCATTAATTGTAAGTCCTCAGCCTTACCCTCTAGGTTCCTACATATGCTGTTCTATCTGCAAACTCTCTTCCTTCTAAACTCTTCTTCCTACCATACACACACATATGGCTAGATCAACTGATACTTCTCCTTTTCTTGTTTTAGGAGCCTTCATGACTTCTAAAATTGGTCAGGTATACAATGAGGTCCTCAGCATTTCATATCTACACTTTTCTTACTTTTAATTAATTTCTATCATAAATGCTGATTGTCTATTAAGACAGTAAGTAGCCAGACACAGTGGGTGCATTCCTATAATTCCAGAAATTCAGAGGAAGCTGAAGCAGGAAGATTGCAAGTACAAAGTCAACTTCAGTAACTTAATGAGACCCTAAGCAACTTAGTGAGACTTTGTCTCAAATTTAAAAAATAAATAAATAAAAAGGTTTGGGGGGGTGTATCTTAGTGGTAAAACGACCCTAGATTCAATCCCCAGTATCAAAAAAGAGTGAGTTTCACGAGCATACTGATTATGCCTATTCAAGCTATATTCCCCAGTGAATAGCACAGCAATGGATAGTAGACAGTCAATAAACTATCTGTTGAATAAATTAAGTGTGCACTGCTCACATCTTTTGAATTAAATATATCTAGACCTCAAAAAAATATACCTAACTAACCACGTCATCAGTTTATACAGCCCTTTAATGCAGAAGGGATTTATTTCCTATCACATAATCTAAGGAAGGAATGATTTGAATAAAAATACACCATATTTTGTAAAATATAAACCTTAAGAAAGGTTAACTTGACTGTGGAGACTTAGAAGAAATTTTAAAAAGATTACACTGAGAAAATTCTTAACACATAGTGAAAAGAGACAATAAAAGGAGGGTTTTTTTTATTCAAAGTTATAACTGGATAAGTAGATTTGTTTACAACCATTTTTGTGAAATACTTTTTAAAAAAATACGACCAACTTCTTTGCAAACAGCAGACACATACCTCAACTATGATGACCTAATTTTTGGTGGATAATGTACATGATTAGGCAGACATAGGCAAGCTCACACTGGTAGATTAACTATCAAATGCTCAGTCAAAACTCCGTTTGTGGCCCCCGCTTCTTGATCGATTTCTGTTCCCACTTCGTCTTCTACCATCTTGTCGACTTCCTGACCGACTTCCCTGTCGACTCGGTCTACCTGACCGGCCACCAGATCGACCTGACCGGCCAGACCTGCCACTTGACCAGCCACTACTCCTTTGTCTGGAATTAGAAGATGTATTTCCATCATAATACTCTTCGATTTCAGGTAATTTGGCTGGCACTGAGAGTATCCAATCTGAATCATGCCACTCTGCCTGTTAGAAGAATTTACAGGATTAATAGAAATGCAAAATTGAAACCATAAGCAAGCAAAGAATACTTTTGCATGTCCTTTATCTGTTAGCCAAAGATCATTTATCACTTAAATCCAAAGTGTCTGGAACAAAAATGAAAACCAAAAAATAAGCAAAAAGAAAACATGTTCAGGGCTGGGATTGTGGCTCAGCGGTAGAGCGCTTGCCTAGCACAGGCGGGACCTGGGTTCGATCCTCAGTACCACATAAAAATAAAGGCATTGTGTTGTGTCCATCTACACCAAATAAATAAATATTTTAAAAAAAGAAAAAGAAAACACGTTCAATGACTAAAGTTACTAAGCTTTAGTTTCAGGAGAACTCTCTGACCCATTTCAAGACTTTAAACTCATCAATTTACATGGTCTAAAGGAGACTGCTATCTGCTTTCTTAGGACAAAGAAATAGAGCATTAATAAGCATTCCATTATTTTGAAGAGGTATACTGACAAAAACAAGATATATTACAGCCAATAACAGGGATTAGAAATCTGTCAACAGTAACCAGGAACTAAAAAATATAGCTACTGAAAACAATTTACTAGAGTAATCAACTCAAGATACATGAATCAGTGGTATGGAGACAGTGCTCAGTAGTAGAATGCTTGCCCTGGGTTCAATCCTTAGTGTTCCCCTAAAAAAAAAAAAAGGCAGCTCATAAGAGCAGTGCAATGTGTTATCTTGGTAATAACCATTGTTCATTATGAGCACAAGTTGCCAAGGGAAGTCAATGTAAAATGCCCTGTTGATAAGAATGAGAAGAGAAAAACACCCACATAAATCATTGGTAGGTTTGGCAACATATGAGCACAGTCTTAAAAATGCACAAACCAGGGCTGGGGTATTGGCTCAGTGGTAGAACATTTGCCTCACACGTGCAAGAGCCTGGGTTTGATCCTCAGCATGACATAAAAATAAGTCAATAAAAATAAAAAATAAAGGTATTATGTCCAACTACAACTAAAAAATAAACATTAAAAAAAATGCACAAACCTTTTGGCCAACAGTCATATTAAAAAATTCATCTTAAAGAGATTAAACATGGCAATGCAGGAAGAATTACCTATATCAATATTCTGGGCAGTTTTATTTATAATAATAAATTGGAAATAGTCTAAATTTCAGAAAACAGAATACTGGTGATCAAAGTTTAGCCTCCATACCAGGGCATCATAAAAAATAAGCAACTGTAGCCAGGCATGGTGGCACATTCCTGTAATCCCAGTGACCTGGGAGGGCAAGACAGGAGGATCCCAAATTTGAGGACAGCCTCAGCAACTTAAAGAGACCCTGGCTCAAAATAAAAAAAGGCTGGGGTTATAGCTCTGTGGTAGAGTGCTTGCCTAGCATGTGTGAGGCACTGGGTTCTATCCTCAGCACCACTTAGACATAAATAGAAAAGGTTCTGTGTCCATCTACAACTAAAAAAAAAAAAAAAGGTGGGTAGGGGGAGGCAAGGAATATAGCTCAGCGGTAAAGTGCCCCCTGGGTTCAATTCCCAATACCCACCCCCCAACAAAAAAAAAGTATCTAATTGATGTAGAATGTATCCATGATATAATGCTAATATTTAAAAAGACTTCAAAATTGCTGGGCACAGTGGCTCAGGCCTGTAATCCCAGGGGTTCAGGAGGCTGGATCAGGAGGATCATGAGTTCAAACCCAGCCTCAGCAATAGTGAGGCACTAAGCAACTCAGTGAGACCCTGTCTCTAAATAAAATACAAAATAGGGCTGGGGATGTGGCTCAGTGGTTGAGTGTCACTGAGTCAATCCCTGGTACCAAAAATTAAAAAAAGACTTCATAATTAATCCTATTATTGATTCAAAATATGTGACTATATAAATATACAAAGGTATATAACAAATTTTTGGACTCTAGTGGACCTGTTTCTTCAACATATAAAATACAAGGAAATTTTTTGGAAAAAGAAAGGACATCCTACAAATTGAAAGAGAAATAGAAAACATCAAATTACAATATATAAACTTTATGGACTTTATTAATGAAAAATTTTCTGGAGTGCTGGTGGTGTAGCTCAGTTGAAGAACACTTGACTAGCATGTGTGAGGCCCTTGGATCAATCCCCAGCACCAGGAGGAAAAATGGGGGAGAAAATAGGGGAAATTTAAATACAAAATATTTAGGGATTATTGTTTCGGAAGATTTAAATATGATACTACAGGTATACTTTTTAAATATATGAAAATATTTATGGTTGAAATGATAGAATGCTTTAAAAGACACAGGGAAGTGGATAGAAACAGAGATGAAACAAAACTAGCCATGAGCCGGGCACAGTGGTGAATGCCTAAAATCCCGGAGGCTTGGGAGGCTGAGGCAGGATGCAAAAAGGAAGGCGCTAAGCAACTCAGTGATATCCTATCTCAAAATAAAATACAAAAAAGGGCTGGGGGAAAAAAAATGGGCTGGGGATGTGGCTCAGTGGGCAAATGCCCCTGAGTTCAATCCCTGGTACCAAACAAACAAACAAAAAACCACACAAGCCATGAATAGCTGAAGCTAATGACATGAACATGGGAATTCAGACAATTCTATCATTTTATTTGATTAAAATATTTATAATAAAAAATTTTTGATTATGAGACAGACTGGATATTTCATATTAAGGAATTCTTAACTGACTTAGGCATGATAATGATAGAGTAATTATGTTTTTCAAAACAATCTTTTAGAGAAGGAGATAAAAAATTTTTTTTAAATACCTGTAACTTTTCTGACTCGGTTGTAGGAACATCAAAGCAAACACCCTAAAAGCAAGCAAAATAAAAATATTTTTATCTAGATGCATGAGTTAATTTTTACTAATAAACTAATATTTGCTGATAATCTTTGCTATAAAAAATATTAAGTGTATTCCAGAGTATCTGCTTAATGTATTTTCTAAATCAGAAAAGTAACTAAATACAATATCTAATAAGAATCTACTGGGGCTGGGGTTGTGGCTCAGCGGTAGAGCACTTTTCTAGCACATGCGAGGCCCTGGGTTCGATCCTCAGCACCACATAAAATAAATAAATAAAATAAAGATATTGTGTCCAACTGCAACTAAAAAATAAATATTAAAAAAATAATATTTTTTAAAAAAGAATATACTAATAAGACTCTAGAATATTCTCTAGTATTATTTTTTCAATCACTATAATTTTATTCCATGTCCCTTATAAAATGATCCTTCTAATAAATTCTTTAAAAACGAATAAAATAAAGATAGATAGATATATATAAAAGTTACCTCATTTAAAAAAAAAAAAAAAACAATCTGGGTTCAATCCCCAGTACCAAAAAAGACAAAGAGAGAGGGAGGGAGAGAGGGAGGGGCAGGGAGTAGAGATATAACTCACATGGTAGAATGCTTGCCTAACATGCAGACAGCTTTGGGTTGGATCCCCCGTATCTCAAAAATAAACATAATTTTTTAATTTCAAATAAAATAAAATTTAGAGCCAGAAAGCTTCTGTCAAAAAGGTAGAAATTTGGGCGGGGCTATAACTTAGTTGGTAAAACGCATGCCTTGCATGCAGAAAGCCCTGAGTTCTAATCCCCAGAACCACAAAAACAAACAAAACAAAACAAAAAAAAAAAAAAGTGGTAGAATATTTATCATATAATGATACTAATGTAGCCAGAGATGTTTCCTCTTCAGTCCTGGTTGAAAGTTAATTTAATACTCAATAACTAGTTTGGTCTATGGATCTGCTTTACCTCTCCTCTATGTTTTTTTGTTAATGTTTGTATGTTTTCCCTATTTGCTTCAAATCTGTGTTGAGCAGAAATAACAGTAAACCTTTAAAAAGATGATTATTTCCAATAAACAATTTAGTTAATAAATTCTATGTTAGAATAAGCCTACCTACGTAGCAATGTGAGATAAATAAATATAACATCTTTTCTCAAAACCATTAGAAGAAATCACAGTCACTAAAATTATACTTTTACGAGCACAGTGGCACACACCTCTAATCCCAGCAACTCAGGAGGCTTGCAAGTTCAAGACTAGCCTTAGCAACTTAGCAAAACCCTATCACAAAATAAAAACTCAAAAGGACTGGGGAATGTATCAATGTAAAGCACCCTGGGTTCAATTCCCAATACCAAAAAAAAAAAAAAAAAAAGATTACAGTTTTATATGCTATATAAATAAATGTTGAAATACTTATTTAATTCATACTATTAAAATTAACAACAAATAAATAGCAGGTTAATTATAACAGACAATATTGTGTGTTGTCTAAACTGTATAGCTATTTAACTGTTGCAATTATTTACTCTTAGAAAATAAACACACACAACTACACGATATTTATACCAAAACAGAAGCTTAGATGACTTGGGTTTTAGATAATCAAACCAGGGTTGGAAATGTGGCTTAGAGGTAGAGCATGCACAAGATTCTTGGTTTGTTCCCCTTGGTTTGCACTGTGGGGGCGGGGCAGGGAACAGAAAGACAAACCACGCAGAATGACTTATAGCTCTAGAGAAATGAATTAATTATATAATTCCCCAAATTCACAACTGGAAACAAACCAACACTTAGAAAAACAGAATTATTCATCCCATTAGGCTATTGCTTATAAATACTTGTGGTCATTGATTAAAAATCTTCTGGATTATCTAGAAAAGCCTACCATATTTCCTTTTAGGAGGCACATTCTTGTAATTTGGGACACAGCATTACTACTCAGCTTTCTGTTAAGTTCTTTCCAAGCACAGGTGACATTCTGTATTTCTTCAGGGCTTTCCAGAGTCATTGTCACAAATCCCTTAAGGGAAAAAAAAAAAAAAAAACAACTCACATTATGTTTGGGAAAAAAATCAGTAGCAGCACAGGACAATGAAGTTCTATCTCTATAGACCTATATGACTTAACTGCATTTCTTATGAACCAACAGTATAACATGGCTGCTAAAAAATAACTTCTCTGAAACTAAATTAAAAGACTAATGTTTAGGGGCTGGGGCTGGGGCTCAGTGTAGCACACTTGCCTGGCATGTGTGAGGCACTAGGTTCGATTCTCAGCACCACATATAAATACATAAATAAAATAAAGGTCTATCAACAAATAAAAAAAAAGACTAATGTTTATAGATCTTTGAAAGTATCATCTTTCTGTGTAGTGTTGTAAAGACTATATTTAATTCTTAGCATCATGCTTTATAAGAGAATTAAACAAAACAGCATCAGAGAATGATAAGGTAGTGAAGACGAAAGGAAACACTGAAAGAGTTTTTAAAAAGTTACCTTGGAGTGGAAGAACATAAAAAAAAGGAAAAAAATCTCTCTGAACTTTTGAAGTACTATACTAATTAAGTATACTACTAATTAAATAACCAAAAATTACTTGTTTTGTAAACCTTCACTGAACAGCAAAAGGACCATCATGAAGAAGATAAAGAAATGTAAAAGGAGAACAAGCTATTATAGAATGCATCAGGGTGATTGGGAAAGACCTCTCTGACTGGGGATGTGGCACAATGGTAGAAGCCTTGGGTTCAAACACTAGCACCACAAAAAAAAAAAAAAAAAAAAGACCTCTCTGATATGGTAATGAATGAAGTCAAGGAGGAAGCCATTATAAAGAGGTAGGTTAATGTTTTGAGTAAAATTAAATAGGTTAGCCAGGTGAAGTGGTACACATCTGTAATCCCAAAGACTCAGGAGGCTGAGAGACAGGAAGATGTCAAGTTTGAGGCCGGATTCAGTAAGTTAGTAAGACATTGTCTCAAAATAAAAAGGACCGGGTATGGTGGCACATGCCTGTAATCCCAGGAACTCCGGAGGCTGAGACAGGAGAATCATGAATTCAAAGCCAGCCCCAGCAAAGCAACTGAGTGAGATCCTGTCTCTAAATAAAAATACAAAATAGGGCTGAGGATGTGGCTCAGGGTCGAGTGCAGTATGGGGATACAGCCCAGAACTAGAGCACACCTGAGTTCACTCCATAGTACTACAAACAAAACCAATATGGTTTAAATATTGTTTTAAGATATTATACATTTAAGTATTCGGTGAGTTATTGGGATAGAATATCTGCTTGATGCTAAAAGTATCACCCCACAGATTACTAATTAAGAGAGTAAAATATTCTTTGAAAATGGAAATATATGGCAGTTGCCAACAAACAAGCAACCAAACTAAGTATACTACTAAAGCAATATGACATATGCTTCTTGATATGATTCACTATGAAGTATACAGTATTACATATAACATACTCTTGCCAAAAAACATTTAGCCTGAATATAAAAATCAAGCTTTGACATATGCAATGTGACTCTGGATAAAGGCAAAAATAAATTATGCAAGAAAAATTTTGGACAAATCCAGAAAGTAAGATCTTCTAACAGACAACTGACCTAACTCTTTACAAATTCAAAGTCATAAAAATAAAAAAGATGGAAAATTGTTCTAGACTAAAAGATACTAAAAAGACACAACAACCAAATTATAACATAAGAACCTTAACTAGAATACTGATTTTTCACACACACACACACACATAAATGGAGAAACAATTGGACATATGGTTAACTTCCAACAAAATGACATTTGGCACAACTATTAATATCTGCCACAAGAAAACCATCAGATGCTCCATTTGCACTCATTTGTGCTACACCAAATGTCACAAGCAAATTTATCTGCCCTGCCCCATTTCTCCCTCCTCCCGGCTACAGGGATGGCTGCCCAGAATTACTCTGCCCTATCATTCTAATATCCTGACAACAGGCTATTATTGTCTTATAAAGGTTCCAGGACCAAATTCATGTGCACTCTTGTCTTTCTCTACATCAGAGAGATTTTACTGATGAGTCTCTGCATACTGGGATTCTGCTCACTTATACCCAGATAAGTAAATCTTTAAACCACTTGCTACCAATGGCTCTTATGTGTTTTTTTGTTTGTTTGTTTTGGTACCAGGGATTGAACTCAGGGACACTCGACCACGGAGCCACATCCTCAGCTCTATTTTGTATTTTATTTAGAGACAGGATCTCACTGAGTTGCTTAGTGCCTTGCAGTTGCTGAGGCTGGTTTTGAACTCGCAATTCTCAGCCTCCCCAGCCCAAACCATTGGGATTATTGATGTGATAAGTTTTGATATCTGACACCAACCTGGCAGTGGGCCATGTCAGTCAGTGTTATACACACAGACCCTTCCACATAGAATCCCTACTTCGTATTCTACTATGTTATGATGTCACCTGAACAGAATCTGTTTCTCACTTTGCATGATTTCATAGCAACAAAATGAAGTATAGATTCTGTTATACAAGTTTCAGTTTGCACAGTGCTGTGCAAAGTGAGGATTTCCTATATTTTACTCCACATACACATTTTTGAAATAAACAAATCTGCATATTTATTAGATATAAGATGATTAATGTAGAACTATAACATTTTTTTGGTGGTGCTGGGGATTGAACCCAGGGCTTTGTGCATACAAGGCAAGCACTCTACCCAACTGAGCTTTATTCCCTAGCTCATTTTTGTAGGTGAGACTATGATATTGTGATTATGTAGACAAGAATCTTCATCATTAGAAGAAGCAAATACTTAGGAATAATGTCATAATGTTTCAACTTACTTCCAAATGGTTTAGCAAAAAAAAAAAAAAAAAAAAGTATATTCAAAAACAAAGCAAATGTAACACAATATTGACAGTTGTTGAATCTAGGTCATTATTTATTGCAATATTCTTTCAATTTTTTTTTCTGTAGGCTTGAAAATCTGGAAGATGGCTGTCAAAATAAATTTAGCAGAGCGTGGTAGTGCAAGCCTTTAATCCCAGTGGCTTGGGAGGCTGAGAAAGGAGGATCACAAGTTCAAAGCCAGCCTCAGCAAAAGTGAGGCACTAAGCAATTCATTGAGACCTTGTCTCTAAGTAAAATACAAAATAGGACTGGGGATGGGGGCTCATTGGTCGGGTGCCCCTGAGTTCAATCCCAGATACTGCCTCCACCACACCCCCCAAAAAATTTAGGGGTGGAGGAAAATGAGAAAGTCAATTTCTAATAGAGCAAAACAGTTTTCTCTGCACAGAAAGTGCAATTTATTGAAGGGAGTAAATGCAACACTCATTGATTATGCAGTTACTGCTATAGCTCAATTTCACCCTTTTCCCAACCAAATACAATTATTTCACAGACTTCTACCTTATCAGAGGTGATCAAAGACCGTGGTTCAAAGCTTGATGCACCAGAAATATGGGCTAATGCTGCAGCCAATGCATCCACTGCTCCTTTCTCTTCTATCAGTCTCTGAGCTGATGGTCGGAAAAAATCAACAGCAGCAAAAGAAACAGAAGCCAGAGACCTACAGTTTAAAAATAGTAAATTTTCTTGGTCATGACAGGGAAAAAAGATGAGAGAATGAATGGGAAAAGAAAGAGTAACGTTTTCATATATTAATATAACTAAATGTCTGCTGGTAAAACTGGTGATTAAAATTTTCTGATATTTGAACTAGAAGAGCTTAAAGATGAATAGCCTAATACAAAAGCAAAAATTATTCAGCAAGGTCAGAAAGCATACCTGATGGCATCCATGCTTTTAGATTTAACTAAATCCATTGTAGAAGGAACACCTACACGTTTAAAAGTAATTCCCTGAAAATGAAAGAATTACATTAAAGAAAAATGGAATTTGTTACAATTAATTCCTAAACTAATATAGTTTGTTGAATTTCCATTTCTTGGAAGATTTCCAAGTCTTAGTGGATAAAAAGATCTGCTTTTTCTAATAAATTATCTATTATAAATTTCAAAAAGTGAAAACAATTTTTTTGAATTGACCCTTAGTTACAATTATGGAATTTGACTTGCAAAACAAAGCTGATTCAAAAAAAAAAGAACATTATTTAAATCAATCAACTTTTTTCCTTATTACTCCCATCTCACTTTACAAAGTTTATGAGATAGTATATAAAAATATTATAAAATAGGAGAAAATGTGAAATACTACAAAAAAATCTGGAACACAGAAATCGTACAATTTTTATAGACACTGGCTATCACATAATTATATTATGGCAAATATAATTTTAATTTTAAATTATTATACCAAAACAATGTCACAGTCACCCATTTATAATTCTGTAATGGTGTATGAAATCGCAACACACTTATTTCAATAACAAGGGAGAAATTCAAGAGAAAAATGAGAAAGGCAGCTCTTCTATCTTCACAATAAAAGCTGTATTAAAACAGTCTTGCAGCTAATATAAATTTAGCTCCCACATGCTTCACATCCAAATGCAGCTTAAACTGAGAAAAGTTAAGAAGATCTATTTGTGAGAACAAATATAAAAAGAGCCCTTTTCTAAGGCACCAGTTAGATAATAAGCCTGAAATAATTCAACTTTACTTACTGCTTTTTGTTCCACATATCTTAGTTGACCTCTTTCTCTTGGTTGATAAAAACATATGCAAATTCCGGTCCGACCAGCTCTACCTGTGCGTCCAGAACGATGGATATAGGACTCAACATCCTGAAAATTAAAAAAGGAAAACACTTTTTAAAATTATGACAAGCTCCACAGTCATCCCAACATCCAAATAATGAAATAAAATAACAATAATTAAATTTTTATTTCAATCCTGTTGCGCTTTTCAACATGCCAAATAATTTATATGCTAGAATTTTGGGATACAGGGGATGGTTTTAAGCTTTCTAACCATCTCTTCCAGAGTTCTTAACATAAACTCTATATAATTCCTTTATATGATTTTGTTTATCCAAATTTCAAATTCAAAAAGTGAAGTTAATCACTGAAAAGGCCATCAGATTCGGATCAATTTAACACCATAGTAACAAAAAAACACCTGAAAGCAAGAATGATGGACATATTTTTCATATTTCAAGCAATACTTGTAAATAAGATAGCAATTTATAAAACTGCTCTTGTTTTCCCCAGACCAAATCCCATTTCCTACCTGTGGAGGAGAACTTTGAATCACCAGGTCAACTTCAGGAATGTCCAAACCACGGGCAGCCACATTGGTTGCCACCAAAACTTTGAAACTACCTTCTCTGAAGCCTTTTAGTGTAATTTCTCTTTGTGACTGTGCAATGTCCCCATGCAAACACTGAGCATTCTATTGAAAAAAGAATCACAATTACATATACAGTTCATACTTGCAACTGATAGCACCCTAACATCATTCAGTCAATGCTCTTTTTATCTTTTAATTTCCTTTTCTCAATGACTGTAACAATGCATGCTGGTTTTTTTTTTTTTTTGAAAAATCAAACATTATAAAAATATTTAACTAAAACATAAAAGTGTCCCTAAGATCACCCTCTTAGAAATAATTTACTGCTACATGCCTGTAATTCCAGCAGCTCAAGAAGCTAAGCAGGAGGATCTCAAGTTCAAAACCAGCCTCAGAAACTTTGCGAGACCCTAAGCAACTTAGCAAAACTCTGTCTCAAATTTTTAATAAAGGGCTGGGGATGTGGCTCAGTGGTTGAATGTCACTGGGTTCAATCTCTGGTACCAAAAAAAAAAAAAAAAAAAAAGGAAATAATTCATTCCTAACACTCTGTTATTGTTTTTTTGTTTATTTTCTTAGAGTGCTGGGGACTAAACTCAGGTCCTCATTCATGCCAGGCAAGCACTATACCACTGAGCTACATCCCCAGCCAGCAGATTTTTTTTTTTAAATACATATACGTATTATCCCATGTTATCTACATACACTAACAGATAACACAGTTTTATATTTTTGGGTATTAGGGTTTTTGTTTTTTTTAAGTACTAGAGATTGAACCTAGGGGCACTCTACCACTGAGCTTCATACCCAGACTTTTTAAGTAACGAATTTCTCTTTTTAAAATCTGAGATAGAGTCTTGCTAAGTTGCCCAGGCTAGGCTCAAACTTGGGGTCCTCCTGCTTCAGCCTCCTGAGTTCTTGGGATTTACAGGCATATACCACTGTGCCTAAACCATGGGCACAGTGTTTCTGTATAAAAAGGAATCATATTTTATATATACTGTTTTGCAACCTACTTAAAAATTTTAATACTATAATATAAACCTTTTTTCAGATCCATAGAGGCAACTTTACTTAATTATTAAAAACTATCTTTAAATACAGTTTTTACATATGGATGTAGTGAGTGGCATTTACTTTAACAATATCCCACTGATGAACATTTGAGTTTTATCCAAATTTTCACCTTTAGAAACGACACTGTAGTGAACAAACTTGTACTTATATTTCTGGATACTTCTGCATATGTGTATTTCAAAAGATTATATGTCTAGAAGTTGAATTTCTGGTTCAAAATTAATGAACATTTGGGGCTAGAAATGCTAGCTCAGTGGTAAAGCAGATGCCTAGCATGCACATCTGGGTTCAATCCCCAGAACCATAAAAAAAAAAAGAACATCGAGGGTCTAGAGATATAGCTCAGAGTTGGTAGAGTTCTTGCCTCACATGCCCAAGGACCTGGGTTCAATCCCCAGGAACCACCCATAAAAAAATAATAATAGGGGCTGGGGATGTGGCTCAAGTGGTAGCGCACTCGCCTGGCATGCGTGCAGCCCGGGTTTGATCCTCAGCACCACATACAAACAAAGATGTTGCGTCCGCCAAAAACTAAAAAAAATAAATATTAAAAAATTCTCTCTCCCTCTCTCTAAAAAAAAAAAAAAATAAATAAGAAGAAGAACATTGAACAGCTTACTAACTACTAATTTTTATAAAAAGAAGTTGTGCCCCCATTAACTTTTTATATACTGCAAGAGTTTATTTCATCATGCCCTACCTGCCCATATATTATAAATGATAACCTTTGTTAATCTAATAGGCAAAAATAACTTTCTGCCAGGCAATGGTGGCACACACTTGTAATCCCAGTTACTAAAGAGGCTGAAACAAGAGAATCTTGAGCTCTAGAGCAGCATGGGCAATTAGTGAGTCCTTTTCTCAAAATTTACAAAAGGGTGAGCTAGAGTAAGTACTTTGCCTAGCTTCAATACCAGTACTGCGGGAAAAAAAAAAAAAAAAATCCCCAATGCTGTTTTAATTTGTACTTTTGTAATTTATTTATTTATTTATTATTATTTTTTAGTGGAGTCCTGGGGATTGAACCAGAGATGCTTAACCACTAAGCCACATCCCCAGCCCTTTTTATTTTTTGAGACAGAGTCTTGCTAAGTTGCTTAGGTCTTCACAAAGTTGCTGATGCTGATTTTGAACTTGAGATCCTCCCATCTCAGCCTCCCTAGTCACTAGGATTACAGGTGTGCACCACTATTGCACTTCTGTTATTTTTAGCAAAGCTGAACCTATTTAAACTAGGTTGATCTTCCATTTGTTCTCCAAATAATTTTCCTAATACTATGAATAAATTACCTTGTATTCCTTGCCACTATTAAAAAGTTCATCTTGCCACTATTAAAAAGTTCATAACAATGATTTAACCCCAACAGTACATGCCTTAGTATCTAAACTTACTGCATAATGAGTGAATTCACTGTGTACCTGCTATGTGCCTGAGATTGTATTAGTTTCTGGAACATTCATAAAGAAATAGTTTAGAACACACAATTTGATAGGTATCTTCAAAACAGTACAATAGCTGGGCACTGTGGTGCATGCTTGTAATCACAGTGACTCAGGAGGCCAAGGCAAGAGGATCATAAGGTCAAAGCCAGCCTTAACAAAAGCGAGGCACTGAACAACTCAGTGAGATCCTATCTCTACATAAAATACAAAATAGGGCTGGGGATGTGGATCAGTGGTTGAGTGCTGGAGTTCAATCCCCAGTAACAAAACAAAACAAACAAACAAACAAAAAAAAACCTAACAGTATGATATGTGCCGCGACAGGTATATATTTACATCATGCTACAGAAATATCTAAGGGGAAATCTGACTATTATTATTTTGGAGTTACTGGGCATTGAACCCAGGGCCTCATACTTGCTAAGTGGGAAACAGGTCTGAAACTGAGACCTGAATGATAAATAAAGAACTAGGAGTTGGGGCTGGAGTTGTAGCTCAGCGGTAGAGCATGTGCCTAGCATGTGTGAGGCAGGGTTTAATTCTCAGCACCACATGTAAATAAGTAAATAAAATAAAGGTCCATCAACAACTAAATAATATTTAAAAAAAAAAAAAAAAGAACTAGGGGTCATGTAAATGAAAGAACAGAAAGCTAGGAAGTTTCAGGTTAGAAATATCATACATAAATAGTATGTCTGGTAAACTACAAATGTTGTAGTACACTACTACTGAAACAGATTAAGAAAGGGTAAGTGATAAGAGATGAGACTGGGAAAGGAATATGAACTTTATCTTAAGGACAAAGTGAAACAATTGAATGATTCTAAAGAAAACTATCACAAACACATTTATAATATAGAAGGAATACTCCAATTAGTGTATCTATACACTATATCACTATATCTATAGACAAAACACAAACTGCAAAAATTTAGAAGAGATGTCAGACCCTAGGATAGTGATAATGACCACCTATTCACTCAACAAATATTTAGAGACATACTACATATCAGGCATCAGGATTTAAAAGGTGAACACACAAGGGGACTGAGGATATGGCTTAGTAGTAAAGTGTCCAGTATGTGTGAGTGTGTGAGGCCCTGAGTTCAATCACCAGCACCACTTAAAAAAAAAAAAAAAGTGAACATGGTAAGACTGCCTGTCTTTATGGTCTTCATACTCCAGTAGTGGAGAAGGACATGAAACAAATAATTAGACACAGAAATAAATTTATCCAGCAAGTGTAAAGAATGAAGCATCAGTCTAAGAATCAAGAAGCACTAATCCAAACCTGACCTAGTTTGGGGCACGGAAGGATTTCCTGAAAAGTGATGCTTTGAACTGAGATGTGAAAGACAAGAGGAACTTGCTAAGTGAGGTGGACTGCAAGTTCAAGAGCCCTGTGGTGACATGAAGTATAACATGTATGAAGAGAGTGCAAAAAATGGGGAGCAAATGTGATAATAAGATGAGGCTAGAAAGGTAAATAGGGTAACTGAATTTGAAAACTATTACTTGACAAAATTGGGAGGATTTGGTATAGAGAATAGAAATGAAGTACAAAGAAAAAAAGACATTCATGATTCCCAGGTTTTGAGTTTCTGCAATGGGAGTAGAAAATAAACTAATAAACCATAGGAAACAGTATGCAAAAATACTCCTTGATAACTGAATTGCAAATGGTGAGGAAGAAAAGTCAGGGGGTAATACATAAGTTTCACTTGGGCTATAGGTAGATATATCATTCAAAGATAGGGAACAATGGAGCCAGTTGAGGGGCTATTGGAGTGTAAAAAAGAATGAATTCATTTTAGGTCATAATGAGTTGGGGATTATGTGGCCAATAGAATAAATATAGGCCTAGTATTGGAGAGACATATCTAACTGAAGAAAGATTTGGGATTATAAGCAAACACACAATGACTAAAGTCATAGGAGTGATTAGATATGTGTATCTATGCATACATACCTATATTTCTATATTTCTACATTTATGGACTGCTTGCTACAAAACTATTGTGCTAAACGTCTCAAATAAATGGTTTCATTGAAACGTTGAAACTGTAAAACAAAACAAAACAAAAGTGATTTTTAATACCACTTCTTTAAAAAAGGAAGCACAGGCACAGAAATACGAAGTAACTTTGCTCAAGCTGCCTAACTAGAAGGTAGTACACTGGGATTTAAAACTTGATCTGACTCTGAAGTCTATGCTATCAGGTTGAATATCCTTAATTAAAAAATCGGAAGTACACCTTGGGGCAGTAGCTCATGCCTGTGATCCCAGCAACTTGGGAGGCTGAGGCAGAAGATCACAAGTTCAAGGGCAGCCTTGGAAACTTATGGAGACAGGAGATCCTGTCTCAAAATAGTTTTCAAAAGGGCTAGGAATGGGATTGGGGCTCAGCAGTAGAGCGCTTGCTTGAGAGGCACTGGATTTGATCCTTAGCACCACATAAAAATAAATAAACAAAATAAAGATATTGTGTCCATATACAACTAAAAAAAAAAATTATGGCTAGCAATGTATCTCAGAGGTAAAATACTTGGGTTCAATCCCCAATACCACACAAAAGGAAAAGAAACCTGAAATCCAAAATACTCTGAAATCTAAATTGAGTTTGTTTGTTTTGTAGTACTAGGGATTGAACCCAGGGCTTCAACATGCTGTGCAAGCACTTTACTACTAGGTTACATTCCAGTCCTTTTCAGTTTTTCAATTTTGAGATAGGGTCTTACAGAGCTGCCAAGGCAGTCCTCAAGCTTGTCATCCTCCTGCCTTGGTTCCCTGAATAGCTGGGGTTAGAGAGATGCATCAGCACACCTAGCTGAAACATCCCCCACCTTCTTTCTTTTTCATGGTGCTGGGGGCCTTGTGCATGAGAGGCAACAGCTGTACCTCTAAGCTAAACTGCCAGCCCTATAAAATCTAAAAAATTTTAAGCACCAAGATGACCTCCCAAACATTTTGGATAAGGGCTATTTCACCTGTTCCTTGTCACTCCCCACACAACTGAGAGGAACGCCAGTATTGAAAGACAAGGACTGGGAGTGCTGCCCAGTGGTAGAACACTTGGTCTAGCATATATGAGGCCCTGCATTCTATGCCCAACACAGAAAGAAAGCGGGGGAAAAGGTATGGTATGGGCAAGAACAGAAAAAGATCTCAGAAAAACACAGAAAGATAGCCAGAAGAGGAAAACTCATTCGATTATCATGGAATCAATTAAGAAAACTGTTTCAAAAAAGAAAACAGCTATATATATAAGCTACCATACTTTAAATGAGTTGGGCAGTTTTCATAGTCAATTTTTCAAATTCACTTTTTAAAAAACTCAACACAGGTTTTTTTAACTTGATAATCAGCCCTAAAAAGGACATATTACATTCTTGGTATCAGTGATGATTTTCAGATCTCCAACTTTTTTTTTTCCTTTCTTTTTGTAGCACTGGTGATTGAACCCCCGGGCACTCTACCACTGAGATACATCCCCAGACTCTTTATTTTTCATTTTCAAATGTGGCACACTTCATGAATTTGCATGTCATCCTTGTGCAGGGGTCATGCTAATCTTCTCTGTATCATTCCAATTTTCGTATATGTGCTACCAAAGTGAGCACTATTTTTTATTTTGAGACAGGGTCTAAATTGCCCAGGGCTGCCTCAAACTTGTGATCCTCTTGCTTTAGTCTTCTAAGAAGCTGGCTTTACAGGTGTGCACTACCACACCGGCAGGTTTCCAAACTTTAAATAAACTGTTTCCCAAAAGACTGTATGTATGTAAAAGAGAGAAAGAATTTGTTGAGAATTTACAAGGCATTTTATTGAGAAAACCAAGTAAAACTTGACCTATAGAAAAAAATTAAGTGAGGTTATAATTTAAAAACAGAGAAACTAGGTGCTAGGGGTAGCTCATGCATGTCTAGCATAAGCTAGGCCCCTGGGTTCAAGTCTTAATACCCCAAAATAAGTAAATACATAATAAAAATAAACCATTTAGACTCCCTAGTTTGTCCATAAAACTCAACATTCCTCATAATGAGATGCTGCTACTACTTTCTGCCTAAACAGCAGTCATCATGAAGAAGAAAAATTCCATATTCCAACCACAGAAATTGATCATTGTCACTGGGGGGGTCTTTGTAGCAAGGCAATTCCTCCTTCAGAAGCACTGACTTCTAGGACAGTTACTATTGAAGGTCCTAAAGCAATAACAGGGAATATCATCAACCACCTCAACATTTTCATTATTAAGCATCCATCTGTTTATATCAGATGTTTTAAACATGACAACCAATGCTATATAATTAGTAAAAATAACACTGTAGAAGATGGTAACAGCATAGTATTTCATCAGTTCTCACATAAAAACAAATAGTGGGCTGGGGATATAGCTCAGTTGGTAGAGTGCTTGTCTTGTATACACAATGCCCTGGGTTCAAGGTCCCAGCACCACATACATATAATAATAATAATAATAATAATAATAATAATAATAAAAACAAATAGCAGGTGAGGCGCAGTGGTACATGCCTATAATCCCAGTGGTACAGGAGCCTGAGGCAAGTTCAAAGCCAGCCTCAGAAAAAGCAAGATGCTAACAACTCAATGAAATCCTGTCTCTAAATAAAATACAAAATAGGGCTGGGAATGTGGCTCAGTGGTTGAGTGGCCCTGAGTTCAAATCCCAGTATCACCCTGCTCAAAAAAAAAAAAAAAAGCAACTAGAATAAGAAAATTAAAAATCCACAGAGAACATCTATGACAAAACTAGTTCCAGGCACAGTGACACACGCCTGTAATCCCAGCAGCTCAGGAGACTGAGACAGGAAGACCACGAGTTCAAAGCCAGGCTCAACAAAAGTGAGGCACTAAGCAACTCAGTGAGACCTGTCTCTAATAAAACACAAAATAGGGCTGGGGATGTGGCTCATTGGTTGAGTGCCCCTGAGTTCAATCCCCAGTACCAAAATAACAAAAACAAAAAAATTAAATGAAAACGCATTCTAGTAATTTTTCAGAATAGGGCAAAACCTGTATGTATGGGGTGGGGCAGGGGATTTCTGTGACCTAAGAAGCAGCATTCTCTGGAAAGCATATTCTCAAGCAAATTGTTACACGTAGCAGGTGACAATGGGAGAGTGCCATGGCACCAACGGTAAGGTCTGTAGGAGCTACAGCAGCTCTGGTGTTCAGCCATATACAAACACTATAATCAATGCTCCCTTTCCAGAATGAAGGCCCACACCAAGGAGAAAGTATTGGACCTAAAATCCAAACCCAGGAAGACAAGAATAACAAGAGCAAAGAAAAGATCCAGATAAAAGTGAGGAAGAACATAGCTGGAGCTCAGAAAATGGAAGACTTTTTCTCTTTTTTTGGGGTGGGGGGTGGGCGCCTTAACTAGGGATTGAACTCAGCTACATCCCCAGCCTTATTTAAAGACAAGGTCTGAGTTGCTTAACATCTCAATGTTTCTGAGGCTGGCTTTGAACTTGCAATCCTCCTGCCTCAGCCTCCTGAGCTGCTGGGATTATAGGCATGTGCACCACACCTAGCAAGAGACCTTTTCTTTTTAAACAGCTTTTTTGAGATATTTGTCCATATTTTTAAACACTATCAAAAACAACAAAAGTTCTAAACCTGCAAATCTAGAAAACTATTCTAACCCATGCTTTCCCATTTAAAGTTCAGAAAGATATATTTCATCTAAAAATGAACAGTAGTAAAGGTCCTAATCAAATCCCATAAAAAGTAATTAGGGATGGATGGGGCTGGGGCTGGGGCTCAGTGGCAGAGCACTTGCCTAGCATGTGTGAAGCCCTGGGTTTGATCCTCAGCACCATATAAAGATAAATAAATAAAGGCATTGTGCCCATCTACAACTAAAAAAAAAAAAAAAAAAAATTCAAAAAAAGAAGAAAGTAATTAGGGATGGAGATAGGGGAGGCAGAATAATATTCCCACAGGAGGATTGCAGCATCCAGCTTGGCAACTTAGCTACACCCTGTCTTAAACCTTAAAAAAATAAATAAAAATTATATATATATATATAAAAGGAATGTCACATTGATGAATGTTAGCATCACAAAGATAAAATTTATAATATATATATTAAAACTACATTTTTGGGTTTTTTTTGGTGTGTACGTGTTTGTGTGTGTGACTGAACCCAGAGGCACTTAACAACTGAGCCCTTATTATTTTTTGAGACAGGGTCTCACTAAGTTGCTCAGGGCTTCGCTAATTTGCTAAAGCTGGCTTTGTACTGGAATCCTCCTGCCTCGGCCTTCCCAGACCCTGGGATTATGGGCATATGCCACAGCGCCAACTGATTTTCTTTTTTGAGATGCAGTATGACTATGTTGTTGCCCAGGCTGACTTCAAATTCCTGGTCAAGTAATTCTTCAGCATCAGCCTCCCGAGTAGCTGGCTGAAACCACAAGAACTGGCTAACGGAGCACGCAAAACTACTGATTTTTTTTGTGGGTGGAGTGGGAGTTGAGAAAGGGAGGGTTTACTGGGAATCAAACTCAGGGGCACTTTACCAGTAAGCTATATCCCTAGCCCATTTTATTTTTGAAACAGGGTCTCATCAAGTTCCTTGGGGCCTCACTAAATTGCTCAGGCTGGCTCTGCACTTTTGATCCTCCTACTGCCTCAGCCTCTAGAGCCCCTGGGATTATATCCTGTGCCTCTATGCCCAGGGAAAGTGCTGATTTTTTTAAGGAAAATCACTTTTTAAAAAGTCAGATTGGCAACTGACTTTTTATAGCAATGTATTATTCCAAAAACAATGGAATAACATTTTAAGATACTAAAGAAAAAAAAACTTTTAAAGATATTTATTTTTTAGTTGCTGTTGGATACAATATCTTTAATTAATTAATTTTTAATTAATTTTATGTGGTGCTGAGGATCGAACCCAGGGCCTCACCTGTGCTAGGCGAGCGCTCTATCACTGAGCCACAACCCTAGTCCCAAGAAAAGAAAATTTGAACCAAGAATTTTATGACTAGCCAAAATAACTCTCAAGTATAAAGTCACAAACAAGCTATTATCAACAAGTAATATCATTTTCATAAGACCTTTCTCAGGAATCTACTAAGTACCAAGTTATACACAACAAAAATGACTAGACAGACATTGACATAAGGAATGTCACATTGATGAATGTTAGCATCACAAAGATAAAAGGAACTAGAAATCATATACCTTCTGCTAGAAGTAAACAACCTATGAAGTATTTTTTGCTCTGATTTTAAAATCAGGTTTCAGAAAGTATAAAAAACAGAGAAACAAGTTAAATAACATCACAGGGAAGCAGTATTCCAGACTGAAACTTGGTTTCATAAACAGCAAAAACTACAAGGAAGAATAGATACAGGAGAAACTAACATACTAAACGTGTAAGAATGTAAGAATCTTATTTGGATCCAGAGTCAAGAAAACAATAAAAGAAGCATTCATAGGGCAGTTGAAAATTTGAACCCAATTGGCATTTGAAAGTATTAATTACTGTTAATTTTGTTAATGATAACAGCATTGTGGGGCTTGTTTTTGTTGTGGTAGTTTTTGTGTATGTGTGCATGAACCCAAGACCTCCCACATGCTAGGCAGGTGCTCTCTACCACTGAACTATACCCCAAGCCTTTTTTTTTGGCTTGGTTTGGTTTGACTTTTTAACTTTTTTTTCACCCACTCCGTACTGGAGATTGAAACCAGGGTGGGCTTTGCCACTGAAATACATTCCCAACCCTTTTATTTATTTATTTTTTGAGACAGGATCTTGAACTTTCCATCCTTCCAATTCACTGTGCTAATCCTTTTCTTTAAGAGATATTTACCCAAATATTTATGAATGTAATAATATCTAGAGCTTACATCAAAACAATTTTGGAGAAAGAAATAAGTGAGCAAGCATTCAGATAAAATAAGATAATAAAGCTGGATGATAAACACATACAATTTATATTAATGTATTCATTCAATAAATATTTGTAATTTGTTCTTATAACACAACTCTAAAACATTATCCATTCTTACCAACAGAAATTAATTTTGTTTCAACCTTTATATTTTCTAGATCACATTTACAAAGCCTTAAAAAATACTCCTAATAACAACTGACACAATTCTCTCCTAACATATTGTTAGTTTTAAATATACACAATAAAATTTATTTCTTAAAAAATTTTTGTCCTAGGGGCTGAGATTGTGGCTCAGTGGTAAAGACCTCACCCGTCATGTGTGAGGCATTGGGTTTGATTCTCAAAACCACATATAAATAAATTTTAAGGTCCATTGACAACTAAAAAAATATTTAAAAAAATTTTCTCCGGACTTAACAAGTTATAAGAGGCTGGATATAACTTTTTTCTAAATTAGTCACAATTCTGAGAATGACTTATCAAGTTTGGTCCAGAGGACAAAATATATTTATATTTGTTTTTGGTACTGGGGGGTTGAACCCCCCAGGGGCACTTTGGCATTGAGTTACATATCCAGCCATTCTTATTTTAAGACAAGGTCTCAGTAAGTTGCTGAGGGTCTTGCTAAGTGCTGAGACTGGCCTTGAACTTTAAAATTCTCCTGTCTCAGCCTCCCAAGTTGCTGGGATTACAGGCATGCACCACTATCCAACTGACAATATTTTTCCTCAGTTATTCATCTCATCAGCTCAATTAGAAAAAATGTTTTAAAAAACTTACCTGTTTTATATGTGGATTCATTGCCATTTCAGTTACATTCTTCTTGGTCTCACAGAAGATAATAGCCCTCCCTTCTGAACCACTATAGACTTGAAGGACATCTCCAATAACTGCTGGCCTCTGAGACCAATGACACTGAATAGCCAAATGCTTTGAGGAAAGAAAAGGTGAAATATCTATTTTGACAAAATTGTTGGAAAAAAATTATCTTGTATATTTTTTTCTACCTGTTCAAGAACTGGCCTTCCTGGGAGACTGTAAGACAGAGACTCTCCTCAACCCCATTTAAAAACAAACAAATGGCCGTCAATAAGTGAAAGGATACACAAATTTAGTATATTCAAACAAAATACTATATAGCAATTAAAAGGAACCAACTATTAATAACACAAAAATATAGATGAATCTTAAATAATATGCTGAGTGAATGAAGTCCTATAGAGAAAGAGTATATGCAGTATGATTCCATTTATATGAAGTTTTAGAATAGGTAAAACTAATCGATGGTAGAAAAAAAAAATCAGAAGTGACTGTCTCTGGATTGGGGGGAACTAGGAAGGAGTACGAGGGAACTTTTTGAGATGATGAAAATACCTTTTATTTTGATACTAGGGATTGGACCTTGGGGTACTATACTACTGAGCCACATCCCTCTGTCCTTTTTATTCTTGAGATAGGGTCTTGCTAAATTGTAGAGGCTGGTCTTGAACTTGCAAATCTCCTACCTCAGCCTGCCAAATTGCTGAGATTACTGGCATGTACCACTGCACCTGGCAATATATCTTGATAAATGTTTGGTTTACATACACAAACTCAAAAAAATAGGTTTGTATTACATATGTATGAATTTGTCAAAACTAAGCAAAGTGTACACTCATTTCATTACACATAAATCTTATCTGAAAAACTATAAATATTATATGGAGGAAGCTCAAAAACATGCTAAGGGAAAGAAGCAAAATATAAAAAGTCACATAATGTAAAATTACATTTATATGAAATATTCAGAACAGGCATATCCACAGAGACAGAAAGAAGACTGGTGGTTGCCAGGAACTGGAAAAGAAAACAATGCGGAATTACTATTTAATGGTTATGGGGTTACCTTTGGTGTGAGGAAAATACTTTGGAGCTACATAGAAGTGATGGTTGTACATCATAAATGTACTAGATGACAATGAATTATACATTTAAATATTTATAGTTTTAAATTGAGTACAATGGCACATGCATATAATCCTAGCTATTTGGGAGGCCAAGGCAAGAGGATTAAAAGTTTGAAACAAGCCTGGGTAACAATGCCAAGGACTGTGTCCCCATCCTTACCCAAAAAGTTTATAGTTTTAGTTATGTAAATTTTACCTTAGTTTTATAAAAATGAAAATATTATGCTCTAGTTAAAGATATGCATGCTAAAATACTTATGGGCAAGTATACTGATTTCTGCAATTTGAAATGAATCAAAAATAGAAGGAAGTTATATGGTGTAGTTCAGTAGTAGAGAGCATGCTTATGAGCATGAAGCTCTGGGTCCAATATCCAGCTCAAGAAAGAAAGAAGAAAATAATCCCTTTTTTTGTTTTCTTAGTATGAAAATTACTATAGGTTTTTAGCTTTTTTTTTTAATACCCTTACTTATCCTTTAGAAATATAGCTGGGTGTAGTGGCACATGCCTGTAATACCAGCTACTTGGGAGGCTGAAGAGGACTGCAAATTCAAGGCCAGCCTGCACAACTTAGCAAGACCCTATCTCAAAATAAAATCCCCAATATTGGGGGAAAAAAAAAGAAAAGTTCTACTACAGCTCAATTTTAAAAAATCTTTCTGAATTTATTTATTTTTTGGGGGGGCGGTTTTGGGTATGAGGTAAAGATCTAACTTTCTTCAGCTAATCTTCAACAAACTATCTCAGCACTATTCTTCCTTTTATTTTATTTTCTTTAGTTGTAGAGGGACACAATACCTTTATTTATTTATATGGTGCTGAGGATTGAACGCAGTGCCCCACACAGGTGAGGCAAACGCTCTGCCACTGAGCCACAACCCCATCCCTCAGCACTATTCCTTTCTATGAATCGTGTTCTCTGTCATATGAATCCTAAATACAGTCTCTATGGCTGCTTGTAGATCTTCTGTTAGAACTTCTTATTCACAAGCTTTTTTCCCCTATTTATTCTATTCTGCTTCTCAGTTTCAGACAATTAAAATACTTATGTATCTTATTAACTAAAGGCAGAAAAGAGAGCTTAGGCCTGAACAGGTCCCCAAAATTTGAGTTTAGCTTTAACAAACTTTCAAAAATAAATACCAACTAAAAGCTAAAATCTATCATGCTGGAAAGCCACTTACTTCCACAGTAGTTGCAGCCTTTTGAGTCATTTTTCCAACAAGGTCAACCTGTTCATATCTGGATTTCATGTATTTTTTTGCAACTTTGTATACCCACTGTGGGCAAGTTGCAGAAAAAAGTAAAGTCTGAGGATTGTCTTCAGAATCTTAAATAAACAAAAAGAATTCAAATGTTTTCTTAATATCCCATGATGTAGCCAACTTTTAAAAATCACCACAGGCTTCAAAGAAATAATGAAAAATTCAAAACTCAGGGAAAGTTTTTAACATATAGACTGCATTGCAACTATTGAAACTTTCACCTTTTAAAACTGGGGACAATAGCAAGAAAATTCAACTCAGAAGAAAAGTGAGAATTTAAGGAAAAACAATGAACAAAGAAATCAGTAAAATGAGTTAGTAAATCTAACTAATGACTATAAAAAATAATACATGAAAGAAGACACAGAAAGCTAAGAAAATAAAGTACGCTATTGTTCTTTTTTTTTTTTTTTTTTTTCAGGAAGAGAATAGATACTGAATAACTTTAGTTTTGTTAGAATACCAGGGGACAATATATTAAAAAATTAAAAATTCATAAGCTTTTAAGATCAAAGAATAATTGTTAACGTGGTTATTTTGAATTAGGATATACCAGTTTTGTAGGATTCGTGGATAATATCTTCAACTTGTTCAGCAAAACCTAAATCTAACATTTGATCCACTTCATCAAGCACAACATGGCGCAGTTTAGAAAGATCCAAACGGCCGCTCTGCAAATGGTCTTTGATACGACCAGGAGTCCCAACCAAGATGTCAATACCATTTCGAATATGATTAACTGTGAGAGGAGAAAAATGCCAGTAATATGTAAAAATCAAATATATGCCTTCACATTATTCCTTTACATTTAGCAAATGCATCTTTGCACTATTATCATGCACAGGTACTCACTTTGGCTTTGATATGATGTTCCACCATAAAAACATGCCACACTGAGTTTCCTAGTTATATCTTTAAAGTCTTTGGCTACTTGATTTGCCAGTTCCCTTGTTGGAGCCAAAACAAGTACCTGGGTGAGAGATTTAAAAAACAAAAGATACTTTTGTAAAGACATGAAAATGCAACCTAGAAGACCCCACCCTTTTTAAAGTAGGAATCTCAACATTAAAGTCATTAGTATATTATAGACAGAGTACCTAGCATACATGAGGCCTTGAGTTCCATTCCCTAGCACTAGCCTTAAAAAAAAAAAAAAAGATGACACAAATAGCATAAGACCAATCACAATTTATTATACTCTACTTTGTCAAGTCTCCTCAAAAGTCACTTTGTCAGAGATGTTCTTAAGCCTCTTATATATAATCTTGGCCCTCTTTTTACCACTTACACCACCTAAGGCACTTATGCTTTACTTAATTAGTGATTGTAATCACATTATTCCTTTATAGTAACCACTTTTAGTTACATACATATTCAAACTATAATGCTGATTTTTTTTTCTTCTCCACTTTCATGAACCTTAAAGTACACACAGGTTCTGTTTTTTTAGTTGTTTTATTTTTATTTATTTGTTTTTATGTGGTGCTGAGAATTGAACCTAGTGACCCACACATGCTAGGCAAGCATTCTGCCATTAAGCCACAACCCTAGCCCTACACACAGATTCTTAAAAGGTCAAACCGCAAGCTAAAATTTTATTAGTTGATTTTACTATTCATAAATTAAGACAGATCTTTAGCACCCGCATAATAAAGAAACTTTTTTGCCTTTCTGGAATGGGATTGAACTCAAGGTCCCACACATGCTAGCCAAGCACTCTATCACTGAATTATATCCCTGATCCTTTTATAATTTTGAGATAGGGTCTTGATAAGTTGTGGCCTCAAACTTGAGATTCTCTTGCCTCGGCTTCCCAAGAGCTGAGATTACAAACAAGTGCCACCACATGGACTAGCAGTTCCATTCCTATAATAGTCTTCACAAAAAGTCAACTAGTAAAATAAATGATATTGAATAGTTATTGGATGACCAAATAAATGGAATACCTCTTAGAAAATTCATTGTTTGAAAGCAAAAAGTCAGGACTGAAAAAACAGACAAACAAGTCACTAAATACACTATGTATAAGTACTCTTTTAAAGTAAGATTTTAAGCTCCATAATACACAAAGTTATCAAAGACATCTATGAATCCATATACATTACATTCACATGCAATAATGATTTCATTTTAGCTTTGCTTGAATTTTCTTTATTTGAAAATGAACAAGTTTTTGCTTTAAAACCCAAATTTCTACTTTTGCCACAGGGCTTAATTTTCTCTGAAAGGTACTTGTATTTAAGACTAATACGCTCTTTCAGGACTGGGGATGTAGCTCAGCAGAAGAGTGTGAGCTTAGTATGCATGAGGTCTGGGGTTAAATCTCTAATAACAGGAGCAAAAAAAAAAAAAAAAAAGACAACTATAATCTCTCTGTCCATTTTCAATAAGTAATGTTTAGAGCTTTTCCTCTCTTACAACCATTACCTTTGGTGAGCGGCTTTTTTTAATTGTTTCTTGATTTCTTTGGAGCCTTTCAATCAAGGGTATGGCAAAAGAGAATGTCTTTCCTGTTCCTGTCCGAGCTTGTGCAATTAAATCTTTTCCTTCATATACAGGGCTAAAGGTCTTAACTTGAATAGGAAAGAGATATGTTACCCCTCGACCTGTAAAATGAGATTTCCAAAATATTTCTTTAAGACTAGTATTAGGAAAAAGATATATTCATTTGAAAACAACAATCCTGCTTTCTCCATGTCTGCCTAAAGATACACAACCAAGTACCATTTACAGTTATTCCTACCCTAAACAGAAATTATAACAAAATTAGTCTGAACTTCTGACAAATACATATAACAATTAAGATTAAAAACAGATCACAACAACTACAAGATTGGGATGACAATTAGAATAATATATACTCCATGTTTCTATAAATAGATCAAAATATACTCTACTGTCATAAAAAGAACAAGTTAAAAAAAGATACTGATAAAAAAAAAACTATATCAATACTGAAAAGGATGAAGTAAACTACAATTTAAAAAGAGCTATTTCTTTTTTATATTCTCTATTTGGTTAAAAAAGGCACAAGAGTTTTATAAAATACAGTCATAGATTCCAGCTGCATATCCATTAAAATTCATAGTACCTTTCAGAAGCTTTATAGTTTCTTCGGAAATAGAGAAATTGGAGAAGTCTCCTTCTTTCTGTTCTCGTGTTAGTGTCTGTCAAAAGGAAATAAAAGTTCTAAATAATATAGTTTTTTTTAAATAATATAGTTTTTGTTCAACTTTTACTTATTTACCATTTTACTAAACAAGCTACCTAATCAATTTCAGTTAGTACTTGCAAAAACCTATACAGATTAACTTAAAAATTAGGAGGGGAGGCTGTGGCTGTAGCTCAGTGGTAAAGTGTTTGCCTAGCATGTTGTGAGGCACTTGGTTCAATTCTCAGCACCACATAAAATAAATAAAGTCATTAAAAAAAAAAACAGTAGATTCTTTTCATTTCAAAAGTATCCCTTTAGATGGCAAGCTTACTTAATCCATTTTCCTAGTAAAACATCTTAAAATGTTTAATTCAACCCATAAAGTTCCCTTTAGAAATGTCTACTACATAAATCAAAATATTTTTCCATTTGATAACATATTACAAGTTACTTAATAATCTAAATCATACTTATAGATAATATTAACTATGAAAATTAATACAAGTCTATATACTAAGATAAAAGAAGAAATTACACAATGAGAAATTAAAACTTTTTCCAAAAATAGTTAATTTGTTCTATGGCTTTAAAAAGTACTTTTTCCGAGCTGGGGTTGTGGCTCAGTGGTAGAGTGCTCACTTAGCACCTGTGAGGCTCTGGGTTCAATCCTCAGCACCACATAAAAATAAATAAATAAAATAAAGATACTGTGTCCAACTACAAGTTAAAAAAAAAAAAAAAGGACTTTTTCCCCCTAGGTCATTAATTCAGGGAAAAGTTCTATAAGCTTAAGAATTTCTTTAACATGAATATAGATGAGCAAAACATTATCATTTAACATCTATCAAAAACTCTGTGTACCAATGTGTATACAGAACAATGTTTAAAGAAAGTAGTTACAGAACCACTCACAATAGCAGTTTTCAAATTAAGAACCAGATAAAAGACAATATCAAATTCAAATTGTGGGCCATTTACATAAACAACAATACTGTTCTCTTTTAAGATTAAAAGAAAAATTTTAAAAGTTACGTATTTTCATTTTAGAAATTTCAGAAAGCACAAACATACATTTTTAAATTACCGATAATCCAGTCAGTTAAAACTACATTTAAAACACACTCCAATCTTCAGTCTATGCACACTAAGTTTTAAAAATAAAAGATCATACTTTATACAGTGTTTTAAAATCTGCTTTTTATCTTTTCAACAAAAAGAACTATCTTTCTAAAATTCTTATATACCTTTTGGGATAGCTGCATTCTATTCTGTAAACATAGCATATTTTATTAAACCAATTGCCTACTACCAGACACTACTAGACATTTAGAATATTTAAAACTTTCCCCAATATCTATAATATCCCGGTGATAAGAGTACTTATTCATACAGCTATGGACACCTCATAATTACCTCCTTAGGATAAATTCCTAAAAGCAGAACTCCTGAAATCTATGATCTAAAACAGAAACAATAGACAATTAAGCCTATTATAATACAGAGAATGATTTCAAGCAAAACCCCAATAGAGCCAGAAACAGTGGTGCACACCTGTAATTCCAGCAACTCAGGAGGCTAAGGCATGAAGATTGCAAGTTCAAAGCCACCCTCACCAATTTAGCAGGGATCTATGCAACATAGCAATACTCTGCCTCAAAATAAAAAATACAAAGGGCTGGGGATGTGGCTCAGTGATTAAGTGCTCCTGGGTTCAATGCCCCATACCCAAAAAAAAAAAAAATAGGGCTATGGTTGTAGCTCAATAGTAGAGCGCTTGCCTAGCACATGTGAGGCACTGGGTTTGATCCTCAGCACTATATAAAAATAAATGAAATAAAGGTATTGTGTCCATCTGCAACTAAAACAAACAAAGAAACAAAAACCCCAATACAACAAAAAGCAATCTGTTCATTCCACTACTACCAATATAGATTTAATAGAGCCTTACTAAATTAACATACATGCTTCTGGACAAATAGCAAATACACAAAATAAAACACCATATAGGGGCTGGGGCTGGGGCTGAGCGGCAGAGCGCTCGCCTCGCAAGTGTGAGGCCCTGGGTTCGATCTTCAGCACCACATAAAAATAAGTAAATTAAAATAAAGGTATTATGTCCAACTACAACTAAAAAATAAATATTAAAAAAAAAAAACCCACCATATAGTAAAAACAAGGAGTCAACATCTTTTTCCCAAAATACCTGAGGATTCTAGGTTAAGTTAAGCTCAGTGCATACCCCTGCATTTGATCTCCACAACAGGGATTTTTAAAAAATTATTATTTAAATTAAATTACCGGCTATTATCAAATTTAAAAATTATTATCAAAAAGCAAGAATATCAACATTGTTTCTTTCTGAAGACCTAAATAATTTCTTGACAATTTATAACACCTAGATCAGCTTTTGAACTCCTAGTGGAAAACTGTGAGACACTTTTTAACAAATTCTGCCCAAGAAAATAACTGCTTTAACAGGTACTGATAAGAGCAGGAGGTTCAAGAATGCAAATTCTATACTTAAGCATGTTTATTACACTTCCTCAAAATGTAATAGCCAGAAGAACAGATTTCTTCAGATCATTTTCATGTTTAATTCTAGTTTTAAAAATGCAAATGACTTTAACAGAAAGTTACAGTAAGACATAAAGATCATCTAAAGTTGCTACTGTTTCAAAAGCAGAAAAAAGAAGGCAAAATACACAAAGTCAAAAGGCCTTCTGTACCTTGTTTCAGGAAGTCAAGTCAATGCCCCAGTACTGGCAGGGACTGAAAGAACCATAAGAAATAAGTACGTGACTATCAATAATTTGGAAAAACTGTTTAGGAACCCAAATGTACAGAAAAAGTGTAAGTTTGAGCATTCCTCTACTTCCACCCACAAAAAATGACAATACAATAAAAGAAACAAGGGCCAAAGGAAAAAAGGTTCAGATTTCAGCTGTATAGATCTCTCATTTGGATTAGAGTCTGTACTAAGCAAGAAACATAGAATCAATTCTTCTTAATTTACAACATCACATTTGTCTGTATTTCAAGGATAATGTCAAATGCAAAATTAAAAGTATCCATACCTCCTCTAGTTTATTATCACTTGATTTATGAGTAGAACTTTCTAAGGATGATACTCGCTTTGATTTTTTTTCATATTCATCAATATCTCCATTTGGTAGATCTTTCCTCCTTGACTTATGAGATGTAGAAAATTCATCTGAAAGTCTATTAAATCCTTCTTCAGTGTCTCCATTTAACTTCTCTTTCATTTTAGCTTTTTTGGGCTTGGGAGCATCATCCAGGTCATCTGTGACACCATTTTCTCTTGTTTCTGTTTTCTCATCTGAGTCATGATGGTGCCTGGACTTCCTCCTATCACTCTGTAGACCAAGAAACAATGTCAAAAAGGTCACAGGTGTCCTCTTAGGATTCTAGAGAAGTTACAGCATGACTTCCCAACCACTTAAGTTCAGCCAATAGTTATATTGAAAACCTACATGATAGAAATCCAGACTGTTTAGTAATTCAAGCTCTAAGACTTACCTATAACTATAATTGTCATTCCAACTCCTGCATTCTCAAGAATTCAGCCTCTATTCCATCTCTAATCACAACATAAAATTTTAGCAAAATTAAAATAGCTCCTTCAGAACCAAATGACAATCTCAAAATTATAAATTAAAATACAAAAAAAAACTTCTAACATCTCTAAGAGCAAAAAAATTAATATTTATTGAGTACCTACCCAGCACTGTGTAATGTGTTTTCGGCTTATCTTGTTTAAATCTTCATAACAACCCTATGAGGGAAGTACAGATCCATAATCCCTTATCCGAAATTCCGATATCCATAAAGCTCTGAAAACCGAAAGTGTTTTTGTAACTTATTTGGAGTCAAAACCTTACCTGCTCTGAACTCATTTGATGGCAATATTTGAATAGAACTAATGTGAGACTATTTATAGTTTTTATTTATCCCATCATTTGCAATTATTCATATTTAATATTAAGGTGTCTGATTACATGCTACAGGCCCCACACCCTGCTGGGGTGTTCTCCTTCTATAGATCCCTAGAATTCTGAATTCTAAGACACATCTAGTTCCAGGGATTTAGGATAAGGGATAGTGAACCTGTATTACCTTTGTCATTTTACAGATGAGGAAACAGAAGTCTTAGAGGTTAAGTACTTGCCAAAGATCCACATGTGGGATTTCCTGTAGGTGGAAGTGCTAGAAATTGAATCTAGCCCTGACTTGGAAAACCTATGCTCTTTTCACATCATGCTTCCTTCCTAACTTTAATAATTAACAGGTCAAAGAAAAACAAAGCTTCATGTTGATATAAAATTCCAATTGCTATATTTCCATGGAAGAACAATAACCCAGGAAGTTTTAAAAAAAAATCTAGATAACAGAATGTAAGAAAAGAACAAAACGAAAAGGCACAATTCTGCACCTTCAATTTTTTGTTTATATGTTTTTGTGTACCGGGAATTGAATCCAGGGGAGCTCAACAGTTAGCGACATCCCCAGTCCTTTTAATTTTTTTGAGACAGAGTCTTGGTAAATTGCTGACTGAACTTGCAATCCTCCTGCCTCAGCCTGCAGAGCCACTGGAATGATAGGCATGTGCCACCATGCCCAGCTTGCACCTTCAGTTTTAAAACGCCAAACTGGTGGGGCTGGGGTTGCAGATCAGTGGTAGAGTGCTCGCCTACCATGTTAAGGCAACGGGTTTGATTCTTAGCACCACATATAAATAAATAAATAAATAAAACAAAGGTCCATCAACAACTAAAAAAAATTTTTTTTCAAAAAGTCAAACTGGTGGCAAGTGTTTTAATATTTGCAGACCACAAGAAATGATTTAGAAATTTAGGACTTCTCCAGAATTACTTGGTCAGATACTCAAAATAAATTAGATGGTAGAGATGAGTGACAACAAAAACACCAGCACGAAAAACTTATACAATTTTTAGAGTGCTTTACCATACAATTTTTCTTATCCATAAAAATGTGAAAATGCTTTGCAGTTACATCATTTGCTCTTTGGTTAATTACAGTAACTCACATCTCACCATATCGTTAAGTTCTACTGAAAAACAAAATTATTTATAGAGTCAGCTCTGGAGTTTGAATTGCTCCTGGACCCTTCATTGCAGGGAGATGATGGAACAAGGCAAAGTGAGACCTCTAAGTCTAAACCCAGCAACATCCCAAGGTGAATACATTATTTCATATTGGACCAAAACTCTATGATAATTTTGATTCCCTTGGTTTCCATTATATTCTATAGGGATTTTTTTTTTTTTTGGGGGGGGGGGATACCTGGGATTGAACCCAGGGACACTTAATCACTGAGCCACATCCCCAGCCCTAAGTTGTTGAGGCTGGTTTTGAACTTGTGATCCTCCTGCCTCACCCTTGTGAGTTGATATGATGTATGCCCTTCTTATTCTCTTACTTTTTCACATCTTCTGGTTCTTCTCCTACTTCTATGGATACACCTTAAATCTCTGTTGTCCATGTACACTTCTATGCCATTTTCATGACTTTCAACACACACTTCCTTACTCTTCCTTGCCTGCATTCCAGTTTTAAGAACCTATAACTCATCTTCATATCTCAATGTAATCCAAACCAAGGTTATCTTCATCTCAACACCAAAACTAGCCTAATGCTCTATTAGTTGGTATTCCAATTCATTTTCAAATCTCTAGTTTATCTTCATAAAGTGCAATTAACAAGTATTTCTGGAGAACTTACAATGTGAAAGTCACCAACATACAAGAATATAATTAAATATTAGACAAAAATATGGCTATTTTCCTCAAGAATCTTTGGGAAATATTTTAAAAAGATACAGAGAGGAAAAATGAATTTCACAAGGAAGTGTACAATAAATGCCTCTTGCATGATAAAGACAGTATTGGAACAAGACTTCAAAAGGAAATGAAATTACTGGGGTGGTTAGAAAAGATATAAATTAAACTTCAACAGAGCATCTGGATGCAAAAGGGAAAAGAAGTTTCAACAGGAGCCAAAATTAAAATAACTGGGGATTCCATTTTAGTGGATTCTAGGTACCTATAGCAGTCAATTCATAGACACAGAAAGTAGAATAATGGTTGCTAGAGCTGGGAAGAGAAAAGAATGAGGAGTTAGTGTTTAAAGGACAGAGCCTCAGTTTGAGAAGATGAAAAAAGTTGTGGAGATGGATGGTGGTGATGGCTGAAAAACAATATAAGGGTATTTAATGCCACTAGAACTACACTGAAAAATGGCTAAAATGTAAATTTTCAGTTTTGTATATTTCCCCAGAATAAAAGAAAAACTGGTTGCTTGGAATGGCAAGTTGACCTTAACGACAAGTTGGAGAGGTATTTCTGCTTTCCTGAACTATATGGAATAAACCTTACTTCATCCAACGTTAGACTTTGAAAACTGCTACCTTATCCTCCTCAGCTTTGCTTTCTCCAGGTTAAACGTCTCCAGTACCTGTGCATTTTTCAGCACCTTGCAATCCTCTATTGTTTCAAGAGTTTTCTTTTTTGGATGGGAGGGGGGGTCTCTTATAACCCAAGGGGAAAAACCATTTCTCATACTTAATTAGTTTAAACTCCATGGTACTCAGCAGAGTCTGGCGCAAATTAGGCTCAATAGATACCTGTGGATTGAATGAAAATACTCATAGTAAAGGTTATTAATAATAAAACCAACACGATCTCCACCACAGCCCAATCCTAGAAACTCTGGATGTTACAATATTTCTCAAATCCTCTATAAACTAGTTAAACCTAAGATCACTTTCCCCAAAATTCTTGCACAACAGAACAGGGTGACAAAGAGGCAGAACATATTCAAGACAATCGTTTTTTCTTAATCATCTTCTAAGACAGTCCAGAAGAACCAAATGACAGGCTTCCCTGCTTTAGGAAGAAAAGAGATTCTGCGGTGACGGGAGCTTGAGTCTACCCATCTCTTGGGAGAATTCAGACGCCAGTGGGAAGAGCTGAAGAGCCACTGGAGGCCGGGCCGGCCGTCCTCCTCCAAGTAGGGAGTGTGACCTGGGAATGATCCCCGAGCGACCTCAGAAGGCCTACGCGGATTGAGCGGAGGCCCTCGGATGCTGGGACTGGGTCCTGACAGGCCATGATCAGGGACAATTCCCCTCCCCACCCAAACCGGCGCAGCCCATAAGGAGGCGCGGCCCATCCTCAGCGCACCTTTTGCTTTTCCTTCCTCTGGCTCTCGGATTCTTCCAAGGGTGCTTCCAACTCCATAATATCCCCCCAGAGGAGTTTCCCCGGCATTACTGGCCGCCGCCACCTCTCTCGGGGCACAGTGGCCACTACCACCTACGGGCAGCAACAGCGTGAAAGGAAGCGGGGGTAGGGCGGCCGCCCGGCCACGGCCGTGCGTCACTTCCGGGACACGCACCGCACGGCAGGGGAGGAAATCATCCCGGATAGTTTAAACTCTTCTATCCGCTCCAAGCTCTCACCCAATGAGTGTGAGAGATCTCCACTGGCCGACCCTATTGTGAAGTGATTGGCTTCTAGAGTAAAAACCTATCCAATGTCCATAAAGGATGAGCTCACTGATTAGCATAAATGATTCGGTTTCTCACCCCCTCCCCCACTCGGAACAGTCCATGGCACCACAGAGGCTCTTCGGAGCTTCCCAGCATGCACCGCTGGGGCTAGGTCGCTCCTCAACGGCGATGGAGAAGGGCCGAAGCGCACAGGTGGCTGGCGCATGGTCACGACTGTGCAGAGGTGGGTGAGGAGCGCCAAGCGCCGCCTCACCATTCACCGCCGGAAGCAGCTGCCTTCCCCCCCGCCCACTGAGGCGGGAGGCGTTAACGTCCAACGGCTTCACGCGAGGGCTGAAGCCAGGCGTTAGAGTCAAGGGGCTTCCTAGGGTCTGGCGTGCGCCACAGGTGAAAGGGAGGCCGGATGAACGTCCGTGCCTGCAGTCTCAGGTTGTAGTCAACAAATTAGTTCTTGCTTTATGTTAGTGCTTCTGACGCTTCCCATTTGACTTGAGAGGAAACTAAACCCATAGCTGAATACATATCTGAAGTCACACAATCCGTGGCACAGTCAGGACTAGAGAATTTATTTCTTGAATCCAAGATCTGCCACATCAACCTGAAAGCTCTTAATTAAACCTAACAGTTTCTGCTAAAGTTAACAAGCCTAAATGTCATTGACAAAAGACTATGTATTTCCAATGAAAAACTATTTTACTGATGGGAATTAACTATCCTTTAACACAATCTTATACAACTGAAAATTTTTATCAATAGAAAAGATAACTGTCTTAGCATGTCACCTTTTCTGATATCATTAATGTTAGCTCCTGGCTTTCTTCTCAGAACCATGTCTCTTCATGATGTCTTCAACCAGACAACTGTACTCCTGGATGTAGAACAAGAAACCAAACTGATGTCGGTGCAAGGCCGTCTCATAAAACACTTGACAGTATCTTTTAACACATAAGCCTTTTAACAGGAGCATGAAACTTGAGCCTTAGCAAAGTTATATGTGGAATTTAGGGTTGGTCCTGAGTAACAACTGGAACTTCAAATTAGTGATTGCTTTAGGCCTTTTGTGCAATTATGGGTTGGCCTGAAGTCAAGGGCTAACATGTTTAAATGTAACCTTATGGATTCAATACTATGAACACAGGGAGTATTCAGTTAATGTTGGTGGAAAATGCATCTTCGTCTCCCTAGGTTATGAGATCAGTTATGCATTTCTGTGCTTTTCTACATTCTTTTGTCCCAATCCCTCACACCCACTGCCAATCCTACTGTGGTAGTTTTTGTAGTCCTACAAAGGGGTATGATGTGCATAGAAACATGAAGTAGATGTAGAATGCCACATAGATTGGGATAAAAGGAACAAATGTTAATATCTGTGGTCGAAGATCACACGTGAATGAAATAAAGTTTTAACTCCTCAGGACTCTAGGCACTCATTTGTATGTCAGAGCTCATAACAGCAGGTCTGAAAAAAAGTACTAGCCTTTTCTGTTCTCCCTGTTCAAGCAACTAATAGTATGTTCCAGAATGACCTTCTGCCACAATACTCTACAAGCCCTTTTTAATCCCTAAATTTTCTCTACCTAATTTGTGCCAGGTGGAAAGGATCAGTGTAAAGAAAGCTATGCATGACCAAGGAGTGGCTCAGCTGTAAAATATTTGGGCGACATGTATAAGTTATGAGTGCATATCATCTTGCATCAATCAACTAGAAAACAGAAGTGGGGAATTATTTTTCCATTTAAAAAAAAAGGCCTCAAAAACTTATTTCTGATGATGAGATCTGGAAACAAGGGGAGGCATACTATGGGTGAATACTTAAAATTCACAGTAATCCAAAATATCATCACAAACTCCTGGGCTCAAGCATCCCTGACTCAGCCTTCCTGGTAGCTAGATCTGCCGATACGCTCAACAGTGCCTGGCTCCAAAATACAATCTTATTAGAACGTATTTTCCATATATCTTAAGAATCACTGAAATAATCTCTTTTGCAAAATTTTAAGAGTTTCAGTGTTTTATCTGCTACTCTCTGTCCAAAATTCTGTAAAGATTTTTCCATGCCTTTAGCCTTAGCTTATTATACTCTGTGGCCTTTAAGATCTAAAACAAGATGACTAATTCTAAACTTAATTCTTCTCTGTGGTTATTTTTAAAACTAGAGGGCTAGGGTTGGGGATGTACCTCAGTGGTAGAAGTCTTGCCTAGCATGCTCAAGGCCCATGGTTAGATATCCAGCATCACAAAGCAAACAGGGCTAGATTTTAATTTTTATTCTACAGTTAGAAAGTTGAATTAAAAAAAAAAGCCATTGAGTACAACATTTTACATCTGCATGTAGAACTTTTGTTTCAACAGGAATCTAAACCATCATTTTAAAATATTAAGACAAGAAATAGTTTAAGGAGTAATTATAAATTGATAAGAGACTTTGGGGATAGAGAATGCAGGTGGTTCTAAGGAGAAGCACAAAGAAAGTAAGGGAAGAGAATATCTCTTCCATTGCAAGCCATGTAATCTTAGCCAACTCAACTTTAAAAACGTGTTAATAAAGTGAGAACAGTAATTCTGACAGTGCAAGAAATTGGGAGGATTTGCTAATACAAACAGTACTACAGAAATGAAGTAAAAAAGTACTCTAGCTTAAGGTTTTGAAGCATTGGAAAGGAGGCCTCTTTGAGCAATTTAGAACATGTATATTTATGTATGAATTTAACTCCTAATTCAAATCATTATAGTTTTAAAATATTTAACCTTTGGAGGGAGTTATGTTTCTTAAATCAATTACTTAGTAGATATTCTGAATCAAGCTATACAAAGGGTTTCAGAGTCACATCAGTTATCCCAGAAGGGGGCACCATTACCCAAGAAATATTTGGAAGCTGCTTCTGCTAGAGGGAAAATTCCAGTGTTTCAAAAGCAGGAAGATAAACAAGTCTAGCAAAGTAGTCCTGAGTTGGATACTCATTCTTTTTTTTTTTTTTCCAGTACTTCGGATTGATTCCAGGGGTTATCTCCAGCCCATTTTTAAAATTTTAAGACGGGTTCTCACTAAATTGCTCAGGCTGGCCTTGTACTTATCATCCTGACTTAGAGGCCTCTGAGTAGCTGGCATTACAGGCATGTACCACCAAATCTGGCTTCCCTCATTTGTTTTGTATCTCTTTTTCTAATCCCTGTTAGGCAATAGTCTGTCTTTTCCCATTTCTTAAAGACTTATCACACACCTGTAGATAGGTTTTCAGCAATCTTTCACTTCTTACAAGGTCTTTCCATTGTTTTTCCTTATAGATCTGATATTTTAAAATAGTTATTCTGCTAAATTGCATTTAGTCATAACTGAATTATGGTCATTTTTCTAATCTATGAATAAGATACACAGAAGGGATAATGCCACATTGCTGAGCTGGTGTAATTTCACTAGCTAAGAAATTAAAGTGTTTTAGTTGACAAGGAGTTAGACAAAGGAAATATATTAAAAATAGCTTGCAGAAAAAATAAACTTATTATCTGAGTTTTCTTAAAGTCTGAGATCCCAGATGAGAGAGGATGAATGAAAGGTATCTTACATTATATGAATATATAAAATAAGCCCATACTTTGCATACTGTGTTCCTATTTATAGAATAAAGTATTAACTGGAAACTTGTTAAAGACGTAATACTTCTCCCATACATAACCTCAATTTTGATGGAGGATACTTTCTATAATCTTAAATCCATAACAGGATCTAGACAACCTGACAAAACAGGAAACCTGTATAGTAAGTCATATATTTACATCTCAGGCAAGTTTTATGACTACATAAATACATTTAAAGATAAAGACGTAGCTTCCCTTCTCATTCCCAGACTATCTTGGTGGCTGTTCTTGGTTGGGAGCTATCCCACACCTAAGGCAGGAAGATGGTGGCCGCAAAGAAAATGAAAAAGTCCCTGGATTTGATGAATTCTAGGTTCCAGCTTGTTATGAAAAGTGGAAAGTATGCTCTGGGGTACAAGCAGACTAGACTCAGACAGTGCAAAGCAAAATTGATCATCCTTACCAACTGCCCAGCTTTGAGAAAATCTGAAATAAAGTACTGTGCCATGTTAGTCAAAACTGGTGTCCACCACTACAGTGGCAATAATAATGAATTGGGCACAGCATGCAAAAAGTACTAGAATATGCACATTGGCTATCCTCAAACCAGGTGGACAGCATTAAAAATCTGCCAGAACAGACTGGTGAAGATAAAGCCATGTAAAAATTTTTCTTTAATAAAACTTGCAGCCAGGTGAAGTGGGGTATGCCTGTAACCCCAGTGACTTAGGAGGCTGAGGCAGAAGAATCACAAGTTCAAAGCCAGCCTCAGCAACTTAGCGAGACCCTATGTTAAAATAAAAAATAAAAAGGGCTGGGGATGTGGATCAGTGGTGAAGCACCCCTGGATTCAACCCTCAGTACCAAAAACAAAAACAAAATTTTGCCAAAAACATATAACAACAACCAAAAGCTTGCCAGAGCTTGCTTTAAAAAAAAAAAAAAAAGTGTGTATATACATACACACACACATACACATACATACACACAACCACACACATTTAATAATAATAGACACCTCTTACATTAGAAACTTTTGATAGGATAGCTATCCCCAAACCTCACAATCACCCTGTCGGGCAGATATCATTTCTGTTCTCCCTTTTGTAGATGAGAAAACTGAATCAGGGAAAGTTGGTAACTTGCTTCATCAATGTACTAAAACTGGAATTGGGATTCAAATTTGGGTCTTAACTCCTCCTAAGCTCAAATAATCAAGCGGCCTGTAGAAAACAGTTTTCTCATTAGAGAATAGACTGCAACAGGGAATAAAAATGAAGAACTAAAAGTTCAGACACATACACGTTATTCAGAAAAAATGCACCTGATTTAAAGATTAATCTCCAAAACAACTTAATAGGTCATATTCCCATCTTTCTTTAATATTTGAGATTCTGAATGTTATGGAGGGAAGTTTATTGTTTCACAATCATTTTCACTTAATACATCTAATTAGAGCTTCATAATGTAACAGTGGCAGAATCAGATGGGTATCATTAGTTCCTAGAGTCACAAAAGAATTCCTTTTGGATTCCTCACTCTATAAGATACTTGTCTTAATCTAAGATTCAAAGATAAAACCCTCTTTTCCAATAATTGGCAATGATAGATGCAAAAATGGAGAACTGGAAGCAATACTCAGGAATTTTGTATGAGTTCAATATTTCATAAGATACCAAATTTCATAAGCATAAAACCTTAGATATGGAAAGACTCCTCAGTTACCTAGGTTAGCCATTATGTTAAGCTAAATTGTGAAAACCTGCAATGTAGCAGGCAAAGGGATCACCAAGCCTCTGGCTGAATCCCCTAAGTAACAGAAAATTTATTATTTTACAAAGCTACCTACTTCATCTTCAAATAGTTTTGTTTAATAGTTAAGTTCTCATACCAAGTTGAATTATTTCTCTAACTTCCATTCACTGGTGCTGGTACCATGTTGTAAGACTCCCTAATACAGCAGGTGAGGTGGTGCATGCCTATAATCCCAGTTGAGGAAGGAGGATTGCAAATTTAAAGCCATCGTCAGCAATTTAGCTAGACCCTAAGCAATTTAGCAAGAAGTTATCTCCAAAAAAAAAAAAAACGGATGGTAAAGCTGGGTTCAATTCCCAGTACCAAAACAACAACAGGGTTCCATCTCTAGTAATGCAAAAAAAAAAAAAAGCCTCTGCTTTTACCTCCCCCACAAGTCCTTATGCCAGGTTACCCCTATTGGTACAAGAACTTTGAGCAGGTCCCTGTGACCATGGCTAATTTTAGAATGCATGGTAGGTTGGCCAGGCCCACTGAAAACCAGCAGTCAGGAGGGAATGGTCTGACCAATGCTAAACAGAACAGTAAATCTGACCTCCCTCTTCTGCACTTCCACAGAACCTGCATGTAGCTCCCAACAATGCTGAGTTTTACTCGGACCTTCAGGATGGTAAGAATCAGAACTCTCCAGTTATTCAATCACTTTTAAGATCTAAGCTTTGGCGATTATTAAAAAACTTTTAGAAAAAACACCCTCTAGCTAGGCATGGCGGTGTACTCCTATAATGCCAGCTACTCGGAAGGCTGAGGCAGGAGGATCCAAAGGCCAGCCAATTTAGTGTGACCCAGTCTCAAAATGAAAACAAAAAGGGCTGGGAATGTAACACAGTGGTAGAGCAGCTCCTGGGTACAATCCTGAGTACTGAAAAGAAAAAAAAAAAGTCACTACATAGTAAATTAGCATCCTAAGTATTTGAGAAACCAATGAACGAAAATTAATGACATTTAATCGGAAAAGGATCAATGACTCCATGTTTTTTATTGCAATCTAAATATTCCCCAGAAATTCCTAATCTGCTAAAATCTGCTTTACAATATCAAAAAAGGAAAAAAATTAGAAAATTAGAAAAATTGGAACAAAATATATAATTATGGGGTTAATAGTACATATGCTTGGTTTTAGAGGAATTTTACATATTCATTTGATTGATTGATTCTATAGAATCCTTCTGTACATTTTTACAAAAAATTTTCTCCAAAAGAAAATTAAACATTTATGACTGGAGTTAGTTGTAGTAAGGAACTGGATGTGAGTGCTTGACTTCTCTTTGTGCCTTCAACGTTCTGCAGATAATTCTGTCTTCTCTTAAGTCCATTCAAAATGACTGAATTATTAGATGCCAGGCTCTGTGTCCTAGACGTATTAGAAATAACACAATTTTATTTCTTTCAAAAGGGACCTGGAATTGTAATGAAGGCATTATATTTTCATTTGTTATATTGAAGCAGTACATTAACATTAAAGTACACTTACCAAATAAGTTAACCTTTAAAAACTTAGTATTCTTGGTGGCTGGGGATATAGCTCAGTTGGTAGAGTGCTTGCCTAGCATTCACAAGTTTTCCTGGGTTCAATCCCCAGCACCACCACCAAAAACAAACAGAACTAAAAACTTAGTATTCTTGGGCTGGGGTAGTGGCTCAGAATTCCCCTAGCACATTTTGGGCCCTGGGTTCGATCATCAGCACCACGTAAAACAATAAATAAATAAAATAAAGGTATTGTGTCCAACTACAACTAAAAAATAAATTTAAAAAAACAGTGTTCTTTATATTTTAAAGGCTTCATGGTAGCACCTCAGTTATACTGCTTTCAAAGAAGTTCACATTTTCTATACATCTGATCTCAGATCCATTATCAATCCAATATCAAGTATATGCTAGTCAGAAACAATAAGTTCCCTGAAAAACTCTTCTATACATCTAAAGTGGCCAATATCTCCACATCCCTGACTTCTTTTTGAGAAGTCATAAAAGGAAAAAGCCAATCATTATATTTTTCATATTGACAAAATTGTTTTCCTAGGATCTGTAAGTTATATTCCTTATCTAACACATATGCCTTGCTTCAGCTATGTCACATTACCATTTTTGTTTTTGTTTCATTTTTTTAGTGTTGGGGATCAAATTCAGGGCCTCTTTGTACAGTAAGCACTCCCTCTACCACTGAGCCACACCCCCAGTCCCACTGTTATCTTTGCTTTTAACATTCCCCCTTTCCCAAATTGCTCCTCTCCATCTAGAGATATTAAGATGCATGGGCTGGGGATGTGGCTCAAGCAGTAGCAGGGGGCCTGGGGGCCTGGGGTTGCACTCAGTGGTAAAGCGCTTGCCTAGCAAGTGTGAGGCACTGGGATCAAACCTCAGCATCACATAAAAATAAATAAAGGTATTGTATCCATCTACAACTCGAAGAGAGAGAGAGATAGAGATAGAAAAAAAAAGAAAAAAGATACAGCTGGATGTAGTGGTGCACATCTGTAATCCCAGCTACTTGGGGAGGCTGAAGCAGGAGGATCATAAGTTCAAGGCCAGCCTCGGCAATTTAGCAGAATGTATCTCAATTTAGCAGAATGTATCTCAAAATGAAAAATAAATTAAAAAGGCTCAGCGGTAGAGCCCCTCTGGGTTCCCCAATAACACAAAAATTAAACAAAAATGTAAGATACATATGTCAAAAATGTACCCTCCAGCCAGGTGCAGTGACACACATCTATAATCCCAGGTACTTGGAAAACTGAGGCAGGAGGATCCCAAGTTTGAGGCCAATCTCAGCAACTTAGAAAGATGCTTAGCAACTTAAAGGGATACTGTCTCAAAAATGAATGAATGAATAAACATGACGGAGGAAATAGCTCAAGCGGTAAAGTGCCTCTGGATCAATCTCCAGTACCACCACCCCACCAAAAAAAATATTGGTTCAAATTAAAAATGAACTCTATCCTGTCAGGTGCAGCAGTACATGCCTGTAATCCTAGTGAGTTGGGAGGCCGGTGCAGAAGGATCACAAGCTCAAGGACAGCTTTGTCAACTTAGTGAGACTGTCTCTAGAATGGCTTGGGGTGTAGCTCAGTGTAGAGCATGCCTGGTTCAATCCCCACTACTAAAAAGAAAAAAAAAAAAGAAAAAAAAACAAAGAACTCTATCTTATTCTATGAGATCCCACTGTGACATTAAACAATTTATTCACTAAGGCTGGTGGACTTATATCAGGAGTCTCTCACCAAGCAATTCACTATGCCCTTGATTTTAATAACCCTGTGACATAGTAGCTAATCAAACACTTTCACATGTGCTTACCGTGGAGAATCTATTCCACTATCTCCGGCCATGCTATGGTTTTCTGTTCCTTCCAAGAGACGGTGTTCATGCTGGATATCCTGAGCCAATACTGGTATATGTGAAGCATTGAAAAGTTCTAACTTTTGTGGGAAATGTTTTCCCATTTCCTGATTCTGAGGACTCTGACTCACTGATTTCTTTACTGTGTCACCAACAGAGTCTTGTAGGATTTCAGCCTCAATATTGGGTTTCCTTGTACTATAGTAATCAAATAAACTTCCAGCTGCAGGTGGTGGTGAGGCCTGTTCATATTTAGTAACACTGGGTTCTTCTTCATTGTTGAAATCAAACTGGGTATGGATTTCAGCAGAGAGATTCTGGTTTTGTCTTTCATCTGGGTTTATAAGCAACCCAGTAGGCTTATACCATTCATTTCTTCTATGTGCCTGAAGCTCAAACCTATCCATTTTGCTGTTACGCTCAGTCAGTGATCTCTCAGTCACTTGTCGTCTTTCCAACTGATTCCACTTGCTTCTATTTAAAAAGGAATATTGAGTGTGGCCAGGTAGCATTTGACACAAGCCATCATTCTCAGGAAAGTCATCCTCCTCTAGATATAATGAACTGCAAGCCCCATCATGATCCTCCACTTCGTCCTGATACAAGTCCTGGTCATCATCAAAAAGCCCTTCATTTTCTAGATTTGCAGTCTTTGCCTCCTGGACAAATGCCTTTCTCATTAGATATTCTGAATCTCTATCTTGTGTCTCAGATTGTCTCAAATAGTTTGGACCAAATGGGTAATCCAAGAGGCCAAGGTTTTGAAACTGGTGTATTGTTTTATCAACTAATCTACTAGCAGAGGATGTTGGTCCTGCTGAGGAGGAACCTCGTGATGGCAGGATATGCCATGTTTCTTTGGTCTCCCTTAACTTGTCAGAGTGTGAATGACTTTTTCCCAAGACTTCAGAGATTACTTTATTTTCACCACCATGCGCATCATATCTCAACATGCTTTCCCTAAAGGAGTAGCATTGACTGTCATTTTGCAAAACACTACATTGAAGGGAATTTAAGAGGTCAGCTCTGAAGTCATCACTGACAGATTGGACAGTAGAATTTGTCACATAAATGGATTCTGCTTTCAGTTTATCGTGACATTGTTCAGGATATGGCTGTTGGGCTTCACCATCAAAGATTCTTGAGGAATCTGAAAGCCTTGACTTTTGGAAAGGTTTTTCCTTTGGTCCAATCTGATTGGGTTTTAGACCATTGCTCTTTTGAGTGTTGTACCCTTTGGTCATTGGGCTTCTTCGGAGAGACAAGCCCTGGAAAGGATTACTGATTCGCTTCTTGTAAATCACGTGGGAAACTAGCACTGTTGGATTTTCACCAAGTGATTTCTGAACTTTCACTTCATTGGGGCTTTTAATTCTGGGGCCAGGCTGGGTGGCAGGAAGCTTGGGGTACCTCTCCAGTCTAACACTTCCTGGCTGAAGATCACTCCCCCAACTCCGGACTTTGTGTCTCTGCCTATGAGAATGGCCCCGCCTGCGAGTCTTTTTGACAGACCGACTGGGCCTTTTCTTAACTCCCTCTTTGGAAGGATACTTAAGCCTGGCTGTCAGCATGTCAGTGGAAGTGCCCTGGCTATTATATTTTTTCTGTTCTTCGCATTTTTGCATTAGGACTGTATGTTTGATTAAGTTGTCAACAGTCAGAATGGGATTAATTCTCTTGATTATTTCATGTTCTATGTCTCGTGGGATATTGTCCAAGTTATCCTCATCTCGGACAGGCCATTCTTCAGGTGGGAACTGGGCAGAGAAACTGCTATGCTCTGTTTTGGGCTTTTCCTTTCTAGATATGCTGCGCCACAAAACACTAAAGCCAAATTTCTTGCCTTTTTCTTTGTCTTTGTATGGTAAAAGTTTAGGGCTCTCACGGATATGATTCTCTTCAGGTGCTGAAATTGTCTGATTCTGAACAAAAGGCGTGGATTCCCCAAGACCTTTCTGGTCTTTTCTAATCATATCTGCAGCAGTTGGTGGTTCCTCAACACCCTGACTGCATGTGTCAGGGAAACACTGGCAAGACCGACAATGGGAAACAGGGACAACATTCTCTTTGGTGGACTCTGCACCATTCTCCATGCTCACCAGATAGGTCACAGAAGTGGACACTAGGTGACTTTCATCTGATAGGAGGACTCTCTTATTTTCCTGAGCTGTTGCATTTGTGATGAAGTAAGTCTCAGGAGTAACTATGAAATATCCTTCTCCAGTGTGATAAATCTTCCTTTCTTTAATCAGAGTTCCCAGAGTGGTATAGAGAACATCTTGAGATGGAATTGCAATCCCTAAAACAAACAAGCATTTTACAGATTTTGAACAAGAAACATTATAAGGAGTAAAATTAGCAACTTAGAAATAATCATACAGCTGGGCATGGTAGTGCATACCTGTAAGGCTGGAGAGGCTGAGGCAGATGGATCACGAGTTCAAGGCCAGCCTCAACAGCTAAGAAAGGCCCTAAGCAACTCAGTGAGACCCAAACTCAAAAATAAAAATTGCTGGGGATGTGGCTCAATGGTAAAGTGAGTACCAATCCACAGTACCAATTAAAAAAAAAATGACCTCACATTTGCTTTGCTTGATGAACTCAGGGTTAATTATAACACAATTAATATATTCAATTAAAATGCCAAAGAAGCAAAAATGACATAATTTAACTGAATAACATCAATATAATTTGATCCCTGAAAAGATACATTAATGATTGAATAGAGAAAAACATCTGAATTTACTCAAAATACAAATCCATTTTAAATTTAAACTTTTTGAGGGCTGGAAGTGTGGCTCAGTGATAGAGTGCTTGCCTTGGATACATGAGGCCCTGGATTCGAGCTGAGCACATTAAAAAAATAATATTTGAGGAAACCATTTTTTGGGGGGCAACAGGGGTGCCAGAGACTGAATTCAGGGGCACTTGACCACTGAGCTACATCTCCAACCCTATTTTGTATTTAGAGACAGGGTCTCACTAAGTTGCTTAGCACCTCACTTTTGCTGAGGCTGGCTTTGAACTCAAGATCCTCCTGGCTCAGCCTCCCAAGCCACAAGGGTGTGCCACTGCACCTGCTTGGAAAGCATTCTTTTTAAAAAATATTTAAATATTTATTTTTTATTTTAGTTGTAGGTGGACACAATACCTTTTTTTTTTTTTTTAATATGGGGCTGAGGATTGAATCCAGTACATTACACGTGCTAGGTGAGCTCTCTACCACTGAGCCACAACCCCAGCCCAATCTTTTTTTTTTTTGGTTTTGTTTTTGTGGTGCTGGGGATTGAACCCAGGGTTTTGTGCATATGAGGCAAGCACTCTACCAACTGAGCTATATCCCCAAAGCATATATCCCCCCAAAGCATTCTTTTTTAAAAAAATTTTTTAGTTGTATATGAACAGTGTGCCTTTATCTTATTTATTTTTATGTGGTGCTGAGGATCGAACCCAGTGCCTCACACTTTCTAGGCAAGTGCTCCACCACTGAGCCACAACCCAAGCCCCTGGAAAGCATTATTTTTTTATTTTTAATTTTAATTTTTTTTTTAGTTGTTGACAGACCTTTATTTTATTTATTTATATGTGGTGCTGCGAATTGAACCCAGTGCCTCACACATGCCAGGCAAGTGCGCTACTGCTGAGCCACAGCCCCAGTCCAGGAAGGCATTCTTGATGAGCAAACATGGGAATTTTTAAAAATCATAGCCTCATGTCTTTAACTTTTTTTTTTTCCTTTGGTACTGAGGATTGAACTTAAGGGCACTCGACCACTGAGCCACATCCCCAACCCTGGTTTATATTTTATTTAGAGACAGGGTCTGAGTTGCTTAGCACCTTGCTAAATAGCTGAGGCTGGTTTTGAACTCAAGATCCTCCTGCCTCTGCCTCCCAAGGCACTGGGATTACAGATGGGTGCTACCAGGCCCCAGCTTCATGACTCCAATTTTTGTAAAGGAAAAAAATTAAAGGTACAAGGAGAATGTATAGAATGTTCCCATTTATATTATAAAATGTTATATATTTATTTAAGTGCAATTTATAAAATCATATGTAATAACTATAAACAAAGCAGTTGTCATCTCTGAGAATGGGAATGGAAAAAATGAAAGGTGGGGGAGATGCACTTTTTTTGTTGACTCCTTTCTAGAGTTTGATTTATTTACTGTCAAAAACATTTACTTTAAAAAAATGCATCTAGAAAGTAAAAGAAATTCCCTTATCAAATTTGTTGATGCAGGACTTTTTCTAGCAGAGTTTTCATATAAGATTCTATAGAAAAAGAAAAAAAGGATATCACCTAGTTTACTTATGTGTTTATGATTAGTTATAAATAGAAACTTAACAGATGCAAATTCAGAAAAGTTCATCACCTTACCTGGATGATGTTTCCTCAAATGCTCCAAAAGTGATTCCTGTGTTACTAAGATCTGCGCAGCATTCATATCAGATATAGCACAGCAAAGAACTTCAGCCAATGGTACAAACTGAGACTGAACTATTGGATTCATTTGCACTGGAAAGACATCACCTAAATTGGAGATCAAAAAGAGGAGGGTAGGTGATAAGTATGACACAGTAAAAAGTGTTTGGACTTAGTAAACCAAGAATAGTTACAAAGAGAGTTATGGAATTGTTATTCTTTCTTTCATCAGTCTTTACTCAGAATCTGTTGACATGACATGTACAATCATAGTCCTATGAAAGAAAAAGATTTACATCATGGTCTCTACTTTTCAGAAGTTTGTAGTATCTGTCACTAACTTATGAGCAAGAAACAGTAAGCTGCCACAGGAAGGCAAAATGTCTATTAAAATTCAGGAGGTCAGACATGCTTATATAGAAGTTCATATCTTTCAAAGCATATTTCACATGCTGGAGTGTGACTCAGTGGTAGAGCATTTGCCTAGCATGTGCAAGGCCCTAAGTTCCATCCCTAGCACCATAAAACAAAACAAAAAAATTTACTGGGCACAGTGGTGCCCACTTGTAATCCCAGAGTCTGGAGGCTGAGGCAGGAAAATCTCAAATTCAAGGCCAGCCTCAGTAATTTAGGGAGGTCTTAAGCAACGCAGGGAGACTTTGTCTCAAAATAAAAAATAAAAAGGGCTGGGGATGAGGCTCAATGGTAAAGCACCACTGAGTTCAATCCCCAGTACCAAAAAATAAAAAATAAATAAATAAAAATTTTAAAAGTCTAAAAGCAAATAAAGTGACAGAGAATGGTCTTCTGACTCCTAATTTGGCATTCTTTTTTTGGGGTGGGGGTACTGGGGATTGAACTCAGGGGCACTTGACCACTGAGCCATATCCCTAGCCCTGTTTTGTATTTTATTAGAGACAGGGTCTTGAGTTGCTTAGTGCCTCACTAAATTGCTCACTAAATTGCTGAGGCTGTCTTTGAACTCATGATCTTCCTGCCTCTGCCTCTCGAACCACTGGGGTTATAGCCATTTGCCATAGAGCCTGGCTTCCTTTCTTTATTTTTGTAAATTTCTTTCTTTTTTTTTTTTTTTTTTAGTTGTAGTTGGACACAATATCTTTATTTATTAATTTATTTTTATGTGATGCTGAAGGTTGAGCCCAGTGCCTCATACATGTAAGGCAAGTGCTCTACCACTGAGTTACAGCCCCAGCCCTAATTTGGTATATTTTCACCATTCCACACCTTCCTAATGGAGGTGATCAGGAAGATATTTTTGTTTTTTGGTTTGGTTTTGGTATTGGGGATGGAACCCAGGATTTACTACTGAGATACATCCCAGCCCTTTTTATTTTTCTCTTTAAGATAGGTTCTCCCTAAGTTGTTAAGTTACCAAGGCTGGCCTCAAACTTGAGGTCCTCTTGCCTCAACTTCCCAAGTTGCTGGAATTACAGGCTTGTACCACCACTCCTAGCTAATCAGGAAGATCTGAAACAGAAAAGGGCCACAGTATTTTTCCAATTATCAAGAAGACATGGAGAAAAACCATGGAAGAAGAAAGCCCAAGGCACATAAGACTGACTATCCTGCTGAACACATGGTGCATACCTGTGATCCCAGTGACTCAGAAAGCTGAGGCAGGAGGATTGGAAGTTTGGGTCAGCCTCAGCAATTTAGCAAGGCTCTAAGCAACTTAGTGAGACCCTGTATCCAGATTCTACCGGACAGCTACCAATGTCAGACTTCTTTAATAAAGAAGAGAGACAAGGAACACATCACTAAGAGACTATATGCATTTAAGAGAGTACAAATAAAAACATACAAAAGAGAGAAGACACAGTAACGAGGTTAGAAGGGGGAACTCAGAATGAGGGAAAAAGAGCTTCAAAATGAATAGTAAAGTGGGAAGCAGAGGCCTGCTTGAGCTCAGGGGTTCCAAGCCAGCCTGGGAAACATAGGGGACCCTATCTCACAAAAGAGGGGTGGGCTAGGGGCATAGCTCAGTGGTACAGTGCTTGCCTAGGATGTTTGAGGGTTTGTACGCCAACCCCCCCCCACCACACACACACACACACACACACACACAGAGTCAAGTCAAAAGCTTGGTTGAAGGAGAATGACTATTGGTTCGAAGATAATCTCTTTCAAGAAAATTGTTTCAATAAAGCAGGACATGGTGGCACACACCTATAATCCCAGTGCCTCAGGATGCCAAGGCAGGAAGATTTCAAGTTTGAGGTCAGCTTCAGCAACTTAGCAAGACCCTGACTCAAAAAAAAAAATTTTTTTTTTTGAAGGGCTGAAGGTGTAGCCTGGTGGTAGAGCACTGTGGTTTCGATCCCCAGTACTGCCAAAAACTAAATAAATAAATAAAGGAAGGAGGAAAGAAAATAGTTTCAATAGAAAAGATAAAAATTAAAGGTCACATCATATGAAGGGCGTTAGTAAAAAAAAAAAAAGTAAAATTAATGGGTCTTCCTTCTGGAGTTTCTCAACTTTGACACTTTTGACATTTGGAATCATTTGGCAACCAGTAGTCCAGTTATGCCCAGGACTAAGAATTTTCCTGAGTCACAGGATTTTCAGTGCTGTAACTAGAAAAATCAAAGGCAAACTGGGATCTCTGTTTATCCCAGCCTGGTAATTCTTTGTTGGGGAGAGGGCAGTCATGGGCATCGTAGGATATCTCATAGCATCCCTCAACTCTACCTGCCCACTAGATGCCAATAGAATTTCCTAAATTTGAAGCAACCAAAAATGTCTCCAGACATTGCCAAATGTCCCTGGAGCCAGGACGCAAAATCATTCAACCTGGAAACAGTATTCCAGACCATTTGTGTGAGAAACCCGATTGTGAAAGGGGTGAAACAGATTACAAATCAGAGAAGAATAGGAACAAGTAATATGACTGTGTGTGTTGTGATCTCTCTGCACCTTTGGATGCAAAAAGGAAGGGCTTAGTAGAAATGACAGAAATAATTCCCAGAGAAAGAAGACTAGTAAGACAGCAAGATCTCTGAGAAGGGAAAAGAGAAAGTGTTTCAAACTAGCTTAGAAATAAGGAAGATGGTACTTTATCTGAGACTTAAGAATAGAGGGTGGCAGAGACCAGGAATATTTTGAGGCACAGCAGAATGAGGGAGGGAGGTGAGGGGAAGGAGTGGTGTGTGTGTGTGGGGGGGGGGCGTTTGCACAGCCAGGTCATCTGATCTTTCTAAAGTTAGAGAGATGGCACAATCATGAGAGGAGAAAAAGACAGGAATGGGGAGAAAAAGGGTGCAAAGGGAGCTGGGGAACCTATCCTTGAGGTAAGAAAATACCAAAGGAATAAGACTTTGAAGTAAGATTCTCCAAGTGATTAAGCCTTGTTTCTGCAAGACAAGTGGCAATCTGGAAGGGAAAAGGATAAGAAAAAAGCTACAGAGACCAGCAGATTCTGTTTTGGAAGGTCGGTTGGGGCAGAACCTGTAATTCTGCTTTTTTTTTGGTGGTGCTCAGATTGAACCTGGGGTCTTGTGCATGCTAGGCAAGCACACTACCAACTGAGCTACATCCCCAGCCCCCTGTAATTCTGCATTTCTAACAACTTCCCAGGGGATGTCCCTAATGCAGATCTGAGTTGCCACTCTTTGGAGTGAGAAAGAGATGGGTGTGTGTGTGAAGGATAGTAATGTGAAAGTAACTACTGTTCAACAAAGTTGGTCCTGGAGTTTCCTGAGGAGGGGTGGTGTCAAGTGGCTCAGTTATAGCCCGCTGGGTGAAGCTCTTATGTCTGTAGCAGTCCAAGAAGTCAGATGAATGGTTAACCCATTAATTAACATTTCAATACATGACACCCTGAAACTCACTCTTCCATGGGACATTAACTTACCTAAAAGTCAAAATTCTCCTTGAAACTCCACTCCTGACCTAAGGGTGATAACTCTCCCCCAACCCCACTCATTCCTTCCCTTTCTTTTTCTTTCTGCAATTGACATTTACTTTCTTCTCTTTTTACCTCCCTCCTCAACCAGACAAAATATGAAATTAAAGTGCAATTTCAAATATTTTTAATGCATCTTTGGTAGAATTTTATGTGCTTAGTTTAAAATAAATGACTTAAAATTTTTGTATCTCTTTCCAACTCCTCCCAAACAAATATTTTTCTTTGCATGTGATCTTGAATTGATTACTCTTGGTGGGAGTAGGGACCCTTAATTTTAAAGCGGGGTGGAGGTTGGTGGGGGGGTAGATCTGCTGCCTTCAAAGACAAGGGCTAGCATCCTGGGGAAGAAGAGGGGGCAAAACCTACAGACTTTGCCTAACCGCACTATACCCATGTGAGCCTGGTCTCACACTCTCCCTAAACCCAGTTGCTTTGAATTTTGAGATGGGAGCAGGGAGGACCCTGAAAGGAGAGATGAGTGGCTGGATAGTTGGTGTGCTGTCCGATGCTCCTGCTGCCCCCACTTGCTGTGACTCTCCATTTCCATGCAAGTGAATCAGAAGCCAGCTGTGCTCTGTTCTCCAGTTTCACCCTGGAGCCAGAACTGAAGCAACCCACTTTCTACTTGGATCCTTAAGTTTAATTTCTCATTTCATAAGAAAACTAACAGTCATGATTTTTTATGGGACTGGAAGAGGGGTGCAGAGGACATTCCTATACATTTCTTTCCCACCTCCTGTGAATTTCTAGTTATTTCAGAAGAAAATATTTTTCCCCCAGAAAGCTATACTTTAAATTAACAAACAGAAATGTATGGGAAGTGGAATTTTATCTTACATTTTTTAAGAATTCTAAACAACTTCTTAAAAGAATCCTAACATTTCTTGGGAAATCCGAAGATACTCTTTAGAGAATTTATTCATAATTCCTACCATGGCATGGGGATGTGTATTTTAAGAATAAACAAATCTACTATCAAATAGGAAAACTAATTGCCTTTTTTTTCTCCTTAAAATTAATACAACTACATATAAACTGCACTGTAGAGAACATGTTAAATTGCTTTAACCTCCATTGTGGCACTCCCTCTAGACAAAGCCTAGAGAAAGTTTCTCAGTACATTTCCTTCACAGCCGTTGCTAAGATACGTCCTTCAGGTGCATAAATCAAGTTTTCTTTGTGCCTGAAAGCAGAGTGAACCCTAACAGAGAACTTTTGTGACAGATGCGGGGATCATTTCCAAGCTACAGCACTGGTCTGTTTCAGTGACTGTTGCCCTCCTTTGGTTTTTGGAATGCAAAATTAACTTTCTGTGCACAAAAATCTCACTTATAGATATAAATCAGATTTCACAATCCGGCCAGCCCTTTGGCTTTATCCTCAACTACTATGCAGTAATTAAAAGAGTACCCTTAAGTCCAGGCCTGCTGTGGACCTTTGACCCTGGAGCTACACCAGGGATCAGAAGGCTAAAGAGAGTCTGTGGCCCGGAGAGTAAACAGTTGACAACAATGTTCTCTCTGTTAACATAAAGCTTTGTACTCTAGGGTGCTTCAGAAATGGAAAAAGTGGTTAGGCTGGAAGGCAAATATCAACAAAGTACAACAATATAGATGAGATCATTGTGTCTGATGTGTTTTCTGCAACAGATTTTATTCTTATTAATTTACTGATTCTTTACTCGGAAAGAATTTGGTTGGTGTACTATTTTTTTTTAATCTCTTTAAGTTATAATGAAAGCAAAGAATGATGAGTTTAAAAATATTTTTTGAGGGCTGGGGTTGTGGCTCAGTGGTAGAGCATTTGCCTAGTATGTTTGAGGCACTGGGTTCCATTCTCAGCACCACATATAAATAAGTAAATGAAATAAAGGTCCGTCAACAACTAATAAAAAATATATTAAAAAAATATATATTTTTTGAGGGCTGGGGATGTGGCTCAAGCGGTAGCGCGCTTGCCTGGCATGCGTGCGGCCCGGTTCGATCCTCAGCACCATATACAAAGATGTAGTGTCCGCCAAAATACTGAAATTCTCTCTCTCTAAAAATAAAAAATAAAAATATTTTTTGAAAGCATACCTTTTGGTGGGGGCAGTGAAAGACAAATTGGTATGTGGCATGTAGATGTATGCCCATCGCCAAAATATTAAGCTCTTCATTGGTGAAAACTGATAACATCCTGTAAAGTCCAGGATAACTAGAATCAGCCTGCTCAGTGATGGATACAGACTCATATAAACCCAGGCAATCAGTCCCTGTCCCCCTCACTCCCATGCCTCTACTGAAAGTGGCTTAGAAAGTGCCTGTCCAGTGGGAGCAGGCCCCTGGGAAAATGTGACATGCTCCTGGAGTTGATGACAATAGCTCAACAGTAATCCTATGCAATCCAAGCCCTCATCAAAGTCCTAAGGAAAAAGAGGCAGTTTTCTTGTGAGGACACAAAGACCCCTTCTAAAGCCTCAGATGGAAGACCTCTAGAAAAATACCCTATGCTGATGGTTTTCCAGCAAAAGAAGCCACAGGCCAAAGAAGTGGTTCAAAGATCTGTTTCCTGGCAAATCCATGAGGTGTAAATACTCAGGCCTCAAACAGGGACAGTGGACTCCTAAAGTCTGCCAGTTACAGATTGTCAGTGGGAAGTTTTAGTAAAACAAGCCTCAACTTTGCACTGTCTCAAGTGGGAAAGTTGGTGCCAGCATACTGATCTGGCAGTGCGGTCACTTTCTCCAGAGTTGGTGGGTGTGGGAAGCACAAGCCAATAGAAGGTCCCCAGCACCCTAAGTGAAGCTCTGACACAGGGCAGCAATTTAGCATGTTCACTCGCTGTCTTGAAGGTGACTATGAGTAGTTTAAGATGAGGTTTGGTATCCTTATCATTTTAGAGGAAACGGCCAGACAAAAAGAAAGCTTGTGACCTGAGGTCACTGAGTAAGAAAAGACAGAACCAAAATCAAGGTATGATCTGCCTGACCCAATCATACTGTGTCTGTTTTGTTCACTGATGAAGCTCTTGAATTAAATGCATCTTTATGACAATTGAGCGTGTAAATGCATCTTTATGACAATTGAGAGTTTATTTTTCTATCTGAATGATTAGTAAAATTTCAGGGAGAAAATGAAAGATTTACATCAGAACTGTACCTTTATGGGGAAAAAATAACTATCATGCTTACATTTACATTTATCTTATGTCCTTAAGTCACTTTAACAAATTCCAAGAGCATCTGCTCTTAGAATTTAAATTCTGACATTTTAATTTGGGGCATTTGTTACCAAATATGCAAAATAATGGAAAGATTTCTTTGGAAATTTGGAAAACACTCAAATCTGAACTTTTATGTGTCATACTAAAACATGAATTTGTCATAACATTAGACTTTAGATAAAACTAATCCTGATATTATTTCATATTTAAAATAGTCTTGGGGCTGGGATTGTGGCTCAGTGGTAGAGTGCTCGCCTAGTATGCATGAGGCACTGGGTTCGATCCTCAGCACCATATAAATACAAAATAAAGATATTGTGTCCACCTAAAACTAAAAAAAAAAATTAAAAAAAAATACAATCTTGAGGCTGGGGTTGTAGCATTGTGTCCAACTACTCCTAAAAAATAAATATTAAAAAAAATAAATAAGATATAATCTTTACTATGAAAACATTTAATCACCATACAAACGTGTTTATGGACTATGTGCTAGGCAGTCTGCCAGAAATTCATGCATTATTGACCTTCAAATGGTTTAACTGAGTCTCTCTAACTGGGCTAATTACCGGACACATGAAATCTGAAACCATCTTTTTGGGCGCCAGTATTGAATCCCACTGTGGGAAAGGTATCTTCTACACACATTAGAGATGACAATAGAGCGCAAATTAAACAGCCTGCAGATACACTCAAGTTTAATTTTAAAAAAGGATGTTTTGTTCAAAGTAATCTAAGAAGTTTCCCTGATTTTAAACTGCTCTTTTATCCAATACAGAATTTCCACCAATTTTTTTTTAACATCAAAATCAATCCTGGACTTGTGAAACCAAAAACATTTTGTAACAACACACTCCTCATCAGAGATAAGGGGCTATGCAATAATCTCAATGACTTTAAATAATTAGATCTATTGTATCATAACTTCAAATAGGCTCAGAAAACCAATCAAAATGGAAATAAAAAAGAGAAAGATTTCGGGCAAACAAAGCCAACCCCACCCCCCATGTCTCCCTTTCAGTTTGATAGAAGAATGCAAACACTTTCCTCCACATGTAGAAACAAGAGTGCCAAGACTCAGAAGCTGGCTGTAGATCTAAGGGTAGTCAGGTTATCTGACATGGAAGCTGAAATTCTTTCATAAGCAAGGTGATGTTTATTTTGCACTCAGACAAATGGCTCCCCTCTGGGAAATGCCCTCTGTTGAAAGGTAATGACTTCCATTAGGGAGGCTGAGCTGTTTCACAGCCAGTCCTCAGTGATCTTTTTTAACCACACCTCAGCCTGTCTAGATTCCTAAATTAGCAGCCTCCTTTTCAAGTGATCTGTCCACTAATATCAAATATCAGTTGAGTCACAGAGGCCCTGGACGAACTATGACAGACTCCACAGTCTGGTTGTCAGCACCTGGAAGCACAGAGAAGATAGGTAGTCATATTTGGGGGTGCTCTTTGAGGCTACCACCTTCATTGTGATAAAGGGAGGTCTCAGCTAGGAAGAAAGGAGGTAAATGCTCAAACCAGCAGACTCTTTAAAAACATGCCAGGCACAGTGGCTCTCTGCTGTAATCCCAGCAGCTTGGGAAGCTGAGGCAGGAGGATCATGAGTTCAAAGCCAGCCTCAGCAATTTAGCAAGGCATTTAGCAACTCTAGTAATATATAAAAAATAGGGCTTGGGGGTGCTGGGGTTGTGGCTCAGAGGTAGAGTGCTTACTTAGCATGCATGAGGCGCTGGGTTCAACCCTCAGCACCATATTTTTAAAAATAAATAAAGGTATTGTTCCACATACAACTAAAAAATACATGTTTAAAAAATAGGGCTGGGGATGTGGCTCAGTGGCTAAATAACTCTGGGTTCAATCCCTAGTACCAAAAAAAAAAAAAAGCCAGTTAGGTCTTGAGGTGCCCTTTCCTAACCTCTTTTCCTTCAAGGCTTCTACTCTGGATATGTTAATGACGTCATCCAGTTGTAATAGTTTTCTATGACTGACAAGCAATTACCACGAACTTGGTAGTTTAAAACCACACAAATATATTATCTCACAATCTATAGGTCAGAAGTCTGGCAGCTTGACTGGTGGATTTGGTTAGCCTGTGATTTTTACCTAGAGGCTCTTGGGGAGAATCTCAGGTTTCTGACAGAATTCAGTTCCTTATGGTTGTAGGACTGAGGATTAAAGGTCCCTATTTCCTCAATGGCTGTCAGATGTGAGGCCCTCTCAGCAACTCAAAAGCCATCTACATGTCTTGTCATGTTGACCCCTTCATCTTCAAGGAGCAGTGGCTCCTTCTCACACCTCAGTTTTCTCTGATTGCCCTTATGATGTCTATTCTGCTTCTAGACAGAGACATTTCTCTATTTGTAAGGACTCATGTGATTAGATTGGGTCCACCCCAATAACCCAGAATAATCTTCCTAACTTAAAATCTGTAACCTCATTCCCTTTGCAAAGTCCCTTTTGCCCACATAAGGTAACATATTCACAGGTTCCAGGGATTAGAATGGGGACATCTTTGGTGGACCTACTACAGGCATAAAGGATAGGGACAAGGAATAGTAAAGGAGAAAGACAAAAGTTGTAAACTGCCCTGTTTCCCTAAAAAGGCTGGGCATATTGTTTCTTTGCCCTTCAGGCAAACTGGGGACAGCTTTGAAGTGAATCTTCTTCACAAGATTCTGGAGGCCAAACAGGCAGGGAGTGACCAGCAGCTCTTATTACTGTCAGTCACGGTGATGAATTAAAATAGCACTGTACAAAATGGGGGAAGAAAATTCAATCCAACATTGTTGTGTGAATAATAGACTAATAAAGGTTTTCTAAAAAACAACACTTTTTTTTTCTATTCCCATAGTCCTCACATTACAAATAGGCCCTGTAGGAGGTGTAAGCCACCTCTCTTCTCTGTCTCAGTTCCCTCACCTGTACATTGGGGCTGAGCTAGATCAGCATTTCCCAAAACACATTCTGAGGAACATTCATTCTGTAAAGTTCTGCAAGAAACAAAGGTCCCAAATGTTTTGAGAATCCTGCTTGGAGTCACAATGACCTGGTTAAAGGCTTCGAGAACTTCTGTAATAAACAATCTAGTTTATTTAACCCTGTTCCTGATCACATTTGACGACAAACTCCATCTTCCTAACTAATGCCTATTATTGCCCTTCAGCTACAATTTCTCTCCATTCACACTAGCCTCTCCCTGAATAGTTCACACTTTCTCATCTCTATGTCCTTGTCCACATTTTCTCCACCTACAGCAGTCTTCCCCATGACTCAGTGTTTCAAAAGCCTCTCTCTCACTTAAGACCTGACTCAAATGCTGACTACCATGGAATGTTCTCTGACCCCAGCAGCTGGAAATGGTGTCTTCCTCTTGTGTCCTACTTAAGAAACATTTAATGTGAGGGTACCGTGGTTTCAAGCTGGGTACTCATAGTACACTGATATAACAACACCATCCCTCCATCATTCCTTATCCAGCAAATATTTATTGAGTACCTACTATATGCCAGTTATCAGGGGACAGTGAATAAGACTAAGTCCTTGCCCTCAAGGGGCTTCAATTCTAGTGAAGAGCAGAGGTTAGAGGCACTGGTGACCTGAATGCTATTCTCAGACATTTGGGGGAGCCTGGGCAGGACCATCATGAGGAAGAAGAGCCAGATTTTCCCTGTGGGGTCTTGCAGCACCTATGGCAGCTTTGGATAATAAGGGAAGTCCTGAAACTGATTAAGCAGACCTGGGCTCAAATCCTCCACTTCCACCGACTGTGTGCCCTCTTTGAGTATTAATTACTGACCTCAGCTGTTCAATATGATTAATAATATTTGCTTAAATTTTTGTGGGAAAACATCTGAAAATACCTGGGATAAGATTTGACACAGGTTCATTCTTCCATCAATATTTAGCAACTTTAATTTTCTTCCCAAATTAGGGATATTACACCTGATCATCACTTGTTCCATGTCATTATTAGTACTCCCAAGTTTTTCTTATAGGGCACTAGTTAGTACATGGGTGGATTTCTCGGCCAATCATGGCTTTACTTTTCCCAACTATCCTAGCCTATTTGACCAGACACCAATTCTGACCTCCCCTCATCCAGGAGGTAACAATTTATGTTGGGTAAAGCCTACTGTTAGCTGTACCTTGTTTTTAGAGGTATACACCTCCACAGCCCATCCTATTCATTAATATTTCACTGTGACACAATTCATGTAGGTTGGCCCATCCACACACTCACTCCCAATCACCTTTTCCCTCTTCTTCCAGTGTGGAAAGACGAAAGCCCAGTACTCAATTTCCAGACTCACTTAAAACTAGAAAACATGTGACATACAACTATGGCCAATGGGATTTTAAAAGACCCTTTCTTCATCTATTACTTTTGTCCTTGATTCTTTCTTTCTCCTTGGATCTTGAAGAGAAAGCAGCCATCTTGTGACTGTGAGAGGACAAGCATGTGCCACTACAGAAGTCAAAGCAGAACAAGTGAGCCTGGGGTTCTGCCAGCCAGCCTTGCTGAGCTGTGCTCACACCAGGCTACCTGCCTTCAAGTTTCTCCCATGTGAGACAAATTGACCCCTCACTTGTTTGTCATTTTTAGAGGACTTTCTAGAATCTGCAACATAACATATCTCTAACCAAAATCCCTGCCCAAAGACACTCGACATTTATTGCCTCATTTTTTTCTGCTGTGAGCAACATGTTTGTCTTGCCAAGGGCTCAATAAAAGTTTCTGGGTCCAACCTCCAGGAGATGCTCTCCTGGGTACCTCTACTACTGTGAAGTAAGAATGCCACATGGATGGATATTTACAGAAACTGTACTGGGTTCCTGTAGCTTTGCACATATCACATCGGGCTGGGCTGCGGAGGCTTGGGAGAGGCAGAAGCTTCAGCTTTGACTAGTATTGCTAGGTTTTAACTGCGTGGGGAAATCTGTACTAAAAAATTTGCAATAAGCACTCTTCTAGAGGAGAAAGAGTTTCTTACTGTGTGTGGAAATCACAGAACAGGTTGCTCTGGAAATTGATAGTTACAGCCCTGAGCACAAGATGCTTTTCAGTCTCTCCCGAAAGGAAGTCTGTGAAATGGAGACCAGAAGCCAATATGACCATTAGTGTCCATGTATTAATAATTAACTCAGGACTTAGAAACAAATATGGACAACCTCATTTATCCTTCAGGAATGGGTAATGCCCTGCCATTTGTTGATCCTGAAAGAGCCTGGACTCACCCTGGCCCCAGGTTTCCGTGGCTGGGTCTGCCTAGAAATGGATCAAGCCCCACAGAGGCCTCCTGCTTCAATGAGAACCAGGCTCCGTGGTAACAGGAGCTGGCAGAGGGCTCCACATTGCATCATGAGATAAACATACAATCTCCTACCCCAGACTATACCCATGTTCACAGACTCTACCAAAAGCATCACAGAAATCACAGCCGCCTGCTTCCCTCCTATTGATGGAGGAGGGTATTGGGAAAACCAGAGCAATGAGCAGGATCTGCCCCAGGATGCAGAAGGCCTCTCCATGCCCACAGATACTTCCCCATGCCGCCTCAGCAGGGCTGCTCTGCCAGGCTGGTCACCTTCCCTCCTGGCCCAATCTGAAAAGCATCATTGAGTTTCTGCATCAGTGGTCCCTTCCAAGTCCCCAGACCATCTGCCCTGTTCTAGCCTCTTTTGAATTGATCAGACTCCTCTGGCCTCTGAGATATTAACGTTTAAAAGATAAAGGCCACCCTGGGGAAATAATTCACATAAACGCAGTTTCACTGAGAAGCATTTCTAGGCTGGTAGAAACTTTAGGGATACAAAAGGTTCAATTTTTTAAACTGCAGATTCCTTTCTCTTCAGCCCAGAAGTAAAAGTCTTCATATTTCATCTGGGCAATTGTGACTGTACCTCAGCAGGACTTCAGCCTCTTTTCCCAAGGCCAATCCCTTAAAAATCAGATGTAAAGTTCACAACCCCTGAGAAGTCTTGAAAGGGGCTCTAGGCCACCAAATCTGATCTCTATAGGAGAGGGTCCCTTGATTGCTGCTTCTAGGAGCTGACCACCCACTTCACAGTAAGCCATCCACCACTGCATATTCGACCCAGGTCATCCAGAAGATATCCCCAGAGTGTGGCCAGGAAGAACCTACTAGAATACCCTGCAAAGGCTATCTGACCTCTTCCTTGGTCTCGTACGGACACGGCTCAAAGCCACCACCCCCCGACTAAAAAACAACAACAACAAAAAAAAAACACTTTGGGTTGCAGCCCAGGGAAGAAGCTCCAGCATCTTTTAAAATATACTTGCTTCCTAGCTTATTGTTTCTCTAGTCCTCTCTTCCTCTTTTTCAGGTATCTTAAGGTAAACACTCTCCATTTATTCATAAACTGACCTCTCTCCCAAGGGCACCATAGATAAATACTCCGACTCTCCACAAGCTGAAGCTTTTTAACTCCAACTCACTTCACCAACCCAGCGCTTGGCCCACTGCCACTCCTTCCTTCCCTATCCCAGGCTCCAGCCTGGCAGCCCAGTGAGCAGGCGCTGCAACTCCAGTGGTGGGAGCAAAGTCAGCCCCAGGGAGCCCCAGGGAGCCTGCGCAGCACAGACTGCTGGGTCTCAACTCCTGCTCCCAGCCTGCTTCCAACATGGCCCAATGGAGCAACTGTCAGCAAGAGGCAGAATCTTTGTTCTTGAAGAGCTGGAGCTTTCTGGAAACACGATGGTGAAAACTTGGGATCATCAGCTAAGTTGTAACTATCTAGTGAGAGACTCTGGAGGGATTTACCCAATTCAGAAGATGAGATTACATTTCAAGGGGGAAATAAGCCCCCAGTGCTGACCTGGCTCCTGGAGAGATGTACTTATATTCCAAAAGGTTAGAGGGAGTAGCCAGAACCCTTTCCCTATCTCCAAGCAGCAAAAGTTTTCCCTCCCTCCTTTTAGGAGAGGAAGCAGTTGCCTCTTTCTCCTGTATATAATGATTAAAAAAATCCGCTTTTCTCCATCCTCACCTTGGGTCTCTTGTCACGTTCCTTCATATCACCCTAGGGTAAACACTGGAGCAAAGGTGCCTACACAGTTATATTTACATAACATTACTTTACCTTATTGTGTAACTCATAACTAATCTGTCTCTGAACCATAACACCTCAGGCCATGTGTTCAGAATAAAATTAATACGGGTAAATATTAACACCCAACAGTTACAGTGGCGAAGAGAACAGGATCCTATCTGTCAAGTGGTTTTACCAGACAGCTAAGAGCTCTGGGACTGGTTAGCAAGACTTGAGCAATATCCATGGGAACCAGGATCCATGGGAAATTTGTCAGCCAGGTATTAGGAAACAGGATTAGAAAATGCAGCCCAAATGGTGCCTCTGGATTTGGCTCTCTACTTTGCATGGGAGAGGAAGGGCCCCCAGAAATTTTTAAAGGTGGGCTTTAGGTAGGAAAAGAGAAGTTTATGTTGCTCTTTCCTACACGTGAGAGGAGGAAGGGTAGATTAATGGCTACAGCCAGAGCAGGTTTGAGATTGCAGAGCCAAGCTGTCTTAGTTCTCCGGGGTGGGGCGTGTGGCCTCCTGCATTGGAGAAGCTTCTGATCCTTAGTTCCCTTTGGACTCTGGCTGATCTTCCTGTATCAACAGGAACACTAGTCTCCTTACACAGGTGAAACAAGTGCGTGGAGTAGAGATATTGACAGCTCTGTTGAAAACCAGCACCCATATGCCTGTGCAGAGAGGGGACGCAGAACACAGAGTCGATGGAGATGCCAAGGAATGTACAGGGAAACTTCCATGAGCACCAGAAAAGGGAAAGGGGGCTCCTGTAACCTGCATGGCGTGTCACTTTTGCATTCCCTGGCAAGGAGGAAACAGCGTCTCCCTGCAGCTGTGATTGAATCCCTCAAAACACTGAATTTATCTAAGAGGAGTTTGTGCAAACTTTGGAGTGAGGAAAAAGAGGAGTTTTAAAAACTGATTTGGATATTACATCCTTGTAAGGATCATCGATCCTGGAAAGAGACTCACAGTCTACAAAGACTTCTTTTTGCCACTCTTGGGTAAGATGAATGCCCATTAGCCCTGGGGTTCTGGCGGTACAGAGAAAACTGCTGACTTCTTAAGAAACTAAATGAAGGCCTGGAATCTCACTGGACTCTAGGAGTGGGAGACAGACCAGGTGTCAGTGCTGGATTTTTAAATTTTTGTCTAAGGAAAGGTGGTGTGCCAAAAAAGCATGAAAGGGGGGCACTTTCCAGATGGAGATACACTTTTGGGAGTTTGTGACGTAGAGTCATGCCTTTTGAAAAGCAGACTTTAGGCTTGCTAATAAGCTCAAATCAGATGCCCCTTTGAGGGGGGCAGTCAACTCAGATTATATGACTGACAGGTGAAAGGAGCTTTAAAAAATCTTGCTTCCAAAAGGCCTCACTAGCCAGGCAGCCTCTCCGCTTGGATAAGAAGGGGGCAGCTACCCCCTTCTACTGGCGAAGCAAGGAAAAGCCACTGGCTTTTGAGGGCCAAGGGTTTCCTCCAATTACCTGGGCTCTGGAGCCTGGGTGCCTGTTGTTTTCAGCTCTACAAAGCTGAAAACAGGTGTGGCCACTCAGCTCAGTAAGCAGGAGGACCCAGACTCTTGAGGCTGTTTAAAAACAAAAAACAAAAAAACATCCCTTTGTGGGGCCGTGAGCCACGGAAGCAAATCATGAATGCTGGGGGTCTGTCTGGACCTCACTCAAGAAGGGGTCACTTTCTGATGAGGCCTCTGCTGATTGAACCTGGTGGGGTTTCTAGTGGAAGCTGAAAGGCGGGGAAGGTCAAATCACAAGAAGCTGAACTCTCCTCTGCTGGCTCTTGAGTCAGATGGGACTTTGGGCCTCCTCTTGAAATCTCACTGCTGTCGGCTTTTTGCAGTCTGTCATGCAACAGTCAGCCGCAGGTGACTCTGGGGCCTGGTACACACACCTCAGGAAGGTATTTGATTATTTAATGCAGCCATGGTCAGACGTGGCGGATCCTCTCTCTAGGCCTGATACTGGGTCATGATCAGGATGAGGACAGGGGGTAGAAGAGGACAACAGAGTTCCTCTGCCAAGTTTTTTAAACTCAGTGACAATTCTCCTGGACATAGTCTATCTCTCTCTCTCTCCCCACGTACAGTAATCCCAAACCAGCTTGCCTAGAAAGGATCTTGGGAGATTCAGATTTAAGTAATTCTGTTTAAGTTGTGTGAAAATGACTTTTCCTGCAAGTGGCCTGAAGTGATCTTAAAAAAAAAAAAAAAAGGTTCACTATTCATTTGGCCCAGCAAACCCCACAAAAATCATGCAAATCAAGAAGTTAAAATATTTGGGTTCACCTGTGGAACTGCCCAGGACATCAAGGGTATGCATATCTGAAAAGCCACGAAGCTGCCACCAACAATCTGAAAACTGTCACTTTAGATAAGCAAGGTGTGCTGTTCCAGCATTATAACAGTGGAGTTGAGAGGTGTGGGGACAGGTGAGCTGGTGTTGTAAGCAAGGTGTTGTGAGCCCAGGTCAAACAGTGGGGCCGGACATAGGGTCAGTGGTCCAAAGAGGGTGCTGAAGCTTTGCTGCACAAACTAAAAAGGTTTAGATATTGATTCTCTGGTCATTGAACAAATCCAGATGAACAAAGCAAGACGTACTTACAGAGCTCATAGCCGGATTTTACCCATATGTGAGCTCTGGTACCACAATGAGATATCTTCATGGAAAAGAAACAAATTATTCCTAAACCAGAAGAGGAGGTTGCAGAGGAGGAAAAGATATCCCAGAAGAAACTTAAGAAACAAATTCTTATAGCACAAGAATAAATTCAGCATAAAAGAAATGCAAATAAAAGTAAAATAATAATAAAAATATGGTGAAAATATTTGGTGAAGACTCATAGTCTCATACCCATCCCTTCTAGACAAAAGATCTGGCTGAGAAGATGACTGGAAAATTGTGAAGTTATAGTAATGAGACACACTGATTTTGTAACAATGGAAGAAAAACCTAGAGCAAGTCCCCAGGGAGGCAAACTTTAGACTGTGGAGGATAGACTGGGGGATTGCTGGTCTGCTTTTCAGAATCTGCTTCTGGAGCCCTGTCCCAGAAGGAAAACACTGACCGGCACTCTCCCAGCTGCCTCTCAGTTCCTAAGAGCAGTGAACACTTTGAATTCAAACCTGCTGCGTCCACCCAACAGCTCTGACTGCAGAGAGGAGCTGAGGTTTCCTATTTCTGCATTTTCCACACAGAACACCTCCAGATGTCATCCACAAGTGGGGACAGGTGAGCTGGTGTTGTGAGGAAGCAGTCCCCCTTCAGGGACTGAAGCACTGAATTAACCCACATTACTAGGGCTGATGTCGGGGGTCCCCAAAACTTACCAATTCATAGAGTGTGAGGCCCCATTAAGCATCCTGTGCACTTGAGCTGCCTGGTGTATCCCTTGGGGACCCTAACAACTGTAAACTTTTTGTTTCCCAGGGCTTGCCATGTGTGCCTTCTAGGGTTATTTGTACAAAAGACTTTAACTTGGTTTATACTTAGACAGTAATCAGAAACATTTTTAGGAAAATCCAGGTAGATCAAGCAACCTTGAGATGTGCTCTGAGAACAGTGTGCCCATCTACAACAAGTCATCCGCCATGAGAAAGGTGGGACACATCCACTTCTCACTTTGGTTGAAATCATTTGTGACTCTGCTCAGCCTGAAAGACATTTGGGTGGGCTTCAACTCCCTGACCAGTGGCTACTGCTTACAAGGTGTCCTTTGCAAGGTACTTCCCTCCCTTTGCCCAGGATAACATATTTTAAAGAGAAGTTGTACTTAAATGATTTAAGATGTGAATTGCTGAGTGACTTTTTTTTTTTTTTTTAATGATACTGGGGATAGAATCCAGGAGTGCTCTACCATTGAGCTACTTCTCCAGCCCTTTTTATTTTGAGACAGGATCTTGCTAAGTTGCTGAGGCTGGCCTCAAACTTGTGATTCTCCTGCCTCAGCTTCCCAAGTCACAGATTACAGGTATGCACCACCAAGTCCAGCTAAATAATCTTTCTTTAGATTTACAGCACCAGAATATCTGGTGACCTTCAGATAACATCAGAATGTGTAACACCCCTCCTTATTCTTTAATTCTGTGCATTAACTAACATAAAGCATATATATTGTTTTATGTTTAACTTGCAGAAAACTAATGTTTCTAACTAGATCCAGGAGATCAAGGTCCATTATGATGTTTGGGGGTGGGGGAGGAGACACACACCCTAAATGACGAAGACACTGTTTAGCCTCTGCACCTCCTTTCCCTTCCTATAAATGTCCTTTGGTGGACCTGAGTTCCCCAAGATGGAGCTTTGAGGATGACAGCTTCTTCCATCTCCCCACCAACTCCTCATATCCCTAGTATTGGCTTTCAAGAAGCAAAGAGGGGACCTGGATCTGGTAGCAGCTACATGAAAGACAAATTTGCTGTAGGTTTCTTCCTTGCAGGCCATCACAAAGTCTGTGCATTGTTATTCATATATCCAGCTATAATTGTGGGTATTTGCCTTCCATCAGATTAATCCAGTAACCTGAGGAAGCTACAAGGTTTTGTAAGGTAGGATTTTATGGTGAGGTTTGTTTAATAGACTAAAACCAGAAGTCTTGGACAGAGAAGCTAAAACCAATGCAGTGGGGTTGACCTCATCCTGCCTTTGGAGTTCTGCAGGCAACATCTGGGTAAGTGCTATTTAAAACAAATCAAGTGGATTTGGTCCTAGTACTTGCTGACTAGTGGAGTAACATATTATGGAAAATTTACCAGTAGCCAACTATGGAGAAACACAAGAGATGAAATCCTGGGTTCTAGACAAAAGAGTTTTGTGTTTCTGTACAATTAGAGCTTTCTGAATAAATTGTGCTGAAAACTTAGGATCCCGGGCAAGTCTTGGAAAATTAAGCTACAACTCTATAGATGGGAAACTCCAGACAGATTTGCCCAGCTTCAGGGGATGGGTATATATTTTAAAGGACCATGAAGCCCAAGACATTTCTAGTCATAAAGCAGGAGCCACAAGGGCTTATCTGACCTCTGGAAAGATGTATTTACATTCCAAAAGGGTAGAGAGGCTCCAGATCCTTTCCATCCTGTCTCCAAGCAACAAAGGTTTTCCCCCCTCCTTTGGGGAGAGGAGGGAGAGACACTGCCTTTGTCCTGTGCATACAAAGTGAAAATCGAAAATTGATGCTTGTCAGTCCCATGCCTATGGAGCACCTGGTAATGGGGACAGGAACCTTTGACAATAGAAATGAAATTGGGTCAGAAAGTACTGAACGCACAGACAAGGCTTTAATTGGGAAAAGAAAAATGGGGAAGGGGTTCAGATGGGGGAAAAGGGGAATACTCCTGATGGTGGATCCCCCAAACGGAGAAGGGAAGCAGTTGGCATGCGCACTAGAGTCTGCTATTTTTCCACTGATCATGAGTATGGTGATTTTGTTTTAGGAATTTCTTTTTGTAGAAGATCCTTGGAGACAGCATGGTGTCATCCTGCACCTGCTCTCTATATTAATAATAGGAGGGATGAGGGCTAGGGGCTGGGGTTGTGTCTCAGTGGTAGAGCACTTGCCTAGCATGTGTGAGGCACTGGGTTCCATTCTTCGCACCACTTAGAAATAAAATAAAGGTCCATTAACAACTAAAAAAAAATTTTTTTAATAGGAGGGTGGAGAAAAAGGCACATTTCATACACTGTTCAACAGTACGGGGAAGGATAGGGAAAGGTTTTCGCAGATAACAAGTTATGCATGATGGGCCTAGAGCTCGTCCACCCTGTCCCTTTTCCCCTGACCGCCTCTCATTTAGCCACTTGTATGAGAGCTTTTTCCATTGCTTTTCATGGTGTCACCTCAGGTGATATAGTTATATAATAATGAATCTGGAAACTCCTCAGGATGTCAATGTGAAAAACTCCATGAATTCCACTCCTCAGCAAAATGAAGCTGGCAAAAATTATATAAAACCATGACTTAGGACTGAGGGTGTAGCTCAGTGGTACAGTGCTTGTCTACCATGTGTGAGGCCCTGGGTTCAATCTCCAGTACCTCAAAAATTAAAATAAAAAAAATAAAACAATGACTTTAAAGTCTCTGGAAGCTTGATGCAGTAGTGTGCACCTGTAGTCCCAGCTACCAGGGGGGTCAAGGTGGGAGGAGCATTTGAGCCTAAGAGTTTGAGACTAGCCCAGGCAACATACCAAATGCCTATCTCAGGGAAAAAACAGAACAAAACAAAGTCTCTGGAATTGTTCTAAGGGCATATAACAAATATTCAAGCAAATCTACTAAAATTTGCCAAGAATAGCAAGTCTCTAATAACTGAGCTAAGACCCACTTTCTGCCACACAGGGACCCCAGCTCCAGCTCAGCTTGACATAAGACACTCCAGATAGATATGGAGAGCAGGTTGTGCTCTGCTCTGAGTTACTCCATAAGGTAGAGAACAGCAGTTTTCAGGCTGTGCCTAAACCTGTGTTAACTTTTCATTTTGTAAAGCAGTACTTTGCCATAAGCTACTCCATTTTGAATGTAGTGTGGAATGACTCCTCACCTTGTTTGTTCAAGTAACCATCATCTGTCTGGCACAACCATACGACATAAACTGGTAAATTAATCATGCTAATAATAATGACCAACCATGGTCAGTTACATGCTTACAATCCCAGCAACTTGGTTGGCTGAGGCAGGAGGATTGCCAATTCAAAGTCAACCTCAGCATTTAGCAAGGCCCTAAACAACTCATCGAGACCCTGTCTCAAAAAGGGCTGGGCAAGTGGCTTAGTGGTTAAGCACATCAGCAATCAATCCCCAGTACCCACTCCCCCAAAAAATTTTAATTGGAATCAGATTCAGCAATTTTGCCACCAGGGTTTTGTTAAAAACAACAGAGCAATCAGCTGATAATTAGCCAACCTAACGTATGTGGTGTATTACCAAATGAAGTAGCCATCTTAACAGAGGTATGGGAAAGAGGTAAAGAGAGCCCTGCTAAACGTTTACTGTGTCATCCCAGAGTGATGGCAGTATATCCAAGGCTGTGCCCTCTGAGAGAGCCTTGCCCAAGGCTTCACGTGTAGGGGAAGTGGATGTCACTAGAACATCCTGGCCAAGTCACAAAAGCAAGCAAAAAAAAAAAAAAAAGGGGGGGGGGGGGAAGAGGAATCAGTATCCACAGTACCTACAAAACAATTACCTAAAATGTTCAGTTTTCAAGAAAAATATCACAAGACATGCAAAGAACCAGGAACATGTGGCCCATATGCAGAAAAAAACAGCAAGCAACAGAAACTGCCTGTGAGGGATGAGAGGTCAGGTTTGAAGACTGCCAAGGAGCCATAACATGTTCAAAGAGTAAAAGGAAGGAAAAGAAGATATGAAGACAGAGATGGGGTCTCACTAAGTGGCCCAGGCTGGTCTAAAACCCACCATCCTTCTACATCTGCTAATGCTACACACATCTGAGTAAAAGCGATGAAAGAAAATCTTGAAAATAAAAAGAGAAAAATTAATCACATACAGGGGAATTCCAGTAAAACTAACAGCTGGTTTCTCTTCAGTGATGAAAGACTAATCTGCTCATTCCAGAGAAATAAATGAATACTAAAAACAACCTATTTAAAATGGCTTCCCCACCTCCCCAGTCCTGGGGATTAAACCCAGGGGTGCTTTACCACTCATCTATATCCCCAGTCCTTTTTATTTTGAGGCAGGGTCTTGCTAAATTGCAGCGGCTGACCTTGAACTTGGAATCCTCCTGCCTTAGCTCCCCAAGTGTCTAGGATTATAGGTGTGCACCACCACACTCAGCTAAAAATGACTTTTTATCACCACAATCAGCCTACAATTATAAAGTAAGACACCCATGACTAAGTTTACTCATGGAGCATTAAGCTTTATGGAATGTTTCTAGAATGTCTCGTTTTTCAAGTACGGAGCTGTGTCTGACTTTATATGGAGGCCTATTTCACTGCTTTCCCTTCATTCTCTCTCCTGCCACCCTGTGTAACTGAGGCTGTGTTCAGAGTGATATTCTCCTTGTAGCCACAGCCCTCCACAATGTCCCTACAATCCAAATGGCCCAACAAAACTACACACAAAGTCTGAGTACAATTAAGATGTCATGAAAATAAAAGATTTCATGAGATTCTCAGTTACTGACAAAGTGTCATCTTTAAAATAAGTGTGTCCCACAGTATGAACTTCACAGAAACTTTCACAACACAAAATCCATCAGAGGCTTCCTTATAGTTTAAGGAAATTGAAAAGTTAGTGTCTTATATACTCTATTTCCCAAAGCTCGATCATTTGGATCAGGCTTGGGTCTTGGGACCTATCCACATATGTAATATTTGTTTTTAAATCAGTTTTACTAAAATCATTTAAAAAGAAACCTTATGTACTCACTTTAAGTAGAAAGGCAGTACCCCTTTGCTATTATAGGAGATATTGCTTAGTGCATTTAAATGTCTAAATCAGATCGTGCTCCACCACAATGATATCTATGCCAAACTTTGGGAAATACTGCCCAAATCCATCGCATGGGATGAAAGGGTATATGGACGGCAATAGAAGGCACTGACTTCGCAGAGTGCCCTAAGAATGAGAACCAGCCGGCCCTCTAAGAAGGAGGCCTTTGACTTTTTTGAATTTTTAAACATCAAGTCACCACCAACCTCTCTAGTACTCTGAGTCACTTAAAACACTAAAAAGGCGGGGCCGGGATTGTGGCTCAGTAGTAGAGCGCTTGCCTAGCATGCATGAGGCACTGGGTTCGATCCCCAGCACCACAAAGAAAGATACTGTGTCCATCTACAACTAAAAAAATATATTAAAAACAAACAAAACAAACAAAAAACAACCCTTTCCGGTTGCAGCACCGCGTGGAGAGGACTGCTCTCTATAGTCATGCCGGCCAAGGGTCCATTTCAGTCTGTACAAGTCTTCGGATTCAAGAAGACGGGCCACCTCTGTGGCACATTGCAAACGGGGCAACGGCCTGATCAAGGTGAATGGGCGTCGGCTGGTGATGATCCAGCCGCGCACGCTGCAATACAAGTTATTGGAACCCGTTCTGCTCTGGGCAAGGAGCGGTTTGCTGGCGTGGACATCCGGGTCCGTGTGAAGGGTGGTGATCATGTGGCTCAGATTTATGCTATCCGCCAATTTCCAAAGTCCTAGTGGCCTATTACCAGAAATATGTAGATGAGGCTTCCAAGAAGGAGAACAAAGACATCCTCATCCAGTATGACGGGACCCTGTTGGTCGGTGACCCCAGTGGCTGTGAGTCCAAAGTTTGAAGGTCCTGGTTCGTGCTCACCACCAGAAGTCCTACTGATAAGCCCACCACAAAGATCAGAGTTCACCTTTGTAAAAAACTGTGTGGAATATTTTTTAAAAATAAAAATAAAACACTAAAAAGGGAGAGAGAAGGAAGTCCTTATTACCAAAGCTTTCAGCCTGCAACTATATTAACTATGAGCATTTGCAGAGATAGATAATTAAGGTCAGTTTAAAAAAAAAAAAAACAGCATTGGACTTTCTGATAAAGTCCCATAAGGAAATTCTACTACTATCCAGACTCTGGCTATGGAATGTGACCTGAATTTACCAAAGAGCATGCCATATCCTTAAGGTCATGGAGCGTCAGATGAGAGAAAGTTTAAAAGGATCCTGCCAAATGCTGAGACAAAGGAATCAGAGAAAGAAAGACAACAAAACTGCTTTTTGCAGGTAATTTTCAAACTGTATTCCAACAGGAATCAAAAGCTGAGGCAGTGATGAAAAAACAATCATGGTAAGTATTTGAGGAACACGCCTCATCCTGGAAGTTTGCACCCTCACTAGCTGCTGTTCTGGGCTGAGAGAGGCCTTTCAGAACAGAAGGAAGGCAGAGTGGCCTGGGCTCCCTGGGCCTGCAGCATGATCCAAAGATGAATCTTCTCTGGTTGAAAGCTCCTTCCACAGACCCCAGAGACTGAAAGTGCATCTCTTGAATGGATAGTGGGCAGAAACCACACAATTTTCCATTTTTCAAGATATACTTTTTATTCACTCTAAGTTGAAAATCATATGGATCATTCCATATTTTTAGGAAACAGTGATTTAAAAAATCACTCAATAGGAAGAGGTCAGGAATTTCTGGCCTAACAGACTCAGTTGGAACATATCTAACTCCACACTGAAGCTAAAGTCCAGTGGCCAGCTGGGGGAGAATTTAGGATTGGAATCCAAAACCCATGGACTCACAGGGCCAATAATTCCTCGTTGAATCTGAGAAAGCAAAGCCAGGGCCACATATCTATAATTCTAATAAGGAAGAAAGTTGCATCTGTGCCTAAAAAGCTGGTGATTTTTTAGCACATGAAATCAAGATAGTGAAAGGCCATACTCCAGAAGGATAGAATGAGACCTCCCAAACAGCATCAGAGGCTACATTTGGATCCCATGCCTTGGACGAGTGAGGTCCACAATAATAATTAACTGCTAACATCACCCACAGCTCACTGGTGCTGGGCACTCTCTTAAGTGCCAGACGTGTACTGTTTCATTTAATGCTCAGAACAACTCCATGAGATGGATAGTCTTACTGCCTCCATTTTACAAAAGGAGAAGCGGAGGCATAGGGAGTTTCAAACTTGCCCACTGTCTCACAGTCAGTAGTTGCTTGCCTTGCATGCACACGACCTTGGGTTCAATCCCCAGCAACACACACACACACACACAAAAAAAAAAAAAAAAAAAAACTAACAGTAGTTGCGGTGGGACTCGAAGTCAGGCAGGCTAGTTCCAGAGCTGGTGCTCTTGACCACCAACGTATATTGAGTGCTGTTCTGAAATTCCCCCTTCCCCTTCTTAAATATCTGACTGACCAGTGGCATCATAGGTACAAGCAATGGCATGAATAGCCCCAGAAAGGCAGGTACAAGGATTCCTTGCAGGCCACTTGGGCTTAGGTGGTGGGCAACAATGGGACTGGCCTGGGCCTGACCTGACTGAGGTCCTCCAGAGTTGCCCCTTCTAGCTGTGATGAATAAGCAGAACTAAGGGTCAGGCTCTATGAGCTCTGTCCTGAAAGAAAAATAAGAATAAAAATGACAGATATGTTTCCCAGGGCAGCAAATCCTTGACTATATCCACAGGGCAATGAGACTCAGTACCCTTGCCTGTGTCTACCTGCATGTTTTTTTTTTTTTTTTTGGGGGGGGGGAGGGGGCAGTGCTGTGTATTGAACTCAGGGGCACTCAGCCACTGAGTCACATCCCCAGCCCTATTTTGTATTTTATTTAGAGACAGGGTCTCACTGAGCTGCTTAGGGCCTCACTGTTTCTGAGGCTGGCTTTGAACTTGCAATCCTCCTGTCTCAGCCTCCCCAGCTGCTGGGATTATAAGCATGTGCCACCGCACCTGGTGCATGCTTATTTTTTTTAATAACTTTTAAAATATATATATATATATTTAGCTGTAGATACAATATCTTTATTTTATTTTTATGAGGTGCTGAGGATAGAATCCAGTGCCTCACACATGCTAGACCAGAACTACCACTGAGCACCAGCCCCAGCCCCCCAGCATGATGATTCTGTGTGTGTGTGTGTGTGTGTGTGTGTGTGTGTTGCTGGGGATTGAACCCAGGCCTTGAGCATGTGAGGCAACTACTCTACCAACTGAGCTATATCCCCAGCCCCCCAGCATGTTCTACAATGAAAGGAAAGGCTTGATTGATTCTAGACAGCGTGTAACAGGAGAAGACTTGAAAACATATCTACCTGTTAATCCCCAAACCCACACCTCCAGCCCAAGAAAACAAATACCCCAATAACCCAAGCCACCACAATAGCACATGTCTGCTGATGTTTTTTAAACTTACTCTGGAGTCATCTTTTGTTGCCTTTCAAAATATTTCCCCCTCCTCAGTTGACAGGGATTTTCTAATTCTGCCTAGGGATTTGTTCCTTTTTGATCCTCCTGGGCCCCTGTGTTTCTGGAGAACTGAAATGGGTCTTCTGGAGTTTCCATTTTCTCTGCTTCCTCATGCACCTGCACTGCCATTCCTTGGTACTGGAAACGGAGTAAGTTTCACAGAAGGTGTTCAAAGACTCCAAAAGTCAAAGGTCAAAATTTACATTTGTAACATATCAGAAACAAGGAAGGTTTAACAAAGCGACAGGTCACCTCCATAAAAGACTCAATATTGTTAAGACATGAACTCTCCCCAAATTGACTTACAGATTTAACACAATCCTAATAAAAATCCCAACAGTATTTCTTTTTTAAGAAATGGATAATCTGAGCCAGTGGCCCATGGCTGTAATCCCAGCGGTTTATGAGGCTGAGGCAGGAGGATCGTGAGTTCAAAGCCAGCCTCAGCAAAAGCGAGGCGCTAAGCAATTCAGTTAGACCCTATCTCTAAATAAATACAAAATAGGGCTCAGTGGTTGAGTGCCCGAGTTCAATCCCCAGTTCTCAAAAAATATAAATAAAAGGTTTGAGGATGTAACTCAGTAGTAAAGCACCCTTGGGTTCAACCCCCAGTGCTGTGTATTTGTGTGTGCGGGATGGACACACACACACACACATACACACAATTTATAACTAATTACCACTATATAAGACCAGTTAGCCATGGAAAAATCTGTTGCCAGACCCTGCCTCCTCCCTTCCATGGAATGAATACAGTCACTATTGATGGTTATAGATGAGGTGAGTCAAAGGTTGTTTTGTTTCAAAAAGAATTTCACAAGGGGCCTCCTGAGCCTTAAATAACTGCTTTAAAAAAATGGTACAGAGCCATAGAGAGGTGCCTTGCATCAACAAGAAAAGAAACTTTTGCAAAATTTTTCCAATGGATGAGTTAAAAAAAAAAAAAAAAGTCAGTTATCACAGAATGAGCTCAATATTGCAAGTGATTTTGGCAAGCAGTTTGTTTCCTGTCTGTAAGAGGCTGGCTGAGCTAAAGACCCTTCTGCATTGTAAAGGCTCAAAAGTCTGACTTTCTCTACCAGCACAAAATTTCACTGAACTTCCAGGATCCCTTTGAAAGGCAGGGGGATCGCAAGTTCAAAGACAGCCTTAGCAACTTAGTGAGGTCCTAAGCAACTCAACAAGACCCTGTCTCTTAAAACTAAAATACAAAAAAGGGCTGGGGATGTGGCTCAGTGGTTAAGTGCCCCTGGGTTCAATCCCCAGCACATAAAACACAAAAACAAAAAAGCCCTGTGATCTATGAGACCTGTGAACCTACAGGACACCCAAACTCTGCCCCTACTTGAAATCTCCATTGTGGAACGAGGGTGGGGAGAATAACATCTGCAAATAGGTATTTCTATAACTCAGTAACACATCAGCCTCTGAGCAGGGCACACATGGTAACTATCATTTGCCAGGGGAGGCCAACTCTGCCCTAAGTCACACAGTTATGGTTGTCAGACTCTGTGTCCAGCCCTCCTTCCACAGCCCTGTTCCATCCTCAGCCCAGCACACACACACTTCCAGGGATTGGGGGTGGCAATTTTTGCTTGTCCTTATCAACCCCCATTCAAGGGGCTGAGACAGCAGCCCTCTGATATAAACAATCAGCATGTCAAAGTCCCCTGAAGCATTTGCATTAACCAAACTTATTTGCATGTGGTTTCCACTTAGTTCACTCAACTAGGAAACTCTCCTCCACATAAAACCTATTTACATTCCACAGAGCTAGTGTTTATGCACACTTAGAACAATGATGTTAATTTTTATGCATTTATGTTTATTTTTGTTTGTTTTGGTACTGGGGATTAAACTCAGGAGCACTCAATCTCTGAGCCAGCACTCAATCCCCAGCCCTATTTTGTATTTTATTAGAGAGAGGGTCTCACTGAGTTGCTCAGCACTTCTCCATTGCTCAGGCTGGCTTTGAACTTGCGATCCTCCTGTCTCAGCTCCTGAGCCACTGGGATTACAGACTTGCGCTACTACGCCTGTCTTATGTTTATTACTTAATGACCTTATTTAGAAAACTTTTGTTTCCAAGAAAAAAATAATACATGTAATATACTAAAATCTATGCAAAAAATGGGGCAGATATATCTATCTGTAGTGCTTGTAGATGGATACATTATCTCTGGAAGGATTAGGGAACTGTCACTGCAGCTATTTCTGGAGAAGGGCAGTAGGTATCTGGGGGCAGGAGAAAGAGAGACTCTCACTGTATACCCTTCTGTACCATGTGAATGTGCTTCCCAAGCATTATAGTAAATTAAAATATTAAAAGAGGAATACAGGGCTGGAGATTTTGCTCAGTGGTACAGTGCCCTTGGGTATCCAAAAAAAAAAAAGTAAAACATACCTTTTTAAAAAATTTTTTTGATAGTACTGGGGATTGAACCCAGGGGCACTCCACCCAAACTGCTGGGATTACAGTGTGTGTCATTGCATACAGCTAAGAGTAACATATTTTTAAATATAAAAACATAAGGGTCTGGTGCAGTGGTGCATGCCTGTAATTCCAGGGGTTTGAGAGGCTGAAGCAAGAGAACGATCAAGTTCAAGTCTAGCCTGGGCAACTTAGACCTCCCTCAAAATTTAAAAAAGTTTGCCAGATGCAGTGGTGCATGCCTGTAATTCCAGTGGCTCAGGAGGCTGAGGCAGGAGGATCTCAAATTCAAAGACAGCCTCAGCAAAAGCGAGGCACTAAGCAACTCAGTGAGACCCTGTCTCTAAATAAAATACAAAATAGAACTGGAGATATGGCTTGGTGGTTGAGTGCCCAAGTTCAATCCCCCCCCCCCCATTTTTTTTTAAAGTTTAAAAGTGGCTAGGGATGTGGCTTGGCGGTAGAGTGCCTCTGGGTTCAATTCCCAGTATTACAAAGCAAACAAACAAAAAATTAAAAATATACATAAAAACTTTACAAATGTGAACACACATGAGCATATTCCCCAAGGGCATAATCCACACCAGAGATAAAATAACCACAATTAATATTTGTGTTTTCACTTCCTTCCCACATATATTTATAATTTTTTTTTTGTGTGGTTGTTCTAGACAGAACAATTAGGCAAGGAAAAAATAAAAGGCATAGAAATCTGAAAAAAGGCAAAGTCATCTGTGCTTGCAGATGACATGATCTTATATAAAGAAAATCCTCAAGATCCCACAAATAAAACAAGATACACCTGGAAAGGTATCTCAGCATTTGCATTGTATATATTTTTTCTTTTTTGATTTTAGATGTTGGAATAAATGAATCCAGTAAAGTTGCAAGATGTACAATCAACATGCAAAAAAATCAGTTGTGTTATTATTCACTAATGAACTATCCAAAAAGGGAATGTAAAAAATAACCCAGTTGCAGGGTATGGTGGCACATGCCTGTAATCCCAGCAGTTTGGGAGGCTGAAGGAGGAGGATCGTGAATTCAAAGCCAGCCTCAGCAAAAGTGAGGTGCTAATCAACTGAGACCCTGTCTCTAAATAAAATACAAAATAGGGCCCTGTGTGGTGGTGCACTCCTGTAATCCCAGCAGCTCAGGAGGCTGAGACGGTAGGATCGCATGTTCAAAGCCAGCCTCAGCAATGGGAGGCGCTAAGCAACTCAGTGAGACCCTGTCTCTAAATAAAAATACAAAATAGGGCTGGGGATGTAGCGCAGTGCCCTGGAGTTCAATCCCCAATACCAAAAAACAAACAAACTAACAAAAACAACCCCATTGATAACAGCATTAAAAAGAATAATAGTCAGGCACAGTGGCACATGCCTATAATCCCCATGACTCAGAGAAGTCTAAGGCAGGAGGATTCCAAGTCTGAGGTCAGCTTCAGCAACTTAACTAGACCCTATCTCAAAAAGAAAAAAAGGACTGGGAACACAGCTCAGTGGTAAAGCCCCCTGGGTTCAACCCACCATACCAAAAAGGAAAAACAAACAAAAAACCCCAGAAACAAAAAAATAAAACTTCAAATACATTAAACTAAGAAGTGAAAAACTTGTACACTGAAAACTATAAAACAAATCAAAGGTGACACAAAAAATGGAAAGATATCCTAGTATTTGCATCAGATACTTTTTTTCTTTTTTCCTTTTTTGCCATTGAGGATTGAAACTAGGGGTGCATTAACGAAAAGCCACATCACCAGTCTTTTTTAAAACTTTTTTTTTTTAGTAGTAAATGGACACAATACCTTTATTTCATTCATTATATTTATGTGGTGCTGAGATCGAACCCAGTGCCTCATGGGTGCAAGGTAAGCACTCTACCACTGAGCCACAACCCCAGTCCTTTTTTTACTTTTTATTTTGAGACAGGGTCTCACTGAATTGCTTAGGGTTTTGATAAGTTGCCGAGGCTGGCTTCAAACTTGTGACCCTGTAGCCTCAGACTCTGGAGTCCCTGGAGTTACAGGTGTACGCCACTGCACCCAGCTACACTGTATACTTTTCAAAGTGTTTTCACAGATGATATCTCACTTGAACTTGATGCCAACTCTAGGAAGTAGAAAGGACAGATGGAATGCTTATCAACAGATGAAGGCCCAGGAAGACCCAAGAGGCCTGGATGAGATTAGTAACAGAAGATTAGATCTTGTCCTGCATGGCCTATGATCTGTTTTTATGCCCTTACTCAGATAACAGATCTGCTACTTAACAAGCACTAATGGCATAAACTCCAATAGCTCCCTTGGGACTTACATAACCTCACAAAGGTGCCATTGGTGCAGGTGACACTCTCAGTGGAAGATAATGCACCCATGAGGCAGGGAAGTAACTATCACATATAACATATAAACCTATATATTATAATCAGGTTATAAATGTGATCACACACACACACTGTACTGTTTAATACTTTCCTGGAGCCTCAAAGTCAAATCCACACCCTTCAGTCCAGCAATCAAGGCCTGTCACAAGCCAGCCCTTCTCCAGGCCCCTTTTGCCACTGTCCAACCTCCCACTTCTCAGGGCATGATGGCACATGCCTGTAATCCCACAGCTTGGGAGGCTGAGAAAGGAGGATTTCGAGTTCAAAGCCAGCCTCAGCAACTTAGGCCCTAATCAATTCAGCGCAACCTTGTCTCTAAATAAAATACCAAAAAGGGCTGGGGATGTGGCTCAGTGGTTAAGTGCCCCTGGGTTCAATCCCTGCTACCAAACAAAAACAAAAACAACCTCCCACTTCATGCTCTGACTGTACTCAACTGGAATACATGCCCTCCCCCTCTACTTAAAATTAACATTGACTCATCCTTCACATCTTAGGCATCACTTGTCCAGGAAGCTTTCCTTCAAAACACACACACACACACACACACACACACACACACGCATGCACACGATGGACCCTCTGTCAGTAGTTCTTCTATTGCTCCCAAAGACTACATATCCCTTATTCCTCCATCTGGCCCCTAGTCTGTGAGCTGCTTAGGATCAGAGTTTGAGACTTTTTTTTTTTAATATTTCGTTGTTGTTGTTGTTATAGATGGACACGATGCTTTTATTTTACTTACTTATTTATTTAAATTGTAGATGGACACAATGTCTTTATTTTATTTCATTCATTTTTATGTGGCGCTGAGGATGGAACCCAGTGCCTCACACATGAAGGCAAGCACTCTACCACTGAGCCACAACCCCAGCCCCAGGGTTTGAGCCTTTTGACCCTTGGTGTCAACTGACCATCCCAGGCCTGAGCACACAGTAAATGCTCCTTGTATACCTGATAGGTGAGTGTGTGAGCAAGGGAGGCCCCGCAGGTGCAGCTTCTTTAACAATGCCCCATGAAGGGAAATGGCACTAGAGAACCCAGATGCATGTGCAGGACTAGGGGAAAGGCCCAAACACACTGTCTGTGGAAAATATCCCAAGTAACTTCAATGCAAGCTTTTGTCTGCTCTTACCTGGGCCTCCTGACACAGGTAAGGGGAAGCCAGTGCCGAGCCAGGAAACCTCAGCAGTCAACAGAGCCAAAGTGAGGGAGGAGCTGTGCACAGCTGAATAGCCAGAGCCCAAGAGAAGTGAGAGGACGGGCCAGGGGGCTCCCAGAGACTGAGCAGCAGGGCTGGTTCCAAACTCAGGGCAGGGAAGACCTCCTTCTATAGCACTACACACAGCACAGCAATGGGCTGTGGACCTGGCCAGCACCAAGGAGTCTACAATATATTAGGAAGAATGCAAGATAGCAGGAAGGATGATATAAATGGATAGACCGATCTAGGACAGGAGAATATGCCAGGCTAGTAAGAATTAGCATAGCCCCAGGGAAGACAGGCTGTCTGGAGAATAAGAATCCATATACCTCTTTTCTTTTCCCTTCATATTAGAAACTGCCATATTCTGAAGTTGACTGTACCAGGCACTGGCTGAGCACTTAGATAACTGATCTTCACAACAATCTGAAGGGGCTGGGGTTGTGGTTCAGAGGTAGAGCGCTCACCTCGCATGTGCAGGGCCCTGGGTTCGATCCTCAGCATCACATACAAATAATAAATAAATAAATGATAAAGTTTAAAAATTTTTTTTTAAAAATCTGAAAAGTAGCTATTCTGTCCTCAGTTGTACCTATGCAGGCAATGAGCCTAAGAGTTAAGTTACTAGCTCAAGGTCACACATCTATAACTGGCAGGGAAGGAATTTGAATCTGAGTGTTCACTACCTAGAGTGATTCTGGAAACTTTTAAAATACAGTTTTCAGTCAGGTACGGTGGTGCATGCCTGTTATCCCATCGGCTCGGGAGGCTGAGACAGGACGACTGTAAGTTCAAAGCCAGCCTCAGTAATGGCGAGGTGCTAAGCAACTTAATGAGACCCTGTCTCTAAATAAAATTCAAAATAGGGCTGGGGATGTGGCTCTGAGGTTGAGTGCCCCTGAGTTCAATCCCTGGTACTAAAAAAGAAAGGAAGCTGGGTATGGTGGTATACACCTGTAATCCCAGTGGCTCAAGAGGCTGAGGCAGGAGGATCAGAAGTTCAAAGCCAGCCTCAGCAATTTAGTCAGGCCCTAAGCAACTCAGGGAGACCCTGTCTCTAAATAAAATATAAAAAAGGGCTGGGGATGTGGCTCAGTGGTTAAGTGTCCCTGGATTCAATCCCCAGTACCAAAAAAAAAAAAAACAAAAAAAAGGAAGGAAGAAAGGAAGATTAATCTAAGTGGATCTGATGGAATCAGTCAAAAAAATTTAAAAACAGAATAGAGGCTTTCTAGGTAAAGAAGAAATTCCACCCATGAATGGCAGCTTTAGCCCGTGCCTGACAGTTCTAGGCTGCCTTTCAGGATGCCTCACCTACTTGAGTTTGATTTCAGACTTGTCTGCAATCGCACAAAGCCAGTTCCCTGTGATCTCTCTCATACTGGTCCTGTTTCTCTGTTGCACCCTGATGGATACAGGAAGGAAGTTGCCTTTCAGTTGTGGGGAGAAAGGGGAGGCTTAGACCGGGACTGGATTCCAAAGAGCCTTGAGGTGCATGTCAAAGGCTCTGGACTTGAATTGGGTGCATGGCCATTGGCCCAGCTACTCCAGAGGCTGGGGAGGGTTGCTTGAGCCCAGGAGTTTTGAGGCCAGCCTGGCAGACCAAGTTTCAAAAATAAGTCTCAGGGTGCTGGGGTTATGGCTTAGTGGTAGAGCATTCGCCTTGCACATGCAAGGCCTGGGTTTGATCCTCAGCAACCACATAAAAATAAATAAATAAAACAAAGTTATTGTGTACAACTACCAAAAAAAAAAAAATAGTCTCAGACCAAGTTTCCAAAAATTAAAAATTGAAGAAAAAAAAAAAAAACAGAGAGAGCCATGAACTTTTCCTAAAAAACTAAGGGGAACAGAATAACTTATTTGAGCAAGTGAAGAGTGGAATGAGATCTGTGTTTTAGATGTCAGGAGTCTGCAGGCTGGAGAGTGAAGTGGATGGAGTGCAGGGGACAGACAGGAGAGCAAAACAACCAGGAAGATGGAGCCACAATCCAGGTAGGAAATGGTGAGACCTTGGGTGGACAAAGGTTTAGGATGGGCATGAGAGATACAGAGGAATTAAGCCTTGTGGGACTTGGTGGCCTAATGACCTGGGGAACCGGGGGAGGGGGACGCAATCCACACTGATTTTCAAGTGATTGCCTCTTTTCATCCTATTGGACCTCAAGGATACAAGGCAGCAATTAGAAGTGTCTTCTCGGAACCACCAGCTGCTAAATCAAAATGTGAGCAATTGCTCACCACCCAGATGCTACATACAAATCATCCATCTTGGGAACAGCAGCATGACCACAAGACATCCTGCTGTAGCCCTTCAGCTTCCCTGAGGAGAAGAGGGTTAAAGGCAGCATCTGGCAGAACAAAACTAGAAAAACATGGCTGAAGAGCCTGGGTGGGAAGGAGGGGGGAGATGATGGCAGGGGTATGCTCAGAGCAGCTGTTTCTGCCATTTCCCAGGCCTTAGAGGGCCTAAAGGCCCGGTGGGAATCTGACAACCTCCTGAGGAGCGTGAGTGCCAGCACCGACTGGCAAGAAATACCAGAGCCTTTGTGGGAACCTGGGAGGACCAAAGTGGAGAGGGAGTCAAGAAACTCAAGCAGCACCAGCCACCTCGTACCCTTACCACCTAACAGAAAGAAGGGATAATCAGGCCCCTAATGACTCGAGAGATGCCAAGATGTGTCTAGAAGGAGGACAAGGTAAAACAGAGGCATTTGTTTCTAGTGATTGTCCAAACAATCTTGTCATGGCCATTAGTTTCTCTATGGCTCGACATTTCTCACCAACAGAATGGCATTTTATTTTTTGTGGTGCTGGGGATTCAACCCAGGTCCTTGTGCGTGCGAGGCAAATACTCTACCAACTGAGCTATGTCCCTAGCCCCCAGAATGTCATTTTAAAAGGGGAGAAGACAGGAACTAAAAACATTCACTCATGGGCCAGGAGCAGCGGTGCATGCTTTGAATTCCAGTTAACTGAGGAGGCTGAGGCAGGAGAAGTATGAGTTCGAGACCAATTTATCGAGACCCTGTCTCAAAAAAACAATAAGAAGGGTTGGGGGTGTAACTCAGTAGAAGAACACTTGTCCCAGTACCTCATTCAATCAATCAAATCATTTATGGGATTTTGTTTTCAGTAGTGGGCTAAATTCTATTAGATCAACCCTTTTGTAAATATCACTGTAATCTTTGGACCAAATGGTAAACACATTACCTATTGAAGGTCCTGGAAACAACCCAAACCACTGGAAATCAGAGGCAATGGGAAGGGAGAGACCCGTTTTGGAAGGGAGTACTGGTAGGTAAGTTTCATTTTTTGTGTGTGTGCGTGTGTGTGTGGTGCTGAGGATTGATCCCAAGGCCTTGTGCACTGAGGCAAGCACTCTACCAACTGAGCTATATCCCCAACTCAGCTTCACATTTTTTCGTAGTTCTTCACCTGGAGGAAGTTGCCAGTAGCAGTCAGGAAAGAAGCTAAATTTTGGTAGAAACTCAGAGTCTTACTGACTTTAAGAATCTAAGGAGGGCTGGGGATGTGGCTCAAGCGGTAGCGCGCTCGCCTGGCATGCGTGCGGCCTGGGTTCGATCCTCAGCACCACATACAAAGATGTTGTGTCCGCCGAAAACTAAGAAATAAATATTTAAAAAATTCAAAAAAAAAAAGAATCTAAGGACAGTGGGGGCATGATAGCACACGCCTGTAATCCTAGATATTTGAGAGGCAGAGAAAGGAGAATCACAAATTCAAGGCCAAGCTAGGAAACTTAGCAGAATCCTGTTCCAAAATTTTAAAGTTTTAGAAAGGGCTGGGGATGTAGTTCTGGGGTAGAGCCCTTGCCTAGCATGTGTGAGTCCTGGGTTCAATCCCCAGTACTGCAAAACACTTAAAAATAAATAAATAAATAAAATTAAGGGCAGTATTTGGAGCAGTTATAAGTGAAAAGGTACAGAGGGATAAGGATAAAGCCATAGAGGTGGGATGTCAAATTCTGCATACAAACTCTGCCTTACTTTGTGGCTGAACCATGAACAGGGCCCAAGCAGCCCACCTTAAGCTAAAAGAACTGGACAGAGATTTTAGCTGTCATTTCCCTTCAAGGGAGATAGAATTCAGAGTTTTAAGTCTAACCAAGTTAACTGCCTGATAAAATAAACAAACAAAATCAACATCTCCACAGAGGAATCTAATAATCCAGACTCTCTACAACATATCATAATATCAGAGATATAATCCAGAGTTACTAGACCACTCAGACACAGGAAAATGTGACTCGTGTTCGAGATCAGATGCAACCAATGAGATGACCTGAGATGATCCAGATGCTGGAATTATAAGAATTTTGAGGTAGATGTTATAACTATATTGAAGGGGAAATATGCTTGTAGTAAACAAATTGGAAATCTCATCATAGAAACAGAAATTATTTTAAAACAATCAAATAAGGGCTGGGGATAGAGCTCAGTTGGTAGAGTGCTTGCCTCACGTGCACAAGGCCCTGGGTTCAATCCCCAGCACCACAAAAAAAAAAAAAAAAAAAAAATTAAATAATATCCAGCCAAGAATAAAACCATAGGTCTACACATAGACTTATATACAAATATTCATAGCAACATCCTTCATAGTGTCTGAAAAGCAGAAACAACCTAACCCAAGTGACCATCTATTGAAGAATGTATAAGCAAAATGTGGTATGTCCAGATACAATGGATTACTCAGCATAAAAATAAAAGTTTTTTTTGTTTTGTTATGTTTTTTGTTGTTTTGGTCTTTTTTTTCTTTCCTTTTCTTTTTTTCCCAGCATTGGGAATTGAACCCAGTGTGGCTTTACCACTGAGCTACATCCCCAGCCTTTATTTTTTATTTTCAGGCAAGGTGTCACTAAATTGCCCAGGCTAGCCTTGAACTTATGATTCTGCAGTCTCAGCATCCCGAGTCACTGATATTACAGGCATGTGCCACTGTGCCTGGCTCAGAATAAATGTTTAGCATACATAAGGACTGGGTTCAATTTCTAGCACCCCAGCACCAAAACAAAACAAAACAGAACAAAAAAACCATGAAATGAATAATTTTATGTTATGTGAATTATATCTTAAATGTTATGGTTTGGATCTAAATGTTTTAAAGGTTGGTCACCATTTTAGCAAAGATCAGAGGTGGAGTCTTTTAAAGCGATTGGATCATGAGGCTTTGACTTCATGAATGGATTCATTTATTAATAGATTCCTGGCTAAATGGGCTTGGGGGAGGGACTTGGTTTTAAAAGTGAGCCCTGGGCCAGGGTTGTGGCTCAGTGGTAGAGCACTTGTCTAGCATGCATGAGGCAGGGTTCAATCCCCAGCACCACATTAAAAAAAAAAAAAAAGTGAGCTCCCTCTTTTTGCTTCCTGGCTGTCGTGAGCTCTTGACTTTTGTTACACCATACACTCCCCACCATGATGTTCTGCCTCACCACAGGCCCAAAGAGATTCTCCTTTAGCCAGTGCTGCTGCTCACCTATAATCCCAGCAACTCCAGAGGTTGTGGCAGGAGAATCACAAGTTTGAGACCACCCTAGGCAACTTAGTGAGAAGCTCAGCAATTTAATGAGACCCTGTCTCAAAATAAAAAATAAAAAGAAATTCATGATGTAGCTCAATGGTAAAACATTCCTGGGTTCAGTCCCCAGTACAAAACAAAAGAAAAAAAATTAGATAGTCTCCTTTTAAGTTGCTACTCTCAGGTATTTTGTCACAGTGATAGAAAGCTGAGTAACACACTCTAATTTTCTAAAAATGTGGGAAAAATTATGGGAAACTGGTTGATGGGCATAGAAGAATTCTGTACTATCTTTACAAGTTTTCTGTAAATCGAAACTCATTCCAAAATTAAAAGTTTATTTTAAAAATTATATTTATGCTGGGCACAGTGGCCCATGCCTTGTAATCCCAAGCACTTGAAAGGTTGAAGCAGGAGGATTGTAAGTTCAAGGCCAGTCTGGACAACTTAGTAAGACTCTGTCTCAAAATAAAATTTTGAGGGTTGGGAATGCAGTTCAGCGGCAGGGCACTTGCTTAGCACACCCAGGGTCCTGGGTTCAATCCCCAATACTTAAAAAAATTAAAAAATTAGAGTAGCATTTGAAAAATAAAGTTCTCAGGAATATACATTTAACAAAAGAATTACAAAACACGGCTAACAGAAATTAAGAACACTCAAATAAATGAAGAGATAGACAATGTTCACATGTACTATAGTAAAGACAGTAAAACCCAAATTAGGTTGACTATGAGGCTAGGTTCAACTTAAAAAGAAATACTAGGATACTAGATTTGAACTTAAAAGGAAATAATACTGGACTGGGAACGTGGCTCAAGTGGTAGCGCGCTCGCCTGGCATGCGTGCGGCCCGGGTTCGATCCTCAGTACCACATACAAACAAAGATGTTGTGTCCGCCGAAAACTAAAAAATAAATAAAAAATTCTCTCTCTCCCTCTCTCTCTCTCTCTTTAAAAAAAAAAAAGGAAATAATACTATGATATAGGATTGAATATCATTTGTCCCCTTCAAAAGAATTTAATCCCTGGGGCTGGGGGTTGTGGCTCAGTGGTAGAGTGCTAGCCTAGCATGCCTGAGGCACTGGGTTCAATCCTCAGCACCACAGGAAAATAAAATAAAGATATTGTGTCCACATATAACCAAAAAATAAATATTTTTTAAAAGGAGTTTAATCTCTGGGGCTGGGGTTATGGCTCAGTGGTAGAGCACTCACCTTACATGTGCAAGGCCCTGGGTTCGATCCTCAGCACCATATAAATAAATAGGGTTATTGTGTCCAACTACAATTAAAAAAAATAAATATTTAAAAAATAAAAAAAGAGTTTAATCTCCATTCTGAGATATTAAGAGGGTAGAAACTTAGATAATCTAACTATGGTGTTTAGAGATAGAGCATTTGGAGGGTAATTAGGATTAGAAAAGGTCATTAGAGTGGAAACCCATTATCGAATACTGATGACCTTGTGAGGAAAGAGACCAAAATACATACTCTCTCCTGCCTTTCACCTACTATGCTCTATGTCGTCTTGGAACTCTGCCAGCAAGAAGGTTTTTACCACATGTGGCCATTGTGTTATTAGTAATAGAAAATGATAAACTAAGACTAGAGACCAACCATTCTAGTTGGTCTCTATCCTTTCCCTCACTTTATTTTTATTTCTATATTTTTATACTACAGATCAGTTTGAAATTAGATGATTTATCTATCCTGGTTTTCCCAAGACTGCCTTCATTTTAGAAATGATAGTTTTGGCAAACATGTTGACTCATGGTTATGATCCTAGCTACTTGGGAGGCAGAGGCAGGAAAATCGAAAGAAAGTTTAAGGACAAGGCTGGGGTGGTGGCTCAGTGGTAAATAGCTTGTCTCGCTTGTGTGAGGCAAGGGTTCAATCCCCAGCATCACATAAAAATAAGTAAGATAAAGTTATTGTGTCCATCTACAACTAAAACAATTATTAAAAAAAAAGTTTAAGGACACCCTAAGCAACTTAGTGAGTACATGTAAATAAAATAAAAAGAAGGGCTAGGGATGAGGCTCAGTGATAGAATACCTATCTAGTATATGTAACACCCTGGGTTCAATGCTCAGTACTCAAAAAATAAACAAACACATTTCTGAATATCAGCAGAGGAGCTAAAAGACAATATTAAATGTTGGCAAAGTGTAGAGAATTAGTATTGTCACACATTTGTTAGGAGTATAAAACTGTCCAATCATAAAACTAAATGTAAACTATGAGTTAGAAATTTCTCTGCTAGGTATTTTATCTAAAAGAAGTAAAAGCATTAAAAAATTTCTATGCAAATATTCACAGATGCTTTATTCATAATAGCCATAAACTAGAAACATCCAGGTGTCTACATAAGGGAAAATGAATAATCTATGATATACAATATACTCATACAATAGAATACTACTCAGTGACAATAAGGAACAAACTAAAAACAGGGAAGAATTTCAAGATTCAAGAGAAAGAATCCTCTTACAAAAGAGTTCATACTACTTAAGGCCATTTATGTGACATTCTTGAACAGGTGAAACTTATTTATGGTTTAAAAAAATCAGAATGCCACATGCAGTAGCGCATTCCTATAATCCCAGCTACTCCAGAGGCTGAGGCAGGAGGATGGCAAATTCAAGGCCAGCCTCAGAAACTTAGCAAGACCCTGTCTCAAAATAAAAATTAAAAAGGACTTGCGATAGAGCTCAGTGGTAGTGTGCCCCTGGGTTCACCACACATAGAAAAAAGTACATTTAACGTCTGTGCATTTCATGCAGGATGCTATGCTACATTGAAACCCAACTACTCAGGAGACAAAGGTAGGAAGATGGCAAATTCAAGGCCAGTTTAGGAAAATATTGAGAACTGTCTGAAAAAAAAAAAGTTACAAAAAGCATTGAAAAAAATTATGCAGTTCACTAAATAAAAATTTCACCTACAAACTCCATTAGCTAACCCCTACAAGAGGCCCTACTGCTATTCAAGTAGGACTTCAGAAAAAAGGCAGAGCTAGAGTCATTTCACTCCTTTTCTCTCCTCCCACACCATTCCTCAGGTCACAGGAGAGTTAAAAGGTATCAGAGATTTGCCATCAGGCACCAAGTTTCACTGAACTGTTCCTCCTCTCCCAAACCAAGATAGATCCTGGAATGAACCATTGACATGTAACATTAATTAGTAATGGTCTCTATACTGCTATCGTACTTAAAACTTTAATTTTTTTTTTTTTTTTGTAATATTGGGGATCAAACCCATGCCAGGCAAGAGTACTACCACTCCAGCACAAGCACTCACAGTTCCACCTTGATATCTCTATGACTGGAAGGCTGTACTCAGAGGTGTCTGGAGGAACAGGTAGGAAGTACATGAAAAGTGGAAAGGTCCTCCCATCACTTCCCCCTGGCCAGGCTGTCCTGCCTGACCAGCACTACCCACCAAACACACACCAGGGAACTTTTGCCCAAAGCAGAAACTTCAGGGTCCATGTGTATCAATCACGGTGGGATGGAGAAGACTATGTGCACCAGTCAGCTTCTGGAACATGGCCTCCCACTCGACTAGACCCTCTTTTGTGGTTGTTGTTGTAGATGGACACAATACCTTTATTTTATTTATTTATTTTTAGGTGGTGCTGAGGATCGAACCCAGGGCCTCACAGTGTGAGACAAGCGCTCTACCATTGAGCCTGAGCCACAGCTCCAGCCCAGCTGTACCCTCTCTAATTGAATGGAAGAAACAGACTGACTCCACCTTATCTTTGAGCACAGGTAAGTCTGAAAGATACATTAAAATATAACCCAGGTGTGATGATGCAAGCCTGTAATCCCAAGAGTCTGAGGCAGGAGGACTGAAAGTTCAAGGCCAAACTGGGCAACTTAGGGAGAACCAATCTCGAAACAAAATAAACAGAGCGGGATGTAGCTCAGTAGTAGACGATGACAGCTTGCCTCACATGCACCCTGAAGCCCTGGGTTTAATCCCCAGTACCACAAAACAAACACCACAGAGACATCTAGAATAGTACTTGGCACATGAATGAATTCATAAAGCCAGTGTTATAAATAAAAGAGCTGTGGACATTTGGGGCATTTTTACCCAATGAGAAAAGATGACAGGCCCTGCTGAGTGTGAAAGGGTGGTGACACCTCTGCTCTAATTTTCAGAATGTAACAAACTTATTTGGCCAAGTGGCCTTCCACCACAGTAGGTATGGTCTCAGTAGCAACAGAATCTCCCAAACAAAGGCAGGTGTCCCCTCTCACCACTCCACTCCCTGCACACACAGCTGCTGGGTAAACAGCTGTCTCTTGGCAGTTTCCAGAACACACCCTTTCATTTGTTAATGCCATTTGCTAATGAAAAACAAAACACAAAACCCTTGGGGACTAGCACACAAAAGAAGAATGAGCTCCCTGTCATCAAACTAAAGATCCAACTGTCCCTCTTTTAAAAAAATATTCTTCCTGGCATCGATTTTCTCACTAGAGGAAAGATGATGTACAGAAAATGAAGAGGGAAAGAAAAGGCACAAAGTTTGGAGAACGCATAAATGCAGGACTTATGCTTAGGTCTGCACCTGGGGACTTGGGTCACTCACTCCTGTCTGCACAGCCAGCAGGCTCCTTGGAGCCATATGACTGCTGGGTTTATAAAACTGGCCTGCCTCTTCCTCTATCTTCTGTAGCAGTGACCAATAGCAATACTCCATGTGCCCAGATGGTTTAATGCAGGACTATATGAGCCTTAAAAGAAAAAAAAAAATTGGACAGCAAAGAGACCACATTGGTTCTTCGTGTCCTTTTCTAGCATTTTGCTCTTTCCCACAAAGTAACAAGAGTGAGAACCTGTGTCCACAGCAGCTCTTCTCTCACCTTCTTGGAAGCCCATTTTGGCTTTGGAAGCCCATAAAGCAAGCAGACTGGAAATTTTTCCGTTGGGGGAAAGATGCTTCTTCTGTCTTCACTACCCTCTGGGACTCTAATGGTGGCCTGAAAGCTGCCCTGACAACTCTTCTCCATTGATCTGATCCCAGGATCCCAAATTGGATAGTAATTAACAACACTATTCAAAACAAGAGCACCCACAAACACCCCTGGTGCATCCATCACTTGGCATCAAATAAGATTCTTCTCCAATTTTGCTCCTCAAAATTTTCTCATGGATTTTTTTTCCCCCTTTTGTTTTTGGGGCACTAAACCCAAGGGTGTCACACACTCATGAATGGTTTTGTCCAAATTCCAGCTGAATGTCCAAATTCCTGTAAGGACATAATTAAAAACCTTGAAATTATTCCTGTCCAGGGATGCAGGTCAGGTATGATGACCCAGGAGAAAAATACAGAATGGAGTCCACTGCATCCTGAGTTGTGTGACAGGCGGTACTACCTAATGGGCGCAGGATGGGGACACCGTCGACACAGAGGACTAACCCACATAACAGTGTCAGAAGAACAATTGGTGCTTTGGCATGCTGAGGACTCTGAATAGAGGATGGCCTCAGAGGCAAAGTCTTTCCTCCTCCAGTTCTACTTTTTCCAAAGCAGACCTAAGGATTCCTTTTCTTCAAGGTGGGTCACAGAGATTAGACCTCTTTCTTCCAAAGACAAATATAAAACCTAGAAATATTCCTCTAACCTTCCCCTACCTTACTGTGTTTTAAGATCTGGCCATAATGAAATTTTCTGACCTATTTTGTCTGATAGTAGATCATAAGACTCTCATTCCAGAGGGGTCCTTACCTACATATATGAGGAAGGAATGCTGCACAGAGAAGCCAAGGGTATCTGAACAAACGGGCCTTGCTGGGATTCCCCCATCCGTCCATCACCATCAGGTCATAGCTTTTTGCCCAGTCTCATTCCTATGTGGCTGTCCCTTCTTCGTTCGATCTGAGCATTACAATAAGCAGTTCTCCCTGGATCTCTCTCTCTCTCTCTTTTTAAGACCTACCTGGTTCTCTGGCCTATTCTTTTTAAATACTCATAGTTGTAGATGGATACAATACCTTTATTTATTTATTTATTCATACTTGTATTGGACACAATACCTTTATTTTATTGATTTATTTTTATGTGGTGCTGAGAATTGAACCCAGTGCCTCACACATGCTAGGCAAGCGCTCTACTACTGAGCCACAGCCACAGCCCTCCCTGGATCTTTTGGATCATTTTTTAAATAAATTTTTTTAATATTTATTTTTTAGTTGTAGTTGGACACAATATCTTTATTTTTATGTGGTGCTGAGGATAGAACCCAGGGCCTCACATGTGCTAGCTAGCCAAGCGCTCTACTGCTGGGCCACAACCCCAGCCCCTCTTTTGGATCATTTTTGAAGGCTTCCAAGTCATGCAAAACTTTGATTAAATAAATCTGTTATGCTTTTCTCTTGTTACTTTGTTTGTTTGTTTTTGTACTGGGGATTGAATCCAGGGGTGCTTTACCACTGATGTATATCTCCAGCACTGCGCCCCCCCCCCCACCCTTTTAAGACAGGGTCTTGCTAAATTACTGAGGCTGTCCTTGAACTAGCAATTCTCCTTCCTCAGTCTCCAGAGTAGCCAGGATTACAGGTGTGTACCAACATCTGTCTTTTGTTACAGGGATTTCAATAATGTCCATTATGATAGGAAGGAAATTTTCTGTCTCTATATCAGTATTCAGCAATGCTTGGTGGGCCCAGATAGTGGCATCATGGCTGCCTCTGACTTAGCATAAGCCCTCTCTTATTTCACTCCCAGGTCTAGATCCCCACTGCATCCTACTCCCTCGATGCAATAGACTCTATGCTTACCCTTTGAAAGGGGGGTGGGGGGTGGGAGAACCAGAGAATGTAACCACTAATTAAAACCAGAAAAACCCAGGACACAGAACTGAAAAGAGTTTTTCATCCAGCCTGTCTGAAAGACCCCTTCCCTGTGAGGATTTTGGCTTGGCTACTTGGCTCACTGCTCTCAGAGCCAGAAAACTATTTTCTTCACTCACTCCTTCATGTAAAAGAAGATAAAATGTGCATATATAGTTTTGCAATGAGTGCTTTTTGTTGTAGTTGCTACTTTTAAGGAAAAAAAGTGGGAGTGGGGAGGAGGCAGACAGAATATAGATGAGAAGCCAAGGTTTAGCTGCACTGATCAGGCATGGTGGTGCACACCTGTAATCTTAGCTACTTGGGAGGCTGAGGCAGAAGGACCACAAGTTCAAGGCCAGCCTGGGCAACTTAGCAAGACTGTGTCTCAAAATAAAAAATAAAAAGCTCAATGGTAAAGGGCCCCTGGGTTAATCCCAGTACAGCAAAAATAAACAAACAAATAATTTTAAAATACAAACAAAAATTAGCTGCACTGGCCTGTAGCTGCTTCAGCTATCCTTGGAGAGATGACACCCAGCATCAGGTGCCTCCTGCCCCCCTGTTCTTTTGCCCTGGGGGACTGAAACAATTGTTTATTTACTGCTCCTCCTCCTTAGATGGAAGGAGGAAGAAGATTTATGGACTAAGATAGAGGGGTTCCTTGGAATCAAAACTCAGGGCTGGAACAACTGGTGGTTTGTCAACAACATTCCATCAAATGGACCTCACAAGCCCATATAAATACAACCCACATAAATACTAGGCTATATGATTGGTTGCGGCATTGTTACCTTAGTTTAGTGGCCAGTATCAGTGACCACTCACTGGTGCAGTCTTGGTTTCTCAAATGAGAAGCTATTTTATACAGGCAAAATGCTGCCGTCTGTTTTCTAACAAAGAATGGGGATGTGGAAGCTTGTCTATTCGGTTAATGGGAGGGATTGTGTCCAGAGCACCACCTCTTTCTTTTCCCCAGCAGTTAAGAACCCAAAACCTGCTAGACCCTGAACCCAAACGACCACACCATGCAGTACAGCAGGACACTCCAAGTCAGTAGTTTAGTTAGAAGAGAGAGGGCGGGGGAAGGGGGAGAGAAGCCAGATTCGACAGATCCTTCTTCCCTAAGCTCTCCTATGAAGCGTAGACGGGAGCCCCTGCCCTCTGATTGCAGCTCTGGCGGCCCATAGCATCACTTTTCTAAGTAGAAAGTTCCTTCCTCCAGGAACCTATGTAGGAACTTTTAAATAGTTGCGGAAAGGAGGCATCCTGGAGCTAGGCATACCCTGGGGTCTGACGCTTCAGTGTCCTAACAGGAGGAACGGTCTCCAGAGTGTTTCAGCAAGCCAGCCCTCCTCCAGTCACACGACTGGCTCCCTCACCCCCTAACTCCTGTTCTCTCTGGGTTGTGTCTCATCCCTGTGGCAGGGGATCGCATACCGGTCCCTGCAGCTTGCGCGGGACGCCGCTTCTTTCGGGGCCCTGCACTCACCCACCGCCCTGATGTGGAAGCCGCGAGGTGGGCGCAGCGCTCGGCGACGCCAGGCATCGCGCAGCACCTGCAGGCTGGAGGGGGGTGCATGCACCAGCAACACTCCGCGCCGTAGCCAGCCCAGGAAGGCCAGCCGCGAGGCGGCGCGCGCCAGCCTCGCGTTCCAAAAGCAGCGCGCGTTGGCTCGGCGGAAGGCACGGAACACCGCGCGCCCACCCGGCTCCTCCGCAGTCCCCGCTTCCTCCTGCGCCTCAAGCCGGCACAGAACTAGCGCCAGCGAGCCCGGCGCCAGCTGCACCGGCCTGGCCATGCTGCCGCGCACGACTGAAAACCCGCTGCCTAGCCCAGCGGCCGACTGCACTGGCAGCTCGGGCGCTGCACGCCGGGCGGAAGGGATCGACTGACTGCGCGCTGCCCGGGCTGCCCCGGGAACAGGCTGCAGGGGGCGGGGCCGACAAGCCAGGGGTGGGACGGCCACTGCTCCAGCCCGCGCAGCGCCGCAGAGGGGTTTCCAAGAGCTGAGCTTCGGTCTCTACACCTACGCCTGGGTTCTGTTCTCCGCCCCGGGCGACCCCCTTCATTTCCCAGCCTCAGGAAGCCCGGAGAAACTTCCCTATGCTCGAAGGGCCCGCGCTGGAGCTTTTCCAAATCCCGGGGGAGCTCCCACAGTCCCCTGGATAGCTGAGCTGTCGCCAACGGCAGCGCGAGCTGTAGCACTAAAGTCCCGAAGCAGAGAGGATCAGGGTTGTCCCTGTCACCTTGGTTTTGGGGCTGCTCCTGTGAGGACCGGAGCTGGGGGATCGTGGACTTCTCTGTGGCCAGGAGTCAAGAGACCCAGGTTTGAGTCTCAAATCTGCTCCTAAACTGTCTGCGCAAGTCATTTCGCTACTCTAACTTTAGAATGTCTCCGGCAGCCTAGCCTAGGGTCCCTACCTGGATCCGGCTTGCCAGATTCCACCCCTCACTCGAATAAGAAATACTCAAAAAGATAAACATTATGTATGCAGTTTGATCAAAGTGGAGAGAAGCAACTTGATTACTTTTCCCCACCAGCCACCCAAAAGCAGTTCAATTTGTAAAAACAAAAAGCAGATGCTGTACCAGAGATTTAGTTATCCCAACTTAGAACGGGGCCAGGGGACAGATCTCGGCTCCCGGGCTTCTTTGGCTGTCAAGGCTAGGGATTGCAGTCCTTCAACTTCCTTTCTCAGCAGGAATTTTGTTCCCAGTTTGCGAGGGGTTGGGAGTGGGGGTTCCGTGTGGTTCAAGAACTGGAGAAACTCATTTTACAGGAAAGTGAACTGAAGATTTTTTTTTTTTTTTTTTTTTTTTTTTTTGGTACGGGGGATTGAACCTGGGGGTGCTTAACCTCTAAGTTATATCCCCAGCCCTTTTTATTTTTTTATTTAAAGATAGAGACTCACTAGGTTGCTTACAGCCTCTCTGAGTTGCTGACTTCGAACCTGCGATCCTCTTGCCTCCTCTCTGAGCCGCTGGGATTACAGGCGTGCGCCACAGTGCTAAACTGAGGATCCTTTTATCCATGACTTTCTGAAGTTCTAGAATCTGCTCCCGCCCCAGGGATTTCCCATACTCTTGAGAAATGAGGAAAGTAAAGTGTTGAAGAGGTGTCATTTCGTTTGGTGAAGTGTAAGGTGAAATCCATGGGACTCAGCCCTGGGTTGAACCTGGGGATGTAGAGAAGACAGAGGCCATTCTGGGTCAGGATGAGGGGGAGAAGGAAGGAAAGCGTGTGATCTGTCCAGGTAGACAATGGACCTCGCCTCAGAGCAGCCAGGGACAATTCAAATGCTAAGGGACAAAGAGGCTGGAACCCTGAGGGGCCTGGGATGAGGGTTCCTTGAGGAAAAGGAGCATTTGAAAATGACCTCAGTGGGAAGGAGAGAGGAAAGAAAACAAGCAAGCAAACAAACTAGCTCAAAAAGGGAAAGGCTTCCAGCTTAATACTATTACTCAGTATCATGAGGGAATAAAGATGCTTAGCAACATCTGGGAGTCATTCCAGACTTTGGGCTCATCAGTCATCCTAACTATAATAATTCAGGTTAATCCATAGCCTGTTCTTAGTAAGCACACAACAAATGACAGATAATAACAATAGTATTAATTTCACAACTCTATCATCTGAAATTTTGTGAGCACCAACATGATGTCACAGGTGGAAAATTCCACACAGTGTTTAAATGACTCAGGCTATATGCATATGGTAAATGGAACAAATGAATTTTGTGTTTAGATTTGGGACCCGTCCAACATGGCTCATCGTGCATGTATACATATTCAAAAATCCAAAAAAATCTGAACTCTAAATTGTTTTTGATCCTGAGCATTTTGGATATGGGATATTCAACCTACATTATTATCTGTTTTTCCACAGACGAAATTGCAGCTCGTTGGATTAAGAAGTGTATTCCAGTCACATGGGTGGTAAGAAATGAAGTCAGATAACCAGTTAAGTCAGGCTTCCCTACAAATAAATCTGACTTCATTTTCAAATAAGCACATGAGGGCTTAGAGTTTATGTATCTCAGTGATAGAATCCTGGACTAGCATGTGTGAGGCCCTGGATTCCATTCCCAGCACCACAAAAATAAATAAATAAGGACATGAACCTGACATAACCATCCACATCTGAATTCTGATTCCAAGCTGGATAGATGGATAAATACAGAAGACAAATGTAATAATCTCCTTTGCCTGTGTAATCCCACTGGGGGATAATACTTCCTTCTCTGGTTCTGTCATGGTACTCACCTTACTGGATCAAGGGTGACCTTCCTGTGTTTCCCATGCTGGAGAACTGGGACTTCGATCTCCATATTGCTAACATTTAGGACATTGTCTTTCTCACAACAAAGATGGTAACAATTTGTTTACTATCCTGGACTCTGCTAGTGTTTTTACCTTTGTGATCTAATTTTATCTGCAAAATTAATTCTCTGAAAGAGTAATATTATTAAATCACATCTCCTGCAGCAAAATAAAAGGTCAGCAAGTATAGACAGCTGGTCCAGGAGGACAAAGCACTAAATGGTGAAGCAGTGATTCCAGTGTCTTCTCATTCACACACATGAGAAGGTGAGGCCAAAAGACTGACTCAATAGACCTGTGGCCTGGTGTAAAAAGTTGTTCTTAGTTTGATTACCTCTTCCAAGAATCTGAATTGAAAATACAGAGATGTATAGGATTTTTGCAAGGGGCTGCAGCTGAAAAGATGCTACAATGTAAAAGCTAGCTATTTAAGGATCTGAAATTATGGAAATTTTTGGTGCTGAGGATGGAACCCAAGGCCTCATGATGCTAAGCAAGCACACCACCATTGAGCCATATCCCCAGCCCTTGTCCTAAAATTATGAAGTAGAACTATCTTAAGCATTGGAATCCTTTGTTTAAATGTAAGAAATTCTTAACAATTTTGCTTAAGCTAGTCCAATTAGCAATAAATAAATAAATAAATAATAAATAAAATAATAATAAAAAGAATGTAAGGAGATAAATTTTAAACTATAGCCAGATACTTTCCTACATTTTCCCCCAAAGAATTGGCTATTCCCCAAATATGCCCAAACTGCTAAAAAATAGAACATGTTGCAAAAATAGAAGCTTGGTGTCTTATGTTTATAATCCCAGCTATTTAGGAGGTTGAGACAGAAGGATCTCAAGTTTAAGGTCAACCAAGGCAATTTGTTCTGTTTCAAAACAAAAATAAAAAAGGGCTGGGGATATATCTCAGTGAAGAGTACTTCCCTAATTTGTTCAAGGACCTGGATTTAATCCCCAGCATTGGGGGAAAAAAAAAAAAAAAGAGAGATTCTCAAAAACATATTTCAGGGCAGTAAGAGATTAATTCTTGTCCTTTTGAAAAACAGTATAACTCTCCAATTTATACTTTCCAGAGTAAATAATTTATAACAATTTACTTCATTTTTTTCCTTTCCTTGTTAGGCTTGAAATTTCTAGTAAGACAGCTCTCTCTTAAAAAAAGGAGATATCACTATAAAGATACATGACTTCTCCCATTATCATATATGTGTGTGTATGTATATATGTGTGTGTGTGTGTGTATATATATATATATATATATATATATATATATATTTTTTTTTTTTTTTTTTTTTTTTTTTTGTACTGGGGAATTGAACTTAGGGGCACATTTAACCACTGAGCCACATCCCCACACAGAGAGGGTCTCTTTGAGTTGGTTAGGGCCTCAACTAAGTTGCTGAGGCTGGCTTTGAATTCGGGATCCTCCTGCCTCAGCCTCCCAAGCCGCTGGGATTATAGGTTTGTGCCACTGAGCCTGGCACCAATTACCATATTAAAAAAATTTTTTTTTTAGTTGTTGATGTACCTTTACTTATTTATATGCGGTACTGATAATTGAGCCCACTGCCTCACACATGCTAGGCAAGTGCTCTACTACTGAGTTACAGCTCCAGCCTCCATTATCATAGTTTTTTTTTTTTTTTTAAAGAGAGAGAGAGAGAGAATTTTTTTTTAATATTTATTTTTTAGTTTTCGGCGGGCACAACATCTTTGTTTGTATGTGGTGCTGAGGATCGAACCCGGGCAGCACGCATGCCAGGCGAGCGCGCTACCACTTAAGCCACATCCCCAGCCCCCATTATCATAGTTTTGATGAAGATTTATTTAGCTCATCCAAGTTGCCATTGACTTCAAAAGTACAGCAGTTTTTCAAGGGACAGGATCTATACAGAACTTTTGGCCTTGAAGATTAAGATGGCTTGTCCTAGAAAAAAATGGGAAGCTGGTACCTTTGAATTGAGGTGACACTACTGGAGCTTCCTTTCCCCAAAGTGCCCAAGATGGAGGGACACTTGCCTATACTTACAGAGACTCCGAAGCACCTCAATGCAGGAAGGACAACTGGGGAGGCCTCTCTGAGCCAACACAAATCTAATGAGCTGGATGATTGGAGGAAATAAAGGAGTAGCTCTCAACATCAGTAGTGTGGCAGCAGGTACCAAGGTAACTATAATGAGCACCCCAAGAAAAAGATTGGGCTCCTTTTCCCCATTTCCTGAGTACCGTGTAAATTTCCCCCACCCTAAGATTCTTGGAAAACTCAAGATTGCCCCCAACTACTACCTCGTACAAAGTTCAAATTTTTTTTTTAAATGTTGATGGACCTTTTTATTTTTATTCATTTTTATTATTTATATGTGGTGCTGAGAATCGAACCCAGGGCCTCACACATGCTAGGCAAGTGCTCTACCACTGAGCCACAACTCCAGTCCCCAAAATTCAATTTTTGGCCATTCACACAAACAAAACTGAGAGTTAGATTTTATTTGATTGAGAAGCCAGGTGTGGTGGCACAAGCATGTAATCCCAGCAGCCTGGGAGGCTGAGGCAGGAGGATCGTGAATTCAAAGCCAGCCACAGCAACTTGTGAGCCCCTAAGCAACTCAGCAAGACTCTGTCTCTAAATAAAACATAAAAAAGGGCTGGGGATGTGGTTCAATGGTTGAGTGCCCCTGGATTCAATCCCTGGTTAAAAAAAAAAAAAAAAGATTTTATTTGGTTTAGAAAAATTAACCAAAGGGAAACAAATTCATACCTGCCACGATAATTGGTATAGAAGATAAACTTGGTCCTTTGATGCTCACATCTACCTAGTGTCTGTCCTAAGAGGGGCATTCAATATAACTCACACTCTGACCTGGCTTATTTTCTAGCTTCCTCTCCAACTCCATCATTTCTTCCTCTCCCAATACACAACAGGACATTTTGCTCTGGCCACACATTAGGTTTTAAGAACAAGTGTTCCAATCTTTTTTTTTTTTTGGGGGGGGTGCTGGGGATTGAACCCAGGGCCTTGTGCATGTGAGGCAAGCACTCTACCAACTGAGCTATATTCCCCAGTCCCAAGTATTCCCATCTTTACTTACACTATTTCTTCTGTCTAGAATACCCTTCCTTTTTTCTACCAGTTGGTATCTTATAAAACCCAGCTCTTAAAAATCTGTGACACATCCAGAAAGATTCCATCTACTCTCAAGCACATCATTATCCCTTTCATAACACTTAAGTATTAAGGGTCTAGAATATTTAGTTACCTGCTTCATCAAGTAACCTGAGTCCTTGAGGCCAGGTTCCTACCTGATTCATCTCTGCAACCCAGCCCTAGCCCAGTGCTTGTCACATAAATTTGTTCAACCTAAATCAAATCCAATTTAATTAGTACTTGAAGGAGGATAACACTGTTTTTGTGACTTTATCACTATCTTATGTCACCATACACAAAAGCATTTCTCATTAGAAGGGTGAATTGCTTGGTTATCCAGTCAATGACCAAGGCAAAGCCTTAAGGAACAGCCTCACCACACACCCAGACATCTGGGTTCTAGTGGCTTCTCCCAAGTTTGTTTACTGCACACATTATAGTGAGAATGATGTTTGGATTAACTGTCTCAAAATTTTTTTTCCACACTAAAGTTCACATGATGAATTTCCTTTTAACACAGAAAAATCAAGCCTTGACATGTAAGGCTAATTTAGAAAGCATCTCTCTCCATTCTTTTCTCTTTTTCTTTCTTTTTTTTTTTGGGGGGGGGGGTTGTAGATGAGGGTTGAATCTAGGGTTAGGGTCACTTTACCAATGAGTGACATTCCCAGACCTTTTGTTTATCTTGAGACAGGGTGTTCCTAAGTTGCTGAGGGTCTTGCTAAATTGCTAAGGCTGGCCTTAAACTTGTGATCCTCCTTTCTCAGCCTTCTGGTCACTGGGATTACAGGTGTGCACCACCATACCCTGCTATAAAGCATCTCTCATCTGCATTCTCTGTATTATGCTCTTCTATAGCACCTTTCTTCTCTTCACAAGAAAACAAACTTACCTGGAGACTGTCTTCTCAAAGGGCAATGTAAGACTCCACACTAAGCAACTGTGTTGAGTCAGAGGACAGAGAAAGGGAGGTGAGGGATAGGGAACTTTAAAGAAAGAATTATTCATATCACTTGCCAAAGATAGCAAGGAAGACTATTCAAGGTGGGGATTACTGCAGTGAGGGGAGAGAGACTGGACTGAACTCTGACTCCAGCAAGAGGAAGGAGAGAAAAGGCAGCTGGCTCTTCTGCACTTCAGGCCACCCAAAGCCAAAAAGCCTTCCAACCCAGTGGAAGACTCCACCACTCTATCACCCCAGTAAACTTAGGGTCAGAAGGCAGGTCTTAGAGCCTAAAAAATATTACTTCTTAAAGGAAAGCTGGAGCATCACCCTGTCAAATATTTGTGCCACCAAGAGTCCTGGAGCCTAAACAAATTTAGCAAAATTCTTATGTGAAATATAGAAAGTCAAACTAAGGCAAGATGCTAAACTCAGTTTCAGGATTTTATTCATTTTTGAAATGCTGGGGTTAGAACTCCAGTCTCACGTACTCTAGATGAGGATTTCACCACTGAGCTATGCCCCAGCCCCAGCATTAGGATTTTAAAGGAGAAACCATACTTCTCTTCAGTTTTATTGCAGCAGATGGAATAAACTGAGCCTCGTACCCCGCCATACCAAATTCCACTAAATATAAGCTGGCCCCACTCCCAGTGTCCAGATCCTCAGAGAAACTCCTGTTTTTAGTGAAGCCCTAGCCTCCCAGTTTGAATCTCTCTTCTGTTTCTTATGGGAAGAGGAGAAAAAAAAAAAAAAAAAAAAAAGCTAAGGCATCTTCCCCTCTGCATCCAGAAATTATTATTGTTTGAAAAACAGACTTCTACCGTCTTTCTACCTATTAAGAAGTTCTTGCTGGACCTGGTGTAATCCCAGCAGCTTGGGAGGCTAAGGCAAGAGGATCGTGAGTTAGCTTTCCAGCCTCAACAACTTAGCAAGGCCCTAAGCAACTCAGTGAGACCCTGTCTATAAATAAGATACAAAAAAGGGCTGGAGATATAGCTCAGTGGTCCTTGGTACCAAAAAAAAAATTATTACTTTTATTTAGAGACTGGGTCTTGCTGAGCTGCTTAAGGCCTAAGTTGCTGAGTCTACCTTTAAACTGAATTACAGGTGTGTTCCACCACACCAAGCTCTTTAAGCTTCTTAACAGCAGTAATCCAGGATTCCTCATCCATATACCCTCTATTACATCCTGACAGTACCGGTGAAAATCAAGAAAATGGTTCCCTGAACAAAATGGTAAGACAAAGGTGTGAAGCAGGATGACTAGATCAAGTTAGTATCAACCCTGATTTGGAACTGAACAGATTTAGTTTATTCAACAGTCTGTAGAGGAGCAAAATAAAATGTCTTTTTTTTTTTTTTTTAGTTTTTTCCATCAAGGAACTTAAGAGTTTATTGGACAAAGTAGACAAGTAAACAGGCAATCACTATACAGAGTGACAACATGGCTACAGTAGTTCAGAGTATTGGAGACAGCACCTCATTGGGTCTAGGCGATATTGCACTAGGTTTCTCAGAAGAAATGACGTCTAAATTAAGACCTAAAATATATGTGGAAATTAGCTAGAAGGATAATGGTGTGTGTGTGTGTGTGTGAGAGAGAGAGAGAGAGAGAGAGAGACAGAGAGAAAGAGACAGATCATGCATGTGCAGGACAAGTGGACTATTCCAGATAGAGAGAATGTCAAATAGTTTATCAAGACTCTAGTTAGAGAACAAAGGAAGATTGGTCAGAGATATACTACTGAACTTTGCCTTCATAAATAGCAATTTGGTTTTATATTTGAATTAGAATCTTCTTCCTTAAAACTAATCACTTAAAACATAAATGTCCTAGACTGTATTTGCCCTTTGCTCTAAGAATAAAACACACCCTTTATAACCAAGCCTATTGAGTTTTGTACCCAGTTTCCAGTTATACTGTTGTTAATTCTGTCTCTGTGGATTATGACCCCATTTCTTTGAATTGAATTTACTGAGACTTATTTTTCTTTTATCTCATGTTTCCAAATATCTAATTTCTTTTTGCATTGTTATATCTATTAAGGTGGGAACCCCAGTGATGGGGTCCAGAGTTCTAGCCTATATACCATATAAAATGTAAGTCTTAATGTAAAGGTCTTAAAATGTAAAAATCTTCACTGAGTTTGATCCTCAGCACCACATAAAATAAACAAACAAAATAAAGGCACTGTGTCCACATCTACACTAAAAATAATAATAATAATTAAAAAAAAAAAACAGCACTTAAGGGGTTCAAGGTGTAGCTCAGGGGTAGAATGCTTGCCTAGCACATGTGAGACACTGGGTTCAATCCCCAGCACCACATAAAAATAAGTAAATGATGGGCTGGGTTGTGGCTCAATGGTAGAGTACTTGCCTAGCATGCACAAGGCACCGGGTTCGATCCTTAGCACCACATAAATGTAAAATAAAGATATTGTATCCACCTAAAACTTAAAAAAAATATTAATAGATGAAATAAAGGTATTGTGTCCATCTACAACTAAAAATATTTTTAAAAAATAGCACTTAAGATGATTATAAAACAGAGGGGTGGCTCTTACCGTGCAACTTAACTTTCAACTCTGCTATTTTAAGAAGTTTAACTTTCAATATGAGAATTAAATCACAGCTGGCCTGAATTAGCATTTCTTTAAAGTGTAGAATGGAGCCAGAGGTTGAATTCACAATGCTTGGTTTTTTTTAATATTTTAGTTGTCAATGAGCCTTTATTTTATTTATTGATATGAGGTGCTGAAAATCGAACCCAGTGCCCCACACATGCTAGGCAAGCGCTCTGCCACTGAGCTACAAACCCAGCCCTACAATTTGTTTTTTATCCAAAATAAAACCCATTTTAATATGCCAGGTCAATCAAGCCTTCCTGTCCACACTGACTTAATGCCATGCATTGTACCTTTATTAAACTCCTATCCCTTTTGCTTATGCTGTGATACCTCACATCTTACTTTTGTCAATTGCCTTTTGAACTAGTTATGTTAACAGAGCTAACCACCACTTTTCTCTAACTGTAAGAGAAATGTACACATGACTTCATAATCTTGGGAAATGGAATCACAAGATTTTTTTTTTTTTTTTTTTTGGTACCAGGGATTGAACCCAGGGGTGCTTAAAACTCAACTACATCCTCAGCCCTTTTATTTTTGGAGACAGGGTCTCACTAAATTACTTAGGACTTTGCTAAATTGATGAGGCTGGCTTTGAACTTGTGATTCTCATGCCTCAGCCTCCCAAGCTGCTGGGATTTCTGGGATGTGCCACTGCACTCAGCAGGAAATAACTTTCTTTAAAATCTTTGTCTGATCCAGGTAAATAATGAATGGCTTCCAGAAAAGAACCAGTTTGTTATTTATTAAAGAATCTTTTATTTTTATTTCTTTTAAAATATTTATTTTTTAGTTGTATTTGGACATAATACCTTTATTTTATTTATTTGTATGTGGTGCTGAGGATCGAACCCAGGGCCTCACATGTGCTAGGTGAACGCTCTACCACTGAGCCACAACCCCAGCCCGAAGAAGCATCTTTGGAAGTAGTCATTTATTTACAACACATTATTAGTAATTTAAAATGAGAATACTACTAAAGCAACAATGAATTAAAGCATTATCTGCAGATTACTGGAGTTTCCAGGCAATCAAAAGCTAAACATGGCCAAACTTAAAACAGAGGAACAATGGGGCTAAAAGCTTGGTTTTTAGGACTCTTTTTTTTTTTTTTTTTTGGTATTGGGGATTGAACTCAGGGGCACTCAACCATTGAGTCACATCCCCAGCCCTATTTTGTATTTTACTTAGAGACAGGGTCTCACTGAGTTGCTTTGTGCCTCGCCTTTGCTGAGGCTGGTTTTGAACTGGAGTTCCTCCTGTCTCAGCTTCCGGAGCCATTGGGATTATAGGTGTGTGCCACCGCACCCAGCAGGACGCTCTCATTTTATTCTAAGTTTAGATTCTAATAGTGGTAATTGGTTGGCTATTCTCTTTAGGATATAGCAGCTCAAAGGTTAAAAATTCATCTCCTAAACACATTTCGATAGCCAGGCGAAAGCTTTCTGAGTTTGCAAAACTGGCAAAAACCCTGGGATAAGTAACAGATGTTTTTGGGAAATGACATTAGTGTAGCCCAAGGCTAGTACACTTTATGCCTTATGGAAGAATGGTTCAAAGTAGGTTTTCCTTTAATTAAATATTTATGTTATAGCCAGAAACAGCAGTGGTCTTTGTGTGGCCAGGTCTATGCATCTATGAGTAAGAAAATGAATGGCCATGAAATAATTTCTTTCATGTTAGGAGCCTTTTTTTCCCCTTGCCTAAAGGAAAATGAAAATTGTTAGAGATAACTAATAATCTGCCTTTAGAAATACAATCTTGAATAGATCTTCTGAATAGGTTCAATTAGGAAGAGGACTTATGGTTTTACTAAGGCCAAATAATGTGAAACATTAACTCCTTTAGCATTTACCTGGGGATCATGAAGACAAAAATTTTGTTATTGTTGTTGCCTTTTCTCACTTTTAGAATGGGGACTAAAACGAGCAATTTCTCACTGAAATTTAGATTACTAACTGCTATATTAATTTTCCAAATTCTAATTAGACCTTGCAAAGGAGAATTTGTCATAGCAAACTTATTCCAAGATAAATTTGTTTTAAGTTTATCTTCAAACTGAAATTTTAGAAAGATCATGAGCCAGGGAATGCAAATTATTCATATATAATCTCTTTCACAAATTTTTTTTTGTGTGCTGGGCACCACAGCATACACTGTAATCCCGAAACTCTAAAACAATGAGGCAGGAGGATGACAAGTACAAAGGCAGTATAGAGAATTAGTGAGACCCTGTTTCAAAAAAAATAAAAAGGGCTGGGGATGTAGCTCAGTAGTAGGGCAACCCTGGTTCAATCCCCAGTACTGTGCTGAGAATCAGATCCAAGACCTTGTGCATGCTAGACAAGCCCCTTTAGTGTCCTTAGATGTAAGAAAGCTTTTTAAAAGTTCTGAACTCCAAGATAAGTATTTTAATGACCTTTTAAAAAATGGCTTTCTATAGATCATATTAGATGTTCCCTGTGCTTTATGAAATTTCCTTTGCCTCAACTACTATAGTAACACTACCATATCAATCTGTTTTAACTGGAACAATATGTGTAACATGTGTAACCAAAGGTAAAATCTGCACTCAACTTTAGGGAAAAGGCCATGAAAATACAAATAAATGCTAACATTCAAAAAAGGAGGGGTGCTGGAAAGAATTGAATTCTGAGGTTAAATCCTTCAAATTTGAGAATTATAACAAACTTCATACAGGTACCCTCATAACCATCTACAAATAATTAAACTGCTGTACTAGCGAAACAAGGGAGAAAAATAAGTGATCATATGCCACTCTTCATTGTTAGGTATAGGCTACTGGTGAACTGGAAAGCCATCTGCTCTCAGGAGATTGTAAAACAATGCCTACGACCAAATATTTAAAAGGCAATTGAAATATCTAAACCTATACTTCAGTAAGTTATCTATGTATTTTTTGGTGCAGGTATTGATCCCAGTCCTCGTGCAAACTAAGCATATGCTCAACTACTGAGCAATGCCCTCAACCCCTGAAATATATGTATTTTTTAAAGTTTAAATATCCTCATAAGGAATAGATGTTTTAAAATATCCACTGAGAAATGAGAAGGGGAACTGAGTATGGTAGTGCAGGCCTGTAAATCTAGCAACTCAGGAGGCTGAGATAGGAGGATCTCAAGTTCAAGGTCAATTTCTGCACCTTAATGAGACCCTGTCTCAAAATTTAAAAAAGAAGTAAAAGAGAAGCTGTCTTGACATACTCATAAACTTTGCATCAATAAAATTTCTTACTTCACAGCAGCTTAGGCTCTCCTATGAAAAACACATTTACTCTTTAAAAGCATTAATTTTGTTTATTGGTCTTGAATTCACTTAAGGAAGACTACTGCTAGAGCAATGTTGAATGCTTGGGAAAGCAACAAGTTTATGGATAACAATTTTTACCTCAGTTGCCAACAGTGATGTTTATCTGCAGACTACTAGAGGTCCTAGACAACCCAAAGCCAAAAATGACAGCCTTAAAACAATAAATTAACAGGGGCTGAGGTTGTGGCTCAGTGGTAGAAGGCTTGCCTAGCATGTGTGAGGCATTGAGTTTGATTCTCAGCACAATAAAAAATAAAGATATTGTGTTCATCTACAACTTTCCCATGTTCTTATAAGAATACATTAGTGTAACTCCACATCATATACAATCATAAAAATGTGAAGTTATATTCCATATATATATATAAATATATATATAAATACATTCTACTGTCATGTATAACTAAAAATAATTTAAAAAAATTTTAAAAAGGGGCTTTAGTTTTAGTTACTATGGATTTGATTTTACTCCATTTGAAATTAGGCTCACTTATATTAACAAAACATATTAAATATATTAAAATAGATTTTTTAAATTAATAACTTTCTATAAAACTACCAAGTCTTTTTTTTTAACTGTTCCAATGGAATATTGGTGTTAACTTTTTTTATTATAACTTTTTTTTGTGTGTGTGTGTGGTGCTGAGGATCAAACTTAAGTTTGTCTCACACATGCTAAGTAAGCACTCTACCCTTGAGCTACAACCCCAGCCCCCCCATCCAAGTTTAAACCTACATTTCAGCCCTGCCTAGCTGAAGTATCAGTTTTCTTCAAGCTGTCTGTTTTAAAGTTCTTTTTTTTTTTTTTTAATCCCCCTGGGTGCTTGAGATTGCACCCAAGGGGTTACACATGCTAGACAAGCACTCTACCACTGAGCTGTATATCCCCAACTTCAAACTGTAGATTTAAGCTCACTAGGTTTCTGAGACAATTTAAACTGTGTCTGACATGTTAGGAATTCATCATACCAATGGATTTATACTTTAAGTGCCTTAAATATAGCGTGAACCCCTATTGCGGTTTCTGGCCTCTGCCAAAGTTATTTGCTGAGTCCAGGTCTGAATCTTCCCTGACAGTCTATGACATCTTTACAATAGGGGCCACATTATAACTTCATGGCTCTGCCCCTAGCTGAACTGTCATTCAGAAAAACTTTCCTTGAAATTTAACATTTGTATGGATTTAGTAACACACTGACTGGAAGACTACCATCTCTTCACCCTTTCTCTTTCCACCTACTAGATGAGACCTCTGGAAAGTGAAGTTGGCCTGAACACACAAATCTGGACTATCCGATACTCCTGGAATGGGGGTGCCAGTGGAAGAGCAATGCAAATAAAATGCTGCTTACATCATCAGTTCTACTGACTATCAATATACTCTAGGTCATTAATTCTCATTCCTTGAAACTCTAATATGCCTCAAGGGATACTTGCACAGTAACCAAATTACAACAACCAAAACATCTGTGAGCAGATAGGTCTCCTTCTTTGGTACATAATAAACGTATTTATGACAATGAGATGGTAGGAGCTGCTTTTTTTTTTGGTACTGGGGATTGAACCCAGGGGCACTTTACCATTAAGCTATATTCCTCAGTTCTTTTTATTTTTTCTTTTCAGACAGAATCTAGGTTGCTGAGGCTGGCCTGCCTTAGCCTCCTGAGTTGCTAGGATTACAGGTATATGCCATGATGCCCAGCTAGTAGTGCCTTAATTTTTGCCTGACAAACTTTGTTTTGACAGGACATTCAGCTGATATGAGGTTTCAAAGAGCATATTAATCTTAAGAAACATCCCTTGCATATTCCTAAAAATTTCTTCCTAAAGGTTAAATGACAAGTGTTTTTTTAATATAAGCCTTGAAAATTCCACTTTGTTTTCAATTACAAAAGCATATGCATAAATCTATCCCCTAAATTTAAATAGACCATTAGACCTTATCTTTCTGTAAATGAAAGTCTTTCTTTACAATTCATATTCCTTTAAGAGACCCTCCCAGATTTCTTACATCTGCCTAATCCCTGCCTTGCCATTTTCTTGATTTCTCCTTTGTCATTTTTGCCTGTAATCGTCTTTCGCATTGCTGACCATCTTGGTTCTTTAATTTTGTCCCCTTTAGTCCAGTAACCTACTGGGGCTGGGGATGTGGCTCAAGTGGTAGCCCGCTCGCCTGGCATGCATGCGGCCCAGGTTCGATCCTCAGCACCACATACAAACAAAGATGTTGTGTCCCCCGAAAACTAAAAAATATTAAAATTCTCTAAAAAAAAAAAAAAAAAAATTTAAAAAGTCCAGTAACCTACTCCCTCTAGTGGTTTTTGTACTGGGGATAGAACCCAGGGGCACTTAACCACTGAGTCACATCCCCAGTCCTTTTTATGTTTATTTAGAGACAGGGTCTCACTAAGTAGCTTAGGGCCTTCCTAACTTGCCGAGGCTGGCTTTGAATGTGTGTACCACCATACCTGGCTCCCTCTAGTGTTCTTCCTCAAACCAGCTAGTAGCACTCACTACTTATATACTCTCCCTACCAAGCATTTACCACTTAACAAACCATTATGTCTGAACATCCTAGACATTCATTCATTCACTCAATAAGTTTTTTTCAGCGCATACTATGGCATATCTAACATGGAAATATTACACCTACCGAAAAAGCCTGATCTCCAAGAAAATTTACTCCTTTCCCAGTTTTTATCACATATTTTAAGTAGAGAAATCTTAGTTTTGAGGTTCTCCAAATTATTAGAAGTACAAATATTTAGACCCTAACCCAGAAATCTTGAATAAAAAAGAGTCTGAGAGGAAAGCCCAACAATTTGTTTTAACAAGTCTTCCAGGTGATTCAGATGCAAACTAGTTTGAGAACCAAGGACTCTAAACAGGCATAATGAATACATTCAGACTCTACTACTAATGGGGCTGAAATAAGGAGCTGATTCAGTGATTTAAGTAGTACCCCATCTTATCTGATGTGATATGCTCTCTATACACACAAGAAAAGCTAAGTATATAGGTTTTTTTTCTTAGTTGTAGATGGACACACAATATCTTTATTAATTTAATTTTTATGTGGTGCTCAGGCCTCGCTCCTGCAAGGCAAGCACACTACCACTGAACTACAGCCCCTGAGGCTAGTTTTTTAAATTAATGAACATCAAAATGTCAATATTATCCCTAAAGTAAATAAGCATAAACCCTATCTTCCACTTTGCCTTGGACAGTCCTGGTTTGTATCTGGTGTCATGTAGGTATTTTTGGCAACCCCCCTTTTCTTTCAAAAGGTTCCCAGTTTAAGCCAAGTTTATGCTGGGCATAGTGGTACATGCCTGTAATCTCAGTGACTGAGAAGGCTAAGGCAAGAGAATCTTAAATTAGAGGCGGCCTCAGTAATTTACCAAGACCTTGTCTCAAAATAAAAACAGTTGGGGATGTAAATTATCTCTGGGCTCAACCTCCAGTATAGGAGGTGGGGGAAAGAAGCATGCTGGGCCAGAAAGACCACATGGAAGGGAACTTATAGTTCCTACTATCATATTTTTGACAGATTCTAACCAGTATTTAGAGTTCTAACTAGCTAAGGGGATTCAGCTCCAAGAAGTTTCTCAGGAATCACTCATCACCAGAGAACTTACCAAGGTTGGCCTGGAACTGAAGATAAAATTTCGTTCTTGCTGGAATTAGTACATATTCAGGTATCTAAAGAAAATATCTTTGAAATTTGCTATGTACAAGTAGCATGATGTTTTCATCATGCTTTAATGGCTAGTGAACATTATTCAGGGGTAGATTTCCTAATACAATTATTACACATTTTATTCACATTCTACTATGCTAACTCCATCTGTTTAACAATATAAATACCTTTAGCAGAAAATCATCCACTTCCAGAACATTGTTTCACTTTCTACATAAATATTACTTTCTTACCAGAAAGAAGCAACCAACTCTGTAGTGAGGTATAACACAATTATACTGTCACTGTGACAGAAATAATTCCTATTCATCCCTTTGCTCTCTGCTAGAGCTCTGTGGCCTAGGGGACTAAGACACTTGAGACTTCCCCCTGAACTGAAATACAGGAAAGTTGCCGAGGGTTGAGATTTTAAAGAGTGACAATGGGGCTGGGGATGTGGTTCAAGCGGTAGCGCGCTTGCCTGGCGTGCGTGCGGCCCGGGTTCGATCCTCAGCACCACATACAAAGATGTTGTGTCCCCTGAAAACTAAAAAATAAATATTAAAAATTCCCTCTCTCACTCTCTCTTTAAAATATATAAATAAATAAATAAAGAGTGACAATGCCTGGGGACTCAGGTCCAAGTTCACTTGTCCTCACTGAGGCTGAATGTAAACATTAAGATTTACTAAAAATATAATACGGATCTTTGTCTTCCCTCCTTACTACACTTCTGGTAAAAGTCCCCAAAGTCTGGCACTTAAACAAAGATATGATCCTATATTCTGATCACTCTTGAGTTTTAAGAAAAAATGGCCCAAAGTCACACAATTGCTGATATGTTCTTTGAAATTCAAGCATACGTGACAGGGATGAGGTGTAGTTATATGGTGACATGTGGTATTATTAGGAGATATCAGGGTGCACAGAGAGGATAACAACTAATCTGTACAATTTGGTCTGGCTCATCCATTTCAGGGTCTTTACATATTTTTTAAATTTTCACTTAGAAAATGTTTTCTAAAGTATTACAATTAATTAAAAGTAAGTTGTAAAGAGCCTTGGGTTAGTTGCTTGTTTGTTTTTAACACAGGGTCTTACTACGTTGCTCAGTAGCTAGTCTACAGGTTGGTACTACGACATGGAGCTGGGGTTAGTTAGTTCTGTTTTTTTTTTTTTTTTTTGGGTACCCAGGACTGAACCCAGAATCGCTTAACCACTGAGCCACATCCCTAGCCTATATTTCATTTTTTATTTTGAGACAAGTTCTTGCTAAGTTGCTTAGGACCTTGCTTTGAAGGCTAGCTTTGAACTTACAATCCTCCTGCCTCAGCTTCCTGAGCTGCTGGAATTATAGGTGTATACCATGGCACATAAAGTTCTGTTTATTTTTGACACAACTTTTGGAATTCAATTTTGGAACACAATTTTAACTGTTGAGGTCAATTATGTAAAAAACAAACTATAAACCCAAAAAACTGCTGGTGCATACCTGTAATCCTGGTGACTCAGGAGGCTAAGACAGAAGGAGTGCGAGTTTGAGATTAGTTATCAGCAACTTAGTCTCAAAATAAAAACTAAAAAAGGTCTAGCTAGGGATGTGGCCCAGATATTACGTACACTTGGATTCAATCACTAGTGTCAAAAAAGAAAGGAAAAAACCTATAAAAATTGGAGTCATCCAAAATCAGATGTTTTATTAGATTATTACCAAAACCACCTGATATTTTCAATTCCAATAAGCGATTTAAGTATCATTTAACTGAGTCTACACTAAGTTCTTTTCCCTTATCCATTTCTCCAAATTTTTTATAGAATGTATTCCAAATATTCTGAAAGATACATATCCCATAACATTAACTCTTTGGGTTATTTTCAATTTTTATTTAATGGCTTCACTGAATATTTTCAAAACATCATGGCCTACACTTTGCTTATCCAAACAGTCTGGCACCAAATCATGAAATTAAATTTTAATTTAACAACAAAAGAGATGTCGGAATTATTTCTACCAAGTAATTTACTGTTCCTTGTGACAGTTCTTCATCAATTTCATTGAGAAAGAGAAGCACAAATTACCTCTTCTGCTAGGACTACCCCTTTGTTACTCCAGGGGATGACACTCATTTACAAGAAACTTAATTGGCAGTCTGGTCAAATTTTAGTGAGATCCTGTCTCAAAAGAAAAATACAAATGCGCTAGGGATGTAGCTCAGTGGTAGGGCACTCCTGGATTAAATCCCTAGTGTCTTAAAAAATTACATTTAAAAAAAGAAATTATATCTGTAAGTAAAAATAAAATTGGAAGGTTTAGATTCTTCCTCCATCATATCCACTTTATGCTTATTTAAAATTTATTGTACAAAAATAAAAGCTGTTAGTTGGCCTTTGTATGATGTCTCTTATTAGAGATTTAAATGAGGGCGTCATGTAAGCTAGCCAAGTGACCTACCACTAAGCCATGTCCCAGCCCTGATCTTTCATTTAAAAATATACTTTTGCAGGAAATCTATCATTACTATCTTTTAGTTAAAAGTTTCCTATCAGCTGCAGTGGCATATGGCAATCTCAGCCGATTGGTAAACCACATTTTTCTTATTGCAGTACTAGGGGTTGAACCCAGAGTTTCTCACAGGGTAGGCAAGCTACAATATCAACTCATAATCCTAGCAATTTGGGAGGGAGAGGCATGAGGACTATAAGTTCAAGGCTAGCCTGGGAAACGTATTAAGACCCTGTCTCAAAATAAAATAGAGCTGGGGATATAACTCTGAGGTAAAGTGCTTGCTTTAAAAAACTCCATATAATTTATTGGGCATGGAGGCACACACCTGTAATTCCAGCTACTTGGGAGGCTGAGGCAGGAGGATTCCATGTTTTGAGGCTAGTCTGGGCAAACCTAGCAAGATCCTGTCTCAAGAAGAAAATAAAATCCGACCCTGGTTTAAATCCCTATAGTACCAAAAAACAAACTAAAAAACCTATACAGTTTCATCTCATCTCAACGATGAAGAAACATTTACATATTAATGATATAATTATGGCTCAAGAAGTAAAGTGACTTTGGAGAGGTTCAACTAGACCTGAAGAGAAGAAATATCAATTTAAGACAAAAAGTGGTTTGAAGAATTTGAAGAGTTTTAATCCATACCTCAGTAAGAGCCATATGGATTCCATTTGACTTAAGTCACATATTAAGTCTCATATTCACCTATTTAGAATATCTGGCCATTATTCTATCAAAATGAAAGAGTAAAACAAAATGAAATAAACTCTAATATAACATATATTTTTATGAGAGCAAAACATTCCACTTCGAGTTTTGTAAGTATAAAAAAAATAATCATCTACAGATTCAGCTAAGTTTTCCCTAAGTATAATTTTATAAAGACAAAATGTTGTTTAACCTTATATTCCTTAAGTGCAGGATTTTTCAAATTGGGCACTACTGGCATTTTGGACTGAATAATTCCTCATTGTGGGGGACTGTCCTATACAGCATTCTTAGTCTCTAACAAATAGATGCTAGTAGCCCCCCACCCAATTGCTTAAAAAGATCTCCAGACATTGCCAAATGCCCTCTGAAGGATAAATTCACATCCTGTTGAAAACCACTGTTGCAGAGTACATCACATTTCCTTCTTTTTTTCACTCAACAGTTACATGAACTCTTAAACACCTCTGAAACTCTTAAGTACATACACAGACTAAGAAAAAAAAATTATTTTTAATTAAAAATTTAACTTAAGGCATCATACTGACATCTATTGGTTTGGTACTAAACTGTACATTTGACATACACTGAATTTTTTAAAAAGAAACCCTCATAATTAAAAGTAATAGAAGTGCTACTCTGGGAAAGTAGAACAATTAATTGAAAGCAGTTAACAGTTAACATTAACATCAGGTCTATGAATTTTACGTAAAGCCTAACAAACAAAATACCAACACCAGTTGTCTACTGCTTTCTTAGTTCTTAATGAACTCTTTTGGGTGAACTGAATTTTTAACAATGTTTTTAGATATTGATAACTAGAGGGGATTTTTGGTGAAGAGTAAAAATATTTCTGGTCCAAAAAGTAAGCAGCTTGCTATTTTATGATTTATAGTGAAGTTTTAAAAGATGGACTACAAAATTAAAAGGTAAATAATGATAATTCTATAAATAAAATAAAAAACTTTTATGCATAAAAAACAAAAAAAAATTTTAGGCATTTTAATAAAAGACATTTGGTAATTAAATACTACTGTCAAGTAAATTGATGAACTTTATTGGGGTTAAAACTATAACAAAGTTCATCCTAAAACATTTTGCAATGCAAAATTATTTCACTCAAGGAGTGTTTAATAATTTGAATGCTAGAAATTACAAGCAATTTTCAAAAGCAGACTCAACATTCATAAAACTTTATACATCATTTGAACTAACAGAATTTATACTACTAAAACATGCATCACCTTCAAACATTCTTGTATCATGATTTTTATATATTACATTATTTAACAGCATTTTTCATCACAACACAAATTTTATCATACATTTGCACCATTCTCCTTAGATTTCTGATCTTTGTCTTCATTCTTTACATTATCCTGTAAAATAATAGATAAGGAAAAGGTATATTTTATTAGATTTTCTTACATGTTACTTGAAGGTATTTTATAATGTAATTCAATTATAAAATTTTTATAGCGATTAATATCTGATGCCAAAGAATTTTCTTAAATTCTGCCTCACAATAAATGGTTTAAAAGAACCAAATGATTTAATATCTTACTTCAAAAATACTCTTTGGTTTAGAAAGAAATACAAATAAATTTTGTGGTGCTAGGGACTAATCACAGGGCCTCACATAATGCTAGGCATACACTCTATCACTGAGCCACATCTCCAGTTCAACATTTGCTTCAGACAATCTGTACACACAGGTGTGAACATATTTTATATACAAAGATATGAAAAATTGTGCTCTATATGTGTAATAAGAATTGTAAATGCATTCTGCTGTCGTGTATTTAAAAAAAAATAAAACAATGCTTAACTAATAGGGATACTGTGATGATTAAATACAATAACATCTGAAATCTGTGTGAATAAAAAAATAAATTTGAGGTCAACCTCAAAAAAAATCTGTACACATAAACCATACTGACATTCATCATTAAATTTTAGAAAAATATAATCTTTGGGGAATTACTTTTGACTAGTTTCAAGAAGATGGAAAAGCTTCTAGGAAAAGCTTTTACAAAGAGCAAAATAGCATTAAAGTACATTAAAAATGCTATGAATAGTTTTTAAAATTTAAATAAACTCTGAAAATGTTGAAAGTATAAAATTTCAAACCTTTCTGAGAACAGTGTGGATTTCATCCATTACTGTAGACAAGTTTCTGATTGTCTTATTCAGTTGGTTTTCAAATTGCAAATTCATGTTTTCTGAAACCTTTAAGTTTTCCTGTAATTGACTAAGGTCCTTTTTAACTTCTTTGAGTTCACCAGAGAGGCTTTTGTTGGAATTCTCCAAATTTAATATGGTTTTTTCATCTTCATCTATTAAAAAAAAAAAGTCCAAAACAAACCACTTGAACCCCTATAATTTCCAGTATAGCTTGAGGTTAAAAATACTTAAGCTATGAAAATAAAAAGCAGATGCAATTCTTTAAAATGCCCATAAATACCAATTTCATTAGTTACCTAAAGCACAATGCAATACTGTTTTTATTGAAATCAAGTTTTAGTTACTAGTATTTCTAAACCCAGTTTCAATTTTTAGATGACTGCAACAAACTAGCAAAAATAGGAACCAGTAAAAAGTAAGTGGAACTAGCAGAGGTCTGAAAGGATAGAACAGAATATCAAGTGAACCTGAGAATGAACAACTAATATCCACCAAGATACCTCCCCAGCCCTTTTTACTTTTGAGACAGGGTCTTGTTAAGCTGCCTTCAAATTTGTGATCCTCCTACAGTGGCCTCTCTAGTTATAGGCATGCCCCACTACACCCCATTGAACAAGAAAAATTCTTATAAAACTAAGTGATTTTATTGTCTCCAATAGAAACAGATGAAAGTAGAGTTACACACTGTCCAAAGCAAAATGTGAGGTATGTGTGTGCGTGCACACACACACAAACAGAGCTTTAAAAGTACTAACATATTCATATTGTCCCTCACCTGTTTTTTCTTCTAGTAACTGCAGCTTCTGTTCTACTTCAGCCCTTACTTTTTCACTCTTTTCCAATTTTTGCAAAAGGCTTCCTACATCAACCATTGCACCATTGTACACAATGAGTCCTACATTTTCTTCCACATCCTTTGATTCCTGCTTTACTGTTGGTGTTGGCAGTAACAACCTATTTCCTAAAATAAAAGACAATGCACTTTAGTAAGATTTTTTTTCTTTTTTAACTAATGAATATTTATAAAAAAGCAAGATTTCAATATACTCAAACCTAACATATCTTCCTGCAATGATTCAGACTCTTCATGGTTTTCTTCATCTTTTGAAGTGTCTGTTAATTTCCGATAAAAGCAAGATTCACGGAGAACTACTTTATTAAGAAGCTTCTTTACCTATAATATAAGCAAGTAAACACATTAAAAAGATGAAAATGTGTTTTGATTTTCCTTGAACAACTGTGTTCTAATTTTTAGAAATGAAGAACATCTGTAGAAACTGCTTTCTCAGGTATCCATTCCTACTCAATCACATCCAAGTTATATTTGAAAAATAAATTTAATTGTTAAAAATTGTAACACTACACCAGTTAGAGGGGGAAAAAAATTGGCAAGAGGTGAAACCTAAAAATTCCTGGCCTGAAAATGTAAGTTTTTGTTTTATGGAGCTATTAGATATATACTGTGACACAGGACACTTTTGTAGATATTTTATCACTTGCTAAAATCTCCAAATTTACTTCAAAATTTTGTGAACCCTAGTTAATTTTTCCTCCCAAAGTCAAATACATAAATATAAATATGTTTTAAATTGAACAAAAAATTTTAAAAATATTCTTTTAAAAAAACGTAGTATTTCAAAAAAAAAAAAATTGTAACACTATTAGAAACACTAACATATATATTAAAATAAATGTAACAAGGGGTGTCTATTACAGCATAAGTTTATAATTCCAAAATATGAAAACCATAAGCAATAAGGGAGTAGTTAAATAAATGATACATCTATATAATGGAATACTATGCAGCTATGAGAATGAGATCTCAATTTTCATGGTACAAATGTCCAGGATATATTAGAAAATTTTAAAAGAGTTCCATCAATATGTATAACATAATTTCATATTATGTTTATAAAAATGAAACTTAGTTGATTACAAAAAAATCTAGAAGGTTATGTGCTGGACCTGAGGAGTAGAAGAGCAAAGAGGGGCTTTTAACCTTTTTACTTTATAAATTTCAGTATTGCTTGACTCTTACAATTTATATCTATTGTTTCTTTTAAATGAAAAAGTCAATAGAGATGTAAAAAAAATGAGCACCTACCTCCATAGGTGAATACATTAACTTATTCTATTTATATTTTCTTTGAAAAGTAACTTCTTAGCCAAACGTGGTGATACACACCTGTAATCCCATTCACTGAAGAGGCTGAGGCCATTCAGTGCCAGCCTCAGCAACTTAGTGAGGCCTTAAACAACTTAGTGAGACCCTATCTCAATATAAAAATAAAAAGGGCTGGAGGCTGGGGGTGTGACTTACTGGTTAAGCACCCCTGGGTTCAATCCCTGGTACCAAAAAAAAGTAACTTCTTGAAAAGTTACAGGAGAGGCAGTTTCAGTGCTAAAGCACTTGCATTAGCAAGTCCTGGGTTCTATCCCCAGCACAGGGAGAAAAAAAAAATGGTAATAAAAACGGTTTTTATTTTAAATTCACAGAATAGATTACCTGAGCCCGAGAAAGATGTAATCCAAGAGTATAGAGTATCTCTTCCAAATCCTTTTCAAGAAGGTAACCACAATGGCTTTGATCAAAATAAACAAAGGCCATTAATAGATCCCTGTTAATTGTGATCATCTGAGTTTTTTCTTTTTCCTAAAAAAATACAGAAATAAAAGATAATATATACTTTTTTTCCAACTGAAAAATAAGAAATTACGTCAGTATAATAGCAACAATCTTAAAAGATCATTATTTCATCCTAATAAAATAAGTTCATTTGTTATATGAATATGAGAGAAAGAAAATCAAACAAAATGGTTATATGACAGTCCCAAATACCAAAAACCCATCAACTGCATTTTGCTAAGTGGTTGTATGTAGGCATATGAAGACTAATAAACTTCATGACTGTGATATATTTTAAAATCAAATTTAATTATGTAAAATATACAAATCATCACATTATAAAGAATACAATATTCAATAAATACCTTATCTTTAGAAGGCCTTTCCTTGCAGTATCTGTTGATCTCTCTTTTGTCATCCCGTTTGTTCATTTCTTCCTCATCCCGATCTATAAAAATAAATGTAAGAGCAGCAAAAACTCATTAACAGAGATATTTTTAACTACTGTAGAAACAAACTATTTCTCCATGGGTTGGGGATATAGCTCAGTTGGTAAAGTGCTTGCCTTGCATGTACAAGGCCCTGGGTTCAATCCCCAGCACCACAGAAAACAAACAAACAAACAAACAAAACACTATTCCTCCACTACAGAACAAATTTTCAAATTAATCAAATAAATATATAAATAAAAATAGTGTAGATGTGAAAAAAAAAATTACAAAAAATAAGAGGAAGAATATAGCGGGTGATCAGGCACAATGGTACATGAATGTAATCTCACTTGGAAAACTGAGACAAGAGGATTATAAAGTTGAGGGTAGCATAGATGATTTAGTGAGACCCTTTCTCCAAACAAGAAAAAGGGCTGAGGATGTAGTTTACTTGTAGAGACCCCTGAATTCAATCCCCACTACTGGGGATGGGAGAAAAACTAGAGGGACAAATTGATTTCATTATTTCTTTTTGCAATGCTGAGGGCCTTGCATACGACAGGCAAGCATTCTTGTCACTATCAGCACCAAACTGACTTTATTAAATCAATTAAATGGCCTTAATTTTACAAATATCTGAAGGACATATTTCAAAAGATAAAATTAACTCTATAGATAAAATTGAAAAACATAACACAAACTTGAGCAAACAAGGTGAAGTATATTTTCTAGAACCCAAAAGGAAAAACTACATGAGAAACTGAGATGTTTTTAATTAAGATGATCGAGGAAAGCAGAAAGGGAAGTCACCCCAGAGACCTCCAGGGCTCTATTTAAGAGCTGGTCATAACTTTTAAAAGCGTCATAAGGAAGAGAATCCCAGAAGGTGGTTGTGGAATGGATGTTAGCACCTTTCCCAGTGAACCTCACACAGAGAGCCTCCAGGCTTCCCAGCTAGATGGCAGCTGAAGCCCAATGTACCCTCCTGGGAATGGGAAAGCAGTGGTTTATACAGAGGTACAGGAGGGTGCTGAAAAACTTTTCAGGGAAGGTGGAGAAATACCACATTTAACATTTTTTTAAAGTATAAAAAGGCCTAACTTCAAAGCACTTATTTGATTTCTGAAAACCTTTAAAGCCTTGTTCCAACTTAAAAATAATAAGTCTTTTGAAGCCATCATCTCTGTAAGGACAAAACTACTACACTGAGGGGCAGTATCACTTTATTACATCTCATGGCTTCCATGAAGAAGTGATGCTTTAGTGGTTTCCTGGTAGATATGTTGGATCTGCAAAAGGAAGAAAATGGACTTGGCATTGTTACTCTGAACAATACCACTGAAATTAATGCCTTTTGAGATTTATGATGCTACAATATTTGCAAGTGAGTTGGAAAACTGGATGGAAGGGAAAAGCCTCATTATCTGTGGGACAAAAAATACCTTCTCTGTTTGTATGTGGTGCTGAGGATCGAACCTGGGCCGCACACATGCCAGGTGAGCACGCTACCCCTTGAGCCACATCCCCAAAAAATACCTTCTCTTCAGGATCCAATCTGAGTGCTGTAAAAGCACTAGGAACTCCAGAGGATGGAGTGGCGTTATCTATGTTTACACAAAACAACGAGAATTATGAGACTTCCTTTAATAAGTGTTGCACTGTTGAAGGCTGGACATTGGTTGCAGCAGAATTTACTACAGCATTCAATTTCAAGTTAATGACTCCAGAGAATGAGATCAAATTTGTCCACAAGGAGATGGGGTGGGGTCAGTTTGAAATCATGAACTGGACAAAATCTTCAGCAGTAGATAGACTCTCAAAGCGTTAAGTGGGACCCTCAAATTGGATTTACAAAAAGTTTTAAACATAGGAACGGTGAAAGGGTATTGCAGGCTTCAGATGAAACTAAATCTCCAAAAGTGCAAGAGTGGACAATGCAATTCGTCAATCATCCACCAGAGGACAACAGAGCTTTGAAAAAAAAAAATCTGCTCAGGCAGACAGCTGTGTTTAGAGGAGGCATTACAGAATCCAAGAGATCTTTTAGGACCAGTATGGGGTGGACCTACAAATTTAGAGGCTATTGTAAGGGGGAAAAATTTAACAATTAAGAAAAAAAAATATGATTAACTCTTAATTAAATCTAATTTTTCTGAAACTAATATGTATTTTATAAAAATTGGTATGATAAAAATTGGACTTGTAGCCAGGCGTAATGGCACACACCTGTAATCCCAGTGGCATGGGACGCTGAGACAGGAGAATCGCAAGTTCAAAGCCAGCCTCAGCAACTGTGAAGCAATAAGCAACTCACTGAGACCCTGTTTCTAAATAAAATAGAAAATAAGGCTGGGGATGTGGCTCAGTGGTTGAGTGGCCCCCTGAGTTCAATCCCCAGTACCTTAAAAAAACAAAACAACAACAAAAAAAAACACTGGACTTGGAGCTGAACGAAGTAGCACACACCTATATCCCAGTGCTCGGGAGGCTGAGACAGGAAGATGGTTAGTTCAAAACCAGTCTCAGCAAAAGCAACGTGCTAAGCAACCCTGTCTCTAAATAAAATATAAAATAGGGCTGGGGATGTGGCTTAGTGGTCCAGTGCCCTTGAGTTCAATCCCTAGTAACCCCTGCCTCCCCAAAATAAACAAACAAACAACAACAACAAAAAACAATATGGGGGCTGGGGATGTGGCTCAAGCAGTAGCGCACTCGCTTGGCATGCGTGCGGGCCCAGGTTCGATCCTCAGCATCACATACAAACAAAGATGTTGTGTCCGCCGAAATCTAAAGAATAAATACTAAAAAAATTCTCTCTCTCTCCCTCTCTCTCTCTCTCTTTAAAAAAAAAAAACAATATGGGGAGGAAATATGGCTGTAATAGGGCTAAGTTTGCACTGTGCCATGTAACAACAGAAGAGATATGAAGCAAAATTGGTGTATGTGTATCATGTCATTGCTATTATTAGGGCAAAGAAAAAACAGGTATTAAGTGTTATTAAGGCATTATTGCATAATAAAGGTATGATTGTGGGATTAAGTATGTCCTTTCTTTCCTAAGCTTTTTTTTTTCTTGGTACTGGGAACTGAACCCAGGAGCACATTACAATGGAGCTACATCTCCTTTATGTTTTTTATTTTGCGAAAAGGTTTCATTAAGTTTTAGGGACTAACTTGCTAATGCTGGCCTCAAACTTGTGATCCTCCTTCCACAGCCTCCCAAGTAAGTTGAAGAATTCATACTTTCAAATGGATCAGAAAAAAGACAAAACAAATAAGTCAAATATTAATGAATACTAAATCCTAATTGGAAGACATATGGGTGTTCACTGTACAATTCTCTCAACATTTATTTTTTTGGTGCTGGGGATTGAACCCAGAGCCTTGTGCATGTGAGGCAAGCACTCTACCAACTGAACTATATTCCCAGCCCCCTCAACATTTTATGTGAATATTTTCATCAATAAGAAAAATGAAATGACATGAGAAGAAAATGTGATGATCCAGTCAGGGTGGCACATGCCCACAATCCCAGCAACTGGGGAGGTGGAGATAGGAGGATATCAAGTTCACAGTGAGCCCTGGCAACTCAGTAAGGTCCTCAGGAACTTTGAGACTTTGTCTCATAATAAAAAATACATATATATAATAAAGGACTGAGGATGTAGCCCAGTGGTAAAGCGCCCCTGGGTTAAATCCCCACTACCAAAAAACCCAAAAGCTGCAAACCAAAATAACCTTTAATAATAAGAAGTATCATCCATAGATACAGTTAAAAAAAAAAAAAAGTTTTTAGTTTTCTGATATGAGAAAAAGACAAAATTCTCAAGTCACATCAACATAAAGAGATATGGGTAAGGCATTACACAGAGATACTTTATGGCCAACATCTATTACTGATCAGAATGTTTACTAGAAAGTATTTAGAGTGTCAGCCAGACATGGTGGCACATGCCTGTAATCCCGGCAACTTGAAAAGCTGAGGCAGGAGTATTGAAAACCCAGCCTCAGCGACTTAGAAAGACCCTAAGCAACTCCGCAAGACCCTTTCTTTAAAAAATATTAAAAAAGAACTGATGTGGTTTGGTAGTTAAGCACCCCTGAGTTCAATCCCTGGTACAAAAAAAAGTATTTAGAATGTCAACCCTACATTTTTTTTTTTTAATATATTTCTTAGATGTTGATGAGTCTTTATTTTATTGATTTTTTTTTTGTGGTGCTAAGACTCGATCCCAGTGCCTGACATATGCTAAGCAAGTGCTCTACCACAACGTTAGCCCGCCCCTTCATGGTTTTTAAGACATAGGTTAATAGGTACCATGGGTAATTATTATTAATAGTATTTAAACCATAAATATATACTCATTGCATGATGATAGTATTCACTTAAAAAATAAAAATAAACCATTAAAATTATTTTTCGAAGAATATATTCTGGCTGGGCATATGTGTACACCTGTAATCCCAGCTACTTGGGAGGCTGAGGCAGGAGGATTTCAAGTTCAAGTCCAGTCTGTGAAAATTAGCAAGACCCTTTCAGTTCAATGGTTAGAGCACTTGTGGAGCTTTTGTAGACCTTGGGTTCAATTACCAGTAGTATAAAAAATAAAAAACCAAAATATAGCCTTCTCACCTAAAAATTAGTAAACAACAATTACTTAATATATTTTCATTAGAGAATATTTTAACTTTCTAATAAAAAATATTAAAATCATAGATTTCACTGATACAAAGTCAGCAAACAAATGTTTTTTCAAACATAATCAGTAATAAGAAAATTTGAATCATACCATCTTCTTCATCCTCAGCTTCTTCTGCTTCCATTGGGTCATATTCATCTTGATTATTATCTTCTTCAGTTTCATCATCATCTTTAGAATCATCTTTCCTTTTATCTTCTTTCTGTAATTTAAAATTTAATAAGAAAACATTAAGTCCATTACATTTATTTATTTAAAGGACTGGGGATGTAGCTGAGAAGTAGGGCATTTGCCTAGCATGTGTGCAACGCGCTGGGTTTTAATCCCAGCATCACCAAAAAAAGGTATTTACTTAAAATAGTTTCAAACTATAAATTTCTTAAAAAGGTAATGCTTTTTTATTTTAGTTGTATAATGGACATCATATCTCTATTTAATTAATTATTTTTATGTGGTGCCTCACACATGCCAGGCAAGCATTCTACTACTGAGCCATAACCACAGCATCCATAAAGTAATACATTTAAGAGTAACAATAGCTGGGAGTGGTGGCTCATGCCTATAGTCCCAGCAACTCAGGAGGCTGAGGAAGGAGAATCTCAAATTGGAGACCAATTTAGCAACTTATTGAGGCCCTCAGCAGTTTGGGGAATTGGCTTAATTAAAAGACAAATTTTCTAAAGTATAAGTTTGGCTTCATATTTTAATATTCTGATGGAAATAACATCATTTGTTACAATCTAAAAGAAGAAATTATGGAAATAATTACAGACCTTCCTTTCATCTCTATCTTCTTTTTTATCTTTATCATCTCCTGATTTTCTCCGTTTGGGTTTTGGCTCATCATTTTCGTCATCTCTTTCTTCTTTTTTATCTTTTCTCTCATCTTTTTTGCTTTTCTTATCCTTTTCTTTTTTGTCCTCTTTCTCAGGAAGAGAGAGTAATGATTTGTATATTCTGACACCAAAATCTCTCTGAAGCATTTCATTGAAAAGTTCTGCAAACAATGAAACCTATAAAAAGATATGAAAATTAACACAAATGCAACAGAAATATTAAATCTAGCATTTAGTAATTTTAATAAATATTTGCTGAATCTATTAAGTACATTTAGAATATAGTTATAATAATTGATGTCAAAGACTCAAAATGCTGAAACAGTGTTTCAAAGATATAAAATATTAGGTTAGTATAGTTTTAGTCAAATACTATAATAAGTAATCTACTATAGAAAATCTGAAAAGAAAAAAAGAATTCTATACTCCTAACGAAACTATTAATCTTCACAATACTTTATTTATTCTATAAGGGTTTGTTTATATTTCCATTGGTTGGTCAATACTTTTTTTTTTTTTTAATATTTTTTAGTTGTAGATGGACACAATACCTTTAGCTAATTTATTTATTTTTATGTAGTGCTGAGGATTAAACCCAGTGCCTCACACATGCTAGGTAAGCTCTCTGCTACTAAGCTATGACTACAGACCCAGTCAATAAGTTTTTAATCAAATGCCTACTATGTACCATGGGCTGGGAATACAGCAGTGAAAAGAAAAAAAAAAATTTTATTTCAGCACAAAGGTAACAAACCTAGTATAAGAAATAACCCAATTAATATCAAATTACAAGAAAAACAAGCATATAAAGGGACTGGGATGCAACTCAGTGGTAAAGCACTTGCCTAGCATGTATTTTATAAAAAGAAAGTGAGAAAGAGTAGTTAGACAAGGTCTCTGACATTTAAAAAGTGACCAGAAGGCTGGGCATGGTGGCACAGGCCTGTAATCCCATTAGTTTAGGAGGCTGTGGTAGGAGGATTGCAAATTCAATGCCAGCCTCAGCAACTCAGCAAGATCCCGTCTCTAATAAAATTCAAACGGGGTTGGGGAAGTGTCTCAGTGGGTTAAGCACCCCTGGGTTCAACCTTCAGTACCCCCCACCCCCCAAAAAAGTGACTAGAAGGCAATGAATAAATGAATTATGAAGATATCTAGAAGAACATTTCAGGCATTTAAAACAATTAAAAACCCTGAGTATGGAATATCCATTATTATTATTATGCAGAGAGCCATGGTAAGAGCTACCACATATTCATCAACTTATACACTAAAATATACTTATTTATTTATTTATAGCACTGGAGACCAAACCCCAGGGCTGCTCTGCAACTGAGCAACATCTCCTCTCCTTTTTAATCTTTCTGAGACAGGGCTAAATTACCCAAGTTGGCACTGAATTTACAATCCTCTTGAGTTACTGGGATTACAGGTATGTACCACCATGCATGGCCTTATCTAAATAGTTCTAAAGCTAAGATTCAGGATTTCAACAGATTCTTCAAAAAGTTCAAATTTCTTTTAAAAGCCCACAACTTGATTAAGAATTTAGATCTAACTATCAATTTATAGAAAATACAGAGGACACAAGCATATTTCAGTGGTATTACTATACCATAGGATTAAAAAAATCAACAAAAGTAATTTATATGAAACTTTATAGAATAAACTGTTTATTTTCCTAATTAGCAACTGGGAGAAAAAGAGATTTAAGAGACACACAATATGTGGACCTTATCTGGATCCTGATTCAAAGATAAAACATTACCTCAAATGAATGTTCTTTATTATCTTCTAATCTGTAGTCCAAAAGGACACTCAAAGACATGATGCTACAATCAAACTTGCCACTTTTTGCAGCCCAATTTGGATGCACAATGATGGCTGGTTCATCAGGCAAAATGTATCTTCTTTCCCGACGCTGGCGTTCCATTTCCTCTTGACGTTTTCTTTCTTCCTCCTGGATTTTGAAATTTTAGTTCATGGTTTAAACCTTCATGTACAATATGTATGTATTCAAAAAATGTATACCATATAAAGAAAAACGGCAAAATACCTAAAATTCTTTAGAGTGACCAAAACAACTATAAGGATTGAAAAAAAGAGAACAGTTCAAATTTACTAAGGGCAGTAGCTTTTGTGGGTCCGAATTCTTTCTTTTGGATATCTTTTTTTTTTTTTTTTGCTGTACTGGGGATTGAACCCAGGGGCATTCTACTACCCAATATTCCTAGCCCATTATTTTTTTCATTTTGAAACAGTCTCACTAAGTTATACAGGCTGACCTTGAATTTATAATTCTCCTGCCTCAGCCTCCCTAGTAAATAGGATTACAGGTGTGTACCACCACACCAGGTTCTTTGGGTTCCTGACCATAAGAGACTGAAGACCAAAAGTGAGAAATGTACACAATAAGACTGAAACATCCTATCAGGCCAAAAAGTAAGAAATCCTTCAAAAAATGATGAGGATATATCAAAAGGACATATAACTTAAAAGGGTTCCCACTGGTCAATTCTGAAAAAATGTTATCACCAAAATAAGTACTTTATCTGCCAATTGATAAGAAATCACAAGTTCATGTATTGTCTAAAAAAAGGTAATTCTCCTACATAATCACAAAACCATTATCACATCCACAAAATTTAATAAAACTTCAATAATATCTAATGTAGCAACTACATATACAATCAAATTTCTCCAATTATACTGTTCTTTTTTTTTCCCCCAGTACTGGGAATTGAACTCAGGGACACTCAACCACTGAGCCACATCTCCAGCCCTATTTTGTATTTTATTTAGAGACGGGATCTCACTGAGCTGCTTAGCGCCTCACTTTTTGCTGAGGCTGGCTTTGAACTCTGATTCCTGCCTTAGCCTCCTGAGCCATTGGGATTACAGGTATGTGCCATCACACCTGGCTCCAATTATACCAGTCTTTTTTTTTTTTTTTTGAGAGAGAGAGAGAATTTTAATATTTATTTTTTAGTTTTCGGCAGACACAACATCTTTGTTTGTATATGGTGCTGAGGATCGAACCTGGGCTGCACGCATGCCAGGCGAGAGCGCTACTACCGATTGAGCCACATCCCCAGCCCATATACCATTCTTAATGACATTTTTTCCCTAGCCCAGATCCAGTCACATTCACTAACCTTCTTCAATCTAAGACAGCTCCTAAGTTTCTTTCTTTAATGTGGATACATTCTGAAAAGTTCACACAACTTGCTTTATAAAATTTTTTTCACTTTTCAGATTTACCCAATTGTTTTCCTTACAATTTGATCTATGTCACATACTTCTCGAAGAACTACTTTAGGAACTGTGGATGGGTATTTTATAATACATCACATTTAAAAACCCTAAGGGTTTATCCAATTACTGGGGCTAAAACACACTAGCTCTCAAATTCAGAGAACACAATAAGCTTATGCACTAAGGAATAAATGTATTAGATATAAAACTGAGGTACAAAATAGCTTGAATAATTTGTCTATTCTTGAGTAGAATCCAATCAAACATATTACTTTAGAAGCATCACAATTAGGGCATGAGCATTTCACTGGAACTCAAGCTGAATGTTTTTGTTTTTTCCTGATAAGTGGATACTAATTCACAATGAGGGCAGGGGGTTAGGGAAGAACAGCTTTGGATAGGCAGAGGGGAGTGAAGAGAGGAGACAGGGTATAGAAGTAGGAAGGATAGTTCAATGAATCGGACATTATTACCAAACGTACATATGATTAAATGATTGGTATGATTCTATACCATGTACAACAAGAATGAGAAGTTATACTCCATATATGTATCATATGTCAAAATGCATTCTAGGGGCTGTGGTTGTGGCTCAGCGGTAGAGCGCTCGCCTAGCACATGCGAGGAGCTAGATTCGATCCTCAGCATCACATAAAAATAAACAAATAAAAATAAAGGTACTATGCCCAACTATAACTAAAAAATATTTTTTAAAAAAATGCATTCTACTGTCATGTATAACTAATTAGAACAAATAATTTTAAAAAATTGCAGAACTATTCATTACAGGTATGAATTTTTAGATAGGTGCAGTGGCACATGCCTGTAATCCCAGCTACATAGAAGCCTGAGGCAGGAGTACAAGTTCGAGGTCAGCCTCAATAACTTAGGGACACCTTCAGCTCATTAGTGAAAAAACCCGGTCTCAAAAAATAAAAAGGGGGGCTGGAGTTGTAAGCTTAGTGGTAGAGCACTTGCTTCCCAAGTGTGAGGCGCTGGGTTTGATCCTAGCACCACATAAAAATAAATAAAGGCATTAAGTCCATACATAACTTAAAAAAAAAAAAAAAAAATTTAAATGAAACTTAAAAAAATAAAATAAAATAAAAATAAAAAGAATTGTGGGATTTAGCTCAGTGGTAAAGCAACTGTGGGAAAAAATTCTACTTTTACCTTACATACCTTAATAAAACAATACACACACACACACAAAATGAAGTCATATATTCCACGAACACCCAACATACTAAGAGAAATACCAATACAACTATATTCAAATGTTGAATAAATACCTCCTTATCATCTTCAGATTTCCTATCATCCTCTTCTTCCTCTTCTTTTTCAGATTTCTCTAATTCCTTCTGTTCTTCTTTTTGTTCTTCTACTTTAAGTTGTTTTGTCAATCGAGCTATTAACTGGGATTTTAATCCTTTGGAACTAAGGGCTCGACTTTCTAATTCTTTTCGGAGATCATTTACCTAAATGTATGCAACATAAAAACATAGAAAAAGAAAATGAGATGTAAACAAACTATATACTTTTACCTGATTTAAAAAAAAAAAATTTTATGAAAAAAGACAGACGTGCTACGGTGCATGCCTATAATCCTCTTGGGAGGCTGAGGCAAGAGGATCTCAAGTTCAAGGACAGCCTTAGTAAACAATTTAGCAAGGCCCTGAGCAACTTAGTCTCAAAATAAATAAAAAGGTGCCTGGCAACATGGTGCACACCTTTAATTCCAGAGCCTGAGGCAGGAGGATCGTGAGTTCAAAGCCAGTCTCTGAAAAACTGAGGCGCTAGGCAAACTCAGTGAGACCCTTTCTCTAACTAAAATACAAAATAGGGCTGGACATGTGGATCAGTGGTTAAGTGCCCCCTGAGTTCAATACCCAGTACCAAAAAATAAAAAATAAATAAAACGGTAAAAAAAGACTGGGGATATGGCTCAGTGGCTAGGTACTCCTGAGTGCAATTCTGGGTATCCAAAAAAAAAAAAAAAACCACACAGGTGATATGTATAGAATATCTTGGAAAATAATTCAAAACATTTTAAGATGATTCAAAGTTCTTTTACTGTTCCTTTTTTCTTCTTTTCTTTTTTTTTTTTAATGGTACTAGAGGTTGAACCCAAAACCTTGCACATGCTAGGCAGGTGGTCTGCCACTGATGTATCCCCCTAACCCTTGACCCAGTAATTCTAATTTCTGGGAATTTACCTAAAGAAATATCCTGGGGGGCTGGGATCATGGCTCAGTGGTACAGGGCCTGCCTAGCATGTGTGAGGCACTGGGTTTGATCCTCAGCTGACATAAAGATAAATAAATGAGGGGCTGGGAATATAGCTCAGTTACTAGAGTGCCTGGGTTCAAACCCTAGTACCCGCCCCAAAAAGTAAATAAAACTATTAAAATTATGTGTGTGTGTGTGTATGAAATATCCTGAACTCAGGGAGAAAAACAGATTTACTAATTATTAACCTTTTTTTGGAAATACTAGGAATTGAACACAGGACCTTTTTGGGTATTAGGTAAGCCCTTTTTTCACATTGAGATAGGGTCTCACTTAGTTTCAGAGGCTGGACTAGAATTTGTAATCCTTCTGCTGCAGAGTTTCCCAAGTCACTGGGATTACAGAGTTGCACCAGCATACCTTGTTAGATTTACTTACAACAGTCCTTCACTTCAAAAAAGTAAAGAATCTGCACATTCAATAAAAAGCAATATCTAAGAAGTATTAATACATAAACCACATAGAATGTAAAATTGAAAAACAATTACATGAGAAAAAAAGATGTTAAATGAAAATGATTAAAATGCAACTTTTGAATACAACTTGATTTGAGCCAACCAACCAACTAAATACATTACTTATATCCTACAAAAAAGAAAACAGAATCTGGATGTGGTGGCACACACCTATAATGCTAGCTCCATGGGAGAATGAGGTAAGAGGAACCCAAGGTCGAGGCAAGGCACCCCTAGGCAACTTAGCAAGACCCTATACAACTTATCAAGACTATTTGAAAATAAAAAATTAAAAAGGACTATGGAATGTAGTTCAGTGGTAAAGTGGCCCTGGGTTCAATTCTCAGTATCAAAAAAATAAATAAATAAAAATAAAATATAGAACTTAACATCAAAACAATCAAGTTTAAATTAAAAAGTGTTGGGTATAGTCTTAGTCTTATTGTCAATGTTTTCATAATCTTTTGAGTACCCTATATGAACATGATATTGATGATGACAACTTGGAAGCAATTAAAGAATAACTGCCGCAGTCTGGCTGGGCACACAGCCTTGTAGGTTCAAACAGCAACCTTTATTCCCGAACTCTCACCTGCATTCTACACACACTTCCCGGGAACACACTGCTCTGCGCGCCAATTCTCTCAGAACCCCAATAGAACTCAATGGGAACTCCAAAGTAGTGCCCAAGGCACCAGGATCCGCCCTAATCCCAGGAGGATCTGCCCTAATCCTGGGGCTGCCCTATTCCCAGCAGGATCTGCCCTAATCCGGGGCAGGGTCATCTTTCAACCATTCCCTCTGGCAAAAATGCCAGGCATCATTCTGACTAAACTGTGGCTCTCAACAAATAACATTCTTATGACATACATTGTCTACTTACTAAAAACCAATGAGTTTAAAGTCAAGGTTCAAGCCTTGCTAGGTGGGGCATGCCTGTAACCTCAGCTACTTAGGAGTTAGGAGGCTGAAATAACAGGTTCACAAGTCAAGGCCAAATTCAACACTAAGTGAGATGTGTTAGAACTCTTAAAAACCCAAACAACAAAATAAAATGAAATTAGTGCTGGGGATATAATGTGGTGATAGAGTAGTCCAGGGTTCAATCCTATGTACTAAAAGAAAAAAAAAAAAAAAAATCACTCTCCCCCCAACCCCCCAAAACCCCACAAACACAAAACAACAAAAATCCAGAAAGAAATTGTTCCTAACTAAGTAGAAAAATTGTTTTGTGATAAGAGCAAAAGTCAACTAGAAGGCATTTGCTAAAAACAAACTGTAAAAGGTGAAGTAAAGATCAGTCTCTATCTTGACCATAGATTATAGTTCAGAAATACAAAACAGCAGAAAGAATACTAAGATAACTGGGCTAGAGACACCCAGAAGAAAAAACTAACGCAGGTTAACCACTTATTTTCAAAGAAATTATTCAATTATTTCCTTCCCAGTTTAGAGGCATACATTCTACATTTTACTCTTAAATTTATTTTTAAAACAAGTTCATCTTTTTCCTGTTTCTTTTCTGACCCCTGAATTTAAGTTACATAAGTTTAGAAATTATTTCTTTTAATATTCTTTTTTTTTTAATTTTTATTTTTTAGTTGTAGATGGATACAATACCTTTATTTTGTTTATTTCTTTTTATGTGGTGTTAAACATTGAACCCAGTGCTTCACACATGCAAGGCAAGTGCTTTACCACTGAGTCACAACTCCAGCCCCATAACTGTAAGAATTCTGGCGCCTCCCACCTCCTTTTTTTTTTTTGGTACCAGGGTTTGAATCCAGAGGTACTTAACCACTGAACCACATCTCTAACCCTTTTTATATTTTATTTTGAGACAGGGTCTCACTAAGTTGCTTAGGCTGGCTTTGAATTTGTGCTCCTCCTACCTCAGCCTACCAAGCCACAGGGATTACACAGGCCATGTGCCACTGTGCCCAGTGATAAATTCTGCCTTCTTGGTCAATTACTGAACCAGAAAACAATATTCCTGATACTACAGGTACTTTGAAATTGCAAGCATTTTACAGGTACTAGCTAGACTGATATTTAACATCACTTTTTAATTTATACATGTATGTATATATTCACAGGTAAATGCAATATATTATAGTTATATAAAATCAGTGAACAGCCAGACCTGATGGCACAGGGTGAGGCAGGAGGATCACAAGTTCGAGGCCAGGCTGGACAATGTAGCATGATCCTGTCTCAGAATAAAATAAAAAGGGCTGGGGATGTAGCTCAGAGGTACAGTGGTTGTATAGCACACAAGGGCCTGGGACAAACTCCAAAAAAAAAAGTGGACTTTACCCCACTGAGCTAAATCTCCAGCCCTTGTTATTTATTTGAGGAAGGGTCTTGCTAAATTACCTGGGCTGGCCTCAAATTTGCCTCAGCCTCCAAAGAACCTGGGATTCCAAATGTGTGCCATGGTGCCAAGACAGACTTCATTTTGAATGGTTTTTATTTGAAAAACATACTACCATCATTCTCACCAATGTTATGTATTCCTGTTAAAGAGATTTCAAATTAAAAACCATAATTTTCAAAGTTACCTTCATTGTCTTTGGATCAAGTTTAGACCAATGGGTAGGAGTGGAAATTTCTTTAGCTTCACCATCATCCTTTTCTTCTTCATCCTAATATACAAAGTTAAGAACATAATTACTATTTTGAAACCTTAAAATAAAATTAATTCACTTTTAAAAGTCTGTTGCTGATCTGTGCAAGGTCACAAATGTTTCAGATTGTCTTCTCCTAAAGTTATTATTTAGGCAAGTCCACGTACATACATTCTATCATTTTTAACTGATCACAAAGACACTCATCAGCCAATCAAAGCCAGATCTGTGAAACACAAAAGGGTGATAAATTACAACACAAAGGATATCAGGGATGCACAAACACTGCCGGTCTCCACTAACCACACAGTGTGTGATCTTGCCCCAATTTTCAAGCCACCCAAAGACTGATTTAGTCAGACCTTTGAAATGTACCAAAGACGTTGCCACATAGCCTGAAATTTCAAATCTCTCAGACTTGTGGTTGTCCAATTTCAAATATCCATGACTAGAACTGATGACCATGAAAGAGAAAATCTTTTAAATTTTAGAAAATGGCAAAATGTTTAAAATGGCTTAATACTTAATCTTGCTCAACAACTGGTCCCAGATTCCAGCAACTAGATCTATGATAGAAACAAAATTCTGTGCAATTTAAGCACAACTTATTTTCCTTTGAGGTCTCAACACTCTCAACGTTAGCATAATAGACAGAATTTTTAAGAGAAAAGAACATTCAACTATACTGCTGAAAGCTGGATTACCAGTCGCTGTTACCACTTATGTTCCTCCATGTGTGTTTGTTATGTAGTGTGTGGTGTGCATTTGTGCCTGTGTTCCTGTGCCTGTGAGAAGCGGAAATAGAAAAAGGGATTAGCGTTCAGTGCCTGTTCTCCATCAGCCTCCTTGCGTTCACCCTGAAGCTTCTCGACCAGCTGCTGCTTGTATCCTCGGGAGAGGGTTTCCCACTCTGAGCGGGTGGGAAGGCAATGCCAAACATCCGGGAAAAATAAAACCACTGTCTCCACATGAGCTGGAACTGTACGCCCCTTGTGGGTCTCCTCAGGGCGATGGTAGCGAATCTCTGCAAAACGGTACCTGTTGCAAGGGAAGAAGCATGTTGGAAAAAAAATTCTAAAATACATTTTAAAGACCCTAGTTCACTTGTAGCACATCAAGTAAAGAAATTTTGCTGCAAGAACTTGAGGTTGGTCTAAAGAAAAAAAAATTATAGAAGCCATAGTTCCTCTTTTGGTACATTTGTACAATATTTTATTGAATAAAAGAATAAGTTCCCACAACACATTTTCAAGTTTGATTACAAAGCTACCCATATTTTAGATAATACCTGAAGAAGCTGGATAGCTGTTCAGATTTCATGTGCTAAAAAAGAATATTCTCAATTAAGTCACAAGAAATATACTAAAATACATAGGACAAATAAGCCTCAAGAGAAAATATGGCTGAACAAAAATAATCAGCAACTACATCATTTAATAACAAAAGAATTATAATGAAATGAAGTTCTCTCTTGACGATCTTCTCCAGCTATACATGAAATGAAAAGTATTTTCAACATACAACCAAACTTCCAAAGTACAGCATAACAAAACATTTAAATTTTCAGTATATTTTGATTAGTTCTTAATCCTTTTTCCAAAAAACATTTTTGGCACCAAATAAACTTTTGCTACAAATGGGGATTTTTCCTTTGAGATTACCTGCATGACAAGTGTTGCTAAAATAAGGAAGGGGAAAAGGCTGATCGATAAGAACATCTACAAATCTATTAAATATTTCTAATCAAGAAATGAATTGATACTTACCATTGTGTGCAAACACTTAGATCAATGCCTGTCAGAGCCTTACAACAACGAATAGCAGTCTTAATCAACACGGAGGGATCTTTTTCAGGGTCTGGTCCATCCAACGAAGGAGACCAGTGCCCACCAATGGCCATGGCTTCATCCTTGCCTTTCATGCCCACTAAAAACTAATTCAAAACAAAGAATCACTTACATACATTATATAACTTGTGAAATTACAAATAAATACTTGAAAAGGAAAGGTACAAACCTTTCCAATATCATTTTTACTACCTCAGATTATCTGTCAGTCAAGGAAGAGTTCAGTTCATCGTGTTCCACACTGCATTTCAGCAATGGAATAGGATTTACACATCATAACTCATCCTTCTATAATATTTCTTCAGTTACCATTCTTTTAAAGAAACAAGCTATAATGCAAACTTTAACGCATCCAAAGACATTCTAAATCCCATTATCACTAAGATTTTAATATGCTACAAATACAACAAATCAATGACAGTTGAAGTCGTTATACACAAATAAAGTATAGCCACAATCTGCAGTGAGAAAGACATCTGTATTATTAAATTGTGAGTACCTTAATAATACTAAAATCATTTAGTAACAAGATTAAAAATATGCTGTTTTTAAATTTCACATATACACGTAAGCACTAAGGTAAATGAATATACACCTAAAGATAAAACAAATAGTTTATTTTACCTTAACAAGTCTAGCAGGATGTTGAAATCCATCTCGAAGTTCTTGTGGGTCTTCAGCAAGAGCACAAGACTTATGATACAAATCTTCCATACTAGGACTAGCCATCAGCATTACCTATTATAGTCAAATAATTCAATCCTGTCAAAAGTCTAATGTAATGTAAAAAAAAATGAGAAGCACTACTACTTAAACTCACATTTTAGTTATTTGAAATTTCTCATAAAAATGAATGCAAAATGTTACAGAAATAAGTTAAAATATTAAATACCTTATAAAGTTTTAACTTATCAAGGGAAGATTTTTTTAAATTTCTGAAATTATTTTAATTTACAAATAGAAAATATTTTGGAAGAAAAGGGAACAAAATTTTACTTCATAAGGTTCTCAAACCCTTCACCAAAAAGTATTGAGCCACCCACAATGATGTTATTAATAGGGATGGTAGGTTAATTTCAAAAGAACTTTAACAGCATCCAAAGACATTCTAAATCCCATTATAGCAAAATCTATTGCTATTGTCATATAGAAATATTCTGGAATTCTTTTCTATCAGGTTTGAGCTTTTTTTTTTTGGTACCAGGAATTGAACCTAGGGGCACTTAACCACTGAACCACATCCCCAACCCCTTTTTATATTTCATTAGAGATAGGACCTTGCTAAATTGCTGAAGCTGGCTTTGAACTCGAGATCCTCCTGCCTAGCCTCCTGAGCTGCTGGAATAACAGGCGTGAGCCACCACTCCCAGCTTGGGGCATCTCTTAACAAACCAAATTGAGTCCTTCACAACTGCCAACTTGACTCAACAAACTGTATTACCTGACTATGAATGTCTGCCTGCCACCACTCGAGATTTAAGGGATGCTTTTTAGATCAAACAATGTTTTAAACCAGAAGAAAACTAACTCTGATAAGCCATATTCTGAATGTTATCCTAAAGACAAAAATTCAGTACATTCAACCAATATTAAATTTTATCTGGGGCCAAAAGTCATAAAAAATAAAAAGGGTTGGGGATATAGCTCAGTGGTAAAGTGTCCCTGGGTTAAATCCCCAGTACAAAAAACAAACAAACAGGGCTGGGGATGTGGCTCAAGTGGTAGCGCGCTCGCCTGGCATGCATGCGGCCCGGGTTCAATCCTCAGCACCACATACAAATAAAGATGTTGTGTCTGCCGAAAACTAAAAAATAAATATTAAAAAAACAAACAAACAAAAAAGTCATAACATTCAACTTTCAACTTCATCTTCACATTTTTATAAGGATTAAAATGTTAAAACAACCATTATTTTATTGCATAATAAGTGATGCACAAAGAGGTTAAATTACTTAAGGGGATGTGGTTCAGTGGTCAAGTGCCCCTGAGTTCAATCCCCCATATCCCCTCCCAAAAAAAGAATGGTTCCACATATCCTCTTATTTTTGAACTACGAAGAAATTAAGCTGTAAATCACAAATACAAACCTTTGCACTGTATAAATGGTCAGCATCTGGAGGATCAAGAATGGCCATATTTTTTTCTAATGACTCTACTTCTCTGTGCATAACATAGAAATTGCAGTAATTTCCAAGCTGAAATGGTCTTGACAAAGGGAAAGCATCCACCCATGTAAACTGAGCATCAAAAAAGTCACTAGGTATATATAAATTCTGATAACGGCGCCTTAGTTCCATCATGTCACAACTAGGACTGAAAAACAGACATAAGTAGTGAATAAGCAGCCTCACACCAAAGGTTATACATTCACATAATTCTGAAGCTAAATAACCTTACAGAGTAAAAAGCAAGTTGAAAATAGTCAATTAAATGAAGTACAAATTCAGATGGAGACATGTGAAAATTTTATTTTACAAATTTGTATATAGTTGCAGTTTTGAATTATCAGTATCTAAGTGTTACCTTTATTTCTCTACTTTTTGTATGTAGCTTATAATTCATTAGAGAAGACACTTTGAAATAAAGAAAACCCACAACTCTAGAGAAGATTGAAACAAAAGTAGTTTTGACTTAGTTTAAAATGTATATTACTTGAGAAAAATCATAATTCACACAAAATACATACAAAGAAGGGACAAGAGTAATACTAAATTAGTACTCAAATACCCCTCAATCAGACTTATTCAGCAAAGAAAAAATTCAAGTTCTATTCTAGAGTAAGCTTGTAGATCACTACACTTAAATTAAAAATCAAATACTAAAATACAAATGAAAAAAAATATATAAATGAAAAAAATATATATAAAGTGTTCTTTATATTATCTACACCTCTATACTTCTCTATAAGAATTTAAGTAAATCAATACCTAATTATTATTATTATGTAAAACGGAAATAGAACTCTTGCCTTTTAAATCTGGCACTGATATTTTAAAGATTAGTTTCCTGAGGCTGGGGTTGTGGCTCAGTGGTAGAGTGCTTGCCTAGCATGTGTGAGGCACTGGGTTCCATTATCAGCACCACATATAAACAAAAAATAAATAAAGGTCCATCAATAACTAATAAAAATTTTTTAAAAAATTAGTTTCCTTTTCCCCAAAAAGCAATTTTTTTTTTTTTTTTTTTAAGTTTTTGGCGGTGCATGTGGTGCTGAGGATCGAACCTGGGCCGCATACATGCCAGGTGAGTGCGCTACCGCTTGAGCCACATCCCCAGCCCCTAAAAAGCAGATTTTAAAGGCGAGAAACTCAAAGATAAACAATTGAACAAAAGGGCATAACTGATGGGCTGGGATTGTAGCTCAGTGGTAGAGTACTTGCTTAGCATGTGTGAGACCCTGGGTTCTATCCTCAGCACCACATAAAGGTAAATAAAGATGTTGTATTCATCTACAACTATAAAAAAAATTTTTAAAAAAGCATAATTGAGGGTCAGAGTTATATCTCAGGGGTACAGCACTTGCCAAGAATATGTGAGGTACTAGGTTTAGCAGCACATAAAAATAAATAAAATAAAGGTATTGTGCCCAACTAAAAAAAAACAAAAACAAAAAAAAGCATAATGAGCAGGTGAGGTGGTCCAATTCTAGAAACTCACCAGGCTATGACAGAAAGAGTGCACTTTTGTGAGACCGTCTCAAAACAAAACAAAAAAAATGGCTGGTGATTTGGAGATGTAGCTCACTAGAGTACCATTGGGTTCAACCCCCATTACCACACACACAGACACACAAAAAATGAAACACATACATGAATTCTGCTGGACATGTTGGAGCACATATGTAAGCCAGCAACTCAAGAGACTGCGACAGGAAGATGGGCAGTTCAAGGACAGATTCTGCAACTTAACGAGACCCCCATCTCAAAATAAAAATAAAAAGGTCAGGGGATATACTTCACAGGTAAAGTGCCCCTGGGTTCAATCCCTAGTACAGGAAGAAAGGAAGGAGGAAAAAAAAAAAAAAAAACAACTAATCTCTATGTAGAGATGTCTTTATCAGACACCTAAAAACAAAAAATAGAGATACATTGGGTATATAGCTTAGAAACAGACTAATTGCCTAGCATATACAAAGCCCTGGTTTAATCCCAGCATCACAAAATAAAATAATATTTTATTTTATTTTTATTTTACTTTGTGATAATTTTCTATTGTGGCTGCTGATATAAGTATACTTTATCTGGTTAAGCTTCTGTCAAGGGGTTGGGGTTGTGGCTCAGAGGTAGAGTACTTTGCCTAGCATGCATGAAGAACTGGGTTCGATCCTCAGTACCACATAAAAATAAAATAAAGATATTGTATCGACCTAAAACTAAAAAATAAATAAAGATTGTATCAAAAGTGTGCAAAATATATTTGAGTTTTATTTTTAAGGAACAAAGTATACGTAATAGTTTCTCAGTACCAGAATTTTAGAAGTTTTACCCCATAGGAATAAAATCTATGATAAAACAGACATAAGTCCACATAAAGCATTAATTGCAAATAAGTGCTCATAAGTATATTAGTATAAAAAATTTGATTTCCACAACTACAGATTAAGGAGACATGGAAACTTTAAAATGATGTTTATTTGTAATGGGTTCGATTGATATTGTTAGCAGTAAAAGTGAAACTGTGAAAGTGATCTTAGTAGGAGCTGTTCTATTTCATATCCTTATTTATTTTGATAGCAGGGTGCATCCCCAGCCCTTTTTTATATTTTATTTATAGACAGGGCCTCACTAAGTTGCTGAGGCTGGCTTTGAACTCACAATTCTCCTGCCTCAGCCTCCCAACCTGCTAGGATTTATGGGTGTGAGCCATGGCGCCCGCCTCAATTATGTATCTGACCAACTCTTCCTATATAGTGTTTAATACTGGGAAAGATGCATAAAAATTAGAGCTCCTCTATTTAGTACCTTGGGGAATGAAGTAGTTTTGGTACCAACAGATTTTTTTAAGCCTAATAGTAAAAAAGGATAATAACAAAACTAGTATAAATTAAGAGTACTTGCTAATCTGGCCAAAGTTAAGAGTAAATAAACAATGAAGTAATATAAACAAGCAAAGTCACCAGTTAAGAATTTCTTGGTATTCAGTACACTAAATCACACTGTTTATCAGATCTAGAATTGAATATGCAGAAATTTCAACTTTTGATAGGCCAACATAATAAATATTAAAAATTATATCTTCTCAGGTCATTCAAGTACACACATTATTTGCACCTATGCCAAACAGTTCTGACACTGCTTTTAAAGATTTTCTTATTTTACTGTCCATTTGCTTTTTCCATCTGTTAAATCTAGTAACCCTAGTTGCCATCATAACTCACTACTATTATCAATTAAGGAAAATCTAAAATTGCCACACTCTGGGTGCTCTAGATACTGAACCAAACAATAATTCTGCAAGTTAATGGATTTTATAGCTAAAACTGAGAAGTTCTTGGTAACTTGCCCCAACCTCTGATTCCAAAAGCTCAATAATTTATTTATGGACACAAACACATGTATATTATATAGGTCTCAGAACATACGCAGATCCAATTCATACTTTATACTATATTATCACAAATAAGCTTGAAACAATTGGTTTACTTGTTATTGCTTCATCACATATAATGTGGATCTTCATCAATAAATGTGGATCTTAAATAATTCTAATGTTAAGCAATGATTTCATCACAACAGAATTTCCTTTAGAGGTTTTCTTTTTGAATAGTTGATAACTTTAAAGTTATGAGTACTATAAATAATACACTCTAGCAGAGAAATAAATTACTACTTCAAATTGCATTTCTATCCTTATAAGAGCACTAAATGTCAGCACATAATGATTTTCCCAGGTAAAATATCCTGATTATAACACATTCCACACTAATCTATACAAAATTACAAAGTTAATAACTGAAAGAGAAAAAAAGAACTTACCAATCTAAAGAAAACTTTGAAAACTGCACTGTGTAACGTGGAACAACACGCCGAACTCTCCGAGGCGATCTTTCTCTCTCTCTTCTGGGAGACCTCTCCCTGGAACGTTTCCTTTGAGGTGATCTTTCTCTGGATCTACGTCTTTCTCTTTCCCTTTCACGACTTAAAGTAAATTTATATAAAATTATTACTAATATTTTTGGCATAATGGCAGTTTTTTAAAGAAATAATGTAATAGGTTATAAAAACAAGACATTTTTAACTCTTCAAAAATGTATTTTTTAAATGTTATGTTGCTGGGCAATTTATCAAGGCCTTAAGACCCTGTCTCAAAGCAAAAAATAAAAGGGCTTTGGATGTGGTTCAGTGATTAAGCACCCCTGGGTTCAATCCCTGATACCCACCCCCCAAAAAATGTTATATGTATGTGACACGAAGTTTATCACATTAACCAGTTTTATCTGCACAGTTCAGTGGCATTAAATGCATTCACATTTTGAATAATCACCACCACCATCTATATTATATTCTTAAAACATACCTTCGGTCTTCTTTCCTATTAGGCACTTGATCTCCTCTGTCATTCCTTCCTGAAAATCTAGATGGTGGATCTAATCTTCGTGCTGGTTGTGGTTGTGAAACTATACGAACAGGGGGCTGCAATAAGCCAGCTTCAAAAAAAAATACAGAAAAAAATAAAATTAAACTAACACATTTAAAGAAAGTACAAAAGTATTATGAGATTAGATGAAATTAGTCTAACAATTGGGAATAAAATTGTTCATTCACAGTTATCATAATTTATACATTTTGTTGTAGAACTGGTCCTGTCTTAGGGCAAGGACTGTAGCTCAGTGGTAGAGTGCTAAGTATGTGAGATCCAGGTTTGAAAACCTAGTATCAAAACAAACAAATAGGTACTCAAATCCCAATTCACAATTGTAAAATAAGATATTTTAAGAAAACTATGAGGAAAAAAAATCAGAGATCAGAGAACTGTCAGATACTTGGAGGAAACAAGTAGTTTGGACAGAGTTTGGTATTATCTAAGAAGATATATGTACTCCTCACACCCAACAATTCCATTCAAAGATACATACCCTAGAAAAAGTCACACACATTGTCTGTGAACACACGAGAATGTTTACAGAAACCAAAACAAGAAATTACCAAATGATTACTAAAGGAGAACAGATAATTATACAATATTCATACAATGGAAATGCACAATGAAAATGAACAAACTATACCCACATGAAATAAATAGAAGGAAAAACTTTAACATAATGGTGTAAAAAACCTTACACAAGCTAGAATATAAGTGGAATCTCATATTAAGTTCAAAAGCAGACAAAGTAAATTGTATTCAGGATATATATTTTGAGAAAAAAGGAGGCAGATGGGTGTTGAGGGATGTAGTTCACTGGTAGAGTGCTTGCCAGTTATGAAACACAGCGCTGGGTTTGATCCCTAGCACTATACACAAGTATTAGCAATGTGTTTTTTGTTGTTGGTGGTGGTAGTGCTGGGGATTGAACCCAAGGCCTCACGCCTGTTAGGCAAGCACTCTACCAATTGAGCTATATCCCCAGCATGCAATGTGTATTTTTTGACCTGAGTAGTGAACAATCAGGTGTTCATTTAAAATTAATAATCCATTATGCTGTAACCTGGTTTTATCATTTTGCTATAGGTATACCATGGAGTTATACGTTTTATCACTTTGCTCTAGTATAATAACATACAATGAAAGAGAAAATGCCAAATTATATATCTATAAAAATAAAAAAATAAAGTTATTATGTCCATTTACAACTAAAATTATTAAAAAATGAATAAATAAAAATGATTGAACCTAGGGATACTCTACCACTGAGTTACATCACCAGATCTTTTCTATTTTTTGTTTTGAAACAGGTCCAGGCTGGCTTCCAACTTTTTTTTTTTTTTTTAATATTTATTTTTTAGTTGTAGTTGGACACAATACCTCTATCTTAATGTGGTACGGAGGATTGAACCCAAGACCCTGCACATGCTAGGCGAGCACTCCACCACTAAGCCAAAACCCCAGCCCCTGGCCTCCAACTTTTGATCCTACTGCCTCAGCATCCCAAATTGCTGGGGTTCCAGGTATGTATCACGGCATGCAGCAGGCTAACTGCCATTTTAAACACTGTATAATCCCAGGCACAGTGGCACACAATTGTATATACAGCAAGTCGTGAAGCTGAAACTGTTAGAGGCAAACCCAAACAACTTACCTGAACAACTTAGCAAGACTCTGTCTCAAAAAATAAACAAGGGTTGGATGTAGCCACCATTACACCTACTATCCCAGAAACTTGGAAGGCTGAGGCAGAATAGTTAAGTTCAAGGCTTTTAGCCTCAGCAATTTAGTGAGGGCACTAAGCAACTTAGTGAGACACTGTCTCAAAAAATAAAAAGGGCTGGAAAGGGGCTGAGGTTGTAGCTCAGTGGTAGAGTGCTTGCCTAGAATGTGTGAAGCACTGGGTTCAATTCTTAGCACCACATAAAAACAAATAAATAAAAACAAGGTATAAAAACATTCCCTTATTTTAAAAAAATATTAAAAAAAGAGGGGTGCTAGGAATGTAGCTCAGTGGAAGAGTGTTCCTAGGTTCAATCCCCACTACCAAAAATAAAATAAAAAGGGCTGGGGCATGTAGCTCAGTTGTAGAGCACCCCTGGGTTTGATCCCCAATAACATAACAGAATTACTAACACCAGTTCACATGTACAGGAGGATTTCAAATTGGTGCAACCATTATGGAAAGCAGTATGGAGATTCCTCAGAAAACATGAAATGGAACCACCATTTAATCCAGTTATCCCACTCCCTGATTTATACCCAAAGAACTTAAAAATCAGCATACTAGATGATGCAGCCACATCAATGTTTTATAGCAGCTCAACTCACAATAACTAAACCATGGAACTAACCTAAGTGTCCTTTAACAGATGAATGAATAAAGAAAATGTGGTATATATACACAGTGAAATATTATTCAGCCATAAAGAATGAAATCATGGCATTTGCTAGTAAATGAATGGAACTGGAAAATATCAGTGCTAAGTGAAATAAGCCAGTCCCAAAAAACCAAAGGCTAAATTTTCTGATATGTGTATGCTAATCCACAAGCAAGGATAGGAGGGGAAGAATAGATGTTCATTGGATTAAACAAAGGGGAATGAAGGGAAGGGAGGGGAGAGGGAAAAGAAAAAAACAATAGAATTATTCAGACATAACTTTCCTTTCCTACCAGACAAGGGTAACTCCACATCATGTACAACCACAAGAATAAAATCCTAATTAGAATAAGTTATACTCCATGTATTGGGGGGGAGAGCTGATAATGTGTCTCAGTTGTTAAGCACCCCTGGGTTCGATACCTGGTACCAAAATAAATCAATAAAATGAATAAAAATTAATTAATTAAAAAGAAAAGATTCACATGTATAAATAAAATATTGTTGGTATGTGATACCAAAAGGGGGCACAAGGGATAACAGTTCTGATATTTAAGTACACAAGAAACATATCTTTGAATTTCCTATTCACTGAATTTGTTATCACTACAAGAAATAAAACAAAACTACTTCCATATAAGTAGAGAATTACAGGATGTTTTGTTCAGGATATTTAAGCTTCCTTTCAAGTTTCCTCAAAGTCCCTGTCAGACATTTTGAGATAGGGTCTCACTATATTGCTCAGTCTGGTCATATACTCACTTGCTCAAAACATCCTTCTTTTTCAACCTCCTGGATGTCCCTGCCTATTTTATAATTAAAAGCATGTTCTTTATATTTGAACAAATAAATCATAACACACATTAGTCTGAAATTAAAAACAAGAATACATGCACGCAATACCTTTTTGCTGTGGCTGCTGTAATAAAGGCTGTGGCTGAGTCTGCAGTAGTGGTGTAATAGAAGCCGCAGAAATCTGTGCCTGCAGTAGTGACTGAGGCTGGGGCTGAGCCTGAACACCAAATGCCGTCTGTGGTGCAATTGGCTGAAGTACAGCAGGAGGAGTCTTCAGTAAAGGTTGGGTTTGGGACTGATTCTTAATAAAAACAAAAGAGATAAAATGTTTTTTGTCAAATGGAAGACTCAATTACCAAATTTCCATGATAATTAGTTCAATATTTTATGTACCTGATTTGGTAGTGTTTGAATTCTTTGTGCATTCCATTTAAAAGGCATATTAGGATTATAAGTAGCTTCAACCAATACTCTATCACCCACTTGTGGAGTTTTCCCTTTGACGGCACTGGGGGAAAAAAATAAACACAATTAAGAGATCGCACCCCCAAGGGGCTGGGGTCGTGGCTCAGTGGCAGTGTGCTTGCCTTGTATGTGTGAGGCGCTGGGTTAGATTCTCAACACCACATACAAATAAATAATATAAAGGTCCATCAACAGCTAAAAAATATTTGGGGGGAAAAAAAAGACATCGCCCCCCTCCCCTCAAATTTACACACTTAGCATTTAAAACTACACTTTAAGGGGCTGGGGATATAGCTCAGTTGGTAGAGTGCTTGCCTCACATGCAAAAGGCCCTGGGTTCAATCCCCAGCCACACACACACACACACACACACACACACACTCTCTCTCACACACACAAAATACACTATATGGCTGGGTTGTAGCTCAGTGGTAGAGCATTTGCCTAGCACAATTGAGGCACCAGGTTTGATCCTCAGCACCACATAAATATAAAAGAAGGTATTTTGTCCATCTATAACTAAAAATAAATAAATAAATAAATAAACACACTATACCAGAAATGGAAGACTGGAGAGCTCTTACAAAAGTAGATATATCTGTAGACTCATTTCAGAACTGAACGTTTCACCCTCTATATATAAATAGAAGTTTTGAAGTGCAAGAAATAATTTACCACCTCATAATCTCCTAAGTTATGTCCTTCTGCTTATGGCACTAACTTTTAGAGCCCAAAAGTAAAATTTGCTTCAGGTTTTGGAAAGAAGACAAAAAAATGGGAATCCCTTTTATACAAAAATCTTCTACAGCAACTGAGTCCCAAATGTGACCATTCTAAGGAAGTTCATTAGAAATATTCTTGATATATCTAAGAAAATTCATATTGCCTACAACTACCATAAAGGAACCAAAGTACTATTGTGAATGTTTGTCCATCAACCATTTGATCCTGTTCACTAACTTTTCAATTAAAAAAAAAAATTCTTAGTCTATATCATCAGATATGTCAAACCAGAATATTAGGATTTAAAAGTCATAATTAATCAACCCCCAATCTCAAAATCTGCCCATGAAGAGTTAGAAATGCCACCTAGTTCTAAGAAAATATTTATAAAGAATTCACAATTAGAGCCGGGGTTGTGGCTCAGTGGTACAGAGCATGCCTAGCATGTGTGAGGCACTGGGTTTGATCCCCAGTACCACATTAAAAAATAAATAAATAAATAGAGGTATTGTATCCATCTACAACTAAAAAAAAAAAAAAGAATTCACAATTAGTTGATGTTCAATAATCAAAACATATACTTAACCACATTTTTCCACCCAAACACATCACAGATAGGACCATAATACAAACTGAATGATTAAAACAGAAAATTTTAGCTTATCTTTATCACAAGTACTTTATACAGAATTCAATAAGTCATCTCAACACCTAATGAAGTTTACCTAAGCTGAAAGAATACATCTTCATCCACAAATCCAAATGTATCGTGTAGCTTTGTAACCACTCCTGTGAAAACACGTTGTTTCTGAGGTTGGGTTTGTTGCTGACTGGACCGTGGTGTTGGATAAGATACAGTTATCTGTGCTGCAGGCTGAGGAGTAGACAGGCTAAGGCTTGTAGGCAGTGCAACAGCCGGCTATTGAAGAAAATCAACATCATATTAAGATAATGACTTGAAATTACCTGGAAATTAAAAATGACAATTTTAGCCCAAAATGTTAAAAATTATATGAAGTTATAAAATACATGTATGTACACCTTGAGAGAACTAAGTCTGAAAATCTATAAAATTATTTAACTTATTTCATCCATAACTTTCCTCAAATGAGTGTTTTCAGGGTTGCTCCAAGGCAAAAGAATCATCGTTCAATGAGTTGTAAAAACACTATTTTAACTCCCTCTTAGAAATTCAAAGTCCAGAAAAGACTGGGGATGTAGCTCAGTGCAAGAGAACTTGCCTAGTCTATGCAAGAACCTGTGTTCAAGCACCAGTACCACCACCAAAAAAACAAACAAAAAAGCTGGGTGTAATGTCAGATGCCTGTATAATCCTTACTATTTGGGATGCTGAGGCAGGAGGATCACAAGTTAAGAGGCCAGCCTCAGCAACTTAGAGCATTTTTCAAAATAAAAAAACTGAAAATGTAGCTTAGTAGTGAAGTACCCCTGGATTCAATTCCAGCACCCCGCCTCCAAAAAACAAACAAAAAAATCAAAATCCTTATCAGCACACTAAAGGTTTAGGAAACTCCAAAATATAGTCAAAGAACTCAGTATTTCATCAACTTAGGCAAGTTTGAGCCCAGCCTCAGCAACTTAGTGAGACCCTGTCTCAAAATAAAAAACAAAAAGGGCTTGGAATGTGGCTCAATGGTTATGTGCCTGGGTTTAATCACCAGTACCAAAAATAAATAAATTTCTTCCTGTAGTCCAAGCTACTTGGAGGCTGAGACAGGAGGAATACTTGTATCCATAAGTTTTATATGAAACTGGACAACATGGCAAAGACACCACTTCAAAAAACAACAACAACAAAAAAAAAACACTATGTCTGGTGGTGCACCAGTATTCGGGAAGTTGAGGCAGGAAGATCACAAGTTCACAACTATTGTGGACAGTCTATCAAATCCCTGTTTTAAAATAAAAAGGAAGGTATGGTGGTGCATGCCTATAATCCCAGCAATTTGAGAGCTTAAGGCAGGAAGATCACAAGTTCAAGCCAACCTCAGCAACCCAGGGAAGCCAAAAGCAACTTAGTGAGACCCTGTCTCAAAATAAAAATAAAAATAAAAGGGACTGGTGGCAGAGCACTAGCCTGGCATGTGTGAGGCACTGGGTTTGATCCTCTGCACCACATAAAAATAAAGTATACAATTTGATGTTTAAAAATAAATAAATAAATAACAAAAGGTCTGGGGAATTTAAGTCAGGGGTAAAGCACTCAGGCGCTCAATCCTCAGAAATAAAAATAGCTCAGTAGCAGAGTACCCCCAGGTTCAATCCCCAATAGTGGGGGGAAAAAACCTTCAAAAAATTTCTTTAACATCTTAAGATAGTTATACTTTATGGGCACACACTGGGAGATGTTATGGTAAGGAAAGAAACTTCTACAGCTATTCTATTTAATTTTGAAATTCTCATGTTGGGAATTGAAAGTAAGATCGGTATTACTGGATTTTAGTTCTTTAATAAGAACAGTATATAATTGATTTCTTAAATGTAGTGCATTTTTCTTTTAAAAAATACTTTTAATCCTTTACTTTTAAAAAAGACTAAAAAGATACAAGAAGTTACACAGTGAAAAGCTTCTCTCCTATCCTTGTTCCTCAGCCACCCAGTTTCTTATGCATGAAGCAATCACATCACCTTTTACCATCAAGGGCCTTTTGGAGATAATGCACACACTGATAAATGATATCCTCCACTTCCCTCCTAAGTAAATGGAAACATACAATGCATATTGCACCATACTTTTTCCTCTACCTCCCATATCTGAGATATAATTTTACATTCATACTTAAGTTCTAGGGATGAGTGTGGAACTCAGTGGTAAGAGGGGATACACAGCATGTACAAGGCCCTGGGTTCAATCCCCAACATGGGGTTTCTGTTTCATTTTTAACAACTGCTTAATATTTACTGTACAAAAATACCAGTGAACCATGGTCCATTGGCCAAATAAAGCCCAATGCCTTAGTTAATAAGCAAGGAATGTTTTTAACACCTTTTAAAGGATTGTAAGAAAAAAAAATTATGACAGAAACTAAGTGGTTTGTAACAAGCCCTAAGGTAGCAGTACATATTAAAAATTCAAAACTTTATTTTTATTTTTTGAGCTACGTATGAATTAAATCCAGGGCCTCACACATGCTAAAACATGCACTCTACCAGAACTATACCATCAGGCCCAAAAGTTCCAAAACATTTTAATGTTGCTCAAAAATCAAACTGATAACATGATGACTTTACCTACTAAGGTCAAGTTAAAAATGAAACATCCAAAAATTTCCAAAACTTTAGCTATAAAGAAAATATAAAAGCAAAAAATCAGTATTAAACTTAAAATAAAAATTCTTATTTATTCAAGCTATACAATAGCTGGGCTTGCAATCAAAACACAATAACAAATTTTCACCTTTATTTAGCAATATACTGCTAAATTATTATGTGAATACAACAAATACCTTTAAACTCTGAAATAAAAACTAGAATAGAAATAAAACATTAGTCTACTCTTTATTCAGATAATCAAAAGAAATAAAGTAATGCCAAACTAACCTGTGTTAAAAGGGTCTGCTGGGGTTGCTGTAACTGAAAATAGGAAAAAAACAAAAAACAAAACAAAAAAACATACAAAAGAAAAGGAACGATCAATTTTTGTTTCATAGATGTTTTATAAATGGAAAAATTACTTTTAAATATTATTTTTTAAAAAATGTGAAAGGTAACACATAATTAGCATAAGTCTACCTACAACTATTTCTAACTGCACACCTAGTACTAAGAAGTCACACATACAGCTATATTTAATAAAGAAAATGATTTCTGTTGTTATTTCATAGAAATAACACCATAAAAATTTTTCTAAAAAGTCCACAATTCCCTAAAGATTTCTAGTTCCACAATATGCTAATTACCATGCTACAGAAATGATTCAATATCACCAATTTAGTAATTGTACCAAAGAATAAAATTGGCCATCCAATTCATATATAAATATCCTGCAATATGAGAAGCACTCCTAATGGTTGGATTTGCCATAGACATGCATACCATGAAGAACCATACACTCTGACATATGGTTTCTCTGATAATAGAAAAATACACCATTACCAGAAAGGAAAAGGAACTGAAGCGAGGAGGAAAACTTATAAATTCTGGAATAAAAACAATATATGTGAGGATAATAGAACCTATATGAGGTTCTAATTCAAAATACTCAGATTACCTGCAATAACCAATTATTAAGAGTTTCAACCTTATTAAAATACTATTTTTTTTTCTGTAAGAGTAGCTGAGTACCGTCATCTTTATGTGGTTCAACGTACCTTGTTATAATTTTTTTTTTCTTGTGGGGGTAGGACCAGGGATTGAACTCAGTCGCACTCCACCACTGAGCCACATCCCCAGCCCTTTTTTGTATTTTATTTAGAGACAGGGTCTCACTGAGTTGCTTAGCACCTCACAGGCTGGCTTTGAAATCGTGATCCTCCTGCCTCAGCCTCCTAAGCTGCTGGGATTAGAGGCAGGTGCCACCACACCCAGCTCATAAAATCTTTAATAGTGTTTCATAACTTAATAAATATAAGTCTACGGGTATTTTTAATTTATGACAAGTTTTCTATGTGGTGCCGGGATTGAACTCTGGGCCTCAGTGCACTCTAGGAAAGTGCTCTACCACCCACAGAGCCACATACCCCCCAACGCCCCTCTCAGAGAATTTAAAAACAAGGTAATTGTGAAATTAGTCTCTTGTCCATTTTCAGAAGTTTAAAGTACTAGCGAAATACTGTAATCTTCAGTGAAAATGAAATGCTTTTGAAGGCCCAAAGGGCTTAAGCCAAAGATGAAAATAGACTATGGATCTGGTGACAAGAGCTTATGGACTGAGAAGTCCTAATATTCCTACACACTGTGTTTTTTTTTTTTTTTTGGCAGTACTGTGGATTAAACTCCAGGATCTCACCCATGCAATTCAAGTGTTCTACCACTGAGCAACACCCCTAGCCCTTTATTATTTATTTATTTTTGGTACTGAGGATTGAACCCAGGGATGCTCAACCACTGAGTTATTTAGAGACAGGGTCTTGCTGAGTTGTAAAGTGCCTCACTAAGTTTCTGAGGCTGGCTTTGAACTTCCAATCCTCCTGCCTCAACCTCCTGAGCCACTGGCATTACGGGTGTGTGCCACCACACCCAGCCCAATCCTTTATATTTTGAGATAGGACTTCACTATATTGTTGAGACTGGCCTCAAACTTGTGATCCTCTGGCTTAAGCTTCCCAAGTAGCTGGGATTACAGGTATACAACACCACACCTGGTTCAATATTGTCCTTGGATCCAATTTTTGGATCCTCTTTTGTATACCATTTTCGTCTTCTGAGAGCTGTATGTCCTGGAAAAATTTTTTTTTCCTTTGAGTGGGAGGCAGTGCTAGGGAATGAACCCCAAGCTACACAAATGCTCTACCACTGAGCTACACCCCGTTCCTAAAACGTTTTTAACAATAATACTCATAAGGACTGAACACTACCTCCAAGCTATGGACAAGATGAGAATGGGTACTTAGTCTAAAACTTATCTAGATTTCAGCAGGGCAAACTTTCCTTCCTTAATAATCGTGAATTTTCTTACCACTTCCTAGCTCCCAGAGGTAAGACCTTAAGAGAAATGATTAGAGGATGAGTTTAAGGGGCCAAAGAAACATGTTTTAAGTCTAAGTTAAAGAATTTTCATATTGTTCGAAAATGCCCAGGAATAGGGTATGAACTATAAGGGGAGGCTTCCTCCCATTTTCAACAGTTTTATTTAAATATTTTGTATCTTGGGTTTCATTCATCATTTCATTAGAGGGAAGGAAACAAAAACTCAATAAATTCTACTACCTAAAAAATAAAGGTTGAAAGCTAGTGACCCACGAAAGGATTAGGCTTCAAGTAGGAAAAAGAGCTTTTACTTTTCCCAAGTGATCTAATTCAGCAGAGTAGCACAGAGGTTCGAGTCCAGACAGGAGCATAGTCCAAAGAATCAGAGTGGTTCATTCCAGATTATCCTCAACATACTATCTCAGAAGACTGGCTACTAGTTGAAGATTTGGGTTTTTAGGATCTCCTCTTTTTTCCTACTCCATATCCCCTACTCCCACCAAAGAATTCAAGTCACATATTATGATAGCTAAAAGAAATATAAATACAAATCTGTGTCAATTGAATTTTGGAACACATGGCTTTTTTAAAATCAGTTCTTAACATGGAAAATAAAAACTAACCTGTTGCTGCACACTATACAAGGCCTGTTGAGGTTGTGAATATTGCTGAAAAATTAAAAAAAAAAAGATTATTCAAAGAAAAATATGGCTATCAACATATTATTCTCAAAAAAGCGATATATATATACACAGAAATACACAACCAAAATTACCCTGAAATTTTCTAGAATAAACATCTAAAATACATAAAATTATTATTACTTATACTCTGGAATCCATCAAAGGCTGAATTTTTTTCAAATAATTGAGGTATGAGAAATGTCCAATTTAAAAACTAAAGAATTTTCACTATATGACTATACTTCCCCCTATACATGTTAGGCATATACAGTATAATATTGATTGTCAGAAAAAAAAATCATAACAAGAGCCACAATTCTTCATTTTTTTAAAAAATGGAGATAGCAATCCTAGCTACTCAGATATCACAGTCTTCAATATTCCATATTAAAACCTATTAGAAATTCACCTGTTGCAATGCAGCTGCTGCAGCCGCGGCTTGTTGCTGCAATGCTGCAGTTTGTGTTATCTGATAGTTTGCTGGCGTTTGTGTGGTAAGGCCTGCTGCTGCCAATGCAGTTTGCTGTGTATAAATGGTAGGAGACGCTCCAAGAAGTGAAGGCTGCTGAACTCCTAGTGCAGCTAAAATGAGATTAAAAGGGTGGTGGAAAATTAAGATTATTGGATCCCTTCTATGAATTTTCCAAGAATGCTTAATTGAGCATTACAGTCTAATTTAAAAAACTAAAAGAACAATTTTAGTAATGTTTGTTAAATTTAACTGATTCATGTCCCTCTAGATCCCAAAGGCTTTATATTTAATGTTCATGCCATGGTAAATATAAGAAAACATTAGTCTATAAAATTAAACATCAGAATAAAACCACACAAACTTATCTAGACAAAGTGACTACCATATCCTCCGGAAGTATTTTTAGGAAGAAATGTAAAAAGTAATTATCTGGGCTGAGAGTATAGCTCAGTGGTAGAGCACTTGCCTAGGAAGCACTAGGCTCTGGGTTAGAGGTCTTAGGTTAGATACCCAGCATGACCAAACAAAGAAAAAAGAAAGAAAAGAAGAAATTATCTTATTTTACTAATATAGAATTTACTGTTTTAGACTGAGGATGCAGCTCAGAGGTAGAGTACTTACTTAGCATAAGCAAGGCCCTGGGTTTGATTCCCAGCATCACAAAAGCTGTATCTATATCTCTCTCCATATACACATATACACACACTCACACACATATATGTATTTTAATTTAAAAAGAACTATTTGAGCCAGGTGTGGTGGTATGCCCACCTGTCCCAAAGACTTGGGAGGCTGAGACAGGAGAATCACAAGTTCCAGGCCAGTTGCAGCAATTTAGCAAGGCCCTAATAAACAACTTAGCAAGACCCTATCTCAAAATAAAAAAGGGCTGGATATGTAGCTCAGAGGTACAACATCCCTAGATTCAATTCTTACTACCAAGAAAAAAAAAAAGCTACTTACATTCCCACACCAATATACCAAGTAATGTCTTATCCTTTGTATTTCCACTTATGTATATATATATATATATAGCAAAAAAGCAGTCTTTATAACTAATTAGAATTTAAAAATAATTAATTAAAAAAAGCAATCTTGATAAATACATGCAATTTAAAATTTAAAAGGCAGCCTCAGCTAGGCACAGTAGCGCACGCCTGTAATCCCAATGATTCAGGAGGCTGAGGCAGAAGGACTGAAAATTTGAAGCCAACCTCAGCAACTCAGTGAAGCCCTAAGCAACTTAGTGAGACCCTGTATTAAAAAAAATAAAATAGGCTGGATCTATAGCCCTGTGGTTAAGTACCCCTGGGTTCAATCCCCAATACCTTACAAACAACAACAACAACAAAAAGCTGCCTCATGTTATTTGGAGAGAAAACTACATAATGATATTGGGAATTCGCCTACATAAGTAAGTCACTTTCTAGGTCTGGAGATGTAGCTCGGTGGTACACTGCTTTCCTAACATATGCAAGGCTCTGGGTTAGGTTGCCAATACTGCAAAAACAAAACAAAAAGAAAGAACTAGTTGGTCAAGGTGTTAAACGCCTATAATCCCTACTACTCAAGAAGCTGAGGCTAATGAATCACAAGTTTGAGGACAGACTCAGGAACTTGGTGAGACCTTGTCTCAAAAAATAAACAAACAACTGGGCGTGGTGCTGCAAACCTATAATCCCAGCCACTAGGGAGGCTGAGGCACAAGGATTGCTTCAGGCCAGCTTCAGCAGCTTAGCAAGACCTTCACAATTTAACAAAACCATTTCTCAAACAATTAAAAACAAAAAAGGACTGAGCATGTAGCTCAGTGGTAAAAGTGTCCATGGATCCAATACACACTACCAAAAACAAAACCAAAAAACTTTTGGTGATCTGTACACAGATAACTTTATCACAATCAAATAGCTCACTGGTCAATTCACTATTGCAGCTTTTGAGATATTAGGCTATGCCCTTAAATAGAACTCAATGATAGGAAATACTCATTATCATTAATTTGAGAATAAGAAATTATGCCACAAAAATCATATTTTAAAAATAATAAATCCCAGGCTGGGGTTGTGGCTCAAGCAGTAGCGTGCTCGCCTGACATGTGTGAGGCCCGGGTTCGATCCTCAGCACCACATACAAACAAAGATGTTGTGTCCGCCAAAAACTAAAAAATAAATATTAAAATTCTCTCTCTCTTCCTCTCTCTTTAAAAATAATAATAATAATAATAAAAAATCCCAAGTGCTATAACCTTCTGAAACTGCATTATCCAAAATACTAGCAACAAGCCACATGTGGTCATTCTATTCATTACTTGGTTGTTTTTTAATTTTGGTACCACAAATTGAACCAAGGGGCACTTTACCACTAAGCCACAACCCTAACCCATTTTTTAAATTTTTTATTTTGAGACAGGGTCTCACTAAGTTGCTTAGGGCTTGCTAATTTGCTCAGACTGGTTTTGAATTTGCAATCCTCCTGCCTCAGCCTCCTAAGTTTGGAATTATATAGGCAAGTGCCACCATACCCTGCATGTGGCTATTCAATTTAATGAAAATTAGGTGAAACTAGAAATTCAGTTCAGATGCAGTGATTCATGCCTGTAATCCGAACAATATGGGAGGCTGAAGCAGGAGGCCAGCCTTATCAACTGAACAAAATAAAAAATTGTCTCAGAAAATTAACAAAAGGACTGGAAATGTAGCTCAGTGGTAGAGTACCCCTGGGTTCAATTCTCAGTACAAAAAAATAAAGAAATTCAGTTCCTCAGTCATGCTAATCACATTTCAAGTGTTCAAAAGCCTCATGGTTAGTGAATACTTTTTTTTTTTTTTTTTTGGTAGTTGTGTATGGACAGTATACCTTTATTTATTTTTATGCAGTGCTAAGGATCCAACCCAGTGCCTCACACATGCTAGGCAAGCTTCTGCCACTGAGCTACAGCCCCAGCCCTAGTAAGTACTACTATCAGACAATGCAGACATAGAACACATTCATCTTCACAGAATATTCTATTTATTGAACAGTGCTGTACTGTAAGTAAAATGCAAAAACCCTAACTAAATCAGTGTTATGTAAGGGTTCTGAGAGTAACCATTAAAATAATATCCAAAACTGGGTGTGGTGGAATATACCTATAGTTCCAGCCACACAGGAAGCTGAGGTGGAAGGTTAACTTAAGCCCATGAGTTCAAGACCAGGTTGAACAACACTGCAAGACCCAATCTCAAATATTAAAAGAAATTAAAATAAATGGAATTATCTAATATCCCAGCAGACAACAGCTCTCCCACTCCCTTGAAATCCTTGGAAGTGATGGCTAGTGCTCCAGGCAATAGTCTCCTCTACGCACCACTGAATTATTTGTTGGTGAATTCTATCAGGTACCATTCAAGTGTGTCTTTCTTCTTTAATTACCTATCCCATTTACTGTTTCTCACTCCTTCATTTCAGAGGTTTATTTTATTGATTTATTTTTCTAATATATTTTTAGTTGTCAATGGACCCTTATTTCATATCTCAGTCATAGAACACTTGCCTAGCATGCACAAGGCTAGGCTATTTAGTGCTGAGAATCAACCCAGTACCTCATACCTGCCAGGCAAGCTCTCTACCACAGAACCACAACCCCAGACCTTTATTTCTTTACAGTAAGGGGGAGGGGGTTTAAACTTACTAAGGCTGGTTTCAAATTTGTCTACCTTAGCTTCCTAAATCACTGGGATTACAGGCACGCATCAACATGCCTGGTCTGTTACTGGTTTTTGAAAATCATTATTATTGTTCTTGTTGTTACTATTTTTTGTTATTTTTGTTGTTGTTGTTATTACTATTATTATTATTTTGGTACTGGGTATTAAATCCAGGAGTGTTTAACTACTGACCCACACTCCAAGTCCTTTTTTAAAATTTTATTTATTTATATATTTTGGTACCAGGGATTGAACTCAGGAACACTCAACCTCTAAGCCACATCCCCAGCCATATTTTATTTTTTGTTTAGAGACAGGGTCTCATTGAGTCCTTTAGTGCCTTGCCTTTGCTGACACTGGCTTTGAACTCATGATCCTCTGGCCTCAGCCTCCTCAGCATGCACCACTGCGCCCAGCTTAATTTATTGTTTGAGACAGTGTCTTAGGGCCTTGCTAATTTGCTGAGGCTGGCTTTGAACTTGCAATCCTTCTGCCTCAATGTCCAGATTTGATGGAATTATAGGGGCACGATCATGCCTGGCTCATTTGGTTTTCAAAAATCACCCTGTGAGAAGTAATTATACCCAAATTACAGATGAAAAAAACCTCAGAAAAGCTAAAAAAAAAAAAAAAAAACTGCCTAAAGTCACAACACCAAAATTTATTTATTTATTTTTTTAAAGAGAGAATTTTAATATTTATTTTTTAGTTTTCGGCAGACACAACATCTTTGTTTGTATGTGGTGCTGAGGATCGAACCCGGGCCGCACGCATGCCAGGCGAGCGTGCTACTGCTTGAGCCACATGCCCAGCCCACAATACCAGAATTTAAACCAGCACAAAAGTAGAAAAACAGGGGCTGGGATTGTGGCTCAGCGGTAGAGCACTCACCTAGCATGTGTGAGGCCCTGGGTTTGATCCTCAGCACCACAAAAAATAAATAAAATAAAGATATTGTGTCCAATTACAACTAAAAAATAAATATTAAAAAAAAAGTAGCAAAACATAGCTGAACACGGTGGTACATACCTGTAACCCCAGCGGTTTGGGGAGGCTGAGACAGGAGGATGGCGAATTCAAAGTCAGCTTCAGCAATGATGAGGCACTAAGCAACTCAGTGAGACCCTGTCTCTAATACAACACAAAACTGGGCTGGGGATGTGGCTCAGTGTTGAGTGACCCGAATTCAATCCCCAGGACCCCGCCAAAAAAGGGGTAGCAAAATATTTTAATAATTTCAAAATGAGCATCTGACAGTGTTTCAAAGAGTTGAAAACTCAGGACAAGTCTAAGGTGGTCTGCTCCAGAGTTTGATAACATCCAAATTGAACATTTTATTTATTTATTTTTAATGTTTTTAGTTGTAAATGGATACAAACCATTGCTATTTAATTTTTTTATGCAGTCCTGGGGCCATTTGTTTATTTTTAAATTTTATTTACTTATTTAAAAATATTTTTTGTATAGTACTGGGGATTGAACCCACAACATTATTAATGCAAGGTAGGCACTCTACCATTGAGCTATGCTCTCAGCCAAAGTTCATATTTAAATTTTCACTATAATTTCTAATATATGTCATTAAAATAGATCAAAAATATCCCAGATTATAAAACATACAGTATAAGAAAAGCCTCAACTTCACAAATAAGAATTGGGTGGGGTGGCACACCCCTGTAATTCAAGCAACTTGCAAGGCTGCGGCAAATGGATTACAAGTTTGAATACAACCTCAGCAACTAAGTGAATCCACCAACTCAGCAAGACCCCATCTCAAAATTTTAAAAATAAAAATGGCTGGGAGTGTAGCTGGGTTCAATCCCCAGTACAAAACAAATAAACAGATCAGTCTACTCTTTCAGTTCTCACTGAATGAGAACATTCAGAGGATGAAGGAAAAAATATTTATTAGCAATGAGCACTAATAGCTTTTTTTTTTTTAAGTTGTAGATGAACACAATACCTTCGCTTTGTTTTTATTTATTTATTTAATGTGGTGCTAAGGATTGAACCCAATGCCTCACATGTGCCAGGTAAGAGCGCTACCACTGAGCTACAACCACAGCCCAGCACTAATTGTTTTTATGTGTACTTTTTCACTCCTAGAAAAATGTTTCAGAGACAATTTGGTATTACCTAGAATTAGCAGTTTTTAAACAGGGTAAGTCCATTCATATAAGCAGCAATCTCTTGTTATCCATTTAGTGGTACCAGGAATTGAACCCAGGGACACTTTACCACTGGGCTATATTCCCAGCCATTTGTGTTTTTATTTTGAGACAGGGTCTCACTATGTTGTTCCAGATGGTCTGAATTTGTGATCTTCTTGACTCAGCATCCCAAAAAGCTGGGATTACTGCATGTGCTAGCTATCATACTTTGTGGTAATTTTCTTTTCTACCAATTGTTATAGGTTAGAAATATCCAATTCTATCAAGGGATACTAGTGAAGTATACATATTATACCTGTAATTATTTGCACAACAGAAAACTTTTAAATCTTGGGCTGGGATTGTAGCTCAATGGTAGAGTGCTTGCCTAGCACGTTTGAGGCACTGGGTTTGATCCTTATAACCTATAAAAATAAATTTTAAAAAAAGTATTAAAAAAACAACTCTCAGGGGCTGGGGTTGTGGTTCAGTGGTAGTGCACTTGCCTGGCACGTGTGAGGCACTGGGTTTGATTCTCAGCACTGCATTTAAATAAATAAAATAAAGGTCTATCAACAACTAAAAAAAAAAAATCTAAAAAAAAAACCCAACTTTCAAATCTTAAAGCTCTGGTCTCAGTGCTAGAATGTAACTCAGCGGCAGAGTACTTGCCTAGCACGTACAAGGCAAGGTTTGATTTCCAGCACAACACACACACACACACACACACACACACACACACACACACACGAATGAAGTTGAAGTTCTGTTCCCTAGTATTGCTACCACTGAAAATAATGTGACAGCACTTCAGGCAGGATAAGGAAAATCAGATAAATATTAAGAAACAAACACTATGTCAACTGCGGAAGAAATGAGAGATTAAGCTGGAAAGACAGAACACTTCGAATAGTATCCCAAGGAGTTTGAACTATATTCTAAAGAAATTTTTGTAGATGAACGAGAGAATGGAGTAATGGGAGAAATAATGAACCATAAAAATAATTTTTTAAAATCAGTAATTTTGATAGAAATTATCCTTTAGGAAACGATGGTTATTTGGGAGATATAAGAAGTAGTATTTATAGTAAGAGAGTAATCAAATAAAAGTAGTCAGGCATGCCAGTAATCCCAGCTACCTAGGAGGCTAAGGCAGGAGGATCACAAATTCAAGGCCAGCCTGAGCAATTTAGTGAGAAACTGCCTCAAAATAAAAAATAAATTTAAAAGGCTGGGGATGTAGCTCAGAGGTAGAGCATCCCTGGATTCAGTACCCAGTACAAAAAAAAAAAGGAGTTCAAACTAAATATAAGTAAATAGAAGGCAATAGAGGCTGGAGTTGTGGTTCAGCAGTAGAGCACTCACCTAGCACTTGCGAGGCACCAGGTTCGAGCCTCAACACTACATAAAAATAAATAAATTAATTAAAGGTATCGTGTCAACTACAACTATAATATTAAAAAATAAATAGAGGGGGCTGGGGATGTGGCTCAAGCGGTAGCGCGCTTGCCTGGCATGCGTGTAGCCCGGGTTCCATCCTCAGCACCACATACAAACATGTTGTGTCTGCCGAAAACTAAAAAATAAATATTAAAAATTCTCTCTCTCTCTAAAAAAATAAAATAAAAATAAATAGAGGACAATAAAGACTATTTCCTCAAGACAGAAAAAGAGCTTTGTGACTAAAGAATCGATGTTAAACACTGACTGAAGAGTAGGATATAAAGATTTAGGGAAGGAATAAAAGGACCTGAAAAAGTTAGGTAAGAGACTTTGGAATGGAAACTTTAAATTAAGAGCAGTAAACGGAAGAAATCGAATACCGATCAAATTATCCAAATACTGAATTGGTCCTAAATGTAGGATGGAGGAATAATTCAAGACATTTTTAAAAAGGGGAAAAGTCAGGCAGACCAGGCTGTACATGCCTATAATCCCAGGGACTTAGGAGGCTGAGGATCAACAGCTTGAAGCCAACCTGTACAACCCTGCAAGATCCTGTCTCAAAAACTAATAAGGGCCTGAGGATGTAGCTCAGTGGTAGATAGCCCTTGGATTCAATGGGTTAATCCCCAGAACTACAAAAAACATTTGATATCTTTGAGATGGGGGTTAAAGGAAAAGAAAATTAAAGATGACATATGATAACACCCAGGAATTACTGACTCCTGAACTCAATAGGCTCAGTATTAAAGCTAAACAGCAACAATTCAAAGCTTCAATTTTGCACTTTCAGCAATAAACTGCTGACATGCAGACTTTCACTAACGTTTTTAACATTATTTACATGTCTCATCTGTATAAATGCATTATGTGTAAATGCATTAAAATTTTCAGCCACTTTTTAAACAACAGTACACATGCAAATTAACCGTCTCATAAAATAAAATTCCGGGCTGAGGCAGTGGCTCAGTGGTAGCGCACTCACCTAGTATGTGCGAGGCCCTGGGTTCAATATTTAACACCACATAAAAATGTGTAAAATAAAGGTATTGTGTCCAACTAAGTAAAAAATAAATATTGAAAAAAAAAAAACTAAATGCTAAAACCAGGCCTGGTAGCCCATGACAGTAAACCTAGCTATACAGGAGGACAGAAAATTGGAAGGCCTTAGCAACTTTAGGAGACCGTTTCAAAACAAAACAAAACAAAAAAAGAGTTGGGGCTGAGTGTGGTGGCCTAAGAATGTCATCCCAGCACTCCAGGAGGCTGAGACAAAAGGACCCAAATTCAAAGACAGCATGAGCAATTTATCAAGGCCCTAAGCAACTTAGCCAGACCCTGTCCCTAAATAAAAAAGGGCTGGCTAAGCGCCCCTGGGTTCAATGCCTATATCAAAAAAAAAAAAAGAGTTGGGGATATAGCTCAGTGGAAAAGCACTTGTCAAGCATTTGTGAGGGCTATTGGTTCAATACTAAACACCACAAAAGAAAAAGTTGAACAATTCTTTTTTGTATGATTTGCATGGTCACCAATTTGACACTGGACTCAGATACTGATATAGCTGGCATATGGCTGCTCTGAACTACCTCACCAACCCTAAGCCATGTCTTTTTCTTTTATTTTCAATACTAGGGATTGAAGCCAAGGCCTGCTATGTACCACTCCACCCCTGAGTCATAGCTGCAGTCTTTTCATTTTAATGAGACAGGGTCTTGCTAAGTTGCTCAATGGCCTAGCTAGGTTTAAGAGTATGTCAACTACTTGGCTTGTATTTCTTTTTTTTTTTTTTTTTTATTGGTTGTTCAAAACATTACAAAGCTCATGATATATCATCTTTCATACATTTGACTCAATTGGGTTATGAACTCCCATTTTTACCCCAAATACAAATTGCAGAATCACATCGGTTACACACTCACATTTTTACATAATGGCATATTAGTGACTGTTGTATTCTGCTACTTTTCCTATCCCCTACTATCCACCCTCCCCTCCCCTCCCATCTTCGCTCTCTACCTCATCTGCTGTTGTTCAATTCTCTCCCTTGTTCCCCCCCCTTTCCCCTCACAACCTCTTATATGTAATTTTGTGTAACATTGAGGGTCTCCTACCATTTCCATATGCTTTCCCTTCTCTCTCCCTTTCTCTCCCCCCACTCGTCTTTGTTTAATGTTAATCTTTTCCTCATGCTCTTCCTCCCTGTTCTGTTCTTAGTTGCTCTCATTATATCAAAGAAGACATTTGGCATTTGTTTTTTAAGGATTGGCTAGCTTCGCTTAGCATAATCTGCTCTAATGCCATCCATTTCCCTGCAAATTCTATGATTTTTGTCATTTTTTAGTGCTGCGTAATACTCCATTGTGTATAGATGCCACATTTTCTTTATCCATTCATCTATTGAAGGGCATCTAGGTTGGTTCCACAGTCTAGGTATTGTGAATTGTGCCTCTATGATCGTTGATGTGGCAGTATCCCTATAGTGAGCTCTTTTAAGATCCTCAGGGAATAGTCCGAGAAGGGCGATAGCTGGGTCAAATGGTGGATCCATTCCCAGCTTTCCCAGGAATCTCCATACTGCTTTCCAAATTGGCCTCACCAATTTGCAGTCCCACCAGCAGTGTACAAGTGTACCCTTTTCCCCACATCCTCGCCAACACTTATTGTTGTTTGACTTCATAATGGCTGCTTGGCTTGTATTTCAAGACAGTGTTTCACTAAGTTGCCCAGGCTACCCTCAAATTTACAATCATCCTGCCTCCACCTCAGGAGTAGCTGGGATTACAGCTATGTGTATTCCTTTCTTCCTTTGGTACTGGTGATTGAACTCAAGGGTGCTTAATCACTGAGACACATCCCCAGCCGTTTTTTATTTATTTTGAGACAGGATCTCTCACTAAGTTGGGAGGGCCTCTCTAAATTGCTCAGGCTGGCCTCAAACTTGTGATTCTTCTTCTCCAGTCTCCAATCACTGGGATTACAGGCATGCACTAGCATGTCCAGCTATGTGTATTTCTTTAATACAGTAAAATTGGCACTATTATTCAAGAAGTCTCAATATCTTGTTGAAATTTAAAAAAAAAAAAAAAAACTCTAGCAGTGGCACATGCCTGAAATCCCAGCTACTTGGGAAGGTTGAGGTGAGTGTGGGTGACCCCAATCTCAACAAAAAGAAAGAAAATATCAAATATTCTGGAAGTAGTCCAAAATATGGCAACTATAATCTAGATATTTTATTCAAAACAATATTATTATAGAGTTTCACTAGTACCTATTACAGGCTTTTTAGAAGAAAGCTAGCATAGATATTTAATAATAATAAAGAACATAACTTGCTTATTTACTGAAGTGATGATATAGAAGCAAAAATTTAGGCTCTGAAAAATTGTGATTGATGCTATTTCCAAGAATTTCCATAAATAATTTCATGTACCACATATTTTATAGAATCTCCATTTACAAAATTCTATTATTTATGTTGAGTCTTTATTGTCAAATCCAAAAAGAGAATACCTATATATCACTGAATGTCTCTAAAAAAAGTTGTATAAACTTTGTTATCTCCTTTGTTCCATCCATCTTTAAATAAAAACAAAGGTCTATGACATACATTCAAATGATCACAACGTAAATGTAAATAGCTATAGACAAAATAATTCTATAATAACAGCTATTTTTATTTGAATCCAAAACAAAACATGCAGCATAAGTCAGCTAAGGGCTGGAGATGGGCTATAGTCTTAAGAGAGTTTGTTTATCATGTAGGAAGCCCTGGGTTTGCTTCCCAGCACCATCAAAAAAAAAAAAAAAAAAGTCAGGGGCTGGGCTCAGTGTAGTAGAACCCTGCTTGCCTAGCATGTTTTAGGCACTGGGTACGATTCTCAGCACCACATATAAATAAATAAAATAAAGGTCCAAATAAAATAACATCAACTTTATTTAAAAAAAAAAAAAGTCAGCTTTAACAGTATATTAAAGAATAAGAGCATAACACATGCTTCTGGACACACAGTAGTTGATACTGATTTCACCAAATCTAAGTCACTTCTTAGCCAGGCATGGCGGCATGTTTGTAAACCCAGTGGTTCAGGAAGTTGAGGCAGGAGATCACAAGTCTAAGGCAAGCCTGAGCAAGAGCAACTTGGTGAGACCCTCAGCAAGTGAGGAGGGAGATCCTGTCTCCCAAAAAAAAGGAGGGGGTAGGGTTGCGAATGTAACTCCTTGGTAGAGCTCCCCTGAGTTCAACCCTGAAAGGGGGGGGGGGGGCAGGGGGAAGAACTGATCCACAGCACTGCAAAACAAAACCTATAAAACTGTCCAAAATGCAAATCACTTTTTTCCCTAGTTGATCTATAAATTTTCAAAAGTCTTCACAAATAAACGACACATCACTTGCAAACACTTTACCATAACATGCATAAGCTAACTCGGCTAAAACAGGATTCCCCCCCAACACCCACACACTCATTTAAAGTACATGTGTTCAGCAGTCTGACCTGGCTGTGATACCGCAGTGGCTGTAAACTGAGTAGCCCATGGCGGATTCTTCTGTCCTCCAAACTGAGCCATGATGCAAGGGGTAAAAAAACCTTCACTTGTTTTTCTTCTATAGCAGCGATCTATTAAGAAAGGATCCACGTTTCAAAGTTCAACCAAACTACAAATATCACAATTATTTAAAAGAAATGTTTAAAGTATCAAGGACAGCTTCCTAAGTAGAAATAATAACTGCAGGTAGGAAAAGGGCAAATGAACAACACTTTAAATGCAGCAAAAACATTTTACATCAACTGGATCACCAAAGTACCCTTATTTTAGGGACAGACTTAAAGGGCACTTCTTTCTGTGACTATAAACCGTCACATTTAAACAGAAGACAATCTACTCTATCCACCAGATTATTAACAAGAACTTCACAACTCCATATTCACAGGATATCTAGCCTTCGTGTTTCTTTGGGCGATGGAGTTGGAGATTGGGGCCAAAGTGATGGTGAAATCAATAACGGAAAATTGGACGAGACCCCGAACAAAGGTACTTATCATCAAAATAACGAACATCTCTAATTTCTCTGGTATGGAATTAACTAGGACCTCCTTTGCCCTCGACTTCCTCTCCCTCGTGTGGAAAGGCAGTTGAGCTAACGGATGCCCCTCAAAGAACCAATGCGAAGACCCCACTCCCGCCAAAGACAAGTCAGAAAATGCGATCATCTCCGCCCGCACATCGCCCGGGCGCGGCGATTCTGACGGGCCAGGGCTCTGCCATCTTCCTCCGGCCCCAGCTCCTCGCGGGCCGCAGACGGCGGAAGGCGGAACCCACCGCCCCACAACACTGGGTTAAGCGCCAACACGGGGACACTCAAAGAGTTCAGGCCTCCTTAAGTCCGGCGCACGACGGAGAAAGCCTCTATCCCCAAACCCACGCCACGGGGAGCCCCCCACCCCCGCCCCGGGCTTCGAGGCTAAAGCCGCAGCAGCTCCGGAGAGGGGGACGGCGGACTGCAGCCGGTCGGACCAAGGCTGAGGGGCGCTGGGTACACCTGAGGGGCGACAGGGAAAGAGCGAGGCGGTGGGGGAGGGGCGGGCAGCACAGGGCCTGGTCCGACCGGCACAAAAGGGACCGCGTCCCTCCCGCCCCAGCCCCACAAGAGCCCCACGGTCGCCGGCCTGGGGCCTCCGTGCCACCAAAACGAAGCCTCCCGGCCCTTCCGCTATAGGACAGATGTTAAGAACCCCGGGCGGCCGCCCACCGCGCTCCAATCAAGCGCTGACCAGACCTTCACCTGAGTCGGGTCCCGGCTAACACCGAAGCCATTTCAAAACCCGTCAGCCTTATGCGCATGCGCCAACCTCCCCCTCTCGCTCCTCACCGCCTCCTTCCCAATTTCCCAGAGGAACCACGCTTACGGCTTGACGTCCTACGTACGCGCTCTCCGACTCGCCCTGCATAGGCTAGCCCTTTTGACTGCGCTGCTACAACGAGAACGCGGTGAAGAAGGGTTACCTTGGCTCAGCTTAACAACGAGCGGGCTACGTCTGTGCGCTATCTCTGAGGCAAAGGCTGACCAGAGTGGGTGGAAGGAAAGAATCCGCGGTCACGTGATCCGACGAGGGCCGACGCCATTTTATGAATTTTTCTTTTTCCTTTTTTTTTTTTTTTTAACAGTACATTTGGTTGGAGGAGTGGGTATGTTCTGTGACGTCTCAACTCTTTTTTTTTTTTTCATTGAGGTAAATTTCACTTAACATACTGAATGGACTTTTTTCTTTTCTTTGAGACAGGGTCTTCTATGTTGCTCAGGCTGGTCCCAAACTGCTGGGCTTAAGCGGTCCTCCTGCCTCAGCCTCCAGAGTTGGGACCACAGACAGGTTCGCACCACTGCGCCAAGATGGACTATTTTAAAGTGTACAATTTAATGGCCTTTAGAGTGTTCATAGGTTGTGCCACCATGACCACTGCTATTATTAACTCTTTTCATCACCCAAATAAGAAACCTACACCTATTAACCTATTAACTCCCTGTCATGAGTGAGCTATGTCATTTACATAGACAAAACACGTTTGGTGTCTTTCCACAGTGTCACAATTTAGTGAATAACAATAAATTCACAGGTAACACTGTTTTCATCAGTGTCAGTTCACTGAATCCTTTTGGGTCACCTGATGGTCATAAGCCAAACAATCAGGTTTCTTTACTCCAATCTTTTAATTTTAAAAAAAAATGTAGTTTTGTATGGACAGAATGCCTTTTTTTCATTTTTTAATTTTTATGTGGTGCTAAATATGGAACCCAGTGCCTCACACATGCTAGGCAAGCGCTCTGCCACTGAGCTACAGCCCCGGCCCCAAGTCTCAATTTTTAATAGCTAAAACACTCAAGTCACACACTTTACACTAGACTAAAAAAGGCTTAAAGCAGCTGTAGGTGTTCTGAGACTGAACTAAGAGCAAAGACAGAAAGCAGATAGTCACTGTAGAGGGTCAGAAGATTAAGGACCAGGCCCAGAAGGTGGCATAGGCCTTTAATCCCAGCAGTTTAGAAGGCTGAAACAGAAGAATCCCAAATTCAAGGCCAACCTCAACAATATAGCAAGGCCCTAAACAATTTAGCAAGCTTTTCTTATTTTGCTGACCATTTTATTGTTTCATCTGTTAAATCTACTACCCCTAGTTGCCATCAATGCTACCATCAATTAAGGAAAATCTAAAATTGCCACACACTGTGTTAAGTACTCTAGACATAAGAATGGAACCAAATAATAGTTCTGCAAGCCGATTTTATAGCTGAACATAAAACATAAAAAGGGCTGGAGATGTTGCTCAGTGGTTAAGCGCCCCTGGGTTCAGTCCCTGGTAACAAAAAAAACAAAAATAAAATATTAAGGACCAGCTCACTGGATGCAGTGGCACAAGCCTGTAATCCCAGTTGCTCAGGAGGCTAAGACTGGGTTAAAAGCCAGCCTCAGCAATGGCGAGACACTAAGAAACTCAGTGAGACCCTGTCTCTAAATAAAATACAAAATAGGGCTGAGGGCCTGGGGTTGTGGCTCAGCGGTAGAGCGCTTACCTAGCAAGTGTGAGGCCCTGGGTTCAGTCCTCAGCACCACAGAAAAATAAATAAATAAAATGAAGGTATTGTATCTAAGATAGATAGATAGATATAGAGATAGGGCTGTGGCTCAGTGCCTGATTGCCCCTGGGTTCAATCTCTTGTACGAACCCCCCACCAAAAAAAATATTAAGGACTAGCTTAAGAATTTGTTCAGGGGCTGGGGATGTGGCTCAAGCGGTAGCACGCTCACCTGGCATGCCTGCGGCCCGGGTTCGATCCTCAGCACCACATACAAACAAAGATGTTATGTCCGCCGAAAACTAAAAAATAAATATTAAAAAAAAAAGAATTTGTTTAGGGTGTAGAGCTGTCAAAGCATAGGACCAAGGTGTGGTCAGACCACAGTTTCAGAGTGTCAGCTTGCTGTGGGCCATGGGCAGGAGAAACCACACAGTGCTATAACCTGAGGACCAACATTCAGAAGTTGTGATGTGGTGATCTTCCTGGGCAAGGCTCATGATATTGACCAGGTGAAGGAGTCAGGGTAGTGAAATGACCAGTCTCAGGGTGCTACTCCTTTTATGGGGCCTCAGGTAGGAGGGCTGCTTCATACAGTGGTCTGATGTGTTCCATATGCTCATGGGCCTGGTTTTTCTGATATGAGTTTGATATGTCATGTATTCATGTGCTGCTGATTAATTCAGTCAGTTCAAAGGTGGTCATTTTTATTAGTAGGATTTATTTATTGGTTTGTACTTTATGCCTGTGCAAGGCAGATGGTGGTTGTTTGCGTGTACAAGCAAGGTATGGAGTCATTCCACCTAAACACTTAGAAGTAGAGTAACTTATGGCAAACTACTGCTTTACAAAATGGAATAACTCAAATTTTGGCATAGTCTGAAAACTACTGGTCTATATACATCATAGATAACTTTGAGGAGAGCCCAATTTGCTCTCTTTACCCTCTAACTCCACTCATCAAAACTCTGATCACCCCTAATCTTTTTCTCTTCAATGGCCCATCCTAGACATATAAGTGGAATCTGCAATGTGTGGCCTTTTGTGTGTTTGGGTTCTTTGACTTAGTATATAATTTTCAAAGTTTGACCATGTAGTAGCATTATCAGTTTTTCTTTAAATCATAAATATTATTCGTTCTTGGGCTGGGGCTGTAGCTCAGTGGCAAAGCACCTGCCTTGCATGTGTGAGCGACTGGGTTCAATCCTCAGCGCCACATAAAAGTAAAGTTACTGTGTCCATCTACAACTAAAAAAATAATTTTAAAAAATATTACTTGTTATTTTATATTTTATTTTTCCACATTTAAGCAATGGTGTGTGTGTGTGTGTGTGTGTGTGAAAGAGAGAGAGAGAGTATGTGTGTGTGTATGTGTGTTGCTAATAATTAACACAGGCCTCACACAAGCTGGGCAAGCTTTCTTTCTTTTTTTTTTTTTTAAGAGAGAGAGAGAATTTTTTAATATTTAATATTTATTTTTTAGTTTTCGGTGGACACATCTTTGTTTGTATGTGGTGCTGAGGATTGAACCCGGGCCACACGCATGCCAGGTGAGTGCGCTATCGCTTGAGCCACATCCCCAGCCCAAGCTGGGCAAGCTTTATCCACTGAGTTATAACCACATCCTTCAGATTTAAGGAAACTATTTCCACTAGCTATGTATATTTTACAGTAATTTAGTAAAGTATGCCTCTGTGAGTCAAAGATGGAACAAACTTTTTGTCCCTACCTATCCCCTCTAGACTGCAGAAACTATTGAATATTCTTATTTTCATGGCAATATAAAGCTTGCACAAATTTAATGAGAAGATGTTTTTGTAATAGGACACAATTATTGCTTATATTTCCAAGATCTTGACTCAAATATCATATTTTCAGATATTACCAGGCAACATTAAAGAACTAAGGTTGAGCCGGGCACAGTGATGCATGCCTGTAATCCCAACGGCTCGGAAAGCTGAGGCATGAGGATCCTGAGTTCAAACAAAGTCAGCCTCAGCAACTCAGTGAGACCCTATCTCTAAATACTCTCTAAATAAAATACAAAGTAGGGCTGGGGATATGGCTCAGTAGTTAAGTGCCCCTGAGTTCAATCCCTGGTACAAACAAACAAATAACAACAACAAAAAACAACTAAGGTTGATCATATGGAGCCCATAAAGCTTCCTGGAAGGATACTAGCCTGGAACCTCATACCTGGGACTGCATATGGTCCCTCTCTGGTTATTGTACGGTAAGGAATGTCATTTAAGGAATGTCACTTAAGGAATGTCGTTTAAGATCCTTTGTGACTTATGATACTTTTTGCCTCTGGAGAAGGGAAGAATTCACCCAACTTATAAATATTTCATGCAAAATCTGATGGCTAGTCTTTGACTTGACTTCCTAGTCTCTATGGGTGTTAAATGTGTAATCTGCTAGACATGGTAGTGCATAAATATAGTCCATACTACTCAGGAAGCTGAGCCAGGAGGACTACTTGAGCCTAACCTGGCAAACATAGTGAAACCCTGTCTAAAAAACAAAGGTACAATCTGGGGGGTTGGGGATAGCTCATTGATACATCCTATACTTAGCTCAAGATTCTGTCCTCAGCACAACCAACACCAAAAAAAAAAAAAAAAAAAAAAAATACAGTCTAATATTCTTTATCAAAAGTTTCTGCAAGCTGGCATACTGGCACATTCCTATAATCCCAATGGCTTGGGAGTTGGGAGGCTGAGGCAGGAGGATTGCAAGTTCAAAGCCAGCCTCAGCAACTTAGCAAGGTGCCAAGCAATTCAGTGAGACCCTGTCTCTAAATAAAATATGAAAAAGGGCTGGAGATGTGGCTCAGTGGTTAAGTCCCCTGAGTTCAATCTTCAGTACAAAAAAAAAAAAAAAAGTTTCTGCAAGGGCTGGGATTGTACTTCAGTGGCAGAGCACAGAGTTCAAAGCTAGCATGTGTGAGGGGACTGGGTTCTATCCTTAGCAGCACATAGAAATAAACTATCCTTAGCAACACATAGAAATAAACAAGGACTGGGGATATAGCTCAGTTGGTAGAGTCTTGTCTCACATATACAAGGCCCTGGGTTCAATCTCCAGCACCACACCAAAAAATAATAGATAAATAAACGAATAAAATAAAGATATTCTAGCCGGGCGTGGTGGCACACACCTGTAATCCCAGTGGCTCAGGGGCAGAAGGATTGCGAGTTCAAAGCCACCCTCAGTAAAAGTGAGGCGCTAAGCAACTCAGTGAGACCCTGTCTCTAAATAAAATACAAAATAGGACTGGGGATGTGGCTGAGTAGTTGGGTGCCCTGAGTTAAATGCCCAATACCAATAAATAAATAAATAAATAAAGGTATTCTATCCATCTACAACTACAAAAAGAATTTTAAATAAAAAGCAGGGCTGGTAGAGTGCTTGCCTCACATGCACAAGGCCCTGGGTTTGATTCCCCAGCAACACACACACACACACACACACACAAAACCAGTTTCTGCGAAACAAACTTTGAAGTGATCAAGTGAGAATGCTAATGCCATCCTTAAGTCCAGAATCCTGAAATGTCACTGACTGCCCTCTGGACTCTTAAATTGGACTCCCAGCTGAGTGTGGTAGCATATGCCTTGTAATCCCAGCATCTTGGGAGGATGAGGCAGGAGGATAGCGAGTTCAAAGCCAGCCTCGGGCTGGGGATGTGGCTTAATAGTCGAGTACCCTGGAGTTCAATCCTTTATAACCGCACTCCCCAAAAAATTGGGCTTCCAACTGCTAATCTTTGTTTTTCTTTCTTTCATAGAAATTCCCCCTATGAGTACCTGCTGCTAGCACAGGCTTGTAATCTCAGTTACTCAGGTAGTTGAGGCAAGAGGACCACAAGTTCAGGCCAGGGAAGGCAATTTAGGGAGACCTTGTCTCAAAACAAAATAAAGAAAGGCTATGGATGGGGCTCAGGAGTGTGTGAGCCCATGAATTCAATTCCAAATACCCCCCCAAACATAACACACACAAAGCCTGCTTCTAGCACTATTCAACAAATATCTTCCTCTCCTACCAAATCCCAATTCAGTGTTATTTATTAGTCTTTTAATTATTATTTTTATTTTTAATTTTTTTTCAATACTGGGAATTGAATCCAGAGGTGCTATACCATTTAGCTACATTCCTAGCCACTTTAATTTTTTTACTTTGACAGGGTCTTACTAAGTTACCAAGACTGGTCATGAACTTGCAACCCTCTTGCCTCAGCCTCCCCAGACCCTGGGATTAAAGGAGTGCACCACTGCATCTGGCTTTTGTCTGACCTCTTTTCAATTGTTTTTGGCATATACTGTACCTAGGAATGGGTTGTCTCAAATGGGTTGTCTCTGAATCATATGATAATTCTATATTTAATTTGTTGAGTAATTGATAAACTATATTTACTGTGATTACCCTATTTATATTCCTGCAAGAAATGTTCCATGTTCTTACCAACCTTTATTATTTTATTTCTTTCCTCTTTTTAAAAATAAATAGAAATCTTCATGGGTATGAAGTGAAATGTCATAGCAGTTTTGATATGTAGCTCCCTTATGGAATGACTAAAGATGTTGAGCACAATTTCATGTGTTTATTGGCCATTTGTACATCTTCCTTGGAGAAATTTCTATTCAAGTCCTTTTTTCTCCCCTTCCCCATGTTTTGGCAAATCTTTTTAAAAAAATATCTTTAGTTGTAGATGGCAACAACACTTTTATTTAATTAATTAATTTATTTTTTATATTTATTTTTTAGTTTTTAGGTGGACACAATATTTTATTTTTATGTGGCTGAGAATCGAACCCAGTGCCTCAAGCATGAGCATGCTAGGAGCCACCTCCCAGCCCCTATTTACTTATTTTTTATGTGGTACTGAGGTTCAAACCCAGTGCCTTATGTATGCTAGGCAAGTGCTCTACCACCAAGCCACAACCCCAGCCCCTTAGCAAATATTTTGATTGTAATAAAAAATATATGTATGGGCTGGAGTTATGGCTCAGTGGCAGAGCATTGCCTAGCATGTGGGAGTCACTGCGATTGATCCTTAGAACCATATAAAAATAAACAAATAAAATAAATGATGCTATCCAGCTACAACTCTACAACTACAAATAATTTTTTTAATGATTTCAACTCTTTAAAAAATATGTTGGGGCTGAGGATGTGGCTCAAGCGGTAGCGCGCTCACCTGGCATGTGCTGGGTTCAATCCTCAGCACCACATACAAATAAAATAAAGATGTTGTGTCCACTGAAAACTAAAAAATAAATATTAAAAAATTAAATATTAAAAATTAAAATTAAATATTAAAAAATTTAAAAATTCTCCCCCCTCTTTAAAAAATATGTAGCATAAAATTTACAATTTTCGCCATTTTTTAGAACACAATTTAGTGGCATTGAATATATTCACACTGTTGTTAAACCATTATTTCTTTCTCCAATTTAAAATTGGTTGGTTGGCCAGGTGCAGTGGCACATGCCTATAAAGTAAATAAAATAAAATAAATAAATAAAATATAAATAAATAAAATAAAAGTGTTGTGGCCATCTACATCTGGGAGACTGAGACAGGAGGATGGCGAATTCAAAGCTAGCCTCAGCAGCGGTGAGGTGCTAAGCAACTCAGTGAGACCCTGTCTCTAAATAAAATACAAAATAGGGCTGGGGATGTGGCTCAGAGGTTAAGTGCCCCTGAGTTCAACCAAAAAAAAAAAAAAAATTGGTTGGTTGTATTCTTATTTATTTATTTATTTATTTGGTTGTATTCTTGTTATACTGTTTTCTTTTCTTTTTTTTTTTTTAATATTTATTTATTTATTTTTCGGTGGACACAAACAACATCTTTGTTTGTATGTGGTGCTGAGGATCGAACCCGGGCCGCACGCATGCCAGGTGAGCGCGCTACCACTTGAGCCACATCCCCAGCCCCCCTGTTTTCTTTTTGTTTGACGGGAGACTCACTATGTTGCCTAGGTTAGCTTTGAACTTGAGATCCTTCTGCTTCAGCTTCCTGATGAGCTGGAAGTACAGGCATGCACCACAGGTGCTCAATATGATTTTATTTGTTTATTTGTACATTGCCATATTGGGAATTGAACCTAGGGGCACTTTGCCACTAGGCTGGGCTGCATTCCCAGCACTTAAAAAATTTGAATGAAGTATCACTAAATTGCTGCTGTCACTAAATTTTAATCGCAATCCTTCTGCCTCATCCACCATCCCATGGTCCCCCATACCCCCATCCTCATGCCCCCAACCTCACCTTCCCATCCCCACACCCCCTGCTCCTTCCCCACCCTTTCACCCCTTCCCCACACGCATACCCCTTTCCCCCATCTAGGTTGTTTCTATAGTTTAGCTATTGTGAATTGAACTGCTATAACATCTATATGCCTGTGTCAGTGTATTATGCTGAATTTAACTCTTTTGGATATATACCAAGAACTGGTATGACTGGGTAAAATGGTGGTTCCATTCCTAGTTGTTTTGGTGGATTTTTGGAGGGGTGGGTACTGAACTATAATCCTCCTGTCTCAGCCTGCAGAGATGCTGCGATTACAGGTGTGCACCACCACAACTGGCTGTTACTTTTATTCTTGATAGTTGCCATTCTGACTGGAGTGAGGTAAAATCTCAGTGTACCTTTAATTTGCATTTCTCTAATTAATAGAGACATTGAACATTTTTTTCAGTCTCAGCTACTTTGCCAGGAGAATCATAAGTTGAAGTCGTCCCCACCTCAGTGAGTCTCTGCTCAAGATAAAATTAAAAAAAAAAAAGAAGAGTGGGAATATGGAGATATAACTCAGAGGTATAATGTTGCTGGTACAGAAAAAGAAAAGAGTAGCTCAGTGGTAGAGAGCCATTGAGTTCTGTTTTCAGACACACACGCGCGCGCGCACACACACGATTGGTCTAAAGATACAGATTAACTTAGGATAATTGTCATCCTTGAATCCTAATATGAATTTTTTTTTAGAGAGAGAGAGAATTTAATATTTATTTTTTAGTTTTCGGCGGACACAACATCTTTATTTGTATGTGGTGCTGAGGATCGAACTCAGCGCCGCACGCATGCCAGGAGAGCGTACTACCACTTGAGCCACATCCCCAGCCCCCTAATATGAATTTTATTTCAATTTTTACTCCAAGTGGGGCATGGTGGCACATGCTTGTAATTCCAGCTGTTTGGGAGGCTAAGGCCTCAGCAACTTAGTGAAGTTCTAAGCAACTCAGTGAGACCCTGTGTCTAAATATCTAAATAAAAATATAAAAAGAGCTGGGGATGTGGCTTAGTGGTAAACGCCCCTGGGTTCAATCCTTGGTACCAAAAACAAACAAACAAAAAACAACTATTAAACTTTTACTCCAAGCTGAAGAAATTGGATTTATTGATAATATTTGTTACTATTACTATCATCAATATTATTACTGATTGCTTGCCAAGCACGTGCAAGGCCCTAGGTTCTATTCGCAGCACCATATAAAAAATTAATAAATAAAATAAAGATATTGTGCCCAACTACAACTAAAAAAAATAACTAAATATAAACAAAGTAATGTGTGAGAATAAATTATACTTCATGTATGTCAAAATACACTCTACTGTCATGTATATCTAAAAAGAACAAATTAAAAAAAAGTAATGTGTGTGATAGGACATGACAACCATGTCATGATATTATTTTTGCACTCCTTTGGATGGAACCCAGAACCTCCCCAACACTAAGGAACTCTACCACTGAGGTATGACCCCAGGCCCATTCTAATACTTTTAGAACTGAATCCTAGGAAATGGCCTAAAGTTGAAAATCACAGACAAACTAGTATTTTACTGTTTCTAAACCTAAGCTTTTAGTTGTTTTTTTTTTTTTTTTTTTTGGCTCTACTTAGGTGACTTTTGTCACTACTTATGTTTTGATTATGTCCTTAGGAAAGCAAACCACTTCAATTATTACATCATATTTCATTTTATTTATTTATGCATTTATTTATTTTTATTTTATTTATTAATTTATTTTTTGCTGTACTAGAGATTGAACCCAGGGGCACTTTACCACTGAGATACATCTCCAACCCTTTTATTTTATTATTTTTTCTTTGCACATAATTTTTTTTTAACTTTTTCTTTTTAGTTATACATGACAGTAGAATGTATTTTGACATATTATACATACATGGAGTATAACTTCCCATGTAGTTATACATGATGTGAAGTTATGCTGGTTGTGTATTCATATATGAACATAGGAAAGTTACATCTGGTTCATTCTGTCTTTCCTATTCCCATCCCCCTTTATTCCCCTTTGTCTAATACAAAGTACTTCTATTCTTCCCTGCCCCTTTATTGTGTGTCACCATCCACATATCAGAGAAAATATTCAGACTTTGTTTTTTTTTGGGATTGTCCAGCCCTTTTATTTATTGTTTTGAGACAGAGACTGGCTAAATTGCTTAGGACTATCCTAAATTGTTGAGGCTATTCTCAAACTTGTGATCTTCCTGCTTCTGTGTCCTGAGTCACTGGGATTATAGACATATGTCACCACTCCCAGCTCTCTTATAGGTTTTTGATTTACACCATTGAAAGGAATGTCAAGGTGTATCAAGAGAAGCACAAAGATTGATTTAGCAAACAGAGGAGATTTATTCAGGAAAGCAAGCATTAAAGCAGTATAAACATTCAAAGGGAGAAGTGTGGGAGCCCAATGGTGAAATGCATTTTGGGGGTTTTGGGTCCTTCTTTTCAAAGGTAACTGCATAAAATGTGAAAATGAGAAGTGCCTGGGCAGAGAGATCAGTCTGGTAAACTCACTTCTCTCTCTCTCTCTCTTTTGGTACTGAGGATTGAACTCAAGTAGCACCTGACCACTGAGTCACATCTCCAGCCCTATTTTTGTATTTTATTTAGAGACAGGATCTCACTGAGTAGCTTAGCACCTTTTGCTGAGCTCCCTTTGAACTCTGGATCCGCCTGCTTCAGGCTCCTGAGCTGCTGGGATTACAGGCATGTGCCACTGCACCCAGCCTCATTTTTCTTAATCATGGCACATAGCACTGGCCATGGTGGTCTGGTTATCTCATGATCTCTAGGTTGTCTATCAACATCATCAAACTGAAAGATAATGTTTCAGCTCAGCACAGTGCTGCAGGCCTGTAATGACTAAAGACTGTGGCAGGAGGATCACAAGTTCAAAGTTTCAAATTTAGTGAACCCCTTGCAAAAAATAAATAAATAGGGCTGGGGATGTAGCACAGTGATATAGCAAACCTGGGTTCAATCCCCAGTACCACTAAGACACAAATTTTAAAAAATAAATAAATAAAGTCCTTGAGAAGGAAAAATGGGGCAGAAACCAATGTCCATCGATGAATCAGCCCTTTTATTTTTTATTTGGTGGAAAGACATGAAGAGAGGTGCAGATTGGGGTTGGTTTATAAACGAGCAGGTAAAAGGAGAGGATTTTAATCTATGATTTCTGCTTCCTCTCTGAGAAAAAATATAGTCAACATTTGTGAAGAAATGAGATTCAGAGATGTACAAAGACCAAATGAATTAGAGAAATTGTGCTGGTGGTAGTCCAAATGACATTGGGAATTGTGACTTTAAAAAAAGAGAATTAGGACTCTACCAACATGCCATGGAAACCTGGGACACTCTAGCTGCAGTAGGTGGGAAGGCTTCACGTCATGTGTTGTATGATTCTGCTGTTTTCACCTATGAATATATGGAATCAATGGCCTGTCTCTAAGCAAGCATGGAGTAGCAAGGCCTAGGCTGATCTATTCCCAAGAAATACTTGGAAAAAGAAAAAAATATAACATTTTCCTCAGGTTTTATATATTATGTCATGAAAATTTTGGCATACTGATGACTTTGTATTATTCTGTTAAAGAATAGTGTCTTGGGTGGGATGCGGTGGCACATACCTGTAATCCCATTGGCTCAGGAGACTGAGGTAGGAGGATCACAAGTTCAAAGCCAGGCTCAGCAACTTAATGAGGCCCTAAGCAATTTAGCAGACCCTGTCTAAATAAAACATTAAAAAAAAAAAAAAAAAGGACTGGATATGTGGCTCAGTTGTTAAGGGACCCTGGGTTCAATCTCTGGTGGGAATGTGACTCAGTTGATAAAGTCTCTGGTACCAACAAAACAAAACAACAACAAAAATGAATAGACTCGGGGCTGGGGATGTGGCTCAAGCCATATCGCGCTCACCTGGCGTGCATGCGGCCCGGGTTCGATCCTCAGCACCACATACAAAGATGTTGTGTCCGCCGAAAACTGAAAAAAAAAAATTCTCTCTCTCTCTCTCGCTCTCTTTAAATAAATAAATAAATAAAATGAAGTGCATTGGGCAGTAGTCTACCTAATGTCATTAAAAAAAAAAAATGAATAGACTGATCTTCCAGTGGTCCAAATAAAAGAAAGCGGACTCTTTTCTCTCTCCGCCCCCATCCCCCAAACAGGAAGAAAGGAAAGGAGAAAATAAACTTGCATATCATTATCAGTATTGAACATTAAAAAAAAGCCATTTTTTTTAAGACAGAATGCTTTTATTATGTGATTTTTTTATATTTTTATGTGGTGCTGAGAATCAAACCCAATGTCTCACGCATGCTAGACAAGCACTCTACTACACCCCAGCCCCCAAAAGGCCATCTTAAAGTGACTGTAGTGATCAAATCACCTCACAAAGCAGTTCCCTAAGATATGGGGAAGGGATAGTGGAGGGAAGTAGAGATTAAGAGCCTCAACTATATAGCGACTGGGATTACAGGTGTATGCTACCGCATCCCACCCAAGACACTCTATTCCTTAACAGAATAATACAAAGTCATCAGTATACCAAAATTTTCATGACACAATATATAATATCAAACCTGAGGAAAATGTTATATTTTTTCTTTCCAAGTATTTCTTGGGAATAGATCAGCCAGACCTTGCTACTCCATGCTTAGATCCTGTTAATCACTGTGGCAGGCTGAGCAGGTGATTTAGTTTTTACTCTGTGTACTTCTACTTTTTTTTTTTTTAAATATTTTTTAGTTGTAGTTGGACACAATAACTTTATTTTTATGTGGTGCTGAGGATCAAATCCAGCGCCTAGGTAAGCACTCTACCGCTGAGACACAACCCCAGGCCTGTGTACTTCTTGATTAAAGATAACATGACTTAACGGAAAGCACTTAGAACAGTAAGTCTTAGTTTAAACATGTATATATTATATACACATAAGTGTATACTTATAAAACTTAAGTATATATGGGGCTGATATTGTGGTGGGGAGGGAGAGTGCCCGCCTCTCATGTGTGAGACACTGGGTTCGATCCTCAGTCCCACATAAAAATATTGCATAACTATAACTAAAAAAAAATATATGTAATTCTTCTGGGTGCAGTACTGAGGGGGGAACCCAGAGACTCACACATACTATAACATTTAGCAATATACCCAGTCCATTTTATTAAGACAGAGTCTCAGTAAATCGCACAGGCTGGCCTCAAATTTGTGATCTTCTCACTTCAGCCTCCCAAGTATCTAGGATTACAGGTATGTACCACTATACATGGTTAAAAATCTGCTTAGATACATGAATCAGTTGAAGATCAATTGCCACCAGCACATCTAATCTGGGTGACATCTGATTATTATTTAAGGTTATCCTTTGTAGTAAATAAGGGTTCTTAACATGGGTGAATCTCTAGATCATTATGCTAAATGAAATAAGCCAGCCATTTGATTTTCTTAACATTCTAAAAAACATAAAAAACCGTACAAACTGAAATCAAATTAATCATTACCAGGGGAAAACATGCAACAAGGTGACAAGACTACAAAGGACTAGGGTGATAAAAATATTCTATATGCTGAGCTATCCAATACAGTAGACACATGATGACTTGTGGTCACTAAGCACTTCAAACATGGCTAGTGCAACCAAAGGACAGTTTTTTGTTATTATTTTTTAATTGTTGGGCAATGAATCCAGTGCATTCTACACCTCCAGCCTTGGTTTAGTGTTTAACATTATCTATATGTTTGGCATCTCCAAATATTAAATCTTATTGTCTTTTGTAGTTAAAATGTGTGAATTCTGTAGGATACTAAATTTTTAAAATATGATTTTGAAGAGGAAAGAAAAATTAGACTACCAGGTGCAAAATAGAAGTATAAAATTTATTTAAAACCACCAACAAAGTTCTGTGTAATCAGGAATGATACAATTTTGTAATAGTTTTTTTTTAAAAACTCATCACAAAGATTTAAAATATATTTTCAATTACATTATTCATTTAGCCTTATTTAGTTAGAACAATTAAAAAAAGAAAGTTTATGCTCTAACAAATTAAACACACAGGAAAATATAATAGACAATTTCCACAACTATCTTTACATGTATATTTCAATACTAGTACATTTCAATGCATTTTGCTACATAAACATGAAATCATGTACAACTGCTGTGCACCAAAATTTAGCTTAATTAGATCTTTCAAGTAACATGCAATTCCAACTTACGTCTTCAAGTACTGCTAGTAAGTGTTCCCTTGTCTGCAGAGGACTAAATGTTGATCATGTAATAAAAGTATCATAATTACAGACTTATCTCTTTCCCTTCTACATGGTGAAGTGCTTTTTCTTTAACTGTTTCCCTCATATGTTAAGAACTAAAACAGATATTTTGTGAAGTTTTAAAGAGTATTTCTTTACAAACATTTCAATATAAGGGATATTTACTACAGTAGGACGGCAATAGATAAAAAAAAAATCAAAGGTAAAAAAATAAATAGTAAATATATTCCAAAGAGAGAAGTCAGGTAGAGACAAGAAATATTAACTTATAAAACTGATAATTCTCTCTTGGGAATTCAGTACTACTCTATTTCACCATGGTAAAGAACCTTTGAGCATTTTGTTCCTGCCAAGAATGAGCATTCTGCTTCTCCTTTAAGCCAAGGTAATGATATGCATGTGAATTTACTTGGTAGGTGACCATATAGCATGAGAAAATGTGAACGAAACAGAAAACATGGTTATCTCTCTGCCAAGTAATTTTATAAGTTTCATTTTAGGGAACACATCTTGATTTCTCAGTAACCCATATATGGCCATCTACCCATATTTCACAATGCAAAAGCTGCCCTTAGTTTTTACTATAAAACCAGTTCTGGAAAAATATCCTCTTCAAGCACCTATCACAATGTTATCTTATAAAGGCTAAAAAAAAATATATAACCATACATTGCAATAAAAATATTTAATCTTTTTTTAAAAGAGCTGTTTTTGTGAAATTCTATATCATTATCCATTTTATCCTAGCACAGATAGGCATTGGTGAGGATAGGCAGTTACCAAACTCACCAAAATCATAAGATTTTTTTTTGTTTGTTCTTAATATTCAAATTTTGGCCTGGATTTTTGTACTGATGGAATAGTCAAAATATTCACTCTATATTTATATAGGGGTTCCTAAAATAATCTATATAAAGGTTATTAGAAACTTTACAAATACATCTCATTATTTTTCTTAACCTTCTGGCAAAGGAATATATATCTTTTGAACCACAAATTTTATGTGCCTGAAAACAAAGAGAAACAAAAAACAAGACAAATTCAAATTTAAAAAAAAAAAAGTGTTTCCTTTTAGATAGGCCAACAATTTAGCATTTATATTATGAGGGGCTGGGAACTAGAATTGCTTACCTTGCACCATATCCTTCAAGAAACGTGCACTTCAATAAATTTTAAGAAATACATTAAACATTGATTGTGAGGTGCTGACCCTCTTTTTTTAAGTAGTATTCGAAAAATTATTTAGAAGATTCCCGATTTTAGTAGTACCGGGGTATTTTTTGTTTTTGTTTTTTCGGTGGTGCTGAGGATTAAACCCAGTGCCCCGCGAATGCCAGGTGAGCTTACTGCTTAAGCCACATCCCCAACCCCCAGGGATATTCTTTATAAAGTTGTTTTTTTGTTTAAGGAAGAAAAAAAAAAAAAAAACAAAGAAACAGTAAATCCAAGCCCTAATATGTAAGTCCTAGGAATTTAGGAATCTTTTCTTAGGCATGAGAAAATAGCTAGTTTAATAAATAATGGAAACAAAATACTTGAGAAACATGTTCTTCAAATGATAAGATTCTCTGCAGATACTAAATATTTAAATATTTTATTCTCAGATTGTTTGAGTTGCTTGGTGACTCTCTAAGTCCCAGCCATTTACTATTCTTGTCATCCGCATATTCCTGATCTGTAAGATGGGAATAATATTCTTTGTCTGATTTTCAGTGTCAGAAAGAAAAAGTTGCACATAATAAAGCAGTTTTATAATAGTGCTTCATTAAGTGCAGGGGTATTATTATAATTATTGTTATTATTATTGATATTGGGGATTAAACCAGGGCCTTGAACATGCAAGGCAAGCACTGTACCACTGAGATATCTCCCCAGCCAAGGATCATAGCTTTTATTACTGTCATATTTACGTCCAAAACATTTCCTTAATTTTAGCAGCAACTTTCACATATAAAATGTTGTAGAGTGCAAAGAAGAAATATTAAAAAGTATCTCTTCCTTTTGAGGTGGTTGATTGAACCTTCAGTTGCTGGTAGGAGCATAATTCTCCCTCCTTTCTGGCCCTTAACTCTTCCCCATAGTGCCGCGCCCTTCAGTTTCTGATGGCTTACTGAATCACCCTCTTCCAATTACTTTCATTTTTAGACTTTTCTCACCCAGATTATAGAATAGTTCCTACTATTGCTAACAACCTAAGAATGCCAAAGGAGTAAATTTACATTAGAAAATAGCTATCCACATAGTTTGATTGGGAAATTAGAAATACAGGTAAAGAGATACTGCCTACTTTATAGATAAGATCCATTACTAATTCAGTTACTGTTTAGTAAATTTATAATTAGCATGAGGGATTACACAGAAATTGCAAAACCATACCAAACACAAAGTCTTAAAATATTTCTCTTCTAATACAATTTTTTTGGCAAAAGTCTTGAACACCAAGAAAAAATTTAAATATTAATGGGATTTGTAGAGAAACCACTTGATAATAAACTCTGTTCTTGTATCTACTGCATATTCCTATAAACAGAATTTGCCACTAAATTTAAATGGTTTAATAAAAGCTCTTGATTGTTTTTGGTATTGTATCTGAAAGGACTTGTGAGAGATGATTTTAAAAGACAGAAAAAGACAACTTAACCAGGGTCACTACTGTTTTTAAAACAAACCATGTGTATTTGCAGAATGGACCTGAGGAATGGAAACAGAACAAAGAAATGGACAAAGAAATTTTTATTAATGTAAATAAAAATCACAGGAAGAATAAAGATGTAAAAAGAATCAAAGTGAACTTAGCAAACAGTGCAGCTTCCATAAAATGGAAAAATAATAATGATTCGAATTTTTATCCCAGGATTTTAAGTTTATAGCCTGCCAAATGGAGAATTACATTCCAATATTATTTCTCCTAAAATGAAAATCTGACAGCTGCAATTTTTTTTTCTTATGAACAAGAGAATGCCTTTACATAACAGCTGCTGGGGCAAAATTTCTATTTTTAGACAATTATGTTTATAGGATTAACCAATTCTCAAACATCACATTCAAACATAAATGTGTTAAATCAGCTTATGCTCTGTTTGATAACATTCCTACTTTTGACTAAATTTTGCTTTAAAATAAGGGACATCTATGGCTGAACAAAGGAGAATAAAGTTTATGACCCAGATAATGAGAATGATAGTAGGGATGTAAAAATGTCTACAGGAAATAAGGAAATTATTAATGTTTGAATTTTAAAGCTAGGAATATGAAGTGTTTGCATACTAACCAAGATAAACTTGAACATGCCTTGAGCTACCCTGCCCTTTTTTGGTACTGGGGTTTGAACCCCCCAGGGTCACTTAAACTACTGAGTTACATCCCCAGCCCCTTTTATTTTTTATTTCGAGATAGGGTCTTGCTAAAGCTGGTCTCAAATTTGTGATGTGTCTGGCTTCAGCCTCTTGAGGAGGCACATCACTGCACCTGGCCTTGAGGCACAAGTGAAAATGAAGAGTGACAATATAAGTGTTCCCTTTGGATTACTTGATGTAATGAAACATATGCCTTTTGTCAGAGGCTTGTTTGGGGAATAAAGAAGACCTCTATCTCAAAAAAAAAAAAAAAAAAAAAATCCTTCTGCGTAAACTGTGGTATTTAATTGGGCGCATCCCTCTCCAAAAAAGGATCAAAACATATTCATTCAAGCTGGGCACAGCAGCTCATGCCTATAGTATCAGCTGTCTGGGAGGCTGGGGCAGGAAGATTGCTGTAGTTAAAGACCAGCCCAGGCTTAAGATGTGGGAAATCAAATTCATCCAGATGCTGAACCGCATAGAAAGTTCAACAAGGACAAAAATAGTGAGCTCTTGAATAAAAGCTCGCTCTACCATTTTTAAAAAATTAATAGAGAAACTTCCTTTTTCCTTAATGTGGTACTAGGAATTGAAACTGGAGTGCTCTATCACTGAGTATATCTCCAGCCACCTCTCTCTTATATATTTTATCATGAGACAGGACCTTGCTTAATTGCCCAGGTTGGGCTCTGACTTGTGATCCTCTTGATTACTGTGTCCAGCAAGGTATTCAGTTTATTTTGTTTTTTGAGCACTGGAGATTGAACTCAGGGGCACTTGACCACTGAGCCACATCTCTAAGCCCTATATTTATTTAGAGAAAAGGTCTCACTGAGTTGCTTAAGGCCTGGATAAATTGCTGAGGCTGACTTTGAACTAATCATCCTGTCTCAGCCTACTGTTTCTATGTAGCACATACATTAAGAAAATGCAGACTCAGTTTCCAATGAAGTACATACGGGTTTTGACTTTCAGAATTGCCTTCCTGAGCCACAATGAAAACATTTTCTAACGCTGTTAAAGGAAAACTCAACATGAAACACAATTTGATTTAGATAAACTCAGACTCGGTAATCTGGCACTGATGACATCACTTACTTAAGTATGATGTACAGACCTGTGTTGAAGCTACAACACACCTATGAGTAATTTGAGGAGCTATGGATGTTGAAACAATATTCCACTTCATGTAGAGAGACACATCGAAATTAATTGCTGGGACTTGCCTAGCTGGATATGAAGGGAGTTGTATAACCATGGCTAGGTAGTATGGAAATGTTTTCCTCAAATATTTCAATCATCCAATCTTTTAAAATGATTGTTTTGTAGTTGTAGATGGACAGAATGGCTGTATTTTTTTTTAATGTGGTGCAGAGGATTGAAACCAGTGCCACATGCATGGTAGACAAGTGCTCTGCCACTGAGCTACAGCTCCAGCCCTCTTAATCATCCAATATTTTAAAAACACCCTTATGTATGCTAGGTACCAAGGGAAGGAATAAGTATAAGCCTACACTATAGAAGCTCTTGAGATGTGCTTAATGAAATGCCAGAGTATTGCCACATCTTCTAGGAAGAGTAAACAAAATAGCTTCCAGGGATGAGGAGGTAGTTCAGTGGCACACATAAGGACCTGGGTTCAGTCCCCAGTACCGTGCCAAATTAAATAAAAAACAAACAAACAAACAAAAGACAGCTTCATGGGTAAGTCAGCTAATTTCCCACAAAAGTACATGAAGTCAGCAGGCAAAGGCATTTTGACCTATTTTCACTGTTCACTTTTTCTAAAGATCTCAGGGTGGAGGGGAAAAGCAATTTTATGTTATTTTCTTTTGTGTGTGCTCGGGATTGGACCCAGAGGTGCTTACCACGGAGTCCACTTGTATCCCTTTATCGTGAAACAGGGTTTCATTACTAACTAGCTTAGAGTCTCACAAAATTTCAGAGGCTAGATTGAATTTATAATCTTCCTGCCTCAGCCTCCAGAATTGTTGGGATTGCAGACGTACACCACAATACCTGGCATTTAATTTTTGATACGTTCCCAAAGAAGACAATTTCCTAGTGATAAATCACTTTGTGGGTGAGAAAATAAAGTTTGTTTATACTCTATGGTTATAAGCACAAAGTAGTCTTCACCTGTACAAGGTTCAAGGTGTAATTACAAATTGAAATTGATATCTGTTCTTTGGCTTCTAGTGAACGAACTGTTTGACTTCTGAGGTGAACTCCAACATTCTGAGAAGCTAACATGTTATCTTATTTAACAATTGTCATAAATTTCTACAAAAGATTAAAACTCACACTTGTAGTAAACCTAGGTTTCCATGCATTAAAGTGTGAAATTGAAGGAAACTACTGAAGATTGCATAAACCAATCAATTTAGTAGGCATGTTCAAAGGAAATGCTGTGCCCATTATTGGTGGAAACTATCATGCAATGATATTTTAAATTTGCCTCAGAAAAAAAAAAATCTTGATTTTTTTGTTTTAAAGAACTATTTCCAGGTTAGTTTCACTCATGCTATGGTGGAATGATAATCAGTGAGTCCACAGGAGTAATAACATTAGAAAGTAGGTTACTTCCTATGACCTAAGTCGGTACATTTCCACAAGGGTATGCATTCAATTAAGTATGTATTGGGGTTATGTCTTAAGTAAATTGGTTATGGATCTCATCTAGTGAAGTTCTGTATGTAACAAATCAAATCATTTCATCCACATGCAAATTGAATAATAATGATGTTAGAAAGTTACTGAAGATGTGAATGTCCCCAAAATTCAACTACAATTGTAGATTCGTTGCCCAATAGATATTTCAATTAGGTTGATATGATCTAGTTGGCTCTTTAAGGATGAATTGGAAACAAAATGTAGGTAAGGCTGATGAGCAGAGGGGGAAAATATAATTCAGTGATGGCCTCATAAACACTAGAAATGGAATTTTGAGGGACGGTTATACTTTCAGTAGGATTCTACAATAGGCAAGAGTTATTTTATTATAGTTGATAAATTTTGTTGTTTTGGTACTGGGGATTGAACTCAGGGGTACTCGACCACTGAGCCACATCCCAACCCCCATTTTTGAATTTTACTTAGACACAGGGTCTCACTGAGTTGCTTAGCGCATTGCCATTGCTGAAGCTGCCTTTGACCTTTTGATTCTCCTGTCTCAGCCTGCAGAGCCACAGGGATTACAGGTGAGTGCCACTGCGCCTGGCCATTATAGTTGATAAATTTGTAACATTATTAACTGGAATAACTTGGAAGTCAGGTATAAATGAATTCAACGATCATACCATGAACAAAAAGCAGACTTAAAACCTAATTTGAGTGCAATAAAGAGGAAAAAGAAAAGTCATTATACTAAAACATAATAGAGCTGCAGAAATAATGTTAGATGACCAGTTTTATGAGTGAAAATGTCATTCAAACCAATTTATTTTCTCACTTCAGGAGAAAGAGCACATTTCCATTCATGATGTTAATTACAACAATGGACTGGAAACATTTTAGTTTAAAATGGGCATTCTCAGTAATTGTTTTGGTAAACTATAACTAGTTTCACAAATCCCACTACTCCCTTTAATTAACATTGGTGTTATAAGTTTAGATTATTATGAAAGTTTTTTAAAGATAAAAACAAATTGATTTGAATTATTGTACATATACTACCATGGATTATTTTGAATGTAATTTGCTATTTCTTTAAAAATATATTTCCAAGATATCATTGAGGATTTTAATTCTTCAACTCTACCATTTCATAGGTGATGATTCAGAGAAAAACAAAAGTGACATTTAAATTTTGCGGGTATTCAATAAGTGTGTACTGGGAAAATGGGTAGATGGATGGATGGATTAAGGGACATAAAGTTTTATCCATTATATCTGATGAGGAAACAACTTCTAGTGGGAGCTAAGGCTTAAAATCTAAAATGTAGTTATCACAAGGGTCTATTCCTGATAGTCAAATGCTAGAAAATATGTTATTTAAGCAGCTGAAGCAATAAACAATCACTTATATACTTATAAGAAACCTTAGGCTCAAAAAACAACAAAAACACAAAACAAAACAAAACAAAAAAACGCCACATTTTAAAACAGATATCTAAGGCACAGAAAATACTAAAACAAGTCATTGAATTACCCTATTTTACATATACAGGTCTATTAATGGACATGTCCTTATTTACAATCCCTTCATATTCCTTTACTTAGTCAAAAGCTTTAAACTGATACTTTGCACCATATATTATTTTAATAAGTTATAATGAGTTTTTTTCTTTTTTTTGAGACCTTGCTGGAACTGTTTGCTTTTGCACCAAAATTATGAGTTAGCAGTTGTGGGCTTCCTATGCCATTTCAAGGGAGAAGCACCATTAGGTTTTCTAGACTCCCAAAGAATCTGATACTTTGAATGTTATAGCACCTCTACATTTTAACAGAATCAAGTATTTCTTAGAAGGTTCTTCTTGTTCTAAACATTTTGTTTCGGTATAACCATATTTATAATACTATTATCATTCTTTGACTAGGGCCAGGGAGTAACTATTATTCTATACAAGGATGGATATCATAACAAAAAAAAAAAAAACAATTTGGGATGGGTAGGATTCTGGTTACTTAATTTTTGTATTATATCACTTTGACACATTAAAAGCATTTGACTCTTCTGAATCACATTTTCTCCCATTTCCCTTTTGAAACTTGTTTAATGGGTTATATTGAAAAAGCTGGGATGGAAGTAACTTGAGGCCATGGTAGCTCAATAAATCATAAGAGACCACACTATTTTAAAATTTAAAACAACTTAGTCAATATTGATGATGTTTCTTAAGTCCAATTTTAGGAATTATTCACTATTTTATATAAGTAGCTATTACATAACGTGAAAGGACACATTAAAAGAATAAAAATCATATACAGGATGCAAATAACATGTTGCATTTAACAAGATGGAACTCTACACAGCAAGAATAAATGATTTCTCTTGTATGCAAATATGCACAAACAATAGACAATAGGATTCTTATACTATTTCAAGTTACTTTTAAAAATAGAAAGTGCTTTTAAAATATATATATTTACAATTACGAACAGCCTCCAACCATTACAAACAATAATGAATTATTTTATACAGGAGAAATATTTAAAGAGAGAAAGCATTTCATTGGTTTATTTCAAAGGAAAATGCTGATTTTCTAGCAATGATTGGAAGATATTGGAACATGGCACCATGAAATAATGATTCAGCTTATTTTTAACTGTGTCAATGTGGTTAAGCACCAGGAGCTGTGTAGAGTTAACACTGTGTCTTGACTTTACATCATAGAACATGAATCTGTTAAAATCCTCTAAAAATGACTCTTGTTTCATAGTAAACAGATTTAATTTAAAGCACCAAACTGAGTGATTCTGTCAAGGTTAACACCTAACCAAAACGTTTCTTTATGTATTTAAAACTAGAAAACTTTTATTTTTGCTTAAAATGTGCACCTTCTACCAATTGACAAAATAGTCACAGTTAAGTACCCACCCCATTTTTAAAATTTTTACCTCAGACTTGAAATGGGTGAGATGAAGATAGAGTAAACGACAACATGACTTTCTCTTAACAGCACCTTGAAAAAATACACTGCATGAGGAAAGGCATTAAGAAGGGGAGGAAAGCCTTCAGACCCACCGGTTATAGGGCCCTGCAACCTGTGTTAGAGCATAAGGGGACACAGTGACAACATTGTCATGGGTTAATGTTAATGCTTTATGAGAAGGAATTTGGTTCAATTCATTTATTTCAGGGGACAATTCAGCACCCTTGTTAGCTGCCTGGTCTTTCAGCTCTGAGGCCTTCATTTTCTTATTCTTAGCTACTTTAGCCTCGAACTTAATCCTGTTTAGTTCAAAACCATGGTGGGGCTTATTCAGGTTTTTGTGCTGGTAGAATACAAGGGAGAGGCGAGCAGGATGATTGCGGTTTGGGTGGGCCACAGCAGTGGTAGCATGAAGCTCTCGCCGGGCACACTCAATCATGACAGAACCATGAGTGGGCGCAATTGCCACCCCACCAATATTGGGATCCGAGAAGATGTGCTCATTGTCTGACCAATATTCCTCGATATGGGGCAATTTTTCCTCAGCAGGTGAAAGAAGGTCGTCTGATAGGGGGTCATCAGATACAGGCTCATCTGCTTCAGAATGTTGCTCATCTTCTTCCACCAGACAGGAAGCAGGCTCATGAGGAGAAATGAGGAATGGGGGCTGCTGATTTGGCTGATTAGTAGTTAGCTGCTCAGTTAGACCAGTGGGAGGCTCAGAAAAAGCAAGGGAATCTGTCATGGGAGGAGGCAGGGAGGGAGGAGGAGCCAGGTCGCTGGGCTGTGCAATTCCAGTGCCTTCCCCAGCAGCTGCATTAGCACCACTGTGTCTTCCAGAAGGCATTGTGCAGTGGGGAATGCTACTTCTTTCTGAAAACCCAGAGGAGGCTACTTTATTGAAATTAAATGGAGCTGTTGGCATGGAAGAAGTCTTCGGGTAACAGAATACTGGAGACAGGGTTGCCTCATTCACTGTTGGAGGAATGGATGGGGTCGATGAATAGCATTTAGTGTTCTCTGAACCTTTGAAGATAAAATGATGTTTAGTTTCACCTTTTATTCCAGGTTGCACTGTCTCACTATTATTCCCTAAACAGATAAAGGAACAAGGAATGTAAAAACAAGCTATGATTTTTTTTCCCTCTGAAGCTAGAGAAGGAGCCCAAGGTCAGGTATGTGCTAGACATGTACTCTACCAGTGAGCTACATCCTAGCTTGTTAGACATTTTTTAAATTTTTATTTATATTTTTGGGATCATGGTGGTACTGGGCGTTGAACCCAGAGGTGCTCTACCACTGAGCTACATAATCATGCTTTCTTTTTGGTACTGGGGATTGACTCTAGGGGCACTTAACCACTGAACCACATCCGAAGGCCTTTTTTGTACTTTATTTAGAGACAGGGTCTTGCTGAGTTGCTTAGGGAATCACTAAGGTTGCCTCTGAGGCTGGCTTTGACCTCACAATCCTCCTGCCTCAGCCTCCTTATTAGCCCGTATGCCACTGTGCCAGGCCTTATTTTTATTTTTCATTGTGTGACATAGTCTTGCTTAGTAGCTGAGGCTAGCCTTGAACTTGCAATCCTCTGTCCTTGCTCTTTCCAGTATGGGACACCATGCCTGGCCCCAGTATTAGTTTTTAATTCATAATTTTCCATAACGCATTTCTTTTTGGAAGAAATTAGAAATTAGAAATAAGTGCAAAGAGTTATCCATAAGCATGGATATTCATCATTTAAAATGGTAAATTAAAAAATGACCTAATAGGCTATACACAAAAAGCTCAACTAAACATTGGTATGCCCTGCAAGTGATAACACAATGACATGAAAAAATATTTAACTACCAAATATCTATATGACTTTTCAATTTTAAAAAATTTTTTAAATTTATTTTTTAAAATATATTTTTAGTTGTCAGTGGACTTCGCTACACCTCATTTTTTATTTTGAGACAGAGTATTGGTAACTTGCATAGACAGATCTTGGAACTTGCCTTAGCTTCTCTAGTAGCGAAGATTATAGGTATGTGCTACCATACCCAGCCTCATGTTATCATTTCTAGCGCAGTTTAAGTAATAGTTCAAATATATTTCTGGGTAATAAAGGCCTCATAATTGGCAAAATGTTATTTTTTATGTAAAGGAAGTCATAAAAATTTTTACTCGAAAAACATTTACCTTGAGACATTCTAAACTTGTTTTGAAGCTGGAAAATATTCGGGAAAGGAAAATTAGTCAATTTAGCAATGACAAGAAAGAAAAGTAAAGGACCCATGTTATGATATAGTAATGTAACAATAAACATAACCAGCTTCAGAAGATTTCCAAGTTTCTTAGATGACACATCATAGGAACATGAAAGGAACGAAATAAAAGTATCAAGCAGGCCGGGCACGGTGGTACACGCCTGTAATCACAGCAGCTGGGGAAGTTGAGGCAAGACTATCAGGAGTTCAAAGTCACCCTCAGCAACTTAGCAAGGTGCTAAGCAACTCAGTGAGACACTGTCTATAAATAAAATACAAAAAAAGGGTGGAGTTATGCCTCATTGGTTGAGTAGCCCTGGGTTTGATCACCATTAACCACATCAAAAAAGTATCAAGTAGTATTATATTATATTATGTTACATTATATTATATGAAGCTGAATCTTGCCTTGCATGCATAAGGCCCTGGGTTCTAACCTACACCACACACACAAAAAAAGAGTAATAATTAAACACCTGTATTATGATTTCTTTCATCTTATAAAATGAACAAGCCATCTTATAAATGTGAAAATAAAAGAAGATAGGAAAGCTCTAGATTCTTCTTTTTCTGTACTGAGGATTGAACCCAATCCAGACTAAGCACAAGGTTTTCCACAGGGGTACTTGCCCAGTGCTATCCTGTCATTCTAAGTGTATATATATATATATATATATATATATATATATATATATATATATATATATGACAGTTTAATGCTTTTTATTAAGTCAAAGAATAAACAGTAGGTCAACGATAAAGTTGTGCATCTGTTTCATGTGAGACCATCCTTATATGTAACTCTAATTTGACTGAAATAATATCTAAATCAAACATAAATTTAAAAATCATATTTACATCAGGAAGTGATAAAATATTTGGACAGAAGAAAGACACATAGGTTTACACATGAATGCACAATCACATAGTTTACATAACTGAAAAATACTGTATTATCACCCAATTGTGGAAATATTCTGTATGCTATTCAGCAATTGGTATTCATGTTTAAAAATGTTAAGAAATTAATTTTGAAAGTTACATTAGGCTTCCCTAAGGGTGAATAAAACACAAAAGTACAGCTCCTTGCAGAGGAAAACATTCTGTATTCAAAACTATTATAGCTGGTTGATAAAGTTTTCAAATTTTTAAAAAATATCTACTTTTTAGGTTTGGTTTTTTTTTAAGGTGGACACAATACCTTTATTTTATTTTTATGTGGTACTGAGGGTCAAACCCATTGCCTCACACATGCCAGGCTAGTGTGCTGTGACTTGAGCCACATCCTTAACCATCAAGTTTTCAAATATTAATAATAAGTTAAAATCAAGGCAAAAGACCTAAAAACAACTCAATATGTTTAAATATTTTCATTACATTTAATGCCTAAGAATATCTCACACAAGAGTCACAATTATGTTCTTTTTTTAAAAAAATATCTTTATTTTTATGTGATGCTGGGAATCGAACCCAGTGCCTCATGCATGCTAGGCGAGCGTGCTACCATTTGAGCCACATCCCCAGCCCCACAATTATGTTCTTAAGGAAGAGAATTCTTCATGTTAATAAGAATATTGAATGAAAGAAGTCTTTGAATAACACAAGGTTTTCTTCAATAATTGCGTAGAGTGGAACACATCTGTAATCCCAGCAACTCAGGAGACTGAGGCAGGAGGATCACAAGTTCAAGGACAGCCTCAGCAACCCAGCAAGGCCCACAGTAAAAATATTAAATTATTTTCCTGTCTTACATTCTTTCTTATTACATTCATTAGGAACCTTTCATGCTGCCTCCTCCTCCTCATTCTAAGTTTTAATATCAGTATAAGTTGATGATGTATTTTTCTGTAGGCTCCTTATACAAATGGGTGTTATTAGATACAGAGCAGAATTATATAAAATAAGCCTGGAACATTCTGTTGTAACAGGAGCTGAGAAACACTATCAGGGTGTAACAAAAGAATTCACAAGACATACATACATAAATTCACAAGCCAGCTTGAAGGGATTTCTGTAGACCAAGGATAGGAAAATTACAACAAATTTGAATCATTTTAAAGTTTAGTGGAGGGCTGGGGATGTGGCTCAAGCGGTAGCACGCTCGCCTGGCATGCGTGCGGCCCGGGTTCGATCCTCAGCACCACATACAAAGATGTTGTATCCGCCGAAAACTAAAAAATAAATATTAAAAAATTCTCTCTCTTAAAAAAAAAAAAAAAAAAAAACAAAACCTAAAGTTTAGTGGATGAGGGACTTGGGTTGTGGCTCAAGTGGTAGAGCGCTCGCCTAGCATGTGTGAGGCACCATATAAAAATAAAGGTATTCTGTCCATCTACACCAAAAAAAAAAAAAAAAAAAAAAAAAAAAAAAAAATATATATATATATATATATATATATATATATTTTTTAAAAAATACTGGAAGGATGAGGATGTAGTTCAGAGGTACAGGGCTTGACTACTATGTGCAGGTAAGTCCTGTGTTTGATACCTGGTAACACAAACACACACACACACACACAATTTGTGTGTGAGTTGACCTAATGTGCATCGAAAATAAATGGTCAAAAAATTTGTGAGATCAAAATGACATTAAATTTTAAAAAACTGACCACAATGGAAGACACTTAGCAGGCACACTTTTCAGAGAAGAATGACTGGGGACATAGTGCAGTCTATAGTGTAGAATAGCAATTAATTGCCTATCATGAGTGAAGCCCTGACCTGAATTCAATCCCAATACCACAAACAATCAATTAGACTTAACTCTAAACAATAGTTTCTTCTGCTCCATAAAGAAAGGAAAAAAGCGGAAAAACCGAGAGGGACAGCAAGATTAAAATGAGAGGCCTGACATATTATTAATTAAATAAAATGTGTGACTTTTTGTGTGGTACTGAGGATCTAATGCAGGGCCTCAAAATGTTAGGAAAGGATTCTACCACTGAGTTCATACTGATTCAATAATCTGAATAATAGAATTATGGTATCACTGGCTTTTTTCACATTTGTTTTCTTTCTTGTTTGTTGTTATTGTATGGTAGTAACAAAAATCCTTAATGGGAATGATGATGAATAACTGACTACAAATACTAAGAGGCTGAAGCAAGATTCTAACATTTAGTGATACATACTGATGAAAATGGATAATGTGTGATTTCTTCAGTATGCTCAAAACAATCTAGGAGCCTCGTGCACTGGTGCAGGCCTCTAATCCCAGTAACGTGGAAGGCTGAAGTAGGAAGATCACAAGTTTGAAGACTTCAGCAACTTGACAAGACCCTAAGCAACTTAGACACTTTCTCAAGATGTAAAATAGCTGGGCACAGTGGCCCACACATATAATGTGAATGGCAAGTGAGGCTGAGACAGGAGGACCTTGAGTTCAAAGCTAGCCTCAGCAACAGCAGGCACTAAGCAACTCAGTGAGACCCTGTCCTCTAAACAAAATACAAAATAGGGCTGGGTATGGGGATCAGTGGTTAAGTGTGCCTGGATTTAATCCCCAGTATTAAAAAATAAACAAACAAAAACGACCCACCAAAGCAGAGATAGGCCATGTTTTTGTTAATTTTCAGTTTGAATACCCATGTAGAAATATATTCGGAATCTAAGACTTAACTCTAAACAAAGTATAATAATGAAGATGAGACTCAGTAAAATCTAGTAAATTATCCTTTTAAGTCTGTCTTCTCAGAATGCCTTTGACCTAAGAAGGAAGTAAAGATAAAGGACAGGAAAAATATGGTGAAAGAGAAATTGCCAACCCTGTGTCAAAGAAGTTTGTACACAGAAGAAAATTTGGTTCCACAGAGCTCACCTGGGAGCGGCACCAATGAAGTTTTACTGTTCTTTGCCAGGGCAGAGTTATTCTTCCGCTTGACTCGAGGCATTTGTTTCTTCTCCACTACCCTAATCTTGCGCTCAAGAACTTCGGTCATCATTGCTGCCCTCTTCTTCCCAGATCGAGGAACAGGCTGAGTAAAACGTGTTCTTTTTTTGCAAGTTGGTTGAAGGAACTGAATGGCTCCAGATTTGACCTTGGCTTCCATCCCTTCTCTGGACCCAAACTCATCAGTGTCGGCAAGTTTATACAAAGGCAGGACATGGAGCTGCTCATCCTCAGGAATAACACCCAGGGTGCGGTTATCTTCTCGGGTTAAAGTACATACCTGTTAGGAGGAAAAAAAGTGGGAAATACAAGCTGTACATCTTCATCTTACATATTATTACCTTCTTTTTTTTTTTTTTTAAGTTTATTTTTCAGTTGTAGTTATTTTTATTTTGTATTTTTAAATGGTGCCGAGGAACCCAGGGCCTCCTACATGGTAGGCGAGTGCCATACCGCTAAGCCACAACCCCAGCCCCTATTATTACCTTCTTTTTGAGGCAAATATGAAAGAAATCTGCAGTACCCTTTTTACTTTCAATTAGTTGTTGCTGGCATATTAATTTTGATATTTTCTATCAAGACAATCAACTTGGTTTAATTCTACCAATTAATCAGTTGTCTGTAAGCTGTCCAGGTATAATCGAATTGAATTCTATAAGTAAATTATTATATTGCAAAAATAATTATATATTTGATATTCTTCCTATTCAACCTTCTTGTTGAATTCAATCTCATTTCATTACTTACATTGAGAAATGGTTATTGAATTGTGTTCAATTGACCTATCACAGTGACACATGCCTGTAATCCCAGATACTCAGGAGGCTGAGGCAGGAGATCACAAGTTCAAAGACAGCCTCAGCTACTTAGTGAAGTATCAACATTAAAAAAAAAAAAAAGCCTGAGGGATGCCAGACAAAAAGAGAAATTGCCTTGCTTAACTTTATGCATAGTAGTTTGAATAACACTGAATTGTTGCATTAAAGACTCAACAAACCATGCACTCTCACCTCCCAGCAAAAATATCCAATGAAATATAAAATGCAAACCCGTAAACGTTTCTTTAGTTATTTTGGTAAAGGAATTAAACTCAAGGAGCTTAACCTCTGAGCCACATCCCAGGGCCTTTGTACATTATATTAATTTATTTATTTGTGGGAACTGGGGATTGAACTCAGGGGAACATGTCCATTGAGGCGCATCACCAGCCCTATTTTGTAATTTATGCCTTACTGGTGTTGAGGCTGGCTTTGAATTCATGTTCCTCCTGCCTCAAGCGACTGGAACCCCTGGGATTTAGAGGCATGCACCACTACACCTGGCCATGTCTGGGGCTGGCTTGATGATCCTCCTGCCAATGATGTTCCTAGTCATGGAGATTACAGGTGTGTATCACTGCACCCAGCTCAAAAGTATTTATTCAAGGTCAGTTCTATAAGTTTTTAGAAACAGTAACAATAAGTTTAATAAATATCACCTATTTATATACTGACAACTAATAGCATATACAACATGACTTGTGACAATAATCACACGTAAGAATTGCAGCCTAGGCATATAGCAAAAGAGTTTTTAGAATTTCAAGTGACCCAGGTACATACTACTGTGCTTCCATTATTCATGTTGTGTATGTCTCTGTGGGAATGGGCACAGAAATCTAGGCAAGCAGTGACCCCAGAGAAAGGACGACCTTCCTTATAACCAAGTCGACATTCTTGGGCAACATGTTCATATTCCACCTACAAGAAAAAAAGAAAAATTGAAGAGACAGAAATAATCACATTTAATAAGAAACAAAAATCATTACCTAACAAAGTGCTTAACATCAATAGCATGTGGAGTAAACTGAGAAAAAGGTCAAGTGTGAGGCCAGCCTCAGTACTAGAGAACTTCTGGTTTCAACTGCTAATAATACAAAATAAAAAACAAAAATTATAATAAAATTAAGGGGGGGGGGAAGGACTTTTAGTGCTGGGGTGTAGTAACTCAGTGATATAGTACATGTTTCGCATGCACGAAGCCCTTGGTTCAGTTGCCAGCACCACATTTGAAAAGAAGGAAGTTGGGCTGGGATTATGGCTCAGCGGTAGAGCACTCGCCTAGCACACGTGAGGCCCTAGGTTCCATCCTCAGCGCCACATTAAAATAATACAACTAAAAAATAAATTTAAAAAGGAAGTAAAAATTACTGAGCATAGTAGCACAAGCCGTTAATCCCAACAACTCTGGAGGATGAGGGAGAAGGATTCAACTTAGCAAGACTCTGTCTTAAAACAAAGAAAAAGGAGGTAGATTGGTGAAAGAGTGCTCCTAGGTTTAAATACCTTTCTAAAAATAAATAAAACTTCAAAACCATAACAACAACCAGAAAAGAAACACTTGCAGTCATATTTAAAATACATGCATTTTTCTTTTATACTGTAGATCATTTCATGTTCCTTTCTTTTTTGATTCTGGGAACTGAACCCAGGGGCACCTCACCACTGAGCCACATTCCCAACCCTTTCTTGTATTTTATTTAGAGACAGGGTCTGAAAAAGATACTTAGGGCCTCAAAAGTTGCAGAGGCTGGTATCATTTGATGTCAAAAACATTGATTTCAATGAATTTCCATTTATCTGTTTTGGATTGTTCAACACTAACGTATAAAAAGATAGTAATGCCCAGCCTATTAAATTAATTTATTCATTTAAAACAAATATGTTCTTTTCTAATGGGCATAGAACAAAGGGGCACTTTACCACTGTGCCTTTAAGACAGGGTCTCACTAAATTGCTTAGAGATTCACTCAATTACTGAGGCTGGCATTAAACACGAGATCATCCTGACTCAGCCTCACAAAATGCTGGGATTACAAATGTGCGAAACCTCGCTGGTTCTGGGATTATGGATTTGAAGCACTGTATCCAGCATTTGGTTTTGTATGTTTTGTGTTGCTGAGTAATAAGATCAGGACTTCAATGCTTGGCAAGTATGCTAAACTGAGCTATACTCAACGCTGTTTTTAAAAATTTTGTTTTGAGACAGGGTTTGCTAAATTGCTAAGGGTGGCATAAAACTTGCACTGTCTGGCCTTAGCTTCCTGAGGCTTCTTCTTTAACTGAACTCCTAGAATGGAAAGAGTTAAAAATTGAAGGAACAACAACAAAAACTCTACTAGATCCTTGTAAAACTAGTCCATACCTGCACATATACATATATATCTATGTGTACATACATGGATACACCCCCCTGCCCCCCCCCCCCCCCCCCCCGCTAATAAGTACTTTGTTATAATTTGAACCATATGTAAGAACAATGTAAAATGTTTCAAAACATACCTGGTTTTTGTAAGCTTCAGGAACCATCTGCTTATACAATGGAGCTAATTCTGTAGCCAAACCCTGTAAAATACCTTCAAAGAATTGTTCCTATAGGAAAAGACAGTCCATATAGGTTATTTTATGACATTTAAAAGAATTTAATGTATTAAATTCTATGATAAATTGCTAATGGATGCCTGATGGATAATTCATCTTCATCCTGATAAAATAACTATCACAGACAAGAGTTTTTCTTTTTCTTTCTTTCTGTTTTTTTTTTTAATCTTTTGAAACTTGCTAATTTGTGGCCTTGAATTTGTGATCCTTCTGCCTCAGCCTTCCAAATTGCTGGGATTATTTATTGTAATGAAAAGGAAAATTATTTGCAGTTGTAATACCTTAATAGCATACTTGGAAATAAAAATTTAAAATCTAAATAGTGTTAAAGAGCTAAGAATGGTGGTACAGGCCTGTAATTCCAGACACTCAGAAGGCTGAAGGAAGAGGATCATAAGTTTTAGGCCACAGAAACTCTGAGATACCCAGTCTAAAAATACAAATTTAAAAAGGGGTGAAAGTATAGCTGTGTTACAGAACCCCTGGGTTCAGTTCCCAGTACCACAAAAGCAAGCAATCAAACAAAAAATTCATAAAAAAATGTTGCTACAAATGAGAATCATACTTTATATATATTCAATACTACTGGACACTTGATACAATCGGAGATTCTTGCTGGCAAGGGGTACGATGAAGAACAGAATGCAAACCAGCACAATGCGATGAATTTCTATATAATAGAGAAGAATGAGGAGGAGCAACATATCAAAAACATGTATAGTATATATATTGGATCCTGGGTTACCAGTTTCAAATATACTAAATTTGTCTTAAAAGTAAAACTTCACATTTCAAAGAAACTGGCTGAGAGGTAGAGTTCTTGACAAATACAAGGCAAGGTTTTGAGTTTAATTTCCATTATCAAAGAAAAGAAAGGAAAAAGAAAAGGAATCAAAAAACACCCCAAAACACTTGACAAGGCCTGATATACGTGTGTGTGTGTGTGTGTGTGTGTGTGTGTGTGTGTGTGTTTTTAAAGAATAGCAAAGTGGATCGGGGTTGTAGCTCAGGGATAGAGCACTTGCCTAGCATGCGGGAGGCACTGGGTTTGTTTCCCATTACCACATAAAATGCCTGAGGATAAAAGATAATTAGGTAATCAATTGAGTAACTAGTTGTCTAAAACCAGTATTGCCTCTTCTTCACCATAATGACTATAAATTTAGATAGATCTGATAGGAATATGAGGACCATGAGCACCACATTAGCATCTGGACTCACTGATTAGAGAAGTGGGAAGTTTAAAAAGGAAAATCAATGATAGGAGTATCTACTTAAAGTGCTGCTGGTGCTGATGGTATGAAGAATGAAGCAGGGAGGGGAGACATTGAAAACCAGAAGACTTCAAAGACCAGTTAATGTTTTCCAGAAATGATTCTATTATATTATTATATTTAAAGTTGGAATCTTGTCAAATGTGACTTCTTTTTTTTTTTTTTATTTTTTTTTTTATTGGTTGTTAAAAATAAAAAAAAAAAATTTTTAACAACCAATAAAAAAAAAAAAAAAAAAAAAAAAAAACAAATGTGACTTCTATCACATCTAAGGAAGTCAGTTTAAAGGAGATTGAGATAAAGGATGAAGGAAGAACGTGACAAGGTTGAGGCAATTTCCTCATGTGAGAGCTGGGATACAGATGCCATAAATATAGTTAAAACACCTTCATGTGGTCAAGTTCTCCTCTAACATGCTTTTAAATTATTGCAGAAAACAAAGCTACCCAATATAGAGGTAGGAAGTCAATTCTGTAGATTGACATGACTCAATCTGGGCAACTATGAAGCATGAGAAATGACATTCATTTCCCTACTGACTTATGTTTATTCTTTCATTTATTTTTTAAAATATTATGTTTTAGTTATAGTTGGACACAATTCCTTTATATTATTTTTATGTGGTGCTGAGGATCGAACCCAGGGCCCCGTGGTAGGCGAACACTATTCCACTGAGCCACAACCCCAGCCGCAATCCTTATATTATATACAAGAAATAAATGCATGTAGGTTCCACTTCTAGATTGCGTTCTTCATCTGTTTATACCCACTGGAAAATTCATTCGTGACTTCATTTATTTGGTCTACTCTTGAGGATTCTGACATTGTTTTATTGGTAACATCCTTGTGCTCTTCTTACTCCACATCTGATCTCTAGGACTATCATACTTAAATTGATGGCTTTTATAACTATCACCTAGACCTCCTCTTTAGCTCTGTCACCACTTAAGATTTCCCTTAGGGACTACAAACCTCTCCTGCCCAAATTGAATTCATTGTCTGTCTTCTGCCATCCTGGTCTTAGTGTGTTCCATATGAAGGAAGAATATCAGAATCCAACTTTTTTTGTTTTTAATATTTATCTTTTAGTTGTAATTGGACATAATACCTTTATTCCATTCATTCATTTTTATGTGGTCCTGAACATCTAACCCAGGGCCCTGTATGTGCTATAGCGCTCTCCGGCTGACCCACTACCCCAGCCCACAATCCAGTTCTTATAACCTCTCCAAACCAACCGCGGCACACATTTCCTGTGTCACAGTCATATTCCAAGCCACCATTAATCCCTGTTCTGGATTGTTCTCATAGATTGGTAGCCCAGGTTCCTAAACCCTTTCAAGGCTAATTGCAGTCAAATTATTCAAAAAGCATCAAGGGAGGGCTCATTAAGGAAACTCCTCCTTAAAATCCTTCTATGATCTTACAGAATTCTTGAGGTGGCATATAAGGTTGCCACCTGCACCTCACTCTGCCTTGTCTGCTGAGATTCAGACATAATTGGCCATGAGCGATGCTTCTTCCTATAAGCACTATATAAATTTTATTCATTAATAAAAACAAAAAGGATGTCACAACTACTAATTACATAGTGCTATCTATAATTGTTGTAGTATGAAATTTCACCATAAATATTAATATATTTATACTAAGATACTTACATAATATTTATTTTTATTTTTTTTATTTTTATGTGGTGCTGAGGATCAAACCCAGGGCCTGGCACGTGCTAGGTGAGCGCTCTACCCCTGAGCCACAGCCCCAGCCCCTTACATAATATTTAAAAACAAAAAATTACTTAATTCTAAGGTAGATGGACATCAAATTATGAGCATAGTACCTGTTCATTTTTAGGTATTTCAAATTTTATATATTTCATATAAACTTCAGTAAATTTTTATAGTTTTCTACCTTTTGTTCGACTTTTGTGTTGGACTAGTTCCAACTGCTTTGTTTTTTATATATTTTGATTTTTGCAGGAAGATGGGGTACTGGGTATTGAATCCCAGAGGGTTCTATCTGTGGGTTACAACAACAGTCCTTTTTATTTTGAGAGAGGGTCTTGTCATATTCTCAAATTTGGCCTCAATCTTGCCATGCTCCTTCCTGCCCTTCCTCAGTTTCTGGATTTACAGGTGTGCTCCCACACACTTGCCACTTGGTAGACTAACGACTTTAAAACTCCTTTTGTCAATTTTCTTGCCTCTTTTGGGGGGTAGGGTGAACTGAGGACAAAACCTATACATGTGCTACCTCTGAGCTATATTCCAGTACCGCCTTTTTCAACCAAGGGTCCTATACCACTTAGCCACATCTCCACTTAACCCCCCAGTTTGAGACGGCGAAGTTTCTGAGGACTGATGAGGTATGACCGGGTCACAGCCTTTTTTATTTATTCTTCATTGTGTGACAGGTTCTCCCTAAATCGCCCAGGCTGGTGGCGAGCTCTCCATTTGGAGCCTTAGCCTCAGTGTCAGGGTAGTGCTAAAGTTTTGAAAGAAATGTTTTCTTTTAAAATGTATTTTTCTCTCACAACTAGTAAAAATATCAATCTTATTCAATTTGTTGAAATTTGTAAATACATATTTTTCTCAAATATGGTTTTCTCACAAAACTTAGGGGATTCTTACAACAATGTTGATATGCCTTTTTCTTTTGAACACAACTTTATTTTAGTTTATTTAAAAAAAAATTTTTTTTGTAGTTGTAGATGGACAGAATGCCTTTATTTCATTTGTTTATCTTTATGTAGTGCTGAGTATTGAACCCAGTAGCTCACGCATGCTAGACAAGCAAATGCTCTACACTGAGCTACAACCCTAGCTGGATATAGACTTTTAGAAATATTTTAACATTTTACTTTATAATTTCACTAAGTTTTGGTCTTTGATAATGTCTTAATTTTTTGTTTTTTTCCCACACTATAATTTTTTATTTCTGTAAATGTATATGTATAGTGGTTGTAATATATACTATTTTTTTACTTTTGGTCACTGCTGAACAGAGAAAACACCAATCTTCAAGTTAATTAATATGATTAATACATAAGTCCTCTTCACCCAAACAACACAAAAATATTGCCACGCTTAGTACCCACTGAGCCACATGGCACCCGTTTCGCACCTCCACCAAGTTGATACGAATTTGTAATTATACTAATAGATGCTTCTTTTAATTAAAAAAAGAAAGTACTCAACTTATTTAAACTTAATTGTAAATTTAACTAATTTCTTTGCTCACCATGGCCTTGTGTTCCGGACAGACTCGTTCCGGTTTCTTAAGTCTTCTTCTTGCATTACGTCCTTTAGTAATTCTGTCATAGAGGTTCTGTGGGTAGTTAAACTTTCTGAGTCTTTGAAATGTTGGCAAATGGTAAATGGTTTTTTTCTACTAGAAGTGTAAAATTCTAGGTTCATCTATCAATAGTTTCCACAAGGGTTGAGGCGCAGGAGGAAGGAGCCAAAAATAATATCTTTACCTAATTTATTTGAACTTTTTTTTGTGTGTGTACCTGGGATGGAGTCCAAACACAGAGCCACATCACAACACCTATTTTGCATTCTATTTAGAGGCAGAGTCTCACTGAGTAGCGAAGTGCCTTGATAAGGTACAGAGGTTGGCTTTAAACTTTGGATCCTCCAGCCTTAGCCTCCTGAATTACAGGAATTATAGGCCTGTGCTACCATAGCAGGATATTTGGAACTTTTAATCATTTACGTAAACATATTTGGAATTTCATTACTACTTTTTATTTCTTGACATATTTTCTTGGTGGTCCTGGAAATCAAACTCAGAGGTACTGTAACACAACTACCTTTTGTAAATTTTATTTTTGAAACAGGGTCTTACAAAATTACAAAATTACAAAGAGTAGCCTAAAACTTCCTACGCTTCTACCTCCAAGTAGCTAGGATTATAGGCATGAGCTACCACACTTGATTTCATTACTAAGTTTTAATATATGTAGTTTTAAAAATATATGTACATATTTAGTATTTCAAAAACGTTAAAGGAATACATTTATATACACGCTATGTAATTTAAAAGGGAAGAGGACACTTACATGTCTGGGACAGCTGGGATCAATTCTAAACCTTCTGGGGTTTGGGCTTCTACCAAATTTACATCCATTGAAATACATGCTCCATGAACAGCCATAAGAGTATGAAGCTCCACAAGTCTTTGGGTCAGTTCCTTGACATATACAGTTACGACTGCAAGAGGGTAATTGTAAGTGAGTTGAAAGATAAAGCAGGATAATACCTGAGACAGAATATTTGAGAGTCATATAACTATAAAAGTATAAATGGATAACAGATCAGTTACCAAATTTATCTATTTAAAAACTAAACTCTTTCTTTCTTTCTTTTTTTGTTTGGGTGTGTGGTGCTGGGGATCCAACCCAGGGCCTGTGCATTTTAAGCATGCTCCCAACCGAGTTACATCCCAGCCTTTTAAAAGTAAACATTAAAAAAATATATTTTTCAAAGTGTGAAATATGATATATCAAGAACTATGTAATGTTTTGAACAACCAACAATAAAAATTAAAAAAATGTATATATTTTTAGTTTTAGATGGACACAATACTTTTAGTTTATTTATGTATTTTTATGTGTGCTAAGGATCAAACCCAGTATCTCATATGTCTAAGAAAAACACTCTACTACTGACCCACAACTCCAACCCTGAAAACTAAACTTTTAAATAAAATGTTTGTTTTTAAGATTACAATCCCCCACTGCCCCATTCCTTTGAGCCATTTTATTTTGAGACAGTCTTCCTAAGTTGTCTCAGGCTCCAGTCTCTCAAATTGTAGACATGTACTACTGCATGCAGCAATTTTGGGGTATTTCTGAAGACCTAAACTAGACCGTTATTATTATTATTATTTAATATTTATTGTGTTTATTTATTTTTATGTGGTGCTGAGGATCAAATCCAATGCCTCTCTTGTGCAAGGCAAGCGCTCTGTCACTGAGCCACCACCTCAGACCCATATATGTTATTAAAGATGTAAAAGCAAGTAAATAGTGTACATTCTTCAGGGGATTCTAAATTTGTGTAATGCTTAAAACATGAAGTAGAATATATGTATGACTTATGTAATGATCAAAAAATACAAAAAGTGAAAAAACATAAAAATTATTTTTAAAGTCAAGGAAAATAATGCGGAAATTCAGATTAAAATTATGCCTTGCTGTGAAGTCAGGAAAATCACATAACATTCCTTATAATGAAGAAAATGAAGATTAATCAGTGTAACAAACTTTGAAGCCAGGTGTGGTGGCTCACACCTGTAATCACAGCAGTTTGGGAGGCTGAGTCGGGGGAATCCCAAGTCCAAAGCCAGCCTCAGCAATTCAGCTAGACCTTGACTCAACATAAAATAATATGAACAAGGGCTGGGAATGTGGCTCAGTGCTTGAGTGTCCCTAAGTTCAATTCCCATTAACAACAAGAACATCCAAAAAAAATTTAAAAATAAAAAACTTTGAGGGGGAAAAAAAAACAGGACACAGAAACATGGCAACTTCCTACAGAGGTAGAAGATGTATTTTGGAGGGTTTGGAGATACATTAATAGTACAATAACTGATAAAGAAAAAAATGAGTTGCAAATTTAGATCCAAGGGTTCAATTAAATTTGAAATTGTAGAAGGAAATTAAAGGTGCCAAACAAATAATTTATGTATATCACAGCAAAAATACATAGGGAAGAGAGAAAAATATAAATTAACATACTCTCAATGATTATTTCAAACCAAAGACATAAGAAATGTGACAAATTGTGAGGCTTAATAGAGCTGTAAGTTAACCTCTCCAAAAATGGAATAAACTGACTTCAGATAGCTTATAATATTAAATGTGGCGTATAATATAACTACCAATACTTTCAAAACTGATGTGAATCTGAAGGAAACTCTCTGAACAATCAAAATTTCACCAGGAGTCAACAAAATTAAACTTTTACCTTTAATGATTTCAATGCCCTAAAAAACAAAAACTGAAATAAAAGCTCTTTGAACTCTAAAAAACAAAATAATAAAACACATTGAATTTTAGGTACAGGAAAGTGACTATAATGCATCTTTTCAAGAAAAGGGTATTCGAATGAGAGTATATAATATTTTCTAAAAGGCAATTTTCATGAAATAATTTAATACTAGAAGTGTTACTGTTATATATCAACATAATAAAATAATTAACCTTAATCTTATGTAAGGATTGGGAAGAAAATGATGTAAAATTTCATTTACATTTTGTATAATGACATTTCTTTTAAGAAGGAAACTTATATGTGGAAAAGTTTAAAACATTCTTAAGGGAAACTATATTGAATGAATAGAAAATTCAAGCTATTGAATAAGACTCAATATTATGAAGATGCCAGTTATATCATTAGATTATTAAAAGTATACAAAGTTTTATTTCATAAAATAAAATTTTATATTTGGAAGCAAAAAGAAAAAAGAAAATCTTACAGATGGGCTTGTGGCTCAGTAGTAAGAGAACTTGCCCAGCAAGTGTGAGGCACTGGGTTCGACACTCAGCTCAACATTAATAAACACACACAATCACATATATTATACTAAAAAAGAAAAGAAAATCTTACAGAGTAAGAGTGAGTGAGTCCTATCAAATATCAAATATTAAAATATTTGATATTTGATATCAAATATTAAAATAAAACATAGGGCTGGGGATGCAGATACCTGGGGTTTGATTCCCAGCACTACATAATAAAACAGCAAGGAAACAAAAACGGCACAGAAAAAGTATAAAGAGGGACTGGACTAGGGTTGTGGCTCAGTAGTAGAGTGATCGCCTAGTACATGTGAGGCACTGGGTTTGTACCTCCAGCACCATGAAAAATGAAATAAAGTATTGTGTCCACCTACAAGAACAACAACAAAAAGCATAAAGAAAAATGATCTGGGAAAATAATTTGCAAATTATAAACCAGGCAAACTTTTAGTAGCATTGGTATATAAAAAAAAAACAGGGGAGAAAAAAAGTTAAGAACAATCCCATAGAAAAAATGTCCTGCAAGAGCTACCAAAGGATTTACTACAATATAAAAAAGGGGCTGGGTTCAGTGGTGCCCACATATAGTTCCAGCACTCAGGAAGTTGTGGTAGGAGGGATGCTTGCCTGCAAAAGGTAGCAACAGCTATGTCAAGGTCAAAACTCTTCTCAAAACAAAAATCCAATGGTAAGTGGCTCCTGACCATTTGAAAAAATACTGGTTCATAATAAGATGCAATTAAAATTATGCTGATGACATTAATAGACAAAAATTCAAATTTGAAAACATAATCAATGGCTGGAGAGGAGTAAAAGCAAATATTCTCTTATTTTGAATAGAATAAATACAAAATGATACAAATTCTTTTGAAGTACCTTTCTTTGTGCTATAACTACTTTCCTGTGCATGTTTGAATACCTGGCAATCTGGAAGGTTGAGGCAGGAGATCACAATCTTAAGGTTAGCCCCAGAAATTTAGCAAGCCCCTAAGCAATTTAGCAAGATCTGTCTCAAAATTAAAACATATCTGGGTTCAAAAAATAAGGAAGTGGTAAAAAATATGAGGGGCTGGGGATAGAGCACACTGTTAGAATGCTTGGTTAATATGAAATAGGTTCAATCAATAGCATTGTTCCCCACTGCATTTATTTGGAGAATATTCTAAAATGGCCCTATCAATGACAGTACTAATTTCTGTTTAACAAAATATTTGTTTATTCTACCAGAATACCTAAAATATTATTTTCCCATACAGTATACTTAGTTGTTAGTTAATTAACAATTTACCATTATATAATAGGGATCTGACTGTCAAATCAGAACAAAACAGATTTGATTACTTTTCATTGAAGGTACATCTTCGGTCTGTCGGATGACCATTGTATGACCGTAGACTCTCAACAATCTCCTGATACAAACTATCGGCAATTGGAGGACATAAGGCGTCCCATATCATGATGAACACCACCATCACAGCAGTTTCACAGTGGTGGCCTGTACGCACACGGACCAAACAAAGAACTTTTTCTTCCTCACTGCTTCTTCTTATAACCTGCAAAAGCAGAATGCATTCATCTATGAAAAACTAGTATCCTACATTTAAATGCAATGGACATTTCTCTTTAAGTTCTGGATGGTTATATATTAGCTTATTTCTTTCTTTAAAAAAATAGTGCAACATTCTTTGTTTTGTGATGGGGTTGTAGCTCAGTGGTAGAGCGCTTACCTAGCATGTGTGAGGCACAGGGTTCAAGTCTCAGCACAGCATATAAATAAAATTTACATTGACAACTAAAAAAAATTTAAAAAACAAGATTATTTGTTTGGGTTCCAAAAGGGGAAACCGAGAACTCAGGAAAATTTAAATACCTGCTCTGCTTTTCCACAAATGGAAAGAAACAAGGAATCCCAATATTAAAAATAAATGTAGAGCAGGATGGAGTACTGCACACCTGTGATCCCAGGGGCTTATGAGGTGAGGCAGGAGTATTGGGAATTCAAAACCATCCTCAGCAACTTATCAAGACATAGTCTCAGAATAAAAATATAAAAAGGGCTGGGGATGTGGCTGAGTGCTTAAAAGCCCCTGGGTTCCATCAACAAACTTGACATTGAACTGTGACAAAGGTATAGATTACTTTTGTGTCTCATGTTACTATATAGGATACCATGTAAACCAATGACCATGCAATTTCTATGATTTCGTTATGCTATTACAAGACTGTATCACACCTATCTTAATCATAAGACTAAAATGGTGCAGCTGACTTGCAAAATGCAAAATATAATAATTAATTAGCAAGGCCCTATGTAACTTAGGGTTGTGACTCTGGAATCACAGAAGTGCACCATTGTGACCAGCAAGATGGAGTCTTGATCAGTTGCCCAGACTTACTTTCAAATGCTTCTCCTACCTCAGATACCCAAGTGCAATGACTAAACCTAGGAAAGAGGATTCTTTTTTGCAAGGCTGGGAACTGAATCCAGGGCTTCACACATGCTTGGTAAGTGCTCTAACACTGAGCTACACCAACCCCCAGCCTAGCAAAGAAGATATACCTTGTGATGATATTGATGATATATGGGTCTTTCACAGATGTTTTTCTTCAGTGAACTATAGAAAATTAAGCATAATGTCTAGGAGCTGAGTCAGTAAATATGGATCGTGGTTCAATAAGGGGTTGAGGTATTAAATCTAAGTTCTCTGAAATATATAAAAATATTGAAAGAAATGAAGCCATTATAATAAAGAAAATAACCAGTCACAAAAATGACAAATACTGCATGAATCTATTTATATCAGGTATCTAAAACAGTCACATTTATATAATTAGAAAGAACCAGAAGCTAGGGGGAAAAGACAGTAGTTGTTATTTAATAGGAATAGATTGAAATTCACAAGATGAAAAAGTTCTGGAGATCTGTTTCACATCACTGAATATACTAAACTCTACTGATCCCTACACTTAAACATGGTTAAGATGGAACTGAGAATGTAGTTAAGTGATAGGAGCGCTTGTCTAGTATGCCCGACGCCAATTTGATCCTCAACACAGGAAGAAAGACAGGAAGAAAAAAAAAAGTAGGATGTAAATTAAATTGCATTTTGCTCTCATAACAAATTATTAAAAAAGAAAAGAAAAAAGCGAGGCAGGAGGCGGAGTGGGCGAGGTGGCCTATCACTGAATTCAAGCAGCTCCACAGGCCAAAGTAGGAGAATCATAACTATAAATCCAGTCTCAGACTCAGCAACTTAGGCCCTAAGCAACTCAATGAGACCCTGTCAAACACAAATCGAAAAAAGGGTTTGTGATGTGGCTCTGAGGTTAAATGCCTCTGGATTCAATTACAGGTACAATAAGCGGTGGGAGGGTTTAAAGAAGAGAAACTACATAACTAAATAGAACCCTTACAAGAAACAAAATATTAAATACTAAAAATGTTCAGAAACACTCTTGTATACTGTTCATGAAAATGTAAGAAATGAGAATTAATTTTGGAAAACTATTAGTATCAACAAATCTAATCAGCTAAACATGTCATCTATTCACAATCCAGGAACTCCACTAGACACAAATGCACTTCCTTGTTTCCCAAAGTCAGAGGCATTATTCATAATTATCCCAAACTGGAAATAACTGAAACGTCATTACCAGCAGAAGCGCCCAATAAATTTTAACTATTCATAATAAAGGAATACGACTTAGCAATGAGAATGATTTATAATTATACACAATATGAATTAATCTCATAATTACAGTGCTGAGAGGCAAAAAATGACTTCTTTTTATAATACAAAATGTCAGAAGAGAAGGAGAGTGACATTTTTGGTAGGTAGCTAGGGATTAAGAGGGGAGAAGAATGTTTCTGAGGTACAATTATATTGCACACTGACAACACAAGTGTGTTCACTTTTTAAAAATTTTGTGAGCTTAGGATTTATGCTGTCTTCTGTAGGTAAGTTATAGTGAAATAACAGGTTTACTTTAATCATCTTTTTCTTTTTCATTTATTAGTTCAGGTCATTTTGGCGCATCTCTTAACTTTTCTAAAGTAGCATATTAGGATCTAATAAATCTTAACTACTATTTTATGTTTGTTTGCTCTACCACTGGAAACATGGTTACTGAGCACAGAATTCATTTCATCAGAGGCTCACATCAAATATTTGTTGAGTGAATATTTAAAAACCACAAAAACCCAATGTGGTTATATTTTATGAAAATTTCAAATCCTTCATTTTGCGCTACTAATGACACAGAATCTCTCATTAAAAATTTTTGTCACCTGCCATGGCGGGCTCACATGGGTACTCCCAGCAACTCGGGAGGCAGAGGTAGGACAATCACAAGTTCAAAGCCAGCCTCAGCAAAATAGCCAGGCATCAAGCAACTAAGTGAGATACTGTCAGCCCATTTCTGTAATTCCAGCGATTTGAGAGGTTGAGGCAGGAGCATCACCAATTCCAGGCCAGCCAGTGTAACTTAGTGCTTTCTCATAATAAAAATGTGTAAGTAAAACAAGACTAGCAGTGTAGCTCAGTAGTAGAGCACTTGTTTTCGATCATGCATTAAGTTCTGGGTTTGTTCATGTATACTCCAATGGGCATTAAAAAAATGTATGAGTTAAAGTTATTTTCTCCCATTTTGTTAGCTGTCTTTTCCCTATTTCAGAGTCCTTCATAGCACAAAAATTTCAGTGTTGATGAAGTTCAATTATTTTATTTATTCTTTTTAGCCCAATTTATCTTTAATTTTTTCTTAATCACTTCTAGTCTTTTTTTCTTTATTTTGGTAACAGAGATTGAATCAAGAGGTGCCGAATCACTGAGCTACATCAACAGCCCTCATTTTATATTTCATTTAGAGATAGGGTATTGCTGAGTTGTTTAGTGCCTCATAAAGTTGCTGAGGCTGGCTTTGAACTTTTGATCCTCCTATCTGAACCTCCTGAGCTGCTGGGATCACAGGCTTGAACCACCATGTCTGGCCACTTATACCATTTGTACCTTGTGTGTGTGTGTGTGTTGCTGGGGATTTAACCCAGGGCTCTGTGCATGTGGGGCAAGCTATAGCTGAGCTATATCCCCAGCCCCCACTAGTATTTTTCATATTATATCATCTAATAAAAAATTATATGGTGGACCTCTAACTACCCCAGCTATATTTATTGAAGATTATTCTTTCCTAATGATTCTTGTCTTGGCATATTTACTGAAAAATGAAGTGACCATAAATGTGAAGCTTTATGATCAACTCTTGATTCTGTTCCATTGATATATTATGTCAAGACTTATGACAGGAACAACACTGTTTTGATAGCTTTGGGATGCATTTTGAAATTGGGACATGAGTCTTTCAATGTCACCCGTCTTTTTCAAAGTACTGCTGGCAAGCAAAAGGAGAGAATAAACCTATTTTGAGCAGAAATTTGAAGACCAAATATCTTTGTAGAAATCTTTTTTCTATGACTGAGCTAAATCCCCAGTCTTTATTATTTTGAGACTCAGTCACTTCCCCGGGCTAGCCTGGAACTTGTGATCACCCTGCCTTAGTCTCCATGTCCCTGGGATTACACGTGTGCACAATGGTGCCAGGCCCCAGAAAAATCTTTTACTGTGTGCAGAAAGTAGAGAACCCTTTAAAATTCATAGCATGACCAAGGACCTGGATTCAATACCCAGTACAATACACACATATAAATAAATACCATAGTTATTTATAGTTAATATAAATAGTTATTTATAGTTAATATAAATAGTTATTTATATTAACTATAAATAAATAGTTATAATTTATAATGTTTGGGGGGAAATGTCAAAAATAAAAAGTATTTATACATGTTCAGTAAAAACGTAATTTCTTTTTTAGCCTAAATCCCATTCCTGCCCTTGGCGCAGTGATGATTACTATAGATTTTTGGTGTGATTTCAGGGAACTGGAATTAAAATCTGAGTCTTCTTGTATGAGAAACACACATTTTACCACTGCGCTACGTTTATAGCCAGGACAAGTATTTTTGATACACAGAGGGTTGAGTTTGGGGTTGGAGGACCCTCAGATAAGAAGGACTGACTATTTATTTATGTGTTTATTTTTATCTGTAAATGAAAACAAAATTCTTTGAGGTTGAATCAGGGTTGTTTTAGCACTGAGCCACATAGCCAACTCTTTTGTGTTTCTTATGTTGGAAAAGGGTCTAACTAAATTGCTGAGGCTGGCCTCAAATTTGTGATCATTCTGTCTCAGTCTCCCAAGTTGCTGGGAATAGTCCTGCACCACTGTGCACAGCTGTATATATTTTGAATGCCCAAACATTGGGATAATAATCAGTGTGTATTAAGTTTTGTAAGCATGCTAAATATAGTCATGTATCATTTCCACAAAAGGAGAAAATGACTGCAATGCATTTTTCTCATGTAATACTGTGAGCAGGGAATACAAAGAATTATAAGAGGTTTGTATGAATCAGGGTGCAAAGCAGGGTCAGACTTCTTGATTGGAAAGAAGTGAGCCCCTTTCCAGGATGAAAATAGAGTTAATCATGGTAAAAAAGATAGTACAAATGTTATGCTAAGATTTTTGGGAAACAGGGACCATGAGACAAAGTTAAAGAAAAATTCTACCAATATGTTGACAGAAAATGCCTTCTGTCATTATAAAACTCTCTTCACAAAATTATTATATAGAGAGATGGTTCTAATTCAGGGATCTCTGAGATAAAGATAATGCTGCCTCTGTTTCCAAGACAGCTCAAGCTGGGCATGATGGCTCACAACTGTAATACCAGCAATGCAGGAAACTGAGTCAAGAGGATAGCACATTTGATGCCAGTCTCTGTAACATAGTGAGGTCTTAAGAAACTTAGCAAGATCCTATTTTGTGTGTGCGTGTGTATAGTACTAGGAAATTGAACCCATGGCCTCATGCATAACACATTGAGCCATACGCTAAATGCTGAGAATTTTTCTTAAAAGAAAAATAAAAAAATTAACTGAAGACGCAACAGTTACCCAAAATCTTTCCTGGACCTTCACCTCTGAAAAATATTCTTGCTTTCCTCCCTGCTGCCTTTCAAGGCCATTTTCAACAGCAAGTAGCAGGACATGGCAGTAACTTGCATATTGGTGAGTACTTAACACAAAACCATGGATAAGCTCACCTAAGAAGGCTTATAAGAGACTAACTGAAAGCTGACGGGAGATGGTGAAAGCTATATTACAAAAAGCAAAGTAAAGAATGAGCTTTCCCCAAATAGTAAGTGGAACAGTAGTTTGAATTGCTGAGAAAAAGGGCTGTTGAAGACCAATCATTTTCATTGGCAGTACTGGTAACTTTTGGGACAGGATTTTTACAGAAGGGATGGAAATAGGCAATAGATTTTTTGATAACCTATCTCGGAAGATTTCTTGGGTGGAGGATATATCTCAGTAGTAGAATGCAGGAAGGACATGTTTTAATCTCCAGAACCCCATCCCCTAAAAAGATTAAATCAGGGATTTAATCCAGGGGCACATAACTACTGAGCCATATCCCCAGCCTCTTTTAATATTTTATTTTCAGTTAGGCTATCACTAAGTTGCTTGGGACCTCATTAAATTGCTGAGGCTGGCTTTGAACTCTTGACCCAAGCTGGCATTATAGGTGTGCCCCACCATGCCTGGCTACTTGAATTTTTTGATACTGGGAACTGAACCCAGGAACATTACAACTTCATGGGCTTTACAACTGAGCCACTCTTCCAGCAATATACCAGCAATAACCCAATAGAAGTTTGTTTTAGAGCCTGAATTAAACATAGAGAAAGGGATTATTTTAAGTAGAATGCATTGTAAATTATACTTCATTAGAGTTGCTAAAACACAGAAAAATGTAAAAAACATAAGAATATAAATATAAAGATTATAAAAAGAAAGCACAGCCGAGGAGAACATAATAGTTGTCCTAGATTAGAAGGCCAAACACTAAAAGATGTTCATTCTAGGGTTAGGGGATTGGCTCAGTGGTAGAGCACTTCCCAGTATGTTTGAGGCTCTTGGTTGGATCTCCAGCATTACTGAGACAAGTGAGAGACTTTCACCCCCTCCTCAGTCTACAAATTCAGTTTGTTTCTAAAGTTCATGTGCAACAGTAAATGAGAATTAAGTCAAGAAAAAAGTTTTTAAACAAATGAAAGGAAATTGTCCTCTAAATTTAAAAAATGTTTCCTTATAAACACAGAAAACAATAGGGTAGAACCAGACAAACAATGTTCTCCTCTACTGGGTTAATGAGTAAAGTTAATAGAACCAGTAGGAGGATATAGTAGTGAAATTTAATATCGATGAAAAATTGTCAAATTAATTACTGGTTGTCTACAAAAAAAAAAAAAAAAAAACAAAACAAAACATGGAGAGTCACTATTTTTGTCATTAAGGAGGGAAAGACAGCAGTAAAATAAAACTCCTCTGAACCATCGAAGAATTAAGCTTCTCTACAAGGATAATAGCCAGGCACTCAGGAATAAAGGAAATTTAGATAAAGACAATGGCAGGCTGTACAATGGAAGTCTTGTTCACAAAAGTACAAAATGGGTTTTGAATAATAAATTCATGGGAGAAATACAGTGGTTCATAAATAAACACACCCAAACTTACTTCCTAAAATGCAAATAATCAAAACAGTAATGTTTTACTTACTAGTGTTAGAAGGACAAAAAAGATTTCAACATTCAATTAGTGTTTTGCTTCACTTTTTAAAATTCTTTTTTTTTTTTTTTAAGAGAGACAGAGAATTTTTTAATGTTTATTTTTTAGTTTTCGGCAGGCACAACATTTTTGTTTGTATGTGGTGCTGAGGATCGAACCCTGGCCGCATACATGCCAGGCGAGTGCGCTACCGCTTGAGCCACATCCCCAGCCCTAAAATTCTTAATATCATCCAAAAGATTGAACAACTTAAATTATTAAGAGTAAAGAATTTGAAGGATTCCATTTTGGTTGCCCCCACCCTTTTTTTTTAAACATTAATTCTTGGATGCATCCTTATATGTTCCTGGATCCAAACCACCCATAACAATGGGGTTATAGTTCAGTTCCATATGCAATGAGGTCCAAAAAACTTTGATCATATTCTGCTTGAAAACAGCCCCAAGTTTCTCAACATTTAGAATACTATAGAACAATTAGCATTTATCACAAGTAATATTGACCTTATCACTAATCTGTTTAACATGCTTCAATAGTTTTCATTTATCAATCAGTGTGAAGTTCAGTGGTAGAGCGCTTGTCTAGCAAAAAGAGGACCTAGGTTACCATCCCCATTACCACAAAACAAACAAAAAAACCATCATCTAGGGCTGGGGTTGTAGCACTTGCCTAGCATGTGTCCAGGCCCTGGGTTCCATCCCCAGCACCACATAAAACTAAATAAACAAAATAATGGTATTGTGTCCATCTACAACTGAAAAAAACAGAAACAACCCATCATCTGTAATTGAAAGTTCTAACATCTTTGCTCTTAGTTTGGGAGATACCCTAAATTGCTAAAAAGATCACTTTTCGGAAAGGGTAAAATTAAGATGTCTTTTTAGGTTTGAAAGTATGATGTTTATTCAACTGCTGAGTTTCAAACTATTTTTACTTCAACTAAATTAGATAGATGTGGTGGTATACACCTGTGATCCCACTGATTTAAGAGGCTGAGGCAGGAGGATCTCAAGTTGAGTACGATCCTAAACCAACCTCAGCTAGGTAGTAAGACCCTTAGTGACTTGGCAAGACTCTGTTACAAAAATAAAAAATAGGGGGATGGGGTTGTGGGCTTAGTGGTAGAGTGCTCGCCTAGCATGCGTGACGTACCGGGTTAGATATTCAGCACCTCATAAAAATAAAATAAAGATATTGTTTCCAACCAAAAGTAAATAATAAATATTTTTTAAAAAAAAAAAATTCTATACATTTCAGCTAATATTATTTAAAAATAAAAAATATAACAAGGGCTGAGAATGTAGCTTAGTGGTAGAGAGGTCCTGGTTTCCATCCCCAGTACCAATAAATAAATAAATAAGGGTATGAAAAGGCTGGGGATGTAGCTCAGTGCCACATACCCCTGGGATTAGTCCACAGTTCAATGAATAAATAAACAAATAGAATATAACTAAATTAAAAATCCAACTAAACGGATCATCGGAGCTGCAAATTAAATTATATTTAATATTTTGAGCTGGGGAAGTAGCTCAGTGGTAGGGCCCAGGCCTAGCATGCCGAGGCACTCCGTTTGATCCTAAGGCAAAAACAAAAACAGTCAAAGCAACTGTGGAAGAAAATGCGTTAACATAAAAGTAATACTAATGATACACTAGCAGATAATAGATTTAAGTGAAGAAAAACAAATGAAGGACAAAACAAGCAAGGACAGTGAAAACTGTAAAACCATAACACTGTTTCACAGCTACCATCAACTCAACTGAAACATAAAATGGCTATGTTACACTGGGCAGATACTGAAAGTACCAAAGAAGTGTAACCCAGGATGCCAGCTACCTTTTTATAGGGTGTTATGGGAATGGACAGGAGGTACCTGATTTGGACACAGAAATCAGCAGCACCCCAAGACAACCATAGTAGATGGAAGAACCTTGGAACAAAAAATTGAAGACCAAATAAAGGTATAAATTCCAGCAAGATGGTTTGTAGACTTTTGAATACTCCATTTAGTTCACAACTCAACTCAGAACTCTTGGGGAATCAGATGAGAGTAGTAAAGAAATTACCCCTCATGTTTTCTCATTAACACATCTATCCTACTGCCTAATATAGTAATTCTTTGGAGGGAGCTGAGGAGCCCCTGAAATTAACAGGCATTGGAGCCAACTGGGCTGCTAGGTTTGAATTCTTCCCACTCCTGCCATCATCAGGGGCTCCAGAGGTAGGGGAGTACAGGGAGTTAACTGAACGTTTGCACTCAAGAAACTATATCACCTTTTCCACCCGAATCTACAGAATAACAAGACAACTAGTCCCTGACAAGACCCAAAGTGACAGAAAAAGGAGTCAAAATTTCTGCCAAAATCTAATAATTATGTGGGAGTATAAATGCTCACCTGATAAGGACTCATTTCAAAGAAAAGAATAAAACAGTGGAGAGAAAAGGCAAAACAATCAATGTGAGAATGACTCCAAATGCAGGCTACTACACAGAATTTGCTTTTAGAACCTGATGTGGTGGTGCATGCCTGCTAATCCCAAAGACCCAGGAAGCTGAGTAAGAAGATTGAAAGTTCAAGACTAGCCGTAGCAATTCAGCGAGGCACTGACACTTAGTGTAACCCTGGAATTGTAATGGAGGTTAATGTTTAATATGGATTACACACAAAATGAATACACTAAGATGAAAGTAAATTTAGAGACATGCAATCCACTAGTTACAAGTTTATTAGATTCCTTAGTTCAAAATGAGTGGCTGACTGGCTTTCATTTCCTCCCATACCCACAGATAGGACTTAATTATGCTGGTGTCACTCCAAATAATGTATAGAGTCCTAAAGACTATGGACTATATATAGTCCTAAAGTCCTACATAATCCTTTCATTATATTTTGCATTTAACCTTAACTTAAGGTTCAACTATGGGTTAGACAACTTAAACAGATTTCTAGCTTGAATTCTTTTCTCCTCTTAGAACTAATATTGGGGTGGAGATGGGGCTCAGTGGTAGAGTACCTAGCAGGCGTGAGGCACTGGGTTCGATTCTTAGCACCACATAAAAATAAATTCAATAAAATTATTGTGTCCATTTACAACGAAAAATAAAAAAAAACAACTAATATGGAAAACATCAATACTACTTCAAGACACCAATTCAAATGCAAAATATTTGGTTTTCTAAGTATTATCTAACCTCAGTATACATTTATTCGACAGGAGCTTATTGTTTGGCAATAAACAGATTTGGTCTTTTATAAGATAACCTGGAAAGTTTGCAAATAATAAAGTCTGATTAAACTTACTATTTTTAGATTTCATTTATAAAACCTATTTCCACAAACATACTACATCAATAACTGTTTTTATTATCAAAATGATTTTTTTTTGCGGGGGTGCATCCCACGCTAGTTAAGGTCTCTACCATGGAGCTACATCCCAAGCCCAAGTTTTTATTTCTGAATGGTCATTAAAAGATATTAAAACTTTCACTCATTAAGTCACTCAGCAACAGAATTTTATTTTACTCCTTCTCTCTAAATTATTTTTGTATTTATGAAAAGTTGGAGATATACTACTACACTATACTGAGATGTTCTTTTATTCTAGGAAGAAAAAAAGGAATATCACATAAGACAAAAGAAGAAAGCAATTTGGGTATACCTAAGATTCATGGAAAATGCTGAACAAATACACTTTGTACCTAATAACTCACAGAGAGTGTTACAAGAAGTTTCTATGAACAATGAGATTCAAATTTTGTCTTAAACATACACACATACTGCAATTCTGTTAGTGTCATTATTATTATTACATGAGAAGAGGTTTGGAAGTCAGGAAGGAGAAATCACACAAAACCCTATCATATAACCGAACTACCTTGGGTTAATTATGCATTACGGGGGAAGACAGCTGCCATTTCAAGAGATATTTTTACTCCTTGCTACTTACTAGGCAAATAAGTGATGGATCCAGAAATAACTAGCAGATGCAACTAAGCGAATGTCAACTACCAGTGCTAGATATTGGGAACTAATCCCTGCCATCTATTTCAGCAAAGGAACAAGGTGAAACATAGGGGCAAGACTAAAAACAAAACTATTAGAAAACATAAGGTGAAGGGGTCCAGAAAAGGAACCAGAAAAATTAGAACAAATTGGACATCACTTTCCTATATTCAAATATATTTATATATGAATATGTGACCAGCGAAACTCCACATCATATTCAACCTCTTCTCAAGAATGGGAAGTTATACTCCATGTTATGTGTGATGTGTCAAAATACATTCTACTGCCATGTATATCTAAAAGAATTTTAAAAGAAATTGTCACAAAAGCTAGGGGAGATTTATCATTGGAGCTTTTGGGAATGTAACAATGTTCTTTTTTTTAAATGTCTTTATTTTATTTATTTATTTATTTTTTAATGTGGCGCTGAGGATTGAACCCAGTACCTCACAAGTGCAAGGTAAGCACTCTATCACTGAGCTATAACCCTAGCCCCAACAGTGTTTATTTTTAACTTGGGTAGCTGTTTCATGACTGTCCATTTACACACACACACACACATTTTTGCAGGGGGAGGACAGTACTGGAATGCTGAGCTATATCTCCAGTTCTTTTTATTATTATTTTAACTTCCTGATTATCTCACCCAATCCCTTCCAATACCTTCAGTATCTCAAATCTAGAATACTTATATTCCCTGTTGAACCCAAAGGCTTCCTGGGGCCCAGAAAACTAAACTTATAAGGGCTTCTTTATGAACAAGTATAGGTGTTTTATATATATATATATATATATATATATATATATATAGGGATAGGATCATTCTCGTTCCCTGGGAGCTCTCAGTTCCCAGAGCACAAGAACTCAACAATAGTAAATCTCCAGGATCTGTGCTTCATTATGGACACACTTTTTGAGTATCAGGGCTGCGTGTCTCAAAGTATTTCCTTTCATTCACCCAGTGGTAGAGTGCTTGCCTAGAACCGGTAAAGCACTAGGATTGATCCTCAGCACCACATAAAAACAAATAAATGAAGATAATTAACAAAACAAAAAATAATGCCACTTATGTTGGCTTTCTATGACTGTATAACAAATTTTTTTCTTTTTTCTTTTTTAAAGAGAGAATTTTTTTTAATATTTATTTTTTAGTTTTTGGCGGACACAACATCTTTGTTTGTATGTGGTGCTGAGGATCGAACCAGGGCCACACGCATGCCAGGCGAGCGCACTACCGCTTGAGCCACATCCCCAGCCCTGTATAACAAATTAACAAAAATTTAGGAACTTAAGCAACACAAACATGTTATCTACTTTCCAAGTGTGAGAAGTCCAATGTGTTAGCTGCTGAAATCCAAGGGGCTTTGATTCTTATCTAAGGCTCTCTGGCTGTTATAAACCCTTAGTTTCTTTCATTGCTAAGACTGAGGCTTCGGGGCTGGGGATGTGGCTCAAGTGGTAGCGCGCTCGCCTGGCATGCCTGCGTACGGCCCGGATTCGATCCTCAGCACCACATACAAACAAAGATGTTGTGTCCGCCGAAAACTAAAAAAATAAATAATAAAATTCTCTCTCTCTCTTTAAAAAAAAAAAGACTGAGGCTTCTCTTTTCCTGGTAGCTGTTAGCCAGGAACCACTCTCTAGAGCAACTTGAGGTTGCTTTCAGTTCCCTGCCATGGAAGTCTCCATGGGCAGTTTGTAACAACAGGCTGTTTGCTTTCCCCAAGCCAGGAAGAGTCTTTTAGACAGGGCCTCACTTAGGCTGGCTTTGAATTTGTAATCATCCTGACTCAGCCTCACCAGTAGCTGAGATTATAGCAATTCCATTACAACTGACTTCTTTTTATAATTATGGACAAATCGTATTCTTACATTTTATAAACTTTGCTCTTGACATATTCCATAATGAACAGCATTGATCTTTAACAGCATTATGCTATAATATTCAAAAAATGAAAGCATTAGCCATTTAGAGAAGATACAAATAAGATAAACAAATTTTAATATGCCAATATAGTGCTCTTTTTATGGCAGGGAAGGAGGGGTTCTAGAGAGTGAATCCAGGGGAGCTTAACTGCTGAGCAACATCCCCTCCCACTTTTTTGGTACCAGGGATTGACTCAAGGACACTCAACTACTGAGCCACACCCTCAGTCCTATTTTGTATTACTTTGAGAGACAGGGTCTCACTGAGTAGATTTTTCTAAGATTAGCTTTGATCCTCCTGTCTCAACCTCCAGAGCATTGCACAGGGAAAAATTTATTTTGAGACAGGTTCTTCTTACTAAATTGTTTAGGCCTTCTCTTTGTTGCTGAGGCTGGCCTTTAACCTGGGATTCACCTGCTTCCGCTTCCCAAGTAGCTAGTTTTACAGGCATGTGCCACCACATCCAGCTCAATGTAGTGTAACTTATTTATTTTTATTGAAGAATGGATGTTGATTTTGTGCTTGACAGTCTCTAAGATGGCCCCAAAGTTCACTACTTCCTGATATTTGTGCTCTTACATTGTCCTGTCCACCAAACAGCACTGATCTACATAGGCACCATGAAGACACCATAGGTTCCTCTTTGCCCTTTTATTTCAGGGTGGGGGGGTGCATGTAAAACTAACCTTCCAGGCCAAGGGAATATTTAAACAGTTCTATGACGAAGAATTGAGGCCTCTAGCCAACAGCCATCAAGGATATATACTGGGGATATAGCTCAGTTGGTAGAGTGCTTGTCTTGCATGCACAAGGCCCTGGGTTCGATCCCCAGCACCACCAAAACAACAACAACAAAGAAAAAAAAAAAAAAAAACACCTATGGCCTCAAACAGGGAGTCTGGAAGTGACTCTGCATCTATAGCACACTCCTTTCAGTAGTCAAGTTTCTAGATGACTACAACCTCCTGACACCCTCTGCCAAAAAGCACCTTTGTCAACTGCTCTTCAATTCCCAACTCACAAAAGAACATAATTGTTGTTCAGAGATACCACAGGTTTTCAGGTAATCTGTTAAGCATCAACATATATTCATATACACTTTACCAATGAATTCCTTAGACTACTATTTAGAAACTAGATAGCTTACTCCTATCTGAAAATGTTTCAAATGCTCTCTATTGCTCATAGAATAAAACCTCAACTCCTCACTATGGCTGACAAAACACTCATGATCTGGCATCTGCCCGTCTTTTCACCATCACCTGGTTCCAATCCTTATCTTCTCAACTTCACTGGACACTTCTGGCATTTTCTTTTTCTCCCAATGTTCCCTTTTTCTTTATCTAAGACCTTTTCTCTTATTGTTTCTGGGCTTAGGAATGTTCGTCCCTACATTCTTGGGAGTATTTTATTCTGCATAGTTTGCCTCTTTATTTAGCTCACTCTATAGATTTTTTTAAATATTTTTTTTTAGTTGTTGATGGACGTTTATTTTATTTACTTATTTATATGTGGTGCTAGGAATCAAACCCAGTGCCTCACAAGTATGAGGCAAGTGCTCTAGCGCTGAGCTAAACTCCATCCTGCACTCTATAGTTTTTTCTGGAAAAAGGATGTATCTCTCTGTTGCTCAGACTGGCCTGCAATTCATGGGCTCAAGTGATCCTCCTGATTCAGTTCCCTAATAGCTGTGTCTGTGGGCATATGCATCCAAGCCCAACTTCACTCAATTCTCAGTTTCAATATTCCCTCTCCAGAGAAACCTGCCAGGATGACCTATACTTAATAAGAAAATCCCGGAAGGATCACAGCTGAAACAGAAACAAGATAAAACCATCACCATCAAATCAATATAAAATTGAAGTTATCTGAAGAAATAAATTCATAGAATAAAATTGAGAGGAGAATATAAATTCATTACTATAGAGAATATGTAGCTGAGATACACAAGGCAAATAAACTGGAAAGGAAACATCTAACACCTGAGAACAAAACTTTTAAAAAGCTCTGAGGGAAAACTGGTTTGTTTAAAAAAAAACAAAAAACTGGTTATTTAAAATAAAAATGACAAGTGTTCAATATTCTAAAGGTGTACATCTAGCAATAACATGCAAAACACAGGCAAAAACAGAAAACTTCCTTGTTATCACCTTGTGGCTATTTTTCTGATCCAAACTTTCATGGGACCGCCCCCCAAAAGCATTTAACCTGTATTTTCAAACATTTCCAAATATCAAGTACTTACCCACTTAGCAATTGGACACCCATGAGAGCTTTTTCCTTCTTTTCCTGTGTATACAATTTGTTCTAGCCTTACTGCCTTTCCTTTATGGCCATACCTATTACAAAGCAGAGTGGAGGGAATACACTAATTAACTACAATCTACACTTGAAACAATTTGTTTTTAATTGCTATGAACAGAAGTTAAAAAAAAAAAAAAAAATCAAACAGTCCTCGTAAATTTACTTTTGCCAAAAAATTGCTTTTATGTGGCAGACATTTCTATTTCTATTTCATAGTTCTTCTTACTGATCCTTAAAGATCACTCTTTAAAATTAAACTGAGTCCAAGACAAGCAACAGGAATGCAGGGTTAACTTAATGTTGGCAGTGTTAATTTGAACTATTCTCACATTATATAATATATATATGAATAAGGATTCCTGAATTAATTATAGACAATTAGCCTTGCTTCCTGAGAGTCTTTTTAAGCACCCAGCAGCTCATAAGGAGGACTCAGGAGAACATATGGGCATTTTTCTTCTGAGCCCTAACAAACATCCAACTCATACTCCTCAAAATTCTCTATTCACCTCATATTTGTTCCCAGAGATAAACTTATCTGCACTGAGTCAGGTCCACAATAAAGAATGATTTTTAACAGGGAAACACATTTCCTCACCTATTCTCCATGATTTCCCTGACAGCAGCAATACTTGGTCCTGCCCCAAGGTGTGTATAATATGGGCCTTTGTCTTTTTGTATACCTCGATCTGCGGAAGGAATAAGATTATTAGACCCAAAGCCTTACAAAATTTCATAGGGGCAAGGAGCTCTTATACTATTTTTGCTTTGTTTTTGTTTTAATTCAGAACCATGAATCTTTTCAAGATCTTAGTCAGCGAGGTTTTCCTGCTCCTAATGTTCTTTCTTTCTTTTTTAAACCATCAGAGGATGGGGTGGGTCATCTTTATTGTCTGATCTCCCCCTTAAAAAAAAAAAAAATTATAACTAAGGCACAAATTAAAACTTATCCAAGACTGATAGGTCTGAGAAGCTTGACCTCAATTCCTTTTAAAATTGAGCCTATCAATTTCCCTACTAAGAACTTATCTTACTTCACACACAATTATGTATTTAGATTGGAAATATACAAGAATGAAATTATGTATTTAGATTGGAAATATACAAGAATGTTCACTGCTACAATTACCAATAGTATCAAAAAAGGGAACCAACCTTAACAAAAATCCCAGCAAATGATAAGTTAAATAAATCATAGGAAGTTTATACAGAATACAATAAAGTTACTGAAAAATAATATGTATAAACATTTTAAAAAGCTGAAAAGAAATTTAAGCTATAAAATTAAAACAGCAAGTTGCAAAGTGGTGCTTTGAAAAACCTACATTCAAACCAGAGACAAAATAAAAATCAGCAATAATGTTTATTCATATAGAAAAGTATAACAGGGATTTTTTTCTCAGAGAATAGAGAAAGATATTTACATACTTCTGATTTAGAATCATGTGTAACTAGAATCACTGGGGAATATCTGTATTTTATGCATTTCTGACCATGGTGTATCTAAACAAAAAAGTCAGTGATCATTTTGACTGGACATTAAATATAATATAGAATCACTTATGTGGTTTTGTTTTCCTTTTTTTTTTTTTTTTTTAATACCAGGGACTTAACCATTGAGCGACATCCCTAGTCCTATTTTGTATTTTGTTTAGAGAAACAGTCTCACTGCATTGCTCAGGCCTCACCTATTTACTGATGCTGGTTTTGAACTTGTGACCTTCCTGTTTCTGCCAGGATTACCAGCACTGCCCAGCTTTCTGTGGCTTCTTAGGCAAGGTACATAGATGAGATCTTAATTTATTGGGCATCTAGAGCACTAGTTGTTACTACTGATCTAAAGCAGGGGCAGTTTTGCCCCAGGGGCAACATTTGGCAATATCTGTAGACATTTCTGGAAGTAATAATTTGTCAGGTATGTGTGTTAGTCCTGCACACTAGCACTAATATCCAGTGAATAGCTCCACAGGCTGAGACAGGAGGATCCAGAGTTCAAAGCCAGCCTCAGCAATGGCAAGGTGCTAAGCAACTCAGTGAAACCTTGTCCTTTTTTTTTTTTTTTTAAATATTTATTTCTTATTGTAGTGCTGAGGATCGAACCCAGGGCCTTGCAAGGGCTGAGTGCTCTACCGCTGAACCACAACCCCAGTCTCCTAAAACTGTTTTTAAATAAAATACAAAATAGTACTGGGGATATGGCTCAGTGGTTGAGTGCCTGCCCCTGAGTTCAATCTACTGCCCCCCCAAAAAAACTAGAAACTTGACCCAAATTTGTTGTAGATAGGGCAAGGAAAGTATTATTTTCCTTAGCTAATGCTAGGTGCTCCCCCCAAAAAAAATCAAATCCCACAATGCACAGGACAGCCTCCTGTGTTCTAAAATGCTGATAATTAGGGCTGGGATATAGCTCAGTGGTAGAGGGCTTGTTTAGATGCACAATGCCCTGGGTTCAATCCCTAGTACCACCAAATAAATAATAGTGTTAAATTTGAGAAACACTAGACACTTATTACTCCACTTCACTAGAAAATAATGCCCCTGAAGGAAAGCCATTACCCTGCCTTACTTGATGATCCTACTTGGTCATCCTACACATGTGAGCACAGTACCCTCAGAGGTAAACGATTAGACATAGATGTGACAGTGTATACCATAGTTTAATACTTGGTTGTGACTGGTTACTTTGCATGAGGAAAGGGTCTTGAAAAAAAGATCACCATCTATTAGAACCATCCATACAATTAAACTAGACTTGTACAGGTTATGTATTGATTTTTTGAATTGCTGGCCTTTTTTCCATTTGTAATTATACACAGAAACACATTCTTCCTCTTATTCTTTGGATTGTTGAAGAAAGAGACAGTGGAAATTATAAGAATGGGCTCTAGTTGACACTGCCTGTCTCCTAATCCCAGTTCAGTCACTTTCAGATTGTGAATATCTCTGGGTCCCAAATTTCCTCATTTGTAAAATAGTAATAATTGATAATAAGTATTCCCTATGCAAGAATGTTGTGAATTTTAGAAGGCATGGCATAGAACCAGACTCATAGTAGGAGCTACAGATGGTGAGCCATTTACCACTGTTAGTCTAAGAATCTCTCTTGGTTTCAGCCAGGCATGCCTGTAATCCCAGCGGTTTAGGAGGCTGAGACAGGAGGGTCAGGAGTTCAAAGACAGCCTCAGCAATTTAGGGGGGCCCTAAGCAACTCATCCAGACCCTGTCTCTAAATAGAATATAAAAAAGGGCTGAGGATATGGCCAAGGGGCTGAGTGCCACTGGGTTCAATCCCTGGCAATGAATGAAGACCTCTATGTTTCAGTTCAACTCTCTTCAGACTGTGCAGTGCTTCCCAAAAGAGTGTACCCTGGCACAAGGTTGTAAACACAGTAGCCATCTACAGATGAGTCACATGCCCAGCCTTTTTTATATTTTGAGACAGGATCACAAAGTTGACAAGGCTGGCCTCAAATTTGTGATTCTCCTGCCTCAACTTCCCAGATTCCCTGGGATCACAGGGATGCACCATCATGTCCAACATTTGGGCCATAATTTAAGTGATACTGTATTAATAACTAAACCTATTTAGATGGGGTTCAAAACAAGTTCTTTCACAAATTCTGTCCTGTAACAATTCTATAATCACTGAAATAAGGGGTTTTAATGAGAAGATTAAGAAACTATAATGACATGATCTATTTAATCTCTTTTTTCCCCCATTTTATGATTACTGATTACTTTTTCTCTCCCTTTAGTAAGGAGGTTGAAATCAGTGGTGCTTTACCACTGAGCTACAACCAGTGTCTGGATAAATTGGTTGGCCTGAAACTTGAAATCCTCCTGCCTGAGACTCCTGATTCACTGGGATTACAAGCACACATCACCACACCCAAGCTCAATGGATTTGTTATATTTGAGTGCTTACATGAAATTTGAATACAGTGACTAATCAATATAGGAGTCAATTTGACTCCTATATTGATTAGTCACTGTATTCAAATTTCATGTAAGCAATATAGGAGTCAAATTAAGCTTTCACATGATTCAAATGCTAAGCAAATTTCTCAAGAACTACTGAAGAATCTTAACCCTAGCAAGACTTTTCTTAATTTTTTTAACTTGTAGATGGATACAATACCTTTATTTTGTTTATTTATTTTTTATGTCGTGCTGAGGATCAAATCCAGCACCTCAAAAATGCGAGGCAAGCACTCCACTGCTGAGCCATGACCCCAGCCCTACACCAGTCCTTTTAACCACAGATAAAAGTAATTGTTAAGTCCCATGTAGTGGTGCATGCCTATAATCCCAGCAATTCGGGAGGCTGAAGCAGAGGTGTTTAAGTGGCCAACCTGAGCAATTTAGTGAGACACTGTCCCACTACAGAAAATTAAAAAAAAAAAAAAAAAAAATGAAGCACATGCCTGTAATCTCAGCAGCTCAGGGAGGCTGAGGCAGGAGGACAGCAAATTCAAAGCCAGCCTTAGCAATTTAGCAAGGCCGTAAGCAACTAGTGAGACTCTGTGTAAAAATAAAAAATTAAAAGGGCTGGGGATGTAGCTCAATGGTAAGCATCGTTACTAACAATGCCTAGTACTAATAAAAAAATTATTAATTTCTCAATATTCTCTTTCAATGACTCCTAAGGCACAAAATATACTGTGACCCCCCCTACTAGGACAAACTTATCCACTGAAATAGAAAACTAATATCTGCAGAATAAGTATTAAAATACATGAAAACTCAAAAAGATTTATGAATTCTAAAAGTAACTAACATAAAAGAATTTCTTAATACCTGGATACACATTTTCAATTGCAAAATAGAGAAGCACTAGAACCTGGCTAAAAAAGAATTAAACCATTCTTAAGTGGATGAGACTTTGTATAGTTATTTGTTAAGTTCTATATATTCTCTGTATGCACATACTAGCTAACCAGAAAAAGTTTTTAATGAAATCCTCGTAAGTCAAAATTCTTCTAAATATTGGGAGAACAATTAGTCTTTAATAAAGTATTAAAGAAATCCTTCTTAGGCTATGACACTAAACTTGAGACCTTTTTTTTTGATGCTGTTCTGAGGAATCTAACCCAGAATCCTTTACCAACTTCCCAGACCTTTTTTATTTTGACATAGGGTCTCACTAAGTTGCTGAGGCTGACCTTGAACTTGTAATCCTCCTCTCTCACTCGCTGGGATTATAGGTCTGTGCCATCATGTCCAGCAACTTGAGACATTTGCTTGGAGAGAAAGTTTACCTTTACTTTTCTGCACTATGAGTTGAAATATCTGTCTTTTCTTAGCAGAATGGATTAAATGTCTAACAGAAAAATGGGTACAGAATTATTTAGTCCACCTTACCTATGGGGGAAAGAATACTATTCAATGAATCAGACAGGATTCATCGAGTCTGTCAGGATGTGTGACCATTTCTGCAGAAGAAAGAACACATCTATACAAGCACTTACCAAGACAGTTGCAAGCCGGAGCTTCTGATTCTTTTGTTGCAGCCGCCAGCTTTTTTGCAGGGTTACTAAGAAAGTTCACGGCATTATTAAAACTTGTCTGTACACCATCTACCATTGAAAAATCTAATGTTTCAACACTAGATGAACAGACTGTCTCTTCAGTTTTGATAGAAACCACTCTAATTCCTCCTGAACTTCCTGCATTTACATTCCTGAGAATATGTGCAGGGTCTGGTAAGGGTGTCTCATAACAGACACCAGGCAATGTTGTCAGTCTCTGATGCACAAGATGCTCTTGAATATCTTCTTGAAACTGTGTTTGGTCATCAATAGCCATCACATTAGCACACTGGTTAGGTGGAAAGGAGGCCAGGGGCAAAAGATGAGCTTTCTGATTGACATTCACTGTTGACTGTACCTGAGAATTACAAGCTTTGTCTGTAAACTGCTGCCCATCAGATTCTGTTTTGTTAGGAAGTAATGGGAGAGAATCCAATGGTTCAACCTTCATCATTTTTTGCTGTACTGATTCAGTGTATCTCTCAAATTTTATCTGAGTGAGTGGAGGAAATAATTTTTTCTGTTGTAGGGATAAACTGGCTTGAGTCAGTGGTTTGAGTACTTTACCAAAATGAGGAATTTTCCCCAGCAGAATAGGAAAATCATGTGACCCAAATTGACCAAATCTTTGAAATTTGGATGCTACCCAAATATCATGTAACTTACTATACTCATAGGACAACTGCTCCTGCTGCTTCTGCTCGTTTTCTTGACAGTTTATAGCCAGAGGCCTCTTTTTCCGACGATCTCTTGATGGGATAGATTTTGTCTTTTTCTGGGTTGTGTTCTTTCGCTTTGGTAATGATGGAGCTTGATTATTTTGCACACTTGGTGGTGGTTTCTGTTGAATTGTGCCCTTCTCCTGACTCATTTTTTGCTGCACGTTATATGGAACAATGCTGGTTGGGGTACTTTCAATATTCTTTTCCTCTGGTTTTACATAGTTGAAATTAATGATTGATGCAAGTTGTGTTAATTGTGTTGCAACATCTTCTTCAATTTGACTGTAGGATACATCTTGACTTGATGGATCATCTTTTGAATTTAAACTTTTATTACTGTCCAATAACTGGTTAGATTGCTCCAATTTATTACTTCTTGGCGACAAGTGAGGCAAGTCACTAGTTCTGCCTTCCAATGCACTTTTATTGGTATCAATATTAGATGAATTTGATTTTGTGGAAAAAAGGGAGTCCGAATTTGATACTTTTGAATGTTCATGTGGTTCTGCAGATGCTTGGTTAGTGGCTGAGCTGTGCTGTGACTTGGACATGGTATTTTGGCCATTGAACACTACTGTGTTGCATGAACTTTCCTTTTGGAGAGGTGGACAGTTATGAAGGGTTGGTGAGTTTGGGTCATTGAGGTCTTTTGTTACAGAATAGAGGATAACTTTGTAACTATTACGGAAACAAGCTGTTGTCTGATCTGTTTCTTCATCCTTCTCTGACTTCGATGGTGAAGAATTCTCTGATGGGGTTTCTGACAGTTGTGTGAGGGCCTCTATGGCGACCAATTGTTCTATAGTTAAATTCCTATCTTGCATCATGGATAAAATACATGATGTAACTGGAGACCCATCTTTTGTTTCTTTACGTGGTATGTTCTCAGGAGGTTTTGGTTGATCACCTTCATTGTATGCATTAGTATGACTATTTAAGTTTGCAGAATTTTCAACGAATATGCAGTTAAAGCCAGGCTGTGGGAAGGGTAACATATGACTCTTCCCCTTGAGATGACCACCACTTGCACTAGAAGGAATAGAGCTCATGGCATTGTTATGATTGGCAGTATCTTTCAAAAATTTACAGGGATTGTTTTCCAATGACTTATCAAATTCGTCAATATTAAATTTGTTAAATGACACATTTGTTTCACTTGGTAAACACTGTACATTTGTAATGCCATTACTTATTGTTGGTACAAACAACTTAGGAAGTTTAATTTCTTCCTTATCATCTTCAGAGTTTTTTGATTTTTCAGCCTCTGTTACACTTTCTCCTTTGACCTGATCTGTTAAATGTATTTTCTTGTTTTGTGTCCACCTCTCCACCTTGATACCTGTCATGCTTTCTTCATTTTTAGTTACATTTTCAAGGGGATGTGTATTCAATTCCAAACTCTTTTCTTCCCCATAACCACATCTGCTGAATTCCATGGATTCTGACTTCGGGCCATTTACTGATTTGTTGTCAAAATCTACCTGTAAAATAAATACAGAAATTACCCGTATTAACTACTTAAATATCAAAGTTACAACAAAAGGAACTTTATAATTTAATATCAACGAAATGTGAAGTCTCTATGGATATAACCTAAAAGATTATTATTTCTGCCTTTCATACATTCAGATAAGTCATAAAATACCAAAAAGTAGAATACAGGATGAGAGAAAAAAAATTAGAAACTATCATAATATCATGCAGATTAATGTCAAAACTTCATGTCTATTTTCTTTTCTCTTTTTGGTAGCATGGATTAAACCCAGAGGCACTTAACAACTGAGCCAAATCTCCATTCCTTTTTATTTTCAATTTTCAGACAGAGTCTCACTTGGTTGTTGTCCTCAACAAATCTTTGTTGCTTTGAACTTTCAATCCTCCTGCCTCAATCTCCTGAGGTGCTGGGATTCTAGGTATGTGCTACCACACACAGCTCAAAATCACATGTCTTTTAAACAAACATCCATTCCTTTTTCCATATGTAGTTATAAAATATTTAATATTGGCTTCATTCAATGGGCAATATCAATCATTTAAATGCTAATTGAATTGACAAAAACCTTACATACAAAAACAATACAAATCCTAATTGTTGAATTTTCACAAAATGAATAGTGATGTACCCAGTTCTTAAGCAAGAAACTCCTCTGTCCTGTCTTCAATCAGCCTTCAACAGATAAATATTGTCCAGATAAGTAAGATCATAGACTTCTTTCTTTTCTTTCTTGGTACTGGGGAGTGAAACACGGACTCTTTGACTCTGAATTACACCCCTTTCCTTTTCATTCTGTATTCTGAGACAGGGTCTCACTAAGTTGCTTAGGACCTCATTAAATTGCTGAGGCTGGCCTTGAATTGGCAATCGTCCTACCTCAACCTCCCAAACTTCTGGGATTACAAGCATGTGCCACTGGACCCAGCACATCATAGATTTCTTATGCTTATTTTCAAAGTTTACATTATACTTTTGAGATACATCTACCTTGTTAGGTATACTTATACTCCATTAATTCTCACTACTGTAATTTCTACACTGACTAACCAACAATTTATTACTCAATACAACATACACAAACTACTTAGCATTTCAGAAACCCTGAGTTCCATATTCAGCAATGTAAAATGAATTTTTTATAAAAATTAACCACTGAGCAAATGCACTGTGTAGTTGATAAGTTAACAGACTTGCGTATATCTAGAGTTAAAAATATCTGGGTTTTTTTTGGTATGTGTGTGGTATTACAGATTGAACCACCATGCCTAGCAAAAGTTATCTCTTTCTTAATACTAGAGGAAATTTTGATTCCAATTCATAGAATACAACAAATATGAATTCTAGTCAAAATAAGCATCAAACACAAACATACACACACAGAGGTATTGGGTATTGAACCCAGAGGCGCTTTACCACTGAGGCATATCAAAGCCCTTCTTATTTTTTTGTTTTTAGATAGGGTCTCACTAAGGCTAGCTTTGAACTTGTGATCTTCCTGCCTCAGCCTTCCAGAGTCAATGGGATTACTGGCATGCACCACTGCTCCAAGCACTACGATTGTTTTGAAACAAAGGTATTTGTTTAAAAGGAAAGAGGTTTCAGGATAAACAGATGGTCAGTTTGCCAAAATAGACATGGCTTATATCAGAGTTCAGAAAACTTTTCCTGTCAAGGATAGAGAATAAACATTTTGGACTTTATAGCCCATACATCTCCATTACAACTACTCCTGTTATAATGGGGGGAAAAAACAGCCAGATAATTTGGGAGAAAAAAAAAAAATGTGGCTCTATTCCAGTAAAACTATTTATGGAAACAAAAATGTGAATTTCGTGTAAAATTTACAACACCTACAAACACAAAGATGAGTAAGGAAAGATAGTCCTCCTCAATACATATAAAATTAATAGGCTGAGGACATAGCTCAGTGGTAAGAGTACTTGGCTGGCACACTAGATAAGACCCTGGCTTTGATCACCAACACAAGGTGGTGGGGGTAGCATGGGGTTTGACACCTACAATGTAACAGTAATGAAATAAACAAGTGCAGATATGATGTTATCATCCCTTTTCTTGTGAGACCCATGAACATTTATCTAGCCCAGATGAAACACCAGTAAGATAAAACCAAAAATGCTAACACTACTTATATCACTGCAAAATGGAACTGAAAATGGGGAGTTTCATTTTTCTTTTTTACAGATATGCATATCTAAGTACACTGAGGATACATTGCCCAACAATGATATATTGAAGTTCTTTTAAGAATTATGTACCAGAAGATCTTCATAACAAATTCATATTAATTAATGGGTTTAATTAAAAACAGCAGAACTTTGTTACTAAGCTTATTCCATCACTTTAAAACACTAGGTGCCATAGATCTGTAAATATGTGAAAACATGCCTTGACACAGCCATCTATTAAAGTAAGACTTAGAAAACAGTTTTGTGAGCAGGTCGCTATGGCTCAGGAGCTACAGGAGGCTGAGGGACAAGGACCACAAGTTTAAGGCCAGCCCAAACAATCAAGTAAGGCCCTAGGCCCCACAAACAAAAAAGGCTGGGGAAGCAGCTTCATGTTAAAGCATCCCTGGATTCAATATCTTATGATATACACAAAATAAGTAAGTAAATACATATATACAAAACAGGTCGGTGGATTCCATTTTGGTGGAAGCCAATTATATTTCCTTTTTCTGTTTTCTCAAAAGTAACCAGTGAATTACAAAAGCATTCTATTAAATGTGTGTGCATGTGTGTTCTTACATGGTTAATCTTTTTCTGATACCTGCTGTTTATATTGCAACTGGGTGCCTATGATATCTCTGTAGGGTGGGGAATTCAAGTTCAGGTGTGGTCAAAAGTTAATAATCTAGGCCTGGCATGATAACTCAAACCCAGTGATTTGGAACGCTGAGGCAGGAGGGATCTCAAAGTTTGAGATGTTGACAATTTATGGAGACCTTGTCTTCAAATTAAAGACAAAACAAAAACAACAGGGAGAGGACTGTGGTTGTAGCTTAGTGATAAAGAGTGTTTGCCTAGCATGTACAAGGCCCCAATACCACAAGAAAAAAATAGTTAATTATAGAAAAATAATTTTGAAAGGAAGACTCAGAGTGTAGCTGAGTGGTAGAGAACTTGTACAACATACATGAGGACCTGAGTTCAATCCTGAGTACCAGAAACAAAAATAAAACAAAACAAAAGAAGTAAAAGTATTTATTGGCAGTGACAGGATCAAACCCAGGGCCTCATGCACACTGCATGAGCACTCTAACACTGAACTACATCTCAAGTTCCTGAGTTTTGCAATTTATCCTGTAACATAACAATTTCAAATTTGAAGATTTATTGTACTGTTAAAATTGTACATAATGACAGTGTATTTTATATAAATAATATACATGTAAAAGCATTTATATATACATGTACATAATGTTTTGAAGGTTATTATAACAAATGATTAAATATATCCAAATGTTCATTTATAGGAAGTAGATTGTGATGCCTACATAGTACTATGTAGCCGCAAAAGAGTAAAAATATTTCCATTCCTATGGGCTGGGGTTGTGGCTCAGAGGTAGAGCACTTGCCTAGCAAGTGTGAAGCACTGGATTTGATCCTTAGCACCACACGAAAATAAAAAGGTGTTGTGTCCACCTACAACTAAAATTTATTTTCAAAAAATTTATTTAAAAAAAAAATTTCCCATTGCTAATACGCAAAGTTGTCCAGGATACACTGGTACTTTAAAAACTGAGGGCTGAACCCAGCGCTGGTTTGGCACAGGCTTATAACCCCAGGTGGTAGGAAGGCTGAAGCAGAATAATTGCAAAACTGAAAAAAAAAAAATTAAGCAGCTTAGCAAGATACTCCCTCAGAAGAAAAGAAAAATGGCTGGGGTTGTACCATAGTGATAGAGGGCTTGATGTTAGATACTGTAAAAAAAAAAAGGAAAAAGTGAGTCTGGTAGGGGAAGGAGAAGCAGCTTGGGAGTGAACACTTGATTAGCAAGCTGGGGTCATAGGGTTCAATTCTCAGCACCAAAAATAAATAGAACATAGAGCCTGTGTAATAGAAAAAAAAAATTAAAAGGAAGGGCTGGGGATATAGCTCAGTTAATTGGTAGAGTGCTTGCCTCCCATGCAATCCCCAGCACCCCCCCCCCCGACACACACACACACATACAAAAGAAACTAACTATTACCTAGTATGCAGAGAAAAAAGAAAAAGAAATACTAGTTGTCATGTTGACAGTAGGAAGGTTAGAAGCAAGAATACATAAGAAAAATACATACTTTTAGTTGTAGTTGGACACAATATGTTTATTTTTATATATTTTTATGTGGTGCGGAGGATTGAACCTAGAGCCTCACACGTGCTAGGTGAGCGCTCTACCACTGAGCCACAACCCCAGCCCAGAAGCAAGAGTTTTTCATTTTTATTTCTTTTTGGTAGTACTGGGAAATTGAACCCAGAGGCATGCTAGGAGAGAGCTACACTCACAACCCTGTTTAATACTGAAATAGAGCTTTCTAAGAAAACCAAATTTAAAAGCAAAGGAAAGCTGGTGTGGTGGAGCATGCCTTTACTCCCAAGAACTCTGGAGGCTGAGGCAGGATGATGCAAGTTCAAGGACAGTCTCCCTAATTTAGCAAAGACCTTAGAAATTTACCAAAACAAATAAAAAGGGCTGGGAACATAGCTCAACAAGCTTCACTGGGCTACATTCCCAATACCCACAGCCCAGGCCCCCAAAAGGCAAAGGAAAGATTAAGCAGGTACCCAAAGGGTTACCTAAAGATTCTAAAATGAGAAGAATTCTAAAATGAATACGTGGCTCCAAAGCCTCAAGCAGAAGAATCACAAATCCAAGGTTACGTCTCTGAAACTTACTAAAAGCCCATCTCAAAAAAAAAAAAATAAATAAATAAACTGGCTGCAGTGTTGCACGCCTATAATCACAGTGACTGGGGAGGCTGAGGTAAGAGGATGAACTCCAAGTTCACTGCTGGGCCCAGCAACTTAGCAATGTCCAAAGCATCTTAATGAGACACTTGTCTCAAAATAAAAAATAAAAGGGGCTGGGGATGTGGCAAAGCACTCCTGGGTTCAATCTCCAGTACCAAAAATATAAAATGAACGTCTAAGGCAAAACCAAAACCAAAACTATCTTTCAAACTAAACCTGCAAAAAAGATACCTCATTTTCCATGATCAATTCCAGCCACTTACTTTATCAACTTTTCTTATCCCAATATTCTTTCATCTCTCTCTACTCTGTCCATAATCAGCAGCTGAACCCACTTAGTTGGAGTCAAAGAAAAGTACAGGATCTTCACTCACCCCACCTTCTGTGACTTTTCTATGCCTGGACCTTCTGGGAGCTACAGTGGAAACTAGAGAAGTTTCCCACTTCCCCTTCACTACAGGTTTCTTTTTTATTCTAATTTTTCATGGCAACACCCAACAAAAACTCCACCCTAACCTAGCCACTGATCTTTAAATCCAAAGTCCTTTATTAACTCAAGGGTGGAGTGAAGGGAGTCTGGAAGAGGGGCAGTATGTTAATAGAGAAAAAGGGTTCTAAAGCATAGACAGTGTAAATTGAAATATTGATTCAAAATCTAGAATCAATATTTCAAATATTGATGCCGGGCCATACGCCTGGCATGCGTATGGCCCGGGTTCCATCCTCAGCACCACATACAAACAAAGATGTTGTGTCCGCTGAAAACTAAAAAATAAATATTAAAAAAATCTCTCTCTCTCTCTCTCTCAAAAAAAAAAAAGAACCTAAATCTGCACAACTTTGGCAATCATCCTAGCATCTTCCCTTTTTATTCAAATATCTTAATGACTTTCTCAGTTGTCAAAGACCTTAGATACTATAGACTTGGTCTTTATAGAATAAAAAACCCTAAAGCCTTGGTGTTCCCTAGAGCTTCACCCACACTTCAGGTCCCCTATGTAGGTGTGTTTTCTCCAGCCTACCCCTAGAGGACTCCAAAGTGAAGTCTAATCCTTTTTATTCTTCTGTCTTCTCAAGATCAGTTTCACCCATTTGCAAGGTTAACAGCCCTCTACAGCATTCCCTGTGTTAATCTTTCCACCTTTTTTTAATGCCTTAACTGTTCCATTATACATATATGATTTTTTTCATTCTTTCTATTTATTTTTTTTAATTTTTTATTGTTGGTTGTTCTTGATTTTTCTTTTCTTTTCTTAGATAAGTCTAGATAAATCCCACAGGGTGGCCCTGAACTTGAAATTCTCCAGCCACAGTCACTTGGCCTGTTATATATATATATATTTAAGAATATGGGTTTTGCTGGAATCAAACAAGCCTTGAGTACCCTCCCAGTTTCATGCTTTATACCCATATATCCTAGAGCAAATCCTTGCTCCAGGTTTTCCCCCTTTTTCTTGAGAAGGGGGAGGTGGGTGGGTACAAGGGATTGAACTTAGGGGTGCTTTACCACTGAGCCACTGCCCCAGCATTTCTATTTTGAGACAGGGTCTCACTAAGTTATGAGGGCCTCACTAAATTGCTGAGGCTGATTTTGAACTTGTGATCCTCCTGCCTCAGCCTCCTTAGTTGCTGGGATTATAGGCCTGTGCACTATGCCTGGTGTCCAATTTTTGTTTTGAATATAGCCCTTGCTGCTCTGTCACTGCAATTTATTTTTAAAATGGACATTTATTTCTCTTCCAATCTCCCTGCTCCTCCTTATTGTCTAATCTCTCCCACTCCCCAATCTCAGGAGAAACTCAACCATTCTTCCTCACCCTAGGCAGAGTTATCTGTCCTTAAGCATACACCTACCCCAAGGAACAAGTAATTCAGACTGTGGGGATGGTATCAGAAGATCACTGACAGGACTATCACCCAAATTAACAAGTGAATTACAACTTCAGGGTAGAGAAGACTTGGAATATAGCCCTTGAATGATCTCTCTAAAATCCCCCCAGTTCCTGTGGATGGGCAGAACCACTGCTTTAGGAAAAGCAACAAACCTTTTTCCTTTTTCTCAAAACCCTGTCTTCATTATTGGATTGGCATGGGGACAAGGACAGACCTTTCTGCAATCCTAATATAAAGAAGATTCAGCTAATGGTACATGCCTATAATCCCAGCAGTTTGGGAGATTGAGGCAGGAGGATAGCAAGTGTGAAGACATTCTGCGCAACTTAGTGTGTCCCTGTCTGAAAATGATAATAAAAAGGTCTGGAGATGTAGGTCAGTGGTAGAGTGACCCTGGGTTCAATCCCCAGTACCACAAAAATACATAAATAAAAATAAAAGGGGCTGCAGTTGTGGTTCAGTGATAGAGTGCTTGCCTAGCATGTGGAGGCATGGGTTCAATTCTCAGTAATGAACATAAATAAATAAAAACAAAGATCCATTGACCCCTCCCATCCCCAAAAAAGCAACAATGCAGGAGAACAATTACAACAAGTTCAATTTGGTACTAATTAACAAAGTTTAAGATTACAATGGACACTTAGAACAACATAATTTTTTTAGTGGCTTCTTAGATTATGGGAATTATTGTTCTGAACTCAATGCCTTTTTTTTTCCTTTTTTTTTGGGGGGGGTGGTGCTGGTGCCTGTGAGGCAAGCACTCTACCAACTGAGCTATATACCCAGTCCTCAATGCTTTTTAATTCAACAATTTGTAAAAGTACATTAATTCTGAGTAGTGGCACAATAGCACTGCTCATCAAAATACTGGCACCTTATATCCAAAGTCAATATATTCAGAGAGAGTACATACCAAGTTATTCAGGAAAGTCAGCAAGTTTAGAAGCCCATATGGACATTGATCCTGGAGGAGGTAGTAAAAGGTCAAGTTTTTCTTGGACTATAACCCTCATTATTTCTGGATATCCCTCATGTTTTATCTTTTTCCTAAAATTTTCAATTTATAATTAGGAGATATTCGTATTTAAAGATGTAATAGTAGAAGCAAACAGTAAACAAATTAAAACAACTACATATTCCATGGGCTGGGGATGTGGCACAAGTAGTAGCGCACTAGCCTGGCATGCACCGGGCACTGGGTTCAATCATCAGCATCACATAAAAATAAAGATGTTGTGTCCACCAAAAACTAAAAAATAAATATTAAAAAATTATCTCTGTCTCTTTAAAAAAAAAAAAAAAACTACATATTCCAGATTACCTAACTCAGTGACAAAATTTCAATCTCACTAGTTTTACAAATGCAACTTAAATAGACTCACCATAAAAGACAAATTCCCAAGACCAAGTTTATTATTATTGTTATTATTATTATTATTTTTAAAGAAAATCTTGGTATGTTGCCCAAACTGGTCTTTAACTCCAGGCCTCATGTGATCCTCCTGCTTTAGCTTCCCAAACTAGCTAGGGTTAATATAGATATACATTGGTATAGGTATAAATAACACCAGCCCCAACCTCCATATTTTGTTTTCTTTAATTTTGCATTTTTAGAGATCAAACCCAGGGCATCCCTCATGCTAGGGAAGTGCTATATCACGGAGCTATCCTCACAGATCCTGAAGACCCTGTCTTTAAAAATATACCTGCACAGCTTCTTAAGATTTCTAGAAATTCATTCCCAGACAAATCCTGTTTTCCACTAAGGTTTGGTCTCTATCTCTCCTGTCTGGAATGCTCCCCAGATTAAAGATAATGTTCCTGGACCTTGCCTAATTCCATCCAAAAGGTCATTAGATAAGGAGTTAATTCTTAAACAAGGCATCAAAGAAAGGTTTGGACTTTCCATAATGCCCACAGGACCTTGAGTCTATAGCCAGCCACCTTCTCCTTAAAATCAACTTTCTCCTTAAAGAGAAAAATAATGTCTTTTTCTATCTTGGCTTTCTAAGAACATAGGCTCCATCAGCACTTGGCTGGTGATGATGTGCACAGAGGTGTTTACATAGAAAAAAAAATCAGAGAGCCAAAGTTTTGAGATCTGTAAATCTTCCTTTCCTGGCTTCATTCCTACAGAGTATAAGAAACTCAAGTCTTATCTATCTTAAGCAAACAAAATTTTTTTTTTCTTTAAACAAACTTTTTTTTTTGGAAGCTCAGTGACACAAGCAATTGATCACTTCTACTGGGGGGGTGAAGACAGGAGGATGGTAAGTTTGAGGCCAGCATAACTTTCCAATAAAAATTAGCTCCCACCCTATGCAACTACATCATTTGATAATTAATCATCTCCAAATAATTCTGTAATGACCATCTGTGCATCGAGCTTAATAATAATCCACTATAATTAGATATTTTTCCCCACCACTATATTGAAACTGCTCAAGGTTCACCAATGTCCTGGGGTGACAAATTTAATGAACTTTCAGATTTTAGAAAACCAGATTTTAAAACAGCCCCTGAATGGTCCCCTTTGTTGACATGCCTGACCCCCACCACTACCTCTACTCAAGTAGTAAATATTGGAATCCAGGTGTGCTTTCCCAGTGAGCTACATTGTAATCTCTTTTTATTTTTTGAGACAGGGCCTTACTAAATTGCTGTGGCTGGCCTTGAATTTAAGATTCTCATTCCTCAACCTCCTAAAAAGCTAAAATTTCCGGATGGTGCCAGCCCAGAATGCCATGCTTCCTCCAGTTTGGTCCAGAGGTAAAAACACCATAAAGATTCAAAAACTAGGTAGGCGAGTGGGCATGTGGCTCAGTGATGGAGTCCTGGCTTAGCATGTTTGAAACCCTGGGTAGGAAGGTAAGTAGAAATGTAGGTAGATTAAGACAGAGGGGGGAAAAAAGATAAAGAAGAAGAAAGAGTGAAGCTGGGAAGGAAGGAAGGGGGAGGGAGGGAGGGAGGGAGGAAGGAAGGGAGGAAGGAAGGAAGAAAAGAAAAATAAAAATTTGAACAGGTAAGGTAACTTCAAGAACCACCATTCCCCAGAGTAAAGCAAGCAAGCCCTACAACTGCAAATTTTACAGACTTGCCACCTCAGTATCCCCACACCAGCTCCTCCCAACATTCTTGCTGAATGCTCCCGGGCTATTTTAAGTAGCTTATTGGAAGGAAAAACTTCAACCTAGAATGCCCTTTATTTAGCCTTTAAACCCTCCCTCCTCTAATCAGCCCCAAATGGCCCTATTCATCTCTCCAGAACTGGACAAAAGGTAACCAGAGAACTCTTGTCATTTCTTAACCAGGCTCTCTCAGATAAAACTAAACACTTCTTCCTTTACTATTTCTACACAGATCTTTATCAAATCAATTGAGTACACTTACTTGTTTGCAATGCCTTCTCCACAATCTGGACTTTAGTCCCTAGAGGGCAAGCCTTGGTGGTTGTCCTCTAGGCTCCAAATTGTTTTATTTGGGGTCTAAGAGGATATTAGAAAATAGCATGGAATCCCAATAATGGCAAGATTGTGTGGAATGCTCTTATCAGTAAGAAATTTAACATTAAGGATGTTACTTTGTACTTTCCAAAAGTTCATACCTACAAATGACAATTGCTGACTTGAGATAATGGATACAGTAATGTTTATTATAGGATTCTCTAGATCTGTTTGGAAATTTTTTAATAAAAAAATTGGATGTTTACTTTATTTTATTATTATTTTTTCAGACTAGGGATTAAACCCAGAGGTACTTTACTGCTGAACTGCATCCTCAGGCCTTTTATTTTGGGACAGGGTCTCACAATGTTGCTGAGGGTCTCCCTAAATTGCTCAAATCTGCTATTCTTCTGCCTCAACCTTCCAAGTTTCTGGGATTACAGGCATGTACCACTGTACCAGTTTTTATTTTAATTTTTAGGTGCTGAAGATGATTTCCATTTTAAGCATACATAAGTACATGCTCTACCACTGAGCAACACTGCCAAGCCTTGGAGTTTATCTTAATAAACAAACAAATAAATAAATTGAGTTTAAATGGGGAAAACACATAGACTTTCCACAATGGCTCAAACAGGAATGTTTTTAAACTCTGTATGAGTGTTCAAACATTTGTAACAAACATTGCATTCTTCATTTTGTTTTTTGTACTAAGGATTGAACCCAAAGAAACTTTACCACTCACTTTATCCACAGTCCTTTTTTGTTTTTTAAGACAAAGCCTGCCAAAATTGCTAAGACTAACCTCAAACTTAGGATCCTCCAGATTCAATCTCCCAAATTGCTGGGACTATAGGCATATGCCACCACCCACAGCAGTTCTAGTCTTTTATTGCCCACTTCAAAAATGTCTCAAGACCTAAGCATTGGGCTAGGTGATTAACTCAGTGGTAGAGCAATCACCTAGCACACGTGACACACTGGGTCCCATCCTCAGCACCACATAAAAATAAATGAAATAGGGCTGGGTTTGTGGCTCAGTGGTAGAGTGCTTGCCTACCATGTGTGAGGCACTGAGTTGGATTCTCGGCACCGCATATAAATAAATGAATAAAATAAAGATTCATCAACATAAAAAATTTTAAAAAAAACAAATGTAATAAAGGTGTGGTATCCATTTACCACTTTGAGGTGAGGGGTAGATATAAGGATCCCTAGGCTGACTCCATCACCCACCATATTTGAGACAGTATACAACATCCTTCTCCATAACTAGGCCTTCTGGTCTCTTTCTAACTAGGTGGCAGAAATTTGATACAATAGTCCTGTTTCACCTGGCTCCTTGGAACATTCCAATCATGAATATAGTTCTAGTCTGTTTTTTCAACCGTTTATTCCCCCAATAACTACAATTTCATCTTATTGTCTCTTGTTATTATACCTAATCATTGAAAATATTTCCAGATTTAGACTACTTATTAATAAAACTATGGACTGAATAAATATATTTGCTCATGATCTATTTGGTTTGCATTATAAGAACAAACATTTCAATACTAAGCAAGAATGAATGAATAAAGATACTATGGGCCCGGTGCAGTGGCGAAGGACTGTAATCCAGCAGCTCTGGAGGCTGAGACAGGAGGATTCTGAGTTCAAGGCCAGCCTCAGCAAAGGTGAGGCACTAAGCAACTCAGTGAGACCCTGTCTCTAAATAAAATACAAAATAGGGTTGGGAATGTGGATCAGTGGTGCCCCTGAGTTCAAAATCAGTACCCCCTCCTCAAAAAAAGATACTATGGTATGTCTACCCTATACGATTCCATGCAGCCAATCAAAATACTGTGTACTAAAATGGCAAATAGTTCAAACAAATCGTGAAAATAGAAAGATGAAAAAATGTATGGAAAACAACTTCTGTGTTTGCAGAAGAAGGGGTGAGGATTGGTATATACCTAAATGTACACCTAATATATGAAAAGGCACAGAAGACACTGGTTATTGGGTGACTACAAGGAAGGACAGAAGTGGAGGAGAAAGCAGTATTTTTAATTTTCAGCACTTTTCTATTTTCTTTTTTCAACTGATATCTGGTCCTATTATAAAGACCTAATAAATTCTACAAGCATAAAAAGTTGTTACTAAATTCAGGAAATTATATCCACCAAATTCTGACATTAAAAAGCTTCCCATAGCTGGGCACAGTAGCACTTGTCTATAATCCCAGTGTCTCAGAGGCTGAGACAGGAGGATCATGAGGTCAAAGCCAGCCTCAGCAACTTAGAGAACCCCTAAGCAACTTAGCAAAGTCCTGTGTCAAAATATAAAAAAAGGGATGGGGATGTGGCTCAATATTTAAGAACCACTGGGGATTCAATTCCTGGAACAACAATGACAAAAAAAAAAAAAAACTTCCCATAGCTAGGTACAGGGATACCTGTAATCTGAGCACCTGTGGAAACTGAGGCAGGAGTATTGGAAGTTCAGGGCTGGCCTCAGCAATTTAGCAAAACCCTGAATCAAAATAAAAAACAAAAAGAGTTGGGGATGAAGTTCACTGGTAAAGCATTCCTGGGCTCAATATCCAGATTAAATTTTCCATGAAAAGATGTTTGGTTATATTAATTATAATAATAATTAAAATAACATGATCATGTTTAAACTGTCATACTGAAATAAAATAAGCTGTGTGGCAGAGCGCTTGTCTAGCACATGAGGGACTGGATTTGATTCTTAGCACAACATAAAAATAAAGGCATGCTGCCCACTACAACTAACAAAAATTTTTTTTTAACTAAAAAAAAAAAAATCTACAGCTGATATGCTGTCATGGTTCAAGTTTAAATTTTCAGAGGGGGCTGGGGTTGTGGCTCAAGTGGTAGCGCACTTACCTGGCATGCGATTGGCCAGGGTTCGATCCTCAGCACCACATAAAAACAAAGATGTTGTGTCTGCCGAAAACTAAAAAATTAATATAAAAAAAATTCTCTCTTTTTTTTCTTTTTTTTTAATTTTTTTTTTTTTTTTAAAGAAAGAGTGAGAGAGAGGGAGAGAGAGAGAGAGACAATTTTTTTAAAATATTTATTTCTTAGTATCGGGCGGACACAACATCTTTGTTAGTATGTGGTGCTGAGGATCAAACCCGGGCCGCACGCATGCCAGGCGAGAGCGCTACCGCTTGAGCCACATCCCCAGCCCTCTCTCTCTCTCTTAAAAAAAAAAAAAAATTTTTTTCAGAGGGCAATAACCAAACTTTAATATGTACACCCCTAAATATACTCTATCATTTACATTTCTCTGGGAAACTTTTGTTCATCCTTTGGCTTTCATCTTCTTCCTTTTTTTCTTTTCTTTTTTTTTCCCCCACACTAGATATGGAAACCAGTGGTGCTTTTACCAGGAAGCTACATCCCTGATCCTTTTTATTTTCAGGTAAAATAAAAATAAAATAAAATGCTGAGGGACGCTGGCCTCAAACCTGTAAATCCTCCTGCCTCATCTTCTGAGCTGCTGCGACTATAGGTATGCACCACCATATTTAGCAAATTAATTTTTTTTAACCTTTATTTTATTGATTTGTATGTGGTGCTGAGGAGGATCAAACCCAGGACCCAACATGTGCCAGGCAAGGGCTCTATCTCTGAGCCACAACCCTGCCCCTTAAATTAATTTTTTTAAAAACACAATCTGCATCTTTTTTTCTTTCTAATTCCCTACCCCCCACCTCTCTGTTTCTTTCTTTCCTGGAATTGGGGACTGAACATAGTACCTCATGAATGCCAGGCAAACTCTCTACCATAAAGCTACATCCACAGACATTCCATGCCCTTTTGTTTTGTATGTTTATTTTTAGGTGGTGCTGAGGATCAAATCCAGTACCTCACAGGTGAGGGGCAAGTGCTCTGCCACTGAGCCATAACCCCAGCCCTTCCATGCCCTTTTATTTTATGTTATATCATTTAATTTACTTTATTTGGTACTGGGGATTGAACCGAGGGAGACACTACCACTGAGAAACATTCCCAAATCTTTTTTATGTCTTATTTGGAAAAGGGGCTTTTCTAAATTGCTGAAACTGGTCTGAATCTTTAGATCTTTGTGGCCAAGCTTCCTGAGTAGCTTGGATTACAAATAAACACCAAAATCAAGCTTGCATTATTTCTTTTAGATGTCCTCCATGTATTTACGTATTATTTTAAATTCACTTTCCTTTCTTTATTTAATTCCCTGGCCCCCTCCACTTTTTTATGTGTACTAGGTTAAATCCAGAGTCTCACTCCAGCCTTTAATAAAATCCACATTTCTTGATTTATCAGAATAACAATAAAAGTTGGATACAGTGGCCACACCCAAGTTACTTTGGAGGCTGGAGGCTGAGGCAGGAGGAAATCAAGTTCAGGACTAGCCTGGACAAATTGAGAGAACTTGTTTCAAAATAAAAAGTAAAAAGCTGGGGATATAGTTTATGGGTAGAATACCTTGGATTGAATCTCCAGTATGGAAAAGGGGGTAGACCACAACAGGTTGAGATCACAGTCCAAAAATCAAGAGTACAAAAACAATCAACAAGTTGGATACAGTGTTGCACACCTGTAATCTCAGAAATTCAGAAGGCTGAGGCAGGAAGAGCACAAAGTTGAGGCAGGCCTCAGCAATTTAATGCGACTCTGTCTCAAAATCAAAAATAAAAGGACTGAGGAGGCAGGCGTAGGGTAGTGGTGCACACTTATAATCCCAGTGGCTTGGGAGCCTCAACAACTTAGCAAGACCCTAAGCAAATCATCAACATCCTGTCTCTATATAAAATATAAAAATATAAAAATAAAATATAAACAGGCTGGGGATGAAGCTCAGGGATTAAGCACCCCTGGGTTCAATCTCTGGTACCAAAAAAGAAAAATAAAACAAAACAAAAGCCTGGCAATGCAGCCTAGTGTATAGTACCTCTGGCCTCTATTGCCAGTTAAAAGAAAAAAGTAGGTGTTGGGGATGTAACTGAGTGGCAGAGAGCTTGCTTAGTATGTTTGAGGCCCTGAGTTCAAACCCCAATATCACACACACATAAAGTCAGAAAGAAAAGAAAAGATGATATTATAAGAATATAATACCAGATCCATCTGGATGAGATGTGGGGAAGTGAACTGACCAAAACAAATTCAGGTTACAATGAAGGAAAAAGACTCTTAATAACAAGTATTTAGAATGTCATATCTTCTAGACTGACATTACTTAAGATAAAACACCAAAATATATGTTGCCATAATCTTTTTAAAAAATATTTTTAGTTACAGATGGACAGAATACCTTTATTTTATTATTTTATTTTTATGTAGTGCTGAGGATTGAACCCAGGGCCTCATACATGCTAGGCAAGTGCTCTACCACTGACATAACCCAGCCGCTATTGCCACAATCTTTACATATATTTCATACGGCAAAGAAAATGCCACTTATGAACATGAAACCATGCCAGGCATTGTGGCACAGACTTGTAATCCTGGGGAGGTAGGAGGATCACAAGGTCATAATCAGCCAAAGCAATTTAGGGAGACAATGTCTCAGAATAAAAAATGAGAGAGGGTGAGGGGTGGAGGGGGTGGGGCCTGGGGTTGTGGCTCAGCAGTAGAGCAATCAACTTGCACATGCCAGACCTTGGGTTCCATCCTCAACACCACATAAAAATATATGAATAAAATAAAAGTATTGTGTCAAACTACAACTCAAAAATAAATATTAAAAAAAAAATGAGACAGGGACACAGCTCAGTGATAGAACAGAAAGCTGTTGTTTATATCCGTAGGATTTCCAAAAAAAAAAAAAAATTACATTATATATAAATATATGCTTTCTCTATATGTATATGTATACGTTATATGTATATAGATCTATACATTATATATCAATATATCCATCTAAATTTATGAATGTCTGGATATATAATATATCTAATTTGGGGCTGAGGCTGTGGCTCTGTGGTGGCTCATTTTCCTGGCATATGTGAGAAACTGGGTTCAATCCTTAGTACCACATAAAAATAAATAAGTTTAAAAAAAAGTACTGTGTCCATCTATAACTGAAAATATTTTTAAAAATATATATTTGTTACCTATATCTATAGATACAGATGTATTCCCCACATGTATACATAAATCAGCAGACATAAAGTAGTCATATTACAACTACTAAAAAGCATTATACAAAATTTATTAAAATTATAACTTGCTACAATCATAAAGAAGGACACTGTGTTTAGTTTCTTCCTTATAAGTATTTCTTTTGACAGTTATAAACAAATTAAAATATGGGGTTGTACCTTTAAATTCCTCATAAAATGCCTTCAAGGACACACCTATCTTCCCAGCTACCAAGGCTGAGGCAGGAGCATCACTTGAGCACAGGAGTTTGACAGCATCCTGGGCAATATAGTAAGACCCACATTTTAACAAACAAACAAATAAATAAATAAGCAACAACACCAAGAAACCTTATAAAATTCTTAAGTATTATACAATATAAATCAAAGAAAAGGCCAGAACGAAAACATAAATCTCCAATAAAGGAAAAAAATTTGAATTCCATAGTTCCAAAAGATTAGTATTGTATAATTTAAAAAGGAGAACACTGAATTTTAAGGTCATACAACTCACAATGGTTGTAAAGACCAATACCACTGAATGTTAAATTTTTAATCAAAATACACAAAAATAGCATCATAAAAAGATGGGTTCTTAGCCTGTGTACACTGAGGGTTTTCTGTTACTGTTGAGTTTTCTCACCTCTTTTATAAATTACAAAGTTACAAACTGACCCTAAAACATTTCTATTCTGTACCTCTCTGGAATGTTGCCAAGGAGCCTTTTGTGGCCTGTTCTTAAGTCATTTTGATGCTGCTAACAAATGAGATGACAGCAGTGGAAACAAATGAGACTTCTGAGAACACAAGGCTCCTGCAGGAGGAATCTTCAGCAGATGTTATACATTTGGACATTAATAATGAAGCAATTCCTACAAGGCCTCTTGGTATTTTACTTGCAAAACTGATGGACAAATCAGCTTGGAAAAAAGTAAGTCCAGGAACTAGGGAACCCAGAAGCTGGATTCAACACAGTCAACAAAAGACTCTTGCCAGGACTGAGGGAATATGGCTAGAGCAGCTTCAAATAAAATTTAAAACCTTCTAACTAACCATCAACTGAAAACCCAATCAAAAATCAAGTGTTGAGCCAGTAATAAACCAGATCAGTGCAACAAGCTACTAGAAAGGAGCAAAATTTTAGCACTGACATTAAAACAACAACAACTAAACAAAATAAAACCATATACTAAGAATAAAATGCTGTGGGGGGGGCGGGGCTGGGGTTGTAGCTCAGGGGTAGAGAGCTCACCTAGCAGGCGCTAGGCGCTGGGTTTGATCCTCAGCACCACATAAAAATAAATGAATAAAATAAAGGTATTGTGTCCGACTATGACTAAAAAAAAATTTTTTTTTTAAATAAAACCATGTTAAAACTATTATATTCCTTTTTGGAATTATTAGGGAAATGAGCAAGATGTATAGAATTGAAATGAAAGATATGTAAATGACTGGGGGAACAAATACAGGATGAAATTTAGAAGAAATGAAAGAGAATTTGAGGTGTCAGCAGGCATGAATTACACAGTCATGTACTTGGTATTAGAAAACAAAATAATCTCCATCATACATTCCAGAAAAGGTCACCTTGAGGTCTGTGTTGAGTTGCAGATCCAGAAACCCAGCTATCTGAAAGTGGAGGAATTCATGAGATTGGCACACATAGATAATTTAGGGTGGACATCTACATACCACACCCTTTGCCTGGAGTGTTTGCTGGGTCTTACTAATTACGTCACAGATATACCAGAAGCAAGATATCCTCTGATGCAAAGGCCTTGCTACACAATTTGCTAGTTAAGGAAGTTAGGAAGCAGCCATATGTATTTTCTGCTTAAACTACTAAAAGGACCTCAAAAGTTATAAGAGATCTTCAGGGACATGGAGTTCACCTTTATGGCAAGGGTAGACTGAGTTCCCTCCATTAAGTAATTCTTTACCTTTGCTTAGATATCTAGAGAAATAAGGAAATACTTCCGAATAGTGCTATATGCTGTTTCCTCCTACCTCCCCATCCATCAGCCCTAGTTTTACCTATTGGAGGTTGAAGTGGCAAGTGAAAAAGTCAATCTGAGGCTTGACATGTAGCTCAGTACTGCCACAGGTAGAGCACATGCTTAGCAAGCAGTAGGCTTTGCTTAGCTCTCCAGCACCTCCCCAAACAACACTACTATAGGAGTGAACTACAGAACACAGAGTAAAATAGCTGTGAGCTCATATTCATTAACAAATCAGTCAATGAATAAGCAAGTAGGAGAAAATGGACAGCACATCTTTCCAGTAGAATTTTCATTAGTAGATGTAGAAAGAATGGTATAAACTTATAATGAGCATTTGGTAAACACCATCTTAATAACTATTGGATGTAATAATTATTAATACTAAAAGTAGTCACTGAAAATATAATTGACCCAGGCATGTTGGTGATTATCTTCATGTAATCCAAACAACTCAGGATGCTGAGGTAGAAGATGACAAAATAGGGCCAGTCTCAGCAACTTAGTGAGAACCTTTCTCAAAAATAATAAAAAGGGCTGGGAATGTAGCTCATGGTAAAGCATCCATGGGTTCAATCCCCACTACCAAGAAAATGAAGAAGGACGAGAAGAAGGAGAATACAATGGAAAACAGGATATTTGCATTGTCTTTAAGTATTTTCCACTAAAATACTTGTTAATTACAAAACTAATTTTACAGAAAAGCAATGTGACTTACACCTGAACCAAGAGATGAAAAATAAACCATAGGAGATTTTATGATATACAGACAGGGTACATCACTTCTGCAAACTCTTACCCCCCCACCCCACCCCGCCAAAATGTATATACTAAATTCAACTATGAGGAAGTAAGTATCACACAAGCCAAATATAAGGGACATTCTACAAAAGTAAGAGATCAGGATTCTTCAAGTGTCAATGAGAAGCCAGGAGCAGTGGTGCAAGCAAGTAATCCAGTGGCTCAGGAGGCCAAGACAGGAGGATCGAAAGTTCAAAGCTAGCCTCAGCAATTGTGAGGCACTAAGCAACTCAGTGAGTCCCTGTCTCTAAAATACAAAATAGGGCTGGGGATGTGGCTCAGTGGTGGAGTGCCCCTAAATTCAATCCCTGTTACCAAAAAAAAAAAAAAAAAAAAGTGTCAATGAGAAGCACACTGAGAAACAATTGTGTTCTGGAATCTAAGGAGCAAAGACAACTAAATATAATGAGGGATCCTGGATGGAACTCTAAGCCATAAAAATATATGAAGTTTCCCCTATCTACATTTACCTTTCCGAATTAACAAGGCCAAACGTGGTATTGTAAAATAATTACATTTTTCAAATTAGTATAGAGGTTGTACATTTTTTATTTCTTGGATATTTTTATTTCTTTGATGAAATTGTGCACTTAAGATTTTCTCCAGCTGGGGGTGTAGCTCAGTGGCAGAACACTTGCCTAGCATGTGTGAGGCACTGGGTTCTATCCTTAGCACCACATAAAAATAAATAAAGGCATTCTGTCCATCTACAAGTACACACATACAAAAAAGATTCTTATTAATGTAAAATTTCCTGAAAACTTCTCCATTCCTTAAAACATCAACTCACTGATGTTTCTTTTCTTTTCTTTCCTTTCATTTTTTTTTAGTACCATGGATTGACCCCAGAGGCACTTGAGTACTGAGACACATCCCATACCTTTTTATTTTTGGATCTCACTACATTGCTGAGTTTGATTTTAAATTTGCAATCCACCTGCCTACCCCTCCCAAGCCACTGAGATCACAGACCTGCTCCACCTTGCCTGTCTCACTGACTATTTGAGAGCTTTTATTTCTGAGTCCTGTCAACATTAGAAGATCCCATCCATATTAATTAGAAATGTGAATACTTTTTCGACTGAGTATAAACTTCTGTGTACTGTTGTAAAACATCCTGAGTTTCAATTCCTGGTCTCTAGGTTCTATTCTTTAATCCAAACATTGAGAAAAAATGGCAAAACTAAAAGACAGGTTCAGTTTCCTTTGTATATCTACCAAAATCTGCCACAAGCCTTTAGAATAAAAACCAAAACAAAACCTCACTTTACAATTTCAACATCATTCTTCCTCATGCTGTTATTACAGGCTCAATATTATATTTACATAGATTACATAATATCCTTTAAAAAAACTCTATGTTCAATCAAGTCTGTTTATTTTAGCAATGATTATAATACTTCAAGAGTCAAAGTCAATTCATTCTCCTGGATAATAGTATTTTCCCTTAAACATTATTGTAATTTAATACATGAGACTATTTTTTTTTAGATAAGAATATTATTCAAAAATAAATTTAAGCTGATATTATAGAGCCATGCAATAGGTGACAATTTAAAAGAATGTTGTTTCCACAAGGATGATTAAATGAAAATATTGCCAAAACCAAATGTTGGTGAAGATGTAGGACAACTGAAAGTATCCTGATGACTGGTAGAGATTCTGAAATTAAACATTCCCCAATCCTATTACTCAGCAATTCCACTATTTATCTAAGAGAAATGAAAACATATGCCCACCCAGGCACAACACACACAAAATGTTGTACAAGAATGTTCATAGCAGGTTTATTCATAATAAACAAAATCTGGAAATAATTCAAATGTCTACCAACAAGAGAATGGATAAACAAAAATGTAGTACATTTTACAATAAACTTCTCAGCAACAAAAAGGAACAACTGACTGATATATACAAAGACATTAATGAATTGCAAAAGTAATGTTCTGAGTGCCAAGACAACTCAATGGGAAAAGAATAGGCCTTCCTAAAAATGATGTTTGGCTTGAGCCACATATGCAAAAGAAATAAGGTGGACTCCTATATTATACCATATATAGAAAAAATAACTTAAAATATAACAAAAACTTGAAGGTAACAGCTAAACTAACAATACCCTAGAAGAAAATATAGATTTATAGATAAGTCTTTATGACTTGGTTTAGCTAACAGTTACATCAAAAGTCCAAGCAATAGCTGGGTGCAATGACACATGCCTGTAATCCCAGTGACTCAGGAGGCTGAGACAAGAGACTTGTGAGTTCATGGCCAGTCTCTGCAACTTAGAGAAGACCTAGGCTAGACCCTGTCTCAAAATAATAAAAAAAGGCTGGGGATGTGGCTCAATGGTAAAGCATCTGTAAGCTCAATCCACAGTAGAAGGAAGGAATGAAGGAAGAAAGGAATGGATATATAATTTCAGTACATGGTAAATTTACTCTTTCCATTGTATACTTGTTTTAATTCATTTCAGTGTGATGATTTTAAACTTTTAAATTATTGCATTTTGAAAGATTTCATTGAATTTCCTTTTTTTTTTTTTTTTAAAGATAGAGAGAGAGAGAGAGAGAGAGAATTTTTTTTAATATTTATTTTTTAGTTTTCGGTGGACACCACATCTTTGTTTGTATGTGGTGCTGAGTATCGAACCCGGGCCGCACGCATGCCAGGCGAGCACGCTACCGCTTGAGCCACATCCCCAGCCCGAATTTCCTTTTCAATCATACTGATTTCATTTTCTTCTGAAAACATTAATTTTTGGCTACACTTTCATGTATTAATCTTGATTCATTGGTTTTATAATAGACTGTAGTTATGTCTTTGCTGTTAATATAAGATATAAAGCTCACAAAGAGAGAATAAGAAAATTTTGTTTTGTTTTGTTTCTCATCTATACACTGAACACCACCTTATGTTATTTGTGTCCTATCCAGTACATTCTTTTCTATCTCTCTTTCTTTCTATTTTTAGAGCTTTGGGGTTTTAGATTCACAGTAGATTTCTACTGATTGATAGTTTTTGGGTTTTTTTGTGTTTGTTTTTTTTCCCCCCAATTTTACTTGGTGTCTACTTAGTTTCTCTGAATTTGGTATCTTTCTTTTGTTCTAAGTTCCTGGTAAGATAAGGTTGGGGAGAAGATAAAAGTAAGAAAAGGCAAGATAAAGAAGGAATTCACACTGCATTGGAATTCTGTGTCTAGTTAGTTTCAATCTCCACCAATGCCTGCATTTCACCACACAGTAATTTGAGTAAGATTTCTCAAAACCAAAATTGAGCATTGAGCTACACTGTGTAACAGGACATTAAATAGAGACATAGATATTCTTCATTATTTCTTAAAGGTTCTATTGCCAGGTCTAGGGAGCACATGCCTATAATCCCAGCTAGCTACTCAGGAGGTGGAGCAAGCAAGATTAGAAATTAGAGTGATAGCCTGGGCAATTTAGTGAGATCCTGTCACAAAATGCAAAATACAAGTTGAAGAAACAAATTTGGTTTTAACTTTTTAAAAAGGAAAAATGCTTGCCTCACATGCACAAGGCCCTGAGTTACACCCCCAGCACCACCAAAAAAATTTAAAAAAGCTGGAGATGGGGCTGGGGTTTTGACTTAGTGGAAGAGTGCTTGCCTAGCACATGTGAGGCACTGGGTTCTATCTTCAGCACCACATAAAAGTAAATAAATAAAATAAAGGTATTGTGTCCATCTACAACTAAAAGAAAAAAAAAAGAACAAAGAAAGAAAAACAAGACAGTGGGGGCTGGGAATGTTGCTCAGCAATAGAGCATCACTGGGTAGAATCTCTAATACAAAAAAAAAAAAATAGACATTTCCTGTTTCTATGCCCAAAGCAAGTGCACTAGATACAATGTAACACAAGATAGAATGGTTAGGTTCAAATGAAGCACCATAATAATATTTCTTCCAGATAAGAATCCTTGACAGCATAAAAAGGGCTGGGATGTGGTCAGTAGTTGTAAAGTATCCCTAGTACCTTAAAAAAAAAAAAAAAAGAACAAACCTGGGTCATTGCTAAAAGGCCAGGAGAATAATAGAAAATTTACACAGTTTCTGTTTTGTTTGGATTCTTTCCCTCTCTTCTAAGAGAGGATGAAATTCAGAAATTTATGTATGCTATGCCCATACTCAACCACTGAGCTACACCTTTACTACAGAAAAGGTACATGCTCTTAACTACTCAGAAGATTATATGATTACAAAATGAAAAAGGTAACGACTGACTTCTGAAGACACTTAGCAGAAATTACCTTAACCTAGTGATAAATGCTAACATCATAATAATGAGATACATGACATCACAAGACACTTAGAAGATCACAAATTCATCTCTGTAAGATTCTTGTTAAAAATGAACAACCTGGGGCTAAGGTTGTGGCTCAGTGGTGGATGGAGGGCTTTCCTCACATTCGTGAGGGACAAACAAAAATCGTACCAGGCCATGGAGGTGCCAGCCTATAATCCCAGCTGCTGAGAAGACTTAGGCAAGAAGATTCAAGCCAGCATCACCAACTTAGCAAGGCCCTACACAACTTAGAAAGAACCTGTCTCAAAATAAAAAATTAAAAGGGCTGGGGATGTAGCTCAGTTGGCAGAGTGCTTTGCTTAGCATGTGTAAGTCACTGGTTCAATCCTTAGCACCTCATAAAATAAAGGCATGCTGCCATCTACAACTACAAAAAAAAAAAAAAAAAAAAAAAAGGAGAGGGGGACGGGGCTGGGGATATATTCAATAGATAAGGAATCCTGAGTTCAATCCCCAGCACAAAAACAACCTGAATCTAAGCATGAGCAAACATAAAATAAACCCAGATTGAGAGATGCTACAAAAATAATTGAATGTACTCTGCAAATAACTGACAAAGACTACAAAGACAATAACCACATGTATATGATGAGATTATCGTTTGATACACAAGCATTACAAGGACAATGGGGAAAATAAGAATAGGGTTCTGATCAGTACACTGAACCAGAGTCGCATCATATCCGATCAGCGTTAACTTCCTTAGTTTCATCATTGTACTGTACTTATGTAAGATGTCCTTGTATGAAGGAAACACATGGTGTAGTATTTAGGTTTAAAGGACATCCTTTCCGAAACTTACTCTCAAGGAATGGATGTGTGTGTATGTTGGGGGGGGGGGGTATATAGAGAAAGAAAGCGAGATAAAGCAAAAATATATACATAAATATATAGTAAACATTTGGGCTGGGGTTGTGGCTGAGTGGTAGAGCTCTTGCCTAGCATGTATAAAACCATGGGTTTGATCCTTAACACCACATAAATTTTTTTTTTCAAATATTTATTTTTTAGTTTTCGGCGGACACAACGTCTTTGTTTGTATGTGGTGCTGAGTATCAAACCTGGGCCGCATACATGCCAGGCGAGCCCGCTACCGCTTGAGCCAAATCCCCAGCCCACATAAAAAATTTTTAAAAATTAAAAGAAAGAGAAAGTGGCATTAAGTTGAAAAAACATATGTATATAGTAAACACTTGGGAAACTGAATGAAATATATATGTGAATAATCTGTACTATTTTACAGCTTCCCTTGTTTAAAATTATGTGGACTTTAAAAAATTTTTCATAAAATCCATGAAAAAGTAGAATGAAATGTTTAAGAATGAACAAAAATAGTAGAAAGCCAAGGGGTTTTCTTCTTTCAGAAGTAAGCAAATTTTGCATTTCTTGGGCAATAAATTTGACTTCAGTTTTCATTCCTTCCTTCCTTTTTCTTTTTAGTATTGTGTATTGAACCCAGGTATGCTCTACCACTGAGCCGCATCCCAAGCCCTTAAATTGCTAAGGGCCTCACTAAATTCCTGTAACTGGCTTTGAAGTTGCAATCTTTCTGCCTCAGCCTCCTCAGCCACTGGGATTATAGGCATGCACCATTGCACCTGGATTGACTGAGTCTTTACAGATAAATCAAACAGAAAAATACATTATACATTATTGATATTGTAATTTATCCCCTAAGAATAGCACACATATTAATCTTCAGAATTTTTCCTTAGAAATTGTATTGAGCAGAAATCAACCGGTCAGGCCTTGTACTCTAATCATATCATTCATCATAAAACATTATGTTAAGAAATGTGGCCCAAGTAACTCTTTATTTTGATGATCCTACCTTGTTATAGTTAAGTAATTAAATATCAGAGGCTTTAACTAAGCCTTTGTCAGCTCGATTACATTTCCAATTATATGTTCTAACCCACAGATTGGCTGTTTTACACTATCTACTGAGTAAGGACAAACTAGATTTCATGAGTGGGTAACAAAATTGTTACTTTTAAATAGCTTCCACATATTTTTTAATATTCATTTTTTAGTTTTAGGTGGACACAATATCTTTATTTTATTTTTATGTGGTGTTGAGGATCAAACCCAGCATCCTGCGCATGCCAGGCAAGCACGCTACTGCTTGAACCACATCCCCAGCCTGCTTCCACATATTTTAATCAACAAATGTCCTTACTATATTTATAAAGTTCACCAAAACCCACATTTCAATGTAATATTTTTATCCATACTTCCTCATGGCTCTATGAATGCCACTACTTCATTTTTAAATTTTACCTTTTTTATTTTTCCAGTGAGGCAATGATTGGCACATTCCTTTATCTTCCTTCTTTATTATCACCTAGTGTAGATACAGCAGATCAATTTAATCTCTGAGTTTATGCAACTACACCTATTTTTAGCAACATGCTAATCTCCTCTAATTAGGAATTTAGTATCTAGAAGCATTAGACATTCTCTCTCTTTTTGGTTGGGGTGGAATGTGGGAGGGTACTGCCAATTGAACCCAAGGGCACTTTTCCACTGCGCAACATCCCTAGACCTGTTTTATTTTGAAACAGGTCTCCCTGCCCTGCCCAGGATGACCTTAAAATTTAAATCCCCATCTCAGACTCCCTAGTAGCTGTGATGGGCCTGTGCAACCACACCCTTTTGCACTGCATTTTCTCCATGGAAGACCCTAACAGCTAAACATGGATTGGAGAACCAATTTCAAACTTGAATTTTACTGCCACTTGATGCCTTTCACTTGACCTTCAAATCAAAAAATTCTATAAAAATGTAAGAAAAGACAGGTAGTCTCCAAGCATATGCAAGAAACACACCCATGTCCACTCACAAAGGTGGGAAAACTAGACAGATTAAAAGAGACTTGAGCCATCAGTTTGACTAAACGGCAAATTGATGCACTCTAGGACTGACCCATAATGGATTTGGAGGAAAGTAGCTCAACAAGATTGAGGAGAGGGTTTTTGTTGTTTGGTTTTTCTTTCAGTACTGGGCACGGAATCCAGGAACCTTTTTCTATGGAGATACATCCCCAGTAATTTTTTTTTTTTTTTTTTTTTTTTAATTTTGAGGCAGGATCTCACTAAATTGCCAAAGCAAACCTGTAACTTTCAATTTTCCTGCATCAGACTCCAGAGTCACTGGGATTAATAGTTGCATGCTGCAGTGCTGGGAGGCTTTGAAAATATTTGAAACTGTATAGTATATAATATTAAATTGAATCAATTGTGATTAGGAATGTAACTCTGTATTAGAACATTTGTCCAGCTCATGAAAGGTCCTGGATGTCATTCTTGGTATCCTACCCCACCCAGCCTGGAAATGGAGCTGGGCTTGCTCTCAGGGTCCTATAGACCCAGCTATTCTGAGATTCTGAGCCTGGACAACCTAGACAGGCCCTGCCAAAAAAATAATGTTTTTACTACTACTACTACTACTACTACTACTACTACTACTACTACTACCACCACCACCAGTGAAGTTGGCTTTGAACTTGCAATCCCCCTGCCTCATCCTCTGGAATTATAACAAGTTATGTGCCACTATGCCCAGCCCATGTACTATTCCTCAAATTCTTCTATAGGTTTCAGATTTCTTTTTCATTTTAAATATATCTATATATTTTAGGTGTAGATATGAATAATACCTTGATTTTACTTATATTTTTTATGTGGTGCTGGATTAAACCGAGTGCCTCACACAGGCCAGACAAGAGCTCTATCACTGAGCCCCAACCCAGAGCCCCAAGGTTTCAGGTTTTCTAAGTAAAAACTGAGAAAAAATTAATCACATTAAAATAAGTGTACTATATATGTACTTGGATTTCTATACTATCAAAAGTGGACTGACAACTTCAACAAAACGAATACTTTTTCCTATAGACTCAAATGTCACTACAATAATTTCTATTTTAGGGGCTGGGGATGTGGCTCAAGTGGTAGCGCGCTCGCCTGGCATGCATGCGGCCTGGGTTCGATCCACAGCAGCACATACAAACAAAGATGTTGTGTCCACCGAAAACTAAAAATATCAAAAAATTCTCTCTCTCCCTCTCTTTAAAAAAAAATAATAATAATTTCTATTTTAAACTTTGCTTTCATTTAAACTTCCAAAGTAAGTTTCTCCCCCTCAACCCCAACCCCACCCCTTTGTTTTTGTTTGGTTTCGTTTGGCTTTGGTTTTGACAGTCTTGCTTCAGTTCCAAGGTTGGCACTGAAGTCCTGTGCTCAAGTGATCCTCCAGCTCACCCTCCAGAGTAGGTGGGACTACAGGTGTGCATCACCAGGTCCTGCTTAGAAAAGACATTTTTAAAAAGCCACTGTGGGGGCTGGGGTTGTGGCTCAGCGGTAGAGCTCTTGCCTAGCACAAGTGAGGCCCTGGGTTTGGTCCTCAGCACCACATAAAATAAAGATATTGTGTCTATCTACAATCTACTGGGGAGGCTGAGATGGTAGGATTAAGAGTTCAAGGCCTTGGGGCAACATAACAAAACCATAGCTCAAAATAAATAAATGCAATACAATAAAATGAAAAGAAAGCCACTCAGGCAGCAGATGTAACTCAGTGCTAGAATATGTACTTAGTAGGCATAAGGCCCTAGGTTTAATCTCCAACAAACACATGAACACACAGCCACTGTTACCTTCAAACTCTTGCATAGGTCATTGTGGTAAATGTAGGCAGGTGGGCCATGACTGAGAAGGTAGGTCACTGGGGCCTCCTCTGGAAGGGTTAACCTTTCCTGCGGCTCCTTCCCCTTCTTGCTGCTATAAAATCTTTGAAAATATATTAAAAAAAAAAAAAAAAAAAAACATTTTGGTGGCTGCGCTTGTGGCTTAGTGGTAGAGTGTTTGCCTAGCACATGCAAGGCCCTAGGTTCAATCCTCAGCACCACATAAAAAATAAATAAAATAAAGGTATTGTGTCCAACTACAAAAAAAAAAAAAAAAAACATTTTTGGGCTGGGGTTATAACTCAATTGGTAGAATGCTTCCCTTGCATGCACAAAGCCCCTTGGTTCAATCCAGCACCACCCAAAAAAAAAAAAAAAATTCGACACTGAATGACATTCCATTTATAATCTGAAAATGAATAAATACTAGTAAAACTTTAACAAAAATCAAATGAAGAATTATTTGGCTATTTGTAATCTAACTTTTTTTTTTTTTTTAGGGGGTAGGGCAACTAGAGATTGAGCCCAAGGGTGCTTAACCACTAAATCACATTCCCATCCTCCTTTTGAATATTTTTTCTTTTTTCTTTTGAGACAGGGTCTCATTAAGTTGCTTAGGGCCTCAGTAAATTGCTGAGGTTGGCTCTGAACTTGCAATCCTAGATTACAAGTGAGCCCACCATATTTTTATGTGACTTTTGAGAATATACTCTAATCAGTACATAAATAACTATCCAGGAGGAAAAGTACACCTCAAAAAAGAAGATGAATCCAGCACCATCAAAACAAACACAGTATGAGCATAAATATTTAAGACATAAGGCATATGTTCTTTTGTAGACTAGGACAAATTTGATATGTTTTTTCTGTTTGTAGCCTGAATGAAATTTTCCTCCAGTCTGTCCAACCTCACTTGGCTTTTATTCACTCAGAGTCTCTGGGACCATTCCTAGAAATCACAGAATGAGGGTTAAGGATGTAGCTTAGTGGCCGAGCACTTGCTTAGACTGATATTTAACCTAACCCCTGAGTTTAATATTGAAGTGGGGAATGTGGGTGGTGCAGCAGGGGGAACAGAAAAAGAGTAAACGGGGAAAAAAAACAAAAAACACAGAATTGATATGAGTCTTTTATTTATTTGTTTTCTCTGGGGATTGAACCTGGGGCAGTTTACCGCTGAGTTATATCCTCAGTCCATTTTCTTTTGAGATGGGATCTCACTAAATTGCTGAAGATCTTCCTGAGGGTTGCTAGGGCTGGCCTTGAACTTCCTCTTGCCTCAGCCTCCAGAGTTGCTGGATTACAGGCATGTACCACGCAGCCATGGTCTGTTTTGGACATAGGTCTCAAAACATTGGATATATCCATGCTTTCATAATAACTGTATGACTGTATGTGAACTGGTTTAGTGAGAATCCAGTCCTGAAATTAATCTGATTCTCTCTAGGCAAAATGCTACACAACAGTTCCTGGGTATGCAAACCAGCAGCCCCATGTGTGCCTTTGATGGTGTGAATAAACACTGCTGTATGAACACACGTCTTTTACGGTTTTTGCCAGTTTATGACATAATGTGCAAATTAAAGGCATTTGTTTAATTAGGAAAAAAAATTATTAAATTTACATGAACCCCTTTGTATTCTCAAATTATTTTCTTCCAATTTACATATTTGCTTGTTCATTGTTTTTTAAGCTGCTATACTCACAGCACCCACCCACCCCAAATTCCCCAGGCATGGTGACAGACCTGGAATCTCAGCAGTCAGGAGGCTAATGGGAGGATTTAGAGTTCAAAGGCAGCCTCAACAACTTATTGAGGCCCTAAGCAAATCAGCAAGACCCCCCGACTCTAAATAAATATGAAAAAGGGCTGTGGATGGGCTTACTGGGTCAATCCCAGGTACAAAAAAAAAAAAAAATCCCCCTACCTACTGATCCAATACATCCAAATGTCTGTAACACTATCAAAATGCCACTTTTTCTCCTCTCCCAAAGATGGTTTAGTATTTAATCAATCAATTCAATTTGCAACATGTTGCTACAAGTAATAGTGTTGTACAATTACCAGTTTTTTAAAAAGTATCATTTTACCAATGATTTCTTTTACTAACTATAACTGCAGGCAACAGAAATCTGTAGCAACTCTGTGAACTCCTATTTCTTGTAGCTTAAGGGAATTTAAAATAAACAAGGTATCTCAACTGTATCTAATTTAGTCTTTTAAAATCTGTACTTGTATATATATTAAAATTTACAAATTAAGGGAATAGTTCTCACAGATACCAAACACATTTCCTTAAAGGATGTTTTCCCCATCTCCCACTTTTTGTTATTCTTTCCTTCAAAGCATTCACTGCAATTTGGAATTTATTTGTCTTTAAATTTTCTACTTGCCTTTCCTCAGTAGCATTTAATCTCCTGAAGAGCAGGAAACACATTGGTCTTAAATTTTTCCAGTATAGCACCAGCATTTAGTATGGGCTCAAAATATATTTAGTAAATATTAATAATGTTATTCAGAACAGATCCCTTCTGAAACATTTAATAGAGGCTTGGTAATGGTGCTAAATATTTTGAAAATCACTATGTCATGCCAACTGAGAGCATATACAAATGTGACTCATTTATTTATGATTTGATTCTTTTTAAAACACGTTTCCAAATGACATGTAGTTATACTATATACAAGTATCCTGTCCTTTGCTAGTGATACAGGCTTTATGTCCCCCACTCCCCGCATGGCTAGCTCTTCCTCTTTATCAGCATCATCAAGGAAGGAAACAGTGGAGAGCAGGGCTGCCAGTGCAGAACCAGCAGCAAGATCATGTTGTTTCTTTCTTTCTTTCTTTTCTTTTTCTTTCTTTCTTTTTTTTTTTTTTAATAGATCAGTCTCTGTAGACACTTTCCTGGTTTAAAATTCACTGACATTTCTTTATATTTGTTCACCCAGTTCTTTCAAAGATATTTTATAACCAAATAGCTAGAAAATGTACCCTGACTGCCAAGGTCTTCTCCTCAAGATGCTCACACTTTTGGTTTTGAGGTGATTTTTAAATTAAGACACAAATTGCAAATATAGTATAGAGTGTTTTGTTTGTTTGTTTGTTTGTATTCCAGAGGGAATTAAAGGCAGGGTCTTGCAAATGGTGATCAACATTCTACAGTGAACCACATCCCCAGCAGTATAGAATTCTTATATAGCAATCACACAGCCTCATCGAATGTTACCATCCTCATGATCATGATTTGGGTCCTCCTTTTGACCCAACAGTAAGTACAGCCCTCCTAGCTACTAGTAATGCTGAATATGTTCAGGTCCACATTCCACCTTCTATACATTCATATGCATTCCAGGAAGCTGACCTGGATACAGTTCATCAGAAAACTTCCTTTCCCTCTCTATGGCTTCCCATTGGGGTTGACCATTGAAAACAGGAGAAGGCTGGAGGCCAGGGTTTTATTCCCCGCCATGATTCCATGTAGAAGTCCCCCTCTAAGAATAACCACAAGAGAAATCTGTGATCATAGCTGGATATCCTGGCCCACAGCAGTAATCCCAGGGACTCTGGTGACAAAAGCAGGAAGATCAAGTTCAAAGCCTGCCTCAGCAACTTAGCAAGGCGCTGTCTCAAAATAAAAAATAAAAAGCTGTGTACATAGTTCAGTGGTAGAGCACCCCTTGGTTCAATCTCTGGTACTGTACAAAATGGAAACAATAACAAAAAACTTTCTCCTTCTGTTCAGCTACCACTCCACCTGAGTTCCTTCCCCCACTCCTCTGCCCTTCCAGCCCAGTCATAATAGCTTTCTGCCTTCTTTAGCCCTGTTATCTTTTACCATCATTAGCTATTTTTTAAATTCTGCTCACACCTCTAAAATATTCCCTTTAGCCAGGCAATGGTGCATACCTGTAATCCCAGTGGCTCAGGAGACTGAGATAGAAGGATCACAAGTTCAAAGTCAGCCTTAACAATTTAGAGAGGCCCTAAGCAAATCCGTGAGACCCAGCTAAGGACTAGGGGCTGGGGTTGTGGCTCAGTGACAGAGTGCTTGCCTAGCATGTGTGAGGCACTGGGTTCGATTCTTCTGTGTGTGTTTGTGTGTGTATTTTTAAAGGGCTAGGGATGTGGCTCAGTGGTAAAGCACCCCAGTACAAATACATAAATAAGTAAAATGTTCCCTTTATGAAATTTTGCTCAAACTGATTGTGCCAATTTTCTCCAGGGAAAAAGACTACCAATCAAAGTTTTATACTACCTTAAAAACTGACTTTCTCTAAGGAAATATATCCTCCTAAGTCATCCCCTCTGCCATACACACAAAGTGAAAAATATTAACATAAATGTTTCTTTCAAAAGGAATTCCAAGGCATGTAGTGACAACCAAGTTCATGAATCATGAACTGAAAACTAGTTCATACTTCTACTGTAGTCAAGAATCAAGCTAGTCAAATGGTGCACATCTGTAATCCTATCTACTCAGGAGGCTGAGGCAGGAGGCTAGCAAGTTAATTAGCAGGCCAAATTTGGCAATTTAGCAAGATCCTGTCTCAAAATAAAAAATTCATATCTCTTTATTTTGTATCTGAACCATTGTATCTCAGCAGTAGAGAGCTTGCCTACCATGCATGAGAGAGTAGGTTTGATAATTGCTTGCTTGCGCGCACACACACACACACACACAAACAAAGTCTTATGTTTCCTAGTACAGCATGGCTAAGAAGTTGCCATCCGTATGTGAAAATAACAATGATTACCACCCAACCCTGCCTCTCATATTTGATGTTTGATGCCTCGCTGGCCATAAAGCATTAGGAAGGAAACACTTCAGCAAGAGGAAGATTACAAAAAAATAGACATCACTACTTAAAGCTTTAAATTTTGAAGTACAATTGAATGAATGTAGGTATACATTTAAATAACAATTTCATTTAGCCTCACTCAGAAACTTAGAGAGGCCCTAAACCAGTTAGCAAGACCCTGTCTCATATATATATATATATATATATATATATATATATATATATATATATATATATATATATAGTAAAATGGCTGGAGATGTGGCTCAGTGGTTAAGTGCCTCTGGGTTCAATCCCAGGTACAAAGAGAAAGAGAGGTATGAGACAAAGCAATTTCAACCCTGCAACTGGATTCAATAGGGACCAGGTTCAGAGCAGAATGGAATAACCCTCAAATTCTATACCCAATTTCCTCCTTGTAATTATTCAAACACCTGGCTACTTTCTAAGAAATGATAAAGGTAAACAATTATTCATAGTACCTACACCAACCACTCTGCAAAGGGACACGGGGGATTTGAAGATCTAAGGAACCAGAATCAAAGAAAGCAGACTGGATCTTTGATTCAATGCCAAAGCAGGGACAAAGAATTATGAAAAGAGTCCAATTTATAACCTGTAGAGTCCCATCACTGAATCTCTAGGGAGAATCCAGGTAGAATATCTAGGTCCTTATGCATTAAAACCTAAACTGATCTAGGTGCAGTGATACAGACCTATAATGCCTGAGGCAGGAAAATAACAAGTTAAAGACCAACGTGGGCAACTTAGGGAGAGTCTGATGTTGTTCAGTGGAGCAGTGCCACAAAAGCCACAAAACAAAACCTTAAAAATTCATAGTCTTTTCCTACTCTCCCTCCTTTCTCAAACACACTTGCCATCTTTCTTAGGGTTATATAATATTCTACATCTGTCTAGCTGAATTTTAATCTGAAGGCTTTTAACATTCTTCTGTGCAGAAGAAAAACAAAGCTTGGAAAAGGAGTGTGTGTGTGTGTGTGTGTGTGTGTGTGTGTGTAAAGTTTTTAAAAATTGAAGTGCCTATATCAAAACAATTAATTTTTTCTCTTAGAGCATTTTCCTTGCCTTCATTACTTTAATAACTATGGAGGGAAAGTAAACAATTCAGTTCTGCTTGCTAGGACAGATGACATACGGCCACTCACAGGTACTTAAAAATAAATTTACAAGAATTCACGATTCCCAAAAGCAACACATGGTATATTTACTTCTCAAATTTATTTCAAGTGACAGAACACTCACAGATTAACATAATAAACAGAACTAAATAGCACTCCCAAAGCCCAATTCCTAGCAAAGTTGGGAAATGACTTACTGTCTATTTGTTTCTACATGTAGACTCTTTTTTTTTTTCCAAGACTGAAACTATTCTCATGCAAAACTTAATGCTTGAGATAGATTTACCCAATACACAAAGTATATAGAGATCTAAGAAGGACTCCACAGATGAGAGAAGGGAAGGGCGTGAAAGGAGGCAGATGAATCAATATGAAGCAGAAAAACAGAAGGTGGTTAAATTTGTCTTGAAAATAACCACTATTCATTTTGTCCAGGCCCTAAGAGAATTTGTGCCAAGCAATTTCATTCATTTCACAGTGTCTCGCACATTGCTGACTGTGTGGTAAATATGAAATAAATACTTGTTGGTTGATGAAAAATGTACATGCCAACACTGTGTATACACAGGAAACAGAAACTCAAGGTGGTCAGCCAAATTAGAAATCAACACAAGGTTTGGTTCTAATGTAAACACTTTCAACTCACACAACTAGGGAGACAAACAAGATAAAATTCTGCCATAGTCATGGTTCAAGATGTTGTTCCTCTTTGAGGCTAAAACTATTTGCAAAAGAGAAGTTACAATTAGGTAAAATATTTTAAATTAAATATATACAATGTAATTTTACAAACCAATTTTTTATTGCTTGCTATTTCTTCTTGAGATAAAAATGTTGCTAAAATTTAGAGTAGCAATATGCCACTTGAAAGCTTAAGCACATAAGCACCTATTTGCAAGACTAATGCTAGCCTTGAACTTTTAGTGATGCCATATGCTTTTAAATTAACCCTTCTAAATACTGTACAAAGCTTATAACATGGATTGTTAGCTTATAACCAAATTAGGTTACTGTTAAATACTCATCAGTCAATCTATAGAATATAAAGAAAACATTCTTATTCCTATAGCTCTAAGAATGCCAAAATTAAAGATGATATAATGAGAATTATATTAAGCAATTATAATCTGGCTGTAAGATCTCAAGACTTACACATTTTAAGTTGAACTAAAATCTCTAAGAATCTTTTCTCTTTGGGAAAATAATCACACATTTTAAAATAGTCTTTAATGGATGGTCTATTAAAATCACAATGGATCTTAGCTGTCAACTTCAAATAGTACCTTTCTCCTAAAAAGCTTAAGTACACACACCAGCTTAAGTACACACGCTGGTGCAACAACACAAATGCAGATGTTACAAAGGGGGATATAAAGAAAAATGAATTTTATTCACAACACTTTGCATATAAACTTTCCCTTCTGCAGACTTCTGGGAGTTGAAAATAAAGGGTGCTAATATGCACATTATGCAGTACATCAGAAAAAAAAAAAAAGAAAAAAACTTGAGTGAAAATTCATTAATCTACTAAAAATCTGGGAGAATACACATCCACTGTATTCCATATTTACCCTCAGGTGACAGAAAAAAAAAAAACTATATGAAATGGAAAAAAAAAATAAATATTATTTAATCAACAGCTGATTACCTTTAAAACTTTGGGCTTCTTTTCCCTCTGGGGCCTCTTGTTTTCTTTTATAACCTAAAAAAAAAAAAAATCAAATTGGAAAATGAGCCTCCATCAAGAAAAAAAATTAGCTCCCACTCCCCCCCAATTTTTTGACTATTTCTCTGTAAAACTATTTATACCATTTAAAAATCATCAACATGTTTGCTAGGCAGAACCTAAAAATCTTATGTAAAATGTATACTTTAAAGTCACTAAAAAAATTTTTTTCTATTAAGATGAGGTAGGGAAATACCCTTTTTTCCCCTTAAAGTCTGTCTTAATTAGCCTCTGCATTCTTCACAGCGAAGCCCACGAGGTAGCCATCTTGCTTGCTTCTGCAGAGGAAGCCTCTACAGTGGAACAGTTCTGCAAACTGCTTTTGGTATTATTATCATGGTGTTTAAAGGCAGCCCTGGCCTGCCAGCACTGTAGACGTGCTGGGCATGCCTTTTGCAAAAACAGCCCCACAAAGAGTGCAGCCAATGGCAATGCAGAGCTTAGCAACTCCAAAGTGATCTTCTCAGCCTAGCCCTTCCTAGACAAAGGATCTCCTGTGTGGCTCTGCTCTCACCACAGGACACAGGCAGCCACAAGCTGCGACATGGAGTTCTCTGCAGAGGATCTGGTCGCGCGGAAATCACAGGAGGCTTCAGCAAAAACAATGCACACAAATCCCCCAGGTCGCCACCATTGGATCCATGGTGGAGTCTCCCTGATTAGTAACCTCTTGGTGGCTCCAAGGGTAGGTCTCCATGGGGGAGGGGTGTGCGGTTCGACCTCCAACATACAGGAGACATAACTAAGCCTAGGGGGGCATTTGGGCTTGCTGAAACTCTGGAAGGTATTGTGCATTTTTACTTTATAAGGCAAGGCGAAATATTGGCGATATTTAAGGCAGGGAGGTTATGTGAGGACAGTGTAGGCTCAGCTGTTGGGCTGCGTGTCTCATTCCTTGGAACCACACCTCTTTGCAGCAGGCGCTCTGCCCAGAAACACAGCAATTTGATTTCTGTCAATAAATGTCCAATGACAAAGGCAGATTAAAAAACAACAATAAAGCCACTTAAAAGGAAAAGGACAGGATGAAGACAAGGAGAAGGGGTGGCGTTTTAAAAATACACTTGCCACTGTCTAGAGAGAAAAGATTTCTCTCTCTTGCTATGGACATTTCTGATGACTGTCAATTACAAAGAAATCCCTGATTAACCAGAAGGCAGATTCTGACTTGTACCTGTAGGACAAAAGGGCACTTTTGGCTCCTTTCTCTCCCAAGATCATCAGCTGTCACTGAGCATTTCTCTGCAAAACTGACAAGCGGATGCCCACGTGGAGCCTGCCTGTGGAGCCTGTCTGTGCACCCGCTTAGTGGTCAGGCACAGCCACTGGCTTCCCAGGGACTAGGAGAGGTATCTGAGCCAGGGATGGAACAAACCACCCACATTCACAAGACCCCCTCATATGGGACTGCCCAGTGGGTGGTAGGCACAGAGAGCTGGCACCATAGTTGACACCTGCCAGACACTGGGAAAGGGAGGAACAGAAAATTCTCCCTCCCATCAGCCCCCTGGTGTTACAACAGTGGAAGCAAAGGACCAAATCACAAGAACTGGAGCAGTAGTGGTGATCTAGCTGGTCTCAAGGTCACTGCCAAAAAGCAGTGCAGAGACCAATCACAATCAAGTCACAGCCACCTTGATAGCTGCACAGATCTTGGGAAGATAGCCCCAGTTCCAGCCTCACAGAGCCAAAGTTTCAGCAGCCCATTTGGAGGATTGGCAGCATGGCTTGCCTGGCTGCTGAGCCAAAGAAGGGTTTTCCACTTGCAGTTGGATTCAGAACAGATTCCCACAACCAAAAATTGGGAACAGAGTGAGGGCCGGAAAGCCTGCTTTTCATAACCCTTGGTTGCTCCTCTTTCAGTTTGCCACGAAAGCACGCTTTGCTTGTTGAATTGAGAAGTCCAACCTGCCTTGTTTTCCCACTTACTCTTTTGGAGCTGGGAATTGAACTCAGTGTGACATGCATGCTCTACCACTGAGCTATATCCCCAGCCATTATTGCACTTTTAAACTAGCTCTCTCAACCACCCACCCTCAAAATTTTTATTTTATTTATATATATATATATATATATATATATATATATATATATATAGTTTTTGGTGGACACAACATCTTTATTTGTATGTGGTGCTGAGGATCGAACACAGTGCCCGACGCATGCCAGGAGAGCACGCTACTGCTTGAGCCACATCCCCAGCCCCCCTCAAAATTTTTAATCAGTTCATGTAAGGGAAAAAACCTACTGGGTGTGGCATTCTCAGGTCTTCCTTAAACACTTGTATCAACACCAGTGGATTCTGACTTAACCACATCCACCAGTACAAACACACTAACCAAGCCCATACTACCAAGAACTTCTCTTTGAGGAATGAAGCATGAAGCAGCCATAAAACAGGATCAAATACACTAAGCTTTCAAATACACCATGCTTTTGAAAACAGGTTTAGAGTCTGGTGCAGTGGCACATACCTGTAATTCCTGCGGCTCAGGAGGCTGAGGCAGGAGGATTGCAAGTTCAAAGCCAGCCACAGCAAAAGCCAGGTGCTAAGTAACTCAGTGAGACCTTGTACATGTCCAGCTCTAATAAAATACAAAATAGGGCTGGGGATGTAGCTCAGTGGTTGAATGCCCTGAGTTCAATCGCCAGTGCCAAAAAATATTTTTTCTAAATATTTCTTAATTGTCAATGGACCTTTATTTTTTTGATATGTGGTGCTGAGAATGGAACCCAGTGCCTCACAAATGCTAGGCAAGTGCTCTACAACTGTGCCACAACCCTAGCTGCCCCCTTCCCTAAATTTTTTTAAAAGGTTTTAAAAATAGATGTTAGCTTAATCTGTTTTCATTTTTTTTTTCAGGCTTTTTTTTTTTCATTGTAAAATGTATGTAAACTGAGCATCATGACACATGCCTGTTAATCTCAGTGACTTGGGAGGCTTAGGCAAGAGGATCACAAGTTCAAGGCCATCCTCAGCAATCCAAGGAGACCCTGTCTCAAAAACAGAAAGGGCTGGGGATGTAACTCAGTGGCAGTGCACCCATGGGTACAATCCCCAGTAATGAAAAATAAAGAAATAAAATATACGTAATATAAAATTTATCATTTAATCTATTTTTCCAGTATAATTTGGTAAGATTAAGGGCTAGGGTTGTGGATCAGTGGTAGAGTGCTCAACTAGCATGCATGAGACACTGGGTTCGATCCTCAGCACCACATAAATGTAAAATATTTTGTCTACATAAAAAACTAAAAGATAAAAAAAAAAAAAAAAAGATTAAATATGTTCACCATGTCTTACAGCCATTTCCACACCTCTTTTAGTCACTCAAACATTAGATCTACCTATTCTCCTCCATTTGTCATTTTGGGGCTATCAGTTTGTAAAAATGTCTGGTTTTAAAAGAAATCCAGGGCAAGGGGTGGTGGCTCAGTGGTAGAGTGCTTTCCTGGCATGTGTGAGGAACTGGGTCCAATACTCAGCACCACATAAACATAAATTGTGTCCATATTTTTAAAAAATATTTAATAATAATAAGAAGAAGAAGAAGAAAGAAGAATTGATCATGCCTTTTATCAGAGATTTGATTTTTTTCCCCCAGTGGGAATTGAATTCCAGGCGTCCTGAATGCCAGCCAAGTGCTCTATTACTGAGTACATGCCCAGCTTTTTACTTATTTATTTTTATTATTTTGAGACAGGATCATGCTAAACTGCCCTGGCTGGCTTCAAATCTGTAATTCTCCTCCCGCAGCCACCCCAGTAGCTTGTATTACAGTCATGTGCCATGATGCTAACCCCTATCAGAGACTTTATTTTCTGTTCCCTTTTTTTCTTGGTACCTGGGTTTGAATCTAGGGGCACTTATCCACTGAACCACATTCCCAGCCCTTTTTATTTTGAAACAAGATCTTGCTAAATTGCTAACAAAGGCTTTGAACTTGTGATTCTCCTGCCTTAACCTCCAAAGTCACTGTGATTACAGGTGTGGGTTACCACACCCACCTCCTATCAGAAACTTTTTCAAATTAGTTTGGTTTCACTTCTTGTGACACATAAAAAGTGACTGACAATAGAGAATCATCCTGGGTGACTGGGTTAAGCAAAGCCTTAGTACAGCTATTCCCTGGTTTCCCTCTAAGGCTACTGTATTCCTGTATCCCTCCAAGGAGCCAGGTCCACCAGCATCCATCCACTTCTCTGCAGAAGTCCTGTCTACTGTTGGTTAAATAAGTTCCTTTTTTTTTTTTTTTAAAGGGACAGGGGTGTTGGCGATTGAATCCAGGGCCAGCAAATGCTCTACCACTTAACCACATCCCAGTCCTAAAAATTTTGCTTCTTATTACTAGTCTGGTTTGTATAATAATCATTTTCTTTTCTTTTTTCCTACCTTCCTTCCTTTCTTTCCTTTTTTCCCCCTTCTGTTTTTAAAAGAAGTCTGGTCCCATGTGGTGGTGCACACCTGTAATGCCAGCAACCACCAAGGCTGAGGCAGGAGGAGCTCAAATTCAAAGCCAGCCTCAGCAACGTAGAGAGACCTAGTCTCAAAAGAAAAAATAAAGAAGACTGGAAATGTAACTCAGTAGTAGAGCATCCCTGGGTTCAATCCCCAGTTCCAAAGAAAAAAATAACAGGTAGGGTGAAAACACCAGCATCTCCAAACCAAATCCTCTAAATAAGTTTGAAACTAAAATTTAAACAATTGTGTTATTGTTCAGATTTACATGAAAAAAGTGCTTCACCTATCTTTGTTTGCTTACAAAGTGGTGGTGGCAGGGAGTGGCTGGGGATTGAACCCAGGGATGTTTTACCAACAAGTTAAATCCACAATCCATTCTATTTTTTATTTTTAGAAAGAATCTTGCTAAATTGCTGAGGCCTCACAAAGTAGCTAAGGCTGGACTTGAACTTATGATCCTCTTGCCCCTGTCTCCCAAAGTCAAAGGAATTACAGGAGTGCTCCCCGACACCTGGCTATACTAAACATTCTCTCAGTCACTTACCATGCATGTGATAAATGAAAGTGGTTTTACATGTTTTGAAAAGAAAGCATTACTATTTACTCCTGGCTCATTCAGCTATCTTATACAAGATCATTGTTCTTGGTGGGATAAAAATCTTAAGGTGCTATTAACTTTACTGCACCTAATTTCCAATTGGTGCAATTACAAAAATGGAGAACTGTGGCTGTCACTAATTAATAAAACTATGTACAAGTGAACAAAATAGTGAGCAATTAAAACTCATTTTGTATAAAAATTGGAGATCTTCACAGCACCCAATATTTTAGGGCAATGGAAACTTTCCCAGATAAATCTACTATCAAACAAGATTGCTGCAAGAGATAAGACACAAACTCCATCACACCATCCTAACATAATCTTATATTTATGAATTTTAAAAGTACACAAAATTTTCATTTCCAATGATATTGGAATTGGTAATTTGGAACAACTCTCTGGCTACAGATAATTTAAAAAGCTGGGCAAAATATAAAATCATCTGCTTGAGGGAATGGAAGAGTGAAATATTACTATGGTACTCAAGAATTACCAGACCATGATTCAGAGGTGAATGAGGACTAGGGAAGGAAATACAAGTAAAATGAAAAATGGAGAAAAATAGGTAAAAAGATAGCCAAAGGAAAACACTGAAGTTGAAAGTGTTTGATTCATGTTTAAAATCTTTTATAGCTGAGTACCTGGAGTCCAAGTTATTCAGGAGGCTGAGGTAAGAGAATGGCTTAAACCCAGGAGTTGAAGTCCAGCCTGAGTAACATAGCAAGGATAGCAAGGAAGGCTCTGTTTCTCTCTTTCTCTCTCTCTTTTTTTTTTTTTTTTTGGTGTTGTTGTTGTACCAGGGACTGAAGCCAGGGGCATTAACCAGCACCTCACAAACATTTTCAAAAAACTCCACATCATGTACAATCACAAGAATGGGATCCTAATTAGAATAAATTATATTCCATGTATGTATGTCAAAATACACTCTACTGTCAGGTATGTCTAAAATAAAGAAAAATAAACTTTAAAAAATTTAAATTGCATTCCTGTGAAATAAACCTGTAAGATTCTTTTCCTTTCTTTTTTCCCCTTCTTTCTTTCTGTTTTTCTTTTTCTTTTTCTTTTTTTTTTTTTTTTTTTTTTGCTTCTTTTGTTTGTTTTGCTTGGTTTTTTGGTGGTATTGGGGGTTGTATCCAGGGGTGGTCTTCCACTGAGCAACACAACACCCCCAGTTCTTTTCATTTTGTATTTTAAGATCAGGTCTTGTTAAGGGGCTCCTTCAGCTGCTGAGGCTGACCTCAAACTTGGGATCCTCTTGTGTCATCTTCCTGAGTCTCTGGGATTATAGGTGTATGCACTACACCCAGCTGAACCTAGGATTCCTTCCAAGTTCCGCAGTCTAAAAGACAGCAGTAGTACTCTCCCCACAGTTATCCCTCAACCAGGCCAACTGTTGATTGCACTCCTATCCATCCTGTCTGGGCCCTAAACATTTTGTTTAAGGACATGGGGAATGCCTTCCAAACCAAATCCTCTAATCCTGCATCAACTCTATGGCCCTAGACAATTTACCAAGTCTCTATAAGCCTAAATGTCCATTCATAAATTGGGGGCACAATATACATTTCATAAGACTGCTGTTAGATTAAATGAGACACCATATGCCAGATATTACTACCTGCAGAAGGAAAGAGAAAAAATAATTTGAGCCAATTCAATCAAACCAGTGAGGTTTCTATACAATAAAGTTCACTTTTTGGATTACAAAAATGAAAAGAAATTCAGCCCAAGCAACTAGATAAAAAAATGAAATATAGAATTACTCAAAATTGAAAGAGAAAATACTTGGGGCTGGGAACGGTGGTACACACCTGTAATCCCAGAGGCTCAGGAGGCTAAGGCAGGAGGATCAAAAGTTCAAAGCCGGGGCTGGAGTTGTGGCTCAGTAGTAGAGCACTTGCCTTGCATACGTGAGGCACTGGGTTCAATCCTCAGCACCACATAAAAACAAATAAATAAAATAAAGATATTGTGTCCATCTATAACTAAAAAAAATTTGAAAAAAAAAAAATTCAAAGCCAGCCTCAGCAGTTTAGCCAGGTGCTAAGCAACTCAGGGAGACCCTGTCTCTAATAAAATACAAAATAGGGCGAGGGATGTGGCTCAGTGGTCGAGTACCCCAGAGTTCAATCCCTGGTACCCCCTCAAAAAAGACAGAAAATACTTGGAAATTATATATTTTAAAGGGGGTACAAAATCCACAATACATAAAGAATTCTTGACAGCCAAGGACAAAAATATTTTTTTTGGAGGGGTGGTTTAGAGATTGAACCCAGGGCTTGAATGCTAGGCAAGCATGCTACCACTGAACTACATCCCCAACCACAATTAACTAATTTAAGGAATAGGTGAAGAGCAAGATATGTCTCCATACAGAAATGGCTTATTAGCATAAAAAAAGGTAACTCAACTGCATTAACTATTAGAGAAATGCAAATCAAAACCAGAGTTAAGACAGCTTGGTGGCAGGCAGAGGTAAGAAGGTCAAAAGTTTGAGGCCAACCCCAGAAAACTTAGCTAGAGACAGTGCTTCCAAATAAGAAATAAAAGTGGCTGGTGATGGATGTAATTCAGTGGTAAGCACCCCTGAATTAAATTCTCAGTGGCGAAAAATAATTGTTTAATTCATTTTTAAAAGTGGAAACTGATGAATGGAAATACAAAATTTTAATGAGTGATACATGAAATATTCTGAGCCATCAAATACAGCAGAGTGCTGAAACATGGCAGGTAAATGATCTTTGAAACATGCTAAGTAGGATTGAAGATGTGGTAGAGCATGAGCCTAGCATGTGTGAGGCCCTGGGTTCAATCCCTAGTGCTAAAAAAGCTAAGTGAATGTATACAACCAAAGATATGAAAAATTGTGCTCTATATATGTAATAAGAATTGTAATGCATTCTGCTGTCATATATAAACAAAAAAAAGAGAGAAAAAAGGTAGATCAATAGAGACAAAAAGCAGATTAATAGTTATCAGGGAATGGGGCGCAGGAGAACTGGTAAATGCTACATAATAGTACTAGGTTTCTATAGGGAGTAATGAAAATGTTCTAGAATTGAATAATGGCAATGACTGTGCACACCATGGAAATACAGATTACTGAATTTTGAGCTGAACACAGCAGAGCACACATACAGGATTACAATCCGAGCTACTCAAGTGGTTGAGGCAGGAGAATTGCAAATTTGAGGCGAGCTTATGCAATTACTGAGATCCTGTTTGAAAATAAAAATAAAAGGGCTGGGGATGCGGCTCAGTGGTTGAGTGCCTCTGAGTTCAATCCCTGGTACCCTCCATAAATAAATAAATGAATTTTTTTAAAGGCTGGGGGCCATACCTCAGTGGTAGAGTGCTGCTGAGTTCAATACCAATTACCACAAATAATAATAATAGTAGTAGTAGTAGCAATAATATTGGTTATTTATTTTTTGTGTGGTAGTAGTAGTAATAATAATGATTATTTAATTCTTTTGTGGTAGAAAGGGCAACTCTAATACTTGCTATTTGTGCAAAATTAAACACATTTTTTTAAAAGAGTTTATTCCTAGTCTTCGAACTGAGAATCTTCAAAAGGCCCTGGGTTCAATCTACAACACAAAAAACAAAAATATAAGAATCCTAGTCTAGACCCTCATTAAATATTAGTTTCTGTCCTCCTTTATCAGCTTCCTGTGTTTCAAGTGGAAGAAAGCTGAATTTTGTTAAAATTTATCCACTATGAAGACAGAGACCTGTGGTTGTTGGTTCTTTACAAAGGAAGAAAAAGAAAGGTGGAACACTGTTTTATTCTGTTTTCCCTGTTATATTGATTTTTGCTTTATGGTCTCAGTGTGAACAGGAAGGGTTTCTCAAAAATAGGGTTAGGTAAATAATGAGAGCAATTTAGTTTCTGTCTCCCAGTAGACAAAATCTCCCTATAATTCTGGTATTAGCTTTTATTTTTAATTGGCAGTAGTACTAGGGATTGAAATCAAGGATGTTCTACCACTAAGTAACATCCTTGACTCCTTTTCTTTTCTTTCTTTTTTTTTTTTTTCCCAGACAGGATCTCACTAAATTGTTGAGGCTGGCCTCAAACTTGTTATACTCTGGCCTCAGCCTCTGAGCTGTATTAACTCTTAGACAAATTACACATGCACAAACAAACCTGTCTCTAAATCTAACCTATATCCATTCTACCAGAAATCCCACAGCTTGGATAAACTGTGGCCTTCTACTATATTGTACTCCTATTTCCTCCTGCCTTGACCCAACATTTGCTCTGTAACAGAAAACTCACCACAAAATGGTACTGTGTATGAAATATGATATACAAATAAGCTCTATAGTGTAAATGTGTAGAACACACCAGAAACACCAAAACCCTCTCATTACATAAGAACAAGAAAACAACTGGGACATGGTCATCTCACTAGAAACCACAGCTATAATTCTGAATCACATGGGAACAGAAAACAAATTCATTCATAATGTATCCTAAGCCTCCAACATCTGCAGGAAAAATGCTCAGTAGATACTAAGAAATGGTGTATCCTGGATACTTCTGAGGACTTCAGTTATTTTCCTCTAAATAGCATGAATAAGGTGGCAAGAGGGAAAAACAGGAGAAAGTAATGAGATGAATACACAAATCTCTTCAAGGATATACCAGCATTTTAAGCAACTACCATATAGCAGATTCAGCAGCAGACTCTTTTACACATCATCTCTGCTCCTTCCTTAGCTCACCCCTGCTTCACAATAGGACGTCCTCAATGGTACAAGTAGGTACATCTCACAATGATACCACAGGGGAAAGGCTGAACTGTCACTGTTTTTCCCTTAAACACAAAATAGTTGTCAGTGCTCTTTTTTGTTTTGTTTTGTTTTTGCTGCTAGGGATGCAACACCAGAGCCTCCCACATGTAAGGCAAGTGCTCTACCACTGAGCTACATCCCCAGCCAAAGCAGTTGTCAACTGCACTCCATTAAAGGCTGAAGAAAGCCCCATGGTTCTTTCACTTTGGGGAGTGCGGAATACGATTTATATTTTTCTGAAACCTAATAAGAACTATGGACCAACATCTCTCCAGGAAAATGCATACTACAATTTATTGCATTTGGACACCAAGGTGCACACATGTAATCCCTGAGACTCTGGAGAATGAGACAAGATGATCACAAGTTCAAGGACAGTCTCAGCAATTTAGTGAGACCCTAAGCAACTTAGGGAAAACCTGTCTCAAAATAAAAAATAAAAAACCAGGGCTGGGGCTGTGGCTCTGTGGTAAAGCACTTGCTTTGCATGTGTGAGGCACTGGGTTTGATTCTCAGCACCACATATAAATAAATGAATAAAATAAAGGTCCATCCACAACTTAAAAAATATTTTTAAAAATAAATAAATAACGAGGCTAGGGTTGTGGCTCAGTGGCAGAGTGCTCACCTGGCACGTGTGAGGCCCTGTGTTCGATCCTCAGCACCACATAAAAATAAATAAATAAAATAAAGGTATTGTGTTCAACTACAATTGAAAAATAAATATTTTTCATTCAAGTCTCCCTGGGCTCAATGCCTGGTACCAAAAAGGGGGAAAAAAAAAAAAAAAAGGGAGGGGGGCTTGGGAACTTGGCCCAGCAGTAAAGCATTCCTGGGTTCAATCCCCAGTTCAAAAAAGGAATTTTTTCCACATAGTTTTTTTTTTCCCCTAATACCTTTGTTTTTATATGTTGGTGAGGATTGAACCCAGTGCCTCACATGTGATAGGCAAGTGCTCTACCACTGAGCTACAGCCCAGCCCCTTTTCATAGTTCTGAGGCAGTGGTATGGACACTGAAGTCCATCCAGATCCAGCACCTTTAATGTGGTTGCTTTTGTTCCTCTTTTTGTTTGTTGAGGGAATGGGAGAGTCAGGAGTTTCACTGCCCTCATCATCTGGATCCTGTGTCAGCCTCCTAAGTAGTTGGGACTACAGGCATGTGCCCCTGCTGGAGCTCTGTGAAGTCGTGTTTTTATCATTTCCAAAACACCGTGTGAAAGACTGGTGCTGGTGTCATTTACACTAGGATCAAGTTAGTCCTAGGAATTCTTGTACACCGAACAAAAACGTGGCAAGTTTAGCAGTACTAAAGCACTAATATAGTACTAGTCATTTTCAAATTCTGATTTTCCATGGTAGCTAAAAATATATCAAATACCTAATCTGATCTGGCTAGTATCCAGTCATTACTTAGATTTACTGAAATGCTGGCTTAAACCTTTGTAAGGGCTTTGGTAAGATGTGTGTGTGGTGGGGTGTTTGTTTGTTTGGTACCATGGATTGAACTTAAGGATGTTCTACCACTAAGCCAAGTTGCTTAAGCTGGCTTTGAATTTGTGATCCTTCTGCCTCAGCCTCCCAAGCCACTGGGATTACAGGCGGGTACCTGGCTTTCATAAGATGTTTAACAAAAAGAATCTAACAAAGACTACAGAGTTGCTTTTACCTTCCTTTTGTTGTTGTTGTTTGTTTTTAGTAATGAGGATTGAAATCAAGAGTTCCTTACCAAGATCTACACCTCCAGTCCTTTTTAGTTTTTGAGACATGGTCTCCCTAAATTACTGAGTGTCTCAGTAAATTACAAAGACTTGCCTGAACTTCCAGTCTTCTTGCCTCAGTCTCCTGAGTTGCTAGGTAAAAAACAGGTGCCTCAGGCTAAGACTACAGTTTCTTATTTGGGAAGAAAGATATTGACGTGGCTATCCAAAGAATACCTTTAGTTAAACTTCACATTTCCAAAAGTGGTAAAAAATTAGAAATCATTAGCCATTAAGTCATCAGCAAGATATTAAATATGTTGGTGGTTAATATTTAGGCCTTGAAATAACCCATTGATTGCACTGCAAGAAAACAAACAATGTGGAAAAAAGTTCACTATGCTATAGAAAACTGAAAAATGGTAAGAAACTGAGAGAAATCATTCAGCCACAAAAAAGAATGATGTTCATTTACTTAAAGAAATATTTTGCTGGCATTTAAACACCCTTTATGTTGCTTGAGTCCAAGACTTTTAGGAAAATCTGAACAATGGAACATTGCAGCAATACCCTTACTTTAAATAAAAGAAAATACAAATTTCTTACTATGCGACAACATAATGATGATACATTAAATGATGGAAACAGAAGAAAACTCCTACTTCATTTGCACAAACTTTTTTTTTTTTCTTTTGTACCAGGGATTGAACTCAGGGACACTCGACCAGTAAGCCACATCCCTAGCCCTATTTTGTATTTTATTTAGAGACAGGGTCTCACTGAGTTGCTTAGCACCTTGTTTTTACTGAGGCTGGCTTTCAATTTGCCATCATCCTGTCTCAGCCTCCAGAGCCGCTAGGATTACAGGTGAGCTCCTGGGATTACAGGTGTGTGCCCACACCTGGAGAACTATGCCATTTTTTATATGCAGAACTAATATTGGTAATAAAAACAGTTACTTGATATGATTTGCTTTTACTCCTTTTCCCTACTTCTAATTTTTTACAATGTCAATTACATTATTTAAGTTAGTATCATTATATCATTTCCTAAAGGAACACAAGTTTCTTGTGTAAAAAACTTTGTAGAAAACTTTAAATCTACATATTTCCTGAAAAAACCTCTCCTTCTTACTGCCCCCTCCCCCAAAAAAAATCTGCTGGTCCTCAGAAATAAATACTTCTAACAGTTTGGCAGGTATCCTCTCTTTTTCTTTCTTTCTTATCTTTTTCTTTTCTTTTTTTTTTTTTTTTTTTTTTTTTTTTTTTTTGTGTGTGTGTGTGTGATTTTTTTTGGTACTGGGGATTGAACCCAGAGGTACTTTATCACTGAAGTACATCCCCGGCCCTTTTTACTTTAATTTTGAGACAGGGTCTCCCTGAGGCTCTCCCTAAGTTGTTTAGGGCCTTGCTTTTGCTGAAGCTGGCTTTGAACTCCAGATCCTCCTGTTTCAGCCTCTGGAGCCACTGGGATTACAGGTGTGGGCCATGGTGCCCACCTGATAACCCCACATTTTTACTTTTTTGGTACTGGGGACTGAACCCAGGGCCACTTTACCAATGAGGTACATCCCCAGTCCTTTTTTTAATTTTTGAGACAGGGTCCCACAAAGTTCCTGAAAGTCTCATTAAGTTGCTCAGGATGGACTTAAAATTTACAATCTTCCTCCTGCTGTAGCCTCAGGGATCCTGAGATTATAGCCAGGCAGCATGACAACTGGCTGGTACCATCAACTCTGCAACAACTATTCTGAAATAGAACAAAGATGTTGATCAGTAAAAGAGATTGGGAGTTGTTTTCTGTAGAAAAATAAACGTGTACCCTATTGGTGCTTCCTATTATATAATAGCTTAGCGTGGATGATATTGATGATATATTACAATGTTTGCTAGTTTCACACAGTTTTCTTATACATAAGATGATAAAAACAAAATTGCAAGGTAAGACTTGAATCATAGTGGAATCATAATTCCAGAAGTTAACAACCACAAATAACAATCAATCAATATCAGCATAATTTTGTTGAGGTATTCAGGGTTTATGAACATAAGTACACTAGACACCAAAGATTTTGCTTCTATTTCCATCTATTTCTTTGGAGGCAGTATGCTACTGAAGTCTCAGTGTGATACAAAGAGATTCCTTAAAGGCATATTTAAAGACATATAACATCTGCCCTCAATTGAAGGAGTTGGTAGCAAAAAATTTGTTCCATATGCCATATGCAACACATCCCGAAATAAGATCCAGCTGTTTTAAAACTGAGAAAACCAATGGCCAAGTGAGACTAGACCCAGCTCAAACTCCCACCAGAAATGGTAAGATAAATAAAAGGAGTGTCAAGCAATTCTGAATGACATCTCTGGAACTAGACTGTTATCACCTGGAAAGACCCCTATAATAGTATACAGGTAGTGGATTAATTTGTGTCATTTAGCATTCCTTAATTATTAGCTTTTCAAATACAATCTGTGTAGGTAACACTCTTTTTTCCAGTAGAATTTGCCTATCTTAAGAAGATAGCATGCCCCCGCCCCCCCGAAGTGGCTCAAGTTCAAGGCCAGGGTCTTAGACTCTGTCAAAATAAAAATAAAAAGGGATAGCTCAGTGGTAGCATGCCCCTCATTTCTTTCATTTTTCTTTTTGGTACTGGGAATTGAACCCAGGGACGCTTAATCACTGAGCCACATTCCGAATCCCTTTTATTTTAAGAGAGTGACTCACTAAATTGCTGAGGGCCTAGCTAAAAATCACTGAGGCTGGCTTTGAACTTGCAATCCCCTTGTTTCAGCCTTCCAAATTACTGGGATTGCAGGTGTATGCTGCCATGCCCAGCATGCCCCTGATTTTAATCCCCAATACTTAAAACAAACAAACAAAAAATGATAGCATGGTTTTGAACACAGCACAATTTAGAGTGTTATATAATATACTCCTATTTAGTCTAACCAAACATAATATGACTTGACATTTTGAAGAGGGAACCCACACTAGCTAAAGTAAATAAATGTAACAGATTATTACACTCTGGCTAGATCAATTCACAATCTGCTCTGTCTAGTCACTCAATTAATGTTAATTAAATACATGATACCATACCAAAATGAACTAGCTAGAGACATAACTAAAGACCACACCCTCTATAGCCTATGTAGAAACACACTGTACAAACAATGCGTTTTGGTTTTGTTAGCTTTTATACACAATAAAAATTACTTGCAAAAACGTAGTCAGCCAAAATCCCTGCTCTATGTCCATAAATTCTGTACTAGGCTGCATATGTAGTCCAGAGGTAGAGTGTTTGCCTAGCATGTGTGTGAAGCCAACTTTAATCCCCAGTATAGGGAAAAAATAAAATCCTTATCTTTTAAAAATACTTCTATAGCTGTTTAATAATTACAGTATTGCATGTCTCAAAATGTTAAGTTACAACTATACATGAGGGATGCCCTAGCCAAAAGCAAATTGCTAGATAAATAAAGAAGTGATAAAAGTCAACTGAGCTCAGTGGTTTTGGCCAGTAATCTTAATAGGACTCTGAAGCAGGAGGATTGCAAGTTGAAGGCCATCTCTAGCAACGTAGGGAGATTTCTGTCTCAAAATATTAAAAAAAAAAAAAAAAAAAAAAGTGCTGGAGATGTAGCTCAGTGGTAAAGAGCACCTTGGTTCAATCTTAAACACCAAAAGGGAAAAACAAGGGGGAGATAGACTTATAGGATTTTTTACCGGGAGAAAGTATTCATTTGAATTACCTATATTTTTGAGATACAAAGGGAAAGGTAAGCTGAGTTAAGCATGACAAAAAAAAAAAAAAAAATGAATAATTTTTTTTCTTGACCTAAAAGTATCTCTGGAAAGTCTGAAACCTTATTGTACAATTAAAAGAAATTGTAGCCAAGCGTGTTGGTACAGACTTGTAATCCTAGCAACTGGGGAAGCTGAGGCAGGAGGATCCCAAGTTCAAAGCCAGCCTCAAAAATTAAGTGAGACCCCCCCAGCAATTTAGCCAGACACTTTGTCAAAATAAATATAAACGTATAAATAAATAAATAAATAAATAGGGCTGGGGATATTGCTTAGTAGTAAATATATACATCGGTTACATCCTCAGTACAAAAGAAACAAGCAAATATATTTGCTTGCCAATATTTCAAGAAACTAGGGCTGGGGTTGTGGCTCAGAGGTGGAACGTTCGCCTAGCATGTGCGAGGCGCTGGGTTTGATCCTCAGCACCACTTAACAATAAATAAAATAAGGGCATTGTGTCCAGCTACAACTAAAAAATTCAAAAAATATATATTTCAAAGAACCAAATTAAATGGTCTTCAACCATGAGTAACACCAAAAAATATTAAATACTCAGGAATAAACAAGTTTAAATAAGGGCTGGGATGTGGCTTGCTGGTAGAGCACTTTGGCACATGTGAGGCCCTGAGTTCTGTTCCTAACATGGGGAAGAGGATTGTGGAAGTGAATAATGAAAAAGTATATATTGAAAACTACAAAATATAATTGAAAACATTCCCCCCAAAAAGAATTCCATAAGCCTTACATAAAAAGGACAGTAAGGGTGTAGATATGAGGTAGATCCTTTGCCTAGTATACACAAAGCCCTGCCTTTAATATCCAACACCACACACACACACACACACACAAGAAAGTAACATAAAGAGGTACAATGGTCATGAACTAGAAGCTTTGTATCCAAACAAAACTGATCTCTCCAAGCAAATCCATACATTGAACATGTCATAAACAAAATCCAGCAGGTTTTTACTTTTGTTTTTGTTTGTTTATTTATTATTTTTGTGCTCAGCTTTTGTTTTTTATTGTTTGTAGGGACTGAACCCAGGTCCTTACATATGCTAAGCACATATTCTACCACTGCTCCATATTTCCAGCCCCTAAAGGAAGTTCTAATTGGAAAAATCATAGTTACTTGATGTTTTCATTTTTTAAATTTTAATTTTTGTGAATTCAACCTGGGGAACTATACCACTGAATGACACACCCAGCCCTTTTTATTCTTTGGTACAGGGTCTTGCTAAATTGTCTAGATGGCCTTGAATTTATGAATCGCTTATCTCTACATCCACAGTCACTGGGATTACAGGTGTGGGCCACACACCTGACTTCACTTACTTGGTAAAATTTAGGAAAACTAAATATATGCATATTTTATGATCCAGCAATGCCATTCTCAGAATTAAACTCAATATATACATATATTCACCAAAGGACATGTACAGTGTTCATACAAGCACTACTGCTCATTAACAGAAGTCATAAATTATTTGTGATACATATGATGGCACACTCTACTGCAATGACAAAGAATAAGTGTAAGCAATATTACTGATGAGTCTTATAAAGAACACTAAGCAAAATAAACCATAAAAAAAAAAAATGGGTGTAGTAATAATGCATGCCTGTAAATTCAGCAGTGATTTGGGAGACTGGACAAGAAAACCCTAAATTCGAAGCCAATCTGAGAAATTTAGTGAGACCTTGTCTCAAAATAAATTTAAAAAGGGCAGGAGATACAGCTCAGTAGTACAGTGCCCTGGGTTCAATTCCCAGGTTTGGGACAGTACAGAAAGTAAACAAACACGTTCAACAGAAAGAACTCTTGTCTGAGAAAGGAAAGAATTACTCAAAGAATGTTGAAGGTGCTCTCTGGTCAAATGTGCAATTTCTGAGCATCAGATTAAATAATCAGGATGCTGGAGGCGTGTGTTATTGAGACTTCATAAATATATTGTTAGTCCACAAACTTCCACTCCCTAGTTTAAGCAACCATTAATGATTTTTGTCCACTGATTTTTCATCTGATAATTATTTCCATCATTTCTTCCAACTCTAATAATTATATTTAATCTCTAAGGCAGAACACAGTGGTGTACACCTATAATCCCAGCAAACGGAAAGAAAGGCTAAGGCAGGAGGAGCCCAAATTCTGACCAGCCTCAGCAATTTAGCCAGGCCCTAAGCAAAGTAGTGAGCCCTTGTCTCAAAAAAAGGTCTGGGAATGTATAGTGCCCTGGGTTCAATTCCCAGGAACAACAACAACAAAAGTTAATAAAGGATTATAATCCATTGAATATAATAAAAATCCATGAGTTTATCCTGAAAGATAAATAAATAAGTAAATAAAATGGAAAAACTCTCCCTTAGAGGTATAAGCTAATTATTAGAGTGGGAAGAAATGATGGAAATAAAGAATCATCGATTAAAAATCAAATAGGGTAGAGAATGTTAGAGAGGGGGAAAAGATTTCTCCCATTATGGAAACAGTATGAAAATTCCTCAGAAAACTTGGAACGGAATCACCATTTGACCCAGCTATTCCATTCCTTGGTTTATACTCAAATGACTTAAAATCAGCATACTACAGTGACACAGCCACATCAGTGTTTTATAGCAGATCAACTAACTAACAATAGCTAAACTGTGAAACCAACCTAGGTGTCCTTGAATGGATAAAGAAAATGTGAGATATATGTATGTATTCTCTCTCTCTCTCTCTCTCTCTCTCTCTCTCTCTCTCTCTCATGTAATTCTACACAGCCTTAAAAAAGAATGAAATTATGGCATTTGCTAGTAAATGAATGGAGCTGGAGGATACCATGCTAAGCGAAATAAGCCAATCCCAAAAAACCAAAGGCAGGCCGGGCTGGGTAGCACACACCTGTAATCCCAGTGGTTTGGGAGGTTGAGGCAGGAGGATCTCAAGTGCAAAGCCAGCCAGCCTCAGCAACTCAGAGACCTTTCCGCTAAATAAAATATAAAAAAGGCTGGGGATGAATGAAGCTCAGTGGTCACTCCCTTAGGTTTAATCCCTGATACAAAAAAAAAAAAAAAAAAAAAAAAGATTTACAAAGTCTCTATCTCACCCATAAGGAATTTGGAAATTAGTAAAGTATAGAGGTATAGCCCACTGGTAAAGCACTTACTCAAAATGCTGCAGACCCTGGGTTTAAAAAATAAATAAATAAAAAGGCATTTACCCTGAGTGTGGTGACACACCTCTGTAATCTCAGCATCTTGGGAGGCTGAGATAGGAGAATTCCAAGTTTCAGCCTCAGCAACTTAGCAAGACCCTGTCTCAAAATAAAAAATAAAAAAGTGGGGCTGGGTTGTGGCTCAGCAGTACAGCATTTACCTGCCACGAGCAAGCTGCTGGGTTCTATCCTCAGCACTACATAAAAATAAATAAAATAGGGGTTGGGGATGTGGCTCAAGCGATAGCACGCTTGCCTGGCATGCCTGCAGCCCGGGTTCTATCCTCAGCACCACATACAAACAAAGATGTTGTGTCCGCCGAAAACTAAAAAATAAATATTAAAATTATAAATAAATAAATTAATAAATGGTATTGTGTCCAGCTACAACTAAAAATATTATAAATGAATGAATGTATAAATAAATAAATAAATAATGATAAATTAATAAATAAAAGAGGGGCTGGAGGCTGCAGCTCAGTGGAAGAATGCTTGCCTTACACTGTGAGGCACTGGGTTCGATCCTCAGCACAAAATAAATAAAGATATTGTATCCATCTACAACTGAAAAATATTTAAATAAAAATACAATGTTGTAGCTCAGTGGTAAAGTGCTCTAGGGTTCAATGTCCAGTAGGAAATTTTAAAAAATTACATTTACAAAGTACAAAAAGTAAATTACAATGTTGAAAGCTAAAAGATACTACCTTAACTAAGGAATCAAAATGATGATCCTAAGGGGCTGGGGTTGTGGCTCAGCGGTAGAGCATTTGTCTACTATGTCTGAGGCACTGGGTTCAATCCTCAGCACTGCATTTAAGTAAATAAATAAATAAATATCCATCAACAACTTAAAAAAAAAAAGATGATCCTAAATAATAAAGGAATAAATTGATATCATGTGTCTCTTCATGACTCACATTTTGTCCCCAAATTAAGGAACAAAAATAATTGATTTGAAGAGGTTGTGGAGAAAAAGGAATCCTTGGGGCTGGGGATGTGGCTCAAGTGGTAGCGCGCTCGCATGGTATGCGTGCGGCCCGGGTTCGATCCTCAGCACCACATACAAACAAAACAAGACAAAGATGTTGTGTCCGCCGATAACTAAAAATAAAATATTAAAATTCTCTCTCTCTCTTAAAAAAAAAAGAAAAAGGAATCCTTTTACACTGTTGAAGGATTTTAAATTAGTACAACTATTATGGAAATCAGTATGGAGGATTCTCCAAAGACAAGGAATAGAACCACCAAGATTCAGCTATACCACTCCTCAGTTTTTGTCCTAAAGATTTAATGTCAGCATACTACAGAAATACACGCATACCCATGTTTACAGCAGCAGCACAATTCACAATACCAAACTATGTAATCAGCCAAGATGCCCGTCATAGGATGAATGGATTAAAGAAATGTGGTATATATACATAATGTTTAATTCAGCCATAAAGAAAAATTAAATTATGTCATTTGCAGAAAAAAAAATGAAACCAGAGACCATTATGTTAAATGAAATAAGCCAAACTGAAGGGCTGTATTTTTTTTTCTCATATGTGGAACTGAAAAAGGAAAAGTCAGAGAGATCTCATGAAAATTGAAGGGAGATCAGTATAGTAGAGGAAAAGGGACCAGAGGGGGAGAAGGACCATAGGAGAAGAAAAGGAGAAATATTGGAGAATGTTATCGACCAAATTACATTTTTATACCGTGTGCATGTAAAATATGTAACAAATACCACCATTATGTATAATTACAATTTACCAATAAAAAATATGGAAAGTGCCAGGTGTGGTGGCACATGTCTGTAATCCCAGTGACTCAGGAGGATTACAAATCTAAGGCCAGCCTCAGAAACTTAGTGAGGCCCAAAGCAACTTAGCAAGACCCCATCTCATTAATCTAAATAAAGAAAAAAGGCAGGAGGTAAGCAAGAATAAAGGAACTTTGGATTGTGCAGGGGGAGTGAGGGGAGGGGAGGGAAGGGGTGGGAGGGTGTGAGTGGGAAGTATGCGGAAATGAGATGGACATTATTACCCTATATACATGTATGATTACACTACCAGTGTGACTCTACACCATGTACAGCCAGAGGAAGAAGTTGTGCTTCATTTATGTACAATATGTCAAAATGCATTCTACTGTTATGCATTGAACAAATTTAAAAAATAATAATAAATTTAAAATATATACGGGACTGGGGATGTGGCTCAAGCAGTAGCGAGCTCGCCTGGCATGCGTGCGGCCCCGGTTCAATCCTCAGCACCACATACAAACAAAGATGTTGTGTCCGCCAAAAAATAAAAATAAATAAATAAATAAATAAAACATAGTTTTAAAAATAAATAAAATATATATAACAAACAAAAAGAGGCCTGGGAATGTACCTTAGTGATAAATCCCCCTAGAATTCAATTCCTAGTACCAAAAAGAAAACAAAAAAGTATGCCAGGGGCTGGGGATAAAGCTTCATGGTGGAGTGCTTGCCTCTAACACAGGAGGCCTTGAATTCGACCCCTAGCATCACAAAAATAAAAAATTGAAAGCCATCTGGGTACAGTGATGCACATCTGAAATCCCAGCAATCTGGAAGACAAGGCAAGAGGATCAATAGTTTGAGGCCAGCCTGGGTAATAAGTTACCATGTCTCAAAAAGAGAAAAGTTGGGCTGGGGATGTGGCTCAAGGGGTAGGGAGCTCGCCTGGCATGCGTGGGGTGCTGGGTTCGATCCTCAGCACCACATAAAAATAAAATAAAGATGTTGTGTCCACTGAAAACTAATAAAAAGGATTAGCTCAGGGGTAAAGCACCTCTGGCTGCAATCACCAGAACCGCCAGCACAACAACAAACCACTCAAGATATAAATTTATAAAACTGATTGAGTTACAAATATATTCTCTTTTCATATTCCCAACAAGTATTTATTGAGCCTTTTTTACTGTGCTACAGGAGACAGGCACTTAGGAGAAAAAAAGTCAGCTGGTACACACATACAGTTTTGACAGAGTAAGGGGTGAGAGTGACTGGGGAGAGTGGGGTTGTCAGATAGAAAAAGCAAGATGACTATGACATGGGAATAGAGCCTGGTTTTGTTTCATTTTTTGTGTTCGTACTGAGGATGGAACTCAGGTGTACTTTACCAATGAGCCACAACCATAGTCCTTTTTAAATTTTATTCTTAGACAGCCTCTTACTAAGTTGCGGTGGCTGGCCTCAAACTTTGGATCCTCTTGCCTCAGTTTCCGCAGTAGATGGGATTACAGGTGTGTAATTCCCCACACCTGTAATATTCCATGCTAATATATTGAGACTTTATGTATAATTTGAATGCTTTGAAACTTTGTCTCTATTTTCTTTTGTTTGATTTATTTATTTATATATTTATTTATTTATTAGTTTTTGGTAAACACAGTGTCTTTATTTTTTATTTATATGTGGTGCAGAGGATCCAAACAAATGCCTCTTGCATACCGATAGAGCGCTCTACCACTGAGCCATAACCCCAGCCCTTTGTTTTATTTTGACAGAAATACATCCCATATGCAGAACACTAAATGTATTTAGGATGGAGATAGTAAGACAGCCTTGCTTGATTTCTTAACTTCCCTGCTAGCTGGTACACTCCTGACTATCTTCCTTGCATAGCCCAGAAGGCAATAAGCACTGTTGACAATAAACTGAATTCTGTAATTGTATTAACAACAGATTAAAAACAAAACAAAAAAACTCAACTAGTGGCCAAGAAAATACAAAGGATGGTGGGCTCACATCTTATAAAATTAGAGAATGTAGAAGGGTGAGAGAGGAAGGCATCAGAGCTCACTGACTTTTCTATTCTGGGTGACCATGTTTATGGTAAGCCATTGAAACCAACATAAGAGGAGAAGCAGGTTTGGGAAAGAAGAGAACTAAAGTGCTTATATGTATTAGAGATGTTGTTTTTGGTACTGTGTCAATTAGCAATGCTACTCATCAGTAGTTTACAAGGGAGGTCTCTCGAGAAGAGATATTAATATTGCTACTGAGTGTCTTAGATGTTTGTAAACCATTTGGTAACCAGTCATATTTGTTCTATTCCCACATGTGTGAAATGACTTGTATAAAGAAAGATTACTCATTACAATAAGGTTTGTAATAACAAAATATTTTAGAAACACTTTAAATGCTCATTGATCTAGGATTAGTTAAACATCTGGGCTCTTGTTTGCAAAGGCTTAGTAAAATAAGAAATCAGCATTTTGGACTAAAATTTTAAATCAAGCCAACACAGTGGTGCACACCTGTAATCTCAGCTATTCTGGAGAAGGAGGATTGCAAATTTGAGGCCAGTCTCAGTAATTTAGTGGGACCCTATCTTAAAATAAAAAATAAAAAGGGATGAGGAGGATATAGCTGTATGTTAAATTGCTCCTGGTTCGATCTCTAGTACCAACAACTCAATACACAAACAAGTAAATAGAATTTTAAGTCAATAGCCAGGCATGGTGGCAAACGCCTGTAATCCCAGCAGCTCAGGAGGCTGAAACAGCCTCAGCAACAGAGAGATGCTAAGCAACTCAGTGAGACCCTGTCTCTAAATAAAATAAAAAATCCGGCTGGGGATATGGCTCAGTGGTTGAGTGCCTCTGGGTTCAGTCCCCAATACCAAAAAAAAAAAAAAAAGGTCAAATCAAGAAAGAAATAGAAAAATGATTGAATTAAAGTTCAAAAATGCTTTTAAATCAACTCCCCCTATAATACCTGCATTTATAGTAGACAAAATGAACATAACCTCATGTGATTTAAAAATCATAAAGCCCACTGGGTGGTGCTAACACCAATAATCCAAGTGATTAGGGAGACTGAAATAGAAGGATCACAAATTGAGGCCAGTCTCATCAATTAAGCAAGTCCCTGAACAATTTAGCGAGACCCTGTCTCAAAATAAAAAATTAAAAGGACTCAAGGATGTAGCTCACTCAGCATGTCCCCCCAAAAAAATAAATAAATCATAAAGTCCCATACTTCACAGTTGTTTTATTTTATTTTATCTTTTGAACGAAGAGCCATTTTACCATGAGAGCTACAACCTCATCTCTTTCTTGTTTTTTACTAAATTATTTATTTATTCTGATTTGTTATATATGATGGCAGCTCTTTCTTTTCTTTATTTTTCTTTACTTTTTTTCTTTTTCTTTTTTTTTTTTTTTTTTTTTTTTGTGACAGGGTCTTGGTAAGCTGCTAAGGTTGACCTCAATCTTGTGATCCTCCTGCACCAGCCTCTTTAGTCACTTGCAGCTGTCTTTTAATTTATTTTTAAAATTTTTATATATAAAATGTATATATTATATAAAAAGTATGTAGATTTTCGGGGGCACTCCACCACTGAGCCACATTCCAGCCCTATTTTCTATTTTGATTTAGAGACAGGGTCTCACTGAGTTGCTTAGTGCCTTGACTTTACTGAGGCTGGCTTTTCTTTTCTTTTTTCCCCCCAAATATTTATTTATTTACTTATTTTAGTTTTTTAAGTGGGCACAATTATCTATTTTACATTTATGTGGTGCTGAGGATCGAACTCAGTGCCTCAAGCATTCTAGGTGAGGACTCTATCACTGGGCCACAACCCAGGCCCACTGAGGCTGGCTTTGAACTCACAATCCTCCCATCTCAGCCTCCAAAGCCACTGCGATTACAGGTGCATGTGCCACCATGCACAGTATATAATTTTTTTTAGTTGTTGATGAACCTTTATTTTATTCAATTATTTATATGTGGTGCTGAGAATAGAACCCATGTCTCATGTATGCTAAGCAAGCACTCTACCACTGAGCCACAATCCCAGCCTAAAAGGTGTGTTTTGTGTTTGGTTTTTTTTAGTTGTAGACAAACACAATACCTCTAATTTTCTTTATTTATTTTTATGTGGTGCTCAGGATCAAATCCAGTACCTCACACGTTTGAGGCAAGTGCCATACCACTGAGCCACAACCTTGCCCCTGTCACAGGTGTGTTTTAAAAAATAAAAAGGGTTGGGGATGTGGCTCAGTAGTTGGAGAGTCCCTGGGTTGAATCCCTGGTGCCCCCGCCAAACAATAAAAATGTGAGAGGCAAGACAGGCATAGAAGTGCATGCCTGTAATCCCAATGAAGCAGGAGAATGGCAAATTGGACATCAGCCTCAGTAAACTTAAGGAGACCCTTCTCTCAAAGTAAAAAACAATAAAAGCACCCCTCAGTTCAATTGCCTCCAAAAATGTGATAAGCAGTAGTTTTGAGTTTTAGCCAAGCTGTATAAAAATCTTTTAAGTAAATTCTAAATTAAATGATACTTTTACTATTATAGGTTCATAAACTTTCGTACTAAGACTTAATGTTTGTGTCATACTGAAGTTTACAAACTATTTTCACTTAATCACTAAAACCCCCTTGAAATAAGCAGAACATGTAGAAGTCACCCCCTAAAGATTGAGATGAAAGCTGTTTTATTGGAATGCCTCCAAGGCAAAGTTTGTAGCATAAGTATGCAAAAGTATTAACTCTTTCTTTCTTTCTTTTTTAACATTTTTTTAGTTGTAGTTGGACAAAAATACCTTTATTTTATTTATTTATTAATTTTATGTGATGCTGAGGATTGAACCCAGCACCTCACATTTGCTAGGTAAGCTCTCTACCTCTGAGCCCCAGCCCCAGCCCCAGTTTTAACTCTTTCAAAAGCAAAAAATTTAACTTATTTGGGCAGGGTTGTCATGAGGCACTGGGTTCGATCCCCGGCACCACATTAAAAAAAAAAAAAAAAATTAATAAAAGAAAGGTAGGGGCTGGGGATTTGGCTCAAGCTGTAGCGCGCTCGCCTGGCATGCGTGCGGCCTGGGTTCGATCCTCAGCACCACATACAAAGAAAGATGCTGTGTCTGCCAAAAACTGAAAAATAAATATTGAAACTCTCTCTCTTAAAAAAATAAAATAAAATAAAAAATAAAAGAAAGGTATTTGGGGCTGGGTATTGTGTTCACCTAAACTAAAAAAAATATATTTAATTTTTTTTTAAATTTCTTGGATTTTTCTGGGCTTCGAGGGAGTTAGGGAGTTAATGAATTTGTTCCACTCATATATTTTAGTCCTGTAACTTCCAAAAAAAGACGTCCATTAGCCAAAATGAGGCAGAGTAGAAATTTTAGCCAATCCAAACTTCATGCAATTTCCCTATGTCTCTATCAAATCCTATAATGGAAAACTCTATGTTCTAGTTTTCTGGGACAACTTCTAAAAGCGACCTAAGGCCAGGTGCAGTGGCACACACCTATAATTCCAGTGGCTCCAGAGGCAGGAGGTTTCCAAATTCAAGGCCAGTCTCAGCAACTAATCAAGGCCCTAAGCAATAAAGTGAGACCCCTATCTCAAAATTAAAAATACAGCTAGGCATGATGGTGCACACCTCTAATCCCAGTGGCTTGGGAGGCTGAGGCAGGAGGATGTAGAGTTCAAAGCCAGCCTCAGCAACAGCAAAGCGTTGACGCTAAGCAACTCAGAGAGACCCTGTCTCTAAATAAAATATAAAATAGGGCTGGGGATGTGGCTCAGTGGGTGAGTACACCCCAAGTTCAATCCCCAGTACCAAAAAATAAATAAATAAATAACACAGAGGGCTGGAGATGTGGCTCAGTGGTAAAGTGCCTCTGGGTTCAATCCCCAGTACCAAAAAAGAACAGTTTAAAAAAAAAAAAAAAAAGGCAGGCAAAGGCATCAGAGCACAAGACAATCTTCAAGTAGACCCACAAATTCTTACAGATAAAGCCAACATTTCACCAAAGTACGATGATATAGGACTGAAGCAAATCATCTCTGCACAGATCATTATACCCACATTGCAGTTGTCTCCCAAGCCTTTGACCCTTTGCTTACCTCCAAAGCCACAGATGGCTTCTTTTTCAGCTCCTCACATTTCCTCTTCTTGCAGATCTGATGGCTATTCTTTCTATTCTTGCAGTAAGTACATTCGCCACAGTTGTCCTTCTGCTGGCAGGGCTCACAGACCCCACATCGCTTTCGTTTCTTTCTTTCCAAAGTTGGTAGCAAGGTGGTAGAGGGAGAAGAGGTGGTATTGGCAACTGACACTGGCACAGATGTCCCTGTGGTGTTAACATCAGCCAAGCTGGTCATGCTAACCTGGGAATTTCCTCCTTCTGATATGCTGGGATTGGCTTGGGAGACTGGGGTCACACCCAGTGAAACAGGGGTGAAAGTGAACCCCTGAGTGTGAGCTGGCAGAAGGCTTCTTGGAACGTGCTTCTCATTTTCTACATTGCTTGCAGTTGTCCATGGAGGTATGGAACCTAACTCGGAGTTCGATGATAATTGAGGAGTGTGTCCTGAGCCCAGAGGCAAAACTGGCATAGCACTCTGGACCTCAAGCCCATATGGGACAGCGCTCTGGGGCTCAGGCCATTTGAGGTTGAGGGGAGCATTACAAGTAGCAGTTGGGTTCGGAACAATAGGAAGAAAAGTAGGCAGGTCTGGGGCAGCATCCCCAACCACACCATGCATTCCTTGTTGGTTTGGGATAGTACCAAAGACTTCTCCTTGGACCGAAATAGCACCAGGAATCTCTGGTGGGTCTGGGGTCTCACGGAGAGCCTCACCATGAACTGGGTTAGCACCAGGAAATTCCCATTGATGAGGGATAGCACTGAAGGCCTGTCTTAGGGCAGAGGTGGTATCAGGAACGTCCTCTTGATCTAGGGTAGATTTGAAGGCCCCTGGATGATCTGGTTTAGCACCAAGGGTTTCTGGTTCTGAGCCTGCCAAGAGGAGTTTTATTAGAGTGTTGGGATATACAGACCCACCAAGAGACAAGCAATTTCTAACATCTAATTCAGGTATAATCTTATTAAAACTGGGAGATGGGAAACAAGTAGGTTCACTCTTCATGGGTTCCAGATAAGAATCAGTTAGCTTCAGAGATTGTACTTGGGAACCCAAATCTTCTAACTGAATGGTACTTTCAGAGGTAACTTCGGGGGCTGATCTTTGGATTAAAGGAGCACCTACAGTGTCCTGAGCAAACATTCCAGGAGAATCACTGATACCATTTGATATCTGTTCAGAGAATAGTCCTTCACCACAATGTGTCCCTTCCAATGGCCCAGAAAGGATCCCTGCTGCAGGGCTACTATGAACGGGTACATGGAATTTGGTATCCTCTATCCCTTGAGACCAAGACTGAGTTGTCTCTTGACTCTCACCTTCAATTAAAGATGTATGTTGTACACTGATTAGATTCTCTATATCAGGGAGGATGAGGGGATCTTGATCTTGGATGGGGACCGAATCATTTTCTGAGCACTTTCCTCCCGTATCATTGACTACCTTATAGTCAGACTCATGTTGCTTTTCTAAACTCTTGGAAGGTGGAACTTTCTTGGATTTAGATGTAACCACTGGGGGTTGAGAAAGCCGCCTACTAAGAGAGGTGCTTCGGAGAGCCATTGTAAAGCCATTGCAAGTTAAGGACTCCGGGTTCTGAAAAAGAACCTCTGTCCTGTCCAAATTCATTCGGGCTGCTCCAGCTCTTGTCAGAAGGCTTCTGACTGGCGTAGGTGGTTTAGGATCTGTTTTTTTCTTAACATCTCCTTCTTGAAGGAATTGCTTTACTTTTCCAAGGCTCACAGTCTTGACAGATGTCACATTTTTGTTGGCTGGCTTGGATGTCTTCTTCAGCTGGATGTTTTTCTTTTTGGTTAAATCTTCCTTTCTGACCAATTTGGAAGGTTTTGCATGGCGGGATCGAGACATAGTTATGGAGTAGGAAAAAATGAAAGGACACAGGAAACAGAGTCATTGGTCCTTTGGAAAGTCTCACTTCTGCAGAGAATCTGGATGTATTGTCAAGTTCAGTTGCACCAGGTTTTGGTCTGAAATAATAACAATAACAAAAATATTGTAAGTCGTTCTCATTTGAAATAGAATATTTACTATTATTTGAAACTGAGGAACTGAGAAAATGTTTACTTCCAAAGAGAAGTATAATAGACACACACAAAAATTTATACTAAGGAATTCTTTGGTGTGTGTGGTTGTGTGGTGGGTACTAGGCATCAAACTCAGAGGAGGGAGCCCAGGGCTTTGCACATGCTAGTCAAGCAATCTACTATAGGCCAAAGGAATCTTTTGTGTGTGTGTGTGTGTGTGTGTGTGTGTGTGTGTGTGTGTGCTGGGGATTGAACCCAGGGCCTTGTGCTTGTGAGACAAGCACTCTACCAACTGAGCTATATCCCCAGCCCGTCAAAGGCTTCTTTAAACCTTGAATACACAATGCTCCTTTAGTTACTATGACAACTGATAAAAGTTGATGAAGTTCTTTAAGTAAGATAATCACACTAGTAGTTACATGTCATTTATACCTTTAAATCCCATTTGGATACTTTAAAATTTATCCCTAAACTGGGCACTTAACAATCCCATTGGTTTGGGAAGCTGAGGCAGGAGGATTGCAAATTCAAAGCTAGCTCAGCAATTTAGCAAGGAGGAAGTGCCCTTGGGTTCAATCCCTGGTACCAAAAAATAAACCAAAAACCTCTTGCCAGCTTCTCAGGAAGCTGAAGCAGGAGGACCGCCGAGTTCAAAGCCAGCCTCAGCAATGATGAGGCACTAAGGAACTCAATGAGACCCTGTCTCTCAATAAAATATAAAATAGGGCTAGAGATGTGGCTCAGTAGTCAAGTGCCCCTGAGTTCATTCCCCGGTATTCCCCACCCAAAAAAAAAAAAAAAACCTCTTAGGCTGGGTATAGTAGTGCACACCTGTAATCCCAATGAGGCTGAGGCATAAAAATTACAGGTTCAAGGCCAGCCTCGGCAACTTACCAAGACCCTGTCTCAAAATAAAAAGTTTGTGAAACATATACACAATGGAATATTACTCAACTATAAAGAAGCATGAAATTATGGCACTTGCGGGTAAATGGATAGAACTTGAGACTACCATCCTAAGTGAAATAAACAGATTTACCCAAAAATCAAGGCCAAATGTTCTCTCTGATATGAGGATGCTGACTCACAATGAGGGGTTCGGGGAATGAAAGTTGGACATTGGGGAATGGGAAGAAGGGAGTGGGGATGGGAATGGGAAAGACAGTAGAATGAATCAGACATAATTTTCCTATGTTCACATATGAATATACAACCACATCATGTACAACCACAAGAATAGGAAGTTATACTCAATGTTTGTATGATATGTCAAAATATATTCTCCTGTTATATAAAAGTAAAAAGAACAAATAATTTTTTTTATTAAATAAAAAAAAAAGGGATGTAGCTCAGTGGTAGAACACTCCTGGTTCAATACCCAGTACTGTGAAAAATAAAATTGTCTCTCAGACAGGATAAATATAGCTTGGAGGCTATAAATGTAGTACTTTGATAGCATAAGTGAAGACCTGGGTTAGATGCCAGACACCACATTCTCCCTCTCTACTTCTCTCATTCTCTTTCACACACACTCTCTCACACACACACACCTCTTACTCTTTCCTGAGCACATCCCAACGCAGGCAGAGGTATCATGTGCACATGTTCGAAAGCAAATCTGGTAAAGACAGAGGAAAAGAGACTAACATAAACTAAGAAACAGACTCATTGGAGATTCACTATTAACACTCTGTTCTAATTACAACCCACAAGTTTTGAGCTATTCACATGCAAACAAATAGCACAAAATCTCAAAGAGTTAGTATTAGCAAATCAGGATACAAATAAGACTCACAGGTCCAACAAAGATCTATTGAGTACCTACTATGTGTAAAGAAGGGATTGTGGTGGGCCCTGCCCCCACTCAGAAATGATGTCCCTCTTTTCTCTTTCACCCAACTTAATCCAAAGAATGCTGGTTCTAAAATCCCCTCCTCCAAGGGTACCAAAAGTCTCATGATGAATGCCTGTGCAAGGAAATTGAAAATAAGAAGAAAATGAGATTAGAACAATGAAACATACAAAGCAAGCAAATATTATTTGAAAGTAAGCAAGTAAAGAGGAGAAAGGGAAAAGGGTTAATCAAGAGCCATCATCAATTTTCTTTGTATCTCAGATTGTTTGCCCTGATTCAAAATAAGACCAAGCGGGGCTGGGGATGTGGCTTAAGCAGTAGCACGGTCGCGTGCGGCCGGAGTTCGACCCTCAGCACCACATACAAACAAAGATGTTGCGTCTGCTGGAAAAAAAAACTGAACAATAAATATAAAATTCCCTCTCTCAATCAATCAATCAATCAATCAATCAATCAATAATAAGACCAAGCAATTAAGCTGAGAACTGAAGCAAGCACCCAAGGTTCCAAGTTACTCTGGAGGCTTAAGTGGAAGGATCCCATGAGCCTTAGGAGTTGGAGACCAGCCTGGGAAACAAAGGTGAGACCATGTCACAACAAAACCTAAACCAAAACACGGAAGGGCATGAAATTTTGTGTACCTGTAATCCTAATGAATCAGGAGGCTAAAGCAGGAGGATTGAACAACTGAACATTTGAAGCCAGCCTCAGTAATGTAACCCAGTGGTAAAGTGCCCCTGGGTTCAATCTCCAGTGCCAAAAAAAGACCTATGGCCAAAGAGGAAGCTCATCATACTAATATATCCACAGTGTTTCTAAAGATCACAGAATCAAAAGCATGACAACAGGGGCTGGGGTTATAGTAGAGACTGGTCTGGCACTGGGTTCGGTTCTCAGCACCACATGTAAATAAATAAATAAGTGGGGTGCGAGAGCCTTGGAAGACTAAGACAGGAGGATCGTGAATTCAAAGCCAACTTCAGCAAGAGTTGGGGCACTAAGCAACTCAGTGAGACCCTGTTTCTAAAAATACAAAATGGGGTCAGGCGCCATAGATCACACCTGTAATCCCAGCAACTCAAGAGGCTGAGGCGGTGGGATGGCAAATTCAAGGGCAGCCGCAGGAATTTAGCAAGACCCTAAACTACTTAGTGATATTCTATTTCAAGGTAACAATACAAAGGTCTAGGAAGTGGCTTTGTGGTAAAGTGTCCCTGGGTTTCCTCTCCAGTACCAAAAAGTAAAATAAATAATAAATAAAAGGGACTGGGAATGTAGCTCAGTGGTAGAGCACACGCCAAGCAGGCAAGGCTTGCAGAATGGGGTTAACTCACAGCACAGCAAACAACCAACGAACCAAAACAGTAGGAGTAGGTTTATTTTTAAATATTATTACAAGGAATAAAGGAAAAAGTGGATAGTCCTTTATCATCCTCAAATTTTGTTTTATTTTTGGGTTCATAGATCTGACCCAGGAAATCCTAAGACCCACTGGTTGATTTAGTGACTGCAGATAGTTCCAGAAAGCTTTATATGTGCTGGGTGTGGTGACACATGCCTGTAATCCCAGCAACTCTGGAGGTTGAGGCAGGAAGATCAAGAGTTCAAAGCCGGGCTGGGATTATGGCTGGGCGGCAGAGCGCTTTCCTAGCATGTGCGAGGTGCGGGGTTCAATCCTCAGCACAATCAATGAATCAATCAAACAATCAAAGTATTGTGTCCAACTACAACTAAACAAAACAAAACAAAGGCTGGGGATGTGGCTCAAGCGGTAGCGCTTGCCTGGCATGCGCGGGGCGCTGGGTTCAATCCTCAACACCACATAGAAATGGAATGAAAATATTGTGTCCACAGAAAACTAAAAAATATTAAAAAAAAAAGTTCAAAGCCAGCCTCACTGAGGTGCTAAGCCACTCAGTGAGACCCTGTCTCCAATAAAATACAAAAATTGGGCTGAGGGCTGGGGATGTGGCTCAAGTGGTAGCGCGCTCACCTGGCATGCGTGCGGCCCGGGTTCGATCCTCAGCACCACATACAAAGCAAAGATGTTGTATCCGCCGATAACTAAAAAATAAATATTAAAATTCTCTCCCTCTCTCTCTCTCTCTCTCTCTCTCTCTCTCTCTCTCTCTCTCTCTCTCTCTCTCCTCTCTCACTCTTTAAAAAAAAAAAAAAAAAAAATTGGGCTGAGGATGTGGCTCAGTGGTTGAGTGTCCCTGAGTTCAATCCCTAGTACCCAATAAAATAAATAAAATAAAAATTTTAAGAAAGGGCTTGAGATGTGGCTCACTAGTTAATCACCTCTGGGTTTAATTCCATATAGCAAAAAAAAAACAAAACACAACTTTACACTTGAATCTGCTGTCACTGGCTATGTGCCTTTCAGCAGACCCCTTAATTAAGTCCATATTTCTTCATCTGAAATTAGGTTGTTGTGAGGTCTCAGTGGGCTCCTACAGGGGAAAACCCACTTGTGATATCAGAGGTTGAGAGATGGGGAAGGTGGGAGGTAGGTTAGGAAAATGAACTTCGGAAGTAGACACACCTGGGCTGTTTTCAGTTCAGAAAATTACTAGGGGCTGGAGATGTGGCTTAAAGCTTGCCTAGCAGGTGTGCGGCCCTAGGTTCAATCCCCAGGAAAGGAAAAAGGTGAAGGATTATAAAGTAAAGACCAAGTACTTTAAAGACCAGAAGAAGTATCTCTGTGTCATAATTGAATCAATTCCCTGATGCCTCTGATTTCTCAAATCTTTCCCAATTGATTGGCCACAATGTGAGAAATTCCACATGCCTATAATCCAGGCAGGAGAGTCACAAATTAGAGGTGATTTAGCAAGATGTTGTCTAAAAATAAAGAATAAAAAGAGATGAGGATGTTGGTCAGTGGTAAAGCTTTCCTGGGTTCAATCCCCAGTACCAAAAAGAAAACTAAAGATCCAAAGGCATTCCAATTTCATTTTCCAGAAAGTCAACAATACCTTTCTAAGAATGCTTTCTTATTATGAAAAACAATCCATTCCAATCTCTAGAAACTATTTGTTTCTGAGGGGTAGTGCCAGATACTGAACCCAAGAGCACATAACAACGGAGCCACATCCTCAGTCCTTTTTATACTTTATTTTGAGACAGGGTTTCGCTCAATTGCTGATGTCCTCACTAAATTGCTGAGGCTGATTTTAAACTTGCAATCCTCCTGCCTCAGCCTCCCAAACTGCTAGGATTACAGTGTGCCACCATGCCTGGACAATTTTTAGAAACTTATATCACTGGAAATATGCTTCATCTCCTGTATTAAGATTGCAATGCTGGGCTGGGCTTGTGGTTCAGTGGGAGAGCGGTTGCCTAGCATGCGTGAGGCACTGGGTTGGATCCCCAGAAAGAGAGGAAGAGAGAAAGAAAGGAAGAAAGGTATTGTGTTCATCTACAAGTAAAATAAAATTTTTTTAATGCAATACTAAAAAATTATTATAAGCATATAATCTAGGTATTGTACTCAGCCATGAAAATTCAAATTTATGTATGTAATCTGGTGTCCTGGGATCTGTTTGTGAAAGCAGTTTATAAGCTGTCAGGGATCTGTTTGTGAAAGCAGTTTATAAGCTGTTTATCTGTCTCCTCTATCTTCTATTCAAGAGTCTTAGAAATTCAGACTTATAATTAAGAGAATGTTTACTAATCAAACCTTACCTCTTAAAAAAAAAAGTCTGCCAAGGAAATAGAAAAGGTAAGAGCAACATGGATTGGAAGATGTGGACTCTTTAAAATGAGGGTTCCTTAATTTTAGCACCACTATGAAATGCAACCTTCTTTTGTGATAAATTAAGGTGTCTGAGGGGCTGAACTCTTTAGGGTAGGACAGCAAACCTTTCTTGAAATTTTCAGAGGGGAAAAAAAAAGACAATGTTCTCCATTCCATAAAATATGTTCATAATTAAATATGGAATTATCCCCACAGAGCCCCCGAAGTTAAATTTCACTTTTAATTTACAAACATTATTAAATGTATCACTTTTAGTGATTTATTTATTATATAATGTTTAACCCATACAAACAGGTAAATTAGCTCGGGAGTGTAGCTCAATGGTTGAGCACTTGCCTAGCATGCTGAAGGCCCTGTGTTAAATACCCAACACACACACACACACACAAAAGTAAAAATACAAGTGTATTTCCAGACCCCACCACCCTGATGAACTAAAACATCTCTTTATTTATTTTTATGTGGTGCTGAGAATCGAATCCATGCCTTACACATGCTAGGCAAGTGCTGTACCACTGAGCCACAACCCCAGATCACCCTGAACTACACTCCCAAGCTAATGACTATTTCTAATAGTCATATCATTTTTTCACTACTCTTTCATAACTCCACTTTCATTTTTTACTTATTTAAGACTGACTTCCTAAACCCTATCAGTTGTTTGGTATCAGGGATTAAAGTCAGGGGCACTTGCCCACAGAGTCACATCCCCAGCCCTGTTTTGTGTTTTATTTAGAGATAGGGTCTCATTGAGTTGCTTAGTGCCTTGCTTTTGCTGAGGCTGGCTTTGAACTTTCATTCTGCCTCAGCCTCCTGAGCCACTGGGGTTCAGGGCGTGCACCACCACTCCTGGCTTCATTTTTTAATTTCTAATGAAAACTGATGTTTCAGTATTTCTCAAAAGCAGTTTTATTCTAACCTAGAAGATTTTCAAGAGTCTCAGTGCTACGGGGATAGCTTCATGAAAATATAACCTGAGCAGAAAATATGACTGGTGACCCTGTTGTTAAATGCACATACTGGACCCAATGTGGGGAACTATATGCAATTAATAGACACCATTCTGTGAGTTCCTATTGTCCTGGAAGGGAAAAACAAAACAAAAACCTATTCTTGCCAGGTGTGGTGGCTCAGGCCTGTAATCCCAGCAGCTAGAGAAGCTGAGGCAAGGGAATTGCTAGTTCAAAGTCAGTCTCAACAGCTTAAGCCTAAGCAATTTTGTGAGAACCTGTCTTAAAATAAAAAAATAAGATCCTAATTAGAATGAGTTATACTCCATATATGTATGATGTCAAAATACACTCTACTGTCATGTATATCTTAAAACAACAAATTTTAAAATCTAATCAATAAATAAATAATAAAAAGAGACCCGGCGCAGTGGCTAAGGCCTGTAATTCCAATGGCTTGGGAGGCTGAGTGAGACAGGAGGATAGTGAGTTCAAAGCCAGCCTCAGCAACAGAGAGGCACTAAGCAATTCAGTGAGACCCTGTCTCTAAATAAAATAAAAAAATAGGGCTGGAATGTGGCTCAGTAGTGAAGTGCCCCTGGATTCCATTCCTGGTACCAAAAATAAATAAAAAGTAAAGAGTTTGAGATGTGGCTCAGTGGTTGATCCACCTGGGTCCTTAAAAATCTAATCAATAGGGGCTGGAGTTGTAGCTCTTTGGAAGAGAGCTTGCCTAGCATGTGTAAAACACTGGGTTCAATTCTCAGCACCACATACAAATATATAAAAATAAAGATCCATCAACAACTTAAAAAAAATCTAATCAATAAATAAATAATAAAAAGAGACCTGGCACAGTGGCAAAGGCCTGTAATTCTAATGGCTGAATGCAACAGGAGGATCCTGAGTGAGTTCAAAGCCAGCCTCAGCAAAATTGAAGCAATAAGCAAGTCAGTGAGACCCTGTCTCTAAATAAAACACAAGAGGGCTGGGGATGTGGCCCAGTGGTCAAGTGCCCTGGAGTTCAATCCCTGATACCAAAAATAATTTTAAAATAATAAGAAATAAGTGGCCAATTCATACTTTGAGACATAAAAAGACAATATTAGCCAAAAATAGAGAATAAAAGATTAAGGACAGAGTGGAGGAGCTTCAGTGCTCCACTGGATTAGCTGGAAGTACTTATAAGACAGAGTAGAGAACTATGACAGCAGGCCCTGGGTAATCATGATAACCATGGCTTGTATAAGAGTCTGCTATAGGGCTGGGATTGTGGCTTAGAGCACTCGCATAGCACAGGCGCCACTCAGGTTCGATTCTCCGCACCACATAAAAATAAAGGCATTGTGTTGTGTCCATCTACAAAAAAGAAAAATTCTCTCTCTTAAAAAACGTCTGCTATATATATTTTGTACTGGGGATTAAGCCCAGGAGTGTTTTTACCACTCAGCTACCATGCCCAGTCCTTTTTTCCTTTGGTACTGGAGATAGTGAACTCAGGGGTACCAGATCATTGAGCCACATCCCCAGCCGTATTTTTTTTTTTGTATTTTATTTAGAGACAGGGTCTCACCAAGTTGCTTAGCACCTCACCATTGTTGAGGCTGACTTTGAACTTAAGAGCCTCCTGGGCTGGGGATGTGGCTCAAGCGGTAGAGTGCTCGCCTGGCATGCATGCGACCCGGGTTCCAGCCTCAGCACCACATACAAATAAAGATGTTATGTCCTCCGAAAAACTAAAAAAAATATATATATATATATATATTAAAATTCTCTCTCTTAAAAAAAAAAAAAAAAAGGATCCTCCTGTTTCAGTCTCCCTAGCCCCTGAGATTAGGGCAGTGTGCCACAGTGCCAAACCCATTTTATTTTTTATTTTGAGACAGTCTCGCTAAGTTGCTGAGAGAGGCCTCAAATTTGTGTTCCTCCTGCCTCAGCCTCCTGAGTCACTGGAATTGGAGGGTTGTGCAACTGTGCCCAGTTAATTATTTGCACATAATTAATTTAAACTTAACTAACCAAACTAGTCAACAAATAGAATTAGAATTTTCCCCTCAATATTATTTTAACTTATTAAGTGATGAAAGTCTTTCTGTAGCCATTCTGCAGCTACATTCTTTTTGCTTGAAGCAAAAATAATTCACAATAAATTTGTTAATTTAAATATCAAAAAGTCTGTCCCTAAAAGGAACCTTTTCCTACAATTATTAAAATAATCACCTTGCCTATAAAATGAAAGACTGCCTTCCTAAGCCCTATGGGTTGTCTACAAATTGCAATACTGACAGCATCATGACAGAAAATCTTCTTCTACCCACATCCCTCCCCTTTCTGGATCTCCAGAAGTCTCCTGGGCAGGAAGTGGCCGAACTGATGTAACCACCCAGCCCGCATGTCAATTTAAAATTACACTGCAATCCTTCCCACTACCAGCTGTAGCCAAAAAAGTGGTATTTGCATACACAGAGCCAGTTGCAAAAAAAAAAAAGAGTGCCGATTTCAGTCTTTCCATTCAGCTGAATAGACTTCAAGTCTCTTGCACTCGACCGAGAAAAACAAGACTTCAAACTTTTCTTTTTAAAAGCACCAGCTAGCTCAGTTTCCTCCAGAAACTAAGTTCTACACAGAAAGGAAGAGGAGGCCAGGGACTGCTTGCTGTTCCTAGATAGTTTTCTACCACAGGAAGTGTGAGAGAGCCCCACACAGGGAAAGGCTGTTCAGGGAGAGTCACTAGCATGCCAGCAGATTTATTCAAAAGCTCCTTCCATATGTAAAACACCCCTGCTGTCCTGCTGAGAGAGGGGGGGAGGACCCAAAAAGGGCCAGGGAAAGGATAAAATGGAGGTAAAATGGCCCTTCCAAAGACATAAAGCACATAAAGAAGAGTAGAGAGTGTAAGAAGGAGTAAAATGTCTAAAAAGAAAGGAAAAGAAATGTCAAATGACTAAGTACTGAGGAAAGGAAAGAAATTTATGGTAATAAGCTAGAAAATATACATACATATATATAAAATAACTAGATCAAAAGGCCTAAGACTAAAGGTAGGGCAAAGGTGGGGAAAGAAATTAAATGTGCAGGGAAGGAAAGGTACAGATGTACTGAAGAAGGCAGGGGAGAGATAGGACAGACCAGATAAAGAAGGCTGGAGAGGGAGAGAGAAACAAAGGGCAAGGAGAGTGGAAATCCAAACTCAGACTCATCCCTTCCGGAAGACCAGCACTGAGAGAAATAGTTAACTCATTAAAATGTTAAGTAGAGTTGCAAGAGAGGGCCGCCAACCATTGCAAAGAAAAACGGACACTGTATCCCGTGTTCCATATCATCTTGATTCTTAATTTAATTTAAACCATAATTTAGTTAAGACAGAGAGGTTGACAATCTAATTAGAATCCCTAAATTGGGGAAAGCAGGGACTTTGGTTTTACCCCGTGCAACCAATACCTGTAAAATCAGGAAACGCACCAAACAAAGAAACCAAACCAAACCAAACCAAACAAACAAACAAACAAAAACCCACCGTAAAACAAAAAACAAAATAATCAATGTAATTCCAGTCTTTTGGGTTTTGGAAATAATAATCTCCAAGCATCGCCTTTTACCCATTTCTCATCTACGTGTACCGCCCCATCCCGGTTTAAATGCTGTCATAAATTCATAATTTGCTCCAAATAACCCTTGCTCTAGCTTGTCATATGATTTTAGTATCCCGGGGCCTAATGAAACCAATGCCTTTATTTTACGTCTAGATTGGGGGGCTTGAGAGAAGGACCTGAGATTGCTGCTCTCTAGCGCCTCCCTTCAACCCATCCCGGGTGGAGCACGCAGCTCACAGCAGACCCAAGGCTCTGGATGCATGTTTCCTTGCTGGAAGGTCTTTCGGCACGTTTCAAACATTTCTTCCTTAACCGATCATTATTACTATGAGACAGTATAGAGTGGAACCTGGGAGGAAGGCAACTAAGTGACCTGTGCATGCTGGTTGGTTAATTTGGGAGGACGAAGGGCGGGGGGCGGATAGAATCCCACTTCGAGCAGATCTACGACACACGATATTTACTTGTTCAGAAATGCCCAACGTGTGTTCCCGTTTCACGCGGAAAGATTACTGGCGCCGGCCAGTTATTTTCTGATCACTTCTTGTACAGATAAATGAATTGTGGTTCTAGAGGATGAAATCAAGCAGGGGTGTGGAAGACAGGGAAGAAGTGAGAGGAAAGGAGAGATAAAGAAAAAGAGAGTTTTAAAATAAAATTTCCCTGTCTTGGCACGAGAATTGACGGCAGCCTCTGCGGCCCCTTGCCCTGGGGCTGGGACAGGGCCCGCTCACGTGCTGCACGGCCTGTCCCAGGCACCCAGCTCCGCGCACCTCCCACCCTCGGGGCCCGCTCCGGGATCCCGCCTGAGTAGGACTAATGGGAAATCATTGCCAGTGCGATTGGCGACCGGGAGAAGCTCTTAAAAAGAGTTTTTCGAAAGTCTTTTGACAATATGCATCTTCTTTCCCCAATACCCTTCTTCCCTGGTCCATACAGCTCCAGGTCAACCCCTAACAAGACTCCCCATTGCCTCCATTCCAAAAAGCTCACCCCTGAAGTCCCCTCCCTGAAACACTCAGAAGGCAGATGCCTTAATGTTTTCCTTAGCAATCTGTCCGCTAAAGAAGTATGGGGAGGAAAATTATCGTTACTGGGACGCTCGAGCACCGGACAGCCCAGATCTCCACTCTCAACTTGCGCTAACTCTTGTCTCTCCTCCCCCTCCAGAGGCTCCCGGACCTCTGACCTGCCCAAGAAGCTAGCTCTGCCGTCTCCAGAACGTTCAGGGATCTCCCCCAGGCTACACTTGCCCTCTCCCCGCTACCCGATTTCCAGTAGACCCCAGGGTCGGGGCCTCATTTGGCCCTGCTGCCCCCACCCCGCGCGCGGCCGGGCCTCCGGGCCGGGAGGCAAGGTTCTCCGCCGGGGGCATTGTTTACCACCCTCAACAAAAGCGCCCCGAGCTCCCGGAGTGGGGGGTCGTGCCGGGGAGGGGGCCCACCTCGGAGGCTACCCGGGAGTAGCGGATGCCAAGCCCCGACCATGTCCAGTCCAAGCAGAAAGCAGCCCCCAGCAACCTTCTGAGGCCTCTGAGTAGGAGTCCCCACTCCCCGCACTCTTGCCCTCTGCCCTGGCCCCAGCTCACCACTGCCTGGCTCCAGATACCAAGGCAGCGCATGTCGCGGGTCTCCAAGCCAGCACCAGCCCTCGGGCAAACTTACAAATTTCAGCTGGTACCCACAAACTTTGGAGTCTAGGGCCACTTAGGGCGCGAGGAGTGCGGGATGGCCCCTGGTGAACGCTTACCTTCCATCACGGTCAGGGCCCGAGCACTCGGGGTGGGCAACTGCTTCCGAAAGATCCCCAGAGGAGAGGCAGGTAAAGTTGCATGACTGGGGCGGGGCAGAAGGTGTCCCGGGGGGCAGACCCGGGAGCAGAGGGGCCAGTGGCTGCGCGCGCAAAACCGCGCCGGAGCGAACTGCGCGGCCACTCCCCGCCAGGTCAGCCCCCCGGAGCAGCAGAGTCTCCCCAGGACAGACCTCAGGGAGTGAAGCTGGGGCTCTGCCTTCGCTGGACCCTGCACCGCTGAGCGAGAGGCAAAACGCGAGCTGGATTTCCCCAAATCGGAGTTGGACTCCCCTCTCGACCCCTCCTCCTCCCCTTCGCCTTCCTTCTCTTTCCCAATATACTTTATTATTATTATTATTATTATTATTATTATTATTATTATTATTGTCAGAGGAGAGCGCTGAAGACGTAGTAGAGAAATGTTAAAATTTTCTTATCATTATCTTTATTCTGAGGGGCACTCCGGCTAAGATAAAAAAGTTTTGAGAAGATTACAAGTGAATACTCATAGGGGGTGCCAGGTCAGAAATGACAACGTTGAGCAATATCTTGGTCGGGAGCAATGGAAAACCTCCTCAACACCAAAGAGAAACCAGATGAGTGTTGTATTCCTTGACTCAGTGCTTGATGTCTGCAAAGGTCACCATAATATTTTTGTTAGTTATTTGGCCTTGGACCTTGCCGATGGTCTTATTCACTTTGTAGATGAAGAAATGAAGCCACAGGAGAAGTTAAGTTTTTATTGTTAGAATGGATTACCAGTACAGTACTGCCTCAAAACCAAGACTAACTAAAGCATCTGAATTTCTCCCTAAATGTTTGATGACTGTAGCTTTTTTTTTTTTTAATCACTGAATACAATATGTACCAGATTTTTTTTTTTTTAAATTTTCGGCGGACACAACATCTTTATTTGTACGTGGTGCTGAGGATCGAACCCAGGGCCGTGCACATGCCAGGCGAGCACGCTACTGCTTGAGCCACATCCCCAGCCCAAGATGACTGTAGCTTCTTCAGCAGTCATTACACAAGCAAGGGAATCCAAGACTTTAATGGTGTCACCATTACTGAAGTAAGGAAAATTCTATTCATGAACTAACACCCCTTACAGTAAAATTTCAACTGAAGAAAAAAGATTAATTCTTTCCTTGCTTTTCACACCATTCCACCTCCATTCTGCACTAGATTCTTTTTTTTTTTTTTTAAGTTTTAGGTGGACACAATATCGTTATTTTATATTTACGTGGTAATGAGGATCGAACCCAGTGTCTCCTGCATGCTAGGCTGAGCACTCTACCACTGAGCCACAACCCCAGCCCTCTGTTCTTATTAATATGCAACATTAAATTGTAACTACCTTGCTCTTTTAGGATTCCATAATTTGCCCTGTGTAGTGTTGCATTTCTATAATCCCAGCCTCTTTCATGAGGTTAAGGCTGGAGGATCACAAATTCAAGAAAAACCCCAGCAAAAGATACCCCATGTCAAAATTTAAAAAAAAAAAAAAAAAGCTTATTAATTCATTCTCCCAAGTCGTGATACCGAGATAAACAAAAGGAGATTGGGAGATTTTGACTCAAAACTTCATCTTATTAAAAACAGAAGGAAAAATATGGTCATGAAATAGCAATGCCTTGACTTTTGTCAATTAACTAAATTGACTTTTTTATTTTTCATTTTTATTTTGAAACAAGGTCTTTCTAAAAAGTCTTGGCTGATCCTCCTGCCTCAGCCTCCCCAATGTTCTGGGCTTACGGGTATGTGCCACCCATCACCCTCAGCTCTAATTGATTATTTTCCTAAGCATGGCGACACACACACTTGAAATCCTCTTGCCTCGGCCTGTGTTTGTTAGAACACAGGCCGAGGCAAGAGGATTTCAAGTTGCAGGACAACCTCAGCCTCCTAGCAACTTAAGGAGATATCTTAAGGAGATACTGTCTCAAAATAAAGAACCTGGAGGGGCTGGAGTTGTGGCTCAGTGGTAGAGTGAGTGCTTGCCTAGTATGTGAAGGTTCCATACTCAGCACCACATAAAAATAAAAAAATAAATAAAGGTATTGTGTCCATCTACAACAATAACAACAAAAATTTAAAAAGAATAAACCTACCAGCAGCATGGAGGCCGAGACTGGGGGATCCAAAGATCAAAGCCAGGCTTGGCAAAGGCGAGTCACTAAATAAAATACAAAACAGGGCTGGGGATGAGGCTAGGTGGTGGTTGAGTGCCTTTCTGAGTTCAATCCCCAGTACCGCTCAAAAAAATAAACAAAAAGAATAAATTTAGTCCGGGCTGGGGATATAGCTCAGTTGATAGAGTTCTGTCTTGCATGTACAAGGCCCTGGGTTCAATGCCCAGCACCTCAAAAAAAAGTTTTTTTTAAATAAATAAATAATCTTGGCATAGTGGCATAAGCCAAATAATGCCAGAGGCTGAGGAAGGAGGATTGCAAGTTCAAGGCCAGCCTTAGCAATTTAGTAAGAATGTCTCAAAATTAAAAAAAAAAAAAAAATGGCGGGGGGTGGGGGGCTGGGTGTGGTAGCACATGCCTGTAATTCCAGCAGTTTGGGAGGCAGATTCAGGAGATTCCCAAGTTCAAAGGCAGACTCAGGGGCTGGGGTTGTAGCCCAGTGGTAGACTGCTTGCCTCCTATGCATGAGGCCCTGGGTTTGATCCTCAGCACCTCATAAAAATAAAGATATTTTGTCCATCTACAACTAAAAAGTTAAAAAAAAAAAAAAAAAAAAGCCAGCCTCAGCAAAAGCAAGCACTAAGCAAGTCAGTGAGACCCTATCTCTAAATAAAAAATACAAAATAGGGCTGGAGGACTGGGGATGTGGCTCAGTGGTCAAGTACCCTTGAGTTTCAATCTCCAGCACCCTCCAAAATAAAAATATGCCAATCCAATAACAATGATGCAATTTTGAGAAGAAGAAAAAAGACAGGGGACTCCAGTCACAAAGGCTGTGATTCTACCCATCAGCAGGAACAGAGAGCTTTTTAAAAGGTGATTCAGGGGCTGGGGCTGGGGCTCAGTGATAGCGCACTTGCCTGGCATGTGTGAGGCACTGGATTTGATTCTCAGCACGACTTAAAATAAATAAAGGTCTGACAACAACTCAAAAAAAATTAAAAAAAGATGATTCAAAGGCGACGTTCCATGTGTTCTCAGTCTAGAATTGTAATTCACTTGAGATAGTAATTTTTGAGATCTTCTGGTACCATCCCCAAAGTCAGTATTACTTCCTTTCTATAGTGGCTGTGTACTCAGGAACAGATAACTCTGCCTTGGATGGGGAAGAAAGGCAATCCTGTTTTCCCTGAGATAGATTAGGGAGGAGCAGGGAGAGAGAAGAAGAAACATGTCCATTTTTGTCTTAAATATTTTTTAGTTGTAATTGGACACAATATCTTTATTTGTTTATTATTTATTTATTTTTTAAAAGGTTTTATATATATATATTAAGGTTTTATATATATATATTAAGATCTTTTATATATATATATTAAGATCTTTTTTTTTTAAAGAGAGAGAGAGAGAATTTTTTAATATTTATTTTTCAGTTTTCGGCGGACACAACATCTTTGTTTGTATGTGGTGCTGAGGATCGAACCCCCGGGCCGCACGCATGCCAGGCGAGCGCGCTACCGCTTGAGCCACATCCCCAGCCCAATATTTTTTAAATAAATATTTTTTAGTTGTAGTTGACACAATACCTTTATTTTATTTATTTTTATGTGGTGCTGAGGATCAAACCCAGGGCCTCCCACATTTTAAGCAAGCGCTCTACTGCTGAGCCACAACCCCAGCCCCAAAAGTTTTATATATATATTTTATATATATATTTATATTTATATATATATATATTTAGTTGTTGATGGGCCTTTATTTTATTGATCTATTTCTATGTGATGCTGAGAATTGAACCCAGGGCCTTACACCTGCAAGGCAAGGGCTCTACCACTGAGCTACAGCCCCAGCCCAAGAAACATGTCCATTTTAAAAATAAGTTGCAGGGGCAGAACAGCCAGGGTTAAATTCAAAGTATAAAGTGGACCACTGTTTACATTTGCATGTAACTTATGCACACCTACCCTTTTACTTTTTTTTTTTCATTTTTTAATTTTTGTTAGACAATTTTTCACAAACGGAAGAGTAGAAATAGCTACATAGAACTCCCATAAGCCCATAAGTGAGGTCTGAACAATGCAATTTGGCCAATATCACTTAATTTATTCCCCAGATTTTCTTTACTATGCCTTTCTAACTCATGAGAATACATTAGAAATAATCAGTCCTTAGGAAATCAATCATTCCTTATTATTATCCAACACCCAATACATATTCAAGTTTTCTGATTGTATCAAAGACATGTCTTTTTGCTCATGGGTGATTCAAATCAGGATACAAATGGGGCATTTCTTGTTTCAGTGCCAGTCATTTGCCCTTGTTCTTAGATCTATTCATAGTCATGTCCCTCCTTGCTCAGCTGCAGTCCTGCAAGCCATGCTCCTCAGTCTCCCTGGCTGACTGGCTTCCTATTGAGTTCAGCCAGTGGAAAACACCTGTGAGAGCTTCAAGGCTGGGAGACCGAAAGTCAGGGTATGTCTTCCTGCCTTCTCAGTGGCTCCTCATTTTAGTGGTATTGACCTCCTCCAGGAGGCCTTCACCATAATTCCAATTCTTACAGGTGGTCCCAGCTCCTAGGTTCTGGTAACCTTTTACTTTTTTGTTTGTTTTGATGTGGGGGTCTTGCAATGTTTCCTAGGTTGTTGTTTTTTTTTTTTTTTTTTTTTTTTGAGAAAGAGAGAGAATTTTAATATTTATTTTTTAGTTTTCAGCGGACACAACATCTTTGTTTGTATGTGGTGCTGAGGATCATCGAACCCGGGCCGCACTCATGCCAGGCGAGGGTGCTACCACTTGAGCCACATCCCCAGCCCTCCTAAGTTGTTTTTGAACTTGAGATCTGCCTAAGCCTGTCTCTGGAGTTCAGGGATTACAGGCACGTGTCATAGCACCTAGCATCTCCCATATACTTTAAATAATCTCTAGATACATCTAATTTCTTTTTTAAAATTTTTTATTTATATATGACAGTGGAATGCATTACAATTCTTATTACATACATAGAGCATAATTTTTCATATCTCTGGTTGTATACACTATATATAATTTCTTGTGTAAAATATTTACACCAGACAAGGTAAATGTTTTGTAAATATTCCTTTTTTTTTTTTGTACCAGGGTGGTTAACCAGTGAGACAAATCCCCAATGCCTTTTTATTTTTTGAGACAAAATCTCGCTATGTTACTTAGGGCCTTGCTAAATTTTTTTTTTTTTTAAAGAGAGAGAGAGCGAATTTTTTTTTAATATTTATTTTTTAGTTTTCAGCGGATACAACATCTTTGTTTGTATGTGGTGCTGAGGATCGAGCTTGTGCCACATCCCCAGCCCCCGGGCCTTGCTAAATTGAGGTGGACTCGAATTTGTGATTCTCTTTCCTCAGACTCCAAGTGGCTGAATTACAGCCATGTTCCACTGTACCAGGCTGCCAATACTTGTTATAATTCCTTCTTTAGAAATAAGCAAGGAATGGGCTGGGGATGTGGCTCAAGCGGTAGCGCGCTCGCCTGGCATGCGTGCGGCCGGGGTTGGATCCTCAGCACCACATATAGACAAAGATGTTGTGTTTACCAAATACTGAAAAATAAATGTTAAAATTCTCAAAAAAAAAAAGAAAGAAAAGAAAAGAAATAAGCAAGAAAAGAAAGTCTGTAAATATTTAGTACAGGTGCAAATTTTCCCCAACATTTTTGATCTGAGCTTGGTTCAATTTGAGGATGCAGAACAACTGCATTCAGAGTACAGTAGTCACCCCTTATTCATGGCTTTTCTTTCTGTGTTTTCAGTTACCCTTGGCCAATGTCCAAAAATAATGAAAAATTCCAGAAATAATTCATAAATTTCAAATAAATATTATTAGTCCTATTGTAATTGATTAACTTTTAATATTAATAATTCTTAATTATTATGCTAAATTTGTAAATTAAAATTCATCATAGATATGCATGCATAAGAAAAACACAAAAAGAGTTTAGTATCATCTGCATTTTTAGCATGGGGGGGGGGTCCCACACCATATCCCCTGAAGGTAAGGTGGGACTACTAAAATTCAATCCCCCCCCCTTCAATTAAATTCTGATATGGGCTAGGTCCCAAAAGACTGCCCCACTTGACACAAACTGCTGCATCCCAGAACCTGTGGTTCTAGTTACCTGTAAATCATGGTTTTCACAAACCCCCATGTTGGACTTGATAATTTGCTAGGATGGCTCATAGAATCCAGGGATGCATTTTACTTAGGATTGCAGGAGTTATGCATTATACAAGATACAGATTGTCAGTAGGTGAAGAGATACACAGGCAAGGTCATGAGTGGTGGGGAGGTGAAGGAGCTCCAATGCCCTCTCTGAGCCCATTCCCCTTCCAGTACTTATACTTCTTAAGCAATCCAGATCTTAAGAAATCTCCTTGTTCAACACTTTGCTGGAAGTTGGTGCTTGAAGCTGAAAGTTCCAATCCTCTAATCATTTGGCATTTCTGGTGACCAGCCCTACCCTGGGGCTATTTAAGCAGCCCACCCTAAATCTCCTCATTAACATAAACTCAGTTGTGATAAAGAGAATTGTTCTGAATAACTAAAGACATTCCTATCAGGAAATTCCAAGGGTTTTAGAAACTCTGACAAGATCTGGGGATAAAGACCAAATATATTTCATTTTGTACCACACAAAGACCTAAAATCTTTTTCTCATTTAAATTACCAAATTGAATTGGAAGAGTATCAAGAATACACAGGGTAGGGACTGTGGATTTAGTTCAGTGGTAGAACTCTTTCTTAGCAAGAGTACACACAACACGTGCAGGAGATAAAAAACAAGACCAGTGGAAAATGTAGAAGAAAAAGGAAATCAAAGCCAGGCACCAAGGTCCGTACCTGTATTCCAAGCCACTTGGGAGGCTGAGGCAGGAGGATTGCATGTTTGGAGCTAGCTTCAGCAACTTAGTGAGACCCTAAGCAACTTAGCAAGACCCTGTTTCAAAATAATAAAAAAGGCTGGGGATGTGGCTCAATGGTTAAGCATCCCTGGGTTCAATTACTAGTACCAAAAACTATGAAAGTAAAAAAAAATAATAATTAAAGTGTTTAGAAATGTCATTCATTTGTAAAGCATTACAGCTCTAGTACCACAAAAAATAAATTAAGGGGCTGGGCTGGGGATACAGTTCAGTTGGTAGAGTGCTTGCCTCCCATGTACAGGCCCTTGGTTGCATCCCCAGCATCACCAAAAAAAAAAAAAAATTGGGGGGTGGGGAGGCTACCAGGGAATGAACTCAGGGGCTCTCAGCCACTAAGCCACATCCCCAGACATTTTTTTTTAATATTTATTTTTTAGGTGCAGATGGACACAACACAATTTCTTTATTTTTATGTGGTGCTGAGGATCAAACCCCGGTCCCACCTGTGCCAAGCAAGTGCTCTACCGCTGAGCCACAATCCCAGTCCCCCAGACATTTTTTTGTATTTTATTTAGAGACAGGATCTCACTGAGTTTCTTAGTGTCTTGCTTTTGCTGAGGCTGGCTATGAACTTTCTCTCTTTTTTTTAATACTTATTTTTTAGTTGTAGTTGGGCACATATCTTTATTTTATTTATCTTTATGTGGTGCTGAGGATGGAACCCATACTAGGCGAGCGCTCTACCCCTGAACCACAACCCTAGCCCAAGATTTTGAACTCTCAATCCTCCTGTCTCAGCCTCCTGATCTGTTGGGATTACAGGCCTGCACCACTGCACCCCACCAATACGTAAATTTTTTTTTTTTAATATTTTATTTTTTAGTTATCGGCAGACACAACATCTTTGTTTGTATGTGGTGCTGAGGATCGAACCTGGGTCGCAAGCATGCCAGGCGAGCGCGCTACCGCTTGAGCCACATCCCCAGCCCCACGTAAAATTTTTAAAAGGACAGGGAGCACCCAGGGTTCAATTCCCAGTAAAACACACACACACACACACACCATTTTTTTCTCTCTTAATATAAATTTAATTAATTAATTAATTTTTTTTTTTTGGTGGTGCTATGAATTGAACATAGGAGTGCTGTACCACTGAGCTACAGACCTCCTGTTCTTTTTTATTTTTATTTCTCACTAAATTGCCCAGGTTGTACTTGAACTTGTGATCCTCCTACCTGAACCTCCTGAGTCTCTGAGATTACAAGCATACTTGTAATCTCAGAGACTACTGTGCCTGGAAACAAATTGGTTTTGAAAGGAACTGGGGGGGGGGATGAATTAGCATATTTCACAGTAACTTTAGAGTATAAATATACACTCCAGTTATGATCACGGAAATAATAATAATAATGATTATTATTATTTTGGTATCAGGAAATGAACTCCTGGCAGGGCACTGAGCCCAGGCCCTGTTTTGTATTTTATTAGAGACAAGGTCTCATGGAGTTGCTTAGCCTGGATAAATTGCTGAAGCTGGCTTTGAACTGGAGATCCTCCTACCTCCACCTCTTATTTTCTTTTTTTTTAATTTTTTTAAATATTTATTTCTTTTAGTTATTGGCGGACACAACATCTTTGTTTGTATGTGGTGCTGAGGATCGAACCCGGGCCGCACGCATGCCAGGCAAGCGTGCTACCGCTTGAGCCACATCCCCAGCCCCTACCTCCACCTCTTGAGCCACTGAGATTATAAACCTGTGCCACTGCCTGGAGTCTTTTATTATTATTATAGTCAACTGCCAGCCAAAAGGACCAGATCCTCCCATATCTAGAACTTTCTAAATGCAGTTAAAGTGAGTCTCTTTCCCTGCCTCCTATCACAAGAATGGGCCAGTTTCTTCCTTTATGCTTTGTCCAGCAACTTCCATGCTAACCTTTCTCTCTCTCTCTCTCTCTCTCTCTCTCTCTCATCAGGAATTGAACCAAGGGGAGCCTTACCACTGAGTCACAACCCCAGCCCCTTTTATTTTACTTTTTTTATTTTAAAAATATCTTTACAAAATAAAAGTGTCTTTTACAATACCTTTATTAAAAAATAAGTAAACAAAGGTATTGTAAAAAATACCTTTATTTTGTTTACTAATTTTTTTTATGTGGTACTGAGGATCAAATTCAGTGTCTCACACATGCTAGGCGAGTGCTTCTACCACTGAGCCATAACTCCAGCCCTTTACTTTTTATTTTAAGACAGGCTTTTACTAAATTGCCCAGGGTAGCCTCAAACTTTCGATCTTCCTGTCTCAGCCTGAGTTATTGGGATTATGTATGGGGGCCACTGCACTTGGCTCATCGTCCTATTCCTTCTTGCAAGCAGTAGAATTCTTCTTCTTTTTTTAAATTTATTTTTATTTTTTTAGTTGTTGGTAGACCTTTTATTGTTTTATTTATATGTGGTGCTGAGAATCGAATCAACGGCCCCGCAATCCTCACAAGCAATAGAATTTTATTGGAGACTCTATTGACCTCAAAATCTTAACATCTTGTCAAGGGAAAAAAGTCCAAATGAACTAGCATTGGTTTGGGCACTTAAAATGGAGTTGGGAAGCCTTTGTTAATTAGATCTCAGACTTGCCTAGGGCTAAACCTTTGAACTAGGCTGCAGACAGGCCCACCCTCAGATGTGAGGTGACCTTTGAAACATTTTTAACCTATATGAACCTTGTGTACAACAAGACCCCTCCCCTCAAAACAACCCCCAATGCCTTTCTAATAAGTTCGACTTCTTCCAGCACCAACCATAATTCTTAACAAGTAATGTAATTTAAAGGCTGGGGTTATATCTCAGTTGGTAGAGAGCTTGCCTTATATGCATCAAGGTCCTGGGTTCAATCCATAGCACCACATAACCAGATACACAGTTGTAAATAAGTGTCACAGATATTACTTTTGTTTTTGTTTTTTTTTTTTATATTGGAGATTGAACCCAGAGTCTCTGGATGCACTAAGGTATATTCCCAGTCCTGTTATATGTATTATTTGAGATAGGATCTCACTATGTTGCTTAGGAACTCCCTAAATTGCTAAGGCTGGCTTTGAACTTGTGATCCTCCAGCCTCAGCCTCTGAGCCACTGGGATTACAGCCATCATGTCCTCCTGGTCCATGAGACCTCTTCTAAGCCTGTATTGTTTTCACTTTCAAAGTTGTTCATTGTGCCACTGTCAGAAAAAGCCTTCAAGCCATAAGTTTCTAAATGGTAACTTTATACCTTTTACCTTTCCTTCCATTCATCAACAACATTAATATGTCCTTTCTTACCTTTTATGTTATTTGGTCGCCCATTAAGTTTGACCCTAAAGTCTCCATGCTACTTTATATATTTTATTTTGATACTGGGGATTGTACCCAAGGACACTTTACCTCTAAGCTACATCCCCATCCCTTTTAAAAAATATATATATATTTATTTTTTTTAGTTTTCGGCGGACACAACATCTTTATTTGTATGTGGTGCTGAGGATCCAACCCAGGGCGCATGCACACCAGGCGAGCCACATCCCCAGCCCCCCAGCCCTTTTTATTTATTTTTTTATTGTGAGATAGGCTCTTGCTAAATTGCATAAGCTTTCACTGAATTGTTAAGTCTGGGTTTGAACTTCTGATTCTCCTGTCTCAGCCTCCGGAGCCACTGGGATTATTGGGATTACAGGTGTTGAAAAACCAGTCTCTACTTCAGAGCAAAGCCTGTCCAAGGAAGGGGGCGTGACCCTTGTCCTAGGAAAGACCCACAGAACACACCTAGGTACACACCCACCCTGCTGAGTTGTTTATCTACAAATAACAGGAGAGATCTGCTTCCCCAGGTGTTCCTCACTCAGTCAGGCTAGGTGGGGACCAATAGCAACCCCCTAGCAGCCACCAATCAGCATGAGATTGGGAAAATACCTGGGATGCCAGTTGACCCTCCCAGTAGTTTATGGTGGTTGATAACATGTTGGAAACCCTGTAGTTCAGCTTGTACACCCCTCGTGGCCTAAGCCAGTCAGTTCAAATGAATCCCCTTCTTGTACTAGCCAATCACCCCTACCCAACTTGTTCCCACCAGTGAATGTGCTAATCATGTTTTAGAGTTGTTTTATGATTTTCCTGCGGTGTGTAATGTTTTGCTAAGAGATGCTATAATGTATGTGAAGTCCCTGCCTTCCCCAAAGAGTGCTGCAAACCCTGGGCTCAGGGCCTCTCAGTGTCACCAGTTGCTGTGTGTGCACGGAGGACCGAGCTAGCTCGCAATAATTCGAGCATAACAGTGCATGCTACCATGCCTGGCTCCATACTACTTATTTAAGCATTTTTTTTTTTTTTAGAGAGAGAAGGGGGAGAGAGAGATAATTTTTTTTTTTTTAATATTTATTTTTAGGTCTTCGCGGACACAACATCTTTGTTTGTATGTGGTGCTGAGGATCCAACCCGGGCATGCATGCATGCCAGGCGAGCGTGCTACCTCTTGAGCCACATCCCCAGCCCCTATTTAAGCATTTAAAAAAAACTTTAATAATGAGCTGCTCTGGTTTGTATCTTAAATGCCTTATTTAAAACTTTATTTATTAGATCATTAGTTCCTTCTTCTCTACTATCTATGTTTTGTTTGTTTTATTTCGTGCATACCAAGCCTAGATGACCCCTTAGCTTGACCTTATTGCCCCAGCTAACTTTTGTTGTTCCAGGGATTGAACCCAAGGTCAGTTAATGACTGAGCCACATCCTGAGTCCTTTTTAAATTTTATTTTATTTATTTATTTTTTGTGGTGCTGTGGATTGAACCCAGGGCTTGCAACACAAGCACTCTACCAACTGAGCTATATCCTTATAAGGTCCTTGCTTAGCATCTGGATGGCCATTTTAAGTGAAAGCCACCATTTTAAGAAAAAAGTTTCATTTTCCTGCCCAAGGGCGATTCTGAGAAAGACTAACCACTCCCTCTTACCAACTCTACCCAAACCGCCTGCATTAGGATCAGCCTGGCTCTGATTTCTGAGCTTCCCCCATAAAAGTCCCAGAACTCAAGCTTGTTTTGCCTCTCTCTCCTATAGAGAGATTGCCTTATTTGTCAGCTCTGACAAATAAACTCTCATGTGTGTCTTGATCTGGTCTCTGTCTTTCATTTCTCACTTATCCATCTCTCCTTCCTCCCTTTCCCTTTAATCCCCAGCCCTTATTTTTTATTTTGAGATAGAGTCTCACTAAATGTTAATACCTCACTATGTTAATGAGGCTGGCTTTGAACTTGTGATTCTCCTGCCTTAGTCTCTCTCCTAATTTTTAAATTTGAGACACTGCCTTGCTAAATTGCTAAGGCTATTCTCAAATTTGTGATCCTCCTTCCTCACCCTTCGGTATCTAGGATTACAGAAGTATGCCACCAAGAGAAATGTGTCACTGAAATCAGCTTTAAAAAAAATTGTTTTTTCAGCCAGGCATGATGGCACACACTTGTAATCCCAGTAATCCCAGTGGTTTGTGAGGATAAGGAGGATGGTGAATTCAAAGCCAGCCTCAGCAATTTAGCTAGACCCTCTGCAATTTAAAGAGACTTTTTTTTTTTTTTTAATTTTGGTATGGGAATTGAACTTGGGCATTCAACCACTGAGCCACATCTCTAGCCCTATTTTGTATTTTATTTAGAGACAGGGTCTCAATGAGTTGCTTAGCACCTCACCATTGCTAAGGCTGGTTTTGAACTTGGGATCCTCCTGCTTTAGCTTCTCAAGCCGCTGGGATTACAGGCATGCACCACTGTTCCCAGCAACCATTCCCCTTTTTAAAAAAAAAATTATTTTGGGGCTGGGGATGTGGCTCCAGCGGTAGCGCGCTCTCCTGGCATGCATGCATGCCCAGGTTGGATCCTCAGCACCACATACAAACAAAGATGTTGTGTCCGCGAAGAACTAAAAATAAATATTAAAAATTATCTCTCTCTCTTTCTCTCTCTCTCTCTCTCTCTCTCTCTCTCTCTAAAAAAAATATAAAAAAAAATTTAAAAAATTATTTTGAGCTGGCATAGTGGCCCACACCTATAATCCCAGAAATTCTGGAGGCTGATACAGGAGGATTACAAATTTGAGGCCAACCTCAGCAATTTAGACTCTGTCTCAAAATAAGAAAAACAGGGCTGGTGATAAGATTCAGACATAGAGCACCCCTATATTCAATCCTCATTACTGAAAAAATTTAAAAAATTTTTTTGTTTAAATTTTGAGACAAAGTCTTCCTAAATTGTCCAGACTGGTCGCAAACTCAGGATCCTTCTGCTTCAATCTCCCCAGCTGCTAGGATTACAGTCATGTGCCACTGTGCCTGGTCCCAGTGTTTTTGAGACAGAGTCTCTCACTAATTTGCTGAGGCTGGCTTTAAAATTGTAGTCCTTCAGTTTCAGCCTCCCAGGCTGCTTGGATCATAGGTTTGCACCACCGCACCCGGCTTGAAGCATTAATTTTTTTTTTTTTTTTAAAGAGAGAGAGAGGGCTGGGGATGTGGGTTCGATCCTCAGCACCACATAAAAATAAAAGAGAGAGAGAGAGAGAGAATTTTTTAATATTTATACGCCGCATGCATACCAGGCGAGAGCATGCTATCGCTTGAGCCACATCCCCAGCCCCATTGAAGCATTAATTTTTAAGTATACTTTTTATTTATCACTTAGTTGCAAATAACACGGAACAAAACAGATAATCCCAGTCTTCATTGGGCATACATTCAGTTGCAGGAAAACTAAAAAAAAATCTATATAATATGGTTATATATATATATATATATATATATATATATATATATATATATATATTAGTGTGTTTGCTTATATATAAATTGCTGATAAGTGCTATAAAAATAAAATAAAAAATTAAAATAGAGATAAGTGTGAATTGTGATAGCAATGAGAATGAAATGAGTGATAATTTTAAATATCACATGTAGGAAAGGTTTTCATCAGAAGGTGACATTTGTGTAAAGTCTTAAAACATCAAGGAAAGAGAAAATTACATGAAACTTCTAGGGGGAAATCTGTCTAGGCAGACGGAGAAGCATGTACCAAGTTCCGGTAGGGCTGACTGCTTTGTGTTTATGAGGAACAACAAAGAAGCTGGGGTGACTGAAGGGAGTCGTTTTTTTTTTTAAGGATTTGTGGTTTCTCCATGGATTTGGGATAAGAGCTCACATATTTTATGTTTTAAAGGATTGTTTTGAATGCTATGCTAAGAATAGACAGCAGAGGGCAACAGAAAGCAGGGAGACTAATTAGGAAATTCAGGTTTGCGGACTTGAGAATAGAGTTGCTATTTATTGATAAGTAGGAAGGTTGTAGGAATAGTATGTTTGGGAGAGAAGATCCGGAATTAAATTTTGAATATGACAAATTGATGCCAGTTAGATATACAAATGGAGATGTCCAGTTAGGCACAGGGCCCACACCATAGTTCCAGCTACTGATAGTTTGAGGTAGGAGGATCACTTGAGTTCAGGATTTGGAGACCAGATTGGGCAACATAAAATAACATAAAATTAATTTTTTTTTAAATTATCTGGGCGCAGTGGTGCACGCCTGTAATCCCAGCAGCTCAGGAGGATGAGACAAGAGGATCAAAAGTTCAAAGCCAGCCTCAGTAATGGCCAGGAGCTAAGCAACTCAGTGAGATTCTGTCTCTAAATAAAATACAAAATAGTGCTGGGGATATGGCTCAGTGGTTGAGTGCCCCCTGTGTTCAATCCCTAGTACCAAAAATAAATAAATACATAAATAATTAATTTTTAAAAAATTTTGGGGGCTGGGGCTATAGCTCAGTGGCAGAGCACTTGCCTAGCATGTGTAAAGCACTGGTTTCAATCCTTAGCACCACATAAAAATAAATAAAATAAAGGCATTCTGTCCATATACAACTACTAAATAAATAAATAAATAAATAAATTGCAGTTGCAGAGCTGCAAGGTTTATATTCAAAGCATAAAATGGATCACTGTTATGTCAGTCATATTATATCCACTTTCCTTTTTAAAAAATATATAATTTTTATAATTTTTAATTGTTGATGGACCTTTATTTTATTTACTTATGTATATGCGGTGCTGAGAATTAAGCCCAGTGCCTCACACATGCTAGGCAAGTGCTCTACCATTGAGCCACAACCCCAGCCACACTTTTCTTTTTTTTTTTAATATTTTTAATTATTTATTTATTTTTATGCGGTGCTGAGGATCGAACTCAGGGCCTCACCTGTGCCAGGTGAATGCTGAGCCACACCCCCAGCCCCATTTAAAAAAAAAATTTATTTGTAGATGAACACAATACCTTTGTTTATTTTTATGTGGTGCTAAGGATCAAACCCAGTTCGATATAAAATTCAGTTTTGCAGATAATCATTCCTCCTCCCTCCTCACTTCTCATCCCGTGGTCCTTTTTCTGTACTGATAATGATAATTTCTTTGATTTTTAAGATATCCACCCCCTTTCTTTTTCCTCTCTAGCTTTCACATATGTGAGAAAATGCAAGATATTTGATCTTCTGAGTTTGACTTATTTTGCTTAACATGATGGTCTCTAGTTCCATCTATTTTCCTGCAAATGCCATATTTTAGTTTTAAAATTTTATACCACATTTTCTTTATTCATTCATCTGTTGATAGATTGAAAGGAAAGTGAGAAAGCAAGAGAAATGAGGGACAGGATGGAGATCATGAAGGGAGACCAGGCAGAGATCCACAGGAAAATTTGTTTGTCAAAGCTGACAGATAGGGGCTGGGGATGTGGCTCAAGCGGTAGCGCGCTCCTCTGGCATGCGTGCGGCCCGGGTTCAATCCTCAGCACCACATACCAACAAAGATGTTGTGTCCGCCTATAACTAAAAAATAAATATTAAAAAAAAAAAGATGACAGATAAAGGCTATTTCTCTATAGAGAAGAGAGAGAGGGGCCCTGAGACTTCCAGGTGTGGAGCTTTTGTGGGGTAGGGGTTTGCAGTTGTGGTTGTGGCCCTATGGGATAGGCTGCAGGGTGCTTGCTAGATGGGTGGGGAATAGCTGGGATTGGCTTACAGTGATGGTATCACGGCTCTTCCAGAGCAAAGAGGTTGGTCCTTCTGGGATGGCTTAGGGTTAGGGTACCCTGGGGTAGGTCAGTAAGGGGAGTGGGGGGAGTTGGGGTAAGAGGAAGTACAGGAAAGTGAAAATATCTCGTAAGATGGGGGTTAACATTTAAGATGGCAGCTTGAATGTTAAATCAAGATCCTATATAGATTTTATATCTTTTTTTTTTGTACTGGAGGGAATTGAACCTATGGGAGTTTAACCACTGAGCCACATCCCCAGCACCTTTTTTTATTTTCCATTTTTAAAAAATTTGTTGTACTTAGTTATACATGTCAATTCATTGTACACAAATAGAGCAAAGCAGGGGCTGGGGTTGTAGCTCAGCTGTAGAGTGCTTGCCTAGCAAATGCAGGGCCCTGGGTTCAATCCTCAGCACCACATAAAAGTGAATAAATGGAGCAAAGGTATTGTGTCCAACTACAACTAAAAGATAAATATTTTCTAAAAAATAGAGCAAAGCATTTCCATTCTTTGGTTGTACATAACATAGAGTTGCACCATTCCTGCAATCTTATGTGTACATAGGGTAATGATGTCCTTCTCATTCCACCATCTTTCCTGCCGCCTTCGCCCTCCTCTCCCCACCCTCCCCTTTGCCCAGTCCAAAATTCCTCCATTCTTCCCATGCACCCCCCCCCACCATTATCCACTAATCAGATATCCCCAACATCCACTAATCAGAGAAAACATTTGGCCTTTGGGGATTGGCATACTTCGCTTAGCATTATATTCTCCAAATCCATCCATTTATCTGCAAATGCCATAATTTTATTCTCTTTTAATGCTCTGTAATATTCCATTGTGTATATATACTATGATTTCTTTATTCATGTATCTATTGATGGACATCTAGGTCCCAGCTCTTTTCATATTTTATTTAGAGACAGAGCTCCCAAATTGCTTAGGGCCTTGTTAAATTACTGAGATGGCTGTGAACTTGTGATCTTCCTGCTTCAGCCTCCTGAGAAACTGGGATTACAGGCCTATGACACTGTGCCTGGCATGTATACCTTCATTTAAATATAGAAGATCAAATTTCTAGAAGATTAGTATTTTAAATCAACTTTACCCTAAGGGGGCTTTTTTTTTTTTTTTTTTTTTTGAGAATTTTAATATTTATTTTTTAGTTTTCGGCGGACACAACATCTTTGTTTGTATGTGGTGCTGCCAGGGGAGCGCGCTACCGCTTGAGCCACATCCCCAGCCCCCTAAGGGGGCTTTTGATTATTATTATTATTTAAAAAATTTTTTTAGTTGTCAATGGACTTTATTTTATTTTTTAATATGTGGTGCTAAGAATTGAACCCAGTGCCTTACACATTCGCGGCAAGCACTCTACTACTGAGCCACAAACCCAGCCTTTGATTTTTATTATTTTTAAAATATTTATTTATTTTAATACTAGGGATTGAACCCTGAGGCACTTTACCACTGAGCTACATCCCAACTCTTTTTAATGTTTTTCAAATTTTGAGACAGAGTCTCACCAAGTTACTGAGAGGTCTCCCTGTGTTGCTGGGGCTGGTCTTAAACTTGTGGTCCTCCTGTGTCAGGCTCCAGTGTCGCTGGGATTACAAGTTTGTGCCACTCCCTGGGGAGTCCTTGTCCCCATTGCCAAACCAATAATGATAAAATGTTTTTTGAGAAAAATTATAAAGTTGTTTTATTGCTTTGCTACCAAAGGAGACACACAGGGACTTCCATCCCAGAGGCTGTGATTCTGCCCATCAAGGGGAGCAGAGGGCTTTTAGATGGGTGATTCAAAGGCTACATTTCACATGTTCTGACTGGAGTTGTTAATTTGGGAGATAAGTTATTTCTGAGATCTTCTGTTGCCATCCCCAAAGTTTGAATTACTTTTCCTTGGCTCAAAGACAGGTAACTCTGCCAAGGATTGAGAAGAAAGATAATCCTGTTTCTTCAGAGATCAGAAAGGGGAAAAGATTAGAGAGGAGGAAGGAGAGAGGAAAAGAAAGAAACAAATCCTTTCAAAAATAAGTTGAGGGGGCTGGGGATATAGCTCAGTTGGTAGAGTGCTTGCCTCACATGTACAAAGCCCTGGGTTCAATCCCTAGCAAAATAAATAAATAAAAATAAATAAATGCATTAAGTACAATCTTTTTTTTTTTCTCATGTGGAAGTCACAATCTTCTTTAAAGCTAAGTAATATTCCCGTGTGTGTGTGTGTGTGTGTGTGTCTAAAATTAAAAAAATTTAATTAATTAATTAGTCTGTTGAAGGGCACCTAGGTTGGTTCCATAGTTTAGCTATTGTGAGTTGAGCTGCTATAAACATTGCTGTGGCTGCATCACTATAGTATCCTTTGGGTATAAAATGAGAAGTGGGATAGCTGGGCCAAATGGTGGTTCCATTTCAAATTTTTCGAGGAATCTCCATACTGCTTTCCATAGTGGTTGCACCAATTTGCATTCCCACCAGCAATGTATGAGTGTATCCCACATCCTCACCAACATTTATTGTTGTTTGTGTTTTTTTTTTTCTGATCCTGGGTATTGAACTCAGGGGCACTTGACCACTGAGCCACATCCCCAGCCCTATTTTGTATTTTATTTAGAGACAGGATCTCACTGAGTTGGTTAGTTCCTCACCTTTGTTGAGGCTGGCTTTGAACTTGTGATCCTCTTGCCTCAGCCTCCTGAGCTGCTGGGCTTACAGGCATACCACCACACCACATCTGGCTGTTGTTTGTGTTCTTTTATTCTTTTTTTTTTTTTTTTGTGGTGCTGGGGATGGAACCCAGGGCCTCATGAATGCAAGTTAAGCATTCTACCAACTGAACTATATCCCCAGCCGTGTATCCTGTATCCTTTTATTTTTTAATTGATATTATTTTTTTTCAAATACACAACAGCAGAATGCATTACAATTCTTATTACACATATAGAGCACAATTTTTCATATCTTTGTATATAAAGTATGTTCACGCCAATTCATGTCTTTATACATGTACTTTGGTTTTTTTTTTCCCCATTATAATTCTTATTACACATATATACCACAATTTTTCATATCTCTGTATGTAAAGTATGTTGACACCCAATTTGTGTCTTCATACATGTACTTTGGATAATAATGTCCATCACATTCCACCATCCTTGCTAATCCCCTTCCCCTCCCCCACCCCCAGCCCTTGATAATTGCCATTCTGACAGGGGTGAGATAAAATCTTAATGTAATTATGATTTGCATTTCTCTAATTCCTAAAGATTAGAAAAATCTTTTTATTATTATTATTATTATTATTTACTTGTTGATGGACCTTTATTTTACTTATTTGTATATGGTGCTGAGAATTGAACCCAGTGCCTCATACATGCCAGGCAAGCACTCTTTCACTGAGCTACAACCCCAGACCTAGGAAAATCTTTTGAACATTTTTTCCATATATTTGTTGATCAATTGCATTTCTTCTTCTGTTGAAGTGTCTGTTCAGTTCTTTAGTCCATTTTTTTAGGGGAGGGGTGTACCAGGGATTGAACTCAAGGGCACTCAATCACTGAGGCACATTCCTAGCCCTGTTTTGTATTTTATTAGAGACAGGGTCTTACTGAGTTGCTAGCGTCTCAATTTTGCTGAGGCTGGCTTTGAACTTGAGATCCTCCTGTCTCAACTTCCAGAGCCACTGGGATTATAAGTGTGAGCCACCCCACCCAGCCTAGCCCACTTATTGACTGGGTTGTTTTTTGGTGTTTGCTGATAAATGGATGTAGCTGGAGAATATCATGCTAAGTGAAATAAGCCAGTCCCCCAAACCAAAGGCTGAGTGTTTTGTCTGATAGCAGATGCTAATTCACAATAAGGGGTGGGGGGCTAGGGAAGAAAGACTTACTTCAGATTAGGTAGAGGGGAGTGAGGAGAGGGGAGGGGGACTGGGGATAGGAAGGATAGTAAAATGAATCTTGGGGCTGGGGTTGTGGCTCAAGTGGTAGTGCGCTCGCCTAGCACACGTGAGGCACTGGGTTCAATCCTCAGCACCACATAAAAATAAAGGTATTGTGTCCACCTAAAACTAAAATAAATAAATAAATAAATAAAAAATAAAATGAATCAGACATTATTACCCTATATACATATATGACTAATAACGAGTGGGGTTCTACATCATGTATAACCAGAAGAATGAGAAATTATACTCCATTATATATGGTTAGCAAGGTGCATTCTACTGTCATGTATAATTAATTAAAAAATTTTAAAAAAATAAGTCACCGTGACAGAGCATCAAGGGCTATATTCAAAGTATGAAGTGGATGACTGTTACAAACTAGCTTGTTTTAATGACTAGGGTCCCAAAGAAAGAATAACCTGTTTAGCTTTAGAGCTACTTCAGGGTGTGTGTGTGTGTGTGTATGTGTGTCTGTCCCTTGCTGCCTGCGCAAATGTAGCATGGGCACATTGGAATCTTAGTGGAGCTTATGGAGGGCAGCGACTGAAATTCAATGAGGAGCTCTGAGAAAGCAGAGTTGGAATAGTAAGCGAAGAGATACTTGGAGAGAATGAGAAGCTGAAGATTGATTCTGGAAAGGGTGCATTTTATGGAGGTTAGAAAGCATCTCAATGGGTGGTTACAACTCAATATGGGCCAAAGAATGGGAAAGCTTTTTAAGGTAGTGTTTTTTTTTTGCGGGGGGGGGGGGGGGAGAAGGTAACTGGAGGTAACACAGGGGTACTTGGCCCTTGAGCCACATCCCCAGCCCTGTTTTGAATTTTATTTAGAGACAGGGTCTCACTGAGTTTTTTAGCACTTGGCTTTTGCTGAGGTTGGCTTTCAACTTGTGATCCTCCTGTCTCAGCCTCCCAAGCCACTGAAATTACAGGTATGTGCGGAGTCTGGGCAGGTAGTGGGTTTTGACAGGTCCCTGAATAGCCACCCTTTCCATCTTCCGCCCTGAAAAGCAAAGCAGGCCTGGCAGTTGCCTGTAATTCCAGTGACATGAGAGACTGAGATAGGATAATCACATGTTTGAATCCAGTTTTAGCAATTTGGTAAGACCCAAGGCAACTTAGTGAGACACTGTCTCAAAATTAAAAATATAAAAGGTTGGGGATGCGGTTCAATGGTTAAGCGACCCTGGATTCAATCCCCAGTATAAAAACAAACACTGCAAATGGGGTAGTAGAAGCCAGGCACAGTGGCGCAGGCCTTTAATCCCAGGAGCTCCAGAGGCTGAGGCAGGAAGATTGTGAGTTGAAAGCAAAAGCGAGGTGCTAAGCAACTCAGTGAGGCCCTGTCTCTAGTAAAATACAAACAGGGCTGGGGATGTGGCTCAGTAATTGAGTGCCCCTGAGTTCAATCCCCAATACCCCCAAATAAGAAAAAAAAATAGGGGAGTAGAGAGGTGGGGCAAGGCTCGCTGGAGAGACCAGCCAAGAGATCGCGGTCTCCCTCAGGCCCCGCCCCACTCCGGACCCCTTGGGGAGTGACCGAGGCTCCGCCCCTGGGTTACGCCATCAGCGGGCGCCGCACCTGGAATCATTCGGCCCCGCCAGCTCGGCGGTCGGCCTCCTGTCACTGCAGGCACCAGCCATGGTTCTGTTCCGTGGTTTGTAAGTTGGCAACCCACGTCCCCGCGGTGACTGTGGTCCTGATGGCTGCGGCGGCGGCCCTGGCAGCGGCCGAAACCCCTCCCGCCATGCCGCAGGCGGCAGGGGCCGGAGGGCCTACAGCCCGTCGCGACTTCTACTGGCTGCGCTCCTTCTTGGCGGGAGGTGAGTGTCGGCCCCGAAGTCTTCTGGCTGCTTTCCTCCGGCTAAAATCGCTGGCAGATCGGGTGCTAGCGGCCTCTATGTTATTCCCTACTCTGTTTCAGTACCCTGCCCGATGTTTACCCATACCTGCCTGTAATCTCATTCTAATAATCCTTGACTTGTGCCAGCCAGGTTCAAGGGAGTGGGACCTTGGGCTCTTGGGAAGAGGCTGGAGAAGTGGAAGGACTGAGTCAAGCTGATATTATCCAGAGTTGGGTAGCCAGGAAAAGAGGGAGATCCCTTACACGAAACATGCTGGGCACGCCTTTCTTTTGAAAAGACTGGGTAACTGAGTGTGCAATTAGGTTTTGCTGTTTGCTTAAAGGAAAATAAATATTGGAGGTCAGCTTTTTAAAGATGACTGAGAAATTGTGTAAAATTAGCAAACTGTGTCAAAACTACTTGACAAGCCCTACTATTGATCTGACCACGAGACCAGAACATTCACATTGTCTCAAAGAAATTTCCTCTGCCTTATCATAAAGAAGTGTTTTAATCTCTTCCCTCATGGTGTAATTGCTTGTCTGGGTTATCATCACTTAGTTATTTGACAGAGAATTTTAAAATTCCACATTATGAAGACTTGTTGAAATATATTATCTGTATTCTGCAGCAGTGACAACAATTAGTTTGTCCTCCTGATAAAAAGGGCATTCATTTATTCGTACTGGGAATATTTGAGTGCCAGGTATGTGCCTACTTTTTGCTTAGAATACATCAAAGAACACAAGAAAGGGGCTGGGGTTGTGACTCAGCGGTAGAACGCTCCCCTAGCGCATGTGAGGCCCTGGGTTTCTCCTCAGCATTACATAAAAATAAAAGAAGGTATTGTGTCCAACTACAACTAAAAAATAAATATTTTAAAAAAGGAACAAAAGAAATATCTATACCTTCCTGGAGTTTATGTTGGTTATGGAGTTGTAAGGTGAAAGAATAAACAGAATGAAAATATAGTATGTTAGAAGGTGATGAATGCAATGGGAAGAAGTAGAAAGAAGACAGGGAAGGCAGTGGAGTGGACAGTATTAAAGATGATAGCTGTGGTGTCTCATTGAGAGATTGAAACTTGAATCTTTTTTTTCTTTAATTTTTTTTTAAGAGAGAGAGAGAGAGAGAGAGGAGAGAGAATTTCAATATTTATTTTTCAGTTTTTGGCAGACACAACATCTTTGTTGGTATGTGGTGCTGAGGGTCGAACTCGGGCCGCCGCAGGCATGCCAGGCGAGCCCGCTACCGCTTGAGCCACATCCCCAGCCCTGAAACTTGAATCTTGAGCGAACTTTTTTTTTTTTTTGTACTAGATGTACTAGATATTGAACCCAGGAATGCTTTACCACTGAGCTACATCCCCACCCTTTTAATTTTCTTATTTTGAGACAGAAGCTTGCTAAATTGCTGAGGCTGGCCTTGAACTTGTATCCTTCTGCCTCAGTCTCCTGAGTCACTGGGATTACAAATGTGTGCAACAATGCCTGGCAGAGAAGGCAAAGGCTTTATTTTTATTTTTATTTATTTATTTATTTATTTAAATTTTATTTTATTTTATTTTTTTTTTTAGTTTTCAGCAGACACAGCATCTTTGTTTGTATGTGGTGCTGAGGATCGAACCTGGGCCGCACACATGCCAGGCGAGCGCACTACCTCTTGAGCCACATCCCCAGCCCCAAGGCAAAGGCTTTAAAGCGAGAAAATCTAGTCTGCTGCAAGACTTTTGGCTGAAGACAAGTGGTGTTGATTAGGGAAGGAAGTTAGGTAAAGAGAGCAGGGAGAAGAAAATGAAGGGATCTTCCAAATCATAAAGATTCTGATTTTTACTCGGAGTGAAATGGGGAAATATTACAGATTTTTATGTGTATCTATGTGTGCTGGTGCTTGAACCCAGGGGCTCTTGAGCACTGAGCCACACCCCCAACCTTTTTTGTTTTATTTTTAGACAGGGGATCCCTAAGTTGCTGAGGCTGGCTTTGAATTGCCATCCTCCTACCTCAGCCTCCCAGGTCACTGGGATTACAGGTGTGGATCACTGCACCTGGCAATATTACAGATATTGAGCACAAAAGTGTCAGGCTATGACCTGGATGCTCTGTTGAGAAAAACTGTAAGGTGCACATATAGAAGCAAAGAGACCAGTTTGGGAGTTATTGCAGTAATTTCGATGATAGATGATAGTGGCTTGGATCAGCATAGTAGCTGTGAAGTTGGTGAGAAGTTGTGAGATTATGGATATATATATATATAACAAATAGGATTTTCTGACTGATTAGAGGTGAGGTGAGGGAAAGTCAAAGATGATTTGTTTTGGCCTGAGCAACTGCAAGGAGGTAGCTGTCATTGACTGAAGGCTATCATTGGAGCAATTTTTGTGGTGGTTTTTGGAAAGAGATCAGAAGTTGTTTTGAACATGTTGTATTTTATAATGAGGACTGGGTGTTGAACTAAATTCTTGGGACATGTAGATTAGAATAGCAAGCAGGAATCATGTACTGCTGGTAGTACTATAGATTGGTAAAACCACTCTGAAGCACTGGTTAAGCAGTTATTTATGAAGCTGAATATTTGCATGCTATATATCTAATGGTTCCTAAGCATATACCAATATATAGACTGTATTTTTGTTTGTAGTTGCCATATTCATAATAGCCCAAAACTAGAAGCAACCCCAATTTCTGTCAAAGTTAGGACATGTAACTAAAATATGGTATACTAATAAATGCGTCACTGAAAATTAATGAATTATTGCCACACTTAACAATATGGAAGAATCTCACAAACATAATATTGAACAGTAGAAGCCAGACAGTAGACAATGCATACACTGTGTCATTTTGTTTGTATAAAGGTCAAATATGATCAAAATTAAATCTATGTTGTTAAAATCAGAAGAGTAGTTGATTATCTCTGAGGAGGGACAGATAGTATTTTGGGGAGCATTGGAAAAAGACTTTTGGGGGCTTAGTAGTATCCCATTTCTTTTTTTTTGTGTGTGTGTATGTGTATGTGTTATTTTTTATTTTATTTATTTTTTTACGTGGTGCTGAAGATCGAACCCAGTGCCTCACATGTGCTAGGCAAGCACTCTGCCACTAAGCTATAACCCCAGCCCAAGTACCCTATTTCTTGATCTTAACATGATTTCATTCACTTTGCACTAATTTGTTAGGTGGCATGCTTATGATTTTTGTACTTTTATGTTTGTATCTTATACTTTACTACAGAACAATTTAATGAAAGAGGAAAGATTGGAAATAGCAAGTATAGGAAATACTACAAAGGAATCTTGATTAAGCCAGATGGTTTTTAGAAGTTTCTATAGTATTTTATTTTATTTTTTGAACCCAGGGTACTGAACCACTGTGCTACATCCCTAGTCATTTTATTTTATTTTTTTTTTTTTGAGAGAGGGGAGAGAGAGAGAGAGAATTTTTTGTAATATTTATTTTTTAGTTTTCGGCGGACACAACATCTTTGTATGTGGTGCTGAGGATTGAACCGGGGCCGCACGCATGCCAGGCGAGCGCGCTACCGCTTGAGCCACATCCCCAGCCCTTATTTTTTATTTTGAAACAGGGTCTCAATAAGTTTCCCAGGTTGGCCTTGAATTTGTGATCTTCCTGCCTCAGCCTCCTGAGTTTCTGTGATTATAGGCATGTGCCACCATGTCTGATTCCATAGGATTTTTGCCTTTTTTTTAAAGTAGGCTTACTGAAGTATACTTTATATACAGTAAAATTCACTCTTTTGAGGTACATAGTTAAATTCATCTTGCCAAAAATGTATAAAGTCCACCACAGTCAATATATAGAATAGTTTCATCACCCCAAAATAGTTCCACTTCCCTTGTGTCATTCTCCTCCTGTCATCCTCTGCTCCTGACAAGCACAGATCTATTTTCTGAGGCAAAAGGATTGAAACTCTAAGGCCAGCCTGGGCAATTAAGGGAGAGCTTGTCCCCCCCAAAAAAAAATTGGGGATTAGGGATATAACTTGGAGGTAGACCATTGCTTAGCATGCATGAAGCCCTGGTTCAATCTTCAGTATCACGTAAATGGAATATCTGGCTTTCTTCGCTTAGCAAAATGTTTTGAAAATTTACCCATGTTGTATGTATCAGAAGTTTGTTCCTTTTTTTTTTTTTTTTTTTTCCTTCTCTCTCACTGCTGTGGATCAAATCCAGGGCCTCACATGCTAGGCAAGAATTCTACCACTGAGTTATACTTCTAGCCCTTGTTTTCCTCATATCTGTCTATAATGGGGATCAAACCCTGGGTACTTTACTACTAAGCAATATCCCCAGCCATTTGGAATTTTAAAACATTAAATATTTTTATTTTTATTTATGTTTTTGTTTTTGCAGTACTGAGTATTGAACCCGGGGAAACCATATCTACCACTGGCTATATCTCTGGCCCTTTTTATTTTTTATTTTAAGTAAGGTCTTGGTAAGTTTCCCAGACTGGCCTTGAACTTGCAATCTTCTTGCCTCAGCCTCTCTTTTTTTTTTTTTTTTTTTAATAATATTTTATTTTTTAGTTTTTGGCGGATACAACATCGTTGTTTTGTATGTGGTGCTGAGGATCGAACCCGGGTCGCACGCATGCCAAGCTAGCACGTTACCACTTGAGCCACATCCCAGCCCCTCAGCCTCTCTAATAGCTGGGATTACAGGTGTGTACCACCATGCTGCTGTTCCTTTTTTTTTTTTTTTTTTTAATAGTTGCAAATGGATAGAATGCCTTTATTTTATTTGTTTATTTTTATGTGGTACTGAGGACCAAACCCAGTGCCTCACACATGCTAGGCAAATGCTCTGCCACTGAGCTACAGCTCCAGCCCCACTGCTGTTCCTTTTTACTAATGAATAATATTTTGTTGTATGGATATACTAAAGTTTCTTTCTTTCTTTTTTCTTCCTTTCTTTTTTGAAATGTTTTTTTCTTACATAGCCCAGGCTGGTCTCAAAAATTCCTGGGTTCAAGTGATCCTCCCACCTCAGCCTCCCAAGTAGCTGGAACTAGACATGTGTGCCACTGTGCCTAGCCACATCTGTTGATGAAAATTTGGTTTCTTGGGGCTGGGGATGTGGCTCAAGCGGCAGCGTGCTCGCCTGGCACGTGCGTGGCCCGGGTTCCATCCTCAGCACCACATACAAACAAAGATGTTGTGTCCGCCGAAAACTAAAAAATAAATATTTAAAAAAAAAATTTGATTTCTTTCTGGTTTTCCACTATCTGACTTAAGAGACTATGAAAAGAAGTCTTTTATGTGAGTTTCATCCCCTGGATGAAATCCTTTGGTTTCTTTATCCTTGGGCAAATTTCTAGGAAGAGACTCCTTGCTGTTTTTTTTTTTTTTGGGAGCTGGGGATTGTGCATGGGAGGCAAGGACTCTACTAACTGAGCTATGATCCCCAGCCCTGACTCCTTGGCTTTAAGAGTATCATATAGGCTGGGGTTGTGGTTCAGTGGTAGAGTACTTGCCTTGAATGTGTGAGGCACTGGGTTTGATTCTCAGCACCACATATAAAGGCCCATCAACAACTAAAATAATTAAATAAATAAGATTAAAAAAAAAAGACATCTTCCACAGTTACTTAAAAAAAAAAGAATATCATGTTTAACTTTTTAAAATATACATTTCACAATTTATAAAAAGATGACAATAAACATATTTATATCCTTTTACTCTTTGATAGTATGAAAAATTACAATCATCTTCACTCAAGTTGGAATTAAAAAAAAAAAGGAAGCCAGGAGTGGTGGCACATCTCAGCTACTCAGGACCAGGAGTTTAAGGCAGCTGCTCCTTGGCCAGGCTGGCTCCAGCTAGAGACTTCTGTGCTTTTTGGCTGGTCCAGTGGAGGAAAGGGCTCCAGAAGATTTATGAACCTTGGGAACCAGCCCTTAACTTTATTTTTTTAATTTATAATTTTTGCAGTGCTGGGGATTGAACTCGGCAAGTGCTCTACCAATAAGCTACATCCTCTTGCTTTACTTAATTTAATAAGAAATTGCCAATTCTGAACACTGTTGTGTACACTTGTAATCACAGCAGTTCCTGAGGCTGAGACAGGATGATTGCAAGTTTGAGGCCAGCCTCAGCAGTTAGCAAGGCCCTAAGCAATATAATGAGACCCTGCCTCAAAAATAAAAAGGGCTAGGGATGTAGCTCATTGGTAAAGTACCCCTGTTTTAACTCCCATAAATTATTTGTTTATTTATTTTTTAAACCAATAAATAAATAATAATCCCAGTTACTTGGGAGGCTAAGACATGAGGATGACAAGTTCAAGGCCAATTGTGGCAGCTTAAAGAGACCCTATCTCAGGAAAACACACACACACACACACACACGTAAGGGGCTGGGGATGTAGTTCAGTGGTAGAGTGTTCATGAGTTCAATCCCCAGTACCAAAAACAAAACAAAACAAAACAAAAAACCCCTGCTAAGTTATTTCCCAAAGCATCTGTTTCATTTTTTATCCCCACTGCCTTGTCAGTACTTGTTGGTATTGTTAGGGTGTCTATGTATGTTTTTCATTTTTACAAGTGTTTAGTGTTATCTAATTGTGATTTTAATTCTTATTTTCTTGAAGAAAATGATGCTGAGCATCTTTTCATTTTATTGCCCATCTGTGTTTCTTTTGTTAAGTGCTGGTTCAAATTTTTGGAAGGCATGACTTTGAAGGTTATATAGGAGTTTCACATCCAGGTGATAGGAAGGAATACTGCTGGGCAAGTTATTTAACCTCTTGTACCTTGGTTTTCCCATCCTCAAAAGAGAATATAAGTCTACCTACCTTAAATAATTGTTCTAATGATTAAACTGGAATAGTAAAAACCTTGGCACAGTGCCCACAATTAAATTTCTTAGGCTAGTGCCTGGTACAAAGTAAATACTGAGTATTTGCTAACTATTATGGTTAGCAGTGCTTTGGGCAAATCTCTTTAGTTGTTCAATCTTCCTTTTCTTTCTTTCTTTTTTTTTTTTTTTTTTTTTTTTTTTTTGGTGCTTCTACCACTGAGCTACCTCTAGTCTAGTTGCTTTCTCTTAAAAGAAAGATAAAAGCAGCAGCTGGGCGTAGTGGTGCTCCTGTATTCTCAGCTGCTCTGGAGGTTGAAGCAGGAGGATATCAAGTTCAAGGCCAGCTTTGGCCATTTTGGGGGGGACTTTGTCTCAAAATGAAAATAAAAAGAGGAGGTCAGTGGTAGAGTACCCCTGGGTTCAATTTTCAGTACTGAAAAATAAATAAATAAATAGATAGATAAATGGGTGGTGGTGCTGGAAATATGGTATAGCACAGTGGTAGAGTGCTTCTTAGCTTGTACAAGTTCCTAGATTTGATCTCTTGCACTGCAAAATAAAGATGAAAGCTACTTGACCTAACTCAAATGGACTATTGGTTTGTTGATTAATTAAGCTTTGAAGCAGTATGAAATTAAGATACTATTAAAGGAAACTACTTATTGAATACATTCTAAATAATTTCATTTGATGGTTAATCCATACATGACTGAGAAGATAATAATGTATCATAAAATAATATGAGGGCTGGGGATGTGGCTCAAGTGGTAGCGCGCTCGCCTGGTATGCGTGTGGCCCGGGTTCGATCCTCAGCACCACATACAAACAAAGATGTTGTGTCTGCCGAAAACTGAAAAATAAATATTGAAATTCTCTCTCTCTCTCTCTGTGTCTCTCTCTTTAAAAATAAATAAATAAATAAATAAAATAATATGAAAGCAAATAAAACCAGATGCAAATGACTTTTAGTTTATCCTCAATTTTGGATAGCCTGCTATTTCTATTAGTTCAAATAAGAAAAAAAAAATAAAACTTTTTATAAATATAAACTTTTATATTACAGTACAAATATACATTTAATTTTTTGATATCTCAAAGGGTGGGCTTTAATATTAGTTACATGCTGAGCTGTCAAGTACAGTGGGTATGGACTTTATGATTTAATGTGTTAGACCCTGCATTGATCTTTGGTGATGCATCAGTGAAGGAGATCCACAAAATTCTTGTCCTCTCGACCCTTCTGAAATACAGATTTTTTAAATATATATTTTTAGTTGTAGTTGAACACATTATCTTTATTCTATTTATTTATTTATATGTGGTGCTGAGGATTGAAACCAGGGCCTTGCACGTGCTAGGCAAGTGCTCTACCGCTGAGCCACAACCCCAGCCCCTGAAATACATATTTGATGGTGAAGAATTTAATGTACTCATAAAGAAACCAAAGGCTTTTTTGCTCACCTTTTATTTATTTATTTATTTTTTAAAAGAGAATTTTAATATTTTTTTTTTTTTTTTTTAGTTTTTGGCAGACACAACATCTTTGTATGTGGTGCTGAGGATTGAACCCGGGCCGCACGCATGCCTGGCAAGCACGCTACCGCTTGAGCCACATCCCCAGCCCTTTTGCCCACCTTTTATAATAGTAACAATTCATCTTATTGAGTGCTTCTACAATACAGGAAAGTATTGTAGAAAAGTCTTTATGTGATCACTTTTGAAGCATTCCATGCTGATAGTCAATAGCATTCTGATCAATGTTAAAGTCCATGTAAGCACTTTACTCTGTTTTCATCCACACACATGGCCAGTGGCACAAAGTAGGAACTAAATACAAAGTTGCTGAATGTATAAATGAATGACTGCTTTTATGGGTAAAAGTTGGTTGTTTTGGGGCTGGGGTTGTTGCCCAGTGGTAGAGCACTTGCCTGGCATGTGTGAGGCCCTGGGTTTGATCCTCAGCACCATTTATAAACAAATACATACATAAATAAAATAAAGGTCCATTGACAACTAAAAAAAATAACAAAAAAAAAAGTTGGTTGTTTTAATGTAAAATTCATCCAAGAAGAAGAGATGCTTATTAGAAACAGAACTTTGCAGTTGGGTAAATACCTTTAAGTGTTAGTCTCCACAGATACATTTTAGCAAAATTACAGGGTTCACCAGGCACTGGGGAGTGATTTATACTCCCCAAACTTATTTTTAAGTCTGACATTCTCAATTATTAAATTATAGGAAATGGGGGCCAGTCATCTGCATATCCCTGCTACTGGGCAATTCTATCCATGGAGACCAAATTAAAGATCAGTGGGTTTGCTGGTTGGACAAATAAGGATTTCCCTGTAGAAAGAAATGATATGTAATTTATTTCTGACCTTTTAAACAATTTTTAGGGATTGCTGGATGCTGTGCCAAAACAACAGTTGCTCCTTTGGATCGAGTAAAAGTTTTATTACAAGCTCACAATCACCATTACAAGCATTTAGGTAAGTTAATAGATTATAAAAATGAAAGTGAAATTAAAAAATTATCCATCTGCTTGCTGGTTTCCCATTGTAGATTATAATGGAAAGAGGTAGAAAAGGGAATTCAAATTTGGTGGTAAATATAAGTTATATGTCTCTTATTCATTTTAATCTGTTCATTTGTAATAGTGGTTATATGTATTTATCATTTTAGGGTACTGATATTTTCCAAGCCAAAATCTTGGAATCATGGAAGTAAGTACAATTTTTATTGGGATCAATGAGTTACATACTTCACAGATACACATAATAACTCGGCCTGATTTTTTAATTCAATGAGTGGAGATACAATTTTTAATAAATATAAAACTGAAATAATAACTCCTTTAAATACTTAAATAGGCCAGGATTAGGGGGGCCAGTGGTGCACACCTGTAATCCCAGCTACTCAGAAGATCTGAGGCTGCAGGATCACAAGTTCAAGGCAGTTTAGAGAGACCCTGTCTCAAAATAAAATAAAAAAGACTGAGGATGTAACTTAATGGTAGAGCACTTTCCTGGCATGTGTAAAGCCCCGGATTTAATCCCCAGGACTATAGGGAGAAAACAATGAAACAAGCCTTCTAGAAATATTAGAATTTCTAGAACTTTTCCAATATTGCAAGTAGAATTTATTGTAATTAGTTTCAGATAAACTTGATTTCTTAAGAAAATATCAAGACTTTAGATATTCCTCACAAATATAAAATTCAGTCTTCTTCTTTTTTTGGGGCGGGGGGTGCAGGGAATACCAGGGATGAACCTGGGCACTAGGCCACTGAGCCACATCCCCAGCCCTATTTTGTATTTTATTTAGAGATAGGATTTCACTGAGTTGCTAAGTACCTGCCTTTTGCTGAAGCTGGTTTTGAACTCACAATCCTCTTGCCTCAATCTCTTGAGTTACTGGGGATTACAGGCATGGGTCACCTTGTGCTCAGCCCTTTTAAAATTTTGTGACAGTTTCCCTAAACTGCCCAGGCTGGCTTTATACTTTTTTTTTTTTTTTGTGGTACTAAGGATTGAACCCAGGGCACTGAACTACATTTTCTGTCCTTTTTGTTTTATTTTGAAACAGGGTCTGGGTAAATTGCCCAAGCTGGCTTTGTATTTATGATCCTCTTGCCTCAGCCTCCTGAGATACTGGAATAACAGACTTATACTACCATATTTGGCCCAATATGCATTATTTTTGTTTTTATGTATTAGTTTTAAAAATGAAAAAGAAAGATGATAATGGAACTGAAAAATTTCTGTCACCTGGTAAGTGACATCGAAACATCATAAGACGATGCATTACTCAAATGTTTATGGTAATGCTGCTGTAACTGCCTGTTGTAGAAAATCATAACATCTACAATTATGTACAGTGCATTAAAATTTGATTATTATAATAAAGGATCAAATTATTGGTTTTTGAAAAGCATTGTTATTGTTATTATTTGCAGTGCTAGGGATTGAATCCAGCTGAGCTCTGATACTGAGCTACATCCTCATCCCCAGTCCCTGATATATATTTATTTTTGGTACTGGGGAATCTAGGGGTGCTTTACTGTTGAACTATATCCCCAGCCTTTTTTGTTTATTAATTATTATTATTATTATTATTATTATTATTATTTGTGGTGCTGGGGATTGAAGTTAGGGGCCTGTGCATGTGAGGCAAGCATTCGACCAACTGAACTATATCCCAACCCTTTTTATTTATTATTTGTTTTTGGTACTGAGGATTGAACCCATGGGTGATGAGCCACATTTTCATTTTTTATTTTGAGACAGGGTCTTACTAAGTTGCTTAGGGTCTCAGTGATTTGTTGAGGCTAGCCTTGAACTTGAGATCCTATTGACTCAGCCCTCAAATTGCTGGGATTACAGGCCTGTGCCACCACGCCCTGTCCCTTTTATTATTATTCTTATTTTAAAAATATTTTTTAGTAATTATTTGTATGTGGTACTGAGGATTGAACCCAGTGCCTCACACATGCTAGGCAAGTGCTCTGCCACTGAGCCTCAACCCCAGCCCCTAATTTTTAATTTTGAGATAAGTCTCACTCAGTTGCTTATGGCCTTGCTAATTGCTGAGGCCCAGTCCCTGATTTTAAATATTGATACAGGACTAGCCTTCAATTTGATTTTCTCCTGCCTCAGCCTTCTGAGTAACTAAGATAATGGGTGTGTACATCATGTCTGATTTAAAAAAAAAGCATTATTTATATATTTTAAGAAAATTCTAAACAATCCAGAATGTTTCAGAATAGGGAATTGGCAAAATAAGTTTTGGTTTATTCATGTTATAGACTGTTTTGCCCTCAGAAAAAATTTATTAAAGCCAGGTATAGTGTTGCACACATGTAATACCAGTGGCTGTGAGGCTGAGGCAGGAGAATGGCGAATTCAAAGCTAGCCTCATCACCTTAGAGAGACCCTGTCTCAAAATAAAAAATAAAAAGGGCTGGAGATGTGGCTCAGTGGTTAAGTAACCCTGGGTTTAATATCTAATTAAAAAAAATTTTATGAAAGAATACTAGCTGGGTATATTAGTACATGCCTATAATCCAAGTTATTTGGAGACTCAGACAGGGTTTCCCAAATCATGAAATTGAGACCCGCTTGGACAATATAAAGTAATACTCCATCTCAAGTATCTGTAGCTCAGTGGCAGAGGGCTTGCCTGGTATGTGTGAGGCACTGGGTTCGACCGATCCTTAGCACCACAGGAAAATAAACAAATAAAATAAAGCCATACTGTCTATCTACAACTATGAAAAAAAAATTTAGTACCTTTATTTTATTTATATATGGTGCTGAGGTTCAAACCCAGGGCCTCACACATACTAGGCGAGTACTCTACCACTGGTGTGTTCCATATAGAAAGATGTTTTATAAGATAAATAAGAATCAGTAATTTTCCAATTAGATTTTTTTCAACTGGGCATTGAATCCCAGTTCAGTTTACTATTGAGCTGTATCCCCAGCCATTATCTATTATTATTATTATTATTATTTTGTTTAGAGACAGGGTCTCACTAAATTGCTTATGTCTCAAAAAGTTGCTGAGGCTGGCCTTAAATTTGCAGTCCTCCTCCTCAACATTTTTTTTTTTTTGGTGGTGCTGGGGCTTGACCCCAGGGCCCTGTGCATACCAACTGAGCTATCTCCCCAGCCCTGCTCCCTCAACCTTTTGAAATTCTGGAATGACAAATGTACACCACTGCACCCAGATCCAATTAGATTTTTTTTTTTTTTTTTTAGAGAGAGAGAGAGAGAGAGAGAGAAATCCAATTAGATTTTTTTCCCATTAGATTTTTTTTTTTTTTTTTGAGAGAGAATTTTTTTAATATTTAGTTTTTAGTTTTCGGTGGACACAACATCTTTATTTTATTTTTATGTGGTGCTGAGGATTGAACCCAGCGCCCCACGCATGCCAGGTGAGCGTGCTACCGTTTGAGCCACATCCCCAGCCCTCCCATTAGATTTTTTAAAATGAAATTCTCCTCAGCCGTTTACGATGGTGTGCATCTATAATCCCAGCGGCTCGGGAGGCTGAGGCAGGAGGATCTTGAGTTCAAAGCAAGCCTCAGCAATTTAGCAAGGCACTTAGCAACTCAGTGAGACCCTGTCTCTAAATAAAATACAAAATAGGGCTGGGAGTGTGGCTCAGTGGTTGAACACCCCTGGGTTCAATCCTCAGTACCAAAAAAAAAAAAAAAAAATGAGGTGAGTATGTAGCTTCATGGTAGAGGATCCTTCAGTTCAATCCCCAGTACTGGAAAAAATATTCCAACTCTTTTTGAGTGTGTGTGTGTGGTGCTGGGGATTGAACCCAGGACTTTGTGCATGTGAGGCAAGCACTCTACCAACTCAGCTATATCCCAAGCCCTAGTAATGAATTCTATATCTTCACATTATGTACCTGTCATGTGTAGAGAAAAACAGACCTTTAAATTTATTGAGAGATTATATAAAACCTGGAAAGAAGGAATCAATCTTCTTTTGTTGTCTAAATTGAAAGCAAAACGAGATGAATACCAGTATATCGTGGTGTTCTACCATGTACTAGCCTTTCAGTATCTAAACAGAAATGTTTTATTCCTTTAACCTTCTCCCCATGCTGGTGTGTGTTGGTTTGTTTTCAGATTTGTAATCATATGTAATCATAGATTACATATTCACATTAGATTTCATGCTCTACAGAGCTGCATAACCGTGGGTTACAGTATACCCTACAAGGCTTGCAAAGTATGAAGTGGAATTCCTGGAATGTAACTGTGAACTATTGATATAGTATTTGGGGTGCTGTGTATTTTTAAATATACAAGCCCAAACCAAAAAAAAAAAAAAAAAAAAATTGTAGTTTTTGTTTTTGTACTGGGATTTGAACCCAGGGGTACTATGCTATTTCGCCAACCTTTTTTTTTTTAATTTTTAATTTTTTAGTTGTTAATGGACATTTATTTTATTTATTTATATGTGGTGCTGAGAATTGAACCCAGGGCCTCTCACATGCTAGGCAAGTGCTCTGCTACTGAGCCACAACCCCAGCCCATCACCAACCCTTTTTATGTATTTATTTTTATTTTGAAACTCAGTCTTGCTAAATTGCCCTGGTTGGTCTTGGATTAAATTTGTAATCCTCCTACCTTAGTCTCTCAAGTAGCTGAAATTATAGGTATGTGATTAAGTGCCTAGCAGTTAATTTCATTTCTAAAAATAGTTTTAGGGCTAGATGCAGTGCCCTGCCTCTAAACCCAGCTACTCAGAAGGCTAAGGCAGGAGAATCTGAAGTTCCAGGACAGCCTGGGCAACTCAGTGAGACCCTGTCTCAAGCTAAAAATAAAGAGTTGGGCCAGGTGGTTCGCACCTGTATTCCCAGCAACTTGGGAGGCTGAGGCAAGAGGACAAGTTCAAGGACAGTATCAGCAATTGAGTGAGAGGCCCTAAGAAATTTAGCAAGAATATATTTCAAAAAAGAATTTTGACAGGTGCCATGGTCCTCGCCTATAGTTGCAGTGGCTGTGAAGGCTGAGGAAGGAAAATTGCAAGTTCAAAGCCAGACTCAGAAACTTAGCAAGGCCCTAAGCAACTTAGTGATAACCTGTCTCAAAATAAAAAATAAAAAGGCTGGGGAAGTGACTCAGTGGTAAAACTCCCCTGAGTTAAATTCCAGTGCTAAATAAATAAAAAGGGCTGGGGATGTAGCTCACTGGTAAAGTACCTCTGGGTTCAATCTTCACTACCAGAATAAATAGATAAACAAACAAACAAACAAACGTTCTGAGGATGTAGCTCAGTGGTAGAGTGCCACCACTTTCAATCCCTAGTATGTATAAATAAATAAAGAAAGAAAGATTTTGAGCATTTTATTCTAGCCCCTTTAGATTTATAAGATAGTTATTCGAAATTTTCTTTTGAAAATATTTACCCTTTTTAATTGTTGCATATAATTGTACATATTTATGAGGTACCATTCTTTTTTAAAAAATATTTATTTTTTATTTGTAGTTGGACATAATACCTTTATTTTGTTTATTAATTTTTATGTGGTGCTGAGGATCGAACCCAGGACCTCACAGGGCCTCACATATGGTAGGCGAGGGCTCTACTGCAGAGCCAGAACCCCAGCTCCTGGGGTACCATGCTTTTAAATTTTAATTTATTTATTAATTAAAAAAAAATTTGTGGCAGTGGGGATTGAACCCAGGACCTAGTACATGCTTGGCAAGTGCTATACTACTAAGCTATACCCCTAGACCTTTTAAAATTTTTTATTAAGATTGCCTGTGCTTCCTTGGACTTGAGATCCTCTTGCCTATCCTCCTGAGTCACCGAAGTTATAAGCTGTACCACCATGCCCTGCTTTTATTTATTTTTATTTTGGGAGGATTAAACTTAGGGATGCTCTAAGACTGAACCACACCTCCAGTCCTATTTATTATTTGTTTGAATATATATATTATTATTTTTTAAAGAGAGAGAGAGAGAGAGAGAGAGAGAGAGAGAGAATTTTTTAGTATTTATTGTTTAGTTTTCAGAGGACACAGCATCTTTATTTTATTTGTATGTGGTGGTGAGGATTGAACCCAGGGCTGCATACATGCCAGGTGAGCGCACTACCGCTTGAGCCACATCCCCAGCCCCGAATATATATTATTTTAACAAGGTTTATAATTTATAAAATAGAAAAGCAAAATGTTTCCTCTTCGTGTTCCAATTTGAAATTAAGCAGTTTTAAAAGTCTCTTTCATTTTCTTCCAGAGCTAACATATACATATGCAAGCATGTACTTATATTTTACCAAATATTAGTTCCTCTAATCCTTACTTAATAAAAAGTAAGTAAAAATACAGAGGAGAAGGATTTATTTATTTATTTTTTTAAATGTATTTTTTAGTTGTAGTTGGACACAATACTTTTATTTTATTTATTTTTATGTGGTGCTGAGGATCGAACCCAGGGTTTAGGACATGCTGGGTGAGCACTCTACCTGTGAGCCACAACCCCAGTCCCTCCCTCCCCCTTTTAAAATTCTCATTATTATTATTTTTTTTTTAAAGAGAGAGAGAGAGAATTTTTAATATTTATTTTTTAGTTTTTGGCGGACACAACATCTTTGTTTGTATGTGGTGCTGAGGATTGAACCCGGGCTGCACGCATGCCAGGCGAGCGCGCTACCGCTTGAGCCACATCCCCAGCCCCCATTATTTTTATATCTCTCTATCTATCTATTTATTTATTTTTGTGTGAGTGTGTGTGTGGGTGGGGCGGGGATTGAACCAAGGCCTTGTGCATGCTAGGCAAGCACTCTACCAACTGAGCTATATGCCCAGCCTCGGAGAAGGCTTTAAATAATGAATAAGCTTTTTTATTTTTATTTTTTGTGGTACTGGCAATTGAACTCAGGAGTACTCTACCTCTGAGCTGCATCACCATCCCTTTTTTAATTTTAATATTTGAGATAGGCTCTTGCTATACTGCCCAGGGCATCCTCCTGAGTTACTGAATGACATGTGTGGCCATTGCACATGGCATAGAACTTTGATATAACATATACATAAGGAACTTTGCATGCTTCTGAAAATGCACATTTTTTTCAAACATTGTTTATAACACTTGCAAAAATGAGTCCAGTGTTATAAAGAAATAGTTTATTTTCCAAAGTAAAAATAGGACAGCCTAGTGTTGTACATCTGTAATCCCAGTGACTCAAGGGGCTAAAGCAAGAGGATTGCAAGTTCTAGGTCAGCCTCAGCAATTTAGTGAAACCCTGTCTCAAAAAATAAAAAGGGCTGGGCATGTAGTTCAGTGGTAGAGTGCCCTGGGTTCGATCTCCAGTATTAAAAAAATAAAAAATGATAGCCTATAGGTTGATATATTTAACAGGTATTAATTTGGAAAGGTTCAACATCCACTTTTTTTTTGGGCTGGGGGCAGGTACTGGGGATTGAACTCAGGAACACTCAACTACTGAGCCACATCCCCAGCTCTATTTTGTATTTAGAGAAGGGGTCTCATTGAGTTGCGCCTTGCCGATGCTGGCTTTGAATTTGTAATATTCTTGCCTCAGCCTCCCAAGTTGCTGGGATTACAGGCATGTGTCATCACACCTGGCTGTGCTTTCTTTCTTTTCTTTATACTTTATTTATTTAAAATATTTTTTAGTTTTTTTTTTTAAGTTGTTGATAGATCTTTATTTATTTATATGTGGTACTAAGGATGGAACCCAGTGTCTCACACATGCCAGGCAGGCACCTACAACTGAGCCACAACCCTAGCCCTGGCTGTGCTTTCTTGTATCCTGTCCTCTTCATCTTCTTCCCCTGGTCTTATGTTTACTAGATTTCTATTTTTGAAACTACTATATTACTTCCTTTTTAATAATGGTTTCTCTTAAAATGTTTTTAACAAAATATATGTGACAATCAAGAAGTTTTAAAGAATAATGTAATAAATATATGCAGAACTGCCACAGAGTTTAGAACGATATTATCAGTTATTTTTATATATAGTTGAAACTTCCTCTTTATTTCTGTACCTTATAAACTTTTCTGTCCCTTACAGGTAGTCATTGTTCTAAATTTAACTTATTTTATTTATTTATTTATTTTTATTAACATTTACTTCTCACTCTTTTATTTTTCTGGTACTGGGGATAGAACCCAGGGCCTCAGGCATGCTAAGCAAGTGCTCTACCACTGAGCTACATACACACCCAGCCCTGTTTCTCACAGCTCTGGAGGCTGGGAAGACCAGGATCCACGGGTCTGAGAAGGGCCCACTTCCTGTTTCATAGTGATGCCTTCTGGCATCTCCTCACATGGTGGAAGTGGCAAGGCAGCCCTCTGGGTTAACTTACTTTAAATTGTTGCACTTTTGAATCAAGTTAAACAAGGGTTAGCTGGATTTGGTGGCATATGCATGTAATTTCAGAGACTCAGGAGACTGAGGCAGGAGGATCATAAGTTTGAGGTCAGCATTGGCAATGTGAGTCTCAAAAAAATAAAAATAGGAAGACTGTCATGCGCAGGGCGATCCTCGGCACCACATAAAATAAAATAAAAATGTTATGTCCGCCGAAAAATGAAAAATATATATTAAAAACTTCTCTCCCTTCTCTCTCTCTCTCTCTTTGTTTTTTAAAGAGAGAGGGAGAGAGAGAGAGAGAGAGAGAGAGAGAGAGAGAGAGAATTTTAATATTTATTTTTTTAGTTTTCAGCGGACATAACATCTTTGTTTGTATGTGGTGCTGAGGATCGAACCCGGGCCGCACGCATGCCAGGCGAGCGCGCTACCGCTTGAGCCATATCCCCAGCCCGCCCTGCCGCCCTCTCTCTTTAAAAAAAATGCTTTTGGGATATATCATTTCTTAGATGTTGAGTACCTACTGTTTTAATTAATAGGAAGGCCTCTTATAATCTAAAATTAGAAATGAGCCTAGTTTTGACTTTTATATATATGTTTTTTCATTTTGGGGCTGGGATTGTAGCTCAGTGATAGAGTGCTTGCCTAGCTTGAGTGAGGCCCTGGTTTTGATCCTTAACACAACATAAAAACAAATAAATAAAATAAAGTTTAGATTCTTAAAAAAAAAAAAAAAAGATAATAACATAATAGGCACAAGCTTTGAGAAGGAAGGCACACTGTGTACAATAGTGACAAAACCCAATCATCGTGCTGGGGTTGTGGCTCCATGGTGAAGCGCTTGCCTCGACTGTGCGAGGCACTGGGTTTGAATCTCAGCACCACATATAGATAAATGAATAAAATAAAGGTCCATCAACAAATAAAAAAAACCCCAAAAGCCAAAAAACCCCAATTATTTCCATAGGTATGAACCACAGAGGATTTTATTTTCATATTTGATGAAATTTTTTTTTTTTTTTTTTGTATAGGAAATTGAACCCAGGGGCTCGAATACACTGAGCCACATCCACAGCCCCTTTTTGTATTTTATTTAGAGAGGCCTCTGTGAGTTGCTTAGGGACTCACTAAGTTGCTGAGGCTGGCATTGAACTCACAATCCTCCTTCCTCAGCCCTCTAAGCTGCTGAAATTACATGCCTGTGCCACTGCACCCAGTTTGATTAAACTTTTTTTTTTATTTTTTGAGAAAAAGATAAAAGAAAGTTTATTTCTTTGCTAGTAAAGAAGAAACAGGGTATTTCTGTCCTAAAGTCTGTGATTCTGCCCATCAGCAGGAACAGGGGGCTACATTCCACATATTCTTTGTCTGGAATTGTAACTGGCTTGTTAATTTGGGAGAGTGTCATCTCTGAGATCTTTTGGTACCATCCCCAAAGTCTGGATTACTTTGTTCCTATGGTGGGTAGTGTTTGATGAAACTTTTTCTTTTTCTTTTTTTTTTTTTTTAGTTATAGATGTCTTTATTTTACTTTATTTTGGTGCTGAGGATCCAACCCAGTGCCTCACATATGTGCTCTACCACTGAGCTAAACCCCAGCCCTTGATGAAACTTTTGATTGAAAAATTTGGAAGGGAATCTGAACTTCTTTTTTTTTGGTACCAGGGATTGAACTCAAGGGTGTTTAACCACTGAATCATTTTCTCAGTCCTGCCTTCTTCTTCTTTTTTTTTTTTTTGTGGTGCTAGGGATTGAACCCAGGGCCTTGTGCATGGGCGGCAAGCACTCTACCAACTGAGCTATATCCTAAGCACACCTTCCCCACCCCACACACTTTTTAAACAGGTTCTCATTAAGTTGCTTGAGGGCCTTGCTAAACTGCCGAGGCTGGCTTTGAATTTATGATCCTCCTGCCTCAGTCTCCAGAGTTGCTGGGATTACAGGTGTGCACCACCATGCCTAGCAGAAGTCTGACTTTTGTTTATTAATATTTCTTTTTTTTTTTGTTTTTTCTTTTCTTAGTTGTCAAATGGACTTTATTTATTTAAATATTTATTTGGACACAATACCCTTATTGCATTCATTTATTTTTATGTGGTGCTGAGGATCAAACACAGTGCCCTGTGCATGCTAGGCAAGCACTCTACCACTGAGCCACAATCCCAGCCCCGACTTTATTTATTTATATGCGGTGCTGAGAAGCAAACTCAGTGCCTCACACATGCTAGACAAGTGCCCTACCACTGCCACAACCCTAGCCCTGTTTATCAGTATTTCTAATTAAAATATCCTAATAATGAAAAGTTGCCCCCACATTTAAATAATTTTAATAGGTTGGGTTTTTGTTTTGTTTTCTTTCTTTTTTTTTTTTTGTACTGCTGGAGATCAAGATAAGCACTATACCCCTGAGCTATATGGTGCCCCAGTCCTTGTTTTTTGTGTGTATGTGCTGGAATTTAAACCCAGTGCCTCACACATGCTAAACACACACTCTGTCACTGAACTATAATCCAAGTCCCAGTAAATCATCTTTTTATTTGCTTGTTCTATTTAGTAGTTTCCTCACATAAACAAAGTTTCATCAAACACACATATATCTGCGTCAGTCTGGGAAAGAGTCCTTTGTCTTTTCATATGGAGTCAGTCATCTTCAGTGCAATTTCTGGATTCTTAAATATTTCCATTGGCTTTTATATATATATTTATTTTATTTTATATATATATATATTTTTTTTTTGTTTGTTTGTTTGTTTGTTTTGGTGGTTGTAGATGGACAGAATGACTTTCTTTGTTTATTTTTTTTATGTGGTGCTAGGGATTGAACCCAGTGTGTCACACGTGCTAGGCAAGTGCTCTGCCACTGAGTGACAGCCCAGCCCTCCGTTGTTAATCTTTTATACATTTTGTAATTCAATTTAATTTTCTTTCTTTTTTTTAAATATTTTTTAGTTGTCAATGGACCTTTATTTTATTTATTTTTATGTGTTGCTGGGAATCAAACCCAGTGCCTCACACATGCATGCTAGGCAAGCACTCTACCACTGAGCCCCAGCCCCTCAATTTAACTTTATTTTTAAATTTTTTTTTAATATTTATTTTTTAGTTGTAGTTGGACACAATTCCTTTATTTCATTGTTTAGTTTTTTATGTGGTGCTGAGGATCGAACCCAGGGTCTTGCATGTGCGAGGTGAGTGCTCTACCGCTGAGCCACACCCCAGCCCCTCAATTTAATTTTCAATAATTTAGTATAATTTTTAGCTGTTCTTGCTATAGTAGGCTTTATATTTTATATGATATATGCTTATTTTTAAAAATTTTATAGAAATTTATTTAGGAAAAAATGTAACATCCAAATAGATTAATAGCCACTACAAATATTTCTTTTTTTAAAAAAATTTTATTTGTTTTAATTAGTTATACATGACAGTAGAATGTACTTATATACTTTGATATATCATACATAGATGGGATATAATTTCTCATTTTTCTGAGTATACATATTATAGAATCACATTGGTCATACAGTCACATATATACATAAAGTAATAATGTCTGTTTCATTCTACTATCTTTTTTATTCCCACATCCCCTGCCTTCCACTCCTTTCACTTCCCACTACCTAATCTAAGATATATGCTTATTTTTATAATTAAGATTTTAAGCAAATGTATCTGTTATATAGAAATTGCCATTTGTATAATTCTTAGCAAAATTATTTTATGAATGATGGCTTAGTTATCTCTATCAATGATTGTCATGAAAACAAATTTAGATAACTTTCTGTTTTAATTGTGTTTTCATTCTGAAATCTTTCTAAAAATAGGAGTATTTTCTGCATTGCGGGCTGTTCCCCAAAAGGAAGGATACCTTGGATTGTATAAAGGAAATGGTGCAATGATGATTCGAATCTTTCCCTATGGTGCAATCCAGTTTATGGCATTTGAGCATTATAAAACGGTAGTTGAATTTTCCTCTTTCTCTTTAGTGTCATTGAATATTATACTTACTTAACCAGACATTTACTTTGAATTTTGTTTTATTTATTTATTTATTTATTTATTTATTTTGTAGTGCTGGGGATAGAACTCAGTACTTTGATAGAACTCACATGCTAGTACTTTGAACTATATACTTTTCTATTTTTTTATTTTTACTTGTAGATGGACATAATAACTTCATTTTTATGTGGTGTTGAGGATTGAACCTAGTACTTCACACATGCTAAGCAAGTGCTCTACCACTGAGCTTCACCTCTAGCCCATGAACTTTAATTTACTTTCAATAAATGAATAAAGTAATATCTTTTATAAGGAATGAGATTTGATAATGTTTAATTTGTAAATATAACTTGGTTTTAGAATTACCTATTCCATAGTTGTTAGTCATTTATGAATATATTCTTTTTCTTTTGTATTACAATTCTTAATATATATTCTTTTTTAAAAAAATATTCTTTTTAGTTGTAGATGGACACAATATCTTTATTTACTTATTTTTATGTGGTACTGAGGATCGAACCCAGTGCCTCACATGTGTGAGGCACGTGCTACAGCCCCAGCCCATGAATATATTCTTTTTTTTTTTTTTTTAGATATTTGAAATACAACTTTATTCTGATTCTAAACAAAAAGGAATGGGGAATATATTCTTTATGTTCATATTTATGAAGAAAAGTCAAAAAGATAAAAATAAACTGTGCATAGTTGTACACACCTGTACTCCCAGCTATTTGGGAGGCTGAGGTAGGAAGATCACAAATTTGAGGCCAGCCTGGGCAAATTAGCAATGCCTTGTCTCAAAATAAAAAATTAAAAAAAAAAGGACTGGGGGATGTAGCTCAGTGGCAAAGCATCTTACTTAATTTCTTACTTAATTTCCAGTAATATAGATAGATAGATAGGTAGGTAGGTAGGTAGGTAGGTAGATAGATAGGTGGATGGATATCCGGTAGAGATGTAGCTCACTGGTTGAGTGTCCCTGAGTTCAATCCAATACAGCAAAAATAAATAAGAAAGGCTGGACATGGTGGCACATGCTTATAATCCCAGCGGCTTGAGAGGCTGAGCCAGGGGGATCAGCACATTCAAAGACAGTCTCAACTACTTAGTGAGGCCCTAATCAATTTAGTGAGACCCTGCCTCAAAATAAAAAAAATGTAAAGGGCTGGGGATGTGGCTCAGTGTTTAAGTGCCCTTTGGTTCAATCCCAAGTACCATTTAAAAAAAAAAAAAAAGTTTATCTCCTCAAATATTATCTTAACATTAAAAAAGGGTTAAATTGATTACATTTCAAATGGTATTTATCTTTTTTCTCCCTTTGCTGGGGATGGAACCTGAGCCTCTGCATGCTAGGCAAATACTCTACCACTGAGCTAATTAGTTTACCATAAGTTTTGTGTTGCTAACTGTATTCCTGAGATACATCCCTAGCCCTCTTATCTTAGAAGGAAAAATAATAGCAATGAGAAAAATGTTTCAAGGTGGTTAGTCAGAACTGATGCCATGACTGTACCAAAGCCTCATTGTCTGTGGTAGCTTATTTGCCTTCTTTTTTTTTTTTTTTTTGAACTCTCATTTTGAGGGCTGGGGATGTGGCTTAAGCAGTAGCGTGCTCGCCTGGCATGTGTGCGGCCCAGGTTCGATCCTCAGCACCACATACAAAAATGTTGTGTCCGCCGAGAACTAAAAAATAAATATTAAAAAAAAAATTCTCTCTCTCTCTCTCTAAAAAAAATAAAATAAAATAAACTCTCATTTTGAGGTGCTAGGGATTAAACCCAGGGCCCTGTGCACATTTGGCAAGCAACACGCCACTCTACCATTGAGTTCATTCCTAGCCCCTATAGTGGCTTTTTATTCCTACTACCCTCATTCACACTTTCAGTTTATTGTTATTAATATATAGTATTGTAATTGTAAATTAGATAATCTTCATTATTAAATGGTGAAATGGACATCATGTAAAAAAATATAATTTAATTCAGTATTTTTGTTTTCTAGTTAATTACCACAAAGCTGGGAGTTTCTGGTCATGTGCACAGATTAATGGCTGGATCCATGGCAGGTAAGAGGAGTAGGTCTATTTTATTTCTGAGAAGTTAATTTTTTTTTCTTGTTGGTATTGTACTGCGGATTGAACTGAGATGCAGTTTACTACTGAGCCACATCCCTAGCCCTTTTAAAAATGTTTTTATGGAGACAAGATTTCCCTAAGTTGTTTAGGGTCTTGCTAAGTTGCTGAGGTTGGCTTTGAACTTGTGATCCTCCTGCCTCAGCCTCCCAAGCTGCTGGGATTACAGCTGTTGGCCATTGTGCTGAGGAAAATATTGCTAATGTTTATTTCCCAGTTTTATGTTTGTCTTTTGACCTTGTGATTTGGTTTTACTTTTAATTTTTTTTTTTTTGGTGCTGAGGATTGAACCCAGGACTTCACTCATGCTATGTAAGTGCTCTACCACTGACCTACACCCAACCCTTGTGATTATGTATTCATTTGTATTTCTCTTTAATTTTTTAAAATATTTTTTTAGTTGTCAATGGACCTTTATTATTTATTAATATGTGGTGCTGAGAATCAAACCCAGTGCCTCACTATGCTAGGCAAATGCTCTACTACTAAGCCACATCCCCAGCCCCAATTTTTTTATTCTTTGTGATCTTTTTGGTCGTTTTTCTTTTTTAATACCAGGTATTGAATTCGTGGGCACTCAACCACTGAGCCACATCCCCAGCCCTATTTTGTATTTTATTTAGAGACAGGATCTCACTGAGTTGCTTAGCACCTCGCCATTGCTGAGGTTGTCTTTGAACTCTCGATCCTCCTGTCTTAGCCTCCCAAGCCACTGGGATTATAGGTGTGTGCCACCATGCCAGCTTCAATATAATTTTAAGAAAAGAATTCTTTGTGTTCCATTAAGTAAACAATTTCTCCATTTTATGTTTTGGGAAAATAAGTAAAAAATCAAAATCACATGTCTTGCTTAGTGTCAGAGGTATATAGCATATCTTTTCTGATATCTTAACTATACATAGAGAAGCTGTAGAATAAATTGTTTTTATAAACTGTTATAATAAAAGCCAGTCTATTTTGTATATAGGTGGTACACACCTGTAGTTCCAGCTTCTTGAGAGGCTGAGATGGGAGGAGTGATCAGGCTCAGTAATTGGAGGCTACCTTGGGCAAGCAAGCAAGATGTTGTCTCTTAAAAAATAAACAACCTGGAGTTCTAGCTCAGTGGTAGAATGCTTGCCTACCACATGTGAGGCACTGAGTTTGATCTTAAAGACCACATAAAAATAAATAAAATAAAAGTATTATTCCATCTACAACTAAAAAAATAAAATAAACAACCCCTTATGAGCAGGGAATATTGCCCAGTGGTAGAGAACTTACTAAGCATGTATGAGACTCTGGGTCCAATCCCCAAAACTCCAAAAATGCCCCCTCATGATCTACTTATACTATACCATTTGGTGCTAAGAATACTAGTGCAAATGGGAAGAACTTTAAAAGAATTTAACAGACTGACCCTTCCTGCGTGGTTTTTCCAGCTGATTATAATTCCATCATTAATGTCAACTTTGATTTCATTGGGTTTTCATCATTACTCTGGTATTGAGAACACTACTATTGATAGGGGAGATCCGTACACATACATACACATAAATACATACATATACACATACATGTTTGTGTCATAATTTTTTTTCTATATTTAAGTTTTAATTTTCTTTCCAGGTATGACAGCAGTTATCTGTACTTACCCTCTTGACATGGTTAGAGTACGCCTAGCATTCCAGGTGAAAGGGGAACACACCTATACAGGAATCATTCATGCATTCAAAACAATTTATGCAAAGGTATTTCATATTTACCTTCCACATATTTAACATGTCCTTTTATATTTAGGAAATGATTTTGAATTATATATAACTGATATTAATAATAATAATTATGAAAGCCTATTCTTGTATTTCAGTGTGGGTCCCAGAATAATTTTTCCAGTTTGTGTATGTTTTTATTCTTTGAATTTTATCATAATGAACACAATGTAATATCACTTCTAATTTTCTTCACAAAAAGGAAGGTGGTTTCCTTGGATTTTACAGAGGACTGATGCCCACTATATTAGGAATGGCTCCATATGCAGGTATGTTTCAAATTAGGCAGGATCCTACTTTGTGTGTTTAAATTGTTACCAGTTTTTTTCATAAGTGGTAACATGAATGATGCTACTTACAAAGGCTTTTTACTTGCTAAATGATGAAGATAAAATTATGGTCCATATATGGTCTTACAAAGATGACTATTCATGTAGAATGAGTAGAAGTTCACTTTTAACATGATTTTCTTAACATCTGTGTCAGGTATAGTCTTGTTAATGCACATTATTTTAGATGATTGTTAAGGATACAGTTTTTTTTTTTTAAAGAGAAAGAGAGAGAGAATTTTAATATTTATTTTTTGGCGGACACAACATCTTTGTTTGTATGTGGTGCTGAGGATCGAACCTGGGCCGCACGCATGCCAGGCGAGCGCACTACCGCCTGAGCCACATCCCCAGCCCTTAAGGATACAGTTTTATGAGTGTGTTTATTAAAAGAAAGAATTGAAAAATATTTTTTCCCTTATGATAAATAATGATGATGTATTATGGGAAATTTAGAAAATATAGAAAAGTAGAAAGGAGAGATATGATATCTGTAGTTCTCAAATTTTGTTGTTACCTTGTTTATATTCCTGTTTTTAATCTAATTTTAAATTTTGAGATAATTATAGATTTACATAAAGTTGTAAGAATCAATACGGAGAGATCTTGCATACTCTACCCAGTTTCCCCCAATGGGAATGCCTTAAAAAACTAGTACACTATCATAACTAGAATATTTACATACTGTAAAGATACAAAATCATCACAAAGATCTTGCTTACTTTTATAGCCATACCCCTCCTGTCCTTTCCCTAACTCCTGAGGTAATAAACTTTCAATAACTTTATATAAATGGTATCATTTAGTATATGACTTTTGGTTATTGATTTTTCACTCATAAGTTCCTGGAGATTCATCCAAGTTGTTTGTATCAATAGTTTGTTCTTTTTTGTTGATGATTATTATTCCATGATATGGAAGTATCAATACTTTGTGTTTCATGGAATTATATTTTAAAGATATATTCATATTATGGATAAATGTTCATTTATTTATCCAGTCGTCTATATATTCTAGTTCAAGATTGTTTTCTGGACTATATAACTAGGAGTAGAATTTTTAGGTTGTAAGTAATGTATTTCTTCACTTCTTGTAGATAAGATCAAATTGATTGAAAATAGTTGCTATATCCATTTATATTTCCACCAGCAGTGGTTAAAAATTTCCATTAGTAGTCAGGTATGGTGCCACATGCCTGTAATTCCAGCTATTTGGGAAGCTGAGGCAGGGGGGTTGTGTATTTAAGGCCAGCCTGATCAATTTTGCAAGACTTTGTCTCAAAATAAGATAAAAAAGGGCTCAGGGTACACCCAGTCAACGGTAGAGTGCTTGTCTAGCATGTCCCAGACTCTGGGTTCAATTCTTGTACTGAAAAGAAAAAAAAAAAATCCTATTGGTATTAACTGATTTCGAAATCTTCTGTGAATTTTTTTTTTTTTTTGGTGGGGTACCAGGGTTTGAACTCAGTGGCACTCAGCCACTAAGCCATATCCCCAGCCCTATTTTGTATTATTTTTTTTTAATATTTATTTTTTAGCTTATTTAATTTATTTACTTATACATGTTGCTGAGGATTGAACCCAGGGCCTGTCATGTGCTAGGCAAGCGTTCCACTGCTGAGCCACAACCCCAACCCCTATTTTTTATTTTATTTAGAGATAGGGTCTAACTGAGTTGCTTAGCATCTCTCTGTTGCTGAGGCTGGCTGTCTCAGCCTCCTGGGCTGCTGGGATTATAGGCATGTCCCCTCGTGCCTAGCTCTTTTGTGATTTTTGTAGGGAATAAAAAGTAATTTATGGGCTGGGGATGTGGCTCAAGCGGTAGCGCGCTCGCCTGGCATGTGTCCGGCCCGGTTCGATCCTCAGCACCACATACAAAACAAAGATGTTGTGTCCGCCGAAAACTAACTAACTAAATAAATAAACTCTCTCTCTCTCTCAAAAAAAAAAAAAAAGTAATTTATGAAATTTTATTTTGTGTCTCCCAGATTACTGATGAGATTGAACAATTTTTATGTATTATCAATCACATTTCCTTTTTTGTGAAGTACCTGTTTATACATGTGTTTGGCCTACTTTTCTTATTGATTTGTCTCAATTCTTCCCACCCCGTGTCCCCCGCCTTCCGCCCCTTTTGGTATTGGGGATTGAACACAGGGCCTAACACATGCTAGGCAAGCATTCTACCACTAAGCTACATCCCCAGCCCTTTTTCAATTTATTTTGAGACATGGTCTTGCTAAACTGATAAAACAGGCCTTGAACTTGTGATCTTCCTGCCTCAGCCTCCCAGTAGCTGGGATTACAGGTGTATCACCACCATACATGGCTTGTATTAATTCTTTATGTAATTTTTATTTATATATATTGAAAATATTGCTGTTTTTGGCTTGGATTATTTATTTATTTATTTATTTAGGCAATATTGGAAGTTGAATCCAGGGTGCTCTAACACTGAACTGCTTGTTCAGTCTTGCCCTCCCTTTCCCCAACCAATCCCCTCCCCATTTCTTTTTTCTTCTTCTTTCTTTTTTTTCTTTTTTACAGAGAGAGAGAGAGAGAATTTTTTTAATATTTATTTTTTAGGCGGACACAATATCTTTGTTTGTATGTGGTGCTGAGGATCGAACCCGAGCCGCACGCATGCCAGGCGAGTGCGCTACCGCTTGAGCCACATCCCCAGCCCCTCTTTTTTCTTTTTTATTTTTATTTTTTTTTTTAATATTTACTTTTTAGTTTTCGGCGGACACAACATCTTTGTTTGTATGTGGTGGTGAGGATCGAACCCGGGCCGCACGCATGCCAGGCGAGCGTGCTACCGCTTGAGCCACATCCCCAGCCCCCTCTTTTTTCTTTAAAAAAATTTTTTTTTGGTACCAGGGATTTTACCCAGGATGCTTAACCACTGAGCCACACCTCCCAGTCCTTTATTTTATTTATTTATTTTTTTTTGTGGTGCTGCGGATTGAACCCAGGGCCTTGTCCATACAAGGTAAGCACTCTACCAACTGAACTATATCCCCAGCCCCCTTTATTTTATTTAAAATTTTTTATCTTGGGACAGGGACTCACTAAATTGTGCCATCATGTAAAGCTGCCTCCTATGTTTTTGAGACACAGTCTCTCTAAGTTGCCCAGACTGAACTCAAACTTGAGATCCTTCTGCCTCAGCCTTCTGAGTAGCTATGATTACAGACATGTGCCACTGTGCCCTGTTATTTATAGTGTCTTTAATTATTTACCAGAGATTGAACTCAGGGGCACTCAACCACAGAGCCACATCTCAGCTGTATTTTGTATTTTATTAGAGACAGGGTCTCACTGAGTTGTTTAACACCTCGCTTTTGCTGAGGCTGGTTTTGAACTCAAGATCCTCCTGCCTCAGCTTCCTCAGCTGCTGGGATTATAGGTGTGTGCCACCAAGCCTGGCTCTATAGTATCATTAAAAATTTTTTAAATTTAATTTTTTTAGTATCAGGGATTGAACCCAGTATTGCTTAACCACTGAACTACAACCCCTGCTCTTTTTGTGTGTTTTTATTTTGAGATAGGGTCTTACTTAATTCTTAGGGTCTCGATAATTTGCTGAGGCTGGTCCTGAACTTGCCATCTTCCTGCCTCTGCCTCCCAAATCACCACCATACCTGACCCTATAGTTTGATGAAGGGAATTCTATGTTTTTTTAAACTTGCTGTGTCCTTTTTTTTTTTTTTTTTAGTTGTAGGTGAACACAATACCGTTATTATTTATTTACTTATTTTTATGAGGTGCTGAGGATCAAACCCACAACCCACTGCCTCACACATTCTAGGCATTGTAGCATTGAGCACCAACCTCAACCCTCTATGGGTTTTTTTTTTTTTTTAATAACAGCTGTATTGAGATACAATTCACATGCCATAAAATTTACTAATTTAAATGTATGTTTTTATTGGTTTTGAGTATATTTACAGAGTTGTACAACTGTCACCACAATTAGTATTATAACATTTTAATTACCTCTGAAAGAAACTTTTCAGCCTTTATCCATCACTTCCCAGTCCTAAGCAACTACTAATCTTTTCATCTCTATTGATTTGCTTTTTCTGGATATTTCATACAAATGAAGTCATTTTATACATGGTATTTTATGACTCGTATCTTTCATTTAGTGTAATGATTTCAAGGTTCATTCATGTTGCCATATTCATCATTCCTTTTCATGGCCAAATGGTATTCTACTGCATGGACGTGTTGCATTTTGTTTATCCATTCCTAAGTTGACAGGCATTTGGGTTGTTTTCTGTTTTTGGCCAAGAGGAAAAATGCTGCTATGAACATTCATATACATGTTTTTGTATGGTTATATGTTTTCATTTCTCTTGGGTATTTTCCTCACTGTTTAATATTTTGACGAATTGTCCAAATCTTTTCCTGATGGCTTCACTTTTTTACATTCCTGCTAGCAATATGTGAGTTGTTATTTTTGACATTTTTGGTAATGCTTGTTTTTATTTGACTTTCAGTTATAGTCAGTCTATTGAGTGTGAAGTTGTATCTCATTGTGGTTATAAATTTCATTGCATTTTTTTATTACTGAGTCAGATTTCATTGTATGAGCATAGAATAGTATGCTTATTTTCCTATTAATGGATATTTGGAGTTTTTCCAAATTAGGGTTATTATAAGTAAAGCTACTATAAACATAAAAGTCTTTTTATGTGCTTATGTTTCTGTCTTTGGGTCAAATACTCAGAAGTGGAATTGCTGGGTAATAGAATAAGAATATGTTTTAATTGAATCTGTTTTAATTTATAGGAAGCTTCCAAACTGCTTTCCAAATAAATTTTTTATTTAACTTTTTAAATTTTGAGACAGGGTTTCACTAAGTTGCTAAGTTGCTGAGGCTGGCCTTGAACTTGTTATCCTCCTGCCTCAGCCTGCCAAGCCACTGGAATTACAGGTGTGTGCTACCATGCCCAGCTTTTCCAAATTTTTTTTTTTTTAGAATGATTTTTAGATTTTAGTATTTTATATATAACCCTTAATCCTGCTGGGTTTTCTTCCCTTAGTGCTGGGGGATTGAATCTAGAGCCTTGTGCATGCTAGGCAAGAGCTCTGCACTGAGCCCCATCCCCAGCCTTGGATTATTTTTTCCTTTGTTAAGGATAACCATTTGACCCAGTACCATTCATTAAATAATATCTCTTTTCCCTGTGGCCTGCAATGATACTTTTTTTTTTTTTCAAAGTAGAGTACTATTTTGTAAGGAGTCATTATATTTTGTAGGGCAAATTCCTTCACCTTATGTTTATTATTTTCAAGAAAATCAAGAACTATGGATATTTTGCTATTCCATGAATGTTTTAAAATTAGCATTTGATATTTCACAAAAATCCTCATTGGAATTTTGAATGGAATTTCATAAAGGTATTTTTGTATAAATATAATTTTTTTTTTAGTTGTAGGTGGACACGATGCCTTTATTTTTATTTATTTATTTTTATGTGGTGCTGAGGATTGAACCCAGTGCCTCGCCCTTGCTAAATGAGCGCTGTACCACTGAGCTACAACCCCAGCTGGTAGTGGTCATCTTTGTTAGACATATTATGTAGATACAAGGATTTTGTTTTTGTTTTTGTTTATTTATTTATTTATTTTGGTACAAGATTTTGAACCCAAAAGCATTTAACCACTGAGCTACATCCCTACCCCCCTTTTTTTTTTTTTAAATTTTGAGATAGGGGCTCACTAAGTTGCTTAGCCCCTTGTTAAGTTGATCAGGCTGGATTTGAACTTGAGATCTTCCTGCTTCACTGTCCTGAGTTGCTAGGATTATAAGCATGTGCCATTGTACTGGGCTGTAGACACAAGTTTTTTTGTTGTTGTTTAGACACAAGTTTTGATGTATCTTTTAGACAAGTACATTTTCAGTTTACTGCTTGATTTAATTTTTATATTATAGCTAGCCATTTTCCTACTGTTGACATTATTATAATCATTAATATTTGGTACTTGGGGTTGAACCCTGGGGTGCTTAACCACAGAATACATTCCTAGTTCTTTTTTTTTTTTTTTGAGATGATCTCACTAAATTGCTGTGGGTGTGACTAAATTGCTGAGGCCAGCCTCAAACTTGTGATCCTTCTTGACTCAGGCTCCCAAGTCACTGGGATTTCAAATCTGCCCCATGTCAGAACCACATACAAACAAAAAATTTGTTTGTATGTGGTTCTGACATTATTATAGTCAGCCTCCATGTTACTTATAGATAGTTTGGGTTTTCTATATGAACAGTCATATTCTGTGTAAATAATATCATTTTTTTCTTCTAATCCAATCCTTCTTTCTTTGTTTATGTTTATCCTATCTTACCTGGCTAGGGACCTTTAGTGCAGTAATGAATAGAAGTAGTGATAATGGACATTTTTGCTCCTTGCTGATTTTATTTTATTTTATTTTTTGATACTGGATTCCAACCCAGGTGCTTTACCACTGATCTACATCCCCAGTACTTTTTATTTCTTTAAATTTTGGGGACAGGGTCTCACTAAATTGTTGAGTGTCTTTCTGAATTACAGAGGCAGGCCTGGAATTTGCAATCCTCCTGCCTCACTAAGATTGCAGTCCCCTTTTATTTATTTATTTGGTACCATGGACTGAACCCAGGGGTCTTAACCACTGAGCCACATCCCCAGTCATTTTTTTTTTTTTTTAAAGAGAGAGTGAGAGAGAATCTTTTAATATTTATTTTTTAGTTTTCGGCGGACACAACATCTTTGTTTGTATGTGGTTCTGAGAATCGAACCCGGGCCGCACACATGCCAGGCGAGCGCGCTACCGCTTGAGCCAAATCCCCAGCCAAGCTTTCTTTTTTTTTAATACTTATTTTTTAGTTGTAGTTGGACACAATACCTTTATTTTATTTATTTATTGTTACATGGTGCTGACCATCGAACCCAGGGCCATGCACTTGCTAGGTGAGTCCTCTACTGCTGAGCCACAACCTCAGCTCTGGCCTTGAATTTTCAATCTTCCTGCCTCAGCCTCCCCAGTAGCTGGGTTTACAGGCATGTGTCACCACACCTGTCTAAAGTCATCATTCTTAAACTATGCCATTCATCAGGCTGAGTTAGATTTTTGTTCTTTTTCTTGTCCAAGGGGTGGAACCCAGGACCTTTGGCATGTTAGACAAGTGATCTATCACTAAGCCACACCCCCAGTACAGGTTTAGTTTTTAGGTGTTTTTTTTTTTGGGGGGGGTGGGTATCTAGGATTGAACTAGGGGCACTCTACCACAGAGTCATATCCCCAGCCCTATTTTGTATTTTATTTAGAGACAGGGTCTTACTAATTTGCTTAGTGCCTTGCTGTTGCTGAGGCTGGCTTTGAACTTGCCGGCCTCCTGCTTCGGCCTCATGAGCCACTGGGATTATAGGCCTGCGCCACTGCACCTGTCCAGGTTTAGGGTTTTTTTGTGTATGTGTGGTGCTGCAGATAGAACCCAGAACCTTGTACATGTGAGGCAGGAACTCTAGCAACTAAGCTATATCCTAAACCTCATGTTTAGTTTAATTTTTTTTTCAAATAAAGGTTATGTGCAGAACCTTTTTTTAAAAATATTTACTTTTTAGTTTTAGGTGGACACAATATCTTTATTTTATTTTTTATGTGGTGCTGAGGATTGAACTGAGGGCCTCACACATGCTAGGCAAGCACTCTACCACTGAGCCACAACCCCAGCCCATCTTGCTAAGTTCTTTAGGAACTCACTAAGTTGTTAAGGCCTGCCTCAAACTTGTGATCCTCCAGCCTCAGCCTCACAAGTCCCTGGGATTACAGGTGTGTGCTGCTGTGCCTAGCAAAATCATGTAAAATTTTTTGCAAGCACCAACTTCATACTATATTATTAAAATCTCCAAGTCTTATGAGCCAATATGAACATTTTATTATGTTCATAATTTTTTCTTGAAGATAAAATTGTTATAGTTAAAATTGTAATGCTTTTTCACTTCTGAATTTTTTGCCTATATTATCACCTTCATTATTGTTGTAAGTATAAGTTGTCATAGTTACTTGTAAATATTAATCATGAATTTAATTTTCACTCATGTAAAACTTTGGAAAATGTTTATTTTGATTCTATATAAGGTGGCATTACGTCACTACCACTTCCTTCAATGAGTAATATGCTAGTATATGAAAACCAATGCTATAATTTTTTATAGGTGGTAAATATTTATAAATATTTATAAATACGTCAATAATTATAAATACAAGATCTTTCTTATGTTAAGCCAAATATCAGTAATTAGGAAATGCTTAGTTACTTTCTTGAATTAATTGATTATTACATAAGAAAAGGTGACTTTTTCGCGGCTCATGTTCTGTGAAGCATCATGGTGAATTTATATTTTGTTTTTCAGGTGTTTCATTTTTTACTTTTGGTACCTTAAAGAGTGTTGGGCTTTCCCATGCTCCTACCCTTCTTGGCAGACCTTCATCAGACAATCCTAATGTCTTAGTTTTGAAAACTCACATTAACTTACTTTGTGGTGGTGTTGCTGGAGCAATAGCACAGACAATATCGTAAGTTTCTTCAACAACTTAATTCAGTCAAATTATAGTTATCCAATCCTAATTTTTAGCGTTGCTTAATTATTTTAGTTTTTCTAATAAATTCTTCAAAAACAGGATCCCTTGTAAAACAACAAGTACTAATTTTTATAAGCATTAATTTATTTTTTTCAGATAAGCCTTAACTTTAAGGATATTAATAAGTAATCATATGCCAAATTGATAAAGTTAAGGTGAATCCTCCCGATTTTATACAGATACACTCATAAGAAAGAAAAAGAAACACTAAATATGTTGTTCATCCATATTTTCTTGTGAACTTGCCTATATAAAATTTCTAAAGTTTGAAGCATTTAAGAGAGAGACTGTGTGTGTGTGTGTGTGAGTGGGTGTACACACGCGTGCGCGGAGTCACAATTTGCTTTGGATCTTGAAGTCCTACTTTGTGCCAGATAGTACACTAGGAATTGGGAAATTCACTGAAAGGAAAACAAAGTTGTTACCTCAGCAAGTTTATCTTTTTATTAGGCGTAGCAATATTGTGTTACTCTAGACAGATTTTAAAATGTAGTGGGGATGTTGATAAAGGTATTACTATAGTATAATTGGGAAGGTGACTTCAAAGAATTTTCCTAGGTTAAAAGAGATTGAGTAGAATGAAATTGGAAGAAACTAGAACATAAAATACAGGGATTTTTCAGCAATAGGAAGAAGAAAAGCTTTTTATGAACAAGAGAAAATATTCTGAAAAATAAGAAGACAAGGAAATAGTAATGTTACAAAGAATCAAAGAGTATCCAGGACTGGGGATATAGTTCTGTTGGTAGAGTGCTTGCCTTGCATGTACAAGGCCCAGCACCACACAAAATGAATGAATGAATGAATGAATGAATAAATAAATAAATTAATAAATGAGTCAAAGTCTTAAGAAAAAAAACAAAACACAAAGAGTATCCAATGGGAAAGGAAAAGTCAGTAAGATAAGTAAGGTTTTCATTGGATTTCCAAATTGAGGATTATTATTATTATTATTATTTTTTGAAAGCAGATTCCATGTATTTGTAGGTGGGAGCAGATTGTACTAGATTGAAGGTAAAGAAGAAAAAGTGTGTGATTTACTTTTGGAAAGTCGGCTGTCAATCCTGTTCACTTGAGAGACATGTTCATCTCCAGCTATTATTGTCATTCTCTTTTTGTTGCTTCCCTTTCTTTACTAACTCAACAGCTTAGCTCCCTAAAATCTGTCTTTCTTTTTCCACTTTTTTTCTTAAAAAGTATATTCTATGCCCATGGAACCATCCATCATCCAGTGGCTCCGGTTCTTTTTTTTTTTTTTTTAAAGATAGAGAGAATTTTTTAATATTTATTTTTTAGTTTTCGTTGGACACAACATCTTTATTTGTATGTGGTGCTGAGGATCGAACCCAGGCCGCATGCATGCCAGGCAAGCGCGCTACCGCTTGAGCCACATCCCCAGCCCCGACTCCGGTTCTTTAAGCCTCTCTTCTGTTGTCCTAGTTCTTGGGTTGTTTTAATAGTACCTCCATTTTCAGGTATTTTCTGATTTATAGCCTACCTTTCTGTGTGAAAATTTTAAGAACAAATCAGACTTCAGCCTCTCTTCTCAAACTAAGTATGTAGAACAGCTTATTCATCTTCATTGTTTTATTTATTTTTTCATTTTCCCTCCCTTCTTTTCTTCCTTCCATCCATCCCTCCTTCCTTCCTTCCCTTTTTCCCTCCCTCCCTTTCTTCCAACTTTCCTTCCCTCCCTCCCTCCCTCCTCTCTTCCTTTTTTTTTTGGTACTAGAGATAGAACCCAGGGGTGCTTAACCTCTGAGCCACATCCCCACCCCTTTTAAAATTTTTTACTTTGAGACAGGGTCTTGCTAAGTTGCTTAGGGCCTTGCTAGTTGCTGAGGCTGGCCTCAGACTTGCAATCCTTCTGCTTCAGCTTCCCAAGCCATTGGGATTACAGGTATGTGTCACCATGCCCAGCATCTTCATGGTTTTAATGGTCACCTCTGTATAGATATTTTAATCTCTATTACTGACTCCCTATTACATCTCCAGCAAACTTTTAGATTCTACTTGGTCTTCTGCCATCATTGAACACTCTAGAATTCAAATATTACCCCTTCTTGGGGCTGTGGGCTTTGATCAGCAGTAGAAAGCTTGCCTAGCATGCACAAGACAGTAGTTTTGATCTTTAGCAAAACAAAACAAAAAGAAACAAATATGCCTTCTTGTCTTCATCTTTGTCCTCAGCCCTCACCTTTCCTATTTGTTATCGATAGACACCATTCTACTAGTCCTAATAAATCATTTTCCACATCATATATAACTAGATAGTCACTATGTCTTGTCATTATTTTACTTTAGAAGATTCCCTAGAATGCCATTTTGTCTTTCCCACTGTTATTTCCCTTGTTTTGGACTTTTTCAGTTTGTCTTCTTATATTCTTTCTACCCACACCATTTCGGGTTGGAAACCAATCCTGCAGTTGAGGTTTTCAGTCTCTATAGTCCTGTAAATCTTTTTCCTTTTCTCTTCTTCCCCAATAATAAGTATTTTCTGGAGATGGTATTGAGGTACATAGGGAGCCTCAACTACTGGTAATGTTATTTCTTATGTTGCAGGGTTGATATGTGGGTATATTTTTTAAAATAATGAATTTAAATGTGTATTAAATGTATGATTGTTTTATTATACTTTTGTGCATATTAGATTTCATAGAAAACTTGAAATAGGAAAGTAGAAAGCAGTTTTGTGACACTGATGGATGTTTCTCAATAATTTTAAACTTAGTATTGGAATAATAATATCTACTTCATGCAATTGTTTTGAAGTTGAAATGAAATAATGAACATAAATTGTTTAACATAGTACTGAATACAAAGTAGTCAGTCAGTACTAGGAATGTAAAAGTAGTTTTTAAAGAAATCACCTGCATTCCCACTGCTAAAAGAGATTACCTTTGCATATATAATTTTTAGGCAATGGTATAATTTTCTCAGCCCTTAAAATGCAATTATTTGTATCATTAACTCTAGCCCTTTTAAAAAAATTTGTATTAGTCTATTGTATATGTGGGAACTTGCTGAATATTCTTCAGGTGGTAGTTCTCACTGTTGGGGGTGATTTTGACTCCAGTGGACATTGGTTAATGTCTGAAGACATTTTTGGTTGTCAAAACTGTAGGGCCGCTACTGGCAAATAGTGGGTAAAGGTCAGGGAGGCAGCTAAACATCTTAGGATACACAGGACAGTGCCCACAGCAAAGAATGATCCAAAATATCAACAGTGCCAAAGTTGAGAAATCCTATGTCAGCGTTCCAACAATGAAAGCACCCAGTTTCTTTAGGAAATGGCATAAAAATTTGGTTTCAAAAAATGAACAGAACTTGATATTGCGATAATGGGAAAGATATGTCCTTTAAAGAGGGAAAGGAGACATTGTATAGTTAATTGATTTATTCATGTGTTTATTTCCTGATTCCCAGATTGGAGAAAACTTTAAGAATATACTTTATTTCCTAGTGTGGATGGGACTTTGCATTCAATGCTTGTTGAAATAGAAAATGAAAAATAATGTTTTTTAAGTCTTTTTGCCTTTTCTTCTTTTAGATACCCATTTGATGTAACTCGTCGGAGAATGCAACTAGGAACTGTTCTGCCAGAATTTGAAAAGTGCCTGTAAGTTCTCCATACATCATTGTATCTTTAGAAAATGTAATGTTTAAAAGTCAGTAGGAAGATAGGACTCTGGTCTCACCTATAGTCCCTGTCTTTCATTTTGTGTCCGATAGTATACTGTGGTAACTTTGTAGAAACATATAGAGAGTTACATGTATAATTTTAAAAATTCTGGGAGCTACATTTTTAAAAAATATAAAAACAAACATAATTCTTTTATAATTTTTTTTTGTTTCATCTAATAAGTCTGAAATGTTATCATTTAAACATTTCAAAGTTTTTGTAATATTTTGCAATATTTCTTCTAAGTATTTGAAATCCAGTGTGTATTTTATACTTACTGCACATCTCAATTTAAGTGCTCAGTAGCACATGTGGATAGTGGTTATCATTACTATACAGAATAGTTCTGCAGCTTTCCATAATCTGTAGAAATTTAGCATCATTCTGATTTGTGCTACCTTTCTGTCATTATAACACATACCTGAGATAATCAACTTATAAATAGGGGAGGTTTATTTTGGCTCATGATTGATCAGCCCTGTTTTCTTTGTGTCTGTGATGAGACAGCACACCATGGTAGGCATTCATGGCAGAGCAAAACCACTCACTTCATGGCTGGGAAGTGAAAAAAGAGAAGCAAATAAGGGGTTGGGGACTCACAGTACCTTTTTAGCCCATAATGATCTAAAAAGACTTTTAACTAGGCCTCTCCTCTTAAAGGTCTCATCATCTCCCTATAGCACCTCCTTGGGGATCAAGTCTTTAATTCATAGACCTTTAGGGGAAATATTGCAAAATCTTGAAATGTTGAAATGATAACATTTCAGAATTATTAGATGAAACAAAAATATTATAAAAGAATTATCTGTTTGTTTTTATATTTTTTTAAAATGTAGCGCCCCGGGGCTGGGGTTATAGCTTAGTGGTACAGATCTTGCCTCATATGCGTGAGACTCTGGGTTCGATCCTCAGCACCACATAAAAATAAACAAATAAAAATAAAGATATTTAAAAAAAAATGCAGGGCTGGGATGTGGCTCAAGTGATAGTGCGCTCACCTAGCATGCGTGAGGCACTGGGTTTGATTCTCAGCGCCATATTAAAAAAATAAAAAATAAAGATATTGTGTCCACCTAAAAACTAAAAAAAAAATATTTAAAAAATGCAGATCTCAGAATTTTAAAAATCATACATGTAGCTCTTTATGTTTTTATTTAATAGAGCTTCTCTAAAATGAATTTTATAAGAAAAATGGGACGTAACTGAAACCTTACAGAAACCGGACCCATATACCAGTTTGGCAATATGTTGTCCCTCAAAAGAAAAGCAAAATATTTGTTCAGACCTTGGATTGCCTTGTTCATGCAAAAAGTTTTTTTGAAGATTTCAAAATTGCTTATTGAAGGGAAAAGGAAATGGCTATATATTGGTTTGAAAGGAAAGAAACAACTCTGAGCCAGGTGTGATGGTGCATGCCTCTAATCCCAGCATATCAGTCCAGCCTTGGCAATTTAGGAATTTCCCAAGTACTTTAGCCAGACCCTGTCTCAATATAAAAAAATTAAAAGGGCTGGGGATGTAGCCCAGTGATAAAGAGCCCTGGGTTTGTCAATCCCCAGTACTCCCCCCTAAAAAAGAAAGAAAGAACTGTTTGAAACAAGAAAGACTTTATTGCTGAAATCTGAAAGAGAGTCTTTCAAACTTTAGTTCTAAGCTCACCAGCTAGTTACAGTATTTTAAAAGTTGAGTTATGCTGGATAGGGTCGCACATTCTTGTAAGCCCAGCTGTTTGTTTGAGAGGCTAAGGCAAGAGGATCATACATGTAGGGCCAGCCTGGGCAAGTTAGTGAGACCCTGTTTCAAAAAAAAAACAAAAAGGGTGTGGAGGAGGTAGGGGGAGCTGGAGGAGTAAGTAGCTAAGTAGTAGAATACTAGCGTGTGCAAGATCTTGGGGTTGATCCTAGCATTGAAAAAAGAAATAAACAAATACAGGGATTGCCTCAATAGTTGTGAAATAGTGTTGTTAGTTAACATCATAGATGTAGCACAAATGAAATACATTGTTTTAATGAGCCTTCAAATTTATGTACAAAGCTTATATTACACTTGATTGAAATGACTTGCTGTTTCATTGTGAACTTTTAGCTTATTATAACACTTACTTTTCAAAAGTTATTTAACATGCCATTTTAGCTTCTTTTTAAAATGCTATTATGGATCCTGAAATTGTGTCTTTATGAATGGGCAGAGAGGTGTCATCATTTAACCATTGTCTTTCAGTACCATGCGGGAGACTATGAAGTATGTCTATGGACACCATGGAATTCGAAAAGGATTATATCGTGGTTTATCTCTTAATTATATTCGGTGTATTCCCTCTCAAGCAGTGGCTTTTACAACATATGAACTTATGAAGCAGTTTTTTCACCTCAACTAAAAAAAATTGCGGTTTGTGGTTTATTTTCCTTAATAAACTCTCAGAGAAAAATGTTACTTTAATTGTGAAGCAAACATTACTTGAAGGGGGATATTTACCCTGTCACAGGAACCACTGACATTACTACTTGATTTTTTTTTTTTTAATTCACAAATCAAAATTGCTTTTGATGCCAATATCCTTTCTGATGCCAAACATTATACCTTTGAACATTGAAAAAATATTACTAAGCTGATGATGCTAATCATAACAGGTTATTTGAAACCATTTTAAAGTGTTATTTGGGAGCAAAACTAACTTAAAATGGAGCTTAAGAGGTTGCCATTAGCTTTATCTTACTATTCCAAACTTCTTCTTCTTTTTATTTTTGCAGTGCTGGGGTCGAATCCAGCACCTCACACATGCCAGGCAAGTGCTCCATCCCTGAGCTAAATTCCCAGCCTCCTGTTCAAAGATTTTAATTGTAATCATGATTTTTTTTTTTTAATGCTGGGGATTGAGCCCAGGGCCCTATACATGCTGAGCATGCACTTGACCACTGAATGATTCTCCAAGCCTGTAGTCATAATTTTGTAAAGAGTCTTTGAACATTTTGTTTATATTATAAAATAAACAAGTTTGATTATATTGCAGCAGAACAATAAGAACTGAATTTTTAAGTTCTATAAAATATAGCCAGCATTCAAGTATTATTATTTCTCTTCTTATGAATGTGTTTCACAAGATAAAAGAACACTTTCTTTTTAGTAAAATAAATATTGTATTTAAAAGTAGAAACTTGCTGGATGCAGTGGCACATACCTTTAATCCTAGTAGCTCGTGGGGCTGAGGTGGGAGGATCACAAGTTCAAAGCTAGCCTCAACAGTTTAGTGAGGCCCTAAGCAACTTTATGAGACACTTCTCAAATTAAAAAATTAAAAGGGCTGGGGATGTAACCAGTGGGTTCAATCCTCAGTATATCCTCCCCACCCCCCCCCAAAAAAAAAAAAAAAAAAAAAAAACAACTAAAGACTCAAGATGGGTATGTTGGGACACACCTCTAATCCCAGTGGCTCCAGATACTGAGGCAGGGGGATGGCATGGCAAGTTGAGTCCAGTCTTGGCAACTTAGGAAAAACCTGTCTCAAAACAGGAAAAAAAGGTCTAAGTATGTGGCTCATTGGTAGGGCACCCCTGCAGTCAATCCTCAATACATCCAAAAAAAAAAGAGTGAGACAGACTAAATAATCATCAGGTTTTGCTCAAATGTTATGACCAGGTACCATGAGGCATTTACATGTGTTTTTAAAATTCAGTATATTTCCCAAAGGCAGTAATAATAAACCCGAATATCTTTGCTCTCAAAAAGAGTATACTATAGATTTATTCTTATTAGATCATTTGATGTCTACTAGAAAATTTATTTAAGTGGACTGTGAAATATACATTAATGTAGATGTGTGAGTATCAAAGAATGTGCCTAAGGTATTATGTCATGATGATACATCAAGTAGTTCTTCCATGTAAAGTAATTTTATTACAATATAAATTTAAGTAGAAAAATAAGATATGGTCTGATTGTTATCTTTTATATTAAGAAAACATTTTAAATGTAATAATTCCATTTACTGTATTTAGAGCACTTTTTATGTTTTATTGTAAGCATGACAGAAATGGGCAGGGAACAATTAAAATTCTATATTGAGAAATAGTGATTTGTAGAAATTAATGTGATTTTTAAGACATTAGAAAAGTTGAAAGTGTTATTTCTGCATCAATTATTATTTTTTGCTTAAAAGATTTCTTGTCATACTTTAGTAAAAATTTAATGAACTGGTTTCATTTTCAAGTCTTTATTTTAAAAATAAATATGTATCTTTGTATGATTTGTAAGTGTACCAGCCAGTAGAAATACATGTGTTTCTAAAAGTATTTTGTATATTTTCATTTCTGGGGCACACTGTAGGTAACTGTTATCATGAGATCTTGAGATAATTTAAATGTATAAAATAAGTATCTCAGTTATGTTATCAATTAAAGGGAACTGCAGATATTTTTAAGTAAAAAATTGTATTCTATGTCTGTTACAGAATACACAGGATATTGAAAATAAATTTTATTCTTGTTTTGATGGTTTCTTTCTTTTGTTTACATTATTGAAGCACAAACGTGAAACATAAGCAGTCAGAATGGAAGAATATTTAAATATTCTTTGTATCTTATTTATTTAAGATCAGTAACCCAAAGTGCATCTTCCTAGGTTGTGTGTTTGTGTGTGTGTGTGTGTGCGCGCGCCTGTGTGGGTTACTAGGGATTCAAACCAGAGATTCTCTACTGTTGAGCTCCATCCCCAGCCTTTTATTTTTTATTTTTAAGACAGGGTCTCACTAAATTGTCGAGGCTTCCCTCATTAAAGTTGTGGTCCTCCTGACTTGGCCTTCCAAGTATCTGAGATCACAGGTGTGTGCCATCACTCCTAGTTTAGTTTATTTTCCGTTTGAAGATTGTCAGTTTCTTTCTTTTTGTCTCACGGGGCCTCTTTTCCTGCCTTTCATTTTGTTTAGCTCTCTGGTCTGTACAATGGGTCAATGGTCTGATTAGGATTGATGAGTGCCGTAGCACCCCTAATTCTCAATGGTTGCCTGTGTGTAGGTGGAGAAGTTATTGGGTGTACATAATAATATCTTGTTCCATTTTCCACCGGGGTACCGAACATGCATTTTTTTCCCATATTGTACACCAGCTATACCAGCACTGTAGGTCCCTTCCCTTGGGAGGCCAAATTTCACACAAACTCATTTGGATACTCAATAACATCCAACACTGGGTATCTGTCTAATAAAGTATGGGTTGCACTTTATGATAACTATTTGTTTACCTATGTTCTTCCCCACAGTTGTTTTCCCAAGGTCAGAGCCATATCCTTGTCCCTAGTGAGGAACAGAGGGTGTGGCACTATAACAGTGCTCAGTAATGTTTATTGGTGGGAGAAGGAAGCCTCACTCCCATTTTTAGAGACCTTCTATCCTAATTGGGATAAATAAAGCACAAATAGTCCAAGAAAACCACAATTTAGAAACAATATATTTTCTTTCACAGAAATGTTGTATTGCTAATTTACCAATATGCATGGTAAATTAGGAAACCTATATTATACAAGTAATGCATTGCCTGGCAGAGTAGGCCAGTCATATCTGACACACTATTCAGCAGCTACACACTTTTCACAGTTCCTCAGATATTTTCTTTGAATATTAGACATTGTGTTAGGCACTAGAAACCAGTGATAAATAGTAATAGTCATAGATGGGTACAGTGCCACACTCCTGTAATTTCAGTAACTCAGGAGGCTGAGGCAGGAGGATAGCAAGTTTGAAACCAATCTCAGCAACTTAGTGAGACACTGTCTCAAAATTAAAAAAAAGTTCTGGGGATGTGGCTCAGTGATTGAGCACCCTTGGGTTCAATCTCCAAAACAACAACAACAACAAAAGTAACAGTATTTCCTTGGGACTTCTTTTATGCCATGCCTTGTTTTAAGCAATTTTTATGCTTTAACACAATCCCTATAATAATGCAATGAGACACACACTATTTACTATTCTCTTTTTACGGATGGTGATAGTCAGGGCCAGGGAAGTTAAGTGATTTGGCTAGGTTCACATGATAAGTGGTGGATCTAGGATTTGAATTCAAGTTAGTCTGAATCTAGAGGGTAGTGTTCTAGTTATGTTGCTATATGCTAACAACTATATCCTGTTCAGATGAAACTCAAGCATGTCTTTTTTTTTTTGGTACTGGGTATGAACCCAGAGGTGCTCAACCACTAAGCCACATCCCCAGCCCTTTTTTGTATTTTATTTAGAGACAGGGTCTCACTAGGTTGCTGAAACTGACTTTGAACTTGTGATCCTCCTGCCTCAGCCTCCCAAGCTGCTATGATTACAGGTGTGCACCACCACTCCCAGCTTCAAACATGTCAATACATTTGAACATGTTAATAAACATAAGCCAGTAATAAAATGAGTGCAGTTTGTTAAAAGTGCTTACAAGAGGGTAAATACTCAAGGAGGCCACTTAGAATGGTCAAGAAAGTGTTTCTTTGATGTGCAATATATACTATAACCTGATACGTGAATGATAAAAAGGAATCAGCCACAAAAAGAGTTGCAGGGGAAGAGTGGCCTTGTTGAAGGCAACAGTAGGTACAAAACTCTTTTTTTTTTTAAGTTTTTTTTAATATTTATTTTTTAGGTGTAGATGGACACAACACAATGCCTTTTTAAAAATTTGATGTGCTAATATTTTATTCAGGTTTTTTACATATATGGTTATGAGCGATATTGGTTTGTACTTTTTTCCTTGTAATAGTTTTTTTTTTTTTTATTGGTTGTTCAAAACATTACAAAGCTCATGACATATCATCTTCCATACATTTGATTCAAGTGGGTTATGAACTCCCATTTTTTACCCCAAATACAAGTCTTGTAATAGTTTATGTAGTTTTGACACAGACTTACTTATACTAGCCTCATGAACTGAATTGAGATTTATCTTCTGTCTTGTACTGGAGAAAACTTTACTTAAAATTTTCAATGAGCAAAAATAATTAGATTCTGATCTTTTGGCAACTCAGAACAATTATAGTCAATGCATTAAATAAAAACAACCTACTAGAACAATTACCTTTTCAAAAACAGAACTACTCTGAATTACACAAAGAGAAATTTTCTTTGAATAAAATTTAAAATATTACATACAATAGAAAGGAAAGAAAAATATCATATTTTTATCAACTTGGTACTCTAGATTGTTTTTTAAGTAAACATGAGTATGACAAGAAAAAACAAAACAAAAAAATGGTGATGGATCTCTAAACAATCAGAATTAAGCTGCGGGGCTGGGGATGTGGCTCAAGCGATAGTGCGCTCGCCTGGCATGCGTGCGGCCCGGGTTTGATCCTAAGCACCACACACAAACAAAGATGTTGTATATCCGCCTAGAACTAAAAAATAAATATTAAAAAAATTCTCTCTCTCTCTCCCATTCTCTCTTTAAAAAAAAAAAAAAAAGAATTAAGCTGCTAATGGAGTAAAATCCCAGGTGCTTATGAGGTATATTTTACATGTAAGGTTTTATTCTGTTAAAAAATAAATTTTCTTTTGATAGAAAGCTTTTTCTGAATGTATGGACACTTTTGCCCCTTTCTTGCCTTTTTAGAGACTACAAAAATATGTTAAAATGCCTTGATTGTACATATAATTATTTTATGTGGTGCTGAGGATCGAACCCGGGCCCCGCCTGTGCAAGGAGAGTGCTCTACCACTGAGCCACAATCCCAGCCCAGGAAACTTAACATGGAAGAAAGCTTGGATTGATAAGGGAATTGTCTGAAGGCCAGTGTGAATGAAGCATTATGGGTGAAGGAGAAGCAACAAATGCACTTTAAAAAGAGACAGCCGGGTGTGATGGTGCACGCCTGTAATCCTAGCTGCTAGGGAGGCTTAGGCAGGAGGATTATTAGTTAAAAGCCAGCCTCAAAAAGTTTAGAGAGGCTTTAAACAACTTAGTGAGAGCTTGTCTTAAAATAAAAGGTACAACACACAAATTAAGACAAAGGCCAAAACATGAGGGCATGATGTTGGCACATGCCTGTAACCCCAGTGACAGGAGGCTGAAACAAAAGGATCACAAGTTCAAGTCAGCCTTGACAACCTAGTGGGAAACTCTCTCAAAACAAAATAATGAATGTGGGTGAGAATGTAGATCAGAGGTAGAAGACCTCTTGGTTAAATCCCTACTAACACACACACACACACACACACACCAACCACACAACACACATCAAATCATGTAGAAGTCTACAGGGTGTGGCAATTTTGTCTTTTATTCTAAATACAATGGGAAGCTACTGACGATTTTTGGCAGGGAAGTAAAATTTTTTGAATATTATTTATTTATTTATTGCAGCACTGGGATTGAATTCAGGCTTCTGCGTGCTAGGCAAGCAAGGTTCCACTGAGCTACATCCTCACACTTTTTTTTTTTCCTTTATACTGGGTATTGAAGCCAGGGGCACTGAACCACTTCCCCAGCCCTTTTTGAATTTTATTTACAGACAGGGTCTCCCTAAGTTGCTAGGACCTTGCTAAGTTGCTGAGGCTGGCTTTGAACTTGTGATCTTCCTGCCTCGGCCTCTGGAGCCACTGCGATTATACTTGTGCACCACCATGCCCAGCCTTAGCTCTTTATCTAAGTTATTGAGGGTCTCACTAAATTGCTGAGGCTGATCTTAAATTTGCCATCCTCCTGAGTAACTGTGATTACAGGAATGTACCATCATGCATAGCTTGATGGAAATATTCTTACCAACGTATTAGCAATTCAAGTCTAGTGATACATAAAAAGCCATTACCAATTTGGGTTTATTCTGGAAACGCAAAATTTTTTAACATTCAGAAACCAATGGTGTAATTTCCCATAATAACAGAATGAAGGAGAAAAAAATATGATCCGTAAATAGATGCAGTAATTGCTGGTCACATTGGTATGAACCTGCAGCCCCAACTACTTGGGAGTCTGATGGGGGTGGGGCTCTCGAGCCTAGGAGTTGGAGGGAGAGACCACATCTAGTCTCAAAATAAATAAATAAGAACATGGAACCTTCAAACAAAATTGCCTACTTATCAAAATACAATTAAAATATTAAAAACTATTGGAAATATTAAAATTTTAAAGAAAGAATCTCCTTAAATTTTGTTCTACAGAATGACAATAATGTGGTAAAAAGATAAAGGGAAGAGAATATTTTGTGGTCAGGTAAATTTGATACATATTGTGATAAAAATTCTAGATTCCTCTGAACTTTATATATCATCCCTGCATAGTTTTGCTGTGCCTTTGAACTTATTTTATAGCCAAATTTTATTTTTACATAGAGCATCTATGTTATAGGTTGGATCTGGAATGTCTCCCAAAATGCATGTGTTGAAGATGTGGTCCTGAATGCAGCAATGACAGAGGTAGAGCTGTTGGGAGGGAATTGGATCATGAGGGCTCTAACCTCATCAGTGGGTTAACCCATTTGATGAATTAATAATTTGAATCCAATGTTGGAAGGAGGTGGAAATTATAGCAGGTGGGGGTCTAGTTAGAGGAAGTAGGTCACTGGGGGCATACTTGTGGGACTACATTTTGTCCTCAGCTTCTCCCCTTCCTTCTCTGTTTCTTAGAATCCATGAACTGAGCAGCTTTCTTTCTCCCCTCCTTTCTGCCATGATATTCTGCCTCACCCCAGACCTAAAGCAGCCGCAAGAATTGAAGCCTCTGGAATTCTGAGTCAAAAGAAACTTTTCCTTCTTTAAAATAAAAAAGAGAAACAAAGAAGGAGCTGAGCACAGTGGTGCATGCCTGTAATCCCAGTAGTTTGGGAGGCTGAAGCAAGAGGATCATAAGTTCAAAGCCAGCCTCAGAAATTTAGTGAGGCCCTAAGTAACTCAGCAAGATCCTGTCTCAAAAAAGAAAAAGGGGGCTGGGGGGTGTGGCTCAAGCGGTAGCCCACTTGCCTGGCATGCGTGCGGCCCTGGTTGGATCCTCAGCACCACATACAAACAAAGATGTTGTGTCCGCCAAGAACTAAAAAATAAATATTAAGAAAAATTAAAAAAAAAAAAAAAAGGGCTGGGGATGTGGCTTAGTGGTAGAGTACCCCTGGGTTAAATTCCCAGTACCATGAAATAATAAGAAAAAAAGAAAAAAAAATAGTCTGAGATGTATTTGAGGCAGAGGATATACTAAGAATTGAATCAGGAGGGTTCTTTTTTAGTGTGGGGGGGTACCGGGGATTGAACTCGGGGGCACTTGACCACTGAACCACATCCCCAGCCCTTTTTTGTATTTTATTTAGAGACAGGGTTGAGTTGCTTAGCAGCCTCACAGTTTGCTGAAGCTGGCTTTGAACTCGTGATCCTCCTGTCACAGCTCTCCAGCCTCTGGGATTACAGGCGTGTGACACTGCGCCCGTCCTCCAGTTCTTTTTATTTTTTATTTTGAGACAGGGTCTTGATATATAGCCCAGGCTGAACTTAAACTTGGGATCCTCTTGCCCCAGCCTCCTGAGTTTCTGTAATTACAGGCATATGCCACTGTCCTTGGTAATTTGGGAGGTATAAACAAATAAAAAAGCTTCAAGCAGAAAAGAAAACAGTTGACAGTGAATTAATATTTGGCAATAAAGCATATACTATTGCAGATGCACCAAAAAGAAAGAAAAAATAGATAAGCAGCTCCCCTCCCTTACACGCCCCCCCCCCCTTAAAAAAAAGAAAGAGACAACAACTTATTATTTAGGGTTTGGCAAAAATGTTTTAGGTCACAAAAAACAAAAAGCATAGAAGAAAAATGGATAAATAAGAATACATAAGGAAAAAATAAAACAGGAGGCTGAGGGTGTGTCCTAGTGGTAGAGTGCACATACAAGAGACCCTGGGTTCAATCCTCAGCACCCTCCCAAAAAAGCATACAAATGCCTAAATACCTTGTTAAGAATATAAATAGGCAACTAGGTGTGGTGGTGTATACCTCTAATCTTACCTACTCTGGAGGCTGAGGCAGGGGAATTGAAAATTGGAGGCCAGCCTTAGCAATTTAGCAAGGCTCTCAGCAACTTAGCAAGATCCTGTTTCAAAGTTGAAAATAAAAAGAGCTTGGGGTGTATCTCAGTGGTAAAATATTCCTGGGTTCAATACCAGTACTAGGAAAAAGAAAAATTCTGAATAGGCAAACAATAGACTAAGAGAAATTATTTGCAAAATGTATATGAGAAAGGCTTGTAGCCATAATTTATAAAGTAGTCCTGCAACTCAATAATAAAAGGGCAATTCAATTTTTTAAAAATAAGCAAATGATTTAAACAAAGGAGTAGTTTACAAAGGAATATATGCAGGGGCTGGGGATGTGGCTCAAGCAGTAGTGCGCTAGCCTGGAAGATATGCAAATGACCAGGGACATGATAAAGTACCTGATTAGTGATTGGGAAATGTAAATTAAAACTAAAAAGATTGACAGTATCAAATGTTGTATGGGACATGGCGAAACTGATTCTCATACGTTGTTCGTAATATAAAATGTTATAATCACTTTGGTTAAAGTCTAGCAGTTTCTCATTATCATAACTATAAACTTATTCATGATCTACAAATTTCACTCCAAGATATTCATCCAAGAGAAATAGGAGTTTATGGCCATAAAAACTTATATAGGAATATTAGTAGCAACTTTATTCAACTTGGTAAAATACTATAGTGCTAGTGTCCACCTACAGGATATTGACCAAGTAAATTGTGGTATATTTATTGAATTCAACAATAAAAAGAATCAAGCTGCTGATTCATTTTTAAAAATATGGATGAACTGCAAAAACATGCTGAGAAGCCTGAGACAGAATTGTATATACTGTACATAGGGTGTGCTTGCATTTATGTGAAGTTTTAGAATAGACAGATTTAACTTCTGGTGAATAATAATAAGTTTAATGATTGCCTCTTCATAGGGATAGGCATGGGAACTGTCATGAGGGAACTTTTTTGGGATGATAATAACATATCTTAATAAAGATATGGCAATTTGAGATGTATAGACAGGAGAACCACTTATCTATTTGAGTTATACACTTGTATTTGTCAAAATTCATCAAATGCTGCATATGAGATTTGTGTATTTTATATAAAGTTTAAAATTTACATAAAAAGCATAAGAAGGGATATAGCTCAGTTGGTAGAGTGCTTGCCTCAAATGCACAATCCCAGCATCATAAAAAAAAGAGAGCTATAAACAAACATTGAACTTTAGTTCACAAGTACACTAAAGTATTCAGGTATGAAATGTAATGTTGTTTGCACTTTTGAAATGCATTAAACTTGAATTCATGGATATAGAGAGATGAATGAATAGACATACATGTGACAAATCAAAGACAGAAAAAATAATAATTGTATATGGCTGTTTATTATAAAATTATAACTTTTCTGTACCTTTTAGAATTTTCATTATAATCTATTGAGGAAAAAGAATGAATTTCAGGGAGGCAAGACTGGAAGGAACCAGTACCTTTATATTTCCAGCATAGTGACTACAGTTAATGACTATAAATTGGAGGGATTGTGCTTGGGAACCAAGGCCTCAGCATGTTCTAAGTTTGTGTTCTACCACTGAGCTAAGCTCTCCAGCTGAAGACATTTGTTTTTTATTTTTTCTTTTTCTTTCTGGCTCTAGGGATTGAAACAGGAGGCTCTATCACTGAACCACATCTCCAGTCTTTTTTTTTATTTTTATTTTGAGACAAACTTGCTAAATTGCTGAGGCTGGCCTGGAACTTGAAATTCTCCTGCCTCAACCTCCTAAATTGCTGGGATTACAGGTGTGTGCCTGGCCAAGGTTAGCAGCTTTTTAAGATGGGAGAATACCGCGGGGGCGTGGTGGCCCCGCCTGTAATCCCCGCAGTGTGGGAGGCTGAGAGAGGAGGATTGAGAGTTCAAAGCCAGCCGCAGCAATTTAGTGAGGCCCTAAGTAACTCAGTGAGACCCTGTTTCTAAATAAAACACAAAAAAAGGACTGTGGATGTGGCTGAGTGGTTAAGCGCCCCTGGATTAATTCTCCAGCACCCCCCACTCCCCCAAAAAGGATATATATGGGCCGTTAGTACAGTATGGCAGCAAACCAATAGCGAGGGTGAGATTGATGGTAAAAGAGAATGAGGAAACAATTGATGAAATAGCATCCTTCAAAATGCTGGAGGCCTTGAGGTTCTGAGTTCAAGTGAAATGATTGCCCATTGACAGGAGGAACACTTTAATTAAACGTGGAAAGAGGTTATGAGAGGGCAGATATTAGCAGTTTTTTGGATTCAGTCTTGGCGTGATAAGTCAGTTCCTATCTGATTGCTTCTATTTTTCTCTGAATTTTTCATTTGAAAAAGGAGAAGTTGTTTCTCCATGAATGCAAAATTCCCAAAGCCAACAGGGACACCTGGATTTGGCCATTTCTAAATGGTTCTGTTCAAATGAAAAGCAAGAGTTGGGCATGGCTTGGGGTGTCAAGAGCGTGGTCAGGGTACTTAGTCTTGACCGGATATGAGGATTTACACTTTTCCAAGCCTGAAGTTAGGGAGCAAAGATGCAAGAGGCCTGAGTCCGCCAGTTGAGGCACTCCACTTTGAAATCCCCGGGCGCGCGAGGGGCGGCACCGCGCAGGTCACTTGGGACCTCGGCGGGTCGGCGCATGCGCGTGGTGCCGCGCAGATTCGCGCTTCTTTATATCTTCGGAGATTTAAGGGTGGCTTCTGGTTCCCAGGGCTTTACCTTGTGGCGGTTTGCGGTACCGAGGATGGAGCAGCTAAATGAACTGGAGCTGCTGATGGAGAAGAGTTTCGGAGAGGAGGCTGCGGCGCCAGAGGAGCTGTGAGCGGAGCGGGGCGGGGGTGGGAATTTAGCGGGAGATTTAAAAGAACGACGCGGGAGAGGTCACATCTATGCCTCCGCCGGCTGAGCCTGCTGCCGACTGTCTGCGGGCTGGGACCGAGAGGCCGGGTTCAGCTCCGCCGGCGCTGGCGAGGCTCCGGAGCTGGGGACCGCTGCGCAGGGCTTTTGGGAGAGCCACATTTGGCCATTGTCTGAGGACTGGCGCCCTGCAGTCATTCTTTCCCTTGAGTTCACCTCTTTCCCGAATTTGGGGAGTCTCGGGCACCTGAAATGCCTTCCTAAAAGGAAACTTAAAAGTGTTTGATGTTGAGTTGGAGGAATTTATCTCGGGAAGGAGTCTGCATCCTCAACTCTCTGGTCGGGGAAACTTCACGATCATGAAAGGGAATTATTTTAAATAGTAATAGCAATAAAAAGATAAATTATTGAGAGAGATTTGCGTTAGGGGTTTTGATCAGCATTACTTTTTTTTTTTTTTAATTTGGGTTTAAGCCAGGGACACTGAACTAAATCCCAAGTCCCCCTTCCCTTTATTTTTTGTTTTAAGACAGGGTCTCTTTAATTTGCTTAGGGCCTCGCAAAGTTGCTGAAGCTAACCTTGAATTTGTGATCCTCCTGTCTCAGCCTCCTGAGTCGCTGGAATTACAGGCCTGCGCCACCAAGCCTGGCTCACCAGTACCTTTTGAGAGATCTTTTAGGCTTTGCATCCCACTTTGGATGTTAATTAGTCTGAGCTAGATGGGGGAGTTGAGTAAACAAAATGATAGAGTGTACAGTCTGGGTGACAAAGATACAGTATCATGAAAGACATTTGGTGTAACTGAAAGAGAGAATGACTTTGAACTCCTGCAGTCTGACAGAAAAGACTTATGAGGAGAAGGTCCTTTTCCAAAGAGGTTATTGTCCATGATTTCAGGTAGCTTGGACCAAGGGTAAAGTTATTATGAAATGAACTTTCTCATTATAAATACAAATAAACTTATGAGTTACTCTATAAAGGAATGAGCTACTCAGGTATGAAGAGGTGGAGTCTCACTGTTTTGCTCAGGCTGCCAGGAACTCCTGGGCCCAAGGAGTCCTCTTATCTCAGCCTGAGAGTAACTGGGACTAGTAGTGGTGCCACCCAGATTATTCTTTTTTTTTTTTTTTTTTTTGGTGGGGGATGGGTACCAGAGATTGAACTCAGGGGCCTCACCACTACCCACATTCCAGCCCCCAATTTGGATTTTATTTGGAGACCGGGTCTCACTGTATTGCTGAGGCTGGCTTTGAACAAAATTGTGATCCCCCAGCCCCAGCCGCCTGAGCAGCTGGGATTACAAATCTGCAAGACCATGCTGCAGTTTATTCTTTTTTTTTTTTTTTTTTTAAAGAGACAGAGAATTTTAATATTTATTTATTTATTTATTTTAGTTTTCGGCGGACACAACATCTTTATTTGTATGTGGTGCTGAGGATCGAACCCTGGCCGCACGCATGCCAGGAGAGCGCGCTACCGCTTGAGCCACCTCCCCAGCCCCCAGTTTATTCTTTTTAAAAATATTTTTAAATTGTAGAGGGACACAGTACCTTTATTTATTTATTTATTTATTTTTATGTGGTGCTGAGGATTGAACCCAGTGCCTCACACATGCCAGGCAAGCGCTCCACCAATGAGCCACAACTCCAGCCCTCCAAATTTATTCTTGATCCTCATAGTGATGGGTGTACCACAAAACTCAGAGGTTAAATTGGGAAAGGCCATATCATAAACACTTTTTAAAAATTTACTTATTGATTTTTTTGTGGTACTGAGGTTCAAACCCAGTGCCTCATGCATGCTAGGCAAGCATTGTTGTTACTGAGCTGCACACTCAGCCCCTATAAGCATGTTTTAAAAGGCATAGCTTCTGGGAAGCTTTTATAATAGGAATTTTTCCAGTATGCTTTGCTCAGTTTTAACTATTTTAACTAAAGGTCATTGTGATTTGCTCTCCAGAAGAAATAAACCTAGAAAACTAAAAGATTGACTTCCAGATAAAACAAATTGAATGTTTTCTTATGTCATGGTTGTGCTAATATAGTTTTATATGTGTATGCTTTAGATTTCAGAAGAAGAAGGAAGCTTCCTTTCCTAAGACAATTCTGAGCCACGGAATGGATAACCGCTACCTGGTGTTAGCAGTCAATACAGTACAGAATAAAGGAGGAAACTATGAAAAACACCTAATCATCACTGCTTCCCAGTCCCTAGACTATAAAGAACAGTGCATCCTTAGGAGTGACTGGTAATTTTTGTTTGACTTTGAGCACTGATTTGGCAGAGTCTTAAGGGTACCATATATATATATTTTTTCAATGTTGGGGACTGAACCCAGAGCATTATGCATGCTAGACAAGTGCCCTACCACTGAAGTATATCTCCAGCACTATCAAATGCTTTTGTGAATGTTGCTATAATGTAATTGTTAACAAGGGAGTAGATTTGAAACTGACTTAATTCTACATGAAAGTTGTTTCTCTTACCCAGGTATGTCAAGTCTCTTGTTCCAAAAGTTGATTTTTATTGTCATTTCAAAATCATGATCAGGTCAAGTGTCCCTTATCCATATGCTTGGGATTAAAAAAGTGTTTTGAATTTTGGATTTTCTCAGATTTGGGAGTGTTTATTCTAACTTTGGCTCTTTGTCTAAAGCCTTTAGAAGCTATAGACATACTGAAAGTCTTAAGAATGAGAAGATTAATTATTTAAAAAACCCAATTAATAATTAGAGCTATATATTACACTAGTAAATATTTGATAGCTTTTGCAGTAGACTAAGCAGTTGTTTTTATTTGATACTGGGGGTTGAACCCAGAGGGACCTTATCTCTGAGCCACATCCCCAGACATTTTTAAAATTTTGAAATATGGCCTTGCTAAGTTGCTTAGGGCCTTGATAAATTTCTGAGGTTAGCCTCAAACTTGAGATGGTCCTGTCTCAGCCTCTGTAGTTGTTGGGATTACAGGTATGTGTCACCATGCCTGGAGTTCTTCTTTGGGATGTAAGGGAAGCCCTTGATTATTCTGTTTTTTTGAAGAATGCATTACAATTTTTTTTTTTTTTTTTTAGTTATACATGGACACAGTATCTTTATTTTGTTTATTTATTTTTATGTGGTGCTCACACATGCGAGGCAAGTGCTCTGCCACTGAGCCACAACCCCAGCACCCCCACTCTGCTATGTGTTATGGGAAGGGGTAGAGTGACTAGGAATTTATCCAGAAGACTGTGTCCTGATGTTCAGATTTTTAAAGATACCCAGAAATTTAGAATTACTTATTCAGATGAAATGTGTGTGTGTGTGTGTGTGTGTGTGTATTGTTATTTTGTTTTCCCTTTTGGGGGGGGGTGGTCAGTGTTACTGAGGATTGAACTTAATGCATTCTACCCATAGAGACACACTCGCCCTTTTTAATTATTTATTTTTATTTATTTATTTTAAAAAAGTTGTTGATAGACCTTTATTTATTTGTTTATTATGTATTTATATGTGGTGCTGAGAATCGAACCCAGTGCCTCACACATGCCCTGCAAGTGTGCTACCACTGAGTCCCAGCCCCAGCCCCCTTTTTATTTTTTATTTTGAGAGAGAGTCTTGCTAAATTGCCCTTGCTGGCCTTGAAACTTGTAATCCTCCTGCCTTGGCCTCCCGAGTAACTGGGATTACTTGCTTGCACCACACTGCACCTTGCTAAAAAGTATTCTTTTGAAATAGTGGGTTTTTTTTTTTTGTTTGTTTGTTTTGCTTTTTTGTTACTGAGGATAGGGGTGCCCAGGGTTGCTCTACTACTGAGCCACATTTCTAGCCCTTTTTTATTTTTAATTTTGAGACAGGATCTCACTAAGTTGCTTAGAACTTCTCTGTGTTGCTGAAGCTTACCTTGAACTTGTAATCCTCTTTTTTCAGCCTCCCAAATTGCTGGGATTACAAGTGTGCGCTACTGTATCCGGCGCTTATTAATTTTTTGAAGTCTCCTCAATATGTTTAAATGCAGGAACCTACTTAACTTTCCTTTACTTTTAGGTGTTCTGTACCAGTAGAGCCAGGGGATATCATTCATTTGGAAGGAGACTGCAAATCTGGCACATGGATAATTGATGAAGATTTTGGATATCTGATTCTGTATCCAGACATGCTGATTTCTGGCACAAGCATAGCCAGTAGTATTCGATGTATGAGAAGAGCTGTACTAAGTGAAACTTTTAGGGTAAATGGTATTAACAACTGATGTTTACACAGAATCTTAGAGTTTATAGAGAACTATTTTTTGGTACCATGGATTGAACTCAGGTGCACTTAACCACTGAGCCCCATCCCCAGCCTTTTTTATATTTTATTTAGAGACAGGGTCTCTCTGAGTCGCTTAGTGCCTCGTAGTTGCTGAGGCTGCTTTGAATTCACTGTCCTCCTTTTTCAGCCTCCCAAACTGCTGGTATTACAGGCTTGTGCCACCATACCCAGCCTGAATATCAGTTTTTTTAAAGGTTTTTATTTTGAAATAAATTTGCTGAGCTGGTTGCAGTAGCATATGGGAGGCTGGGGAGGCAGGAGGATTGTAAGTTTGAAGCCAGTCTCAGCAACTTAGAGAGGCCCTAAGCAACTTAGCAAGACCCTGTCTCTAAATAAAATATTTTTAAAAAAGGGCTGGGAATGTGGCTCAATGGTAGCATGCCCCTGGGTTCAATCCCCAGCACTACAATAGTAATGATAATTATAACCCAGAACTTGCAAAAATAGTATGGAGTGTTCTCTTATAATTTAATTTATTAAATTTCTGGCGGATATCTTGGTGGCCTTATCTTTGTTTTTCTGATAGCTTCAAGGGAAAGGTTGAGCCTTATAAAAGAGTATATTGAGAAATAAAATATTGTTTCTTTTTGAAATACTTTTTTTAAAAAATATTTTTAGTTGTAGATGGACACAATGCCTTTGTTTTTATTTATTTTTATGTGGTGCTGAGGATCAAACCCAGGGTCTCACGCATGGTAGGCAAGTGCTCTACCACTAAGCCACAACCCCAGCCCTTGAAATAACTTTTCTTCGAAACTGTCTCTATTTTTTTTTTTTTTTTATATTTATTTTTTAGGTGTAGATGGACACAACACAATGCCTTTATTTTTATGTGGTGCTGAGGATTGAATCCGGGTCCCGCTTGTGCTAGGCGAGCACTCTACCGCTGAGCCACAATCCCAGCCCCCGAAACTGTCTCTTATCAAAGGTTTAAATTTTAGTTGAATTGTATTTTTTTTTTTTTAATATTTACTTTTTAGTTATAGTTGGATACAATACTTTTATTTTATTTATTTATTTTTATGTGGTGCTGAGGATTGAACCCAGGGCCTCCAACTTGCTAGGTGAGTGCTCTACCTCTGAGCAACCCCAGCCCATGAATAGTATCTTTTATGTGCGCCCATTTATGAGCTATGCTTTTATTTAGTTTTCTATTTGAGTGGATTATAAAGTGAAATTCGAGAATACTTATAAAACATTAAATGTTTGAAAATATGTTGAGCTTTTTTTTTTTTTTTAATTTTTTTTATAGTTGTAGATGACAGCATGTTTTTATTTTGTTTATTTTTATGTGGTGCTGAGGATTGAACCCAGTGCCTCACATGTACAAGGCAAGCACTCTGCCACTGAGCTACAGCCTCAGCCCATATATTGAGCTTTTTTTATATCTATTTTTTTTTTAATATTTATTTTTTAGTTTTCAGCGATCACAACATCTTTGTTTGTATGTGGTGCTGAGGATCGAACCCGGGCCGCTTGCATGCCAGGCGAGCGCGCTACCACTTGAGCCACATCCCCAGCCCAATTTTATTATTTTTTAAATGGAAATATTTTAGAGTAACTCAGACTTATACAATAATTGATAATTCTGACTAGAAGGAAGTGTTGCTTATACTTTCATGAACCAGAAAAATATTGTTTAATAATCTTTTGGTATTTGTCTTGGTGGTACATTTTGGCTATGGTGGCTATACAATATACAGTCTTGTCTCTTAATGTATGGACTAAATTGTAATTCTAATCATAGAGCTCTAATCCAGCCACACGCCAAATGCTGATTGGTACCGTTCTCCATGAAGTGTTTCAAAAAGCGATAAGTAGTAAGAGCTTCACCCCTGAAAAGCTGCAAGAACTTTCTTGTCAAATTGTTCAGGAAATAAAGCATTTGAAAGAAATGTAAGTAATTGTGAGAAGAACTGCAGGTACAACTTTATATTATATATAGCTTCTTTCCTACAATCTAGGTTTTGGTAATTAGACTATTTGAATGAATTAATGTAACCTAAAATGTAGACTCCTGTAGCGGTACCTTGTTGCAAGTTGGAAGAGTTCTCAGAGTTGTACAACAGGAAGTATTAGGCTCATAATTTCTTTTTTTTTTTTTTTCAAAGAGAGAGTGAGAGAATTTTTTTAATGTTTATTTTTTAGTTTTCAGCAGACATAACATCTTTGTTTGTATGCGGTGCTGAGGATTGAACCTGGGCCACACGCATGCCAGGCGAGGCGCACTACCGCTTAAGCCACATCCCCAGCCCCGAGGCTCATAATTTCTAATGTTTGGTACATGTGTACAACTGATTCATTAGCCGCTGTCAGAGACCCTGTGTCAAAATAAATAAAAAGGGATGGGGATTTGGTTTAGTGGTTAAGTGCCCCTCTGCTCCTGGGTTCAATCACTGGTATTCCTCTAAAAAAAGGAATATGGATAGATTTAATAAGATTTTGACTAAATTAATGAAGTTTCACTTAGCTCCTTATTTGTCATTATACATTGCAAATTTCTGACTTTCTTGTCACACCCTGGGCTGCTGCGCATGGTGACATATTATTATATTGATCATCTGTTTCCATGAAATAAATTTGTCAAAACTTAGTGACTTACTGGGCATAGTGGTGCATACCTGTAATCCTAGGAACTTTGGAGGTTAAGGTAGGAGGATTACATGTTTGAGGCCAGCCTCAGCAACTTAGCAAGGCCCTAAGCAACTAAGTGAAACCCTGTCTTAAAATTAAAAATTGAAAGGGCTAGGGATGTACCTCAATGGTAAAGAACCCCTGGGTTTAATCCCCAGTACCAAAAAAAGATGTTTGTTATTATAGTGACTTAAAATGACAAATGTTGCCTGGTGTAGCTTGGTGATAAAGTGCTTGCCTAGCATGTGTCAGTCCCTGGGTTTGATCCCTACCACTGCAAGGAGGGGAAAATATAAATATATAATAATGTTTGTTCATTTATTTAATTTGAGATACAGGGCCTTGCGCAGCATTGTGATGCATGCCTATAATCCTAGAAGTAGGCAGATGGCAAGTTGCAGGCTAGTCTCAGCAAGTTAGTGAGACCCTGTCTCGACATAATAAGGGGCTAGGGGTATAGCTTGGTGGTCAAGTGAGTGGGGGAATAGACAGGGTCTGGTCCATGTTGCCTAGACTGGCCCTAAACTCCAGGGCTCTAGTGATACTCCTGTCTCAGCTTCATGAGTAGCTGGGATTATAGGCATGGGCTGGCTGGTGCACTTGACTTAAAATTACAAACATTTGTTATCCCAGAGATTTTATAGTTCAGAAATTTGGCAGTGACTTAGCTTTGTGGTTAGGCTCAGTCTCCCATGTGGGCTTGTCATCTTGGGACTTGACTAGGATTGGAAGATGACGTCGCACTTGCATGCCTTCTGGCTAGGAAGCCTTAGTTCCTCTCCATAGGCTACTTATATGTTTTCACAAAATGGCAACTGCTTCCCCTAGATTGAATAACTCAGGAAGGAAAGGAGGCAAGAATCTATAGTATTCTCTATAACCTAATCTCTGAATTCATTTGTTGTAAATTTTGATTGATTTGTTTTTCTATGCTAGATATTGAATTTAGGGCCTTTTACATACTAAGCATGTACTCAACCAATAGCTGCCTGCCCAGACCCACATTTTTATTATTTTTTATGGTAAGAACACTTAAAATCTATTCAAGTATTTCAAAATAAAACGCTTTGCTATTAGTTTTAGTCACTATTTCACACAGTAGATCTTTGAACTTATTCCTCCATGAAGAGAATTTCCTTTCCTTTTTTAAAAACATTTTTTAGTTGTAGATGTACACAAAACCTTTATTTAATTTTTTATGTGGTGCTGAGGATCAAACTCAGGGCCTCATGCGTGCAGGGCAAACGCTCTACCACTGAGCTACAACCCCAGCCCTCCTTTTTTTTTTTCCAGTACTAGGGATTGAACCCAGAGGTGTTCTACCACTGAGCTACATCCCCAGCCCTAATTTATTTTTTATTTTGAGACAGGGTCTTTCCAAGCTTCCCAGGGTAGCTTCAAACTTGTGATCCTCCTGCATTTGCCTCCTGAGTCACTGGGATTACAAACGTATGATCTGGCTGCTCCCTTAATAAAATTGCTACCTGAAATTTTGTATTTTTTTGTTTTTTGGTGCTGGGGAAGGCCACTTGCATGCCAGGCAAGTGCTCTACCCTGAGCTATCACCCAACCTATTTATTTTATATTTAATTTAACTGAAAGACAGGTTCTAAATAAGGCTGGCCTTGAACTCATTATCCTCCTGCTTCAGATTCCTGAGTACCTGGGATTACAGGCATGTGCCACTGTGCCCAACCTAGATTGCCCTTTGATGTAGTGAGGCTTATATTAGCTTTCTTTTCATATGATCTTTTCCTTCTTTAATGTTTCTATTTTTCTTTATATATATATATATATTTTTAGTTGTAGATGGACACAAATCTTTATTTTATTTATTTATTTTTATGTGGTACTTAGGATTGAACCCAATGCCTCACACGTGTTAGGCAAGTGCTCTACCACTGAGCTACAATCCCAGCATGTTTCTGTTTTTCATTACTTGGTTTCTGGACCAGTATCTTTTAAAACTAAAGTTATAATTTCTTTCTTATCCCAAAGATATTATTGGGACTGATCCCTCTAGTTAAACCGAGATTGTTGAATTAGAGAAAATACTGTGAAATTAGATGTCATGTCACTGTTATTTGGGTTTTTTCAAACGTGGTAGATACATATAACATAAAAATTACCATAATAACTATTTTTAAATATATAGTTCAGGGGCTGGGGTAGTAGCTCAGTGGTAAAATAAATAAAATAAAGATTGTGTCAATCTACAACTAAAACAAAAATTAAAAAAATATATATACAGTTCAGAGGTATTTAGTACATGCAAAGTGTTGTGCAGAGATCACCACCATTCATTTCCATAAACTCTTTCTTCCCAAACTGAATCTCTGTACCCACTAAGCAACAACCCCATTCTTCCTTCCTTTCAGAACTACTGTTCTACTTTTTTTTTTTTTTTAATATTTTGTTTTTTAGTTGTAGTTGGACACAATACCTTTATTTTATTGCTGAGGATGGAATCTAGCACCCCCTGCGTGCTAGGCGAGCCCTCTACCACTGAGCCACAACCCCAGCCCCTGTTCTACTTTTTTGTCTCTATGATTTTGACAACTCTAGTTTCTCTTATTAGTGGAAACATTCATATTTGTCCTTTTGTGACTGACATTTCACTTAGTATAATGTCATCAAAGTTTATCCACACTGTGGTGTCAGAATCCTCCCCCGCTTTCTTTTTGGTCCTGGGGGTTGAACCTAGGCCCTTGTTCATGCTGACCATCCGCATTTCCACTGACTGTATCCCTAGCTCCTCACCTTTCTTCCTTTTCAAAGGTGAACAGTATTTCGGTGTGTGTGTGTATATACCACATTTTGTTTATCTGTTCATTAGCAAATGGACATGTGAATTACCTTTTTGGATGTTTTGGACCTTATTTAATTTGCATTTCTTAGATCTATGGTTTTGTATTTATTGTCTCTTATTTTTGGCAGGTACCGCTTGAATCTGAATCCAGATGAAGTAAAACAAGAAGTAGAGGAGTATCTTCCTTCATTTTCTAAGTGGGCTGGAGATTTTATGCATCAGGGTACTTCAACTGACTTCCCTCAAATGCAGCTCTCTCTGTAAGAAATGCATTTTATTTATATAGTTTTCATATATTTAGAGTGAGGAGGCTGAGGCAGGAGGGTTTCAAGTTTGAGGCCAATCTGTGCAACTCGGCAAGACTCTGTCTCACAACAACAAAAGGGCTAGCAATGCAGCTCAGTGGTAGAGTGTTGCTGGGTTCAATTCTCAGTACTGCCAAAGAAAAAACCAAAACCAAAGGAACTTCCATAACTTGAGACTTTTTTTTTTTTTTTATAAAAAAGAGTGGGACCTTTAAAAACTATTTAAAGAGTCTGGTACAGTGGTACACACTTGTAGTCCCAGCTGTTGAGATTGGAGGATTTTCAAGTTCAAGGAAAGCCTGGGCACTTTAGAGAGAGCCCATCTCACAATAAAAATAAAAAGAAATAGGGGAATTGCTCAGTGGTAAAACGTCTCTGGGTTCAATCCCCTGTACCAAAACAAGAAATCAGAATAATTCATTTGAAATACTGTCATTAGCTTGAAGGGTCTAAACTGAAATCATATTGCCTTGTTTCTAATAGTAGTAATTTTAAAAAAAATATTTATTTTTTAGTTGTAACTGGACACAATATCTTTATTTTATTTATTTATTTTTATGTGGTGCTATGGATCGAACCCAGGGCCTCGCACGTGTTAGGCAAGCACTCTACCACTGAGCCACAGTCCCAGCCCCAAGTAGTAATTTTTTAGTAGTAATTTTGTTGTCTTGTTTGCAGTGTTAGGTACTAGACTTAGGGCATTGTGCATGTTAAGCAAGCACTTTATCACTGATCTACAACTACTACGTAAGAACTTTTAGAATTTAATTACTTGTGTTTTATTAGGTATACATGTGAAATTTGACAAATAATAAATTTTGCTCCGTCTTATAAAAATATATTTGAGTACATGACATGATCAGAGAACGTTTAATATCAGATTAAAATTTAAGGAATTTGTTATAAATTGTGGCTTCCCTGATTTCCACAACTGTCTTCTTAAGTAATTCTAGTGTATATGTATATATTCCTCGAGATTATATTTGAAGCATCTTAAAGCAGTTTAAGAAAAATTGTTGAAGTCAGCATCCCACCCCATTTGTTAAATACCTGTTGACCTCAGTAACATGAAACCAAAGACTAAAAACAACTAAATCATTTATTCTAACAGCTGGAATTTTTTTGGTACTAGGATTGAGCACAGGGGTGCTCTACCATTGAGCTATGTCCCCAGCCCTTTTTATGTTTTACTTTGCAACAGGGTCTTGCTACTTTGCAGAGGCTGACCTTAAACTTGTAATCCTCCTACCTCAGCCACTTAAGTAGCTGGAATTATAGGTGCACCTTGTCATATGGGTATATGTGGGGTGAAATGTGAGATTAGCAAAGCCTGTACTTCATAGATGGTCAAAAGAGAGAGTTTCTTCTTACCCAGTTTAATATGGTATTAAATGAAAGAGCATGCCCCTAACCAGCCACTGTGTATTCATTAGTATAATAGTTTTTTTATCAGTTGGTTTTGTGGGTCAGTAGTCCAAATAATGAGACTTGCATTAATATAGGCCTGAGAAGATAAAGTTTCGAGTAAAGAAGATTGTAGTAGGCATGAACTTTTTTTTTTTTTAAATATTTATTTTTTAGTTTTCGGCGGACACAACATCTTTGTTTGTATGTGGTGCTGAGGATCGAACCCGGGCCACACGCATGCCAGGAGAGCGCGCTACTGCTTGAGCCACATCCCCAGCCCAGTAGGCATGAACTTAAATGGACAGATAATAAATATTAAGACTTGCGCTGGGGTTGTGGCTCAGCAGTAGAGTGCTCACCTAGCATGTGTGAGACCCTGGGTTCGATCCTCAGCACCACATAAAAAATAAATAAATAAAGATATTGTGCCCAATTATCAATAAATAAATATTAAGAATGGCTAAATGATACCTGTAGAACAGAGGTCTGTAAACTGAAGAATACATCAGAATCACTTGGAGAATTTGTTAAATAGTTTGCTGGTTCTGTAATGAGTCAGTTGGAGTGGGACCAGTTATTTTGCATTTATAACAAGTTTCCAGGTAATGCTGATGCTACTGGTTCAAGGGTGACACTTGGATAAAGATATGTAGATTACTGGGGTTGTGCTCAGCGGTAGAGCGCTTGTCTAGCATGTGCAATCCTCAACACCACATAAAAATAAATAAATAAAATAAAGGTATTCTGTCAAACTACACTAAAAAAAAAAAAAAAAAAAAAGATATGTAGATTATTTTCCATCCCCTTGTCATTTCTGTGTAATAGTCAGTGCCAGCATGCGTGAAGTAAGCTGTCTCCTAATTGTTTTTGTGTTTCTTTTTTTAGGCCAAGTGATGGTAGTAATAATAACCCAACACGAAACATTGAAGTAATAAACTCACTGGATATTGAAGAAAGCATTTGGTCCCCTAGGTTTGGATTGAAGGGCAAAATAGATGTTACAGTTGGTGTGAAAATACATCAAGGTTCTAAAACAAAATATAAAATAATGCCATTGGAACTTAAAACCGGCAAAGAATCCAATTCTGTTGAACACCGTAGTCAGGTATAAATTGTAAGAAAATTAAATGTTAATTGATTGATTGTTTGATTGATTATTTGGGGATTGAACTCAGGAGCATTATTCCTCTGAGCTATATCCCCAGCACTTTTTAAAATTTCATTTTTAGACAGGATCTCACTAAGTTGTTGAATCTGGCCTCAAATTTGGAATCCTCCTGCATCAGCCTTCCTAATAGCTGGGATTATAGACATATGCCACTATGCACAACTGAATGTTTATTTAAACATGTAGACTGCTTTATATATTTTGGTTCAGTTTAGGTTATGTTTGTGTTTCATGTAATAACTTTTAATTTGTGATGCATTGGAGTACTCAATTTGTTTTGTCAATATATACAAGTGCCGTAGAAAACTGTATCTGGCAAAGTAATAAAAGAGCTAAATATATAGGCCAGTGATGTCAAATTTATGCTGCCAAATTACCATTCTAAATATATTTCTGAAAAACAGTAATTCCTTATTCATATAAGTTGTGGAAACCAAGGGTATTTGGATAACTTACCATGTGTATTAGCCTATTAAAAGTTCTGAGAAGGGGCTGGGGTTGTGGCTCAGTGGTAGAGTGCTCGCCTAGCATGCACGAGGCACTGGGTTCGATCCTCAGCACCACGTAAATGTAAAATAAAGATATTGTGTCCACCTAAAACTTAAGAATAAAAAAAAAAGTTCTGAGGAATTATAAAGTAATACAGTTTGTCTTAGCTAGGTTTAACTCATTTTTTTTCTAAACCTAATTATCATGGAACTATTTATTTTATTTTTTTTTGATACTGAGGTTTGAATCCAGGGGTGCTCTACCACTGAGCTACATCCCAAACCCTTTCTATTTTCTTATAAGTACCGTGCGCTAACCGATTGCGCCACTGGAGCTCCCCCTTTCTATTTTCAATTTTTTTTTTGATCATAGGGATTGAACTCATGGGCACTTAACCACTGAGATACATCCCCAGCCCACCCCCTACCATTTAAAAAATTTTTTTTTAGTTGTAGATGGACACAATATCCTTATTTTTTAAATTTATTCTTATGTGGTGCTGAGAATCGAACCCAGTGCTGCCACATCCCCAGCCCTTTTTTGTACTTTATTTTGATACAGGGTTTCACTGGGTTGCTTAGGGCCTCACTGTTTACTGAGGCTGGCTTTGAACTCATGATCCTCCTGCCTTAGCCTCCCAAACCCCTGGGATTATAGGCATGCACCACCACCCAGCTTAGTTAAGTTGCTGAGGGCCTTGTTAGGTTGCCCAGGCTAGCTTTGAAACTTGAGATCCTCCTGCCTCAGGCTCTCTGTAGCTAGGATTTTGGGCAATTGCCACCACTCCCACTTTCATTGACCTTTAGATTTTAAAATTATGTGTTGGCTATAAGATGATGTAGAGAAATGATGGTAGAAATTTATAGTTTTGTGTAACAGAATTCTCATTGTTTCACAACCTGTCTTGCACAGGTTGTTCTGTACACGCTGCTAAGCCAAGAGAGAAGAGCTGATCCAGATGCTGGCTTACTTCTCTACCTCAAGACTGGGCAGATGTACCCTGTGCCTGCTAACCATCTAGATAAAAGAGGTTGAGCTGTTTGCTTTCAGTTTTACTTCTCTGGCCCCTTCCCTCCCTTCAATTTTTGGTGATATAGTTTTACACTTGACAGTGTACTCACATACTTATCATGCCAACTATAGGTTGTAATTTGTAGTTGTGGTATTTTTAAAAGATAATTTTAATAATATGCTCTGTAGTTGAAAATTATTAACCTTTTAAGTTTGTTTTTTTTTTTAATACAAAAGTTTATCTTGAAGTTCTTATACTGGAGATATTCTAGATAATTTTATCTTCAGCATTCACTTAATAAAACGCAGGGTTCAAGTCTTATTAGTTATGAGATTAGTTGTTTCAAGAGCTTATCAAGTGACTAAAAATTTGAAGGAGACATAACAAACTATAACCAACAGTGCTTATTCTCGTATAGCAGAAACTGTGAATGTTATTTTATGTTGTTAAATCTGAAACTTTTACTGATACAATGGAAAGGGTGTGATAAAGACACTTAACTTTTTTTTTTTCTCCCATAGAATTATTAAAGCTAAGAAACCAAATGGCATTTTTTTTGCTGCATCGTATTAGCAAATCTCCTGGAAAGGAGAAGACACAGCTCACTTTTTTGCCACAAATAACTGAGGAAGAGAAAACCTGTAAATATTGCTCACAAGTGGGAAACTGTGCTCTTTATAGCAGGTAAACACTATTTTCAGAAAGCAGTATTTCAAGTTGAAAATGAACTGAACTCAAGATGACTTAGTATTGGTAGGTGGTCTGGTATTGATGATTTCATTTTTTTGTTGTTGTTTAATTTTATCCATATTTTTTATTGGTACATTATAGTTGTACATATTGATGGAATTTGTTGTTACGTATTTGAACATGCACACAATAGATGACTTCATTTTAATTATTTTTATTTCATATTTTCCTTTATGTATTGTATCTCTAAAATGAAGGGGGAAAAAAGTTTGTTTCCTGACAAGCCCATTTTTCTCAGTAAATAATACAGTGCTTTTTAAACTTCTTCCAGAACTGAATGTTTTAATCTTTCTGTGTGTAGTTTCTGAAATGAAATAATTTGGGCTGGGGATGTGGCTCAAGCGGTAGCGCGCTCACCTGGCATGCATGCGGCCCAGGTTCGATCCTCAACACCACATACAAACAAAGATGTTGTGTCTTCCGAAAACTAAAAAATAAATATTAAAAATTTCTCTCTCTCTCTCTCTCTCTCTCTCTCTCTCTCTCTTTTTAAAAGAAAGAAATGAAATAATTTTAGGACTTTTGGAATCTGGTTAAGACAGATATAGAATATTCATTTTTAGTACAATATTAAGTACAAATACTTTTGTTCTTTGACAACATGGGGAATCTAACCTACTGAGCTACATCTCCAGCCCCTTTTATTTTTTATTTTGAAACAAAATCTTGCTAAGGTTGTGTAGGGTGGCTTTGAATTTGTGATCCTCTTCCCTCAGTCTGGGATTATGGGCATGGGCCTAAGTTATCTTAAAAGATAGTTCAAGAAGGCATCCATTTCTTTCTTTCTTTCTTTTTTTTTTTTTTTTTAGAGAGAGAGAGAGAGAATTTTTTTATATTTATTTTTTAGTTTTCAATGGACACAACATTTTTATTTTATTTGTATGTGGTGCTGAGGATCGAACCCAGCGCCCCATGCATGCCAGGCGAGCGTGCTACTGCTTGAGCCATATCCCCTCTTAACTGCTATTTTAATCTGAGGTCTTTTGTAGTTGCACACAAGGAAACCAGTTTTTCCAGATAGATAGTTTGGCATGACCCAGTGAATGGGCCTGTACTGTTTGTATATGGTTATTTTTGTATAAATGGTAAGTTTATTAGCTGTTATTTGAACAGCCATGTGAGCCTTCATTGGCTAGCTGAAAATTTGAAGCACATAAAGAAGTAGTTAGATGTAAATATAGACTAAGAAACAAGGTCAAATCAGAGCCAAAGTTCTAATGCAGCCTGAAAGTTTATATGAAGTATGAACTTTAAAAGTATTTTAAGATAGACAATTGATCAACAAATATATGAAAAAATGTTCAACATCTCTAGTAATTAGAGAAATGCAAATCAAAACTACTCTAAGATTTCATCTCACTCCAGTCAGAATGGCAGTTATAAAGAATACAAACAATAATAAGTGTTGGCGAGGATTTGGGGGAAAAGGTACACTCATACATTGCTGGTAGGACTGCAGATTGGTGCAGCCACTCTGGAAAGCAGTATGGAGATTCCTTAGAAAACTTGGAAAGGAACCACTATTTGACTATTTGGATATCCCACTCCTCAGTCTATAACCAAAGGAGTTAAAAGCAGCATACTATAGTAATGCAGCCACATCAATGTTTATAGCAGCTCAGTTCACAATAGCTAAATTGTGGAAGCAACCTAGATGCCCTTCAATAAATTAATGAATAAAGAAACTATGATATATATCACAGTTTCTTTATATTATATATATTATTACATTTTATATATATATCATTAAAAGAAAATAAAATTATGGCATTTGCAGGTAAATGGATGGAGTTGGAGAATATCATGCTAAGCGAAATGCCAGTTCCAAAAATTCAAAGGCCAAATGTCCTCTCTGATAAGTGGATGCTGATCCATAATGACAGGGGCATGGGAAAAATGGAGGAACTTTTATTGGGCAAAGGGGAAGGAGGGGGTGGAAGGGAGCATGGGGGCTAGAAAGATGGTGGAATGAGATGGACATCATTACCCTGGGTACATGTATGACTGTATATAGTGTGATACTACATCATGTACAACCACAGAAATGAAAAGTTGTGCTGCAATTGTGTATAATGAATCAAAATGCATTCTGCTGTCATATGTACTTAATTAGAATAAGTAAATTAATTAAAAGAAATAAAGTAGAACTATGCACTAAAAAAATAGTTTAAAAAGTATTGTGTCAATATGTCCCTTAATGACAGAGTACTGTGTGGGATGTGTGGGACTATAGTACAGCCCAGTTTATTTGAAATCTTTCGTTTTACTCTCAATCTTTTGTATGCTGTCCTTTAATATATTTGTTTCTATGTGGACATGTTTTAATTCAGTAGTAAGGAAAATTGAATCTACAAATGATTTTCCATAGTTTTAAATTGACTTCCTTGTGTCACAGAGCTGGGTGTACAATTTTTATGGTTTCAAGAAACGCAGTTGGAAAAAAAGCCAAAACTTATGAAGACTGGAGTATACCAAACTTGGCTTTGTTGTTTGGGGATGATCATTGAAGGAAAAATAATGCAGTAATCAATATCTTAAACATGTTGTTTTGTGAACAACCGCATGTCAGCTGGGTGTGGTGACTCACCTATAATCCCAGCAACTTGGCAGGCTGAGGCAGGAGGATTGCAAGTTCAAGACCTTCCTTGGCAATTTAGCAAACCTCAAAACTTTAAAAGGGGCTAGAGATGTAGCTCATGGCAAATCACCTGTTGGTGCAACCCCCAGTACCCCCCCCCCCAAAAAAAAAGCCACGTTTTATCAAATATTCAAATGACTTTTAACGAAAATTAGGGGCTGTGTTTATGAGTTATGGTGGTTATTACATTTGTATACTTATTTTAGAAAAACCTCATTTTATAGCCAACTAGTAAAATGTTATATATACAACTCTAACTTGGAACTTTGTATTTAGAGCAGTTGAACAACAGATGGATGAAAATTTAGTCCCAGTGGTTATGCTGTCCAAAATTCAAGAAGAAACTTGTCATCTGAAACTCACACACTTAGAGTATTTCAGCCTTTGGTATCTAATGTTAACCCTGGAGTCACAATCAAAAGATAACAGAAAGAATCACCAAAATATCTGGTTAAAGCCTGCTTCAGAAATGTAAGTGGTCCATGTGAGTAAAGTGTCATTAATTTGTATTAGCTTGTGTGGGATGTGGAATTCATGACACATACAGGTTATATTGCATGTTAAAGATATGTGATTTCATGTGTTCATGAAAACTCCAGATGTCAATGAGTTGTTCCTAAGTAGAACATCATTTCTGCATGTGCTATGTGCTGTAATCATTGTTAGTTTTCTGTGTATATGAATAGATACTAATATCAACTCTGTTTTTGGGTTGGGGATACTGAGATTAAACACAAGGCCTCCCACGTGCTAGGTGGCAAGTGCTCTACCACTGAGGTACACCTCTAGCACAGTCATATATTTTCAATAGCACACACCTGTAATCCCAGGAACTTGGTTGGCCAAAGCAGGACACCAAGTTCAAGACTGGCCCTAAGCAACTTAGCAAGGCCCTACCTCAAAATAAAAGAATCAAAAGGAGTAGGGATGGGCTGGGGTTGTGGCTCAGGGGTAGAATGCTTGCTTAGCATGTGTGAGGTTGTGGATTCCATCCTCAGCACCACATAAAGATAAATAAATAAGATATTGCATCCATCTATAACTACAAAAAATATTTTTTAAAAAAAGGGAGTGGGGATGTAGCTCAGTGGTAAAGCACCCCTGGGTTCAATCCTCAGTACCAAAAAATAAATACAAATTTTTAAAAAATTATGATTTATTTATTTATGCCTCATTTCCAGACTTTTTATATTTTATTTAGAAATAGGGTCTCACTAAGTTGCTTAGATCCTAAATTGCTTAGGCTGGCTTTGAACTTGAGATCTTTTTTGCTTCAGCCTCCTGTGTTATGAGATTATATATTTGTGATATCTGGAAAGAAATTTTTAAAATCATTTGTTAATTCTTTTTCATCAGTGATATCCATAGAAACTTGAGTATGTCTTAAGGTGAATTGTTACATATTGGTAGAGTGCATACTGCTTTTTTACTTTTTTTGTTTTTGTTTTTAGACTGGGTCTCACCATATTACCTCGGCCAGCCTTGATCTCTCAATCCTCTTGCCCCTGCCTTCTGAGTACCTGGGATTATGGGCCTGAGACACCATGTTCTGTTTATTTAAGTTTTCAAAAAGTAGTGTTTTAAAAATGTATATTTTCTATTTTGAGACAGATTCACATTTTCTGAAGGTCTATCTCATTTTCCTTGTGGCTTCCACTTATGAAAGATAAATTATTGGAGGCTGGGGCTGTAGCTCAGTGGCAGAGCACTTGCCTAGCATGTGTGGGGCCCTGGGTTTGATCCTTAGCACCACATAAAAAATGAATACATAAAATAAAGGTATTATGTCTAACTACAACTAAAAGATAAATATTAAAAAAAGATAAATTATTAGGATTTTTATACCTTCACATAGTATTTTTCTGTAAGTAAAATTTAGTTGCATTAATTCCAGTTTTGTTTTACTAGAATAAGGTGATAATAGTGTGACTTTAGAAATAATTGGATCTGTGTGTCCCTAATATTAGGCTTTAATTTAGAAAACATTATAGTGGAGAAAGTTCATGTTGTAGGTTATATAACAAATATGTCAAGCACACATGCCAACAATTTGCCTCTGAGATTGTATAGTATTTAATAGTAATGTCTGAGAGGTTGTAAATGCTGAATACTTATTTATTAGAAGTAGTGTAATTATGACAACTTGCTTGTCATTTTATATTTATTTTGGGTACTGGGGATTGAACCCAGGAGTTCTTAACTACTGAGCCACATTCCCAGTCCCCCTTCCCCCACTTTCTTTCTTTCTTTTTTTTTTTTTTTATTTTTATTTTTGAGACAGGGTCTTACAAAGTTGCTGAGGCTGGTCTTGAACTTGGGATCCTCCTGTCTCAGCTTCTTGAGTCACTGGAATTACAGGTGTGCACCACCATGCCCGGTACTTATCATTATTTTAATAATAGTATTTTAAATCCTTTTATAAACACTAAAGAAATAGGTTATTCTTTTCTTCACATCTAGTTTAGGAGATTATTATGGTTTGTCTTCTGTAATGTTACATTTATCAGCACAGGATGTGGGGGTATTGATCTATCCATCAAGGATCCATGTGCCAATAAACACCCTGTTCAGATATCCCAGACTGTGGGTGGAACAAGGAGAGGTGATTGATCACTTAGAAACAAATGGGGCTGGGTGTATATCTCAGTGGCTAGAGTGCTTGCCTGGCATGCACAAGGCCCTGGGTTCAATCCCCAGCACCACAAAAACAAAACAAAAAAACAAAAAGAAGCGGGTTGGGGTTGTGGCTCAGTGGTAGAGCCCTTGCCTAGCACGTGTGCAGCACTGGGTTTGATCCTCAGCATCATATAAAAAGTAAACCAATGAAATGAAGTTAGTTAAAAAAAAATAATAAATGGAAGGGCTGGGGAGATAGCTCATTGGTAAAGCACTTGCCTGGCATGCATGAGGCCCTGGGTTCAATCCCCATCACCACATAAACAATAAACAACAAAAAAAGTTTTTAAAAAAATGGAGGCAATGTTTGTTTAGCGTTTCTATCACTTTAATGTAGATTGTGAAAAATGTAAAAAGGACAGACTCAGCATTAGTTTTCAGACGCCAAATGAAGTAAATTGTAGAAAAATACAAACATACTACTTAACCTGATATAAATGGAAGCCTTTTCTTTTTCTTTCATAGGGAGGAGAGTGGCAACTGCATTGGAAACCTGATTAGAACAGAACATGTAAAGAGAGTTTGCGGTGGACAGTATTTACATCATTTCCAGCGTAAAAATGGTTCTATGCCTGTCACAAACCTAATGGCAGGTGACAGAATTATTTTAAGTGGAGAAGAGAGAACACTGTTTGCTTTGTCTAGGGGATATGTGAAGGAGATTAACATGACAACAGTAACTTGTTTATTAGACAGGTAATGAAATAGTACATTTTTGATAATAGCCTTATTGATAGGTATTTAATGTATCATACAAATCATGCGTTTAAAGTGTACAATTTTCATGGTTTTTCATATATTCAAAGAGTATATATATTTCATATATTCAAAGAGCTGGGCGCATTGGTTTAGGCCTCTAATCCTAGCTTCTTGGGAGGATGAGGCAGGAGGGTCTTAAGTTCCAGGTTAGCCTCAGCAACTTGGCAAGACTCCATCTCAAAATTTTAAAAGACTGAGGATGTTACTTTGTGGTAGAATGCTTGCCTAGTTCAATACCCAGTAATGCCAGGAAAAAAACAAAAAGAGTTGTACAACCATCACCACAATCAATTTCAGAATATTTTCATAACCCCCAAAAGAAATTTCAGCAGTCACCCGCACCTTTACTTCCCTTCAGTTCCCTCTGCCCAGGCAACTACTAGTTTATTATAAATTGGCCTCTCATGAACATTTAAAGTTAATGTGGTCCTTTTTTTTTTTTTGGTACTGGGTTTTGAACTCAGGGGCACTCGACCACTGAGCCATATCCCCAGTCCTCTTTTGTATTTTATGAAGAGACAGGGTCTCACTGAGTTCTTAGTGCCCCACCATTGCTGAGGCTGGCTTTGAACTTGCATTCCTCCTGCCTTAGCCTCCTGAGCCACCGGGATTACAGGTATGCACCACTGGGCCCAGCTATTGTGATCTTATGTGACTTTTTTTTGTCAATTAGCATATTGATTTTCAGATTCATCTTCATTTTGTAGCATGTATCAGTATTTCATTTGTTTTTGTTTTGTTTTTGGATACTAGGGATTGAACTCTGGGGCGCTTAATGACTGAGCCACATCCCCAGCCCTATTTTGTATTTTATTAGAGAGGGGGTCTTATTGAGTTGGTGTTGGGGATTGAACCCAGGACCTTGTGCATGCAAGGCAAGCACTCTACCAACTGAGCTATATTCCCATCCCTCTTTTTGATTTTTTTTTTTTTTTTTGAGACATGATCTGTTAAGTTCCTTAGGACCTCACTAAATTGCTGAGGCTGGTTTTTAACTTGTGATCTTCCTGTCAGCCTCCAGAGTTGCTGGGGTTACAGATATGCACCACCACGACCTGCTTCTACTGAAGGGTTTTAAAGAATACGTGGTAATTGGTCTTGCATTTACTTGTGGGAGATTTGAATTAATTAACAGAGGCAAAATGAAAGAGAAACCAGGAAGGTATTGTAGTGACCCAGGTTAGCTGTGATTGAAGTAGCATTGACCTGATATAGTGACTTTGATGAACTTGAAAGTAAGTTTGTCAGGGAGTCAGGTGCTGATTAGGTATGGGGGCTGAAAAGAGGGTGAGGGGAGAGGAAAGGATTCAAGTGCTGTTAACTGAGATCCCACTAAGAGGAGAGGCTCAGGTTCAACAAGAATGAGGAGTTCCATTTTAAATATATTGAACTTTTGTGGCCTGGGTTTTAGCCAGGTGAAGGGATCTTGGTGCCTGCAAATATTCAAACCTGAAATTTGGATAGGCTAGAAGATGTTGACCTGGGACCATAAGGAAATCCTAAGAGCGAGCAGCACTGTAGGCTAGGGAAGGAAGGGGTTGTAGGCCATAGCAGGGTTTAAGGAGCAGATAGAGGAGTGGGAGGAGGAGACCTGTTCTTCAGGCTGGAGGAGGGAGGAGCCAGGTGCTCAGAACCTTCTGGGGATGGTGAATTCCTGTTAGAATGCAGGGTCAAATGGATTTTCAACAAATGTTACAGGTTCCTGGTTTTTAATTGCTTTGACCTTGATACCTTGTACCCTCCCTTTCTCTGCTTTCCTACCAATTATGTCCTCATGTTGTCTTTGACTGGCAAGTGTGAATGAGGGATTATGGCCATTTGTTGTTGTTATGTTAGCCATTTTAATAGTTATTTTAACTTATCAACTCTTTTAGCAGATAGCAGTATATCTCTTATATAGACCACGGGAAAATGAAGAACTTTCATGCATGTTTGTTCTGCTGTTTTAGGAACTTGTCAGTGCTTGCAGAGTCAACTCTGTTCAGAATAGACCAGGAAGAAAAAAATTGTGATATAGATACCCCGTTAGGAAATCTCTCTAAATTGATGGAGAACACTAATGCCAGGTTTGTAATGATGAATGAATCTGAATTTCTCCCCACCTTTCTAAGGAATATTACTAAAAGTATGTATTGCCTTTTCAGCAAAAAACTTCGAGATTTAATCATTGACTTTCGTGAACCTCAGTTTATACCCTACCTCAGCTCTGTTCTTCCACGTGATGCAAAGGATACAGTTGCCAACATTCTAAAGGGTATGCTATTATCAGCACTTTGGTTAATTTTTCTTGATTCTACTTACACCAAGAACCAAGAAATAGTCTCATTTCTTAATTGATTAGACTAGGAATTCTAATATTTACATAGGGGCTTTTTGGAAGTAGTTTATATACATCCTTAAAAATCGCCATAATAAAGCTGGGTGTAGTGGAGCACACCTGTGATCCTAATGACTGGGGAGGCTGAGGTAGGAGGACCACAAGTTCAAGGTCAACCTCAGCAATTTTGCAAAGCTCTAAGGAACTTAGTGAGACCCTGTCTCAGAAAGGGCTAGATATGTGGCTCAGTGGTTAAGCCTCTCTGGGTTCAATCCCTGGTACCAAACAGTAAAAAAAAGAAAAGTCACCATAATTTATATATTTTTTTAACTTTGAAAAGACATATCTTAGAAAATTCAGATTGAGATTGCTTTTCTTCTAAATTAGTGAATTTATTCCCTGAAATTTAATACTCTTTTTCTTGTTACTTTTTTATTTTAAATATAGGATTGAATAAGCCTCAGAGACAAGCAATGAAAAAGGTTCTTCTTTCAAAAGACTATACCCTCATTGTGGGTATGCCTGGGACAGGAAAAACAACTACAATATGTACTCTCGTAAGGTTATTATTATTTTGCTTAGAACCTAAATATTTATATCAGCTTCTCAATTGAGAAGATATTCTATTTGATATTAAAATGGCTGAATTTTAATTCAGAATATTTATTTCAAATCAACTTTTTAGAATGACATGAGAAATAATAGAGCTGAATTATAAATAGAATCCTGTTTTGGATTTCTTGCATTTTGAATTTTTTAAGTTCTTTTTCTGTTGGTGTGTGATATGTGTCACTATGTTTTCCTTTTCCTTTACAAATGGTAAGTCATGCAGAAATGATTGAAATCGATTTTCTTGAATTTTTTTCATATCATTAATTTTCTAAGCAGTTGTAGAGTAATAATCAATGATGGCAGCAGATATTTATTGGTTGAAACACTTGTGCCACATACAATTAAAAGTTTACATGTATTCAATTATCAGTTATATTATTAATAACGTACAGTAATAATGCCATATAATTTTTGAAAACATTTTGGCCTTATAATTTTTTTAAGTTACTTGGCTTAGTTCTTACATATACTTCCTATTGAGCTTTGTAATTCTATGTAAAAAATATAAGCATGTTAAAAATTACCTGAAATGGGGGCTGGGTTTGTGGCTCAGTGGTAGTGTACTTGCCTAGCACATGTGAGGCCTTGGGTTCGATCCTCAGCACCACATAAAAATCAATAAAATAAAGATATTGTGTCCACCTACAACTAAAAAAATAAATATTTTTTAAAAATTATCTGAAATGTAAAAGTAATGCTTATTTTCTTTCTTATCCTGTATTAGGTAAGAATCCTCTATGCCTGTGGTTTTAGTGTTTTGTTGACCAGCTATACACACTCTGCTGTTGACAATATACTTTTGAAGTTAGCCAAGTTTCAAATAGGATTTTTGCGTTTGGGTCAGACTCAAAAGGTTCATCCAGATATCCAGAAATTTACAGAAGAAGAAATTTGCCGATCTAAGTCCATTAAATCCTTAGCTCTTCTAAAAGAACTTTACAATTGTCAAGTAAGTACAATTACTGTATAATGCTGATGGTAATTACTGTGGGTGGAATGAAGGAGAAATGATACTCTGGGAAATTAAGTCACATTGACCAGATTTACATGTGATTAATTTATATATGTGACTCAGAGAGAGTATATTAATGTGTAGCTCATTGTTTCCTACAAAACTGGAATGAGTTTTTTGGTTATTACTCAGGAATGCCTCCTTCTAGAAAATGAGTAATAATCAGGATGTTTTAGTGAGTTTGAAACAGAAGTCTTGATACCTAAGTCTTGTGATAAGTATTTAGAGACTTTGGTATAGAACCTAATCTTTATTTTTCTTTCTTTCTTTTTTCCTAATTTTTATTTTATTTTATTATTTAATCTCTATTTTTAGTGGGAAGTTTTTATTGATATTTTTGTCTTTAAAAATCACCTAAAATTAGCCAGATATGGAGGCCAGCCTTAGCAACTTAGTGAAACTTTGAGGCTCTAAGCAACTTAGTGAAACTTCGACTCAAAATAAAACATCTAGGGATATGGCTCGGTGGTAGAGTGTTTCCCAATACAAAAAAGAAAAGAAAAAATCAATTCCTAGTTTAATTTTGTCTTTAAATTGGATTTAATAGGCTCTTCAGTCAACTCCTTTGTCCAGTATTAATACAGTTTTGCCTAAATCTATAGGAATTATTGAAATTATTGATGAATTTTGAAGTGATTTAAGATGAAAAAGTCTGATTGACTTTGTGTGTGTGTGTGTGTGTGTGTGTGTGCGCACACGTATTTTGCTGGAAATTGAACCCAGGGCCTCAAACCATTGCTAATGGTAGACAAGTGCTCTACCACTGAGCTATATCCCCAGACCTCCTGATGGACTTTTTAAGTTAAAGTTTGTATTTTGAGAGCTGGGGTTGTAGCTGGGTGGTTGAGGACTTGCCACCATTGACATTGGGTTTAATCACAGCACCACAAGAAAACAAACTTTGCATTTTGAGGTAATTATTGATTCACATATAGTTGCAAGAAATAATGGATACTGTGTTCCATCTATCCATTGGTAACATCTTACAGTTCTGTAGTATATAACTAGATGGTTTTTTTTTTTGTTGTTGTTGATAGAACTTTATTTTATTTATTTGTATGTGGTGCTGAGAATTGAACCTAGTGCCTCACACATGGTAGGTAAGCGTTCTTCCATTGAGCTACAACCCTAGCCCCTATAATTAGGTTCTTGCCATCAATATAATCTATGCTCTATCACCACAAGGATCCCTCATGTTGTTCTTTTTTAAGGACACCCTTTTCTCTCCTCCCAATTCTCCCTAACAATAACAACCACTAATCTATTCTTCATTTCTATATTTTTGTCATTTAAGAATATTATACTGTGGGCTGGGCTCATGGCTCCATGGTAGAGTGCTTGCCTAGCATGTGTGAAGCACTGACTTCGATTCTCGGTACTGCATATAAATAAATAAATAAAATAAAGGTTCATCAACAACTAATAAGTTTTCTCTGATAAGTGGATGCTGATCCAAGGTGGGGTGGGGGAATAGGGAATAATGAAGAACTTTAGATTGTAGAGGGGAGTGAGGGGAGGGGTGGGGTTTGGGGGATGGCAAGAACGGTAGAATGAGGCAGACATTATTACCCTATGTACATGTATGATTACACTACTAGAGTGACTCTGCACCCATGTACAGCCAGAGGAATGAGTTGTGCTTCATTTGTGTTCAGTATGTCAAAATGTATTGCACTGTAAAATAATTAATTAATTTTTAAAAACTAACAAAGAGATTTAAAAAAAGAAAAGAATGTTACATTAAGGAAATCATACCTTTTGGAGTTGGCATTTTTTATTCTGCCTGTTATCTGGATATTCATCTAGATTGCTCTGCAGGTTGTTTGTTTCTTTTTATTGTTGAGTATTGTTCCAAAATGTTTCTCTGCTATAAATTCCTGGGAGTGCAATTTCTGCATCATTTGACAGCTGCATGCTTTTTGGAGGGTAGTTCTTGTTGAACTGGGAATTGAACCCAAGGCTTGGTGCGTGCTAGGCAAGCACTTGGCCCCTGAGCTACGTCCCCACCCCTGCATGTTTATATTAAAAAAAAAAAAAAACAAAAACCAAATTACTTTTTACAGCATCTGTAACATTTTACATTCCCACCAGCAATGTATGTGTGATCCTTGTCAGCCTTTGGTGGTGGTACAGTTTTTTGTTTTAGTCATCCTGATAGGTATATAGTGATATCTCATTATGATTTTATTTATTTAAAATTGATATATGAGGCTGGGCACAGTGGTGGCATCCTGTAATCCCTATAGTTCAGGAGACTGAGGCAGGAGGATTGCAAGTTCAAAGTAACCTCAGCAACTCAGCACTAAGTAACTTAGTGAGACCCTGTCTCAAATTAAAAAGGGCTGAGGTGTGGCTCAGTGGTTAAATGCCCTGGTACTGGGGGCAAGGGGGATGGAGGGAGAGAGGAAACTGATACATGAAAGTCATGCATATTTATAGAAGATGTTTTGATACATCTATGCATTCTGTAATGTTCAAATAAGGACAAACATTTTTCTCTTCATTTATCACATCTTTATGGTCAAAACATTCCAAATCCTCACTTGGAGGTTTTATCCATAGTTACCCTACTGTGCACTGACACGCCAGGACTTCTTGCTGGCATCTAACTTTACCTTATACCTATGGATCAGCCTCTCCCCATCTCTCCTTCCCCTCTACTCTCCTCAACCTCTAGTAACCAACATTCTACTTGAAACTTCTGAGATCAGCTGTTTTAAATCACAAATAATGAGTAAGGTCATATGCTAAAGATCTTTCTGTGCCTGGTACTTAACTTAATGACCTCCAGGTCCATGCATGTTGTTGAACACTGTGTTACTTTGTGTGTATGTACTACATTTTCTTTATACATTCATCAGTCAGTGGGTACTTAGGTTGTTTATATTTCTTGGCTATTGTGAATAGTGCTACAGTAAACATGGGAGTGCAGAGGTATCTCTTTTTATCTTTTATCCATTTTGGATAATTTATTTTTCTACTGTTGAGTTTTGAGAGTTCTTTAAATATATTCTAGATACCAGTCCTTTATTGGATATGTGGTTTGCAAATGATAGTTTTTTCCACTCTGTAGCTTGTCTTTTCTTCCTCTTCACAGGGTCTTTTGCAGAACTAAATAATTTTTATAAATCCCAGTATATAAATGTATTCCTTCTATAGATTGTGTTTTTGGTACTGAATCTAAGAACTCTTAGTCTACATGCTGAGGGCAATATCCTAATTTTTTCCTAAGTTTTATAGTTTTATCTTTAACATTTAAGTCTGTGGCCATTTTTAAAAATATTTTATTTTGTAGTTATAGGTGGACAAATATCTTTATTTTATTTTTTATGTGGTGGTAAGGATCGAACCCAGTGCCTCACTCATGCTAGGCAAGCGCTCTACCACTGAACCACAACCCCAGCCCGAAGTCTGTGGCCATTTTGAGTTTAATTTGTGCTGTACGGTGTGAGATTTAGATTGAAGTTAATTTTTTTGGCCTATGATTTTCCAGTTATTCCAGTACCACTTGTTAAATGACTACCATTCCTCCATTGAATTATTTTTGCACCTGTGTTAAAAAATTATTTGGGCATATTTGTGTGATGAAAAAATGCCCAACCAAATACTAGCACACTGAATTCAGCAGCATACTTAGAGCATAATATACCATAGCCAAGAAAGATATATTCTCATAATGCAAGGATTGTTCTACATATGAAAATCAAATTTAATACTCCATTTAGGGGCTGGGGATGTGGCTTAAGCCATAGCGTGCTCGCCTGGCATGCATGCTGCTGGGGTTCGATCCTCAGCACCACATACAAACAAAGATGTTGTGTCCGCCGAAAACTAAAAAATAAATAAATATTAAAAATTCTCTCTCTCTCTCTCTCTCTCCCCCTCTCTTAAAAAAAAAAAATACTCCATTTATTTGATTCTTTTTTCTTTTTCTTTTTCTTTTTTTTTTTTTTTTGGTGATGGAGATTGGATCCAAGGCATTGCTTATGCTAGGTAAATATTTTACTACTTGAACCCCATTACCATCATTGGCTCTTTTTTTTTTTTAAGAGAGAGAAATTTTAAATATTTATTTATTGGTCTGTATATTTTATAGTGAGAAGTTAAATATGCATGCAGATGCTGGGCAGACAACATATAAAAATTAATGTTTATTTTTTAGTTTTCGGTGGACACAACATCTTTATTTTATTTTTATGTGGTGCTGAGGATCGAACCCAACACCCCCGCGCATGCTAGGCGAGCGCGTTACCGCTTGAGCCACATCCCCAGCCCCCCCTTTTTTTTAATTTTAAAAATCTAGTCTAATTAATTATATATCCATTTGCTCTTTTTTTTTTTAAGAGAGAGAGAGAATTTTTTAATATTTATTTATGTTTTAGTTTTTGCGGACACAACATCTTTGTTTGTATGTGGTGCTGAGGATCGAACCCTGGCTGCACGCATGCCAGGTGAGAGCGCTCAACCACTTGAGCCACATCCCCAGCCCTCCATTTGCTCTTAACATGCCTGTATTATTGTTTTGAAGTGAGTCCTTTGTAGATAGCTAGATCATGTTTTGCCAATCTCGCTTTTTTTTTTTTGTACCAGGAATTAAATCCAGGGGCACTTAACCACTGAGCCACACCCCCAGCCTTTTTATTTTTTCATTTTGAGACAGGATCTTGCCAAGTTAAGGGCCTTGATAAATTGCTGAGACTGGATTGAACTCTCAGTCCTCCTCCCTCAGCTTCCACAAGCCTCTGGGATTATAGATGTAGTGCCCAGCCATTCTGCCAGTATCTCTCTTTGTTTTTTAAGTTCGCTTTTTTAAAAAATATTTTTTAGTTGTCGATAGACCTTTATTTATTTATATGTGGTGCTGAGAATCGAACCCAGTGCCTCACGCATGCTAGGCGAGCACGCTACCACTTAAGCCACATCCCCAGCCGGTCCCTAGCCCTTTTTAAAATTTTTATTTGGAGGCAGGGCCTAACTAAATTGCTGAGTCTGGCTTGATTACAGGCCTGCTCCACTGTGCCCTGCCCCATTTTCATTTTGATGTAGCTGTAGTTTGTTTTCCCCCCAGTCCTGGGGATTGAGTCTAGGGCTTTTTGTATGCTAGGCAAATGCTCTACCACTGAGCACAGTCCTCCCTAGGCCATTTTTAAACTCACCAAAAAAACAAACCATTAACCTTTCAGACTTATTTATTTATTTATTTTTTATCTTTGTTTTATGGTTTTTTTCCTGTGGTACTAGCGTTGAACCCAGGGCTTTGCACATGTAAGGCAAGTGCTCTACCATTAAGCTACATCCCTAGCCCTGATCTATAGTTGTTTTTTTTGTTTTGTTTTGTTTTTGTACCGGGGATTAAACTCAGGGGCACTTGACCACTGAGCCACATCCCCAGCCCTATTTTGTAATTTATTTAGAGACAAGGTCTCACTGAGTTGCTTAGTGCCTTGCTTTTGCTGAGGCTGGCTTTGCACTTGTGATCCTCCTGCCTCAGCCTCCCAAGCCGCTGGGATTACAGGAGTGCACCGCCAAACCCGTCTTGATCTGTTGTATTTTGAGGAGTATCTCTTTGAATAACTTTCAGTGATTTTTTTTAAGGCATTATAATATATATATATAAAATATCATAATTTAGTGATGTCATTTTGACAGTTCAGGTGAAGTTGGAGACCCTTTACTTCCCTCTTCTGCTTATAATGTAATTATCTTAATTTAATTTGAGAACTTGATCAAATAATTATAAGTTTTGATTCAACAATTGAACATAAATTTGAAAAGCCTGTTGTTTTTATCTGTAGTTTTGCTTACTGTGTGTTTTGCTCCCTCTAGATGTTCCTGATTTTCTTTTTTATTATATCGTTTCTAACTTTATCAATTCTTTTAGGATGATAAGTCAACTGGAAACCAGTTCTCTTCATTTAAAAATTTTTTATTTTAAGAGAGGGTCTTAGTAGGTTTTTGAGTCTGTCTTTGAACTTGAGATCCTCTAGCCTCAGCTTCCTAAGCTGCTGAGATTTCAAGCGAGCACCACTCTGCCTGGTTTCACTTACTGTATTTTCAGTTCTAAAATTTCCATTTGTTTCTTTTTATTGTCTGTTTCTTTGCTGAGTCTTCCTATTTTTTTCATTTAATTTGAGATTTTCCTCATTCTAGTTATAATGAGTGCGTTTTGATTGAAACTTGAGCATGTTGACATTGTGTTACTGAAGAGAGCTGTATGAGTTGGCTTGCTCTCTGCTGCTCTGGTAGGAGAAGAAGTTGTGCCATCTCATTACTTAAGTGGGAGTGAAGTGCAGTCTCCCTGCCCACACCCCCCACCTCCCACCTCCATGGGAAGCCAAACTTCCCAGAACACTTTGGGGTGAGTGGTCTTGGAAGTTTGGCTTTCCATGTGCTCTCTATTGACATTGCGGAGATGAATGATGGCCTGATCCCCTGCTTGGCCTCCAGTACCACCCAATGGTTATTAGGGTGCCTTGTTACAGCTTGGAGGGCTGCAGTCTAGGCTTCCCACTCAGCCTTTCCTGGCACTAGGGGGGCTGGGGCTGTGGTTGTGGGGTTTTTCCCCCCTCTGTTTGTTTCTTTTGTTTTTATTTTCAGTGCTGAGGATCAAATATAGGGCCTTGCACCTGTGAGGCAGGTGCTTTTTCACTGAGCTACATTTCTGGTCTAGGTTTTTGGAAAACCTTTGTGGGAAGAATAAGGAAACCTCGTGGACATTTTTAAAGAAATTAACTAACTTCTTGCCTCTTAAATGTTTCAGATTTGCATTTAGAAACATCTAAGCGTGATAATGCTTATGTTTGAAAAAATTTACTTGATTTTTTTTTTTTTTGTAGAAAAAAATTAAAACCAACTTTTACATGCTATAAATGCTTTAGAATTAAATAATATTGGAGAATTTTTGCTACAGGGGCCAAAAATTGGTTTTGATCTTTTAATTTCAAAAATGGGAAAAACCAAACTGTATTTCTTTCATATACTAAATGACTAATCTATTTTCTTCATTTGTTTTCAGCTTATAGTTGCAACAACATGCATGGGAATAAGCCATCCAATATTTTCCCGTAGAACCTTTGATTTTTGTATTGTGGATGAAGCATCTCAAATTAGCCAACCAGTTTGCCTGGGGCCACTTTTTTTTGCTCAGAGATTCGTGTTGGTGGGGGATCATCAGCAGCTTCCTCCCCTGGTGCTAAACCCAGAAGCAAGGTAGGCAGGTATTTAAGTTTTGTTATATTTTGATGTAATAGAGTTAGGCTTTCTCTGGGTTGTCCAGGCTGGCCTCTTAACTTCTGGGCTCAACTTCCTCTGGCCTTGGCTTCCCAAGTACCTGGGGACTATAGGCTCACACTAGCATCCCTATCTTTACATTTCATTTATTTATTTACTTATTTATTTGTTGGTGTCTGGGCGCAGGGTGTGAACCCAGGGGCATTTAACCACTGAGCCACATCCCCAACCCTTTTTATTTTTATTTAGTGACAGGGTCTCACTAAGTTGCTGAGGGCCTCACTGATTTGCTGAGGTTAGCCTTTGAACTTGCAAACCTCCTGCCTCAGCCTCCTGAGCTACTGGGGTTACAGATGTGCAACATCATGGCCAGCTTTAAATTTTAATTTTAAACTGGATTCTTTTTATTTTTTTAATATTTTTTTTTTTGGTCGTAGTTGGACATACTACCTTTATTTTATTTTTATGTGGTGCTGAGGATCGAACCCAGGGCCTCACACGTGCTAGGCGAGCGCTCTACCACTGAGCCACAATCCCAGCCCCAAAACTGGATTCTTTTTAAGGGACAATATTACTACAATGATAAGCCTGAATTTTATTTATTTATTTATTTTTGACAGTGCTCTTGGCATGAGTGAAAGCTTATTCAAGAGGCTGGAGAAGAATCAAAATGCTGTTGTACAGTTAACTGTGCAGTACAGAATGAACAGGTATTTATAACAGTGTCAGCAATAAATGTTTTTTAATGTACACATTTTCATGTACCAGAACTTAAGTTTGTGTTTTGCATTTCTCTTAGTAAAATTATGTCCCTAAGTAACAAGCTGACCTATGATGGAAAGCTGGAGTGTGGATCAGACAAAGTGGCCAATGCAGTGATAAACCTACCTCACTTTAAAGATGTAAAGTTGGAATTGGAATTCTACGCTGATTATTCTGATAATCCTTGGCTGATTGGAGTATTTGAGCCAAACAATCCTGTTTGTTTTCTTAATACAGAAAAGGTAAAAAATATTTTTTTCTTTAGTTTTACTGCTTTTGTTCTGTTATTTAAATTTCTCAGTTTCTATTAGTATACATTTCACTGGACCTTATCAGTAGAAAGGCAAAACTGATGTGTACTTCTCCCACTTCAACACAGAGTTTTTTCTTTCTATAGCCCAATATTTGGGGGAGGAGATTTATTTTGGGGGTTGATAGATGTCAAAATTAATCATTTTGTGGGAGAGGATTGAACCCAGAGGCACTTAACCAATAAAACACATCCCTAGCCCTTTTTGTTTTGAGATAGGGTCTCGCCAAGTTGCTCAGGGCCTTACTAAGTTGCTGAGTCTGTCTTTGAACTTTTGATCCTCCTGCATCAGCCTCCTGAACTGCTAGGATTACAGGTGTGTGCCGCCACACTTGGCTTGTTTTATTTATTCACTTATTTATTTATTTTTGCAGTGTTGGTGATTGGAACCAGGTGCTGGGCAAGTGCTCTGCTGCTGAGCTACATGCCTACCTACCTTGTTTTATATAATGCTTCTCAACATTGAGTTGGAAGTTCAAATAAAAGTATAATTACCAGTTATGTATATGCATACTCCTCTAAAATAATTGTCTTTTGGGCCAGGGTGTGGCTCAGTGATACAACACTATTTCAGCATGTGTGGGGTCCTGGATTTAATCCCCAGCACCCCCAAAATAATACTTGTCTTGTTATTAAGTCAGATTGTTCCTAGCCAGCCTCAGCAACTTAATGAGGTTCTCAGCAACTTAGTGATACCCTGATTCAAAATAAAAAATGAAAAGAGCTGGGGATGTGGCTCCATGATTAAGTACCTCTTGATTCAATCCCTAATACCAAAAATTTAAAAATAAAAAAAAAAAGAGATGGGGGCTGGGGCTGGGGCTCAGTGGTAGAGCACTTGCCTTGCACATGTGAGGTACTGGGTTCTATATTCAGCACCACATAAAAATAAATAAAATAAAGGTATTATGTCCATCTACAACTAAAATAATATTTTTTAAGAAATAAAAAATAATCAAGGTTGCATAGTGATAATGTAGGTAAATAATGTGGATGATGTAAAGTATTCCTTAGAGAGTTATATCAGGTTTGGCAGAGCCTAGCACCCTTATTTTTTCCATTATTTGTATAAAAGGAGACAAGAAAATGTAAAAACTGATACTACAACCAGGTCTAAGTTTGAGTCTTGTGTCAGGATCTGTTGTGAGGCCCTGGGAAAATTACTTGCTAGTCTGCCTTTGATTCCTGTAAAAGGTAAGGTAATAGAGTGAATTACGTGAAGCCTAGCGTATGGTCAGCTTTCCTAGAGATTTTAGTCTGAACTGCACGGCATGTTTAAGTTGAGTTGCCCTCATGTTCCTTTTTAAAAGTGCTCATATTCATTTCTATTGATTTTTTTTCCACCTTCACTTCAACAATATTTCTCCTGTCTCCAAACCCCAGCAGTGGAGTTTCTAAGCTACCTGCACACTTAAGTATTCTGACCTTTAGAGACTGTATTATAAGTGAACTACGTATTTTTTTTAACTTAGGTTCCAGCACCAGAACAAGTTGAAAAAGGTGGTGTGAGCAACATAACAGAAGCCAAACTCATAGTTTTTCTGACCTCAGTGTTTATTAAGGTAATTTAGAATTTTTAAGGCTAATCAATATTAAGGAGCAGAGTAATGAACTACTTACTATTAGGCTGTAGGAAATTTAAGATCTGGTTTTAACTCTTGTTAACATAGAAGGACTGAAGCCCCATTGTTTTTGCTTCATTTGGAGAAAATTAATTCAAGATGTGTTTTTTAATAAGGACATTTGGGTTTTCCATCTAGGATGGTTTTGTCATTCTAATCATGTCACTCTGTGCTGTAGTTAATGTGATTGGGCATTGGGAACTTTTACACTGGGATGGGTTTTCTGTGTGCTCTTCTTTTGTGGGGTAGCACTTTTTAGTGGCCCATAAGCCATTAACCAGTATCCTTCATAAATCTCTAAAAATCAAAGGAATAAAAGTCAGGATTCTTCATTTAAAACTGTGTCCTTTTCTGTTTAGGCTGGATGTAATCCCTCTGATATTGGTATCATTGCACCATATAGGCAGCAATTAAAGATCATCAACGATTTGTTGGAACATTCTTCTGTTAAGATGGTCGAAGTTAATACAGTAGATAAATACCAAGGAAGAGACAAAAGAATCATCCTAGTGTCTTTTGTTAGAAGTAATAAGGATGGAACCGTAAGTTGATTGTATTTGCCACTGACTCGTTCGGGAATCAGTCATAGTCTCTGTCTTCTCTCTCTTTCTGTCATTTTTTTCATTTGGGGTCCAGGGCCTTGTGTGTGCTAGTCAAGTTTTCTACCACTGAGCTACACCTCTAGCACTCTCTTTTTAAAATTGTGGTTAAAAAGAAAAATTAAATTTACCATTTTAATCTTTTTTGGAGAGGAGCAATGCTGGGGATTAATTAAAGTCAGGCATGCTTTACTGATGAGCTGCATCCCCAGCCCTTTCTATTTGTTTTTTAAATTTTGAGACAGGGTTTCCCTAAGTTGCTTAGGGCCTCACTCAGTTTGTGGTCTTGCTCAATTGCTGAGGCTACCCTTGAATTTGCAGTCCTCCTGACTGTAATCCCCTGGGAGTATACAACCACAGTGCCTAAGTTCCCTTTTCATTTTATATTTTAAAACAAGATCTTGCTACTTTGCCCAGGCTGGCCTTAAAGTTGGCCTTCCTGCCTCTGTCTCTTTACATTTTGCAGATCTAAAATTCTGTACTCATGAAAAACTCTCCATTATGCCCCACTTCAGTCCTATAACCACCATTCTGCTCTCTGTCTCTGAATTTGACTTTTCTGGGTATAAATGAAATCAAACAGTATTTGTCTTTTTGTGACTAGCTTATTTCACTTGTGTTCATCCATGTTGTAGCATATGTCAGTATTTCTTTTCTTTTTTAAGTGTTCCCTTGTCTATACGTACCATGTTTTATTTATCCATGGATGGACATTTGGATTGCTTTCACCTCTCGGATATTGTGTTTGAGGCTTTGTGGGTTTTTGTTGTTGTTGTGGTTGTTTGTTTTGGGCATTGGGCATTGAACCAGTGGCACTTGACCATCAAGCTATCCTCGCCTTTTTGTTTTTTATTTTGAGACAGGATCTCACTAAGTTGTTCAGGCTGGCCTAGAACTTGCAATGCTCTTGTCTCAGCCTCCCAAGTTTCTGGGATTACAGGTGTGTGCCACCACACATGGCTAGGCATTTTAAACACAGAGCCTTCCTTATGTTCTTTGACATTAAAGATAATTACAGATTTTATTTTATTTTGTTTTTTGTTTGCATTTTTATCCCTTTATTTTTCTTGACTACCTGATACATTCTTATGGTCTTTAAAATATGTATAAAATCTCCTTCCTCCTCTACTGCTCATCTATCTACTCAGTTCTTATATTAGAGATACTCACATCTTTTTAGTTTTTTTTTGCAGTCTTCTAGATAATATTCCAGACTTTGCTTTTTCTTTTTTTTGTTTTTTAAATTTTAATATTTATTTTAGGAGAGAAAGAATTTTAATATTTATTTTCTAGTTTTCAGCGGACACAACATCTTTGTATGTGGTGCTGAGGATCGAACCCGGGCCGCACGCATGCCAGGCGAGCGCGCTACCGCTTGAGCCACATCCCCAGCCCCAGACTTTGCTTTTTCGACTTAAAATATGTTAGAAATCTTTCCATGTGACTACACAAAGGAGGGGTTTAATTTATTTATTTATTTATTTTCAGTTTCGTAGTTGCCAGTATGTATAGACATGTTGTATTTACTCCTCTATTTTCACAATTTTAATTACTATTATAAACATTGCTACAGTGAATGGAGATAGCTTTAGTCCTTTTTGTTACTTGTAATTAATAATTTTAAAATGTGCCTAGGATATCACAACATAAAATATTTGAGGTTGGCAAGTTTTTCTAGGTGCCTAGAATTGTCATTGTGTTGATAAATCTTTTTTATAATTTATATTTTAAAAGTAGGGAAATACTTCATGATAAGCCAAGTTCTTTGTCAAAACAAACTCAAACATACAGTGTAAGAAAACTCAAAGAATTTAAAATTATTTATTTTACAGCTTGGTGAACTCTTGAAAGATTGGCGGCGTCTCAATGTTGCTATCACCAGAGCCAAACATAAACTGATTCTCCTGGGCTGCGTGTCCTCACTGAAGCGCTATCCTCCTTTGGAGAAGTTATTTTGTTATCTAAACACAGAAAAATTAATATCCTTTTTATTATGTATATGGTCGCATTGAATTGTGCTACTGTGAGTACTTTATGTCCTTATATAAATTAAGACTCAGAGTCTTACGTTTTCCATGGGCATATTTCAAAGATCTGATTCAGCAAAGGAAAGAGAACAATTTTCAGGGAGTCATGTAAGCCAGTAGTGAAGTAATGAGTTGATGGAGAGGGATAGTTTCTGAATTGAGAAACAGAAAAAAGGAATGTGATCCATTGTCCTACAAATCGCAGGTGTAGGAAAATGGGTTATCCCTTCTGGTTCTGCAACTCCAAATTTATAACTTTGTTTTCAATCCAAGGTAAAATATTACATTAAAAAACTGAGCCAGGTGTGGTGGCACCTGTAATCCTGGCAACTAGGGAGGCTAAGACAGGAGGATTGCAAGTTAAGGCCAGACTCAGCAACTTAGCAAGGCCCTTGTCTTAAAACAAGAAATAAAAAGCGCTGGGGATGTGGTTCAGTGGTTAATCCCTGGTACCAAAAAGAAAAAGGGGGTGGGGGGGAGAGGGCTGGGGTTGTAGCTCAGTTGCCACTCAGAGCACTTGCCTCGAAGCGTGAGGCCCTGGGTTCAATCCTCAGCATTGCTTAGTACCTCGCTGTTACTGAGGCTGGCTTTGAACCTACCACCCTCCTGCCTCAGCCTCCAAACCACTAGGATTACAGACATGTGCCACTATACCCAGCACATTCCATTATTTTTTACTTTATGGATATAATTTGTTCCTGACGATTGAACTTGGGCTTCATGCATGTTAGGCAATGACTCTACCATTGACTACATCCCTTGCCTTATTTTACAGTCTTAGATTAAAATATATAAATCTTATTGCCTCAGTGTATAAGTATCCATAGAATACCATAAGATCTTGACATTTCTTTGTAGTAAACCAAATCACAAAATGTGAAATAATGTCATGAATGTTTTTGTGCAATTTCATACTGTGTTTAGTATATCTTCCTTAATTTGTCCTACATCATTGATCTCCCGTCAAGAGAACATGAAAGTCTCTGTAACATTTTGGATGATTTTCAAAGAGGATAAAATGCTGTTTTCCTTGCTTTTTGATATATGAACAGTGTCTCTTGGCTCGTGTCTAAGATTCATAATTTAGCTTTGCTATAAAGGCCGTGTTTGGTTAAACTGTGAAAATGACTTTTATCCAAAGGGAGGAAACGCAAGTTACATGTACTCTGTGCAGAGTTCCAGATTTTTGTTTTCTATTTTTTTTTTTTAATCTTATTAACATAAAATTCTATTGCCATACAAAATCCAGCACTACCTTTTTACCAGTGCAGATGTGCTCCAAACTTTGGAAAGTCTAAATTTATAGGTATGATAAATTCATTTTTGTATGACCTAGATAAAGAGTTTGAGGCTGGGCGCGGTGGCGCAACTTGGGAAATTGGGAAGCGGCTCAGTGGTCAAGTGCCCCTAAGTTCAATCCCTGGTACCCGACCACGCCCCCCCCCCAAAAAAAAAATTGACAAGATTTTTTTACCAATTTTAAAGATGGATTAAATTTTGGATCTAAGCTTTATATTTTTAAGTCTAAAATTTCAAAACTAATTTGATTTATAGATTCAGTCATAAGAATTGTATCTGCAAGTTGGGCACAGTGATGCATGCCTATAACCCCAGCAACTTAGAAGGCTGAGGCAGGAGAATCCCAAGTTCAAGGCCAGCCTGGGCAGCTTATCAAGACCCTGTCTCAAAATATGAAAAAGGCTGGGGGTGTGGCTCAGTGGTATAGTCCCCTGGGGGTTCAATCTCCTCATCCTCAGTATCACACTCACAAAAAAAGGTATAGTCCCTATTTTCAGTTATTCTGTTTGTTTACCTCTTTGGGGGCATTATTAAATTTTCCCTTTTTGTATAAAGATACCGCAGAGTGATTAATTGTATATATGATGACAGAGTTTAGCCTTAGGGTATCCATCTTCTGGAGGAAAAATCTTTCTATTGAGTGTTTTTGTTTAATGAATGTTAGATATTTTTAAAATTATTGCTTCTACCTTTGAAATTCTTATTTAATAAATTGTTTTTTACTGATGGACTTTACTGTGTCATACATTATTAATATTGACAAATCCAGAAACCAAGGAGAGTTAGGATTATAGAGAGATTCCTGAAGGATGCACAGAGTGGACCTGATCATAGACAAATCATTGATCTGACAGGGAGGACTGCAGAGGACGCTGTTACGTATCATGAAAATATAAGTCAGGAAGGAATCTAAGATGATTTCAATTCCTGGGAGTGAAATGGATCAGAAAGTTCTTTGGTTTAGTCAAGTGGTTGCTTCAATAAAAGTTTGTACGGCCTGAGAAGTAAAGCTTCAAGAGGAGCCTGGGGAAGAGTTCCATGTTTCCTTTCATTTTGGGATCTCCCTTGGTCTCCAGATCTCACCATTTAGGGGCTGGAGTTGTGGCTCAGCGTAGAACGCTTGCCTGGCATGTGTAAGGCACTGGGTTTGATCTTCAGCACCACATAAAAAATAATATAAAGGTATTGTGTCCATCTACAACTAAAAAAAAATTTTTTTTTAAAGGTGCTGTGAATTGGAGGCGGGGCATAAATTTGAGGTTCAGATCAAATCGTCAAAGAACTAACAGTGCCTGTGCCCCACTCCATGCTCAGGGCCCAGAACAGGTGGCTACCAGTCACCAGTAACAGTAGTGTCATTGGTTCCTCACTTTGTGCATTTCTAGGTCAAAAGCACTATTAATCTAGAGAAGGCTTTTCTTATTGTTGGGTTAAACACGAACCAGTTTCTGGGAAAACTTGCAGTGCAGTGAGATAAGTTCTCTAAAGGAATGTGGTAATGAGGGAAATGGGGAGGGGGAGCTGGCCATTCCTCTTATCTCCAGAACTTGGGAGAGAATCTAAAGAGAGTCACCTTGGTTGTAAAGTAAAGGAATGTGCTCATAAAACACCTCAAGAAAGCCTCCTTCGCACTGTGCATGCAGCCTGTCATTTACTCCTGCCTGTAGGCACAGCGAGGCCCTCCACTGCATCCTGGCCCAGTGCTGCGGCGGAGTCGGTCAGTATTACAATGTCTGTTCCTCTGTTACCATTTATGTAACTCTATGCAGTACCAAAGACTTTAAGGTGCCACCTTCTCCAAGGGTGCTTTTCTGATTTTTTTTCCCTTCCAAACATAATTATCCCCTTTCTACTGTAATAGTATATATGTGTTGCTTTATGATGTCTATATTTTAAAAATCAGCAGTATTAATAGTAGCATGCTTTAAAATTTACCAACATTTCTCATAGTTATTCTCTCAATTGAATTAAGCCCTGTGAAGTATCTAGCATAGATATTCTGGTTTAGTTAATGACCTTGGCCAAGTCATTGCCAGATCCAGATGTTCCAATTAATAATTCAGCAATATTCACAGCCATTGTGTGTTCCCCATTCAGTGTTTATATATTTTCCAGGTGCTATGCAAATGTTTAGAAGCATTACAATTGTCATTGTAAGAAAATCGAATCTTGGGCCAGCTCGGGATACAACTGAAAGCTCTGTGGTGTGATGTGACAAGCTGGTCCACCTGAATTTAGTGGACTGATTTGGTGATTAAAAAGACAGCTTTTGCTGGGCATGGTGGTGCCCACTGTAATCCCAATGGCTCAGGAGGATTGTGAGGCCCTAAGCAATTTGGTGAGACCCTGTCTCGAAATAAAATATAAAAAGGGCTGGGACCACAAAAATAGGAAGTTATACCCCATGTATATGTAATATGTCAAAATACCTGCTACTGTCATGTATAACTAAAAAGAACAAATAAAAAATTAGAAAGGGCTGGGGATGTGTCTCAGTGGTTAATCACCCTGGGTTTAATCCCCTGTACTCCTGCCGCCCTGCTTAAAAAAAAAAAAAGAGAGAGAGAGAGAGAGAAAAGAAAGTGTTTTTAGCTCATAGGGAAGCCCATCCAGTTCACACAAGTCACTACTGTTAAAGTGATTGGGACTCAACCCTGGGAAGATTGAACCAAGATATACCCAGGGGATTAAGTCTTTCAATTCTTGTTTGCATATTGCTTTGGCACATGAAAGATTTTTACATTAGTTTTTTAACCTTATTTTATTTTTTTTATGTGGGGTTGAGGATCAAACCCAGTGCCTCATACATGCTAGGCAAGTGCTCTACCACTGGGCCACAATCCCAGCCCCTTTACATTAATTTTTAGAAACTGTTACTATCTGTGTTTGTGGGTAGTGTACTAGGGATAGAAACTTTGACTAGCATTTTGTGATTTAATTAAGTATACTCCCTGTACTTAAATATGTCACTAGGGATGGAACCCAGGGGTGCTTTACCACTGAGCTATATCTCCAGCCCTTTTTAATAGAGATCTTTTATTGCATCACTGAAATATCAGATTGACTCCAGGACTGTGTTTCTGTGGCTGGAACACTCTTAGATCTTATTCATCAGCCTGCTGAAGTGTTCCATTTTCAGAAACATAAATGCCGTCCCCAAAATTTTCTGATATCCTTGTTTTTCACTGTTGGGGCTTGCAAAATTAAAGCAGCTGGAATTTGAAACAAGTTCAATGTCATTTCCTTCAAAGATTAATTCATCTTTCTGAGCTTGAAACACTGAACAAGCAATACCTGTCATCATCCGAACCCTGAGGATGTATTTTTCACCCAAGAAATTTCGGATTTCAATAAGAGACCCATTCTCCTCTCCTGAATAACAACGTTAATAGGACGTAAGCATAGACCTCATCTTGTCACGGAAGCCCAGTGTAACACCCTGATCATGTTCTCTACATGACCACAGATCATGCGAACAGTGGCCAGTTCCCTTCTATTTCCCCACCATTTGTCAACCCGTAGCCTCTCTTTCTTTCCAAGGAGGCTGAGGTCTACATGGATATGACTGAAATCCCTCCAGAGGGTTCCTCTTGGGCCCTTCACAATAACTGTGAGTGCCTTCAGAGTAATGTTGACATTTTTTAGAATGTTGACAGTCTGAATGCTGAGAATGGTCTTCATTCTTACAGTAGATGTGGCAAAGAGTGAACGCAGGGGATCTTAACCACTGAGCCACATTCCCATCCCTTTGTATCACAACTTTTTTTTTTTTTTAATTGGGATCTCATTATGTTGTCTAGACTGGACTCAAACTCCCAATCCTTCTGGCTCAGGCTTCCCTATAGCTGGAATTGCAGAAATGAGTCACCATACTCAGTTCTTATTTCAATTTTTTTTTGTGGGGGGTGCTAAAAATCAAACCCTGGACCTTGTGCATGCTAAACAATAATCTCAGCCCTGAACTTTTTTTTATATTTATTTTTTTTTAGTTATAGTTGGACACAATACCTTTGTTTTATTTATTTATTTATTTATTTTTATGTGGTGCTAAGGATTGAACCCAGTGCCTCCCACGTGCTAGGTGAGCGCTCTACCACTGAGCCATAACCTCAGCCCCTCAGCCCTGAACTTTTTTTTTTTTAAGTATTTATGTAGTTGTAGATGAACATATAGTATCTTTATTTATTTTTTTAATGTGGTGCTGAGGATTGAACCTGGTACCTCACCCATTCGAGGCAAGCACTTTACCACTGAGCTACAGCCCCAGCCCTGCACTTTTAATTGCCAGATAACAGTAGACCAATTTAGACTTTTCATGAATTTTAAACTCTATGAAACACTATCAAATGTTCATTTTGAGTTTATGAAAATGGGGACTATTTTTGTGCTGGTTAAAATTCTGGTTCTGTGACACTGGGCAGATTATTTACCCTTTCTGAAGTTAGTTTCTTCATCTGTAAATTGGGTGTAATTCCTTCTGGTAGGGTGATTTTGAAAGCCAAATGAGATTTCAGCCTAAAAACTGACCTGCTCATATATGTTCATTGATGGATAAAGGAGATCAACATGAAATGAAACGGTACAGTTGACTGTACATAAGGACCTATCTCACATTATTCACAAAAATCAATTCTGGATGCCATAACAGACCTAAATATGAAAAGCAAAGCTATTCTCTCAAGATTTTCATGCAGCTGGGGTAGTAAGGATTTCTTAAACAAGATACTAAAGCGTAAACCATAAATGTAACTATAAGAAAATTAAAGCCTGGTACAGTGGTGCACATCTGTATTTCCAGTGGCTAGGGAAACTGCAGCAGTAGGATGGCAAGTTCAAAGCCAGCCTCAGCAACTTGGCGGGGCCCTAAACAACTCATCAAGTCCCTGTCTCTAAATGAAATACAATAAAGGGCTGGGGATGTGGCTCAGTAGAGTGTCCCTGAGTTCAACCCCATTACCCCCCCCCCCAAAAAAAAAAAAGAAAAGAAAAGAAAAAATGGCAACAAAGAAAGAAAATTGGAATGTATACTTATCAAAGGTCATCATAAAGAGAAAAATCAGGCAAAAAAACCCCTCATACTGGCAACATATAACTGACATCAAAGTAGTATGTAGCATGTTAGGAAAATCATACAAGCCAGTAAAGAAAAGACAATACAAGAATGGGCTAAAGACCTGAACAGTTTCTTGGCAAACTTGGATCTCCAAGTAAGTAGAAAATATGGGCAAAAGTGCTCAATGTTATTAGTAATAATGATAAATACAAAATAAACTCACCATACAACTGCATATTCACAAGACTGGAAAACAATTGACAATTCCAAGCACTTGAATGGACATTAAGCAACTGAAAACGTTAAGTGCTGGTAGGAGTGCAGATTGTGGAAAAAGTTTTGAAAACACTTTGAATTTATCTGGTCAGTTTAAAGAAAGGTATACCCACATTTCCAGGAATTCCAGTTAATCATATGCCCTTGAGACTTTTAGTACATGCACTGAAGGATGGATGTGCACCTTGAAAACAGTCCAAAGTGGAAACTCCTTGTGGACTTGGATGAATCTCAAGAACATGGTGATGTGCAAAAGAAAAAAGCAACAAAATTACTCAGTAGTATGCCTGTTGGAAGCGACATTGTTTAGGGGTACATACTTAGGTGATGGTGTTATACATAAAAGCAAGAAAATTCTTCTCATAAAGATCAGAATGGTATTTAACTCTGGGGGATGAGTGAGACTACGGTTTAGGGGGATTTTCCTGGGAGGGTGACTCTGTTCTAAGCTTGATGTGGTGATGATTACTTTATAGTGATTCCTTAAACCATATATGTAGTGTATATATATGGTTTCAGTGTGTGTGTGTGTATAGTGTGTGTGTGTATAGTGTGTGTGTGTGTATACACACACACACACACACACACACACACACACATATATATATATATATATATATATATATATATATATAGTGTATATGTATGGTTTAAGGAATCACTATAAAAGATATCTATCTATATACTATACGTTTTAAGGAAACAGTACATATGTTTTATACATTTTATCCATTTATGATTATCTCACAATAAAGAAAATTTAAAACCACAAGAAGCATAACAGAACTTTATAGTAGCCAAATTGATAAAGAGAATTTCAATTTCACAAGATACCAGGTCTTTCAAGTTCAGTTATAATCTGAACTGCTACAGATCTGACTAGGTAATAGATTACTTTTGCTGGGTGCTGGGGTGCATGCCTGTAATCCCAGCGACTGAGGAGGCTGAGGCAGGAGGTTCTCAAGTTCAAGGCTCAAAGCCAGCTCCAGCAGTTTAGCAAGACCCTAAACAATTTAGCAAGATCCTGTCTCACAATAATAATTATAATAATGGCTTAGGGGCTAAAAACTCAAACAAAAATACGTTAACTTAAAAATAATTACTTTTACTTTTCCTGAATTGACTTGACTTAAATCTAGTGTCTGTCATCTGAGCATTGTTTTATTTTTAAACATATTTATTTATTTAGTGGCACTGGAGATGGAACCCAGTATCGCTTTACGACTGCACTACCTCCGCAGTCCTTTTTATTTTCTATTTTGAGTCAGGATCTTGCTACGTTGCCCAGGCTGGCCTCGAATTCGCAATCCTCCTGCCCTAGCCTCCCCAGTCGCTGGGATCAGAGGCGTGCGCCATCGTGCCTAGCGATGTTCTCATTTTTCCGCTCCCCGAAGGAGAAAACGCTAGTTTTCCCTCACACCTCTCCTTGATCAATGAGACCGTTGCTCGTGACACCTTATAAACCTGTGTGTTTCCTGATTTAACGACGTGATTTGGAGCTGCCTACCTAATTTCAGTGGGCTTCTACCTACTGTGAACTGCGTCATGTTTTCTACATTCCCTGGTCCTCTGTGAGTTTGAGAAGGTGAAAGGAGAGGGGTCTGGGCCAGCCCGTGGGCACGGAAACGTCTGCACGTGCCTCGAATCCCCCGTTAAAATCCGGGATTTGGGCTCTGGCGAGGCGCCGGGACGAGAAGCCCCGCCGAGGTCCGGCGCCCAGCTCCCACTCCCGAGCTCTGGTCCAGCTCCCTTCCTTCTCTTCCGGGTCGAGTGGACACCGAGGCTGAGCGGGGCGGGCTTTCTCGCGTGCGGGCTGCAGACTCCGTCGTCCCCCGCTGGAGCCCGGGCGCCCTCCCGCCGCCGGGGGCGCTGTGGGCCGCAGCGGGCCCGGTGCAGATGCGGTGGCGGCCGCCGAGCGGCTGCAGGGAGCTAGTGGCCGGGCCCAGGGAGCCCCCGCCCGAGACCGCGCCGCCGCCATGGGTAAGGGGAGCCGGCCGACAGCTGACGCCGCCCTCCGTCAAGGGCTGCAGGCTGCGGCCGGGCGGGGAGGCCTGCGCGGGGGCTGGGGGGGCCGTGGAGTCGGATCTGGGGCCGGAACCTGGGGTGGGCGGGGGCAGCCTAGATTCGGGGGCTCGGGGTCGCCATGGCAACGCGCGGCCCCACCTTGTTCTTTCCCGCCCCCGCCTGGATTCCGGGGTCTGGTGGCCGAGCACTGGAGGTCTGACGGCTTCTAGGGAGCGAAGACGAGGCGGGCTGGGTGTCGCTCCGGGGTCGGGGTTACAATCTGGGACGAGCGATGACTTTTCAGATTTGGGGGTGGCGGAGGGAAGACGCATCTCAGGTTTTGGCCTGGGCGCCCCACGCCGAGAGAGGGGGAGCGATGCCGTGCAAGACCCTGGGTGAGCCCTCCGCGGGGGTCTTGGGGGGCTGCCGGAGGCGGCCTTGGGTTGGGGTAGGAGGAGAGGCAGGGAACGGGCTCCAGGCCTCGGCTAGGTGCGCAGAGGGGCCCATTGCCTGGTCTCTCGGTGCATCTGCAGCCTCACCCGAGTCACGGAGTCCTGCTAGGGCGTGGCCGCAGCGCAAAAGTCCTCCGCCTGGCAGTCTCAGGTACTTAGCACCAACCTGCGCCCAGCAGCTGCGGTGATCCTTTGTATGGTTGTCATATCCCGCGTTATGGGTTTTGATGGGCACTATAAAATGAGAATCGTCACAGATTATGACACATCAGGTGGTTTCACTGGGGAGCCCTACCACCATGCAGATTTGAAGAAATAATGGTCCACACGTATTCCATTAAGTCGGCCTGGTCATAACACTTGGGTTTGTGTTTTAAATTCTTAAGAATTCAATGTAATGCTTCATGATAGCTAGCTGAAGTCAGATCTAGAATACTAAATTATGCGGAACTCTGAATTTTTGTTCAGTGAAGGAAAAATGGGCACTTTGACTACTTGGGCTTGTACATTAGTCAGCTATTATAGATAATTAAGTGTTATACTAAGTGCTTTGTTCCCCCTTTGTGCTAAAGGGGATTGAACTCAGGGGCGCTCTACCATTGAGCTATATCCCCAGCCCTTTCTATTTTTTTTTTATGTTGAAATAGAGTCCTGCTAAGTTGCCAAGGCTGATCTCAGATTTGCAGGTCTTGCCCTTCGGAGTCGCTAGGATTATAGGCATGCACCACAAAGTGTTTCATTTTTCCACACCTCAGCTTTGTCATCTCTGTTTTCTGAAAATATTCCTGCCAGTCCCAAGTGATGAGAGTATGGGGAAGCATCTGTATTTCTTAAAGAATAAAATTTGTGTGAGAGAAGATATATTTGTGAGTTGAAAATGTCAGTTAAAAATCTGGACTTTAAAATATGTCTTGGCATTCAAACTCAAACACAGACATCACCAGCTATATGGAAGGACAGGGAACTGTGGTTCATGCAATACAAAACTACAATTGGAATGGAAAAACAAGATAGAAAGAAGGTTGAAGTGACTGAGAGAAGTGAGCAGCTTCCGCTTCTTCGTTTTTGTCGGTATTACTGTTTTAACGGATGTGTTTGTTATGAGAGATAGTAGTATCTTAGAGCTTTACCTTTTATTTTATTACAGGTTTATTCTGAACATTTTTTTGCTTGGAATTTATCCTTAAGAGCATATCTATTATCTACCATTTGCATGAGGCCCTTAAATGTGTCACCTATGTCCCCAACCTATCTCCTTAGAAAATCATTTTAAAAACTCATTTGTAGAGAAGAATTTCCATACAGTAGAACAACTGTAGGAGAATGGCAAAACTGCAGAAACTTAAAAATGATTCAGACCTTTGGCTGGAGCAGGCATGGCAGTTTGCTATGGTATGAGTGAGAGAGACATAAAGAGAAGTTAGGTAGGAGATAATCAGGAAAAAGGAAAAGCAAACCAGTGTTCATTTTATAGGGGAAGGGACAAAGTTTGTATATTTTTCATTGTCTTGTGAATGATGTTGGACTCCTTTCTTATGTTTCCAGCTACAAAAGACCCCACAGCTGTAGAGAGAGCAAACTTGTTAAACATGGCTAAACTGAGTATCAAAGGACTCATTGAATCTGCTCTCAGCTTTGGTCGCACTTTGGACTCTGACTATCCCCCTTTGCAGCAGTTCTTTGTTGTTATGGAACATTGTCTGAAACACGGTCTTAAAGGTATCATGAAATTTTTAAAAATTCACTTTAGATATCCTAGAAAATGTATTTTTGAGGCCATAAATTACTGTTATTTTGTGCTTAAAAAATATTGAGTGGGTTGATTTGGGGGAGAAAAATTACCATTTTGTTTTCTAATAGGTGATCTTCAGAAAATGCTTAATTGTTTGTAATTTTTTTTTCTTTATTAAACATTTTTTCAACATGTACCCTTGAACTGGTTTCCATTTTATAGAGCAATCAGAATTATTTTAAATTTCAAATTTCAAATGGTGATATGAACTCAAAGTTTGAGATCTATTAAACAAATACATTGAAATAGTAGATAGCGTAGCTGGACATGGTGGTGCACCCCACCCCTGCAATCCCTGCTCAAATTCAAGGGTACCCTTTGCTTAACAACTTAGTGAGAACTTGTCTCAAAAAATAAAAAGGTCGGGGGATGTAGCTCTGTAGAATAATATCCCTGCGTTCAATCCCCAATGCTATGAAGAACAAAAACAAAAAAATATTAGATTGTTAAAATAGGAACCTCCTTATTCTATGGGAACATATCTAGAGAAAGTATTCTCTGGTTTGGGTTATTATAGAAATGAAAGTGATCCCTGAAAAGATCATCCATTCTATTATACATTCATATTGTGAATGTAAAATGTTTGTTTTATGCTTAATTTCTTTTTCCAGTACTAGAAATCAATCTCAGAGCCTCCTGCATGCTAGGCAAGTGCTCTACAACTGGGTCACAACCCCAGTCCTAATAATTAAAAGTTGAAGAGTAGGTCTTATACAACATATACTTAAAAATTAAATATAGACTTGAAGATGTGGCTAAGCACTTGCCTAGTGTGCTTGTAGCTCTGGGTTGAGTTTCTATCACCAGACACACACACACAATTGACAGTTTGATTTGTAGTTCATATGATCAGCATTTACATGGATGGTATATAAGAGTTGTATGCTAGCCTTCATGGTGGTACACACCTATAGTTCCAGCTAGTAGGGAGGCTGAGGCAGGAGGAAAGCAAGTTCCAAGCTAGCCTGGGCAACTTAGTGAGACCCTATCTGAAAAATAAAAAGAGCTGGGGATATAGCTTAATGGTAAAACATCATTGGGTTCAATCTATAGTACCCCCCTGCCATTTTTTTTCTATATGATAATATTCATTTTTTACTTTTGTTTAAAAATGATTTTTTAAGATATTAGGGATTGAACCTAGGGATGCTCTATCACTGAGCTGTATCCCCATGCTTTTTATGTTTTGGTTACTAGGGATTGAACCCCTAGCCCTTTTTATTTTTTATTTTGAGACAGGTTCTTGCTAAGTTACTTAGGTCCTCACTAAGTTGCAGAGGCTGGCCTGGAACTTGTGATCCTCCTGCCTCAGTCTCCTGAATCACTGGGATGACAAGTATGCACTGGCTAAAGAATTAAAATAATTTCTTAAAATTGAGCTGGGCATGGTGGCACACACTCTAGTCTCAGCAGCTTGGAAGGCTGAGGCAAGAGGATTGTAAGTTCAAAGCCAGCCTCAGCAACTTAGTAAGATCCTGTCTCAAAACATAAAAGGGCTGGGGAGCCGGGCTTGGTGGCTCACATCTGTAATCCCAGCAGCTTGGGAGGCTGGGAAAGGAGGATTGTGAGTTCAAAGCCAGCCTCAGCAAAAATGAGGTGCTAAGCAACTCAGTGAGACCCTGTTGCTAAATAAATATTATATATACATATATACACATATATTTTATATATATAGTGTAGATAGATAGATAAATAGATATGATAGGGGATGTGGCTCAGTGGTTAAGTACCCTGGGTTCAATCCATAGAACCAAAAAAAAAGAAAAAAAATTATATGAATGTTAGTGAAATACACTTTTTGGTACAGTATTCCCCCACCCTACCTTATCTGTGACCCCTCAGTGGATGTCCAAAACCATGAATAGTACCAAAACCTATGGTTTACTTTGTTTTTTCCTATGCATGACTATGAAAAAATTTAATTATCATTTAGACACAGTAAGAGATTAACAACAATAATAAAATAGAAAAATTATTATAATATACAGTAATAGAAGTTGTGTGAATGTGGTCTGTATGGAATTTTCTATGTAATACTTTCAGACCATAGTTGACTACAGGTACCAAAGTATAGAAACCTCAGATAGAGGGAACTATTGAAGTATATCAAACAATATAACATAAAATAAAATAATGCCTGGCACAGTGGCAAAAATCTGGAGTCCCAGCTACTCAAGAGACTGAGTTGGGAGGATTCATTGATCCCCAAGTTTGAGACCAGCCTGGGCAACACAGTGAGAACCCATCTCAAAAACAAAAACAAACAAAAATCATAACTACAAAGAGCAAAATATGAATTCTGTTCGTTCCTTTCCATTCATCTTCCTGAAGAGAATCATTCTTTCAGTTCTTTTCTGTTTTTTTCCCTTTTTCTCTAAATACCATGGTGTTTTATTATCCTGCAACTTTTGTTTTTGGAGAACTTTACATAGAAAGATTCCTAAGAGTATTATTACCAGGTCAAAAGATATAATTGGCATTGTACGGGCTTCACTGATTTATCAACTAGAAGTGGACAAGAGCATTTGTTTCCCCACATTTTTGTTCTCTCCTGATGTTGTCAGTCTCTAAACACGTTTTTTGTTTTGTTTTTGAGAGGAGCTCTCCTTATCTTGCCCAGGCTGGTCTCAAACTTGGGGATCAATGAATCCTCCCAACTCAGTCTCTTGAGTAGCTGGGACTTCAGATCAAGCCACTCTCCTGCCTCAGGCTCCCAAGTAGCTGCAACTCCAGGTGCTTCCACATTCTGCTTCAAAATACTTTTAATACATAGAAAATCACCAATCTGGTCCAATCAGACCTTCGTGATTTTTAATTTCCTTTTCAAAAAATTTTATTTTTTAAAATAGCAGTGATATAAATCTTTATTTTCCCAAAGCCTAATAAATTGAAATTTGGAATTTGCTGGCCAAAATAGTTATTTTCATAATTCATTATCATTTACAAAATATAGTAAGCCATTTCCTATGACTATAGGCTTATCTCCCCCCCCCCCTTTTTTAGTACTAGAGATTGAACCCAGGGGCACTTTACTGCTGAGCTAGGTGCCTAACACTTTTTAAATTTTTATTTTGAGATGGGTCTCACTAAGTTGCTTTGGAATAAGTTGCTTAGGGCTCACTAAGTTCCTGAGGCTTGGAAGCCTCATGCCTCAGCCTCCATAGTTGCTGGATTACAGGTGTGTGTCATAGTGGCATCCCCAACCCTTTATATTATTTTTTTATATCTTTATTTTTATTTGTTTATTTTTATGTGGTGCTGGAGTATGAACCCAGGACCTCACGAGTGCGAGGCAAGCACTCTACCACCGAGCTACAACCCCAGTCCCCCTTTTTATTTTTTGAGTCAGAGTCTTGCTAAGCTACTGAGAACCTTGCTAAATTCCTGAGACTGGCCTTAAATTTGGGATCCTCCTGCCTTAGCCTCCCAAGTGACTGGTGTGCACCAACCACCAAGCCTGGTTCCTTCACTTATCTTAATGCATTTAGGTTTTTTTTTTTTTGTGCTGGGGATTGAAACCAGTGGAGATTAACCCCTGAGCCATATCCCCAACCCTTCTTAAAAAATTTTTTTGAATAAGGGCCTTTTTATATATATTTAGTTATCGATAGACATTTAATTAATTTATTTTTATATGGTGCTGAGACTTGAACCCAGTGCCTCACACATGCCAGGCAAGCACTCTGCCACTGAGCTACAACCCCATTCCCTTGATCGAGGTCTTGCTAAGTTGCTTAAAGACATTACTAAATTGCTGAAGCTGCTTTGAACTTGTGATTCTTCTGCCTCAGCCTCTGGAGTATTTGGGACTGGAGGTGTACACCACTTGCCCAGCTGATTTTATGGTTTTATATTACTCAAATAATCAGAATAAATACAAATAAATTCATAATTTTTCATAATTAAAAGGAAAACACCTTGTTATTTGTGCTTGGCTTATTTAAACTTGTAAAGATCAATCTTCAAGGGCCACCAGTCTTTATTTTTGTACTGGTCAAGAATGAGTCTAGGGCTGAAGATGTAGTGAGTTCAATCCTTATCACCACATAAACATAAACAAATAAAATAAAGGCATGCTGTCCATCTACCAAAAAAAAAAAAAAAAAAAAGGATGAGTTGTTTAATTACTTGCTACATTCTTTTCTTTTTAAAGTGGTATAGGGGATTGAACCCAGGAGTTCTTTACCCCTGAGACATATTCCTAGCCCTTTTAATTTTTTAATTTTGCAACAGGGTCTTACTAACTTGCCTAGGATGGTGTCAAACTTAGAATACTCCTGCCTCAGCCTCCTGTGTTGCTGGGATTACAGGCGTGTGCCATCATGACCAACTCTGCCTGCATACTTTTGATATGAAAGACTGGCCAAAAAGCATTTTTCTGATATGGCAAAATGTGTGTGTGTCAGGGGCAGAATGGGCAACAAGTTCCTGATTGAACAGGTTCCTGATCAACAAGAATGGAAAAGTGGGGCATGGAGGGGCACACCTATAATTCCAGCTACTCAGAATGCCTAGATAGTATTGGAAGTTCCAAGTCAGTCTAGGCAGTTTTATTGATACTTTGCCTAAAAAAAAAAAAAAAAAAAACAAGGGCTGGAGATGTAGCTCAGTGGTAAAGAACCTCTTTACCACTTTGGGGCTGGGGCTGGGGTTGTGGCTCAGCAGTAGAGTGCTTGCCTAGCACGTCCAAGGCGCTGGGTTCAGTCCTTAGCACCACAATAAAATAAAGGTCTTGCATCCAACTGCAACTAAATATATATATATGTGTGTGTGTGTGTGTGTGTGTGTGTGTATCACCTCTGGGTTAAATACCCAGTACCAAAAAAATTAGTTAAAAAAAATAAAGAAGTGGGAAGGTCTTTGAATAATGGTATGTTAATATTTAAGGTGAAGTTAATACCATTTTATATGTTGAAACTGTGGGTATTGTACTTTCTTCTTTCTTTTTTTTTTCCCTCCAGTAAGAAAATCATTTTTGAGTTACAACAAAACTATTTGGGGCCCTCTGGAACTGGTGGAGAAGCTTTACCCTGAAGCAGAGGAAATAGGAGCCAGTGTCCGAGACTTACCTGGTCTTAAGTAAGTAATGTTATTAGTTGTTCATTCTTAACCTCCGCAGTGTATTTACTGTCCTCTAACATACCTCAGTTTATCATCTTCTCTCAGACTTAATGATACCAAGAATTTAGTCCTTGTCCCTGGTTAAAATCCAATGACAAGGACAAGGTTTAAGGAAAAAGAAGATTATTGCTTTGCCAGCAAAGGAGAATACACAGTGGACTCCTATCCCAGGGGCTGTGATTCTAACAACCAGGGGAAATAGTGGGCTTTTAAAGAGGGGATACAAAGGCTGCACTCTGGCTGTGCCTCGTCAGGAGTTTCAATTCAGTTTTAGCCTTGAGAGGTAGCCATTTCTGAGACCCCTTGGTGCCAGCTCTGAAGTCTATATTCCTTCATTCTTGTGCCCTGAGCAGAAAGACAGATAACTTGACCCAGGACAGAAAGGTTAATCTTGTTTCCCCATGATTAGGGAGGAAAAAAAGGAAGGGGGGGGGGGAGGATCCAGTTTTAAATTAAGCTGCAGTGGCAGAGCAGCAAGGGTTATATTCAAATCATGAGTGGACCCCTATTATATTACATACCCTTCTTTTCTTGTCTTCTAATAAAATTCGGTTCATGCTTTGTTTGTTTTTAAACTAGGGATTGAACTCAGAGGTGCTTTACCACTGAGCCACATCCCCAGCCCCATCCCCATTTTATTTTTTTTTTTAGTTTTAGGTGAACACAATATCTTTGTTTTATTTTTATGTAGTGCTGAGGATTGAACTTAGTGCCTCACACCCATCCCCATTTTAAATATTTATTTAAAAATTTTTTGAGACAGTGTCTCACTAAATTGCTTAGGGCTTGCTAAGTTGCTGAGACTGGCCTTGAATTTGTGATCCTCTTGCTTGAGCCTCTGGGATCACAGGCATGTACCCCAGAACTTGACAAACTGTTTATTCTATATGATTCAGCTCAGATTCCACCTCCTTCAATAAAAGTTAACCATCCTTCCTTTTTTTTAAATATCTTTGTTTTATTTATTTTTATGTGGTGCTGAGAATTGACCCCAGGGCCTCACACATGCGAAGCATGCGCTCTACGGCTGAGCCACAACCCCAGTTCTCCCATCCTTCCTTTTAAGTTCTTACCACTAAGGGGGGGAGTAAATATATATATTTGTTGTATCATTACTTCAGTTTCATTGTATTGTAGGAAATTGTAAGTCCCTTTAAGAGGCTGTATCAACCTAAGTGCGGTGGCACACATCTGTAATCCCAGCAATTCTGGAGACTGAGGCAGGAGGATCACAAAATTGAAGGCCAGGTTTGACAACTTAGCAAGGCCCTAAGCAATTATCAAGACTTTGACTCAAAATAAAAAAATAAAACAAGGCCGGGGGATGGTGCTCAGTGGTAAAATGCCCCTAGGTTCAATCCTAATTACCAAAAAAAAAAAAAAGGATATATTAATTCTACATCTGTTCTGAGGGTTAAACTAGTTTCTTCAAAGTAGGCAGTCAATAACTATTTGTTGAAGACTGAAGTAGGCTGAATCCAAGGCAAAGATTCAGTAGAGTTTTCAGTTAAACTCTTCATATACCATAGGATTTGTGCAAATTGTTTCCTTCCACCTGAAATTGGAGCCTATAGTGCCATCTGCTTGTTTTTTTTTTTTTTTTGGATTAATGTATGTGAAATGCCCTAAAAGCTGGAAACTTCCAGCTAAGAAATCATGACTGTTGAAACCTTTGCTGAGAATTGGATTCAAGGCCTCACACGTGTTAGGCCGGTGAGCTACAACCACAGCCCAAGGCTAAGTTCCCATGTTTCTTTCTTTTTTTCCTCTTTTTTGTACCAAGGGTTGAACCAGAGGCACTACACCACTGAGCCATATCCCCAGCTCTTTTTTATTTTTTATTTTGAGACAGGATTTCATTAAGTTGCTATGGCCTCACTAAGCTGCTGAGGCTGGCCTCAAACTTGCAATCCTCCAGAGATAACTTTTTTATGCTTAGGATTTTCTGTCAGGATTATCAGTTTGTTTTTTCCAACTCTGACTCTCTCAGTTTGTATTTTCTTTACAACTTAGGGTTTTATATGTTGTGGGGAATATGATAGTGTTTTCAGATATTTGTAAATTGGGCTTAATTGAGTGATGAGAATAAATGGCTACTACTGAGCACTGTGTGGGTAATATGTAATCTTTTTACAAAAATTGTCTCATTTAGTTGTGTGTTTTTTTTTTTTTTTGCTTTTGTAACAGGCATTGAACCCAAGGGTGCTAAACTACATCTCCAGCCCTTTTTATGTTTTATTTTGAGACAAGGCCTTGCTAAGTGTCTGAGTCTGACTTTGAATTTATGATCCTCCTGCCTCAAAATCCCAAAATGCTGGGATTACAGACATGTGGTAACACATCTGGCTCATTTAATTTTTGCCAATCTTATAGGGTAGATATAATAATTATATAGATGGAAAAAATTAAGGTCAGATAAGTGGTATCGGCTGGGCATGGTGGTGCATTTCTGTAATTCCAGTGAGTCAGGAGGCTGAGAGAGGAGGATTGTAAATTTGAGGTCAACCTCAACAAATTAGTGAGGCCCTAAGAAACTTAGTGAGACCCTGTCTCAAAATAAAAACTTTTGAAAAAAGACTGGGGATGTGGCTCAGTGCTTAAGTAACTCTGGGTTCAATACCTGGTACCAAAAAAAAAAAAAAATTTTTTTTTTTCTTAAAAACTACCTGCCAAGCCAGGTCCTGTGGCACACGCCTGTAATCCCAGCTGCTTAGGAAGCTGTGACAGGAAGATCAAGAGTTCAAAGCCAGCCTCAGTAATGGTGAGGTGCTAAGCAACTCAGTGAAACCCTGTCTCTAAATAAAATACAAAATGGGGTGGGGATGTGGCTCAGTGGTTGAGTGCTCCTGAGTTCAATCCCCAGTACCAAAATAACAAAACAAAAACCTACCTGCCATTGGCTGGGGTTGGGGCTCAGTGGCAGAGCACTTGCCTAGAATACGTGCGATACTAGGTTCAATCTTAGCACCGTATACAAAAATAAATAAAATAAAAGCATGCTGTCCATCTACAACTACAAAAAAATAAAAATAAAAATAAATAAAATTACCTGCCAAAATCTTCTCTGCGTAAGAACATGTGAAAGTAAACTGGGCAAGGGGGTGCAGGCCTATATTCCCAGCAATTTAGGAGATTGAGGCAGGAGGATTGTTAATTTGAGGGCAGCTTCAGCAACTTGCAAGGCCTTAAACAACTTAGCAAGACCCTGTCTCCATAAAGGGTTGGGGATGTGGCTCAGCAGTTTAAGCATCCCAGGGTTCAATTCCCAGTACTTCAAAAAAAAGAAGAAAGTATGAATGATACCATTCTCTTAAAAAAATCTTTGAAATTTGATTTTATTTTTACTAAAATATAGAATTTAAAATTTGGATAAAAGAAGTACGAGGTTTAATTTCTCTTTTTGTGTGTCTGGCCTCTTTCTCTCTTTCTTCCCACCCTACCCCCCAGCACCCTGTACTAGGGGTTGAACTGAGGGGTTGTTTACTACTAAGCTACATCTCTACCTTTTTATTTTTTATTTTGAGACAAGGTCTCACTAAGTTGCCAAGGCTGACCTCAAATGTGTCATCCTCCTGCTTCAGCCTCCTGAGTCAGTGGGATTACATGGTGAGCCAACATGTCCAGCTGTATACAGCTTTACTGATGCATTTTTGCCTATTCACTTTTAGAGGGCTAAGACTATTTAGACAAAATACTTCTTGTAGAAATATTCTCACTATTTAGTGAATCATTTCTTTGTGTTTATTTATTAATTTTAAGATGAAGTCTCACTAAGTTACTGAAGGCCTTACTAGATTGCTGAGGCCAGCCTCAAACTTGTGATCCTCTTGTTTTAGCCTCCAAAGTTGCTGGGATTACAGGCATGTGCTACCGTGCTGGCTGTGAATCATTTCTTTATTTTTTATTGGTACATTATAATTATAATATTGTGATTTATTGTTACATATTTTCAACATACTTTGGTCAACTTCATTTCCCAGTATCGCTTCTTTTAAGGCATAAAATGGTACTTACATACCCTATAGGAGCAGGGACTGGTTAACTTGCTGGCTTAAAACTATAAAAATGAGCTTTGGACCATGGTAGCATCGTAGCCAATAAGGTTATCCAAGGTGTGATTATTGCTAATTGAAAACTATAAAATTGAGAAGAACACCATGATAAAATGGCTTTTTTCTTTGTTGTGTACCTCAACAGAGATGGGACATGTATTCCATGGTCTTAGAGCTAAGGCTATTTTCTGACCATTTGGTTCTTCTTTTTAGGACCCCACTGGGTCGTGCAAGAGCATGGCTTCGATTAGCCCTCATGCAGAAAAAAATGGCTGATTACCTGCGTTGCTTAATTATTCAGAGGGATCTCTTGAGGTTGGTACCGTTAACTCATGTTCATTTTTTTTTCATTTATATTCTCTCTTCTAAAAATGATCCAGCCTGTAGTATAAAAGGATATATAAAATATAAAAATGTGACATAAAATACAAGAGGAGTAAAATGAAAGAGAGGAACTAACACCAAATAGGAATACTGTAGGGTTTTTATCAGCTAATATAGGGAAATTTACATATGTTCTGTTTCTAAGTTAGTTGATTTTTCTGAATTATAGTTAATTCTATGGATAAAAATTTGCTTTGGAATTTGGGGATTAATTCTGTTTCTTCCTAGATCTTGTATGTCCAGTACAGATAAATGCTTCAACTATGTTGTGAGCACTGTTTAAACTGAAGGTCAAATATTTCAGACAACCAGAGAAAGGCAATCAGTCTTTCAAGGGAGTGTACCCAGGGCAGCCTTTCATATGTCCTTGGTGTTAAAGTCTCTCTCTCAAAGTTCTGAAGAGCATGGTCCTGTTTTTCTTTCTTTCTTTTTTTTTTTTTTTTTTAAAGAGAGAGAGAGAGAGAGAGAGAGAGAGAGAGAGAGAGAGAGAGAGAGAGAGAGAATTTTTTAATATTTATTTTTTAGTTTTCAGCAGACACAACATCTTTGTTTGTATGTGGTTCCGAGGATCGAACCTGGGCCGCACGCATGCCAGGCGAGCGCGCCACCGCTTGAGCCACATCCCCAGCCCCCTGTTTTTCAATTTACGTATGACTTTGGTTCTATATCTCAGTACTCCCATTAGTAAAATGAGAATATCCATACTTTAAGCCCTGTAATTTCTCAACAATATTCTGAAGATTGAGGAGGACATGAGAGGGTGTTAACTACTTTGTGAGTATAGACAAGGGATTCTTAACCACTGAGCCACATCCCCAGTCCTTTAATAATTTTTTAAAATTTTGAGATAAGATCTTGTTAAGTTGCATAGGGCCTCGATAAATTGCTGAAGCTGGCTTTGAATTTTCAATCCTCCCTCAGCTGGGATTTAGAAGGGTTAGCCACCACGCCTAGTATTAGATTACCCTACTTCTTTCACAGGTCTCTTATTTGAACTTTTTTTTAAATACAGATATCCACATGTGAATCAATCAATCTATCTATCTATCTATCTATCTATCTATCTATCTATCTACTTTGCAGTATTGGGGATTGAACTCAGGGGCATCTCTACTACTGAACTGCATCCCCAGCCCTTTTTTTATTCTGAGACAGGGTCTCACTAAATTGCTGAGGTTGTCCTGGAATTTGTGATCCTCTTGCTTTCAGCCTTTTACCTTGCTGAGATTATAGGCTGAACCACTATGCCTGGCTTTCCATAAGTATGTTTAAAAGATAACTTAAAATACACCTTTGAAATGCACTGATTTGAACATGGGCTTTGAAATATTTCGTTATTGTTTTTATTTTTATTTATTTTGGTACTGCGGATTGAATTGAGGGGTGCTTATCCATTAAGCCACTTCCCCAGTCCTTTTTTTTTTTAATTTTTTTTTTAGTTGTTGATAGACCATTATTATTATTTACTTATATGCGGTGCTGCGAATCGAACCCAGTGCCTCATCCATGCTAGGCAAGCGCTCTACCACTGAGCTATAATCCCAGCCCTTCCCCAGTCCTTTTTATATTTTATTTTGAGGTCTCACCAAATTACCTAGGACCTTGCTAAATTGCTAAGGCTGGCTTTGAACTTGCAATTCTCCTGCCTTAGCCTCCCAAGTTGCTAGGATTGCAAGCATGTGCCACCATAATTGGCTATTTTTATTTCAAAAAAATTTTTGTGTAGTATTGGGGAGTGAACCCAGGGATGTTCTACCTCTGAGCCATGACCCCAGCCTTTTTAATTTTTAATCTCGAGACAGGATCTCACTGAATTGTCAAAGTTGGCCTCAAACTTTTGATCCTCCTACCTCAGCCTCCCTAGTTGCTAGGATTATAGGGGTGTGCCACCTATAAGCGAAGCTTGAAATGTTTTATAGTTATTTTCCACCTTAGTTTTTATCCCAAAGGTTTTAGTGAATCCTAGTTCTGAAAATTCAGTTCTAATAAAATGAACAATTAGATTAGCAAATCGCTGCATGTGCATGTTTATTACTGAGAATTGAAACTAGTGTGTTCTACCACTAAGCTATATCCTTTTTTTATTTTGAGGTAGGTTCTCACTAAGTTTTTGAGGCTACCCTCAAACCCGTAATCCTCTTGCCTCAGTCTTCCAATTGGCTGGGATTACAGACCACTATGCCAGCCCACCGTCCTGAAAGTCTGAAATACTTCAGGTGTCAGTGTTGCCTTTCTTTTAATCTCACTTTGCTTTTCTCTTTCTCTCTTAAAATTACTTTTCCTGTTTTATTTCCTTTAGTCCTTTTTCTTCCAACTTTTTAAAAACATTTAAATTTTGAAAAGTTAACATGTAGAAAGGTTAATTTTAAAGTTACTGAACACGGCTGGGAGCATAACTCAGTGGGAGAGCGCTAGTGTAGAATGCATGAGGCCCTGAGTTCATCCCATAGCACTGCAAAAATTTTAAAAATAAAGGCATCTAGCATGGATTGCATCCATGTCTGCAAGGTGGGAGATAAGTTGCTAAGATTTCAAAGTTTTATTTTAGAAATAAATTTGTGATTTAAGGTTTTTGTTCTTCTAATTTTCACAGTGAGTTCTATGAATATCATGCACTAATGATGGAAGAAGAAGGAGCAGTAATTGTTGGACTGCTGGTTGGTCTGAATGTAATAGATGCTAATCTTTGTGTGAAGGGAGAGGATTTAGACTCACAAGTAAGTGCAGAAGGTTTTCAGTTTGCACACTTACTCTTGATCGAGATGTCACTCCAGGTTGTAAACAGTGCTATTAAACACTAAAGAAAAATTAAGAGGGGAAAAAGAGTTGCATGATTATCATTTCTTCCCTTTAAATAAAAATAACTTTATTAATTTCAGGTTGGAGTGATTGATTTTTCCATGTATTTAAAAAATGAAGAAGATATTGGAAATAAAGAAAGGTATGATTTTCCTAAGTTGTTTCACTTTTTTTAAATATTTATTTTTTAGTTTTTTTTTTAGGTGGACACAATATCTTTTTTTTTAATTGGTTGTTCAAAACATTACAAAGCTCTTGACATATCATATTTCATACTTTAGATTCAAGTGGGTTATGAACTCCCACTTTTACCCCGTATACAGATTGCAGAATCACATTGGTTACACATCCACATTTTTACATAATACCATATTAGTAACTGTTGTATTCTGCTACCTTTCCTATCCTCTACTATCCGCCCCCCCTCCCCTCCCATCTTCTCTCTCTATCCCATCTGCTGTAATTTAATTCTCTCCCTTGTTTCTTTTTTAAATTTTTTTCCCTTTCCCCTCACAACCTCTTATATGTAATTTTGTATAACAATGAGGGTCTCCTTCCATTTCCATGCAGTTTCCCTTTTCTCTCCCTTTCCCTCTCACCTCATGTCTCTGTTTAATGTTAATCTTTCCCTCTTGCTCTTCCTCCCTGCTCTGTTCTTAGTTGCTCTCATTATATCAAAGAAGACATTTGGCATTTGTTTTTTAGGGATTGGCTAGCTTCACTTAGCATAATCTGCTCTAATGCCATCCATTTCCCTGCAAATTCCATGATTTTGTCATTTTTAGTGCTTCATAATACTCCATTGTGTATAAATGCCACTTTTTTTATCCATTCATCTATTGAAGGGCATCTGGGTTGGTTCCACAAAGTCTAGCTATTGTGAATTGTGCTGCTATGAACATCAATGTGGCAGTATCCCTGTAGTACGCTCTTTTAAGGTCTTCAGGGAATAGTCCGAGAAGGGCAATAGCTGGGTCAAATGGTGGTTCCATTCCCAGCTTTCCCAGGAATCTCCATACTGCTTTCCAAATTGGCCGCACCAATTTGCAGTCCCACCAGCAATGTACAAGAGTACCCCTTTCCCCACATCCTCGCCAGCACTTGTTGTTGTTTGACTTCATAATGGCTGCAAATCTTACTGGAGTGAGATGGTATCTTAGGGTGGTTTTGATTTGCATTTCTCTGACTGCTAGAGATGGTGAGCATTTTTTCATGTACTTGTTGATTGATTGTATATCCTCCTCTGAGAAGTGTCTGTTCAGGTCCTTGGCTCATTTGTTGATTGGGTTATTTGTTATCTTATTGTTTAATTTTTTGAGTTCTTGTATACTCTGGATATTAGGGCTCTATCTGAAGTGTGAAGGGTAAAAATTTGTTCCCAGGATGTAAGCTCCCTATTTACCTCTCTTATTGTTTCTCTTGCTGAGCAAAAACTTTTTAGTTTGAGTAAGTCCCATTTGTTGATTCTTGTTATTAACTCTTGTGCTATGGGTGTCCTATTAAGGAATTTGGAGCCCGACCCCCCAATATGTAGATCGGAGCCAACTTTTTCTTCTATCAGGCGCAGAGTCTCTGATTTGATATCAAGCTCTTTGATCCACTTTGAGTTAACTTTTGTGCATGGCGAGAGAAAGGGATTCAGTTTCATTTTGTTGCTGGACACAATATCTTTATTTTACATTTATGGGTGCTGAGGATTGAACCCAGTGCCTCACGCACGCTAGGTGAGTGCTCTACCACTGAGCTACAACCCCAGCCCCTTATTTCACTTTTTTTAAAAAAATATAGCTCTTTAAAAATCAATTTTAGATTCATCTATTTACATTGTGGTTTGTGTCCAGGTCCCCTGTCACTCCCACCCCATGACTCCTTTTTTGTTTCATTTTACTTTCTTTAAAAGCTTTACAAAGCAAAATGAGAAAAATCAGTTGGAAGAAGGTGACTTTAATGTGAAGTAGGACTTTTGATCATACCTGTACTTAATAAGATCCATTTTAATAGTGAGTAATTTATTGAACAAAAATTATGATTACTTAGTACACAGTTTATATCTGAGACTACAAAAATCCTTGAAGTTTGTTTTAAAGGCAAGACAATGTTGTTTTCTGATAATTTTTTGATGATTTAGATATTTTTCCCACCCTTCCAAATAGCATAAAGCTTCTTTTTCTCCCCTCTAGGAATGTTCAAATTGCTGCTATTTTAGACCAAAAAAATTATGTTGAAGAATTAAATAGACAACTCAAGTAAGTATTATGGATATCTCACATACTTATTAATATTCTTAGGCTTTGCTTTCAGTTTAAATCTTTCCTTTCTCCTAAGCTTAGTTAAGAAAGGGTGGAAAGAATATATAGAGAGAACAGAAATTAAAAATACATAGAATTGAGCTGGGTGTGGTGGTGCGTGCCTGTAATTCCAGCAGCTTGGGAGGCTGAGGCAGAAGAATCTCAAGTTCAAAACCAGCCTCACAAAAGCGAGGCGCTAAGCAACTCAGTGAGACCCTGTCTCTAAATAAAATACAAATTAGAACTGGGAGTGTGGATCAGTAGTCAAGTGCCCCTGAGTTCAATCCCTGGTGCCCCTCAAAAGAAAAAGGTTTGGGGATGTGGCGCAGAGGTTAAGCATCCCTAGGTTCAATCCCAAGTTCCAAAAAAAGAAAAGGAAAAAAAAAAAGAGTTAAAGAAAAATGATTTAGTACGAACAGAAAAATATTTTTCTTATTTCACCAATCTTATATACAAATACTTGTGTCTGAGGATGGTATAAAATTTGTTGTGTCTATAGATCTAAAAAGAACAGATAAATAAATAAAAATTGTTTGGTTTACTATAAATATTGCTGTAATAGATTATATTACATATTATTGGGAAAAGTTTGAGAGGATATTATTAAGTAGGCCTTGGACAACAGACCTAATAAATGTATAATAGTGTCCACTCCTTTTTTTTTTTTTTTGTTCTAGGTATTGAACCTAGGAGTGTTTTACCACTGAACTTCATCCCCAACCTTTTTAAAATTTATTTATTCATTTATTTATTTATTTATTTATTTTTTAGTTGTAGTTGGACACAATACCTTTATTTATTTATTTTTATATGGTGCTGAGGATCTAACCCAGGGCCTCGCACGTGCACGGCGAGCACTCAACTGCTGAGCTACAATTTCAGCCCTAAAATTTTTTATTTTGAGGGGCTGGAGTTGTAGCTCAGTGGTAGAGTACTTGCCTCACATGTGTGAGGAACGGGGTTCGATTCTCAGCACCACATATAAATAAGTAAATAAAGGTCCATTGATAACTGAAAAAATATTTAAATTTTTTTTTTTTTTTTGAGACAGGTCTTACTAAGTTGCTGAGGCTGATCTTGACCTCGCTATTCTCTGCCTCAGCTTTCCCAGTCACTGGAATTATAAATGTACACCACTGTGTCCTGCTAGTATCCACTTAGAAATACAAAACCAAATGTGTTTGTGTAGAGTTACATGCGTTTTGACTATATTCACGAAAGATAGGGTGTCTAGGTACCAGCCAAATGGGTACCTGCTGCTGGGTATCTCATATCCATGTTTTTCAAGCTATGTGTGACTTTGAAGGTTTGTTTCTAAGTTATTATGAAAATAGGGGAAACAGATTGGGAGTTGAACTGAAAAGCACTGTATGTTTCATTAAGCCACATGATTATAGAGTGTACATTTAAAATTTATTCTTTTAAAAATAATTTAAATTTTAACAATATTTATTAATTTTGTGTGGAATTTCCATTCCTCAACTGGTAAACGTTATCAGTTAAATGTAAGAAGGACTCTAAGAAGACAATGAAAAATGAACAGTCCTAGGTTGATTATTTTGTTTTTTTATTATGGTGTTGGGGATGGAACCCAGGGCCTTGCACATGCTAGGCATGTGCTCTACACACTGAGCTATATCACCAGTCCTGGTATGTGAATAGAAATATTGTTTTGCTGACCTAGCCAAATAAGTTATCTTAGTAAATGAAATTTCCCACTTCCAGACATTTGTTCAGGATAGTTGGTATATGTCACATAATGAGTCCAGGATAACATTGATTTTCTTGCCTTCGTGAGTTTGTATGATTGTGAATGAGTATTTTCTTTTGTTAATTTCAGCAGTACAGTCAGCAGCCTCCACTCAAGAGTCGATTCATTGGAAAAGTCAAACACTAAGCTGATTGAAGAGGTACTGTCTCCCAGTAATGGATGATTTTTTTTGATGGATCTACTATTTGTGATCCTTTTCCCTTTTAAGTATAAAGCCATTAAGTGGATCTGTACACACACACTTTTATCATGATGGAATACTTGCATTTATAATTGGTGATTGTGAATTCTAGGAAAAACATATATTCATAGACAAATTCCCAGTTATGCAAATCTGTGGATACTATTGAGATACTTAACTTCTGAAAATGAGCCCCAGAGATGAAGCTTACATAGACTTTTCTATAGATAAGTTATGATTCTCATTTTAAATCTGAATGATGTATAGTTAGATAGTGGATTGACCTATAGTTAGAAATTCTTTTTTCATTGACACTGTGTGTCCCTGTTTTTCCACTATTCAGCTTATTTTTCTTCACAAGCATCATTGCATGGTTGTGTCTGCCCTTCTTCAACCCTCTCATGTGTAAAAGTCATCCCATTTGTCCTGGTTTCCTCTGTTGTGAATGTGGCAATCCAGGAGTCTGAGAGCTCATTTGAAGAACCAAAAACTTGTCTCAACTGTCTTGTTCAAACTATTTGCAGTTATTTTTCTAGAAAAGTTAAAATCTATCAGTCAGGAGTGGTGGTGTATGGCTTTAATCCCAGCTACGTGGGAATCTGTGGATTGGAGAATCACAAGTTTGAGGCCACCTTGAGCAGTTTAGTGAGACTCTGGCTCAAAATAAATATCTACCAAATCAAAGAACTTTTGCTTCCTATTTTCAAGATTTTTTAGACTAGAAGAAGAAGCCTGTTATTAGTACTATGAACCGTATTTTCCACGTTAATTAAAATTCTTAATTCTTTAAGAATCGGCCTGTTCTTGGGGCTGGGGTTGTTCGGTGGTAGAGCGCTTGCCTAGCATGTGTGAGGCACTGGGTTGGATCCTCAGCACCACATAAAACTAAATAAATAAAATAAAGGTATTGTGTCCATCTACAATAAAAATAAAAAATAAAAAAGAGAATTGGCCTGCTCTTTCTAAATCATAGAATACTTGATGCTTTACAGTATTGCAATTCAAAATCTATCTTTATGTTGATGATTGGACTCATTGGGTCCATTATTGCTGCTTACTAGTTCGTGCCTCTTCTTTTTGGTGCATGTGTGGCACTGGGAATTGAACCCAGGGATACTCCACTACTGAGCCACATCCCCAGTCCTTTTTATATTTTATTTTGAGATAGGATCTTGCTAAGCTGTTTAGAGCCTTGCTAAGTTGCTGAGGCTAGGTTTGAATTAGAGATCCTTCTACTCGGGCTCCCAAGCTGATGAGATTACAGGTATGCATCACTGAGCTCAGCTGCCTTTTAAATTTTGAGACAGATTCTCTCTAAGTTGCTGAGGCTGGCCTTGAATTTGTCATTCTCCTGCATCAGTCTCCTGAGTTGCTGGGATTACAGGCATGAGTTACCATGCACAGTTATCCTGTTACATTTTCAATGATAGCACAACCTTCTTTCCTTATGTGTGTTTCTATTTTTACACAAGGCTTTATTATCATCTTGTTTAATGCATAATTGAGTACATATATATATATATTTATTTATATAATGCTCACAGACTTTGCATTCTGGACATATTATAAACCTCACAGTAAGCATAACATGATTGTTATAAGCATAACAAATAAGCTTAATATGTTTTAATGACAAAAGGAAATAGTAGAAATAGTACAAGAGGAAATAATTTTTAATTGGTATCTGGGGATAATAAATAACACATTTTTCTCATGAAAATTTTTGTAAGTGTAAGACATTTTACTAGTTTTAGGATTTTATTTTCTGTTTATAGCCATGAACATAACCTGTAAGGCAAGTATGTTTAAAATCTTTTTTCTTTGTTCTTGTTTCATAATATTTAGTTAGCAATAGCAAAGAATAATATTATTAAACTCCAAGAAGAAAACCATCAATTACGGAGTGAAAATAAAATGATTTTAATGAAGACACAGCAGCACCTAGAGGTAAGTACAGACTGCTTCCAGACAGATCATCCTGTGTCAGAAATTAAGGGACTTTTGCTTAATCTAGATATTTCTGTGCCATATTAATAGTAGTAATTATAGAATAAAAAGTTTGTTTTCTTAGCCAATCATGGTGATGCCTGCCTGTCATTGCCGATACCCAGGAGACTGAGGCAGAAGGTTGGCAAGTTTGAGGCCAGCCCCAGCAATTGAACAAGACTCTGCCTCACAGATGTAGCTCAGTGATAAAGAGCTTCTTGGTTTAATTCCCAGCAACAAACAAAACAAGACAAAACACAAACACAAGTTGTTTTGTTCTTTTCTTCCTAGGTCACCAAAGTGGATGTGGAAACAGAACTTCAAACATATAAGCATTCTCGGCAGGGGCTGGATGAGATGTATAATGACGCCAGAAGGCAGCTTCGAGAGGAATCTCAGTTACGACAGGTAGCTTCCATTCAAATTAGTTATCAAAATCCTGGGAATAATTTACCTTCAAGCAAGTACCATTTTGAATCTTCCAGTCTTTGATGTGGGATAGCAAATTCACCTCCTTAATGCTCTCAGAGTTTTTAATGCCCACTCCATTAGCATTTTTGAAACTGTTGAGTTATAATTTATGGTTATAAAATGAATGAATTGTGACCAACATTGTAAAAAATGAAATAGAATTGAATTAAATATGCAAATATTGGTAAAGTCATGTTTAAAATTAACTTTTTTTTTAGCCCTTTAAATTATGTAATGTACAGAAAAAATAAATGTTCAGCCTAATCTATAACACTGTAACCACTACCTAGGTCAAGAGGAGAATATTGCCAGCTTTTTGTTCCCTTTTGCTGTTTGTAACATTAGGACACTTGTTTTTTTAAAATATTTATTTATTTATGTATCTTTAGTTTTTTTATGTAGATATATTAGTTTGTTTTTATGTGGTGCCGAGGATCAAACCCAGTGCCTCATGCATGCTAGGTGAGCACTCTACCACTGAGCCACCACCCTAGCCCCAGGAAACTTCTTAATCTGACAAAAATTCTTTTTTTTTTTTTTAAATTTGTTTAATCATAAATGGTCACATTATCTTTATTTTATGTATTTATTTATTTTTATGTGGTGCTGAAGATCGAACCCTGTGCCTCACATGTGTGAGGCAAGCATTCTGCCACTGAGCCACCACCTCAGCCCCTGACAAAAATTCTTTAAAAAATTAAACTTGTCTTGAGCTATCTTTGGTCTTTACTTGTTGCTTCATTAGCTTTTGCTTAGAAAAAAATTAATACTGAATTTATAAGGCATAAAATATTCTTAAACATTAGAATAATGATTAACAAAATATAGAAGATATTTTCTTTTTCTTTTAAAAATTTTTTTCAGTTGTAGATGGACACAATACCTTTATTTATTTTTAATGTGGTGCTGGGGATAGAACTCAGTGCTTCACACATGCTAGGCAAGTGTTCTAACCATTGAGCCACAACTTCAGCCCACAAGATATCTTCATTTCAGTAAAAAATACATTTGAAAATATTTAAAATTATGTTGTTATAGACCTGGTTGATTTCCTTTAGTGGACTTAAAAGTTTTGAGAGAGTAGTAAATCTTTCCTGATCTCATTTATTGTCCTGTAGCTGATTTTGACATTTATTTATTTAGTTAGTTAGTTGTTGATAGACCTTTATTTTTTAAATTTTTTTTATATTTATTTTTTAGTTTTAGGTGGACACAATATCTTTTATGTTTATGTGGTGCTGAGGCTCAAACCCAGTCCTCACGCTTGCCAGGCGAGTGCGCTACCACTTGAGCCACATCCCCAGCCCTGGAACTTTATTTTATTCATTTATTTACATGTGGTGCTGAGAAATGAATCCAATGCCTCACATACGTGAGGCAAGCGCTCTTCCACTGAGCCAGAACCGCAGCCCTGATTTTGACATCTTGAAGTGGCATGTGAATTGAAGATATGTTTAAATTGCAGGATGTGGAGAATGAGCTATCAGTACAAGTTAGTATGAAACATGAGATTGAACTTGCCATGAAGTTGTTGGAGAAAGATATCCATGAGAAACAAGATACTCTAATAGGCCTTCGACAACAACTAGAGGAGGTTAAAGCAATTAACATAGAGATGTATCAAAAGTTACAGGTAAAGAATGTTCAGTTCTTACAATTTTTCTTTATCTTTCTTTTCTCTGTTTTTTTTTTTTTTTTTTTGTATTGCTCAGGCCTTATGCATATACTAGGCAAATGCTCAGACACTGAAATACACCCCCAGCCCAATTTCTTTTTATATAAATTAAGACAAATATTTGTAGGAAAGGTTTGGTTTTTATTTTTTATTTTTTTGAGGGTACAGGGGATTGAACTCAGAGATAAAACACCTCTGAGTTCAATCCCCAGTACCACCTCCTCCTCTCCAAAAATGTAATGAAAACATCGAGGAACAAGTTAAATATAACCTGTGTGTGTGTGTGCATGATGGGCTCTGGGGATTAAACCCATGGCCTTGCATCTGCTAAACATATACTCTAAATCACAGTTATCAAGAGCTCCTAGTATCAAGATTAAATCTTTTGGAAAAACTCTCAAATCTAAATTTGTAATATATTTTGGTAAACTTCTTCACACACTGGTCCTGAGAAAGATTTCAATTTGATGGCAATACTTTGTGATCATAGTTGGAATTTTCTAATAGAGTGGTAAAATTGCTATTAAGTAGACTTGTTGCTGAAAGCCCTTTACAATTAATTTTTAAAATGGCCTGTTCTACATGAATTTATCCTGTTGTCTTCCAAAAACATTGAAGTTTGAGTTTTTTCTTTATTTTAAATGAAGACTAGTAGCACTATTTTATATCATAGCATTATTTTAATGTGTAAATTAATCCTGCTCATTTAAAGTAACAATCCCATTGCAAAATGCTGTAGGAAGCATAAACATTCAGGTTTAAAAATGAAAACCACTGTGGCTTTTATGTCTTTGTAAAAAGGGTTGTGAAGATGGCTTGAAAGAAAAAAATGAAATAATTGCCCAACTAGAAGAAAAAACCAATAAAATTACTGTAGCCATGAGGCAGCTGGAACAAAGGTACAGCATTTCTAGTACTAGTTTCTTTTTTCTCCTTCTTCCCTCCTTTTTCTTTATTTAGCTCTGACATTTGCCACAAAAAAATTAGGAAGATATAGTTTAGCACTTTTTTGTTTAAGCTGAACAGGATTTTGCATTTTTTTGTTTTGGTTGTTGCATGGAATCAAGTTGCTTTATATTGGGCTGATTCATTTGAAGTCCCCATCTTGTAGATTTTTTTTTTTTTTAAGGCCTAATGCCAGCAATTTCATGTGGTTCAGTCTATTACCTAAAACATACACAAACAAAAACGTGAAAAAATTAATAGTGAACAAAATGAATGTTGGGATTATCCCTGATTGATTTCCATGCATATGAATTGTCATACTGTTTGCCATTCACCATCTCTTTATCTGAAATCAAGCATCTGAACTAGTTGTTTATTTAGTTTTGCTTCTTGGAGCTAGGACCCTCAACCCAACCCAAGATACAATTTTGTTTAAATTGAATCGTTTTATATTGGCATTTTTCACTTTTATTGTTGGAAAATGTAATGTATTTCCATTGCCCTGTCATGTTGATGTCAACATATGTCTTATCATTGCTTTCTTTGAATCTATTTATGAAAAACATAACTATTAATGCTTTATTGACATGGATATTCTTTTATTGACATCCTCTTTCTTCTTTTTTCTTTTTTGTTTTCTTTATCCCCATTTTTACATTTTGGACATCTTTATTACCTTTTTCTGTCTTTGATTTCTGTCCATTCCATTATGAAGTGACAATGATTTGCTAACTCAAACTAGGACAATTGCAATGTCATTGGTGAAATGTGCCAGCAGTGACACTCAGGACCAGTATAAGCTGGTCAAAGATATATCTTTCTGAAAACCATTTGTGTTGAACAGACTGAAATATAACCCACAATTTTATAATATACTAAATAGAAAAGAATTTATGCTATTAAGTATTCTAAAAGGATATTAGGAAGGAGCCCTGTACATTTCTTGTTTGGCTGCTGTGGTAGTACACTGCCATAAAGCAGACAGGTGCACTTGGATTTACAAAAATACATTCCTCAAACCTTGTGCACAAGGGCTGATTTGAATATTGACCGTTTGGAGGTCAGGATTTTCAAATGCAGTTTTATCTTTTTAGCTACTTTTTGATGGAAAAATATAAAAATAAAATAAGTTAACTTTTGATTTCACAATATGTTGGCACAGATATTTCCCCCAACATTGGCCCACTCTTTGCCTCATGGCTCCCTTACTGATTTTTAAATATGTTTTAATATAGTTTACAATCCAGATTGGCCATCATTCTGTGCTTTAGCATTTTTCAGTTTTCCAGTTCCCTCTAGCCCTCTTCTGTGATAGCACAACTTCAAGGCCTACCTCACTGACTTTTATTTTACTTTCTGTATCCTTAGATAAGAGCTTGGGTCCACCCCCACTGCCTTAATATTTTAATTTAAATTAAACTTAGAGATAACTTAGTAACTTAGTTACTCTCCTTTCCTTGGAAGCAGCATTTATACTCTTGAAATATGTGAGGGTTACCCCATTAGTATGATTTTAAGGCTCTTAAAGAGGCTTTAAGGCTCTAGAGGGGCTGGAGATATAGCTCAGTTGGTAGAGTGCTTGCCTCACAGGCACAAAGCCCTGGGTTCAATCCCCAGCACCACACACACATACACACACACACACACACACACACCAAAAAAAAAAAAAAAGAAAGAAAGGCTCTAGAAAGGAAGAGGCAGGTTTTTTTTTTGGTTAGTAGAACAGAAATTTCTCTTGCGATTCCCTACAAGGAATTAATGTCCTTGAATCTTGGGAAATATTTTCTTATAAAATAATGAAGTCAAGTCTCAGAAATCTTGATGGCCAAGGGAGGTAGGGAGTGGAGCTAAGGCTGGGGAGAAGCAATGACTTACAAAGAAAAACAGGAAAAATTGAAAATCATGTTTTTAGCTAATTTTTAATGTTTGGTGGTGAGGAACAAAAATGATCTCTAGAGAATGGTGCCAACTAGCACTAAATTCTTTTTGAATCTTAAATGTACACACACATACACACATATAATAGAGCTTTTGCATTATTTAGTAAATGCATAAAGATCCTCTAGGAAGGATCCTGCTGTTATTGGAGTTATTGTAGGTCTTTGCTCTTGGCCCCATAGCACACTTGATTCCTGGCATAGACATCTTAGCATAACATACAGCAGGTGGCTTCTTCACCTAGTATAGACATAAGTACTATAGTTTTCATGGTTTTGTAAAAAGGCAGTAACATACCTATCGATTCATTATGCTCTAGATAAATGGTAAAGACTGTATTGCTTTGCATTGTTAATTATGAACAAGAAATAAAACAAATTTGAAGATAGTATTCTGGGCATATTATATGTTGTGTTGAAAAAAAAAATCACAAAAACAGTTTCTAGACATTGTGTGGCTCTTTCACGTTTGAGTTTGTGAGTTTTCCCCCAAACTTTGTTTTCATTTAGAAATGTTTCTATTTCCCCATTTTTCTTTTATTTGTCTTCTTCACCCTTTTACACCCTAGTTCTAGCCTCAGTTTTACCCAAAGTTGATTTGAATTACACCAGATTGCAGCAAGCAGAGAAGGCGCAAATGGAAGCTGAAGATGAGGATGAGAAATATCTACAAGAGTGTCTGAGTCAATCCGACAGTCTGCAGAAACAAATCTCTCAAAAGGAGAAACAGCTGTGAGTATTTTGCTCTTGGAAACAAAAACTGTATTAATATGATCCACCCACCATACCTTTTTGGCACATATGATAGAATACCAATGTTTTTATTTATCTGGTGATACCAGCCAGTATGTTCACTTTAAAAAAAAAAAATATTGGGCTGGGAATGAAGTTTGGTGGAAGAGTGTTTGCCTAACATACATGAGGCCCTGGTTTCAATCCCCAGCCCTGAAAAAAAAATCAAACATTTAAAAAACTGTATTTATGGTAATATTTATGTTTTTATTCCCATTATTAATTTAAAAAAATTTTAAAGTTATTGATGGACTTTTATTTATATGTGGTGCTGAGAATTGAACCCAGTGTCTCACACGTGCTAGGCAAGCATTCTACCACTGGGCTACACACCCAGCCCTCTCATTATTATTATTATGACTATTTTGGCACTAGGGATTAAACTCAGGGGTACCACTGAGCTGCATCCCTAGTCCCTAGCCCTTTTAAAAATTTTTTGTATTTTGAGACAGGGTCTTGCTAAGTTGCTGAGGCTGGCTTTGAATTTGTGATCCTCCTGCCTCAGCCTCCCAAATTATTGGGATTACAGGTGTGTACCACCACACCTGGCTGCATTTTAGTTTTTTTAAAATATATTTTTTAATAATTTTTAAATATTTATTTTTTAGTTGTAGTTGTACACAGTACCTTTATTTTACTTATTTATTTTTATGTGGTGCTGAGGATTGAACCCAGGGCCTTGAACATGCAGGGCGGGCGCTTTACCGCTGAGCCACAACTCCAGCCCCAACTTTATTTTTTTTTTATGTGATCCTGAGGATTGAACCTAGTGTCTCATGCGTGCTAGGAAAGTTACAAACCCATCCCCTGCATTTTAGTTTTTATTTTATAAACATCAATATTTCCCCCCAGGAAATATGTATACCACTTTTGTTATTTAAAGCAAACAACAATGAAAAATAGAGATCTATGTATTATGTTAACATATCATTGAAACAAGCATGTATGCTGTGTAAGTTTCTAAGCTGCCTTTAGTTTTATGTCTAGTAATATTATCAATAACAGATGGTCCCCAACTTAGTGTTTCAATTTGTGATTTTTTTTTGACTTTATGATGGTGAAAAAACTATTCTGTAGAAAGTGTACTTTGAGTTTTGGTGACAGGGTATGACACTCTCACCATCCTGTGCGGTGGCAGCAAGCCATAATTCCTAGTCAGCCATGCCATCCTGAAAGCAAACAACCAATACTCTATTACTATAATATTCAGTAGGTTAGATATATTTCTTTTTTTTACATGTGGTTCTGTGGATGAAACCCAGGGTGTTGCACATGCTAGGCAAGCATCCTACCACTGAACTATAACTCCAGCCCTTAGGTGCATTTTTTTTTTTCCCTTTTGGTACTGGGATTGAACCCAGGGGAGATTTACCACTGAACTATATCCCCAGTTTTTTGAAATGCCCAACTGTAATTGTGAACTTATGTATTTCTATTTTTTTGGTTCTGGGCTTATGTATTTCTATTTTTGGTTCTATCAGTTTTTGCTTTATTCTGAAGCTCTATTGTTTGCTGCCCATACATTTAGGATTGCTATGTCTTCTTGGTGGATTGACCCTCTGGTCATTATATTATATTCTTGTCTCTTTGGTAATTTTCTTCACTCTGAAGTTTACTTTTTCTGGTATTAAAATAGCTGTTCCTACTTTCTGTTGATTTATGCTTGCATTTTTTTCATAATTTAACTTTCAGCCCACCTTTATCTTATATTGAAATGAGTTTCTTACAATACCATACTTTTTTTTTAAATCAATCCTGCCAACTTAGTCTTTTGAGTTCATTTAGTCCTTTTACATTTAATGTTAATTATTGATTTATTCAAGCTCAAATGTCATTTATTTATTTTTGTTGTTGTTGTTTTCCATTCCTCTGTTTGAGTCTTCTTGCCTTCTCATGGGTTATGTGAACATGAAAATTTCATTTTGGGTTTTGATTTATCTGTAGTGATTGAGTGTCTCCCCTTTATAGTTTGCTTAAATATTTTTTCTATATATTGAGAATATACCAATTTTATATGTTTCAACCATTAAACATAATTAACTTTAAAAAGTCATTGTTTGCTCTTTTTCATCTTTCCCTTATTCTTTTTTCATTTCTTCATTCCTGAGGTTCCTTTTTGAATCTCTATTTTTTTCTTAGCCATTTTTTTCAGGTAGGTCTATCCTTTTAGGGTCAGTCTGTTGGCAACACATTCTATTTTACTTTAATTTCTGAAGGTTGTTTTCATTAACTATATCCCTGGCCCTTTTATAAAATAAAAATTTTGAGACAGGTCTTGCTAAATTGCCCAAGCTGGCCTTGAACTTGTGATCCTCTTGCTTCAGCCTCCTAAGTAGCTGGGATTACAGGTGTGCAACACTGTGGACTTTTTCTTCATACTCCCAAGGTCCCTGAGACAGTTCCTTCTGCCCCAATCTGTTTTCTGTTATTAAAACTGGGAAAACTGGGTAATTTGACTTGTTCTGTTTTCAGGGTTAATTCATTCTTTCCTCATCATCTTTATTCTTCTCTTGAGACTATTGAATTTTTCAGTTCTAAGATTTCTATTTGACTTTTTTTCTGTTTTCTCTTTGTCCTTGTCTTGTCTCTCCTTGATAAGACTTCTTATTCTTGAAAGTATAATTGGTCATAGGAACATTTCCAACATGACTGCTTTAAAATTCTCATTGTCTGACATGTTGGCATCTGTTGATTCTTTTTTCATCTGAGTTGAGATTTTCTAGGGCTTTGTATAACAGATGTTTTTCAATTGCATCTTGAATACTTTGGGTATTATAACATTCTGGATTTTATTTAGATCTGTTTTAGCAGTGACCCTTTATACCAAGTGGGGATGAAAGCCCAAGACCATCCCAGAGGGGATGGAGAAAGATACCCAATAACTTCTAGGCTCCCTACTCAAGGCCATGTCTTCCCCATCTCCCCTGCCTTTGGTGTTTTGCTGGGATAGGGCATTCATTGTCAAAAAGTTTCTATCTAATTAGACTGTCTCTTTCTCAGAACTTTGGTAAGACAACACACTTCATGTGAAGGTTCTTTTGTTTTGCTCTTCTTGTCTGTGCCCATAGGTATTTATGTATGGGACAAAATCTTCAACATCCAAGCTGAGCTACCTGGAGACAAAAAAAAAGAAGCCTCTGGAAACTCACTACCATGTTGTTCCTTGAATCCTGGGGTTCCTAGCTCATTTGCCTTCTCTCCTTATGTCTTATATATAATATCTAGAGGTTTTTAATTGTCTGGAATCTTTTTTTTTAAAGCAATACTGGGGCTTGAACTCAGGGGCACTTTACATTCTAGCCTTTTTTACTTTTTGAGACAGGATCTCAAAAAGTTGCTAAAGATAGCCTTGAATTCGCTGTCCTCCTTCTTTAGCCTCCTTTTAAATATGCCAAAAATAATATTTTGAGGAATTAGTATACAGAACAAGGCTTTAGGCCAGAAAATTTTACCTTGGTTAAAGACTTAAATATTAAGTATCATTTTACTTTATCATTTATAAACTGAAACCCAGCATCTGTCCAGGAACTGGCCTGTAATTCCAGCTACTCAAGAATCTGAGGGGCTGGGGTTGTGGCTCAGTGGTAGAGCGCTTGCCTCAAATGTGTGAGGCACTGGGTTTGATTCTCAGCACCACATATAAATAAAAAATAAAGGTCTATCAACAACTAAAGTTAATAAAATAAATAAAATTACCAAAAAAAAAAAAAAAAATCTGAGGCAAGAGGATCACAAGTTCAAAGCCAGCCTGGGCAATTTAGAGAGACTCTGTTTCCAAAAAAACTTAATGAAGTTGAATATTTTGTTTTCGTTGCAAGCTGTTATTTCAGTGTATAAAAATAGCATTTTCACCAGAAAATGCAGCATATTATAAAATTAAGACAGAATTGTTCTTCTGACACACTTTCCTCCACACCCAGTTTTTTCCAATGGGAAGATCATTAAGTATGTTAATCCAAATCCAGGGATGTATATAAGCAAGTTACAATATTCTATAAGGCTTATCCTTGAATTACATGTCTATTATAAGTAGTTTTTACCACAGATAATTTCATGAATTCTGAAATCAGAGCCTAAATCTTAACTCTAAAAATCATAAAAAAAAGTAAAAAAGATTCATGCATACAGTGTTTATCTGTAGTCACTGGAAATTTAAGGAGTAATCTTCTTCCAGTTAGCAGTGTGGAGAGTAGTTTCTTTTTAAATCTTCTTTTACCACTAATTTAAGACAACTGCTTAAGTTATTCTACACTAGTTTACTTAGGGTGCCATTTGTACTTCTCAATACATTTTACATATTTCTCATGTTTCTTTACTTCAGATAGACTGCAGTAAATATCTCCCAGAGTTTCCTGTGCAGAATTGCTGATTCCCATTGTTCCAATACCATTTTCTATAGTTATCCATTCATGTTCCTCTGTAAATTTATGCACGGAGAGCAGAGTGGGTCCTGTGAGCAGTGCACAGCTTCCGAATGGCACCCCCATCAGGCGACAGGGCTTTGGGGGGCCCAGCACAGCGGGCACCAGGCCTACACAAAGGCTGCAGGAGGCAGCTAGCATACTCTGCACCACTTGCAGCCAAGTTCGCAAGGGTACCGAGGGTTATCCACTGTGCCTCTACTACCCCCCCCCCAGTACTTTAAAAACATTTAATAATAAAAATAATAAAGGATAGTACTTTTTCAGGACTTCCTTTGGCAATAAAAGTTACAAGGAGCATTCATGTCACAAGTTCAGTAGCAGTGCCAAGGGCTTTAAGTCCCTGTGCTTTGCCAAATAAAAACACATGGAAACAAAAGATTGGGACACTTTGCCAATTAGTAGAATATAGCATAGAAATCCAGATACTCTGTTACTAAATCACCTTTTTTAGCATTTGACAAAAACATGCAAGACAAAATTGATATTTATTTTGCAGTGTTACAACTTACTCTGATATTGTTATTTGATCCCTGCCCAAAGGATGACCTAAACAATGCTACAGGGACCTACCCCTTTCTTTGTAAGGCTAAACTAACTACTAAGACCTAGGTGTAGCTGTTGAGATATGTTTGTCACTGGTGAAACTTTATTTTTAAAAAATATTTATTTATTTATTTATAACTGGTGAAACTTTAATTTTTTTCTCTAAGTTGGTGCCTTTTTGGAGGGCATGAACATGTTAACAATTTGGAGACCGAGGAAATCTCTGACATTGGAACTGTATGTATAGGAACAGTCAGTTGATAAACTTTGTTAGAGAAAAATGAATTCTAGATTTTCCCCTAATATGGAATAACTTTTATCAGTTTCTGATTATGAAAAGATTATATGCTCTTGGCCAAAACATAAGGAATCATGGAGAAGCATGAAGAAAATTAAAAGAACGTGGATAACACTTTAATATATATCAGTATTTTTGTTTTTTGAGAATTAGGATCATTCTGTGTGTGTGTACATATAATTTTTTTAAGAGGTATTGGGGATTGAACCTGGGGACACTTTACCACAGGTTACATCCCCAGCTCTTTTTACTTTTTATTTTGAAACAGTATCTTGCTAGATTGCTGAGGCTGGCCTGAATCACTGCGATTACTACCAGTGTGCTAACACGCCTGCCTGGCTTCCCTTTAAATTATTTATTCATTTGGGTATCAGGAATTAAATCCAGTAGTGTTTAACCACTGAGCCACATTCTCAGCAGCCTCCCCACTTTTGTTAAAAATTTTGAGCTTAGTGAGACCCTGTCTTAAAATTTAAAAAAGGGCTGAGGATGTGGCTGAGTAGTAAAGTGCCCCCAGGATCAATCCTCATTACCAATAATTAATAAATAAATAAAAAATTTATACTTCAACACCTTTTGTCTTGCCAGCTAGCAGCTGTTGTTAGAATGATATAGGTAGGAGTGCTTTCAGATGAGAACTAGCATTTCCACACAGTATAGTCGGCATGGTTTTGGATCTATCCTGCAGCTGGTCAGCTTCCAACAGTAATCTGCAAATTAGCACTTTACATCAGGGCAGATTTTGCTGTTACTGATATTACATTCATTTAACAATTGTAATTATCAATCCCCTTCATTAGATTGTTTTAAAATTTTTCACATGGCACAGAAATGTAAACAATTAAAAGCCCACGTTGCTCCTCTGAGTTGAATCCCCAAGATAAAAGTTTTAATAGTATGGTATATACCCTTCCAAGACATTTTCTATACTTATACAACTCTAATGTATATCGACAAAATGACAAATTGTTTAGCAGTTATTTTTTTGTGGCTGGCAAATGTGTTCAGAAAATCCCTATTGGGGGTGTAGCCCAGTGGTAGAACACCTGCTGAGTATGTGCAAAGTCCTGGGTTCAATTGCCAGTATTGTTTAAGGAAAACAAACAACAAACAAAACAAACAAAAAAACCTGTGCTGAATATGTTTACCAAAATGAAGCCAGACATGGTGGCAAACACCTGTAATTCCAGTGACTCAGGAGAGTGAGGCAGGAGGATTGCAAGTTCAAGTGTTAGCAATTTAGTAAGGCCCTAAGCAATTTAGGAAGATCCTGTCTCAAAAAATAAAAAAGGGCTGGAGATATGGCTCAGTGGTTAAATGCCCCTGGGCCCTGGGTTCAATCCCTGGTACAAAAAAGAAAAAAAGAGAAAGAAAAGAAAAACACAGAAATGCATCATAGAGGCAAAATTAATCAACCAAAACGCATTTCTGTGATCATAGAGGATGCTTGTATTAAGGAATACATTTAACTGTTATGTAAGAAGTGGTACTGAGCTTCTGTGTATTATTTGTCATTTAAGGATCCAACTGGAAACTGATCTGAAGATTGAGAAGGAATGGAGACAGACTTTGCAGGAAGATCTTCAAAAGGAGAAAGATGCCTTATCTCATCTTAGAAATGAGACCCAACAAATCACTAATCTTAAAAAAGTAAATTGTAGTAAAACTTTAAATATTATATCTTTTGACAAATATTCACCTATGTTAAAATTTATTTTATTTATTTTCGGTACTGGGGAATGAACCCAGGGTCACTCTACCACTAAGCTGCACACCCAGATCTTTTTATTTTGAGATAGGGGCTTGCTAAATTGCCATGGTGGGCCTCAAATTTGTGAGCCTCCTGCTTTAGTCAGCTGAATTGCTGGGATTACAAGGGTGTACCACCACACCCAGCGAATGTTGTCTTCTTTTAAAGTTAACTTAGACACAATATACATACAGGTCATACTATTTCTTGTCAAAATTATTAGTAAAGAGATTTAAGTAAATATGAAAAATGTGAAGTAGCTGATACACAGAGCAGCTAGGAAAGGAGTTTGGATACAGTTTTGTTTTTTATAAAAAGCTTAAGGATGCTAATTAATGATACATATACAATGTGAAGTTGCTCATTCTTTTTAAATCACATTTTCTGTCTTTTATTGTTTTGACAGGAGTTTCTTAACCTCCAGGATGAAAATCAGCAGTTGAAAAAAATATATCGTGAACAAGAGCAAGCTCTTCAAGAACTTGGCAACAAACTTAGCGAGTAATTTTTTTCCCCTTCAACTAAGTAGTCATTGACAATTATTAAAGGTTCATGAAGGCATCAAACTAATTAGAAAGGTTTAAATACAGCTGTGTGGTGAATATACCTGTAATCCCAGGAGGCTTAGGTAGAGAAAAGAGCACAAGTTTGAGGCCAGCCTCAGCAATTTAGTGAGACCCTATCTCAAAATAAGCAAGGGCTGGGGAATGTAGCTCTCTGTGGTGGCATGCCCCTGGGTTCAATTGCAGTACCAAAGGCCAGGGGAGGTTTAAAGGGCAGGGGAGGTTTAAATATAAGATAAAAATATGAACTATTATAGATAAATGTATTTTTATCTCTGTACCTTTTATTTTTTGGTGGTACTGAGGATTACACCCAGGTGCTAGGACTACAGGCATGCACCACTGCACCTAACTTGTATAGCTTTTCACAGAACAATTTGTATTATGTTTCTGAAAGAAAGATATCAGTTTCAATCTGACATCCATTTGTTGAGCACTTTGAGCCTGACCCTGTGGCTAAGTGCTTGTTACTATATTTCCCAGTATTTCACAGGTACTTATTGTGCTTCCTCCATGTGCAGGCACTATATTTATAATCTAAATAGTGAAAACAAAAATATCTCCATTTACTGAGATCTTAAAAGTTTAATATTAGAGCATACTGGCATAGTAAAATAAGGAATATGTTAATTTTCACCTGTTCCAGAGACTTTGTAGTTGTATTAAAGAGGTGGTCATTTGAAGATCTAGGTACTGCTTTCAGACCCTTGTTATTTACTTTAGTCTGGTTCACTGCTTCTCAAATTTTAGTTTGCAGGGAAATTACCGCCCAGGTTAGATATACTACACAATCTATAAGTGAATTTATGGGCTAGCTATGTGTAAGGGATTTTCAAGGGTTATTTTGACTACTGAATTATTCTCTTACCTTGCATACCTAACCTAATTCCATATAATGCTTATTCTTTTGTAGTTTGAAGTTGTTTTATTTATGTGCTAGATAGTTGGGCCCAGTGGCACATGCCTGTAATCCCAGCAACTCAGGAGGCTGAAGCAAGTTCAAGATCAGCTTCAGCAATTTAGCAAGACCATCTCTAAATAAAATATAAAAAAGGGCTAGAGATGTGGCTCAGTGGTTAAGCACCCCTGGGTTCAATCCCAGGTACAAAAAAAAAAAAAAAAAGATAATTAAGTCAAACTTTTCTTTTGTAAGCAGTACTGCTGTGAATATCTTCTATGTATATTTTGGGCTTAGGAATGTAGTACTGACCTGACATGGTTGAGGTCCTAGGTTTAATCTCCAGTACCAAAGAAAATCATATGTTGATATGGCTTGAACTGTTGGGCCAAAAAGAATGTGCTGTAAAGTTTTGTTTTGGTATTAGGGATTGAACCCAGTGGTGCTTTACTACTGAGTTATATTCCCCAATCCTTTTTAATTTTTGAGACAGGGTTGCTGAGGCTGATCTTGGACTTTCAATCTTCCTGCCTCAGCCTCCTAAATTTCTGGGATTACAGGCATGTGCCACTGCCCAGCATGTAAAGTTTTTGTCATCTTTCTTGTAGTAGGAAGTACCAAAGAGTTTAAAAAAAAAAAAAAAAGAATATTATTTTGTAATCATGAGCCAGGTTGATCATGTTTATTCCATTATTATATGTAGTTTATTTTTGGTAAAGTGACTGTTGTACATTTTTTGGATTATTCATGGGATCTTTGAAAATCAATTATGGCACATTTTTTTTCTAGTTTGTCATTCATTATTAGTTTGTAGCATGTTTTTCCCTTGTTAATATTTCAATTTTTACATGCAACCTTTTGTCCATTTTCCTTTGTTACTTTTGAGATCATAGTCCCTAAAACATGGATAGGGTCAGAATTTTTTTTTGGTACTGGAGATTGAACCCAGGGATACTGAGCCACATCCCCAGCCCTTTTTATTTATTTATTTTTAATAATTTAATTTTGAGAGAACATCACTGAACTGCTTAGGGCCTTACTGAGGCCAGATTGGAATTTGGGATCCTTCTGCCTCAGCCCCTCCCAGAAGTACAAGCATTAAACCTAGGGGTACTTTATCATTGAGCTACATTCTCAGCGCTATTGTTTCCATTTTACGGTTTTTGTGATCCTGCCTCAGCTTCCTGAGTAGCTGAGACTACATACAGACCAGTACAGCTTATACCTTGTACAAACAATTTTTTAACAAACTTTTGTGGAGAGAAATTTGAAAGTTCAACAGTAGATATAACTTTCACATCCTTTTTTAATGATACATAACATGTAACCATTTATTATTGCTTTTTTTGGTACTGGGGATTGAACCCAGAACCCTGTGCATGCAAAGCAGGCACTCTACCAACTGAGCTATAGCCCCAGTCCCACCATGTAATCATTTAATATAATATGAAGCAGATACTTAGTAACAACCAATAGCCTTTAGCTGTTCAGGATACTTTGCTAGGAGAAAAAGAGCTGGTTATAAAAAACTATGTAGGTAATGATTCCATGTAAACATATATACACACACTCATAGACATGTAGAGAAAATCATCCCTCGGTATTGGAATCTAGGTAATTAAACATTGCTTTTTATTATGTGAATTTTCAATAACTTGTATTTTCAAAAGGTAGGAAATTATCACTAATACGTGTTCTGCATATTTCATTAACACTTCTGTATCTCCTTAACTTTTTCTTTTCTTTTTTTTAAAAGAGAGAGGGAGAGGGAGAGGGAGAGAGAGAAAGAGAATTTTTTAATATTTATTTTTTAGTTTTCGGCAGACACAACTTCTTTGTATGTGGTGCTGAGGATCGAACCCGGGCCACACGCATGCCAGGCGAGCGCGCTACCACTTGAGCCACATCCCCAGCCCCTTAACTTTTTCTTTTTTAAAATTATTTTTTAGTTGGAGATGGACAAAATATTTTTATTTATATGTGGTGCTGAGGATAAAACCCAGTGCCCCATGCCTGTGAGACAAGGGCTCTACCACTGAGCTACAACCTCAGCCAATGAACTTTGTATATAGGTTAGCAATGTGGGCTTTGGAGGTTACATAGACCAGGGTTTGGATTCTGGCTTTCTCATTACTACCTTTGTGACTTCTTAGAAGTGACTAAATCACTGGTCATAGTGGCACATGCTTGTAATTCCAGCAATGTGGGAGGTTGAGACAGGAGAACTGCCAAATTTGAGGCCAGCCTCAGCACTTTAGCAAGACCCTGTCTCAAAAAATAAAAAGGGCTGGGAATGTAGCAGTGGTAGAGCACCCCTGAATGTTTTTAGGGCCTCACTAAGTTGCTGAGGCTCACTTCAAACTGTGATTTTTCCTGCCTTGGCTTCCAGAATTGCCGAGATTACAGGCATGTACTACCACAACTGGTGCCAATTATTTCTTTCCTTAAAAAAAAAAAAAAAAAAAAAGTTTCGCAAAGTGCAGTGGTGCACACTTATAATTTAGGAGGCTGAGGCAGGAGGATTGCAAGTTTGATACCAGCCACAGCAATTTAGGCCTTAAGCAACTTAGTGAGACCCTGTCTCAAAATAGGAAATAAAAAGGGTAAGATGTAGCTCAGTGATAAAACTCTTCTGGGTTCAATCCCAGCATTCAAAACACAAATAAACAAAAAACCACCAAGTTTTAAATCTAAAAATGCATTTTCCTTTAGGACATTTAGAAAATATAAAATATGCCAGACAGAGATCATTAGAGTCATATATTATATACAATTATAACTGTAAAACCAATACCTTTCTAATTAATTACAAGGTGTTTTATATTTTAATGTGTACTGAAATTTGGACCTGTTTGTAATCTTTTAGATCCAAACTTAAAATAGAAGATATAAAAGAAGCTAACAAAGCATTGCAGGTGAGTAGAAAATGTTTCCATAAAGCAAAAAGGTATATGAAACTACAAAAGTAGGTGAAGTCCTGCATAAATCTAAGGTATTTTATGGATGGGGTATAGCTCAGTGATAGGATATGTAAGGCCCTGGATTTGATCCCCAGTACTGAAAAACAATGGGAATCTTGGACAATGGGTAGAGCTCTCCCCTTTATGTCTAGTATTACAATGATCTTCCAGATGAAAATTGACAAGACCCTATCTCAAAATTTAAAAAAAAAAAAAAAGTGTGGAAGGCGGGCTTTGGATGGAGATCAGCAGTAATTTGCCTTTGGGTTAAATTAATAGTACGCCCCACTACCATATATACAGTTGTGGATGTATTTGAATTCACTTCTACAACATAAAAAATACTGAGAGAACTTCAGTGATAGGTACCTTTCTACCTCTACCATCTACCTATATTTTAATTCAAAGTATTAAATCTAAAAAAGTGCTAAACAGACTTAAAACAAAAAGTAATCGTCTCTTTTTCCACTCTTGGCCCTTACCCACCCTTGCTCCTGCTACCCAAAGGGATCTACTTTTAAGTCCTTTACCTGCTTCTTCTGGCCTAATTGCATTTCTATGTAAGATGCAGTATGTTGTCTATTCTTGATTAATCAATTTTAAACCTAGTTATTGACTAATATGATGGATGGGTTTTGGCCACTTTCACACTGGCCTTCTCTTCATTGTCCTCCCAGTAGTTAGTTTCTTGTGAAATGCATTTACTTTTTCCCTTTGGTACTAGGGGTTGAACTCAGGGGTGCTTTATAGCCAAGCCATATTCCTAGCTCCCCAGTTTTCCTTTAGAGAGGGTCTTGCTCAGTGGAGGCAGGACTGTAACTATTTAATTTGGAGTTAATTATTGCTCCTCTTCTTAAGTTAGCTGTATCTGAACATCAATTTTCTCATACCTTCTAGAACACCTCTATAAAATGTTTTTTTGAGGTTTTCAAACTGCAAAATTTATCACTTTTCCATGGAATCATCCTTCCTGTAGTTCTGTTCTGCTTATGTCTAACCTGATTACTCCTGTTGGATTTCCCTTTGATTCTATTCCTGGAGTTCCCCTTATCCTGTGTGTGTGTTTCTATTGTCTGAATCCCATAATATCTTTCTTGGGTTACTCCCTTATTTGGGGCAATACATCCTTTATTCTAAGGATTTACACATCAGTTCATTTTTTCTGCTCACAAGAGACGGGTGGGGACAGGGATGGTTCAAACCAGTATTAAAACTGTGCAAAATAACATCGTGTATACAGAGAATGCACATTGTATAACACTTGCATACCCTTTGCTTAGCTTATAATCAACCATGATCCATACTTGAGGGGCCCCAGTGCTTGCTACTACTCTGTCAATCAGTACCTTGCTTTTTCTTAATTATTCATGTATATTTTTAACAATATGTAGTTCTGTTTTTGTATGTAGGAAAGTGGCTTTATGACTTTTCTTTTTCTATATTATTGACCAGTTGAAGGGTTTAGGACAGCTTCTCCAAACTGTTTTCCACATTACAGATTTTAACTGAAAATAAACTTGTTCCTGTTTCCTTAATATCTGTGAGCTGGGTTAAAATCTAGGGTCTGCACTTTTGAGGTGCAACCCTTTCATGTGATTTGTTTATATACTTTTAATATTCATTAGGCTATTTGCTCACTTTTCCTTTTAGAAATAGCATCCCAACATATTTTGTCTTTGAACTTAATTTATTAAGGTTTCGTGTCTCCAAATTTAAACAAAAGTCACAAAGCTCACCGAAGTCATGTGTGTATGTTGGCTGGCAGCAAATTGTTTCAGTGGTAGGCCTCATCAGAGAGAATTTTTTAACAGTAGAAATACCAGATACCCTCTTTCCAAATGTCTATTTTCTCTAGGGAAGTGTTTTATATAATAGCGGCTACAATTCTGGAACTAGACAGAAAAAGTCAATTTATTTGAAGAGCAGCAGCCCACTACTTCCTTCTCGTCCTAGGTTTGCTTGTAGCTATTTCCTTGAGCAAGCAACTTCTGAACCTTGTTCTCTCATCTATAAAGTGAGAGGGGTGGGAATATTTGCCTGATACTTTGAACCCCCAGTACCAGAAAACAAAAAAATACGTAATTCCAGTTAGAAATTTTATTCAGGGAGCAGCTAGGTACAACAGGCACATGTTTGTAATGTCAGAGATTTAGGAGGTTGAGGTAGGAGGATTAAAAGTTTGAGGCTAGTTCAGGTCACTTAGTGAGACCCTGTCTAAAAAAGGAAGGAAAAAAAAGGCTGGATGTATGTAGCTTAATGGTGAAGAACCCTGGGTTCAATCCCTCATACCCCAAACCAAAACCACACCCAAAAACTTATCAGACCCTTATTTCTCCCTTTACATGTCTGATACTATAAAATGTCCTTGGGCAAAAAAAATTCCACGTAAATTTTTCATACTTTTCTTTCCTACCAGGGACTGGTCTGGCTCAAAGACAAAGAAGCAACACATTGTAAGCTTTGTGAAAAGGAATTCTCACTCTCTAAGAGAAAGGTAAGAGAGGTAGGAAATGAGTCCAAAAACTCTTGGTGCAAAAATGGCTTCTCATTTTATTCATCAAATTTTTTTTCTCTGATTTTTCATTTAATAGCACCATTGTAGAAACTGTGGGGAGATTTTCTGCAATGCCTGTTCTGACAACGAACTGCCTTTGCCTTCTTCACCAAAGCCAGTAAGAGTCTGTGATTCCTGTCACGCACTGCTCATTCAGAGATGCTCATCTAACTTGCCATAAGATTGCAGAACTAAATCCTTACCTATGAAAGTTTCTGCAATGAATGCATACAAGGTATCCAGACATAAGCAGCCTTTAGTCAGTATTGGTACCAGTTTATCTTCTACATATTTAACTCATGGGAATTATTAAGTTGTATCATTTGGTATTTACTCATTGTTACATTTCCAACAGCATGTTTTAAAATAACTTTAATTATTACATGGAATAATCATGGAACCCTTCACTTCATTTAAAGGCCAGATATAACAGCTCAAACACATTTGCCTTATCTTGTAAAAAGGCCTTCTTAAAAATTAAGGCTTCAGATTGTTTTCTTCTTGAATTCTGTCAAGTTGGTATTTGATGGTGCCTGTAATTCTCTTAATGCACTTTAAAGCTTCCCTACTCTCAGAGAAAGAGACTGGAAATGCACAAACTTTTTAGAAGTATTCTCTAACTCAACAGAATTATTATTTTGGTAGAATTCCATATTCACCTGTATTTTCCCTCCCTTTTCCCCCTCTTTGCAGTAGAAAAGGTCAGTATTTTATCCTACAAGATTATCTTTCCATCTTTTCCAAACAACCATTGTGCTTGCTGATACTTTTTTGGAGTGATTTGGTATTTACAATTTACTTCTAATCTTGAAAGGAACTTCCTCTTAAGTTATTTGCAGATGTTCTTGCGTGTGGTTACCCCCTTCCCCCAAACATGAAAACATAAACCTGCACCATGGGGGGAAAATGTGTATTAATATGGAATTACATGTTTAAACTTTACCACTGATGACACAGAATTGAGAGTTCATGCAGACACAATCAACCTTAACACTAAGTTATATTGTTTATACCATACCAAGAATTTAATATGAAGTTGCCTGTGTATAAGAAAACAAACTCCTACTGACACTATTTCCTTTTTTATTTATCTAATTTTCAGCCATACACTTTCAAAAACTACATAGAAACTTTACATTCCTAAGAACATTACACTGAATGATCAATCAAATGCCTTCCTGACCCCCAAGTACTTTTATCTGGTAGGCTCTTTTCCATGTGACCATCTCCTTTAAATTTAACTAAATTGCCAAAGAAAGGAACCAATGTTTTAGCTGGGCGTGGTGGCACACGCCTGTAATCCCAGCAGCTTGGGAGGCTGAGACAGGAGGATCTTGAATTTAAAACCAGCCTCAGCATAGGTGAGGAGCTAAGCAGTTCAGTGAGACCCTGTCTCTAATAAAATACAAAATTGGGCTGGGGATGTGGCTCAGTGGTTAAATGCCTCTAATCCCTGGTACCCCCCACCCAAAAGAAACCAATGTTTTATTTGAAGATCTATTTTCTCCAGAACCCATAAATTCTAGTCAGTTTTTGAGGTTGGTTAGTTAGTCTGTGTGTGTATGTGGTACATGGACTGAACCCAGGGGCTTTCTTCCACTGAGCTACATCCCCAGTCCTTTTTATTTTTTCTTTTGAGACAGGGTCGCACCAAGTTGCTGAGGCTGGCCTCGAACTTGTGATCCTCCTGCCTCAGCCTTCTAAGCTGCTGGGATTATAGGTGTGTGCTACCACACCCAGTTTAAATGGTCTTTCTTGAATACTGACAGAAATGTACTTGAGATAGAATTATATTCTTGAACCATTTTGTACTGATGGGATAGATTAACATTTTTATGACTGCTGAAAAGGAGTAAGCATAAATGAAAGTTTTCAAACAGGTTTTTAAAAATTATGTGCTTGGAACGAATTTTAAAATGTAATTTAAGTTGCTTAAATTCCAAGGCAGTTTCCACTCGATAAATAAACCAGGATTTTTAGTCACCCTTTAAAATTTCAACATTCAAAACTCATTTTACTATTAATTTGGGCTTTTTTGGGGGAAGCAGCTTTAATGACAATAATACAACTTGCTCATTCAGTTTTGGCTTACTTTAAAACCATTTATACTTTAGATTTTTGTGTTCCATTACAAAACTTTCACAATTCTTTCTTTTTGATCATGAACCTACTGCACTTTTGTTTTCAAAATAGATTTCGTATACCATTCCCTTACCTAGCCAGTACTACCACAATGATGCAATCATGGTGCCAAGGAATTGCGATTGTAATTCTTCTAACCTGTAATGTTTTAAAAATAAAATGTGAATTTTATAAATCAAATAAAGATTTGAACAATTAGCCTGCTTTATAAACGCAGTTTTCGTTTCTAACTTTATACTGTCACTGCTTAAAGATTTTAAGAACACAGTTCTAGGAAAATAAAGTACATGGCTTTTAAAAATAGGTTGTTTGAGCCTTAATATTTAAGTAGCTAATTAAAGTAAGCTGGACATAGGCACTAATGACTGGGGGTATAGCTGGGGATAAAGCTCAGTGGTATAGTACATGTTTAATATGCACAGAGTCCAATCCTTGATACAAAGAAAAAAAAGAAGAAAGTTGAATCATTGCCAAAGGTCAAAAAGTTCCAAATATAAATGCCACAACACTTCCTTTTCTAACACCAAAAACCCTTCTCCTTTGGAGTCACTTTAAATTTTAATCAGTCTAGATATTATATGCAGTGCTTTCTACCAATATGGGTTGTAATTAGTAACCAACACAAAGCATTCTAGGACAAACGCCACATGATTATCTCCCACATTGACATTTATTACATTAATAACATTCTAGCAAAAACAAATAACAAGTTCAGTAACTGAATTCACATTGACAGGTTTCATTTTGATCCATTAAGCCAATTTGAGAAAAAAAGCCATATTGATCAAAGTGATGAAATTAAAAAGCACCTTTTCCTTGCTACATATTTTTAACTAAAACTCCAAACTGACATCGGATACAAAATCCAACTGCAGGATTGTTTTTGACTATGACATGGATTTGTGTCTTACATTTTTTAAATGTAGTCATTTATACACTTATTTAAAACCCATATGCTCGATTGGATAAGAAACTGAAAATACATCTGTGAGAATTATGATTCATAGTAAATGCCTATGTACTTAACACTGAATTCTCATGTCATTGAGAATCCTACCTACTCTAAACATCCTGAAATAAGTTATGACTCTCACCTTTTGGAAACATTTTTGGTACTTCAGTCAGTGCTGAGGGAAATGTATTCTAAAATCTAGGGCTAGAATTCAAACTTCCAACACTCCCATACCTAGGTAACACAATTAGGAATACTCAGAAATCCAGATACCTCTTAGATCATCAACATTTCAGAGCTATGCCTGATAAATGACATCTGAAAAAGAATAATATAGAATTAGCTGAATTTATACTCCTCAAGCCACCTAAACTCTTCTTTAGGCTTTATATTTACAGTGCTATCCAGGAGAAATTAAAGAAAAAATTATTCAAGCTCTTATTTCAGATGTCTGCTTATAAAGAATTGTAGTTTATATCAAAGTGAACCATTATTCTCTAATACTACACTATACTACTGTTTGTAGTGCTACCAGTAAAATACATCAACCCAAATCTTATGAAGGCAGCACATCTTTAGGAGTAACTAGTATATATAAAAAGTATCAACATCAGTGGTTTGAATATAAAAATTTATTTTTTAAGTCAAAGTATGCAACAAATAAAACCTACAGAAAACAGATTTTCCCATCACAATCTGTGGCTTTACCAAATAATATTTTGAAAACACATTCCTTCAGTCATTATAAAGTTCTTAAAATACAAAAGAAATTAGATCTGTAAGAAAGTCTAGTAGACCAGATGCTGTTGTTAGGACTTGTATGTTGGCGATTATGTTTTCAGTACATCCCACGCCATCCACCTCCACTCATGCCACCTTGCCCATAGTAACCTCCACTGCCTCCACCACCACGGCCTTAAGAGAAAAACATTAAGAATCATTTATCAGAAGAAATCTGTGCATCAGATATTAAAACTAATATCTGCACTTTTATGGGCATTTCAATTGGGGATTAACACAAACCAAGTAGAAAAACTTACCATAACCACCCAAGCCATCAGGAGTACCATATCCTCCACTATAATTGTTCCCCATTCCCATTCTTCCAACAGATCCATATCCTCCCTGATTATCTTTAAAAAAAAAAAAAAAAAAGTAAGTTTGAGATCAATTGCCAACAAGCCAATAGTGCTTATCTTTAAAACTTCACATACCCATTCCATCTCTGCCGTAGCCTCCCATTCCAGAACCTCCCATTCCAGAGCCACCTCCAGGGGTAGAATTCAAGAAGAGTTCAATGTACCGATGTTCTTTAAGAAAAAAGGTTAAGAGTAATATGAGAGGAACGATGGATCATATTTTTCAATAAAAGCTTTAGCAAGTCAATTAAAATATGTATCAATGCTTCTGTAAATCGCCTAAGGAAGCCATTAAAGTATAAACTTTATTACGGACTGAATACTTTGACTGTACCAAGAGCCATCTACACAGATCCTAATACCTCTTCTACTTATTTCAATAAATAAGACTTTTATAAACCAGTGCACATCTAGGAAACAAAATAGCATGCCGAGGACACCACTTACGCATGTTATTTTTATCTTTAGACATGGCAGCTACTGCATCTTCATGTGTCACAAACTCTACATCTGCTTCTCCTGTTGCTCTGCCATCAGCTCCAATATCAATATGAACTCGAATTGGATTTAGTGGTGAGAAGAACTAAATCAAAGAAAACATTTATTTTTAAATTCCAATTATCAAAAGTAAATTACCAACAGCTTAACTTTTTCCTCATCCACTGAAATAAACCCTTCAACTGCTCAATCAACCAGAAGGTCTACAAACATGAATATGACTACATTCTTATTAAAAAAAAAAGTGCAATCAAGACCAAAGCCCAAACAGGTATTTTTTAAAAACCTCACACTGTACTATCGAGTAGAACGAAGTCAAGAAATCATTTCAAGAGCTGTAGATGTCAGCACACTAGTATAGTGCTTACCTAAGTGTATATAAGGCCCTGGGTTTAATCCCACCACCACCAAATAAAAACAAAGAGAAAATCCAAAACCCCCCCAAAGATTTCAAAATTGCTGAAATTTTAACAGTTCATGTGAGAAGTATAAAATATTTATAGAGAAAACAGGATACACCATCATTCAGAACAATGGGTTTGATAAACCTGCCAACAATACATGAATATCCCTAAAATGTACCATTTAGTTCTAATTCCAAGTTTATATTAAACTTATCTTTAAAGGTACTTGGAACTTAGGCCAATTGGTTCCCAGTAAGATCTAGAGCAAACTTTTGCTTTACTAACCAGATCAAGTATATTGGGCTTTGAAGACCATTAGGTCTGTCATACGGGTTAATGAATGGGTGGAAGTGACTAGATTTTGCCCATGGGCTGCAGTTTGCTTATCCTCTAACCAATCTGAAACCAACAAATTTCAAGTCAGTGACAGCAGCAGGATTTATCTACCCTAGAAAGCCAAATCAAGCCACTAAAACTTTTACATATTTGCTCTTTCAAAATATGACACAACAAAAGAAATTATCTATTCACAAGTCTATATCAAACAGTTTTTCACTATTAACTGGATTTGGATCCCACTTAGGTCAGCAAAAAAATTGACACAATATCTATCAACCACTAAATATGGGACAGATGTGAGGGAATGAACCCAGGGCCTTATGATAATTCATTAACAGAATACTACTGAGCTACATCCCCAGCACCAATCTTGATATTGTCATTAATAAAGATAAAGGGGGGGGGGGGGAAAGAGTGCTTTAAAATTAAGATAAAGTATAAAACCACAAATGATCACCAAAATTACTCACATTAGCAATATCATTTTCAGTTGCACGAAAAGGCAACCCTCTCATATGTACAAAATGACCACCATGAAAACCTGAACTCGCATCACCAGCTCCACCATAGCCATGACCTCCCATACCTAGAAAATAATTTTGTCAACATTATAAACCATTATGGATATATGTAGGAAAGTATATATATATATATATATATATATATATATATACACTATACAAAAGGTATAAAGCCCATAAAGGAAAGCACTGAAATATACCTGATTTCTTTTATACGAGTCACTGATGTTACCACAGGAAGCTTACAAATACTAAAAAATTTACTCCCAAATGAAAATACTATTTTACCTCTTCCATCTCTCATTCTGTCATCAAAGCCATCATTTCCATAGCCATAATTATTATAGCCACCATAGTCATCAAAACCTCCATAGCCTGTGTAATTTAAGGAGAAATTACATGAATATCATTCTGAGATAAATATATAAATACACATCTTGTAGTAAGCAGTCTATTTAACTTCTTGATCATTATGAGTTTGCAATCCAAGTTAGTGTGTATAAAAAAGGCAGTTAACAATATAAGCTTAAAACCTCAAAATTCAGACATGTAAGCTAAATTACATCCTGATACCCAGAAGAAAACATACCAATCATCTTCATTTTAACTTCTATGTAATTTTTCTAGGTGCTAATATGTGCACCAATCAAATCCCAACAGGTTTTAAAACCTAGTAGGTACTGAAATTACCGCCATTTCTATATTTCTTGACAAAGTGTCAGGAACATTAAGAAAATGACAACAGAACCTTTGTTCATTAGATACACATACCACCATCATATCCATCACCTCCTCGTCGCATTCTGTCATACATACTTCCACGCCCAGCTCCATAATAACCACCTCTTCCTCCTATTGGTCTATCATATGGTCCCGGTCGCTGTCCCAGCAATCTTCTTGGTGGGTCATAAAATCCTTTGATTTCACTCCTGCTACTTCTGAAGATCTCAATATACCTATTTAAAAATGTTTTTAAGGTACAGGTTTCAGCATAAATGTATTAGAGTAAATTAGATATTGGGCAAAATGCAGCAAGTTTTCTACATCTAGATACATAACCCAATTTAAATTGCCTAAATACACCATAAGTTAACAGTTTTTACACCTACAAACTTAAATAATCAAATATTTGTAAGTTTTACATAGACAAATGAGTCATTTGAAAGCAATTCATAAAATATGAATATATTTTTAGTTTGTTTCCTTTAGTACATGATAGGTGTTTAAGAAAAATAGGTGATTATACAAAAGCATTCATCAACAACATCCTACAGAGAAATGGAAACAATCTAATTTTAATTTAAACAAACTATTAGAATAATTCCCCACCCAAATCTGTAGTTTCCAAGTTAAATTTAGGTAATTATCAATTCTTTTAAAACTTCCCCGAAAATGTTATGGTTACCCCCCCATTTAAGCAATAGTGACCCACAACCCCCAAAAATAAAAATTTAACACCATCCCAAACTCTCCATCCCCACCTGTGCCCTATTCTTTCCTTGTGTTTCCCCAGAGCATTTTCTGCTATCTCCTTTGAAGCAAACTGCACGAAGGCCTCCCCTGTGCTTCTCCCCTGGTAGTCCATCGTCAATGTTATCCCATTTGGCACGATTTCCAACCCTTTAACCCAAGGACAAATAACCCCATCAAGGGGAACAGTGTTAAAGGCTGAAACATTCCCATCTGAATCAAATATTTAAAACAAGTCTAAACAAAACAAAACAAAAAAGCTTAGTTTCCCATCACCCCATAATACAAATGGAATATTTTTTTCAAATATTGGAATAAATAAAAATTTGTGACCACTGTCTTTTTAAATTATATACTCTAAAAACCCACCTATATTACATGAAAAAAGGTACAAAATTTATGCTCCATATGCTAATTCATGGTTCTTTCATCACACAAAATTATTCTCAATTAACTGCACTGCACATCAATTAGTTTTTACATATTCTATACATTCTGTATTGACTATTAACTGGAGCACATTTCATATTTTACGATATACCATAATCATCACAAACTTTAAACAAAGTTCCAAAATCAAATGTTTTACAAATTAAAAACTGAATAACATAATAAAAATATAAAATTAAAATACTACTAAACTTTGACTAATACTAGAGGTACCTTGAAAGAACTGAACTATTTCCTCTTTGCTGCAACCAAATGGCAGTCCACGTAGTCGTACTGTCCCATCACTAGCGTCATTTGGACCATTATGTTTCATAACCCAATCCATCTCAATACCGTTTGATTTAAATGCTATAAAAAATAAACAAGCACATAAAGCAGTAAATCAAAATATACTCTTGTCAAGAGGTACTGAAGAAACACCTCTCAGAGGTATCACAACAGGAAATGTAACATAAGACTTAAAGTGACTCCTATGACAATGCCAGGATACAATGGTACATCACTTTCTATTGTGGGGTAGGGTTTAGGCAATGAAATCTGACCCCTCCAACCAAAAAGTTCTGAACTTCTTAGAATCAACCAATTATCACACACTACTTAAATAAGAAGCAAAAATAAAAAACACCCTGCATAATTCTACTACCAGAATCTTCAAAACTTTCTTGATTGTGTTATCTTAATGCCAACTCTAGCCTTTTTTTCTCTCTTTCACATTTTCACTTTTCAAATTTTATTATTCACCGGAAGAAAATTTCTTTAAAACTTGATTTGGATATTGTATATAGTATTACTATCCATTCATAGTGAGGTCCAAATAAAAAAATGCAATAAACACTTCATGCTGGAAAAAACTTTAGCTCAAGCTTTTTAGATTAACTACTAATTTTGAACACATCAAACTGTTTAAGGGGATAAGTTTAAAAGAATATTTAAGTAACAATTAGACTGAGTTTTAAACCTGATGTAAGAGGCTACTCAAAACAAATGCCTCTAAACAGTACCCGTGTTTTTGAAGAAAATGCCTCTAAACAGTACCCGTGTTTTGGGGAAGTCACTAAAGACAGCATATAACCAATATATTCACTGCCTTAAATTTACAATCAATTCAGACTTAAACATGAATTTTAAATATTTTCACATTAAGGAAGTATAGAAAAAAGCACAGTGAGAAATCCCCCTACCTCTCCAAAATGAACCAGTACCCAGTTCCCTTCCCAGAGGCAAACAACCTTCCTTTAAAAATTCCAGAACATTTTCAAGGTTAATGCAGAAGTCCTCCAGCTGCAGAAACTTACCAGACCTTACAAATTTCACTAGGCAGCTGTAGGAATCCTACTCACCTGAATATTTCAAACCTTTCCCTCACCACCTCCTCCCCTGTAAACAAAACAATTTGTTCACTTGATTCCTTTATGCTTGAAGATTGTATTTTACACCAACAGCATTCACTAATGTTTAATCTCATATGGTTTAATTATCAGTATAACTATCAATACATCTACAAAGGGATAAATTTCTTTTTCCTATTATTAATGCATTAAAAAAAGTCAACGTAGCCAGGTGTGGTGCCATTCAACTGGGAATCCCAGCCACTTGGGAGGGAGGAAGGCAAGTTCTAGGCCAGCTTAGGCAACTGAACAAGACCCTGCCAATGGGGGGACAGGGCGACTGGGGATACAGATCACTGGGCCACTGTCCCAAGATTCAATCCCCATTAGCTCAACAAAAAAAGTAAGTGAATGCAGTAATCCTCAAAAGTGGTCATTAATCTCTACATATAAATCTTCGTCACTTTTCTTCTTAAATGATGGGATAGAACCTCCAGAGCCCCACTGAACTATTCCCCCAGCCCATTTTGTTTAGGCTAAAGGCCTAGTGCCACTCTAGAGAGAACAACATAAAGATATCACACATTTTTAAAACTGACCTTACAACTAATTCTTAAGCACATAAATAACCAACATGAATTTATAAAAGAATAAATCCTGGGTCTGGATTTGGACATTGGTTAAAACTACTTAAATTTCTGAGCCCATTTAACCGTGAAATACAGCATCAGTACCTACAACTGTTACAAGAATCATGTAAAATGCTTGGTCTATTTCTTAGCAAGCATTCACTGGTGGCAATGGTTGGTGGATTTTAAGAGCTCAGTATACCAACTAGACAGACCACAAACAAAACCTCAAAGGACAGAAGAGTCTTGAAAAGAAAAAAAAAAAAAAACAAAACTGTTAAGTCTTTCCCAAGGTTAACAAAGGCTTTATAAAATTTAATGCTGTCCCCGAGTAATCCTGTATGTTTGCAGGGGGTGGGGAGTTAGATGTGATTTTCTTAAAAGCACCAACCTGAGGTGTGTGGGGTAGGGTGGGGGTGAGGCAGTGATAGAACACTTGTCTAGCATGCACAGGGCCCTGAGTTCAATCCCCAGAACCAAATAATAAGCAGAACTACCCTAAGAAATAAAAGTTTAAGATCCAAGATGGGGGAAAAGTGGAAAGGATCTAATATCATGTATTTCCTCACGAAAAATTTTAAGAACTTTGTCCAGTCAATCTAATTTGGCATGGAAAGATCTTAGTACAGTGTTTTTTCCAGCTCTCAGCACACTTTCTTTTCAATGAAAAAACATTCATCACAAAAGATTTGTATTTCAGAAACAGAGAAAGGTGGAGATTCACTTAGTATTTCACAAGAAAATACTAGCAAACAAACTAATTTTTATTTTTGGATCAGAATTTTCCAAGATGATTCATATGAAACCAAGAGACGAAGTACTTATTAAAATATTAAATTTTTAAATAATTTTCAATTGGGGCAAAAATTTACCAGATTTGGAACATTAACTACAGAGTAACTTTCCATGTGAGTATAAAAGAGTATATATAAAGACAGCCTCACTCTAATATGCCTTCAGAGCCTTGTTCCAGTACCCATTCACAACTCAGGTCTAGAATTCTACTTACCAACAAGAAAAAATTCTAAAGGCATACAAAAGGCTCTAATATCTTAATAATGCTGTCAGAAACTAAACAGTTTACTAATGATTCAGATAATCCACCTCAATCTTTCTTTGGAAGGCCATGGCTAATCACTTCTTTACTTTATGAATTCCAAGTGTTAGCCAGGCATAGTAGGGTGTGAATAGACCCAGCTACTTGGGAGGCTGAGGCAGGAGGATGGCTTGAGCCCAGGAGTTCTGGGCAATGTAGAGAGATTTTATCTCAAAAAAGAAAAAACAAAACACCTAAGTGTTAACACCAATTTAAAATGCCAGTTGAAATGAGGTTAACTTTATTTGGTTTTATACAAATACTTTAAAATTTCCCAACCTAAGCAAAAGTCACTAATAACCATATTTTGTATTCCACTTACATGACTGTCCAGAATATAAAAATCTACTACATAAGATTTGTGGTTATCCTGAGTCTTGAAAGGAGGGCAGGTGTCTAGTATATGGAATGAATGCTAATAAATGTGTCTTTTTTTGGAATGATAGAATATTCTAAAATTAGATTACAGTGGTAGTCTTACAACTGCTTATATACTAAAACCCATGAAAATACACTTCAAATGGGCAGCTGGTGGAATGTGAATTATATCCCAAAGGTGTTAAGAAGCATAATCAAACTACTGAAATATAAAAATCTCATAACATGGAGGCACACTGTCTTCTGAAGTATATGTAAGGATTTGATGCATAAGTCAATTATCAAAACAAGTTCATCGAAAGATAACACTGTTACTTAGCAAAGGCAATTAGATGGATTTCCAGATTACGATGCAGATGAAAAAGAGGGCAGAAAAAAGTCTAGTCTAATTCAATAAGGAAAGCTGTTGGTTATATCATAATACATTATATGAAAGTCTGAGCTGTTTTTCAGTCCATTAAAAATCCGTTTCAAGGTAAGATTTCTGTACACTTTCTTTGATGATCTTCAGAAAGCATCAAAGAACATGGACAACAGGCAGGGTTTTTGTTTTTAAAGTTGGAAAGTATAGTTAGCAGACTTATTTATATAGTTTTATATGTATTACTGGAAACTCATTCTCAGGCCTTGCCTTTCTCTTCTGTACTGTCTTGAATGACACTCCTCTAAAGACCAAAACCAACCATCAAATAAAAACAAAACAATAAAATCACCCCACTCCACCACCATGTGACTAAGCTTACATTTGTCTAATAGGCGTATTTCCTAGTTCAAAATATCAGTATACTCTAGCACTAAAGAAAAAATATGCTTAGCTACCAAAAGAAAATAAACTTTATAAAGTATTTGACTTCCACAGCCTTAATGCTAAGAAAAGAAAAAAAATCACAGCTCGTGCAGACTTAATAATATTGAGCCAATTCTCTGCAGAAGCATACATACATTTTTGCCAATCACTGATTGCGTTTTAACAGCTGTTTCCCAAAAAGTAGAACCCCTCCTTAAAAACAAATTCTAACTCGTACGTGACAAATTACACAGAACCATTGCTAAACCACCCACCTCCACCCACGAATTTAAAAAGAGGTACCATGTAGTTCACTGGGCCCACACGACTTATTAAAATATATATGCCCGTTTCACAGTCCTATTTGATAAGTCACCCATTTTTCTGCTTACAAAATTACTCAAAAGTCTTTATAAACGTTTAAGCGTGAGAAAAAAAAATCCTTTGGAAAATGAGTACGTACTCTTTTCGAAGTTCCAAACCTGGAATATAAGGGCCGGCTAAGCGTCCTTTATTCCTCCCCGGAGACTTTCGTTTATCTAGCGGCCCTAGAGACCAGAGAACTAGGGAGAGTACTTCCCCCTCCCGTCCGGCAGCCAAGCCTGGCTTAAAAACCTTCGCCACCGGGCGGCGGAATTACAAAGGAAGGCCGTCCGCCTCCTTTGTCCTGGATTTGGGAGTTGAGCGCCTTCGTCGCCATTGGCTTTCCTCCCCCAGCTCCAGCCTCTCTCATCTTGGGAATCTGCGTCAGAAGTCGCTCGCAGTCCCGCCAGCCCAGGTAACCCTGCCGAGACTGCAGAGGAAGGAGGCCGCGGTGGGAGGCCAGGCCCATCCGGCGCCATTTCCATCGGGAGCGCGCCCGGCAGCCCCGATCCTCCCCGCACCCAACTGCCCGGCCTTACCCTGCTCGCTTCACTGCCCCCCCCTCATCCCTTCCAGGGAGCTAGACCACCCCCACACCCCCGCCTTCTAAATCAGTTTTCCGAAGATGGGGAACAAAAAGTAGAAAAAGCGGGGAAGGGCGGGAAGCCTAGGTGTCCGCGCCACCGTACCCAAAATGGCGGAGGCCAAGCCAGCAGAGAATGGGGGAAAATGCTGAAAGCCCTCACTTCGGGTCTCGGCGTCGTCCACTGAATTCCACTTGAACAAGTCCTCCCCTCGGCAGGCCGCCCTCCTTGAAGTGGGAGATCGCCCGGGAAGCGCAGCGGGGCCGCCCCGGAGCGGCGACCTCCACACTTCCCCACCCCACCCCCCTCCCGGTCTCTTTCGTCCTTCTCCCGACTCCGCTTTCGACACCACCAGCCCAACCTACCCCCTTTTACTTCAGATACCCTGTCGAGCGATAGTAACGCCGACTCCTGTGCACGCGGGGCTCGGTCGTGAAGAGGGAAAAGTCGTTCGTCTCTCGTAGCGCTCCTAACAACGGTTTTTCCAACCGTCTTCCGCGGCGGCAACCGCTAAGGAAGCTGCGCAGCACAGCAACTGGCTGGGGGGGATGGGAGAGAGCGAGCGAGGAGGAGGGGGTGGAGCGAGGGCTACGAAGACGGGTCGCCTTGTTCTCGCGAGACCAGGCGGTTCCGCCTCAGCGCGGGGAAATGCGCTTGCGTACTGATGGGCTGATCAGCTGAGGCCGGGAAAGAGAAAAGCCGAGATTGATCCAGTTAGTGAAAGGCTGGCGGTATTCTGCGCCTTTCTTGTTTACCCTACAGCCATCAAATTCTCAGAAGCCACCTTTTTGCTCTTCGATAGGATGGAGGTTGCAGAAGCAGCCCTTGCAATTAGCCTTGAAAGAACTGTGGTGTCGCGGATTGGAAAAGTTCTCCCTTGCTCCCGAGGCTCCACCGGGAACAAATCCCGTTAAAGGCCCCGCCTTTACCCAGCGAGAAAAAGGCGCCACGTGGTTCATCCACCAAACACTGGGAGCACTTTCCTTATCCACCATGTTTGCATTCTGCGGTTAAAAGAAAAAAAAAAAAAAAAACCGAAAAGAAAATAGTGTTGCGGCTGCTAAGAAACAAAGTGTATACCAAGCCTGATTTCGGCTCTCGGGCTAACGTTTCTTTTCCCCTAACCACCACCACCACCAGCCGCCCCCTAGCGGGCCTTGTTCAGGTGTGCAGCACAGGCCCACATTGATCAGAACCGCGTAGGTTCTGATTGATTTCCTATTTACTGTTTTCCCTTTTCTCTCTATTAAAACCTAATTGACCAATCAGCTGCTCGTGGCTGTGGACTTCGACCCCCCCACACACACATTTTTTTTTTAAATCAGTGCATTGTACATATGGATGCATTTGTTATTACATATTCGTACTTGCACGCGATGTAACAACATTTACCCCTCCCTCCCTACCTCCCACTTCTTGATATCATTCTTCTACTGATCTCCGTTTGATTTTTAGGAGCTATAGGGTTGTTTTCTAAATGGAGCTTTCCATTCTTGAAGATTGTTCTTAACAGCTAATAAATACTTTTTACTGTGCTGTCATGCCATCAACGTTCTCAATGACACATTATGCCCTTTTATTTTTTAAAGTTTCAAAACAAAAGTGAAATTCTATGGGAAAGGTGAAAGGCACTCCGGTAAAGAGATGAAAGCAAATAAGTATATGCATGTAACTAACCTTGAAAGTCCAGTCAAGAGATTTTGGATCTTGTATTACAGACTTGGGGAAGTCAGTGTTCGGAGTGTAGTCAGATGAACGATTTTCCCCCCTATGAGACCTTTAGTGTGTAATAAGGAGACAGGAAGCCAGTTACCTTGAAGTAATGGAAACTTCTATTTTATGGTTTATTATTATCTATTTTATGCGGTAGCGCAGGCCTGAATCCCAGCAGCTTGGCGGGCTGTTAGGAGGATCGCGAGTTCAAAGCCAGACACCTCAAAAGCGAGGCACTAAGCAACTCATTGAGACCCTGTCTCTAAATAAAATACAAAATAGGGCTGGGATGTGGCTCAGTTCCCTTGAATTCAATCTTAGGTACCAAAAAAATTAAAAAAAAAAAAAAAAAAAAAAAAAAAAAACCCGACTAGTGCGGGGCATTAGGAATGGGCCAGGTCATGGTGCCCTACTGCCATTCTTCTTCTTCTTCTTCTTTTTTTTTTTTTTTTTTAGCCCCACCACCACCATTTTTTTAAAAAAATTCTATTTAGAGAAAAGGTCTTGCTGAATTGTTTAGGGCCGGTAAATTGCTGAGGCTGGCTTTGAATTCGTGATCCTCCTGCTTCAGCCTGGGATTACAGGTGAGCTCCATCCATGCCAGGCCCCTACACCCATTCTTTAGTCCACCTTCTCAAATATTCCTTAGAGGGGAAGGGATAGTGTTATCATGCTTTAAAAAGATAAAAAAACAAAACGAGGATGTTGTAATATGCAATTCATTGTCTTTAAAGCCCTGAAAATTATTATTGTCATTTTACCAATGAGGTGCTTAGTTCCAGAGAAGTGAAAACTGCTGAATGACCAAGCTAAGATTGGAACCAAAAAGTTTTTACTCCAAGGGCCAGGGTCTAATGAAATTATTGGTGGTTACAAATAACTCACCTGTGCATTAATGGAACAGACCTAATTTTAGGCAAATTGACGTTACTTTTCCTAAGGAACAATGGCTTTACCATCTCAGGAAACCTGAAGTAGTTCCAAGGTTATCTGTTGGAGACTTTTGAACAGGCCTAAAACTTGGTTGTCCTGGTTATCACTGACACTTTGCAGTACCCTTCTTTTTTATTTTTTACTGTACTAGGATCCCCCACCTGTTTTTTTTTTTTTTTTTTTTTTTTTTTTTTAATGAACTAGAGATTGAAGACCAGGCCTGGAGTATGTTCTCCCTTTTAAAAAATAATTGCTGTCTAGCTCCCACACTAAAGACGGAGTTCTTCCCTTGGGTTCAAGTTACATTGCTACTTTATTCTTTCCATCTTTCAACCTGACTTGGTAGGTGGAATTCTGTAAACCCTTTCACTCCTTTCCTGAATTTAAATAATCTATTTACTGCCTGAATGAATTTGGCATTCTTTCCACATACCTTGTGTGGTCATGGGTGACAGTCCTAAAATTATTCTAATGACATGAATGACTTTTCACCACCAAATGGTAATGTTTCCTTTGGGGTATTTTGGCCATATTTTCTTTGTATTGGGCACTCTGCCAGTGTTAAGATTAGGAAGGGCTTGGAGTTGGTTCATATATTCTTTTTTGTATTTTTTTTATTATTATAGCAAGTAGGAAGTTTTTAGCTAAAAATACCTTAAATAGGGATAAATGTAAATCATATTTGGCTTCTTGTTTTACTGTTTTTCTCAAAGAAAAATAAATGTCTATCAACTAGTTCCATTTGCAAGTCGAATCCTATAAATAAGGCTTGGGGAGACTGGCTTACTGCTTCTCTCTGATCCCTATAGAATTGTTTCTAGATCCATCTCTGAGGAACTGTTTCCATAGAGATGGTTAGACCTAAGGGCTCCCAGCTGCTTAGAGGATTTTTTTCTTCTTTGTCTTCCTTTCAGTCTTTCGGTGCTTTCCTATTAACATAGAGATCAGAGGGACTCTGAAGAGGCCATAATGAAAGAAAAGATGAAAAAGGAGAAGGAAATAGAAGTACCCACACCTCCTAGAGGAAAACAAGACAAGGAACACGTAATCATGTGTTACACCATCAGGATGAAGCAGAGAGGAAAATTCCATGCAGAACCCAAGTGAAAAAGAAAGAGAAATTGAAAGAGATGGCACTCTTCTGGGGGGAAGTCTCATTAGTTAAAAAAACTGGTTTACAATAATTGTCCGTATACGGAGTTGGAATTGTGGCTCCGTGGTAGAGTGCTTGCCTCGCCTGTGTGAGGCACTGGATTGGATTCTCAGCACTACATACATACATACATACATACATACATACATACATAAATCAAAGGTATTGTGTCCATCTACAACTAAAAAAATATTTTTAAAAATTTTCCATATACTAATAGTGGCATTGTAAAGTACCATAAAAACAATTATGATAATTTCGTCTACATGAAAAACAAATTATCCAAAATCACATAAGACCCACAGAAACTTATTAGGACTATGTGTAATTAAGGTATTCAATGCTGTTTTTTTGTTTATTTTGTTTAGTACTAGGGGTTGAAACTGGGGCTCTCACTAAGCCACATTCCCAGCCCTTTTTTTTTTGAGACAGGGTCTTGCTTATTTGCTGAGCAACTTGCAATCCTCCTGCTTAAGACTCCCCATAACTGGGATTATAGGTGAGTGCCACTGCACCCTGCAAAGATATTTATTCAATGCCTTTTATACATTAAATCTGATTTACTAAGTCCCAAGTCTTTGTGCACCATTTATTCTTTGATTTATATCACATATATCTAATATCTTTATTTTTATTTTTTTAATTTTTTTGTACTGGGGATTGAATCCAGGGCCACTTTACCACTGAGCCACATCCTCAGCCTTTTTTTTCTCCCTTTTTTAATTAATATTATTATTATTATTATTATTATTTTTTAGTTGTTGATAGACCTTTATTTATTTATACGTGGTGCTGAGAATCGAACCCAGTGCCTCACAAGTACCAGGCAAGTGCGCTACCGCTGAGCCCCCGCCCTAGGCCTTATTATTATTATTATTTTTTAAAATATTTTTTGTAGTTGTAGATGGACAGTATACCTTTATTTTGTTTATTTTTATGGTGGTGCTGAGGATCGAATCCAGTGCCTCACACGTGCCAGGCAAGCACTCTGTCACTGAGCTACAACCCCAGCCCCTATTATTTATTGTTTTTAACATTTGCAATATGCATACTTGTTTACAAAATATACAAAGATTGGAAAATTCAACAATCAGCAAATAATGCAATTAAAAATTAATAAAAAACATAAACAGGTGTTTCACTGAAGAGGATAATCAAATGGCAAATAAGCATATGAAAAAATACCTAGTATTATTTGTTGTTAGAGAATTTCACATTAAAACCATAATGTGATACCTAAGAGATTGCCATGGTAACACACACACACACACACACACATACACACATGCATATATGTATAATTTTTTATTTGCAAAATAAAAAGTGTTAACAAACAATAAAATAAATCTGTTGCTGTGTACCATATGATAAATGAGAGAATTAATAATTGCAACAAAAGTATTCCAACGATCTTCTCTCTGATCCTGACAGCAGGACTATTCAACCCATTTTCCAAACTATTACATCATCAAACCTATTATTTACCCAATTTCTCACTTGCTTTCAAGTCAAGTGTTGTTTTTTTTCAACAATATCAATAATTAATTTAATATAAATTATCTAGATATTGTAATTAAAAAGTATAAGTAATTAAAAGGTATAAGCAAACGATAACTATATGCTCTCTCTATATGTCACACTTTAAATAGCAATACACCAATAAGTTAAAAACAAAAGAAGGGGAAAATAAGCATGAGAAATCTGAAGTAGAGCTATTAACATAAAATAAATTTCAAGAAAAAATATTTTCAGAGATATAGGAGAATATTTCATAACCATAATAGGGTAACTTCTTCAAGAAAGTATAATAATCCTAAATGTGTGCCTAATAACAAAACTCCAAAATACATGAAGAATAAATTAATAAAACTAGAAAAACAAATACAATCATATTTGGAGATTTTTAAGCCCCCTCACTTTGCTGGAAGGAGTAATAATATAGAAGGCTTAACAACATTTTTAGCCACCTTGACCTATTATTTATTGAGAACTATACACAAAAATGACAAGTAGAAAATTAATAGGGATAGACTATATTCTGTCATAAAATGAACTTTTCAAGAAATTTTCAAAATTTGAAATTATGCAGACTGTGTTTCCTGCATGATTTATTAGAAATCAATCACTTTAAGATATATAGAACTCCAGCTTCACATCTCAACTACTTCAAAATTAAATATCACACTTATAAATATCTCATAAAGAAGAAAGCCCAAGAAAAGTAAATAAAAAGTGCTTTGAGGGGCTGGGGATGTGGCTCAAGCGGTAGCGCGCTCCCCTGGCATGCATGCGGCCCGGGTTCGATCCTCAGCACCACATACAAATAACGATGTTGTGTCCGCCAAAAACTGAAAAATAAATATTAAAAAAAAATTCTCTCTTCTCTCTCTCTCTTTAAAAAAAAAAAGTGCTTTGAACTAAGTGATAATAAAAGCTTAAAATATCAATTTCTGGAACAAATAGTACTCATACACACTCATAACTTAAAGTATTTGTATCAAAAAGAAGCTAGATTAACAAGTTGTTTTCAGATTAGGTAGTAGGAAGGTAAAAAGAGTAGGAACAGAAATATGTAAAATAGAAAAGAAATAATACAGCTAGAAGTTGATAAAAATCTAACAAGTCTAATCAAGAAAAAATATCAATGGAAAGGAAGCTATTAAAACAACTCTACAGATGCTAAAAATGTATTAAGTTAGCATTACATTGTATAATTGCAATCATATAGCTTACATAACTTGGTCTATTTTAGAGGATAGAAACCCCTGCTTGTTTACACGATCCGTGCGAGTGATACGTTTTTTCCCATCCTTTCACTTTCAGTCTGTGGATGTCTTTGCCTATGAGGCAAGTTTCTTGGAAACAGTATATTGTTGGCTCTTGTTTTTTAATCTAATCTGCCAGTCTCTGTCTTTTGATGAGTTTAGGCTATTAATGTTCAAAGTTATTATTGAGATATGATTTGTATTCTGGGTCATTTTGGTTTATTTCTAGTTTTTAATGTGAATTGTTTCTCCTTTGATTGACTATTCCTTTAGTGTAATTTCTCCATTCACTGGTTTTCACTTTTTTTTTTTTTTCATTTCATCTTCGTGGAATATTTTGTTGAATATTCTGGAAGTCCAGGCTTTCTGGTTGTGAATTCTTTTAATTTTTGTTTATCATAGAAGGTTTTTATTTCATCTTCAAATCTGAAGCTTAATTTTTCTGGATATAGGATTCTTGATTGGTGTCCATTTTCTTTCAGAACTTGGTATATGTTATTCCAGGACCTCCTAGCTTTGAGGATCTGGGTTGAAAAATCAGCTGAGATCCGAATTGGTTTCCCCCTATGTGTAATCTGATATTTTTCTCTCGCAGACTTTAAATTTTTATTCTTATTCTATATGCTAGGCATTTTTATTATAGTGTGCCTTGATATGGGGTCCTATAAGCTTCTTAGATTTTATTTTCCATTTTATTCTTTTTATTTATTTATTTCTTTCTTTCTTTTTTAAGTTGCTCAAACATTACAATGATCTTGACATATCATATATCATACATTTGATTCAAATGGGGCATGAATTCTTATTTTTCCCACGTGTACAGATTGCAGGATCACATTGGTTATACAGCCACATTTATACTGCTATACTAGTGTCTGTTGTATTCTGCTGCCCTTCCTATCTCCTTCCTAACCCCCCTCCCCTCCCTTCCCCTCCCATCATCTCTCTCTACCCCATCTACTGTAACTCATTTCTCTCTCTCTCTTTTTTTCCCTTCCCCCTCACATCCTCTTATATGTAATTTTGTATAACCCTGAGGGTCTCCTTCCATCTTCCATGCAATTCCCCTTCTCCCTCCCATTCCCTCCCACCTCTCGTCCCTGTTTAATGGTAATCTTCTTCTTCTCATGCTCTTCCTCCCTGCTCTGTTTTGAGTCACCCCCCTTATATCAAAAAAGACATTCGGCATTTGTTTTTTAGGGATTGGCTAACTTCACTTAGCATAATCAGCTCTAATGCCATCCATTTCCCTGCAAATGCCATGATTTTATTATTTTTTAGTGCTGAGTAATATTCCATTGTGTATAAATGCCACATTATTTTTTATCCATTCATCTATTGAAGGGCATCTAGGTTGGTTCCACCGTCTAGCTATTGTGAATTGTGCTGCTATGAATATTGATGTAGCTGTATCCCTGTAGTATGCTTTTTTTAGGTCTTTTGGGAATAGTCCAAGAAGGGGTTCCATTTCATTCTTTAGCTTTGGCAAATTTTCTGATATTATTTCCTTGAAAAGATTGTGCATTTCTTTGATTTGTATCTCTGTGCCCTTATCTATCCCAATAAATCTTAAATTTGGTCTTTTCATGTTATCCCATAATTCTTGGAAGTTCTGTTCATGATTTCTTAACATTTTCTCTCCATGGTCAACTGTATTTTCAAAATTATATATTTTGTGTTCATTGCCTGAGGTGCTGTCTTGCAAGTAGTCTAGTCTCTTGATGATGCTTTCTATTATTGTTTCCTTCAAGGATTCTGTTTGTTTTTTTCCCCAGAGTCTCTCTTTATTGAAGTGATTTTTTACTACCTGTATTTGATTTCTTACACCATCCTTTACTTTGCAGATCAATTTAACTATGTACATTTTAAACTCCTTCTCTGGCATTTCTTCCACTGTGGTATCTATTCTGTTATTGGAGTATCTTGGTTTGCTTGGGGTAATTTGTTCCCTTGCTTTTTCATGTTGTTTTGTGTCTACCCATCAAACAGTATGGATCTGAAGCAGCAGATTTTTCTACCCTATGAACTTACAGTGTCCCTAAAGCTTTCCAGTTCCACATTGTTTAAGGGGAGACAAATAATAACAACAACTAATGCATACAATTTATAGTACTAAGCCAAATAGTTCCTACTATGATGTCCACAGTGTTAATTATCACAATAAACAGAAATGATATGATCAGTTATGCCTATAAAAAAATAGCATGTTTGCAAAAGGGTTAACATTTTCAAATGGTGGATGGGGAGAGAACAGAAGTGATATAGGATGTGATGATTATGAGGGAGGAGGTGTAGAAGACAGAAGTAAAAGATTACAGAAGAGTGAAAGAATGATAGGGATTGGCTATTAGAAGAAAAGAGAATCGAGAAAAACAGGAGAAAAAAATATACATAAAGCAAAAATTTAAATAAAAGGAATTTAAAATAAAAGACTATAAAACAAAACTAAAATATACTAATCAAATATCCTAGTTCACAAAAAAATAGTCCATGTAAAGTAATTGGCTTCAAAAATGCTAGAGATGAGAAAAAAAAAAAAAGGAAACTATATACAATGTTCACGTACCAATTAAGGTCACAATTAAACAGTGAAAAAAAATCTTGATGAAAATTTATTTATTTATTTATTTTTTAGAGAATTTTTTAATATTTATTTTTTAGTTTTTTTCGGCGGACACACATCTTTGTTTGTATGTGGTGCTGAGGATCGAACCTGGGGCGCACACATGCTAGGCAAGCGTGCTACTGCTTGAGCCACCTCCCCAGCCCTTGATGAAAATTAAAAAAAAAAAAATTTTATTGAAGTTCAAAATATTCTCAGCTTCTCTTCTCAGAAGTTTCAGGTGGGGTCTTCTGGAGTGTGATGCTCCACCCTCTGGATTGCTGGAGTCAGAGAGGTGATCCTGCAGGCGGAATTCCTAGAGACAAGGTTTAGCTTTAGGTTGGCTCCAGGCTCTTTGCTGAATGCCATTCGGTCTGGAGTTTTAAAATCAGCACACCTCCAGCTCCCAGTACTTGCTTGTCCATGCTGGAGAACTTTACCCTAGGGCTTCCCTGGGTTCCACTTGTGTGGTGGGTGGAGCCCATTCTTAGTCCCCTATGTCACCTGCAGACCCCACGTTTCTTGGTCTTGGGTTCAGTCTCCAATTTCTCTGGCCCTGGCCCTTCTGAGTTGCTGGCCAGATGTGAGTTCCTGGCCAGATGGGTCTCTCCCAGCCAGTCTTGCAAGCAGTCGGGTTCAAGGGGGCGGGGTAGAGCTGAATGGGTTTCCTCGACCAGTTGTACCTTGTGTAAACATCTCTACATGTTTGATTTTCTTCTTGTCACTTAAGTACACTCTATGTCATACAGCATGTGTTTACTGGGCTTTTATTTTGGGCCAAAGTCAGGTTTTCCAGGAATCAATTGGCTTCCTCAGTTGAGGGCCCCAGTGCTGCTCCTGCAAATAGTTCCTTCATTTGTCCTCCATATGCTGCCTGGAGAGATAGTGGCTTCTTTTCCCACACTCGGATGTCCTGCAGGAAGTTCTTCAGGTTTGTTGGGCAATGTCCTTGGTCTCTAAATGCTCAGTACCCAGACTCAGGCCTTCCTGCCGCAGTCTGGCTGGGCACAAAATCACGAGCCACCACACAGCTTGTAGATTCAAACAGCAACTCTTTATTCCTGAACTCACACCAGCCATCTACAATCACGTTCTGGGGAAATCCACGTTCTCTGCCCAAATCCACCCCCACTCGGCTTCTGTCTCCCAAAAAATACTGTCTGAATCCCGTGAGAACTCAAGGGGAACTCAGGCAGCAGGATACGCCCTATTCCCAGCAGGAATAACCTTAAACCTGGAATGTCCTAAACAGGGAAGCCCTAAACCGGGAACACCCTAAACCCGGATCCGCCCTGGTCCTTGAGCAAGGTCACCTAATGCAATGTCACTGCAAAATGTCCTATTTCCACGAGTCCTTCCACTAAGCAACATGGGGTACGCTGGCAAGGAAATTGTCATACCTACTTGGCTAATGGCTCCTAGCACCTTCCAAAAGTGCAGGTTCCTTTAATTCCCTTATCTTCTACTATGCTCACAGAGGGACCTCTCTGGCTAGAGCTTCTGCCCTTCTGTGGCCTTCTCTGTGCCACTGGGGATTTCTTCCTTATTTTATTATGTACAACCTCCTATGTCCCCAATCTGCTTTGAATGTCCAGTTTTAGTTTCCAGTAAACTCCCTTCTCTCTTTTTTATGTTCACTTACTTTGTGGAGAAGCTGCCTGTTTTCTAAGTTTTATGCCCCGGAGCAGCCAGAAACTCGACCCTCTCTATTCTGCCATCTTGGATCTCCCTTTTTAAAATTTTTTGTTTTGAGATGGGGCCTCGCTAAGTTACTTAGGGCCCCCATAAGTTGCAGAGGCTGGCCTCGAACTTGCTATGGAATCATAGGCATGTGTCCCTAGGCCTGGCTGTACCTACTGTCTTTGGAAAGCACTGATCTCCTTTGGCATGATTTAACATTGTGTCTCAAGATAAGGATTAATTACATTTTTTCTTCCTGAGACTTTTTATTTCTCTGAGTCACCTATGTGTTCATTGTGGGACTATGGAAACCAAAAGGCCTCATTCAATTTTAATAATTATGATATTAAGTAAACAAGTAGAAACTCAAAAGGAAGAAAGAACCTAACACATTCTTTCTCTAATGTTTGAAAATAATTAAAAGTATCCAACATTCTTTCTAATCCCCTGGATTACTGTGAATGCCAAGGAAAACAAACACAGAAGACAGTTAAAGACTATAAATCAAATTTTGGTACTGCTTTTAATATGTCATAAGCACATTAATGACTTAGAAAATATAGCATAGATAATAGATTCTCCTACCATAGTTTAAAGCTTAATATAAAAATGCAGTTTTCATTATATATGTACCTATGCCTGTCAGTCTCAAACAGTGATGGTCACACTGGTAGCAGAGGCATTTTAAAGTGATTCATTTCCAAGTCTAGTCTAGAAAAGTTATTATTTTGTGGACCAAGAAACTAAAGAATAATTGTGAATAATTGGAGAAAATGTTCTAAGTTTATGAAAAAATAAATAAATAAAATTTAGAATTGCCCTCATCATCAAGGAGACTGGCCTAGGTCCCAATCCTAGTTCTGGCATTTACATACCAGCTCCCAGTTAGTTGATTCTGTAGCAGTTAACTTTTTTGAACCTCAGTTTCTTAATTTCTAAAATGGGTTGTTAGGTTATTATACAAGGTAGTGAATAGAAGTTAAAATATTAATAACCCTAGTCCTATGCTGTTACTTGTAGTTGTTATGGCACTGTTAATAAATTTGGTTCTCTCTCTTTTTTTTTTTTTTTGGTACTAGGGATTGAACTCAGGGCACTCAATCACTGAGCCACATTCCTCAGCCCCATCTTGTATTTTATTTAGAGTCAGGGTCTCACCGAGTTGCTTAGACCCTCGCTGTTGCTGAGGCTGGCTTTGAACCTGTGATTCTCCTGTCTCAGCCTCCTAAACTGCTGGGATTACAGATGTGTGCCACTACACTGGCCTATCCCTTTTTATTTTTTATTTTGAGCTAGGGTTTTTCTAAGTTGCTGAGGCTGGCCTTGAACTTGCCATCCTCTTGCCTCAGCCTCCCAAATTGCTGGGATTACAGGCGTGTGCCACTGAGTCTGTCTCTTTAGTTCATTAAAAAAAATAATTTTGAGGGGCTGTGGCTGTGACTCAGTGGTAGAGCTCTTGCCTAGCATGTGTGAGGCACTGAGTTTGATCCTCAGCACCACATACAAATAAATGAAATAAAGATATTATGTCCATCTACAACTAAGAAAAGTATTTAAAAAATAATAGCAATAATTTTAGAAATTTTACAATAGTGGTGACGCATGCTTTTAATCCCAGCAATTCTGGAAGTCTGAAACAAGAAAATCACAAGTTCCAGAGCAGCCTGGGCAATTTAGCAAGACCCTGTCTCAAAATTTAAAAAAGAGGTAGGGATGTAAAGCACCCTTGGGTTCAATCCCAGGACCAAAATAAGAAGAAAAGAAAATCACAATAGTAATCGATTTACCAAAAACTGTCCTCAAAAAATGTGCAGAAAATTCCTATATACATTTTTACTCAGTTTCCTCTGTTGTTAACATCTTTCATCATTTATGTTACATATGTGACATCTAATGAACTAATATTGGTCTATTGGAGAATGTTCCATGTGCACTTGAGGAGAATGTGTTGTCTACTGTTTTGGTCAGCTTTTTTTTTTGCTGCTGTGACTAAATGGCCTGAGCAGCACAACTGTAGAGAGGAGGAAAAGTTTATTAGAGGGCTTACAGTTTCAGATATCTGATTCCATATAAGGCTGGTTCTATTCGGTTCCTCAGGGTTCAAGGTGAGGCTAAACATCATGGCAGGAGAGTGTGGCAGAAGGAAGCAGTTCACATCATCAAAAAGCAGAGATGTTGTGGGGACAGATGAGGCAAGACACTGAAGACAGCAGGAAACAGTTTTATTTGGCTGCAGCCAGGTTCAGAGGGCACAGCTTTTGCTGTAATCAATCAAACCCCTGAACCCCGAGTTAAGGCAATTTCAGAATTTTATACCCAGAATGTAAGGGGAGGGGCTTAGAAGTTCACAGTCTGCAGAAGTTCACATAAAAGCAGTTTTTTTTTTTTTTTTTTTTTTTTTTCCACTGTTCTGGGGAAGTTAACCCTCCAAGGACAGTGCCTGAGAAGGGGAGAGCTTCTTCTCTTTCTTTCCTCCCCCTGCCAGCTGTTACCAAGAAGCCCAATCGGTGAAGCCTTGGCTCAAGGCCAGAGGCCTTGTTTACACATTTCTTCAAACTACTAAACTGGATACATGTTTGTGAAAAACTAGTAAGGGGGTTTCCAACACCTGGGGTGCTGATTTCTTCCTGGCCAGTGGCCAAGTAAAACAGGGCAACATGAAAATAGGAAGTTTATCTACATTGAACTCTTTTGTAGAGACTCTTTTGCTGACAGTCCTAAAATCAGCCATGGTGAAGATTTCTGGAGAAGCCCAGTTAAGACTTTTCTGTGGAGAAAGGGGTTGCCACTACAGAGAGAGGAGGGCTGTGGCTGTAGCTCAGTGGTAGAGCACCTACCTTGCATGTGTGAGGCACTGGGTTGGATCTTCAGCACCACATAAAAATAAATAAATAAAGATATCGTGTCCGTCTACAACTAAAAGAAGAAGAAGGGGAGGAGGAGAGGTCTCTATTTGCCAGATATATATATATATATATATATATATATATATCCCAAAGCCATACCCCAATTCCCACCTCTTCCAGCCACACCCTACCACTTCAGTTACCACTCAGTTAATCCCTATCAGGGGATTAATTCACTGATTGGATTAAGACTTTCACAACCCAATAACTTCTCCTCTGAACCTTTTGCATTACATATGAGCTTTTGAGGGATACCTCACATCCAAACCATACTATCTACTGTTGTGGAGCATTCTACAAATGTTATTTTCTTTGTTTTTTTTTTTTTTTTTTTTTGGTGGTGGGAATTGAACCCAGGTACATGCTACGTACATGTTCTACCACAAAGTATATTACGTCCCACGTGTCTCTACAAATATCTTTTAGGCCTAGAGGGCCTAATACTATAAAGTATTACTGAAGTCTTCTTTTTTCTTATTGATCTGTGTAGTTTTATCCGCTATTGAAAGTGGGCCTAGAAATCTCCAACTGTCATTGTTGAATTGTCTATTTCTTCCTTCAATTTGATGAGTTTTGCTTCATGTATTTTGGGGCTTTGTCAAGTGCATATATGTTTATAATTATCCTATCTTCAGTTAATCCCTGTATTATTATAAAATGTTCTTCTTTGTTTCTATTCACAACTTTTATATTGACATCTATTTTGTCTGATATTAGTAAAGCCACTCTGGCTCCTCCACTCCCTCAGTATGAGAAAACACACATATACACACATACACACACGCACACACACACACTGGGGTTTGAACCTATGGCTTGTGCATGCTAGGCAGGCATTCTACTAGAGTTACTTCCCCAGCACTTTTTTTTTGGAAAAAGAGAGAGAGAGGTTTTTTTTTTTTTTTCATATTTATTTTTTAGTTTTCAGCAGACACAACATCTTTGTTTGTATGTGGTGCTGAGGATCGAACCCAGGCCGCACGCTTGCCAGGCGAGTGCGCTACCACTTGAGCCACATCTCCAGCCCAAGCACTTTTTAATTTTATCTTAAGATATAGTCTTGCTGAGTTGCCCAGGTTGGCCTACAATTGAGATCCTCCTGCCTCAGACTCTGGAGTAGTTAGAATCACAGGTGTGAGCTACCACCCCTGGCTCTAGTATGAGTCTTTTAATGCAGACTGATGTTGAAGATGTCTGAGAGATTTCCTAGTCCCATTACAGTTGCTAGCGTTCTCTTCAGTTTGTACCTCATCAGGCTTATTAGCAAGAAGCACATTCTGCCATACATTAAACTCCTTAGGCTCACTTCTGCATCGTTTCTGTTTTATTATTATTATTATTATTATTTTTTTTAATGTGATGCTGGGGATTGAACCCAGGGCTTTGTGCATGCAAGGCAGCACTCTACTACCTGAGCTATATCCCCAGCCCCTCTGTATGGTTTCTATTATTTATAGCCAGATTAAAATATGGTTTAATGTCCAAAGAAATGTTTTTCCTGATTCAACCCTCCTCGGTTGATGGTTGATGTGGTGTTTTTGTTGGTGACTACAACTTGCCACAAATGTTTGTCTTGGTTTTCCTTGCTGATCTCAATCAGATCATCTACTTTCCAAATATCTGGGAGGTTTCAGTTTGGAAATTCTTCTGTCACCCAAGGCTCTGCTTCTTGTTCCAACTTGAAGGGTTTGGAAATGAAATGCCCAAGAATGTATTCATTTTCTTAACTCTTTGGCACAGAGGACTCTGGAATCGTAGCTCAGTGATACAGAATCCAACTCCAGAGCCTATGGAGAACCTTAGGGAGAGTCACAGGGTCAGGAATTTCTGGGCAGAAGATGGCAGAGTGGGCCTGGCTTTCTTTGATTATTCCTTGCAAGTTTTGTTTTCAACCTATTTGTGCTTTTGAATCTAAAGTTTCTTAGAGAAAGAATTTGGTTATTTTTTTTTCTATATTTTGTTTTGTTTTGTTTTGTTTTACAGTAAATCTCCAGCCCATTTAAGTTACCCAGACTGACCTTGAACTTGCCATTCTCCTGCATCAGCCTCCTGAGTCACTGGTTTTACTGGTAAGTGCCACCACACCTGGCTGGTTAGATCATTTAAAAAAATCTATTCTGCTTCACTGGGGATATAGCTTAGTGGTAGACTGCTTGCTTAGCCTGCAGGAAGACTTGAGTTCAATCCCCCCTGCCCCACCCCCCCCAAAACCATTCTGCTGATCTCTGCCCTTTAATTGGAGAGTTGATCCATTAATCACTTGTATGACAGGGTTTATATCTACCTTTGTAATATTTCTTTTCTATATATCTTTTTGATTTGTTTTTTGAGATGGGGTATTCTTATGTTGCCCAGGCTGACCTCAAGTGTACCATCCTCCTGTCTAAGCCTCCCAAATAACTAGGGTTATAGGCTTGTGCCATACAACTCACTTCTATATATCTTATGTCTTTATGGTTAATTGTTCTATTTTTCAATTTCTTTAATTCGTTCATTTTTGGTTGTGCTGCAGATCAAACTCAGGAACTTGTTCATGTTAGCAGGTACCATACTGAAAGCAAGGGACAACTTCTAAATGAACCCTGTATCTTCACTTGCTTTTAGCTATTTGTGTTTAGTTGATCTTAAAAATTACTAATTTGGGCCAGGCATAGTGACACAGGCCTGTAATCCCAGGGACTTGGGAGGCTGAGGCAGGAGGATCACGAGTTTGAGGCCCTAAGCAACTTAGTGAGACCCTATCTCAAAAATAAAAATGGCTAAGGTTGTGGCTCAGTGGTAAAGTTCCCTTGGGTTCAATCTCCAGTACCAAAAAAACAAACAAACAAACAACAACAACAAAACCCCCTAATTTTGAAGGTCACACAGCTGAGCAATATTTTGTTAATCTTCCATTATCTTTGCTATAGATAAAACACCTCTGATATGTGGATCATAATGCTAATGGTTGCCAAGGTTACTTTTCTAGGACTTGAAGGCCACTTTTGTTGAAACCACTGACTCTTCACTTGGGCCTGTGCAGGTGTTTAGTAGGTGAGCTTTTGATGTCAGATGGCCAAAAGCTTCATCCACAGATCATGTTAAAGCTGTCATTTTCTGGACATGTGATCCTGTGAAAAGCCATGAAGTTTCCTTACAAATGTGCAGATCACTGATTACTTCACCTCCAATCATCTTTACCTATACCTTAAATCAGCCTGTTTCTTTATTTCATAAATATGTCTAAATCCCATCTTCAGAGAGGTGGGTTTGAGTCTTGAGTCTCCCTTTCCATATTCAGCTGCTTTATGAATTCTTTCTCTTTTGCAAAACTCAGTGATTGGCATACTGTGCAGCTGGCAAATAGGCTTGGTTTGGTAACATTATTACTGAACTACCTCCTTAGCTCCTACTTCCTTTTCGTTCTTTCTTTTCTTTTTTTCTTTTTTGGTACCAGGGATTGAACTCAGGGGTATTTGACTACTACTGAGCCACATGCCTAGCCCTATTTTGTGTTTTATTTAAAGACAGGGTCTCTCTGAGTTGCTTAGCACCTTGTTTTTGCTAAGGCTGGTTTTGAACAGCTGATCTCCTGTCAGCCTCTAGAGTTGCTGGGATTATAGGCATGCGCCACCACGTCTGGCCCTAGGAAACTCTTAATTTATCCTTTGCTTTAAAAGTTTTTCTGGAGATTCCTGGCACAGTGGCGCTTACCTGTAATCCCTGCAGTTTGGAGCCTGAGGCAGGAGCATCACAAGTTCAAAGCCAGCCTCAGCAAAAGCGAGGCACTAAGCAATCAGTGAGACCCTGTCTCTAAAGAAAATACAAAATAGGGCTGGGGAATGTGGCTCAGTGGTTGAGTGCCCCTGAGTTCAATCCCTGGTATCCCGCTTCTTCCCCTCAAAAAGTTTTTGCTGGATATGATTCCTTGGTTGACAATCTTTTGTTCCTTTGCTTGTTTTTCAGTCTATATTCTTTCTCATCATATATCATTTTACTCTATTCTGGCATTAAGAGAAATCAGTTTTTAATCTTTTTATGGATCAGTCTTCCATGACGAATCATTTCTCTCTTGCTTTTTTTTTTTTAATCTTTATTTATTTATTTTTATGTGGTGCTGAGGATCAAACCCAGTACCTCACATGTGTGAGGCAAATGCTCTACCATTGAGCCACAAACCCAGCCCTCTCTTGCTGTTTTCATGTCACTCTTTTTTTTGTCATTTTCATTGTTATTTACAGTTTGATCATGATGTGTCTAGATTGCTTTGAGTTTATGCTACTTGGGATATGCCTCTTGGCTGTGGAGATTATTATTTTACATCAAATTTGGGAAGCTTTTGGCCATTATTTCTTCAAGTACTTTCTCTGCCACTTTCTCTCCAGTCTTCTGGGACTCTCATTGTACATATTATGGGGTACTTGATGTTGCCTCAGATCTCAGGCTCTATTCCTTCTCCTCCTCCTCCTCCTCCTCCTCCTCCTCCACCTCCTCCTCGTTTCTCAGACTGGATAATCTCAATTGATGTATATTCATATTCACTAGCTTTTTCTTTTGTCTGCTTAAATCTTCTGTTGTGCCCTTCTGGTTAATTTTCCATTTCAGTTACTATACTTTTCACTTTCTAAAATTTCTACTTGGTTCTTTTAATAATAATAATATCTCTTTTTATTGATATTCTCTACTTGGTTAGGCCTGATTCTCATAATTTTCTTTTCTCATACTTTTTTTTTTTAGTTCTTCAGACATATAATTTCCTTCTGTTTCTTGGAACATATTTAAAATAGTAGATTTCATGTTTTTGTCTAATAATTCCAACATTTGGGCTCCTAGAGGGACAATTTCTATTGATTGCTTTTTTCCCTTTACATGTCATATTTTCTCATTGCTTTGCATGTTTCATTATTCATTGTTGAAATATACATAATGAAAATATACATAATGTTGCATCTCTAGATATCAGATTCTCCCTTTCCCATTATTTGTTGTTATTGTCATTTATCTAGTGACTTTCTCTGAAGTCTGTGTTCTTTGGTGAATGTCTCTAGTTTGAGTGTCTGAAGTCTCTAGTTTGTTAGCTTGGCATTAGCTAATAATTAGACAGATATTTTGTTAAATTCCAAGAACCAATATGTCTCCCAGTGTTTGCTGAAGGGCTCAGTGTGTGTGTTTTGGGTCACACCTTCAATACTCAGTCAGAGGTGACAACTTTGCCTTAGCTTTCACTTTCTGCTTGTACCAAATCTTTAGGTCAGCCAGATGTTAAAGTGTAGGTTATCTCAGGTCTTTATGTACATAATTTTAGGATATATTCAGAGTCCTTTTCATGTGTTTTGCCTTCTAAATTCCCAGGAATATGTCAGAACTTTTCTTTTTCTTTTCTCTCCCTCTCACTTTCAGAGACCAAGACCTCATATGTGCTAGGCAAGTGTTCTACCACTGAGCTCATCTGCAGCCATGTCAGAGCTTTTTTTAAAAAAAATTAATTAATTAGTTATTTTTAATTAGGTATATATTATAGCAAAATTCATTTTGGTTCTTTGTACACAATTGCAGCACAACTTTTCATTTCTCTGGTTGTACAAGATGTAGCGTCACGCCATATGTGCAGTCCTACCTAGAATAATGATGTCCATCTCATTCCACCATCTTTCCTGACCCCATCCCCCCACCAGAGCTTTTAAAAAAATTTTTTTTTAGTTGTCAATGGACACTTTATTTATATGCAGTGCTGAGAATTGAACCCAGTGCCTCATATGTCAGGCAAGTATGCTACCGCTGAGCCACACCCCCAGCCCGTGTCAAAGCTTTTTAAAACCCCTTTTTAAAACCCCTTCTGGATATCACATTCCCCTGCTATTCATTAGGCCTGTAGTTTGTCCCAGTTGTTATCCACTGACTCAGGCTGACATGATGTTATTAAAGAATTGTTGCTGATTGTTTTTTACAAATAACCCTGGAAAAAAGGCTTTTTGTACCAGGTGAACTCTGAATCAGGTCAATAAAGACAAGGGTTGTTATTGGGCTCTACCAAGGAGATCTCAGGTAAAATAATGATAATTATTTATGAATGGGGCTTTCAAGAAACTTCAACCATATCTTTTCTTTTGCAATTGGTTGTTGGGCAATTCCAGGATGGTAGTTTCCAAGGTGACCCATGAAGCTGGGGAGAGAGGATGAGATAGGGCAACTTAAAATGCCGCAGAGCTCACTGATCTTATTGAGAGTCATGCTTCCCCTGCCCCTCAAGTGCTGGAGATCAAATCCACAGCCTTCCCCATGTTAGCTAGGCAAGTTCTCAACCACTGAGCTATACCCCAGCCCACACATTTTATGAATAAACATTTTCCTTAAATATATTAACATTATGAACTACATTAATGGATATTCTAATATTGAACACTATTGCATTCCTGGAATAAACCTTAAGGAACTTTGTTTTAAGAAGGGAATGGGGGAAAAGTTTACGATAAAAAGGGAAAAAAATAAAAAGAATCTAGGACTGGGAAAGTAGCTCAGTGGTAGAGCACTTGCCTAGGATGTGCAAGGTCCTTGTTCAATCCCTAGCACCACAAGAACAAACAAACAAAAACTAAACTAATGGCAAATTTCAGTTACTTCATTTTTGTTCAGGGCTAGCTTTGGGTTCAGGAGGTGCAAAATCAGCTACTTTTATAATTCTCCTTTTTTGAGCTTTCCCCCCCCCCCACCAAATTGGCCATATCTGAAATCATACAAAAATGACTATGAAAAATTATGTGAATGTTGAAAAGAATGAGTTGTGTACTCTTAAGGAATAAGGAATATAACTTTGTGTAATAACATGGAATATGCCTACCGTATATTGTTGTTATACATATATAACAATATATGGTAGGCACATTCCATGTTATTACACATCGTTACATTCCTTTAAGTTGTTATACATATATATCTTCTTCCACACACACATTAGTAGCTAAATGAATCTAATTTTAAAATTAATTTTATTCCAAATTTTGAGTTAAAACATATTTTACTTAAAATTTATAATTCTTTTTTATTGACTTTGTTTTTACCAACTGAAAGAAAAGCAGATAGTATTTATGTATGCTATGAGTGCTAAACTCTCTTATTAAATATTTACAATTTCAAAGAAGGAAATTGGTGTTCATTAATTAAGGAAACACTAAGCTGGGTGTGGTGGTACAGCCTGTAATCTCAGCAACCTAGGAGGCTGAGGCAGGAGGATCACAGGTTCAGCAACTTAGTAAGCCCCTGTCTCAAATTAATGAAAAATAAAAAGTTCTGGGGATGTAGCTCAGTGATCAAGTTCCCCTGAGTTCAATCTCATGTATCATAAAACAAAAAACAAAAATGTGAAAACCAAGTAGATTCTTATATGCTAACAGCTACAGAATAAACAGGAGTCAACTTTCTGTTATCTGTACTCAAAGGACGCCTTGAACAAACTAAGGCTATTAGAAAAGGACAAATAAGCGTCAGAGTTCCCAGGTACACCCCTGGGAAGGTTTAATGACTAAGCTATTTGGACAAGATGAGTTTATGATTTCCCTACATTTACATGGTAAATGAAACCAAAATTAGAATAGAAGGAAGCATCTACAGTGTTTTCAAAAACAAACCACATGGCCCAGTGCAATTGGACATACCCATGATCTCAGCTCTCAGGAGAATGGTTAAATTGAGGTTAGCATGGGCAGCTTAATGTTACCCTGTCTCAAAATAAAAAATAAAATAAAAGGGCTGGGCATGTAGCTCAGAGGTAGACTGTTCCACACAGACTCTCCTGGGGAAGGTAAGGCAGGGAATTGTCAAAGAGAACTTAAACTTTTTATACTATTTTACTGTTTATGAAGGAGGTTATATTCATATACTAAAGTGGTGATTAAGGGCTGGGGTTGTGGCTCAGTGGTGAAGCGCTTGCGTAGCACATGTGGGGCCCTGGGTTGGATTCTCAGCACCACATAAAGGTAAATAAACAAAATAAAGGTATTGTGTCCAACTAAAAATAAATAAATATTAAAAAAATAAAGTGGTGATTAATAACCAACTTATAAAAACAGAGTTTAAATGAAGAGATGAGAGGGGCTAGTATTGTGGTTCAGTGGTAGAGCACTAGTCTCACATGTGTGAAGCACTGGGTTCAATCCTCAGCACCACATAAAGATAAATAAATAAAATAAAGGTATTGTGTACATCTACAACTTAAAAAAATTAATAAAAAAGATGAGAATGTTTGAGGGGCTGGGGATGTAGCTCAGTTGGTAGAATGCCTGCCTCATATGTACAAGGTCCTGGGTTCAATCCCCAGCACCCCCAACTCCGCAAAAAAACAAACAAACAAACAAACAAAAAAAAACATTGAGAATGTTTGAGAAGTCATGAATAGATTTATGAGCTTGTACTGTCAGGAATAATAAAGCATATTTGTTCAACATTATTAAGGGACATAGAAAACCACTATAGGTGTCCAAATGGAATGTGAGTGAAACTAAAGAAAAATCATTTAAATTATTTGGATCATTTTAAAATCCATTGAGAGAGCTCTGCCTGACAGCTGTGCCTCAGAAATAGCCATTAGTTTGACCAGTATGCCCAAATTTGTGCAAACTCACTCACTTGTTGGGCAAAGAAAGCAAGTGAATTAAACTTTACTGCCTCAATGGTATAGTGGTATAGTGGTAGAGTGCTTGCTTAGCATGGTTGAGGTACTAGTTTCAATCCTCAGCACCACATAAAAAACAAATTTTAAAAAAAGTTAAATTCTTTAAAATTCTTTTTCTCTCTCAGTAACTTAGGGGGAGGGTAAGGCTGACTTTTCTTTACAGATATGAAATTAAAAATTTATTATTGGGGGAGGGGAGAGAGAAAGAAAGAAATTGAGGTTCTCAGAAATAAATTCCAGCATAGATGCCCAGGGAAGACCAGTGTGGTTCTTTCATGAGCCTCTTTCCTGTCCCCAGGAGCACAGCATTGGAGCCTGACACACAGTAGCTCTTGAACTGAACTTTGGATTTCTGAACCTGCAAAGATGAAGAGCAAATTATTAACATTGGCTCCAGCAGGTCTTTGTACCCTTATCACCATTCCTTCGTATCCTTTCTCCCCTCTATTTTTGTATCCCACTGATTGTCCTATGAATAGGACATGCACTCTACCTAACATGCCCATTTCCACTTCTGATGAACAGTTTTTTTTTTTTTTTTTTTCTTTATGGTACTGGAGATTGAACTCAGGTCCCTGTTGTGGGAGCAAGCACTTTCCCAACTGAGATATATCCCCAGCCCAGATGAGCACTTATTTTTTTGTATGTTTGTGGATCCAATTTAATATCACCTGTTAAAGAAGGCCATTATTTTGGACTTGCACGAGACCCCAATAGGTCCAATTAAAAATCAAATTGGATGGCCCATACTGTAGTGCCAGTGTCACAAAGTTGTTATCTGATGGTCCCAGAAATTAGGAGAATGAAAGCCAGATTTTCCAAACAGACCAATCTATGCAACAGTGAAATTTCCTCTGCTTTAATCCTTATACCCTTTAATTCTTACAAAAAGTAACCTGAAGTTTTCTGATGTTAACCAATCAGTTGTTTTGTACTTTTCTTTCTCCCTGTCCCTACCTTAGAAGGAAAGTAACTTTGAAATGACCCATGCACTTTTTGTCTTTGTTTTTGCTTTTTTCAGGCCTTTTCTGTCTGTAAATCCAATCTCTAAAAATACAACAATAACCAGAATCAAAACAACATTTTCTACTCAGTCCATTGGAATGCTTACTCTATTTTATGGAATGAAATGTTATCCAATTCTAGAATCGTAAAATAAAGTCAATTAAGATCTTTAAATAAATTGTTTTAATTTTGTTCTTTGATACCCTGCACCTCTGGAGCTCCCTCTGACCATCTCCTGGGCAGATTTATTGTTCTCTCATTGTGTTCCTGAGTATTTTATCTCTATATTTTTTTCTCATATATTATAATTTTTATGTTGGCCCACCCCACTGGCTGTGATTAATTTGAGAGAGCAATAGGATTTATTTATCATTTTATTCCCCAAATCTAACATGTACTGGCATTTAGCAAATATGCAGTAATTTTTGAAAATGAAATCATTAATGTGACTTCTACCTTAAGCATAATCTGTCACCATAGAGTACAAACAAGGACATTAATTGACTAATGATTTGGCTGAGCGTACAAATTAAAATTAATATATTTTAGAAAAATATTTTTATACTTTTATGGTGTTGGAAATTTCATGCTCTTTCTCTAGTGTTTTTCCAAGTACAGCATCAGTGTTACCTGGGAGCTTGTTAGAAATGTAAATTCTTGGGCTGGGGATGTGGCTCAAGCCGTAGTGCGCTCTCCCGGCATGCCTGCGGCCCGGGTTCGATCCTCAGCACCACATACCAACAAAGATGTTGTGTCCGCCGAGAATTGAAAAATAAATATTAAAAAAAAAAAAAAAGAAATGTAAATTCTTGAACCCCACCTGAAGACTACAACTTATAAGTACCGCGCGCTAACCGATTGCGCCACTGGAGCTCCGTACCTGAAGACTACAAAGTCAGAAGTTCTGGGCATAGAGTTCAGCAATCTCGTTCTGATGCATGCCAAAGTGTGCTTCTGGAACCAAATAAAAATACTTAGAATCTTACACTTGGTCACCAACTCCTTTCATTTAATCATATAAAAATCTTTTTCATTTTTTATACACAAGACAATACAGTTTTCTAATTTTTTTGTACCAGGTCCCTTGGTTCTTTTTGTTGTTGTTTTAGTGCATTTCAGTTGTAGAACAATAGATTTCATCATGGCATATTTGTATATGCAAATAATAGACATTGATCATCCACATGCCCTTAGTATTCTTGAGTATCTTTTTTTGGTGGGGAGAGGTACTAAGGATTGAACTCAGGGGCACTCAACCCCTGAGCCACATCCCCAGCCCTGTTGTATTTTATTTAGAGATAGGGTCTCACTGAGTTGCTTAGCACCTCGCTTTTTGTGAGGCTGGTTTTGAACTCGAGATCCTTCTGCCTCAGCCTCCCGAGCTACTGGGATTACAGGCACGCACTACCACACCCCGCTCAATTCTCTGTATTCTTAATTTCTGTTCTCTCTATATTCTTTCCACCCTTTATTTTTTTTAAAAAAATATTTTAGTTGTAGATGGACACAATACCTTTATTTCGTTTATTTATGTTTATGTGGTGCTGAGGATTGAACCCAGTGCCTCATACATGTGAGGCAAGCGGTCTATCGGTGAGCCACAACCCCAACCCCTCTTGCCACCCTTTCTTTACTAAGCTTAGGAGAAAGGAAAGATTTAAACTGAAAGAGTACATGGCAGCTGGGAAGCAAAGAGAGACAGGAAGGGACCAAGTTCCCAATATCCCCTTCAAGGGCATAATCCTAATCACCTAACCCATCACTTCCCAATAGCACCACATGCAAAGGCACCACTAAGCCTTTAACACATGAGTCATTGGGGGACATTTATCCAAACCATATTGTGCAGTGATAATTCAAAATTTCCATGGACTAAGATTTTAGTTCCTTAAGTGAGGGTTTTTCCTGTTTTGACCTTGAATATATAAGGCATAAGATGTGGTTAAGAACATAGTCTCTGGACTTAGACTATTTGAGTTCAAATTTAGGCATTGTCTCTAGGTGTGACCTTGGGCAACTTTTCTGAGCCCTAGTTATTCATCCATTTATCTCATGGCAGTTCTATGAAGATTAAATGCTCTTAGAATCATACATAGCACATAATAAGTATTATGATTACTATTGTTCTTGGAGATTTATGCAGCAATTAGAATTGTGTTGGGCTGCAAGTAAGAAAATTCTGGACTATATTAGTTGCCTATTGCTGCTGTGACAAATGATCACATAAACAGTGGCTTAACATAAAGTTTTTATGTTACAGTTCTGGAGGTATGTTATATATTTGTTTTGTTTTCATCCATGGCTGCTGCTCATAACTCCCATAGCTCTTGTTATTTCCTAAATGACTAGAAAACTAAGGTTTAAGTATTTGGCCTTTTATCTTTGGTTCCTTAAGCAGCTTTGAAACAGCTTTAGAATGATAAAGATAAAATAAAAGATATCTTTTGTTATAGCATTGGGGCCCTTTGTGCAAAATTCTGTTTCTGATCTTCTCGTGTCCTCCTTTACCTGCTCCTTTTTCTTCTTAAACAGGTCATAGAAACTAGAATTTCTCTTTCCTGTGGTGAGTCATCAAAAGGAAAAATATAATTTTCCCCTGCCTTTCTGTCTTGGAACTAGACATAAAGAAATTCTCTGATTTACCTTGTTGGGTAGTAGGTCTGTGCTTTCCATCTCAGAAGTGGTCCTAACCAATACTGGAATGAAGGAATGTGACATATAGAGTCCATGAAGGCTCTCAACAGACAGAACTTGTAGGTTTTCCCCACTCCATTGAATCAGCATTAAATTATGTCCTTTTGTCCAATCACAGTTCTACATGTTTACTCATGTTCCAACCATGCTCATGCAATAATTGAAAACCTAAAATGATAGTGTTCAGGGAGCTTCTTTCTTTCATACAGAACAGATATGGAAGAAGCTCTAGGCCCTTTCTCCTGTATTGCATCCTGTACATCTCTTCATTGCTATTCTTTAAAATATCCCTTTGATAAACCAGTAAAATGTAAGTGTAGTGTTTCCCTGAGTACTGTGAGCTGCTTTAGTATATTAATTAAACTAAAGGAGGGGTTTGTAGGAACCCTAGTTGGTAGCTGGTTGGTCAAAAGTTCCAGAGGAATGGACTTGTGACTGGAGTCTAAAGTGGGGGGAATCTGGTGGGTCTGGGGTCTCAACCTGTCGGCTGATGCTACTTTTGGGTATATATTGTCAAAATTCAATTAAGTTAGAGGACATCTAGTTTGTGTCCAGTACAGATTTGTTGCTTGCTTGCTAGTCGAGAGGCATTCCCATACATTTTGGGATCAAGGAGGTGGTCTGTGTTGTGGGTATGTCATAGGAAAGACTAAATTGGAGTTTTGTTTGTGTGTGTGCGTGTGTGTGTGTTTCCCCTCTATATTGAAAGGGGAAGTAAGAAGGATCTCAAACTCAAAGAGTTGGCAAGGCTGCTGATATGGATGAAATTGTGTCCCCTGTACCCCCCCCCCCCCGAAAAAAAAAATTCATGTGTTGATGCTTTACCCAGAGTGTTATGATATTTGTAGATGGGATTCTTTGGAAGGGTATTGGGATTAGATGAGGTTATGAGTGTAGGGTCCTTATAATAGAATTAGTGCCCTACTAAGAACTTGCTCCTTGTCCCTGCCCTATGACCATGTGAGTACACAGCAATATAGCAAGAAGATGGTTCTCTACAAGCCAGTAACAGAGCCCTCCACAGGAACTGAATTGGTCAGCGCCTTGATCTTAGAATTCCCAGCCTCCGAACTATGAGAAAATAAATTCCTGTTGTTTAAACCACTGAGTCTATGGTTATAGCATTCTGAGCTGATTACTAAATTTTTTTTTTTCTTCTGGAGCACTGAGAGAGAATTTTTTGTTGTTATTGTTCACAGTACTGGGGATTGAAACCAAGGTGCTCTACCACTAAGCACCACCTCCAGCTCTGTTTAAATTTTGAAACAAGTTCTCAGTAAGTTGCTGTGGCTGGCCTCAGACATACTATCCTCCTGCCTTAGCTTCCCAAATAGCTGGTATTACAGGTAGGCACCACCATACCCAATAAGAATTTGTTTCCTTCCAAAACATTTCTAACTCCTAAAGGCCACTCATATTCTTTAGTTTGTGGCTCCTTCCTTGTGTTAGTCAGCTTTTTTGTCACTGTGACCAAAATACCTGACAAGAATAACTTAGAGGAAGAAAAGTGTTTGGGGGCTCATGGTTTTAGAGGTCTTAGGCCACAGTTGGCCAATTCTATTGCTCTAGGCTTGAAGTAAGGCAGAACATCCTGTGAAAAGGTGTTGTGAAGGAAAGCTTCTCAGCTCATGGCTTCTCAGCTCAGCTCATAAGAAGCTGAGAGAGAGCGAGAGGAGCCAGGGACAAGATATATAATCCTTAAGGGCATGCTCCCAGTGACCTGCTTCCTCCAGCCACACACCACCTGTCTATAGTTACCACCCAGTAACCCATACAGATTATTAATTCATCAAATGGAATAGTCCACTGACTAGGCTATAGGTCTCATAATAAATCATTTAACCTCTGAAAATTCTGCATTGTCTATTACAGGCCTTATTGGGGAATACCTCATATCCAAACCATAACATTCCTCTTTTTTTTTTTTTTGGTGGTGGTGGTACTAGGGATTGAAACCAGAGATACTCTACCACTGAGCTACATTCTCAACTCTTTTTATTTTAAAAATTGAGACAGCGTTTTGCTAATTGCTAAGCCTGGCCTTGAATTTGAGATCATCCTGTCTCAACTGCTCAAGTAGCCAGGATTATAGGTGTGCCCCACTATACCTTACTCCTTCTTCTTTTTTTTTGGAGGGGGGAGGGGGGAAGGTGGTACCAGGCATTGAACTGTGGGGCACTCAACCACTGAGCCACAACCCCAGCCCTATTTTGTATTTTATTTAAAGACAGTGTCACTGAATTGCTTAGCGCCTCACTATTGCTGAGGCTGGCTTTGAACTCACGATCCTCCTGAGCCGCTGGGATTCCTTCTCTATTTTTAAAGCTAGCAGTAGCATCTTCAAATCTCTTTCTGACTTGGACTTTTATGCCTCTGTCTTCTATCAGCCCACCTTGATAATCTGCCATAATCTTCTCATTTTAAGATCACTTGATAAGCAACTTTAAACCCAGTTACAACTCAGATTCTGGGAATTAAGGTGTGGACATCTTTGGGGACCCCTATTCTGGCTACCACATGGACTAACAATGGTTTGAAACTTCAGGACATTTATTATTTACTAAACAAGAAGCTTGGAGGTGGGAGCTTCTAATGTTTACCTAGCAGGTTAACTATATCATCAAAATCCCATACTCTTTCTTCCTTACCTAGTATCTAGTATTTTAAGTTTTAGTATTTTTCAGCTGAGACCAATGAGGCTGAATTCCAATCAAGTTAAAAACATGTTCTTGACATACCTCTGATTTTCATAATGGTATCAATCCTGTTCAATTTATGAAAACTACTTTTCATTATCAGAACTTTATTTCTGTTCTCTACTGAAATGATCTAAAATAATAAAGGCAATCTATAGTAAAATTAACAAATAATTTCGTAAGCAGATCATATTGTACTGTTGATAATGGCGATGCTCCTGAAATGGAAATGTTGTCGGGCAGATGGCACCATGATGAGAAATCCTCGCATTTCTCAGCCAATATATCAAAATTCAGTTTTGATGTATGCTCAGTATACTACTTACTTAAATAATTACTTCAATAAATATTTATTGGGTGTCAGGCATTGTTCTAGGAGCTGAGATTATAAGCCATGAAGAAAAGCAAGAAAAGATCTGACTTCATGTTGTTTACTATCTGGCTAGAATAATCCCAAAATGCAAATGAAAGTCCAAGATATTATTTTTTATTTTTTAAGATATTTATTTATTTTTAGGTGTAGATAGACACAACACAATGCCTTTATTTTTATGTGGTGCTGAGGATCAAACCCGGGTCCTGCCCGTGCGAGGCGAGCACTCTACTGCTGATCCACAATCACAGCCCATTCCAAAGGTATTATTTTTGATCTACCAGATTAGTAATGATAGGACACTCATGTTTTGTCTAAATTGATATGTTTGGGGCCAAACAGGGTCTTATTCATTCTAGGCAAGTGCTCTGGCATTGAGCCAAAGATAAATCTAGCACACACCTGAAGATAAATTTAAGTGTCTATTTGACCCAGATAATTTTTACCTTTAGTAATCTATTATAATTGAAGAATCAGACATACAGACCAAGGTTTGCATTCATCAAGTTTGTTTACCACATCATCTTTAAGTGAAAAATTAGAAACAACTTAAAAATTCACTGAAAGGGAAATGGCTAAATAGCTTATACCCATAAGCCTGCTGTAAATATATTAAAATGATATTTTTAAAGCTGTTGTTGTCGTTGGAAAATACTCATGCTACACTGTTAAGTAGGTTAAAATTTTCTGATTAAAAACTATATATCTAAAACATTAATAATGTTGTTTCTGATTTGTATGATTATAGATCAGTTTTTTATTGTCCAAGATTTTTAGAATGAGCATATTTTTTATAACTAGAAAAAAATGTATTCTTTTAAAAGAAAGTAATCTTCATTGGGAGACTGTAAGTGACACATGTGTCTCTTGGATATTTCAAGCATTTTATTAAAACATAGCCTGAGGGCTGGGGTTGTGGATCAGTGGTAGAGCACTTGCCTAGCATGCATGAGGTACTGGGTTCGATCCCTGGCACCACGTAAAAAAAATAAAATAAAGGTATTGTGTCCATCTACAACTAAACAAACAAACAAAAACATAACCTGAGCTAGTTTGGGCCACTCGAAGAAAGAATATGATTATTCTTCTAAGTTCTATTTGTGATATGAAAAGCTAATACAAATTTGAACAATATTCCACTTAGCCAATATTTTTTTTCTAGTAGCAAGCAGACTTTTATTAAGGATAACGAAGATATCTTATTTGAAAATATTATCTAATGGAAAATAAAATAATCGCAATTATCTTTTAATCATAATTCATTTTGAGTTTTAAATAATTTCATAAATGTGGTGTGTCGAAAATGCTGATTTTTTTCCTTAATTTTATCATTCCTTAAGCATATCATTCACATTGAAAAGTTCCAAAACTTCATTTAAGCTTAAAAAATAATTTAAGAATTAACTTAGAAGTTTTTAAAAAAGATTCTTGGAACTGGTAAGTTTATACTTTCATCAAATTAAAATGAAATTTTGATTTTTGAAATAAAACCAAATTTTCCTGCTTCTTTACATGCCTGATTTTAAACTGATTTTTTAAAAAAATATCTTTATTTTACATTTATGTGGTGCTGAGGATTGAACCCAGTGCCTAGTGCATGCTAGGTGAGCACTCTACCATTGAGCCACAACCCCAACCCCATAAACTGATTTTTTTCTATATTTTTTTGTTGGTGCATTATTGTTGTACATATTGATGGAATTTGTTGTTACATATTTGCACATGCACACAATATAATTTCCATTTAGCTAAATATTTTTAAACAAATTCAATATAGTAGCTCAAAAACTTAGCAGATCTTTAAATGAAAATATGTTAGAATAATTGCTTGACTTTTTTTAAGGGTTTTTTTTTTTTTTTTTTTTGGTAGTTATAGATGGACAGAATGTCTTTATTTTATTTGTTTATTTTTATGTGGTGCTAAGGATTGAACCCAGTGCCTCACACATTCTGGGCAAATGCTTTGCCACTGAGCTACAGCCCCAGCTGAATTGCTTGACTTTTTATCAGGAAACTGTTAGTTGCTTCTATACACCGAGTAAAACATTAACTTTTTGGGTTTTTTTTGCAATAACAAGAAGTAAGGAAAGCTACGGGCAACTCTGAGACCTTGCAAAACAACTTGCAAGAAAAATGAAGCTCCCGATTTTCGTAGTAGATGCATTCACAGTAAGAGCATTTCGTGGGAATCCTGCTGCTGTTTGCCTCCTAGAAAATGTAAGTACTTGATTTTCAAGTGCAGTACTTGAACTTTATAGATTCCTATAGAACCAATTACTTCTTTAAAAAAAAAGCCAGGTGCGGTAGTACCTGAGGCTGAGGTAGGAGGATCACAAGTTCAAAGCCAGCCTCAACAACTTAGCAAGGCCCTAAGCAACTCAGTGAGACCCTGTCTCAAAATAAAAAAGATTGGGGATGTGGCTCTGTGGTTAAATTCCAGGTACCAAAAAAAAAAAAAAAAAAAAGGAGACTCTGCCCTGCTGTTTACTTCTTTGGTTTTTGTGTTCTTTTGACATGATATCAGTGGTATTCATGTTGTCAAGTTTATTATGACCAGATTATGTGACGAGAATGCTTATACCTAGGCTGATTTCAGAGAAGTGAAGATTCATATAAAGAGAATCTAGAGTCAATTTAAAAAGAACTAGCTAGGTACACTGGCGCAGCCTGTAATCCCAGCTACTCAAAAGGCTAAGGCAGGAGAATCACATGTTTCAGGCCAACCTGGGCAATTCAGCAAGAATTTGTCTCAAAAAAAGGGAGGTTGGGGGAGTAGGGGGTGACTAGGAATGTAGTTTAGTGGTAGAGCACTTGCCTAGCATGCATGAGGCTCTGGGTTTAATCCTTAGTACTACAAAACAACAACAACAACAAGAATGTGGTCTTCCATTAGCCATCAGGGTTCCATTTAGTTAGCACCAAATGTTGAGGGGAATGAAATTAGAAATTGAATCAGTTTTATGTGATTAAATGTGTCTGATAATAGATTTGTCATAACTAAGACTGAATATTTTTAACCTTACTTCTAGCTTAGACATTTAGAAATTCTTTTCAGGACCAAGAAAATGAGACATTTTGTAAGGAATTAAGTAGGTAGAGAGGTAGAAAGAACCAAGCTCTGAATGTACAGAACTTAGCTTACCAAAAGTCTTATTTTTAAAATAACTTTTTGAAGCCAGATGTGATGGCACATTCCTGTAATTCCAGCTACTTTGGAGGCTGAGGCAGGAGGATAACAAGTTGGAGGCCAGTTTCAGCAAATTAGTGAGACCCTGTCTCACGATAAAATAAAAAGGGCTGGGGATGTAGCTTTGTGGTAGAGTACCCCTGGGTTCAGTCCCCAGGACTGCCCAAAACAAAAACAAACAAACAAACACAACTTTTGGGTTAGGATAAGTGTTAATGGAATAGTTAAATATTCTTGACTTTGTAATTTTGGGGGGGTAGTAAGAAACAGATGATCTTAAATAAGTCATATAAATTGGGCAAATTGTGCACTGGGGCTTTTGCAGTGAATCTGTTTGTTACATAAGAAACTATTGATTCCTGGGGCTGAGGCTCAGTAGAGCTCTCGCCTCACATATGTGAGGCTCTGGGTTCGATCCTTAGCACCACATAAAAATAAAACAAATAAAAATAAAGGTATTGTGTCCAACTACAACCGAAAAAAAAAAAAAGAAAGAAACTATAGATTCCTATCCCTGGACCAACTGCAACAAATTCCTTGGAGGTGAGACCCAAGCAGCCCTGTTTTTCAAAGCTCCCCAAGTGATTCCTGTGTGTAATCAAGTTGAAAAACTGCTGAGGTTTGACTGAAATTGGTCAATATTGTTGATTGAGTCCTTGGAACACTTCTTTCTCCCTCAGTGGAGAAGGAAAATGTGATCAAGTGTCCTTACCTTGCCCTACCTGTGCATTCCTTATGCAGCCTTGCAGCTGAGAAGGTAATAAGTCAATAGACTTTATCCAGTAACACAAGAGTGTGGGGAGATTAGTGAGAGGATTATTAACCAGATTCCAAATCGTGAACTTTCATTAGGAACAATCTGGAAAACATAACTTCCTGTCAAGGAATTGTGGAATTGACTATAAATGCTTGTCAAGAGTCTTAATATATTTGTCCCATCTTCCCATGGAATATTATTGAAGAATTCTGAATATAGTTTTGAGTGATTTATATATTTAGTTTTTACCAGATAATAAAAATTGGCATTATTCCCCAAATTACTCCTTTTATCTTCAGAACTCTTACTAAACATCAGATCTAAAGGACCTATTTCTATCTATCCATTAAAATATATTTGTATGTTATTTATATATTTGGAAAAACTATCAATAAAAATTTAAGTGAAGTTCTTAACAGTTCAGTAAAAATGAAAGGAGGAAAAAGATAGGAAGTCCATGACTCAGGGAAGCTCTCAATCTTCTAATTATTCACTTCTTTTTGGCCTTGGACCTATAAGACTAGCTAATTTGATTGACTGTCAGGGTCACCTGAATAGGTATCTAAAGATTATTTTGTTAAGCTTCTTAATCATGTTTTTTCACTCTTCATTGGACATGAGAACCTTGTCTTCCTGGAGGCTGACATAGCATTTTCTAATTCACAATCAATAAAAATTATAATAAAAGTGACAAACATGATCCTTGAATTCTGGATATGGTGCATACCCAAAACACTTAGAGAAAATGCAAGTGAACACAGGAAAATATCAAAGATAAATAAATGCTAAACCTTATAATATTGATTACAATTCCAAAGGCAGTCAGCTTACCTTAATGCATTCTACAAATATTTATCAATATCTACCACAAGCCACTCTGGGCTAGGGGTCAGGGTTATAAAGATTAACAAGTAGATCAGATCTGTAAGTACACAAAGTCTAATGATAGAAATAGATATGGATATCTCATCCTTATTCAGTAATCACCACAGAGGCTAAAAGACCTAAAGGTAGCAAGTATAGTAGGGACTTGGAGGATTGAACAATGTTGGGTTTTATGGAGGACAGAAATACTTGAGAATTTAAGTGCAGGGCTTCAATAGAATTTTTGTTGTGTTTTGTACAGTTATATTTTAACTTATTTAAAATTTGACCAACAATCTTTTATCAAGTATTCAAAAACGAGGGATTGAATCCAGGGGCACTGTAACTCTGAGCTACATCTCTATTCCTTTAAAATTTTAAAAAATTTTGAGATCGTCTCATAAAGTTGCCAAGGCTGACCTCAAACTTGTGATGCTTCTACCTTAGCATCATAAATCACTAGCATTATAGGTGTGCGTCACCATGCCCAACGAAGGTAAAAAAATTTTGAGAAATGAAGTTCCAAGGGTTTCTATAATATTCTAAAGGTTTTTCGTTTTCAAGATAACTCCATTTTAAAAATTTCACAAGGATATTCTTTCACTTTAAGATTGTACAATAGGTGAAAACACAGAGATCAAGAGCTAAGTGGAAAAAGGAAGAGATATTTGAAAAAAAAATAACACTTTAAAAAGTTGATGGCGTTCTCAAATACCTTACAGTGTTTGACAATAAGGGCCAAATGGAAAATATATATAGAAATAATGTAATAATAAGGTGGATACATTATATGACAACTATGTAAAAAATTACTGAGACCCACGACTAATACCGGAATTTAGTCCGGTAGTGATAATGAGTGGTATTTTGTTTATTTTTGGGTAAATCAGCTGTAATATTTAGTGAAAATAACATATCAACCGGGAGAGGGAATCTATATTGAGTCTCCCTCATATTCTAACAAAGTCTCAGGGTTTTTTGTTTTGTTTTGTGGTTGTTGTTGATGATGGTGGTGGTGGTGTGTGGGTGGGTTAGAACAGGGTTTCTCAACAATAACACTATTCACATTTTGAATGGTTCTTTTTTATGTATGGGGTAGTTATTGCATTGTAAGGTTTTTAGCAGTATCCTTGGTCTGAAGGATATAGTATGAAGTATCCTTCCCAGAAGATGAGAGTAGTACCTCCCCAGTTAGGACAATCAAAACTGTCTTCATACATAGCCAATAGTTCCTTAGGGCAAAATTGTTCCCAGTTGAAAACTGATTGTTTCAGAGGATATCTATTCTTTAAAAAAAAAAAAAAAAAAAAAATATATATATATATATATATATATATATATATATACATTTTTTTTTAGTTGTTGATAGACCTTTGTTTTATTCATTCATCTATATGCAGTGCTGAGAATCGAACCCAGTGCCTCACACATGGCAGGCAAGTGCACTACCACTGAGCCACAGCCCCAGTTCCCTCAGAGGATACCTATTGTAAGAGGGGTTTATTCTTGAGTTTTCCTGTTAAAATTATTTAAGAAAAGAAACTGTGTTGTGTGTCCAATGTATTTACTCCAGTTCAGCTGACATTTATTGGGTGGGTGTCTACCATGCTCTGGGTACCATGTGAGGACCAAATATAGAATTCATATATATGCACTATTTTCCTCATCAACACTAACAATAATTTTCAGTAATAGCAGGGAAGAGTTTTATTTATTTATTTATTTTTAGTTCTGGGATTAAACCCAAGGCCATGAACATGCTAGGCAAGTGCTATACCATTTATCTACACTCCTAGCCCTGCAAGCAGGATTGGCTTCACATTTTTACAAAGGAATGCTTAGTTTTAGTTCCTCAACTGCTTGCTGCTCCAAGTTCCCTGGTGAAATTAAGAGAAAACCAAAAATGTGTTTACAGCTTGGTGGGGTTGTATAGTTAAGAGAAATCAGACATTCAGCAATACTGTGTTTAATCCATGCTTTAACTCATGTGGAGAAGCTTATGATGCAGTGGCCATTTCCAGACTTGGTGCCCTTCCTTAGAGAAAGGATCATTGGCTAGGTGTGACCACAGTGATCAGAGGCCCCTGGGGTTTCTAGAGTGTTCCCACCTTATATCTCATTAGTATGCCCAGAGAAGAGATGAAGAGCTCAGAGAAGGTTCTTCTAGGGAGACTGAGGGTTTTTCTTTGCCTCGTATTTGAGGGAAGAGCATAATGCAAAGGATGAGATGTTTATGTGGGAATTTCTGCTTCCTATGTATCTTCTCTGACCTCTGGAATATAATCCTCTGTGTTGGAGCAGTGACTTCAGGCAAATTCAGTCAGATATTATGTTGTTTTTTTCATGTATCTCACTTTACCTCACTACCACTCTGGAGTAGGTCTTATTTTGTCCCCATTTTACACATCAAGGAACAGAGGCAGAGGAAGGTTAATAATTTGCAGGGTGTCACACTTCTAAGTAGCTGACTTAGAATCCCACCCCAGGTCTGCTTGACTGCAGAACCTGCGCTCTTAATTACCACTCTCAGCACCCGGTGGTTCTAGGAGGTGACCTATGTCTCTCTTGTGATTCATTTAATGCTTGTCTTCCTTACTAGACTGCAAATCCTATGAGACCTTAATCCATTTTGACTAGTTCCAACATATTCTGCCTATCCCATGGTAAGTGTGGGTATCTGTAGAATGAATGTGAAAATATTACAATCAGCTAATTAAGGCAAAACCTTGTTCTAAGAGTTCTTGTTGACTAACAATTACTGATTTTATGTTCTCACTGGTTAGGGTGGAGTGGATGGGATACAAAAGGTGATATGAGCTTTGGGTTCTGTGATGGAGCTGGAGAGAGTAGGCATATGTAAGAAGTATCAGGAACAATCGAAGGCAGCCCACGATGCGAATCCTGCATTGTATGGACACGACTTCACTATAGGAAATCTGAAAGTAATCTCCTGTTTTTTTCTGTGTGGTTTTAGAACTGTCTACATCAAGGTGCTTTCATTTGCTGGGATCTATTTAGCATAGTGCAGGGGCAAAGAGAGGTAGGGCTGTCATATTTAGGTTGCCATATTTCTAAACTGCCACAAGATGGGAGTATTTTAAAGCTTATTCTGGTTTTCTGATCATTAATCTTGTGGGTCATAAGATGGCAGAACCTAAATGTCCTGAGGAAGTGGACACTGGAACTCGGAAAAGCAAACATCACTCTTTTTTTGCTCTTGGAAATTTGATTCATGTGAGAATGCCAAAGGGAAATGAATCCTAAAGCAAGAGTATAGCTCTCAGTTTGTCATTTGGGGGAGGGGGTCAGGACTGGGGAATTAAACCCAGGGTCTTATGCATGCTAAGCTATATCTCCAGCCCAGGTTTGTAACTATTACAGGCAGCATTTAAAATGAAGTCTGAGTATTAAAATGGAAAATATTGCTGGTAAAAAAAAATTCAATTTTTTTGGCGGGGGTTATGGGGATAGAACCCAAGGCCTTATGCATGCTAAGTATGTGCTCTACCACTAAACTGTACCCACAGCTCCAAAATTCAGTATTTAGATGAATACACTGTTTGTTTCTAAGCCTCCCATAGTTGAAGCCTCCTCGTGATTCAACATTATTTTGACCTTTTGTTCCAGTGTAGCAATCCAGTGAAAGTTCAGTTGTTTGTGGTACATATTGAAGGCTGCCATTTTCAAACTTTTTATATTATCTCCAGTTGCTCAGGCAAATAGCAGGTGTATTTTAAAGTGTCCTGGTACAGAAATTAGTTACAGAAATTCAAATTGCAATCAGTGCAATATGGTAAGGTAGAGAGAATTACAGAGTTGATGGGCAGTGAAATGAGTGTCCTAGGTAGTATGTAAAACAAGTCCATTTGCACACAAGTTTATTATGAATAGATGGTGACCTTGGCTACAATTTGGGATGCTTTAATGCTTTTCAAGACTCTTGTCCTAAAGATCACAGGAAGCTATAGGCAAAGAAAGGAAGAATAAGGAGAGAAAATTTCGCTAGATCAAATAGAAAGAACTGGAAGGCATGCCAGGTTTCTGTAGCCCTGGAGGTAAATCCAGGAAAATCAGCTAAAGGTTGGCTTTTTTTTTTTTTTTTTAGATTTGAGATTTAAAAAAAATTAATAGTACCATGTGCTTTTTACAATGCCAAAGGGATACCTCTGATAGAGATGGGATCCCCTACAGCAACTTTCAGGTTCTTGGTAAAACACATGCATTTTCTTGATTTTATTTAAAAAATAGTGAAACTTACAGAGCAACTGCCTACACATCCACCTGTCCTTGGTCTTCATTGTCCTTGCAGTTTCATGGCCATATTTAACATTATTTCAGGGGCTGCCTCATTTGGTATGAGAGAAAAGCAGTCACAGCTAACAAAGGGAGGAAGTGACAAAGATTTTAGGCTTAATTCTGCAAAAGATACTAGAAATCACAACCAAGCTCTTGTAATTGACTGCAAGTCTTGCTAAAAGTATCTGGAAGGGTAAGTCATGTGTGTCTCCTGGAACAACTTGTGGGAAGGGTGAACCCTGCCCCTGCCCAGGAGGGATCCCACCTTCGCCACCTGTTTCTTATTCCTTAGTCTTGACAGAACCTCCTAGAGAGTCAGTTGGCTTTGTAAGGACCTTGCCACAGAGATGGTCAACTCTGCTCCCCACCACTGTGGTACTGGGGATTGAAACTAGGGATGCTCTACCACTTTTTAAAATTTTGAGACAGGGTCTTGCTAAATTGCCTAGGCTGGCCTTGTACTTGCAATCCTCCTGCATCAGCCTCCAGAGTGGCTGGGATTACACCACACTCAGCTCTGGTCAACACTTCTTCTAGAGGCAAAGTAGTTGCCAGTGTATAGAAGCTAGGGTAGCAGTGGTTTTTCTTTATCTCCCCTTCAGTCACCATTGTGGCCTGTGATTGTAGACTCTGAACTACAGGACCTAAACAGTTCCCAGTTTTCATCAGGTGTGTCGTATGCATGGGCAGGTGGGTCAGCTTCCACAGAGAACATCCAATATACCAGTGGAAAGTATCTGAGTTAAATTCTTAGCATCATTGCCTTGGTGACTTAAACAGCAGCTCCACCCACTCTTCTACTCAGGTGGGACTTCTCGCTCAAGCCTACAGGTATGACAGTGCTCATTCTACTTCATTAAAACTATCCAATTTCTTCCTAACTTTGGCGCACAGAATTCTAGAGTGTCAAAGATGTTGTATCTTTTTTGGGGGGAGAGGTACTGGGGATTGAATTCAGGGGAACTTGACCACTGAGCCATATCCCCAGCCCTATTTTGTATTTTATTTAAAGATAGGGTCTCACTGAGTTGCTTAGAGCTTAGCTTTTTGCTGAGGCTGGGTTTTGAACTTGTGATCCTCCTGCCTCAGCCTTCTGAGCCACTGGGATTACAGGTGTGTGCCACTGCACCTGACTCAAAGGTGTTGTATGTTAATCTCTGATTTAATAAGAGAACACAAGTGAAGTCATGACTTGACCAAACTCTTTGCCCACATTTTCCTTCTAAATCTGCCTTATTAGAGGTGCACCACAAGACCTCATCTTTAAAGTCCTAGGGTATTTATTGTCAAAATCTACATATCTCAGGGCTGGAGGCATAGAGCTCAGTGTTAGAGTACATATTTAGTATGTTCAAGGCTCTGGATTCAATCCCTAGCATCAAATGAAACCCCAAGATAAACAAAACCCCAAAACCCCCTACATACCTCAGTTACATACTCTTTGGTATTACTTACTTGTTGCACCTCCACATCCAGCATAAGTATGAGTTTCTTAAGCCATTTCTTTTTCTGTAGGACTACACTGACTTAAGTGCTATTACCTACACTAACTTAAGTGCTATTACCCCCATTTTATTTATTTTATTACCCCCAGGTGTGGAAACTGAGGCTCTGTATGATTAAATAGATTGTCCATTCTTACCCTACTACAAAGTCTGATCCAGGTTATACATACAGTTTTGTCTGTTTCCAAAGCCCACATTTTTATGATTTTAAGTTTATTTTGAAAAATTAAAAACCTACAGAAAAGTTTTAAGAATGGTACTATGGGGTCAGGGGCTGTAGTTCAGTGGCAGAGCACTTGCCTAGCATTTGTGAGGCACTGGGTTTGATCCTTAGCACCATATAAAAATAAACAAAATAAAGGCATGCAGTCCGTGTACAACTACAAAAAAAAACTTTTTTAAAAAGAATATGAATATAAATAACCATATGTCATTGCTCTCAATTCACTAATTTTTTCCATTTGCAAAGCCTACATTTTTCTTTTTTTTCCCCCTTTGTCAAATAGGTTTCACTGTGTTGCTCAGGATGGCCTCCAACTCCTGCACTCAAGGGATCCTCCTACCTCACCCTCTGGAGTGGGAGGCTCATATTACCATGCTGGCTCAAAATCCACATTTTTTTTTTTTTTTTTGGCTGTACTGGAGATTGAACTCAGCACCTTGTACATGCTTGGTGAACTCTCTCTAGGTTAACATTTTGAAGCAGGTTCTTACTAAGTTGCCCAGGCTGGCCTTGAATTTGTGATTCCCTTGAGTAGCTGGGATTATAGGCATGTGCCACAATGCCTGGCTTTAAGCCCACATTCTAGCACTGAGCTATATCCCCAGCCTTTTTGAGACTTAAGCCCATATTCTAAATCACTGTACCATTTATTAGTCATATCACAATCTTACACACATACACAACCCACATGTTTTTAATTTCATCTGTAAGAGTATAAAAATATCTGTCCTGAGGGCTTAAAATGTGTTAGTTTTCTGTTGCTGAGACCAAATACCCAAGATAAAACAACTCTGAAGTAGTAAAGTTTTATTTTGGCTTATAGTTTCAGAGGTTTCAGTTCATAGTTGCTTGTCCTGAAGCAGAATAGCACATCAAGGCTGGAGTGCATGGTGAAAGAAGATTGCTCACCTCATAGCAACTGGGAAGCAGAGAAAGAGAGGAGTGGGAGAGAGATGCTGGGGTCTCATAGCCCCTTCAAGGGCCTGCCCCCAATGAGCTAACTTCCTTCCAGTAGGCCCCACCTCTTAAATGTCCCCATAGCACATTGGACTGATGAGTAGGCCTTTAGCATGTGGGTTGGGGAACATTTAAGATTCAAACCATAAGCATTAATGAAATGCAGTGAAATAATGGGTTTATTCTTTCAGCAAATATTTATTGAGATCCTACTATCCTGGGTTGAGTACCAGGCATTGTCTTGGACCCAGACAGAGCAAGGTAGCACAGTCCATACCCTTAAAGAGTTTAGAGTGAGGTGGGTAAGGGCAGACAATCAAGAACTCTCCAGCTACAGGAAATCTGAACACCAAGGACGAAATTTTTGAACAGAGTGGTACTGGGAAGAACTAGAAAGGCTTCCTGGAGGAGGTAACCGCTAGCCTGAGGCCCTTCCCACAAGAGGGAGTAACCCATGAAAAAAAGGGGGGAGGAGTGGTTTAACCTGGCAAGAGTAGCTACTGAACATTTCAGTATCCAACTTAGCATGGAAGATTGAGGAATTTCCTTTTGTGGAAATTGGTTTTAGAAGAGAGCACATGAATTCAGAATAGATATTAATCTGATAAAAGATAGACCAGGCCAGTTGAGTTTTCAGTCTGTTTTAGCTTTGCACATTTATAATTTTTCTTCACAGGACACTGCAAGTATCAATTTCTAGAAAATAATCTTTGTAAAAGTGTCTTGAATTCCTTGGCATGTAACTTGAATTTCCTTTTAAGTGTATATATTTTAATATTAATAAATTGTTATGTTAGCTAATGGTAGTTGCTATCCAAAGAAGTCTGATCTGTTTCTGGAGTCTCAATAACATTTTTGTTTCTAATTAAGAAATTGGATGAAGACTTGCATCAAAAAATTGCCCAGGAGATGAACCTCTCTGAAACTGCTTTTATCCAAAAACTGAACCCGACAGACAACTTCACACAAAGTAAATATGCATTTTTTTCTTACCCTCTTGAATGGCACCAGAAGTTACTTTTTGGGAGGGAATGATTTTATGTAAGGGAAATTCTCATTTATTATTTGTATGCAGATAGTAGATCTAGAAGATTCTGATTTGCTTTTGGTTATCTCGGGTAAAGGGTATGCTATGGCTTAAATGTGTCACCCCCAGATGAGTTAGCTCATTGGGGGCAGGCCCTTGAAGGAGCTATGAGACCCCAGCATCTCCAATAATTCATGTATTAGAAATTGAATTCCCAATGTGAATGTTGCGGGTAGGGACTAATGAGAGGTGATGGATTAATGTCTTATTGTGAGAGTGGGTTCATTGTCTCAAGAATGGACTTCTTATAGAGGTAAGTTTGGTCCCATGTTGCTCAAGTGCTCATGCATATGAGTTTTCTTGCATGTCTGCCTTCAGCTGTGGGATGATGCAGCAAAAAGGCCCTTATCAGATGTAGGCCCCGTGACCTTGCACTTCCCAGCCTCCTCAACTATAAGAATTAAATTTATCTTCTTTATAAATCACCCAACATATGGCATTCCATTGTAGCAATACAAAATGGACTAGGAGGGTGTTTGGTGAACCTGAATGTTTCAGCTCCAGACCTAGAGCCAGGGGCCCTGGGATGCTGGTCTAGCTTGCACTCACCCTTTCACGAGTTTTGGTATTAATCATGCTAGTGATGTATTTAGGAAAGAAGAAAATGAAAAGTTTGCAATCTTCTCTTAGAGGAATGACCTTGTCTCTGTTTGACTTTTCCTCCTCTGAAGGTTCCTGCTTTGGACTAAGGTGGTTCACACCAGCGAGTGAGGTCCCGCTCTGTGGTCACGCCACCCTGGCATCTTCGGCTGTGCTGTTTTACAAAATAAGTAATGTGAATTTCTTTAATGAACCTATCACTTACCTATAGCAAATATATATTTTTAAAAATTCTCATCCACTCTTTCTAGTGGACCAAAGTGAGTGGTATAAAGGTATTGCAGTTTATTTCATACAATGGTGCAGAAAAAAAAAAGAAAAGAAAAAACAAGCAACCTTTAATCACACTTTAGCCTTTATGAGTATGCAGTGGGCATCCTTGGGTTTTCCCTGGAAAGCCATTTTATTATAAATAGATCTCTGGTTTTTTTGTGTGTGTGTGTGACCAACATAGCAGGGGGATTGGCTAGGGCAGAATAAGTGCCTCACATGATATGATACTGGGGAACCAAAAGGCACACCTTGTTCCAAATATTGGGACATACATTGAAATTTGTTCTATAATAAGAATTTCTTTGCTATGAATTTTAAAGATTCCTGAGTCCTGACCATCAACATTTACCTTAAGATGGTGCAGCCCCTTAATCCTGCCAGTTCTTAACTGCATGATAACCCTCAGGGATTTGTGGGAATGGGATAGAGAGATATCTGGAAATGCCTGGAAAGGGGAGACAATAAAAGAAATGTAACACAGAAACAGGATGATGTGACAGAGAGGGAGCCTGGGAGTGGGCAGCTGGGAAAGGAAGGTCTTAGGGGAGTTACTTCAGATGGTGAGGGTAAAGGAAGATGTCACAGGGCAAACTCTCCCAGGAAACAGGCTGAGAGACATTTGTATTCAGGAAGAATTGAGGGGAATTTTTCTTGGGCTCAGGATTGGGCTCAAGAAAGCAGGATTGAAGAGAGGAAGGGGTGGACCTGAAAAGTAGTAGCAACAAAGACAGACAGTTCACAACTTACCTGGCTCAGGCCACAGGAGCTATGAAGCTGGAAGTTTTTTCAACTGGTAAAGTTCAGAACAGAGGCAAAAGTTCAGGCCTTTTTACCCTCCGTGAACCAACTCTCAAGCCTGAAAAGAAGCATTACTTTGGGTAAAGTACCCCTCTTCAGCTAAGGGCAATTCCCAGAGAGAGACTCAGCTGAGAGCTGTCAGCTGTTAGACTACTGGTAGCAGAGTCAGGGCATGGAAAAGCAAGCAAGCTTCAAGGTTGCACCTGAGAACAGGTGCCTCCTTAAATTTGGCACTCTCTTGGACTTCCTTGCTTCACCTAGTCCCAGCCCCAAGGTGGGAGATAGAATCTGGATACCGGCACCCTCTAGAGAGATAGACCTTTGGGGTGAAGAATGAGACAAAGTCTCCTGAGCAAAGAGCTGGAGTGGGTGGATCAGCATCATAGAGAGGCAGCAGCAAATGCAAAGCTGCAGTAAATTTGATCTGAGTATCTGGAGCGTCCTGAGGGAGGACAGGCTTAGCAGAAAGGGCTAGACCAAGAGCCCTCTATCATGTAACCCAGCATACAAGAAGATGATTTGGGTTTATGTGCATAGGGGACCAGAGTGAAGAAAAGCAAACATCCTGAAATATTGTGTAGGAACTCTATCTTGAAAAGAAGGGTTTAATGAAGTTGGACTGAGTCTTTTGAAAGCAGGGTCCCACATTGGTTGGAATGGCTCTGAGGTTTGGAATAATAATCTCTCAGTCTCCTATGGAGTCTTAAGTTTAGATGAGATAACGTGTGAAAAAAAATGCTTTGCAAATTATGTCTTACACCAATTATAATGAGAAAAATAAAGCTTTGGGTTTCAGAATGTAAATTTTATGCTCAGTGAGTTAGTATGCAATGCTGAATTTCTTTGCCTTTGAGAAATGGTTAAATATTACAGAAATATTAGTGAGAGAAAAGAATTAGTTTACAAATTTAAAAAAAAAGGTTAGATAAAAAAATGTTAGATGAATAACCTAAGTTGGTTCACAAAGGGATATGGCAGCATTTGTGATACATTTTTTGTTTTGTTTTTGGTACTGGGACGGAACCCCAGGGCACTCAGCCACTGAGCCACATCCCCAGCCTTTATTTGTATTTTATTTAGAGACAGGGTCTTACTGAGTTGCTTAGAACCTTGCTAAGTTGCTGAGGCTGACTTTGAATTGTGGTACATTATTTTTTAAAAATTATTTTTATATGTATTTTTAGTTGTTGATGGACCTTTATTTTATTCATTTATTTATATGCAGTGCTGAGAATTGAACCCAGTGTCTCACACATGCTAGGCAAGCATTCTACCACTGAACCACACTCCCCAGCCCTGTGGTACATTCTTTTTTTTTTTTGGTGGTGTTGGGGATTGAACCCAGGGCCTTGTGCAAACACTCTACCAACTGAGCTATATCCCCAGCCCCTGTGGTATTCTTTAAGTCAAATTTTTATGTATAGCTTGGTTTACTTAGGGTGAATTTGATTTGTTTGCACGTAAGACTATTGTTCACAACTTACCTGTTTTGTCATCCCCTTAGAATATCTTAAATATAATCCACAATAATGGGGAGCAGAGAACAGAAGTTCATTGGATTAGACAAAGGGGAATGAAGGGAAGGGAGGGGGAACAAGAAAGACAGTAGAATGAATTGGACATAACTTTCCTATGTTCATATATGAATACATGACCAGTGAATCTCACCACTGTGTACATCCACAAGAAATTAACTTAGAAAAATAATAATAACTATGGATAAATGGTAAAAAGATAATAGAGGGAGGGGAGCAGGGAGCAGGGGAAGGAAAGGTACTGGGGTCTGAATTAGAATAAGGTATAATCCAGGTATGTATAATTGTGTCAAAATGGATTCTACTGTTATGTGTAACTAAAAAGAAAACAACAACAACATCTCCCCCCCCCCCACACACACACACAAAAACAAGTTAAGGAACAACTGGATTTAATCAGACAATGAAAAAAGCAAAGGATTCTTCCCTGTAGCCTTTGGAGGTCACATGGTTCTACTGACACTTTTGATTTTAGACTTCTGCCTTCAGAACAGTAAGATAATGAATGTTATTTCAAGGCAAAAAAAGAGAGAACATCTTAAACTAATCAAGTTTATGATTCTATAGTTATCGTTGATGGATATTTTAAAATCTGCATTAGAAAATATTATCCCAGTGAAACATTATCCCTTGAGAAGCTGAGGCAAGAGGATCACAAGTTCAAGACCAACCTCAGCAACTTAGTGACCCACTGTCTCAAAAAATAAAAAGGGCTGGGGATATAGCTTAGTGGTAAAGTACCCCTGAGTCAATCCTGAAACCAAAAGAAAAAAAAAAAAAAAACATTATAGCAGCTCTATCAGGTACACTTACTTATTATCCCATTTTTCCCTCCATGCTGGGGATCAAACCCAAGGCTTAGTGCACATAGGCAGGTGCCCTGCCACTGAGCTACACCCCTAACCCTAACCCCATTTTATAGCTGAGAAAACTGAGGCTTAAGGAAGTTAAATAATTTGCTCAAGAGCATAGTTAGTAAGCAGATAGGAGCTAAATTACAAAGCCTTGCATTATGATGACACATTCCAATAGTTGTATTCCTTGTTCTCAAGTTAGAAACCAGTGAGGGTTTTTTTCTACTTTAGACCCCAGCAACTCAGACCTGAGCCTCCATCACAGGAAAGGACAGCATTGCCAGAAAATCTTAAGACATGCCAGGCATGGGGGCTCATGCTGTAATCCCAGTGGCTCAGGAGGCTGAGGCAGGAGGATTGCAAGTTTAAAGCCAGCCTCAGCAATTTAGAAAATCTTAAGACAACACTAAGGTGATTGAAATAGATATATAAGTGTATAATATAGTTCATTTTCTTGTTTCTTGATTCTTTTTTGTTTTTACTTTTGGCCAGAAAACACAAATAATATTCTAACCTTTGTCACTCTGAGTGGGGAACTAAAGGCCAGAAGAGCAGAGGATGGTATCATCCTGGATTTTCCTCTTTATCCGACCTACCCACAGGTCAGCTCTTTTTAATTATGACACAAAATGTGTACAACCAACAGCTTGCCTATTTTACAATGATATTATGTTTTTTTTCCACTTTTAGGAGTTCCACGAAGTAGAGGACCTGATAAAGGTTTGTGAAAAGAATCAAATATGAACCTTTGTGATTCATTAATTTATTATCGTTTGAACACAAAGATTTGGTATGATTTGATCCTGAAAGATAGTCCTCTACCAGTATAAATGTTCTAATGGAATCTGAGCTGAATAGTGCATGGTAATTTCAGGTTTAAATTTTAATATTCTATCTGTTTGGTGAGAAAGTTGACCACTTATTTATCTATTTTACTTTTGTCTGTGTTAGGGCTGGGGCTGGAGCTCAGTGATAGAGCACTTAAAGCACTTGCCTGGCATGTGCAAGGCCCTGGGCTTCATCCCCAGCACCGAAGAAAAAGAAAAATCAGCATTAGCTTCCAGGGTGAGAGAAAGACTTGTGGGGCAGACTGAGAGAAAGATCTGAAGGAGGTGCAAGAAAGAGCGTAGAACATCTTCAGGAGATGTTAAGTATCTGGGAGAAATCAAGCCTTTAGACAAAGAGGGGATGTGGAATTTCTATCCATTTCTAGCTAGAAGGATAGAAATGAGCCTGAGGCATGGCCACAGAAGTTCAGATATGAGAGTTGGGATTTCTGACAGAAATGGCCATTCCAAGAAATCCATACAAATAACAATGGAAGCTGCCTGACAATTGTTAGTGTCTCCAGTATTTGTGGAAGAGAGACTGAGGAGGGAGGGTGTGCTTTGGTGGAGACCAGGAAAGTGTGGGTGCTTCCAGAGAAGACCAGACACAGCCTGGCCCCCTCATGGATCTTCCATGAGCATGTGTCGAATGATAATAGTAATAACAACAACAACAACAATATAATAATAGTGTTTTTGAGAGTCTCCTCTGTGCAATAACATGACTAAGTGTTTCACTTGCATTGTTTCATATAATTCTGAATATTATCCTTAAGGTAGACACTACAATTATCCTACAGTTCTGGGGCCAGAGCAGCCCCAGGTGCCCAGGTGCTTAGTGTGCGGGGAAGTAAATTATTCTGTTAAATGGTTTATTGTGGGTTCCATTGGAGTGTTTCTCAGTGAATTTTCAACTAGAGTATTTATAATATCTTTAGTGTTTTGTTTCATCTAAGTTTTCAAAGAGTATAATTGAGTATCATGGATTCTGATTTTATACCCAGCTTCACCCATGGCTTGAGTTTCAGGAGATAGATAAGTCAAATTTATAAATTAATTGCTTTATTGACATTGGTGAGAACCTGGAAAATATTCATCATGGTCAACCTTGTTCATGAAAGAAAAAACTTCACCTGGTCTCTCTAAGCCTCAGAGTCAGCATTTGTAAAATGGGATAATAAAGGTCCATTTATCATGAGTGTGTTAATTTGTGTTCCTTCCTAGAAATTGGCATCCAGATTCCCAGCTGAGAAATAAACTTTTAAATCAATGTGTGAATTCAGGCAGAGAAGGGCAGTTAGACTGAGGGTAGAGAGCAGATGGGATCTGGCTGTCAGAGTTCCCATTTCTTTGGGAAAGGCCATTGGTCAGCCCATAGGGTTTCCCCCTCTTTGTGCCATTGAGGTATAAAGCCCAAGTACCACCCAAGACAGTGGGAGCTTGAGCACCTCAGTCCTAGAGAAACCAAAGCCACCTAAGGATGGCCATAGACAGTTATGTAATCATCTGCTTCACCTGGAGGCTGGGGTGGTCCCAAAGGATGACTTTTGGAGAGGAAATTGTCCCCTCATAGCCTCCCTCAGCACCAAGCCATTTCCAAACAAACAAATAATGTTCTTGGGTTTGAGCAAGGTTAAGTGTAGTCTTAGGTAGAGTGAACTCAGGTATCTTGAGAAAATGTTGTGTTACTGATCTGTACCATACCACCTAAATGTAAGTGGTGTGCCTGCTGAGCAGAACAGCACAAGACAAGTTCCCTAGTCTCCACTTGACATCTAACATGTGGAATGTTCTAGTTGTTGCTGCAGGTATTCTACATGTGTTATTTATGTGCCACTCACAAGAACAATTCTAAGAGGTGTGAATGAAGCCCCTATCAGTTAAGAGTTGGGTTCAGAGCTTCAACTCCAGGGCCACTCAGATTTGGATCAGGATGGGTGTGCCTGTGAGAGAGAAACCCTGGGCTCTGAGTCTCCTCTGTGGGGAAGATACCCATTGAAAGGAGTTTGTGCCTTCAGGCATGTGGTAACCACTCGTGGGCAATGCCTACTTTGAGGCTGGCAGAGGGTGAGCTAAGTGGCTCCTGAGAGGCCCTTTGGGTAGCTAGGAAACTGGACATCTTTGAACAATACTTTAAGCCCCCACGTGAGCTAATGCACTTGGAGACTGAAGAACATGGGGTTGCCTAGCTCACAACAGATGCTCAATGAAAGGTCGTTCCCCATTGAGGTGATCAAGAACTTGACTGCAGATGTGCTCCTGAGGAGTTTTTGGTCCAAATCCACAGATGGCCATAGGCAACACACTGGTCCAGGATATCCGATATTCTCCAGATACCCGAAAACTCCTTGTCCGGCTCAGTGATTCTTATGACAGGTAAATGTGATTGTTAGCTGTGTCAGCACTATGAGGAGGGCTGAGCACCTGCTGGCTCGGACTGTCTGTGCTGTGTCCTGTCAAACCATGACTCTTGCGACCAGGTTCTTTCTAGGGAGATACTACCACTGGCCCTTCTGTCCTCTCCTGCTGAGCTGTCTGGGCAAGCTGCCCCGGGCCTGTTACACATTCTGTGTAGTGGGGAGGTCTGTGATCAGAGGAGAGGAAGGAAGGCTGTGAAGTGGTAGTATCTCCCTATGAAGACTCTGAAAGTGAATACGGAGAACCTGCTGCAAGTTGAAAACACAGGGAAGGTGCGAGGACTCATTCTTACCCTAAAAGGAGAGGCTGGAGGGCAGACCCAAGCATTTGATTTTTACTCCAGATATTTTGCACCATGGGTTGGTGTGGCTGAAGATCCTGTAACAGGTACTTTTTTCCTTAAGTCCAGGGGAGGGTTAAACACGAAACAGGAGGAAACATGTAGCTATTTAAGTGTCCTTCATGTCACTTTTCAGGTTTCTTTGGTTCTGAGCTTCTTTTTTTTAAATTTTTTTTAGTTGTTGATAGACCTTTATTTTATTTATGTATATTTGATGTCGAGAATCCAACCCAGTGCCTCATACATGCCAGGCAAAGTGCACTACCGCTGAGCCCCAGCCCCAGCCCCCTGAGCTGCTTTTATTTCTCTCTTTCTCCTTGCCCCTCCATCCTCTCACTGAAGTCTCATGCGACAAACACACTATAAAGGAGATATTATAGGGTCAAACTGTGGTGTCAGATAGCCTGGCTTTGCATGGCTAGCTTCCTGTTCTTGACCTTGGGCAGATAACATTTTAAAAATCTCAGTTTCCTCCTCTATAAAATATAAAATCCTGGGATAATACTTCCCAGGATTATGTAAACATGATGCATTTTCAGTGCTTAGTACAGTGCCTGTCACATGGTCAGTATGCAACAACTACTAACTGTTTTCTTTCCTTTTTTTTAATATTTCTTTTTTAGGTGTAGATGGACACAACACAATGCCTTTATTTTTATGTGGTGCTGAGGATCGAACCTGGGTCTTGCCCGTGCTAGGCGAGCACTCTACCACTGAGCCACAATCCCAGCCCCTAACTGTTTTCATAACTAGAAACTCTATCCCCTGAGCCAATACCTCCAGATATTCCACCAGCCTGATGCAGAGGGATGAAATCCAAGATGGGCAGGAATGTCATACCTCTTTCTTTCTACTGGAGATTGAACCCAGGGTCACTTTACCACGGACTTCAGTGAGAGGATGGAGGGGCAAGGAGAAAGAGAGAAACAAAAGCAGCTCAGGGGGCTGGGGCTGGGGCTGGGGCTCAGTGGTAGTGCACTTTGCCTGGCATGCATGAGGCACTTACCAGCCCTTTTCATTTCTTTTTTAAATTTTGAGACAGGTTCTCATTAAGTTGCTGAGGGCCTTGATAAATTGTCCAGGCTGGCCTCAAATTTGCAATCCTCCTATCTCAGCCTCCTGAGTTGCTGGGATTACAGGCATATGCCACCACAGCCAGGTTGTGTCCCATTTTCATCCTCTTTAAGAACAGTGGGCTGGGCAGCAAGGGTGGGGATGCTTGATGGAGCAGGTTTCTGGGTGGGATGGGGCTGGAGGAGGCTGGGTAGAGACTTTGAGGCTCCCATTCTGGTCAGATGGTAGAGACCAGGCTGGTTCAGGACCTTGACTTAGTTACTCTCTGAGGAACAAAACATGTGAAATTCAAAGCTCAGCAAACAAGCACTTTTGAAGACTCAGGAAAATGCCCAACAACATCGAAATAGTCCAATGTAACCTCTCCCCATGGAAGAGAATTTCTGAGAAGATTTCCACATGCACAGCTGCTTCCCAAAGATTTTATTGGCACAAAGAACACATGTCCCCACCCCTCCCTCATAATGTTTTTTTTCTAGAATGTGAAGGTTTTTAGACCATGATCACCACGTTTTGAGGTTTTCTTGGGAACTGAAGGGTTTTTTGGAATGTGGAACTTCCAGTGCCAAAGCCAGGTTAGTCTTGGGCAAACCAGGACAATTGGTCTCCCTACTTATATTCCCTAACAGTAAGTTTTACTGAAGCAGGGAACATTTTCTTCTTTTCCTTTTTCTCCCCCAAAGACTTTTCTGTTAGTTATGACTTCACATTTTGTTTCTTCATTTTTGTATCTAATCTCTGATCTTTTGAAAAAAAAATTGACTCTAAAGAAAATTTTTTTTGACCTCCAAAGCACAAGAATATTTCCTTGAGAAACAATTGGCTTTTGGTCCCCACTTTCCTTGTCTATGTACTCTAAGAGGAAGAAAATAAAGAATACTTTATTCTGGAAAAAATTTAGAAATATTTATGTGAAGGCCTGGTTTTCCTACCAAGAGCTGACAGTGAACTGATAGATAAGAATTAAAACCAGAAGCCAGGAATGATGGCACATACCTGTAACCCCAGTGACTCAGGAAGCTAGGACAGGAGGATTGCAAATTCAAGACTGGTGTCAGCAACTTAGCAAAGCCCTAAACAACTTAGCAAGCCCCTGTCTCAAAATTTCAAAAAGTAAACAGGGCTGAGGAATGTGACTCAGTGGTTAAGTGTCTTTGGGTTCAATCTCTGGCACCAAAAATAAATAAATAAATAATAAAACCTGCAGTCTAATCATTCTTCAGAAATAGTAAGGCAGATTTGATACATGATTTGGAGGAGCTTATTCATAAATTCTGTGTTTTCCTTTCTATCTCCATTCTTAATTCCACATTCTGCTGCTGCCTGGTCAATATAAAGATTAGATGACCTAAGGTTTACTCAAGTTAAAATTAATTGTAAATGCTTATAAATTTACTGCAAAGTCACTCCTGTTTCCTTTGGGATTGTCTTATAATATTTCATTTCTATTCAGGGTCTGCACACACTGTTCTTGGCAGCTACTGGTCCCAGGTGCTAGGGAAGCAAGAAATGCGTGGTAAGACATCTCTTTTGTCTAATTTTAAGCTAGTGTTCTTTCACATATGCACTATACCCTTGAAAATGTAGTAAAATGTTAAGGCTCTCCCATGTGAAATATCCCTAAATATTCTTAAATATCCACCACCCCAAACATCCTCCACCTCTGCTTCCCCCAATACACAAACATTCCTGATACAATAAATGCCCAATAAGTATTTGTTGAATAGAATTAAATTGCTGTATAACTTTGGCTCAGAGAAGTTATTCATAATGTGATAGATTGAGACTGGGTGATGACTAAGGTTAACTTACATCTTATTGTTAGTCACAGGATTGATCGAAATTGCTCTTGAACCAAATCCCCTGGTGATGATACGTTGCTCAGGGCCATAGCCAATGGAGGCTGCACTTTCTGATCATCAAAGCAGGACTCTAACCCCAAAGGATGCAGGTCTGACTTAGTGGGAGGAGTAGGCCTCTGTGATCCTAGTGGATAGCAGGGTAGCTCTTCTCTTTCCTTGGTGAGTCTAATTACTCTCCTAAGCACTGAGCCCCTGGAAGGCTAAGGCCATGCTCTTTTGTCTGCCATGGCACATGTGGTTGCTTGAATATGTTATGATTGAATGAACTCCCTCTGTCCTCTTTAGAACTGAGAAGATGGGGCCTTCTCAGGAGGGCCAAGACCACCCCTCTTCATCTTCTTAGACTGCTGGTCCATGCCTCTTGCTTTTCACACATCCTTGCTTACACCAGAGAAAGCTAAGTGTTGAGTGTAGCTGGGGCATTACAGGAAGCACTAGAGGAAGTGGTGCAGGAAAAGGCCCAGGAAGGGAAGAGGCATGGTTGTATGTTTTGTAGATCAAATTATGTTTATGTCCCTCTCGATCTTCAAAAGAAGGGAGGGGAGGTGGACAATACCATGAATAGATGAAGGATTTTTAAAAATTCTTTAGTTGTAGATGGACACAATACTTTATTCTATTTATTTATTTTTATATGGTGCTGAGGATTGAACCCAGTGCCTCATATGTGCTAGGCTATTGTTCTACCACTGAGCCACAACCCCAACCCCTAGATGAAGAAATTTATATTTTAAACTGACTTGGGAGGACTCTAGGGTTTATTATTTTATGTATAAATTTTTATTTTTTTTTAATATTTTTTGGTACCAGGGATTGAACCCAGGGCACTTAACCATTGTGTCACATTCCCAGCCTTTTTAATATTTTATTTAGAGACAGGGTCTCCCTGAGTTGCTTAGGGCCTTGCTAAATTGCTGAGGCTGGCTTCAAACTCATGAGCCTCCTGCCTCAGCCTCCTGAGTCACTGGGATTGCATGCATGTGCCACCAAGTCTGCAACTCCAGGGTTTGTAATAAGAGGTCTTTCGTTATCTTCTGTTAATTACAGAGTGTGAAAATGTTCATAATTTGTGACTCATTTTATTTTATTTTATTTTTTTAGCATTTCAGTGTTCCCCTCGAGGAGGAGAACTATACATTTCATTACGACCTGAAGGAAGAATTGACATTAAGGGTGGTGCCGCCCTTGTCCTGGAGGGCATGCTGACAGCCTAGAGACAGTTGTGCTGTGATGCTGCTATCTATAACAACAAACCATTGTTTCCATGGAATGAAATAGAACGGCTGCCTTTAGCAAATTAGCATGGTAGTCCACTTAATTAATCCTCATGTTAGGAAGAGGAAGACATGTTGATGGAGATTTAGTAATGCTTCCAGACTAATTAACTTATGGAGTTTGGACCGAGTGTATTTGAAATGTAAATAATGAGTAGCAAAAAATAATGTCACTTATTTTGATTATGACTACACATCAAAGAATGAGAAATACATTTAGTAGAAGTGAAATTAAACCATTTAAATTTAGGTGTGAGTACCTTTTGCAACCATTTTAAAGGCTCAATAACTATGTGGAGTTAGAAAACTATTTCATGGTAGAACACTAAGAAAAAGTACAGTAGGCTATAAAATGTTTGCAATATTATGCTGTGAATATGGAGAATATGAATTTATGTGGACAAGCACTGGTTGTGAAGATAGCAAAGTGAAAAATAGCTCATGTGTCGGGATAAGAATGGAAGTAACTCTAATGTATATAAAAATTGTTTCCTTCATTGCTGCCCTCAAGTACAATAACTAAAAATTAGGACATAACCAAAAATTAAAACAAAAAAATGTATATTCAGCTACTTCCTGTCATTGTAAAATTACACACTAAAAGTAATGTAATCTTTTAATTTTTCTTTTTTTATCTGGTACTAGGGATTGAACTCGTTTGGGTCCTACCACTAACCTACATCCCCAACCCTTTTTGATTTTTGACTTTGAAGCAAAGTCTCACTAAGTTGCCAAGGCAGGCTTCAAACTTGTGATTTTCCTGCCACAGCCTCCCAAATGGCTGGGATTACAGGCATGTGCCACAGTGCTTGGCTAATCTTTTTTGATATGTGGCCTTAGAGTGATAACTTAAAAGGGATTCTTCTCTTAATAAAATGTTTTAACATAACTTCATATTCAGTTAAATCTATAATATTGAACACCTAGAGTTGATTTTGGGGTGGGGACTGTTTTGAATTGTTTCGAGTGTTTAGCATTGATGCCAATTCTTAGCCATTTCAAGAACCACAGGCTGATTAGTTATGTCCTTGTAATGTCCCTAGTTTTTCACCTTAATTGCATTAAAGAGTGAATTTATTGTTGCATTTATCTTATGTCTCTTTTGATTGGCAATAAAAATAAATAATTTCCCAGCTTTCATGTCTCAGCTTAATGAGTGACCCCTGGCCTCTCACATGCCTCACAACTTATCATGACATAGCCATGGATCATGATACCAAGAGCAAGAATCACTGTAGGGTTTTCATGAAGTATGAAGTTTTTCCAATCTGAGACTGAAATATATGAAGAATTTTATATAAATCCATAGTTGAAAGAGCCTAAACTTGCTCTCTCAAATGTACGCTATTTTTTCTTATTTTTTAAATTTTATTCTAATTTGTATAGGCTAATTTTTAATAGATATTTTTGGGAAACAGTTACTGAGAGAACTCTGAATTTTTTTTGGTGGGGGCGGGGGGTTGCTGGAGATGGAATCCAGGGTCTAATACATGCCAGGCAGCTTCTCTACCACTGAGCCACATCCCCAGCCCCTCTGAATTGTTTTTTGCAAAGTTGCTATTGGTAGCACAAGACTCTGCATCTGCATATATTTCAAACCATGTATCCATTTTTGGAAGTGATTTTTTTTTTAATTATCCATTTAGCAATGTACAGTTGAGTCAGAATAGTCAGCACAACAGATCATGCTTACTGTATTTACTGAGCCTCTGAAGGCTGATTGTGACCGTAAGTACATAATGTAGCAGCAGCCTGGGAAGCAGGGGCAGGGGCAAATGGGCATACCTGAAAGAATAGACAAGTGGAAATGAAGCCAGGTGTGGTGGCACATGCTTGAAATCCCAGCTGCTTAAGTGACTGAGGCAAGAAGGTCTCATGTTTCAGGGCAGCCTCCATAATTTAGTAAGCCCCTGTCTCAAAATAATAAATACCTAAGTGAATCCCACCATCGTGGGATCCTAATTAGAATAATCTATATTCCACACTTGTATAATTTTATTAAATGGATTCTATCATCATGTATAAATAAGAAGACCCCCCTCCCTTTCCACACATACAGAAGAAGAAGAAGAAGAAGAGGAGGAGGAGGAGGAGGAGGAGGAGGAGGAGGAGGAGGAGGAGGAGGAGGAGGAAGAGGGAGAGAGGGAGGGGGAGGGGGAGGGGGGAAGAAGAAGAACCACCAATTTAAAAAACAAAACAAACAAAAAAAAAAAAACTAAAAGGCTGGGGACATAGGTCAGTGGTAGAGCACCCCCTTGGGTCAATAATCAGAACTGCAAAAAAGGGAAAGGAAATGATGTCTTTAGAATACAGAGCCTCTAGGATTAGCATATGTGTTCAATGAGTTTTCTGCTAATATGAGCAGAAGGTTTGAGAGTGCTTTTAAACACTAGTTCCAGCCAAGTTTTTTCTTGCCTCTTCCACTTCTTTCTACCTTAACCTACCTGATCTTCCCAAGAAGGAACATAGGGAACATGGAGGGAGAGCCTTAGAAATATATCCTAGCCATTGGCTGAAAAAAGTGATTCCAGCAAAGTTGGCATCCCCTGCTGTATTGAAGTAGGTTAGGCTGTGCCAAAGTCTGAAATATATACAAAATCACAGTGGCTAGAAACAATGAATTCCATCATTATGTATAATTATAATTCACCAATAAAAATATGGAAAAAATCACAGCAATTAAAATAGCAAACATTATTTCCTCTCACTTATCTACTATAGGTCAGGAGGGGTTCTGCTCCTTATATCATGCAGGGACCCAGGCAGAAACTTTTTCGTTCTGCTACCTGGTCTCCTGTTTGCTGCATCAGGAAGAGAGGTGGTATGGAACCTCACTGTGCTTTGGATCAGAAGTGATAGGTGTCAATTATGTTCACAACCCGTTGGCTAGAACTGGTCACATAGGCCCATCTAATAGCAAAGAAGTGGAGAAATGTCGAAGAGCACATGGGTATGTTCTATGTACAACACAGAGCTGCCACACCCAGGAAGGTTTTCTTAATTCCCCCTAGGGTGGCATTACTTGGGTAGATTCATCAAAGTCCAGAGTCTTAGGGGTACAGGCTCAGGAGCCTAATATGCAAATATACCAAGAATTAAGCCATCTCTCAGATGCAGACACACATTAACTTAGTGCATAGAGAATGACAGGAAAAGTCAAAATACCAATTTATTATTTTACAAATAAGAAATGTAGTCATGTGGGCTGGGATGTAGCTCAGTGGCAAAGCGTCTGCCTTGCATTCTCAAAGCCCTGGGTTCGACCCCCAGTTCCAAAAAATAAAATAAAATAAAAAGAACCCCACCAAAAAAATAAGATTAAAAAAAAAAAGAAATATAGTCATGTATACTAGCCCATTTTCTGATGCTACAGAAGAAGAGGATGAGGAGGCAGAGGAGGAGGAGGAGGAGGAAGAACAACCATCAATTTAAAAAGATTACCATTACAGATTACAGATTACCACAGACTGGGTAGTTTAGAAAGAATAGAAATTTTTTTGATTTATGGTTCTAGAAAATGGGAAGTTTAATATCAAGGTGCTACCATCTGGGGAGGGTCTTCTTCCTTTTTATCTTAATTAATTAATTAGTTTATTTATTTTCAATACTGGGGATTGAACCCAGGGTGCTCTACCACTAAGCTATATCCCCAGTCTTTTTAAATTTTTATTTTTAGACAGTCAGTTGCTGAGGATGGCCTCAAATGTATGATCCTCCTGCCTCAGCTTCCTGAATTTCTGAGATTATAGGTGTGTGCTACTGTGCCCAGTAGTGAGGGTCTTCTTGCTGCATCATAAAATGACAGAAGTCATTACATGGTCAGGGAGCATAAGAGGGGGTGAAAATAACTCACATACTCTCTGAATAACAACCTTAATCTGTTCCTGGGGGCAGTGCCCCCATGACATAGTGAGTTTGTTTGTTTGTTTTGTTTTGGTGGTGGTGGTGGTGGTATTGGGGATTGAACCCAGGGTCTTGAACATTCTAGGTAAGTACTCTACCACTCAAGCTACATCCAGCATAAAGTCCCGCATCTTCATACTGCCAAAATTGCAATCAAATTTCAACATGAGTTTCGAAGGGGACATTTAAATCACAGCACCATGGAGTACATTAGATTAGAGCAATTTCTTCACATTTATCTGTCTAGAAAGCTGCATTGTAATTGGAAAGCTGCGTGGTGACTATGGAGTCAAAACAAGGAGAGTCAGCTAAATGAACTTCACATGGCAAATGTCATTGAGACATGATAATATACTTTACCAGTACATTAAAATCTCATCACATCTCATGTCATTTACTTGAACTGGACCACATGCGCTCAGGTTGGGGTCAGATGTGATCTTAGTTTTTAGGTATATTTCTTTTTATTTTTATTTTTTTTTTAAATATTTATTTATTTACTTTTCGGTGGACACAACATCTTTGTTTGTATGTGGTGCTGAGGATCGAACCCGGGCCGCACGCATGCCAGGCGAGCGTGCTACCACTTGAGCCACATCCCCAGCCCCGGTATATTTCTTTTTAGAATAACCACTGTCCCTAACTCAAACCAACAACTTCATCTATCACTCAAGAAAACAATGTGTTCCAGCTCTGTAGAAAAAACTGGCAATGCTGGGCTGTATGAATTGTGTATTGGCCTACCATACTTTATAGATTTTTAAGTGGGATTTTCAAGGACACTTTTGGCAACACTCAGTTTTTGTCTTCTACACAATGATAGCCTGTCTCCAAAGTGGCTTCCAGTGGCCCCCATCTTCTGCTTTTCAGACCTTTTTGCACTCCCCTCCCTCACTGTACCAGGGTTGGTTTCTGAGGCTGATGGCAGAGCAGGTTGTAAAACCCAGAACCTGCTTCTGAGAACAGGTTGTAAAACACAGAACCTTCTGTTCTGGTTGGTTTCTGCCCCTCTGTCTCTCTTGGATCACTTTTCCCGTGAGAAGCCAGCTATCTCACCATGCACAGCTTGGAAAGAGGTCCACGTAGCAAGAAACTGAGGCCTGTAACCAACAGCCACATGAATGAGCTTGGAAGCAGATCCTCAAATGACGGCAGCCCTATTGATGCCTTGACCATAGCTTTGTGAGATGCCCTAAGCCAAAGACACTCAGATAAGCTGCTCCAGATTCCTGACCCACAGAAACTAGGTTAACTTTTTTTTTTTTTTTTTTCCCCTGATACTGGAGATTGAACCCAGGGATTTGCACGTTCTAGGGAAGCACTCACCACTGAGCTATATCCCCAGACCTTCTTACTATTGTTTTAAATTTTTTGACAGTTCTCACTAAATTGCAGAGGCTAGATCACACTCTTGAACTTGTGATCCTCCTGACTCAGCCTCCTGAGTAGCTTGATTACAGGCATTCTTGGCTTATGTTTGCTGTTTTAATTCACTGAATTATGAGGAAGCATGCTGTCTTTATCAATTCATTATTTTTTTCTCTTTGATTTTCTTTTGAGATTGAGGTCTCATTATGTTGTCTAGTCTGGCTTTGAACTTGTAGACTCAAGCTGCTCTTGATTCCTGATCCATAGAAAATGAGATTTTTAATATGTGTGTATGTATGTATGTAATACTGGACATTGAACCCAGGGGCAAGCTACCTCTGAGCTATATCCCCAGACCTTTTTATTATTTAATTTTTTTTCTTTTTGTGGTACTGGGGATTGGACCCAATGTTGCTGTACTGAACTATATCCCCATCCCTTTTTATTTTTTCTTTTGAGACAAGAGCTTGGTAAATTGTCTAGGCTGGCCTCAAATTTATAATCCTTTTGCCTCAAACTCGAGAGTAAATTGGAATTACAGTAATAATAAGCTAGCACATATTAATTTTATTAAGAAAATTTCAAACATTTAAAATTAGAATATACTCTAATGAGTCCCCATGAAACTTTCACCCAGGTATAACAGGTTTTTTTTTTTCCCTCAACTTTTTGGTGTTGGGGATTGAACCCGGGGCTTTGAACATGCTAACACAATCATGGTCTATCACTAAACTATACTCCTAGCCTGGATCAAAAGTTTTTTAATGTATGACCAATTATCTATACCTCCACCCACTTCCCCTCTTTCCTAGATTATTTTGAAGCAATATGTAGTCAATATGTACTCTTTTTCTAAAAAATATATATTTTTAGTTTTTAAAAAAAATTTTTGGTGTTGTAGTTGGATACAATATCTTTATTTTTATTTGTTTTTATTTTTATGTGGTGCTGAGGATCGAACCCAGCACCTCGCATGTGGTAGGCAAGCACTCGACCACTGAGCCACAACCTGAGTCCTATTTTTAGATTTTGATAGACCTTTATTTCATTCATTTATGTATATGTGGTGCTGAGAATCCAACCTAGTGCCTCACACGTGCTAGGCAAGTGCTCTACCACTGAGCCACAACCTCAGCCCCCATTATATACCCTTTAAAAAATATTTTTATTTATTATTATGTGGTGTTGAGGATAGAACCCAGTACCTCACCCGTGTGAGGCAGGTACTCTACCACTGAGCTACAGCCCCAGTCCCCCATTATATACTCTTATTAGCAAATATGTCAGTATTTATCTTTAAAATAAAAGTATAATGGGACTTAGATCAGATTATAGTCAAGCCATCAGATTTCTTTAATGTTGCTAGACATTGCCAAATGATCCCCCTTTCTTGGGTGAGGGCAAAATTCATCACCCTGTTGAGAACCATTGCTTGGAATGTAGCTTAGTGGTATAACACACTTGGCACACATAGAGCCCTGGTTTTGATTCCTAACACCAAAAAATAAATAAATTAAATTACTCTGAAAAAGAAAACACTAATCTTCATAACAATCATATCGTGGCAGACAGATTCTTTTTTTTTTCTTTCATGGTATTGGGGATTGAACCAAGGATGCTCAACCCCTGAGCCACATCCCCAGCCCTTTTTAATTTTTATTTGACCCAAGGTCTTGCTAAGTTACTCAGGGCCTCTCTAAATTGCTGAGGCTGGCTTTGAATTTGCAATTCTGCCTTGTTCTCCCGAGTCACTAAGATTACAGGCTTGTGCCATGGTGCCCAGCAGTAGACAGATTTTTTTTTTAAAAAAAATAATATTTATTTTTTAGTGGACACAATATCTTTATTTTACATTTATGTGGTGCTGAGGATCAAACCCAGTGCCTCATGCATGCTAGGCGAGCACTTTACCACTGAACCACAACTCCAGCCCCAGTAGACAGATTCTTAACGTGGCCCCATGATTCCTGCTCCCTAGTGTTCATGCCCTCATGCAGTCACCTCCACTTGAGTGTGACTTTCTTCTAATTAAAAAGTACAACAAAGACAATGGCATGTGTCTGATTACATATGCCCATTACATGATGGTGTTACTAAAGATGGAACTACAGTCTTGCAGGAGGAGGCTTTTTCCTCCTTTGCAAACCTTGAGGAAGCAATGTACCACATTGGGGAACCCAAAAGGAAATGAGGGTGGCCTCTAGAAGGCAAGAGCAACCTCTAGCCAGGCCCTCATTCCTGCAAGTATGAGGAACTGAATTCTGCAGATAACCTGAGTTCATTTGGAAGCTGATATTTCTCCAGTTAAGCATTCATAGGACTGAGACCCCAGCCCTAGACAGCACCTTGATTTCAGCTTCCAGAAGACCCAGTCATGCCTAGATTCCCGACCCACAGAAACTGTAGACTAGTAAATATGTATTGTTTTCAGTTACTACTTTTGTGGTAATACTGACATACAGCAATTGAAAACTAATATAACATCCAAAAAACGATAAACAATTGCTTAATATTATTGAATGTCTTGTTAATGTTCTTACTTCCCTGCTTGCTTTATACATTTTTTAAAAACAGGATTTTTATGAGATATGCTGACTTTAGTCTGCACCCGCATGAGATGTGAGTCTGCAGCATATCCCGCCTCACAGCAGAGATCCTTTTTGCGGCCCAGCCTTTCTCAGATCCAACTTGCCTGGGTCCTGTCAAAGCTTATATCCCTGAGCAAGCTTTCCCAGGGCCTCATGCTGATCAGCCCTGTCTTTCCACTTAGATCAGATTATAGTCAAGCCATCAGGTTTCTTTAATGTTGCTGGACATTGCCAAATGATCCCCCTTTATTGGGTGAGGGCAAAATCCATCATTCTGTAGAGAACCATTGCTTTTAGGTTAACCTGATTTTCTCTTCTTTGACTTACTTTGTTTTGTGGTTTAATTTTCAAAGGGTTTTCCTCTTTCTAGAGTGGGGATCCCACTTGCTATCGTTCCCTGAATCCTGCAAGTTAGGTGCTCAGCTGAGATCTGAATTCACAGCCCTTGGGTCTAATGTGCTGTTAAGCAATCTTATATGGTCGTAAAAAGCAATGTAAGATTTGCTGTCTCCTGTTATAAGGCACCCTGCTGGAAGCTAGCAGGGTAGAGAGCTGAGGGACAGACTGCAAAGGAGATTAGAGAGGGAGTTTACAAACTCTCAAGGGACTCCTTCTAACCTGGGAGACCAGGCTAATCCTTTTGTGAAAAGATAATGAGCACTTTTGCTGGTCTGTGATTAGGGCCTGCATATGGCACAGATACCAAGTGCTATGGCATAGTCTGGGGAGTGTTGTAGGAGAGGGTTTAGAAAGACCAGGGCAGAATAGATTCAGAAGTGAATGCTCAGGATATGTGTGGGTTTTGTCTAGATTTCCCACATCCATAAAGTAATTTTTAAGTTCTGAGGGGAAAAAAGAAAAAAATTAAAAATCAGTAATTCTTAAATTAATAATCCAACTGGCTAGACAATCTGTAAATATAAGGACAGATAAATGATACTAAAAGTTATTGATTTTTAAAAACTATTAAAATCTATAGAAGAAATAAGGCACAGTGGTGCATGCCCGTAATCCCAGTGACTCAGGGCAGAGGCAGGAGGATAGCAAGTTAGAAGCTAGCCTCTGCAAATTTGTGACACCTTTCTCAAAAATTTAAAAAAGGGGGCCAGGCATGGTGGCACATGCTTGTAATCCAAGCGGTTCAAGAGGTTGAGACAGGAGGATCTCAAGTTCAAAGACAGCTTCAGCAACTTAGCAAGGCTTTATGCAACTTAGTGAGACCCTGTATCTAAATAAAAAATGAAAAGGGCTGGGATTGAACTCAGAGGTTAAGTGCCTGTGGGTTCAATTCCTGGTACCAAAAAGTAAATAAAAATATATAAATTAATAAAAAGGGCTGGGAGGGTAGCTCAGTGGTAAAGTGGCCTGAGTTTTATTCCCCAGTATTACAACAACAGCTATTTATCTATCTATCCATCCATTTGTCTATATAGAATTAGCAATTGTGAGTCAGCCATGGTATAAGAGAAAGGGTAGAACTGTGGTTCTCCAAGTGTGGTCCTTCATCATCAGCATCAGCACCACTTAAGAGCTTTTAGAAATGCAAATTCACAGGCCCTATCCCAGACCAACTGGATAGGGCCCAGCATTTGGGGTTTTAAAAAGCCATCAAAGTGATTCTGTTGTATGCTTTAATTTGAGAACCACTGGGTTTTCTGGCTCCCAGATTTCACCACCACTTCCTTCACTCCCAAGTGACAATTGCCTAGGCAGCTCAATGACTTTTAAATGTGCATTGCCTCAAAATCTCCCTGACTATACCAATATACTTGCTGCTTAGTGCACTTTTAGAGGAGCTTTTCTTTTTTTAATTTTTTATTAGCTTCCAGTTCTGTTCAGCATAGAAAAATTAGCTGTGCTCAGGTGGGAACTGTTCAGTAATGTGTTGGTAATAAACAGATTAGTTAATCAGCCATGATTTATTAATGATGAATTAATTATACCTGATTGTGCAGTTCTGCTAGCTAAATGGAGCTTTAAAGTAGTTATTTTATTAATCATCACATTGCTAATTGCAGACACTTACAGAAAGATCACTAATTAAACATGCAACCATATGCAGAACAAGTTGGGCTGCTGAGACCTGCAAGAATAAGAAACATTCACTTTTAGGGCAGCCAAAATAAACTTTATTTTATGCACTATTAGGGAGTTTACTTGGCAATATTAATTAATCACTGTGCACTAATATTGTAATATTTTCCAGTAGGAATTGATCCCTATATCAAAATGTATGTAGTTCTCAGTGAAATTCTGTTATAGAAGTATTGCTCTGTTTTACATTCATGCAGACTGTTTAAACAGAGACCATTGATCTATGGGATGGGTTATAGAAGAGAGTTAAAATTATACACTAGACTTTTGTACAACGTAGAGAACATCAAGTGAGTGGGAAATTGTGAACTCCTAGGGATCAGGAGTACCCTTGTGTGTTGAATCGGAATAAGAGGATTTATAGCCTTGTGCTGTTGGAGCCTAGGAAGGAATGAGACCATTTAGTTAAGGGGCCTCAGGTAAATTCAAGGATAGCTAAATCACAGGGAAATTTTAGCTCAGGATAGATTAAAAGCACTACATGCCTTTTTTTTTTTTTTTTTAACTTCATGGCTTTTTGTTGTGATGAACATTAATTGTTTGGAGTTATTCAGCATCCAAACACCATCATCCTGGCACCTTGAGCTGGGAAATTCTCTGTGAGTAGTATAAGAAGATAGTGCCCAACTTTCCCCATAGAAGCCAAAGCGACCAGATGTTACTTCTCTCTACAAATCGGAGGGTGGGCCTGCTACTCAGGCTCACTCAAAACAGAAACGTTCTGGAATTTGGTCCTGAACCTGGATGCAGTACTGTGAAGGGGGCTGGACGACTTGGTCCCTGCAGTGGCAGCTCCATGAGATAACACAGGATTCTGACAGTTGATGAAACTGCTCAGAATAATGGCTCCAGGAATAATATTTGCTTAATATTTGTCCAACAGATTATTGTATCAAATCAGTATTGCATGAATATACGATAATTGTGTGATGATAAGCATGAGATTTCAAGTTGGTCAATGTTTGTAGAGTCCATGCTTTCCCATGATCTGAAGTGCTACCTCCCTCAAATGCCCACCCTCCAGATGTGATTGACTGTTTCTGACCCCTCTATTCTATTGTATTTACCACTTGTTTTTTTCTATACCAACAATGTACTGTTTTCATTGTTATTTTTATTAAACATTTTAATCTTCGTTATATATATTCTGCCATATAATTTCCCAGAATTTGTTTAATTTTATAATTATTTTAAAATAGTTAGTACAAGTTGACTCTTGGTAAAGAGTCAAAAACTCATCCCAGCAGCTCAGGAGGCTGAGGCAGGAGAATTGCATGTTCAAAGCCAGCTTCAGCAACTTAGTGAGGCACTAACCAACTCAGCGAGACCCTGTCTCTAAATAAAATACAAAAAAGGCTGGGTATGTGGCTCAGTGATTGAGTGCCCCTGGGTTCAATCCCCAGTACCATAAAGAAAAAATCATAAAGTAACACAAAGTATGCAAAAGTGAAAACTAAGTCTCTCTCCCACCACTGATCCCTTTTCTACCTTTCCCTTCCTCAGTGACAATCACTATTATCAATTTGTATTCTTCCAGACGTATTTATGCAAGTACAAGTTGTGCATATGGTTGTGCATATACACGTCTTTGTGCATGTATGTGTGTGTATATATATATATATATATATATATATATATAACTTAACTAATCACATGGTTCTGCATCTTGATTTTTAAAATGTGATATATGTGGGGCTGGGGTTGTAGCTCAGTGGTAGAGCACTTGTCCCGCGTGAGTGAGGCACTAAGTTTGCTCCTCAGCATCACATAAAATAAATAAATAAATAAATAAATAAAGATATTGTGTCCATCTACAACTAAAAAAATATTTTAAAAAATATGATATATGTTTAGTCAGCCATTATTATTATCCCTGTTTTATAGATGAGGCAAGCAATGCCCTGACAAGAAACTGACTGCTCAAGGTTACTCAGTTAGAAAGGTGGTTGGATCTGAATTCAAAACCAGGCTGTGTGACTAGAAATCTGATGGCCTTTTGACACTTTCAGGAATACTCCCCGAACTCCCAGTCCTTGTTATTATCCTGTGTACCTCTCAAATTTAGAGGCGTAAAAGTCCTTTGTTATGCTCACAGATTCTGTGGGTCAGAAATTTGCACAGGACAGCGAGGAAGACTGGTCTGTTCTCCATTTAGGAATGGAGGAACTTGAGGAACTCAGTTATGGTGGCTATGGTCGCCTGAAGGCTTGTTCTGACACATCTTTGGAGCCTATGTAGGGAACACTCAAACAGCTGGAGCTAAAACAGTTGGAACTCCTTGACCATCTTTATCTCAGTATGGTCTCTCTGCCTAATGTTTCCAGCATGGTGGGTTTAGGATGGCTGTACTGCCTCCCTGTTGGCTTGACCCCTAAGGCACAAGGCCTGAGAAAGCCGGTGGAAGCTCTGTCTCCTTTTATGAGGTAAAATTACACAGCTGTACTTCTGTTGCTCTTTCTTTCTTTCTTTCCTTTGCAGTACTAGGGTTGAACCCAGGGGCACTCTGCCCCTGAGGACATCACTCTAACACTCTACCATATCCCAATCCCTTTTCACTTTTTGAGACAGGGTCTCGCTTGGTTGTCCAAGTTGGCCTCTAACTTATGATCCTCTTGCCTCAGCCTCTGGGCTCCTGTTGCCTTCTGGTGGTGAAGACATTTACAAAGGCCTATCTAGGCTCAAGGGCAGGACACCTTTAGAGAGAAGAGTGTCAATCTCCATTGTAAGAAGAACAAATGGGATGGAATATGTTTGACTGCAACTAGTTTGGGAAATATAGTGTGCCACAGAGGGTTTTGGGTAATTCCCCATAGTCTTAGAAAATTTGGGTATAAAGGTTAACAGGAACAAAGAATGACTTCATTTAGAAGAAGAAGAAAAAAAAAAACCTCATGTAATTTTTTTTTTTTAATTTCAGTGAAACAAATGCAATCCTGTCAATGAAATATTGTCACCAAACATATGGATGTGCTTACAGATAATCATCAAAGAGACTTTTGAAAATGTTCTTAGCTGAATGAACCAAAATAAACTTTTAAAGAATCAGAAACACGTGTCAGTTTTCAAGAACTTGGTGAGCTCTCAAGCATGCTCTGAAAGTAGATGGACCTACTTGGCTGCATTCCCTAGTCCTGCATCATTCAGAGGGCTTATTAGTGCTCCTTGGCTTAACCCTGCTGGGACAGTGCATTGTAGTCATTGATGCTGCCAAATGCTCCTGGGGAGGCCAGAGTGGCCACTGTCGGATGCATGGCCTATGACTTTGTGTAATAGCCAGTTGAGGTTATTGCAATACCTTTGGGTCAGGTTATTTTAAGTTACAATAGACAGTTTGTGAATTTCATCAAGCAACTGGACGTTCTTTCCAGCTAAAATCATGATTTCAGCATAAAAGAAACGAAGAGGTAAGTTAAAAGCCAACACCTGTTCTTCTAAAATTGCTCTACTGCAGGTACCAACCCTAGAGAGTTGGCAGATGGCTCCGTGTTTCTAAGCCTGACCTTCGTAGCCCTTCATCAATCTTGAGCTGATTGATTCTCAGGAAAGAGGAGACTGGCTTCCCAGGGTACCCAAGATACCTTTGATTTAGTTACTACCTGAAGACCAATTAATTAGCGCACACTGATTCTCTCAAGCTTTCCTAACAAAAGCTAGGAAACACTGGGCATAGTCTAGCTGGGGCGGCTTTACACTAGCTCATTAATTACTGTCACTCCTGGCATGGATGCTCCTAAAACATAAATTAAAATGCATCATTCTGTACCATGGAAGACAAGTGATCTTCAAGGCTTGTGGCTCTCTTGTGCTATGATTCCTATAGTTGAAGGGCTTCCCATATTTAAAAACTTCTGCCTGAAACTACCAACTGCTTCTTCCATTCCATCTTTACTCATGGCTGCCAAGAGAGTTTGTTCATCGTGAAGAGAACTAGCTCCTTGACTATCTGGCACCTTGTTCTATTAAATTTAGGAGCTTTAGTTATTTATTTATTTTTTTTATTTTTGAGTCAAAAGGGATTGTATTGCTTTTTTATGACATGGAAGTAATTCACATTCACATCTCAGTTGTCCTCTGGAGGGACTATTGGGATCTCATTCTTCTCCCCTACATGAGGCTCTTGGCCTCTCTCTCACTTGGTCCCATTTCTTTCCTAGTCACTCAGTTTTTGCTCTTCTAAGCTAGGAAGGAATACTAAAGTGGGAAGAGCCAGGGCTGGATCTGGGGGTGTGATGTCAATGTGATGAGAAGTGATAAAGGAGAAATAATAGAATAGTATAGCCCATGTATCTATTTTTTGAAATGGAGTCTTACTGTGTTACCCAGGCTGGCCTCAAACTTCTGGGCTCAAGTAATCCTCCTTCCTTAGTTCCCTGAGTAGATGCAACTACAGGAGTGTACCAGCACTTCCATTTTTAAAAATTAGCTTCTCGGGCTGGGGTTGTGGTTCAGTGGTAGAGTGCTCACCTAGCATGTGTGAAGCACTGGGTTTGATCCTCAGCACCACATAGATTTAAATAAGTGAAATAAAGGTGTTGCATCCATCTACAGCTTAAAAAAAATAAGTAAAATAAAGGTATTGTGTCTATCTACAACTAAAAATATATTTTGAAAAATTTAGCTTCTCTATAACTTGTTTCCATTAAGAAGATAACCTAAAGTTGACTTTTGCTATTAAGGACTTTCTCCCTGGGGCTGTGGTTGTGGCTCAGTGGTAGAGCGCTTGCCTAGCACATGTGAGGCACTGGGTTTGATTCTTGGCACCACATAAAAATAAATAAATAAAATGAAGGTTTTTTTAAAAAAAGAACTTTCTCCCTGAGGGTACAGTCACACGCTTGTAATCCCAGGAACCTGGGAGGCTGAGGCAGGAGGATTGCAAGTTCAAGACAAGCCTCAGCAATTTAGCAAGGCCCTAAGCGACTTAGTGAGACCCTGTCTCAAAAAGGGGAGTGGGAGTATCTGGGGATGTAGTTCAGTGGTAAAGCTCCCTTGGACTCAATTCCCAGTATCCCCAAAAGAAAAAAGTCTTCCCCATGATAAATCCTATTTTGGATAGTGCAATACATTAATTAATTGGTACTGGGATTGAACCCAGGATGCTTACCACTGAGCTACCTCCCCAGCCCTTTTTAATTTTTATTTTGAGACAAAGTCTCCTCAGTTACTGAGTCTGTCCTGGAACTTGTGATCCTTTGCCTCAGCCTCCTGAGTCACTGGGATTCACTAGGATTGCCTGCATTCGCCATCAAGCAGGGCTTATATTTTTATTGTCAAGGAAATTTTAAAACATACCTCTTTCCACAAGTCAAGTGCTCATCATGCAGTTTCAACCATTATTATTATCAATTCGTGACCAATTTTGTTTCCTATGTACCCCACAAAGGCTGGCGTTCTACACTCCCTGCTTGGATTCATCCTTGGGTTCAGATCCATTTCCTCAGCAGAACATTCTCTGAAGGAGGCAACCTGGTGTGGTGGACTCCTTCCTGTCTTCCTCTCCACTCTTGAGGACAGAAGGTTGAGAACACCTCAAGTGTCACATTCTATTTTACTTGATGGGGAAACTCGAGGCGTCCTGGTGGCAGCAGGACAAAAGGACAGCTGTGCTGGGCTGCCCACAAATTAGGGCATCTCTGGAGACTACCTTCCAATTCTCATTTAATTTTTAGGAGAGCTTTAATTATGCCACCAACTGTCCTCACTTGAACAATCACGGGCACTAGGCTGATGGGGGGAAAAGAGTGATTGACTTGATTTGCATAACCATTTACCTTAATTAGAATGTCAAAAGTTGGTGGCAAAGAGGCCTAGTTGTGCTTTGACTTAGGATCATTTTAATTTAGTCCAATTTACCATTATTACAACTGCCTTCCTCTGCATCTCGGATCCTCTTCTAAAGGATTTGTAGCAAAAACAAAATTGAAGCAACTAGTAACTTGCTCTTTAGACTGAACTCCTGGGGGGAAAAAAAAATCTAAGAGATTCATTTCCTTAATCCACACCATGATCTTAGTTTCTAGCTAAATTTACAGCTCCATGGATATTTAGATTGAGCACTGATAACACGGGCAAACCCTTGACTGTGAATCCAGAAGCCTGCTTTTTACACGTGTGTGTAAGAGGGTAGAATCATCTTCAAGTTGTCCTTCAAGAAAAAAAAAATGTGTTTGAGTGGCCACTTTTACTCCAATGTTTAAACACAGGATTGGTATGTAATGATAATAATTGTAGAGGTATGCTAATAGAGAATATTCTTTTAAATTATATGTAGAGCTTCTGTGACGACATGATTCTAAAGTGCGAAGGGACTGAGAATAAACGGAGCTCCAGGTCTCAGGCATGGAACCACCCAGATCCATTAGAGACTCTTTAGGCACGCATCGGTGATTCTGGGTCTGGCTGGTGAGCTACTTACTCAGGTCCTGGTTAAATCAGGCATCCTCTGTTTTTCCGCCCTCATTCCCTTTTAGCAGCAGGAGGCCACCTATTTAATTAGTTGAGGGTGGGAGCGTCTGTAATCTCCTGGGGGTGGCTTCAGCCCCAGGGTTGGATAAGAGGGTGAATCCGACAACGGGTGTGGCTGGCCTCTCCCCTGCAACATATGGGGAGCCCACCATGCCTTCATCCCAAGTTCCAGCAGCAAGCATTAGAGGAGAGGCCTTCCCTGCTGGGAACACACCCTGCTAAGCCAAGGGCAGGCAGCGTCACTAGTAGAGGTCAAGGCAGTTCTGAGAGCAAACAGCATCTGGCAAACTATGCCAATTGGAAATCAATGGCCCTCCCTGGGTGGGTTTAATTTTATGGTTATTTGCACAAACTTACAGTCCCTAATGGGCAGGGCAGAGCTCAGAGCATCCTCCCAGAATTGTTCCAATGGAGTCTGATGTCTTGGCAGCCTGTGAATAGGTTGAATTGAAGAGTCTGTTCCCTGGAGGCTAGTGCAGGAGTCTGGCTGTCATGCTTCGCTAGAGTAACGGTAGGGTTAGCACTGGGGATGTGACCGTCAGCACACTATGTGGGAGCTCCCGAAGCCATACACACTGTCTCCTGCCTGAGGGAGACAAGCAGGTTCCTCTGCAAGCAATACTGAATCTTTATGTTTGGTCTACAGATTCCATGTTTTTCTTAGAAGTCAGTGATTCTTGAATTGACATAAGATTTCACAGTGGTCAAGAGGTTATGTTCTATAGTCAGCTAAATCCAGGTTCCACTTCTCACCCACAAAAGGATCTTGGGACAAATTTCTTGTCCTCCCTGGGCCTCACTTGCCTCATCTATGAAAGGGGGATAATAATAGTACCCACCTTTCTGAGCTGCTTTGGAGATGGAAATAAGATAACATGCTGAACAGGCCTAATAGAGTATCTGACACATTGATGCGCTTTAAACAAATTTGGGGTTTTCAAAGTGACAATAGGGACTGGGGATGTAGCTCAGTGGTAGAACGCTTGCCTAGCACATGTGAGGCACACTGGGTTCGATCCTCAGCACTACATAAAAATAAATAAATAAAATAAAGTTTTGTGTTCATCTGCAACTAAAAAAAATTTTTTTAAAGTGACAATAAAGATAATAATTCCTGCCAAATATGAACAATCTGGGACTCAAAATTTGTTAAAATAGGCAGGAAAGAAGACTGGAATGAGCAGCACTAGTTTTAAAATATTAAATTTTGTCAGGTGTGGTGGTGCACACTTGTAATTCTAGCAATTCAGCAGGTTGAGTCAGGAAAATCGCAAGTCCAGCTGGGATAACTTAGCAAGACCCCTTTTATTTAAAAAATAAAAAGGGCTGGGGATGTAGTTCAGTGGTATGGCACCTCTGAATTCAATCCCCCAAATCAAATAAAATCTTAAATTTTAATATTTTTACCATTGAACTGTTAAAGTTCTTAAAGATGTGTGGGAATTCTTTCACTTGCTCATTTGTCCCTTGTTCTGACTCATTAATCTTTCTTGTTTTTCATCAGCAAGATGATGATCCAGCCAATATGCTATATTTTGGCTGCACCCTGTGATAAATTGGTTATCACTGTGGAAGGCCTTCAGGCCAATCCTTGGGTCTAAACAGAGCCAGAACTCAGGGAACCAGCAATGGTCATGGTGATGACTTCTGCTGTGTTTCTTAAATCATTCCGAGGAGAGAGATGAGCAATCAAGACCAAGTGATGACCCACAACAGAGAAAAGCTTTTATGTAGCTGGGGATGGGGTTGTTTTCTTTAGAGCCAGACACTAATATTGTAGTTCATAAAGGACCAGTGGATGTTTTTTATTTGAAGAATTAATATTCCAGTGTCACTTGTTTTCAAGGAAGCCCACTTAGTCATTTTGTGTAGGCACAAATTTGAGTCCCAGATTGCCAGAGGATTAGAGAAGGAGTAGATCAAGTCGGTGAACCAAGTGGCATGAGCATCTCCTTGCAGCTCTTTGCCTCTTGGGCCTTATAACTGGCGTAGCTTTTATGGGGAGATGTTATGTTCTGATGATGTTCTCAAGGTTAGAGAATCCAGAAATTACAGAATCCCAGACACTATGTGCCTCACGTTCTCTTCTCCCCCATCAGAGGCAATTTCATTGCAGTGGACACTGGGTGAACAGGAGCGCAAAGCCCTACTTTTGGATAGGGCTGGGTGAGGAGGACAGGAGATGCAGGGCCGGTTCTCCCAGACAATTAGATGGCAGCCAGAAAGAAGAACCGCTCCAAGTCAGAATCACGACTTCTGCATGATGCTTGGTTACTTTCTTCCTTAGTCTACAGCGTTAGTGGGGTCCCATCATTGGGTGAGCTGGTCTGTCTTTCTCAAGTAGCCACAACTGCAGTGGCTTCTGGCTAACTGCAGGTCGCCTGGTGACCATGTTGATGCTCCTTGTCCTGTTTTCTGGCTAAACCTAGAGCCACCTGACAAACTAGCCAATCAAATTTTCTCTCCTAGATTTTTTTTTTTTTTTTAAAGAGAGAGAGAGAGAGAGAGAGAGAGAGAGAGAGAGAGATCCTAGATTTTTTTTTTTTTAAGAGAGAGAGAGAGAGAGAATGAGAATTTTAAAAAATATTTATTTAGTTAGTTAGTTTTTAGCAGACACAACATCTTTGTTTGTATGTGGTGCTGAGGATCAAACCCAGGCTGCACGCATGCCAGGCGAGCGCGCTACCGCTTGAGCCACATCCCCAGCCCCTCTCCTAGATTTTTGAAAATTTGACTGGAATAGACAAGTGGTTGGAGCAGAGTCCTCTTGTGATAGTGCTCGAGGACTAGGTCCCAAGCTGCTTTTGTTCATGGCCTGCCAAAGAATTGGTTTAAGCTTGATTGAGTGAACTGTTCTAGTGTTTTCCCTTAAGTCCCCTAATTTTTGCTTAAATTTGTCAAAGACTGTTTTTTTTCATTTTGTTGATTTGTTCATAGCATACAGCATACATGCATGGAGTATAATTTCCCATTCTTGTGGTCGTGCATGATGTGGAGTTACACTGGTCATGTATTCATATATGAACATAGGAAAGTTATGTCGATTTATTCCACTGTTTTTTCCATTCCTGTCCCCACCTCTTCCCCCATTTCCCTGTCCAATCTGGTGAACCTTCACTAAGACTGTTACTGTTTTTGCTTCTGAAAGAACCTTGTGTGATAAGTCTTTCCTACTGAAAACTTTAAAAGAAGAGAGAGGATGAGGTTTTGTACAATAGGCTTATGACATTTACAAGAACTCTTTTTTAAAATTTTTATTTATGTATTTATTTTACAGTAGAATGCATTTGGACATATAATCCACAAATGGAACACAACTTTCCATTCCTCTGGCTGTACATGGTTCAGAGTTACTCCACTAGTGTAATCATATATGTATATAGGGAAATAATGTCTGTCTCTTTCTACTATCTTGTACTTCCCATCCTTGCAATCCCACCCCTCCCTTCACTTCCCTCTACCCAAACCAAAGTTCCTTCATTTTTCCTTATCCCCCCACCCCACTATGGATCAGCCCCTGCTTATCAGAGAAAACATTCGGCTTTTGATTTTGGGGATCGGCCTATTTCACTTAGCATGATATTCTCTAATTCCATCCATTTACCTGCAAATGCCATAATTTCATTCTTCTTTAAGACTGAGTAATATTCCATTGTGTATATGTATCACATTTTCTTTATCCATTCATTTATTGAAGGGTATCTAGGTTGTTTCCACAGTTTAGCTATTGTGAATTGAGCTGCTATAAACATTGATGTGGCTGTATTACTGTAGTATACTGATATTAAGTCCTTTGGGTATAAACTGAGGAGTAGGATAGCTGGGTCAAATGGTGGTTCCATTCCAAGTTTTCTGAGGTATCTCCATACTGCTTTCCATAGTGGTTGCACAAATTTGCAGTCCCACCAACAAAGTATGAGTGTGCCTTTCCCCCACATCCTCACCAACACTTATTATTGCTTGTATTCTTGGTAAATGCTATTCTGACTAGAGTGAGATACAAATCTTAAAAGTAGTTTTGATTTGCATTTCTCTAATTGCTAGAGATGATGAACATTTTTTCAATTGTATTTCTTCTTCTGTAAAGTTGTCTGTTCAGTTCCTTAGCCCATTTATTGATTAGGTTATTTGTTTTTTTGGTGTTAAATTTTTTGGGTTCTTTATGTATCCTGGAGATTGGTGCTCTGTCTGAGGTGTGTGTAGTAAAGATTTTTTCCCATTCTGTCGGCTCTCTCATTATATTATTGATTGTGTCCTTTGTTGAGAAGAAGCTTTTTAGTTTGAATCCATCTCATTTATTGATTCTTGATTTTTACTTCTTATGCTTTAGGAGTCTTGTTCAGGAAGTCATGTCCTAAGCCAACATGATGAAGATTTGGGCCTAATTTTTCTTCTATTAGGTGCAGGGGGTCTCTGTTCTAGTGTCTAAGTCTTTGATCCACTTTGAGCTGATTTTTGTGCAGGGTGAGAGATCTTCTGAAGTCTTTAACCTTGTGAAAATCATCATAACATAAAATATCCTCCATAGAAGCTATCGGAGCTATAAGACCCAAGAGGCAAAGGGCCGCAAGGAGATGCTCATGCCAGTTGGTTCACCAGGTGGATCTTTTCCTTGGTAATCCTCTGGCAATCTGGGACTCAAATTTGTGTCTACACAAAATGACTAAGTGGGATTCCTTGAGAACAGGTGACACTGAAGTATTAATTCTTTAAATATCAAAGTTCCACGATCCTTTGTGACTACAATCTTACATTTAGTGAAGAGCTGGAATGTAGCTTCAGCTCTGCCAATCATATCGTGAAGCAGGCCCTGGGTTTCCCACAATCATCACTGGAAATAGCTTCTTCCGTGATACACATCTTTCTACTCTACGTTTGGGCACTGGTTCAGCCTGGAAGGTTCTGGCCTCATCTTCTCCAAAAGGCTTCCTCTAAGATCTTCCACTGAGGTTGGATTCATTTATCAGTGACAGCTCTGAAGCTGGACGACATTTTTTTTTTAATAAAATATTTTTTAGTTTTCAGCGGACACAACATCTTTGTTTGTATGTGGTGCTGAGGATCGAACCCGGGCCGCACGCATGCCAGGCAAGCGCGCTACTGCTTGAACCACATCCCCAGCCCAGTGGACGACATTTTGAGCAAGAGATCAAAATCTCTCTCCCAGCTTCCTCAAAAGGGGAAACATTCCACAATGGGGTCATCAAGGATTGTGTAACTTTGCAGCAAAGCTGAAGACACAAGTCCCTGTTAGGACCAGTGCAGCTTGTAGTCTCTGGTCGTGGAGCACATCCTCTCTCCCATGACCAACCAGCGTGTCCCAGATAGCTGCCCTTGGTCCAGCCCATACTCACTTCTACAGGATGTACCCAGAATTAGTGGCACTGCTTTAGCTTATGGTAGACATCCACATGATCTACTAGAACTTCCCTCAGGCTTCTTTTCATGCTTTGCATTATGAATTAATAGCATAACTTCTTCTGGTGGTCCCTCTTGAGGACTCTTGCCCCCCCCACATTCATCTCTAAGTCTCTTATTTCTCTCTCCCCCTCGACCCCTGCCACATATACAGTAGCTGATAGGATTGGGATCAGGATCAGGTAAGCAGCTGGGTATGGGTCTAGGCAGTCCCTAGCCCTGTCATGGTAGCTCTTCCAGACAAGAACCACTGAGCCCAGAATAGGACATCAGTGGAGGAAGAGATCTGGGTTCAGATCTGGCCACTGTGTTTATCAGTTTAACCAGGGCCACAGGCTTCTTGGCCACAAAATGAGGATTTTTAGAGTCCCCACTCAAAGGAGATAGTGAGGATGGCACTAACACCTGGTAAGCATTTGGCAAATATTCCCTCAATGAGTTTCTTTATGGTGATGATAGCGGTTTCCTTAGTTCAAGTTCAGCCTTAGGAAGCCTTAGCCAACCAAGCAGCATATATGTATTTATTAAACATTCTAGCAAGACCCAGATATCTAAAATTTGCCCCTCCCTCAAAGAATTTATACCTATTTGGAAAAACAGGAAATAAATTTTAAAGGAAGATAATAACACTATCAATTTTAAGTATTCAGATCATTCAGTACTACGCCTAGTGCCTAGAACAGTACCTGGCACATAGTAAGTACAATAAATAAGTGTTGAACGAATGAAAATCAGTTCACTGGGTGCAGTGACACACATCTGTAATCTCGGCTATTTGGAAGGCTGAGGCAGGAGGATCACAAATTTGAGAGTACCCTGTCTCAAACAAAAAAGGGGGGGCTGTGTGCTGGGTATAGCTCAGTGGTAGAGCACTTGCCTAAGTTCAAAGGTGTGTGTGTGTGGGGGGGGGGTTGCCAACAGCACTAAAATAAATAGAAAATGACTTCCCCCTGGGGCAGGAAGCCGGCATCAGCGTACCAGCGAAGTCTCTGGGCTTTTACACTGAGCTGACTCAGGAACTGCATGAAACCTGGATTGTAAGGAGAACCACCCTTTGGGGAAGTAAGCCACCTGCTCATTGCAAAACAGTGGATGCCACATTTTCACAGCAGAAACAAAAGCGGCAGATTTGGGGCTATTGATTTTGGAGGACATGATTCCCCCAACAGGGACTATAAGCAAGAGGAAAAAGAGCTGTGCTGCTAAGTGAACAGGGACTGCGCTCCCCTTGTGTGAGTCCCTTCAGTTATCTTTTCCCCTTCCTTTGCTTTTTTTCCTTTCATCAGTATTTCTGGATCATCTACTATGTGCTAGACACAATTCTGGGTGCTAAAGGTACAGCTAGGAACAGTACAGAGGAAGCTCCTGAATTTCTGAAGTTTCCAAACAAAACACTAAGGAAACTGAACACCAGATAGAGTAGGAGCTGAATGACACAGGAGCCAGATAGGAAGATCTGGGGAAATTGCATTTGACACGGACGGGGCAACAGTGAAGAAGCCCCAAGTTGGAGGAAACGAAGAGAAACAGCAGCCTTTTGAAGGGACAGTTGTAAAGATGACATCAGAGACACCAAAAGGAAGTAAGAAGTGGTGTCATTTCAGGCCACCAGCTGAATTCCTTCTTCCTCCAGAGCATGATCCATGGCTCTGAGCTCCTAATGATGGTAACTGTGTACTGCCTCATACCTAGGAGAGTGGGTTCAATTTTTCTGGTCATGTCCTCCTACCACAAAAGGTGGGGAAGCAGGAGGAGGACGAGTACATACTCACATATAAGTGTATGCATGGATATTTTATATTTTATAAAACAGACCTCAAAACCGAAATTTAAAGAATGAGGTAAAACAAGAATCAGTGAAATGTCTACTCTTTTCCTATATCTTAGTGTCCTCTCTTCTGTGCCTCTTAATGAGTAAGACCTGATTTATTGCTCGGGGTAGTTTATAACGTGTTGAATCTCATTTGTACAAATGGACTGTGAATTCCAACAGCCTAAAGGCTGTCTTTCCCTGTTTGCCTAGCAAAGGGCTGAACGAATGGAAACCCTGATTACTGTCTGAGAGATAAAACCTCTAATCGATAGTTGGCTTCTGGTGTGGAGAGTCTCTAATACGAGGTAAGGTCCTGTGGTTTGCATGAAATGTTCCTTGTTTCAATCAGAGTCCAACCAGGAAAGCAAAGTCATGGTGAGTTTAACGGCAAAAGGATCAGATCTTACACAAGTAGGGGAGGAGTTAGAGACATGAAGGTCCAAAAGAGATTGTCAAAGGGTCAGAGCACAGTGCTGCTGGGTGAACAAGTCAGAGCTTCCAGGAGTATCTGGAAGCCAGGCATGACCAGCTGCTAAGGTGGGACTGGGTGTAGGGGCTAGTATAGAAGTCAGGTTCTTTGTGGCTCCCACTTTTGTAAGTTCACATGAAACCTCTACTGTTGACCCACAGGACCAGAAGTTGGGAGGGTAGGATGAGAGAGAACAAGGACAAATAGTTCCATAGGCACTTCTGTGACTGTCTCGAGGACTCTAACCAATTGTCTTCACAGAATGATGGCTTCACTTCTGCCTCCCAGAGCTCATAAAACTTTATTTTTGCCCAACCCAAGTCTGGAACCACAAAGGAAAGGGCATTCTGAGAAATGTAGTGTCCAGCCTAAGTTTACCACAGGACAGTCCAGCACTCATGGACTATATCGTTGTTATGATTTGGATCTGGAAGGACCGCCAAAGGTGCCTGTATTGAAGGCTTGTTCCCAATGTAGTGATATTCAGAGGTGGGGCTTTTCAGAGGTGATGGATCATGAAGGCTCTAACCTCATCAAATAATCAGACCACTGATGGATTCATAGCTGAATGGACTATTGGGAAGTGGTGGAAAGTGTAGGAGGTGGGACTCTATCTTGTGCCGCCTGTTTCCTGGCTGCCATGAGGTGAGCAGCTCTCCTGTGCCATACCCTTCTGCCATGATGCTCTGCCTCACCACAGGCCCATAGGAATGGAGCCAACTGACCGCGGACTGGGATCTCTGAAACTCTGAGCTAGAAATAAACCCTTCCTCCTTTAAGGTGATTTTTGGGGGGTTTTGTCATAGCAACAAAAAGCTGACTAATACACTCATGAAGGAACATCATGATTATTGATTTGTCTTCTGAAATACCTCAGTATTAGGAAGGGCCTTGATTGATAAACACAGTAGATAGTAAAGCATCTCCTGAAATTTTTACTTCTGGGGGGTAGTTTTTATGGTCTTATTTAAACACAAATAAAATATTCACATGAGCTTTCTGTTTATTTTCTTGGCTGTGCAGCCTGGCATTGGAATTGGTGAGTCTGATGACTGACTTTAATCTCAGCACAGTAAGATTTGTTGTACATCAGCAGAATTTCCAGTTCCTTAAAGTTATGGACCAAGACTCATATGCTTTTTTTTTCATTGCTCCCATAATCAATGTTTGACTTCAAGGTCTGGCCCTGGAATCTCCTCTGTATCTGTAATCCATACCTCTGGGTTTCTACCATTGATTCTGAATTCAGATGAACTTCTCAGTCCTCATTCTGATGATCTTGGACTTCGCAGGGGGTTTGAGGATGACCTAATGCTGGGCAGGAGAAGGTGCCACTATTTAGGAAGAGAGGGTAGTGTGCAAGGGCTGATGGGGCTCAAAATTACGCTTAAATATGTGTCTGCAGCTGTAAAATTGAACCTTAAACTATGAGAAACCACTAAATTACTACCCAGTAAAGCTTTGCCTGAGCTGACTTTCGTCTTCTGTCTGATATTTCAAGCTCAGATTGCTCCAATATCAAAACCCTAATGAACTCCTTTGAATTTTCCTTCCTCTTGTTCCCCTGATCACTCTATGGTATAAGCGCTAAAGAATGGAGAAAAAGGAAGCAAAAATGAGCAGAAGGAGCAGGTGACTATTCAGCACCCTGGAAAATTGCAACAGGTCATTTTGTTTATTCAAGCAAATACCTATATTGCATTTAACTGTATGTTAAGCATAGATTTAAATGCTTACAAAGAGCAACTCATTTGATTTTTTTTTTTTTCAGTACTGGGGATTGAACCCAGTGGAGCTCTACCACTGGGGTATATCCCCAGCCCTTTTTATTTTTTAATTGAGACAGATTCTCACTAAGTTGCCAGGCTGGACTTGAACTTGCAATCCTCCTGCCTCAGCCTGCCGAGTCACAGGTGTTTGCTACAGTGCCCAGCTTAACTCATTCAATTCTGTTCCAGGAAATTAACTTTACTATTAACCTTCTTTTACTGTTAAGTAAGAGACATGGAGAGGTTAAGGTGTCCAAGGTCAAAAATCCAGGATTCACACCATGAATTTAACTGTAGCTTTATGTGTACAAGGTTCAAAATTATTAATTACATCCAAAAGCTGTGGAAACTGATATGTTTACTTTCATTATCATTTATAAAATGTTTAGTATATGTATTCTGAGTTGTTGTTTAAAGGATAGCCTTTTTAGAGGCCAGGCAGAATCTTTTATAAGCACAATCTCATTTGATGTTCAGTGCTGCCTTGTGAGGTAGGCATTATGATTCCCACTTTGTGGATGGAGAAATAGAAGTGATTTACTCAAGAGCATACAGTTCAACTAGTTGATGGAAATTAAGGATCTAAAATGGACTCCAAAGCTGCAAAGATCCATGGGGGGGGGGCGGGCTGGGGTTGTGGCTCATTGTTAGAGTGCTTGCCTAGCATGTGTGAGGCACTGGACTCCATCCTCAGCACCACATAAAGATAAATAAACAAAGTAAAGGCATTGTGTCCATCTAGAATTAAAAGGAAGGAGGAGGAGGAGGAGGAGGAGGAGGAGGAGGAGGAGGAGGAGGAGAAAGAAGGAGGATCCATTAGCAAGAAGAGTGAAGGCAGAGTTCAAACTGCACAAATCAGTGTGGCTCATGGCAGCTGGAAACGAAAGCAGGATGCTGAATCAGAATTCTCAAGAAGTGTGTAGTCACTGGGGTTAGAGAATCCACTTGGGGCCTTTTGGAAAGCCTGTACTTTCTGGTGAGTGATAACTTCTGTGCCTAGGACAGTGTTTCACATCATTGCCATTTTTTTTTCTGGATCCTATTATTAGTTTTCCCTTTTTAGTTTCTGCCCTCCTTGTGATTTTCTTTTTCCTGGACCTTTGAGCAGAAGGGAGTGGAGATCAATCCTGGTCTCTCCCTTCCTCTTTCTCTACATACTAATCATTTGGGGATTTTTTTTTCCTTTCTAGTAACTACATTATAAAGCTACAAGAGCTCTTAACACCTTCCACTTGTGGCCTTTAATAAAATGTAAGTGAAACTCAACTTCATCATTCCTTTTTGCTGGCTTACTTTTTGTCTTTTGGGTATCCAGAGCTCCCTGATTTCCACACCCTTCATAAAGAAGCCTTAGTCTTCTTTTCCATATTTTTCTCTACAAATTTCAGGATAGAAATTTTTGTGGGGCTTTTTTTTTTAATGATGTGGGTTTTTTGGGTTTTTTTTCAGTGTTTATTTATTTACTTGGTACTAGAGTACTAGGGATTGAACCCAGAGGCGCTTAACCACTGAGCCACATCCCCAGCCCATTTTATTTTTTATTTTGAGATAAGGTCTCACTAAGTTACTTAGCCTTTCACTAAGTTGCTGAAGCTGGCCTCGAATTTGCAATCCTCTCGCCTCAGCCTCCCAAGTCACTGGGATTACAGGCATGCACCACCACACCTAGCTAAGATCTTCCATTTTAAAAATGAAATACGGTTTTGAATAATACAAGAATGTTTACCATGGAGTCTATTCCACATGTGTAATAATTCCCAACCTTTGATGTTTTTTAACTCTAAGATAGTATTTCTCCCATTTTCTACCCATTTTACAGGTGTACAGATACCCTCTGCCATCTCCATATCTTCACCTATCAGTTTTAACTTCTGACTGGCCACCAGATAATAGTGTCAAAACACAAAACTGCAATAACTTATCAGATCTTATATTTGTGTCTTTTATTTATGATTCCAGAATTGGACAGGCTTCTGAATCATAACATATTCAAAGAACTTTGGCCAGGGACATGATTAGATAGAACTTACAAATAGTAATTACAGATAGAAAACAGAAGTCAGGTATAGCACTTAATTGGTTGTAGCTTTTACCTTAATCAGTTGTCTGCCTAGGATTGACTAAAGCTTTGCTGCTATAACTAATTGACAGTCAGCCATTTGTTATATGAGTATACTCCTAAGTCAATTAGTTTCATTTAGCATGAATGACTCCATATTGGTTTGGTCTGTGGGGCCCAATACAGGAACTAATTCAGATCAATGGTCTCTTATAAACTTTATTTAATAACAGTAACTGTCCATTCAACTGATAGGATCTTAGCCTCAATATAGGAATATTTCCTCATTATGGAAATTTAGTCTGACGTGCAAAGGTTCAAATGCTATGTTTGAATTAGGTTCTTCCGGTCCAAATGCTATCTATCTTTCTTTTTTTAATAAAAATAACCCATTCTGCATACAAAATATCGAACAGTTTCTGTTCTTCATAAGTGAGGGGATGAAAATGATCAGTATGAGTTTATTCACTAGGAATGTGCTCATTCTGATCATTTTCTATCATTTATCTAATTTAATTTTCCAGTCATTTTATCTGGTTTGTTATTTTTAGGTGCTGCTAGACGCTAGAGTTGTAATATAAAAACACTATCCTTTAAGCTCTACCTTTCTAATTATATTCCTGAAACTTTTATTCATGAGTTGCTTGACTGGGCTGGATCTCTGTTATTCCATTACAAAATAAGGGTCCTAAGTGATCTCATAATTTTAAAGCGTCTAAAATAAAAGGATGCAGGAGATTTGACTTCTTGTTTTAATCCCGTCATTAAATGGCTTCATGCCTTCAAGCACAGTGTTCAGTATCTGGATCTCAGTCTCCTCCTCTACAAAATAAATGGAAGATGCTAGAACAAGCTTGGAAAATTGTCCAAGGAATGTTAATAGATCCTTTTAGAAAAAAAGGAAAAAAAAAGAGTCTGTGTTCAAGCAAATGCTAAAGTTTAGGTCTAGGAAATGCTGAAGTCAATAGGTTTCTTTTTTTTTTTTAACCTTTATTTATTTATATGGGGTGCAGAGAATCGAACCCAGTGCCTCACACATGCTAGGCAAGCAATCTACAACCACAACCCCAGCCTCATTTAGTTTTTTTTTACTTCAGGATTTCTCAGAAACTTTCCCATGCCAATTCTGCTTCATGACTCACCAAGTGAGATGTAGTACACGTGTTTCCCAAACTTATTTGATGGTGGGATCCTTTCCCCAGAAGCATCTTTATAGTACTAATAATGTCTTTCAGGATACATTTGGGGAATGTTTTACAATATGCTCATAGGCCCTTTAATTTCAGCAATACTCTCTATCCTTGGTTCAATTTCATGTCGTAGTTATCTTCTAGTTTATGTTCTAATCTAGCTGTGTTGTTCACATAGTGCCATTTCCTTTTTCTCTTTGAGTTAATGCTTTCAATGCTTGGGTACATGGGCTATGCTCATGTACATGACTTGCAACCCAGGTACATGACTTGCAAAAGCACACATGTCATTACTGCTTTGTACAATTGTAACCAGAACGAGCACATGTACTGTTTTGCACAGAAACATTCCATGGAGCAGCCCAGAGGGAGCTCTTTAGGGGAAAGAGATTAGATAAATGAACTTGAGAAGCAATAGCATTAACAGGGCAGTTTCCAAGAAAAATGGGGGAAAAAAATCCTCATATTTGACATTTTGATGACTAAATAACAGTCTTTGCTGTCACAGGACTGCTGTTCCTAACCAAGACCGTTTAGGACTCAGGGTAACAGAGCTGAGTGGCTCCTTGCAAAAGTCTGTGTTCCACATCTGTCATGCTGAAGATCATTAATGTTCAATTGCATCCTATTGTCTTCATGTTATTCAACTTCATTTCATTGTCATCGTTTCAGCTGGGGATTAATCAACTATTTATGGGAAGATGGGACTTGGAGTCAGGGCAGTCACAATGGGGTTAAGTCTGAGGCAATGACGGGGGAAGCAAGTCACAGTTAAAAGACTTGATTTGTGAGAGCTTATTGATAATTAAATTAATCCAAAATATCCAAAAATAATGTTGACACATCCATAATTCAAAAGGAAAAATAACTTATCTGGTCTTCCTGAAATATCCAGAATTGATTCTGGATTAGACCTATTTGGAGTCTCTTGATTCCTCTTAAGAACAAGAAACAAGCTGACACGAGAGAATCAAAATAATAATTTTCCTGTATAAATCATATAATCATTATCAGTAGTGAAAATCAGGGCTTCGTTATTGTTCCTGAGGACTGGTAACATAACTGAACCATTTAAGTTGTATGAAATATTTTCAGCCTTATGAGATCAGCAAAAATCTTTCAATAGGAATTATTTTTAAAACCTCACAAATTACTTAGATTTTTGAATTTTGCACTCCTAAGTGCATTATTAGCTTTTTAGATTTAAATGTCAAATCATTAATAAGTTGTCATTTCCATGTATACCCCACAAACATTTATGAATGGGGAAATGAAGTATAGATAATGAATTAATTTGCCTAGATAACTGAACTCATGCAATGCAATTACATAATTAGAATAATATAAAGTTTTAAATATATACGTTAATATCTTTTGATATAATCAGTGATTTTGCAGAAAACAGCCAAATTATTTGCACAGTAAAATTCCAGGTCTACGATATTAGGACTTACTGATTTGTTCCAATTTACTTAGTAGATAAAACAAAAATGTCAACATATTAGATCACCATTATGCAAAATTGTCAACAAAGCTAGCCTATACTTGATTTCTGATACATCTGTCTCATAATTCCAAGATTAACATCTTCACATAAACGATTTCTAGTAATTTAAAAATCTTAGCTAAGTTTTTGATATGTAAGCTGCCTGCTGATATGGGAAAAGAAGGACCAAGCTCTTCCCCCACCCCCAACTCGTTATTCTTTTGGGGACAGCCAGGCCACTCCAGATGGTGTGTTAGTTAGTGTTGGACATAGCTTTGGAGAAACTTCAACAGACAAGGCAGTAATGTCAGGATTTTGCTGTGCGTCGTCCCCCTCCCCCCTGCAGTTCCCAGGGTAGGAAGGTGCTGAGATGGAAGCCGAGGGACGCCCGCCCACCTGCCACCACCTGTTCCCTCCTTTAGCCGTCGACTATAAATTCTCCTCCCTCAAAGATTCATCCCGCGCTCTCCGACAGCTACTGCTTGCGGTAAAAGCGCTCCTTCCTTAGCTGAGCTTCGGAAGAGATTTCATCTTCCTGGAAGCCAGCCTTGGCTTTTCTCAGAGGACTGCAAAGGCCTTCCCCGAACCAGCCACACTAAAGTCTGCCGCAAGGTTTCCTTCTGTTTTTCAACTTCACGTTGGGAAAAAATGACTTTTTCTTGAGCCTCTCGATTCCCCCTATATTTGGGTAAGTGATCAGACAGCCTCAGGTCAATCGGCAGAACAGAAGGCCGAGCCCCGCACTCCCCACTGTAGACTGCTTGCACGTGAGTTATTTTGTTTGTGACTTATTTGCTAAGAAGCCGGTTAGACAAGTCCACGCACAGGTCCAGAGCCCGCTGCTGAGCTCCGCCCCTCCCACCTCACGGCCAGGGATGAAGTCCTGCAAACCCTGCGGCCCGTCAGCGGGAGCACGCGCCGCGCCCCCGTGCGCGGGCGGTGCCGAGTGCGCGGGCACGTGTGCTGGAGCCGGACGGCTGGAGAGCGCGGCGCGCAGGCGCCTGGCGGCCAACGCGCGCGAGCGCCGTCGCATGCAGGGTCTCAACACAGCCTTCGACCGTCTACGCAGGGTGGTGCCCCAGTGGGGCCAGGATAAAAAACTGTCCAAGTACGAGACCCTACAGATGGCGCTGAGCTACATAATGGCACTGACCCGCATCCTGGCCGAGGCCGAGCGATTGGGCTCGGAGCGGGACTGGGTCAATCTTCACTGTGAGCACTTCAGCCATGACCACTACCTGCCGTTCGCAGGCGCAAAGCTGCCGGGCGAGAGCGAGCCGTACGGCCAGAGGCTCTTCGGCTTCCAGCCAGAGCCCTTCCAGATGGCCAGTTAGGGCGCGCGGCTCCGCGGGGGTGAAATGCCCAGGGATCCCGCTCCCCACCGCAGACTCCCCTCACATAGCTGCAGTGTCTTTCGGTGGCCAAGGATTCTTCATATCAAATTAATAAACTTCCAGGTTACTTTCAATCGTATCATCACACCTACGGACGCAATCATTTTATTGCATCTTCCTTTTTCTGTATTTTGTAGATTTCATTAATGAATCTTGTGAATTACATTGCTCTGATAATAATGCCCTATCCCCTTTCCTGGACTACTTTGAGGGGAAAACAAGCTTAACAGAAAATAGGATTAGGCTCTACTGCAATTTCAGTCCTCAGAGAAATGATCACCTTAAACTTTGTAAGTTTGTGGGGTTCGGGTGAAGTTACATGATGCGTTGCTTGTGTAGACTCAATACAGCTGCCCTCCCGTCGTGTAAATGTATTTATGCCCAGTGTATCGTGTGTGCATGCGTCAAATAGAATCAGACTTTCGCCTTTTGGTAGAGTTCTTGGGCATGGTTGCTCTGTAATTTTTAAACCTGTGTACACATTATTAAATATAGATTTTGTAAATTATAAATAATGTGGTTTGTTTTTCATGCCAAGTACTCTGCTAGTTGCCTAATATGTTGAGTGTTTCCCTGAATAAAGATGCGTAATGTTTAAATCTAAATCCCACAAATCAGCAAATGTGCTGTTTCCTAATACTTCGTCAAAATAGACAAACTGATGAAAGTATAAGTAATTAATTTGAAAGTTTTCTCTGTTATCTTGGAAAAACATTTTTGGTGGCATTTAAAAAATTAAATCGAAATAATATTTAGCTTTTAAATAACAAGACATGTAATTCCTCAATCTTATTTTTCTTACTAAGTTAATTACTAAATTCTTTCCAAATACCAAATATGTTTATTCCTAGATGTATGTAAGAATATATAATATATAGTACATGTATACACATAATGTAAATACATAAGAATATGTATTTGTATATATATTTCTACAATGAACACTGGGAGAAAAGTTGCTTGTAACCAGGTGCGGTGGCACAAACCTGTCATTCTAGCAATTCGGTAGGCTGAGGCAGGAGGATCCTAAATTTGAGGACAGTCTGACCAATTTAGGGAGACCTTGTCCCAAAATAAAAAATAAGCAGGGATAGGGATATAGCTCAGTGATAGAGTGCCCTGGGTTCAATCCCCAGTATCCTCCCCCACCAGCTAAAGAAAAGTTGCTTGTGGAAGTAATTCCTGAGTTACATCCCTAATCCTTCCTATTTTTTCTTTTAATTTTGAGACAGAGTCTCACGAAGTTGCTGAGCCTGACCTTGAGGTTGCAGTCCTTCTGCCTCAGATGAATTATGGGGTGTACTACTATATCTGTGATTTTCTTTTAATCAGTAAAAGTTTGAGTGATAAAGCCTTCACTACCATTATGGGTAATCAAAATGGGAGCAAAACAAATTAGGAAAATGAAAATCAAAATACACTGAGATTTAATCTCACTCTAGTCAGAATGACAGTCATCAAGAATACAAACAATGTCCAGCCAGGCATAGTGGCCCAAGCCTGTAATCCCAGTGACTCAGAAAGGTGAGGCAGAAGGATTGCAAATTTGAGTCTAGTCTCAGAAATTTAGTGAGAACTTGTCTCAAAATTTTAAAAAATAATAATAATTTTAAAAAGGATGGGGGATGTAACACAGTGGTTAAGCACCCCTAAGTTCAATTCCTAGTACCACCACCAACAACAAATATGAACAATAATAAATTCTGGGGAGGATGTGGAGAAAAAGGAACACTTTTACACCGTTGGTGGGATTGTAAATTAGTACAACTACTATGGAAATCAGTATGAAGATTCCTCAAAAGACTAGGAATGGAACCACTATAAGACCCAGCTATATCACTCCTCAGTATTTATCCTCAAGAACTGGTCATCATACTATAGTGATACATGCATACCCATGTATGGAACCAGCCTAAGTATCCATAAATGAATGAATGAATAAAACTCCATACACAGCCATAAAGAAAAATGAAATTAGGTCATTTGAAGGAAAGTGGATGGAACTTGAGACATTATGTTAAATGAAATAAGCCAAATTCAGGTCAAGGGATGTGTGTGTTTTCTTTCATAGTGAAGCTGGAGAGGAAAAAGGAAAAGAAAGGTGGGGTTTTGGGGATCTCATGGAAATGGAAGGAAGGTCAGTAAAATAAAGGAAAGGAAACAGGAGGTGGGAGAAAGGAAGAGAAAGGAGAAATACTGGCGAATGATATTGGCCGAATTATATTATTATATTGTGTGTATGTATGAATATGTAACAACACATCTCATTATTATGTACAACTATAATGCACCAATACAAAATGTGGGGGAAAGGAACAAAATAATGCACATAGTATTGTTTGAATTACTTTTATAAATTTGCTTAACCATTCATTCATTCATAAAGCAACCCTTCATGTAAAGAGTGACTTGGTTAACTCATCACATGCATTTGGGTAAATGTCTTGCTCATAATTAGGAAAAGCAGAGCTCTAAGTTATCTATGCATTTGGAATTTGTCACAAATCAACCAAAACAATGTTATCTTCCAAATCCTTCTATTATAGATTCCAAAACCCAAACTTACAGTCTCCTATCTGTAATCTTCTATAGAAAGCTTTCATCAAAATTATTTTCTTAATTATACCTAGTTGTCAAAATCCATTTTGTAGGGCTATGGATGTAGTTTGGTGGTAGCTTACCTAGGATGTGAGGTTCTGGATTCAATTCCTGATATGCCCCCCCCCCCCAAAAAAAAAAAAAAAACTATTTGGTTTGTAATGTGGGAAAGAGACTTTATTTTTATTTTTATTATTTTTTTTAATTTTTTTGGGAAAGAGACTTTAACCTACAAAATCACATGTGTTTCCCCAGGCATCCACAGGAAGACTGTTGGTGAATTTCTTTTTCCACCTGATATCAGTTAATATAAAACCAAGGAGCATTAAGGACTTCTTTCACTGCAGATTAAAGAGTTAAATATTTCACCTTCTTTTATCTGGAAGTTGCTGTGTAGTGCAGCAGAAAAACAACACAGCTCTAGAAGTGACAACCCCAAGATATCTTTCTACTCTGCAGCCTGCATTGGAGTTGACAGCAAGACTCAAGGCAGTTGCCTAAGTCACTATCTGGGCACAACAGTCTACTTGCTTAGACCTAAAAAGCTTCATTGATAATCTTAAATTTGTGAAGTTTTAGAATAAAAAAAATTAGTGCTAAAAAAGTATGTTCCTTGGAGAAATTCTCATAAGCATTTTAAGATCTTTAGTCATTTTTCAGGTAGGGTGTCACATCTTCCTCTCTGGACCTTTTCCTTTTATATTTCCTCCTTAAGTAGCATCATCTACTCACAGGGAAATGGTTGGTTGCAGTTTTATGTTCACGATTACCAAATATGTTCTCAAATCCCAAACTTTACAACTTGGTTCATATCCAGCTGTCTTCTTTACTTCTCTAGTTGAATGATTAGTAGGCATTTCAAATTAACATGGCCCAAATTCAGACCTCATCAAAACTAGTTCTGGTTCAATATTTCCCATCTCAAAAAATGGTGCTTCCATCCATTCAGCTATTCTTTTACTCTCATACCTTATGAAAGGGAACCATACTTTTCATTATGTCTCTATGGATTCTAGTATAGGACCTTGGACAGAATAATTATTAAATAAATTTTTTATTTTTTGGCTATCAATTTAAAAACACTTTCTTAATGAAATAAAAAATTTAATTAAAATAATGAGATTCTAATCCCATAGTCTCTTTCCTTAGCCTCACTTTCCCCCAAAATGGAAATTTGTCTCTTAAATATTATAGCTTTAGCTGTCTGCTTCTATATTTTAGAAATTTCTAGAAGCAAGTGAGATCTTACCAAACTCCTAAACTTTCTACCCAATTGTATTGTTTGTTTTCCTGCAAGACACTGAAGGAAAAGTAAAATGATCAAAGTCAATGTTTGATAAAACCCCTTAAGCTGAATTTTGGGAGATTCATTTATGGTTCATAAATTAGGAGCTCAGATAAAGCATATAAAATCTTTTTCAAAGTCCAGATTCATGTTTTATTATACATAATAGAGTTTAGATTATCAAGCAATCTAAAAGTTGCCTCAGTTATTTTTAATTGACAGAAAGGGCATTCATTTATTTTTATACTGTTCACACTTGAAAATCCATTTTCTTTCTAGTTTGACAACAGGATGTATTGAAATTCAAAAATATTCTTGTACCTGGGCTCCCTTTTCTCACCAACAAATATTATTAAGTACCTATTCCTTCACATCTTATTCAATACTTTCCTTGCCTTTGGTGAGGCAGCCAAAAAGAACACACAAGCTCTAATCACTAAACCATTCTGACCAGAATATAAGTGAATCCTTCAATAGATTAGAATTAGTAATATGTGCTAGAAGAGATCCTAAGAGGAGGTATTAAATAATAAAGGAAGACCTGCCCCAGGTAGGGTTTCAATTTGACCAGCTATTATATAGGAGCTCTCCTTGCATGCCATCTGAAGGTTGAGGTACCAAATCCTAAGGTCAGAATTACTGAAGAACCATATAAAAGCCAAAGGAACTACCAAGATGGGAACAGCCAATTAACTTAGTGGCTTTCAATCCCAATTGCTCACTAAAAACACCTCAGGAGTCTTGGATACAGTATCCAAGCCTAGGGCCCCATTCCAAGAATTGATTTAACTTCTCCAGTGTGGGGCGTAAGCACAGATCTTTAAATGCTCCCCTGGTGATTCTAATGGGCTGCCAAGATTGGAAAAATCACTTAATTAAACTAGATCTATGATTACCATTAATTTCATTGTTCAAAACTGGTTGTGTTGACTTTCTATTCTTTGTAGATCTTAAAAGGAAATAGGCTATCTTTCTAAATCCAGTGCAGCCAGTTTCTTAGTTAACGAGGTGGCCTTTATACTAATAAGGATCTAAAATTTCTGCTAGTTACAGGCTAGATGGGATGTATTTGAGTTGTTCACAGAGATAAAGGATTCAACAATTATGGCTCAGTCCACTCAAATTTTTTCTTTGTTACAGTGAAAGCGAAGTTTTATTTTGGGGTTGGAATTTGACTAAACTATGCTCTCTGCCTAGGAGACACTGAAGATATTTCTTTTCTATACCTATGGGTAAAGAAATTTCAAAGTCCACATAAAACCATAAATACTAACCTGTCTTCTCACATGTATTCCTCTTCCCTTCTTTGGTCTTGAATATACTATGGAACAGAAACTTTAACAAGAATTTAATTGAATTAACTTAGGACTTTGGGATTACCATTTCAAACTGATAGTGTCTCCCCAAATGCCCCCAAATGACTTAAAATAGCAGAGAATGCAAAACCAGAGACCAAAAGATATGCTCATTTTGGAGGGTCTTTATTTACCTGTTATCCTAAAGTCAATCAATTTCAGTGTAAAGTCTCTGTCAGTCTGGCAGAAAACATTTCTAGGATTTGGAACAATATTATGGAGTAGTTCTGAGTGGGGAGAAAGAACTTACCCATCTCTTATACTAAGTATACTTGTTTACGTTCAATTTTTTTTTGTATATTATGAAATTCTAACATCTTAAAAACTTTTTTGATCGGAGAAAGACTGTCTGTCTCAGGGCTAGGCAATGCTAAGGGACAGAAAGGGCTCAAGATGTGCCTTTGATGTGGACAGACTAACCAAAACAGAGCCAAACCTTTCCATCTGCCACTATTGTATTGCCTTAATTATCTGAGGGCCAGGTACTGGGCATCTAGGGACCTCTCCTATAGCTTAGAGTCCTAAACAATTATTCAAACTATTCAGTCTAGCCCTGTCTTGCCTTTCTCGCAGAAACTCCAGTAAAGACCACGTGGGGCTGGCGATGTCACTTAGTGGTAGAGCACTTACTCAGCAAGCCAAAGGTCCTGGGTTAACCCCCAACATCATTAAAAAAAAAAAAAGGCTATGTGGTATAATAAACTTTGTTTTCCTCAGCCTCTCCTATACCTCCTTCCCCTCCGTAATTATTTTTTAATTTGTTCTAATTAGTTATGCATGACAGTAGAATGCATTCTCACATATCATACATAAATGGAGTATAACTTCTCATTCTTCTGGTTGTACATGTTGTGGAGTTACACGGGTCATGTAATCATATATGCACATCGGGTAATTCCTGTGCCTCCTTTTGTGGCCACACCTGGCTGACCATCTGATGACAGAACAAAGAACCCTAAGTTGAAGACTAAAAACAAACCACCCAACAATTAATTGAGAATAAATAAAATTTTATTTAATGAATAAAGAAACAGTCCATCACATCCTCTAAATTGCCTTTAAAAACATCAAGATTAAATTAAATATGATTTTTTATTTTTCTTCTAATTGCAACATTTCCTAAGACGACACAACCCCAGCAAATCTTCAAGAAAGCATGGTGAGGGGAAGCAACAGGTGTCACAGAAATGACGTGGTCTACCAGAATACAGTACCATATACCTTCTGAGGAAGGTCACGACTTGTGCTCACAAACATGTTGGCTTAAACGATCGCTGATTTTTCAGTTCCACAGAATGTCATAACATGCGTGATGCAGAGGAATAAGAATAAAAGCCTAGGTTGATTCATTACTAGTAATAGTGGCGAAATATACAGCTTATACAATCCACACCTTTCAAAATTGCTACCAGAGTTGCTTTTCCATTAAGAATTCAATAACCAAAAAAGTACTTTAGAAAATAAGTTGACTCAAGCTTCCTGGGAAGGAAGCATACCATATTTCTGAGCCTTGGAGGGCCTGGTGTGTCTTCAAGTGGAAGGAACTTAGGCAAGGAGAGAAAGCAAAAGTGGTAAGAGGTGTCACTGATTCTGATTGAATTAAGTCGGCTGTGGGTGCTACAAGGCTCCTCACTTGAAATGTGTATTTGTGTGTGGGTGTGCATGTACACATATGCCATTTGTCAGTTTTTATGGGTTTGTATTAATATAGCTGAGAATGCAAAAGCAGAGACCAAAAGGTATGCTCATTTTGGAGGGTTCAAATCGACCTGTTTTTCTAAAGTCAGTTCATTTCAGAATTAAGTCACTGACAGGCTGGCATGGAACGTTAGCATGAAGGTTAGGATTTGGAACAGTATTATGGAGTAGTCCTGTGCTGCTTAAACCAGAAGGGACTGTGGTATCTCCTTCACTATAGCTCTGCCTGTGGAATCACCATTTCTACTTGTTTCAATCACAGAAGCAGGAGTGGGCATTCTTCTAGGCCATTCTGCCTAGCTCAAATAAATTCTCCTGGAAGTCAGGCACGGTAGCACATGGTGTAATCCCAGTGTAATCTCTGGAGGCTGAGGCAGGAAGATCACAAGTTCAAAGCCAGCCTCAGCAACTTAGTGAGGTCTTGAGCAACTTAATGAGACCCTGTCTCAAAATAAAAAATAAAAAGGGCTGGGGAGGTGGCTCAGAGGTTAAGTACCCCTGGGTTCAATCCCTGGTGTACACACACACACACACACACACACACAAAATCTCCTAGAATCTGTTTGCAAAAAGCAGATAGGATATTTCTTAAATTCATTGGATCTGCCTCCAGATTTATTTCTTTATTTTGTTGCTGGAGATTGAACCCAGGGCCTTGAGCATGGCTCTATCACAGGCTCTATCACTGAGCCACTACCTCAGCACCTATTTTTAAAATTTTTTATTATTATTTTAATTTTTATACTACATACCACCTTGGAAGAAGAAAGTCCACAATTTTGTGTTACTCTTCTAAGGAAAAGCAAAGTTGTTGAGGGGCAGGCAGGAAAGAAATGTGAATTTTAAAAACAGATCAACTATTTACTTTGGATTTTTTTTTGTTTGTTTGTTTGTTTTGACAGGATCTCACTAAATTGCCCAGCCTGGCCTCAAACTTGAGATCCTCCTCCCTCAGCCTGGGATTACAGGTGTACTCTAATTAGCCTGGCTGAGAAAAATATTTTTAACATTTTCCTTGGAATAAAAAAACCTGCTACCACAAGGTGGGGTGGCACTCACCTGTAATCCCAGTGGTTTGGGAGGCTGAGGCAGGAGGATTTAGAGTTCAAAGCCAGCCTCTGCAAAATCGAGGCACTAAGCAACTCAGTGAGACCCTGTCTCTAAATAAAATACAAAATAGGGCTGGGGTTGTGGCTCAGTGGTAGAGTGCTTGCCTAGCACACATGAGGCACTAGGTTCTAAACCTCAGCACGACATAAAGATAAAATAAAGATATTATGTCCACCTACAACTAAAAAATGAATGTTTAAAAAAAATAGGATTGGGGATGAGGTTCAGTGAAGGGGCACCCCACCAAACAAACAAAAACAAAACACTGGTACCCCTTTTTATTGGAGGGTCTCTAAAGTAAACCCTTCATAAGTATTTACTTATCCTACCTGCCATCCTGGGAAAGGCTCAAGTGTTTGGCTTACCTTACAGTTAAAGAAACAGAGACCCAAAGTTATAGTAAAATTAGGGAATGGATCTGAAATTCATTTGAATTATGAAAGTTCCCCTTAAAATTCACCTAAGAATTCTTAGAAATAAGGAGCTCCTATTATGCAAATTTTTATCTCTACAGGGAAGAAATGAAGGGAGAATCTTTGATCAAAGAAGCAAGGCCAAAGTTTGTAAAAAAATAAATAAATAAATAAGTGAAAATTAAGCAGAAAGAAGGATAAAGGATAAGGTATTTCTGAAGCCAAAATGCTGAAAGGATCAAACTTAATTTACCAATGTGTTAAAATATACCATTGCATTCGAAGTTTTTTCATTTGAATACGTTCAGGATTTTTACTCTCCTTAAAATATACAGCAAAACCTCCCATACCGTGTACACATACACATTCAGTTATCTTTTGTAGTGACTACTTAGCCAATGTGAATACTTAGTTCACCGGATTCTTCCACCCGAATTGTGGCAAAATTACCAGAATCTGTCTTTTGTTTCCAGATAACTCATTGAATCTCTGTAGAAACATCAAGTTCTTTGAAATTTTCTGAATATTGAGAAATTGGCTTTTATCATTCTAATCATCATAACATTATCTTCAAATATGAAGACAATGTATGTTTCTTGTAGTTATCAAACACTTTTTATTGTAATACAACTATACACATGTCTCCATTTCCAGTCTAAACTGGTCAAACTATCCCCATCTTTAAATCCCATTTTTTTGTGTTTCTGTTTCAATTAGAAAGCATTTAAGAATGAATGTTTATCTTAGAGAATTGAGTAACATTCTATGAGATGTCTTCTTCATGTGCTTAATATTTTAGGAAGACCAAAACAACATTATCTTTCTTTTATTGTAGAGTTATGTTAGAGGTTATAACTCATGTAGTAATTTATATATTTTGATAGGGATAATTAAGAAAAAAAATCGCTTTCCTGCCAAATAAATCTGTACACTCAAAAATTGGTTTAGTTATTGTTGAAAAGTAATCTGTAAACTAGAACTATTTCCTACATTTTAAAGAAAAATGTCCATTCATTTCAGCCTTAATATATTTATCATTCAATAATATTGAGGTATTTTAATTTTTCTTATTAGGGAAACATTTTCTATGTTAAAATCTTCTAGCAAATTCGTGTTTATATGCCTCTTACACAGGAGGCTTTTTTTTTTTTTGCTTACTCTCGGCAGTTATGGCACAATTCTCAGAGGATTGGAAAGTGTGGTCTTTCTCTATTTCTTGCAATTTCAAGGCTATTGCTCTTCGGAGTTTGAAGTGGCTATTATTTACACATTAAAAAAAAAAGCAGCTTGTTCATGGTTCTGTAATACTAAGTGTGCTAACTAATATAATTAGACAGAAATAAGAGGTGCACATATTTTTAACCAATATGCAATATTTTTTGCACTACACAGATTTTTAAAAAACACGATATTAGCAACTTTTAAAGTATACTGATGACTATTGCATCATCAAAGTTTAAAAAATGCTTGGCATTCTTCAAACAGTGCCTCAGTAATTAACTCTTTAAATATTAATCCACTTAAAACAAGAAAAGGCCATTAGTGGTGGGAATTACTTCAACAAGCTCTATCAAAATCTAGGTAACGGTTCATCTTACTGGTAAGGCACATTGATTTTCAGCTCAATCATTCTTGGAAATACTTTTAAGTTCCGGTTACCCAAGTACCCTGCAAGGGACCTTAAAAAAAGGCCATTAGGACTATATTTACTTATGCTATTTCTCCTGGCAGCTTTGTTTGCCACCAACTTATAAAAAGCTCATATGTAAACAGACTTAAGATCCCAGCTTGGGAGATACTTTGGGAGGATGTGTGGGAAAAGACTGTCATTAGCAAGAACAATTTAGGATCTGACTTCGTTTCCTATCTCTCCCCTTACAGCCTGATTCTTTAAAAGCTCTGCCAGCAATTCTATTAATTTCTATTAAAAGTTCACGGGAGTGAGAAAATAACTTCTTCAAAAAATGCAGCACCTCTGTCAAGTAAAAGACTCTCAAGCATTCCATAACCTATTTAGTTGGATGACTTTTTTTTCCAAACACCAGACCTAGCTAGATACATGGAGCTGGACTTAGGTCATTGTAGAGCAGCAAATACGCTGGCAGACTTTGGCAAGGAGTGAGGGGATGGTTATAGCAGCAGGGATTATAGAATGAGAGGTACAAGGGCCCTGGGGAGGAAAACACAAAATGAGGGCTAGATGCAGAAAGGACCATGAACACTCTTTAGTTTTGACACATCACAGACACTAAAAAGAAGGAAAAAGTCTTTTTTTCTCTTACTGGCTGCTTTGCCTGGATCTCAGTGCTTGGGTGCATAAACCAAATCTATTATTATAGATTCAGTCATGTTATTATAATTCAGTCATGAATGGACTTTTCTGGATTCACTTGGAAATCTAGCACTGGGTGATATGTATGTAGGGAAATATGAGTTTTGAACAACCAAAATTCAAGTAAATATTTGGAGGGCAACCTACTAATTGTTTGAGGATTATCTAAATGGAACTGTCCCTACAAAAGTTGTCTTTTTTTTTTTTTTTTTTTTGGTACTGGGGACTGAACTCAGGGGCACTCAGCCACTGAGCTACATCCCCAGACCTATTTTGTATTTTACTTAGAGACAGGATCTCACTTAGTTTAAGCTAGCTCTTTGAACTTGCAATTTTCTTGTCTCAGCCTCGAGAGCCACAGAGATTACAGGAGTGCACCACCACACCTGGCCAAGAGTTGACTTTTGACTTTTGACTTCTCTGGGAATGGTATGTGTCATCCAGAGCCCTAGGTTTACCCACTACTTGTCTCTTGACTATTTCATTTCTCCCTGGATGCCTACAAAAGTTAAGTGAAAGATAAAAAGAGAAGGATGCATTTAAACCAATTTCACTATTTGGAATTCTGATTCTTTTTTCTATTTCCCTTTGATTCCCATTTCCATGACTAACCAAGGAATAAAGAGCTCTTCAGTTGCTTGCAGAGAAAGGTGCATATGGAATTGTGTGGCATTTTGAAACAAATGGCTAGGTGAAATTGCCCCAACTTTCCCTTTTTCCCTGGCCTAATTTTGAACTTCCTCTGAGGGCTTCATGAGTGCTGCATGTCTAATGAGGGAAGCACAAAATATTAGGGTCTAATATGATGAACTTTTTTGGAGGGGAGGTACCAGGGATTAAATCCAGGGGGCCTTAACCACTGAGCCATTTCCCCAGCCCTTTTTATATTTCATTTAGAGTCAGGGTCTTGCTGAGTTGCTAAGTTGCTGAGGCTGGCTTCGAACTTGAGATCCTCCTGCCTCAGCCTCCCAAGCTGTTAGGATTCCAGCCATGCAGCTCCACACCCAACATATGTACTTATTTCTATGTTCCAGGCACACACTGCATGTGCAACCAGGGCACAGTATATTCTGCACGAATATCAATCCTATAACTTTATGCTATCTATATTTCTTTGGGTGTTTCTGAGACTAAATCATGGGAATAAGATGATGCTCCTCAACCTTGACTGCTCATTGGAATCAACTGGGATTGATTAGCTTTATAAACTGAGATTGTCTGTGTCACAATCCCAGAGCTTATGACTTAATAAATTGGAGTGTGGGGATTTTTAAAAAGCACAACAGGAGATTCTAATTGTGCAGCCATGGTTAAAATCACTGCGTATACTCAATCACTATATGTAGAAACATACTGACTTTCATTGAATTTTAAATTTGATTTAGGTCAGTCAACATTTATCGAGTGCCTACTCCATATAAGGCACAAAGGCAAACTTCTGACACAGTCCATATCAATGAGTAACTACAATCTAGCACAAGCAAACAAGAGTGGGCTAGGGTCAGGGGAGAGAGCAGCAGGTGTCTAGAGTCTATGCTCTGTAGAAAACACTGTAGAAAGTAATCTCTTCCTCCGGACCCATGAAATTTTCAAAGAAATTATTCTGTTTGATTGGGGCATGGGGAATCAGAAAATATTTCACAGAGGAAGTGGCATTTCGGATGAACTTTATAGGATCAGGTAGGATTTCCAGAGGTGGAGACAGCCTCCAGGTAAAGGTCGGAGAGAGGCATGTGGATGGAAGGCAAGGTCTTTTGTGGTGTTGCCACAGTGCTGTGTGTTTTTTCTGAGTGGTGATGGGGTAAGCTTGAATACCCCGAAACAGAACAGCTGGTACCTACCTGAGTTGGCTCCAGGTAGCCATTGGGGATTTGAAAATTAGGGAATAATGTCAGTAGAGCAGGACTTTGGGGAGAATGAGGTGATGTTGGGGTCTGGGTTGGATTTGAGTAGGAAGAAGTCACAGTATTAGAGCCAAGAAATATTGAGGGAAATTAAGATAGTAATGAAAGTTGGAACTGGGTGACTGTAGGGGAATGGAAAGGAAAGCCTGAAAATAAGAGGAATAATAAATTAGGATGAATAGAATTTCTTGCTTGATTGGAAAAAGTAAGAAAAAAAAACTTGAATGTTTCTTATTCTGATTGTGAGGAACGTGATGGTGCCATTAGGACTAGAAATCATTAAGTTTGGTTGAGGAATGGTTTATGAAAGGGAAGATAATGAATCTGATTTTGGTTATGTTGTGAAAGCAAACACTTGCATTGTCATTGAATTCTAATAGAATTATGAAAGCAGGGCACTGATGTGTTTAGCACAGTGGTTCTCAACAAAAACAGAGCCGGTTGGGGTTGCTAAGGCACCTAGGATAGAAGTTAGGGATGCTACTAAGTATCCTCCAATCCACACTCAGTCCCCCTCCACAACGAATTATCAGGCCCCCAAGGTCAATACTACCCAGGTTGAGAAAGCCTAATTTAATATAATTCAATAGTTCAAATTTTAGGAATTTTTAGGTTCGTTATATTTTGAGTGAGGCAGCGCCACCTAGTGGCCAATTACGAGACTTATCCTAGTTCTCTTGAACACAATCAAAGGAGACGGATTAATAAATAATTCAGAAAGCTAAGACATATAGAGATGAATACCTGCCCCCCATGGGAGAATTTCTAGGGCTTACAAAGGTGTATGCAATAAGGATATCAGGTGTACAATCTAGAAGCAATCTCTGAATCAGAAAGTACTTCTTGGTTATGGTATTTCATAATAGAAGCCAATACAGAAACATTTTATAGGATATACAAGATGCATTCTATTCCATTAAAGTTGCCTATATTTTACTACTATTACTGCATAAATAAAAAAGGAAACAAAAACCTAATAGTTCTGCTGAACATAGTTGACTGAAATCTTCATTTCTTACAGATGCAGCTTATGGCATTTTTAAAATTAAGAAATCGAGACTGAAAAATAAGAGATTTTAAAAGTTGTGAAAAAATAGGATGAAGAGAACTAGAAACTTTTGTTTGCTAAAGAATAGATCTTTGCCTCAGGAAACATCCATTGCACATGCCTTAAACATTGCCCCTCCTACTAGATCACAGGGTCTCTGAGGGCAGGACTGTGTCTTATTCATTTGTTTGCATCTCCCACAGTATCTACCATGGTATCTTATATAGAGTAGACACACAAAGGATTTTTTTGAGTGAATGAATTTATTTTTATTCTGGAAATTTCTTGCCTTGGAGCAAAGAAAGTTTCAAGCCTTTCTAAGCAATTACTATCTCTAACTCACTTAAATAAGATGCCCGCAGAGGGGGCCTGACATAGAGAACACCAGAGATTTGAGCAAAGGGAATCAGTGGAAAATGTGCTGTGATGACCATTCCTTGGGCAGTTTTTGGACTGCTGTAGATTGTAGACTCCTGTGTCTAACAGATTTACTCATCCAGCAAGTATTTGTTGCATGTGTCTACTTTGGGCTAGGTACTTTTCTAGGCACTAGGGATATCACTGGGATCTTAAGTCTAAAAATTCCTTAAATTGAGAGGCAAATTTTGAATAGGTGGATTAGAATAAAGATGCAAATTCCCCTTTCCCTCCACTTTCCTGGTTAGTGTAATATTTTCTATGTAGAAAATGCCATTTGATCAACGATCTCAAAGCAGCTCACAGCTATTAAAGATCTCTCTTTCCACAACCACGTCTCGGCTACTGTAAATGGAAAGCCAGCACTCTCCCAACACTTCTTTTCTTGTCTGCATCTCTTCCTTCCTTATTGCCTTCGACACTTCCAGACTTTTGGGAGGGAGTAGGAACATACTGTGTGCTATTTTACAAGCAAATGATGAAGATGACTCTTGCACATTTTGCAAGTGGTAACTAAAGCTTGTAGTTTTTAAAGTGACCCTGCAGAAGACTTTTTTTTCCCCCTTGATTGGTTTATTAACAACCTTTTAGTTTCAGAGTCTAGAGATGCAAAGTCAGAAAGAAGAAAAATCAATCACCATTTCAAACCAAATGGTGCAGGCAGGCTTGTGGGTTCCTGTTTTGGCCACAGAATAAATGCACAGTGCAACACTGAGTGTTCAGGTGAATTTTTTTTTTCATGTCTCAAGCACCTTTTGGCACCTTATTATATGGCCCATGTACACCCAGGATATGCAAATCAAAAGTGTTTCACCACATGTGAGATTTGTATGATATGATCTCCTAATGCTAAGTGATTTAATGAGTTCATCAAAATGACTGCTATGAATGTAACTAATGAAAGGTGACAGCAACTTCCCCACTTTTTTGATTGCTGGATGAATTAGTTATATTCTAAGGTCACTACTGTGTAACTCCTCTCAGCCCAGGCATATGGCCCCTAATTTCTCCTAGTAGGACTTAAACATTCCTAACATAATGGGGACAGGGAGCATGCTAGCCTTTCCCCAAAGTAGTAGATGGCTGCAGTATGACATCTTTGGTTCATCTCTATTGCTCACTTTTTTGCTGGAATCTTTAAAAGGCATAGCCCCACAGCTCCCCCGACCCCCTCATCTGAGACTGCAAGAGTCCCCAGCCAACTTATTCAAAGCACTTCTTACCACAGGTCCAACAGCATGGGTACTCACTCAAATCCTGATGCTTAGAAACTGCTGTGACTGGCCCTTACTTCCCCCTCCACAGTCTGCCCCCTTACACAGCAGGCACCCAGACATCCTTAAAGTTCATCACTTTCCACTACACTCCGAGAAGAGCATGAATACACCATTGTGCTTTCCATGGAGGAAAAGGCAGAAAAAATGTCAAGTCCTTTACTGGTGAGAGATCCGTAGCGACTGCCACTGGGCCGGATAGACATGGGTGCTGGGATCTGCTGGTGCCACTGAGCTGGAAAATTGAGCAAATAATGTGTTATGATCAAGGGCATACAGTCTGGCAGGTACCCCACAGAGGTGCGTTCTGTCCTCACTCCAATGCTCCCTTTGAATTCTTGGTAAAGCATTTAAGGATATCTAGATCTGAATGATCTTATTTGTAAAAGAGAGCAATAAAACATTCCCTGCCATGAACAGGGAAATTGATCTGGTGATCTCTTAAGGCTCTAATTCTACAACCTGTGATTCTCACTCAGTAAGAGGTTAGAATTCCTGTAAGAAGGAAGAGTGGATGGCTATGGTGATTTCTCAAAATTATCCCCTCTCACTGACAAGGCGTGGGGTCTGCTGGCGACTGTGTACAGGGGATTGTAGGCTCACAGAGGAGGGCACCTCATGAGGTAGAGGCAAGAAACTGTGGCCATAGAAGCCAAAAGATGGGTTCAACCCCTGTGGGAAGTACCCATCCTACACCCTAACCACCCTAAACAGCCATTACCTATCTACCTACCCAGAACCCTAATCAGGTTCAATGAGTTAAAGCAAGAAGACTAAAAAGTAGTTTATATGCAATCAAGCATAGTTCATGGACAAAAGAGAATTGATTTGAGTTTCCATATTCACCAGGTGATATTCAAAGGAGACCTTGTTTTTAGCAGACTCCATCCTTAGGCTTGAACATGGCCTGAATAAAATACCTATCCCCACTGTGCAGTCTCTGTTATCATCTCTGATTCAGAAATTACCAAGTGCTGGGCACAGTGATACATGCCTGTATTCTCAGCAGCTCAGGAGGCTGAGTCAGGAGGATTGCAAGTTCAAGACCAGCCTCAGCAATTTAGTGAGACCCTGTCTTAAAATAAAAAAGGGCTGGGGATGGGCTGGGGTTGTAGCTCAGTGGTAGAGCACTTGCCTAGCATATGTGAGGCACTGGGTTCAATCCTCAGCATCACATAAAAATAAATAAATAAAAATAAAGGTATTGTGTCCATCTTCAACTAAAAAAAATTGTTTTAAAAAAGAAAAAAGCTAGGGATGAGGCTCAGTGGTCAAGTGGCCTTGAGTTCAGTCCCTAGTACCAAAAAGAAAAAAAATTACCAAGCAATCTCCTGATAAGTTTCTGGGTACCTTGATATGGAGAAGGGGGTATACTAGGCGGGGAACACTGGGGCTCTAGGTCTTAGGAAGCTGTGCTCCTGTTTAGCATTCTGATTTATAAATTGGTCCTTTGTTGATTTCATTATCTGTAATCAGTTTTTCAGTTTTAAGTTCCTCTGAGTGAGTGGAGAGAATAAAATTTGTGAAGCCATAACACTGAAGGCAAAACTTACAGCAATTCCACTTTAAGAGCATCTCTTATCCTTACCCTGATAACTCTGGCATCTTAACTGGACAGTAATTCCTAATTTTAGGAATTATTTCTGGTGCTGGGGATTGAACTCAGGGCCTTAGACATACTAGTCATGTACTCTACCATTGAGCTACACCCCAGCGGCACTTGAGAGTGGAGCCTTACTATTCCATTTCTTAGAAGTGTGGTGGTGGTGGTAAAGGAGGAGGTGACAGTGAAATTATTCTAGTCTAAGGCCTCCATCATTTTCCCCACCCCAGATCCCAACAGACCCAACAGCACCTCCTATTGTTAGTGCCGTGAAGGACAGGAAAGAGGCTAGCTGGGAACTCAGCCACTGGAGGGCAGTGTTGATTTAAGTCATCCATTTCAGGGTTTACCAGTTGGAGACCTATTGCCTTCAGACCTGGAGGAGACGCCTAGACCAAGAAACCTATCATTGGCATCTTTCTCCTTGGACATTTTTAGCTTCCTTCACAATTGATTTTCTTTCCCCTTTCCTTTTTTTTTTTTTTTTTTTGATGAGATGAGGGGCGAGTACCGCGTATTGAACTCAGGGGCACTCGACCACTGAGCCACATCCCCAGCCCTATTTTGTATTTTATTTAGAGACAGGGTCTCATTGAGTTGCTCAGTGTCTTGCTTTTGCTGAGACTGGCTTTGAATTCATGATCCTCTTGCCTCAGCGTCCCAAACCGCTGGGATTTCAGGTATGCGCCACTGAGCCTGGCCACAATTGATTTTCTTTTCAAGTCAGGAAAAATAATACAGATCTATATCTTTCCTCTAAAAATGAGACCTAGGGAAAATGGCAGGCCAAACCCCTTTCTGCATGGTACTAAATAAAGGGGATACCTGTTGTTCACCTGTAAACAGCAGGGCTCTTGGGTTCTAAATAGAATTGCTGTTGTTATTCTGATTAATCATGTTAAACAAGTTATGAATGTGAAATTTATTGGTTTAACCAATTATTTAAACAAAAATAAAAAAGGAAAAAGAAAAAAGAAGCACTCTTTTCGATTAAAGACCATGACTCTAAAACATACCAGTTAATGTCAAAGAGTTTAAGGAAGAGGAATAGAGCACACAAAAACGTTAATAAAGATTAATTTCTTAGATCCTTTGAAAATGAGAAACATGGGTCAAAGGAATGATAACGAAGACTTGGGTTTGTTTCTTAGCTGTAGTCGTTAAACTCTCTTGAGTCTCCATTTTCTCAGCATTTAAATGAGGATAACAACAATTATAATAATTTCATGGGCCTGGGAGGACCAACGATACCACTTTCATTAATTATGTTACTATTCAAATGTCACTTGAGTTTAATATTATTAATTTACTTCCACTTAATAGGGAACTCTGATTGGGGTATTGGAGTAATACACATTAGTTGAATGCATAAATAAATGAATGATGGCATCTAGAAAATTCTTCTGGGTGATCACGGTAGTAGGGAGTTCCTGTGGGTGACCCACTGCAGAGGGAGACAGCATGAAGACACTGGATGGCTAAGAATGCTTGGCTGAACATTAGAATCTCAGGTCACACCTCAGGTAGGTGCACATTGTGGGCTAGCTGAAGACTTCCTAGGATCAGAATTCCTCTTTTGGAAGAAGGTTAAGCTCAAGGCAAAACACAGAAGTGTACAAAAGCCCTGAGGTACCTAGGACCAGATGACTTTAAAAATCCATCTCGTAAGCACTAAAATCTACCTAATTCTTTTATGGACACTTACTAATCCTAAAAAAAAATGATCTTAAAGCTGCCTGAAATGCACAGATGTTCAACCGATGGATGACATTATACTTACCGTATATATCCAACCTAGCAGTGCACGACACTATGCCAGCTTCATTTTTGGCTGACAGTGTGTACCATCCAGCATCTGATTTCTTGGCTGGCTGAATGAGGAGGCAGACATATCCTGTTGTGTCCTGGTGCATGCTGGAGAAGAGAAAGAACATACCCATATTTTAAGTAGGAGCAGAAGCATCTCTGTCAAATTTAGGAAAACCCACTCTCTAAAGGGGAAAAAAAAAAAAGGAAATTCTGTTGAAGACAAGCACAAAGCAAATCTGAAGGTTAAAAGAAGCTACAAAAGATCAGCAATGAACCTTATAATGCTAAGAAGAAGGTGACAGCCATCCAAGATGCTGTGACCAGTGTCTGTATATTCCATTGCTCCAACTCCACCAAAGTTTTACTCCTTATCAGGGGGAACCCTGCTTTTCACAACCAAAGTACAGAATGATCTCTTTTCTAAATAAGATTGGAAATTTCAGTGACAACTTTGTTAAGAAGCTATGGGAAAGCAAATCAAAATAAGATCCCAGGGGCAAATGTATCTACAGCCTGGAGATGGCATTTCCTAATGTGACCAGCTGGATGCATGCAGAATTTAGCTTAATGTGATTGAGGAAATCAGCCTGCTTTTTCCTTCTGTTTTCTGTACATCAGTAGTTTTCAACCTTGGCTGCACATTAGAATCTCAGGCCACACCTCAGAGAATTACATCAGAACCTCAGGCTGGGACCCAAGCATTAGGATTTTTAGGAAATTCCCCAGGTGATTTTGATCTGCGGCCAAGGATGGAGAACCAACCATGTGGCTACATGGCCCTTTTACCCCTTGTTGTTCTGGCCTCTTTCATACCCTGTTCCAAGATCCCTTCGGAGACTGCCACAGCTCATTTACCGGGCAGAGATAATACCAATAACTTCTTGAGTTCAAAGAATAAACAAGTGTGTCCCTTTGGTTGAAAGCTATTTATTATTTGTAAAACAATAAGACTAAATAAAGTCATAACAAGTATAACAAAAGTAAAAAAATACCCATCACAATTTCACCACCTTATTATGTTGGCTACTTTCACTTTCTGATTAATGAATTCATTCTTTGAAATATTTCTTTACTAAACTCTTGTTGAATACTCTGTTGGGCAGGGCCAGGTGGCTCATGCCTGTAATCCCAGTGGCTCAGGAGCTTGAGGTAGGAGGATCACAAGTTCAAAGCCAGCCTGAGCAATTTTAGTGATCTCTAAGCAACTTAGAGAGACCCTGTCTCTAAATAAAATACTAAAAGGTCTGGGATGTGGCTCAGTGGTTGAGTGCCCCTGGGTTCAATACCCAGTACCAAAAAAAAAAAAAAAAAAAAAAAAAAGAATATTCTGTTGGGCACAATCCTGGATGGGCTGCCTTGGGTGCTGAGGGTGTAAAGATGAAAATGACAAAAATTCTTTCTCTAAAAGAGTCCCTAAGCTTAGTAGGAAAGAAAAAATAGGAATTAAATAAGTAAAAGTAGCAATAAATAGAATGCAACACACTATAGAGAAATGACGCAGGAAAGGTGCTTTGGGAACGTAGAGGGAAGGTTATTTGGGGAAGTCCCTGGCACTAAGGAGAAGGTGTGAAGATGTTTAGAAGCACAAGCATATGTAAGATTAAGTTACAGAAAAATGAACACTGCACAAAGACCAATGATGAATAAAAAGAAATTACTTTAAAAATTTACTTTGTAAGTACTATAATATAACATACTCGATTAATTTGTGAGAAAGCTTCCCAAAAGATGTGCTAGAGCCTTTCTAAAAGGTTGAGTTTGTTCCAGCAGCACGGGAGGCTGAGGCAGGAGGATCTCAAGTTCAAAGCCAGCCTCAGCAACTTAGTGAGGCCGTGAGCAACTCAGTGAGACCCTGTCTCTAAATAAAACACAAAAATGCCTTGTGGCGCAGTGGTTATGCCCCTGGGTTCAATAGCCAGTACCAAAAAAAAAAAAAGGTTGAGGTTGGGGATGAGGCTGTTCCAGGTAGTGGAACAGCTTGAGCAAAGACATGATGGTGTAGGAGAGTGGGTGGCATGTTCATTATGGCCAGGAGTGGAGAGTACATGGGGACTAGTGGTGGAAGGACTAGGGGCAAGGCAGGAGAGAGAGCCACATGTACATGGTAAAGGGTTGGGATTCTTCCTTTCGGGTGATAAGAAACCTTGACACATCTTAAATTGCAGGTGGTGTGATCAGTTTGCATTTGTAAAAGATCACTCTAACAGTGTGAGGAGGAGAACTGATTAAGGCTTGTTCCTGGTGTCAGAGACATATTAGAATGCTGTTGCTTCAGTTTAGTGAGTTGAGGTGATCACAGAGGAAATGCATGCATTTGTTCATTTGTTCTGTATAAATTTCTACCAGTAAAAGGCATGGTGCTTGGTGTCGTGAGAAGTCAGGACATACAAAGACAAAGGAGATGGTGTCCCTAAGCTCAGATGCTCACAGTCTAGTCGAGGTGACACAGGTTGAAATCAATAACACTAACAATAATGGCCGTGTGCAACAGCGTGTGGCAGAAAACGGGCTCAGATCTGGACCACAGAATACAGACCCAGTCCTGGACTGGGGAGGGGAGAAAGCAGGAGCACTGGAGGTCACGATTTTGAGCTGAGCCTGAGGGATCACAGACACTGGGGAGGCAGACTGTAGTTGGAGGAAGACACAGAAGAGAGTACTCAAGGAAGAAAAGCTACCAGCAGAGACACATCAATGAGAAGGCGGGATGTAGAAGCCATAAATACTTAATCATATGTAAAACCTTCATAAATTTATTGTATAATTTTAAACTTAAAAATTAAAGTTTTTAACCTCTGAGACAACCATACAACATACAACAACAACAACAAAAGGAATAAATTCTTGATATACACAATAATGTGAATGAAACTCAAGCGCATATTGCTAAAAAGCAAGACCCAAAAGGCTACAATCTTATTAGGTGGCCAACATGTGCTCCAAGCGCACAGGTCCCCGTGGAGGTGGTGGCTGCCATACCTGATCCTCTCTCTGGTGGAAGGGATGGTCTCATTGTCTTTCTTCCAGTAGAACACGGGTGGGGGCATGCCTATCACGCGGCACTCCAGTCTCACTGGGTGGCCCTCGGGAACGCCACTATTTTGCAGTTTCTCCAGGATCACAGGTGCTTTCTTCACTTCTTTTGCTGGATGAGAGAAGAGATTTCTTGTTTGAATAGTAAGTGCTTTGAAGTTCATGCCTCAAGTACACTACATTCTGAAATTCAGAACACTTCTTGGACCCCTTGGTGAGGATCATTGCCTTGATCAAGCTCTATAAATGTTTAAAAAAAAAAATTGGGCCAGCCATCTCTGTACATCCCGTGTGAGATAACACTTGAAGATCTGGGATGCAAATGCTAGGAATGGTTAAATTAGAGGATTTTCTTTAATTGTGCAATAATAACTTTTGAGAAACAATATTCTTTTGAGAAACAACATTCTTTATATACTAAAATTGATCCTTTTTTTGGAGGAATGTATTTCGTAGGAGATATATCAATTTTCCCCAACTTTTTGTTTTGAAAAAAAAAAAAAAACCTCATACCTACAGAATCATATGGTTTTTAAAAATACACAAAATTACACTTTCTAAAATGGTCCTTCTTTTGTCCAGAACCTCTTATGTCAGGGTTTCAAAGTCAAGATTAAAGCAAAATGGTGGGGAAAAAGGTAAAGATCTGCAATCAATGTATCCTTGCAAAATGAGTCTTTCCTATTCCGTTGGCAAGAGGAAATTCATTGTAAGGAATGGAAAAAGATAAATAAGCATTTATCTGCAGACAGGAATGATGTGCTGAAGATACTGTGAGCTCATCAGACTGCAAGACAGCAGGAGAAAGCCCAACTCCAGAATTCCTAAATTCTGAAACTTAATTCTGGCTGGACTGCTGCCCTGCAGGGGTGGCTCCTTGTAGATGATGTCTTGTTTTCCTCTTCTATAGGCATGACAACATTTTGTTCACATTAGCTTATAAGATAAGGGTTTGTTCTCTTATCAGCTCAAATTTGCCAAACATCCTCCATATTCTAGGCACTAAGGCTGATACTAGAGATACACACAACAAGTCAGAGTCTCTGACTTCAGAAGCTCACACAAAGAAATGAACAATTACACAGAAGGCCATGAGCTCTCTGTAAGTTCCTCCTTTTCATTTCTTAAATTTTTTGTTTATTTGAGATAGGGTCTCATTAAGTTGCCCAGGCTGGGCTTGAATCTGTGGTCCTTTCGTCTCATCCCTCCAGTAGCTGAGATTACTGGCATAGAAATACAGAGGAGGACTGGGAAGGAGTAGTTGTGCTTGGTGGATCTACTGTGCCAGGGTGGTGACACTTGAGTTAGTCTTTAGAGAATGAATAAGAAGCTGCAGGGCTAAGAAGGGTATTCTAGATAGAGGGACCACAGATGTAAAGGCCTGTAACTTAGGGAGATTAAAAAAAAAGCCTGGTATGTTTCAGGAATAATACATTGACTGCAGGACAAATGACTGGAATGTAGTGACAGTCAATTTGTTGATTGCTCAATGAATAATTACAATGCTCCCTTTATTGCATGTGTAATATGTACAAGGTTCTGTGTTCTGTTTTAACATTAACATTGTTTTTGAAAGCAATCTAGAAATATGGTCCTAACTACAGTGAAGGGGAAACTGAGATTGGCGGAGTAAAGTGCTAAGGAATTCTGCCAGAGGTTCTGCATATTTGCACAATAATTTTGAAGGGAGTTATGTCTGGGGGTCCCAGCAGCAAACCTTACCTACTACAGTGAGCTCCAGACTAAAAGAATTCTGCCCAGTTTTGTTGGTAGCCACACACGTATAGGTCCCCGCATCCCGCTGGGTGAGTGGGTCAATGAGCAGAGAGTGGATTCCCGTCTCCCTGACCAGCATCTTGTGGGAGGCATCTGGTAGCACAGGTTGGCCATTGAGCAGCCACGTCAGCTCTGGGGGCGGTAAGCCACTCACCTAATAAACAACAGGACAGCTGAGGCAAATGACAGACTGATGACAGGCAGATTTATTTGGTGGTTGAATTCTTCATCCTTGTTTGGCAAGTATACAGTGAGAGAAAACATGGAGTGATGAGAACCCTTCTGGAGCAGTACAGGGAGAAGAGGGAGGGTTCTGAGTGAATTGCTGCATGAATTTAAATGATGTGGTATTTTGATCCCAGTTTAGGTCATGATTAATCTATTTGATTATATTCTACATTAGAATAAATAAGAATTAAGCTATAGATAAAACAGACCTGAAGCATCAACATCAGAGAAGATATATTGCTTGTAAACTTAATAAGCATGAGTTAGATATGAGAAAGGTCAGATAATAAACCAGGGTACTCAAATTTTGCTGCAAATTATAAGAGGATGGAGAGGGTTTAAAAATTCCAGTGCCCAGGATTGTGGCTCAGCGGTAGAGCGCTCACCTAGCATGTGTGAGGCACTGGGTTCGATCCTCAGCACCACATAAAAGTAAATAAACAAAATAAATGTATTGTGTACAAATAAAAAAAATATTTAAAAAATTCCAGTGCCCACTTGGAATATTAAACCAGAATCTCTAGGGAGGGGACCCAGACCTTGGTAGTTTTTAGAGTTTAGTGAGGGGGAAATAACAGTCAACCTGAATATTATTTAGGCAGCAATGGGAGACTAAGAATCACTGAATGAATCCTTAACCTCAAGCCTTCCCAAATTTGCATCTAAATTTTCCACAGCATTCCACATTTTGTCTGGGGTGGAAGTGGTGACTTAAGTTTCTCGTCATATTAAGAGGTATCTGCCCTGCTCATCTCACACCGAGTTTTTAATTTAAAAATTAGAATACAGATTCACTAAATGTGATGGATGTTGATTAGTATGAGAAACCATGTTCTGCTCTCATAAACTGCCTCATAACCATTGTTTCATGACTATAATTTTTTCAAAGGCTATACCTCATAATAATCACTTCAAGGATACAAAGAAAAAAAAAATCACACAGAAATAAAAACTTTTCAGGCACTACGTGGAAGGAAATGTTCAAATTATATCACCTCCTTGGTTGTATTTTAAAAATGCAATTAACTTGATACAATGCCAAAAAATATAACAACTTAAAAATTTCATGAAATAATTAAATTTTGTCTGGTATTAAATTTTCCAAAAAGCCTATGGAGAAAATGATCTATCCCTTTGCCAGGAATTCCTTCTTTGGAAACCACAGCTCCAACAAAACAAATACAAACAAAAATATAAATGCAAGCAAACAATCAAATGCAAAATCTGAGCAGATCTGGAACTAAGGACAAATGCTAAGAATCTACCTTACAGTCCAGCCGACAGAGGCGCCCCTCGTGAGCTACCATATCCCCAGGAGCCTGCAGAAAATGTGGTCGGAAAAAGCGTTCCTGTAGAGGCTCTTTGTCTCTTTCTTGCACTCGGGACCTTCCCCTAGAACAAGTATGTTCAGGTTTCAAACATAGAAGCCATTTTACAAACTCATAGCAACACGTATTTTGGCATGGCTATAGGACTATAAAGACAGCAGCAGCGTTTTTTTTTTTCTTTCTTTCTTTTTTTGGGGTGGGGAGGGGAAAAAGCCTTCTAGGGCAGAAAATTAATAATAATAATAATAATAATGTGGAGTTAATTAAAAAGAAAAAGAAAGCAAAGTGGTAAGCATGTCATAAACTGTAGGATTATCTTGGGAGATCTGTAATCAAATAAACAGGCTTTAGCTTTTTCTCTCTGAAGTCATTCTGGGTTAAGTGGCTCAGCTTTCTTGCTGTGGGTTTGACCAGTTGTTCAAAAGACATCAAAATAAACAAATAAATCAGTATTCAATCTGAACCTCAAAAGAGAGACCAAAAGAGAAGTCCTGCTTATTATCCAGAACAAGGCAACTTCAATCTCTATAGCTTTGAGTAATAAAGTTTAACCTGGTTATAAATTATGGCAGACCATTAAAGATGTCCATGAACTTAAACTGGGTAAGACTGACCAACAGTAACAGCTGTTCTTAAAAAAAGAAGAAGGTATAGTTGCAAGGCTCGTGAAATACTGTATCTGAAACATGGGTTGCTATTTTTATTCCTTTGGTAAGTCACATTTAATTCATATGTGTCAGCAACTATGGAATGCTTTGCTAAGACTTTGTGGCACCATAAGACTCAAGCCACACTCTTTCTTCTTAGTGGCTAGTAAAATCAGAGAGGATAAAAAGCTAATTGCTGTAGTGGAGACAGCAAAAATAATTGCTCTCTCTCTATATAATCATTAAAGGCTCCTGTTTTATTAAAGAGAAGAAAGTGACTCAATTCAAAGGATCTAATTTATATCTTATGTACACAGGTGCTACTGATGGTTACAAAATTTTAACCATTAAAATGTACCAAAGATCAGTATTTCTCAAATGTTAATGTGCTTGTGAATCACATGGCATGTTATTAAAATGCAGATTCTGATTCGGTAATCTGGGATGGGCTTGAACTTCTACATTTGCGACAAACTCGAAAAGTGGCGCTGGTGCTGCTGGCGGAAGGCTACCTTTAAGTAACAATATGTAGACCCAACAACTTTGGTGCCCTTTGTGGAGGGTAGGCATATGGGAGGAGCCCACAGAAGGTGGATTCTTCCTATCATTACCTGTGAGACTGGCCGGCAGGGGTTAGCCGACTGCGAATGGGCAAACTCTGTACCATCAAGTGGCCAGAACAGCTGATTCTCCCCTGAGAAATAGGAAAAGAACTAGATTAAATTAAGAACTTCAGAAGGACTTGTTAGTGTATACCTGCAATCCCAGCCACTGTGGTGGTTGAGGGAGGAGGATCAAAAGTCAGGTCGTCCTGGGCTACTCAGTGAGACCCTGTCTCAAAAGTTAAAAGGAATGGGGGTGGGGGTAGCTCTGTGATAAGGGCTCATGTGAAATGACTTGGGTTTAGTCCCCAGTACTGAATTAAAAAAAAAGAAAAAAGAAAGAATCTACATTTTTTTTTCAATTTATGTTTTCTTTTCTGCATTAGAACATTATGAAACTTTTTGCTATTATGAATTTTTCTTTGTAGGAGTGGAATGAAAACAATATAATATGACTTCTTATCTTCATATTCTAGGGGGAGAGATTTTTTTAAAACTATCGTGATGATTTTTATTTTAACCTGAGAAATGAACAGAGCACAAATATAAAAAGTTTTTCTTTAAATTTTTGTGAACCTAATACAACTTGTAGGTACAATGCAGAGAGCATGACCAAGTAGTTTTATACTTTTCTCAATAGCGATTCATCCTGTTCTTTCAATAGGAAGGATGGATGAGAGTAGAAATTATGATTCTGTACTTTGTATTTGAATAGTGATTAAAGGACTGGGGTTGTACCTCAGTGGTAGAGCGCTTGCCTCAGCACCACATAAAAATAAATAAATGAATAAATAAATAAATAAGTAAATAAATAAATACATACATAAACAAACAAGTAAAATAAAAAGTATTGAGTCCATCTACAAGTAAAAAAAGCTATTTTAAAAATTAGTAATTAAAGATATTTTTTTCTGGCCTATCTTTTAGGGAAATTTTAAGACTTGGCCTCATTCAGAAAAGAAGGTGAGAGATTATGACTTTTCAACTTTTATCAAGAAAAAGAAGGATATGAATTTGAAGGACACTTAAAGCCTTTATGAGGTAATTTACCTATTCTCTAAAGAACAAAAATGACATATTGTTCTTTGATAGAATAAAAATTGGTAGAATGACTCATTAACTCCTCAAGAGACCCAAGGAGTTGACAATCATAAAATTCAGCCCAACAGGTATGGGAGGGAAATGTAGTGAAGAAATAGTACCAATGTCCTTTGACAAAGCCTGAAATGTTGAGTGACCTGTCAGTGGCTAACTAGTCTTTTAGGTTGTGATACTGCGCTCTAGTTACACACAATCACAATGCTTCTCATTCATTTTCCTCAGCAATCCTGAGTAACTCGCACTTCTCAAGGTCTCATTCACAATGACATCAACCGCTCCTTCCTCAGAGTGCAGCACAGTGCGTAACCCTGCGTCTCCACCTGGGGGTTGGCTGCCATGATGGTGTAGTTGCCATCGTCATCACTGGTGGTGGATTCAATGTGCAGAGAACATGTCCCATCTCCTTCTCGCCTCATTTTGCAGTGCTCATTTCTCTTAGAAATCTGCTTCCCATCTTTGAACCAGTAAACCTGAAGTGAAAGATAATCAAGAAGAATGTATGTATATGTATGTGTATATGTATGTGTGTGTGTATATATGTGCATATATAATGTTCCATATATCTTTAGAAGATAAAGAACTAGGGAGTAGGATGAGGCAAGTGTCAACTATCATTTCTACAACATGTTACTCTTTTCAAAGCACTTGGAAAAAAAGCTATAAAACATATTTATAATGATGGTATGATATACCCCTCTATTTATATAATACTTAAGTAAAAAATTCAATATAATTTAGGATTAAGATAAAGCTTTTGAGTATTTTATTGTACCTCATTATTAGTTTGAAAGATACCCTAAGAACCAGATGTGTCTTCAGAGGCAAAATAATGAAAACCAGGAACCTGGCTCTTTTCTCATTATCTATATACATTTAAGTCTCCTGCAGTTTCAGATCTCAGTACCTATGATAGCTCACCTTGCTTGAAAGGAGAGCATGATTTAATATGCCAAGTTGAATAAGGCTAGAATCAACTAGCTAAATTTCTCATCTAGCCAAAATAAAAAATTTTCTTCGTGACAAGTTCTGCATATGTCAAGGATATCTCTCAAAGACAGGGGGGGATAAAGTACTGGTTGCAACTGCCCTTCTACTTTTCCTGGTTACCTAACCATACATAATAACATGAGGCAAATGTTTGTGAAAGTAGAGTGAAGAGATCTCCTGCCACAGCCACACCAGGTGTAAATCCTTCTCTTAGCTGACTTGCCAAAAAATCTGGTGACTCATAAGATTTTTCAGCAGTCAGTGATAATGATATGACATTTTCGGCATTTACCAACCTAATAGTAATAATACAAATATAGCTCGCTTTGTACAACAGGCGCCCTATGTGTATTCAATAGATTTTAAATATAATGAAAAATGTTAGATTGATGAGTTTGATGGTTAAGAGAATCAATAGCCCACAGTACACTATTGTGACTAAAAGATTTATTCAGAAATTTTATTAAAATTCTAACAAGTCTGATTTCTTTTTGCTTTATTTAATGATCCTATTCCTGATATTCTCATTTTAGTCAAATAACTGGGTTTTGCTCATTTCTCGAATTGATTTTCATTCCCTCTGTAGATACACAAGAGTATACTAAGACTGTTTTGAACACACTGTCTATCATTCTGTGCTGTTGGATGGTTAACTGGCTGGTCATCTTCTCCTACCTTTGGAACAGGTATGCCAACAATTTTGCAGGTGAATGTGACTGGAGAGCCTTCTGTAACCCGGAAGTGCTTGAGTCTTTTGTCAAAGATGGGAGCAATACACTTGCCCATGGGGATCTCGTCGTGTTGGATTTCATCGTCTGATTCATCAACAGGTGTACGTTCCAAGCGAAACTCTATTTCATTCATCAGCCTTTGTTCAAAGCTTGAAATTTTGTACTCCTGTCAAAATGACAAATATGTTTAAAGTTCTATTCCTATGTTGAGGAAGAACATGTCCACCACTATAATTGAGGATGTAACTTACAGATTCAGACATTAGATTTATACTACGAAACTCAATGAAGCAGGCATGTCCCATTGCCAGCCACTTGCCATGGAGCATAAAGGGAAATTTCAGTATTTCTACTAAAATCCCAAACTGCCTTAGTGAATTCTGATTTCTTACCTTGAAACTGGAACTTCAGTAGAATTCTGTAGGGACTGGAGTGAAAATGTAATATAATTTCTATAACCACAGTTAACATTCATTCAGTTAACATGCAGAACTGCCTATAGAGTTTTTTGGCAAAGATGTTCTTCCCTGCATTCTGATACATGCCTGCATCAACAACTTCCTGTCTCTTCTAGACATTTTTGTCCTGAATAAATCTCCCTTAGCTCCACGATGGCCTTCACTACATCTCTCAGTTCTCTTAACAACAGAACTATTTGAAGTAACTCTGGGGCTGGGGGTACAGCTCAGAGAGAGTATTTGCCTAGCATGCATGAAGCCCTGGGTTTGATCCCCAGTGCCACACACACACACACACACACACACACAAAGCAACTGCAGTGAAATACCCCCACCTCTATTGTTACCAGATGGCTTTCTTGTTGCCTACTCTCTTGGTAGGCTACTCCAATTAAGCTTGTGTTCTCACTGTTCCACTGAAAATGCTGCTGTTAGGGTCTGTAAATTAGCCAAATGGAATCATCACTTTTCTGTTCTTACCTTACTTGACCTCTCAGCAGCATAAGTCAGAGTTGACTACTTTTCCTTTTTGAAACATTTTCTTCTATTGGGTTTCATGACACACCATACTGTTTTTCCTTCTTTTTCTCTAGCAGCATCTGATCATTCTCTTCTGCTGGCACCTAATCCTCTGCTCTTGGTGATCTCATTCAATCTCACAGCTGCAGACAGTTTCTGTATGCTGAGGACTCCCAAAGCCCTATTTCCAAGTCTGATTCCTCTCTAGAACTTCAGAATCATATACCCAATGATTAATTCTACATTGTGGTGCTCAATGGGCATCTCAAAATTAGTATGGCTCAAACAACACAGCTGATTTCTGACTCCCAGAGGTGCTCCTAGCTTGCTCTTCATCTCAGGAAATGGTGCCACTGAGATTCATTTACTTGGTTAAATGGTTCAACCAGTGCTTCTCATTACTGTCTATGGTAAAAACCAGGTTTTGAAAATTTTCTAATTTGTACTTTTGTAAAATGAAAACAAAATGAATTACTAGCAAAATGAAATTAACAAGGAAAACAAAATTATTATATTTATGCACATAATATTTCCCTGTTAAATTGCTATTAAAAATTCCTTAATGTTAATTTCCATTTCTGTAGTTATCTCAAGTTGACAGTTTGAAGTCTGGCGCAGGTCTTTGGGACACTCTTTAAGTACACTCAGCTAAACCCTAATTCTAAGATTTATCCTGGATTCCTCTTACTCCCTCTCCCTGTTAAATCCTATCTGTCAAGGGCTCCAGCCAAGCCAGACCGGAGGAGGAAGCCGCCCGGCGCCAAGCCAGACCGGAGGAGGAAGCCCGGCCCTGCCCTGTGTGCTAGTCCGGAGGAAGCCCATCAACCCTTAAAACCCATCAAAGGGGGTGTGGCTACCAGCACGGTTCTGCGGCTGATCCAGGTACCCGGTTTCCAACTCCCCCACCCTTAGCTGTGATAACTCAAAATATTTCCCACAAGCTTTGGGGGGTTGTAGCTATCAACGCAAAACAACAACTGTACAGGCACCTGGTTTCTACCTCAGAGACTAGAGTAGGGAAGATACAGGTGGAAGCTCATTTCCTTTCACACTGGCTATACCCACCACCCTGAATACAGAGGCTCAAGCTAGGAATAGACAATGCCACCTACTGGAAGCAAGGAAAACAGTGATCTGAGAGACTTTTTTTTTTCTCTTTCTTTCTCTCTTTTCTTCTCTCTCTTCCACAACTTCAACATATGTGAAACCAAGAACTGTGCATGAACAACAGAATTACCAAAGTAATATAATATAGAAGAATTGCATATACCCCACCTTCCCCCCATTTTCTTTTCTCTATTTCTATCTTACTTTCCTTTTCCTTCTCTCTTATTTCTCTTTTCTTCCTTGTTATTTTTTTTTCATTCGTATTCTCTCTATCCCACTTTCAATCTCCTAACTTTTGCTATCTATACATAGGGTAACTATCTAAATACAAATAGGAGGTTGAGTCTATACATTCTTCCATAAATTACCAGTCTATTGGTTAGAGTTCTCCAAAGGTGCTAAGTTAGTTTAACCTCATACCCTCACTCCTTTCCCTCTAAGTATAAAATCCTTTGTCTGAAATTAAGTTTTCTATATGCCACCAGATATGGTATGCCTTTTATGATACTAATGAATATATTCTTAAGTAATAATTAAAACCAATATCTATAGACTTAGAATCTAACTATAAATGTATTAATAATGAAAACTTGTGCTTAGATGATGTACTGTTGATATTGGGAACTGTTAACATTGTCTTTCTCTGCAAAAGAGGGATTTTGGAGCTATACAAGAACAATACAAATATATAAGGGGAAAAACATTAACACAACAGTTTCACAAAACTAGAAAGAATCATGAGCAGTATGAAAAGACAAGGAAAGAAAGGACCACAAACAATACAGGTCAATTCAACATTAGATGAGGTAATATCTGCAGCTGACAGAATGTCAGACAAAGAGTTCAGGATATATATGCTTCAGATGATCTGGAGTCTCAAGGAAGACATTATACAGCAAATTCAGACAATGAAAGATCACTTTGACAATGAATTACATAAACAAATCCAAGAAGCAAAAGATCAACTCTATAGGGAGATAGAGGATATAAAAAACAAACAAACAGAAATCCTGGAAATGCAGGAAACAATAAACCAAATTAAAAACTCAAATGAGAGTATTACCAGCAGAGTAGAACACTTAGAAGATAGAACTTCAGACAATGAAGACAAAGTTTTTCAACTTGAAAAGAACATAGACAGCTCAGCGAGAATGTTAAGAAATCATGAGCAGAACATCCAAGAATTATGGGATAATGTAAAGAAACCAAACCTAAGAGTTATTGGGATACAAGAGGGTATAGAGGTCCAAACCAAGGGAATGAGCAATCTATTCAATGAAATAATACTAGAAAACTTCCCAGAATTAAAGAATGAAAGAGAAATCCAAATACTAGAAGCCTATAGGGCACCAAATGTACAAAATCATAAGAGATCCACACCAAGACACATAATAATGAAGATGCCCAACATACAGAATAAGGAGAGAATCTTAAAAGCCACAAGAGAGAGGAAGCAGATTACATTTAGGGGTAAACCAATCAGGATAACTGCTGATCTTTCAACACAGACTCTGAAAGCTAGAAGATCCTGGAACAACATATTTCAAATGCTGAAAGAAAAAGGGTTGCAACCAAGAATCATGTATCCAGTGAAATTAAGTTTCAGGACTGAAGATGAAACAAAAATCTTCCACGATAAACAAAAGTTAAAAGAATTTGCAGCTAGAAAACCAGCTCTTCAAAACATCCTTGGCAAAACATTACAGGAAGAGGAAATGAAAAATAACAATGAAAACCAACAGCGGGAGGTAGTACAGTAAAGGAAAAACTAATCATAGAGGAAAAACAAATCATGTTAAGTAACATACATAATCAAATATGGCTGCAAATACAAACCATATCTCAATAGTAACCCTAAATGTTAATGGCTTAAATGCACCAATCAAAAGACATAGGCTAGTAGAATGGATTAAAAAAAGATCCAACAATATGCTGCCTACAGGAGACTCATCTGACAGGAAAAGACATACACAGACTGAAGGTGAAAGGTTGGGAAAAATCATATCACTCATACGGACCCCGGAAGCAAGCAGGGGTGTCCATACGTGTATCAAATAAAATAGACTTTAAGCCAAAGTTAATCAAAGGGGATAAACAAGGACACTACATACTGCTCAAGGGAACCATACACCAACAAGACTTGACGATCATTAATATATATGCCTCAAACAATGGTGCAGCTACATTCATCAAACAAACTCTTCTCAAGTTCAAGAGTCAAATAGACCACAACACAATAATCATGGGAGATTTTAACACACCTCTCTCACCACTGGACAGATCTTCCAAACAAAAGTTGAATAAAGAAACCATAGAGCTCAATAATACAATTAATAATTTAGACTTAATTGATATATACAGAATATACCACCCAACATCAAGCAGATACACTTTTTTCTCAGCAGCACATGGATACTTCTCAAAAATAGACTATATATTATGTCACAGGGCAAATCTTAGCAATTACAAAGGGAGTAGAGATACTACCATGCATTTTATCTGATCATAATGGAATGAAATTGGAAATCAATAATAAAATGAGAAAGGAAAAATCCTACATCACCTGGAGATTAAACAATATGCTACTGAATGAACAAAGGGTTACAGAAGACATCAAAGAGGAAATTAAAAAATTCTTAGAGGCAAATGAAAACCCAGACACAACATATTGAAATCTCTGAGACACTATGAAAGCAGTACTAAGAGGAAAATTCATTTCATGGAGTTCATTCCTTAAAAGAAGGAAAAGCCAACAAATAAATGACCTCACACTATACCTCAAAGCCTTAGAAAAAGAAGAACAAATCAGCAGCAAATACAGTAGAAGGCAAGAAATAATTAAAATTAGAGCTGAAATCAATGAAATTGAAACAAAAGAAACAATTGAAAAAATTGACAAAACTAAAAGTTGGTTCTTTGAAAAAATAAATAAGATTGATAGACCACTAGCCATGCTAACAAAGAGAAGAAGAGAGAGAGAACCCAAATTACTAGCTTACGGGATGAAAAAGGCAACATCACAACAGACAATTCAGAAATACAGAAGATAATTAGAAATTATTTTGAAACCCTATACTCTAATAAAATAGAAGATAGTGAAGGCATCAATAAATTCCATAAGGCATATGAACTACCCAGATTGAGTCAGGATGATATAAACAACCTAAACAGACCAATATCAAGTGAGGAAATGGAAGAAGCCATCAAAAGACTACCAACCAAGAAAAGCCGAGGACCGGATGGATATACAGCAGAGTTTTACAAGAACTTTAAAGAAGAACTAATACCAATACTCTACAATCTATTTCAGGAGATAGAAAAAGAGGGAGAACTTCCAAATTCATTCAATGAGGCCAATATCACCCTGATTCCCAAACCAGATAAAGATACCTCAAAGAAAGAAAACTACAGACCAATATCCCTAACGAATTTAGATGCAAAAATCCTGAATAAAATTCTGGCAAATCAGATACAAAAACATATCAAAAAGATTGTGCACCATGATCAAGTAGGATTCATCCCTGGGATGCAAGGCTGGTTCAATATACGGAAATCAATAAATGTTATTCACCACATCAATAGACTTAAAGATAAAAACCATATGATCATCTCAATAGACACAGAAAAAGTGTTTGACAAAGTACAGCATCCCTTTATGTTCAAAACACTAGAAAAACTAGGGATAACAGGAACTTACCTCAACATTGTAAAAGCTATATATGCTAAGCCTCAGGCTAGCATCATTCTAAATGGAGAAAAACTGAAGGCATTCCCTCTAAAATCTGGAACAAGACAGGGATGCCCTCTCTCACCACTTCTATTCAATATAGTTCTTGAAATACTGGCCAGAGCAATTAGACAGACAAAAGAAATTAAAGGCATTAAGATAGGAAAAGAAGAACTTAAATTATCATTATTTGGGATGATATGATCCTATACCTAGAAGACACAAAAGGATCTACAAAGAAACTACTAGAGCTAATAAATGAATTCAGCAAAGTGGCAGGATACAAAATCAACATGCATAAATCAAAGGCATTTCTGTATATCAGTGACAAAACTTCTGAAACGGAAATGAGGAAAAACACCCCATTCATAATATCCTCAAAAAAAAATAAAATACTTGGGAATCAACCTAACAAAAGAGGTGAAATATTTATACAATGAAAACTACAGAACCCTAAAGAGAGAAATAGAAGAAGATCTTAGAAGATGGAAAAATATACCCTGTTCATGAATAGGCAGAACTAACATCATCAAAATGGCGATATTACCAAAAGTTCTCTATAGGTTCAATGCAATGCCAATCAAAATCCCAACGGCATTTCTTGTAGAAATAGATAAAGCAATCATGAAATTCATATGGAAAAATAAAAGACCCAGAATAATAAAAGCAATTCTAAGCAGGAAGTGTGAATCAGGAGGTATAGCGATACCAGATTTCAAACTGTACTACAGAGCAATAGTAACAAAAACAGCATGGTACTGGTACCAAAACAGGCGGGTGGACCAATGGTACAGAATAGAGGACACAGAAACCAATCCACAAAATTACAACTATCTTATATTCGATAAAGGGGCTAAAAGCATGCAATGGAGGAAGGATAGCATCTTCAACAAATGGTGCTGGGAAAACTGGAAATCCATATGCAACAAAATGAAACTGAATCCCTTTCTCTCACCATGCACAAAAGTTAACTCAAAATGGATTAAGGAGCTTGATATCAAATCAGAGACTCTGCGTCTGATAGAAGAAAAAGTTGGCTCCGATCTACATATTGGGGGGTCGGGCTCCAAATTCCTTAATAGGACACCTATAGCACAAGAGTTAAAAACAAGAATCAACAAATGGGACTTACTCAAACTAAAAAGTTTTTTTCTTAGCAAGAGAAACAATAGAGAGGTAAATAGGGAGCCTACATCCTGGTAACAAATCTTTACTCCTCACACTTCAGATAGAGCCCTAACATCCAGAGTATACAAAGAACTCAAAAAATTAAGCAATAAGAAAACAAATAACCCAATCAACAAATGGGCCAAGGACCTGAACAGACACTTCTCAGAGGAGGATATACAATCAATCAACAAGTACATGAAAAAATGCTCACCATCTCTAGCAGTCAGAGAAATGCAAATCAAAACCACCCTAAGATACCATCTCACTCCAGTAAGATTGGCAGCCATTCTGAAGTCAAACAACAACAAGTGCTGGTGAGGATGTGGGGAAAAGGGTACACTTGTACATTGCTGCTGGGACTGCAAATTGGTGCGGCCAATTTGGAAAGCAGTATGGAGATTTCCTGGGAAAGCTGGGAATGGAACCACCATTTGACCCAGCTATTGCCCTTCTCGGACTATTCCCTGAAGACCTTAAAAGAGCGAACTATAGGGATACTGCTACATCGGTGTTCATAGCAGCACAATTCACAATAGCTAGACTGTGGAACCAACTTAGATGCCCTTCAATAGACGAATGGATTAAAAAAATGTGGCATTTATACACAATTGAGTATTACTCAGCACTAAAAAATGACAAAATCATGGAATTTGCAGGGAAATGGATGGCATTAGAGCAGATTATGCTAAGTGAAGCTAGCCAATCCCTAAAAAACAAATGCCAAATGTCTTCTTTGATATAAGGAGAGCAACTAAAAACAGAGCAGGGAGGAAGAGTATGAGAAAAAGATTAACATTAAACAGGGACGAGAGGTGGGAGGGAAAGGGAGAGAGAAGGGAAATTGCATGGAAATGGAAGGAGACCCTCATTGTTATACAAAATTACATATAAGAGGATGTGAGGGGAAAGGGAAAAAATATCAAGGGAGAGAAATGAATTACAGTAGATGGGGTAGAGAGAGAAGATGGGAGGGGAGGGGACGGGGGATAGTAGAGGATAGGAAAGATAGCAGAATACAATAGTCACTAGTATGGCAATATGTAAAAACATGGATGCGTAACCGATGTGATTCTGCAATCTGTATACGGGGTAAAAATGGGAGTTCATAACCCACTTGAATCAAATGTATGAAATATGATATGTCAAGAGCTTTGTAATGTTTTGAACAACCAATAAAAAAATCCTATCTGTCAAGTTGAAATGAACTCTTCCCAGTCACTTCATCTAAGCTAACTCTCCATTCTAATTCCCCACATAGCGCTGCTATACTAGCTGTATTTTTCTTATTTATTGATTGAATGACTATCTGGGTGTCAGAATGTTTGCTTCACAAGAGCAGGAATCTTGGATGACTTTCTTCCCACTCTATCAACATCACCTAGAATAATGCTGCCCCCTGGCAGGTGCTCAATACATATATGAAGAATGACTGAATACATGAACGACATAAAGGTCATCACTTGCTTCAACATCACCATCTTTGAGGAATCTGGAACAATGTACTTGGGTTAAGGGTAAAATTTTATTAAACTTGTGGCTCTATCTATACTACACCTGAATTCAAGTTGTCATTTTTAGTTATGAACACTGTGAGTCAAATTTCATCAGGAAACTTGCAAAAAACAAGAATATGTTTAAGTTAAATTTAAGGAAACTTTCTGCATACATCCAGCATAAAAGTTGCACTACTGATCCACTGTCAGTTGGATGTGTTTTAAACTCCCAGTACTGGGTTTATGCTGTGGTCTTCATTTTTCCTTGCCTCATTCCGTTTTTTAGTAACTACAGGAGTTTCTGTGTCAGCTGCTTGTAGGTGACATCTGTGCCCAAAGGAGAGATTTTTTTTTTTTCTGTGTGAATCTAGCCAGTGTGGAAATTAAATCAGTGATAAATGACCCATCCTTTCCAGGCTCATGAATTGCCACCAAGCTATACCCCTAGCCTAAAGAAAATCTTATAGTTGCTTTATAAAAACAATTGAAAAGCTAACTTAAATTTATTTCAGAAGAATATGACATTTGAAAACATAGCCTCATTTCTTTTCTTTAAATATAATCCTCTTAAGGATGATAATTTGACTACTTGAAACATTAGACTTCAGGAATTTATTTTCAAATTGGCAGAGTTGTGGAAAGGCACTTTTCTTCTGTTGAGAACAATACATCCCAATCAGATACAGACATTGTTAAGACAGGGGCAGACATCCAGCACTCACAGCCTGAGCTCACTACAGCCTTCCTCTACTCTGAGTTCTGAGTCTGAACTGCAGGGGCAAATAATGAAACAGGTTCAAACCTTGAGAAAGGTTCCCCATGTATATTGGGTATGATGTGTACTAAAAGAAAAAAATTCAGCTGGGCGCGATGGCACTGCCTGTAATCTCAGCAGCCCGGAAGGCTGAGGCAGGAGGATCATGAGTTCAAAGCCAGCCTCAGCAAAAGTGAGATGCTAAGCAACTTGGTGAGAACCCTGTCTCTAATTAAAATACAAAATAGGACTGGGGATGTGGCTCAGTGGTTGATTGCCCCTGAGTTCAATCCCGGGCAGACCCCCCCCCATCTCCACAAAAAGAAAAAATTCTTTTTAATGGTGCTAAAGATAGAACACAGGGCCTCACACATGCTGGGTAAGTGCTCTACCACCAAGCCATACTCCTAGCCTAAAGAAAATCTTATGTGTTGGTGAAAGTATTCTCCCTTCCATTCCACGCACAGGCAGATTTGGAACAACAAAGGTTCCTAGATAAACTTGGAGGTTAACATACATAGAGAATGATTTCTTTACTATTTATCTAATAATCACTCATTCCCTTCCTTGAAATAATCAGTGTTTGTAGCCTACTCCCTGACCCTGCTCACAAATTCTTAGCAAGCACCTGCTATGTGCTAAATACTATGATGAATATGGAAAATGTGACATTTTATAAACACAGACTCCGCCTTCAAGGAGGTTGTATAAAAATACTTTTAATCCAAATCGTATATTTAAGAATAAATCACTGAAAGATGCACAAACTTATTTTATATTTAAATGTTCAAGTTAACACCAGAGTTTTGCTTAATTTTTGCATGTTTCTAAGTTTTCATCTTTTTAATCAGCTGATTAAAATGGATTGTTAATGCTCGTTTTGGTAGCACATATACTAAAATTGGAATGATACAGAGATTAACACAGGCCCTGTGCAAGGATAACTAGCAAATTTGTGAAGTGTTCCATATTTAAAAAACAAATAAAAGGGGGCTGGGGTTGTGGCTCAGCAGTAAAGTGGTTGTCTAGCACGTGCAAGGTTCTGGGTTCGATCCCCAGCACCACATAAAAATAAATAAAATAAAGACATTGTGTCCAACTATAACTAAAAAAAAAATAAAAACAAAAACAAAACAAAATAAGAGGCTGAGATTGTGGCTCAGTGGCAGAGTACTTGCTTAGCATGTGTGACACACTGGGTTTGAACCTCAGCACCGCATATAAATAAATAAAATAAAGGCCCATTGACAACTAAAAAAAATATTATAAGTAAATAAAATGCATTGCTACCATGGCATGTACTATCTACAATCAGAATCTATGTAGTCAAGTGAAGATTTTTCCATTGTTATGCAATAAACCCAAACTTTTCTATTTGGCTAAAGGTTTCATTATCTTACCTGAAACTAATGAGAATCTCATAGTTGTGGGTTAATTCAGCAAGTACCCACTGAATACTTATTCTGTGCCAGGCTTAACAGGGATGTAACAATGGACAAGACAACCCCTAATCACAGCACCCAGGGAGCTCATAACTGGTGCCTCCTGGGTGAGCCCATGGCAGAGGACATATGGACACTGTCCCAGCAGCCAGACTTCTACAATGCCAATGGCCTTACAGTATGTTCCAGAAGGCCAATATATAATAATGCTTATTAGAAACGGAATGGATGTCATGACTATTTGCTCACAAAAGAGGATTACCATAAAGAATTCACCATAAGAGATGAAAGAGGTAAGATTTAAATAGAGGAAATGACAGAGCAGCTTAGAGAAGAAAGAGATCAGAGGAGCAAAAAGGCAGAATAAGTGTCAAGATACTTACACTCCCCTCCCCCATCCTCCAGGGCAGTATCTGGGAATCACAGACAGTTTCTAAAGAAGCATTAATGAAAAAGGCAGGGGTGCGGGGAACAGAATAAAGAGATAAGATGGTTTCCAGAGAAATGAGGCCAGAGAAGAAAGCTGAAAGTTGAAATATAACATTAGATGAGGGGGGTGGGCAAAAATTTAGAAATGAACAATCAATGGTATTTGCTGGTTGCAGAACATTATGCTGAGTCATGAGTGAATTAAAATCACTGGTCATGAAGGCTCCATTCCATTTTGTAATCCTGGGTTTCTTTGACCTCTAAGATTCCCCACATTAACTTAAACTACTTAGATTTAACTGGTGGCTGGCCAATCAAGATCCACTAGTGATGAATGCTACCCAAAAGGAAGAAATGATGCAGCCTAAAAAGAAATCAGGGCACCCCTCTCTTGGCTTACCCATCGCACAAAGACACTTGGTTGTCAGTTTAGAAAGCTAAAAATTTTAGTAAATATGAACACCTAAAAGGATGACATCATTATATTTCACAAAGTTCTAAGAATCAATGGCAAATGTTAGTTGTTAATTGGAAAGATGATGTAAAATGAGAGCAGGCAGACTCTGAAATGTTACAAAAGAGAAGTACTTTTGTGGATATATCAAAGAAAAGTGGTGGATATATCAAAGAAAGAGGAGGAGATTGTTTATAGTGAGTGACATTCATCATGCAAGGACTTCTGATTTATTTTCATGCTCAGCACAATGTGGTAATGCTAGACCACAAGGATGTTCTAGAATAATTATTATTATTCACTTGTTATGTTAAAAGGACAAGAGAAGCCAGCTGTCTCAACCTAAAAGTTTTCAAAGTAAAATAAAGCAAAAACAAATGCACATTCTTTTAAAGCAATCATTTGTTCACCACCACCCATATAATAGGAAAGTGAGAAAACAGATTGACTCCTTTGTCCTCAGACTGCAAGTATAAATAGCTATTAATTCACATATTTCTTAATGGTTGTTCTCCAATCATCCATGTTTTTACACTTTTCTAAGTTAACTTTCTTAACCTTAACAGATCTCCGTGACATTTTCATCATCATTTCCTAAGGCAGCAATGCACAAAACAATACCATAATATGGTCATCATTTTATTTCTTCAAACTTTCTCAGAATTGACATCTGTCAACCTAATGCAAACATTCTATCTCACACAGCTTCTTAGTTTCATAAATTTCATTTATATAGCTTGGCTTTCATTGTCCACAGCATAGAATGAAGTCTAAAAACCAATTCTGTAATGAAGTGATCATAATTCCCAGGATAATGATTCTCAGAAGAAGACTGATGTGTATATCAGAGACAATTAGATAGAGAGGACTGAGAGGCTTTCAGGGACTTCCCAGTTCTTGCTATGGACCCTGAAGTTAGTTCACAGTGAGGTTTAAGAGAGAGTTCTTCTGGGTCTTTGGTACTCAACCCGTGGAAGATCATGTTTACATGTTCTCACATCTCAGGTAATTAAGAGAAACATCCTTCTTTCCTGGGAGTTGGGCAATGGATTAGCCTGGATTTACCTACAGAGAAACTATAAAAGTAAAATCAAACAGCTGATGTGTGAGCTGGTGTTATTTTTACAGGATTCTAATTGATCTCTCTCTGCCTTGTAAAAGATATAGGCTGAACACAGCTCTTATTTCAATGACACCTAGAAGGATTAACAACCACAAATGTGATGACAGCATCATAGGAAAACAAATCTGTGTTTGACAGAGCAACATTTGTGGGACTTGAAAGTAATTGTCATCAAACTGAAAAAGGCTTTTGCATTTCAAGGAAAATGAAAAGTCTCCAGGAAAACAGGGATCTAGTTCTAGTTTACCACTAACCAATTGACAACTGTTTCAGTTTCTTACTTAGGGGATGGAAGGGAAGAATAGCTGATTTGGCATTTGCAGAAATAATATATGAGAAAGGTATTTAGAGAAATTTAAATATTCTGCTTCAGTTCAGTAATTTAAAAATCAGAAATTAAGCTGGGTGGGGTGGCATGTGTCTGTAATCCCTGTGTCTCAGGAGACTGAGGCAGAAGGATACCAAGTTCCAGGCCAGCCTCAGCAACTAAGCTAGGCCCTAAGCAATTTAGCAAGACTCTGACTCAAAAAATGAAAGAGCTAGGGACTCGGGTTGTGGCTCAATGGTGAGGCACTGGGTTTGAGTCTTAGCACCACATAGAAATAAATAAAATAAAGGTCCCTTGACAACTAAAAAAATATTTTAAAATAAATAAATAAATAAAAGGGCTGGGGATGTAGCTCAGTGGTTAAGTGCCTCTGGATTCAATTTCTAGTACCAAAAAAAAAAAAAAAAAAAAATCAAAATTTAAGTAGTTTTAAGTAGCATATTTTCAAAAGATTCTGCTCAGTTAAGTTGCCTAATGTATAACACAATAGCAAAATATTGCATATCTATGACTCCATTGGAAGTAAGAGAAACACCAAAGAAAACAGCATATGGTCAGGAAAATCTGGAGCTTTGTTTCTAATTTGCCCCTTATGGAACAAATTCTGCAATATTTGGCATATTGTTTTGACGAAATTTTGTTATATTTCAAAATAGATTTTATCAGTTCTCATCTTGGGGAATAAACCAAGAGTTGAAATGCAAGCCTGCATTAAATATTAACCACTTGATTATCAAAACCACAAATAACCACATAATGTATCTTTCTTCTGTTTGCATGATGCTCACAGGCTTTCCTTTCCTCTTTGGTGAAACAGGATGTTGCCTGATGGCTGTTTCAGTGATTGAACCCAATACAAAAACTGAGAGAAACTTGTGATCACACCTCAGGGTACCTAAAGTTGAAGGATGTCAAGTGAAAGACAGCTTAAAACTCAAAGTTCCTAAAAGTCTCAACATCTCAAGACACAGATATCAATATACTCAGATGTTATGGTGTTTGTCTAAGCTGAGCTGAGGATTGCTGGAATAGACAACAGACACTCTCCCTGCTTCTTGAATATTGTAGTTCCCTCTTATGCATGACTTTGCTTTTCACAGTTTCAGTTTCCTGCAGTCATCTGGGTTCCAAAAATATTAAATCAAAAATTCCCCAGAATTAAATTTAAAAGTTTTAAATACATTTTATAACAGTATGTTATTATAATCATTTTTTTATTGCAGTACTGGAAATGGAATCCAGGGGCACTTTACTACTGCGCTCCATCCTTAGTCCCTTTCATTTCATTTTCAGACAGGGTCTCACTAAATTTCCCAGACTGTCCTCAAACTTGAATCCTCTGTCCTCAGCCTCCTGATACCTAGGATTACGGGTGTGTACCACCATATCCAGTTCATTTTATTTTATTATTAGTTACTGTTGTTGATCTCTTACTGTGCCTAATTTTTAAATTAAATATTGTTGCCCAGTGCGATAGATAGTGCATGCCTATGATCCCAGTGGCTCAAGAGGCTGAGGCAGGAGGATTGTGAGTTCAAAGCCAGCCTCAGCAAAAGTGAGGTGCTAAGCAACTCAGTGAGCCCAGTCTCTAAATAAAATTCAAAATAGGGCTGGGGATGTGGCCCAGTGGTCAAGTTCTCCTGAGTTCAATCCCTAGTATCCACCCCCCCACAAAAAATTTAAACATTATTATAGCTATGCACATACAGGAAAAAACATATGGGGATGGATACTGTCTGCAGTTTCAGCATCCACAGAGCATTTTGGACAGTATCTCCTGCAGATTAGGAGAGACTACTGTATATTCTATCATAGGCAAACACATATAAACAAGTAAAATGAATTAACAATGGGGTAATCAAGAACTGCAGATTCCTGCACGTGAGCTTCCTGTGTGAGTCTTAGCTTGTGCTCTACCACCTAAGCTGTAGCATCAACAGGTCAGAGGTCAGATGACCTAAGTATGCAAGGACTGAATTAAATAAAATTACATCCTTACAATAAAATTCCATTCAAACTACCAGAATCCAACAATCTTACCTGCTGGTTTGATCTGACATCGCTGAAACTCATTTTTTTCCCCAAGTCTAGAATCACTGCATTCTTAGCTTCACGAATGTAATCATCACTCATTGGTTGAGGAGGCTTTGTATTTTTTTTCATTAATCCCTGGGAGGGCCTATAAAATAAATTCATACAGAACACATCATGAAAAGCATGAAGCATTGTACAAAGGCCTAGAAATCAGATACCAGTAGTTATTAGGCACTTGTGGGATTAAGCACTATACAGAGAATCTGTTTCTAGAGATATTTTTTAAATTTTTAGTTATTAAAAATCATTCAAAGCGCAAGTTGAAGTTTTTCTTTTTTGTAAACCTTATTAATTCCTTATAATCACAAGGATTATAATTTGCTTTACTTTTAGAACACAACCAATTTGTAGGATTCTATTTCCCACTGAGTTTGCTAGTTTCATTGTTAACTAATTTTCCTAAGTCATTTTGTTTCTTTGTTATTATTACATTATTTTTTTCTTGTGGATGGAAGAAATATGTGTTTTCTGACCTATGTTAGTCAAATTTTCTGATTTCCAAATATGGAAGTCATTTAATTCTTTTTAAATAAATTTCTTGTGGAGCCCTCTGAATTTCTATTTTACTTTGGAGTCAGTGTCAGAAACTGCTAGTGCCTGCCAGCATTCACATCCTCTTCTTTGGCACAAAACAAATACATCTCCAGGCTCCTTGTAATTAGACAGACATGCTGACAGAGGTATAGCTAATAGGCCTGACAGAAGTGATGTAAACTTCTCGGCTATGTGTTCCAACTTCTTCTGTGTGCTATCTTCCCTCTTTCTCTTTTCACCAATCAAATGAAGAAGTCTCTTAATGACCTGGGAAATGGAGGGGTCCTGGGTGCCTGAATGACAGAATGGAAAAGACATCCCATAAACACGGTATAATCACACATTTCCAGCTTCAACTTGAGGTGTGAAACATCCTTCATGTGAGTCATGTTTAGAGACACAGGGAAATACTTAATAAGACCTAAATCTTTCGACTCAGTGAATAATGTTTACAAAATAATAACGTGCCAATATAATTTATTGCTTTTGAAACTGTTTAGACTTGATCTATAGAAAAAAATAAAGATTTAATTGTGATTATAGAATTAAAAAAAAAATCATTCAAAGCAATCATGCCCTGTGTTCAAGGTCCTTGAAACCCATTTTTTTTGTCTAACAGAGAGGATTTATCTAGGAATCCACTAAACAAAACTCCTGCCCCAAACCAGGCTATTCTAGGCATAGGTCCCCTCTTAACTGGCAACTCTTCCATCAAAAAACTTTAATGACACTTACGTGGATGGTGCACTTTTAGGTAGTCCCATGGCATTGGTGGGAGGGATGATAGGGAGAGATGGCAAAACAGAGCTGAGGAAAGCCACTGGGTTCTGAATCCGGTTGGTGGGAGAGACAGGAGTTGGTGACACACAGTGGGGCTGAAACTGGTTTCCACTAGGGATGGAAAACACAAGTGGTGGTGCTGCTGGCTCTGCTGGACCTGGAGGGGGTGGCTCATTTGAGATGGAAATGGCGCCTGGCGATTTGGTTTGCACAGAGGGGTGAGAAAGTAAGAGGCTTTCTTTGCTCACTGTCCTCTGAATGGGTTGGGAAGTGCTGCTCAAGGTGAACACTGGAGAGCTGGATGGGGACATAGTGGCTGCTGTGGTACTCGAAGAGGGGAAGAAATGCTTCGGCCGGGCCAAGCTGAATGTCTGTGATGGAGGGGCCTTCGCCTGCTTGCTGAAGGTAGTCACTGCCGGGGGAGCCACGGAGTTCAAAGCACTCATGTTGAAAGGAAACTCTTTAGGCGATGAAGGAGATGGGTTTTGCAAATGTTGTTGTTCTAGTAGGACTTGGTTATGAAGTTGTTGTAACTGAGTGGAATCACTGCACACAAAACAAGAGTGGAGAGAGAGAGGCATTACCATCAGCCTCATCCTTCAGGAAATGTATATGGACTGTTTATAACCTGATGCTGATTATGAACCTCAAACCAAAGCAGCAAGAAATCAGCTCATCAATTACTGGTGAGTTTGTCTTTCCTTTTTCCTCTAAGGGCTTTATGGCACATTGCATTCTTTGTGCTGTGACCCTGGAGTTGTGCAACATAGAATGTCTGTAATTTAGAAAAGAGAGAGAGAGAGAGAGAGAGAGAGAGAGAGAGAGAGAGAGAGAGAGAGAATGTTCCTTACTATCCCAGCCTTGGATAGGCGCTGAGCTATGCACAGGTGTGAGTTCCTGCAAGGGCTGATTTCTCTGAGACAATATGCTGTATTAATCACTTTTCTTTCAAGGCCTGTGCATGCCAAGCACACACTTCGCCACTGAGCTACAACCTTCACCTCTTGATTTTTCTTAATTTTTTGGAGTTTAACACCTTTTTTCCTTCTTTTCATTAACATTTCCAATTTATCATAGGTGGAAAGGGTGACTTCACAAAATAAAGACTGAGTTCTATTTTCATTACTGCTGTGGAGTGCTACAAATTGAGTAATCCTTTGCTCATCTATAAAAAAAACTCTGTCTTAAATAAAACTAAGAATTCAAGAGCATTGGTTCCTTGGCACAGTAACTTTCTCTCCTTCCTCCCCCTCTCCCTCATATTAGAAGTGAGTTCTTAAGCCGAGAGAATAAAGGAGTATAAGTAAAATTTAATTAAACCTTTTCATAGCTTCATAATTGAAAAATTAATCAATCAAAAGAAGCAGAAATACCTCTTTTGTATTTTCCTCCGAAAAATACAAACAGTAAACATTGTTTCTGCTGGTATTGACTTTTCCAATGATATGAAAGTATAAAAAAATCTTTTAATTTTTAATGGATCTTATATTTGGCAGGTCATATTGTGATTGCTATAGAATAAAGTGTTCTGTGGTTTTTAGAACATGTTTGTAGTCTGAGTAAATTTTAATCTGATGACATTGCAGAAATATTGTACTGTGGTTATAAGAATTGCAAAGGTAATGCATGAATAATTATCTTAGGGGGGAAAAGGATGATAAGGAGAGGCCAGGAAGTCATTTGGTGTTGAGTTGCTCTTATTTTTCTTTATTTCCCATTGAATAAAAGCCAAGATCCAGTTTTCTCCTACAAGTAAGAATTTAAATGGCCTGTTAGCCTCTACTGTTCAGTGGACCTTATTGGGTTAGAGAGGTTCACAAACCTTAAACAAAATGATACATAGGATTTAGGGTCAAATTATTTTGATTGAGATTCTGAAAGAATTCAGTTGAGACTGTGTCTTTGAACAGTTTTTTTTTTTCATTGAAAGAACCTCATCTTGTTTTAGAGAGATCTTTAAACAGCTGTTTGAATTAGCTTATTCATTACATCAGGACAAGGAATTGATTCCAATCTTTTTTTTTTTTGTACCAGGGTTTGAACCTTAACCACTGAGCCACATCCACAGCCATTTTATTTTTTATTTAGAGAAAGGGTCTCACTAAGTTGCTTAGGGCCTAGCTAAGTTGCTAAGGCTAGCTTTGAACTTGCAATCCTCCTGCCTCAGCCTCCTGAGCCAGTGGGATTACAGGTGTGTACCACAGCACCCAGCTCAAAAACTTTCATTGAGTCTTCTGAGTGTCTACTTTGCTAGGTTGAAGATATAAATATGCTTGAGAGCTTTTGAGTACTGACAAATCTAGTGGGACATACATACTCCAATGCTGACATATAATAACCAGTGATTATTTACAAATAACATCTGGAATCTGCCATATCCTAACGAAGGCGCAAAATGCAATGAAAGGGTGAAAGAAGAGAAGATGAATCACTGTACATACTAGTTTAAAAATCCTAAGTGATTCCTCTTGTGCCAAATAACACCCTGCCAATAAATTGCTATAAACTCAGCTGCTCATTTCTAGTTGCTATGCAGATTTCTGATATCAGGTTTATACTAAGGCTTTCTTGCTATATATTATCAACTCTCTTCTCTTACTTTAAAATATCTTCCCTTTTGTAAAACTCAGTTTAACTAGATGGATAGAAAGACACATTGAGTCCTAATTCTGACTCAATCCCTATTATGTGTGTGGCTTTGGGTAGTCTCAGGACTTTTCTGATCCAGAGTCCCTTATAAATAAAATAGTAATAATATCTCAGTGTTGTTGTGAGAATTGATAATCACCTAAAACATTTAGGTGATCAAGAAGTGATGGCTGTGTGTGTGTGTGTGTGTGTGTGTGTGTGTGTATTTAGCTTCTAAACTATAAAAAGTCAACTTTCAAAATTTGTAAGAATGAACATCTGTGTTTCAGAATGATAAGGATATGAAAGAATTTATTAGGGATTTTTAAAAAAATTGTTTTTAAAACAATTTAAAGGGTGGTTTATCACTGAGCCCTTATTATTTTTTTTAATAATGTTTCTTGATAGGTTGCTTAGGGCCTCACTAAGTTGCTGAGGCTGTTCTCAAACTTGCAATCCTCCTGGCTCATTCTCCCGAGTTACTGGGATTACAGTTGTACACCACCATGCACAGTAGGAATTTTGAAATTTTGAGATAAAATGTCACATAATCATAACACAACAAACTTGAGTATTAAGTACTTTTGAAAGCCTTTTTGGCATCAATGTTGGGCAGTGTGTTCTAGAGTTAGCTCTTTCTGGCTCAGAAAGACAACTAGAGTCCATCTCCTCTGAACTACTGATTCAGTGTCCTTCTTTTGTAATTTGAAATCTTCAATGGTGGAAGGAAATTGGCAGGTGCTAAACATTATGGATTTCTCACCCTGTCAGTTTTTAAACATTTCCAAGGACATCACTGAGTAATATAAGTAGATGGGCTATGGTTTTTGAGGTGCTCACTGACTGGTAGCACATTATATCACCTGGAAACTGTAAAATATAAACAAACTTCACTGATTTAGGCACCAATACCCAGAGAGTTAATTGGCCTGGGAAGGGATCCAGGTCCAGTTATTGTTATCTTTTGTGAATGTAAGTCAGTTGTTCTTAAAGTTCAGCCAGACTTAGTATATCCTGTAGGGCTGGAAACACAAACTCTAGGCCTACAGTTTCCAATTCAGAGTAATGCTCTTACTATAAGGTCGTAGGTGATCTTATAATCATCCAGGACTCAGAACCAATGTTCTACAGAAACACTTGTCCCCAAAGCATAGGCTTTCCCAGTATATCCTGACTTTTGTCTGACATTTTACATTTACATTTTAAATGTTAACAATTGTTTTTGTTTCCTGGGTATGGAAGGTAGCAATTCAGGTCATTTCTCTAATTCTAACAAATGGTTTCCAAATTGGTTGCACATTAAAATAATCCACGGAGAGATTCTGGTTCAATTGAGATGGAAAGCATAATTTTTTTTTTTTTTAAAAACCTCCACAGTTTATTCTAGAGTGTAAGTAGGATGAAAAATCACTGCTTTGAACAGCTTGATATTCAAGTAGAAAATTTCAAAGTCAGACTTATCTAGGCTTTGATGATATGGTGTTTAAGAATGACAGCCTCCATTCCCAGGGCAGTTTTAAAATTGACATTATCTCTATTTTCCATATGAATGACAAACTGAAGGAATAAGCAAAACACTATATCCTTGAGAAGAATGAGTCTATATTTTTAATGCAAAACTTGTGAGGTTAAAACCAGTGGGGTTAAAATTAGTAACAGAAATCCCAACACAATGAAATGACACATTTTTGAGGTGATGGATATACTAATTATCTGATTCGATCAGTATACATTATATTTGTGTATTGAAATATCACACTTTACCCCATAAATATGTGCAATTATTCTGAGGCAATTTTTTAAAAACTGGCAAGAAAAGGTTATAGGCATGTGGATTCATAAAAGGTGTGTATGTGTATGTGTGAAGATACATACATATACATTCACACTTACACTAGTGTAAAATATGTACACACAATTAAGAGAAGACTTAAGGAAGGCAAGAAATACCAAGGAAGTATATAGAGCTTAAGACTATATTTTTAGAGGGTACCACTACATAAATTAGCAGAAAGAATTTTTTTTTAACTAATTAGAAATCTCATATGTCTACTTAATTCTCCTCTTCATAAAGAACCTGATTTTATTCATGGTGGCAGTATGTGCAGCTAACTTTGCAATTATTATACCATATGCCTAAATTTTGGCCAATGAGATATAAGCAGAAGATTTTTGATGACACCTCTAAAAAGATTCCTTAAAAGGGCTTCTGACATTAAGAATGTGACTCCTGGGCTGGGGTTGTAGCTCAATGGTAAAGCTCTTGCTTAGCACATGTGAGGCACTGGGTTCAATCCTCAGCACCACATAAAAATTAATTAATTAATTAATTAAAGGTATTGTGTCCATCTACAACTAAAAAAAGAAAAAAGAACAACAACAAAAAAAAAAAGAACGTGACTTTTGCCCATTCACTCTTTCTGCTACCTGAAATGCAAACATGATGACTAGATGATCATCAGCTATCTTGGACTACAGGAGGTCCCTAGAGAAGCCAGCATTGGAGATAGCAGATGGGAAAGATAGGAGACTTTTTTTTCCCCCTCTGTACTATGTTCTGGGAATCGAACCTAGGAGTGTTCCAACACTGTGCTACACCCCCGGCTCTTTTATTTTTTATTTTTAGACAAGTTCTCACTAAATTGCCCTTGAACTTTCGATCCTCTTGCCTCAGACTTAGAGTCATTGGGATTATAAGTGGTGCCTCATGACTGGTGGACACTGGGTTCTTCATGACCATGTAACTACCAAAACAGCCCCAGAATGCCCTGTTTGCTTCCTTTTTGTGAGAGAAAATGAACCCTCATTGTGTTTATTTTGGCTTTCTGTAATATGAAGCTCCATTTAACCCTAACCAACATACCTAATAGCCCCTAACACAGTCCCTGGGTAAAAGAAAGTCCTACAAAGAAGGCAATCCCCAAGGACGTTGTTTGGAGTTACCTATTCCCCACAACTCCCTCCTTTGAGTACTTCCATACATGGCTCCTGACCTGACCTATGTAACTTCTCTTCCTTCCAAACAAATCCTCTGCAAAGCTAGGTGGTTGGAGTGGTCATCAGACCAGTCTGGACCAATTAGAATTTGGAATCAAGCTGCTGAGAACAAGTAAATCAGGTGTGGTATTTGGCACAGATCATGTTAGAGAGGGGGAACTTAGTCATGATGGGTCACAAAAGAATTGATGTCTGCAAATGGTGAAGAATAGAGCAGATATGTAAAGAAAAACAAAGAGACGCCCAGACAGAAGGTGAGTCAGCTGGATGAGCTTCAGTGGGCAAGGCTAGCATGACTATATGATCCCTGAGTCACAGGCCAGGAGGCCTAGCTCCCAGCTCTCCAGTTCTTTTGCTGGGAGAGTTTTGTTTTCTGTTCCTGTCTATATCACTTCAATAATCTCCTCCCTTCTTTTCACTTTAAGTGGATTCTTGCTTCTTGGATTAACTTTGAGGGCACTGAGACATTTATGGAAGTGACTTGCTTAGACACATTTTATAAAATTGAATTTTATGCCCAGAATTTTGCCTTATGTGTTAAGAATATAGATCTGAAACAGAGGGATGATCTAAATAAACCTTCTCTCTTAGTTCTTGAATAAACCCTCTAGTCTTCACCTGCTCTTAGTTACTTGTTTCTCATGATGGTAACAGTTGATGAAATTTGTCACTCTCCTTTTAATTTACTTATTTATTTATTTGCATTGCTGGGTATAACCCAGAGCCCTGCATATGCTAGACAAGCACTCTACTACGGAGTCAAACCCACAGCCCCTACAGTTGATGAATTTTGATCTGATCATCCTTCCCCACGTCTCAGCCAATAAACATCCCCCAATTTTATTTTTAGGGAGGCAGATTAAGACTTGATCTCCCATCTGCTCACCTCATGAATGAACTTTCTTTTGTAAAACTCTTGGTTTCAGTGATTGGCATGCTGTGTGGTGGGCAACATGGGCCTGCCTGGTTCAATAACAAAACTAAACAGCATGACTTGTGTCCCGTGAACATCTCATGGTTAGCTCTGAGCAATACATAGTGGGGGCACTATTGCTGTAGATGTTCTTGTTGATACTTAAAAAGTTTTGTGGAATTATAAACATAATTTCTATCATTTTGTTGTGTAGATGAAATTGAACATACTTGTATCATGCTTTGTATTTTTTCTTTTTTAATGGTACTTGGGATTAAACTCAGGGGCACTGGACCACTGAGCCACATCTAAGCCCTGTTTTTTTTTTTAATATTTTTTATTTTCATTTTTAGAGACAGAGTCTCACTGAGTTGCTTAGTGCCTTGTCCTTGCTGAGGCTGGCTTTGAACTCTGGATCCTCCTGCCTCAGCCTCCCAAACCTCTGGGATTACAGGAGTGCACCACTGCACCCAGCTATTCTCTGTATTTGCTTTGGTTGGATGATCATTAAACATTGCCACACAGCTCTGACAGAGGTTCTCTAGAGAGTTATGATGACAACCACAGTTTCTGGGTTGAATCACAAAACCATCACTTCTTTCATCCTATGATATTTATATAAAACCTACTATGATTAATACAGTGTATCCAGCAATAGCAAAGAACTATCTAAAAAAAAAAAACTAAATAGCTTTCCATAATCACTACAAAAGCTTAAATTGAAGCAGAAATGGTAAATACAAGGTTTAAATCACAGACTATCTATGTTATTAGACAAAAGAAAGGGCTTTATAAAAAGAGCACACATAGGGTGTGGTGGTGCACGCCTGTAATCTTAGCAACTTAAGAGGATCACAAGTTGGAGGCCAGCCTCAGCAACTTAGTGAGACCCTGTCTCAGAACAAAACAAAACAAAAAAGGATATAGCTCAATGATAGAACGCTTGTGGGTTCAACCTCCAGTACTGAAAAATAAATAAATAAATAAATAAATAAATAAGAGCATAGACATTTACCCAGAGAACTCTGACCTTTAGACAGAGTTATAAGGTCAATGTTCTTTCTGAACATTGTTTTGAGGTAGAACATTAATCATATGGATGATAGTGAAAGTAAATCCACAGTGATGTAAGGATATACTTTTTTTTTGGGTACTGGGGACTGAATTCAGGGGACACTCGGTCACTGAGCCACATCCCCAGCCCTATTTTATATTTAATTAGAGACAGGGTCTCACTGAGTTGCTTAGTGCCTCGCAGTTGCTGAGGCCGGCTTTGAACTTGAGATTCTCCTATCTCAGCTTCCTGAGCCACTGGGATTATAGGTGTGCGCCACCTCAAGGATGTACTTTTACAATGCACTTGATGTGTCTTTTCTTGTTTGATAATTCCCTTTTTCAAATGCATCATTTAAAAAAAAAAAAAAAATATATATATATATATATATATATATATATATATATATATATATATATATATATATATATATTTGGTTTTTTTTTAGTTGTTCATGGACCTTTATTCTACTTATTTTACTTATTTATTTACATGTGGTGCTGGGCCTCACACATCAGGCAAGCAGGCAAGCACTCTACCACTGAGCCCCAACTTCAGCCCCAAATCCATCATTTTTAAGAAGATCAGACTCAACAAAGACTCACAGGTACTCTTGGTTATTCATTCTAATTTTTTTACTTACAGTTTGGGTTTGGCCAGAACTGGAGGGGGCTCTTTGACTGGTGAGGAAGGCTCTGGGATTTTTGTGGCCTGTCCGTTGAACCTCTCCGGGAAGGAATTGGGCCTGGTCTGGTTGGTGGTTGCAACTCCAGCCTCAGAGGATGCTTCGCTTCCTTTGTCATCTTCAGGCAGGTTGAAGTGCACACGGAGCCCAATCCTGGAGCTGGATCGGGGCTCATTATGGTTCACCAGAACCCCTTCTAGTTTGGGTTTGGGGGCCTGTTCCACAGAAGGAGGCTCTGGGTTGGGTGGGGATGGCTGTTGATCAAGAACAGCCAGGTTGGTGGTGGAGCTGGCAGGGTGAAGAGACCCATTATTGCTGAGGTCTTCATTTCCTGAAAGGACAATCACATGACCTGAGTTAGCCTTACCCAACAAGGTTGAATAGGATTGTAACCTCAGGTTGGGGTACAAAAGGGACAGTAAGGGGCTGGGGTTGTGGCTCAGTGGTAGAGTGCTTGCCTAGCAAGTGTGAGGCACTGGGTTCAATTCTCAGCATTGCATATAAGTAAATAAAAAAAAAAAAAATAAAGGTCCATTGACAACTAAAAAAATATTTAAAAAAACCCAGAAAACAAAAGGGACAGTAATCAAACCAGGTAAGTGTACAATAGAAAAATGTTTGACAAAAACACATCAGAATCTGGGGTGTTAAAGAAGGGTGATGATGCAGGAAAAAAATAAATTTAAAATCTACGTACTCAGCTGTGGATATTGCTCAGTAGTAGAGCACATACTTAGTAGTCTACAGGCCCTGGGTTTGATCCCCAGCACCACCAAAAACAAAAACAAAAAGCCAACAAAACAAAATGAAAAATAAGCACTCTTTTAGAAAGAATTTTGGGTATTTAAGACAGGCATGGTGGTGCACACACACCTGTAATCCCAGCGGCTCAGGAGGCTGAGGTAGGGGGATCAAAAGTTCAGAGTCAGCCTCAGCAACTCAGTGAGGCCCTAAGCAACTTAGAGAGACCCTGTCTCAAAATAAAAAAAAGGGTTGGGTATATATGCTCAGTGGTTAAACGCCCATGGGTTCAATCCCTGGTGTGCGCGTGCGCACACACACACACACACACACAAAATGTAGGTATCTAATCATTCATATAACACCAAGGAAGGCTGAGGATGTAGTTCAGTGATGGAGAGTTTGCCTACCATATATAAGACCCTGTGTTTGATCCCCAGCACAGCAAAACAACCCAAGGAGAGGTTTTCTTATGAAGTATGAAAGCAATAGCTGAAAAACTGAGGTGATACAGGTAGTGGCTTTAAATACTATAAGAAATTGAATATTGGACATGATTCAAGAACATTTTTCTTAATTCAATTCTTTTTTGATTCATATGTGAAACACTAAGGAAGGGTGACACAAACTCTGCACACTCACACTCCAACTCAGTCTAAACTGTTCTGGCACATAAGAAGCCTTACCTCTCACATCCAGCTGTGCAATGCTTGACACTGTGCCATACTTATTGCTTGCTGTACATGTGAAGCAGCCAGAGTCTTCTGCAAACACTTCAGCGATGACCAAAGTGCAAATCTCCTCTACATGCCAGTAAAACAGAATTGTTACTGACTTCATCATGAAAGTGAAATTACAGAATTTACTAATATCAATCAGATGATTCTATAAAAGTCAATACAAGTAAAAAGGGGCTGGGGATTTGGCTCAGTGGTAGAGCGTTTGCCTAGCATGCATGAGGCCCTGGGTTTGATTCCCCGCACCTTTAAGGTAAGCTGGCTCCTCTCAACCTCAGGTGATGAATCATGATTGGTAAACCAGTCATGCTAACTATTCTAGTATGTGAAACTATCAGGTCAATGAGATGTCATGGAAAATCTGCTAGAGAGTTTCTGGAAAGTTTTCCTTGTCCTTTAAAGGGAACAGAAGATAGTGAAATTTCCTGTTTTTGCCTCTGGATGTTGTCATATGGTTGTGATACCTGGAACTGTGGCAGCCATCTTAGGTCTAAGAGTAGAAGCAGTCTAAGAGAATACTCTGCTGATGGCAGAATGCAAAATGGAAAAAAGGCTTGGCTTCTGATGATCTCCAAGCTGCTAAAGTAACCAATACCAGGACTGCCATTTCTTAGGGAGTCTTATTATGTGAGAAAATACCTTTTTATTATTGTTTAAGCTGTTTTTATTTAAGTCTTTTTTACTTTCTACCTAAAGAATCATAAATCATGTAGAAGCAAGTTTGGTTTTGGTGACTCTCAGACCTTATTTTAAACCCTGGACCTATGCTGCATTTTTCTGTTCCCTTTCCCAAACATTCACACTCTTTATCTTTCAGCAATCCATTCTCAGAAAATGATCTTGTAAAGTTATTCACATGACACTATACCTGCCTGTTATTCTGCCTGTGTTCTGTCTCCAAACGTATTTGCATTAAACAAGGTGGGAGAAAGAACTTTCTAGCTGCAGAATTTTCAGTCATGGAACTGAAAACAGCAGGACCTGTTTGGGTTTATTTTGGGGTGATTCCGAAGCTATTTTGTGTATTTGACTGCCTAATGAAAACTCCCACTCTGATCAGAAGTATCAAGGGGTTTGACAGTAGCTAGCAATGAGCAGTGAACTGCAGGCAAGGTCACAAGTGTTCTTTAAGTTACTTTAGGGTCCTTTTTAAAACTACTTCCAAAGTAGACAAGAAAGTAAAGGGTGGTAGTTAATTTGTAAAAAATAAACAGAAGCAAAAGGACCTAATTGGGAAATATGTCAAGAGAAAAGGATTAATGGGATTAACTCTTGGCAGGGTCCATTGATGTTAACATAAAGCTAGGAATTATGGCTATCAGTGTCTCCAATTATCTGGGAAGGAAGATTCTTTTCGAACTAAGGTAACTTCTGACCAGCTAATGACCTGACCGTGCCCACATTAACATGGGATTGACTTGTAAATGAAGCCTCCTAAATAGGAAGGCCACCATGACAGTTCTGGAGAAGACCAACTAAAGTCAAAAACTCCACCCTCCCTCCCCACTGAAAAAGGAGTTGGCAAAGAGTACAGAAGGTGGTCCCCACTTCTGGTAAACATCAAATAGTAGTAATAAAATTGGGGACAGTATTGTCTCCTTTATTCTCTACTTGGAGACGGCCCGTTCTCTCCCTTGAGAGTGCTTTTTGCTTAAGCCTCACTTTTCTTCTACTTTATTTTCACTTCCCGTAAAGTCCTCTTGCATGATGTTTGGTATCTGACTTTAAATTTTCCCTTCATCAGAACAAAAGAATCGAGGTTTGAGTTTCAGCTGCCTGCTTTCCTGTGACAAAAGGCTCGAACATTTTTGAAGGGCAAAGTACCACTCCACTATAAGCAAAAAAAAAAAAGTAAATCCACTTCTTGTCTTTGCCAAATATCTCTAAGACCTTAGTGTAGGGTCAAGCAACATGGAGTTCAAGGTCTTCTTGAGTGAAATTCATTTCCATTCAGTTGTCAGGAAAAAATAATTATGATAATGAAATTCCAAACCATCTTTCTCACCCAGGGATACAAACAATCTGATTCTTCAAGGTGGTTATGGAGAGGGTGATCAGATGTTCACGTCCTGATTTGTGAATGACTTGTATTTTCTAGTGGTGAGAGTTTCACCTACTGTCACTTCCATCTATCTCATCTAGTATTCCTCTAACGAAATATAATAGCATCAAACTAAACATTTTATTGTGTCTCTGCAAATTTCAAAATTTGATGCATCAAATTTGAGGCACATAGGTTGTGGAACTGGAATTGATCTGGTATCATAAAAATTGCTCTGCCCAGTTTAAGAAAGGTATGATTGGAGGCCAAGGATGGTGGGGAAATAATTCCTGTGAAATAATCCTCAAAACTTAAGAACTAGGGCTGGGGTTGTGGCTCAGTGGTAGAGCCTTGCCTGGAATGGTTCAATCCTCAGCACCACATATAAATAAATAAATAGATAGATAGATAGAATAAAATAAAGGACCATTTACAACTAAAAAAAAAATTTAAAAAATGAAGAATTCACTGCATTCATACCAGGTATTGCATATATATTCAAAATTTGCAAATTCTCCCATCTTTTCCTTTTCTTATAATAACTAGGGTTCATTTGGATCTTTTTTTACTAAAACTTTAATTTTCTCTTTCTCTTGACACCAGTGTAATTTCAACATGTTCTTATCTATATTAAATCACTCATTATATATTAAAAAATTAAAGTTGCAATAATCTTCGTTAATTTTGTTTTTTTGGTGCTGGGGATCAAACCCAGGACCTGTGCATACAAGGCAAGCTCTCTACCAACTGAGCTATATCCCCAGCCCCTGTTGTAATGATCTTTACCTGGTTCTGCCATGGATCGAGGTTCTAAAAGAAAAAGAAAGAAAAAAATTCTGAGCATTTGCTTTTTTCTGAGAGATTACATTTTTAAATCAGAAGTTTCCTGTAGAATTTAGTAGTCTCTTGCATACTCAGGAGTAATTAGATAAAGTTAATCTATTGATGTTAATGACCTAAGCACCCACAACCTCAATAGGGACGGAAAAGGGCAGCAAGAGAGCATCTAAATGATGTTGCTGCACCTTGGAACACACCTGGGTCCACTGGGGTACATAAACCTTTGGCAAGGCAAAGTTCCTGAGTTGGCTGGGACTCTGAAATGACTTGTTTTGATTGGTGCTTGTTCGGCCTTACCTGAAAAAAAGCTCGTGAAGACTGAGAGATCATGTTTGATTTTGGACTTTCGTATGCCAGTAAAATGTAGAATATACCTTTTGCTCTGTGGTTTCTAGGATCAAGAGCCTCAGAATAGATAATAGATTGCTTGAGAACAGGTTCTATATCTTAAATTTCCTTGGCATACCTGAAAATGCCCACTGTAGTACCAGATACTAGAGTTCAGTGAATATTTATACAATTGCAGGCACTCCATAAGTTGTTGTTGAACTTAGAATATTCTACATGGATAGAACTATTGGAGTTTTTTTTTTTCTCTCTCAGTTTAAATGGTATTAGAATATATTATTGTTTCTGCTACTACTGCTAAAACCTGCAGTAGTTCTTATTCACATTTCATACTGATCAAAGTAATCATTTTGAGATTAGAAGAAACAGATTAAGAAAAAAAAGCAGGGGCTGGGGAGGTGGCTCAAGCGGTAGCGCGCTCGAGTGGCATGCTTGCGGCCTGGGTTCAATCCTCAGCACCACATACAAACAAAGAAGCTGTGTCCACCGAGAACTAAAAAAATAAATATTAAAAAAAAATTCTCTCTCTCTCACTCTTTCTTAAAAAAAGAAAAAAAAAAAAAAAAGAAAAAGAAAAAAAGCAAATAACTCAGCCATGAAAGAAGGAGGGGGTGATGTGAGGTAATGCATGTTAGCTCAATTTAGTCATTCCACAATGTATGCATATGTCAAACATCATGTTGTATAAAATAAATTATATAACTTTATTTTTTGGTACCAGGGATTGAACTCAGGGGTGCTTAACTACTGAGCCAATCCCCAGCTTTTTTAATATCTTATTTTGAGACAGAGTCTCACTGAGTTGCTCAGAGCCTGCTAAATTGCTGAGGCTTGACTTTGAACTTGTGATGTTCCTCCTCAGCCTCCAGAGCCTCTGGGATTATAGATGTGCACCACCATGACTAGATTATATAATTTTTGTTAATCAAAAAGATAAACAGAAGTCTAATACTCCTATGTATTTGGGCATGTAATAAGGTTTGTGTGTTATTTTCTCCGTTAAAAAAACAAAACCCCTAAAAACTAAAAACAAATAAATAAAAGTAACACATGTTCATCACAGAAAAACTGAAAAACACAAAAATGCAAGTGGAAGCAAAATAATTGATCCTAGACTTGATGCTCAGAGAAAGACTACCAACATTTTACCAAATTTTCTTCTCAAGTTTTTTCTATAGTAGATTGTTCTATATAGTTAACCAAAGGAGCAAGTAAGTTGCAACTTATTTTGTGACTGCAAAGGATCAAAGAGAAAGCATTGGAAGACAATCTGAAAAGTATGTGATCAAAAAAAAAAAAAAAAAAGAATCAACCACTTGACTATATAAAGCTTTCTTACAATAAAAAGAATCAAAACTCAACATGAAATAAAAGAAATAAAAAACCTAAATAAATACAAAAAAGTACCCTCCCATATCTGATTAATGATATGCAGATTAAAATAACTGTTCCTATACTTGGCCTATAAAATTAGTGAAGATTTAAAAAAAATGGTTAGTAACCATTGTTGGTGAATATGTGAGGCAAAAGGCATTTCCCTGCATTGCTGGTTGTGCTAGAGTATAGGTAGGGCAACATGTGTCTGGGACAGACCTAGTTTATACTTGGGGTCCCTGCACATCCCAAAGGGTCTCAATTTGGCTGATCAATTGTATAATCAGTCTAAATTTATCTCAACTTTTTGAGATGGCATTTTGGCAATACATATAATAAAAGCCTAAAAACTATGTACTGACAGTAGCAATTCAGTGCTAGAAAGTTATTGTAAAGTAACAACTATGGATAATCACAAAGATTTGCGCTGTTAGCATCATTGAAGCCTAATTTATAGTAGTAAAAAATTGTAACAATTTAAATTTTCAACAGGAGATTAAATATGAAATAGATATTTTTTGAGACTAATAAAGTTCTATATTAACATAGAAATATGCCCATGAAATATTGAGTAAAAAAATACATTTCCAAAAAAAAGAGCATGACAGTTTTATTTTAAAGGATATGCATGGGAAAAAAATTCTTGGGAATATACACCCAAATAATAATAGAGTTTAGTCTTGTGGAATATGATTATAGGTGATTTTTTTACTTAGTTTTTTAGTATATTTTTAATTAGTTGCTAAAGCTTTAAAAATAAACATATAATCAATTTATAAAAATAAATTATCAGAAAAATAGTTTTACAGCAACAACTTACTTTTCTGTAGAATCCTAAAATCTGGAGAATCTTCTATCAAGGTCCCTTCTCTGTACCACTCAACTTTAGGGGATGGAGCTCCTTTTACTCTGCATTCAAAGACAACCAGCTGACCCTCAGAGGCTGACAAATTTTGTAGCATCTAGAATGAGAAGAATATTGTTAGAACCAAAAAATATATATCTTTGGAATGTAGTCTCAGTGTTGAATTTTAGAAAAAGACACTGTCTCACTGGACATGGTGGCACATGCCTGTAATCCCAGTGGCTTGGGAAGCCAAGGCAGGAGGATCATGAGTTCAAAGCCAGCTTCAGCAAAAGTGAGGTGCTAAACAATTCAGTGACGCCCTGCCTCTAAATAAAATACAAAATAGGTCTGGAGATATGACTCAGTGGTCAAGTGCCCCTGAGTTCAATCCCTGGTATCAAAAAGAGACACTCTCTCTTTTATATTTGGATTTTTTTCTAAATTTTCTACAATTTTGAGTCCGTGGATGTACATTTGAGTCTATTTTTTAATATGGAACCACTGACCTCTATAAAGCTCTTTCCTCACTATTTTCTCCTTTTGCAGCTGTTGCTGTGCTAAGTTAATTTATTAAATATCCTGCAAAACATTTTGAGTAAAGAAGCTAATTTTTAGTAAAATACTTCTGTTTGTAAACGCCCACATAGAATTTGGTTTTCAGAAGTAATAACAATAATGATAATAATTTAAAAATCTGTGGTTAATATATACTAGGTGATTCAACACAGAAGTAAAGTATTATTCCTCAAAGATTGTGGTTGTTCAGAATGTGGAACAGCTCTGTGGCCAAGTAACTGATTTGTCTTGCAGGCTTTGCTTAGTTTACATTCTGTTGTCCTAGAAATTGCTTTTTATCTTGCTGTTTTGTTTTCCTTATGTGGTCTTAACAAGTATAGTCTCACTGATCTATTGAGGCATATAAACAATGACAACCTTTATATAATCATAGTCACACATGGAGTCATTGTAAAATATGTTGTAATTCTGTGAAATGCTTTTTGATACCTCCATGATAAAAGGCTTACAAAATTCACTTTGAATTGTAAAGTTGATACTGTAATTGTAAAGTTGATTCTAGACTCTATGGGAGTACGGAATGCACATTTTTCTTTCAGAACTACATCCTCATTCATTATGATTTGTGAGCTTAAAAATCACACCTTCTTTGGTGTGGTTGGTATTCCGTTTGATTATGAAATGTTTCTTTGGCATGTGTGAGAGCATATTTTTATTTTTCATTTTGGCCTAAAGACTATAAACATGGAAATATTCTGATTAAACTTTCTCTAAGTTCTGTAAGTACCAAAGGCTGCAAGGCTTTCTGTTATTACAATTTTTGAACCTGCATTTAGGAAATACTGGCTCTTACATAAGAGAAAGGGAAAGTCAGTAGTTCCTTCTTCCTTTTGTCATTCACTATTAAAAATAATTTGTGGTGTTTTTTACAGCTTTTGTTCGAACAACTTACAATATTTTGTGCAAGGCTTTTCACATTTATAGCATTTGCCTAAGGACTGCAAGGGTGGGGAGTAAGAAGTAAGGAACCACAAGCCTTTAACTGCACTTTTACCTCACGGGTGTGTGTACGTTGATATTGTGACAGCCAGGGGGCACTGTAGTTCAAAGTTAGTGTTTTTTTTCTCCCCCATCCCCAAATTTGCTTGTTGAAGTGATTCATGATGGAATTAGCACAGGGTGGTGGTTTCTGAATTAATAAAGAACTATTTTATTGAAAATTTGGTTTTTCTTTGTCTACCTCATCCAGTGACAAGAATGAAATGCTGAAAGCATCAATGGGTCTTGGCTGCTCCTGGCAAACAGGTGAATATGTCCTTCACCTTGACCTCTGAGAAAATTCTGTGCCAAAATGGGAGCCTTGGGGCCTATGGAACACTTTAGCAGTATCAGACACTTCTCTGGAATTCATACATAGTGGAGTTTTCATTCCATCTTAAGGCAAACACATTAGAAAACCATTCCTTCCCAACCATCCCCCCCCAGTACAAAAGGTGGTGACAGAAGGGATTAAATGAAATATGACACATTTACAAAATGGATGTGAGAAAAATGAGGTTAACCTATATGTTCAACATGGCTGGCAGTTTGGATATGTAAGCCAACTCTCAATCTACAGAGAATATACTAAAGCCTTCTTGAAAAAGGATTTCCTTGCGAAATTATGTTACTTATGATTTACACCAACACTGGCTGGTTGTTATTATTCATTTGACACTGAAAACTAAGAACTTTGTTCTATTTGAGAGGCCAGCCAAGATACCTTTGAGCTACAGTGTATGGAACAAACCCACTAATATCCATAATGGGAGGTGAAATTTCATTCCAATGTGAATCAATACTGAATAAAAAAAGATGCCAAAGTCTTCTTACAATCCGCTTAGAGAAAGCTGATGAAAGCCATAATTATAAGGAGAGTAATAGTTGTACCACTGAAAATTGTTCTTTCTGAAAAGTCTCTTAAGAAGGAGCTAGGATGGGCACTCTGGTGCATGCCTGTAATCCCAGAGGCTTAGGAGGCTGAGGCAGGAGGATTGTGAGTTCAAAGCCAGCCTCAGCAACTTAGCAATGCCCTAAGCAATTCAGTGAGACCCTGTCTCTAAATAAAATATAAAACAGGGCTGGGGATCTGGCTCAGGGGTTAAGTAACCCTGTGTTCAATCCCTAGTACCAAAAAAAAAAAGGAGGGCTGGTCATATTGCATATATCAAGGTCCAAGTCAGTTGTTTGTCATAGTGGGTCTTAGGCTATTTCCTAATGGAACCAAGATGATGTGCTTTGGATATAGTTCAAGTGCTCCCATAAAGGTATATTTGTTAAAAGCTTGGTCCCCAGTGTGATGATGTTAAGAAATGGTGGGATGTTTAAGAGGTGGGGCTTGATGGGAAATTGTTACCGGCCCCTCCCCTCACTCTGACTTCCCTCTTGCCATGTGTTCTCTCCTTCTCAAACCCATCATTGTGATATTATCCACCATGAGGTCTTTACTAGAGTCAAGCTGATGCCAGTGCCTTGCCCTTGAACCTATAGAACTGTGAATTAAATACACTCTTCCTCTTATAAGTACCCAGCCTCAGGTACTTTGTTACAGTAACAGGAAACAGACTAAAACATATGATATGTACATGCTTAGTCACAGTCATATTAACCTCACTACAGATGAATAAGACAAATGAAATGGCCTAGGAAAGATTAAGTTAATCTTTACTAGGAATTATGGATCTGGACTAAAGGCCCCAAAACCAAAGGTCTACAGAGGTAAACAATGTCCAAAGTGCAACTCTTGTCTTGTGTGTCATCACTATACTGATCATTTGGGAGAACATTCTTCCAAATAACTCGACATGAGAAGCATGGTCACTTGACATTGAATTTTTTCTCTTCTGCTCTAAAGCCACAAAATGTTGAAAAAAAGAAGAATCCTTTCTTAACTGGAAAGTTAAATGGAAGTTCTTTGCCACAGAATAAATATTACAATGTGCCTGCTTTGTCCCAAGCATAGTGCCAGATGTTATAAATGTGAGTTGAAAAGATACAATTTCTGCTTGGTAGATCTCGTCCCACAAATATCATTTAGGGACATTCTTGAGAAGGAGCATCTCCGTTATTGATTAAAAGATGTCAGCTAGGGGCTGGGGATGTGGCTCAAGTGGTAGTGCACTCACCTAGCATGCATGAGGTGCTGGGTTCGATTCTCAGCACCACATAAAAATAAAATAAAGATATTGTGTCCACCTAAAACTAAAAAATAAATATATTTTTTAAAAATGTCAGCTACAAGGTTCACTTTATCATTTTATTTGTTTTTAAACCCAGTCAATATTTTTGCACCTTGGGACATGATGCAAGTGTATGTGTACAGCACTTTAGGCTGGAGTTGGATCAGAGCAGTTTTTACAGATTAAAAAACTTATTGAAAGTCCTTTCCCCCTGGATTGTCACAGGTGCTCTGTGAAAAATTCTCTGGAATTGATGGGCTAGGGAGAAGAGCCCATGAAATCTTCAGAAGTCTGGATTCAACTACTGGGCCCCATGATTTCAGGGTTTCCCTCCTCTGCCATTATATAATGAAGTGCTCTTCAAATTCTCACTTCCCCTGCCCCCTTGCACTCTTCAAATTACTGCTGAAGTAGTTGGAGCCAGAGCCGCTGCAGCCTTGAAAGCCTGCCAGAGCAGCTGCTGTTGAGTGGGAGCAGTGATAGGAGCAAGATTCTAATTTGATCACCTCCCTCTCTCCTGCTCAAGAAGTGTGAGTCCTGTTCCCCCCATGGCAAAGTGAAAATATTTTTGATGCTGCATAGAGAACAAAGGATAGTCTAGCTCTACCCACAATTAAAAGCATTTAAAAACCTAAGAGGGCTGGGGAGCTAGGAGCTCAGAGGTAGAACACTTGCAGAATATGTATGAGGCCCTTGGTTGGCTCCTGGCACCACAAACAAAAACACAGAAATTCTCTTAAGTAGATTAGTGAACAAGTATATATATTCCATCACCTTCTCTTAAACTCTACCACTGCTTTTCTGGGCCACTCTCCTTTTCATTTTATCCTTGTTTAGAAAGTAATTTTCCATGGCCAAAGGAGTTAAATTAAACTCTGCTCTCTAATCATTGCTTTAAAACAAAGCAAGCCTTCTTGCCATAACTGGTAAAGAAATGCTTTGTTGGGCAGTATAGAAAGTGAGTCACAGGGGCTGGAGCTCCGGAAGTTCCTAAAGAAGTAAATAGAGCAGGGATAACCCGAACAAACACATGCAAATAATCTGTTATCATTGCTCATGGCCACGTGAAACCATCCTTGGTAGCTCTGACTCAGAAATTCGCTAATGACACTGGCAGTGACTATGACCTCAATCTTGCCCTGGCTGACGGAAACTAACGCAAGCACACTGTGGTTGATAAGTCTCTCTGGAATTTGAGCCACAGCCTATCCTAGTGCCCTATGTCTGTACAATCCCCATCCCATTTATGGAGGCAAAATCACAAGTCCAGAGGGCAGAGAAAGCCTTCCCAGAGTTTAGGTACTAGGGACCATTTTCCCACCATGAAGCTAATGCATACAGAGATTTTACTTAACAAATGCCTTATCTAATGATTAATTCATTTTCCCATTTTATTTATTAAAGGCATATGTATCTGCCAATCTAATTAGGAGGCAATCAGTCACCACACAAAAGCAACTAAACCTGATGTGTTCATCAACCTGTGAAAACGAAGCATAAAGAATTAATGTTAAAGGTTCCTATCAGACTTGTTAAAATAATAAAAACAGCTTTGGACCTATTATTACCTTATGAACTCCTATCTATTCATTACAGGGAGCTTTCAAGGTGATTGGGAAAGAGAGAGTAAACAACTTTATCTTTGATAAATGTACCAGACACATGTGCTCTGGGTGATCTGAATGCCTGGAACCAGGGCACCTAAGATTTGAAATTGAGTGGAGATAAGGACACCTCTTTGGTGTCAACTATCTGGTGAGGCAGATGGTGTTGCAGAACAGAAGAGAGGAGACTTTATTGGGACTAGGTATAAACTCCTTGGTGGTTTAGCTGCCTTGAAGAGTCAGCAGTCTCTAAGGTATGACAAATGGGCATGGCAAATTAAAATAAATAGAACATTTTTGTGGCACTTATGCTGTATCGTAAGACTAGGTGATTTAGCAGTGGCAATAAGAGATGACAAGAAAAAGCTCTGTTAGCTATATTTTACACGTGCACACATACACACACTCCCCCCTCACAAAGGTCCTTCTTTAATTCCTCCTCAAAGTCTTGTATCCACTAGTCACAACACATTGTTTTTCTATTTCAAGTCTTTGAAAATAGTAAAACTGAAACCTCAGGGGCAGGTTATAGTAAACCAACCAGAAAAATTGAGAGGCATCTTGTTTTACCTATGAAAATGTGCCTAACTGATATAGATATAGGTAGTCACAGCTAGACTTCATGATGGATTTTGGAAAACCATTTTGCATGAGTCGGTATGATATGTCAGGATTTCCTTGAAATGAATGCTTCTGAGGAAGTTGTGAACTTAGCTTTTTTAAGTATTAGTACTCATTGCAAGAGACTACTTTGACCATTTTGCTTGAAATTGGGATTTCTCAACTTCAGCCCTACTGACACTTGGGGCTGGATAATTCTTTATTTGGGGGCTGCCATCCTATTCAGTATAGAATGTTAGCAGCCCCACTCCAATTGTGACAACCAAAAATGTTTCCAAACATTACCAATGGACCCTTGGAGAAGAGAGTTAACCACAATTGATAACCACTTCTGTAATACCCATGCTTATATCTTAGAAGATAAAATCTTTTGAGACCTGGGTGGGTGTTCATACAAACAATGAACATAAATCCAGGCATAGGTTGCACCCATTTGGTCTTCAGAATACTGAAAAATGCAATGTGACTCAACTTTTTCACCTTTGAACTTACTGTCTGGGGCAACATATGAACAGTTTATTATATAAAAGAAAGAATGAAAGGCTGAGAAGTGGGAGAACCTGTTTCTCATCCTCATTCTGCTACTAACTAGTCTTGTGACATTGGCCAAATCGCTTAATCTCTCTGGCTTTCCCGAGGTTTTTTTCATTTGTAAATGAAAGTGCCCAACTGAATTTTCCAGTTCTAAATACAAAGACTGTGTGACTCAGAATTTGATGACTCCACAATAGCTGACACCATGGAACAAAAAGAGAAAGCTCTTTGTCCTTGAGTGAGGCTTTCCATTAAACCTCCCAAGAGCATTTAACTTCATCTCCTTGAGCACAAAAACAGGTACCTGCAACTAGATTCTTCTGAAAGTCCAGAGAAACCTCTAGAGTAGTAAGTGGCTAGAATCTTATCACCTGATCCTCAGGTGTGACCATCAGGATCAGTGTAAAAACTGACATTAGAAATCAAGGACTGGGAATGATATTTGGACAACTACCTCAAACCAACCAACCAACCAACAAAACAAAACAAAAAACAAAAAACCCTAAAGCTTATTTGTACTTATAAAGAGACCAAAGTCCTGAGATAAAATCAGTAAATCTTGTTTCATAAACTTCATTTGGATGCTGCAGTGTCTCTAAAGCCAGGACAGAAGGAAGCCATATTTTGATTACCTTTGTAAACACAGGAGCTGCAATTATAGGTTTTCCATCCAATCCTTGCAAATAGTTGGTAGGGCTCTGACACTGTTAGAGGAGAACAAGCAATAGAGTCATGGTCACTAAAATCATTACATGAATAGATAATACAACAAATCTACAGAATTTGATGTGTAAAATTAATCCCTAAATCAAAAGACATGCTTTCTAAGTTTATGACTTCAGATTTTAGTCTGAATTGATTGCATTTCTTTCTAGGTCATGGTGGCTGTAAAATATGTGGTGTCCACTCTACTCCAGCCCCTTCACATAGATGCGTGTAATCAGACCTAACCTCCTGAAGAGGTCCCATAAAATCCTAGGGCTGCCTCAATCACAGTTTGAAAACCAGTGGATTAGGACTAAAACTTGATCTCTCTGCATTACTAAATGGGCTAGAGAAGAAATTCTGAATTTTTTTCAAAAAGGTTGTAGATAACACATTTAAATGTATTATCATTGGTCAACAAACATATCTATAACATCTTACGAACATATTTAGATAGTATGATTTTATATGTTTTAAAGTATACACATACATATTTATTTTTATATTTGCCTAGAAAATACCTGGAACTATCTGCTAGAAACTATTAATAAGAGGTACTTCTGAGAAGAGGGGGCATAGAGGTAGAAATTTGGCCAAAGTTTTTATTCAATATATGTCTGTACTTTTTAAATGTTTTTACAATAAGCATTTTGTTATTGATGTTGTTGTTATTATTACTACAGTTCTAGGGATTGAACCCAGGGCAAATTACCACTGAGGTACATCCCCAGCCCTTTTTATTTCTTTTGAGACAAGGTCTCACTAGTTGCTGAGGCTGGTCTTGAACTGGCAATCCTGGTGGCTCAGCCTCCCGAGTTACTGGAATTATAGGCAGGTGCCACCATGTGTGGCTATAAGCATATATTATTATTATTTTTTATTGACTCAAAAGATAAGAGCCTTTTGCTGTTTTCTAAAAAATAATTTTGAACCGGCTTACTCAGAAAGTAGAATTCTTTGCATCTCCTTGAAACTAAGTTTTACAGTATAGAATGTTTGTCCTGGGTCAGTCTGAGAGCTGGCAGCTCACTAGATATGTAATCAGCCCTCTTTATAAAGCTGGAATGTCAGACAAGCTCATAAAGAGTTTCTTTTCCTTTGATATTTGCCCATGTAACTAGGCAAGAAGTTCACAAAGCAATAGCAACACTTTCCCCATACATGGGAAGTACAAATTAATTATCATGTAACTTTATTTTGTATGTTTTTTAAAATTGGATTTATTTTTAAATTAAATTTAATTGTTTTGCAGTGCTGGAGGTTGAACTCAGGGCTTTGATTGTGCATGGATAGATAATGTAACAAATCAACAGTGGTAAGTTATTTACCACTGACCTGCACCCCCAGCCCCCAAGGTGATTATTATGATGACTAGTTGCAACAAAGAAGAGTATGATCATGCTATACAAGAAGCTCATGGTCACAGTGCATGTCCATCACAGTCCATGGCACTTGTGTTTCACCTAGATTCTTATACCTGCTGGATGGTTGACACTCTGGGCTGGGTCACCAAATGCTGGGCTTGGGGCACTGCTGGAGGAATGGCAGCAGAGGTAGTAGGAGGTAATGACACCTCATTTGGCTTCTGGATTCTGAGAAATTTTTAAAATATAGATTATAAATCAGAACTATAAATGTGTGTGAAAAGTCTGTCAGCAAAACTAATAATGTCATCACTCCTTATAGTTGGATGTAATACAAATCTTTGTTTGACAATATTCTACAAATATTTACTGAGAGTTTACCGAGAGTTTCCTTTCCATACAGTTTGTTAGGAAATGCAAATATGAAAATGGATATGCCACCATTGTCCTTGGGTCACTTGCTTTCAGTGTAGCCAGGGAGTCAAACCACCTGAGATCTAAGATGTGACAGAACCCTGTGCAGAGGATATCTTGTTTAGATTTGTTTTGTTGTTGTCTGTATTTTCCCTCTTGTTGTTCCAAGTAAGAGGCCAAGCTTTGCATATTGTTACCTCTGGGATTGTGACATGGCAGAAAGCAATAATAATCCAAAATCTTCAAGTTTACATAATTTGAAGGGATTTTTTTTAAGGTCAAAAGAACCAGGAAATATTCTTGACAAGGTTGTGGAGGAAAGATTATTTGGTTTGTGGGGAAGGCAGAAAGATCTGTGGATCTGGCTAGACAGCCTGGCAAGGGGAAGAACCTAAATTCAGAGGAAAGGTGGAAGGTTCCAGTCTTGCTAAAGACATAGTCCTGAAGCATGTCGGGAAGAAACAACACTGGACTTAAAGAGCCACTGAGATTTAGCACATGGGCCTCTCACCTGTAACCCAGGAGAAGAGATGACCATTGACAGAGGGCTTCCCTGTCTTTGGTCTGAATGTTACCTCTCTTGTGTCTCAGCTTCCCCAACTCTAAAATGGGGGAATAGTAATTCTTATTCCACAGGGGTTTTGTGAGAGTTAGATAATTCATGCCAGGTGCTTAGAATGATGCTTGCTCCCACACTGCTTCATATATATCAAAGGAATCTTTGCATAACTGTGGAGGGGGGAAGAGACACCCAATAATGACAGATCCTAACCAGGCAGGATGGAGTCTAAGAAGCAGAATTATATGGTGATGCAAAGCCTATCATTGTCTCTAAAGCATGGGTTTTCTTCTGCAATAACAAAACCCCTGATTTCCTTACATGACTGTTCCAAAAGACTACACTCCCCAATCTTCATTGCAACTAGATGTGGTCACATGGCTCTTTTTAGTCATGGGTATAAGGGATAGTGAAATATGCTATTTAGAGAGCTGACCTTACAAAGGAGATGGACATACCCTTTATTCCTTGGTATTTTAAACTAAGAAAATGAGGGTGTACCTTAACATGAGATGAAGCAGAAACCTGGAAGCAGACTGAAACCTACTAGAATGCGAAGCCATGTACCTGATTTTTATGTAAATGAGAACTATCTATCTCATTTAAATCACAGTTAATTTGGGTTTCTATTATATAAATATATATATATATATATATATATATATATATATATATATATATATATATCATTGTCTCTAAAGCATGGGTTTTCTTCTGCAATAACAAAACCCCTGATTTCCTTACATGACTGTTCCAAAAGACTACACGCCCCAATCTTCATTGCAACTAGGTGTGGTCACATGGCTCTTTTTAGTCATGGGTATAAGGGATAGTGAAATATGCTATTTAGAGAGCTGACCTTACAAAGGAGATGGACATACCCTTTATTCCTTGGTATTTTAAACTAAGAAAATGAGGGTGTACCTTAACATGAGATGAAGCAGAAACCTGGAAGCAGACTGAAACCTACTAGAATGCGAAGCCATTTACCTGATTTTTATGTAAATGAGAACTATCTATCTCATTTAAATCACAGTTAATTTGGGTTTCTATTATATAAAAATGAAGTCAAATTTTAACTATTACAATTAGACTTATAGCAAATAAATAAATGAACTATTTCTTGCATAATTAATGTATCAAAATTCATACCATTAAATTTTTAACATATTTATAGGAACCTTGAGAAAGGAGTGATGAGTGTGTAATAGAAGAGGAATTTATTACAGAAACCCAAGAGGAAGAATACTTAGTCCAGGTTGTGAAGGATAAGTAGGAGTTTGCCACGAAAAATAAAAAATGAACCATGCATTGTTTTGAGTGAGATGTCAGCAGTGTAGACAGCCCAAGATGGAGGCCAGGTAAGACTAGTGGATCCTCCACAGAATAAGACTTTAAGTTTTTTTTTAATGTTTCTTATTTTGTTTTCCCATAGATAATCTTTTTTTTTTTTTTTAAGAAGGAAAATGATAGGAGCAGAATGGTCTCATAGAGAATAATCAGTAATATTTTGGAGACTGTAGAAGAGAGAAGAGGGCTGGAGCATCCCTCTAAGAAAGAGGCTGGCATCAAAGGCCAGCAGGAAGAAGATACTGAAGCAAGGTCTTGAGAATGATAAGGAAGTGGGTTAAAGGGAATATCCTTTACTCTGGTCCTGAATGTTCCTGCACAGGAGCTGAAAGCAAATTCTCATTGCCAGGTAGATAAACACAAAAGATTCTGAAGAGTAAAACGATTTCTGCACTCACAGAGCTTACCCTCTATAGGGGTAACACAGTTTGTGTCTCTTCAATCAGGCTCCCACATATTTCTGTTTGTTTCAGGAAGCCTCAGGAATGGTTACTATGTATGTTTCTATTCCCAGGACTTCTGCTGGAATGTTCCTGTCTCCCTTTTGGGGGGTATCCTCCTTCTGTTCTTCAAAGGTTCAGTTTAGGATCACCCACTCTGTAAAACCTTTCCTGTTCTCTCCCTGCACCCCCAACCAATAACTATTCTTTTGTACCAGGTCCTGTACACCATGCACATGGTCATCATAGACTATTATACTATATTATTCTTATCATCTATATGTTTGGTATTCATTTCTTGCTACCTCTACATTGTCTTCTATGTGTGAACCTCTTGAAAGAAGGAAGCATCTGATCTTTCTTTATTTTGTACCGGAAATTAAACCCAGGGGCGCTCAACCACTGAGCCACATCCCCAGCCCCTTTTTATATTTTATATTGAGACAGGGGCTCACTGAGTTGCTTAGGGCCTCACTAAGTTGCTGAGGCTGGCTTTGAAGTCAAGATCCTCCTGCCTCAGCCTCCTGAGCCGTTGGGATCATAGGCATGCACCACCATGCCAGGCTTGACTTTTCTTAATATCCATTGCATCTAGTGTAGTGCCTGGGGTAATGTAGGTGCTCAGTCAATGGTTGCAGAAACTAACAAATGAATGGATGCAAGTTTGTTCAGTATATAGTACAACTATTTAGCAAAAAGGATATAACTATTCCAGATCAAATATATATATACATGGACATATATACACATCTATACATATACACACACAGTAAATAAGAGATGTAAATATTTTAAAAATGATATGTATATAAAATACATAAAATTATGAATAATATATAAAAGTTAAAATATATTTCATATATAATTTAGGATAACCAAATTTTGTGTTCTTATTGTACTATCTAAACATGAGCTTTTTAAACCATTGGGTTATTGGTTTTTATACTCTGTAGATATAAATACAATATTTTATAAGTATCACTTCCTATTTTAAATACTGAGAATATTCCAATTAATCTTAAGCAAGACTTAAGCAAAATAAGTAGAGTCTTCTCCAAATCTGCCTCTCTCCTCAAGTTCTAGTAACCAGTTAGGACTTTTTTTAGTATCTGAGGATACTGAGTCTATAAGATAGAAAATTAGAATTACCGATTCATCTCTTCCTTGTTAGGGTCCCCTTCTGAATCAGAAGAAGAAACTCCTGGAGAAATAAAAACAAAATATGAGCTTTTAAAGACAATAATTTCAATATTTTAAAGCTGGTTCTAGATATTTGAAGAATCTTAGACTTAGAAATGAACTCAGTGATTCCCTACACTAACATTCAATTTGACAAATGAGGAGAAAGACACCTTAAAGTTGAAGGAATTATTCAAGGTCACATAGCTAGTTAGTGATGGAGTTCAAACTAGTTGGTCCAACTTCAAAGTGCTCTACTATGTAAACACCTCCTGATATCATTGGACTGTCAAGGTTTGCAGCCATTCTTTGGTGTTAGAAATTCTCATGCTCTGGCCTACACAGATTGACTAGAAGAAGGGATTACATTGGATTCTAGACATTGTAGGTGTAGGTGGATGTTCTTCCGTCCTGCCCTAATATTAGCAGGTCAAACTTCATTTTGGAAGTGGGGGTGTTTGAAGTCCAGTTGCCACAAAGAAAAAAAATCCAACAATCCAATCTCAGCACTGTTAGCACAGCCTTGATCCCGGATTTACTTCTCAAGATAGTGAATTCCAGGAAGATATAACAGAGCTAAATCTGGAGGTATTTATCATACTCTGAGAATTTGAGGATAAAAACATAACACATTCCTACTAGTGTATTTCTTTAATAAATGTTTATCAAATATTCACTATGCACTTGGTACTATGTAAGGTATTGGAGATAAAAGTAAAGAAGATGAGACAGTCCTGGCCTTGCAATCTAGTTGGTAAACAAACATTTATGCCATAGTAATACAATATGTAAGTGCTAAAACCAAGGTGTACCTAAGGTATAATAGGTAGAAAAAGTACTGACGAATGGTCCCCAGAAAAAAACTCAGAGGATGACTTAAAATAGGAACAAAACTTAGTAGATACAGGAGTAACATAGATTGATTTCTTTCCTAAAATTAATCATCTAAGTTTTCTGCTGAGATAAATGCTTTTCCAAGGTTCCCAACTGGTATCCATGCTTCTATTTTTGACTCCCTGCAATATATTCTCAACAAGAAGCAAGAGTGACTCTGTTAAAAACTAAATCAGGTCATGCCATCTCTCTGCTTAAAACCCTCCAGAATTTCCCATCTCCCTCAGAGTAAAACCAAAGTCCTTGCAACAACGTACAAAGATTTGTATGATCTGCTCATCTACCTCCCTCTACCTTAACCCCATCTTGAACTTTTGACCTCATCTTCTATTGCTTTTTGTTTGTTTGTTTGTTTTGTGTTGTTTTGGGTGGTACTGGGAATTGAAACCATGGCCTCACACGTGCTAAAGTGCTCTACCACTGAGCTACACCACAGCCCCAAATTCGCCTTTCATTTCTCTTCTTTTTGTGGTGTTAAGGATTAAACTCAGGACCTCACAGATGCTAGGTAAGCACTCTACCATCAAACTACATGTGTGTGTGTGTATGTATATATATATATATATATATATATATATATATATATATATATATATATATATATATATATATTTGAGCCATAATCTCCTTAATTTGCCCAGACTAGTCTCCACCTTGTGACCTTCCTGCTTTAGCCTCCCTAGTAGTTCTCATATTACTTTTTCCCTTGGCATGAGGAGCCTGGCCATGCTGGCTCCTCTCTACCTTAAGACTCTCACCTCAGGGCCACTGCACTTGCTGCTTCCTTTTCCTTGTGTGGTTTTCTCTTGACTATCTTTGGGGCTCACTTTCTCACTTCCCTAGGTCTCCATTCAAATGTCACCTGGTTAGGGAAATCTTCACTGCCACCTTATCTAAAATCACACACACACACACGCACGCACACACCCATACACTCACACGCATACACATATAATTCCTAGCCATCTTTCTTGCTATTTTTCTAGTTACATATACCTACCATATTATATATTTTATATATTTATTTCACTTGTTTTCTGTATCTCATCATAATATACATTCATCAATATGTAAGTTTACTTTTTTTTTTTTTTGGTAGAATAGCCCTCAATAAATGTTTATTTAGGGCTGGGGTTGTAGCTCATTGGTAGGGTGCTTGCCTAGCATGTGTAAGGCACTGGGTTCAATTCTCAGCAACACATACAAATAAATAAATAAATTAAAGGTTAATTGACAACTGAAAAAATTTAAAAAATGTATTTATTATAAATATATGCATTAAGCTTCAAGAGTATTTTGCGTTACCTTCTATATAAATTTCAGCAGAAGTTGAATCTGTCCCATAGATGTTGGAAGCGAAGCAGGAATAGCGTCCTGTGTCCTCTTCAAAGGCTTCAGCAATGGTTAGCGAATGCAGATTTCCTTCCTGGACGATGTGAATGTCTGGAGAATTTTCAAGCTCCTTGCCTTCACAGTACCACCTGCAAGTAAGGGAATATGGCCTTTGGACACAACTAAAAAAACAAGACAATAATATAGATGGCTCTAGATACTTCGTAAGAAGAAAACTGTGAAAAACTAAGAGTCAGAACATTAAACAATCTGTTATTTGATTGTGACAATGAGAGAGTTGGCAGTATTCAAATCACATTGACACTTTACTCATGAGATTGGAAAGTTGCTCTTATTAAGAATGATACAAGGGCTGGGAATATAGCTCAGTTGGTAGAGTGCTTGCCTTGCATGCACAAGGCCCCAAATTCAATCCCCAGCACCACCAAAAAGAGATACAAGCTAGGTACAGTGGCCCATGCCTGCAATCCCAGCCACTTGGCAATCTGAAACACAAGGATAGCAAATTCTAGGGCAGCTTGGGCAATTTAGGAGACTAAATTATCTCAAAATAAAAAAATAAAAAGGGTTGGGCATGTACAAGGCCTTGGATGTGATTCTTAGCACCGGGAATTAAAAAAAAAGGGGGGGAGGGTACAATTGCAAGAAGACAGAAAGCAAGTACAGCCAACTAGGAAGAGTAGGAGAGTAGGGTAGAAAGACGAGGGTGTTTGATATGGAACTTGACTTCTCCAAAAGTGCCTTTCAGCTTTCTATAGTGGGCATTAAATAAACACTTCTTTAGCTTATTTAGAGAACATTGAATAGATAATAAGCTTTGTGAAGTGGTATACACTCATCCCTGCTGTTAAATTGTATCTGACCTAACTGAAAATTAATTTGTTCTGTTACTTGAGTCACTAAAGTAAGAAGGATGAGTCATATTTCCCCAGGAGAGAGCCCACTCTGGAAAATAACCTAAGTTAAGGTATTTAATTATAATTCTATATAACTGATGTTATACTATAATACAAGTTTCTACCTGGCCAAGTTTTCTGGCTAAAAGTTTATACAAAATAATAATATAAAATGATGTTGAAGATGTGGAGGTGCATAATAAGAAAAATAAACATTAAAGTTCAATGGAAATGTCACTTCTCATATCACAGATTGGCAAGTCTAAAGGTTTGATCATTCTCATACATCATTAGTGGGAATGTAACATGGCATAACACCTATGAAAGGAATGTGGAAATACTGCCATAATCACACATACATTTATTCTTGGACCTAACAAACCCACTTGTTGGAATCTATCATACAGATGGACTTCCACACACACACAAAATGATATATGTACAAGCTACTCATTGAAATAGTCAAAGATTGTAAACAAGCCAAGTGTCCATTATTAGGGAACTGATCAATAAACTACAATAGAGCCACACAGTGGAACATGCTGCGATCTAAAAAGAGAATAAGATCACTGATGTGGAAGAATCCTAAGATACACAGTTATATTTTAATTGTAAGCTGCAAAATAGTAGATATAGGGTGTTAGCTCTGTTTGAGAAATGAAGAGTTATGGATTGAATTATATAGCCCCCCCCAAATATGTTGAAGTCCTAACCCCCTGTCCTTGAGAATATGATCTTATTTGAAAAAAATGTCTTTAAAAAGTCTTTGCAGATGTAATAAAGTTAAGGTGGGCCTTAATCCAATATGGCTGAGGTTCTTATAAGAGAATGAAAATCCTACGTAAAAATAAAGACACATGGGAGACCCCATGTGATGACAGAGGTAGAGATGAGAGTGATGCAGTTGTAGGCCAAGGAGCACCAAGGACTGATAGCCACTACCAGAAACCAGGGAGAGGCAAGGAAGGATTTTACTCAGAGTCTCAAATGGAACACAGCCCAGGTGACCCACCCATCTTTTTTGGGGGGGTATTAGGGATTTAATCCAGGGATGCTTTATCACTGAGCTACATCCCCAGCCCATTTTCTTTTTTATTTTGAGACAGGGTCTCACTAAATTGCGTAGGGGCTCACTAAATTGCCGAGGCTTGCTTTGAACTTTCAATCCTCCTGCCTCAGCCTCCCTGAGTTGCTGGGATTACAGGCTTAGGCCACCACACCCAATCTTGATGACACTTTGATTTCAGACTTCTATTCTTCAGAACTGTATGAGAATAAATTTCTGTTGTTTTAAGTCATCCGATTTGTGAAAATTTGTCATGGCAGCCATAGGAAACAGATTTAGGGAGGCAAGAAATAAGATATTAACTCATTTGCATTTGCATAAAGAAAACTGGATAGAATAAAATGAAAGTTAAGAGTAGCTGCCTGTGGGGGTAACACAAGGGGGATGATGATTTATAGGAGTAAGATGTGTCCTTGTACCCTTTTATACTGTTTTTACTTTTTGAAATAATTATTAATCAACATAACAAAAAGCAATTAAGGGGAGGAATATTATAACTAATCAGTGTAAAAAATTAAAGAATCTTGGTATTTACTAGTCTTCACAGTCATTTCAGATCTAACTACTCAGTACTTTAATTCTTCCCTCCCACCATTTATATAAAGTAAAATTCTAAAGCACATTAAAGGAAACCCACCTACTCAACTACTTTCTAACAGTCAAACTGTTCTCTACTGTTCCATAAATATGTCATGGTCACCCCCATATTCAAGTCACTGCTCATGTTTTTCTGAGATTCTTTTCCTCTGCCTTTCAGCAACTGCAAATAGAATTTATGCACCAAAACTTGGCTCAGATGTCACCTCCTACTCAGAGTTACATGTTACCATCTATTTTCAATGATTGTTATGTTTTCTAAATTTTTTTCACCTTTTTGTGAGTGTGTTATTTGCTTCATCAAATTCTCTTCCAGTCTTTGAGTTCTGTTGTGGCAGTGGTACACAATAAAGGCAGCTGAGGAGATGGGTTTGTAAATCTCCCAGAGCACAAATCTCACTAGCTCTAAGGAGCTTATAATGAACAAAGCCTCAGAACACATAGTTCCAAATACAAAAACTGGGTGTCAAATCAAACATGACAAATTGAGAGAATGTGTTATCTTTACTCCCTTCCTAAAACGCCTCTAAAATGAGAATAAGATATATTTTTTAAAGGTACAATACCACAAAGACAAAAAAGAATGGAAGGGGAGACAACAGCAGACCTGAAACTTCAGAAACTTTTGGAAGATGGAAAGCATGTTGAGCAGTCAGAAGAGTTGAGAAATGTGAAAAACAAGAGCCTTCTTGGGGAGGGCAGTGAAGGACGTAGCCAATTTGTGCAGCAGAATTCCAGAGAGTTTTGGGATTTGGAAACACGAGATTGCTAACAACAGGGAAGGAGATATGGAGGAACCCCAGAACCAAGTGTGGTGGTGTACACTGGTAATCCCAGCTACTCAGGAGACTGAGGCAGGAGGATGGCAAATTCCAAGCCAGCTTCAGTAATTTAGCAAGACCTTATCTCAAAATTTAAAGAATGAAAAGGGCACTGGGCACGGTGGCACACAACTGTAATTTCAGCAACTCGGGAGGCTGAGACAGGAGGATCTCGAGTTCAAAGCCAGCCTCAACAATTTAGTGAGGCCCTAAGCAACTCAGAGAGATCCTGTCTCTATAAATAAAATACAAAATAGGGCTGGGGATGTGCCTCAGCGGTTGAGTGCCCCTAAATTAAATCCCTGGTTACCCCCCACCCCCCAAAAAAGAAAAGGGCTACAGATATAGCTCAGTGTAGAGTGCTCCCTGGGTTCAATTCCCAGGACTGAAAAAACAAAACAGACAAGAAAAAGGGGAACAAAACAAAATTGATAATGACGACAACCAAGGCTGTTAGTTACAAAATTTGGAAAAATGAGCTCTAAACCACCATCTCAGGTTCCTTCCCTTCATCTGAGCAGTTAGGGAATATCCCTGGAAGAAGGCTGAGTTGCAGGCTGAACAAGCAGCTGTTCCATATTGGAGCAAGAGAAGAAGGCCTGCAGAAGGGATTTCTCTGGGGGGGGGGGGGGTGCGGAATGGGCCTGATGGAGCATCCTAGGCTTAACTGCACAGAACAGAATTTTTTGAATTTTCACAAATTGACTGGAAAACCGAGACAAATTTGTGATAGGACCGCAGAACTGAGTCACATAAAAATAGACACCAAGAACCAAGACAATAATCAACTTTAGGTCAAAATAAAAAAGAATACATTTGGCCCTATATATCTGTGGGTTCCTCATCTTCAGATTCAACCAATTGTGGATCAAAACTATTTGGAAAAAAAATTGTCAGTACTGAGTATGATTTTTTTCCTGTAATTTCCCTAATTCCCTACTGTATAAAAACTATTAACAAATCATTTGCATTATATTAAGTATTGTAAGTTATCTAGAGATGGGAAAGTCTGGAGGTTTAATTCAGTGGTATAGCACTTGCACAGCATGTTTGAGATCCTGGGTTCAATCCCTAACACCCCCCCCCCAAAAAAAAAGAGGTATGTTAGATGATGTGCATAGATTATGTGATATGCAAATATTAAACAAATAGCTTTATATAAGGGACTTGAGTATCTGAAGATTTTGGTATCCACTGGGGAGTCCTGGAATCAGTCCCCTGAGGACATAGAGATGACCATGCAAGCAAAGAAATATTCATTTTATCTTACTAGGCTTGGTAGTGAACAATATTTATATGGTAACAATAAAATAAAAATTAAATATTTCTTAAAAACAACAATATGTTATGATCATATTGAAAAATGTAAAAATAAAATGAGGGTGCTGGTTTAATGTTGGGGAACTAAACCCCTACTTGACAGAACAGGAAATCAATAGAAAATAGCTTACATTAGCATGGTAAGCAACAGCAGTGTAAGCATTTTACGGTGGTTCACTTTCTGTGAAAACAAGAATTTACTAGGTTATTTGCCCTTTCACTGTGTTGATATTTACACTGATAGTACAAAAGACACAGTGGGTAAAGCTGCTGATTCTTTATTAGCAACACAAATTAAAGCACTGTCACAAAACTGTCGATGGTTTTTGGATCCACTACCATGCTCATAGTAAGAGAAAAAAAAATACAGTTTCAAGAAAAAATTGAAAAAGCAATAAAAATCATGACTTTTACTAAATTTCAATATTGAGCTGGGCATGGTAGAGCATGCCTATAATCCCAGTGGCTTGAAAGGCTGAAGCAGGAGGATGGCAAGTTCAAATCCAGCCTCAGAAACTTAGTGAGGCCCTAAGCAACTTAGTGAGGCCCTAAGCAACTTAGTGAGACCCTGTCTCTAAATTAAGAATATAAAAAAGGGCTGGTGATGTGGCTCATTGATTGATTGAGCACACCCCTGGGTTCAATTCCCTATATAGAAAAAAATAAAATAAAATAAAAATCAACTTTGAATTCATGTCTTTTTTAATTTTTTTTTTTAGTTGTTGATTGACCTTTATTTTATTCATTTATTTATATGTGGTGCTGAGAATTGAACCCAGTGCCTCACACATGTGAGGCAAGTGCTCTAACACTGAGCCATAACCCAAGCCTGACATGTCTTTTTAATATTTTTTATTTTCTCAAAAATAATGGAAGTAAGCCTGTCATTTCAAGTAAAAACAACTGATAGTATTCATTGCCAATGGAAATAAAAAAATTGAGCTTTCAGGAAAAACTAGAAAATTTGTATCCCCCCAGAGTGAGTTTAGGGTTTCAATACTTAAAGACTTTTTATTTCATCCAAAAGTATTTAGATGAAATAAAAAAATTTTTTGATATTATATAATAAAATGTTTTACCCTTTGGAAGATCTGCATTATTTATTTTCCAAATGACCAAATGTTATCTATTCAAAGGTCAAAATAGACCAATAGGTTTTAGAATAGCAAAGGACAAAAGTTCATTGGTATGGTTTCAGATTTCACATTGCAACTAACCTTCAGGAAACTACTGCTAGTTGAATTTTGTTGTATTATTAAATAGCAATAGCCACAAAGATCTGAAAGGTTATTAAAATGCTCCTCCTATTTCCAAAACATATCCGTGTATGACTGGATTTATTGCACTGACTTCAACCTAAACAGCACATTACAATAAACTGAATGTAGAAGCATATGTGAAAATCCAGCTATCTTCTGGTAAACTAGAAACTAAAGAGTTTTGTAAAAACTGTAAAATAATAGTACTCTTCTCACTAAAACTTTTTGCTTTGGAAAAGCTATTCCTTGTAAAATTAACATGTTTATTATTGTTATTTAAAAATGAATGAATAGCTGGTGTGGTATAATCCCAGATTGGGAGAAGAAAGCAGGAAGATCAGTAATTTAGGGAGGCCCTAAGCAACTTAGCAAGACCCTGTCTCAAAACAAAACATAAAAAGGGCTGGGACGTAGCTCAGCGGTAAAGCACCCTGGATTCATTCAATCCCCAGTACAAAATGGGGCAGGGGGTGGGGAGGGGTCAGGGAATGCATGCATAAATATTTAAAACATTTCTCAGTTTAATTTTAATACAGTAAATAATTATAAACAAAACCTATTTTGAGTCTCAATCATTTTTTAAGATTATAAAGGGGGGTCTGTCTGAGAATCAAAATTTTGAGAATCATTGGTATATTATTCAGAAATCAAACGGGAAATACATAGGAAACTGCAGAGAGTTGAAAGTAGTCTGTTCTTTAGTATTTGATTTTTAAGCAATGTAGCTCTATTTATTTGATGAAACAAATATAAATAGCTATTTCAAAAAAAGAAATCCTTTATTTCTATAAATATTACAGGATTATCTCAATTCTTCAGATTTCTCATCTTTACCAAGATGAGAGTGAAATCATCCATTAATAATTGGCTAGCCAGAAGGAGTTAAGAGGAATGATTCAAACTGTGGAACTCTCAATCAAAAGTGATCTAATCCCTACTCAAATGGCCAGGATGGCTTCAAACAATCCCAAAGAACAAGTAGTAGCCATGTCTCTGTCTATAATACCATGAGTGGCTCAGAAATAACATGCTGGTCAGGTGAAAGGGTCTTAAATCTACCCTGCTACCCTGAAGAATTTTGAGGTAGGAGAACAACATACTCTCCTCAAAGTCTATCCATTTTAGGGCATGCTTTCATAGAAATGTCCTTACCAGGGCACATTTTTAGAAAGCCAAGTCCTAATGACCCTTACAGAATAGCAGCAGGTGCCAGATGTGATTCATGGCTCAGCAGAAATGAGTCAATGTTCTGGGAAACAGGGCAGGTCCAAATGACAGAGAAGGACCCACCTTTGATGCACTGGTATAGCTGGTCAGATCTGCTAATTTGGCTATCTACCAAGCTGGGAAAGGAGGATACCGAAGAAACACATTTGTCAGATTTAACTGGACTTTTTGGCTGCAAATCACCATTCTGCTGTTAAATTACTATTTCATCTAAAATATGACTTGGATAAATATTATGACTCATTGTTTTAGCACATTAACAACTTCTAAATGCAATTTGAATGTGATATTCTGGCTCACCAGGAATAATGCTCATTAAAAGAATAATTACTCAGAGTCCAACTTCAACCTTGACCTAGCCCTTCCAAAGTCCTTTTTCCACCTATGCTTCTTTCTTCTCATACCCTGTTCTTTTCTTTTGTAGAAACTATGTCATTTGTAATCATATATTTATTTGTAGGTTTATTTCCTTAATGTCTCTCTCTTAATGTCCCTTTCTGGGCAATAAATACCACAAAGACTAACAAGACCCAAAGTTATGTTGGATTTTGTGACTCAATTTGGCCTTTTGAATGTCCTGTTTGATTGCTATTAAGTTAAAAAAAAAAAAAAAAAGCAACTTAAGTTTTCATGTCCAGTGGCTGTGTTTTACTGGATAGAACATAAGGGTGTATGCAGGAAGATAGTTTTTTTTAAGTTTTATTAAAATTTATTGAGTGGAATCTTCTTCCACCTGATGGTAACTTAAGAAAGGCATATATAAGAAGTTATCTATATGAAGATGTCAAGATCATACCTTGCTACATCGCCAATTTTAGATATAACAAGAGAGAATGAATAAATGTGATTTTTTTTGAAGGGGGTACCAAAGATTGAACTCAGGAGCACTCAATTACTGAGTCACATCCCCAGCCCTATTTTGAGACAGGGTCTCATTGAGTTGCTTAGCACCTGCTTTTGCTGAGGCTGGCTTTGAACTCATGATCCTCCTGCCTCAGCCTCCCCAGCCTCTGGGATTATAGGCATACACCACCACCACCGTGCCCGACTGTGAAAATAATTTTTGAAAAATGAACAGACATTCTTCAGAAGAAATACAAATGGTCAACAAACATATAAAAAATGTTCAACATCTCTAGCAATTAGAGAAATGAAAATTAAAACTACACTGAGATTTCATCTCACTCCAGTCAGAATGGCAATTATCAAGAATAATTGGGGTTGTGACTTAGTGGTAGAGTGCTTGCCTAGTTTGTGAGAGGCACTGGGTTCAATCCTCAGCAGTGCATAAAAATAAATAAATAAAATAAAGTATTGTGTCCATCTGCAACTAAAAAAATATTAAAAATAAAAAGGATACAAGTAACAATAAATGTTGGCAAGGATACGGGGCAAAGGATACACTTATACATTGTTGATGGGATAGAAAGCAGTATGAAGACTCCTCAAAAAACCAGGAATGGAACCACCATTTGACCCAACTATCCCATTCCTGGGTTTGTATCCAAAAGATTTAAATCCACATACCACAGTGACACAGTCATATTGATGTTTATAGCAGCTCAATATACAATAGTTAAGCTATTGTAAATTTGCAAGTAAATGGATGGACCTGGAGACTATCATGCTAAGTGAAATAAGCCAGTCCTCAAAAACCAAAGGTCTAATGTTTTCTCTGATATGTAGAAGCTAACCCACAATAAAGCGGGAGAAGGAAAGAATAGATGTTTAGTAGAATAGACAAAGGGGAATGAAAGGAGGGGACGGGGAATAGGAAAAGGAAAGACAGTGGAATGAATTCAAAATAATTTTTCTATGTACTTATATGAATATACCATAGTGAATCCTACCATCATGTACATCCATAAAAATGGGGTCCTAACTAGAATAAGATATATTCCATGCTTGTATAATTATATCAAAATAAATTCTACCATGATGTATAACTTAAAAGAACCAATTAAAAAAAAGAATTGTTTTTAAAGTAAAAGAATTTCTTCCATCAATAGATTTTAAAAAAATTGAAAAAGATGAAATTACTTTGGACAGGGTTAGAAATTCTTCATTTCCTTCATCTCATTGTAGTTATTGCTAAATCACTACATAATTCATTTATTTATTTAATTTATTATTTATGGCTGGGCACATGCATGCCTATAATCCCAGCAGCTCAGGAGGCTGAGGCGGAAGGATTGCAAGTTCAAAGTTAGTCTCAGGAATTTAGTGAGGCACTAAGCAATTTAACAAGACCTTGTCTCTAGATATAATATAAAAAATGGGCTGGGGATGCAGCTCAATGGTTAAGTACCCCTTGGTTGAATCCCCTGTACCAAATAAATAAATAAATATAAAAATAAAATTTAAAAAGTTATTGTTTATTCTCTTTAACCTCAAGTAGAATGCAATATGGCGCTGAACTTTGCTTTATTTGTAAGAACTCCTGAGTATGTGATGCATAGAGTGTGTTGGATGAATTGTTATTGAATGAATGAACATGAATTTTCCAGTTTTGTTGTCTTTGATTCAATGTATTTGAATCTTTACATATTACTTTTTTTTTTTTTTTTTTTTGTACCAGGGATTGAACCCAGGGGCACTTAACCACTAAACCACATACCCAGCCCTTTTTATTTTATTTTGTTTTGACACAGGATCTTGCTAAATTGCTTCAGGCATCACTAACTTGCTGAGGCTGACTTTGAACATGCAATCTTCCTGCCTCAGCATTTGGAGCCTTTGGGATTATTGGTGTGTGCCACCATGCCTGACTTTCCATATTACATAGTTTAAAGTATAACTTCTTCCTTTCTTCTGCTTGCTACTCTAAATTTTTCTTTCAAGAATAAATTCTTCTATTTGCTCAATTGGGAGCCTTTCACCGTGTTGATTTCCCCTACCTGTTGGAAAACCTTGCATGTTAGGGGATGTTGGCTCTGATTATAGGAGTGGTTGCTGGTGATTATTGGGGAGAGGCAGACCATGATTTTAGGTAGGCGAACATTGTGTACCAGTAGCTCCTCTGACTTCCTGGCTATTGTTAGCTATCTGGGACACTGCCCTGTCTTTTCAGAACACATTTGCTGCTCTGGCTTCCGTGTTTCGGGCTGTGCTTGTTGTTCAGCCTAAACAAGGGAAGAGGGAGGCACTGACCTGCACAGCTGCTCTGACTGTAATTCCCAGATTAATCACCCTGACTGCCCTGGGCCCTCTCCTGCTTATTCTGTCTCATGCCTCTGAGCCTAGAGAACACCCAGAAGAGTTGTCAGCTCCACAGTACTTTTTTTCTGGGATATGATTTGGATTTTGGTTTTCCTTGTCAATCAGATTCCTTGTGCTTAGAGGTAAATTTAGTATAAAACCAATAAAACTAGGTTTCTCATTGACATGGCTCCCTTCCTAGGCCCTAGGCTTAATTTTGCATTCATGATTTGGCTTTGTTTATCTTACAGGGGACCTCCAAATTTTTATAAGCTTAAAGGCTCACAAAATTTGTATCTGTCCCTCCATATAAAACTTCTTTTCTTTTTAATATTTTTTTAGTTGTTGATGGACCTTCATTTTTATTTATTTATATGAGGGGCTAAGAATCAAACCTAGTGCCTCACACATACTGGGCAAGCACTCTATCACTGAGCTATAACCCAGCCCTCCATTTGGAATTTCTGACTGTGGGAAATTTCTAAAAATTTTGCACTTACAGATGGTATTCTATGTTGTGTTCCAGTTTCATTTTGTGGTGCTGGAATGTAAGATAGACCCATGAGCTCAGTCTACCATTTTGATATGGTGCCCTTTTCATAGTTAAATCACTTCTAATTTGCCTTCTGTACCTATCATCCTCTCAAAACTGCTCTTACCGAGGCCATTGGTGGCCTCCATATTATTAAATCAAATGATACCTTCCAGTTTTCATCTCACTTGACTTCTAATTAGTATTCAGTGTAGGTGACTACTTATTCCATTCTGAAGCAACTTTTTTTTTTAATGAGCCCCATTTTTCTCCTTCCATTTAGGATGTACCTTTCCAACCTCCTTTCAGAGGGATTTCTTCCTCTACCCAAACTTTAAATGTCAGAATTCCTTTGCAATTCTGCAGAGACAGAAGTGATTCTCAAAAAGATTAACAGCTGCTTCAGAATGGATACCCTAACCAATCATAATGAAGAAAACCACAGGCACACTCAAGGGCTGTACCAATTATACTGATTAAATATCACTTTTTGAATGATATTTGCTGCTTTTGTAGCAATTCTTTTCTGACAAAAGTATGAATAAGAAAATTGAGGTCAATTTCATACAAAAATGTAAAAGTTAAAATATTAGCAAACCAGATCTAGAAATATAAAAAAAGATAATCAATTATGACCAATTTGTGTTTCTCTCGAGATTTCAAGTTTCATTTAACATTGTAAAACTAACATTCTGTACCAAATTAACAAAGAAAAAATAACAATCTTAATAAATTCAGTGTTTAATAAAATTCCATTTCCATTCATTATTTAAAAAAAAATTCTTCCTATACAAAAGGATTTATAACAAAATCCTATGTAATATTGAAAAATGGAAAGTATTCTTGTTAAGATTAAAAATAAGCCTGGAACACCTAGCATCAGCATTTCTGTTCAACGTTGTACTTGAGGGCTTAGCCAACTGAAAAAAGGAAAAGAATGAAGTTCAAGAGAGGATTGGACAGGAAGAATACTCAAAAAATCTATGATCAATTTTCATGAATTTAGCAGTTGTTGAATAAAAATTTCCTAAAGAAGAATTATTTCATGAAGATTATAAAGTCAACTACATTTCTATATGTAACAAAAATAGAATATAATTTTTTAAAAGGTACCATTTATATTAGGTATCTATGCATAAAGCTAACTCAAGATTTATAAGACTCTAAGAAACAATTATAAATCTTTATTAAAAGATATTCAAGCAATGGAAAAATATACCTTGCTCTTGAATATTAAAGCTCAATATTTTAGCTGGGTGCAATGGCACACACGTAATCCCAGAGGCTCCAAAGGCTGAGGCAGGAAGATCACAAGTTCAAGGCCAGCCTCAGCAATTTAACAAGGTCCAAAGCAACTTATTGAGAACCTATCTCAAAATAAAAAAAATAATTGGATATGTGGCTCAGTGGCTGAACCCTCCTGGGTTCAATCCCTGGTACCCCACCCCAAAGCTCAATATTTTGAATATATCAAATCCCCTATAAACTGATCTATAGATTCAATTCCATAAATCTTATTATATTTAAAAAATGTTAGTGAAATTTGTCATGATGATTCTAAAACTTGTAGAAAAAAGATCAAAATGAACCAAAAATTCTTAAAATAAAAAAATTGGAAATCAAGAACTATGAAAAACCTATTGTAATATGATAAACCGCAGGAAAAGAACAGAAAGCCCAGAACTATATCCACAAGTACATGGAATTTTGCTGAATGATAGAACCAGCACTAGAGAAAAGTGGGGAGAAGATGTACTTTTCCATAAGCTGCTGTTGGAAAAATTGGTTATCCAATCAGAAACAAACAAACAAAAACCACAATGGTTTACCTGCTTTACAAAATATACAAAAATCAACTTTAAGTGGGTTAAAAAAAGACATGGAAAGCAAATTATAAAACCTTTAGGAGAAAATATACAAGGAGTATATCTTTTCTACTTTGAGATTAGAATTTCTTAAAATTGACACAAGCTACAAAATCCAAAAACATAAAAAGGAAAACTAATTAATTCGATACCAAAGTTAAGAACGACTAATATCAAAAGACACCATAGAGAAAACAAAACAAAAAAAAATCAAACTAGGAGAGGATATTTTTATAACACATGTGTCACATGATTGGTATCAAGAATATTTGAACAAGTAGAAAATGGGTCAAAGATTAAGCAAGCCCTTTATAGAAACCGAATCTAGAATGGCCCATAAATCTATGAAAAAATTCACAATCTTATTACTAACTCTGGAAATAAACATTTAAACCACAGGTGTTTCACCAATAACACTTCATACCCACTACCTTGGCAAAACTTAAAATATCTGGTGATGTCAATATTGGCAATGATGTAGAACAACCAAAATGCTTATACAATGTTGTTGGGAATGTAAATTGAAACAATGTCTTTGGAAAACAATTTGATGTTATTATGAAGTTGAAGTTATGCATACTCTGATAGCAATTCCATGCCTAGACACACTCATGCACCAGGGAAAATTCAGAGAATATATTAGAAAATGTATATCATTATTCAATGAGGAAAAATATTAGAAGCAACCCAAATTTACATCAATAATATAATAATCTGGCCATATAGTAAAATACTATAGAGCAATGAAAATGAGTATAATAAATAGATTTACATGCACTTCTTAAGGAAAAGAGTAGCAAAAGAATATAGACATTCTGATTCCATTTACATAAAGTTTTGCAACCACATAAACATACTAATTTTTTTTACATTATATTATGGAAACTTTAAACATACACAAAGTAGAGAGACTAGTACAGTGAACCCCTGTGCCCATCTCAACAAGTTATTAGCAGTTTGTTAAAACAAAGGCGGCTGGCCTCATCCCTAGAGATTCTGACTCAGTTAGACCCAAGTGTGTCTACAATGCTTTTCCATAAAGGTCCCAGGTGATGTTGACTCTCCTGGGTCAGGGACCCTCTTCGCCTCTTTTAGGAGGCTCTCAGAATCTGGCCTCTACGTCTCTGGACTTAACCTCAAATAATTTCCTCCTCACTTTATGTTCTAGCTGCATTTCAATTCCTTAAACTTAATATTTGCTTTGATGCCTCAAGGACTTCAAATTTTCCATTCCCTCAGCCTACAACGCTTTTTCTTGCACCTTACTTTGCTGAGCTAACTCTCATCTTCTATGTTGCAGCTTTAATATGGTTCAGGAAAACCTTCCCAACCTATACACCAGGTTTGGTCCCTCTGCTAACTGCTGCCTTCTTTATAACATTTATCACAATTGTAATTGTATAATCATTTGCAAAATTTTTATTACCTAGTTGGGCACAGTGGCACACGCCTGTACTCATAGGCTGAGGCAGGAGCATCAAAAGTTCAGAGCCAGCCTCAGAAATTTAGTGAGGCCTGAAAAACTTAGCAAGACTCTGTCTCAAAATAAAATATTAAAAGGGCTGGGGAGGTTGGGGTCGTGGCTCAGTGGTAGAGTGCTTGTCTAGCACGTGTAAGGCCCTGGGTTCGATCCTCAGCACCACATAAAAATAAATAAATAAAATAAAGGTATTGTGTCCAACTACAACTAAAAAATAAATATTAAAAAAAACAAATTCCCCCTTTAAAATAAAAAAGGGTTGGGAGTCTGGGGATGTGGCTCAGTGGTTAAGTGCCCCTGTGTTCAGTCCCTCGTACAAAAGAAAAAAAAAAATATTGTCTGTATCCCTTACTAGATAAAACTCCATAATCGCAGCGAATTTTTCTGTGTTATGGCTGCTTTTTAAAAATTTCCTTTTTTGCTGCACGGGGGTTCCTCATGCATGCTAAGCAAGTGCTCTGCCATTGAGCTACACTCACAGTCCCTTTGAAATTTTTTATTTTGAGATGGAGTCTGTCTGAGGTGCCCAGGCTGACCTTGAACTTACACTCCTCCTGCCTCAGTCTCCCAGGGATTACAGGTGTGTACTGCCATGTCTGGCATGCTTGCTGCTTTAAATTTAGCACATTCAATAGTACCAGGCACATAAATAGCCACTGGATATTTGTTGGATGAATGAATCTAAATTTTCCCCTAAAGGTAGAAGAATATCCTCTAAATAATATAATATGAAATCCCTCTATGTCATTTAAGATATCCTTTTTCTTCATAACAATTTTGTTTCCTTTTTCTTTCCTTGGCACATAACTTGTAGGAATGTAACTGAAGTAGCAAAAACAAAACACAGTGGCCATCATTATCTATAAAAAGGTAAATTGGTGCTGTCTCAGAAGGTTGTATACAAGCAAACACAGAGTGACCCAGCTGTACATTCCTGGGAAAAGAATTTGGCATCAGGATACAAAAGGGATCATGGCCATTTGCTGTGAATTCTTGCAGACTCTTTCATCTGTGGTTAACGCATGAATGTATTTCATTTTCTAAGACAAGGCCTCTGATGAAACTAAATTCAAAATTAACATGCTTTGAAAAACACTAGCTTCCATCATTCAGGATCCTGCTTCTACTTATAAATCAATCTCTACTCAATTAACTTGGAAATCAACAACAATATAAGCAAAAATGATTTTTCAACTTGCTAAACTAGTGTCACAAGAACATGGGTAAAACACTGATAACACATGGGTTAGCATATGGATAGTTGCCAAGTATACGTATATTTTCTTGCTAAAATAGTAAAACATTAGTGTCCTTATTGACTGTGATTTTTTGTTTGTTTGTTTGGTACTGGGAATTGAACCCAAGTGTGCTTAACCTCTGAGCCACATCCCCAGCCTCTTTTTTATATTTTATTTAGAGACAGAGTGTCACTGAGTTACTTAGGGCCTTGCTAAGTTGAACTTCTGATCCTCCTGCCTCAGCCTTCCAAGTAGCTACGATTACAGGCATGTCTCCCTGTGCCTGGCTTGACTGTGGTATTCTTATTCAACAAATTGAAATGACTCTTCTTAATAATTTAATGATTTTTTATTGTGTGTGTGTGTAAGAGAGAGAGAGAGAGAGAGAGAGAGAGAGAGAGAGAGAGAGAGAGAGATTGAGGTAACATGCAATGGTTTTGGGGGGCAAACTATTGTTAAAAGAAGGCTGGAAAACACTTTTCCACTCGAGCACTAGACTGAACCAACTAGAAGTTGGTTTTAAATATTATGTGTCCCTCTGTAAATATCAGGAAACCACAAGTACTTAGCTATGTCAAGAACACAGGGTGATGATGGAATAGATGAATCCCTTTGATGAGATCGACTCAACATCTTTGTATGTGGGCACAGAGATATTGTGGTCCAGATTACTCCTTGGGTTGCTCTAGTTCTCTAATCCTCTCATCTGACCTTCAGTCAAATTTCTGACTGCCTATTAGATATGTTCCCTTCACCCCTCAGACTCAAATTTCCATCAGCTTCCTCCACAAATTGGACACCTCTTCCATTTTCTCAGTACTGGCCAGTGATCCCCATCTCTGTTTCAGGTACCCGGTTTCAAACTTATGGGGTAAATTTTTTACTCAACCTTCCCATTTAGTTAATAACCAAGTTCAACTTGATGATTGCCTCTTCTCTTCTAAATATTGATCATTAACATCTTTTCTCTGTCCCACTGTACCCATTCCAGTCCCAACGGACATGAGATGATTACAATGTCAGTGTCAGTATCTGTGACTTTATATAATCATGTTGAGTTGACCTGACCCGAAAGGACGCATCATTTTCACCCACCTCTTTAATCTTATCTCTAATCTTTCCTTACCTGTTACCCTGGTTTCAATATAGTCAAGTCCTTGGGGTTCCCTGAGAACACTTGCTTTGGGTCTTTTGCACTTGCTTTCTCCTACAGTTAGCCTCCTTCACCTCCTTAATGTTCCTTTATCTTGCACTCCAGGCAAGGTAACTCACATCTTCTTCTGGGTCACCATTGCGTCCAGTACACACTTCTATTATAGCCCTTATTATACAATATTGCAAATCAAAAGTGCTTTGATTACATATCTGTCTGGTTTTTGTACTAGATTATGAATTAGCCTGTCAACATAGTTTGGACTTGATTTTAAAACAAGATCCCTCACCTCCCAAACTCATGATTATTTTGTATTCCCAGTGAATGGTTTAGTAACTCTATATTTGTTGAATTAAATGAGTTAATTTCTACCTAAATTCTTTTCACTTTTCAAAATTCAACTAAAAGTCCCCTATGTCTCTGAAACTTTCTTTGATTTTTCTAGTTCCCCTAGCCTAATACTACTTAAGATTTATGTATGATAAAAACTAGGGTGATTTTTTAAATAATTGGATTGCAAACTCTTTGAAGGCAGGGACACGTATTTGTATCATCTGCATCATTATATTGACAACACTGCTGAGCACAAATTAAAAGCTAAACAAATAGTTGCTTTCTGATTAAAGTTGTATAAATTCTGTGTTTAAGAAAACAGTGACAGCTATTAGCCCATCTGGAAAATTATAAATTTTTTATTAATTGAACTGTAGTCATGAAATAAAGTACAAAATCATTCAGAAATGAATTTAGTGAGTTCCTACTAGTTTCCCAGAATCAAATCAATGGTTGGGGTATAGATATAAATTTAATTAGTAATGAAATTCTTCTCAGGTAAAATTAACATTACCACATGAAAGCTGAGTATTTTTCTTTCACTTTCAAATTTGTAGATTTGTAAATTTTTACTTGGTTGATTAAGTAGTTTTTGACTTGCTATAAGATGACTTTGTTTTCAGGGAATGGGTACTTTATAGTTTTTCCTGGCTGATATTTTATTTTTCTCATGGGTGCACCGAATTTATTCTTTCTTTCTTTATTTTGATACTGGATTTGAACCCAGGTATCCTCTATCACTTAGGTACATCTCTAACTCTTCTTATTTTTTATTTTGAGGCAGAGTCTCACTAAGTTGCTCAGGCTGTCCTTGAACTTGTGATCCTCCTCCCTCAGCCTCCCCTGGGATTACAGGCATGTACTACCACACCTGACTGAATTCATTCTTGTATCTAAAATTGTCACGGTTGAGAAATGGTAAGGATGAGTCCCTGAATGATTTGGTCTGACCAGAGTCCCAGGGAGCATACTTCATCAGGCTTGTTTACAGTAGAAGGGCAATCACATCCTAAGCCAACTATCTCACTCCTGATTTAAATTTGAGTTTCTTGTTTTCCTCCTCTTCCTCCTCCTCCTCCTCCTTCTTTTTTGGTAACAGGTATTGACCATTGGGCTACATCCCTACCCCTATTTGGTATTTTATTTAGAGGCAGGGTCTCACTGAATTGCTTGGGGTCTCGCTGTTCCTGAGGCTGGCTTTGAACTTGCGATCCTCCTGCTTCAGCCTCCCAACTTCTTCTTTTTTAAAAAAGCACTCAGTTGGTGTCCTTCCCCTTTACTCCTCCAAGGAGAACAATAATAACCAATAGTAAATGGAGGTTGCAATGAAGCAACATCAAGAGCCAGCTTCACACTTAAGAGAGAATGCTATAGGTCCTCCTGGTTTCTGATGCTCTACGTGTCCAGAGAAACTTCTCTAGTACTCAACTACAGAAATGATCCCTGAAAATATAGTCTTTTTTTTCTGTTTCTTTATTCATTAATTTTGCTGAGTGATTACTATGGGCCAGACTCTGCTTGGTACTCAAGATTCAAAGACAGAAACACCAGAACTCTGCCCTCAAGGAAGAGATAATAAAACCTGATAATAAAATGCAGTGCTGCTGTAGAAATAATATTTGATATATCTTATGAAATTGATAATATTTGAAAACAAATTTCAATATATGAGTATGTCTTTGGGGCAGATTCTCTTGAAATAGTATGCATATATAAAATATTAATTACATTATAATGATAAATATAAATGTATTAATACTATATTCTATAATGTGAGTATTATATCAGATGTCATATTCTAGGAATAATTAGGTGGTTAGGAAAGCAAGCAACTCTTATAAAACTCTAAGTACCAGTAATTGTCTACTAAAGTAAGATACTTCAACCACATTATTCACGTGTTATAAGAGGCAGCAAATGTTACCCTGAGGACTAAGGCTGGTTCCAGGTTTGTAGAACCATAAATGTGAAAGAGAGAGATCCTTAAAAATACAAAATAAAATCAGAACACAAAGTTAGGTATAGCTTATGCAGAGCAGGAGGCCTAAGTTTATATTTTGTCTGCCTCAGAGAAAAGCTAACTTTAGTGGGCACGTGGGAGATGAATATTCCCTCTACTAATCAGTCATATTAGGGAAAGACTTGGGAACTAGACAGACTAGTGTTCATTAATTTGATAATCAAAACTTTACAATAAATATATTACATGTAAAATGAGTCTTTAAATTGATGTTAACCACAGCCTTATTTTGTATTTATCCTATCACTTGGCTTTCTTGAATATTCTAAAACAAAACAACAGGTATCTTAAATGTAAAATAAGTTTTTCCTAGAAAAATTTAGCATCCAAATTGAGATGGGCTATAAGTATAGAATTCACACAGTGGTTTGAATACTTGGCATAAAGAATACAATGTAAAATATTTGATTAGATAATTACATTTTGAAATCTTTTTAATATACTGGCTAAATAAGGTCTATTATTAGTCTTAGTCTCATCTAGTTATTTTTATTTTTAAAAAATAATGAAAAGTAGAAAATTAGTTGATTGATTACAGTTCTGGGGATTGCACCCAGCGCCCCATGCATGAGGCCTCATGTAAGACCTCTACCACAGCTACATCCTCAGCCCTGGAAAAAAACTATCTATCTATCTATCTATCTATCTATCTATCTATCTATCTATCTATCTATCTATCTATTGTACCAGGGATTGAACCCAGGGTGGTTCCACCACTGAGCCACTTCCCTAATCCATTTTTCATTCTTTATTTTGAGACAAGGTCTTGCTAAATTGCTGAGGTTGGGTTTGAACTTGCGATTCTCTTGCCTCAGCCTCCTGAGCCATTGGGATTACAGGCATGAGCCATGTCAGCCCTAGAAAATTTTAAACTACATACATTGCTAATATTATTTTTCTTTTCTTTTGAACAGAGTTTTTTAGACACTCTCTACTTTTCTCAAAGGAAGTATATATAATTTCTGAAACCACATACTTAACAGGTCACACTTAGCAGAATCATGGTAGATGGAAAGCACCATGCCAAACATTACTAATGGGACATTTTTACCTTACTTGAGGAGGTGGAATTCCTACCACTATGCAATCCAACTGTACTCGGGATCCTTCGGGAACTTCTCTGCTTCGTAACTTTTGAGTGAACCGGGGAGGTTGACCCAGAGGTTCTTCATAGTACAAAGATGAAGGCGAAGACCCTGGGGTGGTGTCTCCACCAGATGCCTCACTAGCAGCCTGCTCAGCTTCACGCCTCTTGGCTTCCTGTTGTTCAAGGGCATGATTCACTTCATTATCCCTGGTATCTGTAGGGATAGGGATGGGAACAGAAGATCTTTCTCGTCTTTCTGACAGATCTGAGAAACTGGGACTGTTTTCCTGCATAACTTTGTTCTGAGATTCCAGTTTACTCTTGTGGTTTTTGCAGGCACGAGGTCTAATCCTCTTGGAGCTATGGGCCTTGAAAAGGGAGGAAAGCTCCTCAATGAAATCGGCTGCCTTATTTAGGAATACTTTTTTGGACTGGGTTTCAGAACTATATTGTGGCCTTTTTGCCTCCTGGGGGTCCTCTTTAGAGCTGGTAGGACTTCGAGTGTTATCCTGACAGAAGTTAGGCTCAAAACTTGATTTAGGTGAGTGTTTCATCTGATCAGAAGCTAAACGTTTTCTAGCTTGGGCTTCATCTGTTTTCTCCAAAGGATCATGATTGATTGCCAATCTTGCCAAATTGACACTTTCATCCAATTCTTCTTGGCTCAGAAAGGCTGAAAGATCTGGAAGGTCATCTTGGCCTCCTGCTCCTTCAGCAGCCCCAGAGGGACTGCCGAAATGGAAAGGGTTAGAGGAAGGTTCTGCTCGACTCCTCTCGTTGTTTCCCCGATGTCTGGTTTCAGCTAAATAGCTTTCTCTTAGAAGTTGAGATATGGAAGTAGAAGCTTCTATGCTGTCGTCTTGCATGCTACAACAAAACAATAATAACAAAAATAGGATCACTTCTAGGAAGTAATGTCTATATTTATTACAGCATGATGTATATTCTTAAGCACTTAGAACTCAAAATAAAAATCACCTCATTTTAAAAAAAAATTTTAATATATATTTTTTAGTTCTCGGCGGACACAACATCTTTGTTTGTATGTGGTGCTGAGGATCCAACCTGGGCTGCACGCATGCCAGGAGAGCGCGCTACCGCTTGAGCCACATCCCCAGCCCAAAATCACCTCATTTTGACACTTTTACAAAATTTAGGACTTAAAGATTACTTGCCAATTATAAAATAAGTAAAAATTGAAGGAAGTCTCCCTGAAATTGAAAATAAAAGCCTGAGAAGTTACTATTTTATTAATTTTTTTAAATGCAATTTCAATTGTGAAAGCTATGGTATAGTTATAGTGATATTAAATATAATGTCGGGGCTGGGAATATAGCTCAGTGTGTAGAGAACTTGCCTAGCATGTGTGAGACTTTGGTTTTTTAATCCTCAGCACTAAAAAGAAAGAAAAGAGAGAGAATAGAAGAATGAATTGGACATAACTTTCCTATGTTCATATATGAATACATGACTAGTGTAATTTCATATCATGTTCAACCACAAGAATGGGATCATAATTAGAATAAGTTATACTCCATGTATGTATAATATGTCAAAATACATTCTACTGTCATTCATATCTAAAAAGAACAAATAAAAAAAATAAAATGAAAAAAGATAGGGGGAGAGAGAAAAAATAAATGTCTTTTGGATATGCAAACACAGATTTGCTCTCCACCCTCTCCTCTTAACATTGTTTACAATAGATATATAGAAAATTTAAAAAATATTACTAGGTGCCATGGAGCATGCCTATAATCCCAGAAACTCTGGAGACTGAGCAAGAGGATTACAAATTCAAGTCCAGCCTCAGCAACTTAGTGAGGCCCTGAACAACTTGGTGACACCCTGGCTCAAAATAAAAAAGGTTGGGAATGTGTCTCAGTAGTTAAGTGATCCTGAGTTCAATTCCCAGTACCAAAAAAAAAAAAAAAAAAAAAAAAAAGATGAGTTAGAGCCTAGGCTTTAAAATTTTTTCTTCAATATTAGTTAAAAGGGAATATAGCAGAATGCAAGCTTGGCTGGAGACTTTTCACTAAGTTAACTTATGAGTTTTAAATATATGAATATATTACCTTTTCAAAAAACAGACATTTTTAAGTCTAAAAAAATTAGTACAATAGCCAGGCATGGTGGCACATGCCTGTAATCCCAGTGCCTAGGGAGGCTGAGGCAGGAGGATTGCAAGTTCAAAACCAGCTTTGGCAACTTAGTGAGGCAAGCAACTCAGATAGACCCTATCTCAACATAAAAATTTTAAAAAGGCTGAGGATGTGGATTAGTGATTAAATGCCCCTGGGTTTAATCCCCAGTACAAAAAAAAAAAGAAAAGAAAAGAAAGAAAGAAAAGAAAAAAAAATAGTACAATAATGAAAACCGATTTTATACTATTAATCTCAGACCTATTTATTCATTTAAACATTTACTAGAGGAATGGCAAACTTACAAATTAAATTAATTCTCATTCTCTTATGATAAATAGATGAAGCTCACTGTTATAAGTATTCTTCCCATTGACCTTCACTTGCCTTACACACCATGCTTTCACCACCACCAATCAATCAGAGACAGTAACAAGAGAAAGATACTTTGTCATTCTTTGTACTATGCTTTGGGCCTTGTGCTGGGAGGATGGAGAAGAAAGTAATCTTCTAAATTTCTCCTGGCTTTAAGATTCTATGTTGAAACCTATCTAAATTCATTCATCTCCTTTTCTTTGTACAATATAACCCCTCCACACACCTTAGGTCACCCTTAAGGCTTCCCAAGGACTGGCCTACTTTTCAGACTTCCATAGTGCTATCCCAAACTAACCTCCCAGTTGGCAAAGTAGGCAGTCACCTTGAGAGGGCAATTAGAGATGGCTAAAAGGATCACTTACAGCAAAATATTTTTTCCACATGCTTGCCAGAGCCTGAGATTGTCCCTACTGGAGCCATTTATTTGGGTGAAGTCTATTGTGCCTTTATTTATTTTTTATTTTTTGGCGGTATTGGGTACTCAGGGTGTTGTTATGCATGCGAGACAAGCACTGTATCAACTGAACTATATCCCCCAGCCCACACTGTGCCTTTAAAATAAATTAATTTAAAATACAAACGTGATAGGAGGGCAAAGATTCATCTACAAGGATATTCGTCATAGTATGAGTTATAATATTAAAAGGTTAGAATTATGTACAATAATGAAAAAAACAGTTAATTGAATTATAATATATTTATGAACTAGAAGGATATGGCTATTTAAAATTTTGAACAACAATGAATAATAATAAAAAATAGTATATAAAAATGTAATTGATGTCCCCACTGAAAAATTTTCTCATTTGTGTGCCAGCTCTGTGGAAGAAAAGATATATGAAATAAGGTTCAAAATGCTATTTGAAAATATAATTAATATACTTATTGATTACAATCAGTAATTCATAAATAGAATTATTGTACATAATTCTAACCTTTTAATATTATATTGTAGTTTCTCATTTGTAAATCAACTATTTCTTTAGCCTAGTTTGAGTTTCTAGTATGTTTAGATTCAAGGATGAAAATTAAGTGCCTTATAAATCAGGATGATTTTTTTCTCTATTAGCTGGACATAACTATTTTGTGTTGTAATGTGACTTTGTTTTTGACTCTTTATTTTACAATACTTAGATCTTGAGGCAACATGATACAAGCATGGCCTTGGATCTAGATACATTCAATTCCAAATTCTGCCTTCATCTTTTAGCAGTTTTGTGACTTTGAGAAATTTACCTTCTCTGAGCTTTGGTTTTCCTCATCTGTAAAAAATGGATAATATCTACTTCTCAGAGGAGGGAGAATTAATACATCACAAAGGCAAAGTGCTTCAAACAGGGCCTGTCATGAAAATGGGTACTTAACTGAATATATATATATATATATATATATATATATATATATATATATTTTAAATTCTTGACTGGGCTCAGTGGCATGGTTCAGTGGCACAGCTCGGTGGCACAGGCCCATAATCCCAGTGGTTGGGGGGTTGGGAGGTGGGGCTGAGGCAGCGGGATCATGAATTCAAAGCCAGCCTCAGCAACTTACTGAGGCCCTAAGCAACTCAATGAGATCCTGTCTCTAAATAAAATACAAAAGAGGGCTGGGGATGTGACTCAGTGGTTAAGTGTCCCTGGATTCAATTCACAGTCTCATAATTTTTTTTTTTTTTAAATCCAACAACAACAAAAACTTAGGGTAAGGGATATTGCTCAATAGTAATGTGCTTGCCTAGAATGTAGGAGATCCTGGGTTTGATCCCTAGCACTGCAAATAACAAAACCACAATAAAAATACCTCTACTGCCAGGTATTCCCAGGTATTCTCGGGAGACTGAGACAGGAGGGTTGCAAGTTCAAACTTGGACTTGGCAACTTAGCAAGGCCCTGAACAACTACTAAATAAAACAACTCTAAATAAAATACAAAAAGAGGGCTGGAGATGTGGCTTAGTGGTTAAGGATCCCTGGATTCAATCCCTCTCTGGTACAAAAACAAACAAACAAACAGAAAAACTCTACTTAGGTGAAGGTGATGTTAATGTTGAAGAACTTTCAAAAAGTTTATATTTATGGTGGAAATAAAAAAAGAATACTCATATTCATATAAGTAAACACTGCTTTCTTTCTTTCTTTCTTTAAATATTGTTTTATTTACAGTTAATGTACTCAACATGCAATACAAAGCTAATAATCACTGGTCATCTGCTTTGGATAGACATTTTATTCCCAAACAGCCATTACCATAAATTTATATAAAATATATAGGACTCCACTAGACCCAGCATGACAAGACCTTATGCCTCTGATCACATGGGGAAAAGGATAGACTGCTATGCTGACACTAACAGGTCCAGTTTGGATTCCATCTAGTTAAACACTGCTTTCTGCATGCAATATTTTAATGTTTTATGACCTAATACTTCGGTGCTAGATAGACTGGTTCAAATCCTAATCCTGACAGTCCGAGTTGTATAAACTTGAGAAAGTCTCACCCTTGTAAGCCTCAGTTTCCTCATTTATAAAACAGGAATAATAACAGTAGCCACCTCATGGATTGAAGTGATAATTAAATATGCTTCATATTTAGTAAATATTCAGTAAATGGTGGTTACTATTACTCTTATCATTATATAACAAGTATGGCCACAGATGGTCTCCATTTTGTAGATAAGAAATAGAACCAGTGAAGTGACTTGATCCAAGGAAAAACTGTGAAAAGAAACTGAACTCTAGATTTGTAGTTAATTCAGCATATTATATTCTATTGAAATACAGGCTCATGAATGGACTGTGCTGACTTTAGATCTTTGTACGTGGTCTCTTTATTTGGGCTGCTCCCTGTCCCCTCTCCCTTTACTCTTTGAAGGGACCAAATTCATATGATCTGCAGTGCCTAGCTGGGACTTCAGTGTCTTAGGATTTCTTTTCTTCCCTGGGTTGGGTCCTCTCCAATGTGCTCCCCAAACTCACTGTCCTTATCTCAAAACATGCACTTAACCCATTATACTTAATTTGCCTATTTATTTTTCTCTCTTCCTCACTTTGTTTTTGCACACTCATCTCTACACACACAGCACCTAGAAAGTAGTCAACAAATGTCTATTGGATTGTTTTATTCATGAGAACTTCCTGTTAACTCTGTTGTTGCTTACTTTTTAATTGCAGGGTAAAGATAGATAAAGTAGGGCAAAAGAAACTTATAGACAAAAAGGAAAAAACTATAAACTAGTAAAGGAGTCATAGCTTTAAGGTGACTGTCAAATGTATCTTTATTTATAGTAGGGGGAAAAAATCTGGAATTATGCTTTGTTTTCATTCCAAGAGTATCAAAGAGCATCTAATTATAATCAGAACATCTGGGTTTAAATCCTAGCTCCAACACTAAATAATTTTGTTATCCTGAGAAAGTTGATTAATGCATCTGAATCTCAATTATCTTCATCTATCAAATAGAACAACAATTCTATTTAAGATGGTTCTGAGATGAAAATGCATATATAAATTGTAAAATTGATGAGTATTAACTAAAAATAGAAAATAGGATGCATCTCTTTCGAGTATTAATTTAAAAACTGTTTCCTTTAACTATTAATTTTAAAAACACTTGTTGTAAAATGTTTTGCTTTAAAAAAGTTCAAGTGCTACTGTGGATTACCTAGCTTTCATTTATTTATCCAATCATTTCCCCCCCAGAGCTGGGAATAATACAACACAGGACTTTGCAATGTTCGGTAAGTGCTCTAGCACTGATTTATACCCCATCCCTCACCTAATAAATATTTATTAAGCATCTATTGTGTGGTAGGCACCATTCTAGGAATTGTGGATTCTGTAGTGAGCAAAGTTAAAAGTAAAACTACATTTCTATGGAGTTGACATTCTAGTGGGAAGGTATCAATGTTAAGATACCTGGAGCCTTAGACAGGAAGATCGGAAGTTAAAGGCCAGCATAATTTAGCAAGGCCCTAAGCAACTTAGTGAGACCCTGTCTCAAAATAGAAAATAAAAAGGGATGGGGATGTGACCCACTGGTAAAGTGTTCCTGGGTTAAATCCTTCATACCTAAAAGAAAAAATAAAATGAAGTAGAGCAAGGGAAATGGTGAGGGAGGAAGAAAGATATGTTCTCATAGCTAGGAAGGTGGAGCAAAGATTCCAATGTGGAAAAGTTAGTCATGAGACCAGCTAGGGTGGGGGACAAAAAATGTTCCTGTTTGATGAAGAAATGTCAAGGCCTAAAGAGAAGAGTGTTTGGTGTGTTTGAGTCAAGACCAGTGTGCCAAGTGAGTGAAAAACAAGAATGGAAGGAAATAAGGCCTGAAATGTACAAAACCAGATCATATTAGGCATTGCAGACCATGGAAAGGAAACAGATGACATGGTTTTTTAAAAGCTCCATTGTGAAAAAAAAAAACAAAACTTGATTCGATTATTAAAAAAAAAGCTCCATTGTGGTCGCTATGCGAAGAATCAAGTTGAACAAGGCAAGAGTAGAAGTGAGCAGATCAGTTGGAAGACAATTGCACTCTGCAAGGATAACAGTGGCTTGGACCAAGGAGTACTTACAGTGGGAGGTGGTGAGACACGGGCAGAGTTTGAGATATCTTTTGAAAGTAGAGCTGAATGATTTGCTGACAGATTGAAAGTGGGATATGAGAAAAGAACAAAATCAAAGGAGACTATATTAAAGTCTCTTTTAATTATGGCCTGAACAACTGGCAGAATCATTGGTGGGATGAGGCAGGAGTGGGTTTCAGGAAGGGAAACCAAAAGTTAGTTCTCTGAGACATTTCATCTGGGGTGTTCAGGGTGACATTTGGCTTGTATTATTTTTTATTTGAATGCATTCCTACCCTTTACAAATTGAAATGTTGATTTTATGCCACTTTTTTTTTTGTACTGGGTATTAAATTCAGGGGCACTCAACCACTGAGCTACATCCTCAGCCCTTTTTATATTTTATTTAGAGACAGGGTCTCACTAAATTGCTTAGAGCCTTGCTAAGTTACTGAGGCTGACTTTGAACTCAAAATTCTCTTGCCTCAGCCTCCAGAGCGGCTGTTATTACAGGCATGCACCACCATACCTGGCGATTTTATGCTACTTTCAAAATAAGAATGAGTCATTGCCCCTGTCAGCAGATCATGGTATTGGTGGAATGGTACCAAGTTGAAAACAAAACAATTAATGTGGCATCAGTCATCAAGACAGACTTTAGTAAATCATGTAAACCAATTAAGTCACACAGAAAACTTACTTTGCTGAGTCTATTTTTTTCCTAGGACTTTTCCTGAAGAAAAGATCTATCCTAAAAACTTGTTTTGTTTTATAAACCAAAACTTGATGCTAATACCTTGGAGTATAATTTTCAAGTCATACTAATTCAGCATTATATTATTATTATTTGGGGAGGGATCCTGGGGATTGAACTCAGGGGCACTCAACTACTGAGCCACACCCCCAACCCTCTTTTATGTTTTATTTAGAGACAGGGTCTCACTGAGTTGCTTAGGGCCTCACTAAATTGCTGAGGCTAGCTTTGAACTTGCAATCCTCCTGCCTCTGCCTCTTGAGCAACTGGGATTATAGGTGTGCACCACTGCTCCTGGCTTATTATTATTTTCTTTTTAAACTTTTTTTCCCCCATGGTACTGGGGATTGAACCCAGGCCCCTCAGTCTGCTAGGTAAGCACTCTACCATTGAGCCATATCCCTAGCACTTTTATTTTTAAAATTTTTATTTTGAGACAAGGTCTTGATAAGTTTCCCAAGTTGGCCTTTAACTTGCAATCTTCCTGCCTCAGCCTCCCAAGTAGTTGGGATTATAGGTGAGGGCCACTCTATCTATCTAATGCTACCCTTCTTTAGGATTTTCTTAGAGTTGTTCTTCGACTCTGTTGTTGGAAATATCATGTGGTATAAATTAATCACTTATTTAATATGACTATTTAAATTGGGGCAAGAACTATGTAATGTTTTGAACAACCAACAATAAAAATTAAAAAGAGAAAAAAAAATAAATTGGGGCATTGACAAGAAAATTGACAAAAACCTTATATGAAGTAATTTGAATCCAAATAAAATTATTGATGTTTTCTGACTATGAAATATCATTAATTATTCATTCATTGTCTTATTTTTATTAGTAGTACTATTTCATTTATTTTTGGTGCTGGGGATTGAATGCAGGGCCTCAAGCATGCTAAGCACATGAAATATCATTCGATTTAATGAGGGTGAGGAGATACTGATCAAAGTGTACAGAGTTTCAATTAGAAATAAATAGTTCTGGAGATTTATTGTATAACGTGGTGACTATAGCTAATAACAATGCAATGTGTACTTGAAAATTGCTCGAAGAATAGATCTTAAAGGTTCTCATCACACACAAAAAAATAATATGTGAGATGATGGATACATATGTTAACTAGCTTGATTCAATCATCCCACAATATGTATATATACCATATATATACATACATATACATATATCAAAACATTATGTTGTATATCATAGATACATACACTTTTTATTTGTTAATTAAATCTTAATAAAGTTTTTTAAAAATGAAACATTTTATACATGTTGTAAACATTGCTCTGCATTCATTATAGTGTGGAATACATCCATTAACAAACAAACAAACAAACAAAACCCCCCATAAAACTCAAACCCAGTCTCTAGGTCAACACAAAAATAGCCTAACATTTAATAATTATTTACAAAGAAAGTCCAGAATAGGAAAAGAGAAGCATGTTTAAGTTATTCACCTTCAAATGGGGATGAACAACTAACCTGATGATTCCCTAGGTTTATGGGAAAAGTACTTTTAAAATGTACAGCACTATTCAAATTTAAGAAGATCCTTTTCTGTCAGGGCACAGTGGCACACACTGGTAATCCCAGTGACTTAGGAGGCTAAGGCAGAAGTATTGAACATGTTCAAGGCCAACCTCAGCAACTTGGTGAGAAATAAAAATAAAAAGATAAAAGGAACTGGAAATGTAGCTTAGTGGTAGAGCACCTTGAATTCAATTTCTAGTACCTTGGGGGTGGGGTGGGGTTGGGGAAGATAATCCTTTTTTTGCTGATAAGTAATTACTATGCTTAGAACTTTCTTTAGGAAAATAATAAATAAAAAAATTATTAGACTTTGCTTCTTCTCCTTAATGCTGCTATTGACCTATTTGTTTTGCTTTCTGTATCTCATAATGTCACACAAGAGAAGTATCTAAGTTTCTTTTGGAGAAACTTTTGCTTAGCCAAGAACCAAATCCCAGTACATAGGAACTGGTTCTCTAGAGATGTGTCCATGTCACCTTTTAAAAATTTGACTGCCGATGGGTTACCCTATTATAATGTCCATCCCCTCACTATTTCAATGATCACCTCCAAGTCAGTTTTATTTCCAGTCTATTTTGGGTGTGAAAGGCATTGGTAATTTAATAAATTAGTATATACTGTGTTACGAGTCAGTGCTTGAGGTATGCGGTTATGCTATGCCAATAATAATATAGAAATAATATAAGACTCATTCTCTCAAAGACTTTTCAGTTGGAAGGAAGAAAAACAGCAAAGATAGATACAGACAAATGTATTTCTTAGAAGAGCATGTTGAAATAAAGAGGCAGAGCCTAGATAACACATAGAAATAGAAGTGGGGATTTGTTAACTAGAGACTTTCCACTAAAGGGCAAAGGCTAAAGGAACGAGAAGTGCATGGGCCATTCTCTCATTGTTTCAATCAGAGGGTAGGAAAGAAAATAAAGATTTCATTTAAGAGGGATAAAAAGAGTTTGGCTATTAAGAAACAGTATTCATGTTTGAGTATTTAGAAGAGGCTAAACCTATTAGGGTTACTGAAGATTAATTGAATTTGAAAGACAGAAAATAAATGGTATAAAAGCATAAATCTTAGGGCTCACAGAAAGCCTAATGGAAGGCAAACAAAAAGACTTCAGGAATCTAGGATTAAAAAGGGGTTTGGGGCTGGGGGTTAGCTCATTGGTTGAATGCTTGCCTAGCCTATGCAAGGCCTGAGTTCCCCTCACCCACAAAAGGGGGAGGTTTGGTGGTAGTCGTACAAGTGATTGGCATGGGAGGCTTCTCTCTCCCTCTCCTTCTCTCATGAGTTCACTATTCATAGAGGACTGAGCTGCTATATAGGAAATCCCAAAGGAGAAATCTTTGTCAATCCTCATTAACTCCAATATTTCTTATTTTGTATTTTAAATTTAAAAAAAAAACTAAGAAAAAAATTAACATTTTCATTCTATTTTAGCCTTCAACTATTTGTATGAATTTTTCCTCCACAGTTTTTATTTGTACATTATAGTTGTATATACCAATGGGATTTGTTGTTACATATTTGTATATGTAAACAATATATTGATATTAACTTTTAATTTTAGGTAGTTAAGGTTTGGAAGAAAGGTTAACTTCTCTAATTAAGTTGACATAATAGGTTTGCTAGATTGAGAGAGGAATAGGTGCCCCAAATAAACTTGAGATCTCAAGACCTAGTTCTAGTTCAAGTGTTTGGTGGGAAGGCTCTGCTGGGCCCCTCCCTGAGTGTGCATTGTGACTCCAGGGGGAGGGCTATGTACCAGGCAGCTTGTACAGGGCTGTCAAGGTGACTCTAGTTATATATGAGATCTGAGAACCCTCTGACTGCAGGTAAATAATAATACTGACTTTTGTTTCCACCAAAAATATATCTGTTCAAACTTTGTTCTTACATTTCTAAACAGACTATTCTGTCTATACCTGGGTTGTTCCTTTAAACACATGTGCAATGCTCCAGTCATTTTAAAAGCACTTTGTTAACTGTTTTCAAAAATTATGAAAATATCTCTCTGGTGCTTGATTATCTTCCATCTCCCAGGAAAGGGAAAAGGCTGTTAAGAAAACCCCTTTCATTTTTCTGTCTCGTTATTGGCAGTAACACCACAAGGCCAGCAATGTCTTTGTCAACACTCAATGTGAATGAAGGAAATGAATTATTCTGAGGTTAGTATTAATCGCCTTCTATTTTCAGGTTAGTGAGCTGAGACTAGTAGTCCTGTCACATATAGGAATTGTTGAAAAACTGAGCTGTCACCTATTCACATACAAGTATTAGTTTGTTAAAACCGAATCTGATTTACCTACTGTCCAATTTCTTCAAAAGTAAATATGCAAAAACTATCTGTGACTTCTAAAACCAGCTTAGATAAAAATTCAAGTTCCTACCATCCATGAATTGCAGTTCTGAGTCTGTTCCACTAAATATGGGCTTTGGAAGCTCATTGTAACAGAAATATATAATATTCAATATTATAATTGATAGATGTATGGACGGCTGGGGGGTTTTTACATTATTGTCAGTTCCAATAGTGTTAGCCATATGCTATAAGTGGGGATAGAGACAACCTTCCAGAACTTGGATAGTGTCCAACTGTTTGTTTCATAGTCCATTATTAAAAGATTCTGTAATGCCTGAAAGTCGGTCTCTCAATATGCATGGAAGTATAGTGTGTATATATTTCAGATATCCTCAAATGGCCTTGAATTCAAATATTTTGCTTGTTTTCAAACAATGCGTCTGATAGTATATTTTACTGTTTGTTTTTAAAATGTTTATCATAGCTATAAGATCCTTAATTTTAATCAATGGAAGATTTATCCTTGTGTAATCACTAACATATTTGAGGAAATTCAATCATGAAAAGTCAATAGAAGTATAGACATTCTTGATTTCCTAGGAAAGGACTATGGATTTGATGTGAATGTCAGAGTTATTATTAAGGAAAAACTATAAAGTTAGGAAAAAATTCTAGTTTAGAGCTTGTAGAATTCATTTCATTATTACTAAAGTGAAAGTGATTGAGTCATCAAAATGTTTTGAAAACTAGATATCTGTTTTATTTCTTCAAAACTGAATGATGCTAAAAACAGCTTCAATAAGTATGTAAAAATCTGTTGATAAAAATTTCTTAACACCATTACCATACTCTTCATTTTTGGGGACTGGAAATACAGAGTAATTAATCTTTTCTCTTTTATTGTTTATACAGTTTTAAAAATATATTCAAAATGTGCATCTAATTACTGCTAATAGTGCAATGTTCCAGGCCAAACATTTGCCACTGACTGTCAAGTGTCTTTCTGATGCAGCTGGGGAGAGAGAGAGAGAGAGAAAAGGAGAAAGAAAGAGCAATGTCCCTTGAGCAAGACTTTCTGCAGCTGTTGTGTACATTAATCCAGGGAGCAGATCTCCCAAAACTAAATATAGCAAAGCGTATCCTTTTACATGATAAAAAAAAAAATTAAATGAAAGTCTTCAACTATGGAGTCACATTATTTTAGATTTGATTTCCTTTAAAAAGGAAATGGCATTTCACACATATTCCCTGCATAAAGAACATTATGTTAATAAATGAAGTGTGGAAAATGTCTGTGATAGTCACAACATATCACAACTTCCTCTACAAAAAATATTTTCCTTTAGTACTGAAATAGGCTATGATCTCTATGAGTCTCATCAATCTCCTCCAAAAGATTTACATGTAGAAAGTTTTACTTTTTACTTAAGTATGTGTCCCATCATACATAATTAGAAAGTTAGCCTAAGTTTCACTCTAAGTAGTAGTAATTAGTTCTCTGAAATATTCCTTTTCCCATTGTCAGTGCCCTGTTATCAAAACACACTTGTGAGCTTCAATGTGGACATTACCTTTCTTTTTTTAGTTGACCCAGATGGGGATGTCCAACCCAGGCACTCCACCGCGATGATTATTTTCCAAGGAGAACTTTCAGATGAAAGCACAGGAGAATAGGAAAATTCTTCACGCCCTTGGAAGTAGAGAGTAGCCGTCCATAGAGAGTGAGGAGTTAACCTTACTTTCAGTGAAGATGGCTGTAAGAAGCTGGACAACCTGTCACCACCGGAGCCAGAGCATTTGTCAGCTCACAGGTCCCAAGTTATTTTGAGCTGTATAAACCATGTGCCTGTGAAACATTCCACCTGATTGGACAGGAGAAAACTGAGCAAAGGGATTCCATAGCAGGACAGCACCTATGGGGGGTGGGGGTCAATTGGATTTTCTACCTAAAGAATTTTACTTACATCTGGGAGTCCAAAATATGTGTCAATTGATGTTTGAAATTCATACTAAATGCTGTATATAGTTGTATATATTGATGAAAATGGCATTAATTTTAAAACGGATCAAAATACTTCATTTATAAGATCCTTAATTTTAATCAATGGAAGATTTATTCTCGTGTAATCACTGACATATTTGAGGAAATTCAATCATGAAAAGCAGAGGCCTAAGGTTTTAAAGCAGAACTTTTTTGAACTGTTGGTCCAAAATCTAAGCAAAAGCATAGAACATAACTACTCAAAGTTGCTAATTAGAATTCACAGGGGAAAAGAAGAGGAAAAACCCATTAGCCTGAGAATCAACTTTGGAACAAATTAATTTGAACAAATCTCTTCAGAAAAACAAATCAGATACTGCTTAAAAGTCAAAATGACTAAATAACATAGTATATTACAATTCTTATCCATGTATTAGTACTTGGGAATAACTTCTTGTATATTATTTAGAAAAGTACAACACTAGCTGGGCGCAATGGTGCTTGCCTAGTATCCGAGCTACTTGGGAGGCGGAGGCAGGAGGACTGCAAGTTCAAGTCTGGGCAATTTAGCAAGACCCTGTCTCAAGATAAACACTTTTTTAAAAGGGCTGGGGTTGTAGCTCAATGGTAGAGAGTACTTGACTAGCAAGTGTGAGGTTTTGGGTTCCATCCCCAGCACTGAAAGAAAAAAAAAGTTAATGATAGATATATATATCTTCTTTCACAAGCACTACCAATCAGTAAGGGAAAAAAATCCTTAGCTAGGCCAACAACTACTCAAATACTTACTTTCATAAAGGTATAGTTCTTTGATATTAATTTCAGACATTTTTAGAAAATGAATTTGAATAAAAAGCCCTATTGGTTAATACAGATTAAGTGATGCTGTAATGTTATTAATCTTGTTAGAAGCCTGGGTTTTGAAAATTCAGGCCAAAGCCACTGATTATCATTTAAAACATTTGTTCTGAGATTCCAATAGCATGAAATAAATAAGTTTAAATCTAATTTTATAATTTAATTACTGAATTGCTTATAGGGTTTCTTCCCATTCATTCATTTGACAAATTTGTACTTAATTGTTACTATAAACCATGTACTAGTTATAAAGCAGAGCCCAAAATACACTGTATTTCCTGACATCATGGAGTTTACTAAGAGATCTTCTTCAGTCATTTTGAGACTATCTACAGTACATTAAATAAAGATAAAATTTCTTTAGTTATTGTGCTCACATCAGAGATTTTATTACTTTTTTTTTTTTAAGTACTAGGGACTCAACCCAGGGGTGCAATACCACTTAGCTACATCCCAGGCCTTTTTGTTGTTGTTGTTTTTGAGACAGGGTCTCACTAAGTTTCTGAGGCTGGCCTCGATTTTGTAATCCTCCTTCCTCAGCCTCTTGAGTAGCTGGGATTACAGGTGTGAGCCACTGTGTCTGGCTCACTACACCTTTTATTATAGGGCTTTATGTTCACACAGGCAAAACAAAACAACAACAAAAAAGAATTAAAAAAACTTTTTAAATAATTCAAGTGAAAAAAGGAAAAATTCTATTTTATCCAGAATTATCTGGATAGGTTATTATTACCAAAGAAATTCAGATCCTCAATGAACAGGTTCATTTACTCTCTTACCTAATCCTGTGCTGAAACAAACATCAAGAATACTTACTTTAGTTGGGCCTGGTGGCACATGCCGTAATCCCAACTGAGGCAGAAGGATTGCAAGTTCAAAGCCAGCCTCAGCAACTTAGTGAGGCCCTAAGCAACTTAGCAAGACTCTGTCTCAAAATAAAAAATAAAAAGGGTTGGGAATGTTGCTCAGTGTTAAAGCACCTCTGGGTTCAATCCCTGGTGCCCCCCCAGAAAAATGAATACTTAATTTTATTTCTGCATTTTCTGTTTATGTATATACTCCAACAAATTCTTTTTACTTAAAAGAAAGAAGGGCTGGGGAATGTAACTCTGTAGTAGAGTGCTTGCCTAGCAAGTGTGAGGCACTGGGTTCAATTCCCCAGCAAAACCAAGGGGAAAGTAAAAGAAGAATTACAGAAGAAATAAGCCATGGAAATTCTGATTTCTCTTTCATTCTTTTTTTTTTTTTGGTACTATTTTCAAATATAGTCAGCATTCAAAATTTTTTGTTTTTTAAAAAATGCTAGATACAAATATTTCGAGTAAGTATTATTTAGTAACTGTGAGTATCTTGCTTAAATTCATTAAACTCATATTCTAGATTTTTGTTTTTTTAAAACTAGCTTCTGTTTCTACATAACCTAGTCCCTATCTTGCTTATGATCAGTAATAATTATATAAACATGATATCACAAGCCTACTAGTTCAGAGTTTACCAGAATCTATTGGTACAAAGAATAATCTTTAAAACTTTTTAATATCCAACATAGTTAAAAACAAACTCCATTAGTGACAAGCAAACACAAGGTTACATATCTTAAGCTTTCCCCATAAAGCTGAGTGGTCTATCCAACACATGTGTTTATTGTGGTTTAAACATGATCCTGTGCTTGCCCTCAGCTGTTTTCTTAATTCAGTCACTCAGCTACAGAAACAATTTACTCACATTGGGATGATCCACAGGAATGCTGAGGAATCTGGAAAATCTATGGCAGAGGAAGTCTTCACTTGGAGAAGAAGCATGAGAGAATTTCCTTGCTGGTAGATTCGTACAAAATTTGTATTTGCTCTTTTTCCATTTTGCCATAGGCTTTAATTATTTAAGAGAAATTGCTCATATATACCAAAGCTTCAATAAGTTTTGCTCACCATTCATAGATTTATGTTGAGGTATAGCCCTCCAGTGTCAGATAAAAAAACAAAACCAAATTTCTGTGTCCTATTTTCGAAGACCAAAGACATGTATATATTTTCTAACCTTTTGTAATGAGAAACATTTTCACACCAGAAGCAAGTACTTGACCATCCAAAATAATAGTTAAGTGGTAGATTATAGAGCCTTATACAAACCCTGTGATATCATTGAGACATACAATAAAATCCCTAAGAAATTTCTTTTTAATCTAAACAGTTTTGAAAATGTTTGCCTGGGAAAACTAAAAACATTAAAAATAACTTTTTTAAGTTCAAAACCTATTTCATTTTAAAACTAAAAACATTTTTTAAAAAACTTGACAGAACACCTGTTTAAAAGTATGATACTGATATTGAAAAGCAAATTTATAGTTACCTGTCTCGGGAGAGGCACCATTCCTACATCAATCAACCAGGATCATCTAAAGTCCAAATCTCACTGCCTAACTTCTGTCAGCCACAAAAGTAGCATGAAGGAAATGTGATACTGCCGCGCCAGAGCAATGAAGAGTATTTACAGGGTTCCGTTGCAGATCCAGGGACAGTAGTTTAGAACAGATTGCTCTTTCAGATCAACTTTAATAACTCAGTCTGTATGATGTTCTTTGCCTGGAGGGATAGTGGGGGTGGATAATAACTAAGATAACTAAGATGACTAAGGAAACAGGCTTTCTTGAGCTCTTCGACCAGTTGAAAATGATAGTCAAGACATTATAAAGAATGAAGTGCAAGAAAAAAAGAAAGAAAGTGTAAAGAATGCACAAGATATCCACATAGGTCATGTAATTGTCTTTATTGGTACAAAACTGAGGTTATGGTTAATGCATTTCGTAAAAAAAATATGGGAAAACAGCAATCTTTATAATACTTCATATTTGGCCATCCTTTAGAAAAATGGAAGTATTGGTGTGGATTTAGAACACAATAAGGCTTCCTTTAATTGTGTACGTATCAAAATTTGTACTTTTTAAGAAGTATTATTTCCAAGAATAAAATCAGTTCCCAGAACTTTTTAAAAGAGCATTCTGGGGCCATGCACGGTGGCACATGCCTTTGAGACCAACCTCAGCAACTTAGTGAGGCTCTAAGTAACTTAGTAAGACTCTGTCTCAAAATAAAAAATAAAAAGTGCTGGGATGTGGCTCAGTGGTTAAGTGCCCCTGGGTTAAATACCCAGTACACCCCCACACAAAGAAAAAAGAAAAGAAAAGAAAGAAAGAAAGAAAGAAGAAAGAAAGAAAGAAAGAAAAGAGCATACTGGTTGGGGGTGGAGCTCAGGGTAGAATGTTTGCTTAGCATGCACAAGATATGGAGTTCAATCCCAGCACCAAAATAAATAAATAAATAAAAAACAAAAGAGCATCCTCTAACACTAAGTTACTAAAAAAATCCCAATTAGTATTGTGTATACAGTCTTTTTTTTTTTAAATAAAAGTATACCAAAGTTTATTAGGAAAGAAAGTACTCTGAAGAGGGAGAGAGAGAGTTTACTCTAGGACAAGAAAGCCATCTCCTTATGTATAGTTTGTCTGTCTGTCTGTCTCTCTCTCTTTTTTTTTATTTGGTACTGGAAATTGAGCCTGGGAGTGGGAAGGGGTGGGGGTGGGGTTTTCCCACTGAGCCACATCCTTAGCTCTTTTAATTTTTTGTTTTGTGATGGCTAAGTTGCCAAAGATGGCTTCAAATTTGTAATCCTCCTGCATAGTTGGAATTACTATATATGTAGTGTTATAATCTTGAAAGTATACAGTTGATTCTTACTTTCTACTTCCCACACGTGAATATAATGATTATATTAATATAACATCTTGGTAGAAATAAGTTAACATTCCTAGCTGTGGGCTAGGTACTGTGCTAAGCTCTTTATGTACATTGTGCTTTATTTAATGTATTCCCTCAACAGTCTGTGCAATGGAAAAAAAAAAAGATAACAATCTATGAAGTGGGTACTGTTAAAATTCTCATTTTACATATAAGAACTCAGGGCTGGAAAGAGGTTAAAAACTTTCCCAAAGTGGGCTGGGGATATAGTTCAGTTGGTAGAGTCCTTGCCTCACATGTGCAAGGCCCTGGGTTCAATCCCCAGTACCACACACACACACACACACACACAAAAACCTTTCCCAAAGTCACACAGCAAGTAGGTGCCCGAGTCAGAATTTAGACCTGAGTCTAATGCTGTGCGGCAAATATTTAAGTGCATTTATAAAAAAATTAAGGATAAAAGTGGATATAAAAGGAACACTTTAGGACTTTCAGTTTTTAATTTCTCTGATCAAAACCAATCCTGGAATTCTTTGGTATGACAAAACAACAAAAATAAGAGAAAATTTAGGAGAGACAAAAAAGGCAAATATACTTTTTCTATGATATTTTACCTGGGAGTGTGACTTGCTATACAGACAAGCATCAGGCATTAATACTCAAAGGTAGGACACCGGAAGGCAGTCAGAATGCTTTCGCAGACTTTTTTTTGTTGTTGTTGTTTCTGTTTATTACAGTCATTGTGCTGAAACAATTTAAGAGCTTCATTCATTTGAAACTAGATTTAAATGCCTTAAATGTTATTTCTGAGCAAATCAACCCAGGGCGGGAATGTTTTTCAAAGTTAGGGGTAGGAAAATGAGTTTGAATTCTCCTTTCATAATGTTAGTTAGCATGGAATATGCCAGTGTGCCAGGCTCTAGGTGATTTCACTCAGATTCTATTTTTGGGCTGCACAGACATCTCAGAAAGCTGAAAACAAAATTCAGGCGTTCTTACTCATGATGAAATAATCACACCAACGCTAATAATGTGAGGGAAAGGAAAAGGGAACTAACTTTTCTTGCAGGTATACTCTAGGGTGGGGAGTACCCTGAGTTGTTATTATTTAATTCCCACAATCCTGCAAAGTACTGTTATCTGTATGATATTGGGAAGAAATTAGGTTTAACGAAGTGTACCTTTTCCAAAGGCACCAACCAGTGGGCTGCAAAGCTGGGTGGATTCAAACTTAGGTCTTCTAGTTTAGAAGACTTAGATCTTGTAATTTACTCTCTTTTCATTGATCCCCACTACCTTCTCATAAAAACTAATTAATCATTCAGTTCAGTAAAAAAAAAATCAGAAATAGCACCGGGCATGGTGGCACACGCCTATAATCCTAGCAGCTTGGGAGGCTAAGGCAGGAGGATCATGAGTTCAAAGCCAGTCTCAGCAAAAGCGAGGCACTAAGCAACTCAATGAGACTCTGTCGCTAACTAAAACCAAAATAGGGCTGACATTATTGCTTTGGTTTTATGGAGTTGGTGTCTATTTGACAAAAACAAGAAGAGACCAGAAGAATAGCATATGACCAAGTCTAAAGCCATTTTCACAAGGAAGACTCAATAAAATTAGTTGACTGAAACAGCAAGAGCTAACATACATTTTTGAGAAGTCATCATCTTATTACATACAATGTGTCACAAAATTTGCAAATACCAAACGGAATGAACTTGTTGCCAAGGAGGGAAGTGTATAGAGTAAAATCTTGGAGAAGGTAAGTTGTGGAAAATTCAAAAGGAATTTGTAGTTTAGATCCCTATCCATGTTCACGTTTCTTTTCTTTCTTTCCTTTTTTTTTTTTACTTGTTGGTGTTTTCTTGATTTGGCAAACTTCTTATTGAACAAAAGCAGCATACCTTAATGTAGGAGATGTGCAGAATCTTTTTGTTTTGCTTGTTTCATCCATTCTGTTCATCTTCAAATTGTTCTTCATTCCAATTTGGGAATGAGTTATTTAAAGTCTAGTCTAAACAAAGTCTCCCAGTCCAAGGTAATTACTATGTGTGTTAATGTCTTAGAGCTCTTTTTCTTTCATCTTCTAGTCTAGGCAGTAAGCTTTAATTCAAAGTGTGAGTGATAGTGTCACTAAAAGGGATAACTAAGCAGACAACATTACAGAAAATATTTATTTATTTATTTGGTATTCGGAACTGAACCCAGGGGTGCTTAACCACTGAGTCACATTCCCAGCTCTTTTTATTTTTAATTTTGAGCCAAGTCCCTGCTAAGTTGCTGAGGGTCTCATTAAATTGCCAAGGCTGGCTTCAAACTTCTGATCCTCTTGTCTCAGTCTCCCAAATCACAGGGATTAAAGGTGTGTGCCACCATGCCCAGCTGTTACAGAAAATTTAAACACAGAAATTTATCAAGTGTAAAGTGAGATCGAAATAAATCTGTTTGTAAATAGTCTACTGGGCTGAAAATATTGTACAAATTTTAATCAAGATTAACAACTCAGCAAAAGTGAGGCGCTAGGCAACTCAGCGAGACCCTGTCTCTAAATAAAATAGAAAAAAGGGCTGGGGATATGACTGAGTGGTTGAGTTTAATCCCCAGTACCCTCCCCTCCAAAAAAAAAAAAAAAGAATAACAAAAGACACATTGAAATATCACACTATATCCAACAAATATATGTAATTATTATGTGTCAATTAATTTTTAAAAATTTTTAAATTTTTTTAATTTTAAAAAAGAATAAGAAAAACTTTGGTACCACAATGCAATCATCCCAAACCTATAAAATAGAAACAATCTTTCTGGTCTTACTGGCTGCTCTTCTACTCAAATCCTCATCTCCAATCCAAAAGTTCCACCACCTATTTCCTTGTCTTCTCTTTTCCCTATGCCTTTGTTCATTATTTCTTTCACTTATTGTGTCAACAACAAGTAGTTGTAATAATTCTTATATTGCTGAATTAAACTAACTTTTCATTTGTATATTTATGGGGTATTTTTTTGTTAGTTTTTTTTTGGTACCAGAGATTGAACCCAGAGGTGCTTCATTACTGAGGCCCTTCCCAGTCCATTTTATGTTTTATTTTGAGATGGGATGTCGCTGAGTTGCTTAATGCCTTGCTAAATTGCTGAGGCTGGCTTTGAACTTGAGATCCTCCTGCCTCAACCTCCTGAGTTGCTGGGATTACAGGCATGAACCACTTCACCCAGCTGTATATTTGTTTTTCTACCAAACTAGATAAACTCTTTGAGAATCATAGCTGTAAAAAAAATTTTAGGCAGACAATTCTAATCTCAAGGCATGTCATAAAGTAGGAATGTTATAAATACTTGTCCGTGGCATACCATAAAAATTATGTATAAATTGTTTGTAGTCCTAAATTATTCTCTCAATTCAATTTATATTTACTTAACTTTTAATTGTGTGCCAGAAGAGAGCAAACCAAAAGTAACATTGATTGAATTATCATTAATGTTATGGTACTATCAAGAATTACCATCACAAATACTATCAAGAATTAAATCAAGGGGCTGGAGATGTAGCTCAGTGGTAGAGTGCTTGCCTAGCATGTGCAAAGCCCTGGTTTTGATCCCCAGCAAAACACACACACACACACACACACTCACACACACACACATCACACAAATCATCATCATCATCATCATCATAATCATCAAGCTGGTTGAGATGACACAAGCCTGTGTAATCCTACTACTCAGGAGGCTGAGACAAGATGATTGCAAACTTAAGGCTAGTTTGAGCAACTTAGTGAGATGCTATCTCAAAAATAAAATAAGAAGGGTTCAGGATGTAGCTCCATGGTAATGAGCTTGCTCAGCATGTACTAGGCCCTAGATTCAATCCCAGGTACTAGGCGGCGGGGTGTGTGGAAACTATTGCTAGGCGTGGTGGCACATGCCTATAATCCCAGTGGCTCTAGAGGCTGAGGCAGGAGGATCTCAAGTTCAAAGCCAGTTTCAGCAATTTAGTCAGACTCTGTCTGCGAATAAAAAATAAAAAGGGCTAGGGATGTGGTTCAGTGGTTGAGAGCCTCTGGGTTCCATCCCTGGTATTAAAAAAAAAAAGTATTAAGTCAAATGAGGACAGAGCCTAAAAAGATTGGATATTCACTGCACACCAGTGAAGAACTAACTGTGTATAGTTAGTTCTTTGGCTCAATGGATATTTAGAATTCCTGAGATAATTGGAAAGGTGGATCCTTGTTTCAGAAAAGGCTTGGTGCTTTTTACCCCCCCCCCCCCCCATGGTACTGGGCCTAGGCATGCTAGGCAAGCATCCTACTACCACTGAGTTCCATTCCCAGTTGGTGCTGGTTACCATGCACACATTGCTGAAGAGTTCTTCCAAAGGGGTCCTATAAGAGTACTTTCACATCTTTGTATCCTCGTGAACTGGCTTTCTACTATTTTTCCTGACCACCTTTCCACAATCTTTGTTTTATCTCATGCACTTTCTCTCCACCTCCAAAAGATCATACTCATATTTTGCTTCTATTGCTGTTTCTCTTGAATCTTATACTTCATGACCCTAATTCCCATAGGTGATGGACAGGGCTCTCTGTTCATTCGCATGTCCTGGATTATGGGGTCCCAGATCAAGCCAGAACTGAGCTTTGTTTGCCTAGAAATAAAGAGTATACTTATCACACACATAATATTCTATACTTTCAATTAAGATTTCAACCATTTGTAACCAGGCACTGTGGTGCATGCCTGTAATCCCAGGGACTTGGGAGGGTGAAGCAGGAGGATCACAAGTTTGAGACGAGCCTCAGCAACTTATTGAGGACCTAAGAAACTCATCGAGACCCTGTCTCAAAATAAAAAAATACAACAAGGAGTGGGGATGTGACTCAGTGGTTAAGCACCCCTAGATTCAACCTCCAGTACCAAAACAAAACAAAAAATTATTTCAACCATTTGACTGATTTCAAATTGTACTTACTTCCTATAAAGCAAATAAACACAATGAATTACTTAGCTGTAGCTGACCCCAGCCCAGTTTCCACATCAAAACCAAGCCTTGTCGTTTGTATTTAATATGTAATTTAACTTACTTCAACAATCCAGGAAGTATAGATCATTATCTTCATTATCTCCATTTTATGGAGTATAAAACTGAAAAGATTATATGCTACTGTGGTTTTTGTGAACTCGTGATCTGAAAAAGTCTCAGGAAGTCCACCTTGAGATTGTCCAAGGTATACTGTGTCATTATCCTTTTTTTATGGAGGAGGAAACTAAAGATCAGAGAAGAAATTTGCACAAAGCCACTCAGGCTGTGATTCACAGCCAAGGCCCATGTGAGACTAAAGTCCAAGCTGTTCTCTCCTACACCACGCCACCTTTCAGATGCATCCATGCTCATTAGTATTCAATTTAGAGTCAATTTTTTTGTGTGTGGGGGGGTGGACCCCTCAGAAGAGGTAGAGTAACAGGAAAGAGAGACATCTTGTTATATTGGGATTATGTTGATTTGGTAACTCTCTCCAAAGTGCTTCTAAGTCCTTGGAAATTCAGATGATTTACTACCTCTGACTGGTCAAAGAAATTAAAGAACCAAAGTAACAATAAATAACAGGTAATCCTTGCCATGTATCTCTATCTGCAAATTATTACGCATAGTAAACTCAGGCATGAGAGACCATATGGTTAATATATTTTCAGTAGACATCTGGTTAGCATGTCATTTTAAAAGTTATTTATGGGGCTGGAGTTGCAGCTCAGTGGTAGAGAGCTTGCCTAGCATGTGTGAGGCACTGGTTCAATTCTCAGCACCATGTATAAATAAATAAATAAATACAAATGAATAAAGGACCATTGACAACTAAAAAAATTTTTAAAAAGTTATTTACAATCATTTGTTGATTATTATAGTCCAATAAAAGCAACAACAAGCTGGGCATAGTAGCTAATGCCTATGGTTCCAGCAAAGTTCAGGAGCTCGAGGCCGGCTTAGGTAGGCAACATAGAAAGGCTGCATCTTAATAAAACACAACAACAATAACAAAGCAACATTAGGTCCTTGAGTTTGATCTTTTAAATGATTATTTTGTATGTAGGAAAAGTTAAGCACTAGAAGAGTGCTGGCCTTGAACTTGAGATCCTTTTGCCTGAGGCTCTTGAGTGGCTGGGATTATAGGTGTGTGCCACCATACCCAGCATTACTTGCTTCTTAATTTTGCATGAATGGTAGGTAGAAAGAATCTTATTATTATATTAACAGATATGACTGGACTGCCTATTTGCTGATTGTTCATTATGTTTGTGTTGGGATGGAGGGTTGAATGGTTTTATTTTATTTTATTTTCTCTTCTCTATTAATTTAGAAAGCAAAGAGCAGAGGATGTTTCCAAACCCTGGTAATGTCTAACTCAAAATAACAAGAAGAAGCAGATAAGCTAAAAGCCATAGTGAAATCAAGACCTTGAAGGTCCTAACATTCAGAATAATGCTCATAAATCAAATTTAAGTAATTTACATCATCTCTTTTGGAATCGAATAATAACAATTAGCTATATAGGAAGATGTTAAAATAAGAAATTAAAAATGCTATAATTAGTCAGATAATAACTGTACTTGGAATTGGATTCTAACTCTAATACTTTTTTTTTTTTGTACTAGGGATTGAACTCAGGGTACTTAACCACTGAGCCACATTTCCAACCCTTTTTCTTTATTTTTTAATTTTGAAACAGGGTTACCTTGAGTTGCTTAGGGCCTTGCTAAGTTGCTGAGACTGGCTTTGAATTTGCACTCCTCCTTCCTCTGTCTCCCGAGTCGCTGGGATTACAGGTGTGTGCCATTGTGCCCCGCTCCAACTCTGCCACTTATTATCTGAGAAACTTTAAGCAAGTTATTGAAACTCTATGTCTACACTTGCTCATCTCTAAAAAAGAGGAGCCAGAATTATGAGCCTGCAGTCCCAGCGCTGGGGAAGTTGAGACAGGGGAGTCACTTGAGCTCAGAAGTTCTCTACCAGCCTGGGCAATGTAGCGGGACCCCAATACCCCATCAAAAAATAAATAAATACATAAATAAAAAAGGAGACTAGTAGCTATCTCTTAGGAATGCTGTAAGAATTAAGTGAGTTAATGTGCTCAGAACAATGTCCGGCTTCTGGCAAGTAGTCAATAAATACTAACCACATTATTCTATCCATCATTATTCTTCTAAAAATGTTTTTTAAAATAAACATCATTTGTACACAGTTGCGCTGAGCTGTAAACTTAAGGAAAGGCCAAAGGCTGAATGGGCCTCCTAGACTGATGACTCAGTCCCAACAGCAGTTCAGGTTTCCCGACTGATTCAGTCCTTGGCTTCTTTCCTGAGACTGACAACAAGAATGTCAATTAGTGCCAAGAGTGATGAATTTTCGTAACATGGGGTGCTATCCATTAGAGATGTGAAATAGATCACTTACATCTTGTATAGAACACTGAGAGTAATCTACCAAGTTCAGATTCAACCCAATGACATATAGGTAAAATGCTTCTTGTTACCATACTCCTGAACCATCTGCTTCTGAATTCTAAATTCTCAACTCACTCACTGCCAATGGGCTAAACATAGCTAAAGGATTTAAATTATAATTTGATCTGACAACCCAGGTATCAAACAAGACTTCTTCAGCCAAATAAGTAGAGTGGTGACAAATATCAGAACAGTATATCTACTCTACAGTATGTGCTTTATGACAAGAAAATAATAATTGAGGGTATTGGTGAATATCTATCTTATTTCTCATCTAATCTAAAAAAATGATGTCAACATAAGTATGGTATTTAACACAGACCAACAAAGCTATTGTTAAGGTTAAGTGATTCAGAGGAGAGAAATCTAGGAAAGTAGGAAATATCTTAGTCTTTCTGTGATCCTGAATTGTCTAATAGATTAATGTTGAATGCATACTAACATCCCATGTGGAATAAGACAAGGCAAATTTAGACTTACTAAGTAAACACTCCTAATGATAATGATGGTGAACTGGGGCAGATGTCAAATACAAAGAACAATGATGACACATTATTTACATGATGAAGTGTTAACATTGTGTTTGAAAAAATGTTTTATTGGTTTGTTTTTATTAGCTATTTCTCATCAGAATCCTGTCAACAGATCTGCTTTAATACTCATGTTTTACCTATGAGGAAACTGACATATGAAAATAACAATTAGTTACGTGGACATTCAATACCAGAAAAAATTTTAGGAGTTTTTATTTGCATAACTGGGCTTAGTGGCTCACACCTGTAATCCTAGGGACTCAGGAGCCTGAGGTGGGAGGATTTCGAATTAAGGCCAGCTTCAGCAATTTAGCAAGATACTCAGCAACTTAGTGAGACCATGTTTCAAAATAAAAAGTGCTGGAGATGGAGTTCAGGAGGAGAGTGTCCCTGAGCTCCATCCCCAGAAACACCAGAAATACGATAACAAAAACAAAAACACCAGAGGTATTATTGCGTAGACCATAGTTTATCTTTTAAGTTGTGGTAAATGTGATTTGTGTCCACATACCTAGAATGATATGATTTAGGAATTATTAGAAGTATTAGTTGATTTTTGTTGTTGTTAGTGTTGCTAGAGACTGGACCTAGGGACACTTTACCACTGAACTGCAGTCCCAGCCCTTTTTATTTTTTATTTTGAGTGAGGGTCTTGCCAGGTTGCTCAGGCTGATCTTGAACTTGTGATCCTCCTGCCTCAGCCTACTGAGTCACGGGGATTATAGGTGTGTGCCACCAGGTCGAGCTCAATTGATTTGTATACATTATCACTTATCCATCTCAAACTCAATTTATACCAAAAGATGAGATGTCTTAGCATCATAACTCCATTTTGATTCAATTTTGCAAGCAAAGATACTGATCAAAAATCTATTTTAGGAGGCAGGGATGCATAGTGGTAGTATGCTTTTGTAGCATGTGTGAGGCCCTATGATCCCAAGTAACACACACACACACACACACACACAATCTCTTTTAAATTTTATTTTTTGATAACACATTTTTTTTCCATTTTGACTTGTGGTAAGATAAAATTTACCATTTTAACCATTCTTCAGTGTATAGTTTGGCATTAAGTATGTTCATACTGCTGTGCTACCAATCATCTCCAGAACTGTTTTCATCTTGCAAAACTGAAACTCTATACCCATAGAACAGAAATTCCCCAAACCTCTCATCCCCCTAACCCTGGCTTCCATCATTCCTCTTTCTGTCCCAATGAATCTAACTACTCTTAACTCCATATAACCTATTCTCAATAAACATTAAATAATATTTTATTTAATTTCTTCAATTATTCACTTCTGTTCTGTCTCTAAAGTGTTGGTAAGGCACTGTCTTCAGGGTTCACAAAAGACTAGTCCTGGGTGCTCTGAGTTGTCAAGTTGTGAAATGGCAGGTACTTCAAATGGGTGTAAGGGGAACTTTGGGTGTGTGGTTTAGGATTGGCTCTCCCATCTTGCCAGTGCTCGGATGCTTCTGCAAACTATGATGAGAAAGAGTTATTCATATGCACTGACTTTCACATCTTCCATCTTTCAGTTACAAATACCCAGTTTCTGTTTTCTTTGAATGTGTTTAAATGTAAGACCTAGTAAGATTATTTCAGAGAAGCATAATTTACATGTCACGAGGAAAATTTTGTGATAAAATACTGTTAGCCAGGGGCTGGGAATATAGCTCAGTGATAGAACATTGTACCAGGCCCTCAGTTTGATCCCCAGGGGGGAAAAATTACTGCTAGCTACATTTTTAGAACATGGTTTTGTCAATTTCTAATTTCTCTAATACTTGAGAAAAATACAGTGAACCTCAGCAAGGCCAAAAGCACTGGTTCTTAATCTTTTCAAGGATGAGGACTCCTTTTCCAACATTAAAAAATATGTGGCTCTCTCAAGTGATGATAATTGTTATTTTTTAAAAAATCCACCAATTTGTAAAATACCCAATGACAAAAAGAAACCATAAATTTCATACTGATTACTTCAAACATATTTGTATTTCATTGATTGTAACACTATCAAACAATATTATTTATTCTGTTTTCAGATAATCCTTAATGTACACATGGATTTTTGGATCCATTATAATTACTTCATGGTTCTCCAGGGTTCTTCCTCACAAGTTAGAAATCACCGATCAAAGGGAAAAAGCAGGTTTCAGCCCCAACTGTCTTCTCACTAGCTGTGCAATCTTGGGCAAATCATTCTATATACTTTAGTTACCTCATCTTTTCAGGGACTGCAAAATGAGGGAAATCTTTGTTTTGCTAACATCAGGAAACAACAATGAGTGCAAAATTGAGATAATATATAACATTTAAAATCTAAATGTGATATACAAAATACAATGAGATATATAATTGAATTGGATATTGTAGAAAACACAGAGAAGCATCATAGAGCCCTCCTACACTCTGAAAATTAAAGTAGAAAATCAAAATACAATGAATAATACATGTAAATTTAGGTACTTTAAGAAAACAGCACATGTGTGCAAACCCAGTGGCTAGGAGACTGAGGCAGTATGATCACAAGTTCAAAGCCAGCCTCAGCAATTTAGCTCAGCAAATTAGTTATGGTTTACGTGAAAGCCATTTAAAATTAGAATTCTGGCTGATGCAATATTCTCTTGGGAATTTGGTTAATGTAAGTGCTTAAAATAACTGGATCACTTTTTAAGAATGTTTGGAGAAAAAAAAAAAACTTACATTTTTAAGTTTGGAAAGCTAAAAACCAGCAAGTGGAACTGGGTAATTTCGTCAAGTAATTACAAGCTATAAATTCTTATGACAGGTAACCAAATGGACTTCTCTAAGAAGTAACCTTATAATTCAATGTATAACATTTAGCATGAAATAAACACAAGGCAGGTGTTTCTTGGAGAACTTGCCTTAAAATATTTCCACAGTATAAACAATGGGTATGACATTTGACCTATGATCTGGTGTTATTCTATTCCTCTCCCCTCCTCTCCTCTCTCTCTTTTTCTCTCTTGGTACTGGGGATTAAATCCAGGGTGCTTTTTACTTTTTACTTTGAGATGATAGGGTCTCACTGAGTTGCTTAGAACTTTGCTAAATTGCTGAGGCTGGTTTTGAATTTGCAATCCTCCTGCCTCAATTCAGTCTCCTGAGTCATTGGGATTACAGGCATATGCCACCATGCCTGTCTCAGTGTTACTATTTCTAATCTGGAGATGTAGATAAATTGAGGACCAGAGAAAGTAAATAAGTTATTTAAGACCGTAATTGTTATCAATTCAAACTTGAAATTATAATTATGTGCCACCTGGCCTAGCATACGAAACTATTTTCTATGGCCTTTATGAAATAATATCATGGTTATATAATGTGCATATCTATGACTGTATCTCCCCTTCCTGTTTTTATAAGCACTTACTTACTGAGCAATCAAAGGATTCTACTAGGTTAAGATTTTCTTTAAATCTGCTCTATAAGTTTTATAATATGAATAATGCTTAGGAAGGACAGAAATATGGCCATTTACTAAGAATCTAATACCTGTCTACTGTCTAGATACACTATATCTTACTTGATTTATTATTTACTAAAATGTCAGAATGTATACCATATATTTTCTTTATAAATGCATATATTTCATTCCATCAAGTTGTATCAAAGATTATCATCAAATAAAAGTCATCATTATTGCAAATAACTTATTAATCATTTAATCACATATAACATTGACTTTCCACTAAAACTAAATAATGTTAGAGTAATGGTTGTTAAGTGTTCACAAAAAATGAAGACTGGAGGCAATGATGGTTCCCCTTTAGGATGAATCAACAGGTGATACTACAATAGAAGAGGTTTCTCTTTTCTCTTGCCAACACTTATTATTTTATTATTTTTTAATTTTTAAAATATTTATTTTTAGTTGTAGTTGGACATAATACCTTTATTTTATTTATTTATTTTTAGGTGTGGTGAGAATCGAACCTAGGGCCTCACACATGCTAGGCGAGTATTCTACTGCTGAGCCACAACCTCAGCCCCACTTGTTACTTTAAAAAGAAAAAGAACCACAAAAGATTACTGTATAATTCCATTTGTAAGAAATGCCTAGGATAGGCAAATCTACAGAAGCAGAAAGTAAATTAGTGGTCGCCCAGGGCTGTGGGTGGGAAGATATGGGAGGAAAAGAGTGACAGCTATTGGACACAGATTTGGGGAGAGTAGGGGGTGATGAAATGTTCTAAAATTGATTGTGGCAATTTTTTGCACAACTCTGATATTATTCTAAAATCCACCAGGGTGTATATTCTAAATAGGTGAGTTGTATGGAAGGTGAATTATATCTCAATAAAGTTATTATTTTTAATTCTAAATTTCTGCCATTCAATTTCATAATCTCTCACCTGCATCCCACGCAGGCGATGGAATTGGGATTCCTCTGTGTGAGATAGGCTAGCTGAGGAATAAAAGCTAATGAAGGGAAAATCACAGTACATGGGAAGTAATTTGTTAAAGCAGGGTTAGGACGGCTGGTTGATCTTAGGGATGGAGCTTCCACCCTGGAAAGAAAGCGAGCTGGGTCCTGCACTTGCTTTATTTATATGGTGGGAACATCAAAGCTTTTCGATGGAATGTTCCTTGCCAAATAAGGTAGAGGGTGGGCTGTCTAGTTCCCAGTGGGTTATTCCGGAGCTCCTAGAGCTGTCTCATTAGTAGAGTGGGTCAGAGATCTTATGCCCTGGGCAGTCTGATACACACGGGAAAGCTGAGATCATTCCCAAGGGGAGACCTAAGTCCCCCATGGCTCAGTACCCTCAAGTAGCTTTACAGGAGGCTTCCTACAATAATCCCTTCAGATTAACCCAGTGAGTATCAAGAAACCCATTTTTGGGGAGGGGGTACAAGGAATTGAACTCAAGGGCACTTAACCACTGAGTCACATCCCCAGCCCTTTTTATTTCTTATTTTGAGACAGGGTCTCACTAAATTGCTAAGCCTGGCTAAATTGCTGAGGCTGACTTTCAACTTGAGTTCCTACTGTCTCAGCCTCCAGAGCTCCTGGGATTATAGGTAGGCACCACCATGCCTGCCCCCCCCCCTTTTTCTTTCTTTTTAAATTGGTACATCTCAAATATAAAGAATGGTGGGTTTCATTGTGGCAATGTTCACATTTACATAAAAACAATTTGATCAACTTTACTCCCCGATACCCTCTTTCCTCCTGAGAAACCCTCTTGATATCCAAAAAGGGTTTTAACATTAACAAGTTTTAACTTCAAAAACCAAAAGGTAAACTGGGCATGGTTATGCACCCATGTAGTCCCCAGTGATTTGGAAAGTTGAGGAAGGAGAATAGCAAGTTTGAAGCCAGCAACTCTAAAATTAAACAAAATTAAATAAAAAGATCTGGGGATATTGTTCAGTGGTAAAGCACCCCTGGGTTCAATCCCCAGTACCAAAAAAAAAAAAAAAAAAAAAGGCAATAAAAAATGAATTCCAGCTCAGGAGACAGAAACTTATAGAAGTAATGGAGAGGGACTGTGGCTATAGCTCAGAGGTAGATCACTTGCCTAGCATGTACAAGCATGTCCTGGGTTCAATCCCCAGCAGCAGAAAAACAACAACAAAAAAACCAATAGAGAATGATGGAAGAATACCCTGATGGGATGGTTAATATAAAATCAACCATTACTAACTTTATCAAATAATATTAGAAAATTCTAATGCTTCACAGGAGTTTATCATCTGTTCCCAATTAATTCAACTGCTTTGTACTTCATGCATGAAAAAAACCCACTGTTGACCATTGAGTCCTATTTGTTTCATCTCTAACTTCCTTTCTGGCTCTGCAGTATCTCATCCTTTTCCTCTAATCATTTGCTGGTGCCCCTTATTCCTCTTTTCTATGTGATTTTACATATTTTCTGACATCCTCCATAATTATTCCAGCACTTGAAGCAGTACTTACACACCCCAGAGAACTCCAATTTAATGAGCTGTTTGAATGAATACCATGGGTAAGGATGCATATAATTCTTTTTTGCTCTCTTAACTGTTAGATTCCCAGAGGTATATCTTTACTGGGCAATATTCAATCTTTGAATTCTCTGGACATTTCTTTAAGAAATCTCTTGCTTTGCCTCTCAAGTTGAGCTCTGAGAGTGGGCCTTACCTGGCACAAACAGCAGTGGAGCTCCAAAGGCCAAGGAAGTTTCCACAGGGACTCCTGGCCCCTCACCTCATTTGTTGAGGGCAATGGGAAGGCTGCCGTGGCTGTCCCTTCCTGGGCTTGCCCATCCTTCTAATTTTAGGCTGCTTCCTCATGCTGCTGCCATGGGTATCAAAGCATGTGGCTCCCCTTGGAGGAGCTATTTTCTCCTATGAGCCTCACTTGTTTGTTTCCAACTTCTCTCTCTCTTCTCCTTTCCTCCCCACCTCTGTGGGGCTGAGCTATCTCTTTATTTCTCCCCTACTCCTTCCCATTAAACCCAGGAACTCGCACATGCTAGGCAAGTGCTCTTGCACTGAGCTACATCCCCAGCAACTTTTTACATTTTATTTTATTTATTTTTTGGTACTGGGGATTGAACACAGGGGCACTCAACTACTAAGCCACATCTCCAGACCTATTTTGTATTTTATTTAGAGACAGGGCCTCACTGAGTTGCTTAGCTCCTCGCCATTGCTGAGGCTGGCTTTGAACTCCTGATCCCCCGTCTCAGCCTCCCCAGCCTCTGGGATTACAGGTGTGCCACATTTTGAGAGTTTCGATAAATTGTTGAGGCTGGCCTGAAACTTGCGATCATCCTGCCTCAGCCTTCCAAGTAGCTGGGATTACAGGCCTATGCCACTCATGGCTGACTGTGTAGAATTATTTCATACTTAAAAATTAAAAAAGAAAATCTTTCATGGCCTGGGAATGTGGCTCAGTGGTAGAATGCCTGCTTAGCCTGTGCAAGAGCCTGGGTCCCATCCCCAGCTCCAAACAAAAACAAAACAACAACAGACAAAATAAAACAAAAACAAACCCCAGCTCCAAACAAAAACAAAACAACAACAGACAAAATAAAACAAAAACAAACAAACAAAAAACCCTTTCAGAATTATACTCAGTCTGATCTGAATTTACCTTCAAATCCAAGAGATCAAGGGAAAATTTTTACATTCGATTTTTTTTTTTTTTTTTTGTACCAGGGATTGAACTCAGGGGTGCTTAACCACTGAGCTACATCCTCAGCCCTTTTTTATTTTTTATTTTGAGACAGAGTCTCACTAAGTTGCTTAGGGCCTTGCTAAATTGCTGAGACTGACTTTGTACTTGTGATCCTCTTGCCTCAGCCTCCCAAACCACTGGGATTATAGGCATGCACCACCGTGTCCTGCTTTACATTACATTTTATTTGTACCTGCTGAAAGCTAGAGTTCCAGATCATGTTTATCTAACAAATTTACTGGATTCCTATTATGGATAATATGTTGTCCTAGGTCACAGAGATGCAATGATGAGCAAGGTAGACATGTATTTCACTGATGAAATCTTTTTTAAAAAAATGTTTCAGTTATAGATGGACACAATACCTTTAGTTTGATTTTTATTGATTTTTTTTAATGTGGTGCCAAAGATCGAACCCAGTGCCCCACACATGCTAGGCAAGTGCTCTACTGCTGAGCTACAACCCTAGCCTCTCACTGATGAAATCTTGATAACAGATTTAACAATTTCTACTATGCTCTGTGTCCTCTATTAAAATCTAGAGATAGGGGCTCAGGTTGTAGCTCAATGGTAAAGCACTTGCCTAGCATATGTGAGACATTGGGTTTTATCCTCAGTACAACATAAAATAATTAAATAAACTGGGTGCAGTGGTACACACCTGTAATCCCAGCAGCAAGGGAGGCTGAGATAGGAGGATCTCAAGTTCATAGCTAGCTTCAGCAAAAGCAAGGTGCTAAGAAAGTCAGTGAGATCCTAAATAAAATACAAAATAGGGCTGGGGATGTGGCTCAGTGGTTGAGTGCCCCTGAGTTCAATCCCTGGTACCCAAAATAAACAAACAAATAAATTAAAGATACTGTGTCCATCTACAACTAAAAATAAAATTTAAAAGATTTGGCATATAGTTAGACTTGGTTGTGCATGCCTGTAATCCCAGCTTGGGAGACTGAGTCAGAAGGACTGAAAGTTTGAGGCCAGCCTCAGCAATTTAGCAAAAACCTATCTTAAGATAAAAAATAAATAGGTTGGGGATGTAGTCAGGTGGTAAAGCACCCCTGGGTTCAATACCTAGTACTAGAAGAAGAAAGAAAAGAAAAAGAAGAAAGAAAACGATCTTGAAATATTAAAATCATGAGTAGAGCCTCTTTCCTCAGAGAGGTCACAGATATTTCAATACATAGAGTGTGATTCAAAGAAACAGGTCTTATAAATTCCTGTTGAAATTTAGCGTTGTGAAAATGAACAGATTCATTTATTCAGTTAATCAGTCAAAATAGACTTGAGGTGTTCTTTGAAAATGTTATCCTGCTAGACACTGGAGGTAATAAACAAAAATACATATTCTATAGATCCCTCCCTTAGAAAGACTACAATATAAACAAGAAACAATTGTTCAATTCACAAAAAATTAATGGATGTTTAGTAAATATGTCAATTGTGTGTGTGTGTGTGTGTGTGTGTGTGTGTGCGACACTAGGAATTGAAACCAGAGGAACTCTATCATTGAGCTTAATTCCAGCCCTTTTTATTTTGGGACAAGGTCTTGCTAGTTTGCTGAGGATGTTGTTAAACTGCCTAGGTTGGTCTTGAATTTGCAATCCTCCTGCCTCAGCCTCCCAATTTGCTGGGATTACAGATGTGTGCCACTGTGCCCAGCATGTTCACAGTCTTCCCTAAGGTCTTCTTAATTATCTTTTTCCCTAGAAATATGTTTGTTTATTTATTTATTTATTTATTTTGGTACCAGGAATTGAACTCAGGGGTACTCTGCCCCAGTCTGGCTGGGCACAATTCAGGAGCCACTTGTCAAAAGAAACGAACTTTATTTTTAGAACCACACATGCCAAACAAAACAGCTCCTCAGGAAAAACCTTCAGAGCCCAACTGCCACCACTGGCTTCCCACAAGCCTCTCAACCTCCCCCACTCCTCCTGCTCTTGAGACTCATTGGCTGGGTCGCGTGGGCGGAGCCAAAAAAGTCCCCCAATGAGCAGCTCCATAGTCTGAAAGGGCGGGGAAACAGCCCAATGAGCATCACTGTAGAGGAGCCAATCAGCTAGAAGTTGCTGGGGCCGCTGTGAGCCAATCATCAGCTGGCAGTCTGAAAGTTTGCTGGGGCCCCTTCGGCTGTGGCTCTCAACAGTACTCCACCACTGAGCTACATCCCAGCCCTATTTTGTATTTTATTTAGAGACAGGGTCTCACTGAGTTGCTTAGTGCCTTGCCTTTGCTGAGGCTGGCTTTGAACTCATGATCCTCCTATCTCAGCCTCTGGAGCCACCAGGATTACAAGCAAGCACCACTGCACCTGGCTCTAGAAATATTTTTGAAAGATTTTTACAAACTAAATAAAGTTTGCTAATAATTTATTTCTCATATTTTAGTAATTAAAAATAAAAAATGGGGTGCTGGAGTTGTGGCTCAGTGGTAGAGTGCTCGCCTAGCACGTGTGAGGCCCTGGCTTTGATCCTCAGCACAACATAAAAATAAATAAATAAAACAAAGGAATAAAAAATAAAAAAATTTTCCAGCTAGAGCTTTTGACAAATATGAAACAACTTGTATTCATTTATTCTTAGGGATACATATCTAAAAAGATCTAAGTTCCTTACCTTCAGCTAGCAATCCAGTGATGGAGAATATAGGCAATTGATTATGCTGCAATGTGGCAAGCTCTATAGCAGAGGATGGCACCAAAGAGGAGGGTGTTTCATAATTGGCACACATAGGGCATGTCTTCATAAAGGAAGGACTGCTTAAGTAAGTATTGAAAAATGAGAATCTTACTAGGTTGAAGAGGCAATGTGAACATGTAAGGCAATGGGGTGAGTATTGGGGGTGTATACCTACAATCCCAGCAACTTGGGAGGCTGAGGCAGGAAGATTCTAAATTCAAGGCCAGCCTTAGCAACTTAAAGGGATGTGGTTGCTGGGGCTGTAGCTCATTGGTAGAGCACTTCTGGGTTCAATCCCCAGTAACTTCTCCCAAAGATATTTTTTAAAAATGTAGGGAGATGAGAAAGAGTGTACTTAATAATAATTCATAAAACACGAATAATTTGTGATTTTGGGAATGTGGTCAGGGATAAAGTTGTAGAGGAGGATAAAGACTTGATTATGAAGGACTTTGAATGCTGATGATAAAGATTTTAAAGAACTATGATCAAATCAGCATTTAAGAAAGATCACCTCAGTGACTGGGAGGTGAACCCAAGAGTCAAGACTATAGGTAGTTCATGGGCTGGGGCAGAAATTCAGGGTTGAATTAATGACAACCTGAACTGAGACCATGGCAGGAGAGATGAGGGTTGAAATAATTAAAATCCAAAAGCAAAAGCATACATTTTCTTCATATATTATTGATATAAACAAAAAAATTGTTTATTAATTTAAAGGATCTAAGTATGCAAGTGCAGTAGACAATATGAAAGCTCTATGCAATATTTTGAGATTTTCCTTTATATACTCCCCCGAACATTTTGTCATTCTATGGAGACAGAGGAATTGAAAAACCTAGAGAAAGCATTCTAGGATTTCAAAGTACAGATGATGACTATCAAGATAACAAGACATTTGGAAAGAGTAGTTGGGAAGAGATCCTGAGTAAAAATGAGTTACAAAACCCCAAGATTCACTGAGTAAAATTATTTTGACCTCTATATGTGTTCAATACACTTTGGAGTAAACTTGGTATATACTATACAATATACTTGAAAAAATACCAGAATGATGTTCAATGTTATGTTAGCAGTATGCATCTCTTGGGTGGTATTTTTATTGTTATTTTCTTCTTTATACTTTATTAAGTTGTTAACAATAAGCATTAATATCTTTAAATAAAAGCTATTTTAATATTTGAAAATGGGAATTCCCTGAACTAAGCAAATTTAAATTTAAAACAGAAGAATTTTATACCAAATAAGAGAAACCATTTTACCCAGTCTATTGGTAACTGAGTGAGAAAAGGATGATAGGATGTTTCACACTTACTATAGATTAATTTCAGTATATAATTAAATTATCTGACTTGCAATACTTTTAAAAAATGCTTCAAACTAAGAATAATTCTAACAGGTACAATTCCACAAGATTTTAAAAAATATATAGTTTTTAGACATTGATGGACCTGTATTTTATGTGAGGCACTGAGAATCGAACACAGTGCCTTAACACATGCTAGGTAGTTAAGGGCTCTACCAGTGAGCATAACCCCAGCCCAACCATAGGACTTTTATTTTATTGTCAACACCTGTCAGACTTGTGAATGGGAGCAATTTGAAAGCTACTGTTTAGAATTTAGCTTGCTGGGTAATACTTTCTTTTAAAGGTTGAACAGATGAAGTTGTGTGTTGTTTGTTAAGAGGAAACTGTACATGATATGTCAATTTACTTCTTAAGATTCCATGTTTACAAAGAGTAATGTTTCTTGTTTGGCTTCATATATATTTACATATATATATATATATATATATATATATATATATATATATATATATATATATATATTTTTTTTTTTTTTTAAAACATCTTGGATTATGTAGTGTTTTTCTTGGGCAAACATTTCTGTCATTTTTAATATGGTTAAACTGTATTTAGTCAACATGGAGGTGGCAACTATAATTTATCTTCTAGGAACATTCTGTCCTTCTAGTGACTACTGCTCAATTGTTCCTTCAGGCTATCAGATCTTACAGCAAGATTATAAGAACACATTTAAAAAACTCTAATAAAAACTGTCCATAAAAATGTCAGTGCTTTATTTATTTCTGGATACCAGCTATTAGGACAAAAAAAGCATAAGTAACAGTAAACATATTTTTCCAAAAAAAGCATAAGTAACAGTAAACTTTTTTTAAAAATTGCATTTAATATGCATAAAAATATCTGTATGCTAAAGGCAACTAACAGTTGGCTCTATAAACATAGAATGTATAGTTAACAAGAAAAATTCTGGGGGATGGGGCTAAAAAGTTTTTCTATTTCTTTGCTTTTATGGTCCTTTGTTTTGCTTTCATAAAATTTTCAATGCTTAACTAAGAATTTGAATGTGTCAATTCTATTTATAAAAAAGTGATGATCAAATAAGATGCTTAGCAAGGCTGTTTCCTTTATAACATTATTTTGAAAGTTATTAATAAAGGATTCAATAGATGAAGGTATTCATGCTCTGGCTAATTTCTGTTAAAAAAAAAAAAAAGCAATACTGGGGCTGGGGTTGTGGCTCAGTGGTAAAGCATTTGCCTGGCATGCAGGAGTGCCTGGGTTCCATCCCCAACACTGGAGAAAGGAAAAAAAGCAATATTGTTAATTTTACAAAGACTTGTAGTTACAATTAATTTCATTCCTGATTCTATTTGATGGCAGGGAGGCATGCCATTTAAAAAAATATACATTAAAAATAAAGGGAGCTGGGGGCTGGGGATGTGGCTCAAGCGGTAGCGCGCTCGCCTGGCATACCCAGGGTGCTGGGTTTGATCCTCAGCACCACATAAAAATAAAGATGTTGTGTCCACTGAAAACTAAAAAAATAAAAAAAATAAAGGGAGCTGGGAATTTAGCTTTGTGGTGGAATGCTTGCCTAGCATTCAAGAGGCTTTGGGTTTGATCCTCAGCACTTGGAAAAAAAGGAAGAATAAAAAATGAAAATATACATAAACATTCTTCCCAGACTGTATATATCTGACAGCTAATTAGAACTTTCCCACTTCAACTATCTTTTTGGTTCTGGTGTTTGATCCCAGGGCACATACACATAATCACTGAGCTATACTTCCACCAACCTCCAACTTCAAATATCTTTTTTGAAAGGTCTCATGACTTTTATGAAAGTGTGACTGATTAGCTCTAAAATTTGAGATTCCTCCTTATTATTGCCATCTTAATTTTTTTTAAAGAAAACACATACATTTAAAAGATTCACAGTAGGCTCAGTGGTGCATGCTTGTCGTCCCAGTGTCTCAATTGGGTGAGGCAGGAGGATTGCCAGTTTGAGGCCAACCTCAGCAATTTAATGAGCCCCTGTCTCAAAATAAAAAAGGCAGGGGCTGTAACTCAGTGGTAAAGTGCCCCTGGATTCAATATCAAATACCCAAATAAATAAATGGATTCATATAAGTATGGATCCCACACTTAATATTGTATTATTTTAGTAATGCTCAGTATTAATTAGAACTCATAGAATCCTCATCTTATGATTACTGTGAGATAGTTAATTTGAAAGCATAGTTTTTTCATGCAGTTTTATTCTTTACTGCCATCAAAAACAAAATAGTTGGAGAACATTTTCTGATGAGAAAGAGTAGTAACTAGAGTAATCGCATTACGATTTCAAATGCATGAATACATCCCCACATACTGGTCAAGGTCCACATTACATGTGATTTTTCAAGTTTATGTCTGTTTTAATGTCATTTCAATTCCTGTAATTAGAGGATGGAAAACAAACACAAATAATCACAGAGTAATAAAAAGAGAGCATTTAAACATATTTCTAATATTCAAAATCCAAAGATACTATTGTTTTATACTGAGACACTGAGAAGGAAACTGAAGCCAGAAAATAAATTTGGAGTGGCAAAGGAGGATGGGATGATTGTGAGAGTGAAAGTTGAGAAGGATTCCTACAGCTAATGCTCAGAATTATTATTCTTTATGTTTAGATTAAGTGACATATTTCATAGCATATAATATAATCAATACAATTCTTTTGCTTGAATGTATTAAAATAAAGGCCCATATATTCCATTCTGCTTTCTCATTTCTGTGGCAGGAGAGTTATTTCTCCTGTTTCATTTATTCCTGGGACTGGCCCATACCCATCTAGCATAACAGTGAAAATATTTTTTATTTTTTTGTTGTAGATGGACAGAATGCTTTTATTTTATTTATTTATTTTTATGTGGTGCTTTTGAGGATTGAACCCAGTGCCTCACACATGCTAGGCAAGAACTCTCCTACTGAACTACAACCCCAGCCCCTAAAAAGATTTTTTATTGATAAAATTCAGAAGAAAGAAAGAAACTGCTATGGACAGAATTATATCCCCCATAGAACTCATATACTAAAATCCTATCCCCCAGTACTTTGGAAAGTGACTATAGTTGGAGATAGATCATTTAAAGAGGCAATTAAGGCAAAATGAGGTCACAAGAATAGGCCATAATCCAATATGACTGATGTCTTTATAAGGAAAAAGACAGGGTTAGGACACAGACCAAAGGAAGACCTCTTGAACACACAGTGAGGAGGTGGCCATTTACAAGCCTAGGGTAGAGACCTTTAGAAAAAAATCAAACCGACTAACACCTTGATCTTGGACTTCTGGCCTCCAGAACCATGAGGAAATAAGTCCCTTTATTTAAGCTGCCCCTCTGTGGTATTTTGTTATGGCTGCCATAGCAAATTAACACAGAAACACACTGTTGATTTTTTTAAACTTAAAGACAAAACAGAACATTTGGCTGGGCACAGTAGCATATGTAATTCTGGTAATTCCGGTAATTCCAAAGAGAAGCAGGAGTATTGTAAGTTTGAGACCAGTAGGACAATTTAGCAAGACCCTGTCTCAAAATTAAAAATTAAAGGAATGGGGTGTGTGTGTGTGTGTGTGTGTGTGTGTGTGTGTGTGTGGTTGGGTAGTAGGAGGTCCCTAGGTTCAATCCCCAGTACCAGAAAATAACAACAACAACAAAAAACAAAACACTTGATTTTTCCTAGTCAAAACTTATCTGTAAATATCACTACTATTCATCAATTGCACAAGTCAAAAAGTTACCAGTGGCTCTAATCCTGTGTGAGCCACCCATATTACAACCTTGTTGATCCTATCCCCAAAATGTGTTCTGAATCTACCTTCTTCACTTCATTTCCATTATTACCATCTTAGTCTCCACCATTATTATCTCCCATTTGGATTTTTGCAAAAGCCTTCTAAATAACTTCTTCCATTTTCACTCCTCTAATTCAGCAATCCTGTCCTGTTCAGCATCAGAAGTTATCTGTTCTCTTAGCATATACACTAACTACTTCTCTCCCCGCTTGGAATAGAACTCTTGGGCATGCCTACTTGATCCATCCTATTTCCAAACATATTTAGTATACCTGTGCTTGACCTCCACTAATTTTCTCTCAGTTCCTAGAAAATGTCAAGTTCTTTTCTGCCTCAAGGGCTTCATTGGTTCCCCTCACCTACAGGGTTTTCTCATCTCTTCATAGTGCTTGATCCTTCTTTCCTTATTTTCATATTTAATGGCAACTCCTCCACTGAGACCTTCACTGCCCATCCTATTTCAAGGATTCACTATTCTCATTTCTACTCTCTTTTTTTTTTGTATTACAACTTACAATATACTTTTACTTGCCTACCTGATTGATTTTGTCTGTCTCTACTAGAATTGGAGAGCAGCACAGCTTAAGTGCTCAGTAAAGACTTGTTGAATGAATCTGGTGAAACATTTGCCTTGTGTATGTTTTAGGCTGATGCCATAATGCTAGAAAAAAAGCCAAGAAAAAAGATAACCTTGGAATTTTAAAGACAGGATGAAAAGAAGGAAACTCTCCAGATTAGAGGGACTCATTGAGGGACCAAACAAGATATGGCTGAACAATTCCTTAATTGAATAGACCTAAACTTGGAAAGCAGGAATGGATAAAAGTGACTAGAGGAGGCTTTCCAGTTGCACACTCAAGATGGAACCTGTGATGTGACAATTGGTGATATGTTCTTTTGTATGCTTAACAAATGTCCAAAATTCCAGACTAAAAAGATTATCTACAGGCAGAAGATACATAGATAATGTTGGTCTTCCACTCATCTGAAGAGATTTTCAAAATATATTTACCCCATAGGTCACCAGAAGGTAGGTGAGAGTCATATTAAGGTTACAGAAAATTAGGAAAATGGAAGAACAGATATGATTTCCTTTTTTTAAAATGTTTTTTAGTTGTTGATAGACCTTTATTTACTTATTTATATGTGGTGTGAGGCACCCAGTGCCTCACACATGCTAGCAAGTGGTCTACTGCTGAGCTACAACTCCAGTCCCCAGATATGACTTCTTGACAAAGGATTGTAGTGGGTTGAATAGTGTTCCTCTCCAAATTCATGTCCACTTGGAAATTCAGAATATGACCTTATTTTGAAATGCTTTTGCAGATTTTTCTTTGCAAATTATGGCTTTGAAGATGAAATTAAGTTATAGATCTAAATTAGGCAGACCCTAAATCCAAAGACTGGTGTCCTTATAAGGGAAAGGAGAGGCAGATCATAGAAACACAGGGAAGAAGCCTGTATGAAACTGGAAGTTGTAGTTATACTGCCACAAGCCAAAGGATGCCATAGCCATCAAAACCTAGAAGGATCAAGGAATGATTTTTTTTCTAAAACCCTTGGAGGGCATATGGCACTACCGACATCTTGATTTTCAACATCTGGACTTAAGAACTGTGAGAAATATTTCTATTGTTATAAGTCACCCAATTTGTGAGAGCAGCCCTAGGAAGTTAAACACAAAAATCAAAAGAAAATCAAGGAGTAATTTAATTTTTGTGCCATTTATTTGTTCCATTCCTTCAGTGGTACAAATAAACCCAAATTTGCAATCTTAGATACTTAGCCCTAAAATGTTTGTCATTTCTCAAACTATGTTTATCAAAACAGAAACTTCTAATCCACTCTAGGGGACCAAATAATTTGGTATGTAATTGATAAAATGGGGATCCTCCAAGCATTAATATTTTAAAAGTTTCATAAAAAATGAATAGCTCGACTTAAACCATATATAAACATGAATATATATTTTGCAGATGAAAGGAATATTTGATTAGCTAAAATTTCTACATTGAATTTTAGGTGAATAATAATTATGTACTTCTACATTTTGAACCTATTTTGTTTTGGAAGCAAATAATATTTCTCTTACCAATGACATTTCATTTTATATCCAGGACTGAACCCATGGACTGAACTCACTTTTTCACTAAGCTACATCCCCATTTTTTACATTTTTATTCTTTATTTTGAGACATAATTTAAGTTTAAATTTTAAGTCTTCCTAAACTGCTGAGGCTGGCCTCTAACTTAAATCTTCCTGCCTCAGTCTCCTGAGTCTCTGGGATTATAGGCCATTGTGCCTGGCTATCATTGCCATTTTAAAACCATAAGATTAATATTGTTTATAGAAATTTGGAAAATAGAGAAAAAATCTGCTCCAATCTCCAATGTAATGATTTCTACTATTTTAGCACATTTATTTATTTATTTATTTATTTATTTGTGGTATTGGGGATTGGATTGAGGGGTATTCTATCACTGATACACCCCTAGTCACTTTTTTTTTTTTTTTTTTGGTATTGGAGATTGAACCCAGGAGCATTTTACCTTTGAGACAGGATCTTTCTAAATTGCTTAGGGCCTCACTAAATTGCTGATGCTGGCCATGAATTTACAATCTTCCAGTCTCAGCCACCAGTCATGGGGTTACATGCGCATCACCTGCTCAGCCCTAGACCTGCTCCTGTACTCCCCTGCAGGCCTCAGTTTTTTTGTTTTTTTTACCAGTCTTTAAATTGCCAGGCTGTCTTCAAATTTGCAATCCTCCTGCCTCAGTCCTCCAAGTGGTTGAGATTAAAGGCATATGCCACTGTGGTTGGGTTCTTTTGCATTTTTTTTAAAAAACATGGCTACAAGTAGGACATATAATTTTGCAGCCTCATTAAAAAATTGAATCATATACATTTTGTATTTGTATTTAAAATCACAATTTTATCAGCCACATATCAAAATTTGCTTATGCAGTTCCCTAATATTGTAATTCAGGTTGCTTTTCATTTTTGCTATTTGAAATAATGCTACAATAAAAATCTTATTCATATTTTTGTTTGCTGCCTTTTTGTTTTTATCTCTCCTAATAGAATTGAGAGGGCGTCATATACTTGATGCTCAATAAAATTTTGTTAAATGCATCTTCTATTTTGTTAGGCTGGAACTCAGAAGTGATATAATACAGGTAAACAGTTTACTTGTGCAATATCTCACAATAAATATTATTATCATGAAAAATATTAAGGAAAAAATTTTGGCTCTTAAAATATATTGTCAAATATATTTACTTATTAAAAGAATTGTGATAATTTACAATGCTGTCAGCACCATTAATCAATTCACTATTTCTCTCTCTCTTTTTTTTGGTTGTTACCAGAGAATTGAACCCAAGGGTGCTTTACTATTGAGCCACATCCTCAACCCTTTTTATTTTTTGAGATAAGGTCTCACTAAGTTGTTTAAAGCCCCGTTAAGTACTTAAAGAGGGTCTAGGGCTGAGCAGGTGATGCGCATGTAAATTGCTGAGACTCGCCTTGAACTTATAATCCTCCTGCCTCAGTTTCCTGAGCCACTGGGATAACAGGTGTGAACCACCATGCCTGGCTAATTCAACATTTCTTGAGTACATACTGTAGTCCAGGAACAGTTCAAGATACTAAAGGACAGAGCCCTGAACAAAATAGACAAAATTCCTGCATTTATGGAATTTTCAGTATAGTGTAGGAGACAAAGTTATACATCTATTTACATAATATATAGAATATAATGTATGGATTAAATGTAATTGCTCATCTATTTCTTATTTATCTATATGTTACAACTAATAAACGTAATGTTGTACAGTTATGTGTTATATAATAAAATGTAATATGACTAAGAAGGAAAATAAAGCAGGATAAGGTAATAGGGAACAAGAAAGTGATTTTCTTGTGCAGGTTGATCAGGGAAGTTTGTGAGTAGAGACCTGAATGAAGTGAGACAAGATAAAGCAGGAACAGTATGGGTGGATGGAAAGGAACAAGAACAGTGAGACAAGAATAAATAACTCTTTCAACGATCTCTCAACCATCTGAACATTATCTTTTTAATTTGAAAATGGTCTGTAAAAAAATCGCTGTACTCAAAAAAAAAAAAAAAAAAAAAGAAAGAAACGAAACTCCTATACTCTTGTTCTAATTTTTTCCCCTTGGTACTATGGAATGCATTTCCCAATATTTTCTTACCACTTCTAGTTTGGGAGAGACTACTAGTAATGGTAAAAGCTAGCATTTACAAGATTCTTGACATATACAAGGCACTACATGTGATTTTATTATTATTATTGTCTTTTGCACTATTGGGAATTGTACCCGGCTACATTCTACTACTGAGTATCCACGGTCCTTTTGATTTTTTGAGATAAGGTTTCACTAAATTGCCCAGGCTGTCCTCAAACTTGCTATCCTCTTGCCTAAGCTTCCCAAGTAACTGGGATTATAAGTGGGGCCATTGAGCCTATCATTTTATCTTATTAAATTCCCACAATAATCCACTTAGATACGTACTATTAACATAGGAATTATTACTAAGTAATTTTCTGAAATGCAGAATGTAAGTAAATGTGTTTGGGGAGCTAGACGGACAGAAGTCTGAAGTGGGCTGTAAGGTTTAGGCTCTGAATCCAGATAAACCAACACTAGCTATAGTCCCAGCTATTCTGGAGGTGGAGGCTGGACAATCTCAAGTTTGAAACCTGACTGGGTAACACAGGCAATAGTGAGACTGAAAAAAAAAAGTCCCACAAGAAAGGAGGCTGTTAAGATAAGAATAAAGTATGTTTTGTGGGTAGTCCCTCCATTCCTAATGTTGAAATTACACTTTCTTTGCTAAGCATCTTTTTTATACTTATTTTTGTAACATACTGTTATCAGTTAAATTTGGTTTCTCCACAAGTTTAACCTAACCTCAGTTACCCGTGAGTGTGCCTTTATTGGGAAACAAGGTCTTTGTAGATGCAATCAAGTTATAAGCTCATAATGGATTATAGGGTGGATCCTATCCAATAGCTGGTATCCTTATAGAAAGAGGGTATTGGGACTCAGAGGCACAGAGGAAACACCAAGAGAAGATGGAGGCAGGATTAAAGTGATGCTTCCACAAATATTGTCAAGAAAACTAGAAGAGGCATTGGAAAACTTTTCTCCCTGAAACTCCAAGAGGGAACCACCCAGCTGTCACTTTTTGTTCTTCTGATTTCCAGAACTGTGAGACAATAAATACTGCTGTTTTAATATACTGATTTGTGGTAATTTGTTATAGCAGCCCCAGGAAACTAACACATATTTAAACATATTCTAATATAGACACTTCATAATTTGAAATATATTTCTCAGTAAAAGATATACAGCCCTGTGGATTCCTTCTAGGTTCTCAACATTCACTCTAAAGTCACAAGTCTTGGTAAATCTTAACTTTAAAATGCCTTGTTGCAAGTTCTCCAGTTTTAAAAGCGATTGTAGCCACTCCCCTGGTTATCCTTTGTTAGAAAGGCCTGTGCATCCTTGAGCATACATCCCTCATTAATCATTTAAACTTGAGGCACAGGGATGATTTGCATGAGATTTTGTTGGTCTTCCTCCTTTCAAGACTGACGCTGATCAGATTACCAGTTACCAGGTTTCCTCAACTATTTCCTCCTAAGGATAAAAAAAAGTTGAAAGCGGTATTAATGGTTTCTCAGGAAGAGAGTCTGCCATTTTTCTTGATTATTGTCGGCTTACCTTTTCTCCCCCACTCAGGTCTCACTATGTAGCCCAGACCGATTTCCAACTGGACTCAAAAGAATCTTCCTGCCTCAGCCTCCTGAGTGTGGGATTGGCTCTACGTATACATATACAAGGCACTTGTACAGGTGCAGGCCACCACATCTGGTTCTGAACAAATCCTTTTTTCTTGTCGTCCACTCCATAGGACCTTTTCATGTTGTGAGTAAACGGACTCCGTTTTGGTAACAAGATGGTGTTAACACTGGCCCGTGAAACCCAGCTTTTTTGAAGCAGGAACTCTAGCTACATGCCTTATTTACTTTTCTGATTGAGAGGGCTTTTTTGAAGCAGGAACTCTAGCTATATGCCTTATTTACTTTTCTGATTGAGCTCTCCCAGGGAGAACTCAAAAAGTCTGAGCCAACGTATATCAGGAACCTGAATTGGTGGTGTTGACAACGCGGTAAGCTTCAGCCATTGCTATCAATGTATCTCCCATCTTCAGATTAGCTCTAATTGAGTCTAGACCCGTCCGCCTTTATATAAAATGCAACCCCATCTTGGGGTTGCAGCTGATTATTCAAAATCTCCTTAGGGAAGGGGAAAGGCAGAATAAAACAACGAAAATACTAATGTGGAGCAGAAAGACTAAATAAAGAGTTTTTTTTTTTTTTTCATAAAATGGCCCTTGTGCACGCAGAGTGTTAATAAAAACACAGACACCTTCTCTTGTCTTCACAATCTCCAGCTTCTGTATTTGGCGCTTCCCATTAGTCAAAGGAACGCAAAGCAGCCCACCGCGCAGGCGCAGGTGTACCCTAGAAGGGTTCTGGCGCAGGCGCGCGTGCAGGGAAGTGGGCGGGCTCGCGCGCGTGCTCCGCGGTTCACTTCCGGCAGGCCCCTCCCCCTCCCCCGCGTAGCCACCTCCTCCTCTCCCTTCTCCTCTTTGGCCTCTCCCTCAACTCTCCACCCCTTACGCTCTCCGCCCTGCTCGCTTTCAGTTCTTCCCCTCCCGCTCCATCCGGGTCGCTGACGGCTGTCTCCGGACTGGACAGTGGTGGCGGCTGCTTTTCTCTGAGGAACCTGGTAAAGTTTCACAGGGACCTGACCCGGGAGCAGCGGAGCAGCGGCCCGAAGCCGGAGGAGCCTTGGTGATCGCCGCCACTGGCTGAAGGAGGGTCCCAGGATCTGGAGACGTGCTTTAGCAGCCGCGCAGCCTCGCTATTTCGGGAGGGGCCGCCCTCGGTCGCCTTGGGTTTTCCCTGCCCTGAGGGGCCGGGTGAGTCGTTGCCCGGGTGGGTTCGGGGGGCGTGTGGTGGCGTTAGGGAGGGGGCAGGCTGGGGCTGGGCGGATACAGGCCGGCATGGCGAAGGGCGCTTTCTCAGCGCTTCCTGGGGGTGAGGGGCGGGGGGTGAGGGAAGGGTCGGTGCTCCGTGGCCCTGGGGCTGGAATGTCGCACCTCCCTGGGGAAGACCTACTTTGGGCTGAGGCCGCCGGGTGCCCAGACTCGTCTACTGGCCTCTGCGTCTGGGAAGCTGCGGTAATTGACTGGTTGGTCCGCGAGGTTGGGAGTGTGCAGACGATTTCCCTTCCCCGACCCGCGTGAGCTGGTGTAGGTGCCTGTTGAGGGAAAGGATGGTAGTAAACTGCTTCTCATTCTCCTACCTGTTGCTGGAGAGAGAACGCTTTTCCCGTATCCCTTTAGGACCTTTAAGAGAAAAGAGTGGCTAAATCTAGGCGCGCTGAAATCGAGGATATTTTCCTGTCCTCCTCTTAAAACAAACGGGGGGAAAATACGGGAAGACAGTGCAGAACTCTCGGGAACTGTAGAGTTCTGATGCCCCAAAAGAATTAAATCAAACTTCTTTTAATGGATGGGTCATGGAATGGGACACCTTTGGCACTTGCTAGCCGTAATGTAGAAAAATTGGATTTTGAAACTTTGAAGTTTTGGTGTAAGAAATGTAGGTGATTACAACAGGAATAATGTAGTAGTACCGGTATTATTTAATAACGTAATGCATTTGAAAATCTGTGCAGGTTTAGACTAATTAGACTATTTGTTATTTATTTCTTTGCAAGCGAAGAAATATTCAGTCAATGTACTGGAAAGTTCTACAGATTTCGCCAGCAAACTATCAGTGTCCCAGCCCCCATTCCTATTCTTGAAAAATCAGCAGTCCTGGTGGGGTGATTTTACAATTTTTTCCTCCGTCTCCAAATAGTTGTCCCAGAGGTACACGTACACATAGACGTGGATTGCCCAGGGAAAATTTCTGAGTCAACTGCCGCTCCTAATAGAAAATGTTGAATTTTGGGGAGGTCTTGATATTGAAATTGAGTATTTATTATAATCACATTAGTGTTTAATTTGCAGTGAGGTTGGAATGTTAGTATTTTGACTAAGATCTCTGGAGGTAATTGTTTTAAAGTTAGGGCTTAATAGAATTCTAATTTTTTGTAAGGCCTATTAGTATGAATAACTGAAAGTCATTTGAATTATCGGAAACTTAAATTTTTCCATTATTGGTTTTATTTCTTTTACAGAAAAGAACTTCAGTTTTCTGTTGATGTGGAGGTAGGTGTTGTATTATTTAATTATGCTATGATTTGAGGGAGATTGCAAGGTTATGCTTCTGCAGTTGGCTGTATACTTGACTTTGGAGGTGCATTAGAAAGACGTCTTATTTCCTGCTCTTATTGAAATTATTTAAAGTAAAAACAAATAACTGATTAATTTCATCCACAGTTATTTTCATAAGTTTAATCTATCACAAGACAACAGAAAGCCAAAACTAGTTAGTGTTTTAAATTTTGCAAAGAGTCATAGAAAGTGACAAATTTTCCCAAAGCATTTTTGTATGGTGCATTTAAAAGTAAAACAACTAATTGGTTTTAGAAGCTAAATGATACTTATGTAGCATAGTTTAAAATGTTTAGTGTTACTGTATAGTGATTATTGTAGCCTATCACTTGATCAAAGAGCAGTTAGATGTTTCCTTTTGAATTCATGTTAACTTTTTTCTGTCTCCTCAGACATAGGGTACCTCCAACTTCCCAGTGTTTCAGAAGTGAGTTTTGTATTGAAACTGGAAGACCAAAATAATTACAAGCATGTTGTGCTGGGGAAATGCATCCTTTGGACAACTAGGTTTGGGTGGAATTGATGAAGAAATTGTATTAGAGCCCAGAAAAAGTGACTTTTTTATAAATAAAAAGGTCCGGGATGTAGGATGTGGACTCAGACATACTGTATTTGTTCTGGATGATGGAACTGTGTATACATGTGGATGTAATGATCTAGGACAGCTAGGCCATGAAAAATCCAGAAAAAAACCAGGTAAGTGGAAACATTTTAATTTGCTATTTCTAATAATTATTTTTAAGTTTGAAGTATTGTATTTCTGTAGTCTTAAATCTATATTCTTTATCAAACTTTAAAAGCAAAGCAGGAGTTAATTATATCCTTGACATTTGCTTGCTTCTTTTTGGTTTCTTTTTTTACTGTTATTATAAACCTTATAGTATGGTGTGTAAAAAGTGAAATAGAGAAAACCAGCCTGCAGTGTATATACATCTTCTTTGGTATAAAGGTATTATAGAACTCTTTAATAAGCTCAGTCACCCTTAACAGATTTTAATTTTGATGTTTTTGTATATCTTGGGGGGGGGGGAACCCCATAAGATAATTTTATTTGGTTTAATCAGAAATATCATTTTTACTACCATAATTAGCTACTTTCAAGAATCAATGCTGTCTATGATGGTTTCATGAATATGAGGTATTCTGAGTTTTCAGTAGCTGATCAAGCAGAATTTAAAATAATTTTTTTAAGAAAATGAGAAATTTGAGGAATTTGGTAACATTTCATGTTCTGTTTTCCTGGATATCTTAAATATTTCCATATTTAGGAATATTACTATGTTTTACTTTTGATTATAACAAAAGTTACTCTTAAAGTGGTAAATGTGGGTAAGAATGCAACTATATTGACTTGGTTTCTTTAGACTTTAGCAGTAATTACACTTAAGTATTTTCTATTTTCTATGGCAGTTATTTTTTATAAGTTCACTTTTTAGGTGGTTTCTGTTGTTAGTTACTTTTGAGAGTTAATACAGATATAATATATTCAGGCACCTTTCAGCTTTCATATCATCTCAACACCATGCCAAACTTCAATCTTCCGATAATGAAAATTGTAAATAATGTAGTTTTTTATCCTTTGTTGTGAGGGTCTTAATCTCTCTTGTCTCTTCTGCTTTAATTTGTAATTTAGTTTTAATGAATGATAATGGTACTTAATGTAGCTGGTTTAATTATTGTAGAACTCAAGGTAAATAGCAAGTTCCTTGTACTCACTAAGAATATTTCATGGAATCTTACCAGATTTTCATAATTTCAGGCATTGAGGTGTCACTTGGTAGAAATGAATGAATAGTACTTTCCGATAATGGCTTTGATTTTTATCTGTGCTGTAGAGGCAAATGGGCCCTTTACTTTTTTTTGTTTAGCTTTGGAATGTTGCCTCAGATTGAAATTTTCATGGTATTGGGGCTTCTGCTGTTCTTTATATTTACCATGCTCCATAGAAATAACTGAACTTTGTATACTATAATTTCTGAAAGGATGGATGGCAAGTAGAAAATACAAAGCCAGCACATAAAAATTGTCAATACAGTTACTGCAGTTTTCTAAGATTAAGAAGATTTAATGTTATTAAACACTTGTTCTGCGTCCAGGACACAAGGGTAGACACTGTATGCGTATAGCATGATGATAATGCCTGAAATAGCTTCTAACTTTATAGGTGAGATTCTGAGAAACTTAACTAGCCACTTCTTTGTGGTATTATTGACATTGTGTTGATTGCATCGTGACATCTATATCATCCTATACTTTCATCCTGAAGAATTATGTGATAATACGAAGTTAGGAGTGTGGATTTCCTTAACTTAGGAAACCTCTTTAGGATTTCCTCATTGTTGTCCAGGGTGTGTACCACAGTCTGGAATAGAAACATGATAAAATGAGCTTTTTCTTTCAGAAATTGAGCCTGGGTTGGGAGTTAAAAGCAAACAAATGAAACAACTGGATAGAATTAAAATTTTAAATGATGTGCTGAATACTTTCAGTTCAGGAAATTTAAATGATGAGAAATGTCACTGTGGGACAGAATTAAAATAAGATTTCAGGGAGAAAATGAGGGCTTAAGTTTAATATTGTCAACAATAGCTGAAAAATAAGTCTGGTATGGTGGTGCATGTGCATGCCTATAATCTCAGTGGCTGGGGGAGGGAGGCATGAGGAACAAAAGTTTGAGGCCAGCCTCAGCAAGAGGCCCTAAGCAACTTGGCGAGACCCTGTCTCAAAGTAAAAAATAAAAAGGTTGGGGATGTGGCTCAGAGGTTAAGCACCCCTGGATTCTATCCTGGGCACATCCCACCCCCGAAAAAAAAAAAAAGCCTTGAGCTGAAATTGCTTAGTTTTATACAGGGAGGATTCTGATCCTGAAGAAAGTCTTTTATTATTAGAAGTCCTGGTTCAGTGATGATATATTGAAGTATTCCTAGGGTTCAGAGGTAGGAAAAAGTGAAAGTTCAAGGACAGTTGATTGTGATAGGGATTTGATTTTTTTAACCTCAGTCTTGGTTTAAGCTGCTTTAGTAGTAAATTTTAATGTTTTTAACTAAATTACGTGTTTGAAATAATTCCTAAATTCTGTAAATGTGCCCCTTTCCTAATCCTTTTTTAAATTTATGAGTTCGAGGAATGGATTAGAAGATAAGAAGTTGTTGGATCTTACTGGATTTTAAAGTCTTCTAGTAATTGAACAGTCTGGTTGTGTTTCTAGGATCATGTAGTAAGTAAGCATGGTTCATTTCATCAGAGCTTTAAATTTGTCAGAGAAATCAGAAAGAATGGAACTAAGAATTATTTCTAACATAGTTTGACTTTATAAACGTATCCTATAACTAATAAGGAGTGAAAGAGAAAGAGTAAACCTCATTAATGATAAGTTATTCTTGAGTCACAATAATTTACTAGAGTACTTGGCCTTGTAGTTTAGTAAGTAGATTTGGCCTGTGGTCTGTTAGGAGAGTGTTTCCATTCTGGACATTTTCTGATCCACATAGAAAAGTTTAACTGATTTATTATACTAAGAATGTAGATTAAGTTCACATTCATCTCATTTCTCTTGTACGTGTATTCCCCTTGCTATGACTACTAGCTTTTTCTGAATTACTTCCAGAGAGAGACTTTCTGTTTCATTTACATGTATTTTTCCTGTGTAAGAACTTTTTTTGGGGAGGTGGGGAGTGTTAGGGCCTATATTCAGAACTTTCTAATTAATCTTTTTAAGCTAGTATCTCAATTTCCTTTTCCTTTTTAATTTTTTTTTTTTTTTTTGTACTGTCTAAATTTCTTTTCTTCTTTTTTTGTACTGGGAATTGAACCTAGGGACACTCTACCACTGAGCTATATCCTCAGTCATTTTATTTTTTATTTTGAGACAAGAGTCTTCTAAGGTGTTGAGAGTCTACTAAATGCCAAAGTTGTCCTCGAATTTGTGATCCTTTTATCTCAGGTTCCCAAGTCTCTGGGATTACATGCATGAGCCACTGTGCATCTTGGTTTCTTTATCTTTTTCTTTTGGTACTGGGGATTGAACACTGGTACTTTACCACTGAGCTACATTCCTAGCCCTTTTTATTTTTATTTTGTGATGGATCTTACTAAGTTGCCCAGGCTGGCCTCAAACTTAACAATCTTTCTGCCATTCTCCTGCCTCAGCCTCCCAAATCCCTGTGATTGTAGGTGTGTGCCACCATGCCCTGCTGTGCCCCTCAATTTCTTAATTCATAACAAGTAAAAAATTTAACTTTCAGGAAGCCATATAAGTCCATTTAAATGAATTGTTTTTATACTTTCTTCCAAATTCACTTCTGAAAATTTTAAGGTAACTTGTAGGAAGTATACTTTTCTTAACAAGTTTCTTTTTTTAAAGAGAGAGAGAGAGGGAGAGAGAGAGAGAATTTTAATATTTATTTTTTTTTTAGTTTTTCGGCGGACACAACATCTTTGTTTGTATGTGGTGCTGAGGATCGAACCCAGGCCGCACGCATGCCAGGCGAGCGCGCTACCGCTGGAGCCACATCCCCAGCCCCTTAACAAGTTTCTTTATGGAGTATATATCCAGTCATAGCTATAACTTGGTGACCATGGTCCTAAATGTTTCGTACATCTATTTCCATTTATTTCATTTTAGAAGTGATATTAAACTTTTATGACCATAATTTGTAAATGCTGTGTCATAATTCTATTTCAGTAGCTTTTTGTGCTTTGCAGAGTTCTTTCAGATGGTTTATCTCATTTAATCCTCTCAATAGTCTTTTAGGTAGTGCAAGTGTTGTGTTGCTCATTTTACAGAAGAAGAAACTGAAGTTAAAAGAAATTGAGACTAACAACAGGGTTACTAGACTAGCAAACATTAAGACACCACTCTAAATCCTGTAGTTTTACTTTTATCCACAAAGATTTTATCCTGCCATAGTGAAAAGGTAGAATATTTGTTCACCTAGGAAGAAAATAGTTGTCATTGATATTTTAAAGTAATTCTGAAGGTAGGAAAAAAATTTTAATTACTATTTTGTAACTAAGTTTATACAATTAAGACACCATGTTCTATTACCTCTTGTTGCATAAATTCAAGTCATTTTAAGAACCACATAAGATTGAGAGTTGTTTTCAAGATGTAATATCGTGCCATCACAAACTAAAAATCCAAGTATGTATAGTTTATTCTTGGATGGAAGACTAACTTGATTAGCGAAGCCAGTAGTAGGTAAAGTTTTGAATAATGTGATAAAATTAATTATAGTTTATACTTAGCATTTATAGAAGATAAAAAGATAATGAACATTGTTTCTGTTTCCTGTATTACTGTAACAGTAATTTCTGTTGATCGGTCCAGTAATTAAATCTCACAGCAGTAATAACTTACTTTCTGCCTTCATTTTCTGTTCTGTTCTTTCTATTCACAAAACAAAAATCTGCAAATCAACTGTTCTATAAAATACAGTTGAAATTTAAAAAGTATAAGCATGGGAAATTATTTACTGGAGAGTGGGTTAAAAAATATCAAATATTTCTTACTGAACCAAAGTATATAAAACCAAAGAAATTCATTATGTTTTATAACTTATAAATTTCACAATATCTTCTAAGGAAGAGAAAGGTGTAGGTGATATGATGACTTGAAAAAAAGTAATTACTGGGGTCAGAACTGCAGGTTTGCTTTGGACACTTGAGAAACATTAGTAGGCAAGAATCTGTCAAGTGTAGGGAAAAGAAAAACCCTTAATGCAAACAGATACTACTGTTAGAGAGATGTATAATAATACTTTACTTTGTGTAGGACCCTACATCTGAGGAATTTCAAGAGCATTACACAATAATTCATGGTTCCTTTCAAAATGCTTGTGACACAATTTGCAAGAATTATCCTCATCTTAGGGGATAAATTTACGGAGAAATGGCAGCACAAGTTGGTAAGTAACTTGTCGAATAGCAGGTGACTGGTGAACAGCTGTAAATTGAGTCTGAAAGTTAAACCTACCAGTCCTCCTACCTTATTCTAAATTATACTTATGTTTAGAATTATTTGAGGCAGATCAAATATTAATGCACAGGTTGTTTTCCTTGCCATTCTGCTTGATGGCCTATCAAAATAAATTGTTGAGATGATAGCATTATGGTCATGACTCTGTGTGGTATGAGGAATACTGAATTTAGGTGCTGAGAATCAAACCCAGGGCTTCTTGCACATGAAGTAGGTACTCTACCAATGAGCTACATCCCTCAGCCCAAGAATATTTAGATAAAACATAAACTTACTGTGGTAACATCTAGTCTTTTCTCATTTCTCTTATGTGCATATTTCCCTTTGTTGTCTTAACTGCTATGCTGTTAAGCTTTTTGTCCAAGGTTTATAGAAATTGCTGTGCAGGATTGATTTGGTGGCTAACATTGGAACTTGGATTTGTCACTTATGTTGTATCAAGGCTATCATGTGTATACATTTATCTGTCTGGGATGTATTGATTTGGTGATGCTTTATGAAACTCAAACCAAACAAAAAATAGTAATAACAGTAGATGCCTGATCTGAGCAGATTTTAACAACTGGCAGCTTCTTTAGAGGGTTTTCTCTTTGTGTTTTTGTAGGATTGGATGTGAATCACTTTCCTTAATAACAGGAATATCATAGATTTCTGTTTCAGGGTTTAGGCAGTTATCAAGGATTCTTGTTGGAAGGGATAGCCTAGGTGGTCCAGTGTCCATCATCTTAGGAGGTTCTTAGCATTCCATGTCCTTAGTATGTTATATAAATGTAGTGCTGTTAAGTTCATTCTCACAAACCCCATTTATTTTTAAAATTACTTTGTTTTTTTAAACTATAAAACATATTAGTACTTGGATGACATTAAAAAACTTACAGAGGACATGTACTCAATGAACTCATAGATTAAAATTGTGTTAGTAAAATGGATAGTGTTTATGAAGAAACCATATAATGAGCCCATGGCTTATTTCATTTCTGCTTCTCTGGGCTTGTTTTTCATGTTGATGGAATTAAAAAGCAGTAATTTTAAAATATTAATGAATTATGACAGTTTTTTATGTGCATTAAAGGCTATACTGTATAATCAATGTACAAAAATTTATTCAAGTTACTATAGGCAAAAGAAATTTCTATCATTCTTTAAACCGTATATTATATATGTGTGTGTGTGTGTGTGTGTATAATTTTTTAAAAAAAATCTGCGTATACTCTTTTGTCTTTTTAGCACAGTAGGATTTCAGTTTAGCCTTCCTTGATGGTGAGGAAAATATTCTGGAAGCCTTTAGTAATGTTTTCCACATTACTTGGAACTGTCCTAATTATTTTTATTTTTAAATTTTTTTCAATGCTGGAGATTGAACCATAAGGACTTAAGCTTGCTAGGCAAGTGCTCTACATGTGTGCTGCATCTCCAGTTCTACTTTCTTATTAATATCAAGTTTAGCCTCATTTTATTCCATTGCTAGGTGTCATTATTCTGAAATACACATTTTTAGGTTTTTTTTAAAATAATTTTTTGTTTTTATTATAAAAGTATAACATGTTCTTCTTGCCTAGTTTACCCTGGGTTGGTTCCTTAGAACCACAATCAAGTCAAAACAAAACAAATAAAAATAGTTCATGTTTGTGATAGAAAAATTGGAAAACATTTGAATATAAAAATTGACATGCATAGATAATAAAATTTTGGGACCTTTTCTGTACTCATGTTTCTGATTATAGTCTGAGAGTGTGTAATTCTAATGCAACTTTTTTTTAATAAAAAGTATTTTTTTCAATTTTCAAATATCATTGAGGGATATTGTGAATGATCATTTAACATGTCATTACTTAGATATACCAAAAATTTGGGTTTCTTTAATTTATTTTCAAATTTTTGTTATAAGTAATGCTGCCATGAATGTATATATTAATTTAGTGTTTATTTGCATCTGTTTATATCTTTAGGAAAGAAAGTCTTAATTTTAGCTAGTCTAGAAGAAACAATAACTGAATTTAATTTAATGTATGTATGTGTTGCTAGGGATTGAATCCCAGGGTCTTATGCATGTTAACTAAGTGTTCTGTCACTGAGTTACTTCCTTGGCCCTGTTTGAGATAGGTGTTGCTAAATTGTCCAAGCTGGTCTTGAATTTGCGATTTTTCTGCCTCAGTCTCATTGCTGGGCTTATATATGTGCATCACCATGCCCCTTAACATGCCAGGCATGGTGGCACATACCTGTAATCTCAGTGACTTGGAAGGCTCAAATGGGAGGATCTCAAGTTCAGGCCAGTCTGGGCCACATAGTGAGAGCCTGTCTTAAAATAAGCAGGGTTGGGGATGTAGTACCTCAGGTTCAATACTCAGTACAGGGTGAGGGGAGGGAGGTAAAAAAGACAAAATTGAGGTCAGATTATAGAATTAAATTTAGGAGCTTGAATTTAATTTGGTTAATATCCACACAGATAGTTGGTCATGGGATTTAATATGGGTTACAAAAGGAAGGATTAGAAAGGAGAGAATTTGGGGTAAAGAAATTAGGCTGTGATAGTAGTCCTTCAAAACAAGAAAGGAGCAGGTAAATGGAGGAGAGATTTGGGAAGCAGAAAGAATGGACAGGTTTTGATTTAAAAGTGAGTACTAAGATGGGTGATGTGGTTCACGCCTTTAATCTCGTGACTTGGGAGGTTTGAACTGTGCTTCAAAGCCAGCTTCAGCAGTTTTAGCAAGGCCCTAAGTAACTTAATGAGACCCTGTTTCAAAATAAAATATAAAAAGGCTGGGATGTGGCTCAGTGGCTAAATTTCCCTGGGTTCAATCCCTGCTATAAAAAGAAAAGGAAAAAAGAATAGTAAGTGTTAAGAACCAGATATGATTCCAGGTGTAATCATTAATAAAAATGAGAATCCAGGAAGAGAAGAAATATGAACTAGTTTTATTTTAGGAGGGGAGAGAAGATTCTGGTGATTAAATTTTGTTGTAAATTTGGTAGCAATATTCAGTAAGTAGTAAGGAATTTAGTACCATATGTGGGGAGAATATTAGGGCTAAAGGCACAAAATATTTCATTTCCAGTTTTGCTTTTCAAGTTTGGAGTAGGCTAACAATTCCAGTTGTAGATTTCTCTCCTTGATCCAGTGTATCAAGTAACTAATAATCCATTAACAAAGCTGTTTAAAATGCCTGGCAAATAGGATGTCTTTGTAAATTTAAGGTAACCTGAATTATTGCCTATTATGCTTCATCTGTTTTGTAATTTTTATATACAGATGAATGAAAATGTCTGTTTGCCAGGTGCCTTCTGATATGATCATTTGGATTTTGTTAATAGGTTTATTTGCTTATTCTTTAATGGATACAACCTGTTAATTACTATGTTTGCATTACTTCCAGGGAAAAAGCTTTTTGAAGTTACAAGTAATAACATAGATACAAGTTGTTTTGGTTGACTAATAGAAATAATTTTAACTATAAATTGGATATGTGCTGGCAGTTTAAGCAAGATCTCTTGGGAAATATGTTCTCTGAGGCAGTGCTATTTTTGTGATAGGGAAATGGAAGGCAGGGAAGGAATAGGCTATAAAAGAGGTCCTAAGGAGCAGCATTAGGAGTATCCGAAAACAACTGGAAAAAAGTGTTTTATTTCACCTGTTAGTTATTAGAAGTCTGATTTTGTTAATTTTAAGGATGGCATGATGAGAATAAAGTAGAGCTAAGATTGCTTCCTACAGTTGATTCCATCTATTTACAGATAGTGCAAGTATACTTTCTGATCCAAGGATAACTCGACTATGGATTTCATAACCAGGCTCTCTTAACAGGAATGAACTTTATGAATTTTTCAAGAGTAATTAGGTAAAATGCTGATTGGATGTTACCAGAACATAGGTTTATTCAGTTCAAAAGTTGAGTTAGTCCCTTTAACTGTGAATAAGGAGGAAAGTGTGTATATTTAGAAGTTGGTATGACTGTGTATATGAGAAGAAATATACAAACCATAGTATCGGAGAAAAATTAATTAATTATTATTTATAATATTGAGAAACTATACTGCTGATATTAAGAAGCATGTCAGGTACTATGATTAATTAATTATATCCTATCTAAAAGTCTTATAACCCTTGCAAAGTATGCATTTGCGCAGATTTATTTATCTATTTGTTTGTTTATTTATTTATTTATAGTACTGGAAATTGAACCCAGGAATGCTTTACCACTAAGCTATAACCCCAGTCCTTTTTATTTTTTAATTTCGAGAGAGGGTCTCACAAAGTTATTGAGACTGGCCTCAAACTTTCCATCCTCCTTCCTCAGCTTCTGGAGTCACTGGGATTATAAGCATGTACCACCACACCCAGCTTTATTTGCTCAGTTTTATAGGTGAGGAATATAATACTTTGATAGTTTATATAACTCATCCAAAGTTAAAATTAACACTTAGTAGAAACAACAGGCAGTTGGAACAATGGAAGAAAATACACCATTTGTAATGGGGTGGGGGGGAAAGAGAAAGATGTAAAATAACCCAGGTATAGAGTAGTAAAAAATATGCAAGACCTGTATGAAGAATTAAAAGCACTACTGAGAACACAAAAACTTAAAACAAATGAAAATCACATTTGTGAATAGGGATGCTCAGCCACATTAATCTGTTTTCTCTAGTTTGTAAATTTATTGTGGGTCTAATAAATTCCAGTTGGTTTTTTGGGAACCAGACATGGTTTTTCAAATTTATGTGGAAGTTGCTTGGAAAACTCTGAAAAATAGAGCAGTAATACATTAAATTCAATATCAACATGTTTTAATTTTAAAACTGTAATAGTTAAAATTATTCCAAATAGATGTATTAAACCAACAACCAAATATTAAAGCTAAGACATAAACCTATATCACCTTAAATCAATAGGGAATAGATTTAGGTGGGCACTATTCAGTAAATGGAATTGGAATGTAGGAATGACATCTAGAGAATAAAAATGCTGGGTTAATTTCTCATTCCATGTACGTATTTAGATAAATTCCCAATAAAAACAAGATAAATCAAAACAATAACACATTGTTTTTTGAATTGGTCACCCATTCTTTCGCTCTTCCTCAGGGGCGAGCAATTTCACTTACCTCCAAGCTTCAGAAGTTCCCCGTACGAGCCGCCAAATGCCACAGTCTGGCTGGGCACACAATCACGAGCCACCACACAGCGTGTAGATTCAAACAGCAACTCTTTATTCCTGAACTCACACCAGCCGTCTACAATCACGTTCTGGGGAAATCCACGTTCTCTCCCCAAATCCACGTTCTCTGCCCAAATCCACACCCACTGGGCTTCTGTCTCCAAAATATACTGTCTGAATCCCGTGAGAACTCAAGGGGAACTCAGGCAGCAGGATACGCCCTATTCCCAGGAGGAATAATCTTAAACCTTAAACCTGGAACCTAAACTGGGAACGCCCTAAACACGATTATCTTAAAACCGGGAACACCCTAATCTGCCTTGGTCCTTGAGCAAGGTCACCTACATTCAATGTCGCTGCAACATGTCAGCAACATGGGGTACGCTGGCAAGGAAATTGTCATACCTACTTGGCTAATGGCTCCCAGCACCAAATATTTAAATGTAAAGACTAAAGTACTAGAAGAAAACAGACAAATTTATTTTGGGGTCAGGGAAGCCTTTCTAACTAAAATGCAAATATACATAAAAAAAAAACTAAACTATTATTATAAAAGAAAAATAATAAGCTAAGCTGAAATTACTGTATACAAAGTTAAAAAGACAATTAGAAGGACACTGATGACTTTTGTTAAAGAAGTAAAGCAGTCCTGGAAACTAATGGGATAAAAACAACCCAATAGCAAAATGGACAAAGGATTTCATACAGGCAGTTTTACAGAAAAGGAGATACAATTTTTTTCTTTTGTTTTTCCATTTTTTATTGGTACATTATTATAGATAATGGATATGTTATGCCATGTTTATACATGCACATAACATAATTTGATCAGTCTCACCCCCTAGTACTTTCCCTTTCCCTCCACTCTTCTTCCCCTTGTCTGCTTGCTGTACTCTAAAAATATTTTTTATTTTTAATTTTTTGATTTTTATATTTTTGGTGCCAGGGATTGAACCCATGGGTGCTTAATCACCAAGCCACATCCCCAGCACTTTTTATTTTGTCACAGGGCCTCACTAAATTGCTTAAGAGTTTTGCTAAACTGCTGAGGCTGTTCTGGAATTTGTGATCCTCCTGCCTCTGTCTCCAGAGCTGCTGGAATTATAGACAAGGACCACCACACCCAGCTATGAATGGTTTTTTAATGAGTACAGTTTAACCTCATTCACATTAAGAGACATACAAAATAGTATGCTAAGGTAACCATTGTTTCCACATATGAGGTTAACAAAAATCCTTAGTTTTAAAAGAACACTGTCAGAATTGTCAGTATACAAGTATTTATATGTTTGTGTTAATGTAAATTGAGAAATCTCTACAGGGATGATTTGTTAGCATATGTCAGATTTACAAATGAGCATACCTTTTTATCTAAAAAGTTCCATTTCCAGGAAATTATCTATTAGCTGTATTTGTAAAATAACATGTACTGCAACATTGTTTATAATGACAAGACATTAGAAACAATCTTAATGTCTTTTTGGAATTGGTAAAATAAATTATGGTCCACCTAATCAGTGTAATGCTGTCTAAGTTTTGAAAAGGATGAAAGAGTTCTTGGACTGACACAGGAAGAATTCTCATATACATTAAAAAGAGCAAAGTGTAGAACATTGTATAGAAAACTGTATTTTGGGTAAGTCAAAAAGAAAAGTATACATTTATATTTATTTAGATACATTAAATAAAAACTCTGGAAGGATACATATAATTAATAACTGGTTACTATTGGTGGAGAGGTAGGAAAAAAATTGATGAGAACTATGTTGATGGAAGACATAAATGTATTACTATCAAAATGTATATATACTTTATTACTTTTTTTGTAAGGGGTGGGTCTGGAATTAAAGTGCTTATATACAAATCCTGCTCTTTTGCTTATTAGGTTTGTTATCTTTTAGCATATTGCTTATTCTCTGTGTGCCTATGTGTCCTCTTCTGTAAAATTAGGATAATCGTACTAACTCCTAAGGTGGTTGTAAGGTTTAAGATAACATGTAGTGCAAAGAATAATGTCTGGCATATGGTAAGTATTCAATAAATGTTTCCTTAAAAAAAAAAAAAAGCTATTAGAGTGAGAATTTAAATTTAGGTGTGCCATATACTAATAACAGTATTATTATATTTGCCTAATGCCTGTTATATATAGAAACAATGCCTGTTCAGTATAGACTATGCTATTTACATGCTTGCCTCTAGATAGACAATGCCTGTCTTTTCATTCAGTAGCTATAGTTCAGGCTTTTACTCAACAAACAAGTTCCAGGCATGAAAGAACTTTGCATTTTAGAGTTAAATACCTTATTTGAGTTCTTTTTCAAAGATTATACCAAATTAAAAAAACAAACAAACTTGTGATGGTATTTTGGAGTAAGGCATACAATGGATGGGTTCCTTTACCTTCAGACTTAAAAAATGATACAGAACAAGAAAAGATGCCATTTTTCTTGTGAGAAGAACATAAGTAATGGAAATTAGGTTGATTATTGATTTTAATAGATTATTTCATGATGACTAATTATAAGGTATGATTGGTGTGCTGATATTTTCAGGTACATAGGTACTGAATACACTTTTAAACCCTGCCCTGCCCCTCCCAAAATGTTGAATTGACCTTAAAATTTAAAATAAATGCATTTGCTGGGTACAGTGGCCACTTTGGGAGGCTGAGGCAGGAGGATCTCAAGTTCAAGGCCAGCTTCTGCAACTTAGCGAGACCCTGTCTCAAAATGAAAAGGACAGGATGTAGCTCAATGGTAAGGTGCTTGGGGGGCAAGCATTATATTTAATAAATAAATCAAATGCATTAATTAATTAAATAAATGCATTTGATTACACCTTCTTACTCTTAATTTGCATTTGTAGTTATTTCCATATGAATCTAAGTAAATTTTTTGCTTTGTGTATGAATTTATTAATACAGACTGTGGGAGAAATTTAAACATCAAGAAAATAAAAAAGATAGTTATAACTGAAATTAAAATTAATAAATTTGGAGAACAAATAAGGAACGTTTGAAATGGAAACCATTGTGAGAAATGGAAAAGATAATGAAAACCATCTAGGTTCTCCAGTCTCCTTCTCTTCAAAACTGCAAAAACAACTTATCTTTGGGGTGTTAGATCAGTGGTAGAACTCTTGCCTAGCATGTGTGAGGTCCTAGATTTGAACCCAGTACTAATATAAAATAACAACAAAAAAGTCACTCATCCTTTTTTGTTTTTGTTTTTAGTGCTTCTTGAACTCACCTAGGTTTAAACCTTAGATTCACTTTGTGTTCTGCTTCTTTGCCTATAACGCCAACATTAAATCAATTACTAAAATGTTATCACTTATTTTCTTAGTAACTCTTTTGTCTTTATTATTTTTGCAAATGGTTAACTCTGAATTTGAGCTAGTTGAACTCTTGGGCCTTATCTCTGTCTAATATTCTTTGTTTTCATTCTACTTACATCATTTGTAGTCTATGCAAAAACTGTGGCAACAGTTCTAACTGATTTCCCTGCTCCAGTTTACCTTTCTTATTATTCCAAGTTAGTCTTTCTTATGGCATATTTTCATTTCTGTCTCTTGAAATTTCTCAGTTAAAATACCATCTCCTTTATACTACCTAGTCACTCTTATAAGTACTTAAAAGAAAAAATAACAATGACCTATGTATTTATAAAATAAGCATATTGTGAAAACAAGTTATTAAAACATAATCTTGTTATATTTGCATATTAGCAAAAGGCTGTCAGGTCAGTAAATAGGGAAATGTTTATAACTGTGTTTTTTTGTGAATTAGGCATTGGGCACACTCATGGTATTATGAGGATTAAATTATTAGTCTTTAGTACAGTACTAGCACATAATCTATATGTATGTTAACTGTCTTTTGTAAATAGAATATGTAATAGGGGTTTGAACTTGTGAATATATCAGTTGTGAATTTCATAATTCAGATGTTTCTCCATATAAAGTTTTTTTTTTAAATTTTTGCTGTAAACTAACATATATAAGTTATTTTAAATTAACTTTAAATTAAAATATTTTTTGTGGTGCTGGGGATCATGTCTTGTGCATGCTAGGCAAGTGCTCTACCACTGAACCATACCTTTCTCCCCTAACTTTAAATTTTATAAGGAAATTTATTAAAATATTTTTTTGGGTATGGGTCATGCCATTCCAAATTCCTTTTGGTAACTATTGGTAATTTCAGAGAACAGAAGTTTTCATTTAATTTTTGAGATTTTAGTTTTCCTTTAATTCTGAATTTGTTTTGCAGTATAGCTTATGGTCATTATAAGCTGGATATTAGAGGTTCTTTCAAATGTGTCAAATAATTTTTACTTCATTTCACTTAAACAATATTTTTTTTTCCTTTTCAGTAACAGAAAAATTTGTGTATTCAGTGAAATATCTTTTGCTAATTTGTTTTTGAAATAAAATTAGCAATATGATTCTTCAAGGGAAAATAAATCTGACTATACTCCTTTTTTATCTATAGAAAATAAGACTGTGTGTAACATCTTTTTTTAAAAAAATGGAATTTAGTAATACTTCAAATTTCATGATGGTATCTTGTGAACCTTAAAAGTTAAAATTTTTAGATGTGAATCTTAAGTGCACTTTACATTGCTCCATTTGGAGTTTTGAGTTGTTCAGAGAGAAAGGAAGAGGACATCTATTTTTAGCAACTATTGAGGCATGGTAGGATAAGATTTTGAAACTTACTGTCTGACAGAATTAAGCTCTGAACACCTCAAAAAAAAAAAACCAAACTAAACCAAATCAAAGCAAAACAAAAAAACATAGGTATTTAACAAAGTATATTCTTTTGACTTTTAGTGTTGTAGTTGTTATCAAGATGGTTGTTTGTTACTATTCATAGCAATAATGTTTTCTGTATCCCGATAATTTGAATATAGAATCAACAATATCTTTGATTATTGTTCATACTTTGTTGGAGTTTAGAGTTCCTCCTCCTTTCTTTGTGCAAGTGTTCTACCTGTAGCCCATCAAGATAATTTCTTTTCCTTCTTGTTTTTCCCTTTGCTGTGCTGGGGATTCAACCCAGAGCTTAACACATTAGGCAAGTGCTATACCACTGAGCTGTACCCCCAGTCCCAGAGAGGTTTTTTTTTTTTTTTTTTTTAATTAAAAAAACAAAACAAACAACCAAAAAAACCCTAGGACTTCATGAAATTCATTGATTATACTAAGTTAAGATTAACTATGGACTTGGATCAGACTTGTTAACTGTAGTTTTCTACCAGATAGTCCCTGTTTAATGAACTGATTATGTTTTTAGAAAACTTTGGCTTGATTTCCTCTTAATTTTTTCAGATTTTATTGTGTATATTTGAAGTTTACAACATGATATTTTGAGTTACATAGAGTATCTATCTATCTATCTATATAGAAATTAACCTACCTATCTCACATAGTTACTTTTTGTGTATGACAAAGAGAAGTTAAAAATCCACTTAACAAAAATCCTTAATATAATAGAATTTTATTACCTTTAGTCCTTATTTGGTACATATAATCTCTAGACTTTCTTCTTCCTACCTATCTGCTGTTACATCCTTTAACCTACATCTCCCTATCTACCTCTTCCATGGTAATCTCTTTCATTCTCTTGTGTTTTAAGCTCTGTTTTTGTTAAAAAAAAAAAAAAAAAAGTTATTACAACATGTGAGATTGTGACAAGTTTTCTGGCTTATTTCACTTGGCATAATGTCCTCTAGGTCTGTCCATGTTGAGGTAAATGGGATAATTGCATAACAGCTTTTTTGAGGTCAAATAATAGTCATTGTGTGTTTGTGTGTGTGTGTATATGAGTGTGTGTGTGTGTGTGTGTCGCATTTTTAAAAATCTGCTTGTCAGTAGGCATTTAGGATTTTTCCATATCATTGATTATTGTGAATAATGCTGCAATGAACATGAGGGTGTAGATATCTTTATGAGGTGATTTCATCTCTTTTGGGTATTTTCAAAGAAGAGATATTTCTAGATCATACAATAGGTACATTTTTAAAATTTCTTCAGCAACCTTCTTATTGTTTTCCATAATGCTCGTACCATATATATTCCTACCGACAATAAATAGAATGCGCTTTTCTTCACACTCTTGCCAACATTTGTTATTTTATTTTTCAAAAATATTTTTTAATTGTTGATGGACCTTTATTTTATTTATTTGTATGTGGTGCTGAGAATTATACCCAGTGCCTCACACATGCAAAGCAAGTGCTCTACCACTGAGCTACAACCCCAGCCCCGTTTTTTTTTTTTTTTTTTTTTTAAATAATATCCACCTGTACAGGAGTGAAGTGATGTTGCGGAGTGATTTTAATTGCATTTCCTGTATGATTAGTCATCTTCAACACCTTTTCATTATATCTGTTAGCCATTTTTGTGTCATCTTTGGAGAAATATCTGTTCAAGTACTTTTCCCATTTTTAGTCAGGTTATTGGTTTTTCTGCTTTTGAGTTGTAAGAATTCTTTATAAAATTGTGATCTTAACTGTCTATCAGATATGTGATTTGCAATTATTTCTCCCAGTCCATGTTTTTGATTGTATCCTTTGCAGTGCAGAAGTTTTATAGTTAGATATAGTCTCATTTACTTATATTTGTTTCTGTAGTATGAATTTTTGGTATGATGTCAAATTCAATATCAAGGAATTTTTCTCTTCTAGGAGTTTTTTTTTAGGGGGTTAGAGGGGTTGGACTCAGGGATAGTTGACCACTGAGCCACATCACCAGTCCTGTTTTGTATTTTATTTAGAGACAGGGTCTCACTGTCTCTAAATAAAATAGCTTAGCACTTCGTTTTTGCTGAGGCTGGCTTTGAACTTGCAATCCTCTTGCCTCAGCCTCCCAAGCTGCTAGGATTACAGGCGTATGCTACCGTGCCCAGCTCTTTTAGGAGTTTTATGGTTTCAGTACTTATATCTCTTACACCATTTTGACTTGGTTTTTCTGTGTGGTATAAGATAAGGCTCCAATTTTATTCTTTTACATGTGGAAATCCAGTTTTCTCTCCACCATTTATCAGAGATATCTGTTCCATTAGGTCTTCTTGGTGGCCTTGTTAAGAATTGGTTGACTGTGTATGTTTGGATTTATTTATGGGTTCTCTGTTACGTAGGTTTATGTTTCTATGCCAGAACCATACTGTTTTGATTACTGTAGTTTTGTAACAGTTTTTCCCCAGGTGTTAGGTTTGAACCCATGGGCACTTTACTACTGAGCTACAGCCCTCCACACCCCCTTTTAAATTAATTAATTAATTAGGTATATATAACAGAATGCATTTTGATTCATTGTACACAATTGCAGCACAGCTTTTCATTTCTTTGGTTGTACATGATATAGTGTTACACCATATTTTCAGTCATACATGTACCTAGGGTAATGATGTCCATCTCATTCCACCATCTTTCCTGCTCCCATGCCCCCTCCCTCCCTTTTGCACAAAGTTCCTCCATTTTTCCCATATCCCCCTCCCCCATATATGGATCAGCATCCACTTATTAGAACATTCGGCCCACTTTTGTTTATTATTATTTTTTTCAGAATAAAATACTCATTTTTATTTATTTCTTTATCCATTTACTTATTTTGCGGTGCTGGGAATTGGACTCAGGGCCTTGTGCATGCTAGGTAAGCCTGCTATCACTGATGGCCAAATTGCAGAGCCTGGCCTCACACTTGTGATCCTCAAGTCTCATTCTCCAAGTAGCTGGGATTACAGGTGTGCACCACAGTGCCTGATTTGTAATGTGATTTTAAATCAGAGAGTGTGATGCTACCAACTTTGTTTTTTCTTTTTCAGTATTATTTTGACTCTTTGTTTTTGATATTTATGTGTATGTCTTCATATGAATTTTAAGGTTGTTTCTTCTATTTCTGTAAAGAATGCCATTGGATTTTGGTTAGGGATTTCTTTTGATAGTATGGGCATTCTTTTCTATTAATATGGGATATTTTTCTGTTTATTTTTTCTATGTTCAGTTTTTTTTAATCAGTGTTTTATATTTCAATGGACAATTTTTTTTACTTCCTTGGTTAAATTCTTTGTCATTTTATTAATAATTTTGATGCTACCATAAATGGGATTGTTTTCTTGATTTCTTTTTCAACTAGGTCATTTTGGGGGGCGAGTATTGGGGATTGAACCCAGGGGTGCTTAACCACTGAACCATATCCCCAGACCTTTTTATTTTTTATTTTGAGACAGGGCTCTGCTAAGTTGCTGAGCCTGGTTTGAACTTGTGATCCTCCTGCCTTAGCCTCCCAAGTTGCTGGAATTATAGGCATGCACCACCATGCCTGTCTTCATTATTCAGCTAGGTCATTATCATTTTTAAAATTTTTTTTTAGTACTAGGGATTGAACCCAGGTGTGCTTCGCTTACTAAGCTACTTTTCCAGCCCTTTTTATTTTGAGATAGGTGCTTGATAAATTGCCTAGGGCCTCTCTAAGTTGCTAGGGCTGGCCTCAAACTTGTGATACTTCTGCCTTTGTCTTCCAAGTTGCTGGGATTGCAGGCATGTACCACTGAGCCTGGCTTAGGTCATTATTTTTGTATAGAAATGGTGCTGATTTTTGTATGTTGATTTTTGTATCCTTCAACTGGACTGGATCATTTATTATGTCTTAATGGGGGTTTTGGGTTTTTTGTTTTGTTTTGTTTGTATGATTTTGGGGGGGTTTCTATATGTAGAATCAAATCATCTGCAAATAAAGATGTTTAACTTCTTCCTTTCCAATATGGATACCTTTTAATTCTTCTAATCTTATTTCTTTTCCTAGTTTTTGAATTTCTGAAGCAGTTATCTGTTTTCAAAGTTGGTATCAGTAATTTAATGGGGCTACAATTCTGGAAGAACAAAAATTGTTTAGGCTTTTTTAGTATGCAGAAAAGGATACTGAGCTCAGAACAGTTCAAAAGTGGAAATATTGATTTTTTTTTTTTTTAGAAAGAGAGAGAGAATTTTTAATATTTATTTTTCAGTTTTCGGCGGATACAACATCTTTGTTTGTATGTGGTGCTGAGGATCGAACCCAGGCCGCACGCATGGCAGGCGAGCGCGCTACCGCTGGAGCCACTTCCCCAGCCCCAGAAATATTGATTTTTAATACATTGTTTTAAGTATTTCTCTAAGGCTCTAATTTTAAAAAGTATTTTAAAATTTTAATTTAATTTTTGAGTGTTAGAGCTCAAACCTAGAGCCTCACACATGCTATGGAAGTGCTCTACCACTGAGTTTATACCCATAGCCCAAATGAATGTTTTTAAAATTAAATTGTTTTGAATAGGCAGTATATTCACAGGTTCAGATCAAAGCAATATATATTGAGAAGCTTTTGCATTTGACTGTTAAAATTTCCCCTCTGCCTGTATCCTCTATAGAACTGTCTTTGTTAAATTTTTAATTTATCTTTCCAAAGTTTCTTCATGTAGACATAAGCAAATATATATTCTTATTCCCCCTTACCTTATACAAAAAAAAAAAAAGCAAATTGTGTATTCTTCCATATCAGAATGCAAAGTAAAGTTTGCATTACTTTAGTATACCCTACCAGTATACTATTCAATGTGTACATGGAATCCTTTAACGGATATTTAGAAAATTTTTAGGCTTTTACTCTTATGTAGTGTTGCAAATTAAATTGTTTTGAATAGGCAGTGTATTCACATGTATTCGCACACACTCATGTTCAGTGTATCTGTAGGATAAATTCCTGAACATGGAATTGGTAGGTGGAAAGGGAAAACTCCTGTTTTGTTAGATAATGCCATGGCTGTTTTCTCCATAGAAGTTGTTCTATTTTGTACTTCCACTAACAGTATACAACTGTGCCTTTTCCAGAAGTGAAAACTGGTACCTAGGTATGTGGTTCTTTTTTTTCTTTTCTTTCTTTTTTTTTAAATAAGCTTATTTTATAGCAATTTTAGGTTCACAGCAACATTGAATGTTCTCAATACCCCTATGCCCAAACCCATACATGGATTACCTCTTCACCATTGATATTGTGCATCACAATGTGCATTTGTTAAAATCAATAAATCTACATCAACATGTTGTTATCACTAAATTCCATAGTTTACCTCTAGTTTACTCTTCGTGTGACTTATTCTAAGGGTTTTAACAAGCATATAATGGTGTGTTTCCACCATTGCAGTATCATGAGGAATAGTTTGACTGCCCTAAAAATACTCATGGCTCTACCTGTTCATCCCTTCCTTGCTCAAACTTTGGCAGTCAGTCTTTTTACTGTCTCCATAGTTTTGCCTTTTCCAGAATGTCATCTATTTGGAATCTCATAGTATGTGGTCTTTTCAGATTAGTTTCTTTCACTTAGCAATATGTATTTTAAGTTTCTTACATGTCTTTTTGTGGCTTGATAGCCCATTTGTTTTTAGCATTGAATAATATTCTATTTTCAGGCTGTACCAATTTTGTTATCCATTTAACTAGTGAAGGTTGTGCTTGTATGCTTCCAAGTCTCAGAAATTATGATTAAAGCTGCTATAAACATCCATGTGTGGACATAGTTAAGTACCAAGGAATGCGATTGTTGGAATACAGGATCATGTATTTGATTATAGTTTGTAAGAATCCACCAAATTATCTTCCAATTACACTGAGCTATATCCCCAACCCTTTTTATTTCTTATATTGAGACAAGAGCTTGCCTAGTTGCTAAGGGTCTCACTAAATTGTTGAGATTGGCCCCCACCAATGAGAGAACTCAAGTTGTTTCATATCCTTGCCAGCATTTGGTGTTGTCAGTGTTATAGATTTTGGCCATTCTAATAGGTGTGTAATTTGTATCTTCTTGTTTTAATTTGCAATGCCCAGATGGCATCCAGTATTGTGCCATCTGATCTTATGCCTACTTGCCATCTGTACATCTTCCTTGGTGAGATAGATACCTGTCTGAATCTTTTGCTATTTTGTAATTGAGTTGGTTTGTATTCTTAACTGTTGAATTTCAAAAATTCTGTGTATGTTTTGGATAAATCCTTTATCAACTGTCTTTGTAAATATTTTCCTCTGCTCTGGGACTTACCTCATTCTGTTGATAAAACTTTATTGATGGTTATATTTAGAAAAGTATATTTTTGGCTTTTCAGTGTAGTTTGAATGTATATTTCTTTCATTAGTGAAGTTGAACAACTTTGATATGATTAAGTGCTGTTTCTATTTTTCTGTGAACTTTCATTCAGTTCACATCTTTTACCCACTGATGTAAATTATGAATCTTTTTTTTTTTTTTTTTGCCTCTCAGAAGTCTTTAAAAATTGTGGAGGTTAGTTTTGCCCAGGTGAGGAACATTTTTCCCCTCATTTTTTTAATCTGGTTCTCAACTTTGCTTTTATATTTTGATTTGCTATAACAAGTAATTTTAATTCCCTCAAATTGGATACATGGGAATCTCTTCTCTTCAGCTAATGATCTAGCTTAAGAATTATTGCCTTTCCAAAGTCTTCCTAATGTTTTTAAGGATAACATAAGTATCTGTTGTTTCTTTTGTCTTTTTTCTATCTTATCATTAATTACATCCTTATTTCACCTGTTTATGCACAAATTGTAAACCTCCTTGAGGATCAGAACTGTTTTATTCATTTTTGTGTATTTAGTGTCTGAAGCACTCGAAGTATAAAACAATGTTAATAACAATGTTAATATTTGATATAAATGATTGTTCTTTGTTTCCTGGACTTTGATTTTATAGCCATTGCTATCTAATTTAAGTACTCTTACTTTGTTATTGATGAACATTAGTCTTACCTGTCTTTTTTTTTTTTTGCTACTTCCTTTTAGGGTTGTTCTGGAGAGAAATTGATTTATTTTGGGAGCCTTTGTGAGACATAAGGTCTTTTCTAAGTTTCACTTTTTTATTCATAATTAGATTTGTAGGAGCGTTTTGATGGAAGCAGATCCAAGTCCTTTTTCTTTCTTCTTTTTTTTTTTGTGGTGGTGGTGGTAGGGAAAACGGTGTTTTATATCTTTTTTTCCTTTTTTGTGTTTCCACAATGTAATTTTATAAAACCATTTAGATTACATACAAAAATGAGATTAAGTGTAAGCTTTCAGTTATTAACTCAATACTTTAAGGTAAGTAACTACAATAATAAATCATTATAGAGTTGTGCAGTTTCTTAGAGGAGATATCTAGGGCTAACCTCTCACTACAAAAATGAAAATTTTAATAATCTAGAAACAATTTGAATTTCTCTGCATGAAAGAATGTGAACCTCCTGTTGCATTTTTTTCTATTATTGAATTGCTACATTTGTAAATGGAGCTAAAATGTGCCAAGAAACCCTAATTGATCCAGTTTTAATCACTTTTGACACTAGGCTTTTAGTTTACTGAAGTCAGTAATTATAAATTTCTTACTAAACTAAAAAATATTAATTTAAATGGTATTTTTAAAAACCCCAAGTTTTTAATGGTACTAGTGAAACACTCACAAACATTGCATATCTCAAGGAAACTAAGGAGACTAGAGAAACAGTTTCCATACTGATAATGTCAGTGGTTGGCTCCTTTACAGTCTGTTGAAGTCCAATATTTTAAATGAATTTCTGGCTTAAAACTTGAACACATTTTAACCACATATGGAGTTTCATATTTGTTGATGTTAAAATGGCAGTCCACAAAAGAACCTATCAGTTATGGTCATGTTGCCTTTCTGTTCTTTACTCAGCATATCCAACAGATGCTTTTTTTTTTTTTTTAATGAGATATGTAAAGAAGTTATTTTTCATTCAAAAATTACCAATTCATAAAACATTAATTTCAGAATCACTTCACTGCAGTGTCTGTATGGTATGTGTGGGTCAATTATGGTTTTATTGTTAAAATCAAACAGCCAAGTTGTTTAAATGATTCTATTTTTTTTACCTGGACCCTTCTTTTATTGATAATGGTTTTGAATAGAGTGTACATTATGAGAGAATCTTTATGAACTCTTCTTGACATTATATATCCACTCAGAAAGTTATCTGTATTTTACCACAACAATTATTACACATGGAGCATGAATTTGTTAGATTTTTCAAAATAACTGATTATTTTTAGTGTGTATTTAAACATTACCTTAGCTTTTCTTAAATGTAAAATGAAGATTGAATATATTATCATTGGAAGTTCAAAATTAGAATGTAACGTCTCTCTTCTTGACTTCTGTTCTGTAGAGCAGGTTGTTGCCCTGGATGCTCAAAATATCGTAGCTGTTTCGTGTGGAGAAGCTCATACTTTAGCACTTAATGACAAGGGCCAGGTATATGCTTGGGGTCTCGATTCTGATGGACAACTTGGCCTACTAGGATCAGAGGAATGTATCAGAGTACCCAGGTAACAAAGGTGACCACAAAGAGGTCCTTAATCTTTTAAAATGTGTTTGTTTATTTAAATCATTCTGCTTACTGTGAGCATGTAAGCATTGTCATCTAATTATTTCTTTCCTTTGAATCCTTTAAGAATTTTGTAGGTAAATTAAATTTGAGTTGACGTATTTAATTTGGATTGGACTATTTATTGATCAGCTACTTTTTAAAATATATTCTTATGTTCTTCACATTCAACAGATTTTATGTTCATAAAGAAAAGGGACAGGGAATTCCTACTTTAAAATAACTTTTATCTTAGTAGCACGGACTGTTTTAAGCTAAATATACTGTCTTGAATATCCCAGCTGTTGAAATATTTACTAAATATCAGTTGGTTCACGATACTCTTTTTTTTCAGTGTGGTTTTTATTGACTATGGCAGTCTAAACATGCCTATTATAAAAAGAATTTGCTTTCCACTTTTTTGTTTTACTTAACAGTGATCACAATTTAATTTATATTATTAACGTAGAATTGTGGAATTATTTCACAATTTTAAAATGATGCCTGATCAGTATTATAGTCTTACAGAATTGTATAGGACATAATCATTTTTTTTAATATTAAAAACTGAGCATAAAAAAATCTAGATAAAAATATAAAGATTTTAAAAGAAGTATTTATTTCTTAAGATACCTAAGTATACTAACTTGTACTTAGATTTTTATATTATACAAATTCTGGTCTCTTTAAACCCTTTTGTTCTTTCTTCCTGGTGGTAATAGTTTTAGGGACAAAAGAACTCTCCAGGGAACCCCAAGATATTCTTATAACTATTTTTAGATTTATTCTAGGTAAAAAAAAAAAAATTTTTTTTTTTTGCACACATTTATGTGTTCTATTTTTGACATTGATAAGGTTTGTTTTGATTTAAGGAAAATTTTGTGATAGGACTGGGGATGTAGCTCAGTGGTAAAGCACTAGCCTAGTAGGTCTGAGGTCCTGGGTTCAATCCCCAGTGCATCAAAAAAAAAAAAAAAAAGGTTGCAACTACTAGGGTAAAGTAGAACACAGGAGAAGATATATTTCAGAACAGGAATTTGCAGTTTGAAATTTAATGTTTGTTCTATTATTGAACTATCCATTGAGACATTTGGATACATCATATTCGTATGTTTTCCTTAGTCAACATATAACCAAATCCTGCAGAACTCCTCAAATTTGGTTCCTGTTGTTTCTTCTGCAATATAACAACTAAATAACGTAATTCCCAGTTTGCTTATGATGTCCCTTAATGATGGTGCTGTTGGAAGAAAAATGTTTTTCCTTAAGCTGAGTAAATTAAATTTCTTCAGACAGTTTAGTTTTGACTTTTTTCAGAAAATGGTAATTTTTAACTGGATGGTTATTGACTAGATAATATAGAGCAACCGTAGAAACAGTGACCTTAAATTTAACCTACCCTTTACTACTTTCATTGCTTCTTCCAAGTAATTTTTATAGAACAGGATTTTTAAGATAAGTTTTAAAAAATATTTGTATTTTTCAGATGAAAAAGGACCTATATGTTAATATATCATCTTAATTGATTCATGGCAGAGCTTTCTAGTTTCCCTTATTTTTACTATACCAGTTGCATAATCCTCATTTTGTTGTGGTTCACTTCTGGCATTTCAGTACTATGTAGGTGAAATAATTAAAAGGAGATAGTTTTATTGTGTGAGAATTTTATTTGAAGGTTGCCTATTGATTTTGCAGTGCTGGAGATCAAACTCAAGACCTCATGCATGTTAGTCAAGGACTCTACTACTGAGCCACCTGAAAAAGAACTGAGTTTTTTGTTGTTGTTTAAATATCTGATTTTGTATGTTAAACATCTGTATTAACTTAGGTATTATACTGTTTATCCTTCTCAGGTTTTCAAATTTTTATGTATTGGATCTGATTTGTATGAACATATATACATAGTTTTCATTGATTCTATGTTTTATAAAAGATTATCAGAGATTTTCTTTTTAATTTTAGTACCAAATCATTTTTTAGATATAAGACTTTTTCTAAGTACCAGATGTTAAACCAGATTTGTAAGTTTCATACACATTATCTATACGGGGATTTCTAAAAATTAGTGTTGATAAATTTTCATATGAACAATCAGAAAACTGAAGATTCACATTAGGCTATTTCTCCTCCTCCTCCACTACAGGGGATTAAATCCAGGGACTCATGAATGCTAGGGAAGCCCTGTACCACTGAGCTACATCTCTACCCCCTTTTTTTTTTTATTTTGAGAGTGACTCACTAAATTGCCCAAGCTGACCTTGAACTTGCTACCCTGCTGCCTCAGCCTCATGAGAAGCTGGGATTACAGGTGTGTGCCACCATACCTGGCAGGATATTACTTTCTTGACACAATTTTGGTTTGTTTTTTGGCTTGGTGCTCGTGATCGTTCTCAAGGCCTCATGTGTGATGGTCAAGTGCTTTACCACTGGGCTACATTTCCAGCCCCCAAAACCATTTTCATGCTTGCAGATAAGAAAATGAAAATCAAGCAAAATTAAGCAAGTAGTGTTGTGTAATACAGATAACCCTTAGACATAATGATTTCATTTCCTTTGGATATATACCCAGAAGTAGGATTGTTGGATTATGTGATAGTTCATTTTTTTAAATTTTTAAATCCTTATTGCTTTTCATAATGGCTATACTAATTTGCATTTATACCAACAGTGTGCAAGTGTTCACCTTATTCCACATCCTTGTCAGCACTTGTCATTTCAATAATAGTCATTTTTTAAAATATTTTTTAGTTGTTGATGGACCTTTATTTTATTTATTTGTATGTGGTGCTGAGAATTGAACCCAACGTGTCATACATGCTAGGCAAGCGTGCTACCACTGAGCCACAACCCCAGCCCCAATACTCATTCTTAATAGAGTGAGGTGATGGCTCATTGTGGTTTTGATTTCCTTTTCCCTGATGATTAGTGAGTTGAGCATTTTTTTACATAAGTGGTGGTCATTTTTAAGTCTTCTTTTGAGAAATGTCTATTTATATCTATTGCCTGTTTTTAAATCAGGTTATTTGCCTTTGAGTTTTATATGTTCTGGGTAGTAACCCTTTGTCAGATATTTTCTCCCATTCCAGTGTCCTAAAGCATTTCCCCTATGTTTTCTTATATAATACTATATTATATTGGGTTTTATATTTAAGTATTTTTAAATGTTTTTATTTGTGCAGTATAGTTATCTGTGAGAGAGGATTTCATTTAATATAATCATACATGTATGGATTATGGTTAAATCTTTAACTCATTTTGAGTTGATCCCCCTCACCGTAACTGGTGAGATAGAGGGCTAGTCAGTCTCATTCTTTTGCATGTGGATGTCCAATTTTTTTAGCACCTATTTAATGAAAAGTCTTTTTGTTTAATGTATATTTTTAGCACCTTTGTTGAATGTTGACTGTAGCTTTCTATCCTGCTTCATTGGCCTCTGTGTCTGTTTTATGTCAGAAACATGCTATTGGGATTATTATGGCTTTGTTTGTAATATACTTTGACAATAGGTAGTGTAATAGCTCCTTTTTTGTTGCTTTTGCTGAAGATTGCTTTGGCTATTTGTTGTTTTGTTTGTTTTTGTTCTTACATACACATTTTAGCTTTTTTTTTTTTTAAGTTCTTTGAAGAATGTCATTGATATTTTGATAGGGATTGCACTGAATGCATAGATCACTTTGAAAGGCACAGAGATTTTAACAATATTTTGTTTTTTCCTCAATCATGAATTCATATGTCCTTAACTTTGTGTGGGGGGGCGGGGAATGGAATTGCTTTCTTGATACCCATTTCAGGTAGTTTGTTGTTGGCATGTATAGCAGTGCTACTGTTTTTATTTTTAAATTTTTTTTTCTGGTACTAGGGATGGAACCCAGGGGTTCTCTCCCACTGAGAGACAGTCTCAGCTCTCTTATAATTTCTACTTTTTATTTTTCATTTTGAGACAGGGTCTTGCTAAGTTGCTGAGCCTGGCCTCAAACTTGTAATTCTCTGCCTTAGTTTCCCCAGTCTCTGGGATTACAGGTGTGTGCCACCATGCAGCTAGCACTACTGATTTTTATATGTTGATTTTTGTATCCTGCAACTTTGCTGAATTCTTTAATTATAATAGTTTCTTGTTGGACTCCTTGGAGGTCTTTATATCATAAGATCATGTCGTCTACAGTTACAGATTGACTTCCTTCTTTCCAATTTGGATGCCTCTATTTCTTTCTCTTGCCTGATTGCTCTGGCTAGAATTTCTAGTACTATGTTGAATAAAAGTGGTAAAAGAGGGCATCCTTGTTTTGTTTTGAGTTCTTAGTAAGCTTTCAGGTTTTCTATATTCAGTATAATGATAGTTTGTTTTTGTTTTTGTTTTTTGGTGCCGTGCTGTGGATCAAACACAGGGTCTTGTGCATATACAAGGCAAATATTGTACCACTTAGTTATATCCTGAGCCCAGCTTTGTATACATGATCTTTATTATACTGAAGTATGTTTTTTCCATATCTCTTAGATTTAACAATTTTATCATGAAGGGATGTTGGATTTTATCAAATGAGTTCTCTGCATCTATTGAGATGATCATATAGCTTTTGTCCTTCTTTCTGTTAATGTGGTATATCACATTTATCAAATTGTATATGTTGACCCTGTCTTGCATCCCTGGGATGAATCTTTTTGATGTGCCATTATCTTCAGTTTGTTAAATATTTTGTTGAGGATTTTTGCATCTATGCTCCTCAAAGTTATTGTCCTGTAGTATTTTTGTTGTTGTTGTGTCCTTGTCTGATTTTAGTGTCAGGGTAATGTGTATTTGGATTAATTCCCTTCTCTTCAATTTTTCGGAATAATTTAAGAATTGTTGGGATGTAGTTTAGTGATAGAGAGCTGTCCAGCATGCATTAGTCCCTGAGTTCAGTCCCCAGCACTGCCATAAAAAAACAAAAACAAAAAAACAAGAATTGGCAGTAGTTTACTCATCAGTGAAACCATCTGTTCCTGGGTTTTCTTTTCTGGGAGACTTTTCTTTTGGGCATGCTAAGGATTGAACCCAGGGCCCTGCCCCTGCTTGGCAAGCACTCTACCACTGAGTTCCAGCCCTACTGATTCAATCTCAGTACTTGTTATTGATCTGTTCAGGTTTTCTGTCTTCATGGTTTAATCTTGGTAAGCTGTATGTATCCAGGAATTTGTCCATTTCTGCTAGGTTATCGAATATTGTTGGTGAAGAGTCATTCATAATAATCTCTTTTGAGCCACTCAGTTGTAATGTCTCCCCTTTTTTTTTTTTTTAATTTGTTTTCTCTTTGTTATTTTGACTAAGGGTTTGTTAGCTTTGTTTTTTTTCAAAAAACCAATTCTTCATTTTTTTTCATTATCTCTGCTCAGCCTTTTTTTTTTTTTTTTTTTTTTTAAGTTTTAGGTGGACACAGTACCCTTATCTTATTTATTTATTTTTATATGGTGTTGAGGATTGAACCCATTGCCTCACACATGCTAGGCAAGCACTTCACCACAGAGCTACAACCCTGGCCCAGCTTTTTTTTTTTTTTTTTTTTTACCCCTCTTGTTCTTAATCTGTAAGATGCAATGATGGGTTATTTGAGTTCTTCTGCTTTTTAAATATAGATGTTGATTGCTTAAAAACTCCCCTGTTAGTACTGTTTTTATTGTCTTACATAGATTTTGACATGTTGTGTTTTGATTTTCATTTGTTTGAAGAGATTTTTGATTTCTTTCTTGTTGTTCAAGAATAAACTTGTGCACTGGGAATATAGTTCAGTAATAGAGTGCTTACCTAGTATGTGCAAGGCCCCGGATTCAGTCCCCCATGTTGCATCCCACCCTCAAAAGTTCCTTAATTTCTGTGTGTTTAGATAGTTTCCAAATTATTTTACTTCATACATGTTTTTCAGTGCATTATAATTGTACATAATGTTGGGATTTATTTTTACTTGTTTGAGTTTTTAAAGTTTTTCTTGTTACTGATTTCTAGGTTTTTGTTTGTTTTTGTTTTTGGTACCAGGGATTGAACCCAAGGGCACTTAACCACTGAGTCACATCCCCAGCCCTCTTTTGCATTTTATTTAGAGACGGGGTCTCACTAAGTTGTTTAGGCCCTTGCTAAGTTTCTGAGGTAGCTTTGACCTTGCAGTCTTCCTGTCTCCCTCTTGAGCTGCTGGGATTGGATTACAGGTGTGTGCCACCGTGCTTAGCTTGATTTCGGTTTTGAAAAAAAAAATTGAGACCTGTTTTATAGCCTATTATATAATCTGCTCTGGAAGCTGTTCCACCTAGTGATAAGAAGAATGTATTCTGCATGTGTTGTTGGAATGTCCTGTAGAAGTCTTTTAGGTCTGGTCCATTTGGTCTGTGGTGCAATTTAATTCTGCTCTTTCACTGTTGACTTTTTGTCTGAATGAGATATCCATTGTGTGGGATAATAAAGTCCCTTACTATTATTTTATTGGAGTCTGTCTTTCCCTTTTAATACTTGATTTACATTTAGTGCCCCTATATTGTGCACATATATATTTAGAATCATTATTTCCTCTTGATGAGTTGACACCTTTATCATTGTACAATGACTTTCTTTGCCTCTATTGCTTTTGATTTAAAGTCTGTTTTTATCTGATAGGATTATGGCTGCTGCTCCTTCTGGATTTAATTTGTGTAATATCTTACTATATCCCCTTACTTTCATTGTATGTGTGTCCTCTGAGGTAAAGGTTTTTTTTTACAAACATTTAATTGGGTTTTATTTTTTCCTTTTTTTAAAAAAATCCATTCAATCACTTTGTATCTTTTAATTGGAGAATTTTTTATCATTGACATTGAAGGTAGTTATTGATAGGTGGCAAGGTCTTAGTACAACCATATTGTAATTTGTTTTCTGGTGTTACTGTAGTTCTTCTTTTTTTGTTTGTTTGTTTGTTTTTGCTTTCTTACTCTTACAGTTTTCCTTTGTGATTTTGTCATTTTCTCTGGTAGTATGTTTTGATTCCTTATTAATTGTGTTGGTCTCTGCAGATTTTTGTGGATACCATAAGGCTTACAAAAAAACATCTTTTGATATAGCAACTATGCTGAAATAATAGCACCTTAACAAGATTGTAAAGATAAAAACAACAACAACAAAACAAAAAACCACTACTAAAAAATACTACACTTGACTCCATTCCTCTGCACATTTTGAATTTTTCATATCTCATTTTACGTCTTTATTTATTGACATGAATATTGTCATTATGGTTTTGGTTTTCATCTTCATATTAAAAATATGAAAAGTTTACTTGTGATGAATTCTATAACATTCTGTTGTGATTAAGTATTTTCTAACTTGTTATCTGTGAAAAAATGGAACTTGGGAAAACAATGTAGTAAATTGTTACCACTCAGAATATTTTTTTTTAATTTCTGAAAGTTGAGGAAACAAAGCAGATCCCTATCTCTGTTATTAGTGTTTAATAATCTACCGGAAGATGAAAGGAGATACTTTTTTCTTCAACATAGTAATGCCACAGTAGAATGTATTTCTTTGTGTAATATGTACTCAAGAAATTAGCATTTGTGTTATAGGGCAGTATTTTGGAAAGGAGAGTCACTGAGTTTAAATTACTTTGCAAATTTAGAAGATTTTTGGTAAACTTTATGACTAATTTAATACTAAAGCTTCTAAGACTTTACAGATTCATTTATCCTTTAACAGTGCATTCCTTACATAGTATTTGCCAAGCACTGTGGTAGGTATTAGGGATTCTAATGCATATAAGTTACATAGTCGGCCTTTATGGAACTTATTATTTAGCAGAGGAGATTAACATTAAATGAATAGTATGTACACTGGTAATTAGTAATAACATGCTGTGAAGAAGAAAAGCATAGTGTTTTATGAGAATGTAGTATTTTGAAATGTTTGGTTTTGCAAGTTCAAGTAGATAACTGAAATAGTTTTTTCCCCCAAATATTAAATATAGTGAACAGATGAATGAAAGATGTGTTTAGTGCACATAATAATAGTAAGTTTACTATTTACTAAGAATAAACGGCATAGTTGTAATTTCCATGTTTTTTCATTCCTAATTCTTTCTGCATTACCAGTGTTTAATTTTGCTATTGGAAAAAAAAAGCATTTTGTTACATTTGAAAATTTGATCCTACATTGGATCCTGCTAATTTGTTGGATTCTGCTAAATTTTAGCACTACAGACTCTCAAGCTTTGTAGTTAAGAACATAAATCCACTAAATAAAAATATATCTAATAAAACAATATGGAATTAGAGTAACTCTCCTTTTTCCTGCTCACGATTTGATTTGCTGAAGCTGCTTCCCAAAAATCATGGGTATCGACACTCTATTCAGTATTTGCTCTGGACTCTCATTTGGCAGAATCAGGTCAGATGGCAGTATCAGGTAAAGGGAAATAAGAAACATGTTTTTTTTTTTTCCCCCCGCCCCCCCTTTTTTTCCTTGAAAGCATTCACTCAGGAAAAACAGTAGAAAGACCAGGAAAAGGGGAAGTATATAACATGATTTAGGATGGTTTGAAGCACAAGGTTAATAGATATTTGTAGTGTTTTTTTTTTTCTCCCCCAGTTAGCCTTTAGAATTGCATTGCAATTAAGCAAACATTAGAAAGGGAGGTGGGATTATAGAAGTATTAGAACAAACACAGATGACAGAAAATAAGATTTAACATATCAGTGATAATCATAAATGTGAGTTGATTAAATTTCCCTAGTAAGAAAGTTAGATGTCACTGATTGATTGATATGTAAACAAAAGGATGACCTAAAAGGAATAGATTTCATAATTTGTGAATTGGTAGAAAATATGATAGGAATCCTTATTGGTTCTAAGGAATCTAATAGAGAAGAACATGTATTAAACTAGACCAAACACCAATTTAAATCATATACATTTATTTTACAAATATATTGCCTCGTTTCACACAGTATAGATTTTTTAAAATTTATAATAAAAGGAAATTCTGAATTGTCAGAGCACTATGAAGAGTATTTGACATGTGAACATTGTATTTTCTTTGAGGGTTTTTTCTTTCATAGCTTTTACTTTTTTATATTTAGATCTTGGTTACTGATTTTTTTTAATATAAATTTTTTGGTAAATTGGCCTTAATTGAGGTCAGTATGAAACTCTGCACATAGTACGTATTCAGTAAATAGCATGAGTAAGTGACATTCAAGATCCATTTGTTAAATGGAATGAATTGATCCTGCTCTTTCTTCTTTTCTAGAAATATTAAAAGTTTGTCAGATATCCAGATAGTACAGGTTGCTTGCGGTTACTATCATTCACTTGCACTTTCTAAAGGTAAGCATTGTTTTTATTTTCTTCCAATTTATTACTGATGCTTTGAGCAGAAAGGGCTCTGACTTTTTAATCTTTCCCAAGATTGTCCTGGTTCTTCTTGATCCTTTTCATCCAATATAAATTTTAGTATTAGCTTGTCAGTTTTTTTAGACAAAGAACTTGATGGAATTTTGATATTTTGTTGTCTGTAAATGAATTTGAGAAAAATCTTTACAGTATTGAGTCTTGGGATCTTGAACATCTAGATCTCTCTGTTTTTTAAGTCTTTTAATATTTTTCTTAGTATTTTGTTTTATGTGGAGAGATCTTATACGTTGTTTAATTAGTTTTTTTTTAACCTTTGTATAATTTATTTTTATGTGGTGCTGAGGATTGAACCCAGTGCCTCATATGTGCTAGGCAAGCGCTCTACCACTAAGCCAGCACCCCAGCCCTTTTATTAGATTTTTTTTTCCCTCTTAGGTTTGCTTTTTTTTTTTTTTCTGTTTGTGAATGGTGTCATTTTTAGTTGTTTATTATAGTGATGAAATTTATTTTTGTTTTTAACTTTTCACTTCATAATTAAAAACTATTTTTTCATAGCTGGGGAAGAATGGCCTCCAATCTCATTTTAAGCTCACAGATAAACTTTTTGTGACTAAAAGTAGAGAAAGTATTTAAACATACTGTTAGCTTTGTGTTCCTGTTTTACTGATTTTTTTTTAAAAATATTTTTTTAGTTGTTGATAGGCTTTATTCATTTATATGTGGTGCTGAGAATCACAAATGCCAGGCAAGTGTACTACCACTGAGCCATAGCCCCAGCTCTTATTACTGATTTAATTTAATCTTTATATTCCAGCTGAGAACTAGGACATAGGTTAGTAAAGGACCTGCCATTCTTTTTCTTTTCTTTTTTAAGACCATTTATGAAAATAAGTTCCTGGGTCTTTTTTTTAATCATCATCATTATATTATTAAATTCAGTGAATGTCTAGGGTGAGCTACTATGAATAAAATACTGAGATAGAATTGTGAGGAAACAAACAAACCAAGACAGTTTTAGGGGCTCTAAAGTCTAGTGGGAGAGGCAGATATCCAAATAGTTTGAGGAAGGAAAAAAATAGTTAATATTTTGGTCAAGATAGAAGTAAAATCCTTTGAGGTAAATAAAAAGTCATTGGTTCTGATTAATAGAATGGTAGCATAAGGAGAAGATTGCTATTTGGTATGAGTCTTCAAAGATAAATAGAATTTAAGAAATATAGAATTATTAAGTGGTTGGGGTGTTGACAAAGGGGTTAGTACTAGTAAAGACATGGAGCCAAGAAGGTGTTGTAATTGAGTATTGGCATATGGTTTTATGAATTGTGAAGGTTATGGGAGATATATTTCAGTTGAGGCTGAAATACAAACAAAAATGTGTTACAAAAAAGGACCTTTAATGTTGTATTAAGGAATTTGGATTTCTGTAGGCATCAAGGAATGAGGCATCTCTGTATTCTTTGCTGTTGCTCTGCTGCCTTCTTTTTTGATATTTTGGTAGGTAGATCCAGCATATATTTAGACCCCAAGAATATACAAATGAGGGCAGTTTTCCATCTTGACCTTGTTTTTTTTTTTGGTGTGTGTGTGTGTGTGTGTGTCTACACAGCTTATGCTTTAGCTAGTATCACATTCATCTAACAATTTGTTGAACATTTAGTGTGAACTAGGTACACTGTAGTATATAGTGATAGGCAATACATAGGCCCTCATGATAACAGCCATACAATAATGATACATACTACCATAGGGTTGTAAAAAAAAAAAAGTTTGAAGTATCTAGAACATTAATAGGGAGGACTGTCCTTAATCTGGGTAATCAGGGAATGAAGACTTCTCCTGATAGAAAGTAGAAGGGTACCAGATAAAGATGAGGGGAAGGTTTAAACAGAGGGAACAACAAATGTGTGAGGAGCAGCTATTGAAAAATTCAAAGGAAGACAACTAGGATTAGAGTACAGTGAGTGAAGGAAGGTATGAAATGAGATTGGAAACATGTAGATCATACAAAGCCTTACATTCTTCAAAGTGTTGTCCCAAGAGCAATTAGAAAACACCAAATTTTTTTTTCAGGCAAACAAAATTACCAAATCTGCCTTTTTATAATATTGCTATGCAAATATGTAAATATCTTCTTGTATGCATATAGAACATTTCTGAGAGGCTGAGAGGACTTACTAGTAAAGGGTAGAAATAGTTCTTAGAAGAAGAATTTAGGGACTTAAGTTATGGAGGGAAGCTTACTTTTTTAAAAATTTGATACTGGGACTTGAACCCCAGGGTCTCTTTACCTCTGAGCTACATTTCCAGTCCTTTTCCATTTTTTATTTTGAGACAAGATCTAAGTTGCTTAGGGCCTCACGTAAGTTGCTAAGGCTGGTCTGAAAGTTATGATCCTCCTGCCTCAGCCTCCCCAGTTGTTGGAATTATAGGCACATGCTGCTGTACCTCATAGATGCTTGCTTTTTAAGTGTGTACGATTTTGTGGTAGGAATTTTTAAAAAATGCTTGTGTATTGTGCTTGGGTTGTGGCTCAGTGGTAGAGCATTTGCCTAGCACTTGAGGCACTGGATTTGATCCTCAGCACCACGTATAAACAAACAAACAAATAAATATTTGTGCACTGAAGCACTTAACTAGTTTAATGCCAGTTGTTGGTTTAATAAAGACAAAAAGATGTCTGAAGTTATGAAGTAGTCTGGCACTGGGGGAGTAAAACAAACTGGGGAAACTTACATAACCAGGTACAATGGTGAAGAACAGATCTGTCATATTTTTCTTTAGAAAGGAAATTATATATAATCTAGTGATATGGATATGTATGATATAAGAGATGAGGGGTTATTAATGATGGTTCCCTAGTGTGTTACTGAATAAGTTACTATGTTATTTACTGAAATGGGCAACACTAAAAAGAGGTACAGGTGTGGAAGATAGAGTGGAGATCATGAATTCAGTTTGGAACATGCTTAGTTAGAAGTGCATTTGACATATCCAAGTATGAACGTCAGGTCAACACTGGGTTATATGGATTTTGCTCAGGAGAGATTTGGGCTAATGATAGATTTTGAATGTGATCAGCATACAGTTGATAACTGAAGTTTTGAGCTTTAGATGAGTACCTCTTGGGAGATATTGAGGAATATTAAAATAGAAGAATATTAAAAAGAGCTAGCTATTGTGAAGGATCGTAAGGACAAGATTATCCTTACTTAGATAATTCTCCATCAGTGTAATTAATCAAAATAAAATGTAGAGGGCTGGGGATGTGGCTCAAGCGGTAGCGCGCTCGCCTGGCATGCGTGTGGCCCGGGTTCGATCCTCAGCACCACATACAAACAAAGATGTTGTGTCTGCCAAAAACTAAAAAAATAAATATTAAAAATTCTCTCTCTCTCTCAAAAAAAAAAATGTAGAATGTTCTTATAGATAATACTCTAGGTAGTATAAGTGTTTTTTATGTTTATATGAAATAAACCTAAATGCTAAAAAGATCATGAATGCTTCCATCTACTGAGAGGAGCAATGTCCCAAAATAGCAGATGATCTTCAAATCAATTTTTTTTGTATGTTAATAATAATTTTGTGATTTTGTTATTTGTTTTATTTTTGTTTTACAGCAAGCGAAGTTTTTTGTTGGGGACAGAATAAATATGGCCAGTTGGGTTTAGGCATTGAATGTAAAAAGCAAGCTTCACCACAATTGATTAAGTCTTTGCTTGGAATTCCGTTCATGCAAGTTGCAGCTGGAGGAGCCCATAGTTTTGTACTTACCCTTTCTGGAGCTATCTTTGGATGGGGACGCAACAAATTTGGTCAGCTAGGTCTTAATGATGAAAATGGTAGGTTCTCATTATAGTTCAAATGTACTTTTTAAAAGACATGCTCTTTCGAGTTGAATGATTTTTATTGTGTCAGAGAAAAATGTTCATATTTTCAGAGGATCAGACTGATATGTTAATTTAAAAATATCTTTTGATAGCATTTTGAAGGAATGGTGGGAGGCAAGAAAAAAGGTTTAATTGTAAATTATATCTGAACAACATTTTTGGATGTGCCTTAAAAGACAGTTGAAGAGCATTCCTTCAAATTGGTAATCAGCATGTTTCATTATTGGCCACCATCAATTGAAAGAAGCCGTAAAATTATTTTGGCAAGGGGCTGGGTGCTTGCCAGAATACTGCCCCTCGAGAAAGGAAAACAAAACAAAAACTTCTGTAACCTGAAGTTTTAAATCTGTATTTCAGAGAAATACTTACATGATCTGGGTCATTAAATTAATTTTTTGGTTGCTTTCTCTTCTGACAGCGATGCTAGAGTCTTGACAATAAAATACTTTGAATCATAAGAAATTTTAACTATCTGAAACAATCAGGATCTTGGATGTGATTTTTCATAACTGCAGTTGATTAGCCAATATGGTACATAACAAAAATGGTAATTTTATAAAGTTCAGCATAATTGTGATGACTGAAATGTACAAAAGTGAGTTGTTAATCAAGTAACAACTGGTAATGATAAATAATATTCTCAAAGAATTAACTAATAAATCTATATAAGAAAAATGTGCCATGATACAATAGTATATATCATTACTGCTACAAAAATAGCAGAAAATAGAGTTTTCAATCTACTAAGCAGAATCCTGTGAGCATAATCACAAGGTAAATATATAAAGAATGATGTGTATATAGAAAATTAGAAGCAGTTAAATAAATTTTTTAACTTCCTTGATTGCTCAGTCCTGTGCTTATTGGCATATAGGTTGCTTAACACTTAAGTATTTAAATCCTTACTTTATCACAGTATAATGGATAGATAGGCCTGGGAACCTAAGTTTGTAGGCTCGTACTGTAAAATCATTGACTCATAGTTAAAATTATTCAGTCATCACTGTGTTGAGCTTGGGAAGCTGTATAGAAAACACAGTTAAAAGAATTTCAATTTAAAGAATATTGTTAACATCTCTTGTTGGAATTTTCAGATAGGTATGTTCCTAATTTACTGAAGTCACTAAGATCTCAGAAAATAGTTTATATTTGTTGCGGAGAAGATCATACAGCTGCGCTAACCAAGGTATTATACTCCTAAAACTTTATTATTACTCATAATAGTTCTTCCATAATTAGTGAATGTTTCATGATTTTTATATTAAAACTTTAGGTTGAAATTGATGTTTCAAAAATAACTAGTAAAAAGACCTAGATTATTATTTATTCTTAAAAACAATTTGCATTAATTTTCAGCCTTAACATTATAAAATATGAATTATGATATACTTCTTACATGTTATGTATATTGTGTTTCTCAACAGTTACATGAAATAACTGGTTGAATAATATTTTTGAAAAAATTATCCCATTTTAGTTCATCAGACTTGCCATGCTATGTGTATCAGTCCCATTTATATTACATAGCTTTATCTAATTTGAAGTTACCTTCTATTTACTTATAAACATTTTAGAACATGTAGTAGAGGAAACTTAATTTCTGTTATTTATAGCCTGAGTATTGGACAATTATAGTGAACTTTCAACACAGTTTGTCGATGGCTTTAACTTTTTCATCTCTCAATTTCTTGGGTGTGTGCCAACTCACTATCAGTACTGCTTAGTTTTCTAGTGTCTAGGAGTTAAATGAAAATGAAAATATTCAGGCTGCAGATGTAGCTCAGTGTTAGAGTTCTTCTCCAGCATGAGAGAGCACCAATCCCCAGCATCAAAACCCAAAGCAATAGCAAAAAACTCCATTCTATTAACCTTAACCGAAAAAGTATTTATTATAGTCATTCATGTGAACATAAAGAATTTGGCAAGGTTTTCATTGACTAAATTAGAAAATGGTGTTTTTATTTCTTTATCTTTGTCCTGCAAGTAGATAAAATTAAGAAGGAAATTATCTTTTAATAGACTTTTAAAATTCTGTACTTTTATTCTCTCATATTGAGAATTTTGGCATGACAAAGATTGTTTTTAGTCATTGTCAAATTTAGCGAATTTTAAAAAATGACCAATTATAGAAGTTAATGTTTAAATATTTAATCTTACTTGCTGTTAGTAAGGAAGTCTTTACTGTAAGTACTTACCAATCCTGTTATGTTTTGTTGTTTTTTTATCATTAAAATTACAATTGTAATTACTAAAGTCTTATTTTTAATCACTTTGTTTTATAAATTTTAGTCATTCTATATAGAAATAAAAATATTTTGTGTCAAAATATGTTTCATATGGTATCTAATTTTGTGTGGTAATTTGTAATAGACTAATAATGCTTTTCAGATAGAATCTATCGAATAACCATTTACTATCCCAGGATAGTAACTGTATCCATTGAAAGTTTTAAAAAATGTTTTCTACCAATCTTCTGCATTTATCTTTCAGAAGACAATAATTGGTGATATTTGTTCACTAGAATTTTTGGCATACATTATTTTAAAGAAAACTAGATTTTAAAATTCCAAAAGTAAATATTTATTTTCCTTTAAGTTAGAATATATGCCTCATATCTATATATCTTCTCCTTTTGTGGAAGAATTTCTTGTGCATAGATTAGCATTGCTTTATGAAGCAGCTTCCTTATGTAAATACCTACGTTAGGCTAACTGCATTAAGAAAGGTTTAAAAGCTGATTTTAAAAATACAATAAATGGAAAGACATGTAGTATTAGTGAGTATGGAGATACCACCAAAACATTCAGATTTTTTAAAGTTCATTTGCAAATTAATTATGTAAATCACATATAAATATACCTTTTGACTTAGCAATCCCACTTTTAAGAATCTACCCCAGAGATAATGAAATTTTACATCAAAGGTCATAGTTTTGCTATTAAAACAATCCCACAATAGCACACCTGTAATCCCAGCTAGGTAGGAGACTTAGGCAGAAGGATAATAAGTTTGAAGCAATCCTGGGCAACTTTGTGAGAACTTGTCTGAAAATAGATATTAAAAAGGACTGAGATACAACTCAGTTGTGGAGTAGTTGCCTAGTATCCATGAGGCTCCAGGAATGAGCCCCATTAATGCAAAAAGCAAAAATTCAAAACAAAGCATGGCCTGGGTTTTAGATGACTTAAGAAGTTAGTATTAATTTTGTGAGTGTGGTAATAGTATTAAGATTCTGTATTTTTTGTTAGAGACTTGAGCCATCAAATATATATACACCTTGATGTGGGAATTGACTTGATGACCACAATTTACTTCAAAGCATTCCAGTGCTTTTTAAAATTTTCACATAAAGTACTTCTCAAAAAGGTAAAGAGGAGGCATAAATATAATAAGATGTCCATTCTTTTGCCAGTTACTTTTGCCAGTTAGTGTAACTGAGCGGTGGCTGTATAATAATTGTATTTTCTTTCTACTTTTGTACATTTGTTGCTTTCTATAAATTTTAAAAAGAAAAAAAATTTGTTTATAAAGAACATTTACATTGCACTATCTGCTTAAAATCACGATTTGTGCACTTCTGGTTGCATGTACTTTATGCAGAGATTTATTTTCAAAGCATAATTAGCTTGCAAAATTTTATTAAGGTACTATCTTTAGGTATTTGTGAAATTTTATAAATGTCTACTTCAAATTCAAGAATATAATGAGGTTAAAGGCAATGCAAATAAGTAATCATTTAGCAAAAATATGAGCAACAACAAAAAAATCCCCAAAACATTAAGTCTTTCAATGTAAAATATGTGAAAATTATATACCTTTTGGCCTGGAATTCTCTTATTTTGAAGACATTTTTTTCTTCAATGAATCATCTGTTAACTGTTAAATTTTGAAGACAAGTATAAGAGACAAAATTGAGTCCATATTTAAGATCAGCTTATTTTTCTGAAAATCAGTTATTTTATTGACTTAGGCCTTCTAATAAATGGTTTTGTCTTTTTTTAGGAAGGTGGAGTGTTTACTTTTGGAGCTGGAGGATATGGTCAGTTGGGTCATAACTCTACCAGTCATGAAATAAACCCAAGGAAAGTTTTTGAACTTATGGGAAGCATCGTCACTCAGATTGCTTGTGGAAGGTAAGGTGTTCTAGAAAAGAGCATTTTGGTCTTGATGCTATTATTATTTAGGGTTTGTTTAGTAAATTGTTTTAGGTATCTAATAATCTGAAATGAAACATATGAAATGAAACAAATGAAACATAAATGCTTAATTTGCTGCTAAGGAATCATCAGTATAGGAAAACCATCTTTTATGTAGTGTTTTTTTTTTTTTAAGGGAGTGCTCTCCTGTTTTTCATAGTGGCTGTATCATCTTATATTTCCACCAATAGTGCACAGGTTTCCATGTTCTCCATATTCTTAATAACACTTGTTAGTTTCTCTTTTCTTTATTTTTTTATTTGTTCTTTTTGGTTATACATGACAGTAGAATATATTTTGACATATCATACATACATGGAGAATAACTTCCCACTTTTTTGATTATATATGATATGGTGTTACTCTGGTCGCGTATTCATATTTGAATATAGGAAAGTTATATCTGATTCATTCTACAGTCTTTCCCATTTCTCCTCTTTCCTTCCTTCCACTCCCCCAGCTGTTTTTTTTTTTTTCCCAAATAGCCACCCTGGTAGGTGTGAGGTGATATGTCAGTGTGGTTTTTCTTTGCATTTCCCTGATGTTTAGTGATGCTGAGTATCTTTTCATGTGCTTACTGACTATATGTACACCTTTGGGGAAATGTTTGTCCAAATTCTATTCCCATTTTTGAACCTAGGTTTGGATTTTGTTTAAAAGTTCTTTCTGTGTTCTAGATGTTAATCCTCTGTCATGATTTAGAGCTATTTTCTTCTGTTTTTTTTTGGGTTGCCCTTGTGTTATGTTGATAGCGTCTCCTCCCATCCCTTTGGCTAAATTGAATTGTTTCCTTATTATCTTGTGTGTGTGTGTGTGTGTGTAGATAAACTTTTATTTTTATTCATTTATCTATTTATTTAATAGATTATGACAGTGGAATGCATTACAATTCTTTTTTTTTTCCTTCCCAGTTTGGATTTTTATTTATGTATTTATTTTTTAATACACGACAGCGGAATGCATTACATTTGTGTGTGTGTGTGTGTGTGTGTGTGTGTGTGTGTGCTGGGGATTGAACTCAGGGCCTTGTGCATGCAAAGCAAGCACTCTACCAATTGAGCTATACCCCAGCCCCTACAATTCTTATTACACATATAGAGCACAGTTTTTCATATCTGGTATATAAAGTATGTTCACGCCAATTCATGTCTTTATACATGTATTTTGTGGTTTTTTTTATGCATTACAATTCTTATTACACATATATACCACAAATTTTCATATTTCTGTTTGTATATAAAATATGTTGACACCCAGTTGAGTCTTCATAAGTGTACTTTGGATAATGATGTCCATCACATTCCACCATCCGTGCTAATCCCCTGCCCCCTCCATTTCCCTCCCACCCCTCTTCCCTATCTAGAATTCATCTAATCCTCCCATTCTCCCCCTCCCTACCGTGCTATGAGTCAGCCTCCTTATATCAGAGAAAACAATTTGGCATTTGTTTTTACAATTCTTATTACACATATTGAGCACTGTTTTTCATATCTCTGGTTGTATACTATTATCTTTACAGTATATATTTTATGAGGGTATTGCTGTATTGTCTGGGCTGACTCCAGGTTTCTGTCTTCAACTTCTTGAGTAGATAGGTACGGGCATGCACCCTTACACCTAATAATGTCTTTTTTTAAAAAAATTTTGCTTGCTTTATTTATTTATTTATTTATATGTGGTGCTGAGGATCAAACTCCTTGCCTCACATGTGCTAGGCAAGCACTGTACCTCTGAGCCACAACCTAATAGTGTCTTTTGGTGCACAAAATTTTTTAGTTTTCATGAAGTCCTGTTCGTCTACTTTGTTCTTTTGTTGCCTGGGTCTTTTGTGTCATATCCAAGAAATGATCACCAAATCCAGTTTTGCACTGTTTTCTTCTAAATTTTATAAGTTTACCTTTTAGGTTTAGATGGATGACTCATTAGAATTTAATATTTGTGTGTGGTATGAAATAAGGGTTCACCTTCATTTTTTAGTATGTAGATGTCTAATTTTCCCTGACCATTTATATAAAAAAGAATGTTCTTTCCCCCAGTGAATGTTCGTGGCATACTTGTTAAAAATCATTTGAACATATTAAGCTAGAATTTATTTCTGGGTTGTCTATTCTGCTCCATTGGTTTATATGCCAGCACACTCTGTTTTCATTACTAGACCTTTGTAATAAATTTTGAAATCAGGAAGTGTGAATTCACCAGTTTTTTTATATTTTTTTCAAAATCATCTTAACTAATTGCAGTCTCTTGATGCCATAGGAATTTTACGCTGGGCTTTTCTAATTCTGCAAAAAAAAAAAAAAAATGGAATTTTAATAGTATTTATACAGACTCTGAACATTGCTTTGTGTGTCATAAACATATCTTAATACGGTCTTCTGTCCAGGAACATGGTATGCTTATTTTTTTAAGCTTTCATTCTGCTGCTTTGCAGAACTTTCTTTATTGTAACAGATGGTTTGTGTGTTTGTATGAACTTAGTGTGTTCTACATATACAGTGATTTTATCTACCTCACATATAATTTTACTTCTCCCTTTCCAGTTTTCCTTTTATTTACTGTCAAATTGTTCTGGCTTGAACATCAGGACTGTGTTGAATAGAAGTAGTGAAAGTGAGCATCTTTACCTTGTTTGTGATCTTAGAGAAGATCACAATCTTTGATCATTGAATATGATGTTCACTGTTAGGCCCCCCTGACCCCCACATTTTTTATTGGTGCATTATAGTTCTACATATTTATGGGATTTGTCATTACATATATGATTATGCACACAATATTATAATATAATTTGGCCAGCATCACTCCCCAGCACTTACTCTTCTGTTCTCCCTCTCGCCAATTCCATGGTTCCTTTCTTTTACTAATCTCTCTTTGATTTTTAGGAGATCCACTTCCACCTTTCTTTTACTTTTTCCTCTCAAGCTTCCACATATGAAAGGAAATACACAATCTTCTGAGTTTGACTTATTTTACTTGACATGATGGTTTTTAGTTCCATCCATTTTCTTGCAAATGCCATGATTTCATTTTTCTTTATGGCTGAATAAAATTCTATTGTATATGTACGACATTTTCTTTTATCTATTCATGGATACCTATTGATGGATACCTAGGCTGGTTCCATAGTTTGGCTATTGTAAATTGTGCTGCTACAAACATGGGTGTGCATGTATCATGTAGTAAGATGATTTTAATTCTTTAAAATAAATACTGAGGAGTGCTATAGCTGAGTTATATTGTGGTTCCATGCCTAGTTTTTTGAGGATTCTTTATACTGATTTCCATAGTGATTGTACTAATTGAGTCTCACCAACAGTGTAAAAGTGTTTCTTATTCTCCACATCTTCTTTAACATTTATTGTTATTTGTATTCTGTATTCTTGATGATTACCATTCTGATTGGCCTGAGATAGTGTTGATTTGCATTTCTCTAGTTGCTAATTTTGTTGAACATTTTTTCAGGTATATCTTCTTTTTGAGAATTGTCTGTTAAATTCATTTGCCCATTTATTAATTGGGCATTTGATTTTTTTTGATATAAAGTTTTTGAACTCTTTATGCATTCTAGATATTAATCCTCTGTGTCAGAACAATAGCTCGCAAGGATTTTCTCCCATTCTGAAGATTTTCTCTTGACATCCTAATTGTTTTCTTTAGTCTGTGCAGAAGCTTTTTAATTTGATGCCATCCCATTTGTTAACTCTTGACATTATTTCCTTAGTTTTAGGGGTCTTATTGAGAAATTCAATGCCTGTGTCTAAAAATTGGAATGTTGACCCTACATTTTCTTCTAGGAGTTGGATAGTTCCTGGTTTAATTCCACGGTCTTTGATCCATGTGTCGTTGATTCTTGTGCAAGGCAAGAGATAGGGTCTAGTTTTATTCTTCTATATATGGATGATCAGTTGCCCCAGCACCATTTGTTAAAAAAAAGGCTGTCTTTTCTCTATAGTGTTTTTGGCACCTTTGTCAGGGATCAGATTACTATCGCTGTGTATTTGTCTCTTTACCTTTATTCTGTACCATTGGTCTGTATGTTTGTTTCTGTGCCAGTACTGTGCAGTTTTTGTTTCTGTAGCTCTGTAGTATATTTTAAAGTCATGTGTTGTGATACCTCCAGTATTACTTTTTTGGCTTAGAATTGCTTTTGCTCTTATGTGTCTCTTATTTTTTCTAATGAATTTTAGACCTTTTTTTCTAATTTTATGAAGCATGTTGTTGGTATTTTGATGGGGATTGCATTGAATCGGTATATTGCTTTTGGTAGTATGGCAATTTTAACAATATTAATTCTGCCCATTCATGAACATGGGAGGTCTTCAGTCTTCTGAGGTTTTCTTCAGTGTTCTGTAGGGTTTTTTGGCAGGGGGAGGGGTGGGATTTAACAACGATTTATTGGATAAAACACCTGGACCTGGGTCCTGCGAAAGATGTTATGGGCGGATCTGGGTTGGGCCTGGGCTCCCTCCTTAGTCTGCTGGTGTGAACCTTTTCTGGAGGCTGGGCTCCAGCCGATGCCTGCTGGTGGAGGGATGGACCTGGGCCTACTCCAGTGTTCTGTGGTTTATAGAGGTCTTTCACCTCCTTGGTTAGATTTACTCCCAGGCATTTTATTTTATTTTTTTAGGCTATTGTGAATGGGATTGTTTTCCTAATTTCTTTCTTAGCAGTTTCATTGTTGGTATATAGGAAAGCTATTGATTTTTGTAAATTGATTTTGTAAAATACTCTTTTGCCAAATTTGTTTATTAGCTGTAGCAGTCTTTGGTAGAGTGTTTGGTTGTTTTTATTATTCAGGTATAAGATCACATCATCTGCAAACAGTGATAATTTGACCTCTTCCTTTTCTAGTTTTATCCCTTTTATATCCTTCTCTTGCCTAGTTGTCCTGGCTAGAATTTCTATAAAGGAAATGCTTTCAGTCCCCTCTCCCCCCCATTTACTGTGAGGTTGGCTTTGGGTTTTTCCTTCTTTCTTAGAAGTTCTTTCTGTCCCTAGTTCTTCAGTGTTTTTATTATGAATGAGAGCTGAATTTTGTCAAAGGCCTTTCTGAATTGTTGAGATGACTAAGTCATCTTGTCCTTAATATTACTTATGTGATGAATTATATTTATTGATGTTTGTGTGTGTGTGTGTGTGTGTGTGTGTGTGTGATTGTAAATCTTTATTTTTATGTGGAGCTGAGGATCAAACCCAGTGCCTCACATGTGCCCCTGATTTGTGTATATTAAATCATCCTTGCATCTCTGAAATAAAACCCAACTTGGTCATGGTGTACAATCTTCTTGGTATGTTGTAAATACAATTTGTTAATATTTTACTTATCTAAATTAATCAGGGATATTGGTCTGTAGTTTTCTTTCCTTGATGTGTCCTTATCTGGTTTTGGTATGAATGTCATACTGGCTTCATAGTATAAATTTGGAAGTGTTCATCTCTTTCTATCCCTTTATATTTTGTGGACTAATTTGAGGAGTATTGACATTAATTCTTTAAAAGTTTGTTAGACTAGGTGAGAATCCATCTGGTCCTACAGTCTTCTTGATTCAGTTTTTGGCACATCTTGTTTTTCTAGGAATATATCCATTTCTTCTAATTTTGCCAATGTGTTGGAGTATAAGTTTTCAAAATAGTTCCTAATGATCTGCTAGATTTCTGAGATGTCTGTGGTGATTTCTCCTTTTTTTTAAATCTCTAGTTTTATTAACTTGATTTTTCTCTTTTTCTTTTGGTGATTTTGGCTAAGGATTTATTAATTTGTTTATATTTTCAAAGAATCAACTCTGATTCATCTGTCTTTTGTTGTTATTTTATTCTCATGTTCATTGATTTTGCCTCTGATCTTAAAATTTTCCTTCTAATGGTTTTAGAATTGGTTTTCTCTTCTTTCTCAAGGGCTTTAAGATATATCATTAGGTTGTTTACTTGGGATCTTTCTGATTTTCTTATGTAGGCACTCATAGTTGTAAACTTTGCTGTTAGACCTGCCTTCATAGTGTCCAAGAGGTTCACTGTTCTCATTTGAGTCTAGTAATTTTCCAATTTCCCTTGATTTCTTCTGTTACCCCTTTATCATCATTCAAAAGAGTATTTGTTCAGTCTCCATATGTTCATATGGTTTCTTTAGGGTTTTGTCATATTTATTAATAATTTCATTCCATTGTGATCTGATAAGATTTAAGGAATTGTACCAATGTTTTGTATTTGCTAAGAGTTGCTTTGTGGCCTAAACATATGGTCTATTTTGGAGAAGGTTTCATGAGCTGCTGAGAATAAAATGTATTAAGCTTTTGTTGGATGGAATATTCTGTAGATGTCTGTAAGGTCCATTTGATTTATAATATTTTTCAGGTACAGAGAGTCTTTAATGGGTTTATGTCTGGATGACCTATCTAAGGGTGAGAGAAGTGTTTTGAATTCACCCAGTATTATTGTACTTGTGTCAGATATATCTGAGACTTCAATTTGAGTATTATCTCTTTTATGTAATTAGTTATACCCATGTTTGGGGCATAAATATTTGTTATTGTTTTATCTAGTTGGATTGTTCCCTTTACCAATATGAAGTGAACTTGTTTGTCTCTTCTGATGAATTTTGGTGTGAAATCTGCTTTATCCAATATGAGAGTAGCTATTTTGGCTTGTTTGGGGGTTCCATTTTCATGGTATATCAATTTTCATCCTTTTACTTTCAGTTTGTGACTGTCTTTGCCTCTAAGTTGCATATCTTGCAAACAAATAGTTGGGTCTAGTTTTTTAATCTATTCTGCCAACCTGTGTCTTTTATTTGGAGAGTTAAGACCATTTGCATTCGCTATTATAATAGAAGGATGTTTATTAATTCCTGCCATTTTGGTTTATTTATCATGTTTAATTTTGTCCTATTTTTCACTTGCTTAGCTACCCTTCCAATGAAATTTATTCTTTTGTGAGCTCTGATGTTTGGTTTTTATTTCATTTGTGTTCAGTATTTCTTACTGCAATGCTGATTCCATAGCCATAAATTCTTCTAGTTTCTTTTCATCTTGGAAGGTTTTTATTTCATCTTTGATTTTTGAAGGATAGTTATGTTGTATGTAGCAGTCTTAGTTGATAGTTATTTTCTCTCAGGTTTTGGAATATATTGTTCCAAGCCCTTCTGGCTTGTCCAGTTCATGCTGAGAAATCTGAATTGATTTTGATTGACTTGCCTCTAAATGTGACCTAATAGTTTTCTCTTGAGGATTTTAAAATTTTATCCTTGTTCTGTATGTTAGGGATTTTATTATGATGTGTTGTGGTTCTTTTTAGATCTTGTCTCTTTGGGGTTCTGAATGCCTCTTGTATCTGTATGGTCCATCTAATTCTGAAGGTTTGGAAAATTTTCTGTTAATATTTCCCTGAAGAGTTTGTCCATTTCATTAGCCCAAATCTCACAACCTTCCTAAATTGTGATTCTTAAATTTCATCTATTAATGTTGTCCCAGAGTTCTTATATAGTCTGATCACAGTTTCTCTCTCTCCCTCTCTCCCTCTTTCGAATACTGTCTGAATGTTTATTGCTGGCCACTGTGTCTTCCAGCTCTGAGATTCTGTCTTCAGTATGGACTACTCCATTGGAGAGACTTTCAGCTGAACATTTTATTTGAATTATTGTGTCTTTCATTCATTTCCAAGATTTCTGTTTGGTTCTTTTTCAGTATTTCTATCTCCTTATTGAATTTCTCATTCATATTCTGTACTTTATTTCTTTTTTTTTTAATTTTTGTAGATGTAAATGGACAGGACAGCATGCCTTTATTTTATTTATGTTTGTATGTGGTGCTAAGGTTTGAACCCAGTGCCTCACACATACTAGCCAAGCACTCTGCCACTGAGCCACAGCCACAATCCCTGTACTGACTTTAACTTGGTGATTTTTCTCTGTTCCTTTGGACTTTATTGATCATTTTAATAATGATTCTTTGAATACCTTATCTGATATTTTCTCAACTTGGTCTCGCTGAGTTGCTTAGCACCTTGCTGTTGTTGAGACTGTCTTTGAACTCATGATCCTCCTGTCTCAGCCTCCTGAGCTGCTGGGATTACAGGTGTGTGCCACCGCACCTGGCTTGGCACAGTTTTTACTTGCTGTAGTGTCCTAGAGTAATCTACATTGAGACCCATTTGTAGGTGTGATATCCAAAGTCTTTGTTTATTTATCTCTGATTTTGCTATAGCTGTAGCATTGGTTATCTGTAGGTTGGACCTGGTGGCCCACCCCTAGACATTTGTACTTGGGGCCTGGTTGTCAGTTTGGGTTTTTGTCTCCTGATTTTTTTTTTTTTTTTTAAGTATAGCTGAAGAACGAGTATCATTAATTTGTGTGCGAAGCAAGGTGCGCTGACTTCATTGAGTTCAGCAGTAGAGTTCCTACCTTGTGAACTTGTGATATCCCTGTAGGTTTCAGTACTTCATAGAGTAGGGGTAAACAATCAATAGGAATAACTAATGCAAACAATATATGACATTAAACTAAATACTTGGTTCCTATCATAATATCTACAATGTTAATTGCCACAAAAAACAAATGGTAGGGGCAGCAGTTGCCAACAGCAAACACAGCAAAAACAGTAAGTAACCATTAACTATCTAGCATGAAAGCAAATAGCAGGTGTCAACTATAGTCATCCATAGGAACAGAATTAATGGTGGGAGCAGGAGTTATATAAATCAATTAGTGCTAAAAGTGGTAAGAATACAGTTAATTAACAGAAAAGAAAATGAGACAGAACGGTAGAAAAGAGTTTACAGTTGCAAAAAGTGATAACAAAAATGCAGAAAACAGCATTTGATGGTTATAAGGAAGTAGAAAAAATACAAGTAACAAAGTGAAGGGTGATCGAAAGAATAATAGAATTTGGCTATTACCATAAGAACAGAGAGGTAAACAAGAGAAAGAGACAAATAAAAACAATAGAAAACAAAATCAAAATATACTAATCAAAAATCCTAATCCTCAAAAGACAAAGCAAAGAAAAATAATTAGTTTTAAAAATGCTAAAAATGAGGAAAAATGAAAAAACATGTAATATATATCTATGAACCAATCAGCACAGCAACACACACACAAATAAAAAAGAAAAAGAAAAAAGATTCTTAATGAAAAATTTCATTTCCACTGAGGTGGTCAAAATAGTGGACAAGAATAGATGGTCACTGTGCCTGACTTTCTTTCCATTTCTTCTTCAGCTGTGTACTTAGAGTGAGAACAAGGATTGAACATCATTAACCCCTTCCTCTTTTTGTGGTGCTCACCAAGTTTCTACTTGGAGTGGCATAAGACTATAGCTGTTTCAAATAATTCTCGGCTTCCCTTCTCCCAGTATGAGGTAGGATGAAAGGGATAGGATAAAAGGGATGGGAAGTATTGTCCAGATGGATGCACTCCCAGGGTGAGTCTGCTGCAGAATTTTTTTTTTTTTTGAACCAGGGATTGAACTCAGAGGCACTTGACCAATGAGCCACAACCCTAGCCCTATTTTGTGTTTTATTTTGAGACAGGGTCTCAACTGAGTTGCTTAGCACTTCATCATTGCTGAGGCTGACTTTGAACTTGCAATCCTCCTGCCTCAACCTCCGAGCCACTGGGATTACATATGTGCACAATGCCCTGCTCTACTGCAGAATTCTATGAGGGGAATTCTGTGGTGGGGCTTAAGTCTAATCAGGCCTCAGGTGTTTTGTTGGGTGGTGTCTGCTCTGGAGAGATGTGATCAACATATCCCTAGGGCTTGGTGATTGCTGATATCTGCTGGGAGTCTGGATCTCTGGAGCCTCCCAAGGATTCTACTCCTAGAGTATGAGGGCCAATCTTTCAACCCTTTCCCAGGCTCAGTCCCTGAGTGTATTCACACCTACCTTTTCAAATTCCTGATGCTGTTTCAGCTGGTTGTGTTATCTGCCAGACTCAGAGTGAAGCAAATTGGGCTTCCTTTGCTTTTCCAACTTGAATCTTCCTGGGCAATACATTATCTGTACCTGTTTTGTTTCTGTTCTGTGAGGTACACCCCAGGCCACACAGTAGGTGCTTACCAGGACAGTATAGGCATGTTTGCTAAGATCTTCCGTTTTCCACAGCAGCAGCTGCAGTATGGCTGCTGCAGGATGGCTCTTGCCTCAGCTCTCCATGGCCATTTGGGAAACACTGGGCACTTTTTAACCACCAGTACATGGTGCAGCCTCTGAATCGTCTAAGGGCAGACTGCCTTTCTGATATCAGGTTTCTCTGTACGAAATCTGTTACTGTTCTCTCTGTGTTGAAGCAGCATAGCTACTGCTACCACTGCTGCTGGCTAATGTGGTTTTTCTTCTTTGTTTAAAGTACCCAAATTTTTGAGTCTCTTAAGACACTGTGTCCCATATTGAGTTTTAGTGAAATCCTGTATTCACCCTCCTCGCTGAGAAGCAGTACTCCTTCTGCTTGAATCCTGAGCCACAGAGCAGTGAGGAATGCAACTTTCCTCTAGCCCCTACCTTCGACAGTCCACCATTGGGTTTTCTTTTGACTTTCCTTATTTTGGGTAGTTTTTCCTCCTTCCCAGTTTGTCAGGTTTTTGTTGTTTTGTTTATTTTATTGTAAAAGTGTGTTTAAGTTTGTCAAGTGCTCTTTCTGTAGCTATTTGAATTATAATGTGTTGTTTTTCTCCTTCATTCTGTTAATAAGGTATACCACATTTTTTTTTTTTTTCCATTTTGAACCATCCTTGCATTCTAGGAGTAAATCTTGTTTGGTCATGGTGTATAATTGTCTTAATGTGCTGGTGTTTTTTATTGAAGATTTTATTGTACTTTATTGAAGGTTTTGTTTTGTCTTCTGCAGTACTAGGGATTGAACGCAGGAGATCCCCTGCCCTTTGTATTTTTTATTTTGAGACAGGTTATACTTTTTTGCTGAGGTTGTCTTAGAACTTGAAATTCTCCTGCATCAATCTCTCACATCGCTGGAGTTACAGATGTTCACCACTGTTCCAAACTATTGAGGATTTTTGCATCAGCGTTAACAAGGAATAATGATCTATAGTTTTCTTGTAGTCTTTGGCTTTGTTATGAGGACGGTGCTGACCTCATTGAATTAGTTAGGAGGTGTTTGGAGAAATCTGAGAAGGATTCCCCCCCCCCACACACACACACGAAATATCCAATCTCAGATTCTCTGTTTAAGCAACAAAAAAACATTCTCAGACATTCATAATAACCCTTCCTGTCACATTACTTTTTTTTTTTTTAGTTTATATTTTTTTCTGTTAACAGAGCTTTCCTTGCCCCTTTCCTGTGATGCTAGGGATCCTGCTGAAGGCCTTGTATATGCCAGGCATGTGCTACTGAGCCACACCTCAAGCCCTGTCCTGGTCTCTTTGGGTTATTTGCATGAAATATTTTTTCTAGCCTTTTCATTTTCAGTTAGTTTATGTTTCAGATTTAAAATGAGTATCTTGAAGAGAATGTGTATAGCCACATGTAACAGCAATGTTCTAGTCTTAATGGGCCACATGTATGATATAGTCCAAAAGATTATAATAGAACTAAAAAATTGCTGTCACCTGTAACAGTATAGCCATCAAGACATGAAGCATAATAAATTATTCCTGTGTTTGTGGTGATACTTGTGTAAACAAATCTATTGCACTGCCAGTCATATAGAAATACAGCACATACAATTATGTATAGTATGTAAGACTATACAACTATGTAGCTTATGTATTTACTATGAGTTCTATAGTATAGTGTGCTCCTATTATTTATTAAGTAAAAATATTTAATGAAAAAAACTATGCCATGTTACTCTAGCAGGAGCCTCATCTCATTTTTACTGAACCTCTTGGTTTTGTCATCTTTCTATTGTGCTTGATTTAATTTTTGTTCGTTATGACTCCTATGTGTACAAAATCCACTGCAACTATTGAATGAATGACCTGGAAAAAAATATAAGTAAGGACTACAGAAATGGAAATTCAGTGATGGCTCTTCCTTGTAGTCAGACATAACCAATTCCATCATAACTATGATTTTGAAGAACAGGGACAAAGTGATAGCAGTGGGATATTAAGTGAAATCATCCAGGTACAGAAAGACAAATTGTACATGCACTCATATGAAAACTAAAAATGTTGATCTTATAGAGGACTAGAAAGTGGTTACCAGAGGCTAGGAAGGGTAGAGGTAAGGGGAAGTAGGAAAGAGTTGATAAATGAGGGGGGTGGAAACATACAATTAGGAAGTTTAAGTCTTGTGTTCTTTAACATAGTAAGGTGATTATAGTGATTAATTTATTATATATTTCAAGAAACTGTTTTGTGAATGCTTACAATAACAGAAATAATAAATGGTTGAGGTGATAGATATACTCATTTCCATTTAATGTGTTGTATGTATGTGTCAAAATAGCATACTGTACCCAATCACTACATATGATCATTATGTGTCTGTTTAAAAAATGAATAAAGGACTAGAAGTTGTTAAGGATCTGCTTCATTAAACGCAAAAAGATTAATAGAAATTTAAAAAGTGTATGTATTTGTGACTGGAGAAACATCTAATGACCTGGATTGAAGACCAAACACAGAAGCATATCTCTCTAAGCACCATGAGGATCATGAGTGAAGCAAAGTTTGTTTGTATTACTGAAAGAAAAGGCTAGACCTGACTATAATAAATTTATTGCTAGCTCTGTGTGGTTTAAATTATTCAATCATCATTATTTATTACATCACGTGAAAGTAGTTAAGTATGAGTGCTGAGGTGAAGGCAGCTGAAGAATTTTTTGGAACTCTAGATATATACAAGAAAATTACAATCCTGCACCTTTCCTTGGGTGTGTAATTGTGACTTATATCCCTCCATATATGTGGTTGCTTTTGAATGTCCTAGACCTCCCAACAGGGGAAGAAGGAAAAAAGTGAAGGAAGGATAAAAGGGGTGAAGGGAAGAAGAAAGAAAAGACTGCGCCAGCCTTATAAGTCTTCAGCCAGAATGAGAAGGGTACAACGATAGCTATCTACCTTTCTGCATCTTGGCAGTCAGAAATGATAATAAGTGATCAAAACTCCATTCCCAGTATCTGGATAAGGTCCTTATTGCCCACCCTGGCACCTGTAAGCTATTCCTGGAACATGTTCATTGATGTGTGATGCAGAGAAGCCAGATGAATAGCTACTGCTGTGCTGAGAGCTGAGATTTCCTTGAATTAGTTACAATTTTCCATCTAACCCATCTCCAAGAAGTTGCAAGCTTTAAATAGGCTAAATAATTAAAAAATGGGTATATCAGATATACTCTGCCAGTGTAATTGTTACGTAGGTGGGAAAACAGATTCTTGGTGTGTCCTAGGCTATCATTTTCTTAGAATTCTCCTGTCTAGCTACAGTTTTGAAAATCCTCCACCCTCCTGCTCTATCATGCCACTGTTGCCATAAATTAAGTACTGTATGTACTTGCAACTTGAATACCATCACCTTACTAAACTCCTACTAATAACTTATTTATGTATATAATCATATCTGTTAATCAGTTTAGTTTCTTTCCGTTATTTTTATTTAACATTTATATAATTGTCCTGCCTTAATGTGTTGGTTGGGACACTAGTATAATGTTAACTAGAAGTTCTGAAGATCAAAGAAACATCATGTCCTGTTTCTTTGTGGGAAAGCTTCCAGTATTTCACAATTGTTTGTTACAAGATTTTTGTAGATAACCTTTATCAGATTAAGAAACTTTCCTTTATTACTACTTTTAATCGTGAACAGATGCTAAGTTCTCAGCTTATTTCAGGATGATTATGATTTTTCCCTTTTAATCTGTTAAATTTCTATAAATTATGGCAAATTATGTTAATGAAATTTTCTAGTAAACAGCTTTGTTTTTCTGGAGTAACTGATTTGGTTATCAAGTTTAGTCTGACAAATTGAGAAATGTGTCCTTATTTTCTTTTTTTTAAAAGTAAAACCAAAAGGTTGGGCTTGGCATTTTTGTTTTTAAAAATTTAAAGACATTCTTTTATTTCTTTGGTGGCTTCAAAGGTTGCTTTTGTTATTTCTTCGTAAGTCAGTTGTTTGGAAGTGGTGTTTTTTTCTAAGAATTTAACTTTTTAGTTAAATTTTAAGCTCACTAAACATTCTATGTCTGAGCTGGGTACAGAGAGACACATGCCTATAATCCTAGTGACTTGGGAGACTGAGGCAGGAGGATTACAAGTTCAAGACCAACCTCAGCTATTTAGCAAGGCTCTCAGCAATTTAGTGAGATCCTGTCTTAAAAAAATAAAAGGGGCTACATAACAATTACACTGGCAGAGTCTATCTGATATACCCATTTTTGAATTATGTGGCTCAGTGGTAAAGTGCCTCTGGATTAAATCCTCAGTACCAAAACCTGCAAAATAAAAAAGTAGGATATATTTTGGGAAGAGCCAACATTTGTTTAATTCTGCTCTAGAAGAATAGGAATGATTAAGTGAAAGACTACAGAAATAATGGTTGAGAATTTTCCAGACCTGACTAAAGACATAAAACCCAAGACCATAAGGCCTACTTAACAATATTTAACTTATTTGTAAACATAGTTAAAATATCAGAGTTGTACAGATTCATGGAGAGTAGATTGGTTTTCATTCTGTAGTTTCTTAAGTTTGTTTTGACCATAGTACCTTCATAGGGGTCTGGAGTAATAAATATATTGATGGGTTTCCTTAGAAGAAGGAAACATTATTGCTGTTGTGATGGATGCCAGATTACTTGCTTAGTTCTTAGCCTAAAACTTTTTTTTGAGTGGTGCCCAAAGACAAATAGGGAAAGTGGAGGAAGGACCTCCTTGGACATCTTAGCTGGATGCTACTCCTGTGCTGAATCATCTGTTGTAAGAGATTTTAGTATAAACCTTTGAACATTTGAAATTTGAATATTTTAAACTTGAGCATTTTCTGAACCATGCTTATGCAACCTACCTGTGTGATACTGAATTGATTTGTTATAGATTAAGGTTGTTGATATTGTACAAAAGTTTTATAACAATTGTTTTTATTTATTTTTGAAGAGAAAAATTAATTTCAGTTATTATTTTTTTTAATGTAAATTGTTTGGAATATAATACTAAGTCTGAGGTTTTCTATCATTTTAGGCAACATACTTCTGCTTTTGTCCCTTCATCAGGACGAATTTATTCTTTTGGTCTTGGTGGTAATGGGCAGCTGGGAACTGGTTCAACAAGCAACAGGAAAAGTCCTTTCACTGTAAAAGGAAATTGGTTTCCATATAATGGGCAATGTTCGCTAGATAGTGGTAAGTAATATATTACAGCTGTGTTACACATACTAAGGTTTTCAATAAAATGTTGCTCTTAAGTGATGAAGCTTTTTATGTTTTTAAGTTAAAATAGCAAGTTTAAGAGCAATGCATATGGTTGCTTAATTTGTTTATTATATATAGTTAAGGAAATTCTTGATAAAGTAAAAGTGGTTTCTAGAGGGTGGGTAATATAAGAACTAAGTGGTGGCTAGAAATCAATGAGAGGGAGTTTTTGTTTTTAAATTGGTAAAGTTAAAAATAACTAAACTAACCAACTTAACCATTTTTAAGTTCAACAGTATACAATTACTAAATACATTAATATTTTGTATAATCGTTCTCCAAGACTCTTCATCTTGTAGAATTAAAGCTCTATGTCCATTAAACACCAGCTCTTTATTACACCCCCACCACTATCATTGTGCTTTCTTTCTCTGAATTAGATTTGACTCTTAATGGAATGGAATCATATGGTATTGTTTTTTCCTAACTGGTTTACTTAGCATAATGTTATCAAGGTTCATCCATGTTGTAGCATGTGTCAGAATTTTTTATTTTTATTTTTAAAGACTTAATGTTCCATTTTATGTTTATACCACATCTAATTTTACTTATAGGCTTTACTTATTTCCACCATTTAGGCTATTGTGAATAATACTGTTGTGAACATGGGTGTACAAATATCTGAGATTCTGCTTTTAATTATTTTGGGTGTACACAGGAATTTAAATTGTATATCAGAAACTAATTTTTTAAAGTTTAAAGTATATAAGTCTACCTATTCAAGATAGTAAATTTTTAATTTTCTTTTTATTCCCTTTTTGTTTTAGCCAAATGTGTATTTCTTTATTTTTATTTCTATTTTTGCAGTAGATCTGGGTTTTTTTATTGACATATAATATGAAATATTAGAAATATTTGATGCTATTTTTACATTCATTTGGTTACATGCTATAATGAAGATGTACTTCCTTTTTATGTTTTCTTTACCATCCTAAATTGTTGAACCCAGTGTCCCACGAATGGGAGGCAAGCACTCTACCATTGAGCCACAACCCCAGCCTTCTTTTAAAGATCTTAATAATCAGATATGGTCACACTCTGAGGTATTGGGAGTTAGGATTTTAGATGTGAACTTTTTTGTTGTTGTTTTTTTTTGTACCAGGGATCGAACACTGAGCCACATCCCTAGTTCTATTTTGTATTTTATTTAGAGACAGGGTCTCACTGAGTTTGCTTAGTGCCTCGCCTTTGCTGAGGCTGGCTTTGAACTTGTGATCCTCCCTCCTCAGCCTTCCAAATGGCTGGGATTACAGGCATGTGCCACCATGCCCACTAGATGTGAACTTTTTGTGGGGACAATTCAACACATCACAGGAAGGCAAAAATCAGTGTGAGAGGAAATTTGCACATTTCATTAAGGTACATACAACCACAGTCCATTTGCTGTACAGGGGCAGAGAGATAAGGAAAGTACTGGGAGATGAGATTGTTTAAATTATGTAATGTCATGTATGAATATGGAATAATGATCCCACTATTATGTGTAATTATAATGCCCCTATTAAAAATAAATTAAAAACTTAATGGAAAAAAATGGTTTTAGATTTAGAAATCAAATTCCAGTTAAAACTTTCAAAGTAGATGGGCAGACCTGAAGTGGGTGAAATGATTTTTACCTTTACAAAATTTCTTGTTTTTCTTTTGTTTCTTGTCTTATTTCATATTCTCTTTCTTTCTTGAAACAATAGTAATTAAATGGTTTTGCAAAAAAAACAGTTAATAACTGAAGTATGAATTATAAAGGAAAAAATAATCATGGGTACTTAAAAAATTGTACTTGCTTACCTTTTTTACTAAAGTGACAATAAAATGGTTCAAAAAATACATAATATGGTTGAAAGTAATTTTAGCACTCATAAGTGAAACACTTTGTTCTTTTCCTCCTTAAATAGTGAAAAGCAACATGAAGCATAGGAAATTATTCTAGTAAGACAGAATATGTGCTACCTGGAAGAGTACACAAAAGTGTACAACAACATTTTATAGGCATGTATTGGTAAACAAAAAAACCCCAAAAAACCAGACTTTATGAAATTTGCTAAAATTTTAAACCATTTTAAAATCTTAGAGTCACATATAAAACTCTAAGGCAAATAAAATCTAGTTACCTAATTGTGTTTTTAAACTTTTATGTTCTAGAAAAAAGTGATACTTTGGCTTTGTGAGTATTCATGAGGCCAAAATAGTCTCTGTATTTTTAAGTTTTCTGGTTGTAGATGTATACAATGCCTTTGTTTATTTTTATTTACTTTATGTGGTGCTGAGGATCGAACTTAGTGTCTTACATGTGCCAGGCAAGTGCTCCACACTGAGTCACAACCCCAGCCCCAAAGATGTTTTTTATGTTAACATGTAGTGCATTCATTATTGATGATCTTCAAGTAAATCAGTATTAAAAAAATTTTTTAAGTTGCAATATGTTTAAGTATTAATGGTTTCAGCTTACATAAATAAAAGCCATTTGGGATGCTGAATTAAGTCCTAAGGGAGTAGATTGTTTCAGAGACCATCAAAATGCCCCCTTTTCTTTTTAAAAAATTTCTGCAGTACTGGAGATTGAAACTGGGTACTCTACCACTGAGGTGTACCTCAACCCTTTTTGTTTTTTTTGAGACAGGGTGCCTCTGAGTTGCCCAGACTGGGCTTGAACTTGTGAACCTCCTGTGTCATTGGAATTACAGGCATGTGTCACAGTGCCTGACCAAAGCTGTTCTCTTTTGGGGCTTGAGGTGTTGCTCATTGGAGCACATTCTAAGATTACATGAGGCCTTGGATTTGATTCCTAGCTCTTCAAAGAAAAAAAGAACTGTTTTTTTTTTTGTTGTTGTTGTTTGTTTGTTTCAAAAGTTTATAATTTTCTCTGATAGTAAATTTTGAAAAGTGTAAGGAGAGAATGAATTAGCCCTTCTAAATGTGGCATCATATACTATAAAACTAAGAGTTAAATCAGATTATTGGTACACATGTAGATATTCAATGAATCCTTGTATATATTTGGGCTAGGGTTGTGGCTGAGAGGTAAAAGTGCTCACCTAGCATGTGCAAGGTCCTGGGTTTGATCCTTAGCACCACATAAAAATAAATAAATAAAATAAAGGTATTGTGTCCAACTACCCCTAAAAAATATTTAAAAATAAATATAATATAATCAAGAATAAAGTTCTTTTGTTATTTTGTGGTACTGGGGGGTTGAACCCAGGGGCTTTCGTTAGCCATCAGTACCATTGTACCATCAATAGCTACCATTGAACTACATCTCCAGTTCTTTTTCATTTTTTATTTTGAGATAGGATCTGACAAAGTTACTGAGGTTGGCTTTAAAGTTGGGGTCATCCTGCCTCGGTATGGGTATATTAGTTTGTTTTTGCACCTCTGTGAACGAAAGGAACAACTTAGAGGAGGGAACATTTATTTGGCACTCGCCATTTCAGAGGTCTCAGTCCATAGACAGCCAAAAATAGCAAGGCTGAAGAGCAGGTTGGAGAAAAACACCTCATAGTGGCTTTGGGGACAGAGGAAAGGAGGGGGAGAGAGAAAGGGGAAAGGGCCAGGTCACAGGGAAGATGGATCTTTCCAGGGCATGCCCCCTGTAACCCATCTCTTTCATCTCCTCCCTATTTGCCTACAGTTATCAACCAGTCAGTCCCATTCAAACTAGGATGGACTGATTATGTTACAGCTCTTAAATTCCAATCATTTCAACTTTAAACGTTACTACATTAACAAAGGAGCTTTTAGAAAAAAAAGTTTGTAATAATTACAACCTAAGGTTAGTATCGTAAATATCAAAAGTGTTTTTTCATGTTGATGAGGAAGCCATTGAAATATCTAGCAGATAAATAAGACATTAATAAGATACCCAATAGATAAAGGAAATTAATATTAATAAAAAATACAGAAATTTATTACCTCTTTAGTATCAAAGAAGTGCAAATTTAAAAAACAAACGGATAGTTAATAAACGCACATGATTGTGTACTAACATTCCCTTTCCTATTACAGGGTTACTGTATAGTAGATTGGGGGAAGCTAATTGTCCAGCTAAAATATGAAGAAATAATGGAGCCTATATTACCATTTTAAACGCACAATGAATTAATGTTCTAAGCATTGAGTACGAGTGCTTCCAGGAATCACAAAAAAAAGGAACTGAACCCGACGTTGTGTTTCCTGATGGAAGAATACCCCCAAACCCCCAGTATAGTAGTTTTACTGAAATAAGGTGTGATTGAAGCCTTTTTTTTTTTTTTAGAGAGAGAGAGAATTTTTTTTTTAATATTTATTTTTTAGTTTTCGGCGGACATAACATTTTTGTTTGTATGTGATGCTGAGGATCGAACCCAGGCCGCACGCATGCCAGGCGAGCGCGCTACCGCTTGAGCCACATCCCCAGCCCCCAGCAATATTGGGAGAAACCATAAATATAGTCAGCAAATTCAATCTCCAGCAAGTTGTACATGATAAATGACTAGATTTCTCAGACTTTTTGGAGTAACAGTTGGAAGGAAATTAAGGAAACTAATTTCTAGTGCCTAACCCAGCTCCTATCAACCCGTTCATATATTCTAGATTAGTTATCCATCTTCTAGGGAATTTTTAGTGGGCAGAATCACTTAGGGACAAATAAGCAACATATTAATAAATCTTTTTGGGAAAGGAACAATTTCATGTATACTTGTGAGAATGATGTGATTTTTTAAAATTAAACAATCAGCTTAATCTGTTCTTGAAATATATTTTGGTCATAGGGCATTCTTGTGACTTGTGAAAACTTTTTTTATTAATGTTTTGAACTCTGAAGCTTTTATTACTATGTGCTAAGCTAGATAAAATTTATTTTATATTGTTTATTCATATTGCCAAATATTTACTTAGTTATTTTACAAATGAAACACTTTACTTGATAGTAGGGAATAATAAAGAAAATTAAGATGTGGTCCTTGAAGAGAATTTGTAATTCTCTGTAGCAGGTATGGTAACTAATAATATAAGGTGAAGAAATAGAAAACTAAAGAGATGGAGGTCATGTATTATATTTAGAAATAACTAGATTTAATTTATAGTAGCTGTGTGTGTCATCTTTTAAGCAGATATATTGAAAGAGGAACTGATTTTGCATTATAAAGTATTCACTCAAATTTTAATTTTTACTGTGTGTATATACACAACACACACACACACACACATATAGATAGATTTTTTAGTTGTCAATGGGCCTTTATTTTTTATTATGTATATGTGGTGCTGAGAATCGAACCCAATACCTCACACATGCTAGGCAAGCACTCTACTACTGAGCCACAACCCCAGCTGAGTATCCTTTGTTTAATTTTAAGCTATCTTGCAGCTTTCATTCTGTTTTTATATTATCTTTAGTTTAAATTGAAATGTAATGAGGTAGACTAATTCTTGCATGAATGCCAGAAGGATGAATTGTAAACTTATTAAATGCTGCTTATGCTTGTGGAATCATTGAACATTCATCCTTTGGTCTGTCTCATCTTCAGAGCAATCAGAATATTTCATGAGTGGGGGGTCTAATTAAATTAGATGAGTATGACAAATTCAGTAGTAATGTGATGTTCTGGAAAATATGTTGTGTTTTGGATTCTAATTTTTGCATTTTATTTGTATTACAGATTCTGAAGAATATTTCTGTGTAAAAAGAATTTTCTCAGGTGGAGATCAAAGCTTTTCACATTACTCTAGTCCCCAGGTAATAATAGTCATGTAAATTGTTTAGCTAAATAATTTAAAATTTTTTTTTCATTTGTTCTTCTTAGTTATACATGACAGTAGAATGTATTTTGATATACTATACATACATAGAGTTGTATATGATTTGGAGTTAACATTGGTTGTATATTTATATAGAAGAACATAGGAATGTAATGTCCAATTTATTCTAATGTCTTTCCTATTCTCATCCCTTCTCCCTTCCCTTCATTCCCTTTTGTCTAATCCAGTGAACTTCTATTCTCCCCTTCCCTCTTGTTGTGTGTTAGCATTCACATATGAGATCATTTGGGATTTGTTTTTTTGGGGATTGGCTTATTTCACTTGGCATGATAGTCTCCATTTCCATCCATTTACCAGCAAATGCCAAAATTTCATTCTTTTATAGCTGTAGCTCAATAATTTCGAGGAAGTTTTAAAACACTTTATGTGCTTTACATGTTACAGAGTAGTTGCTTTAATTTTTATCCAAGTCTACAAAATTTATATTTTGATCTATAGGCTAAGTTTTTTGTTTCATGTGTTTACTGGAGATTAACTTTTGTTAAAAATATATATACTAGGAGGTTCTTAGTTTTGAATTATAGATAACACCCCTTCCCTTTGACTAATCTCCTTAATTTTATAATTTAGACTTGTGGGCCACCAGATGACTTCAGATGTCCAGATCCTTCAAAGCAGATCTGGACAGTGAATGAAGCTCTGATTCAAAAATGGCTAAGCTATCCCTCTGGAAGGTTTCCTGTGGAGATAGCCAAGTAAGGAAAGCATATTACCTACACAAAGACAAACTCAACTTCTCAACCTTGTGGTAGAGTAACCTTTACTGGGAATTTTCATTTCAGTATTAATTTCATTGAAGTTCACTCACTGCATGGTTTATATGTATAAAAATTTAAATATTTATAATTTTCATAATGAGTATTTTTTTTAAGAATTTAAACTTTATTTTGTTTGTTGTTTATTTGTTTTTATGTGGTGCTGAAGATTGAACTCAGGGCCTCACCCATCCCTAGGCAAGCACTCTACTACTGAGCTACAACCACAGCCCATAATGAATCTTTTTAAAGATCTCATTTAAATTTGTACAAGTTTCAGAAATTTGTGCAAGTTTCAGTTCTAACGTAGATATGTTAAATGATAAACTGTGGAATTAGCTATTTTGGGATTTGAAATATGTCCCCTTTGACGACATAATAATCACTCTTAATTTTTTTTCTCTGAAAAGACTTGAATACTCCTTTTTTCTTGAATATTGTGCTTATAAATTAATTTGTCTAGTACCGGTCAATGACAGACCTCTGTTATTTGGTCAGTGTACTGCCCTGGTCCCATGAGATTATAATGGAGCTAAAAAATTTCTGTTGTCTAGTGACATTGTAGCTGTCATAACACAATGCATCACTTGTGTTTGTGGTGATGTTGGTGTAAACACTGCATTGCCAGTTACATACAAGTATAGCACATTTACTTATGTAATAACTTGATGATAAATGACTGTTATTAGTGTATATGTTTATTATACTGTGCCTTTTATTGTTACTTTAGAGTTTGCAGTACAACAGTATGTTATGCTACATTGTCAGCAATTTCATACATCTTGTATTTGCTGAGTATCTAGAGTGCATCACTCTTTCTTGTGCTTTATTTAATCTTGAGTGGTTTTGTCAATCATAGTCCTAAGAGCAATAGGCTATGGATATACACTATATAGCCTAGGTATGTAGTAGGCTATGATGAATTGTTGAATGCCCCATTTCTCAGAACATGCCCTTTTGTTAAATGATATATGACTATTTAAGCTGTTTTGTTATTTTAGATGTCTAAAAATTTTCTGAAAATCCCAGTGTAGGCCTGAAAAATAGCACCCATGGTTACCAAATATCCAGAGTTATCCAGTGACCAAGATTATCATTATACCATGTAGAATTTTACAAATTAAATGTGCATGCTTAAAAAAAAAAACACTTAAGAACATTGGCCAGGGACAGTGGCATATACCTTCAATTCAAGCTACTCTGAAGGATAAGGCAGGAGGATTGTAAACTTGAGGCCAGCGGGGAAGTTCAGGGAGATCCTGTCTCAAAAGGATTAGGGAGTGGAATTCATGCTTAGCACAGGTGAGGCCCTGGGTTCAAACCCCAGTTTTGCAAAAAATAATGTAAGAATATCATATTTGTTTGATAAATTAGAAGATGAAAAGCACATTTGAGAAAATTAGGGCATACGATTATACCTTTTCAAACATTACATAATCTTCAGTAAGTTACATAATTCTGATTCATTTTAATTGGGTGTTGTTTAGAGGAGTGCTCTGTACCGTTAAATATTAGATTGACTGTACATTTTCATTTCTGTAAAAAATGGCAAACAAAAATCATTTTTTTGTGACTTTTAAAAAAAATTTCTTTTTAGTGAGATAGATGGAACATTTTCTTCATCTGGTTGCCTAAATGGAAGTTTTCTAGCTGTTAGGTAAGTGGCAATTCCTTGGTTTGCTGAAACTTTTTAAATTTATTGTATTAAATATATATAAAGGTGAATAATGTTTAAAAAGTTTTTTTTTTTTTTTTTAAATTGTCATTTTTTTGTTCTTTAGCAATGATGATCACTATAGAACAGGTACCAGGTTTCCAGGGGTTGATATGAATGCTGCTAGGCTTTTATTCCACAAACTTATACAACCTGATCATCCTCAGATATCTCAACAGGTTTGTTTTTAAAGTATTTCATTTTTATAATATTTAGCTGAGGTTTTGATTCCATGTTATTTTATGTGTTGTAACCTAATTAACTTCACTGTTTCATGGACTCCTTATGATGTCCTTCATGTAATTTTATTACATGCACTAATAGAAGAATTAAAATTGGACTTCATTTTATAGCATTTGTAATTTAGCTGTCAGAGATCTGTGTATCTTTCCAAATGTTAATAGATTCTGAATTAATATCATTGTTTTGGTTGAGTCTGTTTATGATTATAGAGGTAGAATATTTATTAGACTTTCACACAAGATTTTTAAAGTTATCTTGGCAATGCTTAGGCATTGATTTTCATTGTGCTCCGTGGTACATTTATTGTATGATATTGTCTTATCTTTTTATTTCTTCACCTTTTCATGTTTGCTATAATACCATTTTTTAAAGTGAATTCATTTTAAATGAAGTAGGTTTTACTTTTTGTCAAAATATAGGTGGCAGCTAGTTTGGAAAAGAATCTTATACCTAAACTGACTAGCTCATTACCTGATGTTGAAGCATTGAGGTTTTATCTTACTCTACCAGAATGTCCTCTGATGAGTGATTCCAACAATTTCACAACAATAGCAATTCCCTTTGGTACAGCTCTTGTGAACCTAGAAAAGGCACCACTGAAAGTACTCGGTAAGAATTTCAGTATTTTTTCTTTTGAAACCTTTTCTCTTTAAATGAAAAATGCTGATAAGTTCTTTTTGCTGTTTGACATTTTGCTGCCTTTCTTTTTTGACATAGTTCTACAGGGAAAAATAAAGCTATTTTTCCTTTTGTCGCTTTTTTTTCCTAGTCATTTGCTTCTAATTGTCGGAGTTGCTGAAAGCAAAACTTGTTAGATACAGAATTTTAATTAAACACGACAGCAGAATTGGTATCAAGAAAGAAAAATTGTTATCTTTATTTCTCTCCCTCATTGCCTTGAGAGTGATCTTGCTATTAAAGAAGTAAACGAGGAAGAAACAATTAAAACTGAATAAACATGGGTTTTATATCATCCTTGAACCCTGATGGTCAACCCTTTGCCTCATGTTTTCTTTGCTTGCTGATTTCCTAATGTTTGATTTTATTTTTCTGCTTGTAGACAAGATTTTATTCCTCATCTAATCTAGCAGTTCTGTCTCTATTTGCTGTTTTTTTTGCCTAACCTTTTCTCACTTTAATCTTTCTAAATTATATGGATTTCATTTCTGACTCCTAATCTTTATAGTTTGCTTGCTACATTTAATCCATTGCTTTCCTTTCTGATAGTATTTGCTAAATATATGGAGTGGAAATATATGAGTAATAAAATAAGTACGAGAGCCTTTAAGATGGCGGGTGAGCAGAGGAAGCAACAAGCAAGGGATGGAAAACTGGAATCTGAGGAAATTAGCTAGTAATAGAAGAGTGAAGCAGGAATTCATATTATTTCCCTATTTCAGAAGATTTCTTTTTCCCTACTTGATTCATGAGATTGTAATATTTATAGTTAGCAACAACAAATTGTGAATGTGGAAAACGACATACATGTTACAACTTTACATTATTAAGTTTCCAGGAGTTTCTTGCATTGTAAAGTTGGTGCTGTACAACATTTCAGCTTTATAGTAAGCTGAGAGAGAAAATGTGGAAAGATCCATAAATATTAGAGCAAAATCATTTTTAAGTATATTTAATTTTAAACATCAAAATTCTGATAACAAAAACACTGTAATAACTGGTTTTAATATTAGGTACAGTATATGGTGGATTTTAAAACATAATGTAGGAAACCAATAGTGTAAATTCATAGGCTTTTTATACTTTATTTTTTCTTTGAGCACTTTTATGGACAGTATATTTTAACTTGGTGGTGTTTGGGTTGGGGGGTGTTGGACACTGTAGACATGTTATATAAAATATTGCTATGTGCACCTTCTTGGGATTTTCAAAGGGTTAAAGAATCCCTGCTTTAGAAGAAAGTCAGTATGGTTTTGAAAATTGTGAATTTTTTTTATTCATTTTATTTGCATGTTCACCCTTTAATAACAGAAAACTGGTGGTCAATACTTGAACCTCCACTATTCTTCAAGATAGTAGAACTTTTTAAGGAAGTTGTGGTACATCTTTTGAAACTCTACAAGATCGGCATTCCCCCTTCTGAAAGAAGAATTTTCAACAGTTTTCTTCATACTGCATTAAAGGTTTTAGAAATATTACATAGGGTATGTCCAATAGTTCCTTTATTTTTCTCTTTTCCCATTCCTACTAACAGATTGATAATGTTCATTTTAACATTAATATATTACATATTTAGATTGGCATAAAATATAAAAATTTGGAAACATTTGTAGTTTGTTTTAAATGAAATAGTATATCTGTACTTCAGTTTTGGTCTTACTTCAATAGGCATTTATAAATAACTTGTTTATAGTTGGGCAGAACAATAGCATACTAATGAATTAGAATTCTTATATTTTTCTTGTGAAGAACATAATTTGTTTAATAATACTTTTTTTTTTTTGTTAGTTATAAGTGGTTCTCATATGAAAAAGAGTGGGCCCTAGTTTTTTTTATGAATATTTAAGCTTATGGTTCTTTTGCTATTAGATACTAAAGGCCTCAAAGTAGAATGTTTCATTTGAAACAAATGACTAATTTGAAATTGGAACCATATGTAATTCATTAATTTGCCTATTGTTCTTTCCTGCCCTTCTTCCCAGTGTAAGAAATAGTACCCTTTACACTTGTAGCAGTACAGTTATATGAAGAAGTAGAATCTCAGCTGTTTCATTAAAGATGGATTTGAGTCATCCCTGACAGTTGGTAGGTATATCTTTGTTATGCCATTTGGTATTTTTGAGTTATTATTTAGATGAGACATGACCTAAGGGAGAAGCATTTGTTTCTAGCCCATAGAGTGACTGAAAACCTCAGATCAATCTTTAATCTTTAGTTTCTTTTCCTTAACAGCTTCTTTGTATTTCCAGATTCTTCTTGCCTAGTGATCAGGTAAATAATAAGGGGATAAAGGAGATAGTCCTTTTGTTCTCTGTAAGAAAAAAGCTTTATGGATAATTTATTTTCCTTTTTATTCTTTTAGTGAAGCTCCCGAGTATTTTTCTCAACTGCTTAACTTTCTGAACTTTTTCCTTTTTTAGTATGTCTGAGATTCCTAGAGAAAACTAATTTCTCATTATAATTAAAAGAAATGAAAGCCATTTCTTTCCTAGAGAACAGGTCATTGCCCAGAACACAGCTTTCTTGCAGCATATCAGGGTCTGGGTCTGCAGCAAACTGCTGTAATGAGGATACTCTTAACTTCATGGGATGGGTCTCTCCCTTTCCATATACCTTTTGCCTAGGATTCAAGACGTTAATTAGATTTTTTTTTTCTTTCCTCTGAACAACTTCTTCCTACTATATCTGCAAACCATTTCTTTTCAGGTGGACATATTCATAAGTGATTACTCAGTCTGTTTGTCTTATCTGTTGTTTACTTATCTTTATTCCCCCTTTTAAAAATACTATTTTTCCTTAGCTGTAGCTTTTTCCACAAGAAAAAGAGAAGGGAGGATCAGGGGAGGAAATCAAATATTTTGTCTTTCATAACTACAGAAGGGACTTGAATAAGTAACTTATTTGCCTAGCTCAGAAACCTCAGTCTCTACCAAGGAAGAAAGATACAGAGTTCTATTTCTAAAGGCTTTTTTTTGGTGTGTGGGCGGGGTAAGATTAAAATCTGGAGTTAGGCAACACTTTATTCCATGGAATAGAATAAGTATTCCTCAGTAACCTTTTTGATGGAACCATACTAGGATCCAGTTTTTTGTTAGGTTAATTTTCCCTTCACCTTCAACTAACATTTATTGCTTGCTAACAGTGTCCAGAATTGGAACCTCTTCTGTGTGAGCACTTTGTATATATTACTCATTTAACTTTTGAAAACCCCATAGTGTTGGTATTTTGCCCATTTTTAGACTGGGAAATGAATCTGAACATTAAAGATCATGAACCAGTGAGTAACACAATTGAAATATAAATCCATATCTACTTCCAGTGTCCCTGCTGGATCCAATGTTTCTCTGTGTTAGCATATACAGTAACATGTTTAGGAAGGGGATTTGCTTTTATGTTAAACCTCTCAATCTTCTGGATGGCAGATACTATGGTATTATGTTATGGGACCTGGATTAGGAATCAGAAGATCAAGGTTTTAATCCTTTTTTATAATGCTTCATACCAGTGTGATTTTTGAACAAGTATTTCTCTTCATCATATATGTAAATGAACAGTTATATACAAAGTAATTAAAATACCAACCCCAATAATTTTCTAGGATTGATGTATGGTTTAAATATTATAATATATGTATGTTGTTATACATTCCAAAGTCAGTGATTTCATTATCACACATCACCATTTGAGTGGAAAACCACTTATTTTGATTTGATTTATTGGGTTAAAAGGAAACTGGGTTCTTGTTATTAAATACTTTAAAGCAGAATAATACTGGTTGAATCAGAGTCTTTCTCTCTCTCTCTCTCTCTCTCTCTCTCTCTCTCTCTCTCTCTCTCCCCCCCCCCTCCCCCAACCCTCTGTCTTTGGTATTGGGGATTGACCCCAGGGATGCTTTGCTACTGAGCTATATTCCCATCCCTTTTTATATTTTGAGACAGGGTCTCACTAAGATGCTGATGCTGGCCTCAAAGTTGTAATCCTCCTGCCTCAGCTTCCTGAATTGCTGTGATTGCAGTTGTGTGCTACCATGCCTGGCTGGGATGAATCTCTTAAGCATCTCCTTTTGGGTGTCCTTAATGCAGTCAGTTAGTTATCTTTACCTCTTAACTTTAGAGAAAACTTGGCTTCATCCTATTCTACCATAAATAAATACCTATGGATAATTAGCCACCAGGGATGATTCATTTTCATCTTTAAAGAAACCCAAGTTACTTATCAGAAACTTTTTTTTTAAGACACTCTCTGACAACCGTATACATTATGTTTGACAACCGTATACATTCTTCTTTCTGCTCCATGGTTAAGAATTAGGGAAAAATTCCTGTTTCCTTCTTGACCTAACCCTGGAGCAGGATTAGAAACTAGAAATTGCATATTGTGTTTCCTGTTCATTATAGGTTATGTGGATGTTCTTGTTCCTCCCATATGTCATGTCCTTTGGAAAGCTTTTGAATTAAAAATCATTTCCTGTGCTCCAAATGGCATCATAAGAAAATACCTTTGGTACCTGCTGTCAGGAATGGACATATCAGAAATAAGTTTACTGGCAAGTAATTGGGTTATTTCTGAGTTTTCACACAGGACATTGTAGTGATACTAGTATGACAAAAGAAAAGCCTTATACTATCTGTCCAGCTTAGTTGCTATATATTGTGCTGATCTTCTAAATCAGTGATTTTTTTCAAACTTTTTTTTTTCTTTTGCAATGACCTCTTAAATAATATATGTACTCAGTATACAACCCCTGAACTGAAGTTTGTAAACCAGGATTCTAAATTGTAATTAAAATATTAAATAAAAGTATTAAAATAAAACATATACAGATTTTATGTATTTTAAGTAGTAATTCTGAATGTATAGATTGTTTTGAACTTCTCCCATGTGATCTCTTCTGTTTTTATTTTGTGAATATTTATTGAGTGCCTACTGTATGCTTATCATTATATTAGATAATAGGGATGCAATGATAACTAAAAGATGTGATTTCTGCCCTTGTTGAGCTTATAAAATCAAGGGGAGTTGTACCATATACAAGTAAATAAACATTTATGGTATACATGGTAAGTGCTTGATTAGGAAAAATGTAGGTTGCTAACTCTGAATGGTTAAGAAAGACTTCTTGGGACAAAGGATGTCTTGTTAATCATCTACCTATAGATTTTTATTCTATTTTTTGAAACTCTTGATTTTTGTGTGTTAATTTGTAATGTATGTCTTCTGGGATTAATCTTATGTTCCATATCTGATTTTCCTATTTTAAAAGCAGTGTTAATTAGTTTTCTCTTTAGTTATCAAATCAGTGGATCTGAATTAACTACCAGCCAGAAGCTTTTCACAAGTCTTAAGTTTGAAATTAATCTGGTTTTGAAGCAAACCTGTTTTTTTTCATCATTAATTTTAATTCTAGTATATTAGCATTTCTCTTAAGAAAACTTACACAGCCAATATCCACAAGATATGCAGACTGCCAATTACAGCATAGTTTCTTTCCTTTTAGGAGAAAATATTAAAATATTAAGGATGAAATATATATACTAGTTCAATGGAATGTGAATGATCCAGAGTCATTAAATTTTAGAGTGACTAATGTGATTTAAATGTGATTAGAAGCATATATTTATAAATTTCAATATGGGGAGGGAAACCATCGTGTTTTGTATAATTGTGGGGGGTCTTATTTTTATTTTTTGGAAAAGGAGTTTGGCTAATGATTTTAGTTGTTTAAAGCAAAGTACTAAAACCTCTAGGGCCTGATAGTAAATATTTTATGCTTTGCAAGACATACAGTTTTTGTCTCTCAACTCTGCTGTAGACAGCATATAAGTGGATGGGTATGGATGTTTTTCAGTAAAACATTATTTATGAAAACAGTGGGTGATATGTAGGCCACAAATGGTTGTTTGCTGAACTCTTGCTCTACGATGAAGATTTTGATCATAAAGTAGGTGCCTTTGTTTTATTTGAAAAGCCAGTGATAGAAGTTTCACTCTAGTCTCTTTCTTCCAGATGAGTACCTTAGCCACAGTAAAAAATTAATCAAAACAGTGAACAAAAAAAAAGCTCAAAGTGCTTTTGTCACTGAATAGAGTGGTGACAAAAATCAACTTTGTACTAAAAATAGTATTATTAAGTCTGTTCTTAAATTGGGTTATCTGTACTTAAAAGAGTAAGCCAAAGAAGCAACCATTTTAAACATTCATAAAAAGTAGAAATGTGCTAAATATATATTATATGCATTTATATATGCAGATATGGACATATTTTAGCAATTAGAGAGTATGAATTAAGAATGCATTGTATGAGAGATGCTAATATAGTTCAGTCATAGATTGTGTACTTATTATGAAACACTCAGCTTCAGCCCCCAGCATTGAGGGTATGGGGAACGCTTGATGTTAGAGAGGCTTGTGACTCTTCCTTATGTGACCTAGGTTGACTTGATTAAATTCTAAGTCTTGGTATACTCATCTATATGATAATAATAATAGTTTCTATTTCATGGGATTATTTAAATGAGTTTGGGTACAGAAGATGTACTTGTATTTCATAATGACAGCTATCATTATTGGAACATAAAGTTTGAGTGAATTTCAAGGTAAAGTTTAATTTCATTCAAAATTTTAGCTTGCCATCTTGATATGAAGGATAAAGACCTGACATTCCTCCTCCCCTCTCCAGGAAGGAAGTAGTAGTGGTATAAAGTATATATGTGTTCTTATTTTCCTTTGGACTTCAGAACAAAAGGTTGAAAAACATGGAAATTATATAAGCTGTTCTCTTTACCAAAAATTTGGACAACACATTTCAATAAAAATGCACAGACATACAATTGGGTAAACTATATACATATTTCTTATTTGTCCAAATGTTCATTTCATATTTATTGAGCACTGTTTGGACACTGGCATTGTCTGGTTAGATTTACACCTCTACTAGATGATTTCTTTGGTTCCTGTTCAGACATTGCTTAGTTGATTTAGTTAGTATGTATGTGAATTTCCTACTCTTGCCCCACTAAGATTGACTTCTTTCCTGGCCTGTGTAATTATATGTGTTACCAGCTTCCGCTGCCCCTTTATTGAAGGGTTAAAATATTAAAGTTGTCTTTAACCCTTCACTTGACTTTTCTATTCATTTAGCTACCATCACTTCTCCATTTTTAAAAATTTATTTATTTATTTGGTATTGGGGGTTGAGGCAGGGGCATTTACCACACTGAGTTATGTCTTTGGTCCTTTTTCTGTTTTTTTACTTTGAGACAGGGTTTCACTAAATTGCTGAGGCTGGCCTCGAACTTATAATCTTCTTGCCTCAGTCACCCCAGTAGTTGGAATTATAGGAATGTGCCATCACACCTGGCTTCCATTCATTCTATCACTTGACTCAAACCTTATTTCCCCATGTACGGGTTCTTGCCACAATATGCTCTACAACGAAACATGCCCAAACTCAATGAATAGTGAGCATTTATTCTAATTCTTACTAGAGTGAACTGTGTTTTGGCCTGAAACCTAGACTGTTTAGCTCATCCTAGCTTCTAGCTGCACTTTTGGTCCAGTTTTGAACCATGTAGTTTTCCTATTCATTTTATTTCAAGTTAGTATTTTGTAATAAAATGTTAAAAGACAAATAAAATTAACATATGTATGCTTCCTTTATAGATTTAGCAGTTAACTTGCTGTCAAATTTGTTTTTCTCTATTTTTATATATACATTTTCATAAATCATTTTAAAGTATAAAGCATGTATCACCCTTTAATACTTCAGCATTTGCTAAGAATACAGGCATTTTTCTAATAATAGTAGTATCATTCAAGGAATTTATAGTCCTAGAATATCATCTATCTAGGGATATTTAAATTTTCTCATTTGTAATAATTTTTTTTCAATCAATTGTTTAAAAACTAGAGTCTGGTTAATTTCATTGTTTGCATTTGTTTATTCAATCTTGTTATTCTCTTTTCCAATCCACAAACATGTATATCTCTTCATTTATTTAGGTCTCTTTATTTTCTCTCAACAATGTATTGTAGTTTTCAGAGGTCTTTTACATTTTTTTAAAAAGTCACTCCTAAGCTGAGCGTGGTGGTGTATACCTATAATCCTAAACACCTGAGAGACCGAGGCAGTAGAATTGCAAGTTTGAGGCCAGCCTTGTTAACTTAGTATGAGACCATCTCAAAATAAAAAGTAAAAAAGGGTAAAGGATGTAGCTGGGTGGTAAAGTACTGTGGTACTGCAAATACATAAATAATTTAAATATATAAATAATTCCCAGTACTGCAAATACATAAATAATTTAAAAATTAAAAATTATTTGTACATGTTTTATGTTCTTGACTGTATTGTAAATAATGGTTTTTATTTTCAGTTGCTTATTGCTAGTATAGAGATATTCAGTTGAATTTTTGAATATTGAATTTTCACCCTGTGGTCTGGTTAAATTATTTATTAGTACTAATTATTTCCTTATAGATTGATTTGAATTTGAGCACACAGTCATGTTATCTTCTTGCCATATATATATATTTTGTGTGGGGGGATGGTTGGATTCTGCTCCATCCCCCCCAACCCTTACCATAATTACCAGGGATTCTAATACAATATGAATTTAATGATTACAGTGGTCATCCTTGCCTATTTCCCATATCTTTGAAAGAATTAAATACTTCACCTGTATTTCAAATACTTTAACTGTAGGGGTTTTGTTTTTTGATTTTGGTAGGTGGCTTTGACTATTTGAAGAAGTTTCCTTCTGTTCTGGTTTGCTGGATGTGTTTATTATGAATGCATAATATTGAATTTTATCAGATGCTTTTTCTGCATCAAGATGGTTAAATCAACCTTGCACTATAGAAATAAATTCCACTTTTAGCATTATGTGTTATACTTTATTGTTGGATTTAATTTGCTAATATTTTGTGACAGGCTGTCTATGTTCATGAGGGATGTTGATCAGTAATTTTTATTTCTCCTATTGTCAGTTTTTGCTTTCAAAGTTATTCTGGCTTCAAAAAATGAATTAAGAAATGATCCCTCTTAAATAAAGAAAATGTTGATATTATTTGTTCCTGACATGTTTGGTAGAGGACCAGCAGTTTAGCTCAGTAGTAGAGGCTTGCCTAGCATACATACGCCTTGGGTTTGATCCCCAGCACTGAAAGGAAAAAAAAAAAAAAAAAAAAAACTGATTCACTAGTGAAGTCATATTGGTTCTAGAGTTTTCTTTCAGGAAAATTTTATATTAAAATATAGGGCATTTCAAGTTTCCTGTTTCTTCTTCAGTCAGTTTTTTGTTGTGTTGTTTTAATATTTTTTTAGTTGTAGTTGGGCACAATATCTTTATTTTTTTTTTTTTTTTTTTTTTTTTTATAGTGAACTTTTTTTTAATGAGTAGATGGAATGCACTTGAAAATAACAAAAAAACATAGTACAGTAAACCAGTAACATAAACCAGTAAGTCACTTATGATCATTATCAAGCGTTTTATACTATACATAATTATATGTGCTAATTTTTATGCAACTGGCAGCAAAATGGGTTTGTTTACACCAGCATCACCAGAATACATGAAATGGAGCTGAGGAATTCCTACCGCACAATATCTTTATTTTATTTATTTATTTTTATGTGGTGCTGAGGATCGAATCCAGCACCTCGCACGTGCTAGGTGAGCACTGTACTGCTCAGCCCCAGCCCCAGCCCCATTGAGTCAGTTTTTATTGATAAGACATCTATGTGATAAGATCTTTTTATGCCTGATAGTAGTAATTTGTGTCTCCTCTTTTTGTCAGTCTGGCCAGAGGCATATCATCTTTTTTAAAAACCTATTTACTTTTTTTCCTTCTGTTTTCTGTTTTCTCTTTCATTGATTTGTGTTTTCTTTCACTTGATTTGTCCTTATTTTTTTTTATTTTTTTTTTTTTTTATGTCCTGCATTACCAGCATCCCACAAATTTTGGTATGTTTTAGTTTTCAGTTCAAAATATTTTCCTAAAATCCCTATCTTCTGGTTTCATCATCTGGGTCATCTCTGAATCTGACTCTGTTGATTGTTTTGTTTCTAGACACTTTTTGTTTTGTTCTTTGTTTACTTGCTTTTTGGTATGTTTCATAAGTTTGAGTTGTAATAAAGTACGAGCTGAAGTAAATTCAAAGCCTGTAAATGGGTACACCTCATCTTTCTGCCTATTAGTGTGGCAATTAAGTCAGTCTAATCAGGAGTTAAGCTGGAATTGAGTATTTATTTGTTTGTTTATTTTAGTTACTGTAATTGCACCACAAGCCTCAGATTCCCCAGATATTGCTTTGGGTTTAGAGTAAAAGTGGGTGTCAAAGAGTTCTTTTCTAGTTCTGCTTGCCTGTTCCATAGAGGGATTTCTCTTCTCACTCTTCTCCCTCATCAGTAGTATACTTGAGTTGATTGTTACTTGGTGCTTTCAAGATTGGTAGGGGGGAGGGGAGAGAAAGTGTTCTTTTTCTTGCTCTTATTTAAATTAAGTCCCCCTCAAGATGGGACTTAAGAGTCGTGCCCCTCCTCCCTTTAGGAGCCAGATTCTTCTTTGCATCTTTAGTGTGTCTTGTGTGGAAGTGAGGTTATGAGGAATTTCCAAATATATTTTTTCTTACCGATTTTTAATTCCATTATGGACAGGGAACATATTTTATATACTTTTGGATTGCTTTCTTTTGTTTGTTGGAGGGTGTCTTCCCCACCCCGAAGTCTCACCATATGTATTCATGTTTTAAGAGTTTGCCAAAGAGGTGAGGGGAAACTACATGCAGATTTTTGGGGGCTTTCCCCTCTGGATTCCTTTCTATGATTTTTTTCCTTCCTCATTCTCTGGCCAGGCCAGCAGTCCCTCTCTCTCTGATGTATATATGGCTCCTCTCTGGTAAAATGTCTGTTTTCTGCCTGATCTCTTATCTCCTACTGCTCATGCTGATTTGGGAGTAAAATATGTTTTCTGTAGGTAATTAATTGTTTCCATGCCTTTTTTTTTTTTTTTTTTTTTTGCCTTATTTGGGCTGCTTTCCAGTATTTTTATGTATTTGCTTTATTATATATGGTCCAGAGTTTGTAAATTGTTTTTGTCAGATGGATTAATTACAAATTATTCTGCCATATCTACCCCCAGAATTCCTCTACTCTCTTTTAATTTGGAACAACTCTCTCCTTTCTATGCCCATTACCTTGACTTTTTATAAGTCCTGGCAAATAATAAAAGACCCACAATCTGGATTTCTCTGGTTGTTTTTTCATGGTTGTAATTCCTTATATCTCCTCTGAACTGGAATTTAGATCACAAGAGTTGATTAAATTGAAGTTTTCTTTTGATACATAAATGTTGTGTATACTTCCTTTTTTGCACTATTATTAGAAACACAGCATTTAATTATCCCAGTATTGTTAATGATTACTTTGATCACTTGGTTAAGGTCATTCTCTACATTGTAAAGAGTTATTTCTCCCTTTGTAATTATCAGGTAGTCTGTGGGGTGATAATCTGTACCCTCTTCATTTTTCACATCTATATGTCACCACTTAAAGTTTATTCTAATGAGATGTTAGATAGATTATGACACTTAACAAGCATTAGTTATTACTACTGTTATTTAAGTCCCTTACTCTAACCTGAAGTCCTTATAGTTTCTAGTTTATTCTAATATACCTTAATTATATATATTTTGTTCCATCTTATGGTTATAAAGATATTTACATTCCTCTTTTCTATTAGTTTTGTGTACTGAATGCAGTTGTCACATCTATGAATATGGTAGCACTTAACTAGCATATTGCATATAGTAGGCACTCAGTAATTATTTTTTTACAGGAAGTGAAAATTAGCTAAGAAATCACCAAAGGCTTTTTCTAATTAAACATTTTTCAGTCTCTGTCATTGATTAAACTTAATTATACTTTTTTTTTTTTTTTTAGGTAAATGAGAAGGCAGGACAGATTATACAGTATGATAAATTTTATATCCATGAAGTACAAGAATTGATAGACATAAGGAATGATTATATCAATTGGGTCCAGCAGCAGGCCTATGGAATGGTATGTTTCCCATGCATTGTGTGATTTCATTTTTGTATGTCATTTGCTCTAATATGAAAGTAACGAGTGTTTTTGAAACACTCAAGTTTTTTCAGAGCTTATTTTTCAAATAAAAACAAATTACAGTGGAGTAGCTATATTTGTAAGCAAACATCCTTCTCTTCTGCCAAAGACAAAACAGAGACAGATTACATTTTTCTAAAGAAAAATGCAAATGTGACATATATTTTCAACTCTCATTTGTTTTCTATGAGCTTGTTTCTCTAATGCTGAGAATACTAGAGTCTCTGATAATAGAACTCTAAGAAGGTGTTATTGTTGTGGGACCACTGCTTCAAAATCAGAAGAAAACTCTAGGATTCTGTTTTCGATTTTTCCTTTTATGTGTTTAATTTTATTTTAGATTATTTATATTCATATATTGCATACTTCTTTGCATCTAGCTAAGTGTTTAATAAATAGACAATATTCCATTAAAATAGTAGCTTAACTTTATAAAACTTTAATTAGGCATATGTAATTTTAATTTAGAAATGGGTAAATAGCTAGATACAAAGAAGCTTTAATATTTATGTTTGCTAGCCATTTTAATATACTTGAAGTCAACTTTTCTGCTTCCAGAGCAGGTAATTTGTATCCAGTGGTTATAGAAGTGGTTTATTCACCAGCAATTCTGGTAGTGTCTGGAATGTGTCAGGTAGAGATTTTAAAAAAAGGACAGTACTTTTTGAACTTGGTTTGCATGTTATTTTTAGGATACTCTCACTTTTAAGAATTAAGACACTGATAGAACATCTCTCCTTTCTTTGGTACTTGACTAGGAGAGACTCATTGGATTTTTGTTTGTTTGTTTGTTTTCTTCTCTAGAATCACTGGGAGGTGAGATCAGGTTTATGGCCATTTTTTAGATTTAGATCTATTTATTTGTCATTCAACAAATACTTATTGAGAATCTCCTGTGTAAGAGGTACTAACTATTTGAAATACATTGGTAAACCAGACACATAAGGGCCCAAGTTTTCATGGAACTCATAATCTAATGGGCAAGATTAACATTAATCAAAGCAAAAAATATCAGTGAATAATATATACTATGCAGAGAATTAAAATCAGGGAACATTGTGAAGAATATTTTTGAGGTTGGGCCATCAGAAAATACTTGTCTGCCAAAGTATGAGTAATAGTCTGATGAAAAGGATCAGCTTTGTTAGATCAGAGTAGGGAGAAAACTAGGGGAGAGAGAATGGTGGGTTTGACTAAAATAGCCGTTGTGTAGACTAAAGAAAGAAATGGATTTGGAATACTTCTTGAAGGTAAATGGGACAAGTGTCAGGACACAAATCACTGATAAATTGGCTATAAGGTGAGGAAAGAAGAGAAATCCACTAGGGGATTAAAAAGGAGTGGCAGGTGAGGTAGGAGAAAAAATAGGAGTGTTTTGAAAACCAAAACTAAAAGTAATGAGAGCCTGTGTTGAATGCTGCTCAGAAAGAGAACAAAACTGTAGAATTAAGCAGTGAATTTGGTTACAAGGTTATTAGTAATCTTGATAATGGCCTTCTAGAGTTGGGGTATTGCTAAAAAAGAAAATTGGAATATAGAAAGTAGTATCAACAACTGTGGGAATACTTTTGAGAAGGTCTGCTTTGAAGATGAGCAAAAAAGTCAACTGGTACCTGGAAGGGATAGTTTTTTAAACAAGAAAATAACTAACCTCAGAAAAGTTTTGAACAAGTATTTCCTTTCCTATTTGAATAAAATCTCTACCCTAGGCAAAACTCTTCCTTCAAAGCACCTGTGAGAGAAGTAGAAATAACTTATTTCTTGAGTTTTTTAACCTTTCCTCAATAAGACTTGTTTGGGGGCTCATATTTTATCTTTGAATACACTGAAATGGCATTCTACAGGACATAACAGATGCTTAACTACAGTGTAAAAGTAATTAAATTTGTTTACCACTGAGAAAAATTGTTGCCCATGATATACTACGTAGGGCACCATAGGTCTTTGAACAGCATTTTTGAAGCTGTAGTGACAAACCTTTTTAAAGAAAAACAACTTCTTAAGAAGCCCTATATTTGCTTACATATTTGTATGATTATCTTAAATAAATATTTACACACATTAAACTAGTTCTAAACTCTACTCCTAAGCTCTTAAAAGAACTATAAAACCATAACAAATTTATAACTGTAGATAACACTACATATTTTTAATTCAAATTAATTTGATGTGGAGGATGATTATGTTCTGATTAGGAATTCCAGCTCACAACATAAACATTGGTAGAAAGCAGTGTAATCTAAGAGTGTCTAAGTTCAAATTCTACCTAAGCATTCATTCAGTTCTGTGTCCTTGGAGAAATCATCTGATTTCTTTAAGGTAATAGTACCTACTATACACAGTTGAGATAAGTGACCTGATCTCTATGAAGTATTTAAGGTAGTTCCTGGCACATAGTTAAGTCTTACTAAATGGTGCTTATTACTACTGGCAGACTGAAACAGGCTGTTCGTTTGGCAGCAGTCTCTTTTTGAAGTGTCTGATAACTGTCCTCTTGCTGCATTTCTGTGTCTGCACAATAATGAAACATTTGCCTTTAGAATGAGATGTGATATTCATTTGTCTTTTCCTCATAAGATTGCATCATTTAAGTATAAAGTCTTACACAATTACATCTTGTTGGATGATAGAACCATTGCAGGCATTGAAATTTCATGCAGTACTGGCTTTTTATAATACTGGGATGTTTATAATATTTATAGGATATAAATTTAAAGGATATATATTTAAAGGATATGTATTTATAGGATATAAATTGTCTTAGTTTTAAGTTTGACTAAAATTTTTTGTTATTGATCAAAAAAACACTAAATTTAAAACCATCCCAGAGCACTCATAAACTCTCTAAGCATATATCTCCTGGGCATCTACAAACCCAGTTTGAGAAACCATGTCTTGGAAACACTGAGAAAAATTGTTGCCCATGACATACTACCTAGGGCACCATAGGTCTTTGAGCAGCTAAGATCACTGTGAATTATATCACTTGTCCTTTAACCAAAATTTATATCTGTTAATATAAATCATAAACAACATGCATTTGACCAAGTTAATAGAAATGATACCTGTGATACTTTTTTTTTTTTTAAGTAATTGTACTGTGGGGAAAAGGTATTTGAATGTTCACTTTTCAGTTTGATAGTTCTGTCATCCAAATTCACTGTAGTATATAGTGATAGTGATTATCATATCAAATTGAATTTCATTAGGGAGCTATTTCAGCACTACTGTTTTCTGATAAGAGCAAGGCATTAAGGTCTACCTTTCTGTTCCTGGTCCTCTTTGCCTTCTCATTCTCTTAATGGTTAACATACTTGAGAATTACCCACATATTTTTCCTTTCTCTCCATTTACTGACAGACATGAAATTAAATAGGTGGTTGTGGCAGTGAAAGCTTGTTCTTTAATTTTCAAAGTGGATTTAATAGAAATCAGAATCCAGAATCCATGACTTTGGTTTGTTTTGATCTCTCTTTGGGAATGAAGGACTGACAACCTACTTTAAAGGTCTTCATACAATTTTAAAATAAATTTTTAATCTATAGTATGACATCTGACCTCAGAGAGCTACTTTTTTTTGAGAGTGTAACATACTTTAACACAGAACTCTTAATGATCTCTCTTCCCAAATAAGATTATGCTTTCATTACTAGTCTTAATACTGGGTTGAATGCCATGTTGACCCTATAAATCAAGTTTTAAAGAATCTGTTTTGTGATAATATAGTGTTTGTGTATATGTATTTGTATATACATATGAATATCTATACACATGTGCACATATGTACTCACGTACTTATACACACAAATTTGTGTAAAAAAAAATTTGTGTAAAAAAAATTGATCAACAGTTATGGTCTTGAAATAATTTCATTGCTTCAGTGAAAAAAGTTTAAAATATTCTTTGATAGAACATAATGACGAACAATAGTAAGAAACTTGTTTCTCTTAGTAACCATTTTATTATGTATGTATGTATGCCTACACACATCTTGTATATGTTAAATATAATAAAATTTATTTTTAAAGTCATAATTTTATATACATATATAAGTATAAAGCTTTATCTTGTGCTAAATACTACAAGAAAATTATTTTGTCTTTATGCCATAATTTGTTGGGATTCTCCCCACCCCACCCCCCATTACCTTTCTTTTCCAGTCAAGGACTTTTAAGAATCCATTATGATTCCTAAATCTTAATAACTAATAGTTCTTGACTTTCCTTAAACAGGTTGATCATCGTTAATTTCAGAATCCAAAGATGCTCAAAAAGTTTTGGACTTTGGAGCACTTTGGATTTTGGACTCTCAAATTAGGTTTGCTCAATCAGTAAAGTGTATGCAATATTCCCAAATCTGGTCCCAAACATTTCAGCTAAGGGATATGTCCTTTTGTTTTGCTGAGATTTCCTAATTTTCCACCTCATCCCCTTCCATTCTCCTGTCCTTTTTCAAGTCTTTCTGGTTAAATGTCTTTGTGAAATCTTTGCTTGATTTCTTTTACTCCTGCTAGTTACTATCTAGTCTGTGGTTTTGTTCCCAAGGCTCTGATTTTGATGTGTGAAAATATGCAATTGGATTCCTTTGCTTTTTATCTCCCTCTGCTTGTGACCCTTTGGCAACATAAAAGGAGCATGTATGTTTTGTCTTTTTCTCTTTTTTTATCTTCTGCTATTTGATGATTTTTCTCTACTTCCTTTATTCTGTACTGACTTGCACATCTCATACCCTCATTTAACTTTGCTCTTCAATTGCTTATGAAAACACCTTAGTTAGTAGGTAACTACCAAACTCTTTGCCATTTTTCTTCCCCTTTTATACATTTTGTTACTATACATGCATATCAATATATAGCTAATAAAAATTGACAATTCAGCATAAAATATAGAAGGGTCTAAATTGGGTCTATCATGTTTGAATTACAGTGAGATTCAAGTTTGTTTTTTCAAAAACTGGAATATACTTATGTGACACACATGCCAGATCCAAATGACTTTAGACTTTGTTTTGTTTTGTACCAGAGATTGAACTAAGGAGAGCTTAACCACTGAGCCACATCTCTAGCCGCCCCCCCCCCCCTTTTTTTTTTAGTACCAGGAATCTAATTCAGGGGCACTTGACCACTGAGCAACATCCCCAGCCCTATTTTGTATTTTATTTAAAGACAGGTCTCACTAAGTTGCTTAGTGCCTCGCCATTGCTGAGGCTGGCTTTGAACTCGCGATCCTCCTGTTTTAGCCTCCAGAGCCCCTGGGATTATGGGCATGTGCTACTTCGCCCATCCTTTAGCCCTTTTTAAAAGTTGCCGAGGCTGGCTTTGAACTTGCATTCCTCCTGCCTTAGACTCCCAAATCGTTAGGATTATATGTGTGTGTTCTTCACCCAACTGCCTTGGACCATTTATACTAACAAAAATAATGGGTAAAAAGATAGACTTGTGGAACAGCTAAATAGAGGAGCTTTGGGAAGATATACCAGTATTTAACTTGCCTAGGTTGAGTTTCTTCCCCATTTAATAAAATAAGGATGTTGACTAAAATATATTTGTACTCCCTTGTGGCTGTAGTATTTCCCAGAAAAATCCATCATTTACAACACTAATGTTTATTTTGCTTTTTTTAAAGCTCCCTTATCATTTTTAAAGACATTAATATGTTGCAAGAATTCTTGGAGTGATCATAATGTCATATTCTTGCTCTATGCATTAGATCATCAAACATAATTTAGAAACATTTACTTCTCTTTTAACTGCCAAGACCACCCTTTTTATTTGAGTTGCCTTAATGTTCAGCATTTTTTCTTTATATCAGAGTAATTCTGTATTATGCCCTTTGTTTACAAAAAATAAAATAAAAAATCATTGATGTTTAAAACATCCTTAGTGAAGTCCAGTTTAGATCATGAAATCCTAACTTTGAACACTTCATCTAGTCCTTTGTCAATCCACCTTCTGGGACATCAAGTAGCTGAAATTAGACACACCTTAACCCAGTTTCAAGTTCCTCACTTAAGTAACAGCTAATAGTGCTGCATATGTGGATTTAGAGCTAGTTTAGCAATAAACCTTCAGTTGACCTCACAGTTTTTTTGCCACGACCACTACCGCTTTTCTTTCCTTCCAGATTTCCTTTGGCAGTACTACTTTGTTGAATTATATTTGAGCTACTTTACAACACTAATGTTTATTCTGTCTTATTTTATCTTCCCCCTTCAGTACTGGGAATCAAACACAGAGTGCTCTACCATTGAGTTTTACCCCCAGCCCTGAAAGAAACTATTGTCAGTTATTTTCTTTCTTAGAAAAGAATTTGCATAGAGTCATGTTTGGTTATATTTATACTACTTTGGCTATAAGCACAGTATAGTGAGAAACCTTAATTAAATCTTTGCTAATATCTTAAAGCCTCTAGTGAAGTTCATCAAGACGTATGAAAATTTAGCCAACTACAAAGTTAGAAATTCCACACAGGACTATCCTCACTTCTGATACCAATTGCCAGTTGGGGTAAGGGATGTGTTCCCCAGACTACACTCAGACTCATAGCACTCTCGGAAAACTATTAGACTGATAATTGCAGTTTACTATAGGGAAAGGATACATATTAAAATGTCCAAGGGAAGAAGCACATATAGCAGAGTCTAAGGTCCCAAAGACAAAATATCTTGCTTTTCTTTCCCGGGAAGTTATGGGTTAGTTACCTGGCATTGATGTCTGTGATATCACAAAAGATTGTTAACCAGTGAAGCTCACCTGAACCCTGATGCCCAGAGTATTTATTGGGACTCAGTCACATCCTGCTTATGTGGCTTGACCTTTTCTAGAGATATAACTGGTACCATATGACCCAAGGCCCCATGGTAAATCACATTGTTATATTGTCCATGGATAAAGACCCTAGGCAAATAAAGACACTCCTATCAGACTTGGTATTTCAAACGCCTATAGATTACCTCTCAGTAGCCTAGGGCAAATACCCTGTCTTTGGTTAAGATTAGTTCTTCATTACATAAGGCACCATCCACAGATTTAGTGATATATTCTGAAGATTCTAGTACTTTTCATGAATCTAAACCATATATGGAAGCATTCCAAAAGAAAGTGTACTTTCCTTTTCAAGGAAATGGTAAGCTTTCATTATAATTTCCATTATTACCTTTATAAATGTATATTTTCTTCTACTTAACCTCTATGTTTGGTTTTTAAAAATACATAATATAAAATATCTTGTTTTTTTTTAACATTCAATAAATACCTCAAGATAAAAAAAAAAATCTTGTATTTTTTTTTAACTTGTTTTTGGCAAATAAAAACGAATGGTGGCTTATTATCCTTCAGGTTGTCTCCATGTAGCATTTTAATGTGTTAAACACTTGACTTTGTCCAGATTAACCAAGGCTTTTAAAGTCAGAGATATTTTCTCAGTAAAGAATCTGAGCCATAAAATTATTTCTTCAAGATGATATCAGGTTTAGGACTAGTTTCCTTATTCTACCTAAATTCTACAAATGGGGATACTTATTTGCTGAAACCAAATTTTATTATATTCAGGCTTTGATAATTTTTGGATCACAGGATACCTAAAACAAACTGTTACACTTACATAAGGGGCATATGGGAAGGGTAAGTTTTGTTGTAGATGTATTTTCTACCTTGTTAATTCAATATTCAACTGTAGCAAAGCATATGAAATGCTACTTTGAATAGAAATAAATTTGGACACTAACATTGCTCTTTCCTCATTATTGTTGCATTCTGCACTGCTGTTTTAGGATGTCAGCCATGGATTAACTGAGGTAAGTTTGGTGTAATAGTCTTGTGTTCAGAATAGATAAACTGTTTTTCCAAAGATTCCCCTTTGTGTGATTTAAAAAAAAAAAAAAAAGTGTGTGTGTGTATGTGTTTTTAAAAGTTGTCTATACAGATTGTTCTGTATAACATTTCAGAAGAATTTTCTGAATATTTAAACTTACTTTAGTTAACATTACTCTGTATGATGCCTTTCAATAAGATTGCTTTAGAAAATAGTTGCTCTTCTCCTTATCTTCCAGTATAAAATGCAATGTGTCCTTAGGGGGGAAAAAACTTTTAAAATTTGACAAATGGCTACCTAATAAAGCAAAGAATACTTTAGAGATGTAAAATGATTATTTCTAAAACTAATAATTGATATTTGAAATGGTCACTAAATTAAACTTTGTATAATCATCTTTTTTACTTTGTTTCATGTATTTTCTTAATGTATCAAATTTGACTTAAGTAATCAGTAGCCCTGAACCACCTTTTAACTCTTGGGAACATTATAGCACTTCTTTTCTCTGTTATAGATGTTAGGTTTTGCTTTGCTTTTTTATTTATTTGATAGTCTTTTCCCAGCATTTGAACCAATGAAGTACTTTGAGTTAGATTGAAATTACAGGTTTGATATTGTTTGCTTCCTCATTCTCAAACAGAAGTAGTACATAAATCAGTTGAAAACAGGGCTGGAAGTACAGCTCAATGGTAGGGTGCTTGCCTGGCATGCACAAAACCCTGAGTTCCATCCTAGCACTGCAAAACAAAAAAGAGAAAAAGGAAATTATTTTGAAGCCAAAGGGGACTTTAGAAATATCTAAATCTTTTTGAGTTTCAGAGAAGTAAAATGACTCCATGATCTGTAGCTAAGTTAAAACAAATACAGGATAGAGGCAAACTTTGTCACATACAAATATTAAAGAGTGATCATTGACTGTAAAATACATGTAACTTAGCATGTGTCTTATATATTGAGAACAAAGTTGAAAGTGATTAGACAATATTTGATTGGTTTGGGTGGCCCAAGGTGAGAGAGAAAAATAAAAATAATACAGATATAGGATAGGAAAGAGCTGGAAACAGTATTATTTTAAGAATTGTTAGGCTGGGCACAGTTGGGCACACCTGTAATCCCAGTGGCTCTGGAGGCTGAGGTAGGAGGATTGCAAGTTCAGAGCCAGCCTTAGCAAAAGGGAGGTGCTGTAAGCCAACTCAGTGAGTTCCTATCTTTAAGTAAAATTCAAAATAAAGCTGGGGATGTGGCTCAGTGGTTAAGGGCCCCCAAGTTCAATTCCTGGTTACACCTCTGCCCCCCAAAAAAAGAATGGTCAGAAAAATTGGGAATGTTTAGCACAGAATAAAGACAATTGAGGGAAAGCATGGTTAGGACCTCAAATATTTAAACCATGTACACTTGCCTACAGAGGCAAAACAAAGGCAAGTGATATATAGAAATACAGGTTCAGACAATATAAAGAACTTTCTAGTCACTTAAAAAGAAGGGTATTGTTTCATATTCTTTTTTGAAAGCCTCATAGCAGAGATTATCTCAGGGCTGACACAAAAATATTACCTTGTTGGGTAGATTGTACAAATAGTCATCCTCTAACTGCAAGAATGTGTGACTGCTGATTATAATTCTTTGTATTTTTATGTACTGTTAGAATAGCATTCAGTCACTGTGTTAGGATAAATAAATGTAAAGTGTCTTAATGTCTGTTAATGGTACTCTGAGATCAGCTCTCATAACTTTAACAGCCAACAGAATAATAACACTAATGAAAAATTATCTTGAATGTTAAATGTGTGAAAATGTTCTTTGGTTCATAATTTTGGCAATGCCACTCACTATGTATCTGCTATATGAAGGATGGGGTGATTAATTTTCTGTGGCTTCAGTTGCTAGGATAGTTGTACTAACATGTTAGAGCTGGACATAGTATTTAACATGGGAGCTCTCAATTGTAGGATAAACCTAATTCATTGAAACTTAGAGTTAACATATGCTAAGTAAAAGATATATGTTATTTATGATTTTACAGGCTCTTAACTATATAGTTACTTCCTAAAATTGAGAATTAGACTTATTCAAGTACTTTATGTAATTATCAGTAAAAATTCTATATTCAGAAATAAGCAACATGTTTTCTTCGTAATTCCCGAACTAGATGACTAAATAAACCAAGAATGTGATCATCTTTACAAGATATTACAACACCCACAGTAAATATATCACAAATCACTTGAACTAATATATTAATTTTTTATTTCTAGTTGGCAGATATCCCTGTTACAATCTGTACATATCCATTTGTATTTGATGCCCAAGCAAAAACTACTCTGTTACAAACAGATGCAGTTTTACAGATGCAGGTAAAATATTGTATAATAACCTGATTTGAGAATATTTTAAAAATTGTTTCTGTGATGTTTTTAAAAAATAAATATTTGATACTTGCCCATAATCAGTAATCTTCGGGGACATTTGTAACATTGTAGTGTGTCATTTACAGAGTACCTTGAGTAGCTAGCCAGAAAGAAGACTTGTGTACCTATGAGAACTACTTACAAAAAAGTGCTCTGATGGAGATAGAATAATTTATCCTTAAAAGATTATATGTCATTTTTTCATTATATAAATATGTAATTTTTCTTAACTAGTTTACTTGATATTGTTAACTTGTTTCAAAATCTTTGTTCTCTGTCATTTATATACATAGTAAAAAATGTAAATAACTAGAGATGAGTTGATATTCAAGTGGGAAGCATCTGTTTACTTGTTAGGAGGATATGAAATTTCCTTGAATAAAGTTTTAGTAATAAAATCTTTTCCTGAGGTTGGTAATCGTAATCTTTTATTCCTCTCTCCTGTTCCTTTCTTCCTGATTTTTCCTGTTTTTGAGCATTTTTTTCATTCCCAATGAAGATTTTTAGTTTATATTACATTTAATTTTAGTTTACATTATGACTTTGAAGAGTTACAGTAGATTTGCTTTATCACTTGTAAATAAAAAAGATGTTGAATTTACTCAGGTATAGAATATATGACTATAAGTGCTAAGGATTAAGGAAACTGTTTAAAAAGAGATTTGAACATTTAATATTCTAAAAAGACTTTTAAAAAAATCAAAAACACACAAATTTTTATTCTTTTCAGATAAATGCATTTGTTTTTCTAAGTCCTTCCAAACATTTTAATAATAAATAGTAGGGAGTATTTTAGAGATGTGCTCATTTTCATTTTCATCACCAGATAAAATATTTTTGTAGGGTTGTATATATTAACAGCTAGTAAACCAGTATTTTTTAAAAAAATTCTTTCTTAAAATAATTTAATGACTTGTGCTTTAAATATGGTATATTTTGTTTTAGAACAAGATACAATGTACTTCCTTGGCCAAATTGTTTTATAGTCTCTTTAAAGGTTTGTTTTATTCTGGTGTTTTTTTTTTTTTTTGCTTCTCTCTCCATCCTGACCCTGCAGTTATTATTACATCGTTAGGAAAAAACAGTGCTCAGATTTAGCAATATTCTTATAGTTCTGTGCTTGCTTACCTTAATAATTTTGTGAGTTCTGCATTAATATAAAAAATTTCAAAAGGGTATGCTTTATGGTCAGTTTACTAAGTTCTTATGCTATAACTAGATGCTGTGTGAATTCAGTAATTTAAGAATTATTCCTGAAATTATAGCATACCATCTAACTGATAGGTAGATGTTAGCCTATACAGTCACAGTAGCTTCTTCATAGCATTGCTATTAAAATTTTTTAATCTTTTGTTTTCTAGATGGCTATTGACCAGGCCCACAGACAGAACGTCTCTTCTCTTTTTCTCCCAGTGATTGAATCTGTGAATCCCTGCTTAATTCTAGTGGTGCGTAGAGAAAATATTGTAGGAGATGCAATGGAAGTCCTTAGGAAAACAAAGAACATAGATTACAAAAAGCCACTCAAGGTAATTTGCCAGATTCTTTTGTATAATTGGGACTTTTATTTAGAAATTGTTTTAAGTTTTCTTGTTTTTAGTGTATCTTTGAGACTTAATAAATAAAATAATATAATTACAAAATTTATAAAAACCTGTAAATTGCTGAACTCTCATTAGTAATATATAGCATGTTACAAGGCCTCCACAATTTACCATATTTTCTTACAGTTTATTCAGTGTTTGCATTTTGCTATTTTAGGTTATATTTGTTGGAGAAGATGCTGTGGATGCAGGAGGGGTACGCAAAGAATTTTTTTTGCTCATCATGAGGGAATTATTGGATCCTAAATATGGCATGTTTAGATATTATGAAGATTCCAGGCTCATTTGGTTTTCAGATAAGGTAAAATATCCAACCATCTAATTTATTACTTTGTATATATGCGTAGATTAATCAAATTACCCCAGAAACAGAGTTATTACTGAATTCCTGACATATTTTGTTCAGAGATCTGCTTTAATACAATTTGAAAAATTTTAAACTATTAGATTGAGTTGTCAAAACACATTAATGCTTACCACGTATTTCAGATTACACAAAATTTAATAAGGAATGGTCACCCTGAAAATAATGTTGACCTTTTCCTTCTGTTTACTTCAGTTTGGGAATTGAATCATAATTGCTAGAATAACTTTTCTTCTGAGAAGAGCTAATTTATCATCAGAGGTTATTTATGTTTCTTTTTGGGAAGAGTTGGCAAACTATGGTATATGAGCCAAAATCTTGCCACCACATATTTTTGTAGATAAAGTCATACTCATTTACCTATTATCTGTGTCTGCTTTTGAGCTATAACAACAGAAGAGTTCAGCAGTTATAACCCAACAGAACCTAAAATAATTACATCTGGCTCTTTTCAGAAAAAGATTTGCTGACTTATGATTAAGTAAAATGAATGGTTTAGTTTGCCACAGCTCAGTTAAAAGGTATTTTAGTTGAATATTTATGTCATTTATAAAAATCTTTACTATTTAGTTTTTCTTCCACTGGCTGTCTTGTGTGATAATAACAGTCATTGATGCTCAGTACCTGAGCATTAATTTGTTAGAGGTTGCAAATATTGCTACTGTGATTCTAATATTTCTTTTTTATTTCCTAGTTTGGATATTTCTATATAGAGAAATTTCCCTACACTGTGTGATTCCTTAGTTCCAGTAGGTTGAGTTGATTCTCAAGTTGGTATGGAAAAGGGTTCTATTTAGTTACTAATCTTTTAAAAGAATAAGTCTGGGGGCTGGAGTTGTGGCTCAGTGGTAGAGTGCTTGCCTAGCACGTGTGAGGTACTGGGTTCGGTTCTCAGCACCACATATAAATAAATAAAATAAAGATCCATTGACAACTAAACAATATTAAAAAAAATAAGTCTGTTCATTAGGGATCTCAGTGTTGATAATTCATTTTTTGGTTTATTTTCAAGTACTACTTTGTTTTCATGGATTTCAATATATTTGGTATTTTTTAATACATTGTATATGTTATTTTTATTAATGCTCATATTTTCCTGTCTTTGTCCAGGAAGAGTCATCAAATTGTTGTTAGTTCCCTTGAAGTAATTTTAGTACTGATCGGCAGCCCCTTGATACCGGGTGTACTTGTTGGACAAGCTGTTCCAGACTTACACATTTATTATCTAACAATACTGCCAATATTATGATTAGCGAAAATGTTTTTTTTTTAATTGTTCTTTTTGTCCTTATCCTATGTGCTAATAGATACACAGCTAAATAATGTTTTGATATCACTTGAAATTCTTATATACTGGTTATTCCACCAATAAAAACATTTAAATTAACTTGTGTTTTATTTTCAGGGATTCCTAGTTTAATTTAGTTTTAGAAGAATATAAAATATTTATTTAGTTCCAAAGTTAAATCTATAAAATAAGATATTAAAGAAGTTAAAATTTAACTTATTTACTCCCTATAAACTAGTTTAAAACTATAACTTAGTTTTAAAATAAATTTTGTGAATTAGCCCTTTTTTTTAACAAATACAAGTAGGCTGCAATATATTATATACCAAAGTCAGTTTTATTGTTTTTGTCTATGGTCATGTAAGCTGTTGTCATTGCTGAAACCTAGGTGAAGGATATGTGGAAACTCCAGTATTGCAATTCTTGAATCTTTAAAGTGTTTTAAAATTGGTATTTTTAAAAATCAGGGTATAGTGTACATATTTTATCCAGAGGAGACCTTTTAGCTTGGTATGGTGGCACATGCCAGTACTCAGGAGGATTTGACAGTAAAATTGACTAGTTCAAGGCTGGCTTAGGCAACATAATGAGACCCTGTCTCAAACTAAAACTTTAAAAAGAGCTGGGTTTAGCTCAGTGGTGGAGTGCTTTCCTAGCATGCACAGATCCTGGGTTCATTTCCAAGTACTGCTAAATAAATAAACAATTTGGGTGGGAAATTGTAGCATGTTTGCATGTTGTGATTAATTACTGAGAAAGTAAAAACACTGCTGTCAATTGTAGGAGCAAGATCCTTTAGTTGCAAAGAAAGGATAGGTTTATGTAGTAGTGGAGGGTTGACTATAATTCGATATATAGATCTGTATTAGGAGGGAAGGCTCAAGAGGGGTTGGGGGGAGAGTGTGAGAGAGAGAGTGTGTGTGTGTGTACACATGACTTGATAATTTTGATAATAGGAGGTTGTCAAAATTCTTGGAACTGATTCTGGTTTACAATGAAATAATACACAAAGTCTTTAAAGAGTTAAGATACAGAAAATGTATAGAAGATTTGAGGAAGGAGAAGGTGTGAAATTATCCTGAGGGGAATGGAAAAATAAGTTAACCATATAAATAAATGTAGGATTAGACTGGCAATCTTCAAGACTCACTTGAAGCTTAATGTTACTAAATTTAAAATGAAACCAGTTTGCATGGATAGAGGTAAAGACAAAGACTGTTGATTTGAACAAGGTTGTGGTTTTTAGCAAGTGAGTATGACAAAAGAGAATGATTATATTAATGTATCATGGAATTTAAGCTTTAAGAGGACTTGATGTGGAGTATTGTGTATTATTGATATTAATAAGTAATTGTTGAAGTTAATAGCTTGTAGATATTGGTAGAATCAAATTGTAAGGGGAACTGAGAAAGTTAGAGATAGTGATAAATTAGAGAAAGCTTCCATTTGAGATTTGGAGTGTTCCATATAACCATGGGAATGAGATGTGATGAAGACATGATTATTAGAAATAAAAGCAAGTCTGGGATCTAAGAAGCTACTGTGTGTAATTGCTGATGTTTCAATCTCCTGTTGTACCCTCTAGCTGAAAGATTTGTAAATTTTGTTGATCTTTTAGTTAGAAGAAACAACTTCTGGCTTTCTTGTATTTACCTATTCTATATATTTTATCTCCACTTTAATCTTTTATTTTTATTTTCTTTCTTCTACAGATTGTTCTTCCTAGCTCCTTAGGATGTAAAGTTAGTTGTTAACTTGAGGTTCTTTTTTAAGTTATTTACAATTAATTCCTTCTGAACACTGCTTTCTTTGTATCCCATAAGTTTTCAAATATTATATTTTCATCTTTCTAGTCTAAGTGTTTTTTAATTTTCTTTTTGATTTCTTCTTTGTTGGTTGTTTTAAAGAGTGTATTGCTTAATTTCCACATTTTTCAACTTCCCAAATTTCCTTCTGATACTAATTTCTAATTTCATTGCACTGTGTGGTTGGAGATTTTTTTAAAATCATTCTAGTCTTTTTTAAATTATTGAGATTTGTTTTCTGACACAACATATTGTTTAGCCTGGATAGTGTTCCATGTACACTTTTAAAGAATGTGTATTCTAGCTGGGCGTGGTGGCATAGGCCTGTAATCCTAATGGCTCTGAGGGTCGGGCGTTAAGACCAGCCTCAGCAATTTAGCAAGGTACTAAGCAACTCAGTGAGAACCTGATACAAAATAGGGCTGCGGATGTGGTTCAGTGGTTGAGTGCCCCTGAATTTAATCCCCAGTACTCCCCGCCCCCCACCAAAAAAAAAAAGAAAATGTATTCTTCTATATTGGGTAGAGTGTTTTATGTATGTCTGTTAGGTCTCAATTTATAATATTTTTCTTTTTTCCTGACTTATCTGTCTAGTTGTTTTAGTCATTATTGCAAGTGGGATCTTTTTTTTTTTTTGAGAGAGAGAGAGAGAGAGAATTTTTCAATATTTAGTTATTTATTTTAGTTTTCAGCGGACACAACATCTTTGTTTGTATGTGGTGCTGAGGATCGAACCCGGGCCGCACGCATGCCAGGCAAGCACGCTACCGCTTGAGCCACATCCCCAGCCCCTGCAAGTGGGATCTTAAAGCCACTGACTCTAATTATAAAATAACATTTCTCCCTTCAGTGTATTTTGTAGTTGTGTTGTTAATACATGTTTGTAGTTGTTACAACTTCTTGATGAATTCTTTTCTCAGCATGCCTTTGTCTTTTCTAACAATTTTGTGTGGTATTAGTCTATTTTGTCTATTATTAGCATATTCACTCCAACTCTCTTTTATTAATATTGTGGAATATCTTTCTTCCAAGCTTTCATTTTCATTTTACTTGTATCTGTGGATCTAAGATAAGTCAGTAGATGGTATATAGTTGGATCTTGTTTGTTTAAAACATTCTGCCAGTCTTTGATTGCAGAGTTTAATCATTTACATTTAAAGTAATTGATAAAGAAATGCTTTTATTTTGCTCTTTTTAAATATATATCATACGTTTTTTTGTTAATTCCTCCATTACTGCCCTTTTGGTATTTGGTTTTCTTTATGTACTTACTTTGATTTCCTGCTTATTTCCTTTTTCTGTTTAGTTATTTTCTTACTGTTGCCTTGGAGTTATAATTAACATCTTAAATTTATAATAGTGTAGTTTGAATTAATACCAACTCAACTTCAATGGTCTGTAGGAACTCTGCTATTACATAGCTTTGTCTCCTACTTTGTTGTTACATGTTACGTCTTTGTATATTGTGTGCCCATTAACATCGATTTATATTTATTTTATATATGTTTTAAACATTATACAAAAAAAGGAGTTAAAATTTAAAATGCAATAATGCTGGCTTTTATATTTATCTGTATAGCTACCTTTGCCAGAATTCTTTTTCTATGACTTTGTATTACTGTGATGCATCCTTTCATCAGCCTGATGAAGATTTTAGCATTTCTTGTAGGAAGTTCCACTAAGCTACATCTCCAGCCTTTTTATTTCATTCATTTATTTATTTATCTTAGAAACAGGGTCTTGCTAAATTGTGAAACTGGTCTCAAACATGCAGTCCTTCCTGCCTCAATGTCTTGAGTCTCTGGGATTATAGGAATGCACCATCACATCCTGGCATTCCACTATTTTTTGACAATCATGGTTTTTGATGGGAAATCAGCTGTTAATGTCAATGAGGAACACTAGTATACAATAAGTTTCTTTTCTCTTGGTAATTAGTTTTTGATGCTTTGTGTTGAGTTCATCTTGATAGAAGCTTTTTGCCTTATTTAAACATGTAGATTCATGACCTTTATCAAATTTGGGAAGTTTTCAGTCACTTCTTCAAGTATTCCACCCCACCCCCTATTCCCCACCCTCATCCCCCCACTTTTGGGACTTCCACTATATGTTTGATGGAACATTTGATAGCTCACAGGACTCTCTTCATTTTTCTTCTTTTGGCTTTAATTCCGCCCCCCCCCCCCCCCAGACTGGTAATCTCAGTTGACCTAGCTTTATGTTTGCTGATTCTTTTTCTTCTCAAATCTCTTATTATACCTTTTGAGTCAATTTTTTGGTTTCAGTGATTATACTTTATAACTTCAGAATTTTTTATTCCTTTTTATGCACTCTATCCTGTATTGACATTTTATATTCAGTGACTCATCATTATCATATTTTTTCTGTAACTTTCTCTATTTGTCTCTCTTTGGTACCAGGGATTGAACCCAGCTGTGCTTAACCACTGAGCAACATTCCCAACCCTTTTTATTTTTTTTCTTTTTTTGCTAAGTTGCTGGGGCTGGCTTTGAACTTGTGATACTCTGCCTCAGCCTCCCAGGCCACTGGGCTTACAGATATTTGTCGTTACAACTGGCCAGTTTTCTGTGATTTTTAGTCTGTGATTTCTTTTAGCTCTTTAAGCATATTTAAGATGGTTGATTTAAAATCTTTGGCTAAGTTAATGCTTTCTACGAGGCAGTTTATACTTTTTTGTGTGTGTGAATAAGCCATATCTTTGTCTTTTTTTCTGGTAAGTTTTGGTTGAATACTGGGCACTAAATGTTACAATGTGGATACTATGGAAGTCATATTCTCTCCATTCCCCGTGGGTTTGTTCTTGCTGCTTGTTTAATTACTTTTCTAAATCATTTTGTTTGCAAAGTCTTGATATTCTTTATATATGACAACTGATGTTTGCTCTGTTAGCTTAGAGGTCAGCTGGTGATTGATAAAAGATTTACTTAAATACCTGGGCCAAAGAAGAGAAAGCAAAATACTCTTCCAGTCTTTACATGCTGCCTCTGTCTTGAGTACTTCTTCAGTGCTTAGCTAACCTATATGCAAATTTGACTTAGCATATACTTCCTTCTTGCACATTTTCTAAAGATTAACTAAGTAAAAACTCAGAGTCTTCTTTTATCTTATTTGAACACATGTTCAGCTCTGGACATGCACCTGACTATATGCCTTTAAATGCTTTTGACTATAGGCACTCAATAGGGAAACTGCGTAAAATCTGTGAGGGCCCTCAGAGGCCATGAAAGCAAAGGTAAGCCCTTGAGCTAATCTTCAGGGAGCTACCAGATGCCTCAAAGACATAACCACTGTCCTTTGAAAATAAGGTCCATATTGTTCTGTCTAATGCCAGCAACCTACAAGAAATGAATGTTGCCATCATCATAGCCACCACTCAGCTGTGGAGTGGGGCATGATAAGGGGTTAAGTTAAAATATCAGAGTACACTAAGCAAAATTCAGCAGCTTCTTCATGAAGTATTCTCCTTGCTAGTTTTTTATTAGTTTCCAGCATTCCAGAAGAGTTCACTCTGACATTTTTTGCCATCTTAAGATTCATTGTTTTTGTGAAGGGATGGAGTTTTACTCTGCCCTCTTCTGCCAGTTTCCGTGACATTACCCTTTATTTGGGTAGAAGACAATAGAATCCAGTTCATTTTTCAAGGATATACTTACTACCTTTTCTTATTACTTAGAGGGCAGTGATTATTGCTCTCCTTTCTGCCCTCCCACCCCTACTCCCAATTTTAAATGTTTATTTTATTTTCCACACTCCTATTATTCCTCTGGGTGTTTGTTTTTTTTTTTTTAAGCACCTTCTTTTTTTAAAAAAATATTTATTTAGTTGTAGATTAACACACAGTATCTTTATTTATTTTTATGTGGTGCTGAGGATTGAACCCAGTGCCTCACATATGTGAGGCAAGCACTTGACCACTGAGCTACAGACCAGCCCGCCTGGGTGTTTTTTGTAGTTGTTGTTTTTCTATTTTTGAGTAGTCATTGGCTCTTTATTCATTTAAGAATGTGGCACTGAAAGCTTAGATGTGTGGATATATATGCATTTATGGATTTACAGGTTCTATCCTTTCAAGCGGAAGCAATTGTTATCATATTTAGGTTTTTTAACTGTTGAGGTTTAAAGAAAAATTGTTACCTTGGCTGTCTATTTTAGTAGTGTTCTGAATGCTGGAAGGGAAAGCAGTGATTCTCATTGTTCACAGTATAGACCCTTATCAGATCCCCTTGTTTTCAGTGCAGTACCCTCATCATCAGCTGTCTTAGATTTAGAGCTTCTTTGGTTCAGCCTCTCTAGAAAAAGAAAGGACTTTCACCTAAACATCCTGTTTTCAGTCTCTTAATACCTACTGGGCTAACTGTAACTTTTACAGGCATTTTTACTCCTAGTTCCTGAGTTTGCAGCACAGATTAGCAATAAAATTACTTCTTCTGTTTTTCTTCTTTACTAAATCAATTACCAACAATCCATCTACTCTTCATGTTTCGAAATGGCATTAATATATCTTCAGTGCTATTAATCCTCCTCTATTCTTTTTTCTTATGGGGTTTATACCATTTTTAGTCTTAATTCTCATTTAGAAAGTTTCAAAAGGGAAAGTTTAGCACATAATTTAAGAAGGGCTTTCTAAGCATAAACACAATATAAGACGACATGGTAGAAAAAGACTTAAGTTGGCCACTGAAAACTGTGTTACTTATGCATAACAGAAAACATAAAATTTTTTTAATACTTATTTTTTAGTTGTAGTTGGACACAATTTCTTTATTGTATTTATTTTTTTATGTGGTGCTTAGGATTGAACCTAGGGCCTCGCATGTGCTAAGCGAGTGCTCTGCCGCCACAATCCCAGCCCAACAGAAAACATAAAATTTAAAAAGCATAGATAGCATAGTTGGGCACGGTGATCCACACCTATGATCCAAGCTACTCTGGAGGTTGAGGCAGGAAGATCTCAAGTTAGAGTCTAGTCTAGATAACTCAGTGAGATCCTCATCTCAAAATAAAAGGGCTGGAGACATGGCTCAGTGGCAGAACACTCACTTAGCATGTACAACATTCTGGGCTGGATCCTCAGTCGTGCCCCCTGCCTCAAAAGGCATATATATATAATAAATGTGACATAGGATGATACTCATATATTGTATGAACAATTTAAGTACAAATACATAAGAAAAATATTATTCTCCCCAAAATAAGTGGGCTTAGTACAAGAAATTTCATGAGTTCAATATCATTAATAGTGAAAAATGTATACTAAAGTAAATTGTCATTTTAAAACCCATGACAAAAAAGCATTTGTTGTGTATATAGTATGTATGATATTGTGTATATATAGTATGTATGACATTGTGTAATATAGTATGTATGTGTGACATTTTTCTGGACTGAAGTGGCAGAAGAAACTACAACAGAATAATCAGTAAACGTTTTAACTATCTTTTGGATTAGAAATTCTTCCTTAAGAAGCAAAGCTATGTGTGGTAGTATGTGCCAGTAGTCATAGTTACTTTGGAAGCTGAGGCAGGAGGATAATTTAAACCCATGAATTTGAGACCAGTCTGGGCAACAAAACAAGATCCCTTTCAGTAAAAAAGGATGCTCTTGCCCTACCCCAATTTTTCTGATGCTGAGAATTGAACACTTTTTGAGTGTCGCTGAATTGCCTGAGCTGGCCTTCACTTATGATCTTATTAGCTCTAGCCTCCTGACTAACTGAGATTGCTTCCTGACTGAGATTGCTGTTGTGTGTTATCATGCATGACTATTTGTCTTCCTTTGAAAACACTGAGGCTAGCTAGTGACTGAACTAGGTCTATAACCCAAGTCTAATTTTTTTAAAAAAATTATTCTCTTAATCATTCTTTTTACAGAATTTTTTATGTGTATATTTTACTTCTTTGAGCATGAGGTAAAAAAGTACTTTCAGGTTTCTTTTCGTTTTGTTTTTGCAATGCTGGGATTGAACCCAGGGATGTTTTACCACTGAACTATATCGTAGCCCATTTGTATTTTTTATTTTGAGACAGGGTCTTGCTGAGTTGAGGCTGGTCTCAAACTTCCCATTTTCCTTGCCTCAGCCTCCCTAGTTGCTGGGATTATAGGTGTGCCTCCCAGTTAGACTTTGATTAATTGATTTTTTAAGCTTTGTTTTAATCTATATTTTCAACTATAGTAAAATAGCTGATTTAGCAAATCATCATACTTTTTGCATGATGTAATGTGCAACTATTAAAAACCATGTTCTGGAATAACATTTAATGAATGACATAAGAAAATACTCATGGGTAATTGGAAAAATGAAATAAAAGTTTGAATATAGTATTTTTAAATTATTTTTCTGAATTTATAGTAGATGGAAATATTTTAGTAACATACATATTAATGGATTCAGAGTGATGATTTTGTATATGCATATATACTGGTCAAATACACCCTCCCCTACCCCATGCATCCACCTGTCCCTCTTTCAACTTTCAGGTTGACTAGATTGCAGATATATTTTCTTTTTTGTGTTTTTTTTTTTTCAAATAATATGTATTTATTTTAAATCAGGAAAAAAATATTATAGTGCCCATTTTACCTTTAATTTAGTGTTGCTTTTTTTTTTTTTTTAAATAGTGCTGAGAATCAAACCCAGGGTTACCCAGGGTTTTGCCCATGCCGGACAAATGTACTACCACTGAACTATATACATTCCCAGACTAATTACTTCATGACATGGAACTGCCCCCCCCCCCCCAAAAAAAAAAAAAAAAAGTTGTGAAGTCATATATATATATAGTTGTAGAGAACTTTTAATAGTGATATTATGCCATGGAGATACTAATGCAGTGTTTGAAATTTTTTTCTTGTTCATTACTTTTTCTTCTATTTGTAATCAGAAGAAAATTGGAAGATAAGTCTAACCTTTTTTTCCTTATATTTATTATTAGACATTTGAAGACAGTGATTTGTTCCACTTGATTGGTGTTATCTGTGGATTAGCTATTTATAATTTCACTATTGTGGACCTCCATTTTCCTTTGGCTTTATATAAGAAACTCCTGAAAAAGAAACCATCCCTTGATGATTTGAAGGAACTAATGCCTGATGTTGGGAGGTTAGTTGTAAAAAAGTATCAAGGGTAGGATTTGGGAGATAAGAAATGGGAAATGTACAGAAAATTTTCCTTCTAGGATTAATATTGTTGTTTCTATTAAATTTCTGAAATAAATTGCATTCTAAATAAATGAATATACATCCTATTACCGAAATCAAAATTTTCTACCTTAAAGACTAATCTTCAGTATAAAGACTAAATTTTTCAGTGAATGTCTGAAGTTTTGTCTTCAGTGCTTGATTTTTAGTGATTTAAAAGTACTTTACATATATCAGATAATAAATGTATGAAGATAGTGTTTTCTGAGAGTGGTTAAATAATTTATTTGGACCTCTGATTATACCCTCATTTCTACTTTGAACATATAAAATTTTTTCAAAATTATTACATAAAATGGAGTAAAATTGCACATAAATAAGAACAAATGCTGAAAATGGGTTGATACATGGTCTTTTTATTCAGAGGAAGAAAGAAAACCTGTTTTTTTCCCCAACGTTATTTGTAAGTTTGACAGTGTGCATACTCTGTTCTGAAACAAATGTAAAAATACAAATTAATGAAAGGATTTTATCAAAAGAGAATGAGAAATACGTACTTATGCAAACAAAATAGTCAAAATACTTAATGATATTTTACCTTAAAGAAATATACATTGTTTTACAGAAGTATGCAACAATTATTGGATTATCCAGAAGATGATATAGAGGAAACATTTTGTCTAAATTTTACGGTAAGATGAAAAACATAAATTAGTCTGATTATTCATCATCCCTTTTATTTAACAGCTTTGCCTTGTAGTTTCGTTTTGAAGATGCAACTCTTAATCTTTTAGCTAACATTTATTGAGCATTTGCTATGTGCTAGACACAATATATATGTTGTTCCATTTTAACCTCAATAATCCTGTGAGGTTAATATCATCCTATTTTACAGATGAAGGAAGCTAAAATTAATAATTATATATTAGAGTGGGTACTCAAATCCAGCTATGTGACTTCAAACCTTATGTACTTTATTATTATGCTGAAATGGTGGAGCACTCCTGTAATCTCAGCAACTGGGGAGGCATAGGCAGGAAGATCAGAAGTTTGAGGTCAGGGGCTGGGTTGTAGCTCAGCGGTAGAGTGCTTGCCTCGCATGTGGAAGGCCCTGGGTTTGATCCTCAACACCACATAAAAATAAATAAAATAAAGGTATTGTGTCCAACTACAACTAAAAACAATAAATATTAAAAAAAAAAAAAAAAAAGTTTGAGGTCAGCCTGGGTCTTGGGGATGTAGCTCAGTAGGGATAGCATTTTCATAGCAAGCTCAAGGCCCCTTTAATCTCCAGTACCACCAAAAAAAAAAAAGGCAAAAGATCCTTATCCAAGTGTTTGTTTTTGAATCTGTGATTCTGCATTTACAGAGAAGCAAGAGGCTATTGTAATATGAATAACCTTGCAACTTAAAAGATTAATTTCTTTCTGTTTTCTTGCTCATTTTGTCTTACTCACTGTTGGATGATTTAGTATGATACGTATGCAAATTCATTGCAATGTTATTTGGAAATGAAATTGCAAACCCTGTAAAAGATGCAAAATTTTATTAAGTTAGCAAAAAGGGATGTTGAATGGCTGATCTAGTCACATACTAAGCCATTGACAAATGAGAATCTGCCAAAAATAGACCAGTTGGCAATTAAAGAAGAGAAAATCAGCAAGGATGATGATAAGGCACTTCAGAAGGGAACATTTAAATATTGTGAATTTCACACTTGAAAAAATGGTAAAGCCTTTAGTCTATTTTTAATTTTTTTTACACATACATATTTTTTATTTCAGACTAGAAACCTGATTCTCAGCATAGCTTCCAAAAAATACCGATAATAAGATGCCATGTTACACAACTGTCTACTAGCTGCATGATATCAGGAACATTCTATATCGTGCTCGCCTGGCATGCGTGGGGCGCTGGGTTCGATCCTCAGCACCACATACAAATAAAATAACGATGTTGTGTTCACCGAAAACTAAAAAAAAATTTAAAAAATACATATATTAAAAAATTCTCTCTCTCTCTAAAAAAAAAAAAAAGAACAACAATGGGAAAACTTCCATTGTATCTCTCCATTAATGCCAAATTGTATCATATTACACAGAATTGTTTCATATACCTTTGATTTTTTTTTTTAAGCCTCTTGGCATACATTTTCAGAACTTGATGTTTACTCTATTTATCCATGTATTAAATTGATGTATTAAGTATGAAATCCTGCTCCCCTCTGGTCTTTCAGAATACTGCCCATCCTTCTTTCTACAAATTTTAGGTAAAATTAAACTTTCCTTCCTGTGTGGTCTGGTAAAATTTTGTTTTATGGCATTATTTTATTGTAACGATTGTTTATATATCACATTTTCTCCTTTTTTATTAGATGGGTAAACTTTAGAGCAGAAATGTGTTCATTTCTTACTTATCATTCCTTTTCTACCATAGTATTTTTACAGATGCTAGATTTTCATAAAAGAGGATAATATTCCAAAAAAGGAGTAAAGGAAGGATATAGAAGTGGGAATGGCAATGTTTGTTTAAAAAATAATTAGACAAGTATGAGAAATAAAAGTTGCAAAATAGCCAAACACCTGTGATTAAACATATTTTGCAGATAGAGTAATATGGGAGAATAGTAGTAATGTGGGAAGAATGCATAGCTCTTCTAAGCTGAATACATTCTGATAATTTGATTCAGTCACTCTTCTAAGGAAAATATCCTAATTTTCTACTATGTTCTAAATATTTTGTTCACAATTATTCTGTTTCCTGTGCTTAAGTAACCAAACATTTGATAATTTATAATTAGTCATAGTAAGATATCAAAATACTAGAGTATGAAAATTCCTAGTTGTGGCTTTAAGCAGAATTCATAAATAAGTGATGGTGCAGAATTTTGTCTCAAATTTATTAGTTATATCTATGAGACAAAAGGAAGGATATAATAGTAGATTATTAAAATACTAAGTTTTGAGTCTGACATTGACTTTTTTTAAAAATTTAAATTAATAGATCACAGTTGAAAACTTTGGTGCAACAGAAGTGAAAGAGCTGGTTCTAAATGGTGCAGACACAGCTGTTAACAAACAAAATCGGTAAGTGAATTATAGCAGCATCAGTGGGAGTGATTAAAATTGTAGGGCTTTTTTTTTTTTTCCCACCCCCGAGAAACATGTCACAACCCTTAGTTTTTACTCAGGTAAAACTTGGACTGTTTAATGAAGAACTAATATGCCTCTGCTCCTGAAATGCCCTTAAGACATCAGTAAAGGAATGAAAAGATCATAAATAAATTAAAAAAAAAAAAACCAAAGAAAAGTGAGAGGAGATTGTAGCAAATGCAGTTTTGGAAGCCAGAAAATAGTGCTTAGTTAAGATTGCAAACCAGGGCTGGGGTTGTAGGTCAGTGGTAGAGCACTTGCCTCACATGTGTGAGGCCCTGGGTTCGATCCCCAGCACCACATAACAATCTACAACTAAAAACAATCTACAACTAAAAAATAAAGATTGCAAACCCAGAAAGCTGCAATGTAGAATGGAGCGGAATTGCTAAGAAGACTACCAGTTCATATTGTAGAACAAAGGCCCAAGCACTAAGAGTAAAAAACATCCTTTTACAAAATGCATGGAGTTTGTAAACTATTTTTAAAAGAAGCAGTTAGAAACCTTTCCCTTAACACATCCAGTAACCTGGCAAATGTCCTTCTCTAGCTTAGGCAGGAGATTAGAAATATATCTTTTAGAGACATTCAACTGAAGGGACTGTGGTTTGAGATACCTAGGCATAGCTATGGGAAAGGAGCTGAACTGAAAATAGGGAGATGACGTGAAATTCTACAGCTCCCTCTTTCTTGACCCTTTGTATTAGAAGATCTTTTTCTGAAGAAACTGCCTATGTTTTATATATGAATGGCTAGCCAGTGAGTAGACATTTAAGGAAGGACCAAAACAGTTAAAAAGAATGTCAAGGAACAGGAACAATGCAGAATAAAGAATAAACTTCAAAAGAAACTGAAGTCAGTATCTTCAAGGTGCCAACATCCAGATGGATTCTTTTAAAAATTGAGAGGAAAAATTTATTGGAAGAAATGGAATGAATGAAATTTGTCAAAGAAAATGGTACCCAGAAACTTCCCAGAACTGAAGTTTGGGAAGCCTTTCAAGATTGAAAGCAGGGGAAGTAGGAAAAAAAGACACATACCAAGGCAAAATATACAAACTAAATCCTTCCAGGGGAGAAAAAAAGCAGACAACATACAAAGAATTAGGAATCAGAATATCATCAGACTTGTAAGAACAACACTAGGAAGCTAGAAAATTTAAATTCTGGGAGAAAAAGCATTTTAATTCTGTATTCTGTCATTATATATAAACATTTTCATATGTGCACCTTCTCATAGAACCTACTTCTGATGCCTCCATCTCAGATATGTTGTACCAACCAAAATAAGTAATTAAACCAGGATAGAGGATACAATATAAGAGAGAGGCAAAGAGGATTCTTTTGAAGGAACAAAAGCTGTGTAGAAGTTTCTCAAAGAGAAGAGTTTGAAGGAAATTAGGAGAAAAATCCAACTGATGCTACCTGATATATTTGAATGAGTATGGAGGAAATTGACAATTGTTTTGGGAGAAGTTAGGGATAAAGCAGCACATGAAGGAACACATTATAATTTTTGTTTTAAGAAAAGGTAAACACAGGGCCTGGGGTTATGGCTCAGCGGTAGAGCACTCAGCATGTGCAAGGCCCTCAGCACCACATATAAATAAATAAAATAAAGGTGTTGTGTCCAACTACAACTAAAACATTTTAAAAACTACATATAAAAAAAAAAAGGTAAACAGAATACCCTGCTGCTCAATTATGAATAATATTTGTAATTATAAAAGTGTTAATAGTGAATACTGAACCAAAATCATTATAAAATGAGAATTTGGGGGAGGAAAAATGAGAGCAGAGCAATTAAGTAAAAAGTAAATCTTTACCTTTCCTAATAGGTATTCAGTTCATTATATAACATTTAAGATTGAAAGATCAAAGAATAACACTAGAACTATGTTGGCAGATGCTTGAAGATAAATATCAAAAGGAATAGCAAGAAAGAGTTAACAAGGCCTATGTTGGCTTCAAATAGCAGGAATTTCTGGTAGATAAATGCAAGACAGAAAGCACTTTGTTTTCTTCTATTTTGTCTTTAGACAAAGCTAACAGTGGGTTTGGCAAGGGATATGATCCAAACATTGTAATCCTGTGTTGAGAGCCACAGCCCAAAGGGCCCCAGCAAACTTCCAGCTGCCAGCTGATTGGCTCCTCTGTGGTGATGCTCATTGGGCTGTTTCCCTGCCCTTTCAGACCACGGAGCTGCTCATTGGGGAACTCTTTTGGCTCCGCCCACGCAGCCCGGCCAATCCGCCTTAAGAGCAGGAGGAGTGGGGGTTAGAGAGGCTTGTGGGAAGTCCGTGGTGGCAGTTGGGCACTGAGGGAATTCCTGAAGAGCTTGTGTGGTGCATGTGTGTTCTAAAAATAAAGTTCGTTTCTGCTTGATAAGTGGCTAGTGAATTGTGCCCAGCCAGACTGCGGCAATCCTGACTTGATTACTTAGAAGCTATATGACTTTAAATAGATAGTTGATATCTCCATGCCTCAGTCTTCTTTTCTGTAAAATAGAATACTCAATTATATGTACTTCATGGGGTTATTTTGAGGTTTGGGTGAGGCAATAATTTTAAGATAGGACCTATCTAGCACATGTATGTGCTCAGTAAATGTTGGCTATTAGAATTATTACTACCAATAATAAACTATGCATATGTCTTACCTTGTAAAATAAAACTGTTGTTAAAATTAATTAAAAATTTTGAAGCACTTCTAGCTTTTTTTTTTTAGGTTTTTGAAAAACTTTGGTTTAGATTTTTTTTTCCTGCTTTTAAAAAGTTCCTGAAAATTATTTCATTTATATTATTGAGAAATTATTTTAAGAATTTTGACAAAATATGTAAAATTATTTAGCCTTTTGTGCTTGAGGGTGTAATTAGTATAGATGAAATTTAACTTTCTAAATGGATGGATTGTAAAATTATGCCTTACCTAATTAACTTTTTTCTCATCTGACTCTAATATTGTATCCTATTGGTTTTTCCTTAGGCCCACCAGGTTTTTATTTTACAATGGCCTCCTTTAGCCAGTTTTTCTGCTACTTATAAATTTAGTTTGGGATTACTTTTATAACTGGGTAAGAGTATTTGTAGATGCTTAAATTTACTCATATTTCCATTTACAGAAACACTATTATTTGCAAGACAAGGATATGAAATACTGAAATCATTCTCCAGTGCCTGTTCTCATTATTTGTTTAACTGAATTGCTTCATAAAAATGTTTGTGAATAGCAAAACAAAACAAATTGATTAAAATTTTTTGTTATTCTAGTTACTGGGTAAAGAAGTTTCCCTTTTTTCTGTACAGTATTTTTTGTATCCTAAGAGACAGAAGACAATCAACTGTGTATGTGTGTCTGTATACTGCACATACATTTAAAGAAAAATAAACTTATAGTCTTTTAATAATTATCCTAAAAGAATATTTAATACCTGCTACTTGGTGGTTGTTTTTGAAAATAAATTTTTGTTCAGATTCCTTGGAGTCCAAGGAGAAAGACTAGTCCCAAAGCTCTCATTTTTTCGCCACACAATATTTGTAACAGATCACTGTTTTAGGAATGCATGTGAGGTGATACTACAAATTTTCATTAATTTGTGACTTTTGAAATTATTTTTTTAGCCATTTATATCATTCTGTTCATTAGCAAATGATATTTTTCTATTAGGAATAGTCTAAGAACTATGAGTGCTTCATGGGTATATCTTAATTTTTAATAGATTTATTTATAATAACTTTGTCCCCTTTGAGTCAGTCCTGTTCATATTTTTTCTGTTTTATATAGTTAAGTAGCAAAAGGCATAGGAGCACAGTTTTAATTAGACTATATTATATGTTCTACATAAGTGATTTTTATGCATGTATGTATATTTTTATTTCTAGGCAGGAGTTTGTTGATGCTTATGTGGATTACATATTCAATAAATCAGTGGCTTCCTTATTTGATGCCTTTCACGCTGGCTTTCATAAGGTCTGTGGAGGAAAAGTTCTTCTACTTTTCCAGCCTAATGAACTACAATCAATGGTTATTGGAAATACAAATTATGATTGGAAAGAACTGGAAAAGGTAGGAAAAAACCAAATCTATGACATTATTTAAATGGAAAGACCAAGACCATGGCTTATTGGTAGAAGTCCTGCCCTTTTAGTTTCCATTTTTATACAATTACTTCATTTTTATAGGGACACTCTACTGTTTTTGCTCCATAATGAATATTGAACTGTTTTTGAATTGAGGGTAGCAGTTTTATATTTTGTGGGTTTGGTGGTAGAGATAGAGAAAAATGTCATCTGGACCACAGGCAGAATAGAAGACCAAGACAAAATGGTGGGTTTTCATTCTGCCTCAGTCTCTGTAAACCGTTGTGAAAAGCATTTGCAATGCATAAGATTTTTTCTCTGATTAATCTCAGTGTTTAATTTTTTGCAGAGAAATAATGAGTATGATCTTCATTTCTGGTGCCTTATCTTTAGGAAGAAAATTAGGAAAGTTTAATTTTCTTCTCTAAGTAATTCTCAAGTATTTCTTCAGTTAACATTTAGTAAAATTGCTAGATTAGGTCAGCTTTAAGAAATAAGGTTATGGGCTGGGGTTGTGGCTCAGTGGTGGAGTGCTCGCCTAGCATGTGTGAGGCTCTGGGTTCAATCTTCAGCACCACATAAAAATAAATAAATAAAGATTATGTCCAACTACAACTAAAAATTTTAAAAAAACAAAATAAGGTTAACAATCATTTTTCTAATTAATATAGCCTCCTCTGATATAATTTTTGCAGTTTGGCAGTTAACACGTATTTGCTATATGATCTAGCAATCCTAATCCCAAGTATTATGTTCATCTAAAAATCTGTAAATGAAGAGGGAAGTAGGGAATTCTTGTTTAATGGTCACACAGAGTTTCAGTTTTAAAAGATGAAAAGAATTTTAGATATGGATGGTGGTGGTGATTGCACAACAGTGTGAATTACTCAATGTTACTGAACTGTATATTTACAGATGTTTAAGATGTAAATGGATACGTGCATTTCTTACAGTTTTAAAATATATGGTTTTTTTTAACTCAGTTAAAAAAATGGGAAGATAGTTTAGCCCAGGAAATCAGCATTCCCCCATACAATTTAGAGGTATAAGAGTGATCTTCAGTCATCCACCTCTCTTTCTTCATCCCCACTGACATGTTCATAATGTAACTTCAAACAAGTTAATAAATTTAACATCACTTAGAAATCAAGTTATTTTCTCAAATTGTTTGGAAGTACATTAATTATTTTGCACATTTGGATAATTATTTTGCACCATTTGAGATAGTCATAGCTACAAATAGCAAGAGCCCAAAATTCAAGAAACCCATTAGCAAATATTTATTCAGCCTCTAATGAGGTCCTATGTAAGAGATTGGGGAGATGATAGTCAATAAGATTGAGACATAGTCTTTGCCCTCTGATAAGGAAGCTAACTACTTTTAATTGAGTTGTGATGAATACAAGGGGAGAGTAAGGGTTTAGTGAATAGCACATACGGAGGAACTTAACCATGCTTGTTAAATGTGGAAAAGAGTCTCATTAGATGGGAAATTCTGCAAGGTAAGTCAGGACTTCATTCACTGGAATTTCCCCACAGCCCAAAACTTTTAATAAACTCATTATAAATCAGTTGAATAAATCAGTGATTGAACTAGGTGACATTTTAATCTGAGCCCTAAAAAATAAGTAGAAATTAGCTTGTTAAAGAAGTCTTTTCTATATTGCCTATGCCTAAGGGAACAGTATGTCCAAAAATAACATTTGTCAGGCATGGTGGCACATGCCTATAATCCTAGAGACTCGGGAGGCTAAGGCAGCAGGAGGGTTGCAAGTTCAAAGCCAGACTCAGCAACTTATTGAGACCCTGTATTAAAATAAAAAAGGACTTGGGTCGTGGCTCGGTGGTTAAGTACCTGTGGGTTCAATCCCTATTATTTAAAAAAGAAAAAAACCTTGAAAACATTATTTTACATAGTTTGTGTCAGGAATGGATTAGCTAGGTAGTTTGGCTCCAGGATTTCTGATGATGGTATAGTCACAATATTGACTGGCGCCACTGCCATCCAAAGGCTTGATAAAGGATATTCATTTCAACAAGGATACATAGTCATATATGGCTGTTGGCACCATAATGATGTCTGTCCATAGTAGGGCTATTTGAGTGTCTTCACGAAATGTCCCCACATAAGTGTGATCTGAAAGAGTGACTGTAGCCACAGAGGGTTATTTTTATTGTTTATGATCTAACCTGATAAGTCATACATTTTTCATATCAAGTTCCCTAATGATTACATAGGTCAGGCCCATTCAATGTGGAATGTGGTAGTACACAAGAACACGAATACCAGGAGGCTTATTGAGGACCATCCTTGAAACTACCACAGAAAATTATTAGTGTTGCTCTTAGTAGCATTTTTGTAAAGGAGAAATACAATGTAAAAATAACATGACTTCTATTCAGGAGTAAAAGAAAATTTTTTAATTACAGGTAATTAAAAAAATTTTTAATTATAGGTAATTTCCATGTTGGAAATTCAATAATCCTTGAACATTATTTTCGTATTTCTAGTTTATCCTTATTCACATAATTACTTACAAAGATTATAGTCCTATCTTGTTTTTGGAAAAGGTTTCTGGTGGTTCATCTGTTTTTCTCTTTCTCCTGGAATATAAGAGTGTCAAATTGCAAAATGCCCAGGAAATGTTGGGTAATCATCTGCATTGCACATTTCAGATTCCTGGACCATGGTTTGTCTTTATGGGCTAAGGAATTCAATTTGCCAAATTAAGACAAAACTAATATTCCTTAATCCTAATAAGAGGTTATATTGTTTTTAGAATACAGAATACAAAGGGGAGTATTGGGCAGAACATCCTACGATAAAAATTTTTTGGGAAGTATTTCATGAATTACCATTGGAAAAGAAAAAACAGTTCCTGTGTAAGTATTTCTAGTTTCATATTTTATGAGGTGGGAATCTTAATATTAAACTAATTCTCATAGAATATTGACTGTTTCTCTTTGGATTAGATTTTTTTCATAGTATTTTTCTAAAAATCTTAAATTGGAATAATTTTTACTTTAAAATATGAACTATCATCTTAATTGCTTGTTTTCTTTTATCTCAAAGGCCAAGTTCAGTTTGCCTCCAAAATATTGTTGGTTTTTAGAAAAAAAAACAGGAATTGGGGCTGGGGTTATGGCTTAGAGGCAGAGCATTTGTCTATCTCTTGCACATGTGAGGCACTGGGCTTCGTCCTCAGCACCACCACATAAAAATAAATAAACAAAATAAAAGACATTGTGTCCATCTATAACTAAAATTTAAAAATAAAAACCAGGAATCAAAATAAACTGGGATTGTAGAATCCTTTTAGATTTCTAAAAAGATCTTTAGACAATCTAGCTCTTTTCTATGTTTGCTCTTTTCTTTTTCTCTTTGATTCCACATTTCTGGGAATTTCTGTAGAAAGTATCTTTTTTTTTTTTTTTTCTTTCTCCAGACCTTAGTTCCTTCATCTACAGCCTCATGTCTGTTGTGTTTTTCATCTCGTTAAAATCTGAGTCCAATTGAAGTTTGACCTTTTTCGGGGGGAGTAGTACTGGGGATTGAATCCCCGGGCACTTTACCACTGAGGTACATCCTTATCTCTTCTTATTTTTTTGAGACAGAGTCTCGCTAAGTTGTTGAGGGTTTTGCTAAATTGCCAAGTCTAGCCTCAAACTTGGTGATCCTTCTGCCTGCCTCAGTCTCTTAAGTCGTTGGGATTACAAGTGTGCACCACTGTGCCCGGCCCTATTTTAAAAAGTTGTCAGAATTTATGTTCTCAATCAGTGACATTCCTTTAGTATTCCCTGCTATTGCCAAGAACATTTTGGCTATCTTTTCTTGATATCTTTTCTTTTCTTGAGAATTGCCAAATATCAGGATGAATCTTGCTTGATGCATCCTGTATCATAAGGATAGTAAATTATTATTCTTTGGAAAAACAATTTGAGTTTTGGCTCACTGTTAACAATTTTCTATCAAAAGTAACAGGAACAAATAGAGAAGGGTATATGTTTTTGTTTTGACTGCGTTTTGGGCTGGGCCTGGGGCTCAGCGATAGCACACTTGCCTGGCATGTGTGAGGCGCTAGGTTCCATTCTCAGCACCAAACACAGACAAACAAATAAAGGTCTATCAACAACTTTAAAAATATATTTTTTAAAAAACCTGCATTTTTATTTGGCTTTTTAACTAGTTCTAAATGGCTCTTCCCAAAAGAAGGTCAGTAACAGTAGTCATTAATGTTTCAAAGAATGTCAGTAGTAGTAGTCATTAATTCATCAAATGTTTATTGAACACTTTCTGTATACCAGTATTAAGATTATACTTTTAAAGGAAAAAAAAAGTGTATAGGTGGGTAATTAGTATGCATTTTGAAAATCTTCCACAAATTCTGGAAGCAGATGTTCACATAAAGTTGTGCTATAGAACTGCACTAGGTATTCTTAGCTACTATATGCTGTTGTGTGAATGATTTTTCCCCCCCCCTGGCAGTGTTTTTGACAGGTAGCGATCGCATTCCTATTCTTGGTATGAAGAGTCTGAAACTAGTCATCCAGTCAACAGGAGGTGGTGAGGAATATCTCCCAGTTTCCCACACCTGTTTTAATCTTCTAGATCTTCCAAAATATTCAGAAAAAGAAACTCTACGCCGTAAACTGATCCAAGCTATTGATCACAATGAAGGCTTCAGTTTAATATAACTTCAGAGTATTTAGTTTAGTGCATAAGCATTAAACTACTTGTGTTTTTCTTGTGGTGATGAATTCAGCAAAGTGTCAGGTACTATTATAATTCCTACTTGCAAAATGTTTAATGCTATGAGTATTCATGAAAGCCAAAAAATATTAAAAGAAAAATGAACTGTTAATATTAAACTTATTGTACAGAACCATGAATTTTTCCCCATCTTCCTCATGAACATACAAATATTGTGAATACATTAAAGTTTTACTAACATAAATTTTAAGAGTTTGCATATTTCAAGAATGATCTGTGAGTGCATGGAAATGTTGCTTAATTTTTCTTCAATCACTGGGTGGAAAGCCTTTAACTTTGGCCTGAGATAGTCATTTGATTATTTTTCCATTTTGTAAATAATGTTAAGTTTTGTAATAAAATAGTTATGTTCTGATACCAGTACAGTTTCTATGGTTGTAATTGAACTGAGCTGACTCTTAAGGGTTAAAAATTATGAATTAATCTTATCTGAGCTGGGCATATATATAACTCAGTGTTAGAGCACTTGCCTAGCATGTGTGAGGCCCTAGGTTCCATCGCCATTACACTTTTTTTTTTTTAAAGCATGTTTCTAACACAGTGTGATTTTTTTTTTTTCCCCTAGAATAAATGTATGTGCAAACTTGAGTTTACAGATAGGAGTTATACTAAAAAACTTGTAGTTCTGCCCTCTTTTATGAATCTTGAGATGCTGATAGATGGGAGGTTATCAAAAAGCTTATTTATATTTAGAAATGGAAGAACTTTGTCTCTATAGTTGCCATAGAGAAACTTTGGCTAGTAAGAAAACCAGTCACTGGATTTTTAGCTTCCAAAATTATTGATTCTGTGGGTTAGTATTTAGTCAGAATTTTTAGTACTTAAGAACTATTTCCTTGAATTTTCAGAAACAAATCTTTTTATGGTGCTGATGCTTAGTTATCTCATGTCATTAAATTGTAAAAGCAAGTTGAGTTGATGCAGTACATGTGACTTTCTGCTATAATGCAAATATTTATTTTTTAAATTTATAGAAATATGCCGTGAAAACTGTTTAATAAAGAATTTATTGGTTTGATATTTAAACTTTCAGTGGTTCTCGTAAGATTCAAAATTCTTCAAAAAGTGGGCTCTCAGGGAGTTTATTACATTTGAATTGTTCCTATTCCTTTATATTTGTTTGATAGAGGTCCAGTCTCTTTATAATTCCAAAATAAAAAAACCCTGAAATTTTTTTTTACATTTTATAACAGACCTAATCAGAACTGTTGGCTATTTATACTATTCACCAATTGGGACTAGGAACCCCTGCAGAGTACTGCATATTTGCTAAAATTCATAATTCCAAAATACAAACAAGCACAAGGGCTTCATTAAGGAATCACAGACCCGTACTTTTCAGAAGTTTAACTTAAAAAAAACAAAAACATAAAAAATTATAGGCGATTTTTATAGGTAAAGCACTGAAAAACAATATTCTTAAGGTGATTTCCTTGAAATGTCATTCTTTCCTATGGGAATTTTTCCATGTACCTGGTAATATTACCATTTCTCTGCACCCATTCCTTGAGGGTGGTGATTTTCCAAATGCAAAGTATGTGTCAGGTGCTTTTTTCATTAGTAACCTTTGTATGCTATGAAGCTCATCTGTGAAAAAGCAGCCACTTTGGATTAACACGGAGTTCTGTATGAAGAACATTGCAGTTTATCTGTGATCACACCTGTACAAAGCTTAACTTGGGTAAGTGATAACTTTTTTCTCCCTCAGTTACAGTCTGTAATATAGCAGCTTTAACAACAAGAGATTCATGATTAAATAATATGCCATTGAAGATTTTTCAAATTGCTGTTTGTTTTATAAAATTAGGAAAAATCTCCTTTGCTTTGTAAATCAGAGTAGCAGGTAGGTAAATACTGAATTTGTTGTCATAGACTGGTTATTGAGTTAGCTAAACTTGAAAATACTTTTCTCTCTACACAGATGTCAGGGTGGTAGCCTTCTTACAGGATCCATTTATATAGTTTGTAGTATCAATGTTTCCTAACAGATTTTTGCCCTTGTAGATTTTTACTGTTTAGTTTAGCAAAAGGTCCAGAATCAAAGTGTAATTATACCATGAAGAGCATGGGTAAACTTGTCTGAAGGCAAGGTCGAATAATTCCTCTTCTGAGCCCCCTCCCCAGCCCTTGTGCATTTTGGCCATCCAAAGCTCCTTGTGATAGTTTCACTCACCTCCTCTGCTAAAGAATTCACATATCCTTAGCTCCTTGCGCTTGGCAGTGTTTGCTTATAAGCCCAAACCTCTCCCTTCCCTGGTGCTGAGAATTGAACCCAGTGCTTCACACATGCTAGGCAAGTACTCTACCACTGAGCCACAGTCCCAACTCTCAAATATTTCAGAAAACAAATGGAGCAGACAGGCTTATTTTGTGAGAATATTTCCTTTTCAGACTGACCTTAGAGTGTTAAAAGTCAGAAAGGTTGGGGTAGGGCCATAGCTCAGTGGTATAGTACTTTCCTAGCATGATTGTATGAGGCACTGGGTTTGATTCTCAGCACTGCACTGTTTGTAAATAAAAAAAACTTTATTATAAACAATAACTTGATTTTTTAATGTCAGTTCTATTTCTTTGTTTCTCAAACCTGACTATACTTTTGAACTACCTGGGGGTGCTTTTTAGTACAAGCCTTGCTTTGTGCCAGTTAAATATGTATTCATATTCCTAAGAGGGGAGGCGTTCTAAACTTCCTCAGGTGAGTATTAATTACCAGTCTAAAAAGGAGACCATTTCTTCATCATTGAAGTATCCTACTTTGAGTTTAAGGCTGAGTGGCTTATTTAGATCTTTGTCCATTTGGTGTACACACACTCCTAGCTTATAGGTTTAGGAGTTTAAGAAAAACAAAAATCTGTCGTATTTCATTCAAAATAGGGTATTACTATCAAGTGAAAGAGTATATACAGAAACTAAAATAGCTGTGTAGTGTTGAGTAACAGCTTAAACTAGGTATTGCTAAGTCATTGATACTTTCCAATCTGTGCGTATGTGGAATGTCAGGGATTAATTGGGGATTAAAGCTAATTTCTCTAGGGCTGACAGAACAAGGGCACTATTTTTGTTAAATCTGCCTAGCAAGTTGTCTGGGGAGGAAGGTATGACACCTGAGAACAGGAAACTGCCAGTCAAGTCTTTATTCATTACATGCATTCTAATGTGCATTTTTCAGCCTCTTAAATTTAAGTACTATCTCAAAAACTTATAATGGATTGGACTAAGAAGGTTCTGTGGTAAGCCTCAAAAGTTGATGTGGGCTATTGGGCATGATGTCATATGCCTGGAATCCCACTTGGAAGCTAAGGCAGCTTTTGAAGGATAACCTTGAGCCTAGGAGTTTTTTAGGACAAACCACTTCTTGGGGAGGCGGTAACTGGGGATTGAATCCAGGGGCACTCGACCACTGAGTCGGGTTCACACACACCTCACTTTTGCTTTTGAACTCTCAATTCTCCTGCCTCACAAGCTGCTGGGATTACACGTCTGTGCCACCACTATGCCTTAGACAACAGTTGAAATACTAACTTTTGGTGATAGTACAATCAAGCACAATCAGTATGGGGCTCAGTCAGACCTTTATAAATTGGCAGGCAGCATCTAATAAATACAGTCCTCAAAGCTGTATAAATCCTGCAAAATTTAAAAATGTTATATAACTTATAAACAATGTAAATTAACAGGAAAAAAGTCAAATGACAATTTTAATAGACTTTAAAACAGTGTACAAGTATAAAACACTGGTTTTGTATTTCAAAAGTTGGAGGAAGATATCCAGTCATTAAACAGTCTACAAAACATATGCCAGTAGATTACATAAAAGACTATGTACAATATAAAAAGAGCTGAAAACAGTCTTCACTGTAAAAATAATTTAAAACAAATTTTTCAATTTAAAATATCATCTATAGCACAAACACATCATGCAAATGGAAAACTAAATATACTGCATTCTTTAATGTAGCCAAATAAGTTCAGATTGAGACATCTTTTATAATTTTCTACTCTGGCAGTAATGGTCCTAGCTGGGTATTTTTTTCATAAAGAACAGCTATGTTTCAAACCCTCTTTATTGTAATAAATATTAAACCAACATAAGAATATAATTTGGGGGTAATGTTCAAAAAAAGGTCTGGAAAATAAATGTTTTCTGTGACTTTATAAAATAGGAGAAGCTTCTGTAGTTGAAAAGTTGATCTCTAGTTTTAAGGCAGGCTAAGCTTTTAAATAATGTTAACTAGTTTTTTATTCATTAACTATTCTGCTATTACAAGTTAAAGGTTCCTCCCCATAATACCAGGCTAGCAGTTTGGTATTTGTTACACCAAATCCTCCCAACAGGAGACATGTACTTTCTGGCTGAGTTGTTATTAACATCTTATTACTTTGGAACTGTAATCAGGGACCTGTTGTCTTCTTCATTAATGGAAAAACGGCAGTCCAGAATATTACACTCTTCCCAGTAGAAGTACCATTATTACAGATTCAGAAAGGCTTTGCATATTCACATCTTGGCAGTTTAATACTTGTGGAAAAGGATCAATGCAAGCTCTACCACAGTGATAGGTACTTAAACAACAATGGCAAATATTTCAAAACTAAGGAGATCCAGGCAGGCACTATTGTTTCTAGAGCAACTGAAACATTTCCAAAGCATTCACTTGTTTTTTTTTTAGGTTAGTTTTATGAGCCAATATAGACGTCACTACATGTCTGTAGGAAGTACAAAAGCCATCTTCAATTGAACAATAAATACAATACTCCTGAAACTCTTAGCACCAAAGTCTTACTTTGAAAAAGTAATGACAACTGAGTGCTCTCCCGAATATTTCTGACTTTCTACTTACATTGCATGTCATTTTTAATTTTAAAAAAGTTAGCTGCCATAAGTCTTGGAAAATGCCAGTGTTTAAAAATAGGTAATTGTGCTAAAGAATCAAAAGATCAGCAGAACAGATATTTTGAGGACTTCAAACCATTCAATGTTACAAAGAAAAGTGTGAAATAACCATTCTTTGGTCTAGATAAGCTGTTCCCTTTACATTAATTTAACATTCCAATGGCTTTTTGAAAACTTTAAAATGTTGAAACTCACTAGGCAAAAACAAAATTATACATACATACATACAGATGTATCGTACAAATGAAACTTTAAAAGAAAAGTCATGACCAACAGCTGACTAAAGATACTTAGTACCTTTCTTTAAAAAGTTAGTGTTGAGTGTACAAGTACAGGAATGGAAGTTAAAAAATTATCCATGAAAAAAACAATCTACTTGACCAGTCTATATAAATATTACACCTTCTGTTTTCCTTGCTCTATTGAGTTCACAAGTAAACATTCATTTTGACATGCTAAAGTTCCTAATGCTGGTGGAACAATTCCTGTACCTGGACAATTATTACATTATGATTTGTTTGCTGGATAGTTAATGTCTGTTACTTCCTGTTTTATGGATATAGCTTCATTAACTGCCTCTCGATCGCCTCCATCAGCTGCAAATCCAGTTCCTCCAGCTCTTTCCGGAACATCAGCATCATCTTCCAGGCCATTGTAGAATTCTTCAATTTCACTTTCATCTTCCATGGGTTCTTCTAAACTTGGACTCTGACATGTACCACTATCACTGTTACTGCCACAAGAACTAGAGGATAAGACGTCATCTTCAGAGTCTGAATATACTTCAGCGCCATGGAAAATGTAACGATTTGGTGGTAAAAACAGATATTGATTACCTGAAATATAGTAATAAATGAAATGTTAGACTTAATTCAGTCTAGTTGGACAGTCTGGAGTCCAGTGTAGGTTCTATCTGCCTTTTATCACTAGACATTAATTTTGTTTTAAAGCAAGAACTGTGAGTCCTGGATTGAAATATTAGTTCTTTGTACAGGTAGCTGTTTCCTCGTGTGGAGAATGAAATAATTTTAATCCTGATTTAAAAATGAAGAGAGAGAAATCATTCAACAATTCCTTTTTAAGAAATTTGAAATTAGATACCCAATTCAAATTCATTAAATAAAATTTCTCTAAAGCACGTTTTAGAAGTATTTCATCTAACATTTCCATTTATCTTTTTTCCAGCTTGCTACTTAATATACTGTGAATATCTTCATCTCCCCACCATTCAGAATGCAGTTTTTAGATACTGGCATTGATAGCCCCACCGCCCACTCTAAGAAACCTGTACTTTTTTTTTTAGTGCTCAGGATTGAACCCAGGGCCCCCAGAATCTCAGAGTCCTGTAGATATAGGTTAATGACGACAAGAAGAAGCTCATTTCCTCCCCTTAAGCCATGGACACTAGGTCAAGAACTCCTCCTTAAGATGTGTGTGGGTTTTTGGTTTTTATTTTGTTTGGAGATGGACAGAATGACTTTTTATATGGTGCTAAGGCTCTAACCCAGTGCTTCTGCTAGGCAAATGCTGCTCTGTCACTGAACCATAATCCAAAACTGATGTGACAGTCTGCTACATATTGTGAAAAACACTTATTTCAATGCACAGTTAGAAACTAAGACATCAGTATTAATTTTCATGGTTGGAGTAGGAAGTCAAGTACTTTTATTCCAGTGGCAAGACAGAAAACCCCTAGCAGCACTTGGGTCATGTTCAGTGTTTAAAAAAAAAAAAATTAAAAATGGTGATCAGGAAGCATTTTATGTGCAAAAGGAGGCTTTTGTCTGCTCTTGTGAATTAAATGGTAGGAAACAAGGAGCCTTTAAATGGGTCCCAGCATATGATTATATTACACTTTTGTTTCTATAATTTTAGCTCATGATTTAAAAACATTATATTCTGCCCTAGCCTCACTGAAGAATTGGGGAAGTACTAGTTACCAAGACTCATACTTGATTTTACTCTAATCAAGTATAATTCCTGGGCAAAGAGTTATGTATGACCAAGAATCTGACAAAAGATCTTCAAGGAAAATTCCAGTACTAGACTTCTATTTTAATACTCTACTAAAAAATTAGCCTTCTAGCCGGGTGTGGTAGCACACGCCTGTAATCCTAGTAGGTAGGTAGGCTGAGACAGGAGGATCTCAGTTCAGCAACTCAGTGAGACCCTGTCTCTAAAAGGGCTGAGGATATGGCTCCTTGGTTAAGCACCCCTGGGTTCAATCCCCTGGTATAACCTAGTCTCCAAGTAGAACCTACTTCTTGTACCCACTAGTCAACTCTGATCTGCCTCAGCATCATTTATAACTTATAGGGAAAAGGCCCCAAAACAACTTCAGGTGAACTAAAAATTTACATACGACTAGAACACTTAATCTCCATACCATCAACAAGTTTTATGTAAATGTGTATTATGTTTGAAGGTGTGCAAAACTGTTAGGCCTAAGTTAAAGCAAATATCTATTTTTACATTGATTAAATTATGACCTTCCCATGTGTGCTGCTTCTACTAAAACATCACCCTTCAAAAAGCAGCTTTTCTCACTTGTGTTAATACTAATTGATATTCTGCATATATCAAAAGGATAGATGCTATTCCTGATATTCAGTGGAGAAGAATCATGATATGTTTTCCAGATCTGAGACTGTACATTGTAGTGGTTAAGAGAACAGCCTCTGAGGTGAAAGACCTGGAATACAATCTGGCTCTGTGTGCACTTCCTAGTTGTTACCTTGTATGATGTTGCACATAATCCTCTTGGTCTTCCATTTTCCCACCTGAAACAGGGAAGTAATAATACTTCCTACCTCATGTGTTAGTTTAAAATTAAATGTTAGATATGTGTATGAAGTTACTGACCCACATTAAGCATACAAACAAATCATTTCTACCAGTTAAGAGTTTTCAGTGGCAGAGTATATAATATAAACCTATTCTCAATATTTATCTTCCATTTTTCTTCCCATCCCCTGGAGAAACAACATATAGCATACCATTAAAAGCAAACACTCTTCACTCTTTCCTGTATTATGTAAGATACCACTACATTTACCCGTCTGACTTCTGAACTTCACACAATTTTCAATTCAACTATGGAAAGCTACCCAAATCAGGGCTGGGGATTCAGCTCAGCAGCGAAACACTTGGAGCTTCCCCAATCAACTAACCTGCCCAAACTGCTAGTTTGTCCCACCAAAAAAAAAAAGTTTTATAATAATCATACTTTCCAACAAAATTTCTTACCATCAAGCCGCTTACTAATCTGTTCTTTTGCAAGTCTGTTGGGCCAGCACTTTCTCACTGTTTCAGCAACTGAAGTTATTTCACCTTTCTCACCAGTATTGGAACCAACATCTTTCAAATCTGGATTTTCCACATTAACACACTCAACATTTCTAGTAGAAGTCTGTACTTCCTGTGATTTTTCTTCCACACAACTCTTTGATTCAGATACATCCAAATCATCATTAGTCTTCGCTGTTTGGTTTAAAAGTGTAACAATCACTGAAGAATCTGGTGGTGAAGTTCTTTCTGGTGAACTTGATTCTTCTGAAATATTTAGAGGTGTTGGTGGTAACTCTGATAAATGGACCAACTCTTTTTGTGTTCGTGGAGGTTTTTCGGTAATTTCTGAAAGCTTTACAGGGTTACAGCAAAGTTTGGCGTATTCACCACCTAACCTATGACACAATTCATTAATTATGACATCACAGTCTCCAAGAAGTTCTACATCAAAATGCAGATGAGGCAGAGGTTCCCTATTAATTAATATCTGAGGCACTTCGTGTGGTATGGAACCTAAAAACAGGGTAAAAAGAAAGTTAGGAATTGAAGGTGAGCTAATAAAATCATAACAAATGCATCCTGCAAAAAAAAAAAAAAAAAGCCTGAATTCCAAATAAAAAAAAAAGATACCCTCCACTGATACTTGAAAAGTCATTAAGTCATTACATTTCATCAAAAAGCTATCGAGGGGCTGGGGTTGTGGCTTAGCAGTAGAGCACTTCAAGAGCTTTAGTTCAATCCTCAGCACCACATTAAAATAAAAGTATTGTGTCCAACTAAAAAGTAAAAAAAGATATCGAACAAGTAAGAAGCATTAAAGCATCCCAGTTTCTGATCTTGCCAGGTTGGTTACCTCTGTGCAATCTTGTAACTTTCCATTCTGACCTCAATTTCCTTCTCTGTAGAGAATGGGAATAATGTCATTACTTAATTCTTGGCACATAGGTGTTTAGGTTACCGTTGTACTGAAGTAGCTCTTGATACAAAGGTTAAAAGCCATACAGACATATTCTACACTACTTACCAGAAACTTTTTTTACATTTTCAAAAAACCATATTTGCCTATTACCAACACTACTCTATTACCCCACAGGCACAAGCCTGTAATCCTAGCGTCTTGGTAGGCTGAGACAGGAGAATTCCAAGTTCAAAGCCAGCCTCAGCAATTCAACAAGGCCCTAAACAATTTAGTAAGACCCTATTTCACTAAATTTAAAAAAGTGGGACTGAGGGCTAGGGTTATAGCTCAGTGGTAGAGTGCTCATCTTGCATATGAAAGGCAGTGGGCTTGGTCCTCAGCACCACATAAAAATAAACATTAAAAAAAAAAAAAAAAGCTGGGCTGAGGTTGTGGCTTAGTGGTAGAGCACTTGCCTTGCATGCATGGTGCACTGGGTTCAATCCCCAGCACCACATAAAAAAACTAAATAAACAAGGATATTGTGTGTATCTACAACTTTTTTTTTTTTTTTTTTTTTTTTTGAGGCACAGGAGGATAGCTGAAGATGTGGCTCAGTGGTTAAGTGCCCCTGGGTTCAATCCCTGGTACCAAAAATAAATAAATAAAGCTTTTAAGGCAGAGAAACCCAGGTATGGTAACTTGGGCCTATAGTTCCACTATTTGGGAAGGTAAGGCAGGAAGATCACTTGAGCCCAAGAGTTCAAGAACAGCCCAAGTTAGAAAGTAAGAACCCTATTTTTTAAAAAAAAAGGAAAAAACTGGGCTAGAGGTGTAACTCACTCAGTGGTTGAGTGCCTACTAAACATACATCAATCCCAAGGCCACAAAAGAATGGGGAGCTTACACTACTAAATTATGTTCATTTAATCACAAATCACCTATATTCTACTGCACAAGGATTTCACAGCTATTTAGGAAAGTCTGAGTTAAGTGATAAAGCCACCAGATGTAAGACAAATACAGAATTAAGGAGTTTGACTCATGTTTCTTGTGTTTACCTATTTGATTTACTGATATAAAACCATTTAATTCTCTGTTTTGGCGTCTGATTGTCTGCTCTTGTCCTCCCATTTATAAAAAGACACATCTGATATATTTGAAATATCCTTCTCATTTCCCTGGCTTCATTACAGGAGAGAAAGAAGGTAGTATGAAAGCATGTTAAAGAAACTTCCCAAGAATAATAGGGTCTTGAATTACATGGAAACATTGTTAAACACATACACACACTCCTTGGGTTTATGTAAGCTAGAGCCATGTACTACCATTATGATGTGCCATGACTGTCATTACTACAAGAAGAGACTATCATTTTGAATCTCTAAATTATACCTTACACAAGTATATTACACTTCTAATAAGTTGTGCATTTGAAAAATGTGAAAGGTCAAAAACTGTAATATCATGGGCTGGGGTTGTGACTCAGTGGCAGAGTGTTTGCCTAGCATGTGTGAGGCACTGGGTTCGATGCTCAGCACCACATATAAATAAATAAAAGTCCATTGACAACTAAAAAAATACTTAAGAAAAAACTAATATCAATACAAATAATTTCTTAAGTTTATGTAAACAAATCAAAACTAAACTCTGCCACATTAAACACACTGCATTAAAAAGTCTAAGTTGAAGCTGGGTGTGGAACAGTGGCACATACCTAGAAATCCCACCTACTCTTTAGTCTGAGGCAGGAGGATCACAAGTTTGAGGCTGGCTTCTATAACTTAGAAACTCTGTGTCTCAAAAAAACTAGAAATATACCTCACTCAGTGCATTTTCCCTTCATCTGGATTTTCCATGAGTAAGAACTAAAATTTAGTATTCCTTCTGTTTTGACATCCCCCGGCCCTCATTAAATATCATTTGCACATAACCCGCATAAACAAAAATATCATCTAAAAAATATAGCCTAGCTCTTTACCACTTTCTAAATAGGAAAGTGGTAAGATCACTAGAGCCTATTATACAGATCCATAACCTGTGGTATCATATGCAGAAAAATTCCTCCAAAATCGTCACTAACTTACTTGGAATTAGTGCTACTGGTCTTACTTTCAGGGAAGACCCAATAACAATAAGGAGATCGACTTCGTCTTTGTCATACTTCATGGCTCTATGAAACTGTTCTGGTAAATTTTCACCAAAAAAGACAATCTCTGGTTTCATGATAGCAAGTGGTTCATCAGCTGGGCACCTAGGACATCGAGGAACTACCTGCATGTTCCAGATATGGGTTGAGATGAAGTGAAAGAAAGTTCCACGTTAGTAGTAGTCAATATTTCCACACTTTTTAAAAAATGCATTTCAGAATTATCATAGAAAACAGAAAAGCTGTAGAATAAACCGTAGGGAAAATTGGATACAATCTAAATGTCAATTTTAAGTTTACTGATACACAATGAAACATTTTCCTGTATTTTTTCACAGTATTTTTATGTTTTGAGGATTACCACAACTCCTTTAAAGGATCCAAATCTGACATCACTAAAAAGGAGAGAAAGGAGAAAAACTAACATAGCAGCTTCTTACTTGTGACCTGGGTTTTTATTTTAGGCTTATATAACAAAGGAGCCAATTTAATGATTTCAAGGTATTATTGTATTTCATTAGGATTCCCAATGGCAACACTTTCTTCCTGGACATTTCCCTGTCTCATAAATATTTTGCAGGGGTGGAGGGTACTGGTGGCTAAGGAAGAACAGATCAGAGATGAGCACATTCCTAAAATGTGGGTGATTAATTACCTGATTAAAAATATCTCCTCGTACAGCTTCACAGTCAACTTTATATTTACAAATCAGGCAAGATGCTGTTGCAAAGGAACCTAGAAGCAACCAACATGTATATAGTTTATTAAAGTAATATGTTTCTTAAACATAAAGTTTAACACTATAAAAATTACAATTTTAAGAGATTCCACATGGAAATTTAGAGAAAATGAAAAAAATACACGTAATACATGGAGACAATTCAATCCTCCGCTGTGAAACACAGGTGTTAACTGTGTCTTCTAAAACTACTCTTAAATAACTCTACCAGTGCTAAAACTCTTCAGGATATTAAGGTTCCAATTTTAATATCTTAGTTCAACAGATGTGTTTTAGAAACTTTACAGAAACAATCTCATGTTACTGCAATATCTTCTAAAACGAAAAGTATATTAATATTGGTTGGGCACAGTGGCACACGCCTATAATCCCAGTGACTTGGGAGGTTGAGATATGAGAATCAAAACTTCAAGGCCAGTCTCAGCAACTTAGCAAGGCCCAGTCTCAAAATAAATTTTTAAAAAAGGGCTAAGGACGCAGCTCAGTGGTAAAGCACCTCTGGGATCAATTTCCAGTACCAAAAAAAAAAAAAGTGTATTAGTATTTGGTATTATACTTCTGATTTCATTATTTTGCATTCTATTTTTCTTAGATTATCTTCAACTAATCAGATAACATATTAATGATGTTTAAACTCTCATTACTGGAGGGCAGCTTGCTTTCTAATGCTATTTTTTCCTAAGAAACTAAATAAATTACCAAAAGCCATTTTGAAGTTTACTAACCATGACATTGAATTATCCTTTGGATTCCTGCAACCTGTTCCAAGGTATCTATATTCTGAGTATAGTTGCGAAGTAGTTTTCCTTCCTTATCTGACAAGGCTATGAATTTGTGACATAGAGATGGTTGGAACTGTCCAGGATATATTTCCTACATAATGCAAAAGGTAGAAAAAGCTAATGTTAATAAAATAACTATAACAGGCATCCTGCTTAGGTTTAGCAAAAAAACTACCATTGATAATTCCCCATATATAATTTTAAAACAAAATACATGAACATTTTAAAGCATCTTGATGGATGCAACACACACCTAGAAAAAGGATTTTTGCTGTAATATGTATAAAACTCAGCAATTAGTGAACTTGGCCCCTTGAAGAAATGATCAGGTTGACCCATAAACATCACTAATAAATGACTCCTTAGGATATCAAATTTTTGCTGGCTGCAAATTCAGATTTTGTTTAAGGAAAAATGGGAAAAGTTTACACTGAAATTACAGATATCAAAAGTACGGTGACTTTTTAAAAAACTAAAAAAAGGGCTCTGTCAACATACGAATATTTTTAAAAAATTATTTTGATTCATCATTCATTATAAATATCAACCTGTTGGAAGTTTAAAGCTAAAGTTTTAATTCCTTACCAAAATTGTTTTCCTTCCACTGCACAGGCACATACTGGTATAGTATAGAGTTGCTCATGAATGCTGAGTTGCTGGATTTTGTGTGTGTGTTTTTCCCCCCAAATAATGCTTCAATGCTGTTTCTTCTTTAAAAACAAAGAATTCAGATATACACATGGCAAAAAGATCAGAGAAAAAGTATCAATTTTGGTCCTCCCAACTTTTGACAGTGTTTTTATTCAATTTCATTTAGTAAGTGACTATGGCAAAGGAAGTTTCTTCTCTACTTTTTCTTTAAAGTAGTAGCACTATCATCTACTTACTTCCTTACCATTCATTACAGGCTCTAACTCATTATAATGCTAGCCAAAAAAAAAACAAAAAAAAAAAAAACTAGACACAACCATACATCCATCAATAGGGAACTGGTTGTGTGAATATAGCATATCCATAACAGTGGAATATGCAGCCATAAAAAATGAGGGAGACCTAGATGCACTGACCTGGAAAATGGCCCATAACATGTAGGGAAAAAAAAAAAAAAAAAAAAGTTAGTCACCAGTGTGTGTAGTTTTGTTTTGTTGTTAACTAAACAAAAATGGAAACTTATGTATATACAGATAGGTCCATAAGAACAAGCCAGGAAGAATACAAACAAGTTGTAAATAGAGTTGGGGTAATTTTCACTTCTGACATTATACCAAAAACGTTTAATCATGAGATTACAGATAACTACTTTTTACCTATTTCACATCTCAAATTTTAAAAACACTTTGCCATTCAACAAAAGAATACCTTCTAGATAAAACTTAATACACTTTTCCCATGATGGTAAGTATATGTATATGTCCATATGCTGCTAAAAATCTATTATACAAAAATCCAAAATTTTTGCCTTTCAAACGTTTCAAAAAAAAAAATTCAAGAATAACTCTTTGCAAAGAAATGAATAACTGCAATTTAAAAAAACAGAAAATGCATAAGTAGCAGCAGCAAAAGAAGAGTTTATTAATAGAAGACTAAATATAATGGTATAGCACAACTCAGTAGTATTCCATGTTCTGGAATACTACTGAGTTGTGCTATACCATCATCTCCTACCCAGGATACTTTGTTTTATTGCGTTTACACTCAGAAAATTAAATATTGTAGCACTAAAGTACCTTCTGGGAAGATCTTTTAGCATATTTTGACCAATATTAGAAAAAGGCTAGGAACAGATAAAATAGAATCTCTATAAAGCAGTAGGCAGATTGATAAAAGCATGCCAAACACAGAACAGGAAGGACGACTAACTCCAGGGCACAGTCAGAAAACAGGAGTATCTATCCTCCTTGAATTAACTACATGTCTTAACTGTTCTCTTTCAAACGTGAGAGTAAGGAATGCAATAATGTATGGAATGCTAGATTTCACGTATATGCTAGTTTCCCCTTCTTGTCCAACCTGTTCAAGATAGTTTTTAGCCCTTAAAGTTATGAATCAATTCCTATTACTAAGGATAATTTATGAAAAACTTTTATTTTATAATCCTACATTTTACATGTGAAAACCTAAATGATGAGTCTTAGCTTTATTTTCTTTCTAATATTAAGAGGACCATGTCAATTTAAATATAGTATCCAACTATAAAGAATGTAATCAAATTATTCAAGACTATTTTAACAGAAACCAGTTCTAAGATAAGACTCTTAATTTGAGAAGTTTGCTGAAAACTAAATGGTCTATAATTTTTAGATAGGATACGGATTAACTCTTTCACATTAGAAGTATTATATGATAGCCAGCCTTGTTCTAAGCAAGTCCTTTTAAGGAACCAGTCATGAGGGTTGTGCCACTCTTGAGGAGATCAAAGGTTTAAGGTAAAAAAGGGAGCCTTCCACACAGCTGTGTATGAAAAGACACAAATAACCCAGGATTAGCCACCAACCAATGTGGTCAAAGCTAAAGCTCAGAACTACCTATGGAATCTCAGCGTTTTCCTGAGAAAATAATGGCTTTTCTCCAGTGATGCTCTCTGCTTTTAACCTCAGGTTTCTAACAATACAAATAAAAGACCCTAAAAACACAACTGTAATCACGGCCCCTGAAAACTAAAAAGACTCTTCGAAGTCTTAAGAGTTTATCAATCAGAGGAAGGCACACTGTTGAAAGAGAAGTAAAAAAGATTAAAGTAGTAACACCATCATCTACTTACTTCCTTACCATTCGTTACAGGCTCTAACCCATTATAATGCTAGCCAAAAAGAACTAGACAAACTAGCTAAAAAATTCTCCAGTTAAGGAGAATACTCATTATCTTATTTCACTCATTCTGTAAAATCACCCAAATAGACTACTCAATCTTTTTTTAAAAATATTTTCAGTTATAGATGGACACAATACCTTTATTGATTATTTTTTTAACATTTATTTTTATGTGATGCTGAGGATCGAACCCAGTGCTTCACATGCTAGGCAAGGGCTATACTGCTGATCCACAGCCCCAACCCCACTACTTAGTATCTTAATCAGTACTTAATACCCTAACCCTAACCTGACAAATTCAACTGCTGTGCCAGTACACTGGCACACAGTAATCCCAACAACTCAGGCTGAAGCAGAAGGATCACAAGTTCAAAACCAGCCTCGGCATTTGCCAGTAAATGGATGGAGCTGGAGAATATGAGGGTAAGTGAAATAAGCCAATACCAAAGAACCAAAGGCCTGATGTTTTCTCTGATGTGCAGATGCTAATTTACAGTCAGGGGAGAGGGGCACTAGGGAATAGATCAGACAGAAGGGAGTGAACGGAAAGGAGGGCATATGGGGATAGGAATGATAGACTGCATCAGACATAATTACCCTATGTGCATATGATTACACAATCTGTTTAACTACATCACGCACAAGAATGAGAAGTTATACTCCATTTATGAGAGATGCGTCAAAGCATCCTACTATCACGTATAACTAACTAGAATACAGAAAATGAACACTGTACCATTTAAAAAAAAAAACAGTCTCAGCAACGTATCAACACAGTAACTCAGCAAGACAGTGTCTCTAAATAAAATAGAAAAAATGGACTAAGGATGTAACTAAGTGGCTAAGCGCCTCTGGGTTCAATCCATGGTACCAAGTTTGGTTCCTTTAGGAATCTTTATTGAGCATACATGTGTACACAGGACCACAGACAGTAAATATTTTAGGTTTTAGACCATATGGTTTATGTGTATATGGTCTCTGTCACTACACAAGCTCTCCTTTATAATGCAAACGTAGCTATAGATAATATATAAATGAGAATGGTTGTGTTCCAATAAAACTTCATGTACAATGACATCAGAATTTCATGGAAGTTCACACTCCATGAAATATTCTTTTGACTTTTTTCCCAGCAATTTAAAACCTCATCGTTAGCTGGGGAGGCAGTAGGGGGAAGATATTGGTCAATGGACACAAAATCTCAGAAAGGGAGAATGAGTTCACCAATATCTATTGTACAACATGGAGACTATAATTAGTAACAAGTGTATTATATACTTGAAAACTGCTGAGCGTAGATTGTGAATGTTCTTATCCAAAAATAAGTATGTGAATGTTATTTAGTTTGATTTAGCCATTCCATAAGGAAAAAATATCAAAACATGTTGTACACTATAAATACAATTTTTATTTGCCCATTTACATGAATAATAATATATCACTTTAATAAGCAGAGGGTGAAATCTGATCTGATCATACATTATAATTTTAAAAAGCTGACATAAAAAGTAGGGTAACTTCTGTCCTAATCTAACACAAAGGAATTCCAATTAATGAAACTATTAGCTACTATTTAATGAAATTTTAGTATATACTTAGGTATAATAAGCCCTTATATTTTGTATTTATTATAATTCCACATACAAAATTCAGGGCTGGGTTTTTATATTTTAAAAGGTTAAAGAAAAATAATATGTCAGAGACCCTATGTGACCCATAAAGCAGGGCATATATTTACTATCTGACCCTTTGTGGAAAGTTTGCTGACCCTGTTCTAGACATATATTCTTTTTTTTTTTTTTTAGTTGTAGATGGACACAATGTCTCTATTTTATTTATTTACTTTTATGTGGTGCTGAGGACCCAAGCCAGTGCCTCACACATTAGACAGGCAAGTGTTCTACCACTGACCTACAGCCCCAGCCCATATATTCCCATTTTACAAATGAAAACAAAAACAAAGCAAAGAAATAATTTATCAAAGAAATAATTTATCAACAGGAACCATAAGTAGCATACTTAGCATTTATACCTAGTTTCAATACAAAAGTCCTGTTCTTAACTGCCTTTCCAATTTTATGCTTCAGCCTCAAATTTTCTATTTTTCTTTTGGACTAAGCACCATTTTTCTTAGGTTACAAACTAGTCTAATTGAGCAAGACTAGTTTGGTAAGTCCACCTTATTTTGCTCAATTTCATAGGATTACTACAGGCTGGAATTCCACTAACCCAAACATAAAAATACTCTTCAAAAAAACATATTCCCTAAAATCAGTATGAAAAGAAAAGCCCCTTGGGCTGGGGACATAGCTCAGTTGGTACAGTGCTTGCCTAGCATGCACAAGTAAGTCCCTGGGTTCAATCCCCAGCTCCCACCAAAAAAAGAAAAGCCCTTGAAATGGGGGGAAAAATGGCTAAGAACAAGAACAAAAAGATAATTAGAAGATACACACAGGACCAGAAGTAAAAGTAGTCATCCACACTAATTAAAACATAATACTAAGGGCTAGTGGTATAGCTGGGGGGGGGGGGGGGGGGGAGGAAGAATGCATGAAGCTCTAGGTAAAAATCTAGGGCCAATAAGTAAATAATAAAGATAAAACAACAGGGGCTGGGGTTGTAGCTTAGTGGTAGAGTGCTTGCCTAGCACGTGTGAGGCACTTGGTTCGATTCTCATATAAATAAGTGAGTAAATAAATAAATAAATAAATAAATAAAGGTACATTTACCACTAAAAAAATATTTAAAAAAAAAAAGATAAAACAAAAGACAAGAACATTAACATGCTAATTTGTTACCTATCATACATTTATAATTTAAAATCTGCTAAACAACCCTAGATTAAAAAAAAAAAAACCTCTAATACCCACTGTTAGGAGATTAATTACATTATGTACAACTTCAAGACAAACTACTATACAGCCCCCACCCACCTCCCCCATGAGATGTATCTGTTAAGTACCATTTATTTCCAAGAATACTAAGCAAGAAGCTTAGCATGGTGGCACACTCCTCTAATTCCAGCTACTCGGGGAGGCCAATCACAAGTTTGAGGCCAGCCATGGTCAACTTAGCAAGAGCCTATCTCAAAATAAAAATAAAAACGACTGGGATATAGCTCTGTGGTAGAGCACTGCAGAGTTCAATCTCCCAGAACTGAAAAAATAAATAATAACACGTTAGACTGGCAGTGTTGCTCAGTGGTACGGTACAGCACTTGCCTACCACAGACAAGGCGCTGGATTCCATCCCTAGAATGACCAAAAGAAAAAAAAAAGTTAACACTAATATATTGTGGGGTTTTATTTGAGGGGGTCAGGGGATGTAATAGGGACATGCTAAGTCAACCTTCTCACGTATGTGTGATGAAAGTGTATTTTATTTCAACCTTTTCTGGTAGAAATGTATCTAAAGCTAAGGAAAAAAATGAACTTGCAATTTCTCTCTCAGGAATTTATTTTAAGAACAATGGCAATATACCAAAAAGGATAACTGTAGCAACACTATTTGGATGTCCTAAATATGCACTTTCAGAATTATAGTATACCTATTGATCATCATTATATAACATTAAAAAGTATTTATGCTGGGCATGGTAGTACACACCTATAATTCCAGTTACTCAATTGGCTCAGGCAGGAAGACTGGGAAGATCGAGGCAAGACTGGGCCACTTAGTAAGACTCTGTCTCAAAAAAATAAAAAGGACTGGGGATGTAGCTGAGTGGTAAAGTTTGGTACTGGGTTTAATCCCTAATACCAAAAAGGAAAAAATAAAAGTATTCCAGTGTCTGACAGAAGAGTTTGTAGGAAATCCAGAGCAGTTCAGAGAACTGCTTTTATTATAAAGGTGTAATATAATATACAACTCTAAGTACTACAATGACACTTATATATATATGTAACATGTACATGGGTATTAACATTATCTTCAGATAAATGAAACTACAGCGACTACATTTTTCTTTTGCTTGCATTCGTTGACTTTTTAGGTAATGAGCTTGTTTTAAAACTCAATTTGGGGCTGGGGTATACTTCAGTGGTTAAGCGTTTGTCCAGCAAGCATAAGAGCTTTGATCCCTAGGGCCACCAAGAAAAAAAATATTAAAACTCCATTATCTTTATAACTACCTGATCTGATAAGTTTGCATACTCTATTTAAAGCAGTAGTTTATCAAATATAAAATAACACATTTTTGGAATGAGGTTCATAAAAATTTAGATCATATTTCTTCCTCTAGCTTTTCTTGAACTTCAATCATTTCAAGGAAAGAACAATCACTGAATATTTATAACTATGACCACAACTCATCAATTTAAGTTCTTAGTCAGGTGTGGTGGTGCATAACTGTAATCTCAGCAACCTGGGAGGTTGAGAAAGGAGGAGCACAAGTTCAAGGCCAGCCTCAGAACTTAGGCACTGTCTCAAAATAAAAACAAAAGGGAAAAGTAAAAAAAAAGAAAAAGACTGGAGATCTAGCTCAGCTATAAAGTGCCCCTCAGTTAAATTCCCAGCATGGTAAGTTCTTATTAAGCAGAAGAATAAGACCATGGTTCAGAATATAACTATCACTTTGAAACTAGCCTTAACTATTCTTGTACAAAAGAATTCAAAATGGTACCACATGGAAACATACTATAATATGCTTATGCTAAATGACAGCAATTTTGCAGGGGACACTGACCCTTTCTACCATACATTTTTAAATGTCAAGTCTGGTAGCAGAGGTGTTTACAGCATTTAGTGGGTGGAAGCCAGCAATGCTGCTAAACACTTTGAGACCCAGTAAAGCTCCCATAGCAAAGAATTATCCAGTCCAATGTTAACAGTGCTGAGTTGGTAGAGCAAGCACATGGCATGCACAAGAGGTCCTGGGTTCAATTTCCAGAACCAAAAAGAAACAAACAAACAAAAAAAACCCGCTCTTAATGGACCAGTAACCTTTTCAATATACCTCTCCTTTACATTCCCAGTATCAGTGAAATCTAAATTTCTTCTCAATAATCACATACAACCAATGGCTTAATTTGGTGTAGAAATTATCTTTCTTCCAAAATATCTAAATTTCACCAGTATTTCCTTTTTTCATAGCTTCATACTAAATTCATTTTCACTCACAACTAACAAAACTCACAAGCCATTTTATGAACTTTCCATCTAGTTATAGTGACCAGCAGAAAAGCTGAAGTTAGGCTGAGTTACAGCTCAGTGGTAGAATACTTGCCTAGCATAAGAAAGGCCCTGAATTCTATACACATACACAAAAGTGTAGGTTGTTCTTTGTTCTTGGAAGGTTTAGGAATCTTTATTTGCATATTCTCCATTATTTGGGTACTGTCCTGCATTCCTTGTTGTTTCTCCTAATCCTTTTCCTAGTTATTTTTAGACCCAAATTAACTCATATTGTCTCTTCTACCTATATTATTAAGTACTACTGCAGTAAGCAGATGCTTTCTTCCTAATGTGAGAATTAAAGTACAAAGAATTATATATGAATAATAATTAAAGATTAGTTTAATTAGCTCTTAACATAAGTGAAAACAAAAAAGCAATCAAGCAAATTTTTATGTAAATGGTATTAGAAATAATTTTAAAGACAAATGAAAAATGTTGACCTTTTCTCCTCCCAAGTAATATAAAATCTGCAAGGCAATAGTGCTTAAGAACTACTTTAACACATTTAGTGGGTTTTTTCCCCCATTCATAGAACTTTTACTCCACTTGCATGAAGTAAATACATGTGTTCCTAACAATTACACTTAGATTGTTCATGAAAATTTCTTAAGGCATTAAACAAAGCTAGCCATCATCTCAAGTTATTTCCCTGTTAACTATTTTTTAGCATGTTAGAGAAGAATCAAGAAATATACATATGTGTGGAAGGCTTCATGAATTTGCATGTCTTCTTTGCTCAGGGGCCATGATAATCTTCTCTGTAACATTCCAATTTTAGTATATGTGCTACAAGAGAAGCAAGCACTAACTAGTGTGCCTTTTCTGTTGTAACTTTTATTTCTATTTTCCTTTATGCTTTCTCTAATTTCTATTAAAATTTTAAAAGTTTTAGGATTGTCTTTATCAGGGTAATTATTTCTACAGCTTTTCATATGTTAAAGTTAGTTTAAACTTAAGATAAGGTCTTACTATGTTGACCAGGCTGATCTAGAACTCCTGGGCTCAAGCAATCCTGCTTCAGCCTCTAGAAACATGAGCTATAGCACCCAATTTGGTTCCCACATTTTCCTAAGTGTCAGTTTACCACATTGGAAAAAAGCACATAAAAATCTGCTTTTTAAGGGCTGAGGCTATAGCTCAGTGGTAAAGTGCTTACCTTGCGTGTGTGAGGCACTGGGATCAATCCTCACCACCACATTAAAAACAAAGATTTTTTTAAAAATCTGCTCTTTAAAATAACTGAACTCTTAATTTTAGATATCTAACTGCACTGTATAAGTAAAGTAGGAAATTTATCTTCATGGGATAGTTTAAAAAGCCAACAAGAGTTGATTTTGGAAATATAGAAATACCCACTCCCCAATTTAACAGCAAAAATCTTGGGACCATTATAGAAAATTCAGTAGTAAATTAAATTTTTATAATGAGATCTAAGATCAAAGTAATTTCTAGTTACCTGCTGGCCTTCTAGAAGTATAAAGGTCTACTAATTAGAGCTGCTATAATGCCAATATCCTAGGTCCAAATCAAGAGATCTATAATTAAGTCATCTTTCCTTGGTCTTCAAAACCATGCTGTAGTCCACTAGCACTAACAGATTAAAACAGTGCATCTTCACTAATCTGTAATATTTTGTAATGAACAACCAAGTGTCTGCTCTAAAGGTCAGATATAGATGACCACCATTATTGCTGATACATGAAGTAAAAAGTTTGAAATTTGGGGGCTGGGGTTGTAGCTCAGTGGTTGAGCGCTTGCCTCGCATGCGTGAGGCACTGGGTTCGATCCTCAGCACCACATAAAATAAATAAATAAATAAAACAAAGATATTTTTTTAAAAAGTTTGAAATTTTGGTAAGTTTCAAGTTAAGTTTGAAGGATTCAAATATTCTTGACTGCCTGAAAATTTTTCAAATACAGCTTAAATCATATATATGAACTTTTAATATGATTTCCCATCTTATTCTAATATACATTTGATGTACTACACTGGGACAAAACAAACTTTTATTCTTTAAAGATAGGGACCAATTTAAATTAATACCCATTGTTTTGAATTAGAAGGATTTTTCTTATAGTAATGTAAATATTTATTATGGTTTAAAAGTATATGAAGACACCCTTTAAAATTCAGGTTTACTTATTTAATTTCTGGATTCACTGAAAAATAGTCTCTTTCAAAAAGGCCCTTTTGGGGGCCGTATGGAGTTACAAGGAAAGTGCCGCCCATTCAGTGTACATGAATATCTGGTGAAAAAAAGTTTCCAGGGTGCCACCAGGAGACCATGGCTAACCCCTCAGCCCTTTAGCATCACACCTGCCTCTTTGTACCCTGTTTTCACTGAACCATGAAATCTTCTTACAGGGAGAAGAAGAGTCTTTAAGAATTAGACCAATTAGAATGGGGTGGGGCATCAAGAACCAACATCTGGGTTCTTGTAGACTTTGAAGTAGGTAACGAGCACACAATTAAAGTTGTTCATAGAAAAAAAAAACAAAAAGGCCCTTTTGAATGTACATCCAACTTTAATCATCTTTATCCATAAGACCAAACTACAGGAGGAAAAACCCATGTTTTCTAATGTCTAAAATCTCTTAGGCATGGTATAATGATTAAACTTTATAGCAGAGCTACACAAGAGATATATAAATTTTCTAGTAATCACTTTAAAGTGAAAATTTTAAATATATTTTACTTTACCCATTATTGATTCCATATAATCAATATCTGTTAGTATTTAATAAATGAAATTAACAAAAATTTTATTTTTCTGAACCAAGGTCTCTAAAATCCAGCACGTCTTCAGTACTTCATGCTTCAACTACTCAACAGTTACATGTAGTAGTAGTGGCTTCTGTACTGAACAGAGTGATTCTAGAGACCAATTTATTGACAAAAATGCAATCTCAGAATCTTCTCCACCCTTAATTACAAATGATTTTTTAGGCTACTACAAAACATACCAGAGTAAGCTGAGCACACTGGCAGATGCTTATAATCTCACCATTCAGGAGGCTGAGGCAAAAGGATAGCAAGTTGGAGGCTAGACTCTGCAATTCAGACCCCAACTCAAAATAAAAAATTAAAAGGGCTAGGGATGTAGTTCAGTGGTAGAGAGCTTGCCGATTATGCACAAAGCCCTGGGTTCTATCCCCAGTGACACACACACAAAAGTAGATGTTATAATCTTCATGACTCAATAAGAAATATTGAATGTCAAAATAGTTACATCACTTCTATATGGTCTATGAACTCCCAAAGAGAAGCCCAGAGCGTGAATAAAGTACATATTTAAAGTTAAAAAATAAGATAGTCTTTTCTGGAAAGTAAACTCAATACTAAAATAAAGAAAACTCCTGACTAATCTTACATCACCATAGTAATAACATCGCTTAACAGACAATGCATTCAGAAAGCGTAAAAACCCTATACATTAACAAAATACTTTTTCATGAGAGGCCACCAAATAAGCAATAAGAAAGTTAGTAGTACCTTTGCAAACTTGAAGAACGGTCTTGGATCTTTTCTGAAATATTCAATATCAAACATTGCTTGAGGATCTGGAAGATCAGGGAAGTCTACTGCAAGACGAGCATAAATACCATCTCTTGACCTGAAGTCAGGTATTCCACATGAAACAGATACCTGAAATATGCATGGCATAGTTTGTACAATTAACTCTTCTACCTTTATAATTAGTAGCTCTCTTACCATACAATTTTAGAGGAGAGCTGAAAAATAAAGTTTTGGTTTGAAATATTTTGGGGAGAACAGAAATACCACCTTACCCTGATTTCAAATAAAAGTAATAACACCCAAATAAATGAGTCTAATTAAAACTGCCACATATTCTGTTTTTAATGGTGATAATAAGGAATTTTAAATCAGGATAATTTTAAACCTTTAAGCATTTAATGAACAAATTAAAGCAATTGCAATCTGATTGAAAAGGGAATAAACCAATTCAATCATTTAACTAGAAAGCAGGCAAGAATTTCTACCACAATTATTTCCCAAGAAATCGCTCTTATATGGTCAATATCCTACTACCCTCAAGAATACTAAATTCCTATGTTTTCTTTAAAAATTATTTTGCAACCAGGCATGATGCCACGATCCCAGAGACTCGTAAGGCTAAGGCAAAAGGATTTCAAATTTGAGACCAGCCTCAGAAATTTAGGAAGATTGTCTAAAAATAAAAAAATAAAGAACTGGGGTTATAACTCGGTGTTAACACATCCCTGGGGTTCAATCCCCAATACCACAAAAAATAAACTATGTTGCAAGATGGGCATGATGGGTACTGTACCCTTATAGTGCCAGATACCCAGTAGGCGGAGGATAGCTTAAGCTCAGGAGTTTTAGACCAGCCTGGGCAACACAGTCAGACCCCATCTCAAAAAATAAATAAAAAACTACATCGCATTATATTTCAGCTCCTAATTTTTTTTTAATATTTTTTAATTATTGATGGACCTTTATTTTATTCATTTATTTATATGTGGTGCTGAGAATTGAACCCAGTGCCTCACACTTGGGAGGCAAGTGCTCTACCACTGAGCCACAACCACAGCCCGCTCCTAATTTTTAAAAAATGGATTTAGACACTATGCTTATTCTACAAATAAACCCTGACATTTCAAACAGAGGATTCAAAACTTTTACACACACACACACACACATTTGGTACTGAGGATTGAACCTATTGGCAATTTTACTACTGTGCTACGTCACCAATCCTTTTTTTAAAATTAATTATTCTAAGAAAGGTCTTGCTAAATTTTTTAGGCCAGCCTTGAACTAGTAATACTCCTGCCTCAAACTCTTAAGTCATTGGAATTATAGGCATGTGCCACAGCAGCACTATGTTAAAATTTTATTTTATTTTATAATTTTACTGGAGTTGACTTCACCTTGACCTCAGAGTAAAACAAACTTATCAAAATCACATCTGTGGGGCTGGGGATATGGCTCAAGCGGTAGCGCGCTCGCCTGGCATGCGTGCGGCCCGGGTTCGATCCTCAGCACCACATACAAACAAAGATGTTGTGTCCGCCGATAACTGAAAAATAAATATTAAAAAAAAAAATCACATCTGTGAACAAAATCTATCTAACCTGGGACTTGAATGTAGCTCAGTGGCAGAGCACATGCTTACCATGTTTAAGGCTCAATCCCCAGCAACAAGAACTTAAACAAGAACCAGCTGGGGCACGGTGGCACTCGCCTGTAATTCCAACAGCTCAGGAGGCTGAGGCAGAAGGATCACAAGTAAAAAGTTAACCTCAACAACTTGGCAAGGCCCTAAACAACTTAGCAAAACCCTTTCTCAAAATTAAAAAAAAAAAAGGGTGGGGGTGGGGATGGGGGGTGGGGGCATGGCTGGGGATGTGGCTCAGTGGTAAAGCATCCCTGGGTTCAATCCCTAATACCAAAAAAAAAGTTAACTATTCTTATTATTTAATAACAATCGTTCACAACTAAAAATGATAGAAAACTCACACCTATAATCCCAGCAATTTGGGAGGCTGAGGCAGGAGGATCATGAGTTCAAAACCGTCTCAGCAACTTAGTGAGGCCCTAAGCAACCTAGCAACATCCTGTCTCTAAAATATAAAAAAAAGGGCTGGGGATGTGGCCCAGTGGTTAAGTGCCCTGGGTTCAATCCCCAATACAAAAAAAAGAAAGAAAGAAAAAGAAAACAGGACTGAATTTTATTCCTACAGTTGCTCTGGTTGCTAACACACAATGTACTCTATTCAACACATAATACATAACAGTCTTAGGTAAAGTCAAATGAAAAATGTCAAATTACCACAATCCTACAATAGTAGAGCACATGATTTATGTGTGAAGCCCTGGTCAAACCCCAGTACTGCTAAATAAATAAATATATATAAATGTAAATAAAATTAAAAATGACCTGCCCCCCACCAAAAAAAAAAAAAAATCATCATAATCCTATCATTTTCAAATGATAAAAGACAGGAATCTGTTACCTTCCCATCACTAAGTTTTTCATTTGTGAATATCAATTACATTTCTGATTTCTCCATGAAGACTGACCAAATAAACAGCATCTCCACCTAGACCCTGACTTACCATAACAAAAGCAGAATCACAATTCCCTGCATCTCCCTGAAGAGCTGTGGTATAATATAGGCCAAAAAAAAATCTTGCCTTAACTCCCATTACCTACTGTGCCATAGATAGAAGCAAATATTTTTTAAAGGCTGTTAGAGAGATTTTTCAGAGTCTCTTTTCTCAAAAACTGAACCAATTTAGCAACTGCACTGCACTCAGATTTTGGCAGTTTCCAAACATCCATTCTAATTAAGGATGAATTCTTCTAAACCAGAAAAAAAGTTCCTTAATTAGAAAAAGAATAAGATAAAACCACCTCTTCCTTTTATAGGTGTTTTATACATCTTACATACCCCAGCTCCAGTTAGAACTATTATTTTTTTGCACTCTTGCAGTAATTTCACAGCATCTTCAATTGTATTAATATCTTTTCTTTTTTTCCTTTTTGGTGGTTCTGAAAGGATATTAATAACAATCTGCCACAGTGTCATATCATCCAATTCAGGTGGAGGAATTGTTTCCGGTAGTAAATCTTTAAGAATTGTTCGAGGATCTGTGCCAATCATGAGATGTTGCTGAACAAAAGTATATGGACCTATGTTAAGAAGAAAAAGATTCAGGTCAAATCTACTTCCAAGAAACTTTTTAAAAATCTCAGTTTTCTGAAATAATGCATTAGTAATCTCTAAGGTTATTTTGCAAAGAAAGAAAATGCAACTTATTTTCTTCTCAAGATACCCTTAATGCTATATACCAATGAGATTAAGAAGATCAAGAATTAGTGCCCTCTTAACCTATAAATATGTATTTCAAGAGTCAAACTGAGGGACAGAGAGGGTCCAGTGGTAGAACATATGGTTTAGCATATACCAGGCCCTAGGTTCAAACCCCAGCATCAAAAAAATTTTAAGATGAATTAACTATAAGTTTTTATGGTTAAAATCTAAAATCATTCACTATAACTTATAATAAAACCATTTACAAAGTTGTTCTATAAATCATTATAGAAAAGACTCTACCAATCCTAAAAGTCCATGTTATTTATCAGGGACATAGAAAAAAAAAAGTCTAGGCTGTAGTTGTAGCTCAGTGTTAGAACACCTGCCTAGCATATGAGGCACTGGGTTCAATCCTCAGGACCACATAAAAATAAATAAATAAAAGTATTGTGTCCATCTACACAATACTTTTATTTATTTAAAAATAAATTTTTTAAAATTTTTTAAAAATTTTCCATTATCAACCTTTAATTTGATCTTTACCAGTCTCCCAAGATGACTCATACAATGTTTATGTTTTTTAAATATTAATTATTTTTCACCCTGAAGTTGCTCAGATCAGATTCCTAGCTTGAGAAAATAAACAATATCAACATTAAAAAGGAACTAACTAGTCATCACTATGTTTAGATAGTCAAGGCATCTGAAAAAGCTAGAGTACCAAAATTTTTTAAAAATCACTTTTTAAGATGGTTATGTTACATCTTTGGTATAAAAATCTGATATTGCAGGGCTGGGGGCATAGCTCAGTGGTAGAACACTTACCTAGCATGTGCAGAACTCTGGGTTTAATCCCCAATACAAGAGGCAGGGGGAGAAGGAAAGACAACTTTCCCATTCCCTAATTTTGTAAATACTTACTAAGCACAAACTAGGAATAAAGCATTGTACCTACATTGACACAACAGCAGTTAAAGAAACTCAAAAATCCCTGCCTGGGAGTGGAACCACCATTTGACCCAGCCGACCCCTCTCCTCAGTCTATACCCAAAGAACTTAAAAAGAGCATACTATAGGGACAAAACCACATCAATGTTTATAGCAGCACATTTCACAATAGCTAAAATGTGGAGCCAACCTAGATGCCCTTCAATAGATGAAGGGATTAAAAAAAGTGGCATATATATATATATATATATATATATATATATACACACACACATATATATATACACACAATGAAATTTTCCTCAGCAATAAAAGAGAATAAAACCATGACATTTGCAGGTAAATGGATGGAGTTAAAGAGAAGATAATGCCAAGTGAAGTTAGCTAATCCCAAAAAAACAAATTCTGCATGTTTTCTTTGGTATAATAGTGGGATAGGGAGATGGAGCAAGGGAGGAATAGACAAACTCTAGATAGGGCAGAGGGATGGGAAGGGTAAGGGAGGGGGCATGGGGTTAGAAATAATGGTGAAATGTGATGATCATTATTATCCAATGTACATGAATAAAGACATGAATTGGTGTGAATATACTTTGTATATAACCAGAGATATGAAAAATCATGCTCTATATGTATATATGTGTAATAAGAATTGTAATGCATTCCACTGTTATATAATTTATATATTTATATATCTCCTGCCTCTGTGGAGCTTGTATTCAAGCACAAGAAGCATCACTGAAAACACCAGGTTTAGAACTTGTTAAAACCTGTTAAGTGGGTTGGGAGTATAGCTCAGTTGGTAGAGTGCTTGCCTTGCATGCACAAGGCCCTGGGTTCAATCCCCAGTACCACAAACAAAAAACCCTGTTAAGTGATATTATGAAAAAGTAAAAAAGGAGATGTAAAGTGAGGAAGAAAGAAACTAACTAAAGGAAGAGCATTCCACAAAGAAGATACAAGTGAACGTAGGTTTAAGAAGGACCTAGCTGTTAGAGAAATAGCATAAGTTAACTTTCATTGGCCTAAGCTGCTTAGAAACAATAACTGAGGACTGGGGGTTTACAGGTCTGTGGTAGAGCATTTGCCTAACCATACACAGGTTTGATCTTAGCACAGCAAAACAAAAACTTGCCATATAACCACGTACCTAAAAAGCTCACCAGTTAAAAGGCAGAGAATTAAAAGTTGGTATAAAAGAAAATACAGAAAGAAAAATATATTCCAAAGCTGCACAGCTCTACTATACCTATCCGTGGCCTTGGAGTCCAATCACTAGAGCTTGCGTGTGAAGCTCTATCATCCTCATCACTTTCACAGGAATGAAAACCATTGGTGATAATTTCATCACTAAACAGAAGATTATCTGCAAAAGAAATCAAAAGTAATTTAAGGATGCTGAAACAATCTGCATCTAAAATGTATGAAGACCCATAATGATTATGATGCAATCATTCTCACAGAATAAAACATTTAACACTCACAATGAATGTATTTAAAAACGTCTGTGGGGTCAACCTGCACCATTTATAGGAGCAGTTTTCTCATCCTTAGAGATTCTGTTCAGAATCTAAGTTTCAAACCATCTAAATCTAGAAATTAAGTAAGTATACTTTTCAAAGTATGCTTCAAAAAAAAAACCAAAAATAAAAAATAGTCAGATGTGGTGGCAAATGCCTGTAATCCCAGACTCTGGAGGCTGAGGCAAAAGGATCACAAGTTCCAGACCAGGCTCAGCAACTTAGCCAGCCCCTAAGCAACTTAGACCCTGTCTCAAAAAATAAAAAGGGCTGAAGACGTGGGATGTGGCTCAGTGGTTAAGCACCCCTGGGTACCAAAAAAGAAAAAAAAAAAAAAAGGAAAGAGGGTTTAGAGTGCTTGTCTCATATGTACAAGGCACTGGGTTCAATCCCCAGCACCACAAAAAAAAAAAAAAGAAAGAAAGAAATAACGAACAAGAAATACTAGGTGACAGTACTGACCAAATTCTATTGTTATATCATGTGCATGTACAAACATGTAAAATTGTATCCCACCATTTTTATAATTATAATGCACCAATAAAAAGATGAGCCAAAAAAGGAAAATAAAAGAAATGTTTTAAAAACCAAAATAGAAAAAAGTAGGTTGGGGTGTAGCTCAGTGGTGGAGTTACTTGTACAAGACCCTTGGGTAGATCTCCCACAAAATAAAGAAATAAACATAATAATAATCTAGTTAAACTGAATTTATCAGTCACAAAGGAATTCAATAAATTTGTAAAACGAGATTTACCCAAATGTCATAGAAATCACAGGGTTGTATTTTAAGAAATAAAATCTAGGAAAAACATCTAAAAGAGAGAGATTTACACAAAAGTGCCACTCTAGTGACAAACCCCTCACTCCCTGAAATTTGCACTTTTATATAACACTAAACATACTAAGCTAACTGTGCATTACTCTTCCCTATTCAGTTGTTTCTTTAAATCAAAGGCTGTTTTACCAGTCCCTAATGCACAGGTTCTTTTTCACATGTGGCCAAATGGGCTTACTAGATGGACCTGACACAAAAATAAAACAAAGACCCACACCTACCCAGGGCAGAAACTCATGAGATCACAAATACGAAACCCTCACCTCAAGGATGACATAATGCAATACACCACCTCTGGCTTCAGAATACCAAAATTATGTCAACTTGTGTTTCGGAATTACTATGTACAAAAGTATTACACTAAACCTAAAACCACTATAAGAAATAATTGGAAGAAAAATAATATTCATAAAAGTATTCTAAAAGTACTATCACTCTCCTGTGCCCACTGTCAACTGCATCACAGAGTGTAATGACTTTGAAAACAGGCATGTTCCTTAAATATCAGAGGCTTTTTAAGAAACACCTTTGCTCTTTTAAAATCTCAAACTTTTTAAGGTGAAAACCAGTGACCCTCAAAAACATAGCACAGGTGTCAGTCAGCTTGCAAAAGCAATTGCAAAAGGTCGATTGACCGGACAGCCAGAAGTTGCAGACTTCAGTGTACTTGAAGAAGCGGGGGAAAGAATAAAAACCTTTAACAAAAGCAATATGGTAGGAGAGAAGCAAAAAAGTTATTTTAGAAACAACTGCGAGAGCCTGCAGACCTGGCGACTGCGCAAAGCTGCCCAGGCGGGCCGCGGACTGAGTGAAGGGAGGGAGCAAGTCGGCGCACAGCTCCCCCAGCACGGCCCACAGCCCTTAAGGGCGCAGGCGAGCGGAGGGCGGTAGTGGAGAAGGGGACGCCGCGGAGCCAGCCACGAGCCCCCTGCCCACCCCAAAGACCCCCCAACCTGACGCTAGGAGGGGCCCCAGAGAGGGAAAGGGGGATGCGCAGTCCCGGTCGCCCGCGCCCTGCGCACCTCGGTACCCAATCGCCGCCGCCGCCGCCTCTTCCTCCTCCTCACCCTCCTCGTCGTCGTCGTCGTAGAAGTCGTCGGCTGGCGGCGGCTCCCGGGATAGGCCCTGCAGGCCCGGCCCATTGTCTCCTTCTCCGGCCGCTGCCGTTGCCTGGGCCTCTCGCTCCCCACCCGCCGCTGCCGCCTCCCGCCACAGCGCCGCCGCAGCCGCCGGGCAGCCCCCGGCCGCCGGTGGCACCTCTCGCTCCGGGGCCGCCCCACTGGGCTCGCCCAGGCTCCGCCCGAGGCCAGGACCTTCTCTCCGCGGCCTCTTGCGGAGCGGCTCTCCGGCGGGCGGCGATGCGGCCTCCCTCTCGGCCGCCGCTGCCGAGGGGGAGCCGCCGGGCTGAAGGGCGAGCGCCGCCTCGTCCGCCATCTTCCAACTGCCTCTCTGGCCCTCCTCCCTCGCCTCCTCTGCTCCCGCTCGACGCGCGGCACTGGCGCCCCCGCGGCTTGGGCTGCGGGAGATTTAAACCCCGTCACGTGACCCGCCCCCTCGCCGCCCCCGCCCTCCCGCCACTCCCGCCACCCACGCGGGCCGGACCACAACACCGCGGGTCACGTGGCGGGCGGAGGCCCGGGCGTCTTCGGCTCTGCTGGGGCAGGGAGGAAGCGCGGCCTTGCCTGCCTCCGGCCCCACCCCTCGGTAGCCGGCGTGTGGTGCAGCCAAACTCGCCCCTTGGCGGCTTTTCAACTTCTCTTTCAAACCGTCCTCAAATCACTACCGCCGGAGTGTCTGAAGTCAGGGTTCACACTGCGAGTTCCACTTCTGCCTGAAGTGGACACCTTGCCTGTTGTAGTCATGTGTAGATTTAGCTAAGGGTTAAAACGGCCCCTGAGAGGAGATAAGGAATGAAACTGGCTGCGGCTTAATTTCCAGAAATATGTTGGATAGTGAGTCGGTTTTGTTAAAAGTGTAGGAAGTAGCGAGAGGGCACAGCTTCTACCCCAGGGTCCTCACACCATTCTGACAAGTCTCCTTTAGCACATTTTCCTCCTTAGTCAATTGCTTTTTCCCTCTGTCACTTGTGGGGTGGTATGAATTGTCGGATTCTTAAAGGCATCTGTCCCCCTGGAAAGACCTTTGGCCTGGGGGTTGGGATCAGCCAGCCTGCTTTCTGGCCTCAGAATTGGCCCCAAATTGTGGGTGAATCCCCACCTCTGAGACGATTATCTCACATGAATAATTACTGTGGTAGTGTAGGCTTAAGCAGGAGGATTGCACAACTTATGGAAGTCTCGTCTCAAAAATAAGAGGGCTGGGGATGTAGCTCAATTATAGCCCCTAGGTTCAATCCCCAGTACCTGATTCAGAGTGTAATGGATCAAATGGGATAGCATGGGAGAGAGCACAGAAAGAACAGGACTTGGCCCCTATGCACATCTGTTTGGTTTATGTTTGTGGTCCATTCTTTTTCTGAACCCATTTTTTTCTCATCTCTAAAATGACAATACCCATTTTAAAGGGTTATGTGGTAATTAAATGAGATAACTAGGCTGTATAGTGAGGAATACAAAATTCAAAAACCTGAATTCTGGGCCTCTGTCAACTCCATAGCTAGCCTTAACTAAAGACCTTATTACACATGATAGATCTTTAGCCAGTGCTTGGTATGGCATAGGTCTGGAGTGCTGCATTTTATGCACGTATGGGGCCTCTCCAAGTTTATAGTACAGCATTCCTTAAATTTAACATGGGCCCTGACTTTATTGCACCAATTACCTGGGTCCCCTTAGGCAATCAATTTAAGCTCTGTTTCTTCAAAATAAGAATGTTAGAAACATATCTAAATTCCCATCTACATCTAAAAGTATCTCAAGTAAGACTTGAAACTCTCCCCTTACAACTAGTTACTTTTCCCTTCTGAAAGTGATTATTTCTCATTCTAGAATCCTTAAAATCATCTTTGAAGTCTTCCTCTAACCAATCAAAGACCAAATCCTATTGTCTTTCCTTCCCTTTTACACTCTTGCTGATTCCTGACTACACAGGCATGACTCCTCCTGGCTGATGTATTTGGCCCAGTTTTCTGTCTACTGTGTGTATTTTGTCCTACAAAATATTTCATGAATGGATTTTCAACCACAGTAGTGGACTGTATGTATGAAATTTTGACAGCCTGTATCCCATCAAAGTAGAAACAAAATCCCTCCTAGCTTTCTTAAGAAAAGGATGTCTGTAAGCTTATATATCCTGTTGCATATTATTATGTGTCAAACTTGCCTTGACCACCTTATTAATACACTCTGAATTAAGCTTCTCACATTGTAGGCCACTTGTGGTGTTTGTGAATTACAAGAAATACTATATGATCAATATGATTTTTAGTGTGCCGAAAGTTCAGAGTTGCAGTATGCATGCAGGTAAGATAAATGAGAGAGAAATTTTATTCAGGAAAACAAAAAATTCCCAACTGCACATCTGGTCTACCAGTCGTTACACACAACTTACCTGAATCTCAAGTCATTTTCTGATCTTTAGTTTGCAGTTACATTCATTTTTTTTTCAGCTATCCTCTCAAACTTGCCTTGACCACCTGATAATTATTTTTAGCATTAATACACTCTGAAATAAGCTTCTCACATTGTAGACCATTTTTTTTTTAATGAGGAAGCTCTTCAAGTTCTTATATAGAAGGATCTCCTAGCTGCACAGTGTGAGATAAAGGAAAATGTGAAAAAGTAAAAGGGACGTGTGTGCCACATATTAGTTCTTTTTGCATACTTCTATCCCTAGAATGAGTGCTATTGCCCCTTATTTAGTATATTATTAAATACATTAACCCTATTTTATTTAACTTAATTAATTAATTTGGTCAATCTGGGGCTTAAACCCAAGGCCTCCAACATGCTGAGCAAGCACTCTACCCCAAGTTACAACCCCAACTCCATTATAATTTTATGAAACTACCAAGCTGAGGGCTAGGCCCTGGGCTCTAATGACCTCATCAAGCCCCTACTATCCCATGAAGCTTAAGAAGTTGGCTAACTTTCCTGTTTTACATCCTTTTATTTTAAATCTCTAGGCTGGGCTGTGGGTATAGCTCAGTGGTACAGCACTTGCATAGCATGCTCCAGACTCTGTGTTAGATCCCCAGAAACACTCAGGAACACATGCACATGCACACCCTGTATATGCCCACAGATTTATCATATGCTATTCCTTCATGACTTAATGTATGTTATTTTGTCTTTTTGACAAGGTTGTAAGACAAATATACTTCCCAACAGGTCTTAGTATTCTGTATCTTATCAAACACCATTTGAAATTTCCTGGGGCTTCCAAATTAAAGTAAATAGACTAGTAATCAGCCTGCCTTCCACTGGCATTAGATAGACCTAGATCAATCATTCTTTTTTTTTAAGAATTTTTTTTATTTTTTAGGTCTAGATGGACACAACACAATGCCTTTATTTTTATGTGGTGCTGAGGATCGAACCCAGGTCCTGCCCGTGCTAGGCGAGCTCTACCGCTGAGCCACAATCCCAGCCCCTAGATCAATCATTCTCAACTGGGGTGATTTTGTCCCCCTATGCCCAGAGGACATTTGGCAATCCAGAGACTTTTTTTAAAAATATTTTTTAAGTTGTAGATGGACACAATACACTTATTTATTTATTTGAAGTGCTGAGGATTGAACCCAGTGCCTCAAACATGCCAGGCAAGTGTTCTATCACTAAACCACAACCCCAGCCCCCATATTTTTTTGATTATTACAACTGAGAGGAGGATGTACTACTGACATCCAGCCTGTGTATGCCAGGGATGCTCCAAAACATTCTACAAATACAGAGGATACCCCTCCACAAGAAAGGATTATTTATTCAAAAAGTTAACAGTCCATGGTTGAGAAACTCTGGCCTAGAGTTTCTAGTATATAGGACAAATGTTCCTGGGCTCTAAATGATAAAGATTCCCAAAGGAATGAGGGGCCAAGTTTTTATCAGCAAGGTTAAGTTGCAAAGTAGCATATAGTCAATTATTTTCAAACGTTGGTTTTAGCAACAGAATCCATTTTTTTTTTTTGGTACTGCTAGGGATTGAACTCAGAGACACTCAAACACTTAGCCACATCCTCAGCCCTATTTTGTATTTTATTTAGAGACAGGGTCTCACTGAGTTGCTTAGCACTTTGCCATTGTTGAGGCTGGCTTTGAACTCTATCCTCCTTCCTCAGCCTCTTGAGCCTCTGGTATTACAGGTGTGCGCCACCTGGCCCAGCTGTTGGAGATCTTAACTCTATTGTATAGTATAGGTACATTTCTTTTAATATTAAAAAGAATCCCAGGAATCAATAAGAAAAAGAGTGATAGCCCAGTTGAAAATGAAGAGCTCAGACCGACCACACCTGCACACCTGGCTCTAAAATCTTTTTTTCCACTGGGTGTGGCTCAGTGGTAGAGCCTATGCCTGGCATGCACAAGGCCCTGGGTTCCATCCCTAGCACTACCACTCCCGCAAAATATATATATATTTTTTTCGATTACACCAAATTTTTGTAAATAAATATTAGTTATTACTAGAATAAGATAGTTTCTGCATCAGTTAGCTCTGAAATACCTTACCCATGTGTACGTAAATGTACATAAATGGAAGGAATTTTGTTATATTGATGTCATCTAATTCTTTGAACTTTCTAGTTTTATACCACAATTCACTTTGTTTTCAAAAAGCATTTTTGATGAATTTCTAGCTAACAAGTTGATTAGTTTCTCCTTTTCAAAAGGATTTGTTAGTTGTGAGAGTCACTTTCTCATTTTGTGGGAAGTTCATCTCAACTTACCAACAAACTACTAATTGTATACAGTTTTCTTCTAACAGAGGCACCTTTTTAAAGAAAGTTTTAGGACTATTAAATATTGTCAAATTCAATACAACACTTTTTTTTTTTTAGAGAGAGAGAATTTTTTAGTTTTTGGCGGACACAACATCTTTATTTTTATGTGGTGCTGAGGATGGAACCCAGCGCCCCGCGCATGCCATGCGAGCGCGTTTCCGCTTGAGCCACATCCCCAGCCCTCAATGCAACACTTTTAATAAACTTACCAAGTACTTTGAATATGTTTTTCTCAAAACCTTGAAGTTCCAGCAGAATATTGTGGCACATACCTGTAATACTCAGAAGGCTGAGGAAGAAGGGTTGAAAGTTCAGTGGCCAGTTTCAGCAACTTAAACCTTGTGACAAAATAAAATGAAAAACAGGGCTGAAATGTAGCTTAGCAATAAAGTATGCCTGGGTTAAATCCTTAGTACCACAAACAAAGCCTTGAAGTTGCAGATTTAGCTTCACTAATGAATACTACAATGAAGTCCAGTAGAAATATAATTACATATGATTACAATTTTTCTTTTCTTTTGGTATGAGGAATTGAATTCTGAGGTGCTTTATCACTGAGCCTCATCCCCAGCCCTTTTTAAAATTTTGTTACAGGGTCTCACTAAATTGTTTAGGGCATTACTGAGTTATTGAGGCTGGTTTTGAATTTGTAATCCTCCTGCCTCAACCTCCCAGGTCACCAGAATTGCAGACTGGCACCATCACATCCACCTAATTATAATTTTTCTATTAGCCACACTAAAAATGTTAGCAACAGGGCTGGGGAGTGTAGCTCAGTGGTCTTGTCTAATATGTTCAAGGCCATAGATTTCATTCCCAGCACTGAAAAAAAGAAACTGTTGAAATTAATTTTATAATGCATTTCACTTGGATAGATATATAAAAATCATAATTCAACATGTAATCAGAATTATAAAATTTATGCTAGTAAATTTTGGTTTATAAATTAAAATTTTATTTCTTCAATTATGTTTGCCACGCTTAAAGAGCTCAGGAGCCACACATGGCTAATGGCTATTGTTTGGACAGTGTAGGTACAGAAAATGTCCACCATTTACTCTAACCAGAGTTAGTCTTCATTAACCTAACTATCAAAATTACATTTGAGAACTGGATATATAACTCAGTAGTAGAGTGCCTAGCATGCTCAAGGTCTTGAGTTTGAACCCCAGCCCTGAAAATTAAAAAAAAAAAATTAAAGGATGTATCACATAAAATAGATTGTTTTTAAACAGTCAAATAAGATTAAAACACCTTTGGTTTAATAAAATCTGATTAATTTTGTTTTTGCAGTACTAGAGACTGAACCAGAGGCACTTGACCACTGAGCTACATCACAGTTCTTTTTTTTTCAAAGATAGAGAGAGAATTTTTTTTTTCAAAGAGAGAGAGTTTTTTAATATTTATTTATTTATTTATTTATTTTAGTTTTCAGCAGACATAACATCTTTGTTTGTATGTGATGCTGAGGATCGAACCCCGGCCGCACGCACGCCAGGCGAGCACGCCACCCCTTGAGCCACATCCCCAGCCCTCCTCAGGATTCTTGCTCCCTAGTGTGCATATACTCTATTATCCCCTGACCTTGAATGTGGGCAGTACCTCTGAATATGATGAGATAGACACTTCTTTAATTAGATTATGCAGTTGGCTCTCCATATCAGCCCTCTGAGACTTCAAGTTCTGCATCAATAGATTCAGCTAACAATGGATCTAAAGTATTGAGCATGTGTCTATATTGAACATGTACAGACTTTTTGTCATTACTTGCTAAACAATATAGTATAACAAATATTTATGTAGTATTTACATTGTATTAGGTATTAAGATAATGCAGAGATTATTTAAAATATATAGGAGGATGTGCAGGTTATATGCAAATACTATGCCATTTCATATAAGGCTCTTGTGAATCTGACAATTTTGATATCCCCAGGGTTTGAGCCCAATCCTCCACAGGCATAGAGGGATGACAGTATTATATAGGACTGTTTTAGAACACTCAAGAGAGTCTCTGGTTAACTCTTAAGAAAGATGCTATGCTGTGAGAGTGCTTGTGAGAACACTTCATGGCAAAGAACTGAAAGTGCATCTCGCAGCTGAGAGCAGATGGCTTACAGCCAGTGAACAAACTGTGACCTCAGTCCGACAACCACAAGCACTAAATTGTGCCAACAACCAGTAAAACTTAAAAGATGACTCCAAGCCCCAAATTAGACTGAAATCTGAGACTACACCTTGACTGCAGCCTGTGAGACCCCATTAAAAGACTCAGTTCAACTCTGTTGAGATTCCTGACTCCTGGAAACTGAAATAATAAATGTGTCTTTTTTGAGTCACTAAGTTCCTGGTTCCTGGTAATGTGCCAAGCAAAACAGAAAACAAATATGAATGGGTTGTAGTAAGTAAACAAATGTTTTGATATGATTTGATAAAGCATATTCTAGCTAATATTGAATAATCCACACAAACTCTAAAAGAAATTAGGTAAAGTGTTTACTAATGGTTTTTATTCAGTGTCAAAAACTTGAAAAATTTGGTATTCCCAAGGAGATTTTACAGTTACATTTAAAAGAATCACTATAGGGCTGGGGATGTGGCTCAAGCGGTAGCGCACTCGCCTGGCATGCGTGCGGCCCGGGTTTGATCCTCAGCACCACATACAAACAAAGAAAACTAAAAGAAATAAATATTTAAAAAATTCTCTCTCTCTCTCTCTCTCTTTAAAAAAGAAGAATCAGTATAATGTATCTGGTCTGCTACAGTTACTCAATTGTGTTTTTCCATTCAGTGACACATCATAGGGATTAATATTGTAACGAAAGAGAATTTGAAAACTTAAATTCTTTTTTTTTTTGGTACTGGAAATAAAACCAAGTGGGGTTTAACCACTGAGCCACATCCCCAGCCATATATAATTTAGAGACAGGATCTCACTAACCAACCAGTGATTCACTCTGAACAGAAAATGTCTAGGAAAGGCAGAAAGCTCTAAGAGGATTAATGTTAAAGGGGCCATTTCCATTGACTTGGCGGCATCTTAGAATTGCCATATGTGGACATTGTCACACTGAAGTAATATTCAGGATGGAGGTGGGTCATGACTTTTCTTTGTAAACTGAACAAGAGTTGTTGTGAAGGGGAAATGGGGAAGAATAATTTGGGTCATGGCATGAGAGGGTACATGTTGAAATTTAAAGTGTGAAAGTAGAATTTCTTTCTTTTTTTAATATTTGTTTTTTAGTTGTAGATGGACACAACACCTTTATTTTATTTTAAATGTGGTGCTAAGGATGGAACCCAGGGCCTTGCTCATGCTAGGCGAGCGCTCTACCACTGAGCCACAATCCCAGCCCTGAAAGTAGAATTCCTTAAAATTAGTTTTTAGAATTTGTTAAAATTCTACACACCTACACATCCCCTAAAAATCATCAGTTCTCTCTCTAGTTTGAAGACCTTGGTCCTACAATATGTATTTCTTCAGGTTAACAAGTATATCTTATTGTTTTTATTCGTGTCCCATCATTCCCTCTTTTAACACCAGACATGGCATATAATAGACCCTCAGTAAACACCGCCTCCAGGTGGGTGGGTACAGGGAGATTGCCAGAAATAGGATTCCTCTGCCTGGACAGGGCTGGATAACCTGTAATCATATCTTGGCTTCTTAATTCTCCATTAAAGTCATTTCCTATCAGCCATCTTTTATCACTTTATTACTTTAGAAAGTCAAATTACATGTGAAATAATCCATTTCCCTCTAACAGTTCTAAATTCAACGAAGATTTATGGAATCTTGTGTAAAAACTCTGTGGGTTTTTTTGAAGTATGTATGTGGGGAGAAGTGAGATTCAGAGATAAGAGGCAGCAGATTCCTGAGGTTCAAGAACTAATAATCCAGATGGGCAAATAGTTTCACAGACATTGTAAGAGTAAAAGAAATTGAAGTTAAAGTGTAAAAGACCGGGCATTGTAAAGTTTCTAAGCTGCAAGGCCTGAGTTAAAAAGTAAAGGACCAGGTATTGTTAAGTTCCTATGCTACACCCAAAACCTGAAATTCTTGTAGCTGTTAGGACAATACCTGGAACTGCCGAGTAAATATTCCCCCTGACCATCTGGTTGTTTAATAACCTAGGACCCTGTGCAGCTTGGCATGTAGGCATTCAGGGCCCAAACCAATCAGTTTGAATGTACCCCCCTTCTTAGGATTGACCTATCACTCCTGCCCAACCTGTTCCCGCCAATGAATGTACTAATCATGTCTAAGAATTGTTGTTTGATTTTCCCGCGCCTCATGATGATTTGCTCTGATGTATGCAAAGCCCCCGCCCTCCCCAGAAAGTGTACTTAAGCACTGCTCAACCCCTGCTCGGGGCTCTGAGCCGCTCTCCCTTGTTGAGTGAGCACGGAGCCCCAGCACGCTGGATTGGATCCTCAATAAACCCCTTTTGCTGTTGCATGAGCCGGTCTCTTGGTGGTCTCTTCCTCCGACGTTCGCCGGACCCTTACAACATAAAATTCGGCCACAGGACCATTCATTTTAAACAAGGGTCCTGAAGATCTCACAATTCAAACTTCATAAATTTTAAGATTAATTTGGACAAAGAACTGTGGCAAAGCGATTTCTGTTTAGAAGCTAAAGTATCAACGATATTTACAATGAACTCTCCAGTCTCGAAATCATGGAATTCTTGATGATTTTTTTTTCCCCAGTGCTGGGAATCAAACTCAGGGCTTTGTGCATTCTAGATAAGCCCTCTACCACTAAACTCCAGCCCCGGAGTCTTAATGAATTTTTTAATCTGGGAAATTTACATTAGTTCAAAATTTGCACATTTAACCTTCTTATAATGCAAATTCTCAAACGCGTGTCTGCCTTGTCCAAGGAAGAAAAGCACTGTTATATTAAATGTTTTGAGGAATCCCCTTATTCTGTAAATTAAAAAGCGGTACTTGGAGTTCTCTGATGTCATTTAGCCTAGTGTCCTGAACTTGATAGGTAGACAACAAATGAGTATTGCCATGAACTCACTCTCAAGGTGCAGCATACATGTGTGGAAATCGGTTTTAGAAAAACCTAAACAAGTCAAGAGAGACTTTTAAGGAGAAGGGGTGCCTGTGTGTGAGTGTGTGTGTGTGTGTGTGTATGTGTGTGTGTGTGTGTGTGTTTTGTAAATTAAGGGACCTTTAAAATTAGAAAAAGAACAAAAAGGGATGGAAGGAGGCAGCTTTGCTTTGCCTGAGGCTAGAACACAGGCTGAGTATGGCCTTGGGATTTTCACTTCCCTTACACCCAGTTCAGCTTTTAGGGCAAAGAGGGGAGAAGGGGCACTTGTTCTTCCCTCCTTGATTGGTTCTTCCCCTCTCAAACTCAAGGAAACTGGACAAGGGAAGACACAAAACCCGAACTGAACTGTAAGAGGGCTGATCTGAAAACACACAAAAGTCAACCCAGGGCATTGCTGAGGGACTGATTTGCAGGAGGATGGTCTTCCCAGTGTAACAGGGGTTCACTTGATGCTTTGCCTGTTTCCCTTGTGGCTTCAAAACTTACTTGTCTTTTTTCTTTTTCCCAATCTTCTTCTCCCTGAACTTCTTCATCCTGATCCATCCTCCCTAATCTCCTTTTCTCTGAATCACCTCTATCCTGGTAGAATCATAGCCTTTGGGATAGGAGTTCCTGTTTTTCTCCTTTTCTCAAAACCATGTCCTCGTTAAAAGATTGGCATCAGGGACAAGGACCAAACTTTTGGCATCATGAGCAGCAGATCTCCATTTCAGTTGAGAGCAGGAGAGGGGATAGGTAGAGAAGCAGAATGATTCTAGGTCAGAGTTCAGGCCCACGAGTGATTTGAAGGTTGAGAAGGAACCAAAATTAAAATCGAAATGTAGGATCTTAAATTTTATTTTAAACGGTGTGATAGAAGTTTCTAGAGTTCTAGAGCAAAAATGCTCAGTGAATCTTTGAAGGGCACCATAGTAAAGACCAAAGAATGGAATTTTCAGGGTAGTCAGGCGTTCAATAAGTTCTAACCTTGACTTGTTATTAAAATCTTTTGGGGTATTTGTAAAAATCCTGATGCTGAGGTTGACTGCATTGAGATCTCTAAGGGTGGGACCCTGGTTATATTTTAAAACTGTTCCTCAGCTTACTCCAATGGGCAGTGCAGGCTGCTCTTGGAGGAAATGAGGAGGCCCACCTCTTGCCTTCCAGGCAAATACTTACAACATTCAAATTAGTGTATCCTGAGTCAAACTACTTGATGTTCTCCAGTTTAAGTACTCAAGGTTAGGACTTAATTGGTATTTTTAGTCTATATTCCACAAGAATTATGAGGGGTCCTGGGAATTGAACTAACCCTAACCCTGGGGCACTTTACCAAGGAGACCTATCCCCCAGTCCTTTTTAATTTTAATTTTGAGAGAAGGTCTCACAAAATTGCTTAGAACCTTGTTAAATTGCTGAGGCTGGCCTTGAACTGTGATCTCCTGCCTCAGGCTCTCAAATCACTGGGATTACAGGTGTATGCCACTGTACAACCCCCCCCCCCCATCATGCCCAAGTCCTTTTTATTTTTATTTTCAGACTGGGTCTTGCTAAATTGCAGAGGCTGACCTTGAACTCGTGATCTTTCTGCCTCAGCCTTCTGTTATGCTCGAATTCGGGATTCCCAAAAGACCACCAGAGACCAAGATTGATGTAAGCAGCAAAGAGGTGTTTATTGCAAGCTAACTCGGTCCTCCGAGCGCACACAGCAACTGGTGATGCTGAGAGGCCCTGAGCCCAGGGTTTGCAACAGTTTTATACATTCTTTGGGGAAGGCAGGGACCCCACATACATCATAGCATCTCTTAGCAAATCATCACACACCGCAGGAAAATCAATGCAGTCATATTTTTCAATGTAGTAATATACATAACAGAATTTACTATTTTTAAGCCAGGCATAGTGGAATATACCTATAGTCCCAGATACTAAAGAGGTGAGGCAAGAGGATCACTTGGGCAATGAGTTCAAGACCAGCTGAGCAACAACATAGAGAGACCCCATCTCAAAAAAAACTTACTGTTTTAACCATTGTTAAGAGCATTCATATGTTGTGCAAACATCACTGTCAGGTTGTTGTTGGTGACTTAGGACAAAGCAGCCGGCGCAGGAAAGAAACATCAGTCAGGCGCCTTCAGAAATGCCTATCAATCGGCGGGATCTCCTGATTAATGCCTGTCAATCAGCAGGACCCCATGGCCAATTCTGGATTTCAGACAGTTCCCCCAACCAACTCCAGCGGGACAAGGGACTCTAAAAACACCTTTTCCAGGGGCTGGGGATGTGGCTCAAATGGTAGTGCACTTGCCTAGCATGTGTGAGGCATTGGGTTAGATCCTCAGCACCACATAAGTATAAAATAAAGACATTGTGTCCACCTATAACTAATATATATAACCTTTTCCTGTCCCAAACCCTTCCCTTTTTAAATCTGTCTCTTTTGGTCACCGCCCCACCTTGCCTGATCTCACAATCACTACTGAAAGAATTCCCCACGCAAAGACACTTCGCTGGGAGAATCCCGATTTTATTGCAAAAAGCTGTGTGCTTATATAGAACTAAGGGGGAGATGGTAGGGCTTAGATAAATGGCAGGCAACCCGTTTATTGGCAAGTTCTTCCAGATATCAGCTCCGGTGCCCAGGAATTAGTTCTCATTGGGGCTAAGGTTCCCCGCCAGCGAGATTTGAAATTGGCGCCGGTGGGAGAGTTCACAGGGTCGGGAACTTTTCGCACCACTGTAGAAAAGAAGAAGGTAGGAAGAAGAGGTGCTTAGGCGCCATGTTGGAGTTTTTTTCTCTGGGGTATGGCTGCCGTTTATACTTTTCCCAACAACTACTATACATTCCTAGGACCTGTCATCATTCCAGAAAGAAGTAGTGTACTCCTTAAACAATAACTTTCTATTCTTCCTTCCCCACAACCTAATATAACCTCTATTCTACTTTCTGTCTCTGTGAATTTGCCACTATGACCATACAATACTTGTTCTTTTATGTCTGGCTTAGTTCACTTAGCATAATGCCTTCCGGATTCACCCCTATTGTAACCCATATCAGAATCCTGCTCTTTTTTAAGGCCAAGTAATATTCCATGTGTGTTTATACTACCACATTTTGTTTAACCATTTTACCTAACAACATTTGGAGCTTTTTCACATTGAGCTTTTGTGAATAATGCTGATTTTGTCATTGTGAGAACATCATAGAATGTACTTATGCAGATTGAATTGGTACAGGTCAATCACTTCATATGACCTCTTGCAATTAAGAGACCCAGTAAAGGTGAGCTGTATGAGATGCTGCCAGTGTAACATTGTTAAGGTCTGTAAACTAGTCAGGATGGCGCCTGGCATTTTGCCAGAGGGAGTGGTTTGTGAAGTAACGCCAGGGAGCCATTAAGTGTGGAGATTCTTTATTGGTTGACTGCTGTATCTAGTTTATGTTAATTAAGATAAGCTGTGTGGAATGTATATATACCCCTCCTGTCCTACAGTAAAGGGCTCCACTCCTGCTGTATCAATCTACACAAGTTCCTCATCACCCCCGGTTCCGGGCTGTGGCAGATGGTGGCCCATCTGGGGAGCCCCGGGAAACTCGGGGGTATTTTGCCCAGCCAGATCATTTCCAAGGCCAGTAATGAGTAATGAGCACTATTAAGGCTTATTTCAAATGTAAAAACCTTGAGATAATGTACTAAATTGTTCAGAAGGTTGTTTTCTTAGCGCCTGCTGGAATACTACAGGATTTTCTTTAGCATCATTGCCAGAGTTCCTGCCTTCATCCCAGTGCCGGTGAAGATGAAGGTGGAAGAATTTCCAGTGTTGCTGAGAACTGGACGAGACTTCAGATCAAGCTAGCTGCCTGCAGAACTTACCTGGACTGTGATTTACCTGGATTGTGAGTTAATCTATTGAGACACTGCTTTACCTGGACTGAGACAACAAACTGTAATCTATAACAAATTGTAACTCGGTATCTTTGCTAATGGTGTTATTGCTCATATAATTTTTTCAAGGGCTTCTTGCATGGAGCCATCAATTGGCTTGGTATTGTGGCATTTTGTATCCTCCCCTTCTGCTTGTAGCAGATTGTTTGTGGTGTTTGTGTAAAAACCACTATGGTCATTATTTAAATTAAACAAAAGGGGGAAATATTAAAGTCTGTAAACAAGTCAAGATGGCGCCTGGCATTTTGCCAGGGGGAGTGGTTTGTGAAGTAACGCCAGCAAGCCATTAAGCGTGGAGATTCCTTATTGGTTGACTGCTGTATCTAGTTTATGTTAAGATAAGCTGTGTGAGGGGCTGGGGATGTGGCTCAAGTGGTAGCGTGCTTCCTTGGCATGCGTGCGTTCCGGGTTCAATCCTCAGCACCACATACAAACAAAAATATTGTGTCCGCCGAAAACTAAAAAATAAATACTAAAAAAAAAAAAAAGATAACCTGTGTGGAATGTATATATACCCCTCCTGTCCTACAATAAACAGCTCCCACTCCTGCTGTATCAATCTACACAAGTTCCTCATCACCCTCCGGTTCCGGGCTGCGGCATAACATGACACACTTTTTTATAGTAAGCTTTAAAAAAAAACAAGTAGGAGGAATACATTTCAAAATAATGATAAAAGTATAGTAGGTACATAAATCAGTAACATGGCCATTTATCATCCTTACCAAGTATTACATATTATACATAATTGCATATGTTATATTTCCATATGACTGGCAGTACAGTAGGCTTGTTTATGCCACTCATCACCACAAACGTGAGAAATACATTGCACTATTATGTTAAGACAGCCATGATATTAGTAGATGATAGGGATTTTTCAGCTTGATTTTAATCTTATACCACCACCATTATATTTGTGGCCTGTCATTGATAGAAACATTGATAGGTGGTATACGACTGCTATGGTAATTTAATTTTTTTAAAAATTATATATATATATATATATATATATATATATATAGAGAGAGAGAGAGAGAGAGAGAGAGAATGAATTTTAATATTTATATTTTAGTTTTTGGTGGACACAACATCTTTGTATGTGGTGCTGAGGATCGAACCCGGGCCGCACGCATGCCAGGCGAGCGCGCTACCATTTGAGCCACATCCCCAGCCCAGGTAATTTAATTTTAAAACTGTCAATCCCTCCCACTTCACCCACAAGGAAGGGTATGGCCTTCTTTCGTTCACGACCATATCCCAGTCCCTAGCTCAGAGACTGAAACATGTTAGGTGCTAAATAAAAATTTATTAAAATAAATGGACAAAATGGTTTAATTCTTCAACATATTGTCTCAGAAAAATGATAAGAGGAATAGAGAAGAAAGGCAATAAGATGTAGGTGGTAGGTACCGATGGAGAACTGCTCCTTTTTTGACTTTGAGTAGCAAAAAAGAAGAATAAATGCTACATACAATGACAGAAGAGTTGGAAGTGGGTGAAGATAACCTGGTTTGGTGGCTTTTCTGGAACTCAGCTACCTCGTCTTTAAAATGTGGGAGCAGGAAAAAAAATATGGGAGCAGTCTAGAAGTTTTCATTCATACTGCCTCATTCCTATTCAGCATTGAAAATAAATTGAGTTGTTTTCCATAGTTATAATGACTGGGAATCACTACCAGCATTTGTCAGTTCAGAGCACTAGGAAGGTTAAATGTCCTGCAATGTTTGAGACAGTTCTGCATCTTATATCATCCAAATACCAGTGTTGAGAAACACTCATAATAGTATTCTATGAGTCTATTATGCACGGCCTGTGGTTCCCCACATTGTCATACTTCATAGGTACTTAAGTTACCTCATTAAGACAAATTATAAGTCAAACTAAAAGAACTCAAGAGTAGATAGAATATCAGGGTATAATTCATATCTGTAGTATGTATTTCATAGGATCTATGTAGAAACCATCATATTTCTTAATCTTTGTCGTAGGCTCATTTCTGTTGCTACAACAAATACTACAGACTGTATCATTTATAAAGAATAAAGGTTTGTTCAGCTCATCATACTAGAGACTGGGAAATCCAAGGCCAGGGGCTACAGTGGTGAGGGCCTTCTTCCTAATGGCATGCTCTGTAGAGTCTCCAAGTGGTGCAGGGCATCACATGGTGAGGAAGTGCATGAGTAAAAGCTGCTGGGCATAGTAGTGCACACCTATAATCCCAGGAACTAAGGAGGCTGAGGCAGAAAGAGCAGAAATTCAAGGCCAGCCTTAGCAACTTAGTGAGGTCCTAAGTAACTTAGCGAGACCCTGTCTCAAATGAAAAATGAAAAGGGCTGGGGATGTGGTTCAGTGGTTAAGTGCCCCAGAGTTCAATCCCCAGTACCAAAAGAGAGAGAGAGACACACACTAAGCCAAAGCTGACACTTATAACAGAACCACTCTCAAGATAACCCATTAACCCATTAATCTAAGAAGAGATTAATGTATACTTCATGAAGGCAGACCCCTCAAGATCCAATCACCTCTTAAGGATTCCACTTCTTAATACCTTATGTTGGGAATTAAACTTCAACATGAGTTTTGGTGAAGATATTCAAACCGTAGTGTACCCTTTCCATTTTTCTTAGTTTTTTTTTTTTTTTTTTAGTTTTTCTGTTTAAAATTATTCTTGTTTGGTTTTTGCAGTACTGGGGATTGAACCCAGGGCCTTGCATGTAGCTGAGCTATTACCCAAAGCCCCAAGAGCATACTACTTTCATTTATTTATTTATTTATGGGTACCAAGTATTGAACTCAAGGGTTTTAACCACTAAGCCATATCCCCAGCCCTTTTAATTTTTTTTAATTTTTATTTTTAGTTGTTGATGGACTTTATTTTCTTTTCTTATTTTTATGTAGTGCTAAGGATCGAACCCAGTACCTCATGCATGCTAGTCGAGCATGCTACCACTGAGCCACAACCCCAGTCCCCCTTTTTATTTTTTATTTAGAAACAGGGTTTCACTGAGTTGCTTAGGGACTCACTAAGTTGTTGAGGCTGGCTTTGAACCTGCAATCCTCCTGCCTCAGCCTCCCGAGCTGCTGGGATTACAGATGTGTACCACAAGCATACTAGTTTTTTTTTTTTTTTTTAATTTTTTATTGTGGGTTGTTCAAAACATTACAAATTTCTTGACATATCATATTCCACACTTTGATTCAAGTGGGTTATGAACTCCCACCTTTACCCCATACCCAGATTGCAGAATCACATCAGTTACACATCCATTGATTTACAAATTGCCATACTAGTGTCTGTTGTGCTCTGCTGCCTTTCCCGTCCTCCACCCTCCCCCCTCCCCACCTCTCCCCTCCCCTCCCCTCCTCTCTCTCTACCTCCTCCACTGTATAACCCTGAGGGTCTCCTTCCATTACCATAAGCATACTAGTTTTAAATGAGTTTAAGTAATTAAGACAATTTGACTCTATTTTTCTTCCTTAGTAGATATGTAGGTAGGAGTCAATCTTCATTTGAGAAACAAGGCTCAAAGCAGAGCAGCATCAAGATTACATTGAGACCCTTCCTGTGGTATGGTTGATATTTTTATTATTTATTTTTATTTTGGGGGTGCTTATGATCAAATCCAGTACCTTCTCTGCATGCTAGGATAGTGCTCTACCATCCAACTATATTCCCAGCCCACAGATGATAATTTTTTAGAGTTGGGTTTCCTAGTTTTACCCATCAGATTTGACCATTATAGTAATGAAGGAGACTATATTTTCTCAGTGTGGTCTCATCTTCATATACTCTAAGGTCCTTGCCTACTCTAAGATCCTATGTCATTTCAAGAAAACATGGAGGAAACAACACAAATCTCCATCGACTGATGTGTAGATAAATACGGCAGGTCTCAAAGAAGACATACAAATGGCCACAAAGAGTATGGGGAAAAAAAATGTTCAACATCACAAATCATCAGGGAAACGCAAATCAAAACCACAATGAGATATCATCTTACCCACATTAGAATGGATATCATCAAAAACACAAAATATAACAAATTCTGGTGAGGGTGTGGCAGAAAGGTAAACTCATGTGTTGTTGTTGGGAATATAAATTAGTACAGCCAGGGGAGCTGGGGTTGTGGCTCAGTGCTAGAGCGCTTGCCTGGCATATGTGAGGCACTGGATTCGATCCTCAGCCCCACAGAAAAATAAATAAATAGAATAAAGGTATGAAAAAAGTTTAAAAAATAGTACAGCCATTATGTAAAACAGTATGTAGTTTCTTCAAAATACCAACAACAGAATTATCATATAATACAGCAGTTGAAATGTATGTATCCAAGAGAAAACAAAATAATCTTATCAAATATATACCTGCACTCCCATGTTTCTGCTGCACTATTCACAATATCCAAGATATGGAATCTGCCAAGATGCCCATTGACAGATGAATAGATAAAGAAAATCATATACACAATCATTCTCTCTCTCTCTCTCTCTCTCTCTCTCTGTCTGTCTCTCTCTCTCTACACACACACACACACACAAGATGAAACATTATTCAGTCTTAAGAAATATGAAATCCTCTCATTTGCAGCAACAGAGATGGAACTGAGGACATCATTTTAAGAGAAATAAGTCAGGCATAGAAAGACAAATACCACATTTTCACTAATTTGTGGAAGCTTTTTAGGTGTCTCATAGAATTAGAGAGTAAAATGGTGGTCAATAGAAGCTAGGTAGAATAGGGGGAACAGGAGAGAGAGATGTTGGATAACAAATACCAAAATGAAGTTAGAGAGGAGTAATTAGTTCTAGTGTTCTTTAGTGCAATAGACTATGATCTTCAACAATTTATTATATATTTCAAAATAACTACAGAAGAATCCAAAGGGTTTTCATTTTTTTTGTTTGTTTGTTTTTGGTACCAGGGGTTGAACCTAGGGGTACTTAACCATTGAGCCACATCCCCAGCCCACTTTTTTTTTTTTTTTTAATTTTATTTAGAGACAGAGTCTCCCTGAGTTGCTTAGAGCCTTAGAGTTTTTGAGGCTGGCTTTGAACTTGAGATTCACCTGCTTCAGCCCCCGAGCTGTTGGGATTACAGGCATGTGCCATTGTGCCCAGCCTCCAAAGGTTCCTAACACATAAAATGATAAATATTTGAAATGGAAATTCTAATTACCCTGATTAGATCATTTCACACTGTCTACATGTATCAAATTGTCATACTGCACTTCATAAATTTGTGCAAATTTTATGCCAAATTAAAAAGTAGACTAGGAATAGAGCTCAGTGTCAGAGAGCTTGCCTTGCATGCGCAAGCCCTGGGTGATCCCAGCACCACAGGTTGAAAAAAATTAGTGTTTTAAATATTCCTTCTGTGTGTGGATTTCCAATTAAAACTGAATTACAGTTTTCCTTATAAGGCTTAGGAATCCAAAATGGCTGAGCTACTTTCCCAATGTTTTCTATCACTTTACCTATATGTCTTCTGTCTTTACTATGTCTTTTACTTAAAGTGTTACAAATATGTTCTTGGGGAAAATACTCAAATATTTAGACTCTTTCTTTCTTCTTCTTCTTCTTCTTCTTCTTTTTTTTTTTTTTGATATCGGGAACTAAACTCAGGGATGCTTAACCACCAAGTCACATCCCCAACCTTTTTTTTTTTTTTTAATTTAGCACAATGCTCTTCAATTCATTGTACACAGATGGAGCACATTTTTTACTTCTCTGGTTGTACCCAAAGTAGGGTCATAGCATTTGTGCAGTCATACATGTACCTAAGGTAATGATGTCCATCTCATTCCATCATCTTTCCTACCTCCATCCCCCATGCTCCCTCCCCTGTCCCTTTTGCCCCAAACAATGTTCCTCCACTCATCTCATGCTCTCCTCCCTTTAGTATCCATTTATCAGAGAAAATATTTGGCCTTTGGTATTTGGGGATTGACTTACTTCGCTTAGCATGATATTCTCTAACTCCATCCAATTACCCGCAATGCCATGATTTTATTCTCTTTTATTGCTGAGTAATATTCCATTGTGTATATATACTACAGTTTCTTTATCCACATCCATTGAAGGGCATCTAGGTTGGTTCCACAGTTTGGCTATTGTGAATTGTGCTGCTATGTACATTGATGTGGCCACATCCTTGTAGTATGCTGTTTTTAAGTCCTTTGGTTATAGACAGAGGAGTGGGATAGCTGGATCAAATGGTGGTTCCAAGTTTTCTAAGGAATCTCCATACTGTTTGTCAGATTGGCTTCACCAATTTGCAGTCCCACTAGCAATGTATGAGTGTGACTTTTTCTCCCCATCCTTGCCAATACTTATTGTCGCTTGTATTCTTGATAATTGCCATTCTGACTGGAGTGAGATAAAATATTAGAGTAGTTTTAATTTGCATTTCTCTAGTTGCTAGAGATGTTGAACAGTTTTTAATATATTTGTTGATTGCTTGTATATCTTCTATGAGAAGTGTCTGTTCAGCTCCTTTGCCCATTTATTGACTGGGTTATTTGTTTTTTTGGTGTTAAGTTTTTTTGAGTTCTTTATGTGTCCTGGAGATTAGTGCTCTATCTGATGAGTGTGTGGCAAAAATTTGCTCCTAAAATGTAGGTTCTCTCTTCACCTCATTGATCGTTTCTTTTGCTGAGAAAAAACTTTTTAGTTTGATTCCATCCCATTTATTGATTCTTGATTTTATTTCTTGTGCTTTAGGAATCTTGTTAAGGAAGTTGGGGCCTAATCCCACATATGAAGATTTGGGCCTACTTTTTCTTCTATTAGGCATAGGATCTCTGGTCTAATTCCTAGGTCCTTGATCCACTTTGAGTTAATTTTTGTGCATGGTAAGAGATAGGGGTTTAGTTTCATTTTGCTGCATATGGATTTCTAGTTTTCCCAGCACCATTCGTTGAAAAGGCCATATTTTCTTCAATGTGTGTTTCTGGAGACTTTGTCTAGTATAAGATAACTGTATTTATGTGGGTTTGTTTCTGTATCTTCTATTCTGTACCATTGGTCTACATCTCTATTTTGGTGCCAATATCATGCCATTTTTGTTACTGTAGCTTTGTAATATAGTTTAAAGTCTGGTATTGTGATGCCTCCTGCTTCCCTCTTCTTGCTAAGGATTGCTTTGGCTATTCTGGGGCTCTTATTTTTCCAAATGAATTTCATGATTGTTTTTTCTATATCTATAAGGAATGATGTTGGGATTTTAATTGGAATCGCATTGAATCTGTACAGTGCTTTGGGTAGTTATAGCCATTTTGACAATATTAATTCTGCCTATCCAGGAGCATGGGAGATCTTTCCATCTTCTAAGGTCTTCTTCAATCTGTTTAGTGTTCTCTAGTTTTCATTGTAGAAGTCTTTCACGTCTTTTGTTAACTTGATTCCCAAGTTTTTTTTTTTTTGAGGTTATTGTGAATGGGGTAGTTTTCCTAATTTCTCTTTCAGAGGATTCATCACTGATGTATAGAAATACTTTTGATTTATGGGTATTGATTTTATATCCTGCTACCTTGCTGAATTAATTTATTAATTCTAGAAATTTTCTGGTGGAGTTTTTTGGATCTTCTTAGAATCATGTTGTTGGCAAATAATGATAGTTTGAGTTCTTCTCTTCCTATTTGTATCCCTTTAATTTCTTTCATTTATCTAATTGCTCTGGCTTGAGTTTCAAGAACTATGTTGAATAGAAGTGGTGAAAGAGGGCATCCCTGTCTTGTTCTAGTTTTAGTAGGAATGTTTCCAATATTTCTCCACTTAGAATGATTATGGCCTTGGGTTTAGCGTAGATAGCTTTTACAATGTTGGGGTATGTTCCTCCTATCCCTAGTTTTTCTATGTTTTGAACATGAAAGGGTGCTGTATTTTTTCAAATGCTTTCTCTGCATCAATTGATATAATCATATGATTCTTATCTTTTAAGTCTATTGATGTGATGAATTACATTTATTGATTTCTGTATGTTGAACCAACTTTGCATCCCTGGAATGAACCCCACTTGATTATGGTGTACAATTTTTTTTTGTACTGGGGATTGAACTCAGGGGCACTCAACCACTGAGCCACATCCCCAGCCCTTTTTTGTATTTTATTTAGAGACAGGGTCTACTGAGTCCCTTAGCACCTTGCTTTTGCTGAGGCTGATGTGATGATGGCCTTAGGCCTGAGACTAAGCAACTCCATTTTAAAAATTCCAGTTTGAAACCTACCATCTCACTAGGCACACCCACAGAGCCCTCCAGTGTGGCCACAAACAAGTTACTTACCCTCACCTGATAAACAGAGTGAAGCCCCTGGCAGGCTGTCCTCGCCTGATAAGAGGGAAAGGCGAGAAGAACAGGGTGGAGACCACTGGATCAGAATTTTCTGACCCCAGAGTAAATGATGTCATGGAGAAATATGGTGGTAGCTGATAAAGATTGAAAGGGGGGGGGGTCAAAATCCTCCAAATTTAGTATAAATAATAGAGCTGATGAACATGGATTCAGCCAGCCAAAACAAGGATGCACTGGAGCTGGAGGACCTGACTCCCATCACTTGTCATGGTTCCTGATCCTCTGTGTGATCCTCTCTGCTCTCACACTCAACTGCCTTGTCTGAACCTTGGTGAGAGCCACAACTTCTCCCTACAACCCTCTCCTCAACCGGTCGTCCACTACATGCCAGGAAAATCCTGCCTTGGTTCCAGACTTGGTCACCGCGGTCTAAGTGAGTGTGCATCTGCTGGACATAAAGCCTAAGGCTTAAGATTTTTGAACTTAGCATGCAGAGGAAATGTCTGTCTTTAGCCTATCATGATTAAGTGTGTTTTGCAGTGCTTAGAATTAATCTAGAATTGTTTGCTGTGAATTGATTATGTCTATTGCAGTGCCTAGCATTAGGATTGTCATATTCTTAATAAAGAACCTATAGAGTGAAATTGTATTGAGTAAATTGAGTGAATAAAGCATTGAAAGGGGCAGAAGCGCGTGGACATTCCTTATTTCTCCCCTCGGCCTCATACATCACAATTTTGCCCCCTCTCGACAGTTGGCTTTGAATCTACAATCTTCCTGCGTCAGCCTCCCGAGCCACTAGGATTACAGGCATGTGCCTCTGAGCCCGGCTATGGTGCACAATTTTTAAATATGCTTTTGTATTTGATTTGCCAGAATTTATGGAGAATTTTTGCATCTATGTTCATCAGGGATATTGGTCTGAAATTTTCTTTCCTTGATGTATCTCTGTCTGGTTTTGGTATCAGGATGATACTAGCCTCATAGAATGAGTTTGAAAGGGTTCCCTCCTTTTCTATTTCATGGAATGATTTGAGGAGTATTGGTATTAATTCTTCTTTGTAGGTCTTGTAGAACTCAGCTGTGAATCCGTCTGGCCCCAGGCTCTTCTTGGTAGGTAGACTTTTGATGTAGTCTTCTACTTCCTTGCTTAAATTTGATCTGTTTAAATTGTGTATGTCCTCCTGGTTCAATTTGGGGATCATATGCCTTTAGAAATTTGTTGGTGTCTCTGAGATTTTCTACTTTACTGGAATATAAATTTTCAAAATAATTTCTAATTGTCTTCTGTATTTAAATAGTGTCTGTCATGATATTTCCTTTTTCATCACGAATTTTAGTAATTTGAGTTTTTTCCTCCTTATTTTCATTAGGGTGGCTAAGGGTTTTGTCAATTTTATTTATTTTCTCAAGAACCAGCTTTTTGTTTTGTCAATTTTTTATTGTTTCTTTAGTTTCAATTTCATTGATTTCAGCCCTGATTTTTATATTTCTGGTCTCTTTCTACTTTAGGTGTTGGTTTGTTCTTTTTCTAGGGCTTTGGGCTATAAAATGCTAGGTAGTCTAGTTTATTTGTTAACTTTTTCTTTTTTTAAATGAATAAGCTTAATGCAATGAACTTTTCTCTTAGCACTGCCTTCATAGTGTCCCAGAGATTTTGATATATTATATCAGAATTTTCACTTACCTCTAAGAAGTTTTTGTATCTCCTCCCTGATGTCTTCTGTTGTTGTGGGCCAGCCATGGACTGGGTATGTGTGAGCTATCAGCATGAGCACATGAGTGGACCAGACTGACCTTGCCTCTCTGTTTGGGCTGGTGACATATGTGTCCTTTTTTGCTTACTCTGCCTATGATCCCCACACAGCACCTGAGATGGGTGTGGCCTTCCAAGATGTTAGTCAATCTGCTGACTGCAAGACATCACCAAGCTAGACTCAACCCCCTGAAACCTGACCCTTTGCCTTATATGGAAAGAACTTTCCATTGAACCTCCGTTTGTGTGTCCCCCCTTTAAAAGAATAAAGAATTCAAGTGGCTTTCTCTCTTTTTCTTGCTTGCCTTGCCCCCTTTGTGGGAGCTAGGTAAAAGGAGCCATCACAGAACCCAAAGAAAAAGATATTTTTTCTGTCTTTGTGTGATTATTTTGTGCCAGCCCAGTTTACTCGGAGTGACCCTGATTGATTTAGCAGTGTGTTGCAGAATTCTGTTATCCATGAATCATTCAGTAGTGTATTATTTAGTCTCCAGGTGTTGGAGTAGCTTCTATTTTTAATTTCATCATTGATATCTAATTTTATCCCATTATGGTCAGATAGTTTGCAGAGTACTATCTCTATTTTTTTGTATTTGCTAAGACTTGCTTTGTGGCCTAACATATGGTCTGTTTTGGGAAAGGATCCATGTGCTGCTGAGAAAAAAGTGCATTTGCTTGTTGAGGGATGGAATATTCTGTATATGTCTGTAAAGTCTAAATTATTGATTGTTTATTGAGTTCTATAGTTTCTTTGTTTAGTTTTTGTTTGGCAGATCTATCCAGTGGTGAGAGAGGTGTGTTAAAGTCACCCAAGATTACTGTGTTGTGGTCAATTTGACTCTTGAACTTGAGAAGAGTTTGTTTGATGAACATAGCTGCACCATTGTTTGGGGCATAGATATTTATGATTGTTATGTCTTGTTGATGTATAAATCCCTTAAGCAGTATGAAACGTCCTACTTTATCCCTTTTCACTAGCTTTGGTTTGAAGATCACTTTATTTGATATGAGGATGGAAACCTCTGCTTGTTTACATGGTCCATGTGAGTGGTACGTTGTTTTCCCACCCTTTTACTTTTATTCAGTGGAGGTCTTTTACTATGAGTCTTTTGAAGGTAGCATGTTGTTGGGTCTTTTTTTTTTTTTTAATCCAATTTGCCAGTCTATGTCCTGTGTGTGTGTGTGTGTGTGTGTGTGTGTATGTGTGTGTGTTGCTGGGGATTGAACCCAGGGCCTGTGCATATGAGGCAAGCACTCTGCCAACTGAGCTGTATCCCCAGCCCTGTCTATGTCTTTTAATTAATAGGTGTAGGCCATTCAGGGTTATTATTGAAATATGTTTTGTATTCCTGGTCATTTTGGTTTATTTTTAGTTTTTAACTTCACTTGGTTTCTCATTGATTGGCCTTTCCTTTAGTGTAGTTCTTCCCTTTGCATATTTTCATTGTTGTTTTTCATTTCCTCCTCATGCAATATTTTGCTAAGAATGTTGTATAGTACAGGCTTTCTTGTTATAAATTCTTTTAATTTTTTTTATCATGGAATGTTTTTATTTCATCATCAAATCTGAAGCTTAATTTTGCTAGATATAAGATTCTGGGTTGGCATTCATTTTCTTTCAGAGCTTGGTATATGTTGTTCCAGGATTTACTGGCCTTGAGGGTCTGCCTGGGCTGAAAAATCTGCTGAGATCTGAATTGATTTCCCCCTATATGTAATCTGATTCTTCTCTCTTGCAGCCTTTAAAATTCTATCCTTATTCTGTATGCTGGTAATTTTCATTATAATGTGCCTTGGTGTAGATCTGTTATAATTTTGTACATTTGGTGTCCTGTAAGCCTCTTGTTTTGATTTTCCAATTCATTCTTCATTTTGGGGAAATTTTCTGATATTATCTCTTTGAAAAGATTGTACATTCCTTTGGTTTGAAACTCTGTGCCTTCCTCTATCTGGATCCATCTTAGATTTGCTTTTTTTTTTTTTTTTGATGTTATCCCATAATTCTTGGATGTTCTGTTCATGGTTTCTTACCATCTTCACTGTGTGATCAAGTTTGATTTCCCGATTGTTTATTTTGTCTTCATTGTCTGAGGTCCTGTCTTCCAAGTGATCTAGTCTGTTGGTGATGCTTTCTATTGAGTTTTTTATTTGGTTTATTGTTTCTTTCATTTCAAGTATTTCCATTTTTTTCTCAAAATCTCTAGCTCTTTCTTGAAGTAATCTTTTGTTATCTGTATTTGATGTCTTACTCTTTGTTGGAGTGATCAATATTTGCCTGTATTTGCTCACTTAGATGATTCTTTAATTTGCAGATCATTTTAATCATGTACATTCTGAACCCCTTCTCTGTCATTTCATCTACTGCGCTGTCAATGGATTTTCTATTGTTACAGTATCTTGTTTCTTTGGGGCACCTTCCCCCCTTGTTTTTTCATGTTGCTTATGAGTCTTCTTCTCTTGCAGTGCGGATCTCAGGTGTTGCAGTTTCTTCTCTATAATCTTGCAGTGTCCCTGCAGGACAGGAATACCTTACCTTTAAGGGGGATATCAATGTTTACCACACCCAATGCAACTAATATGCAGCCATAAATCAATTAGCTTCTATTTAGACACAGTTTGCTGCTATAAATAGAAATGATAGGCAGGATTATCTTCTACCATATAGCCAGTAGGTTCACATAAGGGTTTACAATTTCTATTGGTGGACCGTGTGTGTGTGTGTGTGTGTGTGTGTGTGTGTGTAGAGTGTGATGTTTATGAGGTAGGATGTGAGAACGTAGAGGTATTCGATTATAGGACAAGTGGAAGAGGAATCAACAGAAGTTAGCTGTTATCAGGAGAAAAAAAAGAGAGAGAGGCAGCCCCATGCAAGGCTCCCAGTTGCCTCTGCCACAGGAGGGTGTCTGTTAGCACACCTAGTAGGGATATCTCTGGTGCAACTGGGCCCACAGGGACCTTGGTGATGGCCCTCCAGGTCCTGGCTGTTGTCCCTAGTTGGTGGTAACAATGGCACAAGCCTGTAGGCACCTTGCTGTTGGGTTACAGGCCTCAGTTGGTGTCCCAAGATGGAATCTGCCCTAACTAAATGTGGCAGTGGAGGTGGCAGTGGAGGTAACCCAAGATGGAGGTGGAGGTGTTTCAAGATGGAGGCAACCTCTTTCAGAGAGGGGGCTGGAAGGATGGGCTATGCGGTGGCATTGGGTGGCCTATTCGGTGATGGCATACTGTAGCATGTGGTGCTGCAATGGTCAGCTGCCTCCTGGCTCTGTTCCTTGTCCTACAGTAGAGATTACCATGTGGAAAGGGTTATGGTGGTGGTAGTAGGGTCCCAAGATGAAGGTGGTTTGGGTGCAGTTACATGTTGGTGGATAGGGAACTGCAGCACAGGTGCGGTGTTCCTCTTTCAAGGGTGCAGTGTTTCCTGGCTCTGCATGAGGCAGATTGCGGTGGGTAAGGTCCTGGCTCTGGGTAGGCCCAGCCCTTTTTTATATTTTATTAGAGACAGGGTCTCCCTGAATTTCTCAGGGCCTCACTAAGTTGCTGAGGCTGGGTTTGAACTCCCAAACCTCCTGCTTCAGCCTCCCAAGTTGCTGGGATTACAGCTGTGCGCCACTGTGGCTCCTGAATTACAATTTTTCTAACATTTAAATATATTAAATATAAAGTTCAAATATTTAAATATGTTCAAACTTTTAAATGTTTTGGTGTCTGTTGTGTAAGTATTTTCTTGCTGTTTAAATTTGGATAAAGTATACCTTCAGTCTTAGAGGTTGTCAGAAAGTTGAAGAGTTTAGCCTCTGCCTTTGGAGGTGGTCAGGAAATTTTGAAAGGAGTTGCTCTTTATTTATTTATTTATTTATTTTAATATTGTCTAGTTGTCAATGGATCTTTATTTATTTATATGTGGTGCTGAGAATCGAACCCAGTGCCTCACACATGCTAGGCAAGTGCTCTACCACTGCGCCACAACCCCAGCCCCTTTATGTTTGTTTTTGATTTGAGGTTTGTGGGTCTTGTTGTGTTGCCCAGGCTGAGTTCAAACTGAAGACCTCCTGATTCAGACTCCTAAATAGCTGGGATTATAGGCACTCACCACTGTGCCTGGTGGGAATTCTTCTTTTTATAGGTGAAATTAAACAGAGCAATAAATAAAACCCCAACTATTTGACTGTGGTGATGGTTGTGAATAAAAAGCATTGTTGTATACTTTTAGCCAGGCGTGGTAGTACACATGGCTAGGGAGGCCGAGGCAGGAGGATTGCAAGTTCAAAGCCAGCTTCAGCAATTTAGTGAGGTCCTAGGTCACTTGGTGAGACCCTGTCTCTAACTAAAAATATAAAAATGGCTGGGGATGTGGATCAGTGCTTAAGCAACCCTGTGTTCAATCCCTGGTACACACACACACACACACACACATACACACACACAAATACACACACATATACATAGGTACACATATAAATATAAAAATATATACTGTATATAAATATACATTAAAATATAGAATATATATACACATAAATAAATAAATAGTATGTGAATTATTATATATCAATAAAACAAATTAAAAATGTGAAAAGGCATTCAGCTTTATATATATGTAGAAAAATGAAAAAAATCAAAATAATATTTTTCATCCATTAGATTGGCAAACATAAAATATCTATAATACTCATGGGTAAGGGTGTGGGAAATGGATGTTCTTTTATACCATTGGTGTGATTATAAATTGAGACAATCTTCTTGAAAGCAAGTTTGGTAAGATTCTTTTTTTTTTTTTTTTTCAATACTGGGAATTTAATGCAGGAATGCTTAGCCACTGAGCCACATCTCTAGCCCTTTCATTTTTTATTTTGAGACAAGGTCTTGCTACCTTGCTCAGGGCCTCGCTAAATTGCTGAGCCTGGCCTTGAACTTGTGATCCTCCTGTCTTAGCCTTCCCAGTTGGTGGGATTACAGGCCTGCACCATCACGACTGGTGGTAAGAATCTTTTACGCATATCTTTTACTTTAGACATTCTACTGCCAGGAATTTATTCTCCTGTACATTTATCAAGCATGAAAGTTATTACTGCAACATTGTTTACAATAAGAAAAACTGAAAATAACCAACAGATCATCAGTAAAGAATCGAGTAAAATAAATTATAAACTTATATAAATCTGAAAAGCTGTTCAGCTATTCTATTTAAAGAATGAAGGTGCGGAACAGTATACATACTATGTTGCTATAAGAATAAGATAATGTTTTTGAGTACAGGATACATAATAAACTAATATAAATGGTTACCTGATTGAGGGGGAACTAGATAAATGGGAGATGAAAGTGGATATGAGATTTTTTCACTGAGGTCCTTTTATATTATTTTATTTTTATTATTAATTAATTAATTAATTAATTTTTGGTACCAGGGATTGAATTCAGGGACACTTAACCACTGAGCTACATTCTCAGCCCTTTATTTTATTAGAGACAGTGTCTCTCTGAGTTGCTTAGGGCCTCACTAAGTTGCTGAGGCTGAGTTTGAACTCACAATCCTCCTGCCTCAGCCTCCCCTACTTGCTGGGATTACAGGCATGTGCCAATGCTCCCAACTTTACTTTATTTTTGAGTCATGTAAATGTTTAACCTAAAGAGTCAAATAAAGTAAGAGTATGATTAACAAAATATGAATACTTATCCATGTATAATTTAAAAAGTCACAGAATAGTATTTATAGCAGTCTTTCATTTTTCCTATTGAAAAAAAACTTTTGAGTTCTTTAAATTTTTTTTTTTTTTTTAGTTGTAGATGGACACAATACCTTTAGTTGTTTATTTTTATGTGATGTTGAGGATTGAACTCAGTGCCTCACATGTGCTAGGCAAGCGCTCTACCACTGAGCTACACCCCCAGCCCTTAAGTTCTTAATTCATGTTCGGGACAGTAAAGATATGGAAGTAAACAAAGCAGCCAAGCCTCCTATTCTCATGGAGGTTTTGATAGTAAATAAACAGACAAGAATATAAACAAACAAGGTAATTTCAAACAGTGATGGTGAGTGACTTGACAGAAATCACGAAAGACATTTCTGTGGAACTGACACATGCACTGACACCTCAGTGAGGAGGTTCTGGGAGAAGAGAGGGGTCCAGGAAGACAATATAGTGAGTGCAAAGGTCCTGAGGCTGAAAAAGCTTGGTGAGTTTGAAGATCTGGGATGTAGTTTGCATAGAGTGGTAAGATGAAGTCAGAGTGGTAGTTGGAGGGTAAATCATGAGTATAAGTAAAAGGATAAATATGTTTGTATGTACACTGAAACTATTGGGAAGGATAAAAGCAGCTGAATAAATAGGAATTGGAGATGAGGGTCAGTAGAACACTTTAGATTTTTTTTTCTTTTGTTTTTAGACATACATGACAGTAGAGTGTATTCTGACTTGGAGTCAACTTATTCTAATTAAGATCCCATACGTGTGGTTGTACATGGATGTAGAGTTTCACTGGTGGTATATTCATATATGAACATAGGAAAGTCATGTCCAATTCACTCTATTGTCTTTCCTATTCCTAACCCCACTCTCTTCCCTTCATTCCCCTTTGTCTAATCCACTGAACTATTCTTCCCCAGCCCTCTCCTTTAGTTTTCTTTTTTTTTTTGAGAGAGAGAGAGAGAATTTTAATATTTATTTTTTAGTTCTCGGGGGACACAACAGCTTTGTTTGTATGTGGTGCTGAGTATCGAACCCGGGCCGCACACCTGCCAGGCGAGCGTGCCACCATTTGAGCCACATCCCCAGCCCCTCCTTGAGTTTTCTTTGAGTAAGGTTTGGATTTAAAAATATTTTAAAAAATTTACGAATAGCCTGTAATTTCAGGGACTTTAGAGGCTGATGCAGGAGGAGTGCAAGTTTGAGCCTAGCCTTACCAATTTAGTGAGATCCTGTCTCAAAAAAATAAGAATTGGGGATGTAACTCAGTGGTAGAGAACCTCTGGGTTTGATCCCCAGTACTTTTCACATATACAACATACAAACACACACACAACTCATGAGATAATAAATATGGTTCAAGGAAAAAAAATTGCGAGTATTGAACAGGAATCAAGAAAAGTAAATACAATACTGTACCTAAAAGCACGACGATTCCTTTGGTTCTAGTCCCTCTAGTGGTGATCATGAGGTAGTGCTGGTGACTCTGATCAAGCACAAGCATCTTGTAATGAGAACTAAGTGGATAGGATGGCCGTCAGTTTTAAAGCTTAGCCTGCCTGAGGTTCTGGATCCAATCCCAGAAACCCACCAAAATATGTAATTGAACTCTGAAATATTCAGAAGAAGTTTCAATTCTTGAAATCATCTGATTTTAGACCATGTGCATTAAACTTGCCAAATGATGGATGGAGAAAAACTGAAAAATCACTATAGTGATCCTTACAGACACAGAGTAGACATCATGAAACAGGTACCAGCAAAGTCTTTAGCTTTTACAATTCAAACATCAAGAAAACTTCCCAGTATGATTGTCTTGAAACCTAATGACTTAAATACTCTGGCCCCAGTCACCATCTCTTCTGAGCTTTTCTCAGGTCTATACTGTTTTGTCTTCTCTTCACCTGGACAAAACTACTTCTTCCTCCCTTCTTGGTCATATCTCCTCTTCTATGTGGTTTCCCCATCAACTCTTTCATTCTCTCCTTAACTCAGCCCTTAACACCTGTCAACCAGGATAACAATAGCTGATATTTATGGAGCTATTATTACATACTAGATACCACATGTTATCCTGCTCAATCCTTAAATCAATCCTGTGAGGAAGGGGCTATTATTTTCCCCTGTATAAATGGAAAAGTGCAATCAGAAGGCACAAGATCATTAAGTAGGATCCCACAGCTGTTAAATCTGGGATTCGAATCTGATTTTAGAACATATGCATTTAACCAGTACATTACCCTTGAGTATATATATTTTTTGCTACTTGGATAGCTATTGAATATATATTTGCATACATACATATCAGAAGTATAAATTCACATGTCTATAAGGGGGCCAGAATGTGAGTGCAAAGAAATTAACATTTTGAATTGATCTGTGGCTCACAAGTTCAGTCTTGTCTCTTTAATTGCAATGCAAGTTCCTTATGGGAAGAACCACTAAAATAGATTCCTTTTATACCCCCACAGCATATACCACATTCTCAAGCAACTTTTGCCTAGCCACTAGTGTGCTCATGAATATTACTCTATATTTATATTTCACTCCCTTTTGCCAGACATTTATTTGGCAAGCTGGGTTTTTACAGAATCATATAGTATCTTTGAATTTATCACTGAATTAAATGGATTCTCTAAATTTACCAGAGAGGATGAAACCTAGGACATAAAAAGAATTCATTATAAGTCATTGTTTTTTAAAAAAATATATATTTTTTAGCTGTTGATGGATCTTTATTTTATTTATTTATATGCGGTGCTGAGAATTGAACCCAGGGCCTCACATGTGCTAGGCAAGCACTCTACTACTGAACCACAACCCCAGCCCTCATCGTTTTTATTCTATTAATATTTTCCATCAGATTAATATCCTAGGTCTAGGTGACACCTTGCTCTACATTAGAATCACTCTAGGGAGCTCTAAGAAATACCCACGTCCCACCCTGAGATTCCTTTTTAATTGGTGTTCAGGAAGGTCTTAGCACATAAGTGTTAATGCAGCTTCGGAGTGATTCCGATACTTTTCCCCATATTTTTTACTGGTGCATTATAATTGTACATAATGGTGGGATTCATTGTTACCTATTCTTACATGCAACCTAATATAACAATATAATTTGGTCATTATCATCCTTAGGATTTCCCTTTTCCCTCCCCCACTCCTGTCCCTTTCCTCTACTCTGCTGATCTCCCTTCTATTTTCATGAGATCCAACCCTACCCACAACTTTCTTTTCCTTTGTCCTCTCTAGTTTCCACATATGAGAGAAAACATACAACCCCTGACTTTCCGAGTTTGGCTTATTTCACTTAATACAGTGTTTGTTCTCAAGTTCATCCATTTCCCATAAATGACATCATTTCATTCTTTATGGCGGAATAAAACTCTGTTGTAAATATATACCATATTTTCTTTTCTTTTTTTTTTTAGAGAGAGAGAGAGAGAATTAATTTTTTTTTTTTTTAGTTTTCGGCGGACACAACATCTTTGTTTGTATGTGATGCTGAGGATCGAACCCGGGCCGAATGCATGCCAGGCGAGCGTGCTACCACTTGAGCCACATCCCCAGCCTTATACCATATTTTCTTTATTCACTCATTCATTGATGTACACCTATGCTAGTTTCATAGTTTGGCTATTGTAAATCTGGCTGCTATAAAAAAATGGATATGCAAACAAAAAATATGGGTATGCATGTATTGCTACACTATGATGACCTTAACTCTTTAGAAGAAATACCAAGGACTGGTAAAGCTGGGTCATCTGGTGGTTCCAAGGAATAATTCCAAATACTTACATAGTGCTGGATATGCAGCTCAGGGGTAGAGTGCTTGCCTAGTATGCAGAAGGCCCTGGGCTTAATCCCCAACACTGCAAAAAGGAAAGAAATAAACCCAATAGATACTTACAAAATTTGCTATGCAAGTGACATACATTTTGCTGGGATAAGAACAATATGGAATTTACTTTCCCTCCCCATGAGGATGTTTTGCCACTCCACATATGTGAGTGATTGGTCTCAACTATTAGACTTTAGAATACATATAAACCGAGGATTTTGACAGACACTGAAAACTTAGGCTGTGGCAAGGTTACTTTCTATCAGCCTTCGAGGCCATTCTGATGCCTTGCTCTGCAATACTAGCGTCCTTTCTAGAATGAAGGGACCTTGTAGGTCTCTGCTGCACTGGTCAATTCATTTCTCTTGAGACCCTCTTGTAGGACGGTAAGCCTCAAACTTTGATTAAATTTTAAATCCACAGAGAACTACTTCCATTCTACTTGAGCAACTAGACTTTAATAATTGGGTGAAATTGAAACTTATCATTCTACGTTAATTTACCTCATCTATTGAGTGTATTCCTTGTGACATTTGTTCTTATTTTCCCTCTTTAAGCATTGTGAAAAAACCCATCTATTTGTATGGGAATACACTATATGGTTCATAAAACCATGTCCTTATTTTAATCATGCAAAGTACTAAGTGATTGTAAAGTACAGTCAGAGGACCACTGGTCTAGGTTCTTGGAATCAGGACTCATAGGATCAGGGAATCACAGATCTTAACTGTTATCTCGTGAGTAATCGTATCCAGGCTCATGCCTTTAAGTAATTATTTACCTGTAACTATCTATCTTCATTATCTGGTTACTACCTGACTACTAATATACTCCACCACAATTCTAGTTGAGAAGAAAAAAAAATAGGGGGATATTTAAGTGATTGTTTCCTAGATATTCTCAAAGAATTTCATTCTAACTCTTTTAAATAAATCTGTTAAATAGAAGACCCAAAGTAATAATTTTGTGAATTGTTCCTTTACTAACAGATGGTGTATTAACCACTTTTCTATATACAATAACAAATTAAGGGGGTGGTGGTAGTAAAATGCATGTTTAGGATGCCATGGGCTTGATTTCCCTCTATCTCCCCAAAAACAAATTTTTTAAAATTGGAAACACATAGTAAAAATTCATAAAGAATAAAAAAGCATCCAGTATAGTTTATCTCCAATTTCTGTACTCAGCCCATCTAGTCCCCACCCCCATAAAAATAACTACTCTTACGGGCTTCTTGTATATTCTTCCAGAGATATTATTATTTTTATTATTTATTTTGGGCAGTGCTGGGGATCAAACCCCGGGCTATATGCATACTAGATAAGCACTTTACCATGAAGTTACACTCCCAGCCCTTCCAGAGATATTATTATCATAATAATAGTTATCATAATAATAGTTTAAATTTTTTGGCTTCAAATAGGAATCTTTAGTCCCTCACCTTTTTTAAAAAAAAAATAGTTTTTAGTTGTAGATGGACACAATACCTTTATTTATTTATTTCATTTGGTACTGAGGATTGAACCCAGGGTTTCACACATGGGAGACAAGTGCTCTACCACTGAGCCACAATCCCAGGCCCCCTCATCTCTTTTTTGACAAATCTTTTAATATCTGAGAGTAAAGGTACTAAGGTTAGAAGTAAATAATGATTGCACCTGTGTTAGAGGCTGAAAAGATCTCAGACGTCACTCACTCTGCCCCTTGCTATTCCAAGTGTGGTCCCTAGATAAGCATGAACTTCACTTGGGTGCTTGTTAGAAATCACAGACATTACCCAGACATCGTGAAGCAAAATTTGCATCTTTTTTCTTAAGTGCTGGGGATCAAACCAGGGCCTTGAACACACTATGCAAGCACTCTACCACTGAGCTACATTCCCAGCTAAAAGCTGCATCTTAACCAGATCTCTAGGTGATTTAGGGGCACTTTAAAGTTTGAGAATTACTCTTTTGACCCAATATCCTTCACAAATCAAGAAGACATGGCGCAGCAAGGAGTCAGTGGAGATCTGATACTGGAAATCAGGTCTCCAGACACCTTTTCTAGTGCATTTTGTACCATGCCAAAATTTGCCAGATAATACGATGTAGTGTTTTTTTTTTTTTTTAATTTTTTAAAATTTGTTCCAATTAGTTATACATGACAGCTTTGTGACACATCATACATAAATGGAATATAACTTCTCATTTGTCAGGTAGTCCATGATGTAGAGTTACACATATGCACATAGGGTGCTATAGTGTTTTATATACTTTCTTCACCACGGACTTTGAAGTCACACATGGCAGGGTTTAAACTCTGTCTTTACCACTGGCATATAATTGGAGTGTTTTAAAATTTATAGGAGGCCATTAATTTGGTCTGATTTTCTGCTCAAGGCTTAACAGATGAAACCAAAATGGGATTACTCATGCTGAACTTCAAGATCACCAAGCTAAAACTAAGTCTTTTTATCTGATTGATTCTGGAAACTCAGTGCTTGTTTCTGTTTCGATAAAAAGAAAAAAAGTTTCACCGATTTGCTAACAAAGGAGAAACACAGGGGATTCCTACCCCAGAGGCTGTAATTTTTCCTGCCAGGGGGAACACCGGGCTTTAAAAAGAGGAACATGACTTGGGAGGCTGAAGCAGGAGGATTGCCAAGTTTGAGGTTAGTGTCAGCAATGTTAGTGAGACTGTCTCAAAGAAAAGAATAAAAAGGTCTGGGGAGGGCTGGGTTGTGGCTCAGTGGTAAAGTGCTTGCCTAGCACGTGTGAGGCACTGGGTTTGATCCCCGGCACTACACTAAATAAAATAAAATAAAATAAAGGTATTGTGTCATCTACAACTAAAAAAAAAAAAAGGTTTGGGGATGTAGCTCAGGGGTAAAGCTTCCCTGGGTTCAATTCCTGGTACCAAAACAAAACCAAAACCAAATAAAAAAAAGAATATAAGAGCTGGGATATGAATATTATCAGTAGATATAATTGATAAGTTTCCAGGGGGTATCCTGGAGAGAGTCATTGCTCCAGTTCCCAGGTTTGGAGTTTCTTTATTCTTGTGGGCAGTGATATTCCTTCAGGCAGTGGAGCATGCCTTAGTTTAGCCTGGGACGGGGCAAAAATGCTAGTCTTGTTTCCCTTGCTTTTAGGAAGGGGGAGAGGGAAAGGAAGAAAAGGGCGGAATTGCCAGTTTCAAAATAAGCAACCGGTGGACAGGCAGCAAGGTTTATACGCAAAGTGTGAGGTGGATCTCCATTCTATCACCTTCCAAGACATCAGGGGAGAGAAAGCCAGGAGACAGGGACAGAACATAGCCAAATCTCCAAATAGACCCGGGTTAGCTAGCATAATTAGGAAATAAGTTCCCTCTGCTTTAACCTTTACAAAGAAAGCAGCTTCGAAACCACCAATGAGCTTTTTGTTCACTTTCTGCTTTTCTCAGCCTTTTTCTGCCCATAAAGCCATCCTGCTCAGCTCATCTGAACTGAGTTGTTGCTTGATTCTAGAATTGCGGATAAGTCAATTAAGACCATTAAGCTAAATTTGTTGTAACTTTGTCTTTTGACAGGTGATTATTATACTTCCTATTGTTACTGTTTAAAAATGAATACAACTGGGGCTGGGGGTGTAGCTCAGTGGTACAGAACGGTGCCTAGCATGCCTGAGGGTTAGAAACCCCCCCCCCCCTCAAAAAAAAAACCCTCTTATTTTTTAGAGCAGTTTAGGTTCACAGCATAATGGAGTGGAAAGCACAAAGTTCCCAGACACCCCGTCTCCCCAACTCCACAAAAAACCCTATTATTAACATCCTGTGCACTATTATTAGTCTTAACAATGGGATTAATAGCATTTGTCATCACACCTGATTACAACTTCCAAATAGTCCAACAATCTTTGAAGACCACTTATAAATCCTTTTTTATGTTTGACTTAACAGAACTTTTCAACACATTCTATTCTTGGATCAGGACGCTTTTTTTGCTTCGTAAGACAGCGAGGATCTTATTCCCTGTTTTACAAAATGGAGGGACAGAAGCCTAGGGCATGTAAGGTCCTGGAAAGGCTGTTTTCTTTCCAATGGACCTTGAGCTCGAATGGAGCAGTAGACTCTGAAGAGCAGGCTGAGGGCTGGGCGCTAAGTCGCATCCAGCCCTGGTACCGAGCGCCCAGGGGTCTCCAGTATTCCAGGCTGTGAGGGGGTGGGGGCGCTGTGTTGTGGGAAACCAGGGCGAATGGTTGCAGGTACCGTCTCTGGAATTTGGGTTTGCGCCTTGGAAACTAGAATGTGTCAGAACGGCAAAGGGAAGGCGCCAGTGCCATTCTGCACTACAGAGACCCAGGCTGGAGAGAAACACGGGGCCCGCAGAGGGCGCTGTCAGGGTGAACGGACTCTGGGGGCGGCGCAAGGCCCCCTAGGGGTTGGCTAATATTCGGTCCTCGCTCAGAGATTCTGGGCCTTGCAGCCTCTTAGCTCCCAGCCTTTCTCTCTTTCGTTTGAGATGTTTCAGGTATCTTTCTCTTACCATCTCCAGATTACGAATTTCAAGTAAATACAGAACTTGCCGAGGGGTGGCGCCCGGGAGACCTAAGCAATGGCACGTTCCCCCGTCGCTCCTTCGGCGCCGTTCCCGCTGTGCCTTGTGGGAGTTGTAGTCCTAGGACGGTCGATGCTTCCTACCCCCTCGTCGTTTTTTTCCATGTACTTTGTGCATGTTTTTATGAACTACAACTAAACTTTCACTCAAAGCTGCATGATTTGGCGTTTCCTTATGTGATGAGCTAAAGTTTCATCAGGATCAATCTTGTGCTCTCAATTAATTTAATGAAATAAGAGGTCTGGTGTTTAAGATAAACCCTATTCAAGGAATATGGAGTAGAGTTCAGGGTTGTTTCATCGCTCTATATAATTCCAGGCAATAAGGGGAGGGTTTATTTAAAAATTTTTAATTCTTTTCTTGGTGGTGCCGAGTATCCAACTTATGCCAGGTAAGTCCTCTACCACTGAGTTAACCAACAGCCCCCATTTCATTCTTCTTTGTCAACTGCGCAGTGTACTGTGAGCCTCAAAGGGTGTAAAAGTTAATTGGACAACGACGCAGCCAACGCAAAATGCGCTATAAAATCAAAGCAGACCAAAGAAGTCCTTGAAACAGGCTCTCTGAATGGTCATCTCTACTAAGTAAGTAAGTTGCTATGTGACCTTTGGCAATTTGTAGCTTTTACTGATTGCTTCTTACTGTTTCTTATACCCCAGTTGATTCAAATGTATGATATGTCAAGATCATTGTATTCTCATGAGCAACTAATAAAAAATAAATGTAGATGAATAAAAAGAATAAATTGTAAATCTTCGATGACCCCAGAGTGAGTTATAACCTCTAGTAATAACACGTCATATTTTGGAGTATACAATTTCTCATATTTTATAAATATGCACACAATGTATACACAAAATACATATAGGAACCATACTATATGTATTTTTAAAGTTTACTTATTTATTTGTGTTACTAAGGATTGAACACAGGGGCACTTAATCACTGAGCCACATCCCCAGCCATTTTTTTATATTTTATTTAGAAACAGGGTCTCTGAGTTGTTATGGTCTTGCTAAGTTGCTAAGACTGGCCTGCAACTTGTGGTCCTCCTGCTTCAGCCTGCTGATTCACTGGGATTACAGATGTACACCAGTGTATTTGGCTTAAATTTAAATTTAAAAGAGGCTGAGCGTGTAGATCCATGAAAGAGTGTGTGCTTAGCACAGGGAAGGCCCAGGGTTCAATTCCCATCAACAAAAAATGAAAATAAACATAGTTTGTTTCTTTTTTATACTTTTAATCAAGGTATAATTTATACTTAATAAGGTAAATAAGTCTCAGTGCTCAGTGAACTTTACATAGTACAGACTGTTTTGCGATTTTTTTTCCTCTCTTAAAAACAGAGTGTGAACATTTTCTAGAAATTGTATTGTTTCTACAATGGTTAAAATTATTTCATAGTGCTGGGCACAGTGGCTGGGGAGGCTGAGGCAAGAGGATCGCGAGTTCCAAGCCAGCCTCAGCAACTTCAAGGCACTAAGCTACTCAGACCCTGTGTCTAAATAAAATACAAAATAGGGCTGGGGATGTGGCTCAGTGGTTGAGTGCCCCTGAGTTCAATCCGTGGTACCCTTCCCCCCACCGCGAAATGACTTCATAGTATGTTACTATATGTGACGTTATTTATATGATTGCTGGACATTTCATTTTTTTTTTTCTCAAAAACTTTTACTGTGGTAACTGTATCTTGGTTAAGATAACCATCATTATTGCTATATCTGCACATTTTCTTGATTATAATCTTTGAATAAATTCCTGGGTATGGAATTGCTTAACAAAGGTCATGTAAAGCTCTTTTAACTTTTTTTTTTTTTTTTTTTTTTTTTTTTGTGACTGGGAATTGAACCCAGGGGTACTTAACCACTGAACTACATCCCAGACCATTATATTTATTTTGAGACTAAATTGTCCAGACTGGCCTGAAATTTACAATCTTCCTGCTTCATCCTCCTGAGTTGCTTGGATTATAGACATGCACTACCTAAAACTCTTTAATTTATGACATACCAATTTCCATTTCAGAAAGAATGTACAAATTTCTTCTGCAGTTGTTGAGCACGTCTGTAAATCTACTAACTTCAGTATTCAGAATGAGAACATGATGGTCTAGGAAAAATAGTCCATGAGTTAATAACATCTGCTTTACCAAAATTCCTTTCATAAATATCTTTTATTGTTCCTGTTCTTCAGAACAACATTAAAGCATTGTCCTGACTATTCTCAAGAACAACACTTTGGCCAGGCACAGACTGTTTCATGGCAGGCCTGTAATCTCAGCAACTTGGAGGAGGAAGCAGGAGGATCACAAGTTCTAGGCCAGTTTCTGCAACTTCACCCAAACCTTTCTCAACATAAAAAGGACTGGGATGTAGCACAGTGGTAGAGTACCCTTTGTTTTATCCCCAGTACAAAATAAAATAAAATAAAATAAAAAACAAAACAAAACAAAAAAGAACAACACTTATTTCTTTCCTTTCTGGTCAGAGTTTTGTCTTTGAGGTATTTCACATCATCTTTTTTGGTGGTGTGCAGGGGGTGGGGGGTAGGGGCGTGGGGGACTGCTAGGGATCAAATCCAGGGCCTCACTCATACTAGAGAAATACTTTATCACTAACCCTATTATGAATAATGCCGTGAGTTGTGTGTATATACTCAGAAATGAAATGTCTGGAGCATGTGGTAGTTCTATGTTTAATTTTGGGGAGACCACCATGTTGTTTTTCAAAGCAGCAATTTCACATCATGTAAAGGACAGCCATCAGTGATTCTGATTAAGATTTTGTGATACCCAAATAGAAATCCAGATACCTCAAGGGATGTGGGAAAATTTCCAAAACAAGAAGAATTGCAGTTTGTTTTAAAATCTCAAACGGAACTTTTGGGAAGAGAGCATAGATAATGAAAGATTAGTAACAATGGCGCTTTCAGTTCTTATTCCTGCTTCTCTTCAGAAATAAACCTTAAATAAGATTTGTATAGGTGGGCTAGATGAAACAGTATTTTTTATTCTAAAGTTATAACTTATGGGGTGATTTGAAGCGTTAAGGCAAGCTGGGTGCAGTGGCACATACCTATAATCCTAACTACTGGGGAGGCTGAGGCAGGAGGATTGTAAATTCAAGGCCAGCCTTAGCAACTAAGTAAGGATAAGCCTGTACAGTGGATCTATGCCTGACTACTCACCTCCGAATCCCAGGGTGAGGCTGCCTTTCCAATGGACAAAATGAATTGAAATACAAGTTTGCTAGATCCACTCTATACGCCCAAGCCTGGAGAAAGCCAGCCAGGACAAATGGTGCAATAATCTGACTCAGGTTATCATATAATTTTCCTTCTTACTGTCCTATTTCCTGTGTAGAACAAAACACTATTTTAAATAACCCTGTTTCTGCTTAGTTTATCATTTCTCTTTCTCTATCAGAAGGAAACCTCTAGAGGCTGGGGATGTATCTCAGTGGAAAAGCCCTTACCTAGCATTCACAGGTCCCACCCCCAGCAGCCCTTCCCCCCCCCAAAAAAAAATTCTACAGAAATCAAGAATTTGTGTGAGCATAAAATAGGTCCTCAATAAATATTTATTGAATGAGTATTATTAAACAAATGAGAGCTTGCTACCCTAGTTTTTATTTTCTTCTACTCTAAGACTATTGTAAAAATTACCTTTTTTGTTTGTTTGTTTTTGTTCTGGGGATTGAATCCAGGACATGGAGCATACTGGGTAAGTGTTATACACTCTCTAGCCGCCACCCCCCAACCCCATTACAAAATGTTCTAAATATTCAAAATACTCATTTCACAGCTAATAAATTCTAAAATTTTGCTACATTGTTTCAAATTTTCTTCTGTTTCTTAAAAAAAGAAGAAGAAAAGATAAAAATATGTAGAAAAAGACAAGATGACCAATTTGTGGAATTCGAAAAAGGCTTTACTAAGACAAAAGATGAATAGTTGATCTCACCACTTCAGAAACTACAGATCCCAGGCAGCACTGCAGCGCCAAGCCTGTGGTCTATTCTTTTTTCCTCAGCAAATGGCCAATGAGAGGTAGTGTTTACAAAGGTCTAGACTGACATCTGGTGTATTGACTGTGATCAGTCTTAAAGCTAGCTTTTGCTGTTTGGAACGTGCCTTCGTCATTCAGATTTAAAGAGGGTTTTCTTATTAATTTGAAGCTCATCGTGTCTCTTGTTTCTGAGAGAAGCTGATTTACTGATCTAAATGGATGCAATACTGAATTACAAATTGGATGATAGTGAAGATTACTACACGTTACTGGGATGTGATGAACTCTCTTCGGTAAGACTGAATAATGCTGCTGTTTCTCACAGTATTTCAAGTTTTTATTTAAGATGTTAACTTTGAACTTTTAGCCACATTGTCTGAAATCCTAATCATGTATCACCTTAAAGCACTTTAACTTAAAGAATGTTAAGGATTTAACTGTATGTTGGGTCTTGTATAGTATTTCATGGCAATTATATGGAAACCTCTGATCAAATTCTGTTTGTATATTCTCTGGCTAATGGTCATACATTCTATTTTACAATGTGCTAAAAATACATATTAAAATTTGATGTAATTGCTGATGTTTTAGAGTATACACTTAGCTATACCTTTATTGTAGTATTTCATGTTATAATTGAAATGAAATGTAATTTTCTGGTTAATCAGTTATTTTTAAAAAGCATGTATTTTTATGCTCATTTAAATTATAAATCAGGAATCATTGTCTCAAATTGTGTGAAACAATTACTTTTGGAAAGTGTGGTTTCTGAAACAAAACATGTATGCATGAAACATGCATCAAAAACTCCATGATTGTTAAAGCATGTTAAGGAGTGTTCCAGCACTTCTTTATTAAAGCAAAATATTTTAAATTTAAATATAAAAGCAAATATTTTGATATTTATTCTTGTTTCATAAAAGCAAGAGTTTTGAGAATAAAGTGCAATATTAGACATAAAGAACTAAAATCTCTTTTCTTGCCACAGTGAGGAAGTTATCTTAGGTAATGTGAAATTAGAAAACACAGGACGAAAACAAATTATAATGCTCTTTTAGTTACATATTTTTCTTGAGTAATATGCTATTCTTGTTTATGTTGGTGGCAATTTGCTTATTGCAATTTATAAAGTTTATTACTAATTTTATCATGTTTTTCATCCAGTTTGGATCATACTGTTAGAAAATAAATTTTGAAGGAATTTTTAAAAATTAAAGTAACATAATTTAACTTGAGAAGTTTTATAATTTGGATTTTTAAAAATATGTGACAGATTATAAAGTCAAAGTCATTATAGTCTCACAATGAATCTCTTGATATGGCCAGTCAATCTTTGGTAGCTAGGCTATTGTCTTTTCTGAGGAGTATTAGTTTTAGATTTACAAGAAATGATTCCATGATTTATTTATAGAATTTATAACAGTTTTATTTCATGATTTCCAGTTAAAGTCATACTTCTTTCTGTGTACCACGGCATGTATTAAAAGGAAAATAAAAGCATTATCTCTTTTTCTGGATGTATTTTACTGATCTGTCAGTGGTATAGCATTTCTAGGTAACTTTTTTTTTTTTTTTTTTGTATCATGTCTTATGCAAACACCCTGTCACTTAGCTACATTCTAGCCCTGTTTTTTTTTTTTTTTTAATTTTATTTTGAAATAGGCCTTGTTAAATTGCCCAGGCTGGCCTCAAACTTGCATCCTGCCTTAGCCTCTTGAGTAGCTAGGATTTCAGGGGTGCACCACCATACCTGGCTCATTTACTTTTAATGACATGACCTGTTACAATTTCCTTACTTCTTTTTGTATGCATAATTTCTTCTATACTCCACTTTTTTGGGGGGTGGGTGGGTGGGTGAGTCCTGGAATTGAACCTAGAGTCACTTTACCACCAAATTGCCCAGCCATTTTTATTTTTTATTTTGAGACAGGGTTTGCTAAGTTGCCCAGGATAGCTTTGAACTTTTAATCCTCCTTTCTCAGCTTTCTGGTAGCTTCTCCCTTCCCATTAAAAAGTTTTATGCCATTTTTAATTTAATGTGACATTTCCTTAACTTGATTTGTATTGCATGAATTTCCTTCACTTAAAATATTACTTGATTTAATGCTCTAAAATTAACCAGAAACTTCATAACTAAAATGATTTCAAAGAAAATTGATATTTTGATTTTACTTTTAATAATTAAATTGATATACCCACATATTTTTTTTTTCTTTTTGGTTTGTTGTGTTGTGCTGAGGATTCAACCCAGGGCTTTGTGCATACAAGACAAGCATTCTACCAACTGAGCTATATCCCCAGTCCCCCCACCACATAATGTTTTTTTTTTTTTTTTTTTGCATTGGGGATTGAACTCAGGGGCATTTGACCACTGAGCCACATCTCCAGCCCTATTTTGTATTTTATTTAGAGACAGGGTCTCACTGAGTTGCTTAGCACCTGAACTAAATTGCTGAGGCTGGCTTTGAACTCACTATCCTCCTGTCTCAGCCTCTGGAGCCACTGGGATTACAAGTGTGTGCCACCATAATGGTCCAAATAATGTTTTGATTTGATTTATAGTTCTTACTATTTAAAACTTGTGTTGAAAATTAATTATATCCAAAGTAAGTTTGCCTATTTTCCAATGGTTCTAGAACAGTAATTGTGAAACTTTTAACCCAATGCCTCACATGTGTGAGGCAAGCACTCTGCTACTGAGCCACAACCCCAGCCCTCCCTTGGATACTTTTAAAAATCATCCTTTACAAATTAAAAATATAATCTTGATAATAAGCAATGAGACTAATTTCCTACTTTACCTTATGTATGATTATATATAAATCAGGGAGAATTTCCATGCTGTTGTGTTGAAAACAACATCTTTCCAATGTTAAAATAATATTCTGAAGTCTGATCTCAGATCAGCCAGCCTTTTCTCCGTATGTGGGATTTGACAGGAAAGATACATGGTACAAAGCCCTCTGAAGTATTGATACATACATACTTTGTACCACCCTAGGTACAAAGTATCTTTCCTGATAGGATCTTATTTAGTTCTTACTTGTTCTTATATGTTTGGTCACTATTTGGGCAGTAATACTAAAAAGGCTTAATGACTCCAAGATTTCATGGACTTGAAAATTGAGTACAAACCTGATAAATTGAAACATCTATTTGCTTTTCTTATTGAGTTCATACTTCCTGGGTTTGAATTTTGACCTCTCCCACTTATAACTGTGTGACCTGGAGAAACTTACTTTTCTATGCCTCAGTTTCCTAATTTGAAAATGGGCATGAATAGTACCCACTTTATAGAGTTGTGGAGATTGAGATATGATTTATACAAAGTACTTGGAACAGTGCCTGATACAGAGTAGTAGGTTGTTGTAGTTGTGGTTGTGGCCATTGTTTTGAACTCATAGGGATACTGTGAACTTGGAGCTTTGTAAATTTATCTTATTCTAGGGGCTGCGTTATTTTAAAAATGTCTTATTTTTTTTTTTTTTCAGATTTCTTATTAGGTCTGGGTGAGAGCCTGGGAATCTGCATTTAGATATGTATCTCTAACTGGGCATGGTGGCATACACCTGTAATCCCAGGGGCTGGGGAGGCCGAGGCAGGAGGATCGAGAGTTCAAAGCCAGTCTCAGCAACTTAGTGAGGCAATAAGCAACTCAGTGAGACCCTGTCTCTACATAAAATACAAAAATAGGGCTGGGGATGTGGCTCACTGGTTAAGTACCACCAGATTCAATCCCTGGTACAAAGAAAACAAAAACAAACAAAACAAAACAAAAACCTAGCAGGCAGATTTAGCTTAAGAGCTACTGTCAGTCAATCCTTGATCTAAATTATGTCTTACCTAATTTCATAAATTTTCCTATTAATGTCCTTTTTCTGGTCCAGGATCTAAGCCAAGATCCCTTACAACACTAAGTTGTCCTGTTCCTTAGCTTCCTCCAATTTGAAATTTTTCTTACTTTATCTTTTATAATCTGGACATTTTGAAGAGTACTCATCAGTTATTTTGTGGAATATACTTCAATTTGGTTTTATCTGATATCTTTTGAGGATTAGATTGAGATTATGCATTTTTTTGGAAGCCATACCATGGCAGTGATGTTGCACTTTTGCTGTTTATTGACTGTGATCATTTGGTTAATATGGTGTCAGGTCTCTTCTGCTAGGTTTCTATGGTAGAGTTATTATTTTTCCTTTTGTAATTATCAGTTATCTTGGGGTTAGATGATTTGAGACTATACTCTTTCCCCTCAAACTTTCACCCTCTGAGTTTATATCTTCTGGTGGATTTTGATCATGATATTAATGACTATGTCATTTGCCTAATGGTGACTTTCTATTTCCCTCATTTAATTTACATTTATTAGTTGGAATTCTTCTGTAAGGCCAAATTATTTTTTTATTTATTATTTTTAGATATGCATGACAATAGAGTGTATCTTGACATATTATACATACGTGGAGTATAACTTCTCATTCTTCTGTTTGTACATGATGTGGAGTTACTCTGGTCATGTATTCATATATGAACATGGGAAATTTATGTCTGATTCATTCTACTATTCCTTCCTATTTCCATGTAAGGTCAATTTTTTTCTTCTCCATTTATTCAATTATTTAATGGGTTGTTGTTATATTTTAAGGGCAATAACCCAAATGACTAACATTATTTATTTTGTGGTTCAAATTGTTGCTATGGTTCATGTTTTAATTAATTTTCATTCGATTGGAATGAATAGGATGGTCTTTCATTTGTTTCAGGGATATTGCTAATATCTGGAGGTTTTTTTTTTTTTTGAGAGAGAGGGAGAGAGAGAAAGAGAGAGGTTTTTTTTTAATATTTATTTTTCGGTTTTCGGCGGATACAACATCTTTGTTTGTATGTGGTGCTGAGAATTGAACCCGGGCCACACGCATGCCAGGCGAGCGCGCTACAGCTTGAGCCACATCCCCAGCCCAAATATCTGGAGTTTTGTGAGTAAAATTCAGTTTCAAAATGAGTGAATTGAAATAATATTAATTAACTCACTTATTAAAATGAGTCCTCCATTCTATAGCACATTCTGTAGCAAATGGATTTCCATCACTAGAATCAGTTCATCCTTTTAGTGAATAAACCACACTTTTAAGAAAGCTTTTCTACTATAATGATGTTACTTAAAGAACATCTGTCAGTCTATAATCAGGTAATCATTGAACACTTATTTATTTATTTATTTTGTTCTAATTAATTATACATGACAGTAGAATGCATATTGACACATTGTATACAAATGGAGCATAATGTCTCATTCTTCTGGCTGTACTTGGTGCTGAGTCACACCAGTAGTGTAATCATACATGTACATGTTTATAGGGTAATAATGTCTGTCTCATTCTACCATCCTTCCCATTCCCGCTGCCCCACCCTTCCCCTCACTCTCCTCTGCATAATCCAAAGTTCTTTCATTCTTTCTTACCAATTGAACACTTTTTATTGGGCTAGTACTAGAAGTGATAGCAAAGGGGTGGTGGTAGGTGCGAAATAACTTAGAACAAAATAAAACAAAAAGATGAGATATGGTGCCAGAGTGTAAAGAAGTTGTCGATCTAGTTGAGGAAGTAAAGCTAACGCACAGGAAAAAAATTGTGAACAATTAAGGACTGAGCTGTGTGATACCATCCATAAGCACAACAAGAATTAAATAAAGATTTCAGAGAAGAGCTAGGCCAAAATGGTCCTAGAAGGCCATAATTCAGGTGCACATAGAGACAAAAGGCACTAGGGAAACTTGGATTCATCAAGTGGGAATCAAATTAGTCTCCATTGCATACTAGAGTATTTCCTTGTATAAACCAAAACATTTTGATAACAGGATGTGGAAATAAGCTTCTAAGTTTAGAAATTTAAGTTCTAAAATTGATATATGCTCACTAAGGAAATGTGGAGTACAAAAAATCACGAAGAAAATGTTAACCTAAATGTTTTAACATTTTGGAGTATGACTTATGCATGTTAACTCTGGGTAAACTGATAGAGTAGGATAGTTTGTTTTGGACACCCTTTATTTATCTCCTGGCCTCCACACCCTATGTGCCTAGTGCCAAATGCAGTCCACAGACAGCTGAAGCACTGTGCATTGTTATATCTATGTATATATGGAAACACATGCATATTTGTATTTATATGAGTATTTTTATATGTGTTTAGATTTCTGGATCTGCTACTTACTAGCTTTGTGACCTTGGGAAAATTATTTTATCTATGTATTTTAGTCAGTTTTTTCACTTCTGTGACTAAAGGATCTGACCAATTTTAGGGGAGAAATAGTGTATTTGAGAGCTCACAGTTTCAGAGGTTTTAGTCCATAGGGCAGCTGGCTACATTCCTCAGGGCTCAGGTGAGGCAGGACATCGTGGCAGGAGCGGGTGGCAGAGGGAACCAGCTCACATGATGATCAGAGAGCAGAGAGAGAGGTCTCCACTTGCCAGATACAAATATATACCCCATGGCCCTGCCCCAAATTAACTACTCCAGCCACACCCCACCTTCCTCCAGTTACCACTCAGTTAATCTCATCAGGGGTTAATTCACTCATTAGGTTAAGGATGTAACCCAATCATTTCTCTTTCAAACCTTCTTGCATTGTCTCACAAATGAGCTTTTGGGGGACACCACATCGACACCATAACACTATGTCTGTTTCCATCTGAAAAATGGGAATAATAATAGTATTCACTTCAGATAGTTGTGAGAATTAAATGAAACACTATATGTAAAGTGTTTAGAACAATGCTTGGCACATAGTAAATTTCAATAAATCTTAGTATAATTGTTTTATATACATATATCTCATAATTCCTATTAAATATAACTTTTCTGGATTTATATTGCACATAATGCCTGTAGCTTCAATTTTTTGGAAACATTTATTTTATTTATTTATTTTTATGTGGTGGTGAGGATTGAACCCAGTGCCTCACATGTGCTAGTTAAGAGCTCGACCACTGAACTACAACCTCAGCCTGTAGCTTCCATTTTCTTATAAAATCATATAATTTTTTTCAAGTTGTTAAAACTCTACTAATATATATATATATATATATATATATATATATATATATATATATATATTTTTTTTTTTTTTTTTTTGCAGTGGTGGGAATTGAATTGAGGGTGCTTTACCATTGAGCTACATTCCCAGTTATTTATTTGTTTATTTTTAAATTTGAGACAGGGTCTTTCTAAATTGTTTGAGATTGACCTTGAACTTACCCTCCCGAGTTGCTGGGATTAAGGCATGTGTCACTATGTCTGGCTCCCAAGTTGATATTTTTATGTCTGCAAAGTATTCCAGAGCCTATAGTTAGGTTACAATTAATTTTTAACAAAGATCCTATTATCAGACATATAGGTTGTTTAAAATTATATTTTATTTCTTGAACCTTCTTTTACCACCTCTGATAATATCTTTAGATGAATTCCTAGAGTTAGAATTGTTGGATCAAAGAGTAGGAATAAACTAAAGGCTTTCCACGTGTGTGTGTGTGTGTGTGTGTGTGTGTGTGTAGTATTATCCCAATTGCTTTCCAGAAAGTTTGCACCTACTTATGTCCTCACCAGGACAGCATGAGTATTCATTTATTTGTACCTTCAGTAACAGTGGTCATTATCTCCCTTTAGCGGCTTTGATTTATTTGATTATGAGTGAAGTTGAGCATTTTTTCCTATGTTTACTGGCCAACAGAATAGGCAATTTTCCAGATCATTGGATATTGGATCAGGAAAGCAGGAATCAGTGGACCTTGACATAGAGTGCATCAGCTGTCTGTGGCCTGCATTTGGCACTGGGCACATGGGGTGTGGAGGCCAGGAGATAAATAAAGGGTGTCCAAAACAAACTATCCTACTATATCAGTTTACCCAGAGCTAGCCCTACAGAAGGTCTGTGGTTAAAATAATGAAGTAATTAAAGATATAGGCTGTTTTTAAAAAATATTTTATTAGTTGTTGATGGACTTTTATTTATTTATATATGGTGCTGAGAATGGAATTCAGTGCCTCACACATACTAGGCAAGCGCTCTACCACTGAGCTATAATCCTAGACCCATGGGCTGTACTTAATTAAAAATAAAAGTTGGCAAAGTCCAGAAAGGATAAAGAAAAAAAAAATAATTACACATGTTAGCACTGCTGAGAATTTACCATTTGTTTCTACTGATTCATACTAGAATGTTTTCTAATGGGTTATGAATTAAAAAAATAAAGCAACAGCCACAAAAACCAAACTTTCTACTTTTGATGGGTATCATTTTATCTATTTATGTTATTTAAAAACTCCAAGAGGGCTGGGGCTATAGCTCACTGGCAGAGTGCTTGCCTAGCATGCATGAGGCCCTGGGTTCGATCCTCAGCACCACATAAAAATTAACAAAGTAAAGGCATTCTGTCTATCTACAACTACAAAAAATATCTAAAAAAAACCCCTCCAAGATATGTACATAAATATGTGTAAAATGTATATTTTGAAGAATATAATCTATAGTCTTGGGGGAAGAGGGGTATAAGAACTTTTACTTTCTATTCTGTATTGACAGAAATTTTTTCAGAGAGAATTTTTTTTTTCAGAGAGAATTTTTATTTATAAATTACTTAGTAATTTAAACACGCTTACTACTATGCTCTTTAGAATCCTTTTTTTTCTTCCCTTCCTTTCCCTTCCCATTCCTTCCTCAATCCTTCCCCTCCCTCCCTGCCTGCCTGCCTACTTTCCTTCCTTGTGCTGATTGAACCCAGAGGCTTGCACATGTTAAGTTTGTAATCTACCACTGAACTACACCCCTACCCAGAATATTTAATATTTTAAAATTTAAAAATAAACCTAATTCTCAATTTTATTTTTTATATAAACAGGTTATGGTTTCTGATGGTTACAGGGAGCACGTAAAAAGAAGAAACTCACAATTAATTAAAGTTCTTAACAGGAAGTCTAATCCTTTTCTGCTATTCCAAGGGGTTCTCAGTAGAAGCTTAACAAGGAAAAGAACAGGATTACTCAGGGCTTTCTACATATGTCTATCTAACAGAGTGTGACTTTGACTGTAAAAGTAAAGGTATATTTTATAAAAATTGATTAAGGATGACATAGAGCTGATAAGAAAGAATGTGTTTCTCCTTTGAATCTTATGACAATTTTGAGCTGAGTTGCTCGAGAATTTATTTCTTAAGAGGTTAATTTGATTAATAGTGGCTAATAAATATTGAACCAAATCATAGTTTCCTAAGCCTGAAGATTTCAGGCATATAAAATGATGATTTAAATGATAGGATTTAAAGTCCAACTGCTTTGTTAACAAAATAACTCAGTTTTTTTCCTCTTTCTTTCTTTTCTTTTTTTTTATACTAGGGATTGAACTCAGGGGCACTCAATCACTTAGCCCCCCCCCCCCTTTTTTGTGTATTTTTTTTTTATTTAAGACAGATTTTACTGAGTTGTTTAGAGCCTTGCTAAGTTGCTAAGGGTGGCTTTGAACTCCTGATCCTTCTGCCTCAGCCTCCTTACCTGCTGGGATTACAGGCATATGCCACTGTGCCTGGCTAATAACTCAGTTGTAAAAGAAATTAGACGAATGACTTTGGACAAATTACTTAATCACTGATATTTAATAATGGTATTTGATTGAGTTCTTAATGATCAGGTTTTATGTTATTACTCAAAAGTATACAAAAGTCATATACTTTTATATTATCAATCTGATGTAAAGAGAAGGAGACCTAGATACATGGAAGTTGTGTAACTTGCCTAAAATCTCTCGTTAGAACTGGGATTTAAAACAAAGCAATAAGATTGCAGAGCTGCATAACTGCTGTTGTCTCCTGCTGCTGTTATTGCAATTATGATTAATAAATGCAAGTCTTAATAATTCACAATAGAGATTAGACAGGAAAGTAAAATAGAATCAAATCATGGAGGGCCCTCATTTTAGCTTGGGCTAGAATTTTTATTTTCCCAATCATTAACCAATCTGCTAATTGGCAAGAAAATTATCAGTTTTAGATTATGTCCTTTTTCTTTCAGTTGTGAAATTCTCTTTTTCTTGGAGGTGGGCTGCTGGGGATTGAACCCCATGACATTGCAAATTGTGAAATTCTTTGTAAAAAAGAAAAGGGGTGGATTGGGGATGTAATTCAGTGATAAAAAGTTTGCCTAGCAAGTACAAGGCCCTGAGTTTGATACCCAGCATGGCAGGAAAAAAAAAATGGTGGCTATTATATATTCTTCAAAGAAACTTAACTACTTTGGACATTTAAATATATTGAGTTCATAAGTGTTTTGGGCCATCATTTAAAAACAGAATTAAGTTAAATTTCTGCTACCACAATATATAATAATACGTATTTCTATTTTAATGGGAGATTTTATTGATGTTCTCTGAATTTTGTTATTGAAGAAATTCTTTCTTTTTTTTTAAAGAAAGAGTGTGTGTGTGTGTGTGTGTGTGTGTGTGAGAGAGAGAGAGAGAGAGAGAGAGAGAGAGAGAGAGAGAGAGAGAATTTTTAAATATTTATTTCTTAGTTTTCTGCGGACACAACATCTTTGTTTGTATGTGGTGCTGAGGATCGAACCCGGGCCGCACGCATGCCAGGCAAGCGCGCTACCACTTGAGCCACATCCCCACCCCCAGAAATTATTTCTTATACTTAAAAAAAGTCAAATTAGAAATTTAAGGATCAAAATAAAAAGTTGAGCCAGGCAGAGTGGGCTTGGCAGTGCACATTTAAAACACCAGCTACTTGGGAGGCTGGGGCAGGAGGATTGCAAGCTCAAGGAGTTGCAAAACCCTGTCTTGAAGTAAAGTTTTAAAAAGGGATGGATCATAGTTGCTTAGTTGCTTGCCTAGCATGCACAAGGCTCTGGGTTCAATCCCCAGTACTGTAAGTAAATAAGTACAAACAAATAGTTGGCTGTTTGAGGACTGATGCCCACGGCTTCCTTCATGCCATGTAAATTGTTCTGCTTATTTTTACCATTGATTTTTGTTTTAGGTTGAACAAATCCTGGCAGAATTTAAGGTCAGGGCTCTCGAATGTCACCCTGACAAGCATCCTGAAAACTCCAAAGCTGGTGAGTATTTAATAATAGCTATTTCTGAAGAAAATTAATAGCATAGTAACTTAATTTTCTTTTATCTATTATGCTCAAAGTTATTCTTTTGTTCAATGCCAAAGGTTGTTTTTGCTGTGGAATGGCAGGAAGGGAAAGGACTGCGAAAGATCTTTTCTAATAGCAGTTGCTTAACATCCATTTTTCTTTCTGCTATGATGTACTGCTTGGTAGTTTAACAATTGTCCAGTTCATGCTGTGTTTCACCAGGTAAGGAGTGTTAACAGGACTTGAGCATGTTTGTCACCAGGTGGTTGTCTTGACAAGAACCCTTTGTGCTTTCTTCATTTGGGAGGACCTGAATATGTTCATATATTCTTATTTTAATTTTTCCATTTATTGCCAGCATGTTAATATCATTTAAATATACTATTATAGATTGAAAAAATACAACAAACCAGTGATCCTTCTATATAGCCTGTCTCCTTACTGCTTCCCTATCTTTCTTCTTCTCTTCAGAGCCAAACTTTTAATTTTGATCTTTGCATTTCTAGTATTACTTTTTAACTGTAAGAAATATTTTTTTAAATGATAAAATTCAGAGAACAGCAATAAAAGCTCCTATTCAACAGTAATATGGACTTTGAGAGCTTGTTTGGAGGTTCTAGCAGGGGAACGCAGCTACTCGTATATCCTTGACCAAAGAAGAGTCCTCCTCTATTGGGGAAGGTCATCTTCTTTGATCGAATGCTCAGTGGTAATATGGATTATTAATTTCCCATTTACCCCACTCTGACTTTCTCCCTTTCTCAGAAATGGATCAGGGACTTCCTATTTGCCAAATTTAAGTTATTTTTAGCTTGTATCTTTTCTGAGCCTGGATCAGAACTTGACACTGTTGACCATACCTTTTTTCTTCTCCTTTCTTTTGAGGGACTGGGTACTGAACATGGCGCCCTGGGCATGCTAGGCAAGCACTCTGCCTCTAACCTACATCCCCAGCCTATACTTCCTTCCTGAAACACTCTTTTCCCTCAACTACCAGGATGACATGTACTTGTAGTTTTCTTCCAGTTTTTTGGGCTGATTTTTTCCTGTTTCTTTTATGATTCCTTCTCTGCTGCCCTAAGCTGTCTGCTCAGCTTACTTCTGACTTGAGCCTTGTCATAGCTCCCAAATTTGTCCTTAACCCTGTTCTTGCTCCTCTCTTCAGACTGTAGAGATTTCTTGGAAATTTCAATTTCAAAGTTATCTTGTCAAAACCTGAACTCATTATTCTCCTCTTATTCCCTCAGAATTCTTGCTTATTTTTCTGTTTCTTCATCTCATTGAATAAAACCACCATCCATTCATTTGGCCAAGCAGAAATGACATCTTTTGGGCTGGGAGTGTGGTAGAATGGATTTGATTCCCAGTACATGAAACAAAGCAAAACAATAACAACAGCAAAAAACCCTAGTCTCCTTCTTTTCCTTCACATCCATATATGATTGATTACCAAATGCTGTTGATTTACCTTTCATGTCTCTCTCCCTGTGTCTTCCTCCCTTCATCCTCATGCCATTATCATTTGATATAGGGACAAGTCACTCTCATTTCATGCCTGGATCCCTCTAGGCATTCCTTTAACTACTACATTTTGTAGACAGTGATTTTTTCTCTTCAATTATGGAAAAATAATGGATTTAATATGTGCAAAAAGGAATGAAGTAGAGTATAACAGATGCCCATGTATGTACCACCCAGCTTAAAACTTTATCATTGCACTTGTTGTCTCTGTGTATTCCTACTCTGATTTTTATTTTTAATTTGTTCAATTTTAAAGTTAAAATTGTGTGTGTGTGTGTGTGTGTGTGTGTGTGTGTGTTTTGTTGGGGTCATACCAAGGGCCTTGCACTATATTCATATATTTAGATCTTAAATTTGATGATTATGTTTGCTATATGTTGATGATATGTGTGTGTGTGTGTGTGTGTGTGTGTGTGTGTGTGTATGTGTGTAATTTTTCTATAATGAAAATATTATGCTAAGACCTGTATGTAACTCCAAGTTGCATAAAACCCAAATCTTTTTTATTTAGCAAAATATTTCCTTGACTCAAAACTGTTTATTAATTTTCTCTAGAAATCATTGTTCCCTTTGTTTGATTTATATAAACAGATAATTTCTTACATATGAAAGAATATATTAAATATTTAACCATTTTGCTCATATGATCGTCCCTTTTTATTAAGGTACAACTAGTTTAAGGTAACATGAGCAAACAGAATTATAAATTGGATGCATTTATAAATATGTATAAACAATTTAACTGTAGTCCAGTGAAAGATGTAGAACATTTTCAGCACCCTTAGAAATCATTTTTCATGTCCTGTTCAGAGTTCGCACCTCTCCCATTTTTTGATCTCTTATCACCATTGATTAGTTTTGCCTCGTTTTGTCTGTCATATAAATGAAATCATATGGCATGTACTATTTTTGGTGTGGCTTCTTTTGCTAACCCATATTTCATGTGTAGCATGTCTTTTTCTGGGCCTTTAGGAACAAGCCCCTTCATACCATGCACCCCTTTCTCTATCCTCATTTTCTCTCCACCACCACGCCTAGAGCTCTATTTCAGCCATTTGTAACTACGTTGGATTCTTAATATGCCCTATTATTTCTACTCTTCAGATCACCATGCCTGCTGGCTTCTCCCTGGAACATCCACAAGGCCTGTACCCTCCCCTGCCCCACAGTTGCTTGATTAGGTCATGCTCTTGTGTTAAGTCTCAGCTTAGCCATCACTTCCTCTGGAAAGTCCTGTGTGCCCTGGCTACCTAGAGCACCCATATGTTTGCTTATTAGTTATTCTGAAAGCTCAGTGAGGCAGACCCCCTGCTTGTCTCCTTCACAGTGGTATATCCTCTACCTAGCATAGCTCCTGCAGCAGAGGGCACCTACTCAGCATAATTTCTTGACTTAGTGAATGAATGAATGCATGAACATTTCTTTAAGAGACATTAACTATACCTTTGACCTGGAGTTAATGTTAAGATGTTCTGGCATGAAATCATGAAAACTTGATAAACATTTAAAAACAACCACTACTCCAGGTTATTTTTTAACCAGGTTCTTTTCCAGTGAAGCATGACTCTGAGTTGTTTTTCTGTGCCTGACAAACAATATGTGACGGATCACTGTTCAATATCACTGTTTCTAGTTGCCATAGTGACGGGGATTTTCATGTATGGGCTGCCTGAGGCTTCTTGTTCAGAAACACTGAACTGTGTAAATATTGTTTAAAACGAAAAGGTACACAGACATCAATATCTTCTCTTGTTGGGCCTGCAGATGATATATGATTCAATCTTTGAGATTGTTTTTTAACCTGTTTGAGCATTCTTTTTTTTTTTTAAAAAAAGAATTTGGATTAATATAACTCTCTGAAAATTAAAGTGATTCTTTGCAAACTTGGAGAAAGAATAGGTTGCTGATAAAAAATATTTTAAAATGTTAAAAAAATTCACCCAGATAATGAATTTTAGCTTGACAGAAATTCAGAATATAATGGGCAGATTTCAAAATGTATCTAATTATGGGAAAGAGTTATCCTGTAGAGAATCTATATGCAGGAGAAATTTGAATACACATCTTTTTGGTGCACTAAATATAGCCTCCCCATTGCCATTATTGATTTGTTAGCAGATAAAGTAGTAGATAGTACCACAATCTGGTTTGTTAGGATTTCTCCTGTTTACCACTTATGAGCTAGTTGACTTTGGACAACCTCTCTGAACCTTAGCATTTGCATAGATAAAATGGGTAGATTAATAGTATATTGCTTCATATATCTACTGTGAATATCAAATGAGGTATCCAGCACATGGAAAGTACTCTGGAAATGTTGGCAATTATGATTCAGTGGATTTTCTTTTCTTGTTCTTAAGTAGCAGTGCAGTATTTTTAAAAATGAGAGAGGTTTTTTTTTTTTTTTTTTTTTTTTGTTGTTAGTAATCATTGGATCTTCCTCTTATTCATTAAAAAAAAAAAAATCCAAATCTAAGCCCTTTAGAAATTCCTTCCTCTTGCCAGATGTGTGTGATGTGTGCAGGATTAGTTGTGCTATAGAAATGTTGTCACTGAGCTTAAAAGCTCCTTACTGTTGCTCATTGCCATCCCCTTGTATGTGTAAGAGTAATCGTTTCAAATCAATACTTTATTAACTTATTTTTTAATAAATATTTTATTTTTAGTTGTAGTTGGACACAATACCTTTATTTTTGTTTATTTATTTTTATGTGGTGCTGAGGATTGAACCCAGCGCCTTGCACATGCTAGGCGAGTGCTCTACCACTGAGCCACAACCCCAGCCCCTATTAATTTCTTTTTGACCATGAAAAAAGGTTTCAGAATAAACTAAGTACCTATGAAATGATATCTTTGTTACTGATGTACAAACTTCAAAGACATTTGGATATTTAAAGAAGGGAAGAAATTTTTCTGTTGCTAACTGCTATCTTTTAATATCTCAGTGTTTTCCTACAGTGTTATCCTTTTTATTGCCTTCTCCCCTGTTACAGCTTGGATCTTGAATGTTACCCAAAGGCCCATATGTTAAAGGCTTGGTCTCTAGTGTTGTGCTATTGGGAGCTGACCGAACCTTTAGAGGTGGGGCCTAGTGGGAGAATTTTAGGTCATTGAAAACACGTTCCTGACTGTGGGACCCTGACCCTTTCATCTTCTTTTTGTATCTTGGCCATGAGGCAAGTGGATTTGATCCACTATGTACTCCCACCTTGATATGCTGTTTTGCCACAGGTCCAAAGCAATGGGGTCAATTGATCATGGGCTCTAACCTTCAAAACTGTGAGTTGAGGGGCTGGGATTATGGCTCAGTGGTAGAGTGCTCGCCTCCCACGTGAGAGGCCCTGGGTTCGATCCTCAGCACCACATAAAAATAAATAAATAAATAAATAAATAAAGGTATTGTGTCCAACTACAACTAAAAAATAAATATTAAAAAAAAAACTGAGTTGAAATAAGCATTTTTTCTTTATATGTTATAAATAATGTTGAAAGGGAAAGTCTATTCCTATTCGGTCTCTCAGAGAACCATTATTAACTCCACCACACGACCAGCGCATTGGTTTCATTAATGAGGTTCTTGGCGATCGAAATAAAACACACAGACTCAGTTACCTTTTTCTATGACCAGGTCTGAGACGGCTCCCCTCTCTGGCTCCAACCTCGAACCACCCGTAGGGCAGCAAGGATTACTCAGGACTAGCAGGAGAGAGAGAGAGCAAGCACGCCAGGGAGTAGCCTTTTATTGGGGAACAAGAAATTCAGGGGAGAATTCCATCCAATGAAGGTTGAGGGGGGCCGCACTCCAAGCTCAGGGTCAGTGATTGGCCCCTGGGGTCAGTGGTCAGTCACACCCCCACACGGACGGGTTCTCTCATCAGGAGAGGGCCGGGAAAGCTCCGACACAGATTAGCCAGAGCGCCTCAGACCCAAACCGGGAGTCGCCCAGTCACGTGTGAGAATGGCTCTCCACAATTAACAATAGAAATATTTTTTCATAGATTTTTTTCAAAGTAATTCTGACATCATATTATTATTTCTCATGTAAATATAAATAAAATACAGTTAAAATGTGGTTATAGTAATACAAATTCTTTCATGAAATATGTATTGAAAAGAATCTCTATATTTTCAAAGTAGGCCCACTAGTTAAATCAGAATGTCTATCAAAGGGTTCCAGCATTATTTGCTACACTAAACTCATAAAATGAAATCTCACTTCCCAGAACTGGTAAATGTTTATATTGTGTCATTCATTCAATTAGCTGATACATTCAAAGACAAATATAAACCCAAAGTCATTTTTATTAAATGTAGTAAAGAGGATAGGACATGAAAAAGGGCACATAACAGAAAAGATAAGGTCCCTCTTGTTTTCTGCTTATCCACTGTTGCTGAGGGATTGACATCAGAATAATTCTAAGTCGACTTCTTTCGTTCTGAGATATCTGGTAATTGAGGCTGACTGTAATGTACAAAGACAAAGTGACTCACAGTTAAAAATGTAAATGTTTACAACTACTGCACTAGTAGTAGCTGGCATGTGTATCCTTGGTGATAATTTAATAGACTTTTTATTCCTGTTGGAAAAAGTGACATCAGATTCATACATGGGAACATTTACATTTCCATTAGCAACAGGAAGGATTGCTCACTGGGGATGCTTTTTATTAGTTTGTTTTCCTGTAGTTTTCAATTGCCCCCATCTTTAGGATATTTCCTTTAATCTATTAATTGCTGATGCCTCCAGGGGTGATATTAACCATTCTAATAAAATGGTTAGTGCTTGGAAACAGCCTGTGCTGACCAGCTTCTGAGCAGCATCCTGGAGGTGTCTTTCTGTGTCAGGCTGTAGCTTAGGATAATAGCAGACACTTGGAGTGATTTGTCAGCATGGTGGGGGCTTAGGAAAACAGCTTTATTTTATTTTATTTTTTTTACTAACTAGAATACAGAAATAGATCAGAGTTTTCACAATTGATGTGGAGGTGTTGTAGGCACTAACTCTATATTTGCCCCAATATTTTTCTGGTTCAGAGGATCTTGGCTACTTTTCATGAGGTATTTTTAAACACTTTCAAAGTAACTTTAATTGTATGATACTATTAAAATGTTCCTAATTCATGAAATATTTTGAAAATTTGTTTTTTCTTTGGTGCTTGGAGCTCAGATAATAGCACTGTAAGACCATTTTCATATGCATGCTGAAGATAGGAAGCACGTGTTCATTTGTTCATTCAACTGATCATTTCTAAGCACCTACTATACTGCTCCAGTAGAAGGGATGCATCAGAGAACAAAACAGACAAGTCTTTGCCTTAATGAAGTTTATATTATGGTAGAAAAGAGAAATCATAAGCAAATAATATTGGGAGTAAGTGTGAAGAAAAGTATAGACCAGGGGTGATAAAGGAGTGTGGTGCTGAAGATTTTTTTCTCTGTTTCTACTTTTTTTTTAATGGATGCATTTTTAAAAAATATTTATTTTTTAGTTGAAGTTGGACACAATACTTTTATTTTATTTATTTATTTTTATGTGATGCTGAGGATCAAACCCAGGGCTTCACATGTGCTAGGTGAGCATTCTACTGCTGAGCCACAACCCCAGCCCCCATGGATGTGTTATAACTATACATAATTCATTGTGACATATTTGTATATGAACACAATATTACAATATAATTTGGTCAAAATCATTCCCCAGTATTTTCCCTTTCTCTACCCTCTTCCCTCCCTGTGGTCCCTTTCTCTCGACTTTACTGATCTCCCTTTGATTTTCATGAGACCCCCTCCCTCACCTTTCTTTTGCTCTCTATCTTCCCCATGTAAGAAAAGACATACAACTGTCGACTTTCTGAGTTTGGCTTATTTCACTTACCATAATGCTCTTGAGTTCCAACTATTTTCCTACAAATATATGCTACATTTTCTTTATTCATTCATCCATTGATGGACACCTAGGCTGGTTCTATAATTTAGTTCTTGTGAATTGAGCTGCTATAAATATGTAGTGTGCTGACTTTAATTCTTTAGGATAAATACCAAGGAATGATATAGCTGGGTCAAATGGTGGTTCCATTTCTAGTCTTTTGAGGAACCTCCATACTGATTTTCATAGTGTTTGAATTAATTTACAATCCCCCAAAATAGTTTAAAAAATGTTCCTTTTTTCCCTACATCTTCTCTAGCATTTATTATTGTTTATGTTCTTGGTGGCTGCCATTCTAAGTAGAATGAGATGAAATCTCAATGTAGTTTTGATTTGTATTTCCCTAATTGCTAAAGAAGTTGAACTTTTTGTGGAGTACCGGGGATTGAACTCAGAGGTACTCAACCACTGAGTCGAGTACCACTGAGTCACATTGTCAGCCCTATTTTGTATTTTAATTAGAGACAGGGTCTCACTAAATTGCTTAGCACCTTGCTTTTGCTGAGGCTGGCCTTGAACTTGTGACCCTTCTGCCTCAGCCTCCTGAGCTGCTGGGCTTACAGTTGTGAGCCACCACGCATGGCGATGAAGTTGAACTTTAAAAAAATATTTTTTGCCATTGTATTTCTTCTTTTGAGAAGTATCTGTTTGGTTCATTTATCCATTTATTAATTAGGAGGGTTTTTTTTGGTGGTAAATTTTTTGAGTTATTTATATATTCCAGATATTAATCCTCTCTCAGTAGAGTAGGTAGCAAAATTTTCTTGCAATCTGTAGATTATCTCTTCATATCTTCATATTCTTTTTTATTTTATTTTATTTTTTATTTTTTTGATACCAGGGATTGAACTCAGGGGCACTTGAGCAGTCCTATTTTTGTATTTTATTTAGAGACAGGGTCTCACTGAGTTGCTTAGCATCTCAGGGCTGACTTTGAACTCGTATCCTCCTATCTCAGCCTCCGGAGCTGCTGGGATTACAGGCATGCACCACCATGCCTCACTTCCTGCATATTCTTAATTGTTTCCTTTGCTGTGCAGAAGCTTTTTAATTTGATGCCATCCCATTTGTCAATTCTTAGCATTATTTTCTGAGCTTTAGTAGTCCCATTGAGGAAGCCATTGCATGAAACTGTATGTTGGAGTGTTGTCTGTTTATTTCCTTCTAGGAGATGCAAAGTTTCTGGTCTAATTCCTAGGTTTTTCACATTTTGAGTTGACTTTTGTGCAGGATGAGGGATAGGGATCTAATCTTATTCTTCCACATATACAAAACCAGTTTCCCCATGGTGCTAGGGATAGAGTGCAGGTGCTTATGCATGCTAACACATGCCCTACCACTAAATTACATCTCCAGCTCCACAGTCTCAGTATTATTAACGAATGATGGGATTGAAGCAGAATTTGGGGATTAGAGGACAAAAAATATTGCAGGAAAATGGAAGGAGCAGAAAGGTGGTCAAGTGTGGCCTAGAGAGCACAGGCTAGAAGCCTGGCAGGCTTGGGTTTGAACCATGGCTCCATTGTTTGAAACTTTGGGACTTAGAACAAGTTACCTTAATCTCCTGTAGCCTTAGATTCTGTAAGATGGGGATAATAATAATAATATCCACCTCATAAAAATTTTTTTTAAAGGAAAACTGTGACCATGCCAGGTCCAGCACAGGGTCTCACACAGAGTAGGAGCTTATAAATGATAACTGTGGTCATGACAATACTTTCTATTTATAATATTATGTTTGGCCCTTTCGCAAATTGTCTTGTATGGTTTCAGGTAGTTTTAGAATAATTTCATTTAAAAAAATTTCATACCGTAAAATTGACTTTTTGGCACACAGTTTTAACATCTGTGTAGAATCATGTAATCAGCATCATAATCAGGATACAAAACTTTCATCACTAGTATGGCAGTATGTAAATAAGTGGATGTGTAACCGATGTGAATCTGCAATATGTATACGGGGTAAAAATGGGAGTTCATAATCTGCTTGAATCAAATGTATGAAATATGATATGTCAAGAGCTTTGTAATGTTTTGAACAACTAATAATAAAAAAAAGAAAAAAAAGAAAAAAAAAACTTTCATCACCTCTACAAATGGTTTTTAATTATTATTTTTATTGGTGTATATAATTGAATACAATGAGATTCATGATGCTGTATTTGTCTCTGCACATAACATAATTTGATCAGTCATATTTTCCAGTGCCTTCCCTTCTCCTCCCTTCCTCCCTACCCTTAATCTGTTTGCTCTACTTTACTTATCTCCTTTCTGTTTATTATTATTTTAGTCAGTGCATTATAATCATATATGTAAGTGGGATTTATTGTGGTATATTCATACATAGACATAGCATAATTTGGTGGATTTCATTCCCCAGTAATCCCCCATGCCCTCCCCTTTTCCCTCCTTCTCAATCCTCTTTCTCTATTGGTCTCCCTTCTATTTTTGTGAGATCCTTTGTGTATAAAAATATATGTGTGTGTGTGTGTGTGTGTGTGTGTATTTTAAGCAACACAAATAATGTACACAACAGATATAATTCACATACTATAAATTCACCTTTTAAGGTATGTTTTAGTGGTTTTAGCATATTCAGTGTTATGCAACCATTGCTACTGTCTAATTTCAGAACATTTCATCACAAGAGGAAACCTTATACTTGGAGGGAAGCAATCACTTCCCATTCCGAGTAGCTACTAATTCACTTAATTTTGAATATTTCATATAAATAAGAATCATACAATATGTAGTCTTTTGTGACTGGTTTCCTACATTTATTTATCCATGTTGTAGCACGTATCAATTATTTCATTTCTTTTTTAAATTGATGAATGATAATTCCTTAATATTATTTATGTAGATATACCACTTATTTTGTGTGTGTGTGTGTGGGGGTGGGCTGGGGATTGAACCCTTGGCCTTGTGCATGTGAGGCAAGCACTCTGCCAACTGAGCTATATCCCCAGCCCAGATACACCACATTTTGTTTATCGATTTTGTCAGTTAATAGACATTTGGATTGTTCCACCTTTTGGCCATTATGAATAATGCTGCTATCATATACTAGTATTTGCATGGATGCATGCTTTAATTTCTCACCATATATACCTAGGATTTAAATTGTTGGGTTATATGGTGACTCTGCTTAACATTTTGAGGTATTGAGAAACTGATTTTCAAAGTTGCTACATCATTTTGAATTCCAGTCTGCCATGTATGAGTGTACCTACTTCTTTATATTCTATCCACCAGTTGTTATCATCATTCTATTTTAGCTATCCTGATAGGTGTAAAATGCTACTCTACTGTGGTTTTGATTTCTATCTTCTTGAAGAGTATTGATGCTGAGTGTCTTTTCATATGTTTATTGGCTATTTGTGTATCTTATTAGAAGAAATGTCTAAACCTTTTACCCATTTTGTGATTGAGTCATCTTATTAGTAAGTTGATAGAGTTCTTTACAAATTTTAGATATAAGTACCATATAAGATCTATGATTTGCTAATATTTTTTTCCCATTCTATGGGTTGTCTTTTCACTTTATTGATGATACTCTTTTTCTTTGTGCTGGGATTGAACCTGGGTTATTATACATGCTAGGCAAATGCTCTGTCACTGTGCTATCCCCATTCATTCTTTTTTTTTTTTTTTTTTGAAACAAGGTCTCACTAAGTTGCCCAGAGTGGCTTTGAACTTGGGATCCTACCTAGCCTCTCTAATAGCTAGGATTGCAGGCATGTACCCCCACATCCAGCATTGATGGTACTCTTTGAAGCACACAAGTTTTAATTTTGATGTAGTTCACTTAGTTTATTTTTGTCATTGTTGTTTTTATTGTTGCTTATGCTTTTGGTGTCATTTGTAAGAAGCCGTGCCTAATCTAAGGTCACAAAATTTACTCCTAGGTTTTTTCTTAAGAGTTGTATAGTGTTAACTCTTACTTTTCAATCTGTGATCCATTTTAAGTTCAAAAAATTTATATATGGTTTAAATAAGGATGCAAATTCATTCTTTTGTATGTGGATATCTAGTTGTTCAGAACAATTTGCTGAGAAGACTGTTCTTTCCCAACTGAATTGTCTTGGTATTCTTTCCAAAAATCAATTGACTGGGGGCTGGGATTGTGGTTCAGTGGTAGGGTGCTTGCCTAGCACATGCAAGGGCCTGGGTTCGAACCTCAGCACCACATAAAGATAAATAAATAAAATAAAGGCATTGTGTTCAACTACAACTAAAAAATAAATATTTTAAAAAATCGGTTACTGTATGTTAGGGTTTATTTCTGGATTCTCAATTCTTTTTTTTTTAATATTTATTTTTTAGTTTTCGGCTGACACAACATCTTTGTTTGTATGTGGTGCTGAGGATCGAACCCGGGCCACACGCATGCCAGGCAAGCACGCTACCGCTTGAGCCACATCCCCAGCCCCTGGATTCTCATTTCTATTCCATTTATCTACACGTCTATCCTCAAGTCACAACAGTTCTGTTCTCATTACTGTACTTTGAGGAAATTTTGAAATTAAGAAGTATGAGTCCTCCAACTTTGTTCTTATTTTTCAAGCTTGTTGGGGCTGTTCTGAGTCCCTTACATTTACATATTTTAAGATTTTAGTACCAGTTTGTCAATTTCTGCACAAAAAGTAAATGGGATTTCAGTAGAAGTTGTTGAATCTGTAGATCAATTTGGGGAATATTACCACTTTGGCAATATCAAATCTTCCAATTCAGGAACATGGGGTATCTTTCCATTTATTTGGATTTTCTTTAATTTCCTTCAACAGATTGTGTTGTTTTCAGGATGTTTCTGCACTTGTTTTGTTAAAAAATTTTCTGAGTGTTTTTATTCTTTTCAATGCTGTTATAAAGTGGAATTCTTTCCTAACTGAATTGTCTTGGTACTTGGAATTGTTTCCTTAATATGTTTTCAGATTGTTCATTGCTCGTGTGTAGAAACAGTTGATTTTTGTATATCAAGCTTGTTTTGTGTCCTGCTCTATGTGAAGTTTTAACTTTATGGAGATAGGGTAGCGGTGGTGGGGGCAATAGAGACTTTGGAAATGTTTCCAACAGGGCCATGAAACGTTTCTCTTGCATGCCATTTAGTCACACAGGTCAGTGACAAACTACTACTTACTGAGCACCTACAACATTATTTACTGTACTCAAAGCTTTCCAGTAGTTTTCTATTGCTCTGATGATAAAACAAAATGAAACACACACACACACACACACACACACACACACATACACACAAAACAAAAACAAAAACAAAAACCCCAACCCTCTCCTGGCCCTGTGTCCTTTAGCCTCATTGACAATTTCAACTTTCTCTAAATTATCATTACTGTGTTTCTTCCTGCCTTAAACCTTCATTCGTACTGTCCCTGTTGCTTGGTCACTACTTCCCACTAACTTCCTAGTAGACAAAATTCTATTTTTCCAATGTTTGTGATTTCTGTCTCTTCTGCTAATACTGTCTGTTACTCACAACTGTGCTGTCCTCACCTCAGGCAGCACTTGGCACAGCAGTGGAGTGCAATAAAGGGAGTGGATAAACTGTGTGTCAGGCATTTTATATTCATGATCTCCCTTGTCTTTATGATACAGTTTACAAATGAGGAAACTAAAGCTGAACTAGGTAAACTAGCCTTAGGTCATATAACTAGTAAATGGCAGAGCAATGATTCTAGAAAGATCTTCTGATGGTTTGAATTTTAAACTAGCCCCTCCAAGAAAGAAGTTCTCATTTCTTGATTTGTTTTCCAGTGGAGACTTTTCAGAAACTGCAGAAGGCAAAAGAGATTCTGACCAATGAAGAGAGTCGAGCCCGCTATGACCATTGGAGAAGGAGCCAGATATCGATGCCATTCCATCAGTGGGAAACTTTGACTGACTCCGTGAAAATGGTGGGTTTCTCTCTGGGGGGTGATGTAGATCTGTGAGGCTCAGGCTACTCATGGACTAAACTCATGAGTTATCTTTAAGAGTTGTTATGGTTTGGATATGAAATGTTCCCCAAGGACTCATGTGCTGAAGATCCGGTCCTCATTGCAGCAATGTTCAGGGCTTTTGGAAAGTAGTTGAATCATGAGGTCAACCACTCATCAGGGCATTAATCCGTTGAATGCTGAATGGACACCTGGGAAGTTGTGGAAACTGAAGGTAGGTGGGGAACTGTTGGAGGAGGTAGGTCACTGGGGATGTGTATATCTCATTCCTGGTTCCTTCCTCTCTCTCTGTCTCTGTCTGCTTCCCAGCAGAACTGCCTTGGAGCCAGCTAAGCAAGAGCTGAAACGTCTGAAACTATGAGCTAAAATAAAGCCTTTAAGTTGTTTATATCAGGTATTTTGGTCATAATGTTGAAGAGCTTGTTAACACAAGACTCAATAGGCAATAGGATGGAAAAGACCAAAAAGTTGGTAGGATCTGCATTTAACTCAGTGCTTACAAAATCCTGTGAGAGGAAATTCAGAACAGAGGCAATGAATCAGAGCCAGAAGAGCCTGTGACTACATTTTTCAGTCTCTTTGCCTGTTTGTTTCAGTATATAAACTTCCTGTTATCATTTACACTTCATTTTATGAGTTCTAATAAATGTGCTTCTAAAGTTCCTCATATATTGAATTTCAAACTGCAAATTCATTTCCACCATCTTTTTTGTTCATATAAGCTTGTTCTTTTTTTAAGGCTTATACATCCATTAAAAAAGAAAAGAAAAAAAACAAAACAAAACAACAACAACAAAAAAAACAAACAGGATCCCGTTAGTCAAAGAGAACTGTAAGTTATTCTTATCACATTCTGGTGAATCATTGGACTTATTAAACCATTGTGTTACTTTTCTTCATACTATTAAAAAAACTACATATCAAAATAATCACATATTAGAATAAGAAGGGCTGGGGGTGTAACCCAGTGGTGGAGCTCATGCTTAGCATGTGCAAAGCCCTGAGTTCAATCCCCAGTACACTAATAATTAAATAAATCACTGTAATTACTCTTATGTACTTATTTTGTTCACATTGATCTTTATATTATAAAGCAATGTAATTAAAAAATTGTATTATTTTAGGCATCAATTATTATCCAGGTTCTTCTAATTGGAATACTCCTCTGACTTGAGACTTTAAATATAAAAATCACTTTACAGGCAAGTTTTTAGGGACATTTGTTAGAATTAGTCTATAAAGTGATTCACATCTCTTAAATTATAGCCCTTTAGGGTTATATTTAGATTTTTTTAGGGTTATATTTAGATTTTCTTTATAGTTTTTATTTTAAGACGATTGAAGAAAATATTTTTTATATAGAAGGCTTGTAAGACTAAGGCAAGGTCTTTCAAATAACTCGGAGAAATTAATGCAAAACTCCTAAAGTATTTAGTTAAAACCACTCTATATAAAATGTTAACTTTTTTTTCATTTCGGAATAAAATGTATAGACCTATGAATTTGTTTAAGGTGGGTTAATTATTTATGAGAAACTAACATATGCTTATTGTATATATACATAAAATAACTAGGGGAACCTTTCAAAAAAAAGTGGCTTAACTTCACTTATTCAGAACTAAGGTTCTTCTCTTTTTCACTATTTATATCCAAGGTTCCTTATTAACGCTAGCTAAGTAAACATTATTCTACTAACTCTGATTATTTTCAGTCTCTTCAGTATGAAACTCTTAACTGCAACTGAATTAGTCTCCCTTGCTATTCTAAACCCTTCTGACCTATAGATCATTTTTCTTGATAATCCATTCAACTGTCACTTAATTTTTAACAGCTGATATCAACTTAGCTGTGGATTTTTCAAAACTCTTCTCTAAATTTCCACTTTAATTATGTTGCCAAAGTCTTTCTATTTAATACTAATTTCTTGTCTCCAAATGCATTATTTCTGCTTTGAGTTTGGCTTAACCATGAACTGCTGGAGATCTTTCAGTAATTAAATTTTAGATGTTACTGGCTATGTCATTTATCTTCTCTGCAAAGATGAAGTAGAATGCTAGGCTGGCCTTTGGTTTCAGATTTATTTTTATTGATGGTACAAAAATGATGAGATGCATATCTCTCTGCTTTTAAATCAGCAGTGATTTCTTTTTTCTCTTATGATCTTTTTTGTTTGGTTGAAAGCTGGTTGTTTCTGAATTCCTTTTGTTCTTTACCTCAGTGGACTTGGAATTCCTATACTCAATTTTTATCTGATGTGGAGTTTCACTGTTGTTGTATTCATATATGAACATAGGAAAATATAGTAGAATGAATTGGACATAACTGTCCTATGTTCATATATGAATATACCAATAGTGAAGTACAACTATTAAGAATGGGATCCTAATTAGCGTAAGTTATAACCAAGTTATACTTGGTTCCATTCCCAGCTTTCCCCTCACAACCTCTTATATGTAATTTTGTATAACATTGAGGGTTTCCTTCCATTTCCATGGAATTTCCTTTCTCTCTCCCTTTCCCTCCCACCACTCGTCTCTGTTTAATGTTAATCTTTTCCTCATGCTCTTCCTCCCTGCTCAGTTCTTAGTTGCTCTCCTTAAATAAAGAAGACATTTGGCATTTGTTTTTTAGGGATTGGCTAGCTTCACTTAGCATAATCTGCTCTAATGCCATCCATTTCCCTGCAAATTCCATGATTTTGTCATTTTTTAGTGCTGCATAATACTCCATTGTGTATAAATGCCACATTTTTTTTATCCATTCATCTATTGAAGGGAATCTGGGTTGGTTCCACAGTCTAGCTATTGTGAATTTGCTGCTATGATCATTGATGTGGCAGTATCCCTATAGTACGCTCTTTTAAGGTCCTCAGGGAATAGTCCGAGAAGGGCGATAGCTGGGTCAAATGGTGGTTCCATTCCCAGCTTTCCCAGGAATCTCCATACTGCTTTCCATATTGGCTGCACCAATTTGCAGTCCCACCAGCAATGTACAAGTGTACCCTTTTCCCCACATCCTCGCCAGCACTTATTGTTGTTTGACTTCAGAATGGCTGCCAATCTTACTGGAGTGAGATGGTATCTTAGGGTGGTTTTGATTTGCATTTGTCTGACTGCTAGAGATGGTGAGTATTTTTTTCATGTACTTATTGATTGATTGTATGTCCTCCTCTGAGAAGTGTCTGTTCAGGTCCTTGGCCCATTTGTTGATTGGGTTATTTGTTATCTTATTGTTTAATTTTTTGAGTTCTTTGTATATTCTGGAAATTAGGGCTCTATCTGAAGTGTGAGGAGTAAAGATTTGTTCCCAGGATGTAGGCTCCCTATTTACTTCTCTTATTGTTTCTCTTGCTGAGAAAAAACTTTTTAGTTTAAGTAAGTCCCATTTGTTTATTCTTGTTATTAACTCTTGGGCTATGGGCGTCCTATTAAGGAATTTGGAGCCTGACCCCACAATATGTAGATCGGAGCCAACTTTTTCTTCTATCAGGCATGAGTCTCTGATTTGATATCAAGCTCTTTGATCCATTTTGAGTTGACTTTTGTGCATGGCGAGAGAAAGGGGTTCAGCTTCATTTTGTTGCATATGGATTTCCAGTTTTCCCAGCACCATTTGTTGAAGATGCTATCCTTCCTCCATTGCATGCTTTTAGCCCCTTTATAAAATATAAGAAAGTTGTAATATTGTGGATTGGTCTCTGTGTCCTCTATTCTGTACCATTGGTCCACCCGCCTGTTTTGGTACCAGTACCGTGCTGTTTTTGTTACTATTGCTCTGTAGTACAGTTTGAAATCTGGTATCGCTATACCTCCAGATTCACACTTCCTGCTTAGAATTTCTTTTGCTGTTCTGGGTCTTTTGTTTTTCCATATGAATTTCATGATTGCTTTATCTATTTCTACAAGAAATGCCGTTGGGATTTTGATTGGCATTGCATTAAACCTGTAGAGAACTTTGGGTAATATCGCCATTTTGATGATGTTAGTTCTGCCTATCCATGAACAGGGTACATTTTTCCATCTTCTAAGATCTTCTTCTATTTCTCTCTTTAGGGTTCTGTAGTTTTCATTATATAAATCTTTCACCTCTTTTGTTAAGTTGATTCCCAAGTATTTTATTTTTTTTGAGGATATTGTGAATGGAGTGGTTTTCCTCATTTCCGTTTCAGAAGTTTTGTTGCTGATATACAGGAATGCCTTTGATTTATGCGTGTTGATTTTATATCCTGCCACTTTGCTGAATTCATTTATTAACTCTAGCAGTTTCTTTGTAGACCCTTTTGGGTCTGTTAGATATATTATCATATCATCCGCAAATAGTGATAATTTAAGTTCTTCTTTTCCTATTTTTATGCCTTTAATTTCTTTTGTCTGTCTAATTGCTCTGGCTAGTATTTCAAGAACTAAATTGAATAGAAGTGGTGAGAGAGGGCATCCCTGTCTTGTTCCAGTTTTTAGAGGGAATGCCTTCAGTTTTTCTCCATTCAGGATGATGCTAGCCTGAGGCTTAGCATATATAGCTTTTACAATGTTGAGGTAAGTTCCTGTTACCCTAGTTTTTCTAGTGTTTTGAACATAAAGGGATGCTGTACTTTGTTGAATGCTTTTTCTGCATCTATCGAGATGATCATGTGGTTCTTATTTTTAAGTCTATTGATGTGGTGAATAACATTTATTGATTTCCGTATATTGAACCAGCCTTGCATCCCAGGGATGAATCCTACTTGATCATGGTGCACAATTTTTTTGATATGCTTTTGTATTCAATTCGCCAGGATTTTATTGAGAATTTTTGCATCTAAGTTCATTAGAGGTATTGGTCTGTAGTTTTCTTTCTTTGACGTGTCTTTGTCTGGTTTTGGGGTCAGGGTGATGTTGGCCTCATAGAATGAATTTGGAAGAGCTCCTTCTTTTTCTATTTCTTGAAATAGCTTGAAAAGTATTGGTATTAATTCTTCTTTGAAGGTTTTGTAAAACTCTGCTGTATACCCATCCGGTCCAGGGCTTTTCTTGGTTGGTAGTCTTTTGATGGCTTCTTCTATTTCTTCCTTTGTTATTGGTCTGTTTAAATTGTGTGTGTCTTCCTGACTCAATCTGGGCAGATAATATGACTTAAGAAATTTATCGATATCTTCACTATCTTCTATTTTATTAGAATATAGGGTTTCAAAATACTTTTCTAATTATCTTCTGTATTTCTATAGTGTCTGTTGTGATATTGCCTTTTTCATCCCGTATGTTAGTAATTTGAGTTCTCTCTCTTCTTCTCTTTGTTAGCATGGCTAAGGGTCTGTCGATCTTATTTATTTTTTAAAAGAACCAACTTTTAGTTTTATCAATTTTTTCAATGTTTTTTTTTTGCTTCAATTTCATTGATTTCCACTCTGATTTTAATTATTTCTTGTCTTCTACTACATTTCCTGTTGTTTTGCTCTTCCTTTTCTAGGGTTTTAAGATGTACTGTGAGTTGATTTATTTGTTGGTTTTTTTCTTTTTTTTGAGGAATGAACTCCAGGAAATGAATTTCCCTCTTAAAATTGTGTCCCATAGATTCCGGTATGTTGTGTCTGTATTGTCGTTTATCTCTAAGAATTTTTTTATTTCCTCCTTTATGTCTTCTTAACCCATTGATCATTCAGTAACATATTGTTCATTTTCCAGGTGATGCAGGATTTTTCCTTCCTTCTTTATCATTGATTTCCAGTTTCATTCCATTATGATCAGATATGGTGCATGGTATTATCTTCACACCTTTATATTTACTAAGAGTTGCCCTATGGCATAATATATGGTCTATCTTTGAGTAGGATCCATGTGCTGCTGAGAAGAACGTGTATCCACTTGATGATGGTTGATATATTCTATATATGTCGGTTAAGTCTAGGTTATTGATTGCATTATTGAGTTCTATAGTTTCTTTATTCAGTTTTTGTCTAGAGGATCTGTCTAATGGTGAGAGCGGTGTGTTGAAGTCACCCATAATTATTGTGTTGTGGTCTATTTGACTCTTGAACTTGAGGAGAGTTTGTTTTATGAACATTGCAGCACCATTGTTTGGTGCATACAAATTGATAATTGTTATGTCTTGTTGGTGGATGGTTCCTTTTAACAGTATATAGTGTCCTTCTTTATCCCTTTTGATTAACTTAGGTTTGAAGTTGATTTTATTTGATATGAATATGGCCACTCCTGCTTGCTTCCGAGGGCCATGTGAGTGGTATGATTTTTCCCAACCTTTCACCTTCAGCCTGTGTATGTCTTTTCCTCATATGAGTCTCCTGAAGGCAGCATATTGTTGGATTTGTTTTATTAATCCAGGTTACTAGCCTATGTCTCTTGATTGGTGAATTTAAGCCATTAACATTTAAGGTTACAATTGAAATATGGTTTGTACTTCCAGTCATGTTTATTTATTTATTTATTTTAGTTTGGCTAGTTTTTCCTCTTTGGTTATTTTTCTCCCCCTTTACTGAGATACCTCCCAATGTTAGTTTTGGGCGCTATTTTTCAATTCCTCTTCTTGTAGTATTTTGCTCAAAATGCTTTGCAGTGCTGGTTTTCTGGCTGCAAATTCTTTTAGCTTTTGTTTATCATGAAATATTTAAATTTCATTGTCAAATCTGAAGCTTAATTTTGCTGGATACAGTATTCTTGGTTGTAATCCATTATTTTTCAGCGTTTGAAATACGTTGTTCCAGGATCTTCTCGCTTTCAAAGTCTGTGATGAAAAATCAGTCGTTAACCTAATTGGTTTACCCCTGAATGTAATCTGCCTCCTTTCTCTCGTAGCTTTTAATATTCTCTCCTTGTTCTGTATGTTGGCTGTCTTCATAATTATATGTCTTGGAGTTGGTCTATTACGGTTTTGAATGTTTGGGGTCCTGTAGGTTTCCAGGATTTGGCAATCCATTCCATCTTTCATCTCTGGGAAGTTTTCTAGGATTATTTCATTTAATAGGTTGTCCATTCCTTTGGTTTGAACTTCTGTGCCTTCTTCTATCCCAATGACTCTCAAGTTTGTTTTTTTTATGACATCCCATATCTCTTGGATAGATTGCTCATGAGATTTAAGCATCCTTTCTGTGTTGACTATATTCTTTTCAAGTTGATAAACTTTGTCTTCATTATCTGATGTTCTGACTTCTACTTGATCTAGTCTATTTGTAATATTCTCGTTAGAGTTTTTAATTTGGTTTATGCATTTCTAGGATTACTGTTTTTTTTTTTTTTTAAATCTCTATCTCCTGGTAAAGCTCGTTTTTTGCAGTTTGAATTTGTTTGTTTAATTCGTTTTCAAAATATACTTTCATTGCTTGGACTTGCTGTCTCATGTTTTCTCTAATATTCCGTTCCATCTGAGTTAGGTATGCCTTGAGTTCTTTCCCTGTCCATGTTTCTGATGCTTCTAGGTCCTCCTGTAGGTTTAAGTTGTCCTGCATTGTTTGTAATCCTTTTTTCCCTTGTTTTTTCATGTTGTTCACGTTACTTTCCAGCTCTGTTTGACTGCTGTGTAACTGCTTTCTCCTATAAATTTGTTTTGGTTTTGTATATCTCTGTTGTCTCTCCTTTGTGGTGGGAGATTATGCCTAGAAATGTTGGGCTTTATTGTACTTTAAAGCTGATTCACTCAATTCATAAAAGGCTTCCAGGTTCTGTATGCATATAGTGATTTGTTGTTTGTTCTTAGGACTTTATATTTAGGTTAGGTGCTATGATGGTATGAGGGTTAGTATGTCTTGGCTACTTTAGAAGATTGCTCTACTGAAGGGGGATACTAACAGGCGATTGGATCAGGGTGTTGGTAGTAGCTAGGTATTTAGGAGCCCTATAGACAGTCTTGAAACATTCACCTATTCGCATTTAGACAATTACACGTAATGGAAGACGTAATGCTTGGGATGAAAGTTGGGGGGTAGGGAAAGGAAAGTGCTCTTAAAAAGAAAGAAGGAGAGAGAGATAGATAGATTAGAGGAGAATGAAAAGAACAATAAAACTTGAAATGGGAAAGAAAGAAAGAAGGAAAAGGGGAGAAAAGAACAGAGAGAGAAGAAAAAAAATTGAAGTCTTAGAGATCCATTTTCTTCTCTTCCAGTAGGCGGAGCTGTGCCCTCCGAGCCAAGCTTCTGCCCTCTACGTGCCGATAGCAATCCCTATAAGGCGGCTTCTGGGAGTCTCTCAATCTTGTCAGTCCAGAGCCGTTTCACTTCTCCGGCCCCTCCCCCCCTTCCTCCTGTCAGCCGGCCAGCCAGGTCCTGTTCACCAGAAGCAGTTCCCCAAAGATCTAGTTACATTTGTGGCCCCACCGTGCGTCCCATTTAAGCCCCAGTGCTGTGGTAGACTTGCGGCTAAGACCTTGGGAGTCCGCTGGTGATATGTGGGGTTGGGGATCGGGAATCCTCTCTGCTTCCCTACAGACATGCCCCAGGAGAGATCCCTGAGGTTTCCTGGCTGCTTGTATCTGGATGGGGTGGGAGTCACACACTTGCTAAAGTGGATTCCGCTGGGAAGGAATTCTGTCGGCCGGTGTCGCCGGTGACGTCACCTCTCTGCTATGTCGGGCCCTAGGCTCCTTGTCCGAGTGTCCGAAGGGAGGGGTGGGACTGGTCCGTCCCTGGTTGGCCTCAGCTCCCTGCTTGCTATTTCATGAAGGCTTGGCTAAAGATCTCTTCCTGCCAAGCTGCGTCTTGGAGGCTAGCCACCCAGTCACCGTGGCTGCGGGCGGGCGACCGCGCCACAGCGCGCGGACAGCGGCTGGCGGGTCTGGACCTCTGCGTCTCGTGGCGGGAATTCACTTGTCTGGGGCAAACTGTCACTTCCAAAAATCCTAGTAACTCCCGGCCAGTCTCTCTTCAGTGGAATTTTGCTAGGAGATTCTCCGCAGATAGAGTCTAAGTGTATATATGCGTCTTTCTGACCCCATCACTGAGGGGGTACTGAAAGCACTGCCTCTCCGCCCACCGCCATGTGTTCCTGATTCGATGTTATATATAAAAAAGACCCTGTCTCAAAATAATTTTCAAAAGTTAAAAAAATTACATAATATGTTTATATCCATGTGTATATACATACATACATAGTGTATATACACGTATTAACACTAGATGAATAAATGTTAATAGCTAAATATATATGGCTAGTTACATATATATTATACTTATGTATGGATATTTATGTCCATTAATTAATTAATTAATTAATTTTAGGAAGGAAAAGTTTATCTGGGGTTCACAGTTTCAGAGGTCTTAGTCCATAGAAGGCTGGCTCCATTTTGGGGGGTTTGAGGTCAGGCAGAACATCATGGCAAAAGTTTATGGTGGAGTAGAGTGGTTCAGAACATGATGATCAGGAAGCAGAGAGAACTCTCCTCACCAGGACAAAATATAATCCCTAAAGGCATGCCCCTGATGGCCCACCTCCTCCAGGCACACACTACCTGCCTTTAATTCTACCCAGCTAATCCCTATGAGGAGATTAATTCACTGATTGGATTAAAGCTCTCATAATCCGATTATTTCACCTCTAAACTTTCTTGAATCGTTCACACATGAGCTTTGCAGGGGGGCACTTAATATCTAACCAAAACACATACAAATGGCTACAACCACTTTAAAAACTTAATTAATTCAACTATCTGTATATCACTCAGTAGACTTTCTGTAATTTTCTTTTTGTTCTAACCCTAAAAGGTTAGGAGTGATTGATGCATGGGAGAGCCTCATCTCTTTCTGTAAATTTTTTGTAGTTGTTGAGACTGGTCTTTACTCCCAGGCTGAAGTGATCCTCCTACCTCTGCATCCTTAGTACTGGAACTATAGATATGGTCTCTCTCTCTGGTGCTGAGGATCAAACTCAGGGCTTTGTATATGTTAGGCAAACATGCTACCACTGAGCTACACCCTCAGCTCGCTAGAATATCTGTAACATTTTAATTGTTGCTTTTTCTCTGTGTGTATTTCATTTGTTTATCCTTTTACATTCGTACTCTGGAGAAATTAATAAATAATGATTATCAATTGTTCATCACCTAATAGAACATTGTCTATCCTTTTGTAGATAAACATTACCATTAGGGTTTTACGTTATAAGCTTTACTTATGCCATTCTGACAATAAAATAGTTATAACTTTAGGATTTGTATTTCAGATGACTTGCCCTGCACATATTATAGATTGTTAAATCTCATAAAATGTCTTTCCTCTGGTGGTCAATCTTGTGTTAACTGCCTTTTATTTAAGCAGGATAATCACTGTGGAAGGAAAAGCATTGATTGAGAGCAATATTTGTCCTCATACCTACAATGTCGGACAAATTCCAAGGTGTTTTTTGCAGCATAACACACAGGATCATGTCTCAGTTCTCTCCTTTGGGAGAATGCCTCAAATGAGCCATAGGTGTGACGAACTTCCACTACCCACAAGTGATAAAACTGTAACTGCTATTCCTCCTATATACCAAGTCTCTGTCACTTCACTAGCCATTTATTTCTCTTTTCCTTTTCTAGAAGTTCCTCCTGATAGTTTCATTTGTAAAAAATATTTTAAGAATTCACCTAGATCAATTAATATGTTTGAAATTTAAATGGAGATATATGGAGTTGGTTTCAAACAGGGTTGAGGGTGAGAGTTTTAGTAATCTAGACCTTTGGGACCCTGGGAACTTGAAAACAGTCTTTGTAGCTCAGAAATTTAGAGAAATTCATCTTTGTCATTCAGGATATGGATAGCTCTTTTTCTCTCTTGCTCCAAAATAGATGGCAGATTGGCTTTAGGAAGGCTGCTGGCGAATGACTGTAGTGAAGCCACAATCAAAATAAAGCTCTGAGAAAAATTCACATAAGCTGTTAAAATTGTTCCATGCCACATCAATTGTTATAAATTTTATAGAAGCTATTAGAAACACATTTTGGTGAACTGATCATTTGACAAATTGATTGCTTCTGGGAGGGCTTTTTGGGGCTTCCTGTCACCTTCACACGGACCTATTTGTCTATTGATTGTTTCTGGGTTCTCAGCTGGGTGAGGTGTCTTTGGGATGAGTCCAATTGGCCACAGACTACCAGGGAAGCTTCCTACTATGTCCACATGGCTACAGTTTCTCCAGCCAGATGGGAAACAGTGTGCAATTCAACACCTTCTGGGCCTGTTCAACAGGCAATCTGTCCTAATTGGATGTTTTCCAAAAGCAGGTCAGGAATCACCAAACAAGTAAAAAATTCACTCAAAGTGATCCAGGAAAAAAAACAAAACAATTTTGTACAGTTATTCAGCTGAGCTATGACATATCTGAGTCAATTGTTTCTTTTTTCTATTTGTCCCAGTGTTTAATGGCATGTAGGTTAAAATTTTATTTGCCAGTGTTGACCAAGGTGTAGAGTGTGAGAAAATGAGAGGGAGGGAGGGGGAAAGAAAGGGGAGGGGGAGATAGATAGTTTCATTAAGGAAAACTGGTAAACAGGTTAATTTTGAAGGCAGAATGACAACATATCAGACTAGTTTTTCATATCTCAGGACTGGTGACCTTTGCACATAGGCTTGGTTTCTGTTTTATGTTAGTTCATTCCATGCATACACTGACTCTCAGCTTTGTCCATTTAATTATTTTGCTGTACAGACTCTTCTTCTTTTACTCTTTTTAAGTCTCTATCAATTGCTTTCATTTAATATTTTTATTGATGCTCATTCTATTTAAATGAATCATTCTAGCTGGGTGCAGTGGCACACACCTATAATCCTAACATCTTGGGAGGCTAAGGCAGGAGGATCAGAAGTTTGAGGCCAGCCTCAGCAATTTAGCAAAGCCCTAAGCAACACAGCGAGACCCTATCTTAAAAAAAAAAAAAAAAAAAGCTGGGGATGTAGCTCAGTGGTGAAGCACCTCTGGGTTTAATCCCCAGTACGCACATCCCACCATAATGTTGTTATGTCCATCCAATACCCTAGTGGAGCTGAGAAATACACTTTACGTGCAGAAATGAGTGATTTGCAGGGTATCTGTTCTGATAGCCCAGGCTGCTTAGCATCACTCTTGCATTCATCCCTGATTGTACAAAAAGCACCAGAAGCACTTGTAAATGAGGTTAGATATAGTTTGGATCTTTTTTCCACATATTTATATAATTGGGATTAGCAGACACAGGGATCTGATGATAAAATATTTTAATCTATCTTACTCGTAAAGGGAAGAAGACAAGTCTCATAATACCTTTTTACTGAGGACTTTCAAATCACTTATTATAAGTGAGTCATTAAAGACCATAGGCATTTTGATTTTGAGAGAGAAACATCATGTACAGGCCACTTGGCCAACTTATGATACTTACAGATCACATTTCCAGCTGTCTGTGCCCTGAGTGCTTCAATGTCTTACTCTCTGTTTTTCAATAACCTGTCTAATATCCTTTCCCCTCTTTCAGAGGAAGCCATTGGCCGGCCTTTTCTATTCTATGCACATGAAAAAAACCAAAGCAACCCAATGACAAATCCAAAACAACCAAAGCCAAGTGACTCTTTTTTTTTTCTTTTACATTGGTTGAGGCAATTATTTCTTTAAAATAAACTTTGTTTTTGAAATCAAACCTACAGAGAAATGCATAATACCTGCATTTACAAGTTAGCACTGGTTGTGAAGTGTTTACTTGGTAACCATCCCAACACATACTTTTGGCAACCAGTGGCTTCCTCCTTTTTACAATTATAATTACATCTTAATTTTCAAATCTAGTTTTCTTCTAATTATATATATGTATATGTTCGTATATTCATATATGTATATATTATTCTCACATAAAGTTTGGAAAATGCTAAAATAAAATAAATAACCTTATAATCCTGCTATGCAGGCATAACCCCAGTTAACATTTTATTTTTATTATTTTTTTAAATAAATATTTATTATATTTTTAGGTGTAGATGGACACCACACAATGCCTTTATTTTTATGTGATGCTGAGGATTGAACCTGGGTCCCGCCTGTGCTAGGCGAGTGCTCTACCACTGAGCCACAATCCCAGCTCCAACATTTTATTTTTTTAATTAAATTTTTTTTTGTGAATGGTCAGAATGCCTTTATTTTATTTGTTTATTTTTATGTGGTGCTAAGGATTGAACCCAGTGCCTCACACATGCCAGGCAAGTGCTCTGCCACTGAGCCACAGTCCCTGCCTCCCAGTTAACCTTTAAAAAAATTTTTTTAGATGTTGGTTGACCTTTATTTTGTTCATTTATTTATATGTGGTGCTGAGAATTGAACCCAGTGCTTCACACATGCAAGGCAACTGCTCTGCCCCTGAGCCCTAACCCCAGCCCACCAGTTAACCTTTTGGTGCATTTCCTTCCATTTTTCCCCCTTTGAGTGTGAGAGTTGATTACACTGAATAATGGCAATGACTGTTCTATAAGTGGTTCTTGGATCTTGGATCTTGGCATTGATTAGTCTTGGATTGAATTTATATGGGGAAAAGAATTCAGGGTGATTCTTCCTTAGAGTTAAGAAGAGATAAGCTGAAAGTGAATAAATGACTTATTTGACTGGATTAGGACAGAAGGTTTGAATATACTTATGGTTTGAAATTGTACAGAATGATATATTGTTCTTTAATCTATCTATATATTTTATCTATATTCATATTATATGCATATGTATCTGCATATCTATTTCTGTCTATATTTGAATATATTCATCTATCGTGTGTGTGTGTGTGTGTGTGTGTGTGTGTGTGTGGTGCTGGGGATTGAACCCAGGGCCCCACACATGCTGGGCAAGTGCTCTACCACTGAACTAACATCCCTTGCCCTTCATCTATCTTGTAAAGTTGTTGAGATCATGCTATTTATGATGATTTTATCCTGTTTCATTAATATCACATCATTATCACATCATAAACTCCAAATTTATAAAAACAAATAAAAACAGAATTAAAAGACTCCAAGAAGGCATTTTACCCTTTTGCACTTACCCTTTCTTTTTGATGAGGTCATTATGGCTCCTGCTTGTAAGGCTAGTACTAGTCCTCCTGAGACAGGTGATAAGAAATTGTGGTATCTGTCAAGCCCTAATTAAAAGGTGGCTCATACTTTCCAGGAAATAAGTACACCAAGATGAAAAGAAAGATGCCTCTCATGTCAGGGGATGGGATATATGAGTAGCAGAGGAGGCAGCTCCTTCTGTGGTCTGTGGCACAGTTTTTAAATGTTATAACTTCTGAGTTTATTCAATAAGTAATGGAGGTGCACGGTGGTGCACGCCTGTAATCCCAGCCGCTCTGGTAGTAAACAAAGGTAGCATGCTAGGCCAGGAATACCTTCCTGCTATATTCAAATGATTTTTCAAGAATCAGCAAAGCTCATTATTTTGGTGTATGCTAGGGCTAATTATTTTACTTGACATATTCTTAAAATAAGAAACTTGTAATTTTTCAATTTTTTTCAGTGCCAAGGATCAATCCTTATACATATTAGGTAAATACTTTATCACTGAGCTACACTCCCAGTCCCCAAATTTAAAATATTTTAATAGGAAATGCACATGTGGGACAAAAAATGTAAAAGGTACAAAAGGACACATATAAAATACCTCTGTCTCATACTTTCATTTCTTGGTACCTGACCTAGCAAAATTTTCTATCAGAAGACTCATTTTTGATTTCTCTTCCTCAACAACTCACCAAAAGCAGCCAGAGCTATGTAGATACAATTACATAATTAAATCACTGAGCAAAGAACCACCACCAAGTATATTGAATACAATGTTAGGATATCAGGTTTCTAGGGACAGTTTTCTAGGGTTTGCTTCCTTCTGTCTAAAAGTATAAAAATTATACTGGAAGCCAATGGACAATGCCCAACACTGCTAATATATAGATCCTGATTTTTTAATTTATAAATTTAAAGTATAATAAAATTAAGATGCCATTGTTAAAAAATCAAAACAGTGTAAGAAGATATTTAATTAAAAGAATGAGTCCTCTCTTATTCCAGGCCCAGTTCTACTCCCCTCTCCTAGAAATAGCCCCCCTTGTAATTCCTTGTGCTTCCTTTCAGAAATCTTCCATGTAATGTACATAAACATTTTTACATCATCCTTTTAAGAAAACAAATGGAAATGTATTTAAGAAGTTTTTGTTATCTGAGGATAACTGGACTTGAAAAAAAATTTCACCTAAAGTAAACCCACTTAAAATTAGGATCACTATTCATAGTAAACATTGATTGAAATCCTGCTTTCTGTCATGAATTTTATTAAAAAGAGATGTATAATCCAGAATTTTAATATTTGCCAAATCTGCATTGATCATGGTTAGGTGGGAGGATCACAATAGTACATGTGGCAATAGCAGTGTCTCTTAGTACATTTCATGATGCTTCTTAGTAGAATATCTGAGATTGGGTCATTTATTCAGAATGAATTTTTATTTTGTGCAGTTCTGAAGGCTAGGAAGTTCAGGGTCCTGGGGCTTACCCTGGAGAGGGTCTGCTTGCTATATTATCCCATGGCAGAAGTAGAAGGGCAAGGGAGAATGAGAACGCAAGAGGGAGACCCACTTGCTTTCATAACAAACCTACTCATGAATGTTAATCCATTCATGAAGGTTTTGCCTAATTACCTCTTACTGGTCCCATCTCTTAACACCATTGCACTGGGGATTAAGTTACGAACATATTGCCAGGCGCAGTGGCACATGCCTGTAATCCCAGCAGTTTGGGAGTCTGCGGCAGGAGGATCCTGAGTTCAAATCCAGACCCAGCAATATAGAGAGGCCCTAAACAACTCAGTGAGACTCTGTCTCTAAATAAAATATAAAAAATGGCTGGGGATAGGGCTCAGTGGTTAAGCACCTCTGAGTTCAATCCCTGGTACAAAAAAAAAAGTTTCCATCATATGAAATTTGGAGGACACATTAAACCCTAGCAAGTAGGTATAATAATAGTAGTTACAATAGTAGTTAATTGAAACTCTGTCTTGGCTCTATTCTCTCTCTTTTAATTTTTTTAGTAAAATATACATAACATAAAATTCACCATTTTAAAGTATACAATTCTGGTGCATTAACTATGTCTACAATGTCGTTCTTCCATTGCCACTTTCTAGTTAACAAAACTTTTTCATTACTCCAAAAGGAAATCTATTAGCTTTCTATTTCCCTTTACTTCCAGCCCCTGGTAACTACTAATGTGCTTTCTCTCTATATAAGTTTGTCTATTCTGAATATTTCATATAAGTAGAATCATACAATATGTGACCTTTTTTGATCTGGCTTTCACTTAGTATGTTCTCAGAGCTCATCCACATTATAGCACATATTAGTACTTCATTCCATTTTATGAAATATATTTTATTTTGTGTGTATACCACATTTTTGTTTATCCACTCTTCAGTCGATGAACATTTGGGTTGTCTCCATCTTTTGCCTACTGTGAATAGTGCTCCTATGCACATTTGTGTACAAGTTTTTTTTTTAATATCTGTTTTCAATTATTTTGGGTATATACCTATGAATGGAATTGCTGGGTCATATAGTAATTCTGTGTTTAATTTTCTGAGGGGACACTTCATTATTATTATTTTATGATGCTGGGAATTGAACCCAGGAGTATCTACCACTGAGCTACATCCTTAGCCCTTTTTATTTTGATTTTGAGATAGTGTCTAACTAAGTTGACCAGGCTGACCTGAACTTGTGATTCTCTGTCTCAGCCTTCCCAGTAGCTGGGATTACAATCGTGTGTACACAATTGTTGTATTGAATTGTTGATTGAATCTCTCTAGTGTTGGTGGCTTTGCTGTGTATCATGATATGACTTCTCGTATTGTTACTCTTCAAACTAGCAGGAATCACTCAATTATTATTTGGGGATTAATTAATATCTGGATTAATCATGAATATTTGGTTTATTGGTCAAGTCAATTTGTTCTGTTAATTGGTACTATAATAGTAGGTCAGGTGTTAGACATATTGAACTTTAAATATAGAAAGCCATATGATATTGACTTATTTATGTGTCTGCTTTTAATTAATTTAGTCAATGCATTGGGCTGTCAAAAGTAAAAAAGACCTGATGCTGGAAGAATCTGAGCAGACTCAGATCAGCAAGACTAATAATGAAGAATGGAGTGAGCAAAGAGAAATAAAGAAAGAGGAACTGGGTTCAACCACAGAGAAAATGAAGCAAAAAGCACCCGAGTCCCTGGAGAAGTCAAACTCTCCACAAAATCCAGACTCTCCAAGTAAGTCCTATCATTATATCTTTGCAGAACATAGTAGGTCTGAAACTGGAGAGCTTGGTTTACACTGCATTTATTCTAAACCGTTTCCAATCTGTACAGTAGTTCCAAACTTAAGGATTGGTTTAGTATCTCAAAAGATACTTAGCATTGATACATAAAGTGGAAAGTACATAAATTCCTCCAAAGGAGACATTTCTCATAGTGTTTTTTGCTTTAATGAAATAACACTAGCTAACATTTATTGCATGTTTACTATGTGCAGGAACATTCTTTATATATACATATATACATATATTGCTTTATATTATCATCTCATTTAATTTTAGTTTGCATGTATTAACTTATTAATCATCACTACAAATTTGGGAGCCTTGTGCTATTATTAGTGTCTCATTTCTATGAGAGAACAAGCCCAGAGAGGTTGAGTAATTTGCTCAAGACTATACAGCTTGTATGTGAAGGGGTTTGAACCAAGGTAGATTGGCTTCAGAGTCTGTATTCCAAGGCACTGCACTATTCTGAGATGATACCTCATCTCTAAGTAGCCCTATAACCAGTACAAACCACTTATAGAGCCACTGAAGCAAGGTATTGCAGAAGTTCAACTGCTGGCTCCCAAGCTGCGGTATCTGAGTTCATAGTCTAACTCTACTACTTATTAACTGTATTTCCTGGCAAAAGAAATTTAATTTCCCTAGACCTCAATTTCCTCATCTATAAAAAGGAATTATAATAATACCTTCTCATGAAATAATGCTAGGTGAAGTTAGCCAATCCCCCCAAAACAAACGCTGAATGTTCTCTGATATAAGCTGACTGACCCATAATGGGGTAGGGAGGGGGAGCATGGGAGGAATAGATAAACTCTAGATAGGGCAGAAGGGTGGGAGGGGAAGGGAGAGGGCAGGGGGTTAGCAAGGATAGTGGAATGTGATAGACATCACTATCCAAAGTACATGTATGAAGAAATGAATTGGTGTGAACATACTTTATATACAGAGAGATGAAAAATTGTGCTCTATATGTGTAATAAGAATTGTAATGCATTCCACTGTCATGTATTTAAAAAATAAAATCAATTAAAAAAATACCTTCTCATGAAGTTACCATGGAGATTAAATGGGGAGATCTATGCACAGTGATTTGCCTATTACAGGCTTTGAGTAAATGTTAACTATTATTATTGTGTCTTTGTCTATCTAGCCATCCAACTAACTGCATTAACTATTTTAGGTATGTTATATACACACACACTGTAATTATCTCAAATCCTTATATGTTGATTCTCAGGGTTATGATGCAATATCCCATTAAAATTTGGCCTTTAAGCCAGGTGCGGTGGCACACGTCTGTAATGCCAGTGGCTTGGGAGGCTGAGGCAGAAGGACTGAGAGTTCAAAGCCAGCCTCAGCAAAAGAGAGGTGCTAAGCAACTCAGTGAGATCCTGTCTCTAAATAAAATTCAAAATGGGGCTGGGGATGTGGCTCAGTGGTCAAGTACCCCTGAGTTCAATCCAGTACCAAAAAAAAAAAAAAAAAAGCCTTTAAGCAGAAGATTCTTAAACACTCTTGAATCTTTGAATACTGACTGGTATAAAAAGAAATAATTAAATAGCTTGTGGTAAATGATAATATTTCCAGAAATAGTTACTTTAAATTTTCCTTTGGGAGAACTTTCACATTCTCTGTACTTGCTGAAATGAGGATTCTTTGAGTTTGATTCAGGTGTCTCAGCTTGTTATTAAGAGATCTCTGTAAAGTAGGCATGTTGATTGCATCAATCTCACAATTAGAAATAGTTATAACAAACTTGATCAAAGCAGAACCTGAATTTCACAAACCTGTGTTTTAAAAAAATTTTTTTAGTTGTAGATGGACACAATACCTTTACTTTTTTTATTTTTATTTTTTAAATATTTATTCTTAAGCTTAGGTGGATACAATATCTTTATTTTACATTTATGTGGTGCTGAGGATCAAACCCAGTGCCTTGTGCATGCTAGGTGAGTACTCTACCACTGAGCCACAACCCCAGCCCCAATACCTTTATTTTATTTATTTATTCTTATGTGGTGCTGAGGATGGAATCCAGGGCCTCACATGCTAGGTGAGCGCTCTACCACTGAGCCATAACCCCGGCCCACAAACCTGTGTTTTAAGCAAGCACACCACCTTCCCGGATACACATACAGAGACAAATGAGCAAATATTTTTTTCTTTCAGACCTAAAATGTTCAATTTTGTGCATCCAGAAGCCCTGGATCTTTCCATTTCAGATTCAGACTTAGACTGCATTTACCCACCAGAATGGGGTGAGGAGGTTGGACATTTCAGGAAACTCAAGCATGATGCTGAGGAACCACTTGAGTCTCTCTCAAGAATTCTAGGAAATTTTCTTTTTTTAAAAAATCAAGTAATATAAGCCTATTGTAAAAAGTTCAAAGAATCACCGATAAGTAATAACTTTGAGTTTCCCCCAGTCTGCTGATTTCCTCCGCTTCTACATCCTGAAATAACTGATGTGGATGCTCAGGCATGTCTCCTACACTGTTCTCTATGCTAATACAAGTGTATGTAAGTACATGCACTTTTATAAAATTTTTAAAAATAAAGAAGGTGTCATACCTTGTATGAGTGTTTATATTGCACAGTGTTCAGAAGTACAGACTTTGGAACTAGATCCCAGTTTCCCACTGATGAGTTGTATGACCTTGGGGAAACTGGTTAAAAACCCTCACTGTCTGAGTTTTCTTATCAATATAATGGTTGAAATATTAGTGTTTACCTTGTAAGGTTTTCTTGAGGAGTGATAAATTTAATATATGTAAAGTATTTAGAATAGTGCCAAGCACTTGATAAGTGCCATTTTTAGTGTTAGCTCTTATAGCTAACACTAAAAATGGCACTTATCATTATGGGACTTTTTCTTAGATCCTTATGTCCCTAATGGATTTGCTCTTCTTAACAGCTGATAATATTCCATGGTGTAGATATATCATAATTTACTCATAACAAATTATGAGGACAGTTTTGATGTCCTCATATTGTGAAGTATATATTCTTACTGTGGTTGAAGAGCAAAATGGAGGGGATAAGGATCATTGTTCTGAGAAGTTGTTGTTGAAGAAGAATGATGAAATTCTGCCAAAGGCTGCATTTATCAGTATTTTCTTTTTTTTTCTTAATTTCTTTCAGTTGTTGATAGACCTTTATTTCATTTATTTACTTACATGTGATGCTGAGACTTGAACCCAGTGCCTCACACATGCTAGGCAAGTGCTCTACACTGAGCCACAACCCCAGCCCTATCAGTATTTTCTTTTTATTTTAAATATTTTTAGATAATTTTTTAATATTTATTTTTTTAGTTTTCAGCAGACACAACATCTTTGTTTGTACGTGGAGCTGAGTATCAAACCCGGGCCGCACACATGCCAGGCGAGCGCGCTACCGCTTGAGCCACATCCCCAGCCCCAGTATTTTCTTAATCTCTTATTGGTTTAAGAGATTATTGGTTCTTCAGAGCCTTGGAGTTGGAGTTTTATGTATAAAAGTGTAGTTGTATGATTATTTATAATTTCATTATGCTGCAGTGTAAATTTTTATAATATCAGCATTTAAGAAATTATTATATCAGCTTTATCAAACCTTAAGTGGCTTCTCATATATTACTTTTCAGCATGTTTGTTAATATCTGCAAGCAGTGCTTGATATTTACCTTTAAGTTTTCCTTATGATGCTTATTCCATGATGAACAGCCACCAATAGTCCCCATTGCATTCTGACTCTTCATGCATTAGACCATGTATAAGTTGTATAAGACAATTTCACTTTTTCTTTTAAAATTTGCCGTGCATATGTTTTTTGATAATTACAATTCTAAAATCAAATAGTTTCGTGTAACATTCTGGAATGATAACAAAAAAATTCAATGCAGATGCTGTTCGCATGTCACCATATCCCTGGGTACCTACCTGCTCAGGCATTGCCAACACTATGCTCTCTACCACAAATACTGACACCACCAGAGGACTTTCCCTAGCAATGGAGCCTGCCTGGCAGCAAATGAGCAAGTAATAAGTGCCAGGGAATCAACACCCTTTGGATGTAGCCATCAGGCAATGGATGGGAGTGGGAGGCTGAGTTCCTCAGCTCCTTTACACTTCATTTGGAATAACTCTAAGGGTTTTTATATTGTTTCCTGGGATTCCCCAGTGGGATCAGCTCTGGTCATTTAGGGCAATAACTTGTTTGATAATGTTTACAGTTTTGGTTCCCTTTCCCATTTCCTTTCCAAGGTGTCCTGGAATCAATTCCCACATTATTAACTTTGGTTTGAATTCCTGCCTGCGTGTCATTTCTAGGGGAACCTAAACCTGAAGCTATGTCTTTCTAAAACTACAAAAATGATACTTGTTTACTGTAGAAGAAAATATGGTCAAACAAAGAGAAAAAAATAGTAACTTGTAATCTTGTCACCCAGAAAATATCTATAAGAGTTTGCTTTATTTTCATTTATATTTATATACCTAAAACTAATAAGATAATGCTATGTATATTTTGTGAGTTTTTTGTGAGTTATAGGTTGTCAGAAATAATTTCCTTTTTGCTTTTTCCTCAAATGGAAAGTCTTTGGATTTTTAAAAAGTCTTTTGATTCTAATTTGTTATGTATGACAGCAGAATGCATTACAATTCATATTACATATATAGAGCACAATTTTTCACATCTCTGGTTGCATATTCACACCATTCATGTCTTCATACAAGTACTTAGGAAATGATATCTGGGTTTATTTTTGTAAGATAATTGTTTTAAAAGTACACACAAATCCTCTTTTCCTGATATAAACACTGTAAACTATTCTGTGTATATTTTTTTCCTGACTCAATATTTTAAAATATCAACAGAACTATATTTGACACATTATTCTGTAAACTGCTTTTTTTTTTTTTTTTTTTTTAAATTGGTACTACCAGGTCCTCATGCATGCTAGGCAAGTGTTCTACAATCAAGCCTCATTGCAGGCCCTATTTTTAAAATTTTGAGACAGGATCTCACTAGGTTTTTCAACTTGGATGCGAACCTGTGATCCTCTTGCTTAGCCTCCTGAGTCACTGGGATTACAGGTGTGCCACCAATGCCTGGCTTGTAAACTGTTTTTTTTTTTTTTAATTTATTAGCAATAAACATAAAAAAGGCACAAAAGCATACTTTTTATTGAGGAAAAATAAGAAAGTCCAGATAAATTTAGATATTATAAAAATGAAAATTACATCTATTCTAACTATTCAGGGAGAAATACTGATAATATTTGGTGTTAGCATTTCCCTTTTAGAGTTTTAAAAAATTTCACATTAATACCTATGTAAATAATGAATTTGAAAATGAGATCATCTCATATAAATTGTTTTCTAATTATCTGTCACTTACAAATATTCCACGAGAATTTGTTTATGATAATAAATATTTTAAACAATTGTCAGGGTTGGGGTTATAGCTCATTGGTAGAACTCATGCTTAGCATGTGTAAGACCCTGGTTCAAAAAAATTGTTAATGACTATATTAAAGCCTTTTAATCAACTTTCTATTGGTGAAGATTTTGAATGCTTCTTGAATTAAAAAAAAAATTATAGGGCTTGGATGTAGCTTAGTGGTATAACACTTGCCTAGCATGTGTATGCCCTGGGTTCAAATGCTAGTACAGGAAAAAAAGTATAAATGGTATCATCATAAATATTCTTATATTTTAGCCCTTGGGGATATCCATTATTATTTCCTTAGGATGTAGAATTTTTAGAAATAGAATTATTGGGCAAATAGTTTATACATCTTAACAAGTCTGATAAATAATGACAAATTGCCTTCCTGAAGATTTTTGTTTGTTGGTAACAGGGATTGAACTCAGAGGTACTTGACCACTGAGCCACATCCCCAGCCCTTTTTTGTATTTTATTTATAGACAGGGTCTCACTGAGTTGCTTAGCACTTCACTATTGCTGAGGCTGGTTTGGAACTGGCGATTCTCCTGTCTCAGCCTCCGGAGCCGATGGGATTACAGGCGTGCACCACCATGCCTGGCCTTCCTGAGGAGTTTTATCAATTTATACTTCTTCCAGTAGAGAAGGACAATGACCTTTTCTTTAGTTTTCAACAATGTTGTTTATTGAAATTAAAAAAAAATCTCATTACCCTCGAATTCAATTGCTTATATTTCCAGGGATACTTTACCATTGACCTTTCACTTTTTGAAAAGTTTTTGAAAGTTGTGTGAAATTTGTTTAATCTTTGTAAGTGACTTGTTTAAATTCCCATTACTGGAGAGGATAATTATTAATCATTTAAACATGTGAGGTCGTCAGACATGTATGTTATAATTCCTGTTCATAAGAATTTCAAAGTCTGCTTAAGTTAATCTGCTTCTGTAAAATATTAATGACTCATACTGACTACTTACCCTACATATGTTGCATTGAAATCTTATCTCCTTGCTGTTTATTTACCATTATAGATAAATGGTCTTTACCTTTTTCTTTTCCTATCTCACTCTGATTTTAACTATTGCTTTTCTCTCTTCGAAAGGTTTTTCAGATGTGAACTCTTGGCATCTTCGTTTCCGCTGGTCGGGGGATGCTCCCTCAGAACTCCTGAGGAAGTTCAGAAACTATGAAATATGAAATGCCCTTGCTCCATAGAAGAGGGAGAGCAGGATGTTGCCTGTACTGCCAACATGCAGTCTTCACTCACATCTTAACAATGTCATGTTTATGAATCACTTATGACTGACTGATTCCTCTGTCTTTGAACCCATTCTCACAATGTGTTTTGTTATTGTTGTTGTTTGTGTTTTTTTGGTGCAGGTGATTGAACCCATGGTCTAGGGGACTGAACCCACTCTTTACCACTGTGCTATATCCCCAGATACAAAATGTGTTCAGTGAGAAATTTTTAGAAGACTAATTTATTTCAAAATTTGAATAAATTAAGGCTCTTAGATCCAAGTAGGTTGTATTATTATGTGTTCTTCTTTTAATACTATTTATAGAATTCTATTTGAAAATCAATCTCAGTATTTAAATATTTCATTGATATACCATGATCTCTATTAGTGCTGGATGTACAAAAAATGTTTTCTCTTTTTTTGGGGGGGGTACCAGGGATTTAACTCAGGAGCACTAGACCACTGAGCCATATCCCCAGACCTCTTTTGTATTTTATTAGAGACAGGGTCTCACTGAATTGTTCAGTGCCTCGCTTTTTGCTGAGGCTGGCTTTGAACTTGCGATTCTCCTGTCTCAGCCTCCTGAGTCAATGGGATTATAGGCGTGCATCACTGTGCCCGGCTGTTTTCTGACTCTTGACTTAAAAAATGAAATGTGAAATATACTTGTCTAAACTCCATGGAGTGAAATAAATAATTTCCCCAAAGTTCCTAGATGCATTCACCATTCAACTCTATTTTAAAAATAATTTAATAGAAGGGAAACTAGCAGAGTAGAGGAAAGGGACCAGGAGAAGAGAGGAAGGGAGGGAAAGGGGACATTCTGGGGAATGGTATTAGCCAAATTACACTGTTATATTGTGTGAATATGTAACAACAAATCCCACTATTATGCATAATTATACCAGTAAAAATATGGAAAACAAATAAAAGCAATTAGCAAAGGGACAGTTCAAAAAATTTGAATAGTTATTTTTACTTGAATAATTCTGAATTTGAAAGGTTATGATTTGAAGAAATGTTATTTTTACAAGGTTTCTTGTATTATGTAAGTAAGTGACAAATTTATAAATTATGTTCTAACTATTAAAATAGATCTGTCAGGTAGTAGGATCTTATTAAGTTAGATGTAATCTATGTTCTTTACTTTTTGAACAAATGAATGAAAAATTCAGAAGAAAAAGATTTTAGAGTCGGGTTTCCTTTGTCAATGACAGAGTTTTCACTGATATACAGCAAAATAAGAAAAAATAAAAACATAGCAAGTGCTATGGTCTGTATGTTTATGTCCTCTCTCTCCCCAAATTCATATGTTGAAAAACTACCCCTCAACTCTGTGATGGTTTTAGGAGGTGGGGACTTTGGAAGTTCATTAGGTCTTGAAGGCAGAGCTTTCACAAATGAGATTAGTGCTCTTATAAAAGAGGAGAGAAAAGAGAGACAGCTAGATAGATTCCATGAGTCCCTTCTAGTATAGCCAGAAAGCACCACCTATGAACCAAAAAATGGATCATTACCAAACACTTAATCAGCATTGATCTTAGACTTCCAGCCTCTAGAACTGTGAGAAATAGATTTCTGTTGTTTATAAATTACCCATATTATGCTTTTTGTTATGGCACCTTGACAGCAACTGTTTCAAAGAGCTAAATATGTTCAATACAAAAGGCTTGTTACCAGTGAAGGCCCCTTTGGGCTGCTGCACAGTATGCCAATCACTGAAACAATGAGTTTTGCAAAAGAGAATTTATTCCCAAGGCAACCAAGCACTGAGTTGAGAGATCCAAGTCTCAAATCTGCTTCTTTGAGGATAGGGTTTAGGGGTATTTTGGGGCTAAAGAAACACGGTTATAGGGGAAAGTGATTGGAGGTGATAAATGGTTTGTTCATGCATAATAAAATTTCATGGCTCTTCATGGGATGCATGTTCAGAAAATGGAGACATTGGCATGATCTGACCATAGTTTTTGATTTCCTAAGGTCAAAAGATGATCCATCAGACACTTGCACAGGACCAAGTGAAGAGTCAGTCAGTGGTTTCAACAAAAGTGGCCTTTAAGTCCCTGAGAAGTAATCTAGGTAACTATTATCATCACAAAACTAGTGGGAGATTAATAAAACTAGTGGGTCATGCTCAGCTGCATGACCTCCAAATTTGATGATTTTTAGTTGTAGGTGAACACAATACCTTTATTTTATTTATTTTATTTTTCTGTGGTGCTGAGGATCAAATCCAGTGCCTGACACTTGCAAGGCATAAATTGGTGATTTTTTAAAGTCAACTAAAAGTAAGGAACTAAAAATAAGTGAAGCTAGAAATTTCCTGTAAGTTTTCCCTGGTTTCAGGCTGTCTGCTTTTCAGAAATGACATCTTTCCTACTACTGTGGTTTAAAATGTGTACTTTTATGAAATGGTGTCAAGAGTATATTGTATTAGTTTGCAAGGCCTGTCATGATAAAATACCACAGACTAGATGACTTAAAACATTTCTCACAGTTTGGGAGGGTAGATGTCCAGGATCAATCAAGATATTGGTACGTTCGTTATTTTTCTGAGGCTACTCTTGGCTTGCAGATGGCCACTTTCTTCAGAGAGAAAAGTAAACAAGGCTGTGCTTAATCTTGTCAACAGTTGGGAAATGAATCTGTAACAAAAACAGAGTGGCACACTCACATGGCCTTTTCTCCATGCGTGCACGTTCCTGGTGTCATCCTCTTCTCTTACATAGACACCAATCATATGGGATAATGATCCAACCTCATGATCCCATTTTAACTTATTTACATCTTTAAAGAAGTTATCTCTAAATAAGATTTCATTTGGAGAAACTGGGGGTTGGAACATCAATCTCAATTTTAGGAGAATACAATTAAATTCATAGAAGAGGTAAAAACTTGTTATTTTTTGTGGTGCTGGTAATTGAACCCACAACTTTATGCATGCAAGGCAAACACTCTACCAATTGAGCTGTATCCTCGACCCTTGATTTCTTGTTTTAAGGTAGGGTCTTGCTGAGATTTCCAGGCTGGTCTGGAGCTTGTGATCCTCCAAGAGACTGGGATTTAGGTGTGTGCCGCTGTGCTCAGCAAAAAAAATTTGTTTTTTAAAAAACTAGTATAACCTTGTATTGGTTTCTTTAATTTTATTTTAATTTTTAGCTGTTTTATTAAATCCAAAAGTCATAGTTTAGAGAATTATTTCTATCAATATTTTACTATTTTAATAAAATGTGGTTTGGCATTATCACCATATTTGCAAATTTTACTTCAAAAATAGAAAACACATGCAAAAAATATAGCACGTTAAGTTAATGAAAGAAGCTTTTGGACAATAATTGCTGGTCATAATTCCTACCTGGCTCAGGTATGCATTCAAATAAACATTATATTGAATAAATTAATTTTTAAAAAATACTTTTTTGAGTTGTCGATGGACACAATGCCTTTATTTTATTTATTTTTATGTGGTGCTGAGGATCAAACCCAGTGCCTCACACGTGCTAGGCAAGCGCTCTACCGCTGAGCCACAACCCCAGCCCTGAATAAGTGAATTTTTGAATCTGAGAATCAGCGTTTTATTTTCCCCCAAGATTGTCTGATTCATAGCACTGATGACTTTTAATAACCTTTCAAAAGGAAAAACACTCCCACTTTGTGTGCCCCTCTGTTTTTGTAACAGACTCATTTCTCAATTGTTGACAAGATCGAAGAAGTACTCCCTGTTGTTTACTTTCCTTTTTCATGATGCCTGAAGCCTCCAAATAAGAAATGAGAAATAGCTTCACTTTAATGGCAGTTTATGACCAGTTAGACTTGTGCTAAGCACTTTATATACTTGATTCCATTTAACTTAGTAGGAGACCTTTTACATGTAAACACTTGAATACTGGCACGAACTCAAGGTTTATAAAGGAAAAGGACTGTGCTCTGATAATGCAGTTCTTTGAGTGGAAAATAAGAGAAAAACTGGACAACTTTTCTTCCATAATTTGTTTGAGTTCACCAGCATATCTACCAGAACCACAATCATATGTATGTGTAATTGCACCCTTGGAAAGCCACTTATTTTTGCATTGTGGCTCAGCTTCACATTATAGCGATTTGATTATGAAAAGATAATTTTCCATAAAGATTATTAAGCTCCTAAATCAGTTCTAAATGGTGAAGATAATTGGTTTCCCTTGTATTTGATACTGAACGAATGAAAGAGGCACAGACTTCTTGAGAATCTAGCGTTATGTGCTAAATGTTGTGCTAGATTTTTTATAGAATATAAAAATGATTAAGTCATGTTTATATTCTCAAGGACAGTTGATGATTGTAGTGAAGAGAGCTAATTGAATATCTATAGTTTAAGTATGTAGTGTGCTTAGAACATGACAAGTAAGAACTATGTGTATTAGTTACTATCCTTAGTATATTGTTATTTGTTAAATCTCATGTGAACCAATTAACAGAATTTTGGCCTCTTTCAACTCCTTTCCTCCACTTCTCCATCTCAAAGACACTATTTCTTACACATCTTCACTTAGATATCCTGTACATGTGTTTCTGTTTCTGACATCAATTATAGCATATTATTTCTATAGTTGTATAGTTTTCATTTATTTAGTTAATTCATTTTGGAGATTTTCCTATTTCAGTGTAAAAGCACTTTTTTTTTTGGTGGGGGGAGGGATACGGGGATTGAATTCAGGGACACTCAGCCACTGAGCCACATCCTTAGCCCTATTTTATACTTTTATTTGGAGACAGGGTCTCACTGAGTTGCTTAGTGCTTTGCTTTTTCTGAGGCTGGCTTTGAACTCATGATCCTCCTGCCTCAGCTCTTGAGCCACTGGGATACAGGCGTGCGCCTATTTTATTCTTTTTACCTGCTGCATCAAATTCAATTGTGTGGATGAACCATAATTTATTTAGCATGTCCTATATACCACTTCAGATTATTTATCTTTTCTTTCTTGCAATCACAAATATCACTGTAATGAATAGCTTCATACAAAATATTCCTTACATATAAACTATATCTGTGAGGTAAATACCTAGCCCTGGACTTTCTGGATCAAAGGGTATATGTATGTGCATTGAGAATTTGATTATCATAGTCTTAAGCACACTTCAAATGCAATTTGACAGGTTTCAAAGATCTCAGGGCCATTAGTGGAAAACAGAGGAAGTAATGCTTTTCATTGGGATTCTTGTCTCCAGCTTTTTTCTCTCTAGGCTAGATTTTGTTTCATGACTCAGTCTGAAGCACTATGCTTATGGAACAATTTATACAGCATCTCCCCTAACACTGAATACCAGAGTGTCCAAAATATAAAGCAATAATAAAACCAGAGCTCACATTTCTCTTGGCACATTCCATAGAGAGAGGAGGCAAATAGGTGCTCTGGTTTCTTGCCTTCTGGGTGTCCTAAAATATAATTGGGTGTGCTAAAATATAATTCTGAAACATTTTTGTTCTAAGTAAAGGGCAACTCAACAGAGCAACTCTGGAAAGCCTAGGCAGAGTTCACAATTTCCAATGAATTCAAATAGTTTCAAGGACCCCCTGGACATATTCCCAGACTGTCAAAAATATGCTCCTTGATGAGCACATTAGAAATGCTAAAACGATTGCAGATATTTCTTGTAAAGTGAAAGCTAGATAAGGAGAAGATAAGACTGTTTCCCTATTTATGAATTTTCATATCCTTTCACTGCCCAGATCTGATGTGGTTACAAGATCAGTCATAGATGCAATTGTTGATGACTAATACAGTTATTGAGAGGGGTCTTTAATATCCTGGAAGGCAAAGACTACCCTTCACTTCTACATCATAGATAGAAGATGCCAGGACGTCTGGGGAGTCAGTAATGGAAGAAATTATAAAACTGATGCATTTTTACAAAGAAAATGATGAAATGCCTCACAATGAAAGGCTTTAGTTCCCTTCAATTTCAGGTTTTGTGATATCCATCAGTGTGGCTGTCTTCAGTATTATTACTTCTCAGCTCTCTGTGTCATCCACCCTTATTGTCGAGGAATACTCTGCATCAGGCAGTTTATTCTCATTCTTTCTCCTCTTCCCTGGGTCCTTTTGTTTCTTCCAATGTTTTTGCTTTGATTATTTCTTGTATTAATTGTGGAATTTAGGTTAGGTTTGTAGAGAATTGGATTCTTCCCTGACTGTGGCCTACTTATGCTGAGGACCAGGCCCAGAGTTGACTAGTTCAGTACTTCAGGTGGGAATCAGAACAGTGTGGCAAACTGATGAGGGGTGTGTAAGCCACAGGTAGAAGTCGAAAATTATCAAGGACAAAGAAGTCATAGAGAGGATGTCTTTTCCATCATTCCTTTCTGATAACTCTTCCTATATTATATTACTGTTCTTTTAAACAATGAGGCAGAAATAAAAAGAAATTCAATTAAATAGGCACATCTATAAACATGAACCTGGAACACTTCAGTTGTCTTTTCAACTTCAGCTGAGTTTGATGCCTTTCTTAATATATCATCTCACCTCCAAAGACAATGGCAAAGTTTCTCTATTAAATATTTTACAGCTCATTAGATAATTATCAGAAGCTCTAAAACAGGGTCTAATAATAATACCAACAGGAACTCCTACATTTAACAGTTTACAAAGCATTTCTTTGTGTATTTTGTTTGAATCTCATAACAACATTTTCTCAAGGAATTTGTAGCTTTTGTTATATTCTAAAAACCACAATAGAATGGAAAACAGTTTTTTAAAAATCCTATTTTTTAAATAAATCATTAGGTCTCAACTTTGGAATCACCAAGGGAACATGGAAAAACCTGGTTCCCACCTATAATATTGTGAAATACATGTTTGGTCTTCATCCCTGTATCCTGATATATATAGTTCCTGAAACACTTGCCATCTCTGGAGTGTCTTTTGTTTGCTATTGAGAAGACTATTGGTCCAAGGTCCCTGGGTAGCTTCAGGATGGGGACCAGGTCACTGGAAATACCAAAGCATGATTAGAGGGTTGGGACTTTGAGTTCCACCCATCAAACTCTGGGGAGAGTTGAGGGCTAATGGTTGAATTACTTAACAATGGCCAACAATGTAATCAATAACAAATAATAAATAAATTCTCCATAAAAACCCAAAAGAACAATGCTTGTGTAGGTTCTTGGAGGGTTGTGTATCCAGAGAGGGCATGAAAGCTCCTTGCTTTTTTTCATTTACCTCATCCTATGTATCTCTTCATCTGGCTATTAATCTGTATCCTTTGTAATATCTTTATAAGAAATTATTAAATTGGTTACAGGTGTTACTCACACCTGTAACACAAGTGGCTCCAGAGGTTGAGACAGGATGATTGCAAATTCAAAGCCAGCCTCAGCAATGGCGAGGCACTAAGCAACTCAGAGACCCTGTCTCTACATAAAATACAAAAGAGGACTGGGGATGTGGCTCAGTGGTTGAGTGTACAAAAAAAAAAAAAGAAAGAAAAGAAAAGAAAACACAAGGATTTCCTTGATTTCTGTAAGTCTAGCAAAATAATTGAACCTGAGGAGGTGTTATAGGAACCCTGATTTATAGCTGGTCAATCAGAACCACAGGGCACAACATGTGGTTTTCAACTGACATCTGAAGGGAGGACAGTCTTGTGGGACTGATCCCTTAGGATCAGTATCTATGGGATCTGACACAATCTCCAGGTAGATAATGTCAGAATTAAATGGAATTAGAGAACACCATGCTGGAAAATCTGCTGGAGAACTGATTGGCTACTGATGGGAAGAAATTCTTACACATTTTGGTGACAAGTATTCTGTGTAATAGAGGAGGACCAGAAAAATGCTTTCTTTTTCCTATATATCAATAGCTCCCCACTTACCTCAGAGGTTCTGATGTCACTACCCTAGACAAGAATATTACTCCTCCTGGGGGAATTCTAATGAGCAGCCTAATGTTGAAGACTTTGGTGTTGACGGTTCTCTCCTTTCAATACCACCAGTTATTTCTAGGGGTCCTCATGGCCCCAGGGCACTCCCTTTAGGTTCCCCAATAGGTCTAACAGCTGCAGCCACCTCTCTGCCCCTATCTGAGCTCTTTTGTCCTTATCTCCAGGTTACCAGGCCAGAAGGAACGCCCCCTGCTGCTGCTACTTTGCGGGAAGAAAAGAGGTCTCTCCCTGCAGCTTCCTTCTTACCAGGCTTCTTCTCTTGATACTTCCTAGAGTCTGGGTCTACTGCCCCTGTGGTCACAGGTCCTGACTTGCCTGATTTGATCTGTAGTATAGACCTAGCTCTCTCCTTTCTCACCTTAGACCCATCCAAAACCTTTCCTTTTCCTGCTGCAAGAATGGAACATATGGGCAGATGAAGGACAATATTGTGTGTATGTGTGTGTGTGTGTGTGTGTGTGTATGTGTGTATGTCTTCATATGCACACGCAGGGAAGATGGTATGTCTCCACTAGTAGCAGCCAGTTACTAGTTTTAGAAGTTTCATCAATGTTCAGAAAATAGAAATGTAGCATGGAAAATTTTCGAAAATAACAGTTGCCAGTCACTTGATGTGAGGGTTTTTCACCAGATAATAATTAAAGAAATAGCTAGTGGGTGTGGTTGTGCATATCTGTAATCCTGGATATGTGGGATTCTTAGGCAGGATGATTCCAAGTTCAAGGACAGCCTGGGCAACTTAGTGAGATCCTGTCTCAAAAGAAATTTAAAACAAACAAACAAAAACAACATAGAACAGTGCTGGGGTTATAGTCCAATGATAGTGATTACCTGGTTATATGGTAGACTCTGGGTTTAATCCCCAGTACCAACCAACCAACCAACTAACCAACCAACCAACAAACCAAAACAAACCCCCAAACAACCACGTGTCTTCAGGCAAGTCCTTTTACTTCTCTGTGCCTGCTTTCAAAACCACACTGATTAAAAAAATTTCTTCAAGCCCCATATAGTAGCTCATACCTGTAATCCCAGAAGCTCGAGGGGCTGAGGCAGGAGGATTGCAAGTTCAAAGCCATCCTCAGCAACTTAGCAATTTAGTGAGACCCTGTCTCAAAATAAAAATGGCTGGAGATGTGGCTCAATAGTTAAAGGCCCCTAGATTCAATCACTAGTACAACAACAACAACAACAACAAAAGTTATCTTCAGTTCTAAACCCAAAGACTCAGGGAATTTATGTATCATAGCAAGGACACTACACAGGCAGAACATACTTGTGACCTTGAGTAAATTCATTAACCTTTCTGTGCCTCAGTTTCTTCCTCTGGAAAACTGGGACAGCAACTATATCTAGGATATATCATTAACTGTAAATATCCTACTGAGGTGGCACACATCTGTAAATCCCAGCCACTTAGGAGGCTGAGGCAGGAGGATCACAAGTACAAGGCCATCATGAGCAACTTAGCAAGACTGTGTCTCAAAATTAAAAAAATAAAAATAAAAAGGTCTGGGGATGTAGCTTAGTGGTAGAACACCCCTGGGTTCAGATCCCAGTAATTCCCGCCCCTAGCCCACAGTAGTTGTGCTGTGGTTGGATATGGGGTCTCCTCCAAAATTCATGTGAAATTTAAGTGCTGGTATTAAAAGGTGGCACTTTTTGAGAAGTGTTTATGTCATGAGAGCTCCTTAGAGATGTCAAAAAGAGGGCAATCTTGGGGCTGCGGATGTGGCTCAAGCGGTAGCACACTCGCCTGGCATGCGTGCAGCGGGTTCGATCCTCAGCACCACATACAAACAAAGATGTTGTGTCCACTGAAAACTAAAAAAAAAAATAAATATAAAAAAATTATCTCTCTCTAAAAAAAAAAAAAAAAAGAGGACACTATCTTGGTCTGTATCTTCTCCTATTTGAGGAGGATGCAATAAGGCACAATTTTAGAAGTGGACCCTGAATCCTCACCAGATAACAAGACTTGATCCTGGATATTTCAGCCTCCAGAACTGTGAAAAAGAAATTTTTGTTTTTATGTTACCCAGCCTGTAGCATTTTTATTACAGTAGCATAAATATACTAAGAGAAGTAGCAACTGAGAAAGAAAACTAGAGCAATTAAAACAATTTGTTTCCTATCACCTTCCCATTCTCTAGGATCATGATGCTCTAGCATCATCTAGGAGTTTGTTACAAATGCAAATTATTGCACACCACCCCAGACCAACTGAATCAGAATCTGCGAGGGAGACCCAGGATCTGTTTGTGTGTGTGTGTGTGCATGTTTGTGTGTGTGCACACACACACGATACTGATAATTGAATCCAGAACCTTATACATGGTAGATAAGTGCTCTATCACTGAGCTATAACCCCAACCCTCTTTATCTTTTATTTTGAGACAGGGTTTCACTAAGTCAGTCAGGCTGTCCTTGAACCTGGGATCCTTCTGTCTCAGCCTCCCAGGTGGCTGGGATTACAGAGATACACCTCCACACCCGGCTTTGAGATCTGTTTTAATAAACTCTCCAAGGGTTTCTTATTTGTACTAACATTTGAGCAGGATTGTTCTAGAATCTTTTTTTTTTTTTGGGGGGGGGGGGAGGGAGAGTGTACCAGGGACTGAACCTAGGGATGCTTAACAACTGAACCACATCCCCAGCCCTTCTATTTTTTATTTTGATATAGGGTCTAAATTGATTAGGGCCTCACTAAATTTCTGAGGCTGGCTTTGAACTTGTGATAGTCTTGTTTCAGTTGCTGGAATTACCTGTGTGTGTCACTACATCTAGCCTATTCTAGAATCTTGCCTCTCCAACATGTGGTTCAAAGCCCAGAATCATCAGCATTACCTGGAAACTCAGTATCTTGGGTCCCACTCTCAATCTGCTAAATGGTAATTTGTGTTTTAACGAGATTCCTAGGTATTTCTAAATTTGTTTAATCCTAAGAATCATTGTCTTAGAAATGAGTCTCTAAAATGGTAGCTAATAACAATATGTAACTGTTAAATTTAATTAAAATTAGAAATACAGTTCATCATTCACACTAGTGACATTTGAGATACTCAGTAGTCACAAGGGGCTACTAGTTACTATACTGAACAGGGCAGATTATAAAACATTTCCATTATCTCATTAAGTTCTATTGTATAGTCAGCTCTAGAATAATCATCATTTTTTTTTCTAGTGCTGGGGATTAAACCCTGGGCCTTGTGCATAGTTGGTAAGTCCTCTACCACAACGTTACATCCCCAGCTCCCTCATTTTTTATAGTCATAGAGTATCTGGATAGAGCAGACTGCTGGAACAAGTCTGATACACTCTGATGTTTACAAGTGCTGGTTAAGATGAAGTAAGTGACTTTATGTCTCACTGTGTGATTGATCCCACATGTTCCCACCATGATGCCCTTTGCCATGATGTGGCATAATCAGGGGAGCCCTCACAGGAGCTGGTGCCATGCTGTTTAGATTTCAGACTCCAAACTATGAGTGAAATAAACCTCTTTTCTTTATAAATTACCCTAGTTTCAAGTATGTAGTTATAGTAATAAAACATGGACTAAATCAACATTGCCAAATCAACATTGTCACTTCCCTCAAAGACTAGGGGACTCAGGCATGAATGAAGACAATGACAGTGCAATTTGAGGAGTACTTTAGTAGAAATATGTTCAAAGTTTTATAGAATGGTAAGTAAAGGAATAAGCCAACTTTTTAAGGGATAGGTCAGAGAGATCTTCACAGAGGTGTGGTTATCTGAGCTAGGTTTTGAAGGATGCATGGAAGTTCTCCAGGATTAAGGGGAGCAGATCAGAGTAGGAAAGACTTGAGAGTACTTGGTGTGTTTAGAAATAGAAAGTTTTTGGGTAGCTGGGTGCTGTGGCTTATGCCTGTAACCCCAGCAAGTTGGAAGGTTGAGGCAGGAGGATCGAAGTCAGCCTCAGCAACTCAGTGAGACACTGTCTCTAAATAAAATATTTTTTAAAAAGGGCTGGGGATGTGGCTCAGTGATAAAGTGTCCCTGAGTTCAATTCTTGGTAGAAAAAAAGAAAAAGAAAAGAAAAAGGAAATTTCTGGGTAGCTAATGTATCAGGCATATAAAGTTAGACCTGTCTATTCTGAAAAAATTGTTCAGTTAGATGCTCCCTACCACTCTTCCTCTCTCCAGCTCCTGTCACCAGGGCCGCATGGTCCCTGGTCTGCAGCCTTTCTCCTGGCTCCTCTCTTTACCTCCCCCTGCCATCTCACTTCCTCACTCTTTCCCTCCTGACAAGATCTCACTCCATCCACTTTACATTCTGGTCATTCAGAGCAGTTCAGCAATCCTCCAACCTCTCTTCCTACACTCAATTTCAGTGGGTAAAACATTTCAGTGCTTCCTCCTAGAAAGGTGGTTTAAATATAAGTAACTCTTGAGGTTCTTATTTGGATCCTCATTCAAACAAACTGTTAAAACAAAACAAACAAACAAACAAACAAAAAAAACTGAGACCACTGGAGATTTAAACATTGACTAGATATTGCTGATCAACATTTTAAGGTGTGATAATATTTTGTAGTTATATTAAAACAAAGTCTTTATCTTTAGAGATACATCAGGTATTTAAGGATATGAGGTCTGAGATTTGCTTCAAAATAATATGAGGAGCAGGAATTGGGTGTTGGTACAGATGACATGAGATTGACAGATAACTGATGATTGACAAACCTGGGAGAGGTGCACATAAGGGTTTCATTATATTAGATTCTACTTCTATATGTTATTGGTTGAATTGTGTCCCCCATAAAAGATACAATGAAAATCTAACCCCCAAAGTATTCCTGATTTCTGAAGGTGACCTTATTTAGAAATAAGGTATTTTAGATGTAATCAAGTTAAGATGAAGTCATTAGGGTGGGCTCTAAACCTTATGACTGGTGTCTTTGTAAGAAGAGGAAAGCTGGATGGAGTGCAGAGGGAATGCCATGTGAATGAGGGGAAGGAAGTGATGCCACCTCAATACAAGGAACCTCAAGGATTGATGGCCACCACCAGAAGCTAGAAAGAGCTAAGGAAGGACTCTCCCCTGGAGGGAGCATGACTCTGTTGACACCTTGATTTCTAGCCACCAGAACAGTGAGTAAATCTTTGTCAGTTTAAGTTATGCAGTTTGTGGTTCTTTATTATGGCAGCCCCAGAAAATGGATATACTCCAACATAAAAAGGTAAAATTATAAATACCACCTACTTCCCTCCCTTAAATTATTTTCCTATTTTTCCTCTGTTTCCTTTTCTATCATATCACAATCTAAACTACCTCCACTATGTGTCCAACTTGGGTCTGATACCCTGTGTCTTTGAATAAGGAGAATGACACAGAACTGAAAATCCAAGAACAGGAAGTTGAGGCAGAGGTAAAGAATGAAGGAGTCACAGAAAACTAGACAAATTCTCAATAAACTCACAAATCAACACAGCTTACCCAGGTCTCTTGCATTGCGCTGAATAAGTCATGCTTCTCTGAGCCATTGTTGGTTCCTCTTGGGGGTCATGACACTTTGGTTAGAGAATGGTCAACTTGGAGATGTTGGGCAAGCTGTTAAATTTGAAGCACTTACTTTCTTGCTAGTAAAGGTGGTCCTTGAGCAATGAACCAACCTGTACCTACTGTAGCATGCATCACACTATCTTGTCACTGGTAATCATCTATTGTTACAGGAATTATGTGAGCTCCTTGATGCAGGAGCAGTTTTGTTCACCATTGGATACACTTGCCGTAGACATGATCTTGCACACAGCAGATGCTCAATGAAAGCATGCTGTCACACCAATATTGTACTTATGATAAATCTATACAAACATATGGTAAAAATTCTCTTTTCAGTGGACTAGAGAAGAAGCCATTTGTGTTTATCTGTTTTAACTGTTTGCCCTGGGCTGTGCTGGGTATTGCTATTCCTCATTCCTATTTGAGGATCAGTCTCTGAAAGGCCATATCCCCTACTCACAGGATGGGGGCTTCATCTCAATGTGCTGTGGTATTGATTATGCATTTGGTACAATGCCTAAAACTGTGCTGAGTATACCTCAAGTTCTTGTTCAAAACAGATATTTTTGGATGTGTGAAAGTTTTGTGCTTTTTAGTAATGAGGGTTAAGATTTATAACTGGAACAGAGAAGGAGCAAGAAAGGGAATCAGTACTTTGGGTGTTTAACAAGGCATTGGAAGGATTTTTCTCTATTGAAAAGAAGACATCAGAACTCTAGTTATGTATATATAATTGAAGCCCTGAAGAAACACAAGCCAGGGAAAGCACTTCAAACAAATGTAGGCTGGTTTCCCCTAGGTATCAAATGAGATCCTTCCTTAAGTGATTCCATTTCAGGAAGAATTTCAGGATGTAGAGTTCCAATGTGAAGAATGTGTAATTGATATTTAGTGATTTTTAGCAAAGTGATACATCACAATTTTAGTATTTTGGTGAACATTTCTTACAAAAAGCCCAACCATTTTTTTAAAAGTGATTTTTAAGATCTAAATTTCTTTTCATGCTTCTCTGTGAATATTTTTCTATTATACTTTCAAAATTCTCCCAAATAGGTGCTACCTAGGGCAAAAACTGATGGAGAACATGACAAGGAATTGTACAGATTTTTTTCTCTGGTAATATATTCACAGTTAGGAAAAAAAAAAAAGTTGGGGGTCACATTTCCTTCCATAGCCACAAGATGGTAGCATTGGGTTAGTAGTAACAGAAGGGTGCACCCAGAAAGCATTTGCTAGCAGCTGTGTGATTGGTTCTTTGCCACTATACCATAACAGTATGGTCTGCTGGCGTTGTTGTCTATTGCAGATATTTCATGAATAAGACTGTGCAGAAATCTTAAATGATCTAACAATTTTGTAAATTGTTTGGGCTAGTGATGATGTCAATGTTGTGTAAAGAAATACTTTGATCCCAAAAGGAGTCTAAGAATCGGAAACTTTTTTATTATTTGAAACTTTGTGGTCAGAGTTGGGACTGATGAGAAAGTTTAGATGTTCATTTTAGGTGAAAGAAAGTGTTATAATGTTGGAAGTGTTATTAAGTATCACTAAGTGATGTTATAATGAATTGTCATTAGATTTCAACACATATTCAGGATATGTCTATTGCCCCATGGTGACAACCGTTTCCATTGCATCATGGCCTTATTGTGACAATTTCCTCTAAAGTGACACTTTTGGAGAATGGGCTCAGAGGAAGCTATTTCCTGGATTAAACTGCCCTTAAAGCAGTATTTCTGTCCTGGACTTGAAGATTTTCAATATAGATATACTTTCAAGGATCTACATTAGTGTTTTCCAAAATGTAGTCAATAGACACACCTGCATCACAGTCATTTAAAAAAGTGTAGATTTCTGGGTTCAGAATTGTGTTATTAGTGACCCTCCTGTGATTCTTTTAATGTTCAAGAATCTCTGACATAAAAGAACCTCCCAACCTTGGAGCTGGATAGGTCAAAGAAGATACTTCCTCAAATAGCCTGTGAGGTAGGGAAAGAAAGAAAGAGTGACAGTTTAGACCATACTAGTTCCACATTATCTCAGAATCAGTCAGTGGAATCCAGCTACCCCAAAGCAGAAATTGAACTCACATTGCCAGTTAGGAATGGAAAGTAGCTGCTGTGTCATTTAGGCTGCATTTAGGTTATTTATTTATTTGTTGCAGAACTGGGGACTGAATCCAGGAGCACTCAACTACAGAACTACATCCCTCATTCTTTTCATTTTTTATTTTGAGATAGGTTCTCACTAGATTGCCCAGATTAGCCTCAAAATTTGTGATCTTCCTGTTTCGGTTTTCTGAGTGGCTGTGGTTATAGGTGTGTGACACTGTACCAACCAGGCTGCATTTAGTTCTGCACCAGTTATTTTATTTACTTTTTCTTTTTTAGTTTTTGTGTTGGGGATGGAATCCAGGGTGTGCTACCACTGAGCTACATTCCCAGTTCTTTGCATTTTTAATTTTGAGACAGGGTCTCATTAAGTTGCCCAGGCTGGCCTCAAACTTGCTATCCTCCTACCTCAGTCTCCCTAGTCACTGAGATTACAGGTGTGTGCCACAATATTTGGAGGTAACAGTTATTTTAAATACTGAAACATGAGGAAGGATATTCAATGGGGGAGGGGTGGATAATTTTGTAATCTAATAGAGTTATAAACTTTCCAAAAAACCAGATATGAAGACCACAAACCCTCAGCTTGAAATTCATTAGCCTCTTTCCTTTGAGATTGCTATTTTTATCACCTGATGCTGTGTTATTTTCAGAAAGAATTTTCCCAAGGATCAATTTCAGCAGCAGCTTTGGAAACCATTAGCTGATTCAGTAGAAAGTCATCAATTGAACAGCAAATACATCTGGTAAACAAACATACGGTGAAACATAGAAACTCTACTAGAAGTCAAAGAAAAACAAATTAAACAAAATAAATAAAAATAAACATGCTTACCTGATAAATTAGCAAAGCAAAAACAGAACCAGTGTTGCATGTGATAATAATATGCAGTGGAAATAAGGACTTTATGATCCCTGTATTCCAGGTGGCACTATACATTGGTACAACTCTTTAGAAAGGCAATTTAGGATTATTATTAAGAAGAGATATGGAAATGCTCATATTCTTTGCTTCAATACCCTGTTATTGGGGATATAGATACTAAAGAAATAACACAAAAATGAAAAAAGCTTATATCACAAAGATGTATGCCATGTTACACAGAAAAAAAGAAAAGTAACTTAAGAGTACAATTGATTCCTTAAGTTTGATATAGCTACTGTATTGTCTAATATAAGAATGTATATACATTGTATATAATATATGTATTTGTTAAACTCATGATTATAAAGACAAAGAGCTCATAAAATAATTTTAATGAAAAAGTATGTAATATTTTATTCTTATAAGTACTGTATGCTAACCAATTACTAGAGTTCCCATGATCTTGTTTTTTGTACATCTCTGTATATTTGAAATAGTCAATGATTTCATTTTTAATATAACTATATATTAAAAATAATTTTTTGTTATGTTCAGAAATTGAACCCAGGACCTTGCACATTGTAGGCAAGTGTTTTATCACTGAGCTATATCCCCAGCTCACCTTAAAAAAATTAAAAAAAAAAAATATATATACTTTTTAGTTGTAGATGGACACAATATCTTTACCTTTATTAGTTTATTTTTATGTGGTGCTGAGGATCGAACCCAGGACCTCATGCATGTAAGGCAAGCGCTCTATCACTAAGCTACAGCCCCAGCCCTAAAAAATATTTTAAAATGACCCAATAATTATATCACAAGGTCTGATGGATGTTGTCCTTTTTTTTAAATAATATTATTAGGGCACAGTTAATGTAATTATACATATTAAACTATATGAATACAGGACAAATTGAAATAATTGTCCCTCCAGACACATTCTGTGCCTTATTTGTAACTGCAGAGGCAGAGTAGTCCCTTTGGCAGCTGGAGGCCCAGCTGGAGAGTAGAAGGAGGGAGGTGAGTGAGGGGGTGTATCAGTACTCCAGTTCCCTCATTGCAGGATCACTTTTGCCCTGGTTGTGTCCCCCGAAAAAAATGTTTTTCCCTCTGGAACAGCCCTCTATTCAGAACTTTCTCTTTCTTGGATGTTCCTTCCCCTCCCAGGGGTGGTGACAGCTCAGCTGTCCCTTGAGGTTTCTCTGTACTTTTCCCATACATCCCTAAATAGTCTCTTTATTAAATTTGTACAGAAATGTCCTAACCAATTGTATCTTTTGTTTACTGCTGGGATCCCTGATCATGTAAGCAGTTTTTATCACTTTTATAAAAATTGTTTTTGAGGTGCTGGGGATCAAATGTAGGACCTTGTACATGCTAGGCAAACACTATACCACTGAGCTACACTCCCAGCCTGATACTGTTACTATTTTAAAAAGCAGACAGCCAGGTGCAGTGGCTTGTGCCTGTATTCCAGTTACTAGGGGGAGGTTGAGGCAAGAGGATCCTTTGAGTCCATGAGTTCAAGACCAGCTTCGGCAACATAGTGAGACTCCCCATCTCAAAACAGCAACAACAAAAGAAGGACAACATCCATCAGATCTTGTGATACTGAAGGCTTGAAAAGAATCATGATTAGAAAATGTTACAGCTTTGTGTGTGTGTGTGTGTGGGGGGGGGGGGTGGAATTTAGCTGTCCATATAGCCAAACCCTCCCTGTTGAAAAGAAATCCTCAAATGCTAGAGTACAATCTAGTACAAATGCTAGACAATCAAAAAGAAAACTAAAAAATTGAATTGTGAGCATATAGCCTAGTCAGTAACAGGCTGGATGTTTTATAGAGACCTCTTGAGAAAAATGGTTAGAGGGTTACTTTTTTAATGAAGCTTAAAAAGCAGTGGGGGAAAACAAAGAATAATTCAGAAAGACATAGTACTTGAAGGTAGTGCTGATATATTAATACGTGCTGGAAATGAGTGGCTCAGGAAGCATCAATCTGCTTGAGCAGTGGTCATTTTTCAAGTCTGGATGAACGTAAACCAAGATCAAATTGTCACAAGTAGATCTGAACGATATATTGGCTAATTTTCATAGCGAAAACAGGAACAGGAAAAGCAATAGATAACAGCATGTATAAGCCTCCTTGCCTGAATTTTAAAAGTAAATTAGTTTCTAAAGTGAATGAACCCTCAAGTCAGTCTTGCAAAGGAGTTGAGATTGTGTCTTAATATACATGTGGAAGCTGAAAAAAAATCTCATAGTTATACATTTCACCCCTGAAAGATTCTTCAAATGGAAACAATAATAGAGTAGGTCTCATGGACTTTCTATTAGTGCCTTGCTTTATAAATGACACTTTTCAATCTATAGGAAAGGCTCTGGACCTACATTTTTTGTAGCATTAGTTTTTGCTATATACCTTTCATGAGCCAGAGGCAGTGAATACTACATCCAGAGGGCATTTGAGTTACCAGAGGCTGCAGTGATGGAAATTATTACTAGAGCATCTTGAATTGTTAATAAAACCAGAAAATGTCATATATACAAGTTTTCTTAAAAACAATTTTTTCTTTTTTGGTAAATCAAAAGATTGGAAACAACTTTCATGGTCATTAGTAGGGAGTTGGTTAAATAAATTGTGGTCTATCCATTCTGACAGAATGAACTCTACCTGCCCAGGGCTTTCAAGTCAGCAAAGGCCATTTTTTAATGAGAAAACTCTTTGTATAGAAATATAGGATATATCTTTAAATAATAAAAGCAAGGTTCAGATTTGTTTTGAAATGATATATCTGTAGAGTGGTTGTTTTTTTTTTTTTTTTTTTTTTTTTTTGGTGTGTGTGTGTGTGTGTGTGCATATATAGAGACAAACTGAGAAACTGATACCTGGTGGCCTCCAGAAAGGACCTTGGTGGCAGGACAGGGGTAAAAAAGAACCATGGTAATTTGAACCATGATAATATGTTGCCTATTCAATAATCAAATTAAATATTTAATTTAAAAGTTGCAAATTAGAAAGGTCCCAAATAAATAAGCTTATGCTCCATCTCAAGGTCTTCTAAGACCTTCTTTTTTTTTTCCTAAAAAGAAGAACAAAGTAACCCCCAAACCACTAGCAGACAGAAAATAACTAAGATTAGGCCAAATCAATGCATTTGAGAACAAGAAAACAATACACAGGATCAATGCAATGAAGAGTTGAGTCTTTAAAAAGATAAATGAGATTGACAAACCCTTGGCCAAACTAATCAATGAGAAGACCCAAATCAAGATCAGAGATGAAAAAGGAGATATCACCACAGACACTTATGAAATCCAGAGAACTATCAGACCCAATTTTGAAAATTCATACTCCAATAAACTGGAAAATCTGAAGACACTGACAAATTTCTAGATACATATGACCTGCCCAAGTTGAATCAGGAAGATATAGAAAACATAAATAAATCAATATCAAGTAATGAAATTGAAATGGCGGGCTGGGGATGTGGCTCAAGCGGTAGCGCGCTCGCCTGGCATGTGTGCAGCCGGGGTTTGATCCTCAGCACCACATACAAACAAAGATGTTGTGTCCGCCATAAACTAAAAAATAAAATATTAAAATTCTCTCTCTCCCTCTTTAAAAAAATTAAAAAAAAGAAATTGAAATGGCAACTAAAAACCTACCAAAAAAGAAAAGCCCAGGACCAGATGGATTCTCAGCTGAGTTTTACCAGAACTTCACAGAAGAACTAACAACATTCTTAAACAAATTGTTCCATAAAATTGAAAGGGAGGGAATACTCTCAAATACATTTAATGAAGCCAGTATAACCTTGATCCAAAACCAGACAAAGATGAATTGAGGAAATAAAGCTATAGACTGATTTCCATGATGATCACAGATGAAGAATTCTTAATAAAATATAGCAAGCCACATTCAAATGATCAAGTGGGTTTCATTCCAGGGATGCAAGGTTGGTTCAACATACACAAATCAATAAGTGTAATTCACCACTTAAATAGAATTAAGAACAAGGATCATGTAATGAAATCAATAGATGCAGAAAAGGCCTTTGATAAAATCCAGCACCCATTCATGTTAAAAACACTGGAGAAGCTAGTGGTCAAAGGAATTTAAACTTACCTCAATATAGTAAAGGCCATTTATGACCAACCCAAAGCCAACATCATACTAAATGGAGAAAAACTAAAAGCATTTCCTTTAAAATGAGGAAAACGGCAATGTTGTCCACTCCCTCCACTCCTGTTCAGTATAGTCCTTAAACATTAGCCAGAGAAATCACACAAGAAAAGGAAATCAAAAGGATACAAGTAGCAAAAGAAGAAGTCCAACTATCTCTGTTTGCTGATGATATGATTCTATGTCTAGAAAACCCAGAAAACCCCACCTGAAGACTTCAAGAGGGGCTGGGGATGTGGCTCAAGCGGTAGCGGCTCGCCTGGCATGCGTGCGGCCCGGGTTCGATCCTCAGCACCACATACAAACAAAGATGTTGTGCCCTCCGAAAAATAAATAAATAAATAAAAGACTTCAAGAGATTATAAATGAATTTAGCAAAGTAGCAGTATACAAGATCAACACCTACAAATTAATAGCCTTTCTATATTCCAAAAGTGATTCAGCTGAGGAAGAAATAAGGAATCATTCTATTCACAATAACCTCAAAAAACAAACCAACAAAGCCCAACAAACATCCCTCCCAAAACAAACAAAAAAACCCTTGGGAATTAAGCTAATCAAGGAGGTAAAAGAGCTTTACAATGAAAATTATAGAACACTGAAGAAATAAACTGAAGAAGACCTTAGAAAATGAAAGAACAGGGCTGGGGATGTGGCTCAAGTGGCAGTGCGCTCGCCTGGCATACGTGCACCCCAGGTTCCATCCTCAGCACCACATACAAACAAAGATGTTGTGTCCGCCGAAAACTAAAAAATAAATATTAAAAAAAATTCTCTCTCTCTCTTAAAAAAAAAAGAAAGAAAATGGAAGAACATTCTATGTTATTGGATAGGCAAAATTAATGGCCATAACTACCCCAACCAATATAATATTCAATGAAATCCTCATAAAAATATCAATGACATTCTTCACAGAATAAAAAAAAATTCTTAAATTCATTTGAGAATAAGAGACCCAGAATAGCCAAAGCAATAATAAGGAAAAAAAGTGAAGCAGGAGGCACCACAATACCTGTTCTGAAATCATACTACAGAGCAATATTTACAAAAACAGCATGGTATGGGCATAAAAATTGACATGAAAACCAATGCAATAAAATAGAAGCCACAGAGACAAACCCAAATACATACAGTCATCTGACACTTGACAAAGATGCCAAAAAATATTTTGGAGAAGAGACCTTTTTAAAAAATGGTGCTGGGGCTGGGGATGTGGCTCAAACAGTAATGCGCTCACCTGGCATGTGTGGGGCGCTGGGTTCAATCCTCAGCACCACATAAAAATAAAATAAAGATGTTGTGTCCATTGAAAACTGAAAAATAAATATTAAAAATTCTCTGTCTCTCTCTCTTCTCTTTCTCTCTCTCTTTAAAAAAAATGGTGCTGGGAAAACTGGATAGCTATATGCAGAAAAATGATCCCTATTTCTCACTCTGCACAAAACTCAAATCAAAATGGATCAAAAACTTAGGAATTAGACCATAAACCTTGCAACTGCTAGAAGAACACATAGGGTCAACACTTCATCATACAGGTGCTGGCACAGACATCCTTAACAAGTTCCCCAAAGCACATGAAATAAAACCGAGAATCAATAAGTGGGATGCTATTAAACTAAAAAGCTTCTGCCCAGCAAAGGAAATGATTAAGAGCATGAAGAGAGAGCCTACAGAATGGGAGAAAATCTTGGCCAGCTACTGCACTGATAGAGGATTAGTATTCTGAATATTCAAAGAACTAAAAAAATCTTACTACCAAAAAACCCCCACAAAACAAAACAAAATCCCACCAAATAACCCAATCAATAAATGGACAAAAGAACTAAACAGAAATGCCTTAAAAGAATCAAAAGAAGAAACACAAATGGCGAAGAAATATATAAAAAAATGTTCAGCATCTCTAGAAATCAGGGAAATGCAAATCAAAATTACACTAAATTTTCAGTCATTGACAGTCAGAATGGCAATGATCAAGACTATGAGCAATAATAAATACTGGTAAGGTTGTGGGGAAAAAGGTACATGTGTACATTATTGGTGGGACTGCAGACTAGTACAACTGCTCTGGAAAGCAGAAAGAGGAAACAAACATTTTAAGACCTAAATCCATCCAGTCTCTCTGGTGAATGGAACAGAAAAGCACAATGTACAGAAGAGAATTCTGGAAGGTTCTGAGCCATTCTGATATACTGAGATAAAATGATCTTGATTGTTGATACACTGATATGATATTGATGTGCATATTCATGTTAATGGAAATCAGAAGATTTCATAGATGTGTATATAAACTGAGAACTAGTGAAATATTAATTAGCCACTTAACATTATACAGTGTCCCAATTAATCCTATTTTCACAATGATAACTTGGGAAGACTTTTTTTTTAATTTTTTTTTAAATCATACCAGGAAGAGTCCTTTAGAGATCTGTAAAATATAGCCTGTGACCCAAATTTAGCCCATTGCCTATTTTTGTAAACAAAGTTTTATTGGAATGCATCATTTGTTTACAGATTATCTGTTCTTGCACTAAGTAGGCACGATTCAGTAGGTGCCACAGAAACTAGATTGCCTCCAGAATGTAAAATATTTACTGCTGACCCTTTATGGAAAAATTTGGGTAACCCAAGAACCAGAGGCATATACAAAATATGTGCCATTTTTCTGTGCTCCTACACCCAAGCACACATTATTTCAAAACACATTCTGTCTCCACTGATATATGTGTCTGAACATCTAGAAGACAAGCAAATTTTAGGTGGATGCTGTCTATACTCATCTTTTTGAATGGTTTGTGGTGTCAAGTAAAATGTACTAAAGTTCCTGCACTGGACAAATGCTCCGAGAATCTTGTCTTAAATGAATATGTTTTGGAAGGAAATATATTCCCCCAAAGTCTTTGCAGACAGATGTGATGCAGGAAGTTTTATTATGGTAAAAATTAAAAGAATGACGGGGCTCTGAGATCCCCTCCAGCAGACTGGAGCTGGGCCCCATCTTAGCATCTGAGAAGCCTGCCAAGCTCAGTTACTTCTCCATCCTTATCATCAGGGAGCAGAGAGCATCAAGGGCATCAAGCTCTGGGACACATTCACTGTCACTAGAGACTTCTAAATGGCCTTGAGATACCAATAAAGCCCCAGCCTTGTTTACCAGACAAAGCAGGAAAGGTAAATCTAAGTGCATCAGGTTTACATTGTTTGCTTGATGGATGGACTGCACTTCTGGAGATTTAACCTCATGCCTTGCACTATGTTGGGCATGTGCTCTACCACTGAGTTCTTTGGACCCTGAGAGATTATTCTTAGTCCTAAGTAGGTGTGTGGGAGAGTGAGAAGGAAGTAGGAATAATTCATTTCCTGAAGCATCTGGCCTAGGAGCTTGTGTGGGCTTGACCATTCAACTTCATGCAGGTTGGGAAGGAAGTGAGACATTGGAACAAGAGCTGAGATCTCAGTTTTCTCTATCCATGCTTCAGCTAGAACAGGTCACCTGTTTTACCTGAAAATTCCAGCCTCAGAACTCCCATTTCTCTAACCTCCTCAGGAGCAGAGACTTAGGTAATGTCATTAATTGTTTGCACTCTAGTATTCAGAGAGGATCTGAGACCAGATATACTCAGGGACAATTAGGGACAATTGGACACATCTGGGAACAAGACAGATGTTTTGTTCCCAGAGAATCTCCTCCAGAGAATCTCCTCCAGAGGGAACTTGAAACACAAGCTGTACATATGTCATAGACCAGCCTTGTCTCTCATTTCCTTTTTCCACAGCCTTACTACACAACAAGATCTCCACTAATGAAACCTCCAGAGATTAAGCTCCCTTTCAGTGAACATGTTAAAATAGTGGCCTCATAAATCATGCTAAACCAAGCTGGGATATTTCAGGTGGTTCTGGTGCAACAGTCCTGCTGATCTATGCAATCAGGGCACATATATGTTCAGGCACAGTTTTGCTTCATCCCTCAATGTTTAAGGAAATAGAGCAGTCTCCCTCATTGGAGACTTTACCTCCCTCCTCTTTAGGTTTTCCAATACCTCTTGATCTCTGACTCTCACAATTACAAAATTCATTCAACAAAATTATTTATTGAGGGTCTACTAAATATCAGATAATAGAATTTATAGGTTACCTACACCCCATGCACACATGGAGGAAAAGCAAGAGTCATATTAATGTATAATGAAGTATGATGAACGTTTTTCAGATGAAGAATAAAATGTTGTGAAATCACATCATAAGGGGGGGCCTGACCAATTTGATAAGGACGATAACATTGGAACATGTATAAAGTTTCTAAGGTGGAAAAGAATTTGGTGTCTTCAAGGAACTAAAAGAAGGATTGGCAGTGGTGGTGCACACCTGCAATCCCAGTGATTCAGGAGGCTGAGGCATAAGGATTCCTAGTTCTAGGCAACTTAGTAAGACCCTGAGTCAAAATATAAGGGCTGAGGGTGTAGCTTGGTGGGAGAGGGCCTCTGGGTTAAATCTTCAGTACAGGGGTTTGGAGGGGAAAGGAACTAAATATGACTAGAGAATGACAAGGAGAGCCCCAGCAAGGGTGCCATGAAAGCACTGAAGGGTCATGCTAATGATTTTAGTATTTATTATAAGAACATATGAGAATTCCTAAGTTTTCAAGAAGAGGGTTAGCAGACTAAATGTACATTTTTAAAGAGCAGGTGGAGGAGACAATTAGGAGGTTGAGAAATAGTTGAGGTGAGAGATAGTATTGATTTAGACTGAGTGGTAGGGTAGATCCAGAATAAAGTGAATTTGCAGCACCTTTGGGATAGACTCAGTGGCACTGGGGTTGTATAAGTAATGGGATGAGGGAGGCTGGGACAGCAAGTAAGTGGTTTTTCATTTTGTATGATTGGGGTGCAGATAGATTGCAGTTTCACATCTAGACTCAAAAGGAGAGCAAGTCCCCTAAATAGGAAGGGGTTTCCAATTCTGGGCAGCTCTTGTCTGTTAATGAAGAGACAGAAGTGAAGGCAAGAGAAGAAAGATATTATAGGTAGTTGTATGTGAACATGTAGAAAAGGTTGAAAGGCAAGAGCTGGCAAGCAGTGCGGGAAGGCCTGCCAATAACTTAGGGGAAAAAAAAGGGAGGAAGAAAGGTTGGAAAGGCAGGCCCAGACTGTCTTTGAAGTTCCTATGCTTATAAAAGTTTTGATTTTCCCATTACAGGAGTAGGCCACTCAGTAACATCTACCTTTCTTCTTTACAAATGGAATTTCAGTTTTGATTTGAGTAGCAACACAGCCAGCTAAAAACACCTCCAGAATTTCTTGTAGATACAAGTAACCATATTACATAGTTTGGGTAGATGAGACATAATATGAAGGTTCTTGCCTTTATCCTTCTATCTGAAGATGAAGCAGCCACATTGGAACTGTGAGGCACACGCAGGGGGCAGGATTTACATATTTAAAAAGGCAAAGCACAAAGATGGAGAGCACTTTCTGTTCCATATCAGAATATCCTACCCCTGGATTTCTTTCTTTCATTTTTTTTTTTTTTTTGTAACAGGGATTGAACCCAGGGGTACTTGACCACTGAGTTACATCTACAACCCTTTTTATTTTATTTAAAATAATACTGTAGTTGTAGATGGCACAATATCTTTATTTTATTTATTTATATTTATGTGGTGCTGAGGATTGAACCCAGTGCTAGGCAAGTGCTCTACCACTGACCTACAACCCCACCCCCCTTTATGTTGTTTCATTTTTTTAAAAAAGTATTTTTTGTTAGTTGTAGATGGACACAATATCTTTACTTTTGTTTTTATGTGGTGCTGGGGAAATGAGCTACAGCCCCAGCCCTATTTTTTCATTTTTAGATAGGGTCTCACTAAGTAGCATAGGGCCTCATTAATTTGCTGAGGTTGGCCTTGAACATGCAAACCTCCTGCCTCAGCTTCTGGGATTACAGGTGTGTGCCACAATACCTGGTTATATTTGCCTTTTTGATGGCATGTTTGACCCTTTTTTGCATTAACATTTTAAGACAGTCTAAGACAGTCAAAAATTCTTAAAGTTTTTTTTTTTTTGGTACCAGGGATTAAACTCAGGAACACTTAATCACTGAACCACATCCCCAGCCCTTTTAGTATTTTATTTAGAGACAGGGTCTCACTGAGTTGCTTAGGGCCTTGCTAAATTGCTGAGACTGGCTTTGAACTTGTGATCCTTCTGTCTCAGCCTTCGAAGCTGCTGGGATTATAAGTGTACACCACCGCAACCAGCTAAAAATCCTTAAAAGTTTTATGCTGAAATAAATGAGAAGTTATATATTATTTCAGTCTGTTGGATCCAGATATGGTATTTGTCTCTTAGATTTCTTGAGATAAACCCCTATGTGTTTAAAATACTAGAGTTGGGTTTCTGTAATGCAGCTGATCCTTACTGATAAAAGGAAGGAGGACAGCTAGGAAATGATTGCAGTTACTATAAGTGATATCAATGGGGGCAGAAGGGATGGGGACTGCGAAGAGAGGATAGATTGAAGATTTAAAATGTGGTAAGTGTGTATGCTCAGCCAAGTCTTAAATGGAATGGAGCTGTACAACAGTAGCTTTCTGTCACTATAACAAAATAATTTTCTAAATGAAAAGGTTTATTTTGGGGGCTGGGTATGTGGCTCAGTGGCAGAGCGCTCGCCTAGCACATGCAAAGCCCTGGGTTCAATCCTCAGCACCACATAAAAATAAAATAAAGGTATTGTGTCCAACTACATCTCAAAAATAAAATAAAATAAATTAAAAAAAAGGTTTATTTGGCTCAAGGTTTTGGAGGTTCCAGTCTAAGATCAGGTGGATCCATAGCTTTGAGCCTCTGGTAGGGGTACCACATGGCAAAGGTGGGCAGCATGTGGCAGATCAAATTGTTCACTTTATGAACCAAGAAGCAAAAGAAACAGAGGAAGGGGCTGGGGTCTCACAATTCCCTTGAAGTGTATACCTCCAATGACCTAAGAACATTCCATAAGTCTCTCTCTCCTAAAGGTTCCACCATCTCCTAATAGGATCACCTGGGACCAAACATTTAACACATGGACCTTTGGGGGACATTTATCCAAATATTGTAGGCTGAGTGGGTGGAATCCACTTTAGAGATCACAGAAAATTATCTCTATCCTAGAGACGTCAGAGAATAATACAAGAACATCTAGGAAGCATAATGAACACGGTGAAAGGGGGTGAAAGAAAAGAGGAAGAGCAACTGGAGCCTGTGCAACACTGGCAGGAGTATTTTAGAGATGGTGAAACTATTGTATACTATTTTAGTACTATGCAGGCTAAGTATGGCCCAGCATCAGGATATTTGCAGGGTTTTATAAGCCATTCCTATTTCTAACTTTAGGAAATTGATGTTTTTCCAAAGTGTCATGCCAACTGAAACATCAAATAAACCTTGAACAGTGAAGCGGGGTGGAAAAAAAAGAGGAAGCCTGACCTTACGATTCAACTTTTTTATTTAAAACACAACCGGGTTAATATGAAGATTTTAGAAAATTCAGTTAAGCACAACTATCTATTAAGAAAATTAAAATCCCCTCAAATCCTACCACTCAGAGATAACAATCCTACTAACGTTTTGGTGTGTTTCTTCCCAGCCTCCATTCATTTTCTCTTTTTTGCTAACTTTTTTTCCATTTCCCCATGCCAGTATAAAAATGAATTGTTTAACAAAAATGTAGTCATATTCTGTTTTGTAATCTGTCCGACTTTTGCATTTGGCAATGCATGCGGCAGGCCTTCCCACATCATGAAATCATTTTAATGGCTACATGTGTAGTGTTGCATTATGTGGATGCGTTTATCATGTTTTATAAGTAGAAGTTTAAATTTTAAAAATTAGCATCACTTTTAGATATGGTTGGGGAACCACTGGAGGTGATGATTCTGAGATGGAAGGATAGGTAGCATAGTTTTGCCCTTAGTTTTAGTGAGATGATAGTTTTTTCAGGCTGAGGAAGCCTGCAACTTCCACCAATGATTATATGCATTTTATTTCTATTTTGTGAACCTGCCCTTCATACTGAGCATCAGGATTCTAAAACTGCTCCCTTGCCTTTTAGGGTAGAGGAAGACTTCTTTCCTTGATAAAATAGTGTACTCACTGGCTTTTCTTTCGGCTTGGTAAAGCACTCAGCAGGCAGATATAGGACACACAGCAAGGAGGGTAAGGCTGATCCCTGGTAGGTGCTATTAAAAACCAAAAGTGAGAAGCACCTGCTTCCGCAGCGAGCAGGGTTCGAACCTGCGCGGGGAGACCCCATTGGATTTCAAGTCCAACGCCTTAACCACTCGGCCATCGCTGCCACAGGGACAAGAGGAAGGCGGAGACACTTTAGTGTAACAACCACTGCGCTCGCGCCAGACCCAGGAATGGGCGGAGCCTGCAACCGCCCTAAACTCCTCTCTGAGGCGACTGGGGCTAAAGGTTCGGGTTGCCTCATTGACGGTGTAGATGTGAAGTAATAGTAGAAATACCCTTCAGTAGAGGTATACGCAGGTCTTTAAAACCCTTCCCTTAGCTGCGTTCCGAAAATCTCAACCTAACCTGGTTTCTGGTCGCTGATTAGGTTTTTGCCCTCCCGCTTCCTCATTGACTCTCTGAGATTCCTGTGAAACAAACATCACTCGCCTTCCGTGTAGCCGGCTCGCGCTATCGAAAATGTCTGCCTTTCCGTGAGGAATGCGCCTTTGGCGGCTCTCTCCTCGGGAGGCGGGGTCGCCTTCTGAACTCTTGTTCCTGCAATCTGGGGAGGGAAGCGTGAGGACTCAAAATTCTCCTCGTAAGCTGGCCCCTCCCGGATTTCTGCTCAAGCAGCCCATCTCCCATTTTCATCTCTCTAAAGGTTTCATCTCCACAACTGGGAGAGTGTGGCCTCCGCTCTCTCAGGAGACAGATATCCTTGGACATAGTTTGAGAACCAAGTTCCGCGCAGTAGATCTGCATTCATTACCTTTAAATGCCATTCGTTTCCTCCCTCGTTAAGTTTGATTGCTGCCCTGGGTGCTTTATTTGTGTTGTCTAGTTAAAGCTCTCAGAAAGGAGGAGTTCTGCACTCTGCTCGCCCACTTCTATGGGTACCTGGGTGCCCAGAGCCGCGCGGGTAGGTGCCGCCGATCCCAGGGCGCATGCGCAGCTCCTGCCCGCGGCTTTTACTAGTTTAAAACTGCTCCAATGTTACCGGAAAGGTCAGCGTCTACTCCTCATGGTACCTTAGGCAAATCCTTGATCTCGGGAATCCCGGATTTAAGTGCTCTCCCTTAGTAGGTGTTCACACCTATTTTTCTTGAGATTTTTTGATACCATTTCTCTTCACTAAATTAAGGTGAAGTGCCTAAACCCCATTTAATTGTGGAACGGGAGCAGTAAACTTGAGAATGGTAATGGCCAATTTTATCTAACTTTGAGATTATTCTTTTAGGGATTTTATGTTTCAATGTTTGTTTTTTAATTTGGCAAGAGCTACAAAAGTGGTCCCATTTTCTCCATGTGTACTGCAAGAGAGCAAAGTCATTCCCAACATTCCCAGGCATAAGATTTATCCTATCCATGAGATTCACTGGCATTTTTCTTTTTTCCAATAGACACTGCTCAAGAAGAAAACTATTTTTGTCTTTTTATGTTCTCAGATTCTCTGTGTGCTCTGAAATAATCTAGAACGTAATCTCATCATTTTATTAGTTGTATCTTGATAATTTTCCTTTTATTTATTTATTTATTTATTTGCTTTCTTTCTATGCAGTTAAAAGATAATAGTATTTACTGAAAGCTCTTTTTGTTCCTTAACTTCCCTTTCCCCTTTTAAAACATATTTTTTTTGTTGTTTTGGGAATTTTATTTTTAAAAAAATTATTACTTTTTTCATTTGTTCTACTTAGTTGTACATGACAGCAGAATGCATTTCAGTTCATCATACACAAATGGAGCGCAACATTTCAATTCTCTGGTTGTACTCAATGTAGAAACGCACCATTCCTGCAATCATACAGGAACCTAGGATAATAATGTGCATCTCATTCCACCATCTTTCCTACTTCCATGACTTCTCCCCACCCTCCCCTTCGCCCAATCCCATTCTTCCCATGTGTCCCCTGCCCCTCTCACCCCCAACCATCATGGATCAGCATTCACTAATCAGAGAAAACATTTGGCCTTTAGTTTTTTGGGATTGGGTTATTTCGCTTACCATATATTCTTAAACTCCATCCATTTACCTGCATATGCCATAATTTTATTCTCTTTTAATGCTGAATAATATTCAGCATTAAAATATAATATTCCATTGTGTATATATACCACAGTTTCTTTATCCATTCATCTACAAAACATCTTTCATTTGTTTAAAAGGAAGTAATTATGTTTCAAAATTTTTCCATTAGAACTTTTACTGAGGTTTTTTTTTTGAGGAAAGCAAGATTGAAGAGAAAAGGATTATAAAATCAGTGTGTATTTAATGAGAATAATCCTGAATGAAATTTCTTTGCAACAATTCAAAAGTGAAATATTTATACTTAATATTTAATTTTCAGTTTGTTTGAGTTAATGTAGGCTTTAAATAAAGAGATTGCTTTATCCCTCCTGATTGATTATATTAAATGGCCCAAGGGATCAAAATTATTATAGACCTCCACCCTTGAATGAATTTCCAAATGAATTCTTTTAAATTTGATGTTGGTCTTTAGCATTGTCATTTAATACAGCAAACAGAGAATTAGGGAATTAGAAGCAAAAAAAATATGTGTTCCAAAATGGTTATAATATAAATATAATTCATGGCAATATCAGTGTAAAACATTGGTTTGCAGTTACGCAAATTTCAGTTTGTAGAGGTCCCCTGGTGATGTGGATGGCTTACTCCTTTCTGGCTCCCCTTCTGTTCTTTTATGTGCTGATTTTTAGACTTTAGGGTATGGAAGGCCAATATCGTGTGACTTTCTCAGAAAAGCTTTTTTGATGCCACTTTCAGATATAGAAACTAAGAGGTATGGGGTATGTAGTTGGAATCAGTTCCTTTATAGCAAATCAGTACTTTATTTTGAATTATTTTGCTGGACTTTGGGGGGGGGCACTTTATAAAAGCCTACAAGTTTGATGCATTGAAAGCTAGTTTAATTCTTTCATGTATAGACAAAAAACTGTGACCCATGGGTTGTTTACCCAAGCAGAGCTAATTAGCGGCAGATTCAGAGTTACAACATATAACATTAGCCTAATGTTCTCATTAGACTTTTTTGCCTACACAAGTTGTTAGTCTCTGGTGCAGTATCACACAAATCACTGTTATAAAGACACTTCTGTGTCTATATAACAGTAGACAAATGCAATAGTAGGGGAGAGTTATGAGTTGAATGTTGACATATGAGATGTCAGAGAACATATTATGATGGATAGTTTTTAGTCATCTTTATTCCAGCTTGGTCCTCCCAACTGATAATGACACCTCAATTATATTTAAAGAGAACAATCCCTTCCAATTGAATGAAAACTCACTTCAGCTATTATTCATGGTATCCCAGCTTCTTCTGTCCAAGAAATAGAGATCTGACTTGTATTAGTTTTCTCTTGCTGTATAAGAAATTACCATAAATTTAGTGACTTAACACAGATTTATTATCTCATAGTTTTCATAGGTTACAGTTTTTAGGTACTCATGGGTTGACTGGGTCTTCTGTTCAAGGACTCACCAGGTCTGAAGGTGGTGACTGAGGTTTCAATCTCATCTGAGACTCTGGGTCCTCTTCTAAACAACTAGTAGTTGGCAGAATTAATTTCTGCAGTTGTCGGACTTGCTGGCTGGCAATGTGTGTTTGAGAGAGAGAGAGAGAGAGAGAGAGAGAGAGAGAGAGAGAGAGAGAGAGTGTGTGTGTGTGTGTGTGTGTGTGTGTGGGCATTCCCAGCACCTAAAGGCTGCCCACTGTTCCTTGTCACGAGGTCCTCTCCACAACATGGTACTTTATTTCTTCACGGTCACCAGAAGAAATTCTCTAGTCTATTACAGTGGGAATTTATATAATATCATGGAAGTGACTATTCCATCATATTCACAAGTCTTATCCAAGTAAGGGGGACCGTATAGGTGATAACAGTGGGAGTGGGAATCATGGAGACCATCTTTGAATCTTGCCTACCCATATACCTCTAGACTCAAAATCCCTGGTCTCTTGTTTTTACAATTATATTATCATGGAAACCCCATACATATACTCACACACATAGTAATCACTGAGGGCTGATTAGAGTCTAGTCAATTTGACTTAGTTGCCTTATGTGCTTTTCAGTTTCACTTGAAAGGAATAGAGTTGACAAATGCAGAATTTGAGAGACTGCTAATGTTTTCTAAATATTAGCCACTTCTAAAATATTCAGGATTCTTGAATTTACTTTTTTACATTAGTTGGAGAATAACTCTAGGAGTACATTTTGGATACTAAACATGAGAGGACTTAGTACAAGTTGGACAAAGAAATTTACTAAATTGTTGATAATAAAACCCTTATGAAAATTTGGTTAGTAAATTATAGGAATTATGAAAAGTGACGAAAATAATTATCAGAGAATTGCTTCATTACAAATGACTTTTGAAGGCTAAAGCAATTAATTGTGGACTGCATTTTAGTCACTATGGTGCATATACATAAATATTTGAAGAGGAATTAAAGTACAACTTTGTCACCACTAGTGGAACTTACAGAATTTTCATACCTCATCAGTCTGCTGATGCCATGAAAAATTAAGAAGTAAGAAATAGAATTAAGAAGGTTAGACTCTCTTCTTAAAGTAAGCAATGCCAGTGAAAAGTTCAATCTCAAGTTCTCTAAAGAAGAAATTCTCTTTGACTTTGGGATAGTAGAAATCTGGACCTATCCACACATCTTAATCTATTTTTAAGCAAAATTAAATACCAAAGAGCAGAATAAGTTTATTAAGAATGAAATCTTATACTCAATTATTTATGAGAATTGAATTGGTTCCATATAAAACCCCCTGAACTAGCTCTGTGTATGGAATCGATGGTAGTGGAGTTTTTATAAAGGCAATTTTTAAAAAAAAAATTTATTGTTTTAATTAATTATACATGACAGTAGAATGCACTTATAAATCATACATAGATGGGATATTTTTCTCATTTTTCTGATTATACATATTGTAGAATCACATTGGTCATACAGTCACATATATACATAAAGTAATAATGTCTGTTTCATTTTACTATCTTTCTTATCCCCACGTAACTTGCCTTCCCCTCCTTTCACTTCCCTTTACCTAATCTAAGGTAACACTATTCTTTTTTTTTTTTTCATTACAATTCTTAATGCACATATAAACCACAATTTTTGTATCTCTGTTTGTATATAAAGTATGTTGACACCCAATTCAAGTCTTCATACATGTACTTTGTATAATGATATCCATCACATTCCACCATCCTTGCTAATCCCTGCCCCCTCCTTTTCCCTCCCACCCCTCTTCCCTATCCAGAATTCATCTATTCCTCCCATGCTCTCTCTCCCAATCCCACTATGAGTCAACCTCCTTAAATCAGAGAAAACATTTGGTATTTGTTTTTTGGGGATTGGCTGACTTCACTTAGCATTATCTTCTCCAATGCCATCCATTTACCTGCAAATGCCATGGTTTTGTTCTTTTTTAATGCTGAATAAAATTCCATTGTGTATATATATGCCACATTTTTTAATCCATTCATTCACTGAAGGACATCTAGGTTGGCTTCACAGTTTAGCTAATGTGAATTGTGCTGCTATAAACATTGATGTGGCTGTGTCCCTGTAGTGTGCTGTCCTTTGGGTATAGTCCGAGGAGAGGAATAGCTGGGTGAAATGGTGGTTCCATACCCGGCTTTCCAGGGAATCTCCATACTGCTTTCCAAATTGGCTGCACCAATTTGCAGTTCCATCAGCAATGTATGAGTGTACCTTTTCCCCCCATCCTTGCCAACACTTATTTTTATTTGTCTTCATAATAGCTGCCATTCTGACTGGAATGAGATGATATCTTAGAGTAGTTTTGATTTGCATTTCTCTGATTGCTAGAGTTGATGAGCAGTTTTTCATATATTTATTTATTGATTGTCTATCCTCTTCTGAGATATAAAGGCAATTGAAGTAAGAATTTTAAGAATTATATTAAAAGACAACTATGATTGATGTATAATTGGGAAACAACTAGATCCACAGACTGTCCTTCTTATAACTTTAAGAAATTATAACATTGCCCTCTTTCTTTATAATACTATCTCTTTTACTAATTTTTAAAAAATGTTTATTTTTTAGTTTTAGGTGGACACAATATCTTTATTTTTATGTGGTGTTGAGGATTGAACCAAGCACCATGCGCATGCCAGGCGAGCATGCTACTGTTTGAGCCACATCCCCAGCCCTCTCTTTTACTAATTTTGATTTTTCTTTTGGGGCTAAGCTGTAAAGGAAAACCATATCTTTTTCTTTGACTGTATTAGGGTTCTCCAAATGAAATGGCACCAATAGGATACATATTTAAGAGGAGATTTATTAAGGAATTGTCTTATTAGTTTACAGAGACTGAGAAATTCATCTATCTGCTGTCTGCAAGTTGGAGAACCAGGAAAACCAGTGGTGAAATTCACTTCAAGTCCAAAATCCTGAGAACCAGGAGTGTGATTCTGAGAGGAGAGAAAAATGGATGTCTCACCTCCAGAAAAGAGAGAGAATTCAACCTTTCTCTGTCTGTTTATACTATTCAGATCCTCAGTGGATTGGATCGTACTTACCTACATTGGTGTTGGTGGTTTTCTTTACTCAGAAATGTTTGTCTCTTCCAGAAATACCCTCACATCCATAAGTAATTTTTTACCAGCCATTTTGGCATTTTAACCCAGTTAAGTTGACATATAAAATTAACCATCCAAGAGGCTGAGGCACAAAGATGGCTTGAGTCCAGGAGTTCAAGACCAGCCTGGGCAACATTGTAAGACTCCCATCTGAAAAAACAAAACAAACAAACAAAAAACATTACATTAAGTTTAAGTATAATATCTATGCTTATGCTATTCAATATACAGAGCTATCTCCTAAATATTATTAAAGCTGCCATGTTTAGGGGTAGTTTGTTACACAGCAGTAGATAACAAAGGCATTTAGTACCCTGCCTGCCCAACCCTGGTAATAATTAGATTCCTTTGCTCACTTCCATATTTCTTTCAAATATTTCCTGTTGGGGCTGGGGCTGTAGATCAGTGGGTTTGGGGCTGTAGCTCAGTGGTAGAGTGCTTGCCTCACATGTGTGAGGCACTGGGTTTGATCCTCAGCACCACAGAAAAAATAAATTAATAAAAAAAGATATTAAAATAAAAAAAAATATTTCTTGTTCACCCAGCAGTCTGGAAAACACTTGTGATTTATGAAAATGCCTAGTACAGTGCTTAGTATATAATAGATGGTTGATACATGATTCTTTTTCTTATGAAAACAATATAAATAATGTTAAAAATTTGAAAAAACTCATCTAAGCCTTTTTAAAAAAATTCTTTTTAGTGTTTCTCCCTTCACTTACATTTTTTTTTTTTTACAAAGTTTTAGTTGTGTGCATGGTAATTTTTTTGCCTTCATTTTTTTGAAGTAAAATTCACATAACATAAAATTTACAATTTTAACTATTAAAGTATACAATTCAGTGATTTTTAGCACATTTATGGTATTGTACAGTCATCACCACTATATTCCAGAACGTTTTCATCACTCAAAGAAGAAACCCTGTACCATCAAGTAATCAGCACTCATGCACTCTTAACTAGTGCCTGGCAATATAATTCACTTTCTGTCTCTATACATTTGCCTATTCTATACATTTCATTTCCATGGAATCATATGTGACTTTTTGTTTCTGGGCTTTTTCTCTTAGCATAATGTTTTCAGTGTTCATCCATGTTAAAGCATACGTCACTATTTATCTATCTATCTATCTATCTATCTATCTTAGGGTTTTGACAATATTTTAACTTGCTTGCCTTTTAAAATATTATAGTAAAGACATGTATAACATGAAATATACCATTTTAACTATTTTCAACTGGACAATATACAGGTGTTAAGTATACTTACAGTGTTATACAACCATCACCACTGTCTATTTCCAGAGAGTTTTCTTAATCCCAAACAGAAATTGTTCTCAATAAACGACTCCACATTCCTTCCAGCCCCTGTCCCCTGGTAACCTCTGTTCTACTTTCTGTCTCTATAGATACCTAATATAAGTAGAATCATACCGTATTTATCATTTTTTTCTGGTTTATTTTTTCAAGGTTTATCTGCATTGTAGCATCTATCAGAATTTTTTTTCTTTTTTGGCTGAATAATAATCTATTGTTAAATTTATATTATGTTTTATTTATCCATTTGTCTGATGATGGATTTTTGGGTTGCTTCTAGCATTTGGCTATGGTAAATTATGCTACTCTGAACATTGGTATACAATGTTCTTTTCATGGCTGAATCATATTTCATTATATGGGCATACCATATTTTGTTTATTCATTCAGCATTGGATTATTTCCACCTTTTGAATATTATGAATAATGCTACTATGAACATTCATGTACAAGTCTTTGAACATCTATTTTCAGATGTTTACTTGGGCATATACCTAGGAGTAGAATTGCTGAATCATTTGATAATTCTATGTCTTTTTGAGAATCAGCCAAACTGTTTTCCACAACAGCTGTACCATCAATGTATGAGAGTTTCTATTTCTTCACAACCTAGCAACAGTTTTAAAAATTATATCCATCTTAGTAGATGTGAAGTTGTATCTCATTGTGTTTTTTAAAAACTAATTTTTTTTTTATCAGTGTCATTGTGGTTTTGATTTGCATATCCCTAGTGGCTAATGATATTGAGCTTTTTGCTTATTGGCCACTAGTATAACTTCTTTGGAGAAATGTCTACTCAAGTCTTTTTTGCCCATTTTTGAGCTGGGTTTTTTGTTTTTGTGTCATTGATTAAGGTAATTTAAAGTTGGCTCACATCCTCTGTTTCCTTCTGTCATTGTGGTTATTATTTTAGTGGGTGCATAATAGTTTATTGAATTGATGTTTTATATATCATTTTTCTATTATTTTCCATTCTTCCTACTTTGACATCTATTCCAAACTATATATTTATATTTCCTCATCTTTCTATTTTATGCATATCCTGTTTCTCAGATTCAAGATATTGTAATGTGCCATTTCTCAAAGGATGCTTTGTGGAACACTTTCATCAAGATCACCCAGGTAAGCTGGTTGTTGTGGTACATGCCTGTTATCTCAGCAACTTAGGAGGACCTAAGCAACTTAGTAAGACTCTGTCTCAAAATAAAAAATGAAAAAGGGCTTGGGAAGTAGCTGAGTTAAATCCCTGGAATATAAAAAAAAAAATCATCCAGGTAACTGTATTTTTAAAAAGCTTACATTTCTAGACTTTGCTCTAGACCTATTATATCAGAATATCTGGGGATATTATCTCTTTAAAGACAGTGATACATGGGGCTAGGGTTGTGGCTTAAGTGGCATGAGGCACTGGGTTCATTCCTCAGCACCTACATATAAATAAATACACAAAATAAAGGCATTGTGTCCATCTACAACTAAAAAAAAAAAAGTGTTACATGTCACTTGGAGAAACACTATATACTTAAAAAAAATTGCTTTTCCTCCCATTTGCTCTATCTCAAAGATATTCCATGTTGATATATGAATGGTTACTTAGCTAAGTGATCATTTTAATATCCACTTATAAGTTAAAAAAAACCCAATTATGTGCTTTAGGATATTTAGATTATTTCTAATTTTTAATTTGTATAAATTATGTTACTTGCTTCTTATAAATACTTTAAATTCTTATAAGTAATACTTTCCTGATTATTTCTTTGGGACAAGCTTTTTAATATTTGGTCAAAAATATGTTTTTAAAAGAGGATTTTTGTACCTATTGTCCTTCAGACATGTTCTAGTTTATATTCATTTCAGGAGTATTCTATATCTGTTTCTTCAGTCTTGACTTTCTTAAGCTTATTCTCTTTTCAGTCATTTGTCTTTAACTAGACAAGAAATAATATCTTCTTTTGTTTCAATTGATTAATGCTGTGTTAATTGCCTTTTTATTTAATAGGTTAAACTCTTCATATTATTTTCTTCTGTTAGATTATTTACTTTTTCAGTGTCGTATACATCATTGAACCTTTGTATTTATCCTTATTGGAGCCTTGCCCTGATAGACACTCAAAATAAATTTTTACCTATTTGATTTGAATTTTCAATAACAAATTCCTTAACTCTTGTTTTTGGAGGGCAGAGCAGGAAGCTACTGGGAATTTTACCCAGGGGGCACTTTACCACTGAGCCACAACGGTAGCATCCCAGCCCTTTTTATTTTTTATTTTGAGACAGGGTCTCACTAAGTCACTGAGGCTGGTCTTAAACTTGAGATCCTGCTGCTTCAGTCTCCCAAGTCTCTGGGATTCCAGGTATGCACCACTGCACCTGGCTAAATTTTTTAGCTCTTAATTTCAGATTCAGAACATTTAGTATGATTGTTGATCTTTTAGTTCCATCTGCACACTGATTTTGACCACAGGAGCTTCATCTTCATGAAATTCTTTTTTTAAAAAAATTAGGGCAATGAATTTGAATTAATTAAAATGTAGAGCTAATATCTGAACAAAAATTAAGGGAGTTTTCTTGATAGGTCATAAAGCAAGAAAAGAGAAATATTATGTAATAAGGTTTTGGGTCTGTGAGTGGATATTACATAGAAGATAGAAAGGAACTTAAAATGTTCCTAAAATAACTCAGGCTAGACACAATAAAAAAATTTCTGATGTGGTTGTTATGAAATGTTAAAACAAATTCTCTGGTGGAGGATAAGTTTTCTGAAAGTTTGCTTGCCTCTCAATGGCTTAACTGCAACCTTTTTGTGGAAAGGAAAACTATAAATTTATAGGGACTGTGATTTCTTCCTTTCTTTTCTTTTCTTTTCTCCCTCCCTCCCTCCCTCCCTTCCTTCCTTCCTTCTCTTACCAGAATCAAATTTAGGGTCTGACTGCCAGGAATCTGCCCAAAATGTCCCCTTTTAAGTGTTACTAAAACATCAATGGCAATATAAAGTAATGGAAAAGGTCATGTTTTCCAAAATATCCTGCAGGAAAAGAAATAAACATTGCAAGAAGGAATAAGACACTTGGAATGACAGAGGGAGTCGTTTGTGGGGAAGATGTGTGACATTTGCCAAGAAACATGCTCCAGTAATGAAAATGTTGCTAAATTATTTTCTAAAGAAGGTGAGCCCAGCTCTTACTTTTCTGAGTGGTGAGGACAAGTTTGGGGACAGAAATGAATTGCTTTAGGAAATAGAAGAGACTGCAGACCACCAGCAGTCTTCCTTGTGGGCCATTCACCAAGCAAAGACCAGCCTCTTTCCCAAATGTTGGTTTAAGGGCTGAGTGGGGCCCCTGAGTGGGGCCAATGTGATTAGAGAAAGAGAGTAGGTTGAAGAATCTAGAATTCTAGATTAGATGTATGTTGTTTGATATACCTTTGATATATTCAAATAGTTTGATCATGATTTAACTTTGGTACTGTTTTGAGGAAAAATAAATAATATGAAGTGGAAGTATACTAGCAACTTTTCAAAGAAAATTCATGTGGTTTATCTCAATTTTTTAATCTCAGCTTTTCCAAAACTGAACTTCATTATTTTTTTAAATTTAAAATTTAAATCTATAGCTGTGTAATAAGAATAAGGTTAACTCATTATAATCTGTCCTACATTATTTGATTTTCTTTCGACCATGCACTTATTTTACATAGCTAAACATTTGCATTTTTAGCTGTATAAGAGGCAGCAGGGACTGTGTACCTGTAACAGTTCTCATTTCTGTGCATTGCCCCACAAATATTGTTTCAGGCTTGCTGTGTTTGCTCTCCTTTGGGAGCTTGACTTGTATACTTAACTCTACAATGTTAGTAGAGTCTTGAGAAGAAGAGAATGTAAAGGTAGCAATTTGCCATTTTTAACCTAATTCTTAATGTTTTCTTGATAAGTTGTACATTTGTTACATCAGTTCTTGTGGAGTTGCATGACAAATGAAAAAAATAATGAGAAACTAATATGTTGTGAGATATAGTAAGTTAAGACATTTCATCTAATTTCATACCCTGTTAGAATAATATCTTGATTATAAAACCACTGCCTGTTTTGTATTGTTGGCTCATTATCCAAGTAAATACATAGTAAAATTTAAGACCATTCTATTACTGATGAGCTCTGAAAAGAAGGGTTATGCTTTTATGTCCTAAAACAATGTATTTTTAATTAAAAAGTTATATAAAAAACCAGAGGTACCTAAAACACCTAAGAGTGGCTTCTCAGCTTGTACTTCTCATCTAGTAACATGAAGTTTTTACTGATCCAGAAGATAAAGTCAATAATAGTCATGAAAATTAGGATTTTTATGACACCTTTTTTCCTAAGACTATGTCTCATTCAAATGCCCAAAAATGATTTTAACTTAAATGAAGAAATATCTATATACTGATAAACATGTTGTAATTTAAATTGTTTCACATACTGTAGTACTCTTATTTGATTCTTAAAATACAATCCAAAGTTGTTTTTCGGTTAAGGCTTATTTTTTATTTTTTGGCAGTGCTGGGCATTAAACCCAGGACTTCATCCTGCTAGGCAAATACTCTACCACTAGATTACATGCCCAGCCAAGGTTTGCCTTTTATTTAATGATAAAAACACTTGTTTAGTCCAGGTGCAGTGAGGCAGGCCTGAAATTCCAGGTACTTGGGTGGGGTAGGGGTGGGGGTCTGAGGCTGGAGAATTGCCAGTTCCAGGCCAGCCCAGTATCAAGGTTTAGCAATTCTTTCCAGGTGATGAAAATGTAGGTAGTAGAACAATGTTGCTAACATACTGAATGGTGTCAAATTGTCTACTTTAAAATGGTTAAATAAATGTATATGCACAAATACACGTATATACACAATAATTTGATGTAAATAAAAACTTTTTTTTATACCTTTATTTTATTTATTTTTATGTGGTACTGAGAATCAAACCCGGGGCCTCGCATGTGCTAGGCAAGCGCTCTACCGCTGAGCCACAACCCCAGTCCCTAAATGTGATTTTTAGATAAGTGATTCTCAGTGTGGTTCATTAGCATCATGTGGCAACTTGTTAAACATGCAGATTCTACTGAATTGGAAACTCAGGTGTGGAGTCCAACAGTCTGCAGAGCACTTTCATTCTGGGTCAGCCTCTTTTAAAGATTATTATTATTATTATAAATATCAATTATAATTGTACAAATTAATAGTTTTTGCTGTGACATTTCCATGCAGCATATATTATGGTTTGTTTGTTTATTCATTTATTTATAGTATTGCAGATAGAAACCAGGGACACTCTACCACTGAGCTAGATGCCCAGCCCTTTTGATTTTTTTGTTTTGAGACAGGGTCTCTTCCATGCTGGCCTTGAATTTGGGATTCTTCTTCCTATAATTTGCTGGCATTACATATACAGATGCCCCCTGCATCTTATATATTGTGTTTTAATTGTATCTATCCTTCCTAATACTCTCCCTTGCTAGCCTCAGCCTCCTTTTCTACTTTCATTTTTTTTTCTTTTAAAGAAAACACACAGTATTTGTCTTTCTGTCTCTGGTTTATTTTTGCTTAACATGATGAAGAATGAAATCATGTCATTTTCAGGAAAATGGATGGAACTGGAGTTCAGCAATCTATTTTCACAAGTCCTCCAGGTGGTTCTGGTATAGGAACCATACTTTCTCCTTTGAGAATCACTGTGTTGGACACTGGTGGCTTCTTGTGTTTTTGTTGAAATTGCATTTGAATATTAGGCCTGGTTTCGAAATCCTAACATAAAGATGAAAATGAAAGGTTTCTTTTGTTGTGTTTTTAAAAGTTATCTTCCCTCTATATTTCCTTCCAGCTTCTTTTCTATGCATATCTATATAAATTTTAGAAAATTTGATCTATATAATTTAAAATTTTGGACTTTTGTGAATTTAGCATTATGGATAGAATTGTCTATGTTATTAAAGATTACTTAAAGATAACTCTGTAAACATAATAATTAAAGGTTGCTGAATAGTTTATAATTTCATTCCTCTAATTTTCCACATTTTGTACTGGGGTTGGTTGTCTTTTTAGTAGGCAAGATTAGGAAGGAAGGATCAGTTCCTTGCATACTATGTTATCCTTGTGTACTTATTAATATATTCTTACTTTGTCAAAGAGACATGGACAAATTTTGTAAAGCTGAAAAGTAAATAATAGTGGGTGCTTAAAATGTTAACTTATTTAAAAAGTTAATTTATATAATATAAATGTGACAATTTAAATGTGATTATTTAAATATTTATTAATATATCCATAATAAATATAATTTATTATTATTTGTGTTTTTCATATTGTGCCTATTCTTTCTGACACCTCCTTTTTGTACTTCCTGTCTCCTCAATTTTGGGGTCTTTTATTGCTCAAGTATTTCATTCTCTGGTCTAGTTCTTTCTGTATACTTCTTCCCATCAAATGTTTTCACATTCCTTCTCAGGTCTTATCTAGAAGCCTGTAAAGGCAGGAATTTGAGACTATGATAAGCAATTGAAGAAGATATTTTGACACTGATTAGTTTTTCTTTGTTTTTAATCTTGGCACAGAGGCACTTCTATACTTGAGTTTAGTGGTTAATTGAGGGCCTTTGGAGTAGTCAGATAAAGCACCCTTCCATTTATTAGCTTTGAAATTACAAAGCTAATTTGTCTTTGGAATTAGTATTTGGCAAATAACCTCTTTGACCTTACATGTTCTCCTCAGTAAAATATTGGGGAGGGAATAGTATCTAATTTAGAGATGTGAACATTACATTATGTCTAAATTGTAATTTATACATGCGAGCAATACATTAAATCTAAAGTGCTAGCATAGTGTCTGATACATAATAAATCGTCAGTAACTATTAACTAATACAAATAGAGGAACCGTTAGTGTTTGTTTAAATCTAGATTCACCTTTGCTGCAGTTGTTGAGATTCTGGTTTTAGCCTTCTAGTTTTGAGACTAATAATGCTTAAATTTTTTATATTTCTTATTGGAAAACTATTTATCCTACAGTTATATTTAACCTTTAAAGTTAAAACTTTTTGTGTGTGTGTATGTGTGGAAAACATGCTTTAAGAAGGCATTATTCCATATCTCTATTTTTCTTTTTTTAAACTCAAATTATGACTCTCAAAGTTATCTTTGGTAGAATACTTGTATTTTCACTATCTTCATAATAAATACAGATTTTCTAAAAATTTGGGAAGAAAAGCATGCATTAGTGTACCATTAACTGTAAGTTCCTTTCATATTTTTTTGTAATCTGTGAAAAATTCTTAGGCATTATAACTTAAAATACTAATTGGAAAATAAGGAAAGATTCCTGGCCTTTGTTTTTATTTTGTATATATTTTTTGGCAAATTTTATGCATGTATTTATTGAATTCAAGAAACCTATTTAACATGAGTTACTTATTTACATGTATGATTATATTCATACTGATTCGTTCTGTCCATTCACTGAGGAGTGCATCACATATTAGCTAGTTCAATTTATTAATTTACTGAACAACTACTAGAAGCATAAAAATGAGTAAGGTATGGTAGATTTTTTTTTTTTTTTTTTTTTGTACCAAGAATTAACTCAGCAGTGCTTTATCACTGAGCCACTCCTCAGCCCTTTTAAATTTTGAGACAGGGTCTCACTGAGTTGCTTGGGGCCTTGCTATGTTGCTGATGCTGGCTTTGAACTTGTGATCTTCTTTCTCAACTTCCCAAGCTGTGGAGATTACAGGCATGTGCTACTGAGCACAAAAGTATTCTGGAGTATTCATTGTGAAGAAATATATAAACAAGCAATTTCTTTTTTCCTTTCCTTCTTTTTTTTTTTTTTTTTTTTTTTTTTTTTGTGGTGCTGGTGATTGAACCCAGGGCCTTGTGCATGCAAGGCAAGCACTCTACCAACTGAGCTATATCCCCAGCTCTAAACAAATAATTTTGATGCAGTGTGTGTATTTTCACTATCTTCATAATAAATACAGATTTTCTAAAAATTTGGGAAGAAAAGATGCATCAATGTACCATTAACTGAGGTATGTACATAATAGAGGTATGTAGAAGGTACTTTAATAAATGTGGGTGGCATATGTAACTTGGGATATAACTTAGTTGGAGAGCAAGGAAGAGTGGCAGTAGTTTATGAAGCCAGGAGGGACTTCCAAAGAAGGTAATGTTTCAAACAAGGTAAGAAACAAATTCAGTGGGTGATCCAGGCTGGTGGAGACCTAGGGAACACAGTGATAGAGTGCTTGACAAGCATGCAGGAGGCCTGAGTTCTGATCCTCAGCACTACAGAGGGGGGAAGAAAAAAGACTGAGGGAAGAGAACTGGGAGAGGGCTGTGAAAGGAGCATTGTTGTGGATGACATCAGAATCATCTGAGGAATGTAAAACTAAGGCAAGTTTTGCAAGATTGCCAGATATAAGATCAGTTTACATAAATTGATAGCATTTTTCTACATCCATCATAACCAATTAGAAAATATAACAAAAATTCTATTCATAATATAACAATAATCCTTAAGTATTGAGGCATAATACTATGGCAGAAACTTTGAAACTCTGACAAGATTAGCTGAATAAATGGAGGGATATCCCATCTGGGTTGGGAAAATTTAATGAAAATGTGTCTAATTTTCTTAATTTATAAATTAATTACAATTTAATTTAAGGTCCAAGAATAGCTAAGTCAGCCTTTAAAAAGAAGAGCCAAGGGGAATGACTTACACTAGATTTTTTATTTTTTTGCTGTGCTGGAACTTACTCTAGATTTTAAGAAGTGACAATCCTTACTATTACATAGACCAATTAAACGGTTTAGAGAATTTGAAGATACGTCATGAATACTGTTATTCCTCATTTTTAACAGGTTCTTTATTTGCAAATTTACCCATTTGCTAAAATTTGTAAACCCAAAATGAATATATGCCGTTGTTTCAAAGTCATTCACTGACATGTAGTGGCGAAAAATTTTTGAGTTGCTGAACAAACATGTTGAATAAGACTGTCTCCTTTTTTTCAGCTCTTATCCTGTAAACCTGACTCTCACAGTCTGTTTACTGCCCTGTTGTTTTGTATTTTTGTGCTTTTTGAGAGAGCTTTCATTGTTTAAAATGACCCCCCTGCATAGTGCTGAAGTGCTCTCTCGTGCTCTTAAGTACGAGGAGGTTGTGATGTGGTAGATCTTATTGTGTTAGATAAGCTTAGTTCAGACAGGAGTACTATTTGCCATGAATTCAATGTAAATGAATTAACAATATATATTAAATAAGGCATCTTTAAACAGAAACACACATTAAACAAGATTATGTATTGATAGGTTGATGGAAATGTTGTGACCAGAGGTTCACAGGCAATGTATGTCCCCTAGGAGCAGTGGTTCAGTATTTCCTAATTCAGTGTGGCAACTATAGAATATATAATGGGAGTCAACTAAATATGTCTATCAGTTAGAGTCTAGTCAAGAAATCAGATACTATAATTGAAAGTTCAGTAAAAATAATTCAATATTGGGAATTGGCTAAATGGATGTTGGAGGGCTGAAAAACAGGAAACCAGAGGGAATATAGGGAACAGCTATTACCCTTGGGAGAACAAAGGGAGGAACAAAGGAAGAGGTCCTTAAAACCTTCAAGCATGGAGGAGGGGCACTGTGGAACTGAGACTCAGATGTCTGAGGAGAGAGTTTAACTGGGATAAGTAGTGAGATCACTTCTGGAGTGTAAAGGAGCTGGACATTGGAACAGCTGCTGGGGATGGGATAAGCCATTGCTGGGTTGAGCTGATATGAATAGCAAGAAAATGGGAAGGAGAAATTCCATCCACTTTTCTGCCTTCTAGAGTCCTTAGAAGAAAATAAGAGGGGAAAACTAACTAGCTGGCAAAGGAGAGTAGTTTGCTGAGTTACAGCTTCAGCATCATAAAGCAAAGAACAGAAGTACTTTTGTAGACACAATAGTTTAATATCTAGCACAATATGAGATCTTGATAAAGATAGCACTAGAAATTTTTACACATGTCCATAAAGAGACATTCATAAGCAGAGTTATTAGGAGCACACTCTGGAATAAGACAATTTAGATTTGAATTTTAGCTATACTACTAATTCTCTGTGTGACCCTGTACAAATCTCTGTACTACCATACAGAGGAAAGGTATCTGCTTACCAGAAACACCTGCTTCAGACTATTACATGAGCAAGAAATAAGGCTACCTTGTTAAGCACTAAAATTTTGTTGTTCTTGTTGTGGTCAATAACATTATCCTAACTATTACTATAGTGATCTCTCCCCTCCCCCTCTCTCTTTTCCACCTCTTTCTCTTCAACCTCAGTTATATTGGCTATGTTACAATGTTAATTAATACTATTTTTGTTCTTGATTTAGGCAGGGGAATTTGATGTGTGACAAATGATAACTCTGGGATAAATATTAGACTGGTAGCTCTTGCTATGTAAAAGTAATATAATAAATTAATATATTTCTTAGGTGAATAATAACACATGCAGAGGCTTTAAACCTATTGTCTGATCAGAGTATATGCTCTAAAGAAAGTAAAAAGTTGAAAATAAATTGCAGTAAGAGTACAAATAGATATATTTTTATAAAAAATAGTATATGCTAATATATATTACCTCCTTATATAAGAAGAATTAAGGTTCTGTTTGTGGCATTTTTACCTGGAAAACTGCAATATAAACATATTTAGTAACTTTCCCAAACCTCACTGTTGAAGGATTTTTCTAATTGCTAAAAAAGCATTTAGACAAGGATTGATCTTAGTAGAAGCAGCTGATTTGTGACATAGAATATGGAAAATATTACAGGTACCTCTAAAAATTGAATCACAGGAAGAGAGAAGGTGAATACTGGGGTGTTGTTGAAATATTGTATAAGAGTCACTGTGATAACCTCTTTTCAACCATCTTGGCTTCTAATAGAATGTTGGAGGTAGGAAAACTCTGATTTGTGGTTCTTAGCTATTGCTGTGGTGTAAATATGTTTACAATGGTTAATTTCATATTATCTGTGTGATATCACTCAATGCATAGTTGGAAATTGATGGTCACAATTAGCTGTTTCACCTATAACTTATTCCAATCTACCTTAGATATTACTTACAAGTGGTTATAACTAAAAGGGTCTTCATTTCCATCTGGCCTATGAATGATACAGGTCAAAAGCACCATCTAAGTTTCTTTTTTTTAATTATTTGCTTTCTTTAGTCTTAGCTTGGATTCTCCCAGAAAGCAGGTATCTGAGATAATAACTTGTGTGTAGGTAGTTTATCTGGGTGGTAATACCAGGGGAGCCTCAGTGAGGGACTTGGACAGAATAAGAAAAGGAGGAAAGGAAAATGTAGGATTTTTTAAAAAAATATTTATTTATTTATGTATCTTTAATTTTAGGTGGAAACATTAGTTTGTTTTTATGTGGTGCTGAGGTTCAAACCCCGTGTCTTGCGCATGCTAGGCGTGCACTCTACCACTGAGCCACCACTCCAGCCCCCTAAAATGTAGGATTAACTTGTATTATGAAGGTCACTCATGAGTGCAGATGGGACTTGATGCTATCTAGAACCTTCTGAGGATTGTGTAGACTGTCCCTTAGAATTCTCTACCAAAGGGACCACTGGAATTGCAAGCTATCTATCCCCATTGGTTGTGGTTTAATTGTGGGCATTACTTCCTTGAAACATCTATGCATATGCATATGCTGAGTGGGCTCCCTGTGCTATCTGTGGCTTTGGAGAAGCTTCATGGCAGATATGAATGGTACATAGTGAAGATGTGAAGTATGATGTCAGGAATTGTCAGAGTGAAGCTAAGCAGGTGTGGGCAGGACACCAGAAGCATCTAATACAGATGAAATTTGGTTTATTATGTTTTAAAAGATAGTTTATTATGTTTTTTTAAACTCTGTGAAGCAACGTTTTTTTTTTTTTTTTTTTTTTTATGTTCATCTTTTAAAACATAAGCTGGGTGTGGTAGTACATGCCTGTAATCCCAGTGATTTGGGATGCTGAAGAAGGAGAATTGCAAGTTGGAGGCCAGGTTTGGCCACTTAACTAGACCCTCGGTCACTCAGCAAGACCCTGCCTTTTTTAAAGCCTGCCTATAAAAGGTCTGGGTATGTAGCTTTGCAGTAAAATGCCCCTGGGTTCAATCCTCAGTGCCAAAGGAAAAAAAAAGTTAACTAAAAAGATGATTATTCATAATAAAACTACTATTTAGTATCATGGGCTTTGTGGGATGAAGTTGCCAATCAGAGAACTAGAAGAATTTTGGGGATAAATGTGGTTTTTATTATCCCTTCTCCTTTCTTCCCAAGTGAAACTCTGTGAAGCAACATTTTTTTTTTTTTTTGGTCCTAAGAGACCCAGAGAAGAGATTTAAATCAAGTTCATTAACATTTAAAACATGTGAACAAATATGTTGATTTATTCAGTGAATATTTAATATTGGGAGTTTGAAAATATAAACTTAATTTATGAAAACATGAACTTATTTAAAGTCTTTCATAGGGATTTTATAAGGGATAAGAGATTGCATAAAACACTTTTGATGAGATTTAGGCATTAGTGCTTTTTTTGTTGTCTTTTAGATACCATTTCTAAAGATATTAGTGTTTCTGCTACTTAATTGTATGTCTTTAGTATGATTTCTTTCAATAAAAATAGAAAATATCATTGGAGTCTGAGCTTCATCTCTAATTAAAGCTTTTCATCATTGGTAGTCTCCTTTCGGATATTGTACTTATGTTATTTTCCCTTTTTGAGGTTGCTAACTGTGAACTTTTTGTGTATTTGATTTTCTTTTAGATATCTGTAAAAGTTTAAGGAGAGCAAGGAGGATTGCAAAAATTATATGACACATAATTCATGCTTTTCCTCACCTTTAGAAAAAAAGTAAACAAAAACTATAGCTTGCCTAGTTGTACTAGAACAGAAACCTTTTGTAAACCCTTTAATCTACCACTGTCTTCCTTTTCAGTCTTTTTGTCTGAACAATTCTCAAATTGGTGAGTAGTCTGAGATCTTGTGAGATTTTGCTACAAGTAAACCCCGATACCAAATTTTGAAAAATTTTATTCTTAATGTTTGTACTAGCTTTTAAGGTAAAGTATCTATTTTATATGAATAAGAGAAAACCATCAAGATTGTTAATGTAAGTTTTAACATATTCAAATCCATAATCAGCAATAAGAATTTGAAAGGGTCTTGGGTCATGGTCTTATTTATTTATTTTTTTCATGGTCTTATTTTTAAATTATTGATATTTTCCTTTTTTTTTTGGACCCATCAGTATTAATTAGGTCCTTTTTATGTGTACCTTAAAATTTCTGATACTTACTTCTTATTGCATAATTTATGAGATATAAATTCCTGGCTCATCTGTGGTAGGTATTAATATTCCTATATTTGATAATATGAGTTGACTTTAATAATAAAACATTAAACTCTTATGTAAATTATTGGCACATCAAAAAAAGGTTCACTCATATCCAGGCACTTGTAGTAAAGGTTTTGCTTCTCCAGGTATTTAGCTATAATTATTTATTCTTGGAAATATATGAAAAGAAAAAAAAATTTTAAAGAGAGTGAGAGAGAATTGTTTTAATATTTATTTTTTAGTTTTCATCGGACACAACATCTTCGTTTGTATGTGGTGCTGAGGATCGAACCCGGGCCACATGCATGCTAGGCGAGCGCGCTACCGCTTGAGCCACATCCCCAGCCCTGAAAAGAAATTTTATGACTCAAGATATTATAAGTATTTGTGTATATTACTTGAGAAGAACAAAACCTATGTTATATAAAGAATTTCACCCCCAACCTTTTAACCTGCATAGATACTAATCTTTGAAATGTATAGACCCTGTTCCCAAACTTGTTAAATGGAATCTGGAATTTTAATCCCAGATCTGGTGTGTCTTGTGAAGACTGTGCACTCTTGTCCTTTGAATCACAGCCTTCCTTCCAACTCCCTATCATGGTTCAGTGTAGGTGGCTGTGCTTCTGCCCAGTGCACTTGGCTAAGACTTTTAATTCCATGTCTAATTCTTGCCAGTTTCCATATGAACCGCCTGAAATAGGTACCACAGCCTTAAAAAGAGTAACATTGCTGAGAAGAAATTTCTGCTGCAGTGCCCCACTCACAAGATTGTTGATTCTTGGACACTGTAATGGTTCTAATTAAATACAATTTTGCTATATCTCCTGAATCCTAAGCCACTTGACTGGGATTCTATACAGGTCCCTTGGGAGTTCAACCCCATCATTTGGTGAGTTTTCCTAACCTTATTCTTGTTTAGCCCCTTATTATTGCCTCCCTTTCTTGCACCTGCTTGCTGCTAAAATTGATGGGGATCCTGCCTAAGATACAATATGAACTACATGCCATTTACTAAATATTTAACACATTAAAAATAGCTACCATTTATTGAAGATTTAACTATGCATAATTCAAATGTCTGAGACTCAGCATCTGGTTTATAAAATAAGGCATATATTTTTTTAAATAGATGGATTCCAATGTTTTGATCTTGACTAAGTGCCAGAAACTAGCTCCTTAAAATATTTCTTGGCTATTTCTGAATCATCCCCTCAGTTCTCTCAATTTTGCTCAGGAAGAGATCCATCATGTTCTTCTGTTATGTCCTGCTGATGCACTATTGCTTTTGCTCCTGATCTCCAGGCCACTATTCTATCCCAGCCAGGACATTGCCCTTTCCTTGAATTTCCATAGCATAGCATTTTAACTGGAGTTTACAGGAAGAGACAGGATAAAGAAAAGACAACACAGATAGATGTTGTCAGAAGTAACTATGGCTATGCTCAGTATTTTCTGGCCCAAGTTCTAGACCATTTTCTAGCCATCCTTGAAAAGTGTTCCTCTAACTTATTGCCATCTCCTACTGTTATGGATGTGCCATCTTACCTTTCTACTGTGGAATACTTGCTACCTTGTCTTTTTTACATGGAATCTAGACTTCCAAACCACAGGATTTCAGAGAGAAAAGGAAATTCTTCTCTTTTTGGCTAAAACCCTGACTTTTCCAGTTCTCTCCCTTTCCTAGAATCAGTTCTTTAGAATAAATAACAGTGGGGATATCCATTCTCTTCAGGAGAAACCTCACTCCCTCATTCATAGGATGTGGTCTGATACTGTGGGTATTTCCCACTACCTCCTCTTTGTCAGGCAGTCACATAGCTGTCTGCAGTGCGTTTCCTTAGCATCTGAATTATTCTCTTAACACTGTGTTTGGGACTTCAGTAGTTCATTACAGATTGTGATATGTCATTTCAATTAGGGCTTTTTAAAGAATCCATCCTCTTTTTTTCTCACCCTCTGCCTTTTACTTTTGTTTTCCTTTCCTCCTTTTCTCATCCTCACTTTCTCCCCCCCCCCCCCCTTCCTTTCTCCCTTTCTTCCTCTGCCTCTTGACTTAGGACTCTTGGTTAAGCATGCAGCATTCAATAGCTCTAGTTCTCTAGTCCCCTTTCTCCCTTTCTACCCTGGGGCAGTTTTGGTTGTTAAGTAGTTCTAGGGTACTACTGGTATTTAATTGGTTAAGGATTTTTGTTACAAATTTTTTTTTTCAGTGATATTTGTTAAGGCATGCTAAAAAAAGACTTTATTTTGGACTATTGTGATAGGTATAGGGACAACTACAATGGGGTCTTACAGTTGTGAGAGAGAGATTGGGCTTATCTGCTAATGTAGTATAGGCAAGTGGGAATTTATAGCCAAGGAGCAGGGTAGTCAATGGATGGAAAACTATGATGAGGAAACAGCAGGGGAAAGGGAAATTCTGCTAAAGAAACCTAACAGAAATCTTGCTGAAAACAGGCCTGGGTGATCTCACATCACCTGGGGTATGGTGGAGGATGAGGACTTGATCAGATATTGGGGATGATCAGTTATTGAGGGGGATGGGTTGTTAAATTGGCTTTAACAAGGATCTTTTAATAGAAAAGGGTTGGGGGCCTGTGTGACTAGGAGTTTTGCTAAGCTAAAAAAGTCATCCTGGTCAGGCCATGGTCTGGTTGATTGTTTATCTCAGGATTGATTCTGTGACGCTCTGGGAAGGTCATCATATTTTGAGGGGTGATTCATTTCCCATTGTGATATGTTTGCTCCTGCTTTGGGGGGAAGTCTTTTTTCCATCATGGGGTAATTGCTTCTGCTTAGTAGGACAATTTCATTGTGGGGCTGTCTGTGAGGCTCTTTGCTTGGAGGTAGTTTCAATCCTTTGTCTTAAAGATGTTTATCAATTAGGCTTGAAGGAAGTAGCTTAGAGGGGAGAAGAAGTTAAAAGAGACAGAAAGGGACAAAATGGAGTTGATTAGGTCAGTGGCCAGGCCCTTCTTTATAGTTAGTAATTATGACATTCATTTCAGGATGATATAAAGAGCCACTGGAAAATATTTGTTTTATTAAGTGTAAGTTCTGCTTGTTTTGGGGACCATGTGAACTTCTACAGGGAACATAAATAGTTCTCTGTGATAAACAGTAAAACTCAAGACAGCTCATGAAATTTCTCTATATTTTCATCATTACACTGGATGAGACTTGCTTTACATTTGCAGAACTGGAGAGTCCTCTATCCTCATTTTTTTTTTTTTCAGAACAAAGGGACAAGACTTGAAATTAGAATCACAAGACAGGACAATTTCTTTAATATTTTAAAAGCTATATCAAACATTGTGTACGTTAATCTTTTAGAAGTAGTATAACATATCCCTGTTTAAATGATTTGAAATAGGAAGATTCAGTGACAGTAATAATTTCACCCTAGGTGTTCTGTATTTCTGAAAATGATTGTGATTTTCAAAGCTTCATGAGCAAGTTGTTTTTAGAACCACCAATACAAGATGCCCTGGTTTATTAATATATTCAAGGTATTGATAGTGTGCTAATTAATAAAAAAAATCACTTGGAAGGTATGTGCTGAGAATGTTTATTCCCATGTTGAAAAAGAAATAACAAAATAATCAATGAACTAAAGCAGACATGACTGATTGTTACTACTGTGTCCCTTAATGTTACCAGTGACCAAAGTTGTACCACTTGTCTGCAGTTTGGGAGACAGAGGTTGGTGAAGGAAAACAGTCTTATTCAAAGTCATCCTTGAGGAAGATAGAGGAGACCTTTCTGTCTCAAATCTCCATATTCTGGAAGATCAGGGATACAAACAGCTTTTATAAGAGGACAGAAGTAACAGTGGGACAAAAGGCAGGAAACATGTACATGTAGATTTAGACAGGCTGTGCTAGCCAGAGAATGTGCCTTGATTTCTGTTTTTCAACCCTTACTGGGCTTTGGGAGCAGTTTCTCAGTTTCCACTGAGATGGAGAAAATAACAATCAGGAAGTTGGGGAGAAAGCTATTTTAGGCTTTTAATTTCAAAGGGCTACATTAAAGTTATTGTATGATGACCTGCCAAAGTTGATGCATCCCCCTGAGAAAATTAAATAAAAAAAATCAATGAGAAAAACATTCATTAGCCCTCCTGTTATCACTAGAACAATAAATGTAGTGTGTCAACTTCAGTAGTTTGTTCTAAAATAGTTAAATTGAAATTTAAAGATTTTTAAAGTCTTTTTTTTTGGGGGGGGGGTTGTGGTATCAGGGATTGAACTCAGGGGCACCATCACATTCCTAGCCCTATTTTGTATTTTATTTAGAGACAGGGTCATATTGAGTTGCTTAGCACCTCACTGTTGCTGAGGCTGGCTTTGAATTCACGATCCTCCTGTCTCAGCCTCCCGAGCTTTTGGGATTACAGGTGTGCATCACTGCGCCTGGAGAAATATATTTTTAAAAAGTTGTATCTGTACAAAATGCCTTTATTTTTTATGCGATGCTGAGGATTGAACCCAGTGCCTCATGGGTGCTAGGCAAGTGCTCTACCAGTGAGTTACAACTCCAGCCAAGATTTAGATGCTTGTGACAGGCATCTGAATACTACATTTTGGTTTATACAAAATGAGATAGAGGGAGGAGGAGAAGTTAGGTGATAAATATAATATTAAAGACAACAAGGGTAGTAGCTGTAATGATGGAGGTAAGCTATGAATTTAAAGGATATTTGAGAATTAAAATTAATAGAACACCATTCTGTTATGATGCTGACATCTTTAATTTCTGCATCAAGGTAAATGTAACTTACTACAGAAAATTTTCTTTGATTACCCACTTATCCTAGAACTCTGTCTCCCTCCTTTGAATTCCCATGCTTTAATATGCATATACCATGAAGTTATGGCCACTGGCAGTAATCCTAGTTTTTATTCCAATGGTGAAGACAGAATAAATAAATAAATGAATGAATGAATGAATGAATGAAATGAAATGAAATGAAATATTGTGATAAAGGTCTAGGGGCAAAGAGGTAAAGTAATCAGGAAGTACCATTCTGAGAAGGTGAAAGATTATATTAAGAATGAGAAAGAACCAGAAAATAGGTGGGAACAAATGTTTCATGCAGAGGAATAGCAAGTGCAATTGCCATAGGGAAGTACAGTTGAGTATTTTATGAACAGAAAGTATAACTGGAGTCAGTGAATTAGCAGGGAGAGTAATAAAAATTAGGATGGGAGAGACTGATAGAATCCAGGTCTTGCAGGGTCTTGCAGATTTTTAAGAATTTGGATTTTTTTTTTTTTTGCTATGAGTAATGGAAAGCCATTGGGTGAATTTAGGCAGGAGAATTATATGATGTAAGCTATGTTCTGAAAGATCACCTTGAAGTTATATACAGAATGGATTGAAGATGTTGGAATAGTTGGGGCAGGGGATATACAGACAAATGAACATATTATGATACTTTTTAAAAAAATGATGTATTTTAGGAGTAGAATCAGTGAGGATTCTTGATGGTAATGAGGGAAAAGAATGAATGAAGAATGATTCCTGGGTTTTGTTAATTGGGCGATGGTACCAGTTTCTATACTGGAATATAAGTGACAGAAGGAAATTGGTTTGAGATGCAAAATCAAGAGCTCTTTTTTAATGGCATATTGTTAGAAATACATATTAGCTATACATATCAACTGTACATATTAACTATCCAAATGGAGGTGATAGTTGCGTGTATGATTTTGGGGCTCATGAGAGAAGTCTGGTTTGGAATACAAACTTGGGAATAAGCATCAATCAGTTACACAACTGATTTATTGAATGAACTATTTTCTTTTTTTTATAACTTTTTAAAAAATCTGTTCTTTTTAGTTATATATGACAGTAGAATGAACTATTGTGTTTTCTGTAATTGCTTGTTTCACTTTGCTCTGTTACATCTTCTTTCTCTTTCCTTAATGATATATTGTGTAGACTCCTGCTGTTTTCAGTTCTCTAAAGGTTTACTAACTCTAGTTTTAACATATTATATTATTATAATATTTAATATATTATATTATTCCAATTTAAATCTCTTTTCTTTTTCCCCTTGCTCTGACCAGTCCCTTTGAAAGACTTATAACGGGGAAGGAGCTGATGAACTTTTTCACCACTTCTGCTCTGTTATCTTTGAGAGGAGGGAAGTAGGCCTTGGTCCTTTAACTTTTCAGGCTTACTAACTTTTCCTGCGGTGTTAGGGTTAGGGGAGACAATATGGAGAGCAGAGCATGTTAACTGCCTTTTAGTAAGCCCTTGGTGATGTGTCTGTCTTCAAATATTGAAAATTCTTTAGCATGTTAATGTAGGTTGATGGCTTCACTACCCCTACACTCCTATTTTAAGCCCTAATTGCCAGTTATGGGCAACAGGAAAAGTCCACTCCACATCCTATAACAGTTGTCATATAAACGTATGAATTAGATGAAATCCCCTAAGGCGACTATAGATTTGACCACATGGAGATTGTTGGTCCACTTAAAAATGATCCTTATGGGGATGAAGGAAACATAAATCACATGCAATGTGTAATGGAATGAATGAGAGGTGAAAATATGGAGATGGTGGAAGGGAGTTAAAACTAGAAGGTTTTTTAGGGTGAAGGCAATGTTTTTGTTTATTTGATTAATTTTCTAAAAATACTTTTAAGTCAGGGTCTCACACATGCTAAGCATGTACTCTAACACTGAGCTGTCCTCCAGCCCCTCTTTGATATTTTTTAGCTAGAGGTTCTGTGGCATAGTTTTGCCCTGATCATTTGAGAAGCAGTGATAATGCAGTATTTGAGGTGACAATGAACGAGCAGAGTCCTTGAGGAAGGTGGGACAAGAAAGGATCCAGAGCTGAAGAAGAGAGATTAGCTTTTGGTAGGAACAAGGGTATTTCTTGCATTGTAATAGTAAGTTTGGTACTTGTGATCTTGTACATTTGATGATTGAAGATGTGACAGCTTTCATATGGCTTCTATTTTTCTTATGAGGCAGGAGAGTTGGTTAGCAGCTAATATTAGATTGGGAAGAATGAGAGAGAAACATCTTTCTGTTATAGCACATAAAACTTTTGAAGCAGGAGAAAATTCATTTCAATTCATCTAAAGCACCTTAGAAGGTGCCAGAACTATATATCACATTTTTTTGAATAAAAAATATGTTTTATGGTACTGGGGATTGTACCCAGAGGCCCTCTACCAATAAGACACACACCCATCACTTTTTATTTTATTTTGAGACAGGGTTTTGCTAAGTTGCTGAGTCTGGCTTTGAACTTTTGATCCTCCTGCCTTAGCCTACTGGGTAGCTGGGATAACAGGAGTGCATCACCAGGCCCAGCTAATAAAATAATTTTAATTATCAGAGACAGGAATTATTCTTAGCTTTGAGTCTCATTTTAAAAGGTATTATAGCTGTTCAGAAAGTTAAATACTTTTTAAAGCCCCAAACTGAAATTGCCAACATTTTGAGGTATCATGTTTACCATAAAATGTACTCATAATTCATGCAAAAGCTGTTTTCATTTTTAAGGGATTTTAATGATAAGAAGAAACTGTATCCCATTCTGATTAAAGAATTGATTGCATTCCATCCAGAGAGCTTATTTTGCAAGAGGGGCTACTGATAGGATAGAATTGTCTTTTTCTTAAAGACCTTTCCCTGCCTCTATTCTTCTGGCTGGCTTCTAATACATGCCTCCATATCAAGGGCTTCTCAGTATATCCAGTTGAATGACTTTGTCTGGGACCAGCCCTGACATCCAAAACCAAAACCACTTTTGATTACCTCAGGAGGATTGCTACAAATAACTCTGATTTATCCTCCTACTTTTCTCTTTTTTCTGTTTTTTCTACTTCTAACCTTTGTTTGCTTGGAAGAGGATGTGAGCCAAAAATTTCAAGTTTGAAAAGTATAAAGAAAGGAAACAAGTAAATAGGGAAGGAGAATAAATACTGAACAAGACTGGGCAAGGTGACAAAAAGGAATTACTGTGAAAATCTGGAAGGGGGCCAGTATGCAAAAGGCAGCACTGTGTAGTTTACAGGAACTATTTAGTGTTCAGCATGCTTCAGCGATCACACAGAGAAAGCCAGATCTCTCTGGTTTTGTTTGCTCCCCTATAGTTAGCTATGGAAATTTGACATAGGTGATCTGTGTTTTCTGTCAGCAAACAAATATAAATACAAAGGACCATGGGGTCCCTGCGTGATTGGAATTGCTAGGAGAGGACCCCTTGTGGCTAGAGTAGGAAATAACTTCAGTTAAAGCCTGTCTGGAAGATGCAGACATTTTTATGAGAATTCAACAGCTACAGCAAAACATTCCGCAAAACTCTTTAAAATTATATTCCAGATGTTTATAATATTTAATTTTTTTGATGTCACCAAGTACTGTAATGTTTTATCTGCATTATCTCTCTGAGGAGTTCAACATAATTGAAGCACTCCAGATTTTATCCATTTAATTCCCATATTCACTGAAAAGTAGATAGAATGAATAGCGGTTTTTATGTCCATTTTGAGGATGGAAAGGATAGGTATAGAATAGGTAGGTAACTTATTGCAATGTTACAGCTAGGCCGGCTAGGCTCATAATAGAATTTGGATATCTTATCTTGGGCTCAATTCAACAGTCCTGGTTTGGAAAGCATTCATTATTAAAGCTTTAAAACAAAACCTGCTATTTTTTTTAAGTGTCAAGTGATTTCTTTATTCAAGAAAAGATGGATTGAGAGACATAAAACTTACTCTTTGTTTCTCTGTGAAAAGAGGCTATTCCTAGATTCTCCAAGGGGAGAAAAGCTGTTTAAAAAAAAAATCTGGGGAGGACAGTATGTTAGCAACTAAGAATCTTTAGATCAATGTCAATTATGCACATTTTAAGGGAAGCTACATAAAAATATACTAGGTTTCTCTGGAAATCATGAAATTAAAACCCTTTCATAGTTGATTCTCTTTGACAATTCCCAGACACCGTCTTTCCTCTTGGCTCCCTGATATTTGTTCCAAGAGTGTCTGTAGAGCTAATAAATAAATGCTTCTTTTATTTTGGATTCAGCCCTTTAAGAATAGGACTGCTTAAATGAATAGCTCATATTTTAGTTACCACCTCTTGTTTTAGAAGTCGGTAGATGACAGAAAAGTGGTATTGTCCAAGGAAATGCCATACAATTATAAGTGTGGGTCAAGGAACTGACACTGTGAAAAGAATAAAGCAAGGCTATGCAATATTGTCCAGGGGGATGTTAGGACATTGTTTTGATGAGTATTGAATATGAAATTAAAACAGGTCAGGGGAAAGAAAGAGGAAATACAGAGAAGGATGATCATTGAGAGAAAGAAGAAAATTTGGGGGGAGAAGTCCTTTTTGGTGGTTTAATGTAATAATTGTTCCATTTATGGAGTTTTGGGTAAATCTTCAGTTTAAATTTTTTACTGATAATTATATGGTTCCCCATAAATACTGAAAGCAAAGAATATGATATGTGGTACAAGAGTATGAGATAAGTAAGATTTCAGAGGAAAAATACTATCTTAGACACATGGTGTTGATGCTATCATCTCTATGTTTCAAAATACACTGAATTTTATATAATTGACCTTTTGATGTGAGGATTTCCTGGACTCCAGTTATCACTGCTTTATAATTTTTCACTTTCAATAATTCTTGCCTTCTGCTTTAATTAGAAATAAGAGGTCCTTATTTTGGAAAGGAGCTATAGAAATTTAAATCTAACTTATTCAGAGCTTCCTAACAGCTATGTAGGTCTTTAGGCAAAATATGTGTCTGGCCTTTTTCAAAGAAGTATTTTCAGTAACAAGTTGTCAGTGAGGTCAGTGCCTAGTGGTTCAGGATTAGATACCACCCACCCTGGCTTGTAACCTCCCCTTTCTTTCTTATCCTGGGTGAACAGTGCTCAGCTGAAGTGACTGCCCCACTGTCACTGACTCTCCATTTGGTACTGTATAACTCTGTGACTATCAAGAAGCTTTGTTTTTTTTCCTATCCCCAAAAGCTCTTTTTGGAAAATTACCTACAAGAGCTGAATTTTCCAGCACATTTACTTGATAGGAAGCAACAGAAAGGTAAGAGTCAAGTTTGTAAAGAGAAGAGCTGGACTTCAGTGCATTCTCATTTCTCCCGTGAATTGCTGTGTCTTAGTTATATACTGTAGGTTTAAAATGTGGGGGTTCCTTCTGAATGAAAGAAGAACCCACATTGTTACATAAAATAGAAATGTTTTGACTAGTTATGATGAGAAATGTGGGCTTCATGATAATTTTAAAGTTATAAATAACTTTCAAACTAGTGCCAGGGGAAGCTAGTAGCCAAGGTCGTGCTTTGCATTCAAAGTTTCTGGCTATAAAAAGTCAATTGGATGCTGTGTAGGAAAAGATAAGATATGGCCTGGATGCTTTGTGCTTTGGCATGGGGCTGAGGAAAAGGAAGCAAAGATGGAAAATATTTGAAGAGATTTTACTTTCAAGCAGAAGCTATTTACAGCAAATAGAAGATGTTTCAAGTGAGATAGTAGCCAAAAACATTATTTTCTGAATATAATATTTGTCTTATTTTTGTTATATAATTGTCAGTGATATTAGGAGATTGTGGAATGCTCTCAGAACTGTTGGACCACCATTTATAACCAAATAAACATCACTGTGTGGAATGAACATGGGATGTAATCATGTAAAGAGAAGGTTGTTATCTAAAGGGGTCTGAAGGACTGAGCAGCTGCTGCCAGTTGCATTGAGGACAGAAGTGGAAGAAATGAGTTCAAATAGAAACAAGAAGAAATTGAGAATAGGCATCAGGGAGTTCATGAATTGTATAGGTTCTGAGTCACTGATATATACCACTAATACTTTGCAACATCTTTGAAGATACATGTGATTCAATGACTTGTTTAAAAGATGTAAATGGGGAAAACAGGATTTAAATTAGCTTTAGTTCTGGGTTTGTGGCTAGCATTTTTAGATGGACTGAAAGTTTAGCATATTGAGAATAGCTGTGATTTGGAGATGTGGATTATTACTAGTCACATTTGAATGGTATAGATAAATGTACTGTTAAAATTTCATTTCCCAGTATAAAAAATTACCTCAGTAATAGCAAAGGATGATTTAATTAAGTGGAAAAATAAAAATACGGAGAATATAGCAAACTTATTCCATTTGTTTCCTCTTACATATAGCTGAGCCTTTCTTATTATTTTAATAAAAGATTGGGATTTTTATAGTAAAACATTTTTTATTACTATAAAATAAAAATATTAAGTGCTCATTGTAGGAATTTTGAAAGCATAGAGAAAAAATTATTGTGTGTAAGTTCATTGATATGTATTTCCTACTGTTTTTTTTTTTTTCTTTCTGGATTGCTTTAAAAATAATTGTAATAATATTGCAGGTAATATTTGGAAACTCACTTTTTCATTTAACCTTGTACCCAAATATTTTCCATATAATATTATCTATTCTACAAGATGTTATTTTAAACTTCTGTTAACATTCTTTCAAGTGAACAGATGTAATTTTATTAATCATTGCTTAATATCTAGGTGCCATGATAAACACACTTGTGTATTTATTTACCTATGTATATGTGTATGTATGTATTTATATTTAATATAACTTCCTTAATCTCTGTTCTTAAATGTGGAGTTGTTGGATTAGACAACATTACATTTGAGGGAAAGGTTGTGATTTTTAAGATGTACTTTTTCTGTTTCTTTTAAAGTATTATAAAATTTCTTGTCTACCAAATGCAATATTTATTGAGTATCTATGAAGTGCAAAACATTTTTATCAGGCATATAGATGGCAATAATAAGTGTTTGGAAGGACATATCTCTTCTATTTACAACATTGCAATTTATAAATTTTCAGATATCAACAAAGCTTCATATTAGAGTCAAAAGTGCTTCAACTCTGTCTGAAAACAACAGATAGTATTATTGTTTGACTACTTATGTTACTTTGGATTCAGAATAATAGAATTTGTAAATAACTTCTGCTAGAAGAACATATACAGTTCTGATTTAAATGAATTTCATGATGCAGCTGAGAAAAAGAAATAGCAGAAACAGGAAAAGAAATACTTCAATTATAGTAAAACTGGGGAAATCAGAAGCATTTGGAGAAAATCTATAGGCTGCAGAATGGAAAGAAAAAGGATAGAGGGTATATGCAAGAGCATAAATTCAGTATTTGGTTTTTCTACTTAGGGAAACATGACAACAGTTAAGACATGGATAGGGTGGGAGGTAGGGAAGGTGAGTTTTAATTTTTTTTATTGTTGAAATTTGGGAACCATGTTGTAAAAATAGAATGTAATGAAGGGAAAAAGCTAAGGAATTAATGATTAATAAATCCTATTATTTGAGTTGGTGCTTGGTCCAAAAATATCAAAGTGAAGAGGTTAGAGATATCAGTATAATTTGTGGGAGATGAGGTATAGAGTTGTGGATTCTTAAAGAATGAATTTCTTAAAGAAAGTATTTAAAAATACTTTCATAAACTGTGCAGTTTTACTTTTCAGTTACATTTAGAGGAACACTATAACTATGGATGGATGGGAGTTCTATTTTCTCTTCCCTATAAACTTACGTTTGCATGTTTTTATTTTTCCTTTGAAATAGAAGGGATTAAGATTTAAGAAGGAAAGTTGGCAGCCTAGTATTGCCTGAAAAGAAACTATGTGCTTTGTAATGAAGACTTAAAAATAGTGTTTATTTCTGGATCATGGGCTCATGGGAATGTTAGTCCAGAGATTCAAAAAGTATGATTTTTCTGTTTCTTGTTTGGATTCTAGATTTTAAGTGACATGTTAGTGTGGGGTATAAATCCTGAGTTTAGCCAAGTTGCTAATTTAATGAAAAGTGATAAAAAATTGAGACTGCAGAAATTTTGAAAGTGAACAAGACTATTAGCCACTGCACCTGATTTTCACATGCTTAATTACTGTTTTTAACTACATTATTGGTGTCTGGGACTCAGTCAGTAATCTGTTACCCATTAAATTACTAACTTCAGGGATGGAAAGGGACTTTAAGTTCCTTTGGGCAAAATTTGTTCTGGTTTATTTGGCACCTCTCTTCCCTTTTCCTGCCTTTTACTATCCTAACCATTAGGCTTGTGCTGTTACAGGTTCCTTTTGTCCACGTGGAAATGGATTTGATGGAGAAAACAATATTTTATTTAAAGAAGGACTCTCATATATTGGAACCTGAGTGCTTTAGCCCCTCTAAATTAGTGCTATTCAAAGTGTGATGTGCAGTTCTCAATTTTTTTTTTATTGGTTCATGCAAGATAATACAGAACTTGTGCCTGAATGTAACAGCTACCTCTGAAGCACTTTGTAGCCAAACTTTCTAGATGAGGGAAACAGTCTTCCATTTACTTGCATTTTGGTGCAAGTTCCTTATCTCATTGAAGGTGTGCACTCAGAGTAGCATTGCTTAAATTATACTGTATAAGCATTTATCTTCTCTACCTATATGCATAGGAACAGAGAACAGGGATGGAGGTATATGATTAATTAGATAATAAATGAATTACCAGGTTTCAGTGAAGCCCCTGGAGGAAGTATCAATACAAAGAGACCCCCAAATTAGCTCAGTGAGGAGCCCACGAAGTACCTGAGAGGCAAGATTGCACAAGGAGCTAAATTGTGACTATTCTAGTGTTGACTTTGATGAAATTCACTCCAAAGTTCTGGGGAAATTTATGAGTGAAATAAAGGCCTGTTGTCATAGTGCTTCCTTTCCTTGTGTGTGTTTTTGTGAGTGGGGGGTGAAGGGAGAATAAGAAAGAAAATCAACTTCCCTGAGATTCTCTATAAGAGGAACAGGGATCTGTCTTAGTCCAGGGCTAGAGCTCTAAAATCATGTTTCCATGTGAATTTACAGGATTAACTGGCTTTTTTTTTTTTCTGCACTCTGCAGTTTCTTTTCCCAATATGGGATAGCAAAGGAATCCTAGTTTTAAGAATCCAGTAATCTGTAATAGCTATTGCCTATGCAATTACTATGTATTCTCTACTTTTTGCTAATTTAAGTTGTTAAAATATGAAATGCTCTTGTTCTCCTTCCCTGACCAGTGGCCTTCCTTCACTTGGTCTCTACCTGAGACCCCTTAGGCTTTGAACACTTGGCACAGGAAGGGCTTTCAAGGCCCAGCTTCAGGCTAAGTTCTGATTTGTTGGGGTCAGAGGCATGCTGGTTATTAAATATTTTTGAAATCTCCTCTACTGTTAAGCAAATGATATCCATTAGATTCTGTTTATTTCCTAAAGCTTTTTCTGAACCTTTAGTCATAGTTAAAGTCATACCAATAAAAATAATATGACAATTTATTTAACTAATCCCTTATTGATACACATTTAGGTTGTTTCTAGCTATTTATTACTACAAACAACATTGTAATTCTTGACATCGTCTTTGTATATGCATTCAAATTCCTAGAAGCAGCATTGCTTCCATCAAGAATTTGTACTTATACAATTTTATGGTTCCTGCTAGTATGCTTTCTAAAGAGATTTTATCAATATTGGACCAACAAAATGAGACAGTCCACATTTATTTATTTTGTCAAAGAAAATTTCATGAATGACTTAAAAATATTTTAATAAAAGCAATTTACTGTTTTTAGCAAAAAAAGGAAGAGAGGAAAATTAAATTAGTTTAGTATGAGTGACTCTTAATGAACCAACCATGAGATTGTTGCTCTACTTTTTTAAGTTAGTAATAGTTCCTTTCTAAGTAAAAATATTTTGCTAGTGATAAACATAAAATTTCTCAATTTTAATTTTCAACTTGTTCTTTTCTGTATTTGGGAAAACACTTGTCAGTTCTCAATCTTCTGTTACCTCTCCCATTTTTTATTATTACTCAAAGATGCCAACAAGATTTCTGTGATAAAACATATGCTTTTTCATTGTCGTGTAATATAATCATTTTCAACCAGGTTTTTTTTTTTTTTTTTGATACTGGGTCACATCTCCTGCCCTTTTTTTATATTTTATTAGAGATAGCGTCTTGCTAAATTGTTTAGAGCCTTGCTAAAATGCTCAGGCTGGCTTTGAACTCATGATCCTCCTACTTCAACCTCTGGAGCCGCTGGGAATATAGGCATGAGCCACTGCACCTGGTCCAGGGTGCTTTTTGTTCCACAGGGGACATTTGGTAAAGTTTGGTACAAGGTTTTGTCACAAGTGGGGGACAGACATTACTAGCATCTAGTGGGTTGAGGCCAGTGATGCTGCCAAGTATCCTATAACACATTGGATAGTCTTCTACAACAAAGAATTATCCAGTCCAAAATGTTAGTAGAAGCTGGTTGTAGTGGCACACAACTGCAGCGACTTGGGAGACTGAGGCAGGAAGATTGCAAGTTTGAGGCCAGCATCAGCAACTTAGTGAGATCATGTCTCAAAATAAAAATAAAAAAGATTTGGGGGTATAGCTTAGTGGTAAAGCACCACTGGGTTCAATCCACAGTGCAAAATGTCAGTAACACTGAAGATGAGAAACCTTGCTTTAATAGGATACAGCAATAAATAAATGGGTATTTATTTAAACAGTTAAACATTCCCTTACTATCTTTTCTCTTGTTGATCAGTTTTCTCTAAAGATTATCAGCACAATCTTTCCGTTTCAAGATGATTCTAGTGGGCTGTGGCTGTGGCTCAGTGGTAGTGCACTTGCTTGGCATGTGTGAGGCACTGGGTTCGATTCTCAGCACTGCATATAAATAAAGGTTTATCAACAACTAAAAAATATTTTAAAAAAGATGATTCACCTTGGTAGACAAGATAGACACAAAGTAAAAGTATTGTCATTCTTGGTCACTTGTTAACCATTATGGAATCTGTTGGCGGGGGGGGAAGGAGGGTGGTTATACTTTTCTTGTCCTTCCATCGTTAAATATAGTTTAAAAGATTTGTGTTGCTTGGATGTTTTTCACAAGTCTTTACCCATTCTAGGTTTAGTTTGCTCCTCTGATAGCAGAAGAAAGTACAAGTTTATCTTTACATTTACTGTCTTTTTCTTTGTATGTCCTTCAAAATTCCTTTATTTCTAAAGGAAATAAAGGAATCCTTTATTTATCCTATTCCTTGGATATCATATCAAGTTATTGTATACATTTTCTCTCACTTTTTTTTTTCATTTGTGATTGTAGTAGTGGGTTTTTACTTTTTGAATTTTTTAAAAAATTTTGTGGCTCTGGGACATTCTTATATTTTCTGTGAACTACTAAACAATCTAAGATACTTGTCTTACTTTGCTTTGTGTTTTATTTCTTCACTGTAGTAAACACTGAGGTGATATGTTCAATTTCCCTCAAGGGTCCTGTCACTTCCATTTCACTTGTATATTCTTCTTTGTTGGTGAGAATTAAGTCTAGGGTTGCAGTTCCATTTTTTTTTTTTTTGCTTATTTTGCTCTCTGATAAAGTTGCTGGTAGAGGGGTGGAAAATATTGGAGAGGAGTGATTTCTCCAATTCAGATTTTAATTACTATACTATCTTTTTGGTTTTGTTGAATTATTAGATGTTTAAGTCTTTTCCAGGTCTCTTTATCTTAATTTCTTCTTCAACTTTCTTTTCATTTTATTTAGCATTTCTATCACTTCTTTACTAGAATTTATGTTTTGGGGTATTTCACTGAGAACAGAGTACATGTGTTTTCTAAACTAACTTTTGTCTTGGAGATAATTTCCCTTGGATCTTTAAGACATTTTTTTTAAAGTTATACAGTCTCTTTTTTAAGTTATACAGTCTAAGATGGGCATGGTGGTCCACACCTGTAATCCCAGCAACTCAGGAGGCTAAGGACAAAGGATCACAAGTTTGAGGCCAGTCTAGGTCATTCAACAAAACAAAACTGGGCATGTGACTCACTGGTAGAGGGCCATTGGGTTCAAACTTCAGTACAAACAAACAACAACAATTTAAAAAGAAAAACACACACACACACACACACACACAATCTTTTAATTTTTTTTAAAAACTTTTTAAAAAATACCTTTATTTTATTTATTGATTTTTATGTGGTGCTGAGGATCGAACCCAGGGCCTTGCATGTGCTAGGCGAGCGCTCTGCTGCTGAGCCACAACTTCAGCACCTTTTTTCTACTTTTTTAAAAAATATTTTCTTAGTTGTCAAAAAACCTTTATTTTATTTATTTATATGTGATGCTGAGAATCGAACCCAGTGCCTCACACATGCTAGAAATGCACTCTACTACTGAGCTTATTATAACCCCAGCCCTCTACTTACTACTTTTTTTATGGGGGGTACCAAGGATTGAATTCAGGGCACTAGGCCACTGAGCCACATCCCCAGCCCTCTTTTGTATTTTATGTAGAGACAGGGTCTCTTTGAGTTGCTTAGCGCCTCACTGTTGCTGAGGCTGGCTTTGAACCCACGATCCTCCTGTCTCAGCCTCCTGAGCTGCTGGGATTATAGGCGTGTGCCACCACGTCTGGCTTACTTACTATTTTTTAAAGAAGGTTTATTTAGTTCTGGTGTTTGTCTTAAATTTCACCACTATCAGCTTTTGTACTACAGAATTTCTCTCTCTAATCTTAAAAGTGGAGGCGAGTATCTTGTTAAATTTCTGGGCCACATGAAGTACATATCCTATTTTTTCTCCTGTTCTTATTATTTTGTCCAATAGTTGGAGGCAAGTGTAAACCTAGATGATTTGAAGCAATTCAGATTTACTTTACTTTTAAAAATCTATCTTTATTTTGAAGAGAGGGAACTGGGGGTTGAACCCAGAGGCACTTTACCACTGAGCCATATCCCTAGCCCTTTATATTTATTTATTTTTTTCCTTTTTATTTTGAGACAGGGTGTGGTTAAATTGCTTAGGACCTTGCTAAATTGCCCAGCCTAGACTTGAACTCCCAAGTCACTGGTATTACAGGCGAGTGCTGCTGGGCCGGCTCAAATTTACTCTTCTAAAAGAAATGTATAAACCCTAATCTCCAGGGTACCCTTCTGCCTGTGTTTCCCTTGTGTCTGCCCCTACTACTGAGATTTTCATATCCCAGGGCACAATATATCATTTTTCCTTTCATTCAGTGTTGCATTTCTGGTAACTAAAAATCTTCTGACAAAAGATAGAAATGTATTGCTGGGAGGTGGCTAAGGAACATCTCTGGCTATCCAAAAGTTCCTATACAGTAAGGGGACATGAGTTGGCCTTTCATTTGCTAGCCCAGGTCTCTGATAGGATGAGAGGATATGCAGGTTGGATAATGAGGGTTTGGCTCTATTGGCTGCTATAAATTCAGGCACAATTCAGTTCCAGCTCTCTACCCCCCCCCTCCCCCCCAAACACACACACCAAGAACTTGCACAATTCATCAAGTTGATAAGGGAGAGTGGCCCAACTTAGCAAATAAAAACATGGGACACATAGTTTGATTAGAATTTCAAGCAAATATATATATGTATCTCCCAAATATTGCATTGGACATAACTTGTATAACTTGTGCCATAAATTATTGTTTATCTGAAATTCAAAGTGGGCCTTTTGTATCTTATTATTTATTTATTTTGTGGTGCTGTGATTGAACTCAGGGTCTTATACATGCTAGGCAAATGCCATACCCCTAAGCTCCATTCTCAGCCTGGCATTTTGTATTTTATCCATGAACCAGAAGGTAAGAGAAAATATTCCCCAATATTTGCAAATTATTAATGAGGTCCTTATATTTTTGTGTCTCAGCTACTGGTGTAATAGGTTTTATTTCCTAGTTTGACAAAAGTCGCCTTTCCATAGTCTTCCTTCAGCTATAGGTTGGTCAATATTGGGAAGACTGGAAGAAATTTGTAAAGGGTCTGGGAGCCTTCAGAAAAAAGAAAAGAATGAAGATTTGCACTCTTTTATACAATGTACTTGTTATTTGAAAGATTTTTTTCCCCTTTAAGTTTTTTTTTTTTAGATCAAATTTTAAAAAATTTTTATGGGCTGGGGATGTGGCTCAAGTGGTAGTGCGCTTGCCTAGCATGCATGAGGCACTGGGTTCAATTCTCAGCACCGCATAAAAATAAAATAAAGATATTGTGTCCACCTAGTACTAAAATATAAATATTTTTTAAAAAATGTTATGTTAAGATTTACTAGTGAGAAAGAACATCAAAGATCCTTAAACTAGAGCATCCTTCTCTGGCTTGCATTACTCCAAGAGGGTTCATTTCAGACAGATGTGTACCTGAACTGGAGGGCCTTTCTGATACATCTGCTGTGCTTGGTAAACTAAAAAGCTGAAGGCATGGGTGCCGTGCCATGTCTCACATCTGAGGGAGCAGGCTGTTTCTGCACTGAGGAATCACTGTGGCCTCTGACAGAATCCACAGTGGCAAGAATGCAGCAGGATAAAAGGTCACACTACACTGCGAGGAATCAGTTTTCATCAGTAAACTGTGCTGGGAGCAGAACACCAGCAGCCCTCAACAGAGCCCACTTGTATTCTAATCTGCTTTCTGGTTTTCTCTCATTGAGGCATGTGAATCGACACAGAGTTTTTGAACAATTTGAGGGACAAGAGAGATAATGGATTTCTTGCCAGACATTTAAAAAGTGATTTTATCTTGAAAAATTAATATGTGTGACCTCATTTTTACCCCAAACTATTAAAGTAGACCCTACTATTATTGCATGTACATATAGATTTTATAAATATGACTTCATAAACAATATTGTTTTATAATTATTAAATTGCATGAAAGATTTTTTTCTTTTTCCATGATGGCATGATCTTAGAGGACTATATATATTTTCTTATAATCTTGTTCTTTGCAGTTTTGAATATATTGCTTAGATCAATAAATATCTGTTTATGAAAGAATGTTAAGTTTTATAATTCCTTATGAATCCTGTGTCTTTTTCTTCTTTGCCAAGGTTGTGTCATTAATATGTTATAAAGACTTAGCTCAAAAATTCATCTGTGGTCTGGGGGCATGGCCCAGTGGTGGAATACCTGCTGAGCATGCTTGAAGCCCTGGGTTTGAGCCCCAGTACCAAATAAAATAACAAAGTCATCTGTAATAATCTTTGGTATTTAAATTTGATCACTTGTTTAACTTTGGTACTTTGATCCTTAGTTTATATTACATAATCTTGTGATTTTCATATGTTGATTTAAAATGTATTGGCTGTTGATCCCTGAGATTGCATTCTTCTAGGGAGATATGTAGGATAATACAAGTTTTGATCTTAGGGTAGGAAAAAATTTCTGAAAATATGCCCCCACCAAATGACATAGTCATTTAGTAAAGATCAATATGTTTAATTACATTAATATAAAATTTTCTTCTGTGAAAAAAAGATGCCATAAAAGAAGAGAAATAAAAGCTACCAGTTGAGAGAATATATTACAACTCATCCATATGAGGTGGATTGCATTGTTGATCCCCATTCTTCTCCTTTCCAATATCTATACCCTTTATCATTTGACTTTTCAACTTTTTGTACTAGACTGCATTTTCCTACTCTATTAATACTAGACTTGACCATTTGACTTATTTTGTCTAATGGAATGAAGATAGAAGGGACAGCAACAATTTGGAGAATATACCTTACGAGACACTGTATATTTCTATTTGCCTCTCTTGTATTTCTCTCATTGCCATGTGAAGAACATGCTTCAGGTAGCCTACTTGTCCAAGGGGAATGAGAAAAACATGGAGCAGATCTGGATCTCAAAGATGTAGCTTAGAGCAAGCTCAGCCAGGTCTGCAGAATAAATTTTGTCTTATGTTACTGAGTTTTAATATTTTTTGTTAGGTAATATTATTGTGAAAATAGCTGATTGAAAGACAAGTAAACAGAAATACTTAGTATAAGATTTTATAAAGAACTCCTAAAAATTAATAAGGAAAAGATAATCTAATAAGGAAAAATTCAATAGGGTCAATATATGAAAAGGTAGTTCACAGAAAAGAAAACTAGGATGACCAATAAATAAATGAAAAGATTCTTAGCATGCTTTACTAGTTACCTGCAAATATAAATATTATACTTATTAGAGGTAAAAATAAATGTCTAGCATTATTGTAGTATCAATGAAAATGTGAAGGAAATAGAAATTTCACATGTAGATAATAGAATATTCAAAAAAGGGTGTACTAGACAAGAGACACATGAAACAGGATTATTTTCAAGGAATATTATAGACAAAGGATTAAATTTAGGGTATACAGGAAATTCTTGCAAATCAATAAGGAAAAAGGCAACCTAGGAGAAAAATAGAGGAAAAATACAAAAAAGCAATTCACAGAAAGGATACTTGAATGGCTGGCTAATCAACCTAAAAGGAGACTACCAATGAACACTGGTAATCAAAAGTGCAAATTAAAACAGCAATGAGATATACTTTAGATCTACCATGTTGGCAGTGGTTAAAATGTCATGCAAACCTTGTGATGTGGAGGTGGAGACACACGAACCCCTTATGCTTTGCCGGTGGCATTATTTTGGAGACCAATTTGGCAATGTTTATTGAAACTGAATAATTTACATTCTAACCAAGAAATTTGACTTCTGAATTGTGTTAATTTGCTAGGGCTGTCATAACCAAATGCCACAGAGTGACTTGAATAACAGAAATAATTCCCTCAAAGTTTTGGGAGTTAGGAGTAAGAGAGGAAAATGTCATATGCTACTGAGTTATAGGGTACTTGGTTATATAGTATTATTGTGGGAATTGCTCACTAATTGGATCAATAACACATGAAAAGATAATTCTTAGGAAAGAAAACTGGAATGACCAATAAATAAATGAAAAGACACTTAACTTGCTTTGCTAGTTATTGTGTAAATACAAATATACAAATACAAATTTACCCAGTAAAGTCAAGGTATTGGCAGGTTTGGTTTCTTCTGAGACCTCTTTTCTTGACTTCAGATGGCCACCATCTCTTATGTTTTTTTCTCTGTGTGCTAATTTTTGATATTTTTCTGTATGTCCTAATCAACCTTTCTTTTAAGGACACCAATCAGATTGAGTTAGGGCTTACTCTAATGGCCTGATTTTAACTTAATCACCTCTTTAAAGGCTCTATTTCCAAATACAGTCATATTCTGAGATAATGGGAAAAACTCAACATATGTATTCTGGAAGGACACAATTCAGCTCATAACAGATTGTATATATCAGAGATTGTTGCGTAGGTGCACAACGATACATGTATAAGAATATTTATTAAAGCATTATTTCCCATAGCAAGAGTTGGCTACAATGTAAATGTTCAATAGGGGTATGGACAGATAAAATACATTATAAATGCATCAGAGAGAAAGCTACACAGTGGAAAGTAAGGGAACAAATAATCCATTATATTAGTTGGGAACTCATTTTTCTTCAATAACAAGTCTGGATATAAGCAGTTCAGATGATATCAAGGACCCAAGTTCTTTCTATAATTCAGCTCTGTCATCCTTCTTGAACTTTGCAGTAAGACTGCTTTATTTTCAGATATCATACTACAGTCAGGAGAAAGAAAGAACAAAGGCCATGGCAAGCATATCTGACTCTCTTTTTATAGGGAAAGCAAAAGCTTTAGTCTTAGCATACATCTGCTGACATCTCATTGGTCAGACTTTTGTTACATGCCATCTGAGTTGCAAAGAGGGGAAGGAAATCAAATGTCCTCCTTCCATGGCAGGAATAGGCAAGTGAGACAGGTTGGGGCTATGTGTGGAGTAAGCAAACCTGTAGTATTTAGTACATCTTCATGGTTCAACACGGATAGACACCAAAATCAGTGCTGAGAGCGGGTGAGATAGAAAGAGATGGAAGTACAATACTATTTGTATAAATTTAAAAATACTTGCACATGTAAAACTACTGTAGATATATATAATGTATGTAAAGATAGTTGTGGCAGGTTGATTGGAAAGGCACCCACTAACTAGTATAACAAAGAGGGAGAGGAAGGGACCTGAGGAAGGTGTATGAGTATAATGACAACAACAAAACCACAGGCTTTTTACAAAAGACCAGTTCTATCAGTGTTTGATTGATTCTGAAAAATCAACTGAGGAGTTTGACTGATGATATCAATCTAGTTCTGTGCACCCAAGACCCAGAAGGAAAAAAGTGGGTTGACTTGGGGGAGTATGTAGGTTATTTAGACTATGGGGAGGGCCTCTTATCATTTGAAGTCAAAGACATGTGATTCATTGTATTTGTGATTGAATTTAATTATTTTACCTTTCTATGTGATGAGCTTCATTCTTTTGAGTACAATTGAAGGAATGATATAATAGTTTACATTTAGTGACTATGGCAGTTATTTTTTGGACAATTCAGGGATATTGTCATTTTTGCAAAATTGAATTTCTTTGCTTTTGTGTATTTCTTTTGCTTTATTATGCAAAATCAGTAGGCTTTAATTTTAGAGAGTCAATGGGAGACAAGAATAATATAAACATGGCTACTTGGTAATGAAACCCATCACTCTCTAGTTTTCTGTTATTATCTTTGGAAGCAGAGCGTGGGAGAAAGGATTTCCTTTGCTCTATATAGACTCAGCAACTGAGTGGCTCTCTGCTCTGGAATGAAGCAGGTTGGCACAACTCCAGAAGTCTTACATGGGAATAAGACAGAGGTTTCCATTTTTTAAAAATATATATTTTTTTAGTTGTAGATGGACACAATACCTTTACTTTATTTGTTTATTTTTATGTGTTGTGTGGGATTGAACCAGTGCCTCACGCATGCTAGGCAAGCAGTCTACCACTGAGCCACAACTCTGTCCCAGAGATTTTTATTTTTTAACTTACTTTCTTTCTTTGCTTTTAGTTCAGTATTCTATCTTTTAACTATCCTATACCTAGTCTTCTAAAAAATACACAATTTATTAATATGTGTTATGTGTCTTTCATTTTCTCTATTAAACATTATGTTTCTCTATTAAATGTTTTCTATGTTAAACATTTTATAACAACTTTGGAAGTAGCTGTAAAGTGCTTCCATTTTATGACTGTGTTTCCTTATTTTCTAATTATAAATTATTATAATGAGTGGGGTAGTTGACTTCCTGTGGTGGGACAAATTCAAATAACTAAATGAAAATGTGTGAACTTAGATACTTTATCCATTTTTAAAACAAATGGGTAATCCATTTGTTATCTCTCACAGTAGCTCTCTAAAATTTGGTTTGAAAAGGCAGAATTCTACAAAGAAAAAATTATTTTCCCACAAAAACAGAATAGTTGGTCAATGAATCATCTAGCACTATAATTAGCACTCCTATAGATTCTATCTGTAATTTTAGAAGTAATTACTCATCATAGTAGCTTTATGGATTTCATTTCATATCTTGAGATAAATGGTAAATGGTTGTCATTGTGGATAATACCAAGGAGGATAGAGTTTAATTTTTTCTCATGTTTCTTAATATTCTTTTCAATGACATGCCTCCTACTACTCATGGTACTTGTTTTGTAAAGTACTCTCTTTGGCTACCTTTTCTCCCCCTTCTATTTATATAGGGAAAGTGCTTCTAGTCTCATAGATTAGGATGTAACTCAGATGGATAGTTACTATAACTTTACATTTTAAGATTGATTTTTCTCTTTAGTTCTTGGATTTTGCATTTTCAGATGCCTGTGGGATATAATTCATTTGCATGTGCCACTGCACCTCACACTTACAATCCTAAAGCATGTTAGAGAAAAGGCTTGTTCTAGATTTGCTCATTGTGTTAATACTGTTATGAGCCTACAGCAACAGTTTTATACACACACACAACCACATACATACATACATATACATGTATGTGTGTGTGTGTGTGTGTATATATATATATATATATATATATATATATACATATATACATAATATTATTGAAAATTCAAATAGATCATAAAATGTATGGAAGCATTTTTGCTAAATGAAAAGGAGTATTTAAATGAGTATTTATCTCTTCATCATTCACTCTATCCTCCCTTCTAAACAATAGCATTAAAAAATATGTTTTTAAAGCCAGAAATAGAATTAGGACTAAAAAAGGCCTTTAGATATTGGTTCTTAAGACACCCGGGGAAAAGAAAAACTACAGAGTGAGAAATAATTCAGGAGATCTTGCATAAGGAATCAAACACATTGTTGACAGCTGTTAGAGTCTGTAAACAAGTCAGGATGGCGCCTGGCATTTTGCCAGAGAAATGTTAGAGTCTGTAAACATGTCTGGATGGCGCCTGGCAAAATGCCAGAGGGAGTGGTTTGTGAAGTAATGCCATCGAGCCATTAAGTGTGGAGATTCCATATTGGTTGACTGATGTATCTAGTTTATGCTAATTAGATAAGCTGTGTGGAATGTATAAATACCGCTCCTGTCCTGCAATAAACGGCTCCTACTCCTGCTGTATCAATCTACACAAGTTCTTCGTCACCCCCCGGGTTATTTTGCTGCAGCCGGACTGCGGCAGACAGTAAAGTGGAATTAAGTGGTTCTATGAAAACAGAAAAAAATTAATTATCTGTATGTTCTGAAATGTGAGGCTAGTTGGCAAAATGGATATGCAAATTATTGACAAAATGAATTTTTCAGTTTTCTTCTAGATGTTCATCCTATAAATTAATTTCAGAAATAATATAAATGTATTTTAGACTATAGAGAATGTATTAGTTTAGAAAATTAAAGATAAAAAATTTTATAAAAGAATCAAGAACAGTTGAAGAGTTGTTATACTTTGTTTCCAAATGTAAAATATGATTTTTACTTCGTTATCATTATTACATGAGGAAAAAACTGCTACATTCAGTTATTAGAAATAATTTTATAGGGCAACTTCTTCAATGAAGAACCCCCAAACTTGTTTTCATTTTCAAAAATAGAATTCCCTTTTAAAGGAAAAGAAGTTATCAGTTCTTTATTTGAAATGAAATTGAGGAAGAGAATGATCATTTCTTTTTGAAAAATTTAATACTTTAGCATAAGGGCTGTGTCATTAATGGCAAGTCTAGGAGAATAAAAAGAGTTCATTCTTTGGGTCTTTAGATCTGCTTTATTTTTTCTGTGTTTGAACTTAGGAAACTTGTTGTCTGTGAGGTAATAATAGCTTAAGCATAGAAAAAATTTTTATCTTTACTCAAGATAAATTTGTGGTAATTAGCAAATTATATGATAAATATTTATTTTTAGGGTAAATCAGACAAACTGATGTTCAGAATTCACTTTCCAAATTAAGTGAATTTTAGTTGTAAAATAAAGAACTTGCAGATTCTGAAGTGTGTTAGTCTCAACACTGCATGCTCATGAGAAATATAATAATGTTTTGATAACTGGAACCATATATTTTAAAATTAACCTGTAGCATCTAATAGATAATGGACAATTAGCAAATATTAAGCGATAAGAAAATATAAGTGGCTACGGCTCAGTGGTAAAATGCTCACCTCTCATGTGTGAGGTCCTGGTCTCGATCCTCAATACCACATAAAAATAAATAAATAAATAAATAAATAAATAAATAAATAAATAAATAAATAAATAAAATAAAGATGTTGTGTCCAACTACTACTAAAAAAATAAATATTAAAAAAAAGAAAATATAAGTTAAGCAGTTTACAAATGTCATATATAACTTTGAAAAGAGACTATAGTTTAGTTCTGCTTCCTATGGGTTTTCTTATGGGATTTGGGATTCTTATGTAAGATTTTTGTTTGTTTGGTTTTATGTACCAGAAGAATTGAGGGTTGTGGAAAGTCTTTCTGATGGTTAAACCCAGCTCTGCTATTTCTTAGCCTTCTAATGCTTTTCTTTCAGAGGATGCATCTGATGGAGGTGATAGAGGAAGGAATAATGCTAGTTTGTCATAGAGAAGAAGCATGAAACACTAATGTGGACCTTATAAGTCAAATTTCTATAGGCAAAATAAAATAGAAGTATTTCTAAACACATTTATCTAAAGAAAGTCGACTTGTTGTGTTGCAATGCTGTGTGCATTCAGAATCTAATGACGCCCTCAGCTGGCCAAATAAGGGATTACATTTAAAAATGAATGGCATTAAAAAAAAAGTACGACTGATTGATGTATTAATCATCAAAGAATCAAGCGATATAAAGTGATGTGAAATAATATAGGAAAAAATTATATAATTGAAAAAATAAGCCAATGTATTGATTAAATATTTTCCAACTGACACTAATGGAATTTTAAAATATTTTGGTCTATTATTTAACCATGGAAGTAGACCATAAGGAAACAATGCAGTAGGGGAGAAATGCATGGATATCCTTCCTGTATGTCTAAAACCAATTCTGAGTAATCCAAGATATTTAAATTGCTTTTATTAATTAATTGTTCTTAAATTACTATTGTAAGTTCTATTGGTATATATTTAAAGGTGAGATAAGAACTGTTTCTCTCTGGGTATCTTGTTTTAATTTCTGTTAAAAATAATTGGAATATTCTTAAAATTTAGGGAAATATATAGCATGCCTGCTTTGTATTTTTTTATTTCTGCTTATACAAATTCTCAAATCCATTTTGAAATTTATAGTATTTTGGGTACATAACATATGTGAAAATTGAGTTTAAAAGTCGATCCTAGGAAGTTATTCATTATTTCTTTGCAAATGTGAAAAAGAATTTCATATCTGTTTCTGCTGTTAGATATTTCCCTTCCTGGGCATGTTGCTTTAAGAGCACCCATCCCCCACTTCTTGCTTGAGCCACTGTGTCCTGTCAGTCATCCTGAAATACACTAGAGTGCTTGTCAGGCTGTTTGCTTACAGATGCATCATAAGCCAAATTGTGAGCCATAATAGTGGCACTGAATTTCTAAACACAAGAAATTGCTTAGACAGTTGGTTTAGTATCTGTGTATGGGCAATACTCTGTCCTGCAGTAGGTGAGTGAAGTGTCAAACTTTTTAAAATCAAACTTTGTATAGGGCAAATCCTAATAATTATAGATTATCTGTTGATTGGTTAGATAACTTGGGGGGGGGGAAATGAAAGAACTATAAAATGTGATGAATGGAAGCTATGCTGTGCATTTATTACTTTTATAACTAATTTTCCTTTTAGTAACACTAAACTCTAGACTACTTTATAAAAGTTCCAACTTAAGATGTCTACTTTTTTGAGATCAACAAGCATTTCAGATTTGGATAAAAATGTGATTCTTGAACACATTTTTTCTTTCACAACTACTCAGGGCGGCTCAACTGAGAAGAGACTTAGTTCTGCTATTTGAAGTGTTTATTAGTGGTTTTAAAAATAGCACTGAAACAAATTCTCGTGTTCCAATGCCTGAGCTATAGTAGTCTAATATCAGAGCAATTAAACGTTTCTACTGTGTAACTGAGTTATTACTATTTGAATAACTGTATGCAAGGCACCGGAAAGTTCACATTCATTTGACATAAAAGTTGTACAGCAATCATTTTCTTTATCTGTGTAAAAAATTTAATTTTTATTATGGGTTTCTAAGTTTAAATTGTGTATGATTTTTTTTTTGTATTCAGCCTTAAATATTTTAAAAAAGAGAACCGATAAAGCAAGAAAATGAGGAACTCACAAATTTTGATACTCATATGTTCAATATGATAGAGAATAGTTAAGAAGCAACAAGGAGTTTTAAGGCTTTATCTAGAGATTGCTTTTGCAGATACATGGAGTGATTATTTATTCCTTACCTGTTCTAGAAAGAATTTGATTATTATATAAAATTCAAATAGGATAAATTAAATGTGGAGCAAAGAAGAAAGAAAAACAAATGTGAAGATATAAAACTGAGCCACGAATAAAACCAAAACTAATTCTCCACCCATTGCAAAAAAAAAAAAAAAAAAAAAAAAAAGAAAAAAAAGCAACAGTTTTCACTGATCTGATCGTTTTACAACACCATATTGATTGATGGAAGGGAAAATACAGGGTTACAGAATTTCAGGCAAACCAGTTGCCTTCCTTACCTTGGATGGCAGTCTGAAGTGAGGAGATTGTATTGAATTGTAAATATTAAGTATACTTTAAATGTCACTTGTATTTTGGTGGAAAAAATGTAGAGAACTGCTAACTTCTTAACTCTACACTGATTTATGTGTTCATAAATGTGACCCCAAGTTTTCTAGAAGCAGGAAGAAAATTGATTGGTACTTAATTCAGAGGGAAGATTAATAAGGCTTGGTTTGGGGAAACAACTGGGAGTTAGTTATCTAAATAAAGTCAAATATCTACAAATTATTCATGATAATCATGAATAATCAAGCTGACATGATCAAGCTGATGTTTTAAATAAAATGTATTTGCTATTTTGTATTAATTTGTAAAATAAAGACAGTATTTTTTATAATGGATTGTAAATGAGATTAGTGACTTTCCTTCTTTTTACTAATTCAGTCTAGCAATAAATTTAACTTGAATTTCAACTTTTGTTAGGTTGAAATTAACTGGATCAATCTAATCGAGAACAAAGTTGTTGGTCAGGAGGAAGGAATTGAGAGGACTCCATAATATGCTTTGATAGTCAAATACTCACAAAACACCTACTGTATTGAGGACTCTGAGCTCGGTTTTCTCATACCATAGTACACCCAGCCTGTGTAAGTGAATGAATGAGCTTAGAAACTTGGCTGCTGTCACACAATATATTATTGAAAAAAGAAAAAGAGAGTAGCAGTTAAAATTTTGCTTAGGATCTTTAGGGATATCTTTAGAGATGAACATGATGAGTAAGGGACAATGATTTGGTTCTTTTTTTTAATTTAATTTTTAAGAATAAAATCCATAGGAATGATTTTTTAAAAAAACAGTATGAAAATAAATCCCCCAAACTTTTGTTTTTGTGGTTTTGTACTATAAACACATATGTAGGATGACTTAGAGTGCTTGCCAGAAAAAATTATAAATCAAATCTGTAACACATAACTGATTAGGTACATGGGTAACATTGAGGATAACCTGAACATCCAGGTATGCAACTTAGGATGTAAATATTACTTAGAAATTAAGTTAGACTTAGGCACCAAATAAATTTAGTGATGTATTAGGGGGGGTCAAGATGCTTAGAAGTGCTAATTAATTTATGAAAGTGTTAGTTCAGAGAACCCACTGAGATATACTCAAAGAACTTATAGAGCCAATGGATATCAGTAGAAATTTGTAATTATATAGTAAATAAAATTAACCTAGAAATACTTTCTGTCATTGGGATAAGAAATAAATAGAGAGTTTTTTTTTTTTTTTTTTTTTTTTTTGTGCTAGGTATTGAACCCAGAGTTAGGATTAGTGATGTTAGTGATTCATTAGTGCATTTATTCTCTGTAAGTATGATCCTCAACATTTCCCATTAATCATTTACTTAATGATTTTAGTATTGATAATCATTATTTAGATCTATTATTATATTAGGGGTTGTATTGGGGCATAGTAGTGCATGCCTATAATCCCAGAGATTTGAGAGGATAAGACAGGAGGATCACAAATTCAAGGCCAGTTTGGGCAGCTTAGAGAGACCTGTCCCAAGATCTCAAAATTAAAAAAAAAAAATAAAAATAAATAAATAAATAAAAGCACTGGGAATGTAGCTTAGAAGTAGACTATCCCTAAGTTCAATCCCCACTACCAGGAGAAAAAAATTAGGGGTTGTAAATAGTGGTGTGTGTGTGTGTGTGTGTGTGTATGTGTGCGTGTGTGTGTGTTGGGGATTGAACCCTGGAGTGCTGTACCACTGAGCTACATTGCCAACTCTTTTTATTTTGAGACAGTCTCACTAAGTTGCTCAGGGCCTTGCTAACTTGTTGAACTTGCTGGCTTTGAACTTGCAATCTTGCCTCAGCCTCCCGAGTTGCTGGGATCACAATCATGAGCCACTGTGTCTGGTGTAAATAGTGATTTTTATCATTCTATAATTCTTTATTAGTTTTTATTGTTTGCAATTATTCTATAAAGAAGAACTTTTTTCCTTTTTATTATTTTATCACCCTATAGTATGGTTCATACCAGAAACATCAGGAAAATACTTGATTATTTCCCATTTGTTTTCAGAAAACAGGATGGTGTCCTAGCAACTTTAAAAGTTGACTAATTTGTTTTTTTTAAAATTAATTTTAATATATTGATTATATTTTGGTTTATTCTAATTTCTATGCTATTTGATGTTTAAATTTTCCCAGTTTTGGCTGGTAAAAATCCTTTGGTTCCTGAGCTTTTGACGAAAATGCAATGAACATTGCTTTGTAGCACAAGAAGTTCCAGGTTCATTTTGTACATTTCCTTCCCCAGATATGAGACCAGCCTTTTCTCCTAGAAGTCTAGTTCCTTTTATTGGGAAATAGTACTTGGGGGATACATATACTAGGGTTGCCATTACTGTCCTCCCCAGTACTGTCCTCCTCAACAGGGCTAGGAAATAAATATTTTTTAGAAATAGAGAAATATAAAATGAGCTCAGATTGATATATCCAATTTAAACACAGAATTATAGACTTTAAACTTCCTGATTTTATATTTGTGTCTCTTTTTTTTTCTTGTTGTCCTAAAAATCTTGTTTCCTAGTAACATGAGTATAATTATTTGCACATGTTTATATGTGTGTGTGTATGTATATGTATTTATGTGTACATGCAAATGTGTGTGAACACACACGAATAAATCATAAGAATACTAAATGCAGTTAAGATTATTTTAATGTTCTTTTTTTGTCATAATGGTTATTTCTGTAGAGATTAGAGTAAAAATACCATGCTTTAAAGTCACTTGAAATTAGTTGTTGTTGGTTGTGCAACTAGTTTGAAATGTGACTAAAGTTTATTGTCTTTTGTTTGCTTTTGATTTTTGGGGGATTGATTTACAAGTTAGTTGTTTTTTAATTATGTAAAACTGTTACATGGTTCCAAAGTAAAAAATCTAAAATTGGTACATTCAGAGAAGTGTAGCATTTTTTCTCTCTCTTTTATTCTTTCCCTTCTCTAAGAACAGCCATTTTAATTTATTTTCTGTTTAACTCTTATGATTTCTTGTTAAACATATAAAAAGAATGCAAATGTATTTGTCATACTGCCTTTCTTATGTAAAGATAATATACTATAAATACTACTCTGTTTCACTAAGCAAGGCATCCTGGACAGCAGTCCATAGAAGCATATAGAGAGAAGGTCACTCCTTTCTCTAGCTGTGTAGCATTTATTTGTGTGGATATACCAATTTCTTTTTTTTTTCCTTTTCTTTCCTTTCTCCCTCCCTTCCCCCTCTTCCTTCTTTCCTTTTCTTTACTCTTTCTCTCTCTCTTTCTTTCTTTCTAACAAAAATTGCTGCTATGAATTGTCTTGGGTATATATTACTTTTTATTTTATATTTGCTGTAAATTTTTAAAAGTAGGACTGCTGGGTCAAAGCATAAACACACACATACTTATAGATAGATATATAGATAGATAGATAGACATGTATTTTCAATTTTCCCTCCATATGGATAATGGTTTCATTATCTACAAGCACTACATAGGGTGTCTAATTGTTTACTAAACAATCAACTTTCAGGCTTACTATAGAGTAGTAAAAGCTAAAAGAGTTTATTATCAAAATTTTGGTAACTCTCTTAGTATAGTTTCAATTTGCATTTCTCTTATTATGAATGAATTTTACATGCTTAAAGGCTATTTGCATATTTTTCCATGAATGAGAAGTTATTTTAAATTGCATTCAACTTTAGATAATACCTATTGAATTCTTATTATGAAAGATGAATAAAGATGGGTGTTTCTGCTTTTCCATCTTTTCTGCTGTAATTCTGCTAGTCTGTCCACTGTGATCCCCTGGTGTCTTTGATGCTTCTCATGTTACTAATGCTTCATTTTTTGCTTCCATTTTTTTTGACTTATATCTTGCTTTTTCCCCCTCAAGCTGCCTTATTTTTTTCTTTTGAATTTTGTAATTTTTGTTTGAGTTCTTTATAAAAGAGAAGTATAGTGTGTATGTGTGTGCATGTATAGTCCTGTAAATATATTTTTGAACTATTTCATTGAACATTTTTTCACCTTCATTAATTCTTGTTCATCATTTGAATTTTGCTTGGGTTCTTTTCCTTTCCTTTCCTTCCTTTTTTTTTCTTTCTTCTTCCACAGTTTTAATACTGAGTTCCCATTGCTGATCTTTGTACACTATCAGGCATTTACTGAAGAACAGTGTAGGAGGGGACTGTACTTGGGTGGTAGTGATTTGGTAGAGCATACAATTTTTAACCCATGTTTGTGGCATTGAAATTTTTTTCAATAAAAGTTGATATTTACTTTGCTTCTAGGAAAAATTTTCTCTCGTTATTTGGTACTCCAAAACTGATTATGTATCATATCAAAGTCCTTTTAAGCCATCAAATTGTCAATCTTGTGAATTGGTGACTCTGCATCCCTTCTTTCTTTCGCTGCATTTTATCTCTAGTGGTCCCCTTTGCTAGATGGACTTAGTTGTTTACAGTTAGAAATGGTGTCATCATATGAATCCTACCCTACCACTCTTGTGATTCTGTAGTTTCAAACTGGATCTTTACAGCCACAGTCTATTCCCTTTGATTTTTATACTTGTTCATGCCCTACATATCAGTATTGTAATAAAAGGAAACTTAGGTAGGAATTTCAGGATTTGTGGTACTTACTTTCAGAAAAATTTCCCATTGAGGTATATGTAGGATTCCGCCACCCCCTTTTAAAAATTTGGTCAAGATTTTATTGTATTTCTTTCTTTGTAGTTTGAAATAATGTCAAGTTTCCTTGAAAATGGTGGTTTTAATTAAAGTTCTATGTTATTTTCCATTACTTTTGAAGGGGAAGAGTGATATAAACATGCAATTGCTCTTTCATATATTATAAGACATTTTAGGAATGTTAGAATAATGATGATCCTCTTTTTAAAAAATTTTTTTAGTTGTAGTTGGACACAATACTTCTATTTTATTCATTCATTCTTATGTGGTGCTGAGGATCAAACCCAGGTTCTCACACATGCTAGGCAAGTGCTCTACTGCTGAGCCCAGCCCGATGATGATTCTCTTAAAGATTTTTGTAGAGGACAGAGATAAAGAAGCTTTGCTACCGTAAAAAAATATATTCATTAGGATGTAAAATGTATTATTCAATTTGATGTTGGAAATATGAGCAGGTATTTGCTGAGTTATTATTCTGAAGGGGTACTTTAAGCAGAGGGAATAGAGTATGTTAAAGTTTTACAACTTGAACCAGAATAATCCATTCTGAGAACTTCAAAGTCTTTATCATAGGTGGAGTATAGGGAGGTGGGTTAAAGAAGGGAAAACTGGAGAGATAGGATAGACCAAATTGCCTTGAGTTGTTCATTTGAATGAAGTCTAAACATTTTTTTGTGTCAGCAATGGAGACTTATTGAGGGTTTTATAACATCTTATTTAATATTAGCAATATAAAATAGGAATAGTTTGGAGGATAAAATGAAGAAGTGAAAATTTGGAAGATGGGAGACTAGTTAGGGTATCATTACAAAATTCAAAGTCTAAAGAGGACCTGAACTAAGGGAATAGTAGCAGGAATAAGGCAGAAATAGCCAATTTGAGAGGAGATAGTAATGTTTCTTTTTCATTGATCTTATGTGAAGAGAGAAAGGCAGAGTGAAAGAAAATATTCTAGGATGATATTAAAATTGCTGGGTTTGGTGCTCAGTTTTATGGTGATATTATTAATGTGGTTAAGAACTGAAAAAAAAGGCATCCAGGTTTTGGGGAAAAGATTATGAATTCAGTTTTGAGTTGCCTGTGAGATAGCCCAGTGGACAATGTGGATATGGAGACTCTGAAGCTCATGTGAGAGGTCTGGACTGTAGATAAGTTTTGTGAATCAGAAACTCTGAATAGGATTGAAAATCTAGGATGAGATTCTCCCGAGAGAGTGATATAATGAGAGTTGAGAACAGAATACAAGGGATTAAACCTGGGATAAGACCCTAGTTATAAGGAAGTAGATAAGAAATATTCAGCCAAAAACTCTGAAAAGAATGGTCAGAAGGGTGGGGGGCGGGGAAAGCATGAGAGTGGTGATTTGAAAACAGGGGAGAAGAAAAGTAAATAGTGTTAATAAGTATATCACTAGAATTCCTGTAGATATGTTAAAAATATTGGCATATAATTAACTTGGATGGTTAAAGATTCTTTGGCACAGACTTTTAAAAACTCTGTTTAAGGAGTATGAAAAGAAGAAAAACCAGAACATAGAGAAAGCAGTTCTCAAAGTAGTTACATACTATTGGTCTTCCCAAGTGTATTTATTGATTTGTGGAAAATGAATATAGTGTTTTCAAGGTCATTGACCCCATTTTCTTTATTCCAATAAGAAGTCTTTTATTTATTTCAAACTACTCAGGGAACAAAGAAGAAATAGCAAGTTATTGCTTCAAATTGAGGTTGACAAGAATTCTACTTCCTTCACCATTCTCTTTTTGTTCTGTACCTTTCAAACATACTAGACCTTAGGAGAATTCATATTACACTGAGCTGTCTTATAGTATTATGGAGTGAAGCAGACCCATAGGCTCATTGGACTTGCAGCAACAAAAGCCACTGTCACTTTCAAAGTGTATGTGGAGGGCATGTTACTTCTGCCCTGATTGCTTAAACGTGATGCCCTGTAGCTGAAGGTTATTCTTGTCCTGATGATTCAATAAAAGCTTCTCTGATGTCTCACATATTAGATTATCTTCTTCAATTTCAATTTGACTAATTTAGTTCTTTGGCTTTTTAGATAATGTGTAGGTAACCTTCATGTTGGGTTTATATGAGATGAGATGTCATAGGGTCTTGGTTCTGGTGTAATTTTTATGTGGTATCTAATGTCCTTAAGCTAAAAGGCATTGCTACACAGAGTAACCATGAGAATTTCTGTCCTTTCTCCTTTGCTGCAATTTTGAAAATGTATGCCATTGTGTAATACAGTGTTAGTTTTTAATGTGAACTTCAGTTACATAAAGTAACTGAAATGTGTGTATTGAGTGGGTAATGAAGTCATCATATGAAACTCTTACAATGTTACTTATTAGTTAGATAAGAAATTGAATTTTAACTTTTTGCTTCCTTTTTCAAAAAGAGGGATATTAGAATTGACTTGTTATTTATGATCAGAAGCACATAGTATAAGTAGAATCTTTTGTTTTCCTTTGTTTTGTTTCATATCAGTTAAGGCAATATTTTTTTAAAAACCATTTTTGCAGCTTTTATTTAGGTTGAGTGTATGGGGAACAAGTTTAATTTTGATTATTATGGTTACAGTACACACATGCTTTAATTTTGTTTATTCTTATGAAGAGTTCATAAAATAATTTTTTTGGGGAGTGGCTCAATTTGATCATTTTTCAAAGACCATCAATAGGTTGACTATTCAAAAGTTTAATAAAGAGAACTTCAAATACTCCAAGAAGTGCCTCAAAATTTGAATTACAACATGCTTAAGATACTTAGCTTTTGTTCTAAAGTGTAGCGTTGTTTTGTTCTTTTGAAACCCAGAGGTCTTGGAAGCTAAGGAAATTGAAAGTGCAGACTCTTGAGGATCCCTATACTTGGCACATTTAATAATTGTAGCCTTAGCCCTGGAGCATACCTTTTATGTACCACTCTGGAATTGATTTCAAAGGACTCAAGATCCTTTATGAGGTTGTTGTGCATTAGGATTTTCTTTTAGAGTTCTTTAGGCATGTTGCATTTTTAATTAGTGCACACATAGGAAATATGCCTTAAATTTGAAAGTCAAGAGATCCAATAAAATGAGGCACCACAGGGAAGTTTTGTTTTAAATTCTTTTGTTATGGGAACAGAGTGAAAGCACTCTTGAATAATAATTACAAGCTCTATAGATGAAAGAGATGTTTAACCTAAATGTAGACAAGTAGATTCTGTTCTTTTATTGGAAAGGGGATAATAACATCAACTAACATTTGTTGAACCCTTGTGAAGTGCCAGAGATATGGGCTAAGTTATAGGTTTTGTATGGATTTTCCTACTTATCCTTGAAGATCCTTTTGAATAAAGTACTCTTATTCTTCTCATTTTACCTATAAAGAAACTAATGTTCAGGGAGGATCAGTAACTTGTTTAAAGTTTCCAGCAAGCAGGGAGTAGAGCCTGGATTCTCACCCCGGCAGTTCAACTTCAAATCCAACACTCTTAATCATTGAGATCCAAGAGTGGTGAGTTGTAGGATATTTTAAGATCCCTTTAGAAGATAGTGTGATTGTGAGTGTGGGTGGATGGTAATAGTTGTTGAGGGACAAGATATCTCACACAAGCCGCTGCATATTGTACTGCTAAGGGGCTAAGTGAAAATGAAAGCTAGCCTCCCACTGCTGGGCAAACTGTGTGCCCTCCTACTGACAACTGCAGGGTTGTGCTTATCCAGAAAGCAGCACATTTTTCTAATTCATCTGCCTAGATGGGGCACATTTTTCTAATTCACTTTATGGTAAATATCAATTCTGTAATCCTATTCTGAATACCACTGCCTATATTTCCATTCACTGACAAGAATCCTTTAACTCCAACCTGCCACTTTCTAGTCTTCTTACTCCCTCATCCACCTTTATGCTGACAACTCCAAATTGATATCTTCATTCCAGATTTGTCTCTCAGACTCTACTCTTCTATATCCAACTGCCTACTTGAGAGCTTCACTTGACTGTCTAATAAGCATCTCAAATTTATCATGTCCCCAACTAGACTCTTCATCTTCCTACTACTCCTGTAGCTGCCCTCACTTCACCAGTTAATGGGGCAGCTCTATCTTTCCTGTTGCTTCAGACCAAAATCCTTAAAGTATCTTGAGTTCTCTCTATCTTATGTCTAATCTCTTAGGAATTCCTATTGACTCAACTGTCAGAATATATCTGGAATCTGACTACTATGTCCACCTCTGCGGCTACCAACCAGGTCCAAGGCTTTGTTCTCTTGTTTGGATTACTCCTGAAGCTTCCAGTGAATACCCCTGTTTCTTCTCTTGCTCCACATGCTTCATTTTATTCACTAGAGTGATCCTTCCAAAATATAAACTGGATCATGTTTCTCTGTGTTCAAATATCTGCAGTAATTCTCATGGAGTTAAACATAATCCACAGCTTCCCTTACCTTTTTGTTTCCTTTACTGTGTTCATTGTAGCTTCTCTGCCCTTTTAAAACTGTTCTCTTTGCTGTTCTGCAAACGTGTGTATGCTCTCCTGCCTTAGGTTTTTGCTGCGCTGCTACATCTGTTAGCAATGCTCTTCCCTCAATTTAAGCTTGCTAATTTCCTTACCTCTTCAAATCTTTTCAAATGTCCCCTTCTGAATGAAGCTAATCTTGGTTTTATTTGACACTGAAATTTGTTCTCTATTTCTCTATCAACAATCTCCCCCCTTTCCCGCCCCCCCTTTTTTTTAAATAGTATAGGTCATTTTCTGATCATGCTAAATTTCCCAGGTTGGTTTTAAACCTGTGATCCTCTTGACTCAAACTTCCTAATTGCTAGGATTACAGGTGTGTTCCGCCATGCCTGGCAATAGTTTACTTTTTATTATGTTTATTGATTTATTGCTTGTGGTCTCATCTTTCCCATGACTAGAACAGAGTAGACATTCAATAAATATAAGTTGAATGAATGAATAAATAAATGAATACAGCCCTATAGTCTAGGTATACTTCTGTTCTTATATCATTTTGCTCTTATAGTTGACAAAAGGCTAGGTGGTAGAGCTTGCATAGATAATTGTTCTCTAAATAAATATCTTGAAAGCACTTGTAAAATGTCCTGGTGAAATGTAAAATGTATAATGAGCATCTGAAAAGAATGAATCTCAACAATTCCCTCATCACATATGAAGTCAAGAAATTGCATGATTTTATTGATTATCTGACAAGTCTTAGATGTTTTTGCTTAACAAGTGAGTAGAGGAGTAGAGGATGTGTGTGTGTGTGTGTGTGTGTGTGTGTGTGTGTGTGTGCTTCCTTTTCAGGCCAAACAAGCCACCAAATGATTACTTTGGAAGAAAGGAGATGGGAGTAGGTGTGGGAATGGAAGTGGGCTTGGAAAACAGGGATATTTAGAGATGATGGTAAAAATTATATATTATAGTTATCTTCTTTCCATTTTATTTTATGTTAGCCAAGACTGAATTCTATAAAATCAGCTGTGATAGTATTGTGCAGAAAAGTCTGCTTCTTTTCCCTTTCTTTACATAAATCTGCCTGTGATGATTTAGATTGTGTCCCCTCCGCCCATTAACATTTGTTTCCAGTTCTTCACATTATTCCTGGACTATATTGTGCTAAACTTTCTGAGGGGTGGTGAAGGGAGATAGTGAATCTAAAAAAATTTGCTTATGCACTCAAGATTAATTATTTTTTTGGTACTGGGGATTGAACCCAGGGTTGATTAACCCCTGAGTCACATTCCTAGCCCTTTTTTTTTTTTTATTAGTTGTTCAAAACATTACATAGCTCTTGAGATATCATATTTCTATTTTTTTGGATTTTATTTTATTTTATTTATTGGTTGTTCAAAACATTACAAAGCTCTTGACATATCATATTTCATACATTTGATTCAAGTGGGTTATGAACTCCCATTTTTACCCCGTATACAGATTACAGAATCACATCGGTTATACATCCACATTTTTACATACTGCCATACTAGTGTATGTTGTATTCTTCCACCTTTCCTATCCTCTACTATCCCCCCTCCCCTCCCCTCCCATCTTCTCTCTCTACCCCATCTACTGTAATTCATTTCTCTCCCTTGTTTTTTTCCCTTTCCCCTCATTTCCACTTATATGTAATTTTATATAATGATGAGGGTCTCCTTCCATTTCCATGCAATTTCCCTTCTCTCTCCCTTTCCCTCCTACCTCTCGTCCCTGTTTAATGTTAATCTTCTTCTCATGCTCTTCCTCCTTACTCTGTTCTTAGTTGCTCTCCTTATATCAAAGAAGACATTTGGCATTTGTTTTTTAGGGATTGGCTAGCTTCACTTAGCATAATCTGCTCTAGTGCCATCCATTTCCCTGCAAATGCCATGATTTTGTCATTTTTTAGTGCTGAATAATACTACATTGTGTATAAATGCCACATTTTTTAAATCCATTCATCTATTGAAGAGCATCTAGGTTGGTTCCACAGTCTAGCTATTGTGAATTGTGCTGCTATGAACATCGATGTAGCAGTATCCCTATAGTACAATCTTTTAAGGTCTTTAGGGAATAGTCCGAGAAGGGGAATAGCTGGGTCAAATGGTGGTTCCATTCCCAGCTTTCCAAGGAATCTCCATACTGCTTTCCAAATTGGCCGCACCAATTTGCAGTCCCACCAGCAATGTACAAGTGTACCCTTTTCCCCACATCCTTGCCAGCACTTGTTGTTATTTGACTTCATAATGGCTGCCAATCTTATTGGAGTGAGATGGTATCTTAGGGTGGTTTTGATTTGTATTTCTCTGACTGCTGGAGATGGTGAGCATTTTTTCATGTACTTGTTGATTGTTTGTATGTCCTCCTCTGAGAAGTGTTTGTTCAGATCCTTGGCCCATTTGTTGGTTGGGTTATTTGTTTTCTTATTGTTTAATTTTTTGAGTTCTTTGTATACTCTGGATATTAGGGCTCTATCTGAAGTGTGAGGAGTAAAAACTTGTTCCCAGGATGTAGGCTCCCTATTTACCTCTCTTATTGTTTCTCTTGCTGAGAAAAAACTTTTTAGTTTGAGTTAGTCCCATTTGTTGATTCTTGTTTTTAACTCTTGTGCTATGGGTATCCTATTAAGGAATTTATTCCCAGCCCTTTTTATTTTTTATTTTTGAGACAGGGTTTTGCTAAGTTGCTTGATCCTCTTGCCTCAGCCTCCTGTGCCATCACTCCCAGCTTAAGATTTATTCTGAATAAAAATTATGATAAATGCTCTCTTTTCTAACACTATTTTAGTATTTGGCAGTCTTTCACTAGTTGCTTACACTTTCTTCTGACATTTGGCAAGTATAGATTTTAGGCAATTATTAACATTTGTGTTCATGGTGAGGATTGACATCTACTAGAAATATTTCCCCTTTATATTTTGCCAGATAAGTTTCACTAAATGATATCCAGAGTGGATATCATAAAGCCACAGTAATTCTGTTGAAGACTTGTTGACATGATCAAAGTATTTCAAACTTGGGGAAGTGACATCTATTTCCAGATAAAACTATCAAATGATGTGTATACTCACATATGTGTGCTATGACAATAATTAGGGTATAGATAGAATCAGGTTAATAAGAATGATGCATGCTTATTGGGGGAAATTACATGGAAGAAGTCAATGATATAGGTACCTTGAGAAACACAAATTAAATGCAATGTCAGATATATTAATAAATCATGAATTAAATTTTTTTGAGTATTTAAGATTTTTATTTACTTCTTTTCTCATGAATGACATATTGAATTTTCACAAAATAATTTTTTATTGATTTTTAAAATAAATAAATAAATAAATAAATGACAGCAGAATGCATTACAATTCATATTACACATATATGCCACATTTTCCATATCTCTGTTTGTATATAAAGTATTTTGACACCCAATTCGTGTCTTCATACATGTACTTTGGTTAATGATGTCTATCACATTCCACCATCCTTACTAATCCCCTGCCCCCTCCCTTTCCCTCCCACCCCTCTTCCCTATCTAGAATTCATCTATTTCTCCCATGCTTCCTCTCCCTACCCCACTATGAGTCAGCCTCCTTATATTAGAGAAAACATTCAACATTTGTTTTTTTTTGGAATTGGCTAACTTCATTTAGCATTATCATCTCTAATGCCATCCATTTACCTGCAAATGTCATGATTTTATTCTCTTTTATTGCTGAGTAAAATTCCATTGTGTATATATGCCACATTTTCTTTATCCATTCATCCACTGAAGGACAACTAGGTTGGCTCCACAGTTTAGCTATTGTGAATTTGCTGCTATAAACATTGATGTGGCTGTGTCCCTGTAGAATGCTGTTTTTAAGTCCTTTGGATATAGTCCAAGGAGAGGGATAGCTGGGTCAAATAGTGGTTCCATTTTCAGATTTCCATGGAATCTCCATACAGCTTTCCATATTGTCCTCACCAATTTGCAGTCCCAACAGCAATGTATGAGTGTACATCTCGCCAACACTTATTGTTGTTTGTATGCAAATAGCTGCCATTTTGACTGGAGTGAAATGATATCTTTGAGTAGTTTTGATTTGCATTTCTCTAATTGCTGGAGATGATGAGCATATTTTCATATATGTATTGATTGATTGTATATCTTCTTCTGAGAACTGTCTGTTCAGGTCCTTGGCCCATTTGTTGATTGGGTTATTCGTTTTTTTTTTTTTTTTGGTGCTTAGCTTTTTGGGTTCTTTATGTATCCTAGAGATTAGTGCTCTATCTGATGTGTGAGGGGTAGGATGTAGGGTCTCTGTTCGCCTCACAGATTTTCTTTTTCTGAGAAGAAACTTCTTAGTTTGATTCCATCCCATTTATTGATTCTTGGTTTTAATTCTTGTGCCACAGGAGTCTTATTAAGGAAGTTGAGGCCTAGTCCCACGTGATGAAGATTAGGGTCTACTTTTTCTTTTATTAGATTCAGAACATAAATAGGCTTAAAGATAAGAATCATATGATCATCTCAATAGGCTCAGAAAAAGCATTTGACAAAATACAGCACCGCTTTATGTTCAAAACACTAGGAAACTAGGGATAACTGGAACATATCTCAACATTGTAAAGGGTATCTACACTAAGCCTCAGGCCAACATCATTCTAAATGGAGAAAAATTAAAGGCATTCCCTCTAAAAACTGGAAAAAGACAGGGATGCCCTCTTTCACCACTTCTATTCAACATAGTTCTTGAAACACTGGCCAGAGCAATTAGACAGATGAAAGAAATCAAAGGGATATGTATAGGAAAAGACAAACTTAAATTAGAACTATTTGCTGATGATATGATTCTAGAAGACCCAAAAAATGCCACCAGAAAACTTCTAGAACTAGTAAATAAATTCAGCAAAGTAGCAGGATATAAAATCAACACCCATAAATAAAAGGCATTTCTGTATATCAGTGACAAATCCTATGAGAATGAAATGAGGAAAACTACCTCATTCACAACAACCTCAAAAAAAAAAAAAAAAGATACTCGGGAATCAACAAAAGAGGTGAAAGATCTATATAATGAAAACTACAGAACCCTAAAGAAAGAAATCAAAGAAGACCTTAGAAGATGGAAAGATCTACCTTGCTTTTGGATAGGCAGAATTAATATTATTAAAATGACCATACTACTAAAAGCACTATACAGATTTAATGCAATTCTGATCAAAATCCTAATGGCATTCCTCATAGAAATAGAAAAGGCAGTCATGAAATTCATCTGGAAAAATAAGAGATCCAGAATAGCTAAAGCAATCCTTAGCAGGAAGAGTGAAGCAGATGGCATCACTATACCAGACCTTAAATTATACTACAGAGCAACAGTAACAAAACAGCATGGTATTGGCACTAAAACAGACTGGTAGACCAATGGTACAGAATAGAGAATGCAGAGAATAACCCATATAACTACAGTTATCTTATATTAGACAAAAGTGCCAAAAACATGCACTGGAGAAAAGATAGCATCTTCAACAAATGGTGCTGTGAAAACTGGAAATCCATATGTAACAAAATGAAATTAAACCCCTATCTCTCACCATGCACAAAACTTAATTCAAAACGGATCAAGGACCAAATAATTTTAATAAAGGGGTAGAAAAATATATATGTGTGTGTATGCGTGTACACATGTTCTTGTATGGAAAATTTTGTTTTCAAATTTAATATTATTTTTTATTTAAACATTTTTTTGGTATATTATTATTTTTATTTTTATTGGTATATTTTTATTTGTATATTATGATTCTACATAATAGTGGGACTTGTTGTTATGCATTTGTTCATGTATACAATATAATAATATAATTTGGCCAGCATGCTTCTCCAGTATTTCCCCGTTCTTTCCCTTCCTCCCTCTCCCTAGTCCCTTCTCTGTCATTCAGCTGATCTGCCTTCAATGCTACTCTCTCCCCTTTTTTTCCTTTTTCCTCTCTATCTTTGAGTGGATATCTTTTACTTCAGGAAAAAATAACAGAGAGCATTTTGTTGGGGGAAGAAAGAGAGTTGATATTGTCGCAGAGAAGCCTATTAGATCAAGAATATTTCTGGTCCAGCTTTAAAAATTGACAGTAACAGATGACATATTTGGAAAATTTCAGGAAGTCTTTCCTTAAAAGTAGAATAAGCGGATGACTTTTTACCCTATGTTGCTGACAGCTGTATATTTTTGACTATTGAGGAAATAATAAAAGAAGCAAATATGATCAATAGGGAAGAACATGGTGGTATGCAGTCCAAGAAATTTTGGGCATATCCATCCTTAATATATGTGGTAAGTAGAGTAAAGATACAAATGAAAACCTGCATACCATGTGCTCACATTTGTGAAAGTTATAAATCAAACTAAGAGGCTGTTAAAGTAGGTTTTATCCTCCAGTTTTCCTACCTTGAGAATATACTTTCAAAATGATCCAGAAGGCAAGATTTGAATTTAGAATTTTTGGATTCCTTGGAGTTTCTTGTTAGAATGAGCTTAGTTCTCCCCACAACATGTGGCCTGTCCCCTTCTCTTTCTACTTCTGATTCTGTCATGAACTTGAGGGCCCTTGAGCAATCACAAGCAGATAGCCACCTTACATACCCAAGCTTCAACTATATTCAGCAGCAAACAGTTGTCTCTTGGTTACTTCTCAGGTGTAGGGATGAACATGTTCAGTCATCATACCTGGAAGGATGGATTCCAAGAAGAGGCTGGTATAGGCACTGGAAGTTGGTTTGCACTGGTTAACCAAGGAGTTGTGGTCCTGTGTACCCTGAATGAACCAGTAAGGATAGATAAGGGCTCTGAGTGGGTGTATTGCCTTGGTCTTTTAGATTCCTATAAAGCATGAGGTAGAAGGAGGGGCTGCTCTTATCCAGGACTATGGACAGTATTGGTTTGGGACAAAGTAGCCATTTTATTGTGGAGAGGATAACCATAAATTAGACAATGCTAGACTTTAGGAGAAACAAACTTCAAGAATTTCAAATTAACAGTAAGTATGATTCTAAGAGGCTATATATGACATAGTTGAATGATTGAATGTAAGTTGCTAAAAATGAAGAAAGAAGATGCAGAGTTGGCTAGGCCTGGGCTTTAATATATATGTATATTTTTAACCAGGACCTAGAATTGTGCTGATGTGTTTAAGTGCTCCATAAATAAACAAGGAACAGCATTAACAATTCAAAACCCTGGTGTATATATGTAGGGAATGTGAAATTGAAAAGAATATGGATCAGAGAAGAGGGCCATATGCCGATGGCAGATAAAAGAGAAAGGCAGAAACTTGGAAATGCTAAAGCACTTCACATTTTATAGAGTTGGCATGATACGCTGAAGGAAAAAAAAAAAAAAGGATTCCAAAGCTATAGTCACAGAGAAAGAAACAAAAAGAATAAGGAAGGAATAGTTTCTCTTTATGAACCTGATACATGAGATTAATAGATGACAGATGCTACACATAAACTCTGATGTGAAATTGCCACTGAAGGAACAAAGATTGAGACAGGGATTTTAATTAAGTGGAAAAGCAGGGAGATTATAATTTGTATTAAATATTTAAATACTTGTATATTGCTATCTCTGGAACTCTAAGAATAAATGACCAGAGTAATTGCCTTGGGGAGAGAAATTAGGAACAGAAAAGGGATTTGCTTTCACTATGTACATCGTTAACCATGTGTTTCCTATAAGTATTTAACTAATCAAAAAAGAACTGAGAGGCTGGGATTGTGGCTTGGCGGTAGAGTGCTCGCCTAGCACGGTGGGACCTGGGTTCGATACTCAGCACCACATAAAAATAAAAGCATTGTGTTGTGTCCATCTACACCTAAAAAATAAATATTAAAAAAAACTGAAGCTCTAGATGAATGAAATAAAAAAAGCCTCATCTCTTTAAAATATTTGAAATGTACATCCTAAAGAAGTATATCCCTGAATTCTAAAATGATCTGTAAATGTGATTATGGAGTCTCTCCTGGGATTCACTGAGACATGTGACAGGTCTACCAAAGCAGGATGCTATGCAGTGAATATTTGTATACTACTTTCCCCCACAAATTTTTACATTGAGATCCTAACCCCCAAGGTTATGGTGTTAGGATGTGAAGTCTGTCTTTCGGAGGTAATTAGGTCATGAGAGTGGAGCCATCATGAGTGAGATTATTGCCCTTATATAAAGAGACATGACATGTTCAGCTCTCAACCATATAAAGACATAATGAGAATGCATGTGTCTGTGAAATCTGATATCAGGCCTTCAACACATGCAGGATCTTCCACCACCTTGATCTTAGACTTCCCAGACTTTAGAACTGTGAGAAATTAAATTTTTTTAAGTCAACTAGTCTATGGTATATTTGTTTTAGCAGCTCTAATTGACTAATAGATAAGGAAAGGCATATATCCTGATCTTCAAAAGAGGGGAACAATGAGACTAGACATCTAAGCACCAAACTGTAGGAAAACTAAACTAAAATGTAATTAAATGGCAGTAATTGCTAGTAGTTAGTCTGGATTCTCCAGGAACAACTCACATCACACTAGAATTTTTGAAAAATTGAACGCTTAAATAGAAAGGCATAGAAAGAGTGTTTCTATTTCAGTGAAACATTTGGAAAAGCTTTCCCATTGATATAATTTCTTGATAAGATAAAAAACTGCTTGAAATAACTGCTTGAAAATAACTGCTTAATAACTGCTTGAAAATCATATCTAAAGTGTTTATTAATTGTCATTATGTACCTTGAAGGCGATTTGTGATGGTATAAAAATTAGGTTTCATAGATAGATTTCACCTGGTCAGTGATTTAACTGGGAATTCTAGAATTTATACTAGAATAAATTAATGGATAAACAAGAAAACTAGGAGGGAGTATTAATGTGTTGGGTTCTCCAAAATCAATTTTTTGACTTGTAAGAACAAAAGTTAAGATTCTTTAGGATGAACTGTGTTTAAGAGAAAAAAATAAAACTTTGCATTTAGAAGCAAATAAAATTTATTTGTCCAAATACATAATAGGGAGACTTGAGTTTACAGTAATCTCTGAAAAAATGACTTGAATAATATAGTTGAAAGATGAGTACAAAGTTGGAATAATCAGATAAGCATGATGACTGTATTATGGAATTTAATAATCTTAAAGAAGAATTGATTGTTACAAAAGTTTATTTTTAAACTGAGTGCAGTGATGCATGCCTGTAATCCCTGTGATTTGGGAGGCTGAGGCAGGAGGAACACAAGTTTGAGACTAGCCACAGCAGTTTAGGGAGGTCCTAAGCAACTTAGCAAGACATTGCCTCAAAATAAAATGAAAAGTGTTGGGGATGTTGTGGCTCAGTATAAGTGCCCGGAGTTTAATCCTCAATACCTCCCAAAAGAGTTTATTTTTTAAAAAAATGTCAAATACTGATATTAGGGACTTTTCTATAGGAACTATATTACAGACAGTTAGTTAGGTTTCTTAAGTCTTCCTATAAGAACATATCAACTTATGGAGAAGAGTTACAGCTTTACTAAGAGGAGCCTGAGCTCTAGATTCTGAAGACTCTGTGTGTGTGTGTGTGTGTGTGTGTGTGTGTGTGTGTGTGAGAGAGAGAGAGAGAGAGAGAGAGAAAGAAAGAGAGAGAGAATGATGTGTTACCGTAGGAAGAAAAACCAGGTGGAAAAAAATTTAATGTTTGTGAGGGAATAGAGAACAACTTTTTTTTTTTGCAAATTTTAGAGGGTGAGATTTTCCACTAGCCTCTCTGTATATCTTTGATCTTCTGCCATCCCTCTCTTTTGCTGCTAGGGCACGACTAAACTACAAAATGGTGTGTACTGTAATAGAGAGGGATGGTAAAGGATATTAGATGGAGAGCAATGAGCTAGTTCATGCTAATTGTGGTAAATATGTGCTCCATGATCTCAGAGTTAACTGCATTTAAAATTGAAATGTGTGTTAAACAAAGTAAATTTAAAAATGGATATAAGTTCAGTTTCAAGCAGGAGATAAAGTAAAATTCCGGTATTATAGACAAAGATAGTCGGGGGAGAAGGGAAGGATTCCCAACGGTGGGTTTACCCTGTCTTGAGGTCTGTCCCTAGAGACCTCTATTACTACTGTCTATAGAGATTTGTTCTCCTTCCTTACTTTCTGAAAACTGGGATTTTATCCTAGTCTGTCTTTAAACCTGTTTATATCTCTATTGGATGAAATTCAAAAGTGGCAGATTTCAACTCAACCCCAAGGAAGAAGTTTACAAAAGTAATCACTAGCATCTAATGGTATAGTGAATCACTCATTGTTTATATTTATTCAAGCCTAGTACACTTGTTGAAATGAAGGCTGTTGTAGAAGGTATTCTTAGATTTTAAGAGATACTACCTAGATTTAATTAAGAGTTTGTAGATTATTAAGTGCAAATGTCTTGGAATTCAACACTCAACACTCACAACATAGTAGGAATTCTGTTTTGGATTCAGGTAGTATTGCTGTAAGACGTTGATAACAATTTGTCAGACTTTGACCTTGCTTCAACTTCATTTGCAAAATTCTGCAGTTTTATGTCTCTTATTGCCCTGATCTTCAATCAATCAGGATTACTGAATAGGACAGATACAAAAGATCAGAAAGATTTTTTCATAAGAAACAGCATTTATTCAAGGAATAATAATTAAATATAGCCAAGGTTCTTCAAGGACTTGTTGGTTTATTATTTTATATTTTTTTCTATGGAAAAGTGAGCTTCTGAACAACTTTCTTAATGTTCATTAAGGACAAACACAGAAATAGAAAATGCCTTGGTTAAATTATCTCAGTCTTTTACCTCTTGGCTGACAAACATTCTTTTGGAATATTTATATATGATATAGATAACTTTTGTTCTTCTTAATTTTTCCCCCTTCCAGTTTTTGGTTCTTAGTGTAGTTTTGGAAACCCTTTGTGATTCTGCAGTGAATTGACATGTTATTAAAGGCTGTGAAGATTCACTTAGATCTTATTTTAATTCACAACAATGTCCTCTACTTTTGTCCCTGAGATGAAAGAAGAAAGTAATGTTAGCAATCTTTTTTTTTTTGCATTTTTTTATTGGTTGTTCAAAACATTTCAAAGCTCATGACATATCATCTTTCATACATTTGATTCAAGTGGGTTATGAACTCCCATTTTTGCCCCAAATACAAGTTGCAGAATCACATTGGTTACACATCCACATTTTTACATAATACCATATTAATGACTGTTGTATTCTGCTACCTTTCCTATCCCCTACTATCCCCCCTCCCCTTCCCTTTCATCTTCCCTCTCTATCCCATCTGCTGTTGTTTAATTCTCTCCCTTGTTTTTTTTCCCCTTTCCCCTCACAAACTCTTATATGTAATTTTGTGTAACAATGAGGGTCTCCTTCCATTTCCATACAGTTTCCCTTCTCTCTCCCTTTCTCTCCCCCCACTCGTCTCTGTTTAATGTTAATCTTTTCCTCATGCTCTTCTTCCCTGTTCTTTTCTTAGTTGCTCTCTTTATATCAAAGAAGACATTTGGCATTTGTTTTTTTAGGATTGGCTAGCTTCACTTAGCATAATCTGCTCTAATGCCATCCATTTCCCTGCAAAATCCATGATTTTGTCGTTTTTTAGTGCTGAGTAATACTCCATTGTGTATAAATGCCACATTTTTTTTTATCCATTCATCTATTGAAGGGCATCTAGGTTGATTCCAGAGTCTAGCTATTGTGAATTGTGCTGCTATGATCATTGATGTGGCAGTATCCCTATAGTATGCTCTTTTAAGGTCCTCAGGGAATAGACCGAGAAGGGCGATAGCTGGGTCAAATGGTGGTTCCATTCCCAGCTTTCCCAGGAATCTCCATACTGCTTTCCATATTGGCCACACCAATTTGCAGTCCCACCAGCAATGTACAAGTGTACCCTTTTCCCCACATCCTCGCCAGCACTTATTGTTGTTTGACTTCATAATGGCTGCCAATCTTACTGGAGTGAGATGGTATCTTAGGGTGGTTTTGATTTGTATTTCTCTGACTGCTAGAGATGGTGAGCATTTTTTCATGTACTTATTGATTGATTGTATGTCCTCCTCTGAGAAGTGTCTGTTCAGGTCCTTGGCCCATTTGTTGATAGGGTTATTTGTTATCTTATTGTTTAATTTTTTGAGTTCTTTGTATATTCTGGATATTAGGGCTCTATCTGAAGTGTGAGGAGTAAAAATTTGTTCCCAGGATGTAGGTTCCCTATTTACCTCTCTTATTGTTTCTCTTGCTGAGAAAAAACTTTTTAGTTTAAGTAAGTCCCATTTGTTTATTCTTGTATTTAACTCTTGTGCTATGGGCGTCCTATTAAGGAATTTGGAGCCCGACCCCACAATATGTAGATCGGAGCCAACTTTTTCTTCTATCAGGCGCAGAGTCTCTGATTTGATATCAAGCTCTTTGATCCATTTTGAATTAACTTTTGTGCATGGCGAGAGAAAGGGGTTCAGCTTCATTTTGTTGCATATGGATTTCCAGTTTTCCCAGCACCATTTGTTGAAGATGCTATCCTTTCTCCATTGCATGCTTTTAGCGCCTTTATCAAATATAAGAAAGTTTTAATTTTGTGGATTGGTCTCTGTGTCCTCTATTCTGTACCATTGGTCCACCTGCCTGTTTTGGTACCAGTACCATGCTGTTTTTGTTACTATTGCTCTGTAGTACAGTGTGAAATCTGGTATCGCTATACCTCCCGATTCACACTTCCTGCTTAGAATTGCTTTTGCTATTCTGGGTCTTTTGGTTTTCCATATGAATTTCATGATAGCTTTATCTATTTCTACAAGAAATGCCGTTGGGCTTTTGATTGGCATTGCGTTGAACCTGTAGAGAACTTTGGGTAATATCGCCATTTTGATGATGTTGGTTCTGCCTATCCATGAACAGGGTACATTTTTCCATCTTCTAAGATCTTCTTCTATTTCTCTCTTTAGGGTTCTGTAGTTTTCATTGTATAAATCTTTCACCTCTTTTGTTAGGTTGGTTCCCAAGTATTTTATTTTTTTTGAGGATATTGTGAATGGGGTGGTTTTCCTCATTTCCATTTCAGATGTTTTGTTGCTGATATACAGGAATGCCTTTGATTTATGCGTGTTGATTTTATATCCTGCCACTTTGCTGAATTCATTTATTAGTTCTAGTAGTTTCTTTGTGGACCCTTTTGTGTCTTCTAAGTATAGGATCATGTCGTCCGCAAATAGTGATATTTTAAGTTCTTCTTTTCCTATTTTTATGCCTTTAATTTCTTCTGTCTGTCTAATTGCTCTGGCTAGTATTTCAAGGACTAAATTAAATAGAAGTGGTGAGAGAGGGCATCCCTGTCTTGTTCCAGATTTTAGCGGGAATGCCTTCAGTTTTTCTCCATTTAGAATGATGTTAGCCTGAGGCTTAGCATATATAGCTTTTACAATGTTGAGGTAAGTTCCTGTTATCCCTAGTTTTTCTAGTGTTTTGAACATAAAGGGATGCTGTATTTTGTCGAATGCTTTTTCTGCATCTATAGAGACGATCATATGGTTCTTATCTTTAAGTCTATTGATGTGGTGAATAACATTTATTGATTTCTGTATATTGAACCAGCCTTGCATCCCAGGGATGAATCCTACTTGATCATGGTGCACAATTTTTTTTGATATGCTTTTGTATTCGATTCGCCAATATTTTATTGAGAATTTTTGCATCTATGTTCATTAGAGATATTGGTCTGTAGTTTTCTTTCTTTGAAGTGTCTTTGTCTGGTTTCGGGATCAGGGTGATGTTGGCCTCATAGAATGAATTTGGAAGAGCTCCTTCTTTTTCTATTTCTTGAAATAGCTTGAAAAGTATTGGTATTAATTCTTCTTTGAAGGTTTTGTAAAACTCCGCTGTATACCAATCCGGTCCAGGGCTTTTCTTGGTTGGTAGTCTTTTGATGGCTTCTTCTCTTTCTTCCTTTGTTATTGGTCTGTTTAAATTGTGTGTGTTTTCCTGACTCAATCTGGGCAGATAATATGACTTAAGAAATTTATCAATATCTTCACTGTCTTCTATTTTATTAGAATATAGGGTTTCAAAATACTTTCTAATTATCTTCTGTATTTCCGTAGTGTCTGTTGTGATATTGCCTTTTTCATCCTGTATGTTAGTAATTTGAGTTTTCTCTCTTCTTCTCTTTGTTAGCATGGCTAAGGGTCTGTCGATCTTATTTATTTTTTCAAAGAACCAACTTTTAGTTTTATCAATTTTTTCAATGGTTTTTTTTGTTTCAATTTCGTTGATTTCCGCTCTGATTTTAATTATTTCTTGTCTTCTGCTATATTTGCTGTTGTTTTGCTCTTCCTTTTCTAGGGTTTTGAGATGTAGTGTGAGTTCATTTATTTGTTGTTTTTTTCTTTTTTTGAGGAATGAACTCCAGGAAATGAATTTCCCTCTTAAAACTGCTTTCATTGTGTCCCATAGATTCCGGTATGTTGTGTCTGAATTGTCGTTTATCTCTAAGAATTTTTTGATTTCCTCCTTTATGTCTTCTATAACCCATTGATCATTCAGTAACATATTGTTTATTTTCCATGTGATGCAGGATTTTTCCTTCCTTCTTTTATCATTGATTTCCAGTTTCATTCCATTATGATCAGATATGGTGCATGGTATTATCTCCACACCTTTATATTTACTAAGAGTTGCCCTATGGCATAATATATGATCTATCTTTGAGTAAGATCCATGTGCTGCTGAGAAGAACGCGTATCCACTTGATGATGGTTGATATATTCTATATATGTCGGTTAAGCCTAGATTATTGATTGTGTCATTGAGTTCTATAGTTTCTTTATTCAGCTTTTGTCTGGAGGATCTGTCTAATGGCGAGAGCGGTGTGTTGAAGTCCCCCATTATTATTGTGTTGTGGTCTATTTGACTCTTGAACTTGAGGAGAGTTTGTTTTATGAACGTTGCCGCACCATTGTTTGGTGCATACAAATTGATAATTGTTATGTCTTGTTGGTGGATGGTTCCTTTTAACAGGATATAGTGTCCTTCTTTATCCCTTTTGATTAACTTAGGTTTGAAGTTGATTTTATTCGTTATGAATATGGCCACTCCTGCTTGCTTCCGAGGGCCATGTGAGTGGTATGATTTTTCCCAACCTTTCACCTTCAGCCTGTGTACGTCTTTTCCTATCATATGAGTCTCCTGAAGGCAGCATATTGTTGGATTTGTTTTTTTGATCCAGGTTACTAGCTTGTGTCTCTTGATTGGTGAATTTAGTCCATTAACATTTAAGGTTACAATTGAAATATGATTTGTACTTCCAGTCATGTTTATTTATTTATTTATTTTAGTTTGGCTAGTTTTTACTTTTTGGTTATTTTCCTCCCCCTTTACTGAGATACCTCCCACTGTTAGTTTTGGGCACTATTTTTCCATTCCTCTTCTTGTAGAATTTTGCCCAAAATGCTTTGCAGTGCTGGTTTTCTGGCTGCGAATTCTTTTAGCTTTTGTTTATCATGAAATATTTAAATTTCATTGTCAAATCTGAAGCTTAATTTTGCTGGATACAGTATTCTTGGTTGGAATCCATTATTTTTCAGCGTTTGAAATACATTGTTCCAGGATCTTCTCGCTTTCAAAGTCTGTGATGAAAAATCAGCCATTAACCTAATTGGTTTACCCCTGAATGTAATCTGCCTCCTTTCTCTCGTAGATTTTAATATTCTCTCCTTGTTCTGTATGTTGGCTATCTTCATAATTATATGTCTTGGAGTTGGTCTATTACGGTTTTGGATGTTTGGGGTCCTGTAGGCTTCCAGGATTTGGCAATCCATTCCATCTTTCATCTCTGGGAAGTTTTCTAGGATTATTTCATTTAATAAGTTGTCCATTCCTTTGGTTTGAACCTCTGTGCCTTCTTCTATCCCAATGACTCTCAAATTTGGTTTTTTGATGAGGTCCCATATCTCTTGGATAGATTGCTCGTGGGATTTAAGCATCTTTTCTGTGTTGACTATATTCTTTTCAAGTTGATAAACTTTGTCTTCATTATCTGATGTTCTGACTTCTACTTGATCTAGTCTATTTGTAATATTCTCGTTAACATTTTTAATCTGGTTTATGGTTTCTTGCATTTCTAAAATTACTGTTTTTTTTTTTAAGATCTCTATCTCCTGGTAAAGTTCATTCTTTGCAGTTTGAATTTGTTTGTTTAGTTCGTTTTCGAAATATACTTTCAATGCTTGGACTTGCTGTCTCATGTCTTCTCTAATATTCCGTTCCATCTGAGTTAGGTATGCCTTGATTTCCTTCCCTGTCCATGTTTCTGATGCTTCTAGGTCCTCCTGTAGATTTAAGTTGTCCTGCATTATCTGTAATCCTTTTTTCCCTTGTTTTTTCATGTTGTTCACCTTACTTTCCAGCTCTGTTTGACTGCTTTGTAACTGCTTTCTCCTATACATTTGTTTTGGCTTTGTATATCTCTGTTGTCTCTCCTTTGTGGTGGGAGATTATGCCTAGAGATGTTGGGCTTTATTGTACTTTAGAGCTGATTCATTCAGTTTATAAAGGGCTTCCGGATTTTGTATGCATATAGTGATTTGTTGTTTGTTCTTAGGACTTTAGGTTAGGTGCTATGAAGGTATAAGGGTTAGTATGTCTTGGCTACTTCAGAAGATTGCTCTACTGAAGGGGGATACTATCCGTCGATTGGATCAGGGTGTTGGTAGTAGCTAGGTATTTAGGAGCACTATAGACGGCCTCGAAACATTCACCTATTTGCATTTAGACAGTTACACGAAATGGAGGACGTAATGCTTGGGATGAAAGTTGGGGGAAAGGGGAAGGAAAGTGTTTTTGAAAAGAAAGAAGGAGAGGGAGATAGATAGCATAGAGGAGAATGGACAGAACAATAAAACTTGGAAGGGGAAAGAAAGAGGGGAAAAGGGAGAGAAAAAATAAAATAAAATAAAATAAGAAATAAAATTAGGTCTTAGCGATCCATTTTCTTCTCTTCCCGTAGGCAAAGCTGTGCCCTCCGGGCTGAGTTTTGCCCTCAATATGTTGACAGTCTCTCAATCCTGTTGGTCCAGAGCCGTTTCACTTCTATGGCCCCTCCTCCCCTTCCTCCTGTCAGCCAGCCAGCCAGGTCCTGCTCACCAGAGGCGGTTCCCCAGGGATCTGGTTACACTTTCAGCCCCACCGCGTGCCCTATTTCCCGAACGACTGAGCACTCTCTCTGTCATTCATCTAAGCCCCAGTGCTGTGGAGCTGTGGTCTGGGAGTCAATAGTTTAATTTTTCTGGACCCCTTTGGTGGGCACACCCTTGGAAGCTGGCGGCTAAGACCTTTGGTGTCGCCTCTGGTGGTAATGGGAGTTGGGGATCGAGGATCCCCTCTGCTTCCCTCAGCCCCTACAATCACGACCACTCCGCTGGCGGTAGGAGGAGTTGGGGGTCTGGAGTGTCCTCTTTTTTCCTCCGCCCCTACCGTCACGCCCTCTCAGTTGGCGGTTGGGGGAGTTGGGGGTGGGGAGTCTTCTCTGCTTCCCTCCGCCCCTACAGTCATGCCCACGTCACTGGCATTAGGGGGAGTTGGGGGTCGGGAGTCCCTTGGCCCTTATGGTCGTGCGCACGGAGAGATTTTTGAAGTTTCCCGGTTGTTTGTATCTGATGTGGGTGGGAGTCACACACCTGCTAAAGTAGATTCCGCTGGGAAGGAATCTTGTTGGCCGAACTTTGGTGACTTCCCCTCTCTGCTATGGTGGGCCCCTGGCTCCTTGCCGGAGTGTCCGAAGGGAGGGGTGGAACTGGCTTGTCTCTGGTCTGACTCAGTCTCTGGTTTTAGTTCCCAGTTCGCTATTTCATAAAGGCTTGGTTAGATTCCCTTCAGGTCGCCTCCTGAGCCGGGCGGGCGGGGCCGTTCACCGAGCTGAGCGGGCGGGGGTGGGGGGCGTTCGCCGTGCGGGCGGGGCCGTCAGCAGAGCCGGGAGGGCCGGGGCCGTCTGCCGGGCCTGGCGGGGACCCTTATCGCTGCGCCGCCTGGGGCCACTTGCAGAGCCGGGCAGGCGGCGGCCGCGGGACTGGACCTCTGCGCCGCATGGCCAAGAGCCGAGCGGGCGGGGGGCCGTTTGCCGGGTGGGTGGGGGCGTTCGCAGAGCCAGGCGGGGGGGGGGTTGGCAGTGGGAGCAGGGCTGCCAGCAGAGCCGGGATGGGGATGGCGGGGGCCGTCTGCCGGGTCGGGTGGGGACCCTTCTCGCCGCACCGGGCGCTGGGGGCCGCTTGCAGAGCCGGGCAGGCGGAGGCCGTGTGACTGGACCTCTGCGCTGCGTGGTCAAGATTCACTCGTCTGGGACAAACTGTCACCTCTAATAAACTTACTAATTACCGGCAGGTCTCCTTTCAGCGGAATTTTGCTAGAAGTTCCTCAGTAGGTAGAATTTAGGTGTATTAATGGGTCTTTCTGATCCCGTTAATGTGGAGATACTGAAAGTGCGCTTCCTCACCGGCCGCCATGTTGGATCCCCCCAATGTTAGCAATCTTAATTTCAATGTAGGATAGTACCTGTTATAAGTAGGGTAACAAATAAAGCCCTTTGTGAGCCCTCATTTGATAGAACCCTAAGGTCATACATTGAAAGACATATCTTGTTGCATAGTTTGGCTCTGGGCTATGCATTAAGGTTACCAGAAGAATATCCCATCTGTCAATTTAGATTTGCCTGTGTTAGAGAGAATCAAAGTGGTAGGTGGAATGATGGAAAACCGAACCAAAACAAAAAGCAAACCAAACAAAAACATTTCAATCCTAGAACTGCATTTGAGAGAAAACATTTGGCAATAGTGTTTGAATCCTTTCTTGAAGCACATTTTCTATATTATAGCTGAATAGCTGAGAAAAAGAGATCATGTTTCTACTTTTAGAAAGGAAATAAAATCAGTGAAGAGAGAAGCAAGTAATTAACAGGATAAATTATAAGATGTTGTGACTTTACATTTTGTATATTATATGATAATAGTAATTCATACTTTCATTTGAAAAGAAATTAAAATAAGTTTTCAACTTAATACAATTTGAATAATTATTTTTTCAAAGCAAAAAGGCTTTTACAAAGTAAAGGAATAGTAGGCACTTTTTGTAAGTGACTTATGATAAAGTTAAGCATAGACTTAGGACAAGGCCATAGTTGACAGTCTTGAAGCAGGGGAAGGGGGTTCTCATCAAGCATTTTGGATTATGTTCAATAAAGGAATTATATAGAACTGTGTTACATTTTAGAAAATGTGCTCCCTGTGATCAATAATGCCAGTGTTTTAAAATAAAAGTCAACATTTACTATAATTTTAAGTAGATGAATATATATATTTATACATTATAGTTATTTAAAAATATGGTTAGCTGGGCACAGTGGCACACGCCTATAATCTCAGTGGCTTGGGAGGCTGAGACAGGAGGATCTCGAGTTCATAGCCAGCCTCAGCAACAGCAAGGTGCTAAGCAACTCAGTGAGACCCTGTCTCTAAATAAAATACAAAATAGGGCTGGGGATGTGGCTCAGTGGTTGAGTGTACCTGAGTTCAATCCCTGGTGCAAAAAAAAAAAAAAAGAAAAAAAAAATGAAAAAATGTTTAGAGTAACCCTAGGATGCTTAATATATAAATTGTCTTTTTTTCCCTGCTTCAAATTTCTTATTATAATTGACTGGAAAATGGTTTGATACTATACATGAAGTGATAGTATACATTAGTGTTTGTAATAGTATAGTAAATCCTGAAGCATATAATTGTACTGAAATGCTTTTATATATTATTAAATTTGTCATAATCAGTTGGTTTGAGACTTTCAATATAATTATCTTTGTTTTTAATATTAAATTTTGCTGAAGACACATGAGAGAATTATTATATTTGAAATTCACTATCTTGATTATGAACAGATACTATGTTAAGTCACTAGGGACAGCTTTTTGGAAGATTCATATTACTCTCAAGAATATTTCAAATATCCACTTTTTGTATTAATAGTGGCATGTAATCATGTGGCATCATATCTGAAGAGTCTTAAGGCTTATAGACTCTACAATATTTGCCTTTATTTAAGATATTCATTTAAGATATTAATTTAAGAATTAGAGTATATCAAGAGCCAATGAGGATGCTTCTTTGTTTTTTATCTCTCTCTTTTACTACATGTGTATAAGGTGAATAGTTTTGGAAAGGCATTGGTGAAGCACTGATCTTTTCACTTACACATGGGTGTAGCAGAGATTGTGAATGTCTTTGAGTATACACAATAGTTCATCTATAGATACAAGGGAAGGATCCAGTAGACGGGGAGAGGTTGATAACAAAGAGGTGATGGTTTTATGGAATGAGGCCAGGGAGAGATGAAAAATGGAGGAGAATGGGTAAGACTATCAGGGCAGGGAATTTGGAGAGAACATGGGCTCTCCCCTGAGGTTCTGATATATTCTTTAGGTGTGAAAGACAGGTATAGGAAAGAGAATAATTCTTCTTCCTAGAATCATTAAGATTGAGAGGATAATTTAAGGGATTTATTCTGTATAAGAGAGACACTATGAAAATATGTGCTCATCTATCTATCTAACCATCCATCCGTCTGTCCACTTATAGCCAATTAATCAACTAAAAAGAAATGATCTTCCCTATGTCTATAATAAGAAACATTAAAACTAAAGTAAATATGATACTTTCTATTTACTTTTTGTTTTTATTTCTATGGGTTTCATAGGGAATATCAGGATATTTTCTGGGGAAAGAATTTTATGCTCTCTTAGCCTGAAATTATGGAAGAAAATAGGTAGAAGATAAGTGGAAAGGTTTTCCATTGATAGATACATGTTTCTGTGGGTTATTAGTTTTTTGTTTTAAAAATGGGTCAAGTTGTATTTAGGAGAGATTTTTTTCTCTTTATTTCTGTGGATCTTCAGTAAATGCTTTCTGGTTGATTACTGATGTAGGTTCATATTCATTTGTGGGCTTAGTGATTTGGGTAATAGTTTTAATGACTAATATGTTAATGTGAATGTTAATGTGAATATGTTATGATATGCCACCTATTATCACTTGATTATATGTTTAAGAACATATACACTTTTATGCAAAATATCTCAAAATTGATTCTTAAGGATAATGTTAATGCCTTTAAAGCCATTCTTTAAATGACTTATAATAATAATTATTATTTTAAAATTTGTCTTGTCTAAATATCAATGCCTTCTCAGGGCTTCTCATTTTTTATAGCTATGCTAAATCATATCAGAAAATAAATTTCCCCTAATGTTCTTTCACAATCAAGATCCTCAAATAAGTGACCTCCACAATAAGTAGAGACATAACACATCTTACAAAGTTTTGCCTGGCTTCTCATCTAAGTCATCATTATAAGAAAAGGCAAAATATATGTGTGAGCTGCTTCAGCACTATGATTTTGTGGAAGTCAAAGTATCTGCATGCTGTAAGATGTCTCACAAGTTGGCACTTATTTTTAACACATATAAATGCATTTGTTGAGTTTTTAATTTAGTCATGAATTTATGAGTGTAGATTAATTTGTGAGGGCATCTAAGCCCAGATAACATGATCTCAGAGAACAGTTGGGGAATATCTGACACAATTGTGAGCTATAGATGATGTCTGGAAGAGATGCCAAATACAGGTTTCAACTGTTTCCTAATTTTCATTTATGCTTGTCTTTAGAAAATATTTTTCTTAACTAATGAGCATTGTTTTGTATACTTGTGCACAGGCAATATGTCAGCTGAATCACCAATCACACTGAATATTGATCCTCAGGATCTTCAGGTCCAAACATTTACTGTAGAGAAGTTGCTGGAGCCTCTCATAATTCAGGTACTAATATCATGGGAATTATAATGTGCAACAATGGTAGAAGAACTAAAAACATGAAAACTAATGAGCCAAAGAAAGATTTGATTTTTATATAAGAATATGACATCTAAAATTCTCCTTTTAATAAAGTGGTATTAAAATGTATAAAGGGATGTATTTAATTATAATAATACAATTCTGAAAATTTTCCCCAGATGATCTTTTAACAGCAACAGCAGCATGAGTGTGTATATATAATTTTCAAAGTAACCATCTATAAATTATCTTGTTTGATAGTCATAAAAATGGAGTGAGATAGGTAGTGTGGTTAAAGCCACCTTTCGTATATAATTTCAGTGACTTGCTCAGAGACACGATGGCTCATTTGTCAAATAGAAACTATCTTTAAAATATCAAAATGCATGATAAAAGCAGCTGCTTAAAGGAATTCTTTGATAAAGTCTTTCATAAAGTGAATAATCCTTTGATAATATACATAATGATTCTCTGACTTACCCAGATTTTGTGTATTGGATTTTCTTAAAGCAGAGTTGAAGAAATTTATACAATGATATAGATATAACTTTTTTATGCTTAACCCAAAATTTGTGAGGGAACTCCCTTTACACTTATACTATACATATTAAATAACTTTTTCTGTGGACTCAATACACTCAAAGTTTACCTGTGTGTGAAACTACACTGATTTTTACCTCTGGCCATTTTAAAATGTTCTGCTTATTTTTTCTGTGAGATAAATAGTAGAGAGGGAGGTACACATTTTTACTTAGCATGAGTTGACATTTACTACAAATCATGAGCTCTGCTGAAGATAGTTTAATTATCCACTTTGGCAGGCTAAAATACTAATATCTGGTATGAAATTGATACTAGATGACTATGGAGACACCACCATTAAAATCTCTTGTCTTGGCTACCTGTGGAATAGTTTTATGTTAAAAAAAGGAAAAAAGAAAAAAGTAACTTACTGTTTTTCTGATAAAGATCACTGAAAGAATTGTAAAAGCCAGCCAGGCAGCCAATCAACTAATCATCCAATCAACCAACAAAAAATCCATTTGGGGAAAAAAGAGCAAATTAAAAAAAACACTCAATTTTACCATTAAGAGATAAACATTAACATTTTGATACATGTAATCCCCATACCCCCTTCACTAGGTATGGAATGCAGGGCCTCACACCACACAGGCTAGACAAATGTTCTACCACTGGCATACATTCTCTATCTGTATTTTCTTCTAATATGGTAAAATTATGGGTGATTTTTATACCCATAGTTTCTTACTACTTTTAAATATAAATAATATATATTCTTTGACTATATATACATAAAGAATACACATATAAACAAGGTGGAGAGAGTGCATTATATGTAGACTTTCCTCTGAGTAACCCTTATTTGTTCTGCAACAATGAGACATTTCAGTTGGTCACATAAGACTTGCAAAACACAAAGGATGCTGACACGTTGTTGTTTATGAATGGAGAAAGTATTGTGGAGAAACTACTTAAATCTTGACAGAATCTAACAAATGTTATGTCTTAGTAAGATACATTGCTATAGCAGTCAATACAAATCCACATTAAGGGTTATGCTGGTCACAGTGTGTGTGTGTGTGTGTGTGTGTGTGTGTGTGTGTGTGTATTTTCTGGCATGTTCTAAAACTATTAAAACCATCTCACCAACCATTTATTGATTCCATCTAGAAAATTAAAAGGGGGTAATTGACCTAAAGTGATTTTATTTGATTGGAAAGAAATGTAACTTAAAAATGTGATTATGTTAATTTTAGATTTTGATATTGCACCTAGATTCAGCCTTTTTATGATCAGCAAGTAGATGAGTCAGGGAAAGGGAATTCAGTACGTATTATATGACAGATAGTTCTCAGTTAATGTTAATGTAATACTAATTTTATATACCTTGATTGTTGAGAGTGTTTTTGAAAATGTTTATTGATCTCTTAAGAATTGTTTGGCATATTACTTCATCAATATCCCAGTTACAAAACAGTTTGTAGGTCTTAGCAATATTCAAGTCATATGAAATTAAAAATATTAATTATCTATAAAATGTCTACTATGTGCAAGAACTTGCTATTGAAGCAGAATTCTAATATGACAAAGTTATGACTATACACTTGATTTTCATTATAATGTATTCTCTATAAAAACAATGCATTTTAAAGTTAAAGAGTTATTATTTAAAAGTAACTGATGTTATTGAATTTGATGCTCAGCCTTGTTTTATCTGTCACTTTGATCATGAGTCACTAGTTAAGACAAGTAAAAGATTCCATTATAAATTATATTAAAGGTGATTTTTAAGGGTAACATTGTGCTAAGTGTTTTATATTAATTTTCAAAGTGTTATTTTTATTTTAAAATATTTAATTGATAAAATTGTATGTATATATTCAAGGGGTACAGAATGATGATTTATGTATATATTATTTAATGATTACCATGGTCAAAGTAATGAACACATCCATCACAATCCATAATTACCATTTTGTATATGTGTGCTGTTGGCACTTAAAAATACTCTTTTATCATATTTTGAGTATATAATACAGTATTTTTAACTATAGTTATCATGCTGTACATTAGATCCTCAGAATTTACTTATCCTCTAACTGAAAGTTTGTACCCTTTAACCAACATTTTTTCACCTCCTATATCCTACTACTTGCCAGTGCCTGGAAGCCACCATTTTACTCTCTGCTTTTATGATTTCACATATTAATGAGATTATATAGTGTTTGTCCTTCTATGTCTGTCTTATATCACTTAACATAATGTCTCCAGGTATATTCATGTTGGCAAATGGCAAGATTTCCTTTTTAAAAAATGACTTAATGCAATACATGCAAATATCACATTTTATTTATTAATTCACTTGCCAAATGGACTCTTAGGTTGTTTCCACACCTTGGCTATTATTCCAAAGATTGTTTAATTTGAATTGATATAGTGTTTATTTTATGTATATGGTATAATCTCTAATTACACTGGAAAACATTCCAGCAAAGATTCATGATCTTTAAGTTCATAATGCCACTAGATAAAGTTATCAATTTAGTAGCCCCATTAAAAAAAGCCCACCTTTGGCTGGAGTTGTGGCTCAGTGGCAGAGTGTTTGCCTCACACATATGAGGCACTGAGTTAGATCCTCAGTACCATATAAAAAAATAAACAAGGAGAGATCCAAGATGATGGGCCAGAGGGAGGAAGCATTCTGTGTTGCTCTATGACCTGGGACTCAAGTTGTGAGAATACTGCTTCTCTGCAAGCAAAATTCCTGCTCCCGTGTGGGATCATGGCCACTGTGCCCCTCCAGGGCTCCAGGCCTCAGCATCAGAGTAGGTCTCCCAACTACTTGCCCATGCAGGACTATAGGGTACCAGAGCAGCACCATCAGCACCCATGCAGAACTTTTCGGCACCCACCAGAGCAGAAATCACAGATGCAGCTCTCACGCAGACATCTGGCAGCTTCCCATATTCAGGAACTCTGGCCGCCACTCCTGTGTGGACCCCCAGGTACCAACGTGGGGCTCCCTGGTCACCGCCATCTTGGGACTCTGCAGCAGAGGAGATAGCCCCCTATGTGCGGTAGTCTTCCTGCACCCAAGAACCTCACACAGGCTCTGAAGTTAGCCGACAGCCACACTGCACGAGCTAGTCTCTGAACTCATCCTCCAACGCCATCACTTGGCTCCCCCCAAACAACCTGACAGCCTACTGCTGAAAGCAGGTGCCTCCATATTGGGCCACCTTCATCATCATCTTCAGTGGGGGGCAAATCCCAGTTTTGGAACTCTGGCTGGCCAGGTATCCAGTTTTTAACTCCCTCCTCTCCCCAGCAGCCGCTACCCTGGCACAGTGACACCCTGGTTAACTTCACCACCCTGAGGGTAGAGATACCAGATAACAACAGACAACCCCACCTCTTGGATGAGAAGGGAAGCAGGAAAAACACAGATTTCCAACCAAAACAATTCTGTTTCTATCTTCAAGATTTTTTCCCCCTCTTCTGCTCTATTCTCCTGCCCTCACATCCCCAACATAAGTGAAACCAAGTACCAATTAGGATTTTAAGGACTGGGATGTCTGAATAGTATATTACAGCTGTGTTGTGTGTGTGTTTATATATATACTTTTATCCCACCAATATCTACTATTTTAACATTATTTTTCTCAATATATATGTGTTTGTTTTATGTACTCTACTGTCTTCCCACTTACTTTTCTATCCCAAATTGCTTTATCTCCTTTCTCCTGCTACTAATCTTCCTTTTTAGATTTCTCTTTCATACTTCTTAAGATATAACAACTCTATATCCTCACCATATCCTCCTACTCCTCACCCCCTGGTTCTTTGTCCACCATCAGAAACTGTAAACTCTTTTACAAACCTACTGAATATATTGTAGATAATAATTGAATTCACCATTTCTGTACATTGTGACCAAACTGTAAATGTCTTAATAGCAAACATTTATTTTTAGGGTATATGCTGTTTGTACTGGAATCTGATAACATTGTCATTTACCTCAAAGGAGAGGTATTGGATCTCTGCAGGAGTGCTATAAGCCTATAGGGTAAAAACAGTAACACCTTGGATCCACAGTGCTAGAAGGGAAGACACACAAGCAATATGAAAAGACAAGGGAAGAAAGTGCCCTAAACATATCAAGACACCACATTATTAGAATCCATGGCCAGCACAGCAGAAGAAATTACAGAGAAGGAGTTCAGGATGTACACAATTAAAATGTTCTGCAAATTAAAGGATGATATAAGAGAGCAAATACAGGCAGCAAAAGATCATTTTGACAAAGAGCTACATAAACAAATACAGGAAGCAAAAGATTACTTCAATAGGAAGATAGGAGTGCTAAAAAACAAACAAACAAACAAACAAACAAAAACAAAACCAAACAAACAGAAATCCTTGAAATGAAAGAAACAATAAACCAAAATTAAAAGCTCAATTGAAAGCATCACCAACAAATTAGACCACTTGGAAGTCAGGACTTCGGACAATGAAGACAAAATATATAATCTTGAAAAGAATGTAGACAACACAGTGAAAATGGTAAGAAACCATGAGCAGAACATTCAAGAAATATGGAATATTATAAAAAGACCAAATTTAAGAGTTATTGGGATGGAGGAGAGAATAGAGTTCCAAACCAAAAGAATGAGCAATCCATTCAATGAAATAATGTCAGAAAAATTTTCAAACATGAAGAAAGAACTGGAAAACCAAATTCAAGAGGTTTATAGGATGCCAAAGAGCCACAACCAAGTCATATTATAATAAAATGCCTAAAATACAGAATAAGGAGAGAATATTAAAAGCCACAAGAGAAAGGAATCACATTACATATAGGGGGAAACCAATTAGATTCTGTGCAGAGTTTTTAAACCCAGACCCTGAAAGCTAGAAGATCCTGGAACAACATATATCAAGCTCTGAAAGAAAATGGATGCCAACCAAGAATCTTATATCCAGCAAAATTAAGCTTTAGATTTGATGATGAAATAAAAACCTTCCATGATAAACAAAAGTTAAAAGAATTTATAACTTGAAAGCCTGCATTACAGAACATCTTTCGCAAAATATTCCATGAAGAGGAATTGACAAACAACAATGAAAATCAGCAAAGGGAGGTATTAAACTAAAGGAAAAACTAATCAAAGGAGAAATCAAATCAAGTAAAATATTAAAAAACTCCCAAACTGGCTGGGAATACAAATCATGTCTCAATAATAACCCTGAATATTAATGGCCTAAACTCACCATAGACTGGCAGATTGGATTAAAAAGAAAGACCCAACAATATGCTGCCTCCAAGAGATTTATCTCATAGGAAAAGACATCCACAGACTGAAGGTGAAAGGTTGGGAAAAATCATACCACTCACATGAATTGTGGAAGCAAGCAGGGATCTCCATTCTCATATCAAATTAAGTAGACTTCAAGTCAAAGTTAATCAAAAGGAATAAAGAAGGACATTTCATACTGCTTAAGGGAACAAGACATCACAACAAGTCAACAAGACATAACAGTAATAAATATATATGTCCCAAACAATGGAGAGTCTATGTTCATCAAACATATTCTTCTCAAGTTCAAGAGTCAAATAGACCACAGCACAACAATTCTGGGTGACTTTAACACAGCTCTTTCACCACTGGATAGATCATCCAAACAAAAGCTGAATAAAGAAACTATAGAACTCAATAATACAATCAATAACTTAGACTTAACTGAAATATATAGAATATTTTATCCTTCAGTGAAAGAATACACTTTCTTCTCAGCAGCACATGAATCCTTCTCTAAAATAGACCATATATTATGCCACAAAGCAACTCTTAGCAAATAAAAAAGTAGAGGTACTACCCTGAATTCTATCAGATCATAATGGAATGAAATTAGAAGTCAAAATAAAAGCTACTCCAGTGTAACTGATGTAATTCTGCAATCTGTATATAGGGTAAAAATGGGAGTTCATAACCCACTTGAATCAAAGTGTGAAATATGATATATCAAGAAATTTGTAATGTTTTGAACAACCAACAATAAAAAATTAAAAAAAAATGATAAAGATCCATTGACAACTAAAAAAAAAATAAAAGCTACTCCAACACCTGGGGACTAAATAATATATTTATTTAGTAATAAATATGCTACTGAATGAACAATGGGTTGCAAAAGACATCAAGGACATCAAGGAGGTGATTAAAAAATTCTTAGAGGTGAATGAGAACACAGATATAACATATTGAAATCTCTGGGACACTATGATGGCAGTACTAAGAGGAAAGTTCATTGCATGGAGTTCATTTCTTAAAAGAAGAAAAAGTCAACAAATAAATGACTTAATATTACATTTCAAAGCCCTAGAAAAAGAAGAACAAATCAACACCAAAATCAGTAGAAGACAGGTAATAATTAAAATCAGAGCTGAAATCAATGAAATTGAAACAAAAGAAACAATTGAAGAAACTGACAAAACAAAAAGTTGTTTCTTTGAAAAAATAAATAAATTGACAGACCCTTAGCCATGCTAATGAAGAGAAGGAGAGAGGAAACTCAAATTACTAACATCCATGATGAAAAAGAAAATATCACAACAGACACTACAGAAATACAGAAGATAATTAAATTATTTTGAAAACATGTACTCCAATAGAATAAAAAATATAGAAGGCATTGACAAATTTCTAGAGTCATATAATTTTCCAAGATTGAATCAGGATGATATACAGAATTTAAACAGATCAATTTCAAGTGACAAAATAGCAGACTCCATCAAAAGTCTACCAAACAAGAAAAGCCCAGAACCAGATGGATACACAGCCAAGTTCTACAAGACCTTTAAAGAAGAACTAATACCAAAACTTTCCAATTTATTTCAGGAAATAGAAAAAGAGGGAGCACTTCCAAACTCCTTCTCTGAGGCCAATATCACCCTGATTCCAAAATCAGGCAAAGACACATCAAAGAAATAAAACTTCAGACTAATGTCTGTAATGAACATAGATGCAAAAACTCAATAAAATTCTGGCAAATTGAATATAAAAACATATCAAAAAGATAGTGCATTCACCATCAAGTGGGATTCATCCCAGGGATGCACAGTTGGTTCAACATATGTAAGTCAATAAATGTTATTCATCACATCAATAGACTTAAAGATAAAAACCTTATGATCATCTCAATAGACACAGGAAAAAACATTAGATAAAATAGAGCACCCCATTCATGTTCAAAACACTAGAAAAACTAGGGATAACAGGAATATATCTCAACATTGTAAAAGCTATCTATGCTAAGGCCTAGGCCAACATTATTCTAAAATTGAAATAATTTAGACAAATTGAAAGCATCCCCTCTAAAAGCTGGAACAAGACAGGGATGCCCTCTTTCACCACTTCTATTCAACATAGTTCTTGAAACACTGGCCAAAGCAATTAGATAAAAGAAATTGAAGGGATATAGATAGGAAAAAAGAAATCAAATAAGCACTATTTGCTGATGATATGATTCTATACCTAGAAGACTCAAAAAATTCCACCAGAAAACTTCTAGAACTAGTAAATTCAGCAAAGTAGCAGGATATAAAATCAACACCCATAAATAAAAGGCATTTCTGTATATCAGTGACAAATCCTCTGAAAGGGAAATGAGGAAAACTACTCCATTTACAATAGCCTCAAAAAATTAAAATACTTGGGCATCAACCAAACAAAAGAGGTAAAAGACCTCTACAATTAAAACTACAGAATGCTAAAGAAAGAAATTAAAGAAGACCTTAAAAATTGGAAAGATCTCCCTTGTTCTTGGATAGGCAGAATTAATATTATCAAAATGACCATACCACCAAAAGCATTATACAGATTTAATGCAATTTCAATCAAAATCCCAATGACATTCCTCATAGAAATAGAAAAAGCAGTCATGAAATTCATCTGGAAAAATAAGAGACCCAGAATAGCTAAAGAAATCCTTAGCAAGAAGTGTGAAGCAGGTGGCATCACTTCCCTATACCAGACCTTAAACTATACTACAGAGCAATAGTAACAAAAACAGCATGGTATTGGCACCAAATTAGACAGGTACACCAATGGTACAGAATAGAGGACACAGAGACTAACCCACATAATAACATTATCTTATATTAGACAAAAGCATCAAAAATATACATTAGAGAAAAGAGAGTTTGAACAAATGGTGCTGTGAAAACTGGAAATCCATATGCAACAAAATGAAATTAAACCCCTATCTCTCACTATGCACAAAATTCAACTCAATGTGGATCAAGGACCTAGGGATTAAAACAGAGATTCTGTGTCTAATAGAAGAAAAAGTAGGCCCAAATCTCCATCATGTTGGGTTAGGCCCATACTTCCTTAACAAGACTTCTATACCACAAGAATTAAAATCAAGAATTAATAAATGGGATGGATTCAAACTAAAAAGCTTCTTCTCAGCTAAAGAAAAAATCCCTGAGATGAATAGAAAGCCTACAGCTTGGGAGCAAATTTTTACCACTTGTACATGAGATAGAGCACTAATCTCTAGGGTATATAAAGAACTCAAAAAGCTAAAGTAAAAAAAAATAACCCAATCAATAAATGGGCCAAGGAACTGAACAGACACTTCTCAGAAGGTAATATACAATCAATCAACAAATATATGAAAAACTGTTCAATATCTCTAGCAATTAGAGAAATTTGAATCAAAACTATTCAAAGATATCATCTCACTCCAGTCAGAATGGCAGCTATTTGCATACAAACAACAATAAATGTTGGCGAGGATGTGGCGAAAAAGGCACAATCATACATTGCTGGTGTGACTGCAAAATGGAGCAGCCAAAATGGAAAGCAGTAGGAGATTTCTTGGAAAACTGGGAATAGAACCAACTTTTGATCCAGCTGTCCCACTCCTCTATCTATACTCAAAGGACTTAAAAACAGCATATTACAGGGACACAGCCACATCAATGTTTATTGCAGCATAATTCACAATAGCTAAACTGTGGAACCAACCTAGATGCCCTTCAGTAGATGAATGGATAAAGAAAATTCGGTATATATACACAATGGAATATTAGTCAACAATAAAAGAGAATAAAATCATGGCATTTGCAGGTAAATAGATGGAGTTGGAGAATATAATACTGAATGAAGTTAGCCAATGCCAAAAAACCAAATGCTGAATGTTTTCTATGATATAAGGTGGCTGATTCATAGTGGGATTGGGAGGGGGAGCATGGAAAGATCAGACAAACCATAGATAGGGCAAAGGGAAGGGAGAGCGAGGGAGGGGGCAAAGGGGTAAAAGAAGATGGTGGAATGATATGGACATCACTACCCTAAGTACATGTATGAAGAAGACACAAATGGTGTGAAAATTCTTTGTATACAAGCAGAGATATGAAAAATTGTGCTCTCTCTATATAATATGAATTGTAATGCATTCTGCTGTCATATATAACAAATTAGAATAGAAAATTAAATAAATAAAATAAAGATATAAAAAATGCCCACCTTTCCTCATTGCTTATCTTTAAGTTGTATTCCTTTGCTTTCAAGTTTCCACAGATGATATTCTTATCATCTCTATATATAACTCAGAGTCAAAATTAATTTTAATTTTTAGAGTAATTGGTCATAGATACTATTATGTCACTCTAACTTCTAAATTCATTTATTCATAAATCTTTATCTGCTCTTTTTATAGTTACCAGAGTCTTCCCTACTGAACCTGATTTATCTTTAATCTATTTTTTTCCTCTTGGGCACAGGTAAATCACTAGGTCATTTTGCAGTGATGTTCAGCCTGGGATATATTTCAATCATTCGCTTTCATTTTCTCTGTGTGATAACTTATACAGTTGCATCCCTCTGTAATAAATTCCTCCAATGAATCAGAAATAATTTTTTTCTCAGCAATTACATTTTTATGATTGCAACTGTAGGCATCTGCACTTTATCACTTTCAAGATCCAAGTTTGGCAGTGCAATGCAGAAAGTCTTGTTATGCAGAATTATGCTTAAAAAATTTACATCTCTATGTTGTTTACTCCTGAAGGGGATATGAACTGCTAGATCATGCTACAATCACTACATAATAGAACTATCAATAATTTTATTTGCCACAAAATATAATTTTCTATATGTCAGATTCATGTGAGTTAAAGAGTTGACTCACTTATTCATGTGAGTTAAAGAATTGACTTACCCAGAATCCCTTAAAAAATCCTTATAATGTGTTATCTCTTTTAAAGTTTTTATGGGGCACAGGTTCAAATGTATTTTATGATATAAATATATCCCATGGTTTTAAAAGATAAATATAGAGTTAGATCAGTAGCAATAAACATTACTTCTCTGGCCTTTGTTCATTTTACATCACCTCTTGGCCCTTTCTTCATTTCTACCTCCATACTGTCTTCCAAAAAAACTATTTTTCTGGAAGTCCCCCTAGAGATAGCTTTTTTTTTTTAAAAAAATCTATATTTATTTATTTATTGTTATGTGGTGCTGAGTTTCACACATGGTAGGCATGTGCCCTACCACTGAGGTAAAACTCCAGCCCTAGAGATAGCTTTTATATACTCTATAATAAAAATTTAAAAAATTTGATTATATAGACATAATAAATAATTTTATTTATAATTTATATATAATTTTAATTGTTGGCTCAAATTTAAGAATATCTGTTAACCCCTGCATCAGTTGGCATAAGGTTAGCATAAGGAAGGTTGTGTTGTGATAAGAAGACAATCTTCAAATCTGAGACCAATAAAAATTCACTTCCTATTTAAACTATAGGTCCATTGTGAGTTGGCTGGGGCCTGCTCAGTACAGGCGCACGGAGACCTAGGCTAACTTGGACTCCATTTCAGTATGTAGTTTCACTGTCACTGCAATAGGGGTGTTATCATTGTAGGGGAGAGAAAAATTCCTTCTACTCCCTCCCCCTTAGTTCTTATTTGGTCTCTTTGACTAGATCTAGAAACCCAATTAGGATAACAGTTAATTAATAGTAGAAGAGTATAAACATTTTAATAATTTCATATGTATATGGGTAACTTCACAAGAGAATAAAGTCCAAAGAAATGACCAAAGCATTGTGTTTTATACTTTTTAGACAATGAATAATAAATTTTGAAGGAATGACAGCAAAAGAAAATATTTTGGCTAGGGGATTAAATTTTGGGGCTGTTACTATGAGATATATAGTAGTAAGGACATAAAAGCTAGTGGAAGATAAGTCCTACTTCAAACAGTTTGTTTATTCAGGTTCATTGCAGTTCCAATTACCAGTCTCTGGTGACTATTACTATTTTCCAGTCTTAGTATGTAAAGAAAGTTCCTCCACAAAGAATTTTTATGGCTTGCTACATGTAGGGAAAATCAGACCTAATGACCCTTTCTGAAGGTATAGTTCCTTATATAGGTTCAGCTTAAAATAAACAATATACCAATATGGCATATATTTAGGTGGCACATTTTAAACTTCTTCATCATCCTCTCTGGTAGTTGACTATATACTGAGTGGTGAGTGGTGGATACCTAGAGTTAAATAGTTATATCCATTGTAAAATTGAAAGATATTCAGAAAGAAGTAGAGTTGAGTCATAATAATAGTGGAGAAAATTTTCAAGTTTGGATTTACAAACTCTTGCTGTTCAAGGACAATAAGATTACCTAGTTATTAGATTTTTAAAAATTCTTCTAGTTTTCAAGCACATTCTATACTCACTCACAACTGCACTCTTGCCTCTGTGGGTCCTCAACTGTTTCCAGTTTCCTGACCACTAGCCATGTCGTTCAAATATTTAACTTCCTTAATGTAATCTGATTTCTTGGTCTCTTTCTCTCTCTGAAAACTCAAAGGAGGTTCCATTGGCAGTAGAAATCTAAGATAACTGTAATTGCCCTCACTTGTTTATGATGGAGTGGGGGTTCTCCTGTAAAATATTTCTTATGTTCTTCCCTTGTCTGTAAATTTTGTAATCTCTGAGGTGAAATTCACTTTTGTTCCCAATTCAGTCTATCTGCTATACATTCTCATTTTGTTTGGCTTCTTGTTGTTGCTGGTGGATGAGGACTGCCCTTGGTGCCCACTGTGAGACTAGAAATGGACATGGCAAGGCAACCATGTCCCCATGTGAATCCTCAAGGCAGCAGAATGGTGTGGGGCTTCGACAGAAGAGGGAAAATAACTCTCTCCCCATCCCCATACTTTGTTCTCTCACATGGGTCACCATGAAGAAATGCTTGTACTTAGAGTCACAAAAAATTCTTATGAAAATATCCGCTTTCAGTTTCTTCCCTTATCTTTCTTCTGTATCTGTTAAGAATCAAACACAGAGATGGAACTGTGACCACCCACAGAACAGGCCCAGCGGCCTGCTGAACAGCAGAGCCGCCCCCCCCCCCCCGCGCCTGCCAGGTAGGCGGAACTGTGACCACCGACAAAAAAGGCCCAGTGGCCCGCAGAGGGGCAGAGCTGCCAACCACTCCAGCAAGGTAGGCGGGCCTGCGACCCACCGGCAGAAGAGGAGCAGCGGCCTGCTGAGAGGCAGAACCCCCCCCTCCCCCTGCGCCGGCAAGGTAGACGGAACTGTGACCACCCACAGAACAGGCCCAGCGGCCTGCGGAGGGGCAGAGCCGCCCCCCACCCCCCACACCTGCCAGGTAGGCAGAACTGTGACCACCGACAGAAAAGGCCCAGTGGCCCACAGAGGGGCAGATCTGCCAACCACTCCTGCAAGGTAGGCAGGCCTGCGACCCACCGGCAGAAGAGGAGCAGCGGCCTGCTGAGAGGCAGAGCCGCCCCCTCCCCGCGCACTGGCAAGGTAGACGGAACTGTGACCACCCACAGAACAGGCCCAGCAGCCTACTGAGGAGCAGAGCCGCCCCCCCACCCCCCGCGCCTGCCAGGTAGGCAGAACTGTGACCACCGACAGAAAAGGCCCAGTGGCCCGCGGAGGGGCAGAGCTGCCAACCACTCCTGCAAGGTAGGCGGGTCTGCGACCCACCGGCAGAACAGGAGCAGCGGCCTGCTGAGAGGCAGAGCCGCCCCCTCCCCCCCGCGCCGGCAAGGTAGACGGAACTGTGACCACCCACAGAACAGGCCCAGCGGCCTGCTGAGGGGCAGAGCCGCCCCCTACCCCACCCCACCCCCGCGCCTGCCAGGTAGGCAGAACTGTGACCACCGACAGAAAAGGCCCAGTGGCCCGCGGAGGGGCAGAGCTGCCAACCACTCCTGCAAGGTAGGCAGGCCTGCGACCCACCGGCAGAACAGGAGCAGCGGCCTGCTGAGAGGCAGAGCCGCCCCACCCCTCCCGCGCCTGCAAGGTAGGCGGAACTGTGACCACCAACAGAACAGGCCAGACCTGCAACCGACAAACAGGCCCAGTGGCCTGCGGAAGGGTAGAGCCGCCCCCCCCCGCGCCTGCAAGGTAGGCGGACCTGCGACCCACCAGCAGAACAGCCCCAGAGGCCTGCAGAGGGGCAGTGCCGCTGCCTGCGCCTGCAAAGTAGGCAGAACTGCGACCACCGACAGAACAAGCCTAGCGGCCCGCAGAGGGACAGAGCCGCCGCCCGCGCCTGCAAGGTAGGCGGACCTGCTACCGACCGGCAGAACAGGCCCAGCGGCCTGCTGGCGTGGTAGGCACATTGCCCCAATTGGAGGAGGGGCAGAGCCGCTGTCCGCGCCTGCGTGGGAGACTTTGCAACTATACAAGACCAATATAAATATATAGGGGGAAAATTCAATAGCACAAAGTTTCACCAAGCAGAAAGAAACGCGAACAGTATGAAGAGACAAGGAAAGAAAGGACCACAAGCAATGCAGGTCAACTCAACATTAGAAGAGGTAATAGCTGCAGCAGATGGAATGTCAGATAAAGAATTCAGGATATACATGCTTCAGATGATCTGGAGTCTCAAGGAAGACATCAGACAGCAAAATCAGACAATGAAAGATCACTTCAACAATGAATTACATAAAGAAATCCAAGAGGCAAAAGATCAACTATACAGGGAGATAGAGGTTATAAAAAACAAACAAACAGAAATCCTAGAAATGCAGGAAGCAATAAACCAACTTAAAAACTCAATTGAGAATACTACTAGCAGAGTAGAACACTTAGAAGATAGAACATCAGACAATGAAGATAAAGTATTTCAACTTGAAAAGAACATAGACAGCTCAGCAAGACTGTTAAGAAACCATGAGCAGAACATCCAAGAAATATGGGATAACATCAAGAGACCAAATTTAAGAGTCATTGGGATACAGGAAGGGACAGAGTTTCAAACCAAAGGAATGAGCAATCTATTCAATGAAATAATACGAGAAAACTTCCCAGACTTGAAGAATGAGACAGAATCCCAAATCCTAGAAGCCTATAGGACGCCGAATGTGCAAAATCATAAGAGATCCACACATAGACACATTATAATGAAGATGCCCAACATACAGAATAAGGAGAGAATTTTAAAAGCTACAAGAGAAAGGAAGCAGATCACATTTAGGGGTAAGCCAATCAGGATAACAGCTGATCTTTCAACACAGACTCTGAAAGCTAGAAGATCCTGGAATAACATATTTCAAACACTGAAAGAAAATGGGTTCCAACCAAGAATTGTCTATCCAGCGAAATTAAGCTTCAGGATGGAAGATGAAATTAAAACCTTCCACGATAAACAAAAGTTAAAAGAATTTGCAGCTAGAAAACCATCTCTTCAAAACATCCTCGGCAAAACATTACAGGAGGAGGAAATGGAAAATAACAATGAAAACCAACAGTGGGAGGTAGGACAGTAAAGGGGGGAAAATAATCAAAGAGGAAAACAAACCATGTTTAGTAACATAAATAAACAAATATGGCTGGAAGAACAACCCATATCTCAATAATAACCCTAAATGTTAATGGCTTAAACTCACCAATTAAGAGACACAGGCTAGTAGAATGGATCACAAAACAAGACCCAACAATATGCTGCCTACAGGAGACACATTTGATAGGAAAAGACATACATAGGCTGAAGGTGAAAGGTTGGGAAAAATCATATCACTCATATGGACTTCGGAAACAAGCAGGTGTGTCCATACTCATATCAAATAAAATAGATTTCAAGCCCAAGTTAATCAAAAGGGATAAAGAGGGACACTACATACTGCTCAAGGGAACCATACACCAACAAGACATAACAATCATAAATATATATGCCCCTAACAATGGTGCAGCTATGTTCATCAAACAAACTCTTCTCAAGTTCAAGAGTCTAATAGACCACCATACAATAATCATGGGAGACTTCAACACACCTCTCTCACCACTGGACAGATCTTCCAAACAAAAGTTGAATAAGGAAACTATAGAACTCAATAACACAATTAATAACCTAGACTTAATTGACATATATAGAATATACTACCCAACATCAAGCAGTTACACTTTTTTCTCAGCAGCACATGGATCCTTCTCAAAAATAGATCACATATTATGTCACAGGGCAACACTTAGACAATATAAAGGAGTGGAGATAATGCCATGCATCTTATCTGATCATAATGGAATGAAACTGAAAATCAACGAAAAAAGAAGGAAGGAAAAAGCATACATCACTTGGAGAATGAACAATAGGTTACTGAATGATCAATGGGTTATAGAAGACATCAAGGAGGAAATTAAAAAATTCTTAGAGATAAATGAAAACACAGACACAACATATCGGAATCTATGGGACACATTGAAAGCTGTTCTAAGAGGAAAATTCATTGCGTGGAGTTCATTCCTTAAAAAAAGAAAAAACCAACAAATAAATGATCTCATACTTCATCTCAAAATCCTAGAAAAAGAAGAGCAAAACAACAGCAAAAGAAGTAGAAGGCAAGAAATAATGAAAATCAGAGCTGAAATTAATGAAATCGAAACAAAAGAAACAATTGAAAAAATTGACAAAACTAAAAGTTGGTTCTTTGAAAAAATAAACAAAATCGACAGACCCTTAGCCATGCTAGCAAAGAGAAGAAGAGAGAACTCAAATTACTAGCATACGGGATGAAAAAGGCAATATCACAACAGACACTTCAGAAATACAGAAGATAATCAAAAAGTATTTTGAATCCTTATACTCCAATAAATTAGAAGATAGTGAAGGCATAGATAAATTTCTTAAGTCATATGATCTGCCCAGATTGAGTCAGGAAGATATAGACAACCTAAACAGACCAATATCAATTGAAATTGAGGAAATAGAAGAAACCATCAAAAGACTACCAACGAAGAAAAGCCCAGGACCGGATGGGTATACAGCAGAGTTTTACAAAACCTTTAAAGAGGAACTAATACCAATACTTTTCAAGCTACTTCAGGAAATAGAAAAAGAGGGAGAACTTCCAAATTCATTCTACAAGGCCAACATCACCCTGATACCTAAACCAGACAAAGACACTTCAAAGAAAGAAAACTACAGACCAATATCTCTAATGAACCTAGATGCAAAAATCCTCAATAAAATTCTGGCGAATTGGATACAAAAACATATCAAAAAAAATTGTGCACCATGATCAAGTAGGATTCATCCCTGGGATGCAAGGCTGGTTCAATATATGGAAATCAATAAATGTTATTCACCACATCAATAGACTTAAAAATAAGAACCATATGATCATCTCGATAGATGCGGAAAAAGCATTCGACAAAGTACAGCATCCCTTTATGTTCAAAACTCTAGAAAAACTGGGGATAACAGGAACATACCTCAATATTGTAAAAGCAATCTATGCTAAGCCTCAGGCTAGCATCATTCTGAATGGAGAAAAATTGAAGGCATTCCCTCTAAAATCTGGAACAAGACAGGGATGCCCTCTCTCACCACTTCTGTTCAACATAGTTCTCGAAACACTGGCCAGAGCAATTAGACAGACGAAAGAAATTAAAGGCATCAAAATAGGAAAAGAAGAACTTAAATTATCACTATTTGCAGATGACATGATTCTATACCTAGCAGACCCAAAAGGGTCTACAAAGAAACTATTAGAGCTAATAAATGAATTCAGCAAAGTGGCAGGATATAAAATCAACACGCATAAATCAAAGGCATTCCTGTATATCAGCGACAAATCCTCTGAAATGGAAATGAGGACAACCACTCCATTCACAATATCTTCAAAAAAAATAAAATACTTGGGAATCAACCTAACAAAAGAGGTGAAAGACTTATACAATGAAAACTACAGAACCCTAAAGAGAGAAATAGAAGAAGATCTTAGAAGATGGAAAAATATACCCTGTTCATGGATAGGCAGAACTAACATCATCAAAATGGCGATATTACCAAAAGTTCTCTATAGGTTTAATGCAATGCCAATCAAAATCCCAACGGCATTTCTTGTAGAAATAGAGAAAGCAATCATGAAATTCATATGGAAAAATAAAAGACCCAGAATAGCAAAAACAATGCTAAGCAGGAAGTGTGAATCAGGCGGTATAGCGATACCAGACTTCAAACTATATTACAGAGCAATAGTAACAAAAACAGCATGGTACTGGTACCAAAACAGGCGGGTGTGGACCAATGGTACAGAATAGAGGACACAGAACCCAATCCACAAAACTACAACTATCTTATATTTGATAAAGGGGCTAAAAGCATGCAATGGAGGAAGGATAGCATCTTCAACAAATGGTGCTGGGAAAACTGGAAATCCATATGCAACAAAATGAAACTGAATCCCTTTCTCTCGCCATGCACAAAAGTGAATTCAAAATGGATCAAGGAGCTTGATATCAAATCAGAGACGCGCCGTCTGATAGAAGAAAAAGTTGGCTACAATCTACAGTCGGTGGGGTCAGGCTCCAAATTCCTCAATAGGACACCCATAGCACAAAAGTTAATAACTAGAATCAACAAATGGGACTTACTCAAACTAAAAAGTTTTTTCTCAGCAAAAGAAACAATAAGAGAGGTAAATAGGGAGCCTACATCCTGGGATCAATTCTTTACTCCTCACACTTCAGATAGAGCCCTAATATCCATAGTATACAAAGAACTCAAAAAATTAGACAATAAAACAACAAACAACCCAATCAACAAATGGGCCAAGGACCTGAACAGACACTTCTCAGAGGAGGACATACAATCAATCAACAAGTACATGAAAAAATGCTCACCATCTCTAGCAGTCAGAGAAATGCAAATCAAAACCACCCTAAGATACCATCTCACTCCAGTAAGATTGGCAGCCATTATGAAGTGAAACAACAACAAGTGCTGGCGAGGATGTGGGGAAAAGGGTACACTTGTACATTGCTGGTGGGACTGCAAATTGGTGCAGCCAATTTGGAAAGCAGTATGGAGATTTCTTGGAAAGCTGGGAATGGAGCCACCATTTGACCCAGCTATTCCCCTTCTTGGTCTATTCCCTAAAGACCTAAAAAGAGCATGCTACAGGGACACTGCTACATCGATGTTCATAGCAGCACAATTCACAATAGCAAGACTGTGGAACCAACCTAGATGCCCTTCAATAGACGAATGGATAAAAAAATGTGGCATTTATACACAATGGAGTATTACTCTGCATTAAAAAATGACAAAATCATAGAATTTGCAGGGAAATGGATGGCATTAGAGCAGATTATGCTAAGTGAAGCTAGCCAATCCCTAAAAAACAAATGCCAAATGTCTTCTTTGATATAAGGAGAGTAACTAAGAACAGAGTAGGGTCGAAGAGCATGAGAAGAAGATTAACATTAAACAGGGAGGAGAGGTGGGAGGGAAAGGGAGAGAGAAGGGAAATTGCATGGAAATGGAAGGAGATCCTCAGGGTTATACAAAAGTACATACAAGAGGAAGTGAGGGGAAAGGGAAAAATAATACAAGGGGGACAAATGAATGACAGTAGAGGGGGCAGAGAGAGAAGAGGGGAGGGGAGGGGAGGGGGGATAGTAGAGGATAGGAAAGGCAGCAGAACACAACAGACACTAGTATGGCAATATGTAAATCAATGGATGTGTAACTGATGTGATTCTGCAATCTGTATATGGGGTAAAAATGGGAGCTCATAACCCACTTGAATCAAAGGGTGAAATATCATATATCAAGAACTATGTAATGTTTTGAATAACCAACAATAAAAAATTAAAAAAAAAAAAGAATCAAACACAATCCTGTGGCTGGATGGGATCAGTTAATCCTAGTTCCTCCAAGCAACATAATTTTCACTCTTTCCTGGCTCCTATGAAGAATCTCTTTGCCATATTCCACCCTCAATAACATTTCTTTCTCCTCTCCTTGAGCCCAAACCAAAACCAAAACCAAACGACAACAACAAAAAACAAAAATCAAGAAATCAAGCAATTACACATAAACATACTCAAAGAGTTTATTTCCTGCTGTTCTACAGATAGGTCTGATTGGCTTCCAGGTAGCAGGGGAGGACTTGTGTGCTCCCTTTGGCTTCTTAGCCCTCTAGAATATAATTTCCTTTGTTTCTTTCAGAAAACAATTCAAGTTTTGTTTGTGATTGTTTCTGTCATTTCTATAGGTCATTTTGAATGGATATGATGCCATTTATTTGTGATTCCTTGGTTTGATCCTCAGACTTCTTTTTTGTACTCTTTTTGATTATTTTATCAATTGAATTCACATCAGAATTAATCTTGGCATTTACAAGGAAAACTCAAAGACAACTCTGTACACATATAATGTTCTTATAGAGTGCTTTACAAGTACATTGGAATTTTGACTATAATCTCAACAAATAAATTTAAAAGTTAGAAAACTGAATATCTTTTAAATACTTATAGACTCAAAGCTTTGTAAGTATAAGACATTATTTTTATGGTAGGATGAAGAAGTAAACATAATTCTGCCTCAGTATGTTTTAAAGCTTAAGGTGATTCAATATTGCTGAGTTGATTCTTATAAAGTAAATTCTTCAATTTCTGCATTTTTTTTTACTGCCAGAAAATTGCTCTCATGGGAAAATTATTCGGCTATAGTATTTCTTGAGACACAAATAGTTGAGAAAAAGGAAGCCACTATTTAAAATCAAAGTGAGAAAAATTAGTCGCTAATTGATTAAAATAGTGTGAGTCCAAATGGTGCATGTGTAGTAACCATACAAGGATGTCTCCTCCATCAGATTTGGTCTCTTTGAGATTAGCTGTAGGTTATTTGTTGCATATGCTTTACCTCTTCTCAACTGGCTTCCTAGTCCTTTGGTTCTATAAGACTCCGATTTTCTTTCTACTCCAATGTTGCTATCTTCTTGTTCTGGGTTCTTTAACCACCTATATTCACTCCAATTCTGTTAATATTTTATCTTTCAGTCACAGCTTATCTGTGCTGGATTGATGGGAACAATTGTGATTCATCTTTCTGAAAGGATAAAAGAGTCCATATCTCCCCAGATGGGTCATTTTCACTGCTTGAATTTCTTCATAGAGTCCATGTGCTATTTTAGGACATCCAGCTAGTCTCAGGAGATATCCTTAAAGCTTGAAAACTCTATGACTGTAGACTAGCAACTGGCAAACTTTTTCAGTATAGATCCATATAGTAAATATGTCTTTGATGGTCACAGGATGTTGGTTAGAATTATTCTGTAAAAACAGCCATAGACAATATGTAAACAAATGGATGTGGCTTTGTTATGATAGAACTATTATTTTCTAAAGTAGGCAGATAGCCAGACTTGACCACATGGATAACTATAGGTCCCTGTTCTAGAGTGATTATTTTCTCACAAGAGATATTTTGTACTTCTTGGTTAAGAAAGGGTAAGAAATGGGTAATATTTCATATGCAGTTGAGAGCCTCATGTGAAATGAATTATGATGGAGATGTTTGTGGCCAAGCCCTCTGAGAGACACAAAAGCCTAGCTTGAGGAAAGAGTGCTAAGTAGGCACTTCAGAAAATTTCTGCTACTGTTGAGATTCTATTAGACCAGTGTTTTTCAACCCTGGCTGAACATTAAAATCACCTGGGGAGCTTTTTAAAATCCTGATGCCCAGGCCTCACACAAAACCAGTTAAATTGAAATCTCTGGGAGTAGGACCAGGCAGTAATTTTAAAAGCTCCTATGTGATTACAATGTAAGAATTGCTGTGTTGGCTGTTGTATTAGCCAGTAGTGAGCATGGTTCTGCCTATTGGCCCAAGGCTTGCCCTAAAATTGTACCCCTTCTATGTCTTTTTAATCCTGTTGTGGTGCAATGAGCGCGTGCGCGCGTGCACACACACATACACACACACAGAGCATGAATGTTCTATAAATTAAGGCTTAATTAATGTGGTTTGTGATTTTGGCACATGAGTTTTTTAAGGAAACAATTTGCATTCTCAGTTCTGACTTGCAAGATACTACTTTCCTTCAATTTAGACACATTTCCCACATTCTCCACCTCACAATTTTAACATTTCTGAAATTAGGATGATGCATTTTATAATGAGTATAAACATTTAATGTAGATTTCCTTTTTGATACTTGTAGGGGATTACAAATTAATACACAATATACTTGAGTTGCTTTATCTTTTATAAGAGGTCTGATCTTCATAAGTTCCCATCCAGTGGGGATTGGGATAAATGCCTTATATTTCAACAACAACAACAACAAAAAATAAGATAGTGTGAGTCAACAATGTTATTTCTGTGTTCAGTTGTTTTAGATAAAAATTTTTAGATAAAGTTCTCAGAAACAGGTGATTGAGGTGAGTGTTGCATATGTGCTTTTTTTGATGGGAGATGGGACCTTTGAATCTGTATAGTGCCTTTGGACATTTGGTGCCTGTTGCTCCAGAGTGGCTCTCTAGAATGCTCTCTAGTCTGGTGACCATTGAGGGGTGATCAGTCCCATGTATGGCCATAATTTGGACAGCTCTGTGCATTTCCTAATGTAGTCTATAGCTAATAAAATTTGTAAATTTGTGAACTGCTGTTCCTCAGCTTGGTTAGGGTCCATAGTTCTCCTAGGATGCCTTAACCACATGTTGACTCTTGATGTTGTTTGGAATCCTAAGTCCCAACCACATCCTCCATCCAGTGTCTGATATCATTTGTCCACATTTCAGCTACAAGATCATTTTGCTCTTTATCATGGTGCACTCAGTATAGATCCATCAGTCTTCAATACAGCCATATTTTTATTGTTCTTTAGGCTAGATGATGGTCTGGTCTTATCCATACCTTGTGGAAATCAAGAGTGATATAGGAATGCTAAGCTGTACTTGCTCTATCTATTTACACTGTGATGCCAAGATTACACTGTGGCCATCCCAAAGTTTGTATAAGGCAGCTTATGAAGCTATTTCTTCTTACAATCTCAAAGATAAATGGAATCAAAGTCCCTTGATTTCAGTGTTTCTCAAATAACTGTGTTAATTAGGAACTACTGCAGTTCCTATTCTGTGTGAAATCTAGAGAAGAGAAAGTCATTTATCTTACCTATCTCTGTTACCCATGAGCCCCTTCTTCCATTAGTCCTTTGGGGTTAGCTTCTTCCATTCTTTTTCATATCTGACTAGACCTTCTTTTTCATAAAACTCTGTGATCTACACTATCAGATCTAGCTTTTGCTAAATGAGAGCCAAAGGATTTATAAAATGACTTTCCTTCCTTCCTTCCTTCCTTCCTTCCCTTTCTTTTTTTTTTTGCTTAAGACCAAGAAAGCAGCTTCAAAACTACAACATGATCTTTGTTCTTTCTGTCTTTGGGATAATAGGTGTCTGTTTTCTGCTGCTATAACAGAATACCACAGACTGGGAAAATTATGAATAATAGAAGTTTGTTTGATTTATGGTATGAGAGGCTGAGAAATCCACAACTGAGGGCTCACATCTGATGAGGGTCTTCTTGCTGTGTTGTCACATGGGAAGAGAGAGAAAGCCAGAGGGAGAAAGGGGACTGAACTCCTTCCTTTTATTACTAACCCATATCTGCTCAGCTATCATAACCTAATCACTTATTAAAAGTTCCTCCTCTAATCAGTCTTAGAAAGGCAATTAGATTTCAACACAAATTTTGTAGGGGACATTCAAACTATAGGAGAAGATATTTTGGCCCAACCTTGGTTATGGGATGTTCATTGTTGACAACATATTATCTGTACTTACATTCTGAAAAGAAGTGGTTAAATTGATGTTATTTGTTATAATTGCTGGTATTTTAGAATTCAGAGACTATGGTAATATCAAAGAAGGGAATTTCAGGCATTAAAGGTCAAGTGATAGCCAATGAGATTAAAAATTGATGACATTTAATTTTTATACGAAAATCAGACAAAATGGTTTTGTTGACTTAGAGGTGGGACACAATGAGCATTAGCATTTAATTCACAGACTACATTCAGATCACATTTATGGTTGTAAATTCAAGAGTCCTACAAATCTAATCACTATCTCCTGTGAACTTTCTTTTTTTTTCTTTACTTTTTATTTTAGTTCTCAATGGACCTTTATTTTTATTTTTATTTTTTATGTGGTGCTGAGAATTGAACCCAGTGCCTCACGCATACTAAGCAAGCGCTCTCCCACTGAGCCACAATCCCAGCCCTCCTGTGGACTTTCTTGCTCGACATTTATTATATCTCTCTTTTTTTTAAATATTTATTTTTTAGTTGTACACAATACCTTTATTTTGTTTATTTATTTTTATGTGGTACTGAGGATCGAACCCAGGGCCTCGCATGTGCGAGGCGAGCACTCTACTGCTGAGCCACAACCCCAGCCCTATTATATTTCTTATTCATATTTGAGTTGAAAGTAATTATATACATGCATGTTTTATGTTTTCTGGACATCTTCAATAAAACGGAGTTTCATGTTAGAAGAGAACAAAACAGAATAAATCTCATAGTTTAAGGTAGATTAAAAAAAAGAATCTGGCAACAGATAGTGGAATTGAAATGTAGAAAGAGCTCCATAAGTTTGTGTTGGTAAAGCACATTGGCATTATTATTCAATTTCATGATTGACAGGGTTATCAATGACTAACACACAAAGATGAAACACAGAATTAGGGGGTCATACTCATATTTTATCATCAGTTGCTGCTGAAATCAGGATTCTGGCTAGATAAACCAAAGGATCATACAAACATACCCAAACTACATCTGTCAACACATTCTTTATTAGTGTCATCATTTATTTGATTGGATTTCCCACTTCTTAATTTGTTTCCTTCAAGCACTCAGTGATTATTGATGGAAAAAAGATTGTCCTTTGTTTTCTCCTTATTTGGTACTTCTTTGAATCAGTATTCTTCTATAAACTTTTTTTTTTAATGAAAACTGTCCTTTATTTTGTATAGTCCTTCTTGAGTTCTATTATTTTTACACCACAGTTTGAAATGCAATATAGATTAATAAATAAAAAGTAAAAAATGTATCTTATTACAGAAAATACATTAAATTAAAGCAAACAACTGAGATCGAAGATAGCAAGACAAGACAAAGAGTCAGATTACCCAAGAAGCTATTCTATCGAGTCATTTTCTCCTCACTTTTCTAGTGACTATTTAATAAGTACATCAGTCAAAAAATAGAAGCAAATGCAGGCTTTTGTATTGTATAAAGTACTATTTTTAGTCTATAAACTATTGATTGTTGATTTACCAGAATGGTTAGTGCTTGATTTAGATATAAATACCAGCATGCATATAATTTCTCCTTACTTTGCTTAATTTGATAGTTTTTCCTCCTCATTTTTGGAAAATCTATTAAGATAGACTATATGGTTAACATTATAGTTTTAAAAACCAAATTTGTCTTTGAATTGTATATTCTGTATAAAACAGGAATCTTTTCTAAATAATAGTTACATTTGAAATGAAAAAAGCCAAATATTCTAGGATTAAAGGTTAAGAGTTGAGTTTTTGGAGAAATATTGTCTCTAAATGTTGGGGTGTCTCAAAGCTCAGTTTGGTAACTTCTCTAGCTATACTTAGTTTTTAGAGATTTCATCCAATTTCTTATTTTTAAAAATAGTACTCTTTAAGATTTTTGTAAGATCAGGAAAACTCCTGATACATGAATAATTAAAATGAAAATGTAAGCAATAAGAAATATATCTTTAGCCCTCACCCCTCTCAACTCTAAAACTGTATAGTGTCTCTAATAGGCAAACCAAACATGCCTAATACTACTCTTGATTTCCTTTTATCCTCACTGTCCTTAATTTACTTATCTAAGTAAATATTACCTCCATTTACTCTGCTGCTCAGGTGATATGCCATATAGTCATTCTAATGTCATATATTTTTTTCATAATCCATATCTAATCTCTCAGCAAACCCTGTTGACTTGCTTTAGAATACTCAATTTTTTTATTTTTATTTTTTAAAATATTTATTTTTTAGTTGTAGTTGGACAAAATACCTTTATTTCACTTATTTATTTTTATATGGTGCTAGGACCAAACCCAGGTCTCGCAAGTGCAAGGCGATCGCTCTACCACTGAGCCACAACCCCAGCCCAAGAATACTCAAATTTTGACGATTTTTGGCAATTCCATTATTGCTGTATAGAATAAGCCAGTGTGGTCTCCACTTGGACTATTACAGTGGGTCTTCTAACTGCTTTCTCTTCTTCCATTCCTTAGACCTCTTTCCCTAGTCTATTTTCCACAGAGCATCCAGAATGATTCTTTAAAATTTTAGGTCAGACTATGTTACTTTGCTATTCTAAACCCTTCAGTAGCTTCCAATTTTTAGACTGGAGAGTGTTAGCAGGGATTTGTAAGGCCTGCATGATTTGATGTCTCCATACCAGCCTTTCTTCTCTTAGGCTCAGGACCATTGGCTTTCCTTCTGTTTCTGGAATCACCAATCAAGCTCCTGTTTTGAGCCTTTGAACTTGATATTTCTCCTGTTTTGGATGTTTTGCCCCAGATATTCAAATGTCTTCCTCCACTATTTCCTTGGGTCTTTTTTTTTTTTTTACCTTGTTAGATATTCCCTGATACCAAATCTTAATTAGCTCTTCCCCTTCACTCTCTAATCCTTCACCGTTCTTTCCTGTCTTCAAAGCATTTACCAATACCTGTTGTGTTATACACTTACTAATGATTTGTTTATTCTTTGTCTCTGCAAAGTAGAATGAGGCCCACTGCCATATTATTCTGCACAGCATAGATGCACTAACAATATTTGTTGAATAAATGAATGGTGGAATTCAAAACTGCTTTTGTTTGTGAGAGTTAGGTTATTAAGTAAAAACTTGAAGAAACTAATATTTGATATTAGTCTCAATATGTGGTCATTTCCTGGTTGTGTTAACTCTATGTTTTATACAGGAATAAGTATACTTCCTAGCTTAGAACATTTAGTGAGAATTGTTTATGGGTTTGGCATGTAGATCTCTTTGCTTTGTTGAACCATCTGCATGACACAGAGGGCTGGTACTATTGGAGAGAACTCTATATGTTCCTTAATCGCTCAAAGTAATAGGTCACGTTACCCACAGTAGTTAACCTAATAAACAAACAAAACCCTAAATTATATATTAAAAAAGTGATGGTTGTTTTATACTTTTTTTTTTTTTTTTTTGCATGTAGTTTTTTTTTTTTTTTTTTTATTGTTGGCTGTTCAAAACATTACATAGTTCTTGATATATCATATTTCACAATTTGATTCAAGTGGGTTATGAGCTCCCATTTTTATCCCATATACAGATTGCAGAATCACATCAGTTACACATCCATTGATTTACATATTGCCATACTAGTGTCTGTTGTATTCTGCTGTCTTTCCTATCCTCTACTATCCCCCCTCCCCTCCCCTCCCCTCCCCTCCCCTCCCCTCCCCTCTTCTCTCTCTGCCCCCTTTACTGACATTCGTTTGTCCCCCTTGTATTATTTTTCCCCTTCCCCTCACTTCCTCTTGTATGTACTTTTGTATACCTCTGAGGGTCTCCTTCCATTTCCATGCATTTTCCCTTCTCTCTCCCTTTCCCTCCCACCTCTCATCCCTGTTTAATGTTAATCTTCTTCTCATGCTCTTCGACCCTACTCTGTTCTTAGCTACTCTCCTTATATCAAAGAAGACATTTGACATTTGTTTTTTAGGGATTGGCTAGCTTCACTTAGCATAATCTGCTCTAATGCCATCCATTTCCCTGTAAATTCTATGATTTTGTCATTTTTTAATGCAGAGTAATACTCCATTGTGTATAAATGCCACATTTTTTTTATCCCTTCATCCATTGAAGGGCATCTAGGTTGGTTCCACAGTCTAGCTATTGTGAATTGTGCTGCTATGAACATCGATGTAGCAGTGTCCCTGTAGCATGCTCTTTTTAGGTCTTTAGGGAATAGACCGAGAAGGGGAATAGCTGGGTCAAATGGTGGCTCCATTCCCAGCTTTCCAAGAAATCTCCATACTGCTTTCCAAATTGGCTGCACCAATTTGCAGTCCCACCAGCAATGTACAAGTGTACCCTTTTCCCCACATCCTCGCCAGCACTTGTTGTTGTTTGACTTCATAATGGCTGCCAATCTAACTGGAGTGAGATGGTATCTTAGGGTGGTTTTGATTTGCATTTCTCTGACTGCTAGAGATGGTGAGCATTTTTTCATGTACTTGTTGATTGACTGTATGTCCTCCTCTGAGAAGTGTCTGTTCAGGTCCTTGGCCCATTTGTTGATTGGGTTGTTTGTTCTCTTATTGTCTAATTTTTTGAGCTCTTTGTATACTCTGGATATTAGGGCTCTATCTGAAGTGTGAGGAGTAAAGATTTGTTCCCAGGTTGTAGGCTCTCTATTTACCTCTCTTATTGTATCTTTTGCTGAGAAAAAACTTTTTAGTTTGAGTAAGTCCCATTTGTTGATTCTAGTTATTAACTTTTGTGCTATGGGTGTCCTATTGAGGAATTTGGAGCCCGACCCCACCGACTGTAGATCGTAGCCAACTTTTTCTTCTATCAGACGGCGCGTCTCTGATTTGATATCAAGCTCCTTGATCCATTTTGAATTAACTTTTGTGCATGGCGAGAGAAAGGGATTCAGTTTCATTTTGTTGCATATGGATTTCCAGTTTTCCCAGCACCATTTGTTGAAGATGCTATCCTTCCTCCATTGCATGCTTTTAGACCCTTTATCAAATATAAGATAGTTGTAGTTTTGTGGATTGGTTTCTGTGTCCTCTATTCTGTACCATTGGTCCACCCGCCTGTTTTGGTACCAGTACCATGCTGTTTTTGTTACTATTGCTCTGTAATATAGTTTGAAGTCTGGTATCGCTATACCGCCTGATTCACACTTCCTGCTTAGCATTGTTTTTGCTATTCTGGGTCTTCTCGATAGATGCGGAAAAAGCATTCGACAAAGTATAGCATCCCTTTATGTTCAAAACTCTAGAAAAACTAGGGATAACAGGAACATACCTCAATATTGTAAAAGCAATCTATGCTAAGCCTCAGGCTAGCATCATTCTGAATGGAGAAAAATTGAAGGCATTCCCTCTAAAATCTGGAACAAGACAGGGATGCCCTCTCTCACCACTTCTGTTCAACATAGTTCTCGAAACACTGGCCAGAGCAATTAGACAGACGAAAGAAATTAAAGGCATCAAAATAGGAAAAGAAGAACTTAAATTATCACTATTTGCAGATGACATGATTCTATACCTAGCAGACCCAAAAGGGTCTACAAAGAAACTATTAGAGCTAATAAATGAATTCAGCAAAGTGGCAGGATATAAAATCAACACGCATAAATCAAAGGCATTCCTGTATATCAGCGACAAATCCTCTGAAATGGAAATGAGGACAACCACTCCATTCACAATATCTTCAAAAAAAATAAAATACTTGGGAATCAACCTAACAAAAGAGGTGAAAGACTTATACAATGAAAACTACAGAACCCTAAAGAGAGAAATAGAAGAAGATCTTAGAAGATGGAAAAATATACCCTGTTCATGGATAGGCAGAACTAACATCATCAAAATGGCGATATTACCAAAAGTTCTCTATAGGTTTAATGCAATGCCAATCAAAATCCCAACGGCATTTCTTGTAGAAATAGAGAAAGCAATCATGTTTTATACTTTTTATGCCATTGTTATGGGCTGAATTGTCTCCTTTCCTACAAATTCACATGTGGAGGCCCTATTCCCAGTACTTCAGAATGTGACTCTATTTAGAGCTAACAAAATTAAAATGAGTCATCAGGGTGGGCCTTAATCCAATTTGACTGGTGTTCTTATAAAAAGAGGAGGTTGTGATATACAGGGAGAGACATCAGCAATATGTGCACATGTGTGAGAACATAGAAAGTGGCCATCTGCAAGCCAAGGAGAAGCCTCAGGAGAAACCAGGCCAGGCTGACATCTTGATCTTGGATTTCTGGCTTCTAGAATTGTGGGAAAATAAATATCTGTTGTTTAACCTTCCAGTCTGCAGTATTTTGAAATGTAGCCATGGTAAACTAATAAAAGGATTGAAAAAAATGAAAATCAGTAATAAGATAATAGTAAAAAGAGCAGCTCTTTTTATTTATAGTTTGAAAATGAACCAAGTAACTCTAAATACTTGATTCTGGATCATTTTAAACTTATCAGATCCCAGATAAGCTATGTATGATAATCTATTTATTCAGAATTTGCAAAAATTTGCTTTTCTATGATACTCAACAGGGGAAATGACAAACAATCAACAATCACAACAACAAACCCCAAACCTTCTTTAAGGTATTCATTTTGATGACAACTACCATGTGCAATCACTAAAATTAAATTTTAATTTTGGTTTAATGACCAGCTCTGTTGGTAACCTTATATCAACCACTCAACATTATGGCTTTGGTTTAAGGCTTTTAAAATCTATGGTTTTGTTAATTTTTGCCCAATAAGTCAACTACTGTGTATGTATTTGTTATTTCCAGTATGCTAGCTCTGGGTTTTCAGAATGAGTTAAGTGTGGCCCCTACCCTTATTGAGTTCATGGTACAGCTGGGAAGCATTATGTTAATACAAATAATGCCATAATGAACGATGCCAGGTGGCTGTGAGAGGAGGCACCATTTATGTCCAGCTTGCAAACCTTTTCTGTTCTGAGCCTAATAAGTAATTTATGGTCAAACTACATGAATGGAAGATGTGAATGATAATTGAGTCAGAAGCAAGATTATAAATTCTCTCATAAGCCATGCTAAGGAGTTTGGATTTTACTTGTAGGTAGCAGGTAGCTGGCTATTGGAGGTTTTTAATTTGATGATGCAGGTATGTCAGATTTGTATTTATCAGAGATGCCGCTAGTGGAGTGTGGACCTGTTGTGGAAACAATGATACCTCTTCCAAAACTCTTCATAGAAGATTCAATGGGGAACAGAATTGTTGGACACAATTTTTATTACAATAGACTGCTGGATAGGGCTGAGATTGAGATCCCATTTTCTATGTCGTGGATGACAAGGACTTGGAGAGGAGCATAAGAGAGAGGGAGTAGCCCAGATGACCTCTGAGTTTCTGCCTCAGACTAGAGATGCCAGCCCCTGAGGTAAGAAATACAGATGGAGAACAGTTGGGTTGGTGGAAAGCTTCTACTTTGGGCATGCTATGTTCAATGTGTCTATTGAATTAAACATTAACTATTTCCTTGGCTTTAAAAACTTTTCTTACTTAAGCTGAAACTTACTTCCTAGCCTGTTTCTCACCTGCTTTCCTCCTGTTTTTACCATATAGTCTGTCACTCTTGACTATCTGCAATTTTTTAGATAAAAATAATCTCCATCTCTGCTCCTTTGTACATGGTTTCCTTCACCTGGCTCACCCTCCTTTCTTTCTCTCCTATTAGAAAACCATTTGTCTTTAGGGGGCTCTTTTTAGAAGGTCTACTTAATCCTTGTGAATATGTGTTTGCATTCACAAGCACTTTCTTTGTATTTATTTCTTTGTAAGTAGTTATTATTCTTTTATATTGAAGCTAGTTGTGTATTTTTCATATTATCATCCTGGAGCTTACTTGCATTTATTTCCTAACTGCTTTGGGTATTATTTTGAATACAGTATGCACTCAATAAATGGTTATTGGCTTGAGATGAACTAAAGGAAGATTGTGGTTAGTTTTGGGGGATAGCTGGGCTCACAATCCTTTGATTTTCCTCAGTACTTTTGTTAGTAAAGATTACTTGGGATAGGAAGTAAGGAACAGGTACAATTATCAATGGCTTAAGGAATGGATATCCCCATCTTCTCCCCAGAATGGGATGATATACTTTTTACTTTGACAGATCACTGGTTTTACTTATCTACAATTTTATTTTTTACTCTTCTAATTTCTTTCAGAGCCCTGTTGAAGTTTTAAATAATTAACATGGCTTAAATGTTTTATATTTTATTCCATAAATTAAAATTAACTCAAGGGAACAAAAGCAGCCCTGAAGCCTCCCTGAGCTATTGGAAGAAGGTTAAAATTCCAAGTGTTTTAGCTCTTAAACAAAAAAGATAGCTGTTAATATGGACTTTAAATGTCACAATGATAGTAGAATTAAAAGAAAAAAGTTAGGTTGGGTAAAAACATAGTTGTAGAATATAAATGCATTAACAAGTTGGCATTAAAAGCTTTCTACAAAGCTAGTGCTGAGATGCTAAAGCAATTCTTGCACTGATGCAACAAATGAAAGTAAATAACAATCTCATGTCATATCCTGCAAGTTCCTGTTGTGTGCTACCGTGGCTCTATATAATGTCAGTTGAAGGCTTGGTTCACTAAGCATATCAATTTAATTGTCTGTATCTTTGGAGCATCTAGAGTAACCCACCGGAATTAGGAAAGATTACAAAAAGCTTTCTTTGTACTCCATACATTTTAACATATAAATATCATTTGCCATTTAAGATATATCTGGTTTTATGGAATTTTAAACTTGCAGAATTAATAATGTAGGAGTTTCTCCTTTTTTTTGTTATTACTTAAAACCTTGAATTTAGGACCATTTCAATGAGAATTCCTTCCTGTATCTCTGATGAAGTTTTGTCTTTGTAGCCCAGCACAGATTTACAGACTAAAGAAAAGTGAGCAAGCCTAACTCCTCCAAATCTTCAAGCCTGGAGATTTCCCCCATATGAGAATGAACTTTAAGTTCAAAAAAAAAAAAAAAAAGGGGGGGGGGAGGAAATGGAAAGGGTATGTATCAGAGATAAAATGTAAAGTTAGTTAACCATAAGCTTGGATTCTATATTAGAATCATCTCTGCTGCAAGTTCCAACTAAAAGTTTTAAGTTCTTTATAAAAATAGAACTGACTTTGTACTAAAAAAGAAAATAAGGAAACAGGAATTATTTTACAGAATAACTTGAAAGCTAATTTTACTGGTTGCTGGTATTCCTTCAGAGATGGGAGACCTTTTCAAATAACATACGCAACCCCACCTCCTTGGTGAGAATCATCTGCTATAGTGAGTCACAGTCACTGTTGGGAGTAGGTTATACTCCTTAGGTGAGTTGGGGTGAAAAAAAAGGTGCACGTTTCTTTTTTCCCACAGAATTGCTAAGTCATATTTACTTTCTGAAATAAAATGACTCTTTGAGAATGTCACTTAACTTTAGTCAATATTAAATGAATATATTGGAGTATTTTAAAAGAAGATAAAGTTTCAAACAAGTGAATAATTAACAGTTACAATTGCATTTGTTTTTAAATGGAAACGGAATGTTCTTATATATATATATTTTTTTCACATTTCTTACTTCTCTGGCATTTATTATAAGGAACAAAGCATTTCTGGAATGCTCATTTTAATTTCAAAGCTCAGGCTATTCAGTGGAAAACATTTGGTGCATGGAGGATCCAAACAATAGAGGAGGAATGTGCAGTGGGAAGCATCATGGATTGTGGCACTTAAAATACATTCAGGAGGAACATTTCAGACAATGATACTTATTTTTCATTTTAAACAAAAGTTTTAAACTAGGTGTTATAGTTTGTCTTAATCTAGACAAATATCTTCTAACTCTTGCTATGTAAATTAGAGTGACATTAGTGGGATAATTGCCGTTTGGACTTTGGGAAAGCCCATGTAATAAATCAGGCTCATTTTCATCCTTATATAAGGCATAATGAAGACCCATGACCCTATTTAGCTGCTTGTAAAGCATATAGAATGTGCTTTGTTATCTGCCCTCATAATTTTTTCTGTTTAGGGGGCTCCAGGAGCAAGATAAGATTAGGCCCAGAGAATACCTTTTACAAAGATTATCATAACCTATGTATCCATGTGGGGAACAGACTAGGACATACACACTAAATACCAACCAATATTTGTGTCATGTCATGCATTTTAAAAGACACATTACCTTATTTAACTTTCACATAGTCTTATAAGATAATGTGGTTGTTTTTATTGAATAAGCAAGGAAACAAAAACTTGCCACAAGATATTTCACTATGAGTCATGAACACTGGAATAATGGACACTGAAGCCAACAGAGGGTCTTTGGACAAGGGCACGTGAATAGGAGATCAGACAAAAATGTTTATGTACATATTTCCCCCATAGCTTAAAAGTTCTTAATTCCTAGCTGAACAATAGGTCCAAATAGCTAAATAAACATACATCTAATGCTCCATAAAAACAATAAGCAAAATTTTTAGGGGCTTCAGAACATGAAGGCTTTTGTATAGTTTGTTGTTAAAGATGTGGTGCTTGATTATCATAGCTTCAGCTATTTGATGAGATGTAGGAATCTCCCTCCCTCCCTCTGTCACTTCCTCCCAACCTCTTTTTAAATTTATTTTTAATTGACAAATAATTGTGTATACTTAAGGGGTACAATAATGTTTTTTGATCTATGCATACAATGTACAAAGATTCAATCAAGCTAATTAACAACCATCATCTCACTAACTTCTTATTGGAACCTTGATTTCAGGGCTTCTAATTTAGATACTGTATACAAGTTTCCTACCCTTTCTTTTGTGATGGAGATTTTTAAGCTTTGCATATAAAAATTTTACCCAAAACTTGCTATCAGGATCTAAATTTTAATTAAGAAATAGAAAGAATAGATATTTTACATAAAGTAATTTGGTTTGAGGTTTTTGTTTTCAAATACAGATGCTTAGTTTTCATTTCCAAATAATGCTCTTATCATGAGTTTGTTCTTATTTTTGTTAAGATTCATTTCCTTCTCTCTCAAAACTTTATTAGGGTTTAATTAACAAATAAAAATCATTTACATTTATGGTATACACTTTAATGTTTTGATACATGTATACATTATACAATGATTAAATCAAGGCAATTAACACATCAGTCACTTCACAAACTTATTTTTTGTGGTTAGGAATTTGTTTTTATTTTAAATAAATTTACATAAGCAATACGAGTTTATTATTAACACATTCAGGCATTTCAAAATATAGACATTAAAAAGTCCCTCCCTTTAACTACTCAGTACATTAAGCCATTGTATTGTATTTATTGAACACCTACTTTATACATTTTCTGAGTGCTGGAGAACAAAATATGTTTTGTGTTTTCATGGATTTTACATTTTTTAGTATTACATTTGTTGTATTTACATTCTTAGTACATTTTGTTTATATAATAAACATATAAACAAAAAATGTCAGGCTTAGTTAGTGTTTTTGTTACTGGATGGAGTAACAAAATTATTGTATTCTTGAAACAAAGATTTCAGTTCAGAGACACAATTAAAAAAGCATGAAGGGTTTATTAGTGAAATAGAAGTATACCTCTGACATGGAATGGAGTGCCTTCAATAGAGGATACATTGTGTGTTTTTATATTTGCCCTGGGAACCTCCCTTCTCATGAATTATGTGTTTGTGGCAGTTACAGTGATTTCCTCCCATGGCTTAGTGCACCTTCGCAAATTTAGTCATATTGGAAAAATTTCCAGCGTATAGCGAATCCATTTTCTCCAGATTGACAGGGAACTGTGACTATAAGAATGGCCATTTGGTTGTCACCCAGGGCAGAGCCTAAATTTCTTTTCCTTGTCTCCCATGCTCATTATCTACCTAGCCGACTAACATTTTGTGAGAAACAAAATTGAGTAAGGGGATAGAGTGTGAGAAGGTGATAATGGGGTTTTCAGGAAAGCCATCCTGATAGGGTACTTTGAGTAGGACCTGTAGGAGAGGCCCAGTAAGGTAGGGGAGAGTATAGGGGAGAGATTAGGGAGGTTGCAAAGGGCAAGAAAGATCATATGGAGATTTGGGCTTTATACTCTGAAGTAACCACTGCTCTGTATATTTCAGACTGTTCTTCTCATTCAATATCAATAATTTCTATTCTCAACCTAAACAGTCTAATACCTACCTAATTATTATTTTTGATTCCCTCAATATAGGTTGCTGGCTACAAAGATATATATATATATATATATATATATATATATATATATATATATATATATATAAAATTTGATAATTTTGAGACAATTTTTTGCTTTTCCTATTTTTGACTGCTTTATCTAGACTTTGTTTTTTCCAGTTGCAGCTTTTTAAATTAATTAATTAATTTTATAGTAGAATGCATTTTGCATACAGTACATAAATGGAGCACAGCTTCTTATTCCTCAGGCTTTACATGGTTCAGAGTCACTCCCCTAATTTAATCATACATGTATATAGGGTAATAATGTCTGACTCTTTCTACTATCCTTCCCATCCCCACAGCCCTACCTTTCCCCTCACTCCCCTCTACACAAATCAAAGTTCCTTCATTCTTCCACATCTCCCCACCCCAGTATGGATCAGCATCCACTTATCAGAGAAGACATTCAGCCTTTGTTTTTTTGGGATTGGCTTATTTCACTTAGCATGATATTATCTAGTTCCATCTATTTACCTGCAAATGCCATAATTTCATTCTTCTTTAAGACTGAGTAATATTCCATTGTGTATATATACCATATTTTCTTCATCCGTTTATCTGTTGAAGGGCATCTAGGTTGGTTCCATAGTTGAGCTATTGTGAATTGAGCTGCTCTAAACATTGGTGTGGCTGTGTCTCTGTAGTATGCTGATTTTAAGTCCTTTGGATGGAGGAGTGGGGTAGCTGGGTCAAATGGTGGATTCATTCTGTTTTCTGAGGTTAGATGCAGTTTTTAATTAAAACCACACACATACATACACACAGTCATCTCAAGCATTCTTTCAATAGTAAAATTGAAGAGATTCAATATCTATGGCTCTCTCTTCCATTGTATCTTTAGGTGATTATGCTCCTTAGGTGCCATGACTTGATGTCTGGGAATGTACCCAGAGTACTAGGAATGAATCACTGTACTATAAAATACTTTTCTTTTAGGTTATAATATCTCAAGGCTGTTTTCACAGATTGTCTCACGAGTTACTTGTATTTTTCCAATTTCAGGTTACCACACTTGTAAATTGTCCCCAGAATCCTTCCAACAGGAAAAAAGGACGTTCAAAAAGAGCCAGAGTCCTCCTAGCTTCTGTAGAGGAAGCAACTTGGAATTTATTAGACAAGGGAGAGAAGATTGCCCAGGAAGCCACTGTTTTAAAGGAAGAGCTTACCGCTGCACTCCAGGAAATTCGCAAAGAAAGTAAGTGTTCTAGTCCTGGTCAGGAGCAAACTGCATATCCCTAGGGTTTTATTTACTGACTTAGATTTGTGAGTGTTTTGTTTTTGTTGGCTTGAGTTTATTAGTCTTTCACAGAGCTGTGAAGAGCTAGCTGTGGGAGGCAGAGGGGCTCATTAGACAGCTCCAAGGCTTAGTGTCCCAGTCCTGGTTCTTCTCCTTAGTTTTCAGTCCCTGCAGACAACTTTCCCCCACAACCATACAATAACTTATCCATAATAAACGAAGAGAAGAGTAATGAAGCTGAAGACATATTTGCCCATACATAAATAAATTATAAAGCCTTTTATAAACAGGAGATAGAAGCTTCGGATATGAATGTTTCAGAATGACATTTTTAAATTTTTCAGTTCTCTGGAGGGTTAGGATTACTAAACTTAAAAAAAAATACTTTGACTAAACTAGGAATAACCCATGTTCCAACTTAATTAATATTAGTTAATAAAGGCATTTATTCAAACTTTTCATATCGTGTGACAGATAATATAATAAGTTTTCTCATGATTGTAATCCTCTACTGCCAGATTTTAAAATGGTTATTATTGGTGCATTATAATTATACATAACAGTAGAATTCACTGTGACATATTCATACATGCATATAACATAATTTGATCAATTTCATTTTGTAGTACCTTTTGCTTGCTTCTCCTTTTCCTGTTTCCTATCCCCATCCCCTATTCTCCTGGTTTCCCTTCTATTCTTCCTTCTCCTCTTCTTCCTCCTCTTCCTCACTCCCTTCTCTATTACTTCCCCCTCTCCTCCTCCTCCTCCTCCTCCTCCTAAGTAGTGCATTGTAACTATACATAAAAGTAGGGTTCACTGTAGTACATGGAGACATTGATATAGCATGTTCTGGTCAATTTTATTCCCCAGTACCTCTCTCTGCCCTCCTCTTCTCCCCACTCAATCCCCTTCTTCTATTCTATTAGTCTCCCTTCTATTTTTGTGAGATGCCTCCCTCTCTAGCTTTCACATATAAGAGAAAACATCTGACCCTTGACTTTCTGAGTCTGACTTACTTCACTTAGCATGATATTCTCTAGTTCCATCTACATACCAGTGAATAACATAGCTTTGTTCTTCTGTATGGTTGAGTAAAGCTCCATTGTGTATGTATACCACATTTTCTTTATCAGTTGATGGACCCTTAGGCTGATTCTAAATTGAGTATTGTGAATTGCTCTAATATAAACATTGGTACGTATGTATCACCATAGTATGCTGATTTTAGGTCTTTTGGATAAATACCAAGGGGTAGAATAGGTGGGTCATATTGTGGCTCCATACCTAGTCTTTTGAGGAATCTCCCTGCTTACATCCATGTAGTTGTACTAACTTACAGTCCCACCAACAATGAGACTGTTGCTGCCCTCTGCATCCTCACCAGCATTTATTTATGTTCTTGGTGATTGCCATTCTAACTGGAGTGAGATGAAATATCACATGTCATTATAGTTTTGTGTGTGTGTTACTGGGGATTGAACCCAAGGGTGCGTGCGCTATCACTGAGCCACACCCCTTTATTTTGAGACACAGTCTTGCTAAGTTACAGAGGTTGGCCTCAAACTTGTGATCTTCCTTCCTCCGCCTTCAGAATATCTCGGATTATAGGCATATAATCTACCTATTATAGGCATATAATCTGGGATTATAGGCATATAATCTACCTATCTAATGCTACCACTTTCAGTTCCTCAGCATAGTTTTTTTTCCCCTCAGTGTAATTTTGATTTTTATTTTCCTGAATGCTAAGGATATTGAACATTTTTTTCCATATATTTGTTGGATATTTGTATTTCTTCTTTTGAGAAACGTCTATTTTGTTCATTTATTGATTGGGTTATTCATTTTTTGATGGAAAGTTTTTATTTTATTATATATTCTGGATATTAATTCTCTGTTGAAAGAGTAGCTGGGAAAGATTTTTTTCCCATTCTGTAGGCAGTCTCTTCACACTCCTAACTATATCTTTACTGTGTGGAAGTTTTTAAATTTGACGCCATCCTACTTACTAATTCCTGGTTTTATTTCTTGAGCTTTAGGAATATTATTAAGGAGGTCAATGCCTATGGCAATATGTTGGAGTGTTGACTGTATGTTTTCTTCTAGCAGTTGCAAATTTTCTGGTTCAATTCTTAGGTGCCACATTGAGTATTGTGACTTTTATGCAGGATGAGAGGGATCCACTTTTATTCTTCTACATATAGATATCCAGTTTTCCTAGCATAAAGGGTATTTTTTTGGCTGGGTGCAGTGTGCATACACATGCATACACATGTGTGTATATATATGATATATGTAATCATTTGTTATTTACTTAGTGCTTGTATCTGTAAAGCAACTGTAGTTTCTTTATCCATTCACCTGTTGACAGAAACTTTATATTGTTTGCTTCCTTATCTTGGTTATTATAAATATTATTACAATGAACATGGATCCTATGATAGTTCTATTTTTTATTTCTTTAAAAGCCTCCATACAGTTTTTTCATAAAAGGTTAACCTTGTTATATACTTTATGCATGATTTATAATTTATAAGAAATTTTCAGACAACTTATAGAAAATATGTGAAATAATTTGAAAGAAATTTGTCATTCTTCCTTGCTTCCTACTGTCTCAGACTCATTTTTTCTTGTTTTCTATCATAATCTTAGTCACCTAGTTTAGACTTTTTTTTATTCTATTCTCCCTTCCAATTATTTTCTCAGTTTAACTAATTTTTATTGCCTTTGTGTCTCCTTGTTTCTCCTTCTCCATTTCTACCTTTGCTTTCTGAATTTAGCATTACTGCATTAGTCTTGCTCCAAAATGAGTTAAATATGAAAATATGTTTATTTTTTGTTCTTGTTTCAAATTATTTTTAGTAGCTATTGGAGAATCAGGGGGGCAATCTTTCTGACAGTTTTAACAGTAAAACCTCACTCCCAAAGCATTTAATGATTTTGCTTCCACCATTCTCTTTCATTCTATTTCCTGGTACAGACCCATATTAAACTTTCCTTTAAATAAGAACTTGAAGTACCTTGAATGGTCCGTGTTGCTTTATGCACCTGTTATCATATATTCCTTTCACTTGGGTTATTCTTCTCATTCAGTCAATTGTTACTCATCTAGCAAAGCTCAGCCCAGGTCATCTTTTCTGGGAAGTGCTTTCTGACCCCTACATGTTGATTTAGATGATCCTTTTCGGTGCCCTCACAGACCTTTTGCACAGGACTAAACACCCCATAGAGCAAAAATTAATTTGCTTGTTTAGTATATCCAGGTTCTTTGTTCCTTGAGGGTAGTAGGTACCATGTCTCATTTAATTTACAACACCTGACACATAACCAATATTTAGTTAATGTTTGTTAAATAAATTTTAAAAATCAAAGCATCATTTTATATTATAAAATTTTATAATGTTTTTATGACAAATTACTTCTTTTAATTATGGTTTATTTTTGGATCTTTGGTAAGGAATATGAGCCTTATTCTGATACTGTTTTTCTCTGAAAATGTGATATATTTGACAGCATAGTTTCCATATACTGTCTGATAATAAACATGTAAGACATTAGTCATTTTTAGAAGGGAAAAAATAATTGCCACGATGGTATTTGCTTTCATTTTTAAAATAGGTCAACCTTTTTAGTCCATAAAAGTAAATTGTTTTAAAAATAAATCTTCAGCGAAGTCTGGATTCTAGGAATATGTAGTAAATTCTTCTTCATGTTCAGTTATAATATATGAAATACATATACATGTCATATGCTGCATATATAACAGATACATTTGGTTAAAGATCACCAAGTGCTTTATACTCTAATTCTTTTGACAAACTGCCAAATTGAACTGCTGCCACTTCAGTGTGGGAGGAAAGCAGTGAAATGGAATATGGTTCTGGAATTTGAGGAATGGCCAGTGCTTATTCTATGGAAAGCAGAGGTAGTGACAGTGAGAACATTGCTCCCAAAAACTTCCAAGGAATTTCAGCTCAGTGGTGGAGCTGAAATTTTAGGAGAATGGATTCTAATCCAATTAACTCTGTATGATCCTAGAAACATGTTTTAAATATTCTCCTGTTCTCTGTTTTCAAAAAGCTTTTTTTTTTTTCCCAGTGGCATAATGTGAAGGACTTAATGAAAGCAACAAATAAGTTTAAAGCATTTAGAAAAGTAAAAAGATATTGGAAGTAAAGGATAGTTTTATTTATTTATTTATTGACATTTTCAAGAAGGATTTTTGAAACCAATATAGAAATTTTCTCCTTCTAATAAAAGCATAGTGTAATTTACATGGCCCTACTAGAAGATTCTGTTTTTTTTTGGGGGGGGGGGTTGTTGTTTTATTGCCTTTAGTTGTATACTTGAAGTATAATATTTGCTTTAAACTCCTCATTTGAAAACTCCATATTTACACTTATCAGAGTCACCTGGATTTTATTTCTATTGAGTGATTTTTTTTTCCTTGACTGTGGGTCACATTTCTTCATTTCTTAGTATGACTAGTAATGTTTGATTATACATTTAACAGTATGAAAAGTAGATTGTAGAGATTCTGGATTCTATTTTCTTTCTCTGGAGAGTTTTGCTTCAGCAGATGGTTAAGTTAGTGCCAGTCACCAGAATTTGTGCAGCCTTTAAAAAAAAAGTTGAGTCAATTTTGGTTTTGTCTTTAGTCTAACACAATCCTTAGCACTGGTGACAGCCTTCTTTACTTCTATATTGTGGGCTTTTTGGAGTTTCAAAGGATGACTAGTTTACCAAGCCATTCTAACATATAGAATTCAAAATCAACCTCTGTTTCTGAATTGGGAAGCAATTAAATCACTGCTAGCTTTTTTCTTTTTGCACTTATAAGTATTGCTTTCTACTAGGTGGTTTGGCATTGCATCAGTGCCTGCAGGAGTTAGTTATGGAATATAGTAAACTTCATGTGCAGGGCACCTCTATCTGTGGTTTCCTCATTTGTGAGAATTTTATCCTCATTATCCACTTGCTCTGTCCTTCCCCAAACTTTGACCTGTGACATCTAAAATCAGTAAGATTGTGGCTTTCTACCTGAGTTCTGTCTTACGCTGTCACAATGTCCTCAGAGGAAATGCCAAATATATGTAACTCTCTATCAATATGTTTTTCTTCTTTCAAAAGTTTAATACTATCTAGTTTCTGCTTGCTTTTGGTCATCAGGTGTCTTCAACTGATTGTTTTATATATTTTGTCTGTTATTTGTGAGAGAAATAGTCAGATATATTTTATTCTATCATTACCAGTCCTAGAGACTGTCATTTTCATTTGTATCTTGTTTTTCTTCTGAGTATGTAATTCAAATCTGGAAATTAGTTCCTTTCAGCAAGTTCAAGATGTTCTTACTTTACCTTTTGGATTGCATTGTTTCCCTTCAGAAGTAAGCTGTCAGTCATATTGCTACTTCTTTGAAGTTTTTCTACCTTTTCTCTCTGCCTCATTTTAAGATATTTTCTCTTTATCTTTTGTTTTATTAATATTATGATCAGTTTTGGTTTGAGGTTCTTTTTCGGTGGGATGTTTATCTGGCTAGGGGTTTAATGTCTATCATCTATTCTGGAGAATTATTGACCATTTTCTGCTTAAATATCTCTGCTCTTTTTCTTAATCTTCTTTTTAGATCATAATTATAACATTTAAGTTTTATTCATCATGTCACTCATGTCTTTTATTCTTGTTTCTGTATTTTACATTTGTTTTTTCTCTGATAATTTAATCTGAAATTTTTCTTAATTTATACTATTTTAATAATCATATTTTCATTCAAGATTTTCCATTTCATAGATTTCTTTCTTTTTCTTCCTTCTTCCTCCTCCTCCTTCTTTTTTTTAACATTTTTTTTTAGTTGTAGATGGATTCAATAATTTGTTTAATATTTTTTATGTGGTGCTGGGTATCAAACCTAGTGCCTCATGTGTGCTAGGCAAGCACTCTACCACTGAGCCACAATCCTTCCTCTTCCTCTTCCTCCTCCTCCTCCTCCTTCTTCTTCTTCTTTTTTTGTTTTTACAAATTTTAATTCTTTGCTAAAATTTCCATCATTTTCCTTGAACACCTTAATTGCAGTTAATTTCCATTTTTATATGTTCAATGTTGGTTCTAATGTCTGTTTTTTATATTGAACCTTCAGATATATAATCTAATCTCTTGGTATGTTGAATAATTTTTAATTGGATGCTGGGTATTATTGTGAAAAATCAGAATGAATTTTGAAAGGTAGGTCTATTTCTGGCTAGCCTCTACTCCTAGGAGTAGTAATTAAGAAGTTCCAGTTAAAATCATTGGGTATTTATTAGATGTTCTCTCTAGGCAGACCCAGAACTGTAATTTAATTTCCCCAATTTCCTGAAGAAATATTTAAAATTATTTGCTGAACTTCTCATTCTCTGAGCTGCTACATTCTTTTGATTTTCTGTTGTTCAGTGTCTCAATCATTTGGATTTTCATAGTTATAGACAAATAGTCAACGGTAGGTAGATTTAGGATTTAATGTCAAAAACAAAGTATAAAAACTTAGTAAAAAATATGGGTGAATACTTTTTAGGCTTTCAGGGCAGAATGAGATTTATTAAACATGAAAAAATACTATAAAAAGACTGATAGATTTTATTATATCAAAAATATCAAGATTAAGAACTATTTTTACATAAAAATTTGTAAAATAAAGACACAGTGTAGATATTGGGATTAATAACAACATATAGAGAACTTTCACACCTCAGAAAAGCAAAATGATTCAAAGGAAAATGGATATGAAAATAATTTTATAGATTAATAAACAAAACTACTAATAAAAATATAAAGAGATATTTGACCTATTTGATATAAGTATGTAAATGAGGTACAATTTTATGCAATTTAATTGGCAAAAATTAACAAGTATGACAATATCACATGTTAGATTTTTGGAGCAACAGATCTTTTATACATTGCTCTTAAGAATGTATATTGGTATCACTACTTTGAAAAACAATTTTGGTATGCCACTTTTGTCAAATTCCAGAGTTCCATGTATGTATGGACATAATTCTGGACTCATATCAATTACATTTCTAGTGTTGGTGTGTAGAAATGCAATTGACTTTTTGAGGTTTGTATTTGTTGAGTTGTTATCTCTAAAACAAAGCATTCAAATGGTAATTTTAAAAACAAGGAAACATTTTGAAATACGCAAGTACACATGGCCTGTTTCTTTGGGGTCCCATAGGATGGTAAAGCCCATGGTATTATATTTGGTTTATGTGACAAAAAAATTTTGCAAAAGTGATGTAAAACAATATGTGGCACTTGCTATTCATACACAAAATTGCAAAGAATAGAGAAGTATAACAAAGAATAAACATACATTATTATCATAAACATTTAGGAATAGATGCTATTCTCAGTTCTCAAATTCTAAACAGGATAGTTTTTCCTAATGTATAAAATATATATAAAAAATATAGTGATACATATTTGTGTTTGCTGAGATAATTCCATTTCAAGATGTTTATTACATGTTTCAGAATAAATTCTAGAAACAAATAGTAAACAAAGACATTTTAGTTTTGCTCTTGTGAAAAAATATAATGATATGGGTGTAGCACTAATCTTAAAGTCTTGTCAGTCAAATTTAAAATTGTAGAGAAAACTGATGGAAATATACTTTAAATGTGAGTTAGTAGATAGAATTGTAGATTTGAATTACAACTGAAAAAGACATTCTCTTGTATTTTTATTAATTTCTTGATGAAAACAAAAAGAATAGAATAAAATTAGTGCAATATTAAATAATTAAAAACTAGTTTAGTGTTTGTTTTAATCTCAAATAACATATAGGTTTAGTATGAGAGAAAAGGATTGTAGAAAGGAACTAATTAGTCATTATGTCACTGAGTATCATTAGGAGGGAGAGAAAAGGATTACAAAAGAATATATACTTAGACATTTAATGCCTTTCTCCTATTCATTTGCAAACTTTTGTTGATTGTCTACTCTTTACTTATTTTGGTTAAACATTTGGTACTGCTTTGGGCCCTGATAATATGAAAATAAATACAGTCTATTTCTCCCCATATATACTCAGAGTCTACAGGGAGAAATAGATTGTAAATAGCTATAATAATGTCTGATAAATGGCATTATAATGGTATGTCCAAAGGGCTGAAGAAACACACATGAAAGAACAATAAAAATAGTATGTTTCTAAATTTCTTCAATTTTCCTTTTTTAAGGGCGGGAACAGAAGAAGAATCTCCCTCATATAGGATGAATATGTATATAATTGATAGGAATAAATGTCCTATGCCTACTCTGTCTTTTCCCAGAGACTTGTGTTTTTCTCTAAGTGAAATATCTATTGAAACCTTGTTGGGAGCCAGGCTCTGTTCAATGTACTGGGCTCACAGAAAGAAGTGCACTAGACAGACAAGGCAAGCTGTCATTGGACTGATGGATATTTTAGTGGGAAGACAGGCCATAAACAATTAAAGAGATTTGTTTTTAATTCTTTAATGATAGATTCTTGAAATTAATATCAGTATAAAATAGTTTTCTCATGCAAAAATTAACTTCTTTACCTTAAAATAACACATTTTTAGATTCCTTGTAAAGTAAAGATAAAAGTATAGGTTCCTTAATGTATAAGATGATAATTTGAAATTTCAAGAGCATTCAGGGAAAATGTGAGGTTTGACTCTTCCATATACCATTTAGATAAGCTGGGATACCTATATAATTGAAGCATAGCCCTCCCCCATATATGTTGATTTAAAGTATTTGGAGCTGTAACGTGCAGTCTCATGTCAATAGTCTTGGAAGTTATGCCTGTCAGCCAGCAACTGGAAACAGGTACCATAGATTTCATGTTCATGTATGCCAGATGGAAGAGGACTTGTAAATTTATAGGAAGTCTGCCAGTGCTAGAATACTTTCCATCTATTTTTAATTGTGGTCCTAAACCAAGGCCACCATGAACCAGTTTGAGGGATATAAAGATAAATGAAGAGCTTTTGAATCCATCAAGGACCCTCCAACTATCTTCTTCCCGAATATGGAGCTATGCATTTTATTACTAAAAGAAGTGCTGTGCTACCTAGTCTACTCATGCAGGAGCCGCTTGGCTGATTATAAAGCTTAGGCCTATAGAGCCAACCACTTACCTCTCTTTGCAGACCTCATGAGTATTTCTGGCAGGGTTTGTGATGTGGCTTGCAACTAGGGAACAGTCTCCCTGTTGAGAAGAAAACCTTTGTATTAAGAAAATGTACACATTCTTGATTTGAATAATGCATGTATTCAGGAGCTATTTTCTTTTAAAAAATTAATATATATCTTTAATTCACTCATAGTGTATGTATTTGTGGGGTACAGTGTGTCATTTCAGTACATGTACACAAAATTTCATAATCAGATCATAGGGGCCAATTTATAACCTCAGAATATATAATTTCTTTATGTTGGGAACATTTAAAAATCTTGTTAGCTATTCTGAAATATTCAATTAATTGAATTAATTATTGTCAACCCTAGCTATAATGTGCAATAAATCTTTGGAGATTATTCTTCCTATCCACCTCTATTCCTGTACTGGAGATATGTTTCCCATTTATCTCTCTATCTGTATTTCCATAGTTTTTCATCTCCATGATTTCATCTCAGTTTTGAGACATTTTTGCCCAGAAAGAATGAGGAATTAAGATTTGTCATCATCCATACTAGTCAGAGAAAAACAATTCTAGAAACAATTATTCTTGGAAAAACAATATCCTGGAAGTTTAATTAATCTTTCTATCAGTATAAAAGGATGCTTGCTTATATAATAAGTGCCATTATGAAATTTCCTATATTGAACCCTTAAAATATTACCTATTGCCTCTCCAGTTATTCAATGCATTTTTTGGTGTGTGTGTGAGGGAGTAAATTGTGTCCTAGGGAACTAGAGGTTTTTAAATTTATTTATTTATAATTATTATTTTTAATTATTATTGTCTATTTTGGATCATCTTTATTGAAAAATTTATGAAACTCAGCTGTATTAAATATTTATTTATAAAAGAAAACTGGCAGTTCAATTTTAGTTAAATGCTCCTAAGTAACAGGTCAACTTCATCCATTTTGCTCAACAATACTGCAGTTAGGACTTAGATAAAATATTTGGTATTTACCACTAATTACTCATAGTCTATGTATGGTTTTAAAATCAACAGCTGTTGCGGTCATTATTTTCATTTATTGGTATGTTGACTTTTTGTGCAGTTAACTGTGATTATATCTCAAGAGTGTTCTTAGATAAACATTGTCACAAATACAATAGTCTTTCCAAGTAAGTACTGTATATTTCAGGAGTGCAGTTCATTTTTCATTTGAAAGGGAATGATCAACTTTTGTTCTAACACATTTTAACTTGCATTCATGATGTCTTGTTGCTGGTAGAATGCTTATATGGAAACACTTCCATTGAAGACTGATGAGCTCATTAGCTACATTGCTTGTAAACTATTAATTGCTGAAAAATACTCAACATGGTATTCCTCTGTGTTCACTTGAAAAATCTGCAGCTGGCTTTTCTAATAATGCATTTAATATTCTTAGCAAGCTTTTTGCTTCACTGTTGCCAATTATGGAGTATGTGGGCAGTTGAGAAGTACTTAATGTGTATGTGCAGCCATCCAATTTTAGTCACTTGATATACTGGACCTATGACATGTAGGCAGGCTGATTTGAAAAATAACTGTAATGCCAATTTTGAAAGTATGAGAAATTCTGTAAGCCATGTACTATTTACTTTGATGTATAATCCAAAGACAGGAGCAAAAATTTAATGCATGTTAACAGATTGATTTGTAAGTGATGAGTCCCAGAAACTAAAAAGTGACCTAAAATCTCAGCTAGAAAGAATCTGAAATCAAAGGATGATGCATGCATTAGCTATGATTTTGCTCTCCTCTATGGCTATAGAGATGGTATACTCTGTGTGCAAAGGTAAAAGAGTAGGTATAATGCTGACATTGATTTAAAGTTTTTGTTCACACAAAATAAGTTTGAACATTATTGTTGTATGGCACAATCTAGCATTACAGAGTACATTAAGCTATTGGCAATGTCTTAGGGTCAGGAATAAAAACTAAGAATTCCTTTCTTTTCATCTATGTTTTCAGTTCAGAGGAAGTGGTGTTCCTTTTTATTCTTTAAAGTTAAATTTTCTAATGATTACTTGCATCCTAGCTCATTTCTTCTCTCTTGAGAAACTATTTTACAGTTATCATTTTTTCCCCTCTAATGTGTTTGTTCATCTTCCTTTTTACTGGTTCTTTCTTCACGCATATTAGCTTTACCCTACCTGATGATTGGCAAAATTCCAATTCCTTTTCGTTTACTCTCATCTTAAACTCTTAACTATGTTTTATCTTGTCTGTTCTACCTCTTGGCCTATTTATTGTTTAACCAATTACTTTCACACAATTTTTAAAAATTTATTTTTTTAAAAAAATTTATGGGTTGGGCCAATCAACAAATGGGCCAAGGACCTGAACAGACACTTCTCAGAGGAGGACATACAATCAATCAACAAGTACATGAAAAAATGCTCACCATCTCTAGCAGTCAGAGAAATGCAAATCAAAACCACCCTAAGATACCATCTCACTCCAGTTAGATTGGCAGCCATTATGAAGTCAAACAACAACAAGTGCTGGCGAGGATGTGGGGAAAAGGGTACACTTGTACATTGCTGGTGGGACTGAAAATTGGTGCAGCCAATTTGGAAAGCAGTATGGAGATTTCTTGGAAAGCTGGGAATGGAGCCACCATTTGACCCAGCTATTCCCCTTCTAGGTCTATTCCCTAAAGACCTAAAAAGAGCATGCTACAGGGACACTGCTACATCGATGTTCATAGCAGCACAATTCACAATAGCAAGACTGTGGAACCAACCTAGATGCCCTTCAATAGATGAATGGATAAAAAAATGTGGCATTTATACACAATGGAGTATTACTCTGCATTAAAAAATGACAAAATCATAGAATTTACAGGGAAATGGATGGCATTAGAGCAGATTATGCTAAGTGAAGCTAGCCAATCCCTAAAAAACAAATGCCAAATGTCTTCTTTGATATAAGGAGAGTAACTAAGAACAGAGTAGGGTCGAAGAGCATGAGAAGAAGATTAACATTAAACAGGGAGGAGAGGTGGGAGGGAAAGGGAGAGAGAAGGGAAATTGCATGGAAATGGAAGGAGACCCTCAGAGTTATACAAAAGTACATACAAGAGGAAGTGAGGGGAAAGGGAAAAATAATACAAGGGGGACAAATGAATGTCAGTAGAGGGGGCAGAGAGAGAAGAGGGGAGGGGAGGGGAGGGGAGGGGAGGGGGGATAGTAGAGGATAGGAAAGGCAGCAGAACACAACAGACACTAGTATGGCAATATGTAAATCAATGGATGTGTAACTGATGTGATTCTGCAATCTGTATATGGGGTAAAAATGGGAGCTCATAACCCACTTGAATCAAAGGGTGAAATATGATATATCAAGAACTATGTAATGTTTTGAACAGCCAACAATAAAAAATTAAAAAAAAATTTATGGGTTGGGGCTGGGGATGTGGCTCAAGCGGTAGCGCACTCGCCTGGCATGCATGCGGCCTGGGTTCGAGCCTCAGCACCACATACAAACAAAGATGAGTCCGCCGAGAATTAAAAAATAAATATTTAAAAAAAATTTATGGGTGAATTATAATTATACATAATTGTGGGGTTCATTATGTCATATTCATACATATACCTAATGTAATTTGATCAGTCTCATTTCCCTGGACCTTCTCTTGCCTTCATCTTTACCTTCTCTCTATTTTCACATAATTCTCTTCTCCTGTGCTGCATTTAGCATTTATTTACTCACTTTGAAACATTTTCTCCTTCGCTTTAAGACTATAAATTCTCCTATTACTTCTCCACATTATCCTTCACTTTCCTCTTTGGATTCTTACTCTTGTTTCCTAACTGATTTTCTTAAGCATTGTTCTTGGCATTCTCTGTCCCCCTTCTCCCATTTCTTTAAGGAGCTCTTTCATCCTCATGATTTTAATTATAATTGCTATGTTGGCAACTTTTAGTTCTCATTTAAAGCTCCACTACCAGATTCTGAGGATTATCAGTCATTTTTCTAAGTTGGCACATAGATAATCATGCTCAGCACACTCCCATAATGGTCATTCTTGGGAATGACCGAAGTACTAGTTAGAACTTTACTTGTTTCTTCCCCAGAGAGTAGTGATATGCAATGTGGTCAGCAGCACTGCTCTAATCATTTGCTAGTTGGTTCCACTTTGCAGTTTGGTATTACCTTATATACTCATCATGTATGAATTAAACTCATTTTCCACCAGCCCTTCACAAACTTTTACATTCTTAGCATCATCTGACTTGAACACATTTGATAAAGTTGTTTTTTTCTTCTAAAAACTCTGTTTCCTTGACCAATGGTGCACCACACAGTCATGTTTTTCTTCTTTATATCTTTGGATCCTTTTTCTCAATCTCTTTGTTTGTTCATTATTTTCTAACTGGTCATCCAGTATAGAGGACAAGTCTGATCACTGCATAGGATGAATGTAGAGCAAAATGACAAATCATTTTGGATGATAAATTTGGAAAACACCTCATTATCCCTTGAATGGTAAGATATAGGTGTTATGCATCCTTATGAAGGTTTTGAGTTAAATAGTAACAGGACTAGTTATGTGCTTTAAGAAAATTTATCTTTCATTACTATATAGAAGTTTAAGAGGTTACATCTTTACAGTGCCTCTATTATCAATGATGGCAGAAATTATATTAGTATTTGTGTATCTCAATGATATAACATCATAAAATGTTGATCACAATGGTGAACACAGATATTTAATTGTCCCTATAAACCTATGAAATAGCTACTATTATTACCTGTCTTTTATAGTTGAGTAGATTTAAGTTTAGAAGGAAAAAAATAACCTGCCTAGAGATACCTGGTTACTTATTGGCAAAGATGAAACTACCTTTCATGATGCTATACTAAAGAAATATTTGTTGACCATTTGGTCATTGTACATATGTATCTATCTTTGTTTTTGCTATCATGTAATATATGCTAGTGTTTTTTTACTATCATGTAATATATGCAAGTATCTTTTAAATGCCTTGAGAATAATACTTGAGTACAGCCTCAAACTGTGCTACTTGAAAAATAAGTGTATCTAGAAATATTAAGAATTCTGGGGTAAAAAGAAGTTAAATAAATTAAAAAACCCCTCAATTAAAAACTTTAAACAAGGTGAACAGAGAGCCTACATTTTGGGAGCAAATTTTTGCCACACATCAGATAGAGTACTAATATCCAGGATATATAAAGAACTCAAAAAACTTAATACCAAAAAAACAAACAACCCAATCAATAAATGGGCTAAAGAGCTGACCAGACACTTCTCATAAGAAGATATATGTTCAATCAACAAATATATGAAAAAATGTTCAGCACCTCTAGTAATTAGAGAAATGCAAATCAAAACTACTCCAAGATTTCATCTCACGCCAGTCAGTATGGCAACTATCAAGAATATAGACAACAATAAATGTTGGCAAGGATGTGGAGGAAAAGGTACACTTATAAATTGCTGGTGGGACTGCAGATTGGTGCAACCGATCTGGAAAGCAGTATGGAGATTACTTTAAAAACTTGGAATAGAACCATCATTTAACCCAGCTATCCCACTCCTTGGTCTATACCCAAAGGACTTAAAATGAGCATACTATAGTAATGCAGCTACATCAATGTTTATAGCAGCTCAGTTCACAAACTGTGAAAGTAACCTAGATGCCCTTCAATAGATGAACCTAGCTAAACTGTGGAAGAAACCTAGAAGCCCTTCAATAGATGAATGGATAAAGAAACTGTGGTATATATACACAATAGAATATTATGTAGCATTAAAAGAGAATAAAATTATGGCATTTGCAGGTAAGTGGGTGGAGTCGGAGAATATCATGCTAAGAGAAGTAAGCTAATCCCCCCAAACCAAAGGCTGAATATTTTCTCTGATAAGTGGACGCTGATCCATAACAGGAAGGGGGAGGGATGGGAAAAATGGAGGAACTTTGATTGGACAAAGGGAAGGGAGATTAAAGAAGGTGCATGGGGACAGGAAGGATGGTGGAATGAGATGGAAATCATTTCCTAACATACATATATGACTGCACATATGGTGTGATGCTACATTGTGTACAACCATAGAAGTGTAAAGTTGTGCTATAATTGTGTACAATGAATCAAAATGCATTCTGCTGTCATATATACCTAATATAAATAAATAAATAAATAAACTTTAAATTATTATTATTATTACTATTATACCAGTCATTTCTCAGTTAGTACTTTTAAAAATGCCAAATTGTGTTGCAAATCTCCAACAGGGGATTATAATGGACTAGAGTCTATATAATTTGGGCCCCTGTGACACAAAATCTGACATGGGGCTCTTGTGTAAATGATTCTGTGAGGGAATCTATTCAGGTAAAATCTGTGAAGGGGTTGAGGGTAGTAGGAGAGTGTAGAGAAAATGCTGCGTTATATCTGGCAAACATGAGCTTCATGTGGCTTCTAGGCACTTGAAATATGGGCAGTTTGAGTGAGAATATGCAACTTAAACTTTAAAAACTGATACTTGATATAGTTATTGGAAAATATTAAGGGTATGTGAATCTGATTTTTCAACTACAAATTTTTATGAAATCTAAATATATATCAAACATTTCTGATACAATTTAGTATCTGAGTTGGGCTATTTCATAAGGGTAGAATACATGGATTTTAAAAACTTAGTTTGATAAAATGTACAATAGCTCATTAACAATTTTTTATTGATTACATGTTGAAATGTTATAATATTGGATATGTGGAGTAAACAAAATAGAATTTTAAAGAGAATTTTACCTTCTTTTAATCATTTTAATGATTGGTTTAAAATAATTATTTTTTTTGTGAATTTTAATACTTTAATAATATGCTATCAAGAATCTTTAAAGCTGTATATGTGTCTTACATTGGGTTTTCTGGGATTTGCTTGATTCCAGGGGAGAGCTAGAGAATGAATGGCACCAAAGTTGTCTTCCTTTAAGACAAGAGGGTCAGCCTTTCTCATCCCAGGGTTAGTAGTCATTTCCTGGTAGCCACTTTTACTCCCCTTTTCTTCCTTCAAGGCATAACTTCTATGGATAATATAATTTTAGTATTTGGGAGGTCCTTTCATAAATGACCACAGGTCTGTATGTGTTATATTGAATTTAACTGAAACCTACCATGCAATTAATAAGGTCTCAAAGGATTTCAGTCATCACACTCCATTGATTTTTCTATGTAATAGTTTATTACTTGGGCGTCTGCCCTTCTGAGGCAGTTAAGCATAAAACTCATTATGCAAAAATGGTGACATTTTGTGTGTCTGTTTCATTTGCTTGTTTCTGAGTTATCTAAGTTGCTAGATAACTATCAATAATTTTAATTTCTCTTGAGAGAACCTTCTGGATTATGTGTCCCAAGGAGAATGTTATGGTTAAAAATGACGCTTCTCTCATCTGGTGGTTACTCTATAACTTGAAGTCATATGCTTATCACTCTTTTCCTAGAGTATTTAGACATTATCACTCCCTTTTATAAAATGTGAATGTTTTTAGTCTGTGCATCTCTGTACCCCACCTAATATTCATCCCAATATTTGTTAATTTGAATTATTTTTTTATTTATGATTATCCCTCTGCTTTTTATTCTGCCTTGTATCATCTTACTAACTCCAACCAGAGACTCTTTGGATTCCAGTAGACAGAATGACTTCAACCTCCTCTATAGACTTCTCATGTCCTAGTCTAGATTGCAGCTTTCTCTTTTTGTTTCATATGTCAACACTCTTCCATAAGCTTTCCATCTTACAGAAGGCTCTCAATTACTATTGCCTCTCCTTATCAGTCTTGTAATGGTTTTATTTCTTTTTTGTAGTTTTCAATTTTCATTTTAGTGAAGTCTGGGAAAAGACTTGGTTAAATAAAAGTACTCAGGGTGTATATTGAAAGAACTGATAATGGTTTCCAAGAGGGTGGAATACAGAAGAGTGCTTTCCTGGCTGCTCTGTGGTGTGAAACCAAGAAAGATGATTTCTCAGCAAGGTGGGTGGAAAAAAGAAAAAGAAAAAAAAGGAAAGAAATAAAAGAGTGGGTGTCTTACTGAAATTTAATATTGGATATTCAAAGCAGATCAGGGACTCAGGAGGTTGGATATAATAAACTAAGGAAGAAATCCCCAGCCATAGCTGCAATCACAGCCAGAGGCACAACCCAGAGAAGTTCCTCTATGAGCAAAGTGGAGAAATAAGGAAATTAGAGGAATTTGTATTTTTAGGAGGACTGCAGTGTGTCTGGGTACAGAGAGTTTAGAGATCAAAGACACCAACTGACTAAACTGAAAGGCATGCTGCACAATATCCTTGTATGGGAAAAAGACTGCATCTCTCCTGGTGGCATGTGAAGGACACAGGAAGGAACCATTTAGCAGTTGCGGCATGGGGGCCAGCAGCTGAGGAAGCTGATTCCTGGCAAACCTGAGTCTGGCCTGAAATACAGGCCTGTCAAACCCACACTGTACAACATAAAGTGTACGTAAGTGACTAGGAGAAAAATCAAATGTGGAGAGAGGTTTCCATAGGGGACAACTAGTATGGAAACCCATCTGGATCTCTCTTTTCCCCTCTAATTTTGCTGCTTGCAGGACCATCTGGGAGAGATGTGCCTAACGGGGAATTCGAAAGGGCAGGGGTGGGAGAGATTGAGTTTGGGACTGAACTCGAGACTAGGAAATGTGGGGTCTGCCGGTGATGTAGTGGACTAAAAATTGGCTCTTCCATCATATAAGAGATGGAGATCCCTGGGATGCAGTCTTCCAGAATAGATGAGCAATTGGTGGGCTCTGGAAGTGTTGATTTGAAATCTCTAGACCAACTGGCATTCAGCAAAGAGCCTGGAGCCTACCTAAGCCTAAATCCCATCTCTCGGAGTTTCACTTAGGGGTTAACTTTCTCACTCTAGAAACCCCACTCTGAGGGTGGAGCAAACATCATATTCCTGATGACCTCACCTAACACTGCTGAGAAGGGAAACTGAAAATCTTTTGAACTCCAATGGAAACAATTCTTTAACTTTTGATCAATATCTTTTTTTCTTTTCTCTGTTTAATTGTACTTTAATGGTTCATGGACATGTATACATTTTCATATTTGATTTTTAATTTTTTTCTCATTTCTAACATTTTTAAAACCAGTTATTTTTTATGGATTAATTTTTTGAGAACTAGGATGTTTGATTAGTATATTTCAGTTTTGTTTTGTATTCTTTTATTTTTTGTTTTTAGTTTTTAATTTTAAAATTATATATATATATATATATATTTTTTTTTTCTCACTTATCTGTATCCCTTTGTTCTCTTTGTCTCTTTTCTTCTGCTAACAGACAATCTCCATTGTTCTGTTTCACTCTTTCTTTAATATCTTACTTATACCTTCTCTCCTCCTTCCTCATAATTATCACATCCTACATCACTTCTGTTCTCTCCCTGTCACCATTTGAAATTGTAAACTCTTTTGCAAACTTACTGGTTTTATTGTTGGCAATAATTTATCATAACATTTTTGTTTATTGTGATAACTTTGCAGACATCATAGCAGGAATTATTTGATTTAAGGTTGTATATTGTTTGCATTAATTTTTGTTATTATTTGTCTTCCCCTAAATGGTGAGGTACTGGAAACCTTCAGAGACATTTTAAGTCTACAAAGTAAAAGTTCTACTACTTCAGACCCATACTGTTAGATGGATAGACACACAAACAACATGAAAAAGAAAGGGAACAAATCACCCCAAACAAAGATACTTCAATAAAATAATCCATTCATACCACAGTGGAAGAAATGTCAGAGAAGGAGTTTAGAATGTACATAATTAAACTGATCTGTGAGATAAAGGATGATGTAAGGAGTGAAATCAAAGAGAAAATACAGGTAGTGAAAAAGAACTTTAATAAAGAGATAGAGATTCTGAAAATAAAATCAAACAGAAATCCTCAAAATGAATAACCAAATTAAAAATCTAATGGAAATCATTACTAACAGACTAAACCACTGGAAAGGCAGAGTTCCAGGCAATGAATACAAAATAAATAATCTTTAAAAATTTTTTTTTAAGTTGTAGATGGATAGCATGCCTTTATCTTTTTTATTTTTATGCAGTGCTAAGGATCAAACCCAGTGTCTTACGCATTCTAGGCAAGTGCTCTGCCACTGAGCTAAGCCCCAGTCCAAAATATATAGTCTTGGAAATAAAGTTGACCATGGAGAAAAGATATTAAGAGACCATGAACAGAATCTCCAAGAAATATAGGATAACCTGAAAAGACCAAATTAAAGATTTATTGGGATAAATGAAGGCTCAGAGATACAAATTAAAGGAATGAACAATATTTTCAATGAAATAATATCAGAAAATTTCCCAAATGGAAAATCATATACAGTAGGCCTAAAGGACCTCAAATATAACAAAATTACAACAGACCCCTAGCAAGGTACTTTATTATAAAAATGCCTAACATTTAAAATAAGGATAGAATTTTAAAGACTGCCAGAGAAAACTGACAGTTCACATTTAGAGGGGAAATCAATCCAGATCTCAGTTGATTTCTTAACCCAGACTCTCAAAGATAGAAGGTCTTGGAATATTATATACCAAGCTCTGAAAGAAAATGTATGCCAGCCAAGAATAATATATCTAGCAAAATTAAGCTTCAGAATTGATGATGAAATAAAAACCTTACAAGATAAACAAAAGTTAAAAGAATTCACAACTAGAAAGCCTGCACTACAAAAATACTCAATAAAATATTTCATGAAGAGAAATGAAAAATAAGTATAAAACTGTACTAAAAGAATAGTCAATCAAAGGAGAGACTACTTCAAGTTAAAAACCAGAAATAAATCAAATAACAGGAATAAAAATAATTTGTCAACAATAACATTGAATGTCAATGGCCTAAGCTCATAAATTAAAAGGCATAGACTTGCAGATTGGATTAAAAAACAAGACCCAATAATATGCTGTCTCTAAGAGACTCACTTTATAGGCAGGGATATTCACAGACTGAAGGTGAAAGGTTGGTAAAAAACATATCATTTACATGGATCTTGTAAATAAGCAGCTGTTTCTATCCTCATATCAGATAAAGTAGACTTCAAGCAAAAGTTAATCAGAAGGGACAAAGAAGGACATTTCTTACTGCTTAAGGAATTATACACCAACAAGGCATAACAATTGTAAATATTTATGCCTCAAACAATGGAGCATCTACATACATCAAATAAAACCTCAATTTGAGAAAATAAATAAACACAGCAAAATAATATGGGGTGAATTTGACAAACCTCTGTCACCACTGAAAGGATCCTCCAAACAAAAACTAAGATTCTATAGAACTAAAAAATACAATTAATAATTTAGACTTAACAGACATATATAGAACATTTTATTCATCAATGACTGAATACACTTTCTTCTCAGCAGCACATGGCTCCTTCTCTAAAATAGACCAATTCTTAGGCCTCAAAGTAATCAGCAAATTACAAAAAAAAAAAAAATAATAAAGATAATACCTTTCATTTTTCAGATCCTAATGGAATTAAATTAGAAATTTTGGATGAAATAGAAAACAGAAGTTATTCTAAAACCTGGAGACTAAATAATGTGCTATTGAATGACAAATAGATAGCAGAAGAAATCAGGGATAAAATAAAAACATACTTAGAGGTAAATGAGAATAGCAACACAACATATCAAAACCTCTGGGACACTATGAAATCAGTTCTAAGAGGAGAGTTCATTGCACTGAGCTCATTCATTAAAAGCATAGAAAAATCACAAAATAAATAGCTAACATTATATCTCAGAGCCCTGGAAAAGAAGAATAAAGCAATATCAAAAGCATTATAAGGCAGGAAATAATTAAAATCAGAGCTGAAATCAATGTAATTGAAAAAAAAAGCCAAAAAATTGAAGAAAAAAGAGTTGGTTCTTTGAAAAAATAAATAAAATTGACAAACCCCTAGCCAAGTTAAATATGAGAAAGAAAGAAAAAGCTCAAATTTCTAAATTTCATGATGAAAAAGGAAATATCATGTTAGAGACTACTGAAATATAGATAATAATCAGAAACTTTTGAAAATTTATACTCTAATAAAATAGAAAATCTTGAAGAAATCAACAATTTCTAAAGACATATGACCTACCGAAATTGAATCAGGAGGACATGGAAAGATTGTAGACACCATCAAAAGCCTACCAACAAAGTAAAGCCCAGGACCAGATGGATCCTCAGCCAAGTTCTACAAGACCTTTCAAGAAGAGCTAACACAAATTCTCCTCAAATTATTCCATGAAATAGAAAAGGAGGGAACCCTTTTGAATTCATTCTGTGAAGTTAGTATCACCCTGATACCAAAACCAGACAAACAAATTAAGAAAACTTCAGACCAATATTCCTGATGAATATAGATGCAAAAATTCTTAATAAACTATTGGCAAATTACATACAAAAACACATTAAAGAGATAGTGTACCATGAGTTACACTCATGGCTTCATCCCAGGGATGCAAGGTTAGTTCAACAAATGGAAATCAATATATGATAATTCATCACATTAATAAACTTAAAGACAAGAATCACATGATTATTTCAATAGATACAGAAAAGAATTTGACAAAAATACATCATCCATTCATGTTCAAAACATTAGAAAAACTAGGAATATACTCAACATTGTAAAAGCTATGTATGCTAAACCCAGGGCAGCATCATTCTAAATGGAGAAAAATTGGAAACATTCCCTCTAAAAACTGGAACAAGACAGGGATGCCCTCTTTTTCCACTTCTATTCAACATAGTCCTTGAATCTCTAGCCAGAGCAATTAGACAGATGAAGGAAATTAGGGGATACAAATAGGAAAAGAAGAACTCAAAACTATTCCTATTTGATGTCTACATGATTCTATATTTAGAAGATCAAAAAACTCCACCAGAAAACTTCTAGAACTCATAAATGAATTTATCAAAGTTGCAGGATATAAAATCAACACCCACAAATCAATTGATGTATAACATCAATAATGAATCAACTGAAAGAGAAATTAAGAAAACTATCCCATTTACAATATCCTCGAAAAAAATAAAATATTTGAGAATCAATCTAACAAAAAAGGTGAAAGACCTCTACAATGAAAACTACAGACAGAACATTAAAGAAAGAAATTGAAGAAGACCTTAGAAGATGGAAAGAATAGGCAGAATAATATTGTCAAAATTGCCATACTACCAAAAGTGCTCTAAAGGTTTAATGCAATTCTTATTAAAATCCCAATGAGAAGACCACTCCCTCTGATCAGTGCAGGAGCCCAGGGCCAGGCCCAGGTCAGGCCCAGGACCACTCCCTGCTGACCTGCTGGAGCCCAGGCCCAGGCCTAGGACCAACCCCATTGACTCACCCAGGAGCCCAGGCCTAGCCTCATCTCTGTAAGTGGTTGCATCATTCTTGGGACACTCCCACTGATATTGCTGCCACTACCATTAGTTGCAGTAGCATCCATCTTGGAACACTGGCTGGGGACTGAAGGCCCAACATCAAGGTAAGGTACAGGGATACCCTCTTTCTGCATGTCCTAATATGCATGAGCAGTACAAGATTATAGAGTAAAAACACTAATGCCTCAGATCTGCACTGCAAGAAAGGAAGACAGACGACATGAAAAAACAAGGGAAAAAAGTGCCCCAAATAAACTAAGTTACTACAACAATAGAATCCATTGACAGCGCAGTTGATGAAATATTAGAGAAGGAGTTCAGAATGTACATAATTAAAATGATCTGTGAATTAAAGAATGACATAAGAGAGCCAATACAGGCAAAAATTGATCACTCCAACAAAGAGATAAGAGAGCAAATACAGGCATCCATTGATCACACCAACAAAGAGATAAGGGAGCACATACAGGCATCCATTGATCACACCAGCAAAGAGATAAGGGAGCAAATACAGGTAGCAAAAGATAACTTCAAGAAAGAGAGATTCTGGAAAAAAAATCAGAAATCCTTGAGATGAAGGAAACAATAAACAAAATTAAAAGCTCAAAAGAAAGCATCACCAACAGATTAGATCACTTGGAAGACAGAATATCATATAATGAAGAAAAAATATACAATCTTGAAAATAAAGTTGACCACACAGTGAAGATGCTAAGAAACCATGAACAGAACATCCAAGAATTATGGGATAGCATCATAAGACCAAATCTAAGATTTATTGGTATAGAGGAAGGCACAGAGATTCATACCAAAGGAATGCACAATCTCTTCAATAAGATAATATCAGAAAATTTTCTAAACATGAAGAATGAATTGGAAAATCAAATACAAGAGGCTTACAGGATACAAGCTGTACAAAATCACAACAGATCTACACCAAGGCATATTATAATGAAAATGCCTAGCATATGGAATAAGGATATAATCTTAAAGGCCACAAGATAGAGTGATCAGATCACATACAGGGGGAGTTCCAATTTGGAACTCAGCAGATTTTTCAGCCCAGACCCTCAAAGCCAGGAAATTCTGGAACAACATATACCAAGCTCTGAAAGAAAATAGATGATGACCAAGAAGCTTATATCCAGCAAAACTAAGCTTCAGATTTGACATGAAATAAAAACCTTTCATGATAAACAAAAGTTAAAAGAATTTACAGTGAGAAAGCCCATACTAGAGAGCTCCTCAGCAAAATATTCCATGAGGAGGAAATGAAAAAGAACAATGAAAATCAGCAAAAAGAGGAGCTACACTAAAGGAAAGGCCAATCAAAGGAGAAACCAAGTCAAGTTAAAAACCAAAATAAACCAAAATTACCAGGAATACAAATCATATTTCAATGATAACACTGAATATTAATGGCCTAAACTCACCAATTAAAAGACATAGATTTTATTTAAAAAAAAACCCAAATATGCTGCCTTTAAGAGACTCATCTCACAGAAAAAGACATCCACAGATTGAAGGTGAAAGGGTGGAAAAAAATGTACCACTTACATGGACTGCATAAACAAGCAAGGGTTTCTTTCCATCTTCATATCAGATAAAGTGTACTTCAAACCAAAGCTAATGGAAAGGACATTTCATACTACTTAAGGGGTTCATACATCAACGAGACATAACAATCATAAATATCTGTTCCCCAAATAATGGGGAACCTATGTATATCAAACAAACCCCTCTTAACTACAAGAATTAAAATAGACCACAACACAATAATACTGGGTGACCTTAATACACCTCTCTCACCACATAGATTAACAGATTGGATTAAAAAAATCTACAAACAAAAACCTAAACAAAGAAACTATAGAAATCAATAAAACAATCAGTAATATAGATTTAAAAGACATATACAGAATATTCCATCTATCAAAGAGCAAATATACTTTCTTCTAAGCAGCACATGGAACATTCTCCAAAATAGATGATATGTTATGCCACAAAGCAAGTCATAGCAAATACAAAAAAGTAGAGATACTACCCTGCATTTTATCTAATCATAATAGAATGAAATTACAAATCAATGAAAAAATATAAAAATTGAAGCTACTCCAACACCTGGATACTAAATAATATGCTATTGAATGATGCATAGGTAACAGAAGACATCGGGAGGAGATAAAAAAATTCTTAGAGGTCAATATTTCATTAGATATGTCAATATTTTAAATCAGTTTATAGTTACGGTTAGGCATTGACTGAAGCCTGGGATCCATTCTGTTTCTTTAAGATGGCACACATTTGACTCTTGAAATAAAGTTAATCACTATCATGTTCTCACAAGAGAGAAGAAAATTCTTTTCTGCTTTGTGTGTGTGTCCTCTAATCCATTGTACATGTAATGACTGCAGAGTTTAATTTCTTGAGGATATTCTTCTTTCCCATATTTTCAAATGTCATTCCCCAAATACTGCTAATAAGTAGAAAGTAGTCTCTTAACATTCAATCTACTATTATTTCTCTCACACTAATGTGAAACATTTTAGACTGGAGTTTTTTTTTTGGTTCATTAGTGGTAACATTTTAAGAAGATTGTAAAATGTTCAGATTTCACTCGTCACTCATCATGTTTCTCCAGTATAAGAATCTATTAACTCGTTTCTAACGAAAGAATCATTAAGAGAGGCTGATTTGACTTCAAAATACTAGTAATATAAGGCCAGTTAGTATAAACATTGGTAAAATCAATTAAACTTATCATACAATAAAATGAAGAAATATATATCTGAGGGGTGCAGTTCTAAGGAGTTGCTAAACTTCATTGAAGAGTATATTCTTTTCAGAAATCTTTTTTTTCATATACACGCACATATAACCCACATAAAAATCATTTTCCAATTAAAATCATGGTTGAATGACAAAACTAAAAGGTGTGCCGGTGTCCTCAAATCAGTGAAAATTTAGGGTCACAGAGTGAAAGAAGTTTCTGGCTGTGAAAGAGAACAGATCCTGAAGAAACTAGTATTAAAAAGGGTCTGAGAGAGTGGGTATGGGTGCATGCCTATAATCCCAGCCATTCAGGAGGCTGAGGCAGGAGAATCACTAGTTCAAAGATAGCCTCAGTAACTTAGTTAAGCTCTAAGTAACTCAGAAAGACCCAGTCCCTAAATAAAATATAGAAAAAGGCTGGGGATGTGGCTGGATTCAATCCCTGGTACCAAAAAAAAAGGGTCTGAGAGAAAAAAATCTTGATAAACACCTAAAAATAGTTTTGCATGAAAATTGTAACCATTTTTCTAAACTGGCTCAAGGATTTTTTCCAGTCATAACAACTGGAAAAAACTATGACACTGTTATATTAGGAATGATTCTGTTTAGATGTCCATGTGGACCTATAACAACAAAAGAATCTTGGAATTTCTAGCTTGATAATAATAATCCTCCCTCCTCCTCCTCCTCTTCCCCCCCCTCCTCCCCTCCCCCTCCCCTCCCCCTCCCCCTCCTCCTCCTTTCTTCTTCTTTTGTATTTTGGTATTGGGGATTGCACCAGGGACATTCTACCACTGAGCCAAACCCTCAGATCTTTTTGTTTATTTTGAGGCAGGGTCTTGCTTAAGTTGCAGAGGCTTCCCTTGAACTTGTGATTCTCCTGCCTTAGTCTCCCAAATTGCTGGGATTACGGGCATGTATCACCACACTCAGCCTGCTAGATTGTATTCTTGAATATTTGCCCTTGTACTTCTGTCTTTTCTCAACTTTTCTTTGCTTTTTCATATTAGAGATGTTTAATGAAATTTACTATTTTATGTTCCTCAGGAAATGATCCAAAATAAGTAATTATAACTCTTTGTTTTCTCTTCATATTCCAAATTTTTTCATTGCTTCTATTTTTTCTCAATATTTTTGGCTTCTCTTTTCTTCCTTAGCTTATGGCATTTTCCCCGTTCAGTAAATATCAGTTTCAAGTAGCGCTGGAGGGAAACACTTAGAATTGAGGGTCTCTATTGATGGTCCTCTAACAGTGGACAGTTGAACCCCTAACATGATGTAGCTTGATAGCAAGAGTTTTATGATATATTGAGACAGGAAAGCTTGATGAAGTTCCACAGTTGAGAAATTGTGGAAATTTTGTAGTAATGTCTTTGATTTTGACATGATAAATCTTCACATAAAGATATAAGATATTAATACAGTAGTGAGAACATGTTTGCATTTCAAGAACTCAACATTTAAAATCTAACATTTTTCTCTGGGGACTAAAGACTTTCACTTGTTTTCCTTATTGTGTTTCCATAATCTTTGTATTTGCATAATGAGAGTGATACTTAAAAATGAGGGGAACTGTTTAAGATTTCATAGAAAGAAGTGGACAAGCTAGGAGAGCTGGCTGTGGACAGTATTTCACTATTGTGCTTTGGGGTGAGAAGAACATTCATAGCTACTGTTAGTATTACACTGGGAGCATTATTTGGAGCTGGTTGAACTTTCTTCAGAGAACTATTTAACTATGGCATTTGGGACATTCCTGAAATGCTAAAATTATACGAATATTAAAGCTTCAAGAATGCTGGGTCAAATATTATTCCTTTAAGGATACAGCAGACTTTATGTTGTCTGGGATTTTCAAGAAAAGTCTGTACAGTTAATATAAAATATGGAAGCCAACTTGAGAGTTTGTAAAAAAAAATTGACTTTTGGAGCCAAATTCAGATATCTCAAAATGGTAAGTTTTCAGTCTTTTGACTTCTAAACAAATGTGCCTATTTTTGAACAATAAAAATACCCACTATGAAGGGCCTTAATAAAACCTTCATATATCTTTAATATAATCCAAATTATTAAGGCATAATTAGCAACAGAAAATCTTTTTATGTGCTTATTGACTATTTGTATTTCCATTTTCCCAGGTAAAAATTTGTTGTTTTTAGTACTAAGTTGTAAGAGTTAAAAATAGATTCTGTATGTATTTTTATACATTCAAATTATAATACTTACTGAATAATACTTATAATACTTTAGTTCACTTCCACAAGTTCTGGGGCTTTTGAAACAAGATTTATACACCTAATAAGAGTATCATTGATGGAGACTTACAAATTACCAACTGTTTTCTAGAGATTGTATGAAAAGTAATTGTGATTTGACTTTGCTTATTTTGCCATCTGAACATCACCTGATAAGGATGGATTTGGGAGCCTTGTTGGCCACCTTGGTAGGTTTGACAGATTCTTGGAAAACTTACCTTTGTTTATGCCTGCACACTATCAAAATTGCTGGGTGAAAAATGAAATGTTGACTTATTTGATTATTGGACCAATCAGCCAGATATTATATCTGGAAGGTACACACTGTATTGATGAGAGCACAGTCCTTGGAGTTTGACATATTCAAGCTGGAATTTCTGTTCTATCAACTCATTAGAATAAATGACCTCAGATAGTTACTCCACCTTGATAAATCTCAGTTCCTTTAACAGCACAAGAGAGACATTGTGAGACTGTTGAGAGATGAAATGTTTTTACAGATATCTTCATAATTGTTGCTTCTTTTGCCTAGAATTCTTCTTACCTCTTCAGTCTTTTGGCAAACAGCTGTGGACTACTTTACAAGCATGGATATAAGTTCATCACTGGATAAATGATTTACATATATACCTTAAGTAGGTATTATTAACCACTTTGCCTTGCAAAGTTTATGTGACCTAAGAATTTGTAATTGTAATCACCTCTGCCATTTCAATTAATTGAGACAAATTTGACCTTATTGAGTAGTGGCCATACTCCTCTGAATGAGGTGGGTATTTGAAAGGATAAATTTGCTAGAAATTTATTCCTCTGATCATAGCTGTGGGACTTGAATTCTAGTAGAATGAAGCCTGAATTCTGTTTTATTAATTTACCTTATGGATGGAGTTTGTTAAGGTGTTTGTTATGGAGTTTGTGAGAACTTATAATCTTATTTTAAAATGATTGAATAGTGCTTTGATTTAATCACTTCTGTTTTTCATTTCTTCTGCATAGAACTTCATATATAGTATTGAAATCTGTAGGAATTTTGCATATGCAGGATTATTATATTTGTATGTTTTTTGGGATGGAGGTTACTATGGAATTATGTCTTAATATGTACTTTAAGGGAGGTATATCTGTACATACTGACATTTAAAACTAAATAGAAAGATCTTCACATTGAAATGGTCTGTTTCCCTATTTGGAGATACATAACAGAGACTATGTGTTAATCACTCTTGTATATGCCATAGTGCTTTGTACCCTGTAGTGCTCAATAAATATTTATTATATGAATGAATAAACTTTTTATAAAGATTAGGTAGCTTTTCTTAGAAAAAATGAGGTCTTATCACTTTCACCATTGGAATGAGATTCTTTTAGCAGATGTCAAAAAAATCAAATATGCAAGATTTTTCTGATTCTGTGTGATATAATGGAAGTATATAAATGGCTCAACTTGCTTGTTTAGCAAGGAAAGGAAATATTGGAAAAAATAATGGACAAATCACTTTAGTCTGGCATTCTGTCATCTTAGTTTTAAGGCTTATTTTTTACCCTGAAAAGAATTAAGTCGATATCAAGAATAATATTATAGAAATATATACTGGTAGGTGACAGTCAAAAGATTGTTGGTACATAAATTCAATAGATGGCAATTATGGAAAGTTAGTTTAGCTCAAAGTTTGATTGTTTAGTTAAGTTGTAACTAAATACTACTGTCTCTTTTTGATGTTTTCAATACAGATTGCTATTTTATGTCACTTTTTAAACAGCTTTAAGTACACAATACATCTAATACTGGGAATTAATAATGTTGCAGAAATATATTTTATGTAATTTATTATCTTCAAGTTATTGTCAAGGTTTAAATATGATGTGAAATTACTTAATTACTTCTATGGCAATTAAAGTAATTAATCATCTTTCTTCAGAATCCTAGGGTCATTTAGCCTAATTTAAAAAGTATCATTAATATTGAAATTTATTTAGGTGTATGTTATACACAACATTTTATACATAAAAAGACATTAATAAATTTTAAAGAAATATTTATTTTGCTTATCATGATATTTTCCAGCTCCATTTATTTACTGGCAAATGCCATAATTTCCATTCTTCTTTAAGGCATAGTAATATCCCATTGTGTATATATACAACATTTTCTTTACCCATTCATCTGTAGGAGGGCATCTAGGTTGGTTCTATCGTTTAGCTATTGTGAACTGAGTTGCTATAAATAAACATTGATGTTGCTGCATCACAGTAGTAAGCTGATTTTAAGTCCTTTGGGTATAAACAAGAAGTGGGATAGCTGGGTCAAATGGTGGTTCCATTCTAAGTTTTCTGAGGAATCTCCATACTGCTTTCCGATTGGTTGCACCGATCTGCAGTTCCACCAGCAATGTATAAGAATACGTTTTTCCCCCATATCCTTGCCAACACTTATTATTGTTTGTATTCTTGATAATTGCAATTCTGACTAGCATGAGATGAAATCTTAGAGTAGTTTTGATTTGCATTTCTCTAATTACTAGAGGTGCTGAACATTTTTTCAAATAATTGTTGATCGAATGTATATCTTCTTCTGAGAAGTGTCTGGTCAGCTCCTTAGCCCATTTATTGATTGGGTTGTTTGTTTTTTTGGTGTTAAGTTTTTTGAGTTCTTTATATATCCTGGAGATTAGTGTTCTATCTGAGGTGCATGTGGAAAAGATTTTTTTCCCATTCTATAGGCTCTCTCTTTACATTATTGATTGTTTCCTTTGCTGAGAAGAAGCTTAGTTTGATTTATTTATTGTTTCTTGATTTTACTTCTTGCACTTTAGGAGTCTTGTTAAGGCGTCAAAGGTTGAATGTTTTCTGCAATATGTGGTTGCTAATTCACAATAAGGACTGGGGGCTAAGGAAGGATAGAGTTACTTTGGATTAGATAGAGGGGAGTGAAGGGAGGGGAGGGGATATGGGGTTAGAAAGGATAATAGAATGAATCTGACAATATTACCCTATGTACATATATGACTACATGACTGGTGTGATTCTACATTATGTATAACCAGAAGAATAAGAAATTATACTCCATTTATGTATGTTATGTCAAAATGCATTCTACTATCATATTTAACTAATTAGAACAAATAAATATTTATTTTTCCACATTTTTATTTGTGCATTATAGTTGTACATAATGGTGGGATTTGCTCTTACATATTTGTATATGCACACAATGTGATAATATAATTTTGGGGCTGGGGCTATGGCTCAGCAGTAGTGCACTTGCCTGGCATGTGTGAAGTACTGGGTTAGATTCTCAGCATCACATATAAATAAATTAAAAATAAATAAATAAAGGTCTATTAACAACTTAAAAAAATTTAAAAAATTTAATTTGGCCAATATCACTCCCCAGCATTTCCCCCATCCCTTCACTTCTTGCCCCTGGTTCCTTTTATCTATAGATATCTCTTTGATTTTCATGATATCTGCCCCTACCTTTCTTTTCTTTTTTCCTCTCTAGTTTCTGCATATAAGAGAAAACATACATCCCTTGACCTTCTGAGTCTTATTTCACTTAACATAATGGTCTCAAGTTCCATCCATTTTCCTGCAAATGCCATAATTTCATTTTCTTCTATGGCTGAATAAATTCCATCTCTCTCTCTCTCTCTCTCTCTCTCTCTCTCTCTCTATATATATATATATATATATATATATATATATGCTCTATTGTGTTGCTGTATACATGGGTGTGCATGTATTACTTTAGTATGCTGACTTTAAATATTTAGGATAAATACTGTGGAGTGGTATAATTGGGTCATATGGTGATTCTATGTTTAGTCTTTTGAGGAACTTCATAAGACATACATAGTGGTTTAAAATAATTTACAGTCCCATCAACAGTGTAAAAGTGTTCTTTTTTTCCTACATCCTTTCCAGCATTTATTATTTGTATTCTTGATGATTGCCAATCTTACTGGTGCAAGACGAAATCTCTGTAGTTTTGATTTGCATTTCCCTAATTGCTAATGATACTCAGTATTTTTAAATGTATCTGTTGATCATTTGTACTTCTCATTTTCATAAGTGTCTATTTAATTCATTTGCCCATTTATTAATTGGGTCATTTGATTTTTTGGTATAATGCTTTTTGAGTTTTTTATATATTCTAGATTTTAATCTTCTGTCAGAAGAGTAACTAGCAAAGATTTTCTCTCATTCTGTAGGTTCTCTCTTCACATTCCTAATTATTTTCTTTGCTGTGCAGAAGCTTTTAAATTTGATTCCATTTCATTTAAGAACTCTTGGCATTATTTCTGAGCTTTAGGGGTCTAAATGAGAAAGTCATTGCCTGTGCTTATATATTGTGGTATTGACCCTACATTTTCTTCTAGGAGTTGCATATGTTCTGGTCTAATTTCCAGATCTTTGATCCATTTTGAATTAATTTTTTTGCATGGTGTGAGACAGGAGTTTGGATTCATTCACATATGAATAACCAGTTTTCCCAGAACCATTTTTTAAAAAGATTGTCTTTTCTTTAGTGTGTGTCTTTGACACCTTTGTCAAGGATCAGATGACTGTAAATGTGTGGGTTTGTCTCTGTGTCTTCTATTTTGTACCATTGGCCTGTGTTCTGTTTTATACCAGTGCTATGCAGTTTTTTTTTCTATGTCTTCTATTTTGTTCAATTGGTCTTCATGTCTGTTTTGGTGCCAATACCATGCTGTTTTTGTTACTGTAGCTCTGTAGTATTATTTAAGGTCTGGTATGCTGATGCCTCCTGTATCACTTTTCTTGATAAAGATTGTTTTGGCTATTCTGGGTCTCTTATTTTTCCAAATGAATTTCATGATTGCCTTTTCAAATTTCTGTGAAGAACATCATTGAGATATTTATAGAAATTGCATTAAATATGTATAGTGCTTTTGGTAGGATGGCATTTTGATAATATTTATTCTGCCTATCCAGGAACACGGGAGATTGTACCATTTTCTGAGGTCTTTTTCAGTTCCTTTCTTTAGTTTTCTGTAGTTTTCATTATAGATGTCTTTCACCTCTTTTGTTAGGTTGATTCCCAAATATTTTATTTTTTTGAGGCTTTTGTAAAAGAGATAATTTTCCTATTTCTCTTTTGGCTGATATATCATTGGTGTATAGAAATCCAATTGGTTTATTGAAATTGATTTTGAACCCTGCTACTTGGCTGAATTCATTTATGAGTTCTAAAAGATTTCTATTAGAGTTAATAGGTCTTCTAAATAAAGGATCATGTCTTCACAAATTGGGATAGTTTGAGCTCTTCTTTTCCTATTTGTAACCCTTTAATTTCTTTCTTTTGTCTGATTGCTTTGACTAGGGTTTCAAAATCTATTTTGAATAGGAGTGGTTAAAGAGGGCATCCCTGTCTTTTCCCAGTTTTTAGAGGGAATGCTTGAGTTTTTCTCCATTTAGAATGATATTGGCCCTGGGTTTAACATATATGGCTTTTATAGTGCTGAGGTATGTTCCTAGCATTGCTAGTTTTTGTAGGGTTTGAACATGAATGGATACTGAATTTTGTCAAATGCTTTTTTTTTGCATCTATTGAAATAATCATGTGATTCTTGTCTTTAAGTCTATTGATGTGATAATTACATTTTTTTGATTTTTTGTATGTTAAACCAACCTTGTATCCTTGGGATGAACCCCATTTGATCATGGTGCATTATCTTTTAAATATGTTTTTGTATGTGATTTGCAGTATTTTATAAAGAATTTTTGCATCTATGTTCATCAGGGATATGGGTCTGAAGTTTTCTTTTCTTGATGAGTCTTTGTCTCATTTTGGTATCAGGGTGATAGTAGCTTCATAGAATGAGTTTGGAAGGGTTCCCTCCTTGTCTATTTCATGGAATAATTTGAGGAGGATTGGTGTTAGTTCTTCTTTGAAAGTCTTGTAGAACTTGGCTGAGTATATATAAACTAATTATTTCCAAAATATGGTAAAAATACAGTTAATTAAGAGAAAAGAAAATATGCTAGTAAGTTAGAACAGTTTCAATTTCAAAAAGTGAACAGAGACTGCTGAAGAGATATAGCAGGTGATGGTTATAAGGAAGGAGGAAAAATAGAAACAAGAGAGAGAGAGGAAGAGAGAACAATAGAATTTAGCTGTTAGCACGAGGAGATAAGAGAGAGAAACAAGACAGATAAACAAATGAAAACAATACAAAATGAAACCAAAATATGCAAACCAAAAAATCCTAGCCCTCAACAGACAAGGCAAGGAAAAATAACTACATTAGAAAATGCTAAAAATGAAAAAAAAGAAATATGTATATATTTCAGCCTTGGGTTGGCCTTGGGTTTAACATATATGGCTTTTACATTGTTGAGGTATGTTCCTACTATTCCTAGTTTTTCTAGTGTTTTGAACATGAATGGATGGATCAGCACAGCAAGAACTCATACACATACACACACACACACAAAAAAAAAAAGAAAGATAAAGAAAAAAGTATTCTTAATGAAAAATGAAGGAATTGCTCCACTGGTGTGGTCAAATAGTTAACCAGAATAAATGATCACTGTCTATGCCCAACTATCTTTCTTTCTGCTTCTTCTTGGGCTATGTGCTGATGGAGGGTAGGGGGGAGCTGGAGGTTATTGTGTCGCTCTCTGAACTGCCAGTTGTAGTGGCCTAAGACTGAAATTGGTTGACCTAAGTGTCAGTTTCCCTTGTCACCAATGTGAGGTAAGATGGAATGGAAAGTATTGTCAGTTGGAGTTTTGTCTACACAGACCAGATCAATGCACTTCTAGGGTGGGGCTGCTAAAGAGTTCTATGAGGGGTGTTCTGGCTGGTGGGGCTTAGGTCTAATTGGGCTTCAGGGGTTTTGTTGAGTGTCTGGAGAGAGTAGATCAACACACCCCTAGGACTTGGCAGCTGCTAATTTCTGATGGGTGTCTGGATCTCAGGAGCTCCCCAAGAATTCCACTTGTGGGGCAGGGGAGCCAGTCCTCCACACACTCTGCTCCCCATGAACACGGCCTTACCAGGTTTAGTCCCTGAATGTATTTACACCCACCTGTTCAGTTTTCTGATCCACTTCAGCTGGTTATGTGAGCTGCCAGACTCAAAGGAGAAACAAATTGGGTCTTCCTTTGCTTTTCTGACTTGAAATACCCTGTGTACAATTTTCCCTGTTCTTATTTCACTCATGATCTGCTAGGTATACCCTAGGCCACATAGTAGCTATTTGCTGGGACAGGGTGGCAGTTATTACTATGATCTATCACTCTGCTAGATCATAGTAAAATGGCTCCTGCCTCAGCTCTTCATGTCCAGTTGAGAAACTAAGAACATTTTTCAAGCACCAATGCACAGTACAGGCTCTGGATCAGCTAAGTTCAGAATGCTTTTCTGATTTCATGTTTTTCTGTACCAAATCTGTTTTTTTCTCTGTGTTCTCCATCCCTCTATGGTAAACCAGTGCCACTACCACCACTGATGCTGCAACTGGGTTGGGTCCAATGTACTCTTTTTTTTTTTGGAGAGAGAGAGAGAGAGAGAGAGAGAGAGAGAGAGAGAGAGAGAGATTGATTTAGTTTTTAGTTTTTGGTGGACACAACATCTTTGTTTGTATGTGGTGCTGAGGATCGAACCCGGCAGCACGCATGCCAGGCGAGCGCGCTACCGCTTGAGCCACATTCCCAGCCCCCAATGTACTCTTTCGTCATTGCTTAATGTGCCCATATTTCTGAGTCTCTAAGACTATCCAATATTAAATTTTATTGAAATCCTTCTTTCACTCATCTCACTAAGAAGCAGTACCTTCACTGCTTGAATCCCGAGCCATGGAAAAACTAGAAAAGCAGTCTTCCTTTACTCTACCATCTTGAATTTCACATTAGTAAGTTTTTAAAATTGGGAGTTATAATTACAATTCACAAGAGAGGTTGCAGAATAAACTAATAAACTTTTGATTAACCTCCATTAGTGGATATTCCTTTGGTATTAAGAGGAAGGAAGGATCATTGTTTATTGCTGAAAGGGAATAAAAAGAGTATTAATCTAGAGAAGTGGTAAAGAAGTCATCTCTTTAGATAGCTTCTACAATATTGCAATTGTGATATTAGGGGATGTTTCTACTACTTTTAAAGAAAATGGTTTAATCAAACTTTGTTTTATAAAAAATTTTATATTTTTAAGTTTTATATAATTAGTCCCGTGAATTTGAGAGTTCCCAATGATTCAGTGCTTAATGGTTGGCTGGTCTTGACCTTCCACTTTAGTTAAGTCATTATGATGGCCTCCTTTTGCCTTTATCTGGCCATAGCTACTCCCCAATGCATGTCTGCTGCTGGTCTTGAAGGTTGGAATTTGCCTTCTCTGAATTGCTTTGTTAGGAGGGGCTGGGACAATGCTCAGTTTAAGGCTGAGTATTCCCCATTATTAAAAACTATATTTTATATATTTATATGTGTATATTTAAAAATATATTCTACCTAATATACAAGTCATGGAGTTTTCCATTGTGGTGGGGGGTCAAATGCTATTCTCAATTCTCTGTGAATGCCATATTACCTATTACCTCAAATCTTCTTAGATGGTTCTTGCTCCAGATTTGGTTAGTTTCTTCCCAAGTATGGGATGCTTATTCTTCAACAGAATACTCAAGTGGCAGCCTCTTTAGATCTTCTGAGTTCTCCCCTTTCCTATTCGATATCTACAGTGTGTACTTTAGCTGCCTTGATCCCCCAGTATTCTTAACTTTGCCTCTCAGTTCAGAAAGTTTGTCAGGCTCTTCTGTGGTTTCCCTTCTTGTATTGTGGCCTGAAAATTCTCTCCTGGCAGTAAGCTGAAGCTAGCAAAAGGCTTATTCTGTTTGTTTTTCAATTCTCAGGGATTATTGTCCTCCACTGCCTGACATTCAGCGATTTAATAACCATTTTTTCACATTTTTGTCTTTTTTTTGATTTTGGAAAAGAAATCTGGTTTTTGTTAATCTGCCTTGGCTGAAAGAAAATTATAACTTTTATTGAGAGTTCACTGAGAGTTTGAATAAAGCAAACAAAACATAGCATCTTTTAATGGCAACCATATGTACTTTGACTCTGTGTAAACCTCCTGATGTTCTTGTAGCACCCAAACCTGAGTCTGCATAGCAGCAGTTTCCATCTTTCCTGTGCCATAATAAGGTTTTCTTCCTTTGACCACACTGTCTCAGACTTTTTAAAGCAGGATATTTAAAAAAAATATCTGTATAAGGTTAGGATCTAATTGAAGTTGTCTTTTTTCTTCCCTGCCAAATAAAAGAATAGTCTGCTCCAAAGTTATATTCAAGCTTCTACCTCTTAGGAGCTTTCAAATTCAAATTGGCAGTTTCCCAATTAAAAACAAATAAAACCAAACCCTTAGTGCCCAATTTCAAATCTGTGAACCCCATTATACCAGAGTATGTTATTATATATTGAATCAATTAGTAGTCACTAGTGCTTGTTATATGTGTATATTAAAACACACACACACACTCAGAAGGATGACCAGAGGCATATTCTAGAAATCTTAATTTAATCATAAACACAATCTTAATTACAAAAGTTGGAGGATATTGGACGTTAGTACCTGCTCCTCTTCAATATGGTTTTTCTTCTTTCTCCTCTGGATGTTTTACTTATTCCATATTTTGTTTGATTTTTCAAGTTCACAATCAACATAATCTCTTTGAGAAGTAGGATCATTTTTAAATGCAGTAAAGGAACTTGTAAAATACTATGTAGGAATCATTGTAAAGTGAAGAATATTTTGTAATGTGTATATTTGGTCAAAACTTTCTTTTTGTACTTGTGAGGTTTACTTATTATCACATAATAATTTCATATATCAGCTTTTTATATTCAGAAATTTTTATATATTACACTTATATTGCTTGAGACATAACTCTGTAACTACTCATATGCTTATAATTTTGTACCTTATTTAAACAGGGATTTCATAATTGATTTTTGTTTTAAGATTTAAAAGAGCAGATTTTATAGGAATGAGCCAAATGAGTCCAGTAGAAAAAAGCTTTCTGTGCCTAACTTTTGTGGTATTTTTAAAGACCTTTAGTTAATTGTTTTTATGAATGGGGTGGTATTTATGAAGGAAAAATGTAGTAATTTGTATGTATTTTAAAAAATTAATTCTCCTGATTGTTTTAGTCAATTTTTTTCCCTGTGGTTACCAAAAGACCTGACAAGAACAATGTAGAGAAGGAAAAGTTCATTTTGGGGCTCATGGTTTTGGAAGTCTCAGTCCATAGTTGGCCAACTCCATTACTTGGGGCTGAGGTGAGGTGGAACATTATGGTGGAAACATTGTGCAGAGGAAAGCAGCTGGGAACAGGACACCAGGAAGGAGTGGGGTGGAGAGAAGGGAGGGAGAGGAAGCAGAAGAGGGAGAGTTCTGCTCAACAAGGGCAAAATATCCCAAAGGCATGACCCAGGGATCTGAGTCCTTCAGCCACACCCTACCTGTCTATAATTACCACCCAGTTAATCCCTATCAGGGGATTAATGCACTGACTAGGTTATTAAATCTAAACTTTCTTGAATTATCTCACCCATGATCTTTTGGGGGCACCTAATATCTAAACCATAACACTAACCATTAAACTTCAAAGTTAAAGCATGATAAGCAAGATTGGGAACACTATTTAAAAACTGTAGATCCTCCACATGTAATTAAGAAAAATTTTTTTTCTATTTAATTAGGAAAATAGCATTTTCTTCTGACAGAAAATTTGACAATGAACTGGCTATAGTCAATAAACTAGCTCTTTGTCAGCAATTGAAACATTTTGCTCTTAGAATATTCCTCTGACCTCTAACATTCAGGCAGAGGTAGGTCCTTCTCTGTGTCTTGTAATCTATACAGGCCTCTCCAGCACCCTCCTTAGATTGTATCTATCCGAGTTTGTTGACTCTCATTTGATTATGAACTTTTTGGGTTGCAAAATTGGTTCGTACCAATCTCCATATCCTGGGTGCCTAGGGTGTTGTCATGTGTCATATAGGAATAATACATTTTGTCAAAAAGTTGAATAATGCTGATTCACATATTCATTCAACAATCTAGTATATTGAATACAGAAGATAAAGCAGGCACTATTCTAGATCCTGGGAATATTGCATTGATGACAGGACCAATGCAACTCTTGCTTTTACTAGTCTTATGATACAGAAGATAGACTTTAACACTAATTGTTCATTACATGGATATGAGGTGTTATGATCAGAAGCATAGAATCCTGCTGTATCACATGCCTTAATAATGGGGGTCTAAGGCTTTGCAGACAAAGTGATTTTTAAGTTGGGCCCAGAAGTATGAGCTAAAACCAACTGAAAAGGCTTAGGAGTACTTAGATGGGAGCAGGGGGTGGTAAGTGGGGACAAATCCAATAATAGGAAGTTAACTCACAGCCTCTATGTTAATGACTTCAGGGAGTGACTTTTCTCCTTCCAGCTGTATTACCTGACTGGCTTTACCTTAACAAAGACTAAAATAGTTGTTCAAATGATCTTTTTCTGAGTATGGTTCTTCAGCCCAGTTGTTCAATATCCTAACATTTGTTTGAGTCAAAAATACATAATTCTTTTTTGATATATATTTAGTTTTGGTATATGAAATCAAAAACAGTATTCTACAAAAAGCCATTATAACTCTCCATTCAGAGTCACAGTAGGAACAGATAATCTTTTTATTTTTTATTTTTTTTGTGTGTGTGTGGAAATACATCTGCTCTCTAAATTTTGGAGGTCAGTTTAATTTTTCAGTCTCCTAGTAGCAGTTATGACTTGCAGAGAAGCACAAAAAATCATCCATTTATTGTTCTTAAAAATTTACCATCTTTACTAGAAATTTCCTGAGAAATAATGGTTACTCTTTGTTGAGTGCATTCTCTGCTTCAGATATAGTGCTAAATATAAAATATGAATTATCTAAATATCCCAGAAACACTGTGAGACCAGTAATATTTTATATCTTTTCCATGTAGATAAGGACACTGAAAATATTTAAGTGTCCAAGTTCCTAGAACAAGAAGTGATGGATAAGAATGTGATTTCAGAAGAATGTGATTTCAGAATCTGAGTTCCTAACATGGAGTTGCTTAAGAGAGCGAAATGAAAGACTGTAACATGTTGAGGCAGTACCAGTCTTTCTTCACAGGTTTTGTCTGTGATAAGAAACAATATTTTTTTTCTTAACAATAATTTATTCCATTTGTTATGTTGAAGTTCACAAGTGAAAACTAAAATATTCATATTTTAGTATGTCAATAAATCATTTAAAATAATTATGACACTAATCAAGTGTTTGTTAAGTGCCAAGTGCTCTTATTTATTCCTCATAAAATCGTAGATATTTGTTGTTATTATTACTCCATTTACAAAAAAGGAAAATGAGTCATAAAAAAGTTAAGTGACTTGTCCAAGGACAGAGGCATTGAAACAGTCTGACTTGAATCCACACTGTTCATTGATGGATTATATTACTGCCCGATCACCTATATTCCAGTGTGAAAAGAAAATAAACTAGTAAGTAAAAATAAAATGTTGTAGAAAATTTCTACAGTATGCAACCACTTGTGCAAATGTTTTATATCTCTATTATATTTTCCATTTATAATATGTAAAATAAATGTTTTCTTATGATATCAAATCTCTTTATGGAAAACAAATCAATATAAATTTTCATAAAACATACATAAATAAAATATTCACACATTTATGTATAAAGCATATACATATATGCTTATATATACACATACATGTAAGCTATATCTTCATGGAAATATTTCTAGATAAAGGGATGAATGAATAGTTGATGTTTTTAGGAATTAGCATGGAGAATTTTAGAATTTTACTTTATACTCTTTATATGGTATATTATGTAAAAGAAATGGGCACATATTACTTTTATAATAAAAATAAGTTTAAAAAATTAAAAAAATAGACATGGAAATTCTCTATGAATTATATTTCTTGATTAGGGAAAAGGAAACTTTTTCTTTTTCATCTTAGACCCTTCTGAACTGGGAACTCTTAAAAACAAATGAATACACATTATATTTATAATAAAAAAATTAATCTAAAAGACCTTAAAAGTAGTAGACATGGCATTTCTCTGACAATTATGTTCTGTGAAGTATTACTTCTGTGACTAAATTTAGAATACAATTGACTATATTGGTATAGAATAAATCAGCCTATGTTAAACTTTTATCAGAGAGCGGCTTTCATTTTAAAGGCTAATTCTTTTCTAATATCCATTGAGTTAAAAAGTAACTTGATGAAGATTTAAGTTATTTTTGTAGACAGAAGTGTTTATGATTGAAGTCTTGTAATGAAATCTTTCACAGCAATTAAGATTCAGCAAATGCAGAAGTTGATAGCAACTTTTACTGGATGTTATCTACTCAACTGAGCATAATTTTCTTGCAGTAAGATGGGATCATGCTTCTTAAATTTCAGAGCATTTATCAAAAACAAATGTCAGTTTGAACCTTAGTTTGTTTATTAAGAGAAAATGTCCTAGCATCAACTGATAGTATTTTAATATTATGCTTAGTCACGGAATGTACTTGCAATTAGTTTGGCTGATAAATGCTGAAACAGATATAAAACTTAAGTGTAACTTATTTTGGACTATGTTTTTCAGGTGAAGCTCTGAAGGTATCAGCTGAGAGATTTACAGATGACCCCTGTTATCTCCCAAAAAGGGAGGCTGTGGTTCAAGCTGCTCGTGCCTTGTTGGCTGCAGTTACCAGACTCCTTATCCTTGCGGACATGATTGATGTCATGTGTCTCTTGCAGCATGTGTCATCTGTAAGTAAAAGATGGCTTAGTTTGCTTTGGCATTGTTCTCACTTCTAATTCCATTCCCTGAAGCTGGCATTAATCCAGGTGCATCGTTTCCTCACCTTCATTCTTAATTTCACTCATCAGAAACTGACTGACTTGGGCTGTGAAGGCTAATGTATACCTCAAAAGAATAAAGCCAGAAGCTAGTACTAAAGACAGTGGGAAATTGAAGAATAGAGCATGACTTGCTGATAAGGAAATGGTTAAGAGCAAGTTCTAGACTTTTGGCCACTTATATTATCATGCCCCATATAAATATGAATAAATGATAACAAAAGAAATAATAATAAATGGAGAAGTATAAATAATTTGAGTGAGAGAAATTTTTATTCTTAAGATGTTTGAAAGTTTATTTTAGTTTGTAATTGAATTCTACTTTGGAAGCTCCTCTTGATCAAGGATAATTAGTGCTTATTTACAGTAGTTTGTGGTGTCTGAAGTAATCCATATGAAAATGTATAAATGAAGATGAGTAAAAATACATTTTAACTAGGAGAAAAGCAAGATATTCTGCTTGTTTTATCTTGTCAGATAATTTCAACAGCATGGTTTCAGTAGGAAAAAAACTTTTAGTTTCTTAATTTATTTATTTTATGATACTGTCCAGAAGAAAAGTTTGCAAAGAATTTTCTCCCACACTTGCTGGTGCCTTGTCAGAACCTGTATTTGGTATAGATCATTTAAGGAACTTATAAGTATGTATAGCACAAAATGATACCTCTTCTGTGAAAAGTGAAGTGGCATCTTCAAAGAGAAAGGGAGACAATTTGTGTTAAATTGTAAGTCACTCACATAATTATTGCATCCCTGTGGAACATTGATACATGAATTGCTATCAACTCACTTCTTTTAAGGTGTTGTGTAGAATTAAGATGCTATTTTTTTGGGGGTGGGGTACTGGGGATTGAACCTAGAGGCACTTTATCACTAAGCCACATCCCAAACTCATTTTATTTTTTTAAAATTTTGAGACGGGTTCTCACCATATATATTATGTGCTGAGGCTGTCCTCCAACTTGTGATCCTCCTGCCTCAGCCTCCCTAGTCACTGTATTATAGGCATGCACCACCATGTTTGGCTAAAATACCTATTTTTGTTTTTTGAGATGATCAAGATTAGATTATTTAGCCTAACGTTTCCTAAAAAGTATTCTTTAGCACCGATCTTGTAAATATGGAACATGAATAAGAGTTTTGTTTTTTATGGTCAGAATCACACGCAGAAATTTGCTCTGAAAGTTTTCAATGCACATAAGCATATTAAAGTTGCTGAGAAATACTGCCAGAGCAAATAAAGTTGTTTGTCTTTGCTTAAACCAGAGTTTATTCATTTTTCTCAGCGGCAGAATTGGACTGAATTACTAATTCAACATTACAAGAAACAGAAAAGGTATTTTTCAAATAATTTTCACTCTTAGGGTTTGTCTATGTCTTCCTTATCTAAGTTAAAAATTTATTGATCCTTGAATGTGCCTTGTATGACAGTTTTAGATGACTCTGAACACTCTAGAAATTTTATATATTTTTAAAAATTGGCTATGTCACAGGTATAATTTTTAGTTTCCTTTCAAAAATTTGAATCTTTATTTTGATCTATTTTTGAACATGATAAACAGGTTGTCTTATACTTAAGGTATGAAAGACCCAGTGTCCAGACTTTCTGGGTTTCTGTTTCTGCTATGGTCTTCTTGATGTTTGCTCATGGGTTTGGCTCATGTTGTCTTATCTTTTCATGTGAATTGCTATATTTGATTGTGTGCTGAGCATTTCATTTTTTGCACTCACGATATTTCTATCTTATTAACTCTGATGTTGTTAAGATGAAGTATTTTATTTTTCATCAAACCTTATTCATTTTCCTCAGCATTAGAATTGGACTGAATTACTACTTTGCCATTATAAGAATAGAAATTCTCCAAATCACTTCTGGAAATGTTTTTCTATGCATGTTCTAGATTGTAAGTAACTCACATAAAATGTAGAAATCAAAACAGTTTGAAATCTAAACAAACTGTTTGATGTGAATATTCCAAAATATACTCAGATAATTTCCTCCATGTTTAATGTCTAACATTGTCTTAAGTATTACAGTAGCCTTGTCATGCTGTTGGTTCATGTTGATTTTGAGAGTTATAATACTGCCAAGTCTGAACTTAAACTACCCTTAATTCAGGTCTTTCTCATATTATACTAGTTTATCTTTTTTTAATATGAAAAGGTAGATGTCACAGTTACATTTATTGAATTTGAGCCTTTTTTTTGGTGTGGTGGTGGTGGGGATTGAACCCAGGGCCTTATGCATGCAATGCAAGCATTCTGCCAACTGATTTTGTCCATTTTGAATTTTTGTTACAGTTCCTCAGGATCTTTTTAGCTCTTGATTTTGTCATCTCCTCTTAGCCTGGTGTCAATATCAAATTTCTTTAACCAAGTTATTCATAAAAAATACTTAATGACATGGACAACAGTGCCATATCTATCTTTGTGTTAATACCAATCAAATATTAATATACTTTGAGTAAAGTTATTGAAATGAGCTTTTTGCTCCCTTTATTGGGTTACTGTATAAACTATGTTTCTTTATTTTAGCTTCAAGCTCTTTCCCAAAAGCCTTTTTGAAATCAAGATATATTGTCTGTGGCATCATGGATTTATCAGTTTAGTAATCCTAGTTATAAAGGAAATGAAGTTAGTTTGGCATGACTTTCTCTTAATAACCCAATAAGAGCTTTAAGTGACCATTGCCAGCTTGCTTGTATTCCCCCAACCCCGCCAAAAAAAAACCCTTCATGTTTCATTTACTTACAATCTACTTACTTATGGTCAAAAAAACCACTTGTCTGCTGGGATCTTTTTGCCTTTAAGATCTAGATATAATTGGTGTGTACCCTCATTCCATATCCTGTCAAATATAATGTCTTCTTCAAGATTTCTGTGAATTCTCTGGGAACTCACATATCCAGGGTCACCTCTGGCTCTAAGCTTTTTAAAAAAATATTTATTTTTTGGTTGTAGTTGGACACAATACCTTTATTTCACTTATTTATTTTTATGTGGTGCTGAGGGTTGAACTCAGGGTCTCAAATGTGTGAGTCTACCACTGAGCCACAACCCCACCCCTGGCTCTAAGCTTTTGCTTCCACTGAAGTCATGCTTTCATTTATGGGTTGACTTTCTATTCCTATTCTGCATTATATTCACCCAGAATTGGAAGTTGACTTTTTCTCCCTTGATATCTCTCTCTCTGTGAATAATGATTGCCTATGAATACAGCAAACCATATAGGAACTTGGGAAGATGGAAGTGAGGTGTTTCTGTGTTGTAACAATATATCATAAGTTCCATGTATGTTAAAATACACTCTACTTTCATATATAAAGAGAACAATCCCCCCTAAAATATCCCAAATGGCTTCAATTTGGATGTTAGAAATTTTAGAAGTACTTTAGCAACTTTATCTCTTTGCTCTTCTGCCTTTTTTCTCCCCACCCACCTTTTGCTCTTCCACATCCCTAAAAACTCCTGTACATTTGAATGTGGTAAAGAGTTGCTATTTCTCTACCACCAAACTTGGCTTCTGCTAATTTGTGCATCTGAATAGTAGGGTATCATAAGACAGTGGGATATCTGTGTCCACTTCAGATTATGCCTTATGGCATTTTCCTCAGTATAGACAGTACCCTACTTAAGAAACATTTTGTAGTTACCTATAAAACACACATGCACACAAATACATGCTTGTGCATGCACATGCACACATGCACACACACACACACACACACACAACCCTACCATATAATGATCTATTTTGGTGTGTTTGTGTGTTCATGCGTGTGTGCGTACAGCACAATTCACAATAGCCAAGTAGTAGAAATAGCCTAAATGAATGAACAGGTAAAGAAAATGTGATATGTGTACACAATGGAATTTTACTCTGCCATAAAGAAGAGTGAAATCATGTAACTTGCAGGAAAATGGATGGAACTTGAGACCAAATATTATTGAGATAAGCCAAACTTGGAAAGGCAAAGGTGGTAGAATTTCTCTCATATGTGGAAGCTAATGAGGAAAAGGGAAAACAACAAAAACAATAACAGGGACTTCACAAGGTAGAAAGGAGACTAGTAGAGTAGAGGATGGGAATTTGGGGAGGGAGGGGAGAAGTGAAAGAGAAGGTACTGGGGATTGAAATTGACCATATTATGTTATGTGCATGTATGAATATATCACAATGAAATCCACTGTTTTGCATAATTATAATGTACCAAGTAAAAAATAAAAAGAAAGGCCAATGTGCTAAACTAAAATATTTGAGCTACAGTCTTAAAGCTAAGGGGGAATCATTAAAGAATTTTTTTCCAGTACTGGGGATTGAAACCAGGTACATTCTATCACTGAGCCACATCTTTAGCACTTCTTATTTTTGAGACAGGGTCTTGCTAAGTTACCGAGGCTGACCTTGAACTTGTGATCCTCCTGTTTCAATCTCCCAAATTGCTAGGATTTCAGGTGTGTACCACTACATCCAGCTGTTAAAGAATTTTAAATGGGAAAATGATATGAACAGATTTCCATTTTAGGACTGTTACTGAGGCAGAGGCCAGTGATGTGGCTGATGCAGTCATCTGGCTATGAAATGATGGAGTGAAGTAGAGAATGAATTAGAGAAAGAAAGTATAAAGAAAGAAGTATAGTCTGCAAATTGGAAAGTGAATGGAATCCTTTCAGAGGGAGGGAAGAAGCATCCCAAGAAGACTTCTAGGATTCTGATTGGTCATTGAGATGTCAATTTTCTGTTTATGTAGAAGAGAAAAAATTTATGGGTTTTAGACATACTGGATTTGAGGCTTATATGAGAGATAGTAGATCCTGAATGATAAGCTTGGAGCTCAGGAGAGCAATTAAGATAAGCCTTTCTCAAGAAATATGCATTAGGAGAAGCACCAAATTTGTGTGATGTTACCTGGGAAGGTTTATATATAAGATACAAACTTAAATCTTTGAGGGCTTCTGGTTTGGTGAAAAGCTCACTGAATGAAGACTCAAGAATTTGTTCCAGTTTGCCTCAAAAGAAATGAATTGTCTAATGTCTATTCACTCTATCTTATGTACCTATACTTTCTCATTAATAAAGTGCTATGAGAAGATCTTCTTTAAAACAGCTTTATTAAAGTATGATTTACATATCACAAAATTAACTAATTTTAAATGTACCATTCACTGATTTTGAGTGTATTTACAGAGTTGTATATCATAACCATAATCTAATTTCTATCATTTTCTCCTAATGGACCTTGTTCCAATTTGTTGTCACTTCCAGTTTCCATACTTTATAGATTTGATATTAGGAAAAATATTGATAAATCATTTTTTACAGTTTAACTCTAAATGAAGGTATCTATTTCTCACAAGTGTCTAGCTTAGTACCCTTCATTGAGATGATGCTCAATAAACAATTATTGAGTGAATATTTTTTTCAGTTCTTATTCACTACTGAAAGATCTCATGAACTTAATGACAGTGGCCTCTTTTAAACTTTTAAATTGGAACTTTTAAATTGATAAAATAGCCATAAAACTAGATTGTAAATTCTAAATCTTTTGTTTTCCTGTTTCACACATGTCTAGTATGTTGTCCATTGGTAAATATTCTTCAACTGATTTCACAACCTTGTAAGTAGATAGGTGAAGACAAATTGTTCTATGTTATGGCTAACATAATCAAGTAGTGGAGTGGTAGTGGCTTATTCAATTATGCAGTTATTTAATGGCATAGTAAGGATGCGTACTTCAAACTTTAGGACCAATGTTTCTTCAACTATGTAGAACTATTTCTTTAAAAAAATTTGTTCTACTTAGTTGTACATGACAGTAGAATGCATTTTGACACATTGTACACAAATGGAGCACAACTTCTCATTCTTCTGGCTGTACATGGTGCAGAGTCACACCAGTAGTATAATCATACATGTATATAGGGTAATAATGTCTGATAATGTCTATCTCCTTCTGTTGTCCTTCCAATCCCCACAGCCCCACCCCTCCCTTCACTCCTCTCTGCACAATCCAAAATTCCTTCATCCCCCTCCTCCCCCACTGTGGAACAGCATCCACTTATCAGAGAAAACATTAAGCCTTTGGTTTTTTGGAATTGGCTTATTTCACTTAGCATGATATTCTCTAGTTCCATCCATTTACCTGCAAATGCCATAATTTCATTCTTCTTTAAGGCTGATATGTACCACATTTTCTTTCATCTGTTGAAGGACATCTAGGTTGGTTCCATAGTTTAGCTATTGTGAATTGAGGTGCTATAAATATTGATGTGGCTGTATCACTGTATATGAAAATTTTAAGTCCTTTTAGGGAAAGGGCTTTCTTTCAAATGGTAGTTCCATTCCAAGTTTTCTGAGGAATCTCCATTCTGCTTTCCAGAGTGGTTGCACCAATTTGCAGCCCCACCAAGAAAGTATGAGTGTATCTTTTCCCCCACATCCTCCCCACACTTATTATTGCTTGTATTCTTGATAATTGCCATTCTGACTGGAGCAAGATGAAATCTAAGAGCAGTTTTGATTTGCATTTGTCTAATTGCTAGAGATGATGAACATTTTTCCATATGTTTGTTGATTGATTGTATTTCTTCTTCTGGGAAGTGTCTGTTTAGTTCCTTAGCCCATTTATTGATTGATTTTTTTTTGGTTTTTAGTGTTAAGTTTTTTGATTTGTTTATATATCCTGGAGATTAGTGCTCTATATGGAACTATTTCTGATTTCATTGTTTTTAACATTTGTAATCATTCCTTCCAGCAAAAACCCATTTAAGATATGAATGTGTTTTAATTTTCTGAGTCAAATGTAAACTTAATCAGTGGCATAATCATCTTATAAGTTTATTTGGAAAATATTGGGAAAGTCAATGGATTAAGTTCCGAAAAATTAAATATTATTTCCTGTAATACTTTATGTTTGATTGCTCTGTGGTTACCATATTTAAATAAGTAAGTCAGATTATTTGTTTCTTATGCTAAAACATTTTCTTTTTACTTTAAACATTAATATTTATAGAGCATTAATACAGTATCATTTTGACTATTTCCTCAATGCTTTAATCTCTAGAATCTTTTGGTATTGTTTCGAACTGGCATTTTAGGGACACTGAGATCACATGTGGTGATCTAGTATTTTTAATCAAGCACTTGCTGAATACTCATTTAAAACCACAACATAGAGTCTAGGATTTCTTTTCATGCTACAGGTAGCATGTGGCACCTTGTATAAATGTATAAAATATTAAAAATGAAAAAATGACAACTACTGAGCTGGCTCTTGTTTCGGAGAAATGCTTGATATTTTTTCATTAGGGGAATTAGTAGGCTGCTGGAGCTGTGGAGTTGTTTGAATCAATTGATCTGACTACAGAAAGAAGTCAGGACATTGGCAGTGAGGGCTTGGGATACTTTCTTGCAGAGCCCTGACTGCAGTTTTCCTGCTGTTTCAGCTGATTTCTTCTTTACTTCCTTCTCAAATTACTCCATTAATCTATATAATTTTCATGAATTGATTGAATGTATAGTTTTTAGAGATCATTGGCTTAGATTTAGTTAAATATGTATTATCAGGAAAAATTTTAAAAAAAGTATTTGAGAAGAGGGAATTCTGAGTCCTAGTACACATTGCCCTGTTAACCTTTTTTATTTTTATTTTTAAAAATCTTTCTTATACATCAGATTTTCAGTTATTTTAATGGGACGTAAGCAATCACTGCCTCCATTGTTTTTATTTGGTGGGTACATATTGTTTCTGAACGGGAAGAACTTGATGAGAAAACACTTTGGAAGTGTTTACAATGCTTAATTTTACTGTGGGTGTTGGGCTTAGGGATATTGTTAATGTCTTTTCATTCTCGTCTGCCCTGTGAAATATAATAAGATAGTCAAATAGGACAGAAACGGGTTTGTTTCTCCATTCAGATACCTTTTTAATAGTCAGTTTAAACAATTTTGGAATATACCTACTTTCATTTTTGATTTAGATTGATTTACTGGGCTTTTTAAAAAAGTTCGAATTTGGTTTACAATAAATTTAAAAAATTAACACAGGATAAATTCAAAGCTAAACAAATTATTATTATTTTTTTGGCTCTTGGCTCATTTTTAAATTCCCCATTCAAAACTGAACAGTTTAAGTTCCAGGAATATTAAAATCTCTTCAATTAATTGTGCTTCCTTTCCCAACTTATCTCCAACTAGGAGAGCATTTATTTTGAGAAATAATCAATATAATGAAATTGCAAAGCACTGAACTAATGTAGAAAATCTGAGGGATCTGTTTCAATGAGTAAGCACAGTGTCCTATTGGAAAGAAAAATCCTCAAACCAAGTCAATATCAAATTTCTGTAAAGTCTAGGGCTCAGCTTAACTAGTTTATTTTTTTCTCCACATTTTTAAAATTGATGCATTATAGTCATACATAATAGTGGGCTTTGTTGTTACATATTAATATATGCACACAATATAACAATGTAATTTGGTCAATATCAGTCCCCAGCACTCCCCTTCTTTCCCCATTTGCCATCGCCCCAGTTCCCTCACCCATCCCTTGTCTCTACTGATCTCCCTTTGCTTTTTTATGTGACCACCTCCACTTTACTTTTCGTTCTTCTTCTCCAGCTTCCACATATGAGAGAAAACATACATGAGTTTGGTTTATTTTGCTTAACATAATGATCTCAGGTTATATCCATTTTCCTCCAATTTAATTTTTCTTTATGGCCGAATACAACTCCATTGTGTACATTTATCACACTTTATTTATCCATTCGTCTATTGATGGATACCTAGGCTGGTTCCATAGTTTGGCTATTATGAATTGTGCTGCTATAAACATGGGTATCCATGTACTACTATAGTATGATTTTTTGCTATAGTAGGATAACTATGAAGGAGTGGTATAGCCGGGTCATATGGTCTTTTGAGGAATTTCTGTACTGATTTTTAAAGTGGTTGTACTGATTTATAGTCTCACCAAAAGTGTAAAAGTCTTCCTTTTTCTCCACATTCTCTCTAGCATTTCTTATTTATTTTTGTATTTTTTTGTTGTGTGAATTTGATTAAGTTTCTTTTTTATTGATTCTTTTTGGTTACATATACTATTAGGATTCATTTTGACATAATTAGAAAAGCACAGAATATACTTTGCTATAATTTAGTCCCCAGTAATTCCCCTTTCCCTTTCCTCCTCCTTCCCCCGTTCCCTTCCCTCTCCTCTACTGATATTTCTGTAATTTATTTATAGTTTTTCTTAAATTGGTATATTATTTGTATTGTTTTAGTTTTTTTTAAAATTAGAGCACTATAATTATGTAGAGTATTTGGATTTATTTTACAAAACAATACATTCAAGGAAATTGATTTCAATTTTCCTTTTCTCCTCCCTTTTCCCTCTCCTCTATTGATTTTCCTTTCACCTCTTTATTTATTTAATTTTGATTGGCATTTCTACATATAAATGTATATATGGGTAAAATTATTCTTGGTACATTTATATATATGTGTATAACGTGCTATTGTTTAATTCATTACATATTTCTACCCCTTTTCCTTCTTTCCTCTGTCCCTGTCATTCTCCTTCTTCTTATCTACAGATCTACCATATATCTATATAATAGACAATCTCCTGCCCCGTCATTTACTTTTCCTTATTTTGCTGTAGCTTCCACGTATGAGAGAAACATTCAGCTCTTGGTTTTCTGAGTCTGGCTTATTTCACTTAGCATGATTTTCTTCATTTCCATCCATTTGCTAGTAAATGCCATTATTCCATTCTTCTTTACTCAAGTACAACTCCATGTATATATCTGCTACATTGTCTTAATCCATTCATCTGTTGATGGACATCTGGGTTGATTCCATAATTTGGCTATTATGAATTGTGCTGCTATAAACACTGAAGTGGCTGTATTACTATAGTATGCTGATGTTAGTTCTTTTGGATAAATACTGAGGAGTGGGACAGGTGAATCATATGGTAGTTTTATTCTATTTTTTGTTTTTTTTTTTGAGGAGTCTACATACTGTTTTCCATAGTGGTTGTATAATTTGCAGTCCCATTAGCAATGTATAAGTATACCATTTCCTGTACCTCCACACTAGTATTTATTCTTATTTGTATTCTTGATAATTGCCATTCTAACTGGGGTGAGATGCAATCTTAGTGTAGTTTTGATTTGGATTTCCCTGATTGCTAGAGATGGTGAACATTTTTTAAAATATTTGTTGGCCATTTGTATTTCCTTTTTAAAAAAATTCCACTTAGGTCTTTGGCCCATTTATTAATTGTTTTTTTTAGGCATTAAGTTTTTTGAGTTCTTTGTATATTCTGGATATTAATCCTTGACAGAGGAGTGGCTGGCAAAGATTTTTTCCCATTCTATATGCTCTCTCTTCACTATCTTAATCAATTCTTTTGCTGTGCAGAAGATAGCATCCCACTTATTGATTCTTAGTTTTATTTCTTGAGCTTTAGGGGGTCTTGTTAAAGAAGTCAGTGCCGGTACCTATATGATGGAGTGTTGACTTCTAACAGTTGCATAATTTTGGTCTAATTCCTGGTCTTTGATTCATTTAAATTGACTTTTGTACAAGATAAAACACAGGAATCTAATTTAATTCTTCTGCATATGAAAATCCAGCTTTCCTAGCACCAATTGTTGAAAATGTTGTCTTTTCTCCAACATATATATTTTTGGCACTTTTATCAAGAATGAGATAGCTGTAATTATCTGAGTTTATCTCAGTGTTTTCTATTCTATTCTATTGGTCTTCATGTCTATTTTAATGCTAGTACCATGCTGTTATTGTTATTATAGCTCTGTAATATAATTTGAGATTGGGTATTGTGATCCCTCTTACATCACTTTTCTTGTTCAGAATTGCTTTGTCTATTCTAGGTCTCTTATTCTTCCAAATGAATTTAAGGACTGTTTTTTCCTAGTTCTGTAAAGAATGTCATTGGTATTTTGCTGGTGATTGCATTGAAGGTGTATATTGCTTTTGGTAGTATGGCCATTTTGACAATATTAATTCTGCCTGTCCAAGAACATGGGAAGTCTTTCCATTTTCTGAGGTCTTCTCTCTTTCTTTAATGTTCTATAGTTTTCATTGTAGAGCTATTTCACTTCCTTGCCCAGAATTTAATGTCCAGATAAATTATTTTTAGTTTTTGAGGTTATTGTAAAAGGGATGTTTTTTTTCTTATTTATTTCTCAACTGAATCACTGTTGGAGTGTAGGAAAGCTATTGATTTATAAGTGTTGACATTGTATCCTGCTACTTGCTAAATTTCATTTATCAGCTTTAGAAGTCTTCTGGTGGAATTTTTAGGTCTTCTAGATATAGGATCATGTCATTAATAAAGAGTAGTAATTTGACTTATTTTTTCTTTTTCTCTTTCTGGTGTTTATCCATTTAATTTCCTTCTGTTGCCTGATTGCTTGGCTAGAGTTTTAAGAACTATATTGTATAGAAATGGTGAGAGTGGATATCCTTGCCTTGCCCCTGATTTTAAAGGAAAAGCTTCCAGTTGTTTGTATATTGCCTTTATAATATCTTACCTTATAGATAAGTAAGTTCCTCCTATCCCTAGTTTCTCTGATATTTTTAACATGAATAGTTGTTATATTTTATCAAAGGCCTTTTCAGCATCTACTTAGATGATTATATGATTCTTGTTGTTATTGATTCTATTTAAGTGATAAATTACATTTATTGATTTGCATATGTTGAACCAGCCTTGAATCCCTGGATTGAAGCCTACTTGATCATGGTGTATTATCTTCCTAATACATTTTTTTAACCATACGATTTATTTTTATTTTATTTTTTTTTAGTCATACATGACAGCAGAATGTATTTTGACATATAATACATACATGGAATGTATATACATCAATCATATTGTCTATTCTACTGCCCTTCCTATACTCCCTACTCCTCCCCTCCTCTCCCATCTTTTCTCTCTATCCAAACTAATGTGACATACTTTTTTTTTTTCTCATTACAAGATCATATATGTATTCTGTATAACAATGAGGTTCTCCTTCCATCTTCTGTGCAACTCCCCTTCTCCCTCTTTTTCCCTCCCACCTCTCTTCCCTATTTAGTGGTAGTCTTCTTCTCATGCTCTTCCTCCCTATCCCATTTTGAGTCACTCCCCTTATATCAGAGAAAACATTCCGCATTTGTTTTTTAGGGATTGGCTAACTTCACTTAGCATAATCTGCTCTAATGCCATCCATTTGCCTGCAAATGCCATGATCTTGTTATTTTTTAGTGCTGAGTAATATTCCATTGTGTATAAATGCCACATTTTTTAATCCATTCATCTATTGAAGGGCATCTAGGTTGGTTCCACATTCTAGCTATTGTGAATTGTGTTGCTATAAACATTGATGTGGCTGTGTCCCTTTTTAGGTCTTTTGGGTATAGTCTGAGAAGGGGAATAGCTGGGTCAAATGGTGGTTCCATTCCCAGCTTTCCAAGGAATCTCCATACTGCTTTCCAAATTGGCTGCACCAATTTGCAGTCCCACCAGCAATGTATGAGTATACCTTTTTCCCCACATCCTCACCAGCACTTACTGTTGTTTGACTTCATAATGGCTGCCATTTTAATTTGCATTTCTCTGATTGCTAGAGATGGTGAGCATTTTTTCATGTATTTGTTGATTGATTGTAAATCCTCTTCTGAGAAGTTTCTGTTCAAGTCCTTGGCCCATTTGTTGATTGGGTTATTTGCTTTTTTGTTGTTTAACTTTTTGAGATTAGAGCTCTGTCTGATGTTTGGGGGGTAAAAATTTGTTCCCAGGATGTAGGCTCCCTATTCACCTCACATATTATTTCTCTTGCTGAGAAAAAACTTTTTAGTTTGAATTTATCCCATTTGTTGATTCTTGGTTTTAACTCTTGTGCTATAGTTGTCTTATTAAGAAATTTGGGGCCTGCCCCCATGTGATGAAGATTAGGGCCAGCTTTATCTTCTATTAGACACAGAGTCTCTGGTCTGATTCCTAGCTCCTTGATCCATTTTGAGTTGACTTTTGTGCATGGTGAGAGAAAGGGATTCAATTTCATTTTGTTGCATATGGATTTCCAGTTCTCCCAGCACCATTTGTTGAAGACGCTATCCTTTCTCCATTGCATGGTTTTAGCACCTTTGTCTAATATAAGGTAGTTGTAATTTTGTGGATTTGTCTCTGTGTCCTCTATTTTGTACCATTGGTCTACCAGACTGTTTTGGTGCCAGTACCATGCTGTTTTTGTTACTATTGCTCTATAGTATAGTTTAAAATCTGGAATCGCGATACCACCAATTTCACTCTTCCTGCTTAGAATTACTTTAGCTATTCTGGGTCTCTTGTTTTTCCAGATGAATTTCATGATTGATTTTTCTATTTCTGCAAGGAATGTCATTGGGATTCTGATGGGAATTGAATTGAATCTGTAAAGTGCTTTTGGTAATATGGCCATCTTAATAATATGAATTCTATCAATCCATGAGCAAGGTAAATCCTTGCATTTTCTAAGGTCTTCTTCTATTTCTTTCTTCAGGATTCTGTAGTTTTCATTGTATATCTCTTTCACCTCTTTTGTTAAGTTGATTCTCAGGTATTTTATTTTTTTTGAGGATATTGTGAATGGAGTAGTTGTCCTCATTTCCATTTCAGAGAATTTGTCACTGATATACAGGAATGCCTTTGATTTATTGGTATTAATTTTATATCCTGCCACTTTGCTGAATTCATTTACTAGTTCTAGAAGTTTCTTGGTTGAATTTTTTGGGTCTGCTAGGTATAGGATCATGTCATCGGCAAATAGTGCTAATTTAAGTCTTCTTTTCCTATATTTATGCCTTTAATTTCTTTCGTCTGTCTAATTGCTCTGGCTTGTGTTTCAAGAACTATGTTGAATAGAAATGGTGAGAGAGGGCATCCCTGTCTTGTTCCAGATTTTAAAGGGAATGCCTTCAATTTTTCTCCATTTAGAATGATGCTAGCCTGAGGCTTAGCATATATAGCTTTTACCATATTGAGGTAATTTCCTGTTATCCCTAATTTTTCTAGAGTTTTGAACATAAAGGGATGCTGTATTTGGTCGAATGCTTTTTCAGCATCTATTGAGATGATCATATGGTTCTTATCTTTAAGTCTATTGATGTGGTGAATTACATTTATTGATTTCCGTATATTGAACCAGCCTTGCCAGGGATGAATCCCACTTGGTCATGGTGCACGATCTTTTTGATATGTTTTTGTATCCGATTTGCCAGAATTTTATTGAGGATTTTTGCATCTAAATTCATTAGGGATATTGGTCTGAAGTTTTCTTTCTTTGAAGTGTCTTTATCTGGTTTTGGAATCAGGGTGATGTTGGCCTCATAGAATGAATTTGAAAGTACTCCCTCTGTTTCTGTCTCCTGAAATAGATTGTGGAGTATTGGTATTAGTTCTTCTTTAAAGTTCTTGTAAAACTCTGCTGTATATCCGTCAGGTCCTGGGCTTTTCTTGGTTGGTAGTCTTTTGATGGCTTCTTCTATTTCCTCACTTGATATTGGTCTGTTTAGGTAGTTTATATCATCCTGACTCAATCTGGGTAGCTCATATGCCTTAAGGAATTTATCAATACCTTCTCTATCCTCTATTTTATTAGAGTATAGGGTTTCAAAATAATTTCTAATTATCTTCTATATTTCTGAAGTGTCTGTTGTGATGTTGCCTTTTTCATCCTGTAAGCTAGTAATTTGGGTTCTCTCTCTTCTTCTCTTTGTTAGCATGGCTAGTGGTCTATCAATCTTATTTATTTTTTCAAAGAACCAACTTTTAGTTTTGTCAATTTTTTCGATTGTTTCTTTTGTTTCGATTTCATTGATTTCAGCTCTAATGTTAATTATTTCTTGCCTTCTACTCTATTTGCTGCTGATTTGTTCTTCTTTTTTTAAGGCTTCGAGGTGTAGTGTGAGGTCATTTATTTGTTGGCTTTTTGCCGCGTCCGGCCAAGGGAGCCGAGTCCGGCGAGGGACGGCGAGGTTAAAAGACACAGGACACCAAGGTTCTTCATCCAGGAGAGAGAGATTTTATTTTTCCCCCCCTTTTATATATCCTCCCATACTCTGGGTTAAGCATACACACACATACACGCATTCTTTACTGCAGGAAGCGGTTTCAGGCAGCTTTAAGCAAACTAGGTCTGGTTTTGCAGGGTGCTCATGTAAGGCTCAGCTGTGCCAGCTAATCAGTAGGTACAATCTGTCCCAGGCTCTCTGTGAGGGCAGATAGACAGGAAGCCCATAAGACTGATTCAGACTTCGGTGGAAGCCCACAAGGCTAATTCAGACTTCGGTGGTTTTCTCGCCTTTACATGCGAAACAAGGGACAGGGAACTTATTCTTTTCCCTGTTTAGGGCCAGGGGCTTCACCACAGCTTTTCCTTCTTTTAAGGAATGAACTCCATGAAATGAATTTTCCTCTTAGTTCTGCTTTCATAGTGTCCCAGAGATTTCGATATGTTGTGTTTGAATTTTCATTTACCTCTAAGAATTTTTTAATTTCCTCTTTGATGTCTTCTGTAACCCTTTGTTCATTCAGTAGTATATTGTTTATTCTCCATGTGATGTAGGATTCCTAATACATTTTTAAATGCAGTTTACTAATATTTTATTGAGAATTTTTGCATTGATGTTCATCAGGGATATTGGTCTGTAGTTTTCTTTCCTACATGTATCTTTTTCTGGTTTGGTATCAGGGTTATAGTAGCTTCATAGAATGTATTTGGGAGTATTCTCTCCCTTTCAATTTTATGGAATAAATTGAGGAAGACTTGTGTTAGTTCTTCAGTAAATGTCTGATAAAACTCAGCTGAGAATCCATCTGGTCTTGGACTTTTCTTCATTGGTAGGTTTTTGATTGTTTTTTCAATTTCATTGGTCAGTTTATGTTTTCTATATCTTCCTGATTCAATTTGGGCAGGTCATAAGTATCTACATATTAGTCAATGTCTTCAAGATTTTACAGTTTATTGGAATATAAATTTTTTAAATAGTTTCTAATGATCTTCTTGATTTCGGAATTGTCTGTGGTAATATCTCCTTTGTCATGTCCAATTTTGTTGTTTGGGTCCTCTTTCTTTCTTTTGGTTCATTTGGCTAACTAATCTTAAATAAAAAACAAACTAACTTTTGTTGCATTGATCCTATGTATTGTTTCATTATTCTCACTTTCATTAATTTTGGCTCTGATCTTTACTTTTTTCTGTCTTCTACTGGTTTTAGGGTTAGTTTGTTCTTTTTCTGAGGCCTTGAGGTGGAGCATAAGCTATTTATTTGGGATCTCTCTATATTTTTAATGTAGGTGTTTAATGTAATAAATTTTCTTCTTAGGCAGGGCATGGTGGTGCACATCTATAATCTCAGTGGCTTGGGAGGCTGAGGCAGGAGTATCACAAGTTCATGGCCAGCCTGAGCAACTTAGTGAGGCTCTGACTCAAAATACAAAAAAAAAAAAAAAAAAATAGAAAAAGGGCTGGGATTGTGGCCCTGTGATTAAGTGCCTCTAGATTCAATCCCTGGTACAAAAAAATTTAATTAGTACTGCTTTCATACTATTACAGAGATTTGATATGTTGTATCTTTGTTTTCATTTGTTTCTAAGAATTTCTTGATTTCTTCTCTCATTTATTCTTTAATTTATTCTTCATTTAAAAGTATATTGTTTAATCTTCATATATTTTTGTGGTTTCTGTTATTTTTCTTGCTGTTGATTTCTAGTTTCATTCCATTATGATCCAATATGATGCATTGGATTATATCAGCATTTTTGTATTTACTTAGAGGAACATTATGACCTAAAATATGGTCTATTTTGAAGAATGTTCAATAAGCTGCTGAGAAGAAGGTAAGTTTAACTGTTTTGGGGTGAAATAATATGTAGATGTCTATTAGGTCCATTTGATTTATATTATTATTTGGATTGGATATATCTTTATTGATTTTATGCTTTGATGACCTGTCTATTCATGATAAGAGTGCATTGAAATATTCCAGTATTATTATATTGGGATTATCTGGGATTTAATATCAATGAGTATTTTTTAAATGTAATTGGGTGTGTTAACATTTGGGATACATGTGTTAACTATATTTATTTCTTCTTGTTGCATTATTCCCTTTACTAAGATGTGATGGCCCTGTCTCTTCTGATTAATTTTTGCTTGAAGTCAGTTTTGTCATATATGAGAATTGTTACTCCTGCCTTGTTTTTGAAGTCTGTTGGCATGAAATATTTTTTCCTTCCTTTTACCTTCAGCCTGTGAGTGTCCTTACCTATGAGATGAGTCTCTTGCAAACAGCATATGGTTGGATTTTTTAAAATCCATTCTCTTAATCTACATTTTTTAATTGGGGAGTTGTGACCATTTCTATTCAGTGTTATTACGGCTATGTGTTTGTGGTTTGCTGCCACTTGTTGCATTTAATTATGTTTTGGTTTTCATTTAGTTTGTCTTCTATTGATTGTCATTCATTTGAGAGTTTGGGGTTTGTTTTTGGGATCTTCTATGTATCTTTAAGTATTCTGTATAGTGCTGGCTTAGTATTCTTTTTGTTAATCCTTGTCATGGAAGGTTTGTAATTCCCCTTTGAATGTTAAAGAGAGCTTGCTGAGTACAGCAATCTTGGTTGGCAATTGTTTTCTTTTAGAGCTTGAAATATCTTATTCCATGCTCTTCTTGGTATTTATTAATTTATTAATTGGGTTTTTTTTGGTGCTAAGTTTTTAAAGTTCTTTATATATTCCACATATTAATCCTCTGTCAGAAGAGTAACTAGCAAAACTTTTCTCCCATTCTATGGGTTCTGTCTTCACATTACTTTTAAAATTTGTTCTTTTTAAATATACATGACAGTAGAGTATAAGGAAAATAAAAGAGACGCAGAGACAAGATGCAGAGGCAGAAAAGATGGCAAAATGGCAGAGAGGCCAAACTGTCAAGCTTTATTTATATCAATAGGTTACTTTAGGTCACTAGTGCCATAATTACTTTATTGTTTGGTGTTCCTTTATTTCCAGGAGCTGAATGTCTGAAATCAAGGTCCAGGCTGATAAGACTCTAGCACAGAGCCTCTTCACGAAGGATATTACCATAAACTAGATACTGCAACTGTATTAGTTATCTTACTAGCTTCTAGAAGAAACTGCCCAGAATTCCAAGCCTGGGAAACAGAGTGCCAGTTACCCCCCGGGGAATTTGCTCACCAGAGGAATGCTTCCTCGTATATTTCCATTGTCTGAATCTCTACAGTAGAGTATATTTTGACATATTATACATACATGGAATATAGTTTATTCTAATTAGGATATCATTCTTGTAGTTGTACACAACGTGAAATTTCATTGGTTTTGTATTCATATATGAGCATAGGAAAGTTATATCCAATTCATTCTACTGTCTTTCCTATTCCTGTCCCCCCACCTACCCTTCATTCCCCTTTGTCTAATACAATGAACTTCTCTTCCCCTCTTGCTGTGTATACACTAATCAGAACATTTGGCTTTTGGGTTTTTGATATTGGTTAATTTCACTTACCATTCATTGGCAAATTTCATTCTTCCATGTGGTTGAGCAATATTCCATTGTGTATATATACTATGTTTTCTTTATTCATCTGTTGAAGGGCACCTAAGCTATTGTGAATTCAGCTGCTATAAACATTGATGTGACCACATCACTGTAGTATGCTGATTTTTAAGTCCTTTGTGTATATACCGAGGAGTGCAATAATAGGGTCAAATTGTGGCTCTGTTCCAAGTTTTCTGAGGAATATCCATACTGCTTTCCAGAGTGGTACACCAGGTTTTCAGTCCTACCAGCAATATACGAGTGAACTTTTTCCCCCACATGCTCTTCAACATTTATTGTTACGTGCATTCTTGATAATTGCCATTCTGACTGGAGTGAGATGGAATCTTAGTGTAATTTTAATTTATATTTCTCTAATTGCTAGAGATGTTGAACATTTTTTCATATATATGTTGATCAGTTGTATTTCTTCTTCTGTGAAGTGTCTGTTCGGTTCCTTTGCCCATTTATTGACTGGGTTATTTGTTTTTCTAGTATTAAGTTTTTTGAGTTCTTTATACATCCAGGAGATTAATGCTCTATCTGAGGTGCAGGTGGCAAAGATTTTCTCCTGTTCTGCAGGCTTTCTCTTTGTGTTCTTGCTTGTTTCCTTTGCTGTGAAAAAGCTTTTTAGTTTGATACAATACCATTTATTGATTCTTGATTTCTTGTACTTTAGGAGTCTTATTGAGGAATTTGGTTCCTAAGCTAACATGATAGAGATTTGGGCCTACATTTTCTTCTAGTAGGCACAAGGTCTCTGGTCTAGTGCCTAGATCTTTGATTCACTTTGAGTTGATTTTTGGGCAGGGTGAGAGATAGGGGTCTAATTTCATTTTATTACATATGGATTTCCAGTTTCCCCAGCACCATTTGTTGAAGAGGCTATCTTTTCTCCAGTATATGTTAATGGTGCCTTTGTCTAGTATGAGATAACTGTATTTATGTGGGTGTGTCTCTGTGTCTTCTATTCTGTTCCATTGGTCTACCAGTATGTTTTTGTGTCAGTGCTATGCCTTTTTTGTTACTATAGCTCTGTAGTATATATTCTTTTAATTTATTCTTGAGGTATGAACTAAGCATGGAAGGGTGGGCCTTGGGAAGAGTCCTACCTTTTTATTTTTTTGCTTACTGAGTTGAAGTTTGGGGTTTAAGACTTCCCAACTTCCCTTCTTGGGAGATTGGTGTGGGCTGGTTGGGTTGTAGGCAGGGTGGTAAAGTGGCTGGCTGGGCCAGGTGGTATAGTGGCTTGTTGGGCAGGCCTAGCCAGTATACACTGGGAAGGCTAGGCAGCAAAGCTTCAAGCTGGGTGGGCCTAGGGGAGAAGTGGCTTGCTGGGTCAGGTGCGCTTGGCTGCAAAGTTGTGGGCCAGGCAGGCTGGGCTATGATTGGGTGGTTATGTCTGGTGGCCTACGTGGCCTGGGCCTGGTGGATCAGGGCCAGGAGATGGGCCTTGTTTGCCGCAAAAAGCTGTGGGCTGAGCTGGGCAGGACTGGCAGTGAAGTGGTGGCCTGGCAGGTTGGGTTATGGGCCTGTGGCAAAGCTGTGGGCCTAGTAGGCAGAGTGGTGAGCTAGGTGGGAGGCCAGGGCATTGGGGGATGGAAGGTGGGGGGCTTGGGCAGATGCTGGACTGGTAACTGGACCTGGTGGGCACTGGGGACCCAGGGACCCAGTGGGGTGCTAGTCCAAGGAGGGCTCCAGGGACTGGGATGGTCCTGGGACCTAGCAGGTGCCAGTCTGGGTGGATCCTGGGAACTCAGTGGGTGCCAGACTGGGCAGTTGCTGGGACTGCTTAGCTGGGAAAATTGGGAGCCATGTGCCCCCATACCCACTCTTCCAACTTCCTAACCCACTGTAGCTAGCCTTGTTAGCTCCTGAGAGCCTCAGGACTCACAGGGTTGGGGAGAGACGAGTTCTCTCTGGCATATCCAATTTGTGTTTCCACTGGGAAAATGCTTTTAGTTTCTGATTTCCCATGGGCTTATTAGGCGCAGTTAAGTCTTCATGCGACATAGCTGTGAACTCAGATCTGGGTTTCCAGTTCCTGTTTGTGCTGCTAAACTGTAGTTCCAAAGTGGCTCCTGGATCGGCTCTCTGCTGACAGAGATAAACTCAGGGCAACCTTCTTTTAGATCTGTTTAATGAATTGAACAGTCTGTGGTTCAGCTAGGGCAGACTTCCCCTCCAGTCTCAGGATTTTTCACTCTAAGCTTCAGGGAGAAGCAGTATTCCCATTGCTTGATTTCTGGTTAGCCAAACTTGGAGAAATGCTGCCTCACTCTTATCTGCCATCTTGTCCCTCCTCTTCACAGTCTTGATTGTTTACTTTGCTGTGCAGAAACTTTTTATTTGATTCCATTCAATTTATTAACTCTTGGCATTATTTACTGAGCTTTAGGGGTCCTTTTGAGAGTTGTTGCCTCTGCCTATATGCTGGAGTATTGACCCTACATTTTCTTTTAGGAGTTGTATATTTCAACCAATCTTCATTTTACTATCTGTACTTCAGCTTCATCTGCAAAGGAAAACTATTGCTTTTATCTTTAGTACTTCAAATGTGTATGTGGGTAGTTTTGGGTGGGGTGTGTTTAATAGGAATCTAACTCAAAGTTATAGTGCAGATTTTGTATGACATCTCCTTGTCAATTATTTGTTATTTTATGTTAAAGCAATCTACTTAAATGAATGAATTATTGTAGTTTTTGAGCTCTTTAGTATCAATAAATGAAAGCTATAAGTCCTGATAAACAGTTCAAGCTAAAATCTCCCCATTATGCAAACTCCAACCTTTAGTTAAAATACTCTCAATGATGATGTATTATTGGATTTTCTTCCTTTTTTTCTTTGACCATGGTAAATTATCTGAAAGTATTTTTTTTTGTGTGTGTTTGTGTATGTTTCTTATTTTGAACTCTTACAAGCATATTTCCTCTAAAGTTCCCATTTGGAGTTATGTAAAGCTCAAAGAGAAATGTGAAGAAGAAATATTTAAGAAGTAGAGCTAATATTTCTTAGTCTCTAAGAAATAAGTACAAGGGATAAAAAATGCTTTAGAATTAAATGGATTAGTTGGTAAAATATCTTGTATTAATTAAAAGATAAAATTACTTAAATTCTTTAAAATCTTAGATCTGGAATTATTTTTATTTAAACAGAAGAGAACAAGAAATGGGCAAGGCACAGAAATGATTATACAACATGATAAATATTTAATATAAAGGTTAATAAATTATTTTGAAAAGAACTTGTTTGTTATGTTACAAGAGAGGGAAAACGATCAGGTTTTCCCTATGTTGAAACTGATAGGTAGACCCTAGATAGACTTTTTCAGACTGTGAAAAGTCTGCCTATTCTTTGTTGTCCAATTCAGATTCCCTGATGTCTTCTATATCTGTCCTCTGTCCCTCAATCAGGCTCACTGGGTTTTTTGAATTTTCACCGCATGTTACTTTTATCTCTGTTTTGCACTGTCTTTACTACTTTGCCTTGTGTTAGATTTAATGGTAGGGTAGAAAAAGCATAGACATTGTAGTAAAACCCTTGTTCAATCGAACTTTCTGAGTCCCAGTTTACTCACTTGTAGATGGGAATAGAAATAGAATTCTGGTCATTCTTGTGAGGAGTAATTTGGAAAGCACAAACTACCTGGGGCTAAATAGGCATTCAATAAATGTCAGTGTCCTTCCCATTTCTAAGTTTCATGTCTAGTTTCCCCTCTAATCTGTAAATTCCTTTAGGGTAGGAAATCTTATATTCATTGTGCCTTGAGCAGAGTAGGTTATAAATGATTATTTATTGATTATATTTTGCTGTTCTGCTATGGAGGCTTAGTTCTGTAGTATTATTTTCTATTTCTTTTTCCTCTATCATCTTGGATTGAGATGAACATGTTGCTTTCATGAAATTGAGAATTTAATTTCATAGAATGCCATTTTAATATGACTTGATCCATAGATATATACAGTAAGGGTCAATTTATTTCCCTGGAAATTTAAATGTATTCTATAAAATCTCATTAGCCTGTCTTACGGCATCATAGTCACAGTGGAATTTTGGTGTGTTTAAGATGGTGAAGTCTTTATCTGTGGAAGTCTATCAATAACACAGAACATGGGAAATAAATGACATAAGGAAAGAGCAAATCCCAAACATCTTTCAAATTATATTACTTGACATTTTCAATCACTAACCCTACAAAGTGTGTTCCAATTTACTAAAATAAACCAGGAATTCAATTTCTTGTGAGCTCCCTTTGCTTAATTAATTATTAGTAGCAGACAGTATTCTGTGATCTATGTAATTTGTCACCTTTGTATTTATCTAGTATCTGATTTAAAAATGAACAAGATCATTCTGATTCAGCAGAACTGACTTCATAACTCATCTGTGTTATAGAATGAATAAGTTTTGCTGAACATGTCACATATGCTTTGATCATCAAAGTATTAGTTTTCCTTCTCAAAATATAGTCTCTGAGAGATATTCTTTTCTGAAGTTTGCTGGATGACCTATTCTACATAGATTTTCTACAGAGGCAAGTTAGACCTCATTCCATTACAGCAAAATAGCATTCAAGCAGCTACCTTTATATGATTTTTTCCCCTTAACTAGAATGTTAAAGCTCTTTTAATGCTTCCTCGTTATGAGTTGGAATTATTCATTCATTATGATGTTTTTCTTTAAAATAACAGCAATGTATCCTAAAACATGGAAGGTTTTTTTTAAATAAAAGCATGCTGTTTTTGTTAGAGTGAGGACTAACAGGCTTATCATTTATGCAACAACATTGTTTGTACTTAGAATGCAGTTATTAACTCTTTATAATTGTCCCTAATTATTTCACCAAAAGATAATTATATAGCATTTGTTATCTATACATTATAGATATAGATAGGAGAAACTGAGGCTCATTATTGACTCTCTGTGTTAGCTATCTGGGAAACTGAGAAAAATGTGCTGTTATCCTAACGATGTGCTTTCTTTTTTCATTTTCAGTTTCAAAGAACACTTGAGTGCCTTAAAAATGTTTCCAACAAATCTGACCTACAGAAAACCTACCAGAAGCTTGGGAAGGAGCTGGAAGATCTGGATTACTTGGCTTTCAAACGTCAGCAGGTAGGAGTCAATACCTTCCTTTGTAGAAGTGGTGGACACTTTAGAATTCCTGTTGTCTTTCTTGTCAGAGGGGCAGGCAAGTCTGGGGAGACATACCTTCTAATGGTTGGGGTAGAAATAGCTTGTGCTGATCTGATCTGCTGTGTTCATACAACTTCATGCAGTGTTCAGTGTGGTCCTTATTTTTAGATGTGTACGATAGGGATTTCCACATGTGTTCTTGTACCTCTTTTAAAGAAAATTCCTGCTGGTTTGTGAAAGTCTAGCTACCCTTTGACTAATGATGCCTCAGTTGGCTTGGTCAGATGTCTTTTATAATTGCCATGGCATACCTGAAAAGGAAAATCACTCAAAGACCAGGAAAAGGCTGTGCATATACATAAAGAATTAAGTAAAAATGTCATAAATCTGTCAAAACTTGAGTTGACTTTTAGTTTTCTTTTTTAATCTCTGAAGATGAGTTAACATTTACAAATGTGGAAGGTTAAAGGAAAATATACTTAACATAATTAATGAACGCATTTTTTGCCTCCTGTATAGATATTAAGACAAATCCAAAACAAAAATAAACTACAAGGTTTCTTTGAGAGTTGATGTTTTATAAAATTAATATTCACAATGATTACTTTTTGTGGGTTTTGGAGGTATTGTCACAGTAGATAACCATTCTTCCCATCTAGATCTTCTTGAGTTTCTTTACAGCCACTAGGTGTCAGGATTGTTAAGGTTTTTCTTTGGTCAACTGTTTCTTCTGATCAGGACAGTGAGAAGTTTAAATTAGGTTGCATGAAGTTTGGGAATGTGCTCAGTGATAGATAGCATCTAGAAAAATGACTAAATAACTGACTTGCATGGTCAGCCACTGAATCTTTCACTTAAGAATATTTCCTGTTAGTGTGGCAAAGGGTGTGACATTCTTGCCGTTGTCTAATTCACAAGTGTTAGAGTGTTTCAATTGGGGTTTTCAAAGCAGGACTTCCTATATTTTGTTAAACCTTATTAATTAAACATGATATGGTTTAGAAATATTAGCCTGAGAAAAGAATTGTGTGTTAGGTTTTTGCTCTATCTCAGAGGTTATGTGGACATTTAACCTTTTTTTCATCATTTCCTAGGTGTTATATATATATATATATATATATATATATATATATATATATATATATATATATATATATATATATATTTTACAGAATGTTCCAGGGTAAATGAATAATTTCTACACATACTTTAATTTATATGAAAAATGATACAATATTAATTCATTATATTATTTTAAAGAAATCAATGCTGGTCCATGTATTACCATGCATAGCAGAAGTAGTCACAGTTACTGAGAGCTACTATAGTAAGTTCCCAGAGGCTGCTGCTTAAAATTCACTCTGTGAGTCACTACTCTGGCCTATGCAATTTTTAATACAGTTTTGTTTCCAAGATCATATTTTACCACCAAGGGGTATTTAAGTTGGCAGGCAGTAGTTACTGTCCTCTTCTTTATCCTTTCTCTTTAACACATTTTCAGTGATTAGATTCTTACATTAGCTAATTGTGAATTTGGAAAAAGGTGAATATTTCAAGGGCAGAAGAGTAGAACTCTTGCTGAATGGCATTGAGGGTGCATAAGTAAACTGCATGTGCATGAGGAAATAGGGACATGTGTAGTGTTTATACATGTATATATAAATCTTATATGCTTTTTAATTAAATGACAACTATATGTCACATAATAGGACTAAAACATTAATTTACTAAATATTTACAGTGATATAGTGGGATTAGTTTTATTAGAACCATTTTACAGATGAGCAAAGTATTGATAGAGTTAAGTAACTCTTATTGTTGTTGGGATAATAAGGCATGAAGCCAATTCAAACCTGGAGTGTCATCTATCCTAGATGTACAGTGTTCAAAGAGTCAGAACATCAACTGTTCTTTGACTTATTGGAATTTGTCTTTTCTCTCCCGACCATTTCTTTTAAAACTTCAAAAACCTAGTAAACACATAGTAGAAATTGTTTTTCTCCTACTGGAAAAGATACAGGTCTCTGTAAAATTGCTAATTCAACAAGAAAGTTTCTTTGTTATATGGCATATTCTTTGTACTATGAATTAGTCATGGGTCATTTCTCAGTCGGATCATATTTATCATTCTTTATTGTGGCAGAATGTAAGCTGCATAAGGACAGAGACTTGTTAGTTTCATGATCTTCAGTGCTGTATCCTCTCTAGGCTCACATGTCTGACTCATGGCAAATAATAAATATTATTGGTGGTTGTATTCCTATGAATGAAGAAGCAGCCAAAACTTTATCCTCAGATTATAGGCAACTACAATCAATGTGTTTGTTTCACTTTTAAAATTTAGAAGGGCTTTAGCTCTGAGCTTTCTATATGCCAAAGGCTAACAGAGTGCTCTCTGCATTGTTTTATTTTAGGTTTTCTTCTAACATATTTAATTTCTCTATTTACTTCTTCCAAGAAACAGAAAATGCCAATGTTACCTTAGCTCTGAATTATATATATTTCGTATATAATTTGTATATAATTATGTATATACATTTTATGTAATTATATATTTGTATGTGTGTGTATATGTATGTATATATATATATATATATTTTTTTTTTTTTTTTTTTTTTTTTTTCAGTGCTGGGGATTGAACCCAGGGCTCATGTATGTGAGGCAAAAACTCTACTTCTGAGCTATATAATTCAACTTGTTTTTGAATCATTTCTTTCCCAGTACCAGATAGACCCCTGGAGTACTTTGCTTCATTAAATTTTTTTTTTTTAAGTTACTGTTTTTCTTGTCTAGGCATGAACTTAAGCTAGTCCTTGGGTCAGGGCACAAGCATCTCTATAGTTTCCTCCTTTAAAAAAGACTAATGTTCAAAATAGCTTTGATTGGAAAAAGTGAGAGAGGAGGCTGTGATAGATGAGGGAGTGGGTGTCCAGAGACTAGTTAGCCTGAAAGAAATGAATGGCAAAGCAGAATTAACATGAAAATCTGGAAGCTCTTTCAATTCTCACTACTTGGAGATACAATCTTGGAGTTTATCTGCTTTGACTGTTTGGTTTTTATCCTCCTGCTTGGTGCTACAAAGGAATGAAAATAGTAATCTCCAGCTATTATAGAGATTCCAGACCTATGTATTAATTTGAGAAGTTATAAATCAAAATGTTTTCTTGGGGGCTTTCATTCTGTAGAGTAAAATAAAATAAGATTTGATAATCTAGATTCTAATTTAATTCTTCCTCTCTTCTTCTACCCTTAATACTTATAATAATAATATAAAACACATCCCATTTCCAGAGGCTTCTGAAGTTCTTTAATATAAATTAAAGTTGACATATTGAGTTGAACATGATATAGACTGAAGCAAATTTAAAACATTGTTTGAAAATTAAAATACTGTGCTTCAGGTACACATCCATTTTCAAACATATCACATATTGCCAATTCTTCTCTCCCTGATCATGGACTATTGTTTTTGCCTTCTGACCTTTGTATAACATTTATGTAACTTGGTATTAAGAGTACACAGTCTCTTTCTATTTGTTTATTTAACTACTAATTTTCCTTCAAAGTTAAACTGAAGACTTTCTTCTTCCTGACCCCACACCCTGTGACCTCTAGCCAATATGTAAACTCTTCATTCTTTTTTTATCCACTTTTAGCTTTTATCTGTGTCTTACAGTTTTTAACAGTTTAGCATCTGATTGATGATTTACTCAATGAGAATACACGTAATGCAAAAGTTAGAATGTGGGCTTCATGGTTAGCCAAACCTAGTTGTAATGTTTGTACTCCCTTGGGCACCAAGTTTCTACATATAAAACACAAAGAAGATAACTCCTAATTTACAGCATGTTCTGAAAAAAAATTATATACAAAGTATAAAGTAAGTCCTTTAAAGTGTACAAAGGACTTGGCAAAGCACCTAATGTGGTAGCTATCATAATGTTGTTTTGAGTTATTCTCAAAAGCCTTTTTCCTAAATAGTGTACAATTTCTATAAGGATATTTTCTCTCTTTTATATAATTTTGTACTACACATAAGGTTCAGTGCTGTTCTGCACATATAGGACTAAGTGTTTTTGAATATCTGTAGTCTAGTAGTTGGTGATCTGTTCTAGAAAAAATGATATGTCTCAAGAAGGAAGTTGCAACATTTGGTTCTAATAAGTGTCTACAAAGACCTCTCGTGATGGACAGTGAAATGAAAAGCCCACGTTCTTGTGCCATGGCAGTCCGTGGGGGAAATAGGGTTTTAGACCCAATATTTTGGCCAAAGTCCAACTTGTAATAATTACATCCTATGTATCTAGACTTCCTTTGTTCTTCCAGATGGTATTGTTCAGTACAATTTGATCCTTACTTTAGTGATGATGTTTAGGAATGAACAACTGTTTTTTTTTTCTTTTACTAGACTGGATAGGAGTTGCCCCTTGGATAATTCCAAGACCAGAAGTGTCTATAATACCTTGTAGAATAGGAATTGAATTTAAAATAAAGCCTTATCAATGAAGAAAAGTAGAAATAAATTATATGCAACTTATTTAGTGAAAATGAATGCAGGTCTATATCCTTCAGTTGAAAAATTTTACTTCTTTCTTTTTGTATTTTTAACAATAGGCATCTTAGCAGGTGTGAAAGAAGAGACAAGAGTTGGTGATGATAGGGAGAAAAGGGTATCTTTTTACACTGTTGGTGGTAATGTAAATTGGTATAGTCAATATGGAAAACAGTATGAAAGTTCCTAAAAAAATTAATAATAGAATTACCATATGATCTAGCAATCCCACTTCTGGGCGTATATCCAAAGGAAATGAAATCAGTGTCTTGAAGAGATAACTGTACTCCGATATTAATTGTAGCACTATTCACAATAGCTAAGATATGGAAACAAATTAAGTTTTTTGATGAATAGATAAAAAATTATATTATGTATGTATGTATGTATGTATATATATATATATATATATATATATATATATATATATATATATATATATATAAATAGAATATGTTTAGTAAGCCTTAGAAAAGAAGGGAATAATCCGTTTGTGATAATATGGATGAATCTAGAGAACATTGTATTAAGTGAAATAAGCCAGATAGCCAGAGTGTGGTGGCACATACCTGCAATCCCAGTGGCTGAGGAGGCTGAGACAGGAGAATTATGAGTTCAAAGCCAGCTTCAGCAACAGTGAGGCACTAAGCAACTCAGTGAGACTCTGTCTCAAAATAAAATACAAAATAGGGGTGGGGATGTGGCTCAGTGGCTGAGTGTCCCTGAGTTCAATCCCTGGTAACTCCCTCCCCCTGCCAAAAAAGATATAAGTCAGACAGAGAAAGACAAAGATTGCATAATCACACTTATGTTCAGAATCCCCCCCCACCCCCACAAAAAAAGTCAAACTCACAGAAGCAGAGAATAAAAGGGGCTGGGGGTTAGGAAAGTAAGGAGATGTTTGTCAAAGGGTACAGATTTTCAATTATAAGATGATTTAAGTTCTGGGGAATCTTATGTTCAGCATGGATGGTGATATGATATGTATATTGTATAAATGTATATATAATTTCAAGTAATTTATATTTCTTGAATATATTCAACGTTTGTCAGTTAAATATTTAAAATTAAAAAAAAAAATAAAAAACTCCAGGTGGATAATGCCTGACCACATAGAAAACAATCCTAAGCTTATCCTGGAACTCAAGAACCCTGAGGATATGACAACTATGTAGAAATCCTGTGAAAACAGTGCTTAGCAAAACAAAACTGCATAGCACTAGGCCTGATATTGATGTATTATAGCATATAGAGAAGAAGAAATTGATAAATTTCAGTAGTAATCTTCTACCAAGTAAAGTCTTATAGCAAGAAAAATGTCATGCATCAGGTAGGATAAGGGAATATGCAAGAATATTGCCCCGGGAGTTGCTCAACTGAAAGGACAATGTAAGGTAGAACTAACTTTCCATTGGCATTAACATTAAAATGTAGATTGTAAATGTATTTTACTTAAGACCTTTCAAATTAAGAAACATATAAATTTGGAGATAATTAAGTACGATCTAAGGAGAAGTGTAATTGGAAGCTGGACTGAATAAGCACTAAGGGGAGATGCTAAGCTTCTAGAACAGTGGCTCTGTAGCTGTATATTCACATCAGTGGCCTGTGGTAGATGAAACATGTTAATTGCTCAATTGGGAGAAGATCCTTCCCTTCCTTGCTCTGTAATTAATCCAACTCTCTTGAAAGAGTTTTGATTCAATTATTCCTTTTAAGAGTAAGTGAACCAAAGACTGCTAAAGTATTCACGTCTTAGATGGTATTATGTTTCTTATTTACTCAAGTAAAATGATTGTGCTGTTTTAAAATCTGTTTCTGAATATTTCAAAGCATTTCAGACATCATTTAAAAATTCATTGCACAGGTATTAAAACTGTTGAATTATAAAGTAGTGTGCTACACCAAAGCTCAAATAAACCCAGGCATGTTTTATGCTATTCACCATATATGCAATTCTATTTTTATTTGCTCATACAGAGTTGTTTGTCCAAAAGAGGGGAAAGGATTGTTGCATTTATTTTTCAGTTCTGTAATATAGAGAGAGACAGAGAGAAGGTTTGATACATCAGTTAAGGTTATTCTGAGTTAGTAGCAGATCCCAAATTAATATTTACATTTCCTCTTATTGCAATAGCCATCAGACCATTTTCACTACTTCATAAACTGCAGATCCTTATAGATGATTGCTTTTTCTATAGTTAAAGTCTGAAGAAAGAAATCTTATGGATTTTTATGTAACAGCTTTACCCTTTATTTAAAAATGAATGATCAAAATGATGCATTATTAAACATTTGTTCTACTTCCAATATTTGATTTCCACTTTGAATAGTTCACAGTCATGACAAGTAGGTAGGTGTCTTGTATTAAATTAGTAAAGTAAAAACATTATAGAGACATATTTTAGTCTTCAGGTTTGCTATCCTGTTCCATCTGTTGTCTCTGGACTTCAGTTTCTTGGTGGCACTTGGGTAGAAAGCTGTTGAATCAAGCATATACTAGTTGGTTTTCTTGTACCAGAAAAGAGTGATTAATTTTTACAAGGTTGTTTACTGTATAATAGTTGCCTTGTGGGAAGCTTATAGTGGGGATTGTTTATTGAAATAGTTAATGCTTTGTTATAGGTTGTTTTAAAATTTACAATGCTGATAGAAATTTCAGAGGTAGTAAAAAGCTGGAACATTTGCATCAATATTGTGCTTATTTGTTCATGTCTTATATTGACATACCTAAGTCCCTGATTGTTGATAAAGATTGGTATTGAAAAGAAATACTATAGTCACAAAAGAGTTAATTCTGAAAGTGATATTCTCTAATATGTTTTATAGTGTTTCAAGGGCAGAGTCCTAGTGATCTAAGGACCTCTTACCAGGCCTCATGTCTAAAAGGTTCCATTACCTCTCACGTCACACTTGGGAACAGGCCTCCAATACATGAATCCTTGAGGGTAAAACCAAATTCAAGTTGTAGTACAATTTTTTATGATAACATCTTTTTAAAAATATTTTTATATTTATTTATTTATTTTATGTGGTGCTGAGGATCAAATTCAGGGCCTCATGTGTGCAAGGCAAATGCTCTATCACTGAGCTATAATCCCAGCCCTTATAACATCTTTTATCACAAATTTTATTGTTCATTTTTCATCTTTATTGAAGTATAATTGACAAATAAAATTATTTTATTCTATGTGTTATTGTGATATTTTGATATATTTGTGTATATATATATGTGTGTGTGTTTACGCATATTGAAATGATTACCAAAATGAAGCTAATTACAATTTTCATTAACCCGCACAGCTATTATTTTTGTGATACCAATATGTAAGATCTATACTCTTAGCCTATTTCAAGTATATAATACTTTATATTAATTATAGTCTATACACTAGATATATACACTATATAACTAGAACTTGTTTATTTTATAAATGAAAGTTTGTATCCTTGAGCAGCATTTTCAATTTCCCTCACCTCTTAGACTCTGGCAAATACTGCTCTACTATCTGTTTCATAAGTTTTATACTTTTAGATTCCACATATAAGTGAAGTCATGCAATATTTTTCATTTTATGTCTGGCTTATCTAACTTAGTATAATGTCTTCTAAGTTCATTCATGTTATTACAAGTGGCAAGATTTCATTCTTTCAAATGATATTCTATTATATATACAATGTACCATATTTTCTTTTTTATAGTTTTATAACTTTATTTATCAATCAGCTGTTATCTTTATTTATTTAGCAGTAAGTTCAAAAACATGGAAAGCTTCAAAAATTTTCATGTCATCCTTGTGCAGGGGCCATGCTAATCTTCTTTGTATGGTTCAAATTTTAGCATATGTGCTGCTGAAATGAGTACCAATATACCATATTTTAAAAATCCTTTTGTCTGTCAGTAGACTCTAAACTGTTTCCATGTCTTGGCTATTGTGAATAGTGTTATGGTGAACAAAGGAGTGTAGATATCTCTTCAAAATACTGATTCATTTCCTTTGGATATAAACCTAGAAGGGAATTGCTAGATAAATGGTAGTTTATTTAAAAATTTTTTTCAATGCTGGGGATTGAACCCAGGGCTTCATGTATGCTAGGCAAGTGTTCTACAACTGAGCTATGCCCAAACCCTTATTTTATTTTTTTTAAGAACTTGCATACTGTTTTTCATAATGACTATATCAACTTATATTCCCACCACCATGTGTAAGGATCTCCTTTTCTGCTCACCCTTGCCAACCTTTTTTATCTTTTGAACTTTTGGTAGTAGCCATCCCTACAGATGTATGGTAATGTCTTGTGTGTTTTTTTTTTTTTTCCATTTCCTTCATAATTGATGATGTATCTTTTCAGAATACTTCTTAGCTAAGTGTATGTCTTCCTTGGAAAAACATCTGTTTAGATTCTTTGCCCATTTTTGACTGGTTTATTTGGTTATTTTGATATTGACATGAATTCTTCATATATTTCGAATATCAACTCATCAGATAATATGGTATAAAAATATTTTATTTTGCCTTTTTATTTAGTTGTTTGCTATACAGAAACTTTTTAGTTTGGTTTAGTCTCAATTTATTTTTACTTTTGTTGCCTATTTTCATATCAAAAAAATATTTGCCAGTAGCAATGTCATAGAGATTTTCCCCTTGATTTTCATATAGAAGTTTTATGGTTTCAGATCTCATATTTAAACCTTGAATGCATTTAGGTGATTTTTCTGTATAATGCAAAATAAGAATAGAATTTCTTTTATGTTCTTTTCTTGCTTCTTTCTTTTCTTTTTTTTTTTTTTAACATGTGAGCAGTGGGCATCCAGTTTTCTCAGTCCCATTTATTGAGGAAACCATCTTCTCTTCCTCCTAGATTCTTGGAAACTTTGTTGAAGATTAGTTAATAATACATATGTGGGTGTATTTCTGGGTTTTCTGTTGTGGTTCCTTGATTTGTGTGTATGTTTTTTCATGCCCGTGTCATGCTATTTTGTTTACTGTAGCTTTATAATATAATTTGAAGTCAGAAAGTGTGATGCCTCCAGTTTTATTCTTGTTCAAGATTCTCAAGATTCCTTAAGCTGTTTGGAATCTTTTCTGGTTCCTTGAGAGCTTTAGGGGTTTTTTTTCTGTTTCTTTGAAAAATGACACTGACATTTTGGGAATTTTGCCATTGGAATAGGTATTTCATTGAGTCTATAGATTGCCTTTAGGTAGTATGGACATTTTGACAATATTGATTTTATTGATCCATGATCATGGATTATCTATTCATTTATTTGGGTCTTCTTCAATTTCTTTAATCAGAGATGATAGTTTTCAGTGTATAGAGCTTTTACCTCCTTAATTACATTAATCACATTTATTCCTATGTGTTTTATTTTTTCTTAGTTATTGTAAATGAGATTGTTTTCTTGCTTTCTGGTTTTGGTTTCTATTTGATATAGTTCATTGTTAGTTTATAGTAATGCTACTGATTTTTGTGTCAATTTTATGTCCTATTTTACTAGACATAAATATTCGTTTTAAGAGTGTTTTGGCGATATCTTTAACATTTTCCATCTATAAGAACATGTCATCTCCACAGACAATTTAATTTCTTCCTTTCTGATTTGTATGACTTTTCTTTCTTTTCTTACCTAATTGGCATAGGTAGGACTTCCAGTACAAAGTTGATAGAAGTGGCAAGAGTGAACATCCTTGTCTTGTTCCTGATCTTAGAGGGAAAACTTTCAATTTTTTTTTACCACTGAGTTAAATGTTAACTGTGAGTTTCTGTTATATGACTTTGATTGTGTTGAAATATATTCCTTCTGTATCTAATTTACTAAGAATTTTTAATCATAAAATGATGCTGAATTTGTCAGATGATTTTTCTGCATCTATTAATGTATTCATATGATTTTTAGAGAGAGAGAGAATTTTTTAATATTTATTTTTTAGTTTTCGGCGGACACAACATCTTTGTTTGCATGTGGTGCTGAGGATCGAACCCGGGCCACATGCATGCCAGGCGAGTGTGCTACCGCTTGAGCCACATCCCCAGCCCTATTCATATGATTTTTGTCTGTCACTCTGTTAATATGATATATCTTATCAATTGATTTATATATGTTAAAACATCCTTTTATCTCAGGGATGAATTCCACTTGATCATGGTAAATGATCTTTTAATGTGCTGTTGAATTGGATTTATTGGTGTTTTGTTGAGGAGTTACACCTATGTTTATTCAAGGATATTGTCCTATAATATTTTTGTGTGTGTATGTTCTTTTCTGGCTTTGTGAAATGAAATTGGAAGTAGCCCCCTCCTCTTCAATATTTTGGAAGAGTTTTGAGAAGGATTTGTATTAGTTCTTCTTTGAATGTTTTTTTTTTTTGAATTCAGCAGTGAAGCCATCAGTTCCTAGGCTCTTTGATGTGAGACTTTTTATTATTGATTCTATCTTCTTACTTATTGGTCTCATCAGATTTTCTGTTTTTGCATTATTAAATCTTGGTAAGTTGTATATATCTAGGAATTTTCCCACCTATTCTAGATTGTCCAATTTATTGGCATATAACTAACCTTTCATTGCGGTGTTATGATATCTGTCTTTCGATTGTATCAGTTCTGTTGTCTCCTCATTCATTTCTGGTTTTATTTATTTAAATATTCATTTTTTTCTTTTTTATTTAATTGATTTTTAAAAAAATACACGACAGCAGAATGCATTACAATTCTTATTACACATACAGAGCACAATTTTTCATATCTTTGTATATAAAGTATGTTCATGCCAATTCATGGCTTTATACATATACTTTGTTTTTTTTGCATTACAATTCTTATTACACATATATACCACGATTTTTCATATCTCTGTATATTAAGTAGGTTGACACCCAATTTGTGTCATCATACATGTACTTTGGATAATGATGTCCATCACATTCCTCCATCCTTGCTAATTCCCTGCCTCCTCCCTTCCCCTCCCACCCCTCTTCCCTATCTAGAATTCATTTATTCCTCCTTGCTCCCCCCTCCCTATCGCACTATGAGTCAGCCTCCTTATATCAGAGAAAACATTTGGCATTTGTTTTTTGGGGATTGGCTAACTTCACTTAGCATTACCTTCTCCAACACCATCCATTTACCTGCAAATGCCATGATTTTATTCTCTTCTATTGCTGAGTAATATTCCATTGTATATATATGCCACATGTTTTTAAATCCATTCATCCACTGAAGGGCATCTATGTTGGCGCCACAGTTTAGCTATTGTGAATTGTGTTGCTATAAACATTGATGTGGCTGTGTCCCTGTAGTATGCTGTTTTTAAGTCTTTTGGGATAGTCCGAGGAGAGGGATAGTTGGGGCATATGGTGGTTCCATTCCCAGCTTTCCAAGGAATCTCCGTACTGCTTTCCATATTGACTGTACCAATTTATAGTCCCACCAGCAATGTATGAGTGTTCCTTTCCCCCCGCATCCCTGCCAACACTTATTGTTGTTTGTCTTCATGATAGCTGCCATTCTGACTGGAGTGAGATGATATCTTAGAGTAGTTTTGATTTGCATTTCTCTGATTGCTAGAGATGATGAACATTTTTTCATATATTTGTTGACTGAGTGTATATCCTCTTCTGAGAAGTGTCTGTTCAGGTCCTTGGCCCATTTGTTGATTGGGTTATTTGTTTTTTCGGTGTTTAGCTTTTTGAGTTCTTTATATACCTCAGAGATTAGTGCTCTATCTGATGTTTGAGGAGTAAAAATTTGCTCCCAGGATGTAGGCTGTCTGTTCACTTCACAGATTGTTTCTTTTGCTGAAAAGAAACTTTTTAGTTTGATTCCATCCCATTTATTGATTCTTGGTTTTAAGTCTTGCACTACAGGAGTTTTATTAAGGAAGTTGGGGCTTAATCCCACATGATGAAGATTAGGGTCTACTTTTTCTTTTATTAGACACAGAGTCTCTAGTTTAGTTCCTAGGTCCTTGATCCATTTTGAGTTAAGTTTTGTGCATGATGAGAAATAGGGGTTTAATTTCATTTTGTTGCATATGGATTTCCAGTTTTCACAGCACCATTTGTTAAAGAGGTTCTCTTTTCTCTAGTGCATGTTTTTGCACCTTTGTCTAACATAAGATAATTGTAATTTTGTGGATTAGTTTCTGTATTCTCTATTCTATACCATTTATCTACCAGTCTGTTTTGGTGCCAATTGTTACTATTGCTCTGTAGTATAGTTTAAGGTCTGGTATAGCGATGCTACCTGTTTCGCTCTTCCTGCTAAGGATTGCTTTAGCTATTCTGGTCTCTTATTTTTCCAGATGAATTTCATGATTGCTTTTTCTATTTCTATGAGGAATTCCATTGGGATTTTGATCAGAATTGCTTTAAATCTGTATAGTGATTTTGGTAGTATGTTCATTTTGATAATATTAATTCTGCTATCCAAACGCAAGGTAGATCTTTCTATCTTCTAAGGTTTTCCTTGATTTCTCTCCTTAGGGTTATATAGTTTTCATTTTATAGATCTTTCACCTCTTTCCTTCAGTTGAATTCCAAGTATCTTATTTTTTTTTTTTTTGAGGTTATCGTGAATGGGGTTGTTTTCCTCATTTCCTTCTCAGAGGATTTGTCACTGATATACAGAAATGCCTTTGATTTATGAGTATTGATTTTATATCCTGCTACTTTGCTGAATTCATTTACTAGTTCTAGAAGTTTTCTGGAGGAATATTTTGGGTCTTCTAGGTATAGAATCATATCATCAGCAAATTGTGCTAATTTAAGTTCTTCTTTTACTATACATATCCATTTGATTTCTTTCTTCTGTCTAATTGCTCTGGCCAGTGTTTCAAGAACTATGTTGAGTAGAAGTGGTGAAAGAGGGCATCCTTGTCTTGTTCCAGTTTTTAGAGGGAATCCCTTTAATTTTTCTCCATTTAGAATGATGTTGGCCTGAGGCTTAGTATAGATAGCATTTATGATGTTGAGATATATTCCTGTTATCCCTAGTTTTTCTAGTGTTTTGAACATAAAGGGGTGCTGTATTTTGACAAATGCCTTTTCTGCATCTATTGAGATGATCATATGATTCTTATCCTTAAGTCTATTGATGTGATAAATTATATTTATTGATTTCCGTATGTTGAGCCAACCTTGCATCCCTTGGATTAATCCCACTTGATCATGGTGCAGAATCTTTTTGATATGTTTTTGTATTCAATTTGCTAGAATTTTATTGAGAATTTTTGCATCTATGTTCATTAAAGATATTGGTCTGAAGTTTTCTTTCTTTGAAGTGTCTTTGCCTGGTTTTGGGATCAGGGTGATATTGGCTCATAGAATGAGTTTGGAATTACTGCCTCTTTTTCTATTTCCTGAAATAAATTAAAGAGTATTGGTATTAGTTCTTCTTTAAAGGTCTTGTAGAACTCGGCTGTGATCCATACGGTCCTGGGTTTTTCTTGGTTGGTGAGCTTCTTATGGTGTTTTCTATTTCCTCATTTGATATCGGTCTGTTTAAATTGTGTATATCTTCCTGACTCAGTCTGGGCAAATTGTATGACTTAAGAAATTTGTTGATGCCTTCAATGTCTTCTATTTATTGGAGTATAAGATTTCAAAATAATTTCTAATTATCCTCTGTATTTCTGTAGTGTCTGTTGTGATATTACCTTTTTCATTATGTATGCTGGTAATTTGCTTTCTCTCTCTCCTTCTCTTCTTTAGTGTGGCTAAGGGTCTGTCAATTTTACTTTTTTTTTTTTCAAAGAACCAACTTTTAATCTTGTCAATATTTTCAATTGTTTATTTTGTTTTGATTTCATCTCTAATTTTAATCTTGACTTCTGCTTTTGCTGCTGGTTTGTTCTTCTTTTTCTAGGGCTTTGAGATGTAGTGTGAGGTCATTTATTTGTTGACTTTTTCTTCTTTTAAGGAATGAACTACATTCAATGAATTTTCCTCTTAGTACTGCTTTCATAGTGTCCCAGAGATTTCGATATGTGAGTCTATGTTCTCATGTACCTCTAAGAACTTTTTAATCTCCTCCTTGATGTCTTCTGTGACCCATTGTTCATTCAGTAGCATATTGTTTAGCCTCCAGGTGATGGAGAAATTTTTATTTTTTTATTTCATCGTTGATTTCAAATTTCATTCCATTATGATCTGATAAAATGCATGGTAGTATCTCTACTTTTTTGTATTATGTCTTCTTTGAGATCCCAAAAAAGAGTTGCTTTGTGGCATGGTATATGGTCTATTTTAGAGAGGGATCCATGTGCTGGTGAGAAGAAAGTATATCTGCTTGATGCAGGTTGAAATATTCTATATATAAGTCAGTTAAGTTTAAGTTATTGATTGTGTTATTTAGTTCTGCAGTTTCTTTATTCAATTTTTGTTTGGAAGAGCTATCCAGTGGTGAGAGAGGTGTGTTAAGGTCACCCAAGATTATTGGGTTGTGGTCAATTTTACTCTTGAATTTGAGAAGAGTTTGTTTGATGAACATAGCTGCACCATTGTTTGGGGCATATATATTTATGATTGTTTTGTCTTATTGGTGTATGGTTCTCTTGAGCAGTGTCATTTCCATCTTTATCCTTTTTGATTAACCTTGGCTTGAAGTCTACTTTATTTGATATGAGTATAAAAACCCTGGCTTGCTTCTAAAGTCCATGTGAGTGGTATGATTTTTCCCAACCTTTCATCTTCAGTGTGTGTCTTTTCCTATCAGATGAGTCATTTAAAAATGACCCAACAATATGGAGGCAGCATATTGTTGGGTCATTTTTAAAATCCAGTCTGCTAACCTATGTCTTTTGATTAGTGAGTTTAAGCCATTAACATTTAGGGTTAATGTTTGTATTTTCAGCCATATTTGTTTATTTTTGTTATTTAACTTGAATTGGTTTTCCTCTTTGATTAGTTTTTCCTTTAGTGTACTACCTCCTTCTTCTGATTTTCATTGCTGTTTTTCATTCCCTCTTCATGAAATATTTTTCCCAGGATGTTTTGTAGTGCCAGTTTTCTAGCTATAAATTCTTTGGTTTATTGTGGAAAGTTTTTATCTCATTTTCGAATTTAAAGCTTAATTTTGGTGGATACAATATTCTTGGTTGGTACCCAATGTCTTTCAGAGTTTGATATATGTTTTGCCAGGATCTTCTAGCTTTCAGGGTATGTGTTGAAAAGTCTGCCATTATCCTAATTGGTTTCCCTTATATGTAATATGATTCCTTTCTCTTGTGGCTTTTAAAATTCTCTCCTTATTCTGTATATTAGGCATTTTCATTATAATGTGCTTGGTTTGGATCTGTTGTGATTTTGTACCTTTGGCATCCTGTAGGCTTCTTGAATTTGGATTTCCAATTCATTCTTCATGTTTGGAAAGTTTTCTAATATTATTTCATTGAATAGATTGTTCATTCCTTTGGTTTGGACCTCTGTGTCTTCCTCTATCCCAATAACTCTTAAGTCTGGTCTTTTTATGCTATCCCATATTTCATGGATGTTAGGCTCGTGGTTTCTTATCATTTTCTCTGTGTGGTCTATGTTCTTTTCAAGATGATTTATTTGATCATCATTGTCTGATGTCCTATCTTCTAAGTGGTCTACTCTGTTGGTGATGCTTTCATTTGAGTTTTTATTTGGTTTATTATTTCTTTCATTTCAAGGATTTCTGTTTTTTTTTTTTTGTAGAACCTCTATCTCCCTATTGAGGTGATCTTTTGCTTCTTGGATTTGTTTATGTAGCTCATTGTTGAAGTGATCTTTCACTGCCTATATTTGTTGTATTATGTCTTCTTTGAGATCCCCAAACATTTTAACCATGTATATCCTGATATCTTTCTTTGTCATTTTTTCTGCTATAGCTGCCAATGCGTCTAATGATGTGTTGTCTTGATTTGTTTGTGGTACTTTCTTCCTTTGTCTTTTCATGTTGCTCATGTGTCTTCCTTTCCAGCTCTGTGGATCTAGTGTGTTATTGTTTTTACCCTATAGATTTGTAGTACTCTTTTAGGATTCTAAGATCTCTTCTGCTCAAATGGCGATCTGATCCCTGATAGCGACGCCCACCAAAAAATGGTGAGGAAGGTTTTCCAAGATGGAGTTAGTCTGCTTCCAGTGCCGGGGTGGCTGGTAATGTGGGGGAAACTGGACGATGGCCTTGTGCTCTGGATAGGTAGCAGGCTAGTTATCTACATGGGAGCAGAGCGCAGTCTGGAGTTCTGCAGAGATGCTGGTAGGTGGTTCTACTAAGTTGCTTGTCATGCATGAGCTGGAACTGCGGGCTTTGGGTCCAGAATCTGGAGACTTACTTGAGCCCAGAGGCTCAGATTTCTGCATAGGTGTCTTAGTGCTGGTGATTTCCATGAAAATCCACTGTATAGGGGTCTTTTCACACTCTCTGGGATGTTGTATTCTGTCTAGATGAGAACTTGTAGAGCAGCTGCATGTCTGCTTTCTGGATTTCATGCCTCAGAGTAGCCAGAAACAGGACTTCCTTGTTCCGCCTTCTTCTCGCAGTCCCCATTTTTTTTTTCAATGTAGCTGAAGATTTTTCACTTTTATCCTTTTAATTATAGTTTATTTTGAATTTTCTTTTTCATGTAAAGGATTTCTATTCATATAATGTTCTTGTATATCACATATTTTAGCAGTTGTAGAAATTGTTATTTGCATATTGCCTTGTCACAAGTAAAATAGAATGGATCAAATGTGAAAACTACTGAGTCTAAGGCTTATGATGCCAAATAAGAGTAAGAATGTAGTTTATTAACCTGAAGTGTCTACTGTGACTTGGCCAAACTTGATCATGGGAATATCTGGTATTGACTCAGCAGTGTTTGTTCCAGAAAATCAAGCTTAGTCACGTATTTACTATATAATGAAATGTATAATCCCAAACATAGTTATAGTAAAGTTATGCATTCAGGATGTGCATCTCTATTTGTGTGCATAATTAGAAAACATCACAAGGATTGTTACAAGTGAAAATATTTCTGCTAGTGCTACAGCTTTCTGTGTTAATACTAGTGCTGGGAGAGTGCCTGGGGTGCTACTGGCTAAAATTCAAAGAAAGTTTTGAGGCTACTTAGATGAGGCCAATAGTTCTAACACTGGAGCAGAACACTCATATAGCCTTCTGTATATATTATGCTGTTTGTCGGTTAGGGCTTAATTGCCTGAGGGCTAATTTAATATGTAATAAGAAGTTCAGTTTGTTCCTTCGTTTTTTAAAGCTATACTCGGTTTTGCTCTTAAAATACTATATTTGGGCATTTTCCAGTTTGCTAGTTAGGAGGAAGCTAATCAGCTTTTATATTATATCTCATGCTCCAAATGGGAGAACAGTAGAAATACTTATGCTGAAATACATCTAGTGAAGGCAAATATCATGAGAAGATGGAGTGGTATTGCTGGTTTGCTCTCCATTTTGTTCAGTGATTTAAAAGGTATCGTGTATGTATAGTTTTACTTTCGTGTGTGTGTGTGTGTATATATATATATATATATATATATATATATTTTTTTTTTTTAATATTTATTTTTTAGTTGTAGTTGGACACAATACCTTTATTTATTTTATTTATTTATTTTTTATTTGGTGCTGAGGATTGAATCCAGGGCCTCACACATGCCAGACGAGCACTCACCACTGAGCCACAACCCCAGCCCAACTTTTGTATATTTTTGTTTCAAACAACCAAAATATGTAAGTTCATCTAAGTAATATTTTGCAGAGTCAATATTACAAATTCAATTGATATTTTGGAATTTTTATAGCATAAATACCTTTTCTTTTTTCCTATGGTCAACTGATATGTGTATTCATTGACTACAGTTAGTTAACTTTTTTAGCATCACTTGTAGAATTTTAGAAGGATGTCATGATATTAACCTCTAATGTACATTTCATTTTTCTTTTTAAACTGTATTGTTATGAACCTAATCTAAAAATATTTTTGACTGTAGCAGGCAGTATTAATGCATGCTAATATTCTCTGTATTATAGCATCTGGTAACATCATAGTTCAATATTTATCATCTACTCTATTATAAAACCTTTGTTCCAAAAAAGCTGTATGAGCTTATTAGATATATACACAATTAAGTAGGTAATGATCTGTGGCTGCATCCATACAGCATCAACAGCTGACCTGTGGCTGATTTTCAAAGTGTGGTGCTGATTGTTGATAGGAAGTTTTTAGATTATGGGATGGAACTGTTTAGATTATTTTGAGGGTTATTTGTACTTTAAAATTTAAGTTACACATTTTGTTTTAACCTATTTACTTAATGAAGAAATTACAGTATAGTAGTCCCCTCTTGTGTGGTTTCATTTTCCAAGGTTTTAGTTACCCGTGATCAACACTGCCTGAAAATATTAAATGGAAAATTCCAGAAATAAATAATTATCAAGTCTTAAATTGCACAACATTATGAGTAGCATGATGAAATCTCACATCATCCTGCTTTATTCTATCCAAGACATGACTCATTCCTTTGTTCAGCTGTGTCCTCCACCCGCCTGCTAGTCACTTAGTAGGTAGTTGTCTAGGTTTTCAGATTGACGGTCATAGCATTGCAGTACTTGGTTTTAAGTAACCCTTATTTTACTTAATAATGGCCCCCAACACAAAAGTAGTGAATCTACTTTATTGCACTTCAAATATGCCAAAGAGAAGCTGTAAAGTGATATCCTTTAAGTTAAAAGATGAAAATTCTCTATTTTGGAGAGAAAAAAAATCATATGCTGAGATTGCTAAGAGCTACAGTAAGACTTAATATATAAATTAGGAAGAATGAAAAAGAAATTTGTGCTAGTTTACTGTTGCACTTCAAACTGCAAAATTTATGGCCACCATGCATGATCAGGGCTTAGTTAAAATGGAAAAGCATTAAATTATAGAGTTTGGTACTATCCAAAGTTTCAGGCATTCACTGGGGGTCTTGGAACATATTCCTCCTGGATAAAATGGGTCTACTGTATTTCCTCCCTTTGAGTTAGTTATTGGTATTTATCTTTTATTTATTTAGTTATTTATTATCTTTGTGGTGTTAAATTTTCCATTCAAACATTGGGAGTTACAGAAGTTCTTATTCCTATTTGTGTTTGTACAGAATGAAATGAACCCCCACATATGTTATTGATGGTACCTGTCAATTTATGTCTTCAACCTAAATTTATATTTGTAAAATTCAATGTAATTGGTTTTGGCCATTTTTCCCAACTTTAATATGAGAGTCATTGAGAATAGTTAACAATACATTCAACAATTTCAAGGATGCTCACATGTGAATTTTGATGAATAAAATGTGGGAAATCATTCAAGTAAATCTCCAAGTTTTAGAGTTCTTTTGTCAGTTCTTTAGTCCAAGTTGAAGGTTCATACTTCAGGATAAAGGAATCATTTCTTTGAGTTGAAGTAGCAAGTCCTGGGTGTATGATACAGTGTCATGTTAAAAAAAAAGAAAATTTCTGGTAGGCTAGTGTGCATTTGTTGAGAAAAAATGGATAGCAAGTTCTAACTTGACTTTTTTTCCACTCTCATAAAAATATACATCTGTATTGTGTGTAAAAACATACATTAAGCTCTTACAGTAGCCGGAAATACTGCGTGGTGATACTGAAGAGTGTGGATAATTGTATTCTTAGGATAAGTAGATGATGCTATTAACATTATTATTTATGAAATTTGGCATTAAAAACTTATTTTGAAGAGTACTAAAATGAAGGGTAATAACACTTCAGAATAATAAAAATGTAGTTAATATATAGCTTGTAGAAGGTGAAGTGCATATTACCTGAGATTTCTCTGAAAATACAAGCACATATCAGAGGAGTTATAGACACCAGAAGTAATGTATAGTTGATGATTGTTAATGAAAAATTTGATTAGCATTTCTTACTTGCTACACCTCATTGTGAACTTGCTCCAAAATTGATGGAATTAGGACAGTGCTAAGAATTCATTTCATTATATCATATTATAAGCAATTAAAATTTTATTCATAAAGGGAAACCATGCTTTACAAACCATAACTCATTTTATATCTAGTAATCTATGCAAATATACTCTTTCATCATACTCTATAAATCGGCTATTTACTCCAGGGCTTGAGCAAACAACAGAGTGAAACTTCCTGTTGAAAATGAAACTCAAAATTACTCTGCTATAATTTGGGAATTTTGGATTTTTTAAAAAATGGAAATGCATTAAAAATGAGATAATATATTACATAATGAAAAAACTAGTAACTTGGTTTCAGTAAAGGCAGAAAGTACTTATTATTTTTAAGCCTCTTTTCCTAAGCACTAACATGTGCAATATATTCATGAATAAAATTCCCATCTCTGTGTGAGGCCAGTCTGCTGAAAATAAAAAGGCACACATGACTCTGTCATGCAACAAGATAAAAACTATGTTCTTTATACATGGAAACAATTTTATACTAGGATGCATTGTAAAAATATGACAGAATTATACAAAAAAGTCAGTTTATGGAAAGAAAATACACTCTTCCCACATTATGTAAATATTTTGCACTAGGGTGCTCTGAAATAAGAAACATTCCATATAACATTTTACTTTAACAAAGAAAAAATAGGTAATGATTATTTACATAATAACAGGAATTTCTAGAGCATGTGAATGTTCACCTATCGATCATTGACAGAAAAGTTGAGAGGTTAAGAGTGTCTACTGAACATTCTATTTTTCTTTCTTTTTTTAATATTTATTCTTATTTATTTTTTTTTTATGTGGTGCTGGGGATCAAACCCAGTGCCTCACACATGCCAGGCAAGTGCTCTACCACTGAGCCACCACCAGCCCCTGAACATTCTTTAGAAGTAAGGATAGTGTCTGAAGTTGAGATAGTGACTAATCTTCTGGCTAGACATTTAATTTATTTAATTTTTACAATAATCATGTGGTATGAAATTTGGCATTAAAAATTTATTTTGAATGTGGTAGGAATATAGGGCCTAATAGGTGAAAATAGGTGAAAACTGATAGGTGAAAGCAGGTAATGTTTTGATAAGTTCTTACCCTCCTCCATTCTTTCCCAATTTCTTATAATAGGCTCTAACTAGAACTCCTAATACTTAATATGCAGCAGTGGCATTCTTTAACTTGGAAAGGTATGGATGAGTACATTATTATTACAAGATGAAAGCGAGTCCTGGGTAGGTAAACCATGGTCTAGATAGTATAAGGTGGCTGCTAAAGGATTATTAAGAAGGAAGATTGATATGGTAAAGTTAGATTTCAGGGTAATATGAAATCTGAGGGACTTTTCTTGAAGCAAAATGCAAGGTCGTGTGGCAGAGTTTTACTATGAGATACTTATCATATTCTTTTAAAAAAGCTTTCTCCCACACTGGGCCACTCACACTGGAGGAAAGTTTAAAATCCGGTTTATATTTTAAAAAAAAAGCAAATTCTTAATATTGTGCAAGGAGAGACAAGTCTTCCCTTCTCTTCCGTAACACTCTAGGAAATCCTCTCCAAGTTGGAGAGAAGGTGGAGAGTTGGATGGGATTAGAACAAGATTAGACATGGTTTGTTTTTTGCTGGTCTTTTATTACTCTATGCCACCACTCCCCAATTCTAAACAGGGTGGGAGACATGGTAGAACTTGCGTCATTGAACTTTGGGATATCTGAGATGGCCAGTGAATCCTAGGTCCTCAATGAACTTCTGGTAATAAAAAAGTATCTAGGAGTCTTAGGGAAGAGTGAACAATTTCTGCTATGTTGTCAGCTGAGACTTTCTTTTCAGTTCTGGGATAGTTTATAAGGGAATATGAAAATTTTCCTTGGAATCAGAAATTAATGCATGAAGTTAGGGAGACAAGGGTTCAGGAAGCTTGATCACATGGAGAAGATAAAATGGAGCAGAGGGAACTGGTTGCAGCAAGGTACAGCTGATCTCAGGGATCACCAGCATCACAGGAGGTGGTGGAAATTGAAAGAACCACAGACCTGACAGTGCCTTTTAGTGAGTACTGACCTGTGCTGAAGACCAGCTGTAAGAAGATGCATCAAGAGTAGAAGGCCAGTGAAGAGTCAAGACAGATCCAAATAGACGTGTAGATGGATGATTTCCAACTGTCCTGGGTTGGCAGCTACAGGGCTTAGATGCATCCTCAGGGAGGCGGTACAGGAGAAAAATCTGAAAAGGAGATTTAAACCTTAATGTGATTGAGTTATAAACCTAAACAGACTGAGAAATAAGTGCATTGGGATGAGTTTACTTGAAAGGGATTAGATTAAGTTTTTGCTCTGAGCAAATGAGGCTTAGAGTAAAAAAATATTTTTTTTATAGAAAAGAAAGTTATGTTTTTACACATTTGTGTTTATGATAATGAAATTCTATCTGTTATAAAGTTCCAAATCCAGACCTGAATGAGGAAATGTTGTGGTGTTTGGAAATAGAGCAGAGACTTAACTGTGAGAGTATATGTGTTTGTGGGGGTCTAACACTTGAGTTTTAGCATTTATTTTGACTTTTGCATTCCATTTCTGCCATAGCCAGCTTAGAGATGAGTGTCATTTTGGTTAGGGTTGCCATATAAAATATAGGACATCTAGTTCAATTTGAATTTCAGATTAATGAAGAATAGTTTTCTAATAATTACGCACAATTATGTCCTGAATGTTGCATGAGACATACTTATATTAACAAAGTATTCATTATCTGTTGGAAATTGAACTTAACTTACAGTGGTTTATGTTTATTTGCTAAATCTGGCAAACCCACTCTTTGGTACCATGAACCAATGAAGAATTAAACCAGCCTGCATGCATGTTTGTCTAGTGATCTGTGAAGTTCCACAATATGTGGGTACTGCAAAATGGAATTAATATTACATTTCATAAAAAAAGGTAATTCTCAGTTTATCTTGATGGGTTAGGCTGGTACACTGAGGCAGCCAAATAAGGCCAGACAGAATGGAAAATTTAATCTATAAAAAATTACAAGAAAGTAGTTTATTTTAGTATATTTTCTACAACATGTAATAGTAAGTGGCAGAATCAGGATTTTTTTTTCTCCCAGCTCTAAATGGCATCTACAATACAAATTAAATTTTTAAAGAACTTTTCAGGAACATATTTATTGTATAAAGGAAGGTACTCTTAAAAGCTGGGTGGTTTGGTAACTGCTGCTATTTTCTATTATGTCCTCCTCCATTATGTCCAGACCTATAAAAGGAATTTTACAAGTCTTTTCCAGGAAGGATGCCTTTGAAATTAGTCGAAATATTTTAAAGAAATCATGAGATGTTATTTCTTTTTAACTTGGCATTTTATTCAAAGGATGCTTCTGAAATTAAACCAGTAGGAGTTTAGCCAAAATAGTGCAGTGTCACAATGATGTCATTTAGAGGAATGTTGTGCTGAGTTAAATAGCTCTAATTATTAACAACTTTTAAATCATAAAGGAATTAAAAAAAACCCACTTTTCTATTTCAGTGTAATACAGATTGATTAGATGAGACATTTTGCCTAGTTTGGATAGCTAACTTTTAGTAACTATTTTGAGATTTCAGTGTCACAAGAAGTCTCCTTTCCTTATACTATTTTTTTCCCCTGAGTTCTAGAATAATTCTTTGCTCTGGTCCTGTTTCCTTCTATCCTCTGATGATTTTACTCTATCAAGAATTCTTATTTTCTACTGTTCGTTTTTTCTACTCATTTTGTTTCTTTAGCATATTAACTTGTTAAATTGGATAAAAAAAAATAAAGCCCAAAACAAAAAAAACAGTGGTGGCAATCAGTACCACCACCTCTTCAACCTTCGTTCAAAGCAATATCCCATTCAGTAGCTATCCTATCTTTCTTTCTTTTTTTTTTCTCTCACAGCTAAGTTTCTGAAATATTTTAGGTAGAAAGATAAAAGAATAGTTGGATGTTTCCTTCAGCTAATTATTATTAACTGGTATTCTATTTTCATGGAGTATCAGATATATATAAAAATTCCAAAATTGATCATGAAAATAAATTAAAACAAACATAAATGTATACTTTTCTCAAATATATGTTTAACATACAAAATTAAAACAAAATTTTTTTTTGGCTAGGTCAGTACTTTCTTTTAATCCATCCCTCCCTCCCTCCTTTCCTTTCCTTTCCTTCCTTTCTCATTTCCTCCCTTCCTTGTTGAGGTTTAAATCCAGGGACTTGGCAATACCAGGCTAGCACTCTACCACTTAGTTACATTTCCAGCAAAATCAACTTCTTAACATAAAAGCAATATTATAAAAATATTCCTTTTGTGAATCCTTTCTCCTTTCTCCTTTCCTCCCTCCCTCCCTCCCTCCCTCCCTCCCTCCCTCCCTTCCTTCCGTCCTTCCTTCCTTTTCTTCTTTCTTTTCATGGGTTGGGCTAAGCGAGGCTGAAAATAAGAGACCAAAGGACTGTCTGTGGCTTGAAAGGCCCTTACTTTCCTTGGAAAAGTTACCTTCGGAAAGCACAGGCATTTTATTACTTCAAGATCTTAAAAATGTACTCAGATTTATAAAGACAATCTGTTATTAACATCTTTGTTCATTTTATGAACATGAAATATGTGAGCAGTATTTGAATTGTTAATTGCAGGGAGGGGGAGGTTTCCATGACAATTATTTTTCTGTGATTCCTTTCTCTTTCATTTCAGCATGAACCATCTGAAGGGCTCTATGGTGACCAGCTCAACAGCCTTGCCAGTGGACTCAGTGAGGGGTTTTTATCAGCAGTTTTTAGGTAGATCTAATGACCAGTTTTAGTAATTACTTTGGAGTTTTTAAATGTTTTTTTTTTTTTTTTTTAGTTTTACATGGACACAATATCTTTATTTTGTTTGTTTATTTTTATGTGGTGCTAAGGATCAAACCCTGTGTATCACATGTGTGATGCAAGTGCTCTGCCACTGAGCCACGACCCCATCCCTACTTTGGAGGTCTTAATTATGTGCTTGCTATTTTATTCTTAGTATTTGCTATTCTCTCTTTTTGTAATGCTTTTCCACCAGAGCTTCACAGGATGGTTCCTTTTTATCATTCAGATTTCAGCATGAATATCACTTCCTTACACATTCTCTGATCCACCTAACATAGAATTCCACTCCTTACCTCTTCATACCAGTAATCACTGTATGGAATTATCTCACACATTAGATTTTTAAAGTAATTTATTGTCTAACTTTCCTCATTAGAGTGTAAGCCCTCTATGTCTCTTGCTGTTGAATGGTGCTCAATAAACACTTTTCAAAGAAATAAGTGATATGAAATGCTAAGGACACCAGTAGATGAGAAATGTGACTTTTCTAAGAAGGGAGATTTTATACACACATATACATACACACCACACACACACATATACACTATACTCATATACACACACACTAGCTTTGTATATAAACCTCCAGTTTACTTTTCACTTCTAAGTAATTTGTTTTTTGCCCTTTAATTACATGAACACTGTACTTATGATCACTGATCCAATTAACATTTTGCAAACCTTTAAACTTTTATAAGGAACTCAACACTGTCAATTGGACTTCTGTATTATAAATTTGATTTTTTTCCTCTTTCCACCAAAATTTCTTCCTGCCTGTCTGAACACTTCTCAGGTTCCCTCAGGGTAAATACTGGTATTGCTTAGAACATGACTGCTCTTCTTTCCTCCTTCTCCGTATCTTTACCCTCCTGAATCCTCTGTATGCCATGTTAAGTGATATTATACATACTAATGGAATTAATAACTGCCTCTAATTTGATTATTAGATAATTCCCTTATTTTTAGTCTACCCCCAATACTTCTCTTTAGTGCTAAAGTTTCGATCCCAGGTATTTAATGGGTTTTCAAACTCAACATGTTCATGATTTAAATATGTTACATATATATTATTGTATGTTATAACTATATTAAATATGTATGTTAAATAATATTTAACATGTTATCTCTTCTTTCCTACATTCTAATGCCTTCTTTGCACTGTTTTCTTTACCTAGGCAGATGCTTGCTAACTGGTTTTCTTGAATTCTGATTTATGCCTTTCTAACTTGGCCCCATATTGATACTGGACAATTATTTTAAAATGCAAGTTTTATCCTCACATAAAGCCCTTCATGGTTCTTTATTGTATTTAGAATGAAATCCAAATTCCATAAGTCCATTAATATCCTTTGTTTTCTGAGAGCTTTATTTTTAGCCCTATCAGAGTCTTTTCAGTTTTTTGACTATATCATATTTCCTTTGGCTTTATGCCTTTGCATATACTGCTATTTCTGTATGATTTTTTTTCCTGGAATTTCCTGCCTTGGCTCCTACTTATACTTTAGTTGCAGATGTGACTGCCCCAATGTGAGGTAGATGCCACTTTATAGTGTTCATTTCATACACACACACACACACACACACTATATATATATATATATATATATATATATATATATATATATATATATATATATATATATAACAATCAGAGATTGAACCCAGGGGCAGTAGCAATTGAGCCACATTCTGAGCCCTTTTTTATTTTTTAAATTTTGAGATAGGGTCTTGCTAATTGACTTAGGGCCATACTCAGTTGATGAGTCTTTGAATTTGTGATTCTCCTGCTTCAGTCTCCCAAGTTGCTGGGATTACCGGCAAGCTCCATGCATATCTTTATCTCATCACTTGTCATCTGTGCTCTATTTTTTGTCTCTTTCCACTGTTTTATAAGTTCCTTGAAATTACAAATACCTTTTTCTTTATCAATACCTACAACAGTGCCAGGTACAAATTTGGTTTAATGTTTTAATCAATGGTGTTGAAATTAGCAATAATGCATAGTTTTCTCGTCCCCCCCCCCCCCGTGTGTGTGTGTGTGTGTGTGTGTGTGTGTGTGTGTGTGTTTGGGGTAGTGATAGTAAGCCTTCAAAAACTTTTGAGGCCATTTGATAGAATCTGGAGCTAGCCATTTTCTTTTGCTCCCCCCTTTTTTTTTCGGTGATGGTATTGTCATCAACCAAATTGTTTTATTTCTGTTTTCTTTTTATTATTAGTTGTTCAAAATATTACATAGCTCTTGACATATCATATTTCATACATTTGATTCAAGTGGGTTATGAACTCCCATTTTTCTGTTTTCTTGTTATATTCATTTTTAAATACTAGTAGATTGCTTAAGCCTCTACATTTCTGTGATGATTTCAGATAGTTTTCAAGACTTTTAGTTAAAGCTCTTGTGTCAAGGTTGCAAAATATTGTTTGCTTCCTGATGACTTTCTTTGGAGGGAGTGTTAGAGAAGTGGTTGTGAATCCTTCATTTAAAAAAAATTCTCTTTTGTCTTGAAAGATTTTAAATTTCCCTCTGCCATTTCTTCTTATATTCATTGCATAGTTTTCAGAGAGTGCTTCTCTCTCTATTCCTCTCTCACCCAAAGACTTTCCAATACTGCCTCTTGGACACACCTGCACTAGTTCTTCCCTCTATTTAGCTTTGATTTACTAGGGAACCTTTCCAGTATTTTTGCAATGAGTAGAATTTCTCTTTCTAGCTGTGATTTTAGATCAGTCATAAATACCACTGCTAGGTTTTTTCTTCTATTCTCATTGTGATGTTTCTCGCAGACTGCCCTCATTCAGGTAGGTTTGTACTGGGAGGTGAGAGACTAGGAGTTGAATTAATTTTCTATTTATATGTAGTTTGAAATCTTGGTTGTTCTCCCTTCTAGTTATGCTGAGGGTGTAGATTTTTTTGTAGTTTTTTTTAATTATTTTTTTGAGTTTCAGATTTAGCAGTTGTTACTTTAGCTATCCAGAATTAGCTTTTAAATGTTTAAAGGGATGGAAAACAATGTTCTAATTGGTAAGATAATTTGTTTCATTTCTTTCAAAAAATAATTAGTGATGTTCTTTAACAAGGATTGTGACATTTCTGTTTGGCTACCTCTATGTTGTCTAACAGCATCAATTTAAGAAACAAATAAGGTGTTTATCAAAAGAAGTAGAAAAAAGATGAGATTTAGCATTAGTTTCACTCTTGAGATAAATTCAGATTAGGATGTAGGTGACAGAAAGTAAATTAGGGATTTCATAATTTATGACCAATAGAAAAATACATAAAAATAAAATTCAATCAGGATTGGTACTATATAGTGGGGTAACTGTACTCTACAACAATTTATGATATATTTCAAAATAACTAGAAGAGTCTGCGTTTTCTAGCACTAGAAATGATAGATATTGGAGGATGTGGACATGCTAGTTACCCTGATTTGTTTGCTACAAAGAGAACACATATATTGAACTATTATAGTGTACCCCATAAATATGTACAAATATGTTAATTAAAAAAAGAAGAAAACAAATAATTTATTAACAAATGGACAAAAGATTTGAATAGACACCCAAAAGACACACAGGCAGCAAATAAGTATACAAAAAGATGCTCAACATCATATGTCATGAGGGAAATGCAAATTAAAACAAATCTAAGCAATAATGAGATCACTACATACCTATTCAAATGGTTAAAATACACACATTCCCTCCCTCCTCCCCTCACCCCTGCCAAAAAGAAAAAAGAAAACCTTACCATAGTTAAAGCTGGAAATGATGCAGAACAATGGAAACTCTCATTAATTACTAATAGGAATGCAAAATGGTACAGTCACTTTGGAAGACAATCTGGCACACTCTAACAAAGCTTACCACACAATGTAGCAATAATGTTCCTAGGCATCTTACCCAAATAAGTTGAAAACCCATGTCTACATGAAAACCTCCACATTAATGTTTATAATAGCTTCATTCATTATCACCAAAAGTTTGAGCTATAAGAAATAAAGATGTTCTTACTGAATGGGCAAACAAACTATGGTATATTTACACAATAAAATATTCCACAACAATAAGAAGAAATTAACTATTGAGAACTGAAATGATATGGGGGAAGTTTAAATGCTAGATTCTTATTGCTAAATGAAAGAATCCAGTTCAGAAAAGCTACACACTGCGTGACTCCAATTATATGACATTTTGAAAAAGGCCAAATTTTAGAGACAGTAAAATAATTAGTGGTTGCCAGTGAAGGGATGGGGAAAGAACAAGGGATTTTTATAGTGGTAAAACTGTATGAAGCTATAGTGGTGGGCACACTAGTAGAAACGTGTGTGTGTGTGTGTGTGTGTAAGGATGGTATATGGGAACTGTATCCTAACTGCTTAATTTTTCTACACACCTAAAACTTTTTTAAAAATAAAACTGATAAATTATAAATATTTATCCTTTATACTAAAGACATCTGTAATGAATTTTCTCTTTAAGAAATTTTCTCTTTAAGTCCTAGGTGCAATAATAAGAATGAAACATTTTAAAAACAATTTGGCACCCCCCCACCCCATCATGATATTGATTTCTTCAGATACTTATATAAGCTCTTCAGAAAGTAGTCCATGGAGCTCTTCTGGGTTTCTTTCCATGCTTAAATGTTTGGCTCCTGTCAAAAGAACAAAAATCACCTGCCATTTAATATTGTAGTGAAAAAATTCTCAAATGCAAAATAATAAGTTGTGACTTAAATGGAAAAGTAATGGTTCATTTTTCTCAACCAAAATGACTAATTTGTTTATGTGGGTGGTGGTTATAGAGGTGGCCTGGGTGAGGAACAGGGAAAATTATTCATTCTTAATCAGCATTGGACATTTAAAAATGCATTTCCAGTAATTAAATAAAAACATATTTCATTTCCATTTGAGTCTGAATATTTTACTGCTAGTGAAATTTAAATCTTTGGTATATAAAAAAATGACTTAGGAAAATCTGTATAAAATATCCTAACAGGAATATAGAGATTGTTCTATAAAGGAAACAGTTTGGTTTGCTGCCTATAAAATACTTTAAATAAACATGTTAGGGAAAAAGAATCAAGGACAATAAGAAATTATCTGATCCAAGAGCTCTCTAGCCCATGGAGTCTTGCCTTTTTGATATTTTTCTTTCTTGTTTTTAGAGACTATTTGTTTTCTTTCAATGCCTTCATTTCTTTCTTTGAAAAGTTAATATTCCCTTATGTTTTCTGAATATCTATGCTATTTTAGCAGGCTTTTCCTTGTTAACTTCCTGTCTTCCTCTCCTCCCAGCACACTCTATAACCTACACTATCTCTTCTCACCCAGGAGTCTCCAATTTAAAACTTCATGGAGATCTGTCCTTATGGCTGTCTCACAAACATACCCCCATATATTAATCCCTGTTAAATTGTTAGATGTTAGCAGGATGCCCTCTTCCTTCCATTCCAAGTTTGAGGTGTTCTTATATATGTCTTCACAGTGCAGAACTCCCTCATCCAGATCTTCATTCACAGCAAGAATGAATGCTCTTATGTTTTCCAGTTAGACACTCTGTGGTATCAAGGGAGTGGACCAGGAGTGAGACTAGTGGTTACCATTGCCTTGGTGATGTGTATGAGACTACTGGTAGCAGGTTGAAGTGGGATTCAGAGCTCTGCTTCTTTTACAGGAATGAGATCACTTGCTAGACTTGCCAATCCACATCTTCTGAGTGGACCCTCTTTTCTGCCATCCAGGGTATGAGGTGGCTTATTTTCAGACTGTAAATACAGATGATACAGGCATGGTGGTACATACCTATAATCTTAGAGACTCAAGAGGCTGAAGAATGAGGATCCCAAGTTTGAGGCCAGCCATGGTAACTCAGAAAGACCCTGTCTTGAAAAATTAAAAAAAAGAAAGTGTTGAGGGTGTAGCTTAGTGGTGAATCATTCCTGGGTTAAGTCCCCCTGTACTTCTCTTTAAACAAACAAACAAACAAAAAGAAAGATTGTAAACACAGATGGCCCCAGATGGTCCTCCTTCCCTAAATATAGTCCTTGCTTATCCTGGATCATTTTACATTCCTTCCTACTCCATCACCTAACTTAGCTGGAGGGAGCCACCTTTATGCTCCAGTGAGTACTTGACTTGAATGACTCTGCAGGAATTTGAGAGACCCATACATACCCTGGGTTTTCTGCTCTAAAGTCCAGTTGCCTGTCAGCTAGCAAAAGTTTAATCAACTCACAGCAGGTGGTTCTGGAATGATCTGGAATCTTGGCAGCCAGTAAAGGAGACATTTTTGCCAAGGAGGATGTCATACTGTCAAACCACGACAGTCATGCTTAAGGTGCTCAGTTTTATCCAGCTTCTAATTGAACTTTGCACAGAGAATGAACACTTCTGCAGGTTTTCTTCCTGCATCCAAGTGCTTGATTAACTTTTTAGAACTTAGTGTAATTAGTAGTATTTTGGTTCTCTGAAACATTTACCAGAGTAAGGTGTGCGGAAGATTGGTAGGGACCACATCACAATTGGGGGATCTAGATAATCATTGGGAGGATGTATTTTGTAAGTGCTTTTTGAATTTAGGATCAATATTACTGGAAGTTAGCACAGGTATTCTTTTTATGCAATGAAATTGAATAACTTAGATAAAAGGAATTAGTAAAAATGATGAAAGGTTGAGAAAACATGATTCATTGGAAAGTGAAATTATTCTTTAGAAGAGAAGGGAAAAAAGGAACTCAATCATTTGTACATAAAAAAAGGAAAATTTTCCTTATGTTAGAAAATGGTTATTATTTATTTCTGTGAGTGTAGAAAAAAACAAAAGACAAAGCTCTGTTATCCAGATATAAAATACTTGTGAGCAACTAGCAATTTATTCAGCTCTTTCTGTATCTCAGGTCATATTAATTACTTATTATTTTATTTAATCCTTGAACTACTTTACAATATTGTTATTACTTTCCTTATGCTACAAATAGGAAAATTGAGGCTAATAAAAGTTAAACTTTGGAACCTATGAAAGTATTGGAGGGAAGTAGAAACAGTGTATATACAAACATGATATGTTAAAATTAAGTCACAGGTCAGAAATTAAGCAAGAATGCAGGAATTAGGAAGACACAGTAAAGCAAGAGTAGTGGTTAAATGTCTAGATTCTCAACAAAACTAGAATATCTAATGGAATTGAGGACTGGGAAAAGTCGAGGATCATGACCCCATGTGTTAAGGAAGAAGGTAAAGATCAGAATCCAGATAAACATTTTGTTTATCAAATATGAGGTGACAACTACAAAAAGATCTTGACTATAGAAACAAACTTCAGCTTCATCCAGACAGCCTATTTGCATCTCTGGTTAGGGGAGACCCTTGTTCACAGGCCATGGGCAATCCCACAATTGAAATAGGTTAGTGAGTTTGGAGAAAACTGCTTTTGATAACCATCCAATTGTGTCATAGCTACAAAATTCAACACTTTTGATTTTGTATCTGAAATTGTTACATATGAATTGCCTGTGGAAATTCTCTGAAGTTAGAGATACTTTTCAGCAGTTTTACTACATAACAGGACAGAAATTAGGATTTCTAAATAACAGAATTTATGGCATTATTGATATTCCTGCAGGGAAAACTACTATTCCCAATAAAACAAAAGAAAACCAACAAAAGGTGTTTCCCATTGGGTAATAATAGTTGGCTTTCAAAAGAAGAGACCTCTAGTTGCTTTATTTGAAAGAGAGCTTTTCTGAGTGGATTCACTCAAAGCCAGGGCTTTTTATTTTTCTTGTGGTTTTGGCTAGGTCTGCCATTAGCCTTTGATTCTGGAAGTACTACAGAGAAGCCACATATTCTAGTTCCAAGGGAAAATAAACACCTGTTACCAGTAGAAAACATAAAGCCAAGAATGAGAAAGTAAAATGGGGAATAATTTCTATTGTAATCAGGTCTGACTTTTGCCATGTTACCACCTGACTCAGATATTGCTGCTCTTGTCATGGCCTTACATTGGTCAACATGGTCATACGTCATCAGAGAGTTTTAATTTAGTGGGCTAAGTTTCCATCTGGATATCAACTTCAAATAAACTCCATATAGCAAATAGGATATTATTTCTGGGTATTCAGTAAAACATAGGAAATGTTTGGATTTAATGACTCAGTTAAGGGTCATCCCATTAGCCTGGGCCTTCTTTATCAATGCAGCTGTTTATGTTTCTGGAATCCAGTATTTCCTTTAATTCCATGCTGACATGGCTGCTAGACTGAATTAATTAGCACATAATTTTTGTCATGTTTTTCTTCCTGTTAAAGAAACTAGGGTGATTTTTCACCTCCAATCTGATCAAATTCAAACTTTTTATTGACCCTTAAAATTCCAATAAGACTAGACCCCCTATATATATTGTGTCCATTTGCATTTATTGAATTTTCCCATTCAATGACTCATAATAATGACTAACTACAGAAGTCTTTGAGATTAAGTGTTTTAGATAAATTAATTTTTCAAGTACTGAAAGTTAATAAGTAACTTTTTCATCAAAAAATTTCTCTGTGTTCCTGTTCTTTTGCTTAAAATTTATTTATATTCATTGAAATGCTACAGGGTTATAGTCTTATTGAAGTTATTTTAAAGCCATAATCTTTCTTACTTTCTAGGTATGATCTGGATTTTGAGGGAGGATACCATAGTTAGGATTTTTTTAAGACTTTAGTTATTTTTATGAATTCTTGAAATCAGATTTTTGAGATATAATTATCATGCAGAAAAAAATTACTCTTTGTAGTATACTATGTTCTATGGGTTTTGAAAAAAATGCAGAGTTGTATATCACCCAATAAAAATATAGACCCCCCATCCCCCGCAATTCCTCAGTGGCCCTATGATAAATTTTTCTCATTGATCTCTGACAACCATACTTTGTTTGCTGTCCTTGTAGTTTGGCCTTTTGTAGAACATCATATAATGTTTGATATATAGCTGTTTGTGGTTCTTTTACTTAGTGTGGTGCATTTGGGATTCTTCTAGTTGTTTATCAGTAGTTTGTATATTTTAATTGCTGAATAGTATTCTAGTGTGAAAGCAAATGAAAGAGCATACAAAAAGAAATGGAGACACACTTCAATGGATCAGCAATGCTTTACTAAGCAGTGGAGGGGCACGTTTTCAAGAGGACACTACAAGTGTCTGAGTTTTATAGGGTTTATAGCAGGGCCAGGTCATGGGAGGAGTTTGTCAGTTACTTTTGGCAGGCTTACTTTTGGTGGGCCAGGGAACTTGGGCAGATAAGGGAAATTGTGAAAGGTTAGAGTCCTCTTTCTTTTTTTCCCCGAGGGGTTGTAAGTTTCTACCTCCTTCATAGTGTATGGATGTATTACAGTTTGTTCCACCAGTTAAAACACACTTGAGTTATTGTCAAGTTTTTGGCTATGATGCAAACTGTTATAAGTAATTATGCACAAATATTTATGTACATGAAACTTTCAAATTTTCATTTTTTATTATATATATAGTTTGCAAATATTTCTCCATGACCTAGCCCTGCTATAAACTCTGTAAAACTCAGACCCTTGTTGTATCCAGTCGCCATTTTCCTCTTGAAAATGTGCCCCTCCACTGCTTAGTAAAGCATTGCTTATCTGTTGAGGTCTGTCTCCATTTCTTTTTGTATGCTCTTTTATTTGCTTTCACACTGGAATACTATTCAGCAATTAAAATATACAACCACTGGTTTGTTTATTCATTTTCTTAACAGTATATTTTGAAGAACAGAAATTTTACTTTTGATAAAGTCAGGAGTGAGATTGCTAAGTCACATGGTGGTATGATTAACTTTATGAGAAACTGCCAAATACAAATGGACACCGACATATGATAAGATGTTCAACATCCATGGCAATCAGGGAAATGCAAATAAAAATATGTTAAGATTTCATCTCACTCCTTAGAATAACAATCATTAAAAATACAAATAATAAATGCTGGCAAGGATGTGGGAAGAGGTACACTCATACGTTCTTGGTGTGATGGCAAAGTAGTATAATCACTTTGGAAAGCAGTATGGTGATTTCTCAAAGAACTAGAAATAGGACTACCATATGACACTGTCCCACTCCTTGGTATTCATCCCAAAGAACTAAAATCAGCATACTATATAGTGATTCAGGCATATCAGTGTTTATAACAGTGAAATTCACAATAACCAAGTATGGAATTGGCCCAGGTGCCCATCAACAGATGAATGGATGAAGAAAATTTGATACATCTCTCTCTCTCTCTCTTTATATATAATATATATATATATTATATAAATACATATAGTATTTATTTATTTATTTTATGTATATATCAAATATATATTTACAAATTACATATATATATAATCTCTCTCTCTCTCTCTCACTCCATATGAGTTTTACTCAGCCAAAAAGAAAAATAATGCCATGGAAAAAATGGGTGGAACTAGAGAACATCATACTAAATGAAATAAGCTAGAGTCAGAAAGATAAGGGTCAAATGCTTTCTCATGTGCAGAAGCTAGAGAAAAATAAGGGAAAAAAGGCAGGGGGTAAATATCATCAGTGGAGTAGAGGAAAGGGTTGAGGGGAAGGAAGAAAGGATAGAAAAGGGAAAAACTGTGGAATGAAACAGACAAAATTATGGCCTATATTATACTTGTACTTCTTGGACTTACCTTTTAGTTCATATATGTGTTTTTAAATGTATACTAATCACTATATGTATAGAACTATGTTTCCCCCTTTGTCTGCCTGCATTATCCACCTTCAAAATGTAATTTAAGAGCTATTCTATGTAAAATTCTTTATGACCCTTCCCCCAAATGGAGTCCATTAGATCTTCCTTTGTCCTGCTGCTACAGATATACATATTACTTAATTATGACAATGTGTTGTAACCACTTGCTCACATGTGTCTCTTTCTTCCTAGACAATGTCTGTCTTATAGAATTGGATACCTTCTTTCAATTTCAGTAATGTAGTTTAATAAACTAAATATAAGTTGGAAGCATGACAAAAATGAGTAAACAATACATGTAGTAAAGACATTATTATATGATGTAGTGCTTAACTACTATAATCTGCATAAGCCCAACTCTGTAAGCCATCTGGAGTCATTCTTTCTTTTAATATCCATATACTGTGACTCAAACCTTCATCACACATGCTTTTCAGGATTTTTGAGGATTCTCGGAAGCTTTACACAACCTTGGACACCTCTATCAGAAACCTCAATTCCTGTTTTATGTTTTACTTTCTGTAGATACTCTACGTTTTATTAATGCTCACCCAATGTATGGTCAACCTCCCTTCCACTATCCTCTAAACTCAAATAAAAATCTGTAATAGACTTTTACTGAATATTAATCATGACAGAAAAAGATATGGCATAACATTGAATATAACTACCTAATATGGACTTTAGACATCCATGTTCTGCCCATTATAGTACTTTATTATGCAGAACAATTAGCTATCACTTTCTATTGAAGACTCGGTTCCAGGTATGCCTTTACATAACCTAAAAGGCTCATTAAATTATATTGCTAATTAAAGAACTACCCTTCTGTATATTGAATTGTGTACTCCAAAATTCATGTGTATAAGTCCTAACCCCTAGTGTGACTATATTTGGAGACAGGCCCTGAAGGAGATATTAAGGTTCAATGAGTTCATAAAGATGGAGCCCTAATCCAATAAGATTATGTCCTTATAAGAATATGAAGAGACTCCAGAGCTCTGACTCTTGTGTGTGTGTGTGTACACAGAGAAAAGTCTATATGAAGACACAGTGAGAAGTTCTGCAAACTGAGGAGAGAGGCCTCACAAGAAGCCAACCCAGCTGGCATCTTCTCTTGTACTTCCAACCTCCAGAACCATAAGAAAATAAATGTCTTTTTTGTACTAGCCAGTCTGTGGTATCTTGTTGTGGCAGCCTGAGCAGACAAATACACCCTTCCTCCAAATTAATATGAGAGAGAGAAAGAGTGTGTGTGTGTGTGTGTGTGTGTGTGTGTGTGTGTGTCTTTGAAATTATAGATCTTTCTTTGATGTACCAAAATTTTGTTACTGTGCCTTAGTAGAGTCTATAAAAGACAAAAAAGCAATGGTTTCCATATTTTATCATTTTATACTTGTAACAAATATTCTCATTTTCTTTGCAGAAAGGCTCTCCTTACAGCAGTGCCTGGCCCTTAATAGTTACATAATAAATATTTTGATTGGCTAATGCATCTTTTTCCTCACCAAAAAAAAAAAAAATAGTACAAAATTAAGGCCAAGATTTACTTTACCTCATTTTCCTTTGGTTAGATGAAGGTGTGTTTGCAGAAACTTCTACTCTTGCTTTTCCTTTCATTTTGTTTTTCTTCTTGTCCCAAATTCTAGTTTCCTCTTTCTTATTATCTCAACAAGAAGAATTTGTTATTCTTGATAGGAAAATAAATATTTTTTTTCAGTTGCTGAAGACTTAAATGGAATTAACTTTTTGTATGTAATAGATTTTCAAAAGTGGAATTTTGATTGGGAATAAATTCCTGAAATAATAAAGTTAAAGCTATAGATGTTTATCTAGCACCATTGCTTCAGTAGAAGTTTAAGCCATTGAAATTAGTATTCCACTTCATAATGGATGCCTGCTGTGTGAACTTAATACATTTCTTATTATATTTTGATCTTCTGAGAGGAATGAAAGTTAAATCTTTCGTATAAAGGAACTTAAAAGAGCAATATTCACTAGTATAAAAAATGGAGAACAAAGTCTAAAAGTAGAGAAAATTGTGAAGGACAAAGATTATCCAAACTTAAATAGTGCTGATATCATAATGTCTCATATTTAGTGTGGTTTTCTGGCATAGGAAAAAGATACAAGAGTCTATCAGTGTTTGGTTTGCCAAATAATAATGTGCATGCAAAAACTTGACTAAGCATTTAGGTCAGAGTACATTATTTTAGTAATTGAGATAGTTTTTCTCTCTGAATTTTTTTTTCTGAAAATTGTAAATGTAAAATTTGTTATGAGATTTGACCCCAGTTGTTTTTGTTCAGTTTCTCATTTGGATTCCTATTGGTCCCCTTAGTGTTCAACACTGAAATTTAGGGAGTATCCATTGACTTACACCTTACTCATGAAGTTTTGCTGTAATATGACTTTGATAATTATGACCACCAGTAGGAAAGTGGTACAAATCCAGGAAGACAAGAAACTATTTGTCACATGTAAGAAACAATTTTATATAGATGCACTGGCTATCAACAGACAATACTTAGATATTCAAACACTGATTTACATTTCAGAGTTTGTGCTATTTCTTCTATCTTCATTACTCCTAAACTCATTTTGTCCCCTCCAGAGATAGACAAATTTATATTTTATTCTTGCCATCATCTTTGGCTTTGTTCACACATGAATGTACTGCCAACTTTGAAATTCCTCCTACTGAGAAAAATATATCCTACTTTTTGGCTCTGCAAATCTGATTATCCTAAAAGCAATGCCAACACCAAAACTTTTCCATGATGGGACAATTTTAATTAAGTCAGATGATAAGAAAACAATCGATTGTACTGCAATATTTATTCTTCACAATGATATTGATTAGCTGAGTATATAAAACTCTTTCTGGGTTAATTTCACAAAAATTTTGTATCATTTTCTAACTCTTATTATTTAGTAGAACAACTTTTTATATTTTAGATTGTTTACATTTTTAAAAGGAAACTGGGCATACTTCCCTATGAGATACCATTAATAAGGCATAACATATAATTAGAAAAAAAAAGCATCATGCGTATGAGAAGAGAAAATGTGTTTGGCAGAAATAAATTGTGGTACATGTTAGTATGTCTTGAATCCAAGGAATGTCTGATAATTATGTACAATTAGCTCCAAAATAAGTCTTGATTCTTCTTTGGAAGCATGTGCTGAATTTTGGTTGCAAACTAAATGATAATGTAAAAAGTAATCTGAGGCAGGTAGACAACAGAACTGCAGAAATTCTATAGGGATTAAACCAGAGAAGGGAAAAAGATATACAAATTGAAACAAAAATATGACTTTGGGAGGGAAAGAATTGTTTTCAGTTGACAGAGTTAATGGCAGTGCTTTTGATGTAGGGGGAAAATAACCAAATGCTTGATTTTCATGTAGTTATTAATTTTTGTGTATGTGCAGTAGACAGACTGTTTTTCACCTTCTCCAAATAAAAGAAATCTAACACAGTCTCCTCTGTATTTTATTTTACTCTTGTTTATTTTCCTGATAGGCAGCAGTTCTCTCCCTAGGGTGCTAAGTTAACCTTCATGTGAGTTATAAACAAAGAGACAAGGGCATACAGTAGTATCAAGGATAATTGTTTTATGGTACATCTTTTTCTGAAGGCCATGGAACCTTTCCAAAATATACTATTTACTTAAAATATCTATTATTTGTTTGTTTTAATTTTTTTTTCATTTTAACATTAAGAGTCATAAACTGATGAAACTTTACTAGGAAAATTGATTCTTCCCTCATTGTTTTCCCATCTTTTCCTTTGTTATTTATAACCTAGAGTACAAACTCTCTTACTTTGAAATACTTGGGAAGGACAGCTTCAAAACATCAACCTAATGTCTGAAAGTATTAGAGCTGGCATTTTTGAGTTAGACAATTAAAGCTGAAAATGGTTATGTGGTTATGTTAGGCTGCAGTATGAGAGTAATATAGCTACTTTATAAAAATTCTATGTAAAAAAGAATTCTAAATAGAATCAATCCTTTTCAGGTATCAAAAGTTGCTATTTACAATGACAGCACATCCATAAAGCATTATTATTTAAAATGATGCAGAATGTCACTGAATCTTTCTACCTTGAAACAAAATGCTTCCAAGGCATCTGACAGAAGCAACACCAACTTTCAATTACCCACCTATGGTTATGAGAGACAGAAAAACACAGGCAATTGCATTCACAAAACATTAAAAGTCTTTTAGACATTTATTACAGTTTCTTCTCTATCAAACTTTTCCTCCTTGAAGCGTCTAAGAAAGAACAATACTGAAGGGTCTCTACTTTGTATTTTCTTACCTATACTTCTGCTGGGGATGATGGAAATGGTCTATGTAGAGGACATTAGGTAAAAAAGAAGCGAAAGTCCAGAGTTCTATACACCCGGGGTGATCATTTCTTGGGATTGTCTCTTGAGGACAAAGTCTTATTTTTCTTTACAGGATCATTTCGAATCTATTTTTGTTAAAAGGCCTAAAAAGTAGTTAAAGGCACTTACTATTAGAAGTAATGTCTTGTTCTTTAGCTTTAATGAATTGCATATTCAGTATAGGTACAAAGTACTCCAAAAGGTTTGCTGGGTTCTTCAGAATGGTATGCGACTCAGCCCCTATTTCAAGAAACATACAGTCTGCCTGCAGTTCCAATAAAACAGCACAGCAACAGCAATAGCAACAGCCACAACAACAGCAACAGAAACATCAGCAGCAATGATACCACTCAACATTATAGAGGTAAACCACCCGTGACTAGGACTAGAAAGGTAATTGCTGTAGACCAGAGGGATCAAGGAAATTTTTATTTAGGAGTTAAGATTTTTGTTTTCTGGCTTGAAGAATATGGAAAATTTAAATTGATGAAGAAGGTGGTAGAGGGGAAAGATAATCTTGTGGGAAAAAATCAGTTGGAGTCATATTATGTAATATTTTAGGTTACAGACTGGAGTTTTAATATTTCATTACAGATAACAGAATATGCTTGAGGATTTGACCAAGAAATTAGCTTATATACAGTATTTAAGAAAGATTCATCTGATGCTGACATGGGGGATGAAGTGGGGCAGAGTGAGGTTTAGGAGGTTGATGGGGGTAGGAGACAGACTTATGGGATCACAGAGTCATAATTGAAGAGGATGAGAAGAGGTAGTAGAAAGTAATAGGAAGGCAGGGCAAGAATGGAAAGGCTCTGCTTGGAGATGTTTTTACATCTGGTCTGTCTTAAAGTATGAGTAATCAAATTTGAATCATTTACAAGACCTATAAACCACAACTTCTTTTATATCTATACCAAAAATTGGTTATCTATAGCCTATGGACCAAATCCAGACTTTATGTTTTTGTAAATAAAGTTGTCATGGAACACAGCTATGCTTATTTTTAATGTGTTGTCTATGACTGCTTTTGTGCTTCAACACATTTGCAAGAGAGACCATGTGGCCCACAGAACCTAAAGTGTTTACCCTCTGGTCTTTTACAGTAAAGTTTACTGACTCCTGGCCTGAGTTTATTAGGTAATTCAAGATAAGTCAACAAAACATTATTTCCATAGGTTTTAGAAAACCAAATCATGTATGCATTAGATTAAATTGAACACATATATTCAGATGAATGTGCATTGCTCTCTTCTCCAAAGGACGTAACTATAATCAAAGATTCCTTTTATTTTATTTATTCTAATTTGTTATATATGATAGCAGAATGCAGTTCAATTCATATTACACAAATAGAACATAATTTTTCATGTCTCTAGTTGTACACATGTTTTCATACATGTACTTAGGGTAATGATGTCTGTCTCATTCCACCATCTTTCCTAACCCCATCCCCCTCCATTCCTCTTTCCTCTTTGCCCTATCTAATTTTCATCTATTCCTCCCACACTGCCCTTCCATCCACATTATGAATCAGCATCCTTATATCAGAGAAAACATTTGGCATTTGGTATTTTGGAATTAGCTTATTTCACTTAGCATTATATTCTCCATCTGCATCCATTTACCTGCAAATGCCATGATTTTATTCTCTTTTAATGCTGAGTAATATTCCATTGTGTATATATATCACATTTTCTTTATCCATTCATCTACTGAAGGGTATCTAGGTTGGTTCAACAATTTAGCTATTGTGAATTGTGAGACTATAAACATTGATGTTTATAGTGCCCCTGTAGTATGCTGTTTTTAAGTCCTTTGGGTAAAAACTGAGGAGTGGGATAGCTGGGTCAAATGGTTTTCCAAGGAATCTCCATACTGCTTTCCAAATTGGCTATACCAATTTGCAATTCTACCAACAAAGTATGAGTGATCCTTTCCCCCCACATCCTGGCCAACACTTACTGTTGTTTGTACTTTTTAAAAAAAAATATTTATTTATTCTAATTTATTATACATGATGGCAGAATGCAATTCATTTTATATTACACATATAGAGCACAATTTTTCAAGTCACTGGTTGTACACAAAGTAGAGTCACACCATCCATGTCTTTATACATGTACTTAGGGTAATGATGTCTAACTCACTTAGGCTAATGATGTCTAACTCATAACCATCATTCCTACGCCCTTGCCATTTCCCTTCTCCTCTCTCCCCTTTGCCCTATCTAAAGTCCCTCCATTCCTCACATGGTCCCTACCTATTACCGTTATGAGTCAGCATTCTCATATCAAAGAAAATATTTGGCCTTTGGTTTTTTGGAATTGGCTTATTTCACTTAGCATTATATTCTCCAACTCCATCCATTTACCTGCAAATGCTGTGATTTTATTCTCTTTTAATGCTGCATAATATTCCATTGTGCATATATACCAAAGTTTCCCTATCCATTTATCTACTAAAGGGTATCTAGGTTGGTTCCACAATTTAGCTATTGTGAGGTCATAAACATTGATGTAGCAGTGTCCCTGTAGTATGCTGTTTTTAAGTCCTCTGGATATAAACTGAGGATAGCTGGGTCAAATGGTGGTTCCATTCCAAATTTTCCAAGGAATTTTCATACTGCTTTCCATATTGGCTACACCATAGTCCTACCGGCAATGTATGAGAGTGCCTTTTCCCCTATATCCTTGCCAACACTTATTGTTGTTTGTATTCTTAATAGCTGACATTCTGACTGGAGTGAGATGAAATCTTAGAGTGGTTTTTGATTTGCATTTCTCTAATTACTAGAGATGTTGAACATTTTTTCATATATTTGTTGATTGATTATATATCATCTCTGAGAAGTGTCTGTTCAGCTCCTTAGCCCATTTATTGATTGGTTTTTTTTTTTTTTTGGTGTTAAGACTTTTGAGTTCTTTATATATCTTAGAGATTAGTGCTCTATCTGGCAAAAAATTGCTCCCATTCTGTAGGCTCTCTATGCACTTCACTGATTGTTTCTTTTGCTGAGAAGAAGCTTTTTAGTTTGAATCCATCCCATTTATTGATTCTTGATTTTAATTTTTGTGCTATAGGAGTCTTATTTAGGAAGTCATGGCCTAATCCAACATGATAGAGATTTGGGTCTACTTTTTCTTCTATTAGATGCAGGGTCTCTGTTTTTATTCCTAGGTCCTTGATCCCCTTTGAGTTGAGTTTTGTGCATGGTGAGAGATAGGGACTTAATTTCATTTGTTGTGTATGGATTTCCAGTTTTCTCAGCACCATTTGCTGAAGAGGCTATCTTTTCTCAAATATATGTTTTTGGCACCTTTGTCTAATATAAAATAACCGTGTTTATGTGGGTTTGTTTCTGTGTCTTCTATTCTGTGCCATTGGTGTACCTGTCTAATTTGGTGCCAATACCATACTGTTTTTGTTACTATTGCTCTGTAGTATAGTTTAAGGTCTGGTATAGTGAGGTGATGCTACCTGCTTCACTATTCTTGCTAATGATTGCTTTGGCTATTCTGGGTCTCTTATTTTTCCAGATGAATTTCATGATTGCTTTTTCTATTTCTATGAGGAATGTCATTGGGATTTTTATTGGAATTGCATTAAATCTGTATAGTGCTTTTGGTAGTATGGCCATTTTGACAATATTAATTCTGCCTATCCAAGTACAAGGGAGATTTTCCATCTTCTAGGGTCTTCTTTAATTCCTTTCTTTAGTGTTCTGTTGTTTTCATGTAAAGGTCTTTCACCTCTTTCATTGAGTTGATTCCCAAGAATCTTATTTATTTATTCATTTATTTTTTGGTACTGGTAATTGAACTCAGGGACCCTTGAACACTGAGCCACATTCCCAGCCCTATTTTTTATTTTATTTAGAGACAGGGTCTCACTGAGTTGCTTAGCACCTTGTTTTTGCTGAGGCTGGCTTTGAACTTGCAATGCTCCTGTCTCAGCTTCCCTAGTCACTTGATATGCAGAAATGCCTTTGATTTATGGGTGTTGATTTTATATCCTTCTAATTTTCTGAATTCATATATTAGTGCTAGAAGTTTTCTGGTAGAATTTTTGCATCCTTTAGGTATAGAATCATGTCATTGGCAAATAGTGCTAATTTGAGTTCTTCTTTTCCTATCTGTATTCCTTTAATTTTTTTCATTCCAGATGAAATTGCTCTGGCCAATGTTTCAAGAACTATGTTAAATAGAAGTGGTGAAAGAGGGCATTCCTGTTTTGTTCCAGTTTTTAGAGGGAATACTTTAAATTTTTCTCCATTTAGAATGATGTTGGCTTGTGGCTTAGCATAAATAGCTTTTATAATGTTGAGGTATGTTACTGTTATCCCTAGTATTTCTAGTGTTTTGAACATGAAGAGGTGCTGTATTTTGTCGATTACTTTTTCTTCATCTATTGAGATGATCATATGATTCTTATCTTTAAGTCTGTTGATGTGATGAATTCCATTTACTGATTTCTGTATGTTGAACCAATCTTGCATCCCTGGGATGAATCCCACTTGATCATGATGCACTATCTTTTCGATATTTTTTTTTTGTATTCATTATGCCAGAATTTTATTGAGAATTTTTGCATCTATGTTCATTAGAGATATTGGTCTGAAGTTTTCTTTCTTTTGATGTGTCTTTGTCTGGTTTTGGAATCAAGGTGATATTGGCCTCATAGAATGAGTTTGGAAGTGTTCCCTCTTTTTCTACCTCATGAAATAATTTGAAGAGCATTGGTATTAGTTCTTTAAAGGTCTTGGAGAACTCATCTGTGTATCCATCTGGTCCTGGGATTTTCTTGATTGGTACGCTCCTGATGGCATCTTGTATTTCATAACTTGCAATTGATCTGTTTAAATTGGGTATATCATCCTGGTTCAGTTTAGGTAAATCATATGACGCTAGAAATTTGTCAATGCCTTCATTTTATTGGAGTATAAATTTTCAAAATAATGTCTAATTATCTTCTGTATTTCTGTAGTGTCTGTCATGATATTTCCTTTTTCATTATGGGTGTTAGTAATTTGAATTTTCTCTCTCCTTCTCTTCATTAGCATGGCTAAGGGTTTATCAATTTTATTTAGCTTTTTTTCAAAGGACCAACTTTTTGTTTTATCAATTTTTTCAATTGTTTTAATTTCATCTCTAATTTTAATTATTTCCTATCTTCTACTGCTTTTGATGTTGTTTTGCTCTTCTTTTTCTAGGGCTTTGAGATGTAGTGTTAGGTCATTTACTTGTTGACTTTTTCTTCTTTTAAGGAATGAACTCCATGCAGTAAACTTTCCTCTTAATACTGCCTTCATAGTGTCTCAGAGATTTTGATATTTTGTATTAGTGTTTTCATTTACTGCTAAGAACTTTTTAATCTCTTCTTTAGTGTTTTTTTTTGCAACCCATTGTTCATTCAGTAGCATATTATTTAGTCTCCAGGTGTTGGAGTAACTTTTATTTTTTATTTTATTATTGATTTATAATTCCATTCCTTTATGATCTGATAGAATGCAGGGTAGTATCTCTACTTTTTTGTATTTGCTAAGAGTTGCTTTTTGGCATAATACATGGTCTATTTTAGAGAAGGATCCATGTGCTTCTAAGAAGAAAGTGTATTTGCTCATTGACGGATGAAATTTTCTATATATGTCAGTTAAGTCTAAGTTATTGATTATATTATTGTATTCTATAGATTCTTTGTTCAGCTTTTGTTTGGAATATCTATCCAGTGGTGAAAGAGGTGTGTTAAAATCACCCAGAATTATTGTGTTGTGGTCTATTTGTCTCTTGAACCAAGAATTTGTTTGATGAAGATAGATGCTCCATTGTTTGGGGCATAAATATTTATAATTGTTATGTCTTGTTGATGTATGGTTCCCTTGAGCAGCATGTAATGTCCATCTTTATCCCTTTTGATTAACTTTGGCTTGAAGTCTACTTTATTTGATATGAGGATGGAGACCCTGCTTGTTTCCTCAGTGCATATTAGTGGTATGTTTCTCCTCAATCTTTCACCTTTAGTCTCTGTATGTCTTTTTTCTATGAGATCAGTCTTTTGGAGGCAGCATATTGATGGGTCTTTTTTAAAAAAATCCCATCTGCCAGTGTATGTCTTTTGATTGGTGAATTTAGGGCATTAATATTCAGGGTTATTATTTGAGATATGATTTGTATTTCCAGCCATTTTTGTTTGTTTTTGGTATTTAACTTAACTTGGTTTCTCCTTTGATTAGATTTTCCTTTAGTGTAATACCTCCCTCTGCTGATTTTTATTTATTTTTTTTTTTTCATTTCCTCCTCATGGAATATTTTGCTGAGGATGTTCTGTAGTACAGGCTTTCTAGCTATAAATTCTTTTAACTTTTTTTTTAATCATAGAAGGTTTTTATTTAATCATCAACTCTAAAGTTTCATTTTGCTGGATATAAGATTCTTGACTGACATCCCTTTTTTTCAGAGCTCGGTATATGTTGTTTTATGATCTCCTGGCTTTGAGGGTCTGGGTTAAAAAATCTGCAGATATCCTAATTGCTTTCCCCCTATACATAATCTGATTCCTTGCTCTCATGGCTTTTAAGATTCTCTCCTTATTCTGTATGCTAGGCATTTTCATTATAATGTGCGTTGGTGTGTATCTGTTGTGATTTTGTACATTTGTCATCCTGTAAGTTTCTTGTATTTGGTTTTCCAATTCATTCTTCATGTTTGGAAAATTTTCTTATATTATTTCATTGAAAAGATTGTTTATTCCTTTGGTTTGGAACTCTATGTCTTCCTCTATCCAATAACTCTTAAATTTGGTCTTTTTATGTTAACCCATAATTTGTGAATGTTCTGCTCATGGTTTCTTACCATCTTCACTGTGATCTGTGTTCTTTTCAAGATTATATATTTTGTCTTCAATGTCTGAGGTCCTCTTTTCCAAGTGGTCTAGTCTGTTGATAATGGTTTCTATTGAGCTTTAATTTGGTTTATTTATTTATTTTTCAGAACTTCCCTCTCCTTATTGAAATAATCTTTTGCTTCTTGTATTTGCTTATGTATCTGTTTGTCGAAATGATCTTTTGCTGCCTGTATTTGTTGTCTTATATCATCTTTAATTCACAGAAAATTTTAATTATGTACATCCTGAACTCCTTCTCTGTCATTTCTTCTGTTGTGCTAGCCATAGATTCTAATACTGTGGTATCTTGATTTGTTTGGGGTACTTTTTTCCCTTTTTTTTTTTTTCATGTTGTTCATGTGTCTTCCCTTCTAGTACTGTGGATCTGCGGCATTACCATTTTTACCTTATAGGCTTATAGTGCCCCTGCAGAGTTCCAATACCTCTCCTTTGAGGGGAAGAACAATATTAACAGATCCCAATACAAATAATATACAACCTTAAACCAAATAGTTGCTATTAAGACATTTATCATTTTGTCACAATATACAGAAATGGTGAGTTCAGTTATTATCTACAATATAAACAGTAGGTTTGCAAAAGGGTTTACAGTTTCTGATGGTGGACAAAGAACGGTAGTGGTGGTGAGGTGTAGGGTGAGATGTTGAGGGGGTAGGAGGTGAGGATATAGAGTTTATAAATTTTAGGAAATGTGAAAGAGGAATGTAAAGAAGATGATTAGTAGCAGGAGAAGAGAGAGGAAGTGGTTTTAGGGAGATAGGAAAGTTAGAAGATAATAGAGTACATAAAACAAACACACAAAAGTATTAAGAAAAATAAAAAATGTAAAAATAGGAGATAAAAGAATATACAACACAACTATAATGTACTATTAATATATCCTAGTACTCAGTATCCTAATTCATGCAAAGTACTTGGTTTCTCAAGTGTTGGGGATGTGAGGGCAGGAGAATAGAGAGCAAGATAAAAGAGGAAAAAAAACTTGAAGGAAGAAACAAGGAATGTTTTGGTTGAAGATAAATATCTTTCCTGCTTCCCTTCTCATCCAATAGGTGGGGTTGTCTGTTGTTTGCTGGTATCTCCACCGTCAGGATGATAAAGGTTACCAGGGTGGAAGGGTTGGTCTTAAGTGCAGGGCACCTGGAAGAGGGGTATGGCACCAGCCTTCATACCTGCACCCCAAGGATCTCCTTTGGGGCCCACTCGTGTTATGTCTTATCTCCTTATATCACCTGTAGACCTCATAGTTCCTGGTGTCTAATTTAGTCTCTAAACTGTATCTCATTCACTCTCTCCCTTTCTACTTCCTGAGGACTGTCGGTACCTGCCTATTTGGTATTCCAAGCTGGGAGTTGTCCCAACTAAAGATGGAAAGAAAGGTGTTCCAAGTTGGAGGTGGCTGCTTTCCATGGAGTGTCAGGTTGGGGAGGGGTGGGCTGTGGTGGTGAGCAATGTTTTCACAGACGCAGCTCTGTGGCATGCAGCATTGTGGCTGTTGGCTGCCTCCTGACCCAGTGCTGGCTCCGTAGGTGTTGGTAGAGCTGTACTGGGCCTGCCTGTGCTCCATGCTGGTCCAAAGATTCCTTTTATCTGCCTTTACATTCTTAAAGTTCAGCTGGAAAGGTGATGTCGTTTTTGAGCTGATAACCTCATATGTGTTTGTATGGTCAGTTTTTTTGGTGGCTTCCAGCTTTAGGGTCTAAACTTCAAATATAATTAAGAGTAAAGTTTGGCTTCTTTTGACAAGAAAAATAATGGTAAACACTTCTATTTAACTTATTAAAGCATCAGGACAATGATACAAACAAAACCCTAAGGTTTACTGAGCACTTAGAATATATTGGATGCTATTCTGATCATTTGCTTGTATTCTGTAATCTAATCCTCACAGACACCCTATGATGTAAAATTTTTAATTACTGTTTTAGGATAGAAAATTAATCTGTGTATTAGTGATATCATGTAACAAACCCTACGCCAACAAGTGGTAATTGGCAGAACTAGGATTTGAATACAGATATTGTGAAAATTAATTAGAATGTCTGTATGGTTCATGCTGTCAAGCACCAAAACTAACCTCCACTAAGTTACCTAGCTAGTTTCCAGCATTCCTGTCTTTGCTACACTAGTTTCATTCCACCACATTAGATTGGTCCAGGGGTCTATATAAGATCCAGGTCCAAGCTAAGTCAGCCAGAATCCTGACCTGGAATTTTGTATCAGAGATGAAATTTTCTGCTTCATTTTAGCCCCTCTTGATGAGAGGAATTTTGCAAATTTGTGATGCCATTTTTCTTCCATTCCTGTTTAATGTCATGTTCTTAAATATATGAAAAAATACTTGCAGATACAGATTACTGTGAGTATGTTTAACAAGTAAGACAAAGGTGGTAAAGAGTTTGGGAGTGTGTGCTACTTAACCAAGATATTAGTTACCTGAATTTTGAGCAGTAACCTTGACTTACAGTACCTCTCGCTAAAGGAGGAGCCAGAGAAGTCATCTGTCAATCAGAGTTCAGTGCAAGGAAACAGAGAGAATTGCATGCTTACAATACTGGCTGGAATGACTGTGGCAGTGAAAGCCAGAGAGGGTACTTTTGGACTGTAAGTATCATGGAACTGAGATCCAAAGCCAAGATCCAGAGGTCTAAAGGCTGCTGTCACTACTATGTTATAACAGATTCCTTTTGTATTCACTTAACTAGTGACTAAAAATATAATGAGGCATTTGGCTGCTGCAACGTGACTGACTTCCTTGTCAGTACCCAAATAGTAAGAAGATGGCCTTTTGAATTTCTCAAGAATGCATCTCATTGGCAGAACCTGTTTGCTTTTATGATATTTCTAGTTGACTGATAACTGAGAGAATGTAATTTTAAATTTCTAGCTCCTGTGATTAGGGAGGGTACACAGAAGAGGGTAGAGATTTTGTCAAGTCCCCAGACACCATATCTATTAGGATCAAACAACAGTAGTGTTCAAAATGGCCTGGGTGTATTTGATAAAATCCTCAAATCTGTGACAGAGCTAGTGTTAACCTCACTGTTGTTTGATTATATTCCCCTAGTGCTGTGTTACCTTCAACCTGGACTGAATCTGAGCTTCCCTTGATTTATCAGGGAAGCCATGTGACTGTTACACAGTAACTTTGGAAAGCCATGATTAAAAACAGGGTCATTTCTTTTATGGAGACCAGTCAGTGGCCACCCAGGCTTCTGTGAACTCAAACTTCTTATGTGAGAAAATGATGAAAGGTTAGCCAGGGCTTCTTTCTCTAGGGCTGATCATCTCCTAAGTCTTCATGTTGCTTGTGTTGCTGGATGTTTAATTCAACATGTATGATGCTTTAAGACATAATACCCAAAGATATATTAATGACATATTGCCTGGAGGTTTATTGACTAGGTATGACTTGCATTAAATAGAGCTCAAAGAGGAACAAGGAATGGGAAGCAAATTATTTTATAATATCTTAATCAAAATTTGAAAGTAATATTCAATGTCTCTTTGATGGTCATTTTGTCATCTTTTTTGTTTCTGTATTTATTCCTTTTTTGGTGATTCAGAAAGTTTCAAATTCCTAACTGTAGCAGTATTTTCTTCAAAGATCTTGGAATACAATTTTTATGGTCAGTAGTTCTCCAAATGGTGGCTTTCTTTCTACTCTGAAGACTTATGAAAAAGAGAAATAAACTAATATATCAGTGTTCTCTCAACATTCTCTTGGGATATTTCTCTCTGTAATATGTTCATTTTAGAATGCTAAGCCAAATGTTCAGAAAAGTGCTGTTCTTAAACCATGGCTTGAGAATTGCTGTTCAAGGAAGAACTTTCCTCTTTTCCTAGTAACTTTTAGTGAGACAAAATGCCTGACAATTTTTAGTATCCAAGTGGTGTAAATTCTGTAAATTCAGCACATTTAATCTAAATTACTCACTGATCTTGCTTTCAATGCCAGTTTCACACACCAGCAACTCACAGATCATATGAAGTACAATAGGAATGGATATTCACATGACAGAACATTATTACCTTAGTAATTTACTGTATAATATTGGGAAATTCTGAGTTGTCTTTCTCAGAGATCTTTAAGCTGGATACAATATATTTTCATTTCTTTTTGTTCCCCTTTTGGTTAGTATCTTCTGCTATGATTAATATTACCTTCATAATGAAATGTGTATTGGAAAAATAAATGACTTTTTTCTTTTTGAAAAACCTTATTTCTATTCCTGGTAATCAAAAAGGATGCCAAGCGTCTAAGTAGTAAAAATAAATAAATGAAAAAAATCTTAATACATGTTACTATCATAAAAATAATAAAAATAAGAAAGAAAGGAATCTCCTTTATGCTGTTTCTCTGTACAATAATAATCTATCTTGACAAATTCTCAAATAATTTCTGTTAATTATACTTTATTTTGGAAATAGATAAGTAGATATATAAAGAGGCATACTATCAACTACCAAAAATCTCTTGGGCAAATTTAAACATTTTTCTGCCATTATACATTTGATACATTACCAAGACTAGTTTATTACACTGTTATTGTTTTGCTCTGCCCATGGACTGTGTCGTGGAGGTAATATCAACTTCTTTGAGTTCAGGTTTGACCAATGACCTATTTCCGGAAGTCAAAGCTCAAACCTTTCTCTAATTCATCATTTAGGACGAAAATGATACTATAGAAAAGTGTTATCTTCATTCTTTGCCCTTCTCCTAGATGATATTAAGTGTATAAGTGAATGTTGAATACATATTTGAACAATATTGGATGAAGGAACATCATTAGTTCTCCTAGAGTACTCACAGGCCTAAATCTTTGTTCTTGAAGGAGGATCAGGGAATTATAAAAATGCTTGTAAAGGAGGAAGAATTTATGAGACAAGGTAAGAAAATGAGATTAAGTGAATAGAGCTGTAAAAATGAAAGCTGATATGTGGTATTTCAAGAGAGAGGAATATGGTAGACCCTTTGACATTACAGCATGATTAGTTGGAATGTGGATCCTTTAGGTTCAGAGGTGGGAGTATGTGAAGTAGGGTTAAATAATTGTAAAGCAAAAGATAAGTTAAGGCATTTAATTTTTGCAATGGATAAAAAGATAATCTTAAGGCATGTGTCAGATTAATTTACTTATATGGTAATTTTAAAAAATGATGAAGACATTTATTTTTTGTTCTTTACACATGAGACATATACAGTTTATGATCTTAGATAGTGAAATTAGTTTTCAGGACATGTCAGTTATGAATTCTGAATCATTCAATTCCAATAGAAGTGTTACTATGAAGGAGATAAAATAGAGAAGCCTTATAAATCATTTATCAAAGAAAAAAATTCAATGCCTTGGCTTGGAAAGATGAAAACATACTATTTGAAAGAGAAGAAGCTCAAATTGATTTTCATGTATTCACTTTTCTGCAAAAGATTCTAATGGTGGCTGGCCACATGGGCAGAAATGAGACATTGGCATTATCCTATCACTCCTCTCTACCAGTGCAAAGTTGAAGATTCAAACACTATGTGAATACATCAACCCTGGATCCACAGGCTCTGTCAGTTTCTGTTTACATGGGAAGTTTCACCACAAACCATTATCATTTTCTTCAGACTCATACTAACTGGAAGAAAATAGTATTATTTTGGTGAAATGTTGAATGCATTAGAGCAAGAACAGTGGGTTTTTAGTGGCAGCTTTGTTGTGGGTATATACCGAGTATTAAATATATGGCTAAAATAGATACAGTGCTCAATATTACATAAATATTTTTTCATAATTTGTTCTATTTTAGACCTTAGCTCCTTAAAACTATTGTTTGATGCTATTGACATGGCGTGTACTTTCCTGCTTTTACCACTACTGCTAGGGAATTGGAAAACAAATGTTGAGGAAGTAAAATAAGACAGTATTTATGCTGTTGGGGATGGAGACGGACTGTGTCTTAGAAATGAATAGTGACAGGATGTTTGCAGAAGGTTGAATTCCTAGGTAAAGCTCTGGATGTATTTTCCCTTGAAAACAGTGGTATAACATAAGCAACACCACATTTATGAATAGATTAAGATTGATGATATGATAATGCTTTGGCAATTCTAAGTGAAGCTTGCCTAGGAGATTTAACACCAAAGGACTAATAGCCATGACCCCTTACCTGTCCTCTTTTACCAGAAGAATTCTTTCCTCCACTCCTTTAAGATTCATCACTGTTAGAAACTTCTTCTTTTATTTTTCAGAAATGACACTTTGGGGGCTCTAGTTCCTGTAGTCAGAAAGCTTGCTTCTGCCCCAGAATCCCACAGGCAATGAAAGACAACCCTAGGGGTGATACAAGTGTACTTGTAGTAGCCATGTTGCTTACTAACTGCAGGCCTTGGGCAAACCACTCTTTGATCTGGTATTTTCTTTCTCATTTGTAATATGAAATGATTGGAATAGAGGATTTCTTGTATCTAACACTTTAATTCTTGGAGTATATAGAAATGGTTAATTTGGTCACCCAAGTCACAGATTTTAACATACTATCAGACATGTAAGAGATTTATTTGAGGAAAAACTTTTATAGTCAATGGATAAGACTGGGAAAGCTATTATTTTTTTTAGTCACATGTCAATCATTTTTAAAACATTGTTGCATGTGGGTCTCACAACTGTATGTGATGGTGTAGCAGCAGGATAATTGTTTCCCCCAAATGTCTATGTACCCATTCCGTGAATTACATAGAATTACATGGCAAAAGGTAGTTAAGGTTGCAGATGAAATTCAGATTGATAGTCAGTTGACCTTAAAATATGGACATTATACTAGATTATTTGAGTGAGCCTAAATGTGATTACAAAGATCTTAACCAGAGAGAGAGGCAGAGGGAGAGATGGCAGCATGAGAAAGACATGGCTATACATGACTGATTTGAAGAAAGGAATAGGGTCATGAGCCAAGGATACAGGTGACCCCCTGAAGCTGGAAAAGGCAAGCAATCAGATTCTCACTACAAACATCCCTAAGAACAGTCTTGCCAACTCCTTGATTTAGCCCAGTGAGATCTGTTTTGAACTTCTTATCTCCAGAACTATAAGATGATAATTTTGTGTTGTTTTCAGCTGCAAAATTTGTGTAATTTGTTATTGTACCAATAGAAAACTAATACAAATATATATTTTTCTTCTAATTTTATAAATAAGAGAACTGAGTTTTATTCTCATGGCCACAGAGCTAGTTAAAGGGAGAGGGTGACAGGATGTCAAGATGTGTTTATTTCCAAAGACTGAACTCTAGTTGTGTGCCTCTCTTGGTTACCCAAAGAATCTTCACCTCTTCTTGATCACACCTTTGGCTGTAGCAAGGAACCATTTTCTATGTCTTTCCATCCAGAGCCTTGGAAATGTCCCCAGCTATAGTTCTTGAAATCTCCAGTGCTCCTGAAAGTCAAAGGGAAAATTCCTCTTTGTGGTACATTTCTTATATTAGCAGCCTGTCCTTCTGCTCCAATTTTTTTTTTGTACTGCTGAGGTTTGAATACAGGGCCTTGTTAATGCTAGGCAAGTGCTATACTACTGAGCTATATTCCTAACCCTTATTTTTTTATGGGTGATGTCTGCTAGGATGGTTCATTATGTTTAGTCCATGAGACAGAATTCATTCTAGTTAACATTACTCTTAACATCTTTCTTTTCTTTATGAATTAATAAAGTTTTTCTGAGCAAGACTATTTATTTAACTGTCCTTTATAAGAATGTTGTCCTTAAGAATGTGCATTATAAATTACACCCAACAGATATGACAGCATTTAAGACAATTTGATCATAAGTTGGGGCCTGACAGTATTTATAGTTGATTAGTGAATTAGACCTCATAGCAATTGTTGACTACATTACTAATTTTCATACAGAGAAAGCATATTTCCTTTTGAACCTTAAACAGTGATTTTGGCCCTGTCTTTTGAGCAAAAATTGGGATGGCTCAAATAAATCAGTTTAGTTCTGTTTGTTTTATGAGTTGTACAGAAGTTGAAGCCCAAGTTTAATGATGTATTTCACATGTTTTCCCATAAGTCTTTTGTGGAAACCCAAGACATCCAGAGTTATGATTATCAGAAAGAGGGAGGACAAGGTTCATTATTCCAGAAATATTACTATCCATCGGAGTGCACAACAGTTGAGGATTTAAATATTTTGACAGTTATTTTGTATTAAATGGGCTAACATATGATTCAGATCTTGTCACAAATGAAAAATTGTTCCCCTGATAAGAATTGAGATAGGAGCCTCTTAATTTTCCTCAGTGCATTTTATCTTTCTGTATTTTACACAGAATAATACAGAAAGTTTGGTTTGGTTATTTTTCTAAAACTTGGGTTAGCTTAGGAACAAATTCCCCTTTTCTCTTTTTGATTCATAGGATTAATTTATTATAGAACATATAAAATATGCATGTCTTGATTTTTTAAAAAGAAACTTATTTTCAAATAGTGTTTATGTTATTTTTGTACTGTATCTGTAGTATAGAAGAGTTCTCATATAATTCTCTTCCAGTTTTTCCTATTTTAACATCTAGGATATATTTGTCACAATGTCTCAACTAAGAAATTCACACTGATACATTATTATTAATGAATGGGCATACTTCATTTAGATTTCCTAAAGTTATTCTTTAATGTCTTTGTCTGTTCCAGGCTCCAATCCAGGATACTACATTACATTTGGTCATCGTATCTCCTTAGTCTCTTCTAGTCTAACAGTCTTTCAGACTTTTCTTGTTTTTCATGACCTTGAAAGTTTTCAGGAGGACTAATCAGGTGTTTCATAGAATGCCTTTGTTTTAAATTCACTTTTCTTCATCATAACAAAATACCTGAGGTAATCAACTTATAAAGAGAAAAGTTTATTTTGGCTCATAGTTTTTGAGATGGATTCAACCCATTATTTTTGGCCTATAGTGAGGTAGCACACTATCTTGAGAGTGTGTGGCGGAGTAAAATTGCTCATCTCATGACCAGGAATCCATGAGTGAAAGTGAAAGGAGAACAGGCTGGGGTGCCTCAATCATCTGCAAAAGCATGTCCCCAGTGACCTAAAGACCTCACATTGGGCCCCAACTCTTAAAGGTTCTACCAGCTCCCACTAGAGCCACTTTGGGGACAAAACCCTCAACACATATGCCCTTGGGGGATGTTTAAAAATCAAACTATAGCAGCCCTCAATTGGGAATTGTCTGGTGTTTTTTTTTTAAATAATTATTAGATTGGGTTTTGGGTTTTGGAGAGGAAGACCATAGGGGTACAGTGACATTATTATCACGTCATACAAGGGTACATGATATCAACATGACTTACTACTCATGGTATTAACCATGAACACTGACCAACATAGTGTTTATTGGGTCTTTCCCTTCCCTTTTCCCTACTCTGCTGTTTGGAAGCAAATCACTAGTGTATCCAGCACTCAAGGGTGAGGATACTTAAGTTTGTTCTCTCAGAGGAATAGTATCTATAAATGAGCTGGAATTCTTCTGTAAGGAAGTTTGTCTCTTTTTTCCATTTGTTTGTCATGGCTTAATTTTAATTTCTGCCACAGTTCTATATTTTCCTTCTTCTCAAAAAGAGAAGATAAGACATGCAAATAAAAAAACTACCACATTTCATTGTTATCTAAGATGCCATCACTTGAAAGGTATATTCTAATTTGAGAAATACAAACATGGGAAAAATGTGCATGTTAAATCAATGCCATATGTTTTAGTCAGCTTTTTCATTGCTATGAACAAAAGACCTGAAAAGAACAATTTTAGAGGTAGAGAAGTTTATTTGGTACTGACAGTTTCAGAGGTCTCAGTTCATAGATGGCTGATTCCATTGTTCTGGGCTCAAGAGAGACAGAACATCGTGGTAGGAGGGTATGACAGAGCAAAGCAGCTCAGGAAATTATAATCAGAAAGGAGAGAGAGAGAGAGAGAGAGAGAGAGAGAGAGAGAGAGAGAGAGAGAGAGAGAGAACGCTACCCTCACCATGAACAAAATATAAACTCCTAAGGTTCAACCACAGAGGCTCTAGTTTCACTGACTACAGTTAACACTCAGTTAATCCCTATCAATAGATTAATGTATTAATTAAGTGAAGGCATTCGTAACCCAATCATTTTACCTCTAAACTTTCTTGTGTTTTCTCACACATGAGCTTTTAGGGGACACCTCAAATCTAAACCATACACCATGCAGTATAATATAGTCTGCTAGTCTGGAAGAAGAAATTCTACCTTTAAATTTTGCGGATGTAGTAATTTAAAATATTTTTTTTCTTGTTTCACAAGATTGAAAACATCACTCCAAAATTTTAAATCACTTTGAAATTCCATGTATATATATGAATAAAGCATTTAGGTTTTAAGGTTATGTCCTTGCTTTGTAATTCTCTAAATTACATTTTGCACAAAGTATATTGAGTTATATTTTATTTATGAAATTAGAATGGTACAAAAGGTTTTGTCCATATAAATTGTGCCCAGTTTTCTGTTAGTTATTCCACTTTCCTTAATACTTTCCTACTTTTTGGTTGGCTCATTTTCTTGTACATTGATTCCATTTGTAGGGAATCATAGAATCATAAAATGTTAGAGTTGAACATCTTTAGAAATGGTATAATTCACTCCTTATTTAATAAGGTACATCAAAGACTTGGCACTGGTTATCAGCTAGCAAGAACAGAGTGAGATTGGATGCAGGATTTTGTATGTGAGGCTCTTCTTTTTACTATACAACTTAGAAATTCCACTGTCAATATCCATTTTTTTTGAAACAGACTTTTCCATGTGGGTCAAGCTAAATTATTTTAGTTCTTTTCTTTCTCTTTGACTCTTACCTAAGCTTTCCAATAAAGTATTAGAAATTTATCCCTTGCAACTTGTTTTTATCATCATGGAGGAAACAGATTCAGTTCTGAATTGAATTCCTTTATATATGTATTTCTTAAACAGCCAAGAGAATTCTGACATACCTCCTATCTACTGAAGGCATCAGTACATTTAAAAAAAAATCTTTTGGATCAAGCCTAAAAAATATTGTATTATTAATGCACCTTAAAATTAAAGGAGAGATAGCCTGAAAATGTTTGAAAGAGAGTCTTGAGAGAATCCATTCATCTTTAATGCAGTGATTCTGCCTGATAGACACTTTCCTCTCTAGAATTCATGTGATAGTAACTCATATCCAAAGTATATTTTATTTATATTGTTCAAATACAGAAAAATCCATATTCTGTATGTAAATGGTTTTGGAGAAATAAAAAAAGATAAAATGAGTAAAAATAACAATGTTGTTTTAGAGTATACACATGGTTTTGATGGTTTCTGTCTACCCTGTCAAGAAACAGTATCATATTGTTCCAGAACTGATCACTTTTGCACTCAAGAAATTGGACTTAAATATGTAAATTTCCAATTAACTAAAAGGAACTCTCATAATACTGTATATTATGTTTGACAGTAATGGTGTGGTCATCACAGCAAGGTCTTGAAGTCTTCGAGAATTTTTTTCCTTCCCCTCCTAGCCACATTTTTGCTTACAGCAAAATGTTCTTCATTTGTTAATGAAGTCTTTCCAAAGTATTTGCCTTGTTTTCTTTTCTTTCCCAAAATGAATGCATCAGTTGGTAAAATTGGACTTTGGGAAGGTTAGGAAGGTGAAATTTGTTTTCTGTGCTGGAAATACCTTGCAATGTCCTTGTAATCTAGATCTGGCTAATAATTTACTATGGTTTTGCAACAACAATTCTAGCAAAGACAAGAACGAAAGTTTAACCTTGGAAAGTTTTTTTACTAACTGAGTACTTAGTTTTTCAGAAATTACATTGCTAAGTTGACCATTTGACTTTCAGAATTACTTATTTCAGGCATATTGTATGATTTCTGTGTGTCTGATTAATAGAATTTCCTATTCAATCTATGTGTTTTTCTAGGCATTACCATCTAGAGGTACAATAAGTTATCATCATTATTAAAAATATCTCTGTATAGTTATTCTGTTCTCTGTATGTGGGCCTTCAGAAATCATTTACTGAGTTTGTGAGGTTAGCCCTCACCATATGATTACTATTTTTGTCTCCAGCTGGTAACCAACTGCAGGGCTCCAGATCTCAGACTGATGAGCAGGGGAAGCTGCTGGCCCAGTTCCCAGATTGCAGTGTTCCTCTATCACTCGCTGACTGCGTCCATTTCCATTTAATAACATGACTCAACTTGTTCTCCACTGGCTAAAGGTGAAAGTAACATACTGACTGCCACATTTTGAAGTGTGGCTAACAATTCCACTTGCATCAAGCTATGTTTACTAATTCTTTCTAGAGATTTCACTAATATGAATGAATATATATATATATATATATATATATATATATATACATATATATAATATAATATATATATTATATACAGATGCATTTTTAATACATTTTATTGCATTCTTCTTGCCTAGGCTTTAGTTGAGTCTGAATTTGCTATGCTACTTCAAAATCACTCTTCAACTGTAACCTATTATCTGTGAATCAGATTTGTGTACCTAATTATCCCTTTCATCCATTAAACAAATAGAAACCCCCTTTGCTATTTAACATGTCTAATTTTTTATAGCATGCACCAAGACCATGCAGATTTATGTGCTTCTATTATTAAATGTATTAAATTAAATGAATTTAACATTTAATTAAAATTAAATGCATTAAAATGTACTCACAATGCAACAGTATATATAGCTCTCTCTTTCTAAATACATACATACATACATATACATGTATATATATATATAGTAGTAGATGGACATAATACCTTTATTTATTTTTATGTGATGCTGAAGATCAAACCCAGTGCCTCACATTTGCTAGGCAAGTATTCTAACACTGAGGTACAACTCTGACTCCTATATATAGCTTTGATATAAAAAATTTAGAAGTCCTTTTATAAACATTCATTGAAATTATGTTCTTATGATTAACAATTTATATGTGACTGTGAGCTCTTAGCCCTTGTTATGGTTTGAATATGAAGTATTTCCCCAAAGCTCCTGTGTTAATACAGGCATGAAATGATTAGATTATGGTAGCTATAACCTAATCCATTTGATGGCTTGATAATTTGAATGGACTGACCTGTGACTATAGGCAGGAGGGTTGCGGTTGGGGATGGGCGTATCCCTGGGGTCATATTTCTAATATTTCTCTCTCTCTTTCTGCTTCCTGGATTCAAAAAGCAAAGGAACTTTCCTTTGCCATCCCCTTCTGCCATGATATTTTGTCTCATCTTGCGCCTAAAGTGATGATGTTGGCTCTCCATGGACTGAACCTCTGAAATCATGAGCCAAAAATAAATTTTTCCTTCTCTAAGTTATTCTTGTCAAGTTTTTGTTCACAGTGATGAAAATCTGACTAACACCATTATTGCATATCTTTGGAAATTCTTTTGTAGTAAAATCTAATGTATAACCTTTTAAAATATAATGAAGTACTTACAATAAGTTAAAAGTTTTGTCTTAATACATTTATAGAAAATTATTAATTTTTATTTTGCAAATTTTATATTTTGATATCAATAATGACATTTAACAGGATTTTGAAAAGATTACACTTCCCCCAAAATGCACCTATAGCACCTTAAATTGTATACTTAATTAGGATTTATTTATTTTCTTACTTAGTGTGGTACTGGGGATTGAACCCAAAGCCTTGACCATATTAGGTGGGTACAACCTCAGCCCTGTTTGGATACTTTAAATTGAAATGTTGCTTTGAAGACCTTCCCTTTGGTTCCTCCTTCCTTCCTTCACTGAACATTAACTATGTATTTATAGCATCATAACATGAATCATTGTACAGTGTGACTGTGATTGCTTCACTTGTTGGGTATCATATATAAAAGGAAAAGTGATGAAGAATAAAGCATGGGCTTTTATTTTGCATCACTGAATGAGTAAAATGATACAATATAAAATAAGGAAAAGTAGATATTCTCTATAGATTTTTTTTAACCCCTTCCATAATTCAGGACATAGCAAAGCTGGAAACCGAGAGTGTATGAGAGTCAGAACAGAATACAACATCAAATACAACATACAGCATCAAATCTCATTTGAAAAGCAAGGGCAGAGTTGAAGACCAGAGTTGGTTTCATATTTCCTTACAGCATCCATTTTTGAAACTGAGAGCTCAGTAGATTGGACACCAGAAGCAGAATCTAGGATAAGAGCCAGCACCTGCTCCACATGTCTCTTTTCTAGATGTTTTTCCACTTCAATGAATTGCTTGTTTTTGACCTTTACTTATTTATCTTTTGAAATTTTAATGTTTTTCTTATATGCTTGTTTGATCTCTTTATTCAGTCAACTTATTAAACTAGATCTGTCATATTTACTGCAAAAACTTTTTCTCAAAATTGCTTTGTATTTTTAATGTACTACCTTTCTATTCCTTTTTTATTTCTATCATTTTTAAGTCTAGAAAGAGCCTTCCCCAATATATATACAATAGTCATATTTTTCTTCTAATTTTCTGATTTAATCTTTATCTCTTTGAACTCATAATGAATTTCTTTTAGTATTAATATAAAACAATGCTCAAATGGTTTTTCTTTAAATGTGTAATCAGCTATTTCAAAACCATTTATAAAACAATCACTTTTTCTCATTTATTCTTCATTAATTAAGAATGTCTTTTAAATTATGAATTAAGCTTTATTTTAGGCTGGCTATCCTATTTATTCTATTTTATTAATCCACTTTCATATCAGAAGTACTTTATTTTATCATTACAGCTTTAGCATGCTTAATATATTTCAAAAAATTTATCTTACCTGCTTAATTTTTCAGACAAATTTTGGAGTTCTTTTGCCAACTTCTGAACAAATTACTGTGTGATTTTGCTTGAAATTGTATAACTGTATAAATAAATTGAACAAAATTTTTCATCTTTGTCTTCACACCTAGGAACACTTACTCATCTATTCTAAAATTTCACTTTTTGTTATTAAAGACCCTTGCGCTCCCTACCTTGCTGATTATTTAATTGGTGAGTTATGACCATATTAGTTAATGTTGATGCATGAAGTTGACAACTCTTTGCTGCCAATTACAAATTACAAATCTGTAGTTAAAAAATAGAGGTGATGGAAATCACTGAGTCATCATAAATTTTTGCTTAGATATTTCTGTAGCCAAAAGCTTAGTTCCTTTATAGTTCTAACTATAAAGAATTGCATTTTCAGCAAAGTTAAGTGGCTTATTGCATTTTATTTGAACCTCTTTTACTTGGTATAATTAATAATGATTCACTCACTGAGTTAACTCTGAATGAAAACTTTGGGGTGGGGACGGAGGCGTATGTTTTCTAGGCTCTGAGAATGTAAGAAGTAAACGAAACAGAAAAAGTCCCTGCTCTTGGGGTGATTTTTATCCTAGTCAGGGAAGACAAACTATGAAAAAAATATATATATATTAGGTAGTAATAAGAGCTAAGAGGATGAATAAAAAAGAATGCTAATTAAGAGGTGTCATTTGATACAGGGTGGTCAGAAAAGACCTTTCTGGCAAATTGACATTGAGCAGAAACCTGAATACTTGAGAGAGAAGGAGCCATGCAGCTAGTGTAAGGGTCAGGCGAAGCGTCGGAGAAAGAGACCACCAAGTGACCACTCATGCAATTGGCAGAAGGGGATTTATTGAACCAGCATGCTGGGGCTCCGTGCCCACTCAAGAAGGGAAAGCAGCCCAGAGCCCCAAGCAGAGGCTGAGCACTGGGGAGGGCGGAGGGCTTTGTATACATCAGAACAAATCATCATGAGGCGCGGGAAAATTGAACAACAACTCCTAAACATGATTAGTTCATTCATTGGCGGGAACAGGTCAGGCTGGAGTGATAGGTCATTTCTAAACGGGGTACACATTTAAACTGATTGGTTTTAGGGCCTAAAGAACTACGTGACCAGTTACACAGAGCCCTTCAGTTATTAAACAACCAAACAGCCAGGAGAAATGTTTACTGGGCGGTTCTAAGCATTGTCTTAACAGCTACAGAAATTTCAGGTTTTGCAGGTAGCATGGAAACCTAACAATACCTAATCCTTTACATTTTAACTCAGACCTTGCAGCTTAGAAACTTTACAACACCCGGTCTTTTACCCTTTAACTTTTACGCTTTAACTTCAATTTCTTTTACCCTTACACTAGGAGGGGGGAGAAGGTTCTAGACAGAGGGAATGGGCAGTGCAACAGGAGAGGTTGTTCCTTGAAGTAGAAAGGAGCAAGGGAAGAGTGGTCACTGTTGGAAAATATACTTAAAATCAAAATCTTCTCCTAAACAAGAAATCCTTTCCACAAAGGTATAAAAGAAAGTAAATACTTTTAACATTGAAAAGCACCAACCATAATGTAATGTACATCATAGGCAATCTGCTTAGAGATTGCAAAAACAAGAACTCTCATCTTTTTATATATCAAGCAGATGCAGCTTATGACATACACGTTTTCAAGATAAATAATAACTATTCCTTAATGAAGAGAATTTGAAAACAACGTTTGTCAAAAATAGTTTATGCTAGGTTTACCTGGTAATTAGGGTGATCATCAATATTAATTAATTAGCTTTATCCAGGGGAAAAACAAACTTCTCATATCTTTATGACAGGAGGCAGTTTTGCAAGGCACCCGCCTAGGTTGGGTTCCTAACTCTCACAGAGACTTGGAGATCAAGGTGTTATCTCCCTTGATGTCTACATTTAAAGAGATCACTCACAGGTCTTTGAGACCTGTGGGTCAGAAAGCTGGAAAGAAGTCCATCTAGTTTTCAAAAGAATTTTTATACATTTCAAAGACAGGAGAAAGTACTTACAAGTTTTCTAAAGTAAATGCTCTAGGAAAAGGTGGTGGTAGGGAGAATTAAACCAATTTTTAAATTTTTATTTGTCCCACATAGGTTATGAGTCACAGTGTGAATCAGACCATATGAACTGTGGTCAGAAATTTAGTTTAGTCTGTGTGGGATGGAGGCTCTGGGACATTTTGAGCAGAGGAATGATAACATTCCTTTGTTTTTTAAATTCTAAAACCCTATCTGCTGCATGGATAGCTAAAGAAACTGCTTAGAGATGGTATAGTGGTTTCCCAGTCCTTGAGAATTCTGGGCTTGGGGAGTGGGGAATGGGGTTGGGAGATTGTTAAGTGGGGCTACAGGTAGAGGAGAGTACTTTGTGACCCAATATGGGATTTAGGGGGCACAGATGGCGTTTAGATGTTAGGAGGGGTGGAGACTTTTGTTAAATGATTATGCAAAAAGATGGCAAATGACTGTGAGGATATAGCTCAGTTGGTAGAGTGCTTGCCTTGCATACACAAGGCCCTGGGTTTGATCCCCAGCACCACACACACACACACACACACACACACACACACACACAGAAGCCCAAAATAACTGATGGTATTTAAGACCCAGGCCACTTTCTTCGCATTTGCCTTCTCTTTCACTCCATAGGGATTGCAAAGTGCTTAAGGAAGAGACTATCTAATGGTTGTTGAATGAAAGATTAACCTGCAAATTATGCTTCATATCATCTGAGGGAATAGATCAGTGTGTCAATCTATATGTCCCCTTTTCCTTTTCTCTCTCAGGTATTTATGAAGCATCTGTGATGTACCAGATATTGAGATAAAATGACTAAAAAGCTTTTTCTGCCCTCAGGAAGTTCACTGGCTACTTCAGGAGGGGTGTGTGGATGAGTGTCTGGATAATTTCAATGTAAGGTGAAAAATTCTGTGATGGGTTGTGTGAACTAATTTGCTCAAGTAAAATTTGCATACAATTTCATAATTTTATCTCAAATATAAAGTTTCTATTGGTATTGCTGTTGTTCAAAGAATATCTGCTTATACTCAAGCTGCTTTTGGTTTTGTCTCAAAATATTCATATTGTTTTAAGAACTAAAGACCTCTCCTTCTGTTTCTCTCTTACTTTATTTCTTATATCTGAGGGAAACTGTCTCTGATTCCCTTGTAGCAAAATCTTATAAGGCAGATTTAATTTTAGATGCTTAGTAATGTGAAAGAGTTTAACTGTTGGGATTTGATGCTGAGGCAGGTAAAGTACTGTCCAGGGAGATTTCAACAGTGAATATAACACTAAAAAATTCATGCTTTTGTGAAACTTACACTTTGTGATAGTTTTGGCAGCTTTTCCTATGTTGACATGCAGGGACATTTTTTCCTTTTAAGGAGGATGGAAAAATATTCCTATCATGCCCAAATTGATAAGTACTGATAAGTAAGAATAGCACCTTTGCCACGAGCCACTAGTGCTTCTGTCCTTTTCTTCTTAATTCACTTATTGGGTCATAAACTATTATTTATTGGCCTTTGAAATTCAGTTTTTAAAAATAAAATTTGAAAGAGAATGAACAACTGTAGCAGTTTGCCTGTGTTGCAGAGCACTATGAATGTGGGTTTTACTTCAGAGCTATTGCCAGGAAAGAGCATTAAGAACATCTGAAATTACAATAGAAACTAAAAAGAAGTCCTTTTATCTGAGCAGTAACTACTTAAAAAAAGTTAAGTTAGAATAAAAAGGGAAAGAAAGCCTTTAAATACTAAAACCATTTAAATATGTAGTAAAAGAAATGCTTTATTTGTAAGTTATAGAAAATGGTACTGATTTCTATAGCAATACATCAGAATAATAGGCATATTGTCATACTGTTCCAGAAGAAATCTGTATTAATCCTTTGTTATTATTAGGACTATTTTTCTGAATTCATAGGTATTCAGGTGATTGAAGATGAAGGGAATGTAGTTTTAGGTAGAAAACAGTATACTTTTAAATCTGGGAGGCAGTTACAAGGATCCACTATGTACAAATCATAAGGACAAAATAGGTCATGATCTTGTGTTCACCTGAGGCTTCTTATCAAAAAATGCAGTGAATCAAGGGTTTCTAGGATTCCTTGTAGGTTTTAAATTTTCATGACTTTATTTGTTTTTTAGTGCAAATAGAGTTGAGCTGCTGAGGGTACATAATTATGGCTCAATTGCCTGATTGAGCAATTCTTTTTAAAAATTTATTTGTTCTTTATAGATATGACAGTAAAGTATATTTTGACATATCATACATACACGGAGTATAACTTATTCTAATTAGGATCCCATTCTTGTGGTTGTACATGATGTGGAGTTTCACTGGTCATGTATTCATATATGAACATAGGAAGGTTCTGACTGATTCATTCTACTGTCTTTCCTGTTGAGAGCCACAGCCAGTTGGAATGGCCCCTGGCATTTTGCCAGAAGTAATGGTTGAGAGGCGAACCATTAAGATGATGCTGGATTGATTCAATTGTATATATGACCTTTACTGTCCTGCAATAGGGCAGCTCTTACTGCCTTGGGTGCCCGCTACTTTAGAGTTCCCCTCGAGTTCTTGCGGGGTTCCAGAGTGAGTGCGCGTGCAGCCCGGTGGAGTTCCGGTTGGTGTGGTGTGCCAGAGAGGGGCCCCGTGGGTGGCGTTTGGGAGAGTTCCTGGGGAGTGTGCATGGAGTGCTGTTGGAGTTCAGGCAATAAAGTTTCCTGTTTGAAGATACAAGTGCTTTGTGGCGGCTCTGTGATTTGTGCCCAGCCAGACTGTGGCACTTTCCTATTCCCATGACCCCACCTTTCCTTTATTCCCCTTTGTCTAATCCAGTGAACTTCTGTTCTTCCCTCCCCTCCCTTATTGAGTCAGCATTGTGTGTCAGCATTCACATATCAGACAGAACATTGGCCTTTGGTTCTTTGGGGATTGGCTTATTTCACTTGGCATGATAGCCTCTAGTTCCATTCATTTACTGACAATGCCATAATTTCATTTTTCTTTATGGCTGAGTAATATTCTATTATGTACATATATCACATTTTCTTTATCCATTCATGTGTTGTAGGGCACCTAGGCTGGTTCCATAGCTTAGCTATTGCGAATTGAGTTGCTATAAACATTAATGTGGCTGAGTCACTGTAGTATGCTGATTTTAAGTCCTTTGGATATATACCGAGGAGGGGTATAGCTGGGTCAGATGGTGGTTCCAGTTCAAGTTTAATGAGCAATCTCCATACTGCTTTCCATAGTGGTTGCATCAATTTTCAGTCCTACCAGCAATGTATGAGTGAATTTTTCCCCTCATATCCTCATCAACATTTATTGTTACTGTATTCTTGACAATTGCCATTCTGACTGGAGTTAAAATGGAATCTTAGTGTAGTTTTAATTTGTATTTCTCTAATTTCTGGAGATGTTGAGCATTTTTTCATATATTTGTTGGTTGAGTAATTTCTTTATTAGAATAGACTTATACACACAGGAATACACATATGTATGCACAGAATCCTTAAGTTTTTAATGATAAATAAGTTTCAGTGAGCAATTAAAAGGAAATGCTTTCTAGATTTAAAACAGATTAATTTGGACATAATTAAAATGTGTATCTTTTGAAATTTTCCTTTTTTCTTGAAGGAAAAATCATCCTGTTTATTAAGCACCTATATTGTAAATACCATATATGACGTTCTTAATATATGGTAGAAACTGTGACACATACTTATGGGCCTAATATTAAGTACTGGTGGCAGCTTTACAAAGTAGATATTATTATTGCCACCTTCCAAATGAGAAAATTGAGTTGGAAAGTATAGATAACTTACCCAACACTACTCAGTTTGTAAGGAACAGATTCAAATTTAGGTCTCACTCATTCCAAAGCTGTGGCTCTTTTTTATTTAAGGTTTTAGGACTATATTAAAAAATAGTCAAGGGCTGGGAGTGTGGCTCAGTGCTGGAGCTCTTGCCTTACACATGGGAGGCACTGGGTTCGATCCTTAGCACCACATAAAAATAAAATAAAGGTATTGTACCTATATACTACTAAAATATATTTTAAAAATAATAGTCAAATACATCTTGAACAAGTTTCAGATTAATCGGGGAGCCAAGAAAGATTAATATATGGTTCAATAGGAAAATGTCACTGAAATGTCAAAATTATAAAAGTGTGTTGAAGAGATTGTTCTCAGGCTAGGCAAAAACTCAGAGGTGAAAAAGAGTTTGTTGGAGAGGGAGGTACAAGAAATCTAGGGAATTCCGACTGACTAGATTTTAGTAGATATAGAAATCTTAACTTGGTGAACATTTTTTTTTTTTGAAAATCTGTTTTTCAGAGTGTGGTGTGGCTAGAAGTAATTCAGATATAACCCCTCCAACCTGTTGTGGAAAGTGCTAAAGAGTTCTTGATCATGAAAAATAGGAATTTTCACTTGTTTTTTCATTTGTTGGTTAATTCATGAATTTTATTCATTCAATACATTTTCATTATTTATTTGCCAACATACATTTCAATATATTAATTCAATACATTGAACACTAACTTTGTTTTAAATGTGTTCAATATAGATACTATAAATATATGTGATTTAATTCCTGTCTTCATCATAGTTTAGTGAAAAGGCAAAAAAAATATATAACCAATTTTTTGAAAATGTGATAATTCTAACAGCAATGGAGTAACTACAATAATAATAGCAGTTTTGGTCCCTTACTGAACAGGCTCAATGAATCTAGTATTCCATTCAATGGTTTTCAGACATTATCTTATTTTATCCAGACAATGGCTCTACAAGCCAGATACTGCTGTACTCATTTTGCACTTTGTGACCTGAGCTCTTGGATGTGAACAGTGTGCAATGGAAGCCCAGAGGGACCCCTAACTGATAAGAAGTTCCCTTTAAGTCCCTGGGACTTAAAGAATGAGAATTAGAAAGCATTATTCTGGTGAAGGAATGGTAGTGGGGGCAAGGAAGATAGCAGAAGAGGGAATGAGATTGGAGCTGCATTGACCTGGACACAGGAGAGAACTTGGCTTATTGGAGGACCTGTATGCAAACAATTCAGTGTGGTTGGAAGATGAGGGGCATGTAGATCAGTGAGAGATGAGGCTGTAGAGATTAGCACATACTATTTATGAGGGACTATGTATGTCTTGAGAAGGGATAAGAGTTGTGAGAGGCCTCGAATTACCCAGTGGCCCAGAATTCTCCTTGAAATGGATTGGGGGTTGGGGTAGATCCTGAATACCACCAGTTCTCCTGGGGCATGAGAAGCTCCCACTGGACTGCTGTCAGTGCACTTGGCATTTTCATTTTCTCTTTCTTTTGGGGTTTCTTTCCTTATCCATATCTCTATAATTGATAAGGAACTAAATTGATTTTGCCTCATCACTCAGAACCCCAGTTTGCCAGTATTAACTTCTGTTATCATGTTGTCCAAGTAACCCTGAAAAGCTTGAGTTCCAGAAGCCTTGAAAAAAGGTGCAATTCAGTGCATTCCTAATCACCCACACTTTTAAAAACACCATGAAGAGAGTCCAGAGCTTCCCTATAGAGACAGAGACACTCTCAGAAGGGCAGTCAGTCAAGGCTGCTGCTGACTCCTAACACTGCCTACTCATCTTGGTTCTGTTTAGACTGACTCTCTAAGAAATCTTGCAGATAGCTAAACCCATCTGTTTTAGTTTAGGTATGAGGTGTCCTCCAAAAGCTCATGTGAGACAATTCGAAAATGTTCAGAGGTGAGATGATCAGATTTTGAGAATTGTGCCATAATCAGTGGATTAATCTATTAACTGGGTGGTAACTGTAGGCAGGTAGGGTACAGCTAGAGGTGGGTCACTGGGGTGTGACTTTGGAGTTTATATTTTGTCCTTGATAAGTGGAGCTTGCTCTGCCTCCAGTTGTCATGTATTGAGCTACTTTCCTTGCCATGCCCCTCTGCCATGATTTTCTGTCTCACCTTGGTTCCAGAACTGTGGAGTTGGCCAACCATGGATAGAACCTCTAAAACCATGAGCCAAAATAAACTTTTCCTCCTCTAATTGTTCTTGTCAGGTCTTCTGGTCACAGTGACAAAAAAGCTGACTATAACACCATCATACCTCAGTTTCCTGTTTTTCTTGATCACTACCCAGGTTGTGTAACTCTCTGATCAGAGATCAGTACTGTCAGTACTGAAGCATAGATTCAGGTCACAGCACTCTTTGTTTAAATTCCTCCTTTCCTTTTTATTAGAAATATGACAGTAAGTTTCTTAACCTTTGGTTCCCTACTTTACACATCTGTAAATGGACATAATAGCAGTGCCTGCCTCATAATGTTGCAAAAGTTTAATGTAAATTGCTTAAAACAGTCACTGGCACAGAGTAAGTGCTCAATAAATACATGTTGTTTTGATTGTTAAATCTTCTCTCCCATATGTTTATATACTCATGTTCTGTGGTTTCTTTCTGTGACTTGGCTCTTACCACTTCTCTCCTTAATCTACCAGTTATTTTCAGGTCTGTTTGAGGCTCTCATTCCTTATTTAAGATATTCCTTTTACATATACTTATGTTAAGAATTTTAATATTTATGTTTGTATTAGGTTCTTAGAGCTTCTGTAACAAATTACTACAACCTCAGTGGCTTAAAACAATGGAAATTTATTCTGTCAGAGTTGAAAGCACCAGAAGGACATAGTCTTTATAGAAGTTCTAAGGAAGAATCTGTTCCTTGCCTTTTCCAGGCATTCTTTGACTTGTGGTGATATCATTTTAATTTCTGTCTCTATCTTCAAGTCACCTTCTCTTCTATGCATCTGTCATAATTCTCTCTACCTCTTTCTCAGACAGATAAATCTGATTGCATCTAGCACTCACTCAGATAATCCAGGTTAAGTACCTCCCTTCAAGATACTTAATGTCATCACATAATTTACCATGTAAAGTAACATTCACTCTTTTGCCATATAAGGTAACTGTTCTAGTCAGCCTTTTCACTGCTGTGACTGAAAAACCTGAACAGAACAAATTTTAGGGGAGGTAAAGTTTATTTGAGGTCTCACAGTTTCAGAGGTCTCAGTCCATAGAGAGCTGGCTCCATTCCCCCTGGTCTCCAGGTGAGGTAGAACATTATGGTGGAAGAGTGTGGATTAAAGAAGCAGCTCACATGATGATCAGGAAGCAGAAAGAAAGAGACCTCCATTTGCCCTTTACAATTATGTACTCCAAAGCCACACCCTAATCCCCAACTCCTCAAGCCATACCCTACCACTTTAATTACCATTCAGTTAATCCCTCTCAGGGGATTAATTCACTGATTGGGTTAAGACTCTTATAACCCAATCATTTCTCCTCTGAACCTTCTTACATTGTCTCACATGTGAGGTTTTGGAGGACAACTCACATCCAAACCAAATAGTAACATTCACAGATTCTGGGGATTCGGACATGGTCTTACTTTTTGTGGGTGGGTGGGTGGGGATGTCAACATTCAGTCCATTCTGATGTTCATGAGGGCTATTTTTCTAGTTTTTCTCTTTTGGAATGTTTTTTCCTGGTCTTTGTATAAGGGAATTCTTGCATTGTGGAATGATTTGGTAGGTTTTCCTTTTTCTTCAGTTTTCTGGAAGAGTATTTGTAGCCTTGGTATTACTTCTTAAATCATTTTTTTTTTTTTGTGAGAAGGCTTTTGATAATAAATTTAATTTATTTAATGAATAAAGGACTATTCAGTTTACCCATACCTATTTCTTCTTGAATTAGTTTATTAGTTAGTATTTTTAGATTTCTCACTTTTTTTTTTTTTACTGTGATCAGTCTAAGGGTTATAAATTTTATTTTTTTCTTTGAAGTATTAACTATTGGCTTCATTCATTTTTTAATTTTTTATATTCTTTATTTTATTGATGCTTATCTTTATTTTTTCCTACTTATTGTGAAAGCTTAGATAACTGATTTCAAACTGTCTTGTTTTCTAATATAGACTTTTAGTGTTTAAATTTTCTTTTAAACCTTGCTCTAGCTGTTCCTTACACATGTTGATATGCAATGTTTTCATTTATAGTCACTTCAAAATATTGTTTAATTTCTTTTTGTTTTCATTCTTAACCTGACTCATTTTGAAGGGTACTATTTTATGCCCAAATATTTGTGGATTTTGATAGTTCTTTCTGTAATTAATTTCTAATTTTATGTGGCCACAAAAACATTATCTATATCTTTAATTGTTTAATGTTTTTTGAGACTTGTTTATGGACAAAATTGTAATCTGTTTTGGTAACTAAAAAGAAAAATGTGTTCTGCTATTTTCAGTAATTGTCAATAGGAATGTCAATGTTCAAGTCTTCTATGTTCTTACTAATTTTCAGTCTACTTGTTCTATTATTATTATGAGAGTGGTGCTTAATACTCAATATAAATTGTGATTTGTCTACTTATCTTATTAGGTCTTATCATTTTGCTTCACATATATTGAGCTCTGTTTTAGGGACTTAAATTTTCAGGACTGTCATATCCTTTTGATGAATTGACCCTTTTATCATTAATGAAAGGACATGACTATTGTAATATTTTCTCTGAAATATACATTGTTATTAATATATAGTTGCTCCAGCTTTCTTTTGATTATTGTTGACATGGCATATTTTTCACAGCCTCTTGATTTTAACCTATTTACATTTATGTTGGTATTTTTGCTTTCTTGTAGACAGCAAATATCTGGACTTTGGTTTCTTTTCCCCATCTGATAAGGTTTTGTTTTTAATTAAGGCCTTTAGAAATTTTATATTTAATGTGATTTGAACTGATTTTTAGTTTTTATAAACTGAAAATATTTTAAATTTTAAACTATAAATTTGTTCTATAGTTAGGTTTAATTATACTATTTTGCTATTTCCTGTCTCATTTTCTCTTTTCATTTTTCTTTTCTTAGAGATAAATTGACTTTATTTTCTGCATCTATTTTATCTCCTTTATGTATGTCTTATTAGCTATAACTTTTTGTTTTTATCATAGTAGTTTGTTTTAGGGCTTTTTGTATAAACCTTTACCATAGTTTACCTTCATTTAATGTAAGAACCTTACAACTATATACTTTCTCATCTCATAGCTTTTGAAGTATTGTTTTTATATACTTACCTTCTATATTTTTTATAAATCCCATGTTACATTGTAGTTTTTGCTTTAGACACAATTTTATAGTGATTTTAAAATAGAGAAAAATTTTATTTTTATTCATATGTAGTATTTATATATTTGGCTTTATTTAGCATTTCTGATTTTTTAATTCACTTATATAGATCTATATTTCCATCTTGTGTTGTTTTCCTTCTTTAAGGCAAATCCTTAACATATTTTGTAACAAAGTCCTACTGGCAATGAGTTATTTTAGCTTTTACATGTCTCAAAACATCTTTGTTTTGCTTTTGTTGTCAACTTCTTTCTTTCAACACTTTGAATATGTTACTGCACTGTCTTTCTTAATTCCAATTAACTTTCCCTCTACTTTAGTCACTGACTCCCCTGTACTTGGTCTTTTTTTGTGTGCATGGAACAAATATTCATTGAGCATCTTATATATACTGGGAACATTTTATAAATCCTGTATGCTGAGAAAGAGCAAAAAACAAGATATACAATCTCACTCTCCTCATGAAATTTGCTGTCAGAATATAGACATGAAGCAATAAATGTAGTTATAATGAGCACTATGGAAGATAAAACAACATGTTATAGTCCTGCATGAAAGGGTATTCTAAGGGCTCAGATGCCTCTTAATGATGTAACTTGTGTTAGTCAACTTTGCATTGTTATGACCAAAATACCTGAAAAAAAATCTTAGAGGAAGAAAATTTAGGTTTTGGGCTCATGGTTTCAAAGAATTAGTGCATGGGCATCCAACTTCATTGCCTGGGTCCAAGGTGAGGCAGAATACCATGACAAAGGGGCATGACAAAGGAAAGCTGCTCTACTCATGGAACCTGGGAAGCTGAGAGAGGAGAAGGGGCCACAGTGAAAATGAATCCTTCCAGGGCATGCCTCCAGTGACCCACATTTTGCAGCCATGCCCCACCTTCCTATAGTTACCACCCACTTATTCCATTCAAATTAGAATGAATAGATTAGGTTATAGTTATCATAATCTAAACATTTTACCTCAGACTATCCCTGCATTAACCCAGGAATTTTGGAGGGACCACCCATAGCCAAACCATAACATATCCTTTAACATAGATTTATAAGAAATGAGTAGGAGTTATCAAGGAAGTAGAGGAGGTCAGGGAAGGCAGGCATTTGTTGTGGAGAAGAATCAGCTGGTTTGAAAGACAAAACCAAACATACTTGGTTCAAGGAGATAAAAGAAGTGAAGATGGGGAAGGGGAGGGAAAAAGGAAGGGGGTGATGAATTAAAACAAAGTGAGTAGGGAAGAGGGAGAGAAAGACGGAGAGAGAGGTGGGGGAGGAATGAAGAAATAAAGAGGCAGGATCAGAGGGGTCAGATAGATCCTGCTGTCAGGACATCAGGGCAAATTAAAGATTTTGGACTTCTTTTTAAAGTGTAATCATAGGCATTATGCAGTTTTAGATGGGAGTAACATGAGAAGATTTCTATTAAAAGCTGTATTTTACTCATTTTCCCATTGCTATGACAAAATATTTGAAATAATCATTGTATAAAGAAGGAAGTATTTGACTCATGGTTTTCAGAGATTTTGATCCATGGTCACTTGGCTCAATTGTTTTTGGGCCTATGGTGATGCTGACCATGATGATGGAGCACATGTGGTCGAGTAAAGCTGCTCACCTTGTGTGGCTGGAAGAGAGAGAGGAAGTGGCCGGGGTCCCAATATCCCTTTCATAGGTAAGCCTCCAATGACTCAACTTGATTCCACTAGGCCCACCTCCTAAAGGTTCTCCTACCTCATGAGAGTGCCACAGGCTGGAGACTAAGCTTTAGCATATGGGCCTTTGGGAGACATTTAAGATCTAATACATAATGAAAAAAAATGTCTCTGACTGTGGAAAAAAGAGTTGGTTGGAGTTAACAGGGATGGAAACACAGGATGAGTACTATTGAGAGACTAAAAAGCCACTATGGTAGTACAGAAGTGAGATTGTGGTGGCTTGGGCTTTATTTATGGTTTTGATCGTAGACGTCTTTAGGAGTAGAATATGTTATTTTAGATTGGATGTATGGGTGGGGCGAGAAAAAGGCATTAAGTTGGTGCCCAGGTTTCAAATTGATTAGTGATACCATAACTGGAATAGGAATATTGCAGGTAGAGTATGTTTTAGGGAAAGATATTATGGAATGGCAGTGTCTATGAGTAGTATTTCTATTTTTCACAAGGTTTCCATTTTATCAACTCCTTTTCAAACCATATGGATCCATATGGATTCATTTTCATATTTATTCCTTTTCCTGGAGAAAAGTAATCTAGTCTCTTAAAAAGATTTATTAATTCAATTTGAGTTATTTTGTATTCTCAGTATGCCACTTATTCACATTTTTAAAAACTATTTGTTACGCAGTTGTGCCTGTATCAAAATGTTTAAAAGTACAGAATGTAGGGCTAGAATGCCCAAATTGGATTCTGTGCTATACAGACTGTGAAACCTTAGTTTGCTCATCTGTAGAACGAGGGTAGCACTGGTACACACCACATGGGTTTTATTACAAGGAGTATCACTATACATAAAGCATTTTGAAAGGATCTGAAATGTAACAAGTAGGGGTAATTTGTAACTGATACTCTAATTCTCATTGATACATAATTTTGCAGTCACAGATCCTAAAAATTGCAAAGGCAAGTTTTTTTTTCTTTTTTTCCTCAAGCAAAGTTTATTCCTTATCCCTAGGGAATAAGGCTATACTAATAATTAATAACCTGCTCCATTTTAGGTGTGGGATGTACTTGTTCTTCCATTTGCTGACAGAAGAAAGTAGAGTATTGTCTGTTATTGGTTGACAAAAATGCTTAGAATAATTTGAGAAAGATGACAGGTAGGAGCAAGATAGCAACTACCCGCTCTTAATGGTTGAATTAATCTCTGATGCAGTTTATACATTTTGTTAACTTGAGCTATCTGAAGTTTCAATTATAAACTAACTCAGATAAATTCAACAAGAATGACAAAGTCACTTACTATCTTTGCTGAAGGTAATAGCTTTAGCTATCTTTAGGCTTGAGACACAAGATTATTTTCTTGCCTATTCTGAGGACTGTTTTCTTTCTCAGCTAAGGTGTGTGTGTGTGTGTGTGTGTGTGTGTGTGTGTGTGTGTGTAGATGTGTTTAGTTTATGACCATTCATTAGGAAAAATGATTTTTAATTGCATATAGTATATTTTTATCTTCCTCTAGACCAAGGATGTTCCTCATCTGTTTACTATTGTCTAGTGCTTGATATATATAGCATATACCAAATGTTTAATATTTTTGATTAAATGTATGACCCAAATGTTCATGAAGGAGAGGATCAGTCACTTTCTTGTTATGTCCTTTCCTCTCACCTTACACCAGGCAAGAAAAAGAAAATACAGATTATTTGAGAGGCTACTGTTAAACATATAATTTCCCTCTCCTGCTATGTATAGAATTGCCCTCTGGAGGAGTAGTTCCTAATCATAATGAGAATCCATATTTGCATTCATCTAGAAGGGATTTGAGAAAATATCTAGGCTAATACTCACCATTAACACATTTGAAAATAGAGAGTAGGAGAGTTAAAGTGATGCTGTCTCAATTATACAGTTATTGAATTTATATCCAAGGCTAGAAGTTCAGTTCTTTGGATTTCTAACCTAGTGCCCTTTCAGGAAGCAACTGTGCTCCTTGAGCTTAACTAGGTAATTGTGAACTGTGTAATTATGTGGCTAAAGCCACAGATAAAAGATGTTGCATTTTCTGTCATATCTGGAATGTTTTAGAATAGGAGGACTATGGAATTGGAGCTGAATACCATTGCTTGAAAATGAAATATGAAGGATTTGGGCAAGGGATTTAGCAGTGTAAACCCAGAGAAAATAACATGTTTTTCTCAACTAAAACAAATTCCATAGAGAATTACCAGTGGGACATTTTTCTCTTTATCATTTAAGTCTTACTAATTCTCCTGGTTGATGACTCTTTGGCTTCCATCCAATGAAGGAGAGATTACTTCTCCCTCAACACAGTATTGTTTTTTTTCCTCTTTTAAATGCTAAACAAAAAATAAGTACTTCCAAATTACTGGACTTACTTCCTTTGAAAAGACATTTGCAATTGTTTTTCTCAGGAGAATATTCTTCTAGATTATTCCTTACCAGTATGGAGATGGGGGATTCTGGCAACTAATAGAGTGTTCACTTTATCAAAAAGATCTACATTTGGGAAACAAAACAAAACAAAACAAAAAAACTTCACATTTGATCAGGCAAAAATGTAGGAACCTGGTTGGCTTTGTACTTATTCTTAATGTTGCCTTTGATTTCTGTTTTTCCAACAGTTACCAATGGAAATAAATAATGATCAGATTGTTTTGTAGGGTTAATAAGTTCTAATAGCTATATATAACACAAATAAATGCTTGCTATTTTTTACTTTGGGGAATTATTAATATCTTTTCATTCTCCTCAAAATTATTAAGAAAAGCAAAACTCTTGAATGTAAAATATCTATACACAAGGAATATCAATTATTGGTTGATAGCATTGCACCACTGCTATTCTAGTCAAACTGTAATTTCACTTATTCCTATTCAAGCTATTTGCCTTTCATAATAGAGATTTAAAAATATGCCAGACTATGACTGCAAATGGGTTGTTGATCTGTTTAAATGAAAGAAATTGAGAGAAGTTTGAAGGGTTAATTTAGATAATTCTAGGAGTTTTATTTGTTAGGAGAGACTTAAAATTCTAATTAGTAACTGTTCAACCCCAGGGTTACAAATGCCCCAGCATATATTGTTTACTGATCCCAAAGAAATAAATTGAAGGACTCAGAGGGGACCATGTGGACATTTTTTTGCACACTTCTTGGTGGTAGGCCAGGACAAAATGGAGGGCCGCACCTCCACCACAGATGGGAAATACACAAAAAATAGATTGCGTGCCAACTGTGCATATGGATTTCTTCAGATGTTTTATGGGTACATGACTTTATTTCACACCCAAACTTGTTCTGCTTTGATCCCCCTCTAAAGAGAAAAGAGAGGTGTCCAGTTTCTCTCCTCTTTACCTTTCTGAACACTGTCTTGGGAGTCCTTCTCAGTTCACTTTTGGGAACAAATCCTCCTAGGCACTGACTTGGGTTTACTGCAATAGTAGCTTAATAAATATTTGAGAAAAACAAATAAAAACTAATTCATAGGGTTAATGTGTGATCATCATATCCTGTTAAAGATAAAAACAAATATCATTAAATCAAATTCTGGAAGGAATATGTTATTTCAGATTCCTAGGAGTAATGAAAGTGTCACTTATTTTATTTTGACTAAAATTAGTTTAGTAATTAATTTATTTCCCCTGACATTTGTTTGGTTTTTGTATTATAGTACGACATTAATATTTCTCTTATAACTGCAATTATTGTAGTTGTACTCTTGGAAAAGTGGATTAAAATATATTCTTAATTTACCTATCTATAATTCTATTGCTAAGGCACATTTAACTTATTTTTATATTTTTAATTCATTAATTATATATAATTTAATTTTTATCATATAGGCAAATTTATAGAATTAGCTAAGAATTCACCATATTTTCCTATAATTCCAGTTATTAATTTCTGAACTATTATATTCACATGTTCTGGCTATCAGTCAAGGAATATTTTATCTTTATCCATTGATATCTTTATCCATTACTGTTTATGTTAATTAATTTCAGAATCTTACCTAAATATAATATAATTGGAAATTGTCTCTATTTTTCCTTCAGCCATTATTCTCAAAAGAATAGACTAAATTTCAGGGGGTCCTGAAGCACAGGAGGAGATTTGGTGGGGAAACTTTCTTTAGGGACTTGGTGATGAAAGATAGACTCTGAAGCTTCACTATGTACTGAGCCCATTCTCCTTCTACCGGACTATAGAACTCAAGCTAACTAATATATTTTCTGTAATTGTGGTTATTTTCTGCAAGTCTTGTCATCTTCCAGACCTAACATTCCTACCCTTATTGAAGTCTTGAAGGGATAGCTGTCAACAGATGGTGTCAAACTTAAAGCTGGGAATAGATGGATTTTAATACCTCAGTGCCCGCTCCCCAACCCAGCTCACTACCTGGTTTGGTCATTTCATTAATTTATCAATATTGAGACTGGCATTTAGTAGAGTTGAATATTTTAGCTCCTATTTAATTTGTTTGCTTGAAGAATTATATGCACATACATATGACATATCTATGACTTCTGTAAAAATTGAGAGGAAAAATAATCTCTTGAGAAGGTAATGAGTTTTCTCAGCAGTCATAGGAGTTTTCTGAATTTTTGTACAGAGAGCCAATTTTCGTGTATTTCAGTGAGGGAAGGAAGGGAGATCTGATGACATCAAACAAAATGATATATGTAATCACAACCTTGTACTTTTTAGTACCTGACTCTTGCATCTCTACCTCTAGCAAGATTTTTCAGAAATATAGAAACTTATTTGGGGCTTTGATTTAGGGTACATTTTATTCCTATAATGTATATAGAGAAGATCTCTTCACTGTTGGGAGTTGGGAACTCCTGACAGATTGTCTCGCCATCGTATATGACTATTTTATTGTCACCCCGTTTTATTTAGGTATTTGTAGAAGAAAAAATAATGAATCTTTTAAATATCTTCCAAAAGATGCCTGGTAACTACTGAGAGTCAGGGAGAATAGGACTCTGCTATGACCATTAGTGACACAATAATTTTCTTAATGCTTACTAGGTGTCACTACCTATTTTTTGTCCATTCATCTTAGATAAATGAAAAATTTCTCTGTACTAAGTTAAATAATGATTGAATATTCAATTTATTTTATTTTTTATTAATTTGGTTACTTTATTTTTTTATTATTAGTTGTTCAAAACATTACAAAGCTCTTGACATATCATATTTCATACATTTGATTCAAGTGGATTATGAACTCCCATTTTTACCCCGTATACAGATCGCAGAATAACATCGGTTACACATCTGCGTTTTTACCTACTGCCATACTAGTGTATGTTGTATTCTGCTGCCCTTCCTATCCTCTACTATCTCCCCTCCCCTCCCCTCCCATCTTCTCTCTCTACCCCATCTACTGTAATTCATTTCTCTCTCTTGTTTTTTTTTTTTTTTCCTTTCCCCTCACGTCCTCTTATATGTAATTTTGTATAACGATGAGGGTCTCCTTCCATTTCCATGCAATTTCCCTTCTCTCTCATTTTCCCTCCCACCTCTCGTCCCTGTTTAATGGTAATCTTCTTCTCATGCTCTTCCTCCCTGCTCTTTTCTTAGTTGCCCTCCTTATATCAAAGAAGACATTTGGCATTTGTTTTTTAGGGATTGGCTAGCTTCACTTAGCATAATGGATATGCAATTTAAAAATCAATTTGGTAGTGTCTTGATTACTGAGAGAATCTAAGAGAAAAAAACTCATTTTTTTTCCATATATAGTGAACATTTTCAGCCTGTGTATCATGGATGTGCTAACTGGTGAGCTAGTGAAATTGAATCTTTACTTTGAGATTTTTTTGCAACTGACTAATACTTACAACTTTCTATTATTAATACAAACTCACACTAATTCTGGATTTAATTTTATATATTTTCTGTGTAGTTCATGAGAAATGGTTAAGAGTTGTATTTAGAAGTCAGAGACCTATTTTTCTCAATACAATTTATACTCCTCTTAACTTAGAAGTGATTTTTAACGAGGTATAAAGAATCATGCTACTTTAAGGGTGGTCTGTGGACCAGCATTATTGACCCTCACCTGGGAGCTTGTTAGAAATGCAGAACCTGAGAATCCATCCTAGATCTACTGAATTAGAAACTCTGGTCATGTGGCCTCTATGTGATTCTGATTCATGCTAAAGTGTGAGAATTTCTGCTTTCCTTGGTTCTTTCCACCTGTCAACACTAACTTATCTCCTCAGGAGTGTTGCTGTTGTGACCTGAGACTTGCAAACTTGAGTCCTTAATCAGTTGAGAAGTTTATAAGATCAGTTTTTCTTACTCAAATGTATGTCTATAATAGTTTCTCAGTTTTGAGATGAGTTGTAGAATTATTATAAAAAAAAAAGTTTTGTTAGGCTGGGAATTCTCCAATGTGAGAAGCTAAGAAAGAGAGCTATAATTTGTCAGCTGATGGATTATGGTGATCCCCATCCCCCTTTTTTCCAGAGTAATTCACATTTTATCCTGGGCCTAGTGAAGAAATTTGACTCTGGCCATAATTACTTCTAGCTGCTTATGCCAAATAAGTGCTTTTTAATCCTGAAAAGAATTAAGAAAATTCCAGCAACTGTTAGAATAAAAAAAAAAAACCCAAATTTTCTTTTGAAGAAATGGATAGGTATTTCATGTGTTCAGGTGGGGAAAGTCAGGGAAAAAGAGGAGATTTTTTTAAAAAAGCACCTTGGTGACCATTGGTCTTACAAAAATGACAGTTCATACACTCCTGGATTTTTAATATCCAAGTTACAAAATAAACAAAAAAGCCCTGTAGGAATCAAAATTGTTTTCTCTTATTAATTACCTGCACAGCGGCAATTTCTTTATGCATTGATTAGATTACAAAGGAATTTATCATCATAGTTGAAAGCAGAGTCTTCAATTCCCAAAGTCTAGTTTCCATCTTGTCACTTTATTCTTTGAAAAAGATTTTTTTTTTAACTTCCTCAAGTTCCAGCCAGTATTACTGCCAGATAAATTGCTAGAATAAATTCTTGTTTTTTCCTTTTGGTTCCCCTCCCCACAGAACCATTTACTTAGTTCTCTCTCTTAAATAAAATTTTGAAATATCACATACTGTTTTTCCTATTTCAAACAGCTTATAAATACAGGATCTTATTACTTATAATTAAACTAAATGTTCCATATATCCTTTCCTTTAGAGATAATTCTACACTTATGTTATTCAATAAAAGCAAAAAGTAAATTTAGACAATGCCTTTAATTTAAGGGAACAAACAAGTGCTTATAGAAATTTCCAGACGGGTTCAATGGATTGAGCTGCTCTTCCGAGTTATCACTTTCTTGACTATTCTTAGTAAGATAAGAAAATGCTTCAAGTAGTTTAGATAACTTTAAGAGTTGCTGCATAATTCTATTGCTATAGCAGAAATTTCTAAGTGGTCTTTTCTTTAGCTTTTGACATCTCAATGAAATAACAGAAGCTTGACAGATTTCATTGATATTGGAAAACAATAAAACCAATATATCCTACAGATGAAACATTAAATTAAATTTCCATCATGGTGGCTGTCCATTGCCAGTTAAGAATCCCTTGGCATTTCTTTGAAGCAATATCTTATAACTCTGCTTTCTAGACCAATGTTAATTTTCCTTTTTTTTATAGCCTAACTTACAAAATAGTACTTTTTAATTTCCCAACTTGCTCACTATATTACTCATATGTTTTTCAATTTCCAAATAAGTGATTTTAAAAATCTGTGTGGTTCTTCAATATTAATAAATAGATCAGCAGTCTTACTGTTATCAATGAGTAGAGAGATCCAAGAAATTTAAACATTATTGCACGATGATGATTTTTCAGACTAATTTCCATATACCTAAGCTGGAATATTCTGTCATATAAACAGAGAAATTTCATAGTCAAGTCCAATGTGCTAACTAACTCTTTTAGACTGGTAAACTTATCTAGCTAAGTTGTCTCTTTTTCTTTCAAGAGTCTTCTCTTTTTCAATTGTTTCCAGCTTGCCACCATCATTATCATTTAAATACATTTGCTTCCTACATTTCTTTGCTTTAAAAAGTGTTGGTTCCACATTGCTACTAGAAAAAGGTCATAGTAGTCTAGTATCGTCTAGTAGATGTTGCTTTGTAAATTTTCTTCTATCCATTTCATCTCTGTTCTGGTCATGAGGAACTTCTTGCTAGTTTCTGAACATTTCATGTACTAGATCATATATTTGTTTCATGCTTTATAACCTTGAATGAAGTCTCTTCCTTATGTAAGGCCTTGAATACCCCCATAAGAGAACACAAGGACATCCTTGTTCTCAAGAATGTCAAAGTCTCTAGTCTTTTAAGGCCCTTCCTAGAAAAAGGATCTTTCTGAAACAGTAGAGTAGTATATGGTATCCACAAATTTCCTGTCCAAAGTCACTCTATTTAGAAATCCTGTTTGCTATGCTTCCTATAAAATGATAGACAACAACTCGTCCCTTAGCGTAGCATATGAGGTAAGGGAAACACCTTGGACTGATAATTTTCACTCTTCTAAGTGAAACACCTCTCTGTGTTCCCCTTTTCCATCAGAAGAGTGACTTATGGCCACCATGGCCCAGCTATGTGTTACAGATGACCCCTTTGTCATACACTTCATTATGTAGTACATGATACTAGTTTTAGGGCTTTGTAACATTTGTGCACTATAAGAATCCTGTCTTTAGACAGAGGGCAAAGGTAAAGCAGATGATACATGGATATTATATGTTGCTATACTTAATAGCAAGACAGAAGTATCTAATAGCTATACTCTGCTTCTGTAGTTTTATTTTCCTCATCAAAAAGAATCACAGAACAGTTTTGGTCAAAGAAGAGAAGCATTCCAGTTTTGTAGAACCAAAACTATATTCCATTTGTATAGAATTAGTAATTTCTTATTTTCTAATTATACATTCCTTTTGAAATTTTCTGATCTGTCCTTCCCACCATGGAGAGGAACTCTATAGCATTGTGCTCCAGATAGTTTTTGTTTGTTTGTTTGTTTGGTATTATTTTACATTTTCAGAATTATGTGTTCACGCATCTCCTTTATTAACCTTTTTGTCATCCATCTTGGCATTTCTAGCACTTGGTATAGTACCTTGCCTAGAGTAAGTCTTAAGTTAAATATTGAATGAATGACAGACATGGCATAAATGAATAAGAAAGTGAGTTGAGACATATTTTAGTTCTGCCATGTTGTTAAATTTTCCCTATTGCATTTCTCAGGTAGAAGCAAAGTAGCTTTTATTACATGTAATTTATTTCAATTTTACATTTATCTAGTGCTTTAGGAGCATTGTGCTAAATGCTCTGAGTGGCACACAGATATCTAAATCTCCAATTAGCTGTGGAAACATTTCTAATATATACTCTTTAAAAATAGTTGGGACAAAGTGAATTTTAATTGAATTAAGTGTTTCTCAATTATTTTTAAAAGAACTGAGCAAGTTGGCAGACCTGGTTATTCATTTAACAAACATTTACTGAACAACAACTCTGGGCCAGGATTGTTGCTTAGATAACAAAGATTAGCAACACCATCAAACACAACCTCTCTTCATGGAACTTAGAATTTAGTGGGTGAGAGTGATTACAGAAATAATTGTTTAGAGAGTTTTGTTAAGTGCTAGGAAGAAAATTATTCAGTATAATGATGATTACATTTTTTTCTTAGAAAGAAATATTTTGAATTGGTTTTCTCAAAATACAGAAAAGAAAGGTGTTTGGATATTGTTTTAGTTAGCTCTTTTGCTGCTGTGACTAAAAGATCAGACCAACAATTTTAGGAGAGGAGACGTTTATTTGCAGTTTCACAGTTTCAGAGGTCTTGATCCATAGACAGCAGCTTCATTCCCTTGGTTTCCAGGTGAGGTAGGACATCATGGTGGAAGAGTGTGGCAGAGGGAAGCAGCTCACATGGTGATCAGAGAGTGGGAGAGAGAGAGAGGGGAGGGGAGGGAGATAGAGAGATAGATAGATAGAGTCCACTCACCAGATACAAAATATATATCCTGAAGGCATGCCCCCAATGCGTACCTCCTCTAGCATAACCTATCAGCCTTCAGTTATCACTCAATTAATCTCTTCAGATTATTAATTCACTGATTGGACTAAGGCTCTCATAACCCAATAATTTCTGCTTCAAACCTTGCATTGTCTCAGACATGAGCTTTAGGGGGATACCTTACATCCAAATCATAACATATTTATTTAGGGTAACTTGAAATCTTAATAAACACTATATAATCAGAATCTTTCAAGATATTAATAAGTGATGTTTTACAGAAACCATTTAGACAAATTAGTGAATTAACTTATTTGTTTCTATTGAAATTTTTATCCATGGTATTGGTAGGAGAAGTAAAAATTCATATGTGTAAATGTCAGTGTCAAGGAGAGATAACCATATATTCCCAGTTCATCAGCAGTTTTCCTGTGATATTTGTTATTTCATATTTTAAAGCTACTTTGTTATGACAAGAGGACTGAATTGGAAATTTATTAAATTATTTTATTATTTTTAAAAAACCTATTACTGAAAAGAAGTGAGGCTAAATGCTTGTTGATGCATGTTAATAGTAATGTGAAGTTTAGAAGTGGGCATCCATTTATCTATTCATCTGACTGTCTTCATGACTCACATGCTGAGAAAAAATGGGTGAAAATATTCATTAGGGCTGATTGAATTAATAGTCATTTGACCCACATTTCATAGGCCTGTCAATTTTTGAGTATTTATTGGTTTTTCCTAACAGTAACAGTATGTTTACTGTTGTAATAAGAAGATCCTGAAAGAGCTCTCTGAAATTTAGAATGTATTTATTTCAAAGGGAAGATTATATGTGCATTCTTCATCAGTTATTATTTCTAGGCACATCCATTTTTGACAATAATACTTGTTTGTAAGGGTTGGGAATCCAACCTTCATCCATTTGGCAAACATTCATTGAGCACCCACTATCTGTCAAGTCCTGTTCTTGTTACTGAACATATAGGTGAAGTTCTATTTTATGAATCAATAATCATAGTCTTGTTAACTTTGTCCCATATACTGCCACTACAATCTTTACTGTATTATTTCTGAATTAGATAATCCTCTTTGTTTTGTTGTTGTTTTTACTGAGACATACTTGTACATCTTTATGTGGTACATTATGATAATTCCACGCATGTATACAATGTGTAATAGTCATATCAGTATAATAATAATTTCTACCTCTTCAAACTTTAATAATTTTTTTGTGTTGTGCATTTTGTGATCTTCTAGTCATTATGAAATATACCATAGATTGTTTTAACTTACCCTCCCATGCTGAAGAAGAACCACTAGAAATGATTCTTCCACACTGTGTCTTGGTATCTCTTATTGAACTTCTTTCCATCCTCCTTCCCACTGCCTTTCCAGTCTCTAGTGACCACTATTCCATTCTTTTGTTCTACATTGACCTACTAGTTTCCTCAAATGAGTAAGAGCATGTAGTGTTTGTTCTTCTGTGTCTAGGTAGGCCATTATCTTTGGAATCCAACCCAAATTACCTTTTGCTTTTTTCTAGGTTGTCTCTGTTCTCAGGCTGACTTTCTTCATGAGGTAGCAAAGAGAGCTTCCAGAAATCCCAGGCTTACATTATTGTTGTTTTGGTATTTGCTTTAAAATCTGATGATTATGCCTTTTTGTCTGTCAATCTCCCTACACTGCTTGGGTCTGTCTGAGCCATTTAAAATCCTGGCACAAGATATTCTGATTGGTCAACTCAGGCCATGTGCTCACCATTAGGAGAGAAAAATAAGGTAAAAGTATTAATAGCCTTTATAAATCACATGATGTGAGAGAAGGACAGAGTGCTAAGGTGTGGGGTATGCGGTATGAAGGACTAAAACATGCCAGTATGCATAAAAACCATATGTCTACCAAAAATGTATGCAAAACCTAATTGTTTTTATGACTTGTCTGAAGAGCCATTCTGAATATATTAGAAATATTCTGTATATAAGTATTATTTTACTTTGCAAAATAAAATTGAAGAGTATGAAATGAGGACTAGGTCTTTAGAATGAATACTCTATTTCTCTTTGATAGATGCACTTTGTTTTTTCAAATTTTAATTTTGCTTTAATAGCAAAATTCCTAAAAAATGCATAATAGCTCACAAAACTCTTTGTTTTTCATATACATTTTATCCAGATTCATTAGTTGGTTATATTGTACATCATTTGCTTTATCATTCTTTACATTTCAGAAAGTATTAAGAGTAAGTAGAGGGCTAGGGTTTAGCTCAGTGGTAGAGTGCTTGCCTAGCATTTGTGAGGCACTGGGTTCAATCCTCAGCACCACATATAAATAAATAAATAAACAAACAAATAAATAAATGTATTATGTACATTTATAGCTAAAATATTTTCAAAAAGAAAAGAGTTTGGGGCTGGGGATGTGGCTCAAGCGGTAGCGCGCTCGCCTGGCATGCGTGCGGCCCGGGTTGGATCCTCAGCACCACATACAGACAAAGATGTTATGTCCGCCGAAAACTAAAAAGTAAATATTAAAATTCTCTCTCTCTCTCTCTTTAAAAAAAAAGAAAAGAGTAAGTAGAGACATCATGCATATTTACCCTTGAGTACTTCATTATATATTTTCTAAGAATAGGACATTGTCTTGAGTAACCTCAATATAGTTATCAAAATCAGCAGATTCAATATTGATATGGTACTATTATCTACAAATTGAAATTTTGTTAATTGTTTCAAAATTATGACTGTTTTTTTCACAGTACAATCCAATCCATTGTCACACATTGTACCCTTTTCTTATTTCTTTAATTTTATAAAGTTTGGAAGAATTTCTTAGATTTATTTGTGTTTCTTAACCTTGTAAGTTTTTAATAGTATAGGCTAGTTATTTGGAAGAATGTCCTTCAATTTGGGTTTGTCCATTGACTCCATGATTAGATTTAGACTATGCATTTTTGTTAAGAGTAGCAGAGAAATGATATTTTGTCCTTCCCAATGTACATATGATGTTGGTTTGTCCCAGTGTTAGTGAAATTACACACAAGCATATATCTACATACCTCTCTATTTCTATATCTGTTGTATATATTTAAAAATATAAGTTTAAGCTGGGTATGGTCATACACATTTGTATGACCCAGTGACTCGGGAGGCTAAGGTAGGAGTATCACAAGTTCAAAGGAAGCCTCAGCAATTTAGCGAGGCCCTAAGAAATTTAGGGAGGCTCCATCTCAAAATAAAAGTATTAATAACTGCGGGTATGACTCAGTAGTTGAATGAACCTGGGTTCAATCTGTGGTGTGTGTATACATATATATATACATATATATGTATATATATATATATATATATATATATATATATACACACACACACACACATGAGTTCATTTCAATGTTATTAATATGAATACAACATTCAGAGTACTTTTGTTATCACTCTGAAAAATTAAAAAAGAGTAGACAACTCTGTAGCAGAAAAGTCTTATTAATCTGATTTACTTCTTTCATTTGGTGAGGTAAAACATAATTTATTAAGTTATGTAAGCAGTTCCTCGGCCCATTTATTGATTGTGTGTTTTTTTTTGGGGGGGTGTTAGGTTTGAGTGCTTTATATGTCATAGAGATTAATGCTCTATCTGATGTACTTGTGGTAAAGATTTGTTCCCATTCTGTAGGTTCTCTATTCACCTCATTATTTCTTTTGCTGAGAAAAAGCTTTTTAATTTGAATCCATCCCATTTATTGATTCTTGATTTTAATTCTTGTGCTATAGGAGTCTTATTAAGGAAGTTGGGGCCTAATCTGACATGATGGAGATTTGGGCCTACTTTTTCTTCTATTAGGCCACAGGGTCTCTGGTTCAGTTACTAGGTCCTTGATCCACTTTTAGTTTTGAGAGGTTTAGTTTCATTTTATTTTATTACATGTGGATTAGAGGCTATCTTTTCTCCAATATATGTTCTTGGCACTTTTGTCTAATATTAGATAACTGTAATTGTGTGGGTTAGTCTCTGTGTTCTTTATTCTGTATCATTGGTCTACATGTCTATTTTGGTGCCAATACCATGCTGTTTTCGTTACTGTTTCTCTATAGTATAGTTTAAGGTCTGGAACAGTAATGTCACCAGCTTCACTCTTCTTGTTAAGGATTGTTTTAGCTATTCTAGGTCTCTTATTTTTTCCAGATGAATTCATGATTGCTCTGTGTGGTGCTTTTGGTAGTATGGTAATTTTGACAATATTAATTCTGCCTATCCAAGAACAAGGTAGATCTTTCCATCTTCTAAGGTCTTCTTTAATTTCTTTCTTTAGTGTTCTGTAGTTTTTCTTTCTTTTTAAAAATTTAATTGATTTTACTTTTTTAAATACATGACAACAGAATGCATTACAATTCTTATTATACATATAGAGCACAGTTTTTCATATCTTTGTATATAAAGTGTGTTCATGCTAATTTATGTCTTTATACATGTTCTTTTTTTTGCATTACAATTCTTATTGCACATATATACCACAAGTTTTCATATCTCTGTTTGTATATAAAGTAGGTTGTCATCCAATTCGTATTGTCATACATGTACTTTGGATAATGATGTTCATCACATTCCACCATCCTTGCTAATTCCTTCCTTCTTCCCTTTTCCTCCCACCCCTCTTCCTATCTATAATTCACCTATTCCTCCCATGCTTCCTCTCCCTACCCCACTATGAGTCAGCCTCCTTATATCAGAGAAAACATTCAGAATTTGTTTTTTGGGATTGGCTAACTTTACTTAACATTATCTTTTCCAATGCCATCCATTTACCTGCAAATGCCATGATTTTATTATCTTTTATTTCTGAGTAATATTCCATTGTGTATATATGCCACATTTTAAATCCATTCATCCACTGAAGGGCATCTAGGTTGGCTCCACCTTAGCTATTGTGAATTGTGCTGCTATAAACATTGATGTGGCTATGTCCCTGTAGTATGCTGTTTTTAAGTCCTTTGGGTATAGTCCAAGGATAGGGAAAGCTGGGTCAAATGATGTTCCATTCCTAGATTTCTAAGGAATCTCCATACTGCTTTCTATATTGGCTGCACCAATTTGCAATCCCACCAGCAATGTATGAGTGTACCTTTTTCCCCACATCCTTGCCAACACTTATTGTGTTTGTCTTCATAATAACTGCCATTCTGACTGGAGTGAGATGATATCTTAGAGTAGTTTTGATTTGCATTTCTCTGATTGCTAGAGATGATGAACATTTTTTCATATATTTGTTGATTGATGGTTTTCACCTCTTAAGTCGATTCCCAAGTTTTTTTTTTTTAGGCTATTTTTTTTTAAATTTTTAGGCTTCTTATTTTTTTATGGTGCTGGGGTTTGAACTCAGGGCCTTGTACATGCAAGACAATCACTTTACCAACTGAGCTATATCCCCAGCCCTAGGCTATTGTAAATGGGGTGGTTTTCCTAGTTTCTCTTTCTGAGGATTTGTCACTGAAGTTCAGAAATGCCTTTGATTTATGGGTGTTGATTTTATATTCTGCTACTTTGCTGAATTAATTTATTAGTTCTAAAAGATTTCTGGTGGAATATTTTGGGTCTTCTATGTATAGAATCATATCATTGGCAAATAGTGATAATTTGAGTTCTTCTTTTCCTATCCATATCTCTTTAATTTCTTTCATTTGTCTAATTGCTCTGGCTAGGGTTTCAAGAACTATGTTAAATAGAAGTGGTGAAAGACTGCATCCTTGTCTTGTTCTAGTTTTTAGAGGGAATGCTTTCAATTTTTCTCCATTTAGAATAAATGGGCCAAGGAACTGAACAGACACTTTTCAGAAGAGAATATACTATCAGTCAACAAATATGTAAAAAAAATGTTGAACATCTCTAGCAATTAGAGAAATGCAAATAAAAACTACTCTAAGATTTCATCTCACTCCAGTCAGAATGGCAGCCATCAAGAATACAAACAACAGTGAGTGTTGGCGAGGATATGGGACTGCAAATTGGTGCAGCCAATATGAAAAGCAGTATGGAGATTCCTTAGAAAAGTTGGAATAGAAACATCATTTGACCCAGCTATCCTACTCCTCAGTTTATACCCAAAGGACTTAAAAACAGCATACTACAGGGACACAGCCACATTAATGTTTATAGCAGCACAATTCACAATAGCTAAATTGTGAAACTAACCTAGATACCCTTCAGTAGATGAATGGATATAGAAACTTATATATATATATATATATATACACACACACACACACACACAACAGAATATTACTGAACATTAAAAGAAAACAATATCATGGCATTTGCAGGTAAATGGATAGAGTTAGAGAATATAATGCTAAGCCAGTCCCCCAAAACCAAAAGCTGAATGTTTTCTTTGATTTGAGGATGCTGACTCTTAATGGCGATTGGGGTGGGGTGGGGAGCCTGGGAGGAATGCAGAAACTTTAGATAGGACAAAGGGGAGGGAGGGGAAGGAAGAGGGCATGGGTATAGGAAAGATGGTGGAATGAGTTAGATCATTACCTTAAGTACATGTATGAAGATGCAAATGATGTGACTCTACTTTGTGTACAGCCAGTGACTTGAAAAATAGTGCTGTATATGTGTAATATGAAATGAATTGCATTCTGCTGTAATATATAACAAATAAGAATAAATGAATGACTTAATAAAAAAGAAAGAGGAGAAGAAAAGCAACACAAATGATGACAAAGAGAATAAAAATGATGTAAAATCGGACAAAAGTGTACAGCTGTCAGAAAGGTTTAATGGGTTTCAATAAAAAGTAGAATTTTAAGAGATGGAACTGGGAGCAGAAGATGTTCCACAACTTCTTGAAATATTTTATTCAGAGATTGGAGTTAACCATACACATTTACTATTTCATACAGAAGTTTATTGGTTGTTTCAGGGCAAGATACTAAGCAGAATATATGACCTCATGAATGAAATTTACATTTTGAAGGTAACATTTGGATAACGAAATTGGCATATTTATACTTAAATTTCTTAATGAGTTAAATATGAAGATACGGGGAATAAACAATGACATATTTCAACATCTTGAACCTATCCTAGGATTCCAAAAGATATTATTGTTGTGGCAAGTAAGACTTAAAAGTAACCACCCTAGCTTCTATATGTTCCCAAGATTGTTGCAATCAAAGAGAACATTAGGAAGACTGCTTAAAGGAAATAAGGGAGATATTGTTGCATCTCACTTCTTTGTCTGAAACTTTTAATTGTTACTTTCCAGAAATGAAATTTAAATTTTTAAAAGAAAATATTTGGGTGAAAGACCCATTTGCTTTTCAAAACCCCAAATCAATAATTGAGTTATACTTGATGCCTGGAGAATGAACTATTGCAACTCAGTTCATCAGTCACACTGAAGAATTATTATAATACATTATAATAATTACCAGCCTTTTGGATTAAGATTAAAGATGAGTTTCCATTGCTGAGTAGAAAGAGTACATTGGTATTATTGCCATTCACAACTACCTATTTATGTGAACTAGGATTTTCAATATTGACCTGATTAAAAACAAAGAAAAGAAACAGGCTCAACAGTGCACCTGACATGTGAGTAGCATTGTCTTTATGTGTTCCTGACTGAAAGGAACTTATGACCAGGCAAGCACACCTGTTACATTAAAGAAAATCTTTACAAAACTTTAGTTTTGTACTTTTTAAGGTATTTTTTCATGTGTTGTATTTAAATGCTAATAAAATTATATTTATTTAGAATTTTAAAAAGATGTAAACAATCTAAGAAGAAGTCAATATTCAGATTTATAGTTAAAAACAAAAAAGGGCTATTATTTCCATAATAATAAATTGAGTGTTTAATGTACCTAAAAACACAAAGCCTACAATGTGTGAAGAGGTATATACGGTCTCCATGTGACCATGGAAGATGCCCTTGTGTTTATTCTTCTGAAATTGATATATTACAATGCTTGAAACTTGTTTACTTTTCCTATATGATCTATAAGGATGTTAGAGCATATACAGGCTGATCTATATAAACAATAACAAATAAACAAGCAAAATATCTTGAAATACTGGTTTGCAGAAAGTAATTGACTTCATGAGTTATTCATAAAATTATAATTATAGGGGAAACCTCCATGGCTGTATTTATGATAGAATGTTTTCTGTTTTATTTTGACACTCTTCACACAGTTAAATGTTTTAAGATCCTCCAACCTGCAATGCATCAGGCATCTCAGATGTTTTAGTTTTTTCACTTTAGTGTTAATTAAAGACCATGTCTTTCTTGACAATCTTTATAGCATGTGCCTTAGTTTTTACTGATGGCTTTTCAGATTTTTTTTATTTTTATTTTTTAGTGAAGAAGACCTATCAGGCAGTATTATAAAATCATAAGAGGAAGATGATGTTATTTCATTTATGAAGCTGACGCATTTACATGTATACTGTGTGTGACACACTCTGTTATAGTAAGTGACCTGAAACTATTTTTTCTTAAAAACAACAATAACACAAAACTATTAACTTAGGTAAAAGACAATCTTTACCCATTAGCTCTCAAAGAATATAAACATATTAACTCTATTAGCAATAAGACAAGGAAAGTGAATTATGTTATCATTTGATTTGATATTATATAATAGTACTCTGTGCTCTAAAAATATACTAATAAAGAAAATAAAAATTACCCTCAAACTCTGAGAAAATAAGGTACATAATAAATAAAGATAATAATGAGTTAATTTATGAGGTTCTTATATGCCAGGATACATTTTAAGTGTATCCTGGCATATTTGCTCATTCAATCTTCCTAAATTTCCTATGAGCTAGGTACCAATATTCAAAGAAGTTAAATTACTCTTCACAGTCACACAGCTAGAAAAGGCAGAACTGGGATTTGAATCCAAGTGATCTGTCTCGCATGTCCAGGAACCTAACAAATTGCCTCTATTCAGTTACCAATTAAATTAACAATTTCTTCAAAGTTTTTCTAATATCTTATATTTTTAAATTATTTGTAATTTAGAAGTATTGAAAGGCACTATTTTAATTATGATAATGGAGAGATCATACTGTTATGCATAGTTTATGTAATAACCATTTGTTATTTCTTTTTGAATTTGTTTTATGAGATTAAAAGTACAAACTATACAAATAGATTTACATGGATTTTTATTAGTAAAAATTAAATGCTATTAGATTATTTGTTGTTGATAACTTTTAGAGGGATTTTAAAGTATTCTTTTTAACCCCAAAGGAGCACTAGTATTTTAGATATGTGTGACATTTAAGAAAATGGATTTTTATGAATATAGCTACTATTATTTTGTTTTTATAAAAAATAACTTATTTATTTATTTGTTTTAATAATTTAATTAATTTAATGTAATTTTTTTTACATAAACGAAGCACAACTTTTCATTTTTCTGGTTGTTCATGATGTAAAGAATAAAATTTAAATCATAATTCTGGAGTATTTCAGTTGGGCACATATGTTCTCTGGCAAAAGAAAGATTAAAATTACATTTGTTCCTCAGTTTCTGAAGAACAACTATTTTGCTGATATTCATTTACATTCTTCCTTAAATATGAGAAAGTGCTTTTAAGTTATTTGCAGTTGATGACAGAATTACTCTAGAGGCATGACTAGAACATTACAAAAATAACAAAATAAAAATCTCTTTTTGGTTTGAAGGAAAAGGTGATGAGTGCTGCTGTATTATTCTATGTAATTAGACAATGCATTTAAATTTATTCCATTAAATGGTTTCATTATTCCATTTTTTTCTCTTCTTTTTTTTCTTTTGTTGGTATTTCTCAGACTTATTGTATATAGGAACAACCTGAGGATTTTAATTAGATCATCATGGTAGGACAAGAAGAATTTACCAATCGTTGGTCATAGTCCATCCAAAGTTCCACAGTTAATACGAAAACAAAGTCAATAGAGTAGATACCCCCAGTAGATGTCTGAAATCCCAGATGGTATCAAAGCCTATACATTCTATTTTTTTCTTTACACACATACCTATGTTGACATTGACATTTGATTTATTAAATTCGGCACAGTAAGAGATTAACAATAATAACCTACTGTAGTTCTGTGCAATCTCAGTGTATTTTTTTTCCTTACTCCTTAATTAAGTCAAGAATTTTCACCCTTAATTTAAAGGAAACACTTTTTATGGCTTTCATTTGCACATTTGAATTGTTAGCATCACAACTTTTGCTTCTTGGGGTTATTATTAAGTAATACAAGAGTAATTAACACAGCATTGCAAAATTGTGATATCTGATCTGACAACCAAAGATGGCAGCTAAGTGAGTAATAGGTGAATGGGAGTGTTTACAGTGTGGATATTCCAGGCAGAGGGATTATTCTTGTCCTGGATGGAGCTGAATAGCATGAAATTTCCTCATGATACTCAGAATGGCATGTGATTTAGAACTTGTGAATTGTTTATTCCTAGAATTTTCCATTTAACATTTCAAGAACAAAAACTGACCAACTGACCACAGGTAACTGGAACCTTGGAAAATGAAACTGCAGGTAAGGGTTCTACTGTATAGCAGGAATTCTGAAAAATTAAATATGCATATTATTTCTTTTAAACTGTTATTTATTTAAATAAACAAATATAAATTGAATATATTTACGATGTACACCATGAATTTTTGAAATATGTTTATTTTGTGAAATGGCTAAATTTGAGCTGATTAATATGCATTACCTCATATACTGATTTTTTTTTCGCGTATAGGGAAACGATATCTAGCAATCTCCTCCTCCTTCACCACCACCCCTAACCTTACCTTCCTTCCCCTTCTTTTCTGCCTTCTCTTTCTTCTTTTTCCCCTTTTCTTTTTTTAATTTAATTTTTTTTTGTGTGGTATAGGGATTGAACTTGGGGTAGTATAACACTAAGCTGCGTCCCCAGCTCTTTTTTTTTCTTTTTTTAAAACATTTATTTCTTACATACATGACAATAGTGGAGTGCATTACATATCCATTCATAGCACAATTTTTCGTAACTCGGTATATAAAGTATGTTCACTCCAAATTATGCCATTATATATGAGCTCCCTTATTTTTTTTGCATACAATTCTTAATACACCTTTATACCACAATTTATCATATCTCTGTATATAAGGTATGTTGACACAGCACTAAAAAAGAATAAGATCGTGGCATTTTCAGGGAAATGGATGGCATTAGAGAAGATTATGCTAAGTGAAGTTAGCCAATCCCCCAAAAATCAAATGCCTAATGTTTTCTCTGATATAAGGGGGATGACTCAAAGTGGGGTAGGGAGGGAGAGCATGGGAGGAAAATTACCTCCCAGCTCTTTTTTTTAAATTTAAAATTTTGAGACAGGAACTTGTCAAATTGCCCAGGTTGGCCTAGAATTTGTAACCCTCCTGCCTTAGGCTGCGGAGTAGCTCGGATTACAGGTATATACCACAGAGCCCAGATATCTTGTTAATAGTCAAGAAACAATACAGTATTATTAACTATAGTCACCATGTTGTAACAATAGATCTCTTGAACTTATTCTCCTATCTGACTAAAGTTTTGTATCCTTTGGCCAACAACTCTTTTACCCCTAGTAACCACCACCCTACCCTCTACTTCTGTGAGTTCAATTTCTTTTTAGATTGCATATATAAGTCAGATCACATAGTAGTTTTCTTTCTGTATCTGGCTTATTTTGATTAGAGCAGTGTTCTCCAAATTCACACATCTTGTTGTAGGTGAGATTTCCTTTTTAAAGGTTCAGTAGTATTCCATTGTATATATATATCACATTATCTGTTCATCTGTTGATGGACACTTAATTTGATTTCACATCTTGGCTATTATGAATAATGCATGATGAATTCAGAGTGCAGATCTCTTCAACATATTGTTTTCATATTTTGCAGATATGAATCTCCAGTTGCTGGATCATATGATAGTTCTATTTTTAATTTTTTGAAGCACTTCCATACCATTTTCTGTAATTCTTATACTAATTTACATTCAAACCTGTGTGTTAGGTAAATTGGCCAATTCTGAGCTTTTCAAAATGATAATTGGTGTCATGTTGCTATTAATAACTCTCTCTTGCTCTCTGAAATAATAAAGGAATAAAACATATTACTTCATTTTCTTTTGATTCATTTAAAGTTTATATTGTAATGGAGAATTTGATGGCACATTTTTTTTTGGTTATTCATTCATGTTGTAGCGTGTATCAGTATTTCATTCTTTTTATTTCCAAGTATTCTATGGTATGGATAAACCACATACTGTTTATTTATTTACCAGTTGGTGACCATTTGTGTTAATTTCACTTTTTTGACTATTATGAATAATAATTGTTGTTATAAACATAATGTACAGGTTTTCATATGGACATGTACTTTGATATTGAACTCTACATATACTAAGATTTGGATGGAAATTTTATTCTATTTTATCATATGTAAGAATTCAAATGGAGAATTTAAGGAATTTTCTTTCTCATAGTTATTCAGTAGGTAGATTAGGAATTGGGTTTACTAAAGTTTATTAAGTTACATTTTTTTCTTTATGTGGGAGAAACATCATCTTTATAATATTTAATGACCCATCTTTCCCCTTAAAATTATTTTCTTTCATGTTTATTGCATAAAATAAATTGGCTTTCTACAGAGGTTTCATAGGGTGGATTCATTTCAAAAACTTAGCCAATGATTTAATGCTTTTCCTTTCTTCAGGTGCTTTAACTTTTATGATGTCACCATTTCAGTTTGCAAACATTAGAGATTGGTGTATTTTGTTTTCATTTTTGCCCAGAAATAGTCCACATAAGAAATTTATATCTAACAAAATTTTATATCTGAAATAAACACAACATTTAGTAGTCCAGAGTCATGTTATTAGATGAGCTCTCACAGTTTGGGATGACAACAAAGACTTTTAAATAGCAGTTTTACTCTAGCTGTAAATTTCCTTGTAATTTAATTCTGAAGCTATTTTATAAGTGATTTTAAATTTAGCCTGTAAGATTTAGTGTGTTAAAAGAAAATACAATAAAATTACATTCTTATAAATACTTATAGGATAGTATATTACATATTATTAGCACCATTTTGGTAAATACTGTTTTAGGGTATTTTTACTGCTCATAGCAATTGCATGTATACATTAAAATTTACTTGTATGTATATATAATTTGGGGCTTAAAAGACTATGTGGTTTGAAATGCATTATTGGCACTAAAGTTTGCCATCTGAAAATAATCCTTTGGTAACCAAAAGGGTATGCTCTCAACATCTTTCTCCTAAAGTGTTCATTCCATAGTGATATAAGGATAACCATTTGTAGGGGGACAGGATTTAGTATTTGAAATAATTTTATAGTGAATTGCTTATTTTTATTTTTTCTCATATCCAAATAAATGAATTTAGGAGCTTATATCTTGTATCTGAATCAATTATTTACAAAATTGGTTTAAAAGTAAATCTGGGGCTAGGGTTGTGGCTCTGTGATAGTCCTTGCCTAGCACACATGTGAGTTTGGATTTGATCCTCAGAACCACATAAAAATTAATAATAAATAAAATAAAATTTTAAAAGCAAATCTGTTCAAATTATGGGAGAATTACTTTTCTCCCAAAACTTGCTAGTAGTACAGAAAGAACATTTGTGAGTAATAAAATAGATTGTTTGATATGGGAGCAAAGCAACTATAAATGACAAATCTAATAGAATTAAAATTGTTATAGGCATCTTGAAGGTTTTGGTATATATATTAGAAAGCTTATTTGACTTAAAAACTTAATTAGAATATAAATCTAAAAATTCTTCCTTTTATTGACTCTGTAGGTCAGGCAGAATATGTAAATACATACTTGATTCAAGGTACTAAGATAAGTTTGTGTGAGATATCAAAGTTTGAAACAGTCTCTGTTACTATGATGCTTATAGTTATTTGGGAATTGTGATAACTCTCAGAAACATAGATGGTAGGTGCCCTAATAAAGGAAGAGATCTGCAGCTCAGAAGATCAGATAAGCCACCATTAATGACATAGGATGTGAGTAGGTCCCTGATCAGGATTTTGCTTTTGGTATTAGGGATAGAACCCAGGTCCTCACTTATGCTAAGCACATTCTCTGCAACTGAGCTTCCCCTCCTGACCCCATTGGCATTTTAACAAGGAGCAATGAAATGTGTTCTAGCTGGAAGAAACCTTGGGGAAGAAGTTGTAAAAATCTCTAGTATGTTTGGGTGATAGTTTAGGATATATTGAAAGGGTTAGGATGGGCCAGAACACAGAGCACCTTGAATTCCTTAGCCAAGAACTGCAGATTTTATTTGATTACTAATAAAATGATTGACTATTTTGATCATGGTCTAGGGAGTTTAAATGTGGCAATTGTGTGTTGATGCATTTAATGAAAAATGTGATAAAGTGCTATAAAATTAATAATAATGGCTTTAAAATTCAAGCATGGTGTTACTTCTTTGGTACTCTTCAATAAAATCAATTTTAGTGATTTTTGCCTTTATAATAAAATAAAAGGTTTTGTAGCTGGGATAATAATTTTATCAAGATGATAAGGACAATAATTATGATAATACTATATTAATAATGATCATATCTTTAAAATTTAAAGCCAAACATTGACAGCATCTCATTTGATAATATATTTTGTTTATTCTCTTAAGTAGTCTCATCATTGAATAAATTATAACAATAAATATACAACTGTATTTCTCTAGATTCAAATTGAGTTTGAACTTTGTGTGTGCCTAGGATAATATACTATTTCCATTTTGCATAACTGATGTTTAAAAGTTAATTTTGTTTTTTGCCTTTAGATAGTTTTTTGATCTTTTTCATCACAGTAATAGTCTCAGAGCTTTTTTGTATAATCAAAAAATTTCAGCTATTATTTAAAAAAATGTACTCTCCTTTTATTTTGCAAAGGTACATTTGAGGTGGTATTTTAAAATGTTAGTTTAATATCACTCTTATTTCACAATACTAAATATATATATTTAGGCATCTTACTATATAGAAAGAGCTCTGGAATGGAAACAGAGTTGTGGTCCTGCTTCTAGAGTAGTTATCGCCTTGAGGTCACTGGGAAAGCCTCTGTTTCCCTGTTTGTAAAATAAGGAAATAATCCTAAGCACATAGGTTGTTGGAGGATTACACTGGATAATGGGATTAATGTAAATTTTCAAAAATATTAGCTACTTTTATGAAGCTTCATCACTTAGCATTTGCCTCATTATAATCTGAAAATGCTTCTTGCTATTTAAACTCTAAAACTGATTCCATCATGGTTTTGTCTATTTTTATTTGTACCCTTTCAATATAGATATTGCTATGATGTGCCAATCTAAATTTAAGGGAAAGTACTGGATATAAATTTTCTGCTTCTTCTCTGTCTGCTACTGTAAGCACCATAGTGTTGATGTTTTGTAAAACACTGTGAAGGAAATTTTTGAGAATAATTAGTTCTCTGTTGCTTATATTAGAGCTGGTTATCTCAATTCTTGCTTGGTAGGAGGTGTGTCCCCTGCCATCTTTTGGCTCTCAGTCCACAGCTTTAAATTATATGTAGGAGAAAATGATTATAAATGGCTCCTTCCTGTGGTGTTCCTAACACTTTCTCTCTTAACAAAGAGTTTCTTGGATTTTTCTCACCAGTTTCTCCTTTGTTACAAAGCAATTTCTTGAAGCATCATTAGTCTATAGTTAAGAATTAGATTTGTTTTTAGAGATGAAATATTAATTGGTTATATTTTTTATGAACAAGTTGATTAGATCTGTTGAGAAAATGCTATGATTTTTTTTCCTGTTAAAGGATGAGATATTAATACATAGTTGGGGAGGAAGAAGTACATATAAGTAGATAAATCTGGAGGGGGAAATCTACAAGAATAAAAATCAAAATTAAAATATGATGTTTTAAATATTATTCTTAGTTGGCAATGAATAATTGATATGGCGTGTCATGTTTTTGCATACCTGGGCATATCAGCCAAATTTCATGGAATTTTTGATTTATATTCTTATGATAACTTTCCAGTTTACCAGTTCTTTGCCTGTTATGTGCTGCTGAGCACGAGAGACACTTTAAAAAAATGTAATAAAACATTAGCCCAGGGGATAAGCTTTCTCTATAAATAACTTAAATAACTACTGTTGCTGTAAACATTTTTTAATGGATACTTGATACTTCTGTGTTTTATTTGAAATAGTGATCAGTTTCCTATTTGACTAACATCCTATAGGTAAGAATCATTATTCTAATATAGGTATTATAATGCAACAGTTGACTAGGGTATACTGGATCAAACGATCTTAGCTAGTACAATACAGAAATATTTTCAGATATTGGAGAATTACTCTTTCCTTGCAAAAAAGAAGTCTGATTTGTACTGTGTAGCACTAAGAATCCTAGGACACATTTTTAAAGCAAGCCTGCTTCTTATGTATATCTATGCTATCTTCCATTTTAATTTTTTTTAGATGTTGATGGGCCTTTATTTTATTCATTTATTTGTATGCGGTGCGGAGAATGGAACTCAGAGCCTCTCAAGTGCTAGGAAAGCGCTCCACCATTGAGCCCCAATGCCAGCCCCAATGCTATCTTCCATTTTATAAAGGATTTTCTATATTTTAAAACATTGATGTAGCTGCTGTTGACAGCAGCGTTCACTTCCCATGCTGATTTAGCTAATGGGTTTCCTGTTGCAGACCAGAACTTTATAGACAGTTTAAAGGAGGACAGGTATGTAGGGTGGAGGTTTTGGAATGAGATCTGAGCAAATACTCAACTTTTGTGTTAATTAAATATGCTTTTCTATGCTTTTGATCAGACTAGTATTTAACAAAAAACGAATTTATGGTTGCCTTTAAATTAACATTAAATAGAAGCCATGTTAATGCCTGTGCCCAGTTCCTTAAGGTAATTAGTATTAGTTATGTACTCATTAAGTTGCAGGTACTATTTCCTACCTTTATCATTCTCAGCATTTTAGTTATAAGTAAATAAAATCCCTTATATTTCATTTACCATGACAATTCTCAAAATATATATCAAGGCTATTGGGATTAAAGTATGCTGTTCTGCTTTTTTTCTTTATTTTCAATGTTCTATTTTTCTCTTCCATTTGTCCATTTGTTCCCTGGAATTTTCTGTCAGCCTATTAGTGCTGATATTTAGTGAAGGTTTCTGACATAGTTCAAACAAGTATTGAAGCCAGATCCTAAGATAAAGAACACGAGAAGGGCATGTTTTACCATATAAAGAGAGGGTAGGAAGGGTGGTGTGTTGTAATGGCAGAAAGAGATGGACATTGCAGGGAGTGTGGAAACTGGGACTTGTATGAGAGCCATGTATGCTGTTCTTAGAAGAATTCCAAATAGTCAAGAAAAGGAATGAATAGCAAATAAATAAACCCATGTCTGGTTATAAAAAGTAAGAAATTCCCATGCTTTAGTTCATATGCTTCAAATAAGTTGTTGTATATTTTTAGAAGCAACTTCCCCGCAGTGCTTGGAAATTTAGATAATCAGAACCAGGGCTAACACTGCTCATGATATATAAGTAATTTTTTTTTAATTTGGAAGTTAGTTATAATATTACCACATACTGATACATTACAGTTTCTGAGTGTCTTCTTGTGCATTGTGTCTTTAGAGGCTCAAAATAACGTAGAGATATAAGCAGGTCAGGTGATATTCTTTTCATTTTGTGTATGAGTTAAATTCCCTTATTGCCCTGAATATATCCCAAAGGCCACATTAATATTAATGCTCCATCGTGAAAAACCACAGACTTCACTACTTGCTTGACTATGAGACTGCTGCTGTCCTCCAGTATTACCTAAATGTTTTTATTTTTGAGATTGTTCAGAGTATGGCCCCACTATATACTAGGTACCAAACCCATTACTGAACCTCTGTGGCAATGCAATTCCTGGGCACAGCTGTCTTGCCCTGTTATGCTGCTGCTTTGAGCTCAGAATGCTCAAATTTCATTTGCAGCATGGTTTTATAGAGTGAAGTTTTGAAGGAAAAGGGAAGGAGGAGTAGGGAGTTGATCAGTTATTTTAAAAACAATTCCTTCCTATAAACTAATGTTGCTATCCATATGCACAATGGTATTTTTACAATCAAAAGGTAACAATAGGGCTACCTTTTTCCTCAGAAGACAAAAATTGACTACTTAAGCAATGTATGATCACTGAAAAATTCTGGGTCTCCACAGCGATTTGGGGAAATTAAAAATTTAATATTGAAAGTGCTCTTTCAGGTTCAAATTTCCTTATTATGTCTTTTGTAGTTTCTGAAAGAAAACTGGGGTTTGAAAAAATTAAAAAGTCTCATTCTTGCATAAGTGAATTTTGGACAGATGGAGAAGTCCATTCTTGTCCACTGTGAGACAGTGTGCAGATGGCTGGAACCACAGGCATCCCTGGGATGCCATTATTCTATACTGAGGGCATTAGAATATAAGCAGCATAAAACAGCCATCTTATGGCCCTGTTTTGGTAGCATTTCACATTCAAAGAAACAACAGAGTGATATTCAAAGTAATTGAAAGGAAATGTAAATCTTTACTGCTTTTTCTTATCAAACAGCTAAAGGGAAATAATTGCACAGCACAGTAAAACATTCTTAAATATTTTCTTCTCATTCCTTCATTTTCCTAATCTCAAATATGCAGCAGCTGTGAAATTTCTCTCTCCTGTTCCACTGTGAGTTCCCAGGAGGCTCTTTCTGTAACCCAGGTCATACAGGCTTCCTATATCTCATCTCTGTTCTTTCTGGCTCAGTGTTTTGTTATATAGATGAATCTAGCTTCAGGGATCTGTTTCAAATTCCTGCTCCCCCAGGTCTTTGAGCCTGTGCAATGGAAGAAGCCCTGGGATTTATTAAGCAAATAAGAATCTGCTTTTTTAGTGAGGGGTGTGTGTGTGTGTGTGTGTGTGTGTGTGTGTGTGTTAGTAGGGAAGATCCAGAGGATTGTAAACATATAACTTTTCTTTTATTCTTGGAATTATAAAAACCAGATCCATGAAGAAGATATTGTTGCATATATTATATGAAGAATGTTTATTAACTCACATGTGCTTTTTAAATAATTTTTGGAGAAGTTAAAACATCTTAATATCAAGGATAATTGTATATTTCTTAAGCACTGCAAAATAATCTCTTTGAAATTGTATATTCTCTAAGTGATAAATTTTATTTCAGGTTGGCTCCTAGAATGAAAGGTGTCAAATTTGTGGCCACCACTTGGTTTTCATTTTTATTTTTTCTTTCAACCAACTTTTAACTTATGCTAATTTGTATTCTATATATCCTCATAAACCAGTCTACATCCTTTTTGGTAAAAGATGGTGTGTAAATATTTCAATTATGAGATGCAAAGCTGCAGTGTTTCTTATACAAGTAAGATTTGTCTTACTTCTGTAGAATTTAATGGTGTAAGGTAAGGAGTCAGTTAGTGGTCCTTAGTATAAGAGCCTTAATTCTAACTTAGAAATAAATGAGGAAAGTTGGTCTGATATTAGGTGAAACAAATTCTTCAATAGTCTGGAGAAGTTAAAGAACCCTATCAATAGCTTTCACCACTATGCTACTTATATCTTGGATTTTAATGAACATCCCTGTTTAGTGTTAGAAATGGATTATTTTTTCTTTATTTATCATAAGCAATACTTTGCATGTTGCTGTCCTATAGTAGGAACTCAGTACATATCTACTGGGTGATTATAATTTTGAATTTATTGTTAACTAGTTGAAATATAAGAAATACCTGAATTTAAGTGGAGTGTGAACTCCTTTGATTCCAAACATATGATCAGTTAGTAATTACTATGAAACTACATAATGTAGTGATGAGAATATTAATATGCAATTAGGCAAATAGTTCAAGTCTGAACTCTACTCTTTATTAGTATATCCTAACCTCTTTGTGCTTTTGTTTCCTCAGCCATAAAGTTGGTATGGCAATACTTTCTTCCCAAAACTGTTATGAAGATTAAATTGCATAATGCATGTTAAATATCATTCACTTTGCCTGACAAATTAGTTGAATGAATCAGCTTTTTCATCTCTATGTTGAATAAATGAATAGCACAATTAATAACATTAAAAATCATCTGGTACATAAAAAATTAAGGATAATTAACTTTTGATAAGAGATTAAATTTATAAATATTATGTGATATATGTAATGTAGAATGTAAGATTATACCTAAGTGAGGAATACAATTCCAAGACTTAGAAAAGTCACAAAAATTTTTGCTTTTTCTGTTATACTGTACTGTCTCCTTATTGGAGTCATATACATGTCAATGTACACATAATAAAAAACAAATGGGTTCACTTTTAGCAGGTGAAGCTAACAGCTGTACTTAATGAAGAATTGAGCTTAATTTTAATAGTTCTTGTAAGCTAAAATTTTCTAATACAATTTTGTACCACAGCATTAGTTGGTTTTTGGTTTATTTTTATTTTAATTTTGCTTATAACATATATATGTATATGTATATATATATATATTTATTCCACATTACTTTAAAGTTTTTTGAAAATTGATAGGATCAATTATAAATTGATAAAAACAAATGCAATTAAAAATTTTGATTAGTGTTGCCTGTGAGTGCTGTAAGTAGCAGGAGTTAGTGCTTTGGATTCTGTATTGGCAAGGATCCTTTGATTGTGAAAAGTTATTACCCTGTTTTTAGTTGACATTTCAAGAATTAACTAGACAAAACATTCTGGAAAATCTGAGAGACTCACATGGCTGAAAAAACCCTCTATTTCTTAACTATGCTTAGTTTAAAATACTTAAAGAGTTGGCTTAAAAAAAAACTAATGATGAATTCTGATGATCCATTAGAGGAACAGCTTATATAGACAAAGGCATTTTGATTATTTCTTGGATGTGGCTGAAATAAAGTAATGTAATAATTTTTAAGTATTGAAGTTATAACCAAAGTATTTTCAAATAATTTTAGTGAAAAAAGATGAGTAATATCACAGCTAGATAGTATTATTGTTTCAGTTGATACTACCAGATTAAAAAGAGAAGAAAGAAATGAAGAACAAAAACAAGGCAGTAGGACAAGGATGTATACAACTTAACAGGTGAAAAAATGCTAGAGATATCATTTCTGAGTGTTTTTAATTCCAGAAAACATCCAAAGCCAGAGTTACTCTTTTGAAAGTATCTACATGAAAATGATGAATCTGTAGAATCTCAATATGTATGTTGTATATTTATTTAATTTCCATGGGCATAGTTAATGGGTAACATAAACTTCTTTAAAGTTAAAATGTGCCATTTTTTTTAATATGAAAAAGAGAAGCTGGGAGATGGTGATGTGTGGAAGGAATGACATATTTTGCTAAAGCTTTCTGTCAGATTTTTAAATTTACATCTTAGAATTTTCAGAAGGCTTAGAAACAAAGCATGTAGTTTTTAATATGGAGCACAAAATAGAATCTTATGTATAGAATTCATGGGAAAATAACGGGTATTGGAAAGATTTTAAGTGGCACAAGATTGAACCTATACCAGGTTCTACCACTAAATTGCTTTGTGTTCTAGGCAAAGTGGGTTTCAGGCCCCTTATACATGGTCTAGTTTTGAAATCTAAATATCATATGAAAGTTTTCAAGATTTTTTATGACGATATTTCCCCCTGAATTTTCAGTGTTTTATGGATAGGAAATTGAATTATTAGTCTGTATGTCTAAAATATTTAGAGATCTCCAAATCATATCTTTGTGAAATATTCTGAAACATAGATGGGAAATTAATTGCTTCATAAAATCATGAGTTCTTGATTCTGAAAGGTATTCAAACAAAGAAACAACAGAATTATGATAATGGGGGCTTAGGGTCAGGTTAATAGATTTGTTATTTAGTACCCCAAGTACCCGAGGTTTTAGGATTCTAGTTCTTGGTATTATTCCTCTTACTGATTTCTAAATATTTGAGTTACTAAACATCACCAAGTAAAAAAGAAATATGAACATAAAAAGAGAGATTTCTTCTAAGATTGAAAGTGAGAAATTATTACAGTACAGCAGCTCTTCAGTGTCCAGGATATTTCCCCTTACCTCATTGATACTAAAATCCATGAGAGTGGGGTTTTATACAAAATTGAGTAGCATTTGCATATAACCTATACACGGTTGCTCATATACTTTAAGAAATTTTTTTTTATGAAATTTGGAGCTCTTCAATTTGGCTCAAGGGGATTTTTTTTTCTTTTTAAATTTTTCTTAGTTATAGATAACATTAGGATTAATTTTGACATAATTATATAATCATGAAATATAATTTAATCTTTTTCAGTCCCCAATACTCCCCTTTCCCTCCCTTCCTCCATCACCTTGTTCCCTTCCCTCTTCTGATATTTCTGCTATTTATTTATAGCTTTTTTAAAAATTAGTGTCTTATAGATATACATGAGGGTGTATTCATAAATGTACCTAGGAAAGTTTGGTCAGATTCATTCCACTATTCTTCCCTCTCAATCCTCATCCTCTACCCCACTGACCTTTCTTCTATTTTGATGGAATCCCCTTCACCTTTCCTTTTCTTTTTTCCCCTTATTTTGGATTAGCTTCCATATATCAGCGAAAATATTCAAACTTTGACTTTCTGGGTCTGGCTTATTTTATTTAGCATGATAGTCTCCAGTTCCATTCATTTATCAGGAAATGCCACAATTTCATTCTATTTTATGTCTGAGTAATACTCCATTGTGTATATATACAACATTTCTTTATCCATTTATTTGTTGAAAGGCACTTAGTTGGTTCCACAATTTGGCTATTGTGAATTGTGCTATTATAAACCTTGATGTGACTATATCCTGACAGTATGCTGGTTTTAGATCTTTTGGCTGTATACCAAGGAATAGCTAGATCACATGGTGGTTCTTTTCCTAACTTTGTGTGTGTGTGTGTGTGTGTGTGTGTGTGTGTGTGTGTGTGGTTCTGGGGATTGAACCCAGGGCCTTATGGATTCCTAACTTTTTGAGGAATTTCTATATTGCTTTAGAGAGTGGTTATACTAATTTTCAGCCTCACCAACAATATATGAGTGTAACTTTTCCCCACATCCTTGCCAACACTTATTGTTTGTATTCTTGAAAATTGCCGTTCTGATTGGAGTGTCTCTCATATACTTTAAACCAAGTCTAGATTTCTTGCAATACCTGATACAATGTCTACATGTTATTTCATTTCATGGATTCAGTATAATTAACATAGTACATTCAAATTTTGTCTTATAGAACTTTCTGGATTTTTAAAAAAACATTTTCATTCTGTGATTAGTAGAAACTGCAGGTGCAGAACCCATGCAAGCCGAGGGAACTCTAACTGTAGTTGCTTTACACTTACCCAAATCATAACAACTCTCTGAGATCACTCCACTTTTCTATGAAGCACTTCTTGTGTTTTCCGAACTGTTATAATCTTCCTGATTGCCTTTGGCATATATTGGCAAACGCTGAAGCATCTTTGGGTATAACATAAATACCATTCATTTAGAAACTTGAGTATATTAAACTTTTCCTTAATTGTACAAGATATTACTCTTTTAGTATTTCATGAGTTTAGCAGGGATTTTGCCAAATACTCTTCCTCATCTATTACTTAGGTACTAACTCAATGAGTATTTGTTGAATTAACTTTTACATGCCGCCTATGAGATGATCCACTTCTGTGGCTCTGCCTCTTGGAAGAATACATTTAATCTCCAGGAATACTCTTTTATTCATTGAACAATCTTTTTTTGAAAAGATTCTAATTGACATTTCATTCCCTTTTTTTGGTGGTTACAATATATTCTCTCTTTTCAGAATTCCTTTCTTTTCTTTTTTTTGTTGAGAATATTCCTGTATTTTGGGGGTCCTTCAGAAAAACAGAATTAATAGACTACGTACATATACATGTGTATATAAATTTATTCACATGACCATGGGATGAATAGTACCTAAATTTTTAACTGCAGACTGGCAAAACTGGGAAACTGGTAACAGCTCAGTCGAAGAAACTGGAAGCCTCACAGTTCAAGGAAGTCAATGAGGCAGCTATGGTCTAAGTCTGAGGACTTAAAATACCTGTGTAGAGCCAATGATGCAATGCCACATTCAAAGGCAGAAGAATCTGAAGTCAGATATCCACAGGTGACATCACCAGGAAAAAAAAAAAAACACCATTCAAGAAACTTGGAACACAAGTCAGTGACAGCTTCTCCTGCTTTTTTTTTTTTTTAATAAAATCTATTGAATGGTATTGTACACATTCATAATAGGTCTTCCTCATGCTTTCTGAACCAATCTTCTGGAAATACACTCACAGACACATGCCAAGGTATTATATACCAATTCCCTAAGTATACCTCAATCCACTCAAATTGACAGCTGAAATTAACCATTAGAATAATTGAAGGAAATGAAATCCACATTTAGGAATATTTATACTCCCAAGAACATTGAAACACTATCTATAACCTAAATGGCCATCAAAGAATAATTCAATAAGAAAAAAAGATGGTACATTATAAATAATAAATAGATTTATATTTGTGTTTATATCAAATATATAAACACACATATATAATCTTTTTCATTTTTTGAAATTGAGACAGGGTCTTTTAATGTACAGAGGGTCTCACCAAGATGCTGAGGTTGGCTTCAAGGTTGGGATTCTTCTCCCTCAGCCTCAGGAGTCCCTGTCATTACAAAAGGCATGTGCCACCACACCTAGCTTATCATTTAACTTTTAAAAGAAGAATGATGTATTTGGGAGTGGTGACAAAAGTTAAAGACTACCCTCAGTAATTTAGCAAATTGCTGTCTTAAAAGTTAAAATGAAAACAACTTAGAATGGGATATATCTCACTGGAATCAAACCCCTGTAACAAAAGACTATGATGCCATTTGCAATAACATGGGTGAAGCTGCAGGACTTCATGCTCAGTGAAATGATCCAGACACAGAAATACATTGCATAATGTGTGGAATCAAATGATTTTGAGGAAATATATTCATTTTCTACATCCATAAGGATAAGAGATTTCCCTTATTTATTTTTCCTATTAGAATTTCCAAAGAAAAGCCCTAGAATTCCATTTGAACCTCCATGAATAAAATAGACAAGACCATTTCCTGGTGCTCAGAAGTGAGACCTGCTTTCTAGGGATCTTCAACACCTGCACAGCAGAGCAACCTGGGACTCCTAAGCATGGGAGTGAAGCCTAGAGCCAAATGGCAGACTCTTTTCAGAATTTCAAAATATATTGGAAATTTTCATGATGATTACATTGTAGCTTAGATTTTGTTCAATTTGAGAACTTGGTCTGTTTTGAATGAAAATTAATCTTACAGAAATTGGTTCTGAAAAACTCTCAGATTCCTATTATTTCATTTTCAGCAAAATACAAAAGAACATTGCATTATATGAAATTCAGTTTAGTTTGATAAGTCATATTGCCTCTATAATAGTGTTATGTTTGCTCTCCACATTAATTTATGCTTCATTCACTATTGAGGATTTTCACATCCGTGTACTCTAAGGTCTTGGGTTTCTTACTTTGATCAGTTGGCTCATATTAAGTTTGGGCCTGTCATAGATAGTCGCTTTTTAAAAACTGACCAAGAATCTTTAAAATCTGAACTTGTTGACTGATTTACCTTTCAGAATAGAAACATGATGTTCATAATCTTCACATGATACTCTATATTTTTAGTTCTTTTTTTTCCACCAAGGGTTATATGCCATATTCTTGTTTGTATTTAATCATGCTAGTAATAGCTTTGTAAGATACCTTTAAGATTGTGGACACTTCAGTGAAGACCATAGTACATAATTGTCACAGCATCCCTATGAACTAGGCAGGCAGATTGCATCATTTCCATTTCACAGATGATGAAACTGAGTCTTATCAGTTTTAAGGTACTTTCCCAAGCTGGAGACTAGCACTGAAACAAGGTACTCTGCTTTTTTCACTATACAATGTGGCCTTTGAATATTATTTTAAAATAATGAATTATACAAATAGCAACTTTATAATACTATATTATTTACTATAATTTTAAATGTATTTGACAACTATTTAAAAACTGTTTATCTGCTGTTTTCCATAAAAGGTCAAATCTTAGAAGTCCTAGACAGATTTTTAGGTCCTTTTTAAGTGGTTGATACAGTTAGGTGCATAAATACATTGAAGAAGTTCTGTATTAGTCATTGTAGACATCTGATAATTGAATATGATGAATGACAGCAGACAATACATTAGGTGCCATTGTCTGATAGGCATATCATAATTGCCAAGTTGCCTATTCAGTGTGCAAAATGCTCCAAAGAAATTGCCCTTATGTCCTACTTATGATAGTAGAAATTAAGTAAAATTTTAAGAGCAAAAATCATTGTCTTTTTTTTTTTTGCAGAAAGAAAAAAACTTGAACCAAAAACTTGTATCTCAGAATTCAACAGACCTCAAAAAATTGAGAATAATTTATACCCAGATTTCCAGAACCTTTACTTTAATCAGTTGTTGAATGTCAGTCTAAAGGAAATATTACTTGGAAAAGCATTAAGTTGAGAGACTCATGTTTACAATGCGAAATCACTAACTGTAGAACTTCCCTCTGTGTATGCTAAACAAAAAGACCTCGGAGGCTACAAGTTCAATTCTTAACTTGTTCTGACAAATTTCCCTCTTGCTGACTTTTCATTAGCTTTTTCCTAATGAAAGATACCATCTTTGTTCTCCCTGCTTACTGCTTTATACTCACATTTAACATTCTAGTTCATAAGTTTTTCTTTTCAGTGGCAATTTCAGAGGTCTGTTTGAAAATCTACTACATCTACTGGGGTTTATATGAAGTTCAGCAGGGCCCATATTGTTTATGTACTAAACAGAAATCCAAATTAAAGTATGTTGTATTGGTTAGGATATGTGCTTCCCTAGAGGAAGAGGACTCTTTTATCTGTGCACTGGATTGCAAACATGACTCTTTCATTTTAAGTATAAGTCAAAGTGTCTTGAATTTATACCACCAGCTTGGTCAGCTCTGTACAAATTCAAAAGGCATCATACCTATGGGTTCTAACATATATCTCTGAGCTTTGACATATATTGAATTTCTCTTATCAAGGCAGTTTATTTCTGAAGGACTCCAGCAGATTAGTCGGAAATGGCTTTTTCTGCTGGCAATTGAGATTGTTCTCTGTAATTAAACTGCTTTCCAAGCATTCTGCAATTTTTTTTTTTTACTATGCTAGTCTCTGATTGATAGCTTTTTAGTTTGTCTCTTACTCTGTAATGAAAGACAGGTACTTGGCTTACCAGTTTCTTTGGTTTACTCCCTAACTTAATATCTAATCACAGCATAAAGCAAAAAGTAAAATATGAGACCATTGGTCAATTAAGGAAACACGCACCGCTTTTTAAATTATATTTGCTACGGAATACCTCCTGCGCTCTATGAAATAGATTTTAAATCCGTATTCACCTATTTGTTCATTCTACCAAGGAAGAAGTCCTAGAAAGCAGCTTTTTGAAGAGAACTTACTTATTGCTTATTAAATAATAAGCAATAATCTTAATTTGTGTGAGAGAATGTTGATTGACTACAGTGTAGGCCCTATTAATTGATTAACCTAAGACCAATTACCAATCCCTTCCTCTTTTGCTGGCTTCCATTGTAAAGCTTAGAAAGCTCAATGCTTATCAGTTTAGCTTCCCTTGCAGGCAGCTGGATTCATATAACCTTTTGACCTCCCTTGAAGGTACTTCTGTCCACTGAGATGTTAAGATTTTTGTTTTCCTGATAAAAGACACAGATGTGGCTAGTGCTGCTCTTTCCTCCCTGCCTTAGTCCATCTGTGCTGCTATAACACAATACTATAAACTGGGTAGTTTATAAACAAAATTTTACTTTTCACAATTATGAAGGCTGGGGAATCCAAGATCAAGGCATTAGCAGATTTGGTGTTTGGTGAAGGCCCACTTTCTTATAGATAATGCCTTCTTGCTGTGTCCTCACATGATGGAAGGAGTGAAATGAGCTCCCTTTGATCTCTTTACAAGGGCATTTTATAAGCTCTTATGAATCCCATTCATAAGAGCTCCACCCCCATGAACTAATTACCTTCTCAAAGGCCTCACCTACTAATAGCACTACTTTGGGGATTAGGATTTAAACATATAAATTTTGGAGGGACACAAACATTCAGACCAAAATAGTAACCCATCCCACCTTCTTCCTTGAACGTGGGGATGACCTTGGGACTATGAACTATTGATGCTGTTCTACTGTGGACAGTTCCCATTATACATTTGTTTTTAGAATAAACTACTATTTATTTCAGGTTTTGTTAGCCAAAAGCTTTCCTAATTATTTTATCATAGATATTGACTACCCTCAACAAAATAGAGGAGTTTCCTTTTCATTAGGATAGGGTTTCTCATTTTTTTGCATTATTGAAATTTAGTGTTGGATAATTATTGTGGGAACTGTTGTCTACATTATAGGATTTTAGCAGTACTGCTGGCTTCTATTTATTAGGTAATGGTAGCATTCCCCAGATATTACAACCAAGAATGTCTCCTGATAATGACAAATATTAGTATAGGAAGAGTAGGCATTATTGAGTCCAACTCCTGTGTTTTACCATGGAAAAACCTGTCACACAGCTAGTTAGTGGTAGATCTTCTGATGCCACTCATGGTTTTCTTATAACTGTGGCAGGACCAAGTATACAACAAAATAATTTCAATAAATTGGGCAAGACAAAGAATAGTATCTTGAACTTTTAATACCTTAGAGTCAAACATGATTGAAGAACATGTTCTTCTTGAGGTTGTATCATCAAATGTTCAGTCTCACAACTATGTACAATTCACAGTTGTGTTCTTAATATGTATATAAGGAAATAGATGAAGTAATTTATGTATTTGATATTCCATGATGGAGAAGTTTTTAGTCAATGGAAGTGAATAAAAATGATTTCAAGACAAACCAAGCAGATTTTCTCCTAAAGTATTTTATTCTTACTGTTTCTCTTTTATTTCCTTCAGGTCTCTTGCCCATCATTTTACCAGAGATAACATTCTTATTTCACCCAGTGCAAAAGAAAAAAAAAAAGAAACCAGAAGGATGATATTAAAATAATCTAACTCGATTCCTTATTGAAAAATATTTATTTATTTATTTATTTATTCATTCATTCATTTATTTTTAAGGTGGAAACTTTATATACCGTTAAAGGTTCAACTGATGGATAATCAGAGTTTGGCAAACTACAACCCTTGGACCAAATCTGGCTATTTTCCTGTTTTTATAAATAATGTTTTATTAGATCATAGTCATATCTATTTATATATTTATTATTTATAGTTGCCTTTGTGCTACAAGAGCAGAGTAGAGTAACAACAACAGAGACCATATGACTAACAAAGTCTAAAATTTTTAGTTTCTGGCTCCTCATATAAAAATTTTGTGAAAACTTGTATAACTGTAAAGAAATTTTCAAAATCATGTAGTACAGTGCTCTCAAAATCTTACAAAGTCCACTCCTATCAACAAAAGTAAGTTTTATATAAATTGTAACATTTGCTAGGGGCTATTTGAGGCACTAGAGATACCACCTCGAACCTAACAACTAGCATCATGGAACATGTAATTTTCTGGGGAGAAACAGCTCTATTTTAATAATTTTTTATTCACAATCCAAAACTTATATACAAAATATGCAGTAAAGTTTCCCTTGACTCCATTGCCCTCATCTATACAACCTCACCCATCCATCAGCATAATTAAAGTTGTTTCCTAAATATTTTTGAAAGAAAATATAGTCTTATTACCTCATCATTTTACAGAAAGTAACAACTGTACAACTCTTCTACAGCTTGTTTTTCCACTTGACCTTGTAAGTTGGAGATCTTATCATATCAATCCCTATAGAGATTCACCTTATTCTTTTTGTAACAACTTCAGATTATTCAATTATTTTTTGGTATTTAAATTCTTCCATTCACTCTACAGTATTAATGTTTTAATTATCAATGCTTTAAAATATATTTATTGAAGTGAAATAAAATACATGTATTTTATGGGTACAATTTGATAGCTTTGAAATGTTTATGGTAAAATGACTACCATAATCAAAACAATGAATATACCTGCAACTCCCTAAAGTTTTCTCCTGCCCCTTTGTAACATTTTCCTCTTCTCCTTCATGTGCTGTCTACTGGTCTTTCCTCCCTAGTCAACCACCACTCATCTGCTTTATATCACTGTAGATTAGTTTACATGTCTAGAATTTTATATACATGGAATCATGTGTCATGTACTCTTTTTTTCCTGGCTTCTTTTACTCAATATGATTCTTTTAAGATTCATTCATGTTGTATGTATCAATAAGTTTTTTTTTTTTTTTTTAAAGCGAGAGAGAGACAGAGACAGAGAGAGAGACAGAGAGAGAGTGTTTTCGGTGGACACAACATCTTTAATTTATTTGTATGTGGTGCTGAGGATTGAACCCAGCGCCCTGCACATGCCAGGCGAGTGCGCTACCGCTTGAGCCACATCCCCAGCCCTATCAATAAGTTTTTTGATTCTAAATAGTATTCCATTGTATGGATACCACTATTTGATTATCCATCCATCTGTTGATGGCTATTTCCAGCTTTTGGCTATTATAAATAAATCTGTCATGAACATTCATGTATAAGTGTTTTTTCTACTCTAATATTTATACATGAATAAGTATAATTTGAGCTTCAGTGCTTCACAGTGATCTTTTCTGCATTTCTGCAGTCAATCTTCTCTTAGACAACTGTTTATTTTCTTCAATCTTCCAACATTTCCTTCACCATTCTGGAAGTGCAGTGGCTGAATCACATGGTAGATGAATGTTTAATGTTTTAGGAAACTGCCAAACTGTTTTCCAAAGTGGTTGTGCCATTTTATATCCCCACCATCTGTATGCAAGAGTTTCAGTTGGTCCACATTCTTGCTAACACTTAGTAGTGCTAGGTCAACCATTCTAGGTTACATAGTAATATTTCATTTGGTTTTTATCTATATTTTCCTAATAACTAATGATGGCAAACATCTTTTCATGTTTTTATTTGCCATCTGCATATTTTCTTTGGTGAAACACTCATCCAATCTTTTGCTCATTTAAAAAAACTAAATTATTTGTATTGAGTTGTAAACATTTTTCAAATATTCTAGGTATAAGTTTACTATACAATATTTGTTTTCAAATATATTCTCTCATTTGGTGGTATGTCTTGTTTTTGTAACAATACCTTTTGAAGAGCCAGTTTTTTATAGTTAATTTCTTTTTATAATTTTGTTTCCCACTTAAGAAATTTTTGCAAGTATCACTAAGCCAATATCACTTAGATTTTTTTCCTGTTTTCTTCTTGGAGTTTTAAAGTATTAGCTCTTAAATTTAATAACTCTGAGATACAGTTTGAGTTATGTTTTGTTTTTGGTTGGAGGTAAAATTTGAGGTCCATTTTTTTTTTTTTTTTGCATGTAGCTGGCCAATTTTCCAGCATCACTTGCTGAAAAGATTATCTTTTTCTCAATGAAGTGCCTTGTATTTTTGCTGAAAAAAATTATATATATGGTCTCTATTCCATTTATCTGTACAACTGTCCTAAACCCAATAACAGAAGTTACACAGTCTAAGTCAGTCCTTGAACTTTTTGAGTTCTTTTAAAACACCTTTTTTTTCTATTCTTTTTTTTCATTTAATATATGGTAGTGCTCATACCCTCACCCCTTTATTATTGTTCTTTTTAATAGGTTACCTTGATATTCTTGGCATGTCTATTATACATAAGATTTTTGGCTCAGCTACTTTATAAAGAAAACAATCACATCAGCAACAAATTTCTCCAAACTAGTTGCTGTATTTTTATTGTGATAGTGTCATATTTGTCAGTTATCTTAAGGGGTATTGACATATTTATTATGTTTAACATTTCTATCCAATGAAATTCCATTTTTGAAGTCTTCTTTTATGTTTTCAGTTGTTTTATTAGGTTTTATTCATATAGATTTTGCACATTTTATTGTTTATCTTAATATTTTACCTTTTTGCTAGTAAAATGATATCTTTTATTTTATTTTATTTGATATATAAAGTCTCTTGCTTTCTCTAAATTAGCATTTACCTCACTGAATTCTCATATTGTTTTTACTACTTTTTTCCAGTTGATTCTCTTGGGGCTTTCAGATATGTAATGTCTTGTGGGAGATATAACACCATATTTGATATTGATTTAAATAATCTAAAAAAGAGAAAAATATTATTGATATATGATAGAGCAGAACAATGTAGTTAAAAAGGTTAGAAGTGTTTATTCACACTAGTGGATAAATGAATTCTAGGTTATTTTCTATGGGTGAGATAAGACTTAGTTTATTCACACTAGTGGGTTTATGGGTTCTAGGTAATTAAGAGATTTAGATGACCCTGAAATGCCTAGAGGACAAGCTTATTGAAGGATGAAAGTTTAAGAACTAATTTGAGGTTTTTGTGTATTGGAAGATTCATTTATATTGCGTGAAAAGGGATGTTGATAGTGAAATAATAATTAAAATCTTGTAGGAATTACGGAGACTGTTGTTAACTGCAACTAAGTAAGTAGTTTAATGGCACAAGTTGTAATTCTGGATGTTTAGAGGGAGGTGGAAGGAACAGTGTTCTAGAATGATAAGGAAGCCGGACAGTAATAGTAGAGTATAGAAGAGAAGTTAGATATCATTTGAGGGACCTGTAGGGAAAGAGAGTTCTTAGAGAATAGCTAGATTTTACTTAGAGTAAAAAGAAGGAGGCAATACTCAGGAGGGGATAAAACATTAGGGATTTTCTGATCTCGAGAGGACATAGTGTAATGAATTTTGAATACGGGAAGATAAACTGAGATTAAAAGATGCATAAATCTGAGAGACCTAGTTGTGAGGAACAATTCAGAAACACTGGGTTTCCTGTGGTGACAAATAAATTGATGGGATTACTTTTGATGTTTGTAAAGGCTGTGAATATTGTAGGGAGGGGGCCTATCGAGTTTGGGACCATATAACTCCTACAGATAATAATGCAGAGACTGGGATAAAGGCAGTATGACCTGGAGAATAAGAGGGTCTGGGATTACCTTTTCACTATGAATTGTATAAATGTACTACTGACCTAATACAGATTATGCATGGAATAGTATATATAAAGAAGATTTAAATATTTTTTAAAGATTGGCTAATCAGAGTAACATTGGATTATTATACAATCTATCAAGGCAATCTGTATACTCAAGGTGGCCTTGATGTTCATGATTGTGGATTAATGATGGTGGATGAGTATCCATATTTTAGCAATATTAAAATTTTTTGCCCACCTTCTTTTCAAGATAAATTAACTCATGGGTGATAAAAAATCATAGGAACAGAAGTGAGAGCTTTCTTTTTTGTGCTTTTATTATTTGTATAATCATTTATCATTAATAATTTTTATAATCATCAATCCAGTATTCCTTTGCAAGAATAGCAAGAATATCCCACCCCACAATTTTGTAGTGTTTAGATAGCACTATGTACCCGTAAATTAACTTTCATTGGCAATACATACTATCCTCCTTTGCAAAGTGATGAAAGCTAGGAGGTATGTGTTTCACCATTTACTCTTACCAATTCTTTATACAAATCTTATGAAATCTATATCTCTTATTTATGGTTGACATAGGAACAGGGAAGAGACTGGTATAATCTCTTTGTTAATATCTGTCAACCTAGTTTTTGCCTATTTGTGATAAAAATAAATACAAAAATAAGTTCTGATATTTTCTTTCCACATCCTAGTGGATGCCTCATTTTGGTGACTACTGACAAGCGAGTATTTGTTATTAGAAATAAGAAAAATGAATAAATAAACCAATGTTAGTCCCAGTTATCATATGGAAAATAACTGATTGTTACTTTAGAAGGAGTTAAAAGATTTTCCATTGAATATTTATGAAAAATTTTCATGGTCTTGCATTATCATTTGCTCATACATACAGGAAGTGTTTCATTCCTTTTCAAATGAGAAATTGTCACTCTAGGTTGTTATTAGAAAAGTTCTCATGGAAAGTTCACATTGTCATCCTAATTTAGAATTTGACTTATTATAAAACCTGTGACTAAATGGTACCTATCTACTAGTCTCAATATTTGAGTAAATTTTCTAGAAAAGCCATGATTTTTTTTTTGCTGTGCACACTTTTCTTAGCCTAATTTTATAAGATCTTTTGCTCATTAATATGTGTACTTCTGCTTGTATGCACTTGGACTCCCTAGATGTATTTTTTTGTTTCATAAGTAATACAGTTGGTGAATATTAATTAGATTATAGAATAAATATCTTGTTTATTGCTGAAGGGCCCCTTTGGCTTCTTCCTACCTTGAAAACCTTTAAATCTACAGTAATGAGATTTTCATATTTTTTCTCTTTGTAGTTTTGTTTATTCTCCTCTTTAAAAAATAAAAAATGTAGATGAATAATTCAAGCTCCACATATACAAATGGGTAATTTAGCCTAGATATTTGCAGCATTTATCTTTGCAAGTTTGAAGGTACTTATCACTTTAGTTGCTAGGTGCTCAGAAAAAGCATACTAAAAATATTAAACTCAGCAATAAATTCTCTTAATTTAAGTGTTGCAGGGCTATTTTGGAGAATATGGGCAGTTCATTCATCTCCGAAGCCTGTTGCCTAAATCCATGACTTTTCCTTTTTTGGTTTATATTTTGCTTTCATTGGTTCTTAATATTCATAAAGCAAGGCTTTTGCATGTTCCCAATAATAGGAAATATTTGTGATAGGGAGGCAAACTTGTGTATTGTTAATTTAACAAGTCTGAAGGAAAGTCAGTATTGAGGCCAAGAATGGAGGCAAAGTAAGCTGTTGGTTGAAAGATTTATCTGGAAAGGCAAGGGTTGCTTAATTTTCCATTCACAGCTGAAATTCATGTTTCTTTGTTATAGTTTTGTTATGGTAATCTGATTTGGTGGGCAGCTAAAATTCATTTTTCCAATAACAATACTTTTGCCTATGTTCCAGTCTTTGGCAATAGTTCTCTTTGAAAATTCCTTTGGAAATTATTTATCTTAAACGTTGATTCACTCATTCACATATTTATTTACTTAACTAATATTTATTGGGTTCCGTATACTAAATTTGATGGTGAAAATATTTTTAAATTTTTATTTGCATTTATTTTATGCTGAATTTATTTCTATGACATGAGTTTTTGTTTCTTCAGTTTCTTTTGGGATATCTTTTTCTTCCATACAGACTGCTATTCTAGTTTAGGAACAATTTGTTCCTTTTCAGTGAGGGTTATCTCAATGTGACAGGAGAGCTCATGTATGGGTTGATCTGACTGAGCTCTCTAAGCACAACAGCCAATGACTAGAGAATATATATCTAAACCTTAAAGTTCAGCATTACTCTCTGTATTTTTAAGTATGTGGCAACAAAAATTCAGCCCTCTTTTTGGGCCATTCCCTTTGCCTTTGCCCTAATGTTTGGCTTGGGCACTCCTGCCAACTTCATTGTTAACACTGGAACATCTCTTAGATGATTAGTGAGTTTTCAGATATGCACACTTTCAATGGCCTGGAAAATTTCACTGCTGTTCTTAAGGAGAACACACATGAAGTTTGGGTTTTCTGGGTCAAGTGAACAGAAAACCAGTTTTAGAGATGATTTCAGGCTGCTTACAGAAAAAAGATGGTGAAAAAAAGATCATGGTATCTGACCTCAAACAGTATAAAGTTTATGCTATTATGTAAATAATATTATTGTAGCACATATTAATTGACCTCAATCATTTAATGTATGCATCCTATCTTCTCAGCTTCTTAGAACAGTTCTTCTTAGTTGATTTGCTTGTCAAGGAGGATATTATAAATAAATACACATTTAGCTATTAGATTGCTAGCACTTTTTCAGAACATAGTACTTGAACAGCAGAATTAATTTAATCATTTTTAAAAAGACAATAATGCACTTTTAAAAGTTGTACCAAATTAAAGTTTAAGGTGTTTCTCAAACACTGTAACTCAGTGGTTGTCACCCAGCTGCGCTGTCAAGTCCCTTAAGGAGCTGGGGATCCTCCTCCTCTTCTCTCATTCTTGCCTTCCTCATCCTTTTTTGTTGTCCATTCATTAATGTAGACTAATGAAAACAGAATCTCAGTGTGGGGCTCACTGAAAGGTACATGATCTGGAGAATAACTATGAAAAATGTAGCAGTTCCCATCATCTACATTTTGCAGATAAGAACACTGACATTTAGAAAGTAAAGTAAGTTGTCTAAAGCCATGAAGTTAGAAAGTTTTAGAGGCAGAATCTGAACCCAGATCCTCTAGTTATAAAATCTTTCCCATTTCCAAAATGTAGTGCTGCCCCTCAAACACATGGCATTTGTATATTTTCCCCCATCTCTTTTTTGTAGAACTGGGGATTAAACAGAGTGTGTGTCATGCATGATAGGCAAGTGCTGGATCACTAGTCTCAGCCCCCCGCTTTTTAAAAAATATTTGTTCTTAAGTTTTAGGTGGACACTCAGCCCTTTTTTATTTTGAGATAAGGTCTTACTAAGTTTCCCAAGCTGTCCTTGAATTTGGGATTTTCCTGCCTCAGCCTCCTGAGAAGCTGGATTACCAGAGAACACCCAGCAGCTGCCATTTTTGTTTTTAATATTTTCGGATATTTCTTTACTCCTAATTGGCCATAATATACCTACCTAGAAATAATTATCTGTGAAAGAATGTAGGAAAGAATGTCTACTGCGTACTTCCCTGTTAGAACTGGAAGATTCAAGAAAGGACTTAAAAGTAGAGGAGATAGGAGAAGTTCTATTATTTTAGAATGTTTACTTTTACTGTTTAATCCATAGTTATGGTACTGGGGAAATAGTCAACTGTAGTAGAAACAGTAAATTAAAATTATGAGTTAGGTATGACTATAGATAACACACAGAAGAAATGGGATGTTAGTCTTAACTCTGAGTAGCAGAGTTAACTTGCAATGACTTGACATGAGCTATATAAGCACCCCTACCCCATAGTGTCTTTTTGCATAAAGCAGTCTTATAAGAAGGAATACATTCTTTGGGATTTTTCCACTTGCTGGAAAAAGAGACTTTATCATATTATTCCTTTGACCTGTGGGAACTTCATCACTTGGAAAATTATCCCAAGTCAAGGAATAAATACATCAGTATATGTACCACCTGCTCAGTGCTCTAAAAACTGTAATGGGAAGAAGGTGTGGGTAAATATTAAAGGAATGGTCTATTTAAACCATGCAGCCTTGTGTTTGTTCCACTTAGCATTTTAATAATCACTGAAGACAGATTTTAGGGGGTCCTGGGATCTGGTTGATATTGTTTGTTAGATATTCAGTCACTTTTTCCTCTACTCACTTCTATTCTCTAATCACACTTCTGTTATTACACTTAAATTATTGTGTGAAAGTGTACTTGTTTATGTCTCTCTACTGCCAGTCTGTGCATTCTTTAAAGGCAAATGTGATATTTTTTCAACTTGTTTACCCAGTGCCTAGCATAGTGCTTGGTATATAGTAAATGCCTACTACATGTTCAGTGAATTAATTTGAATTTGTTTTTGATGCTCTTTTCCAGGAAATGGAATTTTAAGCTTGACTTCTGGTTGATATTAAATTATTCTCTCTAGCAGAGTGTTTCAGAAAGTGCATTAAACTCCCAGCAGTTATCTTCCCAGGCCACCTCTTTTCCTCTTGTTAGGAAACAGTTTTTATCATAGTAAATAGCCCATTTGAGGTGGTTCATCTAGCCTTTCATATCAAATTTAACATAACAGGAAGTTACAAATTCACTTTTGGCCAGAAAGCACCAAGTTTGACAACTTCTCTCTGAAAGGTAACTTTGCATTAATTTATTCCACTTTATTCATGAAAGATAAAAATCTATAAACATCTTATAGGTGGTAAACAACATTCTGGTCAATCATTTATGCTTTTAATAAGCATGTTTTTATGCCTTGCATATCATTTTTGAAAAATTATAGCCTAGTCTGTGGTTTAAATACTTGGTTACATTATCTTGTTTGTAGATGACGCTCTGAAATGATGTTTCAGTGGTTTATAACATTCAGAAAGTGTGAATCTTTTGCCTTATGCTTAGTCATAAGAGAGCTTTTTTTTTCTGTTTTCAAATTTATTTTGAATTTACATACAGTAAAATTCACTGTTGCTTCTGAGTTTCAGCAAATGGGTAGAGTCAACTAACCATCACCACAGTTAAGATATAGAATAGTTCCAACAAGCCTCCCTGGAATTCTCTTATGTGCTCACTTTGAAGTCAAATCTTGCCCACACTCTAAATATCTGAAACCACTGATCTGTTGTGTCTTGTCCAGAATATCATATAAATGGGTGGAATCATACAGTATTAGCCTTTGAGTCTGACTTCTTTCACTTAGCATAGTCAGAAATCCAGTATTTAAATACCATCTGTAACAATACTCATCTTGTGGCCAGTCTTGTTTGTCACAATTCATCATTGCAAATTTTCTCACCTAATTAAGTTTATCTCCTGTGTGCCTTGCCACCTTTGCTTAATTCTTTTGTGTTATACTTCTCTTTTAGATATGATTAATTCATCTGAACATGTGTGATTACCAGGTGGGTAGGTCATAAGGATTTGCTTTGCCTGGCAATTCTAGGCTCAGGATGGAGAGGAATAACTAAGACCTGAAACTACAAAACTCCTAGAAGAAGATGGGAAAATCTTCATGACTTTGGTCTTAGCAATGATTTTTTTGGATATGATACCAAAAGCATAAGCAATAGAAGTAAAAATAGGCAATAGGACTACATCAAATTTAAAAGCTTTAACATAGAAAACAAAGTGAAAAGGCAACATATGGAACTGAAGAAAGTATTTATAATCGTTTATCTGACAAGGGTTTAATTTCAAAATGTATAAGGACCTCCTATAACTCAATAGCAAAAAAGACTAATACTCTAATTTACAAATGGGCAAAAGACCTGAATAGATATGTTTCCAAAGAAGAAATATAAATGGCTCAACGTCACTCTAGGAAAAGATATTCAACATCATTTATTTGTCAAAAAAATTGCAAATCATAACCACAATGAAATATTGCATCATATCTCCTAGGATGGCTATTGAAAAACTTTCTGTTATTTTAATAAATACCTGAGATAATCAACTTATAAAGAGGGAAGGTTTGTTTTGGCTCATAGTTTTAGAGATTTACTTGACCTCATTGCTTTTGAGCCTACAACAAGACATCACTTCGGTAGTACATGATAAATCAACATGTTTACTTCATGGCTAAGAAGCGAGAGATAGGCAGAAGAAGGGGCTGGAGTCCTGCTATCCCCTTCTAAGGCAAACTCCCAATGACCTAAAACCAAAAACTACAGCTTAAAAGTTCTATCATGGGGAGCCAAGATGGCAGAGTAGAAGAGATACCATTTCTAGCAGCTCTGCACATGAATCCAAGAAAACAGTCAGAAGGCTTCTCCACAGGGTCCTGCCTTGATGAATAACTACATCTCAGAGCATGTGACAGGACACCATACAGTGAATCTTTTGCAGATTCCACCAGAGCAGCGAGCACAGCGCAGAACACAGAGGCTTTGCTTGCCGTTAAGACTCCAGACGCCAGCCCCAAAACCCGCAATCTGAACACACATGCAGACCACAAGCAATGGATCAGAAGTACAAAATTAGCACCGCTACAGAACTGTAGATCGCCAGACTACACTCTGTTCGCATGCAGGTTACCAGACTGAGTTCTGGCCACAGCAAAAGGTCACCCCAGCACCCCCCACCTCACCAAACACCCAACGTGGGGAAACAGGCAAAATCCATCTTGGAAAACCTTTCTCACCATCTCTTGGTGGGCATGGCTACCTGTGTGGTCCTGTGGCTGATCAGGAGAGATTTCGGAAGAACTAAAGAGCAATATAAATATAGAGAGGAAAAACAATAACACAACATTCTCACAGAGCTGGAGAGAAATGTGAGCAACATGAAAAGACAAGGAAAGAAAGGACCACAAACGATGCAAGACAATACAACATTAGAAGAGGTAACATTTACAGCAGAAAAAAATGTCAGATAAGGTTTCAGGATATACATGGTTCAGATGTTCTGGAGTCTCAGGGAAGACATTAGACAACAAATGCAGACAATGAAAGATCACTTAGACAATGAATTAAATAAACAAATCCAAGAAACAAAAGATCAACTCTACAGGGAGATAGAGGTTATACAAACAAACAAACAAACAACAACAACAAAAAACCCCAGAAATCCTAGAAATGAAAGAAATGATAAACCAAATTAAAAACTCAAATAAAAGTATTACTAGCAGGGTACAACACTTAGAAGATAGGACATCAGACAACGAAGACAAAGTATATCATCTCGAAAAGAACGTAGACAGCACAGCAATACCAATAAGAAGCCACAAGCAGAACATCCAAGAAATATGGGATAGCATAAAGAGACCAAATTTAAGAGTTATTGTGATAGAGGAACATATTGAGGTGCAAACCAAAGGAATGAGTAATCTATTAAATGAAATAATATTAGAAAACTTTCCAGAAATGAAGAACGAAATGGAAATCCAAATACTAGAAGCATACAGGACGCCAAATGTGCAAAATAACAAAAGATCCACACAAAGACACATTATAATGAAAATGCCCAACATACAGAACAAGGAGAAAATTTTAAAAGCCACAAGAGAAAGGAAGCAGATTACATATAGGGGTAAACCAATTATTTCAACAGCTGATCTATTAACACAGACCCTGAAAGCTAGGAGATCCTGGAACAATATATTTCAAATGCTGAAAGATAATGGGTTCCAACCAAGAATCTTGTATCCAGCAAATTTAAGCTATAGGTTTGAAGATGAAATAAAAACCTTCCATGATAAACAAAAGTTAAAAGAATTTGCAGCTAGAAAACTGGTGCTTCAAAACATCCTTAGCAAATCATTTCATGAAGAGAAATGAAAAATAACAATAAAACCAACAGTGGGAGGTAGTATACTAAAGGAAACAATAATCAAAGAGGAAATAACAAAATAACAAAAATAAACAAATATGGCTGGAAATACAAACCATATCTCAATAGTAAGCCTAAATGTTAATTGCTTAAACTCACCATTCAAAAGACATAGGATAGTAGACCATATTTAAAAAAAAGATCCAACAATATGCTGCCTATAGGAGACTCATTTGATAGGAAAAGACATACACAGACTGAAGGTGAAAGGTTGGAAAAAATCATACCACTCACATGGACCTCGTAAGGAAGCAGGGGTGTCCATACTCATATCAAATAAAGTAGACTTCAATCCAAAGTTAATCAAAAGGGATAAAGAAGGACACTACATACTGCTCAAGGTAACCATACACCAACAAGTTATAACAATCATTAATATATATGCCTCAAACAATGGTGCAGCTATGTTCATCAAACAAACTCTTCTCAAGTTCAAGAGTCAAATAGACCACAACACAATAATCATGGGTGATTTTAACACACCTCTCTCATCACTGGACAGATCTCCCAAACAAAAGTTGAATAAAGAAACTATAGAACTCAATAACACAATTAATTAATAACTTAGACTTAATTGACATATATAGAATATATCAACCAACATCAAGCGGATATACTTTCTTCTCAGCAGCACATGGATCCTTCTCAAAAATAGACCATATATTATGCCACAGGGCAACTCTTAGCAAATTCAAAGGAATAGAGATACTGCCATGCATTTTATCTGATCACAATGGAATGAAATTGGAAATCAACAATAAAATAAGGAAGAAAAATCCCTACATCACATGGAGAATGAAAAATATGCTACTGAATTAACAATGGGTTATAGAAGACATCAAGGAGGAAATTTAAAAATTCTTAGAGGTAAATGAGAACATAGACACAACATATCGAAATCTCTGGGACACTATGAAAGCAGTACTAAGAGGAAAATTCATTGCATGGAGTTCATTCCTTAAAAGAAGAAAAAGCCAACAAATAAATGACCTCACACTACATCTCAAAGCCCTACAAAAAGAAGAACAAATCAGCAGCAAAAGGAGTAGAAGGCAAGAAATAATTAAAATCAGAGCAGAAATCAATGAAATAGAAACAATTGAAAAAATGGACAAAACTTAAAGTTGGTTCTTTGAAAAAATAAATAAGATTGACAGACCCTTAACCATGCTAATGAAGAGAAGAAGAGAGAGAACCCAAATTATTAGCATATGTGATGAAAAAGGCAATATCACATTATAGAAATACAGAAGATAATTAGAAATTATTTTGAAACCTTATACTCTAATAAAATAGAAGATAGTGAAGGCATTGATAAATTCCTAAAGTCATATGACCTGCCCAGATTGAGTCAGGAAGTTATACACAACTTAAACAGACCAATATCAAGTGAGGAAATAGAAGAAGCCATCAAAAGATTACCAACCAAGAAAAGCCTAGGACTGAATGGATATATAGCCAAGTGTTACAAGACCTTTAAAGAAGAATTAATGCCAACACTCCTCAATCTATTTCAGGAAATAGAAAAAGAGGGAATACTTCCAATTCATTCTATGAGGTCAATATCACCCTGATTCCAAAACCAGACAAAGACACCTCAAAGAAAGAAAACTTCAGACCAATATCTCTAATGAATATAGATGCAAAAATCCTCAATAAAATTCTGGCAAATCGAATTCAAAAACATATCAAAAAGATCATGCACCATGATCAAGTGGGATTCATCCCAGGGATGCAAGGTTGGTTCAACATACGGAAATCAATAAATGTAATTCATCACATCAATAGACTTATCTTTAAGTATGATCATCTCGATAGACACAGAAAAAGCATTTGACAAAATACAGCACCCCTTTATGTTCAAAACACTAGAAAAACTGGGGATAATAGGAACTTATTTCAACATTGTAAAGGCTATCTATGCTAAGCCTTAGGCCAACATCATTCTAAACAGAGAAAAACTCAAGGCATTTCCTCTAAAATCTGGAGCAAGACAGGGATGCTCTCTCTCCCCACTTTTATTCAACATAGTTCTTGAAATACTGCCCAGAGCAATTAGACAGATGAAAGTAATTAAAGGAATAACTATAGGAAAAGAAGAACTTAAACTAGCACTGTTTGCTGACTATATGATTCTATACCTAGAAGACCCAAAAAACTCCACCAGGAAACTTCTAGAACTAGTAAATAAATTCAGCAAAGTGGCAGGATATAAAATCAACACCCATAAATTAAAGGCATTTCTGTATATCAGTGACGAATCCTCTGAAAAGGAAATGAGGAAAACTACCCCATTCACAATATTCTTAAAAAAATAAGATACTTGTGAATCAACTTAATGAAAGAGGTAAAAGATCTATACAATGAAAACTACAGAACCCTAAAGAGAGAAATAGAAGAAGACCTTAGAAGATGGAAAGATCTACCTTGCTCATGGATAGTCAGAATTAATATTATTAAAATAACCATACTACCAAAAGCACTATACAAGTTCAATGCAATTCCAATCAAAATCCCAGTTGCATTCCTCATAGAAATAGGAAAAGCAATCATGAAATTCATCTGGAAAAATAAGAGACCCAGAATAGCTAAAGCAATTCTAAGCAGGAAGAGTGAAACAGGTGGTATCGCTATATCAGACCTTAAACTATACTACAGAGCAATAGTAACAAAAACAGCATGCTACTGGTACCAAAACAGCCTGGTAGACCAATGGTACAGAATAGGGGACACAGAAACTACCCAACAAAATTACAACAGAGGATACAGAGACCAAACCCATAAAATTACAACTATCTTATATTAGACAAAGATACCAAAAGCATGCACTGGAGAAAGGATAGCATCTTCAACAAATGGTGCTGTGAAAACTGGAAATCCATATGCAACAAAATGAAATTGAACCCCTGTCTCTCACCATGCACAAAACTTAACTCAAAATGGATCAAGGATCTATGAATTAAACCAGAGACTCTGCGTCTAATAGAAGAAAAAGTAGGCCCTAATCTTCATCACGTGGGGCTAGGCCCCAACTTCCTTAATAAGACGCCGATAGTACAAGAATTAAGACCAAGAATCAACAAATGGGATGGATTCAAACTAAAAAGTTTTTTCTCAGCAAAAGAAATATTCTGTGAGGTGAACAGTAGCTTACATCCTGGGAACAAATTTTTACCCCTCACACATTAGATAGAGCTCTAATCTCTAGGGCATATAAAGAGCTCAACAAGATAAGCACTAAAAAAACAAATAATCCAATCAACAAATGGGACAAGGACCTGAACAGACACTTCTCAGAAGAGGATATACAATCAATCAACAAATATACAAAAAAATGCTCATCATCTCTAGTATTCCATATGTACAAGTCTGTGTAGGTAAATGTTCAGTTCACATAGAGACTCCTATCTTAGCAAAGATTCCAAGTAGTTTTTAGTAATTTTCAAACTTGGGATAACTTTAGTTAGATACTGGAATTATGACTAAAACCAGGTAATTAATACATTAATGGACTTGTCTTTTTTTTTGACATTTAAATATTCGGAGATATTTCATGTCTATTTGAAGATAAATAATACATTTCTTAGGCTGAAGTGAGAATTTTTTTGGTTATAAGTTGGCAGAGAGAATAAACATCATATTCAAACTGAACAGATTTTATTTATTACAATTTTCAAAATCAATCAAAACAAAAATCATCTTATCACAAAGTGATGACTAGAACAACAGTAATTGCTTAGAAATTTGTTACATCTGATCTATTTCACTCTGAGATCTCACTTTTAGTAAATAGAAATTTTAATATAAGGATTTTTTTTCACAGATTTTGTAAATTAGGAATCTGATCATTGCCTAGAACATAGGATAATAGAAGACTCTTTTATTTAATTCTCTTTTTATTTTTTTTAAGTTCTGAGGTAAAATTATTGTAAGTATAAGTCATTTGACATGAAACTGGGATATTTTATGCAATATTAGAGTTGGGTAAACATTAGCACTTCTGTTTTCACTCAAATTCCAAACTAAACATCATGTATTTTTATTAGACTTTTCCCATAATATTTAGAAAATATAGTGTATATCCTAATTGTGCCTCATAATATTATTTTTATTATTTATTTGCAATAAGAACTGTGAATTGGGACATTTAACCTCTTTACTGAATCACCATGTGATTTTCAAGAAGTCATTAGCTTTGTCCAAACTTTCCCATTTAAAAACTTGCTGATTGTACATACTTTACTAATACACAATTAAGCAGGATGTATGTCTACTTTGGACAAAAAATAAAGCAATCAAATTGTGGTCTTAATAAAGACAAGAATTTGCTTTCTTTACTCATGGTTAGAATATACCCTGAGTGGTGAGTGGTTGAAAGAAGCCAACCATGGCCACTTAAGGGTGATAACGAAATAATGGGTCTAGAGCTTCTCCAGGATTTTTTTTTTAATAACACAACTGACCACTTCTCAATTATTTATTTGTTTTTTATGAGCCAAAGGAAAAATATAGTCTTACTCGCCTATTTATAAGAGGCTATTGAGGTGGATTATAAATATTACAGTGATAAAGTCAGAGATGAATTACAAGTCTTATGACTCTTAATGCAGTGCTCTATTCATTGGTTGAGGAATGGGTTGTTTGTTATATGGCAATAAACATTTCCAGATTTAATCAAAGAATAACAAGGGACTGTTATATTTTGGTGGTGTTTGGTTGCCATTGAAAGATTAGCAGAACTATCTCTCACTTTAGCCATCCTCAGAGTGAGATGTTATTAGTTTGCCTGGACACCATTGCCGCATAAGACATGTACTGAAAGAAAATTGTTTTGACTTTTTTGTTTTTGCATGACTATTTTAAGATGTTTTGAATCTCATTTATAATTCCTGATCAGTGACTGTCATTAACTACCCCCCCCCCCCATTCGGAGCTTTTTTCTCCTGGGTTTCATTAGCATTTGCATTATAAAAAGAATCTGGCTCCTGAAGATAAAACAAATGAATTAATGAATTTACATCTCTATAGGTGACTCCCCTCCCTTCCCTTCTCCTCCTCCCTTTCCACACATACACTATTGTGTCATGTAGGTAGATAATTTTAAGTATAGGAGTTGCTTTATAGGTATTCTGTACTACCAACAATTTTGTATGAAGGATCTTACAATATTTTGTTGTAAGAAATTCTTTGTAATCTGAAACTAAAAGAAACTCTAGTGATCCTTCAGGTTAAATAAGGAGAATATATTACATAACTATAGCTACTCTATTGTTGTGCTTATGGACGATTTAGCAAATTACCATGAAATTCAACTTTTGTCCAGAATAAGCTTCATAATCCTTAACACAGGGCTTCAGTTGGCCATTAACCACTGACTGGAATTGATATGAGGAATTAAACTAGTTTCATTTGTATCTATTTTGACCTCTCCTTTTTCACAGGAGGTAACTGAGGGCCCAAGAGTCCAAGGATCTTAAAGGGCAGTGGTAGAGCTGGAATTAGAGTTGATGTTCCCAGATTTTAGTTGCAGTGTTCTTTTCACTTCATTATCCTACTCAATAAATAAACAAACTAGCATGGGTATGAAATTTCCATGCCCTTTTAGAGTCAGCCTTACTCAATTTTCTAATCTTTGGGTTTCTGAGTTATAGCTATTATTTATTGTGCGATCTATCTGCAGTCTATTAAAATGGGAAGGAAAAAAGTACAGTCCCCTGAAGAGCATTTAAACCCCATCCAGCATAAAACCAGCCCACAGAATGTATAAGCTATCAATGATAAATACCATGTATGTCAAACTGCAGTTACTATTAAAATATAGCAAGAAATCTTGCCATCCCAATGTAACTGTAAATTTAACAACAGCAACAACAGAGTTTCTTGGTAGAAAAAGCTGTATTGGTCCATTGTTATTTTTGATCCTAGTTTATTATCTGAGTCAACTGGGAGATTTTTAGGAGCATAGCCCTGTAGCCTTGGGTTCTGTTTGGTCATCAGAGTTTCAGGACTGTGGGACCTTCTGGAGAGAAAGAAGCACTAATGTACACACTGGTTCTTTCCATTTTGTTAAATCCCACAGAACACTTATAAAACAAAGGAAACCGATACCAGAAATCTTTGCCTTTGAAAGCAGTCATCCTTAAACTTTTCATTGATGTACCACTCTGGTAAAATTAAGTATGCACAGACAATTCTTCCTGATTTCCACCATCTAAAACCTAACCCTTCTCCCACTCCACATTTTTGTTGATTTATGTACTAACTGTGACTTATAGAGGACTTTCACAGAATCCAGTGTGTAGGGAGAACTTTTAGAAAAATCACAAAAAGAATATAGGGACATTCATAAGTTGTAGTTTAGAACTAAATTAAAATAAAGGTAGGAAAAAGTTTTTTTTCAGAAGTGAGCATATTGAATATTTAGAAACTTTCAAAATAGAGTTCTGGAGTTAAGACTACGGAGAAAAGCTTCACTGAGAATGGGCAATCCATTCCGACTTGTAGGATATAAAAAGCAGCCAAAATTGCTTTTTTAAAATTTTTAAAGAAAAGGAAAATAAACCTAGGCTAACCAAATAAATTGTGATTGAATTGATTCCAAGGAAGCTTTGTGGATTTGTAGATTTTCTTCTAAATCAACAGAACAGGAAAGTTTTTTTTTTTTTTTTTTAGGTTAGCATTTCTCAAGAAATGGGTTCTAATTCCCTAGACAATCTGCACCAAAGACATTAGATATTATTAAACATGTGGATCAGCAGTTACTTATGTAAGAGTTGTACATCTTAGAGAAATATCTCTATGGTTAACATAAAATAATTTTATGTTTTCTTCTCAAGCACTGATATTTTCTTGAGAGGAACATGATTTCTCATTCACTCTCTTTCAGTGAATTTTTGGGCTTACCATTTAGGTTTACAAACTCAGCCCCACTAAGGCTCTGTTACCATTTTTCAACACTATTTTATGGTTTTAAAAAAAATCAGGTAAATGCCTTTTTTATTTCATTTTATAAAGTATCGGAAGTATGAACCAGAAAATCATTCTACTTTGGGATAGAGATTTTCTGGGACATTTAGTCCTTTATTATTCGAGATAATTCAACCAGAACACTTTGGGCCAATTTTAAATATTTTATCTACCTCTCATTAAACTAACATGCACTTTCCTTCTTTATTTTCCTAGACTGAATCACACAGATTTCTAAAAGTAGATAGATTTTTCATCCTTTCTAAACTGGCCTTTATCTTGGTACCTCATTCTTCAATGATGACATCATGTTTTTAGCGTCCCAGTTGCTTTTGTTGAGAATGGATATATTTTCTTATTAAATTGCTATTTTACTTTATATTTAATGAGGGAGCAAGTAGTTCATTGCCTCAGATTTAGGAGTGAAGATGAAATTCATTGGAAAAACATCACTGAAAGTTTTCCTAGGGTTCATCTTTACTGCATGAATTCATTTTTACTGATAAAGTCTAGTAGCTCTCAGCATCTCTAAAAATATTATCCTTCCTGCTGTAAAGCATGTGGAAGAAGTTGGCTTTGGTAAAGTTATGTTTAGCTAGAAAAGATACCATATCTCATCTCAAGGATGTTAACATACAGATATTCATCTCACTCTGCTTCTAAGGAAGAGAAAATGTTCTAATGGCCACATCATTTGAGTAACTGAGTGATAAAACTGCTTTCTGGGTCATGGTATTCCAATTTTGAACTATTCTGTTCTCTTCCTTCTCTCTGAATTTGACAAGAATCATGTGTTGATTAACACAATACTATGACTAGGTAATATTTAGGATATAAAATAAAATTAGCATATTTCTAACTAGGTCCTAAATGAATTGTTTTGTTCTTCTGATATTTCCCTGTGGTTTCTGCTTGAGACTTCCTGCTACACAAAAGGAATGTTGGGAAATGGGAACCCAGCAGTGTATTCACTTTTCTTCATCCTGTGTTTCACAAGTTTGGACTCTAGCAGTTGAGGAAAGGAAATCATTTTCTGCCACATGCCGGCACACATATACACACACACACAGAAGATAAAAGAAGAAAAATGGCAAACAAGAGCTTAAATTCAACATTAGAACCCTGGAAAATATGGAAGAGAGGTGACATCCCTGTAGCCTTACTCTAACACAGTAATCTGACAGCTTTTCCATTTCTAATATTTTTTTAAATGTGATATTTGCCAGTAAAGGTTAAAAGCAATTTGAATGGATATTAAAAAAATAACAAAACAAGTCAGACAGAGTCTCCCTTCACATTATTTTTATTGCTTGATTTGTGGTTTAAGATATTTTCACAGTATTTTGAGATGAAGGTAGTATTAGCAAGTATGAATTCCATCATTTTGCCTACAAGATTAGGGGGAAGGAATTTTTAATTCATATCCTAGCTTTGGTGCTGGGTGGCTTCAACAAATACACTTGTTCTAATTGTTTTTCCTATTTGTCCATAGCTTGATTCTCCTTGGCAGAGTGAACTATCAGTTTATTCTGGGCATTGTCTGAAGAAGGTCTTGGGAAAGATCCATGTGGGTGGATTTTCTGCTTAACCTTGTTAATATATTATGAATCAGGAGTAGTTCTTGGACCAAACAGTTACTTTAACTCTTTATTTTCTTGTGGATGGTTCTGGGGTAACAGAAGAACTTCTATGAAAACAGTAATGGTAACTGTTTTCTTTCCCATGTTGCTGAGTAATAAGATGTTAAACATGTAGGTAGATCAATCCAATTTCCTCTTGACTAAGTTGATGATCTGATAGTCATATGTATTGAGCTTATCCTTCAGTGTGCCAGACACTGTGCCAAGTGCTTTAAATTTATGATTAATCCTTATAATGACTCCTATGAATAGGTATTAATATTATCTCCATTCACTATTGAGGATACTTTGGAGACTGGATTTAAATCCAAGCATTTTAACTACAGAGTCTACACATTTAACAGTTGTTCAATACTGCCTCTTACAGCACAACTAGGAAAAATAGATGTGAGTTTGGGGAAAGAAACCGGAGAATGATGTGACAGTGAATTATTGCTTCCAATATGAGTTTTCCTTGTTTCTAATCAAAGGAGCTATATATCCCAGCCTCCCTTGTAGCTGTAATAATGCTTTGAGATATGATTAAAGTTAATGACAAGTAAGTTATGTTAGCTTTTCATTGCTGTGACCAAAATACCTGAGGAGAACAACTTAGAGGACCAACTTAGAGGTTCAGTTCTCAGCCAGCTGACGCCTCCATTGCTCTGGGCCCACATATAGGCAGAGCATCATGGTGGAAGGTCATTGCACAAGAAAACTGCTTAGTTTTTGGCAACCAAGCAACAGAGAGAAAATGAGTGAGAAGCCAAGGAAGAAGATATATAATCTCCAATGGCATATCCCTAGTGACCTGCTTCCTCCAGCCATACCCCATCTGCCTATAGTTACTACCCAGTAATCCAAATCATTAATCAATACACTGATTAGGTCATAGCCTTCATAATCTAATCATTTAATCTCCTGAATCAATAGAAGAAGTTTTTGGGGACAACCCATAACCAAACCATAAAATACATGCAACTTTTATTGGACATCTTATGCAAACTTTCCTAGTTACATTTTTTTTTTTGGACTGTGAAGATAATACCATAGGTAATCAGAGTGAGAAGTTGAAAGGAGCTTGGGTTTCTGAGTACCTTACAGATCAGAACCACCATGTCAGCCCTGGATCAGTGTAACTTTAGGCTTTTGTGTGAGAGCAAAGTAAACTTTCTCTTTTAAGACCATAGGATTTTGGATTTATTTAACTTGTAGCTAACTATTCATTCCTGCTTGATGGTGTTGATTTTAAGTAGTTCCCACCATTTGTGTATGGTATGCACTCAATAGATGTTTGTTGATTTTTTTCTCTCTTACCATTTTAATATTCTGTTTGAGTTTCTTCATAAGAGTAGTGACAATATATAGATCTTATATTCAAAACAATGCTGTGAATATAAAAACAATTGAGTAATAATAGAGCCAGATTTTTTTCTTTTTCTTTAAAGTAATAAAGAAGATTCAAATATTAGAAAGAACACAACTTACAGATATCATAAAATTCCTGGGCCATATTTAAATACAGCCAAACAACTTTAAATATATTACCATTTACTACCTTTTTCCATTTTTTGTTAAATATTACATCTATAGGGCTGGGTCAATGGCTAGATCAATTAGAAAGAATGCTTAATTCTAAATCAACATTCAGAATTCTGATATATAATATTATACTATAAATTATGGTATAGTGGAAATGTTCATATGTGTACATATATAATCTCTAAATACATGTAAGTCCTATAAAATCTTATTAATCATCAAAAATTTTTTAAATGAAAAAGAAAATATGTTTCACGGAACATAATGAGTCTTATTTTTCTTACATACTAATTACAACAAGATTATTTTTGTTTAATTATAAACATGAAATTTCCTCCCTATTCTGGAACCCAAGTGAAATATAATAGTTTCTTAGACTAGGAACTTGTAAATATATAAGGAGAGGTTAGACAGGTTTCTGATCTTTGTGGCACAAACACAAGCCTGGTTGATGTATTCTAGGTATCAGAAGTAGAGGTTGGAGAAGGATAAGAACATTTCAATCTGAGCAAGTAAATAGATGCAGAAAGTACTTACAGGTGTAGAGAGATTTGAAAAAGATCATATCTAAGGGGAAAGGGGAAAGGAAGCAAACCAATAGTTCAATTTTGCATATGTTGAATTTCCAATGCCTATGGGATATTCAAGAACAGAAATCAAGTTGTATATATGAGTTTGAAATTTAGAGGAAAGGTTTGTACTTTAGATTTAAAATTTGAATTTGTCAGCTTAGAGATGGCATTTAAAATCATGGGAATGTTTGAGATTTTATAGGAAGAAAATACAGAGTAAGGTAGGAGTAGACTTCTGAAATCAGCCTTGTGAATGGAGTAAGAAATGCACATGTGAGCAACAAAGACAAAAGTCTTTGTTGGGATCTGATTTAGTAATACATGACAATAGTATATATTTTGACGTATTATACATACATGGAGTATAACTTCCCATTATTGTGGTTGTACATGATGTAGAGTTACACTGGTCAGGTATTCATATATGAACAGGAAAAGTTATGACCTATTCATTCTACTTTTTCCCTTTCCCATCCCCCCCTCCCTTCTCCTCACTCTCCCATCCAATTTGGTAAACAACCACCTCCTCCCATTGTGAGTCAGCATCCACATATCAGAGAGAACATTGGGCCTTTGTTTTTTGGGGATTGATTTAGAGAATGAGTTTAGAATCTGTTGCTAAGTAACTTAATAATAAAAATTACAAAAATTTAATATGGACATAGCTTCTATTTTTATACCCAAAGTAATGATTTTGACATTTGATTTGCTTAAACCCTAGAGAATTTTGAAGAAATTTTAGCAAGAAATTTCTCTTTCCAATCAAATTTTCCTTTTTTTTTCAATTCAACCAACCAAGAAACTGTCTTTTAAACCCCCTTCATCCAAATTCTATAATATACCTAGATTTACTATAAAAAGTAACTGAGACCTGTATGACCTGCAACAAGGCTATCATTAGTGTCTATAGCCTAGTGTCTTATACACATTTATTTACTTCACTAACACTTATCAAATACCTACCAGGAATACTAATTAATTTCATTAACATTTATTGAATTCATACTGTATCCCCCTTAACACAATCTATTCATGTGCTTCCTCTGAGGAAGCATGAAATTTTTGTGAGCATTGTGTCTGTGAGTGGCAAACTTTATTACCAAAATAAATATATTGCCCAATATTTTTTGTTACCAGAAAAATATTAACTATTTTAACATGTGGTCTTTTATCTAGGCTGATGGCTATCTGTATTAAGTATTGTCGACGTTAGAGTGCTTTGTGCAGTTTTTTGATTCCTGGAGGATTCAGCTAACAATAACAACTCTCCTTTCTTCTCCCTCTCCCCTGTATGTTCTGTACATATTCAAAGAATAGTTGGCTCTGTTCTAAGAGTTGGCTTTTTCTAATTTCTTCTTCAAAATTTTCCTAACTTTCCATGTTTTTCATTTTAAAGAGACTGTGAGACTTCCAGTAGATTAACTTGGCTCAGAAGATGACTGAACTTCAAAAGTCTGGCTTTAGGAGAATTGCCCAAGTCTAATTATGAAGTCTTGCTATCCAAGAAAGAGGAGAACTTCGTATTTCCATCAAGGACTTGTATATAGCCAGGATATTATAAAGTTTACAATGATTGATCACATTTAATTTGGAGAACATGTGCCAATTTTTACCATCTGAAACCTGTGTATTTCTATCTGTTTTCCTTAAAGGTAGGCATTTTCAGGTCATTGCAGACAAACTAGCTCATAGAGAAATCCTTTTGCTAGAATTTTGAATCTTTAGATTGTATAGCTATCATCTTGGCAAGGAGTTCTCACCAGCCCCTTTGGTTAGGTGAGTGCTATTAACTTCCTTAAGTTAAATGATAAAATTTGTGTGTATTCATTTATTCAGTAAACATTACTGAGTACATATTATGTACCAGGCAGTTTCTTAGGCTCTTGGTATTCATCAGTGAACAAAATGACATTTTCAACCCTCATGTATCAGCCCTACATTTTTGTAGGTGATGATAGGTAGTAAACATAATTCATAAGCAAATTTTATTGTGTGCTGATGTATCAGGGGTCCCAGGACCACTTCTGGTCTTGATAACTTGCTAAGAGGACTCATGAGGCTCATCATACAGTTGTTCTCATAGCTAAGAGTTACTATAGTGAGAGATTAGAGTTTAGCAAAGAGAAAGGGCATAGGGGTAATTCTTGGAGAAAACAGGCACATAATCCATAGTCCTCTCCTAGAGAAACCACACAGACATACTGAATTCTCCTAGTAATGAGTTGTGAAAAATGAAAAATGTGAATAAAGTGTTGTCTGCTGATGAAGCTCTTTAGAGACACAATGCCTGTGGTTTTTATTGAGGGTTGCTCATGTAGTATTCTTGACTTGGAACACACCAAATTTTTGACCAACCAAAGGAAAGCAGGTGTTTAGCATAAACCATATTGTTTGCACAAGAATTTTTAGGTTAAGTGAGCCACTCATCAGTTCTGGGAGTGTGTTAACCCTCCTGAAATCCAAATTCCTACATGACAGCAAAAGGCCTGTCTTGTAACCCTGCCTTTCAAAGGTAGCAGTCTGACCTGCTATGCTCTTTCCTGCACAGCTAGATTATGACAAGTGCTTATGACAAATGAGAGCAAGGAACAAGGACTAGTAGTGCTGGAAAGGGATGTGGGTTGCAATTTTAAATAAGGCAATCAGAGTAAGCTGCCCTGGGAAGGTGACATTTGAGCAAAGAGTTGGAGGTAAAAAAAAAAAAGAACAGTCCATGCAGAGAACAGCCGATGCAATTACCCTAAGGTGAGAGCTTGCTTGTCATGTTTGAAAAAGAGCAAGGAGGCCAGTGTAGCTGGAATGAAGTGAACACAGAAATAGAGGGGGATGGTTTATGAAAGAGAGTTAAGATTGGGGGACAGGAATGATAGACAAACTGTCTTTGTAGAACATTGTTAGTTCTTTGGTTTATGTATATATGCATGCATCTCAGTGTGGAAAAACCCACTAGTTTTCATCTATTTAGATTCTGTGAGCCCTCAACATTTAATAATTGCAGATCAGGGGTAATTTCCTCATTTTACAGTGATGAAAAGTGTATTGCTTAAGGTTACATGGTCTTCATTGAGAGAACAGGAAATAAATGTAGAATGTAAATCTTTTAATCCTTTTCCCCCTGAAGATCAAGAGAATCCTGGCAACTAAAGTTCATGTAATTTACAATAAGTCAATGCCAAACTGCTCCAGGGAGTTTGGGCAGAATATGTTCATTTATTTCTTTCTGTTTAGAATAGAGAGAGACTGGGTGTTTAATCTCTGAGTAAATGGGAGATAAATACTAAAAAATGAAATAGGTACTTTCCCACTAGTCCCACTAGAAGGCCTGATAATTCAATTGAATCTCTTTACATCTAATGCCTACCCTTTTCCCTGGGGAAAAAGTTGTATTTTCCTGGTAGGCCCTCTCTGTTTTGTCCTGACTAAGGGGATTCAACTGCAGTGTTTATAAGGGTGATAGAAATGAGATTAAGCTAACTTTAAGACAACTTTTTTTAATGGCAGTTCTGTAACAGTTTCACCAAGAAGGCATAGTTGCAAGTCGTAAAACATGACCAAAGAACAATTAAGTGTATGCAGATTTAGAAAGCAGTAAGTTTGACCTTGAAACCCAAGATGACACAAACTGCTTATAAAGTTAACAGATAACTGCCATCATTTTTTTCTTTCAAAAGAAAATTAGACTGAAAAGAAGATTGACAGTATTTCAAACATTTACTGTTTTTAAGCATACAGAAATGAATGCTGGATGCAAATAGATTTGTGGCGTATGTTTGCTAAAGATATGATTTTTATGACAGCTATGGAAGGCAATTTAATAATGTCTTTTTGTTGTTGTTTTGAAAACCAAAACAAAAAGTAAAAAGAATCCTTTAGAATAAATTTTAAAAGGTTAAGTTCAGAGCTATTTAATTATTATGTGGATTTGGAAGTTCTGGCGTTTTAAAAATACTTTTTATTTTCAAGGGGAAAAATTATTAACTATCTCCTTTGATTGTGAGGAGGTAAGACATGGCATGTTATTTCACAGATGAAAAATTCTCTGTATAGCAGCATTTCTATATTACAGTCTTTTGGGTTGTTGTTGAATGCTTTATGCTGTATTATCTCAACCAATGATTCAATGAATGGCCCTGTCTCAGGCTAGTTGACTTAAAACCAGTATAAGCATAAAGTATCTATTACTTTCAAAAGGATAAGATCAATGTGACACAGAGAAAAGCAACATCTTGAGGACTTTTGTTATATTTTGATTTCTTCCATATATTTGGATATGTCAGTGGCCTTGCTTTTGTTGCCAGTGGTGGGGTAAATGTGACTTTTAGAAGCATTCTGTTTTAATAAGATTCTACACAGAAATTTAAATAACTTTTGCTATTAAAATGATATGATTATAAAAATTTAAACTACATAGAAAAATAAGAAGGCAGTTAATCTCTCCAAATTCCATATTCCAGAAATAACCATTCTCAACATTTGAACATCTTTCCAGACATCTCTCAATGTGTCTGTATTGAGCAAAATATAGCTAGATATAATTTTAGGAAAATGGGATCACAGTATACATGGCATTTTAAATACCAAGAATTAACTTTTTACTCAAATTTAACTAGAAAAAGATGGAATTAAATTGAAAGAGCTGTTGATTTCATTTAGACAAATAGTTCATTACCAACAGTGATAAAGCTCATAAAAGATTCCATTATCACTGCTTAAATGGTATAAACCAGTCTGAGAGTTTGGTAAGAGTATTACTTTTAAATTTTTGAATAAAATATCATTCATTAGGAGTCAATTTCAGTTGCTCTCTTTTCCACTGTCGCAGTGGTGATCATGCGAACAAGGCATTTTTGGGAGTGAACCACAGGAATCTAGAGGACAAATTGAGAATGTATCAAAAAGCAGGGAAAACTTTAATGATTTGCCATGAAAGATGAAAAAACAGACAATTTTTCTACTATATCTCCTCCACATCCTTCTAATTTGATTTACTACAGTTTCCTTTTATTTGGTAGCTATAGTTATCAAAACTTTTAATTCTCATTCCATTTCAAAGTAGATTTTGTGTTCATCACTGGCCCTTTTTGCTATTATGGCTTTATTATTGAGTTTTTTGTTTTGAGTGTGCTATTACATGGGTGAATTTTGTGGCCCAGAAATTTTCAAGGAAGTACTCTTAATGTTTTTGTTTACTAAGTTGTTAGTATCTTTAGAATTATGTGCCAGTTCAATGAATAGTTAAAGAACAGCTTTGCTGAATATAAAATTTCATAGTTTCCCCCCATTAATAAGACAATTTAAGTATTATTGTGGTCTTTTTCAATGGATAGATTAGTAGAAGTGTTGGAGGTAAATGTATTGGTAAACTGCTGGTCAGTTTGTTGAACAACAGTTTATCAGGTTGAAAAAAATTCAACTGTAATATTTAGGGTAGGGAGAAGATGGGAGTTTAATTCTGGGTGAAGTTTAAATGCCTGTTAGGAAATAAAGTGAAGGTGTTGAAGGGCAAAGGACATATGAGTCTAGGGTTCAATGGAAAGACTGGGCTGGAGATACACAAGATGGCAGTTTACAACATTGAATTTGATGAGAGTTATTGTAGGTGGAGATAAGAGGTTTGAGGCCTGTGCAGTTTTGCATTCAGGAGTGGGAAAATGAGGAGCAAGGAAAATGGAGAAGTAGCTGCCATTGAGCTGGTAAGAAAACATACTTAAAATCTCAAGTGAAGGAAGTATCAAAAGCTTCTGAGTAAGATGAAGACTGAAACTTGACCATAGGAATAGGTCCACTTAGGAGTTACCATGTGGCCAGAAAAATCACTAAAGAGCCTTATTAGAGAAAAAAAAGTGACAACAAAATATATAATACTATAAATAATTATAGAAAATATATTTTTTTTTTATTATTTTTTTCTTGACTCTTTTTTTTTTTTTTTAATTTTTTATTGTGGGTTGTTCAAAACATTACAAATTTCTTGACATATCATATTCCACACTTTGATTCAAGTGGGTTATGAACTCCCACCTTCACCCCATACACAGATTGCGGAATCACATCAGTTACACATCCATTGATTTACAAATTGCCATACTAGTGTCTGTTGTGCTCCGCTGCCTTTCCCAACCTCCACCCTCCCCCCTCCCCACCTCTCCCCTCCCCTCCCCTCCTCTCTCTCTACCTCCTCCACTGTATAACCCTGAGGGTCTCCTTCCATTACCATGCAATTTCCCTTCTCTCTCCCTTTCCCTCCCACCTCTCATCCCTGTTAAATGTTAATTTTCTTCTCCTGTTCTTCGTCCCTACACTGTTCTTAGTCCCTACACTGTTCTTAGTTACTCTCCTTATATCAAAGAAGACATTTGGCATTTGTTTTTTAGGGATTGGCTAGCTTCACTTAGCATAATCTGCTCTAATACCATCCATTTCCCTGTAAATTCTATGATTTTGTCATTTTTTAATGCAGAGTAATACTCCATTGTGTATAAATGCCACATTTTTTTTATCCATTCGTCTATTGAAGGGCATCTAGGATGGTTCCACAGTCTTGCTATTGTGAACTGTGCTGCTATGAACATCGATGTAGCAGTGTCCCTGTAACATGCTCTTTTTAGGTCTTTAGGGAATAGACCAAGAAGGGGAATAGCTGGGTCAAATGGTGGCTCCATTCCCAGCTTTCCAAGAAATCTCCATACTGCTTTCCAAATTGGCTGCACCAATCTGCAGTCCCACCAGCAATGTACAAGTGTACCCTTTTCCCCACATCCTCGCCAGCACTTGTTGTTGTTTGACTTCCTAATGGCTGACAATCTTACTGGAGTGAGATGGTATCTTAGGGTGGTTTTGATTTGCATTTCTCTGACAGCTAGAGATGTTGAGCATTTTTTCATGTACTTGTTGATTGACTGTGTGTCCTCCTCTGAGAAGTGTCTGTTCAGGTCCTTGGCCCATTTGTTGATTGGGTTGTTTGTTTTCTTATTGTCTAATTTTTTGAGTTCTTTGTATACTCTGGATATTAGGGCTCTATCTGAAGTGTGAGGAGTAAAGATTTGTTCCCAGGGTGTAGGCTCCCTATTTACCTCTCTTATTGTTTCTTTTGCTGAGAAAAAACTTTTTAGTTTGAGTAAGTCCCATTTGTTGATTCTAGTTATTAACTTTTGTGCTATGGGTGTCCTATTGAGGAATTTGGAGCCCGACCCCACCGAATGTAGATCGTAGCCAACTTTTTCTTCTATCAGACGGCGCGTCTCTGATTTGATATCAAGCTCCTTGATCCATTTTGAATTCACTTTTGTGCATGGCGAGAGAAAGGGATTCAGTTTCATTTTGTTGCATATGGATTTCCAGTTTTCCCAGCACCATTTGTTGAAGATGCTATCCTTCCTCCATTGCATGCTTTTAGCCCCTTTATCAAATATAAGATAGTTGTAGTTTTGTGGATTGGTTTCTGTGTCCTCTATTCTGTACCATTGGTCCACCCGCCTGTTTTGGTACCAGTACCATGCTGTTTTTGTTACTATTGCTCTGTAGTATAGTTTGAAGTCTGGTATCGCTATACCGCCTGATTCACACTTCCTGCTTAGCATTGTTTTTGCTATTCTGGGTCTTTTATTTTTCCATATGAATTTCATGATTGCTTTCTCTATTTCTATAAGAAATGCCGATGGGATTTTGATTGGCATTGCATTAAACCTATAGAGAACTTTTGGTAATATCGCCATTTTGATGATGTTAGTTCTGCCTATCCATGAACAGGGTATATTTTTCCATCTTCTAAGATCTTCTTCTATTTCTCTCTTTAGGGTTCTGTAGTTTTCATTGTATAAGTCTTTCACCTCTTTTGTTAGGTTGATTCCCAAGTATTTTATTTTTTTTGAAGATATTTTGAATGGAGTGGTTGTCCTCATTTCCAATTCAGAGGATTTGTCGCTGATATACAGGAATGCCTTTGATTTATGTGTGTTGATTTTATATCCTGCCACTTTGCTGAATTCATTTATTAGCTCTAATAGTTTCTTTGTAGAGCCTTTTGGGTCTGCTAGGTATAGAATCATATCATCTGCAAATAGTGATAATTTAAGTTCTTCTTTTCCTATTTTTATGCCTTTAATTTCTTTCGTCTGTCTAATTGCTCTGGCCAGTGTTTCGAGAACTATGTTGAACAGAAGTGGAGAGAGAGGGCATCCCTGTCTAGTTCCAGATTTTAGAGGGAATGCCTTCAGTTTTTCTCCATTCAGAATGATGCTAGCCTGAGGCTTAGCATAGATTGCTTTTACAATATTGAGGTATGTTCCTGTTATCCCTAGTTTTTCTAGAGTTTTGAACATAAAGGGATGCTGTACTTTGTCAAATGCTTTTTCCGCATCTATCGAGATGATCATATGGTTCTTATTTTTAAGTCTATTGATGTGGTGAATAACATTTATTGATTTCCGTATATTGAACCAGCCTTGCATCCCAGGGATGAATCCTACTTGATCATGGTGTACAATTTTTTTGATATGTTTTTTTATCCGATTCTCTAGAATTTTATTGAGGATTTTTGCATCTAGGTTCATTAGAGATATTGGTCTGTAGTTTTCTTTCTTTGAAGTGTCTTTGTCTGGTTTAGGTATCAGGGTGATGTTGGCCTCATAGAATGAATTTGGAAGTTCTCCCTCCTTTTCTATTTCCTGAAGTAGCTTGAAAAGTATTGGTATTAGTTCTTCTTTAAAGGTTTTGTAAAATTCTGCTGTATACCCATCTGGACCTGGGCTTTTCTTAGTTGGTAGTCTTTTTATGGTTTCTTCTATTTCCTCAATTGATATTGGTCTGTTTAGGTTTTCTATATCCTCCTGACTCAATCTGGGCAGATCATATGACTTAAGAAATTTATCTATGCCTTCACTATCTTCTAATTTATTGGAGTATAAGGATTCAAAATAGTTTTTGATTATCTTCTGTATTTCTGAAGTGTCTGTTGTGATATTGCCTTTTTCATCCCGTATGCTAGTAATTTGAGTTCTCTCTTCTTCTCTTTGCTAGCATGGCTAAGGGTCTGTCGATTTTGTTTATTTTTTCAAAGAACCAACTTTTAGTTTTGTCAATTTTTTCAATTGTTTCTTTTGTTTCGATTTCATTAATTTCAGCTCTGATTTTAATTATTTCTTGCCTTCTACTTCTTTTGCTGTTGTTTTGCTCTTCATTTTCAAGGATTTTGAGATGAAGTATGAGATCATTTATTTGTTGGTTTTTTCTTTTTTTAAGGAATGAACTCCAAGCAATGAATTTTCCTCTTAGAACTGCTTTCAATGTGTCCCATAGATTCCGATATGTTGTGTCTGTGTTTTCATTTATCTCTAAGAATTTTTTGATTTCCTTCTTGATGTCTTCTATAACCCATTGATCGTTCAGTAACCTATTGTTCATTCTCCAAGTGATGTATGCTTTTTCCTTCCTTCTTTTATCGTTGATTTTCAGTTTCATTCCATTATGATCAGATAAGATGCATGGTATTATCTCTACTCCTTTATATTGTCTAAGAGTTGCCCTGTGACATAATATATGATCTATTTTTGAGAAGGATCCATGTGCTGCTGAGAAAAAAGTGTAACTGCTTGATGTTGGGTGGTATATTCTATATATGTCAATTAGGTCTAGGTTATTAATAGTGTTATTGAGTTCTATAGTTTCCTTATTCAACTTTTGTTTGGAAGATCTGTCCAGTGGCGAGAGAGGTGTGTTGAAGTCTCCCATGATTATGGTATGGTGGTCTATTAGACTCTTGAACTTGAGAAGAGTTTGTTTGACGAATATAGCTGCACCATTGTTTGGGGCATAAATATTTATGATTGTTATGTCTTGTTGGTGTATGGTTCCCTTAAGCAGTATGTAGTGTCCCTCTTTATCTCTTTTGATTAACTTTGGCTTGAAATCTATTTTATTTGATATGAGTATGGACACTCCTGCTTGTTTCCGAAGTCCATATGAGTGATATGATTTTTCCCAACCTTTCACCTTCAGCCTATGTATGTCCTTTCCTATCAAATGCGTCTCCTGTAGGCAGCATATTGTTGGGTCTTGTTTTGTGATCCATTCTACTAGCCTGTGTCTCTTAATTGGTGAGTTTAAGCCATTAACATTTAGGGTTATTATTGAGATATGGGTTGTTCTTCCAGCCATATTTGTTTATTTCTGTTACTAAACATGGTTTGTTTTCCTCTTTGATTATCCCCCCCCCCTTTACTGTCCTACCTCCCACTGTTGGTTTTCATTGTTATTTTCCATTTCCTCTTCCTGTAATGCTTTGGCGAGGATGTTTTGAAGAGATGGTTTTCTAGCTGCGAATTCTTTAAACTTTTGTTTATCGTGGAAGGTTTTAATTTCATCCTCCATCCTGAAGCTTAATTTCGCTGGATACACAATTCTTGGTTGGAACCCATTTTCTTTCAGTGTTTGAAATATGTTATTCCAGGATCTTCTAGCTTTCAGAGTCTGTGTTGACAGATCAGCTGTTATCCTGATTGGCTTACCCCTAAATGTAATCTGCTTCCTTTCTCTTGTAGCTTTTAAAATTCTCTCCTTATTCTGTATGTTGGGCATCTTCATTATAATGTGTCTAGGTGTGGATCTCTTATGATTTTGCACATTCGGCGTCCTGTAGGCTTCTAGGATTTGGGATTCTGTCTCATTCTTCAAGTCTGGGAAGTTTTCTTGTATTATTTCATTGAATAGACTTCTCATTCCTTTGGTTTGGAGCTCTGTACCTTCCTGTATCCCAATGACTCTTAAATTTGGTCTCTTAATGTTATCCCATATTTCTTGGATGTTCTGCTCATGGTTTCTTAACAGTCTTGCTGAGCTGTCTATGTTCTTTTCCAGTTGAAATACTTTGTCTTCATTGTCTGATGTTCTATCTTCTAAGTGTTCTACTCTGCTGGTAGTATTCTCCATTGAGTTTTTAAGTTGGTTTATTGCTTCCTGCATTTCTAGGATTTCTGTTTGTTTGTTTTTTATAACCTCTATCTCCCTGTATAGTTGATCCTTTGCTTCCTGGATTTGTTTGCGTAATTCGTTGTTGAAGTGATCTTTCATTGTCTGATTTTGCTGTTTAATGTCTTCCTTGATACTCCAGATCATCTGAAGCATGTATATCCTGAATTCTTTATCTGACATTCCATCTGCTGCAGCTGTTACCTCTTCTAAAGTTGCGTTGACCTGCATTGCTTGTGGTCCTTTCTTTCCTTGTCTTTTCATACTGCTTGCGTATCTTTCCTGCAGGTGCGGGCGGCGGCTCTGCTCTCTCCTTATTCCAATTGGGGTGTCGTGGCTACCACGCCGGCAGGTCACTGGGCCTGTTCTGGGAGCTGGCGGCGGCTCTGTTCTGCCCCTACTCCAATTGGGGTGACGAGTGTACCACGCCGGCAGGCCACTGGGCCTGATCCGCCGGTCGGTTGCAGGTTTGCCTACCCTGCAGGCGCGGGCGGCGGCTCTACTCTGCCCCTACTGCAAATGGGGTGACGTGTCTGTCGTACCGGCAGGCCACTGGGCCTGTCCCGCTGGTCGGTCGCAGATCTGCCCACCTTTCGGGCACGGGTGGAGGCTCTGCTCTGCCCCTACTCCAATTGGGGTGTCGTGACTACCCCGCCTGCAGGACACTGGGCCTGTTCCTGGCACGGGCGGCGACTCTGCTCTGCCACTACTCCAATTAGGGTGGTGTTTGTACCACGCCGGCAGGCTCCTGGGCCTGATCCGCAGGTCTGTTGTAGGTCTGCCTACCTTGGAGGCGCGGGCGGCGGATCTGCCCTGCCCCTCCTACCACGCCTGCGGACCCCTGGGCCTGATCTACAGGTTGATCACTGGTCTGCTCACCCTGCGGGCACGGGTGGCGGTTCTGCTCCGCCCCCGATTGGGGTCACGTGACCACCACACCGGCAGGGCCTGATCCGGGCGTGGGAGAAGGATCTGCTCTGCCCCTACTCCAGTTGGGGTGACGTGTGTACCACACTGGCAGGCCACTGGGCCTGACCCGCCAGGCTGTCACAGGTCTGTTTACCTTGCACGCTCATTCGTCACAGCGCGAACCGCGGCTCTGCCCTGCCCCTCCTACCACGCCCATGTACCACTGGGTCGCGGGTCTGCCCACCTTGCGGTTGCGGGTGGCGGCTCCGCTCCGCCCCCTCTCCAATTGGGGTCACGCGGTCACCACGCTGGCGAGCCGCTGGGCCTGCTCCGGGCGCTGGCGGCGGCCCGGCTCCTTCCCTCTGGCTCGACGACAAATTGAGGAGACTCGGGTGACTGTGCCTCACCCCCCCTACCAGGAGACCAACTGCTTATGTCACCACTGGTATTGATGAAGTTCCCTCCTCCGCCGCTTTCTGCAGACATCAGATCTCTGCCATGTTGGTATACTATGCGAATGGCAGCATTTCGTTCCCCTTGCCGGGCAACCAAAGCACCGGGTGAGTCCTGACCGGCCCTCAGCAGGACCCGGACCGAGAAGCAGTTTCCGCGGGCTCCTAGCCCCGGGCCAGGGAAGTTCCGGGAGCCGGAACTCGGCCACTCCGTGCTCGGTGTAAGCTCCTATAAATGTAAGCTCCAAGAAGCAGTCCCCGCGGGCTCAGTTCCGGGAGCCGTAATTCGGCTGCTTAGTGCTTGTTGTATGCTCTGGTAGGCGCAGGGTCCAAGAAGCAGCCTCTGCGGGCTCAGCAGCCCTGGGCCAGGGCGGTTCTGGGAGCCGGAACTCGGCTGCCCCGCGCTGGGTATTCACTCCGATAAGATCAGGTTCTAAGAAGCACCCAGGCGCTGAGCCCTAGCAATCTGTCTGCAAGCCGCAGGCGAATTGCAGCCTGAAATTACCTGTTCTATGGCTGAATGAGCTGCGGTCAGTCGAAAACAGCGGTGGTGACGTCAGTTTACCAACATGGTGGCTGCTGGCCTCCTCTGTGGTCTGACCGGTGTGGAGAACCGAGATGAACCGCTTCCTTCCCCCGTCTCGAACCCAGAATTCAGCCCTGAGTACGGTGCTTGCGCGGCTGGCAGAAACTGCAGCGCTGTAACCCTGCGTCTCTATCCCAGCGCACGCTGCAGATTCTAGCCTCGGGCCGATTTGCTGAATAAGCAGTGCGACAAACCTCTCGCGTTTGAGTCCCCGTAGCTGATCCTCGTGCGATGGAAATCCTTCCTCCAGGTTCCGGAGCACCCCACTATTGCTGGAAATTCCTAACAAGATATCCTTTAGCCGTCCTGACTTGTCATACTCCCACACAGTGAAGCAGCACACGGGGGCAATGCACTCCCCTCGCCGCCATCTTTCTCTACCTATAGAAAATATTTTTAAAATAATAAGATTATGAGCAACTTATAACAATAAATTTGGATGTTGGCAACTTTATCCATCTGCCATAGAATCTTCCTTTGTCATGTTGTCTCTCGGTAATTTTGTGAACAAACAAAACAAAAAAATATACTTTATATTTTTATATATGGATAAGCAAGAGAAAGGACTAAGAGCAAAAATACAAAATATTTACTCTTGTTGAGTGTTGGTTGCTTTGGAGGGATGAGCCTTTGGAGCAGTTTGGGGGTGACTATTTGGATTTTCTTTACTATCTCTGTATTGTTTGATATTGCAATGAGCTTGTATCAAAATTATAGGATAAAGTAAAAATTATGAAATAGATTTTATATAATAAAAATAAAGTGTCAGTGGTGGCAATATATGATCCTTGAGTGATTCCTTCTTTCTTTAGCCCATGGCTTTAATGTTACCAAGTTGTTCTGGGAATCTTTTCTTTGGATTTCAGTCTTATCCTTAGAATCTTTATTGTCTGGTTTTATGTAGCTATACTCAATTGACTGCAATTGCCCTGGAACTGGAACTTGTTTCCTATTCTAGTACAGAAAATTCCTTCCTAGTTTTTGCTTTCTACTTATAATTACCAAGTATCTATATTGTGCATGAAATTAAACTAAGGGGAACTATACTTAGAAGAACTCAACAGTCTATGATTCTAATTATGTGTACCTGGTTTTTGGGTTTCTATTATTTGTCCTGCCCATCAAGAGTGATATTTTTTCCAAGTGTTCTGTGGCTTTTTTTTTTCTTTTTTGCTAACTTCACATACACTCCCTAGGCTCTCCATCTCTACATTAAAGATTCTTAATTGATATTTCTATTCCAGATCTTTCTCTGTTTGGCATTCTTGTTTCCAAATCAACATATTTAATGTGAAACTCATTATCTCCTATATTAATATTTGCTGTATTTGACGCTATTACTCAGACTAAGCCACTTTATCTAAGATTAGTTGTCTAATTTATTCATAAATATGAGAAATTTATTGCCAGTTTGTCTTAACATTCTGTCTTCTGCATGTCCATTGCTACTATTCTAGATTTTCTCTATCTCTCACCTATAATTTTGTAATGGTCTCTAGCCTCAAGTTTTATGCACTCCATTGATCTCTTTTGCCACAAAAATGATTTTTATCTAATGAATCATATAACTTCAGTCTTATTCTTAAAATCATTCCAATAATTCTGTTGCTTTCCCTAGAGGCACAGGACTGATGATCTTGATGTTCCCAGTACACTTCAGTGAGTTCACTTAGACTTTGACCAAAACTCTAAGGTTATTTTAGGGAAGTATAGGCTTCAATAATTCAAAATTGCTATGGGATCAGTAGTTTGGCATTAATTATAATGATTTATTAAAAATCAGAATGAATGGGCTATATATTATGTGTACTTTGGTGAACTAGCTAAAACTTTATTCTTTACTTTTCCATTCAATACAGTATATTGAAATAAACAAGAGGGTAATATTTTAGAGATAATCTTGAGCACTATGTAATTTATGTTAAAAAGTAAATATTTTGAATTTTGCAAATTCAAGTAGTTTGACTTTGCTAACAAATAACTGTCACATACTTTAAAAACAGCCATCTATTACCATGATTGGTAAAATCTGGGTTTCAGATCAAAGTCTAGACTTCACAACAAATAAGGCCTCTCATGAGTCAAGCCAGTCATTTGTTTATCCTCACATCCATCCATCTTTTCATCCATTTGTCAGTAGACACTTGTCTGGTCTCCTTTTCCCTTCAGAATTTCCATCCAAATTGACTATTTATGCTTCTTGTGATATATTAAATTATTTTATAGACTTTATTTTCCTCCCTCTCTTTAGAGTGTTATTCCTCATTTTGTGAATACTCAGCTCATTTGTTACTTCTCTGCTCTGTTTCTGAATGACTCTAATGTAAACCCAGACATCTTTAAGAACTTCTCTTTAATGCAATTTAAAACTTGTGCCTATAAGACTTTTAGACAGTACTTTAAAATATGAGCAAAGTTAAGAGAGGGGTGGGGATGGGAGTGTGGTGTAGTGAAAGTATTAGGTGCAGTTTGTGTGTGTATGACTGAAAGTTGATAGAATTGATGAGTTTGGTCATCCAGTGGTGTAGAAAGAATATTGGGGTTGGGATGCTAAGGGAAATGAGTTGGAAAAATAGGAGATTTTAAAAAAACATAGGCTTCAGCGTTCTATAAAATTTACTCTTCTAGAATACATTGTTCCTTAAGATTATGGGATAGTTTTATGCTTTCCTTGCTTTATTTATTCATGCAAGTTTCTTCTGAGCAGCTTTGTGATGTTCTTTTTTTCCCTTTATACTTACTCAGATATATGGCTGACAATGTGCTTTTCCAGGCATTTGATTTTTAAAAATCAACTTTATTGAGGTATAATTTGCATATAATAAAATACAGTCATTTTCATGGTTGAATGAGTTTTGAGAAATGTAGTCACTCATGTAATCACTATCACAATCACAATATAAAATATTTCTCTTACCCCAGAAAGTTCATTGTGCATCTTTGCCATCAAATTCCCTTCCTACTGCCCAACCACAGGCAAACAGAGATCTACTGTAGCCACTATCAATTGGTTTTGGTATGCATTTTATTTTAATGCTATCTTTCTTGTTCAAAGTTTGTCATCTGTTCTCCCAAAACCCCTCTTTCAATGTTTTTTTTTTTTTTTTAATAGATAAAGCCTGGAAGTGGCTCTCATTTTTCCTTTAGAAAACTTCACTTTCTGTCCTACTTTTCCAAAATTCCTCACTCTGCCTTTGTCATTCTTCCTACAATTAATTCATTTTTCATTATATAGGTCTGCTACAGACCTTGGATCCAAGTGATTGCCCTAGAGGCTTCAGTTTTTTCTAGAGTTAAAAAATTTTTCACCTCCAAATTTCAACAGTATCACCTCTTTTGAGGTGCATTTAAAGGTATAGAAGAAATAAATTACAATTTGGTAAACTCTTTTATATTATTTGCTTTCTCTATGACACCCATGTGATATATATCAAACTCAGGAAAAATAAAAGAACAGATGGCAGTTAAGGTTATTTCCCAAAATTTTCTTTATTACAAAACACTCTAATTTATACTAATTAGGAGTAAGAATGAAGTAGAATGAAGTAATATTTTTAAAAATAATTTTCAGAAATGTGAGTACATTTGGGTAATTATCAGAATGAGTCTGTATTGATACTTTCCTCTTACAAATTTAAAATATCAGAAAACTTTGGTTTTACAGAGATTTTTTGAAGGACATCACAGCTGTTTTAGTGCCATTTACTTTTCTTGCTTTATTTATGGAAGTAGGAGGGCATTATTTAGGGGTAGTAATTTAATGCTATTTCGGTTGGCATTTAGTTGGGTTTAGATCTTGAAAGATACATAGAGCTAGATATTTAATTAGAGGTTTTATAATGGCAAAATATCCTATTTGAGCTTTGCAGTGTGCTTTCCTACTTAAATCTTCCAAGTTGTGAAACTCTAAGATTTTCCTCTCCTTATTTCCACTTGTTTGTTTAACCTTGCTATCATTCTCTAAGCAACACAAGAAATCATACTCTTGTTTATTTACTAATTTTGTGTAAAGTATAGCTTCATCCTGCCTGTGGCACCTCATATAAATTCTTCTGGAGTTTATTTGGGTAAATAGAAATATCAATTTAGTTTCCTCTTTAATATCTACTTTTGGTGGCATTTTTTTTTCAAAAGAAACATAAATTTGCAGGCTGCTAATAGTTCTTAGTACAGAACAGTGCTGCACTGACATTTTCAGAATACTCTCAGGTAATGTTGCTACCTTTGGCCAGCAATGGTGTGCTTAATAGGTTAGCATGAACACACACACATACACACACTTGTTTCTTATTCTTTTTGAAATCTCTGAAGAAGTCAAGAATTGATGACCTGGGTTGTGGCTCAGTGGTAGAGCACTTGTCTAGCATATGAGGCACTGGGTTCAATTCTCAGTACCACATAAAAATAAATGAATAAAATAAGTGTTCATCACATCTAAAATCATTTTTAAAGAAAGAATTGATATACAACTACTCATTATTGTCACTGTTGTATTGATTAGTATTAAGTTGACCATGTTTGCTGCTGCTTTAATTCCAGTTTCTGTTCTGCAACAAATCAGTCAAAATAATGTAGTGATTGTCTCTTTGAATGTATCAGCTGCATATAAACACATGTGCACATACCAACACACACTCCTGTATACACACACCTGTTCCTATATTTTTTGCTCATTACTCTCTTTGTGCCTGCTTTATTGTCTCTCAGGCTTCTCATCCATATCTATTTCTCCTTTTCCCTCCTTAATTATTTTTTTCTTACTCATACTCTCACCTCCCATATATTTTCTTACACAGTAGAAATGCAGAAGAGGTTTATGAACTCTTCAGACTTGTCACCAATATTTAGTCAGCAGATGCTGTAATATTACATAGGAACAGCATTTCATTGAATGGCGAGTAAATACTGTAAACTTTCTGCTCAGTATATTTATGTATAAAATATATAAAAATGCTCAAGAAAAAGTTGATATTGTTTGTTTTTTTCAAATTAAATCACAACAAAGGAAGTGAGTGGTTTTGTGGCTTTTGTGACAGCCACAAGAAATGGAGTGCATTAATTACGTCACATAAAAAAACAATAAGAAGCAAAGGTTGAAATGTTGAACTTTTAGAGGTGAGTCATAATTGTAATGGTGCTATTTATCTTCAAATTTCTTCATGAAATGAAATAACATTCTTTTTGTAGTCACAATTATATCAGCACATTTCTAAGATGTTAGAATTAAGCTAAAGAGGTTAGAAGGAATCAATTCAGTCCAAGAGTCGAAGTCAGCTTTTTTTACGAATTGAAGTTTCCTAATGTAATAGGAAAAAAAGTTTTGAAGTAGAAATTTGTTCTGGTTCCTGTTTTGCCACTGCCTCTAAATAGCTGTGTTGTCTTTGGCAAGTCACTCAACCCCAAGTGACTTACTTCCTATTTCCCAATCTCTTTACTCTCAAATGAGAGGTTAGACTAATTGGGTCTCTAAATTAATTTTAATACTTAATTTGATTTAATACTAATATTCTTTCTTTCCTCTGAACATTATTCTTAGTCCTCTTAACTGGCCTGTTTAATTAATGGAGTCTTTCAATACCTATAATAGATATGCATTTTAACTTTTATGATAGAAAAAAAATGTCTCAAAGATCTGATTATATAACAGCCTCTTGTGTTATAAGAGTGATCCAAGAAGTTTATAGGTCAAACAAAGGGAAGGAATGACAATAAAATTCCAGAGTGTGTTACTATGGCAATTTCTGGTCATGGACAACATGAATAATGGACGTTTCATGAGAACACATGTAAGGCAGGGCAGCAGATTCTCCTAGGATCTTTTAGGAATAGAGAACAGGTAGTATTTCTTTCTCAATGACACAGGTTTTGTGGATCTTCATCTATTTCCCTATCATATGTGACTGTTTATTTTTGTGTGTTGCTTTAATTCCATTAATCAGTTTTGTTCATATTTTTTTCTTTATAGTTACAGAGTGATAAAATCAGATTTGCCTAGCCAATTACTATTTCCATTTATTGTACAAAGAACTTTATGTATTGGGTCACCTTGAGATGCTTAGAGAATGGTCTGAGGTTTGAGAAAGAGGTGGTAGGCAGAACAGGACCCAATATCTAATATGACATATTTAGAATATTAACTGTTGAAGATTTTCATGAATGTTATTAAAAATAAGAACAATAATCTTCTTCATGAAATTAGAATATGACTAAATGGTCTCTTATACTAGTGTTGTGACTTATATGGATGGGATACCAAGTTGCTGCAGTCATAAAAACAATTAACTAATAGAATGTTATATAAGAATTTTATATAATAGAATCTCTGTATAAGGCAGAGATTCAAGACTGGGAAAGATTTTCATGCCATCTCTTGTAACTCACTATGTGAAGATATGCTATGATTTCTGATCAGTTAGTATTTATTAGTTTGTGTACACCATTAGTACAATTTAATCATTGAATAGATACTACTTTCTGCTAGTTGATAAGTTCAGACCTTTGCTTTTATATGAGAAAGATACTGAAGAGAGAACTGAAAAGTTTGCAAGACTTGATAGAAGCCATTCAAGTGTTTTGCACTTATTAGTATTTAAATTAACACAATAACAATAAAAGGTGTATTTTTCTATATTTTCCTGTTTAGGAAAGAAAGTCAACAAATACTAAACAACTTTTCCAAGAGTGAGCAGCTATGAAAACATTAAGCCAGATTTTGAATTTAGGTAGTTTGTCTCCAGAACCTTCAGTCACTCACAATGCATACTTTCTTATAAGTTTTCTGTCTTGATTATTTGTCAGGTTTTTATTCTGCACACACAATGTTTTCTTTACCTTCTCTTATAATTTATGTTAAGGTGGAAACTGATATTTCTTCTAGAATACCTAAGAAAGTCAGTACTTTCCTAAGAAAGTCAAATATAAGAATGGTTTCATTTTTGCCTTGGGTAGACTAGAACCTAGAGGCCAAGTAAACCCTTAATTCTTCTGTGTTGTTTGGGATTCCAACAGCAGAGGGCTTCAGAGAGGTTCTAAGCCAAAGCTATCAAGGCAATGATCCTATACATTGTGTACAGAGAATCCCTTTCAACATACAATTAAGATCCTTTGATGTCTTCTTAAGCCAAATTTCTCCATTAAAGATGTCTGTCAGGAAGTACCTGTGATTTTTCTTTGTATTTGTGAAGAATTTTCTTCAACCACTTATCTCAGAACTTTCATGACTATTAGAATATTTGTGCAAGCCTTTGGATATTTATTCTGACATATTACTTAAATTATATTTTGAACCAGGAGTGCCTCTCACTCTATATACCTCAGTCTCTGGTGTGAGTAGAATACCATCATCTTTTTCCCCAACTTCTTCTTTATTACTTCTTTCATATCAGTATATATATAAGTTCCAGTGCCATTCATATCTCTCTCTCTCTCTCTCTCTCTCTCTCTCTCTCTATATATATATATATATATATATATATATATATATATATAAGTTCCAGTGTTAGAGTCTGTAAACAAGTCAAAAATAACACCTGGCAAAATGCCAGGTGTTATTTTTGACTTGTTTACTCTGCCGCAGTCTGGCTGCAGCAAAATAACCTGGGGGGGGGGGTGACGAACAACTTGTTTACGTTGATACAGCAGGAGTAGGAGCCGTTTATTGCAGGACAGGAGCAGTATTTATACATTCCACACAGCTTATCTAATTAACATAAACTAGATACATCAGTCAACCAATAAGGAATCTCCACACTTAATGGCTAGCTTTTGTTACTTCTCAAACCACACCCTCTGGCATTTTGCCAGGCACCATCTAGACTTGTTTATGAACTTTAACATTCCCCTGGCAAAATGCCAGGTGTTATTTTTGACTTGTTTACAGACTCTAACATTTCCCCCTTTTGTTTAATTTAAATAAGGACCATAGTGGTTTTTACAGAAACACCATAAATAACCTGCTACAAACAGAAAGGGAGGATACAAAATGCCATAATACCAAGCCAATTGATGGCTCCATGCAAGAAGCCCTTGGAAAAATTATACCAGCAATGACACTGTTAGCAAAGATACCGAGTTACAATTTGTTGTAGATTACAGTTTGTTGTTTCAGTCCAGGTAAAGCAGTGTCTCAATAGATTGACTCACAGTCCAGGTAAATCACAGTCCAGGTAAGTTCTGCAGACATCTAGCTTTAATCACAGTCCAGGTAAGTTCTGCAGGCAGCTAGCTTGATTCAAAGTCTCGTCCGTTTCTCAGCCGAAGTTTTGTCCGGGTCTCAGCAACACTGGAAATTCTTCCACCTTCGTCTTCACTGGCTCGAAGGCAGGAACGCCGGATGGCTAAAGAAAATCCTGTAGTATTCCAGCAGGCACTAAGAAAACAACCTTCTGAACAATTTAGTACATTATCTCAAGGTTTTTTACATTTGAAATAGGCCTTAATGGTGCTCATTACTCATCAGCCTCCAGGTGTGGGAGAACCATTGTAGCTTAGTTATTGGCCTTGAAAATGACCAAACATCAGGGACACCAGTAGCGTCTTCTGCTGGCTGTAGTGTCCTGGGCAGCCCCAGATGGCCCTGGGGAGTGTCCCGGACTCAAACTGCTACTGGGCACAGGGAGCAAGAGCCTGCGAGACTGTGCCTCCAGGTCGGGTCTAGATTTGGGCTTGCGGCAGTGGAAGAGCCAGCTGTCGCCACTTGGAAAATTCTTGCTGCGCCATGACCAGCTCGCACAATCGACAGCCACCTCGCTGCTTCACGCACCCTCCGGTAATGAAAAGTATTCAGTAATAGCCTTTTGCTGCAACTTTTTTCCTGATAATCCTTCCTCCTCTGATAATCTTTCTTCTTCTGAACTTTCTGTTTCTTTCTGACTAGAGTTCCTGGGCTTCTATCAACACACGCCCTAACTATTCTTGGTTCCACTGGGGTGTCTTCTTCCCTTAGTAATTTACTTCTCACCCCTTCCATATTTTCATCATAAAGACAATACAATACACTGAGACAAAACAAGACACAAACATACTGTATCAATCTTCTCCATTTTCTCGAAATGGTCATTTTTCCTCTCACCCTATCTGCCTAGGGACGAGCAGATTGCTCCCGTCCTATCTATGGATGGGCAGCATTTTTTTTCGTCACTTACCCCCGAGTGTCCCAGGGCTCCCCGTACGGGCCACCATCTGCCGCAGTCCGGCTGCAGCAAAATAACCTGGGGGGGGGGGGGGTGACGAACAACTTGTTTACGTTGATACAGCAGGAGTAGGAGCCGTTTATTGCAGGACAGGAGCAGTATTTATACATTCCACACAGCTTATCTAATTAACATAAACTAGATACATCAGTCAACCAATAAGGAATCTCCACACTTAATGGCTAGCTTTTGTTACTTCTCAAACCACACCCTCTGGCATTTTGCCAGGCACCATCTAGACTTGTTTATGAACTTTAACATTCCCCTGGCAAAATGCCAGGTGTTATTTTTGACTTGTTTACAGACTCTAACATTCCAGTGCCACTTTTTCTATCCCTGATTGTACAACTTTTTAAAAGAGAAAGTTGTACTGGCTTTCTCTACTTCTGCATCCCCTATTTTTTCCTCATACCACTAATCTGATGTCTATTTGCACCTTGACTCTGAAACTTCTCTGGCAAATTTCACCCAAAACCTAATAATTGTCAAATTCACTATTTTCTCTTCAGATCTCATTTGTTCAATCTGAACTGTAGACCAATCTCTCTTCAAACTCTTGTTTTGGGTGTGAACTAGCATGATATAGTTTTTCTTGAATTTTTGGTTCTGTTTTGGTCACCTTTGTTCATTTCTCTTTCTGAGCTCAGCCATGTTTTAGTGTCTCTGCATATATGTTCTGACTACTCAACCAGACAGTCACTGAGTCCTGCTGAATCTAATTATTCAATATTTCTCAAATTAATCTCCTTTATCTCTGCTTCAATATCCAGAAGTTCAGTTCAGGTTCATCCTTTTAAAAATATTATTATTTTTTACATTTTTAAAATTAGAGCTTAATGGTTATACGTAGTAGTTAGGTTCATCCCAACAAACTCATACATGCATGGAAACTGATTTGTGTTCATGATCCCTCCCTTTTTCCTCCCACTCCATTTCTCTTTCCTCTACTCTACTAGACTTCCTTTTACTTGTCTATTAATTTGTATATCATTAGTTCCTTTTGTAATATTATCCTTCTCTTTTCCTTTGTTTTACTCTAGCTTCCACATACTAGAAAAAAACATTTGACTTTTGAGTGTCTGAATTTGGCTAATTTCACTTAGCATGATGTTTATTCTCCATTCCATTTATTTACCAGCAAATGCCACAATTTCATTCTTTTTAATGGCTGAGGAAAACTCCATTGTAATTATACACCTCAGTTTCTTAATCCTTCCATTTATTGATGGGCATCTGGGTTGATTCTATAATTTAGCTATTGTGATTCACAATAAAATTATAATGGTAGCCTAATTGGTCTCCCCTCTTCTAATTCTTTACCCTCCAATCTATTTTTTTTACAGCTAACAAAGTGATATTTTAAAGGAAAATTGTCTTTGATTGTACAATTTAAAATTCTCTAATAACTTCTTACATCTTTGAGTACCGGTTATTACGTTAGGGTACAAGACCATTATTTATTTGCTTGCTGTATGCATATCCAGACCTTTTTTTCTCCACTTTTTGCCACTTGCTTTTAGACTTTCACTTCACTTCTAATGACTTTATACCACTGTATATACTTTTTTGGTATCTCCTCCTCTTCTATTATTACTACTCCATTTGCTTGGATAACTCTATTCTTTAGGACCTAGTTCTAAAGTTCCTCCAGGAAGCTTTCTCTGGTCACAGCTTCTGGATAACATGTTCTAGAGTTATTACTTGGAATTTACTTTTGTGAAGTACTATATACTGTAGTTATTTATATATTATTCCCCATTGAAGGCAGAGGACATTTTTTCTTTGAATCATTGGCAACTAGCATAACGTTAGGCATATAGCAGTTACCAAGTAAGGATTGGGAGATTGGTTTGCTGATCCTTCTAAAACCTCAAAAGATATATCTTTTGCTACATGACAGAGCATTAACAAAAATAATTGTAAATGTATTCCTTTCACTTTAGAAAAAGCCAAGAGGTAGAATTGCAAGAAATATTTGATAGAAACATTCATAATAATCAGATATTATTCAATGCTGTCTTGTTCTTGTTTTCTTTCAAAACTCAGTTTGAAATGTTTATCTGCTAACTGTTCAGGATTCTTTCCTATTTAATTTTTGTGTCATAAATGATGAAATAGTGATGTGAATATGTGTGGTAAAGTGGTCTATCATTATAAAAAAGGTTTCTTAATCTTTTGATTGTACTTGCCCTACCTAGGGAAGTGCTGGTGAAAGGATGGCTGAGACTTCAAATTGAGTTAAATTCTGAATAGATGGATATAAATATGATGCAATGGAAGTAGATCCAGATAAGGGCACAGTGAATTAGTGCAATCAGGAAGACCTTGGTGGTAACAAAGACACTTAATTTAGCCTAATTCCACATCATGCATGTTTATATCTTAAGTGTCAAGGCAATGTCAATGATAAGAGATTAGTATACAGATGAAAAGTAGGAAGAGGCTAGAGCAGTTTATTTGTCTAACTAAAAGCAAGAGTAAATCCGAAATGGCACACAAAATTAAATACAAGCCAGGAAATCTAGTTTATAATGGAGGAAGGAATTGAGTAACCCAGTAGGTTGTAGCTTATGGGTGAATGGGGCTTAGATTATGGCATTTAGAAGAGGGAGCAGAAATCCCAGGAAAATTCAGTGTCAAATCTTTAGGTCAGTGGATGCAGCATGGAAACAGGATAAGGTCTTCAATCTATTTAGGAGAAGGGAGGTGATTACAGCCTGAACAGTAGTAAAAACATATCCACAATATATCAGACACTGTGTTAAGCCTTAGGGTATAGGCAAAAATTTTTTTGCTAATGAAAACAACAAACAAAACTGTCTTATTTGAATCTAGTTATTAAATAGTTAATGATCATTTCTAAGAAACTATTATGACCATGCAAATTAGAAAATATTTTAAATCTATCTTCCTCAAATGCTTTGGAGTTTTGTTAAATTTGGGCATGTTCACAAAATATATTTGGCATGCACACAGATCTATATTTGCTCTTCCATATACAAACTCTCATTCAACCTGTTTCCACCTTGGAAGGCTGTCCTGAATGCATCAAATCATTAAGTTTCCCTCCCTTCTGGATTCAGATTGAGTGTGGCCACTTGGGAGTTCAGTTTGATAACTGAAAGAAGGAAGGAAATGAGGTTGCATTATTTATTATCTTACATCATTGTTACAGGGTTTTTTAGAGTAAGCTGGGTCACTTGATCACAGGTCACTGATTCTTTCAAGATGGTTGGTTCTCTCTATATGAATTTCTCTGGGTTTCATATCCTAATCTATTCTCTTGCCCCTTTGGACCTAGGGGTGATAATAGCTCCATTGTTATTTGTGCCTCCATCAATGGTTCTCAGACTTTCTACACATTAAAATTACCAGGAGTTGTTGTTTTAAAGGATTTTTGGGCCTCACTCAGCATTTCTGATTTTGTGGCAAGACCCCTAATTTACATTTCTAATAAGTGGGTCCAAAGACCACACTTGGAAGGCCTTATAGTTTCCTTGTACCTTACCTTTAGCTTTATTCAGTTGTCCTTTTATTAATTTGTTTTTCTGTTCTCTAATTTGGTTTTATACTGTCTGCTTCTACTGGGGCACTGTACTTTTTTCCACTGTATCAAAAGTGGTCCTAGTAAACAGAACGAAAAATGATATTCTGGAATTAGTTTTGTCATATGTTTAAAGAGTATAGTGGAGAAAAAAATGGGATGTAGGTGATTCATGACATGTAGGGGCATTGCAATTATTCAGATTATCACTGATATTAATATGGAATGAAGTATGGATGGATGATAGACTATTGGAGATCAAGCAGCTGTGATATTAGTTATATGTCAATGGTAACCCATTTATTTGTATTTATTTTATATTTACACCTAATTGACAAATAATTGTATATATTTATCACATATAAAATGATGTTTTAAAATATGTTTACATTATAGAATGGTATAATCAAGCTAATTAACATACACCTTACCTTATTTACTAAATTTTTGTGGTGAGAACACTTAAAATCTCTGCTGGAGATTTTCAATGAATTTTCAATTCAATTGTTGTTAATGACCATTACTATGTTGTGCAATAGATCTTCTGAACTTATTCCTCTTATCTAACTGAAATTTTTTTGAGGTGATGATGAGGATTAAATCTAGGACTTGGTGCATGCTGAGCACATACTCTACTACAGAGCTACCTACCTCTAGTCTTTTTTAAAATTTGTTTTTTGGGGACTTCTTGGGGCATTTTGAAAATTTTGCATAATTTGACCAATACCTCTCCACCTCCTACTTCTCTAGGTCACATTAACCACTGTTTTCTTACTTCTAAGAGTTCAACCTTTTGAGATTTTGCAAAAACATGAGATCATGAAGTATCTGTCTTTCTGTGTCTGGTTTGTTTTACTTAATGTCTTCTGGGTTTATCCATGTTGTCTTCCTTCCTTCTTTCACTCCTTTCTCCCTCCCTCCCTCTCTCTTTCTCTTTCTCTACAGTATGGGGGATTGAACCCATGGACACTCTACCACTGAGCTACAGCTCCAACCCTTTTATATTTTGGGACAGGGTCTTGCTAAAATACCTAGGCTAGCCTTGCACTTATGATCCTCCTGCCTAAGCCTCTCTAGTTGCTGAGATTATAGATATGCACTACTGTGCCTGGCCAGGATTTCCTCTTTTGAAAGGTTGAATAGTATTCCATTGTGTGCATATGCCACTTTCCTTTGATCCATTCATCTTTTGATTGTCACTTAGGTTGATTTCATATGTTGGCTAATGTGAATAATGCTTCAGTGAACATGGGAATGTAGCTATCTCCTCAATATACTATTTTTATATCCTTTTGATATAAGACGAGTAATGAGATTGCTGGGTCACATGGTAGTTCTATTTTCAATTTTTGTTTAATTTTTGATTTTTTAAGGAACCTCAGTACTATTTTCCACAATGGCCCAGCAATAGTGCATAAGTGTCCCCTTTTCTTTAAGTCTTCTCCAACACTTATTATCTTTAGTCTTTTGGATAATACCCATTTAATAGGTGTGAGATGATATATCCTTATGGTTTTTGATAATCTTATGATTGTGGAGTTTCCTGGCTCTTTCTTATGACCCTAAGGAAATTAAATAAGAAAGGAAGTAATTTTAAAATTACAATAATTCAATTAAATACATGTGCGGAGAGGCAAAAAGATATCCACTGCAGACTTGAAGAATATTTCCATTTCTTCTGGTTTCAGGGCAGATATGACTGAGGATGCTCTAGCCCTAAACTTGACTCTTCCTGGTTCACTAAAGGATCTAGCCCTTTGATGCATAAAAGTATCTTACTTTTGTTATAAAACATACCACAACATTAAATTCATATCTGATGGATGCAAAATAAAATTTATTTAAAAAATAAGTAAAAAATCATTGTATATAAGGAAAAATATTTTGTCTCACAAGCAGATGCTGACTAATCTTGACCCACCTTTGCCATCTCTTATTGATGCAATATAGCCAAGAAAGGGAAGTACAAGGCCTGCCTCAAGAAGAATCGCTCATATACTGAAAGAGTTCAATGTCACCAATCTGTATTGGCATATATGGTGGGTGAATGCTAAGGTTTGTCATTGACACTGATATAATCACCTGGGATTTGGGATTTAATATGATGGCTTGAGCTTGTGGGAGAGGCATTAGTAATCTATGAATATATTAACTGAACCTTGAACTTAATGATGACTTGTAGTTAATGAAGTAGAAATGTTTTAGATTACCTGACCTACCATGGAGAAAAGAATTCAAGGGCTCAGGGAAATGAAAATGCTCTAATGGATAATCCAACTCTTAATCCTACTCTATAGAAGGCCAGGGATGCTTTCTTTGTCATTGAGATGTGTATTGGTGAAGGAGTATTTCTGTGGTTTTGTCCTCTCTAGGAAGGTGATGACTATGAATTATGTTATAGTGGTATTGGGTTCCCTGATCCAATAGAATTAAATTAGGCTTTTAGAGAGAGAGACAGATGTCAACTAATGGCCCTTAATCATTACAAACAAAGAGTTCAAAATTCCAAAATGCTACAGAGTTGGGATTTTGACTTACAAGGATCTATGGAAATGGTTTTGTTTTTCTGGCAGGGGTACCATGGAGGAGAATATTTTTCAAATCTTATTGTGTATCAGAATCATATGGAGAGCTTATTAAAACCGAGGTTGCTGGACTCCATCTCTCAGATTTTTTAAAATTTCTTTTTCTTTTTATTTTTTAGTTGTCAATGGATCTTTATTTTATTTATTTTTATGTGGTGCTGAGAATTGAACCTAGTGCCTCACACATGCTAGGCAAGTGCTCTACCACTGAGCCACGACCCCAGCATCCTCAGATTTTTTTAAGTCAATAGGTCTGAGATGGGGTCTAAAATTTTTATATCTAGCAAGTTACTAGGTAGTTGCCTAGGAGTATAGCTGAGTGGACAGAACTTACCTAGCATGTGTGAGGCCCTGGGTTCAATCCTCAGTACCAGGGGTGGATGGGGGGAATACACACACACACACACACACACACACACACACACACACAAGTTACTACATAGTGGTGATGTTGCTGGTTTGGGGACCACACTTTGTGAACCATTGATCTATGACAGTAGCTAATCCATTATGCAATTCTAAGAATGAAACACTTTTGCAGCCTTCCAAGGTCCTGTCTGATAAGTATAGGCAGAGAAATCCTGCCTATGGCAGTTCTTGTAGGTAGAAATGCATTACCTTGGTATATATGGATATATGCCAATTCATATCCCAGGTCCTTTCAGTTGAGGAGAGGCCAGGTCCCTTTGTAAAGGGCCTTGTGATGTAGCCATAGGTGAATATTCATTTTTCTCTAAGTCATATCTAAACATATTCCCATGATACATTAATAGAGGAAGAAAAAATTGGTCCTGATTTACAGATGGATCTTTATGGTATACTGAGACCAGATCTAATTGGATAGGTGCTATACTACATAAAACTCCATGCAGGAATGATCCTGAGAGCCAGTGTGAAAGAAATTTTTCATAATACAAAAAGCCCTGCAGTGTTTTACCAGGGTGTTTGCACACTGGAGAAAGAAATACTCAGACCTTCTGCATTATTGGATTCTGAATATATACTTACACTGATACCCAGAGACCTTAAATACTACCATGGTATACAAGTCATAGAAGAAATTTTTATGGTGGTCACTTTGAAATCTAACACCATGATATGATTTAGTTATAGAATATCCCCTGAAGGCTTTTGTGTTGAAAGCTTGGTCCCCAACGCAGCAGTGTTTGGAGGTAGAGCTTTTGGGAAGTGATTGGATCATGAGGATATTAACTGGATTACTGTATTAATCTATTGATGAATTTATAATCTAGTAAACTAATGGGAGGTAATGGAAACTGTAGAGGTGGAGTCTAGTTGAAGGAGTGGGTCCTTGGGGACTATATCTTGTAGCTGGCTTCTTCCTCTCTTTATCTATGCTTTCTGGCTGCCACAAAGTGAGCAGATTTCCTCTGTCATACCCTCTCACCATGATGATATGCCTGACCTAAGGCTCAAAGCAATGGAATTGACTGACCATGGACTGAAACCTCTGACACCATGAGCCAAAATAAACATGTCCTCCTATAACTTGTTTATGTCAGGTATTTTGGTCACAGTGATGAAAAGGCAACTAACATAGCAATTCCTATTCTTGAATATATAACGGATTCTGATGTAATAAGTAAATGGATATTGATTTTCCTTATCCATAAAATGAAGACCATTATGATAAACAATGACAGGAGAAGGTGGACAGGAGCCTCTACGTTGGCATCTTCCACCCAGCTAAGTAGATGGAAAGTAATCCCAGATTCCCGAAGGAAAATCAGATATTATCATCACCATAGAAAACTCAAAATATGTAGGGGTGATTATTCTTACTTCATTGATGTTTCACTTGACTACAAAAGTCATATGGGTCTTGAAATATGAGAGTATATTTTTTTCAAACTTAATAGGTAGTGCTACTAATTGTCCATATAGTTCCCGTTATGCTATCTTTATGGGAGCAAACTAGCACAACTTCCTTAAAGATGTTTTATTTTCCATTTTTATTGGTAAGGAAAAATTAGAAGAAGTCAAAATTTACATGGCAGTATGATCAGTATATATTTGAAGTTTATCATAAATGATACTCAGTTGGTAACTGTCACAATATAATCCTGAGGGACTTTGATTTTTTCCCAATAGAATACTAAATGTTTCTATTATATTGATAGTGTTATGGAAATTTAACCAAACGTACAGAAAGCTCTAGTCACCTTCTATAGATACATGCATGTCGGAGTATGAGAGATACATCCTACAAAAATCCAAAGGTCTGCAACGTTAGTGAAGTTTTTAGGATCATAGTGAAACTAAGTCAGGTTATTTATTATAAAGTGAGAAGCAAATTCTTATACCTGTACCTTGAACCCTGCTAATCATCAAGAGTGAGACATAGTACTTTGGGGCTTCTTTGGTTTTGAATGTAACATGTATCACCTTTGGGTGGACAATTGCTGCCCATTTATTGAGTAAACTGTAAGTCTGCCAGTTTGAGTGAAGCCAGAAGAAAGAAATAACTCTCTAGTACTCCTGTCTGCAACACAAACTTTTCTGCCTCATGAATTTTATGACCAAAAGACTCACTGTATTGGAAATGTATGTAATAGACACAGATACCATTTGGTGTTTCTGGAAAATGGCAAAGGAGAATCATGGCACAAATCCCTCCTTTGCCAACAACTATGATCCATCTGAAAAGCAATTTTTCTGGCTTACTTTTTATATTAGTTAGCTTTTCATTACTGTGACTAAAATTCTTCACAAGAACAACTTAGAGGAGGAAAATTATATTTTGGCTCAAGGTTTCAAAGGTTTAGGCCAAGATTAGCTGACTCCATTGCTCTGAATCTGAGATAAGGTATAAAATCATGGTAGAAGGACAGCTACTCAGCTCAGGGAAGGTAGGGAGGAGAGAGAGAAAGAGAGAGGAGCCAGGGATAAACTATAGACCCCACAGCACACTCCTCTGACCTACTTCCTCTAGTCACACCTACATATCTGCCTACAGTTATTTGTACAATATTTTTTTCAAATGGTTAATCCAACAAATGAATCAATCTACTGATGATGATGTTCCATCTCTCATAAGCTAATCATTTTAACTCTTAACATTCCTGCATTATCTCATACATGAGCTTCTCAGGGACATCTCATATCCAAACCATAATGATTCTGCACAAAAATGTAGGCTGAACACCTACATGACCACAGGATATAGGTGAGAGTGTAACCCGAATTGCTCATCATGAACTAGGTGTTCTTGAATCTAGAGAACCATAAAATTCTGTTGCCCAGTAGCATTCTGTTATAAATCAGATCTGGTCTATGAATAGCAGTACTCAGTAGGCCTAGGAGACAAAGTAGACTGCATTAGTGGATCATTTACATGTCCATGGTACTTGGTTCTACTACTTCTATATTCCTTCTTCAATCCATATCTATTGTTTCATGAAGAATTTCCTATTATGATATGTTAACAGAGAAGGAAGATGCATGGTCTTGATTTATGGATGGATTTTCATAGTATACTGAAACCATATGTAAGGGATAGATGAATCCCAGGTATGGATGACCATGAAAGATAGCGGGAAAGGAAATTTCTCCAGTGGACTGAACTCTGAGCCTTACATTCAGCTTTTATTTTATATAGAAGTAGCAATGTTTTATGGTATCTATATATGTTAAAAAATGGGAAGTGCCTAATAACTTGATTGGCTAGTCAGGGATTCAGAAAGAAAAAAACAGTGAAATTTAGTGACAAGGAGGAATGGAGTATAAGAATATTCCTGTTTCAAATTAAAGACTACCAAAGAGATCCACAGTGGATAAGACATTTAATTTCTAGGTAGGTGAATGAACCATCCTGTGAATGTCAGCTACTTTTTCCAGCTATTCTACTGAAAGTCAAAGTTAGATGTGGTTGTGCTGGCTGAATAGAGATTATGCAAGGTGCAGTAACATGGGTTTTCCCTTCCAAAGCTAGTTTGGCTTCCACACTTGCTAAGTATCCAACTTTCCAAAATCAGGGACCAACACTGAACTCCTGATATGGCATTATCTTTATAGGATCATCCAACCTCCTAGTGGCATGAGGCAGTAGTTTGTCCCAACAAAGAAAGACACAAAGCCCAAATAATGTTTTCTTATGGTCTCTTCTATCTGCCAGTGTTAGAATTGTAGAATGGTTTATCCATCTGTTGTATACTCATAACATCACTTTCAATTAATAGTTTCTTAAGGCAATATAGTAGTCTAAAGTGCATGGAATTTCTTGGGTTTACCATGTGTAAATCACTTAGAATAGCTGTCTTGGTGGGACGGTGGCATGGCCAGACAAATGCTTAGCCATAGAGTTAGTTCGAAGATATTACCCTGTAAGACTGTGAGGCTGCATTGTGGTGTTTGTGTTAAAGCAGCATTCAATAATGTTTTAGAGAGACAGGGAAAAAAATTAATGTTACAAATTTTAACTATTTTCCTTTTCTATATATCTGTTAATATAATTTTTGGAATAACAATAATATTACAGGGGTATTGCTTTATCCATACTTTACCTTTGTCAGATTTTTTTTTTTTCTGTTTACATTGATTTTATTTTTTAAAATTTAATTTATTTATTCTAATTAGGAATATATGACAGCAGAATGCATTTTGGTTCATTGTACTTATCCAATTGCTGTGCAACTTTGTTTCTCTGGTCGTATATGATATAGCATTGCCCCATAGGATAATGATGCCCATCTCATTCCACCATCTTTCCTGCCCCCATGCCACCTCTTTTCTCCTCCCTACCCTTTTCCCAATCAAAGTTTCTTCATTCCCTGCCTCCCATTATGAATAAGCATCCATTTATCAAAGAGAACATTTGGGCTTTGGTTTTTGGGATTGGCTTACTTGGGATTGGCTTACTACTCTAAGTATGATATTCACTAATTCTATCCATTTACCTGCAAATGCCATGATTTTATTCTCTTTTAATGCTGAGTAATAGTCCATTGTGTATATATACCATAGTTTCTTTATCCATTCATCAATTGAAGGGCATTTAGGTTGCTTCCACAGTTTAGCTATTGTGAAGTGAGCTGTTATAAACATTAATGTGGCTGTATTACTGTGGCTGTGTCCCTGTAGTATGTTGGGTATAGACTGAGGAGAGAGGGATAGCTGGGTCAAAAGGGGTTCCATTACCAATTTTCCAAGAAATCTTCATACTGCTTTCCATATTGGCTGCACCAATTTGCAGTCCCACCAGCAGTGTATGAGTGTGCCTTTTCCCCCACATCCTCGCCAACATTTTGTTTTAGAGAGAGAGAGAGAGAGAGAGAGAGAGAGAGAGAGAGAGAGAGAGAGAGAGAGATTTTTAAAAATATTTATTATTTTTTTTAGTTTTTGGCAGACACAACATCTTTGTTTGTATGTGGTGCTGAGGATTGAACCCGGGCCGCACACATGCCAGGCGAGCGCGCTACCGCTTGAGCTGCATCCCCAGCCCCTCGCCAACACTTATTGTTGTTTGTCTTCATAATAGCTACCATTCTGACTGGAGTAAGATGAAATCTTAGGAGTGGTTTTGATTTGCATTTTTCTAATTGCTAGTGATGATGAACATTTTTTCATGTGTTTGTTGATTGATTGTATATCATCTTCTGAGAAGTGTCTGTTCAGGTTCTTGGCCCATTTATTGATTGGGTTATTTGTTTTTTTTTTTTTTTTTTTTTTTTGGTGTCTAGCTTTTTGAGTTCTTTATATACCCTAGTGATTAGTGCTCTATCTGATGTGTGAGGGGTAAATATTTGCTCCCAAGATGTGGGTTCTCTATTCACCTCACAGATTCTTTCTTTTGCTGAGAAGAAACTTTTTAGTTTGAGTCCATCCCATTTATTGGTTCTTGATTTTGATTCTTGTGCCACAGGACTCTTATTAAGGAAATTGGGGCCTAATCCCACATGATAGAGATTAAGGCCTACTTTTTCTCCTGTTAGACACAGGGTCTCTGATTGTATTCCTAAGTCCTTGATCCATTTTGAGTTGAGTTTTGTGCATGATTAGAGATAGGGTTTTATTTTCATTTTGTTGTGTATGGATTTCCAGTTTTCCTAGCACCATTTGTTGAGGAGGCTATCATTTCTCCAATGCATGTTCTTGGCACCTTTGTCTAATATAAGATAATTGTAGTTTTGTGGATTAGTCTCTGTGTCCTCTATTCTGTACCATTGGTCTACCAGTCTGTTTTGCTGCCAATACCATGCTGTTTTTGTTACTATTGCTCTGTAGTATAGTTTAAGGTCTGGTGTAGTGATGTCACCTGCTTCACTCTTCCTGCTAAGGATTGCTTTAGTTATTCTGAGTCTCTTATTTTTCCAGATGAATTTTCTGATTGCTTTTTGTATTTCTATGAGTAATGTCATTGGAATTTTGATCAGAATTGCATTAAATCTGTATAGTGCTTTTTGGGTCTTCCCGTTATAGAATCATATCAGCAAATAATGCCAATTTGAGTTCTTCTTTTCCTATATGTATCCCTTTAATTTCTTTCATCTGTCTAGTTGCTCTGGCCCATTTATTAATTCTTGATTTTATTTCTTGTGCTTTAGGAGTCTTGTTAAGGAAATTGGGGCCTAATCTGTCATGATGAAGATTTGGGCCTACCATTTCCTCTATTACCAGCAGGGTCTCTGGTCTAATTCCTAGGTCCTTGATCCACTTTGGTTGAGTTTTGTGCATGGTGAGAGATAGGGATTTAGTTTTATTTTGCTGTACATGGATTTTCAGTTCTCCCAGCACCATTTGTTTAAGAGGCTATCTTTTCTCCAAGTATGATTTTGATTCTTTGTCTAGTATGAGATAACTGTATTTATGTGGGTTTGTCTTTGTGTCTTCTATTCTGTACCACTGGTCTAATGTGTCTATTTTGGTGCCAATACCATGTTGTTTTTGTTACTATAGCTTTGGTAGTATAGGTTAGGTGTGATATTGTGATGCCTCCTGCTTCACTCTTCTTGCTAAGAATTGTTTTGACTATTCTGGGTCTCTTATTTTTCCAAATAAATTTCATGATTGCCTTTTCTATTTATATAAGGAATGAAGTTGGGGTTTTAATTGGAATCACATTGAATGTGTACAGTGCTTTGGGTAGTATGGCCATTTTGACAATTTTAATTTTGCCTAGACAAGAGCATGGAGATCTTTCCATTTTCTAAAGTCTTCTTCAATTTATTTATTTCTTTAGTGTTCTGTAGTGTTCTTTGTAGAGGTCTTTCCCCTCTCTAATTAGATTGATTCCCAAGGTTTTTTTTTTGAGGCTATTGTAAATGGGGTAGATTTCCTAATTTCTCTTTCAGAGGATTCAACACTGATATATAGAAATGCATTTGATTTATGGGTATTGATTTTATATCCTGCTACTTTGTTGAATTCATTCATTAATTCTAGAAGTCTTCTGGAGGAGGTTTTTTTTTTTTTGATCTTCCTAGAATAGAATCATGTTGTCAGCAAATAATGACAGTTTGAATTTTTCTTTTCCTATTTGTATCCTTTTAATTTCTTTGTCTAATTGCTCTAGCTAGAGTTTCAAGGACTATGTTGAGTAAAAGTGGTGAAAGAGGACATCCCTGTCTTGTTCTGGTTTTTAAAATTGGAATGCTTCCAATTTTTCTCCATTTAGAATGATGTTGGCCTTAGGTTTAGCATAGATAGCTTTTACAATGTTGAGGTATGTTCCTACTATCCTAGTTTTTCTAGTGTTTTGAACATGAAAGGGTGTTGTATTTTGTCAAATGCTTTCTCTGTGTCAATTGATATAATTATGTGATCCTTATCTTTTAAGTCTATTGATGTGATGAATTACATTTATTGATTTCTGTATGTTGAACCAACCTTGCATCCCTGGAATGAATCCTACTTGATCACGGTGTACTATATTTTAAATATGTTTTTGCATGCAATTTTCCAGTATGTTTTTGAGAATTTTTGCATCAATATTCATCAGGTTTAAATTTTTTCTTTCCTTGATGTGTCTTTGCAGTTTTGGTATCAGCATGATACTAGCTTCATAGAATTAGTTAGGAAGGGTTCCTCCTTTTCTATTTCATGGAATAATTTGAGGTGTACTGGTATTAATTCTTCTTTGTAGGTCTTGTAGAACTCAGCTGTGAATCCATCTGGTCCCAAGCTTTTCTTGATTAGAGGTCTTTGATGGTGTCTTCTATTTCCTTGCTTGAAATTGACCTTTTAGATTGTATCCTCTTGACTCAGCTTGGCTTGATCATAAGCCTCTCGAAATTTGTTGGTGTCTTCTAGGTTTTCTATTTTAATGGAGTATAAATTTTCAAAATAGTTTCTAGTTGTCTTCTGTATTTCAATAGGGTCTGTCATGATATTTCATTTTTTATCATGAATTTAGTAATTTGAGTTTTCTTTCATTTTTGTCAAAAATTTTTGTCAGAACAAGACATTTAACTTTAATCTCTCTGGAAATCTGTGATATACTGAGTTTATCATGTACTTCCCTTAGATGCAGTGGTATGAACTGTATACACCAAGCAACCTTAGGCAGTTGTCCTGCATGTGTATGGTACATTACAATGTTCAAAGACCTGATGTATAGCATTATTATCAACATCTGAAATGGATATTGTAAATAATATACATGGAAAGATGAGAATTCATATCCTATTGGAATCAAATGTATGATACGTCAAGATTATTGTATTGTCTTGAGCAACTAATAAAAAAAAGAAAGAAAATAAGAAATTAAAAAGAGATAATATGAATTAGGCAGACATCTACATATTTGTGAAAATGGTGATTCAGAAGTGGGAAAGATTGGAAGCCAATTTATTTGTATAAATGTCTCCATTTAGCTATTGGATGCTTTCTGAACTATTCTTAAAATTAATTAATAAAATTTTCAGAAGGAAAATTAAAAAAATAATATATGTAATAAACAAAAATTAACCAAATAAAAAGGCAGAGAGGTATATATCTTCTAACAAGTTGATTTTATTAAAATTTTAATGTATTTTTATCAGGCTAAATTAAAACATACATTGATACATTTAGGTAAAATGAGAAGCAAGTCAAGTTGACATGACTCCCCGATATTGAATTCATTTGTTTGTGGCTTTATCTTTGAGAGGCTGAGTATATTAGAGCTTGACATGGAATCTGCCACTATAGCAATTGAAGATTTGTTCTTAATGGCTGAATTATGGCTTATCTATAATTGAGTCTCAGTTATTATCCTTGAAAAACTCCTGGAGTAAAAACCATTTTTGACCTTACTTTGCATATGATTCAATTTGGGATTCCTATATGACTCCAATGATGCCAGTTTAGAATGTACACTTTCATCTTTACCATGTCAGTGCCTGGGTTTTCTTAGCTGCTTTTGTTCCTTTCTTCCTGTGAAAAAAGGCTGCATAATTTTATTATTATGTTCTACTACTTATGAGTTAATTTTTTAAAAGTCTGATTTTTCTCCCTGAAATCTTTGAGAGAGATGCCCATGCTCTTTGGAGTACTTTTATTTTGGAGTACCCTGGAGTATATTCAAGAGAGTAATTTTTTAAAATATGTTTTCTCATAGAAAATAGAAATTTAGTTGATTATCATGAAACATTGTCAATATTCTGCCCTAAAATTACATGATAGAAGGGGTGATAGATGCCAGTGCCAAACACACTTACAAATTGTATTCAATTCAAGTTATTTCATGGATGGTGTATTTTAGTATTATGATCTTTGGGGTGAACTATGACATTACTGAAGACACTTAATTCAACTAAAACTCTTTTTTTTGCATTATTTTTTACCAATACTGCTAAAGTAATAGAACCTTATACTTCTCTAATTTGCCTGAGCAATATATTGTAATCATTATCAAGCTGAATTAGAACTGCACCTACCAATTACTGCACAAAAATTAGAGCTGTAAATAATGCACAGCATCTTTGTCTAGGCAGATGACCTTATCTGCTTATCTTCCTACCATGTATAACAAAATAATAGTTGATAAGGGATATTAACAGATGTTTTAATTTTAAATTAAACTTTTATAAGTCATTTGGTATCCCTCAACCCCATAAAAGAGATCTCTGAGATTGATTTAACCAGTAGTGTCTTAAATCTTCATTTTAGCTCCTGTCTGGGTGGCAGAACTGAGAGTTGCTTTTGTGTAATTCCTTTCCTTGGTGAAAATTTCATGTGCCTGATAAATTTGTGTATTTGATTTGACATTCTGCCTAGCTCTTTTGTATCCATTATTAAAATTCTTAAAAACAAAGTCAAATATTTCCTTTGTTAAAAATGTTGTCCAAATTGCTAATGTTGTTTTAAAAATCCAATTAAGAGAATTTTTGGGGATTCCACCTCTTGGGTCCCCTTCTTCCTCTGGAGAGAAGTCTTTTCTGCTATCCTTTAATAAAACTTCAACTTTCCACTCTGAAAAAAAAAAAGAGAATTTTTGGCCAGAAAGGACTGTATATAGATATATTGAGAGGGTTAATTTGGTGTAGTTGAATACATTTTAAGTTTGAACTTGAATGATTGTATGTATATAATTTCCCTAAAATTGTGCCAATACTGAATACTTTTTCTAATATGATTTGTCTCTGTCTGTGCATTTACTCTATTTTATTTCTTTATTTATATAGGAGTCTCTGAATATTTATTGAAAAATAAATAATTATTGAAAATGTTTTTAGCAAACATTTATTCGGTGTTCACTGAATGCCAAACATTATGATAACACTGGGTGCAGTAGGGGTGAATAAGGCCTCATCCTCTTTGTAAGACAATAAAGCCTTTCAAATAGGGTCTCTTACCTTGACTGCTGTTAGATAAGCCTAAAGGGGTTCTTTAGTACAATCTATTCACCATGTTCAGGACCAGGTGGACTGAAGGCATTTGAGATGTGTAATTTAGAATGAGAAGAAAATTTAATATATACATTGGTATCATGTTCTAGCCATAAATAACCTTTAATGCTTTTTTTTGGAACTACTTAGAAATATAAGATAATATCTAGTAAGGAACTATAGTATAAGAGAATGTTTATTAAATTAAACAAAATTAATTAAATTCTGTCCTATAATAAAAATTGACATTTACTGATGGATACAATTTAAGATGATTTTTTATTTGTAAGCTTTATAGATTTTACCTTTACTAGGGATCCTTCTAATCACCTTCTAAGAGGACCTTTAAAGGAGTTCTCCTTAAAATGTTATGCTGGAAAAAACTAATCAACTCATAAAAAAGAAAGTCTACTTGATCACACTCTTTTATATAAGCAATATCATCAAGAAAATAGGTATTTAAATTCCTTTCAATTTAGAGAACAGCTGATTGTTCTGTTCACAATTCCTAACCAACTAATTTTCTGCAGTTTTTAATACCATCAATATCCAAATCTAGAACTGTTAGTTTCATTTACTATTGAATATAGAGGAAAGAATTTCAACAAGTTGACAGAACTTCAAACCTTAATGATCCCACTGGAATGATTGGAAAACATTAATTGTGGTACATGGTAACCGTATAGAACTTTCTGAGTTGAACACAACTTGAATCATTATGATTTCTTATTTCATATTGCCAATCAGAATTGTTTTTTGAAAGCCATTACTATTTTCATTTGAATCTAAAACATACTAACAACTTAATGGCTTTATGTTTAATGATAAATCTTTTAGGTAAAGCTAAAACTAATTTTTTTGTTATTGCAAATGTTAGTGAAATAGTTCTATCATTTAGATTATGGCTTCATTATCACTCTTCAAAGAAACGAGCTGCATAGGAGTCTCTTGATACAAAGGTAAAAAGAGGACTTATTATGGAATCCAAAGAGGGAAAATATTTGTCATTTCATCTTCAAAGGTGACAAATAAATGGGATATATAACAATCCTTATGCTTACTACTTTACACAAAATTATGGAAAACTGGATTCTAAGTTTTCTTTTACTTTTCTTGAGAAGCTATCCTGACACTGTTAAATCTTGTGAGGAGGACATGATATTATATAAAGTTTCTTTTTTGGGAGGATGATCTTTTAAAGAATCTTTGGATTTTCATGATAGATTTTTACATAGTGAATTGAATCTGAGGGTATCAGGTGTATAGACTATGAAGTATTGTGCTAGGGGATGACAAACTATTTGGGTGTTAATAGGGTAGAACAGATCATAAGAAGTAAGGAAAATTAACTTAGAATAAATTGCATGTTAGAGATAACAATGAGAAGCACAAAAGAGAAGATAAATGCTTTATAAATGGGTGGGTGAGCAAGGGTTGTGGAGACTTACAGAAAATCAGTGGACCATGCTGGATCATTTGTCTTTCATGCCAAGATCACAGTTTTGGTCATGGTTTAGGTCAATTACTTTTCCTCTATCCTTGTACCCTAGGTCACACTGATAAATCCTGCTACCCCACATAAATCATAACAACCATATTTTATGAGCTCTCCATGTCCCATGTACTGTACATATATAGTTAATTTCACATGTTTTATTTAATCCTTGTATCTATTTTATGGAATAGATGTGAACATTATCATTTACAGAAGGGGAAACTGAGACTTGTAGATATCAATTTATTACATAATCTAGAATGGCCAGAAGAATGAAGTGAATTCTTATACATCTGACTACAAAGTTGTCTTACACTTTTCTGCAATTTGTCACATCAAATATTATATCATATGTTGAGAAGGAGGGAATTTTTCCAACATCATTCTGAGATTAGCATTTCCCTGATACCAAAACCAAACAAGGATACACACACACAAAGGGAATTACTATAGGCCAATATCTTTAATGATCATAGAGGCAAAAATTTTCAACAAAACACTAGTAAATTGAATCCAACAGCATATCACAAAGATAATTCATCATGATCAAGTGGAATTTATTTCAAAGAAGCAAGGGTGGATCAACCTACACAAATCAATAAATGTAATACCTTACATAAACACAAGGAAGGACAAAAATCACATGGCTACCTTTATGGATGCAGAAAAGGCATTAGATAAAATTTAGTATCATCCTAACAAAAGCTCTGAACAAAGTCGGTAAAGAAGAAATATACTCAACATAATAAAGAATATATATAACAGATTCAAAACAAATGTCAGCTTTCCCCTTAAGATATGAAACAAGGCAAGAATGCCCACTCTTGACATGCTTTTTCAAAACATTATAGGCAGTCTTTGCCTAAGTATTAGGCAGGAAAAAGATATAAAAGGCATAAAATAGGAAGAGAATAAGTCAAATTATCCCTGTTTACAGACAATATAGTTCTATGCATAGAAAATCCTGAAAATTGTATTGAGACTATTAGAAATGAGAAAAGTCATTCAGAAAAGGATACAAAATTAACATAAAAATCAGTAGCATTTTTATACCCCACTAAATACATTGCTGGGAATGAAATAATGAAAGAAATTCCATTCACAATAACTGAAGTAAAATAAAATATTTAGAAATAAATTTAATTAAGGAAGTAATTTAAATGAAAACTACAAAACTCTAATGAAAGAAATTGAAGAGTACATGCATACACACACACACACAAATACACACACAGAAACACACACACACACAAGAAGAGTGAAAAAATCTCTCATATTAATAGGTGGGAAGAATTAATATTGTTAAAACATTCATATTATCCCATGAATTAGATTCAGTGCAATCCCTGTCAAAATACAAATAGCATTCTTTAAAAATCTAGAAAAAGCATTCACAAAATTTACACAGAACTACAAAAGGACCCTAGATAGCCAAAGAAATCTTGAGCAAAAAAAAACAAAGGTAGAGGCATCACACTTCTTGACTCCAAAATATACTACAGAGTTATAGTAATCAAAACAGCATGGCATCGGCATAAAAACAGACATAGACAAATGAAAGAGAATAGAGTACCCAGAAATAATCCCAAGCACTTAGAGCACCCGCTTTTCAAGAAAAGTGGCAAAAACATGTATACAGAAAAGACAATTTTTCAATAAATGGTGCTGAACAAACTGGATATTCACATGCTGAAGTTTGAAACTTAACCCATATGATGCACACTTTCACAAACATGGACTCAAAATGGATCAAGGACCCAAATGTAAGATATGAAACTACTAGGAGAAAACCCCAGAGGAATCTCTTGAAGACATCAGTGTGTAGAAGAATTTTTTGGATAAGACCTCACAAGCACAGAAACAAACAAAACTAGACAAATGGACATACATCAAACTAAGAAGCTTCTGGCCAGCCAAGAAAGCAATCAAAAGAGAGACAACCTGCAGAATGGGGGAAGATCTTTGTAAACTATTTATCTGAAAAAGGATTAATATACACAATATAGGGAACTGAACAGCAAACACACACAAAAAAACAATTAACAAACAATTTTAAAATGGGCGAATGATCTGAATTGACATGCCTCAAAAGAGGATATTCAAATGGCCAACAAATTTATGAAAAAAACATATCATTTGTCATCAGGGAAAGTCAAATCAAAACCAAAATTAGATATCATCTCACCCCAGTTAAAATGGCTAGAATAGCTAAAGAAAGAAAAAAGAAAGAAGGAAGTATGAGGATATGGAAGAAAGTAACCCACTTGAATCAAAGTGTGAAATATAATATATCAAGAAATTTGTAATGTTTTGAACAACCAACAATAAAAAATTAAAAAAAAAAAGAACTCTTATGAACTCTCAGTGGGAATGTGAATTAATTCAGCAATTATGGTAAAAAGTCTGAAGGTTTCTAAAAAAACTGAAAAGATCTGTGATATGATTTAACTCTCCCATTTTGAATATATACTCAAGGAAATGAAATCATTATATCAAATAAATACCTACATGTCCATATTTATTACGGCACTATACACAATAATGTAAATATAAAATCAACTGAGATGTCTATCAGCAGATGTATGGATAAAGAAAATGTTATATATATATGAAAAAAATATATACATGCACACACAGAGTGAAATAACTTTTAGCCATTTAAAATACTATTGTATCATTGGAGTAAAATAGATGGAATTAGATGATGTTGTTAAATTAAATATATCAAAAACAGACATATACTACAGGTTTTCTTCATATGTAAATGCAAAAAAGTCTGAATGTAAAATAGTGATTACTGAGGCTAGGAAGGATTGGGCAGGGAGAGGGAAGTTGGATAATGAGTACCAAAACACAAGTAGGTGAAAATAAGTTCTATAGCTCTATAGTACAGTAGACTGATGATGGTTCACAATAACTTATTATATATTTTATGAAAAACTAGAATAGAAGAGCTTGAAGGTCCAAACACAAAGTAATGATAAGGAGATGGAAATGTTAGTTATCCTATTTTGATCAGTATATATTGTACACATCTATTGAAATATAATACTGTACCTAAACAATATGTATAATTATTATGCTTTAGTAAAAAAAATTTTTTAAATGTTTTAGGAAATTGGTTTGATTATTATATATACATATATATATCACTGATTTTTATTATTATACTATATATAATATAATATATATATTATTTTATATATATAAACTATTTATATATATAAACTATTTATATATATATAAACTACAACTAAAATAGTAAAAAAGTAATGATGACTAAGCATCCCACACATAATAGTGTGAATGGCCTAAGGAACTGAACAGACACTTCACAGAAGAAGAGATATAATCAATTAACAAACATGAATTCTTCATCATTTCCAGCAATTAGAGAAATGCAAATCAAAACTACTCTAAGATTTCATCTCACTTCAGTCAGAATGACAATTATCAACAAAACAAGCAACAATAAGTGTTGGCAAGGATGTGGGGAAAAGGTACACTCATACATTGCTGGTGGGACTGCAAATTGGTGCAACTAATATGGAAAGCAGTATGGAGATTCCCTAGAAAACTTGGAATGGAACCACCATTTGACCCAGCTATCCCACTCCTCAGTCTATACCCAAAGATCTTAAAATCAGCATACTATAGTAACACAGCCACATCAATGTTTATAGCAGCTCAATTCACAATAGCTAAACTTTGGAAGCAAACTAGATGCCCTTCAATAGATAAATGAATAAAGAAAGAAACTGTGGAATATATACACAATGGAATATTACTCAGTTTTAAGCAATAATTAAATTATGGCATTTGCGGGTAAATGCTTGGGGCTGGAGAATATCATGTTAAGTGAAATAAGCCAAACTCAAAATATCAAAGGCTGAATGTTTTCTCTGATAAGCAGATGCTAATCCATAATGGTGGGGGATTGCAAAATGAAGGAACTTTGGATTGTGAAGAGGGGAGTAAGGGGAAGGGAGGGGGAGTGGGGATGGATAGGATGGTGGAATGAGACAGACATTATTATTCTAGGTATATGTACTGTTACACTACCGGTGTGACCCTGCACCATGTTCAGCCAGAGAAAGGAGAATTTGTGCTTCATTTGTGTACAATGTGTCAAGATGCATTCTACTGTAATGTATAACTAGTTGGAACAAATTTAAAAAACAGTATGTTACAACTGAAAATGGATTAGCAAAATCATCTTTATCTTTGAGACATATATTAGAAATATTAAAAATGTTTTTAGATGTCCATCTGCGAGGGGTTGTAGACCAGTCTTGGAGGTGTATCAGGATACTAATTGCTATTGTTAGCAATTTATTGTTAGATTTTTGAAAAAATATGCAATATTTTGGACTATCTTATTTTATATATATATATATAAAATAGTTCATAGATGAAGCTCTAGAGTTGGACATCTTAGGGTTAAAGTTTTATGGTTCCACTACTGATAAATGATTGGTCACATTTCTTATTTTTTATTGCCTCAGTTTTTTCCACTTGGAAATGGGGACCAAACAACATCTACCTCATGAGGTACTTTTGAATATTCAAAGTAATAATTGACTTATAATGCTTAGCACAGATCCTGTCACATAGAAAGATTTATATAATTTAGTTATTTTCTTATTTTGCATATTTTATTAAATTCTAGATTATATGAGGTTTTGGTTTTATAGTTCTTGAAAAGCAATATAATTGGGTGCCGCAGTCTGGCTGGGCACAACTCAGGAGCCACTTGTCAAAAGAAACTAACTTTATTTTTAGAACACACACACCACACCACACAGCTCCTCAGGAAAAACCCTCAGAGCCCAACTGCCACCACCGGCTTCCCACAAGCCTCTCAACCTCCCCCACTCCTCCTGCTCTTGAGGCTGATTGGCTGGGTCACGTGGGTGGATCCAAAAAGAGTCCCCCAATGAGCACCTCCGTGGTCTGAAAGGGCGGGGAAACAGCCCAATGAGCATCACCACAGAGGAGCCAATCAGTTGGCAGCTAGTAGTTTGCTGGGGCCACTGTGAGCCAGGGTAGCTGGAAGTTTGCTGGCAGCTGGAAGTTTGCTGGGGCCCCTTTGGCTGTGGCTCTCAACATCTCCCCCTCTCTGTTTAAACAACAAGCATGTGGCTTAGGGACCGTGCCTGCCTTAGGTTGTCCAATAGTACATATGGTCCTTACCCGTCATCAGATGAGCTGACCTCAAGGCGTCAGCCTCCTGTCTTAGGTTGGTACCATTGCAATTGGATCTTACCCGTCATTGACTACTGGTCCAGCATACAGCCACACCTGGTGGATAGGTCTTTGTACCAGCGGGGGTGGGTGGGTGAGGTTCTTTGCCTCACCTCTGTTGGCCCCCAAATTTTAGCTGAACGACCAAGGCAAGCAGAAGGGAGGAAGATACACCAAGCCAATTGACGGCTCCTTTTGGAAAAATTGTACCACTGATGACACCATCAGCAAAAATACCCCAAAACTACCACAAGTTGCTGCACCAACAGATAGTTCACAATGCATACAAGTGAGTTCACAATGCATACAAGTGATACATAGTCCAGGCAAGTTCTGCAAGCAGTTCAGTCATGGCTATTGCAGAAGCTGTAGATTGGTTTTATCTTTGTCTTCACCGGCACTGGGATGAAGATAGGAATTCTGGCAATAATGGCTAAAGAAAAAAATTATGTAACATTCCAGAAGGTATTAAAAGAAAACAATTTTCTGAACAACTTACATTATCTTGGAACAGAATTATTAAATATAATGAAAAGGAAAGGTGAAAGTAAACAAACAGATCTGTTAACCTCTTTTTTGTTCACATATTAAAAAAATCCTCAACAGCTGTTTTTCCAATTTAAATTAAACCATTTAAATCACATGAATAAAAAAAAATATTTGGATCCATTTTTTCATGAGCGCTCATCATATATGATATATGGACATACAAACATACAAACATACAACATAAAACACAAGTGTGCACACATAATATAATACATACAACACATAACATAATAATAAAGGCCTTATAACTTTTTACAGGTGAAATCTCCATTGGCAATGTTAAAAACTCTATAGTCAAAAAATAGAACTGATCAGCAAAACATTAACCTAGGTCTGTATGAGCTCAAAAAACAAAATAGAACTTCATGATGTGGGAAAGGATAATAATAAAATAGATATTGAAAAAAGCATCCTGGTTCTGTTGCAGATGTAAGGATAGCCAAACTAGAGTTTTGGATATCAGCTGTTATGGATTTGAGCCAAATCATCTTCTTTTTGGTCTGTAGAAATCCCTTTAGTTAATCTCTCTGGAATCCAAATCGGCTGCTGTTCTCCCTGTGGAAACACACAAACAGTCCCCTGACTCCAGACAATTACTGGGTCAGTACCTTTCCATTGTCCTGTTAGAATATCCTTCCAAAGTACCTTGGGCTTATGTACATTTTTTTGGACACACATGCCTTTCCGCAGCACTAAGTCCTGATGAATCCAAATTTAAAAAGTTTAGAGTAAAAAGGGTTATTTTAAGGTTATCTTTGGGGAATATATACCCCTTCCCAATTCCCTCTTTTTGCTTTAATAAGTACATTTTAATAATTTGATGAGCTCTTTCAACTATGCCTTGTCCCTGTGGATTGTATGGGATTCCTGTTATATGAGTAATGCCAAATGATGAGCAAAATTGTTTAAAAGAGGTAGAAGTATAACCAGGGGCATTATCTGTTTTTAACTGTTTTGGAATGCCCACAGTGGCAAAATTTTGTAAGCAATTTGCTATAATATCTTTAGTTTTTTTCTCTGGCATGAAGGGAGCCCATCAAAAATCCAGAAGAAGTATCAACTGTAACATGCAAATATTTTAATTTTCCAAATTCTGGCAAGTGTATGACGTCCATCTGCCAAATATGGTTAGGTATCAGTCCTCTAGGATTGACTCCAAGATTAACTTGTGGTAAAAAGATCACACAATTTTGACATTGTTTTATTATTTGTCTAGCTTTTCCTTAGTTATTTTAAAATGCCATTGTAAAGTATTAGCATTGACATGGAACTTTTTATGAAAATTTATAGCTTCTTCTAGTGTACAGAAAATATGTATGTCATGTGTAGTTTTATCTGTTAAATCATTGCCCAAACTAAGGGCTCCAGGCAATCCTGTATGTGCCCTGATATGTCCTATAAAGAATGGAACTTTTCTGTCCCAGATTAGACTTTGTATAGTGGAAAGCAAAGAGAAAACAGTAGAGGAAGAGGAAATCCTACCAGCATCTTCAAGGGATACTATAGCATTAACTATATACTGACTATCAGAAAATAAATTAAATACAGAATCTTTAAATATCACAAAAGCTTGTAATACTGCATTAAGCTCTACCTTTTGAGCTGATTGTTTGGGTACTAAAAATGTAAAAGTTTGATCAGGTGTAACTATTGCTGCTGTGTCATTATTTGACCCATCAGTGAATATATTTGGAGCATTCATGATAGGTGTTTTTCTTGTCATTGTTGGAAAAATTACAGGATGCAATGACCAAAAAGACAATAAAGGATTAGATGGTAAGTGGTTATCAAATGAAACATTAGATTTGCACATGATTATTGCCCAAGTATTTAACTCATTAGCTAACTCATCAATTTGATCCATAGTATATAGAGTAATAATTTTATTGGGAGAAATTCCAAATACTCCCTTTGCTGCTTTTATTCCTTTGAGTATTAATTGTCCTACAGCCTCAGGATACCTAGTAAGAATAGTGTTAGGAGAATAAGATAAATGTATCCATAATAATGGAACTTCTTGCCAAAATACTCCTGTAGGAATATTTTTTTGTTGGTAGTACAATAAATAATAAAGGCAAACTTATATCAATTCTATCTAAATGCATATTTTCCATATATGTTTCAATGATTTTTAATGCCTTTCTTGCTTCAGGCGTTAACATTGGGGGTGAATTTGGATCTGATGGACCTTTTAGGATATCAAATAAAGGTCCCAACTCTCCTGTTGTTATACCTAGATAATGCCTTATCCAATTTATGTCTCCTAATAACTTTTGAAAGTCATTAAGTGATTTGAGTTGATCTATTCGTATTTGAATTTTTGGTGGACGGACCATGGTTGAGGATAATAGAACTCCTAAATAATTAATTGGAAAATTTAATTGTACTTTATCTATTGCTATCTCTAGATTATAATTTCTTAATAAGTTTGTAAGTGTGGCATAACATCTAGCAATGTGTTTTTATCTTTGTGTGCTAATAATACATCATCCATATAGTGAAATATTTGTAGTTCAGGATTTTGATTTCTAAGTGGCTGGATTACTTTTTTAACATAAATTTGACACATAGTTGGGCTGTTAGCCATCCCTTGAGGGAGTACTTTCCATTCATATCTCTGATCAGGACCTTCATGATTCAGTGCAGGGATAGTAAATGAAAAATGTGGACTATCCTCAGGATGAATTGGAATTGAAAAAAACCAATCTTTAATATCTATAACTAAAACATACCAAGTTTTTGGCAAAGCAGACAATTGAGGAATCCCTGATTGGGCAGGTCCCATAATAACCATCTCATTATTAATGGCTCTTAAATCTTGCAATAATCTCCATTTACCAGATTTCTTTTTGATGACAAAAATGGGAATATTATGGGGAGATACAGAAGGTTGTATATGTCCTTCTGCTAATTGTTGTTTGACTAGGTCATGGGCTGCTTGTATCTCTTCTTTAGTCAGGGGCCACTGAGGAACCCACACTGGTCTTTCTGATTTCCAAGTAATTTTGATTGTCTCAGTGGCCCTTTCTGAAAATCCAACCCATGTCTTTCCGTTCCTTGATCTATTTGTATTGGTGCTGCTATACCTTGTTTTTCTAATCTTTTTCCTTTCCTAAACCCTTGTCTAATCATAATAGTGGGTGCATTTTGGTTGATGTTATTTGTTAATGTCAAACCTAATTGATCTAGGACATCTCGTCCCCATAAATTTATGGGAAGATGATCCAATACATATGGCTGTATAGTTCCTTCACATCCTTCAGGATCCTTCCAATCTAATACCATTGCACTTCTATGGGGATTAGTCGCCACTCCTAGGCCTCAAAGGTTTGAGTGGCTTGTTGTAATGGCCAATGTTTTGGCCATTCTTGACGAGAGATGATGCTAAGGTCTGCACCTGTATCCAGTAGCCCATTAAATTCATGTCCTTGAATATTTAGTTTTAGCATGGGGCGAGAATCTAAATTTAAAGAAAGCATAGCCCAATCTACACCTGTGGAGCCTAATCCCTTGGAACCTCTTTCTCCAGTACGACTGGAAAATTTATCATGTAGGCTGGGTATTATTATTAACTGTGCTATTCTATCTCCTGGTGAAATTACTGATATACCCTTTGGAGAACTGGCTATAATTTTTATTTCACCTTCATAATCAGGATCAATTACCTCAGGACTTATCATAAGTCCTTTTAGAGTAGAAGAACTGTGTCCCAATAATAAGCCTACTGTTCCTTTGGGAAGAGGTCCTTTTACCCCTGTGGGAATGATTTGAACTCCCATCTCTGGAGTTAGTACTGCTCTGGTGGAGGCACAGATGTCCAACCCTGCGCTCCCTCTGGTTTGTCTGATGAGGGATCTAATGGACAATGTGTCCTGGGCACTACCCTGATGGGGTTGCTGGGTCCCTCCAGTGCTCTGTATATTTGTGGTCTTGGGTCCCAGAGCATTGGGCCCCCCTGTCCATTTTTTTGGCAACGGAGCCCGATGCCTTTCTCTATGATATCGTGGATAAACACCTGGTCCTTGTTCATTTTTTGATAATGGAGTACCCTCTATGGTGATTTGAGAACGGCATTCATTAGCCCAATGTCTCCCACTACTGCATCGTGGGCAAATACCCGGTATTCTACTCCTTTGATACCTAGTTTTGTTAAACCCTCCTCCTATGGGGCAATTCCTTTTAAAATGTCCTGTTTGTTCACAATTGTAGCATGTTCTTGGCCTGGCATCTAAAACCTGTTGTACTGCAGCTGCCATGACTTGCTCTTGTTCATTAATGTCTCTACATAATTTAATATATGTGTTTAAATCTTCATGTTTCCATGGTCTAATGACTTCTCTGCATCAACGATTCACTTGCTCATAAGCCAGTTGTTTTATTAATGGCATTGCTTGTTCTGTATTCCCAAAAACTCTGGTAGCTGTTTGAATAAGCCTATCTACGAATTCAGCGTAAGGTTCATTAGCTCCTTGTATTACCTTAGATAATTGACCTTGTAAACCTCCATGTCCTTGTAAAGTCTTCCATGCCTTAACTGCATCTGCAGCAATTTGTGCATATACGCCAGGATCATATGCAATTTGTTGCTGCTGATCCTCCTAAGGTCCCTTTCCTAACAACATATCTAGATTTCTCTGAGGATAACCAGCTGCTGCATTCACCTAGCCATCTCCTTGCAAAATTCCTCAGTGGAAACCTTCCATAACAGGTATTGTCCTCCATTTAGCACAGCTTTACACATATTAGCCCAATTTGCTGGTGTCATGTTCAAGTTGTTAATGGATTCGACCATGCTTACAGTGAAGGGTGCTTGAGGACCATAGGTTGTTACAGCCTCTTTTAGCTGCTTCACTGTTTTGAAATTTAAAGCATTGTGAATTCGCTGCCCTCCTGCCTCAAATACAGGGCATGTTAATATTTGAGATCCTGTCTCAGGATCCCATCTATTTACTGTGGGGGTTGGGGGCCTCCCAGCATATGGAGGTGGCCTTGTTGGTTTGACACTTAAGTCCTCTGGTGATAGAAAGGTGTTAGTAGCAGTCTCCTGTAGAGGTGGCGCTGTTGGTTGGACACTTATGCCCTCTGGTGATAGAAAGGTGTTAGTAGCAGTCTCCTGTTGTAACTTTCCTCCTGATGGCTTTTTCTGCTCTAAACTTTCTTTCTCTGTCTGACTAGCTTGAGAGGCTTTCTCTTTTACTTGAATTTTTTCCTCTGTCTGACTAGTTCAAGAGACCTTCTCTTTTATTTGAATTTTTTCCTCTGTCTGACCAGCTCAAGAGACCTTCTCTTTTACTTGAATATTTCTACTATAACTATAATACAACCCAAGAAGATAACGCCAAACAGAACTGAAACAGAATGAAACAAAAGTGGAACAACAGAAAATCATTATAATAGCCTTTCTATCCTCCTGAAATGTCCATCCGTCCTTTCTCCCTATCTGTTCCTCAGATGTGAGTGGTTTTTCTTCCATCTTACACATCTCCAGGGACAGGCAACTTAAAACAAGGTGAAGCAAAACAAAAGAAGAATCTTAAAATGGCTACACATTCTCTCGCCCTGCCCTCAGGGGCGAGCAGTTTACCTTATCACTTACCCTCAGTCATCCCCGTGCAGGTCACCAAATGCCACAGTCTGGCTGGACACAATTCAGGAGCCACTTGTCAAAAGAAACGAACTTTATTTTTAGAACACACACACACCACACCACACAGCTCCTCAGGAAAAACCCTCAGAGCCCAACTGCCACCACTGGCTTCCCACAAGCCTCTCAACCTCCCCCACTCCTCCTGCTCTTGAGGCTGATTGGCTGGGTCACGTGGGTGGAGCCAAAAAGAGTCCCCCAATGAGCAGCTCCGTGGTCTGAAAGGGCGGGGAAACAGCTCAATGAGCATCACTGCAGAGGAGCCAATCAGTTGGCAGCTAGAAGTTTGCTGGGGCCGCTATGAGCCAATCATCAGCTGACAGCTGGAAGTTTGCTGGCAGCTGGAAGTTTGCTGGCAGCTGGAAGTTTGCTGGGGCCTCTTTGGCTGTGGCTCTCAACAATTGGGTAAAGAATTTTATTTTCTCTCTACAAGAGAATGAAACTTTCTTATTAGAATTGGATGATCTTTGGATTTTATTGAATATAGTTTAAATTTCTCCTGAAACATCACTAACTTTTGTGAGAAGTTTGTTTTTAAGAAGCTATAGTTTTCTTTCTCAATAATTAGTTCACTACTTTTGTTTTATTGTATTTTTCTGTCAGGGTATATTCATTTTCTAATGCAAACAGTGCATATTTGCTTGCAAATTAAAGTCTGGAATTGTAAACTTTCTCTGTAAACTATAAGCTAAAATATGAGGAAACATTCATAATATTAAAATCTAATATCTTCTAATATTAACAGGATAGTATATATTTTTGAAATAATTTTCTTTCGATAGGAGCAGCCCTTGGAAAACATTATTTTTTCTTATATTCTATTGAAAATGCAATTATCTTAGTTGAGATTTCTTCAAAACAACCTATAAATGTATCACACTTCTGATCATTTGGGATTAGGTCTCTTTGTTAAACTGTGTTGATTGAAGTCATACAAACTTTAAGTCATTAATAACTTTTGGGCTATAATAAGAGTCATTACTGTAAGCATATGTGTTCATGAATATTTGTGTTATATTTATATTTTGTTTAAATTGTGCCAATAGACTGGATTAGGTTTTGTGGGTCTATATGCTACACAATTTGTGTAGGTCTATAATGAACCAAAATAAAATCAGGAAAAACAGGTATTATACTTCTTTACACAAAGCATGGAATCACTGGAGCTCCCAGAATTTACATATTGAACAAAGAAACACATGTTTATAGAGAATCTAAAGACTTTGTTGGATCCATATTATTTGCTGAAGAAATGATAGGCAATCAATGATAATTGGTGGTTTTCTCAAGCACTGATAATAACTTAGTTTGTTTTGCTCTTTGACATTAAAGCCTTGAAATGAGTTTACCAAACATGTTTTATTTTAATGATGAGGTCAGGGATTGAATAACCAGATAATAAATGATTTCCTAGATTTGCTTTCTTTGTAGTAAATTATATATATATGCCCCATGTAAAGTATACAAAGTGGTGTTTTATTTATAATCTATACAATCCTCCCATATACTTTAAATAATCTCTAGATTACTTAAAATAGCTGATACAATGTAAATGGTATGTAAAGAATTATATTGTATTTTTTAGGGAATAATGACAAGAAAAAAGTCTGTATATGTTCAGCTCACACAATATTTTCCCCATTTTTTTTTTTCTTTTGTGATACTGGGGACTGAATCCAGGACCTCTCACATATTAGGCAAGTGCTCTATCACTGGACTACATCCTCAGCACTCGCCATTTGCTTTTGACTTAAGGTTGGTTGACTCTACGGGATATAGAGCCTTAGGATAAGGAGGGCTACTGTTAACTTCAAGAATTGATCTTAAAGACGCTTTGACTGTAGGTTTAAATACCATGTTTTCTTCCTTTATAGGGGAAGGCCCAGTTGAGATGAGATGGGAAAAGCTGGGAATGTAGCTTAGTGGAAAAGCTCATGCTTAATGTATAGGCCCTGGGTTGATCTCCAGTCCTACACAAATATAAAATCAATAATACAAAATAAAATAAAAATCACTATAAACAAGAGTAAAGTTCTTACACAGATATAAGTCGTGTCTTCTTTAGTGCTTGATTTAGTTATTCCTTGCTTTCTGGTGCAAGGTAGGAGACGCTCTTACAAATGGAGGTTTTCTTTATAGATAAAAATTTCTGATATTGCTGGTTATCGTTGACAAGTTCTACTCCCTCACATGTTGAAGTATGACATTAGAGAAGTACTCCAAGGCAGGCATATAAGCAGGGTTTATTTAAAACAGGGTAACACAAACTGCTCCCAGGAGAGAGAAGGGAACCATAGCTGGTATCCTGGTATCCTAAGAAGTGAAGGGTTTTGCCTTTTTTATGTCTTAGGCTGCCTTCTGCTCTCTCTTCTTCTTATCTCTCTCCTTCCTGCCTACATGACTAGGCCCAGGAACTGCTCAGTGGGATGGCCAAAAGGTGAGAAGCAGATGGGCTGGAGAGGCAACTGCAGGAAGGAACCCTAATTAACAACACCCTGTAGGGCCTATCCCTGGGACTGGTTACCATAGCAACAGATTGGAGCAGGGGCAGGTTATCTTGATTAGGGTGCTGGAAGGGCTCTGAAGGTATTAGCATTTCAATCTCTCTTCAATTTCCCTAACCCAAATTGGCCTCCTTGATTCACCTGACTCTATTTACCTATCTATACAAACTCCCTCTTCTGGCTTCATTTCTTTTACAAAACAATAACTTTACAGACCTTCTGTGTCTATAGTTTCTCAAAACACTAGCCAAAATAATCCTTAAACTAAAGAGTAATAATTGAGACAGTGTATTCTGACACCTTGGAGTGATATTTGAGGTGGTGTGTCTCGTCCAATAAAACTGGAGTTTTTGCTATCCCTTTAAAATGTTATGCTTATTTCTATCCCTATTCCTTTGATTATATGTTTTTCCCATCATACCTTCTCTCCTACCACCAATGGAAGATTGTGCAATTGCATTTATTTAGGAAAATCTTTATTAAATACTTATGAGTACAAAGTTAAAAGGATGAGTGAAAAAATGAATCTTTAATTTCTAAGTTTTCTTCAAAGCCTTTAAAAATTTGAACACTTATTTCCTATGTTAGTCCTTCCCTAAAAATTACAGGCCATTTTGATCTCTCACTTGTTCATTTCCTAAATTTATGGTATTTATCATACTTTGGGTAATTATATATTTTGTGAAAAGAAAGTTGTTCCTTACCTCACCAACTATCTTAAGAACTCTTCCAGAGGAAATGTCATGATGCATTCTTCTTGTTTGTCCTAACATCTTGTTTTTTCTTTTTCTTTTTTTCTCTTTTGGTACTGGGATTAAATCTAAGGGTGCTTTACCCCTGAACCATATTCCTGGTCACTTTTTAATTTTTTTATTTTATTTTAAGACAGGGTCTTGCTAAGATGTTGAGGTTGGCCTTAAACTTGCAATCCTCCTGCTTCAGCTTCTTGAGTAGTTGGGATTATAGCTGTGCACCACCACACCTTTCAGGTTTTTCCTAACATCTTATGCAAGTTTTTCTTGAAGGGTTTATAGATTAGAAGATGTTCATGCTTCTGATAATATAATAGTTTAAATCAATAAAATCTTGGTATAGCATATTACTAGTGTAAATAACATGGAAAAAGAGAGAATCCAAAGCATTTCTCTCTAGGTGTCTTGCTAATTTTTAACTTTCTTAAATTTAAGTGGTTTGTAGAAAGGCCTTAACATATATAAGATTTGGTAATAAAGTAATGAGATTTATGTTTTTAACACTTATTCTAGAACTTGTTAGGCTAAATAATTTCACTAGGAATGCAATAAGCTTACTCCTGTGTTATCTTCTCCATTGATTATAACATTTTGAGGGAAGTTACTTTTCTGGAATGAGTTTTTTTTATAGTTAGTTATAATCTGAACATAAGTATTACTTTGATTACTTTACAGACATCATTTGGTTCAGATAAAACATTATTATACATTCAGTCTGATCAAATACCTTTTAAAATGTGTTCAGTCACATTTCTCCCAAAGGGTGCTGATTGACCATTATTGAAGGATTTACATATATATATATATATTTTAACTTACATGGTGGTAAGTAAAATTTTAAAGAATTCACATTATATTTAAGCATTCAACTACCATGGAATAAGTGGTATATCTTTCTAAGATGGTGATTTTGAACAAAATAATACTAATTTCCTACATAAATTCTGCTGTTTTTATTATAATGTCATTTACTTTAAAAACACTCCATTGTTCTCCATTAAATCAATTCACTGCTAAATGCAATTCAAAAACAGAGCCTCAAGGAAGTACTTTTGAAACAGCAGAGTGACATCTCTAAAAATCCATTCCTTAAAGCAGTGAAAAGACTGGAAAAAATGTCAAAATAACTTTTTCAGAACTCTAAAATTAACCAAAGGCTTACAACAAGAAAAAACAAAATAAAACAAAACAACAACAACAACAACAAAAAACCCCCAGCAAATTTCTATAAGAACAAAGATTTTTGTGATATTTTAGTTTGTCTTATTTCCATCCCCTTCTCCTTAGGTACGTAATAGCCTGGAAAGTCAGCACACAATGATAGTATCTGTGAAACAGCAGCTTATAGACACTGGAGAGGATAGAATGGGTTTGTTATTGCCCCCAAAGCCCCATTTCTTTGAGATAGCTGCAGAAAGCAGTAATTATAAAATTGTGGTGATTGGCTTATAACATATGAAGACATATGTGTTGTAAGAGTTATGACATAAAATGTGACAGATAAAAACAGAACACCTTGGGTCAAGCAACTGTTTCTTAGATATGACACTAAAAATACAAAAGGAAAGAAAACAAAAGAAAAGAAAACCTGAGCTCCATCAAAATTAAAAAGCTTTATACTTTAGAAACTGTCCACAAAAAGGGAGAAAATACTGACAATAGGGTTTTATCCAAATTATATAAAAAACTATATTAAAAATGTTTTTCCAAAGAAAATATGGAAATGGCCCTTAAATCCCCCAAAAGTCCAACATCATAGTAATTAGAGAAATGCAAATCAAATTCACAAGGAAATGCCACTTTTCCACCACTAGGATGGCTATAAAAAAAGACAAATGACTGATGTTGGCAAGGATGTGGAGAAATGGCAATTCTCATATACTGCTTGTGTTGTAAACACAAATGGCTACTTTGTAAAACATGCAAAAAGTGAAACATGACTGAGCAACATGACAAGAACACTCCAGAGCCAACATCCTAAAACTATTACAAACTATTAGAAACACTGCATCATCTGTAGGCCCTTGAGCTGACAAACCAGTAGCTGCTGTCAGGATGGTTATAGTAACTAGGAAATTCGCCCCTGTTCCCAGCAATTTAGGAAAGAGCCACAGTCTAAGATTGTTGGACAAATGCTTAATATCCAAAACCCAATGAAATCCAAACCAAGATTCAACAAGAATTTTCTTTACCTGGACATAGTATACTATAAACAACTCTTATATCACATTTGTTCATGTAAATAAATAGCTTCTTAACTTGAAGGATAATTATTAATCTCCTAGCTAACATTTTACCTTCAAACCATTTGAATACATTTCAACTACTGGTTCAAAGTATTAATTAGAATAAATCTTTCAATCTTTGCTTTCCAAACTCTAGTTTATATCTGCTTTTTTTTCATTTATATCATTTTTAAATTATTGTTTTTTTTTTAATATATACACAACAGTGGAATGCATTACAATTCATATGACACATACACAGCACATTTTTTCATACCTCGGGGTATATATAAAGTATGTTCACACCAATTCGTGTCTTCATACATGTATAATGTATAATGTATAATGTTCATCACATTCCAGCATCATTTGTAACCCTCTGCCCCCTTGCTTCCCCTCCCACCCCTCTGCCCTATCTAGAGTTCCTCTATTCCTCTTATGCTCCCCCTTCCTATCCTACTATGAATCAATCTCCTTATATCAGAGAAAATATTCAACATTTGTTGTTTTTTTTTTTGAATTGGCTAAGTTCACTTAGCATTATCTTCTCCATCCATTTACCTGCACATGCCATGATTTTATTTTCTTTTATTGCTGAGTAATATTCCATTGTGTTTATATGCCACATTTTTTTAACCCATTCATCTTCTGAAGAGCATCTAGGTTGGTTCCACAGTTTAGCTATTGTGAATTGTGTTGCTATAAACATTGATGTGGCTGTGTCCTTGTAGTATGCTGTTTTTAAGTCTTTTAGGTATAGACTGAGGAGAGAAATAGCTGTGTCAAATGGTGGTTCCATTCCAAGTTTTCCAAGGAATCTCCATATTACTTTCAATATTGGCTGCACCAATTTGCAGTCCCACCAGCAATGTATGAGTGTACCTTTTTTCCCCACATCCTTGCCGACATTTATTGTTGTTTGTCTTCATAATAGCTGCCATTCTGAAAGGAGTGAGATGAAATCTTAGAGTAGTTTTGATTTTTATTTCTCCAATTGCTAGAGATGATGAACATTTTTTCATATATTTGTTGGTTGAATGTATACCCTCTTCTGAGAAGTATCTGTTCAGGTTCTTGGCCCATTTATTGATTGGGTTATTTGGTTTTTTTGGTGTCTAATTTTTGAGTTCTTTATATACCCTAGAGATTAGTGTTCTGTCTGATGTGTGAGGGATAAAAATTTGCTGCCAGGATGTAGGCTCTCTATTCACCTCACAGATTGTTTCTTTTGCTGAGAAGAAACTTTTGAGTTTAAATCTATCCCATTTATTGATTCTTGATTTTAATTCTTGCACCAAAGAAGTCTTATTAAGGAAGTTGGGGCCTAATCTGAAGCATATTGTTGAGTCATTTTTTAAAATCCATCTGCTAGCCTAGGTATTTTGATTGGTGAGTTTAGGCCATTAACATTAAGGGTTATTATTGAGACATGATTGTATTCCCATAATGGAATGAAATTAGAAATCAATGACAAAATAAAAAATAAAAATTATTCCAACACCTGGAGACTAAACAATATGCTATTGAATGAAAAATGGGTTGTAAAAAACATTAAGAAGGAGATTTAAAAATTCTTTAAGGTAAATGAGAATACTGACACAACATATTGAAATTTCTGGGACACTATATGAAAGAAATACTAAGAGTAAAGATGATTGCATGGAGTTCATTCCTTAAAGAAAAAGTCAACAAATAAGTGACCTAACATTACATCTCAAAGCCCTAGAAAAACAAGAACAAATAAACACCAAAAGCAGTAGAAGGCAGGAAATAATTAAAAAATTTGCTTATTTTTGGTATTTAACTTGACTTCTTTTCTTCTTTGATTTGTTTTTCCTTTAGGGTACTACCTCCCTCTGCTGATTTTCATCATTGTTTTTGTTTCCTCTTCATGGACTATTTTGCCAAGGATATTTTGTAGTGCTGGTTTTCTAGCTTTAAATTCTTTTAACTTTTGTTTATTATGAAAGTTTTTAATTTTATCATCAGATCTAAAGCTTAATTTTGCTGGATATAAGACTCTTGGTTGGCATACATTTTCTTTTAGAGCTTGATATATGTTGTTCCAGGATCTTCTACCTTTCAGGGTCTGTGTTGAAAAATCTGCAGTTATCCTAATTGGTTTCCCTCTATATGTAATCTGATTCAGGTCTCTTGTAGCTTTTAATATTCTCTTCTTATTCTGTAAGTTAGGCATTTTCATTATAATGTGCCTTTGTGTGGATCTGATGTGATTTTGTGCATTCAGCATCCTGTAGGCTTCTTGAATTTGGTTTTCCAATTCATTCTTCATATTTGGAAAGTTTTTTGATATTATTTCATTTAATAGATTATTCATTCCTCTGGTTTGGAACTCTATGCCTTCCTCTATCCCAATAACTCTTAATACTTTAGGTACAGTAAGTTTACTAAATTTAGCAACTAATTTTTCGGCTTGTTCTAGAACTTTATTATAGGTATATACCTGAGTTTGAGAAACAATAGAGATCAACTACCACAAGTTTTTTGTCCTTATGAGGTTGAATAAAATGAGGCCTGGCTCAGAAGTGACTAGAGTAAATAGGGTTCATTGGAATCACTTAAATTGGGACTGATATTCAGATCAACAGAGGTCTTACATTGAATTAAAATATTATTTGGATATTCACCCAATACAGGGCTCTTAAGAAAAAGATGCTCACAAAGTAATCTTTCACTTAATAAAAAAAGTTAGAACCATACTGATAGATGGGAAGATGTAGAAAAAATATGAAATAGCAAGGGAACAAGCTATCTCAAACATCCAAAATGCTTCAAAATAGACTTTATTGACACCACAGTGGAGAAAATGTCAGAGAAGGAACTTAGAATGTTAAAATGTTCTATGAGCTAAAAGACAATGTAAAGAGAGAAAATACAAGCAGTGAAAGATCAACAAAGAGAGAGAGATTCTGCAAAAAGAATCAAACAAAAGTCTTTGAAATAAAGAAATCAGTAAACCAAATTAAAAATTCAATGAAATGCATCACCAATAGATTAGATCACTATGAAGACAGATTTTCAGGCCTTGATGACAACGTATATAATCTTGAAAATAAAGTTGACTGTAGAGTAAAAAATGTTGATTATGAACATAATGTTTAAGAAATGTGGGGTAACATTAAAAGGCCCAATTTAATATTTATTGGGATAGATGAAGGCTCTGAAAAACCAACTAAAGGAATGCACAATATTTTCAATAAAATTATATCAGAAAATTTTCCAAAACTTAAGGGTGAAATGGAAATTCAAATACATGAGGGATACAGGACTCCAAATATAAAAAAATCACAACAAATCCACTTCAAGACACATTATTGTGAAAATGCCTAACATACAGAATATGGACAGAATTTTAAAAGCTGAAAGAGAAAATTACTGGTCACATTCAAAAGTAAACCAAACTGGATCTCAGTAGAATTCTGAGCCTAGACCCTAAAATTTAGGAGGTCTTGGACAAATTTATACCAACCTCTGAAGATGGATGTCAGCCAAGAATATTATACCCAGCAAAGTTAAGCTTCAGAATTGAATATGAAATAGAACCTTCCATAATAATCAAAAGCTAAAAGAATTCATAAGTAGAAAGCCTGCATCACAAAACATAATAACATATTTCATGAAGAAGAAATAAAAAATAAGATGAAAACAAGCAAAAGGGGGGAATTACACTAGAAGAATAGTCAAAGGAGAATTGAATTAAATTTAAACACTAAAAATGAATCAAAATGTCAGGAAATAAAAATCATTTTTCAGTAATAACACTGAATATAAATGGTCTAAACTCATCAATCAAGAGACATAGGTTGGCAGATTGGAAGGTAAAAGGATGGGAAAAACATATCATTCACATGGGTCTCATAAATAAGCACTAGTTACTATTCTTCTATCACATCAAGTGGAGCATCTACATACATCAAACACACCCTTCTGAATATTAAAAATCAAATAGATTACACAGTAGTACTGGGTGATATTAACATGCCTCTCTCATCACTGGATAGATCATCCAAACAGAAACTAAACAGAGATGCTACAGCTACAGAACTAAAAAATACAATTAATAATTTGGACTGAACAGGCACAGAACATTTCATCCATCTTATCAACAACAAATTGAACATTTTCTAAAATAGACCATATTTTAGGTCACAAAGCAAATCTTAGCAAATGTAAAAAAGAGACAATAATTTACATTCTTTCAGATTATGATGGAATGAAATTAGAAATCAACAGTATGATAAAAAATAGAAACTACTCTAAAACTTGGAGACTAAATAATACACTTTTGAATGATAAATGGATAGTGAAGAAATCAGGATAAATCAAAAAATAGAGGTTAGTGAAGATAGTGATAAAATATATCAAAATCTCTGGGACACTATGAAGGTGGTTCTAAGAGCAAAGTTTATAGCATTGAGCACATACATTAACAGAATAGAAAGATACCAAATAAATAATTTAGCATTATATCTCAAAACCCTAGAAAAATAATAACAAACCAATACCCATGTCAGTAGAAGACAAGAAATAATTAAAATCAGAGCTGAAATCAATAAAATTGAGATAAAAATTTCAAAAATATCAACAAAATGGAAAGTTGTTTTTTTGAAAGAATAAAGAAAATTGATAAACCCTTAGCTAAGTGAATTGAAAGAAAGAGAGGAAAACTTCAAATAATCAAAATTTGAGATGAAAGGAAAATATCACCACAGACACTACTGAAATTTACATTATAAGAAACTATTTTGAAAATTTATACTCCAACAAGATAGAAAAATCTTGAAGAAATGGACAAATTCCTAGAGACATATGTCTTACCCACATTGAACCAGGAGGATATAGAAAACCTAACATATCAACTTTAAGTAATGAAATTGAAGCAGCCATCAAAATCCTTCCAACAAAGAAAACCCCAGGACTGTAAGGATTTTCAGCCAAGTTCTCCTGGACATTTAAGGAAGAACTAATACTGATCATCCACAAATTATTCCATGGAATAGAAAAGGAGGGAACCCTTTCAGACTCATTCCATAAAGCCAGTATCACTCTGATACTAAAACCAGGCAATTACACATCAAGGAAAGAAAATTCAGACCAATATTCTTGATGAACATAGATGCAAAGATTCTTAAAAAATTATTGGCAAATTGCATACAAAAACATATTAAAAAGATAGTGCACCATGATCAAGTGGGATTCATCACAGGAGTGCATGGTTGGTTGAGCATATGAAAATAAATAAATGTAATTCACCACATAAATAGATTTAAAGATAAGAATTACATGATTATCTCAGTAGATAAAGAAAAAGCATTTGACAAAGTATAGCACCAGTTCATGTTTAAAACACTAGAGAAATAGGGATAGAAGGAACATCCCTCAACATTGTAAAGGCTGTAGATGACAAACCCAAGGCCAGCATTGTTCTGAATGGAGAAAAACTGAAAGCATTTCCTCCAAAAACAGGGACCAGGCAGAGATGCCAACTTTTGCCATTCCTATTCAACATAGTCCTTAAAACTCTAGCCATAGAAATTAGGCAAGAGAAGATAATTAAAGTGATATGAATAGGAAATTAAGACTCAAATAATCTCTGTTTGCCAACAACACAATACTATATTTGGAAGACCCCAAAACCTCCATCAAAAAACTTCTAGAACTCATAAATGAATTCAGCAAGGTAGCAGGATAAAATATTAACACCCATAATGAATCACGTTTCTATATGCCAATGTTGAATCTGCTGAAAAAGAAATGAGGAAAAGTTATCCCATTCAGCCTCAAAAAAATAAATAATAATCCCTGCAATCAATCTAACAGAAGAGGTGAAGGACCTTTACAGTAAAAACTACAGAAGACTAAAGAAAGAAGTTGAGGAAGTCCTTAGAAGTTGGAAAGACCTCCCATGTCCTTGAATAGGCAGAATTAATACTATTAAAATGGCCATACTACCAAAAGTGCTATACAGATCCAGTGCAATTCCCATCAAATTCTAATGATGTTCTTCATAGAAATAGAAAAAGCAGTTATGAAATTCATTTGGAAAAATGAGAGACTCAGAATAGCCAAAGCAATCCTTACTGAGAAAAGTGAAGAAGAAGGCATCACAATACTGAAACTGAAATTATACCACAGGGGTACAGTAACAAAAACAGCATAGTTAAAGGGAAGTGATGGGAGGAGAGGGAAAGGGATGTGGGGATAGGAGAGATAATAGAATGAAACAGACATTATTACTGTACGTATGGTATGTGACTACATGACCAATATTATTCTGCAACATGTACACTCAGATAAATGAGAAAATATATTCCATCTATGTATCTATGTATGATATATCAAAGTGCATAAATGCATTCTACTATCATGTATAACTAATTAAACAAATAAAAAACTTAAAAAAACCCTTAATTCATGGAATAAACCTTTGTTCTTTATGAGTAAATCTCTGTTCTTTAAAATCTACAAAAAAGAAAAAAAAACAGGAGAAGACCAATGGAATAGAATAGAAGACACAGAGACAACCCCACATATATACAGTTATCTCATATTTGACAAAAGTGCTAAAAAATACATTGGAAAAAAGAGTTTTCTTAAGAGTTTTCAGAGTATGCTGGGAAAACTGGAAATCCATATGTAGAAGAATGAAATTTAACCTCTGTCTCTCACTTTGCACAAAACCCAGCCATTCCCCTTCTCGGACTATTCCCAAAAGACCTAAAAAGAGAATACTATAGGGATACAGCATCATCAATGTTCATAGAAGCACAATTCACAATAGCTAGACTGTGGAACCAACCTAGATGCCCTTCAATAGATGAATGGATAAAAAAATGTGACATATATACACAATGGAATATTTCTCAGCACTAAAAAATAACAAAATCATGGCATTTGCAGGGAAATGGATGGCATTAGAGCAGATTATGCTAAGTGAAGTCAGCCAATCCCTAAAAAACAAATGCCAAATGTCTTCTTTGATATAAGGGGGGCAACTCAAAACAGAGCAGGGAAGTAGAGCATGAGAAGAAGATTACCATCATACAGGGATGAGAGGTGGGAGGGAATGGGAGAGAGAGGGGGAATTGCACGGAAGAGGGAAGGAGACCCACATTGTTATACAAAAATACATATAAGAGGATGTGAGGGGAAAGGGAAAAAATGAGAGAGAGAGAGAGAGAGAGAGAGAGAGATGAGTTATGGTAGATGGGGTAGAGGGAGGGGAGGGGAGGGGAAGAGAGAGGAGTGGGGATAGAAAGGGGATAGGAAGGGCAGCAGAATACAACAGACACTAGTATGGCAGTATGTATAAACGTGGCTATAAAATCAATGTGATCCTACAATCTGTACCCGTGGGAATAATAAGAATTCATACCCCATTTGAAACAAATGTATGACATATGATATGTCAAGATCAGTGTAATGTTTGGAGCAACTAATAAATTTCTGATGTTTAAACAAATATGGAAATCAGTATGGAGATTCCTTGGAAAACTGGGAATGGAGCCACCATTTGACCCAGCTATCCCTCTCCTGGGTCTATACCCAAAGGACTTAAAAACAGCAGGAACACAGCCACATTCAATGTTTATGTAGCACAATTCACAATAGCTAAACTGGGGAACCATCTAGATGCCCTTCAGTAGAGGAATGGATAAAAAAATGAGTCATATATACATAATGGAATATTACTCAGCAATAAAAGAGAATAAAATCATGGCATTTGCAGGTAAATAGATGGAGCTGCAGAATATCATGCTAAGTGAAGTTAGCCAATCCCCAAAAGACAAATGCTAAATGTTTTCTCTGATATAAGGTGACTGACTCATAGTGGGGTAGGGAGGGGGAGCAGGGGAGGAATAGATGAATTCTAGATAGGGCAGAGAGGTGGGAGAAGAGAGGGGGCAGGAGGTTAGCAATGATGGTGGAATGTGATGGACATCATTATCCAAAGTACATGTATAAAGACATGAATTGATGTGAACATACTTTATGTACAGAGATATGAAAAATTGTTCTCTATATGTGTAATAAGAATTGTAATGCATTCTGCTGTCATGTATTTTAAAAATTAAATCAATTAAAAATGGCTTGAAATGAAAAAAAATAAAAAATAAAAATAATATTTACTATGACAGTCTGATTTCCATTTTAATTTCCTTAAGATAATAATTATATAAAATTTTATTTGTAAAGTCATTAAAATAATACTTACCATTCTTCTATTGGCCACAATGAGGCAACTCTGCACTGTCATGAAGGCCTAGCATAAGGTAATGTATGTAGTAAGTAGTCAATGTTTCCTTGATGGATCAATGAATAAATGGATTGCACAACATGAAAGCATCATCCAAAGACCTTTCCCCAGGACCAGGAAATCATTATTCTTCTTATTTTATTCAAAGTATCCTTTAAAAAATAGAATAGATTAAATTTGGCTCATTTGGCTGGTGGGATATTTATATTCAAAACTAAAATAAGTTGATTATGTATCAATTATTCATGATTAATCATTTAATAATAATAGTCCCATTAGGCATTTTGATGCTATAGTATATAAATGACAGTAACAATCTATGAAATTGAAGTATATTGGAAAAGTAATTTTTATTCTGAATAACCTTCATTAATAAGGAGTCTCTACTGAACTATAAATATTTAAAGATTTCTGCAAATTATAAAGCATTGCACATATCAGGAAAAAAATAAGTTTGAGTGTAGAAGCCATGCTATGCATTTTCTTCCTGAATTATTGGCCTCTTTTTAGGCTTTGCAATCAAATAAATTTTTTAGTCACTCAGAAGTGTAAATAAAAAGCACTCAAGGTGCTTATATATTTTACATTTAGTGAGGGTGCTGCACAAGGAAAACAAAAGGACTTGCAACTGAATCAAGTGATTAAATGTAATGAATTACATAGATTAGATAATAAATAACCTACTGAGTGGGGAGCAAGCCTAAGTGAACATTTTTGTTAGGAAATAAATTTGAAAATGTGGAACAATTCTTCATTACTGCTATTAGTCTTATTTATCTAGTTCAGCCTTACTATTTGGCTGAATCATTTTTGAGTGAAATTTGACTGGATTCCTATTTTTTCTGAAAGGATAAAGATGGTGAATTAAAATTAGTAATGGGAGAATGGTCAAAATGGAAATGATAATGGTGAAAATGTGTAAAATTGGTAGATTTCTACAATTACAAGACACATTATTTAATATATTTTATATAGTGATGTAATACATATGATTTTGATGATTTTTTATGAAGAAATGATAGATATCATCTGTCATTTTCTATGAATGAAATTCTCCATTCAAGTTTTATGTCACTTTCTCTTTCTTTTCTTCTTCCATCTCTCCAAACATGCTTTATCATCTAGGAGTAGTTGAACGTGCATTGAGTCAAAAACCTTGGTTTTATAATAGCTGTGACTAGAATTGGCTGTGTGACTTTTAGCAAATTATTTAATCATTTAGAGTTCTTACATATTTAATTAGGAACTTAGATTTGAGGATTATATGGCACTTTCCAAGTTTGAAAGATTGTCATTATGTATGTCCACTAAGACTAATCAGTCTTTGGAAAAGCCTTCTGTTGCTTCAACTTTATGGTGTCTGACTGATTCAATGTACTACATGTGCAGTGTAGACGGCTACATGTCACTTATTTAGTATGGATCCCAAATGTCAACTTTTCTAATTGTTGCCCCTAAATTATACAACTCGGGACTTAATACTTCTTTGCCTTCTCCAAAGTTTACTTATATTTAAACCATCACTAACCAATGTTGGTTTTTCTGAAAGCTATATTGAAGGAAAGCTTTTACCTTGCACATTTGTAAAAAACTACTTTATATTCGGGACTACTTTGGACTTGTTTCATTCTCTAAAAGCCATGTATTTCCTACCACACCGACAGGGAGATTCTTCCTCATTAGTTTAGAGAAGATGAATGCCTCTTTACTTTTACGGACTAAGAAGCATTCAGCTTCTCTGACTTCTCAGTACCCAACTGAGAAGGTTTCTTTTCCCCCTGTTTTATCTGTTTTTGTCTTCATTAGAACTATATATAACCACTCAATAAAGGACCATTCTGGTGTACTGGGAACCAGTATTCTCAGAAGGCAGTGGGCATTGAGCAAATAACCACAGGGATTCTCAGAAAATCTGAGAAAGAGATTTTCATAGAAGTAGAAAGAGACATCTTATGGAGAATTATGAATTTAATAGATTAAGGTGATTCAACAAAATGAAGTCAAGATCAGCATTTTTTAATCATGAATTTCCATTTGAAAGCTAATATTAAAAAAATCAAACATTTTATTAGTAATTATTATTGTTAGTACTGGGGATTAAACCCAGGGGCTCTCTGTCACTGAGCTACATCCTCAGCCTTGCCCTTTTTATTTTTATTTTTTTTAAGACAGAGTCTTGTTGAGTTACTGAAGATGGCCTCAAACTTGGGATCCTCTTGCTTCAGACTCCTGAGCAGCTGGGATTATACACAAATGCCCTTGTGCCTGGAAATAAAGCAAACATTTTAAAGTAGCATCCTAGAAGATCCCAAATACCTGTATACTTAGAAGTCTGATTAGAAGAGTGTTAATAAGAAAGGGCCAACCTTCTTATTTTGATGGTGTTTTATTCAAGATGAGTGTTGTGTCATATAATATTAAATAGTGATATTATAATATTTTTATGTATTGTTGTAAATAGATTTGTAATTATAACTAAAGGGGCTTATACATGTTTTTAAAAATGTTGTTATAGAACACTTCAAACATACACAAATAATAACATAATAAACCTTTCTGTACCCGTCACACAACTTCAATAATTATTAGTCTATGACTCATCTTGTTTTGTCAGTTATATGTAATTTATTTCCTCCACATATTATTTTGAAGCAATTCTCAGAAATAATATTTCATCAGCAAATATTTCAGTGTTGTATAATTTTATAGTTTGCTTTTTATTTTATATCAAACATTTCCCCATGGAATTGATTTTTTTAATATACAAATACAATGGAGATACAATATTACATTATATAGGTATAGTTAATTTAACAATAACTATTATTAAATATTTGTTTCTAGCTTTTGATATTAAAAAGAATATTGAATTGAGAATCTCTGTCCATTAGCATTTATTTCAATATCTGAATGTTTCTTTTGCATAGATTTCCTAGAAATGAAACTATATTAAACATATTTAAATCCTACTACAATTCCTTCTGACTGGTGACAATTTTTGCTATCGGTTTGTAAAGCAAATAGAGAAATTAGATAAGGTAATCTTTTACTTTCCAACCTGCTAAAAAGGTTGTTTCAGGAATTTCTTATAATAATTAGACTTTCCTAAATTGTTCTATAATCCATTAAAATCACTTGTATAATATTGAAGATGATGTGTGCAGATTTAATTTACAACTATGACAATGAAAACCCAGTCTTGAGAAGTCTTTATTTTGGTAGTATTCTTCTGAAGCCCCACTAGTATTATTTGCACAATTTTAAAGTTTCTGAATTATACTGCAGTTCATTTTTTAACACATTTTTGGAAAAAAAAAACTCTATTTATTTATTTATTTTTATGTGGTGCTGAAGATTGAACCCAGGGCTTTTTACATGCCAGGCAAGTGCTCTACCACTGAGCCAACCCCAGCCCTGCAGTTCATTTTATATAATAATTCTAAATATTTATAATGTAAGACCCACAAATAGTTTTCCAGCTATACACAGGGTCATTCAGATTCCCATTAAAGTTCTGTGTTAGTTGTAGGATCCATACATTCAGAATAATTTGAAGAAATGGAAAAAGTTCAGAAAGTTATAGAAATTAATGAAAGTCTAGAAAGTGGAATTAGTAAAGATGGATAAAGAAATTTATTGATTTGACATGGAATGGAGAAAGTTCAGGAACATATATGAATCACAGAAGACATTAGGATCATTTTTAATGTGATGCATGCCTCCTAAACTTTGTAAGCACCAATGGGAAGAATCTAGTTTGGTTCTACTTTTCTGAACTTAAAGGTAGTCATCTGACTTTATTAACCTTGATTCTTCATTTCAATAATTCTGATTTTATCTGTATCATTCCCTTAGGCTTTAAAATTACTCTTCCTTGCCACGTGCGCCACTCTCCACCCCACAACCACTTTCTTGATTTGGTTACTCATATTCACTTTGTTTTTTAAAAATAATTTCTAACATAAATATTTAAAGCTTTGTATTTCCCTTCAAGCAATATTTAGCTGTTATATTTTCATCATAGTTTCTCATCTCTTATCTAATTTACATGAAGAAGATTTCTTTGATTCTAATGTTACTTGGGATAAGAGATCCTTCTCCAGAGCAAGGTTGCCAGGGACCACAACTGAGCCTCACCACTTACATGTGTGTACCAATGTGTATGTAGTTATTTAGTAATTTATTCTCTTTTTGCCTTAGTTTGCTCATCTCTAAAATAGCAATAATAACATTACCTGCTTCATACAGTTTTTATTGAAAGTGCTAGTACATTCAAATACTTAGAAGAATGTCCAATATTTAATAGAAACCATACATTTAGCAATTATTGTTTGGAATATTTTTACTTATTTCTAATTTAATATGAGATCAGTAGGAAAATATGGCTGATTAGTGTTGATTCTTCGTGTTTTCTGAGATTTGAATGTGTGGTCAACTGTGTAAATGTCCTATGAATGCTTTAATCAGAGTATATATTTTCTAATTCAATGTAGAATTCTGTATTTATTCATTAGATTAAACTTAATAATCATGTTATTCAAATTTTACATATCCTTACTAATTTTCTGTTTCCTTAATTTTTAATTACCAAAAGAGATGTGTTATGATCTGTCATGGTGAATATAAATTTGCAAGACCTTTTCATAATTCAATTATTATTTCATTGTTTATGCTTTTGGGGCCATGTAAGTTGAAAATTATAATTACTTGTTGGTAAACATTCCTTTTGTCATTATCTGATGGACCTTTTGAGTCTTACCCTTCACATCTTTTTTTGGTCTGATACAAAAATAGTATTCTTTTATTCTTAATTTCATCAGAATTTTAAAATTTAGAGTTTGCTTTATATCTTCTTTCATAGAAATAAATTGGGCCGTTGGGGATGTGACCTTGAAAGGGATATTTCTCCCTCTCTTTAATTTTGCTTCTTGGCTGCCATGATGCAAGCAGCTTCTCCCATGCACTCTCACCATGATGTTCTGACTTATCACTGGTCCAAAAGCAACAAGGCCAACCAACCATGGGGTGAAATTTCTGAAACCATCAGCCAAAATAAACTTTTCCTACTTCTAAGTTTATTTTCTCAGGTATTTTTTTCCACAGTGACTAACACATATACCATACTTTGTACATTTTTTATTTATTGATATTTGAGTTGTTTTCAGGTTTTGATTATTATAAATACAGGGGCTATTTATATTCACATGCATGTCTTTCTACGGAAGTCTATCATGTGCATGTTTCAAGTCTTTCTTGATTTTTCTTGAGTAAATACATTGGAATGAAATTATGTGGTCATAGGCTAGATTTATTTTTTATTTTTAAGAGAGAGACTTTTCTAAATAAGTTGTACCACTTTACTTCCCAATGAACAAATGTGTGAGCATTCCAGTAGCCTTTGGTAGATGTGTTTTAGCAACTTGATGGTGGTTTGATTTGTATTTTTCTATTGACTATGCTTTTGAGTATATTTTCATGTGATTATTGGCCATTTATATATATATATATATATATTCCTTTGTAAGTATCCATTAAATTATTTTGTACATTTTTAAATTGGGTGTTTTTTTATTATTGAGTTGCATTTTTAAAAATTTTATTTTTTATCTTTTCCTGTTCCTATTGAATCATAAATACTACCATATCTTATTTCTCATAAATATCTTATAAAATAGATATTATCATTCCCTTTTAGATATAAGAAATAAATCATGTTAATAAAGTGACTCACCTGTAGTTTCATGAGTAATATGTGGTAGAACCCTGACACAGTTGTCTAGCATTAAAACCCTGTGCTTTTAACTACTATATTATGCTACAAATAATAAATTATGTAGAACTTCATATGAGAGAGGGGCTCCTGTGGGCCGAGATGGTTAAAGATAATAAGTGAAAATGATGCTTTCGATGAATCACTAAGGATTAGCCATTTATCAAGTAGTGGTGTTGTAGTTTGGGGTATAATAGTAGGTATGGTAGTTTGGGTTTATTAAAATATCTTCATGAAAAAGATAAGCATACACTTATATTAATAGAGTGAGCAAAAATCTTAAAACTTCAATGTTATGATTATTTGAGGCCATAAATTTTAACATAGTGAAGATACTTTATTGCATTACAAACTATGAGAAACAAAATTCTCTTCTCTATTCTTTAAATGTTCTCTGTTGTTATAATGATTTAGCTTCAACAAGTGTGAATTAATAAAGTATTGATTTTGTTTAAGACTTCTGTTTAATGGACATTTGAAAAAAATTGGGACTGTTTCTAGAATAAACTTGGTAGAGTTTGGAACCACAAGATATTTTAACATGAGAGATAATGTCAACTTCAGGGTTATAGCACAGGTAAGTATGGTAGGGCATTTATAGTTACCTCCATTTGATGGACAAGAGGGATTATGGAAGAAATCCAAAGTCTTGACAGAGGTGTTGGGAAGAGAATCATATAAATGTATAAAGTGTGATGGACTTAGTGTCCCATGAGCAATGTTACCTGTTTTTTGTTCCCCTACCCCCGCCAGGTATATAATCTGTATATCCCCTGTATTTCTAGATTAGTGCAATGCAAAGGTTTCTCCTTCGGCAGTTCTGCTGCCCAATTACCCATCTGGTTGGCGGTTCATGCTGTGAACTAGTAAGCGGTATAACTTGCAAGAAGTCCTCCTGTTTATCTGAATGACACTTATTTCACATAAATTAGTGTGTCCTTTTCAAGCTTCTCAGCTCTTTGTGACATTTTAGGGCTTGGATTCTTTATCAATCTACGCCTACTTTCTAGTATTAGATGCCTTTGAATCTTTCCCTGGCAGCCTGTTAAATGTTTTCACATGCAGTGAGGCTGTGGTTGTGTGCTGAGAAGAATTCAGCTTAAGGACAATTGACAGAGAGGTGTCCTTGTTTGGACTCCAAGCTATCTGATTTCAAGATGAAGTGATTAGAAGAGTACTGTACAGGGGGAAAAAAAGATTGTCGGGCATCAATTAAGATTAACCTCACCCCTCTCTTTGGTTTCCAGCTGATGTGAAGTTGGCAGGCAAATAAAGCTGCCTGTTCTCCTGTCACTCTGTGTGTATTCCTAACTGAGCATTTATGTAATATTGAAAATAGAGTCCACTAGATTGCATGATTTGGAGAATATAAAGCCAACTGGTTGAATATTTTAAATTATCATTGTTTTTGAGAGAAGCTTAGATTTTTGAACCTGAGAGAGGTCCATTTGAAAATAGGTTCAAATTTTTACATAAGGTCAAATTCTACCTAGAGGGCACTGTGGCTCCATGTGGGGTCTTTAGAGTTTTCCTTTGTTATTATCATCAAGGTAATATGGCTTATTTATGAACTATAGTCACATATGAAAACTCAACAGTAGATTTGAGAGCAAAATCAACCCTTAGGCATTTGGTTGTGTTGACTTTAATGGAAGTTACAAGAGAGTAATTTGGTTGCTTACACAAGAGCTAATATTCCTTTAGTGACTTCAGCTTTCTATTTCTGAAATTCACTTATATGGAGCACATTTTTACTGCTGGTATTATTCTTTAGGAAGCTTAAGACAGCCTTTATATTAAGCTTTAAATTCTCTCTCTCTCTCTCAAGTTTATCCAAGAACTAGAATGATGAACTTAATCTCTGCAACTTTACAATTAGTGTATTAACTTAAGTACTATTTTTGGTATCATTGTGCTCTGCAAGTCATCTGGTTAATGTGTTTCCTTTTGTAGGATTTTACCAGAGCATAGCAATTGGAACACAAAATAAACATTAGCAGGCTTTTCATTGTGCTTGCATTTGATTATAAGGAAAACTTTTTCATTTGCTGTTTTTATCCTTTTAAAAAGTGTTCCTCAATGAAAGGGGAATTAAGGATTCTGTATTTCAAAGAAGCACATGTCAAGATGTTAATAGATGTGCTTAACCAAATAGATTCTAGAAGGATAATTTTTAATTTTTGTCGAAGTATGTACTATGAAAAAAAGGAGAAATCAGGTTCTGTATTTTCAGCTTTTTCTTGACAAATGCTGGTGGTGTAAATTATCCAGCTGTTCTTCCTCTGTATGGATTTGGTAGTACTCAGAGCGATTTATAGGTCTAGAGTGCAGCTGCTGAAAGTCATTTATTTTCAGTTCTGTATTAAATCTATCATATACAAATACATTAACATTCACTACAGATCTCAAGGGTTTAAGACATTTTTTCCCCTTCTGAGTTGCTGTCCTGCCAATGTTTGTAAGATATACCAAAACAACATCTAAAAATTATTAGGTTCATATGTACTTTTGGGAGGGCTGATTTTAGTTTTTCTGTGTAGAGAAACTAAAAACTAAAAATTTGAAATCCCTTCATTTATCGATACAAAAGGAATAGTCAAAATGAGCCTTTCTGTAGAGGACACAGAGACCAATCCACAAAATTACAACTTTCTTATATTTGATAAAGGCGCTAAAAGCATGCAATGGAGAAAGGATAGCACCTTCAACAAATGGTGCTGGGAAAACTGGAAATCCATATGCAACAAAATGAAGCTGAACCCCTTTCTCTCGCCATGCACAAAAGTAAATTCAAAATGGATCAAGGACCTAGATATCAAATCAGAGACTCTGCACCTGATAGAAGAAAAAGTTGGCTTCAATCTACACATTGTGGGGTCGGGCTCCAAATTCCTTAATAGGACGCCCATAGCACAAAAGTTAATAACTAGAATCAACAAATGGGACTTACTCAAACTAAAAAGTTTTCTCTCAGCAAGAGAAACAATAAGAGAGGTAAATAGGGAACCTACATCCTGGGAACAAATCTTTACTCCTCACACTTCAGATAGAGCCCTAATATCCAGAATATACAAAGAACTCAAAAAATTAAACAACAAGATAACAAACAACCCTATCAACAAATGGGCGAAGGACCTGAACAGACACTTCTCAGAGGAGGACATACAATCTATCAATAAGTACATGAAAAAATGCTCACCATCTCTAGCAGTCAGAGAAATGCAAATCAAAACCACCCTAAGATACCATCTCACTCCAGTAAGATTGGCAGCCATTATGAAGTCAAGCAACAATAAGTGCTGGCGAGGATGTGGGGAAAAGGGTACGCTTGTACATTGCTGGTGGAACTGCAAACTGGTGCGGCCAATATGGAAAGCAGTATGGAGATTCCTAGGAAAGCTGGGAATGGAACCACCATTTGACCCAGCTATCGCCCTTCTCGGTCTATTCCCTGAGGACCTTAAAAGAGCATACTATAGGGATACTGCCACATCAATGATCATGGCAGCACAATTCACAATAACTAGACTTTGGAATCAACCCAGATGCCCTTCAATAGATGAATGGATTAAAAAACTGTGGCATTTATACACAATGGAGTATTACGCAGCACTAAAAAATGACAAAATCATGGATTTTGCAGGGAAATGGATGGCATTAGAGCAGATTATGCTAAGTGAAGCTAGCCAATCCTTAAAAAACAAATGCCAAATGTCTTCCTTGATATAAAGAGAGCAACTAAGATCAGAACAGGGAAGAAGAGCATGAGGAAAAGATTAACATTAAACAGAGACGAGTGGGGGGAGAGAAAGGGAGAGAGAAGGGAAACTATGGAAATGGAAGGAGACCCTCATTGTTACACAAAATTACATATAAGAGTTTGTGAGGGGAAAGGGGGAAAAAAAAAAAACAAGGGAGAGAATTAAACAACAGCAGATGGGGTAGAGAGGGAAGATGAGAGGGAAGGGGAGGGGGGATAGTAGGGGATAGGAAAGGTAGCAGAATACAACAGTCACTAATATGGTATATGTAAAAATGTGGATGTGTAACCGATGTGATTCTGCAACTTGTATTTGGGGTAAAAAATGGGAGTTCATAACCCACTTGAATCAAATGTATGGAAGATGATATGTCATGAGCTGTGTAATGTTTTGAACAACCAATAAAAAAAAAATGAGCCTTTCTGTCAACATTAACAGATCAGTGATACTCATGTGCTTGTTTTTGACAAATTAGGACTTCAAGTTGGTCTGCTCATTTGCTTCTATGGCCATATGTCTACTTATCGGATATGTTCACATTTTATAAAATTAGTTACTCATAATTTTATTTTGAGGAGTAAAGTAAGGGGAAAATAAGTAGGGAGGATTTTCACATCTCCAGTTTTTTCTTTTCTGCCTAAAGATATCTATTCCTCTTCTCGATGAACAGGAACTATTTTGATCAATAATACAAACATAAAGCTTACAGAGATGTGTACATTGCTTGTTTATGACTTCTCTAAAACATTTTCTATGGTTCATAAAATGTTGATGTGAATTTGAAATGCATACATTGTTTGACAATGATGATATTCCTCAAAATATATGTCCAGATTTCTGTTCAAAGAATGTGAATTTTCCCCTATTACCTATTAATATTACATGAAGCATGACTCTCATCTCTTCCCCTTTAATTCTTCCCATATACATTTTCAGATTCATTTTCCTTAATAATAAAACTGAATAAGTTACTTGTTGATCACAACCTTTAATGATTTGACTTACAAAATGTTTAACTTCACTCTCAAGGAGTCCCATGTTCTATACCTACACTATTTTCTTCATTTGTTTTTTATTGCTACCCTTTATCCACCTTGTGACCCAGCCAAAATGAATGATATCCTGCACTGACATATGCCACACTTTCCTTCTCTTGGGCTTTGTATTATTATTATTTTACTCTCAGATAATTTTCTCTGTGTGTTGCTTCTTGTTTAAATCCTATTATTTCCAAAGACTATTTCCTCCATCGTCCTCTGAATTATAAATAATTTTCTCTTCACTTTGCCTTTTATGTCCCTTTAAAATTTTCTAGTTTTAAACAATTATCGCTGTACATCTTATGGTTCATTCAAGATTATAAACTCCTTAACAAATAGAGATTAATATATTAACTTTTTATCGCCTACAAAGTCTAAGAAACACTCATACGCACACACATGGTATTTAATATTTGTTACATTTAACTGGTTTTAGTTAATAAAGTAAGTAAGTAATTAACTCAAGGTTAATTATATTATGTTGAACAATTCTGAGATGTACATTATGTATATTATGCAGTTTTAGTAGGTATAGTACTGCATATTGATAGCAATTTACTCTTTGTAATAATTGAAGTCCTTAAAACACCCAATATGAACTTCTTAAAATTCTAATTGTGAGTTTAAAAAGTAAAAATCATAAGGGCACACAGTTTTAAATTATTGATTTTACCAGGACATAGCTAGTGTTGAGTTCTTTTCTTTACTCCTCATATGAATTTTTTCTAAAGATTGGACTCACTATATGAAAAACAAATTCTACTTATTCTCAGGTTTCAGTTATTTCAGATTAAACAGTTTCTTTTTGAAAATTTCAATTTTTAAAGTTTTATCAGATTATCATTTGTAAAGTTAAAATCAAATAGTATTGAAAAGCTTCAAATGAAAAATAGTAGTCTCTTGCTTAACCCCTTTCTACTTTCCAATTTTTTAGACAATAATTTTAAAACTGTTTTAGCCTGATATTTAATACAGTGTTTGCAAATGAAAAAATAAATTTTTTCACTTCATTTTTACTTTTATCCAGATAATATGTACAAAAGTTAAATAACTATAAAAACTTCAGTTCTATGTCTTAGCCTTCTTATTGTCCTGTTCTCATGGCTCAGAGGCAACTATTTTAAGTCTTTTAATTATTTCTACTAGTATTTACACCCATATTTCTAAATATTATACTTTACTGTTTTTGAACTTTTCAATATTAAATCTTTTTTTAAGAGAGGGAGAGAGAGAGAGAGGAGAGAGAGAATTTTTTTTTTAATATCTATTTTTTAGTTTTCATCGGACACAACATCTTTGTTTTGTATGTGGTGCTGAGGATCAAACCCGGGCCGCACGCATGCCAGGCGAGTGCGCTACCACTTGAGCCACATCCCCAGCCCTCAATATTAAATCTTTATTGACTTGGTTTAGAAAAGATTATGATTGATTTTTCTTACCAATTCTACATGTATGTGCATGTGTGTACACATACAAACACTGATTCTCCTTTTATTAGTGTTACAATTATGCATGCTTAACAGTGGTGATGTGTACTGAGGAATGCATTGTTAGGTTATTTCATCCTTGTGCAAATATCAGAGTGTTCTTATACATAGATGGAATAACCTACTATATATTATATGTAATATATTCATATATGTGTGTACATGTATGTATACATATATGGTGTACTTACACAAATAGGTGGAATAGCCTACTACACACTTAGGCTAATATATATTATATATATTTTATTTATAGTTATTTTGAAATTTATAATGTACATTTATATAAAAAGAAAGACACACACACAAAAGGCTAATAATAGGCTATGAATAGGTTCTTGCTTCTAGGGACATGATGCACCAAATAACATGAGATTAAATTAATCTGAAAGAAAACAATTTGATAAAGAAACACTATAAATACAAGTTACATAAGTCTATGATGGGTAAATGTGGACATGATTTTAGTAAAATTCTTTTTCATAAGTAGGAGTATGATTTAGAATAATGACGAAAGTATAGTATGGTAAATATGTAAAACAACAAGTCATTATCAATATGAATTATTATGAATTGTCCATAATTATATGTGTATACTTTCATACAAATGACAGTGTAGACCTGTTTACACCAGCATCACCATAAACACGTGAGTAATATGTTGTGCTACAATATTATCATGGCTATTATATCCTTAGGTGATAGTAATTTTTCAGCTTCATTATAATATTATGAAATTACCACTATATATGTGGTCTGTTATTGACTAAAACATCATAGTGCAATGTGTGACTGTATTTTATTATTTTCAGTTTCTTCAATATCAAGTGATTATATTATTATAACTATGTGACTATTTTTTACTTTGAGTTATGAAATTGTTTGTTTTTCAGTAACTTTTTTTATCCAGAGTTAATAATTGTTTATTTTTTAATTTACTTAGTTTTCCATGCAACTAATAATTCAGGTGACTTTTTGAATAAAGTCCAAAGGCTCTGCTGCTCTGTTTAAATATATTGTAATTATTGGTATAGGCCAGGTTATATGTAGTAACAAACATGTCCCAAATATTAAAAGCTTTCAATAGCTAGTTTTTTTATTAATATAACTTATAGTTGATAAGTGATAACTGTATTACATTTATAGAGCACAGTGTGATGTTTGGTATATGTATATAATGTGGAATGATTAAATCAAACTAATTAGTATCCAATGTTTCACTTACATTTGAAGTAGCCTCTCTTAGTTATTTTGAAATATATATTATTATTGACTATAGTCACCCTTCTGTATGATAAATCTCAAAATATATTCCTTCTGAATAGCTGAAATCTTTTACCACTTAACCAGTAATTACCATTCCTTTGGATCTACTGCCCAAAGCTGGATTCTTAATCACTGTGTGTCAGCTGCAAACCTGTTCATCTCCACTTCCCTTGAAGATTCATAATACTGGTGCAACTGCCACCTAGGATATTGACAGTATTGTGTCAGAGGGGGAAAAATGTTAAGTGCATACTTACTTTTAAGGTTTCTGTGAAATGTCATATTCAAACACATTTCATTGACCAAAGATCATCAATAGCAAGTATCCTGTCATAAATGAAACTGAATAATTTTGAATAATAAGTCAGTTTACTTAGCATTAGGTTAATTGTTAGTTCAATATTTTACTACTTTTTCTTGTTTTATGCTTTTTCTTTTTCCACAGTATCCCATCATTATTTTAAGATTGTGATTTTAATCTTCATATATTTTAAAATTATATTGATTTAAAATTTTAATGGATTTCTGTTTCTAGCCTATGTCAGTTTCTTCTAGTTCTATTTTTTCCCTTTATTTTGGTTTCTCGTATACACTGGAGTTTCCTAGCAAATGTTTAGTGTTTCTTAGGTATCAGTCTGCTTTTGACTGAAGCATTTCAAGACTGCTTTGAAGATTTGTTTCTAGGTCTTGTTAATTATTAGCCTACCTCAATTCGGAACCTTTAGGATGTTGGGAATTAGCTCTTTGATGGGGACCCTCAAATTTGAGAATAAAGCTATTTTTCTCCTGGGAAGTTCAAGACAATAATAATCTATCTTTGCTTTCTTGTGTGTATGAAAGATGCCTGGTGCTTAGGTTTTTTCACATGAAGAAACAGAGGTTGGGTTGCTGTGGGGGAATCTCATAATGAAGTACATAGATTTTATAGGCTTTAATTAATCTTTTTGCCTTAAGTCTCACTTACCCTTGCCCTCTACCATACCTGAAGTCTCTGAGTGTTGACCAGTTAAATGTCTTCCATGCAAATTATCATCTCTTGGTGCCTATGTCCAGTGCAGGAATGGGAGAGAGAGGTGTGTGGGTATTCTCATAATAACAGATTTTGAATCCTAGGTTTCTCTAAGTGTTCTATGACATTTCATAGCTCTTTGCTTATCTTTATTTCTCTCTTTAAGTTATGGTTTTTCCTCCCTGATACATAGATTATTCATATTTTATCATTGCCTTCCTCCAATATGTTGAAAATCTCATTCAATGATGCTTTCTTTTTTCTTTTCCTCAAGCCCCCTTTACCATCTTGGTGAAGTCTGGAGGGAAGAAGAGATAAACATTTTATGATCAAGGGACCATAAACCTGTTGGTGGAATTACAAAGTAGCAGCATATGAATCTTCAACAAATCATAGCTGGCATTTTGAGGTAGAAAGTATGAATATGAATGGCTGAATCTGATTATTTTAGAAAAGAAAAATGTGGAGATAGTTGTCTCAGTTCCAGAAAAAGGAGACTTGTAAAAGGTATGACAAATAGAACAGAAGTGTTGCTATATGGGCTTAGCTAGGTTAAGAACACATGTTAGAGAGCTAGGTTTCAGTGTTTTGAAGTTTTAAAGAATAAGGATATCCTAGAGAGTAATCACTGATTTCAAAAATTTAGCCTTAATTAATAATCATTGAATCTAACTGATTTTTTTCATTTTATTTGCTTTTATTGGTTCTTTTTAGTTATACATTACAGAAGAATCCATTTTGACATAATCATATAACTATGGAATATATTTTGTTCTTTTAAAAAATTTATTCTTTTAAAATATACATTATAATAGAGTATATTTTGACATATTTTACATGCATGGAATATAACTTACTCTAATTAGGATCCCATTCTTGTGGTTGTACATGATGTGGAGTTTCACTGGTCATGTATTCATGTATGAGCATAAGAAAGTTATGTCTGCTTCATTCTGTCTTTCCTATTCCCATCCTCCTCCCTTCCTTTTATTCCCCTTTGTCTAATCCAATGAGCTTCTATCCCTGCCACTTATTTTGTGTCAGCATCCACATATCATAGAGAACATCCAGGGTTTAGTTTTGTGAGAATGGTTTATTTTACTTAACATGATTATCTCCAGTTCCATCCATTTACCGGCAATTGCCATAATTCCATTCTTCTTTATGACAGAGTAATGTTCCATTGTGTATACATACCACATTTTCTTTATCCATTCATCTGTTGAAAGGCACAACGTTTTGTTCCATAGCTTTGCTATTGTGAACTGAGCTGTTATAACCATTGATGTGGCTGTTTCACTGTAGTATGCTGATTTTAAGCCCTTTGGTTTTATACTGAGGAATGGGATAACTGGGTCAAATTGTGGTTCCATTCCAAGTTTTCTGAGGAATCTTCATACTGCTTTCCATAGTGGTAGCACCAATTTGTAGTCCTACCAGCATATGTATGAGGGTACCTTTTCCCCCAAATCCTCACCAACACTTATATTTGCTTGTGTCTTGATAATTGCCATTCTGACTGAAGTGAGATGGAATCATGGTGTAGTTTTAATTTGCATTTCTCTAATTGCTAGAGATGATGAACATTTTTTTTCTATATATTTGTTGACCATCCATATTCCTTCTTCTGGGAAGTGACTGTTCAGTTCCTTTGCCCATTTATTTATTAGGGTTTTTTTTTTTTGGGGTGCTTTTTCAGTTATTCGTATACCTTGAAGATTAATGTTCTATCTTAGGTACAGGTAGCAAAGATTTTCTCCCGTTCTATAGGCTCTCTTTTCATATTCTTGATTGTTCCCTTTGCTGTGAGGAAGTTTTCTAGTTTGATACCATCCCATTTATTGATTCTTGATTTTACTTCTTGTGCTCTAAGAGTCTTGTTAGAAAATTTTGTTCCTAGGCCAACATGATGGAGTGTTGGGCCTAACTTTTCTTCTAGTAGATATAGGGTCTCTGGTCTAATGCCTAGGTTTTTGATCTACTTTGAGTTGAGTTTTGTACAGGATGAGAGATAGGGATCCAATTTCATTCTACTACATATGGATTTCCAGTTTTCCCAGCACCATTTCTTGAAGAGGCTATCTTTTCTCTAATGTACGTTTATGGTGCCTTTGTCTAGAATGAGATAATTGTATATATCCAAGTTTGACTGTGTCTTATATTCTGTTCCATTGGTCTTCATAGCTGTTTTGGTGCTAATTATATGCCATTTTTGTTACTATAGCTCTGTAGTATAATTTAAGGTTGGTATTGTGTGATGCCTCCTATTTCACTTTTCTTGCTGAGGATTGCTTGGTTATTATGGGTCTCTTATTTTTCCAAAGAATTTCATGACTGCTTTTTCTAATTCTATGGATAACATCATCGTAACCTTAATAGAAATTGCATTAAATCTGTAAAGCATTTTTTGGTAGTATGGCTATCTTGACAATATTAATTCTGCCTATCTAACAACATGGGAGATCTTTCCATCTTCCAAAATCTTCTTCAATTTCTTTCTTTAGTGATTTGTAGTTTTCATTGTAGAGGTCTTTCATCTCTTTTATTAGATTGACTCAAAAGTATTTTTTTTTTGAGGCTATTTGTCAATGGGATAGTTTTTCTAATTTCTCTTTCAGCAGATTCACCATTGGTGTGTAAGAATGCAGTTGATTTATGGGTGTTAATTTTATATCCTACTACTTTGCTGAATTCATTTATGAGTTCTAGAAGTTTTCTGGTGGAGTTTTCTTCTAAATATAGAATCATGTCATCAGAACATAGGGATAGTTTTAGCTCTTCTTTTCCTATTTGTACCCCTTTAATTTCTTTCTTTTGTCAAATTGCTTTGGTTAGGGTTTCAAAGACTATATTGAATAGAACTGGCTAAAGAGAGCATCCTTGTCTTGTTCTAGTTTTTAGAGGGAATGATTTCATTTTTTCTTCATTTAGAATTATGTTGGCTTTGGGTTTAGCATATATACCTTTTATAATGTTGAGATATGTTTCTACTATTCATAGTTTTTCTAGTGTTTTGAGCATGAATGGATGCTGAATTTTGTCAAGTGATTTTTCTGCATCTATTGAGATAATCATATGATTCTTGTATTTAAGCCTATTCATGTAATGAATTACATTTATTTATTTCTCTATGATGAATCAATCTTGCATCCCTGGGATGAAACCCACTTGATCGCAGTACACTATCTTTTCAATATTGTTACCTAGAAAACTAAACTTGGATTTTCCACAGTTACTTTTAGATTTCTTCATATATATTTATGTTGAAAATGCTAAATTATGGTGGCATGTAGTGGAAAGGTAAGTCAACTGAAGGATAATTTGGGATATAAGTTGTACTTTGTTATTGCTTTTTGCATGTTAATTTTTCAGAGAGTAAACTTCTATCACTGAAAATTTTTTACAGATGTAGGAAGTAATGTAGTTTATTAGCAGAAGAAGACAGAAAAAATAACACATGAAAGATAAAGCCAGCCAGGAAATCTAAAATTTTCAATTCCCAAAGACATGGTACTTAACATGTGTTTCCAATTTGTAGGTATTTTGAATCTTGGAAATGCACCAAGGTGTTGAAAGCTGTGAACTTAGATTTGAATTATGTTTATCCTACTATCTAAATGAGAATGTTACTTAACTTCTTTGTGTCTTAGTTTCCTAATTATGAAGCAGGTAAAACAGTAACTTTTATAGTTGTCCAGAGATGAAGTAAGATAATATACCCAGAGCATAGTAAGCCCTTAATAGTTATTAATGTAGTTAGTTAGAAACTTAATACTTATATTGCAATTTCACTGAATTTGTTAATCGATTGCAATAATTTTTTGATGGAATCTTTATTTTTCTGCATCTACAGGGATAATTTGATTTCCTCCCTTTTTATTTGTATGCCTCTTATTTTTTCTCTTGACTAATATTTCTGGCTAAGATTGCCAATACTATGTTGAATAGGAGTGGTCAAAATAGATAAGAACCAAAGCACAAAAAGTCCCAGACATAGTACTGCTTCCAAAGTTGGCACTGAAAACTGCCTTTCTGATACAAGTCTGTGCTCTGAGCACAATGCAGTGCTACTTTTATTAATACATCTTTCAAGCTCCCTTTTATAATATGCCAAATGAAATGTCTAAATTCTAAATGTTGCTTGAAATTAACATACATTTTTATGTGATTGTTTTTTGTGGTTAAAAACTACAATAATTTCTGAAATCTGTTACAACTCCCAAACTACCTAATTATACTTTGATGGTAAATAATATTCAAAAGGAAAATTACATGGCCTAAAATCCCAATAATACTGATACTCGAATTTCTTCTATGTATTATAGAGCACACAGTGTAACTGGCTATGTATACTGTGATTACTGTGTCAGCATGCTTTATGTAAAAAATCTGTACATATATTTTTTTAATCATCTTAATAACTCTATGAAGAATATTGTTATTCCCATTTTATAGATAAAAAACTATCATAAAAACATATTAAGTAGCTACCCAAAGTAAAAAATCTGAAAAATCTGAAGGTAATTTCAATCAAAATATTGTGGTTCCAGAGCCCAGATACTTGCACCATTAGATTGTTAGACTTTCTAATAAGAAATGAAAAGATCCTACTACATGTTTTAATTTTATATGCCTGTTCTCATTTGATTCCATTTTATTATAATCATTACATAGAATAATATAAACTCAGAAAAAGGGCTTGTTTCAGTTTGTCATATTTTCTAGTTCCTATAGCAAACCATGAGATTTTTGCTTAGTGAATACTTACCACTGAAAAATAAACGCCACCAGATAGATAATAATTTAAATATAATATAGAATATATGCACACATGTATATTATCATGGATTATATATCATCTATTATGCTTCAGTCTGAATTGTTCACTTAATCATCTCTTTGCCTTAAATGACTTCTTTGACCTATCTTAATGGCTAATCATATTAGGGCATTACATTTAGTTTTATTATTAATTTAGAATAAATGTAAAAATCTTTAAAAAACATGTTTCTTTAGCTCTCTTTTTGAACAAAGTATGGTAATATGATTTTTTTCATTATTGAGCATTTATCTGGATGAAGGATCACATCCAGAATGATTGTTTTTTCCCTTAAAGTCTCTTTATCCTTACATTCAATTAAATGACATAGATGGGATGCTCTAATAATTTTCTTAGAGGTAATTATCTGGGAATTTAACATTGCTTTGAAAATTCTCCAAGTGGTGTTAGGCATTTAATTTATTTCCCACCAGGAAGGAGAAACATAACACAATATAAAATATTCAATCTAAGCTTTAATTAAGATCATTTAACATCAAATAAGGGAGGTAACGGGGCAAAACATGAAGGAAACTGAAAAAAGTTCAATAGTATGGACCTTGAGAATACCTAATGCTACTTTTTTAGTGAAACTCAAAACAAAAGCAATATAAAAATGTGAGAGTTAAAAAGAGTTTAAATAAAAATAATTAAACTTGAAAACACAAATTGTTTATCAATATCTTTCTTTAAGCAAAAAATGCATCTTTGCTAATATTTTGTGCTTAATCATATGCATCTGCTTAAGAGTCAAACATTTCACCAGTTTCTAGCTATAGACATTTATAATTTTAGAATTCTGGTAGCAAATACTAATTTCATAAAACAATATAAAAATAATTATCTAAATAGTTTCTTGAATCATTATGTGATGCTTACACAGCTGGGCTTTTTAAGACCAGTGTGTGAGTGATAATTGTATAGCTATAATTCTGAGTCTGTTGTTTTAAGAACAAACAGGCTCTTGGGGAGTTAAAGACAGGGTTTGCAGTTTTTTAACTCAAGAAATAATCTAGAGAATAAAGTGTATAAAACCTCCTAGCGTGCAATGCTGAAAGCACAAATTTAGTTTAAACTAGAGAAGGCAAAAACTAATGTTCTTGCTGCCACATTAATTTTCTCACATACCTGGGCAATGTTCTTGTTTCTAACTATGTACTTACATGAATACCTTATTACTTATAATGAGGGAAATATTACAGCAAGGTGTCTTGAGTCTCTTGGTTGGTGTTTGTTTTATGTTCACAACCTTAATGTTCTACTCAGGTGAGCTTTTGTATTTAATAAGAATGTTCTAGTACATTGATTATGATCCACCAAACACAGGTACAAGATTCTTTTAAACTGGGTGGACTATTGTTTTATACATGTTTTTTTTGGTAGTGTTTTATCTTGTTTTGCCTTATTTTTTACTCTTTGAGTAAGTAAAACTAAGTTTATTCCTTCATTAAAAGCAATGATGGACAAATAATATAATAGAGAATATAAAATGGAGCAAGCAATTGAGGTTTTATACCAAATTTGTAAATATACCTGAAAACATTTCTAAAAAATATGAACTATTCAGGTGCCACCTCCAGGACCATAAAAGTTACTGTTTACACTGCACGTATATCATTGTCTCAAAGGTTAACAAAACTGACTTAGTGCTCACGAGTTCATGAAAACTTTCTTTACATAAACCTTTATTAAAATCCTACTATGTGTCAGATTTAATTTCTCATTTCAATAGTGATTTCTTCTAACTGTTCTTTTCATAATTTCCATATTTTCTTAAAGTAACAGTATATAATTTTCTACTAGTGAATACTTAGAAATCTTTCTTGGTGTTTTGTTTAGCCTGTGATTTTAAAAGATTTTTTTTACTATTGTCAAAATATTTAATATAATTTTATCTTAACTGTGATTTAATATTAAGTGACATTTAGTATATTTCTTTCCATGAAAACTTAAGCCCTCACTATTGAATGAATCTTAAAAATAACTTTTTTAAAATATTATTTTTTATTCTAATTTGTTATGACAACAGAATGCATTACAATTCATATTACACATATAGAGCACAATTTTTCATATCTCTGATTGTATACAAGTTTATTCACACCATTCGTGTATGTACTTAGGGTAATGATGTCCATCTCATTCCACCATCTTTTTTTATATTCCTTGCACCCTCCTTTTCCCTCCCTACCCTTTGCCCTATCTAGAGTTTGTCTAATCTTCCCATGCTTCCCCTCTCAACCCCACTATGAATCAGCCTCCTTATATCAGAGAAAACATTTGGCATTTGTTTTTTTGGGATTGGCTAACTTCATTTAGCATTGTATTTCCCATCTCCATCCATTTACCTGCAAATGTCATGATTTTTCTTTTTTATTGATGAATAATACTCCATTATGTATATATACCACACTTTATTTATTCATTTGTCTACTGATAGGCATCTAGGTTGGTTCCACAATGTAGCTATTGTGAATTGTGCAGCAATAAACATTAATGTGGTTGTGTTCCTATAGTATGCTGTTTTTAAGTCCTTTGGGTATAGACTGAGAAGTGGGAAAGCTGGGTCAAATGGTGGCTCTTTTCCAAGTTTTCCAAGGAATCTCCATATTGCTTTCCATATTGGCTGCACCATTTTGCAGTTCCACCAGCAATGTATGAGTGTGCTTTTTCCCCATATCCTTGCCAACACTTATTGTTTATTTTTATACTTAATAGCTGCCATTTTAAATGGAGTGAGATGAAATCTTAGAATAGTTTTGATTTGCATTTTGTTAATACCAAGGCATATTGAACATTTTTTCATATATCTGTTGATTGATTGTATATCACCTTCTGAGAAGTGTCTTGACCCATTTATTGATTGGGTTATTAGTTACTTTGGTATTTATCTTTTTGAGTTCTTTATATATCCCAGAGATTAGTGCTCTATCTGATGTGCAAGTGGTAAAAATTTGCTCCCAAGTTGTAGGCTCTCTATTCACATCACTGATTGTTTCTTTTGCTGAGAAGAAGCTTTTTAATTTGAATCTATCCCATTTATTAATTCTTGATTTTAATGCTTGCACTATAGGAGTCTTTTTTTAAGATATAAACATTTTTATTTTCTGGAATAATATTGCCATTGCTATATTTAAGTAAAATTCCTTATTTTATAGGGAGGAGTAATTCCGGACAAAAAACAAGGCCAGTCCATGAAAATGAATATTTAGAAGCAGCTGGAATTAGCATTTTCCTTTGAGAATTTCATTTTTCTTTTTTTCAATCAAGGGAAGTAAAATATGCCATTTGCAGTCACTTTACCTTTAACATTTCTGAAAGAATTGCGATGTACTATGACATTAGTTGCTTTTGAATGGTATTCAAATTCCTTCCCTCCTACAATAGTATCTTTCTTCTGTTAAAAGAGACTTTACATTTTACAAATATACTTTTCAGCATCAGCATATTGATGCACATATTTATATTTGCTCTTGCTACTTTTCAGGGAGTCAACATCCTCACACCATTTCTGTTTGGGATTGCTGTTTTATATTATTGTGCTCTAACAAAATGCTTATGACAGGGTTAACACCACTTACTCTAAAATATGTAAGTTATTAAGAATTGTAATGCAAAAAAATAATAAGAAGAAAGTTCATGTATAATGGCATAACTTGGCGAGAACATACCTTATATACAGAGTTACGAAAAATGGTGTTGTGAATGGATAATTATGATTGTAATGCATTCCACCACTGTCATGCAGAAATAAAAAAGATTAATTTGTGTAAATCCTATTGGACTAAAGCCTTGCTGCATTCAATCTGATTTTTTTTTCTTGTTTCTTTGCATCTTGGGAGTCTTATTAAGGAAATAGGGGCCTAATCCAATATGATGCAGATTGGGACCTACTTTTTCTTCTGTTAGACTCAGGGTCTCTGTTTTAATTCCTAGGTCCTTGATCCACTTTGAGTAGAGTTTTGTGCATAGTGAAAGATAGGAGTTTAATTTCATTTTGTTGCATATGGATTTACAGTTCTCACAGTTCCATTTGTTGAAGAGGATATCTTTTCTCCAATTTATGTTTTTGGCACCTTGGTCCATTTAAGATAACTTTAATTATGTGGGTTAGTCTTTGTGTCCCCTATTCTGTACCATTGATCTACATTTCTATTTTGGTGCCAATACTATGCTATTTTTGTTACTATTGCTGTGTAGTATAGTTTAAGGTTTAGTATAGTGATACCATTTGCTTCACTCTTTTTACTAAGGATTGCTTTAGCTATTCTGGGTCTCTTATTTTTCCAGATGAATTTCACGATTGCTTTTTCTATGAGGAATGTCATTGGGAATTTGAATGGAATTTCATTAAATCTGTATAATTATTTTGGTAGTATGGTCATTTTGATAATATTAATTCTGCCTATACAAGAACAAGGTAGATCTTTCCACCTTCTAAGGTCTTCTTTAATTTATTTCTTTAGTGTTATGTAGTTTTCATTGTAGAGGTCTTTCACCTCTTTTGTTAGGTTGATTCTCAAGTAATTTATTTTATTTTTTTAGCCCATTGTAAATTGAGTAGTTATCCTCATTTCCCTTTCAGAGGATTTGTCATGGATATATAGAAATGCCTTTGATTTTCTTTATCCTGCTACTTTGCTGAATTCATTTACTAGTTCTAAAAGTTTTCTGGTGGAATGTTTTGGGTCTTCTAGGTATAGAATCATATTGTCAGCAAAGAGTGCTAATCTGAGTTCTTCTTTTTATATCTGTATGCCTTAAATTTCTTTTATCTAATTGCTCTGGCCAGTGTTTTAGGAACTATGTTAAATAGAAGTGGTGAAAGAGGGCATCCCTGTCTTGTTCCATTTTTTAGAGGGAATGCTTTCAATTTTTCTCCATTTAGAATGATGTTGGCCTTGGGTTTAGCATAGATAGCTTTTACAATTTTGAGAAGTGTTCCTGTTATCTCTAGTTTTTCTAGTGTTGTGAACATGAAGGGGTGCTGTATTTTGTTGAATGCTTTTTCTAAGTCTATTGAGATGATCGTGATTCTTATCTTTAAGTCTACTGATGTGATGAATTACATTTATTGATTTCCGTATGTTGAACCAACATTTCATTCCTGGGATGAACCCTGTTTGATATTGGTACATGATCTTTTTGTATTCAATTGCCAGAATTTTATTGAGAAATTTTGCATCGAAGTTCATTAGAGATATTAGTCTAAAGTTTTTTTTTTCTTTGATGTGTCTTTGCCTGGTTTTGGAATCAGGGAGACATTTGGCCTCATAGAATGAGTTTGGAAGTGCTCCTTTTTTTTTATATTTCCCAAAATAAATTCAAGAGTATTGGTATTAGTTCTTCTTTAAAGGTCTTGTAGAATTCAGCTGTGTATCCATCTGGTACTGGACTTTTCTTGATTGGTATGCTTCTGATGGCATCTTCTATTTCATCACTTGAAATTGATATATTTAAATTGTGTACATCTTCCCAATTCAATTTGGGCAAATCATATGACTTAAGAAATTTGTGGATGCCTTCAATATCTTCTATTTTATTGGAGTACAAGTTTTCAAAATAATTTCTAATTATCCTCTATATTTCTGTACTGTCTGTTGTGATATTACCTTTTTGATCACGTATGTCAGTAATTTGAGTTTTCCCTCTCCTTCTCTTTTTAGCATAGCTAAGGATCTGCCAATTTTATTTGATTTTTCAAAGAACCAACATTTGTTTTGTCATTTTTTCCAAATGTTTCTTTTGTTTCAATTTCATTGATTTCAGCTCTAATTTTAATTATTTCCTGCCTTTTACTGCTTTTGGTGTTCATTTGTTCTTGTTTTTCTAGGGCTTTGAGATGTAATGTTAGGTTATTTATTTCTTGACTTTTTATTCTTTTAAGGAATGAACTCCATGTAATGAACTTTCCTCTTAGTACTGCCTTCATAGTGTCCCGGAGATTTTAATATGTTGTGTCTGTGTTCTCATTCACCTCTAAGAATCTTTTAATCTCCTCCTTGATGTCTTTTGCAACCCATTATTCATTTAGAAGCATATTATTTAGTCTCCAGTTGTTGGAGAAGCTTTCATTTTTTATTTAATCACTGATTTCTGACTTCATTCCATTATGATCTGATAGATGCAGGGTAGTATCTCTACTTTTAATATTTGCTAAAGTCATTTTGTTGCACAATATATGGTCTATTTTAGAGAAAAATCATGTGCTGCTGAGAAGAAAATGTATTTATTTACTGAAGGATGAAATAGTCTATATATGTCAGTTAAGTCTAAGTTATTGATTGTATTATTGAGTCTGTAGTTTCTTTGCTCAACTTTTGTTTTGAAGATCTATCTAGTGGTGAACAAGGTGTGTTAAAGTCACCCAGAGTTATTGTGTTGTAGTATATTTAACTCTTGAATCTGAGAAGAGTATGTTTGATGAATGTAGATGCTCCATTGTTTGGAGCATATAAATTTATTATTGTTATGCCTTGTTGATGAATTGTTCCCTTAGGCAGTATGAAATATCCTTCTTTATCAGTTTTGATTAACTTTGACTTGCAGTCTACTTTATTTGATATAAGAATGGAAAACCTGCTTGCTTCCGCAGTCCATGTGAGTAGTATGATTTTTCCCAACCTTTCACCTTCAGTCTGTGAATATATTTGCCTATAAGATGAGTCTCTTGGAGGAAGCACATTGTTGGGTCTTGTTTTGTTTTTAACACAACTTGCCAGTCTATGTCTTTTGATTGATGAATTTAGGCCATTAACATTCAGGTTTATTATTGAGACATGATTTGTATTGCCAGCCATTTTTGTTTATTTTTGGCATTTAACTTGACTTGGTTACTCCTTTGATTAGATTTTCCTTTAGTTTAATACCTTCCTCTGCTGATTTTCATTGTTGTTTCTCAAGTCCTTTTCATGGAATATTTTGCCATGGATGTTCTGTAGTGCAGGCTTTTGAGTTGTAAAATCTTTTAACTTCTTTTTATCATGGAAGGTTTTAATTTCATCATCAAATCTAAAAGTTAATTTTGTTGGACACAAGATTCTTGGTTGGCATCCATTTTCTTTCAGAGCTTGATATATGTTGTTCCAGGATCTTCTAGCTTTCAGAGTCTGTGTTGAAAATCTGCAGTTATCCTAATTGATTTTCCCCTATATGTAATCTGATTTCTTTCTCTCGTGGCTTTTAATATTCTTTCCTTATTCTGTATGTTAGACATTTTCATTATAATGTGCCTTGGTGTGGATTTGTTGTGATTTTGTACATTTGGTGTCCTGTAAGTCTTTTGAATTTGCTTTTACAATTCATTCTTCATGTTTCAAAAATTTTCTGATATTATTTCTTTGATTAGATTGTTCATTCCTCTGGTTTGGAACTCTATGCCTTCCTCTATCCCAATAACTCTTAAATTTGGTCTTTGGATGCTATCCCATATTTCTTGAATGTTCTGCTCATGGTTTCTTACAATTTTCACTGTGTGGTATACATTATTTTCAAGATTATTATTTTGTCTTCATTGTCTGAGGTCCTGTCTTCCACATGGTCTAATCTGTTGGTGATGCTTTGAATTAGACTTTTAATTTGGTTTACTGTTTCTTTCATTTCAAGGATTTTTTTAGAACCTATATCTCTCTATTGACATAATATTTCCTTCTTGTATTTGTTTATGTAGCTCTTTGTCAAAATGATCTTTTGCTGCCTGTATTTGCTCTCTTATATCATCCTTTAACTCACAGAACATTTTAATTATGTATATTTTGAACTCCTTCTCTGTCATTTCATCATCTTTGCTGGCCAGGGATTCTAGTAATGTGGTATCTAGATTTGTTTGGGGCACTTTCTTTCCTTGTCTTTTTATTATTTATTTATTTTTTTACGTGGAATGCATTACATGCATTACAATTCTCTTTTTTTAATATTTATTTTTTATTTGCAGATGAACACAATACCTTTGTTTTTTATTTATTTATTTTTATGTGGTGCTGAGGACCAAACCCAGGGCCTCGCACATGCCAGGTGAGCGCTCTACCACTGAGCCACTACTCCAGCCCTGGAATGCATTACAATTCTTATTACACATATAGAGCACAATTTTTCATATCTCTGGTTGTCTTCCCTTGTCTTTTCATATTGGTTGTGTGTCTTCCCTTCTAGCACTGTGGATCCTAGGTGTTACCGTTTTTACTCTATAGGCTTATAGTGTCCCTGTAGGGATCCAATACGTCTTCTTTGAGGTGAAGGACAATGATGTCAGATCCCAATATAAATAATATATACCCTTAAAAAAATGTTTGCCAATAGGATGTTTACAGTTTGGTTACAATGTACAGAAATGGTGAATTCAATTATTATCTACAATATACTCAGTAGGTTTGTAAAAGGATTTACAGTTACTAATGGTAGTCAAAGAACCAGGGGTAAGGAGTAGGATGATATGGTGAAGATATAGAGTTGTTATATCTTAGGAAGTGTGAAAGAGAAATCTGAAGAGGAAGATTAGTAGAAGGAGAAGGGTGAGGAAGTAAATTTGGGTAGACAATTAAGAAGGAAGACAGCAGAGTACATAAAACACACACATAAACACATACCAAGAAAAATAAAAAATGTTAAAATAGCAGAAATTGGTGGGAAAAAAGAAAAAAATTTAAAAATTTAAAAAGAATAAAAAGAATGTTTAATACAACTATAATATACTATTCAGAAGTCCCATCATCAAAATATTAATTCTTGGAAAGTACTTGGTTTCACATATATTGGGGATGTGAGGGCAGGTGAAAGGAGAGGGAAAGGGAAAAAAAAATCTGGAAGGAAGACATGGGACTTGTTTTAGTTGGAGATCAGTATCTTTCCTGCTTCTCTTCTCATCCAATAGGTGGAGTTGTCTGTTGTTAGCTGGTATCTCTGCCTTCAGGATTGTGAAGGTAACTAGGTGTCACTCTACTGGGTTAGCGGCTGCTGGGGAGAGGGGAAGTTAGAAAGTGGGTACCTGGAAGATGGTGATAAAGGTGACCCAAGATCGAGGCTCCTGCTTTCAATGGTGGGGTGTTGGGTCAGGTGGGGAGAGCTGGGCGATGGTGTTGGACAATGAGTTCAGTGACTAGATCTGTGGCTTGCAGTGTTTGCTGACTTCAGAGCCTGTGTGAAGTTCCCAGGTGCAGGGAGGCTACTCTGTTGTAGGGAACTATCTTTGTTGCTGCAGAGTCCCAAGATGGCGGCGACCATGACAGCCCTACGTTGGTAGATGGGGATCCACATGGGGGTGGCAGCTGGAGTTCCTACTGGTGGAAAGCTGCTGAGTGTCCTGTGTTGGACTTGTGTCAGTCATTTCTGCTCAGGTGGGTGGCCTATAGTTTTTTACGTGTGCTGCCGCCATCACCTCTGATGGTCCTGCTCAGGTACCCAGAAGTTCTGAATGGGCAAGTAGTTGGGAGACCTACTCTGATGCTGAGGCCTGGAGCCCTGCACTAGCATGGTGCTTCCTGTGCTTTGGGCAGGAATATTGCTCGCAGACAAGCAGTATTCCCACTACTTGAATCCCAGGTCTTGGAGTGATGCAGAATGCTTCCTCCCTCTGGCCCACCATCTTGGATCTTCAAAAATCAGTCACTTTTTTTAGGGTAAAAACATTTAATCATTCATTGCTTCAATATGTAATTTAAGAATGTTCTCTTTTAGACCAAGTATCATTTTTGGATTAAAGTTGTTCAAGTATTCTCTGAGGAAAACTCTCCAAAACATAATTTAAAGTTTAAAACATTTCAAAATGTATACATTTAAGATTTTAGCTACTTACTAGGACATATTCCACAGAGTCAATCTTTTAGTGTATCACTTGGTTGTTTATGTTGTTATAGTTTGGAAACACATCTTTACATTATTTCTTAATCTGCCTTAACACTCTAAATTTAAATCTAAAACTTCAAATTTCAAACTTGACCCTTAAATTTTGTTATGTAGAAATGATTTTAAGAAAGCATTTAGAGGGCTGGGGTTGTAGCTCAATGATACAGTGCTTTCCTAGCTAGCACGTGCGAGGCACTGGGTTTGAGTCTCAGCACCACATAAAAATAACATAAAGGTCCACCAACAACTAAAAAAAGTATTTATTATAAAAAGCATTTAGAGTGAAGAGATCTGGAAACAAATTTTGGCTCACCTAATTTTTAGCAAGTCAATAAGACCTTGAGTAAATAATTTATTTTGGAAGCTTGGGTCACTTTACAAAGGGTGAATAACACCATTAGGAGGTGTTAAATGCCCCTGAAATTTCTACCTCCTGTCTCCTTTATGGCTATCTGTATATCATTTTATATTTCAACTTTGTTGCTTCTAACTCGTATGACCCTCTATGTTTACTAACTAGGCAAACATCCTCAGTTTCTCATCCTCAGTTGCAGGATACCTGCTGACATTACTCTCTGGTTTTGCCTCTTTCCTGTTATCTTTCAAGTGGAGTACTTCTGTAAGCAGCATAGGCAGTTTTCTATAAAGTGTGATTAGGCTGGTGTTTCCTGACATATCTCCTGTAATGTTCTAAGATATGTAATTCCATTATAACAATATAATATAATCATAATACAATATATAAAATCTCATCAGCAGTCTTTTTCTAAATACTAGTATGCCTATTCAATCAAACAACATATATTTGCTAAGCATATGTTGTACACATTAGCACTGCACTAAGTAAACCAACTCAATAACAGTGTCATTTCCTGGGCTGGGGATGTGGCTCAAGCGGTGGCGCGCTCACCTGGCATGCGTGCGGCCCAGGTTCGATCCTCAGCACCACATACAAACAAAGATGTTGTGTCCACCAAAATCTAAAGAATAAATATTAAAAAAATTCTCTCTCTCTCTTAAAAAAAAGTGTCATTTCCTAAATAAGAGCCAAGATCTGGAGGAAAAGCTTTAGGTGTGTTTCACTCAAATGAAATGGGGAAGGTAAGGTTGGGGTAGGATTTAGGTTCTGAGGAGTACAACTAGCCATGGTACAGAATTGGAATGCAAAGAACTCAAAACACAATATAATATTCACTATTCCTTAAATAATTAGTCATTCTTTTTGTAAGAAATCCTATTGGAGAAATCTGGCACAAATGTGAAATACTTTTTCCTTGCGATAATTTTAGAAAATACCTTAAACACAGAAAAGGTGGTACCTGTGATTTGACCCATTCTCAATCTCCTCACTTTAAAATATCTCTCGCATACAGGAACCAGGATTTCATTTTTAGATAGATACAATTGATTAGACAAGCAGTATCCTACCCATAATGTTAGCATTCAAATTCAAAATTTTCAGATTTGTATAGCATTGAATCACAACATATTTGGTGATTGCCATTGCTCAATCCATTTCTTTGACAAAATTTAAGGTACCGTATGCTCTTATGGAAAGGGTTCAGTGATCATTCATTTGTGGTCTCCCTGTCTGTAAGTTATTTTGGGGATTTGTTTTTTATAAACAGGGAACTGCCTGTGCTCTAAGATTTGCCTCAGGCTGACCCTGACTACCCTGATTATGCATACAAACACAGTTTACATTGGCAAGCAGATGTCTTGGAATAATGAGATTACAAAGGTATTCAAAATCTTCCTAAACCCACTTCACAGTTAAGCTTTAAAATCAAGAGAGGCAGAAATGCTAAGATCTGCCTGTAATTTAAGATCAAGGAGTTTGAAGGTCTTAAAATTAACCATGAAACTTGAAAAATATGTGAATGGTCCTCAAAAATGACATTTGGAAAGCTGTATGTTAGAAATACCAACACTGTGGGTGCCAAGAGGGAGGCATTTTGTAATGACTAACAAATTAAGGCATCTTAATGTGAAGGCTGATTATATAATGCATAATCAAGAGGAGTAAGGAGGAGACAGAGATGCTTTCTCATTAGTTCTGGCTTAGAACCACATAGCATAACATCACCAGATTTATGAATATAAAACATGTAAAAAAATCTATGGCTGTTCTCTGAATCAGATAAGTTTTTATAGCTCAAAAAGGCAGTCATTTCAAATACCTACATTTATTCAAAATATTTTCATTGTTTCTAGTAGTATAAAACTCTCAAAAACTGTGGTAGTCAGTGTGGTCAGCAAGAGATAATTGGCATAGTAAAACAACTCATGAAAAAAGAAATCAGAGGGGTTGGGGTTATGGGTCAGAGGTAGAGTGCTCACCTAGCTTGCGTGAGGCACTGAGTTCAATCCTCAGCACCACATAAAAATAAAATAAGTGTATTTTGTCCATCTACAACTAAAAAAAATTCATAAAAAAGAAATCAGAGGGAAATGTTTCATTTCCAGTGATCCTGCCTCTAGTTCATGTTAGTTGTTATTTATATGTAGCATATGCACAGAGTTCTTTTGAAAGAATTGTGTAGTTATTTTTAAAAATCAACTAGTAGCACTAATAGAGCACTTAATTATGTGTCAGACACTGTTCTAAGAGCTTTACATATAACTTAATTTAAATATATTCCAAAATATACCTTAATAATGTCTACTGTTATATTGTACAATGATATTAAGTATAAATAGCTCAACCTTATTCAGGATTTCAATAATCTTATTTTTTTTTAATCTAATGCTAAGAAAAGAGAGAAAGAGAGGAGATAAAAGGCAATTATTGTTATTATTGCAAACCACAGTTTTTCACACTTAATAGAGTGAACACTGTATCAGCATTTAACAAGTTGAATTCCCATAATATATAATATGATACCTTACCCAACCTTATTGACTAAGTTGTAAAAATCATTATATATGCAGGATCAAAAGGGGAGATTTTTCTTAACTTTTCTATGACTCTTTTCAAAAGTCATGAAGCAGAACACTCCCTCAAGGAGAATATAAACTGACTCTGAAGCTGACTGGAGATAAAAATACAGAGTTTGAAAAGAGAGGAAACCTTATTACTAGTGACTGTGAGATTCTTCAGCTTATACTAGTCAGAATTGGGACTTCAGGATGGAATACTAAATTATAAGGCTAGTTTATAAAGGCAGTCTAGAATATGATTTCTGTGGATGCCAGAGAAATGTGTGGATGCTAGAGAAATCTACATTTCAAAAATCACAAAAACTAAAACTGCTTTAAAAAAGAAAACAAACAGTTCACACTCCTACTGTGGTTTCATAGGAGGCTGCCTGTGGATTTTGGGCGAGGGTAGGACTGTCCTTACCAGAGACAGAAAGAGGAAAAAATTAAACAAGAATATAAAGCTTAAAGTGATTTAAAACTTGTCAGAGGAAGTGTTTAACAAAAGCAAACAGATAATGCTGAAAATGAGAATGCAAAATGACACAAATGGGAAGTGAAACATAGCAAGGCTAATGAGCAAAGTCAAAAGTCACAGTAACTTACTGCATATTCTGAAATGACAGAGTCCAGTTTTAAAAGTCAGTCTTCAAGGGGGAAATATTTTTTAAAAACAAGGGTACAAGTTCATGTAATTAACATCTTACATGCATACACAAATTACCTGTAAAGAGAAGGGAAGAAAGCTTAATGCCACAACACTGCATTGGGAGAAAATTAAGGCTATATAGGTTAGCAGGGCCAGATGGCAAGCAACCCAAAGTGATATAACAAGCAAGGGCTAGAGTATTTATTCAGACTAGTCAATCATTACTGCAAGGCAATGTACTCTTCTTTTACAGATGAGATGGGCTTCAGCCATCAACTTCTTCATCCCCAGAAGCCCCAAACAACACTCCAGTTTAAAACCTGATGGAATTGCAATGATTTCAAGCCTAGTACCATTGTGATCTGGGATCTTTTTTATTTTAGCATCATAAACATTACTTTCAACAGCTTTCCTGGATGTCATGGCACTGTTCTGAGAAGTAGAAGTCAGAGGTGGAACAAAGGTTACAAATGCATTGATTTGCGGCATGGAGAATTGTATAGAATCTTTTCCTTTGGTTTAAAGTCCAAGGGATATATTCATAAGTGCAGATGGTTGCCTACATTCTTTACAAGCACCTATTCAAAAAAAAAAAAAAGCAAAAGAAAAATGCTTCAGCCTGTGAGAGAGGATTTAGAGTGCTACCAAAGACCTCTATCTTCGGCTTTCTAGCCTCTCCTTATCTTGAGGTAAGGATATTGTTCATAACCCCTTGTCTATATGCCAAGGAAAGGATATGCACACAGACAAGAAGTACCAGATGTGATGTTCTATAAAATGCCAACTGATTCACACCATACACTCTGAGGATTTACACTTACTTCCATTGCTGGCAGGACGGAGGGTAATGAAAATTCTGCTGCTGTTGGTGAAGAACTAGCAAATCAGAGCAGAACAGGACACTTACCCCAGGGAAGGAGAACTTCAACTCCAATAAACAAGGCAATGCTGATGAGATGAAATTTACATTTAAGTCACAAAGCTACTGGGAATGAAATGTAATAAAATAAGTGTCAGATAATAAAGCAATTTGATAACGTCAGCTTTTCACTGCTCTGTATGTTATCTGTTAAAAAGCTTCTTCGAAAAAAAGAAAAAACCTAACACTTAAACTAGGATTGAATAGAAGTTATTACTGTACAATATTTTATATTCAGGAAATACAAATTATCAATAATTGCTGCAGTTTGATAAGGACATGCAATGGGTTGGGGAGCATATTTTATCTCTTTATCTCTTTTAGTATGTTTGATTCAGATAGATCCATTTTTAAAAAGTTTTTTTATAGTTGTAGAAGGATAAAATGCCTTTATTTTTTTGTTTATTTTTATGTAGTGCTAAGGATTGAACCCAGTGCCTCACACATGCTAGGTAAGTTCTCTGCCACTAAGCTACAGCCTCAGCTCCAGATAGATCCATTTTTAAGAGGAGATAATAAGCTCAAAGAAGGTAACCTATTCAAACCATATTGCTAAGAAGTGCAGAAGTGAAATTCAAACTAAAGCCCAATGATTCTCAAGTTCTTATTCTTCATGCCTCTTATTTCCTATGCAAATATCTACTATTAATTTCATTTTTGATTGGCATGTAATATTTATAATCATTCATAGGGTACAATATTATAATTTAATATATGTATATAATATATAATGATCAAATTCAGGGTAATTATCATTTCTACCTCCTCAAATATTTCTATTTCTGTTTTGGGAAGTTTCAAACTTCTCTGTAATTTTAATATGTTTAACAAACTGTTGTAGCTGGGCATGGTGGCATACACCTGTAATCCCAGTGGTTTGGGAGGCTGAGGCAGGAGGATCTCAAGTTCAAGGCAAGCATCAGCAACAGAGCAAGGCCCTAAACAGTTTAGTGGACCCTGCCTTAAAATAAAAAAATAATTAAAAAAAGAACAGGAGATGTAGCTCAGTGGTAAAGCACCTCTGTGTTCAATCCTTAGTACCAAAACCCACCCCCCAAATAACAACAAAACAAACCTTTTGTAGACTGCAATTATTCTATGTTCTATATAAAGATTATAACTAGCTCCCCCACTGTGTATTAGTGCTGATTATTCACACCCCTCACTATTACCCCTCCCTTCCCTTTCTAACTTCTTGTGACATTGCTTCTACTCCCTTATTTCTGTGTAATCAGTCTTTTTTAGCTTTCACAAATGAAAACATATTGTATTTATTTTTCCACAACTGGCTTATTTCACTGGTTAATATCCTCCAGTTCATTCAAATTGCTGCAAATGACAAAATTTAATTTTTTATGGTTTTATGGTATTCCATTGTGTATATGTACCATCTATTCATTATCTATTCATCAGTTTGATAGACTCTTGTTTATCAAAATGGTTGTTTCCATATCTTGGCTACTGTAAATAGGGCTACAATAAACATGTGCATATTATTATCTCTTTGATATAATGATTTCATTTCTTGGCATATATAAGCAGTAGTGGGATTGTTGGATTATATGATAGGTCTACTTTCAGATTTCTGAGGAAGCTTCATGATCTTTATTGTAATGGCTGTACTAATTTACATTCTCACCAACAGTGTAGAAGAATTCTTCTTTGTCCTCATCCTTACTAGCATCAATTACCATTCTAACCATATTTAGGTGATATCTCATTGTGGCTTTAATTTGTATTTACCTGATGATTGGTAATGTTGAACTTTTTAAAAATGCATGTTGGTCATTTCTGTTATCTTTTGAGAAATGCCTATTGAGATCATTTGCCCATTTAAAAGTCAGATTACTGTTATTATTATTTGCTGTTGAGATCCTTCTGTATTCTGAATATTAACCCTTTGTCAGATGAATATTTTGAATATATTTTCTCCCATTATGTAGATTGTTTTCTTGGCTTTGCAGAAGCTTCTTATTTTGATATAATTTTATTTGTCTGGTCTTTTGTTGTTTGTAATTTTGGGATCATATCCAAAATATTTTTAATCTCAACATTTTAAAGTATTTTACCTGTATTCTATTCCAGTAATTTCATAGTTTGGGGTCTTAGGTTTATTTTCTTAATCCATTTTGAGTTGATGTTTGTACATAATGAAAGGTAGGCATTGAGTTTGATTCTTCTACATATGGATATACAGTTTTTCCAGCACTATTTATTGAAGAGACTGTCCTTTCTCCAATGTAGTTCTTGGCACTTTTGTCAAAAATCAGTTTGTGGTAGATGGGTGGTTTTGTTTCTGGGTTCTCTAACTTGTTTCATTTGTCTGTTTTTCTGTTTTTATGCCAGTACCATGATGCTTTGATTATAGTAGCTTCATAATATGCTTTGAAGCCAGGTATTGTGATGCCTCCATGGTTTGGTTTTGTTTTTTCCTCTCTCATGATTCCTTTGGCCTTTCAAGATCTTTTTTGGTTCTCTATGAATTTTGCAATTATTTTCTATAGTTTTGGGAAGAAAGTCATTGGTACTTTTTAAAGTATTGCATTGATTCTATAGATTGCTTTGAGTAATAGAGACATTTTGACAGTATTCTTTCTCCTATGAACATGAGTTATCTTTCCATTTTTGTATCCCTTATTTATTTCATCAGTTTTTATGGTTTTTCACTACAGAGATATTTCACCTCTTTGATTAAGTTTATTGCTAGATATTTTATTTTTTCCTAGCTTTCATGAATGAAATTGCTCTTTTGACTATATTTCAGATAATTTTCTATTGGTGTGTATGCTACTGATTTTCGTATTTTCATTTTATGTCCTTCAATATTGGTAAATTCTTTTTGTGATCTTATTTATGTATATGATGTATGCGTATATATGTATATGTGCGTATATGTGTATACACACATATATATGTACACACAATGTGATCTTGAAGCAGTGAAAATCTGATTTCCTCCTTTCAGTTTGGGTTCCTTTATTTCTTTCTCTTTCCTGATTGCTCTGGCCAGGACTAGTATTACGTTGAATTAAAATAGTAAAGCTGGGCGTTTTTGTCTTTTCCATATTTTAGAATGATTTTACCTTTTCCCCATTCAATAGGATATCATCATTTAGCCTATTATTTATGACCTTTATTATGTTGAAGTACATAATATACCTAATTTTTATACCTAATTTTTTTCAGTTGTCATCAGGAAGAGATATTGAATTTTATCAAATCTCTTTTTTTCTTTTTAAAAATTGTTGTATTTGTTCTTTTTAGTTACACATGACAGTAGAGTGTATTTTGACATATTATACTCAGAGTATAACTTCTCATTCTTGTGGATGTACATGATGTGGAGTTTCACTGGTCATGTATTCATATATGAACATAGGACAGTTATGTCTAATTCATTCTACTGTCTTTCCCATCCCCATCCTCCTCCCTGCCTTTTGTTCCCCTTTGTCTAATCCAGTGAGCAAGAAGTCCCCATTCTTTACAGATTCAAACCTCTGGCTGGCCTCTTGTGTGCCTATGTCTTGTTTTGTCACAACTTGCCATCCTTGGAGAAAGCCAGTTAGCTGGATAGTAGCTGTTGGGATTGTGGAAATGGCAGCATCTCCCCATTGTTTATAGGGGAGGAATTTTTTTTTTTGAGGGGGGATTAGGGATTTAACTCAACCACTGAGCCACATCTCCAGCCATATTTTGTTTTGCTTTGAGATGTAATGTTAGGTCATTTATTTGTTGACTTTTCTTCTTTTAAGGGATGAACTCCGTGCAATGAACTTTCCTCTTAGTACTGCCTTCAGAGTGTCCCAGAGATTTTATATATTGTATCTGTGTTTGCATTTACCTCTAAGAATTTCTTAATCTCCTCTTTGATGTCTTTTGCAACCATTGTTCATTCAATAGCATATGATTTAGTCTACAGGTGTTGGAGCAGCTTCTATTATTTATTTTATCATTTATTTATAATTTCATTTCGTTGATATCTAATAGAATGCAGTGTAGTATCTCTACTTTTTTGTATTTGATAAGAGTTACTTTGTGGCATAATATATGGTCTATTTTAGAGAAATATCTATGTGCTGCTGAAAAGAAAGTATATTCACTGATTGATGAATGAAATAGTATAAATATGTCTGTTAAGTCTAAATTATTGATTGTGTTTTTGCATTCTATATAGTTTCTTTGTTTAGCTTTTGTTTGGAACATCTATCCAGTGGTGAAAGACATATATTTAAGTCACCCAGAATTATTGTGTTGTGGTTTATTTAACTCTTAAACTTGAGAAGAGTATGTTTAATGAATGTAGATGCACCATTGTTTGGGGCATATATTTATAATTGTTATGTCTTGTTAATGTATGTTTCCCTTAAGCAGTATGAAATGTCCTTCTTTATCCCTTTTGATTAACTTTGGCTTGAAGTTTACTTTATTTGATATGAGGATGGAAACCCCTGCTTATGTCCTTAGTCCACATGAGTGGTAAGTGTTTTTTTGGTTTTTTTTTTTTTTAACATTTTACCTTCAGTCTGTGGATGTCTTTTCTATGAGATGAGTTTCTTGAAGGCAACATATTGTTGGGTCTTTGTTTTTAATCCAATATGCCAGTCTATGTTTTTTGATTGTTGACTTTAGGCCACTAAACATTCAGGGTTATTTTTGAGACATGATTTGTATTCCCAATCATATTTGTTTATTTTTGCTATTTAACTTGACTTGTTTTCTCCTTTGATTGTTTTTTCCTTTAGTGTATTACATCCCTTCGCTGATTTTTACTTTTTTTTTTTTTTCATTTTCTCTTCATTGAATATTTTGCCAAGGATGTTCTTTGTGCAAGCTTTCTAGTTCTAAATTCTTTTAACTTTTGTTTATCATGGAAGTTTTTTTTTAATTTCATCATCATTCTAAAGCTTAATTTTGCTGGATATAAGATTCTTGGTTGGCATCCATTTTCTTTCAGAGCTTGATATGTTGTTCCAGGATCTTCTAGCTTTCAAGGTCTGTGTTAAAAAATCTGCAGATATCCTAATTGATTTCCCCCTATATGTAATCTGATTCCTGTTTCTTGTGGCCTTAAATTTCTCTCCTTATTATGTATGCTAGGAATTTTCATTATAATGTGGCTTGGTGTGGATCTTTTGTGATTTTGTACATTTGGTGTCCTGTAAGCCTCTTGAATTTGGTTTTCCAATTCATTCTTCATGTTTCAAAAATTTTCTGATATTATTTTATTGACTAGATTGTTCATTCCTTAGGTTTGTAACTCTATGCCATCCACCATTTCAATAATTTTTAAATTTGGACTTTTCATGTTATCCCATAATTCTTGAATATTCTACTCATGGTTTCTTACCATCTTCACTGTGTGGTCAAGAATCTTTTCAGGATTATATATTTTGTCATCATTGACTGAGGTCCTGTCTTCCAAGTGATATAATCTATTGGAGTTGCTTTCTATTGAGCTTTTAATTTGGTTTATTTTTTCTTTTATTTCAAGGATTTCTGTTTTTTTTTCCTTCAGAACCTCTATTGCCTTATTGAAGGAAACTTTTGCTTCCTGTATTTGCTTATATAGCTCTTTATCAAAATGATCTTTTGCTGCCTGTATTTGCTATCTTATATCATCCGTTAATTCACAGAAGATTTTGATTATGTACATCTTGAACTCCTTCTCTATAATTTCTTCTGTTGTGCTGGCCATGGATTCTAATAATGTAGTATCTTGGTTTGTTTGGGGCACTTTCTTTCTTTTCTTTTTTTTTTTTTTGTGTGTGTGTTGTTCGTGTGTCTTCCCTTCTAGCACTGCAGATCAGAGGCATAACAGTTTTTTCCCTATAGTTTTTCCCTTATAGGGTTATAGTGTCCCTGAAAGGTTCCAATACCTCTTCTTTAAATGGGAGAACAATATTAACAGATCTAAATACAAACAATATACAGCCTTAAACCAAATAACTGCTATTAGTACATTTACAATTTTGTCACAAAATACAGAAGTGGAGAGTTCAATTATTATGTACAATATAAATAGTAGTTTTGCAAAAGGGTCTACCGTATCTGATTGCAGAGAAAGAACCGAGGGTGAGGTGTAGGATGAGACGGGGTAGGAGGTGCGGATATAGAGTTATTAGATCTTTGGAAGCATGAAAAAGGAATCAATAGAAGTTGGTTAGCAACAGGAGAAGAGAGAGAAGATGATTTTCTGAAGACAAGTAAATGGGAAGACAATAGAGAAAGTACAGAAAAGAAACAATCATAAAAATTAAGAAAAATAAAAATTATAAAAATAGGAGATAAAAGAATATACAACACAACCGTAATATACAATTTAGACATCCCAGTCCTTAGTAGCCTAATTCATGAAAATTTCTTGGTTTAACAAATGTTGGGAATGTGAGGGTGGGAGAAGAGAGAAAGAGAGAAAAGAGAGAAAAAAACCTTCAGGGAGGATACAAGGATTTTTTTGTTGGAGATCAGTATCTTTCCTGCTTCCCTTCTCATCCAATAGGTAGGGTTGTCTGTTGTTTGCTGGTATCTCCCCTCTCAGGGTGGTGAGGATTATTAGGGTGGGGGATTGGCTTTTGGGGTGGAGCTCTTGGAGTTGGGATATAACACTTGCCAGTCTCTGATGTGAGATTGCACCTCAAGGATGTCTTTTGAGACCTGCTTGTGGGTGCCGGGTCTTATCTCCTTATATTACCTCTAGACCTCAAAATTCCTGGTCTCTAATTTAGTCTCTAAACTGTATCTTACCCCCCTCCCTTCCTACTTCCCAATCAGGAACCTTTCTCTCCAAAGGTCTTGTGGGATGTGCTCTGGGGGCTGTGCACATTTTTCAGAGAGCTATTTTGTATTGAGCAGTTCAGAATCAGGTTTTGCCAGCTATGGATTGGCCATGTAGCTGCAAGCACTCTGCTGCGTTAGGGGCTGCCAGGGAGAAGGGAGAACTGAGGACTATAGGTACCTTGATTTTGCTTCTAAGCTCTAGCCAGTGTCCCAAGCTGGGAGTTGCCCTCAACTAAAGATGGCAACAAAGGTGTCCCAAGATGGAGGTGGCTGATTTCAGTGATGAGGTGTTGGGTTGGGTGGGGCCCAGTGGTGGCTTTGGGTGGCATGTTCAGAGATGCAGCTCATGTGTCATGCAGTATTGAGGCTGGAGGCTGTCTCCAGACCATGTGTGATGTCTCAAGTGCAGGCTACTGCATGTAGGGGACTGTGGAAATGGTTGCAGTGTTCCAAGACACAGGCCACGTAGATGAGGTAGATGAGGGTCAACATGGGAGTGGCGGCTGAAGGTTCTGCACGTGGGCACTGGCTGGGTGTTCTGCATGGGAGCAGCAGCCAGAATTCCTGCATGGGTGCTTATGCTGGTGGTCCTGCTCAGGCACCCATAGGTCCTGTGTGGGCAAGTGGCCAGGAGTCCTGCACTGATGCTGAGGCCCGTGTGCCCATGGCGACCATGATTCCTTCATTGGAGCAGCTGTTGGGGATCCTATAATAACTCACAGACCAGCAGTATTCCCACTAATTGAATCCCAGGTCATAGAGTGTCCCAGAGTGCAGCTTCCCTCTAGCCCCATCATCTTGGATCCTCTCCATAAAGTTGTCTTGATGCAGTAAAGAAACTAATGGGTTTTTCTAACTCTGGAATGCTATGTGGAATGAATTTTCAAATGGTTTATTTCTGTATTAGAGGCAAACATCAACCTTCTGGGATTGTCCACATTCCAGCATCTTGCATCTGTTGTATTTATGATAGAAAAAAAGCATATTTAGTCATCTGCTGATTCCATTTGGTGATAAATACATACTTCTCTCTACAGTACAAAAATGCTAATTTATTTTATGTACTAAGGTGGATTGAAGCCATTCCTAGAGACATGAGTATTTAAATTGGCAAAAACTAAAACAGTGAATACTCTGCATATAGATGATCATGCTTTATATGCAGTTCTTGAGTAAAGCATTTTTTTCCCTGTCAATAGAGATCTAGATTTTAAATACAACTTGTCTTCTAGTAGGCAGGCATACACAATTGACCTTTTGACTGCAGCCATTGAGTTGATTGTTTTTCTTTTTAAGCTCAGGAGATTTCTATATGAATTTTGGTAAGCATGAAAGATGACCTAAGAAATACCCCCAACTAATCTTAACATATATGGATATATTTTTTCTAATATTTTTTTCTAAAATGAAAGATATAAAGAAGCAGGAAATTTGCACTAATTTTGAGCTGTTTATCTCTCTCAGATATTTACCTGGCTTGGATGATTCTCTGACATTTTATTCTCATTTATAGGACAATATTTTGTATGTGTTATCAGTAAGATGTTTCAAATTGTTAATTGCATAGTGTAATTTGAGTTGCTGTTCACTCATTCTATCAGATCATAATGGAATGAAATTAGAAATCAACTGTATGATAAAAAATAGAAACTAACACCTGGAGACAAAATAATATACTACTGAATGATGAATGGGTAGCAGGAGAAATCAGAGGCAAAATTTAAAAAATACTTAGAAGTAAATGAGAAGAGTGATACAACATATCAAAATCTTTGGACACTCTGAAGGCAATTCTAAGAGCACAGTTCATAGCAGTGAGCCCATGCATTAACATTACATCTCAACATTACATCTCAAGGCCCTAGAAAAAGAAGAAAAAATCAACACCAAAATCAGTAGAAGACAGAAAATAATTAAATCACTATCAAGCACCTCTTATGTATACCTTCATAGAGCTTCCATTCTACTAGGAAAGACAAAAAAAACATGATAAATAATTATGATATATAGTATATTCATGATAATAGTAAGAAAAAAGCAAAGCAAGGGAAGGGGATATTGTATATAGAGGGTGGAAATGTTGGTTGAATTTTTGTATAGAGTGACCAGGGGAGGTTTCCTTGCAGACCTAATTTTTGTTTTGCTTTGTTTTGTTTTGATAAAAGATTTGAAAGAAGTGAGGGAATGAACCAGTCATGGATCTATATAAGTGTGATACCAATGGGCAGGCCTGATGTAGCAACATTCCTGGCTTCTTGGAAAAACATTTAGGAGGTCCAGATAGCTAAATCACAGTGTGCAAGGAGATTATTAGGAATGGGTTGGGCAGATAACATAGGATGCATTGAGTTAAAGAGTGACATGATGACATGTAGAGGTGATAAAGGGTAAAATTTTTGATAAATGAAAGTAAAACTGACAGGATTTTTCTGACAGACTAGATACAATATATGAGGGGAAAAAAGTTTAAAGATGATTAAGCTTTTGGCCTGGGCAACTAAAAAAATGCCACTAACTGAACTGACAGACTTTGGGAATAATGGGTTGAGGGACTGTCAGGAGCTCAGGTTTTGATATGTTACCTAAATATCAGTTTTCTTAGTCATCTTTTACCTGGTGCATTTAGAAATGCTCTTCTTTCTCTCTCTGAAGCATTTCTTAAGCTTCTCTTACTTTTCCTTATAATACTTTATAAATTCTTACTATTTCACCAGTTTCAGCCCATTTAATTTATTTTAGTATTTTACTGTCTAAAAATTTCTGTGGAACATAAGATTTCATAGCTAGGTACTTACTTTTACTTTGTACTTTTATTTCCTCATAGCTGAGTGTAATTCCTTTGTATAAATACTTGTTGAAATCAATTTTTCAGAATACCCAAAATATAGCAAGATTATTCACCTAAGTTATTAACACAGAGCACTAACTTAGCATTTTGAAAAGCATGTCATGTCAAATATGAGACATCTTTACCTGAATTCTGTTTAGAGTCTTGCTTCCTGCTGAGGAATGTGCTAGAAATCAAGTATTTTCTAGAAGCCTGAGATTCTTAGCAATAAGCTCTGAATGACATACTTTCATATAAGTGCTAAAAACTGTCATCACAGTTTTTTAAAAAGAGGTCTTGACCAGAACACTATGGAGAATAGTTCATACATAAATCTAAGCAACCTAATTGAGAATACAAGTAAAGAACATTTCCATTCTAGACTGAACAGAACTTAGCTTTTTGTAGTTGTGACATCCTTTTCCAAAGTTGGAATTTTTATTAATGGAAAAGTAAATTATTTTATGGCAGTGACCCTCAAAGTTTTGTGATTACTTTAAGTGATAAGAGATAGTATTAATTTGTTGGGTATTTTGTGCTAGCTCCTCTACAAAGCCCAGTGAATTAAGACATTATTTTGACATCAAAAGAAACTGATAATTTGGTGAGACATGCAGATGTTTCAACAATAACTATAGAAAAGTAATTAATATGTGTTACAGTAGTGTTGTAAAAAAAGGAGCACATGAGTGGAATTCATGTGTAATAGAATGTGAGAATTCAACATGTATTAAAGTATGAATATGCATTTACCAGGAAGGATGACTAGGAATTTATGAGACCATACAAGGGAAGATTGGAACATAGTCAGGGAAAGACACCCATGAAATCTCATGTGATTCTGTGTGACTGCAGAGAAGGGTGCCTGATGATGAAGGGAGTAGTAGGAAGTGAGGTTAAGGAGAGAATTTGGAGTCAGATCATGCTCATCTAAAATAAACAACATGAGAATTATTGTATGTGAATTAATTTTTAAATTGGGAGGTGAGGATCAGATTTGAATTTTAAAGTCTCTGGATGTATTACAGAGAAAAAATGATATTAGTAAAAAAATCTGCTACTTATTAAATATTTCTCTAATTTGTTCTATTTGTGTTCATAAATACTTTTCTTTATTCCTAATCATTTCACCTCTAGACTTGTGCGATAGTGAGGATAAGAACAGGGTACATATTAGAGAAGAATTTAATGAGTAGACTAATAAACCTCACTAATGGTGGGGATTAGGGAATGGAAACATCAAGGGGATTCCTCAGGCCCCTTGTAGATCAGAAAGAGATTGGAACAGTTCAAACTGAGGTTTGAAGAGAGGCATTTGGGAGTGCAACTACATGTAACAATGTCTGATCTTTTGAGTGTTGTCCTTGGCAGAGTTACTCTTACTTCCTTTCCCTTTCCCTGCAATTTTAAATTCTAAAGAAAAGCCACACCTAAAAATTAAGGTGTTAACTGTTGAATAATCTTAGACAATGAGTTCAAATTCTGACATGGTTATTTTGAGACAGGACCCAGGTCATCTGTTGACCTTCAGATATAATCAGAATGTATAATGTCCTTCCTTATTCTTTAATTTGGTGCACCAACTAAAACAACACATTTAAATTGCTTGATATTTAATTTGCAGAAAAGTAAGACATTTATTACTAACCCCAGTAGATCAAATTTCTTTGTAGATTCTAGCCAAAGAGGGGGAGAAAAGGAGAAACATGCCTTGGATGAAGAAGACCCCATCCATAATCTTCCTTCTCCTCCTTTCCCCTGTTCCTGGCTCCTCCTATCTCTCTTTATATTAAAGGTCTTTGTGTCCCTAATTTTCCTAAGAATGTGTTCTGAGGCAATAGTGAACCCTCCTCAGGATACTGGCCCTTGAATAAAACTGAGTTCTTTCTCATTAGCACTTGTGTTCAAAGTATTGGCTTTCAATGGTGAGCAGCAAGACATGGGTCTTGTAACAGTAGTGCAAGAAAGACAATGAGTTCAAATTAAGACAGTGAGTTCAAATTCTGACATGGTTATTTTGAGACCTAACTTCAGTTATGTATCTGGATCTCAGAAAAAAGAGAGTTAAATACCCATCAATTCAAATTTAGAATTCACTGTTATCTAAAAAGAGAAGGGAAACATTTGGAGGAGGGAATATGGTTAGTAGTTCGCTGCTCGGAGAAAGGCAAGTAAGAAAATGCTAGAAAGTGTTTTGCATTTAATTATTGCACCTCACTAAAACCCTGAAAAGTAGGAATTATATTCCCATTTTGTAGGAGAATGAAAGTGAATTATTTTTTTTCAAAATTTCCTGCTATTGGAAGAGTTTTGCATTGAGATACTAACCCCAAAGCTCATATAATTTCCTTTATAAAAATGAGATCAACTTCCTGCCTTGGAGTTGCTCCACATTCACTCTCCTTCGCCTATTGTTGGCTCATTTGAGTCTAGGAATGTGCATTATCTATCTTTCCAATCTCTTCCAAGATCAGGTACCCATATCCTATGACTATAAAGCATAGACACTCACACAATTATCTGTGTCCATATTTTAGAAGAGAGGTCAGGGATTCTTTTTATCTGGCCAATTTGGATTTGACTGTTTCAGAATGGGGGAAGATACTCTATTGTGTACCAGGGCTTTGTCACTTCCTATTGACTGACATCTGGTCTCATATTTCCTTTTGCAATAAATATCTGAGTTTGTAGTATTAGCTTTCATATCACACCTTTAGCAGGTATTTCAACGTCACTGAATTAAATTAAAAAGGGAAACAAGTTTTTAAAGAAAGTCTGGGAAAAGCAACCATTAGGCTATCATTACTGAAATTTAAAATGTTTCTTTTATCAAAAGTAGATCAAATTGTTCAAGATGTTACTTCTTAATTTCATTTTTCCTCTATTTCTGATTGATAATTTTGAGTGCTCTAAATGATCTTATGGACCACACTAGTTTCTAGTCTTATAGTTTTGACTTCAGGATTTATTTATTTTTAAATCAATCTTATTCTAAAAATTGAAATAAAGAATGTGTTTCAGATCTCTAAGTTTTATTAAGTATGACAATTATTTGTCAGAAAAATATGCCTGAATTATGTATTTTCTGTTGTATAACCACAGAAGGGGAGAGATAAAGGAAGGTTTTTGGCAGTCTTTGGAAGCATATGATGAAGCTACTGATAGCAAATAGAAATCATGTTGGATGGAAAGAGTATTGAGACAGGAGCCAATCTTGGATTCTGTCCATAGCTGGGCCATTAAGTGAGAAAGCAATTAGAGTGTTTGGGTAAAGGAAGCATTATAGCTATTCAGTAAATGTTGACTTTCTTAAAAACAATCACTACTGCCAACTTTTTATTAATCTGTGTGTGCCTTTGGACAAGTGTCCTTTTCCTCTTTTGGCAACAAAGCAAAATCTGTTTTTTATCTCCTCATAGGATCTTTAGTGAAAAAATTTCTGGAACTAAGCTGAACAGAATAAACCACTAAAAAGCATAAGGAATTATTAACTAGGAAGTTGTATCAATATCTCTAAACTTGCATCCTACTTGGACTAAATTATGCTATCTGCTCTGTAAGATGCCCAGAATGTGCAGAAAAGACATGGTCTACTTCACAAGCAAGTCACAAAATCTTACATAGAATGCAATTGTTAGGATAACAATATTTCTTGACATTTGATTAGGTATTAAAATTCAGTTTAACTCTTATAGTTGTTAAGAAATCTATACTTTAGAGGACAAATTTCTGACATATGGATATATGAATTTTGTTACATTAAAAGATAAAGCATACATATGGAAGGGAATCATGAGGTATAGCAACTGGGTCTTGCTGAAGTAATTAATTTTTCTGTTTTCTCCTTTTACTTTTTAAAATCATAAAACAGGTAGCTGCAGAGAGAATTTCAGGTTTGGGGTATAAGTCCTAGGCAAACTATAGGCGGATGTATATTGTACTTGTTTTGAATAGATAGAAAATGAACATGGCATAGTTTAAACTCATACACACACATGCACATACATATTTTCTTGACTGACACAGTAGTCTGCATTAAAATTAGGTAATAAGGTTTTGATAGGTGATTTCTTTGATTTGTTAATATTCATGGAACTATCCAAGGTATGTGTTAATGGCCCAGAATACATATACATACCTTACAGGAAAGCTTGATTCTATTATTATATAGTTTCTCAATTTCCTATTTGAATTTGAAGAATTCTTTTATTTTTCCCTTTGTTGAGTTTGTCCTATTAATATGAAATTTTGACTGGTAAAGAAAGAATAGAAAGCAGTAAAGGCCTCTCTGCTCCTTAATGATGTCTTGATTATAAAATCTTGCATTTTCCCCTAATTTTTTCCTTCAAAACTTTATTTATAGTCTGTTCTTGTTTCACCATCTTATATCCCTCTGCTCAGTTAAGGTTAAAAATACCAATTCCTAATTTATGTTGGAGAAAATAATTAAAATCAGTATCAAGAAAATAATTAAAATCAGCAAGCATTTGCACTATTTTGTTTTCTGATAGAACATGAATCTTCCTAGTGACCAGTAAAGCAGTTAGCATGTAGCATCCCAGCAGAGAGCAGACTAGAAATAGAAACCAAGAAAAATGGAATCCAGATAGCCAAGTATAAATAGGTTTTCCTGTTGCATGTTTCTTAATCTTAAGAAAACAAAACTACTCTTTATAGGTTCTCTTTTCCTTCCCTATCAGAGTGGCTTTGTCAGCTTCAGAAACCTCACTTAAATACCTGGAAGGGAAACTTGATAATTTGCATATAGTTCTGCTTTGCTGAGCAGATTTCTGCTGAGCTATTTCACATGGGCAGGGTTAAAACTTAGTAATAAAGTTTTCTTTGATTCTCTAAAATGCAGGCTTGTCCAAGGGCACAAGCAAACAAGTCACAAAATCTTACATAGAATGCAAATGTTAGGATAAGAATATTTATTGACATTTGATTAGGTATTAAAATTCATGGAATCAAATGCTATGAAAATTCTTTAGTTTTGCTCTTTCTGATGGCCAGATTCCTCTTATTTTCATTTTACAAATTTTTAGATTTTTCTTTTTCTTACTTTTTAAGACAAGCTCTGGAAGTAGATAGAAGACGGACTGCATACCCAATTTTCACATCCTCCCTTAAAAATAGTAAATGTGACAGAAGGGCAGGTCCACACATAGTTTATACCGATGTTGTCATTTGTCAAGAGAAGGTACACACCATGGTTATTTGATTGACTCTACTAGTATTTTTGTTTTCTTTGATTATGTGTAAACTATTAATGAATAGTTTATTGAAGATTATTATACATTCAGAAAAGTGTACAGCTGAAAGTTTCATGGCTCAATGAAATTTTCAAAACTAAACACACCTATGTAACAAGCATTCAGAATGAGAAACAGAAAATTACCAGAATCCAAATGATTCTTTATTCTTTTCTAGTCTTTAATTACTCCTTAAGAATAGAATTGGATATAACTTTCCTATATTTATATATGAATACACTACAGTGAATCTCCACATGATGTACAACCACAAAAATGGGATCTTAATTTGAATAAGTCAGGCTCCATGTATGTATAATATGTCAAAATACATTCAACTGTCATATAGTTCTAAAAAGAATAACCACAATTCTTTTTAAAATTAGAACATTATAGTTATATATAGTAGTTGGATTCATACTGACAAAATCATACATGCAAAAAATTTGGTTTTAGTTCATGATCTCCCCTTTTTTCCTCCTATCCTCCCTGCCCTCTCTGTTCTCCTTCCTCTACTCTGCTAGACTTCCTTTTGCTTATCTGTTTATTTATTTTTGATTGGATCTTTTCACTTATGCATAAAGGTGAAATTCCCTGTGGTATATTTATATATGCACATGAGTTTCTAATAATTCATTCCACATTGCTCCACTTCCATCCCTTCACTACCTCTCAATCTTCTTCTTCTATATTACTGATCTTCCCTATATCTTTATAAAATCCTATCTTCCCTCTTCCTTTCATTTATTTTAGTGTAGCTTCCACATATAAGAGAAAAAATTTGACCTTTGTGTTTCTGAGTCGGGCTTATTTCCCTTAGGATGATGTTCTCCATTTCTATCCAATTACCAGCAAATGACATGATTTCATTCTAGTTTATGACTAAGTAGAACCCCATTATGTACATTTATCACAATTTCTTAATCCATTCATCTATTGGCAGGGTTGATTGCATAATTTAACTATTGTGAAGTGTGCTTCAATAAAAACTGAGGTGGCTGTATCACTATACCATACTGATTTTAGATCTTTCAGAAAATACCAAGGAGTAGGATAGCTGGGTCATATGGTGATTCCATCTCTATTTTTTTTTTTTTTTTTTTGAGGAATCTCCATACTGCTTTCTAGAGTGCTTGTACCAGTCTGCAGTCCCACTTTCAATGTATAAGGGTAACTTTTCTTCCACAACTTTACCAACATTTACTATTATTCATATTTTTGATTATTGTCATTCTTACTGGAGTGAGATGAAATCTTAATGTAGTTTTGATTTACATTTCCCTGATTGCTAGAGATGTTGAACCTTTTTTTCTCATATATTTATTGGCCATTTGAATTTCTTCTTTTGAGAAGTTCTGTTTATTTCTTTTCCCCATTTATAGATTGGGTTATGTGTGTGGGGGGTGATGTTAAAGTTTTTTTCAGTTCTTTGCATATTTTGGATATTAATTTCTTGTAGGAGGTTGACTGGCCGAGATTTTCTCCCATTCTTTAGGCTCTCTCTTCATGCTCTTAATTTGTTTCCTTTGCTGTGCAGAAGCTTTTTAGTTCAGTGGCATCCTACTTATTGATTCTTGGTTTTATTTCTAGTGCTTTGGGGGCCTTGTTAAAGATGTCTGTGCCAGCACTTATATGATGGAGTGTTGACCCTATGTTTTCTTCTAGCAGTTCAATATTTCTGGTCTAATTCCTAAGTCTTTCATTCATTTTGATTTTACTTTTGTGCAGGATGAGAGATAGAGGTCTAGTTTCATTTTTCTACATATATTTTTGTGAAATATTTTTTCCCCATCCTTTTTCCTTTAGCCTGTGTCTTTGCCTCTTGTAAACAGAACATAGTTGGATCTTGTTTTTTGATACATTCTCCTAATCTAGTCTTTTAATTAGGGAGTTGAGATCATTAACATTCAGGGTTAGTATGGGTATGTGTTTAGGTTTTCCTGCCATTTTGATTTTTTAAAAATATTTAATACTGTCTTGATTATCATTTAGTAGATTCTTCTTCTATTGATCTTCCTCTGTGTGACCTTTGGGGGTTGTTTTTGGGTTCCTCTGTGTGTACTTTGTCTTTGAGTATTCTTTGTAGTTCTGGCTTGGTGGTCATGGATCAGTTTTGCTATGGAAAGTTTTTATTTTTCCCTCTAATTTGAAACTCAGCTTTGTATAGCAGCCCTGGCTGGCAGTTTTTTTCTTTTAGAGTTTGGAATATTTTTTCCATGTGCTCCTTGATTTTAGGATCTGATTTGAAAAATCAGCTAGTAGTGAGCTTTATTGGTTTGCCTCTAAATATGACCTGATATTTGTCTCTTGAAGTTTTTAATATTCTTTCTTTATTTATATGCTCGGTATTTTGATTGTTTTTTTCTTGGAGAAATTCTCTTTTGATTATATCTGTTTGGGATCCTGTATGCATCCTGTATTGGGTATCTAATTAAAAATTTTTTTTTGTAGTTGTAGATTGACATAACGCCTTCATTTTATTTGTTTATTTTTTATGTGGTGCTGAGGATTGAACCTAGGGCCTCATGCATGCTCAGCAAGTGCTCTGCCACTGAGCTACAGTCCCAGCCCAGATATCTAATTTTGATATGCAAAAGTTTCTGAAACTATCATGTTGAAAATGCTCTTACTACCTTTATATTGTATCTCCATGTTCTTTTCTATTCCAATGATTCTCAGGTTTGGTCCTTTAATGTTGTCCCAGAGTTCAATTATTTTCCCCCTTTACTGCAATCTGTGTACTCAAGTTCATATATCTTGTCTTTAAGGCCTGAAGTCTAGTATGGTAGTGAAGCTTTCTAATGAATTTTTAATTTGATTGTGTCTTTTTAGGAATTCTGATTGGTTTCCTTTCAATATTTCTATTTCTTTAAGTGGTCTTTCATCTCTTCTATTTGCTCTATAATTCATTCCTTAGACCTCTTTTAGTTCATTGAACATTTTAATAATCAGTTTTTTTTATAACCTTTCTCTGGAATTTTGTCTTACATATTTGTGGGATCCTTTGTTTGGGGGATTCTCAATTTTGTTTGCCTATTTCCTCATGTTTTCAGTGGTCTTGTATTTGTGCATGAATTGAAATAGATTCCCCTTCTTCCTTTTTTGTACATTTTTTGGTATGTAATTATCTTTTTTGTTCTGAAACTTCTCTCTGTTTTTGATGCATGAGTAAATGTCAAGGGATGAACCTGAGATTCCTCTCTGATTGTTCCTCCTCAGGTTCTGGTTGTTGGTTTGGGGTTTTTGTCTCCTCAATTCTTTGAGGTAGAGTAAAGTTAATACTAAGGTGGGGCTAAAACTTTTGTGGGGATGAGGTTCATTGTTGCTTGTAGTATTTCTTGGCAGCAGTATCTCTAACTGCCATCTTGAAGTGTCACAATCTCTTTTTAACTCCTTTTAGAGGAAGAGGAGAACCAGGAATAACATTATGTCAGATGCAGATGGAAGGCCTTAAAATAAATGCCTGGTATCTATTTTGACTGCTATAATGCTAATTACCACCTATATAGGAATGGTGGTGTTAGTGTTTAACAATATCAGCATCAATAAAAAACCATGAACTTGATCAGGTATTTGAGAGCAGGTGATTACTGTGTTCTCCATTGTATTAATAATCACTACAAATTTAATGGAGCAGGAATTATATAAGCTATGTAATTTGTACTACTTATTGGGATTATAGTTTCTTAAGTAAAAGAAATTGGAATAAGAAGGCAAGAGAAAGTTTGAAATGTTTGGAAAAATTATCAGAGGTAGGAGATAGGTAGCAGGTGTCAGCTATAAAAAAGAAGAAATAAAAAATTAACTGAAAATAATGAAAAGAAGACAGAGCAGATGGGAAGAGGAAATGTTGGCTCTTACTGGGGGAAGAGAGTAAAGAAGGTAAGATAGGAGGGTCCAGAACCTAGGTATGAACAAACCAGAATGTATCAGATCAAACAATTTGAACTCTCATGTAATTGTACTACATCTCAGCCTAATCAAGGATAAATAATGAACACACACACACACACACACAAAAGCATGCCTAATAAAAATTTAAGAATAATACAGTATGATGAATTTATGTAGGAAAATTTGAAAAAATGTTAAAATTAAAAAAGTAAAAAAAAAATGAGTATGGGGAATAACAGAAAAAGATACAAAGGGAAAACATAAAAAGAATGAGAGAGGACTTGTTTCCACTTTGGTGGTCAAATCTGTTTGCAGGGATGAATTTTGATTCTTTTTTTTTTATTGGTTGTTCAAAACATTATAAAGCTCTTGACATATCATATTTCATACATTAGATTCAAGTTGGTTATGAACTCCCAATTTTACCCCAAATACAGATTGCAGAATCACATCGGTTACACATCCACATTTTTACATAATGCCCTATTAGTAACTGTTGTATTCTGCTATCTTTCCTATCCTCTACCATCCCCACTCCCTCCCCTCCCATCTTCTCTCTCTACCCCATCCACTGTAATTCATTTCTCTCCTTGTTTATTTTCCCATTCCCCTCACAACCTCTTATATGTAATTTTGTATAACAATGAGGGTCTCCCTCCATTACCATGCAATTTCCCTTTTCCCTCCCTTTCCATCCCACCTCATGTATCTGTTTAATGTTAATCTTTTCTTCCTGCTCTTCCTCCCTGCTCTGTTCTTAGTTGTTCTCATTATATCAAAGAAGACATTTGGTATTTGTTTTTTAGGGATTGGCTAGCTTCACTAAGCATAATCTGCTCTAGTGCCATCCATTTCCCTGCAAATTCTATGATTTTGTCATTTTTTAGTGCTGCGTAATACTCCATGGTGTATAAATGCCACATTTTTTTTATCCATTCATCTATTGAAGGGCATCTGGGTTGGTTCCACAGTCTAGCAATTGTGAATTGTGCTGCTATGAACATCAATGTAGCAGTATCCCTGTAGTACGCTCTTTTAAGGTCTTCAGGGAATAGTCTAAGAAGGGCAATAGCTGGGTCAAATGGTGGTTCCATTCCCAGCTTTCCCAGGAATCTCCATACTGCTTTCTAGATTGGCCGCACCAGTTTGCAGTCCCACCAGCAATGTACAAGAGTACCCTTTTCCCCACATCCTCTCCAGCACTTGTTGTTGTTTGACTTCATAATGGCTGCCAATCTTACTGGAGTGAGTTGGTATCTTAGGGTGGTTTTGATTTGCTTTTCTCTGACTGCTAGAGATGGTGAGCATTTTTTCATGTACTTGTTGATTGATTGTATGTCCTCCTCTGAGAAGTGTCTGTTCAGGTCTTTGGCCCATTTGTTGATTGGGTTATTTGTTATCTTATTGTTTAATTTTTTGAGTTCTTTGTATACTCTGGATATTAGGGCTCTATCTGAAGTGTGAGGAGTAAAAATTTGTTCCCATGATGTAGGCTCCCTATTTACCTCTTTTATTGTTTCTCTTGCTGAGAGAAAACTTTTCAGTTTAAGTAAGTCCCATTTGTTGATTTTTGTTATCAACTTTTGTGCTATGGGTGTCCTATTAAGGAATTTGGAGCCCGACCCTACAATATGTAGATCGGAGCCAACTTTTTCTTCTATCAGACACAGAGTCTCTGATTTGATATCTAGCTCCTTGATCCACTTTGAGTTAACTTTTGTGCATGGCGAGAGGAGGGGATTCAGTTTCATTTTGTTGCATATGGATTTCCAGTTTTCCCAGCACCATTTGTTGAAGATGCTATCCTCCCTCCATTGCATGCTTTTAGCTCCTTTATCAAATATAAGATAGTTGTAGCTTTGTGGATTAGTCTCTGTGTCATCTATTCTGTACCATTGGTCCACCCTCCTGTTTTGGTACCAGTACCATGCTGTTTTTGTTACTATTGCTCTGTAATATAGTTTTAAGTCTGGTATCACTATACCGCCTGATTCGCACTTCCTGCTTAGAATTGCTTTTGCTATTCTGGGTCTTTTATTTTTCCATATGAATTTCATGATTGCTTTATCCATTTCTACAAGAAATGCCGTTGGGATTTTGATTGGCATTGCATTAAACCTATAGAGAACTTTTGGTAATATCGCCATTTTGATGATGTTAGTTCTGCCTATCCATGAACAGGGTATATTTTTCCATCTTCTAAGATCTTCTTCTACTTCTCTTTTTAGGGTTTTGTAGTTTTCTTTTTTTTTTTTTTTGTCATTGTTTATTTATTTATTTTTTTTTTTTGAGGACAATAAACATCACCAGCACAAGGGTATAGAGTGGGCAGATCAGGAGCACAACTCCAGTTGTGTTGCTTCCTGAGACAGGTAGGACAAGCCCCAGTATCGTGGAAGCCCTGTTTCCCTCAAGGTTAGAGTGGGTATTGGAGGGTGAAATATCAGCACACCTCAGTCTTCCTTCAGGCATCTCTGCCTCATTCCTGCAATAGTGCCAGTGGGCAGGATGGCCTCCCAAAGCTAGTAGGCCCTGGGGCTGCTGGAGAGGGGCGTTACAAAAATTTGAGAGCTGCCTCCAAGTGCAGAACACTAGAAAGGATGGAACTCAATAGTGCCCATCAATACCTCCCAGCCCAAGCAGTAGTACCACATCATGCTGTCACACCAAGCGGTACCTGATGTCCTGACTCTACCTTCCTCAGAGGTGAGGCATTGATTTCCTTTGTGGGTACCAATATGATCTTTTTTTTTTTTTTTTAATTTTTTATTGTTGGCTGTTCAAAACATTACATAGTTCTTGATATATCATATTTCACAATTTGATTCAAGTGGGTTATGAGCTCCCATTTTTACCCCATATACAGATTGCAGAATCACATCAGTTGCACATCCATTGATTTACATATTGCCATACTAGTGTCTGTTGTATTCTGCTGCCTTTCCTATCCTCTACTATCCCCCCTCCCCTCCCCTCCCCTCTTCTCTCTCTGCCCCCTCTACTGACATTAGTTTGTCCCCCTTGTATTATTTTTCCCCTTCCCCTCACTTCCTCTTGTATGTACTTTTGTATAACTCTGAGGGTCTCCTTCCATTTCCATGCATTTTCCCTTCTCTCTCCCTTTCCCTCCCACCTCTCATCCCTGTTTAATGTTAATCTTCTTCTCATGCTCTTCGACCCTACTCTGTTCTTAGTTACTCTCCTTATATCAAAGAAGACATTTGGCATTTGTTTTTTAGGGATTGGCTAGCTTCACTTAGCATAATCTGCTCTAATGCCATCCATTTCCCTGTAAATTCTATGATTTTGTCATTTTTTAATGCAGAGTAATACTCCATTGTGTATAAATGCCACATTTTTTTATCCATTCGTCTATTGAAGGGCATCTAGGTTGGTTCCACAGTCTTGCTATTGTGAATTGTGCTGCTATGAACATCGATGTAGCAGTGTCCCTGTAGCATGCTCTTTTCACTTCTTTTGTTAGGTTGATTCCCAAGTATTTTTTTTTTTTTGAGGATATTGTGAATGGAGTGTTTTTCCTCATTTCCGTTTCAGAAGTTTTGTCGCTGATATACAGAAATGCCTTTGATTTATGCGTGTTGATTTTATATCCTGCCACTTTGCTGAATTCATTTATTAGTTCTAGTAGTTTTTTTGTAGACCCTTTTGGGTCTTCTAGGTATAGAATCATGTCATCTGCAAATAGTGATAATTTAAGTTCTTCCTTTCCTATTTTTATGCCTTTAATTTCTTTCGTCTGTCTAATTGCTCTGGCCAGTGTTTCGAGAACTATATTGAATAGAAGTGGTGATAGAGGGCATCCCTGTCTTGTTCCAGATTTTAGGGGGAATGCCTTCAATTTTTCTCCATTGAGAATGATGCTAGCCTGAGGCTTAGCATAGATAGCTTTTACAATGTCGAGGTAAGTTCCTGTTATCCCTAGTTTTTCTAATGTTTTGAACATAAAGGAATGCTGTACTTTGTCGAATGCTTTTTCTGCGTCTATTGAGATGATCATTTGGTTCTTATTTTTAAGTCTATTGATGTGGTGAATAACATTTATTGATTTCCGTATATTGAACCATCCTTGCATCCCAGGGATGAATCCTACTTGATCATGGTGCACAATTTTTTTGATGTGCCTTTGTATCCGATTCGCCAGAATTTTATTGAGGATTTTTGCATCTAGGTTCATCAGAGATATTGGTCTGTAGTTTTCTCTCTTTGAGGTGTCTTTGTCTGGTTTCGGAATCAGGGTGATGTTGGCCTCATAGAATGAATTTGGCAGAGCTCCTTCTTTTTCTATTTCCTGAAATAACTTGAAAAGTATTGGTATTATTTCTTCCTTAAAGGTTTTGTAAAACTCCGCTGTATACCCATCCGGTCCTGGGCTTTTCTTGGTTGGAAGTCTTTTGATTGCTTCTTCTATTTCATCTATTGATATTGGTCTGTTTAAGTTGTGAGTATCCTCCTGACTCAGTCTGGGCAAATCATATGACTTAAGGAATTTATCAATGTCTTCACTATCTTCTATTTTATTGGAATATAGGTTTTCAAAATAATTTCTAATTGTCTTCAGTATTTCTGTAGCATCTGTTGTGATATTGCCTTTTTCATCCCGTATGTTAGTAATTTGAGTTCTCTCTCTTCTTCTCTTCGTTAGCATGGCTAAGGGTCTGTCGATCTTATTTATTTTTTCAAAGAACCAACTTTTAGTTTTGTTAATTTTTTCAATAGTTTCTTTTGTTTCAATTTCGTTGATTTCCGCTCTGATTTTAATTATTTCTTGCCTTCTGCTACATTTGCTGTTGTTTTGCTCTTCCTTTTCTAGGGCTTTGAGATGAAGTGTGAGCTCATTTATTTTTTGGTTTTTCCTTTTTTTTGAGGAATGACCTCCAAGCGATGAATTTCCCTCTTAAAACTGTTTTCATTGTGTCCCATAGATTCCGATATGTTGTGTCTGTATTTTCATTTATCTCTAAGAATTTTTTGATTTCCTCCTTTATGTCTTCTGTAACCCATTGATCATTCAGTAACATATTGTTCATTTTCCATGTGATGTAGGATTTTTCCTTCCTTCTTTTATCATTGATTTCCAGTTTCATTCCATTATGATCAGATAAAATGCATGGTATTATCTCCACCCCTGTATATTTACTGAGGGTTGCCCTATGGCATAATATATGGTCTATTTTTGAGGAGGATCCATGTGCTGCTGAGAAAAAAGTATATCCACTTGATGATGGTTGATATATTCTATATATGTCAGTTAAGTCTAGGTTGTTGATTGTGATATTGAGTTCTATAGTTTCTTTATTCAGCTTTTGTTTGGAGGATCTGTCCAATTGTGAGAGAGGTGTGTTGAAGTCACCCATAATTATTGTGTTGTGGTCTATTTGATTCTTGAACTTGAGGAGAATTTGTTTTATGAATGTCGCAGCACCATTATTTGGTGCATAAATATTGATAATTGTTATGTCTTGTTGGTGAATGGTTCCTTTTAACAGTACATAATGTACTTCCTTATCCCTTTTGATTAATTTAGTCTTGAAGTCAATTTTATTCGATATGAGGATGGCCACCCCTGCTTGCTTACGAGGACCGTGTGCGTGGTATATTTTTTCCCAACCTTTCACCTTCAGCCCGTGTATGTCTTTTCCAAACAGATATGTCTCCTGGAGGCAGCATATTGTTGGATTTGTTTTTTTAATCCATGTTACCAGCCTATGTCGCTTTATTGGAGAGTTTAAGCCATTAATGTTTAGAGTTACTATTGATATATGGTTTGTACTTCCAGCCATGTTTGGTTATTTATCTTCTTCTTTTTTTTTTTTAATTTATTTTGTTTCTCCATGGTTAGCTTTCCCTCCGCCCTCTGTCTTTATAGAGGCACTTCCCACTGATGGTTTTGGTTATTGTTTTTCATTTCTTCCTCGTGTAGTGTTTTGCTCAAGATGCTTTGCAATGCTGGTTTTCTGGCTGCAAATTCTTTTAGCTTTTGTTTATCATGAAAGATTTTTATTTCGTTATTGTACCTGAAGCTTAATTTTGCTGGATACAGAATTCTTGGTTGGCATCCATTGTCTTTCAGTGTTTGAAATACGTTGTTCCAGGATCTTCTCGCTTTCAGCGTCTGTGATGAAAAATCCGTTGTTAACCTTATTGGTTTACCCCTGAATGTAATCTGCCTCCTTTCTCTTGTAGCTTTTAATATTTTCTTTTTGTTCTGTATATTGGATATCTTCATAAAAATGTGTCTTGGCGTTGGTCTACTGTGATTTTGTGTGCTCGGTGTCCTGTATGCATCTACAATTTGTATATCCGTTTCCTTTTTTATTTCTGGAAAGTTTTCTGTAATTATTTCTTTCAGCAGGTTACTCATTCCCTTGGTTTGAATCTCTGTACCTTCTTCTATCCTGATGACTCGTAGGTTTGGTTCTTTTATGTTATCCCATATCTCTTGGATGTTTTTCTTGTGGTTTTTAACCAGCCTTTCTGAGTTGGCTAGGCTCTTTTCAAGATGATATATTTTGTCTTCATTATCCGATGTTCTGGCTTCTACTTGCTCCACTCTGTTAGTGATACTCTCAATTGAGTTTTTAATTTGGTTTATCGTTTCCTTCATTTCTAGAATTATTGTTTTTTTTTTTTTTATAATCTCAATCTCCTGATAAAGATGCTTAACTTCTTCTTTTATCTGTCTATGTAATTCATTTTCAAAGTGTTCTTTCACTGTTTGGATTTGCTGTCTCATATCTTCTTTAAGGTTCCATTCCATCTGTCTAAGGTATTCCTTGAGTTCTTTATATGACCATTTTTCTGCTGACTCTAGGTCCTCCTGAATATTTAGGCTGTCCTTCATTGTTTGTACTCCTTATCTTCCTTGCTTTTTTATGCTGCTCATGTTACTTCTTGTTCTGTTTGACTGCTGAGTTACTGTTTACTCTTATAGATTTATTTGATGCTTGGGAGGAAAGATATTAGAAGGGAAGGGAAGAAGTCACTAAAGAGAATGAGAGTAGGCAGGTAGAATTCAAGGAAGGGGGAATAAGAAAATTGAAAAGAAATGAAAAGACAAAAGAAACAAAAATAACAAAGATTAGATAATAAAGAAAGAAAGAAGAGACAAAAAAATTTTTAACAAAAATAATAATGATAATAAAAAATGAAAATTAAAATTTAAAAAATAATAATAATAAAATAAAAAAATTAAAAAAAAATTAGAAACATTGAAAAAAAGTTAAAGAACAACAACAAATAAAAATTGAAAATGAAAGAAAAAGAAGAAAAAAAAAGAAAAAGAAAAGAAAAGAAAAAAATAATAATAATAATAAATGCAGTCCTAGAGTTCTATTAACTTCTCTTCCAGTAGGTGGAGCTGTGCCCACTGGGCCAAGCTTCTCCTCTCAATAGGTGGGAACCATTCACTGTGCAGCAGCTCTTTCTCCTAGACTGGGCGGGTCTCCAATCCTGAGTGTCTAGGGCCTTGTCTTGTGATTCCTCAAGCCAGGCCGTGCTCACCTGTGGTGCTCACCACAATACTGGCTACACGCCAGGTCTGCTGCTCCTGGGAGCCCTGTTTTCATGAACACCTGGGCTCACTCTCCCTGTTTGCCTCCCTCAGACCCTATGTTTGTAGAGCTTGGGGCTGAGATCCCCCAGCGAATTTGCTTGCCCTCCTGTAGCCACGCCCCCGGTAGCTGGTGCAAGAGACCTCAGTTGTCAGCACTGGTGGGAGCGGTAGCCGGGAGTTCCGCGCCGTGAGTCCCGCGCCACTCCTGATTCCCTCGGTCTGGTTATTGCGTTCATAGGAGAGCTGGGAGTGGCCCTTAAGGTTTCCCCGCTGTGTGGAGAGAGATGACTAGGGGATTACAAACCTGTCGCGCTGGTTTCAATGCAGTTATCTCCTCCGCCCGTGACGCCATTTCTCTGCCATGGTGGTATCCCATGCAAATGGTGACCGTTTGTTCACTTTGCTGGGTGACCAATGCAACGGGTGGTTCCTGACTGTCTCTCCCAATCCCCGTTTCAGTCCTGTGGCCACTGCCTATGAAGGCTCGGTTGGCTTTTACCTCTGTAAGTTCCTAAGGGCCGGCCAATTATTTCAGCGGGATCGTTAGTGCTGAGTCACATGAAGCAGGCGAACCGGAGCTTAATTGCCTCCGGGCTCTGTGTGTGTGTTCTGAGGGGCCCAGCCTGTACACCCCAGATCCACGTCAGCTCAGCATTGCCTAGTGATCCTGAGCAAACAGCATTTAGACAGTTTACGGCTCCCTATGCCCACGCAGTTGAAGATGTCAGAGACTTGATCTCTCTGCGCGTGCCACCATGTTAGATCTCCTCAATGATATTCATGTTGCCCTTACAGCTTCCTGGCATAGGCAGGTTCTCGGGATTATACAAACTGCTGCTTCTGTTTCCAGTCCAGATTTCTAGAAATGAAACCCTGCCGCCATTGCCTCTGTCTCTGGGCCGCGCTCACGAGCGCCGCGCTTGTCTGCGACCGTAGCAGAGCCGCCCTGGCCTCCAGCTCTTCAGCCCGGTGCCCGGCCCCAGGGGCCCAAGTGGCTGCCGCTGCGGCTCTCCGTCCCCCTCCTCCGGAGCACGGGTCCCCTGGCAGGGGGGTGCAGAACGACCCCAGAGCAGGCTCTGCCCGAAGGTGCAGCGGCGAACAGGCCACCGAGGCGCTCGAGGCTGCAGTCCAGCCTTGGGAGGACAGGGCTCAGCACGCAGCCCAGCTCCAACCTCTAGATGCTGCTGCCGGACAGTGTATACAGAGCCATCAAGACAGCAAGCAGAAAGCAAATGGCAGCTCCCGCGGAGTGGATTTTTGGCACAGAAACCACAGCTCCGCCAACTATCCCAATCCACAAACTCTCCCTGTATAAAAAATATTCAAAAAAAAAAGAAAGAAAAAAAAAGGCGGGGCGCACTGAGCTTTCTTTGCCTCGGGTACTTACAATCCACTGCTGATTACACATTCAGCTTCTCTGCCCGGAACGAAGCGAAAGAGGAAGAATTTTGATTCTTTACATTTATTTTTGGCTCTTTGTTTTTAACCATTGTATTTGTATTCTTCACCTAGCTGCTGGCCAGGCATACTAGCTCTGGACTTCCAAGCTCCTAGTATTAAGTGGGATAGATGGGGGAGTGCTGATGAATTGTGTAATCCTGTAGCTGTGATAATCAAAGTTCTGCATTGGAGTTACCAGATGAGGTTTGGACTTTTAGTGGGATTCGGAACTCTGTTGGTGGGTATTTGATATTTGGATTATCCTCCTATTGATGTGGAGCTGCCAATCTCTGCTGGACTTCTTTCCAGTAAACTCTACTTTCAGGGCATAGGGAATAACCCTTCACAGGGTTCACCTTCATCGCTGTGGATGTAAACTATCAATTATCCACCCTGGTGTGCAGATGCCCTTGTGTGGCTGCAGTGAGCATCTTCACAATAGCTCTTATGGGGCACCAGTAACTATGAGAGTTTTCTCTCTTGGGATCCAGAAGCAAAATGGTCCAAGTAAAATTTTCTTTGTGCCTGTTTCAGCCTCTCTTGTTTCAGGCATATTCGGGGAATTTTTTTCATTGGAGGCTGAGTTCCTAAACCCATGCAGCTTGCACAGGAACAACTTTCAGAGTCCAGGAACATATTCCTTAACTGCCCACCTATTCCACACCTACAGAGGGTCTTAGGTAATGTGCATCCAGAACCTGCCTGTAGTGGGCTTTCTAGCTTCACATCCCTAGAAGGCTTTCTGCTCCGGCCCACTGGAGGACTTGTGGCCCGCGTGGAACGCTTTCACCCCCATGGACTGCTCTGGATTTGTTTTCATTGATAAGCTTTCCATGTCAACTCTGTGTCCATTAAAATGGGTCTTCCTCTGTAGACCATGGGTTACCCCAGGTCAGTTTTTCTTTATTTTTAAATTTCTTTATCCACTGGCTATGCATCTCTTACATGAAGCTCCCTGCTCCACTCTTCTCTGCGTCTCTAAGGAATTATTTCTCATGTTCAGGTTACCAACTTTCTGTAGTTCTATAATTGTTTTCCTGTAGTTCAATATTAAGTTCTGGTGAGGTTCCTTTGTTACTCACATCCATGAAGAGAAATTTTCCTGCATTCTAAGTCTAGAGTTGGAGAACTGCTGGGACTTGCTTCTTTTCTCTAGTCCACTGTCTTTTCTCCCTGTATAATCACTATTCTGATTTCTAACAACATAGGTTAGTTTTCCCTGAGTCTGAACATTATATGGACGGAATCAAACAATATGTATTATTTTGTGTCTGATGTTTTTTGTTCCATGAATCATATTGTTGCATGTAAGCTGAATTTTGTTTACCTTCATTATTTTGGGTTGATTCCATTTTAGAGGTAGTATGGAGATGGCTGCTATGAACATTTTTCAAATGGGTCTTTGGTGAACATATGAACACATTTCTATATATGTGTATTTTCTCCTAGAAGTGTAATAGCTTGGTAAAAAGGTGTGTTCAGCTTTGGTAGAAACTATCAATTTTCCAACATAGTAGCACCAATGGCTTTGCTAAAATTTAATGTGGAGATGGGTATAGTTTAATTATCCTCTTCATAAATTTGATTTCTTGGAGTAATCATAGCTGAGGTCTCCATCACCATTATAAACTAAATTTTCTCTACTTATTTTTCAATTCAATAGTCCTTTTTGTTTCTTCAACAAAAGTGTAATAAACTTCTAATATATGCCATATGCTATTAGGCAATACGAGTTATAGTACTTGGATTTTGATCTAGTGTTTCTATGTTTAAGAAAAAATTCTATTAACAAATTGTCAAGTTTATTCATAATTTATAGATATTTATGTCATGTGTCCTTTAATATAAAACTCCATTTCAAGGTGATCAGATCCACATTTTAAAGTTTCCTTGATACAGAACTCATCTTTCTATGTGGCTTCTTATTATAAAGATGATTATCCATAATAATACAGGTTCTAAACTCTGGTGTGCATTATTTAAAAACATTTTCAAACTTAATTTTTTTAAAAAAAAAATTCAGTACTTTCTGATGCCCTTTTTGGTAATTTAAGTATATGCAATGTTTGGCCTTTGGGGTTAGCACATAAAATTATTAGGGTTACATCTTTGAATAACAATTTATGACTTCTAGGTTCTTCTCCTTGTAACACTCATCTGGGAAGAAGGACCTGTAACCTTCCTACTTAGCTTTGGCTCCCAAATGGGAGCTAATAATTCATATATGTCTATTCTAGGCTAGATTCTTCTTTGAATTCTAGAGTGTGTTTTCATTTTAGATCTTATGGTGGCATTTGAAATTTGGTAGGTGACAAAATGTGCTTAACCTTTGTCTTCCAAACACATTCTTTTTTCTTTATTCCCATGTTGGTGCCTGCATCACTATCTATACAATTGGTGAAACCATTTTCTAAATACTTGTAAATACCATCTCTTCTCCCTCCCATCTAAGTATCCCAGTCTTAAAATTTTTACTTCCTCAATATTACCTGGATACAGTGTTCAGGCACACATTGTCCTTGGTCTCCCTGATTACAATGTCATAATTGTTAATCAATTCAAAAGGCTTTCACCAGGGAAATTTTTTGAAAATACATATTTAAACTTGTTGCTTTTAGTGTTCTTAGTATGGTATGTGAAATACCTCCTGCCTAACTTTCCAGCTGGATTTATCAGAATTCCTGCTCAGGTTTTCTGTACTTGTAGTAACACCTGTAGTGGCTGCATGCTCGTTTCATGCTTCAGGCGTTTGCACATGCTATTTATTTATTTATTGATTGATTGTTCTGCATTGTTCACAGGGATAAGTTCTAATTCTCTAAGTTTCACTTTCTCTAAAATCCTGCCATTTACAACAACTTGGATTAACCTGGAGGACATTATGCTAAGTGAAATCACCTAGACATAGAAAGACATTGTGATCTCACTTCAAAGAAATTTAAGAGTTTAACTCCTAGAAACAGAATATTATGGTGGATGCAGTGGTGGGGAATGAGGGGAAAGGGGGCGATATTGGTCAAAGGATATAAACTTATAGTTTTAAGATGAGTAAATTCTGGATATCTAATTACAGCATGGTGATGATGCCTAATAATATTGTATTGATTACTTGATATTTACAAGGAACAGATCTTAAATGTCTTTACAATGCCCACATGATAACTCTATATTGATGGATGTATTGATTAACTTGACTGTGTTAACCATTTTACAATGTATATCAAAGCATCATGCTATGCACGTTAAATATGTGCAATTTTATTTATCAGTTGAACCTTGAAAAACTGGAAAAAGATTCTTTTGATAAATTTTCTTTAATCCCCTCAAGATTGGGGATTAAAATCCCCTCTATTTTATAACTTTATTTTAATTTTCATATGAATTTATTTGTCTCCCCTTATTCTCTATGAGTTCTTTATCTTTGCATTCTCAACACATAATGTATTTTATGAAGCATTTGTTGAATGAATGGTTGAATTAGCTTATAACTTAGAGCCCTCCATTTTTATGTTATGTGATCTTTAAAATCCCTAAATATATTTGTTCTCTTGCCAGGGTTAAAACTAATATGTTACTTCTCTACCCAATTGCACAGATTTGTAAGGTCTTGTTTTTTAATCCCATCTGTGAGCTTCTTCATCAGCTGGAAGCATTAATGTCTCCTTAACTTGGAAATCTCATGTGAGCTTTTTCTTCTGGAGCACTTAAAAAAAAGATATCAAATAAGTGTCAGTCTTGGAGGAATTAGATTCTGTATACTTCTATATCCAGTGAAATCCCTAATTGGTCTTGTTGTTTAATTCTTATTTTGATTTCGTTTACAATCTTAGAATATAGACAACCTATGAACCTTTGAACCCCTGGTAACATCAGTTAAAACAACCACAAACATTACCACAACAACCTTTTGTTTAGGAGAATGATAGTTATTAGTTTTCCTTTTATCTGTCTGTTTACTACTTTAAATTTGTTATGTTTGATATCCTTTGGGAGAAATGTTCTCGCCTTTTTAATTTCTCTTACCTAAACTATTCACCTTTCCTTTCTTTCCTCTATCCACTGTCATAGTATATTACTGCTATGTTCATGGATCCTGTCCTTTCTTGAAGGCTTCATAGGCTTGCTCTTTGGGGTATTAGTGCTCATTAAGGATTCTATAGTTGCTTGGGCAGAGATGGCAAAGTATGAGGTCAAAAGCCAGAATATATTTATACTTTTTAAATTCCAAAGTCTCTATAGTATTAAAGTTACTGCAACTTATAGTAAATATGCATAGCCACTGTCAGAGCAAAGGAAATAATTTTTAATCTTAACCTTCTTTGTAATAATTTGCATTCACCTTTTTTCACCCTTCACTTACCTAAATTCTGACACTGCCAATCTAAATAAAGAAGTACAAATGTGTAAATTACTTCAGAGGAAATAATATATTATATTATAAATACAGAGAATCTTCCTCAATTCTTTGTTGTTATTCCTTTGAGAAGCTATGCATCCTTTGTAAACATTAAACTCTTTATCCCCTATGTCACAATGGGATGAATGTAAGTGGTGCTATAAAATTGCGGGGGATATAAAAATCACCAAGATCATCACAGAACAAAAACATATGATAAATTGAGGAATTAAATAATTCCATACTCTATAATTATTTACTGTTTTCTACATATATTCCATTTCTGGTGTGCTGTATCCTAAGTCTTGTGAGAGAGTTGGCAGAAGTGTCATTATTTCCATTTTTACAAATGAAAGAGCAAACATCTGAAGAATGGATGACTTACCCTGCTCATCGCCCTAATAATGGAGCTGAAACTAGAATCCAGACCAAAAATAAGGGGGGAAATTTTAGCAAGACAAGAAAATCACAAAATGTCTTTTCTTGGATAATTAGTGAGTGTGAACAGTGAGTTGACAGCTACTTCTAACTGTCCTCCCTATATCTTGTAAAGAGGTTAATCTTCCCAAAGCCTGCCTAAAGTAGCAGACAGCCTTTATTTCCAAAAGAGAAAGAACTAAAAATATAGTAACACAAGCCATTTATTAACCTCAGGCAGCATTATCCCGAGGTGGCAGAATCTTGTGAAAAAAGCATAGGGGTATATGGAATTGCAATCAAAAGACTTACTTAAAAGATCTAAGTTCTTTTACCAGTCTACTTTCACTAAATACCAACTTAGTTAAAACAGGGCTAAAAATGCTAGCCTAACTTTCTCAAGGGGTGTCATGGTAGTCAATAAGATAATGTGTACAAGCATTTTATAAGCTAAACGATATAGAATCAAGTCATCATTCTTATATAGCAAGTAAGGAAATTGTTCCACACAGGAAAGAGTATAGTACAGTTGACAAGATTAGGGATAGCGAGTCACACTGATAACAATAAATGCCACCATCTAACTATGCCACTTGGTTAAAGAAATTAGTCTCTTGAAACCACAGTTTTCTCATCTTTAAAATGAAATAAGAATCACTTTTATCCTGAGTTTTTATGAAGATTATATAAGATGTTATCTATGCATTGCATAAACTACTGTAAATGTCCCTTAAACTAGCTTTATTTAAATAAAAAATTTTGACAATAATTTTAGATTTAAAGAAAAGTTACATAGCTAGTACAGACAGTTCCTATCTACCTTTCTTAACATTTGTTACAAAAATACATATTGATGTATTACTATCAATTATTAATAGATTATATTTAAATTTTCCCAGATTTTCATGAAAGTCTTATTTCTGGTTTAGGATCTAGTCCAGAGTAACACCTTGAATTTATTTGTCATATCCTTTGAGAAGTGTCTTCTAGTCTATAACAGTCTATCAGTCTCCTTGTTTTTCATAATCTTGATGGTTTTGAGGAATACTGCACCTGTATCATGTAGGATATTCCCCTATGTGGTTTTGTTTTTCTCATGACTGGATGGAGCTTGTGGTTTTCTGGAGAGAAAAGCACAGAAATAATATCCTCTTCTTTGCCAGATATATAAAGTAGTCCATGATATCCATGTGATGTCATTGAGGATGCCAACTTTTAACACTTCATTAAGGTAGTGCTAGTCAGGTTTTTTCCACTGTATCTTTGATCAGCTATCACTTAGCTAGGACTTTCTTTTGCCTCTATTCTCTGTTTTTAAGGCTCTTTATTTAGATTTACTGTAAATTGTCATCTCCACATAAATATCTTTGTTGACTGCTGGATTAAAACAGCTTTCCTCTCTCAAGTCAATCTCTTTGACATTTCATTTTTTGTAATTTCATTACCTGAAATTGTCTTGTGTATTTGTTTACCTAGTTTATTGTTTATTGAAAGATCTCCTTCCCACATACAGGAACATAAGCCTTATCTTTACAATACCCTTTCATATTGTTCACATTTGTAAACTCAGAGTCTAACAAAAGGGCTAACATATGTTAAATGCAACTATCTTGAATAACCATCAAAGAAAGAAGGATTCAGGATAAATTTGTTAGCATTTCTGAAAAACAGCAGAAAAGTAGATGAATGGTAAGATGTTTTATTTAGTGTTTTTAACTCACTTAATTTTAACAAAAATTTTATGCAATTATCCAACATTTATGGAAAGAAGAATTAGCACCCTTATAATTCAAGTTGTCTTATAATACACTTATGTGAATGCCAGAGTATTTTAGTGACTTATGAATATGTGGCTGACATATTGAGATCTACTCAGATTTTATACATCTGCACCATTGTGACTTTTACTTATGCACTGTCACATTTCTGTATTATAGCACTTCAGAATTTGAAGGAATGTAGAAATAATTGATAACTTTAATGAACTCATGACTATTTAGTTATCTTTTTGTGTATACTGACAGAAAGATAAAGCTTCTGTGTGTAAGTCTTTTACACATAATGCATTATAAAAAAAATTACCTTTACATTTTCTTTTTTTAATTTCCCTTCTCAGGACTTAAAATCTCCAAATCAGAGGGATGAAATTGCAGGGGCACGAGCCACACTGAAGGAGAACTCCCCCCTCTTGCATTCCATTTGCTCAGCTTGTTTGGAACATTCTGATGTTGCTTCCCTTAAAGCCAGTAAGGATACAGTTTGTGAAGAAATTCAGAATGCCCTCAATGTAATTTCAAATGCTTCCCAAGGCATCCAGAATATGCCGGCCCCATCGGAACCACAAGCAGCAACCCTGGGAAGTGCACTCGATGAGCTCGAGGTATGTTGAGAGAGAGGTAAAGTGTGATTTGATGTCATTGTACAAAAATACAGAGAAATGGGCTTTCAGGTCCATTTGCTAGAGTCTAAAGTATGATAAAATAAAAGTCTAGTTATCAGTCTCTGTGAACTTCTTGTGTCTTCCAGTGAATTGATTAATAGGAAAGTATTCTATCAGTAGATTCTGATTCCTTTAAACTTCTTCCAAAGAAGCCAATGAATTTGAATTGTTTATTGGATTAAAGTGATGACTTTATTTATATAGATCAACTTCCAAAATGTAGGATTTATTATCTTTACAAATATTTATTACTAGAACTGCTCTATGTGCTTGGGATATATCTAATCCCTGACATTTTACAAGGGCCAGGGCCTATAGACAAAAAATAAACATTAATAACTAAATTATATCATATGTTACATTGAAAAACTCTGATATTGTCAAAGGTTTGATATAGACTGGGAAATGGGGCAGATAGAGAACTATAGCAAAGTGTTGAAGACATGTCCTCTTTGTTTAAGTGACAGCATAGAAGCCAGGGTACCTGGATGGAAACAGCAAGGGACAAGTGTAGAGGCTTAGGGTAGATAGTCAATGGGAATAGGTTATGGAGGGCTCTGTAGGCTATTTCTCTAAGTTAAATGGAAATCCACTATAAGGTTTTAACATAAAGATACTTAAAAAGACTATGTTGGTTGCACATAGAGCACAGACTGAAGAAGAGTAAGCCAGAGAAGCTGAAAAACCATGTAGGAGGCTATGTAGTAATCCAGGTTTCACCCTTACACTTTCATGTACCTCCTCATTCCACTTCACATTTTAATTTGGCAATGTCAGAGGACATCAAGGCTAAATTTTGTGAGTAGAGTCAAATGAATTTTGACAGATGGGTGTGGGACATGAGAAAAAAGGAGTCATGGGTGGTGTTTCTAGCTGGGTTCTTCAGAATCACACACAGAATGGAGTTTGGAATACAAGGTGTTATTAGGAATTCACATATGGGAAGGGAGGAAGGAAGGGACAGGTCTGAGCAGAGTGTACTTAAGAGCCAGATGCACAAAGGCTGAGTCAATCAGCAGTGAATTCTTGAGAGAGGATTGCCCTCCAGAGTACCTTATTAAGCAGAAGTGGACAAGCCTTTATGCCTCTTTCAGTTACTGGATATAGGTTACCTTGCCCTGGGAAGTGTGTGAGCTCTGAAGGTGAGGGGATAGCCCTGTACACCTGAGAACAGTCCTGTCCATAGCTGAACAGCAAGTTTCATTTGGAAGGGGTATATGGGCAGCATATCTCTTGACAACAGATAATTTTGAGGGTTGGTTTGTTTGTCTTTCTTGCTTGAGCAGTTATATAAATGAAGTTTTCATCAACCATGATAGAGAAGACTATGGGTAAAGCTGGTTATGGGAAGAAGACCAGAAATTTAACTTTGAATATTGAAGTTAAGAAATTTATCAGACTTTCAAGTATGATGTCAATTGGTAACCTCAGTCAGACATGTAGTTTCTTAATGGGAGACAGAATAATGTAGAGCTTAACAAGGGTAGGGATTCTAGAACCCTAATTCCTAAGTTCCTATCCCACTTTTGGCACTTCCTATCTTTGTAATCTTGGGAAATTTATTTATGTAATTCTCAGTTTTCTCATTTATAAAGGGGAGATAGTAACAGGGCCTACATTATAATGTTTTTTTTTTCAGAATCACTGAATTAATAACAAAGGTACAAATGTTTAGAGCAATGCCTGACACATAATAAATGCTCAACAAATCTTAGTCTTTTGTATCATTCTTAGAGATGACTTGAGGTGGATTCTTTTATATTGAAGAAATTAATATAATTAAAATTACAAAAAAATTTACCTAGAATTTAAAAAGTAAACACAACATGTATAATTCATATATTATTCCTAACATTATTACTTTAATGATAAACTCATTAGAAAACTAATAAATTTAAATCTAGCTTGATTTTCCTTTAATTACATCTTTACACAGGTGTCTTCGTGTCTAAAAATCATTATTAAATTCCTAATTACTGGAATCCTTGTGAAAATTTATTAAATTTCTAGTTATTATCACCCATGTGAAAATTTTAAGAACTATTTGTCTAATAAGCTAGAAGATTAATTGTGACTCTCTAATAATACTTCATCATAATTATTTGTCCCATGTAATGAGCACTCAATAATCTTGTTCATTAGATGCATAGCTTTCTTTTTTTCATATTGTTTATTTTTTCTTTTTAGATATACATGATAATATAATATATTTTGACATATTTTACATACATGGAGTATAACTTATTCTAATTAGGATCCCAATCTTGTGCTTGAACATGATGTGGAGTTACATTGGTTGTGTATTCATACATGAACATAGAAAAGTTATGTCTAATTCATTCTAATGTCTTCCTATTAGCATCTCCCTTCCTTCTTTTCATTCCCCCTTTGTCTAATCCAATGGAATTCTGTTCTTCCCCCCACTCTCCTTATTGTGTGTTAGTATCCACATATCAGAGAGAACATTCGGCCTTTGGTTTTTTTCGGATTGGGTTATTTCACTTAGCATGATAGCCCCCAGTGTCTTTTCCTTCAGTAAGAGTGAATACTCCATTTTTTTAATGCCAGAGATACTAGTGGATATCACCTAGATACTAACAAAGTATTGGGCCCTCAATAAATTAAATATATAACATTTCTTGATTGTTAAAAATTTGACATGAATTATTCACCTAAATATTATAGTGTCCCTATAAGGTAAATATTCATTTTACAGAAAATAATACAGAGCCACAACTCATGTAACTTGTTCTAGTTAGAAAGCTAGTGAATAGTAGTATGTGAGTCTAGTCTATTTTCAGAAGAATTTCTAATTCTAACCTATATTGCCTTCTCATAGACTTGATGTACTTATACTAATTAGCTTTTCCTTGCTGTAACTAAAATACCTACAACTTAGAGAAGTGCTGCAGTCTGGCTGGGCACAAAATCACGAGCCACCACACACCTTGTAGATTCAAACAGCAACTCTTTATTTTCGAACTGTCACCGGCACTTTACACACACGTTCTGGGCAAATCCACACACTCCACCGGGCTCTGAATCCCAAATACTCTCTAAATCCTGTGAGAACTCAATGGGAACTCAAGGAGCGGGCGCGCCTGAGGCAGCAGGATATGCCCTATTCCCAGCAGGGTACACCTTAAACCTGGATCAGCCCTGGTCCTTGAGCAAGGTCACCTTACATGCAATGTCACTGCAAATGACCTGGGTCATGCCATGCATCATACCTACTTGGCAATGGCTCTCAGCATCGAAGGAAAAGTTTTTGGGGCTCACAGTTTTAGAGGTTCAGTTCATAGGCAGAGAACTCTATGGCTGTAGGACAAATATGAGGAAGAACATGGTGATGGAAGTTTCTGGCAGAGGAAGGCTACTGCATTCATGGTATCTGGGAAGTGGAGGACCTGGAGGAAAGGCATGTAGGGAGGATGTACCCTTTCAGGGCATGTCCCCAGTGACCTACCTCTTGCAGCCATGGCCACATGCCTGTAGTTACCAATCACTTAAAATACTCAAATTAGGATTCACTGATTAGGTTACAGTTCTCATAATCTAATAATTTGATCTCTGACTATTCCTTCATTATCACAGGAGATTTGAGGGGACAACTCATATCCAAACCATAGCATGCTTAATCAAATTTCAGCATAATATATGATAAAGTTCTTAAGTTTATATGAACCATCAGAAAAATTATAAATATAACCAAGTCCAAAAGATGGAATAACTTTTTGGTGGGTAAGACTTTGTCTATTGATCATTTAAAAAATGTGGCATTTATACACAATGGAATATTACTCAGCCCTAAAAAATAACAAGATCATGGCATTTGCAGGGAAATGGATGGCATTAGAGCAGATTATGCTAAGTGAAGTTAGCCAATCCCTAAAAAACAAATGCCAAATGTCTTCTCTGATATAAGGGGTGTGACTCAAAATGGGATAGGGAGGGAGAGCATGAGAAGAAGATTACCACTAAATAGGGAAGAGAGGTGGGAGGGAAAAGGAAGGAGAAGGAGAATTGCATGGAAGATGGAAGGAGACCCTCATCGTTATACAGAATACATGTATGATGTTGTGAGGAGAAAAAAAAAAGAAGTGTGTCACATTAGATTGGGTAGAGAAATATGATGGGAGGGGAGGGGAGAGGAAGGGGGATAGGAAGGGCAGCAGAATAAAATAGACATTATTATTGCTGTATGTATATAGGTGACTGTATGACCAATGCGATTCTGCAACCTGTACAATCAGAAAAATGAGAAATTATACTCCATTTGATTCAAATGTATGAATTGTCAAGATCATTATACTGTCATGTGTAACTAATAAAAAAAGTATAAACAGTCAGTATTTGGGAGCTTTTAGGTATGGTGAGGTGAAATTTTCCAGAGTAGATGAATAGAATTGTATAACTCATTTCCACAGTCTAAACAGAATTGCATCAGGGGATCTCCATAAGGGATCTTGTTTATCCCAGATACTGTATTTTATATTCTTAGGATTATAGAAGAAGACAGAAGATTTCCAAATTGTTCCTCCTTCTGAGGCATCTTGTATTTCTCACATTAGTTGAAAGTGACTGCTACAGGCAAGAAATAGCAGGAGTTGGAAACTGGGAGAGACAGTGTGTGTAGCTTTGATGAAAATGGGCATAAATATGAGAATGATGTCTTTTTTAAGGTCCTCTGAATGGCTGACTCACTTCTGAATAAGGCAAGCAGAAGTCCTGAAGATATATTCCTGTGGTCAATAACTGTGCTTACAACCTTTGACATCAATTCTAGTCAGAGAAAGGGATGCATAAACTAGTACGAAATGCCCAAGTTTTATATATTTTTTTATATCCGAGTTACAATAACTGCAAACACTGTCTGAACTTGATACTACCACAGAATTTATTGAACATTTAACCATTTTTAATGATTTTGTAAATTAAATAGTTGTACTTTTCATTATTTACAGGAAGCTATATTGGTAAAAATATCTAAAATAACCTTTCCTCTATTCTGCTCATACAAATATAATGCTATGAAATAAATTGATGTAGTATATACTCAGATAGTCTGTTGGAAAGAAGTCTCATTAAGTGTTTATAGTGTGGAAATGTATAAGAGTGCTTACTCAACAACTATCATGCTGAAGCTTTGGTTAAATCTTTCATTCTGGCCCATGGATGATTGTGGGTATGAAATCTGAGATTTATTGGTGAAGAAAATAGAAGTTGAACTAGATTACTATACAGGCTAAAACAATTGATTTATTTGAAAGGCCAGTGTGAATTATTGGATGTTTCTTCTGAATTTGTGACTGAATGAGAGTTGAGAAGTGTCAAATTATAGATTAATAGAATTTTGAAAAATGTCATTAAGTAAGGAAATTTGCCAGTGAAAATTGCTTTGAAAACTCCCAAGTCCATTAAACCGTATTTTCTCTTGTGCAGAGAGAAAAGCAGGCATTGTAATCATGGTACATAAGAATTATTTGTATCCTTATTCTATTAATACGATAATAACAAATGATATGTGTGTAGTATTTTCTCATTTTCAAAGACATATTGTATTATTTTCTTATTTTTAAATTTTCACTTATGTATCATTATTCATCACTCTTCATTCACTGTTGTTATATCCCTAGCACCTAGAATAACAAACGTTAAATAGTAAGTGCTAAGTAAATATGAAGTAAATAATGGTTATAAGAATACTACTTGTAATATTGTGATATTGAAATGAAGTCATTTGTCTCTTACTTCTACTTTTTCCCCTCTTTCTCCTACTAGAAGTATATATACTTGGTGTATAAGGCTCTATTTTATTTAACTTCTAACTGGCCATGAATTTGTAGTGAGGAAAACCACTAGAAACAAATCTAAGTGATATGCTGCTCATAATATTTTCTTACATAAAGCAGCACAGAAAGAAAAAAATGTCTGTATTTTCTTCTCTTAGTAGCTGTCTATCTTAGTCTAGGTTCTCTGTAGCTGTCTATCCTAGTTTAGGTTCTCTGTAACGTTGAAGATATGCTGCTTATGACTAAAACTTTTCAGTTGGTGACCATAGTATGTAGTCTTTCATTTTTATTTAAAGGGGAAAATAGATGTAGAACATTTTATCATATATTTGTTGATTGATTGTATATCTTCTTCTGAGAAGTGTTTGTTCAGCTCCTTAGCCCATTTATTGATTGTTTTTTTTTTTTTTTCGTGTTAAGCTTAATGAGTTCTTTATATTTTTTGGAGATTAGTGCTCTGTCTAATGTGTGTGTGGCAAAAATTTGTTCCCAAAATGTAGGCTCTCTCTTCAAATCATTGATTGTTTTGCAGAGAAGAAGCTTTTTAGTTTGAATTCATCCCATTTATCAATTCTTGATTTTATTTCCTGCACTTTAGTTTTGTTAGGAAGTTGGGGCCTAATCCAACATGATGAAGATTTGGGCCTACTTTTTCTTGTATTAGGCGAAGGATTTCTGATCAAATTCCTAGGTCCTTGATCCACTTTGAGTTAATTTTTGTGCATGATGAGTGATAGGGGGTTGGTTTCATTTTGGTGCATACAGATTTCCAGTTTTCCCAGCATCATTTGTTGAAGAGGCTATCTTTTCTCCAATATATGTTTTTGGCACCTTTGTCTAGTATGAGATAACTGTATTTATGTAGTTTTTGTCTCTGTTTCTACTATTCTGTACCATTGTTCTACATGTCTATTTTGGTGTCAATACCATACTTCTTTTGTTACCATAGCTTTATAGTATAATTTAAGGATTGGTATTGTGATGCCTCCTGCTTCACTCTTCTTGCTAAGGATTGCTTTGGGAAATTCAAATCAAAACTACTCTAGAATTTCATTTCACACCAGTCAGAATGGCAGTTATCAAAAATACAGACAATAATAAATGTTGGTTAGGATGTGAGGGAAAGGCACGCTCATATGTTGCTGATGGGACTGCAAATTGGTGCAACTATTCTGAAAAGCAGTATGGAGATTCCTTAGAAAACTTGGAATGGAACCACTATTTGATCCAGCTATCCCACTCCTTGGTCTGTATGCAAAGGACTTAAAATCAGCATACTATAGTAATGGAGCCTTTTCAATATTTATAGCAGTTCAATTCATAAGAGATGAACTGTGGAATTAACCTAGATTAGATGAATGGATAAAGAAACTGTGGTATATATACACAATGGAATATTACTCAGCATTAAAAGAGAATAAAATCATGGCATTTGCAGGTAAATGGATGGAATTAGAGAATATCTTACTAAGTGAAGTAAGCCAGTCTCAAAAAACCAAAACGCAAATGTTCTCTCTGATAAGTGGATGCTGATCCATAATGGGGGTGGAGTATGGGAAGAATGGAGGAACGTTGATGGGGCAAAGGGGAAGGAGGTGTGGGGAGGGAGCATGGGAGCAGGAAAGATGGTGGAATGAGATGGACATTATTACCCTAGGTACATGTATGACTGCTCATATGGTGTGATGCTATATCATGCACAGCCAGAGAAATGAAAAGGTGTGGTGCAATTGTGCACAATGAATCAAAATGCATTCTGCTGTCATATATACCTAAAATAAATAAATACATAAATAAACAAATAAATAAACAAATAAATAAATTTTAAAAAGAACCTAAAAAAATAAAGGAGAAAATAAGACCAATACCAATCAGATTAACATTTAGGAACTATTAAACATTTAGGCAATAATGATATCTAGAAGTATTTTAATATGACCTAAAAATTGTTTGGTTTCTAGACATATAGCGAATTAGAAGAACTAAAATGATGAATAAAGTATTTTAAAGCACATAGTTAATCTGTGAGTTCTTTGAGGACAGATACAAAGAGGGCACAGATAGATTCAGACTAAAAGCCAGGACCAGGATTTTTTTTCTAGTTATGGCCTGAAGCTTGGATTTTTAAAGACCATAAACTGAGGAGAAAAGACAAAGCCTCTATACTACAAGGTGGAAAAGTCAGATAAGAGACACTTGTAAGAGAAGCTGAGAATCTCTAAAATTTGACTATCTTGTTGGATGAATGAGAAAAACACTAACTCCTACAGGGAGGTAGTTGTTTAGCCTTGGCTTTGGGTGGTCCAGGAAAACAAAACAAAACAAAGCAATAGAATGTATCTTGAAATTTTTTGAACTATAAAACTGTCCTTGTCTGGATTGTAGGTCAGAATTCTTATTATCTGTGTAGTCTCTAAAACCCTAGCAGAAAATCTAATTTAACATTGTCCTGTCTTGGCAATACCTCCAGGGACCTGCCAGAAGTAAACTCAAATTTTTTCTGCAAATTCTTTATGCCAAGTCTTAAAAAAATTCTTACATAGTTCCAAGGAAGATAAGTTCTCATAACACACAAATTGGTAGCTCACCTTGAGTAAGATTTTATAGAAAGAACAAATTGCAGAATCAGATCTGTAAACAGTACAGATATTAAAATAATAAAATACTGAATATAAATTAGTATTTTAGGTATGTATTATTCCCTCATTTATTCTCTTAAAATATAATGGGTATGTTAAAGGAACAAGAGTTTCAAACTGACCAGACAAAACTATCTAAAATAAAAAGCATAATAATGATAAATTTAATGATTAGGTAAAATATGAAAAACTTGAACAAGTTATTTGAGTTCACCACACAGAGACACAGAATTAAAAAATATTTTGAAAAAAAACCCCAGAAATTATACATGAAGGATGGTGTGAAAAGTTCTAAAATATTTTAAAATAAAATCTAGAGAAGAGAAAAGTTAAAAAAAAGTTATTGAGAAGTTCCTAGAAATTATGGAAAATTCCAATCTCCATAGCTAATAAGCCAGATAAATCTCAAGTACTACATATAAAAAAATTCACATTTATACATACTATAATGAAGATGAAGAATACCAAAGACAAAAAGAATAATTCTTTAAAAACAGGAAAAAAGTTGCTTGAGTAATAACTGATAGCTAATTACTCAAATAAAGATACATCAAGACAGTAGATTTATCCCAAGGGAAAATAACTTGCTTTTGGTTTTGATTATTGATTAATTGATTGATTGGACTAGGGATTGATCCCAGGGTCTTGCACATACTAGGCAAGAACTATGACCTCACAGCCACTTCTCCAGCCAAGAAAATAACTCTTATCTTGAATTCAGTGCACAGTGAAACTATTGTTCAAGAACAAAGATGAATTAAAGTTATTTTTTTTACCTAATTCCAAACTTGTGTAGTTAATTATCAGCAATTTTCCTCTGAAAAAAATTGTTAAAGAAAATATTATCATAGAATAAAGGTACAGATGCAAGAATTTGTAAGCAGAGTAAATATTATGGGTTTACTACTGTTCAAATATTAATTTTTATAAAGGATCAAAAAACCGTATATATTTTATATAATTAAAAGTACAAAATCAATATATCTGTAAACATAGTATATACTTTAGGAAAAGTGGAATCAGAATTAAGTGTTCTAAGGTCTTTATATTTCAGGGGAAATAGGAAGACATTAATTTAAATAGCATGCTAAAATGTCTAGAGTAATTGCTAGAAAATGTGTAGCAATAGACTATATAATTCCTAAACACAGGGAAAGGAAAAATGGAAAGAGAAAATAAACTAATCTGAAGGAAGAAGAAAATGAAGGATAAAAACACCATGGAAAAACTAGATAAATAGAAAGTAGATGACCTAGGATGATAAAATAAATCCAAATATTTCTGTAATATAATAAATGTAAAAATGAAATCCTAAACTCTCTGAAGACTGACAGCTTATAATATAAACAAAATACAGTTACATACTGCATATAAAAAGCATAACTAAAATAAAAGAATGAGGAAAGTTTGGAAATCAAAGGATGAAAAGATATTCAAGAGCTTACTAAATAAAGCTGGTATAGCTATACCAGTATCAGTAAAAATAAATTGCTACAATGCTTAATTCTAAAGAGAAAAGGTTAAATTCACCAAGAGGTTTTAACGTGTTCTTTTCCTGGACACATGGTAAATTAACAAAAATCGACTGCATATTAAGCGGATTTCAAAGCATTAGTATTATATAGGACACCTAGAAATAATTTAGGCAAATAAAGGAAATTACTATTTGGAATGTTTTTTAAAGGTACATCTGTATAATTCCTGGATCATGAATAAATTAAAATTGAAATTAAAAAATACTTATAATTGAGAAATACTGAAAATAGAACAATAAAACTTGAGGAATATATAGCTAAAGGGAATACTTAGAGGAAATTATTACCTATAATGCTTTAGGAAGGAAGACAAATTGAAAATTAACGTGCTACATATCTTGGTTGAGTTTGAAATAGGAATAAGAAACCCAGAAGGAATAAATTAATAAAGGTCAGAATAGAAATTAATTAAATCACAAAGACAGTGGAGAAATCAACAAAGCCAAGCATATGTTTTTTGAAAAGACCAATAAAATTGACAAACTGCTAGTGAGATAGATTAGGAAGAATGAGAGGAGACAGGAAATAACCTGTAAGAATAAAAAAGAGGAATACATAACTAGAGAGAATGTAATTAACAATACTAAATGTTAAAATACTAAAAGATAATATTATGAACAAATTCATACCAATAACAATGAAATTTTGTATGAAATGGGAAGCATTCTTAGGAAAATATAGTTTAACCCAGCTGGTTCAAAAGTACATAGTATGAATTCAAGAAATAAGCAGAACTAGGCAGATTTTGCTTAGAGTAAATGAGAGGTCCAAACACTTTTGCAGAGTACCACAAGTACTTCTGGGACTATGTAAATATATTCCATAGTAGTGTCTGGAGAATAGCAAAAGAAATAACTCTCAAATTGATTACATGAAGCTAGTAAAACCAATGCCAACACTACACAGGTTAATTGGAAGGACATTCACATGCCAATCTAATATATGAAATCAGATGCAAAATTCCTAAACAAAATTTGAGTAAACTGATTAACAATAGGTAAAAACTCATTATGACAAACTTAAATTTATTTCAGAAATGTGATGTTAGTTCAACTTATCTACTGATGTTATTCACCACATTCACAAATTAATATAAAAAGTATAGTATTATCTCAGTAGTACAGAAAATATTTGAAAAATTAAATATAATTCATTTGAAACTTCTATAAAGCTAGGAACAAAGTGAATTTTCTTAACTTGATAAAGAGTTTCTGTAAAATTCCACACTAAACTTCATACTTAGATATGTCATTAAAACATTTCCTTTAAAATTGGGAATGAGACCATAATGAATAAAAATGAATAAATAATAGCAATATATTTCAACATGAATAATATTAAAACAAAGCTTTATCCTCAAAGAGCAAGTAATGTAAGAATCCATGCAACAGTTTTACATATTTTACATTTATATAGAAGCTAATACATATAAAACAAAACATATGGTACAGATGTATATGATAAACTATAAAAAAGGTAGATAATGGTTTATGCATAGGAGTGGAATGGGTAGGACAAAAGAGGTTAATTTACATCAGTACTTTTAAAGCTACTGGGCATATTCTTTTTCTGAAGCTGGATTAATATGGGCATATTTGTTTTATTATTTTATTCATACATTCTCTGTTATGTATGAAGAAGTTGATAATAAAATGTAATACAGTGTATTAAAATAGGATGTCTGAGAATAAATGATGCAACAATGTACTATTTATGCATAATCAGTGTTCATGTAAGGCATTGTAATAGGTACTGGCTTTGTTCTAGTACCTTACACTTATACTATTCGGTGTGTTTATTTGCACATTTTATTATTACTACCAGATTGCTCTTTGGGGAATGTATGAAAGGAATTATTACACATTTTACAGAGGAGTGAGCTACTATGTTGTTGAACAGGAATAAGAAGAATTATAATTTGGACTCATTTCTCATGACCCCCCCCCATGATAATTGTTCTTTCCAAATAATAGTTCTTGTGACAAATGATGGACGAGCAGGTCTTAAGTTTAATACATTTGTTTATGCATCTGTCTCTATTAGATGATGAGTTCTATGAGTAAGGGAATGATGTCTTACTCATTTTTATATTGCTCACAGGCTAGCACAGTGTAAGTACATAATAATTACTTAAAACAGATTTGTTAAAAAGATAATAAATTGCTTGGATTTGAGAACCTGGTGACAGATTTAAATGCATCTAATAAATATTTACCCAATAAGAGAAGGACAAAATCCTTTTTATCTTGATGATTAAAAGTGGAAGGGATTAAGTGCCTTGCAAATAAAATACATGGATAGTAATGATTACTAGACCCTTTTTGTTCTTGGCATCTTGAGACTATTAGATGCATGTTGTACATGATATTATGGAGAATGTTGAAGTTTTGCCATTCCATGAAGCTAATAATAATAATGTCAATCTTTTAATAATTAATAATGTTTAATAATTAATAATGTCAGTCTTTCAAGTGGGTAGATGGAATGATTTTTATTTTTATCTTCCAAATTTGAAAAGAATTTCAAAACAAACCCAATTGCATTGATTTTAAAAACTTCTTATGAAGTATTTGTATTATGATTTTCATGAAAACCAGTTAATCATTAATATTTATTAATACTTGTTCTCTATTTCTGCATTGACATGCTGTATGGAATTAGAAAAGAAGTATAATAAATCATTTCCTATCCTAAGAGTTGCATACCTGTTTAGGAGATGAGAATAACACAAATCAAACATTAGTGTCAAACACAACACTTCCTTCAAATATTCCCTCAAGTATAACAGGTTGAGCTCTCTGGGAAGGACTCCCCAATGGTGTTTACTGTTAGTGTTAATTAAATACTAATTAGGGAGCATACCGTAGAAAGTACAGAATGAGTACAGGCATGGAGGGAAAATAAATATGGGAAATGATGAAGAGACTGAAACAAGAATGGATGATTCACTTAATACTCTTATGGGTCAAGCTTAGGAAGATTAGTTTAAGGCACATTATAGAGACCCTCAAGACAGAGCAGTTTTTTGTTCTTTATTATCATTATTAAGCAAGCCATATTCACTGTGCATATTTTACAACTTGATTTCATGAAAATAACTTTTCTTACCTTGGAGAACATATATCTTTCAAATGTCCCTGAAACTGTCACAAAAATAGACCAAAGAACATAAAGAAAAGCTTAATAAATTCTACAAAGTAGAAGAGTCACCACAAAACATATGTGAGGTGGTGGATATGTTAATTAGCTTGATTTAATCATTCCACAGGTGTGTTTCATATATATATGATGTATATATATGATGTATATATATGATGTATATATATGATGTATATATATATATATATATATATATATATATATATATATATATATATATAAACATCACATGGACCCTACTAGTACATGTAAATTAAAAGGCAACAAATGATTGCATTAGGAACATGTTTTCCTTTCAAGTTTTAAAATTTTGATTTTATCTATGTTCTTCTTTGTAAATATTTCTTCTTAATAATTCAGGTTAATAATTTTTATTTTAAAATTTAATTTTTCTGCTTTATTTTTAAATCTGTGTAATTTCTTAAGTTTAATTTGCTATTCTTTTATGCTATCTTGAATATATTTATTTAGTCTTTCTCATAAAATTTTTCTTATTTGTTTTTAGTAAATTAATTCATGGTGTCAGTTTTACTCTGAATGCCTTGAATTTAATAAGCAGTACTTTATTTTCATTTTTATCAAAAGAGGTATTAACTTTAATTAAAATATTTTTGGTCTTAAGACTATCAGAAGTGTGTTTTTTTCCCTTAACCACTGAACCCTTTTTGTATTTTTTTAGAGACAAAGTTTCACTGAATTACTTAGGGTATCACTAAGTTGCTGAGGCTGGTTTTGAACTCATGATCCTCCTGTCTCAGCATCCTGAGCTACTGGGATCACAGGCATGTGGCACTGCGTCCAGCTTTAAAATTGTATTTGACATCCTGTTTATAGTGTCACTGAATTTCAATTGGATATTGTGTTTTATTTTGGAAAATTTTAGAATTTTGGTGGGAATATTGAGATTTTTCTTATGGCTTTATGAATTTATTTTTTAAGTTGAATGTTTATCTAAAACAAATACATTGTCTCTTTGGTAAGAAGTTCTAAAAAAACTTATCTTGAGTTTTCTGAATATAATAAATAGGTAGACTGTACAAATAGGAAAAGAAGAGCTCAAACTGTCCCTATTGCCATGATTCTATATTTAGAAGACCCAAAAAACTCCACCAGAAAACTTCTAGAATTCATAAATGAATTCAGCAAAGTAGCAGGATATAAAATTAACACCCATGAATCAATGATATTCCTATACATCAGAGATGAATAAACTGAAATAGAAATTAGGAATATCTCATTCACAATAGCCTAAAAGAAAATAAAATATTTGGGAATCAATCCAGAAAAAGAGGTAAAAGACCTATATTATGGAAACTACAGAACACTCAAGAAAGAAATTAAAGAAGACGTCAGAAGATGGAAAGATCTCCCATGTTTTTTGGATAGGCAGAATTAATATTGTCAAAATGGCCATACTACCAAAAGCATGATACAGAGTTAATACAATTCCTATTAATATTTCAATGATGTTCTTCTTGAAATAGAAAAATCAGTCATGAAATTCATTTGGAAAAATGAGAAGCCCAGAATAGCCAAAGCAACCCCCAACAAGAAAAGTGAAACAGGAGGCATCATAATATCAGACCTTACAATCTACTACAGAGCTATAGTAACAGACATGGCTTGGTATTGGCAAGAAAACAAACACAAAAACCAATGGAACAGAATCAAAGGAATTTCTGTATATCAGTGACAAATCCATTCAGAGGAAAATGAGGAAAGCTATCCAAGTTACAATAGCCTAAAAAAAAAACCAAGTAAAATAAAATACTTGGGAATCAACTTAATGAAAGAAGTGAAAGATCTATACAATGAAAACTACATAACCCTAAAGAAAGAAATTAAAGAAGACCTTAGAAGATGGAAAGATCTCCCTTCTTCTTGGATAGGCAGAATTAATATTGTCAAAATGACCATACTGCCAAAAGCAATATACATATTATTGCAATTTTGATCAAAATCCCAATTACATTTCTCATAGAAATAGAAAAAGCAATCATGAAATTTATCTGGAAAAATAAGAGACCCAGAATAGCTAAAGCAATCCTTAGCAGGAAGAGTAAAGCAGGTGGTATCACTATACCAGACCTTCAACTATACTACAGAGCAATAGTAACAAAACAGTATGGTGTTGGCACCAAAACAGACTGGTAGACCAGTGGTACAGAATAGAGGACACAGAGACTAACCCACAAAATTATAATTATATTAGACAAAGGTGCCAAGAACATGCTTTGGAAAAAAGATAGTCTCTTCAACAAATGGTGCTGGGAAAACTGGAAATCCATATGCAACAAAATGAAATTAAACTCCTCTCTCTCACTATGCACAAAACTCAACGCAAAGTGGATCAAGGAACTAGGAATTAAACTAGAGACCCTGCGCCTAAAACCAAGAATCAATAAATAGGATGGATTCAAACTAAAAAGTTTCTTCCCAGCAAAAGAAACCATCTCTGAAGTGAATAGAGAGCCTACATCTTGGAATCAAATTTTTACCCCTCATACATCAGCTAGAGCACTAATTCCTAGGGTTTATAAAGAACTCAAAAAGCTAAACACCAAAAACAAAACAAAACAAAAACAAGCGAACAAAAAAACCCGATCAATAAATGGGCCAAGAACTTGAACAGACACTTCTCAGAAGAGGATATACAATCAATCAACAAATTTATGAAAAAAAATGTTCACCATCTCTAGCAATTAGAGAAATACAAATCAAAACTACTGTAAGATATCATCTCAACCAGTCAGAATGGCAGCTATTATGAAGACAAACAACAATAAGTGTTGGCAAGGGTGTGGGGAAAAAGGCACACTCATACATTGCTGGTGGGACTGCAAATTGGTGCAGCCAATATGGAAAGCAGTATGGAGATTCCTTAGAAAACTGGGACTGGAACCACCATTTGATCCAGATGTCCCTCTCCTCGGTCTATACCAAAGGACTTAAAAACAGCATACTATAGGGACACAGCCACATCAATGTTTATAGCAGCACAATTCACAAGGGCTAAACTGTAGAACCAACCTAGATGCCCTTCAGAGATGAATGGATAAAAGAGAATGTGGCATATATACACAATGGAATATTACTCAAAAATAAAAGAGAATAAAATCATGGCATTTGCAGGTAAATGGATGATGTTGGAGAAGCTAATGCTAAGTGAAGTTAGCCAATCCCCCCCAAAATAAATGCCAAATGTTTTCTCTTAAAAGGAGGCTGACTCTTAGTGGGGTAGGGAGGGGGAGCATGGGAGGAGAAGATGAAATCTAGATAGGACAGAAGGGTGGGATGGGAAGGGACAGAGCAGGGGGTTAGCAAGGATGGAGAAATGTGATGTATATCATTATCCAAAGTACATGTATGAAGACATGAATTGGAGTGAACATACTTTATATACAACCAGAAATATGAAAAATTGTGCTCTATATGTGTAATAAGAAATTTAATGCATTCTGCTCATTTATTTAAAAAAATGAATAAAAATTTAAAAAAACTTAACATTGAAAAAACAAATAACTGAATCAATAAATGGGCAAAGGAAATGAACAAATACTTCACAGAAGAAGAAATACAATAAATATATGAAAAAATGTTCAACATTTCTAGCAATTAGAGAAGTGCAAATTAAAACTACACTGAGATTTCATGTCACTCCAGTAAGAATGGCAATTATCAAGAATAATAGTAACAATAAATGTTGGTGAAAATGTGAGGAAAAAGGTACACTCGGACATTGCTGGTGGGAATGAAAATTGATACAACCACTCTAGAAAGCTGTATGGATATTCCTCAGAAAACTTGGAGTGGAAACACCATTTGACCCAATTAGCCAAATCTTCAGCATATACGCCAAGGACTGAAAATCAATGTAGTGATGCAGCCACATCAATGTTTATAGCAACTCAATTCACAATAGCTAAACTGAGGAACCAACCTAGATTTCCTTCAACAGATGAATGGATAAAGAAAATGTGGTATATATATACACAATGGAATATTGCTCATCCATAAAGAATAATGAAATTATGGCCTTTGCTGGTAAATGGATGGAGCTGGAGGTTATCAGGCTAAGTGAAATAAGCCAGCCCCATAAAACCAAGGGCCAAATGTTTTCTCTGATACGTGGATGTTGACTCCCCAAAGTGGGGAGGGAGGAATGGAGGTTTACTGTATTGGACGGGGGCAATGAGGGAAAGGGAGAGGGCGTGAGAATGGGAAAGACAGTAGAATGAATAGGACATAACTTTTCAATGTTTATATAAATACATGACCAGTGCAACCAACAGCGTGTACAACTGCAAGAATGGGAAGTCACACTCCATGTATGTATAATATGTCAAAATACATTCTACTTCTATGTATAATTAAAAGAACAAATAAACATTAAAAAATAGGAAACTGCATTTTTACTCTTGTTGTCTACCTTACCTAAGAAAGGTGAGATGAAGTCTTCCACATTACAGCAAAATTCCACTTTCTCATTAAAAAGCAACAACTATATTTGTTACTGAATATTCTGAGTTCCTTATGGGTTGTAGTTTTTATCATTGTAAAATGTTCCTTATTATTTTGTTTAATAGTAGTCTCTACTCTTTTTATCTTTATATTCTTGGCTTTTTATTAGTAATTTTGTGGTGGATCTTTGACAATTTTATTCATTAGGGCCAAAATGATCTATTTAAAAAGAAATATATGAATTTATTCTTGTAATCATACAATTACTAAATTATATAAAGAAAAAAGTTAATGTCCTTTGTCACTTCATTGTAACTTCTCCTCAGTTGCAGTCTTATTTCCAGAGATAACTGCTGTTAAGGATTTGGAGTATATTTTCCAGGAAAAAAAAAACAAAAAACTCCTTTTTTTTCTTTTCCCAAACTTCTATTAAGATGGGAATTGTCCTGTCTTGAGAATTCTTAGGGATTTTCTATTTTTCCCTCAGATTTTGTATATTCTTTCTATTTTACTTTCTAGGAGAATGCTTTGGCCAGGTTTTCTGGTTACTAATTTTGTTAACAGTGTACATGCTATTCTTCAAGTCTTCAATATGTAGTTTTATTTCTGTAATACCATTTTTAATTTTCAAGCATATCAATGGTTTTATTGTGGCTGTTCATTTTATAGCTATGATCAATGTTTACATTTTTGTGACATTAATTATACTAATTGTATTTTCTTAAGCATTTAGTTCTGTTTGTTGAGTTTGAGAGTTCTTAAATTCAATTAATGGTTCTCAAATATTTGGTGATTTATTTCTTTTATTTTTTGTTGAGAATTTAATACATTTTGCACATCTACATTTAAATAGTACATTCATCTCTAGTGAGTTGTGGAAAAATATAATGAAAAACGTTTCTTAACAACCCAGAAAAACCCTTAAAATGGTGGAAGAGAAAGAAAACAGTTTTCTTATTGATAAGTATTAAACTGATTACATTGTGCATCATAGGCAATCTGCTAAAGAGGTTGCAGAGACAGAAAGAAACTTTACCATTTTATGCAGAAAATCAGACACAACCCATTACATACAAATTCTCAAAATAAACAATAATTACTGTTAAAGTAAGAGGACTAGAAAGTACCATTGCATACATAGTTCATCCTATGTTTACCTGGTAATTTGAACCAACATCTATGTTCACTAATTGCCTCTATCCAAAGGAAAAATTAAACTTTTTTCTCTTTATGTTTTATGACTTGGATCCAGATACCTGAAGAAGTTAGGACCTTGTCCTTCTACAGTAACTGGGAAGTAGAGGCCCTATGTTCTTTGGTGATTACATTTCAAAGAGATAGCTTCCAGGTCCTTGAGAAAGACTTTCCTTGGGTTGAAAAGCTGGTAATAAGCTTACTTAGCTTCCAAAAAGATTTACATATATTTCAAAGGAACAGAGAAGGAATCACAATGACAAGTGCTCTCAAATAAGTACTGAACGAAAAAAGGTGATGCTGATGAAGTTTGCTTCTTTTTGTCTCAGAGAAATTCTTTTTTATTTTCCTTTATTTCTTAAAGATTTGTATTTATTCTTAACTTTTCCCTAGAAATTTTCATTTTACATTTTTCCTGTGTATGATTCCTGAGGTCATCTCTGTACATGCACGTATGGATATAACTGAGGTATAAATTCCTTGTATAGTACAAGCTCTATAATGTTTGTTAAATTCACACTGCATGCTGCATTCTCGGAGCTCTTACGTTCTCTTTGTAGTCAAATTTTCATCTCTGTGACCAAAATACTTGGGCTCATAGTATCAGAGGTTCAGTTCATTGTTGACTGACCTTTTTGCCCTGGACGTGAGGTAAAGAACATCATGCTGGAAGTGTGGGGAAAGGAAAGCTTCTCAGCTCACAGTAGCCAAAAAAAGAGGGGTAGGGGGAGGAAAGATTGGGGGAGAGGCAGACCAAGGACAGATATATTCCCTAAATCCACCTCTACTAAATTTCTTCCTTTATTTCTTATTATGTTTTAATGGACCATTATAATTATACATAACAGTGGGGTTCGTTGTGATATATTTATATGTGCACATAATTTTCTCCATTTCATTCCCTAGGACTTATCCTTTCCCTTTCCTCTTTTCTCCCTCTGACCTATTTCCTGTATTTTACTGGTTTGCCTTCAAATTATTTATTTTTTACAATTGGTGCATTATGACTCTACATAAAAATAAGATTTATTGTGAAATATCCAAGCATGCATATAGCTTAATATAGTCAATTTCATTCTCGAATTCTCCCCCTTTCCTCCCCTCTTCCCTCCTTGATCCCCTTCCTCTACTCTAATGTTTTTCCTTCTATTTTCATGAGGTTCTTTTTTTTATTATTCTTTTTTTCCCACTAGCTTCTGCATGTGAGAGATATTATTTTCTCCTTGACTTTTTTTAACCTTTTTTAAAAATTTATTTTTATGTGGTTCTGAGGATCAAACCCAGTGCCTCATATGTATACCACTGAGCTACAACACCATCTCCTCACTCCTTGACTTTCTGAGCTTGGCTTATTAGACTTAGCATGATGTTCTTTAATTTCATTATTATACCAGCACATATTATATAATTTCATTATTTATGGCTGAGTAAAACTCCATGGTGTATATATACCACATTTTCTTTATTAATTTATCTGATCTCAGACACATAGACTGGTTCAGTAACATGGCTGTTGTGAATTGTATTGCCTTAACTATTGGAACACATGTATCACTGTATATGCAGATTTCTGTTCTTTTGGATAAATACCAAAGAATGGAATAGCTGGGTCATATGGTGGTTCCATTCCTAGTTTTATGGGGAATCCCTCTACTGATTTACATAGTACTTACACTGATATGCAGTGTCACCAACATTATATGTGTTCCTTTTCCCCCACATTCTTGCCAACATTTATTATTATTTGTATTCTTGATTACTGCCATTCTAACTAGAGTAAGATGTAATCTCAGTGCACTTTTTGTATTTCCTTGGTGGTTAATAATGTTGAAGATTTTTTCATATACTGTCCATTTGCATTTATTATTTTGAGAAATGTCTGTTTAGCTCATTTGTACATTTATTTAGGGATTATTTGGGTTTGTGGGGTGTTAACTTTTTCGTGTTAAGATTAATCTGGTTGTTAATCCTCTTTTGAAAGAGTAGCTGGCAAAGATTTTCCCTCAATGTGTAGGCTGTCTTGTCACATGCAATTGTTTCTTTGCTCTGCAGAAGCTTTTTAATTTGATGCAATCCCACTTATTGACCCTTGGTTTTATTTCTTGATTTTTAGGGGTCTTATTAAGGAAATTGATGCCTGTGCTTATATGCTGAAGTGCTGACCCTATGGTTTTCATCTAACAGTTGTAAAGCTTCTGGCTTGATTTCTAGGTCTTTGATCTTCTTTGAGTTGACCTTCATGCAGGTTGATAGTGATCTAGTTCTTTTGTATGTTGACTTTGTATCCTGCAACTTTGTTGAATTAGATTATCAATTCTAAAATCTTCTGATGGTGTTCCTCCACCCCAGTCTGGAGATCTTCTAGGTATAGGAACTTATCATCTGCAAACAGATACTTTGAATTTTTTTCCTATTTGGATATTTTTTTATTTCTTTCTCTTGCCTAATTGCTCTGTCTAAAATTTCAAGTACTATATTAAATAGGAGTGGTGAAAGTGGACATCTTATCTTGTTCATGATTTTAGAGGAAATGCTTTCATCTTTTTCCCACTTAGTATAATGTTGGTTTTGGATTTGTTATGTATAGCATTTCTGATGTTAAGGCAAGTTACTTCTATTTCTAATTTCTTCACTGTTTTAAACATGAATGGGTGCTTGATTTTGTCAAAGGTTTTTCTTCATCTATTGAAGTGATCATGTGATTTTTTCTTAATTCTATTTATGTGATGAATTACATTTATTCATTATTAATCATAGCATACAATCTCCTCAATGTGGTTTTGAATTTGGATTGCTAAAATTTTCTTGAGGAATTTTACATCAGTGTTCACAAGGAATATTGGTCTGTAGCCCCTCCCCACTACCCCCCCCCCCCCCCCGCCTTGCCGCCCTTGATGTTTCCTTGTCTAGTTTTGATACCTTTGATACCAGGGTAATAATGGCATCATAGAATGAATTTGGGAGTGTTCTTCCCTTTTCTGTTTCATAGAATAATTTTAAAAAATTGACATGAGTTCTTTAAAGGTCTGGTAGAATTCAATAGGGAATCCATTTGGTTCTGGGCTTTTTTTCTTTGTTGGAAGACTATTTGTTACTGTTTCAATCTCATTGCTTGTTATTGGTTTGTTTAGGTTTTTTATATAATCTGTTGGCTCAATTTGGGTAGGTCATATGTGTCTAGAAATTTTTCAATATCTAGATTTTCCAATTTACTGGAGTATATGTTTTCAAATAGTCCCTAATGATCCTCTAGATTTTAGAAATGTCTATAGTGATATTTCCATTTTAATTCCTAATTTTGTTGATTTGTGGCTTCTCTTTCTTTTGATTAGTTTGGCTAAGGGTTTATCAATCTTGCTTATCTTTTCAAAGAACCAGTTCTTTGTTGCATTGGTCCTTTACTTTCTTATTCTCTATCCTTTATATTATTTCCTGTCTTCCATTGGTTTTGAAATTAGTTTGTTCATGCTTTTCTAGGGCCTTGAAATGTAATATTATATTGTTTATTTTGGCACTCCCCCCCTTTCTCTCTCCCTCTTTCTCTTTAAATGTAGGTACTGAATACTATAAACTTCCTTCTTAGAGCTGTCTTCAGAGTGTCCCAGAGATTTTGATTTGTCATATCTCTGTTCCTGTTTATAAGATTTTTTTTTTAATTTCTCCACTGATTTCTTCTATGAATCACTCAATATATAATATGGTGTTGTTCAAACTTAATGTGTTAAATTGTTTTTTTCTTGCTATTAATTTTTAATTTTACTCCATTAGGATTTGGTAAAATGCAAGGAATTATCATGATTTCTTTGTATTTACTGAGACTTGCTTTGTGTGGTAAAATATCATATAAAACCTTTTGGAGAAGGTTTATGAGCAGCTGAGAAGAAGATAAGTTAAGTTTTGGTGTATTACATATTCCATAGATGTCTGTTAATAGTATTTTTGAGGTGGGGGAGGGTTGAAGAGTCTGTACTCAGGTTGACTCTAGATTGCATATCTTTTGATTAGAGATGTGTGTTGAAATTATCCAGTATTTGGGAGGCTGAGGTAGGAGAATTACAATTTGAGGCCAGCCTTGGCAACATAATCAGAGCATGTCTCAAAAATAAATTAAAAAGGGCTAGAGATGTAGCTCAGAGCTAAAGCATCTCTGGATTTGATCCCCACTGCCACAAAAATAAATACATGGATGAATGAACAAGTGAAAGAAGCAAGCAAAAAAGAAAGAAGTCACTCAGTATTATTGTATTGGGATCTGAGTTAAGTTCTTCTTTTTTTAATATATAAGTAGGTGTACCTACATTTGAGCCATAAATATATATAATCATTATATCTTCTTGTTGGTTTGTTTCCTTTACCAATATTAAGTGACTTTCTTTGTCTCTTCTGATTAGTTTGAAGTCTCCTTCATTGGATATGAGGTAGTTACTCCTATTTGTTTTTGGTCTTCATTTGCATGGTATATCTTTTCCCATCCTTTCACCTCAGTCTGTGTGTGTCTTTGCCTATGATATTAATCTTTTGTAAACAACATATAGTTGGATCTTTTAGTTTTTAGTCTACTCTGCCAGGCAATGTGTTTTAATTAAAGAGTTGAAATCATTTACACTCAGTATTATTATAGAGTTAATTATTCTTTTCTGACTTTTGATTTATTTTTAATCTTTATTTCAGTTGTGAGTCACCTTTACTTGGCTACTCTTCTAATAACATTCATTAATTCACTAGCTCTGAAGTTTTTTTTTTTTTTTGGTTGTATTTTTTAATTGTTGATGGACCTTTATTATATTTATTTATACTTGGTGCTGAGAATTGAACCCAGTGTTTCACACATGCTAGGCAAGCGATCTTCCACTGAGCTACAACTCCAGCCCCTCTGAAGTTTGTTGTTAAACTTCTTTTTTTCTTTCTTTATTTTGGGTACTGGGGACCCAGAGGTGCTTTACCATTGAGTTATATCCACAGTCCTTTTTATTTATCTGTTTATTTTTATTTTAAGACAGAGTCATACTAGGTTGCTGAGGATCTTGCTAAGTTGTTGAGGCTAGGACAATCCTCCTGTCCTAGCCTCCTGAATCGCTGGGATTACAGGCGCGTGCCACTGTGCCCAGCTGTTTTTAATTTCTTATGCATGCAATTTTTGTTTAAATGTGTTCTGTAGTGCTGGCATAGCTGTCATGTCCTTTAGTTTATGTTTATCTTGGGAGTTTTTTTTTTTTTTATTCTTCAGTTTTGAGGGATATGTTTGGTGGATAGAGTAATCTTAGTTGTCAATTATTTTCTTTTAGGACTTGGTATGCATTGTTCTAAACTGCTTAGGCTTTTAGAATCAATGTTGAGAAATCAGTTAAACTTTTGATTGGCTTTCTTCAAAATGTGATCTCCTATTTTTTTCTCTTGAGGCTTTTATAATTACATTCTTGTTCTCTATATTAGAAATTTTACTTGCCTTATTTTAGTACATTGTTGTTGCCACTGCATTAAAGCATATTCACAGAAATTTCATACATCTAATATTGCACCAATGACAGTTTAGAATAAATGATTTTTAAGTAATGTGGGCATAATTTCAGATTTCTGTTTGGTTCTTTTTCAGAATCTCTATCCCTTTATTGAAATGCTTTTTCATTTCTTGTATTTTCTTTTTTAGTTCATTCCTTAGATATCTCCTAGAAGTTTAGAAGGTTCAATAGCTTTAAGTAGAAATTTCCATGATTCCCTCTTTTTATAACTTATACTATGAGTGATCTGATTATTACAAAGTATTTGGAAGGTTACACTTATTATGTAATTTGATCAATTATGACACCTTTCTTTCTGCCACCTAGAACAAACTTTGTATCTTGCATGGTCAGTCTGTTGGATAAAGCACTGTGTTTGAAATGGATTGAGGTTTATTTGAGAAATATTCTGAGAATAAACTGAAATTAAGAAAAGTGCAATAGTGATAGTCTAATGAGAAAGTCTCATATATTTCTTACATTTAAAAAATTAGTCAATATAATTTTCAGTACAATTTGGTAACATAAATTCTAGCTTCAGAGTCGAGGAGTCTGTGTTTTTAGTCTCATCAAAGCACGAAGATGGTAAATTGTAAGGGTTCTTTGCTTTTTGGAGAGTGTTTCCCATAAAATCTGGCTAGTGGTGGGGTTCATAGTATGGCAATATGTTTTGCTTCTTAGTATGTAGATAATTGTTTTTTTTATTGTGAGTATTATATTGTGGCTATGCTGTTCCTAGAGTTTAGCACATGTGGCTTTGATTAGAGGCAAGTGTTCACTGCAAAGGTTAATATTTAGAGTTGCCTAAATCTAGCCTTTGTCCTATCATCTACAAATTTTATTTTAAAATTGTAGTGTTTATAGTAAAATTTGGAAAACTTCTTAGATGTTGATAATCAAGTTAGCAAGAGAGTTGGCAGGGAATTTTATTTTGAAACTTAATTAAACTTTGTGCTATGAGTGGAACTTCAAAGTTTGTTTTCTGAGACCATTTGAAAGAGAAAGATAGTGTTTCTGAATTCTAAACAAAAACATTTTGATACAGATAATATTGATTATGAAGAAAATGTTGCTAGTATATTAATTTTTATAATAATGCCTAACATTTAAAAGAAATGACAAAATTGTCTTACATTTTATTCCACAAATCCAGGCCTGCCTTCATGGATAAACTGTACAATTGCCTAGGGCCCCATAATTAGAAGAGTCTCATGTTTGGTTTATCTGAGGACACTATCTTGAAATTCTGAATAAATTTTGAACAAGGGCCTCACATTTCCATTTTGCGCTAAGCTTCCTAAATTATGTAGCTGGTCTTGTAAATTCTTCAGCTATTTTCAGATTAATTTATACTCTATTTAGTGCCCATTACTTGATACCACCTCTAATTTAAATGTCAAATCCAGGATAGAATTACAATTAAATTGAAGCCTGCTAACTTAAGTTGATTATTGACATCTAAGCAGTTTTGTCTAAGCATAAGTTATATGTTCACAGAGTCTCAGCTTCGTTGCCCACAAATGACCACTCAAAGGTAAATGAATAATTTAGCAGACAGAATCCAAAAGAGCAAAGACTAAAGCCCCAGAGCAAAGGGAAAATGGAAAGCAATGAATAGACATGAGGTGCCTGCCAATACTGTCTGACTCTTCTCCAAGCCTACTATAAGCCAATCAACTGGCATATGTTATATCCTGCAGATGGAAAAGCAGCCTGTACAAATGTATACAGTGCAGATGCAGGGATCTGCTATGCATCTGCTTGAGGTTATATTTGTTAAGCAGCTTGCCAGTATCTGTGGAGTTTTGAAAAAAAATAGTTGCATTGTGGGAGGTAGGTTAATCTTATTTGTTTCACATGGAAACCATGCTGTCTCTAAAAAGCATAGTGACTTCTTGAATGCCTGGGATGAACCTGACCATATTTTTCTTCTCAGATTATTATCTCAGACATGTGAATGTTGCCTCAGTATCATAGTCAGGGAGGGTGGCCAAAGGCAGAGTAGGAACTCTGGATGAGGCATTGTAAATAGATACAGCCGTTAGGTATGGGACCTAGAAAGAAAGAACATCAGTTAAGTCGATTGACCCCTTTACAAAAAACAGGATGAGAAATTTGAGACACATCATTTTGAAGACAGTGATAATAGTCTCTTTTAGTTGATATTTTCTATTATTGAAGAATTTGTATGTCCAAATATTCCCAATTTAAATCTGTATCTTAAATATTTGTAATAAGTTGTAACGTATGTGGTGTTTATGTTACAGTTATTAAATAAGTAAATGAAAAGTATACATATGATTTTAATTTGGACTTCAAGGATATAAATGAGGAAAGAGAATCAGGCTGAGTATTATTATCTATATGGTACATGACCTCTAGGTATCAGTAGGATCTTGAAACAGCAGGAGTGGCTTTAACTGGGAAAACATGAGAGAATTTGGACCAGATGCAAACCCCCACTCTCTGGCCTTCATTGTGAGTAGATATGGAGATGGGGTCACTTTCCCTCATGCAAGCAGGATACAATTTGCCAAGAAGATTCCTGGGAATTCCCATGTTAGGAGGGAAAATTATGTTTAGGGCTGATACAGAGGCTGTATTAATCAGTGATCATGACTCTGAAGAAATTTTTTGCTTTCATGGGGGTAGTATCAAACTTTTGCCTTATTTTAAAAGTTCCCTATATTGGGTTTTTGAATGTGCTACTATTTTTGTCAATAGTAAGAAATATTATTTTTTTTGATTCATGCATTTCTGAGCACATTTTGAAGTTTCTCCCACAAGCTCATCAAATATGGAATAGCAGGTGTCTTAATTCATTTTCTGTTACTAAAGCAAAGTACATGAAGCTGGGTAACTATTTAAAAAAAGAGACGAATTTTGCCTTATAGTGCTGGGAGTCTAAGGGTGTGGTATTACTTTCTGCTTAGCTTCTAATGAGGGCCTCATGGAAGAAAGGCAGGGGGCAGTGTAAGAGAGACATAGTGCAAGGCGAAGCTAGCAAGGAGACCTCCCAATTCAGCTCCTCCAGAGCTAGAATGCAAGACTGTCAGGGAAGCATTAATCTTTATTAACGACTTAATCACCTCTTGTATGTGTGTGTGTGTGTGGGGGGGGCGCTGGTAACTGGGAATTGAACCTAGAGGTGTTTTACCTTGAGGTACATCCCCAGCCTTTTGTTTTTTTGTCTTGAGACAGGTCTTGCTAAACTGCTCAGGCTGGCCTTGAACTTGCAATTGCTCCTAGTTGCTGGGAATATAGGTGTGTGTCACTGTGCCTGCCCCTAATTGCCTCTTAAAGGCTACATCACCTCTCAACACTGGTATGCTGGGGATTAAGCCCCAGCATGTGTTTTGATGGGGACAAATCACATCCAAATAATAGTAGCAGAACATAGCAGAGGAAACATAACAATTAAGTTAATTTTAAAACCCTGTAGTCATTTTTTCATCCACAACACAAAAAGCAATTCGGTCCATTCTTATTTAAATCAGAATTGATTTTGACCTTCTTATTCAAATTGCTCTTTTCTTTTTCTGCAAGGGAGAAAGAATTCTTACCATAATCTTGCTTGGCAGTCATAGTGGTAAACTACTGTTTCATAATATCCTGATTGGAAAGTCTGGAATGGAGTCATAATGGGGTTTTCCATTATGGTATTATGTCTTGCTACATTGAAAGTATATTTTATGTCCTTAATAACATATCATACTACATAAGATCAATAGCTACTTTAAAAATAGTCTCTGATTATGTAGATGATGCATTATTTTAATGTTGATTTTATTTTTAGTATTGTTATGTATCACACTTGCCAAAGCTATAAGAATATTGTAAAAGTTTGGGAAAAAGACATGTTGGAGACCTACAGTTTATAAAATTATAAAAACCAGTGGCCTTTTAAAGTCTTCCGTAATGATGGAAACTGGATTTGTAATTGGATAAATTGTTAGGTAGCTTTATAATCATTCCCTTATCACCTAAATGTTCTGCTGAATCATTAAATACAGCAGCCCATTGGTTTCATTACTGCCAGTGTGCCTGAGCTTTCTTATGTTTCTTCCTCATGTTCCTCCCTATCACTTCGTCTCCTCTTTTAAAATTGGGGTTTCTCCTGTGCCTCCTTTCCTTTATTTGTTAGTATCTTCCTCTACTTTCTTATACTTTCCCCTTCTTTATTTAAATTTGTTTTTTTGTATCTCTCTCCTTTCCCACTGATAGTCAACTTTCCATTGCTATCACAAAATGCCTGAGAAAGGCATTTAATAGGAAAAAAGATTTATTTTGACTCTTGGTTTCAGTCCATGTTTGGCTGGCTTCCTTGTTTTCGGGCCTGTGGTGAATCAGTACATCATGGTAGAGAGAAGTAGCTTACCTCATGGCAGCTGAGAAGGAGAGAATAAGAGAGCAAGCAAGTGAGCCATGACAAAATATACCTTTCAAAGGTATGCCTCCACTGAAGCCCCATCACCTAAAATTTCCACCATCTCCCAATAGCATCATCAGTTGGGGACCAAGCCTTCAACATGTGACTTTGGGGGACACTCCAGATCCAGATTATAGTACCCTTTCTCCTCTTCTCTCCTTCCTCTTCTCATTCTCCTTCTGTTCTTTCTCTCCCTGTTCTCCCAACATCCTTGCATTTCCCATGTTCTTGTTTCTTAATAATTAGCATTAAAAATATAGATCAGATTGATAAAGCCCCAAGGGAAAAAGTAAGGATCTTTGGTAGAATCTCCAAAAGACTGTAAACACCAAAGCACATGTAGAAGGTTTATCATTTTTCTGTAAACACCAAAGCACACATAGAAGGTTTATTATTTTTCTGACCAACTTTTGAGTATGTCATTATATAACTAGTAAAGCAGAAAGATCTGAACAGCAGTAAATTCATAATCTGTTGATTTCTTAATTTTACTTGATTCTTGATTTCAAATTAAGGTATTCTTAATTTGGAAAGAATATGAGTCAGGTACTGACCTTTCCAGTCATATACCTACACCCTATTAGGAAGAGCACCAGCAACCGAAAGAGGATATAGAATGGATCAGGATGAATTCAGCTATGAAACAGATGAATGTTGTCTTTGATGATATTTTCCTTAAGATTTCTTTTTTTCTCAGGATATCTGTTCCTCTCCCCAGTGATGCCCAGTATCTCTATATTGTAGCCATCAAAGACTTGCTTCCTGCCCTTTCACACTGTGATTTATACTCTCTGGACCTGCTTGCTTTTTGTGTTTACTTATTTACATCTAGTTATCTGGGAAAGGATTTAGTAAAGTAAAACTTTAATAACTGGCAGTAACTTAAAATTCTATTTTCCACAGGTGCTTTCTCCAGATATACCCACTGTTTTAGGGAAAGAATACATTTAACTCATAATTAGTTGGCCTTTCTAGATAAAGACATAGGCACCAGCAGTTGTGCTATGCTGGAGGAAACATTTTCTAAGTAACATATGACAGTACAAAGTACTAGCTGCTCCATTTGCAACACAGGAGTCATCACTACCTTTTATCTAGTGAAACTTAGCCAAGGAGATATTACAATAAAAGAATCTCATGAAAAATAAAATAAAAAACAACTTTAAGAACTATGCAATACCATAGGCACTAGTCAAATATGGGTATTTGAATTTAAATTTAAATGAATCATAATTTTAAAAACTAAAATTTCACAGTTCTAGTAGCCACATATTAAGTGTTTAATAGTAACTGTATTGATCATAGTCGATATAGAAAACTTTCATAATTATATAAAATTCTTTTGGACAGTGCTCTTGAGTATACTTTGTAGTCAATACAATTTTATCCTAATGTCTTACCAAAACAATGTAAGTTTATGTACAATCCAAAATGTTTATTTTTGTGGCAATTATAGGCTAACACATTCCAATATAGATTTTTATTCACAATAACTAGAACAATTTCATTCTTAGCCCCAGCTCCCTAGAAGCATTTAATAATTAGCATTAAAAATATAGATCAGTTAATTTATATTTAACTCTATATTAAATTTTCAGAAAAGAACATATTTTTTAAACTCTTTTCATACCAAGAACGTGGTTGCAACTTCAATTTATTTAGAATATCCACAATCTTTAAACAGCAGTGCTCTATAGAATATGAGGGACATGTTAGGGACCACATTAAATACATATGAGAGATGGGTTTATTATGCCTTTATTGAGAAATTATCACCTCCTGGTAGGTTTGTTCACATTCATCATTGTTCAAGGGATTCTAAGGAGACATGACTTTGGGTGTTTTATATTTATTTGGTGTGACTGTTCCACAATGGTGTCTCTCTCTCTCTCTCTCTCTCTCTCTCATGCTCTACTATGCACAATCCACCCATGAATCCAGTCTTGTACTTAACCTGCTATTTCTCCCAAAGGACATAATTATAGACAGAAGTGGAAGGTAAAGTCAAACAGAAATAAAGCACAAATGGGATTACTTATTTTTTCCATTTGCCCCCTGTGTGCCTTTTCTTTCCTTTGTTGATGAGGTGTTTTCTGGGAGAACTCCACAGGCATAACAACCAGCATAAATCCTGGAAATGGCAGGAACTATTCAAACATTTGTTTAAATTTTGCAGAATTGTATTCAATTAGGCTTATACTCAGTAAAACTCATGGACAGAGAAGGCAGGGCACACATGACATTACTAATACAATAAAAATTGTCACTGTTAAAAATATTGGAGCATATGCTGTATTTTCAGTGAAAATATTATAGCAAATACATAGCATTTATACTTTGACTTCATTGAAAAGTAGAATAAATTAATCACCATTACTTATATATTTTTAGGATTTTGTTTACATATGTTTTAAAAATAGACCACATGTAGAGCTAAACCAAACATGAAAGTCACATATTTATAAATAGATAATTAATCACAAGGCTTGATTTGCTCCTTCATTAAAATATACTATTTCATTGTGCAATATTAGGATAATAACATGGTAAAATCCATTCAACATCATATTCAATATTACAACAAAATCAACAGTTTCTACAAAGTGTTTATATAATAATCCTTTTATATAGAAGTTTTGAAAATAGGAGAATCCTTGAGAGCTCATTTGATTATTGATATATCAGACAAAACAGAAAGAATTTATGATATGGTGCTGTACATTGACTGGGTTGCTGAACTCCAACAGAGAGATGCTATGAAGAGGATTACCTTAGGAAAAATGAATTATATTACTGAAATTTTTATCACTGTTCTGGTGTAACCATCTTAACCATCATCACTTATTAAAAGATCTACATACATTTAAGGGAATCTGTATTTACCTAGTTTACTTTATAATTATATTAAGTATCTCTCTAAAATATTTTCCTTTTTTTCTGTCATACTAATTAATACACAACCAAGTGCAAGTCATGCACACTTTGCATTACTATAGTTAAATATGTAGTTAAATGTGTGTATATAAATTGCACTAATTTACCAAAGTACTATAAAATTTTTTTGTTGACAGTCTTGCTAATTTATACTTTATTGCTTGCTTTTTATTTTCTTTAGCATTTTTTTTATACCTAAAGCTTCCATTCTTTAAATTGAGTGCAAATGCATTAAAGCAAGGAATATACTAGACAAAGAAGGGCCTTTGAGTTTACACAAGAAGAAATTTTGTTCCATTTTTATCAGTCACTCTGAAGATTGATAATGCAGTTGCTTGTGAAACATTATTTATGCTATATGTTTATTATTTCTGCTGCTTCCAAATTGAAGCATAGCATGTGTTTTTGTGAAGAATGTTGGTACTTGATTATAATCATAGCTGCATCTATTTTGATAGGCAATTTCACTTTGGAGAATAGGTGTAAGATTTTTAATGCTTTGAATGTAAATCGGATCAATCCTATCACAGGATATAGAGTGTGTGAATGATGAATAGGGTTTATTACATTATGTTTATTAAAATTCAGAAAACTTTTTCAGCTGTATGATTTTATGTTTTAGCTTGTTCATTTTTTTGTAATTCCTACATGTCCTGGTAAGATATGGATGAAACCTTGTTCAGAACCTGAAAAATATTGAATAATTAATAAATATTTGTGGAATGAATGAGTACCTGATACACATTTGTGTGGTATATCAAAGTTTCGTTTGGGGATGAATAGCTTCCTTCATGGTAGTCTGTGGCTGTATTTATCAGGTACATATGGTAGTTCCTTTAAAGGCAAAAGTAAAACTAGAAAAGAAACTACTGAGGTGTAGCCTATCCCACCCAATATTATAAAGCTGCATTAATTAAAGTCCTATGTGTTAGACATCCATTTCTTTCCCCATTCTACATGGGATGAAATAAAGGCTTAGGAAATTTGAACCATTCCCAATGTGAGCTGAGGGCCAAGATTCACTTCATTTTTTTTTTCTGACTCAAAAACTCCACTGAAAGATAACCCTGGTACTTTAAGGTCATATGTCTTTGTTTTCTCATCATTTTTCTAAGACTTCATTTTTTTAGAAAATTTTAGATTCATAGTAAAATTGAGAGGAAGTTATAGAGATATCCCATATATCCCCTGCTGCTGCATATAAATGGCCTCCCATTATCAACATATTCTACCAGAATGGTAAAGTTATTACAATTAATGAACCTACATTTACAGATCATTACAGTGAAACTTCATAGGTTACATTAAGCATTAAGGTTCATTCTTGGTATTATATATTATACATATATGGTTTTGAAAAAATGTATAATGGTGTGCATCCATCATTATATTATCATTTAGAATATTTTTACTGTCCTAGAGTCCTTGGTTCTGCACCTGTTCATTCCTTTTCCTCTCACTACCTTCTGACAACCACTGACCTTTATACTGTCTCTATATTTTTTTTCTTCTTTTATAGAATGTCATATAGTTGTAATAATAGAGGATATAGAAAATTCTAATTACCTTCATTAACTTAGTAACTACTATATATTTAATTTTACTCCATGTCTTTTTGTGTCTTGGTAGCTCATTTCTTCTTATTGCCAAATAATATTCCATTGTCTTGATGTACCACAGTTTATCCATTCATCTATTGAAAGACATCTTGGTTGCGTCTAAGTTTTGGCAGTAATGAATGAAGCTGATATCAACATCTGTGTGCAGGTATTTTTGTGGACATAAATTTTGAACTCCTTTGGACAAATACAAAGAATATGATTCCTGAGTATCACAGCATGTTTAATTTTTAAATTAAAAAAATTAGTAAATAAGGAATGTATATATTCAAGGTATACAATATGTAATTTGACATATATATTGTAATGGTTCTCACAATAAAATTAACATATTCATCACCATCCATGCTATACAATAGATTATCATCAGGATTTGGTCATCCTATAATTAAAAATTTATGCCATTTGATCAACATATCTTCCACAATTCTTGGAAACTACCATTGTACTCTCTGATTCAGTGAGTTTGACTTTTTAGACTCCACATATAAGTGAGATCATATTCTCTTTGTTTTTCTGTGTCTGACTTATTTCATGTAATAATGTCCTCCAGTTTCATTGTGTTATCACAAATAGCAGGGTTTTTTAAAATAGCTGAATAATATTCAGAGGTGTGTGTGTGTGTGTGTGTGTGTGTGTATTAAAGAGAGAGAGAAAGAGAGACAGAGAGCGAGCGCTAGCTCTTTAGCCAATCATTCATTGGTAGACATTTAGGTAGTTACCATGTCTTGGATACTGTGAATAATACTGCAATGAACATGAGAGTGCAGATATCTCTTATTTAGTTTGCTTTCCTTAAATATTTAGAAGAGGGATTGTTGGATCATGTGGTAGTTTTAATTTTAATGTTTTTGAGGAACCATGTTTTTTCATAAGGGCTATACCAGTCACATTCCCATCAACAGTATACAAGCGTTCTCTTTTCTCCTTATCCTCTTTAACAGATGTTGTGTCTTGATTTTTTGGTAATATCCATCCTAATAGGTGTGTAGTTACATTGCATGATTTTGATTGCATTTCTCTAATGATCTTTAACACCTTATATCATACTATTGGCCATTTTTTGTCTTCTTTTTAGAAATGTCTATTCAGGTACTATGCCCAATTTTAATTGACTATTCAGTATTTGATGTTGTTATGTGAATTTTTGTATATTTTGAATATTAACCCTTTATCAAATGTATGACTTGAAAATATTTTATCTAATTTTGTAGATTACCTTTTCATTTTGTTGCTTATTACCTTTGTTGTACAGAAGCTTTTTAGGTTGATATAGTCCCATTTATTTATTTTCCCTTTTATTGCTTATCCTTTTAATGTTATATCTAATAAAACAATCATTGTCAAGATCAGTGTCAAGGAGCATTTTCCTTGGGAGTTTTATAATTTCAGATTTACATTTGTGTCTTCAATCCATTTTAAGTTAAAATTTTCAAGCTACATAAGAGTCCAGTTTCATTCTTTTGCATGAAGCTATCTAATTTCCCCACCTCTGTTTATTGAAGAGACTGTCCTTCCTTTCTCCACTGCATATTCTTGGTTCTCTTGTCAAATATTCGTTGACTGTGAATGTGCAGGTTTATTTCTGATCTCTCAATTCTGTTTCATTGCTGTATGTCTATTTTAATGCCAGGATCATACTATTTGGAAAACTATGGTTTTGTAATATACTTTGAAATCAGGATTTACAATGCTTTTAATTTTGTTATTTTTGTTCAATATTGATTTAACAATCTTAGTCTCTTTTGGTTCCATATGAATCTTAGGATTGTTTTTTGTTTTTTCTATTTCTTTGAAGAATACCATTGGAATTTAGGCAGAGGTGTCATTAGCTGTGTAAATCACTTTGGGTAGTATGGATATTTTAGCAAAGCTAATTCTTTCAATCTATGCACAAGGACTATCTTTCCATTTATTTGTGTCTTCTTCCAATTCTTTCATCAGTGTTGTACAATTTTTAGAATAGAGATCTTTCAACTCCTTGGTTTAATTTTTTACTAAATATTTTATTGTTTTTATACTATTATAAATTAAATTTTTATTTATTTCCTTTCCCAGTAGTTTATTGTTCATGTATAGCAATGCAATTGATATTTAAAGATTGATTTTGTGCTCTGAAACTTCAATGCGTATATTTATTAATTGTAATAGGGTTTTTGGTGAAATATTCAAGGTTTTCAATATGTATGATCATGCCATCTGCAAACAGAGACGATTACTTTTTTTTTCACCTTGGATGCCTTTTACTTCTTTTTCTTGTTTAATTGCTATAGCTAGAAATTCTAGCACCATGGTGACTAGAACTGGTGAGAATATGAGAGTATGTTTTATTTTATAAGAAATTACCAAATATATTGTGTTCCCACCAGCAATGAATGAGAATTTTTCTTACTGCAAATTTTCCCTACCATATAGTGTTTTCAGTGTCCTGAGTTACTTGCCTCTTCTAATAAGTATATAGTGGTATAATATTGCAACTTCAATTTGCATCATCTTTTCATGTCATCTATCTGCTTATCTGTCTATCATCTATCATTGATCTTATTTGGTGAGATATCTATTAAGGTTTCTGGTCCACTTCTAAAACATAGGGCTATTTGTTTATAGTTGAGTTTTAAGAATTCTCTATATATTTTAGAGTCCTTTATCAGATATATCTTTTGCAGATATTTTCCCCCAGGCTTTATCTCATTTTTTCATTCTCCTAATATCTTTTTTTAATTTTTTTATTAGTTGTTGAAAACATTACATAGGTCTTGATATATCATATTTCATACATTTGATTCAAGTGGGTTATGAACTCCCATTTTTCCCCCATATACAGATTGCAGAATCACATCGGTTACGCATCCACGTTTTTACATACTAGTGTCTGTTGTATTCTGCTGTCTTTCCTATCCTCTACTATACCCCCTCCACTCCTCTCCCCTCCCCTCCCATCTTCTCTCTCTACCCCATCTACTGTACTTCATTTCTCTCTCTTGTTTTACCCCCTTTCCCTTCAGCTGCTCTTATATGTAATTTTGTATAACGATGAGGGTCTCCTTCCATTTCCATAATTTTTCCCTTCTCTCTTCCTTTCCCTCCCACCTCTCGTCCCTGTTTAATGTTAATTTTCTTCTCATGCTCTTCCTCCCTGCTCTGTTCTTAGTTGCTCTCCTTATATCAAAGATGATATTTGGCATTTGTTTTTTAGGGATTGGCTAGCTTCACTTAGCATAATCTGCTCTAGTGCCATCTATTTCCCTGCAAATGCCATGATTTTGTCATTTTTTAGTGCTGAGTAGTAATCCATTGTGTATAAATGCCACATTTTTTTATCTATTCATCTATTGAAGGGCATCTAGGTTGGTTCCAGTCTAGCTATTGTGAATTGTGCTGCTATGAATATCGATGTGGCAGTATCCCTGTAGTACGCTCTTTTAAGGTCTTTAGGGAATAGTCCAAGAAGGGGAATAGCTGGGTCAAATGGTGGTTCCATTCCCAGCTTTCCCAGGAATCTCCATACTGCTTTCCAAATTGGCTGCACCAATTTTTAGTCCCACCAGCAATGTACAAGTGTACCCTTTTCCCCACATCCTCGCCAGCACTTGTTGTTGTTTGACTTCATAATGGCTGCCAATCTTACTGGAGTAAGATGGTATCTTAGGATGGTTTTGATTTGCATTTCTCTGACTGCTAGAGATGGTGAGCATTTTTTCATGTACTTGTTGATTGATTGTATGTCCTCCTCTGAGAAGTGTCTGTTCAGGTCATTGGCCCATTTGTTGATTGGGTTATTTGTTATCTTATTGTTTAATTTTTTGCGTTCTTTGTATACTCTGGATATTAGGGCTCTATCTGAAGTGTGAGGAGTAAAAATTTGTTCCCAGGATGTAGGCTCCCTATTTACCTCTCTTATTGTTTCTCTTGCTGAGAAAAAACTTTTTATTTTAAGTAAGTCCCCTTTGTTGATTCTTGTTATTAACTCTTGTGCTATGGGTGTCCTATTAAGGAATTTGGAGCCTGACCCCACAATATGTAGATCGGAGCCAACTTTTTCTTCTATCAGACACAGAGTCTCTGATTTGATATCAAGCTTCTTGATCCATTTTGAGTTAACTTTTGTGCATGGCGAGAGAAAGGGTTTCAGTTTCATTTTGTTGCATATGGATTTCCAGTTTTCCCAGCACCATTTGTTGAAGATGCTATCCTTCCTCCATTGCATGCTTTTAGCCCCTTTATCAAATATAAGATAGTTGTAATTTTGTGGATTGATGTCTGTATCCTCTATTCTGTACCATTGGTCCACCCGCCTGTTTTGGTACCAGTACCATGTTGTTTTTGTTACTATTGCTCTGTAGTATAGTTTGAAATCTGGTATCGCTATACTGCCTGATTCACACTTCCTGCTTAGAATTGTTTTTGCTATTCTGGGTCTTTTATTTTTCCATATGAATTTCATGATTGCTTTATCTATTTCGACAAGAAATGCCTTTGAGAATTTGATTGGCATTGCATTAAACCTATAGAGAACTTTTGGTAATATCGCCATTGTGATGATGTTATTTCTGCCTATCCATGAACAGGGTATGTTTTTCCATCTTCTAAGATCTTCTTCTATTTCTCTCTTTAGTGTTCTGTAGTTTTCGTTGTATAAAACTTTCACCTCTTTTGTTAGGTTAATTCCCAAGTATTTTATTTTTTTTGAGGATATTGTGAATAAGGTGGCTGTCCTCATTTCCATTTCAGAAGATTTGCCGCTGATATACAGGAATGCCTTTGATTTATGTGTGTTGGTTTTATATCCTGCCACTTTGCTGAATTCATTTATTAGCTCTAGTAGTTTCTTTGTAGACCCTTTTGGGTCTGCTAGCTATAGAATCATGTTGTCCACAAATAGTGATAATTTAAGTTCTTCTTTTCCTATTTCTATGCCTTTAATTTCTTTTGTCTGTCCAATTGCTCTGGCCAGTATTTCGAGAACTAAATTGAATAGAAGTGGTGAGAGAGGGCATCCCTGTATTGTTCCAGATTTTAGAGGGAATGCCTTCCGTCTTTCTCCATTTGGAATGATGCTAGCCTGAGGCTTAGCATAGATAGCTTTTACAATGTTGAGGTAAGTTCCTGTTATCCCTAGTTTTTCCAGTGTTTTTAACATAAAGGGATGCTGTACTTTGTCGAATGCTTTTTCTGTATCTATCGAGATGATCATGTGGTTCTTATCTTTAAGTCTATTGATATGGTGAATAACATTTATTGATTTCCGTATATTGAACCAGCCTTGCATCCCAGGGATGAATCCTACTTGATCATGGTGCACAATTTTTTTGATATGCTTTTGTATCCGATTTGCCAGAATTTTATTGAGGATTTTTGCATCTAGGTTCATTAGAGATATTGGTCTGTAGTTTTCTTTCTTTGAAGAGTCTTTGTCTGGTTTTGGGATCAGGGTGATGTTGGCCTCATAGAATAAATTTGGAAGAGCTCCTTCTTTTTCCTATTTCCTGAAATAACTTGAAAAGTATTGGTATTAATTCTTCTTTAAAGGTTTTGTAAAACTCCGCTGTATACCCATCCGGTCCAGGGCTTTTCTTGATTGGTAGTCTTTTGATGGCTTCTTCTATTTCCTCCTTTGTTATTGGTCTGTTTAAATTATGTGTATCTTCCTTACTCAATCTGGGCAAATCATATGACTTAAGAAATTTATCGATATCTTCACTATCTTCTATTTTATTGGAATATAGGATTTCAAAATAATTTCTAATTATCTTCTGTATTTCTGTAGTGTCTCTTGTGATATTGTCTTTTTCATCCCATATGTTAGTAATTTGAGTTCTCTCTCTTCTTCTCTTCATTAGCATGGCTAAGGGTCTGTCGATCTTATTTATTTTTTCGAAGAACCAACTTTTAGTTTTATCAATTTTTTCAATGGTTTCTTTTGTTTCAATTTCGTTGATTTCTGCTCTGATTTTCATTATTTCTTGCCTTTTACTACATTTGCTGTTGTTTTGCTCTTTCTTTTATAGGGTTTTGAGATGAAGTGTGAGCTCATTTATTTGTTGGTTTTTCTTTTTTTGAGGAATGAACTTCAGGCAATGAATTTCCCTCTTAAAACTGCTTTCATTGTGTCCCATAGATTCTGATATGTTGTGTCTGTATTTTCATTTATCTCTAAGAATTTTTTGATTTCCTCCTTTATGTCTTCTGTAACCCATTGATCATTCAGTAACATTGTTCATTTTCCAGGTGATGCAGGATTTTTTCTTCCTTCTTTTATCATTGATTTCCAGTTTCATTCCATTATGATCAGATAAGATACATAGTATTATCTCCACCCCTTTATATTGACTAAGGGTTGCCCTATGGCATAATATATGGTCTATCTTTGAGAAGGATCCATGTGCTGCTGTGAAGAACATATATCCACTTGATGATGGTTGATATATTCTATATATGTCAGGTAAGTCTAGGTTATTGATTGTGTTATTTGTGAAGAATGTATATCCACTTGATGATGGTTGATATATTCTATATATGTCGGTTAAGTCTAGGTTATTGATTGTGTTTTTGAGTTCTATAGTTTCTTTATTCAACTTTTGTCTGGAGGATCTGTCCAATGGTGAGAGCGGTGTGTTGAAGTCACCCATAATTATTGTGTTGTGGTCTATTTGATTCTTGAACTTGAGAGGAATTTGTTTTATGAACATTGCAGCACCGTTATTTGGTGCATACATATTGATAATTGTTATGTCTTGTTGGTGAATGGTTCCTTTTAACAGTATATAGTGTCCTTCTTTATCCCTTTTGATTAACTTAGGTTTGAAGTTGATTTTATTTGATATGAGTATGGCCACACCTGCTTGCTTCCGAGGACCATATGAGTGGTATGATTTTTCCCAACCTTTCACCTTCAGCCTGTGTATGTCTTTTCCTATCATAGGAGTCTCCTGAAGGCAGCATATTGTTGGATCTGTTTTTTTAATCCAAGTTACTAGCCTATGTCGCTTGATTGGTGAGTTTAAGCCATTAACGTTTAGGGTTACTATTGATATATGGTTTGTTCTTCCAGTCATGTTTATTTATTTATTTATTTTAATTTGGCTTGTTTTTCCTCTTTGGTTATTTTTCCCCCCTTTACTGAGTTACCTCCCACTGTTAGTTTTGGGTGCTGTTTTTTGTTTCCTCTTCTTGTAGTGTTTTGCTCAAAATGCTTTGCAGTGCTGGTTTTCTGGCTGTGAATTCTTTTAACTTTTGTTTATCGTGAAATATTTTAATTTCATTGTCAAACCTGAAGCTTAATTTTGCTGGATACAGTATTCTTGGTTGTAATCCATTATTTTTCAGCATTTGAAATATGTTGTTCCAGGATCTTCTCGCTTTCAACGTCTGTGATGAAAATCAGCCGTTAACCTAATTCGTTTACCCCTGAATGTAATCTGCCTCCTTTCTCTTGTAGCTTTTAATATTCTCTCCTTGTTCTGTATGTTGGATATCTTCATAATAATTTGTCTTGGAGTTGGTTGTCTTGTTCATTCCTTTGGTTTGGACCTCTATACCTTCTTCTATCCCAATGACTCTTCAGTTTGTTTTTTTTATGACATCCCATATCTCTTGGATGTTTTGCTTATGTTTTCTTACCAGCTTTTCTGTGTTGACTATATTCTTTTCGAGTTGATAAACTTTATCTTCATTATCTGATGTTCTGACTTCTATTTGATCTAGTCTATTTGTAATATTCTCATTTGAGTTTTTGATTTGGTTTATGGTTTCCTGCATTTCTAGGATTACTGTTTGATTTTTTTTTTAAATCTCTATCTCCTGTTAGAGTTCATTTTTTGCTCCTTGAATCTGCTTATGCAATTCATTTTCAAAATATTCTTTCATTGTTTGGACTTGCTGTTTAATGACTTCTTTAAGATTCCATTCCATCTGAGTCAGGTATACCTTGAGTTCTTTCTCTGTCCATTTTTCTGATGTCTCTAGGTTCTCCTGTAAATTTAAGTTGTCCTGCATTGTTTGTAATCCTTTTTTCCCTTGTTTTTTCATGGTGTTCACATTACTTTCCAACTCTGTTTAACTGCTGTGTTTCTGTTTTCTCCTAATAATTTGTTTTGGTTTTGTATATCTCTGTGGTCTCTCCTTTGTGGTGGGAGACTATGCCTAGAGATGTTGGGCTTTATTGTAATTTAAAGCTGATTCATTCAATTCATAAAAGGCTTTCAGATTCTGTAGGCATATAGTGATCTGTTGTTTGGTCTTAGGACTTTATGTTTAGGTTGGGTGCTATGATGATATGAAGATTAGTATGTCTTGGCTACTTTGGAAGATTGCTCCACTGAAGGGGGATATTAACAGGTGAATGGATCAGGGTATTTGGTAATAGCTAGGTATTTAGGAGCCCTATAGACAGCCTCGAAACAATCACGTATTTGCATTTAGAAAATTACACATAATGAAAGTCGTAATGCTTGGGATGAAAGTTAGGGTGAAGGGGATGGAAGGAGTCCTTAAAAGAGAAAGAGGGAGAGAAAGATAGGTAGAATAGAGGAGAATGGAAAGAACAATAAAAATTGAAAAGGGATAAGAAAGAAAGAAAGAAAGAAAGAAAGAAAGAAAGAAAGAAAAAAATGGTAAATGAAGTCTTAGAGTTCTATTTTCTTCTCTTCCAGTAGGCGGAGCTGTGCCCTCTGAGCCAAGCTTCTGCACTCTGTGTGCTGGCAGCAATTGCTGTAAGGCGACTTCTCTTCCCCTACTGGTTGTCTCTCTAGTCCTGTTAGTCGAGAGCTGTTTCTCTTCTCCGTCCCCTCCCCGCCTTCCTCCTGCCAGCCAGCCAGGCCCCCGCTCACCAGAGGCGATCTCCAAGGATCTGGTTATACTTGCAGCCCCACTGTGTGCCCTATTTCCCAAATGACTGAGCACTCTCTATGTCATTCATCCAGACCCCAGGGTTGTGGAGCAGTGATCTGGGAACCGACAGTTTAATTTGTCCGGACCCCTTTGGTGGCCACACCCCCAGGAACTGGCGGCTAAGGCCTTGGGTGTCGCCACTGGTGGTAGGGGGAGTTGGGGGTCGGGAGTCCCCTCTGCTTCCGTGGGCCCCTACAGTCATGCCCACGGAGCTCTGGGGTGAGATTTTTGAGGTTTCCCAGCTCTATGTATCTGGTGGAGGTGGGAGTCACACACCTGCTAAAGCCAATTCCGCTGGGAAGGGATCCCTTCTGCTGAACTCTGGTGACGTCAGCTCTCTGCTATGGCGGGTCCCAGACTCCTTGCCAGAGTGTCTGATGGGAGGGGTGGGTCTGGCCTGTCTCTGGTCTGTCCCTGTCTCAGATTCAGTTCTGGTTCGCTTTTTCATGAAGGCTTGGTTAGCAACCTCTTCATAGGGTCTCTCCGCTGCCGCACAGTGCTGAACCGCCTCCTGCTGTGCTGGTCGCCAGGCAGCGGCCCGGAGCTGAGCGGCCCGGATCTCTGCGCAGCATGGCCGAAATTCACCCGTCTGGGGCAAGCTGTCACTCCAATAATCCCAATTTCCCCAGCAGGTCTCACTTTAGCAGAATTTTGTTGGGAGTTTCTCAGCAGGTAGAATCTAAACGTTCTAATGCGTCTCTCTGTCCACGTGGTTGAGGAGGTACTGAAAGCACTGCCTCCCCACCCGCCGCCATGTTGAGTCTCTCTTTAATTTTTAAAGTAGAAAATAACCAAATGTTTTGTAATAGTGAAATCAACATAGCAAAATTAAAATCCTTTTAACTAATTAATATAAAAGACTTAATATCACACATTCATTCCAGTAAATAGTAAAGCATTTTCCTATTATGATTTCAAAATAATTAGTTGATTACCAGATAGAATCCAAAAAACTAAATGTTGATCCATAATTATTATTTTCTTTTTGAAAATTTAAGAATTTTAAATTTTAATTAGTTTGTGCTTTCATAAGTAATATAAAATTGTCATTACTTAAAAATTAAAACTTTGACCACTGCTCCAATCTGGTTTCTTTTCTTATTCTCTTCCCCCAAATACAATTGCTATGGCATTGGTTTTTCTTTAAATCTTTTCTTAAGCACTCCCACACATTTATGTGACCAAAGAAAAACCTAAAATATTGTTGTATACTTGTTTTTATTAAACATATATGATGTCACTGTATATTTATCATCTTGCCACCTTGTTTTTTATTCTATAGTATATTTTGGCAATGTTTTAAAGTAATTATATATATGGACATCTCATTTTGTTCATTTCCAAATACATATAGAGCCATGATCTCAATCTTTTCAAAGGTTAGCAGTTATTTGTGTTTCTAAAATCTTTTCCTTTCACCATAACTAATATTGGTTAAAATAACCTTACTTGTAACTATTTTTTTTATGAAAGATAGTCTCCAGGCTATAAATAAAAGAAATATGATCAACTATACCTAAACTACAATTTCTTTATTAAAACATTTAATATATTTTAAGTCATTCCCTATATTACTATTATCACACTTCCAATCTGTGGGTGGTATACATCTTTTATATTTTAAACTATCTTTGAGTGTGCTGTTGATTTTATATTTAATTTTAATAATTCTTTAATAGTGTCTGATTTTTCTGTACTCCTGTCCAATGGATAAATATTCTGATTTCATACCTTTCTCTACCTTTCAAGCAGTTTTCTTCAGTTTGGGGTAGAATTTCATCCCTTTTTGGTTCGTTTTCAGGTGTTAGGCTCTCTGCTTCTAGCTCTAAGTCACACACCCTGATGTCTGTTCAGGTAGACTTTATAAAACAATATGTAGATAAGATTATCTCCAGGACTGAGGATATGGCTCAGTTGGTAGAGTGCTTGCCTTGTATGTACAAGGCCCTGGGTTCAATCCTTAGCACCATAAAAACAAAATTATCTCCAAACTCTTCTTAAAAACTTTAGTGTATTTTTAGTGTAGAACATGATGCATTGAAACATTCACATGAAACAAATTAGCATATACATTAACTCACCTTTTTTTGTAGTGTGAACACTTCAAATTTACACTCTTAGCAATTTTAAGGTGTGCAGTACATTGTTTTTAGCTATATTCATCATGTTGTACAATAGAGTTCTTGAACTGTCCCTCCCGTTGAACTGAAATTTTGATTTCTTTGACCAGTATCTCCTCAGTCATCTAACCCCTGGTAACTGCTACTCTGCTCTCTGTTTCTATGAGTTAAACCTTTTAGATTCTACATATAAGTGAGATCACATGGTGTTTATCTTTCTGTACTTGGCTTCTTTCATTTAATAATATCTTTCAGGTTCATATATGTTGTTACAATGACAGACATGATTTCTTTCTGTTTTTTTTTTTTTTTTTTTTTTAAGAATTAATAGCTTTTCATTATATCACATTTTCTTTTTCCATTCATCTGGATAAAGAAACTTAAGACATTAAGTTGACTTGATATCTTGGCTATTGTGAATATTGCTTCAATAATCATGGGACTGCAATGAGATAATTCATTGATATGCTGATTTCCTTTTCTTTGTACATATACCCAGTATTTAGATTGCTGGATCATATGGTAGTTCTATTTTTTAAGTTTTTAACATATGTTTTCCATATTCTATTTTCCATAATAGCTGTTCAACTCTGAGGATAACTTTATTCATAGCTAATGGGACAGGAATAAAGCCCATGTTATCTGCTTCCAGGACCTAGGCTCTTAATTCTTAAGCTATACTGCCTTGTAAAATATAGCAATCCAATAAAATAATATGGAGTTCGAACTCTTTTTTGAAGAAATAATGTTCTGTCAGCAAGTATTAGGGAGTGTGTATATATTGGACACAACCTTGGAAAGGAAAAACTATTTTGTATGTTCAACAATGTGGGATCCCCAAAATATAGCATTGTTTATCTTTCATTAATTTAATGCTGTGAAAACATAATAAAAGGCTGTTTAAAATATAGCTGTTCTAGATCAAAGAGATTATTTATTTCATTTGGTTTCTAACAAACCCAAAGATATTTCACAGAACATTCAAGTTACTTAAAAAAATTATTTTTTCCTGATCTACCGATAGGTTAGTTAAAACTTATCTAGGATATGAAGAGTAAGACAACAGTTTTAGGCAGAATTGAGGGGTCTACATATATGTGTCAGATATCAGAGTAATGGTTTGGGTTCAAATGGGCTTGAAGAATATGAACTCTTAAATTTAAGTTAAGCAGGCAAAAATCCAAAGGCTGGGATAGTTTGAAGAATGACATTGTTGAACAGGAACCAAAGTGAACTTAATCCTGTGATGCAGGCTGTTTTCTAAGTAGAAATCACAGTCAGAACATCTAAACTTACTAGTTTTTTTTTCTTGCAGTAGTTAGAGAGGAACAGATTTGAACTTTGATCAACTTGTCCTATCATCACAAATCCATAGATATATAAACAGTTACTATCACTTTCTGTGTTTGAGCAAAAGTGGCAAATTAAATATGAAGGTAGATTCAGAATAATGAAACTTCGGTTGGGATTATGGTTTCAACAAAAACATTCACTGGAAAGAGAAAGAAGTTAAATTTGACTCTTTTAAAAATCAATTTTCTTTCATGTTATTTTTAATTTGTTGGTTGATATAAAGGAGGAAAAACAAGAGACTCAATTGAGCAGTAAAAAAATTAGGAAGGAAGTAGGGCCAAGAAAGGAAGAATTTGCCTGAATGCTTTAAAAATATTTAGCCAAGCTGGGTGTGATGGTGCATACCTCTAATCCCAGTGACTCCAGAGGCTGAGGCAGGAGGATTACAAATTCAAGACCAGCCTCAGCAACTTAGCAAGGTCCTCATCAACTTAGTGAAGCCCTGTCTCAAAAAATAAAAAAAGAACTAGGGATGTAGTTCAGTGGTCAAGTGCCTCTGGGTTCAATCCCAAGCATAAATAAATAAAATGTAGCCAATATTATTATCAGATCTATAACCTAGTTTATATTTTATGTCTTATAATATATAACATTACACAGTACTAACACTTCTTTTTTTCTCAAAATGTTTTAAAATTATTTTTCTGTCTGAAATTATTTTTCTCTTCATAGCTTGGTTCTATAGTTGTAGCTTTTCAAATTATATCCTAGTTTGACTCTACATATTTATAACAATGAAATGTATAGCAATAAATATGATTGTATGTGTATACATACAAACATATATTTACATACACATGTAATTCTCTAATATATATCTATAGTGTATATGATCTTATAAGATTATATACTTTGAAAATATCATAATGACTTCACTGTGTGTGTCTATAGATGCATACTGAGTCTTACACTATGAAGATTATTATATAATTTCATTTTATATTGAGTTCTTCAGAGAACTGAAGAACTGAAGAAAGAGTATTTTATACTCTTTTTTTAGTTACCACTTAGACCTCACGTTGGGAAAGATTTCTCTCTTGATGTAGTTTAATAAAGAACCCTATAGCAGCTTACCCTTGAACTTTTCTTCATAGGCTATAGATTATCATGACTTCTGTTATCTAAAGACGTATATTTATATTACCTTAAAAATACCATGTCAAGTTCCAATAGCTGAAAACAGCTGGAAGTTATAATAGATCAACTGGAAGATGGAGTTTTACATTTTAAATGAATAATTAAAATTCAGAATTTTCTTTGATATGTTAGTGGTAAAGTTAATTAGAGTTTATGACTTACAGTGAAGCATAATGAAAATAATATTGATTTAGGTATTATAAGAACTTGTCTGAACTTCACACAGTTTATTTGCTCTGTGACCTCAGCTTCACTCATCGTCACCTGAAATGTGTAACTAATAATGCCTTTGCTGCCCACCACCTCAGAGTGTGATCAAGATGAGATGATATATATGAAAATACTGTTAGTGCCATCTAAAATGTTGTGGCTATAATAACAGTCAATATGTGCCTATGTGCCATTGTATGAAGCATTATTGTCATTCATCTGACAGTTTATGATGCAAACAATGTTAATATTACAGTTTTACAGACATGGAAGTTGAGGCTCAGAGAGCACAAGACACGTTGGTGAGTGAGAAAGGCATGATTTGAATCCAGGCCTGTTTGACATTAGAACTAATGCTCACAATCACATCACATCACATCACATCCATCTGAAAAATAATTGATGCAAAGTCTTACATGTAAACAAGCAAAAATGGAGTTTTTTTTCATTATTATTACATCTGAATTCTAAATGTGAAAGCAAAGTAATATTTGTTTTTCATGAAAATGGAATGCCATTGAGTTCCAACCTTCCAATTCTGTTCTTCTCTTAGAATTTAATTGTCCTGAACCCACTCACAGTGACGGAAGAGGAAATAAGACCATCACTAGAAAAACGCCTTGAAGCCATCATCAGTGGGGCTGCTCTGTTGGCAGACTCTTCATGTACAAGGGATTTCCACCGGGAGCGGATTATTGCAGAATGTAACGCCATTCGCCAGGCTCTTCAGGACCTGCTTTCAGAGTACATGAACAATGTAGGTGACGAGTTTGTCTATATACCTGTCCCCATTTCCCTATTTGAGTATATGTTGAGAGATGCTTTCAGAAGATGATCAATTATGAATTAGTACGTGATTTTCATGGGTTGGCTTTCTAAGCAGATTTTGCTTGTTTGGTCACAAGGAACTGTAACCCTGGGAGTTTTCTAGGGATGAAATCAGAATCAGAATGACATTTACATGTGATTATTTTATTTGTGGACGTATCTAAATATTAGTTAAATAAGAGTCAGGATAAGAGAAAAGAAACTGAGTCTGTACATTAATTTAGGGGATAAAAAGAAAATAAAGAAAGTGGCAGATTGCTCAGTATTAAGTTGGTGGATAACAAAATGGCGTTAGAGTTCGGAATTTAGATAGTATTGGATAACAGTCAATATTGCAGTGAGCATTGACCATGAACCATATTTGAAGGTGTAATTAGCCCATGGAGTTTGTAGAGTTCTTTTTAGTTTTATATGCTCAAAAATATTGATGCCTAAATTTAGGAAAATATTTGTTTCAAGATCTTTTTAGTTTCCTTTTATATGTAGGTATCTCCATCTATGGAATGTCTATAAATGTTGTTTCCATTAATTATCAGTGCTATTTGCAAAATGAACACAAAAATATTGAATATAGTGTTTGCTGAATAGTTAGTTATCTTCCCTTAACCAAGGTTTCTCTTTCTGTGGTATCACTTACTCATGGTCAATTGTAGTCTGAAAACATTAAATGGAAATTTCCAAAAATGGTAAGTTTTAAATAACTTTAATTATAGTATATTTTATGGTGATTTCATCATTAATTATTAGTTAATCTCATACTATGCCTAGTTCATAAATTATACTTTATCACAGGTATATATGTAGAGGAAATACAGTAAATACAGTTTCAGTATTGTATTTGCAGATATTCACTGTGGGTCTTGGAATGTATTCCCAGCAAATAAGGGGGTACTACTATATATTAATCATAAAACTTTTTAAAAACAGGACCATAGAGTTATATTAGGAATAATTTGTATGCCTTATTTTAAGTGACATAATTCAAGGTTCATGAAGATGGGTTTTGAGAATTATTAGTCACAAAGGATATGACTTTTTGATTATGAAATTAAAGATTTGTAATTGTTCAGTATAAGTATTTTTATATGAATAATTGAAATGTGCTAAAATTAGTTAATGAGTTTTGAGGACACTTCAACACATTTGATGCATCTTCATGTTCTTAATATTTGATGACTACTTTGGCTTCTGACCAAAATTTTCTTGACTATCAAGAAGTCAGAGTTGTAAAGCAGATTTTGTTAATAAAAAGCACATATTAGTAATATCATGTCCTGCTAGAATGTCTGAAGTTAAACTATTCCAATTTTTAACATATAAAATATTCTTATTTAAATATTTTTCAAGTCAAGTCATCAGTCACAAGAAATTCAGGAGGTAATATTGTATTGGAAAGCCTGGTCTGTAAGGTATTAAAATTATTATTCTCACCTTTATAGAGAAATACAGTTTTATATATATATATAAATTTATAAATTATAGATAAACCCACTTTATCTAAAATATAGTTATTTTGTTCTTTACAGATACAAACACAGACACATGTGTGCACACTTACCCACATTAGTAGAAATTGTTGCATAATTTGTGGGGCCTAGTATCAGATGAAAATGAGAACATTCATATTAAAAAGAGAAAGAAAAAAGAAAATAAACTTTCTTTTACTTCCACAGTGTCTCTTGACCTGGAAAATATTGTTTTTATTTGCCATTTAACATTATGTTTCCTAGAGTATATGGGTAGTTATGAGGTGAAGACAGACTATCACAGGTCTTTTTGGTCTTGCCCCATGGCCCTGATCTACTCTGAGGTTAGCCAAGGCCTCCCCCAGGAGAAGAGGATGGCAGTAATTCCTGGGCAGATAAGGTGTTTGAGAATCTGTCTAAGGAAGTCACTGGAGGCAGGACTGCATGTGAGCCTATACAGGTGCTTCCTATCCCACTGGAATATACAAATTCAAAGGTAAAATTAAGAATCTCAAGACTGAGAACAGAGCATTGAAATCCACGCCTGGGACATCCTTCTATACATGGGGCTTTGTGCACAGTTGCAACCTTTTAAAGTTGGCCTTGTACCTAATAAACATTTGTCCTGTAGATTTGTGGCTTTCTCTAACTTCCAGTTAAAAACTGTGCATCGCAAGGGTGAAGTGATGGAAGCATTCAGCCCTTGGTGTAATCATTGAGAAAGTGCATTGTCATGTATAGAAATTTATGAATAATAATAAAAACCAACTAAGTCAACTCTGCTTTTTTAATTGTTCCCAAGCACTAGCAATTCTAAACATCAGTCATAATGTTTTTTAATAAAATTCTTTTATTTTTCTAAGTTCTAAACAATCGTGTCTATTGTTGAGTTTTAACAATATATATAATTCAAATTAGAACATCTTTAAATATTATCTTTAATAATCATTGCATTTTTTTTTAGTTGTAGGTGGACATAATACCTTTATTTTGTTTATTTATATGTAGTGCCGGGGCCTCACATGTGCTAGGCTAGCGCTCTACTGCTGAGCCACAACAGCAGCTCATCATTGTGTTCTTTATAAATAGAGTAGATTTAAAGTGATTACACAGTGATTGTAAGACAAATAGCTAGAAATTGAGTCACTTCAATTCCTATTATTTTATGTGTTCATTTGGAGTTCTGAATTTAAAAATTTTAAAAAATTATGGTGAAAAAGTGTGAACTGCAATTATGATAATTATGGAGAGAAGGTGAGGTTGGTCAATGCAAATTTATTTCATACATGAAGTATTTGAATCTGAACAACTTCTAAATTTATTATTCTTTTGAAAATTATTAATTGCTTTAAATAACATATCAAGAAAGTGATGATTATTACTGAAAAATAATTTTGTCATAGAGAAAGAGGTTTTTAAAATGTTTACTCTAGGTATCAAGTATACTAAGTAAGCCACTGATTTTTCTATTCTTTTTCATAGCAAGGATTAAACCTTGTCAAGTACACAAAACTTATTATGTTGCTAATATCTTATGTTAGATATTTTGAATTCTAAACCAGATAATTTCTACATTTGAGGTGGAAAAGAGATTTTTTTTCATTTATAATGTTAAAATATTTGAGAAAGAATATAAATACTATTTTCTTTTTATAGCTTGTTCGGATGATTAACTCAATTTTTACTTTTTAGGATAGTCTTGGTTGTAGGAATCCAATTGATTAAATTATAGTACTATTCATCTTTGATGAAGGATTTCTTCTTCCTCCATCCCCAACTTTCCCTTTTCTCCCCTTCTAAAAAAAAGTAAAGACTCATTGAAATACCTCTCCCTTGTGGTCCTTGCCCCTTCTTATCTATCCCATTTGGAATTTCTGTGTATTTGTCTGCCTTCCCCAGTAGATAGCAGGTCTAGAAGAGTAGAAATGTATCTCAGGCCATTAGTACAAAGTCTTTCAGATACTCATTAATTTTAATTTGGATCCAGGAAAATTAAATTTAATGATTCCTTCTTCTTAGTTTTTAAAATTAAAATGACAATGTGCCCAAAACAATTAATTAATATTTATTTTTCATATCTATATGATAATTATGGAAAGAAGGTGAGGTTGGTTAATGGTGAGAACAGGAATGTAGGAAAGGAAGAACACAGAAGCAAGGAAGCTGTTCTTTGGGGGATCTTAGGTACAGTGTATGTCTTCTGTTCTCTTGGGCATAATGGTAATGCTTACTGTAGAAGGCATCGTGTGTCAGAAAATGAAAACCCTATTTTGTCTGGTAATGTCAGGTGATCTGCACTGATATTGATGATAGAGGTCAGAGCAGTAGAGTAGTAGCTGAATTTATGTAATGGTGATTTATATAGGTGGAAACCCTTTTATGTATAGTAATGTTTTGTTGATAAGTATAAGGTATTACTAGTAAAATATGAATATATAGTAGCGGAAAATAGCTATTCCCCAAACAGCGTAATAATTGTTTTTCAAATAAAAGGGCAAATGTGACTGAGGCAAAAAAAAAAAAAAAAAAATAAGCAACAGGAACAAATCTGGAAAACTGTAGGGTATTATCAGAACTTATTCCAAGTTTTGTTTTTGGTCCAGGTTTACATCACAAATTATGCTTCTTTTAATCTGTCATCAGTTTTTATCAAAGGGAATATACTTTCTTGGAACTAGTTGAACTCAAACCTTGTTCAGAATTAGCTCAAGTACTTTAGGAGAACCCAAGTACTTAAAGTGAGTGACATCCTAGTTAAAGGAATATTGTGTCTTCTTTGGTGGACCAAATTTGCCTTTCAGGTCAGTAGCTTTTGTAATTGTGCTATATTGATAGAGTAAATGCTTAAAGATGTTTTGGATAAAATAAAGACAACTATAGAAACTTAAAGTATGATTAATATTCATAGAAGGGGCTGTGGCTGTGACTCAGTGGTAGGGCGCTCACCTCGCACATGCAAGGCCCTGGGTTCCATCATCAGCACCACATAAAAATAAATGAATGTGGGGCTGGGGATGTGGCTCAAGCGGTAGCACGCTCGCCTGGCATGCGTGCAGCCTGGGTTTGATCCTCAGCACCACATACAAACAATGATGTTGTGTCTGCCAAAAACTGAAAAATAAATATTAAAATTCTCTCTCTCTCTCTAAAAAAAATAAATGAATGAATGAATAAATGAATGAATGAATGAATGAATGAATAAATAAATAAATAAAGGTATTGTATTCAACTACAACTACAAAAAATAAATATTAAAATACTATTTAAAAATATTATAGAAATCTGTGATCTCTTAGATGAATGTGACTTCAAGGCTTGATTTCAGATTTTATGTGTGTTGAGTTTAGAACAGGTTGGCAGTGGGATGTGAATGCAGTTTATATTTGTTTTGGACTCAAAACATCATCACCACATGATTCATTTGAGTCTAAATAAATTTACTTCATTAAACAGAACAGCAAGCCTCTATAATTTTTTTAACTTAATCTCTGTTAAAATAAGTTTAATGGTTTTTCACATTTGGAATAAATTAATAATCGATAAATGCATAGTTATAGTAAGAGAGAGATAAACATAAAATTTATTTTGCAATTGTAACAAATTACCACAAAATTAGTGTTTTAACTCATACAAATGATCTTATAGTTCTACAGGTCAGACGTCTGGGTTAAAAAAAGTGTTTAAAATCTGCATTGTTTACTAGAGTCTCTATGGAAGAATCCATTTTCTAGCCTTTTCCAGCTTCTAAAACTCATATCTCCTATGCTCATGGCCCTCTTCCTTCCATCTTCAAAGCCAGCAATGTGGCATTTTTCTGTCACTTCTTCTTTCCAGGACATCTCTTTCTCTGACCACACCAGGGAAAGGTTCTCTGCTTTTGAGGACTCATATAATTAGATGGATGGGGTCCACTTACATTGTTCAGGATAATTATCCCATCTTGAGGCCTTCCACCTTCACTATATCTGTAAAGTCTCTTTTGTGAAGAATGTAATATTCAGAGGTTCTGGGAATTGGGAAGTGGATATTGGGGGCTTACTAAATATCAGTTTTCCCTAGTTTCTTCTATGGAAATGTTTTCAATCTTAGATTTTGAATACACTGTAGTCAGTATACTTCATCCGCTTTAAGCTCTTTGCAGACAAATCATAAGTCTGTTTTGTTTGTTTTATTATAAGCCTGAAGCACAATGCCTGGCATTTTAAAAAAGCTGAATTGTATTTTTAAAAGAATGAATGAAATTATTGCATATTGTATATGCCATGCAATGGAGAAACAGCCTCTTCGACATTAATTGAAATGAATTTTAAGCGTCTACTAAATTTATGATAGACTTCCTGTTTTAAAAGGTCTATTTTGCAAAGTATATCTCTTCTAAAAACCTATGTGAATATTCAGAAACTTTTTTTTTCATCACAATCCCTGTATTTGGATCGACATCTGGCTCAATTCCAAAATAAGATTTTTATTCCTTAAAAAATATACTCCAGAGAAACGTTAGAATCAGAGAAAATATAGCTTTTGTCTTTTAAAATGTAGGGATATATATTTCTAAAATATTTCTACTGATTTTGTTATATCTCCATGACTGGCTAGGTTTAGATCATCTTTTTTTGATACATAACATAATAAAATAATTTTTCAGTATATGGAGCAGAGCAATGGGACCCTCCAAAGAAAAAGAAGTCTTAGAGAAATCAATTATTTTTACATGGTGTTTTCTCTATAATTGGTGAAAATAGAACTGGATGTGGGTAGCTATCATATTTGAGTTTTAAGATATTGGCAGACATAGGTATTTTGGTGAGAGTGGGTTGAAATCATATTGGTGTTAAGTGTTGAATGTGTTGCTGGACAGGATCTTCTGGTGATATGATATAATTGGTGAAGTTAACACCAGATGACAACGTTAGAGACATGCTGCTGGAGTAAAGAAGTAAGGCCTGAGCATCACTCAGGGACTGATTTACACTACTTCACCTCTCATCTCCTCACTATTTTCTTCTTTTATTGTCTTCTGTGAAAATGAGTTGTTAGTTTTCTTTACATATTTGTCTTAGTAAATAATCAATGGACTGGCTTTTGCTATTCTACTTCATTTGTGTGTCTTGAGTTTTATGCATTTCCTATCTCGGAATTCTGAATTTTCAATAAAGCCTACAAAGAGTTGTTATGGAATTTTTCTTCCAAACAGAACTGCTACCCTGCTTCTGAAAATCCTTTTGGAAAATAATTTATCCATAGTTAATTTCTCCTGATTATAAGGTAAAGCAGTTGGGAGTATCCATATGCAATGACTCTTTGGATACTAGAGACAGATTAGAATTAAAAATATAAAAATGTAAAGATCATTCAAAACTTATTTCCTTTTCTTTCCTTCTGTCTTTTTACACAAATGGTGCACAACTTTTCATTTCTCTGGTTGTACATGATGGAGAGTCACACCATTTGTGCAGTCATATTCACACATAGGGGTAATATATCCATCTCATTCCACCATCTCCTCCCCCTACACACCCTCCTTTATCCTCCCTCCCCTCTGCTCAATCCAAAGTTCTTCATTCTTTCCTTGTCTCTCCCAGCCCTCATTTTGGATCAGCATCCACTTATCAGAAAAAATAGGTTTTTTGAGATTGGCTTACTTTGCTTAGAATGATATTCTCCAACTCCATCCTTTTACACATAAATGCCATAATTTCATTCTTCTTTAAGGCTGAGTAATATTCCATTGTGTATATATATCACAGTTTCTTTACCTATTCATCTATTGAAGGGCATCCACAGTTTAGCTATTGTAAATTGAGCTCATATAAACCTTGAGGTGGCTGTATCACTGTAGCATGTAGGTTTATAATTTGGGGTGTAGACCAAGGAGTGGGATAGCTGGGACAAATGGTAGTTCCATTCAAAGTTTTCTAAGGAATCTCCATATAGCTTTCCAAAGTGGTTGCACCATTTTGCAATCCCACCACAATGAATCTAAGTAACTTTCCCCCACATCCTCAGCAGCACTTATTATTGCTTGAATTCTCAATAATTGCCATTCTGATTGGAGTGAGATGAAATCTTAGAGTGGTTTTGATTTGCATTTCTTGAATTGTTAGAGATGTTGAACTTGTTTTTCATACATTTGTTGATTGATTGTATATATTATTCTGTGAAGTGTCTGCTCATTTCCTTAGCTCATTTTTGATTGAGTTGTTTGTTTTTTTGGTGTTAAGTTTTTTGAGTCCTTTATATATTCTGGATATTAGTTCTCTATCTGATATGCATGTGGTAAAATTTGCTCCCATTCTGTATGCTCTCTCTTCACTTCATTAATTGTTTCTTTTGCTGAGAAGAAGCTTTTAAGTTTGAATCCATCCCATTTATTGATTCTTGATTTTATTTCTTGTGCTTTAGGAGTCTTGTTAAGGAAGTCAGGTCCTAAGCTAACATGATGAAGATTTAGGTCTGCATTTTCTTCTATTAGGTACAGAGTCTCTGGTCTAATTCTTAGGTCCTTGATCCACTTTGAGTTGAGTTTTGTGCAGGATGAGAAGTAGAAATTTGATTTCATTTTGGTGCATATGGATTTCTAGTTTCCCTGCACAATTTGTTGAAGAAGCTATCTTTTCTCTGTCTAGTATGAGATAACTGTATTTATGTTATTTATGTGGGTTTGTATCTGTGCCCTCTATTCTTTACCATTGGTCTACATATCTGTTTTGGTGCTAATACCATGCTGTTTTTGTTACTATTGCTCTGTTGTATAGTTTAAGGTCTGGTATTGTGATGCCCCCGCTTCACTCTTCTTGCTAGGGATTGTTTTGGCTATTCTGGATCTCTTATTTTTCCAAATGAATTTCATAATTGCTTTTTTCTCTTTCTATAAGGAATGTCATTGGGATTTTGATCAGAACTGCATTAAATCTGTATAGCAATTTTGGTAGTATGGTCATTTTGAAACTATTAATTCTGCCTATCCAAGAGCATGGGAAATCTTTCTACCTTCTGAAGTCTTCTTCAATTTCTTTCTTTTGTGTTCTGTAGTTTTCATTGTAGAGTTTTTTTTTTTTTTTTTTTTTTTTTTTTTTACTTTTTTTGTTAGAATTATCATTATCAGCCCAGGTATACTATTTTAGATGCTTTATATTTTTATACTCTTAAGTTTGTTCATTATGCCCCAGTGGCTGAGTGGTTGATTGTGTTCAAGGCCATGTTTTTCAGTTTATAGATATCTGGATTTTATACCTTTGTTAACTTAAGGGAAGTAATCAATATTCTATTTAGGTCTATAAAAGAGTAGATCTGCCAAAATTAGAGATATCAATCAAGCTTACATTAGAGCATGAGGTCAAAGTTCAAGAAGATATAAAGGAATTGTCAAAATGAAAGGGTTAGTTAGGGTATTGAAATATAGGAAATGGTAATTCAATATCCAGGGAGTTGAGAGAATTAATAAAAATGGGGGTCTGGTAAAATGGGTTTAATTTTCCTTGATTTCTTTTATAAATTAATGAGTAGATATTAGACAGGTGTTTGAGTATATGAATTATCCTGGAAATAAGATTATATTGTTTTAAATATTATTTTTCTGAGCTGCTTCCGGGTCTAGTCTTAGCCTTTTCCTTATAGTTCTTTAAGTTAGGAACTAAGTGCCTATTACCTAATGACTTCAGATTCCTTAAGTGCCTATTAAATAATGACTTCAAGTCTTTCTTGACAAGTTATTTTTGCTCATCACATCTGTTGTTGAATGTCCACTCCGGGATTTAAGAGGCCTGTGAGTCCTCACTGGGCAGAAGGAGAACTCTAGACACCTTTCTTGAGGAAATGAACTATTTTTATAAATTTCTTCTTTTCCCTGAATGCTTTAATTTATCTTCAAAGTCAAAGTTAATAGGGAGAACCCTATAGAAATGCAAGATACATGGTAGTAAATGAATAGATAAATCTTAGAGCTGGAGATGTAGCTCAGTGGTAGAGTGCTTGTCTGACATGTGCGAGGTTTATGTAAGGTTCTGGGTTTTGAGTTTTGATCCATAGAACAGGAAAAACTATATGTGTTCATATATATGTGTGTGTGTATATATATATATATATATATATGTGTGTGTGTGTGTGTGTGTGTGTGTGTGTGAGTGTGTGTGTATGATTGTTTTTAAACTATATTTTTTTAAAGAGAAGAGGAGAGAGAGAGAGAGAGAGAGAGAGAGAGAGAGAGAGAGAGAGAGAGAATTTTTAATATTTAGTTTTTTAGTTTTCGGTGGACACATCTTTGTTTGTATGTGGTGCTGAGGATTGAACCTGGGCCGCACGCATGCCAGGCGAGCACGCTACTCTTTGAGCCACATCCCCAGCCCCTTAAACTATATTTTTAAAAGATAAGATACTATTTAAATGGAGCTAGAAAGCACAGGAGAATAAGGTAATTTTTGTAAAATCAAAAGAACTGAAAAATCATGGGGGAGATCCTAAAGTACCAAGACTTAGATGTCATACAGAGAACAAGACATAGCTGAAAGTCCTGAAAGGTTATATACATCTTCTAGGTCAGAGAACCAAAACATTTTTTAGGCACTGCTTTCTGCTATGGTTTGTTTTGTTGATTAGTTTTTTAACTTTAGATTTTATGAAAAAGTTCTTCTTTACATAAAAAGAGAACTGAATTGAATGGTAGAAATGACAAATAGGACTCTATAGAGTCTTCATACAAGTTTTTTCTGACTTGAAGCAAACTTAGTGGTCCAGAGCTTTATGTATTTCCTAGCTAACAACGAATATTAGAATGAGAAAAAAATTGTTGTCTTAGATTACCACATACCCTAGAAGCCAATTCTGAAATAAAGGTGAGAAAGGTTTATTAGGACATTCCCTGAGGATGGAGATATATATATGGCAAAGGGAGGGACTACACTAAAGGAAAGGCCAATCAATCATATATATATATATGAAGGTGAGGTAGGCAAGATTGATAGAGAAGCCAATTTACAATACATGTCTCAGTAGTCTTATTGTCCTGAACTAAGTCAGGGAATGGAGCCTTTGTGTTCTTGCAACTGTCAATCACTGGCTGTGGGTTACCTCTAGAACCCTTGTAACCTTAGATTTCAAGACAGCTCCCTGCAACTGAATGCAGATGTGAGTCATCAACAGCTAATATTTCCAGCTGTACAGGGAATCCCTTGAAAAAGAAATCTGGGAGAAACAACACCTTATCCACTATATCAGTTAATAGCAAATATAAAAAACATTCTTGCAGCCCTTGAACATTGAAACATTGTCCTGTGTTAGTAACTATAGTCATTATATTTGACCTTCTAGACTATTTAATTTCCCATTGGAAATTATTAGGAAGAATATAATTTGAACACTGAGAATGTTTCACTAAAATAATTAACAGGTATTAATCTATCTACAAAAAGCATGGAGGTCAGGACTAAGTCAAGTAAACTGTAATGTATGGCCACCTAGAAATTACATGACTGAATATGTATTACAAATACAGTAACATTCATAAAGGATTTTAAGGGGTGTTTTACATTTTGCTAACAGATTCTATATTGGCCATAAAAGATAGCTAAAATTTAAAGTTAGGATTAAAATTCAATTGGTGTTATTGCAATTTCTAGTTCCATAAATCTGTAGACACTGTTCTGAGAACTGGTGATTTTAGTCTGAAAAATTGCAGTCTTAGTTGTTAAGGAAAATCTGACAAACAAGCAAGTGAAATGAAGCATGCTAAAAGCTGTAATGGTGGTAAGTACTAGGTACAATAACAGCACAAAGGAGGAAGTGACTAACTCCTTGGGTCAGCCGAGGGCAGGCCTCAGAGAGGGGAGGGCTCTATGCCAGCTTTTGAAGGACTTGTAAGTTGCTCACCACACAGCTGAGCAGTTGTAACAGCCTGTGCAGAAGCACACAAGCAGGAGCATGGAGTGTGCTTGGTGTGGAGAGTATATGCATCTCAGGTTGGATGAAATGTAGCAGGAAGAAGGAAAAGTGGGATTTGAGACTGTCCTGACCATTAAATGGCAAATATGGTTCTTTTCAGTATTTCATAAACATAATCTTATTTATGTTTATTTGCTTTCAAAGCAAGCCAAATTTCAATTTAATACTATCTTTCTTTATGAGTCATTCATAATATCACCTTTGCTGTTGATTTATCTTTATAAATTAATCTCCATTGAACTTCTTTCAGAGGAATTTGGAGTTAGGCTCTATAGTAAAAAGTTTTCTTGCAGAGTTCAGTGGCACACATCTGTAATCCCAGTGACTTGAGAGTTTGAGACAGGAGGATCGCAAGTTCAAAGCCAGCCTCAGCAACAGCAATGTGCTAAGCAACTCAGTGAGACCCTGTCTCTAAATAAAATACAAAATAGGGCTGGGGATGTGGCTTAGTGGTTGAGTGCCCCTGAGTACAATCACCAGGAAAAAATATTTTCTTACCATTGTGATGTAATTTAGAATCAAAGGCCAATTTGTAGCTTTATTTCTGAGCTTAAGGAGGTTGTGAGTTACCTCTAGAACCTTTGTAACCTTGGATTTCAAGACAGCTCCTTGCAACTGAATGCAGATGTGAGTCATCAACAGCTAATATTTCCAGCTGTACAGGGAATCCCTTGAAAAAGAAATCTGGGAGGTTTAGGAGAGTCACATACAGATAAGCAACTTGTACAGTGTATTTTTTTGGTTACTTGATACTTAATTAGAGAGTATGTAGTTAGTGACCTCTAAATTGCTAATTAGCCCACCATATTTTGTATGGTGCTATATAATGGGAAATAAGATTTACTTTATTTTCTGAGTCAGCACTGTCCAATGGAAATATTATGCAAACTGTGAGTAAATAACTTTAAAATTTTCTAGTAACTACACATAGTAAATGGAGTAATAGAACAGATGAAGTTAGTTTAAATAGTGTATTTTAATGAACTCACTATAAATAAAGTGATTTCAATAGATAATCGATATAAACATTACTAATGAAATATTCTGTATTCCTTTTAAGTACCAAATCCTTGAAATTCCATATATATTTTACATTTAAAGTACATCTGGACTAACCAAATTTCAAGTGTTAATAGCCATGTGTGGCTAGTGGCTACTCTGATGGACAGCAGATCTTTACGCAAAAGTGTCATCACCACGGTTTTCAGTGACTTGTGTTTCTATAGCCACAAAAGTGCTACTGTTAGAAAAGGTAACGAGAGATAGAGATAGAGATAGAGAGAGAGAGAGAGAGAGAGAGAGAGAGAGAGAGAGAGAATTCTTAGGTCAGAAATATCTGGAGTTATTTCATCATGCTTTCATTTCTGTGGTTAACTAGCAGAATATGAAACTGGGATTTTTTGCTGGCATATTAGAAAGTTCCATATATGAAAGAGTTTATTTTCCACAAATTGGTACAAAGATGGCTTGTTTTACCCATTCTTCTATGGTATGATTTGCATCTTTTTTTTCATCACAAGTTGAAGCTTAATTTCATTCTTAATTCTAGGTTGATCTTAATTACTTTTTTGACCAACTAAATATGACAGAAGTGACATTCTAGGACTTTAGAGGTTAGGTCATAAAAGTCTTTCAGTTTCCAACTGAGTCTCCTAGAACACTCAAAGAACAGTCCCTCTCATAATGCAGTTGGCCTTAAGAAGCCCTGCTTGTGTGGAAAGGCCACAAACAGGTAAGCATTCTGATTGATGTACCCAGCTGAATTTTTAGCTGACAACCAGCATTAGTTGCCAGCACTATGAATGTGGTCTTCTATGAACAGCCCACTGAATTCTTCTTGTGGCTCTAGCTGCAGCTGCAGAGACTAGGTTGTATGAAATCTCAAATGAACCCAGTCAAACTTCAGAACCATAAGAGACAATAAAAAGTGACTGTTTTTAACCACTAGGTTTTGAGGTGGCTTCTTACATAGCAATAGATAATCAGAGTACTGTAGAATTTGGTAGGCAAAAATTCACTTTGAGAAGAACATAAAGGATTGGGACCATCCTAATACTAAATGAAGGAAAAGTCTAAAAGATACAGAGAATGAGTTCGACTGTCCCAGTAACCATAGAGGTCAATGTTAAGGGTTATTAACAGCTTGTAAGAAAGAATAAAAAAAACTGATATCAGTAAACAGAAGTATGTAGAAAAATTGTTAATGGATTCTATCACAAAGCCTGTATTTAGTTAATCTCCACAAATCTTATATTAAGTCCCTGGTAAAAATACAAAGCTCTTTAGTTATAATTGAAGTCAAGAGTACAATGTCCAGTATGAAAACAGACAAAAAAAAAAAAAAAAAACCTGGAAAAACTACCTTCTGGCAGAATTCTATTTTAACAAGTTTATTTGTGTTTAGGTGCATTTATGCTATAATGATGTTTATAGTTGGATTTAACAAGCTACTTAAAACTTTTCCAGGTGATCCACAATTGATATTCCCAAAATGTACTTGATGATCACCTGCGCTCTTTGGTGGTATTGAACAGATCATTGAATACTAAGTGATTATATAATTTATGCTGCAGAACAGTCATAGGCAAATGTTCATTCAGCTTTTTATGTTTACTAAGTTGCCCTTCTTGGAAAATTTAAGTGTAGTAGCAGGGGCTCAGAAAAAAAATAGGAATATGCAAAGATAATACAAATTTGGCAAAGCTTTAAGTATAGCAGTTGGCTTACAACTGGAGAGAGAAAAATAATTAATTCTTTTGTTTGGTGCATAGCAGAGATGTGATAATCACTATTTGTGATAATTATGTTGTCTTTGGTGAAAACAGAAGCTCATCCTAATTTTATAACTCTGTTAGAAATATTGATGGCTCATTTTATTTGGTTTCTGACTTTTATATAAAACCTAGAAGCTTGTAAAAGCTTGTAGTTAACTGAATCTACTTAATGACTGATTTTATTTTATATTCAGCCATTTATACTCCAAAGGAAAAATCTCTTGGTCTTCTCTCATTTTTGGATTATTATGGTGTCACAGGAGTGTTTCCCAAAGACTAGAAACTAAGATTCAAAAAACTTTTTATTTTGAAATAATTATAAATTATTAAGAGTTTCAAATGTAGTACAGAGAGTTCCCATGTACCCTTCACAGCTTCCCACATGGTTTGCATTAACTTTAGTAAGATATCAAAACCAATAAATTGACTTATCCATAGTTATGTGGCTAGTTCTAACACATGGATTTATGTAAACACCACCATGATAAAGATGCAGAGATACTGCATTAATATAAGTATCTTCCTCATGCACCCCTTCTTATCTCTCCTCCCTGACCACACCACATCCTTAACCCCTGGCAATACTGATCTGCTCTCCATTTCAGTACATCTGTCATTGTAGAATGTTTTGTGAATGGAAACATAAAGTGTGAGACTTTTTGAGACTGCCTCTTCATCACAGAGATCCATCCAAGTTGTTGTATGTATCTAATAATTTTTTTTAAATTGCAGGTAGTTTTCCATGGTATGAATGTACATAGCTTATTCAGCTTTTGTAGGACATTTGGTTGTTTTTATTTTTTTGCCTATTACAAATAAAGTTTCTGAGCTGGGTACATTGGCACATTCCTGTAATCCCAGCAGCTTGAGAGGCTGAGGCAGGAGGATCATGAGTTCAAAGCCAGCCTCAGCACCTTAGGTAGTCCCTAAGCAACTCAGTGAGACCCTGTCTCTAAGTAAAATATAAAAAAGGGCTGGGGATGTGGCTCAGGGGTTAAGGGTTCCTGGGTTTAATCCTTGGTACAAACAATAACAACAACAAAACAAAGTTTCTGTGAATACTTAAATATAAGTTTTTGTGTGGATGTCAGTTTTTATTTCTCTAGTATAAATGCCCAGAATTGTTATAGCTAGGTTATAAGGTATGTAATGTTTGGTTTTTAAGAAACCATGGAACTATTTTCCAGAGCAGCTGTACTATTTACATTCTCAATAATGTACTTAGGTGATCAATACTTTGATCATCATTTACTATATCCACTTTTATTTTATCTGTACTGATCTGTGTGTATCTTACCATGATGTTAATTCTGATAATTAGTGATGTCAAATATATTTTCATGTGCTTACCTGCCATTGATGTATACACTTCAGTGAAAATGACTTGTGACTTTTGGGAGGTCACTTTTCTAGTTTCATTATTTGTATTTTACTGTTAATTATTGAGAGTTTGTTATATATTCTATACATGAGAAATGAGATTTGTAAATATTTTCTTTCAGTATGTAGATTATGGAGTCAGCTTTATCATTTTTTCCCTTTTATCTACTAGGTTTCAATTTTTTTCTAAAATGTTTTATAATTTTACATCATACATTTGCCCTTACTTTAATGATTTATTTCAAGTTAATTTTTTATGAGGTGTGAGACATTTCTCCAAATTCATGAGTTTTGTCTATTGATATTCAGTGCTCCTACACTATTTGTATGGAAGATTGTTCTTCCTCCATTGAATTGCTTTCATAACTTTATCAAAAATTGTACTAGTATGGGGCTATTTCTGTGTCCTTGAACCCATTCCATTGAACTATTTTTTTTTTTATTATTTGCCTGTCCTATGTCCATTACCACACAGTATTGATTGCTGTAGCTATCTAATATTCTCCTACTTTATCTTTATGTTCCAAAGTTGTTTTAATCTATTTTAGCTCATTTTCCTGTGAATGATATAAACAATGTAAATTTAGAATAATATTTTCTATGTTATAAAAATTTTTGCCTTGATTTGATAAAAATTATAAAAGTCTATATATAATTTGGTAGAATTGGTATCTTTTCTATGTTCATGAATTCATGAACATAGTATGTCTCTATGAATTTAGATCTTTGATTTTTTTCATCAATATTTTGTAATTTTCAGCACAGAAATCCTGTATGTTTTGTTAGACTTATACCTAATTGTTTTATTTTTTTTCAAGTATTGTTAATGGTGCTGTATTTTTATTTTAACTTTCTCATATTCATTGCTAATATATAACAACAAATTCATTTTCATATGTTAATCTTATATTCTATAACTGCTAAAATCACTTATTAGTTCAAGGATTTTTCTTGGTAGATTTTTTTTTGGGGATTTTCCTATGTATACATCATGCCATGCATGAATAGGGATAGTTTTATTCCTTTAAAATTTGTTTGCATTTGTTGTTGTTATTGTTTTGTTTGTGCCCATCTGGGCAGCCTTTATATATTTCCAGTCGATACACGTAACAAATAAGTAAATTATATAGCATGTTCTGCCCTTGGCCCACCCCCTTCTTTCAGATTACTCTTTTTAAATTTTAATTTATTTATTTTAATTAAGTATATATGACAGCAGAATGCATTTTGATTCATTCCGTACAATTGCAGCATGACTTTTTATTTCTCTGTACACAATGTAGCATCACACCATATATGCAGTCATATATGTACCTAGGGTAATGATGTCCATCACATTATGCATTTTTCCTGCCCCTCCCTTCCTTGTGCCCAATCAAAATTCCTCCATTTTCCCCATGCTCTCCTCCATTATGGATCAGCATCCACTTATCAGAGAGAAAATTTGGCCTTGGGTTTTTTGGATTGGCTTACTTTGCTTAGTATGATATCCTCCAATTCCATCCATTTACCCACAAATTCCATTATTTTATTCTCTTTTAATGCTGAGTAATATTCCATTGTGTATATATACTACAGGTTTTTTTTTTATCCGTTCATCTACTGAGGGGCATCGAGGTTGCTTCCACTGTTTAGCTATTGTGAATTGAGCTGCTATAAACGTTGGTGTGGTTGCATTACTATAGTATGCTGATTTTAAGTCCTTTAGGAATAGACCAAGGAGTGGGATAGCTGGGTCAAATGGTGATTTGATTCTAAGTTTTCTAAGGAATCTCCATACTGCTTTCCAGAATGGTTGTACCCATTTGCAGTCCCGTCAGCAATGTATGAGTGTGCTTTTTCCTCCACATCCTCACCAACACTTATTGTTGTTTGTATTCTTAATATCTGCCATTCCCACTGGAGTGAGAGAAATCTTAGAGTAGTTTTTATTTGCATTTCTCTAATTACTAGAAATGTTGAATATTTTTTCATATATTTGTTGATTGATTGTGTATCTTCTGTGAAGTGTCTGTTCAGTTCCTTTGCCCATTTATTGATTGGATTGTTTATTTTTTTGGTGTTAAGTTTTTTGAGTTCTTTATATATACTGGAGATTAGTGCTCCATCTGACTTGCATGTGGCAAAAATTTGCTCCCAAAATGTAGGCTCTCTATTCACCTCATTCTTTCTTTGGCTGAGAATAAGCTTTTTAGTTTGAATTCATCCCATTTATTACTTCTTGATTTTATTTCTTGCACTTTAGGAGTCTTGTTAAGGAAGTTGGGGTCTAATCTGACATGATAAAGATTTGGGGCTAGGTTTTCCTTTGTTAGGCACAGGATCTCTAGTCTAATTCCCAGGTCCTTGATCCACTTTGAATTGAGTTTTGTGCATGATGAGAGATAGAGGTTCAGTTTCACTTTGCTCCTATGGATTTGCAGTTTCCCCAGCACCGGTTTTAAAGAGCGTATCTTTTCTCCAATGTATGTTTTTGGCTCCTTTGTCTAGTATGAAATAATTGTATTTATGTGGGTTGGTATCTGTGTCCTCTTTCTGTACCATTGATATACATGTCTATTTTGGTGCCAATATCATGCCATTTTGCTACTATAGCTTTGCAGTATAGTTTAAGGTCTGGTATTGTGATGCCTCCTGATTCACTCTTCGTGCTAAGGATTGCTTTGGCTATTCTGGGTCTCTTATTTTTCCAAATGAATTTTATGACTGCTTTTTCTATTTCTATAAGGAATGACATTGGAATTTTAATTGGAATTGCATTGAATCTGTATAGCGTTTTGGGTAGTATGGCCATTTTGACAATGTTAATTTTGCCTATCCAAGAACATGGGCGATATTTCTATCTCCTAAGGTCTTGTTCAATTTCTTTGTTTAATGTTCTCTAGTTTTCGTTGTAGAGGTCTTTCACCTTTTTTGTTAAGGTGATTCCCAAGTTTCTTATTTTTTTTTCAAGGCTATTGTGAATGGAGTAGTTTTCCTAATTTCTCTTTGAGAGGATTCAACACTGATGTATAGAAATGCATTTGATTTATGGGTATTGATTTTATATTCCACTACTTTGCTGAATTCATTTATTAATTCTAGAAGTTGTGTGATGGAGTTTTTTGAATCCTCTAAGTATAGAATCATGTCGTCAACAAATGATAGTTTGAGTTTTTCTTTTTCTATTTGTGTCACTTTAATTTCTTTTGTCTGTCTAATTGCTCTGGCTAGAGTTACAAGAACTATATTAAATAGAAGTGGTGAAAGAGGGCATCCCTGTCTTGTTCCAATTTTTAGAGGGAATGCTTCCAATTTTTCTCCATTTAGAATGATTGCGGCCTTGGGTTTAGCATAGATAGCTTTTACAGTGTTGAAGTGTGTTCCTACTATCCCTAGTTTTTCTAGTGTTTTGAACATTAAAGGGTGCTGTATTTTGTTAAATGATTTCTCTTCATCAATTGATATAATCATATGATTCTTATCTTTAAGTTTATTGATGTAATGAAGTATATTTATTGATTTCCTTATGTTGAGCCAAACCTTGCATCTTTGGAATGAACCCCATTTGATCATGGTGCACTATTTTTTAAATATGTTTTTGTATGTGTTTTGCCAGAATTGAGAGATTTTGCATTAACATCCATCAGGGATATTCGTTTGAAATTTTCTTTCTTTGATGTGTCTCTTCCTGGTTTTATTAACAGGATGATATTACCTTCATAGAATGAATTTGGAAGGTTTCCCTCCTTTCCTATTTCATGGAATAATTTGAGGAATATTGGTATTAATTCTTCTTTGTAGGTCTTGCAGAACTCAGCTGTGAATTCGTGTTGTCCTGGACTTTTCTTGGTTGGAAGGCGTTTGATGGTGTCTTCTATTTCCTTGCTTGAAATCGATCTGTTTAAATTGTGTATGTCCTCTTGACTCAGTTTAGGTTGATCATATGCCTCTAGAAATTTGTTGTTGTCTTTGAGGTTTTCTATTTTGCTGGAGTATAAAATTTCAAAATAGTTTCTAATTGTCTTCTGTATTTCAGTAGTGTCTGTCAAGATATTTCCTTTTTTCATCATGAATTTTAATAATTTTTCTCTCTCCTTCTTTTCATTAGGGTGGCTATTTTATTTTTTCAAAGAGCCAGCTTTTTGTTTTGTCAATTTTTTGAATTGTTTCTTTTGTTTCAATTTCATTGATTTCTGCCCTAATTTTAATTATTTCTTGTCTTCTACTCCTTTTAGTGTTGGTTTGTTCCTTTTTTTCTAGGGCTATGAGCTGTAATGTCAGTTCATTTAGTTGTTGACTTTTCTTCTTTTAATGAATGAACTCCATGCAATGAATTTTCCTCTTAGCTCTGCCTTCATGGTGTCCCATAGATTTTGATAAGTTGTATCAGAGTTCTCATTGACTTCTAAGAATTTTTTAGTATCTACTCTGATGTCCTCTGTTGTCCATACATCATTTAATAGTGTATTATTTAGTCTCCAGATGTTGGAGTAGCTTCTATTTTTATTTTAGCCTATATTTATAATTGTATGCCATTATAGTCAGATAGAATGCAGGTTAGTATCTCTATTTTTTTTTGGTATTCACTAAGACTTGCTTTGTGGCATAAGCCCATGGTCTATTTTGGAGAAGGATCCATGTGCTGGGAGAAGAAAGTGTACTCTCTCATTGATGGATCGAATATTGTAAATATGTCTGTTAAGTCTAACTTATTTATTGTATTATTGAGTTCTACAGTTTCTTTGTTTAGTTTTTGTTTAGAAGATCTATCCAGTGGTGAGAGAGGTGTATTAAAGTTACCCAGTATTATTATGATGTGGTCTATTTGGTTTTTGTAGTTGAAAAGGGTTTTTTATTGTTGTTGTTGTTTTTGATATACAGAGCTGCCCAATTGTTTGGTGCATAGATATTTATTCTTATGTTTTGTTGATATATGAATCCTTTAAGCAGTATGAAATGTCATTCTTTGTCCCTTTTCAGTAGCTTTGATTTGAAGTCCACTTTATCTAATATGAGGCTGGAAGCCCCTACTTGTTTATATGGTCTCTAAGACTGGTACGTTTTTCCCATCCTTTCACCTTCGGTCTGTGGATGTCTTTTCCTGTGAGATGAATCTCCTGAAGGCAGCATACTGTTGGTTCTTTTTTTAAAAAATCCAATCTATTAGTCTATGTCTTTTAATTGATGAGTTTAGGCTATTCACTTTCAGGGTTATTAATGAAATATGATTTATATTTCTGGTCATTTTGGTTTATTTTTGGTTTTTAACTTGACTTGGTTTCTCCCTTGATTGGCCTTTCCTTTAGTGTAGTTTCTCCCTTTGCTGATTTTCATTGTTGTTTTAATTTCCTCTCCATGGAATATTTTGCTGAGAGTGCTCTGTAGTGTGGGCTTTCTTGCTGTAAATTTTTTAAATTTTTGCTTATCATGAAAGGTTTTTTGTTTCATAATCAAATCTGAAGCTTAATTTTTCTGGATGTAAGATTCTTGGTTGGCATCCATTTTCTTTCAGAGCTCAGTATATTTTATTCCAGGATCTCCTGGCTTTGAGGGTCTCTGTTGAAAAATCTGCTGAGATCTCTCTCTATATGTGATCTGATCTTTCTCTCTTGTGGCCTTTAGGATTCTCTCCTTATTCTGTATGCTAGGCATTTTCATTATAATGTACCTTGGTATAGATCTGTTGTGATTTTTTTTACATTTGGTGTCCTATAAGCCTCTTATATTTGATATTCCAATACATTCTCCATGTTTGGGAAATTTTCTGATATTATTTCATTGAAGAGATTGTGCATTCCTTTGGTTTGAATCTCTTTGCCTTCCTGTACCTCAATAAATCTTAGATTTGGTGTTTTGATATTATCTCATTTTTCTTGGATATTTTATTCATGATTTCTTACCATCTTCACTGTGTGGTCAACTTTATTTTTCAGATTGTATACTTTGTCTTCATTATCTGATGTTCTGTTTTCCAAGTGATCTAGTCTGTTGGTGATGCTTTCTTTTGAGTTTTTTATTTTGTTTATTGTTTCCTTCATTTCAAGTATTTTTGTTTGTTTGTTTGTGTGTGTATGTGTTTTTATGGTGCTGGGAATAAAACCCAAGGCCTTATGCATGCAAGACAGGCACTCTACCAATTGAGCTATATCCCCAGCCCAATTTCAAGGATTTTTAAATTTTTTTTCCAGAATCTCTTTCTTGAAGTAATATTTTGCTATCTGTATTTAATCCCTTATCTCTTTGTTGATGTGATCAATGTTTACTTATACAATGTTTACAAATACAATGCCTGTATTTGCTCACTTAAGTCATTCTTTAATTCATAGATCATTTTAATTATGTAAATTCTGAACTCCTTCTCTGACATTTCATCAACTGTGATGTCCATGGATTCTATTTTTGTAGTATCTTGGTTTGTTTGGGGCACTTTCCTTCCTTGTTTTTTTCATGTCTATGTGTTTTCCTTTATTGCAGTGTGGATGTGAGGTATTAAAGTTTCTACTCTATATAATGTCCCTGCAGATTACCTGTATTTCACTTTAGTATTGGGCTTCTAGATCCTGGCAGGTGTCCCAGGATAAATGCTACTGCAACTAAACATGGGGGTGGCAATAGCAGAAATAACTCAAGATAGCAGTGGGGGTGTCCAAAGCTGAATGCAACCAATTTTGGAGATTGGGCTGAAAGGACAGGCTACTTGTTTGGAGATGCAGCTGCCTACAGGTCCTATCTATTGTCCCAAGGTGTAGACTACTGCATGGGGAGGGCTATGGTAATGGCTGCAGTGTCCCAAGATGGAGGTGGGGTAGGCCTGGAGCTGGGGCAGTCTTGGCCAAGGGCCTGGGTTGCAGGGGTCAGCAGGGAGGTCATATTGTATGCATTTTTATTTTGTTTTCATGCCTTATTGATCTAGTTAGTAATTCTAGCAATTATGGTGAATAAATGTGGTGAGAGCTGATATCTTTGCTTTGTTGCTGATCTTAGGGAGAAAGCATATAGATTTTCCTCCTTCAATATGATATTAACTTTAGATGTTTTTATTGTGGACTTTTAAGTGTCAATGTATAGATCTTGACCTTTATTCCTAGTTTTCATCATGAATTTGTGTTGAATTTTGTCAGACAAATACCTTTTCTGCACCAGTTGGCATTATCATGTTTTTTTTTTTTTTTTTAACATTTGTTAATATAGTGGATTGACTTAGTTTTAAAATATAAAACTAGAATCCTTGGAATAAATCTTACTTGGTCATGGTGTTTATTTAACATATTGCTAAACTTATTGTTATTATTTTTAGGAATATTTGTATCTATATTCATGTAGGGTATTAATTTGTAGTTTTCTTGTGATTTGGTATGATGGTAATAATTGCCTCAGAAAATGAATTGGAAATGACTCCTTTTTCTTTTATCTTCTAAAAAGGTTATGTAGAACAGGTGTTCATTATTTAAACATTTGGCAGAGTTCTCCAGGAAAATCATCTAGGAGTGAAAATTACTGTTTTAGGAGCTTTACAATTATAAATTTAATTTCCTTAGTAATTATTGGCTATTTAAATTGTTTCATAGAGGTTGCATTATGGTGGTTTGTGTTTTTCAAGGAATTTGGTTCATTTCACTTAACATGTCAAATTTATATGTACAGAATTGTTTGTGTAATCTCTTATTATCTTCTTGATGGTATGGCAATATTCCCTTGTTTCATAACTGATATTGATACTTTATACCTTCTTTTTATTTATTTGTCTTGCTAGAATTTTATCAAATTTTCTTGATATTTTCAAACAACTAGTTTTTTGTTCTTCTGAATTTCACTGTTTTTTTTATTTTCAGTTATACTTTTTCTTCTGTTATCTTTATTTTTCTTTCCTTCTGCTTGTTTTGCATGGCTATTCCCCATTTCTTCTTCTCCTCAGCTAATAACAACCACCTATCTCTGCTTCTACATTTTTGACTTTGACATATATATATATATATATATATATATATATATATATATATATATATATATCTTATGTAAGTTCTTTTGGTATCCTGCAAATAATATCTGTCCGTCTGTGATTGTCTTATTTCACTGAGCATAATGAGGTCCTCAAGGTTTATCGGTGTGTATGACACTTTAGTGTGCCCTTGAATTTATTCTTCTATTGAGGATCCCTGACCTACAGTTGTTTAGCTTACAGTTTTTTGGCTTTACAATGGTCAGAAAACACTGTGCTTTCAGTAGAAATTATAATTTATTAACTGTATGCTAATGATGAGTAACTACCTGACTGCTTCATTTTTCACTTTCAGTATAGAACTCAGTAAATTACATGAAATATTCAACATGATAATAAATTCCCTAAGTTATGTTTTTCCTTTGCCTCATATATTCCAGACTTAGTCCTAGAGAAGCTAGGCATTCCAGAAATGCCAGTGAATGCAGACCAAAACAACACCACTACAAAAGCCAGCTCTCTTGAATTGAAGGACAAAGAAAAAGGAAACCAAAAAGAAACAAAATTTAGACACTAACCACTCTATTTCCGCCAAAACCATGAAATAGACTTTGACCCTAATACCATACCAGCCAGAAAATGCTAAGTGAGGGCAGAGTAGTGTCAAAAAAAGCTAAGTATGGAGCCAAGCTAATGTGACCTCTTTCCGGCCACCCATGATTTTAGTGATGACAATATGTGGAGCTTGAATTCATCTTCTCGATCTTGGTAACAAGGTGCCACATCTTTTATCAGTTGCCATGATGTCAGAGGATGCTGGTGGAGGCTTAGGACTTACACCACATCTAGTCCACTCCTATCAAGGTATCAGTGGAGATAGTGAAAGGAACAGTGATGAGGCATTCATGACACTCCCAACCTAGGTGATATTAGCAGAGGTGTTATGGTCACATAAACTCCCATCCCTTGCTCCAATAGTAAGGAATATCTCTTGATTTGTATGACATTTGTAGACCAACTGGGTAACCTAGACTTCCATACCAATTGGCAGTAAAGATATCTCTCATTATCAGAAAGTCAGCTGAAAACAAATGACATGTATTTTAAAATAGACATCATAAAATGCTTCAAAAGCAATTATGAGTTTACAAATGAAAAAACAGAAAATTTCAGTGAAGAAACAAAGTTTCAAGAAATAAAAAATATAAAGATTAATCAGATGGCAATTTTAGAACTTTTGGAATAGTTTCAACAATAAAATGAAGTAGAGGAAAGAATAAGTAAACTTGATTATAGTACCGTAAAAATTATCCAATCAGAACTACAGAAAGAAAATACTCTTAAAATGAATAAAGGTGTAGGGACAAAATGTGTGATATTTGTGTCATCTGAGTTATGGGAGAAAAGAGAAAAAAGTATGACTGAAAATGTATTTGAAGAAATAATGGATGAAAATATCCAAAATTTATCAAAAGATACACTGAAAAGGCTGAGCAAACTCCAAAATGCATAAACCTAAAGAAATGCTGTTTCGCACACCATGGTCAAACTTCTGAAAATGAAAACAGAAAAATCCTGGGAGCCAAAGAAAGAAATGATGCTTTATCTGCAGGGTGGAAACATTTGAATGAGAAGATTATCTATCTATCTATCTATCTATCTATCTATCTATCTATCTATCTATCTATCTAGATTTATAACTATATACATAGATATATAGATATCTTCTCATTAAAACTTTATATACATAATTACATACACAATGTTTTATATATAAAGATATGTATATTTTGTCATTAAAGTATATATAACATATATGTATATAAAGTAGTCAAACAGAAGTAGTACAATAGTTTTCAAATGCTTAATGGAAAGGACGTAATTGTATGTCTGATTAAACTAATCATTAGTAATGAATAGGAAAACAAAACATTTTCAGATGAAGAAAAACTATGAGAATTTGTTATCAGCAGAAATATGCTCCCACTCCCACCCTAAAAAAGCAGCCTTGGAAATTTCCCACACAGAAAGGAAATGATGAAAATAGATCCTGGGGACATCAGCAAGGTGCTGGAATAGGAAGATCTAAATCCTTCTTCCCCCAATGGATATGCCAATTCAATGTAATACACAGAACAATGAACACTTTTACTTAAATCAGGCATGTTGTTACATGCTTGTAATCCCAACATCTGGGAAGGCTGAGGCAGGAGGATTGCGAGTTCTAGGCTAGCCTAAGCAATTTATTCAGACCCTGTCTCAAAATAAAAAGTAAAAAGGACTGGGGATGTAGTTCAGTGGCAAAGCACCCCTGGGTTCAATCCCAGTATAAAAACAAAACAAAGCAAAACAAAACATAAAACATTTGACTTAAGCTGAAAGTAGTGGGTACAGGACTGGAGGGTGCCAAAAATGAAAGAGGACTATAGCAAATGCCTATAACTGCTTTGTATAATTAAAAAATTGGGCTAAATGACTTTTATGTATGTCCATTTGAGGTAAAAAAAATTCATAAATGTTTATTCTAGAAATCTCCAAACATCCAAGGGTTTTTCTTTTCTCACAATATCTCGATTTAATCTTTGTAGTGCTAGTAACTCAAAGGCAAAGATTTTATTGGATTTGTAATCCAATGAGAAATACGGCCCTCACAAACATGCCTGACTTAATGACTCCTGCTGAGGTTGAATTGTGAGATGTTATCCATCTCCTCTCTGAAGTATGAATTCTAGTTTAGTGGAATTCGTTGTCCTTAGGGAGTTGGCAATATCACCTTAGGTATGACTTTAAGAAAAAAAAATAGCCCACTGATAATATATTTTAAGACAGAAGGCAATAGATTGCAGGTTATTTATATATTTATTTTCAGCTAGGTAGTTGAAATTTCATGAATAATATTTTATTCTTATCATAAATTTATCAAATATTTTTAGATTAATTTATAATTTGTATAGGATTATTTAAGTTTTAAATAAAATATTGATATGTATTTATATTTTATAATTCTTACCTATTGGATGATTTTCAAAAAACAAGATACTTTAAAATTGAAAGTTCTATTTAAGTTTGGCTGCTATTTAACAAATGATAATATTTCATAACAGATTTCACCTTTCTCTCTGAAAGGTGATAGGCAAAATAAAATGTTTGATAAATGTAATCTGTTTTTATGTTCCTTGAATACTTTAATATTCCATGTTCTTTCTTGTCTCTTGTGGGTAATTCTAAAATCCATAATTTTTAAACATAATCACAACTGTTTTTAAACAGGAACAATTTGAAAGTAGAAAAAAAAAGATAACATAATGCAATAAAATGCAAAGCAGTTTCATCTTTTGTCACTTTAATTATTTAAAGAAAGAAAATGATGTCTTGGTACCAAATAAGAGGTAAATGATACTTTATTACATATGCTCTTAAAGCCAAAAGTAAAATAAAATTCAAATATCTATTCATAATTCACATAATTCTGGTGTTTTGAATTGGACAAAGAAGGGGTTAGAAAAAATCACTTCTGTCAGAGAACTTTGGGTTTAAATTCCAAGTGATATTTACTTTCTCAATTCTCTTTGGCAAATTTTGCAAGCTTTCTGAAATATGATTTTGTAATATGAATAAAGGAATAATAAAATTACTTGGTCAGATTGTTTTGATGATGACATGACATAAAATATGTAAAACTGTGATTTTTTTTTAATCCTGTTGAACATTATGATCACTCAGGGAAACTTAAAACATTCTCAAGCCAAGGACCCACCTCTGACCAATTTAGTCAGACTCTAGGGACAACATTCATGCATCAGAATGTTTTTTAAAAGATCTCTGGATGATTTTAATGTGCAGCCAGAATGGAAAACTGCTGATATAATAGCATTAGCAGTTATAAGCATAAGCAGTGCCTTACTTATAGTAGGCATATTATGAATATTAGTTCTATTATCTTCCTTTTATATGCTAGTTGCTATTAATTCATATAAAACTTAGGTTCCTTTTGGAAAGATAAGACATAAACTATATGTAAGATTTAGTGAAAGATAGAAAAACGTATAAAAATTCTTTGGAGCAAACTATAATAAATGGAAGCTATTTTGTAGATAATTAAAGTAGCCCTTATCTTTAGAGTTAAATGTTGAAATTTAATTTAGCTTACCATATTATATATCAACAGAGATTTAATTAAAATATGCATAATTATAAGAGTGGGAAGCATAGATGAATATGGAAATTAATTATTCATTACCAATACTTAAGTTTTATGATACTTAGAAAGATTTGTCATTTAATACTCCATCTTTATATGCATTCCATATAATTGTATTATGAAAAGATCTGCATTTATAATCACTAATTGTGACACTAAATGTATTGTATGTTTTCCCCAACTTGTTTTTTAATCCAGTTTTTGTTATCTTTTTCCCAGTTTAGAAGGCTCATAATTTTAAGATCAACTTACACTCATTCTTGTCATATTAAGTATAACCAATTACTCAGTTTTGTAGTTGTTTAATTCATATATAATCTAGTATTTTTACATGTTATTAAATGGAGACCTGATCTTCCAATAATATGTATCTGGTAAACCTTTAAGAAAAAAGGTGCAAGATAAGACCAAAGGGAAGAATCTTTAGGTCCACTCCATGCCTCTAACTTCAAACACCAGCTCTCTTCTCCTTGTCATATGTTAAAGTTCTATGTAAAAGAACAAATGGTTCAAAAGGACAAAAGATTTCTATGCTAAAAAGAAAGGAGAAAGTTTGACAAACACTAATTCACGCTATAAACTCTTTAAAGAACTAAATTTAAAGGGTTCCTCTTGGTGAAAAAGGAAAAAAAATATGTATGGCTTCATACTTTCACTTAGAGAAAAGATTGTCTTTTTCAGGAAAAAACATATTTTTTTGGTTTGTTTTTTGTGATGCTGGGCATCAAACCCATGGCATTATGCATGTGAGGCAGGAAAATATTTTGATAAATGACTTAATGGATGCAGTTGGAGGGTAGAAGGGAACAGGAGATAAAGAACCAGAGAGAAAGCTTAACTATTCTGCAGTGTGAGGTAGAACAGAATAAGGGTAAACTGTAAGAAGAAAAGAGACACAGAAAGGGAATGACACAACAACATGAGGAATATCTGGAATAACTTTTAAAAATAAGAATTTTTAATAAATAATGTTAAGTTTGCATTCTATAATAAAATTCTCTTCCTCAAAGTTTCAATAAAGCTGGCTGAACACCAATTTTTATTTGGTATGCATATGGGAAAGGGCTGATTTCTGTATATGTATCCTGTTCTGCAGAGTTCTGTAATACTTTTTCAACTGGACTGCTTAGATAAGAGTAGAAACTTAGGTGTCTGAGCATATAAGTCTATGGTGATTTGTAGAGACCTTGGAAAAATGCATCAGGCTTTATATAAGTTAGAGAAAAGGAATTTGAACTAGTCATGTGTCACATAATGACATTTCAGTCAACAACAAACTATATATCCCATAAGATTACATTGCCTGATGAATTCATAGCTATCTTAATTTGTATAAATATACCCTATGATGTTTGCACAATGACACAAAATCTCCTAATTATGCATTTCTCAGAATTCATCTCCATTGTTAAGCTACACATAACTATATTAATTATCTAGGGTAGAAATTGAAGGACAACTTCAGCTGATAAGTTGGTGAATATATAAGGAAGATGAAGTTTGTTTTATTATTGGTCAGCTAAATAAAAGTGTTTTATGTTTATAAATGTATTTAAAGTGGATTGATCAATTTTAAACTTTTCTATATGATATTTGGTGTCATGTTATTGTTAAGAATGCTTTTGTTCTCTGTAATGATAAAGGAATAGCATACATTGAACTTTTGGATTCACCAAAAAGTTGCACTGTGATGAATAATTTTTAAAAGTTTATTTTAAAATTGACATAAAATTGCACATATTTATGAGATGTTTCAAGACATGTATACATTGGGTGATATTCCAATCAGGGTGAAATATTTTTTTCCTCAAATATTCGTCATTTCTTTGTAGTAAAATTGTTTAAAAATCCTTTCTTCTAGCTTTTTTTAAGTGTATGGTACATTATTATTACCTATAGTCATCCTACAGTGCAATTACACATAATTCTTATATTTAAATGTAATATCCACTGACCAACCTTTTTTTGTTCCTTGCTCCTTCCTAATCTTACCACTGTCTGGTAACCACTATTCTGCTCTTAATTTCTACAAGATTAACTCTTTCAGAGTCTACATTTAGAGTGAGATCACAAGGTATTTATCTTTATGTGTTTTTCTTATTTCATTTAGCATAATTTTCTCTGTTGTCACAAATAACAGGATTTTATCTTTTCATAGCTGTATAGCATTTCATCTTGTATATTTATCATATTTTCTTTATTCATCAGTTGATGAACACATAGATTGATTATATTTCTTAGCTCTTATGAATTGTGCTGCAATAAACCTAAGAGTACAGATTCTCTTTGACATATTGATTTCATTTCCTTTGAAAATATCACCCACCACTAATGGAATTGCTAAATCATGCGGTAGTTTTCAGTTCAGTTTTCTGAGAATCTTTGGGCTGTTTTCTATAAGGGCTGTACTAACTTACATTCTTTACAACAGCATGCATAGATTCTCTTTTCTCCATCCATCTCCTTTCTGGCACAGCACTTATTATTTTTAATCTTTTTTGATAATAGCTATTCCTACTGGGGTGAGGTTATATTTCATTATAGTTTTTATTTGCATTTATCTTATGATCAGTGATGTTGTGTATTTTTTTATATACTTGTTAGTCCCTCATATGTTTATCTTTTTTGAGACATCTCTATTTTGGTTTAGTGCCCATTTTTAATTGCATGTCTGGCCTTTATCATTCAGTTGAGTTCCTTACATATTTGGAATTTTAACCTTCTCTCAGCTGGGTAGCTTGAAAATATTTACTCACATTGTGTTGGTTGCCTCTTCACTTTGATGATTGTTTTCTTTTCCTTGCAGAAGCTTTTTAACTTAATATAATTCCATTTATCTGTTTTCCCCTTACTTCTTATATTTTTTAGGGTTTTATTAAAAAAAAAACCTTCCTCATTCCAATTTCCTCAAGAAATTCTCACGTTTTCTTCTCTAGTTTTATAGTTTTTGATCTTATATTTAAGTCTTAATTCAGTAGTTGGGGGTCTAGTTTCATTTTTCTGCATATGGATATCTGGGTTTTATAGCACCATTTTTTGAGACACTCTCCTTTCCTCATTATGTGTTCTTAGCACTTTTGTGGAAGATCAGTGCCAACTAGATGTGTGTGTTTACTTAGAGGCTATGATGGAAAATTTAATGGTACTTCTTTATACACTCACAGATAAAAATTAAATGAAAAGGCAAAATGACATTTGAGGATTCTCTTTACTGTTCTGTGTGCCTGGTTGAGTTATTTGGGGGAAAATTTTTAAAGGGAGGTCTTTTTTGTTTTATATAAATAGTGGGAATATTAGAGAAGCAAGCCTTATCCAAAACATGATCTCAAGAAGATAAAAAATATCATTTTGATTTCTAGAAGGCACTGGACATAAAGTATTTGTGTTTTGAAGACTGATATGGGAGTTCACCATTTGTGCATCATAGAAAAAAATTCCATTCGCTATTAGAGGAAAAAAATTGAATATGTATATTTAGAGCTGGAACTTGAGATAGGGAGATACCTAGGGCTGTTGTTGGCCATCTCTCTCTTTCTCTTTTTCACACACACACACACACACACACACACAAACACATACACATAAAAGATCATTCATATAGATAGAAAATGAAGAATTTTAAATGTCTTTATTCTTCTCTTCATACAAGCAAAAAAAGGTTGATAAATCTGCTAGACATAATGTGGTATTGGTGTCTTTGTTTCTCGCCATGGTTCGGCATTTGCAGATAACGGAATCTGCCCATAGTCTTATTACCCTATTTATCACTGACTTTGAGCTAGTGAATGCTCATAAGTTTTGCATTGTGCAGCATCATTTAATAGTGAATGTTGTTATGACTGCTGAAGACATGTAATGATCTCAGCTCTGATATTATCATGAATCTTCTTAACTCCATTTTGTTTGGAACCCTAAATTTGGAATGGTATAAAAATTGAATTCATTACCTTTTGGAGAAACTCCAAAACAGTTACTAACATGATTTTTGTGGAATGAGAGGCAGTCACATTAAAGTGGAGATGAATATTTTGTTCCTCAAATAAATGAACCACTTAGCATTTAATCAAATAACCAAAGTAAAATATTCTTATTAAAATTGGCATTTTTATACATGATGGTTCATTTATATTTTCACTTTTCACATACAATTAATGACTTAAATATATCTATTTAGTATATTAACTTATTTAATACATACAAATAATTTATTTCAGACAAATTAATTTCAGTTAATTTATTTGACAAGTTAAATGTAGATATAAAACAAACTTATATTTGAAGTTTCCAAATCAAAACTCCACAGAACTTCCAAATATACATTTACCATTCATCACAATAGCTTATTAAAAATAAAGATGGCTTCTTATTCAAAGTTTAATTATTAAAAATAATTTTTGTCTTGAAGTTAAGTGATAATATACATGCACAATTAACATCATGTAAATTGATCTTTTATAACTTTTCTATACTTAGTAGTTTTTAATAATATCTTTTAGATTATTTGGTTTAGAGAAGCCATTTCAAGTAAATATGCATTGAAATCTTCTGATATGTATATTTGTGAACAAGGCCACTTATTTATCAAAATTCTAAATAAAAATGCCTCATTGTTTGTTGTTTACTAAATCTTAAACTCAAAAACATTTATCAAAATGCTGGAGTATTTTGAGAGCATATTACACTGAAAAAAGGTTAGGAAGTTTGATCAGGGGCAGGACCTGCATTCTTTGAACATTCTTTGAACTATGGGCCATGTCCTGTGTTATGCATTTTACATACTTGCCTTCATGTGCTCTTAATAGAAAAGTCTCTGACTCTAGCATTTACTCAGTGATATTGGACAAGCTACTTCTTGTGCAATTCAGTTAAGTCCGTCAACATGAGGTCAGTCTGTAGTTTAAAACTTTTATTTCACCATCTTTCTTTTGATGTCGCTCTGTTCTATCCCCAAGCAAGATAAGAATTTACATTTTGCAAAAATTGATTGTTTCTAGTACATTGTTGTATGTCAGTGATGGTTCACCAAGACATATGTAAGTGGATAATAAGTAATCATTGTGATTTCTGGGAAATTTAGAATATTGTATGGACTTTGTATTTGGCATTAACTTTGAAAATTCTATTTTATATAGGCTCCTGCCTTTTTTCTGCATTACCTGAGTGTTGTTAACTGTGGTCACAGTGGAGAGCTAAATGTTTTTAAAAATATGTATTTAGTTGTAGATGAACATACAGTATCTTTATTTGTTTTCATGTGGTGCTGAGGATCAAACCCAGTGCTTCACACATGTGATGAAATCACTTTACCACTGAACTATAGCCCCAGCCTGAGAGCTCAATTTTGAAGTTAATCATAGGATAATTTTCCCTTTAAAAATATATTTAAGCTTTATTTTTTATTATTTAATGTACTGAAGATTAGAAGTCAAAATGTGAAACATGAGAAATTCAGCTTGAAACTATGAACTACTTATCACAAACTCAGTTCTTGCAGTTTAGATGGAAGTCCTATGGTGGATTTGCTCCATTTCTTGGCAGTAATGCTTACTGAAAACTGTATTACAGATTATCCAAAAGCTGCCACATTGTTGAACACTTTAATCTTTGCCCAGAAGATTTTGACCTTAGATCACATCAGCTGTCATATCAAAGAAGATAGCAGTATACTGGATGAGGAAATCTTGAAATAGTATGCTTGTCAGTAAATGTGTCCTGCTGAAAATTTTCATTTCTTTATTCTCATTGCATGTTAAGAGTTATTTTTGTGAAGAATTGCAGTGAGCACAGGCTTGCATTTCTGGCAAACTGGAATTGAAATTGGAGAATCAAAGTCATTTCATCAGAGCTGTATGATCTGGTGTGAAGGAAGCTCGTCCTTCCACTTGCTCCAATTTACACAAGGTTCTAAATGATCTTATTATTCCCATATATGTGACAGTGGAGGTAGAGAGTCAATTTTTCCTGCTGTACTGTCTTGGGCACACAGTAGAGGATCATATCAAATTCATTCAGGACTTCAGGGAGGTTGCTGGCTATGCAGCAAATAAAATATTTCTTCTTCTTTAAACTGAGTTAATTTCTAAGAGGATGGCTGAATGGAATGAGAATGTCAGTTTTTAAATCCTGGAAACAATGCATGTGAAAATTTTTGTGTATATGTATGTCCTGAAGCCAGTTTCCCTCAATGGATTCTTTCTGTGAAGAAATCACCCCAGCTCTTTTAATCAATCAATGTTGAGCATTCTTAAATTTCTCAAAAACATGAAGAGAAAAATTGAAAATCACTATATTTTCTGATACCTAATACTTGGCTGATTGGTAAGGGAATGCTATTTGTGATGGGAAATATCTAGTCCTCCTGAAATTTTTGCTTTCAAAAACCTGGAGAAAATTTTTGGTTGATTCTCCAAATTCTGGTTGATTCTGGAAATTTGATTTAAACATTCGGTAGGAGTCTTTAATCTTTCCTCAATGGTAATAGTTACTGTAGAATAATATTTAAATTCACCCATAAAAATTAAGTTTGAAATGACATAATGTGCCTAGTTCTTTGGTAAAGCTAAGATTAGAATATGTCACATTTCAGGTAAGCTCTAAGATTCTGCTGCAGTTTCTTTTGCTGAATTTTAATTTCTTAAAAAAATCACATTTATTTAAAAAATTCATAAAAAGGGGGGAAAAGAATCCTATTCAGTGGCAATTCAATTGTATTATGGAGATGTAGAATTTAGGAAACTCCTGGAGTTCCCAGGTTCCTTATAAGTAATCTGTGGGATTCTAAATAATTCTATCTCTATGTTAAATTTTCATTGCTAACTAATTACTTTAAATAAAACCAAGGAAATACAAAACCAAATGAAATAACCCTTCAGATCCTACCATTCCTATACCATAATAGCTTATTCTTTTATAAATCTTCCAGTAAATCATTGATTCATTGTTCAGTGTTCAGTTGGTGGCATTTTCTTGGAGTTATTCTCAGTTAATATTTAAATGTGGATTTTTTTGAATATTATTTTTAGCTGACCACGTATCGTTTTTTTAAATTTATTTATGTGTGAGGATCAAACCCAGGGCCTCAACATGCCAGGCAAGTACTCTACTACTGAGCTACAACTCCAGCCCCTGTTGTGGATTTTTGATAGTTGTTGTAGTAAATGACTTGGCTGTGAGAGGCTTTCTCCCTTTTTATCCCTGTTCCAGAAGCACCACTTGCTTATTCCTGTGCATCTGAACAACAGTTGAAAATGAACAACACTCTTGTGATAGGATAAGAGCATCCCCTATTCTCAAAAACCTGCTCTTCCTTACTCTTTCCTATCTTCCAAAGTGGTACCATCAACAGATAAATGAAAATCTAAGATTGATACTTGATTCCCCTCTTTCATTTATCCCCACCTTCATCTGTAATTGAGTCCTGGGACTGTACAGGACATATCCTGAGGTACTTCCTCCCATCTGTACCACTACCACGTTTGTCTAGGCAGCCATTGTCTCTTGCTAACCCTCTGAAATAGCCTTTGTTTTCTACATAGGAGCAAGATTAAGCTTTTCAGTCTGCTAGATAATGTCCTCCTTAAGATCTTTTAGTGAGTTCCTAAGACACTATCATAAAATGAAAATTCCTTACCATTGCCTTATATGGCATTATGTGAGCTGCCTCATTTTCCTATTTTCTTTTGGACAGTTTGAACCCCACTGTCAGATTTAGTTTCCTGTATAACCAAATCTTTTGCTTCCTTAAAGACTGAATTAAATTTCATCTCAGAGATACACAGAATTGGAAATATGCACCAAAGGTTGGTAGGTGTGGTAATATAAGGTGGACCTTGAGTTCTGATGTTCCTTCTCCCAAGCCTTCCAAAGCATAAAAGGCAAGAGGCTTGATCTTGATAGATTGCTTGCTCTAAGGTGACTTAACACATTATAGAAGGGCAGCTCCCAAGTGGAAAAGAATGCTACTTATATATATTTTTATATTATGCATACACACACACATTTTTTAATACTCACACCCCTGTACCCTTTGAACCACTTGTTTGATGCTTGCATAGTGAATGGAAATGAAAGCAACTTGAAGTTCAGCCTAAATAAATATTATCAGTCTTCAAACCTATGCCGAACTTCATGTATAGACTGCTTCAGTTCTGATTTTCTCATAGTTGGCGTTGTATGATAAATATCACAATGAGAGAAAATTCTAATACCCAGTTTAAAGCAGCCCCTCAATTATTCTGTAGCATCACCCTGTTTTCAGTTTTCTATGTGGAACTTATGAACTTCTGATGTTTTTCTAGTTTGTTTAACATCAATTCCTCCGTCTGTAATCTGTCTTCTTTCACTAGGATATAATCTTCAGAAGAGCCAGCTTGTGTGTTTTATTCACTGCTATATCATTATCTTCAAGAAGAATGCATGCAATAAATACTGAGGAAATATTTATTGATAATTTTATTATTTTAAAGAGTGATTTCACTTGCTGAATAATTTACTTTCCCGAGATATATAAATCAAAACTTCTATGACATATTTTTTTAAAAAAATAGGGAATTATAGAATGAACTATTGAGTTGTAGTTGTGCTTCCATCCCATAAAATGAATAAATTACTTTCATTTGAAAATTGTTCATGTCTCTTGAATGATTTACTTTCTTAAATTTGGTTATCTATACACTAATAGTAAAATAAACTCATGGATGAAAGCTTTAAAGTTATCTTAATGAAACAGAAATTAAATAGTTCTATAGGAATCCAGAAAAGAAATGAACTCCTCGTTTTGTAACTGGTAATATATTGTGACCTAGGACAATTTTAGTTTCCATTAAAAAGTATAATTGCAAAAGAATTTTTGGTGTTTTAATAATTTTTGAGCTAGAGTAATTTTTGTATTAGGTTCTTGGAACTACTGTGACAGGGAAACACCTGGTTCCTTTGTTCAGTAGGTACCAATTTTAAATGTTTATGGGTGTATTTCACTAGTCTCAGTGAAAAGAATTCAAAAGTATTTAAATAAGACACCTTGAGTAATTCATAAAAGAGTAGGAAAACAGACAACTAATCCTTATATAACATGCTACATTTTCATTGTGCTAAGTAGAATGTTGTGGAAAAGTTGATGATGAAGGGACAAATTCTTCTTCGGGGCTTTGTAGAAGTCTATAATGAAATATTTGCTTTAGTAATGTATTTATGTGTGTATACCACCTAAAGGAAAAAATCAGGGGCATAGTTTATTTAAAGGTTAAATACTTTTGATCCAAATAACTGTACTTCTAGTAGTAGAATTTTAGGCCAGTCATAATCAATGAAATGGATATTTCAGTAGTTGTTAAATCTTTTCAGTGCTCTTGCCATCATAAGTTAGGGGCCAGTTTCAGATACTTTTATGTCCTAGTGCTTCCCTAGTGATATTAACCATCCAGCCCACTCATCCCACCAGTCCTTGCTCTTATCCTGAGGTTATTGAAGTAACAATAGTAATTATTTTATACATTTTTGATACATACCTAATTGGAAAGATACTAGGTTACTGAGAAATGAAATTATTAATCTGAATGATCATCTCCCACAGCTTCAATATTTGCAAACAAGGAAGAGTTAGTAATGTTATCACATTTTTCTGTTTTTGAGTTCAGCACTGAGCAAAACTAAAATTTCCTGGGACCAGGAAAAAAAAAAAAAAACCGATTAAGAGAAAAGAAGAGCAAAACCAAAGAAGAAAAACAGAAATGTAGAGTACTGCCACCCCCACCCCACACTAATCAGGTACATCCTTGAAAGTCACACAGTAATGTTAAAATGTACTGTTTTTATTTCAAAGTCCACATATACTGAAGACCAGAACACAACATACAAAAATATCTTGCTTTTTTCATTTATCTCAAATTATTCTTAAAGCTGCTCATGTCCTGCTGTTAAATCCACCAGGCTATTTGAAGAGCTATTATTATGCTTTGACCTTGGAAGCAAAGGATACATTTTGTGCTTTAGTTCAGTATTTGTTTGGTTTGGTTGACAAATATCTGTAGAGTACTTACCAGGGCTGGTTACTGTTTTGAGAGCTTTATATATCATTTAATCCTCATAACAATTCTATGAGGTAGTTGTTACTATTATTCCAGTTTTTCAGATGAGAAAACCAAGGCACAGTAAGGTTAAATAGGTTGTAGAAGGTCACCCACCGGTCTACTCAAAAACCTAGGATTTCAAACTGGAGACTGTGTTGCCTCTCAGTGCTGCATTCATTCCAATAAACTTGGGTCATGTTAGTTTAAGAGACTATAGATTTGAATTCAAATCATCACAATTTATAATTTATTTTTAAAATTTAGCAAGGTGAAAGATATTAATTCACTAAGAGATCAATATGCTCTACATAAATTATAGCACATGATACTTCCAGAAATTTCTGGACATAAAGTATTTTAATTTGGTGAAATGGTCCAGATTGCCAGAACTGAAAAAAACCTAAAAAGTCTGACCTATGTAAACATCTCTCTTAAATTCCACTAACTTTGTGCTTGTCATTCTATAGAATAAGCATTATTTCTCCCACAATTTGGAAGTTCTAGATGATTACCAGCTATCCCTTTGAACAATTTAGGTTTTCTTCTCTGAGATGAGTATATGTGGGTATTAAAATATGTGTTTCTGTGATATTCATGAAGAGGGTTTTGTGTATAGTTTTGTACTTATTTAGATTCTAAAAATAAAGAGGATGTAAGTGTGCTTATTTTGTATCTATTTGCTTCTGTCCCAGAGATAGAGATATATAGATAGTTAGGTAGGCAGATACTTAAAATATCCTCCATTATTTTAAAAAATTAGCACTTAGATAATTTCTATGTGCTTATAGATTATCAAACTATGGAGCTAGTCTTAAAAGTTGGCAATTCAAATTCACAGAGAGCTATGCACTGAATACAGAGGAGCATAATTAAAATTTGCTTTTCCTAAGCTTTTCGTCATCAAATTCTCTGGAGACAAATAATTTCAACATTATTGTGCAATTTTTGAGGAAGTATTTGATGTGTGTGGGAGTGTGCATGCGTGTGTGTGTGTGTGCAGTTAATGGTTTTACAGAAGATGATTGAGTAGGATAGCTAGTCATTCACATTGGGAACACTTGACAACAATGAAAATACCTTAGGTCAAGGAAGTGGCATTTTTCTCATCCTTCAAGGCAGCATAATAACCAAGAACTGTAAATAAATGTTAGAGATATTTTTTGACTAGACATCTTTTCCCACATGTGGTGACTATTTTTATGTTAGTATTAGTTTAGGATAATAGTAAAAAACACCATCTCTATATGTGTCACAATATATATATGAAAAAATAATCCCAATTCAGTTTGTCATTGTTAAGCTTTTTGTACCTTGCCCTGTCCCCCGACAACTTTTTTGGTTTTATTGATACTTCACTAGGACAAAGGAAGATACACTATGGTGGAAAAGGGAGGCCTTCATCTGTCCTTTTGCTTTACCATGTAAAATTCCCAGTATATGGGAAGGGAACATAAAGAAAAGCTCAGTCTTCCTGCCTGAAGATTTGTGGGAAGAAACAAGAAAGAGAGAAAACAAGTAGGTCAGGTCATACTGCTTTTCCTTCCTTTCCTAGAAGCCTACATATCAACTGGTATAGTGATAATTATGGAAGAATATTGGGCTGTTGGGGACACCACAGGGAAATCACAACAGAAGAAAAGTCCAGGTTTGCTGCCACTCTCCATGTCAAGTAGTTAGTGGGAGAATTGGAGTAAATACACCATGGCAGGTAGATTGGGAGAATATCTACCAACAGTGAGTGTGAATTTCATTTAAATGCTTGTGCTTTCATTTAGAAATGCAAACTCTTTAAAAATTTTTTGTTTTTGTACAATGGATTGAACCTAGGAGCACTAAATCATTGAGTCACAGCCTCGGCATTTTTTTTTTTTTTTTTTTGAGAAGAGTCTTGTTGTTTAGGGCCTTATTAAGTTGCTGAGGCCTGGCTTGAACTTGCAATTTTTCGCCTCTGCCTCTCAAGTCACTGGGATGATAGGCATGTGCCACCGTGGCTCAGAAATGTAGACTTTTATCTTGCACTTAGGCATCAATATAAAACACATGAAACAATTTTTTTTTGTAGTTATAGGTGGAAAGTATGCCTTTATTTTATTTATTTTTATGTGGTGCTAGGATCGAACCCAGTGCCTTACACATTCTAGGCAAGTACTCTGCCACTGAGCTACAGCCCCAGCCCTTTGTTTTTTAATTTTATCATCCAAGTTTTCCTAATGATAATTTTCTTTCAAGAAGCAGTTTGTCGAATTTTAGGGGTGCTTTTATTATTGCTGCCATGAGCTACAGCTTATTTTGCCATAGTGGTAATTAACCAAATGGTATTCCAGTGGACTAAAGGAATGAATGTGCCTTTGAAGTATTGAAGCCATAAATAGGAAATGAATTTCTAAGAGATAAAAATGAATTTTTATAGTATAGTACAGTAGAGATCTCAAATTTTCTTTTCTATTATAACAAAGCTTATTTTACTGCTAACACAATTGTAGAGACCAGTCATGAGAGGAGTGACCAAGTACCAGGGGAGAATGAGGCTACTGGTCCCAGTAGGTCATGGCAGTTACTATCAAGGGGATCTAGATGTCGAAAATAGATGAAGGGGTTTTTCTCTGTTTGCAGAGAGTTTCATGAACACATGGCAGGGAGCCATCCTTGGGTGTTGGGATTCACTATCAGCACTCACATTCTTGGAAATTCTTAAGGGAAAAGAATTTCACTGTCACAAGAACTGGTACACCAGGAACAAAGACATGAGATCAAAAATGCTGTTACTGTAACAAAAGTCCCTTTCTTAGAACTAGGGTGAAATGAGGGTGGAACCAATATGAAAAGTCAGAAATTCAGGAATTTTGACTTCCCATACTGTCCCCAAATATGGGTAAATTTCATGTCTGATTTGGGTGAGAGGTTTAGTTAAAAGGTAATGACAGAGTTTCTCAGAGTATAAATGATCTAAGGACTGAAAGTCAAGAAATACACTTCTTTGACAAATATCCCTGTTCTTTCATCCATTTTACAGAATCTCAGATGAATATTAAATTATTTTTGACTTGGTTCAACAAATGTTTTGTTTTTCATTGACTTACATAAAGATTAGTTTTGTCAAAGATAATTTTTTTATTTTGCTAAATGTGTTTGGAATATCTAGCAAACTAAAATATGTATACTCTAACTCAGCAATTTCACTCTTAGTAAAACAGGGAAAAGACCAGTAGATGTGTACACAAATATCTTCACATAAGTATATATACATAAAACTTTTCTTCAAGAAAACCCAGAAATTCTCTATAAATGATGGTTTACAAAGAGATAGAACCTTGGAGGAGAGGAGATAATTTTCACTTTTACGAACTTCGATCATGTCCTACTTTCTAAAAATGTCAACAGCCAGCTATTTGAGCAGGGATTATGGACATAGTTTTTATTTTATACAATAATCTTTCTCTCCATCCTACCCCAACCCAAATATATATATTATATAATATATATATATATTTACTAAAGAAAATTTTGGATAAGAAGATTAATCTTCTCTTTGCAGAATATAAGTTTGTTTTCATAAATCAAGTCTATAGAAAAATTGTACCAAACTGTTGCTATAAGTAATACACTAAATTACTAGCCTCTTATCGTTTTGGTATGTTTTATACCTAAAAAGATACAACTGTGCAGTTGTTTATTAAGCTCTCAATTGGCTTGGGGCTTGGGTTTTACACTCCTTTAAAATCAATAAATAAGAAAAACACTAGATGTATTTTAAAATGTGTAAAATGCTTTCCAGTTAATTTGGTGTTTTATATAAATTTTATCTACATTTATAGCCATGACCTTATGCATCTTATAAAAATAGAGAAGGAAATCAAGACTTAGGCAGCTGCATTCATATTTTTGGTGAATGTTCACATAGAAAGAAAATAACTGCTTTTGCCCTGAGTCTCAGGCGCCAAGTTGATATCAGTAATTTAGAGCCATTATCAGACAAAAATGTCCCTAACCACGACTGGTCTGCTCAACCCAGCATGTCTTCTCAGTTCTACATTCTCAGAGGCTGAACTCTATTCCAAGGGGGTACATAATGTGGGTATTACTGTACATGACCACTCTTCCCAGGGATAATAGCACAGCTGGGCTGCCAATTGGGCTTAGAAGAATGACGTCAGGTTTATTTTGCTGCAGGCAACACTAAGAGGCCAAAACCTACTTTAGTTGGAGATATATAGAATAGTAATAGATATTTTGCTATTACATAGCTCCAGCTTATAAAAAAAAATCTCAGAGTGTTTTTGCAAGCATTAATTAAGACTAGCAACATTCCTCTTAGGCTAGTTAAGTGTTATTACATGGTATGCATTTTAGAGATTGGTTGTTGTTTTTTACAGTAATATGCAAAGTTGAATGATTAGAGTGTGTTAAATGACAGAACTAACTACAGAAACAAATAGCTTGGATTTATTTTTTCTGGCTTTGATCACCAAACAATCCCTTTGGCATGGTAGAGTAACATGCCTCTACACTGAAGTGATGATATATCTTAAACTCCTTGAGAGCACTGGACTCCTTTTCCCATTTTCTTAGCTCTTGATTCCGTTTTCAAGAATGGGATTGTTTTAATTGTGCTTCTATGCACATTTCTCATTCTCTTTATGTCTCTATTGGCATATGATCAATGCCTCAAACATTAAATAGGCCTGAAAATGAAATGTAATATGGTAATCTTTCCTCGGACAGAGAAGGCAGTATGGTACATCATATTGTGGAAGCCTCTTGAAGGCCCTCCCAGGAAAAGGAATAAAAAAGAATAGTGCTCCTCCTTCACATGGCATGTAATACCAGATAGGACCTAATCCACCCTTAGGTTATTAGGATTTATAGTTCCAAAAAGAGTTTTTATAATAACATTTTCATTAATTTCACAGTCTTTGCTATGGGTCATATCGAAGATTGAAAATAAATGTGCTTGCTTTTCATATTTTGTAACTTGGCCTTGTTTTAAATTGTACTTATTTCTCTTACAGTTTATAGGACATTTCTTCTTATACATATAATGAATAGATTTGGATTCATTACTTTTTTCTTTAAAGAATATTTATTTATATTTTCTTTAAAGAATATTTATATTTCTTTAAAGAATATTTATTTTTTTGTGGTGCTGGAGATGGAATCTAGGACCTCATGCATGCTAGGCAAGCACTGTGCCCCTGAGCTATATCCCCAGTACAATAGTTATTTTAAATATTAGTCATATATATGTATGTATATGTGTGTGTGTGTATATATATGTCATATACACACACATTTATACACACACATATCTGTGATATATGTCAATAATTTATATACCAGTTGTATATAATTATTAACACAAATCAAATGATTTTTCCATGTTAGAACTGAATTATTAATGCCTCCCATTCTGCTGCCTAGAACAAAATAGCTATGCATATTAGAAATTTGTTTAAACTTTAGATGGATTTAAATTTTTAGATGTATCATTAACTATAACACTCAAAAAAGAATTTTATATAATTGATATTCTGTAATCAACACCATTCTATGGAGAAGTGATGAGTTTACCAAATTTTTATATTTTCATTTTATTTATTTATTTTTATGTGGTGCTGAGAATTGAACCCAGTGCCTCACACATGCTAGGCAGGCTCTCTACCACTGAGCTCCAACCACAAGCCCAAGTTTATCAATTTTAAGACCATTTATTTTCATGTCTATTTACAATAGCAGTTAGAACAAACAGATATAAAATGTTTTGTCTAGTGGGCCAGGAATAAGGAATAATTTCAAAGATAAGAAATAAAAAAATCCTAACAATTCATTTCTTTAGTGAAAGATATTCCTAATATATTCTCACTTTGAGGCTTCTGAAAATAATGTTCAAAGAATTAAAGAAAGCACTCTACAAACAGATCAAAGCCTTGACTGTCTAATGAGGGCTTAGAAATCTTATAATGTTCATCAGGAAAAATTAATAATTTTTTCAGAGATTTCCCTTTTGGTTAATGGAAACTTTCTATTGGGACAAAAGTTAAAGCATTGAATTTTTTTCTGATCTTTTAAATTCTGTATCATAATGATTTTGAGTTTTATAAAAATCGTGATTATAACATTATCTGCCCTCTTATATAACAACCCACTAAAATATTGATTTACCTTTTGCTTTATAGTCATTCCATTTTTATATTGAACTAAAAATATTGTAAATTCTCATAATATCAAATTTTAAAATATATTAATGTATATTCTTTATTTTCATATTCTATTTTTATTATACCTGAAAAATTTATGAGTATAATTTCATATTTATATTAAAACATATGCCAGCTAACTATATCAGAGTTCATCTCTGTTCTCCAAGAAAGATCACTTGAAAGTTCCTTGTTCACTCTATCCCTACAGATGGATAACTTAGGAAATTTAATTTTTATAAAATTTATAGGCTATCCCACAGTGACAAATATAATAGACTAACATGCTCAAAAGAGAATACATGAGAACTAAATATTTTCTGTTTTTGAACCAGCTCTAATGTTTCAGTTTGCCTTAGGTTCAACTCATCCATGGGCCAACAATCTAAGTAAAGAAGAGCTGTCATTTGAACTCTGGTTGAAAGGAATATTTATTAGAAGCAGAGTGCTAAGAGACAAGGTAATGTCTAAGTAACAATCTTTTAGTAGACACGCAGGTGCCATGTTAGAACTTCATAATTGTTCCTTGTAAAGAAGAAAGAAGAAACAAATGTTAAAGCTGATTAAGGAATATCTGATACTTAAGTTTATTTTAATTTAGATGTGCAGGTGGCAAAGTTTCAATTCCATTTCAGAAGATGAGGATCTATGAGTCAATTAGTTTGCTATAAATTATGATACACCCAAGACCAGGACTTATAAATGTGAAATGATGTTACTTTTGTCTTGAGAAAATTTGTTTCTGATACATAGTAATGTTGTTTTTTGATGCCTGCCTAAAGGAATGTATTGCTTGCTTCTTTGTTTATGACATATGAGTGCTGTGCTTCCTACTTCTGAATCCTCATTAATTCTAAGACTTCTTTTGGGTTTTAAGTGTTTCACTTCCACTCCAGATTTTACACACTTAAAACACACACATATGCATACATATATCATTCTGTTGTTTCTTTGTGGAGGTACATCTGAAGGGGGAATAAAAACAGTCATGAATCTCTGAAAACTTTTCCTGTTATAACATGCAATACAAATTTTATAAGCAAAAATAATTCCTGGAATATCACATACCCAGAAAAATGACATAATTTTGTGAATAAGTTTAAACCTTAGTATCTTTTATTCTGGAATTGCATTTTAATATCTGCTTACATAAATACAAAAAGCAAATTATGTAGTTTTGTTACCTACAATTTAGTGATACATGTCATGATTACTCATACAAATCCTTCCTTTTATTAGTCATGATAACTAAATTGGCAAGGCTAAGGTGGGAGATAGGATAATATCGTTTATACTCTTTTCCATTTCATTTTTTTAAAAAAAGATTTTAATTAAGCATATCCATTCCTCTGTATTTTCTCTGAGCAAATCTATACAATTTCAGGACTGCTGTTGGTTCTTGGTATTCAATAGCAATGACAAAGGAACATTATATAGAAACAAAATTATATGGAAACAAAAATACAAATTTCTTCAAAATTGGTTGTGAGAATGAGGCAGATTTGGGGGATGGCTAGGATCAGATGGGTTTTATGTTGTGATTTATTATAAAATTAAAACATGTTTCCAATTTGCATATTGTAGGAGGGATTTTTCAATCCTATTTTGTGTTTCTGGTAAGAAGCAGAAGCTTAAAACTAGTTGAATGAACAATCATGACCCTAAAAGTAAAGATTAATGTGGTTTGTGAGATTACTGAAATTAACAAAATGAAAACATGATATTGGGCTTCTAAATGTAGATCTGTATAAGAACAATCCAAGGTGTTTTATTGTTGATTCTTTATAATACAGGAAAGGTAACAAAAATTTATCCTCAAAAATAATATGTAAACTTTTATCACAGTAAGTAAAAGACTTTTTAAAATTTAAAAACTTTTTTTTTTATTTTTAATTTACCACAGTAATTGTACATATTTATGAGATATGATGTGACGTCTCAATACATGTACACAATTTCTGATGATCAGATCAGGATAATTGACCTGTCACCTCAGACATCTATCTTTGTATTGGGTCATTCAAAATCCTCTCTGCTAGCTATTTTGAAATATCCAACTAATTGTAACAGACTTTTTCACCTACTTTTGAACATTGTTTTGATAACTCCCAGGAAGACAGTCTCTGACAAATGGCATTTACAGAAAGCTGTTGCAGTTGCTGCTGTTGCCCTGTTGATCTGGGTATTCTAACTTTCTAAACTTTTGGGATCTGTCCTCCTATTGCTTCTCATCCAACCCTTGATTTTTAGCCACAACTGAAGTGGAGCAAATAAGAGGGCAGAACTGCTTCTGTTACCATGCTGAAGTATTACTTTCAGGCACTTCTACTTTTTGTGGGGTAGGAGGATGATATTGGGGATTTAACTTAGGAACTCTTAACCATTGAGCCACATCCCTAGCCCTTTCTAAATTTTGAGACAGGGTCTCACTAATTTGCTTAGGGCCTTACAAGTTGCTGATGCTAACTTTGAACTTGAGTTCCTTCTGCCTCAGCCTCCTGAAACTTGCAGGTACTTCTTGATGTGTCCTTATTATATGCCCCCAGCTGCCTCACCCAAAGATGGGTTAATTTCATTACCTTTTCTTCCCTTATAGAGACTGAGAGACATCACGCCAGTAATTTCAGTATTTATTCACAAATTCTTAAGGCAATTTGGGTGTTACTGTTTTTTCCTAGGATTTCCTCTCTAAATTCTTACCTTACCAGAGTTTCTTGAGCTGGGGCTAAGGATCCAACAGTTTTTCTTTTCCTGAGGACCGTTAGTATGACTAGAGGAAGCATATGTTTCCTTACAATTGAAGGACTTTTCTCAGAGCATTTTTCCTCAGTTTTGTTTAGTCTAGGAATACTTCCTGAAAATATGGCCAAAAACTGGTGGGAGACAGAAAATGAAAAATCCAGTGATTTCTCTTCTTCTCTCAACATCTGTATATATTTCAAACTCTTCCTAGTAATTAAAATGTCGTTATCATTCCTTTATTTTCTCTCTCAGCACTACTGTTTATCTTTTTCTGCTGATTTCATTTCCAAAAAGAAACCAAATTTCTAAAAATTCAAATTACATAAGATTAAATTAAACCTATAATGTATCCATTGTTTATTTCCTAGAAATAGAAATAAATAAAGGTGACAGGAACTTGTTTTTCACTCTTCAGGAGTTCTAGCTTTGGATGCAAACATCTAAAAGGGATATAATTGAAGGTTAAGTAAGTGGTCAAAAAGGAATGGAAGAATTGAAATGATCTTGTTCTCCAAATCTTGGTACATGGATACTAGAACAATCCATGCCATTATTTTCACTTTAAAAAAGGCATGTGTGATTCAAGAAAAAAGAAAAGCTGCTTTGCTTTTTGTGTGGTCTGTGAAACTTAATTATGGACTATCAGTTGGAAAGATATGGTAAAGTGAAAAACATATAGTTGGTTCAAAGAATGAGTTGTTAATAGATTTCATTGTTTATAAGGAAAATTGAGATAGTTTTGAGATTGTGACCAATCTTTGAGTTTTAAATCACAGCTTTTAATGTCAAAGGCAAAAGTAATCATATTTCCTTTCCAAAATATGTATGTCCATTCATGTTACTACATCTGATCATGTCTGTTGTGATACAAAAAGATTTATTCTCATTATGGATTAGGAGTTATGTTCAGCCAAAAAGCCATATTTGCATTTTATCAGATGTATAGGAGCAAACCTGTAATTAATTCATACCTTTATTGTTTTGTTCTCTTCCATCTATGTAATCACCTTACAACATATAAGTCTCCAGGATTACTCATATTCACTAGAAAATTTATCATTTTATTTACTTTGTCATTTTTATCCTTTGTCTTTTTAGACTTATTCTTTCTTTATTTTTCATCTCCCAATCCTTTCTCCTTCATTGCCTAGAACCATATCCCCTCAAAAACAAATCTGACCTCCTTAAAGAACAAATCCCCTCAAAAATAAATCTGACCTCCTTAACCTCCTCTACCTTTTCCCATTAACTAAGAGATAACTATCTCTTGTCACTATTTGGAGTGATCTGATCATGTTTCATCCATCTAAGGATCATGAATCTCAATGGTGGGTAGCAGACATTCATTCATTTATCTCTTATCTAATATATCCATAGAGTGACTTCTTTATGGTGCAAATATTTCTCTTTCTTTGAAGGTCATAACTTTTGGCTATACCATCTACTATCCTGACCTAAGCAATTGATAGAGGTTAGAAGACTAAAGAATCATGATGTGGCCATAGTTTAAGGTTGCTTTTAATTTGACCTGCCCCTAAGTTGGGAAGCAAGAATACACCAGAAAGTTGCTAAATTGGGGATAAAACAGAGTGCATGTAGGTTACAAATGCTTTACTTTTTTGATGGGTGCCTGAAGTTCAGTGTTCACTGTAACAAGTAGTGACTAATAGTCCATCAGTTCTAGAGTTGCTAAGAACTTAAATCTCTTTGCTTTTTATGTGTCTCTGGAAGAATGGCCACATAAGAACTCCAGTTTTCACCAAACTATTTTTTTTTTAATTTTTTATTGTGGGTTGTTCAAAACATTACAAATTTCTTGACATATCATATTCCACACTTTGATTCAAGTGGGTTATGAACTCCCACCTTCACCCCATACCCAGATTGCAGAATCACATCAGTTACACATCCATTGATTTACAAATTGCCATACTAGTGTCTGTTGTGCTCCGCTGCCTTTCCCGTCCTCCACCCTCCCCCCTCCCCACCTCTCCCCTCCCCTCCCCTCCTCTCTCTCTACCTCCTCCACTGTATAACCCTGAGGGTCTCCTTCCATTACCATGCAATTTCCCTTCTCTCTCCCTTTCCCTCCCACCTCTCATCCCTGTTAAATGTTAATCTTCTTCTCCTGCTCTTCATCCCTACTCTGTTCTTAGTTACTCTCCTTATATCAAAGAAGACATTTGGCATTTGTTTTTTAGGGATTGGCTAGCTTCACTTAGCATAATCTGCTCTAATGCCATCCATTTCCCTGTAAATTCTATGATTTTGTCATTTTTTAATGCAGAGTAATACTCCATTGTGTATAAATGCCACATTTTTTTTATCCATTCGTCTATTGAAGGGCATCTAGGTTGGTTCCACAGTCTTGCTATTGTGAACTGTGCTGCTATGAACATCGATGTAGCTGTGTCCCTGTAGCATGCCCTTTTTAGGTCTTTAGGGAATAGACCAAGAAGGGGAATAGCTGGGTCAAATGGTGGCTCCATTCCCAACTTTCCAAGAAATCTCCATACTGCTTTCCAAATTGGCTGCACCTATCTGCAGTCCCACCAGCAATGTACAAGTGTACCCTTTTCCCCACATCCTCGCCAGCACTTGTTGTTGTTTGACTTCTTAATGGCTGCCAATCTTACTGGAGTGAGATGGTATCTTAGGGTGGTTTTGATTTGCATTTCTCTGACAGCTAGAGATGTTGAGCATTTTTTCATGTACTTGTTGATTGACTGTATGTCCTCCTCTGAGAAGTGTCTGTTCAGGTCCTTGGCCCATTTGTTGATTGGGTTGTTTGTTCTCTTATTGTCTAATTTTTTGAGTTCTTTGTATACTCTGGATATTAGGGCTCTATCTGAAGTGTGAGGAGTAAAGATTTGTTCCCAGGGTGTAGGCTCCCTATTTACCTCTCTTATTGTTTCTTTTGCTGAGAAAAAACTTTTTAGTTTGATTAAGTCCCATTTGTTGATTCTAGTTATTAACTTTTGTGCTATGGGTGTCCTATTGAGGAATTTGGAGCCCGACCCCACCGAATGTAGATCATAGCCAACTTTTTCTTCTATCAGACGGCGCGTCTCTGATTTGATATCAAGCTCCTTGATCCATTTTGAATTCACTTTTGTGCATGGCGAGAGAAAGGGATTCAGTTTCATTTTGTTGCATATGGATTTCCAGTTTTCCCAGCACCATTTGTTGAAGATGCTATCCTTCCTCCATTGCATGTTTTTAGCCACTTTATCAAATATAAGAAAGTTGTAGTTTTGTGGATTGGTTTCTGTGTCCTCTATTCTGTACCATTGGTCCACCCGTCTGTTTTGGTACCAGTACCATGCTGTTTTTGTTACTATTGCTCTGTAGTATAGTTTGAAGTCTGGTATCGTTATACCGCCTGATTCACCTTCCTGCTTAGCATTGTTTTTGCTATTCTGGGTCTTTTATTTTTCCATATGAATTTCATGATTGCTTTCTCTATTTCTACAAGAAATGCCGTTGGGATTTTGATTGGCATTGCATTAAACCTATAGAGAACTTTTGGTAATATCGCCATTTTGATGATGTTAGTTCTGCCTATCCATGAACAGGGTATATTTTTCCATCTTCTAAGATCTTCTTCTATTTCTCTCTTTAGGGTTCTGTAGTTTTCATTATATAAGTCTTTCACCTCTTTTGTTAGGTTGATTCCCAAGTATTTTATTTTTTTTGAAGATATTTTGAATGGAGTGGTTGTCCTCATTTCCATTTCAGAGGATTTGTCGCTGATATACAGGAATGCCTTTGATTTATGCGTGTTGATTTTATATCCTGCCACTTTGCTGAATTCATTTATTAGCTCTAATAGTTTCTTTGTAGAGCCTTTTGGGTCTGCTAGGTATAGAATCATATCATCTGCAAATAGTGATAATTTAAGTTCTTCTTTTCCTATTTTTATGCCTTTAATTTCTTTCGTCTGTCTAATTGCTCTGGCCAATGTTTCGAGAACTATGTTGAACAGAAGTGGAGAGAGAGGGCATCCCTGTCTTGTTCCAGATTTTAGAGGGAATGCCTTCAGTTTTTCTCCATTCAGAATGATGCTAGCCTGAGGCTTAGCATAGATTGCTTTTACAATATTGAGGTATGTTCCTGTTATCCCTAGTTTTTCTAGAGTTTTGAACATAAAGGGATGCTGTACTTTGTCGAATGCTTTTTCCGCATCTATCGAGATGATCATATGGTTCTTATTTTTAAGTCTATTGATGTGGTGAATAACATTTATTGATTTCCGTATATTGAACCAGCCTTGCATCCCAGGGATGAATCCTACTTGATCATGGTGTACAATTTTTTTGATATGTTTTTGTATCCGATTCGCCAGAATTTTATTGAGGATTTTTGCATCTAGGTTCATTAGAGATATTGGTCTGTAGTTTTCTTTCTTTGAAGTGTCTTTGTCTGGTTTAGGTATCAGGGTGATGTTGGCCTCATAGAATGAATTTGGAAGTTCTCCCTCCTTTTCTGTTTCCTGAAGTAGCTTGAAAAGTATTGGTATTAGTTCTTCTTTAAAGGTTTTGTAAAATTCTGCTGTATACCCATCTGGACCTGGGCTTTTCTTAGTTGGTAGTCTTTTTATGGTTTCTTCTATTTCCTCAATTGATATTGGTCTGTTTAGGTTTTCTATATCCTCCTGACTCAATCTGGGCAGATCATATGACTTAAGAAATTTATCTATGCCTTCACTATCTTCTAATTTGTTGGAGTATAAGGATTCAAAATAGTTTTTGATTATCTTCTGTATTTCTGAAGTGTCTGTTGTGATATTGCCTTTTTCATCCCGTATGCTAGTAATTTGAGTTCTCTCTCTTCTTCTCTTCGCTAGCATGGCTAAGGGTCTGTCGATTTTGTTTATTTTTTCAAAGAACCAACTTTTAGTTTTGTCAATTTTTTCAATTGTTTCTTTTGTTTCAATTTCATTAATTTCAGCTCTGATTTTAATTATTTCTTGCCTTCTACTTCTTTTGCTGTTGTTTTGCTCTTCTTTTTCAAGGATTTTGAGATGAAGTATGAGATCATTTATTTGTTGGTTTTTTCTTTTTTTAAGGAATGAACTCCAAGCAATGAATTTTCCTCTTAGAACTGCTTTCAATGTGTCCCATAGATTCCGATATGTTGTGTCTGTGTTTTCATTAATCTCTAAGAATTTTTTAATTTCCTCCTTGATGTCTTCTATAACCCACTGATCATTCAGTAACCTATTGTTCATTCTCCAAGTGATGTATGCTTTTTCCTTCCTTCTTTTATCGTTGATTTTCAGTTTCATTCCATTATGATCAGATAAGATGCATGGTATTATCTCTACTCCTTTATATTGTCTAAGAGTTGCCCTGTGACACAATATATGATCTATTTTAGAGAAGGATCCATGTGTTGCTGAGAAAAAAGTGTAACTGCTTGATGTTGGGTGGTATACTCTATATATATCAATTAGGTCTAGGTTATTAATAGTGTTATTGAGTTCTATAGTTTCCTTATTCAACTTTTGTTTGGAAGATCTGTCCAGTGGCGAGAGAGGTGTGTTGAAGTCTCCCATGATTATGGTATGGTGGTCTATTAGACTCTTGAACTTGAGAAGAGTTTGTTTGACGAACATAGCTGCACCATTGTTTGGGGCATAAATATTTATGATTGTTATGTCTTGTTGTTGTATGGTTCCCTTAAGCAGTATGTAGTGTCCCTCTTTATCTCTTTTGATTAACTTTGGCTTGAAATCTATTTTATTTGATATGAGTATGGACACTCCTGCTTGTTTCCGAAGTCCATATGAGTGATATGATTTTTCCCAACCTTTCACCTTCAGCCTATGTATGTCTTTTCCTATCAAATGCGTCTCCTGTAGGCAGCATATTGTTGGGTCTTGTTTTGTGATCCATTCTACTAGCCTGTGTCTCTTAATTGGTGAGTTTAAGCCATTAACATTTAGGGTTATTATTGAGATACGGGTTGTTCTTCCAGCCATATTTGTTTATTTCTGCTACTAAACATGGTTTGTTTTCCTCTTTGATTATTTCCCATCCCCCTTTACTGTCCTACCTCCCACTGTTGGTTTTCATTGTTATTTTCCATTTCCTCTTCCTGTAATGCTTTGGCGAGGATGTTTTGAAGAGATGGTTTTCTAGCTGCGAATTCTTTAAACTTTTGTTTATCGTGGAAGGTTTTAATTTCATCCTCCATCCTGAAGCTTAATTTCGCTGGATACACAATTCTTGGTTGGAACCCATTTTCTTTCAGTGTTTGAAATATGTTATTCCAGGATCTTCTAGCTTTCAGAGTCTGTGTTGAAAGATCAGCTGTTATCCTGATTGGCTTACCCCTAAATGTAATCTGCTTCCTTTCTCTTGTAGCTTTTAAAATTCTCTCCTTATTCTGTATGTTGGGCATCTTCATTATAATGTGTCTAGGTGTGGATCTCTTATGATTTTGCACATTCGGCGTCCTGTAGGCTTCTAGGATTTGGGATTCTGTCTCATTCTTCAAGTCTGGGAAGTTTTCTTGTATTATTTCATTGAATAGACTTCTCATTCCTTTGGTTTGGAGCTCTGTACCTTCCTGTATCCCAATGACTCTTAAGTTTGGTCTCTTAATGTTATCCCATATTTCTTGGATGTTCTGCTCATGGTTCCTTAACAGTCTTGCTGAGCTGTCTATGTTCTTTTCCAGTTGAAATACTTTGTCTTCATTGTCTGATGTTCTATCTTCTAAGTGTTCTACTCTGCTGGTAGTATTCTCCATTGAGTTTTTAAGTTGGTTTATTGCTTCCTGCATTTCTAGGATTTCTGTTTGTTTGTTTTTTATAACCTCTATCTCCCTGTATAGTTGATCCTTTGCTTCCTGGATTTGTTTGCGTAATTCGTTGTCGAAGTGATCTTTCATTGTCTGATTTTGCTGTTTAATGTCTTCCTTGATACTCCAGATCATTTGAAGCATGTATATCCTGAATTCTTTATCTGACATTCCATCTGCTGCAGCTGTTACCTCTTCTAAAGTTGCGTTGACCTGCATTGCTTGTGGTCCTTTCTTTCCTTGTCTTTTCATACTGCTTGCGTATCTTTCCTGCAGGTGCGGGCGGCGGCTCTGCTCTCTCCTTATTCCAATTGGGGTTTCGTGGCTACCACGCCGGCAGGTCACTGGGCCTGTTCTGGGAGCTGGCGGCGGCTCTGTTCTGCCCCTGCTCCGATTGGGGTGACGAGTGTACCACGCCGGCAGGCCACCGGGCCTGATCCGCCGGTCAGTTGCAGGTTTGCCTACCCTGCAGTCGCGGGAGGCGGCTCTACTCTGCCCCTACTCCAACTGGGGTGACGTGTCTGTCGTACCGGCAGGCCACTGGGCCTGTCCCGCTGGTCGGTCGCAGATCTGCCCACCTTTCGGGCACGGGTGGAGGCTCTGCTCTGCCCCTACTCCAATTGGGGTGTCGTGACTACCCCGCCTGCAGGACGCTGGGCCTGTTCCTGGCACGGGTGGCGACTCTGCTCTGCCACTACTCCAATTAGGGTGGTGTTTGTACCACGCCGGCAGGCTCCTGGGCCTGATCCGCTGGTCTGTTGTAGGTCTGCCTACCTTGGAGGCGCGGGCGGCGGATCTGCCCTGCCCCTCCTACCACGCCTGCGGACCCCTGGGCCTGATCTGCAGGTTGATCACTGGTCTGCTCACCCTGCGGGCACGGGTGGCGGTTCCGCTCCGCCCCCACTCCAATTGGGGTCACGTGACCACCACACCGGCAGGGCCTGATCCGGGCGTGGCAGAAGGATCTGCTCTGCCCCTACTCCAGTTGGGGTGACGTGTGTACCACACTGGCAGGCCACTGGGCCTGACCCGCCAGGCTGTCACAGGTCTGTTTACCTTGCCAGCGCGAACGGCGGCTCTGCCCTGCCCCTCCTACCACGCCCATGTACCACTGGGTCGCGGGTCTGCCCACCTTGCGGGTGCGGGTGGCGGCTCCGCTCCACCCCCTCTCCAATTGGGGTCACGCGGTCACCACGCTGGCGAGCCGCTGGGCCTGTTCTGGGCGCTGGCGGCGGCCCGGCTCCTCCCCTCTGGCTCGACAACAAATTGAGGAGACTCGGGTGACTGTGCCTCACCCCCCCTACCAGGAGACCAACTGCTTATGTCACCGCTGGTATTGATGAAGTTCTCTCCTCCGCCGCTTTCTGCTGACATCAGATCTCTGCCATGTTGGTATCCTATGCGAATGGCAGCATTTCGTTCCCCTTGCCAGGCAACCAAAGCAACGGGTAGGTCCTGACCGGCCCTCAGCAGGACCCGGACTGAGAAGCAGTTTCCGCGGGCTCCTAGCCCCGGGCCAGGGAAGTTCCGGGAGCCGGAACTCGGCCGCTCCGTGCTCTGTGTAAGCTCCTATAAGTGTAAGCTCCAAGAAGCAGTCCCCGCGGGCTCAGTTCCGGGAGCCGGAATTCGGCTACTTAGTGCTTGGTGTATGCTCTGATAGGCGCAGGGTCCAAGAAGCAGCCTCCGCAGGCTCCGCAGCCTTGGGCCAGGGCGGTTCCGGGACGGTTCCGGGAGCTGGAACTCGGCCGCCCCGCGCTCGGTGTTCGCTCCGATAGGATCAGGTTCTAAGAAGCACCCAGGCGCTGAACCCTAGCAATCTGTCTGCAAGCCGCAGGCGAATTGCAGCCTGAAATTACCTGATCTATGGCTGAATGAGCTGCGGTCAGTCGAAAACAGGGGTGGTGACGTCAGTTTACCAACATGGTGGCTGCTGGCCTCCTCTGTGGTCAGACCGGTGTGGAGAACCGAGATGGACCGCTTCCTTCCCCCGTCTCGAACCCAGAATTCAGCCCTGAGTACGGTGCTTGCGCGGCTGGCAGAAACTGCAGCGCTGTAACCCTGCGTCCAAATTTTAGGTATTCCCGTACAACAGAGGAAAGCTAGATGTAAAACTTTGTTCTGCCTGCGCCTAGGCACACACCGGAGTCTGGGTACAGGATTGGCACACAAAGCCCAGTCACTCTAATTCTGCTCGGCGTGATCCAGGTCCTCAGGCTTCGGATCAGCACACCAGTCCTCAGAAAGCACATCCAGGTTCCCTGGAGGACTGGGGACAATTGCACGGGACCGGAGGTGTTGGGTTTGGGTTGGTCGCTTGTCCTTGCACTAATGAGTGGCCTCAACTCAGGCCTCAGTTTCTCCATCCGGCCCTCGCAGGTTGATGACTGCGAGCGCTCGAGGGTCCGCCAGGCCCTGCCCCCCAAACTATTTTTTAAGGAAATTGATTTTATGCTACAATAATGTACATTCTTATATTATTTTTCACTCATTATGGTATCATCTTACAGAAGATGTTACAGTGTCCTACCCCAGTCCCTTTTTGTTGCTGTGATTTATCAGACTCATTATCACTTCTATATGTTTTTTAGTATTTACAGAATTGTTTAATGAACTTTTCTATTTAAGTTCAGTTATCTATGTCTATATGGACCACCTCATCCACTATCTAGTCTGAGTTCTGACTCAACTTGAATAATCTTTTCCCTACTCTTCCTAGGCAACTTTCTCTCATGGTGCAGCTGGAGTATAATAGTGGAGAGTGAGTATATGTTTTGGAATTTCATAGGATAGAGCTTATATCCCATCTTTGCTACTTATTAGTTGTGTGGCACTAAGAAAGTCACATGACCACTTATCCTCGGTTTAAAAGTTCACATTAAATTAGACAGCATGTGTATGCCAAACATGGTGCCTACAGATGCTTAAAAATGCAAGTTTCGACTCCCCTTCATATAGCTATATATTTGATCTTTTCCTTGTATAGAATTTTTAGTCCCTGAAATCTTAAACTCCCAATATGTGCCTTCTTATCTTTGAGTTGACTAGATATAATTTACAAATTAAACAATCTGCTGATTCTTTCATTTACTCCCTCAAGTATATTAACCCACCTCTCTTTTTTTCTCTGTATGTCATAATTTTCATGAATAAATGCTCCCTAGGCAGGCAACACCTTCCATTCCTTTGTCTCTGTAATTCTGCATCACTAACTCTGTAATTCTCCAACTTTGAATCAATCCAACCATTTAACTTCTGTGTTCCTCTGCCTGTGTTGATATCTCTACATATTTGTGTTCTATAGTCTTAGCTAGAACATATTGCTTGATATGTATTTTATGTTCTTGATAAGGTTCTTTTTCTCTTCTTTTCAACCTTTACTAACTACCTCAATACTTAAACCACATCCCTCTTCTCTACTTTGACTTGATTATCTTGCCTCAAATATTTGAGGGAAGAATTAACTATATAAACACCCTCAAATTCTTGTATTTATATGTATCTATTATATATAATATCCATGAGTAATTCTTTCCCTTTTATCTTTCTGGAAACAAGATCTGTTCATTGATGCAGCGTTACCTATTTTTCCAGTGATTAATGCTTTTTATTCTTTTACTTGCTATTTACATATATAAAGCCAAATGATTTTGGATTTCTACTCCTTGATTCCATAGATGCCTTTATAGGCCCCAAACCAAATAGGGGATCTTCATGTTGTCACTTGAATTTTAATTTTCTTATTTTATAATATAATTTAGTGAATTTTGATATGTTTACCACCCAAAATAGAAAACAGTAGTCATATTAGATTTCTGTTTGTTTCTTAAATCCTATATTATTTTTAAAAATGCTATATTCTTTTGATCTCTAAGGTCTACTGTTTTAATTTCACTGTATTCTGTGTAGATTACTGTGAATAGCATCCTTTTCTAATTTCAGTTTCTTCCAATTAGTTTCTAGAACATTCTCTCTGAAATGTGACTAATGATAGTCCCTATCTAAAATGCTTTGTGTCTTCCTGTTAGCTTTAATATGAAGTTAAACTCTTCCTCATGGTATAAGGTACTCTGTGATCTAGCCTTGCCTTTTTTTTAACATTTGAATCAAATGGGGTATAATTTCTCATTTTTCTGAGTGTACAGGTTGCAGAATCACATTGGTCATACAGTCATGTATATACATACAGCAATACTAGTGTCTATTTTATTCTGCTGTCCTTCTTATCTCCCCTTTCCCTTTCCTCCCCTCCCATCACTTCTCTCTACCCAATCTAATGTGACACACTTCTTTTTTTTTTCGTCACAACATCCTACATGTATTCTGTATAACAATGAGGGTCTCCTTCCATCTTTCGTGCAATTCCCCTTCTCCCTCCTTTTCCCTCCCACCTCTCTTCCTTATTTAGTGGTAATCTTCTCATGCTCTCCCTCCCTATCCCATTTTGAGTCATCCCCCTTATATCAGAGAAGACATTCGACATTTGTTTTTTTAGGGATTGGCTAACTTCATGTAGCATAATCTGCTCTAATGCCATCCATTTCCTTGCAAATGCCATGATCACACTTATTTCATTCCTCCTCACTTAACCTGCAGCCACAGGTTGGTAGTTACCGTAAATGCAGTGCTCTTGCATGTCTCCATGCAATACTCATTTTCCTCTGCCGAGGATACCTGGGACTATTTTTAAATAATTTTGAATACCTCTCATATGTGAAACTCTGTAATAAGTCCTCTTCTAGGTTCCAGGAACATAAAAATGACTAACACTTATTCCAGACCACTGAGAGAAATTGAGGCATAAAACTGAAAAATGGGTGATTATAGGTAATGTCACTTCAGGAGGAACTGTATCTCCCTTGTTCCTTAATGTCTGCTCTAACCTCAATATGACTACACATAGTACCTGGTCAAAATCTTGACATTTTTCAATACTAATAGTAACAACATGATATCTATTACTTATATAGTTTTTCCCCCAGGCATTGTTTTAAGTGGTTCAACATATATTACCTTAATTAATAACTAAAACAACTGAGAAGAGTACATACAATTTTTAATGTCTTTGGTGAGGGAATTGATACATACAGTATATGTTTCTTGGTTAACTTTTATCATATAAACTCATGCTCAGGGTACTGTGAAGTCATAAGATAAAAGGACCTAACCCAATTGGTGTGATATATGAATGAGTGTCCTCCAAAGGTCCATATTTTAAAGACTTAGTCCCTAGAATGGCACTATTAAAAGGTGGTGAAACTTTTGTGAGGTGGGGCTTGGTAGGAAGTCCTTAGGTCATTGTGAGTATGACCCTGAAGGGCATAGTGGGACCTTGGTCTTTCCTTTCTCTTTTTGCTGCCTGGCTCATAGGTGAGTGGTTTGCTGTGACACATGCTCCTTCCATGATGTGCCCACCCTACTAGAGGCCCAAAGTGATAGGTGAACTGGACCCTCCAAAACTATGAACAAAAACAAACCTTTTCTCTTTATAAGTGAATTGCCTCAGTAGATTTGCTATAGTGGTGGTAAACTGACTAACATATCAACTATCTTGGCTTAGAAAAGACTTCCTAGAATATTCCATACAAAGGAAAGGACATAACAGTAAGACACATGAAGTAGCTCAGTGTATTCTGAGCTCTTTGTTAGAGAGAGAAGGCTGGGAGGGAAAGAAGACTGAGAAATCATGCCCAGAAATATTGCAAGTATAAGGGAAAGGTAAAAAGTTTAGTTTCTTTAATTTTTCAAAATAATTGTTCCAGATCCTACATGACCTATTATTATCTTTGCCTACCCTTGATTCAGTGTTTCACCATCTTCAATTACTTACCTTTCTGAGACCTGCTCCAAGCCTCTGGAGTTCATTTACTTTCATTTCCCTGTTGCTTTCATTTGTATGTAGTGTTGCTATTGGAGATTGTCTACGAGCTTCTCATTATTTGTTCTGGGGTAGGTCCCTGGCCAGGTCCCACGGATGCTCCAAACTCAAATACAGGATTATACCCCCTTTTAGTTTCCATTTCTATATTTGCCATAGTCATTTTAAAATCAGTTCAGAAAAACTTCCAACAAAAACCACACAATGTACTGAAACAGATCTCTAACAAATTCTAAGGTCTTTATATTGAGTGATTTCTTCAGATGGATCTTCTTAGATCCATTCCAGAAGGTTTATTTATTTTTAAGTATTAAGAAATATGATCCAAAGGATCAGTCCATCTTAGAGTAACTCTTTATGTGAATCAGTTCAGTATCTCACCATTGACCAACTTTTTTTTATAAAGTGTCAGGGACGGCAACCATTTGAATCAGCAAAAGGAGGCTCTTTCTTCACTGCCTTCAGAGTGGGTGCCTTCTCACTCATTACCCTAAAAGTGGGTTCAGATCACAAAGAGGCTTATCAACTAATCTGTGGAGCATGGATGTTATCTGATGGGTTTGAAATAGACATTGAGGGAGGATCTGTTCAGGTTTTTAAAAGGTGGAATTATTATGATGGAAGGAGAATTTTAAAGGGGTAACATTAAAGGAGGAATGCCCCTAAGGAGGCTGTTGCAGTCCCCTAGGGGAGGAGTGGTGTGTGGGGTAAATTCTTGAACAATGATAATGATATTAAAGTGGGTCGATACAAAAGTCAGTTTCCTTCCTTGCATTTAATTCTTGTTAGTCCTTTAGGACTCAGTTCTTATACTATATTCTCCAGGAAGTCTTTCCTGCTAGGCCTTCTAGACTGAACAAAATGCCTCTTCTTGTTCAGAGTGCAGAATTATATAGAGGCATAGTTCTATAAAGGTTGAATAATTTAGAGCAGCTTAATTGCTTCCTCTAGATTACATGCTTTTTGAAAGTTGGTGCTGTGTATCTTCATGTTTGTATGCCTTGTGCCAAATGTGGCCCATGTGATGGTGGTTGTGAAGTGACTAAATTACAAAACCTCTAAGATATATCAAAGTATTTTATTCAGGTAGTGTCCTATTACTGCCACCATTCAGAGGATTCTAAACCAGAGGCATTTTCCCGTGTCCTGTAAGAAATTCTTTCCTCATACTCTGGGTAATGCCAGAGAAAATGAAGGGTGAAATACATGACTACTCTATTGCTGAGAGACAAGGATCATCCAGATAAGTAGGAATGCTGGAAGGTCACACAGGCAGACCAAAGTCATAACCAGGTTAAAAAGTGAAGCCAACAATTTTTTTTTAAAGCATTTGGGGAGAAAAAAATGTGATATTAAAATTCAGAAAGAATGAACAGAATGGGGTGATGCAAGACATTCAAACCTGAACAGAGACTCTAGTATCTAAAATCCTGAAAACCATAGGTATAAGAACCATGTGGTTTGTTGAAATGCAGATATCTAAGGCTCACATTGACTGACTGCTCTGCAGTCTCAGGAATTGTATTCTAGAATTGGAATATTAAGAAACATGTTTGGTGGTTTTTATGCACAGTCATATTTGAAAAGCAGTGCTATACCATTAGTCAAGAGGTAAATGTTTTTTAACAATTCAATGTAAGGAGGAACTAGAAGATGACATCAGAACCTCATCAACCTATCTTAATAGTTGTGTGTGTGTGTGTGCGCGCGCGTGTGCGCCCAGGGCGCACAGCATGCACATGAACATGCATGCATGTTTATTTAAAGTTAATGATTAGTATACTGTCTATAGTTCAAGTTTCATAGCATAGAGAGGAGTTCCTTTTAAGAAATTCTCTTTTTGAGTTTATATATCAAAAAATGATTAAGTATGCTTAATGAATCCTGGCTGAGTTTTATGGTCAATATTCATTTTTTCAGAATAAACAATACTAAGTAAGAACCACCCTTTAAATGTGGTTCTTTAGCCGGCCTAATTTTGAAAGGCAGATCCTGCATTAGCTATAGATAGTGAATAGTGAATGCTTGCTAAATGTTTGAATGGCTCTGGGTCACTAGAAGTTTTCTATTCTTATAATGTTGAAAGATTCTGTATAGTAGCTTCTTTTTGATTATGTTTTCATAGCAGTGGTAAGGAAGCATGGGAACTTACCAAAGTGGTAAAATTTAATATACACTAAATTCTGAGCGTTACTTTTATTATAAAACCATTTTTAAAGGTCCTTATCTCTACTGTACTAAAGATTCATATCTCATTTTTGTATACATTTCAAAACTTCTCTAATAAACGTGGGGAAATCCTATTTGACTTTACATTTGATGTTTAATTGCAAATTGTATTTAATTTAATTGAGAACTTTTTTGTGTGTATGTGGTTAATAAGCTATAGTATCATAGTTTGGGGTCATTTAAAAGTAGATGACTGGAAAAATAGTCATTAATTGGATTTGAGATTTTTTTAACTTAAAATGTCATTTCTAGATTTTAGTCTTTTAAACTTAAATTGGTTGAGAAGTAAATTTAGCAAGCAAAATGGCAACATTTGAAATGAAATGGTTAATGTTCCAAGGCAATAGGAAGGCTAATGTATCTTGTTAGTTTCTTATTTAATGAATATGGTTCCATTGGAAAAATAAGAACATTTTTTATTTTAAAGTACTATCAGAAGCTCAGTCCATGGGCAAGTGTTGTGTAGAGATTAATATGAAATGTCATATTCCCTTCTTTCACAGGGGTGACCATCTAAAGAAGATAGTGTGCTTTTTATCAAAGGGTTTTAAATGAGTGAGCAGTCGAATTTTCACACTTCTTTTTTTCCTCCCTTATATTTGCAGACTTTTATAATTGATGTGGTCAGATGTGATTTTAAATTAATGTACACTTTTAATTTATACTTTTTTCATGATCATCCCAGTTTTAACTTGTATTATCTTTTCAGTTTTCTATGTCAGAAAGAGAAAGGGGAGGGAAAAAACCTTCTACATGTAATTACTTCACCAATAAAAGACCAGTTGTATTCATTTTTTCCTTTACTTTAAAAATTATTGAGACATTAATATTTTTTTCTCAAATAACAAAAATAGAAATAACAAAAAAGAAAAGCAAACAAAACAAAACTTTAGTCTCAGGACATCTATTTTTTTTTTTTTGTTGTTGTTGTTTGACATCTTCTGGAGAAAGTTTTATATACAGAATATTGATTTCTACTGACCTAATACCCAACCCTTTCCAAGTTATACTGATGAAGAAATTAGAGAAGTTAAGTCTTTGGTCATTTAAAAATGTTGGCAAGGAGGAAAGCTGTTAAAGAAAAAAAGAGGAAACTGTTCCAGCCAAGGCTACTGTAAAATGTTGCTGTGTAAACTGCAGCCCAGAAGTGCTTGTAGTGGAGAAAAGTGCAGCTAGGCTATGAGTTTTAACCTGAGGAAAAGTCTTTTATGGTAATTCTAACAAAATCAGATCCATTCATTTTAGAATTATTATTTTACAATTGGAGTAAGTATCAATGAAATGAATAACGTTTAGAAGTAAGAATAGAATGGGGCTTTTTATAAAGGGTTTTATGTTAGGAAAATTATGTCTTTTCTGAATCATCACCTTTTCTCATTCTACATAAATATTAAGCACTTATGAGCGTACTTACTATATTTTGAAAGGAAAGTACTACATAAATTTAAAAACCTGTCTCCTTCTCTACCAGTTATTTAAGGATAATCTATACAATGAGATATGTATGTAAACCTAGAAGCCTGATTGATGTATTATAGATAGAAATAAACCTTAGTAAGATCATTGTATTGTAGGTTAATAGAAGCACCTTGGTTAACTTTCTCTTTTGTGCCTTTATCTCAGGGCCCTCACTATTAATAAATCTACAAAGTATACATGTAGGATTAGAATGACATCAGAGTTGTTGCTGAGGAACAACTTAGAAGGCTTTTTTCAGTATCCATAGTGAGAGCTGACCTTTACCTGCACTGACTGTTGCAAAGTGATTGAAAAGCTCTTTGAGTAGAGAAATATTTAGGAAGTTTGCATTAGTCATGGTTCTTCAGAGAAACAGAACCAATAAGAATGTGTTTAAGGGGATAATTCCTTTAAAATAAATCTTGTTGTATTTATAAGTCTAAATATGAATGTGATCATGGAAGCTAGTGAGCTGGAGATGCAGTAAAGCTAATGGAGTTAGTCTCAGTCTGAGTCTGAGGGTATGGAGACCAGGAAAGTCTGTGGTATAGTTTTAGTCCAAAGACTGGCAAACTCAGGACCCCCAAATACTAGAGTTTCAGTTTAAATTTGAGGCAGGAAAAGGTCAGTGTTCCAGTTCAATGTCATTAGGCAAGAAGAATACTTTCTTATTCAGGGAAGAGTCAGCCTTTTTCTTCTAGTCAGGCCATTGACTGATTGGATAAAGTCTATTCACATTAGAGAAGGCATCTGCTTTACTTAGTCTACCAATTTAAATGTTTATTCTCATCCAAAAATGCTTTCACAGACACCAAGAATAATGTTTGACCAAATATCTGGGAACCTTGTAACCAGTCAAGTAAAGTAAACCATTATAAGATTAAATTGGATTTTAGAAGATTTGAAGATTAATTAGAAATGGGGTAAGCAAGAGGAGAAGTAAAAAGAATACTCCTAAGTTTTGAGTTTGAGCAATGATTAATGGCATTTGCTAGGCCGAAGCCATAAAGAAAAGTAGCAATGTGAATGACTCAAACTAAGCTCTTTTTGATATACCTATATATCTATACATATAGATATAGAATTATAGTTTTGACCACAGTCTCAAGTTGCTCCCCAATGAGTTGGAATAATAACTCTAAGTCATAGGTTAGAGAAAATGTTTATGTTAGAGATATAATGTGCAAAGATGTGCTTAGATTCTGAGAAGAGTTTGAAAAAGAACTGGGTTGAGCTTGGTAATGGCTGATCCAGGTTAGGATTATCAATACTCTCTACACAGTGTTATTTTTAGTTATAGTCTCAGTTATAACTTGAATGTTTGGGAATGATGTGAACGCTGATTGTTTTGTTGACATTGCAGAGGATCAGACCACATCCCTGACTGTGGGGATGGTTTTTTCCTGGAAGAAATGGATATTACATTCTTCTGCTTTAGGATGTGGATGGAGATTGAATCCTAGGATAATGATGTTCATTTTTTTATATAAGTGAATATGATTGGTGGGGTACAAATCTGGTCTCTCTCCTCAGGTAAGCACTAGCTTTTGAACCCCTTGTGTTATTTATGTACTGAATTATTGTTTTCATTAGCATTAAACATGCAGATTTTATCATATATTTATCACTCAAAGTAAATCTAACATATATTTATAATGAGTTAAAATCTAAACACAAATATACAAAACACACCAAAATCGAGGAGGAAAATAATTATTCATTAACTCATGAGAAGTAAAGAAATAAATTAATATTTGAGTATTTGCTGATTTGAATTATCAGGCAGGAAATGTATGCTATAGTTGTACCAAATCCAGTGGAGAATTCTAGTAGAAGAGGCTTTTTGCTCCCTAATAGAAGAAAAAAATATAAAGCAAAATCAGAACCCCCCCCCCCCCCAAACAATGCATGACTTCCCAATTTACTTGTCCATGATTATCTGGCTTTTTAGAATCCTGTCTCATTGATTCATCTATCAAAGGTCAAAGTGTTTAATTGTTAACCATTTTTGACAGAGATGAATTTACCCCAGTGTGTATGGATCTGGCAGAGAGGTTTGACTTGAAATTTTTCACTCAACTATCCTTTGAGAGTAAAGTTTAGTTAACATAAATTTGTCTTGTGGTTAGGATATGCTGGACAAATTGCTGATATGAAGGTTTTCTTTGAAATGGAACCTGGGTAATAATTACAATTCTTGTATTCTTACAAATGACTTTGTCTATTTTGGTTGCCGAGTAGCATTCTATAATCATATCAGAAATTCTTCATTAGTTTAACTTGTCATGAAAACTCTCATGAAATATGCATAATAAAATTAGTGTTTCTACTCTCTCTCTTTTATTTTTGAAATAGTCTTCACTCTGAAAGACAGTTTTCTTTTAAAGTAGTGAAAGGCAATTGCTTGATGTGATGAATTTATAGAAAAGGGGTATTGTATTCAGAGGTTAGGTCTCTGAATTAACAGAAAGGGGAAAACCAAGTATAGTTAAAATTACTCCTAAAGAAGGAGTATGGGGATCAATATACCATGTCTCAGCAAGTCATCCAGTTTCTCTAGTTCAGCATAAGAAATATACATCTTTAAATACCATACTCACCATAACAAGGCTAGTTGCTCATATGCTGGGACATAAGGGCATTGTGGATTAATAGTCCCCATTTCACACTCTATTCAGTTCATAGATATTGGCGGACAGAATCTTTGGTTATATTGCTTTCTTTTCAGCATATATAATTAAAGTTGTGTAAGCTACATGTGTTTATGATACAACTTCACTCTAGATTCTATTCTATTATATTTAGGCATTATTTCCTTAAATCTATTAGAAGTGGGATTACTGTCATAATCTGGAGAAAAGTTTTACCATAAAGCAATTAATATTTAACATTTGTAGATGTAAGTTTGAGGAATTATAAATTTATTCCATAGCATACTATAGGGGCATTAAAAATATTTGCAAAGAACATCGATTGCTAGTGACTCATTAAAAAAAGATCATAAGATATTGGGGAGCTCATTCTAAATTTTAACAAATATTTTTTAAACAATTGACAGTCACTCTTAGGTAGATGAAATCAGTATTTTAATTTTATTTGTTGTCGTTAGGAAAATGCCCTATTAGTGTCATAGGACTTTAAGATGTTGTTACAATTTCCTTACATATTACATAATACCTAGTGAAAAATATGTTAAATATGTATAAAATAAAATTAGTTATATTAATTTCTGTTTTATTTGGTGAAACACACAGACAAAAGTAACAATCAATGTTTTCTTCTGTTTCTCATAACTTAACTTGTGTCCTATGAGTCACTGCCATTCCAGTGGAGCTCTGGTCATTGATTAAAGATTCACCAGCTTAACTTGATAAATGATTTGCTCAAGTCTCCTGTATAAAAAGTCTATTCAGACTACTCAGACCTTGTAGATATTTAGCCACTAATGCCAAGATTATTGATGATAATCTTTGTCTTGTGGGTTAGCATGCATCATAATAACAGTATTTTGAAGCCTATTGTCAAATCAATTTATCTTACTTGTGGAATCATGTAAAGAAAATACCACTTTGTATTTAATATGATCCATGATTAGTTTGTTGTAAGTAAATTTTGAATGGTTTACAAATGAATTATCTTGATCTGGGAATGATGGATTTATTATAGTTTAATATACTGGTGAAAACATGTTAATACATTCTGTCATTTTGACAGTCTTTACTGTAAAACCTGGAACATTGAATAGACTGTTTTTCAGGAGACCCCAGACCTTTTTGACAAAGCCACAGTTTACTATGAACTTGTTCTGATGATAAGTTATGTAGTCATGGCAAGTGATTAGGAATTTGTTATTTTCCATTTGAGAAATATAATGTATAAATGAATTTTTAAATAATTTTTCATTATATGGACTTTTTTATTGGGAGTAGTGTTTACATAAAATATGCCACATTCATTTACAGACTACAAACACACATCACAGATGTATATGTGCCAAAGTATAATAGCTATGAGCTTGGGGAGCCCTTAATATTTTTCAAATTTGAAACATTGTATCAATTATGGAACTGTAACTAATTAATAATTGAAGTTTACTGTTTAAAATGTATCACCAGAAATCTGAATATTTTATAGAGCCATTTCTTATTTTTGTAGCAGTGATTTTCAACTTTCTTCACACATTAAAGTCTTCTCTCTGAAGAAAAAGTTTTCTGGGACTCACCCTTAGAGATTCTGATGCAGTATACCTAGATTAGGGCTTAATTACTTAGATTTCTAAATTTTCATGGGCTGTTGATCTGAAGTCCACATTTGAGAATCCATGTTTTAGATAGACTTTTAAAGGCTACCAGAGAAAAACAACAGGTAACATTTAGAGGGAAACCAATTTGGATCTCAGCTGATCTTTCAATCCAGGCCCTCAAAGCTTAGAGGTCTTAGAATAATATATGCCAAGCTGTGAAAGAAAATGGATGCCAGCCAAGAATACTATACCCAGCAAAATTAAGCTTCAGAATTGATGATGAAATAAAACCTTCCATGATAAAGAAAAGTTAAAAGAATTCACTAGAAAGCCTGTACTATAAACCATACCCAATAAGATATTTCATGAAGAAGAAATGAAAAATAAAAGTGAAAACCAGCAAAGGAGAAACTATAATAAAAGAACAGTGAATCAGTTGACAAATTAATTCAAATTAAAAACAAGAAATAAATCAAAATGATATGGAATAAAAATCATATCTCAATAATAGCACTGAATGTAAATGGCCTAAATTAATCAAACTAAAGACATAGACTTGAATTTCGGACTAAAAAACAAGATCCAGGTGCCAGCCTGCCCTATTGCCAGAACATTGCAGGTTCCTGAGCTGCCTGTTCCACTTTGCTTCTCCTCTCCTGGCAAGGCCCTGGGGACAAGAGCAAGAAGTGGGGACCATGTTCTGATGCAAACTAATGGCTCTCAACTACTACAATCCTTCTAGCTTCAACTGTAAAGATGAAACAGAATTTAGAAACTTTATTGTTTGGCTTGAATATCAGATGATTACTACACTACAAGATTAAAGACAGGTAATATAAGAAACATCCACAGCAGTGACTATCCTGAGTACTTTGAAAAATATCTCAGAGATGTTAACTGTTCCTTCAAGATTCAGGATTGACAAGAAGCAATTGGTTGGCTTATTGGCTTTGCTATTAGACTTGAGTATGGAGATGATGCTAAAAAATACAAGGACTTGGTACCTGATAATGCAAAAAATATTGACAATGCAACTAAAAATGCAGAGGCATGGGTCAGTTTGGAAGTAAATAATCCTGACTTCAAGCTGGTGTGATGGCTTTGGCTAACCTTCAGATTCAGTATGGTGATAATTGCCTGGTAATGCTTGAGGCAATTAGCATTTGGGTTCAAGGACGCCTAACACATGATGCAGTTGCTAAAGCAAATCAAACAAAAGAGGGCTTGCCTATTGCTTTAGACAAATATATTCTTGGCTTTGACACAGAAGATGAAGTTCTTAATGAAGCTGCCAAGATTCTGTGATTGCTGCATACAGAAGAACTCAAAGAGCTACAGAAAAAAAAAATTGATGAAGCCATAGTAGCTGTTCAGGCAATTATTGTTGATCCAAAGACAGAGCATAGATTAGGGAAAGTTGGAAGATGAAGGATTTTAGCTTCTTACCTACTTAGTATAATTGGGAACCATGTACACTTCCAGCATGTGTTTGGAAATCAAATGTCACATTTTCAAGAGAAATTGACTATGTTCTAGAGATTTACCACCATTGTTTTTTTCCCTCTAAATTAAGCTTGAGAAAGTGGGGGAAAGAAAAAGACAGGACCCAACAATATGGTTTCTCCAAGAGACTCACCTCATAGGCAAAGACATCCACAGACTGAAGGTGAAAGGATGGGAAAAACAAAACATATCATATCTTATAAACAAGCTGGGGTTTCCATCCTCATATCAAATAAAGTAGACATTAAGCCAAAGTTAATCAGAAGGGACAAAAAAGGACATTTTGTACTGCTTAAGGAAATTTTACATCAACAAGACATAACAATCATAAATATTTTTGTCCCAAACAATGGACCATCTGCGTATTTCAAATAAGCCCTTCTCAATTTCAAGAAGCAAATAGACCACAACACAATAATATTGGGTGACTTTAAAACACCTCTTTTACCACTAGATAGATCCTCTAAACAAAAATTAAATAAAGAAGCTATAGAACTAAAAAATACAATTAGTAATTTAGACTTAACAGACATGTATAGAATACTTTATTCATCAATGAGTGAATATACTTTCTTTTCAGTGGTACATGGATCTTTCTCTAAAATAGACCATATCTCAGGCCACAAAGCAACTCTTAACAAATACAAAAAAAATAGAGATAATACCTTGCATCCTATCAGATCATAATGGAATGAAAGTAGAAATCAATGATAATATAAAAAATAAAAGCTACCCTAACACCTGGAGACTAAATGATATGCTATTGAATGATGAAGGAATACCAGAAGAATCAAGGATGAAATAATAAAAAATACTTACAGGTTAATGAGAATAGTGATACAGCATAGCAAAATCTCTGAGACACTATGAAGGCTATGTTAAGAGGAAAGTTCATTGCATTGAGCTCATTCATTAAAAGAATAGAAAGCCAACAAATAAATAACCTAAAATTATATCTCAAAGCCCCCCAAAAAGAACAAATCAACACCAAAAGCAGTTAGAAGACATGAAACAATTGAAATCAGAGCTGCAATCAATGAAACTTAAACAAAAATAATCCAAAAAATTGACAAAACAAAAATTGACAAAACAAAAATCTGTGAAAAAAATCTATAAAATTGATAAATCCTTAGACAAGTGAACAAAGAGAAAGAGAAAACTCAAATTACTCAAAGTAATTTGTGATGGAAATGGAACTACTATTACTGAAATACAGATGATAATCCAAACCTATTTTGAAAATTTATACTCTAATAAAATAGAAAATCTTGACGATATCAACAAAGTTCTAGGGACATATGACTTAAATAGAATCGGGAAGACATAGAAAATTTAAACAGATCAATTTCAAGCAATGAAATAAAAGATACCATCAAAAGCCTACCAATTAAGGAAAGCCAAGGACCAAATGGAATCTCAGCCAAGTTCTATAAGACCTTCAAAAAAGAATTAACTCCAATATTGCTCAAATTATTTCATGAAATAGAAAAAGAGGCAACCCTTCCAAACTCATTCTGTGAAGCTAGTATGAGCCTGATGCCAAAACAAGACAAAGACACATCAAGGAAAGAATATTTCAGACTAATATCCCTGAAGAACATCGATGTAAAAATTCTTAATAAAATACTAGCAAATCACATACAAAAACATATTAAAAAGATAGTGCCTCAGAATCAAGTGGGGTTCATCTCAGGGATGCAAGTTTTTTTCAATACATGGAAATCTATAAATGTACTTCATCACAAAAATAGACTTAAAGAGTCACATGATTATCTTAATGGAAGCAGAAGAAACATTTTACAAAATACAACATCTGTTCATATTCAAAACACTAGAAAAACTAGGAATAATAGTAATACACCTCAACATTGTAAAAGGTATATATGCTAAACCCAAGGCCAACATCATTCTGAATGGAGAAAAATTGAAAGCATTTCCTCTAAAAACTGGAACAAGACAGGGATGCCCTCTTCACCACTTTTATTCTAGCCAGAGCAATGAGACATGAGAAAGAAATTAAAGGGATACAAATAGGAAAAGAAGAACTCAAACTATTCCTATTTGCTGATGACATGATTCTATATTCAGAAGACCCAAAAAAACTACAATAGAAAATTTTCAGAACTCTTAAATGAATTCAGTAAAATAGCAGGATATAATATTAACACCCATAAATCGATTGTGGTCTTAAACACCAATGATGACTCAAGTGAAAGGGAAATTAGGAAAACTATCCCATTCAATGTTACATAAAATAAAATTTTTTTTATTTTATTGAAAACTACAGAACTATGAAAACTACAGGACACTAAAGAAAGAAATTCAAGAAGACCTTAGAAGATGGAAATATCTCCCATGTTCTTTGATAGAATTAATATTGTCGAAAGGGCCACACTATCAAAAGTGTTATACAGATTTAATGCAGTTTCTATTAAGGTTACAATGATATTCTTCATAGAAATAGAAAAAGCAGTCATGAAATTCATTCAGAAAAAATAGTGTCCCAGAATAGCCAAAGCAATCCTCATTAACAAAAGTCAAATAGGAGGCATCACAATACTAGACCTTAAATTATACTGCAGAGCTATAGTAACAAGAGCATGTTATTGGCACCAAAACAGACATGAAGACCACTGGTACAGAATAGAAGACACAAAGATAAACCCACATAAATATAGTTATCTCATACTAGAGAAAGTCACCATAAACATACATTGGAGAAAAGATAGGCTTTTCAACAAATGGTACTGGGAAAACTGGAAATTCATATGCACCAAAATGAAATTAAACCTCTCTCTCACCCTGCACAAAACTCAACTCAAAGAGGATCAAGGACCTAGGCTTTAGAACAGAGACCCTGTGCCTAACAGAAGAAAAAGTAGGCCCAATTCTCCATCATGTCAGCCTAGGAACCAAAGTCCTCAACAAGACTCCTAAAGCACAAGCAGTAAAATCAAGAATCAATAAATGGGATGAAATCAAACTAAAAAGCTTCCTCACAGAAAAGGAAACAATCAAGTACCTGAAGAAAGAGCTTACAGAATGAGAGAAAATCTTTGCCACCTGCATCTCAGATGGAGCATTAATCTCCAGGATATATGAAGGTCTCAAAAAACTTAACACCAAAAACAAAAACAAAAACAAAAAACCACAAATAGCCCAATTAATAAATGTGCAAAGGAATTGAACAGACACTTCACAGAAAATAAATAAGAATGATCAACAAATATATGAAAAAAATGTTCAACATCCATAGCAATTAGAGAAATGCAAATTAAAACTACACTGAAATTTCTTTTCACTCCAATCAAAATTGCAATTATCAAGAATACAAGTAACAATAAATGTTGGCAAAAAGACACACTCCTACATTGCTGGTGGGACTGCAAATTGGTGCAAGCACTCTGGAAAGCAGTATGGAGATTCCACAGAAAACTTGGAAAGGAATCACCATTTGATCCAGTTATCCCACTCATCAGTATTTACCCAAAAGACTTAAAATCAGCATGCTATAGTGATGTGGTCCCATTAATGTTCATAAAAGATCAATTCACCTTAGTTAAGCTATGAAACCAACATAGGTGAATGGATAGATAAATGGATAAAGAAAATGTGATACATATGCATAATGGAATATTACTCAACCATAAAGCCGAATGAAATTGTGGCATTTGCCAGCACATGGATGGAATTGGAGGCCATCATGCTAAGTGAAATAAGCCAATCCCAAAAAACTAAAGGCTGAATGATCTCTTTGATATGTGGATACTGACTCACAATAGGCTGCAGGGAAGGAGGATTAGAGGTTATATAGATTGGACAGGGTAGGGAGGAAGTGAGAGTAGATGGCAATGGGAGAGACAATTGAATGAATCAGACGTAATTTTCCTGTGTTCATATATGAAAACACGACCAGTGTAACTCGATATCATGTACAACCACAAGAATGGGAAGTTATGCTCCACGTATGTAGGATATGTCAAAATATATTTTACTGTCATGTGTAACTAAAAAGAATAAATTAAAAAATCCATTCTTTATAGAAATGGAGGCAATATGTGCTTTCTCAGGTTTTTAAAGATCTGGTTCCAAACAATGGACACACACACACACATACACATTTGTATGTATAAGTATATAATATATTAAAATATTATACTATGTATTTTACATATAATTTATGTAATATATTTTATATAAAATTATTTTTATACATTTACATATATTTTATATGATTAATATATGTAACACATAATTAATATATCATATAGAATAAATAATTTTTTATATACAATGCCTAAAATTTTAGTACATTTTATATATAATTAATGTATTATATATTATATAAATATTTCTATTACATATTTATATTACATATTATGCATATTTTACACTTAATATACATATTTATATGTAATGTATGTATATTTATATGTATGTTTTTGTGTGTTTGTGTGTAAGTAATTAACAGCAGATATTAGGTTTTATTTTCTCTCCTTGCCCTCTGAATTGTGTTATTTCCCTTAAGAGAAGAATTTATAACATTGGAAACTATATACTCTAAAACTAGGGGAGAAAAGAAGACACCTTTTTTAATGAGTTAAATTATCTGATTAATCTTTATAAATCACACAATATTTCTTTTCCCTAACCATTGAGTACCATTATGAAGTATATGTGATATGTTTCTCACTAAGTGAACTATACTGTGCAATTTTTTTTCTGTTATAGTTCAGCATTTTGCCATACTCAAAGGTTGTTATTTTGAGGTGGATTTTCATTGTGTGAAGTTTAGTTGTGGACAAGGGTAAAATAAAAGGTGTTCAAATGTCTGGTAGCATTTTTTGTTATTTATGATTTCAGATACGTTCTTTATTAGCTGAAAAATAACATTAAATGATGCTATTTTAAAACTGGAACTGTTATTGTAATTACATGTTGAATTTACTGCAATTTTTGAAGCTATCCACATAGATAGAGACTACTGAATTAACTGGGGAGTCACTGGAATAATTTTTCCTATAACTAACACCTAACAAAGTGTACACTTAATAAATATTTGTTAAACAAATTAAATTTGGAGACTGGGCCCTTGAGATGATAGCTTACCAATTTTGTTATGAGATGCCAGGTAAGGAGGCAGAGCTTTTTTCATTAGTTATAATTTCAGCCTCTATGCTTAGTTCATCAGAATGCATAATGCTCATCCACCGATTTACAGGAGTGCTTCTTCATTACATATGGGTTGCACATCCTCTGGTACTCTGAGAGCTGAGCCTTTCCAAATTGTATTTAATGGTCTGGATTTGGGGTTGAAATTAAACTGGAATACACTAATGCCTACCACTGATAATACTGCATCATCCCTATTTTTTTCCTCTTGTTTAGAATAACAACAAACAATATCAATGTATCTTGGTGGAAGTGCTTACTTTTTATTAATGTGGCTTTTAAAAAAGAGCTATATAATTCTGACAAATTAGGTTGGAATATTGCTGGTAATATATCCCTTGTATGGCCCCATCAGACTGATGCTCCTGTACTCATAATGCCTTTTCTTTGTATTGAAAAATCTTTCCCTGTCAGCCAAGGAAGTGTTAAAATACGAAGTATAAAGAGATCTATCTTTTCTGTCCTTTATTCTGGGCCTCAAAGACATCCTTTGAAAATAACACTTTTTATTGTGAAAACATAGAATCTGAGCAGTCAAAATATGTAATAATGCTTCTTTATTTTGATATGTAGCATTTATTAGTTATGAGTATGATATATTCATCCAAACCAAAGACCAAATTGCATTTAAAAAAGCAAAACAGGGCTGGGGATGTGGTTCAAGCGGTAGCACACTCGCCTGGCATGCGTGCGGCCCAGGTTCGATCCTCAGCACCACATACAAACAAAGATGTTGTGTCTGCTGATAACTAAAAAAAAAAAAATTTTTTTTAAATTAAAATTCTCTCTCTCTCTTTCTCTTAAAAAAATAAAAATAAAAAAGCAAAACAATGTACTCTCCAAAATAACAAACACCCCCCCATGTGCATCGTAATCAATTTTATAAATTAGCAGCTAACAAAATTTTATTTTTTGACTATACTCAGCATGCATTTGTTGTGCTTTATTTCCTTTTAACTAAAATGATTTCTTCTTCATTTTTCTTTCATAATTTATTTTTAATTTTATCCCACTGAAAATTTGTTACATTGCCTCAAATCTGTTCGTGTACAGGAAGAATAAAAATAAAGTTAAAAAATTTAAAAGACGTTCTTTATTCATACAGTATGTGCTTTCTAAAAAGCTTATATACTGTCCATGGTAGGTAGCATACTGCATTTAGTTTTCCATATATAAACTCTGTGTTAGAACTCTTTCCTAAGGTTCTATCTAGTGCCCTTATGTAATCTCTTAATTAACAGTATAAAACTTACCCCATCTCACTTAAACCTCCCTTCTTCATGTTCTAGATAGGAAATTATCAATCGATTGTCCATATCTGATCTTGGGCTACTTTTATTTTCCCAAAACCATGTTGGCCCACATGGTACTATACACAAAAAAATTTGAATTAGTTGCTAAATAATTGAAAATTAGAAATTGCCTATAAAATTTCTGATTTTGACTTTCTTTAAAAACCTAGAAGATGCAGACCTATGTATTTATTTGGCAAGAGTAATCTGTAGCCCAGTGGTACATGTTTCCTTGAGTTGGGACAAGAAGTCTCTTGTTCACTTCAGCCTATACTACTTTCTATTAGTTTGTAGCCATTGGGGTTAATGGTCAATTGACATTAGTACTTGTGTTGTTGTGACTGTTATAGATCTTTCTGCTTCACTAAAACTTATACTCTGGTCAGCATTTCTGGGCACCATTAGCAATTGTAAACTACTGTATAATGCATTTTCTGTTTCAAATATGATACTTGAAATTAATATTGTTTGTTTTTATTATTGTTTAGTTTTGGAATGTCTCCCAAAGCTTATGTGTTGAAGGCTTGTCCTCCAATGTACTAATGTCCAGAGGTTAAGCTTTTGGGAAGTGATTAGATCATGAAAACTTTAACCTCATTGGTGAATTATTCCATTTGATAGATTAATAATTAGAATGAACTACTGGGAAAATGTGGAAACTGTAGGTTTGTGGAGCATAATTGAAGGAAGCAAATTACTGGAGGTATGAAATTGAGGATTACATCCTGTCCCTGGCCCCTTCTCTGCTTCCCAGCTATCATGAGCTGAGTACCTTTACTTTGTCATTCCCTTCCTCCATTATGTTCTGCCTCACCTCAGGCCCAAAGCAATGGAAGTGTCTGACTACAGACTGAAGCCTCTGAAACAGGGAGAGCCAAAATATATGTTTCTCCCTTAGAATTGTTTTTCTCAGATATTTGTTATGAAAGAAAGAAAGAAAGAAAGAAAAGAAAGAAAGAAAGAAAGGAAGAAAGAAAGAGCTGCATGATTTTGAAGGCAATATCTCAGGGGAATCAATTTAATATTATGAATTTCAGGTTCCATAATCTGTAGAGAAGATATTTGGGGGTTAAGAATCTCTTTGGATGCATTGTCTTATTATGTACTTGGTAATCTGCCATCACTCTTTATGGTTTGACTCACTTGAATGCCCTGTCAGGTTGTCTTTATTCACTATTCAATCTAGTGTCTATCAAGGAGTGTGTACCCAGAGCTTCTGTCTTTCCACATATTTATTCCTTACAAGGTCAGTAACTACAATAATACAGTATTGTGCCGCAGTCTGGCTGGGCACAATTCAGGAGCCACTTGTCAAAAGAAACAAACTTTATTTTTAGAACCACACATGCCAAACAAAACAGCTCCTCAGGAAAAACCTTCAGAGCCCAACTGCCACCACCGGCTTCCCACAAGCCTCTCAACCTCCCCCACTCCTCCTGCTCTTGAGGCTGATTGGCTGGGTCACATGGGAAGAGCCAAAAAAAGTCCCCCAATGAGCAGCCCCATGGTCTGAAAGGGCGGGGAAACAGCCCAATGAGCATAATCGCAGAGGAGCCAATCAGTTGGCAGCTAGAAGTTTGCTGGGGCCGCTGTGAGCCAATCATCAACTGGCAGCTGGAAGTTTGCTGGCAGCTGGAAGTTTGCTAGGGCCCCTTCGGCTGTGGCTCTCAACATCTCCCCCTCTCTGTTGAAACAACAAGCATGTGGCTTAGGGACCGTGCCTGCCTTAGGTTGTCCAATAGTTCATATGGTCCTTACCTGTTATCGGATGAGCTGACCTCAAGGCGTCAGCCTCCTGTCTTAGGTTGGTACCATTGCAATTGGATCTTACCCGTTACTGACTACCGGTCCAGTATACAGCCACACCTGTGGATAGGTCTTTGTACCAGCGGGGGGATGAGGTTCTTTGCCTCACCTCTGTTGGCCCCCAAATTTTAGCTGAACGACCCTGACAAGCAGAAGGGAGGAAGATACACCAAGCCAATTGACGGCTCCTTTTAGAAAAATTGTACCACTGATGACACCATCAGCAAAAATACCCTAACACTACCACAAGTTGCTGCACCAACAGATAGTTCACAATGCATACAAGTGAGTTCACAATGCATACAAGTGATACATAGTCCAGGCAAGTTCTACAAGCAGTTCAGTCATGGCTATTGCAGAAGCTGTAGATTGTTTTATCTTTGTCTTCACTGGCACTGGGATGAATATAGGAATTCTGGCAATAATGGCTAAAGAATAAATTTTGTAACATTCCAGAAGGCACTAAAAGAAAACAATTTTCTTAACAATTTACATTGTCTTCACTGGCACTGGGATGAAGACAGGAAGTCTGGCAATAATGGATAAAGAAAAAATTATATAACATTCCAGAAGGCACTAAAAGAAAACAATTTTCTTGACAATGTACCTTATCTTGAACAGAATTATTAAATATAATGAAAAGGAAAGGTGAAAGTAAACAAACAGATCTGTTAACCTCCTTTTTTGTTCACATATTAAAACAATCCTCAACAGCTGTTTACCCAATTTAAATTAAACGATTTAAATCACGTGAATAAAAAAAAATATATTTGGATCCATTTTTCATGACTGCTCATCATATATGATATATGGACATACATACATACAAACATACAATATAAAACACAAGTGTGCACACAACACATAATAGTAAAGGCCTTATAACTTTTTACAGGTGAAATCTCCATTGCAATGTTTAAAAACTCTATAGTCAAAAAATAGAACTGATCAGCAAAACATTAACCTAGGTCTGTATGAGCTCAAAAAACAAAATGGAAATTCATGATGTGGGAAAGGGTAATAATAAAATAGATATTGAAAAAAGCATCCTGGTTCTGTCGCAGATGTAAGAATAGCCAAACTGGAGTTTGGGATATCAGTTGTTATGGATTTGAGCCAAATCATCTTCTTTTTGGTCTGTAGAAATCGCTTTAGTTAATCTTTCTGGAATCCAAATCGGCTGCTGTTCTCCCTGTGGAAACACATAAACAGACCCCCAACTCCAGACAATCACTGGGTCAGGACCTTAGTTAATCTCTCTGGAATCCAAATCAGCTGTTGTTCTCCCTGTGGAAACACACAAACAGACCCCCGACTCCAGACAATTACTGGGTCAGGACCTTTCCATTGTCCTGTTAGAATATCCTTCCAAAGTACCTTGGGCTTATGTACATTATTTGGACACATATGCCTTTCTGCAGCACTAAGCCCTGATGAATCCAAATTTAAAAAGTTTAGAGTAAAAAGGGTTATTTTAAGTTTATCTTTGGGGAATATATACCCCTTCCCAATTCCTTCTTTTTGCTTTAATAAGTACATTTTAATAGTTTGATGAGCTCTTTCAACTATGCCTTGTCCCTGTGGATTGTATGGGATTCCTGTTATATGAGTAATGCCAAATGTTGAGCAAAATTGTTTAAAAGAGGTAGAAGTATAACCAGGGGCATTATCTGTTTTTAACTGTTTTGGAACGCCTACAGTGGCAAAATTTTGTAAGCAATGAGCTATAACATCTTTAGTTTTTTCTCCGGCATGAAGGGAGCCCATCAAAAATCCAGAAGAACTATCAACTGTAACATGCAAATATTTTAATTTTCCGAATTCTGGCAAGTGTGTGATGTCCATCTGCCAAATATGGATAGGTATCAATCCTCTAGGATTGACTCCAAGATTAACTTGTGGTAAAAAGGTCACACAATTTTGACATTGTTTTATTATTTGTCTAGCTTGTTCCTTAGTTATTTTAAAACACTTTTGTAAAGTATTAGCATTGACATGGAACGTTTTATGAAAATTTATAGCTTCTTCTAGTGTAGAGAAAATATGTATGTCATGTGTAGTTTTATCTGCTAAATCATTGCCCAAACTAAGGGCTCCAGGCAATCCTGTATGTGCCCTGATATGTCCTATAAAGAATGGATCTTTTCTGTCCCAGATTAGACTTTGTATAGTGGAAAGCAAAGAGAAAACAGTAGAGGAAGGGGAAATCCTACCAGCATCTTCAAGGGACACTATAGCATTAACTATATACTGACTATCAGAAAATAAATTAAATACAGAATCTTTAAACATCACAAAAGCTTGTAATACTGCATTAAGCTCTACCTTTTGAGCTGATTGTTTGGGTACTAAAAAAGTAAAAGTTTGATAAGGTGTAACTATTGCTGCTGTACCATTATTTGACCCATCAGTGAATATATTTGGAGCATTCATGATAGGTGTTTTTCTTGTCATTTTTGGAAAAATTACAGGATGTAATGACCAAAAAGACAATAAAGGATTAGATGGTAAGTGGTTATCAAATGAAACATTAGATGTGCACATGATTATTGCCCAAGTATTTAACTCATTAGCTAACTCATCAATTTGATTCATAGTATATGGAGTAATAATTTTATTGGGAGAAATTCCAAACACTCCCTTTGCTGCTTTTATTCCTTTGAGTATTAATTGTCCTACAGCTTCAGGATTCCTGGTAAGAATAGTGTTAGGAGAATAAGATAAATGTATCCATAATAAAGGACCTTTTTGCCAAAATACTCCTGTAGGAATATTTTTTTGTTGGTAGTACAATAAATAATAAAGGCAAACTTATATCAATTCTATCCAAATGCATATTTTCCATATATGTTTCAATGATTTTTAATGCCTTTCTTGCTTCAGGCATTAACATTCGGGGTAAATTTGGATCTGATGGACCTTTTAGGATATCAAATAAAGGTCCCAACTCTCCTGTTGGTATACCTAGATAAGGCCTTATCCAATTTATGTCTCCTAATAACTTTTGAAAGTCATTAAGTGATTTGAGTTGATCTACTCGTATTTGAATTTTTGGTGGACGGACCATGGTTGTGGATAATAGAACTCCTAAATAATTAATTGGAAAATTTAATTTTACTTTATCTATTGCTATCTCTAGATTATAATTTTTTAATAAGTTTGTAAGTGTGGCATAACATTCTAGCAATGTGTTTTTATCTTTGTGTGCTAATAATACATCATCCATATAGTGAAATATTTGTAGTTCAGGATTTTGATTTCTAAGTGGCTGGATTGCTTTGTTAACATAAATTTGACACATAGTTGGGCTGTTAGCCATCCCTTGAGGGAGTACTTTCCATTCATATCTCTGATCAGGACCTTCATGATTCAGTGCAGGGATAGTAAATACAAAACATGGACTATCCTCAGGATGAATTGGAATTGAAAAAAAAAAACAATCTTTAATATCTATAACTAAAACATACCAGGTTTTTGGCAAAGCAGACAATTGAGGAATCCCTGATTGGGCAGGTCCCATAATAACCATCTCATTATTAATGGCTCTTAAATCTTGCAATAATCTCAGCAGAATACAACAGACACTAGTATGGCAATATGTAAATCAATGGATGTGCAACTGATGTGATTCTGCAATCTGTATATGGGGTAAAAATGGGAGCTCATAACCCACTTGAATCAAATTGTGAAATATGATATATCAAGAACTATGTAATGTTTTGAACAGCCAACAATAAAAAAAAAAAAAAATCTCCATTTACCAGATTTCTTTTTGATGACAAAAATGGGAGTATTATGGGGAGATACAGAAGGTTGTATATGTCCTTCCATTAATTGTTGTTTGACCAGGTCATGGGCTGCTTGTATCTTTTCTTTAGTCAGGGGCCACTGAGGAACCCATACTGGTCTTTCTGATTTCCAAGTAATTTTGATTATCTCAGTGGCCCTTTCTGAAAATCCAACCCATGTCTGTCCGTTCCTTGATCTATTTGTATTGGTGCTGCTATACCTTGTTTTTCTAATCTTTTTCCTTTCCTAAACCCTTGTCTAGTCATAATAGTGGGTGCATTTTGGTTGATGTTATTTGTTAATGTCAAACCTAATTGATCTAGGACATCTCGTCCCCATAAATTTACGGGAAGATGATCCAATACATATGGCTGTATAGTTCCTTCACATCTTTCAGGATCCTTCCAATCTAATACCATTGCACTTCTATGGGGATTAGTTGCCACTCCTAGGCCTCGAAGCGTTTGAGTGGCTTGTTGTAATGGCCAATGTTTTGGCCATTCTTGACGAGAGATGATGCTAAGGTCTGCACCTGTATCCAGTAGCCCATTAAATTCATGTCCTTGAATATTTAGTTTTAGCATGGGGCGAGAATCTAAATTTAAAGAAAGCATAGCCCAATCTATACCTGTGGAGCCTAATCCCTTGGAACCTCTTTCTCCAGTACGACTGGAAAATTTATCATGTAGGCTGGGTATTATTAGTAACTGTGCTATTCTATCTCCTGGTGAAATTACTGATATACCTTTTGGAGAACTGGCTATAATTTTTATTTCACCTTCATAATCGGGATCAATTACCCCAGGACTTATCATAAGTCCTTTTAGAGTAGAAGAGCTGCGTCCCAATAATAAGCCTACTGTTCCTTTGGGAAAAGGTCCTTTTACCCCTGTGGGAATGATTTGAACTCCCATCTCTGGAGTTAGTACTGCTCTGGCGGAGGCGCAGATGTCCAACCCTGTGCTCCCTCTGGTTTGTCTGATGAGGGATCTGATGGACAATGTGTCCTGGGCACTACCCTGATGGGGTTGCTGGGTTCCTCCAGTGCTCCGTATATTTGTGGTTTGGGGCCCCGGAGCATTGGGCCCCCCTGTCCATTTTTTGGCAATGGAGCCCGATGCCTTTCTCCACAATATTGTGGATAAACACCTGGTCCTTGTTCGTTTTTTGATAATGGAGTACCCTCTATGGTAGTTTGAGAATGGCATTCATTAGCCCAATGTCTCCCTCTACAGCATCATGGGCAAATACCCGGTATTCTACTCCTTTGATACCTAGTTTTGTTAAACCCTCCTCCTATGGGGCAATTCCTTTTAAAATGTCCTGTTTGTTCACAATTGTAGCATGTTCTTGGCCTGGCATCTAAAGCCTGTTTTACTGCAGCTGTCATGACTTGCCCTTGTTCTAAAGCCTGTTTTACTGCAGCTGCCATGACTTGCTCTTGTTCATTAATGTCTCTACATAATTTAATATATGTGTTTAAATCTTCATTTTTCCATGGTCTAATGACTTCTCTGCACCAACGATTCACTTGCTCATAAGCCAGTTGTTTTAGTAATGGCATTGCTTGTTCTGTATTCCCAAAAACTCTGGTAGCTGTTTGAATAAGCCTATCTACAAATTCAGCGTAAGGTTCATTAGCTCCTTGTATTACCTTAGATAATTGACCTTGTAAACCTCCATGTCCTTGTAAAGTCTTCCATGCCTTAACTGCATCTGCAGCAATTTGTGCTTATACACCAGGATCATATGCAATTTGTTGCTGCTGATCCTCATAAGGTCCCTTTCCTAACAACATATCTAGATTTCTCTGAGGATAACCAGCTGCTGCATTTCACCTAGCCGTCTCCTTGCAAAATTCCTCATTGGCAACCTTCCATAACAGGTATTGTCCTCCATTTAGCACAGCTTTACACATATTAGCCCAATCTGCTGGCGTCATGTTCAAGTTGTTAATGGATTCGACCATGCTTACAGTGAAGGGTGCTTGAGGACCATAGGTTGTTACAGCCTCTTTTAGCTGCTTCACTGTTTTGAAATTTAAAGCATGGTGAATTCGCTGCCCTTCTGCCTCAAATACAGGGCATGTTAATATTTGAGATCCTGTCTCAGGATCCCAACTATCAACTGCAGGGTTTGGGGGCCTCCCAGCATATGGAGGTGGCCTTGTTAGTTGGACACTTACATCCTCTGGTGATAGCAAGGTGTTAGTAGCAATCTCCTGTAGAGGTGGCACTGTTGGTTGGACACTTACACCCTCTGGTGATAGAAAGGTGTTAGTAGCAGTCTCCTGTTGTAACTTTCCCCCTGATGGCTTTTTCTGCTTTACACTTTCTTTCTCTGTCTGACTAGCTCGAGAGGCCTTCTCTTTTACTTGAATTTTTTTCCTCTGTCTGACTAGCTTGAGAGACCTTCTTTTTTACTTGAATTTTTTTCTCTGACTAGCTTGAGAGACCCTCTCTTTTACTTGAATATTTCTACTATAACTATAATACAACCCAAGAAGATAACGCCAAACAAAACTGAAACAGAATGAAACAAAAGTGGAACAGAAAATCATTATTATAGCCTTTCTATCCTCCTGAAATGTCCATTCGTCCTTTCTCCCTATCTGTTCCTCAGATGTGAGCGGTTTTTCTTCCATCTTACACATCTCCAGGGACAGGCAACTTAAAACAAAGTGAAGCAAAACAAAAGAATAATCTTAAAATGGCTACCCATCCTCTCGCCCTGCCCTCAGGGGCGAGCAGTTTACCTTATCACTTACCCTCAGTCATTCCCGTGCGGCCCACCAAATGCCGCAGTCTGGCTTGGCACAATTCAGGAGCCACTTGTCAAAAGAAACGAACTTTATTTTTAGAACCACACACGCCAAACAAAACAGCTCCTCAGGAAAAACCTTCAGAGCCCAACTGCCACCACCGGCTTCCCACAAGCCTCTCAACCTCCCCCACTCCTCCTGCTCTTGAGGCTGATTGGCTGGGTCACGTGGGCAGAGCCAAAAAAAAGTCCCCCAATGAGCAGCTCCGTGGTCTGAAAGGGCGGGGAAACAGCCCAATGAGCATCACCGCAGAGGAGTCAATCAGTTGGCAGCTAGAAGTTTGCTGGGGCCGCTGTGAGCCAATCATCAACTGGCAGCTGGAAGTTTGCTGGCAGCTGGAAGTTTGCTAGGGCCCCTTCGGCTGTGGCTCTCAACAGTATTGAGCCACTATTAACAAGTATGGTCAAAATTTCATTCAATGGTTGCCAAAAAATAATCTGCAATGGGGAATATGACTTTATATGTAGATTTGTGGCAGAATGGAAAGTTCTGATGAAGTATCATAAGTTGAAGAAATTGAGAAAAAAGGGAGATTTAAGGTATTATTCAAGGAAATGCTTTGGTGGGAGTGTTTTAGTTCGCTTTTTCACTGCTGTGACTAAAAGACCAGACAAGAACAATTTCAGAGGAGGGAAAGTTTAGTTGGGGGCTCACAGTTTCAGAGGTCTCAATTCATAGATGGCTGACTCCATTGCTCTCGTCCAAGGTGAAGCTGAACATCATGGTAGAAGAGTGTGATGGAGGGGAACAGCTTACACAATGATCAGAAAGCTCAGAGAAAGACTAAGCTCAGGTCACCAAATTTATAGTCCAAAGGCTTGCCCCGAGGTACCCACCTCCTCCAGGCACACCCTAGGAGCCTATAGTTATCACTCAGTTAATCCCTTTCAGGGGATTAATTCTAATAACCCAATCATTTCACCTCTTAATATTCTTGCATTGTCTCACACATAAACATTAGGAGAATATCTACTATCTAAACCATAACAGGGAGTTTGGGAATCTTGTTTAGGGAATATTATTGATGTGGTAAAATTTGCAAGAGTTGCATTGATAGTAGAGACCTTAAGAGAAATTCTTCCTGAAATATTTAAAATTGTGCTTCCTATTTGAAACTTAACATACAACAAGGATCAATAAACATGCCTCATTTATACTTCAAAGGTAAAATGTTGTGATTCACTTTCCCCAACATCAGTTCTTCCTTCATGTAGTTGAGTAACAACAAAAAACATTCTCTGTGTTTAGGAAAGACTTTTTGATATGCAACATAAAACAAGGATAACTTATCTTTGTACAATAAAGGAATCTCATCAGCCTTCATATTCCTATTGTATTCATCAAGAAAATGGGCAGTAAACAAGATATATTTGTAAGAATAATATTTTATTTATTTATTCATTGCTTTTTTGTTTTGTAATTCTCATTGTCATGCAGGAGAGTCTCTTGAAATTTTGTCTTTTATTTTCAAGATCATGCTCAGTTTTCTTGGTTATTCCATTTGAGGATTAGAAAATAAATTATTTTGGTTTCAGAGGATTTTCAAATCCATATAATTTTCTCTTCCTCTGAAGTGCAGAATATTTTAAGATTCAGAAACCATATAGAAGAATATTGAAACTCTACTTTTCTTCCCCTTAAATTGCTGTTTGACCTTGCAGAGTCTGTGTATACCTTCAAATCAATATATATGACTTCCCTTACTAAAGTGAGCTTATAGTCTAACATTATGTTGTCAAGTTAAGATGGTTGCTTCCTCTTGTTGTATAGGGTGATAAAAATGTTTGATCAACTAGGTCATTAACTTGATTCAGGATGGAAATATAATATAGAATGGATTATGTAAATAAAAAATAATTTCATTGTAATTATCTGACATTTAAAAGCTGGAATTGAGTGAAAGAAAGCCCATTAAATTTATTTTATCATTATGGACTCAATTTTGAGCAAAAAAGATCTTTTTGTGTATCGATCGTACAAAACTATGAATGCCTCTCATGCTTTTTCAAAGTTTTAGGCCTGATTCAGATTTTTTGGTTTTATCATGACAGTCTCTTTTTTAGAGCAAATATATGGAGGATTCTTATTTTTATAAACACTATTTTGTTCTGAAACGCTGTAATTTGCATTGGGACATCATTATTTTTTGCTTGTCTGGAAACCTATGGGTGGGTACTTTTAGTATAATATAATCAAGGAACATTTTGAAATGTTCTTTAAAAATAAATATGATGTACCACATACCTTAAAGTATGCATTTATTCTCCTAGAGATGGAATTAAATTTGCTGATGCTTTAAAATACCAGCATGATTGATAGACTATTTACATGTGACCACCTGGTAATGCATTCTTATTCGCCACTTGTTTTCTCTTGCTAAAATTGTACTTAAATCACACTGCAAACTAACCCAGATACTGAAATATCTAGAAGGAAAAATTAACAGAACTGACATTTTCCAACTTTGAATTTTAGTTTTTAGATAGACAGTCCCAGACCTTCTAGAAAATCAATTAATTTGAGAGTCTAACAAAGGCTCCTTGTTTACTCAGTTACCTTAAATTTGTCTTTCACTCTGAGTGCTTGGCTTTATTAATGAGTTCTTTTGTTTATTTGCTTTTTGTTTTCTTAAATCTCTGTGTTAATGTGTCAGATGATGTAGGGAAAATTTATAACTCAAGCAATGTTTAAAGTCTAAGGTTTATTTTAACATTAAAATTCTGAAAGTATAAAAATTCTTATGAAATCATGGGTATGTTGATTTTCACACCTGGAATTTTCAAGTGGGCATATGTAGAAAGTAAAAATGTTGGATCAAATCTTTAAAACAAGCCAACTTACTCTTAGTGCTTTCCACAAATCTCCATACTGCCAATGGATTTATTTTGTAAAGCTGTATTGGAGATAATTTCATGTTTGCCTTACTATTTGATTTCATTCCATTTATTCTCGGTCCCAAACAGTCTAGAACTTTTACTTTTTTTATTTTCTGAAACTTGGAAGTATATCTATGATAGTTTTCAAATGGGAAAGTTTATACTATGGGTTAACATTCCCCATGGTAGAAAATATAAACAGTAGCAGAAAATGGTGCTCTAGCCTTACAAATATTACATATTACTATAGAAATAGTCCTGATTCTTATTCATTTTAATAGATGCATGATTTATGATGGAATTAGTGACATTTATATGTAATTTATGTAGGTTCCAAGTTTTATTTGCCCCTTTCATTTTTCTTATTAGCACTATGCCTTAGATAAAATAGGTACTAAGAAAATATTTTGGGACAAGTGGATTGTAACTATTTTATATTTAGGTTTCTTAGTATGTGAGCAATAATTAAATAACTTGGAGTGTGGGGAGGATATGATATAATGCATGCTTCTATTGAGTGGTATTATGTTCTCTCTATTGTGAGAAGGAATTACTTCTATTTTTATTTTTTTTTAAGTCTTGAGATCTTTAGTTTGGGGAAATTAACATGTAAAAGTTAATATCAATGAAATCCTTCAGAACAGATCAAAGTAGAGGTAAGGAAGGGATGCCCTTGTGAGCTTCATTGCCATCTGAGAGTATCCAGGAACTCCAGTGAATGGATGTTGGAGAGAAGTGAACGATACTGGGAAACTATTTAGAAAACTGCGAGATAAGACACCAGATAATCCCAGTGTGTTATTTGGGGAACCACACCTTTTTCCAAAAGTATCATTCAATATAGCAAGTCTTTGGTATGTAAAAATTTTCAGCAATATTTACTAACTTAGATAATTATTCTCTTGCATTATTCTTTTTTTCCAGCATTCTTTGACTATTCTTTTTTCATGAAGAGCTGTTTACTGGACAGATGCCTTCTTAGATATGTCCATTCTTGCCTGAAAGGCAATGAGTATTTCAGTAGCTATTAGCATATTAAGAAAACTTGGGTAATTCCATCCACTTCACATTAATTTTCTCTTGTTGATTATTTGCTGTAATATGTTAAATAATTGCTCTTGAATGGGTCAAGAAAAGCAGTCATTCACCTGTTTTGATTGCTATAAATATCTCCGAAGTCATCCAAATGTGCCTCCATATTATTCACCACTTTTCTAAGCCATTAATAAATATATTGAACACCTGTGCTAGCACTGATCCCTGAGGCACCTCATTATTAACCTAATTGCACAGCTTCATGATATTTCATTTAACCTTGATTTTATTACCAAACTTTTTTCAAACCAAGACATTTCAAATTAATGATAAAACTTTACCTTTTATCCTGTGGTTGCTATGGCTTCATAATTGAATCTGCAAGTTTAAAAAATTCTGAATTAAATACCACTAGACATTAATTTTTCTTAAAAATTCAAACAAGAAAAGTTATTTGCTTTTTTTCCCCCCTCTCAGCTATCTTCTGAACTTCTTGTCTACCCACTTTTCCTTTCATTGTCTTCATCAACTGTTTTCAGTATGTTCTGGTGCAGAAGCAATAATTCTATAAACATAGTATTTTGATTTTGGATACAATTCTGTCTGTGAGTTCCAACTTCCCAATGCTATTTTATTGCTGTTACCTCCATCAAACTGTATGCAGGAAAGGAAAAATAAGAAGGAATTCATGTTAGATGAAACCTCTATACATCAGTGAAGTCATGGTAAGTGAAGAACTAGGTTTGCATCTTCTGGTTTAAATCAAGCTATGGAATACAGTTTTGTCTATAATGTTGGAGTTTAAGGACTCTGAAGACCACGTGGTTAAATTTCCCTTATTTTTTAGGTAAAGATGCAGAATATCAAAGGAGTGAGCTGGTCTTTAATGAAGGTCAAACTGATTAGACCCAGGGCTCTATGTTTTACTTTATTGTTAATTCACTGCAGCCTTGCTTAGGTTTTAATTATTGTTTTTCATCAAAGGTAAAATTTTCTGTTGCATTTATTCTGAATTTTGAGATGAGTTGCATTTTAGCCTCTTTTAGACCATCCCTCTACATCTAATTTATTTTTGTTTTAATCCCTAAAATGACTTTAATATAGTAATTTCAAAACAGATATTATTGAATGGATAAATAAATCTAACAAACTCACATATATTTGTACCTACATACATGTATATATGGTGTATATATATGTATATCTATTGAACCCAGAGGTGTTCAATCACTGAGCTACATTCCTACCACTTTTTTTTAATATGTATATATAAATGACTTTCAGATGGTTAGATTTTAGGACCCTCAGATTTATGAGAGTTTGTTTTCTAAATAATGTTGAATTTTTCTATGATGTTGCTTGTTTGTTTCCTTTATATAAAATTTATCTAATGTGTACTTTGACTCTCAAGTGCAAATTCCCTCATAGCTATTTTTTTAACTATTTACCTAAAATACTTGCCTTATTTTACTTTTTTTGTTTTTTAGAGAGAGAGAAATTTTTAAAATATTTATTTATTTATTTTTTTTTTTTAGTTTTTGGTGGACACAACATCTTTGTTTTATTTTTTTTTTATGTGGTGTTGAGGATCGAACCCAGCGCCCTGCGCATGCCAGGCGAGCGCACCCTCACTACCTCTTGAGCCACACCCCCAGCCCCTTATTTTACTTTTGATGGTCACATTTCAAAAGTACTGAAATGCTCTGCATTGATATTGGAAGATCACTACTTAAATCAAATGGTCAATGTTCTATCATGTGAATAAGTCACTTCTTTGAAGAATTTTAAATACTTTTGAGGTACATTATGTATTTCATGTTCATGATTCATCTGCTTTGGGGAAAAGTATTATTTCCTGGCTCATGTTCAAGTGCTATAATCTAAGACATGTTTGGTAAATTATTATACCACTGCAGCAAATGAAATTAATATGACCCCAGGAATTTTACAAAGGGAATAGTTGGCTCATTTAGTAGGGGCTGGCTCATTGTTCTTTAACATGCTAAGGAAAAAGAGAAAGCATAATTATTATTAATTTATTTTTTTGCAAAATCCTTTCAAGCATATAAAACATATGGACATGTAATTTAAAAAAATAACGTAAGTGAACAACCAGGATTGAAATGCTGAATTTCTGTGTAGGTAATTTGAATATTTTGACCTGAGAAATGTTAGATGGAATGTTACTACAAAACAACTAAGGAATAATTTCTGGTTAAAGAGAATCTTTTTCTGCTTCTGAAATCTGAAGATCTAAGTTTTGGCTCCCTCTCATCCTTCTTAACTTTGTTCCCAATCATCGAATCCTTTAAAAGTATTAACATAAATCTGTTACTGAAAAAAGTAACATGTACAGCATACTTCTTGAATGTATTTCTTTTATTTCCCTCATGGACATTTTCACAATTACCTGGGTGATGAGAATTGTCTTGTTTGCACTGTTGTTAGATTAATTGCTTCAAGGAGGCCTTTGTGTGAGGTATCCATAGATAGTGTTGACATATTCTTGAAGCAAGTCAAATATTGGAATAAAAATGGAGTCTGTAGTGTAGGGGCCTAAGTGATTCCAAGAGATATGCCTGGACTTGGTGTAAAAGAATTGTGGAGGTTCTAAGCTAAACCAAACAGGATTCTCCAAAATAGTTCTAGGTCTTAGATATGTGATAACAATTTCTTGGATATCCAAATTTCAACTTTCCCACATTCCAATCACTGCTTGGGGTTTCCTTTTTTAGGATTGATACAAAGCCGCCTTACATTTTACATGAGTCATGCTTCAACCTGAACCAAGATCTGAGATTTAAAAAAAAGAAACAATTTAATTGCACATTTTCAGGGCTCATTCTTACCAGAGAAAAAGCATTACCTCTCCATGATAACCCAACCTTCAGTCCCTGCCCCCACATCTATCAACCATGGCACTGGTGATTTACTGGTAAGAATGTGTTATGTATTTTTTTTCTTTTTCCACTGTGAGCTAATTTTTAATATTTATAATTGTTCATTTTTAGTTATATATTAGGATTCATTTTGACATTTAAAATATGATTAGAAATAAATTGCTGAAAGATCAGTAGAGTATAGGGAAGGGATTAGAGGGACAGAGGAGGAGAGGGAAAGGGGAAATACTGGGGACTGAATTAGAGCAAATTATATTCTATGATTTTATAATTATAGTATCTTGTGGATATAAATGATGGTGAGATTCACTGTAGTATCTTCATAAGTATAGATAGGAAAGTTAGGTCAAATTCATTCCACCATTCTTCCCTCATACCATCCCTCCTCCCTTCCCATCAAAACCCTTTAACTACTACACTGATATTTTGATAGATACCCCCCCCACACACACCATTTTTTCCTTTCTTTCTCTTTCTCTCTTTAACTTATTTTGGACTAGCTTCCACATACCACAGACAACATTTGACCTTTAACTTTTTGGGTTTCCTTTATTTCAGTTAGCACAATGTTCTTCAGTTTCATCAATTTACCAAATGCTGAAATTTCATTCTTCATGGCAGATTAAACCACGATTGTGTATACATACCACATTTTCCTTATCCATTCATCTGTTGAAGGGCACTTAGGTTGATTCTATAGCTTGAATTTTGTGAATTGAGCTGCTGCAAACATTGATGTGTGCTGTATTACTATAGTATGGTGATTTTAGATCTTTTGGATATATACCGAGGACTGAGTTAGCTGGGTCATATGCTGGTTCCATTCCTAGTTTTGTGAGGAATCTCCATATTGCTTTCCATAGTGGTTGCACTAATTTAGTAGTCTCACCATCAGTGTTATGTTTTAAGTATTTAAAATAGAAAAAAAAGAACCATCAATTCAAAATTCTTACTCAATTTTATATGTGTTGTTAGTTTTGTAGATACAAGTTCATCCATATTTATAATATAACAAAATTTAATGGCAGCAGGTAAAATAAGAAAAACAATTACAGAGACTGCAAAATAAATATATATCTTCACTTAAACTAGATTTTTTCTTGTATTTTTATATTACCCAAGTTTATAAATTCATTTTACCCTATTTATTATGAAGACATTTCTGTTTTTACAAAGGTTGTGCTCTGAACAGAATTGAACTATAATTCAGAAATTTGACTCTGTATACTTAAAAAAATATGAGTGTAGAGGCCTTATATCCCACAATTTTAAGTTAAATTTATTGGTTATAGATACATAGTTAGTTTATTACATTGATTCCAATTCATTCTTTAATTTTCAAAGGAAGTTTGTGAATTAAGAATTAAAACCTCAGTAACTTAGTGAGGCCCTGTCCCCCCAAAAAAAAAGAATGGCTGGGGATGTCACTCAGTGGCTAAGTGTCGCTGGATTCAATCCTTGGTACTATATATATATGTGTGTTTGTGTATGTGTGTGTGTAGTAATAGAGAACAGATTCCAACATTTTCCTCTTTTTTCTTCCATCTACCATCTGTTCTCTGACTTTAAGGAATCGGTGGCGGGGCACTAGTATGTTAATCTGAAGATGGGATTTGCATGTCAAGTTAAATTTATAATATTTTAAATTTGTCTTATTGCATGCTTCATAAATCTAGAAGTTAAAGTAAATAAGATATATTAAAGAAGTTAAAGTCACACAAATTTATATGAAATGCTATATATGAATGAGTCCTTATATTGTTACAGATACAATACTTTATTTTCCCTGCCCAGGATATTTTTTATGAACTATGAACCATAGCTATTCATGGTGAAATTTTGGATAAATATTGGAAATATTTTAATTTTTAATCTCAATTTTGGTAATTTTTTTGTATTTAGTTCATAGTTTGTAAATATGGCATATAAAACCTATATATGCCAGAATTCGACTCAAATATTAGTTCTAATTCTCTGAATGTAATGGAAGGAAACACTTTATAATAGTATCATGAAAGGATATTAAGGATCTATTTCTATGGATAAACTTGGATATATTGAGAAAATATTGCCTCTTTAATTTGGGGCTGGATTGGATGAGTAGATGGGAAGCTCAGAAATATGTTCTTAGACTTACAAGGAAGGTGGAGGAATTAATGTTTGAACATTTGTAGTTTATTATCTACAATGCATAATTTTCCTAAGTATTCATAAAATAAAATAACTTTAATATTAGAAAAAATAATTAACCACAATGATAATTGAAGGACTTTTAACATATTAAAAATATCTTTTTCAAAAATTGTTGAGAATTTTATTTTTAACCCTAGCTGTCTCTTTTGAACATACACTTTGTTAGACTCTTTAATCCAGCACATAAGAATATTTTTGTTAGTGAAAAAATGTCTTGAAATGTGAATACTACTTTGCTTAATGATCTTTATATAAGAGGAGTGTGCTTTATAAGTGTGTTTGTAAGCTTTTTTCCCCCTCTACCTGTAAATAAGTTGCAAATTAAGGAGCTGAAAACTTAAGGATGAGTCAAAGATGGGATAATGAAAGTGGGCATGATGCTAGAAAGAAAAAAAAAATAGCATCCCAATGTTCAGATAATGTCACCATTGCAGTATGATAAAAAATGCTTTAAAATAATGGCATCTTCAGTCTATTTCCTTACTTATACTTTTTACTTCTCCCTAAATAATTTTAGTTCACTTATTATAAAATATATATGAAATAAAATTAACAAAAAGAATTAGAAAGAGGGAAATGGGAAAAATATCAAAAAGGAAAAGGCCAAGACATTGGTGGAAAGGTAACCTGGATTGAGTGTAACTCAGCTCTGGATTCCTGAGTCTGTTACATGGCTCTAGTATTCGTTGGATATAAATCCTAAACATTTCTCTGGGAATTTTTTTCTTGAAATACAATTCTTACATATTGTTCTAAAAATGATATTCTGTAACATGATGAATATTTTTCCTAATGTTATCTCCTATTAAATGTAGAAGTAAATTCTCAAAGACTTTTTCTTATATAGACTGAAGAACAAATTGAGGACAGAGTCTAATATATGTACAGTGTTATGTAGCAAATGGAAAAATCATTGAATGTCTACCAAAGATAAAATTGGTTATAGTGTTAGAAATGAAAAGTTCAAGGGAAATTTTCCTTTCTGCTGTAAAATTAAAAATGAGATGGAGTTTTCTTGCCTTGATTCCTAACCCTAAGAAGTCCTTCTCTCTGAAGTACAAATCTTTCTTTACCTGTAATCTTTCTTTACCTGTTCTGTTTACCTCTTTCTTAGAAAGAAAACAAGGTAAAGTTGACCAAATGAGTGATGACAAATTTTAGTTGATATTGATTATATAAATGTATTCTGCATTGATATAAAGTCCATATTTCATCCTCTAGTTACATAAATTTAAGGTATGATTATATTCTACTGAGGGAAAAGACAGAAAAATTGAAAGGGAATATTAGACAAGGAAACAATTAAATTTAATTTAATTTAAACAATGTTTAAATTAAATTAAAACAATTTAATTAAACCCATGTCAAATGACAATTGATATTAAGGAAAAGCCTGGGGAAGAAGAAGTTTTTTTTTATGGAAAAATATGATTTTAGATCAGGTATGAAATAATGTAATTATAACTTATCTATAATATACTGAAGTGAGTGAAAAATGAAGGTATATTATCATAATTACCAGTTATAAATAAATCAGTTCATTATTTCCATTGAAAGAACACACTGACAACAACATCTATTCAATATGTGAATGATTCAGTTAATAGCTTTTCATGCCTCATTTCTGACACTTTTTTTAGAAGAATAAAAATACTGAAATGGATTGAAATATACTGTGCTGGAGTGATTTGTACATAATTTATTACTAACTGGTACTCTTATTTCTAAATGATGATTTTTTCCCTCCCACAATGAAATAGCTTAAATACTAGAAGCTTCAGGGTTTGTTTTGATAAGAAACTTAACTTTTGGAAATTTCTTGATCAGTGATAGGTGAATAGCATGGACACTTTCCATGTATTAAAAAATCATACTGATATTCTGAAGAGATTGGTGTGTTGTCTGGGATACCTTGACTCTGGAGAGAGGTGGGAATGTCCTATAGTTGATTTCTTTTTATACTTCCATTCTTTATAGTAACCATATATAAACATACTCCAGTAGGTAACTTTCTGCCACATATGATTTGACAAAAACACACTTCAGATATTTTAAGTTTTTTTTAAGCAATTCTTATTAACAAGCTACTGGATCATTCTTAGAATGTCACACATACAGTCATGTAAAACCACGTCTTTGAGTATTCAAAGGAATCAGGAAGTCCTAAAACTAAGCTATAGGCAATGAACTGCTTTTATGAAAAGCATCAAAAGATGTTGGGGATGCAAATCAAGTCAAGATGGCGCCTGGCACTTTGCCAGGAGGAGTGGTTTGTGAAGCAAAGCCAGCTAGCCATTAAGATGATGAGGATTCCTTATTGGCTGACTGCTGTATCTAGATGATGTTAATTGAGTTAAGCTGTGTGTAATTAGTTAAGTATATATACCTCTGCTTCCCGGCAGAGAAGCGGCTCCTGCTACCTCGGGTGCCTGCTACTTTGAGTTCTTGCTCAGTTCCTGCTGAGTTCACTCTCAATAAAGTAGTTCCCGCTTCAACCTTCAAGTTGCTTGTCACCTCCCGGTTATTTGCCCAGCCGGACTTCGGCAAAAAGATCTTTCTAAAAAAAGAACCTCTGTGCCATACCTGAATTTTTTTTAAGCTCTGAGATATTTGAGATATTCAGTGTATTGAAGAAAAATAAATATTTGCCTTGAAAAATTTGAACAGATATGTACTGAGTTAAATATAAGCTTATTTATGCTTTTTGGAGAGCTAATAGAACTTAATAATGTATAATTGGACAATTCATATCACAAGATAAATTAATGTAAGCTTTCCTTTTCCAATCTTGTCATCTTAATTGTGTTACCACATGTGTATGTCATATGTGAAATAAAACTTAGGAAGGAAGGAAGAAAACATAAAAATGGAGAAGAAAAATAAAGTAAGCAGAGTAAAGTATTACTTTTTTTGTGATTTCTTTAGGTCCAGAAATTAAATATTCTTTTCTTACTCTCTCATCAGTATCACCTGTGACCTGTCATAATGCATGGAGAATTTCAAGATATATTATCCTACATAATTCAAAAGAATAATGAATTATTCAGGTGAAGTCTTAACTCCTTGGAATTACCTCTTTATATGTGTACAGTATTAGCCCCAATTTAATTTTTAGCTTATCTTTGCCTTTTTACTTAGTTTCTTGTACTTTTCTATTTCATTGAATGTTTTTAAGGCAGGGTTTTTGGAGGAATGAATTTATAGGAAATCTAATATTCCATGGGTAAATCAAGAATAGTAATAAAATGTTGTCTGTCTTCTTGTGATCACTATTTTAAAATGTCTAATTATGCGTATTTTAATCCAAAATTTGTCATAGGTTCTTGGTAAATGGGGGAGGGGATGACAAACCTGAAAATGAGTGGTAGAGATCACCCAAGCTTGTATTTAAGCCAGCATTATAACCTGTGAATGTGGAAATTCCAACAGGCAGATGGAGAGCTCACAGCATTTCTCAAAGTCTTCCTGGAGACTGTCCAATAGTCCAGTTATTTGCCATCACCAGTATATCCTGCTCCACTTTTATTCCATTTACTAATGTAAATGTCAGTATTTCACACAAATCCTAGCAGTCCCCAATGCCTCATAAAATGAAAAGCACATTAATTTTTATTGTAAACTAATTGTAGTTTTCCAGACTGGATTTTGGTGTCTCTTTATTGGGATTCAAAAGAATGATTGCAAAACTTGAAAACATAAAAGCTGTTAAAACTTATATTGTAGTTAGTAATAAATTAGAGACCCAATGGTGTAGTACTTCAAAAATAACAAAGCAACAATAAGGATATTTTAGGTATTTAATAGAACTAGTTGTAATATAATGAATTCAGTTTTGTGGACTCAAATAGCATGGACCACAGTGTAGATAACTATCTAGAGTGAAAATTTCTGTGTGATTGAAAAACAATTGTTTAAATACAGTGAACATTCCATATTTGGGAATTCTGTTGGCTGCCTTTGCCATATTGTATACTCCCTATAATCCTCAAGAGTATTTCAGAACATTAGACAGAATTCCCTTGGCATTCAGTAAAATGGCAATATTCATGATGAGCTTTCTTCATGTTAGTATTGATATGTTATTAAATTCTAAAATTAAAATATATTCATTTTCATATGTAGGAAGATCTGAAAATGATGACTTGATCTAGTTATTGAATTCATTAATTCTATTTTGGCTTGACTAAATGCAAGGCACATTCTTTAGTATTTAATAAAAAATTACCATAAGGCAAATAAACAATGGAATCCTTTGGGAGTAATGGTATCTTTAAAAGACAGGTGTTTCTTAAGGGGGAAAAAAAACCTTATTTAAAGAAGTAAAAAGGGCCAGGGATGTGATTCAGTGATACAGTACTTGCCTGGCATGAGAGAGGCCCTGGGTTTAATCCCCAGAATTGCAAAAAAATAAAAAATAAAATAAAGTAAAATGGTAATAATAATAAACACCTGTAGAATAACTGGGAATATTTATATATTAAGTGAACTTGCCACCTTACCAATTTTTTCACTTTCCTAATGAATCGTTTAATGGTAATGGAATAAAATACAAATACTCTCTACATATAATCTAATTTTCATTCACTGTAATAACAGTCTTATGTGTAACCAGTAGATGTTGAAAATTTAAATTGCAGAGGCTAATACATCCCTTTCACATTTTTTCACATATGCCCCATGTTAGAACTGCAATATAGGCTATTTGGTATAGAATTTGCTTGTGGAATTTTACAAAATAAAACAAAAACTTGACAATCCATTATATTATTTACTTATTATTTTTTATTTATTTATTTTTCAAAATAAAATTGCACATGACCTGTATTTATCATGGAATGACTAAATTGAATATTTTTTATTTGAGGGTTGAATTTATAAATTTGTAGGAAGTAGTAATTAAAATTTTTTTTCTGAACTTTAAAAACTGAGTCTATGTGGAGAAAACACCAGACTCAGAAACTTAGATTTCATAGTTTTCAGAGCTAATAGTAGTAGAAATTTCAAATATCTCAGAGTTCTAATTAGGAGACAGGGATGGGGCCTGCTGGACAGGCAAGAGTTATGTGATTGGCAAACTTTAGAACACTGGGTCTCAAATACATTTAGTCTTTGAGATCATTTTTAGTTTATTTCTGCAAAATTAATCGTTTTTTCTCCTTTATGTTACAACATCATGCACAGATTTCACTTTTAGAAATATCACATCTATTCAATTTTAAGCATTTTTGTCTACTATTACAGTCCTTGGCATATTATAAGTTGAATAAATGAATAAATACTTGATTGAACTGAAAGCACCTAAATATTGTGACATATTATAAAAAATCATCATTATATAAAAGAAAAAGGACACTAAATTAATACTTGTGAATCTATTTGAATGTACTTTTCAAATAATAGCTTTATAGACAATTATCTGTAATTTTAAGGCAAAAATGATTTTACATATTGTTAAATATTGATATGTTTAGTCTAATTAAAATACATGTGAGTTCCAATGCTGGTCTTTTTTCTGTTACCTACACAGTTTGATCATGGTCTTTAATCATGTAATATTTTAGTTTATTTGTAAGATGTATCAATCAAAAATATCTTTTGTTTTTAAACATTAGAATAAAATTCTGATTAGTATTCACCAATACTTACCTCAAGAATAAAAGGTTGAAAAAATAAAAAGCTAAAGGCCATGTGTTAAATATGACACCAAATAGTTTCAGTAACATGTTTTTACTTGATACCAAACATCCTTTGACTGTAATTAGCTTCTAAGAAGTTGTTTAATTCACATAATTATTTTAAATTAATCGGGCTGCCTGGATCAATCTTTAAAATGGGTTATGATCATTTTATTAAAACTGGTTTACAACATTTTCCACAAAGAATCAATATTGTTTGCTTCCCAACCTTGTAAAAAAAGACAAAACACAATGGATAAAATAAGATTAATAAGAGAAACAAAGTTTGAAAAATGCAGAAAATATTTTACCTATATAAAAAGCTAAAAGATTTGTACAGCCAGAAAAAAAAATTGTCTTTGGAATTTTAGGGAAACAAGACAAAAATTAAGCCTGATATTTTTCTTCCAGAGAAGCATGGGTCTGACAAATACTATCAGAATAACAGATGTTCATAAGTGAAAATATATTCTTCCTTTTCCTTCTTCATTACCCTTTCATCTTGATTTTGTGATCTAAATACTGCCAGTCTCAAGTTCTATCTCTGTTCCCATTTTTGCCCTGAGATATCCTCAACTCCCTAGGAAATTTGATTTTATTTTCTCATAATTGCTGTTTACAGGTATTAAATGTGTCTATTAGAATTTTTGTTTTTGTGGATGTCTTTTCTCTCTGTGAAGATTGAAAGCCTCTTGGGGACAGGGACTTAAAAATTCTTACTTTCTACGAAGAATATATTAGGTATACTGTAAACTCTAACCATTATATTTATGATATCTTAAGTTATTGCCTTAAATGAATAAACTTTAAAATTCAAGGTTGGGATCTAACAGGGGGCATTTAATGCACAGTTAGTAGGGGTCAGTTTGTCAGTATACCCATCACTTGATTTTGAATCCTTGTTCCACAATTTACTAGCTTTATGTTATATAATTACTTTCTGCATCCATTTCTTTATCTTTTTAAGGGGAAAACAATAGTACTCACTTCAATAATTAATGTGTGTCAATTACTTGGAAAAGTAAGCATTCAGTGTTAGTTGTTATAATTCTATATTAAAGTGATTGTTATCAAGTCAGTGTTTCTGGAAATAATTAAATATATAATCCTATGGTGGCAATTACAGAAGACAATCAGATGTATGAGGTCTGTCCTCAGTGAAATTGTAGGACAACAAAACCATGTTTTAATTATGGAAAATGATATTTATATTCTCAGCTGCAAGAAGGCATGCACTTAGTTTATCTGGAAACTATCAGATAAGTTAACAAGAAGTGACCTTAAACTACCTCTTTTCTATTACATAAAGGGTTATCTGGTAGAAGATTCTTTTTCCAATTGTTTTATGGTATTACCAAAACACCATATCAAACTCACACATTTTATATCATAAGTGGAGTTAAAGGCAGGGAAGAGTCAGTAAATGTTACAATTCAAGCCTTACATTGTTCTTCCACAAAATGATGAAGTAAGTATACAAAGGGTCATTCTGGAATACCCTTTTGTAAATATAGTATAGGTTGAAGAATTCAGATCTGAAGTTTGTTAAAGAAGAAGCTGGCAAGGAGTTTTGAAGAATGTCTCATACACTGAACTTAACATTCCATCAAATCCGAAGATGAAAAAAAAAATGTTGATATCACAAGGATCTCAAGTTTTTCTCCAGATAGCATGTGGAGATATTTAATGTCTTTATCTAGATTTCTAGATAAAGGTGTAAGTATAGTCTGACCTAATATGAGCTGCTTGGCTCTTATCTCAAGGCAATAATTTCCTTTTTTAATAAATGAATATGAAGCAAGACCAAGAGATAATGAGCATTACAAGTGCCTAGGTCAAGACCAGCTGTAGAGGACTAAAAAAATCCACTTCCTGGCTCCCCACTGTGGTGGATATTCCTCCTTGATAATTGCCTTATGGCAGAGCAGAATGACAACAGAGACCAACTTTTCATCATGTTCTTATCAGACTGCTTAGGATACTATATTTATCGATCTGTAATTAAAAGCAAATATTTATGTAAAGCAGGAAGAACAAATGGAGTATATGTAAAATTACAATTCATTTCTTGATTTTGGATTTTTTACTAGATGTGTATGAATTAATGTAATTTACTTATATAGATGAAGCAAAATTTGGGGGTTTATAATTTGGGGGCTATTTCAAATTCAACCTTGAAAATATCATTTTGCATTTAGTTTTAAATTATTTCTGACTTTTAACAGTGATAGTTCTTGAACTAATTTTTATTCTTAATATTCTCTCTTTGGGATAATCAAAACTATCTGTGTATTTATATATCATTTATCTCATACATATTACTATCACAAATATACATTTGCTCTTACCTATCTAATGTCCATGCTGACCTTTACTGATTACATTTGATAACACAAATGTTATTCTAAAATTTGAGTCTTAGTTTTAACAATTACTTTCAGATTATCCAGTAATACTAAATCACATTTCCATCACTTACCTCTTGGTATGTGTAATATTTTGTCCTCTTCATTGTGTTTCACCAAATCTTCAACCCAGATATCAGGACCATCTTTATTATTCAGAATCATAATTATTCTAGCTATTTCAGGTAAAATTTTCCATTGTGCCAGGATGAGTAGATGTAGTGAAATTAGATTCATGGTGTTAGAATTATTGCTTTGCTAGATTTATTGTTTTAAATGTATGGCCTTGTTTATCACATTTACATTAGTGATTATTTTTAGTAGGCTTGACTTACAGAAATTTTTACTGACTTGAAATCCTGTATGTATTATAAATAAAAGTTGTTTCACATGTACACTTCATGTTCAGATAGTGGTGGAATATAATGTTAATGTAATTGTTCTTGACATTATTGAAATTTGTGCAGGTTCAGGGAGAAATAGAAGAGACAGCACAGTGGTTTAATAAAAAAGCTCTTGGAGACAATAACAGTTGAGAGTCAATTTAAGAATCATTTGTGAACAATTGAGACTGAAGAAAATTTATTTGAAGATGGAGTTTAAAAACAAGTTTTAAAAATGTATTTTATTTTGCCATCTTCACATAATGATAAAAAAGTTATAGTACCCTAACAAGAAAATGATATGTATTTTTAAAATTTAAATAATAATAATATGTTTTGAGTAGAACAAGCAGAGTTTGCATTGTTTCATAAAGGTTATCTTCCTGCCTTATTTATGTGGTATGCTTCTAGACATAATTTGTGAAAGTAACAATGCTCCCCCAAAATATTGCCATATAGAATCATTCTGCAACCCATGACATATTTTTTGCTGATTGACAGTGTGTGACTGTATATTATTAGTGTTTTTCTTCACTTAGTCATTTTTACTTAGTGACTTAATTGACCATTCATATAATTTTTGCTTCAGTTGCTGACCCCCTTTTGACCAGTTGAAGATTATATTATAGATAGTTACTTATATTTTAAGTTGTAAGTTTAAAAGAGGCTGAATGATTATAAATGAAAATAATTAATGAACATTTATTGTTTGAAGGGTTTTCTTTCAAATGTTCACTCTTTTTAGGAAACAGTGTATAAAAAAGAGACTAATGATCTTTCTTTTCATTAAGATATAAATTTGGGATTTTGAAGGAATTCTCTACATAGTATGAAATTTTTGTAATTTTTCCATTTATAAATATGAACGCATATTCTTTTTCTCCTGTCTCCACTCCCTCCATTAAAACCATGAGCTGAGTTATATTGATTATGATCTTTTCTCACTTTTGAAAATGTGCTGTGGGGTGGTAATAATATACCTTTAGCATCTGGTAAATCTGGATTTGAATCCTCAATTCTACTTTATGAACATTGGTAAGTTGCTTACAACCATGATTCTTATTTTCCTCTTCTTTGAAGTGATGATTATACCACTTTACTAAGATGGGTTAAAAATGAGATGAGGAAAGCAAAGTGCCTGACATCATAGCTTAATTCTTTCCTGTCTCCTCCAGCTCTTAGGCTGTTCTATGACTATCCAAGGAAGTAACTAGCAAGCGAGTAATTAACTTGCCTATTTGAAGGCTGTTTTCAAATACGATTGTTCAAGGAGTTACTGGGGAGCACAATCTTTAAACAACAGTTTGTCAGAAAATAACCTGGGCATTGTATGTATAGTTTTCCTTTGTTTTGTAGTCCTCTAGTCAAAAAAAATGTTCAGCTAGGCTTAGAACCCCATATTCACATCGGTATAGTAAAGGAACAAGGATTAATTCTTTCATGTTAGGACAAAAATCACTAGAATGACTTGGTTTGGAAAAGTAAATCCTTATTTAAGCAATATTATTATAAACTTAGCATGCATTGGTATCACCTGAGTAATGTGTTAGCAATTCATATTTGGGGTATTATCTCAGAGATTCTAATTCAGTAAATCTAGTATTTTTTCATGGCACTTAAGGTAATCTCAACCTCTTAATAATAACTTCAAGGATATGATGGATGATAAAAGCTTAAACAAATAAATGGGGGGGGAGGAACACCCATTTGCTTTATCCATGTTGTCTTAAAACTATTTTCTCCATTAATCCAGATGAATTCAGTAAATATAAGTCTACTTCTATCTTATAATAAAATCTAATGGTTTGCCATGGAAAACCTTTAAAAATGACCCATCACTACTCTGGTATTTGTTTTTAAAATTTCAAGTTTCTTCTCCATTGCAGTAAAATGAAGCACCATTACTGATTGTCATTACTGATTGTAGTTAAATCAGAATTTTGAAAGTATTGTTCCTTGGCTGCTCTCTTTTTAGGGACAGCTATGGCAAGTTGAGGAGGTAAATGGGGTAGAAGAAGTTTTTGCTACAAGACCAATTCATCCTCTGATTTTTTGCTACAAAACAAACTCATCAGGATCTTGAGATTTTTTTTTAACACATTAAGAGATTGTTAAACTACTACCCCTATGATAAACTGTTAAGAACTATATTATTATATCTGCTTTGGAGATTTCTCAATTTCTCTCTGAGACCAAATTTCTGCCAGTTCTATTATCTCTCCCTTAACTTGCTGTCATTTACTCATAATATCTGATTTTCTTTCTACCAGCTTTCTCACAGTTCACACCAGGTATCTGTTTTCATGCTTTCTGTTTCTTTATTTATTTTGAATCTTTACTTTAAGAGATAATATTGTCTTCCAGTCAGGAGCATTTGAAAACAAATGTATTTTTACTTTTATAAATAGAGGTTTTATTTTAGAAAGTATTTTTGTAAAAAGATTTTACTGTTTCTAAGCAGTTTATGTAATCAGATCTGAGTTCAAATTGGGTTATGTCATTTGTCTTGAGTGTTAAATTTGGAATAGTTTTCTTTGCTTCCAAAAATATAATTTATGTTAAAAATTAGTATGTTTTTCTAGAACTTGAAAGAGGGAGTAGGAATAGAGACTTGACAAAAATGAAAAGATTAGTAAAATATTTGCATGTTAACACAGGTTTTAGCATCTATGCATTAGTTTGGATAAGTTATATTTCATTTGTATTGGAAAGAAAATAGAGAAATTTGTTTTCTATTATGACAGTTTTTTAAAATTTTGTTTCAAAAAGAATCTTGCCAAAACAAAAGAAGAAAAAACATACAGTCTTCCCTATCAACTCTGAATCAAACACGTGTTTAGTTGAATGTGTGTTCAACATGTGTATGTGTTCAACCTTGTGTTATGGATCTTTTTTACATCTACCCACACAATCTCAATTTAGACGGTTTTTAGTTTCTCTCCCTGTGCTTCTTGAATTTTTGTCTGCACCTTGGGGACTACCTACATCCACATTTGGGAGTCACTGTTCTACATATTTATAAATGATCTTCTATATTGAGATATGTGACTTGCTATAGAATTTTAGCGTGAGAGACCAGAAAGAGTTCATTTAGCTCATGTATTATACAAACTGAAGGAACTGAGTTAAAGTAGAGATTATTAAACAACATGTCAAACTTTTTTTTTCTTTTATTCTATTCACTATCTTGGATGTTGTCAGCACTAATCAGAGAGAGAAAGCTTTCAGTTTAATGAAAGACTAATAGCCTGTGAAGTTTGAGAATGGTTAAAGTACATCAGTGATTAGCCCAGTGTTCATGGGTGAGGACTCAATTTCTTTGAGATTAATGTGTCTTCATAGGGTTGATATGAAGACAAAATGAGAAGGTTTGTGTGGTTTGGAAACCTCAAAACACAGCAAAACTTTATTGTTTACTGCAGCTGTTGCTGTTTTTGTAATCACACTGGGTCAAACTCTCCATTTTTCAACTCCAAACACAGGTAAACAGATTTTAGTTATTTAAATGATTGAGCAATAGATAGGAATGGAGACATCAATGGGAAGGGCAGGTACTTTGGAGGAAATGGGAAATTATCAAATGGTGAAAAAGATAGTTTAGAATTAAAATTTTAGACACAAACTAACACAATTGCAAAGGGATAAAGATTCCAGACACCATCTATTCTAGCAGGTGTTTACCATTCCCCCCTCCCTCTTCCATGGCACAATAAACATGAAGCAAATAACCCAACATCTTTTTTTTTTTCTTTTCTTTTTAAAGACCCTTTTAATTTCAAATATGAGAAGTCTTAAAATTTTAGTTATTTGCCTTTAACTGTAGCTTAGGAACTTGGATGCTCAGAGCTGTCATCCCAAATTGATTTATTTATAGTTGCTTACTTTAGGTGAAATTAAATGTTTAAGAAAGTGGTTTGTTTCAGGAAATAAAAGCATACATTTGTAAGGCTCCTTGGAACCTTAAAATTTCTAAGTCATTTATCAATTTGAAACTGTCTGAAAATAGACTTGAAGTGCTTATTTACACAAACTAATTCTTTCTTTTGGATCTTTGCAAGGACAACTTCTAATGAACAACTTGGCAGATGACATTTTGATTTACATAATAAATAAAATTTTGCATTTGATTTCAGTCCCACAAATAAGAGATTTGTAGCCCTCTATAAATTTTGTGCAAAGCCAAATCTCAGCATAGGGGATTAAGAATGCTCAAAACAATACAATGTAAGGAAGTTAGATATTGGAAAAAAATAAAGCTTAATTTGGGCTTAGAATGACAAAATTTTGATTAACAAATAATTTATGCAAAATATATTACAAAATCTGATATGCTAAATATCAGGGGTTTCACATTTAGTTACATTTAAATTAATTGTAGTTTATTTCTTCAAACCTTTACATCCCTTTTTTCTTTGATTTTGTGTATTTGCAAAAAAAATTTTGCGCTACAATTTTAAGTTTATTTTTCTTGAAGTTGCTCTTCAATTTGTTGTGATAACCTGCATAAAACTAGATTTTGTAGATATGATTTCTTTGGAAAAGATAAAAAATTAAGTTTGACATTGATGCTTCTAATTATTTTCTTTGTTGCTTTGATTGTATTTGACCCCTGTTACACTGACATATATTCAATCTATTTTTGACATCATAAATATAAAATTACAATATAAAAAAGCATTTGTTCTAGTGCAACAGTAATTGAAACTTGCAGTTTTATATTTTTTTAAAAAATACTCAAACACCAAAAAGAATGTGTGATTTTCATAGTAACAATGTTGTCAAACAATAATCTGTGTCAGGTAAACAACAGAAACAAGTTGATCATTCCAGCCTCTGAAATGTCAGGTTTTCTTAATTTGATTTGTATTTATAACACAGTTGCATAATCAATATAGGACCTGGGTTGATATTCAATTACTCCCAGTTATTTTTCAGATAATTTGGAGGTGAATTCCATTATGGAGGACGATGTAAACAATTTGGAACATAATATGGATGTTTATAATCTAATTGAGTGATACATTTCTCCACCATGGCTCACTTCTATATTGAATGAATTATAGATGTTTAAAGTTGTCCCTCAGGAGCAGTGGATGTAGCACACAATGACAAAAATTTCATATTTTTCCTTTGAGAAGTTCCCAAAATAGTCTCAGAGTTCTAAATGAAAAGTTGTCTTAAGAACCAGGCACATTTTGCACTGACTTGATGGTTATTTTTAGGTAAACCGCTTTGGGTTAATTAGAAGAAAAATTGCTACTGTACAGTTATTATGCTCTATTCCTCCCACCTTGGCCTGAAAATAATGAGATGTAACAAAAGTTTTTCTTTGTCACTGGCAGCTGCACCTTTTAAGTGTATCAAAGTCTGTTGCTGTGGTTACGGCCTTTGTTTCCCAGTGATGTCTTGTCCATACTTCTCCCCCCAACCCTTAACAATGGTTACTCAAAAGAATGAAATAATGAGTCATTCATTCGGAAATATGTTGTTAAAATATCCCTCTTTATCATTACATTTCACTGCTTAGAAACTAGGCTGTAATTCAAGGCAACAGTTAAATCTGAGAAGAACTGTTAAAAAAATCTTTTGATTTTTTTTTCATTTATAAGAAAAACCTGTCTATGTAATTGAAGAACCTCTTACAAGTCTGAACAATTAAATCCTTTTTGGTTAATGTATTATTTCTGGAACAAGTAGATAAAATTCTACGCAGTAAGCATGATAAAAATCGTGCATATTTTGCACAGCACAGAATTTTAGAGTCAAGGTTTCTGGGCACAAAAGCAGTAACAAAACAGTCCCTACAAAACTGAGTAACTTTGAATAACACAAGAAATAATTTTTGTTAATTTAAAATTTTAGAAACTGAAATGTGTAAAGTTTGTAAAGTAAAATGTAATTAAATTATGGTACTGTACATACCAGTTGTTTCTATAATTGAAACTTTACAATATGAAAAATACATTAGCTCTGTACAGTTTTTACACGTAGGTAGGATGAGTTTTGAAAAATCGATTCTTTTTTTTTTTCAGGGTCATACTCTTTAAGTCAAAAAAATACTGCACAACTTAGCTAATTACAAAGTGTAGACTTGAAACAATTCATGTCTTCTTTATTTCATGAATCAATCTTGATTTTTGTTTTATTTGAACAGGGGATTTTTGTTTTGTTTTGTTTTTCAGAGTCACAATGAACAGATCTTCCTCATTTTGTCCTTGAGGTTACAAAGTTTGGTAGCAACCCTTGGCCACTAGTCAGCTCAGTTAAGCCAGTGGCTGTTTATGGTCACTGATTCGGCCAGCTGTTGTGATTGTGCTCAGGTCCAGCTCAGTCTCTAGGTGTGTTTCCATCGTATCTTCCTGTGCATTCGTTTCAAAGGATTTATGAGAGAGAAGCTCATGATGCACCCCACAATAACTTATTGTGGGCTGGTCGTATGCCAGAAAGGTTGACACATTCATAGATAAAGGTATCTGGGGAAAAATGACATGAGAAAAGTCAGTTATAAAGAGACAGACAACGTGAGGGGCAAGATATGGAGACTCAAGTGCTGACTTGACTAACCTCTACAGTTACACCTGTGGCTCTAGTGTCCCTGCACTATCCTGCCTAATGCTCCTCCCTCTCATATTTTGAGCTCACAGAAACAGCTTTAATGTCTGGGTAAAGCTGTTCAGTGTTATCTGAATGTCCTACTGAAGAACATTCAGATAAATAAATAGCAGTATAAGTAGATATAAAAATGAATTAAAAAGCTCCTGCATCAGAGAAGTAAAAAAAAAAAAAATGCTTCCCCTACTTGGGGTAAATCTGTGGTTTTGGAACTAAGAAAGCTATTATTTGGTTACCTCTGATATTAGGATGCAAACAAACAAACAAAACAAAACAAACGAACAAAAAACAGTGACTCTCAAACTTTAGCATGCATGAACATCACCTCCCTCTTCTTCAATTACCTATTCCATTGTCCCCAAAAGGTTTGGGATAGGGCATTTTCATACAAGTTACCATATGAAATGGGTGCTGTTAATCCACATACTACACTTTGAGAACCATTGCAGAGGAGAATTTTCTAGTTAAGTCATTCTGGCTATTCTTATCCATAACTTTCATCACAAAGATTCCTTGAAACATTAATGCTATACTTTAGTTAATGTATTCAAATTTGGAACTGTAAGAACTCCCAAGGAAAATTGAAAACTCCTCTGTAAAGGTCTAAAAATCATCAAAAGATGATGCTGGTTTGAAAGAACCAGTAGAACAGGTGAGGAACTGACTCCATTGCTAATAAAAGAAAGCAAGATATAAGGATGTGAAGGAAAAAAGTCACATATGACTATTGTGAGCAGAAGGGAGACACGTTACAAACAACAGGTAGTCTTAGATGTAATTAGTTGTCAAAGTCTATAGATCATTCCCATTTTTTCTTCAATAACATAAATGCTTCTCCTAAAAACCTTCAACCTGATCTTGATTTAATATCCATCTTAGTTTAGATATTGTTTGCACGTCCTCCAAGACCTCATATGTTGATGTATTAAATGGGTGGAAACTTAATCTGACTATGGTATTTAGAGGTGGGGCTTTGAGAAGTTGATTAGGTTTAGATAAACTCATCAGGGTGGAGCCTGCAGGATTGAATCCCAGTGACTTCATAAAATGAGGGAGCGAGAAGACACATATATACATATACATGTCCCCAGTCTCTTGCTATGTGATGCCTTGTGCTTCCATGGGATTCTGGCAGCAAGATGGCCATCACCAGGTGAGAGCCCTCAATCTTACACCTTCAGAACCCTGAGCCAAACTAGACTTCTTTTGACTTCTTTTCTTCATGATTCATCCAGTCTGTGGTACTGTATTACTGGCAACAGAAAATGAACTAATACAATATCCTAATTACTAATTCATGTTATTGGATTTCCTTTAATGAAAACTTGTTGAGTGAATGAATAAAATGCATTTCTGTTTGAGCACATCTAACTATATTTCCCTTCTGATCTCAATTGAGATTAGAGCACAAAACTAAGGAAAATAGAATGTCTAGGTTCTATTCTTTTATTAATTGCTTCTTTATTCCCCCTTCCTTCTTCTCCATGATTAGAACCCTCAGCTTCTTCTCTTTTCATTCCTACCCTTTCAGCCACACTTATTTCTCCTTCAATAAAATTGCTTGAGAAACTATTTCCTTACTTTCTCTTCAGTATAAATATTCCCTTATATTGAGATTATCTATTTAATAAATGTATACCAATGTATCAAAAGTCCTTGGAAACAAAAGTGTAATGCAGTTCACCAAATGAAATTCCTGAGTAATTTTTCTATTTATGTAGAATTTTAAAATTTGAAGCATAAACTTGTCTGATATGTGAATAAAATACATTATAGCAATTTAAAGATGGTCAAGACAATTGAGAAATCATAAAGGTAATACTTAATAGTAAAATAGAATACTTCCATTTAAAATAAATAAGAATCTCTATTGTTACAGATGTAATAACTAAGATATTTTATCATGTAAAAGCAATTGTGCAGCATGAATGGATTTCAATTATAGGAGAGAATAAACATAGCTGGGCACATGAGTTTTACATTGGCCTCTGGGAAATCAATGCTCTGCAATGTGTTTTGGGTCATATATTTGTAGGGTTTTATATACTTGTTCTTATTTGTCATAGAAAATTATACATAACACATGCTAAATCTTTTCTGGCTTTCTTGGAATTAACTCTACTGTGAATGATTTATAATTTCTATCTTCACAATTTCTGAAAAATAATATGCCAAGATACTTTCTTCTGTTTGTTTGTATACACATAATTTCTTGCTTGATTTAATATCTAGAGGCTGCTGATACACAGAGCATAAGTCCTAATTTGAACCATATCAATTAAACAGTTTGCTATGAATGTCTACTAAAAAAAATCTCACATATTTTCTTTAGAGGATTTCTTCTTGTTGAATATGTCTTATTTGGAAACACCATACTCATGCCTATATTGTTTCAATATATTTTTCACTTTTTTTTGACATTTTGCTCTTTCCAAAATTGGGACAGTACTTACAAGCAGTATAGATGTTTAACATGTATTTTTTCTCTCATTTGAAAGTACATCTTAACAGTTGATGATAGTTACTATCAAAAAATAACAGAAAGGTGATTAGTAAGTAGAATTTAACAGCTAACCATATGGGAATAGAGCATGGATTTTTTAAAGTTGACTTAAAATTATTTTGAAAATATAGGAGCTAGCATTGGATAGATACAAATGTGCATTTATAGGAGTACATGATATTGTATACATGTATATGTGTCATCTATATAGTAATTACTAATGATTTCAAAACCATTCTATTAAGGTATGAGAAACACAAATTTTGTTGATACATTTGATAACTATAACAGATTTATGTTGTCTATATAAGCTATTTATAAATATAATATACGTACCTGTAAATATATATGTAATATAGCATATGTATACACACGTATTAACATTTACAGATTTTTAAAATCGAGCTCAGATAAGTTTGCTGAATTATGATACTTTCTCATTGGCAATTTTATTGGAATGGTAAGATAATTTTCACAGAGTATTTTGTTGGGTTTATACAAGTAATTTCTTTCCTAGTTTCTTATTTTTAAGTATTTTATATAGATGTGAATGGCAGGTTTATTCTTTAGTGACTAATCTGCTGAATGAAAATCTATTAAATCTGCACATGTGACACTATGATAAGCAATATGTATAAACCAAATACTAGTGAATGAACCAAGTGTTTTACACATAGAATAAGATCAGTGATTTTCTTTTAAATTATAATTTCTTCCTACAAGTTACCATACATGATAATTCACCATATATTGAATTTAAGTATGATTGCTACAACATATATCAAAATATGTAGTGTACAAATAAATTTAATTTAAATTTAAGATCTAGTTTGTTTATTAATAAGATGAAACTTTTACCAAAAGACTACACTCTTTGAAATAATTATTATATTAGAATATTCCTGTAATATAAATTTGTATGTAATTGTAAGCATTGTAGTTTGGTTTTACAATTGAGTACATACAAAGTAATAAATCCTAAATATAATAAATGTAAATGAAAATATGATATTATATAAATTTATGTGGGGAGGAATTTTTTGGCTCTAAATATAATGAAAAATTATATTTTTGTCAGAAAATTTTTTCCTCATAAACATATTACATGTACTTTTGTAATGACTTTCTTTCTCCATATCAATATCATAATAAATATTTAGTACTTTCTCAATGTGGGGTATTAGATTCTTAAATAAAGCAATTAAAGTAGAAAGTCAAATATAACATGTGCAAATTATTCCTCCTCAAGTAATAACACACCACTTGCTACCCCAAGTTGCAGTACTGTATGAGAGCTTTATTTTGGTTCTTACCATAAAAGGAAATTTATCTGCTCCTTTCAAATTATAGTTACTTGTTTGGAAACACTGCAGATGACAATTTGTGATATTTCCATTATTTGAAAAACAATTTGAATAGAAGGAAAACTGTTTATATTTCAAATAAACTATCTTAAATATTTGAATATTAAAATTTGCATATGATATATTTCACATCAGAAAAAAAATTGATGCAGAGTTTTGGGCAATTACTGTGAATCCAGCAATTTTTTTTTTTTTTTATTCTATTGGGAGGACATATCCTTGCACAACAATGTGACTGATGGCTGGGTAGAGATGGAGAGGCTACCAGTTGGTATTAAATGCTGTGTGAAGCTTAGATGCAGTCCATGTAAATTCTACCTGTTACTAAGCCACAGCAAACACAGCATCCTCTTGTTCAGATAACCAAGTGGCCTTGGTTTTCTTTTCTCTTTTTAAACTAACCTGTTCTCTTTCCCACACCCCAGCCTCCCTTCCTTTGTCTCTCTCTCTCCCCCTCTATTTTTAAATTGATCTATTATATGCTTTTCAATATGGTTAAGGTGTTCAACAATACAGTCCTAGTTTCTACTTATTATTCCAATTTGGACAATATAACTTCGTAAAGAAAATAAGCAGTGACCCTATGTGCCTAAAATGATTAGATTGGTTCCAGAAGGGGCAGTAGGAGATTTAAACCTAATAAGGCTACTGCCTCCCCAAAACTTTTTATTTTAAGACTCTTTTTTAAAAATTGGTATATTGTAATTATACATAAGAGTGGAATTCATTGTGCCATATAGATACAGGTACATAATATGTTGATCAATCTCATTTCTCAGTACTTTCCCTTCCCATTTTTCTTCCCCAGATCTGCTTGCCTTATGCCAGTGATCTCCCTTTATTGTTATTATTATTTTAACTAGTCTATTTTATATGTGTGTGTGTGTGTGTATATATATATACACACACATGTGTGTGTGTATGTGTATGTGTGTGTGTGGTTCACTTTGGTGTATTTGTACATATACATGGACCTAGCATACTTGATAGATTTCATTCCCCAGTACTCCCCCTTGCCATTCTCTCTTCCCTTCATCTCACTCCTCATCTTCACCTCTTTGTCTTCCTTGTATTTTTGTGAGAGCCCCCCTTTCTTTCTCTTTCTTCCCAGACCTTTCTTTAGAATCTTCTATTTAAAGTATCCATAGAATCCTCTTGTCCTGTCTTTCTGAGAGAGAACAGTTTCTTTCAGTGTTCTTTTACCTGATAAACTTTTACATATAATTACTCACATGGCTTCCTTTAATTCTAAGTCACTGTTTTCCAGGTGAGATAATTATTCTTGAAGCATAACTCATACAGTTTCAGGAATGTGGAAACTTGCTCTCTAGAAAACATTATCATTTGACACATTTTAATGCATTATCATAAGCATTTGAGCTAAGAAATCAGTATATGCTATTCTAATTATAAGAGGTAGTAGCTGACCCATTACTTAGGAAAATTCTCTTGGGAAAAATTTTGATATGCTTAACTAGTAATATCTTGATGTCAATGACATTTGCTAGTACTAGTTTTTCAGTAGGTGTTTCAACATCAATAATATGTACCTTTCTTATAAAAATTATAGTTAAATAAAAATAACCAAGTATTAATGATTTTCCCCATTCATATATAATGTTTAAGCTAAGTATATGATTATAAAGGGAAAGATAGTTTTTTAAAGTTTCCAATTTGTGATTAAATAAAAGCAATTATTAACCTTATATTCACTGTATAAATAATAATATCTATATATATTTATAAAATATGTGTATATATATGAACCTGTATGTGTATTTCTCATATTGAATTAGTTGGTTAGCAGTTCCTCAAGCATATGTTATTTCTGGATATAGTTTTTAGTAAGTATAAATACTCATACTACTAATTATCTTTGAAAAGAATGCCATGATGTCCCCCCATTTCACAGATAAATCTAGCATTTATCTAAGGCCAAATATTATCTAGTAAGAATTCTACTTCTCTCCATTGTTGAAAGGATTTTTCTGCTTTTTTTTTCTTTTTTATTATCTTTTTAAAAAATGTTTAAATTATACATGGATACCATATCTTTATTTTGTTTATTTATTTTTATGTGGTGCTGAGGATCAAACCTAGGGTCTCTCACGTGTGAGGCATGGTGGGCTAGAGAATAATTATAGTGTTTTTGTGTATAAGGACATCAATATCCACACATATGTGTTGTGTGCTGATTGGCTGATTCTACTAACTATACTATTCATCCTCCGTGGGTATAAAATGAAATAGCCATTTTTTTTTGTTTGAAAGTAATGTTGTTATTTTCCTGATTTATTGGTGAAAGTCAACACTTCTGGGAAGTGATTCAATATTTACTTTTATAGACTCTCCCACAGAGATAATATGTTTTACTTTGAAACTGATTTATTTGTTTGAAGAGCAATCTATCTCCTAGAAAACTTTAGCATTCTAATGGTTAATTGGTGTGTGTACAATAGACACTTGGATCATTAATTTTAATTATCTTGATTCTATGAGTAAATTATTTAAAAAACATTTTCAAGAAGAACTTAAGAGGCCGAATTGATGTTATCTATGTTAAAAACATTTAAAAAGCCTAACTTGAAAATTCTTTAAAGTATTTTAAAATTCTTAGATGTAATTCAAGACTTAATATTAACTTTTGGTATTTTCTGCAGAGCTAAGTTACCTTTCTGGGATCACAAGTACAGAGTAATAAATAAGGCAGGAACTTGATGTGAATTTGAAAAATTTCAAGTGTCTGTAGTTTGAGAAAAAGGTGAAAGAAAACATTGTTTGTAGAAACATAATAATTCTACTAGTGCTTTTTGTGTGAAAAGTACATTATATAGTCAATTCCCCCAGGGTTAAAACACAGAGAGAAAAAATAAATTAAGAGTTCCATTTGAAAGGTCATAGTTCTTATAACAAAATGTATTTAGAATAAAAATAGAATTCTGGACTTTAGCAGTTTTATGTGTCTTTACAAATTTGTACCTTAGTAGTCCCCTCATTCCATCTAAGTAATGGGTGAATCATAAACTGAAGGTGTCTTTATCTTTGCAATTAAAAAAATTAAACATTTAAATGATGTGGCAACTGTGAATGTGCTTTTTTGCTTTATAAAACATTTTGCTTCTATTTCAGTTTTTCAATAAGAAATCAATAGGAATTAATTATATGAATTTTTTGCATATATTTAAAATGTGTCTATAATATGAAATAGAAATATTTATTCATGAATTTATTCACTCATTCCTTCAATGGAGATTTGCTAAATGCCTTCTCTGATCTCTGGTATTGTGCTAGAAACTGAGGCCAGTCCAAGTCCTTGTTCTTAAGAGAGGTCTTTATGTAAAGGGAGCATTTTTCTTTTTTGCAATTGACATCTCTCAATTTTCCATCGATTCATGTACTTACTCACTTATCCATCTACCCACACATTTTTGTTTCTGTTCTCTAATAATCAAGGTAGTTCCTTATTCTGTTTTTATGATATTTATATTTTTAAGATCCACCTCTGACACTTTTATTTGTACTTATGTTTTCTCTCATATTAGACCATAATGTTTTTGAATGCCAGAATCTATTACTAACTATATTTCTCCATGCTTTATATTGTCTTACATGCTTCTTTAAACTTAGTAAAAAACTACTTGACTGAATGGAGTTAGAGTAAGCGATATTTTGCATAGATAGGGAAGAAATTGAAATTTTTTTTTCCCGGGATGACTATGCTTTACGGGAACCATATGACTGAGATTATCTGTTAAAGTGTCATTATGTAAAGATCCAGGCCATGATGACTAGATTAGAGGTGGGGGGCTAAAATAATTAGCAAAATTCTACAGTAATAATAAAGCATGTAGCATTGTTCAATCTCAATGTTTGATATTCTTCTTTATTTTTTATTTTAAAACTATTTTTATTAAAAATTTTTCTTTATTTAAAAATTGGTTTAATACCTTTTATTATGAAAAGTACTAATTATATATTTGAAATATGAAAAACTTTGCAAAGGAATACTAAGAATGAAATAATCACTTCAGAATGTTATGTCTATATTTTATTCTTCAATGCCTTTCACATCTGCATTTTTCAAATTCTTTAGTGCTTCCTAGAAGTGCTGCTCATGATCTCCAGGAGTTTGACACATCTGCCAAATTAGCTTTCCCAGTAATGGACTCTGCCCTGGACTCTTCTGTGTCAATCTCTGTTTTATTTTTGTAATGCCAGAGAAAGTGATGTCCCTCTCTTCTCAGGCAAAGCAAAATGCCCCAAACTGTGTTCATTTACATGCAAATCTTTCTGCACAGCCCGGTGCCTGCTAAATTGGCACTGTTGCCAGGTAAAATGATGAGACCCAAATTGAGACTATGACTCAAAGGCTTCACTAATCTTGGTGCTGTGTTTCCAAATCTGTTTCTTCATACTGCCGTGCAATGAGGTGCTGTAGCTAATCAGTTTGAAAGCATCATTCTTTTTCTTCCCCACCAGGCCTGGAAAATGTAGTTACAGTTGTTCACTCAAGGGTGTTATAATAATGATACAGCAGTTGAGTTTTTTTTGGTCTAGATTTAGTATATGTCTCTAAGAATGTAACAACCAGATTTTAGAAACTCCAAACAACAAATAACAGTTTTTGATACTGTTTTATAAGTAACTGGAAAAGATCTGTATCTGACTGATAGGGCGTTTTAGTCTCATAGAGCAGCTCTATATGTGATTTCCCTGAACAATTGTATGTGTTTGGTATTCTCTCATGACTTTTAATAACCCTCTTGCTTTCCAAGAGCCTTTTCCCTCTGCTCTAGTTTACAGTAGTCTCAACATTCCTCACAAAACAGACCATTTCTAGAGACCTTGTCCTGTTTGGCTGGACTTGATATTCCAACTTCCTTAGAAATTTCCATTCCTGACTAGAACCTAGAAAAGAGCATTTTAGAATTCACTGAAACCTAGTGGCTATCCTCCTGTTGGACAGGCTGCCCTAATTAAACTGAATTATAATGTTTGAGATCATTCCAATATTATAGTGGACTGTGCCTGTAGTCCCAACTATTCCAGAGGGTGAGGTGGATTGCTGAGGATTGCTTGAGCCCAGGAGTTGGGAGCCAGCTTGGGCAAAACAATGAGATCCTATCTCTCTCTCTTTTTTTTTTTTTTACATTTTTTATTAGTTGCTCAAAACATTACAATGATCTTGACATATCATACATTTGATTCAAGTGGGGTGACTGTAAAACTAATGAGATCCTATCTCTTAAAATAAAACAAAACACCTCAAAGAAGCCTTCAAATGACAGAATTTCTTATTGATCAGCATTGTATTTCTCTTCCGTTTTATTATTAAATTACTTCAGATTCTGAATGAAATTATCTCCCAACTAAAGGAGGTGATATTCTACATATATCTGCCAATTTTGCATAAAACTTCCACGCTCATTTTAGACCAAATTATATTTTCTTTTTGAAGAGTCCTCAGATGAATTTGATTCTGTAAGGATGAACTACTGCAGTGAATTTCTTCTGAATTTTTATTTATATACACATGAGTGTGAAATAATAATAATAATATTTCTTCCATCCATCAATCTACTTTTCTATTCATGCATATTCATATCCATCTATCCACTGTTGGCTACTTTAGGGATCCTAAATAAACAAACCCAATTCTCTAGCCTTACAAGCTAGCAGTTGTAAAATATTATTTTTTTCTGGTGGGTGGAAGTATGTGTAGGATACAAAGGGAGTAGAGGAAAGACTTTCTGACATTTCTGTGAGGCTTTATGTTGCTGTACCATGCACGAGCTTTCCACTTTCATCTGATTTATATATTGATTTTATTTCATTGATTTCAATCTTGTGAAATTGAAATTCCATAGAGATTAAGGATTTCAGAGCTTGTGCAGCTTCTATATTAGTGAAATTTTGAAAGTTCTTGTTAGTGGAAAGACTGGCAGGGAACAGAAAGACTTTAAATGTGAGGTGTTAGTTCTTAATGGTCTATCTTGTTTCATTAATAATGTAATTATTTGTTTTCAATTGGAGGTTCATATTAGTTATCAAATGCAATTTTCAAAAACCAAAATGATTTAGGCCACATTTGGACAGTAAAACTGAAGCCCGAGGTTGCACAACAATCCTCAGTATCATCAGATGCCTTACTTGGAGAATGTTTCTCAGTATCATCAGGTACCTTACTTGGAGAATGTTCCAGCTCATTTTAACAAGGCTTGACATTCAGTGATCTATAGGGTACAGATATGAGGGAGTTATATAAGAATTATAATTGTGTAAAAACTTTCAATTGATTTCCTTATTGTTAGATCATATAATTTATAGTGCTATTTAGTAATCTGAATGCTATAAGATCAGTGATGAAGAAAAGGATGAACTATAATTTTTAACATATATGGTACACTAGTTAGATTCTGTATGGGATATAGAATTCTTTCAAAGTTTAATCTTTTTTAGGGATATTAAGCATTTCTCATTCTACTTAACTCTGTTATTTAAGTATCTACCATGAAAGTGTCAAAGTATCATTTGTTATCAAAGCAATAAGATCAGAAAGGAACAACTGATCATGAGTCTTGCAAAAATATATGATTAAGGAAATCAAATGTAAGGATTAGACAATGCAATCTAAGGCATCAAAATCACTATTTTCTCATGCTAAAGATGTTCTTGCTTGAATAATAGAATAATAAACAATGTTTAAATTAATCAATCTTTTAATATCTGTTTCTCCATCTCAGATTTAATTTTAACATATATTAATAGTGTTCTGATATTCTATGAGGTAACACAAAATTATGCAATTAGATAATGATTAGTGACCTTTTCCCAGTAGGAACATCTTTGGTATTTTTTTTCTATTCCCCTTCTTCACCAATAAATATTTGTGGAATACTCACTCTGGTCACAGAATTGTGCCAAATGTTTGAGGACAACTTAAGAAACAATAGATATGAGGGTAGAGTGCCTACTGTGTCTGAGAGGGTATCATTTATTCTCATTCAGGATATGAGAATACAAAGTTGAAAAACAATAAGTAATCTTGAGACTAGTTATGAGTATAGGTGAAAAGGGAGAATGCTTTTAGTTTATCATGTTTTTTCTAACTTAGAAGGAAACCCTGGACTCCTGATTCTACCCTCTACCTGAGAAATGTGACCAAATTAAGGCAACTCTTCCTTGAACTGGCATTGTTGATCCTGGAAACGGATTAAATTCTCAACAGAATTAATCATGTCCTTCTTTCTTCCTAAGAGAAAACTTAATTGACTTTTCTTACCTTTATTATTGTTTCTTTATACTTTTTTATTTGCTTCAGTTATTTACATTTTAATACAATACTTGTAGCTTTTGGAAGTAAATGAAACTCTTGAAAATATATAACTGGAACAATTCCAAATGCCTTATGGAGAGAGTTAATGTATTTTGAATGGCTTGTTTATTTTAATGGTTTCTTAATTTTTTTATTAAGAGACATGAAATTGAGACACATATAAGTTACAGGGCAGGGGGAAGTCACACAGTTGCTCAATAAATGCACTGGATTCTTATTGTTGAATTGCAGTCACTATGTAGTATCTGAATAATTCTTATCTCCTGAACATGAAGAACATACAAATTTTAATAATTAAGAACATTTCACATGTAAATCCAGTGCCAAAAGTATAAGAGCATTGTCACAATGTTTTTCTGAGGTAGAAAAGTAACACATGAGGTAGAGTCATTCTATTTTAGGAATGGGAGTGGAATGAAAAATAGGGCTCTACTTTTTTAGCATTGAGATCATATTTCCTAGTTGTGAAAAGAACATTGAAGAAAGTGCTGAGCTTATTTCTTAATCATTCTATTAACTGATTCATCCTCACATTGTGTTCAGTGAAAAGGTATCTATGTGCCTTATATTTGCATCATAGTGCTAAGACTATATCTTAGACCCCTTCTTTCTAGTTGAGGACATTAGTACCATGGTTTTGCAGAAAGGAAGAATCTTTCTCTTAGAAATTAGATAGATCCTGGGCCCGGTGCTATGGCACATGCCTGTAATCCCAGCAACTTGGGAGGCAGAGGCAGGATGATTGCAAGTTCAAAGCCAGCCTCAGCAATTTAGCGAGGCCCTAAGCAACTCAGTGAGACCCTGTCTCTAATAAAATACAAAATAGGGCTAGGGATGTGGTTCAGTGGTCGAGTGCCCTTGAGTTCAATCCCTGGTACTACCGCCCCCCACCCCCCCAAAAAAACCCAAAAACACACAGAACGTAGATAGACTCCAGTCATTTAGAGGGATTCAAAGTTAATGAAGTTTAATAATGCAGGAGTCTTTATACTAATATGCTTAGTGTTTCCCTGATCTTGTCTTTTCTCACCCTTAGGCGAACATGTACTTTATCATCAGAACAAACAGGTAGCTTCACATGACTATAGCAGAATTGCCTGCCTGGTTCAGCACTCTGTTTAAACTCCTCATGAGCACATAATATCATTGATGTAGTTAATATAGGAGGTGAATGGCTCCTATTCAAAAAAATCTGGTCTGTATCTTAACTCAAAATATTGTGGTCTATCTCCTACCTAGTTTACAGCATACCTACCAGTCCCAGGGCTAATACCTAATCTTTAATAAGATTTCTTTCAACACTGAAATTCTGAAATTCTCTGTGCTAATGTAGAATTGGCATTTTATCTTAAAAAAAATAAAAGTACACATTTTTAGGAGGAAAGGCCCTTCCTGGAAACCATACATTCCTGTATCTTTCCTACAAGGAATTCTTTTCTGTGATCCAGCTGCATTATCCATAGACTCAGTGTCTCCCTAAGAGGCCTGTGGGGTAATTAGGAATCTGTAGGCAAAAAAGCATTTCTCAACTTCGTAGTGTAGTAAATGCATTCCTAAAGACAGGGGTTTTGATTGTAGCCCTTTTCAAAATCTGCTTGGGGGTTTAGGGTTTTAAACGTATGCCATGAGTGATATTGATTAAGCATTTTCTGCCTTGCCCATTAGCTCTCCCTTCTGCTCAGTGCTGTAGTGAAATCACGATTTGTGCCATGGAAATCACTGAGGCAATAAATCCAGCACTTATGACTTCAATACATTATTGAGAAGAAAGCACAGATGGACTACAAGGGAGTGAGCAGTTGTTCAAACTATCTAATATATTTTATAATTAATAAGTACAACAGGGGAAATGAACAACAAATGAAAGGGTAGCCAATCTAATTTTAACTAAAATGCAGTATAAAATTATCTGGTTTATAATATTTAAAAATTCTAGCATAGGTATTTAAAATTTTGATTTTAAAATTTATATTTAAAAATATAACATAGGTGTTTTTCTCTCTTGAACACCAGCTGAGTTTCAGGAATGGTTCTAAGTACTGGTGATTAAAAGATAATTGAAACATGGTTCTTATCTTCAAGAAACAATCAGTTTTCAAGAGTAATCCATGCATATAACCATAAATGTGAGTAAGCTCAGCCTTTATCAGGGTTAGGCATTAGCTCCAGAAGAAGATTCCATCAGCTTTATTAGGCTGGGGTCAGGAAATCCTTAGGGAGGAGATTCTTAAGCTGAGTCTTGAAGGAAGACTAGGAACTCACTTGAAGGGAAACAAAAAGAACACTGAGGGATAGGCACAGTAGATGAAACAGCATGGGTGGTCAGGAAACTAGAACTAATCAAAATGGCAGGAGCAAAGGGTGCATATAGTGGAGCAGTGAAGTCATACATACAGGTTACAGAAATATAGCAAAATGGTAGGTGTGAGATGATGAGGGCCTGAGGTCAGGTGCTAGCAATGGGGATGGAAAGAAGGGTCAGTCTCTTATCACTTACTAGATAGGTGACCTTGGGCCAATTAACTTCTCTGAGTCACAATTTTGCCATCTGTTAAAGAATATAATAATCTCCACCTTAATGTTTGTTGTTAGTTCTGGAGATGATATGTGTGTTCCTTGGAATAGTAAATTATCAATAAGTGAAAGAGATGATTATAATATTGTTGCTGATTGATTGAAACACTCCATCATGTCTGCGTTCATTTTCTACACAGTTCACTGCTTGTTATTCTCATATCACTGTTCGGTATGTAGATGAAATGAGCTCAGAGAATTAAGCATTTTTTAAATGCTCTGCCAACAGTCATTTATTCAATAATTATTACTGTTGCCACATTAATCTATATTTGAGATGCAATCAAATTGAAGTGTTCAAAATTTATAAGCTCTGCCTGTCAGAACTAAAGGAGGAAGAGAGAAACATTTGGACATTATTAGAGTTATTAGTTATTAACGGAAAGTATCATAGTTTCAATGTCATGCGTCCAACTAAATATAAGGGACTCACTATTCTAATTCTAGTATAGGATACTGATTTACTGTTTAGCTTCAGGCAAGTTACTTTACCTTTTATGTATGCTTCTATAAGATGAGCAAGAGGATGCCTACTGAATAGACTTAGGCATAAGAATGTTAAGTAATGGGGCTGGGGTTGTAGCTTAGCGGTTGAGTGCTTGCCTCACATGTGTGAGGCTCTAGGTTCGCTCCTCAGCACCACATAAAATGAATAAATAAATAATAATAAAAAAACAAAAGATATTGTGTCCACCTATAACTGAAAAAAAAAGAATGTTATGTAATAAAAAAACTTTCCTCTCTGAGGAGCAAAATAACTCATATCAGCAGATTTTGTTGATGTTGGGACTTAACAAAACAATTCAAATGGGAATTATATACATAGTTTAGTTTTTCATTAACATCAGTTTCTTCAAATATATTCCTGACTTCCAAAACTTTGTTCCATACCTCAATAAATTATTAACCTTAATAAATTATTAACAGCAAAATCTTTATGAAAATTAGAAATTAACCTCCTGATGCTTCTCTTTCCACCCACATATAGATGCTCTAAGATAAATAGAAAAACAGAATTTTAAAACTATTATCTTATGATGAGATATGTTTATCTCCCTGATTATCACAGATGCTTGAGAGCAACTAGTTTTTTTTTCTATTGCCTTTCCTGGTCATCAGGAGATATTTATGAATTTATTGGCTTCCTTGTGACTTTTTGAACCTAGATATAAAACTTTAACCTAGATTGTACATCTCCCGGATCTGTTTAGGTCTTGCCCTAGTGCTGTGATCCTTCTACACCTCTGGCGGAGAGTCGGCAGCAAGCTGAGTCATGGACATTGGTATCTGTGTTTATAGTGGATTCTTAAATTCCTAGGACTCTTCTTCTTGTTCTATAAAGCACAGTTTCTTATGCACAGCCTGTGCTCATAAATCAACCTCACATAGATCTCCACACAAAAAATATGGCCAGTACAGCATCAACAAAACCAAACGAGGAATGCAAATCTTGTCTGTAAAACTTATAAATATGGATTATATCTTGTCCTCCCAGATATTATGAATTATTTGTGGCTTTAAATTCATGGTGTAGGTTCTACTCTAAGTGTCTTAGAAATTATCTCAAAATTTCAGAAAACTTTTAATGGAGACTAAATTATATCAGTGTACTATGTCACCTAATCAAATAAAATGTTCTTTTGTATTTCATTGGCATTTTTTTCTCTCTCTCATAATTACTTGTGACCTGCTAGACTTCCCCTAAATTTTGAGGATTTTTCTATTAAGAAGGCATTAGAAAAAAATTTATGAACCACAATAATTTTCTTGACTCTCTTTTCCTAAGTAATTTAAGGGAGTAACATTTTCTTCATCTCTCCCTCCATTGCTTCTCATGCTGGCTTTTTCCTCCCTCATTTCCCTACAGATCAAATGCTCTCACACACAAACTCTGGAGCAACTGTGCTTTAGAGCTGTTGACATTGTACAGTGGCCAGCTAATAGGCACTTTAGTGATAGAGGTTTGGGAGTACACATGCATCTTTCCAGGACTTGGATTTGCACTAGAAAGTCATTTTTAATGTCACATTTGAGAATGTTTACTGAACTCAAGAAAAAAAAGTCTAAGAATAATGTTTTTTCATTTGGGAGTTTTCAAGATTCCTTGTGAAATCATTGTTACCATGAGAAAAAACTATAAAACCAACTAAAGTTTGGATAATTTGTATAGACTTAGTCCAAGTGTGACCCTGGTCTTTGATCTAATATATATCTTACTAGCTCACAATTATCCAAACTAACAGATAGTTATATATCAAATGGAACTTTGTAAACTCTTAATGATTTGTCTTATAAATTCTCTTCTCTCTCTTCCTCCTTCCCTTTCTGCACTCCTCCCCCTTATTAATTCATTCAATAAGTTGTGTGTGTATATATAGACAACACAATATGTATGTATATTCAGTAAATGTATGTGTGTATATATATATATATATATATATATATATATATATATATATATATATATACATATAACAGGTATGTATGTATATATTACAATTATTTACTGAGGTAGGTGTGTGTGTGTGTGTGTGTGTGTGTGTGTGTGTGTGCTTCAGTCTGAGGTAAAAAGTACAAAGGATAGGAGATGGGCAAGGGACTGTAAGTCCAGAATGTCTGAATCAGAAACTATAAGGAAGGTACATCATGAAGGGGTGGGACAAGGGAATTGGCTTGAGATGAAACCGAAAAGGTCATCAGGGATACTCATTCCTAGTAGGCCATTTTATGGAATTTAAGAGATTTTAAAGGACCTGGATTTTATCATAAAGCTCTTGGAAGCCAAGAGTAGGAGAGTGACATGAGCTGATTTGCATTTTCAAAAATACTGTTCTATAGAACTAAGTTCTCCAGAATGCATATTTGCGAAGCCATTAGGAGGCTAGTGAAAGATCCATGGGAGAAGCAAGAGACACGTGTACAGGGCCAGCGGTCATGGGGGTAGAGGAAATTTAACAGGTTTCAGGGGTGCTGGAGTGGAGGGATAGGGTTTGGCAAAGATTACAAATGGGGGTGACTGGAGAAGATCTTGTAAAATATTTAGATTTCTGGATATACAAATGCCCTAATCTTAGGGGTATTCTCTGAAACAGGGTACACAACAAGGGACACAGGTTAATAGTGATTTGGCTGTGAGTTTGGTGTTTGATATAATAGAAATGAAGAGATTTTGACAGCCTAGTGGAAATATTGGGGAGGTATTTAGTTTAATTCTGGAGCACAAAAAAGAGGTCTGAGCCAGAGGAATAAGAATGATAATCAGAGGATATGTCAAATGATTTCATTGTAATACAATGATTTTCTAAAGGTGAGCTCATCATTCCTCCCTTTTTAAACATTTTTCCTAGTTTATGTTGTAATTTTGTTAGTTATACCCTTACCAAAATTTGCAAATCTAGTATCTGGTACTGTATTTGATTATCAGGAATTTTTTTCCCATTCAATATTGCTTTAATGCATCATTTATCTTTTAGTTGAATGTAATATGATCATGAAATATGACATTTGGATTTTATCTTTTTTTTGAAACACCCTTGATTTTGAAGGTCAGACTTCAATGAATTTGGCTTGGTTTACAAATAGAAGAGATTTGCATCCTGATAGAGTCCTAGAAATGGGTTCTTGGAGATAAGGCTGTGTTCATCTTTCTACCCCTGCCTCTATAATTGTGGATTGTGATGTAGGTGGACTTTTCTTATCTTCTGTACCCTAACCAGCAAAGATCTTGAACAAGTCACCAGCCTTACTGGCCCTTAGTCCTCATCTCTTGTGGAAAGAATTGCACTAACATCATCCTTAACATCATCATCATTTTGGCATTAAACATCTATGAAAAGGTAGCATTAACCTTAGGAAAATAGGGATAAAGATGAGGGAGGGCATTTACTCAAAATGTTGGAAAATTTAGCTCTCTGGAGGAATTGAATCATATCAGGATATGATAAAGGGGAGTTTATAACATCCTTTCTCCCATCTTTCTACAAGTACTTAAAGACTGTTAAATTGTTGCTAAAAATGTTAAATGGAGGTGAGTAACATTTCCAGAGGCAATAAGTAGTGCTACATTTTACTGGCAAATTTTATCTTTCTTTTTTGGAAAAAAGATAGAGTTTTTATAAAAATGGAGAAAAAGGAAATTGCATGTGCAAATGTAAAACACCATCTGTGCTTCTGGATCTGGTCCATGCTCCACACCTTCGGTGAAAGAAATCCTTGATTGAAAGCTCAGATTTTGCTGGCTAGTTGTAAAAGCTTCCTGTGTTGCTTATCGTGCATTTTAAAAATAGATGGCTTTGAATGTGTGAGTTAATTTTTAGCCCCATTTGCTCAGGCCTCCTAACTCAGGAAGCATGCTTTTAGTGAACCCACAGTTCCATTCATATTCAACGCAATTAATAGTAATGAGCACTTACAAGGTGCCAGGCAACAGATTGTGCACTCTGCATTAGGTCAATCTTTGGAATGTTTGTAAATAGCTTACTTTTTCTCCTAGTGGCAGGTTGGACCTATCTAGTTTCTTGGACTGGAGAGCCTCATCTGTATTTCACTTTGAGGAAATATTAAACATTGGCAGAACAGCAAGCATGCAGTCTCATGAAGTTAGAGAAATGTGTCATATATCCAACTTCACCTTTCTTGTCTCCTTCCCACTTAAATAGTGGCAGGTATCCAAGTCAACTCAGCTCACTTTCCCCTCACCATAAATTTAAGTAGATTATGGATTGTCTAACTCTTCCTATTCTTTTCTCTAAATGTGGAATGAAATACTTGTTTTAAATTTAGACCATTAGTTTTTTTACTTACAGGTAAAGGGGGCTTTGCTTTCTCAATTTAAGATTTCTCTTATTTTTTTCTTTAAATATTTTAACATTTTAAATAATATCTATTTGCAGATAAATTTCTAGAAGCAAAACAAAACAACCATATTTATAGCCTCTTCTTTAAATCCAAATTATTACAAGTGTACCTGCATTGTTTAGACATCAACAACAGCTCTGAGAAACAAATACAGAATTAGAAGCTCAAAATAACCAGTCACCTCAAGTGCCAAATGTTATCATAAGCACCTGAATGAAAAAGGGTCAGTTTCATATATATTTGGTTCTTATAGAAGAGAGAGTTAGAGAGCTACATATTTTCAGAATTAAGTCTGCTTGTTAAATATTGACCATTTTAATAAGTAGCTTGACTCTTCTTCAGCTTTAGTATTAAGAATGTGACTTTTAATATATATATATTGAACTGTCATAAGAGAGAATCTATACACATTTTCTGAGTATGTATCAGGGTAAGTATATGTCTTGCCCCCCTGCCTAAGTGTCTTCCTAACACCAGCTGGTATCATAAAAAGGTCAAGGGAAGCAAACACATCCAGAACTCTTGCTGGTCCCAACTCCTCACCAAGCCTACTCTATGTGTCCGGGTTATGAAGCTTCTCTGGAGAGAAATGGGGAGGAGAGGAGGAAATGCCACCATAAGAATGTTTATCATTCTTTTGTTCTTATCAGAATCTGTTCTTGGGAAGAAGGGAAAGAGGGGGCCTTGACCTTGTGTCTTCATCCTTAAACCCATGTGCTAATTCATGCATGTATTCTGCCTCTCTTTCACGTACATGTAAAAGGATGGTCTGTGCTTTTAGAAGAACATTCTCTCCAGCTAAATTTTTATGATAAGAATTTAAAATTATTACTTGGCACTATTTTGGCAATGAGGTATATATAGTCGTGTAAACTTATTGTCTGCATCTGAATCAAGAAAGTCTCTGCCATTAATTACATTTTTATATTGGTCAAAAATCACATAAATTATTCAAGTTAACTCATGTATAAAATGTGATAGAATTGTGAGGATGAACTAAAGTAATTTGTTAAAAAGACTTTGTAAAACATAACATGTTCTTTTCATTATGTTTGGCATTTTTCATGAGCTGTTTTAAATCTTGTAAATATTCATTTATTTTTTCTTATCTAAGTTTTGTATAGTTACATATTTATCTTTGATTATATACTTTTTGTGCTTTTGTTCATAGGATTTTAAAAACAGCCCATCAAATAATTTCCTTTGTATCTGTATTAATTTTTACATGATTTTATTTTTTTTCCTTAATTGGGCTTAAGCAGCATTCAGAATATTTGTTTTTATTTTCAAAATAAGAGAGGCATTAACAAAGGGAGTATTTCCTGTGGATAGTGATCGGAATGGCAAAGAATTTAAGCATGAAAAATAAATTTAGAATGTGTTGATAGTTAGCCTGGAAGAAAAAAGACTTGGAGGGAGAATTCTTCAAATAGATGAAGAAATGTGGAATGAATTTGAGTAAATACTTCTGCTGATTCATATTTCAAAATTAAGACAATGAGAAGAAAATACAGGAAATCCATTTTGTTTTAATATAAAAGTTTTAAAAACCAATGAGAACTATTAAAATATAATGGTTTTTCACTTCAGGTAGGTCATAGAAATTTAATTTTTTTGTTGCAGTACTTAGAATGACACAAATGAATTAGCTGTAGTTCCTAGAGCTGTGAAAACAGCAAGGACTAAATGTTCTACAATTTCAGAAGGGAATACCATTCTATGGCTGCTGCTGATTGTCATTTTTCCTTCCCCTGAGGGCATTTGCTGATTCTTTGTGCAGTCTGAGGATTGAACTTGGCCTAGCCTGAAGCTGTTTTGGGACTAAGAAAAACCAGCACAACTTTTAGTGATTATTTAATGCTAAGATGCAAATGGAGATTTGAGGAATCTTGAACACAGTCAGCTTTCTTTATGGGATGCTTGCTGTGTTCTGAGGCTGCACAGGAAGCTGGAAGACTAGTATGAATGCTTCTTCAAGGCAAAATGAAAATCTCAGCTGACTTTTGGTAGGAAACAAAGTTGACAGTAGGGAGACACTAAACTCAAACACAAGGCTGAACTCTTCTTGAAAACATTTGTCAAAATTTTTTCTGTTTGGGCCCAATGATAAGCAAATAAGCTGGAAACTTCTAAAAGTACCTTTTTTGACTCTTTCAGGGTTGAGAAGATAAAGATATACAAGGTTTTCAATAAAAATCCAGGGAGTGCCATGGCTTAGGAATAGAGAAAAACAAGAGGCAGGTGACATGCTAAAACTGAAACCTAGGTCCCAACCTAGTTGAAAAGAAGAACCCTGATCTTGTGGAAGATAACATCATTTGGAAGGTCTGTGACTCTTCTATATATGATTTCTGTCATAGAATAAAAGGATAATTTCATATACAAGTAGGTGAAACAAAAAAATATACATTTGAAACAGACAAGTAGAATATCCAGATATTATAGGAAACTGACAATGACTTCAAAATATCTGTGATTAGATGATATGTTCTAGGTAATAAAAAGAAGATGCACCAAAGAAATGAATGAATAGAAAGTTTTATAAGGGATTGGGGATACATTAAAGAGAGAGAGAGAGAGAGAGAGAGAGAGAGAGAGAGAGAGAGAGATTGATTGATTGATTTTGCTCCTCAACTGAAAAAAAAAATCTATTTGAAATATAACAGTTTGGATCATTAGAATGTTAGGTTAGTGAACTAGAAATTCCCAAAATGAAACATAGGGAAAAAATTCAAGTAGTGTATTAAAGGCATTCAAGTTATACAAAAAAGTGTTTAAATATATGTAAAGTTGAAGCTTTTGAGGAGAGGATAGAACACATGGGGGCAGGGATACATTATTTGAAGAGTTGAAGCGAGAAATTTTCCAAAATTTTAGAATTATTTCTACATACAGACTCAAGAAGCTTAGCAAAACCAAGGCAGGATAAAAATAAACATTCATAAATACATAATGGTAAAACCAAATCAAAGGGATCTTAAAGGAAGTCAACAAAAAAGAATTCAGACCTTCAAAGATCAAAAATCAGAGTGAGAACTGACTTCATTGAAAGCAAGATCACTAATGTAATGTTGAATGTTGAGAGAAAATAACTGTCAACCTACAGGTTTGTAACTAGTAAAAATGTATCCTTCAAAAATACAGAAACAACAGTATTTTCTGATCAAAAAGAAAAAAAAATACCCAAACCTAAACCAAGCCCCAGAACAACTCAAATTTAAGAACAAAACAAAAACTGAAGAAATTCATCATGATGGGGTCTGCACTAAAAAGGAATACTAAAGGAAGTTTATATAAGTAGAAGAATGATAATAAAGAGAATCATGGAAATATTGAAGCTATTGAAAAATTCTGGAGATTGTAAATATATGTTAAATATAAATGATCCTTAACTAAATTAAACAACGAGTCAGGATGCTTTTAATACATAAGGAACAAACAGTATATAACATCAATAACATAAAAAGCAAGAAAACACAAAGGAAATTTAAAACTTATATGGCATAAAAATATTGGGAAGACAAGTAAAAGTAATAATTACATTATATTGAACCAATTCAAGAATGCATGTTGTGAAGCACAATGTATGCACATATGGAAATGTCCCGGAAATCCATTAATCTGTAGAATTTATATGAGTTAACTCAAATTTTTAAAAGAATGCATGTTGTAATTCTTTGGTTAAACACTGGCAGAGTAGTAAAAAACTATAGCTGACATGTTAATAGAAAGAAATAAATGAATATTTGATTGATTAGTATAGAGAAGATAAGTTATGAGAGAAAAAGAATATATAGAATACAACTAGAAAAATGGAAAATAGAGGAAACCAGTAGAAAGTTGTGTAGACAAGAATTTTTTTAATCAGAACTCAAAACCCACTAACCATAAACAAACAAAGAAACAAACAAACAAATAAATAAATAAATGACTTTATACTAAAACTAAGAACTTTTGTTCATCAAAAGTTAAGTTCATCACCATTAAGGGAATGAAAGGAGATTTACAGAGTGGGAGAAGATATTCTCAATACATATATTTGACACATGTGACACATAGATTATATAATGAACTACAGAATAAAAGAGTAAGGGCAATAAAATGGAAAAATAGACAAAAGTCTTGAACAGACAATTCACATAAGAGAATATTCAAATTATGTGTGTGTGTGTGTGTGTGTAAACACACACACATATCCAGCTGTATTGGTCACCATATTAATGAAAATTAAATCAAATCTTGATAATACCATTATTCTCTAGAATGGCTAAAATGAGAAGGAAAATGTTACATATTGGTCAAGGATGTAGAGAAACTGGAATTCTTTTTATCTACTTGTAAGTATATAAACTGAAATAACTGGAATAAACTCTTTGGAAAAATTTTGGCCGTATCTACAATACATATCCTTTAACCCACAAATCCTACTTCTAGGTGTGCATGCAGGAAAATATGTGTTTGTGTGTATAAATGTGTGTATGCCAAAAGATATATTAGAATGTTCAAAGCACTCCACTTTTAATATTACCAAAAAGAAATACCCATCAATGGAATAAAAAGTAAATTAATTGGAATAGCCACACAGTGGACCATTATACAATTATAGGAATAGAGTGAATATCAACCACATATAAGAAGAGTGACTCTCACAAACATAATATTGAAAGAAAGAGGTCAAACACAACAGGGTATGTTCTGAATGATTATACACAGTTCAGAAATAGAAATAATCTATGTAATTAAAAGTATAGTGGTTACTCTTCTAAGGGGCTGGGTGGGGCAGAGTAGGTTTCTGTATTGCTTGTAATATCTGTTTCTTAGTTTAGATATGGTTTACACAGATGTGTTATGAATATTCACCATCATGATATATGTATTTTTCTATATGTATCCAATACTTTGAAAACAAGTATAATGAGCTATCTTTTGAGTTAATAAGCTTCTTATTCCCATAAATATTCAAGCAAAGGGGTTGAGTAATTACCTGTAAAGAAAACTTTTGAAGGGATTTCTTCATTGGGGTAAAATAATACATAATCAGATGATATTTCAAAATCTTTCAAATTTGAGATTCCCTGATTTTTAAATAACAGACATAATTTGAACATCCATCTATATACTTCTTCCTTTTACTAATTGAGTTTGAGACAATAGCCTACTTTTCCTGTTGGCAGTTTACCTGCTATTCCCTTTTAAATTCACACAATTTCTTAACCATCTACCTCTCAATGGCAAACCTGATGGATTTTTTTTTTGTCTTTTACTGATGTATTTGAGTCAGGTGCTGATGAAAACACATTTTTATAGATATTCTTCCCTTAGATTTCCTGACATCTCTCTTCTTTTCCTCTTGTCTCTGACTCTGTCTCTCTCTCTTTTTGATCATGCCTAAAATGTAAAGTCTCTCCAAAGTTCTATTCTTAGTCTTCTCACACCATAAAATTCTTTGTATAATTTTAACCACTCCTAAGTCATCAGTCACTGCACTCACCTGTTATCAGCTTCTAAATCTTAGAACTCTCTCCAAGGTTCTAGGCTTACATAATCAACTCCTTAATAGATCCATCTGTACATTTTCTAACTTAACATGTGCAAACTTATCTTCTATCTTTTCCCAAAACTTGTTGTGTCACTTTTTATATCTGTCAGATTGGGGGCTTTCAACCCTTCTATTTCCTCTCTTTCCCTCATCCCAGTCCAATCGTTGCTAAAAAAATCCTTCTTTCTTTACATTATATATTCTTCCCCTCTTCTCTAATCTGTTTTCCACTGCTTCAGTTTAGTTTGGGCCTCATTATTTTTCTAAATTGTTTTCAAAAGTATCTGTCTTCTAATTTTATTTTCAGGCAATACCTTCTAACAATGACGCCAGCATTGACTGCTCTTACTAGGGTATTCCTTCTTCAGTCCTTCTCTTAGAGAACAAGTATTCATCTGAGACTTGGTTAAAAGTGGTTTTCTTTATGAAGCCAGAAGTGACCTTTACCCAAACTCTTAACCAAAATTGACAACTCCTTCCTGTGTGCCCCCAGTTCAGAAATAGAACTAATAAGCATCTATCTCATTTCATTGCATTTATTTGTGAGACTGGGAGTATGTCTTATTTATCCTGTTATATTCAGCACACAAATAGGCCTAGGTTGAATGAATAAAATGATGAATGAGATATTACATGAATGAATGAATAGGAGAATTGAACTCAGTCTGAATCTGTTTTTTTTTTTTTTTTTCCAGTTTCCTGTTTTGAATCACCTAACAACTCATTAACAATAGTGTCTCTTGGCCATTACCCTAGATAGTCTCTAGAAAAAGGGTGAGGAGATTCTTTTTACATTAAGTAAGTTTAGGAACTATTGGATTTAACTATTATCTTAATTACATATTTTTCAAGTAATAATTACGCACTTGTTTCATGCACATGTGTCTTATCTGAGGCACATAAAAATTTGGTGAAAAATCACTGGTCTTAAAATGAATTATGGAAATGTTATAGGGACCAAGCAACTATCTTTGAAGCAATTTGTAAGAAATCAAATGAACATAATCAAATGATTTGGGCAAGAGGGAGTTATAACTTTTTTGCTTTGTATATGGACTATTGCTCAATAACTATTAAGTGAATGTTATTCAATCCAAGGGATTATTGAATTATTTCATTTATTGTCAACTGGTTGCAAAACATACAGACAAATATGTAATTTTGCATACATACTTTAAAATATTTTCACTTCTGTGATAGGTAGCTTGCTAAAGCATATTGTAATGCTTGTGTCTTATGTGGTGTTTATTCTCAATTCAGGAATGCATAATGATTTTCTGGAAAAACTATGCACTCAGATCATACACATATTCTCAAAGCATCTTCATTCAGAAGTGCGTGCCATTCAATGGCACACAATAGTCTGTAAAAACAGAATTTTCACCCTATTAAGTTAAGGGACAGGATTTATTTTAAAGAGAGTGTTTGTTATTTAGTCCATAGTAGAGAGTCTATGGTGCTACTTTAAACCTACTATCTGAAGGAACATGTGTAACAAATGTAGGAAGAAAATTCTAAATTTGGAATAGAAGACATTTGGTGTGAATTATAAGTATTATTATAGGTAAGGATTAGAACTGTTATTTTAATTCTTGGTATTGGTTTTACAAGGCATTCATTTAGTATTTTAAGCATATAAATTTTAGATATTCCATTGAGATTTTTGAATGCAGATCCATCTGAATTAAGTGGATTAAATCAGAAGATCTCTAAAAAAAAAAAAACTGCTTATAAGTTCCATTTCAAAAATAATTCTCATTTTTAGGCCCCAAAATATGACAATAAATTAAGTAATTCAAATACCACAAATTATATTACTTTTACTCTTGCTTTGCATTTTTATGGCATTATTGTTAAGCCTTACGTCTGGCCTATTTGTATGTACACTTGCTAGTTCAGTGGCTTTAATTTATCTTGATATTTTACTGTTAGGTAGCTCTTAACTCTGCTTATATGGTGTTGTGACTTATTGCTTGTAGCATTTTTATGTGGATAACGTTTCTAAATTCCAATTTTATGAGTAACTAGTTTGTTGTATAATGTGATTCACATCAAGTCAGTAGAATTCTTAAATTCATGAGGTTATAACCTCAAATTTACACTTGAAACTCCTGGTAGATTGTATTTTTTCTTTAATCAAGGTATTCCCTAATGTAATAATAAAATTAGAGGCCTAATTTTTCCTGTATTATAGAAATCTTATGTACGGCATTAATCATTTGTGCCATGTAATAACTAACATGAATTTCTTGTTCTACATGTCCAGACTACAGGGTTTGTGGATAAAATTCTTAATTCCTAAAAAATCATACTTTCTACTTGCCTCCAGCTTTTACTTGTCTCAATCTTAACTTACGCTCTAGTCAGTATCAAATTAATAAAGAAAACTCTGTCCAAAGAAATCCTGTCCTCTGGGTTCCTTGTGTTACTTTACCATTCCCCTTCATGTTGAAATTAAAGGTAGATTTTAAAAATATTTTATTATTTATTTGCAGTTTCCTCTATTAATGGTAAGCTAGAGAGATTTACCTAGGTACTATATAACATTTAATATTTCTATTTACATATAAAAGATTTCCAAAATGAGAAATTAAAGAGTAGAAGGCAAGGAGGAAAAGGGATGATATTTGTTTCAAGTTGAGAAAACCACATTTGGGGTTTTTATTATTTGGAGATTCAGGGTTTAAGGGTACTTACAACAATTACAAGTATAGACTTGACTTGTAATGGCTTGGTGTATGTATATAAGATATACTTTTTTTTTTTTTTGCTAAGAATTTCATAGTTAACCCTATATCTTAGAGAATACATGGTTTTAGCAATATCAGCAATGTGCTGCAGTGAAAAGAGAACCAGTGATGGTATTAAAACTCAGCTCACTCATGATAACTTAGGATGGTTGAGAGAACTAAAAGTTTTCCACAAACACTAAAGATCCTCATAGACCATCAATTTTCTAAAATAAGGAATCATTATTACTAATAATATTTCATCAAAACATGGCAATTATAAGTGATATTTATCTATATTCTTGATGGCATTTTTTTAATGAGTAGCAGCCTGCTTATGGGGATAATTTTTTGATATTTAACTTTTTAATATTCCTGGTTTATTTAAGACACTATTAAGTCATATAAAAGACAAACCCCAAATCTCATTGGTTTAACATAAGTTGAACATAAGAACTTTCATATAGCATTCCAATAATACAAAATTAGCATTCTTTGTCAGTAAGCACCTTTCTGCTTTGTCATTCATAGATATGCCTCCTTCCCCTCTGGCTCAGCTTTCTTCTAGAACCTTGGTGTTGTTTGCCCATGAATAGAGAAAGGGCATAAAGGACCTGGCACGGGAGATTTTATGGTTCAAGACTAGAAATATGCCATATCACTTATCTCATGTTCGAATGTAGTCATATAGCCATTTCTAACTGAAGGAAGGCTAGGAAATACAGACTTTCTGTGAGCTCAGGAAGATAATGAGCAGCTTTGGTTAACAGGTAGCTAATACCATCTGCTTTAATACTTTTCAATATTTCTTTTCTTTTTTTTTGGGCCACAAGATTAGAATAATCTCTACCTTTATATAAAGTAATGAGAAACAATCAATGTCCTTAAATTGCTTTATGAGGTTTTATAAAACTCATTTTCATGATATCTTTTTATTCTCATCACAACTTTAAGATAGGGGTTATTAATCTAAAGTTTCAGGTGATGAAGCAGAGATCAAATGATTTGCCAAGGCCTTAGAGCTGAAACAAAGTCAACTTGGATTAGAAATTGTCTTCTGAAATGCATTCCTTATCTTTCCTTCTAGTCAAAACAATTATTACATTTTTTTTTCAGGTGTGAGAAGAGGCAGTAATGCCTTGAACCATGTACCTTGTACTATGGGATCATGGTAATTGTTTTGTTTTGTTTTGTGGATGTAACATGTTCACTTGTGCTTTATGAGACTTGCCAGGTAGAGTTATGGGTATTGGTGGAATATGGAAACTGGAAATTATATGTCTCAGTTACAACTCCATGGTAGTTTTTTTTGCAGTTATATTTCTTTTCTTTATTGAAAGTCATTCCTGCCTCTTTCTTGGCTGAAAGCTACGTGTGGATATATATACATGAATTTTCCAGAGAATTCATCTTGCCCTGTGGTTTAAAGGAAGTCAAAATATATTATGAATGCAAAACAAAAGTAATATTTAAATTGCTATCAACTTTCATACCTAACTCTAGAATAGTATACACAGCTTCTAATAAACTTCTCAAACACATCTTATTATAAATGAAATCCTGATTCTCCAGGTAAATTAAATAAAGCTTAAGAAATATGTTTCTTTCTCTTGTGTGAATTACTTTATTGACATGAATAGAAATTAAAACACAAACTGCTGACTAAGGGAAACAAGCCAAAATTACTATATTTTGATTAGAGATGTTGTAGATAATTACAATCAATAAAGCTCCTATATTTAATTGTATGAAAATGTTGACTAATAATTGAGAATATATGAATGACACAAAATTAATGTGAAATTAAATATCTTCCAGTTCTTAAAAAATAATTAATTCTGAATATCCTAATTTCATAAAATTTCTAATTTTAATCATACTAGTACTAGCAATAAATGTTTGCATATTTATTTATAGACTTTATAAGGATATGGATCTCATAGAAAATTAAACTGAACCTAACTAGAATGCTAATTTATAGTGTATCTTTGAATTCAAGGTAGATTCAGTAATACATGACTTTTTAGAGATTATAGGATACAATCATATGAAATTTTAACAAGGCAGATGCCAGAATGATAAAAAATAAAAGTGTTTATCATACTCATGAAAAAATGGAAAATATAGAAAACATGTTTGGGAAGATGACCCAAAGGCTACAGAGTTGTGAACTATTAAATGAAATGTTGAAATATCAAATGTACTGTATCTGTTTTTGCTAATGCATACATGCATAGAAGGAAGTAACTGTAGAGTTCCATATATCAGGCTGTTATTTTGGTGTATTAATATGTGTGTATGCAGTAATAAATTCACATTAATATACATTGTTATAATATATGTAAAATATTGATAGAAAAATATCATCATATCAATTCTATTCTAGAGGACTCCAGTGTTTTAGACTGTTTGAAAGCATGATTCATCTAGAATTTTTTTTTTTAATATTTTTAAGATGGGTAGGACTCAAAACCTTAAGATATCTTCTAGCCCTAGCAGCCTTTCAATAGAAATTCCTAGTGCCACTAACCTTGTAAGATTTTATGTAGAATGTAGGCCACATTAATTGACTGGAAAGTCATATTAGGTGCCTGGATATTTATTCTTAGAAGTAACATTGTGCAGTGGGTAAAGCAATGTCATATTCATGATTCAAAACTCAGGCAGACATTGACTAGTCATAATCCTTTCACTGGTGCTACTTTACGTCTCCCTAACAACGATAGCCTTCCTACATTGAGACTTGGTGGCTTCTCTGTCACTTGCCTGTTCCTACCAATTAGAGTGATCCCTGACGGTGCCTTTCTCCTGCAAGTTAGAGTACTCATACTGTTTGCTTTAGTGGATCTAGTTCATTGATTGAGACCCCTAAGTTTTCCAAGCTGCAAATATTTATCATTTTCTACTTTATTTAGTAAGACTCCAAATTTTGTCCTGTAAAGCTACTATTGTTTCCCCAAACCATATAATGGAAGAAATAAAACTTAATGTAGCTTTAAAGACTGGATATGTAATTTGTATCAGAGTTATTATGAAGCACTTTTTACTGTGTAGTGCTGTGTAGAGCATCCACACTTTTTAGCTGCCTTCTGGGCAAACTTGTGTTAAAATAAGTCTTTCAGAGAGCCTGGTAATGAGTTCTTATTGGACATACTGCATTTTTCAGGGTTTAGTTGGGAAAATAGGAATCACTATTAATATTTCAAGCCAGAAGTAGTTAACTTAAGGAAATTAGGTGCTTACATAGCATTGGAAAGCTAAGAGATAGTTACCAGAGAAAACTCCCATTAGCTCTTAGCAGACTAGAAAACTGCAAAAATCACAGGAAACTGCTACTGATCTTGGCTACCTAGGGACTGAAGTTGGTCATTTTCAGAATGCCTGAAAGTATAGCTTCCAGGCAATGCATGGGAAAATGTTATGAAGGGGTAGGGATAATGCTGAATGGATGAAGCAATTCAGAATTTTGGCATTCTGTGGCACTCACCTAAACATATTTCTCTACATTCTTTAATATTTTGTATTCTCAATTGCCTGCCTTAATTTTCTATACTTATATACATACTTTGCAAACAGAAAGAATTGATAGTAAAATAGCAAAGTAAGGGATAGTGTTTTAAAATCTTCTGTATATTTAAGAGATAATGCTAAAATATGTGTTATTCTATCATTGATATTCAGCATCCATTTCAGTCCTCTGCAGATTATTGCTTTAAGGAATACCACTGCTAGTGTGTACAGAATAAAAGATACCTTCAATCAGTTCCTCCCTCCCTCCCTGTCTTCCTTCCTTCCTTCCTTCCTTCCACAGGAGTTGATGTCCTGTATTTTATAGTTAAAAATATGGGCTTTGGATAACTTTCACTATTTGTGTGACTCTGTAATCAATTACTCCATGGGTTTTTAACTTCCTTATCTACAAAATGAGGATACATATAGCATCCATCTATCTCAACCTTTATTATGTGACCAAATGCAATAACGCATGTAAAAAGTGGTTGCCATAAGTGGATTCCAAATACATGTTCTCTTTACTTTCTATCAGTTCTATAATGTTTTTTTCCAAGGGTTAGATTCTGGTTTTGGAGAAAGGTAGAAAATGTGTGGGTTGATATCTCCTAAGATGATTTTTTTAAATGCTGCATAAAATTTTATTATATTTTTTTCTAAGACGTGGCACCAATTTCTCAAAACCCTGCATGAATCCAAAACATCATTGCATAATAAAGACTGGTTTCCTTATCCATAATATTAAATATTCTCCTACTGATCTGCATATCTACTAATGAGGAATTTATTTTTTAATGAAGATATCAATTGCAATTAAGGATTAAACAAGAATGCATCAAAAGTCTTAGGAACAAAGGTACATGTTGGAATATGCACACCACTACTGAGATATTATTTCTCTTGCATTAGCACTTTATGTTGAACAGATGTGAAGGCAAGTACAAAGAATCAATTCTGTTGAAACTTCATGTTTCTTTTACTTAAACACTGTTGCAATTTTAAATGAATATAGTTTTCCTGGTACCAATCATTTCTATTCTTTTTAATATGCAAGTGAAGGGACTAAAGAAGTATAATCTCCATTCCAAGGGATAGTGTTGAAAAAAGATAAATATTAAATTCTGAGTGCTTTGGGAAAAAGAAGGAGAGAGAAAAATAAAAAGGGAAGAAGGAATCAACAGTAAAAGACCTTTGATATCACAAATAAAAATTGCTGATGAAACAAACTTTCCTAATTTTTAACTAATGGTGTCATCATATGGATTAAATATTTGTGTAGCAATATGTAACTAATGCAATTGTCCTCCTTAGGGAGCAAAAGAAGGATGCTTATCTATTGTTTAGGAGGGCTAAAGATAAAATTTTTCCATTTAGTTCAGTTTCTCTGAGTCTTGGTAGAGATTAATATGCCATGTACCATAGAGGAGACAAGGTGATAACTCTCTTACAGCTCTTATTTTTCACTCTCCTTGTTCTCCCCAAATCATTTACTTCTGGGCTTTAGGTTTTCACAGGTTTAATAGAATCCATTTTTTAAGTAGATTCAGATAGAATTATTCTGGATTATCATGCATGGTGTAGGTGAGTCTTTGAAATTATTTTGACAGTTTATGTTAGGGTTTCTTTTGTTCATTTTCATGGCTTTAGTTTGTTGCACTAGTTGAGACAAGCTAGTCTATGGTATCCCACTGAAAATATGAAAATTAAAAACGCAAGGTAAATGACTTAATACAACTAGTTTATTTATTGCCCATGTCATATGGATACCCCCATTTAGAATGAGGGACCTAATTGTAAATGACTGTTCCATAGTCACTCAAGGACCAAGGCTGACAGAGGCTCCACAATTTTCTAGATATGTTATCTGGAATGATTTGCCATAGAGAGGAAGAAAAGGCAAAGAACCTATGGCATAAGAACAGAAACTAGCCAAGCACACATGGTCTTTTTGCTGCCTTAATCTAACATGAACACACAGCCCCTCCACTGGTGGCCTATACTAAATTTGTTACTTGGTGCTGCCCAACTACAACGGAACTGGGAAATGTAGAAGACCAAGTGGAATATTTCTGCTACATTTGGAATCTTTTGTAAAAATCATATGTACTTGACTCTATATTAAAATTTCATAAAGGTACTTCAGTACTGGAACATATTTGCATATATATATATCATATCATCAATTTAGTCACTTGGCAATTAATTGAGTATATTTACTAACACTTCTTATTAAAAAAAAGTATTAGTGCTAATTTTGTACTTCCTAACAAAACTGAAAAATTTTAAGAAATCTTCTATTTTTCATTGTCTCTTGTAGCACTTAAAATATTTGTCATATGTTGATTGCAAAGATAAAGACATACAGGAGATTGTCTATACAAATATGCATTAGTATTAAGTCAAGTCAGGACTTGTTAATTTTGATTTTTTTCTTCCCCTGGCACTGGGGATTAAACCCAGGGCCTTGTACATGCTAGGCAAGTGCTCCACTACTGAGTTATATCCAGCCCATGACCTCTTAATTTTGAGACAGATATATATAAGTAAACTGAAAGTTTCCTGATATGAGCTCAGATTTTATTCAGTTTGAGTCCATAATCTTGATATAAAGAGAGCAACTAAGATCAGAACAGGGAAGAAGAGCATGAGGAAAAGATTAACATTAAACAGAGACGAGTGGGGGGAGAGAAAGGGAGAGAGAAGGGAAACTATGGAAATGGAAGGAGACCCTAATTGTTACACAAAATTACATATAAGAGTTTGTGAGGGGAAAAGGGAAAAAAAAAAAAAACAAGGGAGAGAATTAAACAACAGCAGGTGGGGTAGAGAGGGAAGATGAGAGGGAAGGGGAGGGGGGATAGTAGGGGATAGGAAAGGTAGCAGAATACAACAGTCATTAATATGGTATTACGTAAAAATGTGGATGTGTAACCGATGTGATTCTGCAACTTGTATTTGGGGTAAAAATGGGAGTTCATAACCCACTTGAATCAAATGTATGGAAGATGATATGTCATGAGCTTTGTAATGTTTTGAACAACCAATAAAAAAAAAAAGTTAAAAAAAAAGTTTGGAAATTCAGAGGAACCATTGCTTGGCCAGAATAGTTACTTTCTCAAGGATAGAATAAAAACAGAAGAAAACAACAAACAAACAAACAGAAAAGGGTGGTATGGGATTATTTTAAAATGCTTTAAGATGAAGCCATCCTCCAAATGGCACTAATTATAATCTTTCATTGCTCATATATCACCCTTAGTAAAACCTTTGCATGGCCCAATTTCACATTACCTGAAGTCTAAATTCATTCTTGCATCAAGATTCTCTTATAACCTACCTATACTCAAATATCCCTTGCATTTTTTTTTTTTTGCAATTGACCAACATTTCTCAATTTTTTGGCGGGGCTATTGAATTCAGGGGCACTAGGCCACTGAGCCACATCCCCAGCCATAATTTATATTCTGTTTATAGACAGGGTCTCACTGAGCTGCTAAGCACCACACTGTTGCTGAGGTTGGCTTTGAACTCATGATTCTCCTGCCTCAGCCTCATGAGCCAATGGGATTATAGGCATGTGCCACTGTGCCTGGCCAACATTTCTCAATTCTTCACTTTCTATTTTCTTAAAACTGCTTGGTCTTAAAATATTATTTTGCTCTTGCTGAAGTAGACATCATTATTATTTTTAAAGCTTTTCTTTACTGTTTAACATGATATTATTTCATTTGGAGCATTCATCAATATTCCATGTTTATTGTAAAGTGGTGATTTGGTTCATTAATCTTATAACTATTATAATGTAAGCAACTTGAAGGTAGAGTATGTTTCTTCACGTCATTTTGAAAAGTGTATGTTATGTTACCTTGCCACTAAATTCTTAAATTAGATTTAATGTAGACCAAAATAATTATGGCTAAAAGATTAGATTCTCAGACTAAGTGGAATTATTTGCATATATTATATTATTTATCAATGCTTCATGAGAAATAACCCTCTCTCAGCAGGCAGCATTAACAGAATTGAAAGACTGAAGGAGGATGAATGAGTATTTCAATCATGATAAAAATAGTTCTTTGCTTTTGTATAATGATTTATGGTTTATAAATCCTTTGATACAGCAGAGAAGAAGGCAGGTTTTGTACTTCTATTTTCATTTCATGGTCATGAAAATTGATCATGTGTCTAAGAATTATTGGAGGTTATCTTGGAACTCAGTTTTTCTGATGACCCTTGCAAAAACAGAATAGCTTGTACTACTTGCAAAAATACTGTGGTCACCCTTCATACTTACACCTTAGAATATTCCCTAATCTTGTCGTAAGTGTTCTTTGTGCCCAAGACACAGCAAAAAGGGGGCCTTAAGGATGGTGGAGGCTGAGAATGCTGAGAATGATATCCTGTTGAGGAGGAGTTTAGTTCAGAGACCACATGATCCAATCACCCTGTCCTGAGTAAAATGAAGTTTGGTCCAAATATGTCTTTTAAAATGCTGTAATTTACTTCAAATGTTGTCTACTCTTTCTTTACAGCTATTGTTTGAAAGTAGTGACTTAGAAACAGAAATAGTGTCTGTGGTTACATTAAAAAATGATAAAAAATTTCTAGTGAGGACCAATGCAAGAATGAAAGACTATATTTGATAAAAGCCTAAAATAAACATTTTTAACGAATATGTTACAACAGATAAAGAATAAATGTGTTATCTGCATAATCCCAGAATGACTTTATAAGTTATCATAGTGTGGTTTGTGGGGTATTTGTGATGTGCTATGACTAGAAACAGGCATGAATATGTTACTGCATTTGATACAATAGTTAAGCAACATTGTCTTACAAGTAAAGATTAATTAGAAGGCTATGACAAGGTCTTAATTACACTGTAGTTTCCTGGATTTTCATCTGATAAAAAAGGGCTTCAAGTGATTTCTTATCTTCCCTGCTGTCTATAATTCTAAAATTAGAAAGTGATTTCTGTGATGTAAGCATTGCTTTCTTTAAAGTCCTCTTGGTCAAAGATCTGTTGTGGAGTAGATTATGGACTCTTACACTCTGGCTTAAATGTTTAGTGGTTACTTTCCTTAAGGGATAGAAAAACAAGACTGAGACAGTGTGAAAGAATTACTATTCAAAAGAATAATGAGACACTCAAATAGTGGAGGAGAGAGCTAAAAAGGAACTCAGTGAGGTCTTGGCAGTAGAATAGTGATCAGAATGAGGTTGAAGCCTGGTTCATCAACCTCACAACTTTACTGAGAGCACATCTTGAGGTAAACCAGCCTTGTATTCCTGGGCTAATATTCTCAGCTTTAAAGAAGAAGGTAATCCTGCCTTCTTTTGTGACAAAAATGAAGGAACTCGAAGGACATTAAGTCAAATAAGCCAGACACAGAATGGAAAATATTGTGTGATTTCACCTATATTTAAAAGTACTTTTAAAAGACAAGTACATAGAAACAGAGTAAAATGGTGGTTACCAGGGGTAGAGGAGTCTGTGAGGAACACAGAAAGATGTTAGACAAATGGAACAAACTTGCACTTGTAAGACAAATAAGTTCTAGAAACCTAATATATAGCACAGTCGCTATAGTAAGTAACTTAGTGTATACTTGAAATATGCTCAGAGAGTAGATCTTAAATATTCTTACCAAATATACACACAAAAAATTAACTATGTGAAGAGATGGATATGTTAATTAGATTGTGGTAGTCATTTCACAGCTTATTTGTATATCAAAAAATCACATGTACACCCTGAATATATAAAGTTTTCACTTGTCAATTATACCCCAGTAGAGGTGGGAAGAAAAGATTCTTTGCAATTGAAAGACAGTGTTTACATTAGCTAACTTTTCCAACCAGTTATCAAGTAGAGAAGAAGCCAGTCCAACAAGAGGCAGAGTTAATAATGTAGTGCTTAGTGACTGTGACTAATTAGAGAACTTAATTAAGCTGTCAAGAAAGAATAAAGATAATCACTCTCATTCAGTTCCCACTCTTTGTACCCAGGAACATGAGCAAATCCATTTTATCCCAGGCCACCACATGATCCTTGCTTTTTCACTTGATATTGATGTAACCTTATGTGCACCTTCCTGAGATGATCCATTATACAAGTAAATGACAAGCTTTGTCTTTTGTTTCATTCTTCTGTACCAGTTTTATTCATATCATAGTTATCTGTCATATAAAACATTTGAATATCCTACTTTAATCATAATTTATTACCATGACAGTCTAATAGTTATTATTTTGTTATTGTTAATGTTAATTCTTAATAATAACAGAAATACAAATGCTGACATTAATTGGGATAATCATATCATTGTTATCTCCTGAAATGTCATAAGCATTTGCAATTGGTAAAAATAATTCCTTATTAGCTATGCTAGTAACCTTACATGCATATTCACATTCAGTCTAGCAACTACCTGGTGAGACAGGTTTTCTTAAGCCTGTTGTCCAGATGGAAATGCTGAGGAGAGAGAATTTAAATAGGTATATGATACAAGTAGCTAAAAAAGGGGTGACACTGGAGTGTGTACATAATTCCATTTAACTTTGCTTTGTTAGATATTCATGATTTGTAATTATTAATTATTTATCCAGGATTTATCTAATTACTAGATTATTTAGCCTAGTGTGTGTGTGTGTGTGTGTGTGTGTGTGTGTTTATTGATTTCAAGTAGCAGTATTTTTGCTTATGGGAAAAATAATTTCATAAATATATAGCTGAGAAAAATCTTGTTACATTTTAATATTAGCTAATTACCAAGCAGGAATGTATAGGTTACATATTTACTCACTAGAGAGTTTCAAGGCAAACAATGAGTGAGAATATGGGACAGTTTCAGTGGAAAGCATTCTCTTGGCTATAAGAACTGTTCTAGGGCAAACCATTAGGATATCTTTTAGCATCGAATGAATGAATGTATTTGTGTTTGTTTCATGTTCTTTGTATACCTTTGAAGTGAAGATAATTTCTCATGAAGTAATTTGTATCATTTGAACTCTAAGATTTTATAATGTATAAACAGAGCTCTATTTTCCAACTATGCAGAAAGTGTATTGGTAAAAAAATTGTATATCATTTATTTATTTATTGGTTTGATTATGTACACTTCTTAAAAATCATTGATTGAAAATTATATTTTTTTGTGTTGGAGGAGAAATTTCCATTTTGTCCATTTTTATCAGCACTTAATTTGTAATACCTTTGTATTCATCCTTAGTAATATGGATGTTCTAGAAAATTTGTGAATTTTCTTTGATGCTATTCAAATTTGTAGTTACAGAGGTGCTTCACAGATACATATCAAGAGTGGATCTTGGTAGCATGGGGCCTGAAACTTATACAATTAGGGGGATTTTTATTCAGAAAAACAATACAAAATTGTGAACACAAAATTAGCTACAAAAGTGGGTGATAGGAACATTTCTGTAATCTGTTCTTACACTGGGAAAAACTAGCAATGATTTTATACAAAAATAATTGCAAACTATAGAAAGATAGCCCCCTACCCAAATTAAAGGAATCCCAAATACATTCCTCTTAACTATGTCCCAGCGGGTTCTTGAATTGCAAGTTATACATTGACCATATTTTAGGGCCATTTTTGAGACTCAGTTAATCAACTCTGTGATATCTGCTCCATGCATTGGAGACAGTACCTGCTTTAGGCTATAGGGAGGTTAAACTTTTATTTTTTCAGAGGACATAAAAACAGGACATTGTTTTTTCCAATACCTTATAGCATTCTTCTATCCTCCCCTCAACAATATAACACATACATATGGTGGCAATAGAACATAAGAGATAAGGTGAGAGTACAGTATCCTTGAGAAAAAACATGTTAATATGTTAAAAACATGTAAATAAAACTGAAACTATTCCTCTTTGACCAGAATCCCCTGTCAATAACTAAATCCTTATTCATGCATTGTGTGGTGGCTATTCACAATGGCAGTTTATCATTAGTGATACAGAAGTTGTTGGGAACACTTAAGATACCCCTAATATCTTTATGACTTTTAAGAACCTTTGACCTATATCTCTCTTCTTCTGCTCACTGTTAGCTCTGAGATCTGAAATTCCTAGGCCTCACTCCCTTAAGAATACCAGCAAATTCTATAAAGAACAAAACCTATGGTAAGTGATATCCCATTCATCTTTTCTGAAGCATTGTCTGTCTTCAGAATATTGGATTGATTATATTTTGTGTCATGTTAAATTTTTATTGCTCTGAAAAATTCTGTAACATCTTTGCCTGCTCACGGCTTTGTCTCCTTTCCAGCTCTGCAATCTTCCTTTTTATTATCTTACTACTTTTAGTCAAAACAATCCCTCTTTGTTCTCTTAATATTTTTCTGAATATAATTATTGAATAAATATTAATATTCCCTTAATATTTTAATGGGAGCTACTAAAGGTTCGGTATGTGTTTCCGTTCATTCTTGCTTCCCATATTCATAATTCAACTATTCTTTTTAATTTTCTCCCCATGAAATTTAAGCTTTATTGTTTGTTTGTTTGTTTGTTTGTTTGTGGTGCTGGGGATTGAACCCAGGGCCTTGTGCATGTGAGGCAAGCACTCTACCAACTGAGTTATATCCCTAGCCCTTAAGTAAATTTTTTTCCCTTGAAAACTCTATGGAAAACTGTAAACAGCTCTAATACTTGTACTAATGATGACACCTATGGAAGAAAAAAACACATTCTATGCTGGGTGCTGCATTTTATATGGATAGTATGGATATTTGAGACTCAAAGAGCCTGTGTAACTGTCTTAAAGATAAACAGGTAAGAAGTGGTGAAGCTGTGATTTGTACTTAGGCTTGCTGGTTCCAAAACATGCACTATTTTCACTTCTTCTTATTTGATAAGATAAAAAAATTGTAATGTCCTGGTAAATAAATCATATTATAACAAGGTCAGTAATATTTTTGAAAGTTTTCTTGTAAGTTAAAGCACTTCATGTATTCTAGACTTAACATTATATTGAAAGTCATTTTTCATATTCCATACAGTCCCTATAGCACACTAGAAGGATCTCTTAGAAAATGTCATACTCTCTACCTTATAATACTCAAATGTAGAATCGATGCACAGTTCAGGTTATTGGGCTGGCACCAGGAACAGAGATCCCTATCCCCAAAGCCACCAGAGAATTGAAAAGTATTTCAACTTAATGGAAACAGGGGTGAGTGTTGCCAGACATTATTCTTAAAGGATATCCTATCTATCTGTGACATAATTTCTCTGCATCTCACCAGCTGGGAATACTTCATATTATTGAACCCAGAAGGAAGAGTAGTAAGAAAGGATTTAGTCATATAAGCATTGCCCTCTTCTATTAGATAAACTACAAGGTATTAGTAACTTATCATTTACTTTAAAATGAACTTATTGAACTTATATTGTTTTGAGGGAAGGAATTCATGCTATAATAAGGCAGGAGGCCAGAGATTGAAGAAGCATTTCAGATTTCTTGGTAGATCATTGGTGATCTTGCTGTCCTCATCAGTCACTTAACACTGCACAATAAGAAAATTCTAGGGGCTGGGTTGTAGCTCAATGGCAGAGTGCTTGCCTCACATGTGTGAGGCACTGGGTTTGATTCTTAACACATCATATAAGTAAATAAATAAAAGTCCATCGACAACTAAAAAAAATATTTTTAAAAAAGAAAATTTAGTGTTAAAGTAATCTATAGGTTACATCTCTGTTTTGTTAAATTTCAATACGTTTATCCTACATATTTTTTACTGATGTTCTTGAGTAAATTTGTATATCTCAACTTTGGTGGAAAATGATATTATTGGAGTACATACTATCATTTATGAAATTTTGTTGTAACTAGGAATTGCTTTGACTGATCTTGAAATTCTTTGGAATTATCAATATCATCTTATGTGGGTGTGTAGAATTACAAAAGGGGTCATTAGTACACCTGCTTACTCTTGAAGCTGAAAATATTAAGTGCCTGGAATTTATAAAGAAAAACAAAATTAAGGAAACTGGTGATTGTTTTAGAGATACTCAGCCATGTGAGAAGGAGTTAGTTTCTAGGATGAATTGATGGCATAATGTCATTAAGAAATGTTAGCTAAATTCTCTTTGACCATTTGAAAAACAGTCATTAGATAGTTCTTTCTAGCCAATGCCATTCAAAAATTCATGTTCATTTAAATGTGTGGCCTCCAGACTTTGTTTTGTCTTTAAAAGTTTAATTTCAGTGGGAACATAAGTTAATTCCATCTTGCAATTCTTTCAACAGAGTTCTTTTGAAGTCCTCCCCCATTTGCATACCACCCTTTATTCTCCTCTTGTTTTGCTCTTTGAAGATTACTATTTAATTTTTAAAAGATATTTTTGGTGGAATACTGACTGATAGCAAGTCATCTAAAAGTAATCTAAAATTCTAATCTTGCCAGATAATAATAATTACTGGACATATATTTTAAAAATTCAGTTCCTTATATCCTGCCTTATGTTAGTCAAATCATATTTTTCAAAGAATAACCAAATATGATTGTATTTCTACAAAGTTTTTATAATGGATGTATTTGGAAAACACTGCAGCATAGTATTCAGTTGGTCTTATTTCCTATTTTACAACTATTTGTGTGAAAATTGAATAAACTTGAGTATTCTAAGAGATAGTTGGTTCCTAGAAAACAGAGTATTATGAGAAAGTAATTGTTTTAGTGTTATAAAGAATTATTACAAAATTCCTCATGTGTTAGAGGATGGCATAGCTGTATCATTTTGTATTTGTCATGGAATAAATTTAGAAACTTTCCCTAAAATTTATTTTTCTTCACATGATAATTCACAATTTAAAGACATAGTCAGTGATAAGCAACTCAGTGAGACCCTATCTCTGAATAAAATACAAAAAAGGGCTGGGGATGTGGTTCAGTGGTTGAGTGCCCCTGAGTTCAATCCCTGTTACCAAAAAAGGAAAAAAGAAAGAAAAAGAAAAGACGTAGTCAATTTAAACATAAGTATACACAATTAAGTATAATGAACACAATGTTGTAGTGAATGTTTTATCAAAAAAGTACTGTTGTTGCATTATATTTATAATTTATGAAACTTGCATCTAGGACTAATATAAACATTTTTTAAATGGCAAGAGCAAAATATTAGAAAGGATTTGTAAATTATTTTTTGCAGTAGCAAAATTTGTTGGCTGGCATATTACACCATTATATGAAAACCTGAGAAGCATGATAATTAAATACAATTTGAATATTATTAAAGTAGTAATTCAGTGGCTTTTGATACATAATGTAAAATTATACCTGTTGTTCAAAAGTGAAGTTTGGTGATATCTAGAAAAATCTAATCATCTAACTTTTTATTTTAAAAAGTAGCTAATAAAGAAAATATGGTTAATATTTACGTATTTACTTATCAGTACTAGAGGTCGAACTCAGGGGCATTCTACCACTGAGCTACACCCTGTCCTTTGTTATTTTCTTGTTTTTTGAGATACAGTCTTCTTAATTTGCCCTGGCTTGTCTTGAATTGCCACCTCCCCTGCCCTCCAGAGTCACTGAGATTATAGGAATATACTATTATGCTCAGCAAGATGAATAACTTTAGTTTTATGTAATATTAAATTTTTTATGGAAAAATAACTTTTAATTACAGATGATAGAAAAAAAATGTATATGTGGGAGGGGTGGGGAGCTGGGGAGCTCTGTACTGGGAGCCCTGAAATGTAGATTCTAGTTCATACTGCCATTTACTACTTGTGTAATTTAGTTGTTAGCTCACCTTTGTTGCCCTTCCTACTTTCTTTCCATCCTGTTAACGGAGAAGTCTTTAGCATTAGGGCCCATAATGAAACAGTTTGGATAATGCCACAGACTGGGGAAAAGGGATCTATTAGTAAAGAAGTAAAGAAATTTATGATGATGCTTTCTCTGTTGGTCCTCATGTGCCCTCTGCTGTGATGTTTTGGGCTATAGAATTGCAAGAGTACAGCTTGGATGAAAAGGTTTTAGGATGAAGAGAGGCCAGCCTAATTGAGCTGAGAGGACAGATAGCAAGGTATTGGTCGCTTAGGGCTTTTAGACAGAGTAATGAATGAAAGTGAAGGGTTCTTCTATGTTACCCGCCTTGACCATTTACACAAAGCAGGAGGAGACAGTGATTGGCAGTCCATATCTTCTCAGGAATTGGAAACATTGACTATTTGGCTGGTGTATCTCTTTTCATATACTCTGAGAACTCAAATACAATGTTAGATGCCTAGATAGGATGTGTGATATGCCAAGAAAACTTCAATGCTTATAACAATGTGAGCTGGTTTCTTGATCTAAACATTAGACTTACAGTGTTCCTCCAAATAAAATTGCATTAAAAATTTATTTGTAAAAAAAAAAAAAAATATCTGTAGACCACAATACCTGTAACTTCACTCCTCTTATGTATAGATGCATAAGGAAATTGGATGGCATTCTTTGGTAGATGAACTGTTAAAGTGTATAAGAGAAAATAGATAAAATATCTTTTGGTGGCCATTGACTTCCCTTTTCCCTAGATTGCTACAGATAAGCCATAGAGTAAATTTGTGAAGACATTTAAGAGCAGGTACAAGAGATTAGATGTTTTTGAGACTGCTAGACTGGGAAAAACATTTAGAGATTTAGTTTAGTTCAACTTCAACATTTTACAGAGATAGACTGAAAACTCTTAAGAATAAGTCACCCTGGTAATGAGATCCCATTCCTATGAGTGTAATTTCTCCACTATGATTTTGGCTTTGTGGCATTGCTTGTGCCCCCCATCTTTTTATTGGTTAATTTGTATCCATAAATATTTTATCTCCCTGTGTTGTAATGTTCTTGAAAACAGAAATTGTGTCTTATATTTCTTTGTAACTGTTCTGAGAGTTCAATAAATAAATGTTTGTTGTTATTGTGGGGGTTGATTTGTGGGAAATACTCCTCTACCTTTGTAAATAGTGTGATTTGTGCTGTCACCTAGGCAAAGAATAGTTGTAGGCATGTAAATAATCCAAATGACACTTTGCATATACATTTTAAAATATTAAAATAACAGAATAGATGGAATCATTGAATGAAAAATCAGCATCAATCACAACCTACCCCATTTTTAATAAGTCAAAATTTCAAGTGGGTAATTTGATGCAAGTGGTCACTTCTGTTTCAGTCTGAGAGGAAGTCAATAAATTCCTTTTGCTGTTGCTCACCAAAGTAGTTTAAATTCCATGCAGGACATGAGTCTGGGGAATCACATCAGCCTTAGCGTACAAAAGAGCCTGGAGAGAAGGCAGAACAATATCTCCCTAGCTACTGAGGGAGGGTGGTCTTACATTTCGCTGTAGGAACTGGCAGGCTAAATTTAATTCTCTGAGTTAGAGCCTGCTGCTTAACTCCCTGTCTGTTCTGCAATCTAAACTGAAGGTGCACTTTTTTTTTTCCTTTTCCAATATTAAGTCATTTGGAGAAATCTGATACTCATTTTCAAATTGCATCAGCTTAGCTCATGATACATTTTACTTTCTATAAGTTTCAGTTGCAAAAAGAAAAGAAAGCCTAATATTCAAGAAAGGGAGGGGAGGAGGCCTAGAATATATAAATTGTTGATATTTGGCAAATCAGTTACTGTGTTGGTATGATATGCAAATAAAGGGTAATGCTTCCTTCTTATCTGCATTGCAGATTCTTCCAGACATGTTCTGCATGCATTCTGCATGCAGTATGTGCAGCAGAGCATCATAGCTTAGTGCAAGGACTCTGGGCAGTGGAAACCAGAGGGAGGAAATGTATATTGATTTTATTTCTTTAAAATTATGTGAAATTTGTGCATGTTTAGTCACATTCAATGAGTTGCTAAGATCAGAATATACTAATTTATATTATAAATGGATATTGTATTAAATAGTGGATTTAAGGGCAAGTTATATTACTCATAATTCTGAACACATTTAGGAATTTCTAAATAACAAAAAAACAGTATATGCTGAGAATAATAACATGCTTCAATACAAAGGTGTGTATATGTAATACTTATAAAATATATTATATATAATTATAAAATATTTATAATATTTTTATAATTATAAATTATAATTTATAATTATTTATAATTATAATTATTTTATAATTATATATATAATTATAAAATATAATTTTATAAGCACAATTTTTTTTCAATCCTGAGAATTGAATCAAGGTCCTTGCACATCCTAGGCACATGCTTTATCACTGTGCTATACCTGCAGTCCAATTTTTAACTTTGCACTGTTAAGTCCTATTTGATAAAAACTGTGCAGTTTAAATTTTTTCCATGTAGATTGAGGTTGAATAGGCAGTTTTTTATGTAGAGTAATATGTGCTGTTTAGTTTTTTTGTTCTGTTATATGAAAACAACCCAGTGAAATAAATCCTTGAAATATTATTATCTAGACATTGGTGGAATTAATTATTCATAAACTAAGTAAATTTCTTAGTAGGAAACAGACAAATGCCTAGAGTCAAGGATATATTTTAATTATAGAATAATTATACTGATAGTTGTGTGTGCCTTATAGATTCAATTTATATTTTGTGCATCATTCATAAATAACTGCTTATTGGGTGATGGGGTTAAGATTTGACACTCTTTCCTTGTCATTGGAATTTTGTTGCACTCTTATCAATAGCTGAATTGTGAGACCTATTATCTCTTCAGGTGTAATTTACATAATCAGTGTGGGAATAAGTGGCCCCTATTTCCTGTTTCTACCTCCATCATTTTTTTTTGTCCTCCTTTTCTCTAAATGATGCCACCTCATTTGGTAGACTAGCATTATTCTACATAGGGTGGTTACTCATCTTAAAGCTCCATAAACCACAATTTATAAATTTTATTCTTCTCATTGGTTGTTTTTAAGATAAGAAGGGTACAAAATTCCATTTATGATCATATTTTTTGATACAAAATATTCTACTATTTAAAAAGGAATTTGAATTAAATAATAACTACGGATAGTAGTCATATGAGCAAAACTTCAGCAGTATGATAAAGGTTTGATAAAGGAGGACAAATACTTTACAACATAATAAAATAAGCTACCAAAAAAACAGTGAAGTGCCTTATTACTATTAATGAAATGATACCATGCTTGGAATTAATACTTTCAATTATTGTCTATTTTCTGTTGTCTACTTTGTTCATGTTGTCATATACTGTTTTTGATATTTGATTCCGGAAACTTATTATAAGAGCTGCACAAGGTATTCTGCAGCTCTTACAGTAAAAACTGCTCTAATTTTCAAAGGAATGACTGATTTTTCATTCTTTGAATGTTGATGTGTTATTTGTCCTCAAGATATTTTAAAATTTTCGCTTGATTAGTAATTTGTGATATATTAGGGAGCTAAGGAACTTTTTCTGTTTTTCCAGATTGCCTTATTATTGCATTTGTACTTTTCAGTGAATGAAAATCATTCTTTATATTGATTTTAAGTACATATAGAATGAGGGGTTTCCTTGGTATTGATCATCTTGCAGAAAACCTATTTACATATCTTGGTTTTGTTAAGTGGAATAAGACACATTCAGAAAGAGCAGAGCAGAATATTTTTTCATATGTGGAAGCTGGAGCAAATGAGAGGAAGATGGGGGAACTCCATGAAAATAGAAGGGAAATCAGTGCAGTTAAGGAAAGGGGATCTATGAGGAAGGAGGAGGAATAGGAAGAGGGAAGAAAGGTGGAATGAAATTGACCAAATTATCCTACATTCATATGTGAATACACTACAATGAATTATACCGTTATGTATATCTATAAAGTACCAATTAATGAAATAATAAACAAACAGAAGGAAAGTCAGTAGAGTAGGGAAAGGAGAGCAGGGGAAAGGAGAAGGGCAGGGGAAAAAGAAGTACTGGGGACTGAAATGGAGCAAATTATATTCCATGCATGTATGGTTATATCAAAATGAACCCCTGTATTATGCAACACTATAATGTACTCAGAAAAACATTTAAAATAATATTATTAGATACAAATCACATGCAAAATCACATAGACTGTATTTTAGATGTGAAAAATTGCTTCCTTGTTTATATAAATGCTTTTCCATGAGTAGTGTCGTCTTGGTTAATCTTATGTTTTCTGTTGTTTGTTCTCCTTGGAAATGGCAGGCAATAAATATAGGTAGGGAATAGAAGATAGTGAAGGGAATATGTTTCTTTTTAAAAAAAATCAGGCACTGTATTTTATTTTATTTTTTGCTCTAGAGCACATAAGCCTGATTAGAAAAATAGTTGCTTAAGATAATAAATTGCTAAAGTTTTATTTCTAGAAAAAACACATACCTTACTTTTCTCAACAATCTATTATTTTCCTGTCCATAATTGCTTTCCCACTTTAGATAGCTCATCTGATAACTTTAAGATTTTCTTTCTACATCTGGGAATGTTAGGACTTATTTATTTATTTATTTTTAAACAGATGACACTGACCTGATAGTGGAAGATTGTTCAAAGCTTTTATTTTGAGGAGAAGGTGTTATCATGGAGAGAAGGAATAAAAAGAAAGTCACCTTTGAATGGAAGAAAAGGGAATATTAATCAATTCGAATAGCTTCTATGCTTATTTTAGCATTCGAGAGCTTATAGATATTTATTTCATGAACATTTTGGAACTCTTATTAGCAACTTGTTGAATTTTTTGCACTTTTTATTGTCATAGAGCTCAAAATGGAGAAGGGGGAAAAATACAAAAACTGGATTTCAATAGACAAGCAGCCAAATGAGAAGGGCAAATCTTTCTGTTCCTGTCCCCCTTGTGCCAAGCAGCTTAAATATATTTAGTAATACTTTTGCTTTTGCTTTCTCTCAAACAAATTAATATATTTAAGCATTTCCAGGTCAACTTCTTTCCTTTATGTTTTGTTTTTGTTTTTGGGTATAGAGATTGAACTCGGGGTGCTTAAACACTGAGCCACATCCCCCACCGTTATTCATTTCAATTTCACTTAGTTGCTGAAGGCCTCTCTAAAATTGCTGAGCCTGGCTTTGAACTTTCGATCCTCCTGCTTCAGCCTCCCAAGCTAGTGGGATTATAGGCACAAGCCATTTTACCTGGCTTCTTTATGTTCTTTTAAGTATTTGTAGTACTATAATTTATTTATTTTTGCTTTTCATCTTTTCTCCTTAGAGTTAACTTAACTCTAAATGAATAAACACTACCTAAGTCTCCTTAGGATCCCAGCAATTACTAAAATGAGAGGAGCTTTCTTTCATCTCATTGATTGATATCTTTCATTATAAGCATTTTACCCATCTTGAGCCTCTACTAATCTAATAATACACACAAATGTTTTTAAAAAGTTTCAGATGAAAGAAATAGAGACATGGTACTAGAGATTCTGTCCTTGTAAAGAAAAGAATATACGTATGAGCATTTTGTTTCCATTGACCTCTGTCTAAATTCCATCTTTGCACAAGCAGAAACAAGAAGTCAGATACAGGCAAGGTTTCTGGACTCAGTATCGCCCAGTGATACAATGTTTATAAATACCAGACCAGTCTTTTTCTTCCTTTTGTCCTAATTTTGTAATTATTTCTTCCTTACACAATCTTGTCTTTCTTGCCTCCTTCAAATTGTCAATAAAAAAGGAGATAGTGCCCAAGTTGTCTTTGGGCTCTTGATTCTCATCTACTCACCTAAGAAAGCCCATTAAATACTAAGTGATGATACTGTCTAAGATTTATTGAGCACTTAGTAAGCTCAGACATTATACTAAGCATTTTAAAAATATTTACTCCTTATAATGACCCTAGCAAGTTAAGAAAAATTATTTTACCCATTTTACATTTCAGGAAACTGACAGTAGGATTGAATTACTAGTAGGTTGCGGGGGATGGGGGGTTGACTCTGATGCTGACCCTCTAAACACTACTCCCTGTTATAACATGTGGTCACACTCACAATTTTGACTTCTTCCTGTTCCATAACCACTTCTACTTCCAGGGTGTTTAGATTCCATATCCAATGTCTCATTTCCATTGTCATCAACCCAGTTTTGAGTCTCTGCCAAACTGCATTAGTTTGATAATTCTCTTGAGCTTCTTGCTTGATTCTTGACTCTGATCACCCACCCCAATTCCTCTTTTCAGATATCTCTAAAATTAGATGCTGATAGCAAAAGATATTGGCCAGTGGGATGAAAGAAAAACATGTTCCTTCTCCTTCCAGGTATTACATTTTGCCTCTAGGAAGAGACTCTGCTAGTGTGTCTTAACTTGGAGGAAATGAAAGTTAGTATAGATTGGAAGTCCTACATATTGAGAATCCCTGGCTAAGTTAGTTCAAAGTAGAGATAACTGAGTGTTAAAACGTATTTTTTTTTACATCTACTTTTGGATGCTGAAACTTGAAACCTGTCAGATTTATGGTAGCAACAAAACTTAAGATGAGGTTATATATGGTAAATTAAGGAGAAAAAGGGCACACAATAGGTTAGGAAGATGAACAGGGTCTCTGAATTGAAGCCCTATTAGCTCTTTTATAGATCTATATTCTAACATGAAATAGAGGTGGTTATGTTGATAACAGAGGCCAGGTTTCCTATCCTGAGATTAAATTGTTTATCTTAATATACAATAACCCCATCGTTGTGTTACATAAAACAATCTAAATTTTGTTCTATTTCTTTCTCTATTTTATGTAATAGCACACTTCTATTATAGAAATTTGATGCATACAACATTATGGCAGGTGGGTATGGTTTAGAGGAAAGAAAAAAAAAGTCTGATCTACTCAAAACTGCATTTTTTTTTTTTACCAGTAAATCTTTACACAGTATAAGATGTAGTAGAACAGATTTAAGGAAAAATCACTGGATTAGTAGCCAGGAGGCCTTCACTAGAACTATCAGTATCTATCAATATAGAATGTGTCATTGAAACTGTCTGGGGCTATTTCTCCTCTGTAGAAAAGAGAACATTTGATGATCTCTGAGATTCCTGCCAATTCCAATGTCTTGCAGGTTTTCAAAGGTAGATCACAACCCCCTTGTGGTCAAGGAAGGATTCTTGGGAATCCTTCACAAAGTAGGAGTACAATAAATGTCGGTAGAGTGATTTAAAAAACTAATGAGGCATTAAATCCAGGGAAGGGAATATATCACAATATTTACTACATCTAAGAGTTAACTAGTTAGCATTATATGTATATATAGCATATGTATTTAGTGTTTACATATTTGAAATTGACAAATTTTCTGAGAGCTGTGCTTTGGGGAATGGAGAGGAGAAATTGAACATTTATTGAGCATCTTCTAGATGTGATCAGGCATTGGAAAAGGTGCTTTGGTTTTCAAATCATACATAATTTTCATAGCTTTCTAGTGAGGTAAGTCCAATTATCCTTGTTTGTTCAATGAAGAAATAGAGGCTCTGAGAAAATAACAAACTTATCTGAGTTCATAAAACTACAAAGTGAAAGAGCTGAGGTTGCTGAGAATTAGATTCAATTCTTTTTCTTTTTTTTCTCTAAAGACCATGATCATTCCTTTGTACTATGCTGAGTCATGATTTTTACTGTTCAAAATTGCTATTATTATTACTTTTCCCTTATAACAGCCCATGATAGCTTTTTATAAAATTGATGTAAGTCATTAGAAACAGAAGTCTGCTTTCATGTTAACTTTACAAAGTTAATGTGATGTAAGCTGTGTTAACCAAGAATATGAAAAAAATATGACTCTGGGCCAGAGAGAAAGCTATCATTTCTCATAATGATCACTTAGAGATTAGCTCAGTGGGGAATTTGGGAAACTTTCTAGATAGAATCAAAGATTTATGATCTTTCAAATATTGCATTTTGCCTTTTACCTTTAGACAATACATTTTGACTCCTTTTGTCCTTATTTTTTTATTTTTTGTACTAGGAATTGAACCCAGGGGCACTTATTCACTGAGCTACATCCCCAGCCCTTTTTATTTTTTATTTTGAAACAGGGTCTTGCTAAGTTGCTGAGGCTAGCTTTGAAATTTTGATCCTCCTGCCTTAGCCTCCCAAGCCACACTATGTATCTCCACACTTGGCACCATTTGTCCTTCTCTTAAAAGCAGGTTTTTCTTTTCTTTCTTTTTTTTTTTTTGACAAGTTAGTGCTGCTTTGTATTCCAATATCACAGTGCTAGATGATTTAAAAATTCTATAAGAAATAAACAATAGTTTAATATTTTTGAAATAAAACCCTTCCCTTTAAATTGTAAAATAAAGTAAGAAAATTCTGTGAGTTATTCAAGATCAAATGGATTTCTGATATTCTTGCATGTGAAGTTGCCTACAAGTACATTGCAGCCTATTGAGCACTTAGAACTACAATGGATAGAGTTTTAGGCCATAAAAAAAAAAAATTCTCCCCTTGTAAAATTCACAAGTTAAGTGAGACAGGTCAAAGAGATTAAAATAGTGTTTTCTTTCTTATATTTGAACTGCTTTGAAAAATTCAGATTAGAATTCAGACTTATGCTTCAGATATTCCTCAGTTTTTAAATGAAAAAGAAAAAAAACTTTCTCTTTAGATTACTTTTGCACTAAAATTCCCAATTGTCTCCATACTTGGAGAATTACCTACAAAACAGAATGTATTTATTTATTGTTTACCTCTTTTACATATATTACCAAAAGTATATGGAGTTGTGTACAAAACAGAATGTTGGTTTTATGGACATAAACAGAGAAAGCAGTTTCTACTCTTTCTCAATTAACCTGTACTATTGAGTTTGCGCACATAAAACCCAGTCATACTGACTGTCAGCAAGAATGAAGCACAAATAAATTATTAATGAAAAGACTGATTTCTTTTACCTGCGCTTCTCTGTTACTCTACCAGTTGTTGCTCTTCTACAGGGGAACCTAAATGCTCAGTTTTCAGTTTATTTGGCTTCATCATGTCTTACAGCCAAATACATTCAAATTTGTCCCAAGATGTATAGTTAAACTCTACAGCTCATTCTCCTTTACTACCTCCCAACACACATTTCCATTGGAACTAAGGGTCTTAATTCAATTTATTCTCTAACCACTGAAAACAGGTGCTACAGCCTTCTTTGTTTCTGAATCAAAAACAAAAACAAAACAAAAAAAACAACAACAACACGTCATTCTTATTCCTTTCCTTACAGTACTTGAATTTGATGACCACTTTTCTTTTCCTTTGATGTTTTCTTGATTCTTATTTTCCTCTGGCCTACTTGTCCTTTCCTTTATCCCTTCTCTTCCATGTCTTTTTTTCTCCTCCAAGCTCCTGTCAGTACTGAATATTCCTCAGGGCCTTGCTCTTCATCTTTTCTTACGTTACATGTTCTTCTTGAAACTATTTGGTTCACTGCCACACTATAACTGTGTCTTATATACCCATGCCTCTAAATACTTCTGTAGCTGAACTCCATACTAAAAATCTAGAAGATATGGAAAACTCAACTTAAGTCACATGATATTCCTTTTACTTCCCGATGATGATGCCATTCAATTGCTTTCTCAAGCCATGAACATGGACATCAAATATGGTTTTCATTCATATCTCATGTCCAACTGATAGCTCTGTCCATTTTGCTTCTTAAAAACAGCCCTCTCCAATTCTTCATCATAGGGCTTCCCAATTTGGTTCAGGACCTCATTGCTTCTTACCTGCACTATTACCACCATCCTCTAATTGACATCTCGACAGTCAATTTGTTGGTCTTAATATGTTCCTACTATGCATTTTAGAATTTCTGTTGTAAAATGCTTTCTTGTTCTCCTTTCCTAGTTTCTTCCTGTTGGTGTAAAATAGTCTAAATTCTTTTTAGCACATATGCCTTTTTGTCTCTCAATCTTATCTCTTACCACATCTCTTGTGGCTTCACATGTACTTTAAAGTCATCTTCATCCTTATCTAACTACTGTGTTTACAAAAGGTATCTTCTTGTGTCCCCCTCACAAACACTTTTTGTCCTTCAACAAAAACATTATCTTCTCCATGACCTGATCCTGATGCTGATGGGGAGAAATAATCATTCCAATTTTATCTCCATGGTCTTCTATTAGCTTTAGCACTTTATTGTGATTCTTTGGTTGTCTTTCTCTCCCTAGTAGATATTAAGCTTCAGGAGGGTACAATATTATGTTATTCACCTATGAGTAATCAAGGTCTAATCACACATTAAGAACTCAGTTATTGAGAGAACTGAAAGAATTGTTGAATGAATGGGTATATGTAAATTTAATCACTTGGAGATATTAGATAGTCAAAAGCTCTAGTCTGAAAATGGCAATACAACTAGCATTTAATTTCCATAGGTTTTATGATTCATTAGTTTCTATTCTTATTTTCTAAATTTTGTCTGGAAACTGTTTCATGAATGCAGAAAGAGGGAACCAGAAGAAAGTTTTCAGCATACAGGAATTGATGGTGATTACTTTTTCTATATACATTTTGGTGATGTATGTAAAAGAGGTAAACAATAAATACTACTGGATGTTCAGATAAATTTGACATCCAAAAAAGAACTTCTTTTATTTACAATAACAACACAGATAGCATTAAGTTTCCTTGGGCAGCCTGGGGAGTCTTAACTTGCCATAAAGCAAAACTTAACTTGCCATAAAGTAGGCTCACATTCAAGTGCTAGCTCATAACATCTTAGCAAATCTTTGATTCACTTTTGTGCTGTCTATTTGTTCTGGCAGAACATACTCAGGGACCATTATTGGCTAAATTCCCTAGTTTTCCTTCAGACTTGTATAATTGTGTACTGTCATTTTGTATTTACTTCTCACCATCCAACTAACACACCTTGAGTGTCTCTATGGTGCAAATTAATATGATTTAAGTGCTTTAATTGTGTTTATAGAAGATCTACTTTTAGTAAAAGTGAAAACATAAAATTTTTATAATATTTATCTTCTGTGGTTTATATATTTCTCTCTTCAGAAGGATTGTAAGCTCCTTGAGGGCTCAATCTATGTCATCTCATCCTTTTCATCACAGTTGTTCAATGAACATTTGCTAGATTGAATTAATGTGTGCTTTTATTTAACACTGTGTGGGATATTATATGAAAGAACATGATTTCTAATTTTACATTGAACTTCCAGGATGCATTTTTCTTACCATCTTGGTTGATCCTTTTATCACTACATTTACTAAAACTTCTTAAGGGTCTTAAGTTTGCATCCATCAATGTCATCATTTTAATGATGACAACACACAGTTTCTTTAGTCAATCTGGGAAAAAAATCTATCTGGTGTTTTCAGAAGAATCTATAAAAATAAGGGAGGCAGGTGGGAGAAAGTGAATGTCACAGAGGGACAGAAACAAACTGCTGGCTTGTTATTTTTATTGTATTTCCAAATCAAATTTGTGATGGTAAGTGGGACACCTTGCATTGATAATGTTTGACATTTGTACATTGGCTTCTATTATCAACTGGGGAACAGCACAGTATTTACCAAGTTACTAATAATGGTTTTTCATCCCAAAATTTTATGCTATTTATCTGTAAGAAAATGTGTGCAGACTTTAAAACATCTTATGGGAAATCCTTAGGATCAGATGTGGACCAAGAAAATGTCAAGTTCACAGAGAACACTTGTGTCCTCAGAACATTAAAGGGCACTCTTAGAGCTTGTTTCCCTTCATTTAACATTCACATTTTTGGCATGAGGTAGGGCTGAATGATGCTATTGTTATAACATACACTGTTAAAATGATGGCTGAACTTATTATACTACTTAAAAAATGGTGAATGGGCAAGGAGTGTTACCAGCCCTCTGCTTCAATAACACATGGAGGACAGGGTGACATTCCTGAGGCACTGGCAATCCCTGGGCATCTAGTATGACAGTAGTGTGATGGCTGACTTGAAGGTTCTAGGACATAGCTCTTCATACTGAGACCACAGTTATTCAAATTAATCTCTAATAGTCCTGGATAAATGAATATGTATATTCATTTATATAATATATTAGTAATCAATAATAATCTTTTAAACAAAGTAGTAGTGATTTCTGAAGCAGTAGACCAACCACTACTTGCTCATTTAAGATTTCCAGGTTTACTAATTAAAACAAATTTTAAAAATATGATTTACATACAAAAAAGATTAAAAAAAGATTTCCAGGTTTATTTTGGGATAGATTCCTTTTTTGTTGTTTTTGTTGTTACTTGGGATTGAACCCAGGGGTGCTTAAGCACTTAAGCATATCTCTATCCCCCATCTCTGTTTTCAAGACAGGGCCTCACTAAATTGTTGAGGCTGGCTTTGAACTCTCAATTTTCCTGCCTTAGCCTCCAGAGCCGTTGGGATTACAACCACATACCTGGTTTAGATTCTTCATTCTGGTTTACTTGACTGTTTACATTGTACCAGTGTTTTTACATGATTGTTAATTTTTCTGGACTCCTTACTAGTTATTTCTAACAAATATTATGTGTCAAAAAGTCTTCTAGGGGCTGGGGTTATAAAAGCTCAGTGGTAGAGCACTTGCCTCACACGTTCAAGTCCCTGGGTTCGATCCTCAGCACCACATATGAATAAATAAAGTTATTGTGTCCAACTACAACTACAAAAAATAAATACTTTTTAAAAAGTCTTCTAATAATTAATATGCTTCACTCTTGTTGAAGAGAGACATAATTTTTTAGTTACTATATAGAATTCATTTGAAGTTGTGAACATGTACCTATAGGAGCAGGATTTTCTAATGCAAGGCTCTATGAATGAATAACCTGTTTTAGCATTTATGTTAACTGGAAATATAATTTCATAAGGTATAATATTCAGGATTTCTAACAGCTGCGATACTCTCCTATACATCTGCTAGGTTGGTATAACCTGTAATTTTCCTCTGGTTAAAATTTGCAAAGTTGTAATTTTGGTTATAATGTTAAGTATGGTAATAGTATAGCTTATGGTTTCATAATAACCTCAGTGAGTCATTCGTTAATGTGTTATTGGACAGAAAAATGACAGGTAGAAATTTCACAACAATGAAGGAGAACATATCTGCTGATCTAGCAACTTCTTGAATCCTTTCTATCCAGAATTTTCCACTTTTTGAGATTTAAATTCTTGATTATACCTGAAAAATTAATTCAACTTTGCATCTTTTCAATTTCAGGATATTTAGGATTCATGATGTAAGTTATCAGGACTTTCCTAGGTAATTGTTTCCTTTCTACTAAATTTACGTGTATTAAATCATTACATAGTATATAAAGAAATACTGATATTCAATTTTATACATCTACTTTTTGGGGGGGCGGGTACTGGAGATTGAACTCAGGGGCACTCAACCACTGAGCCACATCCCCAACCCTTTTTGTATTTTATTTAGAGACACCTTCCCACTGAGTTGCTTAGTGTCCTCGCTATTGCTGAGACAGACTTTTTTTTTGGTTTTTGTGTGTTTTTCTGTTTCTAAAATGGCAATATGTATTCTCAAGGTAAAATATTGATTTTGAAATTCATAACTTTCATTTTCAATTGTAAGCATTGTTTGCCACATATTTTCTCTTATATATTGAATTGTTTATTTGCTCTTACTTTATTTGAGCCATTCCCTCCAAAATATAAATATAAAAGTGTGTGTGTAAATATATATGTGTATATATATGTAGATATGCATATATATATATATACATGTATATTTAATATATATATTAAAGCTGAGACAGACTTTGAACTCACTATCCTCTTGCCTCCCAATACATTTACTTTTAAAGTCTTTAAATATCAGAGAAAATAGACATTAAAAATACCTCATATTGAAACCTCAGTTCTGACAATGAACTGGCTAATGATTTTGGACAATTAACCTTCTCAAACTTTTTGTCAACTTATAAAATAATACAGAATTTTCATAAGCAATTCTTGATTGTCAAGTACTTGGTGAAAGATGTGATAACAAAAACATACTAGATACTATTTATATGTGTATATATGTTCTGCAAATCATTGGGCTTACATTAGTTTTATAATCCATTTAAATCTCCATGATGTCAGAATGTATACTAACATTATTTTCATAAATAAGTTGTGCTTTCAGAGCTGACACAGTAGGCTGGGATTTTCTAATTGCTGGGCACATGATTTTATCTTTTTGTGACAGGGATTTTTTTTTTTTTTTTTTTGGTAGAACTGCTGCCTCTTTCTCTAGGAAATTATATTGATATGTGGTCACTTGTTTTAGTCAACTAAAATATTCAAAGCACATCGAAGTGACTACATTTAAAGTATTGGAAGAAATAATTTCATAATATATTTTAGTTCTAGAAGATTTTTGTTTTTGGATAACTAATTAGCAACAATAAAATATACATGTAATATCTTTTTAATTCAGAATTATTTAAAGTAATCTCAAAACTCTATATATTTAATGATTTACTTTGAAAACTTATTCTTATATGCTTAATATAAATACTGTTAGCAAAGCTAACTAATCCTATTGATTTTGTCACTATAAGTAGACATTGTCAACAATATCATAAGACATAAAATCCCTTAGGGTTTCTGTGAATGTTTTCCTTTCTGTCTATTCATTTAAATCTCCTTTAAGAGTAACTCTTTCTCTGCCCACCACTCAAATATTGATATCCCTAGAGTTCTGTCATTTGACCTTTTTAAAAATATCTATCACGCCCTCTGGATTTTCATAATAACAGCTAGCAACTTAGTATAGTTTATGTTTCAAGATGTCCTAAGGTGAACTTAATAACTGTAACCACAATCCATGTAGTTGTTCAAGTTAAAAAACTGGCAGATATTTTTGATTCCTCCCACTTTCACACCACCCACATCTATTTAGTCATAAAGTCCTATCAATACTCCATTCTAAAAATGGATTATAACTTTCTACTTAGTTCTTCACCCTCTGTTAATGTCTTAGTTCAGGTTTTCATCATTTTTCACAGCTTTCTAGTTCAAATATATTCAATCATGCTTCATTCACATCTCTTTTACACATTGCTCTAACTGAAATGCAGGTGTAATTATCTCTCCTAACCATCTTATATAGTTTCCCTTACCTAAAAGATAAAGAAAAGTTCTGTTAATAACTAATAAGTGTCTCTCCTACTTCTTCAAAGATATTTGAGGTTATGGGTCATATTTTTGCTTTTTCTATATATTATTTTTGTTTTGCATTTCCATGACTGGTACACTGAAAGGAGCTAAATATGGTTTTTCTATGTAAATGAATGAAGAAAAATAATGCCATAAAAGTAGGCATTATCTCTAAAGCACCAATTTTTGCTAACATTTATTGGTAAATACATTATTTGCTAATAATGTCATTAGAATAAATAATACATAAATGTCTTTGGAAAATCACAAATAACTATTAGTTCAAATGTGTAGATATCTTTCTACTTGTTTATGAGTCAAATGCAGACCTTACCACAGCTTCATCCAATTAACTACTTCATTTCCTCCCTCACTACCCTCCAGCCGTTCAATCTCCTCTCCTGCTGGCCCATAAACCTCCAAGACCTTGAGGTTTTGCACTTGATGTTTTTACCCTCTACCTGGGGTATCTTCCCTCACTGAATGACTTATTCTCTTTGGGTCTTTTATCAGATGCCATCTCCTATTTAAAATTATAACCTTCCCTCCTCTTTTCTACTTTATTTTTTCCATAGTACTATTGGTATCCGAAGTATAATATATTTTGACTTTATCTTATGTATTATATTCTTTTGATTCACTCTTTTATCTCTAGAATTTAAAACAGATAATACTTATTGAATAAAGGAATCAGTGAATAAGTATAGCCTCTAAATTTATTCTTCAAATAGAATGCTCTTAAATATAAAACACCCAAATTATACAAAGAAATTTACAGTGAAGAATATCTGTAATAAGATGAATAAAATAGAAATAAGGTCATGACTGAAGAGGAGAAAGAAACAAGCATGATTGCTCCACTAATGTGCGAGTGCTCTAATTCTGTATCAAAGTTTTCTTTGAACTTTCTTTTCTTCAAAAAAGAACAGCAAGAGAAATTACTTAGTTCTAGGTTTCAGAAAAGAAGAAAGTAGAACAAAATTTTCAAGAAAAAATAGGAAATATAGAAAATTTGAATAGTTTCTTTGTAAAATGTTGTTGTCCACTTCTTCCCTCCCTCCCTTCCTTCCTTCCTCTCTTTCTTTCTTTTCTACTGAAGGGAGCACTTAGACAGTGACTAAGCCACATCCCCAGCCTTTTTAAAAATTTTGAGTCAGGGTCTCACTAAGTTGCTTAGAGCCTCACTAAGTTGCTGATGCTGGCTTTGAACTTGCAATCTTCCTGGCTCAGCCTCCTGAGCTGCTGGGATTATAGGCATGTGATACCATGCCCAGCTATAGATTTTTAAAAGAAAATTGATAAAAGCTGAAAGAATAGTATTAAAGCTTAATATAGTGAAAGAATTTCTGTGGTGGACTCAGCCAATGTGGCTCAGGTGTGTAGCCTAATTTGATACAAATTTCATTGAATAAAATTATGAGTAATTGAGAGAGGTGAATTGATAGAAGATCTATTTGGCCTTTTTTTTTTCTTTACTTTTTTTCTTACATTACCTCTTCTCTTGTCAAAGCTTCCAATAGGAGCTTAGGAATTACATATAAAAACTACTCCCATTGGAATTTACGGATTCATACTAGAAAACAAGTGAAGTTTACTCGGTATTCTTTAAGTTCTCCTTGACCTCCAAATTTCAAATAAAAAATACCTACCAAGAGCAACAAAAACCTCAAAGGAACCCAATCTTAAATTTAGCAAATGTTTATCCTAAACTCTTTAGCTTCAATTTTGCTTACTCTAAACCATTCTCCACATGACATTTTTGCAACAGCAGATATGATAATATGACACCTACCCATGTGTTTGAAAAATGTAGAGACTCATGGCCTGAAGTTTTTCTTTTTAATCATGGTTTTGTTTATTTAGGCAATATTTAATAGACACTCTATGAGCAAGGCATTATGTTGTACACATTGTATACTCCTGCTATCAGTAAGATGAAATATGCATAGCTAAATCCATACAAGTGAGTATCACATGGGAGGGGACAAGGAGTTATCAGCATTCAGAGGATGCCTCAGAGTTTCTTGAAGCAGGTGGCATCTGGACTGGGCCTTACAAGCTTTCCTAATACAGACATCAGTGGGAATATTTAAGGCAGTAAGAATGCCAAGAGAAATGGCTCTATTGAATGATATGTTAACGTGATCGAACAGTGAGCAGGGAACTTCGAACGGACCTGTTTATTAGACTGGAGTATATATGTAGCAAACGGTAGGAGAAAAGATTGGTCTGATAGTTGGGGATCAGATTGCAAAGATACTACATGAAGAAATTTTAACCTTTTTAGAAGTCATTTTTTGTGTGTGTCTAAGCAGGGGCATGGTGATGTGGCTACATAGGTGCTTTAAAGAAAGATTAGGTATAGGGAGAACAAAATAAATGGCCATTAAAATAACCTCATTGTGGGTTATTGATGAAGTCCTGACTTTGGGTGATAGAGTTGGAAGAGTTCAAAAGATAATCAAAACATATTAGTGAAGAGTGGGTGATTGAAATGATGCCCATACCTAGGAACCAGAAAGGGAGGGCATAGGCTACTATCAGGCAAAAGCACTAGAAAATGCAACAGATTATCAATCAACACAGAAGTAATAGAAGGAATATCTGTTTCTTGAGGTTAACCTGGTTCTATCTTGTATTAGATACAGTAACCTTATCACTTAGAACAGTGTGAGGCATATAATAGGCATTCAGTTTGTGCTTGTTGAATGAGTAAGTGATTGGCAAATGATTGCTAGAGTACATTTCACTGTGGGTAGAGAGTGATCTTTGTTGACATGAAGTTGACTTTACAGATAAAGGATAGACCCACTGGCATTAGTACATAATTAGAAACACTGATTTGATGCAGGTCTAATGGTATGTCAGCTTATTTTTCCTTTTAGGAAGCAGTGTGTAGCATAAAATAAAAGTTATTTATGCATATTCTGGATGCATACTATCATTAGGGTTTGAATCCCACCACTTAGGATCTTGGTCAATTCATTTAAACTGTCTGTGCCTCAGTTTTATTATCTTTAAATGGGGATAACAATAGTACCTACCATATATGTTTGTTGGGAAAATTAATCGACTCTAACCAGAATGTGCCTGGCACATATTAGTCACTATCTATGTTATACATAGTAAAAGTGAAATATGCCTATTTTCACTGAACTTTTATGTACATTATATGTTGGTGCACGGGAGCTTTTATTTTCTGGTACATTTTTCTTACCAAGGGTTAATAAACAGATGATAATCTAATTTGGGCAAACCCTCAAACACCTCTATTGATAGGAGAGAAATATCATTAATATTTGTGTTGTGTAACTATGTTACAAGCCACAGTGATGGAAGATTTGCACAAATGGAAATGTGGTTAAGACCTAAGGCCTAATGCTTCTAAAAACAGGAATACACCCTCACGTGAAACACCCCTCAGAGAGAAATCCCAATACGAATAGAACTTTAATTTCTAAAACAGCTCAAAAGTCAAGAGGACTTGAAGAGTGTATCTTTGAAAGAAATATCTCTAAAATTAAACTCATTCTAAATTTTCTTTCCATTTATTTTTGTTAAAATATTTCTTTTAAAATTTGTATGTTTATAGAAGTCTCCTGGGAAAAACAGCTCTCTGTTACTTTATGCAAGGATGAGAAGACTGTAAAATAATCTAGGTAAAAATCAAGGTGCTTTAGTTAAACCACATTTCAAGAGCCATCTGTCGTAAATCACTTAAAATTCTGCAGTGTACTGAAAATTAAATAGGAAAGGTCATTCTGGAGTACCAAAGGCTTGGTTGTTGTAACATAACAGCTAAAAGTCTTAGATCTTAGTATCTAAGTATCCAGGATTCAGTGTGGTCTGACAAGTAAGCTGATTGAACTGAGAATATATCAAAAGTAAAGAAGATCACTTTCTCTGGTTTATATGTCTAAGACATTTGTGCACAGCCTTTTCTTTTGCATAGTATTAGGGAATCAATGAGCCTTAAAAATTATGTATTACACAATGTGAATAATGGTCTGCTAACTGACTTTGGATTTTAATGCATAAGTTATAACTATAGATAAAACATCAAAAGCACATATTGATGCTTAATACCAGAAGTATGAAGTAACAGAAATAGCAATCTGTAGATATTTTTGCCTGATTCATATGCTTTCATTAACAATGAGGAGCTTTACAAATCATAGACATATTTCTCTTTTATTCTATTAAACTTTGTAAAATGAGCTAATATTTCAGAAATCAATCTATCAAGTATTATTTCATTAGACATTAAAATGAGATTTTGAGGAAAGTAAGCAAATTTTCCAGGTATCAGTTACCTCTACATATGTCACATCATTATTCACAAAAGAAAAAATAAAAGCAGTGTAGCCCAGCATGTAACAGTGCCAGTTACAGGGTCAAAGTAATAGGACTAAAATCTTGACTGGTAATCACTTGCTGTTTGTGTGTCCATAGGTAAAACATATATTTTTCTCTAGACCTCAGTTTCTTCATATTCAAAATGGACACAAACCTCATGGGGAGATGGTGAGGATTTCATGGAAAGTACATGTTATATACCTTATTTTACTGAAAAATAACTCAGACAAGTTATATAATTCTATTAATATGGTTTTTACTACAACACAGAATCATAGAATTCCATTGTTAAAGTAATTATTACTATTGGTAAATACTGCAATTAAAATGCCGTTATTACACAGGGATAAGTAGGAAATTTTTTTAGTATGTTTTGTGGTGTAGTAAAGGGGGACTTCTCAAAAACAAAAACCCTCAGATCTTCCCTTCCCATTATATAATTCTGTGATCTTGTAACATAATAGTAGCATTCAGAGAGTGAGTCACACTCACTTCTAGGATGATATCACAATAATTATATTATCCTCAATAAGAAACTAAGGTCCTAATCCTCTCAAAGTCCATATTTTAGTTTGCTAGTTCTGACAGTTGTTATCAGGTTGACCAGTATATTCCAAACCTCTGACACTTAAGTTCCAATAACAACCTATCTGAAATGCTGTTAATTATGTCCTCTGAAAGGTCCTAAGTAGTCTCTGGAAGTCTTTTATTACTTTACTTAAGAATATTTCCTTATTAAGTTATCAGCAAAATTATAATTTTCCTTGAAAAATCTTCAAAGATAGTTTACATTTTGATGTTAATTCAATACATCTATATCAAGCACAATGTATGGAAAGGGAATATATAGTTAGGAGTGAATATAAAGAATTATATTGTTAGATCTGATTTTTTTTCTGTCATCTTCTGCAAAACACCTGACTTCTTGCTGTTTATCCTTCTCTGTCACTGAAAAATTTAAAACCTGGATATTAATTTTTTGTTTTACTAGGAACGCACTTAGACAAATAATTTATTGGCATATACCAATTTTTAAAATAAATCTTGGGGTCCTATTTATACCTGTGTTAATAGAATTTCATAAGTTAAGGTCACTTTAGAAGTCATCTAGTTTAAACTTTTGATTAAGATGAAAATACAGAAACTGAGTAGGATGTGTCAAAGGTATGATCAAAGGTCAAGCATAACAGCTAAATCACTCATTTTATGGATAATTGGGATTAAATTATCCCTTTTTCTAGTTCAACTTCATTATATTTATGGAAAAATAATAATAGAGGTAAATTAATATTTTTACTTATTCCATTTCTCACAAAATATTTATAAAATTACTTGGTTATTCTCTTGTTTCTGTCACTTTTGTATTTATATATGTGTATTTACATATATAACCACTACAGATATATAGTCCAAGACTAATTCCTTAATTCACAAAGAGTCTCCATTGTTTTAGGTATTGAGCTACCTAAATACTTTATGAATTTTGTAATTGAGAGGAATTTTGAAAGTGTTTGAAGTAAGTCATAATATATGTAGAGCTACTTTAAAACTCTAGCTTCAAATGTTTCTTAACATTAAACATTATTTAACAGAATTCCATCCTGTAAAGAAGAGTGCTAATTGTTAAAATACAATGTATGCATGTCTGATTTCTTTTGAAAACCGCCCACTGGTACTATAAGACAAGATTTTGTATTGTTCAAAATTTAGTTAAACATTGAAAACAGAGTCTTTAGATGATGAAAATATACCTTCTATGTGACTATTATGAGATTATTTTTATTTAAAAAAATAAGTTTACCTGTCATAATGTCCAAAGTATAGGGCATAAGCATTTTGACAGTGCCTTTCTGAGGCATTTTGAATGTGTTTGTGTAGATAAATGTTGTCCACTAGAACTTTTAGCATTTGATGTGGAACTTTGCATCTGCATTGTCCAACAGAGTGTCCACAAACCATGTGTGGCTAATTAGCATGGTTTCTAGTATAATTGAGGAACTGAATCTTTAATTTTCATTAGTTAAAGTTAAATAGCCCTATGAAGTTAGTGGCTAACCATCTCAGATACAGATAGTTTTTGATAGTTTAGACTCATAGAGTTAAAAGTTTGATTTGTAGAATTATCTGATGCTGTATCCATACTTAAGTATAGATAAATTTAACGCTTTTAGAAAAATTAAAATTCATTTTTTAATAGCAAACTAAAAAAGTCATCCCAACTTTCTTTCTGGTGACCTATAGAACTCATTCATGACATGTATTTTCTAGCTTTCAAGTCAATCAATAAAACTGTTGTCATGAAAACCAAATTTAATTTCTCTGTTGGTGCCAATGCATTTATCATAAATCACAAAACAATAACAATGGCACAACACAAATGAATATAGTAGAAGAACTAAGAGTGAATATGAATGGAAAACCCCAGGGAAAAGACAAGACTGGGCTCCTTATAAAATTCTTCAGCAGAGTGCAGCATATACTCATCATTAGTAGGATCAGAAGCATCTTAGAATCAGAAGAGAATGAATTCTGGCTTTGCCAAAATCCAGTAATGTGACCTTGGATATTTCCCTCTAAACTTCATCTTTTTTTCATCTGTCAAATACAGTTCAGACCAGTGGCCTTACCTGCTTCACAGGTTTGTTTGAGAGTCAAGGGAACAGATACAGGTGGGGGCTTTATAAATCACAAAGTACTATACTAATACAAATGTACATCACCATGATGACATGAGTTTCAGCTCTTATCATTCAGATGCAAAAAACAAATGTCTATTAGTGTGGATTTCAAAGTTTTGAAAGAAAAAAATGTAGTTTTTGTGGAATACTCTAATAGACATCTTGTATTTCTCAGACAAACTCAGAGGTATCTATGAATAATTACATGAAAATGTTCTAAAAGAGAAAAAGACAAGTCACTATTATTGACAGAAATATCTATAGTTGATATTTTCTAAGTGAGTCATTAAAATAATCTAGGCATACCAATTTCAGATGAATGTCAGTTGAATGTCAGATGTGAAACTTTCAGTAACTTCCACAAGAGAAATAAAAAAGATCCAGTTGACTCATTCAGTTCCCTTTCCCTCCCTCTCTGTCTCTGAGACTCTTCTTCCCTGAGCCTTTCCTTTCCTCAATGAATTTAATAAAATTCATTCCTTTTGATTTCTTACCTTCTTTTACTCCTTCCCTTCCAACCTTATTAATCACGTGCTCTGTCAGCAAAATTCTAGAGATGTCATAAGAGATATAAAGAAGTAGGAAGCAAAAACCTATGCTTTTAGGGACTTTTCAATTTGGCTGAGTCTTTTGAAATTATGTGTGATTTAGATAAGAGGAGATTTTTTATCATTTATTTTCTGAGAGCCTAGAATTAACTTTATCCTATATGGAACAATAGAGAAGGCATGAACCCTGTTTTGAAGGGTCTCTGTTTTAATGTGATCCTAAATTATAACTGCTCAGAGTGAAAGAGATATATGAGGAAAATAAGCTTTATAGATTTTAGGTTTCTAAACTTTTTTGGTCAAAACATGAGAAAAGTTTCATTTTTCACAGATCTCTCCTATGTCAAGTAACACTCTGAAAATCTAAGGACCTGATAGAGGAGGTTTAAAATGGTATATTAATGATGGGCATTAATATACCATTTCTTCACTGGCTGCTCAAAGTGAAAGAAATTCTTTATGGAGATATTGGTTTCCTCTTAAGTTGTAAGCTCCTTTCCTTTAAACATGAATATTCAGAAGACTGCTCTTTTTTGAGAGGTAATTTTCACTGATGTTTAAGGAGCTATGTGATGGTTTGTCTTTATTCTTCTTGTCTTCACTCTTGGCTTTAGGATTGCTTTATTTTCCATATTACTTGTGTAATACTGTTTTAGTTCTCAGTTTTTTGTTTTGTTTTAAATATTTTGTGTTTTATTTTAAATGGTATTTAATATAATTTACTGATTCTATTGATGGTATGTATATTTAGGAAATGTTCCAAAATATTAATCCATTTATCTTCAAAAAACCTTCTTGGATCTGGATTGCCAGATAGTAATTGATATTTGAGTGAAATTAAGAATGTGTTCATAGGCATTGTAACATATCTGCATTTTCAACCAAGAAAAATATCTTCTTATTGTTATGTATAATATAGTGCCTTAGAGAATATTTTAATTTGTCACACAGATTTAAAAGTATTCTTGCAATAGTAATTAAAAGCACAATTCAGGAACTGAACTATTCCTAGTTACATTACAAATGACAACATGCTGAGTATGTCTTCATCCTTCTAATTAAACTTGCATGTTTTATTATTATTATTTTCTGGTGGCACTAAGGATTGAACTCAGGTCTTTGAGCATGCTAGGTAAGTACACTATCAATTGAGATATCTTCAGCCCTTGCATATTTTATCATAATGGAAGTTTGGAATTTTTGCAAAATTAATACTCTTATCTAATTTTCCAAGCATTGTACTCATAAGAAAATAAGTACATGAAAAAAATAAATATGGAGAAGTAAAAGGTTTGATGTGATATTTGACTCTGTAAAACATTTTTGAGTTGTGAGGGAAGATTTTTTTAAAAAATTTCCTTACAAAATATGCTTATAAGCTAATCCAATAAAACACAAACATACCAGAATTTAGTTAATAGAATGAGTCTTGCCTTCTAAAACTTGTCATCATGAACTTCTAGAAATTTATTGCAATGATGCAGTCATCACTCAGAACTTTATTGAAAACTTTCTTTGTAACTACCTTCAGCATCATCGATAAATGATATTTCATGTGAGTTCATACTTTGTGTTTCAAAAGTTATCAAGCACCCCTTTTGTTAATTAACATTGCCTTTGAGTAACTTTTGAGTAAGTGAAATTATTTAAAGCAATTGTTATGATATTTTAAAGAATGTGCAGGGGTGTCTGGAAGATCTTTCTAAATAAATAATGTACTCATAGCTAAGAAATGATAAGATCAATGAATCAGTTCTCTATTTTCCCAAGGTAATAATGTCTTTGCCAGTTACAAATCATTTGATTAATTTTGTTATATTTCTTTAAACATTAGTAAAAATATATTTTATAGCAATAACTCAGACCAGTGAAGACTTTGAAAGATATATTAATGTGCTCCTAGGCTGAATAATGACCCCTCCCCAAAGGTTTACAATCTGGTCACATGAAGTCATAAATATGTCATTTTAAGTGGCACACAAGACTTTGCAGATGATTAAGGATCTTGAAATAGGGAACTTATGCTGAATGATCTAGAAGGGCTTGATGATGTACTTGCAAAAGTCTATATAAGAGGGAGGCAAGAAGGTCACAAAGAGAGAAAATGTAAGAACAAAGCAGAAAGATCAGACTCTCAGAAAACACAATCCGATGATGAAGCAGTGAGAAAGGAGAAAGATTTGAACATGCTACCCTGCTAGATTTGAAGGTGGAGGAAGGGGCTATAAGTCAAAGAATGTAGGTGGCCTCTAGAAGCTGGAAAGCAAGAAACCAATTTTTCCCTGGAACCTCTGGAGGACACAGTTCTGCTGATACTTTGATGTTAGCCCAGACCAGTTTTGAGTTTCTGATTTCTGGAATGGTAAAATAATAAATTTGTGGTAATTGTTATAGCTTCAAGCAGAAACTAATATAGACTATCATTTTAGAAACTGAGAAATAACTCAAATTAACCTTAGAAATTATCTAGTCCAACTCCTGATTGCCCACAAATTTCATAGTAATAAAATCACTTTATCTAAAGTTACACAATCTAAAGCAAAATTGTTAAAAATTATTTCCTAATCTTGAAGTCTAACATACTCTTTTGCATATTGTATTATGTAAAATCCCAAGCATGTTTTAGTAATTCAAAGGTAATTTTTCTTTGATGTCATTCTATGAAGATCAGTAAGTCTGAAATAGGATCAGTACACATTGATCTTGACCTTGATTCCCTCTGTGAATTTTGATGACAGTGTAGAGAAAGGACTTAGTACCTTTTCTAAGACTTATCTCAAGCCTTTCTGGGAAGAGGATAATCTGCTTTTCCGATACAATAGGCTTTTGCCAGTGTATGCAAGGTGGAAAAATCCTGTATTATCATAGATCCTTTAAGATAGAAGATATTCTAACTTAATGATTTTCAGAGGTAGAAATGATTTTCAGAGGTACAGTGAGTCTTTTCCTATAGAAGATCCATCAGTAAACTTTGTAGATTGCTAGTGTGGTGAAATTTGATGCTTCTTCCCTGAAGTTCTTGACTTCAGGAAACAACAGCGACATGAAGGAAACTTTGCATGGAGGGTGATCATACTCTTCTTTCCACATATCCTCTCAGCCCCTGGGCATTTCCTGGTTCTCACCATACCCTATTCATTTTAGATTAGGTTCTTAATACCATCTCAATTTTACCATATCATCATTTCCTTTACTATTCTTGGTTCTTTATATTTCTAAATAAATATTAGGATTTTCTTGTTAATTTCTACAAAAGTCTACTAGGATTTTGATTGGATTTGAATTGAATATATATATAGCTCAATTGGGGAAAATTGACATTCTATAATATTGAGTATTTTTATCCTCGACCACACACACACACACACACACACACACACACACACACAATGGATGATGGGGTCACATTCTAAGAAATGTGTTGCTCGGCAATTTCATCCATCAAATATCACAGTGTACTTACACAAATCTAGGTGGTGTAGTCTACTGCCTCTCCAGATTATATAGTAAACGCTGTCAATCTCAGGCTACAAACTTGTACAGTATATTACTGTACTCAACAACATAGGTAATTGTAACACAATGTATTTGTGTATCTAAACAGAAAAACTACAGTGAAAATACTAGGTGATGATGGAGGTGACAGTTCCATTATATTATTAGGAGACACCATCACTTAATGTAGTCCACTGTTGAATAAAACATTGTTGTGAGGCACATGGCTATATACCTGTCTGTTTATTTTAATCTTCTTGAGTTTCACTCAGGGAATGTTTTCAGTGTAGATTTTAAATTTCCAGTTACAATTGGCTTTTTTATGTCTATAGGTTCTGCATCAATGGATTCAACCAACTGTGGCTTGAAAATATTTGGAAAAAAGTTGTGTCTGTCATTATTACCAAAACAGTATATCATAAAAAAAATTTACATAGCATTTACATAGGTATTATAAGTAAACTATTATTTAAAGTATGCTAGAGTATGTTATTTAGTTTACATACAAACACTGTCATATTATACAAAGAACTTGATCATCAATGGATTGGGGTGTCCTGGAACATTTTAAATCCCCTATGGGAGGGAAAAGGGAGAGAGAAAAAGGGAGATTATGAACTGAAATCAATTTTCATGCATGTATGAATTTTGTTGGGATGAACCCAACTATTATGTATAATCATAAATCTCTAATAAAAAAATTCCCTATGGATACCAGGGGATGACTATGTTTATGGTCAGTATATGATAGTATTAGTTTATGTATATTGAATTTATGTACTACAGTCTTACTACATTCACTTTATGAGGGCATAATTTACATTCACCACCTTCTTACCACTTCTTTCATTATCTGTGAAAACTCATCTATTTTTTACCAGTCTCTAAAAACTACTTTGTCAAGATGATCTCATAGGAAATACCTGCTATGATCTTTTCCCAATTCTTGCCTTCTACTTTTCTATATATGTAGATGAACTCTTTTCTTCATAAGGGAGAAAAAAAACAATATTTTTTTTTCTCAGTTGCTATGACAGTACACTGATATGAATGTGTAACACTGACTATTCATTCCCAACATGCTTCTGTGGTTCTTAAAGTTTCCCATCCCCTATGTGAAAGTGTTTTTCCATGTTCTTTCCAAAGTTGTCTTCTCTTCTTGTTCCAAAATTTGCTAGTGTTTTTTTCACTCTTTTGACTTGAAATACAACTTACCTCAGGGAAGTCTAAGATTTTTGTTGTAGCACTGATATTTGTTCACATACACATCTCATTTCCAAATACCTAGGAAATACTATGACACCATAACAACAATAAAAAACGGAAGTGTTTGCTTTAATTGCCATGAATAAATATTTGTAATTTATTTAAATTTTCTTATTATCCTACCAGAGTTTCACCCTCTAAATCTGCATCTTCCTTTTTATTCATCCTTTCCAACTTCTGCTGTTTCACTCCTGTTTATTTATACCATATTTTCTTTGATAGTATTTTCTTTTGTTTGGACTGTCACTATCCTACTTGAGCAAACCACTGACACTTAAAATTATTTATTGCATACAGTTTTACAATTCCAGTAATTTTAAGAGAAAAATTTATAGTATTTCATTGCTTTTTCTTTTCTTTTCTTTTTTCTTAGTTGTAGATGGACATAATACTTTTATTTTACTTGTTTTTATTTTTATGTGGTGCCGGGATTGAACCCAGTGCCTCACTGCTCTACTACTCTACAACTGCTCTATCACTGAACCACAACCCTGGCTCAGTATTTCATTTCTTAAGTTTATATGTACTCTTCGCATTCTTTTACAATATATTTTACATTTTTAATTTTAATCATAATATAGATACATTTTCATTCCACTTTTACAATTTCCATATCACTACAAAGCTTTCATAATTTTAAGTTTAATAGTTACACAAGAGCCCATACAATTTTCATTATAATTTTTAAATATTATATTTTTCTTAGATATCTAGGAAGTTCCTAATATTTTTTCTACCGCAAATAATACTTCAGTGATTCCTTTGTATAAATTGTCTTTAAATTTCCATATTTTTTCTTAAAGGGTAAAAGTATACGAAAAGTTTCAAGTGGTTTCAAAATGTATAATCAAATTTCCTTCCAGAATTATTTTTACAAGTTTTTGCACTGATTAGATACCTGTACTCTCTCTATATCCATATATATATATATATATATGTGTGTGTGTGTGTGTGTGTGTGTGTGTGTGTGTATTTATATACACACACACACACATATATTAATTTTTGTGAATTTAAATGGGGTATGAATGGTACTTTGTTCTGTACATGCCTTAGAATAATATTTAACAAGGTTAACATGTTTTTACAGTGTTGTATTGACTAATTGAACTTCCTTTGATGATTTTATTACTTTTGTCTAAATTATTTCAATAGTCTAACTGATTACCACCAATAACATTTTATCTCCTACTGCCAGAGTAATAGTCACAAAATTCACATAATCATACCACTGCAAAAATAAAACATGAAATTGTTTTAATACCTGTCTGATAGCTAGCAAATAAGGCTAATTTTTTTTCAGTTAATAACCCAGACTTTCCATAACTGGACTTCTAACCATTTTTTTTTTCACAATTCCTCCAGGTATTCTAAGTGCCAGCCATACTGACAAACACTTATAATTGTAGGCCCTTTATTTCTTCTTCCCTGTCATTTGTCACTCTTGTATCTTTACTTAAAGATCTTCTGTTCTAATCCTACTAATAAAGAAACTATCAAATGTGACCTCATCCCTGAAGCTTATATAATAATTTAATTGGAATTATATCTTGTTTGTGTTTCAATTATGTTTATTATTTTAGTGCTTATCTAATTCTTCTTGTTAAATAATTTCTATGGCCAAATCTGAATTTTCCATTTCATTTTAAGCTGATAGAAGGATCTATCATTAAGCAATCTCTGATTCTTAAAAGTGCCCAATATGATGAATAAAAACAGAACATAATTTAGTAAATATTTGTTGAACTGCTTGAATTCAATTAACTTAGGTTAATTTTACTCTTATAGAGGGGGAAAAATCATGTTCCCTGTAAATGAATTAAGATGAGCTCCATATAATATTTATAACTGGGATGTTAGAACTTTCCTGTCACCATTCATGAGAAAAGATAATAAGAGCATACGAGGGGCATATTTTTGGGAATGGTTATAAGTACAAAGAAGCATTCTGCTCTTAACAATACATTTTAACCACCACCACTCCATCATACATACACCATTTCTTCACTTATTTGCTAGGATGATATTTTAAAGATTGGCTTAGATGGAGGTGTCCCAGTCATTTAATTTCATTGAACTGCTAAATATACAATACTATAAGTCTGTCCAGTCACTGCTTTTGACAGCATGTTTTTCAATGTTTTTATTGATGATTTGGAACTGAGATAAAGTGACCTTGAAAGAATCTAAAGTCCTGTGCTTCTTGACATAGTGAGGTAAAGCGGTAGTATTGATATTAACATTATTAAGTTGTTAAATGCATCAAAGGTGAGGTATTTAAAGAAAATTAAACAAGTGACATTTGTATTTCATAAACCACACTTAATCTCATGCTTGGCTGTTTTTATGATAGAGTTAAAGCAATGGATAAAATTAGGCATGAATGGAAGAGTGACATTCCTTCATAAACAGATGCTTAAGATTTGAACTTAAAGTAAGGAGCATTAAAAGTCAAATAGGACAAAGAGAGGGAATGGAATTCATGGACACAAATGGTTAGCTGAGATTATTTAGGGACTATTTGAATTGAGAAAATCACGTTACACAGGTGAGGGTTATAGAGAAGCCTGACTTTGAAGCCAAACCCTACCAATGACTCATAGTGTGACCTGGAAAAATAACCTAACCATTTTATACTCAGTATTTGTTATTCATAAAATGGTGATAACTAAATATGCTGTAAAGTTTTTGTGAGGATCAAATTAGAAAAGAGATAAGACTATTTTTTAAATATAAAGCAATACATATTTTATCCAAATTTTATCATCCTACAGCATTTGAACTTGATTCATTTATTTACTCAGAAAACATTTAGTGAGTGTAAGCACTGTGTTTATTAGGTATGCATGGTGAATGGAACCGATCTAATATCTTCCCTCAGGATATTTATGAGATAGTTAAGAGCCACTAGTGAACAAACACACACTGAAAATAAGAACTCTTCTCAACAGTCTCCATTTAACCTACTTGCCAGATTAGCTAATGTTTTCTATTCCCTCTGAAAACCACATTGACTGACATCCCTTGTACAATGAATACCTAATTAGTAATAATATGTAATATTTATACACAACAGTTAACAACACCTTCCACAGACTGTTTTAAGACTGTTTTGCATATATTAACTCCTTTAGCCTTCACAAGACCCAAAGGTAGAGAACCACTGTCATTCTCATTTTGCATATGAAGAAAAGGAAGCACAAAGAGGTGTAGTAACTTGTGCCTGGTGAAAGCAACTAGTGGTGGTAGGATCAGAATTCACATCCAGGCAGTCTGGCTTTGGAGCCACAGTTTTCATCACTATGTAACCACTACAACAGATCTGTTTCTGTTTTCACTAGTTGACTTGAAAACTTATTCAAGTTTCAGTTATTCCCAAACATGTTTATAACAGTTGCGCCTATTTTTTTTTATCTAATGTCCCTAAGTACTATATAATAATCTAGGAATGCAGAATACAAATGTGATTTTTGTATAATTTTAGCCCAAATTGAATATGTTGCTAAGATTTAAGGGAAGTTGCCCCCCAAAAAGAAAAAGCTGGGTGAAAATAATCGGAAATCAAGACTCAAATCAGGAGTGAGTGAAAACTAAAAAAGTAGAAGTATATTGTAAAAAAGCAGATATTTACTGAATTTGGCTTCATGTGTCTTTATGTTCTTTTATACTTTAAAATTAATGAAAATGGTAAATACACACACATACACAAACATTTACATTGGACAAACCATTAACCTTGGCCCTATGTAAAATAATTGGAAAATATTTAGATATTTTTTAAGTTTAAATATGTTTGTCTGTTATATATACACACACATATACATGTACATGTATATGCACATACTTGCATACAGTATTTTTTGAACTATGAGATTTAGCCAACAGTTTGAATTAACCTACTAATCATCCTGTAATCAGGAACTACTTATGACTACACCCATATCTAAACATTAAAACCAGGTGGTGTCCTGGGTAGAGCCATATGGGTCTTTGTTATCCCAGGAGAGTAAATCATAGTGTGTTCTACATAGAACAAACCATGGATCGCAGTGCAATCACTAGAGGATGAACCATGGTTTCCAGTGTGGTACACAGGAGATAGTTGTGGATCCCAGTATGCTATACAGAGGACCAATAATTGCCCCCAGAGTGGACTACTTTTTGTACCACATGATCAACTCAGTTCTTTCTTTCAGGCCAGGTCAGAATGATGTTCTAGAAAAGAATACTGGCCTCTAATTAAAAAGTTAATTTCTATGCCTTCATGTTTTGGGGAACTAACTTAACCTCTTTCAGACACGTTTCTTTATTTGAAGTTGGTAATTTAAGTAATGTTGTTAGATCTAACATAGTCAGCCTTCAATGAATAGTAGTTTAATAGACCTGAAAACACATTGGAAATTACAAAGAATAAATTGAATGTTTTTAACATTGTTCATTCATTTTAATGTAATACTTATTATACTGTACAATGATTAGCTATAAATCTGTGAGCACCATGAGATTCTAGATCTTGGCTCATTAATTTTCATATTGGCATCTGCACTTAGCCAAAAGCTAAGGTTCTTCTTATACACAGAAGGTACTGAGTAGAGATGTTTTATGCACAGTGACTGGAATTCCCCTATTTATAATCAGATAATTTTATGGTAAATAAATGAAAAACAAAATATTCATATACTTTTAGTTTTACATGTTGTTGTATAGGCATTTTTCTTTTCCAGATTCCCTCAAAATATCAAAGAAGGTAAAAAGTGGGAGGAAAACACTGTCTCCAAGAAGGCAGGCAAGTTTCCATAATCTCAGTACAAATTATGAAGTCCATATACTAAATATTGACGTCTCTGCCTAGGCAATCAAGTCCATTAAGAGATTACACTAGCTGCCTCAGATCACAACAGTATATGCCCTTCATTGAATGACATGTTTAAGAGTCTTTGATTAGAGAACTTGTCTTCTAGGTGGGGTATAAGAAAAATAGAGAATATCCTTGTAGAGACCCCACCTGTCATTCTAGCATGGCAGGAAGAAAAACCTCAAAGGGACATTTCACCAACTGCCTTATCCTATTCTCTAATATTGGTTCTTAATCCCAGACAGCCTGTCAGAGGAGAAGGTGGGAAAAGTGTGGGGATCTATGTACATTCCTTAAATAAAAACATCAGAGGAAAAAAGTACTTTCAATGTTAAGGAAACAAGAACATTGAGAAGAATGTATTTTAGTCAGTAAACTGAAGTAGTAGCTATCAACTTTCCCAACACATTTCCTGGTACCCCATTCCTGTTAGCCTTCCTGTTGTACTACTTGGTTGATTGATACTTATTCAAAAACGAGTAGTGATTACAAAGGGATCAATGGATGAATCTATACATAAAAGCTATGATTTTCTCTTTTACATACAGAGAGGAAAACAAGCAAACAACAACAACAAACCTTACAAAAGCATATAGCACAAGAAAAATGTGTCTTAAAAACAGAGTTTTGAAATGAGACAGAAGACAAAATGCATACAACAATAAAAAGAGACCAAAAAAAAACCTATCAGAGTTCAGGGAAACAATGAAAGTGGAAATGAAAAATATGTCACAAGTAAAATATACACTAGAAGCCATGCGAATAGAATAAACTTGACTGAAAACAAAATAAGAAGCATAGGTACTAAGTTTGAAAAATATCTGGCAAAATGAAATGCATATGAACAATATAAAGTTTTTATAATGATGAAATGTCTGGAAGACAGAAAAGAGCCAACTTGTATATAATTAATGAGAAAGGAGAACAGAAAAATATGAATTAATAAAAATATAAAAATAAAAAGGAGGAAATTTGATTTGAATCTTCAAATTTGAAGATATATTTTGGGAAAATTTTATATAGAAGTATGAATACAAAGAAATATTTTAGTACTACTTTCTGAGCTCCAAGAATAAAGACAGGCTCAATCATATGAACATTTAAGGAAAAATCCAGCTACACATAAAGGGAAATAAAAATTGTCTTTTAATTTCTACATAATGTCAGAATCCAAGGAAGCAATTGTTTTAGTTCTGAAGGAAGGGAAATATGACTCTACCTTAATTTTCTGCCAAAGATAATATCAACTGAGAGACAGTCTGAAGTAAAGACCTAGACATTGCAGAGCCCTGGAGCTACACACACACACACACACACACGAAGAGTCAACATCAACAGCTCAAGAATGGAAAAACTGATTATACAATAGTTGATGAGCATAAACCTATTTAATTATAAATAGGATACAAATAAATTATAGTCTCAGAATAAATATGTTATAAATTGTGATAATGTAGACATTTATGTCAATGATGGGGAGAAAATATTGGAGGAAGCATCAGTAAGATGATTTTCTTGTATTTATGGCTTAGGGTTAGAAGCCACTACCTGAGGTTGAATATGTAACAATAATCTAGCTTCTGAAAGTTTTAAATGTTTCTTTCTAGTTTGGAGTGCCCTTGTAGAAAAGAAAGCATGCTTTATGTTTAAGAGACATTTACCTAAATTCAGGAATTCTTTCAGTTTTTACTTCCATATTTTTAGTCATATTCAAGGAAAATTAAATCTAACATTTGAGCATTAAAATATCATATATGACTTGGTTTCATTTTTTTCCTAAAATTAAGGTTTATAATATATGTATTTCTTTGGTCCATCCTTGTATCTTGATAGTTATTGATCTATGTCTGGAATGGTGTTTACTTACTGTTACAGGTAGTTATTGATAAATGGAGTTTTGATTACCCCAAATGAAACTTCCTATAGACTTGTCTGCATGAACATAATGTTTCTATAAAGAATATATATCATCTCAATAAATAAGTCATTAGTTTAAAAAAATTACAGCATTACCACCATTTCTCTTTAGAAATCTATTTTAGTTATTACTATAAATCTCTGGCTAATATACCATAAATTTGGATACTGAATCACAAAATAAAAAGATTGTAGGAACTGTAAATTTCCCCTAATATTTTTAATCTGAAAACTAATTTTCTCTAGAAGAACATATTTTAAGAAAGTATATTACAAACAGATACCCTCTGGGGCTTCCACATAAAGATATTTCTTAATTTTCATGTCCCATAACCCCACATGTTATACGATTAGGGAGAATGCAATAGCTTATTAAAGCTATAAATAGAAGCTAAGTTTCTTTTCAACAAAACAGTATGACATAAATTACAATTCTCGTGTAAATCTGTTACCACTTTTGATCAACTTTATATAGGGTATATGTAAGCCTAGTATGGCAAAAAATTTAAGAAAATACCAGTATTTATCTGAACATTAAAGCATATATAGTATTGGATGTTAGGAAAAGAATTCCTTTCTCTAGTGAAATGAGTAGTACAGGACGGAGATTGACTCCTATATTGATCCAAAATACAAAATAAGCATCTTAATTCTTTGGTTTAAGGGGAAAAGAGAATCTTTTATATTCCCCTTTTGCTCTATCCTTAATCACTTATTTTTAGAGACATAACTGCTGCTGGATTATAATAAAGCAACATCCGCTAGGAAAGCCAAATTTAGCAGGATCTTTGGGGGCTCTGAGATGCCTTTCTATACCCAAAATAACATTTCTGTTGGAAAGGCAAAAGATCATACCATTGTGAGAGGGAGGCTGTGTCCTCGCTGTGTTTACATGGAATGAGTTAAGAATCCATGTAAATCATGGGTGAATATGGAAAGAAGTATTTTAGGATATTAGAGTATCTTTCAGTCTCTGGAAAAACTCATTTTTTATTGCATCTGCAGCTATAATATTGAGCCATGTTAGCTACCTATGACCATAGTACCTTTTCTAAAGTTAACTGTTCCTCAAAATTACCCATAGGGTTTTAAATGATTTCAATGTGATTGTAATAAGAAAAGGAAATAACTTTCACACATGGTCTTCAACTGGTGTAACTGTACCTGTAGGAATGTGTGTGTAGTACTGTGTTTACTGAAGTCATGATGTGATCTGGGATTAAATTGTATTAACGTGACTTTTTGCACAGCAGGTAAAAAGTAACATTTTGAAGTGGCACTGTGTATCTGAGGATTCTGCTTTGTTTATTGGAAATGATTTCAGTTGTTGTTTAAAGCATTCCAAAATTATTTGAGCATTAATAATTTTTAAGGAGAACATAAATGTATAAAAAATTTTGAAAAATTACTCATTGAAATAAACAGAGTAACTCTAATTTTGAATGTTATAGATATGTATTAAAACAAGGACAGCAACTTAGTGTAGTATAAAGAATATTAGGTAAGATGATATATCTGAATTTGACTCAGGTTCATACCTCTATTAGCATTCAGACTTTGGTCTTTTCAACTAAACTCTCTGAATGTTAATTTTCTTATTGAAAAATAATGAAAGATTATGCCATTTCTATCTCATTTAGGATCATTGTAAAATAATAAACACAATGACGGTATCACTTAAAGAACATTCCTTAATGGGCATTGCAGTGCATAGAACCTATAAGACTCCTTTCCTAGAAAATAAACTGAGAAATGTTGATTATATTCATTATGAAAGAATAAGATTGAGCCAGATATGGTGGCACATGCCTTGTAATCCCAGCATCTTGAGAGGCTTAAACAGGTATTGAAAGTTCAAGGCAAACCCCAGCAACATAGTGAAGCCCTTGGCAAGACCCTGTCTCTAAATAAGTAAATAAATAAATAAATAAATAAGACTTGGTATGTAGCTCAGAGACAAAGTATCCCCAGGTTCAATCTCAAGTTCCAGAAAAAAAAAAAAAGATTGTAAGTGGCACATTCTGCTAGTAATTAATAATTGCTTTCTGTTCATGGAGCTATAATATCATTTTATCTCTCGAATAAATTAGAGTAAACTCTAGTCATATATTTTAGGATCACTTTGAATCAAATTTAATACACAATTGCAAACTTGAGATAACCAAATATCTTCATCATTTTATAGAAGAGTATATTCAAAGCTAATGTGAAAGTGGAAATAATTCAAAGCCCTAAGTGATTGCATTTTTTCCAAGGAAGAGGACAATCAATAAAAGCAGACACACAATAGACAAGGCTCTTCAGGATGCTGGGTATAAATTGTCACAATTTTTGTCTTCCTAGGGTTCCTTGAGACAAGTTTGATACATATTGTGCTGTATGCCTTTCTAGCAAGTAGATTTTATATTTTCTAAGATGACAAGCAGTGATAATACTTTTTGAAATAAGACTTTGGGGAAAATAAAGGCTGTGGAATACTGAAGGCTTTCATCATTTTAAAATGATAAAGGTGAATATTTACAATTTCCTTCCAATTGTTATCTATAACAATTTATACTATGACACAGAATTTTAAAATTGAAAATCAATCTGAAGGGAAAGAAGAAAGGATATTTTAGAGAAGACTGACCTGCCGAGCAGGATATAGGAGGTGACAATGAGGAGGTGGTATTTCTATTTTCTTTGGGGTTCAATTCCCTACTTGTAAAATAAATGGGTTGAACTAGATGATCCCCTTTACATCTGTAATTCTGTAATCTTGTGATGTTCTTCCTACTTTGTGACATAGGAGGTACATGACTCACTGGAGGCTTTCTCCATTTGTCAGAGTCCGTACTATGCACTGGGCAGTGTATAAGAATATAGATTTCATTGATGGCATGTCTGTTAAGTATTATTATCATTTTATATTTATTAATTATTTTAAATGGACACATGATTATTGTGCATGTTTATGGAGTACAATATTATTATTTCAATAAATGTGTGCAATGTATCATAATAAAATTCAGGCAATTAGTACATCCATCACCTACAGTATTTATCATTTCCTTGTATTGACAGCATTCAAAATCCTTTCTTCTAGCTGTTGAATTATACAATAAATTTTTGTTAACTATGGTTACCCTACTGTGTTATTGAATACCAGCAATTTCATTACTGAATCAGTCTCCAAAGGATAGGACATCAATATGCTGAAGACTCTGAACTCCCATGTTTAAAGCAGCTCTACCCACAGTAACCAGGATATGGAATCAACATATGTGTCCATTGATGAATGAATAGATTAAGAAAATAGAGTACATACAAAATATTGTTCAGCTACAAAAGGAACCAAATTCTGTCATATGTGGCAACATGAGTGGGTCTGGAGGACATTATATTAATTTTAATAAGTTAGACACACACAAGAAGACCACTTCTACATGTTCTCACATATGGAATTGTTCATTCCAAGTATTCTCACTTACATATGAAAGTTATAACTTACATATGGAAGTTTTACTATGGTTAAAAATCATTAACTGTATATTTCCAGATAGTAAAATAGGATTTGAATGGTTTTAACTCAAAGAAATGATAAATGTTTGAGAGATTAATATGCCAGTTACCCTATTTTGATCATTACTCATTATATGTATGTATTAAAAAATATCATGTTGTAAGCCATAAATATATAATTATTATGTGTCAATTAAAATAAATATTTAAAGACAATTTAGATTTCAAAGTAAAACAAAGTTAGTTTTGAATCATATTTATTGTTCTTGTAATTTTGGGCAAGTTATTATAATTTCTTTAAGCTTCTATTTTTCATATTATCAAATATAGAAAATAATATCCATATATTAGAGTCTTGAAATGATATAAGAGATAACATTTCATCAAACCAGGCATGAGAACTTTTGGGGTTTCATGAACAAATGAAGAACCCAGGTTCTGGAATCACATGATCTGGGGCAGAATTCCAGCTTTGCTGTATGCTACATGCAGGTCCTTGGGCAAATTACCTCTTGTAGTTCTACTTTAGTTTCCTTTTCTGTATGTGTAGGTGATGGTAGTACCTAACAATCCAAGAGTTGTTATAAGGATTAAATGAATTCATATATGTAAGGTGCTTAGAAAAGCACTTGGCACAGGTAAACCTTCTATGTAGGTCTGTTGTCATCATCATTATCATACAAAACTCAGGATGAATTTTGTGCATCATCTTTAAATTTTAATTCTACTAAAACATTTAGGAAAATTCTATTTTATAGTATACCCAACATGCTTATATTATGTAATAGAATGCAAAGTTTCTGTAAATATTAATGATAAAACCTAAGGCAGAATTATAAAGTAGTTTCTGGTACTCTGCACTTTACAGCTTAATTCCTAATATTTTATTATTAGTAGTGTATTCTACTTCACATGTAAACTCCTGAGTAATTTATCATTAAAATTAGAATAGACTAGTTCTTGAGTGTAAGGAGTAAGAGATGATGCAGGAAAGATAAGTGGAGGGGTTACTCAGAGAAGCATTTTATAGTCAAAATATAGGCCTAATCTCACATCTTCTTCATCACTCCAAACTTATTTTGTATTTCATAGATTTTAGTCTTTTAACACAATTTTAATTACATGAAGTTCTAGATTGATATCTTTGATCACTAGAATCTTAATTTAATAGTATGAGAGCATAAAGATACATATTTCTAAATTTCCTACTATAGTTGTCCAAGATCCATGGTAAATGTTTTTTTGAAAATGTTAATTAAATCAATCTTAGGTTCAAAAAACAATAAATAATGTTAGTCATAAAGAAGTAAAATAAATATTTACTTAAGATATACAAATGTGTGGAATCCTGATAAGTTCTGAACATACAAAGTTAGATAAGCTCTAATTTTTTCTTTTGAGGAGTTCTCAGCATCTGGGGTTTGATTCGCAACTCTTTCCTCCTTTCCATGCTTACATTTTAGCACTAAAAAATCTCTATTGATATGTGGGCAGAAATTTGCTGGAGGTGATATGGTGGTGAGGAGGTAGGAATGCTTCTGTTTTTCTACTAGAGAAAGTTGTGACTGATAGTATCCTTCCTTATCTTGCCCTAAGCACAAGTTTGAGGCCTGTAGGATAGCAGCCACCTTGGGGCCATGAGATGTTAAGCCAAAAATAATTAGAGATTTACTAGGCTTCGTGTCATTAATGTACCAATTCAACACTAGGTGCCACTACGTGCTAATTTTTTTTTAATGACAAATTAGTTTTTGTTTAAACATTGTGGGCTTTCTGTTACTGTATCAAAGATTATTCTAACTTATGTGGGAAGGCGATATATTTGCCTTCATGTAATTATGAAACATGTTAGTTGTCATGACTATAGTAGCAACTTTAAAAAATAACAACATTTTAAAATGATATGTGTAATCTTCTTCCCTAGTACATGTGTGTTCATATGTATGTTGACGTGTGCATCTGTTTATTTTCTTTATAATGCCATAGTGCTCAGTAGATAAAAGTTCCCCAAAAGCAAATTGAAAGATCCCTGACTCAGAGGGAAGCAATATATAAAGGAACACCAGAGGATTAACTGTGAATGAGGCATCTGAGAGAGATAGCTGAAGAAAAATACATTGAAATAACAGTGTTCTTGTTTATATCCAAATTTGAGAACCAGAGAATGCCAGAGAAAAAAGCAGAGAGGAGACCTAGAAAATACACACCTAACATGAACTAAACACAGAGAGGTGTGACCTGGTAAAAAGAAATAAAAGATTTGATGACATAGGAATAAAGTAAAAAGTCTAACAAGAGAATGCAGACTATTTCTGTTCATTCTCTCAATCTGTAAAATCGAATATAAGTAATAACCACAAGGGAAACTAAAGAGATAACACAATCAAGAGCCATATAAGAAAAATCACAAGAAATGTTTCCCAAAGAAACTTAGAGAAATGAGAATAAAACTTACTCACTGGCTGAAAAAATCAAAATGGATATGACACAGGCAATACACTTTAAAATTTAAAAGCCTTCAAAATAATCTATGGGAATCAATGTAGAAATTAAATGAAAAACATATGAAAGAAGTAATACATATCAAGAGAAAAATGGGAGATAAAAGTTTTAAATAGAAGATATTAGAAGCAGTGAAAATAGCAGCAAATTGAATGAACATAACTGAAGACAAAGTTAGGTATATAGAGACCTTAAAAAGATGCTGCCAAATTTAATTTAAATATCTAACCATATGATATTGATTCTGGAAAGATGATATAAATAGAAAAAAATAAAAAGGAATTCAACATACTATTTGTATACCTGAATTTTAAAATAGTTGAAGAGAAATTCCTGATATAAAAGCCTAACTCTGGTTTTATGGACATTGTATTATTGTGGTGGGTTAGTAAACATTAGATAATGAGCAAATTAATGTATATGTCCTAGCATGAAATACAAAGTAACAGTGAAGGAGAATGGAAGGAAATTATTCTTTCCAAGGATTCATTAAATGTTAAATACCACAGCATGTCTAAAACTTTTGAGGACAAGAATATGTAATCCAAGATTTTATAGCTACCTGATTTTTTCTTTTAAATGTAAACAATATAAATACAAATGCACATTCTTGAGCCTGTAAGAAATCCAGCAAAATTGTATAAATCCTCATTAAAGGAAAAATAAAAATAAGGAAAATATAAATAACCACAGTGGAAAGAAAGCCTTGTAAAGTGCTTATGCATTAGGGCCTTCTCTCTCATTTTTCTCACAAGTTTCATGAATATGCCCGAGTTAGCCTACTGGAGGACGAGAAATGACATGGAGCAGGGATGTGTTTACTGTCCTAGCTGAGGTCCCTTAGATCTATCAGCTTTCAAGAGCCAGACACATAAATGGGCTGTTCTAGACTATCCAGCCCCTACGAAGCCACCAGATGACCTCAGACATATGCCAGGCCAGCCAAGATGAGAAGAAATGCTTAGCTGATACACAGAATTTTGAGAAAATAAAACAAAAGCTGAATAATCCCTCCATTTGTTAAAACAAAGCAAACTACAGGAAAGTTCAGCCTTCCAATAGGTGAAAAAAAATAATAATAATAACAAAGAATTCAGTTTAGAGAGATTCCAACAAAAAAACTGCAGAGAAGATATTTCAATCAGTTAATTCAAAACTAAAATTAAAAATCAAGGGCATTATGGTTATTGAATAAAATGGAATGATGCAAACAAACAAGAAAATAACAACTAAAAATATCAGATTGGTAAAAGGAGAAAAGACTAATAACTTAATCTTTTTCTCAGATTTTGTCAAGTAATGTCTCCAAGTTTTAAATACATGCCTTCCTATAACTAATATAATTTAGGGCTTAAGAAATATTTATCTCAATTCATTAAATGCATTAACTTTATTTAAAGTTGTGTACTTTGACTAAATTAAGTATAGTTACATTGAACATAGTGCATATATTTAATATAGCAGGGGTACCATGTGTCCATTTTCACAAAATAGTTCTTCACTACCTGTTGATCTTTATTCCTATATATTCTTCTATGCATATTTGAATCAAAATCTGAAATGGTAGATATTTTAGAATGAATAGATTATATTCTTTGTGCTTTTTGAATTATTTCAATTTTTTAAAGTAAGGATATTTTTAAAAAATCAAATTCTTAATTTTTATAAATAAATTCAACACAGAGTAGAAATTTTCTGACAGATTTATTTGTAATAAATCATGGATTTTCAAGTGGTAGGAATAAATTTTACATGGAAACACAGTGGTTTCAAAGAAAGGTCTTTACTTCATATTTTCAGGTTTTAGGATCTGAATTGCAAGTTTGATCTAATTAAAGTCTCAATGGGGGTTAGATTGCATACAGTGTGAAAGTCCTATTTGTTAAATCTTATTTCATGATTTTAGTAATTAGCAAAAATATTTTATACTTAAAGTTTTTTTAATTCCACAAGAAATATATCTTTAAAGGGCTGTTTAGTACTTAGCAAAAACATTTGATGATTAAAAATTTTATAAAAAGTTCCACAAGAAATGTACCTTTTAAAGGACATTTTGTATTAAAAGAGGCAGATAAAAGTGAACAATAGGTTAAAGAGAATAAGTAATCAAGAAACTACTTTAAAGTTAGCTACTTTAATTTTAATATCCAAATAGTGGAAGAGGAAAAATACCTAGGTTATCCAGTCCTTGGAAATCTATGGTGAATCACATTCTAATTTCAGTTCAATGCATTGATGCTAAAGGGGAACTGACACTGAGGAGTTTGAGGATAAAGTCTGGTTCAGGAGTCCCACAGGCATAATTGTTGAAAATACAGAAACCAATAAAGAATAAATGATTTTTAAGATGATAATTTTGAAGAAATAAAGGGAACAAATATATCAAGCAGAATTTGAATATTTAAAGATATTTAAATATTTGAATATTTAATGTATTTTAAATATTTATTTAAATGTTTGAATATTTAATTTATTTTTAATATTTTTTACCATTAAAGACTTTAAATCTTACAGAATGCTGATGGCGTTATAATTGTTCAAGGCTAAAATGAGTTTAAACTCTAAGTATACAGCTTGTAAACTTTCTAATACACAACTCTAAATCTTCTAAGGCAAATAGTTAAGAGTTCTATGTTAGTGTGTAAAGAGTGCAGTTATAAGAAAACAAAAAAGATCTGGGGGATTCATCCCCAGAAAATGAAAGCTACAAAATATATGAATTTTGGGCAAGTGCATAAGACATAAAAAAATATATTAAAAAATAAAGAAAACTCTTACCCATAGCTATAAAGCAAGGCATAGTAAAACACCAATCGTTGAGAAAACTGAACAAATACAGTTTAGTGGTGTGATACAGATAAGAGAACAACTTTAAGATCAGGAAAAAGAAAGTTGAAAACCTGGCTCTGCTACTTCCTATCTTCGTGACCTGTATCTTCACTTCTGTGTGCCTCCCATTTCCCTGTGTTAAACAGGTATAGCAGGGGAGGGGGGATAGTAGAGGATAGGAAATGTAGCAGAATACAACAGACACTAGTATGGCAATATGTAAATCAATGGATGTGTAATTGATGTGATTCTGCAATCTGTATATGGGCTAAAAATGGGAGTTCATAACCCACTTGAAGAAAAGTGTGAAAGATGATATATCAAGAACTATGTAATGTTTTGAACAACCAACAATAAAAAAAATAAAATAAAAAAATAAATAAATAAATAAATAAATAAATAAATACCATGGACTGAAAAAAAAAAAAAAAAAACAGGTATAGCAGCGCTTACCTCACAAGATGCTTGTAAAGTTGTTTATAAAGTACCTGGTAGTGTACAGTTCAACAGGTAGTACATAATTACTGTTATTCTGTTACAGTAATTGAAATATTAAAAAGTATACTAAATCATTTAGAAATAAATTATTTACAAAAAAAATGGATTAAATAGGCAAGGTGTTATCTTTACTTTTGCTTGGTATATTCAGAGATTCATTGCTATTTGGGACCACAGACTTTTTCAATCCATTATATATCCACTCTTGCTCCTTTCTTCCCTTGTTCATTCCTTCTTTTAGGAGTAACACTTAATAATCACTAGATGTACAGAATTCCCTCCTACATACAACCTGTAGCCCATGAAGTGAGAAACAATGAACAGGTAAAGAAAGAAGTAATTTCAAGTTGGAAAAATACAATGAAGGAAATGACCTATACCTAGCTGGAGGAAGTCATTTAAATATGTCTATTTAGACCAAGTGCCTTTTGTCCTTCAATTATGCCACTTCTGCATTGATTAGGATATTGCTAAAGACATGAAAAGTAGTAAGGGATAAGGTTTCGATCATGTGCCACCATTTTCTATTGAACAGAAACTTTGTCTAGTTTTGGGAATCATCTATATAGAATGAAAAAGTGAAACATAAAACATTAAAACAAAGTCAAGAAACCATTTTTTAAATGTACTGTTCAGAGAAATTATTAGCATTTATCTTTGCTGGAAAAGAATCAATAACAAAGGGAAAGCGTATCAATTAAATTGTAATTAAAAACAACAAAACCATGTTTGTGTACTCTTTTCTGTTTTCGTGAATATCTCTATAAAACTACCTTGAAGTTTTGGCTAGTAAATAATAACAAATAGAATCTTCCTCATTTTGTTTGTTTCTTTGGGGTGACACAGGGTAATAACAGAATCTGTTCTTAAAATAGTGCATTTTACTGGAGATATTTTCCCTTTGGCTGGAAGTACTGATGGCTTTTCAGGACTAAACAAAATTGTATTGCTGTTTAAGCAAAGAATCAGAATCAAAAAACTGCAAATTTTCCCAGAACCAGCAAATATTTTATAAAAATAAGAGATTGCAAATAATTGACATGTTGTGAGTTTAAAAAACATTCATCAGTGAGCATAGGAGTCTTTCAAAAGCATTGTTTTGTTAGACTAAGGATTTTAGCTACCTGACAGTACTGTCAGTTGTCTTGACTTACTGTAGGGTTAGTTTTGTAGTCCTCTGTTAGAATGGATTGAGGTTGCAGGCAATAATGCCAGTTTCCACTGAAAAGATTGCCTACAAATATTTTGCGTTTCAAAAGTTCTGTGATCAGCATTTCTGAGGGCAGAGCCATATGGGAATAAAAAGCTGACAGAGAGGAAGTGTCAGACACCATGCAAGGGGGGCTTCCTTACATATGCTACTACTTTAACAGAAGCAAGATGCATCAAAAATGTTCCAGAAAAAATGTGTTTGGGCAGAGTTTCCAACTTCAGTTTAAAGGCTCCTGTGCTTTCTGACCTTTTTTCATTCCCATAACTATCATTTTATTCTTTGATGCACATGAATATCAATAGTTGGCTTATGCCTTTTGTCCATGTTTTGATTTGTTTAAACACAGGAAGAAATCATGTAAATGATGAGACAAAATACTGATAAGTAAACTCGCAAAGCAAAAATCTCCCTCTGAAACCTTTCAATAGAAATCAAAATTCAGGACTTCTCCTTAATTTAATGACTCCAGTCAATCACGTACATATTAGTCATTAGCCAAATACCTAATTGAGACACAGCCAAGGCTGTACAGACAGATCTAGGCAGGGGGTTTTACAATTTTATTTTTATTTTTTATTTGTATCAAAATGCAGATAACTGACTGTATTTTTGTCAAATGAGAAAAAATGGTTTAACATGTCTGCAAATAGTATCTTCACTTAGTATTTGTAATCATTGCTCCACAATGTCCACTCTGAGTACAGAGAGTCCCAATTCTCATGTGTGATATTTCTCACACATCATAAGACACATGTGCACAGTACAATCTCACAAATAAAACTTCTACAGTATTCGGCACTTTGGCTTATACCTTGCAAATATATGTTAAAATCAACCATTCTTTGATAGAGGTAGCATATGATTCTATTAAAAAGTAACCTCTTAATTTGTATTGATTGCTCAATTAACTAGTTAAATTCTAGTGTTTAAGGGAATAAGATTTGCAGCAGTTAAATTCTACATAAGGGCAAATAAATGCCTGATATTTGCCACTAGTTATCAGATATATTGTTAAAATGCTATGAAATAGGTTTCATGGTAAAATAAATTTCCAATTTGGATCGGTTAAATATAGATTTTATATATGTGTACATTGTGTGTGTGTGTGTGTGTGTGTGTGTGTATTTTTTTACTACAGGACTTCTAAGAGCCTTTAAAAGGTGAATAGATTTGGGGAATCCATTCGGAACATAGTATGCCAAGTATCCCCCAAATGTTGATCTTAGAACTTTTCATCTGTCTTTCTTTCTCTTGCAGTGCTGGGGCTGAAACCCAGGGCCATGCACTATTCCCCTGGGTTCTATCCCCAACCTACATTTGTCTGATTTTTTTGAGAGTATCTCTCAAGACTAGTGAAGTTGGCATGAACTTTGGGAAATACTGATGTGAGCCTTGTTTGAAGACTTATGGCAGCATATGAAACTCTTTATGCTGGAAGTATTCCTCATTACTCAGCATTAGTTTTAAAGGAGAAACCAATAAAGAAAGGAGGGGAATGGTTAAAAGGGACAGGAAGGCATGGACATTAATTTTGTTTGTTTTCCAGATTTATCTTAGATTAGTCATAGGCACAGGCATCATGGCTGAATAATTGGAACAGTCTGATTCTGCAGGAATTGAGTGTGGAATGAGGTAATTGTGGCAGGATGCAGAGTGTTTGAATTGAGAAGGGCATTGTAATTATGTTTGAGTATTGCAGCTAAAAGACTGCATATGCTAGTGGCCTTTGGACAGAACCATGGCATTATAAGCAGTATCATAATTAGCATGAAAGAAATGTTGCAACTGATGATTATATTCTACTCAGCAGCCACAGGTCTTATGGAGAGTATATTTAAAACATAAACTTTGTTATGTTTATATGAATAATGATATTGTTTTTATCCTTTCATAGTTTCAGTTTATTCGAACACTGATTTTTGCTTATATGAAGATATGTATAACCAAGTACTTGCTATATAAAAAACTAAATATATTATTTATTTTAGTGTAATATGGTCAATGATTCTGAAACTTAAAAATAAATGTTTTTTACATGGTAACTTAGTACTATGTTAGCTTGATTTTTGCAAACAAGTAAGCAGGCATACTTAGATAAATGGCTCACTTTGAGCTGGTCATTAGAGCCATTAAGCCCAGCTATGAGATAATTTACCTTTGTCGCTTTTGTCGAAGGTGTAATGTTAGACTTCCATAAATAAGCAATTTTCCCCTCCCTACTGGTTTTCTGCTTTTCAACTCTGGATACTTTACAAATAGAAGTAGCTCTTATCCATTGCTTGAACTGATATTCAGCCTTGTAGAAAGCATTACTTTTCATATCATTAAATTATTTCAGCTAAACATTAAAAACATTTTCACTTATAAAAATCTTTCTATCAAAATAAAATGTAAATAGTGACCTGAGATGAGTGGTAGTGCTCTGAGTTAGAAGATTTTTCAAGTTATTTGTCCACTGGGGCCTTTGGCAAACAGTAAAGCAGTTTGGTATGTATGTTGAAGATTAAGATAAGAAACAATTATTGTTTTGCAAAAGCTACCTGTTTTCTTATCAAAGAGAATGTGAGGAAAATTCAAACAGGACAAATTAATGCATTGGCTCCATTTCAAGCTGTCAAAAAGCATAGAGATGACCCAATCCAACCTCTTTTTTAGGATGGAGAAACTGAGCTCCTGCTGGAGTATGGTCAGTCACTTAGGTACTAACCACCTGAGAACCTAGGTCTTTTGATTCTAAGACTAGCAGCATTTTCTGTACCTTTTGCTTCTCCAATTTCCATTTTCTAGCTATGGTAAAGCCCTGATTGAAAGAGAAATGCCTGGTTATAGCAAATGTATCTATAGGAATGAACAAATTTCATAAGATGTTCAGTGGTGATGAGAGAGAGAGAGAGAGAGAGAGAGAGAGAGAGAGAGAGAGACAGAGAGAGAGAAAGATAGGGGAAGGAAGAAGAAGACAAAAAAGGAAGAGATACAGTTAGTAAAAATGGGTGGATATTTTTTTATATTACCATTACCATTGTTTTCATATGCTTTAAAATAAAGTACATGTATTGTGTTTGTGTGTGTGTGTGTGTGTGTGTGTTCTGGATGTGTTCCTGACAGTATAGTTTTATAAAACAAATTGTATTATTAATATCTACTGGAAGAGTCCTGTGGTAACTTCCTTTGTAAAATTAGTTTTTTGAATGTTTTTTCTGTATGTAATGTTCAATGGTCTTTATGTATTAAAATTTTTTTAAGTGAGAAAGTTTTATTTTGAGCTGATGAAAAAGTCTAGATACCTCTGAATTTTCATACATGTCTATGGCACCTATTCTCATTCCCACAATCCTCTGATCCCACTATCTCTGGTCTTGAGTTCCTGTCATACCTTCTTTCAGTTTCAGATCAATTTCCCTGATTACCTAGTATTCTTTAGATGAATACACATTTTGTGATTTCATTGTTTCACTGTACAGCTATTAATTTATTAAATTTATATCCTTTCTTTTTACTTCCTATCTTCTCTCCCCATTTTTTTTTTTTTTTTTTGTTTAATTCAAAAGAGGAGTTTGAAATCTACTGAGTCAGCTCTTGGTCACTTTCCAGCCTGTTGTGCATGAGTAATTGACTTTGGCTAGACATACCAAAATTAAATTCTCAGATTGCTTTAGCTTTAACAGAATTGCACTGGCATTCTTCTCTACTCCTCATAATGCATTTCCCATAGAAGTTTATTGTAATTGTCAGTGGCAGGGGTTGGGATGGGGGTGGGAGAGGACTTGTTCTCATACTAATTGACTTTATAGCAAGATTGCTTCTATTGAATCCACACATCTAATTCAGATTAATTCAATGGAAAGAGCCCTGTAATTGGAGGCAGCAGATCTGATTCCTATTTCTTGAATAAATTATATGACTTCATGGCTTCTTTTTAGATATAAGATTTAGAGGAGGTGATCTTTAAGATTCCTACCTCATTTTTTTGTAATTCTATTTCTACTAAACTGGCCCCAAACTCAAGGGGAAGATTTTGTGTAAGTGGTGTTTTTCTGTCATAGAATTAACTAGGTAGCAGACAGCATCATCTCCATGATCATGTTAGCTTTATTTCTCTTACAGTTAACCTTGTGCCAGTTCTCCATCAGCTGTCCTCATTAGCTGTCTTATCCATTCTGTTAGCAAGAGTAGTATAAGCCCTCTCTTACTTCTATCCCTCATCAATTATTTATACAGTAGTGTTTTGTAAATTTGTTCTAAAGGCTCTTTTTTTCTTCAGCACTTGTAATTTATCTAAAGATTTATGTAAATGTTTTTCTTGAGATTATCTAACAATCTTAAAAGCCATCTTCAGATAACCAGATGTAATCATCTATATATATTTCTGTAATAGTTTTCCAGAATTGTTAGAAATGTGGAAAGAATGCTGTCATGATCATTTCCATGTATAATAAAGCTTTGGTAGTTTTAATTGTGAAAAACAGCTATCCCACAAATTGAACTGTTAGTAAGATAAATGCATGCCTTGTATTGAAGTTGACAGAGCAGTGACTAGTAAAATCTGGTCACTGATATAAAGTCAATACAACAAATCAAGTGACCTTCAATGACTTTTAATTACCATTTCTGAATAAATTTCTGTTACTAGAGAAAGATTTTAGGAAAACAAAACCAGTGTTAGTATCTAAATCTGAAAATTTGATGGTAAAGTAATCTCTTTGTCAGTGATGTGAAATCCAGCTAAGCTTAAATGATATAATATAGTGAAATTGAGAATCATTTACATGAAGACATGCAATATACATTATTCATTTCCACTTACTGGCTAAGTTAAGCCCCATTTCATCCTAAACTAACCCAGATACAGTTTTTATGTTTCTAGAAGCACCATTTATAGGTTGACATTTAATAGGATTTCTTTTATGACCTAAAAGGGATGCTGCCTGAACACCTCTATCATCAGATAAGAGAGGCAGTAGTGATTGAAGTTGGATAAATGGATCTTATTGCTTAATCACATTCTGATCCATGCTAGCTAAAAAATCACACTTTTCTGTGAAGTTAGTACAAGATGATGGTATTAATTTATATATTATGTGCTCATTTATCTAAGTACTCTGATTTTATATTATTTTTCAGGAGCCTTCACTTTTCTCTTAAAAATGTTATACAGAAGGCCAATAAGTTCAGATTCTAGTGTACATTAAACAAGGCTGTTATTTTGTCAATTTACACTGTGGTTCAGTCATAGGTCTTTTACCTGAGAAATTTGAAAAGAATAAAATAAATGATAATTTTGAAAGGAAAAGTTTTGATAAATGAAATATGTAGGTCTAACCATCATTTTAAATTGACTAAAAGTAGTATGAACATCTTTAATTTTTAAATCTTATAAATTTATGTATTTCTATATTGTTTCAATTGTATTAATTTTGCTCCACATTTAAATTTAACATACTTAAAATCTTAAACCTATATTTAAATATTACAGTTGCCCAGTTGCACCCCTCATCTGTGGTTTCCAAATCTGTGGATTCAATTACCCATTAATTTAAAATATTTGTAAAAAAATTGTATCTGTACTGAACATGTTACAGACCTTTCTTTGTATCCTTATTCCCTAAAAAATACAGTATGACAGTATGTCATTTGCATGATATTAGGTATTATAAGTAATCCAAAGATGATGGTAGGAGGATGAAGATAGTATATATGCAAATATTACATTATTTTGTGTAAGTGAATGGACCATCTTTGATTTTGATATCCATAGAGGGTCTTTTATTCAATATTTTTCCATCCTTTTAACTGTAGTGTGTCATTGTATTTTAGTTGTGTGTTTTGCAAAGAACTTAAAAATTCAACTTAAAATTCAATTTCTTTGACAAATTTAGTCATTTTAATCCCTTTTTATTCTTATTATTGATATATTTTTATAATAGTTATATTTTATTTTGTGCTATGTATGTATACTTTGGATACTTTCTATGTTTTTAAAAAATATCATTGTTTTCCATTTTGAATTAAAATATTTTCTTTTTGGAATTACTACTAAAACAATAGTGTTTACCAAGTATTTATAGCACATGGAAGGAAGCACATATTTTTGTGTATGGTAAGAGATTTGCAGACTGGGATCATATACGCAGATGGATGAAACATAAGTCACATAAAATACATAAAGGCCATGCTTATATGCCATATTAAGGATATGGTTTGCATTCTGTAGATTATTGTTAATACTGAAAGATTTATGCAGACGAATGGCATCATCCTTTTAATTTTAGAAATATAATTATATTTTTATAGAAGAATGAACTGGGATGGGAATAATGTGGAGAAGTGAGGGGATATAGCTGAGGCTAGGGGTAGAGAGTCCAATTAGAAAATCACTACAATAATCCAATTGATGAATGATGAAGCAGTGGTACTGAATGTGAACAGGAACAAATGGATTTTCAATATTTTCAAGAGAAAGAATCAATAGGTCTTAATGACCAATTATGGGTGTGGAAATGGAATGGATACCTTCAGATTTCAGGCTTGGGTGATTGAACATATCTTTGAGCCACTGAGAAAAGAATAGGAAGTAGCAGCAAATTTGGTGACTTCCCCTGCTGAAGAAGGGATTCTCTTAGAGATTGTTATGATGGAATGAGATATAAGATTATTTAATGAAGTATGTAGATGGCAAACTTGCTCAGGAAATAATGCAAAAAAATAGGTTTCCTAGTAAAGAGGGAAAAGAATGTTCAAGAACCCTGATTTAGTGAAAACAATATATATAAAGAGTGATTCATTTTATAAATAAGGAATATATTTACCTAAATGGCAAGCATCTAGAAGATTTATTTGAGATCATAAACAGAAAAGAATTTGGTTCAAAATATTCTAGTTAAGTTTCAGAAATTTTAAGTTTTATTAGTTTCTGAGGGGACACAAAAATTAGAGTGCTGGTCTTAAAAATCAAATCTTGTTGATATAATATAATAAAGGTAAATCAAAGAAGAAAGAGTTTCTAGTTATTTGGTAATAAACATGTACCTCATACTTAGAGTGTATGTTAGTAATATTCATTTTTATTATACCTTAGCCTGTGAATAGATGGGCTGAATTGGCCACAACTATGGAATATTAGACTATTAGGAAGCTGAAATAAGACAAAGGGTTTTCTTGTGAAATATTTGACTCTGTGAAAAGATGAAGAACCTGTTTTTATGCAAATAATCTTCTCTTATTTTTTGCCACCACATCTAAAAGTTTTGGGAAATTTGTGACTGTTTTATCAATGGATCTATAACTTTCCCTACTATCATTTCATCAAGGTATTAAGTCTCTTGATTTAATGTCATATGATAATAATACAAAGCTGAATCATAGCCTCTCAACAGGTGTATTGCTTGAACATTTCCTAGTTGTAGCTCAAAAGGAATTGTTTAGAATTACTATGTTTAACAAGGTAATTTTAGAGTAAAATTTTCAAATGCTTCCTTAGACAATATTTTTAGATGTGCCTTTAGAAAATACTTTTTTCCAATAAGGAGACCAAGTCAAAAATAGGCTCTAATTAATTTAAATAAATGTGTATGTTATTAATTTAAACATGCATTATTAAATTGGCTTATCTTTGAGACTGATATCATAAATGTCAGAGTTGCTCCTTTGCTTTTGTTGCACAACTACTGTTAGATAGGTAGGTAATTACTTTGATCCAGAATCATTTAAAAAATTTTAAAGTACACCTGAGAACATTTCTGTTTGTAGTGGAAGAACCTCTAAGTAGTTATGAGATTATTTAAGATATAATATCAATTTTTTAGAGCCATCAGAAATTTCTCCACAAAAGAACTTTGAGACCTACATGTGCAGTGGAGTATTTTAGGCAATAGAGAGTAAGATAAAATCTATGTGTTTTTAGGCTAGAAAAGAAAATGAAAATATTAATAAATAAGTAAAATAAAACATACTGGATTCACTTACAAGCATTTTTATAGGGAATGTGAAAAGAAAATGTTTACTGAATATGTTGATACAATAATGTAATAAACCTCTGAGTGCGATGTCTAGTACATTATAAGAACTCCATAAATATTCTAGAAATGTTTGTAGAGGCAATAATACTTGCTTAAGACATTGAGAATGACTAGGAGTTTATTAGGTTAAAGATGGGGAGGGGATCTTTCATGCAGAGAGATCAATGTGAGCAAAACTAAGAATTTATTTGAGCTTCACTACTCTGGAATGAATAGGTAGCAGGTGAGGAGAGAATCAAGACTCAAAGACAAAGCTAGAGATCTAGACCAGAGCCAGGTCATAAAGGACCCTTCAAATAATGCTTGGATATGAAACTTGATCCTATAAAAATTTTAGTAACCTTTGAAAGGTATTAAGCAGGTAATTTAATTTTCTTTGCACTTTAGAAATCATTTGGTGACTATGTGGAAAATGGTTTAAAAGAGATACAATTAGGGCTCGAGTTGTGGCTCAATGGTAAAGTGCTTGCCTGGCACACGTGAGCCACTGGGTTCAATCCTCAGCACCACATAAAAATAAATAAATAAAGATATTGTGTTCATCTACAATTAAAAAATATTTTTTAAAAAAGATATAGAATTAGAAGCAGGGAGTCCAGCTAGGTGACTGCTACCATGGTCCATGAAGGACATGATAAAGACTTGAACAAGGCTGTAGCAATGAGTAAGAAGTGGAAACTGATCAATGTGATATTAAAGAAGACATCCTGTGTAACCTCTAGGTCTTGGTAATGGATTAGTTGTGGGAAATAAGAGAGAAAAAGATGTATTCCATGACACTTAGGATCTATCAAACAGACCTCAGAGGATGCTGTTGCAATTCACTGAGATCAGAAATATAAAGGAGGGGGCAAATGAAGTAGAAATCATGAATTCAGTTTGGGATTGCTAAGCTGCAGTATTTCTGTGCTCTCCAAGCAGTGATATTTCAGAGGAGTCGGGAACAGATTTGCTGCTCAAATGAAAGATCATGGGCTAGAAATCTAGATTTAGAAATCATCGTCATGCACTTGGTATGAATAGAAGAGAACCCTAGAATACTAAAACAGAAGTGGCAGGAAGAGAACCCTGTGGGGAGTTCCATCTTGGTGGTGTGGCGTATTTTGTTAGCTGAACCCACATTTCCTATTCCTCCCATTCTGGTTTCCTAGTTCTACACTTCATATTGCAACATTCTGCAGATTTTAAATTACTTAGATAATGTGTGAAGCTTCTCAGGGAACTGATGTGTCATAAAACTTGCTCATGATATTTCTTCGATATACAAAGGTCTGTGGTTGTGTACTATAAATAGTATTAAATATAGAGAAATTGTCATTAGTTGATTCCTTAACTATATATCAGAACTTGGGATGTTTAGAAATTCCATTTGATGGCAAGTCAAGATTTTGATGGCATTTTGATGACAGAGTGGTATTGTGTCTGAATATACCTTTCTTGGGAGTGAAGAATTACAACATGAATATTAGATCTCCTCAGTGCCTAACACTATTTTTATATCATTTGGTGTTATAACATTACTTCAGCTGAGTTTTTCATATTTTTAGAATGAATATGCTTATAAAACCAGAAATTGCAGATATTTGGTAATTGAGGGTTTGAAAATAGAAATGTGCATAGATTTCTGTTTTTAAAGAGATTCACACTGAGCTTTATCCCTTTTATTAAGTGGCCAATTTGTTTTACACTGTAACCAATTTAGAAGCAAAACTTGAAGTTATTAAAGGTATGATTAACTAAGACTAGGCAAACACATTTTTAACTACTTTAAATGTCAATTAAATGGTGAAGAACATTTTTCTTCCTGATTTTTTTCTTTTTTTAATCATTAAAATAGCTCAGTTTTATCTCTTCCTTACAATACTAACTGGCTTTTATACAGGGGGCTCTCCATAGGTGTATGATGATGGCAATCCACGTGAATGCTGCTTAGTTCATATAGTTTGGCCAGGCATGGTTTAGATTTCCAAATTTTCCATGGAAAATTAGACCTTTTACTACAGTGTGCTTTTATTCATTCAGTCTGTTTGACAAGTTACATTGTCCTTCTATATCTGGTAATGTACCAGACACAGCAGTTATAATTTTTGCCCTTTAGGAGCTTAGTTCAAGTAGCAGGAACAAGACAAGAAGCTATTCAAGAGTAAATCAGATGAGCCTCAAGTCTGTGAGAAGAAATTATAACATCTCAGTGAAGGACATAAAAGAAGACCTAATTAAACTTGAGAAGCAAAATATGTTCAGTGATTAGAAGATGAAAACTAATATTTATATTTTCTCTACACAATCTGAAACATAAACTCATTAGATATGGGGTTTTCTCTGCTTTGTTCATTTAAACATCAGTAATGGTATCATATGGAAGGCACTCAATAAATACTTCTTCAAGGAGTTTTATTTGCAACTTTACTTCATACTCCCATTTAAAAATAATTTGGGATGGAACTGGACTAGACGACCCCCAAATGTATTCAAAAATATAATGGAAATGTAAGATTTGCCTTGCCAGTATGTGGTAGATTGTTATTTCCAAAGATGGTCACACCACTATTCCCCTTCCTGTCTGCTTTTTAGTAATGCAATATTGCCACTCTTCTATCAGGAGTTTCAATCATTTAATCTTCTTTTGAACTTATTTGGACAGATAGAACATAGCACATTGCAGACAGACTTTGGAGGAGGGGGCTTATGATACCTGCAACTTCTACCTTTGCTTTGGGAACATTTCTTCTTGGCTTCTTTGCTCTGCAAAGCCCAGAAACCATATAGAGAGACCAATGTAGAAAAATACTAAGGCTTCTGGTTGACAAACCCAACTGAGCTGCCACATGAACAGTAACAAATATCGATGGGTTGATGAGCTTATTTTGCACTTCTATTCCCCAATACCATGGGGAATAGAATATTGTCATTTATGAAATTATGAAAAATAATGGTATGCCCCACTCAAAAATTCACAAGTTTTGTTGTGAATTTTTAACTAAAGCAGCAATATAAACATACTATAAAGCTATAATAATTGAAGCAGTGTGAAAATCGTACAGGGATAGACAAGTAGTCAAATTGAAGAGGATGGAGAACCTTAAAAGAGCCCTCATTCATGAGGACCTTAATGCATAGCTAAAAAGGCATTAAAAATTTGGGAAAAAGAAGAAAAAGGAAATTGAAAAATATTTACAAGGAAAGATCAAAATTAGATTCCTGCTTCATATTTTAAACAAAAATAAATACAATTATTAAAGACTTACATGGGATTAACAAAATGTTAAAACTGCCATAAGAAAATATTTCTGTAACTCTGGATTAAACATATTTTTCAAATAAGGCATTAAAGGTTAAATGAAAAGATTGACAAGTTTAATACATTAGTATTTAAATTTCTATATGATAAAAGGTTGTCATAAAGTTAAAAGGCAAGCCAGAAACTGGGAGATGTTTATAATGCATGGAACTGGAACTAACAAAACATTTTCATTCAGATAATATTAATAACTCTTAGAAACTAAAATAATAATAACATAATAATAATAATAATTATTATTATTATTATATTATTATAAAAATCATCAAAGAAATAAAAACCTCAAAGTATGGAAAGTAGGTCAAAGTTACCAACAAGTCATTTACAGAAGAGGAAAACCAAAGGACAAATAAACATATAACAAGATATGTTTTATGGTTTTATATATCAGTTAAAAATAAATTTATTTTTTAAAAGATACTTAACTTCAACAGTAATTAAGGATAAAATTTAAGTCAATAATAAAAGTGCATTTTATAGCCATTAAATGTTAAAAATTAAAGCATGACAATACCAGACATCTAGGAGGTGCAGAAAATGAAACTTTCATTCAGTGCTGCCTGGAATATAAATTGATATTAATTCTTTGGAGGATAATTTGAGAACATCTGGTAAAGCTGAAGAAGTCCATATTATAATTTTTGAAATACCCAAGGAGACACATTGGGATGTTTGCTGCAGAGTAGCTTGTAACAGTGAATGAGAAAGAGCCTTTGTGTCCTAGTTATTGTAAAAAGGTCATTCTGGCCAGAATGTCTTAAGACACAGAGGAAGGATGGCAGTGATGGAGTTGCCAAGTTCAGTTTGGAGCATGTCTTGTTTGAGATAAGAGTGAGATACCAAGAGATGCCAGAGAGATTGCAATTATAGTTCCAAGTCAGCTTAAAAGAGTCATTTAGACTGGAGACAGAAGCTTGGTAGTCAAAATAATTAAAGTATATGCTAAGACAGGGACTAGATTAAATTAACTATGCAAAATATACAATGAAAGAAGAAGATCCAAGACAAAACACTGACAGGGGAAGTATGAAAGCTAATGGGTCAACAGAAGTGGTCAATAGATGACTTTTTTCTCTACAATGAGGAGAGTCTCTTTTACAAAATAACAAGAACTGATTAAATAAAAGTATTTAAGATTATCTTTGCAATTATACACAAAGGGATCAGAAAATAGTTTGTGAAACATAGCACAGAGTTCTGGCAGATATTATTAATGGCATATGGAATATTTTATTTTCTCTATATCCATGAAATATCTATATTTATTTGCTAATTTTATTATTCAATGTTCAAATAAGTGTTTTTTTAAATAAAATTCAAATTTAAAATTCAAATAAATGGAGATTGACATAGAACATAATTATGTATCTGTTATTAATATTAATAAAAGTTTCTGAAATAGCCTATTGATATTAATGAATTAATTCTCCTTAAAGGAAATATTATATCAGAAGAGTAAAAACATTCCTGGACAATGGCACTTAGAAGTCTGTGTCTCAATGAGTAATATGCATATCATTTAAAAACAAATAACTTCCCTCAAATTACACTAATTTGAATGATGAAAGTTTAGAAAACTTGTTATAATGGCATTTTTAATCCACTATATGTTTAAAAGTTAGAAGAAATCTAAAGTGCTATTCATGTATGAAACCATAGTATTGTATTTTAAAATATCTGTTCTTCAAAGTCAGAAACTACTTCTTAAAAAGGTTCTTCTGAGGGTATCTCATAAGACTTGTACCACCAGTAAATACATTTGTGTCACTAACAGGCATGTTCATCACTAAAATGTTCAATATATGTCATTTGATTATGCCCAAATTGTTAAGTGTTCATAGGCACAATGATGGTATGTTTGCCCTTCCGTTCAGAGGAAATTAACTGTGGGCGATACGTGGTCTATACGTACTGATATAATAAAGATGCCCATAATGCTAGTGGAATTTCACTTCATGAAATAGAATGTCAATGTTGGAAAAGGATGGATTTTGTTTATGTAGTTTCAGTTATAAACATTACCATGTAGTGAGATATACAAATCCAGATTTCCCAAATGAATCTAAAAAGTTCAATATTACCTTGGCTATGCACATCCAGAATATACATGATATAGAGAAATGGACACTTATCTGGTCCTCACCTGGCTATTAATCCTGAGTAGAAGGATTAGTTTTGTACTTAAGTAGTAGTCTTGCAGCATTTTCTTGTTGTTGTTTTGTACTGGGGATAGATCCCAGGGGTACTTTGCCACTGAACTACAACTTCAGCCCTTTTTATTTATTTATTTATTTATTTTGAGACAGGGTCTTTCTAAATTGCTAAGGGTATCATTAAGTTGCTGAAGCTGGCCTCTAACTTGGGATCCTCTGGAGTTGTTGGGTTTATAGGCCTGTACCACCACACCTGGTATCTAGAATAGCATTTGATTTTTTTTCTCACTTACTTTAAATGTTAAATTTAGGCATTGGAGCCAGGCACACGTGTAATCTTAGCAGCTCAGGAGGCTGAGGCTGGAAAATTCAAAGTTCAAAGCCAGTCCCTGCAACTTATCGAGGCCCTAAGCAACTCAGTGAGACCCTGTTTCTAAATAAAATATAAAAAGGTCTGGCAAGAAGGCTCAGGGGTTAAGCACCCCTGAGTTCAAGCCCCAGTAAAATAAAATAAAATAAAATAAAACAAATAAAAAATTTAGGCACTGGACTAGAATTAAATCATATCTAGTTATTTCCATCATCTCCAGGTATCCATGTATAAAATAATCTAGAAATCTTCTATATACAAATAGTCCCTGGAACTCTGGGGAAAAATGGTCACTAGAAAGTCCATAAACAAAATATTTTCAACAACTGTACAATTTATTCTTTATTCCTTGAGACCTTGAAATAATGGATATGTTGAAACTGTTTGCTTCTTTCTTACTTAAACAGAAACAAGGATGACCTGATTATTTAGAATAGGAGGAAAAGTATGGTAGCTCAAATGGTAGAGCTGTAGTTTTTAATCCTCCTAGAATAGCACTACAGTGTTGAATGACAGATATTGGGAGGCAGTGGAATCCACTGGCCCCACTTCATTGCTTTTTTCAAAGAAGAGAACCTGACTTGGTTCATGAACTAAACTAGGTAGGGAATCTGATAAAAGCTCAAGAACATGTACTGACAAGCTTGAGATACAAACTAATAAAGAATATGAAGATTTTTTCAACCCATCTCATATGGAGATGAGCTTCCTTCAGACATCTGTTTTATTCAGAGATTGTTGTTATATCTCTTTGTATCATATACATGCCTCTGAAAATGCATATGTAACCCAATGTATTGAGAGACTTTATTAATAATTGAGTTCAACAGATATTTTCTAAATATTAATTATGTATTAGGGCTGTGCTTAATCATAGTGTCATTGAAAATAATAATGTAATTTCTGCTCTTTGAGACCTTACATTCTAATGAGTAATGAAAGTATTCAACTCTGTTTCTTGGATAGGCTCAGACCAATAGGCCAATTTTCTAAGGAAATTCATTCAAAAATCAATCTAGAGGTAAACTCCTTTAAGTTTAATAAATTTTATAGAAACTCTATAAAAACTGTTATGATAGATAAGCTATTCACACTTATATGCAAGAGGTTCTTTCAAAATGTACAGAAATCCTTTTACTCCTTTTTTTTTACACTTATTTTATTTTTTTTTTAATTTTTATGTGGTGCTGAGGATCGAACCCAGGACCTCACATGTGCTAGGCAAGCACTCTACCAATGAGCCTCAACTCCAGCTCCCTTTTACTCCTTTTTTGGGGTGGGGTGGGGCATATACTGGGGATTTAACCCAGGAGTGTTTTACCACTGAACCACATCCCTAGTCCTTTTTATTTTTCATTTTGAGACAGGGTCTCAATAAGTTATTTAGGGACTGACTAAGTTGCTAAGGCTGGTCCTGAACTTGCCATCCTCCTTCCTCAGCCTGCTGAGTTAGTGGGTGGGTGCTACTGCATCCAGCTACTCACGTCTTTTGTTTGTCAGCTTAACATGGACATTTGAGCTGATGGATGTATCAGGCTAACCACACCTGACAAAACATATGACAGTCTAACCATAGTAGGGCACCTGCAGTCTCACTTTATTCCATTAATGAGATAAAATCATATTTAGCCAGTAAAGCAATCTGGTTTTATTACACTTAAAAATATAATCAAGAAGCAAAGTTTGAAACTATACTTCATGTCCAATGAGTTTTCTGCTGCCATAATGCTTGTTTCTGTGGACTTTTAGAGAATAAATTGATGTCTATTTATAATGTGAAAGCTTTACACTGTTCTGAAATAACAGTTAATTCAGTAGTTACATATCAAGTCCCTAGATTACCCTCTGCTAGGCTCACTGGGACAGTCAAGAGAAATCTGATGTTGGCATCACTTTCAAAGAATTCTTACACCAAATCTCTGAGTCTTCATTTTTAGCTGCTGGACAAGAGCCCTCAAAGTTAAATAGACAAAATGTATAGGAAATTCAGAGATAAAACACTTTTGATTGCCATGAGAGGCAAAGAGACTGATGAAGGAGAGGTTGAAAGGAAGTTTCTAAAAGGTGAGACAAAGAAGTAAGGATCAAACTTCAGAAAGCCAGTTGATATGTAAGGAAATGAAAAGGAAAGTGAATTTGCAGAGTGGAGTGAGGAATGCAACCTGGTGTCATTTAAGTGTGCATTGTGGGTGAGCAAGGGAGAGAGCAGGGTTCCAGCAAAGTGGCTGGTAATTATCCAGCCATCATAAGCATCTTTTATTAGGAAAATAATATAAGTAGGAAAAATTCACAGTATTTTCCTTTCTTTTTAAATGTGGCCTTATTCTGGCTTCCAGTTCTGAGAAGAAATCTTATCAGTCTGCACAATGTTTTAAAGGCTTAAAAATGAACTGATGCATTTTGGCAGTTAGAAGGATTGACATGTTAAATCATAACGAAAATATCAGCTTCTTCATCATACTATAAAGGTACTTCATACTGATCTAAAAATTTATTTACCTCCAAAATAAAATTGTCACATTGAGCATCAAATAAAAAAATACACAATACTCAGAGATCAAAGTTTTACAGTTTAGAGAGACTACTGAGTTTCTGGAGTGGCAGTAGAAGATATAGACTTTAGAGAATATCTATGTAAGAACAAATCTTCATATTGGCTTGAGGGTTGTTTTGGTAGATTTATATCAAAATCATAATCTATGTTAAATCAATAAATTCCAAATGATATGATTTCAAACAAATAAAAAGCTTGAATATAATATTCTTAATGATCCTGTGAGTATTTACTATTTTGGGAATCATTAGTAAATAAATAAAGATACTTGAACTAAAAGACTAAGCAACATGATCTAAGACCATGGTACCAGAAAGTTAGCAAGGAACTGGAAATTTGAATTTAGTTTCTCCTTCTTCAAAGGCTGTGATCCTTCACTGTGCTATACTTCTCTATCATTTAGAAGCACAACGGATTATTGAAGAGACTAAATTTTATTAAATAAAGTCTCTTTATTAATTGTACATCATTGTATTCAAACTAAAGAATTTAGTAACCTATGTTTGATATGATAGAAATGTTTATGAAAAAGATCATTTGATTAATATGAAAACCTGATTTTTTCCCAAGAATTCTGAATAGAAATAAATTAATCTAGCACAGATTAAATATAAAACCACTGCTAAATCTTAAATCTGGATCAAAATTCATTTTTGCAAAATGTATCCAAATTTAGTTATTATGATCTAAATTCACAGAAACTGGAGGAGTTTTAAAACTTATTTTGCCAGTGTCTTACCCTAGGTTCAGTATTCTGTGTTTAAGGTGTAGTGTTACGTATTTGAATGAAAAAAAATGGTATTTTGAAATTAACATCTCCAAGTTTAAGGATCTGATGTCTCCTCAATGATTTGTGGCAGTGAGGTAATGGTAACTGGATGCATTTTCATGGCAATGCAGTCAGCATTAACTGGGTGAATCTCCCTTTGTTAAGAGTCAAGTGGAAAACAAATTAGACAAACAATGAAACCCTCCTAAGCACCTTCAATTGGTCGTACCCCTAACTTCAGCATCATCCTTGACTCCTTTCTCATTCTTTAGTCCCATGCTCTGTCATAAGGAAATCAATTCACCTCTACCTTCAAAAATAGGGCTGCAGACTCTGATAACTTCTCATATTACTGTGTCTTATGTGAATTAATTCTATACCTCTGTAACTGCCTAATTTTCTTTGCTCATCTATGAAAATGTGAGTCAGATCATGTCCTGTGTCATTTTGTAGCTGCCTGCATCACCAGAGAAAATACCGAGTCCTCACCACATACTCTACTCCTATCCAATATTAGTCCTGCCTTGTCCCCACTGAGTGCACACTGTATACTGCTCCAGATACTGTCACCTCCCATCTGTCCTCTGAAATGATGAAAGACCCTACATCAGGCTTTTTGCGCTTGGCTCTTCTTTCTGTTCAGATCATCTTCTGGGTATCTGCTTGTTTACCTGCCCTTCCTTCAGATCTTTACTCAAGTATCAGCTTGTTAGTGAGGCCTATTCTGACTACCTGACCCTGGTGACTTATTGAAATACAAACTTAATGAGGACAGTAAATTTGGGCTGTTTTATTTACTGTTCTATCTCAGTTCTTAGTATAAAGCCATAGTAGGTATTCAAAAAATATTTGTTATATGAATAAATTAATGGATGAAGATATGAATGACTATCATATGTATCATTTAACTGCCATGTTAAATCTGAAACAGGTAGTATTATCTCCATGTGATAGATATGATAAATCAAAGTGGTCAACCTGATAGCTATGAAGTTGTAAAATTGACTTATTACTTGTAGTTGACTACAGCTGATTAATTCTAAAATTCTTATTATGTAAAATGAGATAGCATCCATATAATTCTCCTATAAACTAGAGATTATTTTCTCAAGAATTAACAGGATTTTCAATGTTATGATTTTTTTTTCATAGAAGTCTTTCTTATCTTATTGATTCAACAAATCTTATTAAGGACCTAAGGCAAATAGGCACTGATTTCAACACTGGGACATACTGATTAATAGGCCTGTCCAGACAAATCTGTAGTTTACATTTAGTGAAACAATACATAAATTAGAAAGAAATTATTAGAGTTGTGAATACGATGCTAAGAATTAAAAGGAGATGATAAGGTAGGAAATGACCAAGAGCAACAGAGTGGGTAGTGAGCTTGTTATTTCCATTTGCCCCCCTGATCTGCTCTCTGTCCTTCTACCCCCTGTTGTTTTCTGGAAGGCTGACCTTTATGGACTATGTCATTGGGCACCCCTGTCATTTGCCTCTTGTTAAGTTTGGCCATGGGAACCATGTGCAGATCTGAGAACCAGAGAAGGGTGAGGAGCCGCTATGTATTCACCTAGATCCTCCCTGCCAGGTCCCAACAAATTGGCAGTGTTTTATCCTACTTAAGACCATATTCCTGTTGGGTAATGCTTTTTATGTATTTTCACTGAGTTTTAAGAATTGCTCCTTGCCTTGCTGGTAACCACTCTCCCTTGGCTCTTTTATGGTGGAGTATTATATTTTATTTGATATCATAAATTTTTCTTTAACTTTTATGATAATAAAAATAATAACATTACTGTATTTTCATTAATGAAACTATTTCAGTATATCATATTCTCTAATCATAATAGATAAATGTTTTTAGGAAAGGTCTCTCTAATATTTAGTAGGTAATATGAATCTTTCAGAAGGCAACCATAAGAATATCAGGGAAGAACATTTGAGTGCAAAAGAACATCTGAAATAAAGGAACTAAGGTAGGCATGAACTCTGTATAATTGACAAATTTTGGCTCATGTACAATAAAAAGGGATGGCTGTAAGAAATGCAGGTGGGATATAAGTAGGCACTAGATATACTACCTAGACTAATGTCTTTGTTGTACTTAAAAAACAAGCTCAAAAACAAAGCAAGAAAAATCTATCAGTAAAAAAGTAATATCTTGGGCTCGGGTTATGACTCAGCGGTAGAGCGATCGCCTCACACATGCAAGGCCCTGGGTTGGATCCTTAGCACCACATAAAAATAAATAAATAAAATAAAATGACTTTTTTAAAAAAAGTAATATCTTGTTGCAGACGCATAATGGTGATGCGGGGGGCGGGTACATTGGAGGAATGGAGGAACTTTAGATAGGGCAAAGGGGAGGGAGGGGAAAAGAGGAGACAAGGGGTTGGAATGATGGTGGAATGAGTTAGACATCATTACCTGAAGTATATGTATAAGACACGAATGGTGTGGAATACTTTGTGTAAACCAGTGTCTTTAAAATTTGTGCTCTAATATGTAATATGAAATGAATTGCATTCTGCCATCATATGTATAACATATCAGAATAAAAAAAGTAATATCTTGTGTGGTGTGTCTTTACCTAATTGTTTACTTACGAGTTTTGTGCAGAATGAAAGGAAATTACTAAAAATAAATTATTTACATTTTAATTTTTCTTTACTTCTAGCACTTTTTTTAAAGAGAGAGGAGAGAGAGAGAGAGAGAGAGAGAGAGAGAGAGAGAGAGAGAATTTTTTAATATTTATTTTTCAGTTTTCAGTGGACACAACATCTTTGTTTGTATGTGGTGCTGAGGATCAAACCCAATGCCTCGCGCATGCCAGGCGAGCGCGTTACCGCTTGAGCCACTTTTTTTTTTTTTTAAAGAGAGAGAGTGAGAGAGAGAGAGAAAGAGAGAATTTTTAATATTTATTTTTCAGTTTTCGGCAGACACAACATCTTTGTTTGTATGTGGTGCTGAGGATCGAACCCGGGCCGCACGCATGCCAGGCAAGCGCGCTACCGCTGGAGCCACATCCCCAGCCCCAACTTGAGCCACATTTCCAGCCCCTATTTCTAGCACTTTTTATTAAGTCATGTAAAGATTATAATAATAGAAAAGGCATGAAGAATGTAAGTAATTAACAGGGCAAGGCTTCTGTAAGCCATAGTTGCTATTTACCTTTACAACATTGAAAGGAACTATTAACTTATTGAGAGGTAATTTGGAGATTAAGTTTATGTAGCAGTTTATATCTTAAAATCTATCTTCATTGCTTTCTTGTGTCTGTGAAACCAAAAAAACTCCCTAAGACACACAGATTTTCCTTAGTATTATCTTTGGTTACTGCCTTGTCTCTCATCTTTGCATTTAGTTAATTTCAGTTGCCTTCTCCATGCAAGAAGAAATTAACTTTGCAATACTTTCCTTCCTGTTCTCCTGTTTTCCCATTTATCACTCTAATTCCTTGTATTCTCATATTTGGAATAATATTTTCTAGTATCTTGGTCTCCCTTCAGAAGATTGATTAACTATCTTCTGGATTCTTGGTTCTCTATCTGACAAGATAAATAATGTTCTGAAATAATGTTGTTATTTCTTAAAGTATTTTCATTTCTGGTAAATACATTATCTTGATCCAAAAGTGGTTTTGGTAGCAGATAGAACCTGGAATAGATCCTGGCATGTGTTGGGTGCTCAGTAAATATCTGCTGATGAAATGAATGCTTGAGAACATTCTCTACGGTAAAGAGACGAGACTTAAAACAGCCACTTACTATATGACACTGGGACAGATATCTAATGTACTTCAATTACTATAAACTATAAAATTATGGTAATAATAACATTTGCCATTTAGGGTGGTTGGTTATAAGAATTAAATGACATTATGTATACAGAGAGATGTTGCATGGAGCCTAGCATGTAAGAAGTACTCAAATGTTAACTATTATTTTAAACTTTTAATTATCATATAACCCAGGAATAGTATATTTTTACAGTAAATCCAACCATAAAATTTTAGCAGGGTTTGTTTATTGTTAAATTGCTCATGAGAAACACTCCTTATTCACTTACCAGCAAATGAGAAGGTGGAAAGTGAAAACCTTTTAAGACATAAATTGTGTTATACCTTGTTTCCATTTATATTTACTACAGCTATATATTCAAGAGTAGTGATGTTACTCTTTTTCTTTCTAATTCATAAATGGCATAATGTTTGGATAAATAATGAACATAGGACCTTGCTCCCAGTGAGATTGAAAAATATTGTTTGTATGTTTGTTTGTTTCTTAATTAGACCTGTTTTAACAGGGTTATTCCTGGAGTTAACTTTGATACTAATTAACTAACATCTGTGATAGACAAGATTGTAAAAAAAAATCTAAGTAATCATCATAATATAGGTGTGTAGGTGTTTATTTATGTGTATGTATATGTGTATATGTGTAAATACATTTGGAAGAGAACTCAAATATTAAAGAATCATGGTATTCTTATAAAACATCAAGTTCTTTATCTACCAATGAGATCACTTACAACTTTCTAAAATCTTTATTTACTGGTCCTTCTTTCTGCCTGTGCTCAGTCCATAAAGGGATAATATCCATCCCACCAGGCATACAGCTGCAGGTTCATTATAACATGGAGCTGCTTCTTGGAACAGGTAAAGGTATTCTTCTAAGGAAACTGGAGCATTCTCTATAGAAGCATAGAATATTGGGCCTGATAACTATCTAGGAACACCATACTCCTATTTTTTCCTGATGCTCCTATATAATGAAACAACTTGCTTAACTTTACAAATCCTGGTAGTAAAAGAGCTGGAATGGGATTCAAACCTCTCTTTCATTGATCATTGTTCCTTTTATTATACTGTGATCTTTATATTCTTGTATTCTGAAAACTTTATTTAGTGAGGTCATATCCATTGAGTTGTCTTGCTTGGATGTAGCCATGATGCTGTTCCTAATGCTTTAGACAGTTTATGGATGAAGGTACTTCTCCTTCATGCCTTCATCATTAGTGCACATCTTTGGATTTTGATTATTTGAAATATCAGGATTGCTCCCCTAGCTCCCTCCTTATCTGTTGCTATCTCTTTCTCTCTCTCACTTTCTCCTCTATGGATTACTTGTGTAATTTCTATCCTTTTTTTTCTTGTCTATATATACAAATGCACTACGGATTCTGAGGATTTCTTATGTGTGTATGTGTGTGTACACTGAACATCCATAGAGGTTCAGAATGAACAGTGATAAGTGGGAGTGTGAAGGGAGTCAATATTCTTACTATACATATTTTTGTACTTTGTAAATTGAAATCAAATTTTTCTAGGTATTATAGACTCTGTTTCATAACAGCATCCTGGAAGGACTAATAAAAATAGGAAACTCATATAGCTATTTCCCAGAGCTCATTGAGAAACTTAAATATGTTCTCATAAATAAAGCTGAGCTAATTAAAAACCAATCTAATAGCCAATACATGGAATATTTTAAGAAAAAAATGATAGACTATTCTGAAATGCCAAATGTTATTAAAAGAAAAATATTTTATGGGGAAAATATATGATAGGAAACCTTAAAATTGCTCATATTTCATGTCAATGAGTAAACAATATTGTGATTTTGATAGGAAGACATAATGAAAGATTTTCTTACTAGATGTTTTCTTGTTTCCATAAAAAGCAATGAGTTCTAACTAAAATTTGTAGGTGCATAGTTGAAGCAACTTCCATTTTTATTAAGATACATTATGTTGGTATGTCTGTTTCTCTCAATATGTGACTAATAGTATTCTACTACTAATTACCCAAATTTATTTAGTTCTTCCCTTCATATAGTTTTCCTAAAAACCATGTGTAGAATGACTTTTTTTGCTGTGGAGAAAGGCTTATCTATCCATGCTTCCCCTCCTGTGATGTATTTGTGCTGTTCTTGGCCTTAGGCCAGTGGTTGATTGGCAGAGTAGAGCTCTCAGCAATATTTTCACTTTTTTGTGTTGTCTAAAATAAATAACTCATTAAAAACTTCAGTTTACATGTCACTCCAGTTCAGAAGAATGCTATGAGTACATATGAAGAGCCACAAACACTAATGCAATACTGCTATATGCTATGTCCTTGGTAAGGCAAGGTTCTCATGCCTTCCCTGTCTGCTTTTTCGGGAGGGGCCTGGGCACCTGTACAAAACTCACTAGTGCCTAAACACAGATACATTATTTGGGGCTGCCCCTGTTTCAGTTACCAGGGAGAAATTTTGTTGGCATAGTGTACTGGGGTATTGTGCCAGCTCCAGATTCTTTGCCGATGCTGAGATGAGGAACACAGAGGGGGGCTAGGATGCAATAATATCTGCTGCAGCCTGAGCTTCCATTTGTCTTTCTGCCGAATGTGCTAAGCTGCAGACACTGCAGTGTTTTAAAAAATAATAAAAAATATTTTGCTCATTAACTTTTTAAGTCCTGCTGACTTTGTAAAATCAACATAGCACATTGTAATTGATTTATGAAATGAAAAACCCCTGTCTGACCAGTAAGCTCTGCAGTGGTTGTTTTCAGCACCATGTTCTTCTGCTCATTAGTGCACTTCCTTTAGTGCTGCCTGAGCCAAGGGCTCTGTCAGAGCTGGAAGCCTCAAGCCCTCTGCAGACAGACTGTTTAAGATGTAGCTTGCGTTGTCTCCCTAGGGTCTTATGCTTTCTCCCTTTCTCTCTTCCTGCTCAGGTCAGGTGAAGGACTTCAGCTTGTTTCTCATGGTCCCTAATGTCTTCATAATATTTTACTGAAAAGATAAGCCTCCATTTTTACTGTCTTTTGATATTTTAATCTATTTGCCACTTTTCCTTTTTCCCTTAGCTTGTCTTACTCAGATTGTCCTTTGCCATCTGGTCTTGTCTATTCATTGATCTCTTTTAATCTATTTTCTATAACTGTACAATGTGAACATATTTTTTCTCTTTTAATTACATTTTTAAAATTTCAAAGCCTACTCTTTCATTCTTAAGACAACATTTTACACTTCTTCTTGCCAACCCCCAATAAATTATATTCATATGCCACATTTAAATAACTGAAGTAACCAAAGTAATGTAGGTGTCATCCTGGGTGCTTTATATCAAATTATCTTTTCAAGAAATATGTAAGAGAAATTTAGCCCTGGTTATGTGTGGGAAAAGTGAGATTTAGGGAGGTTAGTTAACTATCTTGAGTCATTCAACTATTGATTTGTAATGCTGGTACTTGAAATAAATTCTATTTGATGCCAAAGATTGTTTCTCTTTTCCAGTACAAAATGATGCTTCCAATTGCCTTTGTTTTTCTTTCAACATGTAAGTAGCCAAATCCAGTTTTTGGCTACCATTTAACTCAGCTCATTCCCTCCAATGCCACTCTTCTAAATAAATCTGCTCTCAAACTACCAGAATGCAAATATATTTATTTCATGATTTTGGTCTACTCTAGCAAATGGTTGGCTTATTCTTTTTCACTGAGTTTTCATCTGTCTAATGTTATGTGTGTGAAGTCCCTTTTTTCATTATTCAAGATAGAGAGAACTGTTCTCATATTGTCAAAAATCACCCAAAGCAATTCCATAACCTAGAAAAATGGACAGCTAGCTGAGCCAAAGAGGCAACCTTGGAAACTTCATGTGAATTTCAACTCTTCTTTGTCCTTTTGATGCTACTTTGGGTGCAAGTAAGTGGTAAAATTATAGGACACTGCAGCAGGAGGGAAGTGATGCAATGTCCTTACCTCTTAAGTGACTGAAGGTACCTGTAGTTTCTCTATACAGGTACTGTATATTGCAGTTCAGTGCCATCCCACATCCATAATGCATTAGTTTACAGTGAGTTAATAGGTTCCATCCATCTGAAATCTTACATAATATTGCAGTAGCATCAGACATTACTGTCATTCAAGATGTGCAACATTATACCAAAAATTAACCACAGATGCCATATTAAAAAACAGCTGCAGATGTAGATTTAGCTACAACAGGAAGAAAATGTTATGCCATGGTAGTTGGCCAAAATTGCAATAGAGATATATTGAAAATGGGGAGGAGGAGAAAGAAATTGAGGTCAAGCTGCCAAAAAAGAAATGGAAATGAGGGAATGAATTTATATGGTCAGTGGCAATTCAAAAGGACTCAAAATTCAGGAAAACTGCAGAATACTAGAGGACTGATGCTTGAATGAACTGATGAAGTTTTAAAGCAGGAGATCTAATCAGAACAATAATTAGAGATATAAGTGAAGGTAAAAGAAAAACATCTATAAACATAATGATTCATCTTTAGGACTTACTACAGTCCTTCTATTGATTTAGGAATAGCTGTTAGAAAAACCATGGATTCTTGAAATGACCAATTCTGAGTAGAGTTTTCATGTACCAGGAACCATAGCAAACCCAGACTACAAGAAAATTCAAGGCTAATGGAACATCCTTGGACTTGAAGGTACTACTCTTATAATAGACCTTCATAAGATTAACTGTTTTTATTTTGAGTTGGAGGATTCAGTTGGTATGATTTTGGTGTAAACATTGAGGTGGCAAAACTTTGTTTCACAGAATTGTGGGCTTGTGAGAATCTCATTAACTGAGGGATCATCTGCTTTTTGCTGTTCATTTGGCTCATTTAGTCACAGGTAGGTAGGAAGGTTTCAATAATTTTGATTGTTGTTCAGGTCTGATTTCTGCTTGAGAAACAGAAAAGGAGAGTGACAGCTGTGGTAGTACCAGAGTTCTCTTTCCTCCAGAGGTGACTTCTCCATTAGTTTACTAACAGAGCAAACAAACATTAAGCACTTACTCATCCTGTTGTTTGGCTGCCTAAAACTGTTGTTTTGCTGCCTTATGGCATACCTGGCTTAGGAGAAGACAGGGAACATAGTGTCCTTTAAATTAGCAATCAACTTCATTACTAGATTGTTGACAACTATGGGTCAGTCAAACCTCCTGACCTTCACCTATAACTTGTGTTTACCTTCCTGGTTCAGAAATGAAATATTGACTGATTTGACTAATTATCTGAGGACCTATTTGGTGCCTTAAAGATGATGGGGTACATTCTAGGCCTCTGCAAACTTCAGGGGAAAATGCCTTTATTACCAATGTATAACTTTGTTTTCCTTCCTCTTTTTTTGAGTGCAGAAGAATAAAAGCCTGATGGAACCACCTGCTGTTGCATCAGTGCTTCAGGAGAGCAAAGCAAAGCAAAAACAAACAAAAAGCCCAAAACAGATTTTTTCTTCTTCTTTAGTCTGGTGTTTCAAAATCTACAAAATTAATGTGCCATTTCAAAGGGTTTTCTTTTCACAGAAGAAGATTTGGAAAAATTAAAAATCAGTACAAAAATCTTCAGTTTTCTAATAATGATGATAAGGTAGATTATAGCTGACATCATTGGGCACTCAATGTGTGACCAACAGTATTCTCTGCACTTTACCTATACTATTGTATTCATTCCCCTCAAATTCTGTATCATAAATGCTACTTTTACTTCCCATCCTACGGATGTGGCAACTGAGGCATAGAGTAATTAACTCTTCTAGGTCACATGGCCAGTTTGTGGCAGAGGCTTACAGAGACCAGCAAGTTAATGTCTTATTTTGCATTCTGGACCTAGACCTCCCTATTTCTGTGATATACAATCTCATGTTGGAAACTCATAAATTCTAAGTTTTTCATTCTCTGTATGTAGAGACTACATATACAAAAGTGGAAAATTTCTGTAGGTATGCTCTAATACTTTGAAAAAAACTAAAACCCAATAATAAACATTTTAACCAATAAATATTTGTTAGTGCTACATTTAACAAGTGGCTTGTTATTACTTTTCAGGAAGATTCAGTAATGGTTTCCTTCAAATGGCTTTGTGCCATTTCACATAAAATAGAGTTCATAACAATTCAAGGTAAGCAGTAAGTTTAGAACCCTATTGGTTTTGGTTATGTAGGTCAAGTCTTGATTTCATGATACATTTTATTTAATTAAGTAAAGATATTTTGTGAAATGATGACAGGTATAGTAAATGCATTAATTGAAATTTTCTGAATTACAATTATTTGCTGTTAAGAATTATTCTTTTCAGCCTTTTCCCCCCATTCCTCTCACTTTAAGAATTGTGGTTAAGAATGCTTAACATGAGATAAAAAAATTTTTAAATATACAATTAACGCTTGCTAATTATAGACACAATGTTGTGCAGCAGATTTCCAGGGATTATCTTGTGTAACTGAACCTTTAAACCCATTGAATAACAAATTCCCATTGTCTAAATTCTTGAGGGTCTTTTTTTAAAAAAAAATATCATTGATGTCATATGTATATGGATGCAAGTTTATGTCACTCATAATGTTATACAAAAGCACAGATTTCTATACAGAACCTTGGTTATCTCACCCTTCAGGATAAAGGTTTTATTATGTATCAGTTTTCATAAAATATGTGTTAGTTTCATAAGTACTGAGCAAGAAATTTATATTTATGAACTATTCTATGTAGTTTCTAAATTAAAATATAAGTGATCTAGACATAAGAAGCTATAGAATATAATACAAGATTTACAGACAGTATCTGTACACATAATTCAGAAAGAACCTTATTTCCTCAATTTGCTATGGCAAAAAATTTGCTTCCTTTATCTAATAATAATAGATAGCTATTTAAAATTTTTTCCTATAAAACAAAAATCATTCTGTTTATTTCTATAGATTTAGAATACTTTTGGAAGTTCTTTAGGTAGGAATGCTTAAAATCTTCTGGTTTTCTATTCTAGATATGACATTGAATAATAAGAACTCTCTCTCTCTCTCTCTCTCTCTCTCTCTCTCTCTCTCTCTCTCTCTCTTTCTGAGTTACAGACACTCTGGTAGTTTCTAAAATTTTATTGCTAAGTTTAAGCTCAGGGTTGTATCACAAGACATTTATATATTATACACATTTCAAATCCTTTAAACAAATTTTGCTATACCAAGACCTTAATGTATTTATCCTACTATTTTATGCTAGATCATTATTTTAGGTGATGGAACTATTAACCATTGGTTAACTCTCATGAAAGCATGTGGATATAGAAACTACATTGAATTTCACCTGGAATGCCCAATAAACTTTTCCATATTAGAAATATCAATTTTGGTTCATTTCTGCAACCAAATGATAAGTCCATAAAAGTAGTTATTTGGAAAACACCACTGTCTTAAAAATAAAACAAACACAAGTATGGTTTCTGCTAAGAGGGTTGTGACTCATTATACATTTTGCCAATTAGTCACTTTCTACTTTAAATTTAAATGAGTTATTTTGGATGAAATGAATGATAAGAACAAAGATACTCAGTCCAAAGAATGAAGTTATATACAGTAGAAAGTGAACACATCAGTGGGGCAGGAAAGTAATGAAAAATAAGAGTAGAAAAATTTGATGCAGATTGAAGAGGACCAAAGAGTCAGATGTGAGAATTTGACCATGGGTGAGGCTGGGAGAGGGCTTCGTAGACATTTTTAGTTAGGGATGATGTCATTACAGTAATGTTATATGAAGAGTTATTTTGATATTTTGTGGTGCAGACTGATAATAAGGTTATTTCTTATAGTAAACTGTAGAAAATGTGATGAAGGAAAGAATAAAAATGGTAGTGAGGCAAATGAAATGAGTGATTCCCGAAACTTGGAGGATTTTTGAAAGTACTTTTTTGTTTGTTTTAGATGTCCTTTATTCTGTCTTACCAATTGCTTAACTTTAGGTCTCAGCTGAAATATTTCTTTTACTGGGCTCTCTTCCTTGATCCCCTAAGTTAACATCCTAACTCCATTTATATCCAACACCATGTTCTTACCTTGCAGCATTAGAAACACTATTTGTAATTATTTTTAAAGATCTTTCCTTTAGGTGAGGTTTTTATAAGGGTAGGTACCTCAATTATTTTATTCAGAGAATATTATCGACATTTAAAAGATAAGTATTCAACACATATTTATGAACCAACTGACTTATTATTGGGGAATGTTACTGATTTGTTCAATATAAAGGGAAATAAAGGGTTTGGATGGGAAATAGGCAAAATTTAGGTTTTTAATTCAGTAGCATGTTAAGCAGTTATTGGTCTGTCATTTATATTTTAGAATAAGTGAATTTTATATATTTTTCTATGAGTAGGCATTGATAGACTGACTGAAAAAGTGAAAAAATATGTGTTAACTGAAGAGAAAAAGAGAGTACCACTAAATGGAAGAAAAATACAGGACAGAGAATGGAGAATTTGAGGATTTAGTAGAAGGACTCCATCTGCTTTACAGACAGGGTGACCTAAACTCAAAATTTGATGAATAACAGATAATCCTGTAGATGAACTGGCACAAAGCCATCATTAATCATGAAAAGCTATGTACAAACCACTAAGCCAAGCTCTCTGTACTTGACAGTCATAGAGAATCAAAGAATGCAAAAAAAAAAAAAAAAAAAAATTCAGAGACAGATCTTTCCAATTCTTAATTCCCCTTTACAGAATCCAGCCAAATACTCAATAGGCTTTTACAGAAAGCCTAATATAAGTTCAATTTTCCCAGCTTCTTTTTTACTTGCACTAATAGGTACTGACTTTGATGTTATTCTTAACAAGGAACATCTTATCAAATCACAGCAAAGTCAAATACATCTTTACACATGATGCTTAGCCATTTAATTTAATATTTTTCAGAGGAAAGCAATGTTTGTTGTTCATACTACTCACTGGAATGGCATTATAATAATTATATGTGAATACCTTCATTAGGAAGATGAGACTACACATTTTATAAGTGTTCCACATTAGCAAACAAATCAGTTCTTGGACCAGCTATCAATTGTAGAATCATATAATGATTTGCTTAGATTGATGAAGCCTTTCTTAAAAGATGGAATGCTTTAAATGGTACTAAAGAATGATCCTTCTGGTCAACTAGAAAATGACAAGCTTCAGTGGAGTCTGAAATACTAGATTACTCAACTCCCCTTCATTAAGAACTGCATATCAATGTTTCAGAAATGTGCCTGTAGCTCTTGATTTATAGCTTGTGCTAACCTGGAATGGAATACATTTTTACTTAAAAATACATACATATTACTAAGACTTGTTAGAATTTAATGTGATAAAAAACAATTCAGTTAAATATGGGCAAAAATCTTCAATAGCCATTTCAAAAATTTTGATAAACACATGAAAAGATGCTTAATTTCATTAGTTATAAGGAAATCTAAAGTAAATCAAAATGAGGATATTGCCTTACACCACCAAAATGACTAAAATGAAAACCAAAAGTATGCATATTAATTGTTGTATATGATATGAACCAGTGAAATAGTGATATATTATTGATGGGTCTGTAGAATACTACAATCATGTTGGAAAATAGGTTGAGAGGTTCAATCCTAAATAAAAGAGAAATAAAAGCATGTGTTGGTGAAAGACTTGTACATAAATGTTTAGAGTAGCTAAATTCATGGTAGTAAAAACTAGAAGAAATCTAAATTGTGAAAACAGAAACAAATATACTGTTTACGAATGTAAGATGGAATATTACTCAGCTTTGTTTTGATTGATTCTTTTTAGTTATACATGACAGTAGAGTACATTTTGATAAAATTACATCTTATTCTGCAGCTCTTTATATTACACCTTCTTCTTAAGGAACTTACTCTCCAGCCCAGGTCACCACACACTCTGTATCAGAACTGGGCCTAAAATTCTGTTGAGCAAAAGAAAGAAAGAAAAGCAACTCCAAAGGACTACACTGACTGATTTCCATTCATATTAAATCCAAAAACAGGCAGAATTAATCTTGGTGGATCATTGGTTCTCTGGTAGTTCCACAGGTGTTACAGTTGTTAAAACCACCCTTAAGCCATTCTCTTTAAATCTGTGTATTTTGTTTTATGAAAATTATACTTCAATACAGCTGATTAAAAGTAAAGGAGTAGGTGAGTAATTTGTGTCTAACAAAATTATTTTGAAGCATATTTAATTCACATAAGAGAATTTTATCACTTTGATACAAATTACATGTGATTTATTAGAAATGAGAATGCTCCTAAAACAAATTGAAAAGAACAGATGTTACTTGGATGTGATAGTGTATACCTGTAATCCCAATGACTGGGGAGGCTGAGGCAAGAGGTTTGCAAGTTTGAGGGCCACCTTAGCAACTTAGGGAGACCTCTTCTCAAAGGAAAAAAACAAAAACAGAGTTAAAAACTTCTACATAGAATTGCTTGGTCACTGGAAGTTTGATTACTGTGAAATTAATGCTTTTAAGCTTAAAGATACTTTAATTTTCAATTTATTCCTCTTGAAAATTAACATTTATGATGTTTGTAAAGAAGTTTTAAAAATTTTTTGAGGAATATGTAGATGAACAGATAAAAATGCAAAATCAATTAGAATATTTTTTTACATATAGAGAGCACAATTTTTTATATATCTGATTGTATTCATAGTATATTCACACCAATTCGTGTCTTTGGATAGTAATGATCTTTGTACTTTGGATAGTAATGATCATCACATTCCACCGTTATTAATTACCCCATGTCCCCTCCCTTCCCCTCCAACCCCTTTGCCTTATCTAGAGTTCCTCTATTCCTCCCATGCTCCTGCTCCCTATCCCACTATGAATCAGTCTCCTTATATCAAAGAAAACATTCGGCATTTGGTTTTTTGGGATTGTCTAACTTCACTTAGCATTCTCTTCTCTTTTTTTATTGGTTGTTCAAAACATTACAAAGCTCTTGACGTATCATATTTCATACATTTGATTCAAGTGGGTTATGAACTCCCATTTTTACCCCATATACAGATTGCAGAATCACATCGGTTACACATCCACGTTTTTATATATTGCCATACTAGTGACTGTTGTATTCTGCTATCTTTCCTATCCTCTACTATCTATCTTCTCTAACTCCATTCATTTACCTGCAAGTGCCATGATTTTATTCTCTTTTATTGGTGAGTAATATTTCATTGTATATATATGCCACATTTCAATGTTTATAGCTGCACAATTCACAATAGCTGAACTGTGGAACCAACCTAGATGCACTTAAATAGATGAATAGATAGAATAATGTTTTAAAAAATCTTCTAACAATCCTCAAATAATTTACCTTTATAGCATGTTATTTTTAACATGATTCAAAACTACTTGTAGTTGATTGAATTTCTATTGCTGACTTTTCCAAAATGTCCTTATTTCTTTCTGCTATATTTATGTATCCTATCTTTCCATGTCTATGAAACAGGACCTTTAATATAAATACAAAGCTTTAAACATTATAAGTTTGCTTATTTAATGTCTTGCTTAGAAAAAGTAATTTATGAAATAAGTTTTTATCACATAAAAGAAGTAATAAAACAGTTTTGGCTTGTAAATGTCAAAGTGTACTATTTTCTAAGGGACATGAACAAAAAATGTCATTCTTGCTGAAAATAGGAAGAAAATATTTAGTATTTTAAATTAATAAAATATATTTTATGATGTTGTGTATATTACAAGAAATTTTGAATGGCTCATGTCGTGTGGTTAAGGAAGGAGTTAAACTCTGAAGAAGAATAACAAAGAAGGGGAAGAAGTTCAATCTGTAAGAGAAATAAATATTTGTTTATCCAAGTGGAACTGGGAAACTACAATAAACTGATGATATATTGTCAAATTTGAGAGAGTGATAGTTCAACATAGGAGAAGTTTATGCAATACTAAGCAAAGCTTAAAAACTCAGTGGTATGTAAAGTGCAAGACTTATGGTGACCATCACTTTAAAGATTATAAGGAAATTTTCAATAGCCATAGGGTTAAACAGAGGAAAATAACTTCATTTAATTTCTAGTTCCTAAAACAAATATTGGCAGAATGAAATATACTAATGTGCATGGGAGTGTTTTAAAACAAAAGAACATAGAACATGTTCTGACTTTGCAGATAAAAAATGTTCACCAAGAGTAAGAAATATCAGAAGAAAAAAATTGATGTAAATTTATTAGTAGAGATGACAAGGTCCCTTGTAATTAAAAAAAATCATGTTGATGGTATATTTTCTATTGGAAGTGCACGAAGACCAGAGCTTACCTGCAAACTCAGTGGAGAATAGTTTACACCCTCATCTGTTGTACCAACCCAGTTATGATGATGCCAATTGCCATTTATTGAGATTTTTTTTTCTTTTGGTACTGGAGATTGAATCGTGGGGCACTTAACCATGGAGTCACATCTCCAACATTTTTTAAAATTATTTTTACTTTGAGACAAGGTCTTGCTAAGTTGCTTAGGGCTTTTCTAAGTTCTGATCCTTCTGTCTTGGTCTCCTGAGTCTTTGGGATAACAGGCTCGTGCCACCATGCTCAGCCCATTTGATTTGGAATGTAAGCACTCTGCTGCCTGTACTTTTTTTGCTGTGCCTCATGTATTTAAAGTTCAATTTAGAAATCTTCATATTTTTTCATTAAGATCATGGAAAAGAAGAAAAGGCCAGGAGGTGACAAATGAGGTAAACACTTAGATACACGCATATAAATTTGCATGAGATGAAGAAGTAATAGGAAAAAATGCCCACCTGGAATCTTGGCAAAATTAATAGGTAAACTGTTTTTAATCTCATTTGGTTGAGGGAACTTTCTTGCTTGACTTCCTGAGATCTTATCTCTTTATCTTAAAGAAATGAAGGACTGTCAAGAGGAAGGAATACATATACAGAGATTGGATCTGTCTCCTTTCAGGTAGAATTCAAACATCATTTGGACCATTATTTGTTATCTCTTGAAAAGTTTCTGCCTGGAGACACACAAAGGACAGACTTTGACTTTCCAAGATACCATTCTTCTGCTTTGTCACAATAATGTCATCTTTTATACATAGATTTTCTGGTTTATATTTAAAAGGCATTTCAGGACACAGTCTTTTCTAAGTTTCTACAGTTAATGCTTTGAAACCTTATTATTTTGGCACTACTATAATTTTATATGAAAATAAGTTGCTATTAAAAATCACCCTAACAGAGGCCCCCCTACAAAAAAAAAATAGCAACTTTGAGTGGGAGAAGGTATGAAGATGAACAATTGGTTACTACCACCAGTTACCTCACTGAACTCAAATGTATTATCACTGTGCATGTCTTGGAAGAAAAGAATAATTGTTAAATATCAGCTATATACAGAGAAGACTCATGTATGCAGAAAGAATATGATGTCTTCCTAACAGAAAGCATTGCAAAATCAAAGTGTAGACTCACAAAATATAGGAGAATAACTGTGAAAACAAAACAACAACAACCACAAAACCCTATATTACAGAGCTATAGTAACAAAAAGGGCATGGTATTGGCACCCAAATAGACTTGTAGACCAATGGTACAGAATAGAGGACACAGAGACAAACCCACATAAATACAGTTATCTCATACTAGACAAGGGTGCCAAAAACATTCACTGGAGAAAAGATAGCCTATTCAACAAATGGTGCTAGCAAAATTGGAAATCCATATGTAGCCAAATGAAATTAAACCTATATCTCTTACCCTGCACAAAAACCAACTCAAAGTGCATGAAAGACTTAGGCACTAGAACAGGGACCCTGTGCCTAATAGAATAAAAAAATAGTCCCAAGTCTTCACCATGTCAGTCTAGGATCTGACTTCCTTAAACAAGACTCCTAAAGCACAAGAATTAAAATCAAGAATCAATAAATGGGATGGATTCAAATTTAAAAAGCTTCGTCTCAGCAAAGCAAACAATTAATAACATGAGGAGAGAACCTACAGATTGGGAGAAAATCTTTTACACATGCATCTCTGATAAAGCTTTAATCTCTAGGATATATATAAAGAACTCCAAAAACTTAACACCAAAAAACAAAACAAAACAAACAAACAAAACAACAACAACAACAAATAACCCAATCAATAAATGGGCTAAGGAACTGAACAGACACTTCACAGAATAAGAAATTATATGAAAAAGTATTCAATATCTCTAGCACTTAGAGAAATGCAAATCAAAACTACTCTAAGATTTCATCTCACTCCTGTCAGAATGGCAATCACCAAGAAAACAGGCAACAATAAATGTTGGCGAGGATGTGGTGAAAATGTTATACTCATATACAGCAGGTGGGACTGCAAATTGGTGCAACCACTATTGAAAGCAGTACAGAGATTCCTCAGGAAATTGGGAATGGAGCCACCATTTGACCCAGCTATCCCAGTCCTTTTTAAGGACTTAAAAATAGCATACTACAGGGACACAGCCACATCAATGTGTATAACAATTCAACTCACAATAGCTGGACTATGGAACCAACCTAGATGTCCCTCAATAGATGAATGGATAAAGAAAATGTGGCATATATACTCAATAGAATATTACTCAGCTTTAAAGAAGAGTGAAATTATGGCATTTGCCAGTAAATGGTTGGAGTTGGAGAATATCAGTGAAATAAGCCAATCCCACAAAACCAGAGGCTGAATGTTTTCTCTAATATGCGAATGCTATTTCACTATAAGGTGGTGGGGGCACTAGGGAAGAATAGTTTTACCTCAGATTAGGTAGAGGGAAATGATGAGAGGGAAATGGGGATAGGAAAGATAGTAGAATGAAACAGACATTATTACTGTAGGTATATATATATACGACTACATGACCAATATGATTCTGCAACATATACACTCATAAAAATGAGAAATTATATGTATCTATGATACATCAAAGTGCATAAATGCATTATACAGACATGTATAACTAATTAAAACAAATAAAAAAAATTTAAAAAATTTGCAAAGAACCACAACCCCATAAGGTGTATTTTTGACTGATAGACAATAAGCTTATCTACTTACCACCTCTGATGCAGCTATAATTTGGGACTCCTAAACTTCATATAATTCATATATGAAGTTTATGTAATTTTTGAGAGTGTGTTTAAAAATGTGACCATCCATGAAAAGCTTCAGAGATATATTTCAGGTTATAATAATTTTGGAGTTGTTGAGACATTTGTAACTCATTATTCTATAGAATTAGCCTGGACTTCCATTCAAAGTGATTCTAGTCTTGAAGTACTTTGTAATAATCATGTTTTGGAAGGAATCTTTGAGGTAGGTCACTACTATTACTCTTGCATTCATAATATATCATGTTTCTTAGGTAGATGTTTCTGGCAGAAGGAGTTACAGAGAACCCACAATAACACTGTCCATGTTATGGGAATGTAGAGAGTATCCATGGTCATAAACCTATAAGTTTTGCAAGAGGCAATTCCCTCTTTTAATGTAAGACAGCTCACACAATAGAGATACAAATTGCTAATAAACATTTAAATATATTCAATGTCACAAGCACTCAAATTTGAATGATCATTTTGACTTGTCAAACTATAAAAGAGATCTTAATAGTCTAGATTTTAAGTATCATGATATAAGTAAGCATTTTCAAAACTTCTGAGAGCAGTTATGCCACAAATTATAAAACATTATGGACTATAGATCAAAAATGCTAAATCTGTCTCTCTGATACAGCAAGTTGGCATTATCGAAATATATCCTAAGGAAATGTAGAATAAAAATTTTATGGATAAAGCCACTTAAAATTTTCTCCCTCAACTTTTTTGGTATTATACTTTATTAAAATGTGCATTAATATCATAATAATTCAATTATTGCACATTCATTTTATAGAATAATATGAAGCCATTAAAACTCATGATTTTGAAGAAGTTTTGATGACACAGAAATGTTCAAAATATAATGATAAGTTATAAATACAATGTGATTCCAAGTTCATGAATATAAATGCCTATGTTTAAATATAGGAATATTTGCTGGAGTGTTTTATCTTTCTACTAAGGCTATATCTACATTTTCTTATTCATTCTTGGTATTTTAAAAATATTCTACCATGAACATTTTAGAATGCTAACTTGCAATGAGAAATAAATAAATGGATATTATTTTAAAATAAATAACTCATAAAATAACACATATGTTTAAATTTCACCTATTAAAAGTGTACCTTTTAGACCATATATGGTACTGTATACTCAAGTTCATAGTTATTCATTCATTTATTTTTAAATGAATAAGTTTTCAATGTCTTTGGCACTGGGGGACACAATCTTTCCATTTTTGTAAAAAACTCTGGGATCCAGTCTCTTTTAGCCACTTTATTTTCAGATTTGTTAACTTTCTTCATGAACTTCTCTATTTCCTCTTTCCTAAACAGGATTATATATTTTTCCTAGCTTAAATTGATTGGATCTCTTTTTAGTCTACTCCTCTTAATATCAAACTTCTGTATATGTGTATATGCATTAGATATGTCATAGCTATCATATTTATTTAGATACATGTTCTGAAGCAGAACTCAATATTTCTTACTTTCTAAATCCTTTACTATTCAGTAATACTTTCATTATTATTCAGTATTATAATAACTACCTCTCTTCTAAGAACTTATTAGCAACTTATTTCTGTGGAATTAACTTTTTAACAGAATATATTACATCTTAATCATGATTTCATATGTTCAGAACATATTACATCTACTATTCTTTAAGTAGTACTGTTTGCAAGTATTATGTCAAATTAATGCTAATTTAAATCAACTTCGAGGGTGTTTTTCTCACTGGCACATTTATGGATTGCTTCAGAATAGTTTTAAGACTTCATTCTTAGATATTCATTTTAAAATTTCTTGATAAATTAAAAAAGTTATCAGTTATATTTTTCTGGAAAGTAATTTTTAATGGGCAGTTTTACATCATCCTGCCTCATATGCTTTTATCATTTGTGTTTTGCTCAAAGGTTCATGGGGAAGGTGCAAGCAATAACTGAAATCCTGAAGCACTGAGGAAAAGGCATCATTTCCTAATTGATCCAGTCAGATAGGGACATTATTGATTGACTAATTTATTGTAATTCAGACAAATTATGTATATGAATGTCATGGTTTTACATGAGATAATATTTTAATTGTTAACCCCTGGAAAGTTATGGTTCATGTCAGGGCCAATGTAGGTTTGTTTGTGCATATACACATTAATGAAAATCTTGCATTTCCAGAAAAATAATTTATTTCTTTCTATCACTATTGTTTCTTCATTGCCAGAATTATCAATTCTTCTAATTAAGTGTTAATAATCACCTGTTCATGATAATATTAGGTTGAGTGCTAAACCTAATATTTCTCTTTGTTCTTGGGACTTGCATTTTTAAAACATTGCAATAGTGCAACATCTGTGATCTGGAATGTTCCCCAAAATCCATATATTAAAGGTTTAGTACTCAGGGAGGTTCTATTGGGAAGTGGTGGAAACTTCAGAAATGGGGCCCAGTGTGAAGTCTTTTGGGTTATCAGAGGGGATTGTAGGAACCTGGTACCTTCTTTTTTTGTTTGTTTGTTTTTTTCCTTCCCTAGACATGAGGTGAGTGGTTTTGTTCCATCACATTTTCTGCCATGATGTGCTGCCTTGTCACAGGCCCCAAAGCAATCGGAATGAAAAAGAGATCCTGGATTGGAACCTCTGAAACCATGAGCCAAAATACAACTTTTCTCTTTGTTGCTTTCTCTGGTATTTGTGATAGTGATGGAAAGCTGACTATTACAAACAGTGTGTGTGTGTGTGTGTGTGTGTGTTTGTGTTTGATGGGAGATATATGTATATGTACACACTATTTCCTTTGATATGAAAACAGTGAATTAAATAGGAAAAGTAAAGAAAAACTATTGAACATACCCTGGAAGAACTACCAGTTCTATGTGTGTGCCATAACAGAGATATGGAGATATCAACACACACTGGTCTATGTTGCTTTTCTTCTCTTAACAAATCTAAGCATATGGTTTGCTAGTCAGTGGGTATCTTAAACTTGTGGTTTTATTCTTCCATTAGTGAATAGGGAAGGGCATTTTTTGTTATTATTAGCTCCCATTATTGTAGCTCCTGCTTTTTCTTCCTTAAAATTGTCTGTTACATTAGATTTATAATGTTAAAAGTGACCCACAGTTGGGCACACTTAAAAGTTCATCTAAGCTAGACATGGTGGCAGCATTTACACCTGTAATCCCAGCAGTTTGGGAGGCTGAGACAGGAGGATCACAAGTTCGAAGCCACCCTCAGCAATGGCAATGTGCTAAGCAACTCAGTGAGACCTTCTCTAAATAAAATATAAAATAGGGCTGGGGACGAGGCTCAATGGTAGAGGGCTCATGAGTTCAATCTCCAGTAACAAAAAAAGAAAAAACTAATCTGAATCTAATAGCTTACTTTTAGGTATTTCTTTGTATAATTTGAAAAGCTTCTGAAAAATAATTTTCTATAGTTCAGTTTACCCAGATGCATACTAATTCCTTAAAGTGATATGCAATAATATGAAATTTCATTCTTTCAAAAAATAATAACATCCAAATAAATTTATTTTTCATTTTCTCATATTAACTTCTTAAAGATTAGTTATATGATGTTAAATCTGTATATTGAGAATGGGAATAAGACTTTCTTTACTTAAAAAATTAATTGATATTTAAAAGTAACTTGTTTTTCACTAAATTTTAATGTGAATTAGAGAATTGTTACATAGTTTATAAATACAGTAAATTGTTTTATTATACCAACACCAATTATTATAATAGCTAATATTTTTGAAGGATTGTGCCAGATGCTGCATTTTTTCTCACAACAATGCCATGATATAAAAAAATATGGTTACTCCAGTTTTACAAATGAGGAAACTGGGGTAATGGCATCTAAAGTAATTTGTCAAAGAAGACAAAAGACTTATATCTTGAGTTCTCATATAATGCCATAAATTGCTCTTATGGTACTGAGCTATAATATATTCATGCCACTAACCTGGACTTACACAATGATTGTAAAGCAACCTATAGGTTTTGTAAACTGCAAAGAAGGATACATTTTTTCAAAAATATTTTATAATCATAATAAGGCAAACTTTAGGAAATGATTAATTACACATAACACAGAAAGAAAAGATATTCAAGCTGAAAGTACTATTCTACCCCCCTGTATCATGCACCATTTGAAACATATGCAGCCTTTGGCAGAACTTGTAAGTAAGAAAGAAAAGATGGGAGGAGGAGAGAATTAATGTTGTGAAGAGGCTTGTTATAATTTGGCTTTGGAATGACAACCAGTAAATAATCTTTCCTGTATTCTGAAGTTAGTTAGAGATTTGGGGAACCCTCATGTTCTCTAGGGAAATATTTAATTTGGTTTCATTATACAAAAGTAGCTGTCAAATACAACCTAGAGGAGATTAGTGTCTAAATCCAGGAAATTCTCTGCCTCCACTCAGGACTCCCACTTGCCTCTCTGGCATGGGACAACAGAGCCTGATCCATAGTTGACACACATAAAGTAGCAGCCAGTAGAGTACAGGGAGGAAATATTAGGAAATATTTTTGTTTGCTTTATCAAGAGAGGAATGTAATAATCTTATTGTAGTTCATCATACTTTTTAAATTTTAATAGCTTTAAATTTTCTATCCAACATGTAATTCTTTCTGTTAAATTTATTTATAAGCACAGTACTTTTATTTCAATTTTTAAAAAGTACAAAATTTAAAGTATGAGATAAACAGTGTACAATGATTTATGAAAAACACACTGCTTATGAGTCTTTTCTCCCCAGCAATCAGAAAATCAAGATTGATTGGAAAGTGGAAGAACAACAAAAAAATCTGTTCTTTAACCTGAAATTTTTCATACCTTATTCATGCCTGAGAATAAAGAAGAATGTTTCAAATGAATCCCTAATTAATATGACAGTCTTTTCCTTTGAAATTATTATGGCTCAAAATCAATGTGTATGTACTGATAAAAACTCTTGGACGGTAATTCCTCTGGAGAGATTGGGGCAACTTCCTTTTCTAGCCCAAGTTCCACCCAGCTTTCGATTTTTCCTTTGCCACACACCTTCTAAGTTAATATCTCTCATCTGATCTTTTTTATGAGTATAGTCTTGGCCTCCTTTTATTTTTAGAATGATTTTCTAGATACCATCCACACCTCTAAATAGAGACCTAAATATTTGGGTATGGACTGTCAGAATTGGAGTGAACTCAATAATTTTGTCTGTAGACTCTAACCATCATGGTTATAGAATTATAGTGGTGGATATTTTCATGAGTTTTTAAAAATACTATTAAAACTTTATTATACAACTATTTTATGAGAGGATTCTGTGAAGAAATACTAGATAAGAAAAAGAGTACCTTTTCATTAGTATAGTCATTAGTAAGATGCCCAGGTTCATTCTAGTTGTCTGACCAATCCCTGGGTGACTGACATTTCATCTGAACTCAGTGCTTCCTGTTTTATTTTCACATTTCTCTGATCATTTTTGAGTTCCCTATTTTCATTCACTTCTACTTGGAAAATAATGAGTATTTAGAGAGGATTGATGCAAGGAACACTTTTTTCAAGTGCCCTGGAACTTTGCACATATAATTTCATTTAAAATATATTCAGCACATAGTGACATATTTCATATTATAGACAAATTATTGAGGTTTAGAGAAGTGAATAATTTCCTCATATTACATAAATCACAAATGGCAGAGGTGGAGTTCTCCTGTTTCAAAACCAAATCTATGTCTGTTTGTATCAAAACTCTTTTGTTTTTTTCATGACATAACACAGCATCTCTTCATGAATGCACTGTACCATGTAGTTGTCAGCTCCTAGTTAATGCTTACAGAATTTTTGTAGCAAATACTAGGCTCTACTTTTGTTTCATTTCAAGTATAGCATTTAAAATCATCTAGGTTGATTTATACAGTATGATATGTTTTTGGCAAGTAGAACCCTGTGTGCTTCTTATTGCAATGGATAGATGTGCTAGACTTCACAGAAGATAATATTCTAAAGAAATCTTATTCATTCAGCAACAACTATTTATTGAACTGGTTTTATGCCAGGAACTGGGGGTTATGTTCAGTGAACATAAAAGACAAAAAATCCCTGCCTTTATGGAATGCATTATTGGGTAACACAGAAAAACAAACAAGTGAATACAAAATGGTAATAATTGCTTTGGAGAACAGTAAATAAGGAGAAAAATAAAAGGCATTGGAAGTAGGGGGTATCACAGAAGTCTTACTGAGCAGGACATTTGAATGAAGACTTGGAGAAGGGTGTGATTAACTTTGTCAAATAATGCTGACAGGTCAAATATGATGAAGAGTGAGAACTGACATTAGTTTTAGTAACAGAGATTATTGAAAACCTTATAGGAGCAGTTTCAGTGAAATTATGAGAGAAAAGCCTTTAGAGTGAGTTAAAGAGAAAAGAGATAAATCAGAAATATCATAGATAATAAAAATCATCAATATTATCATAACACTGCAATTATCACAGCTAGTTTTAAAGATAATTTCTATGCTTATTTTTTATATGATATTGGACCTTCTGCAAGATCTTGCTGTTGAACCTTTCACTAAATAGCACATATATTACTAGATTACAAATTTGTGTTTTTAGTATCGAGAAATTATGACAAATTGATTGAAGTTATTTATAATCCTAGGTATTTTAACTTTATACATTTGAAAACATTGTTCTGAGAGAGTCCACAGGATTAATAGTCCTTAGCAAAAAGCTCTTAGGCTCTTAACTATGCCTGCCTTAGGGTTACTATCAAGATTTCTAGACTCTTTCCTTTGCTAGTATTCCTAACCATTATTCTTAAGCCTGTCACACCTCCTTTTCTAAAGCTTCCCACAAAATGAAATTAAAAACAAAAGATTCTGTCTGCCATATAGTCCATAGATCCTCATTCTGTACTTGTACCTTAAAATTTTGGTTTGGGATGTTGTGCTGTGTAGAGATGCTTTCAAAATGAAATAAACCTGCTAAAATTTTCAGAATGTCAAAGATAGGGAATGTTCATAATATTTTGATTTAGTTAAATGTCTTCTATTTCTTTCTCTTTTCTCTTATAGGCATTTATAAATGATTAACTTGTATTTTTATGCTACATATTATGTGAGAAAAGATAATTCCAATTAGCAATTAGTGCTATGTTCTAAAACTTTTTGAAGTTTCTTAACTACTTCTGTTTTGCTCTACAGTTTCAAATAGGAAGACTGAAAACTATAATCAAACTTTGCTGGTATTTTTTTATACAACATCTGGTCTGACGCTAGATCTGTGACAAAGCTTATAAGTCAAAATGGAGCAGACTTGGAAGTTATATAGAAATGCAGAAGTATCCCATGATTTTTGTGGAAGATTTGTGATCATTTTTATGTTAATGTAATAAAACTAACATTAAGCTGCTATATTTTAAATTTTAAACACTTTCATTATGAAAATGGTTTTATTGTAATTACTTTACTGAAAAATAATTATTTATAGAGAGAAAAAGCTGAGAGCTTGAGGAGAACGTGCAACACGTCCAGGGACTTTGTTAGAAATGAATAAAAATGTTTCTAAACAGCCAGAGTATCCCCTCAGGAAGCTCACCTACCTGGCTTGAAGACACTTCTGGAAGGAAACGATTACAAACTAGGTGTAGAATAGACTTGTGGCAGGATGTGTTATTTGAGATATTGCCAACTAAGAAACTTGGACATAGGAGTGTCAATATGGAGGGCTTAATCCAAGATTGGGGACTTGCCAAATTATTTTGATGGAAGAAGATTGGGCTAAGAAAGAGCAAAGAACACTCTCTGTCAGCAAGTGTCTTGATTTTCATACTGGACAGAGAAAAGAGTGAAGCTAGGAAAAAAGAAAGTTACATTAAGAATTTAGGAAAAACTCAAGAAATTAGAGAAATGAGGGAAAAGTAAATTCAATTACCATGAGAGTAGAATGGGAGGCACTGGGACAGACAGGCTGTAGGATATTAAACCTAGACAGAGCTATAGAAATCATCTACTATAACCACTTCCTTTTTTGGATTATCATTCATTTTCTAGATGATCCATTTTCCTAAGTTCCTGGAAGTAAACAGGAGCAGAATCTTTAAAACTGTTATGACTGGAGTCTTGACCTTTCCTTGCTTTTTGTTTGCCTTAGCCAATTGCCACAGAAGTGGAAAGCATGATAATACAGACTCCCTTTAATAAAATAAATATTTTATTATTTCTATTACTCATGAAGACTCAAACAGGAATTAAAATAGAAATCCTATCTTGGCATCAATACAAACCATCAGATGCTCTGGAATTTTCCCCTAAGAATGCTGCCATTTTCCCTGAAGATTTGAGAACATGGACTTGTATAAAGAGGAAGAGGTTTTGAAGAGAATAAAAGATTGTTAAAAAGATGGACCCACTGCATTAGGATACTGAGCCAACTTCTGCTGTGTAAGCCTTTACCCTGAATCTGTGGGTGTAATAGCAGCAGGCTGAACACAGTGATTGTGATTTTTTTTTAACATCTACCCTGTGGATTTCAGTTGTCAGCAAAGCCTGTGCAGTGTGTCTGTGTGTAATTGGGGAGGGTCTGTTGAAAAGCTGTGGTGGTAATTTGTTTATAAACTCTCCCTGCTCTAACATAGAAGCATAACTACTTAGACAAGTTAAATGATACCTGACCTACAAAGGGAACTTTCAACAATCTCCCATTTCTTCAATACTATATCTTAAAAGTGCATCTTGAACCAAATTTGGCTCAATTTGTGGAATGCTCAAGTGTCCTTGTCTTCTTGCAGCTTCTGATTGGATTTGGCTATATTGGGGATTCATGTATATAAATTTAGACTGCAGGAAGAGAGCGGGAAGGATTCTGATTTCTCTAATTCCCTTCATGTTTATATTACTGGTGGCTGCATTGTTGATGACCATCTCCTAGAGGCTCATTTTCAGAAGTTCTGACATTTTTTTTCCCCCTTGTCTTAGGGTGAAAATGACATCCTGCTATTTCACCATCCTTGCTGCCTCCCCTTAACTCTGCCCTCGCTTTTGCACAGATTCATCGCCTTAACTTTCTTGAGTCACTCCTTTTGACTGTGTCACTTTTGTTACTCCTTTTTTTTTTTAATTTTATTATTTTTTTATTTTTTAATTTTTTATTGTGGGTTGTTCAAAACATTACAAATTTCTTGACATATCATATTCCACACTTTGATTCAAGTGGGTTATGAACTCCCACCTTCACCCCATACACAGATTGCAGAATCACATCAGTTACACATCCATTGATTTACAAATTGCCATACTAGTGTCTGTTGTGCTCCGCTGCCTTTGTTACTCCTTTTGACCTTAGGTCTCCCCACCTTAATTCCTTTCATCCTTGTTTGTATACCCATGTTTGGAGGGTATGAGTGTGAGATCACAATTAGGGTTAGTTTGCCCTCGAGGTTGTAGGATAGAGAGGGTTCTTTTGTCAAATTTGGCTCTGGTGCTGGAATTTTAACATGTGTTATTGGCTCTGGGGATTATGTTCTGGTTCCAGCTGAGTGAAAGCTTGTTTTGCTTTTGTTTTCTCAAAGTATTTAATAAAATGGCAGGATTTGCTTACTCGCTTATTGTATTCTTTCACTTGGGAACCATGCAGATTTTGAAACCAGCTGCATGTTTGTGACAAAGAGATAGCTAATAATCTGAACTATGTGCCTTTAAAAAAAAGCTTTTATAAATTTTTCTACAAGGGCAGACCTATAGTACACAAAGTTAAGCCATTTAGAGACTGGGTTTAAATCTGCTTTCTATTAATAGCTTTCAGGAACTTTTTTAAATAACCTTGAGGCACTGACAATTTTTCTTTCAAGAGAGCAGGTAGAGAAAAAAAGACCTATGGTTTGTTAACAAATAAAAAAAAATAGTTTTTAAATCTGCCTGTTTCAAATAAATCAGTAGTGCCAATTAGAACATGTATTTTCCTCCTTTGTTTTTTATTTAGTCTTCATAAATTTACTAGAGATGAAATAAACCTCTAAGATTATCTGGCTTATATTCTAGATGATCTGAAAGAAAGTGCTGAAGACCACTAAGAATAAAAAATAACTATTGCATAGTTAGTGCATTTGAAACCTGCTGCTGACCCTGTGGTCCTATGCCCCCTTCCCTTTTCATCTTTCTTCAAGCCATGGAGGCTCCAATTTGTGCAATGCTCAAGTGTCCTTGTCTTCTTGCTGCTTCTCATTGGATTTGGCTATATTGGGGATTCATGTATATCAATCCAGACTGCAGGAAGAGAGAGGGAAGGATTATGATTTCTCTAGTTCCCTCCATGTTTTTATTACTATTGGCTGCATTGTTGGTGACCATCTCCTGGAGACTCATTTTCAGAAGTTCTGGCAATTTTTTCCCTTGTCTTAGGGTGGAAATGACATCCTGCTATTTTACCATTCTTGCTGGCTCCCCTTAACTCTGCCCTCGCTTTTGCACAGATTCATTGCCTTAACTTTCTTGAGTCACTCCTTTTGACAGTGTCATCTGTTTTCTGCTGCCAGAACCCAGAGTGGCACAGCTCTAGTAAGCATCAGTGCTGGGACTGGAGCTCAATTCTCCCTACTCCATTTGAATCCCCTTTCCACTATGCCCAAGTGAAAAGCCTTACAACCTCATTCTTTAAGGATAGAATCAACATCTATAAATCTTTTGGATGTATTTTTTTTTTTCAAAGTATTACTTGCTTTTCATTTTTACCTTGGGAGGAACATATTCTTTGTTTTAATAGATGAGTAAATAGTAAATTTAAGATAAAACGTTAATGAAAGTTTACATCTCACTTTTTATTATTTAATGATCCCTTCTTTGGAGGGCATGGGGAGATATTGGTTCCTTGATAAAACTGGGTTCCTGTTGGCCATGTAGGCTCATAAGTGAGATCTTCCTGATATTCCCTATTGCTTACCAGGAGATGTTTTTACAAGATGATATGTTACTGATACATAACATGAATTTAATCTCCACAGAGAAAGGTATCATTATATCTTCTTTTCACGTTTTCCTTTCTAGTAATCCTTCATATCCCTTAATTTTAGCACCACTACATACTTTTCCCCTAAGGCAAAGCCATTAGAGACCCCTGGATGATTCTCACTACACAATTTTCTCAAAAAGCTTTTAAACTCCCTTTATCCATTAGGAGAGTGGAGCTCTCTAGTGGAATTCCTAAGGGTTAGAAGTAAACAGGACAGTGGTTACTGTAGATCCTGTCAAAGATCCTGTCACTAGGTTAGTTTCCAGAATCCACTTAGAGTGTGATTTATCATGACTGAATTCACTTGAAGGCAGTTAAGTAACCACTTTGGAAAAAATAAAGATGCATCTATTTTAAACACAGCCAGAGTACTGAGATTTGCTCTGCATGGAAGCAGAGCAACAGGTAAAAATAATAAGAGGAATTAATTTTACTCTGAAATGACAGCGTTATGCATGTTGACTGTTGAATCTTGCAGAGAACATTTCACTGGAGGAAAACTGGCAACTTTTACCAGGTGCCTACAGAGTTCACCTTTCTCTTACTAAGAAGTAGAAATAAAATAATTGGTTTTTATTTGCCTGAATGACAATAAATTGCAAATACTCTCAGTCCAAACTCTGCAAAGTCAGTTAAATCTGTATATCAGTTGGTTTCGTGGGGTCCATACTGCTAAAAAGATAGCAGACAACACCTACTCATTCTTTAACCTCAATTTAGCTATCTCCTTCACTGGGAAGAATTCTCTCTTGCTCCCAAACCTTTGCAACTTCACAAGCATTTGCTGAGTCTGACACATTCTAGAGTTTCACAAGACAGTCGCTGTTATATACACTGTGTTCATATAAATTAGACAAAAGGGAACTCTTTGGGGGAGGTGCAGCCCTCGACTTGCAGAAGAAAGTTAACAAGAAGGTTCTTTCCTCTATCTGACAGATAAATTTGTAAAATGCCTAAAAAACAAAACCAAATTCTGTGGGTCAGATGTCTTTATAGTTTTGGCAGCTTCTGTAGAATTCATTCAGAAACTCTCAGAGTTAGATTTGAGGACCCCTTTCTGCAGAGTACTGCCACGTGATCAGAATTACCAAACTCTGCCTGGGGTTCAAGGATTTGAAATACCTCATCATTTGTGGAAACAGAAATAATGGAGAAAAGGTGATGTTCATACCAGCAGCTGAGAAATTTTTGTAACCTCAGGTTTTCAAATTATAGACAAGGAAGAACAATGGAGGTTGATCTTTAATTTGTGATAGAGCCTAGCTAGACTGCCTCAATCTTACTCTGTTAAGTCCCAGAGGTCATTCACTTGTCTGTCCATCCATTCTTTCATCCATCCATCCATTGAGCATCTACTCTCTGTCAAGTAGAAGGAGAGGCAATGAGGAAACCTGGAAAGAATGTAGACTTTGGAGCCAAAAAAGACATGTGCCTAAATCCTGGCTCCCCCAGCTTTCTAGGAGCATGTATTTATGCAAAATGATTTACTGCACTAAATTGGAATCTTTATTTGGGATACATTTTATCACCTACATTATATGATGATAGTGAGAAGAAGATGCTATGTCTATAGAGCCTACAGGACTTGGCACATAGTGAATAATGATTAATTGAGAGGTATTACATAGAGACATGGTAAAATGATATCACAAAACAGTTATGATTTTTTCCTATTCTCTCATAGTCTGTGTATAAAACACCTTTTCCTGGTCTCCTATAGTACATAACTCAAAATAAGATGGATCTTTTTAGGGAAACAACACTCAAAGTAAGATTTAAAAAGAACAAAAACATCTACAAAAAGGATTTTTACTTTTCAGAAGTTAGCAGAAGCCTTAATATAATTGAGGTATATAATGTACTATATGATTAGAAATTTGGAAAGACTTTGATAATACTATACATCAAACTGCTCCATATTTTTGCAAAGCATATTTACATCTATTATCTTGATACTTTTCCTATTTGAGGATAAAACTTATAACTTCCATCTTATATGTAAGAAAACTACACAAAGTCACATCATTTATGTCATTGCTTAGACCAGATTCCATTCTGATTTCTATTCCAGTATCTTTCTCTAATCCAGTTCCTAGCCAAATTCTTTTAATAATTTTAATAATCAGCCCTTTGCAGAAATGTTTGAACAATTCAAAAGTTAAAAAAACAAAAAACAACACAAAATGAACATGTGCCAAGCCCTGGGTTAAGTCCCTAGCAACAAAAAAAGTAGTAATTGAATCTTCTAGGGAGAGTCTACCTGGGCTGTGATAATTTCTCAGGAAATCAGCTAACACTTTTAGGCCTGGTAGCACATAGAAAATTGCTACGGAATATACAGTACAACCTTTGTGAGGAACATTTCTGTTCCCATTCAATAGGAAAGAGGATCTTTGAGAAAATAGATTCAGAGGAGGTAACTAATTGGGATAAGATAACACAAATAGTAACTGCTGATTAGTATACTCATTAGAATTTTAACCCAAATGTCTAAAAATAGTTTTCAGTATACTGCTTTTCCTCCTGTTGACAATTTGACATGATTTTAACTAAAACCAAGTTTGTTTACATTCACTCTTTGATCATGGCTGGTGGATACAGTTGGCCCTACAGGATTTTCATTAACTATAATCTATATTAATGATGCAGGACATAACCTGCTGTCCTGTACCTAGTATCCTTGTCTTTGACTCAGCATTGCCGAATTATTTTAGCTGTTTTTATGCTCCTTTTTTCCCCCACTGCCATCACAGAGGAGTCCTGCAGAAGGATCTTATGAGGCAGCAATCTGGATTTAAAAATTATTTTAACTCAAGGCAAATTTAGGACAAATTTTAAATATATTGTTAACAACATGATCATATTTTTCTATTATCAACCGATATATGGCTACTCAATTCATAATAACAGGTGCCAAAATGCATCAAGAAAACTCCATATTTTTCAAGGTTATTGTTGGATAATGTATTTAAATGAAAATTTTGTTTGAATGGAATTAAAATTATTGAATAGCAGAAGTCTAAATTTTTATATTTGGCTAGTGTTTTGGAGTAAAGTTTATTATATATACACACAGAGAGAGAAAGAAAATAGCTAATACTCTATGAGCACTTACTATATAGTAGTGCTTAGATGGTATATAACCATTTGTTCTAACCATTTTATATCTCAAAATCTCTCTTATATTCTTAACCATCTTCTGAGTTGGCTTTTATTATTATTGTGACTTTATAGCAGATAAAATGGAGTCTCAGAGTGCTTATTTATTCAAGGTCACAGTCCTTTGGTGGAAATTTGAACCCATTAATCTGTCTCTGGAACCTAATTTTTTTTAATATTTATTTTTTAGTTGTAGTTGGACACAGTACCTTTATTTATTTCTATGTTTTGCTGAGGGTCCAACCCATGGCCTCGAATGTGCTAGGCGAGAGCTCTCCCGCTGAGCCACAACCCCAGCCCTGGACCTTATGTTTTTAACAATGGTTTTAAATAAAGCCTACAAAAACATATGGTCAACTTTTAAAGAATAGAACTTATATGGTCTAATGTTATCTAAGGATGACAGTATCTACATGTCAGAAATACCTATTTTAAGTTTCAAAGATAAAATTATTATGTGGGGAAACAGAAGAATTTCTCTAAGCAATATTTTCATTTCCTTTATTATTTTTACAAGGTAATGTATCTTTGAAGTTTGTATCTATCTTAAAAAGTATCTGTGAGTCATAACTAACCATGGTGCTCCAGTAAAAGTCATTTTGGAAGAGCATGAGGAGTGACTTATTCTTTGTTGGGAAAGTGCAGAAGAAAATGCAATGTAATCATCAGCATTTGATCAAAATATGGAAGATCCTAAAATAAACCTCCTTGATTCATGTATTCATTTTCAACTCTCATTTCAGATGACTGGCAGTGAGTCTTTAGGGGATTATTTTTGATTTTAATAACTTGGATTGTTGGTAAGAACACATTCAAAGACAATTAGTGATGTCCTTCTTCATAATAATAACTTCCCCATGCTAGTAAAAAATTGTGTTCTGGATTAATCTGTATTTTAGAGAATTCATGAAAATTCAGAGCTGAGTTATCAACTTATCATGGAAATATAACTGGGTCAAGTTTATATTTAAGATACCAAGGTCAGAACTGATTAAGAAGTTCCCTTAGGTTTTGCTTATTGTCTTCTCCTTGTATTTGGAGTTGTTTCTATTTTCTCCAGTAGTTGGTAGAGAAGTTAAGTGGAAATCATATTAATGGTTCCAGGCTTCTGAAGACTACTTAGATATCTTCTACAGAAGTATTTAAAATGATACACTACATTCTGAACATCAATATCTCCCTATTGCTGGCTAGCCACTCGAGTTAAATAACTGGAAGAGAACTTTTTTTGTATCAGGCTTTTTAAAAAATGATTGAAATTATGTGATCTCTTATAAAAGGGACAATTTTCAAAATATTTAACAACTAATAGTACATATAGATTGACTAAGCAGGAGAGTCCCTGGCTATAAACAATAGATACAATCATGATGATTACAAGTCAGATGATTTAAAAAAAATGTTTATACTTGTTTTTTTAAGTTATAGTGGATATGGTAACTTTATTTTTTTTTACTTTATGTGGTGCTGAGAATCAAACCCAGTGATAGGTATTCCACCACTGAGCGACAACCCCAGCCCCAGTCAGATGATTTTAAAATAATGGATTTATAGAGAATCTTAAATTCATAGGATTGTGGTAATATCAACTTAGAATTAATTGATGTGTCTTTCAGTATTGCCTATTATTGCATAAAAAGTACATCATTACTGAGTATACAAACATATGCATACACTGTTACTTGTTACATTGCTCATGATATTCTGATTAATCTAGTTCAATTAATCAAACTAATCTTATAAAACTAATATACTGCAAATCTCCACTCTTGGGACTTCTATTCTACATTTTCTTTTCCTAAAATGTTCTCTATTTTCTCTACCCAACTTTCCCATACATCATTTTCTCAAAACACCTACTTTAGGAAGCCCTCCATATTTTTCCTATGTTTACACTAAGTAGTCCTATTTGATATTACCATACTAGCAACTTTACCTTGTAATATATAGTAATGATTACTACATCATGAACATTAAATATTCGCTTTTTATATCATTCCATAGCAGTACAATTTATCTTCTCCATTTGACTTTAAGCTTATATTTTCATATCTCCCTGCAATGCCTATTATTAGTCTTTTTAGAATAAGCCACTCAATCAGTGTTTATTAATTTATTGTTAGTGAATAATCCATTTACTGAGACCACAGAGCAAGATGCCACTTTTCTATTATTTTCAGATGACTGCATTATATATTAGATGTTTAACCTTGAAATCAACAGCCTTTAGTCTGGCATAAAAAGAACTGAATGAAGGTGTGTTTGGTTTGGTGAATCCATAAGTCTCTCATGATCTGTACATAAACATCATTTGAAAACAGAGAGTAGGATTTGACAATTCTATATTTCAGAGACTCAGAGATTTCATAAAGAAAAACAAATGTCCTTACAGAATAGGAGGGCTGAGCCAGCCACAACGCAGAGGAACACCGATCTCAGGTTATTTCCTTGCTATGAACTTCTGGCAATTCTTGACTTTTCTGTTTCAACTACAAGAGCAAATAAATATTTTTTGTTTGTTTGTTTGTTTGTTTTCCCCCCAGGAGAACAACACTCAATGTACTGAATTCCCCATATTGGAAAGAAATTCCTCTTGTATTAGTGCTAGGTCACACTTGACCTTCCTTAAATAACCCTCAAAAACAGCCAAACAAACAAAAAAAGATAAAACAAAGTAGATAAGCAACAGATGGGAAGGGTAAAAATAGATGAAATTGTGAATCTGAATCTGGCTTCAGGGCCAGTCATCCTGGATAAGACTTAAAGGGCATACCCTAAAGAAAGATTTACCTTTGGCTGCTACAGATGTGTTGCTTATGTCTTTTTTTTTTTTTTTTTTTCCTCAGAAGACTTGTTGTACCTCCTCATGAGCTGTTTAAAGGTAGTGACTCTTAGCCTGAGTACAAAAGTGACATCTGTCCCTCTTCAAATCCTCAGAACTCTTACTTGTATTCGGGAAAGTTTTGTCCCCTGCATAGTTTCAATTACAATAAGTATTCTTTTCACTTTGGATTTTAGCAAACACTTCTGCCTCTGTGTGGCTGTGTGATAGCTGCTGTGCACCCTTTCAGTGGTGGCTGAAGTGATTTTTGCACCCATCATATGATTAAAAATATTGGGGACAAAAATGGACCGAGCATGCTGGAAAATACTGACTTATTTCTCATATTATGCTTAGCTACTGACAGTCATGGATCTGGAAGGAGAGGCAAGTCGGCCAATTCATCAAGGGCACTAGCTGCTTCCCTGAAGTGCACTTTATTTATCTAAATGGCTCTGGGACAGGGTCGCCTGTCCATTAAAAAATCAAGGTTCACTCTCATTTTAGGACTGGGCTTGAAGATGGACTCTCTGAAAAATGTAAACAGCTTTGTCAGGCCAGGTGAGATGAGCCTACATCTAAATTCACCCTCCTCCACACACCACCATTTTCTGACACATAGAGTGTTAGTGTACTGTAGAGTTAAGTGCTTCCTATGCTAGGATCAATATTTGGAAAAGTGAGAATTTCACATAATTCTGTTTCCTTTGGGGGGAAAAAATCACATTTAAGGATTAGTGAAAAAAAAAGAACAAAAACCAAAAAAGAACTTTGATTCAGGAGCAGGAGACTTGAGTTAATATTCCATTTCCTTCCTTTACTAATGTATCATCTTGAGTGCATTACTGAAAGCTTTTATGCCTCAGTTTCCCTATCTGTGAAATGAGTAAGCAGTACCTTTCTTGTACAGCTATTGTTAGAAATATGTTAGGGGAAGCATTTATCATAGTGCCTTCAGCATAGTAAGTCATTCAGAAGAAATGATTTTCTTTTCTTTTTTTAAGAGAATACTATAGATAAAACTGACTTATTGCAGCAGGGCAAAAGGACTTGTATTTAAATAGGTATGACATCTATTCAGAGGAAATTATTGTGCAGTGTCTACAAGAAAGGTGATGAGTCAGATTGTTCAGGATTTAAATTCTGGCTCTGTGTGACTCTACCTTAATTTCTTACCTATTAAATGGGCTAAGACACAACTCACTGCACAAGATGAAATATCTCTAAAAGCTCTCTCCATGCCTATCATTTGGATTCTTCCAGAGTGAGATCTCATGTTTTTTTTAAAAAATAAGGATTTAATGATAGCAGCTTGATAAATGTTTCACATGTGACTACTAAGATTGTTTATAATTTAAGAATGATTTTATAATTTGTAGGATGATGTTTTTGTATTTCCAAAACATCTTTTTTCCTTACAGGACCATTCACATACCTGAGAGATGATAAACATTTCTTGAAAATGTGTGAAATATATGAAGTGAAATGTTTTATGGTATGAACCCTAATTTCTTATGAATATTTTGGCAAGCATGGGAGAATAGGGATGTTTTTCAACAAAATACAGTTCTAGTGCAATGTGGAACATTTATATATTCACACTTTAGCTTATTAAACAGACATTTATTAAATATATACTTTATTTCAAACTCTTCCTTAAGCATGTTTGAAATACTGGAAAAGTTGTATAAAACATGTTTCTTCCCTGTAAAATTTTCCTGAATGGAAATCTTACAGAGACACAAATAAATATGTAATGTTAAAAAATGGTAATGGCCATATAAATAAAATGATGATGATGTTGATTGATAAATAAATAAAGATTGGAATTGGATGGGGGGAAATCCAGCTATAATAATCAGAAATTAGTTAATTAAAGAATTGGATTTATTCATAAAATAGATGCAATTGGCAAAAGGAATGTTTCAGGTAGAAGAAGTACGCAAATTTGAGACAGATTCCTAGGGAGATGTTTAAAGAATGATAAATTGTAGTTTTGTTGGAGCATATTGGTATTAAGGGTAATTGCACAGGGGAAACAGAAACAACAAGTTGAGCCCAGATTACAGTAAATCATGGGGAGATATTTGGCTTTGGGCTCATGATTCTCAACCACTCAAAAATTTAGTAAAATGCTTTTCCATTCTGTAGTTTCAGAATTTAGTCCTCTTGGCATACATTGTTAGAATGACAAAATATTTGAGGGAAATATCTTTTTATGTTTACATTGGACACACAAGTCCTATGAAGGTGGAGGCTGCCAGGGTCCAGCAAGCCTGCCTGTGTTTGCCAAGCATAAACAAATCAAATTTAATTTTCATATATTATGAGCATTTGAAATATGCACAGTGGTACTCCAATCATATTTAATACTATAGTCATTACTGAGTAGAAGATTTTGATCTAATAGATTTTAATTTTTATATTGGCCTTCATGATTTTTAAAAAGTATTTACCTTGGTATTTCCACAAATAAAACTTTCTCAATGAATGTTTTAGATTTCACAAAATATGTTTGAATAAATAACAGTTACATAAACCTGACTGCCTTCTGTGACATTGCTGAATGCCTCTGCTCAATACCTTAGGAATATCATCAATATGAATTACAATTTCTTGCTGATCTCTAATAATAAACTTGTTCATATTTTTACAAAACTAATTTCATGATTTTTGCAGAGTCTCATAATCAAGTAGCTTTGACAGAAAAGCAAAAACAAGACAAAACAAAACAAAAAAAACCCCACATCTTTAATTTATTTGAGTTGGAATTACTCCTTTGATCTAAAAAATAATATTATACTACAGAGCTTACTTAAATGATCCACATCCACATTTGACGCTTTCTCCTTCCCTGTTACACAGAAAAGGACATTTTACTGGAGTATGTATTGGAATATTTTGTAATAAGATTTATTATTACTGAGTTTCTAAAAAATGTATTTTATTTCATTTTAAAAGTAAAATTTTAGAAATGAAGAGAGCAAATAGATTACTATCATTCAATCTCTTCAATATTGTCAGTTTGTGTCACTGTTTATGTGGGGCAGGTTACCTATCAATGCTGGAACACTCCTTTGTCTTTGTGGTTGTCTTCCTATAGATACACATATTAGAAAGAAAATGAACTGTGTTGTATCTTATGGTTAAGCTCCATAAATCAATGACTTATATAAATAATGCATTAATCAATTCTTCCTAAGTAGAACTCTAATCAAAAGACTTGAAAATCAGAATGAATGGGTCAGTAGTCACAATATATCACATAACAAATGTACTAATGGCCTTGCTTTCTTGAAAATACAATTCCATATTTTCTCACATTTGTCTTTTACGCTGTTCTTGATCTTGATTTTTCTTAGATGTTCTCCCATTTTGTCCACTGTGCTTGAAGGGAAATATCTTTGGTCAATGCGTTCAGCACAGCTTTTTAAAAACCTTCTTTGCGTAAGGTACCACATCAAACAGTGACTCAAATATCAGCTCCTCCAATCTCTCTGGTCACAGCCTACCAATGGGCGATATTTCCATAACTTCTTGAAGAGCCCCCTGACTGAAATATATATTCCTCCACTTAATCAGCTTGACCTATTGCCAAGGACTGGAATTTTCCCTTAAGAAATAGTATCTCATATTGAATTTGTATCCTGCCTAAATTTATCAGGATTGTTTTCCCTAAAGGTCAAACATATTTGAACAGAGAACAACAACACAAAAGAAATGAAACCAGAGTAAGGGAGGTAGACCAAATATGTAAATTATGAAGTCCTGAACACTTTTTAGAACCATTTACTTCTGATACTTTTGATATTTTTAGCAGGAAAGAGATATAGAGAGGGAGATCAGGAAAGAGACAGGGTCAGTTGCCTGAATAACATATTTTAAAATAAAATTGTTTAGAAGAAACAGAACTATTCTCCCGTCCCCCATGGGCCATCATAAAGAGATTACTTTGTAATATAGTGAAATTGTTTTAAAAACTTTAAAATAGTAAAAATAGCACTGAGAGCCATGAATTTATTTCTTAGAGTCCTTCAATGTAGAGGGACCTCAAAGCATGTCAATAAATGCAGCTCTACCTCATTAGAGAGTAATCAGAGAGTAATTGGTCCTCTGTATTGTAACAGTTTCCTGAGGCCATACCTTGGAGAGCTAATGATTTAGGCATTAACACCTTGGTGTGAAGTAATTTACCCAATGGGTCTATCTACCTACCAATCTCTTTCTTTCTTCTTCTCCCTCTTTCCTCTCCCTCCTCTCCCCTCCCCTCTCCCTCTGTTTTCCTTCTTCTTATTTTACCACCCCCGGAGTAGGGCTGGCTTTTCTGGGTGCTGAAGACCAGAGACAAACCACAGAGGATAAATCAGTGGAGAATTTGGGCCTGAAAACAAGGACTACTAAAAAGGATGATTACCTCATTTTTTTCCTTAGGGCTGATTCTGTAGGTGGTCAGATTTATTGCATTATATTCACTGGTACAAAAAATGAATAAAAAAGTAAAGACTGGAGGACATTTCCCCCAGCAATCCCTGTAGAATGCGTGAGATAGAGGTTCATCAAAGACTTTCTAATACAGGAATTAACTCTTGAAATTACAAAATGATTAATTTTGTTGTGTGTGGGTAGGGGTAGGGGCAGAGATTACAAGGGGTTAGATGTACAACTATCCTTATGAATATCTCATAAAATCTTATAAAACAATGTTCAATCAGTAAGAGGTAAGGCTCAAAATGGGGTACATACTCTATGATCCCATTTATATAAAAGTGCCACAATACTTAAAGCTACCCTATGCTATCAGAGGTAACAGTAGTGGTTACCTTGGGGATGAAGCTGGTCACTGGAAGAACCAGGGGGGGTTAGAATGTTGCTAATGTTATTTCTTGATCTGGGAACAGAAGACACCAGTGTGCTCAGTTACTCATGGAGCTGTACATTGATGATATGTGTACTTTTCTCTGCATATTATATGTCAATAACAAGTTTTTGCATACATTTTAGATACATCTTCCACATATTAGAATATATAATAATAACCTAGCTTATACAAAAATTACTTCCACCATCCTTTCTCAACTTCCCACCATGCAGGAGAGAAATTGATCACTGTTTCCAAAGAGCAAGGTATTCACCATTTGGCTTCCATTGTCTTCCCCTTTTCTCTTAGATTTACCCAACAGACTATTCGTCTTCCCTTCTGTACAAAAGTACAAAGCTGCATTTGAGTAGTATGTTTAAGTAGATTAATGCTGTTATTTAAAAAATCCTTTATATTATTAAGCAACATACCTAACCCTGAGGGTTTCTCAAGGCTATGTTTAGTATTAAATGGAAGCCATTGCCAACACTGAAAAATAAAAGAGGCTGGGAATGTAGTCTAGACAGGCTTCTTGGGAGTTGTCCTGAAAAAAAAAAAAATCAGAACAGGAAAGAATATTTGAAGGTATGCCACAAATAGATCCAATATCCTTGAATGGTATAGTCAGTTTCTAATTTCAGAGTAATTTCTCTCTCACATATGTTAAAGTGTAAAGAAACATTCTAATAAGATTTAACACTTCAAAGTCATTAACTAACTAATTAACTAATGAATCCACATAACAGTTCTAAGAGGTTTGTGTTAAATATCTACCATTTCACAGATCTTGTGTCATTTAGAAACTCTTTTAGCTCTTTTCATTTCTACTCTTTTCAAAATCTTTAAAAAGAACTAATTATTATCATGTCTCCAGTGAAGGACACATATCAAATTTTTCTCTTGAGAAAATACAGTGCTTTCTGAAATGAATTTCCAAAACCAGTCAAAAAACTTGGTGATTTTAGTGGTGATAGGACTCCAAGCTTCAAATATTACTCTTTAACCTCTATTACATTTTTTTTTTTGCCTTGAGGAAAAAGACCAGCTTCTGTGCCTGCACAAAATGGATGCTCAATAAATTCCTATCAGATTTTTTTCTTTTGTAACTCTTTGGATATTTTGCTTTCGCATAATTTAGCTATCATTTCACAGACTCAATTGAGATTAAAAAATAACTATTGTGATCTTTTATCCAATTGTCTAAATTCTTTTTACACTAGAAATGAATTGTGTCCTAAGTTATACAGGGCATTGGATGTACTAGAATGGCAATAGCATGTTCTCTTGAGCACTGAGTAAGGAAAGATGACATATGTCCATGTTTTAGGTTAAAAAATTTAAAGAGAAAGTGGTGGGGAATCAGGAGGAGCAAGACAGACAAACTTTAGGGCAACATTTTAAAGGAGATTTGAAAGATGATGGAGCCAGCTCTTCAGGTGATATTTATGAAATGAAAATGATATTGAATTATTAGAAAAAGATAGTACTAACATCAGAATTTTTCTTTTGGTGCTAAGCAAAACTATCACAGAATACTACTGAATACAAGTCTATTTAAGTGTATTAACACAGGGTTTCCAAGTTTCTGGTAGATCTTTTTGGATTTGATTTAACGATTGATAATTGAAGCACTACGGGCATTTAATCATTACCAATAGATTGCAGAATTGACAATTTAAATGCTTAATGTGAGAACTTCCCTTGGCCATTCAATGCAACTTGCTGCAGTATAAAAATGTCTAGGGAAAGCAGTGACAACTTTTATTAAGTACCTGCTGTGCCCATAAGCATATGTTATCTCAGTATGCTTTCAAAATTGCCCTGGGATGTGAAGTGCCAATTTACAGATGAGAAAACTGAAGCCGTATCAATCATGCTGCTAGGATAACTAGGCCTGCATCCCAGGCTTAACTCCAGGTTTAATTGATTCAGTTTCTGTGATCTGTCCCTTAAACCAGGAAATAAAAGTAGTCTTCCATGAATGCATTTAATTTGAATACCATTAAAACCCTACAGGTCTCATCTATCTTAAACTAGTTATGCTGATGTACCGATTAAGTAAAAACTTGGATATAAGAACTTCTTTTGTCTTTTTGCTTGCTTTCTTTCTTTTTCATCTGTCGATTTGTGGATCCCCTCTTTCAGCCACACTCAGCTCACGCAGTTTGAATTCTGGCTGGCACGGGCAGTGCGGTCAAGGCTGCAGCTGTTAGCGTCCCCTCCTCCCATGCTCATCATGAGTTCTGCAAATGAGCCCTGCAGACTGAAATTGCGTTCTGCAGTTTATTTGACAAATAGCCTTTGTGGCCTTTGATTTTTTCATATCACTCATAAATTCTGGCAACAGCCGGGCTGTTTGTCAGGTTCAAATTCTATATATTTGAAAGGAAAGAGTTGAAGATCCCTGCATTCAAAGTTGAATCTATTCTTAAGATTTATTTGTAAATTTTGCATCAAACTACTTTGAGAAGAATGAAGGGTATTCTCGTGGAGGTGCCTAGCTGCAAATTATTTCTACCCTTATGTCATAAATCTTGATAATACGTCTTTTAAAATGTGCCTGAGAAATGTATTTGGTGTTTATAGTGCTGGATTTTAGTGAGTCAAATTGTGTTTGGGCAGTATGTTTGCCTCTTCATGTTCTGTGTGACACTGGAGTAAAATGGAGACTTGGGTCATTCAGCTGCAGGCTCTAAGAAAGTCTGTTGTAACTGTGCATTTTAATTAACTGAATCAGCTGAGGAAATGTTGTCTCTCTACTGTGGTGTAGCTGTCTGCCTTGTTAAAGTACCTCACTGGATAAACAGAGGACTTCTATTTCTTAAACTGCCTTTCCCCCATGGTCTTTAAGAGTGTTGGGCTTTTTCTTTTTTCTTAAATTACAGGTGGAGAAGGTCTAATTAACTCTAAAATGATTCTCCAGCAAACTCAGTTGCATATTTTTTCACAACAACTGAGCTACAGTATAGTCACTGCAGGACACATGCTGATACTGGAATACACAGCAACATTTAGAAACCTAAATCTATTTTGTCATATTACCAGAGATGGCATCTGCACTTGGGTTCAGTTGAAATACAAATTGAAGATCAGATAGGTTTTTTTTTTTTCTTTTAAATTTATCAGTGGGCCACTGTGAGCTGAGCCAACAAAATGGGAATAATTTAACCATTGATTGTTTTTTTGCACAACACACTGCTGGACCTTAAAATTGATTTGAATATGAGGAGATGTGCTTCAAGTAGTTATGTGCAAATTTGACCTCTGGAAATGTGATTTAAGGGCATCATGCTAAAGCTATTGAACACATCCTGCCAGAAACTTGCTTCTGTAATTGGTTTTACGTTAGTTAACCACCCTGTTCTTTTATTCAACTGTCATCAGACACTCTATGCAAACATTTTAAATCTACATTAATGCAAATTTAGAACAATGGTTTTTCATCTATTCAAACTATGTGTGGGCCTTCTCTACCTGAGCTAGTCCAAACAGATTCTAGTACTAAAAATAAAAGCAGATACAAAACCCAACAACTTCTTTTACTTTTTCCTCTTTAATAGGAATGGAAGCTTTAAAAAATAAATAATTAAATAAAATGGAAAAGAACTGAAAAATATTTAATAGTCACTGGGTATCTCTTAAGTAGCAAGAGGGACATATATGTAAGGAATGAAATGGTTACTATAGTGAAACCCTAGAATGGATAACCAAGAGAGTCGCTGAGGAATGCAGCTCTTGGAAGATTGTTAAAAGTACAATTAAATTAGCTTGGAACTTTAAATAGAAGATAAGAAAATACACTGTACAGTTCTTAGTTTGTCAGATTAAAGAATTTTACTTCAATTTCCCTATTACCTGTTTAAAAAATTACCTGTTTTAAGAATTAATATGCTTTTTTGATGGTAAGGTTTACCATGCATGGTCCAGAGCCTGAGCAATACTTTATGGGGAAAAAAAAATTGGATGGTCTTCAGATCTGTTATAAATCATAATTAAAATGCAACTTAAAAATATAGTAGGGATTATGTCATTTTTATTTTGGAAATTATACTGCAATTTGCAAAATTACAGTTTTTTACTTATAGTCCCAACCAAAGCTGTTGAATACAAACAGAAATTTTTAACTCTGTTTTTCATAAAATTATTAGAACTATCTCATTTTAATTATTGCTTTTTTAAAAGATTAAAAACCATTGGTATTTTCCTTTTAATCCAGTATGAAGGTGCATATTCAAGTTGTGTAGATTAATTTATAAATAAGAGTTTGGTAGAGAGAAAAGTTGAAAGAAAACTCAAGTACAGATAGGAGAGGGAGGGAGAAATTCTGTGAAAAGGATAAAGGGAATGAACAGAACAGAGAAAAGGAAAGACTCGGCCTTGAGGAGATGCTTCAAACCCATGTGATTAAACCTGCCTTCAACATAATTGATGTTTAAGATTAAAAAAAAATGATGAGCATCATTACTTGTCAGTTTCTGAGTATTTGATGTTTGAAGGCTCCAGTAGAATAGTTTCTTTGGAAATGTGTATAATTGGAAAACCAAAGACCTCTGACCTAGTCTCTGTGATAGGGGAAGGCAGTAAAAAGGTGAGGCCTAGGAACATGTCTAAAGCAGAAACTTTGCAGAATTGGGGATAAATAAGGAGACATTCAGATGGGCAAAAAGAGGTTAAGAATATATGGCTTTGCTAGCCATGATGGCACACAAATGTAATCCCAGTGATTCCAGAGGCTGAAGCAGGAGGATTGCAAGTTGGAGGTCAGCCTCCACTAAGCACTTAGCAACTTGGTGAGACTCAGTCTCAAAATGAAATTAAAAATAAAGAAAATGGTGATATAGCTCAGTGGTAAGCACCCTTCAGTTCAATCCCTAATATCAAAAAATTTATATATATATATATATATATATATATATATATATATATATATATATATAAATATATAAAAACATATGGCTTTTACAACAAAAGTTGATACCTCACCCCCACTAACACTAAGGCATATTAATATTAAAATAATTTCTTTGTCTCACAATCTTTCTTAGCTCTTCATCCTTTTAATATATTCCCTAAAATGTTCATAGTTTTGGTAACCATCGTAGGAAAACCATTAGTAGATTATTCACAACAAAGAACAATTTAAATTAGAACATGATTCCCTTGAACTATATTTTTGTAAGAATAACATTTGAAGTCACCTAAGTGATAAGTGAGAATATTGTATGTAGTGGTAAAGTATATATAAAATAAAAACAAAAATGTATATATTGACTATGTAAATAAACATGAAGTTGACAGCCTTAAGTTTCCATTAAATTGGGATATTTACTTTAGATTGTTTGCAACAATAGCTTTATCATAATGACCAGAAAATAAATTCAACAAACATCTACTATGAATAAAAGACTGTGCCCATCAACACTGGGAAAAGAAAAGAAGAAATAGTTTGTTTCCTCCAAAAGGGATTACAGACACATTAGTAACCCAAGCACAAGGCAGCCTGTAGTAGAGGTATGAAATAGCATAGCAAAGAGCAAAGAGCAAGATTAAGAAGACTTGAGAAGTGAGTAGAATTTGAATTGGATATATGAAAGAAATGCTCAGAAATTGACAGGAAAATTGGAAGGGAAGAAGGTATTTCTCACAGAGGAAACTGCTCGAGCAAAAGCACAGGGGTAGGAAAGTGAGAACTGGTTAGAGTTAGAACAGGGAGCATGGTATGGAAGTAAAGGTGAGGATGTCATTAGGCTTTATTGGGAGGTTGATTCTCCAATATTAACCATGTGCCCAGATTTCCCTGAACTTATGGCAATTTGGATTCTCTTTCTTGAGTCTACCAGGAATCAACTTGTCATTGTAAATGAAAATACGTAGTGGAATATGATTATTAAAATATATGTGGTACTTAGAAACTTGAGATACTGAGGGGAAGAAGAAAATTACTATTATGTGCTTAACTATGTACTATGGGATTTTTACCTACATTGTCTCATTTCATCTTCATAGGATCTTTCTTATCAAATTAAATAATATGTGAAATGTGTCTAGAAAAAATATTCAAGAGGTTTAAGCTGCTGATTCTTTGCCCTCTTGCAACTATCATGTGATGATTTCATTATTCTACATATTATTTTTTATGATTAAGAGGCTGGGACTCAATGTCTTTAAATTTTTAAGTCTCAGAACCAGATTTTAAAGTATGTCTTCCAGGATCCATAGCCGAAGTTCTTTATAGTATACAAAGCTGTCTCTCAATGAAGGAAAAAAAAAAAAAAAAACAAGGAGAAATCCAATGTATAAAGGTAATTCACTGAAGAAATTTTTCAAATAGAGTTTGTGGCCTGCCTTTGTTCCCTTTGGGAAGGCCCAACTTCATGCTTGAGAAAAAGTCAGAGAAATTTATGTAGGATGAACTTAGAAGGCTTACAAAGCCACTTGTTCCCATAAGCACTTTTCCTAACCTTGTTCTCTGTTGCTCTGTTTATGCCTGCTCTGAATATGATTTTCTTACCTTTAGCTAAAGGATTTTCTCTGTCTGTAAATGGAAGTGCCCTTGCAAGGGACAATAATACCACCCTAGAATTGGGAACACACATATGGTAAAGCATAAGGAACCAAAAGAGCCCCAGTTATGGATGGATGAAGGGATTTCAGTGTAGATAATCCTTCTAAAGGGGGAAGAGGCATGGGAATGGGAGACTGAGAAGACAGAGGCAGAGATCCTAGACCCCACTATATTGCCCTCTAGAGATGAACCTAGTGCATCCATCCAATCACTCCCAAAACACACAACATCAGAAACCTCTGCCTATTGGAACTATGGGAAAATGAGAGGAATAGGAAACTCAATCAAGAATATGAGGGCTCCACAAAATGGATAACCACAAAAAAATGGGAAGTTAGACTTTATATATGAATGATATGTCAAAATACATTCTACTGTATTTTATTTACTGTACAAATAAAAAGACAAAAAAGATTATTAGGGCAAAGTTGGAGAGTAAATCAACTTTAAAAAAGTGAAACACAGGGCATGCATAATTTGTACTTATTTTTAATATTAAGAAATATGTAATATGAACTTAAGACTATTTTAAAAACCTACCTTGACCTTTCTTTTTTAATTGATAATTTTGCATTTTAGCCTACTAATAAAGACCTCATACATTTCGGAATATTAGACCATAAAAAGGGTAAAGCCTATAAAAATATATGTAGATGTTTACATTTTACTACTCATTCATCCTCATAAAAGTCCATAGGACTAAGTACATGCTACTTTTAATGGAATGAGATGGGCTGGAGTGAGTGCCACAGGCTGGGAAGAGCATTGGACTGGCAGATTAGCATTTAGCTAGGAGAGAACTCTCCTAGTACTAATTATAGATCATTTCCTGAGGGCATCTGGAGATATATAATTTGGGTAGAGATTTGTTGTTGGAATGGGGTATGGATTACTTTAGGAAAACCTATAAAGAAGTGGAAAGCTGTGGGATTAATGGGTGGAACTGTAGGAAGACTGATTCAATGTGAGAAATTTGTGCTTACATTAACAAGAAAAAACTATCTGAGCTATGAAAGATACTAAAGACTTCTTATCAAATTGTGAGATTGTCTAAATGTCTGGTAAATAATAAGGAATCAATTATACACAAGCACACACATATATACAAATGAGTAATAAAATATGGATAGTTATATGATATGTATTGTTTCTAGGCATAATCTACCACATGACTAGCTTGATGAAAAACACAAAAATATTTATGTAAAATGGCCTATGCAGATTGCACAGATCCTTAAATAATCTGTTTTAATCACAAGTCATTGTTACCTGACCTTCTACTGCATATATTGTAATATCCAAACCAAGTATTTATACTTTTTCACTTAAAATTTTGTATAAATTGAACAAAACATTTCATAAATTGATCTGAGAGTTGTCAATGTTGTAACTATTTCTGTTATAATTTTAGAGAATTCTCACTGTTACAATTTAAAAAAAAATCTTTATTTATTTATTTTTATGTGGTGCTGAATATTGAACCCAGTGCCTCACACGTGCAAGGCAGATGCTCTACCACTGAGCTACAGCCCCAGATTGACTGTTGCAATCTTATTGCAGGTTTATGAGAGTTTTTAAAGCCACTCTATTTCTTCAATATCATTATGAGATATACCACAAGTTTATTTATTTATTTATTTTTTGCTGCAAGTTTTTTTTTTAAGTTCTAATGAGATTCTAGTTGATGGAATCAAAGGTTATGCTTCCTTTCTTTAGTAAGTATAACAGATGAATATTAGTGAATAGAAATTCTTTTATCTATATATGAATCCACCTATTTGAAGCCATGAAGACCCCCAATAGTACATATGCCTCCACATCATAAATAAGTTTCAGCATCAAGAGTGCTGAATAAGGATTTATATTAAATTGAAGTGTTCATCTCTTTGATGGCAAAGTGTATTTTATACTAAAGATATAGTGTGATGAAGCTTTAACAAAAAATACTTTTTCTAAATGTAATGTCTGCCATTTTATTTCATATGTGAGGCCCAAAATATTGGATTTTATCTCTGAGAAAACAAAATTCTGTTTATTGTTTTTGACTGGTGAAATACTGTTGCATATTTGCATAAAGTCCTCTACTTTATTTTTTAGGAGGTAGTTAATTAAAGTATAAAATAATCATCTTTAATATTTGCCATACTGGCAATTCAACTATATCTCTTTTTTCCTCCTTGATAAACAAAAGATACTGTGCAGGTGTTTAGCAGGCTGTAGATTAAAAAAAGAGAGAGAGAAGGATCAGCCAGTTTTGAATTTGTTTCATGTTCTAATATTTGTTGCAAGTATATTGAAGATATGCTTCCACTTTGAGTGAAATGATAACTTGTGTTGATTTATATGAGGAAGACTTTTTTGAGCTATAGGAAGTAGAGATATCTTTCATATAAAGAGAAAAACAATGTAAGAGTGGGAGGAAAGAAATAAAGGAAACTTTTCTCAGGAGGAGCAGGAGTTCCTAAAAATAATAAGAAAGTGGACAATTGTCAATAAGTTATTAATTTTCATTACAAAATTTGCTGAAAAGTATAAAATAGAAACTCTTTCTCCCTTCTGCCATAAAATGGATTACTATTGTGCATGGAAGTTTTGTTGTTAGAAAATATAGTTGTAAAATTGATCGTCTCTGCTTGTTGCCCAGATACTCCTGTTGTCTGTGAGTTCCTGGAATGCTTCTCACATGTTCAGGAATCCTAACTCAAGAATATCCATCCATCAGCACCTGAAGTTTAAACAGCATAAAATTCACAAATGTTTCTTCTCCTGAAAAAACTAGCATTCTCTCTCTGCTTTCTTGAGATGTCATAGAAACTCAACTTTCAAAGAGAAACAGTTTGTATCTACTTAAATTATAAGAATGTTGGAAGTACACCTGTTACTTCTTACTTGGAAATACTAGTTTACATCCAATGAAGAGAGATTTGTAATTACATGGGTCATTTTTTGATGAGTTAAGTATTTAATTTGCATAAGTAAAACGTTATTTATAAAAGAACACTGCTCTACTTTATGCTTTTTGAAAACTTCAGTGATTTTCAATGATTGTAATTGACAAAGTCAATAGTAGTTTCTATACTAGGAGGTCTTGGGAGGTAGGTGTGGGAGAAAAACAACAGAGAGGTAACATCATGTGATTGATATCTGAAATGTGTGCTAATCCCATACAACATGTATGGGAGCAATTACCTTTCTGTTTAATAATGATGTCATATTGTCATGTAAACAATTATATAGTAAATGTCAACAAGAACTGAAAATAGTGATACTAGAGAGGGGACAGACAAACTTCTGCTCGATGGAAAGCCCTGGCTATATTGACGAGATTTGGGGACACCACTGGTATATGGGTTTAGTTTGAGAAGTTTTTTTCTTTGTTCTCTGGTTTATGTCCTTATATCTACCATTCACTGGGATCACTATTGATAAAATGCAACACTCAGATAACATAAGATGGAAGAATCTGTGTCCATATGGAAACCAAAGATGAAAGATAAGTTCTAGATTCATAGATATGGGCTTCTGTAACATAGAGTTATTGATTTCTTTTTGACTCATTGTCAAAAAGATATTTAACAAGTGTCTGAGAAGTTTGAATTTAGCTCTTAATTTCTGAGGTCCATATTCTTCTACAAGACATGACCATGATTATCTTCCTCAATGAAATAGAATTACTTTTTATTTATATTTTTTCTGCAATATCTGTATTGTATTTTATCAACTATCCAAAATTACCAATGGTTTTGGCAGCTGGAAAAATTACATAGACTCTTATGATTGGGAAAACACTTTCACCTGTGTATTTTTAGAGTTAATTTTCAACAGTTATTTAATAAACACTATTTAAGGTCCATCCATTCCATTGCTCTTGTAACGTTTGTCATTCGAATTTACTGATATTATTTTTCATTCTCATAGTCTGTCCCATCTGCCTCTGATTTTTAATGTAGGTAGCAAAGAGATCACAAGAATAGGAAGCTCCATGGTTTTGCTTCAGATCTAGTTTCTAATGAGAACCCAGGGAGAAAGGGGATAAAAGAACCCACACAGTTTCTGAATTTTTTATTTCTCATGGCTCAATTTTCACTTGTCACATCTGGAACTTATTTTGTCTTAAGCTTCATGGCCTAATGCTTGTTTCTGATGCTAGTCTAATCCTCACTGTGAATAAACTATTTGAGTTCTCATCTTGGTAAATGTCAAAGGAAGGGAAGATATTCCGTGCACCTACAGCATCCTAAAAACCCTTGCCAAATTCATGAATCTGACTCTGCATTATCCTTCCCCAGAAGGAGAGCATAATTTCATTATCCATGAATCATCACCTCTTAGACTGTAACATCATTGTCAAAGAGCCTAATAGAACCAGTGTTCAGCTGGCTGCAAAGGGGGAGGGAGGAAGAAAGCACGGGGGGCAAAGCACGGGTCACTGGCACGGGTCAGCAAATTGGAGAGTTCTAAAGCAAAAAAAGGGGAGGCCCCTCTCCCTTGATAGCTCTTATATCTTCTGATCAGTAAGTAACTGATGCTGATTCTTTTAATATTAAATACTGAAATTTATTTTCCCCAACCTTAATTACAATATGTGTTTCAATGTCCTGCCAATGGATTAACACACTTAATTAAAATATCAGACTATTTGACCAATTTCGATGTATATAAACACTTTAAAATATTTCTTATCGATTTTTATTGTATTACTATTTGCTTTACATCTTTGGCACCTACTTCTAGTCCCTCAGAACCTGTTTTATGGCCTACTTCCTAGCATTACTAAAAATGTCACTAAGTAATATATAAAAAATTACACAATAGCTGTATTTCCCAGGAGAATGAACTAAGTGAAATTCAAATCTGATGAACAGATCAAAAGTACACGTTGTAAACAACGTTTACAAAGAGATTCAGAATTAAAAGCTAAAATGTGTTTGAATGGCTGTGGTTATTCTAATCAGCCACTAGAGGTCATTGCTACTCCACAGAAATACGGTTTATTGCCTGTGTCTATTTAGGTAGTTGACTCACCAAATCAAGTAAAAAATAGTTTAAATTCTTTGAAAAGATGTAATATTAACATCCTTGGAAAATACAAACTCATTGAAAATGAATATATCTTGCATTGGTATTGCTTAGAATACTGTAGCACTGGGACTATTTCCTCCACGCTGCAGTACCACTGTGCATACTGAGGCTAATAAAAATGGAAAAAACCCACATGCTGTTCAAAGACACTAAACTCCATTTTCTTTCTGTTTTGAATCTACTCTGCATTGATCCATCTCTGTTACAGAGTTCAACAGGTTAGGTTGTTTCACTGTTGTCACCTGACTGAGATCAGATATTTCATGTAAATTTGCACTAGAAAAAATGAATACCAATTATATTTCTCTAACAGGCAGTGAGTTTCAAATACTTATGAAAATAGATTTATGCCATGTAGTACAGAAAGTGCCATGGAGTACAGGTGAGGGCAACAACTTCTAATCAGGATAATATTTGCCATCCAGTTTTGTTAAATTTAACAATAGTGAAGTAATAATTGTCTAGCCTACTAGATTTTTATATTTGTTCTTGGCAGATACTGAGAATTAGAGAAGCTTCATTTCTGAGTTGGGGAAGGGAGTGAGAAAGAACTTTTTCTTGTAATTTCATGTTCCAAATAAAACCATGTTTTACCTTCAAAGAAATTCTGTTTTCTTATCTAGTATATTTATAAGTAAAGTTAGGCATTAAAAAATGACCAGCCTTCAAAATGTTGGTCATTCATTTAATGTTAAATCACAATTTACATACCAAGTGGCTTTAAAATTTAGAAATACTTTTCAATACAGCAAACATTTTGTATATACTAGTAGCACCACAGAATCAATAATTTGAAAGAATTAAAAAAATATAACTATACCTTGCCTAAATATATTTGGTATCCATCACAAATGAGGGAAAGTTCAAGTCAAAGAATAAAAATGGGCTTTTTTTCCACTTTAACACTGCATTTAATTAATACAATCAACTTTAGTACAGATAAAAATGAGGCTGACCAAAGAAAATTTCTTTTTCAGATGGAATATGTATTTACTGACACTTCATAAAAAATGTAAAATTACAACTTTAGTGAAAAACATCACAGTAAGATCAGTCATCCAGTTCATATTACTGTAAGGAAGTATCTGCATTATTAATCAATTGGGAATATATGACTATTTGTCATTATTATATACTCAACAATTATTTATGGGTAAACATTGTGACTAAGATGCTTTTCTGAACTGGTATTTATTTTAAGGTTTAGCCAAACTCAAAGAACTTAGAGAAATCTATTTTGGCATTTTTTTCTTTATTGCTTATAAAAGCATGATTTTAATAATTTTTCTTCCTTGCAAGTATATTTCATGGTGACTTGCCCAGATCTTTCCTCTCATCCTATGAAAAAACCACCAAACTATATAAAAATGTTGGTAAAAATAGCCATTCACTTTTTTCTTTTTTGATGCAGCAATTCTGTTTTGAAAGAACAGGGACATGGTTAAATATGTAAGGCTTGGTGAGTCAAATTAAATGAAACAGCCTCAATGTAGTAATTCCTAATTTTTGCTCCTATAATAAAACTGTTCATTTTGGAAGACAAAAGAGAATATAGGCTAAAGATATTTTTTTTCTAAAATCTCAATGGACTGTAGTTCATGTTACTTAAATACAGAGGCTATGATATTTGTGCTGCAGTCAATAAACTTTCACCAACGACATAAAAACATGCATGTAGCTTGCAGATTGCCAACAGGGTCTATACAGAATTGTACTGATGGATGAGTTTACAATACAGATGAACACAGGGACACAATAATGTCAACAACAGCAAAGCAAAAGAGAAATATCATAGTGTTGGTCTTTTCCCCCTGAAAATTTATTTTATACATTTATTAAGGTGTTATCATAGTCCTCATTTTTAATGAGGCTGTTGGTAGAAAGCATGTCTTTTGGAATATGTTCTCTTTTACACATCTGAATGAAGTGTCAGTCATTAGGGAGAACTGGTGTGTGCAGGACACATCTTGAAACAATACAGGACACTCTGACAAATCCTGAACAGAAGAACAGCAAGGAGCTAATGATTCCATTAATTACATTGGGGTCTTTGAAAAAGCTGGAGAGAAATTCTGGTGAGGTCCCAGCCACAAGCACATAGCAAGACTGCTTCCCATTTGCAAATCTTATCTCTGAAAACTCCCTCATGTGAGAAGCCACGAAGAAATCTATATCCTCAAATATGCCTATTTAATTTTTTGGCTATTTAATCAACTTATTTAGTAAATACACACGTCTGTAGAAGAAACTTACAGTGAAACCTCTTGTCTGCTTTTACAGGGATGGGTTTCAGAGATAAGCCCTAAAGTCTATAACTTTGTGTTTTAATCATCTTCTCACATTTTGCAGTGACTACTTGCAGTATTTTAACCCTTCAACACTTCTCCCTTGTGCTTGCCTTATTGTAACTTAGATATCTCTGGAAACTGTTCATGGTGCTGCTTTAACCCAGCACCATCTTTTGATAGTTTCCTGCAATTTTCTTTTTAAGGCAGGAATTATTTTAATGGCTCTGTCTGTCTCTAAAATGTTTCTATAATCAAGTCATCTCCTAGAATCGGTTCAGGCTCTGAGTGCCTGAGATTATTCATCTTTTTCTTTGATTTGCCAACAAACTGCAAACCTTCTAGAGCTACAGATTTGATCCTCCCAGAAGGAGAATACATCAGATGTGGGAGATTACTTATGAAAGAAGTTTTCTTTTTTTTTCCTGAAAACAAGTGCAACGTTAATGGAATCAATAAAGGGTCTTATACAATAGGCATTATATTAAACCAGAGTTCAAGCTTCACATTGATTGTGGTATTTAAATTTCAATGGGTTGATTATGTATGAGAGGAAAATGACCAGTATTATGAATGCACTCAGGACAGGGAAGGACCTTGCCAGCACACTGAGAGGGAGAGGGGAAGGGAGGGGAGGGGGGGGGTACCGTGTTGCCTTTATAGTCACCGGAGTTCAATAAAGCACCACTTATTTCCCAGCTTTTAAGAGCGTTTTTTTATCACAATGGTTCATACCTCACACTCCCTGGAGCCTGATTTGTTATAGGTGCAGGGTCCTGTCCCGTTCAGCAGCATCTCGCTGGTTTCCGTGTTGGTGGGTTTATAATCTACATAAAATTCCTGGGTGCTGGGAGTCATTTGCTTTAGTGACTGCCTTTTCTTTTTCCTGTGCCTTCGCATGAGGGAGCGCTGCTGCAGCTGTTTCATGCTTGCAGGGTACCGCTTCCATGACACGTAGATAACGAGCAGGATGACGAGCACGGACAGGAAAAGGGCCACGCTCCCTGCGATGATTTTATGGAAAGAGATGTGCTCCGTGTCAGCATCGGTCTCTGGGCCTGGCTCTGTCGCTCCCACCGTGGGGGGCAGAGGGGGCTTGCTCTCATGCTTTGGTCTGGGGAGCTTGGGCTTAAACGTTGGTTTGGGGAGAGCCCTGGCCAGATCAAACCTCTCCGTGGTGCTTTTGCCACAGATGCTGTAGTTCTTCACTGCATCGATCACGTTTACTCCTTGCAGCTCTTTGGGACTGGCACAGATTATTGTATTCTCCCTCAGACCTTTAAAACTTTTCAGCCAGTTTACCAGGGAACAAATATTTCTGCTGCATTCCCATATATTCCCGGCAAGACTGATGTCATTGAGTGATATCCAAGAATCCAAAATCTCTTGACCAATAAATGTGAGCTTGTTGGAATCCAGGTTGAGGCGCTGCAGATTTGGGACACACTGGAAAACACTAGGTCCACTGAAAGCTTCGATCTCATTGCCTGACAGATCAAGCCTTTGTAATGAGCTCCAGGTCCAGGACATGGTCTGTCCTATGACACTGATTTTATTCCACTGCAAATAAAGGTTCTGAAGGCTCACCAACCTTGGGAAAAGGGCCAGGTTGAGCTTGGAAAATTGATTGTGCTCCAGGTGAAGTTCTTTGAGTCTGATCATGCCAGCAAAGACATTTCTGGCTAAACTTCGGATCCTGTTATATCCCAGGTCCAAAAGTTCCAGGTTGCGGCAGTCTTGGAATATTCGCACAGGAATGGTTCTCAGGGAGTTAGACCGTAAGTGTAAACTGAGCAGCTTCCGCAAGCCTCGAAACTGTTCAGATCCCAGAGAATGCAGCTGATTATAGGACAGATCCAAGTTCCGTAAATTGGTCACAGGTCTGAAGGTATTGTTAAGAAAATAGGAGATTCTGTTGGAACTCAGAATCAACTCTTTGAGTCTGCGTATTCCATTAAAAGCATTCTCGTCAATATTGCTGATATGGTTATGGTCAAGGTATAGCCAGGTGAGCTGGTTAAGCCCTTTAAATTGATTATACTTAAGTTTTTGAAGGCTGTTATATCGAAGGGACAAACCTAAGCAACCAGCAGATATACTTGAGGGTATCTCCTGTAATTTCTGAGATTCACAATATACCATTTTGCCTTCACACCTACAGCCCTTAGGGCATCCTCGTTCAGCAGAAGAAAGCATTGTCAGTAAGACAGTGGGGGCTATAACCAGTGCTACAGCTGATCCGCTCAGTAGCCTAATTACATTGAAACCTGGAAATAAAAACAACTTAGAAAAGTTATCCCCCCAAAAAAGAATTCATTTTTTTAATCAAGCAAAAATAGGCATCTATTTTCATTTTCAGAAATTCAAATCTAGATAACAACATTTAACATTAAATATCATCTCTTTGCAATTGAAAGAGATTGTGTTTTTTGTTTTAAATAGTTAAGCAAGAAATGTGTCCACTAAGCAATTGAATCTTTAGTCTTAGAGCAGAACAAGGTAATCTCTAACATAATTAAGACAGAATTATTACATATACTAGAGGATTTTTTTTAAAAGAAGGAAAGAAGAAAAATGTCAAAACATACCCATCCTTTGTATTGTTCAAAGGTCGTCCTTAGGTCCTTTGCTTTGGCTTAGGGGGCCACTTGCATGACAGCCCCTGTCAGCTGCACTGTAGTGAGTCAGGGCTCGCTGACACCCAGGAAGAAAAATTGGACCCCTTGGGAGATGGACCGATTTTGGAACATAATTCTTTGCCAGCCACGCAGAACACTCCAAGAACAAATAAATCCCAACACCGCATTCACAGCAAAACATCAAAATCTTCCTAGGTAATAGGATCTTCATGGATATTACGTTTTTGCATCTTTACAGTTTTTTTTTTTTTCTCTTGGGGGGGGGGGTTACAGAACTGGCTTCTACAATTTCTTCTTATCAGAAAGCTTGATGTATTCCTCCAGGCAACGTGGGGCTACCTGAGCTGCCACATCTGTATTCCATAGCCCAGCAGTTCCCGTGGTGAGCACCCAGTTCAGCCACAGAGCTACGAAGGAGCCCACAAGGCAGGAGAGCCCCGTACAGCGCACACGCTCAGCTCACTTCTGCAGACTGTCATTCTGAAAGCTGCTCGGACTGTTGCTTTGGTTTCAGTGAATGCAGTCTTATGTAAAGCTGCCCCCAGTGGTGAAGAACATTATGGGCATGTGCAGAAATGTCTCTCTTTTATCTTGCAAATGAGCAGGCTCTCTGCTGGAAAATGAATGATTCTTTTGGGTGGCTCAATAAGAACTGAATGGTCACCATAATCAATAACTAGCAACAATTTCTGTGATTTCCAAGTCTTGTTTTACAATTTGGCAACGTCTTTATTGTCTGTGTCTGCTTAATCACTAAACATGTGCAGCCCAGAGTTTTTCTGAGCTTGACATTAAGTTCACAGACCGAATGTCAATTTTTCTTAACCTCAACATAGGCTTTGAACTGAAATTTATAAAATGAATTATTGAGCTTTTCAAGAGCAACATTAACTGCATGCCCACTTGACCTCTTGGAGTCACAGTGATTATGTTATGCAAGGTGTCTCAAGATGCTAAAACACATGCATTTTGAAACAGAGGAGATGACTAATGACATATGAATGAATGAATCAAATGGCCTTTCTGGTTTTCCCTACAAAAGACTGGTTTAATGGCTTATAGTTTTGTTTGTTGTTTTTGTTGCTGTGATATTTTTCATTAAAAGAAAAATGAACCATGTTTATTGCTAATATAAGAATCAAGACATCATTTGGCTCATAGTTTATTGATGCTGCTATTTATTACACTTATAATATTTATTGAATACATTCTGAGTATCTTAAATGGGCCATCTTACTTGTTCTTTCAACATTGTATGATGTAGGTCCTATTATAACCTTCATTTGGAAGGTGAAGAAACTAGGACTTGAAGAGGTCACTTGCTCAAGGCCTTAAAGCGAGCAAATGGTACAGCCGAAATTCAGAATCAAGTTAGTCTTATGCTTGATTCACTAGCCACTAGATGATCTTGTTCATCAACATTGTTATGGTCATTTTAGAACATGAATCAAGTGAAAATAAGAAAGAATAGTGGGGACAAGGAAGTTGTAATCAACATTCTTGTTTCCTAGAAAGGACTATGTAAACTTCTTTGGTCTGAGGTTCCTAAAAACATATTATAAAAACGAAGGAGGAACAGGTTAGTCTATTGATTAATTAGAGTACAGATTTTGGCACTAAGATTCTAATCCTGATTACAGTTTATCAGCCATATAAATCTAAACAGACTATTTATATTCTCAATGTCTCAGTTTTTCATCTGTAAAATGGGCATGGTAACCAAATCACAATTCATAGACAAGTTTTAAAGATCAAGTCATCCAAATATGTGTATAATACTTAGAATAGAGTTTAAGCACATAAAAATCCTGTGATAATTATTTCACAAATACTAACCTTATTGTAGTTTTTGGCATTGCATATTGTTTAGTATTAAATATCAACTATACTGACAGTCATCAACTCACAAAGAACTACTTTAGCAAATATTGTTTATATTGTATACAATAGATTTACAAGAATCAGTATCTTGCTTTTGATGAGAAAAATTCCCATGTCTCTGACATCTCAACTCTAATGTTAAAATGAATCTTTTGGTTCTATGGATCATAAATAATAATTAATGTTTGAACCTTTTCTACTCAAAAGCAGGACATGGTTAACATCTGTTCCATACTGATAACAATTTTAGTTTAAAATAAATGGTATTTTATAAAAAGGTTGCTTTGTAGTCTATTTTAGGTGAATTGGCTGGAAGCCATTTAGGGGAGCTTTCATTTTCTCCAAAGATGAGAAGTTTGATAAAGGGTAGTCATGATAACCAAAAGGGGAGCTATAGATGTAGACAAGAGAAAACTGCAATTCCTCAGGTAGTAAGCTATTAATAGGACAGTAGTCTCAAATGCATCTAAAGCACCCGGAGAGCTTGTTGAAACAGATTTCCCAATCTGTTCCCTAAGATTCTGATTAAGGAAAATGGAAGAGATTTTTTGTTTGTTTGTTTTGTTTTGTTTTAAAATCAACAATCTTCGAGGGACAAGTACGTTTAAGAAACTTACTGCAAATAAAAGATTAAAAATATTAAGCTTTCTCCTAGTAGGAAGAGAGGGTATACAAACTCATGATACTCAAGTGTAAGTACCACAAGGACAAAAACACCTTTTCTACTTCATTTTCTCTAATACTCACAGCAGCACTTGGCACATCATAGATGTTCAATAGATATTTGTCAAATATGTACATTATTATGTGGGAGTTTTCAAGTTCAAGAGATGTACTTTAAACTAGTAATGTAATATTAATCTTACATACATGTTACTGAGCCCAGTAGATTTCCTTCACTGGTGAAACTGGAAACAGTTTTGGAGAAAATAAAAACATATGTGTGAAAATCAAGAAACTCTGAAGTGCTAAAACTTAGAAGATTAGCAGGTGACCTTCACTTTCCTTGGAGACATATCTTTATAGTTAAACCATAAATTTCATGGAAACAGTAAATATGCCTTTGACTATTCTATGGCACAGTACAGAAGGGTAATGTTGAGCCTCTATCATCGAACTCCCAAATAGGGCTTCACAACTTATTTCTTTCAGAGAAGACTAAAGGAAATCATATTTATTTTTAAGTTCTTTGTAATATTTTGGATTCTTTAAAGACTGATTTTTCTCCTTACTCTCCTTGCTTCTCAATGAGAAGCAGTCACTGAGACATGTGTCTTGTCTAATAGCTGCCGAGAGCCGTGCTAGGATGGCTGGAGGACCCCCCAACATTCTACTTATTGTTCATTGTACCTTCCAGTGGTAAGAGTATAGAGGAGTCCCTAAGAATGTATTTCTCTTACTTTGCTTTTTCTGGGACAAACCTTCTTGAATTACTTATGGTAAATAACATTCTCTATTGTGTTATACACTTTGCTCTTAGTTTGGGGGCATTTGTCTGGTACCTTGACTCCTAATCTTGTCTTGCTTCATAGTTTTGACTTCAGGCTCACCCTTTTAGTCTTATAATTGATATTGCCTCTTAATATTGAACTGGTCTTTGTCTTGACAATAATCAGTCGCCATTCTTGGGTTGGGTTGGCCTCTAGGCACTTTGTTTGACCCTGCCTTGGTGCTAATCCTGAAGTGGGTATCAGACCTACCAGGTCTGTCCAGGTTCAAACTAACAAAGGGCCTGGAGATATTATCAATGAGGCTAGTCGAGAAATCCAAAAATGAAATGACACAATTCTAAGCCATACTAAATACTTAAAGCTGCAGAAATTACTCCAAAGATCTAAAGTAGTCTCTCAAAAGAAAGAAAGAAAAAAAATCTAACCCCAAATAACTCATGTTCTAAAAGAGTTAAGTAATTTTCTAGTATGATTTTTAAAGTTTATCTTCCTTTTATTTGTTGACTACAGTAAGCTGATTATTTCTGTCTTGCCTTTCAACAGAAGCAAAATTTTACTATGTATTTAACAACTTCTTTTGCACTTAACATCACATATAGAGGAAAGCCATAAACTACCTGACAAGTTAAATTTCCCCAGTGAATCTAGGGCCTTAATGATTTATACAATCATAAAACATGGCATCAAAGCTGGATGCAGTGGGCTGGTGGTGGTGCATGCCTGTAATCTCAGCTATTTGGGAGGCTGAGGAAGGAGGATGGTGAGTTCACAGCCAGCCTCAGCAATTTGGTGAGGTTCTAAGCAACTCAGTAAGACCCTGTCTCTACATAAAATATAACAAAGGGCTGAGGATGTGGCTCATTAGTTAAGTGCCTCTGGGTTCAATCCCTGGTATCCAAAAATGAAAAAATCTGGATGCAGTGGCACATACATGTATAGCTGTAATCCAAGGTACTCAGGAGGTTGATGAAGGAGATTGCAAATTTGAGGCCAATCTCAGTATTTAGCAAGACTCTGTCTCAAAAAACTAAAAACAAAACAATTAAAAATACATGGTATCGTCTATCTAAACACGTTTTTATTGCACTTATAGTACAATTTTGAATAGCTAAAATATTTTGTTTAGATTGGATAAGTCTAAATAAGTGTATAATCCTAAATTTCAATCTATTATGAAACCAAATTGCCAAATATGAAGTTAGAAAAAATGGGATAAAAATGGAATATACTGATATCTTCTGTGGATATTTTCTCAGAGATTTCATCTACTTAACAGATATATAATCTGAATACCCATTATGTATTAGACATTATTCCAAACATTTGAAATACATCAGTGTATAAAATTAAGGTCTATGCTAGGTTGGGGATGTAGCTCAGTGGTAGAGTGCTTGCCAAGGGGTTTGATCTCCAGAACCACAAATAAGTAAATAAAATTAAGTTGTATACCTTTGTAAAACTGACATTCTAAATGAGTAAAATACACAATAAAAATTTAAAAATTGTATATTAATGGGAAGTATATACCACTGGGTAAAAAGAATTAGATTGAGAGTATAAGAAAGAGGTGGGTGGATTTATAAATAGAATGGTTAGCTTCAATAAGAAAGTGACTTAAGGTAGACAAGGTAGTACATGCCTGTAATCCCAGCAGCTTGAGATGCTGAGGCAGGAGGATTTCAAGTTCAAAGCCAGCCTCAGCAAGGGCAAGGCAACTTGGTGAGACTCTGTCTCTAATTAAAATACAAAATAGGACTGGGGATGTGGCTCAGTGGTTGAGTGCCCCTGAATTCAATCTCTGGTAACCGCCCGCCCCTCCACACACCCCCCACCCGCCAAGAAAAAAAAAAGTGACTAAAGCAAATTCTTGAAGGAGATGAGCTTGTTAGACTTAAATTATATATGGAATGGGCATGCAAAGTCCTAAGTTGTAAACAAATCATCTGTTCAATTAATAACAGGAAGGTTAGTGAGTCTCACTAGACTGGAGAGAGCAAGCAGTAGAGTAATTAGAGATGAAGTCAGAACAGTCTTAGGTATCAGGTCATGGAGGGCTTTTTATGCCATTTTAAGAATATTGACTTTATTCTAGAGAAAATGGGTAGACAATTTGAGATTTTGTTCAGAATAAAGATGTAATCAAGTTTATCTATTAAAATGATCACTGCTATGAATGGAATATTTTCATTCTTCCCAAATTCATATATTAAAACCCTAATTTCCAATGTGATAGTATTTGGAGATATGGCCTTTGTGAGGCAGTCAGGTCAGGAGGTTGGAACCCTAGGGATGGGTTAGTAGAATCATAAGGATGAGGAGACATGAAAGAGTGTGTTTTCTCTCTCTCTCTGCTTTCAACATGTGAGGATAAAGGAAAAGACAGCCCACTGCAAGCTAGAAATCAGGCTTCGTCTTTGGACACTGGTTCTTCCCCCATGTTGATCTTGGACTTTTAAGTCTCTGTAAATATGGTAAATAATTATTTATTGTTTAAACCACCCAGTAAATAGTATTTTTGTGATATCAACCCAAATTGACTAAGACGATCACTTTTGCTATTGTTGAAATAAACTTAAAAAGGGGGCAAGAATAGATGGATGTAGGGAAGCCATTAAGAGAGTATTGTTCCAATGGAGAAGAGAGACAGTAATACTTGGTCCATTGTGGTAGCAGTGAAAGTAGTGAGAAGTGATTAGATTCTGGATATATCTAGATAAAATTAACAGGATTTTTCTAACGGACTATAAGTGAAGATACGAGATAAACAGAGAAATTAAAGATTATGGGCTAAGTAACTGGAAGGTGGCAAAACCAACTCTTTTCATGGATCAAGTTTGAAAAAGATAAAGAGTTCAACATATTTGAATTTTTTTGGGGGGGGATTTGGCTCTGTTATTCAATTTTATGAGACTTTAATTTTTGAAAACATCTTTTTTTATATTAGGCCTCAAAGCATTATGGCATAGTTTTAAATATTTTAAAAAGTTTTTTGGGGGACAGAAAGTGATAAAACTATTAGCAAAATTAGCCCTATACAATAGCAACATGAGTTTTTGTTCAGATGGCTTAGATAGCGTTAAAATCCTTGCATACAGCTTTGAAAGATGATGAAGCTAAAAGCTTTGATAAAAATTGGAAACTGAGAAATTATATAGTGACTAGATATGAGAAAATTTGTTTTCTCCTTTTTTGCTTGTTTGTTTGACTATTTGTTTTGGTACTGGGGATTGAACCTAGAGGCACTTTAGTTCTGAGCTACATCCCCAGTCCTTTTTATTTTTTAAATGTTGAGACAGAGTCTTGCTAAATTACCGATGCTGGCATTGAACTTGTGATCCTCCTGCCTCAGTGGCCTGAGTCATTGGAATTACAGGTGTACATCACCATTGTGGCTTAGACGTGGGAATATTTGGTTAAGCATTCTAGAAAATAAGTTTGGTGAATACAAAATAACTTTCTACAATAACTTAAATAATCTATTCTTTTTCTTTTAGAGAGAGAGAGAGAATTTTTTAATATTTATTTTTTTAGTTTTCGGTGGACACAACATATTTATTTTATTTTTATGTGGTGCTGAGGATCAAACCCAGCACCCCACAAATGCCAGGCGAGCGCGCTACCGCTTGAACCACATCCCCAGTCCCAAGAGTCTATTCTTTATTGAATGTTATAATTCAATTATTGAATATTATAATTCAACTTTTTAAATGTTAAATTGACATTTTAGAATATGAAACTGACTCTAGCCAATCTTCTCAGAGTATCAGTGTACTCGTCTGCAAACTGAAACTCATAAAAACTGACCTATGAATCTTTAAGGGTTTTATTTGGGAATAATTTCCATAATTTATATGTAGGTACACTGTAAAATATAGTGTGCTACAAAACATTTCTGCAATCAGAGTACCTATGAAAAAATATATATTTTTTTATTCTATTTAGGTTCTCTGGTAATGAGACTGGAATGAACACACATCAAGGATCACCAACACAACTAAGGATGAATCACATTTATTATTTTAAAAGTCCTTAGTATTCTCTTTCTTGTAAGATTTTAATACCGCAACTATTTGTTCATTTGTTTGCTTATGTTTTTGTTGGTGCTTGGGATTGAACTACAACCATTTATTATATAGCACATATCATTGAAGTTCAATTTTAAGTTATAAATTGCTTTCACCAATAAATGCATTTGATCTAGGTATTGTAAAGAGTTTAATGTTTGTGACCCTATCATAAAATAGGGTTGTTGGAATAGGATTCCCTATTTCTGGATGGATATAATACTCATTAGCATTTCTATATTTGTAATTATATTATATTAGGATCTTCATCAGAGCACTAACACTTCTCTGAAATAGCCTTGATTTCCATCTGCTTGCTTCAAGGGCTCCATTAAAAACCCTGTCTGGTTGCATATGGTTATGAGTGAACATTTCTGAATGAGATAAATGGGTGAAGAATATTCCAGGTCAGACCATTGAAATGGTCTCTCAGTATCTTTCTGGAAAGAGAAAATATTAAATGAATGAGACCTTATAAGATTATCTAACACATCTCCCGCCTCCCCACCTCACTTGAAGTTGACATTTACAATCCATTTTCTTAGGTTAGGTTTGATTGTGTTCCTCACTGTCATTTCTTTCAGAGGTAATCTCAAACTGAATTTTAACATAGGGATATCTAACAGACTCTCAGAATATAGTCCTTATTGACAGACTTCTGAAGACTATAAACTGTATGACTTCATGAAAATAATTTCTTTTCTTTCTTTTTCATTCTTTTCTGGAAATTTAGAAACATAAACAAAAGTAGACAGAACATTGTAAAAACATAAAATTCAACTGTTATAAATATTTTGCTGATTTTGTTTCATCTCTCCCCTCACAGCCCTTCCCAGATACATGCACCTACTGTTTTCTTTCTGGAGTATCTAAAAAGTAAATCTTCACACCAGTATGCATTTCTCAATTAAATTTGACCATCTAGCATTAATACTAACAAAATTAAAAGTAAGTCCTTAAAGTTGATTTGTTTGAATCAGTACCTAAACAAAGCCCATACATCTCTTTTTGTTTTTTAATGGTATTATTATTATAATTTTTTAGATATTAGGTCATTTAGACTACAGCTTGTTTCATGTTTTGCATTTGGTTGTTTGTCCATCATATCATTTAACTTGCAAAGAGTCAATTTTAATGGCAAATATGTTGAGCAAGAATCCATTCATTCATGTAGGAGAATATCCAGCCCAAATGGATACTATTTGCTCTTGGTAATCATTTGAGATTTGAAGACTTTTTGAGTAAAATGGGATGTAAGAGTGTGAAGGGAAATATGTATTTCTATTTTGTGTCACTTATATTAACAGGGTTAGTCAGCTTTGGGTCACTGTGACTAAAATACATGACATGAACAACTTAGAGAAGGAAAAGTTTATTTTGGACTCACAGTTTCTGAGGTTCAGTCCATTAATCCATGGTCAACCAACTCCATTCCTCTGGCCTGAGATGAGGAAGAACATCATGGCAGAAAAGGTGTGGCATAAAAAAGCTGTCAGTTCATGGCAGCTAGGAAGCAGAGACAGACAGACAGACAGACAGAAAGTGAGAGGGGGTCCAGAAGAATGAGAAAAGGAGCATGAGGAGCCATGGACAAAATATAATCTCCAAGGGCACACTGCCAGTGACCTACTTTCTTCAGCTGCACCCCACCTGCCTACAGTTACCATCTAATAAGCCATTTAAATTATTAACTGGATTAACACACTGCTAAGGTCATAGTTTTCATAATCTAATCACTTCCCCTCTAAACATTCCTGCATTAACATGAGTTTTGTTGGGATACTTCATATCCAAATCATAACAAAGGGAATTCAGTGATGGGTCAAATGACAAGTTTGGGAACATGAAATAATTAGGTGCCATGAATCAGTGTTGTTTTAAAATTTGCATTGCTATAATTTCTGTACTTTTTATCACATTTGTCTTTTTTGCCTATAGCCAACAAAAGTAAAAATTATTTGATGTTGTTCATTGCTGAACAAATCCGTTAATTTGTGAATTGATATAGAGATGTTCTTGCAACAGAGGCTCAAAAAATCCCTATCAAGAGAACAGCAATTAGAATTCATCTGTAGTCATTTATATTGAGAGAAATCACTTTTCTAGCTTTTCATTTAGAACAAATTCCATAAAAGAACATGTGGCACTGGAGTTACACTGCAAAATTTATAGTCCTATGTATATTTCCAAATTTCTTACCATTTCTCACTGTAGAAAAAAGGATTTTCAGAGTAACTATAAAAGCCTTTTAACCAAATTCATATCTTAATATTTGATGCTTTACTTTGTGTGGATGGCTGTACTTTGAATGTAAAGTCAATGTTGTTTAAAAGACATAGTAATAAACACTTTGTTATATTCATCTCACATATATTTTGAAGTAATGAGTATTTTTGAATAAAATTTTGCATTCTATGTTTAATTCATTGCATATGATTGTTTCAGCTGGCTATGCTAGTATATTTTAAAATTTAACTTCCTGGAAAGTATATCAGCATTAAGAATTAAATTCCCCAGCCACCAGGTGGGGAAAGATAATAGAAATCTTGATTTTGGTAAAGAGGCTTGTATTCCACAGGGTAGTTCTATTTGTGTTTCTGAAACAAGATGTTTGATGTTTTAAAAAATTTGGGCGACATACTTAAGAGATACTAACCTTCTGAGAGGTAAGAAACCCTTCCTAGGTTTGCAATGTAATCGCACAGAAAAGGACCCTCTGCTTTGTTATACTAAACTAAAATATATCAGGCTGTATCAGGATTCATTTAAGCTGAGCTAAAGAATCCTTCTTTGTTTTGTTAATATTTTGTAGCTGTGGCTAGCCCTGGATTTAAAAGGTCTCAGGAGAATGTGGGGGAATGCTTGAGAGATTTTTGTGGCTAACAGCAGAGCCCCCATGTGGCAAAATTGTGATCCAAATAAAAATTGACTTAGTCCCTGGAAGTAAATGCTACAATTCCTTAATCAAAGTAAAATTTCTTTTTCTGTTACTAGGTTACTAATACATTTATTTGCTCAATGAATATATATTAAGATCTTATACTGCTTGGTGCTGGGAATACACTAGTGAATAAGACAAATGCCTACACCAGAGGACTTGCATTCTATTTAATGAGATAGTAAAACTAAACATAGCTATACTACAATGCTGATGAGCAATAAGAACTATGAAGAATAATAATAAGGATAAGAGTAATGACAGTTTGATAGGAAGGTTAGAGAATCCCTTTCTGAGGACTTGTTAGTTATAAGCAAGTAGGAAGCAACTTACATGATATGATCTTTCTTTCATATTTTTGTTGGTACCACTAAAAAGGTGCTGTGAAATACTTGTTTTGTTCCCCCTACTCCTCCCACCCCCAGGCTAAACAATGCTCCAACTCTCTGGACATCCACTGGGTGTCTTACAACTCAAGTAAGACAATAACTATCTGGGATTAATGCAGACTACACGGGTTATTGCCTCAGTTCCATAAAACTGTCCCTCACTTCAGATGCCAACTGAAGTAGGTACTACCAGGTTAACCAGTTTCTGTCTGACTTTGCTATCAACTGGGGGTTCCCAGGAGCCCCCACTCATGTTTGAAATTTGCCATGATGGCTTGCAGAAGAGAGAGAAACATTTACTTATGTTTATAAGTTTATTTTTAAAGTATATGATAAAGGATTTGTATGAAGAGCCAGAGGAAGAGAAAATAGGGTGAGGTCCAGAATGGTCCCAAGTACAGGAGTGTCTGTCACCATGGAATTGGGATGTACAACCTTCCTGTCACATGATTGTGTTTACCAACCTAGAATTTCTCCAAACTTTTTTTTGGAGGCTTTATCATGTAGATTTCATTATTTGCTCATTCTCAGGCTCTTCTTCCCTACACAGAGGATGTGGGTTGAGTTGGAAGTTCCAAGCTTCTTCATGGTTTGATCCTTCCTATGACTAGCCCTCATCCTGAATTTGTCCAGGAGCCCACCAAGAGGTATCTCATTAGAACAAAAAATGCTCCCAGAAGCCCTATCACTCAGAAAATTATAAGAATATGCTAGACTCTTCTAGAAACCGAGGGCAGAGATCATATCTGTATTTCTTTTTATGTTACAACCACCAATACCTTTATGGTGACTTCAGAATTCCACTGCCCACCCTCCCAACATTTCATTCCAAAAGTGAAGATATTATCTTTTTGGAACAAAGAACACATTTGAAAGTTTAAACAGCATTTGAAGAAATTTTAAAGAAAAATTTAAAGAAATTTAGAATACAAAGAATCTAAAGAATAAAAACATTACTCTGAGAATTGCACAAAGTTGACTTTCTTAGATTCAGTTTTCTTGTTAGGGTACCAGGAATATTTGCTCCATCAGATGTGACCCCCACCCCAAAGACTGTTACAGGCCTCATGCAATAAGCCTGATGTTCAAACTGGAGATTCACTCATAAAATAAAAAGAGAAACTTTTCCCCCACCAAGTACCTTCTTACCTCTCCCTCACTGATTTTCTTTCATTTCAAGTAATTTGTTTCCAGGTACCTGTAATGACCGGGTTCTTTTTAGACATTTTCCCACTTACAAACAAATGAGTCTTAATGTAATAGCTGATGATAGCTTACAGTTTTCGCTTTTTCAGTGTATTGCTATTTGATAGTTAAGTCAGAAAATATTAAGGAATCCATAGAAAACTGAATTTTACACACATAGTTTAAGAAGCAAATAAAGAAAGCACTTGTATTGGAAACATTCATCCTTATTCTTTCCCAGCTTCTTCACCAATTACTTTTTTCAGAACCAGTCACTATTTTAGCTACTACATCCTTCTCCTAATATTTCTAAATTGTATTAATATTTCAATTTCTTGGTGTTATAATACACAATTTCTGATTCCCATGTTCATATGTTATTATTAGGACAGTATTAAATATATTAGCAATAGAAAACAGATGAATGGATAAAGAAAATGTCATATATATATATACACAGTAGAGTATTACTCAACCATAAAGAAGAATGACTTTATGACATTTGCTAGCAAATGGATGGATCTGGAGACTACCATGCTAAGTGAAGTGAGCCAGTCCCCCAAATCCAAAAGTCAAATGTTTTCTCTGATGTGTGAAAGCTAATCCACAATAGGGAGGGGATGAGGGGAAGAATAGAAGTGCAGTAGACAATGGGGAATGGAGGGAAGGGAGGAGGGATAAGCAAAGGAAAGATAGTGAAATGAATCGGATACAATTCTCCCATGTACTATATATATATAAACAGTGAATCCCACCACCATGTACATCCATAAGAATGGAACTCTAACTAGTATAAGATATATTTGATATGTTTCATGCTTGTATAATTATATCAAAATGGATTCTGCTATCATGTATAACCAGAAAGAACCATTGATTTAAAAACAAACCAAAACAAAACCTTATGAGGACTGTGTAAGCAATGATGCTGCTGGGTCAAGTAGGATACTGGATTATGTTTCCATTCTCATTCAACTTTCATTTTTCTGGAAATTAAGAGTTGTTCCTATTTTCTCTTCCTCTTTCTATTTTACATTGTATAGTTTTAAAAAATTCACGTAATTTTATACCTGATGCTAGTTGTTTGTCTTAGCATTTTAACAGGTTGGTCTGCCTAAATTTTCTAGATACTCAAGCAATGCAGAAAATCCTGTCCCCTTGCAGCCCTTGATTTTTATGCTACAATAGCAAATCATAGCTGTTACCCAAGTACTTCCTTTCACCATTCTTCAGTCTGGCATCTTTAGTTTCTGGATCCAGTATATCCCTTTGCTTATTTACTATTCAATTTTTTGAACCACTCTTACTGATAGATCCCTAAGAAAAGATGTATGTGAAATAAAGATTTCATACCTGAATTTTCTTTTAGTTTGCCATTACTGATTGCACATAAAAGTCTGGGTTGCAAATATATATATATATTTTTTCCTCAGAATGTTTGAGACAATGCCCCACTGTCTTCTCACACCCACCCTTGGTGTTGAGAATCAGACTGTATTATGATTCCCAGACCTTTGTAAAGTATAATCTGATATATTCTCTCTGGAAGTTTTTATTATGCCTTCTGTTCTTGGGTATTTGAAAATTATACAAGTATGTACTTTGGTTTATATCTTTATCCATTCATTGTTGGTTATCCAGTGGACCTTTTAAATCTGGAGTCTTGTGTCTATAAAAACTCTATAAAGTTCTATAAAAACTTATTTTACTTAAAAAAAAAAAACAACAACAACAACAACAAAAACCTCTCTGTATTTTGTTGTTTTCTTTCTGGAATTCTACAGTTCAGATTTTAGATTTCTTGGATCAACTCTTTGGCTTTTCTTCCCTATTTTCCCCCTCACCTTTTTTTTTAGGGAGAATCTTTTTTTTTTTTTAAATGGACGCAACGTCGTGCCTTTATTTACTTATTTTTTTAATGTGGTGCTGAGAATCGAACCCGGGTCCCACCCGTGCTAGGCGAGCGCTCTACCGCTGAGCCACAATCCCAGCCCCTCACCTTATCTTTTAATCTTACTGTTAGGGCGATTTCTCAGATTTGTGCTGCAATATTTTATATACTAAAATTTTAGATCAGATATGAACAAACTATGGCACCACTACCAAATCTAGCAATGGTGCTGCTGGGTCAAGCAGTGCTACAGTGGCAGAGTTGAGGCTCTGAGTCCTGCAAGTTTACAATATTCATTATGTGACTTTTAGAGAAGTGAACTACTGACCTCTACCTTCTCCCAATTTAGGTGATCATATTTGTTAGCTCCAGGAGCTTGTTTTGCTTCTATTTTTGTCCCTTCCTCATAGAATCCTATGTTATTAATATAGATGTGACATCTTTTCTCACTCTGAGGATGTTATTTGGAGTTTTGGAGTAGTATACTGCTTGTTTCAATGTTCCCATTTTCTCAGAGGTAAACCTCCTCGGAGGAAATTTCTCAGAGTTCATTTTGACCTATTTTATGTTCCAGTAGAGAAAATGGCCAACCTCCTGCTTGGGACTTATGTACCTGCTGCCAGTGTTCTGAGGGTAAGACAGAGGATGTAACGAAGACCCCAAGATTATTCATACATGCTTATTTCACTCTCTTGTTGTTAAACGCAAGTCTGACTGCTATTCCTACTTGGATTGGGCCTAGGTTCTCAAGTTTGATTTTCCCAGGCAATAAACTCCTTTGCTATGGTAGAAGGAAAGAGTAGTCTTTTGGTTTCCTGGGGCAAAGATGGAAGTCTGGCAGTTGACCAGTCACCATAAAGACTTTAAACCAGTACCCATATTCTTAGTGCTTCTCAGGACTTTTGCAGCTCAATGAAGAGTCCCCCTTTAGTAAGCACTTAATTCTACTTATCTACTGTGTTTTGTATGGTTTCAAAGATTTTGTAGAAATTGTTCATCCATCTTGTCTCCTCATCATCCTCATTTGTATTTATTTATCCTTACATGAGTTTTAAGTGGAAGAGGCAATAAAAGTGGGCAATCAATCTGTCACGTTTCAGATACGAATTTCTCATGATGGATTTCAGGTGATGACGGGGGTGAGGGCAAGATATTGGCAAAGTTGCCAAATAATCTAGGATTGCAGTTCCAAGACAGAAATGGGAGGAAAGGTCTTTAATTGGAAAAAATGTGGTGCTGCTCTTTTTTGTTATCCATCTCTTCCAAACTATCATTATAAGATCTTCGACCCTGTAGACATTTCTTGATGCCATCTTTTAAATCAGAAGGAACTAATAGATATTGTTCTTACAGTCTCGTTGGCTGTATCATTCAATATGGGTGTCCACCATTATTTCACTTATTCTTCTGTGGATTGTGATGAAAATGCTTCCTCATTTGTGCAGTTATTTGTAAACTTTGAATCATCACTTTTGTGAGGTTTCTCTCACATTCTTCTTTTCACCTAGACCAACCTCTTCATTTCTGAAAGTGAGCAGCCCCAAAAATTACTAGAAAAAAAACTGTTTTAGCAATCTTGCATTTTTTGTGTGCTATATTTTAGTTATGGATTTGAAGGAAATATATTTGGTGAAAATAGGATGATTTTTCAGTCCATTGTGTTTATTGTGAGCTAAATTTTCCATTTTCATATTTTGTATTGATAATGACTGTTTGAAAATTAAAATATTCCAATATCTGTCAATGTACTTAATCCATTGGAGCCCAATGTTTCCTTGGAAGAATGAGTTTGTACTTTCATAATATAATAAGGGTAATAGAGTTTTGTATAAGTATTTTCTTAAAACCAACTATACCTGGAATTGAAATCTGCATGTATTTTTGAATCAAAATTTGTTTTCAATTATTATTATTAATATTTTAGAATTTCCAGATTGAAAAATGTACAAGTTTACTACTTTTGAATTTGTATTGATACCTAATAGTAAAAATTTAGAAAAACCTGAACTGGTTATATATCTGTGTGTATGTTTTACCTCTCTGGGATCTAGAGTTTTACAAACAAATTTAATATTTCAAATAGACAGCCATTTATTTATGATCCAAGTTTGTGTCTTCTAATAACCCAGTATAGGCCTCTATTAAAAAAACTGTTAATAGATATCACATAGCCATAGGAAAAAATTTTTTCTATTCATTGGCTATATTTGAGATGAGACTTTCTTTTAAAGGCAACAGCTTACTTCTATTCTCTTTTTCCTCTTTATAGTATTTAGTTATTTTTGATTCAATGTATATAATTTTCAATCTTGGTGTTTTCCTTCTGAGATACTTTAGGCTTTTGCATAGAGAAACCAAAATAATTAAACATGTGATCACTTGTTCAGTCCATTAATTCTGACTATAAATCTTTGTATATTTTCTGGGGATACTTCAAAAACTCTTGAGAGGTTTTACATAATTTCAAGTGGCTTACAAGATTTGCAAGTTAAACTTTGGAAAAGACTGTAGTAATACCAAGTAATAGTGATATAAAGGCTTAAGAGTCTCACAAAATTGTCAAGGATTTTGAGATTATTTTGTACAAGCCACATTTTACAGATCAGAAAACTGAAGCCCATAGAGACAAAGTCACTGGCTCATTTGAAATATGACACAAAAATAGAAACTTTGAATGGAACCCAGATCCTTTAACACTAGTCTATTTCTTATAACTACTGTCTTCTTTAAAGCCAAATAAAAATCTTTGTACTATGTAAAAAAGCAGTAGTGGAAATTATAGATAACTTTTCTGTAGCCTCGTGTAGATTTAGTCAGACAACAAGAAATTTAAAAATCTGTTTTTCTTTTTTTTGATAACAAGGAAATGAAAGCATCTTAAATCAAGCTATTCTTTAAGTTGTTTTCCCTTCCATTATAATAGTAATATATATTTACTATAAAGCATAGATATCATGGTCTCAGCATTCAGAGGTAATCCCCATTAGTATTTTGGCAACTCTACAACTTTTTCATTAACTTGAATTTGATGCATTGCATTCTTACAGTGGGCAAAATAATTCTTTTAAATTCCTCATACCATTGTAAATTCAGTTTATATAATAGTTTTTATACATGTTAAATAATTCAGATTTACTAAGTCAGTGATGCATGTAAATTATTGTCTCTAAAAAAGAAAGAAATTGCTGATATTCAGTACATACATCTAGTCTCTCTCCCACATGGCTAATATAATCTTTTAAAATAGCAAGTTATTCCACTTCTATGGACCAGTTAAAGAGAAAATAAATATTGCTCCCTTCTCTTTTGACATTTGGTGATTCTTCAGTGCAGTGGCTCAAAAGTCAACTCCAGAATGTCTTACCTTCTCCCGAAAACACTATCACAAATTTGGTTACATTAATATGCTGCTTAAATACCATGAATGGCTCACTGTGGCCTCTATTTAACTAGCATACTCATTCCTATGATACACAAAGTTCTTCTGATTTGATTCATTGCGTGGTGAGATAATGCCAAACACTTAGACCTCTTACAAAGTAGGAGCCTTATTAGGAAAGCAACTATAGTTTCATTCCAGGGCTCTGCCACTCTGCTAATCTCCATTTGTGTAACTTCTCTTGTGCTCACCTCTGTTCTGCCTCAAAGCTCTAGCTTATGCATGATTTTTGTTTCCTACAGAGTTAGTTTGACATATCTTCAATGCCTACACATTACTTCATGACTCTTTTAGCTTCACTTCAAATTAGCTCATTCTTTTGAAACTTTTCAGTTTAAAGTTCTAGAGAAGAAAATCAATTTTTTAAAACCATAAACCTCCTATGTAGCTTGTGAGTTGGTTGTTCTTGGAGGAGCTACATCCTGAGTTCAATCAGTTGTCACGGAGGGTCAAAGATAGTGGTGAAATTGCAGGATCATGTTGTATAAGATTTGCTGATGCTATAGGTTGGGGCCATTGAAAGGCAGTAGATACTTCACTACTGGACCAGCTCTGCCTGTTTGTCATTACTTTCACTCACTATACAATATGCTATGCAACCTACAATACACTCACACTGAAATATTCATCATTCCCTGAGCAAGCCATGTTCTATCAGACCTTGAGTCATTACGTGTGCTGTTGTCCTCTATTATTAGAATAGTCTTCCCCAAGTTTCTATCTGGTGAAATCTTTTAAAAGACTTATCTCAATAATTATATTCTTCATAGGACTTTTGGTGATTTCCTCACATGTGTACATTTCTTATATACTATATACAATACATTGTATTGTAATGTTTATATGTATTTTTCACAGTAGAATATTCCTTAAATTCAGGGATCATGGAATCTCATTCAATTCTCGATTTTTACCCTTAACACAGTATACATACTCAAGATGTGTTTGTTAAAGGGAAAATACCAAGATGATTCAGAGGAAGATACTTCTAATGGCTGTGTCATAATTAACACCCCTTGGAAGGCATACCTGAATATGATTCATAAATCTGTGTTACCCAAGATACAATCAAGTGTAAAGGGAAAGTATGAACTAAGTGGGAAGAACAGACAAGCTTTGGGTTGCTTAGCCAGAGCACTGGTTTACTTTTCACTATTTGCATTCTCTATTTGGCTAAGAGGTGTTGCAGATGGATTTTTATTGCTCTTTTATTTCCTGTCAACCTGAAAAATTCTTCTCTGAGAGCACTTGCATTTGTGTCTGAAGGAAATGACTTCATATCCACAGAAAACAGCTCCTTATTTGGGGTGTTTGTCAATGTGTGCTTGGGCAATTTGGGGACAAACTCCTTATTTGAAGATATTTACTCCTCTGTTCCTTACCCATGGTGTTATCTCAAGTGTGTTAAGTGGGTTTTCATTGAGGACCTTACTTGAATATCTGAAGACCTAAAAATAAAATAAATAAAAGCTTGCTAATAGTACAGCATCAAGAAGCCTGGCTTCAGAATTCAGCTTAAAGAAGCTTCACCTAAAACACTGTTTGTATTCTGGCCCTGGATGCCTCTTTTGTGCCAGTTCCAATTCTGGGTGCTAGAAATGGAATTAAGATATATTACTATACCCCTTGCATTTATAGTTTAGTATCCCATTAAAGACTTGTTAAATGTTAATAAAGTACTATCACAGAATTCCTTTTGACTTCATAGAGAAGGCATTATCCAAACTTACCTTACAGGGAAAGAACCAAGTCCCAGCTAAGAAAACCCACTATATTAAAAATAAGCCATTAAAATATGAATTTTTAATATATTTAACCATTAATAAATCCAGCTACTGCTAGAATATTCTTTAATTTCATAAATTGTCAATTTATTGTCAGTAGAGACAGTTTAGACAAGTTATGAAACAAACTAACAGGTATTCAGCACGACCAGCACCTCTTAGTGAACTCATAGAATTCACTAGACAATGAAAAGTCAAGCAAGAATCGTTGGTTGGTATCTTCAAAACTCCACTTCAAGGTGTTTTGGTAGTCTGCACCATCCTTTCATCCTGAACGTTCATTAAAATAGACGAAGTACAATGGTGACAGCTTGGATAAGGTCCTTGTCCACAAGTACTGTAGCTTGACTGAGACAAATGTGGACCTGTTGTCAGAAATAATTGTGTCTGGCAGCTTGCAAACGCAAGGAACTGGCATAGAGTCATATTATCACCTCAGAGGCTTGAGGTAAAAGCAAAAGCACTTGAAGTCACTGTGAGATGTAGTATACTGAAAGTAAAAAGCTTTTTTTTTTTTTAAATCTTTTTATCTCATAATGCAAAATCAATGTGGATCCCTGATACAACTTTTTGGTCTTTTCCCCTGGGAAAATTAGGTGTCCCAGGCAGTTATACCAAATAGCCTGGCATGTGGCATGCACTAACTTCCTTTAGACTTTTCAATATCAGAATCAATTTGAGGCCATGAAATAGAGCTTCTAGCCAAGTCTTTCAATTCCCAGATGTGCTATTAGTCAAGCCAAGATAATGTCTTCTGGAATAATAATGAAACTCTATATAAAATGCATCCCTTATGGTAAGAAAACTCATGCTGATGCTTTGAGATTGACTTCAGGTTTTTTGGTCAGTTTTCCTGATAGCCTTCCCAATTTCTACTTCATGACAAGGGAAAGTCTTGGTTCCTTTTGATTTAATTAATTTATTTAATCAGCCTGAAAGAGAACAAAGGAAGCTTCTTTTATCTAATCTTCTGGTGGTAGTGGCACAAATATTTTGAGATCTGTCGGGGCATCTTGTGGTGTTCTCTAAAATATAATTGATGGTAGGGTGAATTGAGAACTTTAATCATTGTGCAAACTCAACAGATTCATTAATCCAAGAGTCCCCAATGTGGAATATTGAGAGCTCTAACTTTGGCAGAAACATAATTCAAGTTTTTGTTTGCTTTAAGATGAAAAGGCCTTCAAATAAAGTATCTCAGGAAAGAACTAAAACTTATCAATCCTTTCAGTATACCCTACAACACATAATATTTTAAAGAGAGGAGAAATATAATCATTTGTAGATAGTGGATTGTCTACCTGAAATATCTGAGAGACCTAACTGAAAATTAGGACCAGAAAGATATAGTTACCAGGAAAATTACAAAGTAAACATGCAATAGCAATTTCTCCCTAATTGTTTTCAAATTGATTAGTAATAAAACATAAAAAAACTTATAAATTAATAAAACTGAATTGTTTTTCAAAATATAAATTATAACAAATGTGCATGGTCTATTCCAAGAAAATAGAAATAAAAGTTACAATGATAATAAAAGTATTACTGAGAGACTGCATAAAGATATTAGTTTTTAAGTCAGAAGACTGAATAGCTGAAATTAATCTGTGTATAAATTCAAAACAACATCATCAAAACCTCAACAGTGTTTTTGTCTAATTCTATTTAATATTTTTAATGTTTAGAATTTTAGTGTGTAATTTAAAAAACATATACAAAAGTAGAGAGAATAACTTAATGGTATGGTACCCACTGTCAAGGCTCACTGTCAACAATTAATGCCACATAGACAAACTTCATTTATTTATTTATTTTCAAATTCTTTATTTTTTTATTGTTTTTTTTAAATAAATGACAGCAGAAATCTAGAAGTTCCTCATATATATTGGGGTTTACTTCCTTATTTGATCTATGATTTACAAATATTTTCTCCCATATTGTCAACTGCCTTTTTACTCTGTTCATTGTTTCTTTTGCTGTGCAGAAGCTTGTTAGTATGATGTAGTTCCACTCATCTAATTTTGCCTTTGTTGCTTGTGTGTTTGGTGTCATGTCTGAGAGATCATTGCCAAGCCCAATGTCATGAAGGTTTCTCCCATGTGTTCTTTTAGGAGTTTAAGGTAATAGGTCTTAAATTTAAGTTTGAGTGTTGACTGGAAGATTCTTAGTATCCGCGGAAGGAAAGCACCTCAAGTTGTTGAGTCTAGACTTAGATTTCAGGAAAATGGTCTTGCATTCAGTTGTTTGCCAAATTAATAAGTGAATAATGGTTGATATGATATCACTCATTTTTAAATATCAGAACTTAGCCTATTAGATATGCTACATAATTTGCAGCTTTTAATAAAGTACTCTTATCAGTATAAACAAACACTAACAAACAACTAGCTAATCCCTCAGTTTATGCATCTAGTATACAAATTTCAAAGAAACAAAAATATGAATTGTGTTTTATAAGGTCCATTAGCTTATATAATAGAGTCATGTCATTTAGAGCTAGAAAAAAATATATATTCTATTCTAAAGCACCAAAAAGTCATGGCATTCTGTGTAGCACTTACATATGAATTTTAAAATAAGTATTGAATCTTGTGTTAAATTTCTTCCTTTTGTCTGCTGTTGTTTTTGGCAACTATTATTTATATAGAGGTTAGGAAAGTACAGCTCTAGTGCTTTTCTAGTGCTTTATATGTATTGTCTTCATTAATTCTTTAAAAGGAATCACTTGAGCCATGATTGTTTTGTAAATGATTATGACTATATCAGGGTTTATAGCTAGTGAATAGTAGGGCTGGATTCACATCCATACAATCCAACTCCAGGGTGTGCACTTTTTTTTTTTTTTTTCCCCGGTGTTGCTGGGGATTGAACCCAGGGGTTTGTATATGTGAGGCAAGCACTCTACCAACTGAGCTATATCCCCGGTCCTCTGGGTGTGTACTCTTAATGATAATGGCACACTGCCTTCCTCTCTTGGAGCATAGATAATAAGCAAGTAGAAGGAAATAATACAGTTAAGGAAAATTTTTGATCAACTATATTAAGAAGTTTCTAGTAATTAACATTTTCCCCACTTAGTGGGCAAATTTGAGTTTATTGATGTCACGAGCAGCTTCTCAGCCTTGTCTGGTTACCAGGAGTTCCCTTCCGGATATCTGCACTGGACCCCGGACCGCGACGTACGCGAACACCAAGCACGAACTCGATTGCCTTTTGAAATGCTGGTTTATTCGCACACCACACAAAGCAATACACGAGGTGGCTGGCACACAACTGCACGATCTTACTCTCAGGCGACGAGAGTTAGTTGTGAGCAAATACATGGAGTTTCCCTCGCGCTTATATACTCTATATGTTTACAACAAACTTGTTTATGTCTAACTTATCTAACATAAGCACACTACCTAGTTACATCATCAACTTATCTAACATGGGCATACTATCTAGTCATCCTATAACCAAAACATGTTTACAACTAAAAAGTCACTTAGTCACTGCAAGGTCCAAAACAAGTCCAAAACAAGTCCTTTTGCTGATTCATGTTGTTTATTCATCCTTGATGTTTACTCCTGTCATTCCACCCCCTTGATACGGAGGCGCCGATGGTACTGATGGTGCCGATGTATCAAAGCGACAAGTACGGTCCCCTGTCTTAGGTCGTCCATTCGGAAGTTGCCCGTCCTCGGGGAAACGTATGGGCTGTCGCGGCCCTCCAAACCAATCTTCAGATTGGAAAATGCAATCCACGGCATCCATGCAGCCACCGACCACACAGGAGTGCAGAAAAGGATGAAGCATAGCACGAAACTCACAGCAAAAGGGAGCTTTCACTCTCGGAACGAAAAGTTGTTTCAATCGTAAATAAAGGTCCAAATCCAAATCCTTTACTAGCAATAAATCTATCACCAAATTGTGAACTATCATAAATGGATAATTAACATCTTTTTCAGAGAATATCGGAATTGGAGTCATTCGGTCCTTCCTGAACAATAGGTCGTTCCTCAGCTTGCGTCCTAATATCCGTTTGATGATTATCTGGTCCACAGACATAGTTCCTCAAGAAATTCTATAATATTAACCAATCTTAGGTAAGTGTTGATGATAATCCACATAAGTCCATAATTTAATAAAGTAAGGCTTACAAATGTTTCTTAAACAAATGTCAAATAAAGATCTAGGAACATATGTATTCCTCTGTCTGCATTGTGAATTGATTCTACACAACAAATCATCACCAAATAATAATGATCTATTATAGTTAAGCGAAATAAGTCCATTAACGTAAAAAGCACCTGCATTAGATTGTAAGGTTAATAAATCATGATCAGACTTCATCACTTCAGTGAACAATCCAAATAAAGCCTTAACACACAAATGTATATCATGTCTACAATAAACATCACAGTGCGAATTAATATTAGGAATACAATTCCAGACATGATTTAAAAACACACATAAAGAAGGTACAATACCCTCTAGATGTTTATCCAGCGGACACCATGGTCCACTGCGTATTGTTACTAATCTACATAAAAAAGAAAAACGTTCCTGACCAAACAGTGTATATGCACTATATGAAAACCATGTATTTACATGAAATTCAATGCAAAGATGACAATTTGCGTAGTGCAACTGTTCAGAATAATTCCTCGAACTTTTCGTCCTTCTCCTTCTTGGATTTAATTTTCTTAGTGCCTTTCGCTTCATGGTCCCTGTAATGTTGAAGTTTATCCATTTTAATGTAAGTTTTCTTTCCTGCAGACTTGTTAATCTTTAAACAAATCTTAATGCATAATACAAATAATACAAAACAACATACATATAGCAATCCTTCCTTAAGCCAATGGAAAGGGTTCCATCTCATAATGCAACTAACATCTGCATGAACTAATTTTCTAAAGAAACCTACAAAACTACAATCATAAGTATACTGAAAGTCACGCGGAATCAAGTATCCAGAATCAACTAACATTTTAACTTTATGAGTTTCACCTGAAAATCTTTGGAGAAGTTCAGTAGTTTGATTATGTACTGTCTCAATTTCCTTTCCTAATGAAGCATAAACGGATTTGGCTGCCTCTGTCGCTTTCATCATCTTTTTATATTCTTCTGACAGAGGTGGCTGGGGTACAAAAGAATGTAACCCAAAAGTATGATTAGACATATAAACCACCTGAGTCAGAACTCGTAAGTTTTGCGTAGCAGTAAAACTCTTAGACCTAAATAGATGTTTCTTAACAGTTAGATTCATATGTTCCATCATCATGACATTAGTATGTACATGACAACCAGCATTCAAACTTAAAGAATCACTATAAGAAATGTTTTGCCATCGTCGAACCATGTAAGGTTCAGGATAACAAGACAACATATTAAAATTCCCAAGATCTAACAAAGTAGCCTGAGGCATAGATATAGTTATATCAGAAGTCCTAGGTTCATCTGAGAAAAGATCATATGCTATAATAGTTGTTTTACCTATAGCATAAGTGGCTTCACTAGGCACATAATATGACATATTGTTCCATTTTAACCAATAAAACTTATCAAACGGTATTATCCAATCTTTACCAATTTTCTTCGGTATAGCCTTAGTTGGATATCCTATTACAACCTTAGATGTCGACATTTGCCATAAATTAATCATGCAAACACCAGTTTCACACCAAGAATCCTTTGTAGGATCTAATATGGTTATAGCTGATGCAGTTTCCATGCCTATGCCAGTTCTAAATAACAGTCTTATTTCTTCTAATCCCGCGGTGATCATTGCTTGCAGATGTTCACACTCCTGAGTTGCCTCCAATTGTTTCATACGTACATTCCATGATGCATCCATAGTCTCAATCACCTTACTTAGTGAATCAATATGATGTTTCAAAAGTTCCTGTTCTGCAGAAAGTCTTTCCATAAGTAAAGATGCGGAGTGCAGATTTTTAGATAATTGTGAGATAACAAAGTTCTGTTTATTCTGAAGTCCTCGAAGAGCTGAAATTTCCACTCGAAGTTCCTCCGTCATTGCTCCAGCGATCGCTGCTCCCAAAGCCGCTCCGGCCAGGAAAGCGCCAATCGCTGCGAACTGCAAAGGTCTCCGTCCTGCTGCATTTCTTTGAACTGAATAGAACAAATCTGGCAACACAGTAGACTCAAAAGAAGGACATACAGTTTCACCTTTCAACAAATCACTAACAGACAATCGTAACACAATTGGCTGTACTTGTGGTTGTATCAAAAATCTAACTGGCTGATGTAATAAAGGTAAAAATCCTGGAGCCTCTAAAGTCTTCATAAAATTACCGTCCTTTTCCTTGCGTGGGAAGAGGACCGCTCTTGGGAAATGGGCAGTAACCCATCCCTTGGTTCCATTAAATCCTCCTCTATCGATTAAACAAGGATTCAAAGAGGTCGGTTCCATGTAGCACTTCTGCATATCCATCTTTGTACTATATATAATATGATTACCTGCATGTGCATCAAACACATCAGTATTATTATGTAAAACATCATGTGTTACAATATCATAAAGATTCCATTCATTGTCACTTCCTGGTAATAACATATACCAGTAATAAGGTAATTTTCCTGGATATATTTTACTAGACCAAGTAGAGAAATCCATTCCTTGTGTCAACCACCATTTCAGAGTTTTTCTATCTGCTATATCCACATGGTATCTAATTATAGTATCCCAGAGCTGTGCTCTAGGGCACCCGGTCTTCAATGACCAGTAGTCATCAGCATTTACCAGGTAAGTGTCTGTTTTGTAATTCACTAAAGTAACTTCATCCAAATCTGGTGGTACAAATTCAAGAGAGTATACTGTTGGATGTAAAGTATAAGTCCTTGTTTGTTTCTGCTGATTGTCTAATACAGCGTTACCACCTTCATAGTGTTTGGAAAAGTTTCCAGTTATATTCACATCAAGAGGGATGTCATAGTACGTGGAATCATTATGCATAATAGACCTATGAATACCAATCACATATTGCCATGAATGTGGAAACCATCTGCAAGTAGATCTTTCCATAGCTAAACTAACATTTTTAGTGTCCACATAATTAGAGTCAATTCCCATCGGGATTGACATATTATGGACATTCGCTCTGATTTTGTCATCACTCAGATTAAACACGGGAATCAAAGTCCCAAAGAAATCATCATAAAACTTAAAGGTACAGTCTTGGCATTTATAATAAGGCCACTTTGAAGACTCTCCTTTGGATCCATTATAAGTATAATCTATTTGCAAAAATGTGACATTGTAAAAGTATTTATTCAAAATATCCTTGGGTGTGATAACCAATACAGGTTGCCAGGACTGATTATCAAACCTATGCCACGTATTATTCACCTCAAGATGCATATGAGAGGCATTCAAATATACAGCATGAAGAGGATTCTGTACACAATTTTGTCTGCTAAAATTATAACACCATGTCCAATTAAATATATTATAGTATTGTGTGTAGTTTTTCCACACTGTCTGGTTAACAATGTATTTGTCCACGGTGAATTTATAATCATGTAACCCTGGACTATGCACTCTCTGTCCCAATTTCGGGATATCCACAATCTCTGCGAGGTCCCATTCATTATTGGCATTTTTAAAAACATACCTCCTTGTTTTGTTTTCAAATAATAGCCATCCAGAGTGATTAAACATTCCAAATTCAGGATGTAATACCCCAGTCGTCCTGTAAGCTGGACCCAGCCTACAGGCCTGTGTGTGAATCTTATAAGTTACAGATGAATAATTACCAATTTTATAATAATATCTATATTGGCACCACTTAAGGAAGGTTGAATCAACAGGGAAGCAAACTCTACCAATAAATGCTTGTCCCTGTGTTCGGTTAAGCATATCTCCAAAAATGCTACGGATACAAACATACCCGATTTTATCCTGTAATTTAGGAGGCGCGGCCACTGGTTTAACCAAGTTATGGGTAAATGGCTGTGGTAAAGGGTCGGTCAACACAACAGGTGATCGCCAAGTGGCGGTACCTAAGGTATTGACTTTCCACCAATTATCTATAGTAAGATAAGATTGGTTCCGTATTTCTAAGGATCTATCAGGATTCTGTAGGATCTCGAACTTTCCATATATAGGTAAATTAGGAAAATCCGCTACACAAGAAACATAATGGGTATAATTCAAATGAGTTCTGCTTTGCACATCTTCAATATATATAGACATATTCCTTTGTTTAGTGCTCATGGAATCTAGATACTGCTGTAACTCTTTTGGACACCATGTCCCGTAGGGTTCAATTAAAACTTGCGGCCATCTAGGCAACGGTCTAGCTCCTTGTAAATGTCTAGGCAATCTTTTCCACTCATCCAACATTTCCTTAGAATCATTATATGGCAACAAATTTATCCCCAACGTAGTTGTTCGTGGGGTTGTAGTTGTAATTTCACCAGAACCTTTTTCTTCTCCATCATCATATGAAGAATAGTCATATTCTTCATATTCATAATCGAATAAATTATAATCATTTTGTTTGTTGGACACCCAAACCTGAAAAGGCAGTGATGCAACATCCTTTTCTGCTGCTTTTATACATGTAAAGTCATTCTCTTCTGTAGATTCCTCAAAAGTATATACAGTAAGGTTTGGATTATTAAGCACTGCTGCTGTAGCATTATAGCTTTTAACTAAAGGTTTGCCTCCAAGTTTCCTATAATAATACACAAAATGTGGCTTATAAGACCACATATCCATAATCCCAGGTACAAGATGACATCGGAGGGGGTTAGCTTCATATTTATTAGAAGTTCCCCCATCCGCACTAGATCTAAACATTGGGCTATATACCCCAACTGTATTGATGTCCCAAAAATGGTCACACTCCTTAGGTGCGGAGTGTTTGTTATAATGGTGGCAAAATGCATAATTATGATAAAACAGGTATCTAATAGCAGTAAAATTTTGTAGGAATTTGTTACTTCTCCAATATTGTGGTATTACTACACAAGAATTATTACACTCTTGAGGTGAATGAGTGAAATTAATATAATTGAAGATCCAATCTTTGTAAGAATACTTGGTCAGGTTAATGTTCCTGATACCAAAATAATATGGAGTTGTAGTAGTAAAAGTAGTGGGAGTTGTAGTTTGATTTCCCATTACTGAATAGAACTGCAGGGCTATCAAAAGTAGCAAAAATAGCAAAAGTAACAAAGTCCTAGGTGCCATTACCAAAAACATAGTGTATAATTAAGTACATAACAGGGTAGCAAATCCCGTACCAACAATTTATGATACGTTTGGTCCACGTTAATATGGGTACAGTCAGTACCGTTGTGAATGTGTGAATGATTAAAACAAGTAGAACCATTCAAAAGAGCTGTCTGCCATTCGTTACAATGAAAATATCCACCCAAAAACAAGCAAGAATATACAATCAGGATAATAAAGCATATGTTAAACCAAACACACAAATGTTTACCTAGTGACAACATCTTGGCTTTTTACTAATCTGAGGTCCCCTTTTCCAGTTGATACCCATAGGGTATTTCCTTGTCCGTGTGATACAATCTCACCTTTAATCACAGAGTTATCTTTTCTGTTACGTATCCACACCTTATATGGTCTTATATTATCTGGGTTTGGGTCCCCGTCTGCCTGCACATCGATGTCCTTTTGGAATGTTTCCTCAAAGGGTGATCTCCTGTGCACTCTTTGCCTAGAATTAAGTTCAAAAACTGCAATCAGTATTGCCTTGTCAAATGGCACATCTTGTCCTATCTGCCACAATTTAGTCTTTAATAATCCATTGAACCTTTCAATATTTCCTGCTGCTTGTGGATTATAGGCCAAATGAAAATCCCAATTAATTCCTAAAACGTCAGCTAATTTCTGAACATTTCTACCAGTAAAATGAGAACCCTGATCAGAAGTCACATTCCAAGGACATCCATATGCTGCACACCAGCTCCAAATAGTTTTCATAGTAGAGCTTTGATCTGCATGTCTACTTGCACATGCATGTCCCAATCCGGTACTACAATCTACCATAGTACACACATATTTTCCATTCTGCAAAGGACCAATATAATCAATTTGTACCTTTTCATTAAATCCTCTTGGTGACGGCCTATTATGGGGTGGATCCCTCCGGAAACGTTGTACCGAGGATGCGCATAATTCACATCCAGATATCGCATGCTTGCATGCTCCCCAGGTGACTTTTATATTTCTTCCTTGAAACCACTGGAACATTCCATGTGTTCCAATATGTCCTAATTCCTTATGCAATTGTCGGATCTCATCATCCGAAATATCAGCATTCAATTCAGGAAGTTTTATATGCCAATTTGGGTCACGTTTCAACCGAATCTTTGTATCTGTTCTATCTGATATTTTCCAAGGGGCCTTATTCACCAATTTTAGCCCTTCGGAGTCAAATTTACTCAATTTGTCTGCCACATTATTAAATTTAGATATTTCATCTGTACGTCCTGTGTGAGCATCAACGTGCGCTATCTTTACATGTATAGGTGCCTCCGCAAGAAATTTCCAAATATGTATTCCCCATACATCTTTTTTTTTTTTTTTTTTTAATTTTTTTTTATTGGTTGTTAAAAACATTATAAAGCTCTTGACATATCATATTTCATACATTAGATTCAAGTTGGTTATGAACTCCCAATTTTACCCCAAATACAGATTGCAGAATCACATCAGTTACACACCCACGTTTTTACATATTGCCATACTAGTGACTGTTGCATTCTGCTACCTTTCCTATCCTCTACCATCCCCCCTCCCTCCCCTCCCATCTTCTCTCTCTACCCCATCCACTGTAATTCGTTTCTCTCCTTGTTTATTTTCCCATTCCCCTCACAACCTCTTAGAGCAGATTATGCTTAGTGAAGCTAGCCAATCCCTAAAAAACAAATACCAAATGTCTTCTTTGATATAATGAGAGCAACTAAGAACAGAGCAGGGAGGAAGAGCAGGAAGAAAAGATTAACATTAAACAGATAGATGAGGTGGGATGGAAAGGGAGAGAAAAGGGAAATTGCATGGTAATGGAGGGAGACCCTCATTGTTATCCCCATACATCTTTTCCATTAATTTTATAATCAGATTCCTTCCACTTTGCAGACCATATGGCAATACCATTACAAACTGCCCATGAGTCCGAAAAAACATGTATATACTTTTTCTTTTCATGGATAGATTGTTCAACGGCCAATTTTACTGCACAAAGTTCTGCTAACTGTGCTGAGGCATCCGAGCCTTCCTTCACTAAGATCTTTTTATCACTTGGTCGATATGCCACAGCTTTCCATTTAGTGATATTTCCTACTACTTTACTTGATCCATCTGTGAACCATGCATTTTTATGAGAAGCAACTGCCCCCCATTTTCCAATAGGTTGTGTCTTTGGTTGTTTAACCTCTACCGGTACTTCTACCATAGGCTGAGCAAAAACTAATTCTGATAACCTTAATGTCTTATTATTCCCTGACACTGTTGCATCATTAATTATAGTTAACAAATACCATTTCCATTTCAACACTTTTTGTTCCATGGGTAAACCTCTAAAGTCTTCCTCCTTAGTTCGTACCCAATCCAAAATTGGTATCTGAGTTCTTAATGTAACTATTCTATTAGTTAAAACAAAACCTAGACTCTGTACCGCCGTATAAGCTGTCCACACTGTTTTTTCAAAGAAAGAGTACTTGTTTTCGGAAAAAGGAAATCTTTTGGAGTAAAACCCAACTGGTTTAGTCTGACTATTACTTTTAGTATATATGCCCCAATTTCCAAAGTCATTGGCATATATTATATCAATTATAATTTCTTCACCAGGTTGAGGTACATACAATTGGGTATATGTCTGAACATATTCCTTAGCTAATTCTAATGACTTTTTCTGTTCCGGTCCCCATACAAAGTCCGCAGCTTTCCTGCATACCCTGTGTATTGGAGCCAGAATCATTTGCAAATATGGAATATGTAATCTCCAATATCCCAAAATGCCCATCACCTGCTGAGCCTCTGTCTTGGTTTTTGGTGACTGTAAAGCCAAAATCTTATTTATCACTGCATCCGGAACCTTAGGTCCTTCTGTAGTCCACACCACCCCCAGATACTTAACTGACGTGGCTGGACCCTGAATTTTATCAGGATTGATGGACCATCCTTTTGATTTCAATAATGTAACTACCTCGTCCTTTACCTTATTTAACTCGGTCATATCTTTCCCAGCAATTAATATATCATCTACATATGACCATAACTTAGTAGTTCCTTTATCTTGAAAGTCCTTTAACGTTTCTTGTAAAGTTACATGTGCTATAATTGGGCTATTTTTATATCCTTGTGGTAACCTCTTAAACCTATATTGTACTGATTCCCAAGTGAATGTAGTCAATTCTCTACTCTTAATATCTAATGGGATAGCGAAAAACATATCACTCAAATCTATAGCACAAAAACAAGTAGGTGAAAAATTCCTAATTTGAGCATAAATAGACTCTACATCTGGAAGAGTACCTGGCATAGAGGGGGTTACTTTATTTATATTCCTATAGTCTACCGTCAATCTCCACTTGCCATTAGGTTTCATAACAGGCCATACTGGACTGTTATATTTAAATGATGATGCCTTTTCTATTATATCTTTTTCCAACATTTCCTTTATTGTGGCGCTAATCTCTTCATGTCCTCCTTTAATAGGATACTGTTTAGTAAACACTGGTGGAGTATGGGGCAATTTTACTGGATCAATCTTTACTTAAAATTTTTGTTTCAAAACACTTTAATCTCTTCAAAGGTAACCATTCACCATATAATAACCTGAGTTCCTGAATTCCTAATACTCCATGTGGAACTTTGCCTACCAATACTTGTATTGTATAATCCAAATCATATATTTTAAATGTTACCCATTCTTTTCTCATTTCTGCCCTATGTCCAGATACTCCTTGTACTATAACTTTTTCCTTAGCTGGTTTATTATTTACAAAATCATCTCTGACTATTGTTACCTCGCTTCCCGTATCTATCAGGAAGGAGTCTGTATATTCTTGATTATCAATTATAAATTTTAATTGTATGAACGGCCGGGTGTCTGGCTGTTTTGCCATCTGGGTGTTCCAAACCTCGGCATTGTTAAACCAAACCTTCTTCCTTGGCCCTGCACCTGATTTCCTCGCGGTACCGGCCTTTGAGGCTTCATTCTGCTTCCTATCTGTCTGTTGTTTACAGCAACATTTCCTTGTGTCCAGGCTTGTCCTGGTCGCACCTTTCTCCAGTCTTTGCCATTTCCCAACATATTTCTGTTTCTTGGGAGGCTCCGCTGGCCAGGCGGGCCTCCCAAACGGAAGTTTTTTGTCTGGAAACATTGACTGTTCCCATTTGTCTGGTAGCATTTAATATTTCTGTTGCCATTTGTTGGAAAGCAGACTGGGTTTCGGGCTTTAGCTTGAAATGACATTGCAGCTTGAAATGACATTTTGTGCTCTTGTTGTAATTCTCGATGTTGCTTTAAGAACTCAACTACATCCCATAGGGTGTTGGCTCCAGCTAGCATGGTTGCCAACATCATTCTATGCTGTTCTGGTGCTCCTTTTATAATTATTCTCCTAAGCGCGGCTGTTAAGTGAGCACTTAAAGGGGATCCTTGAAACTGATTATAAATTTTGCTAAAAATAGCTAACTTCTTTACTATCTTAATCCCTTCACTGGGATTCTTCCACTGTACCTGGCCTTCAAAGACACCCCAATCTATATGTGGGATGGCCTCTGCCCAGGCTATTGCAATCCAATCCCAAAGTGTGCGTACCCTGTCAGGTTCTTCTTGTATAATCTTTGCTAAAGTGTCCGCAACACTCGGATTGTCTATCTGGATATTAACCACCTGCATCTCCTTGCCTGCGAGTCTTATAGACTCGCCTCCCTTACTATGAATTGTAAACAAAAAGTCTCCGTCGGTCTGACCTTTCTGTGAAAAATCTTGCCTTAACTGAACAATTTCAGGTCTAGTTAAGTCCCTAGTTTCAATAACTTGTTCCAACCCATCTGGGCGTCCCCGTCCGGGTGTGGATGTTTTAATTACTGAAACTGGCATGCTGGCCTTATCAGGAGCTTCCAGTTGGTTCAATATATCTTTCAAAAATGGGTTATTACTTCCATTTTTAAGGGCTTCTTTTACTAACCTTTTGCCTCTTAGCCTGTCATCATCTATATCATCTATAATTTTACATAATATTCCCGGGATTTCTTTCTTGTCAGCCCGTTCCATTATGGGCTTGACGGTCTGAGGATTACTTAATGTTACCTCAACTGTGGTTCCTTTCTGGAACTCAGGCATCTTTGCCTGAACAATTCTTTCAATACCTCGCCATGGCGATTGAGATTTTAATTCCTTTTGCTCGAGCTTTAGTTCTCCTATTCTACATTTCTGCCTAAATCTTTTTATTACTTCCTTGAAGCCCATGTTGCTATTTTTAAGAGGATCCTCAGTTTAGCTATATGAATTTTCCAAGCAATAAACCCGTTTGTTTCTATCTTATAAGGTATCTGACTTATTCCCTGATGCCAGCTATATAGTGCCCAATTTTCTATCCTTTCCTTAAGCCACCCCATGCACAGGGACCACCGTCCTCCTAAGGATTTTGGTGGGGGCACTCCCCTTTCATTCCACCTTCAGCCTAGACGCCGGACGATCACGGTCATTCTAGGTTTTCAGTAGAAGAAATTGTGCATTGCCATGTGGGTTATATTTACCTGCTCCAGAGCTCTTCTTCCGTATCCTGCCGACTACGCCAACTGTCACGAGCAGCTTCTCAGCCTTGTCTGGTTACCAGGAGTTCCCTTCCGGATATCTGCACTGGACCCCGGACCGCGACGTACGCGAACACCAAGCACGAACTCGATTGCCTTTTGAAATGCTGGTTTATTCGCACACCACACAAAGCAATACACGAGGTGGCTGGCACACAACTGCACGATCTTACTCTCAGGCGACGAGAGTTAGTTGTGAGCAAATACATGGAGTTTCCCTCGCGCTTATATACTCTATATGTTTACAACAAACTTGTTTATGTCTAACTTATCTAACATAAGCACACTACCTAGTTACATCATCAACTTATCTAACATGGGCATACTATCTAGTCATCCTATAACCAAAACATGTTTACAACTAAAAAGTCACTTAGTCACTGCAAGGTCCAAAACAAGTCCAAAACAAGTCCTTTTGCTGATTCATGTTGTTTATTCATCCTTGATGTTTACTCCTGTCAATTGATAATACATTTTTATGTATTTCATAAAATTTTGAAGAATTTTCATAAAATTTCTTTTGTTTATTTATTTATTTAGTTAGTTCTGGTGATTTAATTCAGGGGCACTTGACCACAGAGCTACATCCCCAGCAATTTTTATTTTTTTAAAAATTTTGCGACAGGGTCTCACTAAATTGCTGAGAGCCTTGCTAAGTTGTGGAGGCTGGTCTTGAACTCGTGATCCTCCTGCCTCAGTCTCCCAAGTTGCTGGGATTACAAGCATGCACCACCACACCTAGTTTCACAAAAATTCTTGAAGGCAGTCATTTTCAATCCATTGATACCCAATGACTGACAGATGAGGAAGTTTTGCAAAATATAGCAACACAGGTGATTTGTGATAAATAATTCATGACTCCTGCTTTACATAATAAACTGAGAATTGGAACATAGCTTCGGGGCCTTTGAGGTCCAAAATAACCAGAGTCATTCTGCTGGGATAATATTCAGTTTTGACTTTCTAAGTCCCAAATAAGTGAAAGATTTTAGGCTGAATCTACTTTGGAGGGTGCGAAGATTTTATACCTAAACAGCTCATTTTCATTTATTTTTTGTTTCCTTCACAGTTCTTACAGATGACACACTTATATAAAAATATAGCTGCTTAATGTACTACTTCCAGTTTCACTGTAAATTTCATTTTTCAATATTTTCCTAATGCTCTGATCATTTTCTACTCATAAATGAAAAACCTACTACTCTACATACATAAAGTACAGTATTTACAAAGACTCACTTCAAAAGAAACAAGATTTTTTGATTTGATGTCATAGTTAATTGGTTTCAATTATATATAAAAGCAAAAACTGCTGAGTCCTGTGTCTTTTTTTTTCTTTGTTGAGATTGTTGTGCTTTAAAAAATGCTTAAAATTCGAAGTGGAATCAAAGTGATCAATATCAGGAAAACAATTCTTAACTAAATATGAATCCACACAAATATGGAGACAAAATAGAACTAATTTTTCCATTATTATTATGTAAGTAGATCATTCCTAAATTGTTTTATTTTTTATTATTTTTTAACTTCAGATTACAAAGTCTTTTGTTCATAATATAGTAACTTTTCCTTGTTTTATATGTCTCCATGTCCTTTCTTGTGTCTATTAAATTAATTTTTTAAAATCTTAACAATGAAGAAATAAGCTTAACTTAAGTCAGATATTGTGTAATATTTTCTATATTTTAGGGACAGATAAAAGGGAGGAAAGACTATAAAATGGACTAAATACGAATAAAAGAAGACATAAGAAAGAAAAACTTAAAGTAACACAGAAAATCAGAGTTCTTGAGAGTTTTGATAATTTAGAAAAGTGGATAAAATCTGGTTTCTGGTATTCCTCCCAGTGATTAGTTATTTTCAATGTCCTTTACGTATAAAACTGCTCATATTATTAACCATGTCTTGAACTTGGTTCTCTTATTTTAAAAATCAATATATAGATATTACCTCTCAGATTGTTTTGAGAATATGTGGCAGCACTTAATATATTCACAGATAAACTAAGCACCCAATTGTGATTCTTGTTTTATTTGTATATATAGTATGTTATTCCAGATATGATTTTAGGGAACATTTAATAATTTCTTTTCTTTTTGTGATGATTTATTCTGCAAAACTACTTTGTACTGATACTCAGCACATCATTTTTTTAAACTACATATATTGAATAGCTATTGTTTTTTCCAGAGCACTAAATGCAAAGACTATAGAGATGAGGAACATAATGCTTCAGTTGCAAGAAACTTGCCAAACTTTTCTACTGTTTTCTGGCAGAGGTCCTCCTTGATCTTAGTCTGGATCTGTTATGAATTTTTAGGTAAATTCTAGATGTCAGAAGGGCAAGATATAGTCCTAGTGTAAAATAATTTGAGTATTTAATTCAGCTCCAAAAACATTCACCTTGCAATGAATTCGAGTTCACTGTTTTCCTTATTTTTTTCCATTCATTTCCTAGATGGAGTGAACTCAATTTTTCATCTTATCCTAGAAATCTTGATTTTCTTAGCTTTTATCACCATCAAACATGTATTAGCACTGCAGACGTAAGTCACCGTAAGTATCTTGACATAAGTATAAATTCTTCTTAGGCAGATTGGTAATGATTATTTTTCTCCATGGTGGTTTTCATAATTCTGCTTAGTAGGTATTTTAGTCATCTTTGTGTTAGTGTGACCCATAGACCTGAGAAGAATAATTTTAGAAGAGGAAAAGTTTATTTGTTGCTGACAGTTTCATAGACAGCCAGCTCTATTCTCTGGGCCTGAGGTGAGGCAAAACGTGGTGGAAACTTTGTGGAGTAAAGCAGCTCAGAACACAACAGTCAAGAAGCAGAGAGAAACTAAGCTTTGTTCACTAGGGAGAAAATATATAATGCAAAGTGCCCCCAAGGCCAATGACCCACCTCCTCCAGCCACACCTTATCTATCTTCCTACAGTTTCCACCCAGTTAATTCCTATCAGAAAGATTAATGCAGTGATTAGGTTAAAGATCTCATAACCCAATCATTTCACCTCTAAACTTTCTTGCATTGTCACACACATGAGCTTTTGGGGAGGGGGGGTCACCTCATATCTAAACCATAAGAGTTGGGGTTGTGGCTCAGCCATAGAGGAGTGCTTGGCTAGCACGTGCGAGGTCCTGGGTTTGATCCTCAACACCACATTAAAATAAAGGTATTATGTCCAACTACAACGAATATATATATATATATATATATATATATATATATATATATATATATATATAATTTTTTTAAAGAGTTGGTTTCCTTTTAAATTTTGTGGCCTTCAATATTCTCTTGGATACCTCCTCTCTAAAGTATGTATCTTAATCCATGCATTAGACTGAATTCATCAAATTCTCTTGATTGTTGATGTCCTGGTTTTTAGAGAGGTTATATGTGTTTACTTGAATCATTCTAAAAGAATCCTGATGACCCAAATTAGCCATTCATGTTAAAATACACTTTCTCATTGGGAATCATCTGTTAAATAGTTTATTTAGTTACTCTTTTACGTAAACATATAATTAGTGCAAGCAATGAAAAGGTAGAGGACTTGTTGATTATTTTCTCCATTTCAAACTGTTTCTGAGATCATTTCAAGTCTCTGTTTAAAGTTCTATAATGTTTTTCTGCAATAAAAAAACTACATGTGACCACTCAAAGGTCCAGCCTCTCCTAACCTAAGGGTAATGCCTTTGCATTAGGAGCTAAGATCATTTATAAAACTCACAAAAAGCAGATTCATCTGTTACCATGTATAGTAACATTTCAGACAACTAAACATGACAGTTAAGGGAATTTGCAATTGAACAAGGAAAGAAAAAAAAAAAAACATGAGCAGGGTTGAGAGCCATGTAATTATTCTCATTCACACTATGACTAGCTTTAAAGTGATTTATTCAAAATGGTTATCCGTGTACTCTTAGTCACCTCCTTTCTTGACTATGTGCTAATTCTGATTTTGGCGTTTGTCTATAGAATATATTTGTTCTTCCTCTTGAAAGGGAATTGTACTGCATTTTCTTTAATGTTTAAATCAGTTAATCATATTTCCCAATTATCCCATAATGTTAGTTACTTGAATTTCAAGTTGCAGTGTTCTTAGAGAAAGCTTAATATCTTCATTATACATGCAGTCATGGTTAGCTAATTAGCATCGTGAATGCAGCAGTTTAACCCTGGATGCCACTATTTCTGGCTTCAAGGATATATTGGGTTTCCTCATTTTAAAAAATTGAGAAGGAAAAAATATCATTTTTGAATTCTTTTTGTTTCTTTCAAATACAAAGTCCTCCTCCTTTAAAAGTGTCCAGATATAATATAAATGCATTATAATTCTCTTCTATTGGTTTATAAATAAAAGTATCCTTGAATGTTTTGCAAAAGAGTAATGCAATTTATAATATTGTTAATGAAAATTAAGTTATATTGGTTTTTCTGAAGGCAATTGCACTACATAATCAATTTTAAAAATCATAGTTTATTTCTTCAGTTCATTGGGAAACGAGACACATATTCAAAATAATGAAGGTAAAAGAACACATTGCTTTTTGACATTGCCCCTAATTAAAATATCAGTATTGCAACTGCAATTTCATCTTGCTTGTGTTGCCATTTTAGTTATCCTCGGCTTTACTTCTCCCTCCTTAAATAGTGTTTCTTATCTTTCAATTAAGAGATGTAAAGGAACTACCCTTAATTCTGTTTTAAAAAGAAATACCTTAAAATTTCATTAATTGTAATACTCAGTTTTGATTCTTTTTTTTTAAATTTAGTGGTTGTTGTACAATGTATAAAATCATAGGCCAGAAAAGTCCAGTAACTTACACAAGTTTACCAGTTTGGCAAGGGTAGGAACAGAAATTAACACCCATGTCTCTGGGTATAGAGTGTAGTGTTTTCTTCCTCTTATCTGTTCTTAAAATGCCTTGTGATTGGAAAAATTTTAGAATATAGGCATGTGAAATTTATAGCCCAGAGCCTATATAGAATAATAATTTTGCATGGTTCATAGTGACTTAGCCTAAGCTTTACATATATACAATGATAGTCTATATTTATGTAGCATTGTGTGATTTAAAAAAAAAATTCTTTCAAAATTCTCTCCCTTTCCACCTTCCTCTCTCTCAGAAAGTGGGATCTTTCTCTGAAATATAAACAAGGAAAAAAAATCAAAGGAGATTTTGGAAAATGTACAGAAGCAGCTGCATGACATCAACAAAGAGAGGTTAGACTTTTAGGAGAAAACATATTGACTGATCATCCTTACAGTGAGGACAAAGTTTGAAGTTTTTTGGAATATATTTAAAATGATTAATAGTGTGATCAAAATACCCTTCAAAATTCTGTTTTAGATATTTGTGTAAAAGTTTGACTTCTTTGGCACTAGGGCTTCCATAATGAGAGATTCTTTATTGGAACTACCAGACCCATTCATTTATCATAAATTTAAACTGACTTTGACTGACTTCTGAAGAAATGCATAACCTAGCATTTCTTTCCATCTCTTTTTGGAAAGAGAGTGTCTTCAAAACTTCATAGTGATGAATTCAATGCTAGCATCTTGAAATTCATAATGAAGAAGTAAAAGTTCAAACAGAAATACTGGTTCCACGTGGGTAAATAGATTCCCAGATCTAGTCCCAAATCATGTCCTAAGATTTGGATTGGCAGCATGGTAATACTTTCATCCACAAGACCATGGAAGAAAGATGGGTTTTATTTTAATTTTTCACATTTTTATTGCTACATTATAGTTGTATAATAATGGTATTTATTATTACATATTCATGCATGGACACAATATAAAATATAATTTGACCAATATCACTCCCCATTATTTCACCTCTCCCTCTTTTCCTCCCTTACCTGGTCCCTTTCCTCTATTCTACTCATCTCCCTTCAATTTTCATAAAATCCTCCCCATGAAAGATGGGTTTTAATATTAACTTGTACCTTAGATTAGAGAAGGGCGTGGGGACTGACCAGAGATCTCTTCCAGAATCAAGGTGGGTAAGCCATGGAAATGGCTCTCCTCCTTCTTCTGCTCCTTTCCTTTGTGCTCTGAATTTCATACCTTCACTCCTTCACATTAGGAATTCACTTCAGGCCATTAGTAGTGGCAGGCATCTTCCTTGTGTTACTAACCTTTCTCTTCAAACTGAATCATTCCTATTTGTATACCAATTATTATGGTTTATATGATATTACCCAAAAGCTCATGTGTGAGACAATGCAAGAAGATTTAGAGATGAAAGGATTGCATGGCAAAAGCCTTAACCCAATGAGTGAATTAATCCTCTGATAGGGATTAATTGAGTACAGGCTGGTAGGATGTGAGTGGATGAGGTAGGTCATTGGGGGATGTGCCTTTGGGGTATGTATTTGGTGAGCCGAGCTTAGTCTCTCTCTGCTTCCTGGTGTAATGTCTTGAACATCTTTCCTCCATCACAAGCTTCCACCATGATGTTCAGCCTCTCCTCAAGCCCAGAAGATTGGAGCCAGTTTTCCATGGACTGAGATCTTTGAAACTTTGAGCCCCCAAATAAACTTTTCCTCCTCTAAATTTTCTTGTTAGATCTTATAGTCACAGCAACAAAAAAAGCTGACTAAACACCATGTTCTTCAAAATCTCCCATCTTAAAGAAGATAACCCAAAAGCTTTCTTCCATCTTCCTTCAATCATATCTGCTCATCTCTGTCTTCCCTATCATAATCTTTTTACTTTTTTGATGTTTAATCTCTCTGCATCAACTTCAATCATTCATTCTTTAAACCACTTCCAATCTGTTTTGTCCCATTCAATTGTTCTTGTCAAAGATCTCCATGCTACCAAATCTAACAGCCATTACATTGCCTTAATCCTACCCCATTTCTTAACAGTATTTATATAATTACCTGCTTTCTTATTTGAACCACTATTCCCTTCTTAGACATTATGCACTAAAAAGCATATTTTCATAGTCTCCTTTTTTGGTACTGTTTTTCTCTAACGGACCCTTTAATTTTTGAAAGCCTCAAATTGTCTCCTCTCTTCCTCTCTCCTCTTTTCTCTTTCTCACTTTTTGTCTTCTCTGTTCTCTCTTACACTTCCTACTTAGGTGATATCATTCAGTTACATGGCCTAAAGTCATATGAACATTGATAACTCTCAATATATGTAGCCTTTCTAGCTTTGAAGCCCAATATCAAGATTCATTCATATATCAATCTACTGTGCATCTCTACTTAGATGTCTTGAGGCCATTTCAAACCAAGTATGTCCAAAATTAAAATACTGATTTCCAAACCATCATTCAAAACTGTGATTCTACAAAACTTCCCTGTCTCTGTAAATGAGACCATCATGTGCTCAATTTTATCACATTCCAAACACAAAAGTAATTCTTAATTTCTTACTCTTACTTACCTGTATGTCTTATTTATCACAAAGTCTCATAGTTCTTTCTCTAAAATTCATTTCAAATCTGGCTATTTCTTATTCTCACTTATATCTACTACCCCATGGATACAATACATTTAGAAATCAGAGTAATCTTTTTTTTATTATAATTTGTTGAATATGACAGCAGAATGCATTAAAATTCATATTACACATATAGAGCACAATTTTTCATATCATTAGTTGTGTATAAAAAGCATTTGTGTCTCCATACATGTATTTATCTCATTTCACCATCTTTATTACCCCTATGCCCCCTCCCTTTCCATCCCACCCCCTTGCCTTATCTAGAGTTTGTCTAATCCTCCCATGCTCCCTCTCCCAACCTCACTATGAATCAGACTCCTTATATCAGAGGAAACATTTGGCATTTGGTTTTAGGGGATTGGGCTAACTTCACTTACCATTATATTCTCCAACTCTATCCATTTACCTGCAAATACCATGATTTTATTCTCTTTTTTTGCTGAGTAATATTCCATTGTGTATATATACCACCTTTTCTTTATCCATTCATCTACTGAGGGACATCTACAGTTTAGCTATTGTGAATTGTGCTGGTATGATTATTGCTGTGGCTGTGTCCCTGTAGTATGCTGTTTTTAAATCCTTTGGGTATAAACCGAGGAGTGGGATAGCTGAGTCAAATGGTAGTTCCATTCCAAGTTTTCCAAGGAATCTCCATAGTGCTTTCCAGATTGGCTGCACCAATTTGCAGTCCCACCAGCAATGTATGAGTGTGCCTTTTTCCCCACATTCTCGCCAACACTTACTGTTGTTTGTGAGATGAAATCTTAGTTTTTATTTGCATTTCTCTAACTGCTAGAGATGTTGAGTATTTTTTTTTCATATATTTGTTGGTTGTTTCTGTATCATCTCTGAGAGGTATATGTTTAGTTCCTTGCCTCATTTATTGATTGGGCTATTCATTTTTTTTGGTATTGAGCTTTTTGAGTTCTTTGTGTACCCTAGAGATTAGTGCTCTACCTGATGTGTGAGTTTTAAAAATTTGCTCCCAAGATGTAGGCTATCTGTGCACCTCACTGATTGTTTCTTTTGCTGAGAATAAGCTTTTTAGTTTGAATCTATCCCATTTATTAATTCTTGATTTAAATTCTTGTGGTATAGGAGTTTTTTTAAGGAAGTTGGGGCCTAATACCACATGATGGAGATTTGGGCCTACTTTTTCTTAAAATAGATGCAGGTCTCTGGTTTAATTCCTAGGTCCTTGATCCACTTTGAGTTGAGTTTTGTGCATACTGAAAGATAGGGGTTCAATTTCATTTTATTGCATATAGATTTCCAGTTTTCCCAGCACCATTTGTTGAAGAGGCTATCTTTTCTCCACTGTTTTTGGCACTTTTGTTTAATATGAGATAACTGTAATTATGTGGGTTAGTCTCTGTGTCCTCCATTCTGTACCATTGGTTTACCAGTCTATCTTGGTGCCAATACCATGCTATTTTTTTTTTACTATTGCTCTGTAGTATGGTTTAAGGTTTGATATAGTGATGCCACTTGCTTCACTCTTTTTGATAAGGATTGCTTTGGCTGTTCTGGGTCTCTTATTTTTCCAGATGAATTTCATGACTGCTTTTTCTATTTCTATGAGGAATGTCATTGGGATTTTGATTGGAATTACATTAAATCTATATAGCGCTTTTGGTAGTATGGTCATTTTGACAATATTAATTCTGCCAATCCAAGAACAAGGGATAAGGTCTTCTTTAATTTCTTTCTTTAGCATTCTGTAGTTTTCAGTGCAGAGGTCTTTCACCTCTTCTTAGGTTGATTCCCAATTATTTTATTTATTTATTTTTTAGGCTATTGTAAACGGAGTTGTTTCCCTCATTTCCCTTTTAGAGGATTTGTCACTGATATAAAGAAATGCCTTTGATTTATGGGTGTTGATTTTGTATCCTGCTACTTTGATCAATTCATTTACTAGTTCTAGAAGTTTTCTGATGACATTTTTTGGGTCTTCTAGGTATTGAAACATATTGCATAAAAATAGTGCTAATTTGAGTTCTTCTTTTCCTATCCATATCCTTTAATTTATTTTGTCTGTGTAATTGCTCTGGCTAGTGTTCTAAGAAGTGCTAAATAGAAGTGGTGGAAGAGGGCATTCCTGTCTTGTTCCAGTTTTTAGAGAGAATGCTTTCAATTTTTCATTTAGAATGATGTTGACCTGGGACTTAGCATAGATAGCTTTTATGATGTTGAGACACATTCCTGTTATCCCTAGTTTTTCTAGTGTTTTGAACATGTTTGGGTGCTGTACTTTGTTGAATGCTTTTTCTGCATCTAGTGAGATGATCTTATGATTTTTATCTTTAAGCCTATTGTTGTGATGAATTACATTTATTGATTTCTGTATGTTGAACCAGCTTTGCATCCCTGGGATGAACCCCACTTGATCATGGTGCACTATCTTTTTGATATGTTTTTGTATTCAATTTTCCAGAATTTTATGGAGAATTTTTCCATCTATGTTCATTAGCGATATTGACCTGAAGTTTTCTTTCTTTGATGTGTCTGTCTGGTTTTCAAATCAGGGTGATACTGACCTCATAGAAAAAGTTTGGAAGTGCTCCTTCTTTTTCTATTTCATGAAATAATTTGTAGAATATAGGTACTAGTTCTTCTTTCTAGGGTCTTGTAGAACCTATCTGTATATCCATCTGGCCCTGGGCTTTTATTGGTTGGTAGACTTCTGATTGTGCCTTGTATTTCCTTGCTTGAAATTGATCTCTTTAAATTGTGTATCATCCTGTTTCAATTTGGACAACTCATATACCTCTAGAAATTTGTCGATGATGACTTCAATATCCTCTATATTATTGAAGTACATGTTTTCAAAATAATTTCTAATTATCTTCTGTATTTCTGTAGTGTCTGTTGTGATATTTCTTTTTTCATCACCTATGGTAGTGATTTGAGTTTTCTGTCTCCTTTTTGTTAGCATGGCTAAGGGTTTGTCAATTTTATTTATTTCTTTGAAGCACCAACTTTTTGTTTTGTCAATTTTTTCAATTGTTTCTTTTGTTTCATTTTCATTGATTTCAACTCTAATTTTAATTATTTTCTGTATTCTACTGCTTTTGGTGTTGGTTTGTTCTTCTTTTTCTAGGGCTTTGAGATGTAATATTAGGTCATTTATTTGTTGACTTTTTTTTTCTTTTAAGGAATGAACTTCATGCAATGAACTTTTCTCTTAGTACTACCTTCATAGTGTCTCAGAGATTTTGATATGTTGTATCAGTGTTCTTGTTTACCTCTAAGAATTTTTCTATCTCCTCCTTCATGTCTTTGGAACCAATTGTTCATTCAGTAGCATATTATTTAGTCTCCAGGTGTTAGGGTTGTTTTTATTTTTTATATTATCATTGATTTCTAATTTATTTCCATTATGATCTGATAGAATGCAGGGTAGTATCTCTACTTTTTTATATTTTCTAAGAGTTGCTTTGTGGCATAATATATGGTATTTTATATTTTAGAAAAGGATCAATATGCTGCTGAGAAAAAAAGTGTAATTGGTTGTTAAAGGATGAAGTATTCTATATATGTCAGTTAAGTCTAAGTTATTGATTGTATTATTGAGTTCTATGGTTTCTTTGCTCAGCTTTTGTTTGGAAGATCTATCCAGTGGTGAAAGGGGTGTGTTAATGTCACCAAGAATTATTGTGTTGTAGTCATTTTGACTCTTGAACTTGAGAAGAGTTTGTTTGAAGCACATAGATGCTCCATTGTTTGGGGCATATACATTAAAAACCTTTATGTTTTGTTGGTGTATGGTTCCCTTGAGCAGTATGAAATGTGCTTCTTTGTACCTTTTGATTAACTTTAACTTAATGTCTACTTTATTTGATAGGAGAATAGAAACCCCTGCTTGCTTCTGCAGTCCATGTGAATGGTATGATTTTCCCTGACCCTTCACCTTCAGTCTGTGGTCTGTATGTGTCTTTTCCTATTATATGAGTCTCTTGGAGGCTGCATACTTTTGGGTCTTTTTTTTTTTTTTTTTTTTTTTTTGATCAATCAGCTAGCCTATGTCTTTTTGTCTTTTGATTGGTGAGTTTAGTCCATTAACATTCAGGGTTATTATTGAGACATGATTTGTATTCCCAGCCATTTTTGTTGTTATTTAACTTGACTTGGTTTCTCCTTCAATTAGCTTTTCCTTCAGTGTAATATCTCCCTCTGCTGATTTTCATTATTATTTTTTTTAAATTTCCTCTTCATAGAATATTTTGCCAACAATGTTCAGGTTTTCTAGCTGTTAATTCTTTTAACTTTTGTTTATCATGGAAGGTTTTTATTTCATCATCAAATCTAAAGCTTTTGGTGGATACCAAATTTTTGGTTGGAATCCATTTTCTTTCAGAGCTCAATATATGTTGTTATGGGGTCTGGGTTGAAAAATCTGCACATAACCTAATTGGTTTTCCCTTATATGTAATCTGATTCTTTTCTCTTGTGGCTTTTAATATTCTCTCCTTATTCTATTTTTTAGGCATTTTCATTATAATGTGCCTTGGTGTGGATATGTTGTGATTTTGTACATTTGGTGTCCTATAAGCCTCTTGAATTTGGTCTTACAATTCATTCTTCATGTTTGGAAAATTTTATGATATTATTTAATTAAATAGATTGCTCATTCCTTTGGTTTGGAACTTTATGCTTTCATCCATCCCAGTAACTCTTAAATTTGGTCTTTTCATGAAGCTATCTGATATTTCTTGAATGTTCTGCTCATGGTTTCTTACCATTTTCACTGTGTGGTCTACATTCTTTTCAAGATTATATTTTGTTTTCATTGTCTGAGGTCCTATCGTTCAAGTGGTCTAATCTGTTGGTGATACTTTCAATTGAACTTTTAATTTGGTTTATTGTTTCTTTCATTTCAATGATTTCTGTTTGGTTTTTCTTTAGAACCTCTATCTCCCTATTGAAGCAATATTTTGCTCCTGTATTTGCTTTTGTAGTGCTTTGTTGAAATGATCTTTTGCTGCCTGTATTTGCTCTATTATATCATCCTTTAATTCACAGAATATTTTAATTATGTACATTCTGAACTCTTTCTCTGTAATTTCATCATCTGTGCTGGCCATTGATTTTAATAATGCGGTATCTGGATTTGTTTGTGGCACTTTCTTTCTTTGTCTTTTTTTTTTTTTTTTGGTTGGTTGGTTAGTTTTATTTTTTATTTTTTTTAAAATTTTTTATTGTTGGCTGTTCAAAACATTACATAGTTCTTGATATATCATATTTCACAATTTGATTCAAGTGGGTTATGAGCTCCCATTTTTACCCCATATACAGATTGCAGAATCACATCAGTTACACATCCATTGATTTACATATTGCCATACTAGTGTCTGTTGTATTCTGCTGCCTTTCCTATCCTCTACTATCCCCCCTCCCCTCCCCTCCCTTTCTTTGTCTTTTCATGTTGCTTGTGTGTCTTTCTTTCTAGCTCTGTGGATCCCAAGCATTACCTTATTTTAACCTATAGGATTATAGTGCCTCTGTAGGGTTCCAGTATCTCTCCTTTGAGGTGAAGGACACTGTTAACGGATCCCAATATAAACAAAATATCGCCTAAAAACAAACAGTTGTTATTAAGATGTTTACAGTTTGGTCACAATGTACAGAAATGGTGAATTCAATTATAATCTACAATATAATCAGTAGGTTTGTAAAAGGGTCTACAGTTTCTGATGGTAGACAAAGAACCAGGGGTTAGGAATAGCATAATATGCCAAGTAGGTAGGAGTTGAGGATATCGAGTTATTATATCTTAGGAAGTATGAAAGAGAAATCTAAAGAAGAAGGTTAGTAGCAGGAGAAAAGAGAGGTAATAATTTTGGGTAGACATGTAAGAGGAAAGACAATAGAGTACATAAAACAAACACACATATATATTAAGAAAAATTTTTTAAAAACATTAAAATAATGAAAATTGGAGAGAAAAAAAAGAATATACAACACAGCTATAATAGACTATTCAGTTGTCTCAGTCCTCAATATCCTAATTCATGCAAAGTACTTGGTTATACATATGTTGGGGATGTGAGGTCAAGAGAATAAAGAGGAAGAAGAAAGAAAAAAAAATCTTGAAGGCAGAAAGGAGAGTGTTTTGAAGATCATTATCTTTCCTGCTTCCCTTCTCATCTGATAGGTGGGGCTGTCTGGTCTTAGTTGGTATCTCTGCCCCCAGGATGGTGGGAGTTACCAGGGTGTGAGGGTTGGTCTTGGGTGCAAGGGACCTGGAATGAGGTATGGCACCTGCTGGTCCCTATGGGAGACTGCATTTCAAGGATTTCTTTGGGGGTCTGCTCCTGTGATGTGGATGCTGGGTCTTATCTCCTCATCTTGCCTGTAGACCTCATAGTTCCTGCCCTCTAAATTAGTCTCTAAAGTGTATCTTCCTCACCCTCTCCCTTTCTACTTCCTAATCAGGAGCCTTTCTCTACAGGGATCTTATGTATTGCACTATGGTGGCTGCACACCTGTCATAGAGGGCTGTTTTGTATTGGGCAGTCACTCTGCTGAGTTAGTGACTGCTGGGGATTGTGGGGAATTAGAAAACTATGGGTACTTGGCTATTCGGTGTTCCAAACTGGTAGTTGCCCCAACTAAAGATGCTGATGAAGGTGACCCAAGATGGAGGCAGCTGCTTTCAGCGATGGGGGTGTCTGGTTGGGTTGGGGGGAGCTGGGTGATGGCATTGTGTGTTCAGAGATGAGCTCTGTGGTGTGCAGTGATGCAGTTGTCAGCTTTCTTTAGAGCCTGTGATGTCACCAGGTACAGGCAGGATACCCAAGATGAAGGCGACTAGGGTTGCCCCACGTTGGAAGATGGGGGTCCACACCAGAGTGGCGACTGGAATCCAGTGCGTGGGTAGAGGCTGAGTGTCCTTCTTGGGAGTGGCATCTGGGAATTCTGTGCCTGTGCTGATGCTGGTGGTCCCGCTAAGGCACCGGGAGACTTGTGTAGGCAAGTAGTCAGGAGTCCTTTTCTTTTTTTTTTTTTAATTGGTTGTTCAAAACATTACAAAGCTCTTGACATATCATATTTCATACATTAGATTCAAGTTGGTTATGAACTCCCAATTTTACCCCAAATACAGATTGCAGAATCACATCAGTTACACATCCACATTTTTACATAATGCCCTATTAGTAACTGTTGTATTCTGCTACCTTTCCTATCCTCTACTATCCCCCCTCCCCTCCCCTCCCATCTTCTCTCTCTACCCCATCTACTGTAATTCATTTCTCTCCTTGTTTATTTTCCCATTCCCCTCACAACCTCTTATATGTAATTTTGTATAACAATGAAGGTCTCCCTCCATTACCATGCAATTTCCCTTTTCTCTCCCTTTCCCTCCCACCTCATGTCTCTGTTTAATGTTAATCTTTTCTTCCTGCTCTTCCTCCCTGCTCTGTTCTTAGTTGCTCTCATTATATCAATGAAGACATTTGGTATTTGTTTTTTAGGGATTGGCTAGCTTCACTAAGCATAATCTGCTTGAGTGCCATCCATTTCCCTTCAAATTCCATGATTTTGTCATTTTTTAGTGCTGCGTAATACTCCATGGTGTACAAATGCCACATTTTTTTTATCCATTCATCTATTGAAGGGCATCTGGGTTGGTTCCACAGTCTAGCAATTGTGAATTGTGCTGCTATGAACATCGATGTGGCAGTATCCCTGTAGTACGCTCTTTTAAGGTCTTCAGGGAATAGTCCGAGAAGGGCAATAGCTGGGTCAAATGGTGGTTCCATTCCCAGCTTTCCCAGGAATCTCCATACTGCTTTGCAAATTGGCCGCACCAGTTTGCAGTCCCACCAGCAATGTACAAGAGTACCCTTTTCCCCACATCCTCGCCAGCACTTGTTGTTGTTTGATTTCATAATGGCTGCCAATCTTACTGGCGTGAGATGGTATCTAAGGGTGGTTTTGATTTGCATTTCTCTGACTGCTAGAGATGGTGAGCATTTTTTCATGTACTTGTTGATTGATTGTATGTCCTCCTCTGAGAAGTGTCTGTTCAGGTCCTTGGCCCATTTGTTGATTGAGTTATTTGTTATCTTATTGTCTAATTTTTTTGAGTTCTTTGTATACTCTGGATATTAGGGCTCTATCTGAAGTGTGAGGAGTAAAAATTTGTTCCCATGATGTAGGCTCCCTATTTACCTCTCTTATTGTTTCTCTTGCTGAGAAAAAACTTTTCAGTTTAAGTAAGTCCCATTTGTTGATTCTTGTTATTAACTCTTGTACTATGGGTGTCCTGTTAAGGAATTTGGAGCCCGACCCCACAATATGTAGATTGGAGCCAACTTTTTCTTCTATCAGATGCAGAGTCTCTGATTTGATATCTAGCTCCTTGATCCACTTTGAGTTAACTTTTGTGCATGGCGAGAGGAGGGGATTCAGTTTCCTTTTGTTGCGTATGAATTTCCAGTTTTCCCAACACCATTTGTTGAAGATGCTATCCTGCCTCCATTGCATGCTTTTAGCTCCTTTATCAAATATAAAGTAGTTGTAGCTTTGTGGATTAATCTCTGTGTCCTCTATTTTGTACCATTGGTCCACCCGCCTGTTTTGGTACAAGTACCATGCTGTTTTTGTTACTATTGCTCTGTAATATAGTTTGAAATCTGGTATTGCTATACCGCCTGATTCGCACTTCCTGCTTAGAATTGCTTTTGCTATTCTGGGTCTTTTATTTTTCCATATGAATTTCATGATTGCTTTATCTATTTCTACAAGAAATGCCGATGGGATTTTGATTGGCATTGCATTAAACCTATAAAGAACTTTGGTAATATCGCCATTTTGATGATGTTAGTTCTGCCTATCCATGAACAGGGTATATTTTTCCATCTTCTAAGATCATCTTCTACTTCTCTTTTTAGGGTTCTGTAGTTTTCATTGTATAAATATTTCACCTCTTTTGTTAGGTTGATTCCCAAGTATTTTTTTTTTTTTTTGAGGATATTGTGAACGGGGTGGTTGTCCTCATTTCCGTTTCAGAAGTTTTGTCGCTGATATACAGAAATGCCTTTGATTTATGCGTGTTGATTTTATATCCTGCCACTTTGCTGAATTCATTTATTAGTTCTAGTAGTTTTTCTGTAGACCCTTTTGGGTCTTCTAGGTATAGAATCATGTCACCTGCAAATAGTGATAATTTAAGTTCTTCTTTTCCTATTTTTATGCCTTTAATTTCTTTCGTCTGTCTAATTGCTCTGGCCAGTGTTTCGAGAACTATATTGAATAGAAGTGGTTATAGAGGGCATCCCTGTCTTGTTCCAGATTTTAGAGGGAATGCCTTCAATTTTTCTCCATTTAGAATGATGCTAGCCTGCGGCTTAGCATAGATAGCTTTTACTATGTCGAGGTAATTTCCTGTTATCCCTAGTTTTTCTAATGTTTTGAACATAAAGGGATGCTGTACTTTGTTGAATGCTTTTTCTTCGTCTATTGAGATGATCATATGGTTCTTATCTTTAAGTCTATTGATGTGGTGAATAACATTTATTGATTTCCGTATATTGAACCAGCCTTGCATCCCAGGTATGAATCCTACTTGATCATGGTGCACAATTTTTTTGATGTGCCTTTGTATCCGATTCGCCAGAATTTTATTGAGGATCTTTGCATCTAGGTTCATCACAGATATTGGTCTGTAGTTTTCTTTCTTTGAGGTGTCTTTGTCTGGTTTCGGAATCAGGGTGATGTTGGCCTCGTAGAATGAATTTGGCAGAGCTCCCTCTTTTTCTATTTCCTGAAATAACTTGAAAAGTATTGGTATTAATTCTTCTTTAAAGGTTTTGTAAAACTCCGCTGTATACCCATCCGGTCCTGGGCTTTTCTTGGTTGGTAGTCTTTTGATTGCTTCTTCTATTTCATCCATTGATATAGGTCTGTTTAAGTTGTGAGTATCCTCCTGACTCAGTCTGGGCAAATCATATGACTTAAGAAATTTATCGATGTCTTCACTATCTTCTATTTTATCGGAATATAGGTTTTCAAAATAATTTCTAATTGTCTTCTGTATTTCTGTAGGATCTCACTGAGGCCCGGGCCCTGAGTGGTATGGTGGCCCTGATTTCTGTGCAGGATCAGCTGAGGAGGGCTCCTCTATCACTCTCAGCAAAGCCGTATTCCTACTAGTTGAGACCTGGGTCACGGAATGATACAGAATGCTACCTCCTTCTGGCCAGCCATCTTGGATCCACTTCTTTTTCTTTTTAATAGACTTTATTTTCTCAGATTTGTTTTGATTCAGAACAAAATTTAGAGGAAGTTAGAAAGATTTTTCAATATATGCCCTGTACCCATACATGCATAGCCTCTCCCATTATCATCTCCTACTAGAAACATACATTTCTTATGATTGGCCTACATTAACATGTCACTATTGCCCAGAATCCATGATAAACATTAAGATAGAATTAAGGTGTCAGATATTTCATTTTCTGGATGTTGTAGGGCAGGATCTGTTTTACTGGTCTCCTCTTTGGTACTTTTTTTCTCTAACTGACCCTTAAACCATTAAATGCATCATAATCTCTTCTTTCTTCTCTCTTCCTCTCACTTCTTTTCTTTTGTGGTTTAGAAGAATTCAGTTCCATAAGGCTATAGGACCTGTGTCTCTATTTCCTTCCTGGTGTTCAGCAGGGCCATTCTTATCTTTTTGAGGCTTCTCTCTCGCCCCTGAATATGAACCAGTACATCTCAGAACCAACAACAGGACAGATTATCCATTTTAGTACATCTCAGAACCAGCAACAGGACAGATTATCCATTTTAGGTTGTCATCTCTCTGACCTTTCTTCTAGTTACATCTCTCTCTGGGAAAAGCTGGGAAGGCCTTCCACTTTTAAGGGCCCATGTGACAAAATGGACCTACCTGTGTGATCCAGGAAAGTTTCCGTATCTCATTGTCTTCTTGTAGCATGGATTCATGGTTTCTAAAGATGTGAACATCTATTCAAGGCCATTATTCTGCCAATAACGTATCTCATATTAACTTGATCTCTACCCTCCACTTACCCTTCAAGACTTCTTTTTGTTTTCAAATCTGTACAGCACACCCAACCTCAGAGAATGCATTTTTTTTTGGGCTATACTCCTGGTATCTCTACTTCTAGTACTTTGTATAGTGCCAGACATAAGTAAAGCTAGTTCTAATAGTAGGTCAGAGTGAACCCATTGATTAAGAATTCACTGAATTGAAGCTCTGAGATTTGGGGGATGACAGAAGCCATAAACAAAAGTTTGAGCCTAACAAGTATAATGGAATAAATTTGCCTACCTGTTTGGGCTGTTGGTCTCTCATCACCAGTAACATTGGTCCCTGATATATTACTGGGCTTTAGGGGAGTTTTCACAAATTGAATTTTTTTTTCTGAAGTTGATATTCCCTCTTACATGGAAGGTAAGAAAATAATTACACAAAGATTTAGCAAAAGAAATTATGATGTTGAATTTTCATTGCTTCCTCTCTAATGCTAGATCTTTCATTTTAGCATAAGGTTATAGTAGACTATTTTTTTAATTTTAAAACAGAATTATGTACTCAAAGAGGGAATTGTTACTGAAAGAGGAAGCATCTTTTATTTTTCAAATAACAATTAATTTTAAATTATATCTTACTAAGTTCTACAGATTACTTTCCCACTTAGTGATGTGCTATGAAGTGCCAATCTGGACCTGTTTTGTGGGTATAACATAACTGTTAACTAGCAAAGAGTAGAGCATATAGAGTAGAGCTAGTGCAATGACAGCTCTCAGGGTGTGGGGAAACTCCTTGACATTGGTCTCCTTGTGTTTGAAGATACAGCATGGCCCTTATAAATTTCATTGCTATTTTCAACCCAATTTTAGTTTGAAACTAAAAGACAAATTTACCTCATGATCAATTTGAAGTTTGATGACATTAAGGAATAAAACAACTTTTTCCTATTTATACTCTTGGAAAGGGAAGACACACATTTAATTTGATGGTTTCATATTGACTAAGGAAACGTACCGCAGATATGTTCTGACATAATAACAATGTACTGGAGCAGTCTAAGACAGTCTAAGATGAGTAAGAACTGGAGTTAAGGAAACAGGATGTTTATGTGGAAAGAGAGGCAACAGAAGGGAGAATCCCAGCCTTCCTGTATAACTAATTTACAAAACAGTGAATTGGGTGATCATCAGGGTAAGATTCAACATGTTGATGGAGAATATAGGTAACAATGAGAAATAGCACTCTATAGTTGATGAAGATGGGCATGCAGGCAGCATACCTTATATCTGCAGACTCAACAGAAGGGTCTCACTACCAGAGATGTGATCAACATGGCAATTGGGGTTAAGGACAGGGTAAAGATACTGACTGTAAAACCAAAAAACATCATTTTGACCTGATGATGTCACAGGTAACACTAAGCCAGAGTCCATTCTTTCTGAGGTCAAGCTAGATTTATCATAGTTAGGAACCAGGACTGTTGAATTAAGTGGGCCAAATACCCCAGCTATAGGAGTATATATTTTTTTAAAAACCTCAAACATTCTACAAAACTCATGGCACTCTTTCTAAAACTTTTTGTTATTATTATTATTATTTCTCTTCTCCTCTACAGTACAAAGTGACTTTCAACCCACTCTGTCTTGTCTTTTCTCTTCTTTGGTTCACAGAAAAAAAACAGTTTAGAGGCTGTGAGGTTATGGTGGTGATAAGAAAACTCAAAAAGGGAACCATTCTTTTTGTTTTTAACCTTTGGGAAGACCTGACCTAGACATTCTGTACATTTTTGAAAGGGGATATATTACAAATGATCAAGGGAAGAAAGTCCTATTATCCAGTTGGGCAAACAGAAATTGGATTATCAGTCACTGGTGTGACCAATTAATTTTCTTAAGGAAACACAAGACCCGTTATAGCTTCACTGAAATGCAAAGGATGCATTATAAAGAATCTCCCCAGATTATTTCCTTTTTTTAAAACCTTCTTTTATCCTTTATTCACCAGGAGTTTATTTTATTTTTTCCTCTTCCTTGTGATTTTAAAATTTGTACTGAGTGCACAAGAGGGCTAAAATATAACCTTTTCTTGGCATAGAGACTTGCCACCCAGCTGGTAGTTTTATTATAAGAACAGTTACCTGGGGAGGTGATTTACCGGCAAGAACAAAGTCAGTATATCCTGCTATCTCCCCCGATGTTTCCCTAACAGATTCATTAGAACACAGTATATGGAATTCAGAGGGGGCTTGATTCTCAAATCTTACATTCCCTAACTGAAAGTCTAAACTGAACCACAAACATCTGTATTTGTAGTAAGCACAGTTACTTATTAATATATAAACAATAATTTGCCTTAAGGTAAAGAGGTATTACCTGTAATTCTTAGCCTTAGATTAATGCAGTTCTCATTAATGTCACCCTGTTCTGATCAGGTGTATTACTGAAGTAAGTAAAAATAACAAAAGGACTTTAAAAGTCCCACTGTTTCAATATTTGAATATCTTATTCCAAAGAGGACTATTTCTGAATCATACCTATTACAGAAACACAAGCTTTGCTGCAAATGATTTTGACTTTCCTGCTTTATATTTCCACACAATAAGGGTTGTCTTTCGACCCTCTGTGAAACATAGTCATATCTTGCCAGTGAGTAAATTACTTGACTTTGGATGACGCATTATTGCTTCAGGTGCTTAGGTGCCCTTTACTATGTCACATGGAGTGCTGTCAAACTCTGTAATAACCTGAGAAAATGAATTCACCTTGAAACCAGTATTTCTTTCTTTCCTTTGAAAATAAGCTATTATAAATAGTTTGTGACCCTCTTTGCCTTTTCTTTTTTCCCAACACATGTACTTATGCAGTTCCCCAGGACTCTCCTGGAATCCCCTGTGTGCTTAGGGTTGTTCATTCTAATGCACCATTGAATCCCATTATCTTGACCCTATATTACTTCCTCCCTTAGTTTCTTACTCCTCTGTATTAGTTATCTATTGCTCTGTTAAAAGATTGCTGCAAATCTTAGTGGCTTAACATTATGCATGTTTATTATCTCATTGTTTCTGTGAGCCAGGAATTTTGGAGTGGCTTAGCTCAGTGTTTCTGGCTTAGGGTCTCTCATGAGGTTGTAATCAAGACATTGATGAAGCTGTAGTGAAGGCTTGTCTGGGACTGGAAGAACTGTTTCCAAGATGGCTCACTCACATGGCTATTAGTAGGAGTCCTCGATTTCTTGTCACATGGGGATCTCCATAGGATCTTGAAATGTCCTTTTAATAGGTCAGTGACATTTCCCAAAATGAGTGATGGCTTTTATCAAGTGGTCATGGAAGTCATATACTGTCATTTCATCCATATTCTTCTCATTGGAAGGAAGTCACTAAATCCAGCATTCAGTGTTCTCTTGAATCTGCATTTACTTAAAACAGCTGTTTTAATTTCTCCATTCAAGACTGCACCCATACTGGTTACAAGATGATCAGTATATGGTACCTTATTTTGGCCTATCAAGTGAGGTCATTGTTCCCTGAAAGTTTTTGAGGCTTGTTGGTGTCATACGGTCATTGACTGAATAAATGTTTATTCTAGATTTTGTAATCTGGTTTTGTTTGTGTTTGTCTTTCCAGAATTTCAAAGCAGGATGCTTATTTTCTCTGATCCTATAGATTTCCTGTTATTTCACTACTAAGTGACATTCTAAGGCTAGATTTGATGTGATTTTGCCATTGGTGTATGGTCATTTCTTGAATACTAAAAGGTGACCCAAGCCCAGGCTGGTCTTAAATTTGTACTTGGTGTGTTTTTCAGCATGAACTGGTGAGTTCCTTAAAAGGGTCCTCATAAGCTTCTACCTGGGGTGGCAGTACCAGATGCCTTATCTGGCATTACAGGCTTGTGGTCAGAAACTGGAATTCTATCCAACTCTGGATAGAATTATTATGGAAGATCAGTCTCTGGCTCCTATCCTGTGGTCATCAACATTATAGTGCTGTTACATCCTGAGCTCAGACCACTGAGATCAGTATAGCAGTTGGATAAAACCAAGACTCACACTGCTATGGGATATCTATTGCTGAGGCTGCAACCAACTACAGGTGATGCTGGCCAGCATGGGAGACCCATACATGGGCTAGCATGTCTCTACCTGACCCTGGGACTTTTACAGCAGTTCCATCTGTGGGCAGTCCAGGGGATGAGGATTAATAGAATCTACCCAGTGTTAGATTTCACTAGTCTGGAACTGAGTTCCAAGGTAAAGTCCTGTTTCTATCCTGCTCTACTCACAGTCAATGGAGTCTTTCTCCACACTATGTTGCAGGTTTGGGTAGTATGAGTGAAGGCAGCTCTTGGCCACCAAGGCTGATGTTAAGCTGACTGGATACACAGTCCTGGGGTGCACCTAAGTTCATGCTACAACTAGCTGGTGGTGATGCTGTGGAAAATTTGAATCTGTCCTATTAGAGCACAGGTAGGTGTCTTCCAGGTATCTGGGCAGGTCTAGAGCTCCTTCTGCAAGTATTGGCTTAGAAATGGCTATGTTGCTTGAGGTTGGGGATGGGTGGTGGATACTAAGCTGAATTCTATCTATGTCTCACAACCACAGGGACCTGCACAGTCAGGGGTAGATCGTGCTCATGCCTGTTCCAAGACTGGCAATGATGCAGGCCAAAACTCAAGTCTGTCCCACTGGCAAACAAGTCTCTGCTTGGTGCTGGGGAAGTTCTGGAGGCTACATCTACAAGCTCTGGCATAGATATATAGATCTTTTATCTTCTGCCTGATGCTGGGTCTCATGGCGGTAGTCTTGGCAACTGAGCTACATGGCAAAGTCCTCTTCTAGCTTTTGTAAACTACTTCCCAAAGGATGGAGTCTTGCTCCCTCTTTTGCTGCACAAGGTTGGAGGGAGGGTGATGAAGGTAGACCCTCAGCTTTTTGGCTTATGTAGTTGTAGATGCTAAGTTCATGGGTACCTACCTACAAAAGGGACAGGAGTTCTGGGGACTCTGCCAGGCACTGATTTTCACAGTGGTGGTCCTACGACTGCGTTCCCAACCTAGGGCCTGGACTTAACTTTTTTACTCTTTGCCTAAAGGGAAAACATCTCACTGTACGCTGCTTAGATTTGGGGGAAGGTCCATATGGGTGATTTTCCTTCCTACTTTTCCAATGTTGTCTTTTCTTATTATTATACTAAAACCAGATGTGATGTTTTCTCCCCTGGCTTTATTTTTACCTTTTATGATGGTAGTTTGGTGCATGAATAACTGTTCAAATTGGTGTGTCTGTGGGACCACTGCTGGAGGATCTTATTCAGTTGCCATCTTGCTCCACTTCTCTACCTCACACTCAAAGGGAGAAGAAATTAAGTTTCATTTTTGAAGGGAGGAATATGAAAGAAGTGGAAGACATATTTTAAAACCATGACATTCTATACTTTCTCATGTCTTATGACTTCAGTTAATTATGCAACCCCTAACTAAACTAATAATTGGAAGTAGTTGTGCTAAAATACCCTGTAGGCAACATAGTTAATATTAAAAGAGCAAATAGTCACTTCATATATTTTTTTGGTTCTATTTACTAATTTTGTGACTTGGGGAAAGTGCATTTAACCTTTATAAACTTTGTGTACATCAACGCTAACATGGACATTTTGAATTTCTTTTGCAGGCTGTAATGCAAAGTAGAGGTCATGAATGTATAGCAACTAACATAGTGTTTTGTATGGAAATATCTGTGATAATTGGTGGCTATAATAGCAATACCACTAATTATCATTGTAGCCCTGGCATTGTATTTGGGAACTTATGGAGACCTTGGCATAACTAAAAGGAAGTTCTAAATGGAGGAACTTCTGTAGCAGTTGAGTGTGAAGCAACATCTTTTGTCATCTCTTTCCTCAGTCTCAAGACTGTTCTTCTTCCCCACTCAGCCTATTCCTCGTGATCTGGGAGGCTGCAGTCTTAGTGACAATGTCAGTCAATATAGAAGTGTAGGGTCTAGACTTTGAGCCCTTGTTCTACTGTATATAAACTGAGTGACCTCAGGTGAACTTTTCAACTTTTAAAAGGTGTCTTTCCTCATACACTGATTATTTAGAAATATTATTCCTTTCTTACAATACTGCGAATCAGTAGTGGTAGAAGAAACAGGGCTCCCCAAACTGATACCTTATCTTTTTGTTTAGTCAGTGATTCTCAAATATGGTTATTCATTGGAATCACCAGGGGTGTTTTAAAAAGTCCTGATGCCTGGTACCACTCTAGAGAGTCTGGATTAATTGATCTGGAAATTGGATGATGTCTACACATCTGTGATTTTAAAAGGCTCCCCAGTTACTCCTAACATGTAGAAAACCACCAATTAGATTGATAATTTTACCTTCTACAACAGTCATGAAATCAATTAGACCCAAGTTAAAATAGTTGGAAAAACAATTACTTAATTTTTATCTTTCCATGCTTTTGATCAATTGTTTTTGTTTTATTTACCCCTTGATAAATTGGTTTATTTTTCTCCATATACATTTGACTGAGTTATTCAAAGAGCTTAATTTTATTATTACTTTGCTAAAATCCAAGACTTTCCCTTGTGCTGAGGTCATATATCCTGATTTTAAAGCAAAAAGAAAGAAATAAACAAGTACAAATTCATAGTGTTGCTTTTACATAGAATCTTCTTTCAGCAAGAGAGTTGACACCATGTTGTTTTGGTGGAAGTCTGTAGCATCCTGCATGCTCTGTAAGAACCACCGATGTGCAATGCCATTGGCACACTGGACTATGTATTGGCAACAGTGCATATAACAGATGGGGCCGAGTGTAGGCAGTCAAGTGTTCAAGCTCTGTCTCTGAATTGACTAATGGTTTTGATGGCAGAAATTCAAGGCCAAAGCACTGGGATGCCAGTCTTTGTGTTGTATCGAGTGTCTCCAATTAAAGCTATGGGACCACTCCCTTTCAATTCTAACTCAAAGTTAATTAATTTTAAATTAAAATAAATAGTTTCTATAACCACATGAGGTACATTTTGGGTCTGACTGATCAGGATTAGTGTAATGAAGTCTCCACCCCTTTATTATCCTCCACAAAAGACCCCTAAGATGCTGATTTAAAATGCCATCCAAAGTGGCATGTTGCTGCTAAATATTTTGATATGTATAGGGCATTTTCATATCCGTGTCCTATGTGGAGAATCTGTTGGTGTCCTCTTGGAAAATGCCAGTGACCTAATGTAGCATAGAATCAGCATGGGTATTTGGCATTACTCCACAACACTGAGAAGGTCATTTATGAGGGCTTTCAGAATTATTTCAGTCTAAATAATGGTCTAAAATACAGACATAGTCATGATGTAGTTTGCAGTTGAAAGTTTTTAATTATAGCTTGGCTCATTATTGTTCTAAGACTCAGTTCGGTTTAAAGTTCAGTCCTGATACAATCAAAATCAAGAATTTGGTTTCCATGTGGGTTATTTTGCTTTATTCTATTGCGTTATCATACACTGTTCTTTTAATCCTGCTAGAGGCATTTCAGGTGCCTTCTTATTTGCAAAAAATAATTGATGATTAGTGTCATTACACCTTCCTTTCTAGGAGAACATTGCAAAGCACCAAGAACGAGGACAGCATATTAGAAGATAAGCAGCCCAAAATCTAAAGTCATTCTTTGTTATTTTTATGGGCACAGGTGAAGTGTTCTGGAGTACAGATGAAGTGTTCTAAAGAAGGTTGTGGGCCTCGTGTGGGTCCTTAGTTGAGAACTGGAGCTGAAGCCCTTGTAGCTTAAGTTTTTGCTAATTTACCCACTTCTTTAAGAATAACCCAGTACACAAGGTGTTCTGCTATATCAGGCAGAGGACACAGATCTGCTAACTTTTGCCTAAAGAAATTGCATATAATTCTTTATAGACTTTACATATTTATTTTGTACCCTTTGCTTTCTCTATATTAGAAGATCATGTACCTTGGATTACTTGGCTTCATGTGTGAATATCAATCCATGATCTTATTAATGTTGGAACTGAATTCATATATACTGTCTCTTGTGAAGTTTTTATCCTCTTTACACTTTTTTGAAAACTCCATGACTAGTAACATCCATTGGTAGAGGAAGCAGGTAATTATAATGCTTGAGAACAAATCTGCTAGTGGGAAATCTAGGATGCTGCCTAATATCACCTGACATAACTGACATAGAATGTGGACTGAGTGGCAGGATGAAGCTGCTTGCTTAATTCAGTTCTGTCCATAGATAGCTGCCTCTACTGCACATACAGACAAGGTATCTTAGAGCCTCCTCCCTCTACTACTATTATATAGTCAGAAGACAGTACTTTCCTAAGAGTGATAAGGCTGTAACTTTGGGGCCATGTATAGTTTTCCTAGTTTACAATTTGGCCTTTTAGGAAAACTGCTATTATAAAGAACTGCATTACTGTGATTGAAAGGAATTCTGTTTTGTCAATAACTTCATATATTATCATGATTAAAAAACCCAAAATTATTCCAATGAAATACCAATGGAGAAATAACGTGTCATTTCATTCATTATACAGCAAGTGTTTTCTAAATATGTGTTAGTGCTATTATTTAAATCACTGGCAAATTCTGCTCTAACTATTTTTAGTCTTGCTTCTAAGGCCAGAGGCACCAAAGTCCCTGAGCATAGTTATTAATTCTGACACAGTTACCTTTGTATTAATAAGAAGAGATTAGGCTATGTTTGAGTAACAAACCCTGAAACATCAGTAGCTTAACATAGACAAGCCCTCTGTAAAGTCGGCCGTCTGTATAGATCTCTTCAAGCTGTGAGCAGGGAATACACCCTTTTGTGGCACTGTCATTGAAACACATGGCTTCTAATTCACTGCAGCAGGGAAAAGAGAGAGAACAAGGGAGAGGAAGTGAGGGACAGAGAGAGAGAGAGAGAGAGAGAGAGAGAGAGAGAGAGAGAGACTTAAAGAACTTATACTCCTCTGCTTACAGATCACAGTCCAGAACTAATTGGGAAATGTGTGCTCAGGAAGAAGAGGATGAAAGAGAACATGGTCAACACTGCACATTATCACTGGCACACTGGCACTTTAATTTCTTTTCATTTCCCTCCCCTGGGCTTCACCACCTTATGGTCAATTACTTGTGGTTGTCTCCAGGCTGGTTTCCTGCTTTGGTCTCTGACATCTATAGTGCATTCTGAACACTGCTGCCAGAGTCATCTCCTTCAAACACTGCTTTCATCATATCACCTCTGTGCTGAACATCTTTAACACTCCTATCTCCATGACTGATTAAAATATTACCTAAATTCCTTAGCAGTTGTCTATAGGCTTCATTTCTGAACTTATCACTCTGCATCTCCAACATGACCACTGAACTTAAATTTTCAACTCCATCCTTAAAATCATGGTCTCCCATCATGCCTTGCACAGGTCTATATCTGCACCATTATTTGTGTTGTTCCTTCTGCCTCTATCTATCCCTGAAGTGTTTCCAGTTCAGGACCACTAGTGATTGCTCTATTGGTTGTATTCCCTTTCCATCCATTATTTGTGTCACTAAGCTGGCACATGCATCACCTACTGACATAATTACTTAACTCTTGGTGGGAATTTGTCTTCCTTCTTTATTTGTTCATTTTCAGGAGAGGTGATATATATATATATATATATATATATATATATATATATATATATATATATATATATGTATTCCTGCATATCTCAAAGGTCACAGAAATATTCTAAGAAAATAGTAGTATTTGATTTATGGAGAAGTATAAGATTAGTATAAGATTTATGGATAAGAATGAATGAATGTTTAAATGATTCACCCACTTTATTCCAAATGATCCATCTGGTTTCTTGTGGTATTAACATTATCCAGATTTATACTTTGATTTCTAATCATGTTGACAACGTGAGGTCTGTGTCTCAATAGTTTTAAGAGAAATTCTCGGGACTTTATAGTATTTTTGCTTTTTCTTTATTTTGGTTAATGACGCTTTAAAGTCTCTTTATTAATGCCTCAGCAAAGTTCATGGTTTGTGAAAGTGAATGTTTGGTACTGTATTCTATTTTAAATCAATATATTGATGCCATGATTAGCAAACAGCTATATACAGTTATGAATGCAAGGCTTTGAAACCAGACAATTGTAGGTTCATATTTCAGTACTTACCATTTATGTCTATGAACTTTTGGGGATTCAGCTTCTCTGAACCAGTTTCTGTAAAATGATTAAATATCTACCATCCTTATAGAACTGTTGAGATGAGATGACATAAAATCTCCAAGAAACTTAGTGCAATCCTGGATAGAGGGATATTGCTCAAAAAATTTAATCCTACTATTAACACTTATGTTATTTAAGAAAATACAGATATTACCGTATTAGTATTTTAAAAACAACAACAACTCTGTTTCCATTATTTATCTTCCTGGAGGCTTTTGAAAAACAGTGGCAGGTGGAGGAGTAGATTTACAGAGGGAGATCCATCCAAAAGAATTTTGGCAACAGGTGTCAGAGCAAACCCCACATGTTAGAGCCATGCACAGGTAAGAAAGATCCTGCTCCATGTGGTGCATGGGGCTGTCATAACTATTGCCTGTGATGACTCCAGGGCCAGCCTCAGCTAGGAGAGAGACAGGTAATTGTGGGAGGAGGTTGTGATATGACAACTTGACCATGTTGCTCCTTGAATCAGGTAAAACCATAATGGCCATTGACAGACAGAGGGCAGCTCCATTTAGAACACTGAAATTGATGGTAAGAAAAAGTAATAAAAGGAAGACACTTTGGTTCATGCCCAGTCTTGTTTTGTTATGCTTCCTAGCAGAGCAGCTGAATGAGAATTTAATTTGTTGAGAATACTGGCAGTGTGCTGTGGAAAAAATGGAATTTACAAACGTTTTGAATTACTGGGAAGCTTGTGAAATTGTATGCTCTGTTCTGTTTTATACATTTTTATGAGTGTGATGCCTTGTTTCAATAGTGGGGGTGGAGGCTTCTGTGAGCAGGAGTGGGAGCTCCATTGTATTCTAAAAGATTTAACAGATAGATCTGAGTTTTAAGGGACAAAAGATGTCAGCAAGTACACAGAACAAATATGTGGCAGATTGGATTCAATACCAAGTCCAAAATGCATGTTCATAGAAAGGAGAAAATGAAATGAAGGGACAATGGGAGTGGTGAGTGGTGATATTTTCCTTATTTAGTTTATCTAAGCCTCTGCTTTTCCTGTTCTGAATTTTGAAAATCTAGCGCCTGGCAGGAACTTCCAAGAATTTCTTCAACTACATTTTCTTTACCCACCATTGAATCGACTTATTTCTATAGTGGGGAAACACTACACTACTTTTTTTTAACATTTAAGCTTTTAGCTTAAAATTCCTAAGCTTTAAATAGAAATCCACACTAATCTGGATTCTAAACAAACTTTCTTAGTCTGTGGATTCAATTCGGGTACAAAAAATGAAATCCGTTTTCTTGCATTTTTGGTAGGATCTAAAATTACTTATCTAAGGTTGGAGCTCCCTATTTTTCTAGATCAAGGCAGGAATATAGGATAGAGAATAAAGAGAACTGACTCTAAACTGAGTTCAAAGAGTCAGTAATTGAGAATGGTCATGAGGCCTGAAATAGGAAAGCTGGATTTATCTTCTTAAGCAGATTTCCTTCTTGCCTCTCTAGGAGCAATGTAAGAAGCAGTCACACAGATATATAGTGAGAGAATCTTATCAGGCTTCTATCTTTCTACTCTTCTAACTACTCCTGACTGCAGTGCAAGCACTGATAGGTGACAGTTCATGAGGTAGTGATAAAAGGCAGCAGACACAAGTGAAAGAGGCACTGGGACTCAGAGCTGGACTTAATCCCTTGCCTTGTCCTCTCCAAGAAAACAATTCAAGTGAAAAACTATGATTTCTGTGTCGGGGGAAAAACCCAACAACAACAATAACAACAACAAATTCCAGCTTCCTGTTTTTTTTTTTTTTTTTTTTCCTGTCATATCCCCATCTTACCTGCTCCATCCATTTAGAATTTCTGGGGTTGGCATTACTTTTTAGAGCTTGGTCAATCTCCTTATTAGGACCTGTTAAAACTAAGCTATAAGACAGTTCCCCAAATTCTAATTTGCTAAGATCTAGGCAGAGGTCAAGATTAGAACAGAGATAGATATTATTTTATCAGAACAAGCTGGTTAAGGAGGAAGTAGGAGTAAAAGGAGGGAGGAGTGTTTGCCCTGTGATGCCCAGGCAAAAAAATCAGGCAGTCACTATGCTCCCTAGTCCTGAGCATCTTCAGAGGAAGGGTAAAGAGCAGGAGTGCGTTTTGAATCATGTATTCAGGGCTTCCCAAGTACCTCCTGCTAGCCTTTAAAAAAAACAAAACAAACAAAATTGTTCCTGGAGAACCTATGGGTTTAGGCAGAGAACTTAATAAGATTAAATTTCCAGAGTTCAAATGTCACAGAACAACCGCATGTTACCGTTTCCCTCCTAATCAGTGCCTGGTGACTTTTCTTCCTTGCCTCTTCCTTTTCTTTTTCTTCTTCCTATTCTCTTGCTTCTTCTGCTTTCTTGCCCTCATTTGTATTTCTTCTGACCTGACAGCAACTATGGTGTTCTTTCTTAATACTACCGAGGTTCAACCTTATTAAGGCTGAGTTCAGGATTGCTCTACTGCTCCCATCCCCCAAGGCTTAGTAGTCAGGGCCCAGATGTCTATCACAGCTGCAAATGTGTTGAAGACAAACATTTTCTAAATTTTGGGTATAAAGCATGGGTATAAATGTGTACAAGATATATCCCATACTATATTCTTAAATGTTAAGAATGTTCCATTATGTAATGTTAATGCTTTTTTGGAAAAGTTAGGTTAAGTAAGGGTTGCATATTATGTAGGCAAGAGACATTTTAAAATGAAAATAGTCCCTCCTAGAAATACCTAGTGACTCTTAGATAACATTTGTTTTCCTAGGCTTTGAAAAATGAAATTAGAAACAAAGGCATACCCTCAAAGTTCTTTTTCTCAATTTTATTTACTTTTCTGGATTTGATGATCTGACTAAAATTTTTGTTTCATTGTTTAGCCTAACCCATGCTTAATTTGCACTTTTACTACTTTTTGAGCTTTATTTTTTTTCCAAAAAGTTTTCTGAGTAAAATTTTTAGGATTGGATTAATTCTTAGAAATGGTCCATCTTTGCCAGTATCCAAATCTTTTCCTGAATCCCTAAGAGTAAGGAAAATATTGCATTTTTTTTTCTTCTAGAAAAAGGCTGATGGTTATTACATATCCTGTTTGGTAATACCACTGAAGGCACAGTGTAAATTTATCTTAAACAAAGCTTGGTTCTGACAGATGTAACCTTTGGGGATTTAAAACATCAGCCAATGGTCACAAAACAGATCTGTGGGCACACGACACTGAAAGACAGCTAATGTTTTATACTATATATAGAATTCTGAATGTGATTTTATGCTTTCAAGGACTCTTTTGATCCATAGGGTGTCTTAGCAATGATGGTCTCTGAGTTAGTAGTTGATTGTTTATTTTTATCACTTGTTCTCCTCAATAATTGCATTACTTCTGTTCTTTGCCTCGGGCTCTAAAATCAGGCACTAATGAGAATATCTCAACATTTGTAGATGAAATGACATATGAATCTTCTGTTCTGTGAGATGGGATTATGTTGTCATATTACTGAATGACTACCAGTAGTCCAGTGGTTAAATAAGAAAATCATATATTGGATGGATAAGTAGATATAAACAATAAACTTAAAATAAACTCTTTAGATGTTCTCAGTCACATTTCTAGTGCCATCTGAATGCTGCTGGATGATGTACAATGGCTGACATTATTCCTAATGGTTTTACCACCCTTCTCTCTCTCCCCCTTTCTCCTCCTCTTCCTCCCTCTCCCCACTTCTTTCTTTCTTTTTCTTATCAATGATTAAAAGCAAATATGGCAAAGTGGACAGTGATAATGTATGATGAGCATCCATGAATAGAATCTGGGTTTATTTTTCAGTCATGGCCCTTTGGGAGAGTTCCTCAAGCATTATGTTCATGGCCCCTAATTCCTCCAGCTTCTCAACTTTTTCTTTTTTCTTTCTCTATAAAACTTCTTCCAGTGTCTCCATACCATAAGTGTACTATGTACTATACAGTCCTGTGTTCCAGGACATTCCTCTGCTTTCAAGTTCCTTTCCTATCCTCATTGTCTCCTAAATGCCTCCTCATTAAGGATCAGCATCACATTGCATAGGAAGTTGTTTCCAACCTCCTGGATATTTCCAGTCTACCTGTGATAGGCTCTCACTACAATCTGCACTTGTCCCTCACAGCACAGTGACAGCTGCCATTTCACATTCATTTATGCCATCTTTGGTTAACGTTTTTCTTCCTATTAAAATGTGATCTGAATGAAGGCAGGAGTAGCGTCTGTTTCTGCATCCTTTGGATAGAACCTGGCACAGAGTACTGCATATTTATTGAATGAGTACATACATGAATGAATAAATGAATGCTGCAAATCAATAAATTAATATTATTTTGTATTTGTTTCTAAGTGACATAAGATTATCAGTCTAGTACCTTCATCTTACAGGTATCTTTTTTTTTTGTGGTAGAAATAAAATAAATGATATGGATTGGTGTAGACCAGAATGAATTTGGTTCAAAGATAAAACATGAGACTTAGTAGAAATAACATTATAAACAGACAAATAGAAATAAATGTTTATTAATATGTGTGAGGGGGTAGAAGCTTTTACTTACATATATTTTTTGTATACATAATATATACGTAGAATAATTTTAAAATACCATTAAGTACCTACTATGTACTTGATGTTGCAGAACATACAAACAATTAATCATATTTGGATAGGCCCTAGAGTAAGTACTTTCACATATTTTATTACATTTATTTTCTATAAAAGTACTATTCTTGAGAAATGACCCAGAGAGATTCTATAACTTTCCCAATCTGGCAAAGCTTTCAAGTTGCCCCACTGGGAATTTTTCTTTCTTGAAGCCATATGAATATACCTAATGGTCCCCCTATTATGGAGGACATAAACTGCCAGAGATTACAGTTGCTGTGCTCTGAAATATATAGCCTTTTGTGTACTCTTGCCATACCCTCCAAGGGCTGCTTCCAACCAAAGACTGAGCTCAGAAGAGATTCTAATGTACACTTGCTCCTGGGACACATGAACTTCCTCATCGACTGACTTTGATTTGAGAACCCCCCAACAGTCTCAATAAACATTCTTTAGACTGTGAAGTCTAGGAAGCTTCCACCCAAACTTTTTTCCCTGTTTGTATATCAAAAAGCATCTGAGAACTCTCCCAGCCATTTCTACCCTGTCAGAAGATTTGTACCTTTACTCCTGTTTTGGAATCTGCTTCTTGGGAGATCCAAACTAATCTGTCCTTCCATAAAGAAGCCATGTAGAAGGGAGAGAAATAACATATGCATAGATAATTGGAAGAGGGCAGTATAGATCCAGACAAGGCAGATTCAATTTATCAGGGTGAGACGCAAGAATTGGCACCTGCCTTACTGAGAGGAGTAAGAGGAAATATTACAAAAAAGAAAGAGACATAGCAAAATCTATATTCAGATACTTTGACTAGAGAGTAAGTGAGTATGGAGAGGAAAATATAGATTGAAAAAGAAAATAGTGATGTATTAAATTATATAGATCCAAGAGATCATATGCAGTACAGATGAAGAATGTGAGGTCTAGAATGAGAAAGATTGTAATTTGAGTTTTAGTGTTTATAGTTAATAGCAGTGTAAATTAGGAAAGTTTTTAAACCCTGTTACTTTTGTTTCTTCATTCATAAAATATGGTTAATGGCACCTACATCATGGATTAAGTGAGATAATTTATGTGAAGAACAAAAACAAAAAAAGAAAAGTGCTTCTCCAAATAAGTAAAGTATTATGAAGATAGGATTTAAAAATTTAAGTAGGTGTTAAATTCCCATGTGGTAAACAGACATTTAAAAATTATATCACAGAAGGATTTTATTTTAAAATCATTTAATGTTTTTATAATACTACAAAACTAATTTGGCTGGTAGTGTTTCAAGGGTGAATGTAGTGCCAAAAATTATTGATTGAATATTTTTGTTTAATGTAGACAAAGGCTAATTTAACTGAAATAAATATTTGTATGGAATTTATTATGTAAAAAGATGTAATAGTCACATAGTCAAAGAAAATTAATTTTTCTTAGGATTGGCATTTATGATTATTTTGGAATCCTTAATAGATGCCAGTTATGGATGAGTTATCTTTCCTGACATTTATCTTTTGGTAGTTGTAAAGCATGAAGATTCCAAAACAGTGCATATATACTTCAGTGATAAGCTATTCCCTTAATTTTGTTGATTCTTCCATCTATCTCCCAATTTTAATAGAAATTTTTGTCTACTTATATTTTGGTTTATTAATACTGCATGTTTTACAAGTACAATTATTCAAAAGAATAATTAATTATTGTGTATCTTGCTTTCATGGAGAACAGAATTCCCAATTGATTTGAATACCATGACTACTGATGCTAAGTGACAAGATTTATAACAAGAAAGCTAGGTGATAAGAAAGAAAGTTGGGATTTTTTATTTTATTTTTTTCCTGATAACAGAATTTTGAGTTCTTGTTGTTCATGAAATGAACTTTAGTTCTCCAATACTCAATTTAGAGGTTGAAGATATAGCATTGTTGTCCCAACAATGGAACTATCCCATTCCATTTATTTCTTTGATAAATCCTTTGCTTTAGTTTTTCAGACTATTTCTGTCTATCTATTTATTTATTTTTGTTGTGCTGGGGATTGAACTGAGGGCCTTGTGCATGCAAGGCAAGCACTCTACCAACTAAGTTATATCCCTAGCCTGTCTATTTATCTTGTTAAGAGAACCTTACTTTTTTAAAAAAATTATTTTTTAATCAAGCATAGTGACCAGAAAGTGGAAAGCATCCACTCTTGAACTAACTGACTTTCATAAGGAACATTGATAAATATTTTAAAATAAGTATGTATATTTCTTAGTTCATATATTTTAAATAGAATACTTTAAAATCTATATTTTGTTTTTCTTTTAGAGTCCAAAACTCTTATTGCAATTTCTAAAGCTTCAGCAATTTTAGTTGTAAAATAAAAAAAAAATATTTCACAAGTGAAAGGACCAGGCAATGATGTCAGTTTAAGTGCCCTTAGTTAGAGATCAAATGCTTCCTTAAATACTACCAAAAAAGGTAGTTAATTTTTCTCTTTCCACACACAAGATAATGTAATGAGACTATTTATGGGCAGATCGATTGATGGGAATGTAGAAAAACATGATTCTCCCTGGGGGAAAAAAACCCAGGATTTTGAAATAAAAGCTCCTTAGGAACAAATGTGTATTCAGGCATTCCAAACTTCAGGAGGCTCTGAACATTGTAGGAGTACCTTAGGCTAATTAAAACTGCAGGAAGAAAACCCTCCTCACATTTTTGTTTATACAACTGTGAATTGCATGCCTAAAAGTGAGAATGGGAAGTCTCTTTGACTTATTGCTTATCCTAAATTTGGACAAAAAGTGGTTCTTTGTACTTTTTTCTTAATTTGGCAGACTTGTGGTATTTACTAACCAATAATAAATTTACTAACCAGCATGGATAAGTAAAGTCATTAAATTAGAAAGAAGAAAGAAATGTTTTTGTCTAAATACTTAATTTTCTCTTGGATTATTATAGAAGAAAAAAATGAATTATATAATAAAGTTTGGAATGATTAAGAGTAATTAAAATGATGACAAAGCCTCAAATTACTGCATTTGAAAAAATACTATCCTCACATTTGTACAGATGTAATAATGATTTCTCTTCAGTTATCTTTATAATACTTTCTAAATGATGATATTAAAAGATTATTCAAAAGCCAAATGTCCAAATAGCTTTCTAGATATTCATGTAGTATAAAAGAAATGTGGGTGTGCACATTCCTCTATTTGAGTGTGAGAAACACATAGTCATTTCTGATATATTAATTAGCAAGACTAAAGACAGAATCCTAGTTTTATATTCTCTATTTCACAATACATCTCACTAGGGGAATTAAAATCTACTAGGCTTCCTAGACTGTTGTTTTGAAATTTCTCAATCTGGAGAAAGATAAGTGTTTTTCTCTGTAGAGAAAAACTCAATGATTTGAGTTTTTATCTCTCTCTCTCATATGTATATGTATATATATATATATATATATATATATATATATATATATATATATATATATATATGTGTATATATATATACATATATATATGTAATTTTATTGTATTTATTATAAATGTATTATATACATATACATTTTATATAAATATATATATACACACACATGTTTGTATATATGTGTGTTTGTGTGTGTGTGTTTTAGAAATATATGTATATATTTCTGAAACACAAAACACTAAGTGAAAGTTTGGGTGAAATGTGTTTTCAAACTCAATATGAACTTACAACAGAATAATATATTATTGAATAATTTCTTTTTATAAAACAGAGTAATAACTTGAATCAGGGAGTGGAGTTATCTGATGATATGCTCTATTGGTGTTTTTTTTTTAGAGAGAGAGAGCGAGAGAGAGAGAAAATTTTTTTAATATTTATTTTTTAGTTTTCGGCGGACACAACATCTTTGTTTGTATGTGGTGCTGAGGATCGAACCAGGTCCGCACACATGCCAGGCGAGCGTGCTATCACTTGAGCCACATTCCCAGCCCTCTATTGGTGTTTGTATGACTTTTTTCATAAAGAAAGATCAGCTTTATTGGGTATTTCTCACTTTGGCCCTGTGCTTTCTGCCAATGTTTTTCTAAAATTATTTGGGCTGTCTAAACCAACAAACAAACAAATAATAAACAAACACATGTATAAAGTAATCAAGACAAAATAAACAAACATAAAACTGTAGTTCTAAAGTGCATTTCAGAAAGATCATTTAAAATGTGGGAAGTCACTTAGCAGCTCTGTCCTTTGTCCATGTTGTATCATCTTTGTGATTTGGTTTCCTCTAGGCTTTTACATGATGGGGTTTGCTCAGTACAAACTCTTAAGGACCATTGATGAGGGTGTTCCCAACAGAAACACTTATGTCAGTTGTTGAATTTAGACAGAGGGACTGATGGTCAAAGGGACCTACAATGAAGAGCATAAATAAGTGTGAAGCAAAGGGAGAAAATGAACTATGCATTTATGATAATGGTTTCTTGTGTATGTGCTTCCTCTGGAGTGACATTTTGGCATGAGCATGTAGATAACAATAGGAACAATCAATGAACAGAGGAGAGGTGCTAAAATTAGATTGCACAGAAAAAGCATGGCAAAAGCTTAGGTTGTTCACCAATATTATGAAGACTAAAAATTATTCAGTTTTCAACTGAAGAATATGAAATTGGATCACAGCTCTTGAAGTGATATTGAATTTGACTGAATGTTTCATAAGTGGGATAAGTTAGAGCTCAAGTGAATCTGTTTACAATATATTTTGTCTTTATTTGTTTTTCCCACGGGACAGGAAAATTGAATTATATTTGATTATGTAGGAAAATGTATGCTTTTGTACATTTCCAAGTTTTGCAGTACATTTAACATTACAATAAAATATTGTTCATTAATAGCAGTAACAAAACATCCGTTGGTAGATTTTACTGCATTATTATGGTTTTACAAATCTGAAGATAGTAATGACTAGCATCAGAAGTAGTTTGCTGCTAATTTCCTAATTTGCATAATGCATCTCTTACAAACTGGATTGTCAGTTTATAGGAGACACCAAATGTTCATAATAATGAAGTTTAAAAAAAATTCTCAGCTTAAACATGATCTAGCTGCCTAGCCAAGCTGGGTGGCACACTGTTTACTTGGGCGATCACCACAATGAATCCTAGTAAAGTTTTCTAGATATTTTTAGTGATAATTATCAGATGTTAACCAGACAGTAATATGTTTGAAGTGAATATGGTATTGTAAACTATTAGCATAATCTTGATTTTTAATCAATATTCTATGATTAATTGGCAATGTAAGATACAAAAACATACTAGCATAGCAATATTGCTTTGAGGTTAATAAGTAATATTTGGCTCCTTCCATCTCTAAAATTTTGAAGATGCTATAATTATAATTAGCAATTAAACTTGACAAACAGCATTAATACCAGTACAAAGAGAAGTTTGAGTTTATTCAGAAGATGCCCTTTAAAACTATCACATCTCTGTCCCACAGAGCTCTGTCTCTAACCAGCCTACAAACAAAAGGAAGTGTCTTTATTCATGTCCACAATGATCTCCAACCTGACCCCAATTGATCTTCTTTACTAAATTTCTCATTCACTAGTCTTCTGATTATCTTTTAACTTAACTATGTGTTAAGTTAAAATGATAATCTTACTTAAACAACCTCTCTTACCTTCTTATCTCTGCTCCAATATTTGTGGCCTAGACAAAGATAAAGTCATACAGACTATAAATATTCATTGTTTTATTGGTCTAACACAGGATTTGAGTTTTTTTCAGTTGAGTTAATTGATATTATGTAAAAACTCAGAACTTGTCATATGTCAAACTGCAATTCTAGATTATCTTGGCTGCATCCATCTTTTTATTAAGTAACATTCATTTGACATTTTTGTTTTCTGAATTTGCAATTTCTGAACCTCTATTTTGTCCCTAAACAAGGCCCACAGGCAGTTTTTCCATTTTCCCCAGCATTTTAAAAACAACTGCTCATTATCCATTCTCTCTTTTGCTCTCTCTCTCTCTCTCTCTCTCTGTAATGCCATGTAGTGTCAACGTACTTTGCATACTATTTTGTCCCACCTGTATTCCTAGTAAGTTCTTTGAGGGTGTAGACTCTGAGTGCCTCAACACCAGAGCCCATAGTAGTTCAGTTTGCTTGTAGTTGCCTACTAATGACAATTTTTATGGTAATCGTTATCATAAATTCTCAGTATCTTCATTGTATCAAGAAGACCCAGTCCTTAAGGAATACATATTCTATGTATTCCTTAAAAGAAGAGCAAAATAATTGGCATCATCTAATTCTTTCTGAGTTAAAACACCTTTTTGGTAATTCTTTGGCTTTATCTCCAACAGTGAGAAATTGATGTGTGGCAGAAATGTAGAGAAAATGAGAATTAGAATTATTCTTTTGAAATGTAAATGCACATTTACTTACTAAAAAATTCTGACTTCAAAAGATATAGCACAACTCTATTGCATGGTCAGGGTGTTTTATTTATTTTGTTCATTGAAAATTGTAATGTGTTCTCTCTAATGGCATGATGAAGCTTGAGATTAGGCATAGAATAAAATTTTATACTTTAGTCTTGACTAGAACTACCTAACTCAGAAAATAGAGAATAGGAGTGCAGATGTCTAGAGTCACTCTGTTCTATGCCTTCATTTTCTGAAGCCAAATTTACACCCACAGAAATGACATATAGAATGTGAGAGTGAATGCAGTAGTAGTTTATCCTTTAGATAATTTATCCTATCTCCTTTCTGTAAAGTCCTGAGTATTGGCATTTTTTTACCACTTGCAAGTGACAGAGCAATAAGCAGTTAAAGAATTCAACCTTGTCATTGGTTTGGCATTAATCATTAACTTCCTGTGAATTCTTCAATAGAAACAAAATAAAAGCAAATCTACCCTATGGAATTTCCAGAAACCCAGAGAAGCATTTAATAACCAAAATCCAATACACATATAGTTTTTTTTGGGGGGGAGGGGGCGGTACAGGGATTGGAATCAGAACCCCTGGGCTACTGAGCCACATCCCAAGCCCTATTTTGTATTTTATTTAGAGTCAGGGTCTCACTGAGTTGCTTAGAACCTTGCTTTTGCTAAGGCTGGCTTTGAACTAGTGATCTACCAGCCTGGGTCTCCTCAGCCATTAAGATTACAGGTGTACGCCAACATGCTCAGCAGAATTTTAAATAAAGTTTATTCAAAGAGAAAAAGTCCATGATGCAGCTAATGAAAATGATGGTGTTCACTTTCCACCTCTTAGCCATTCTTTTTTCTTTTTCTTTCACAAGTGTTTGAGCTAGGATAATTTTGCTATAAATTAAAGCTTACCATTAAATAGCTCTGTGAGAGTGCCAGGAAATTTCTAACACTGTGGCCTCCAGCTAATGACCTACAATTAATATTCATTGTGAGTTCGTGGTAGATATGTAAATAACAACTTTTTATTTTTTATGCATCATATTTTTATGTTTTATGTAGCTAAGTAAAATAAATATTTTAACAAGATATTCAACCAGATATTATTAAATTAACATCTATTGTGTTCACATTATGATAGATGAGGAGACAAAAACTTTTTTTAAGAAAATAAAGTATCAAATATTGAAAGAAATTATGCTTATATGCCAGGCACTGTTCTAAACTTCAGGGGAAATACAATGGTGAAGACCTAATCTGGTTCAAAGATCTCACAAGGGAAGGAGATAAGACAAAAGCAGATCACTGAAACCCCAAATTATACATGCTACCCTGAATATCCTCTTGTTGTAGAATGACATAGCATCCATTAACTTATCGTGAATTTTAATAATATATCACCTTTATGGGGAACTTTTGTTAAGAATAAACACCTTGACATCTAGTAATTTGAACCCCAATGGAAACTGTTAAAATCAATACTAATATGGATAACTGGAAGTGAAAAAGAAAATGACTTCTATGAATACATCTTCTAATAATTTTTCCAGTGTTTGTAGATTTTATATAATATAATTACATATGGCAATTTTAATTACATAAATTTTGCTCATATAATTAAGTATAATTATGAAAAGATGAAAATTGTATGCACAAAGTAACTGATTGAATTTATTTAAAATAATTGAGAATATTCAGCAAGACAAAAACACCTTAGTGAACCTTGTCTTAACATGCCAGAAACTACAGTTGAAGACTGTCTCTTATTAGTTTTGACAAGATGATGGAACCTATACATTAGTACCTTTTCACATGATGATAGAAATAGTCTTCCTGATCATAATTCTACTATTTAACTTGAATAAAATATGGTCAATAAAATTTATCCTGTGATAAAATGATTCTTCCTTTCAGAGTTACATTAAAACCACACATACATCAACTCTATTAAAAATCATAGCATTCTGGAACCAAGCTAGGTGACCTTCAACAGATGAATGGACAAAGAAAATATGGCATATTCACACAATGGAGTATTGCTCAGACATGAAGAAAAATGAAATTATGACATTTTCTGGTACATGGAGACAACTAAAGACTATTATGCAAGTGAAATTAGCCACTCCCAGGAAGTCAAATGTTGAGTATTTGCCCTGATATGTGAAAGAGAAAAAAGTCCAAAATGAGGGGTTAAAAAAATAAAGGGAAGAAAAGAAGGGTGAAATTCCATCAAAATAGAAGAAAAAAAAGACTGGGGTTGTGGCTCAGGGGTAGAGTTGTCATGTAGTGCAGGTGAGGCACTGGGTTCAATCCTCAGCACCATATAAAAATAAATAAATAAAAATAAAGTCACTGTGTCCATCTACAACTAAAAATTACTTTAAAAAATAGAAGAAAAATCAGTGGAGTAGAGGGATTTAAGGGGGAGGGAGGAAGGACAGAATAAGGGAATAAGAGTGGAATGAATCTGACCTACATTTCTTATGAACATATATGAATATAACATAGTAAATTTCACCATTATATATACCCACAAAGCACTGATAAAAAACCCTATAAGTAAATAGCAGAAAGATTAATAGAATGGAGGGAAGGGAACAAGGGGAGGGAAGAGGAGAGGATAAGAGGTAGTACTGAGGACTGATTTAGAACAAAGTATATTCCATGCTTTTATAGTTCTGTCAAAATGAATCCTAATATTATATACACATGTAAAATGAATCAGTAAAATGCATCACTAAAAAATCATAGCATTCACATATATCTGCCTTTTATAAATAGGGAAAAGAATGTCTTAAGAGGTTGATTTTTCAGGGCATAGTGGCATACACCTGTAATCCCAGTAGCTCAGGAGGCTGAGGCCCGAGGATCAAGAGTTCAAAGCCAGCTTCAGCAATGGCGAGGTGCTAAGCAACTCAGTGAGACCCTGATTCTAAATAAAAAATACAAAATAGGGCTGGGGTTGTGGCTCAGTGGTTGAGTGTCCCTGAGTTCAATTTCCAGTACAAAAAAAAAAAAAAAGAGAGAGGTTGATTTGTCAATGTCATATGAGCAATGGCAGACCCTTGGTCTGATTCTCTTCCTACTATTCTAAGACTTATCCCTAAAATATGCCTATATAACCTCTGAGAAGAAAAAGCAGAAAATTTTCATCAAGCTGTACCTATAAAATATGTAAATTGTAAAAATTTAATATTTTAAAGTTATTTTATACTCTATATCATATTGTACTTTCAGATGCATAAAGATGATATATATCTGTATTTTGAGATTATCTATGTTTATTAAGAAACTTTAATTTATCTGCATCTATATAAAATAACTAAGCGCTATCTCCATGTTAATGAGAACTCTATAACAGAATTAGAGAACAGTAACTCCTATTTCAATATTTGCAACTTTGCTAAATAGAATCACTTTTATAGAATATGAAACCAAAATAAATTATTTTGACTCAAGATAAAAAATATGGTGACTAGCTACAGTCAAGTGATAAGATAAGTAAGCCTAAAAATGTAATTATCAGAATAATTTTTGCAGTACATATTAGAATGTGGAGACTGCCTGTTATATAATCTATAAACAATAATCACATAGAAAAAATCTAGTATGCATATTAATCAGACACTTGAATACTATTAACATGCCTCATGAAATGAGTGAAGTGCCTGATGAAGTAATAACATTTCAGTAGAAATTACCACAAAGTAAATAGAAAAGCCCTTAATTACCTCAATCTAACCCCTACATTTATTAAATTATATTGTAGATTATATTGTTTTAGGTGCTAATTATGAAATAATCCTCACTAATTGTGAGAGGTCACTCATTTCAGAACAAATCTTCAACATTTACACCAGCTCACTAGGAGATCTCTTCTAGCCACATGGATTTAAATCCTGGCTATTTACTATTTACAGACAAATCAAACCCTATTTATGTAGGAATGACTAATATATTGGTTCTCTTATTCAACCCCTCCACTTCCTTGTCAAATACACCTCTCAAAATAAATTGCTTTAAAATCGAAATCTCAAGTTCTGTCACAAACTTGCTCTTCCCAAGCTTTTCTCCTCTCCGAAGCTAGAAAATCTAATCCTTAGTTTTGGACTCAGGACAAAAGGTGTGGAAGTCATTTTTAACTTCTTTTCCAGCCCTATGTCAGCAAGTCCTATTGGCTCAATGCTCTCTATTTCTCATGACCCTCTCTACTTAATCCCTGGTAAAAGCCACTATTTTTTCTCTTGCCTTGATTATTGCAGTAGCTTCTTGGCTAGTTTCCTGATTCTATCCCTACCAACAGCGGTCTCACTGGGATGATCTTTTTTAAAGTGTAAGGAGACCACATTACTCCCAAGTTTCTGTTTTAGAGTTCTCCAGAAAACAGAACCATTAGGGAATTTATATGCAATTATAAATATGTGTACAATTATATATAGTATTTATATATAAATAGGGGATTTTATACATACATTATATATATATATATATATATATATATATATATATATATATATATATATATAATCTATGGAATTGGCTCTTGTCATTATGGAGTGTCAGTCTCAATAACTGCAGGGTGAGTCTGAAAGCTGGAGTCTCATTCTGGTTTGGAATCTGAATGCTTGAAAATCAGGAGAATAGATGTGTAGTTTCATTCCTAAGTCTCCTGACCCAGGAAGAATTGTTTCAGTTCGAGGTCAAAGGGAAGAAAAAAGTCAGTCTCCTAGTTATAAGATAGGCTGGTAGCATTCTCCCTTACTGGGGGAGGTTCAGCCTTTTTTTCTATTTAGGTCTTCAACTGACTGGATAAGGTACACCCACATTAGAGAGGGCAATCTGTTTTACTCAGTCTACCAATTTAAATATTAATCTCAGCCTTCACAGAAACACCAGAATAATGTTTGACTAAATATATTGCTGTCTGGTGGCCTAGTTCCGTTGGCATGAAACTGACCATCCCAGCTCCAAACCTTTCTAATGTCACCTTTACTACTCTCCCCCATCACATTCTGCTCTGGTCACTCTGACTTGCTTCTCATTCTCTTCTAGCCTTTTGTCCCAGATTCTCTGCTTGCTTTTTCCTGTCTTTGAAAGGTTTTCCCTATAATAATGGCCTGACTCACCACCTCTTCACCTTTAAATCTCTGTTCCATGTCCTCTCTTCAGTCCTACCTACCTTGACCATCCTTTCTCAGCAGGTATTTCCTGTCCTCAACACTCTGTCTCTCTTCATGTGTTTTCTTCATAGTACATGCCATTATCTGACATAGTTTATATTTATTTATTATTATCTTGAATACAAGCTCCCTTAGGGCAGTGACCTTGCCTTTGATCATTATAGTCTCTGTATGTAGAACACTCTCATAAACAAAATTTTATTACATTAATAAGTTTACAAAAAAATTGCATGAAAGTTTAAGAAGATATGGCTGAAATGAATTCCCTAAGGTCCTGTTGACAGGGTATCTGTTGTGTCCTTCATGAGAGGGGAGAAATGTATACCAGAGAGAATTAGAATCTGATCATTATCTTCTCTCAGCTATGAGGTGATCCTTTTAGTGGACATGGATTGTTTATGTGAAAGCAACAGACAGGGCTCACAATATGGCTATGTTGAGGTATATATGAGTGTGAATATTTATAGAAGATTTATTTGAGAGGAAATCTGGATAGATGCAATCCTAGATTGTGCCTATAAAATTTTCATGTACTCTCAGGGCAAACAAATAATTTATAAAACCACAAGGGGAAAGGATTAGAGACAGTTTAATGGTTGTGATTGTCTTATGTATAGTAAATACCGTGGTGGCATAGATCCTCATAAAAAGGTGAGGGCCGCTTGTACATAGGAACAGAGAGACATTGCTTAGAAAACACAAGCACCTGAGAAGACACCTGTCAAAACAAGAGCCATTAGGGAGACTCCTGGTAGCATTTTAATGCCCCCATTACTTCTGCTGACTGTAGAATTTGCCATCTGTTTGTTATATTTTTGAATGAGGTTGGCCCTTAGATGTGTTATCAATTCACAGAGATATAATAAGAGCCCTAAACTCCAGGCCTTTATGTTGGAATCTATTAAAAATGTGTTCTTAATAGATTTTGTCAATGCTTTGACAAGAAGCAAGTAGTTTTTCACTACTGGACTTTTGGAGGCAAGGCATTTCCTGATTTTTTTTTTTTTTTTTTTTTTTTTTTGGTGAGTGTGTGTATGGGAGAGAGAGAGATATTCTCACAGCTTATCTCTGAAATCATTGAAGATTCTAAGGTATAGGCCCTTGATGATTCCCTTAACACTCTTTTTTCAGTCTCTTGTCTCTCAGCATACCTCAATATTGCCTTATTCATACTCTTGAATATGGAGTTATGTTTTTTCTTTAAGATTATTAGCAATTTAACAGTGTAAGAATGGTTTACTAATAACCCCATAAAATGATATGTTAGAACTATTGAAATGCAATATAGTAAGTGTTTAAAAAGTATCTCCATGAATGGGATCTAGAATAAAGGCAATCTGTAATGCAGTCTTTCAAAAGGGTTGTTGCCTACATCTCTTTGATACTGTTGGTCATAAGATTAAAAACATGTGTTATCAGTCTTGAATTTACCCTAGCGTATTTTGGTTCATGATGTTAGTTTTGTGATGTAGGTGATTACTCATTATAATTATTCTTATGAATATGATGTGAACATTTAACTCTTTTGACACATGTGATAGTTTTTAGAAAAGTAAACAAGGATTAAAATAATATATTTACAGTATTGCTACATAGTATCTAAATTATACCGTTCTTCATCTCAGCATTTTGGAGATAACATGAATCAGTCAACAGATATTTATTTGGCCTTTATTATATCAGGTCCTGCTGGGTGCTGTATGGTGTAGCACCTGCCAAAGACCCCGATTACCTCCCTGTGTGACCCTGCTGTCCTGCCTCACCTTGTGTGTGGTTTCAGCTAGTTGAGTGACAGCGGGACCTGCTCAGCCCCAGGGTGTGAAAGGGAGTGGATAGGAAGGACTCAGTATGACTGAGGCACAAGCACATCCTGGAGCAGAGATGCTCAGGCCCTCCTGCAGATCTGGGCTCACAAGACAGAATGGCAGAAAAAGGCCATCTAGAAATATGGCGTCTGCTAGTAGAGTGAAATAACAAATTATCATAATAAAAATATATTTTGATGTATTTTTAATGTTAATTGTAACACCATGCATCTGAAGAATAGAAGTTTTAAACCCTGGTTATGCTCTAGGAATTTTGGAGATCTTTAAAAAATACTATGTCCTGGCTTCAGATATAGATCCCAATTTATTTGTTTAGGAGTAAGTCCTAGTTATGTTACTAATTATAATTAAATGATTACAAAGTACAGCCTAATTAAAAAAACACTGGTCAAACACCTGGTTTTCCTGGTTTCAGAAACTAGTAACTTTGTGTACTTTCCCAGAAGGGATGCAATGAATTCTTACAGTGCTATCTGAATTCTTAGCTTGTTATATAATATTGAAACAATAATGGCTACTATTGTTAAGCATCTATAATGTGCCAGACATTGTGTTTGAAAATGGGCATATATATTTTTCATCTTCACAGTGGCCATGCAAGTCAGGTAACATTTTTTTGTTGTTTTTATATTGAGACTTAAAGGTTAAATAAATTGCCATTTGTCCTCAGATAGTCAGAATCTAGGGTCCTGGTTCTAGCTCACTTTCAGCTGAATTCAAGGCTACCTTCCAAAACTACACTGCCTTCATAGTCTTAAGCTGCGTCTCTATACATAGCAACAACTTGCTTTGCTTTACACATCACAGGCTATGGGCAAACAAATGACATTTTCTACTTCATCCAAACATATGTACCACATTTGCATACTCTGTTAGTTTATGGAATGTCCTTGCCAGTCAATTTAATTTACCCTTCTAAACCATCCTTTAAGGTACAATTGAAATACAAGCTCATCAATAAATCCCTTCTGTATCTTCAAGTGGAAGTAATCTCTTCTTTCTCTGACCTTCCAAAGTGTTATCTGGACCTCTCTCAGGTGCACTCATTATTTTCTACCTTATAGTTATTTGAACATGTGGTTAATATTTCTACTCGTTTGTGAAATCCTTGAGAGCACAGTTATGTTGGATTCATCTTTTTTGTTCTGTATAATACTTCACACAGTATGTAGTCCATCACAAAGACTGAAAAAAATATTTGCTAAATGAATGTACAACAAATGAACAAAAAGTAAGCAATTTGGTTAGGGTCACCTAAAAAATTTATACTTGGGACAGCAAAACAACCCAATCATACCCATAATATGATATATAGCTCAAAACAGCCCCATTTAAAAAAATATTTCTATTTTGTGTGAAATGATTTGATTCTCAAATATGTTAGCTTTTTAATAAATGCTTTGATTTTATGTGTAAGCCAAGGAAGTAAGTGACCAATAAATAAAAAAGAAGGGCATTTGTCTGTTCCTGGTCATTTACCTTAGCAACCAGAAAGAGAATAGAAAAGCATGTGTGTGTTTGTGTGTGTGTGTGTGTGTGTGTGTGTGTGTGTGTGTGTGAGAGAGAGAGAGAGAGAGAGAGAGAGAGAGAGAGAGAGAGAGAGACATGGTTGGGGTGGTAGTATAATCATAAATGGTTTAACAATAGCAGTCTTTTATTTAGGACTCTCATTTTCACAGAATTTCATCTCCAATTCATTTAAAATCGATATAGCAGATCTACAATTTGTATTTATTAAGGGAACACTAATGCATGTAACATGTTTATCAGAAATTGTGGACGTTCCTTGGTATCAAAGAGAAATAATGCTCAAATAGCCTCTTACAGTAAAGGAGAGAAAAAATGAAAATGCCATTGCTTGGGCTGTCCTTGGTGGTTCTGAAGAATTTTTGTCTTAACATTTATTTAGAAAACCATTGTGATTCCCACAATGGGTGATTTAATTCTATTTGCTTTAGAGATCACCATTTTGTACCTGTTAGAAATTACATAGGCCGGTGGTTTTTTGCTAACCAGTGAATTTTTGTGCTTCAGGTCACATCTGGTATGTGGTGCTTTGTGTATCAATTTATATTGAAATAAATATTGTAGAATTTTTGTTTTAAATAAGTGCTATTGAAGTTAGGAATTTTAAGTCAAATATGTGCTTGGGTGCTTAAAGGATATGTACAACTTGAACATAGCATGTTATTATCTAATTGCACATAGAAGAAAGTTTGTTGACATCCATAATCTATGTTGCTAAGGTTATTTGTTTTATACATTTTTCTAAGAAGTAGGCAAAATCATTTTCTCAATCTTTTTGTATAAAGGATCAAATACTAAATATGGCTTTTGAGTGATACATTCTCTATTGCAAGTACCCCGCAGTGAGAAAGCTGCCACAGACTGTAGATAAATAAGCTTGGCTATGTTCCAGTAAAACTGTATGTGCAGTGATATTTGAATAATATGTAATGTTCACATTTAATGAAATATTCTTTTTCTCTTGATTTTTCAACTCTTTAAAATGTGAAAAACATTCCTATCTTATTGACCATACAAAAACAGGTGGTGTGTCCCTGAACCATAGTTGACTAACCTGTCTTCAAATCAACTATATGTCCAAGACTGCTTTTATTTATTTGTTAGTTTATTTATTTAATTTGTTCTTTTTAGGTATACATGACAATAGAGTGTATTTATACATATATATGTTTTATATACATGGAGTATAACTTATTCTAATTAGGATTCCACTCTTGTGGTTGTACATAATGTGGCGGGTGGAGAGAAGAATAGAAGTTCAGTGGATTAGACAAAGACTGTTTTTAATTGTCTTAAGACAATTATCACTAGTGGTGGATTTTTGAAATGTTGCAAAGAATGATGAGAGGAATTAACACAACTATCACTGCTAATGTAGCACCTCAAAAACATGGTTTGATAAAAATTTAAATAAAATTATAAAAACAAACTACCAATAACAGAGTATCTTTTGATATAAAAATGAGATATATATCTAAACTTCCAAATGCACTTATTATTACAAGTGTTGGTAAATTGAAATGATTGATTTTACTATTGGTTATTCACATTAAAAAACATACTCTGGTAGGGCTGGGGTTGTGGCTCAATGGTAGAGCACTTGTCTCACACTGTGAGACCCTGGGTTCGATCCTCAGCACCATATAAAGATAAATAAGTGAAATAAAGGTATTGTGTCCAACTACAACTAAAAAATAAATATTTAAAAAACCATACTGTGGTATATTCTACCATATTAATACATTTTAACATTATTCCCACATCTCCCTAGTGTTTTGCATATATCTGTTCATCGTAAAAGTACGTGATACTACACAATTATTGCTATCAGTTCACAGAGAATATCCTAGAATGTTAAATTTTTTGTTCTTGTTCCTTTTGGCTTTTGAAAGATTAGTCCTTGACATTTAAGTTTTATTCTTATATATTCCCAAATGCAATATTGTTTTCTTTTAGATAATGTACTTTCTAAAACCCTAAAAATCTAGGACTGACCTGATAAGAAATATTTTCACAGTAACCCATAACACCATACTGAGAGGTATAAAAGAAGTTCAAAAAAGAGCCTTCTATAAAATTGTTCATATTCAAGTTTATATTTGTTTTAGTCATTACATTTCAGAAACAACATATGACATAATTTCAGATATAATAAGGTATCATAAAATGATATGAAATCAAAGCATGATATGTTTCATACGGTCAATTGAATTACCTTTGTCATGGATGATGTTTGATTGAACCAGTCCAAAGCGAAAATAAATATCTTTACAAGAAAACATTTGATTTTCATATTGATACCCTGTTCCTGAGCTCTAACTCAACTTGGATCCTCATCCTTTAACCAATCTTTGAGCTAACCTTCATCTCACTCTCTGATCCAGATTTTACTTGCCCAGTTGTTTAAGCACGGAAGGAAACACAAGTAGACAGTGAAAGTATCTATTGTCCACATTAATTTGTAATAAAATAGGGTTTTTCAAATTGTTAATGAGCCCTATATGATTAAATGCTAACACTGGATAAAATTTTAAGAGCTGTGAGTTCAGGAAAGAATAACCCTTAAAGAGAGGAGGGTTTTGATGTATACAAAGAGTTTTGGGTATTTCTGCTTTTATGGAAGTGACTAAAATCTAGAAGTATCGATATTCATAATGTGTCTTAGGAACTGTGAACAGATAAGACAAATTTCATGAAGAGTAGGGCTTGAATAGGTAATAGTAGGAGGGAAAATTGGAAAGGATATTTTGAGTCATGAATTGAAAAGTATCTCTGCAAGGGTGAATGATATGTCAGGGATTTCTTTCATGGAAGCTTTTAAATCCATGCAAAGTTTTTGGTAGAGAGGGATAAAATAAAAAGAAGGGTATATAGTTTGGAAATATCAATTTGAAATTACTAAATTGGACATATAAAGTGCTTTTTGACGGAATGATTATTGCTGTGATGGCAATGTGTGTCTTTTCAGTAATCTGAAGGAAATATCAAGCTACCCTTGGAGATAGAGAAGAAAACAATAGGATTCCAAGTTTGGTCACTTGAAATTAAATTCCAAATCAAGATTTATTTTAGCAAATGTCTGAACACCTTCAAATAAGACAAGCTTGATAAAGTTTTCCCTTTTCAGCTTTGTTTTAATTAAGACTATTTTTTCATAGCTCACATATTTTACCCAGCACAATAAAAAGAACAAAAAATGGTTGCCTTATTATCTAAGAATAGTAATCAAAGTGCAATAGTATAAGAAACTGATCAAAGAAAAAAAAATCATGTGACTATGCAGTAGTGCATATTGGTTAGTAGAACATATCCCATGATGAATGAATTAGGCACATAGAGAAACAAAGCATTTTAACCTATACCAGATTTTAAAGATTTTTAGAAAGGAACTCAAACTTGCTGACTCTTAATTTGAAAATTAAATGAAAGCTATTGATTTTGTCCCTTCTTACCCTCACAATCTTATCTTCTGGCTTTCCAAAGGCACACAACATTTTTGAAAGCAAAGATAAAGATGCAGTCAGATGTAGATTATCTCAATTAAATTTCAGATTCAAAAGTAATAAACTGAAATAAATGACAAATTTAGAACAAAAGGAAAATAATAAAGAATTTGATTATCATATTTTTTATTTCTGTTATTCATTCTAAAATACCTTCAGAGCTAATACCAGAGAGCTAATCCAAAACTAAACACGAAAAAAGATACAGGAAAGAAAGTTACTTTTGGACTAGCTCTCTAGTCAGAATATTACCTAAACACATTTGGGGTAGTTTAGGAATATGACCATGTATAAATTTTTAAAGTGATTTTTCCTCATAAGTTTGATTTATGTATCTCAGTACACACACAAACTCAAAAGATTTGATATCCTCAAATTTCTATACAATATATTTTTTCTCTTACATGTGTAAATATTTCCAAAATTAAAATTTCAAGCTTTCAAAAGATTTCAAGCAAATTTTTACCAGTTTTATTGCTTTTATTGGGCTATAATAAAAAAGTACTGCAAACTTGGTGGCTTAAAACAACATTTTTTTTCTCTCAGTTTGGAGAACAGAAGTCTAAAATTAAGGTATTTTAAGAGTCATGCTTTTCTGACAGGTCTAAAAATCTTTCCTTTCTTCTTCCTAGCTTCTGAAGTTTCTGGAAAACCTTACTGTTCCTTCACTTGCAGCTACAACAATTCAATTCCTCTGATTTCAGAATCTTCTTTGTGTCCTCTCCTCTTACAAGGGTCCATTCCAATCAAATATGATCTCCTTCGTACCCTTGCCTTGATTGATTACATTTGCAAAGATACTGTTTCCAAATAAAGTCCCATTAGTTCCAGGTTGCCATGAAAATTAGAGGGACACTACTCAACTCATTACATTGGCTCAAAAAATTTCAGTATCTCATTCAAACTTGCCAAATAGGGAATGAAGATAACAAAACAACTAGAACACATTTTCAGTCATACTGCAGAATTTATTACATTTTTATTTATTTATTTTTCCCTCTAACTTCTTATTGCGTAATGTCTTCTCAGACGATAATTTCTGTTACTGGAAAATTTTGCCTGTCTTGACCATGTAACTAGACCTCACGAAATCTTTACAAAAGAAATCATGTTTTTGGATTTTTCTACTCATGAATGAATATTCATTATAAATACATCTGCTTTTAGGCTTCTCTGTTTGAAGGTATGTAAATGTCTGATGCTTAAAATAAATAAAAAGAACAGATGGCAGGACCTTAAAGATCAAATTAGCTTTGTATCCATCTGTAATTTGGAGATGGCTTCATTATTTCCTTCTAATTCATTCATTCTTTCCTAAATTCTCTGGCTGAGGATTTTATGCACAATTGTGTGATATAAATATCTTAAGGTAATAATAAAATATGATTCAGTTATGAAATGAAATCCAAAAATAATTTTGTGGTGCTCTAATAGTATCATTGTCATTATAGTTACATTTGGTGGTTTTCCAGAACTAATATTGCAGTATTTATACTCCTCAAGGACATCAGAAATCTATTTGGTGTCCAAGGTGTTTTAAAATATCTGCTGTTCTGATAAGTTAAGTTTCAAATATGTCTTCAGTAAGTATTAAATTACCTGTACATTAACTTTAACAATGTCAACATGTTCTGTTTTATTAGGCTGATGTGAATTCTCTATAAGCTCATACGATGAAGTACATTTTATCTGCAAGAATTTGGTGTTTGTTTTAGAAGCAACATTTTTTAAACAATGCTCAAGGTCCACAGAGAAAGAAGGAGATATTCCCATTGGTAATAATACGAAATGGACTTTAAATGAGATTATATTTCTGAATTTGTATTTCTCCTTTTTGATGAGTGAAAATAAGAACTGATGAGAATGTGCCCTTCATTGTCAGAAGAGCAGAAAGATTCAGCCCATTCTTCTCTCATTTTACCAACGCCATATACTGTACAGGGTTGCCTAGATCATTTTGTTTAAAATCAAAAAATACTATCATACTTGAATTTGTCTGGGCATAAAATTAAGTTTGTATTCCATTAAATTATATGTAACTACCTCAAAAAATCATCCCCCAAACCAATTCTATATTATAATTACACCACAGAAGAACCTGCAAGTACCTCTGTATTAGTCCATTTTCTATTGCTGTAATAAAATTCTTGAGGCTGAATAATAAAGAAATGAGGTTTATTTAGCTGACAGTTTGGACACTAAAATTTTAAGATTGAGGTTCCCATTGATTTGATCTCTACTAAAATGGTGGGAGTGTATATGAAACAGATCACATGGCAAGACAAGAAGCCAGAGAGATTCAGGGAATAGGCTTTTTCTTTTGATAATAATCTACTCTTGCAGGAGCTAATGAAGGTCTTGTGAGAACTACATTCATCCCTTCTGAAGATGATGCATCCAGTGACCTAACCACTTCCCATCAGGCCCCACATTTCAAGTTTCTACCACTTCAACACTGCCACACTGGGGGCTGTGCTTCTAGTACATGAACTTCAGAGGGCATAACACAAATCATATTATAAAGCCCTAGTAAACTCCCTCTTGAAACTCATTTGCTCAAAGTCTAAACTCTTCCACCTGGCTTTTAGACATACTTAGCTTGATCTCATCTATGCTAATCCATCAGCATTTCCCTCATTACAGATCCTCTGCCTGTTCCTCTCCAAACACATCTTTTTCACCTAACACATGACTTCCATCTCTTCCCCTAAATTCCACCTTGTGCTGCTTCATTAGTTGGGACTATCCTTTCCCTTCATCTCTCCCATCTAACATGGCTAAAATCTCCTCTCTCCAAGACATTTTGTGAGTTTTCCTAGTTCTTTATGAATTCCTCTTACATTTTAAAGTTGAGAAAATGCTATTTGGAACAATGTGGCATAATGATTTTATTATTCTCTAATTACATCATTTTTCTTACCATATCAAAATGAAACTCATGCATGCAGGACATATGTACAGAACTACTTTTTTATCCCCTATAGAACCTGCTATCATTTTACACTATGGTAAAAAAGCAAGAAAACTCATTTAAATATATTTTATGAGACTAGGCATTATAATAAGTATTTCACACATCCTGATATATTCTTCACAACAAACTTCTGAGGCAGGTATTATTTCAGTAATGTAGAAACTGAAGTACTTTGAGTTAAAATAATTCACTAAAGATCAAACCTTCAAAGCTAGCATTCAAATGCAGCAGTTTGTCTACAAAGTCTCTGCTTTTATTCTTTATATCACTTCTACCATAGTAGAAGATCATTGAGTATTTGTTTGGCTGACATAAATTAAGATATTCAATGTTTATATTCAAAATGTGGCTGGTCACCATATTTCCTGTAAAATTTTATTTCTAGCTTCATGTCACTCAAAATGATAGCTACAGTTCTGAAAAGACTTCTAGGTAATGTGGCAAGGTACATTCATACTTTGACAAGAACACTCTGTTTTCAATACAGAAAATATAAGTTATAAAACAGAAAAACTCATTGCTGCTTTCAAAAATAAAATAACATCTCCATGGACCAGAAACAAAAAACAAACATTAAATGTTGGGTAAGGCTGAAGTCAATGACCCTCTGAAACCAGCCTGGAACCTGGCTCCCTTGTGGTTGTAGGGAACTAAAATATTCCATGCAAGATGGTCCACTAGATTCAATCTCACTATTTGAAGGAAAAAGCTGCTATGAGATTCTGTTACTCATGAATGAACTTCTAATTCTGAAATTTGAGCAGGAAATTCTGCTTATTATAAGGTACTGGCCCTGACAAAAGAAAGCATATCAATGAAGATTCAAGACCAGATTACAACCAAGTCATTCCCTGACTCTATATTCAGATTTGTAATATTCCTAATGTCACTTCAAGTCAGAGACTACAAAGGACTATTAGGTAACCTGGCTTGGGTCTGAAGGTCTACTGAGGGGTGGAGTGGAGGAGCTTGAAAAGTAAAATTCTAGAATACATAAAGAAATCTCTTAGTAAAAATGTCATAAAATTAACACTTGGAAAATAAATGTATTTCTTCTCTTTTTCTAGCTTTACTGGTATATAATTGAGAAATAAATATTATGGAGATTTATGGTATATAATCTGATGCTTTGATATATGTATACATTGTGAAATGATTATCAGAGTCAAGTCTATTATCTCACGTAGTTATCATTTTAATGTCTTGAGAACATGTAAGATCCATTCTCTTTGCCAATTTCAAGTGTATGCTATTATTAACTTTTAGTAACTACAGTCATATGATGTACAGCTTCAGAACTTACCCATTTTGCTTAATTGAAACTTTATGCCTTTTGATTAACAACTCCCAATTCTCCCCACCCACCCCATCACCAGCTCCTGGCAACCAACCTTACACTCTCTGCTTTTATTAGATTGACATTTTTTTGATTCCACGTACAGGTAAACTCATGCAGTATTTCTTTTTTGTGCCTGACTTATTTCACTTAGTTCAGTATTCTCTGTTTGTGTTGTTTGAAATAGCAAGATTTCCTTTTAAAAAAGCTGAATAGTATTCTACTGTGTGTACATATACATATCAAATTTTAAAAATCTATTTACTGTTCAAGTGTCAACAGACACATTAATTTCACATCTTGGCTCTCATGAATAGTACTGCGATGAACATAGGAATGTAAATCTCTCTTTGATATAATGATTTCATTTCCTTTGGATATGTGCCTGGAAGTAGGATTGCCTGATCACATGGTCATTCTATGTTTAAGTTTTAAGTTATTCATATTGGTTTACATTTCCACTGAGTACAGAAAAATTCCCTTTTCTTCATATCCTCACCAACAATTTTTGTCTTTTGTCTTCCTGATATTAGCCATTCTAACAGGTATAAAATGATATCACATTGTGGTTTTCATTTGCATCCTAATGATTAATGATATTGAGCATCCTTTTATTTATCTGGGGGGGGATGTTTATGTATTCTTTGGAGAAATGTCTGCTGAAGCTATATGGTACCCATTTTTGTTATTTCTTTTTTTTTCTTGTTGCTGAGAGTGCTCTCTCTTAATTCTCCATACCAAGGCAACACTACCCATTTACCAAAGCTCAGTTTAAGGCGTATTTCCTAAAGGGAAAATTCTGTGCTGTTGATATGAATCCTCTTTTCTTATGAATTACACAGGGAACTATAATGTGTACAGCAATTTATCCTCTTTAATTGCAAATTATTTATGATATTTAGACTTGCATAATTCTTGGTTCCACATAATATGTTAATTTTTTTCTACTCTCAGTCTAGTCTTCACCAATACCCAACACATATTTAGCATTTGAAACAAGGTTTATTATTGTATTAGTTCATTTTGTGTTATTACAGACTGTTATAAAAGAAAATAGCTTTGAAAAGAGAATTTTCTTGGCTCATGGTTCTGGAGATGTGAGGTTAAGTTATCTCATTTGGTGATGTTCTTATTGTTGGCAGAGTCCTGAAGTGGTAGACGGCATTACATGGCAAGAGGCAGGGACTATACTTGTGTCTTTTCATCTCAGGCTCTCTTTGTATAAAGCCACCAGGATTCAATATGGGAGCTCCAACTTAATGACTTTAATCCTAATTACATCTGAAAGACCTCACCTCTAAACATTCTTAATGGATTAATTTTCCACTCTCTTAGTGAAACCTTGGGGGACACATTTAGACCATATTCAAACTATAGCAATTATGAGACAAATGTAGCAGTTGTTAAGGAGAATCTTGCCTGTTCAAGAAGTTGGAAACATAGTAGGGAGTTATCCTTAAACAAATATTGCAAAGAAGTGTTTGTGAAAGAATATCAATTTAATCCCCTTTCTGCTACCAGAGAGAAGGAAGAATTGCATTGTAAATCATGAACTCTGTACTGTAATGAAAAGGAACAGCATGAAAATGTTCCCACTGACACACATGGCTTGATTCATGAAACAATTTCTTCATACCTCTTAGGCTACTGACTACTCAGTATAAATCTTTCTGAAGATTACACAAAGGACTAACCAATCACAGAAAAATTTTAAAAGGAACCCTTTATATGAACTAAATTTTCATGACTTAAACAAGAAATTTTGCATGTATGCAAAAGCAAGTGACATAAAGACAATAATTTGTAAACAAGGTCCAAGGAACTCTGGTGAATTCATTGAATACCATGAAGCAAGTGGATTTCCCAGTCATTAATTTTACAAGCCTTCACAAATCAGTAGGCTAGTCTGTTACCAAATAAATGGTGTTAAACTGCAGCAAGAAAAGGATATAGTACTTTTACTTAGGTATAGACTAAGAATGAACAGGGAAAAGAACCATACCCTATAATTGAGTTTCCTAATGAATATTATTTGGAAAAAACATAAACTACTCAGAAATAATAAGGGTAGTGATTGAGACTAAACTTAAGAGCCTTAATTCTTTTAAGTGGTGAAATTCAAGGATACACAGTGAATTTTTATTTAGAGGATATTTAATCTAATTAGAATAATTTGTCTAATCCAAACCAATTTCAGGTGGAAATATTACTAGCCAGCTATACAAGCTTGGTGTTTTCTAACAAGGGGCAAAGTAAGGCTCTATGGATCCAGAGATCTCTAGTTGTAACTGAGATATTATTTTTCTTCAACATAAATGTCTTGTTTGCTGCCAGTTATTTATCAAATAAACAACAAAAAGCTGTTCTTTTACCTTTCACCCTTCATTAGTAAGAACAAATATTTTGGCTTCTATTTCAAAATTACAATGCTGATAAATAATGTATTCCCTTTCCCACCAAATCAACGTTCTAGAAGTGATCCATGTAATGAGAAGGGAATGAAGCAAATTGCCTGGAGACTTGAATGGTTGAAAAGAACAATGGGAAGTAAAAGGGTCATATCCTTCTCTATTAGTAAGTAATTTCCTAACTATGAAGTTAGGTATTTAAAATACACTCAAATTCTCTTCTGCTTTGGTTTCTGTGATACTGCCTAATCAAGATGCTATTCCCACTTTGAAGTTCTTCTGTTGTCTCTGTACCTTTGTGATGACTTCCTTTCCCTACATCTTCAGAAATCTGCTTTTCCTAGCAAAGAAATCTATTTCATGGCTAAATCTCATCCTCTATTTAAGTGATGATTCACATGAAGTATAGTGCACACCTGACAAACAGAAATATATTTATCAGAAATGTCTCACATTTTCTGTCTCATCTTTTGCTCCTGATTTTTATTCCTTGGTATATTTACATCCATAAAAATGCTCTCCAGTGGCTCATGTCAAACTTTGCTTCACAAAGGAGGAGGCAGTTAACGAAAAGACAACAGGTTTTAGAGTGAAACAGATCTAAATTTGAATCATAAGAACTACTTACTGATCACATGTGATCTTGAGATCTTTAACCCTCTGAGGTTTGTTTTCTTACTTATGTAGTAAGAATGTCAGTTTTTGCCCTATCAATCCCTCAATGAACTAGCATATTCTTTGTTTTCTGTTTCTCTGCCAGACTGTATCCATATCTTTTTGGCTACACAGGATATTGGTTTTCTGACATCTATCTCTGGAGAACAATTCCCTTATAGGAAACTCCTTTTATTCTGTTTTGCCAGATGCAGGAGTTTTGGCTTCAGATTTAACTGTCCTCTTTTTCATTAGGTGTTGTTTTGGCTATAGTATTAACCACTGCTGCCTTTAAGAATGAAACACAATTTGTCCTTCCTCTTTTGGATCAGCCATATCAAAATTTCTTAAGGCAGACAGCTTTCAGATATCCATGTTTGGGTCTCTTCAATCTATGTTTTTATCTTTCACATAGAGGGTTCATCTCTTTTCCACACTGGACTTCCAAAGAGTCAGTCTGAAATAGCTATTGCACAAATCTCTGATATTTTTAGCTATATCATAGAAGTTCTACTTATAATAAAAATACAACAATCTTCCCTTCCAGCTGCCAGTTCTACTAACTATGGCTTTTGAACTCTTATCAATCACACAACACTTCATATATTCATATATTATCATGCTCACTTGCAGCCCTTAATCAGCAAAACTAATTAAGAACCCCTGGGCTTGTTTTGCAGTTATATAGCCACATGGATTAATTTGCTTTGCAGTTACATAGCCATATGAATTTGCTTCCACCTGGGTTGTTTGCTTTTATGTACTATGTGACTCTTTTTTCTTCCATTAGTCAATATAGTCCCTTATAAGTAAAAGTTTTGGATTGGTTCCCTCATAATTTCTTACACCTATTCCTTATACTTGCCACCTATCATTACCAAATCATTTCTCCTTTTTCTTGTCACTTTTCCCATTGTATTATATCTTAATATATTCCTAATTCCAACAATAATGTGTTATTTGAAGGATTGATATGTTGGTTAAGAAAGTAGCACATAGGATACTCTGTAGAATAGCTTGTCATATGGCAATTAAAAGTTGGTTTCTTTTCCTCTCTTCTGGCAAAGTGATATAGTGTTTCCTACCTTTAAGCCTCATAGAAAATGTTTTAATATATCTTTTGAGGGTGGTTCAATTATCATGCTTTATATTTGCTTATATAAATGCTTAATTGTAAATTTAAAGTTTAATTTCTCTGTATTCCCCATACATTATACTATTTATTATAGACATGACCACATGTTAACCCTCAGTATGATTGTTGGCTTGAAATTCTTTACTCACTGTTACATAGAGAATGTTTCAACTCAACAAAATACATCTATAAATGGATGTGTATACTATGAACTAAATTGTGACAAGTGCTCTGATTTACTGAGCCATCCCAACTCTCTTGGAATTACGAGTGTCCTACCTAATGTGGCTTTTATTGTAATCCTGATATTTGGATTTAATGAATAATCTATCAAAATTCTTGTAATTTATTCAGTGCAGCTACTTTTCTAATATAATTTAACATAAACATAGTCAAACATTACTAATTTGAATGAGTTGGAAAGAAAGCTAATTAAATTGATGTAGACTTGTTTTAATCCCTTTAAGAACAAATAATAACTTCAACTATTATAATTACTCAGACAGTGCCTTATGGAGTTTTAATTAATAGATAAGAATGATCTCTAATTAACTCATCAAAATACTCATCTGAATAGTGTCAACCCTATATGTAATGCAATTACACTGTTTGTAAGTAAATAGATACTTCTAAAACACTTAAAGACCAGTTTGTATTCTTAGGAGAGTAGAGGTGCCCTCAACCCTTTTCATTTTTTTGGTTAATTTATCTAGCTATGTTTCTCTCCTTTTTAAGAGAGGAAACAAAGAAATAAAAAGCAATCAGGTAGATTTGATTATCTCAGTCAACATTGTGCCCCATTTCAAATTAGTATATTTTAAAATAATGTGGTTTTCTAAATAGGTATGATAGACCAGGAAACTGTACAGTATTGCAGAATTATAGAACTAGAAAGAAACCTTCCTTTCACTTCAGTTATTCTATCTCATTTCATAGATGAAGGAGAAAGAACATGTATAAAAATGAAAATGTATTTTAAACTTAAAGAAAAATAATAGTTTTTATTATTTTGATATAGGGACCTTAGGCGATTCTACATTGAAAACAAATACATTAGAATTTCTAATTCATGCATTGAATGAAAATAGGGTACTGCTATTCTGCAACAGATTTGAAACAGTACATTCAAGACTTTATTCACTCATTCAACATTGACTAGATGCTTTGTTTCAACAAAGTTCCAGGGATTACATGTAGTTTAATAGAAGTTTGCAAATAGTGTCAAGGTGGTTCTGAGAAAGGGCTCTTAACCCAAGAATGTCTCTCTCTCTCTCTCTCTCTCTCTCTCTCTCTCTCTCACACACACACACACACACACACACACACACACTGAAGTTCTTAATGTTAATCCAGAATTAGCCTGAGAATATCATCCATAATAGCAAAGGAAATATCCATTGAAAAATATTCCATCTAATCCAGTCAGTCCAGTCTGATCTGGAATAATTCTTTTTCCATTAGTATTAATGTCCGAATAGTGTTCAAGCAATTCTTTCTTTAGCTTTGCCTTTCTGAATGGCTATCCTATGCCTATTTGGAATTAGCATTTAAAGCAATATAAAAAACTTTCACATTCACATGAGTTGATGGGGTTTCGTTACTAGATTAATTAATAGGTAAGGAGCTACCGCCAAAAATCAGATACTATGCACATATATGTAATATGAATTGTAATGCATTCTGTTGTCATATATAATAAATTAGAATTTTAAAAACTTTTAAAAAGACCCCCCCAACAATAAATTATATAAATAACTAGGAATGGGCAGCTCTAGATTCATGGTAAGGGCTAGAAGCCCAGGAACTCATCACTGAGGAGTAAAGTACACAAAATTATAAGATAAGAAAACAAGATTTTGTGCCTGTTATAATTTATTATTTCTCTGTCCATATGTTGCTTCATTTTGCTTTTTCACTTAGTGCTTTCCTGAATGTTCTTTTCTAAGACTTTTGAGGAAATTAAAAGATTGACATCTGAAGAGTCATCCTAAGTGATTTTACATTTCACACTTCTTGCTGTATGAATATCATGGAACAGTTGTCTATGTATACTTTTTATGGGACATTAAGTATTATTTTGGATTCTAGCCTAGATAGTCAGAATGGATGAAAAATTTTATTATTATGAGTTTTTGTGTCTTTTTGCTTTGATAAGACATTTATTAGATTGCATTTCACTAGCATTGCATGGTTAGTAATTCTGAATACTTTTATGACTTCTCTGTAAAATGCTTACATTCATGTCATATGTTAACTGAGAACTAGAAATTTTTACTTCCTTTCTTTTTTATCTTTTAGGTATTATCTATTTTTCCAGTCACATTTCTGATAGTTTCCCCTTTCCTCTTTTGCTAATTACCAGTATAAACTCATAGCTTGAACATCAGCAAGAAAGTGATCAGTAGTAGTCAGTGATAATTGTCACAGAATGAAGAAAATCAATTTGAAAGACTCAGGCTTAAAAATCAAACCAAGATTTGGCCTCTCATTTCAAACCTTCTGTGGTAATGTGGTATGATCATAGTTCATTCTTTTTGATACTTTAATAGTTTTCAATTATTTTAAACATCAAACTTCTCTGCTCTTTCAGACTTTCAGAGCTTACTCTTGATCCTATTTATTTTTGCAGTATGAGTGTATTGACATATGTTGATAACATAAATCACAAATGTCTTCTCCAAATAAAAAAAAAGGAGACAATGAAATCATGATAGGCTGAGAACAGCACATGGAATTAGAGATCATCCTCTCCAACTTCTTATAAGTGCTAGCTAGGGATAAAGGTAGTTCAGTGATTTATCTGAGGTTACAGATGCTTTCACCATCTGGTTCCAGAACATGAGCCTACATTTTGTCTAGTGTTTATTCAGTTTTGTTTTGGTGATTCTACACCAAGGCCTTCAACTGAACAAAACTTCGCCAAGTTGGTTCTGTGCACCAAGGATTGATACTACAGCAATGTAAAACATACCTGCCTACATGTGCTCACGCACGTGCACATTCACATTTTATTTCGTGGAAAACTTTACAACTTGGTACTGGGGGAAGGTAGGCAAATATGGAACAAATTTGCTACCCATGCCTGCATTAGTTGATTAATTGATAAAGACATTTTCTCCTTCTGAATGAAGGCTTCAACATCTGCCCCAACAAAGCTCTTCAGGCATCCACTATTTATCTTTTAGAAGAATTGTTTTGGCCAATGAAACCTATTTGCCACCCAAAATTGGTAGTTTTCTTATAGAATTAGCTTCTAGAGACAAAGGAACATAATTATAATAATAGTACTACTAATGATAGATATCCTTTATTGCTAAGTTGTAGGTTCTAAACATTAAAGCAAACTGGCTTGTGCATGCATCATCTAACATCAACTCAGTGTGTTTTGAAGTGTAGGACAAATGGATCACTATCCTATTCACTGTGCTGAGTGCTATGTGATTAATGACTTCACTGCCTCTGTTGATCCATGGTTCTTGACTTACTTTATGTTCTTGTAAGTCATGCATCACAAAAGAATTGTAACTTTCAATTTTTATCCTAAATCTCTAAATTTGAATAAATCACTCATACCTTATTTCCTCAATAGTTGTTTTTAAAAAAATGCATTATTGCCTTCACTGATGCAATGAATGATGGTGGAGGGGATTAATGCAAAAACTGCCTCAAACTTAGACCTGCATTGTCACTGGGATTTGAAATGAGAGAAAGGATAGACTCGGTATGAGTGTAAAAACTGTAAAGAGGAATCTGTAAACTGAATCTTGGACAAGTAGAAGCAGGGAGTTAGGGATATTTATAGACCTTGATCATGTAAGTTTTCAAAATTGCAATGATATGTACTTGACGTGTAATGGTATGTATTGCAATCTAGTGACTGTCCTCAATGGGACCACCAAAAGACCTAAGTTCTCGGGGTTTAGTTTTTTGCTTTTGTTTTTCTAAATCTTTGGGGAAAGGGGGAGGCAGAGAGAATGGAAGCATAGTGTGGGCTGCTAACAGGAAACATTTTACAAAACTGCTTCTTCTTGAATGGCAATTGAATCAACTCATTGTCATCAAGCTTTAAGTGAATGAGTTCTTGCAGTTGGCAAAATTGGATAGGAAATGCTTTAATTTTGTTCTGGCTGTAGTCCAACAACAAGAGAGTCTTTTCAAGTGTGGAATTACAGAGCTGTACTGAATGACTCCAAGTGAACTCTGTGTAGGTTCAGCTCTTCAGCAGAGGGTCACTGCTTGCTAATGGCAACTTGGTGAAAGAGGTGGCTGAAAGCTTGGGAAATATGGGGTGAGCAAGTGATACGTGGACTGACTTGACTATCTCTGTCCCCTAGTAGTAGATGAAAATGTGGGTCAAGAGTAACTGCTTTCATTAGTTTATAGTGAAAATTGTAATTCTAATCATATATCACATTGCCCTTAGCTAAAAGACTTGTGATCTTTATTCTTATTGGTAAAACTCTCAGATGTTGCCTATTCAACAGTAAATTTGGCTGGGAATCAATGCAAGTCTCTTGATAAGTAGAGTTGAAGAAAGGGAATCTTTTAGAGGCAACTCTTGTCTTGAGTCACACTTTCACTGCATGCTGATAGGGAATATTTTGTACCGTTATAAGTCAAGTAGGACCTGCAGAAAATTACCTTTGCAGTCAAAATTTGATTGTTCATGGGGTTAGAGTTGTGGCTCAGTGGTAGAGCATTTGCCTCTCACGCGTGAGACCCTGGGTTCGATCCTCAGCACCACATAAAAATAAAAATAAACAAAATATTGTGCCCATGTATAACTAAAAAAAAAATTTAAAAAACTTGATTGTTCATACGCTGGTAATTTGGTGTATGAGTCAGGATTACTTACCAGAATATAGGATTGGACAGCTCTGTGAATGTTGGTTGCATTTTTTTTTTAAAAGGATGCCTGGGGATGGAGGAGGATGCTATGATTTCATGGAGGCAATAAAGAATTTTTTTTCCAAAATATATGTAGTTTAGCTGAGGTTCAAAGATAAAGGAAAGAGGAGTATGGTTCTTTCCCTTTAATCTTTTCTAATTGGCTGTTATTTAAAGTTTGAGTGTTTTACTCCAGGAGCACTTATTCTATATTTAAAAAGGAACTGGAACTGAGTTATTGGCTATGTGCTGCTGAGGGCTTGACCACATTTGATGTTTGAACTCTTCCTTAGATTGAATCACCTATATTTTACTTTAGAAGCCTCATTGCCCAACTTGCCCAGTAATACAGCTTTTATATTTTGCCATTTACTTTTATTCTCTTTCCATTTTCTTGTGGACACTCTGCTGCAAAGGCCATTCCCAAATCAAGTCCTGAGTGTTGAACACTCAGGATGATGGGTCTCCATTTGGAGAAACATACTATGTTTTATTGTGAGAAATGGATCTTTACATGAGTCTCCCTGCCAGAGAGTCAGTGACTCACCAAAGAAGGAAGCAGCAGTAACATGGAACATCTGTTTGCCTCAGGAATTTCGACTTTGGGAAACTACAGAATTTAATTTGCTCATTATCTAGGCCACAGAAATGTGAAGTAGCTACAGTTGCATTGGAGCTGGTGACCAAACGTGGACTGTACACACCTTCCCTGGACCTGACTTCAGTGATATCATGTTGGTAGTTTGATATAGATCATGATTAGAATATTTACACGACAAAATTAGCAAATGCTACATATCTTTGCCTTTTATTCTCCTAGAGAGGCATTAATTAAACCTTTGCCAGCACATCATGGCCCAAATGTAACTAAAACATGAATTAAAAAAAAAGAAAAAATGTTGTTTAGAACAAGAGTTTTCAGCATGTAGTTCTTAGATCAGAATTATGAGCATCACCTGGGAGCTTGTTAGAAATGCAAATTTTCTGGCCCTACCCTTTGTCTACATCTTCACCCTCAAGGGGTAGGGCTCAGGAATCCCTTTTAGCAAGCCCTTCCTCCTAGATAAATCTAATATATGCTAAAATATAATAATCGATGCTCTAAGGGCTAAATGATTGAGGACAAATTAACTATGTTTAATTAACTGCATGATGCCTATAATTGAATGATTAATTATCTCATACCTGTCCCATTGCTCTTATCAAGCTTTCAGAGGGTACATGCTAAATGGAATTACTATTTTTAGCACCTACCTGGCTGGAGGTGGGGATTTGTCAAAACTTTATTATTTACAGGGTTCACAGCAGATGGAACACACCACTCACCATACAATGCTTGAGTTCTGAAAGCACTGCCAGAAGGCGAATGACATCAGGATAATGGTAGGTAACTGGATGATCATATTCTTAACTGGGCTAAGCATCTGAATTCTCTGGAAAGCTTCTTCAAACAGAGATTTTGGGGCCTCAGTCCTGGAATATCTGATTCCATAGTCCTGATATGGCCTGATAATTTGCATTTCTAAAACAAGTTACCAGGTGATATTGATGCACCTGGTCCAGGGACTGCACTCTTGGGAAACCACTGCTCTAGAACATCTTTGAATTATCTGCTATTGTGAGTTTCTGCTTCTTAGCTCTTTGTTCTCTTCTGTTCTACATTTAGCTTGACTGTGATTTCTCCTCACAGAGAGTACAGCCCACATCATGTGGGGCATGATTTTTAATGTGCAGGAGCCTGCTGAGCCCTCCATTTTCTGTCAAGATATTGTTCAGAGTCATAATGCACTTTGTCATTTTTTTTTATTCTCATACTAGGTTTTTATAGCCTTGGCAATTTGCTGTTATGTCAGATGAAACTCAGTGGCTTCCTCATTGCAGTGTTTGTGGCCTCATGATTCACACATTTTGCTGCCATCCAGATCACTCACCAAGTTGAACAATGTGTTTTCCTCCTTCTTTGAACAGAATGTATTTATTTCCTTTGAGTAGAACTTAATGCACCTGTGGTTCCTTTTTTTTTAACTCTTCACAACAGAATAAGAATTCTTTTCAATACATGAGAAGTTCACTTGAAATATTTCCTTGTTTTAACTGTGGTATGGGGGTAAAAGATTTAAAAGATTTTTCTGATGGTTGGAGGAAGCTTTGTCTGCCATACTGTTGAACTCAATTGGGATATGCTTTTCTTTTCTCCGGAGTTCTTAGATTGCAGCATTTGAATATAGGTGGTTCATGTTACTGGCGTCCTTTTGTAAGGTCATATCTTCAAATAAATTGTAATGTTCTTCACTAAGTTTGAGTAAAAAGGATTAGTTTAAGACATATCTTGGCTCCTCAATAGTTATGTGACCTGAGACAGGTCACTTGAATGTGTTGGATCTCTTTCCCATTTGGAAATTATCTCATCTGAAAATAATGGCATTTGTACTGTTTACTTCATTTAGCTAGTCTGAAGTTTACAGTGATATCCATGAAAGTGTTTTGTAAAGTCTAAAATCCTACATATGTGTGAGGCATATTAGTGTCCCTTAGTATATTCAGCATGGTCAGGACATAGTAGATCCTTAAGATATTATATCTAGCCTTGGACATGTGGTGTACATGTGTGTAGTCTTTATAGCTCTGTGGGAGTTGACACTTAAAATGACATCCAATTATCTACAGAATAGCTAACTGTAACATAGGAGTATATTACAAGTATGCAATATTAGATACAAAAGCTGTCATTTAGTTTGACTTTAAGGGGCAGAAACAATTGAGGATTGGCTGTAGCCCCTAGAATTTTTGTTAGCATTTTCTACCTGTGAACTAGGGAGATTTGCTAAGGAGTTGAGTTCATATGCATTTAAAGAATAAGAGAACAATACACTCTATTTTTGGTCTTTGGCAAGTTGTATTCCCAATAACTTTTTGGTCTGGCAATTGAAATATTTTTATTAACCACAAAGTCCTACTTATGGGAAAAGCCCAAGGTATAACAGCTATTCAAAATAGAAAATGCAGATTTGGTATGTGTATGTTTATGGTATTTCAAATAGGGTTTTTGAAATCCTATAGAATTCAACTTAAGAAAGCACATGGAAATCTAGTAGATATTTCTCTACCTGTTGGACTCTCATGGTGTTCAGAAAACTAGATATATGGTTCACTTGACATTTTGTAGTATAATGCACTGAAATTCATCTCAGTCATATATTTGAAATTACATATGTTATCCAAAGAAAACAGCATAAAAAGTTCTGGAACAAATATCTGGGGACACTCTGTCAATACTCACTAGCTAGCTGGTGGTGAGTAAGTCAATTAACTTCTCTGAAACTTAGTTTCCTAATCTATAAAACAGAAATAATAAGCCTTGACTTGTTTACCTTTTCTTAGTTTCAGATGACATACTGCCTATAAAAGCAATTTGTCATATAAAACATGTTAGAAATGCAATATTTTATTTTCAAAATGTTTATTCTATAAGGATTTGCATGTAGTCAAAGAAATTCTATTTATTATAAGAACTAAAAACAAGCTAGAAAAAATGAGGTTGCACAAAAAACTCTTCAGGTGGGTTCAATGTCAACTAGAATGGTCACATGCAATAGGTCTTGATTCCCGGCAACAGTTCTGCCCTCCATATTCATTGTCTTTACTGTGATCCGAATGGAGACATAAAAGTCATGCGCTTCAGGTTCATCAGTGATTAATACCTGGGAGGAGGAGTATAAAACATCATGAATGGCAGATCCAAAATTCAGATTCATCTCAAAAGGCAAGAACAATGATTTGAAAGCACTAAGATAAAATATAACATGGATATAAATAAAGTTCTTCATTTTGAGTAAAAATAATCTACTGCACAAATTCAGGAAGGGGATGATCTGCCTTGGAGGAAGTTGATATGAAACCATCTGGGGGTTTTAGATATCTTCATGCTCAAATAGAATGTGCTGCATTTGCTTTGAAAAAGAAAATGCTGAATAGAAAAATATGGCTGCTTACTAGAAGGATCTGATGTTCAGAAATTTAGCTATTGAACAGGGAATTAGAGTTCTAGTCCTCACTATGCCAAGGTTTCCTAGTGTGACTTTGCTAAGGTTATTTAGTGTCTCTTGGCTTCAGTTTTTCTAACCCTTTAAATGAGAAGTTTGTAATAAATTATTGTTGAGATTGCTTCCAGGTATAAGAATCTTCAGTTTAGCTTGGTTCATAAAATTGCCCCCTCTCTTTTTTGATTTTTTTCCTATTATTTACTTATTTGAGAATTGATATATCCACATCTAAAAGAAAAAATTCTCAATTATAAAAAATAGCAGATCTAAAATTAGAATATATGTATATTGTAAGTAAAAATATTTATCTTTTTATTTTCTCAGTGATAAAAGCATTTAGTTTAATTTTGTTGGCTTAGCCAATGGTCTCTCAAAAATAATGCAGTTTTCAACTTATTTTGCTAAACTGGTATATCTCAAGAACTTTTTTTGGAACTTCAAATTTTCCTGTAACTTTCAGGTACAAATCCCAGCAGGGTCCAGCTGGCTCACTTTCCTTCTAAGATAAATAAATTGAGCTGTATGTGCTTTTACAGTGTGTGTTCTTAGATGTCTAGCATGAGACATTTAAAATTAAGGTCCTGTCTATTGCTTATAGACATATACAGGGTCTCAGACCTCTCTTTTCAGGAATAACCATTTATTATCAACACTGTGGAGTCACTTTTGCTGCCAAAACATGAATATCACTTCTTCCTAACTTACCGAAATATTGTGCCTTTGATATAAGCTTTAATGGAGCAGTAGATGACCCAGTGGTTTGCAGTGCTGCTTTGTTTTGGAATGTGTTAGACTTTCCAGGACAAATACTATGTGCATAAGTGTATATTGCTCAATGTTTTAAAGCACCTGTCAAATTTATTGCATATCATTATGTTATCTGCTCGATATGATTTGTTCTGTTTTCTATACAACTGCATTTCTTGTATTTCTTTATCAGCTTGCCTTCTTCTTACTACTCTTTAAAACCTAGAAATGTATCTTTTTTTTTATTCTTTTTTTTTATTGGTTGTTCAAAACATTACAAAGCTCATGACATATCATCTTCCATACATTTGATTCAAGTGGGTTATGAACTCCCATTTTTTACCCCAAATACAAGTTGCAGAATCACATCGGTTACACATCCACATTTTTACATAATACCATATTAATGACTGTTGTATTCTGCTACCTTTCCTATCCCCTACTATCCCCCCTCCCCTTCCCTCTCATCTTCCCTCTCTACCCCATCTGCTGTTGTTTAGTTCTCTCCCTTGTTTTTTTTTCCCCTTTCCCCTCACAAACTCTTATATGTAATTTTGTGTAACAATGAGGGTCTCCGTCCATTTCCATAGTTTCCCTTCTCTCTCCCTTTCTCTCCCCCCACTCGTCTCTGTTTAATATTAATCTTTTCCTCATGCTCTTCTTCCCTGTTCTGATCTTAGTTGCTCTTTTTATATCAAAGAAGACATTTGGCATTTGTTTTTTAAGGATTGGCTAGCTTCACTTAGCATAATCTGCTCTAATGCCATCCATTTCCCTGCAAAATCCATGATTTTGTCATTTTTTAGTGCTGCATAATACTCCATTGTGTATAAATGCCACAGTTTTTTAATCCATTCATCTATTGAAGGGCATCTAGGTTGATTCCAAAGTCTAGCTATTGTGAACTGTGCTGCCATGATCATTGATGTGGCAGTATCCCTATAGTATGCTCTTTTAAGGTCCTCAGGGAATAGACCGAGAAGGGTGATAGCTGGGTCAAATGGTGGTTCCATTCCCAGCTTTCCTAGGAATCTCCATACTGCTTTCCATATTGGCCGCACCAGTTTGCAGTTCCACCAGCAATGTACAAGTGTACCCTTTTCCCCACATCCTCGCCAGCACTTATTGTTGCTTGACTTCATAATGGCTGCCAATCTTACTGGAGTGAGATGGTATCTTAGGGTGGTTTTGATTTGCATTTCTCTGACTGCTAGAGATGGTGAGCATTTTTTCATGTACTTATTGATAGATTGTATGTCCTCCTCTGAGAAGTGTCTGTTCAGGTCCTTGGCCCATTTGTTGATAGGGTTGTTTGTTATCTTGTTGTTTAATTTTTTGATTTCTTTGTATATTCTGGATATTAGGGCTCTATCTGAAGTGTGAGGAGTAAAAATTTGTTCCCAGGATGTAGGTTCCCTATTTACCTCTCTTATTGTTTCTCTTGCTGAGAAAAAACTTTTTAGTTTAACTAAGTCCCATTTGTAGAAATGTATCTTAACTAATTTAATGAATTTATCAGAATATATCTTCCCCATCCATAACAGATAAAAGACAATTAATCATATTGAAGATGTTGTGTTTGGAAAGAGAGTGGATTGTTTCCTACTCTTCCTCCCATTCTTTCTTTTCTCTTTCATCTCTCTTCCGGCTTCCTCCATTTTACCCTCCTTCTCTTTTCCTTTTATTTCCTGTTCACAGCTCCTTATTAAATTACCACTATGTTAGGTAGGCTGGGGATTTATTCTATAATAAGGTATCTCCCTTCCTGATGCTTACAGTCTTAGAAAGGAATGATTCAAGTAAACTGTAGTGCAGAGTGGTAGAGAAGGCTGCTTAGTAATGAAGGCCAGAGGAAGCATCCCAGAAGAGATTTCAAACCTGTTAAGAGTTTGCTGAATGAAGACTTTGGCTGAGAAATTTTTTGAAATTTAGAATGATTGAAGCCTGGCATATAAGAGGAAGTAGCTAGAAATGGGTTTGGAGGGACAAAATGTTACAAGCCTTATGAGATATGAATCCAAAGAGTAAAGGAGAGTCATTGGAGGGTTTAAAGAAAGAAAATAATGTCAGTTTTCCTTTTTATAAAGACCATTTTTTCTGCAGGTTCAGAGGACACAAGATGGATTATAGGGTTATCATGGAAGTCCAGGTGAGAGCAGCTGTGGCTGTGGCTGCTAATGCTGCTGCCACATTGGATTTGGCGGGGGGGTGTCTTATTTGAGCAAAGTCTTGGAATCCTTTACTTTATTTTCAGGTAACTGTCTTTAAAACTGTCATTAAAAAGAGATAAAACAAAATGCTTTTCTCCTCTTCTTTTTCACTATTCTTAATTTGAGAACATGAAGGCTGCTGAAGGCATAGATTTGAGGTGTTGAGGTGTTTGGAATAGATTTCTAGAGGCAGTGTTGTTTTGAGTAGAACAAATTACACTAAAATAAGAATTAGTGCTCTGAATTTAAGCCCCATTTTTGCCACTAATGAGCTCTTTAACTATGGGTAAATAACCTCTGTAACACTACTTTCAATTCTAATCTTCCATGATTCCGTGGATTCCCTCATAAGAAAACTCTGGGGAAGAAAAGTCTCTAGGTATTTATTTGCATTTTAAACATCTTAATACTGTTTTAATCCCTACTGGCACCCATATGGAAAATTTATGTCCAATAGGCATGAAGCCTTGCTAACAGTATCAGATATCTGAACCTATAAAATTCTTCATCCTGAACTGAAAATGAGACTGTTTTTCTATCTTGCACACCTGCTTATAGATATGAGAGGAGATTTGGGGATCTGTGAAAGATGAGCTCCAAAAATTTAACTTCTGGGAATGGTAATATTTTGTAATGAGAAATTTGGTTAACAGGTGTAGTGGTTTTTCCCAAATTTGGGTACACTTACTAGTGGCCATTTGGCTGCTTAAAAATCTTCATTGGTTACATCTTCATATCTCTGGTCAGTAGGTGGAAGTTGAAGGCAAATGGAGATAAAATGCTTGTGCTCTAGGGTAGTGTTCTCCAAAGTGTGGTCTATTTTCCACTAAACTTGCAAAATGTTTATTAAAACTGGGGGCAAAATAAATTTGAACAACACTATGTAATGCAATGTTTTTATGATGTTTTTTGTTTTATGTGTATTAACATATTAGAAACTCTGAGATATCCTACATAAAAGAAAGCTCAACTTTGTTCATGTATTTCTCTACTTCAACTGGCTGACCAACCATTTTTACTGGACTATCTATCTATTCACAGTCCTATGAGGTAGAAAGTTATAAGATGTGTGCCAGTGTCATTTTTTTATAGATATTGTAATGGAGTGCTCTAAGGATATAAATCTAAAGCAAAGGCATAAATATGTAGAATTGCAGAGAGAATTTGGATAAACATTTGGCTGCAAAATAGGCTTTTTTTCATCATCAATAAGCTTTCTGACTGTTGTGTGAGTTGTGTATATTGAATTACACAACTCTTCACATTTACTCCAGTGAGTGGCTTTCCCATAGAGATGTGTGGAGTGCAACCTGCCTATCCTTCTGTGGCTGCTGTCTGCCATGGATGAGAGTTGATCTTTGATTTTGGTTTCACTGGAATCAGAAATCAGTTATTTGAATTATTTTGCTCAGATTATAACTCTCTGAATGGGAGACCCATAAAAATTTATCTAAAATGGTACTACACAAAATGGGCTTCAACCAAGTAATGAAGTTGTTTCCATAAGCCATGCAGCAACATTTAAATGTTTTAAAATGAGTGTATCTTCATATGCTGTCCTTAGAAGCATCAGTGGTGTATAATTTGGCTAATTCACTGAACAAAATGTAGTTCCTTCATCATTTAACAACAATTTATTGACCATAATGTGTTGGGAAACATACCAGGCACTGGAGAAAGAAAGAAAAAAAAAAAAAGCATGGTTTCTGCTTTTCTGAAGGGCACTTGTAGAGAAGCTGCTACATATGCAGATGTTTATAATACATTATGGTAATAGTTACAATGGAGGTAAATACAAGGGGCAATTGGAGCATAAAGAATAAAGTGCTTAAGTTGGCCTTGAGGGAATCAGGAAAGATTTCACAGATGAGACTTGTTTGGTTTAGTCTGGTTTCTGATTTTCTTCTGAAACCCTGTGCTGACTCTGCTATTCAATTACCAAGAGAAAGTTTAGATTTTGCTGCCTTGCATGTGCTCATATGCTTTTCTAAAATAAATTGTGTTTATGTAATAATTTTTACCTTTTCTCCTCACTCATCATTTCCATCCTGATATTACTTTGAATTATACCCCCCACAATAGTCTTAGTTTCAGCTGAGTATTCACATTTCTGGTACAAGCTAATAGAATTTTTCATTTGCTTTTGGTTTGCAGATGTTGAACACATGGCTCTTAAGCATGGCATTATTCTTACAAGGATGACAGTCTTCAAACATTTTGATTAGTACCTCAATTTTACCCACTTCTACATATTGAAGTGAGCTTGTGTTTTATATCTTCCTAGCTTCATCTCTTACAAAGCTCCAGTATTCAGAAAGGCAATTTTTGTCTACAGTTTTATATCCACCAAACTACTGTGAGGCTTTCAGGAAGGTTTGATAGTTTTTAGTTCCAGAAATGGAATGTTTTACTTAATTTTTCAAAGAGTTCAAAGAAATATATCTGTATTGAAAATAAATACACCTTGCATGTTTGCAGTGTCTTGCATTTGTACGGCATTTTATCGTTTGCAAAATATTTTACCTGTATTATTTCATTTAACTCTTACAATACCATCTGAAATATAAGAAAACCAGAGCTTAGATAATATAGCTAGTCAGTGAAAGAAGCATGTTTCAGAGAGATTTCAGTCTTTGATTTTGAAGCTCTTCTCGCTATAAGAAGACAATTTTGATATATGTTAAGTATAAAAGGAAGATGTGTTTGGTAATGCATATGAATAGTTTTAAGTATCATGATGAATGATTTGGGTGGATGCTATTATGCATGACATGAAAGTAAATGAATAAACATTCCAGGGCAAATATGGTAGGCAAGGTTAGTGAAACAGGGTAAGAAAGTGGAGATGGTTTAAGGTTTAATGAAACAGCATTGCAGCCAACACGACAGAAAAAAAAAATGGTAAAAATGTAAAAGAGTCAGGAGTAGAACAATAGAGAACACAGAAGCTAGTATGTGCAGAATGGACCTAGAAAGAGATTGGCTAAGGTGACTAAATCCCAGTATTTTCTGAAGCCACATTTTGTGCTATCTTCATTCTGAGTTTGGAGCCTCTTGCAAACCAACTGTACAGAGCCAAAATGAATGCACAAGTTCTGGTTAAGAAGGAATTTGCAAGCGTCAAGATGCAGCCAGTTATTGATAAATTGCAAGTAATTTGGTACTGTACAGTTAGATAAGTCATGGCTGTCTCCAAATTAAAGAATCTGCTGAGTGAGGGCTAGTAATTTGGAAAGTGAGGTTAAAGTGGTTAGATACATTTATTGAGGGTACTATGAGAAGCCAAATGAAGAGATTACTCCAAGACACAGAAATGGTATTATACCATAAGCCCATGGCAAACTGAAGCCCCTTTGAAAGTCACCAGGATACATGAATAGTCAAAGACTTTTTAATGTTTTTGATAACTAAATGATCAATGAGATAAAAATATATGTCTCAAACTATTTAAATTAGAGAACACTCATATTACTCACATAATATTCCAAAAATTGAAATTGAGGTTTACGTTTGGACTAGAACTCAGAATAAAATGTATATTGTGTTCTGTTATAATAATTATATGAAGCTATGAGAAAATGAATTAGAAAGTAAAATAGTCAATCACAGATATTCTAAACAGCTTTATTACTATATAATTGATATATGATAAATTGCCCATACAATTTTGATAAGATTCACATATGTCTCCAAAAAGAAAAATCATCACAGTAAAAAAGAAGGAACATACTGATCATCCCCCCATTTTTCTAGTGCTCTTTTGTTCTCCCTCTTTTCCATCCTTTCCCTAAATATTTACTGTAAAAAACTCTTTGATATGAAGCAGAATTATATGCATACAACATGAGATTAATCACAACAAGCAATTTTATATATACACGTTGAACTGAAGAGTTGAACAATAATTTGGAAAAGGAAGATTTCTGGAAAATACAGAAATATTTAGAAATAACTCATAGAACCTGGTGAGTTCAAATTCAACCTAGAAGAGGCAGAATGAGTTGGAAGAGCATTTTAGCTCTGGGGCATGGGGATGACAAACTGAGTCAGAAATCAGGGTCCCACTCTTCTTCCCCAAGAAAATTTGAGCAGAAATATATCTTTGTCTCAAATAGAGGCAGCATACTCATATAGTTTGAAAATGGAGTTAACTATTGTCTTAATAGGGAATACCTGAGGGCTTTTTGTTTTTTTAGACTAGGAAAAGTGATCTAAAACTTTTTCAAATAAAAAGTTTTTGTTTAAAAAGCAAACATACACACAACAGACAGGTCATTTGTTTATTGGTAAGTATTTTTATGAAGTGCCCATGGTATGTCAGATAGTATTCTAATTGCTGATAAATGTACCTTTAATATGTGGCCATTGGGAAAAGCACTGTTTGTTCTGCTCTGTATGTGTATATGTGTGTGTGAGTTTGATTTCTTAAACTTTATTTCAGGAATATGAAAGTGAGTTCCTATGTACCTTTCCCCCAGTTTCCTGCATAGTTAACATCTTAAAAAAACTATGGTACACTTGACATAACTAAAAAACTGACATTAGTACATTACTATTAAACAAACTTCAGAGTTAACTTGAGTTTTCTTAGGTTTTACTTAATTCACATTTTTCTGTCCTAGGATCCTATCCAAGATAGGATTACACTTAGTTACCAGGTCTCTTTGATCTCCATAGACTGGGATGGTTTCTAAGGCTTTCCATGTATTGATAACTTTCATTTTAGTAGTACTCATTAAGCATTTTATAGAATGTCCTTCAATTTGTATCTGCATAATGGTTTTTCCTACCAATTTCTTTTAAAATAACAAATGGAAATTCCATGTATAAATCAAAGAAAAGCTCACTTTATTAACTTTATGTTTGGATTTTGCAGACCTTTAGTCTTTTTTTTTCCCCTCACACTCTACTCAGATCATCTTCCATGTATTGATTGCCTTACCTATTCATTTTGAATATAACAGTTATCATTTCTACATGCCACAGTTTCCTGGAAAGAAGTGCTTCCATTCAAATCATTAGAGATGTTATGACATATTCTAGAAAATTATTTGGAGACCTTGAAGCCTTTGAGGACATAATTCAGTCACCTCTGAGATCAGTTTCAATAACAAAGGCTAAAATTCTTAATTGTGATCCATGACTCAAATCATCACATGGGTTTTCCTGAACTCCTTGCAATTTACTACCTGATGTATCACAGATGGGTGCATCTGGATGACAATGTACAGATGTGGCCACATTGTGCTGTTTTTCCCATATTCCCAAACTTTCCTGTGAATTGAAAAACACCCTAAATTGAGCAAGGAGATGCTAAAAATTATCCCATATATAGATTCTTTATGATGAAATTCCTTAAACATTAAAAAATGGATATTAACCCACTCCCTAGAAAAAAGGAATGTTATATATAGACAGTATTATTCTTTTTTTCTTGGACAGAAGAAAAAAACACTAGTAATGCACTATATCTACATATTTTTCAACTACATAAATTTGAATTCATTCTGACTTTTAAGACTCTTGAAGGAAATATGGTAAATTTTCAGACTGTATGGACATATGCTTATGTTTGATCCTAGCCCTTCTGGTTATTAGCAGTGTGGCATTGAATGCGTCTCTTAGCATCTATAAACCTTGCTGTTTGATTTATAAAGTTAAGGTAATATTATCAAATTCCTAAATCTGATATGAGAATTGAGAGGGGTAAGCATAAAAGTGCCCAGCACAGTATCTAGCACAAAAAATAGCTCAGAAAATATCAACTATTATGATTTAGATGTGGTATCCCCCAAAATTTCACATGTGAGAAAATGCAAAAAAACGTTTGAAGGAGAAATGATTGGGTCATAGCATTAACATAATCAGTTAATTAATCCCTGGATGGGATTAATTGCATGGTAACTGGAGGCAAGTGGGATATGGCTGGAGGAAGTGGTTCATTGGGAGAGTGGCTATAGGGTATATATTTTGTATCTGGAGAGTAGAGTCTTTCTTTGCTTTCTGATGGCCCATGATTTGAGCTGCTTCCTTCCACCATACTGTTCTGCCATATGTCCTGAGCTCCAGCCATGAAGAATGGAGCCAGACTTCTATGGACTAAGACCTCTAGAACTGTGAGCCCTCAAAAAAATTTTCCTCCTCTAAAATTGGTTGGGTCAGGTCTTTAAGTCACAGCAGTGAAAAAGCTGACTAAAACGTGAGCTTTTCTTATCATTACTGTTATTTTCTAGAACGCTCATCCCTTGGTATCTGTTGAGGACTGGCTGGTTCTAGGAACCCCTGCAAGTGGCTATCAAAATCCAATAATGCTCAAGTTCTTTGAAGAAAATGGCTTAGTATTTGTGTTTGACTTATATACATCCTCCCAAATATTTTAAGTCATCTCTAGACTACTTATAATACCTACCTAATACAATGTAAATGTTATATAGTTGTTATACTATATGTCTTAGGAGAGAATGAGAAGAAAAATTGTCCATGTTCAGTATAGAGATGATGTTTTTTCTTAAATATTTCCAATCTGTGATTAGCTGAATCTGTAGATGTAAAACTTGTAGATACAGAGGACCAACTGTACCTAGCATGATAGACTAATTTTTCAAAATCCCAAATGCGTTGGTCATAATTCTAGTAATAGCAGCTGATGTTTCAAATTTCCTTCTTCTCTTATATTCTGTTCAGGCACTTGAATGCTTAGTGACCCATTGTTCCAGCCTTTAGCATCCTAACCACAAACCCTCTACCATAACAATACATTCATCTGTCTTGCAGAAGAATAACTGCGGCTTCTGTAGTTAATAGAGAAGAAGTGATGTTTAGAAAATGTTCTTTAAAATCCACATGAAGCATAAATTTCAATTAGGACTTTAGTTATAGGAGGGTTTCACAAATAAGATTTTTGTGTTGCTGACCACGTGGAATTTATGAGCAAATAGAATTTTTGAAAATTTCAGTTTGTTTTGTTTTCTTTCTTTTCTTTTAAACCAGCTGGAGCTAATGGCAGCCATTGGCATTCTCTCAGAGTCACTGCTTAGTTCTCACTACCAGCAAGGGGTGTGGACAAGCTGTTGATATATGGATTTTCCTGACCTCCAAACATAGCTCTGCATTGGTTGGAGGCCCTGAGAATCTGATCTGGGACTGTGCCACTATGAGAGCTGTTGCAGGCCCCCTTCCAGAACTCACAAATCCTAGCTTTGCAGGGAGAAGTAATTTTCCTTGTCTTCTCAGTGTGCTCTGCCATACAGCCTTTCTTGTTCTATCTGGTACTGCCTCAATTAAAGAACTCAGGTTTCTTTGTGCTAGCCTGTGGATCAGATGCTTCAGAGCAGCAGGGAGGGGATAATCCCACACCTACAGGGATGCAAAGGTTCCTTCCTTGCTAAATCAATCAGCGGGGCCTGCTTTGCACAGCCAAGCTAGCAGTTTCTTTCCTGGCAGGCCTTGCTAGCAGAGGGATAGTTCAAGTGTTTTCATCCACATGCATTTATATTTCTTCTCTTCCCCTTTATCCTCCTAAGAGATAAAAGTAGCAACTTTCTTTAATGGGATCTGTGTCCTATGGTTAAAAATAGTGACTATAGATAATAGTGTAATATTGAGAACATTTAATTGCAGTCCACAGGAAGTATCATTGCAGCCTCATTTACCATGGTGTTGCTGAAAAATTTGAGAACATATAAGGGGTGTAACAGTGTTTTTAGAGAAATAATATACAGGGGAATGGGTATGTTTTATTAATTGTACTTGCAAATCTTGAAAAGTAGTGGGTTTCTAAAGAAAAGGGTCTTTGAAAGTGTTCAGAAGATCAGGGAGAGCAGTTGGTTACCATTTTTGTGCCAACTCTGATTGATCAGCAGGGGCACTCTGGGACACTATGATGAGAAGGATTCTGAAGGCCCATTCCAATTCTGTAGTGAACATGCCATGATTAATTAAAGATGCCTGCCATGGGCATAAAACAAGGAGATGGCAACCTGTATATTGGATATTTGTCATCCCTGGAATCACTCTCTCAATTAGGCCAAAACATGGAGGCTATAATTATTTATATTCCCCAATGTGGAAATTTTAAAGACTATGCTTCTTAAAACATACAGGACAAAATGTGAATTACAAAACTAATATCATTCTTTCAATCAAAACTTACTTAGCAACTATTCTGTGCTGGGTTCTATGGGTCTAGATCTAAAGTAGTTCTTATATTTGTCCTGAACGAGATTCAGATGGCTGGAGGAGATGGTGTGGAAAATATTGCAAAGACATAATGAATATAATAAAAAATTATAAATTAGACCAAATATTGACAGAAAAGAATAAATAGTTTACCTAAGTCCACAAAGACAATTTTCAAAGGGTTTATAGACATACTGTCATTCCAATCTATAGAAACAGTAGTAAGCACTTAGGAGTCATTTGTTCTTCTTATTTGAAGCAACCTTATTGAAAATGGATAATGTTCTTTGCTATGTAAAAAGCTGTATGGTTAAGGATTTTATTGGTTTTCTATTATTGTAAATTGATACTTTTCTGTGATAAACTCCTGAATATTTGGATTCCTCAATTTATTTCTTTCCTATTCCAACTTTTATTAAATTCTATTGCTTTATTTTGGATTGATCTCTGTTGTCCAATCTCTTAATACTCACTCAGACATTTATAGCTTGACTATGCCAATAAGGAGCTGATGACAAAGCATTACATTCTTGAAAATAATTTAATATGCTATACCTTGTATGCATTTCTGTGTTTTCTGGTTAGCCTGTCATTATATTTTCCTTTGCTTTAAAGTGTCAAAAGTATTAAATTGCTACTTTTTTAGTATTTCATAATAATAAAACATATAGATTTGCTGATTCTAATTTCAGGAACCAACCTATGTGTATAAATAGACTCAGAAGCTGGTGTATGATTTTGTGTGTGTGTGTGTGTATGTGTGTGTGTGTGTATGAGAGAGAGAGAGAGAGAACACATATGTGCACAGATTTGAATTTCCTTCAGGTATGCCTCTAATTAAGTAATTATCTTTAAGTAATCTTATATGCTGTTAATATTTGAAAACACTTTGTAGTGGAGGGATTTGTACTTGAAAGTTAATGATGGAAATGAGTCACACTATGAAGAAATACTTTGTAGAAATAATAGATCATGTTTGTATACAGCAAAGAGAACTTTATTCCAATATTTGGATTTTTTTTGTTTCTATGAATTGTTTTCTGAAGACACTTTATATACAAACAAGCTTTATTTTAGTCATAACTGGAGATTATGAACCAGTTTTATGAATCTCAACCACTTGTGATGTTTTCTTCTGATTATAAAATTAATTTAAAATTTAGAAATATTAAACTACAGCACAGAAAACAGAAACCACTTATAATCCCATCATAAATCTTAAGTAACGTGGGATTTTATTTTTATTTCATTTTCTTTTTAGTGTTTTTGTCAACACATATTTATTCTTTCAGTCATTTCTTCCATTTACAAATTCTTAGCACCTAGTAGTGTCTATAATGAATGTATCTGTATATGCACATACTTGTCATAGGCACCATCATTTACCTGGTTTTTGGTTTAACAACATTACAAGTCATTTTTTATATTTTGCCCTCTCTTATTGAATGCAAATTTTATTAACTTTATGATCTATAAGTGCCCATATTTTGTCTCCATTATTATTGCTTTAATTCAGGCTTACTACATTTCATGTGAAAGCTTTTTGCCTTAATTTCTTTGCCACTCCATTTCTTTCCCTCCATCCACCTCATACTTCCCTCCATCCACCTCATACTTACATACCTTTGCACCAAAGGATAATTCTCTAAGGCATATTTGATCCAGTCCCTTCCAAGTTCATACTTAAATCTTTCAAATGGTAATTTTCTTTTAGAATTCTCTCTCTCTCTCTCTCTCTCTCTCTCTCTCTCTCTCTCTCTCTCTGTCTTTTCCATCAGGCAATGATCCTTTCAAGGGCAGGAACCATGATGTCTTGATTAAAAAAAATTCTCACACCTAGTACAGTGTCTTAAATATAATAGAAAAGATTAACTTTTGATGAGTGCATGGCCAGCAATCTCTAGAAGAATCTATCAAATTTGGTAACTAATTATATATAAATTTATCCCTTTCATAAAATTTATTATTTCATAATGAATAGAATAATTCATGGAGCTAATTTTAAAAAGCAGAATTTGTGAGTTATACGGTTCTTACTCCAATGAAAGATCAGGTGGTTGACAAGCGTGACTTAAAACATAGATTTCCGATCATTTCACAAATTGAGAAGACACCTGTTATCACCAAATAAGATACTAAAATGCTTTTAGTGATAATGAATAGAAGTGGAAAAAGACTCTTGTATGTTTTATTAGACAAGATCCCAAAGACTCTGCTGACAGAATAAAAAGCAGCAATCAGAGTGTAGATTTTACAGAGAAAGCTGCCTTATATTAAGACATAAGACAGATATTACAAGAGCAAGTGTCTTAGAAGATAAGCAAATTGAATATTCCCAAACTCTGAACATGTTGTACTTGCAAACATTATATTCTCTCCCCTTTTTTATTAAGCAGAGCTTCTAATAGCCAGTCTGCACTTTATGTTCCCTGGATGAGTAGCTACAAAGACTGAACCATGAACAATTTTCATAAGGTGTTAACAGAAACTATTAATTCAAAGAACAATGAAAAACAACTGCTGCTTGGGTTTCAACAAAATAGTGATAAAACCCAGAGTTTGTTTAATGTTTAAAAGGTAATACACAAACAGTGATTGGTACCCTTGTTCTGATATTTCAGTGAGATATAATTCAGTTCAAATTTAGGAAAATAAAAAATCGTGATGAAATTGCATTTTTACAACTAGAATTTCTAAACTAGCTCTTCTAAATAATTGTTTACTGACAAAGAATCAAATCTTAAAGAAATAAAATGACTTTTCTAAGATAATGAGTGGTACGGTTGGAATTATACAACTCTCTCATTATCATCCTCATCATAGCTAACATTTATAAGACACTTTTAATGTTCCAGAAAATATTCTAAGCACTTTTTATGTATTAATTCATTTAACCATTATCATTTGAAATAGATACTACAGTTATTCCATTACAAATCAAGAAATTGAGGTGTAAAAGGTTGAATAACTCACCGGTCATGAAGTAGAATTTTTAATTCGATCTCATGGATTTTTAACCATTTCATTATTCTCTAACTTGCTCTTCCTCAATGGCTTAGAATTTAGGATTATTGTCATAATGGAATATTATTTTGTGGTAACAAAATACTGGATTGCTATGGTACTTTCTACTTAACAATCACAATTATAAGATATTTTTCCAGGATATATTTACATATGACCCATGAACATTTTCCCTATCCTCATTTTATTGATTTCATTCTAGGATAGATTTGACTCATTTTATTTACTTCATTATCCTTGGCGAGTTGCCTCATTTCTCTGTACTTAAATAATATGACTTATTTTAGTAAAGAGGACATTTTCACATATTTTTACATGGGTGAGACTGATTACAATAAGAGAGGGCAAACCAATTTGCCAGGACATGAAACTAAACCATATTAATGAGCTAGAGATAGCACAGGTGGCAAATTCAGCTCAGGAGTCAGGGGCCTGAATTGAATGGTGGCCACTCAGTGCTCAGGAGTGAAACCTGAATCAATATCTCAGAAACAACAGTCTGAGTTTTCTGAATAGAACATGGAAACTAAGAGAAATTCCAACATGCTCTGCTGCCAGACATATAAACAGGCAATCAGATTAAGAAGGTGTATCTGCTAAGAGCAGAATTTTAATTACCTGATCATAATATATGAATGATAGTTCCTACCTTGCTTGGGGTTACTGAGGGAATTAAATATATATTAAAAACTATAATGCAGGTCTGGGTATGTAGTTGTGGCTAGAGAGCTTGCCTAGAATGCATGAGGCCCTTGGGGGTTTAATCCCCAGCAACACCAAAAAGAAAAACAAAACAAAAAACCCAAACAAACAAACAAAATACCTCAAACTATCATGCACAATTCACATAGTAAACATAGTTTACATTTCAATTATTCTTGACTGAGAGCATTTGTAAATAAGTGAGGGCATTTTATTTTTTTTTCCAATGACCTAGAGTCATTACTTGATTTTTATTTGGCAGAGGGTTGGTGCCTGAAGTGCTAATATTCTGCAAATGCCCAGAATAATTATATTAAAGCAAAAGGTCTTCCATTCAATACTGCCATTGACTCCCTTTTGAAAAATATTGGGGATATAGCTAAAGAACTATAGCTATTTTATTACTATGAATTCTGTCATCTGGTTGAATGTTCATAAATTCCTCTTGCCTAAGGAATAAATTGAATTTTCATTTGTGATCTATGATTGTGTTTCTTTTTCTTTCTCTTCAACTGGTCTCTAATGTTGTAGATAATTATTCTGTTTCCCATATCTTACCTTTCTTTAGTTTAAACAAGTTAAGTTCTTGCAGCTATCATTCCTTGATCTAAAACATCCTGAGAACTTACATGTCTTTGCAGTTAAGGTGTTTATAATACTGTCTTATCATGGGTGTCTTCGCTGGGTAATCCAAGTCTTTATTTTAGTGTGGCACACCATTTGGAGTGGTCTATGCACCATATGCTGCAATTTGTTTATTTAGACCTGCAGCCTAAACTTATTTGAACTTGCAAGTCAGCATCTATGTTGATAAATTCAGTTGATGTTCATCTAAAGTTGCATACATGTGCCCAAGCATAGTTGAATTTTGACATTGTATAATGTACTTTGCCAAGTACTGAGAATTCAAGGATGAAATGAAGAAGGGGGTGAAGATGACTAAACTAATAGTCTAGTTGAAGAATATTCATTCTAAGAACAGTAATCAATAAAGATTTCTTTAAGGGAAGTATAGAAGTTCTGGTGAAGGGGCTTATGGAAAGGCGTACATAGGCAGGAGGCTGATTAGTGAAGGGGTTGGAAGGGTATGGGCAACAGCAAGGGGGCCTTTGAGATCATGATGAGTATGGAGTGAATGCCAACACACTTACTGTGCCTACGGCATTCACTGGTTGCACAAATCTTATATATTAGAAAAGAGTGAAGGAATTTAAGAAACAAAATGTCATACTTAGTTTCTAGCTAAAGTGTAGAAGGTATTTTGAGGGTGTAGGAGCAGTAAGAGAGACCATAAATTCAATGATCTATAGGCAAAGAGGTAGAAATATTGAGAGCTTAAAATAAGCCAATGGATGGGGGATCTGGAATTGAGAGATGTTTCAGAAGTGCAATCAGCAGAACATGGGGACAGATTGGATGTGGGAGTTAGGGAAAGAGAGGGATCTAAGATGATTTCAATGTTCTGGCTGGCTAGAGGATGTTATCTTTCCAGAGAGGTAGAGAATGCAGGGGAGGAGTGGCTTTAGGGATGTGGGGAACTGCTGAGGTTGCCAAAACTGCTGCTAAGCCAGGACACCTCCATGCTATATCTGTACATTTAGGTGTTAGGACTATAATTGTGACTACTCTGTTTAAAATAGGATATATTCCATGGAATAGTGGATATATCACAATTAATGATACATCAATATTATTCATTTTATTAACAAATTTATAGAGCAAAATCACATGATTATAGAAACAGAGTATGGAAAATAATTGATAAAAGACAGCAGCCATTCTAGGTAAAAACAAAAACAAGACTAGAAGAAAAGTTCTAAGCATGCCAAAGATCTAACTCCAAACCAGAAACATCATATATTATGAAGAAATACTAGAATGCCCCTTTAACATATAATGCAAATCAAGGAAGCTGTCATGATTATTCCACATTATTTAGCATTTTAATGAGTCATTTAACTAAATAAAATAAGTTATATAAATACTAGATAAAAGAAGAAATTAAATAGTATGGGCAATATTAGGACAAATTTAAACAATTTAAACTTATTAAGAGAACAAAAGTATTAAGTGAGGGGTCCAGAGATAAGAAAAATAAGCTAAAATAAAAATTTAGTAATAGAAAAGAAATTTTTTCATACTAGCACCCAAAGTATATGTTAATTAGGAAATGTTAATAAGGTTGATATAAATCTGTATTTTAAAAGTTAATAAGAAAAACTAAGAAATAAGTAACAGAGAATGATGGAAGAACTTAACATCACAATGATGTCATCCTTTGATATAAATTTATGCCATTCCTATCAGGTTTCTTGCTTTTATAAAACATACACATGTATATGTACATGTACACACTCACCCGACACACAATACACCAATTCTAAATTTCACATAGGAGAATAAGAGAATTTCAAAATTATGTACAAATGAGTTTTAAGAATGAAGTGTTTAGGTCTTGTTCAATGGCACACGCCTGTGATCCCAGCAGCTTGGGAGGCTGAGGCAGGAGGATCTCAAGTTCAAAGCCAGTCTCAGCAAAAGCAAGGCACTAAGCACCTTAGTGAGACCCTGTCTCTAAATAAAATACAAAAAATGGCTGGGGATGTGGCTCAATGTTGAGTGCCCCTAAGTTCACTCCCTGGTAGCAAAAAAAAAAAAAAAAAGTATTTAAACAAGAAAATGATGTGAGATTAAGAGTCTTCACATAACACATAGTGGTACGGTTAACCAAATGCTCTCAACCTGTAATTGCGAGTAGTTCTATATTCATACTATTGGACATAATTGATTTCAGTAAAGCAATATTTTCTATCAACTGAAATATTATATTTATTTAAAAATTTTATATTAGTGAATTTTTGTAGTTTTAAATAAGCTATAGAGAATTCATTCAAAATATGAGTATAAATAATTATATAACATTATACTTAAAATTGATCAAGTCAATATCATGGGTGCTTTTAGGAATTTTTTTTCCTTTAGAAGTTGTCCCTATATCACTTTAGGTTTGACTAAGTCTTTATTAGAAAGCGACCCCATATGACTTTCTGGTATGGACTGTCTACTAAGAATTTGTTGTTTTTGTAAGTACTATAACGATTTAATTTTTGTTCTCACAGAGTTTATGTTTCATGATTGGAGGAGAAGCCAATGAACAAATCAACAAAAGTATAAATAGCATATCAAAACTAAGTGCTATGAAGAAACATAAAATGGGCTAATGAGGACAACTGTGCAAGGGAAAAACTTTTGCTCTGTAGTCTTGGAAAGATTATCTGAAATGGGGAGATTTAAAATTTAAATGAGGAGATAGGGTCCAACCAGGTAATAATTCAGAGGAAAAAATTCCAGGCAGAGACCACAGCTGGGACAAAGATTCTGAGGAAAGAATTTGGTATTTGTTAAGGACATTAAGACTGAGATCAGGACTGGGCAGAGGATTGAGGCAGTGAGGAAAGAGGAAGGAGAAAGAGGAAAGAAGAGTGATGGCTATGGTCAATGCGTAATACGTGCATTTATGGATCTAGCTCAGTGAAGCCCATTTATCTTTATAATTAATATGTGATAAAAATTCTAATAAAAAATAAAATATCTTTTTAAAAAAGTGAGTCAGAATAGAGTCCAGTATATGAGATTGTTGTAATGGTAGAGTGTGAAGTAAGGATGGAAGGTGCTGGACCACTTAAGACAATTTATCTTAAGGAAACCACCAGAGTGTGTTAACTGGGGTATTATCTAATTTGATTTACTGCTTCTAATGATCACTCTGCTTGCTCTGTAGAGATTGTGTTTTGTAGGCAGAGGGTAAATATTGAAATAAAATAAACATTTGGAGGCATAACATAGCGGAGTTCTGGGTTTAGAATATACTCATATGTACTCTATCTAAAGTCACTTTCAGTGGAGCTAGGGTTATAGTGGAAGTGATGTAGAAAAGCAGATGGATTTAGGACACATTTTGGAGATAGGGGTTAATACAATATATATTGTATTTTGCCTATTATATTGCACATTGGCTACTGGAAAATTACTTAGCATGAGCTACTGGATTGGATGGCATTGCTATTTACTGATGGAAATTGCTAAGGAAGAAATTCATTGCTAGTTATGAGTTTCTCTCCCACAATGGTGCAAAATCAAGAGTTCACTTTGCCATGACTGTCTACTCAGAATGCTCAGGAAATATAAAATTACTTGTACATCAAAATCATTTTGATATTAACTATTTTGATTTCCTGGGGTTTCTGTTTGTGAGGCTACATATTGCCATTTTCCTCAATGAGTGCTCTGGTTTTGGATCCTTCAATCTTCTATATTGCTACACTCTGGATAGTTTCAGTATATCCTTATTCTTTTTGATTCCTACACTTTTAAAAACAGTTTTATTGAGGTATAATTCACATAAAATAAACTGTACATATTTTAAAAATGTACATCTACATACCCAATAAATGAAAATGACACATACTTCTAAAACCCACAAAAATTTCTCATGACTCTTGGTAGCCTATAACCATTCCAACTCTGTTGCAGGCCAACACTGGTGTCCCTTTTTGTCACTATTGATTAGTTTGCATTTTCTAGAATTTTATGCAAATGGAATAATATAAGAATTTTTGGTAATGCTTTTCTTACTTAGCATAATGTTTTATATATTTGTCCATATTTTCACATGCATTAATCTTCATATTGCTAAGTAGTATTTCATTGTATGCATAGACTATAATTTCTCTATTCATTTGTTGATACACATTTGGATTTTTTTCAGTTTTGACTATTGCAAATAATGCTATTATGTAGAATCCTGTATGTCTTTTTGTAGGATGTATGTTTTTCTCAGTAGTCTTGGATAAATATGTAGAAATAGAATGGCTTGTTTAATGTTTTAATGCCAAACTATTTGCCAAAGTGGTTTTACCATTTTACACTCCTATCAGCAGAGAATGAGAGTTCCAGTTGTTTTACCTACTGGCCAAATGCTTGGTTAGATCAGACAGAACTATTTATCACTGTATACAATATTACATGTGTGATCTAAATAACAGAAGAATCTGATTAAATTTATGAAATGTTTGTTGCTGGAATGATCAGTTATGTGCTAGGGCCACATCCTGTGTTATCATAGGTATATATATCTTTGAATGCAATCTCAGTAAATGGAGTTGACATCTCAGCAGTCACAATATACTGTTTAGCCACATTGAACTCACTGTCTAAGAAAACCTCTCGATCTTTTCTTTTACATTTCTGCTGATGAGTCATATCTTTTTTATCTATTGTTTAAGCAGTGCTTTTCATAAACCTGTTATATTTAATATACTTCAGAAAAGAATTTGCAATGGCTTATCAAGAGAGCCTCAAATACAATGAAATAACTGAATTAAACATACTCAGGCCAGAACCAACCAAGCAAGAGTGATGAGAATATATTAATTGGCAACCTAGACTATTAGGCAAACTAATAGGCAAACCTAGCTCCTGAAAATGAGTTTCTTGATGATTTAAGTAAAAATGGATTTGGAAGGCTATATAGCTCTTAACAAATGCAAGAAAGTATATTAGATCATTTGAAAACTGAAACAACTTCTAATTTAACTTCTAGACAAAGAAACTGAGGCACTAGCAAAGAGCTCTTCCTTCCCTCCTTTCTTCTTTCCCCCCTCCTCACTCTCTCCCTTTTTTTGTAAAACAGATACATAGAACCCACTCATACTAAAACAAAGGAATGTTGGACAAGTGGACACTGTCCTAAATTTTCCATTCAATCAGACTTTAGTCTTCCAATTTCAGATATAAACTTTTAGCCTCTATTATGAATAAGCTCCATCCTAAGATTTCCAATGACAGAAACGATAAATATTTATGAGGATTATCTTTTTACCCTTTCTTATTACACTTCCTACATTGATTATGGCTTATCATTTTAATTACTTAGCATCTTTACCAAACCTCTCTTCCATGTATGTATGTTTCAGTAATTTGTTCTATATGGACGTAGAAGCTTCCATGTCCTGAATTATTTGTCCATAAAGCTTATGCAAAAGAATCTGATTAAATTTGTGACTCTACAAAATATATTACTCTACAAAATACTTCCAAATTATATGAAAGATCCATAGAGAATGTGGCCTCAGGAAAGTTGTGGCCTTTCATTGGAACATGGTCTAGGCACTGTGTTTGGTCCTGTGAGAAAGTTAATTTTGGTCTCTTCACAAAGTTTTAATTCCTTATAAAATGAAAAATTTGGTAAGCAAGCCAATTTTTTTTAATCACAATTTGAGAACTCTTTCTATGATATGTCTTGTCTAATTATATAACATAGGAAAGAGCTGGATTCTAGAGTCAGATTACCTGGTTTTAGGTTCTAGTTCATTCAGTATGTGATCTTAAGTGACTCCTATTTATATCTCTTAACCCTGCTTTCCTAATTTTACATGGGATTGAATAAAATAGCTCTACCTTTTAGTATCATTCCCAAGATTAAATGAGTTAATACCTAAACCAAAGTCTGGCACATAGTAAATAAATACAATGTTGTTAGAAATTGTTTTCATATCAAGTTGTAATTTTTGAGTTTATTTCTTTAAAAATTTCCTTTTTGTCTCTATTGTATAAAAGCATATAATCTAAAAGTTATTTGATAGTTCATCATTGATCATTTCATGTTACTATATTAGAATGACAAGTTTTTCCCTTCCATTTTATTGTATTGAGATAGGTCGAATTACTCTTATAAATGGTATAAGTATCAGCTAATCCACTCAAGTTAAAAGATGAATTATAAGTAGAAAAGTTGAAAAGAATTTCTTAGCACTCTCCATCATGGAATCTTGGTTGATACATACTTTGCTAGTTGCTCCTATGGCACAGGTACATTTCATTCTCTCTCACTGCTTGGGTACAAACACACAGATGTACATTTCTTTTTCCGGAAAATAAAAAACTCTTTCAGCACATTACCTCCTCTGAAGATTATGGTTGTTTAAAGGAACCAAATCTTTAGAATGTCAACTGGTACTTTTTGACTGTTATCTGGAACGAATGATTCCTCTTACAATTTGAGTTAACAGATGAACCTGTAAAAGTGGTGGCTTGAATTTTCTGATAAAAATAGATACCTCAGAATATCTTTCCTTATGTTTTACTCTACTATAAATTGCATTACTTATTTGTCTAACTAAGGATACAACTAAATGCAGATTATTTTAAAAAAGAGACTAGGGACAAGTAGTAAAAATAATCCATTAAAGCGGGTGTGGTGGCACGTGCCTGTAATCTCAGTGGCTCAGGAAGCTTAGGCAGGAGGATCTAGTGTTCAAAGCCAGTACAACTCAGTGAGACCCTGTCTCTAAATAAAATAAAAAATAGGGCTAGGGATATGGTTCAGTGGTCAAATACCCCTGAGTTTAATCCCTGGTACCCACCCCCACAAAAAAAAAAGAATAATCCATTAATATATAATTAAATTTCCTCTTCAAGAAAGGAAATTTTAAACTGAATATTCTATTCCTTTTATTTTTTGGGGAGAATAAAAAAAATCCTCACTGTTTCAGGGGTCTCTATAAACACTCTTCTGTTGTTAACTTACTGAGAAGATTCAGGACTCAGAACATTGTTGTATTCACAGTTTTGGTTTATTTATTTTTTATTGGAGATTGAACCCAGGGGTGCACTGCTACATCCCCAGCCCTTTTTATTTTTTATTTTGAGACAGGATTTAGCAAAGTTGCTTAGGGTCTCTTCAGTTGAAGAGACTGGCCTCAAACTTGCCGTTCCCCCTGCCTCAGGCTCCTGACTGGCTTAGATTACAGGTGTGCACCACTGTACCTGGCTCCAGGCTATGGTTCATAATGGTAAAAAGACACAAAACAAAGTCAGCAAAGGGAGAACACTAAACTGATAGTTTGGAAGAAGTCAGGCTCAAGCTTGCAGGGGTCCTGCTCTGATGGAACCACAGAGGTCACTTTTACTTCCTCCAGTAACAAATTGTGACCACACATGAGATGTTGCCAGGGAAGCTTAGCTAAACTTCTGAGTCCAAAGTTTTTATTGGGAGCAGGCTGTGTAATCACTTCTGACTAACACATAAAAAATATAGATGGAAAGCAAGTATTCAGCATAAAGCATAGTGTTGCATGAACATTTAGGTACAGTTAACTACTTTTACCAACTAAGGATGATCTTATGTTAGTTTAGAGCACTGACAGGATTTGATGTTTCCTTGTCATTATGAGGAGAGCAAGACACAGAGGATGGCTGGAAGCAACACTGAATGAGGACACAGATGAAAAGTTGTAGGGAGGATCCTGGAGTTCATTAATGAGAAACGAAGGCAGCTGGAGATACCAGGGCCAATGTCACAAAACCCAATGGTATAATCAACCAAAGAAAAGTAATCTGCTTGAAAGAGGAAACCAGGGAGTTCTTACATTGTCATACAGGATTTCAGTATTTTAGAAGGCAGTTTAAGAGAATATAATATATTCTTTCCATTTCTTTAGGTAAGGATCCTCCCCTCCCCTTGACAGTGCACAGTGAAACTTCAGTAAGCAGTATTTTAAAAAAACTTAAATCAGATGCCTAGTAGAGGTTGAAGAATACAATGTTGTGTGAAAATATTCACGAATATTAGAGTCAACAGATAACATAGAAAATTAATATATAATCCCTATGTTTTTAAAGAAAATCTGGCATCTTTGATTTCAACCAGCTTTAGTTTGTTCATCAGTGTCACAAGGAAGGCACAATTTTTTGTATACTTCAAGGCAATCATTATTTAATGCCTGCTATTTTTTCATGGGAGATCAGGGAGGCAGTTGATCCTAGTTAGTGATTAAGAGCATGGGTTTTGGAATCAGACACTTGAGTTGAAAGCTTAAAATTAACTTTTTTCAGTACAATAACCTTGTTACTATGGATAAGCAGCACAGCTTCTTTATGCCTCAGCATATCACCTATAAAATGGGGATTATGCTGAAGGTTAAATGTGAGGCTTATACAGGGTGCTTGTCTATGTGCCTGGCACAAAGCATTTATTCAATATGTGGTTAAGGTTGTTGCTATTTCTCTTGGAAGTAGATGCTACATAGCTGTGGTCTGCATCTATAAGGACCACATATGGTAAGAGAGACATACAAATACATTCTCAAATGTACAACATGCCCTGATAATGTTGATACTCAGTGCAGAACTGAACTGAGGTAGGAATATTACCTTTGCCTAGGGAAAAAAGATGGGTTTTAGATTGGAGGTGAAGTCACTGCTGTTTCAGAGTTCTATAGTTGGAAAAGAAGTAAAAGACTTTCTAAGCAGAATTCATGTGAAAATGTGTTTGGGTAGTTATAAGTAGCTGATGTTGGTAGATTATAAAATATGACAGAAGTAGAAAATAGAAGTAGAAAAAATTTGATTTATGTTTTGTAATAATATACAAATCAATGCAACACATTTAAATTTTTAAAATATAGTATGTTTAAATTAGAGATGCTAAGTGTTGTAGTTTGATGTGTTTAAAAATGTAACTTACATTCACTCATGTAACTCACATTCCTAATAATATATAAAATATTTCCAACACACCAGTATGCTCATTAGGCCCTCTTAGAGTCAAATCTATAGGCAACACTGCCTGAAGTAATTCAATGGTCCGATTTCTTTTTTAGTTTTTTTGTTGTTCCAGTGGTACTTGGGATTGAACTTGGGGCCTTGCTCATACTAGGCAAGTGCTCTACCTCTGAGTTACATCCCAGCCCTCACGTTTCTTTTATCATAGATTAGTTTTGCTCAGTTAGGGCTTCATATAAATGTATCAATCTTCTTTTATTCAGCAAAATATTTTTTTCGATTCCTCTTTGTTAGTGCCTATATCAGTAATACAAATCTTTAAATTATTAAGTAGTACTGCTTTGAATGAATATACTGCATATTTATCCAGTCTTATGCTCAATAATATTTGAATTGTTTTCAATTAGGGACATTTTGTACCGTGCTTTTTGTTATATATCTCAGACACATATTTTGTGGAATAGTCTTTATTGATATACATTTAATCTTATAAAAATTGACAAGTCTTTTTTTTTTTTTTCAAAGAGATTGTGCCATTTAACATTTCCACCAGAAATGTTAGAGAGTTCCAACTTTTGCCACATCTTTGCCAATCTTTTTAGTTTTAGCCATTCTAGTGGGTATTGAAGTGATATTCAGTTCCATAATGACATTTGGTGTTAAATTTTCATGTGTCTATTGGTTGTTCTTATACCTTTGCTTCTGAAGTGTCTGTTCAAATTTTAAACCTATTTTTTAGCTCTATTTGTCCTCTTATTATTGTATTGAAGGAGTTAGTAATATATTCTCATACATTTCTGTGCTGTGAATATGCTGGAGAAAATATCAACTCAGGGACAAACCTGACTCCATCTTTCCAAATTGAGCTGAAATGAATGACCTGAGACTTAGGGCAAGGGCAGCCATAGACACTCTAGAGAGAGAAAGCCTTAACTTTAGTTGGATTTTCCTCCTTAAAAAATTATCTGGTAATAGCAGCAAAATCATACACACTGCTACTGACAGTGTCAGTATGTGTTATTGGCTTTATACCAAATTCAAGGTCACAGTGGCACTGTGTTCTTCCAGCTCTGCTTAGGGAAAAAAGTTATTAGGGAGGAACAAATAAAGGGAAATTGAATGGTTCTGGGTTAAATGCTGGAAAGCTCTTAAAGGGTTTCCTTTATTTTGCCATTTATTCATGCACAATGGCTTTAGTATTTAAATGTGTTCCTTTTATTGCCGAATCCATTGAGGCAGTGAACTGTATCTTTGTGAGCCTTCAGTGTGGTGGAAATGCAGGATTGCTACCCTGGGAACCATAATTTAACCACCACATAGGCATCAACCAGTTAAAGGTATTTTTGCCACAATACAATTTTTGTGTGTATATAAATTATTTCCCTACTTCAAGAAATATGCTCCCTCTGCAGTAGATACTTGGTTCGGTCTGAGGAATTGAGAATAAACAGAGAGTAAAGGAGGGAAACATAATCACTCAAGTGGTCAACAACTTGACTTCTTGCCCTTATTTTTCAATAGGAAATAAAACATTTACAAGCTTTTCACTTATTCTAGTTGTTTTTGTCTTGAAATTGTGTCAACAGACTATAAAACCAAAGAATAGGATTTTTTATGTGTTTCAAGCACAATAGGAAAGATAATCATGAAGGATAATAAAAATGATAATAGTGAAAATCCTGCACAGCTCAGAACACATGTGAATAAGGTTGGGGCACTGGCTTGCATTAGAGTGATGACCAGATGGACCTGCTGAGGTCAGTTTCGTTTTGTTAGTTGGCTCATGTGATCAGAAGCTTTTGTGCTTTTGGATATAGCTGAGATTTCATCACTCATTTATTCCTTCACTCATTTATTTATTAATGTTGGTCTTTCAAACTGCTATATTTTAAATTTTCTTTGATGCTTGATTTTGATCTATGACTTTTTTTCCTGCTTTTTCAAATAAAATATAATTGTTAGGACTACAAAAAGAAGCATTTGATTGGAGTTTTGAGTCTTTTCTACATTTTTTAGAAACTTCCATGTCACCTCTGTAAACCTTTGAAAGAGACCTGTTTCTGTTTTAACCAGGTTTTTCAGAATCTTTTTTCTAGCTAGGTAATTTGATTTTAACTTCTAAGTATTGAAATGTACTAGCTTGTGATTAAATGGAAACCTCAGCAGAAGGTGAGTGGGATAGCTTGATCTTCAGTGACTCAAAATTCCAAATTTGCTTGTGTATTGCTGTATTTGTGACTAATTTCTCATGAAAGAGCCAAGCTTGATATAGCTCTAGTAGGGTAAAGGTCAGAGATGTGATCCCAATACAGAGAATAAATAGAAGTGCTCTTTATGTCATTGCAGAAATATTACTATCCTGAGAAATCACCAGAGCAGATGTCATGAGCTTATTTAGTGGATATCTAAATAATAGCTCAAGTACAAAGGATGTTGCAATAACAATTTGAAAATACTTACAAACATTTAAAATATATAGTGCACAGTATAATGTAAAAAAGATGGACTTTACCACTCATAAAAATTTTAATGTGTAGGATTCAATTTCCTCTTCCATAAAATATGAATAATAATATTCTAGCTCAGAGTGGCTACTAAACTAGATAAAATACATATACAGAGAATAGCACATTTCCTGGTATGTAATAGATATTAGGCAGTTAAGTAATGATTATTTATTCATGTTTATTTTGAGCTAAAATCTGATTAAGCCATATTCATTTCATAAATCTCAATATATAAAAATATCATACCCATGGAGTAACACTTAACACCCAAGACAGATTGATTAAAAATCGAATTCTCATGTCAGCTCTATCATTAACTAGTTGTCTAATTTTAATGAACTTCTTTCTGACTTGGGTTTCACATTTATAGAGTGAAATGGTTTCTATGGATATTAACTAAGTTTTTTTCCTCCTATATTCTCATGCTGGTCAATGAAAAGTCCATATCTGAAAAACCTTTCAACACTCCTGTGAATTTCTGGAAAAGACAATTACCTAAACAGAATGGTTTTTAGGCAAACTCCTGCCCAGACTTAGGTGGCTAGATAGTTTCTAGAAATCTTTTTCTAAAATACTACAATTGCTCTGGATAATATCTTCTCTTATTTTGCCTAACATTACAGCTATTACTGTGGTGTACATTTTGATTTTTTTTTAAAGCAGAAAAGTTTTAAAGGTTTTATAGGCTGCCAAGTGGTAATTGATTTTTTGCATTCATAATACATTAAATGGATCCCATATGTTTGTGTCTCAGAACTCAAGGCAAAAAGAACAGAACACAAAATGCTAGGTATTTGAACAGTGTAGAATTTATATATCATTACTACTTAAATTATGGTCAGTCCCATCTGGGAGTTTGTTAGTAACATAGAATTTCAAGCACACTTACACTTAAAGAATCACAATGTACATTTAAGTAAAATTACCCTAGGAGATTTTTGTAAACAATAGTGTTTGAAAACTAATGCTCTAGAACACTTAACAATTAAAAATATGTCATCTGAATTATTGATAATGAGTTCCAAACTGAAAATCATGAAGTATGAAGAATATATTATAGACATCATAACAACAGTTGTTCTTAATAAATAATTGTTGATTTTGAGTACTTTCCTTTACTTCAAGACCAGACCAAATGTACACTAGCCATTTTCAGAAAGAAAAAAAAATATTGCTTCACAAGATAAATGTTATAATTTTTTAGAAAACAAGATATTTTAAATCAGCATGTGGCATATTAAAGTTACTTGTGCATCTGTTGAAACAAATTCTAGAGGTAAATATTCATCACAACTTATACTTTGTCAGTGTAATGTTACCAGTCTTTTGAAATTATATTGCATAATAGTCCTAGAGAAGTATTGTTATTCTCTTATATCATGTGCCATCTTCCCAGGGAAATTTATCTGTGTTTCGGTAGTGCAAGTTAAACATGTATCAGATTATAGTACATGAGTACAACATGTAGCTCACTCATATAGAAATAAACCTTGTTGATATAGTAATTTTCATAGATGAGTGCTTGCTCTGGTAAGAAGATGTTGATTATAGTGACTATCATTCAATCCCAGTATTCTTATTAAAATACCTATTATCCTTATAAAATAAGTAGTTAATTTATTAACCTAATCTGTACATAATAATGAGGCTTATCAGTATCAGGAGTATGGTAAGAGCACTGATTAGAATGACCAATCTTGTACCCTAAAATGGAATAATATGTATTTTATTATACATTAATTATGCCAAATCACAAATTACATAAACTTTCTAGTGATTCTCCGATATAAAATTCAAGTTCCTCTGCACCAAAGATGAAAAGAAATTAATTTATATTCTGGAGCATGTTCTGCCTTTTCTTGTAGTGCCTGATGACCCTCCATTGTTTTATATCATTTTTTACAAAAATTATAGTTAGTTAATCTCTGCTAATTTAATTACTTAAAAGGCATTTTTAGAACCAAGTTTTTAACAATTGGTTTCTATAAAGGAGTGAGCAGTCAAGACCTCAAGAGTCAGACACACCTATATCCTAAGCCTGCTTCTGTCACTAGTTTGTGTCCATGCAAAACAGTTTGTTCTTCTCAGCCTCAGTTTATTCTTTTCTACAATAAAAATTATAATTATTAGGTAGTTCCTTCATTGATGGTAATTAATCAGGCTGTTGAAAAGATTCAGTAAATAAGATATGTAGACTCCTTAGTCTAATGCGTGGCACTTCATAAGTAAATTATTAATATTTGATATTATTATTCTTTACATTGTTAGTATTACTTAGCTCCTGCTTCTCTTCCTGTATACTCTGTAAAATATTGGCCATGGATTTACTTATTAATTCAGAAATAATATTTTTTCTCTGTTAGCTCTCTTTCTCTTTTACTTGAGTAACCCCACTAGGGGCATGGCGTTTGCGATAGGGAACGTACTTTCCTGTGGAGGTACCTTCTAACTGAGGCACAATGTAAGGAAAGAGTCCTTTACTTATGCTTTACAATTACTGTGTATCAATTAATATTTTTTCCTTCACCTCTCCAGCAGCAACTGTTCAGAATGACTGCTATGAACATTCAATATCCTGTCCTTATCTGCATACTGAATACTTACATATGCAGATACTTTTATACTGACAGGCAAATAGATCCTATAATGTTGTCATCTGCTCCCAAGAGCCCCCTGCTCAAGCTGGAGGAGGGCTAATGCTCAGGCATTTCTGCTTGTCAAGTATTTTGAATATACTGCTCCTACTCCCACCCCACATAACTGTGTAACTGCTTCATATGCAATGCTTACAAAAAAAGGTTCTACATAATTACAGTACTAAGAACCTACAGGATTTGATATCTTCTTTTATAAGTCATAAAAAAATCCAGATCATTGTTCTTTGAAGTGTCTGCTTACACTGATTTAGCAGGAATAATAGTAAATTTTCATGGATTTGATAAATTTTTATGAATTTGGTTGCCATTGATCTATAAATCTTGACTTTGGTTCCTTTGCATAAGAACAAAGATTTAGTAAACATATGAATAGAATAAAAATAGGTTTTATTTATAAAACTGTAGAAGAAAAAGTATTCCTTCATATACTTTTAACCCTTAACACACTTGTCATTTACAATTAAATTAAAAATGAGTTTTGGGCTGGGATTGTGGCTCAGTGGTAGAGCGCTTGCCTAGCATGGGCAGGGGGACCCGGTTCGATTCTCAGCACCACATAAAAATAAAGGCATTGTGTTGTGTCCATCTACACCTAAAAAAATATTAAAAAATGAGTTCATCACATGAGTTTTACCTATTATTTAAAGTGCCTAAAAATTCCTTCAAGTCATAACCACTATCAGTAGTAACTTCTGCAATTATCCTGTGTCCCCAAATGTTCTATCTTCGAAATAGTCATATAATCTAGATTCACACTAAATCCAACCAGGTGCGAGAAAATCTGGTTTTGGATTTATTTCTCTATGGTCAAATGTGAAAGAGCATCCTATGTAAATCATATGGGTCTGTTCCTTCATTGCTTGATAGGATGGTTCTTCAAGTGTAGAACTTGTGCTTTTCTCTCTCTCTCTCTCTCTTTTGACTTATAATGTTTCTGCTGCATAATATTAGATCTGTATTTTATGCCCTATGATTTCTAGCTAGTTCATTTAGCTCTGTTTGCCCGAGGTTGATGAAAGAAGGAGTTAATACTCTCAGCTTTCCAACAGCCGACATTGAAAAGGCTCATGCCTGTCTCTAATGTTACTGGCTCTGTAAGCCACACTGCAAGAAATATTACAGGCAACAGATAGTTTCATTTTCAATTTAGACACCCATTATTTGATATTTACAGGCCATTCCTAATTCTGAGTCCAGAATTTATGGTTTGTTCTAGCGATTATCATCACAGCAATCTCCTGCAACTGGGCTGTGCTTCATCAGGAGCTTTGCACTGCTTTATCAGCCCTCCCTGACGTCTGGAACTGATATATAGCATCACGTCCAAATCACCCCTGCTCAGAGAAGCTTGGTTTATGACTCCCGGAGGTCCATCTCTTCTGGGTGGGTAGGCCAGTTTGTGCTGTCCTAGGAGGGGGAAAGTTGACCCTTGGGAAAGCGGTGATGGTGATTAAACAAATAAAAGTTCAGCATGTAAGATTCTGAACTCCTCTGAATCAAACTAGATGGTATCTTTTTTTTTTTTAAGATAAATTTACTGAGTTGTGTTTGGTACTAAATAATAATGAAACATAGGTGTTTCCTAGTTTGCTTTGCAAACCTGAAATGAAGAATAACATAAATCCCTTCAAGGTACAGAAAATAATGGCAATATCTTCTTTGGAATTATAAGCACATTTCAAATGGTTATTTTGAATTTTCTGTTTTGAATAGACAATATAGAGTTTTGCCTCCCAGACACCTGGGTATTCCCTAGGCTTTGGTTCCTAGTGTTAATTAAAGCTTACTGAAGAACATGAGAAATCTCTGTGCATTGATTTTTGGTAGGATAATCACTCAATAAATCTGCATTTTTGAAGGGATGTATTGGCACATGTATCTATTACACAAGCCACAGAATGAAGGCTATTTGGTTTTCAGTCTTGCTGATTGCTCTGAGAACAAGAATATCTTCTGCAAGCAGTCTTACCTACTTTTGTGCTTTCATTGACTTGTCACCAGTCCCCTTTCCCCTTCAGAGGAACTAGAACTAGTCCAGGGGAGTGGACTATCTTAGTACTTTTTTGAGAAGTCATCTGTCTTCTGTGGAGAGAGACAAAGGCAGAGATTAAAAAAAAAAAAAAAAAAAGATGGGGGGAAATAACCAAAAACAAAGAAAACTATTAGAGACTGGTTTATAAATGATTCTCCCCAACCTCTGTCCTGCTTGCTAAGCATGTTGTAAGGGACCAGCAAACCAGGAATATTTGTCCATCACTGTTTTCTCTGAGTAGTGAAATAAAAATGCTCTCCTCTGGAGGGAAATAACCAGGAGGCAATAAGCACTTGCAATAGTAATATCTGGTACATGGTGATCAAATCTGGACAAGAAGCCAAGAGTTCTAGTCCTAAACCCCACTTTATCAAAGTGGAAACTAGAATCCATAGAGACAATGTGATTGGCTCAAATTCCCCATCTAGTAAGTGGAAAAATTAGGACTTAAATTCTCTCCATTGAATAAAAAATTTTTTCTTCACATTGGTATTTTTTGAACAAAAAAGGAAAATTTGAAAGATAGTTAGAATTAGTCTTAAAACTATCACTGTGACTAAAGAAGGATATTTTTATTTAAAATAAACTTTATTTGAATATTTATATAGCATGATGATATAAAATATGTGCATGTGTGTGTGTGTATGTGTGTGTGTATTAATGCTTTCTATAGTGAAACACAACATTCACCATCTCAAAGTTACTCATGTTTAACCCCTAGGGCAGCTATAATCTACTCATTTAGCAAAAAATCCTGAAAATAATACACTATCATTAACTGTAGTCTTCATTCTGTACATTAAATATTTTGACCTTTTCATTCTACCTACTTGGTACTTTGAATATTTAACCTACATGTCTCCATTTTCTTTTTACCACCCCAACCCTGGTAACACTGTCTTATTTATTCTCTATCTTCTATATTTTTCAACTTTTCTTTCCTAGCTTCCATAAACAAGTGACATTTTGTAATATTTTCTTTCTTTGGCTTATATTGCTTAGCATAATGTCCTTTAATTCCATTCATGTTGTGGCAAAGGCAGGAACATCCTTATGCATTAACCCATTCATTGAAGGATACTTTTCTTTATCCATTAGTCCATTGATGGATATTGGTTTTTTCCATATCTTGACTGTTGTGAATAATGCTACAACAATAGTGAGAGAACAGATATCTTTACAAGGTGTTATTTTTTTTTTGTTTCTTTTGGGGCTTATACCTATTTTTAATTTGCTGAAGAATCCCCATACTATTTCCCGTATTAACTACACTAGTCCACATTTCCAACAACAGTGGTCAAGGGTTTATTTGCTGCACACCCAGTCCAATGCTCATTATCTCTTTTTCATAACAGCTCTCCTGACAGATGGGAGATAATATCTCATGGTGTTTTTTTATTTGAATTTCTTAGATGATTAATAATGTTGAATACCTTTTCCATGTACTTTTTGGAATTTTTATGTCATCTTTGGAAAAATGTCTATTCAAATCCTTTGCACATTTCAAAAATCAGATTATATTTTCTTGCTATTGAGTTATGATTTAAAGTTAAATCTAAGTTTTCATATTAATCTCTTAGCTGATTTATGATTTTCCAGTATTTTTTTCTCGGTCTGTAGTTTTTCTTTTCATTTTGTCAATTGTTTTTGTTTCTGAGAAGAAACCTTTTTTAATATGTATTTTTTAGTTGTAGTTGAACATAATACCTTTATTTCACTTATTTATTTTTATGTGGTGCTGAGGATTGAACCCAGGGTCTTGCACTTGTGATGTGAGTGCTCTATCACTGAGCCACAACCCCATCCCCTCTGTGCAGAAACTTTTTAATTTGTTGTCCCATTTATTTATTTTTGCTTTTGTAGTCTGGAATTTTGGTGTGATATCCAAAAAATTATTGCCAAGAACAATATCAAGAAGCTTTTCTCCTTTGTTTTCTTCTAGAAGTTTTATGGTGTGCTGACTTAAGTTTATGCCTTTATCCATTCTGAGTTGATTCTTGTGTATGATATAGGGGTCCAATTTCATTCTTTAGCATGTGGAAACCTAACCTTTACAGTACCATTTCTTAAGAGACAATCTTTTCTCCAGTGTCTATTTTTGGTGTCCTCATAGAAAATTAGCTTAGCAAATATGCTTGGATTTTATTTATGGATTCTCTATTCTGATATACTATTCTGTGTGTCTGTTTTTATGCCAGTACCATATTGATTACTATGTTTTTGTAATATAGTTTCAAATCATAAAGTGTTATACCTCCCACTTCTATTTCTCTTTTTAGAATTACTTTGTCATTGAGGATCTTTTGTGGTTCCGTACAAATTCTAAAATTGTTTTTTTCTATTTCTGTGAAAAAATGCTATTGGATATTGCACTGAGTCTATATATTGCTTTAGGTAATTGGACATTATTAACAATATCATTTCTTCTTATCCATATGCATGAAATATCTTTCCATCTATTTTTGTCCTCCTTAACGTACTGAGCATCGTAACAGTATTGATATATTCTGACTTTTACTATACATTTACTTTTACCAGTGGACCTTACACCCATGTCATGGTGTGCAGGTTCTTTCTCTGATGCAGAAATGGATACAGATCGCCCACAAAGCTGGACTGTCTAATTCTGAGGGACCCAAAAGAAACTTGGATTCAGAGCCCAGGTTGTAGCTGGTGACTCTGACCCTTCAGGCAGGGCAGGGAAAACACTTGCTCAACTCAAAGAAAGGAGTGTTCTGGAGATTTAGAAACAGGACACAGAGTATAGCTGCAATTTTAAACCAGAGACAATAGGACAAAATGGCAACATGTGGTGGTTACTCCAGACCCTGGAATGGTGGGACTTAGCCATATCATGGACTCTCTGAGGCCCTGTGCAATGGCAGCAAAGACCCTGGAATGGTTAGACACAGCTGTCATTGGCCTGCAGGGTCAGAGAGCAGCACATCTCTAGGGAGATGGCAGGGAGAGTCAGCAGCTCAGTCTCCTAGAGCTTACTCAAGGGCTTAGTCTAATTCTCCAGCAAGCATGATATTTGTCCTTAGAGAGCAGAGTCTGAGCTTAGCCTATGCTATTTCCTAGGACACAGATACTGGTGGGGAGTAGTTGCTCTGTTTGGGAGGTACTGATCCCTGGTAGGCAGTGTACTACTTTAGCTAAGGCACAAGGTGAGTGTGAGTCTTCTGGGCCACCAAGGCACCATTTTACTGAAAGACTACTGGTTTCCCACAGGTGCTGAGGGTCAGGGCATGGTAACAATAGAGAGTAGTAGATGAAGCCTCACTGTGGGAGCTTTGCCCGACTAGGTGGGGTATAACAGCAGCTTAGCTTGAGGATGGTGGGCACCAGGGGAAAAGGTTCAACAGCAGAAAAACCTCAGGGAAAAAAGGGTATCATGGCCTTTTGCCCTCAGAGCAGGACAAACTGCAGTTGGGGTTCCGGTTCCCAGATGGAATATTGCAGTAGCTGTATGGACCATAGGGAGTAGGGCAATGTTGGCTTCTTTCCTGAGGGGAGCACAGCTATATAGATTTCAGGCAGCTCCCTGAGGTGGTCTTAATACATATGAGAACTGCAAAGGATGCTGGCATTCTCTTGTTTGTCTTTTCCCAGCAGGGAGAGGGCCCTTCTGCTTTTCAGCTGATTCTCACTAAGGCATAGGGTGGCAGAGGCCAGATATTTCCCATGGTTTTCTATGTGGCCATCATGGGTTTCTGTGCTTTATAGGGTTTTTGGCACTGTTATGGTTTGGATGTGAGATGGCCCCCAGATGTTATGGTTTAGATATTAGGTATCCTCCAAAAGCTAATGTCTGAGAAAGTGCAAGAAAGTTTAGAAGAGAAATGATTGGCTTATGAGAGTCTTGGCACAATCAATGAATTAATCCCCTGATGGATTAACTGAAGGGTACCTGTAGGTGGGTAGGGTGTGGCTGAAGGACGTGGGCAGTGAGGGTCTGCCTTTGGGGTATATATTTGGTATCTGGCAAGTAGAGTTCCTCTTTCTGCTGTCTGATAGTCATATGAACTGCTTTTCTTCCACCATACTCTTCTGCCATGATGTTCAACCTCACTTTGAGCCCCAAGGATTAGAGCCAGCTACCTATGAACTGAGATCTCTGAAACCGTGAGTCCCCAAATAAAGTTTTCCTCCTCTACAGTTGTTCTGGTCAAGTCTTTTAGTCACAGCCGAAAAAAAAAAAATAAAGAAAAGAAAAAAGAAAAACAAACAAAAAAGCTGAGTAAAACAGGTACTCATCCACTTCCTTTAGGTATTTTTATCAAAGCATAGTTGTTTATTAGTTATTTTAACTGTCTATGTGTGTGGGAGGAGGGTGACAAGTGCTAAGAGTTTGTCTGTCTTGCTGGCATCACTCCAAGGAGCATTTTCTTTGAAGTTGTAGTATGAATTTTAATTGGTATCATTCCATTAGCAGAGTTCTGTGTGAATCTGGAGCAACATTCTAGGTTGGACTTAGTGCTCTTAGGACATTCTTTAGATGTCCTTCTTTCCACTTGACTGATTGAACATGATTCTTTGGCCTGCACTATAAGCATGGTCAATAATCCACATATTTCATTAAAAAAAAAAAACCTTCTCCTACTATTCTGTTCCAATAACACACATCCAACAAGTACAGTGTTTCTAAGGGCTTTTTAGAATTTAGGAATAGAGTGTAGAGAAAGAGTATGGTGAGTGAATCTAAGGGACAGATGATATTTGGGTATCCCTTAACCAAGTCAAGTTGATATCTGAATTAACCATCACAGGTGATCTTGAGGTTCATTGAAGGTCCCCATCTTATCAATTCACTTAATGTAAGTGACATATTCTCTTACATCTGACTGCTTATTCATAAAGTTCAGTAGATTCCATGACTTTATTTTTTCCATTTACTAACCCAGGCAATATTGTTGGACAAAAAACCCCAAGATGACTCTAGACTCTCTTTTGCATAAAACTCACATATGGACCATGGAAAATGCTCTAACTTTAGAGGTCAGTCCCTTCTTGTCCACTTACTCATTTGCAACAAGCCAGCTCTTACCACTTAGATTTCTTAGAAGATAGGTTCCAATTGTCTACAAAATCTTAGCTACCAGAGACTCATATCATGCTTTCTAAATGGTCCCACTAAAGTCTCTCTTACCAGACTTGGTGGGAGTAAGGAATAGGGAGGGGGATGGAAATCCCAGACTACTTTTCTTCACATGAATGCTCTCTAAAACATCTTTATCAGTCTGTATACATTTTGACCTTTATATCTTTATTTTTATGGATGTGAAGTTTCATTCAGTCATGTAACTGAGTTTCAATATTTCTTTTAAAAAAGTATTATCTTGATCTGGTATATCAGTGTGGAATTTTTTTTGTGTATCTTAGTTTTTAGTTACATAACGTTCTTCAAAAAATAAAGATGAATGGAAATTTTCAAATATTGGGTAGGATTTGGGAGTTGGGGAAAAAAGCAGAGAATAGATTTTAAGCAGGAGCTTGATGTCTATTGAGTTTCACCAGGCAGATCAGTATTTATTCTGGCTGTGTATAAATTAGATACTGTTTATGAAAATTTTTTTCTGTTAAAGATAAATGCACAAATCAAGTTTTATAATAAATCCTATTTCCAATAAGCCAAGAGGACTTGCTATAAAATATATTTATGTATCTTACTGTAAAGAAAATTATTACCTCCTAATTCCTCTTGAGGGAAAATTTTTAATATTTCAAGCTTCTTTAAAGTGGAGGCTATCTTTAAACTTTTCTACATTCTCCAAAATCAGAAACTCTTCAAATCATGAGCATTGAAAGGGCCAATTGAGGATAGCAGTGATAGAAAACATTCATGTTAATTAGTAAAGAATAAATCCATTATACTGTTATTTTGTAGTGTCAGGAAATAAACATGTTTGTAAAACAGATTGCAGTTGATGGTGAAAGTAAAAACAATCATCAGAATGGTGGAAAGCTGTCTGTTCCAGATTTGATATGTGTGGGCTATGAAAATACTTTGTTAGACAGTCAATGATTCAAACTTCATAAAGTCCACTATTGGCTAATGTGTGACATACTGAGTCTTTTTAAACTATGAAAACATGGCTTAGGAAATAAATGAAAAAAAAGTGATCAGAAGACTTGAGAAACTTGAGGAATGGTGGAGACTAAAATTTTAACAAGATCAGTGATACTCTAATTCTCTACTGCCTAAAGACTGAGACATAGAGAAAACAATGTGTATATGTAAAAGATAGAAAATGATTTATTTGATTTGTGGTGCATAATGCCATAGCATCCTCTATTTGACCCTGGTAGTGGTTTTGAATGTCATGAACGAAGTCTTTTCTATAAGAGCTCATGGTATAACTGACAGCATAAACTGTGGCATTCTTATACTTTGTTATAGTAGTCCTTCTGTTAGCAACAGTTTTCTTTGGGGATTGGCCCTCTCCTGGTACTGGGTCAGGCATCATAAAAATCAAAAAATTCGTAGAATGAGCCAGATCTCATTGTGAAATGTGTTAAGACCCTCCAATGATGATTCAGTAAAGCAATTTTGAAAATTGAAATGTCAGTAAAGATGTGATGTATAGTTTAACCTGTCATTGAAATTGAGGATTTGAGAACTTTGGCTTAGATGTTTGTATTTTGTTACACTGGCTGTGTTGACGATGATACCAGATTTAAAGGCTTAACATCCTGTGTAATAAATGTTTTATAATCTTTCTGAAGACCATAAGAAAACCCTCCTCATATTATCTGTATCATATATGTTTATTCATTCATTTAGCTGTTCAAACATCTCTTTTAAAAATTCATTCAATTAATGCACACAGAGCACAAATTATGGCCAAACCCTGCTGGGGGTGCAACAGAGAATGAACAGTTTATGCTCTGTATCCTCAGTGATCTTAAATTACTTTTATTGGTAATAATACATATTATTATCAAATGTCAGTTAAAAGGAAATTATGGCTCAACATGCTTTCTGGACAAAATCTCATTTGATTCTCACAACAACCCCCCAAAGTAGGTAGTGTCATTCTCATTCTATAAGTAAGACTGAAGCTTAGCTTACCTAACTGGCATGTGATCACCTTGTGAATAGTCTAAAAACTAAGATTTGAATCATATCCATCTAATTCCACTATTATACTAGCTCTTAAAAGCAGTTTAATGTAAATGTTACTTACTTTTTTAAAATTTATTTTGCAGCGCTGAGCATCAAACCCAGGGCCTTATGTATGCTAGGCAAGCACTCAACCACTGAGCAACACCCCCATCAATGTTATTTTGAATGCATTGCACTAGTATAAAATATCCTGAACAAGCTGAGAAAATAAGTCTGGTTTCAAAAGCAGAGAAATTATTTTAAGCTCTGTTTATATGCCAATTCCACAACTGGCTTATTGACCATTTTGATTGCAAGATTTGGCAGATTTGTTTTGCTTGTTTTTATTGTAAATTGACAAATTTTATTCCATTGTTTTAAACCATTGATCCCTGAAATTATGTGTTTATACAAACCAGTTAGAAAAAATAGTCAAAGAATACACACAAACACAACCTGAGAGATCTGTTTATTATTATTATTATTTTGCTATCAAATAAAAGCGTTTTAACTTACCACTAAATAAAGCCATTATTCTAGCAAATAAGTGACATAAATTTTAGCATAAGAAAGGAAATACTCTCAGAAAAAGGTATTTCTTATGGCTAAATAACTTGATGATCTCTATTTTTGCCTTTTCACTGCATGAGTCTTGCAACAAGTATTTAGGAACCATTAATATACATAATATCTTTGGATTCGGCCTTCAACCTACACAAAACCTTTAATTTTGAACCTATTCACTTCATTAAATGATAACTACAGCATGATTTGCAGAAATAGTCACTGACGTAAGAGCTGGCAAGATTGGAAACCCATTAGGGCAGGGGGTCACAGCAAGTTTAGTTTAATACTGAATTACTGAAATGAATGAACTCCATCTTTTAAATTCCTCCTACCAGGAACAATGATCAGTTCCAAAGTTTCCCTGGCTTGAATGGTGAAGAAAACCCAGCAGTAAAAGAGGAAAGATAGGAAGTAAGGATGGAGACAAATTATCACAAAACATAATAGCTTGAAGTAAAAACAGTGAAGGAGCCAGTGATTTTTAGGAAACAAAGTGCCAGGTTGCTCCTCATACATCCAGACTCTTTCAAAGTTACCTCTTAGTCTCTGGGATGGATCTTCTTTACATCTGCACTTAGATATATTTATAACTGATTTTTCTTGGAAACATCTTTTAAAGAGAAAGCCATGTTTTATATCCATCTCTGGGATTCAAAGAAGATGAGTAACATCCCCAGTTAAACAATTTGTTTTTTTGCAGTGCAAAACCACAAATACATTTTTTTTTCCTATTTGGTGCACATCAGTTGAAATTTTGCATTGTGGTAAAAGCATCTTTGGTCTGAGAACACAGGCAGCAGTCTAGAGTGTCATGCTCTTGGTATTTGACTAGTTTCTTACTAATTTGCTTATCAACCGGAGAACCACAGCAGCACATGCTATTACAGGATGGAGGGACCCTGAAGATCAGTAATGCAAAAGATATTTGAGACAAAGGACGAGAGGTGATTCAACTTAGTTAAGGACTTAAAGAGACTTATTTTAAAACCCCCATTTTCTCATCCAAAAATTAGATTTTCATCTATATACCAAATTTATGTTGTATCTTCTTTGTAAGGGGCAATGATTACAAGTAACAACACTGAGTAGAATATTTGAGAGCTAAGAGGATGGATGCTACTTACTTTTGTTATAAATACAACCTCTGGCTTTATTTATAAAATAGTTTGAATATTATTTACTATTAATAAAAGTGTGGTTAACCATTCTTTCACTTACTCATTTTATTTACTAGCATTAATTGAGTTTCAGATACTATAGTAGATACCATGATTATAGAGTTCAGTTGATTGTTTAAAAGATGAGGCAATTGTGAATTGTGCTGCTATAAACATTGATGTGGCTGTTTCCCTGTAGTATGCTGTTTTTAAGTCCTTTGGGTATAGTCCAAGGAGAGGAATAGCTGGGTCAAATGGTGTTTCCATTCCCAGATTTATAACTGATTCTTCTTGGAAACATCTTTTAAAGAGAAAGCTATGTTTTATATCCATCTCTAGGATTCAAAGAAGATGAGTAACATCCCCAGTTAAACAATTTGGTTTCTTTTGCAGTGCAAAACCACAAATATATCTTTTTCCTATTTGGTGCATATCAGTTGAAATTTTGCATTGTGGCAAAAGCATCTTTGGTCTGAGAACACAGGCAGCAGTCTAGCATCTCCATACTGCTTTCCATATTGGCTACACCGATTTGCAGTCCCACCGGCAATGTATGAGTGTACCTTTTCCCCTACATCCTCTCCAACACTTATTGTTGTTTGGCTTCATAATAGCTGCCATTCTGACTGGTGTGAGATGATAAAAATGCACAATAGCTAAACTGTGGAGCCAACCTAGATGCCCTTCAGTGGATGAATGGATAAAAAAAAAATGTGGCATATATACACAATGGAATTTTACTCAGCATTAAAAGAGAATAAAATTATGGCATTTGTAGGTAAATGGATGGCGTTGGAGAAGATAATGCTAAGTGAAGTTAGCCAATCCCAAAAAACAAATGCCGAATGTTTTCTCTGATATAAGGAGGCTGACTATAGTAGCGTAGGGTGGGGGAGCATAGGAGGATTAGAAGAATTCTAGATAGGGAGGAGCAGTGAAAGGGAAAGGGAGGAGGCAGGGGACTAGCAAGGGCAGTGGAATGTGATGGACATCATTATCCAAAGTACATGTGAATGAAGACTCAAATTGGGTGTCAACATACTTATATATAAAGATATATGAAAAATTATGGTATATATGTGTAATAAGAATTGTAATTCAAAAAATAAAAAAAAAACAAAGTACATGTGTAAAGACATGGATTGGCATGAACATACTCTATATACAAAGATATGAAAAATTGTATTCTATATGTGTAATAAGAAGTGTAATGCGTTCTGCTGTCATGTATTTAAAAAAATAAAATCAATAAAATGGGAAACTGAAAAAAAGATGAGGCAGATTATAAATAAAAATATAATGTTTAAAGGTGTTATAATTGAACTATGTTAAGAGATTAGTGGAAACCCAAATAGAAGAATATGTAATTATTTTTTATTGTGAGGTTGAGTCAAAAATGGTGATACTGAGAATAAGGCAGTCTAAATGCACCAATTTATGAATAAGAATATTCTTGTTGAGCCAGAAAAGATGAAGGTTTTCTGGATGACAGTCAGTGATTGGAAAATCATAAGGAAATCAGCCAGCTGGTGTGGTTCAGAAAATGCAAGAGTTATTAACAATGTAAGCATGATAATAGCTGCTAACATTTTTTGAGTACTTACTTTGCCAGAACTTGTATATCCTTTATCTCTTAATTTCTTATAATAATGATATAATATAATGACTGTATTATTTTCATTTTATGGACAAAGAGACAACCTTTGAGAGATTAATAACTTGGGCTGTCAAGTGATGGAGTTCAGATTCAAACACAATGTCAAGGGGCTCCACAAATTTATATTTTGCTTATTATAGTTTTGAAATACATTTATATAATTTTTATCATAGAAATGTTAATTTTGGCTTAAGTTATAGCATATTCTCATTTCTATGGAATGATGTGTTAAGTCTGAGCAAGGACTCCACTGATCTGATCCAACCATTTACACTGTGTCCTCCTGGGGCAAGATAGTAAAACTAACTGAACTTCAGTGTCTTCATATGCAAACATGTGAAGAGTTGCGGGAACAGCAGATTAGATAATACATGTAAAGTGCTGCGATGTGGCAGACATTGACACGATGCTTGTTCCCCCTCACCAGCTCCCCATCCTACCTCCGGAGGCAGTACATGAACACAGCATTGTACTTTTCCAAACAATACAAAAGTTTAAGAAATTTTCAGTCTTCTATTATTCTTCTAAAGCATTATACTATTTTTTCTAAAACTTTATTTATTTTGAACTCATACATAAAAATATAAAATTTGTACAAATTTATAGGTATCATGTGATTTGATGGTATCAGTTATGTAATGTTTAAATCAGAGTAAACTTATCACCTCAAATGATTGTGGCAAAAATATTAAAATCCTTTTTTATAGCTTTTTGAAATACATATTATGTTGTCCTTTTCTATAGTTACCCTATTGTGTAATAGGGCAGAAGTTTTTATTTGTATCTAACTGTAATTCAGCACCCATTGAACAACTTTTCTCCCCCTACTCCCTTACTCTCCTGAGCCTCTGGTAACCAGCATTCTACTCTCAATTTCTATGAAATCAACTTTTTGAGATTCTACACATAAATGAAATCATGTGGAACTTGTCTTTCAGTGCCTGGTTTGTTTCACATAGCATAATACTTCCAGTTCCTTTCATGGTGTCAGAAATAGCAGGATTTCATCCTTTAATCTTTCATATGACAGATGATGATGATGATGATGATGATGATGATGATGATGATTTTGGCAGTAGAGATTGAACCCAGGGGCACTTAACCACTGAGACACAAGACTGGCTTTGAATCCACAATCTTCTTGCCTTAGCCTCCAAAGTCTCTGGCTAAATAGTATTCTGCTGTGTGTGTATCATATTTTAGCCACTCATCACTTGATGGACACTTAAGTTTCTTCCATTTCTTAGTTATTGGGAATAGTGCTGCAATAAATATGTGTATGGAGTTATCTCTTCAACATACCCATTTTATTTCCTTTTGAACATGTACCCAGTAGTATGATTTCTGGATCATACAGAACCACCACACTATTCTCCATAATGGCTACATTAATTTATGTTCTCCTTAACAATGTGCAAGGGTTTTCTTTTCTCCATTTACTTTCTTACTAGCACTTATCTTTTTTCTTTTCAGTAATAGTCATTCTTATTGGTGTCAGGTGGTATATAATCATGGTTTTGATTATTGTTTCCCTGATGATTAGTGATGTTGGGCATTTTTTTCATAATACCTGTTGACCATTTGTATGCTGTCTTTATATAAATGCCAATTTGGGTCTATTACTTGCTTTTTAAAAATATATATATTTTTTAAGTTGTTGATAGACTTTTATTTTTTTAAAAGAGAGAGGGAGAGAGAGAGAGAATTTTTTAATATTTATTTTTTAGTTATCGGTGGACACAACATCTTTGTTTTGTATGTGGTGCCGAGGATCGAACCCGGGTCGCACGCATGCCAGGCGAGTGCGCTACCGCTTGAGCCACATCCCCAGCCCAAACCTTTATTTTTTTATTTATATGTGGTACTTAGAATCAAACCCAGTGCCTTACACATGCCAGGCAATTGCGCTACTGCTGAGCCCCAGCCCCAGCCCTATTACTTGCTTTTTAATCAGGATTTTGCTTTTGTTTCCTGTACTTTGGGGATTGTGTCAAAAAGAAACCTACCCATTCCTATGTCGTGAAACATTTCTTCTATGTTTTCTTATAGTAGTTTCATTCTATTCTTATATACAGTTACTTTTAAAAAGCTTACTTCAAATGTCAGAGTTAATTTCTGGTTTGTTTTAGTTTTATTTTCATATCTCAGTCCTTGCTTCAGAAAGATTACTTAACAGGCCCTATCAGGGTGTCTTCCTGACATGCTACTTAGTACAGTGGTATTCTAAAAGAAGAGATTTGATTTTTTATGCTTGTCTATTTGTATATCTTTCATGCCTGAAATATGTGGACTAGAATCTGTTGCCTCTGCTATTTGTTAAACATAAAATATTTTTAAAGCTATTTCTACAGAGAAGAACTAAGTTTAAGGGCATCATATTTCATCTTTACCATGAAATAAAGACTTTTCCACTAAAAGGGAAATGTTTCATTTTAAAAGCTTGAATAAAATGTCATACATATAAAACAACAACAACAAAATAACAACAAAAACCATTTTCCTGCTGTTTAAATTCTACACAGGGCTCCTCTGCACTAACATCTTCATTTGGTTACGAATTAAATAAATTATCATTTTCTTTAATCCTCATTCCTCAGTGTTTGAGTTTTCTAGTTTTCTGGGGTGAGGATTATGGCCTTCCTATTTCAAATGTCTCCTTTTATTTGTATGATTTCAGGTTTATATCACACTCACACATGTTTTGATGCATTTTCAATAGCTGTTCATGCAAGAAATTGTATAATAAAAGTAACATAATATTCTATAATTTTTCTTTTTAGATAATGTGATCCTTTCATAACATTTTAAAGAATATAGGAGCAATTGAGGACAAACCTTTATTTTATAGATTTGGAAATTTTAAGTACCAGAAATATGACGAGATTCTATGCAGTCTTCCATTTCTCTACTATTCTCCACTATTTCTCTACATTCTGATGAGCTCCTACTATGTGCAAAGCACTGTGCTGGGTGCTTTGAAAAATAAAGCTCTAAGGGCTTTTTTTCCCTCAAGGGTATCATACTGTAGTGAGATATATATGTGGATAAGCAGTTGGTCATAGAACATACAATAGCCAAGTGAATACAGTTCCTTCAGCAATTCCAAGTTGAATTATCATTTTTGTTGACCCAGATCTCTTGAATTGATCATTTCAGTTCACAGTATCACCATTCATCTAGTCATTATGGTTAGAAACCCAGACGCCAACCCAGATTGTTCTCTTTCCTTCACCTGCCAGCACCTGCCAGTCGTCATCCTACCTCATTGCCTCACAGTCCTTAGGCCTGCCATTTTTCTTTATCCTAACTGTCACTGCATTGGTTTCAACAGTTTTCATTCCTTTTGTAGACTGTTGCTGTGACTGTCTCAGTCTTCTGTCTGTTTGTATTCTTAATTGCCTCAAATCTGTGGTGCAGACTCCAGCAGTTTGACATAATGATATGACTGTTTGTCTTACTTATTTAAATTTAATAACACCTGCTGTCTGTCTATAGGATCAACCTCATTTCTTAGGAAAGAAAAGACCTCCAGGATCAGGAAGTCCTCCCCTCATAATTTTATGTTGATTACCAAATATGCTTTATGGACCTTGTCCTTTGCTCAGGTTGTCACTGTCTCCCCAGAAGGGTATTTGCTCTTGTGCTCACCTGCCTGACTCCAACATCCTTCAGTCCTTCCCCTCAATCCTTCCCTTACCCTTAATGGAATATTGTTCTCATCCACCTAAACATTACTCTAGATTCTTCTACTAAGAACTGTGTCTGTGTCTATATCTACTACTAGATGCATGCTGCTCAAAGATGGGCACTGGGTTAATGCAGCATTGATCCTCAGATGGTACCTGGCATATAGTAGATAATAAGGATTTTTTTGACTATATTGGATTGACTTTTTATTAAGCCAAGTGTTATAAAAGAAGTATAAATATCATTACCCTCTCTTTCTCAAGGATTAGATATTTTGTTTATTGGCTTTTAGCTCTCTATTTATTCTGATCTAACTGAAAGGTGACTTGCATAAAGAGTTAAGAACTTAATGTATGTTTTAGAATGACACGTTCCAATAAATCTTTCTGCAGTAACAAACTCATTCTATCTTTGTGATATACAATACAGTAGTCACCAGACATATGTGGATATTGAGCACTTTAGATTTTTCAAATTGAGGAGCTGAGGAGCTGAATTTTTAATGTCATGTTTTAATTAATTTACACTTAAATTTAAATAGCCATGTGTGATTAGTAGGTACTGCATATCAGACAATGCAGTGTTGGAAAGTTCTCTCCAGCAGAGTCCCAGTAGTACACAGATGGAACATTCAGATTAGGATAATTCAATGAAAGTTTATTTATAAAGGAACTTTTTCCAGATGTGTAGTTTAGCTTTAAGGGAACCATGAGAGAGTACAATTAACCATGGTAGTTATATGGGAGCAATGATGAGGTAGACTTGATGGAAAGACTCATAGTTAAGATTATATAGATCTAAGCCTGAATCCTACCAGGACCATATTTATAAAATGCAATAATGATTTTAATTAAATTTCATTGAATGAAAGATCATACTCAGAACTGTTCTTTTCAGTAGAATATTTCCTGCAGTTTGTTTCCTGATGAAGAATATGACTGCTGGCTCTGTGCAATGCTGATCCACACCACATTTTCCCAGTCTTTTCCCTGACACTCCCTTAAAGTCATCCCTTTTCTAATAGCAGGACTGTGCTTACCCAATAATGGCTCCTGTCAAGGATTCCTTTTAAGAAGCACCATCTCATTTGAGCACTTGGAATATAGGAAGGTTCTCACTGTTATCTGTGGTTGTGTTTTAATATCCTGCCATTTCCATTCCTCATCTCAGAACACAGAATTCTCCTTTGGTCTTAGCTCATTGCTTGATGATTTGTTAAGGCTTTGAAAACAGAAGGAATGAGGGCTTTTAAATAGGATGGGGCTATTTCTCCTTGCTTTATTTATTTTTATGCCATGCAAAAGGAATAAAGAGGCATAAAATGGTTCAACTGAAGCCAAATAAATCTGGATAAATAGAGCAAGGATCCAATAAAAAACTAGAGGTGAAAAAGAAGAAAGGTGTGGGTGGTTGGAGGTGGGGCTTAGAGGGAGAGAAAAGGAAGGAAGAATGAAGAACTTTATATTTCCTTAAATGTTAGGGACTGTTTATCATTACCTGGAGAACAAAATGTCTTTGACCCAAGGAAACATTTTGAACTAAGGTTAAGCTCTGAGTAAAAATTAGGAAATCATCATTGTTGTCCTTATTGAATTTCTTCATGCTGTCACCTCCTGTCATCCTTTATTAAAGTTTAGTATGTCTCTGCTGCTAGGTCTGAGAAGACTGACATCTTTTAGTTGTTCTGATGAATCACACCATAGAAGCTAGTGATATTTTTACAGCCAACACTATAAGAGTCTCCCGTATTATTATTGATACTGTGTGGGTATGTGTGGGGGGATTCTTTCTCCCACCCCTGCTCCCTTTACCCCCTTTTTTCTGATGTCTCTACTTTCATGAAATAGAAAGAGATATAACCAAGAGTTAATAATATGGGGCTAAGGTTGTAACTCAGTGGTAGAGCACTTGCCTAGTGTGTGTGAGGCACTGGGTTTGATCCTCAGCACCACATAAAAAATTAATTAAATAAAGTTATAAAAATATTTTTTTAAAGTTAGTAATGCATGAAACAGGTAAAATTAAGAGCTGTCTCTGAGCCCATTGTGTATCTGTTTATGGGGCTGCCTTATATAGCCCTGAATTAACTCTTCACAACTTTGTACTGCTAGCATGGAGAATGTGGGTAAGAACTGTGGAAGTATTCACTATTTTTATCTGGGTGTGTTACCACCATTGCTCTGATATACAGAATTTTATTTGCGTTTCATGAAAAAGCCTCATTTCAATATCTTTTATCTCTCCTTCTTTTTTACCCCCTTCTTCACTAGACACAGGTTCTATCATGTACACATTCCACATTGCCCTTCAAAAATAAAATATGGCATAGGCTTAGTGGTCCTCTATTTTGTCAGCTAGAAATGTGTAGCATCAATTTTGGGTATCACGGTACTTGGAAACTGGTACTGAGATTTTGAAGAGATAGACCCATGGATTCCAAATCTTGCAGTCTATAGGATCATCTCAAAGTGATGATCATTTTTTCTATACCCTTTAAATAATAGTAAAACATCTGCTGAGAAAATCTGAACCTAACAGATATAGATGGGTACCGGCAACCTCTCAGCTAATAGAGGAAATTGGGTGTGCCTTTTAGCTCAATGCTGAAATCTTCAGAGTCCAGCGTTATATCTTCCTGGCATACAGCAGGCCTCTAACTAAAATTATGTTGTATTTTGAATCAAATTGCTCACTTATAAAATAGTTAATTCTATTCAATAAGTTCTATGTAAGTTGTACTAAAGAGTCAAAAAAATTAATATAGGGCTGGGGTTGTGGCTCAGTGGTAGAGCGCTGGCCTAGCACGTGGGTGGCGCTGGGTTTGATCCTTGGCACCACATATAAATAAATAAATTAAATAAAGGTATTGTGTCCAACTACAACTAAAAAAATTTAAAAAAATTAATATATACCTGTCGATATCAAGATTTTAACAGCATTTTATGGGTGATGAGCATGCACGGAAATAGAATGAGGATATTGGGAAATGCTATTGGAGGAAGGAGAGGAAGATGTTTATTTTTGAGTATATCTTTTAGGAAAATTTGTTGTGGAAACCATTGAAGAGTGGGAAGGATTTTAATAGGTATTGTTTGGAGAGATGCTCTCTGAAATCAGTGCTCTTTCAGGTATATGTAAGAACTGGGGAAAAGATAAAAATGTAGGAATATATCTACTGTGAAGGTTAATGCTTAAGAAGATGTGGCAATAGATTAAACTAAATAGGTAGGTTAGGACAGAATATAAATGATCTTAAATTTCTTGTTCAGGAGTCTTTCCGTCTGAGGAAAGATTTGGGGATTTTTGAGTTTAGTCACGGGAGTAGTGTCTCACATGCTGCCTCATGGTCTATGCTTTGCCCTGGTGTCCTTTTTAATGGAGTCATGGTGTAAACCCCCTCAGTTATCAGTTGCATAAACTTGCCTTCCTGATTTTCAAGGTCTCCTCTCAAGAGCCCTTTTCAGTTTATTAATTTAAAAGCAGCAATTTTCCTAGAGGTGAATCGCATAATGATTTTTTCCAATCTCTTTTATATGCAATATCACAGAAAAATATGATTAAATTCAATCCAGTTGTTTCCCACAAAAATAATAGGTAGAAAATATCAACCAAGGTGACTCTATATGTGCTTAATAGTCTAAAGATTTGGGTTAAGGCTATAACAGAGAGAACCGTTCTGCTCAAAGAATAAAAAGGTGTTGCAGAAATTATCTTGAAGAGCCAAAAACAGCAACCAGTTCTTACTTAAAACAATTTGTTCTTGGAATATTGTCAGCTAAAATTGTGGTCAACTTTTGCAAATGCTATGAATTTGCACTGCATATTTTATTTAGTGTTTAGCAAAACTCCAATATGGTTCTGCATAACTTACACTATACACCATGAAAATGACTTCAGAAACTCCCACATAAGTTGACAAATTGGGCATCTAATGCTTTTAAGCTAATTGCATGCTTAGCAGTTAAAAAGTTGACTTATTAAGAATGAAGATCTGAATTTCATGGAGATAATGCTTTGCTTACTGCCACATTGAATCAAACCCTGTATCAGAAATATTACAAAAGTTTAAAGAAGAAAATAACATGAGCTTTAATCACCATTCTACTTAGTCTTAAGTGAAATGCTCATGAATCATATGCAATATCATAGCAGTTTTGAAAACTATTCTTGAATTTTCAAGCTGTTATTTTCAGGAAATTTAGAAAGCAAATTGCTAAGTGATAAAGAGTAATTTGATACCATTGCTTATGTCATTTTTTTCTCCCTTGCAGACTGGAAAAAAAGAAAGGAGTAATACTTTGAATATTGCTATAGACAACATGTGCAAGAAGACAAGAGACCTTCGTAGACAGGTGAGGGAAGAGAGATTTGGACACAGAAACAAGCATGTGAAATTAGGCTTTTGTTTATTGTTGAAATATTTATTTCTTGTTTCTGTTCTTTTAAAATTAACTTAGAAGAAAAAACAAGAACAGTAAGTATATAATTTCCACATTTATATACCTCAAATGTTTTTGTGGCAAACATAAAATAGAAAAAAGAATGTGTTTCCTTATGTCATGCAAAATTACATTCAAATCCTAGCTGTGTTCTCATCAGTTCTGAAATCTCAGGCACAGATTTCATCTCTCTGAGCTTCTCTGAAGCTATGAAATGGAATTAATAATATACGATAGAGCTGACTGGTACACAGTGAGTTTTCAGTGCATGTTGGTAAATTGATTTTATGACATTAAAAACTGAGTTGAGTTTATCATCCAAATGCTTATAGAAAACAACTAGTAATTCAAAATAATCCAATTCCCTCTTCAAATTACTTTTAGGATTCTTCACAAATTTGTTTCTATTCAAGTTAAGGCTGCTTTTTCTTTCTAATCCTAAATTCATCAGGAATTTAGGATTAGAAAGGATTTAATTAAACAATTTATAAGTCCAATATTATGCCTATCAAAAGATACAAAATTTTCCAGAAGCATGAAGACTTAGCTAATTTCAAAAACATTTGCTTTACATTCCTTTTCACTATTAAATAATTGAACTTCTTCATGTACAACTTTTAACATGGTTACCATTAACTCATAAAAGAAAGGCAAATGCTTTTTGACCAAAAGCCTTTTTTTAAAAAGAAATATTTTTTAGTTGTCAATGGACCTTTATTTTATTTATTTATATGTGGTGCTTAGAATCAAATCCAGTGCCTCACATATGCTAGGCAAGCACTCTACCACTGAGCTACAACCCTAGCCCTCAACCAAAAGCTTTTTTTTTTTTTTTTGAGAGAGAGAGAACTTTTTAATATTTATTTTTTAGTTTTTGGTGGACACAACATCTTTATTTTTTTTTTTATTTTTATGTAGTGCTGAGGATCAAACCCAGCACCCCACGCATGCCAGGCGAGCGCGCTACCGCTTGAGCCACATCCCCAGCCCCAACCAAAAGCTTTTAATGCAATATTTTATCATAGCTTAATGGGAAGATTTAGTTAAATGGTTGGCTGATTGTTTGTTTAATTCAGATGTAGATTTGGAAATGGAATAAATAAGGATCTCCAGACAGTTAATATTAGATGTGTAAAAACACAATTTTAAATTAAAGTCTGTGAAAATCCCAATTTCTTAATTTTATGGCCTTAATGTAAATTCCATTTCTACTGTCAGTCCTTAGAATCATGGGATTGAAGCATTGAAAGGGACTTATTAGCACAACCTGTTTTACAATGCAGATGAGAAAACAGGTCAGAGTGATGGAGGTGACTTGCATAAGGAGGAAGGGGCACTGAGTTAGCACCTACACTAGAACTCAGGAGAAACGGGACTCTTAACCTCAGAGCTGTCATCTCTCTTTGTTGAATAATTTTTACTCTCTGTCTTCAAAATTTCTACCTCATTTGTTCCTTGTAGGACTTGTAAGAGCTGTTTCTGTGAATTGCCAACATTGGTATCTCCTGTTCCTGACTTTTCCATCTATATTGCATTCAACAAATTTGGGCATAAAGAGCTTATCTACATTCATACCTCCAAAGCTTTTGAAGTAATTATTTTTCAAAAAAAAACAAATTCCTCTCATGTTGGATTACTAGATTTAGCAAATAAAAGCAAACTATGCCCAGTTAAATTTGAATTTCAGATTAGCAACATACGTTATTTTAATATAATTATGTTCCAATTATTTCATGGAACTTATTTATATTAAGAAAATAGGGGCTGTGGCTGTGGCTCAGTAGTAGAGTGCTTGCCTAGCACGTGCAAGGTGCTGGGTTCGATCCTCAGCACCACATACAAATAAATAAATAAAATATTGTGTCCAACAACAACTAAAAAAATTAAAAAAATAGTTTTGTTTATCTGTAATTCAAATGTAACTTGGTGTCCTTTATTTTATCTTGAAATTATACTTGCTGCCATCTGAGATATAGAACTAGCATAAGAATTACTAATACTTTCTTCATAGGAATTATTTGCTGTCTGTAGAGAACTGATGTGTTCTGGAGGCGTGATTATTCCATATTGTTTCACTGGTCAATAATTCTCTTGTTTCAGTTTTCCACTAATGTGTAATAAATTACCATAAACAACAGAAACCATGATTCCATCTCATGTTTTCAGAGGTTTGCTGGGAATCCCCAGAGCTATTTCTGTACTTTTTTCACTTATGATTTCCCAGGTAGTGGTAGTCAAATGGTGACTGTGGCTGGGTCCCAGACTGGGTGCTTCAGGCCATGGTGCTTCCTCCTGTTCCCTCTCTCCATGTGGTGTCTAATCTTCTATGGCCCCTTTATGTGTTTACTAACTCCAGTAAGGTATCTTGAATTTATCATGTGGTAGTTCAAGGTATCAATAAAGAAGAGTTGGAAGCTGCCTGGTCTTCTTAATGCTTAAACTCCAAAGTCACAGAAATTAATTTCCTCTACATTTTACAGGTTAACATATTCATAGACCTTACCCTAGGTCAAAAGTACAGGAAGAAGCTTTATCTCTTATAGGAGAAAAAGTCTGTGTGTACATGAATATGTGGAATTGTTAAGAAGTCATGTTTATTATCAAAGTTGGTAATATAAGTTACTATGATTCTTTCTCATTATCCTCACTGGGCCCCAACCTAGTACTTCCTTTCCATCCTGATGTTTATACCTTTGGTAGTAACAAAAATTCATTTATTACACTTCCACCTCTTATTATTGTAAAGCTTATTTAACAATTTAAACATTTACATATACACTTACAAAGATAAAGCCCTACCTTAAATTGTTTTTCTTTGATGTTATGGTTTGGATATGGGGGATCCTCCAAAGGCTCCTGTGTTAAAACAGGGATTTTCAGAGGGTGAAATGATTATATTATGAAGGTCATCAGTCAATGCTAGTGTGAATGTACTGACTGGGTAGTAACTGTAGGCAGGTAGGGTGTGGCTGGAGGAGTTGTGTCACTGGGAGCATGCCCTGAAAGGGCTCATCTTCCCTGAAGCCCTCCTACCCCCTCTCTCTCTGCATCCTGGCCACCATGTTCTGAGCTATTTTATTCTGCCAAACTCTTCTGCCTCATCTAAGGCCAGAGCAATGGAATTGGCTGACCATGAACTGAGCCCCTGAAACCATAAGGCAAAATAAACTTTTCTTCCCCTAAATTGGTCTTTTGGATATGTTGGTGACAGTGATGAAGAGCTGACTAAGATGTCTGGATTATTTAACATTCATCTCTTGCTCTAGAACTAGTTTTATTTTTAATAATAAAAAAATAAAATCAAGTCTTCTCTCCATTCATCCTCATCCCCTTTCTTAATCATGGCTTTTTCATCAGTAACAGAAACAGTTTAGTTTTGGATTCAGAGAATAATTGGACCTTCTCTATAAGGAATGACATAGATTGCTTAGAAGTATCTGAAGATGAACTACATTTTGGGGCATTGAAGTGGAATAATCTAGGAGATGATAGAGTATACATTAGTTTCAACTTTCTTGCTCAATGACTTTCTTGCCTATTTTATTATAGAACAAACACAAAAGTCCTTAGCATGATGTTCTAGGTCTCAACTGACATCCTATTATTCTTTTTTAAAAAATTTGTTCTAATTAGTTATACTTGACAGTAGAATGCATTTTGACACATCATACATAGATGGAGTATAACTTATTCTTCTGATTGTACACAATGTAGACTTACACTAGTTGTATAATCATATATGCATCCAGGGTAATAATGTCCAGTTCATTCCTATCCCATAGCCTTTCCCTATTGCTCTTTAACGTTCTCACTCCTTTGGCTCTCCTTCTCAATTCCTCACCTCATCCCATCAATACTTTCACCTGTTCTCTGGCAAACCCATGTTTATGCTCAGCATGTTTATGGAATGTTCATGGTAGGTTTAGCTTGGTACTTTCTCCATGATTATTTACCCCTTTTAATTACTAATCAACTGAGTAAGTTGAACAGTAGGGCCAGTCCTACTTCTCCCATGAAACAATTGCTATTTTCATCAGTGAGAAAATAGTAATATTTTTCTTCTGGAGTACTTACAGAGGGTACTTCTATTATAACAGTGATCTCTAATCTGCTTTTAGTTTGTTTTTTTCTTTTTAAAAGAAGTTTCTTCCCAGTGGATTAAAAGCCCTTGTAATTATAATTATGACAACATCTCTAATTTAGTAAACAATTGCCTGAACTCTCTACCAAGTGTACTCTGTATATTATTTATTTTTAGCCCTAAAATAAGAAATAACTCCATGGTATTATTATCTTTCAAGTGAATCATGTTTCCAAACATCATCTAGCCAACTGGTAGAGCCAATTTTAGTCCAGGTCCAGCAACCCCAGCACAAGTTTGTCACCACTATAAGAACTGGGTATAATGGCTTCAGAGCACCCAGATCCTCATATATTGATTTTACAATCATAAATTCTTTTCTCCCTTATTACTTATTTTACATGCTTTCAAAAATTTAACTTGCCTTCTTTCAATTACCTCGTTTCCTCCCATCTTTTATTTGAGATCTGAATATCTATTGGAATGCTCAATGAAGGATGAAGAATTTTAAACATATCACTTCACTAAAAATGAAAATGAGTATAATACAATTCATTGTATTATGAAGATTAAGGTGCATATTTGATTTCACTAAAACAGGCTATAATTTTTATTTGTATATATATATATATATATATATATATATATATATATATATATATATATATTAACAAAAATGCATTATATTTCATAGACACCAAAGTAAGTTTGGGGTATATCCAAAAATTCTGATTAAAAACAAATAAAACCAAAAAATCATTCGTTTTGGTAGTGGATATTGAGTGCAGATCTGTTCTATCATGGAGCTACATCTTCATCTGTTATAGTTTTTATTTTGAGACAGGATCTGGCTAAATTGCTTAAGGTATTACAAAGTTTCTGAGGCTGGCCTTGAACTTGCAAATCATCCTGACTCAGCCTTTCTTTAATTACTGAGTTGCTAGATTCATCTTTTCTCCATGTTGGTGTTACCAGTGCCACACTTGGAAAAATGACATGTATGCTCTCATGCCTCTTTGTCATCATCATCTGATAATATTGAGTTTCCAAAGTGTAAATTCCATTAAATGGGTTCAGTAGTTATATGCTAAATTACTTGGTAGTTGATTTCATTACTGTTGGTCAACTGAGCCCTGCAAATCATATTTTTCTATTTCAGTTAAAATTACAATGTCCTTAATATACCCATTTTCTAGTTCTCTGAGGATGATTTATTTCTAAAACACTCTCTTTGCATTCCATTCTTCTTTTCTTCACCATATTATTCTTCCTGTTCCTCTATTTGGTGATTGCACTGGTGCTTTCTTACAGTTTTCACATAAGTCTTTTGCTATTGGGTTTCAATTGTAGAGAAATGTATTATTTTATTTGAGATCCCAAGCCATTTATATCAGTGGAAAATAGAAAAATTGATGTCTCAAAATCTTTTATTAAACTGTACTGAGAAAAGATGGAAAGCCCCTCAGTTCGGTTTTGTCCTGACATCTTTCATGCCAGGCCACAAACAGGTATTTATTGAAAATACGTACCTCTAACTCCTATTGGTTTTATATTAACTTCAGATTTTAGTGCTGTGGCTTCTACTTCTACATTGGTATATGGGGTTCCTCTCTAAACATTTTGGTATGTCATCTGAATGAAAGGAATGCAATATACCATTGGACAGGAAATAATATGGAAATAAAGAATATTGAGGCTAGTTAAGGAAAATATTCACAGATAACTTGTGTAATACAGTGAAAAAACATCATATGAATACATTAGAAAATACTATGGATACTTATCCATTGTATGAACACAGTTGCTCATCATAACATTCTAGTCCTTCTGTATCTTGTTCCTATTTGCACATTTAACCCTATCTTATAATAACTCATTTTTCATAGTCAGTAAATATGGCAAGATCACACCCAGTGATGTGCAAAGCAGAAGTGGAAGATTAAGATCAACAAAGATTGGTTTATATAAGACATTGGAGTCTATCATTTGTTGAGTGACCAAATATTAACATCAGTTATATGTATATGTTTTAGATTGGATTCCCTTGCAAATGGAGCTTAGTACAGAACCTTAGTACAGGTTGTTTATTTGGAAGATGAGCCCCAGAAAACAAGAGTAAGAGAACATTAAAATGAGATGGGGGGCTGGGGTTGTAGCTCAGTGGTAGAGCACTTGCCTTGCACATGTGAGACACTGGGTTTGATCCTCAGCATCACATAAAAAATAAAGATTTTTTTTTAAAAAAAGGGTGAGGTAGGGAAAGAAGAAAGGGTATGTTATTGACAGTGCTGCTTTAGGAAGCAGGAGCTTGAAGACTTCCGAGAAACAATAGAATGTCTCCCAGATTGTCAGATTGGATATTAGAAACTTTGTTCAGTAACTCCTTTCCCCATTGCTCAAGTGTTGGCCCCTGTGGTGGACTCTCCAGAACTTCTAAGATATTACAAAGTGAGAAAGTTTATTCTCCTTGTCTCTAAATTTTTGCTTTGGTGATTCATCAGTATCACCAAAGCAAAAATTTAGAGACATGGAGAATTTTTTTTGTTTTTGAAAAATTTTTTGAAAAGTCCAAGAAAGCAGTATGACTGGGGAGAGTTGAAGATGGGAGCTATAATGTTGACATTATAATTTTGTTTGTTACGATGAGTACATTTAGAGAATAATAATATGGAGAATTTTTAAAAAGTTTCTTTTAGTTCTTGGTCATTTGTTCTTTTTTTCTCTTGGCTATTATATCAGTCTGTTTTTATGTCCTACTTTTCCACTTGCATGACACATAAATGGAAATGTTTCTTAAGGTTTCCTTTTTGGATGTCTCTTCTATGTATATCTTCCTGAATAGAATTCCATCCACATCATTGGCTTGAGTACCTACAATATGAAGACTCCCAATGGCTTGTCTCTGGTGCAGATGTTCCTCTCATGTCCCAGTTACAAATATAAAGAAGAAGATAAAGGGGAAGATGGTCATGGAAAACTGTTCAGCCTCTGGGAAATTTCTGCTACTTTTCTCTTAATATCTGAAACTATGCAACATACTTCCTGGCTTCAGCCCTAATTTATGACCTCTTACCTGAGTTCCTTGATGGACAAAAAACACATTATTCATTCACTTAAGTTCTCCTTTCCTTATAACCTCTTAGCGATCTGTACTCTGTCCTAATAAGTGCTCAGTAGATATTAATTTGTTGCCATAAATGATTTGCCTTTTTGCATGCTAAACAGACTCTTTGTGGATATTCCTAAAGTTTTTGTGAGGATGTTGATAGGCAGAAAATTTCAGAAATTTTCTGAGTGATTTCTCCCATCTTGGACAAAGGTATTTATTTCTCAGAAATGTATAATTATTATGGATTTATTATGTTATAACTATTATAGGAAGATAGTATTTCTTAAAAATGCAGCTCTCTCATTCAGCTACTTGAAAATGTGCTACTGGTCATTCTCACATACTCTAAAATTAGGCTGCTATTGGCTTAAAAAGTACCCTAAAATATAATTTCAACAGAAGGCAAACTACAATTTTTCTATCTGATACTTATTTATCTCTTTGTTTTATTGTATAGAGTTTATTAAACTAAATGAGTGGGTTGATTCAAAAACCTTTGGACCCATTCATAGTCATTGACATTGTTACTGAAACATTTTAGCATATTGTGATACTTAAAGTCTCAATAGCATATAAATACAATGAATTAATTTTCCAATGTGGTTTTAAATCTCAGAAAATATCTGCTGAGTTAATTATCTGATTGTCATTTATATGCTTACATGTAATCTAATTTAAAAGTACTAATTGTAGCAGAATGTTATGGTTTAATAATTTAAGGTATGAGGGCAAGAACAATTAATGCAAATGGAGAAAATTGGACATCGAACTCATTTATTATTCTCCTTGCTCTATTAATCTGTTATCATCTGGCACAATTGGTGATCTAACTTGGTTTAATTACCATGAAGTCTACAATTTAGCTAATCAAAATTTATCACCCATTTCTCCAATAAGATAGAAAACATTTTGTAATTATGAAAATACAAGATATACAAAGATATTTGTACACATGCATAAACATTCCAATAATGCAATTTCTTTGAGGAAAAAGTAGAACATTACCCCTTATAATCTGATTCATGGGCTAAATAGAGTTTAAGAAAAATTAGTGATAGAAAAATTTAAGAAAAATTAGTGATAGAGCAAGGGAATTATTGCTGTATGATTTTTTTTTTTACCAGATACATTGTTTGTCTGACATTTGTAGGGGATATTCAAATATAGTGTTGAATATTGTGATTTTAGGAATTGAATTTTGTAACCACTGAGATTAAAGATTAGGAAATAGCATGAACCTTTTCTGAAAAAAAAAAAAAAAAAAAAAAAAACTCTTGAATTTTTAATTTCTCCTCAGCTCCGCAAGGCTATTATAGATCATGTGTCAGACTCTTTCTTGGATACAACAGTCCCACTTTTGGTTCTCATTGAAGCTGCTAAGAATGGTCGGGAAAAGGAAATAAAAGAATATGCTGCAATATTTCATGAACACACCAGCAGGCTTGTAGAGGTAAGCATGCTAGAACTGTAACCACTTTAAATCCAGGAGAATGAGACTCCCATTCCCCATTTACAGTTGAATTGTACCCAGATAAAAACTTGACAATGTATTACAAATGTAGCAGGGTTGTGGCTCGGAGATATGATGGTGTTTATGTCAAATAGCATAAACCATCCCCCCCTGGCTTGGAACAGGAGCGATTTATTGAGAAAGAGCTATGAAACTGCACCCACTGTTTTTTTATTTTTTCAATGTATATTTTGTCTGAGCTACATAAAAGAACTAGCTGAATACAGACACTTAGTTTTATCCTTGTAGATATTTTCTTTCCATTCTAACTTAGAAGTATCAAATACTTTTCCTCGGACTGTTTTATTGTTTCTCTACCACCTTTTTATGGTTGTATTACTCTTTCAGTTTTTAAAAACATTTTCAACTAAGTACATAACTAAAACCAAGATTGTGGGATATATTAGGGTTGGATTAATGAATAATTAAGTAGGGATAGTAGGTCAAACAAGAGATGATTAAACTATAATTCCCTTTTCTTAAAAACTGGAGACAAGGGAATAACCCATGATTTTGGAAGACGGATGGTGTATTGCTAAAGGAGCCATGAAGTCCTTAGAGAGTCCCAGGAGACAGACAGTGGAACCTATTGTATTGTGGTCATCAATAACAGCTACAGCATAAGGGAGAGTACATGGAAGAAATTCTAACACAAGTAAGATGACAGTACTCACAAGGCCAGGAATCAGTGGTGGGAAAGGGGAGATATGATTTACCAGATTCATATATCAGAGCTGATGTTCAGTTATCACTCACCAGTATGGCTAGTGTCAGTTCTGATTGCCAATGCCCAAGCCATACTGCTCACTAAATATCTTGCCTGCCTTACCTTCCTCAAACTCTGTAGGGAACTTGCAGTGAAGTGTATTTTATGACCTAAATTGCTTGTAAAACTTGTAGTGGGGAGGGGAGAGAACCACCTGCATTGGCATCATTTGATACAACTTTCCTCGCGTCTTTAATTCATTGGGAAGGAGGTTTCCAATGTAGCTAGTATTTCTACTATAAACTCTCCTTTTACACTCCTATCTCCACAAATGGAAAATGAAAGAAGTAGATGGATGTACGGTCGCTAACCCCATTTCAGCCTTAAAACTATGCCACTTGTAACTTTGAAATCTCCTTTCAATTTCCCAGGAACTCTATGAGACAGGGCAAGTGTTTCAATTCCATTTTTTTTTTTAAGGAAGTAAAGGTACCAACCGCAAACCTAATTTTTGTTGGACTGAACTTGCAGATTTATAATTTTAGTTAATTGATTGAGTAGTTTATTGTTCATCTAGTTTTATTTATTCCTTTACATAGTCATTCCTCAAATATTCATTAATATACCTACTAGATAATGTTCAAAGTAAAAGCATGGAACAATAGGAACAGGTTGTGAAAGATAACAAACGTAGCACAAATGTACCAGAGTCCCTGATGGTTGTAAAAGTTTCATATAAAAATGCATTCTCCAAAAAGAAGCAGCACAAAATTATGAAATTAGAAAAAAAAACTTTTTGTGAAACACTTTGAAAGTAAAATTTGGTTTCTGATGATGAAATTGCATCCTTATTCCTATTTCTGTGTAGTCTTTCTGTGAAACATAAATCTCATTAAGTCCCCATTGAAAAGAGGTGCCTTGGTTGGAGATTTTATATTCTTAAAAAATCCTAAAGAGATTTCTTGCATTTCATTTAAGCTAGTTTCTCCAAATCAGTTTACCTAAGAAACACTTTCTTTCATGACTTATTACTAAATGACTGCTTTGAAGAACACTTGGAAATATGACTTTGTTTTCAACCATAATGATGGTTTATATTATGTAGATAGAGCTCTAAAATTTTGTTTTAAATATTTAAGAATTTTGAATGCTCTTTAATTTGAATATGGAAAGAGTAAAAGCTTTAGAATTATGACCTACTTGGAGTCTGAGCTGGGTCTTACGTTAATCTGTATGCTCTCTTAACACATTATAAAGAAATGATGCTAGATTTGAAGTAATATTCAAGTTCAGATCTCATTCTGATTTTATTGAAAGGAGGTTTGGTCTAAGTTACTTTCAGTTTCAGTGAGTTTATGTTATGTAAAAATAAAAAAAAAAGATCCTCAATTGTAGTGGTTTATAATAGCTATTTGTTATTATCTCTCAATGATTTGTGGGTTGACTGGGCAGAGCTGGATAATTCTTGTTTAGGGTTTCTCACGTGATTACGCTTACATATTGGCTGGGGATGCCAAAGATTTAGGTAGGTTGAACATCCAAGATGGCACGTTCACATTACTCAGATTGCATGTTCACTGTAAGCTGAGGGAAGAGAGGTATGGTATTTGACTAGAGCAATACATATCTTTTCCATGTGGCATCTGCTTTTCTTAGTGTTGGGTTCTATGATGATGTTGTTAGAATAACACTTCAGAAACAGGAAATAGAGGCTGCTATTCTCTGAAGTCTTAGGTTTGGAAATTGCAGAAAGGTTACTTTCATTGTATCTCTTGGTCACAGCAATAATAGAGCCTACCCAGACACAAGGGGTGAATATTGGTGAGATTTCACAGTCAACGAAGGGAATATCTAAATACTAATGGCCACCTTTAAACTACTGTACTTCTTTTCTCAGGGCTTACTTTGTTTTACCTATATAATGAAGTTTCAAAAAAATAACATCTGAGGTTACTCCAAAATTGATTTTTCAATTGAGAGACTTCTGGTTTTCTGGGAGATATAGAAGCAGGAGGAAATAAAAATGTTTTTTAAGTATATTGAATGTAAGCCAGGATATATAAAATTATATATATATATATATATATATATATATATATATATATATATATACACACACATACATACATACATACACAGAATAAGAATAAGAAAAAAGAGTACTGCACTTATCTCTCAGGAAAATGCTTTTTGGAAAGAACTTGCCTCATGAGAGCAATAGAGAAAATCAACATTAATTTACCATAGATATTGAGACAGAAGTTTTTGTGGCAGAGTCCTGGGAAATAGCAGTGCTTAAATTTATCAGATTCAGAGGACATTGTAAATTTTCCTTGCATTGATTGTTTACCAATCCCCTACTCCCATCCCTGTGAACTCTCTATACGGACATGCACATATACCCATCTTATTCCCAAGCTGAATTTTTAACACAAAAGGGAAGAAAGTCTTGGATTCTAAATGACTTGTCGTGATAAAGTCATGTCACTTCAATTATGTTTCTCATGAACAATTTAAAATCAGAGAACTTGTTGAAATAAGATGTAAATGGGAAAAAAGTCCGTTCTTAAAGAATTCCTTTTGGATCTTTGAAGAAAAACTCTATAGTGTTGAGGTAACTCATTAAGTAATGGTTAACCTGTGACTTTTACAAAAAGATAATAGAAGTGAAACTTTTATTAAACACAATGCAAATAAGGAGGTTTTAAGAAATTCTGTGGGAATAATAAGAAAATGAATTGGATTTGGGAAAATAGGGGAAATAAATAGAAATGGGGAGCAGAATGGCTGATAAATTGCACATTTGTATTTTCTGGTGAAATCATGTTTAAGGTCTCCTGCTATCTTATCATGTAATTGGGTATCTTATCATGTAGTAGGGTATATTAAGGTATCAGGGTAAAATGTTGGTTAGAAAACCCCAGATACTGCCAATAACTGGAAAATCTAGATGTTTGTTACTAATTTTATCTTAGTTTTGCTGAACTGCAGTATTGTGAAAATCTTTTCCTCCTTTAAGCATTCTTAAAACAAATTTGTTTTTGGATCCACAGACTCACAGTGGGAACCATAACCAGGAGTCAAGAGTGACATTTTAAAGACTATCTTAACATAGTGATTAGCAATTAATGACAGATAAGGTTATTGAATTATGGTCCTAAGTACTTTGATTTCACTCTGATAGTGACTAAGAGCATCATTAACTCTATTGGCTTCCAATAATATTGTCTATTAAACAATTAAAATATGAAATTTGTCTTAAAAATAAAAATATCTGTAATTCTAGAGAATAAGGAGTTTATATTTTATTACTTTTGGTCTCCTATACAGTTAGTACTTAATAAGTTCCTACTGAAAGAAGGAAAATGTTATAACACCAACTCAGTTCTCTTTCTCTCTAATGAGTTGATTTGGGGATTCTAATAGTTGGACTTGAGATCTATGACTGAGCCCAGTTATTAAGCAGAGGGCTTTCTTGCTTTGCAGCTCGTGGGTACTTTAAAATAATTCTTCACAGTGATATTAGTAAATGCCATTACCATTAATTTTTCAAAGCAGATACTATACATCCTGCTCCAGATCTCTTTCAGAAGGAGTTTGTAACAATGCAGTAACATCTTTAAATCACTTGGCCCCCTCAGAGATGCACTTCTAACTTTAGTTTGATGTTTTAACTGTTACTCAGAAGAATGGCATAATTAATTCAATAAATACATTATATATTATAATGCCTATTATGTAATATTTCTCCAAAATCAAATTTTTAAAATTCCATTGTTATTTGGTCATATTACAATTTGTTCTCTGCAACTCAATTCATGCTGACCACTACAACTGCTACCAACTAAAACAGTGAGATTCCTGGTTTACCACATGGATTTTACAATATTAATTATAATTAAATATGATGGGAGGGGAGGGGAGGAGAGGGGATGTGGGGATAGCAAAGATAGTAGAATGAAATAGACATTATTATTTTATGTATGTGTGACTACATTACCAATATGATTCTGCAACATGTACACTCAGAAAAATAAGAAATTATATCCCATCTATGTATGATATATCAAAGTGCATAAATGTATTTTACTGTCCTATGTTACTAATTAAAACAAATTAGAAAATTAATTTAAAAAAAAGAAGTATGTAGTGACCAAGGCAATATGGGGTGAAGGCCTGAATTTGGAGAGTAGAGAATTACTAAGAGAAAAAACTAAAGATTATAGAAAAACATTTGGAGAATAAAATATTTAACTGAGATTTGCTAGGATATTAGAGGTCACTGAAGTCACTTAGCAGCCATGGTAAGCATCTTATATTGCCCCTACCATTCATTCCTCAAATCAAAGAGAAATAACTCCACAATATAAATCTCAGAGGTGGAGTGTAAAGAAGAGTGATCATAATTCTGTATTTCATTCCAAATAGGAGAGTATACTTGGTATATGTGCTAATCTGTCTTCTTTATTAAGAGGATTAAAATAAGTACCATTTCCTCTGTTCTGGCTGCTGTAAGTAAATTTACTGTTTAACAATAATTGTTCAAATTTATTGCAGAACTCAATTTATTATCAAAATGCAACAATATGGTTCTTTTCCTATGCTATATGACAACCTGCATTTCTATTTAAATTTCATAAAATCAGCATTACTTTTATAAGAAATTGGTCATGCATCAGTGGGTTAGTGGAGAGAATGTCATAATTTAATCAACTGCCAAGAAAGAATACCTGGTTCTTTCTATTTCAACAATTCCTATTCTGGCAAAAAAAAAAAAAAAAAAAAAATACTCCTTTATACCTTTGGCTCATTACTATGAAACTTCCATGCAAAAATAGATATCATCATAAAAAACTAGGGACAATGCAGAAGAGTCTTAAGAAATAAGTGTCTTGTTTCCAGCAGAATCCTGGTTGGAGTTTGGGTTGGCTAATCAAGCTCTATATGCAAATATGGTTGCTGGTCATCCTAGAAGGCACATCCTGAAAAGTTGGCTCCTTCCCAGCTGTAGACCGAATCTCACTACTGTGTACATCCACAAGAGATTAATTAATTAAAAATGATGATAATGATGGGTAAATGGTAGAAGGATCAGTAGAGGGAAGGGGAAGGAGAGGTACTGGGGTCTGAATTAGAAAAAGATCTATTCCATGCTTGTATAATTATGTCAAAGTGGATTCTACTGTTATACAAGTAAAACACACACACACACACACACTAAAAACAACAAACAAGTAGACATGCCAGAGAAATGACATGCAAATGGGAGATTTGTTTCTTTTTATGTGGATATGAGGGCATTTCTGGGTATCTTTCCTAACTGGAAGACTAAAGTTCAACTCAACAATTAAAAAAAAAAAGAAAGAAAAGAAAAGAAAAAGACAGTGTTAATGAGCTAGGTCTGAAAATATTCTATGAATTAGGAATATCTCTCTATGTGAAAGCCAGGTTCATCAGTGCTTTGACTTACTCATCAAAAATTCATCTATCTTGATGCACCTTATTTTAGTACGTTTCATGGGAACCTTTCATCAAAAATGAAAAAGTGGGTGGACATTTAATTATAATACTTCCCTCCAACTTACAAAGCTGATTGTTCCAACTTGCAAAATGGTGAACCAGATTTAGCAAAGCCCTGGTGCCAAGAGAGAAATCTTTAGAGGGGGCTATGGCTATTTGTTCATCTGTTATCAAATAATGGGAAATTTGATTATAAATTAAAACAGCTTTTAGAGTCTCATTTTATTCTTCCTACTTCTCCCCATTGGATAAAAAAAGAAAAGATAATCCATACCTACACTTGTACACAAACCAACAACTGTGCTCAGTGGGCATCTTGGCAACTCTCCTCTTTTCATGGGGAAGGAATGTTGTACCTAAGTCAGGAATGTTTTGCTTATAACAGAGCCCACAGGTATGACTGCCACTCTGGGTTGTAAACTGTTCAGCATCTTAATCTCCTTTCACGTAAAAAGATATGGCTGAACAAGACCCTTATAAGTCTGACCTGGATACATGGAGAGTTCTCCATATTTGAGAAGTTTCTTTATCATTTTTTCCACTTATGATTTTTGGAATATACGAAAAGTCTAGTGATTCAATTATAGATAAGTCAGAGACTTTCTACAATAATATTCAAATGGAATGTTAGTGTTTTGGAATTCAGAGGAGGGAGAAACTGTATAAGATTAGAATAGTTGGGGAATTCAACCTGAAGCAGGCAATATTTACTTGAAGCTTGAAGACTAAGCATGAGCTGGCTTTGGAAAATAGAATTCCAAGTGGAGGTAACTGCAGATGAATAAAGGCACAGTGCTCATTCCTGCGTTCCAGGAATACAATAGAAATGAAATCTAGATAGCTAAGTTGGCAGGAACACAAGATGGAATCAGACAGTTGATGAACAGCCTTGAGTATTTGGTTGCCAGAGTGAAGAGGTTCGAATTCATCTTGCAAAACTGGATTCAGGAAAGGACTTGGAGAGCATCAGTAGCTTCTCACCAGGGAAGCATCTAAAGGGAAATCACATTTTAAGACAGTCTGCACATGGACATTTTTGCATCTGGATATGAAAATTTCCAACCCCAATGATCGATTCTAACCTCACAAACATAGATGGGCATTTACAAAAAACTGCATTTAAAAATCCAACTTATTACCATACATCAAGAAAGAAGAACAACACTTTTTTTAAATAATGAAATTGAAACAGAAATGCAATTGCCCCAGGACTTAATGTCCTTTAGATCAGTGATGACCAAAAGAAATGAATGGCAATTACATAGAGTATTAAAGTTTCTAGTAGCTACCCTAAAAATTAGGAACAAGTTAAAATAATTTTAATATATTTCAATACAATACACCCAAAATATTATCATTTCAACCTTGAATCATATAAAGGCTATCAATTAGGTATTTTATCTTTTTATGCTAAGACTTAGAAATCTTAAGTTATACTCTGTATTGATAGCCCATCTTAATCTTGACCAGTTATATTTTAAGTGCTCAATAGCCACATGAACAGTGTATTAGATAGTGTAGATCTAAATACATGATGAACAAATTAAGGGTAAGAGCATCTTCATTCATTCACTTGATAAATATGCTTTCAGGGCCTATTATGTGCCATATACTGTGCTAGACTCTGGGGATAATGTCTGGAGCCTTTGCTTTTGTTTCTCTAGCCTGACATGTAGTAAAATATCATTCAGTAAGTGTTGAATTAATGAATAAACAAATAAATTGAAAATCCATTACTCCTACAGAAAATCTTAAAGATGGTGAACAGCATAGTTTATTGAGCAAAGTATGAAATATGGAAACAAGCTTAGATTTGAATCCTAGCCATCTCTTCTTAGAGAAGTAACTTAATATCTTTTATATGTGTCCTGTAAAAGAGACACGCTACTGTAACATGAAGAAAATAGTGGAATCCAACGGGATAATACATTAAAGCACCAAATGATATATCTACATCATGTAAACTTTGTTCAGCAAACATTAATTTTCTTCCCTTCCTCTTTTTAATATTTTTGTTTTTCAAAAATACTATATGGAAAGATATAACCTGAATCACGATGCCCATAATAAGTATGCAACTTATATTTATAAGATAAAAATTTTTATCAGAAATACTAATAGGCTGAAAGTTCACATATGCAAAGTCTTCTGTAGAAGTTATGAACTCAGAGTTTGGATGTACTATTAAGTAGAGTGTGAAACTTATCTGAAACTGGAAACTTCCCAGTATTACTTTACAGGTGGTATTTGGCCAAGAGTTAATCAGCAAACACACTGACAATTACAGATGAATAATTGCAAGTCGAGAAGTCCAATTTTGTTTTAATCACCAGTCTGATTATACAAATTGGGTTTGATCTATTTCCTTTAATCAGTTCACTATTCTATTCAATTAAAAAACAATTAATTTTCCTATGTTTATATATATATAAAGAACATAAAAAGAGAAAAAATATGAATATTCTGTATTATTTTCATACAAAGTACTTAATTGAGAGAAATCTATTAACATTATTTTGCTGATTAAAAAAAAAAAAAACCCTATCTCAGAGAAATTAAGTAACTTGCCAAAGATCACATAGCTAACAAATGGTAGAAATCCAATCAACCCTGTTTTAACAATGCTAGAGATTAAAGGGCTAAAGTTATCATGACAAATCTAAAATTAGAAACTAAGCCCATTTTTTAATATGTTTAATTCTTTGAAGAAAGTGAACAGAATCATTTTTGAATGTTTTGGACAAAAGACCTGCTATTAAGTTCATCAAGCTGCAAAAGTTCCAGGACTTGAGTGCATTTTGTCTTATTCTACTTCTCCTAACTAGAGAAGCAGAAAGCTGGAAGTATACATTTATGCCTGAGAAATCCTCTGGCATACAGTTATTCTTTCTAATTCTTAGGTAACTGCTCAGCCTAGTGATTAGCCCAGGATATAAGACCTAAGTGAAATCAGGCATCATATTCTAACGAGAAAAGTAAAACCAGTTCATTTGTAAGTTGATTGTTTGGAACTAGGAATGTATTTTGCCTGTTAATCAGTGCTATGTATACTATTTAGCTTTCTCTCTCTGTCTAAAAAGGCCTGTTGAGTTGCTAATAGAAGTGAAGACTTGCAGGGCAATTTGTTATGAGAGTTCTTCCTCATCTAAAGTGCATTTATTTGCTCTTCTTCACTCAGCTCTCTCAAATTTGTGTGCAGTGAGTCCCTCAGGCAGGGACAGAAAATTCAAATGCTTAAAGTAAGTTACAGAACCATAAGAAATGAAAAACTGTATGGGGTGTGTCTGTGATAAAGAAGAGCATATACTAGTCTAAAGGGTTCACCCTCAACTTAGTCCCTGTCAATCACTACAATGCAGGAATACAGGCTTAGATTTGTCAGATGTTTCAATTTCTTATAAGAATCCACAATATAGATTTTAATGTAAAAACTTTTTAACTTTAAGTGAGACAGCTAAATCAATTTAAAACACAAAGTAAAAACACAATCCTATCACTTGTGTCAATATATTATGCTGAAGACCACTAGTTTTGCAATTTCTTCTCTAGGGTAAAGTTTTGAAAGACAAGGTTCAGCAAGATAAATTTTTGTTAGAAATGTAAATGTGATCTGTAGATGAGAATCAGATATTGCAGCTGTGTAGTATAAAATACAAGAGAACTTGGTTTGGGGAAATGGTTTCTTCCAGTTTTCTTTCTTGTAGTGATTTTCCTTGAATGAGGAGGTGAATCAAGAAGATCAGTTATTGGGGGACCTTGCCAAAGGATCATTTATATGTATGTTAGACCTAGTTAAAACTGTAGCTGTTTGTACCTGAAAATATTCCTGTCATGATACTAATCATGTTGACACTTTCTGCAAAATGGAAGTATTAGATTTGAAGCTTTTGAAAAAAATGATCCCGTCTCTACAAAACAAAATCAAATGCGTGTTTTACTTTATAAGAAACTTCCAAGCTGGTTTCCAAAGTGGCTATTTTGCATTTCTACCAGCAATATATGAGAATTCTAGTTGTTCCATATTCTTGCCTGTACTTGATATTGTAAATTTTTTTTGTTTTCTGTCATTTTAATCTGAATGTAGTGTTATCTCTTTATGCTTTTAATCAGGATTTCTCTAATTGTTGGTAATTTTTGTAATATTTTTATAAAAATGTTGTTGAGATATCATTCCTATACCATACAATTCAATGATTTTTAGTATATTCACAGAGTTTTGCAACCATCGCCACAACTGAAAAACATTGCCATCTTCCCCAAATTGGGTAACCGATAAAATGCTTTCTGTCTCTAGGGACTTGTATATTCTTGACATTACATGTTAATGAAACTCTACAATCTGTTGTCTTTGTAACTAGCTTCCTTCACTTACCATAATATTTTCAAGGTTTATCCAGTGTGGTATGTTTGAGTACATTTTTTCTTATGGTCATTTCTGTTGTCTGCACATAACACATTTTATTCATCATTCAAAAGTTGATGAACATCTTGTTTTTTCCATATTTAGCTACTATGAATAATTCTAATAAATATTTACATACAAACTTTTCATATAAGCATTTGTTTTCATTTCTCTTGTGTATATACTCATAGCAGAATATCTGGGTCACATAATATCTATCTTTAAGAGTTGAAAATTTTTCAGATTGTTTTCTGGCAGGGTTATGCTATACTATTTTACATTCCTATCAGCAGTTTTTATGGCATATTTTTCTCCATATTCTTGTTATTAGTTGTCTTTGATTGTAGCCATCCTAGTGACATAAAATGATACCTCACTGTAGGTTTACCATGTATTTCCCTGATGGCTAATTATATAGGACAGTTTTATGTGTGCTTTGTGTTCATCTGTGTCTTTCTTGTTTGAAAGAAAAAATATTTAAATTATTTGCCCATGATAACAAATGGGTTGTCTTTTATTATTGTCTTATTATTATTGAGGTATAAAAGTTTTTCCTATATTCTATATGTAAATCACTTATCATCTATATGATATGAACATTTTTCCTACTCTAGTTTTTCTTTTCACTTTTTTTAAAAAAAAAATCAGTTCTTTTTAGTTATACATGACAATAGAATTGATTTTGACATCATTTAAAAAGCATGTAATATGATTTGTTCTAATTCGGCCCTTAGTACATTTATTCCTCTCCACTCCTTCCCTCTCCTTATTTCCTTCCCTTTGCTGATCTTTCTGCTATTTACTTACTTTTTTTAAAATTAGTGTTTCTGATGTACATGATAATGAGATTCATTGTAGGATATTCATATAGGTACATAGAAAATGTTAGATCAGATTCATTCCACTATCTTTCCCTATCCTATCCTTCCTCACTTCCCTTCATTCCCCTTTGTCTATTCCATTAATTGTTCTTCTATTCTTTTTATTTAATCCACCCACCTTATTTTGGATTAAACCCTGCATATTAGAGAAAATATTTGAACTTTGACTTTTTGTTACTGACTTATTTCATTTACCATGATAGTCTACAATTCTATCCTTTTACTGGCAAATACCATAAAGTCATTCTTCTTATGGCTGAATAACACTCCATTGTGTACATATACCATATTTTCTCTACCATTCATGTTTTGAAAGGTACTGAGATTGGCTCCATAGCTTAGCTATTATCTTTCCACTTTTTTGATGATGTCTTGATGCACCCAATTTTCACATTTTGGTGAAGTACAATTTAATTTTCCTCTTGTTACTTGTGCATTTGGTTTTATATATAAAATAAATTGACCCTTCAAAGTTCATTAAGATTTCCTCCTATATTTTCATCTATGGGTTTTGTAGTTTGAGGTTTATACTTAGGTCTTTGATCTTATTTAAATTTGTTTATATATCTGGTGTTAGGCAAAGAAAGAACAGAACTTCATTCTTTTTGATGTTCATATCCATTTATTCCAGTACCATTTCCTGAAAAGATCATTCTTTTCCAATTAAATTGCCAAAAATCTATTAACTACAAATGTGAGGGCTTATTTTTATTCTATTGATGTATATGTCTTCTTTTATGCCCATACTATCTGTCTTGATTACTACAGCTTTTCAATAAGTTTTAAAATCAGAAAGTGAGTCTTCTAATTTTTTAAAGATCTCTCTGGCTAAAATGGATTCTTTAAATTTCTATATAAATTTTAGGATAATATTGCCATTTCTTCAATAACCATCTGAAATTTTGGTGGGAATTATGTCCAGTTTGAAAATCTGTGTCGGGTGTTTTGTGATCTGATTTTAAACATGGACATTCTTCCATGTTCTTAGATCTGCTTTAATTTCTTTCGCAATGTTTTACATTTTTCAGAGTAAAAAATCTTTCACTTCTTTGTTAAATTTATTTACAATTTCTTATTTTTTGGATGCTATTGTAAATGAAATTGTTTCTTAGAATCATTTCAGAATTTTTATTGTGGTGTATTGAAATACAGTTAATTATTTGTATATTAATTTTATATCATGGCTTTCTAATTTGGATAAATGTTTTCATTTTCAAGCCTAATTCTCTAAATGTATTTTATGTGCTTCTTTTTCATCTATATACCTTCCTTATTGAAGTGTCTAATTAAAATTTTCATCTATTTTTAATTGAGTTTTTCTATTTTCTTATTTTTATATTGTTATTTACCTATCTAGTTCTTTATCATTTATCTGATTAGTAAATATTTTCCCTATATGTGTAGCTTTTCTAATTATTTTCAAAGTATCTTATTTACAGCAGAACATTTAACTTTGATGAAGTTGAATATATCAATATTATTATTATATAGATTATACTTTTGTACTTTCTCTTTGCCTAAACCAGAGTTACAATAATTTCTTGTATATTTTTTTCTAGACATTTTAAAATTTTGCTTTACACTTACAGTTTATTTTCCCTTTTGAATTGATTTTTTTTTATGTGGTACAAGGTAGGGGTGAAAGTTCATTTTTGTATTTATTGCGTATGTATGTCCAATTATTTCAGTCTTATTTGTTGAAAAAACTGTAATTTCTCCAATGAATCATGTTGTACCTTTATCAGATATCAATTGACCTATACGGGTTAAGTATACATCTGGTCCCTTTGTTCTGTTTCATTATTTATATGTCTACTCTTACCAATATAAGATTTTCTTTGAAATTTAGCATTATAATATGTCTTGAAATAAGGTGTTATAACTGGTCTTTGTTATTCTTTTAAAAAATGTTCATGGATAGTCTACTTCCTTTGTCTTTCCATATAAATTTTAGTATGAACTTATCACTAACAACAAAATTACTGCTCAGATTGAAATTAGAATGGCATTAAATCTTTAAAGCAGTCTACAAAGAATTGACAACAATATTGTCCAGATGTCAACTTCACATTTGGTCTGTAGCTTCAACACAATCCCAACCAAAGTCCAACAAATTATTTTGAGAACACTGACAGACTAGTTTTAACGTTTGTTTGAAGAGGCAAAACATCTGTACAATATCCAATTTAATATTGAAACAGGACAAAGATGGAGCAGTGACCCTGCTTAAATTTAAGATCTATAATAAAGCTATAGTAATAAAGACAGCATGTCATTGTGGGGAAAAAAAGGACAAGTAAGAAAATAGAATAGATAGTCCAAAAATAGATCTACATTAAGATAGTCAACTGGATCTTTAAAAAGGAATAAAGACATTACAGTAAAGCAAAGTTGTTTTAACAAATAGTTGGTTCTCAAGCAAGAAGATATCCAAATGTAAAAACTGAGTCTAGACACAACCTTTAAACCCTAAAAAAGTTAATTAAAAATGGATTGCAGACCGAAATGTAAAATTCAAAACTATAAAACTCTTATAAATTAACAGAGAACATAGATGAAGGCGGGAGTGTAAATGACATTTTAGATATACCACCAAAACCTCCATCCATAAAAGAAACAATTGATATCCTGAATGCTATTGAAATTTAAAAAATTAATTCTTCAAAAGACAATGACAAGCATATGGAAAATAAGTCACAGAATAGAAGAAAATATTTGCAAAAGATCTATCTGATCAAGGACTGTATTTCAAAATATATAAAGTACTCTTAAAACTCAGCAATAGGAAAATGAAAAACCCAATTTAAAAATAGGCAAAAGAGCTAAAGAGATGCCTAACCAAAGAAGATATATGGATGTTGAATAAGCATATAAAAAGATATTCAACATCATATGTCCTTAGGGAACTGGAAATTATAATAATAATAAGGTATTGCTATACACCTATCAGAATGGCTAAAATCCAAAACACTGACAACAGCAAATGCTGGTGAGGATTCAGAGCAACAGAAGCCCTCATTCAGTGCAGGTGGGAATACAAAATGATGCAGCCACTTTGGAAGACAGTCTGGCAGTTCTTACAAAACTAAACATACCCTCACTGTAAAATCCAGTATGATACTCCTTGAGATTTAACAAAAGGAGTTGAAAACTTATGCCTTACACTAAACACAGTCACATGAACATTTTTAGCAACTTTATTCATAATTGCCCAAACTTGGAAGCAACCAAGGTGTCCTTTAGTAGGTGAATGGATAAATAAACTGAGGTACATTCAGACAATGGAATATTATTATTCAACACTAAAAAGAAACAAACCTATGAAGCCATGAACCAACATGCAGGAAACTTTAATCCATATAACTATGTGAACAAAGACTATCTGAAAGGCTACATAGTATATGATTACACCAATATGACATTCTGAAAAAGAAAAAAAAAAAAACAGATTTCCAGGGTTCAGTAGAGAGGAAAGATGAATAAATAGAACAGAGAAAACCTAGGACAGTGATTCTTCTGTATGATGCTACAGTGGTAGTATCATGACATTATCCATTTGTGAAAATTCATAGGATATACAACACTAGGAGTGAACCCTTATGTACACTATGGATTTTGGATAACAATGAAGTATCAATATTCATCAATATAGTAACAAATGCAGTACTGTGGTGTAGGATATTGATGATGGGGACACTTTGTGGGGTGGGCACAGACTATATGGAACTTTCTGCTTTCCCCTCAATTTTGCTAAGAACCCAAAACTGATCTAAAAATAAATGTAATGAATTAATCATTTTTTAAATTAGCAATTACTTTATTCATTAAAATATTCCAAGTAAAATAAAAATCCGATGGTGTAAAACAGGTGGCAAGACAATACGTCTCATTTAAAAATGTCTTCTTAGTGAATATTTTAATTTATTTATAATCAAAAGTTAATATTACTTCATATTTTATATAAACACTACAGTGACAATCTCCAGGATATTAATTAGATAGGAACTGTTGTACATCTGTTTGCTAGCAGCATGTCAAATATTATGTACACCTAGAAAAACAGTCACAGGAAGGCATTTATAGTCAAATTAGCAGGTTTATTTGACTTCAAAAATTCAATATTTTTCAAAACATTGGCGAGGTCCAGAGCAGAAATGATAAAGTAGTAGTGTTTTTTTTTTTTTTTTTGAAGATATCTTCAAGTCAGTGAAAATGTCCTATGAAATTGCTTCATATACTTGGACATCTACAAATGGATCTGGCATTTTTGTTTTGAAAAATTTGAAGGCTGTTAATCTCTAGATTCAAATGTTTTGTTATCCAATTTTCCAGGTTCCAATTGCAGTTAGATTCGGTTAGATTCTGTTGCTTAGGTTTGGCATGAGGTGGTGCTGACAACTTTGAAACCAAAGATGAGCCTATGAGCTTTGTGGCAAGGACTGACAGCAGGGAGCATTGTCAGCAGCTTTCTTTAAGAAATAGACTGTTGCCAGCTATTCTCCTGCGTTGAAGTCTGCTGCATTGTCAGTATAAGAATTCTGTTTGACCTGTGATTTCATGCTAGTGTCTATCTATGTGTGTGTGTGTTGGGGGGCGGGGGATCCTCTGATTGCGTATCTAATTTTATTATGTTATGTTGTTATAAACTTTTTTAAAAAGAATAAGATAAATGAGGAAAAGCATAGGGATCACTCACAATCTTTCTATTGCTATTCTTCCTTCTTAACTATTGTAATGGAACAACACACACCAGAGGAGTTTATTTCTCTCAGGTCCAGCAGTCTCTGTTTTTGTAGTCATGTTTTCTAAATGTCCCAGTGCACCAAAACCACATTTCCATGACCAACCAGCATATAATTTCTGGTCAGTCAAACATGTCGGCATGGAGCTAATAAACGATTAGACCTGAGTTATGACTGGCAGATAGCTAAGTGATGGTGCATAGATCAGTTTTCCATAATTCAATGTGTGTTCAGAAATTTTCACAGCTATAAAGTTCCATGCTGAATTTAAAAAGAGCTGTCGTGGTGCAGTGAGAATGTGACCTGCAGGCAGTTTTTCAGGTGCTAGTGAGGTCTCAAGGCTTGCATGGTGTGATCATTACATAAATGCAGATTTAGCAAACTTCCTACTTGCAAATGTGGCCACCATTAACCATTTACCTGAAGAATTCCCAGCTTATTTATTATTTCTGAAGAGTAGAAAGAGTTATCTTACCTTTTTGTTAACAGATTGAATGTCTTGTCTCTTCAAGATAGAAATATATGGGGAAAAAATAAAAAGCATTATGGTCCAAGATGGTACATACTTTCTAAATTTGTAAACAACATTCAAGTGATACAAGGTCAAATGAATTACGTTCTATTCACTGGCTTTGGATATTATGACTTTGCATTAGTCAAAGTCCACCAGTATTTTCTGTTGTGCCTTTAATAACCATTACCTTAATTAAAAAAAAATCTTTTCTCTTTGAAAATTATTTTAGATTATTGGTTTAAAAAAGATGCACAGAATATGTGTTTAAAGGCCCTAATATTTACAAACCACAGTTCCTTAATCCTGTATCCCCTTGTTCAGTGTATACATGAACACAGATAAAAACACATGCAGACCACAATGCATCCATTTTCACAGAATGTAAAAAGAAGATATTTAAGCTTGTGGGGAAATAAACCTTGAAGGATTGACTCTGTTGGATGAAAATAGCTGTGTAAAATTTTACACTCATGGGAAGTCTGGATTTTCAACTTAGTCTTTCCCTACCTCTATTTTTGTGTGGGTGAACATAGAAGGTGTTCCTGGTATTGCCTATGCTAATGAGTGTACTTATTTGTGATTCAGTTTCTTTAAATGCAGAATGGGAATAATACTACCCTACAGAGTAGTTGTGAAGATAAAATTACATGGTTAATGTGTGAGGGATTAAAAACAGGAAAATAAAAACAACAACATACTATGCAGGCAGTGCTTAAAGTAGTACCTATCCTATGTTAAGTGCTTTTGTGTACCAGATGATATTACATGCATAATCTCATTCACATGTTATTTGCCTCATTTTATAGAAGACTAATAATGGTTAATTGGCTTACCAACATCACACAACTGTAAAATGGTAGAGCTAGAATTTGTGCCTAGTTTTGAATGGATTCAATGCCCACAATCTTTTTTCTTATTAATATACATTTTATGAAATGTTCATTTTTGTCTTAATTTTGGCTTTGAAACCCATTTTTCTAATATCACCTAGTAATTTTTTCAAGCATTTACTATAAAACAAAACCAAATTTATTACATCTGATTGGACAGGAGACAACCAGAAAGAAGGAAGAGTTAAAGGATTCTGTAATCCACATTTTTCTTTTGCAAATAAGAAAATTTATAGATATTCTGATGGATGGCATATAGTTAGTTGGTGATGGCATATTGTAAATGTTGTTAGTATGACTATCTCATGTTTCATCACAGCATAGTATGGCTTGTCTTTGCTCTCAAGGTATGTCATTACACCTGGATTTAGCATCTAGAATTGGAATAATAAATTATTCTATGTGTCAGTATTACATATTATATATTCCATCAGGCCTCATACATATTGGACATAGAGTAATAATTTTATAGTTGTTATGTGAATGAATACATAAATGCACAGATACTAGTGGAGACTATATCTTACCAACAGGCCTGGCTTTTAAAGGATGGTGAACAGGTACTTCAGTCTATTTTAGACATTCTGTGCATTGTAAGGATACATTTCTACATGCTAGAATTCATGCCAGCAGATTAATTTGCTCTCTGCTATCATTTTTACCAAGTTTACTTGTTGGCCTTCAGCACTTGTAGGATGACTAAATATGAGGTAGAATGAACTTTTTAACCTACATTTTAAAATACTAATATTTAGATTCCATGTGGATATTTCTGCATATGCCAAACTTGAAAAGGCACACACTTAAGGATAACACAACATGATTCAGCTTAAGGGGAGCCATAGACCTTGTTGTGACAGATAAGTAGGTTCATGGAGATGACAACAGAATGAATGAGAGCCACAAGGTTCTGAGAGTAGAGATGACTGCAAAGAAATGACTGAGTCTGTGCCAATCCTTATAAAGTGATACATCTGAATTCTTAAATTGTAGCTCTCAGCTTTTAAAGCTTCCATATTAGTGTGATTAAATGAATTTAGCATCTAGAAGTGAAGTAAGACATTTCAGAAGTCATTAAAAATTACTTACTTGGGGATGTTGAGTTCTAAAATACTTGATTGCAATTCATAACATAAAAGAACCCTTAAAATTCCTAAGGGCATAGTGATTATACCCCAGATTAAGGAATAAACTCAAATGAGTGATTTTATTTATTGAAACACAAAAGGGCTTAATTACACTGATTATTTTTCTCCATGTCTTTGGTAAACATTTTATTTTTGAAAGGCATAGATTAGGTAATAATTCTGTTTTAAGAGACAATATTTGATATTTTAAACTACCAAATTAACCAATTATCTAATAACATGATCCTTAAATAAAGACAAATATGGAAAATATAAATGCAAGACAGACAAATTTACTAAACTCTGAATAGCTAATGACCATTAAATAATATCTATAAAGAGGTTATATGGACAGTTAAAAGAGTAGCATCAAGTCAAAAGACAAATATTCTGTGCCTAGCCCATTTTCTTACTAGTTGAGTGAGAGTGTTAACCATTTCGTTAGATAGAAATGTGGAAATTAATCATCTATATGGTGCTTCTGTCACGGAAAAAACACTTAATTCTATGAATCAAAGAAGAATGTCAAATGCAAATGACACAATTTTATATCCTCCAGGTTAAACATTTTCTTAATTATTTGATGAAATGCTATTTTTGCCTATCCAAGGCAATAGAAAACTATACTAAGAATAAAACCCTGTGAAACTTTCACTAAGAAGAAAACAAACAGACCTTAATTTTTCTGTATCAGTTTTGGGTGCATCCAATCCAGGTTACCTGTAAAACCTAATAAGTATTAGAGTTTTCTTTTAAGTGGCATCAGATCATTTTAGAAGATGATAGGTCTAAGAGAACAGCTTTGTTTCATGACAGCAGTTGCTGTTGCTTTTCTAGAGACTGACATCCCCCACCTGTGATTTACTCTCCTGCTTCCACTTCCCAACTTCATTTTTGGTCTTTTCTCCCCCTTACCTATACTGATTTCATTTCTACTTTCTCTCAGTGCATTCTTCCTGTACAGTTTTCCCTTTTGTCAATATGAGGAAGTACTTTCTGATAGACATTTTATAATCTAATTGACTGGATTATACTTTTTCTTACTGCAGAAATATAGAGACCCTGCCTGTTCAATAATGTGCTCTAGTATCTCTCCAAAATGGCTTTAGTGTCAATCTCAGATTAACCATAAAGTCAGTCTCTCTCTCTCTCTCTCTCTCTCTCTCTCTCTCTCTCTCTCTCTCTCTCTTCTCTCTCATTTCAGAATATATTTGCAGAAATTTCATACAGGGGTTACTTTACATTTAAACAAGCTTTTGCATGTCAGTAAAAAGTCATATTCTGATGACTTTATTAGTTTTATTTGTAGAGAACATTTTTTATGATCTTATTCCTAACTACAGAAATTTACTCTCTTTCTATATTAGAAATTACTTTGTATTTAAACAGATATAGTAATTTTTTGTCACATTTTACGTGTCTGGAAGACTCTCATGATACAGCCTCATCACTATAAGATACATACATCTTATAGAACCAATAAAATGGCAAATGGGGAGATATTTTGGTCAGCCTGGCTTTGTGGAGATTCTCTGGTTCATGCTTTTTCAGGTAAATGCATTTTTGGTTTTTGTGTTAGAAAATCCTGGGTCTTATATTTCATAATTTAATTTTATCTTTCAGTTTATTCTTCTAAATTAATGAGTAAATGATAGAAAACTAGGGAGCAAGGTGAATGTGATAAAATAAAAATCTAGTAACTAACCAGTGTAATTAAAGGCAAAATTAATATGTATTAAATATATCCTAAAACCAGAGAGATAGTGACTCAAGAAGAGCAGGTGAAAATGTCCAAAAAACAAACAAAAAATTAAAGGCACAGAAGTGCCCCCTTTGTCTTGATAATTAGATATCTTCTTCTAGAAGATTTTCTAGATAATTAGAATCTAGGTAAACTTGAAATATAATTCTACTGAGCACACATACACTCACCCACATGATGTATAGGAGGAACTCATGCATAGTACAGTGAAATGTATTAGCTTATTCTGTAGCTCTTTTTCAGCTTTGGAAATTTGAATTTGTGTTTTCCCAGTCTCCAGATCACATGACTATTACAAATGGGAATTACCCTTCTTGGCCAGCCTTATGTAAACCACTCTGAGGCCTCTCTTCACCCATCCTGGTAACAGGCATTTTTCTCCTATGTAGTTACAAAGTATTTTGATAATGCCTTTAGACTTTCTTTATTCCTTTCTATTTTTATTTTTAAATTTTTTATTTGTTCTTTTTAGTTATACATGACAGTAGAATATATTTTGGCAAATGATACATACATAGAGTATATTTTATTTTATTTAGGATCCCATTCTTGTGGCTGTACATGATGTAGAATTACCCTGGTCATGTATTCAAATACAATGTTTAAGAAAATTGAGTTTGGTTAATGCTACTGTTCTTCCTAGTCCCCTCTCCCTCCATTCCTTTTGTTTCTCTTTGTCTAATCTAGTGGATTTCTAATCTTCCCCTTCTCACCCTCCTTTGTTTTGGTTTGACATCCACATATCAGAGAGGACATTTGGCCTTTGGTTTTTTTGAGATTGGCTAATTTCACTTAGCATGTTATTCTCTAGTTCCATCCATCTATGGGCAAATGACATTATTTTATTCTTCTTTAGGGCTGAGTAATATTACACTGTGTATATATACCACATTTTCTATATCCATTCACCTGTTGAAAGACTGCTATTCAATATAGTTCTTGAAACCTTAGCCAGAACAATTAGACAAAAGAAAGAAATTAAAGAGATACAAACAGGAAAAGAAGAGCTCAAACTATCCTTATTTGCTGATGACATGATTCTATATTTAGAAGACCCAAATAACTCTATTAGAAAATTCTAGAATTCATAAATAAATTCAAGAAAGTAGCAGGGTATAAAATCAACACGAGTAAGTCAGTTGCACTTTATACCCCAATGATATATCAGCTAAAAGAGAAATTAGGAAAACTATCCCTTTACAATAGCCTCAAAAAAATTATTTGGGAATCAATCTAACAAAAGAAGTGAAAGACCTCTTTAATTAAAACTACATAACACTAATAAAAGAAGTTAAAAAAGATCTATTTTTCTTCCTTTTGTTTGTTTGCTTTTTATTTACCTGTCTCACACAATGACAGGTCTGCTTTCCTGGTCTTGGTAATTTGTGTAGAGTTCCTTCCCTTCTACATAGCTATTCCTCCTGTTCCAGAGACAGAAACCTTCCCTCAACCTTATCAGAAGGCATTAACTATCTCTTCATAAATTCACTAGAATATCCTTCAAATTTTTTAAATTAGAATTTTTCTTTTATTAGAGCCTCCCAATCTTAATGTGCATAAGAATAACCAGAATGGCTTTTTAAAACAGTTACTTAAGACAGTTTGTTTAAACAAAAATTCTGTTTACCTAGGCAGGTTTGAGTCAATGAATTGGCATTTCTAACAAGACTGTGTGATGTCTGTCATGCCCATGGACCAAATTTTGAGAACAATAGTGAAATCTAGGTTGTGAGATTCTCAAAGATTGGTTTCTGTCTTTATATTATTCCCTAAAGTTCCTTGTTCTAGGAAATTTTCTATGAATAAAGAGTCAAATAAATCAAGTAAAAATTTAATCATGTTTATGTTCTAAGGCATGGAACCCCATAGTGACAGTTTTTTAATGATAAAAAGAGAAGCAATTCAATTGCAAAAGGAGCTTCTGTTTGTGTTTATAGGAACAATATTTCTAGAAAAGAAATGTCCATTACACAGGGAAAATCAAACTATATAGAAATTCCGAAGAGAATTGAAAAAGGTGGAATAGTTAAGGTAAAAAAAAAAAAGAAAGAAAAATAATTTTGAAAAAATTAAATGTTGCAGTGTAATTACATGAAGTTAATCTGAAAACTTCTCTCTTTGCAGTTGAATCATAAAACCTTCCAAACCTAGGGAGTATAGACCTCTTACCCTCACAGATGCTGATTAGATATGACACCTCTACATTTGCTAGATTTTGCATTGTCAGTTAGAAACTATCACCACAACAGCCTGAAGTCCAATTTCCTTAATTATTAAAACTACATGGTAGTATTTTTAGTGATTAAATTAAGTATCATCATGTCTAGCCACTCAGAGAAATAAAAATTTTAAGACATGGACAGGACTCAAGAATAACACCATTTTCTTTGTAATAAAGTCCCTAGTTCTTTTTTGACAACCCAATGCAACAAATAATCTACAGTGTTCCACAATTCTGAGCTAAATATGAGTCCCCAAAGATTGGTAATTTAACTAGCTGAAGGCAAGTGCTCTTTCTACTCAAATTCCCATGTTGTCTTGGATGAACGTATTTAAACACCAGATAGGCTTTGTTCTTTGTATGTTAATACAGTTAGTTATTAAATTTTCCTTGTGTCTTCTTTAGCAACTTTCATACACACACACACACACACACACATAAAACCCTCCAGGCTTAATTCTATTTTCATATGAAGATTTTTTTTTTTTAATTTAAACATCATTAAAACAAGTTTTCTCTAGAGAATTCTGGGCCCAAAGTACATTTTCAAATTAGTCTAAACAATGAGCTTTTGATAGTTCTGTTACAGAATAAAATACCACATTTCATTTTCAGTGGCTTCTTGACAACTGTAACTATATGTGATAATTTAAAAATAAATTTAATAATAAAACAAATTTTAAGTATAAAAATACATATATGTATTTTAACTAAATCAATTGCTTCAGAGAACTAACTTACCTTTGAAAATACACACTGGTGAAAAGTTGAAGCATTCAATTCATGACTGGCCATTCCAGATATGGTGACCATAGCAACAGCAGGCAGCATCACCTGGGACTTTTAAAAAATGCACATTATAAGCTTCCCCCACCTCTGTCCTATGAAATCAGATGCTCCAGAAATATGACAGAAATCTGCTTTGTTTTGTTTTTACAAACCCTTCAGGTGATTCTAATGAACAATAAAATTTGAGAACTATTGCTCTAAACATACAGTAAAGATGGGATGAATGGAGGAGTGATTTTAGCAGGTAGAAAACATCTACCACTTATCTCCCCTCTGAATCTTTTTTCAGAGATTTATGATTTCTGTATCTGTCCACAGAATTGATAATTCCAGTTGTAAAGATGACTAAAATGACTAAAACAATTTTATATCCTCCTCCATATCCTCCTCCATATCCCCCAACCACAATTAGTATCTCTCTGCATTCAATCTTAAATTGTAACTTCCATCATACAACATGGTCAGAGTTGTAAAGGATTGGGAAAAACACACAGCCCGTTAGATTAAATAAAACATGAAGCAGAAAAGTAAAAAAAAAACAAAAACAAAAACAAAATAACAACTATAGCAGCAAACAATTGCTCTAAAGAAAAAAAAATTAAATTCCAGGCTGTTTAAAACTACCTACAAATAAATTAACCTATTTTACTTAATGAACTAGGAAAGCAGGAGGAGCTACAACTTTAGTTAAGCTGGGTTTCATTGACAAGGTCAATAAAGGATTATCTTATTGTACAAAAGTAGATAGTGAGAAAAAACAAAATGGGAATATACATTTATTAGCATAAAACATTTTGGATTTAGGTAGAGATCCTTTGATTCAAATAGATAAATACCAAATTAAGGTCTATAGAAAGAGTTAATACAACATCAGAAGAACTTAATGCCTTCAAATTGCAAAAAGAAATAATCATTTTTAGAACACATTTTTCTGGAATGTATACCATTTGCTTTACCAGTAAAGAGCCAAAGAACACAAATTCACTGAAGAAAAGAGGATAGATGTTATGAAGTAGTAGTTTGCAGGGATACAATATGTATTGTAATATGTATTACAAGAATGAGGTATCTGGGATAAGAAATAAAAACTAGAAAAAAATATAGAAATGACCCAAGAATTTGTTGGAAGTGGTACGCCTGCATTTTATTTTGTCATTTATTATGGTACAAAAGTTCTGCCTTTTAAGTAACCTCCCTCCCTTCCTGCACTGAAGGATGTAACTTTATTATTAGAAAAATATTAAATCTTAGCAATATATTCTAGGTATAAGTCAGCCTCATTAATTTTCCATGAAGCATAGTGATACTTTAAAATTTTATTAGGACCCCCAAAATGTTATTTTAGTATGATGTTGATTAATCTTTTTGTTCAGTTTGTTTTGGTTTGACCCCCTAGGATTTACCAACTATTGTTAAGTTGCATTATTATAGAATATGTTTTATTATAAATGGAATATCTAATATAAAAATGAATCAACAAAATACTTAGGATATTTCTACCATTGCCTTTGCTATGCAGAAGAATAATTTAATTTCCTAATATGTAATAATGAATGTAATTAATATTATATCATTAAAAGTAAAAAAAAAATCTTCTGATCATTTGGTAGATATAAAAAAAAATACTGATAGTATGGAACATCTATTTCTGGCTTCAAATGTAAAAAATTTCTCCACCACAACCACCAATAAAATACTTCTGAAATATATAGAAATAAAAGAGTATTTCCTTAACATGTTTAAAAATCTATCTTACATTAACAATGAACATTAGAGATTTCTATTATTATTATTTTGTGTAATTCTGGAGGTTGGTTTCTGTGAGAATAATCAAATAAAAAATAATAGTTTACTGGAAAAGAACAAATTATAATATAGTTTTCAGATGATATGTTTAGGAAGGGAAAAGGGAGAGAAAAGACAGCCCATGTTTCTTGAAATGAAAAAGAACATTCAATATCTGAAAAGTGTTTTTGAAAAAAATCAATAATTTTGCTAGGAATGATAAGAGATATAGTAGAACTATGTGACAAATATCATAGAAATTTATTACAAATTGAAAATAAAGAAAATATGTGTTGACATCTCTATTTGAGAAATGTAACACAATTTGTAATGTAAAAATTTACCTTTCTGTACATGAAACATGTCATGAATAGAATTGAAATTAAATTATAAAACATTTGCAATAGGTATGGCCAAATATAAGTTCATAATTTCAACATGTTCAATACTCTTAAAAATAAATTGTTTGATCATAGTTTACCTTACACTAACTTTGCCATTGAAATGAAACTTCAAAGACAAAACATTCAAAAGAAAGTAACACTGCAATAGAATGTGGATGTGAAGAAGCTTTTTACAAAGCACCATACTTTAGCTACAAATATACAAAAATCTTAAAGCAATCACGACATGCAATCATTTTTCCATCACTTAGAAAATTATACATGCAACTAAGTTAGCTATATATTATGCATTTACCTGAAGAAGGTTAAGTGGGCATTCTCCTATCTTGTTAGATGAAGTGTAATTTGTTTCAGTCCTTGGAGAATGCACTTTGATAATAAGAATGTAGCAACTGATGTATGTATATATATATATATATATATATATATATATATATATATATATATATTCCTTTGATATACTTTCATTCCTAAGAAAGTGTTATCCACAAAGATGATCGTCTTAATTATAATCTGCAATGAGGAAAACAATAAGAAAGAGAGTCAAGGTACTGTATATTATGAAATATGCTGCTATTAAATTTTCTATGAAAAACTGTGATAACAGTGAGGAAGAATTTTAAAAACAGCCTAATTACATCTTTTTAAATTAATCTACACACAAGAAAGAAAAGCGATAAAATCTAAAAGAGAAAAAAATACATGTTTGTAGTTTGGGGAAAGAAAAAGAATATTTGATTTTCTTTCCCCCTCACCCCTCGATTTTCTATAAAGAATACATCTTCCTTGAATGTAATAAGCAAAAATATTTAAAAGACAATATGATAGTGTTCAGGATACAAAAGAATGGCTTACCCAAGGAGAAGACTCTGCAGTACTAAATTAGAAGGAAATTGCTCCTTCTTTGCTAACATGTCTTAAGAACACTTTACAGAAAGAGCTCCATCTAACTGATCCTTAGCTGCCCACCTCCAAGCTCACAGTAGGCTGCTTGACGATTTTGTTGAGTGAATGAACAAACGCCCAGTCTCCCTGACTCAAGTCTGTGGGTATTTTGGATAGTTTCTCCGAGTCCCCTACTGCTATAGCAAAGGAGGAAAATAACCTGAACAAATTAGAATCAATTATTTCCCCTAAAGTTAAATCCCAGATGTTATAAACTTTATTTAAATTTAACCTGGTAGTAGAATTTTCATTATTATTAGGTGGGCATAAGAACTAATTTTCTGAGCTTTAAAAATTGCTTTGAATGGAAAAGATGCTTGGCTGACCTGTGCAGGACCTCAGACACCCACTGAGCTCAGGTTCAGCACAGGACCACCCCTGCCCACTGGCCCACAACCACCAAAGTCAGGCTTGGCCCAGACCCACCTTGATGACCTGTGTGGGAGCTAGGGCCCATAGTAAGCTTGGGTCTGCCCTCCCACCACCATCTGGAGCCCAGATCTTACCTACTTCTATCTTGAGACACTGTAGCCATCCCCATATCCTTTCCCATGCAATAGCCTCTACCTTGGGACAACAGGCAGGACCTAGAAGCAACTACATCTTGGAGCAGTCATTCCAAAGCCAGTGTAAGGCCCACCCTTTAGCCCCATCTCTGAAAGACATTGCATCCATCTTGGGACACCTCCACAGCTATCTCGAGTTATCTCCTGCTATTGCTGCCGCCTCTAAGGTTGCAGTAGCATCCATCTTGGGACATGAGCAGGGTCTGGAAGCCCAAGACCAAGGTGAGGTACAGATAATCTGTACAGATACTACAAGATTATAGAGTAGAAATTGTAATACCTCAGATCCACGCTGTAAGAAAGGAAATCACATAGATAATGTGAAAAAAACAAGAGAACAAAGTGCCCCAAACAAACCAGAATACTACAATAACAAAACCCATGGACAGCTCAGTTGATGAAATGTCTGAGAAGGAGTTTAGAGTGTTCATAATTAAAATGATCTGTGAATTAAAGAATGACCTAAATGAGCAAATATAGACAAAGATAGATTACTCCTACAAAGAGATAAGAGAACAAATACAGGTAACCATTGATGACACCAATAAACAGATAAGGGAGAAAATACCATTAATCACACCCAAAAAGATATAAGGGAGTAAATATGGGTAGCAAAAGATTACTTCAAGATAAGAGAGATTCTGAAAAGAAAACAAAAAACAAACAAACAAACAACAACAACAACAACAAAATAACAGAAATCCTTGAAATGAAAGAAACAATAAACCAAATAAAAAATTCATTAGAAAGCATCACCAACAGACTAGATCATTTGGAAGACAGAATGTCAGATAATGAAGACAAAGTATACAATTTGGAAAAAAAAGTTGACCACACAGAGAAGATAGTAAGAAAACATGAGTGTACATCCAAGAATTATGAAATACCATCAAAAGACCAAATATAAGAGTTATTGGAATAGAGGAAGGCACAGAGTTTCAAACCAAAGGAATGCACAGTCTCTTCAATGAAATAATATCAGAAAATTTCACAAACCAAAAGAACGAATTAAAAAAATCAAATAAAAAAAATAAAATAACAATAATAAATAAATAATGAATAATAATAAACAATAAATAATAATGATAATTAATAATAATAAATAAATTATATTAAATTAAATAATTAAATAAAATAAATAAAAATAAATAAATAAAATAAAATAAAATAAAAAAGAGGCTTACAGGGCACCAAATGAACAAAATTACAAAAAAAATCTACAGCAAGTCTCATTATAATGAAAATGCCTAGCAAACAGAATAAGGAAAGATTATTAAAGGCTGCAAAAGAGAGGAATCATATCACATACAGGGGGAGACCAATTGTATCTCAGCAGATTTTTCAACCCCAAACCTCAAAACCAGGAGATCCTGGAGCATCATATAACAATCTCTGAAAGAAAATGGGTGCCAACCAAGAATCTTATAACCAAAAAACTAAGCTTTAGATTTTATGATGAAATTAAAACCTTTCATGATAAACAAAAATTAAAAGAATTTACAACTAGAAAGCCTGTGCTACAGAACATCCTTGGCAAAATATTCCATGAAGAGGAATTGGAAAACAACAATGAAAATCAACAAAGGGAGGTATTACACTAAAGGAAAAAAATAATCAATGGAGAAACCAAGTCAAGTTAAATACCAAAAAAAAAAAAAAAAAAAAAAAAAAGCCTGGGAATACAAATCATGTCTCAATAATAACCCTGAATGTTAATGTTCTAAACTCACCAATCAAAAGACAGAGACTGGCAGACTGGGTTTAAAAAAAAAAACTCAACAATATGCTGACTCAAAGAAACTTATCTCATAGGAAAAGACATCCACAGACTGAAGGTGAAAGTTTGGGAAAAATCACACCACTCACATGGTCTGCGAAAATAAGCAGGGCTCTCTCCTCATATCAAATACAGTAGACTTCAAACTAAAGTTAATCAAAAGGGGGGTGGGGATGTGGCTCAAGCTGTAGCGCGCTTGCCTGGCATGCGTGCGGCCTGGGTTCGATCCTCAGCACCACATACAAACAAAGATGTTGTGTCCGCCGAGAACTAAAAAATAAATATTAAAAAATTCTAAAAAAAAAAAATAAATAAAGTTAATCAAAAGGGATAAAGAAAGATATTTCATACTGCTTTCATAATGCCCCAAACAATGGAATATCTGTATTCATCAAACAAACTCTTCTCAAGCTTAAGAGTCAAATTGACCACAACACAATAATTCTAGGTGACTACTTTTACTACTGGATAGACCTTCCAAACAAAATCAGAACAAAGAAACTATAGAACTCAATAATACAACCAATAACTTAGACTTAACTGATATATATAGAATATTTCATTCTTCAGTGAACAAATACACTTTCTTCTCAGTAGCACAGGGATCCTTCTCTAAAATAGACCATATATTATATCACAAAGCAAATCTTAGAAAATATAAAAAAGTAGATATACTACCATGCATTCTATCAGATCATAATGGAATGAAATTAGAAATAAATGATAAAATAAAAAATAGAACTAACTCCAACACCTGGATACTAAATGATGTGCTTCTGAATGAATTGCAAATTCTGAATGAATTGCAAAAGACATCAAGGAGGAGATTAAAAAATTCTTAGAGGTGAATGAGAACCCAGATATAACATATCAAAATTTCTGGGTCACTATGAAGGCAGTAATAAGAGGAAAGTTCATTGCATAGAGTTCATTCCTTAAAAGAAGAAAAAGTCAACAAATAAATGACTTAACATACGTCTCAAAGCCCTAGAAAAAGAAGAACAAATCAATGCCAAAAGCAGCAAAAGTCAGGAAATAATTAAAATTAGAGCTGAAATCAATGAAATTGAAACAAAAGAAACAATTTCAAAAATTGACAGGACAAAAAGTTGGTTCTTGGAAAAAATAAATAAAATTGAAAGATCCTTAGCCATGCTAATGAAGAGAAAGAGAGAGAACACTAACATATGTGATGAAAAAGGAAATATCACAACAGACACTACAGAAATACAGAAGATAATTATTTTGAAAACATATACTCCAATAGAATAAAAACTATCAAAGGCATTGACAAATTTCTAAAGTCATATGATTTGACCATATTAAATAAGGATGATATACACAATTTAAAGGGATCAGTTTCGAGGGGTGACTAGAAGATACTATCAGAAGCCTACTAACCAAGAAAAGCCCAGGACTGGATGGATACATAACCGAGTTCTACAAGACCTTTAAAGAAGAACTAATACCATTACTTTTCAATTTATTTCAGGAAGTAGAAAAAGAGGGAGCACTTCCAAACTTATTCTATGATGTTAATATCACCCTGATTCCAAAACCAGGCAAAGTGAATTCAAAAGTAGCAAGATATAAAATCAATACCCACAAATCAAATGTATATCAGTGACAAATCCTCTGAAAACACAACAAGGCAATTTAAGCAATTTACAATAGCCTAAAAAAACCCAACAACTTGAGAATCAACAAAAGAGGTGAAAAACCTCTACTATAAAACTACAGAACGCTAAAGAAAAAAATTATAGAAGACAGTAGAAGATGGAAAGATCTACCTTGTTCTTGGATAAGCAGAATTAATATTGTCAAAATGACCATACTACCAAAAGCACTATACAGATTTAATGCAATTCAATCAAAATCCCAATGATATCCCTCGTAGAAATAGAAAAAGCAGTCATGAAATTCATCTGGAAAAATGAGACAGAATAGCTAAAGCAATCCTTAGCAAGAAGAGTGAAGTAGGTGGCATCACTACACCAGACCTTAAACTATACTACAGAGGTATAGTAACAAAAAACAGCATGGTATTGGCACCAGAACAGATTGGTAGACCAATGGTACAGAAGAGAGGACACAGAGACGAACTCACATAATTAGAGTTATCACATATTAGACAAAGCAGCCAGAAATGTACATTGGAGAAAAGATAGCCCCTTCAACAAATGGTGCTGGGAAGACTAGAAATCTATATGCAACAAAATGAAATTAAGTCCTTATCTCTCACCATGCACAAAACTCAACTCAAAGTGGATCAAGAAACTAGGAATTAAACCAAAGACACTGCATCTATTAGAAGAAAAAGTAGGCCCAAATCTCCATCATGTCTGATTAGGCCCCAACTTCCTTAATAAGACTCCTACAGCACAAGAATTAATATTAAGAATCAATAAATGGGATGGATTCAAACTAAAACGCTGCTTCTCAGCAGAAGAAACAATCAATGAGGTAAATAGAGAGCCTACAATTAATTTGGAAACAAATTTTTACCACATGCACATCACATAGAGCACTAATCTCTAGCATATATAAAGAACTAAAAAATATTAACACCAGCAAAACAAATAACTCAATCAATAAATGGGCTAAGGAGCTGAATAGTCACTTCTCAGAAGAAGGTATACAATCAATCAACAAATATATGAAAAAAATGTTCAACATCTCTAGCAATTAGAGAAATGCAAATCAAAACTACTCTAAGATTTCAAATCATTTCAGTCAGAATGTCAGATATTAAGAATACAAACAACAATAAGTGTTGGCAAGGATGTGGGGGAAAAGACACACTCATACATTGCTGGTGGGACTGCAAAATGGTGCAGCCAATCTGGAAAGTAGTATGAGGAATCCTTAGAAAACTGGAAAGGAACCACCTTTTGATCCAGCTATCCCTCTCCTTGATCTATACCCAAAGGACTTAAAAACAGCATACTATAGGGACACAGCTACATCAATGTTTATAGCAGCACGATTCACAATAGCTAAACTGTGGAACCAACCTAGATGCCTTTCAGTAGATGAATGGATAAAGAAAATATGGTATATATACATAATGGTTTATTATTCAGTATTAAAAGAGAATGCAATCATGGCATTTTCAGGTAAATAGATGGAGTTGGAGAATATAATGCTAAGTGAACTTAGCCAATCCCCAAAACCAAATGCTGAATGTTTTCTCTGATTTAAGGCTGCTGATTCATAATGTGTGTGGGGGTAGCATGAGAGGATTAGATGAACTCTAGATAGGGCAAAAGGGAAAATGATAGGGAGGAGAATGGAAGGGGCATGGGAGTAGGAAAGATGGTAGAATGAGATGGCCATCATTACCCTAGGTACATGTATGAAGACAGGAATGGTGTGACTCTACTTTGTGTAAAACCAGAGATATGAAAAATTGTTAAATATATGTGTAATATGAATTATAATGTATTCTGCTGTCATGTAAACAAATTAAAATTAAAAAATGAAAATAAAGATAGTCTCTTCTTTACCTAAAATTTCTTAAAATTAATGTCATCTGAATCCTAGCCAGATAAAAAAGCTCAGCTCGGGAACATATTAGTTAATATTCTTTAATTTGAAATGCCATCATAAAATACTTCTTTCCTAATACAGATTACCCTTGGTAAACTTTTTTTTTGTCGCAAAATGCTAAATATGTTCACCTCACCCCCATTTTTTCCACAGCAGGGTGTGGATAATACACCATCATAGAGTAATTGAATAATTGTTGCTTTTATGAAGTAAAATGTGATTTATGTTTTACTCTGCTTCAGTGTTTAAAGTTTCTCATTAATTTTCTCAATATCATATAAATTTGAAGAGTTTTGCAAAACAAATACTGTCAACTCTAAGCTAGTAATGGCTTTAGTAGCAATTTACAGATGAAGTACAAATGGGTTATGTTTAAACTTGGTAAAAAGAGAGAAAGAAAAAAAAGAGAGGATAGGAGGAAAGAAGAGAGAGAAGAAGAGAGGAAGGAAGGAAGGAAGGAAAGAAAGAAGTAGGTAGAAAAAAAAAGAAGGAAGAAAAGAGAGAAAGAAAGAGGAAAGGAAGAAAAAGTAAGACAGTAGGAAAGTCACCCATTTTTGCTGAAGCTTGCTTTGACTTAAATGTGCTAATTGAACTAAGCCAAACTGTCTTGTCTCCCAATTCATTAGCAATATTGTAATTAAAAGAGCACCTTCAGTTCCAGAGGGTAATGACCTTTTTAATTGAACTTGGGAATTCAGATTGCTGCTGAATAGTAGTGAATTTAAATGCTGAATTCTTACGCCAAATTTTCTTCTGGTAAATGTGCAATTAGGAGTCAAATGTGAATTGCCCTTATAATTTGCCAGTGTTTTTGTGGATGTCCTTCTTTGGAGTTCAGAGGAAAATAGATCTATTGAACAATTATTATGTGTTTGATATGCAATTGATGGACTCATAACAGTTACTTGTCTAAAATAAATGTTGTTATATTTTTGGAAAATATGTTTAAACTTTTAAAAACATTGTCTTAAAGCAATCATTCTTCCTTGGGGCTTTTTGTCATCTGAATCATTTTTTAAGCATGCTTCATTGCATAATTTTAAGCAGAGTAATTTTTTAGAGTCAAATACTAAGCTACTGAAACAAAAGAAAACTCTATATCTTAAAAAAATAGAAGTTTATTTTTTCTTCATGTAACAGTTATGAATGAGTATTCCAGGTTAGTGGGTGTTTCTTTTTACATAGTCACTTGGGGTCTCTTCTAATAGTGTCTCTGTCTTCTTCACCATGTGATATATAAGATCACTTAGGTTTGCTTCATTCCAGCTCATAAGAAGGGATGGGGGAATATGGAAAAGATAAAACTGGTCTTAAGGCTATCTAGTATTATATGTCCCTTCTGCTTGCCTTCTACTGAAATTAATTCTAAGACTTCTTCCAGCTACAAGAGAGACTGGGAAATGTAGTGTTGCTGGCAGCCACCTGTGAGGCTACAAATCTATTACTAATGAAGAAGTAAAGACTGGATTTTATGGACAGCTAATGCCTCTGTCACTATATACGCATTATTGCCTTCTACTTTGTTTCATAATTATAAACAATAAGCCCTTCATTTAGGGGGGATACAATAAAAGGACCACACTAGTCTTTAATTACTAAATCTCATTATGTAAATCTGGTGAGATTTTAGCTAAAAAAGTTATCAATTTTTCATTCTCCAAATAAACGTATAGACATCTCCTGTATTTCATATGAATTTAAAACTTCACATTTGTATATAAGTCTTCACACCATAATTTATCTACCTTTTAAATTTTATAAAAATGTTAACTAGTAACTTGATGTACATTTGTTTCTACAAGGCTATACCACTAGTTTCATAAATAATTTTCTCTTTTTCTCTATAGAACAGACAATAAAAAGTTCATGGCAGTTGTTAAAGCTACTGATGAATGCCGCATTCCCTTATTAATTGACTAAAACTCTTCTTGTTTTAGCTATGGACAATTTCTTAGGCTTATCCCAAGACTTCATATTTGTTAAAGAATCATTTCCCCAGAGAAATATATTCTTAATATAAATAAAAAGAATGGGAAAATTGTATTATATTTGTTATCATTGCATTTGATTGTTGTCACAGTGTCTTCTGATAAGCACGTCTTCTTGTGCTACATGTAAATTACTTATTTAATTAAGCATCATCTGCATTAAGTTTTCCAATTTTGTTTTTTACTCCTTGACCACTGGAAAGTGGACTACTGTACACCTTGAGTTAACAAGGAGATAGAATAATTTTTCAAATAGTGGTTAACTTGTGCTTGCTCTTAAATGAATATCTGTTAATATTCTTTATTTTTTTCGAAGGAAAGGTTTTGTTTTAATATTTAGAATCATAATATCTTAAAATTTAGAGTTGGAAGGAGCTTTAGTCTCATCTATTATATTCCTCTGAGTGGGTATTCAGCCTTTGCATAAATAATTTCTTGGTTAGAAAAATAACTGTTTCCTATATTATTTAATTCCACATTTGAATATCTTTGACATATAGATGTTAGATTCTAATTAAACACCTAGTAAATATGAAGCCCTACTCCAGCGTTTGTATACATGCTATCTCAATCCTTACACAAACCTTATTGTTAACATAATTTACTGTATATAAAATAAAGTCAAGGGAGTTTTCATATGCAGTGCAAGGTTGTTACTTGGAGGGAAGCGAACTCTTCTAATGGATTGATTTTGTCCCATGTCCATGCCTTTTCTAGTAAGAGGAATTTTCTCTGTTTATAGAAAAGTTAAGAAAAAAGTCTAACTACCCAATGGATATTACTCTGTTTAGTGTTTTCCTGTCTTTGAGCTTTTTGAAGTCAGCCCTCATGCACTCTAGATATACCCTTTTCTCCCAAGTAAACTTTATAGTCCTTTCAATAGGTATTTTTAACATTGCATTATCAGAGACTCTCATCTATAAATGCTTTCTAGTTTATTTGTTGGTACTACAGCTCCAAGTGATGCTCAATGGAATGTAGTGTTTTGGGATTAAACCAACTAGTTTCTATGAGAGTATCACCTCAAGAGCTTAAACATTTTAATAATTTAGCCCAACTGAATTAACTTTGTAAAGCTATATTCTAGTATTCATTTTCATTCAGCTTGAATTTGCATATAATTTTATACATTAGTAAATTATTGACATAAAGGATTTAGATATTGAATTATATTTATTCTTTCTATCTTCCTGTTATCCTATGAAAAGAGCTTGTGGATCCTTTGACTGCTCATTGATTTTTATGTACTGAAATTTTCATTGAAAAGAATCAAAGTATGGCTTTACTCAATGAAGAGGTTTTCTTAAAATAATAAAGCACTTTACTTACACATTTAACATGTCTTCTTTCCAGTTCTTTTAATTACACTGTAATAGGGTATTAATGTACACACTATATTCATTGAAGTTGAATTAAGTGACCAAGTCCATAAAGAAGGACGTTTAGTAGAAACAAATCCAGCCAAGCCTTTTTATTTTTCTTATATTGTCATGATGATATAGATAAATATACATTGACCCAAAAGACTAACTAATCAGAAATAAATTGTAAAAATACTGTGTGATATGTCTAGTATTGGCTCGCCTTCAAAGGTATTTTGCAAAGCTTGTGCTAAAAGTGAAAATGGCAAAAATAATTATAGTAAAATCTCTCAAACAAATATGCCTGTCAATGGTGAAACACGTAAGTTTTTCCTTCCATATCCAATTTTGAATGATTATTTCCATACATTTCCAACATTACATTATCGGACACTTAATTAAGCCTAAAGATATTAAAATCTTGGATCTTCCAAGGTGACCAATTGTCTGAGTTTGTATGAGATCAGGTATTCAAAGTGAGTACCTGGGCAATGTGATAATGCCAGTGTAGGATTGCTAGTCTCTTGATTTGCTTTAGTAAAGATGCATGGGTCTGTTGTTTTCATAGAGTTCATTTACCAGAAAATAAAATAACCCATTTCAACTTCCTTGACTCTATTCAAAGATAAACCCTTTAATTCTTTTCTTCCCTACATCAGCAATCCAAGGCTGTGGGAAATGGTTTAGAAGACTGTGATGATCTATAGGAATGAGGAAAACAATATCAATGAGAGCATATTAGAAATAGGTCTCTTTCTATGTATTCCTCATGATTAGATCTTAAAGCAGAAAATAGCCTGTATTTCTTTAAATATCTTCACAACACTAAGAATATTGCTCATTATACAGTAGTTGTCCTACACAGTTTGTTACTGAAGATTAAACTTCCCAATTTATTAGTTGCAGAAAGGTTAAAGAAACTATAGAGAAAAAATGATGATATGAATATAGCCCATAGTTGACAAGAATTTTCACACATATTTTTTACCCCAACTTACTCAATATGTTAAAGACTTTTATTCTAAATGTGCATATAATGTCAACAACCCATGCATATATACACAAAGAATTCAAAGACACTTTTAAATTCTAGGATGATTTCCCCTTATCTCTTAGCACAAACCAGTTGACAGAAGAAATGTGCTAAGGGGATGCAAATTAACTGTATTATTAATTTAAGTAAAATATAATTAGTAAGGTAAATTGTCTTCCAAAATCCACATAATGTATTCCAAAGCCAAATATAAATGAGCTATGATTAGCTTGCTGTTCCCTTTTATTAGTGCAGATTAATGGTGTATTCCCCGTGGGCATAAAGATGCACAACCATGTGTGTTTTCTGAGAGTCTTAGGACAATTTGTCACTGCAAAGGAAACCTCACTTCTCACTCTCTTGTGACAATATCCTAGTATTTAAACAATGTGAGAAACCAGGTTTGACTGGACAGTTGTCAATTAATTAAAAAACATGAGTAGGATTTATAAGTACAACATTTAATGAGTTGACTAAATTTCTCTATCATTCAATATCAAACATGTGCTCTCTTCATACAAGCATTTCAATGTTTTTCCTGTTGCCTTAGACCATTATCCAGATTGTGTGTAGCATTGTTGCCAAAGAGCACTTTCAAAAACATTCTTGACTAGAGGAAACACAGGGAGTAGCAATCCATTAATGAAGCAGATTCACATCGATTAATTACATTCTGCTTCCTCTGTCCTAGCCTGTAGCACAACTCCAGGAGGGAAAAAATATGATGCAAGGAGGAGAGAATCCCTCAAATTAAATTTTCAAGTCTGATTTATGAGACTGTTGCCTTGGAAAAAATCTAGTTTTTTCTAATTTCAATTATTTGTTCTTCTGCTTCCCTGACTCGGCTGTTCTAACAACCCAATTTTTTTGGCTTGGCGCCTGCATCATTCCCTTCTTGGTTTGTTCTCATTACAGCACTTCTGCCTGATAGGAGTGAAGACCCTTGAAACTGGGAATCCAGACTATATAGAGCAAAACCTATTGTTGGCAATGGGTAGTTAAGAGACAACACGGGCTATTAACTTACACTGTTGTTTTCTGGTAGCCATTGCGGGGCACTGTGTGCATGCCATTATTCACAACCAAGGTCACCATTCTAGCCCCTTCTGGGATTCATTTTTATCAAGAACCAGTAAGCAAGATGTCCATAGAGTATTTTGTGCAGTGAACTGGCATTTAAGATGTTTTTGAAGAACTTAGCCTTTCCTAATCACATCCTGTGGCTATAAGGCAAAGTGCTTGAGGCCTGTATGTGTGCACAAGGGTATAATTTGGAGTATTAGCTATAATTCTATTGCTTCCATTTGTAGAGGACTATAGAATTTAGAAATATGGGCCACTGAATCAAGTCATAGGAGGGCACACCAGCTTTGGGGTAAAAAACTGTAAGAGCAGCAGTGGAAAGTAGGAAAATTTATGTGTCTAAATTGTGAGTAGAAGCATGTTTGCTTTAACTGAAGAATAAAGTTAATGTAAAATATGAATGACAGAAATAGTATATTACAATTAAATCTTATGGGCTCCTTCTAAGAAGTATGGGATATATTTGCCAGGTAACAGGGTCATTATGAAGGTTTTAGAGAAAGAGAGGTGACAAAATCTAATATATATTCTAGGGAAATAAATTTCAAGAAAAGAGATGTTATATCAGGGTCAACTATTTAAGATTTGAGTTCCAGAGGGTGTGGTGTTAGGGTTGTTGGCTATTCAGAGTTGGGTCAGATCAGGGCGTCTGTAAAGCCTGTTATGTCTTAAGCTTCTCGTAGCAGCTGAAGTAAACAATGTGAAGTGGTACAGTATGGTGTGTAAGAAAACTCATGAGAGATTCCAGGCAGTAAACAGGAAAAAGTTGCAACAGTTTCATGATACCTACCTTTCAGTACCAGGAGGTTCAGAAATGATCTAGAGTTTGAGGAACATGTTTCTCCATGCCCAAAGAATAGGCAAGAACTAAATAACACACAAGAACCAAGACAGAGGGGCTAGATTAAGGGCAGGCCCTGATTCCAGAAAGAAACTGGGCTATGAAGAGAGAGACTAGACAGACTATGGGGCAGAGATCAAAGCAGAAACTGTGGCCTAAAGTCCAGACCAACATTATGTCAGGGTTCTGGTATAATAAAACTCCAAGGCTCTGAGGGAATACAGGGCTCATTCTTGGCACTGTAAATTCCAGGCTTGGTTGAAACAATTCCAAGTTACGCTGATACTTCAAGCATGCCTTCCAAGATGCTTGCTGAACCACTGAGGATTAACTAGTCCTGAAATTGGCCTGGTTATGCTTAGAGTAGACCAGGAAAGTCATCTTAGTAGAACTGGGGAATAAGAGATTCAGCAGGGAAGAGTTGGGACAGATCAGGTGGGAGCTAAAAAGAAGCACAGTGGAATGAAGGCAGTGGTGGAAGAAAGGGAGGAGATTCTGACAAACCCAGGCAAAAGTCTTGTTGATTTAAAAAACCAATTTGTTCAAAAAGATTTCTTATTTTTATTTTTTCAGCTGAGAGGAGAAAAATATCAGACATTCACTGTAATGTTAGCTTGACAATCCAGCTTGCCCACATGAAGTCTGCTTCTCATCTAATTTCTTTTTGTGTCATGGGAGGACTGATATTGCAAAGATAAATTGAAGTGTTCACATGGGGCTCAGAGATTTGTAGCTCTGAAGAGACACAAATATTCCATTTGAGTGTAGAAAGAGCTGCTGAGATTTTTCCCTGTAGGTTTGAGCAGAGGAGTTAAGTTGGAAGCTCTCAAGTTAGTGAATCCTCAGACAGTAAAGTTCTTTTGGTGACCTCTGTGCCTCTTTCTTGAAAAGTCACCTTTTGTTACTTGGACATCTCAATGCCTTTGAGCTTTGCGATACATGGAATCTAACCAATAACAAAAAGTAAGAATTGCAACATCAGCATCTTCCATTAATAGCCATAAAAGTCTGGAATATTTCAAAAGCTTTTTAAAAGATCAAATGAGGAAATGTATGTAACAAGTATGTGTCTTATACCTTGCATAAAGAAAAAATATTAATATAATGGCAAATTTTTATATCTTAATAGTTATAAAGTTATAACTTCATGGTCAGTTCTTTTCCCTCCTATCCCATTTCTTTACTTCTTCATGCTAGACAGGAGTAGGCCAAAAAAGAAAGTCAATGAAAATCAAAGTGGGTGACAAAGAACCGAGAATGTCAGAGCCGAAAAGACTTCAGAAATCTCCTGGCCTCACACTGTGATTGGACTGAAGTGACACCGACCTTGCTGGGGTTACATGACTCTCAAATCTGAACAAGGACAGTCCTGCCAAGTCTCTGTTCCACAGTCACACTTTTCCCGCAGGACAGATCTGGCTTTTATTGCTCTGTTGATGTTTGAAAGTCCTTTCAAGTTCACAGTTGTGCCTGTGAGCAAGGGCTAAAATTGAAGACAGTCCTAGAGAAGTACCCTGAGGAGTACACTGCTGATATCAGAGCTTTTTGAACAAGTTTGGATGGAGGGTCTCTGGGAAGGGTGAACTCAAGTATGGATTGCAACTGCAAGAACTGAAGTGTTGTTTGTGTGTGAGTGCACATGGGCATGCGTGTACACACACGCTTGGTGGGGAGGTGTCGACAAAGCTGATTTTCCTTTGTAAAGAAAATTAATTATATTTGGCTTCAGGGTTGGATTCTCCTAGTGGGTGTCATACTTATCTTAATTTGGATGTTATACTTGCAGCTGAGGGAAATCTAGTCTTTTACTCAATGCAGAAAGCTGGCATCAATTCCCTATTTACAAAGACATTGACCACAATTTAACATTTTAATTAAAAGAAAAAAATGCAAATATAACTGGGTCATATTATGATTCCCTCAAGTGTTTTAATATATGTCATTCCCACTGAGGGTTCTCTGTGATGTCAGTCATGATCCATGCTCTTGAGATGGCTTGACATTGTCAAGAACATTGGCTGGGAGGAAGATGTTTCTTTTGTATTGTTTACTATTTTTGAGCTTTTTTTTGGTTTTCATCTGTAAAATGGGTATGTCTTCCTGAGGATAAATGTTAATGGCTAAAATAACCTATTACAGAGTTCAACTTTATGGAGAATTCAATAAGTTGTAGCAATTGTTGGATTTGGTGCTATTGTAATTAGGCAATGTTGTTTTAACAGTAGTTATGAGAGGAGCTGGAGCTGCAGCTGGCTGTCCTAGCATCTTTCTTCATGATCATACCAACACTCTCCAGCAGGACAGTCTCCCTTGCTCTCTTCTGGCCTGTATACTTTCTTAGCAATACAGGCTATTCGTCATTCTTACCAGAAACTTGAGTTAAGAAAACCTTTTATTCCTCTCCAGTTTGATCAGTTATCACAGCTTTCCAAGAAAAGCCTTCAGTTCTTCTATAAAACAGTAGTTTCCAAATTTTTTATTTATTCATGCATATTAATAAAATATTTTTGAGGTTTATCCCTATTATATGTTTTATTTATAAATGACATATAAATGTGCTATTATACTAATAATTCATTATTAGTTTAAAAACACAGAAGGAACTTTTTGAAAAATGTAACAAAACATAAGTTCATTTTTTCATATCTTGGGAGTTATATTGCATGTGTATCTTGAAACCCTTTGCTCTAGAGGTGTATCATGGTTTGTAAATCAGAGCACCTCATTTATCACTCAGTATGTAAGTCACCTTTCAGAAAATTCATTTTGCACATTGATATTTCTTTCCAGGAGGAAAGCTGATAGTCTGGTCTGTGTTTAGGCTGGAAATCTCACTCTAGTTTTCATGCTGGCCCTTTAACCCAGTGGTTCTTTAACCTGTGTGTACATTTGATTGATCCCGAGAGCAGTTTAAAACATCTACAGCTTTCATCTCAGAAAAAACTAAATAAAAATCTGGCCCACGATGAGAACAAACTCTTGGCTTCCTTAAATTAGCCCTATGAGGTCTTGGACAGGAACAGGCAGCTGTTCACACCAGGTCTTGCTTGATGCCCCCATGCTGAGAAGCTGGGGCCTCAGAGGTTCCTGGAGAGGGTTTCCTTTGCCTTCCTTCTATCTTCCTCAATTACTTTAGGGATTGGAGGGCTGTCCTCTCAATCTCATTCTGGAGAAGGCAATCTTGTAGAGTTTTGCCCAAGACCAACCCTGCCTACAAAACAGCAGCACTATTATTTTGCTACAGGTGAAAGGATGATGTGTCTTTGTTCTTCTAAAGCTGGAGTCTTTCTTTGTTCTCCAATTACTAATGAAGTAGGCTGTGGGATCAGCCAGCTAGAGTATATGATTGGCAGGAGGAAGGAAGAGATGGAGGAGGCATAGAGATGCCTGTCTTTGCCTTTCCACTTTTAGAATGCTTCCTCTATTTATCTCTATCTTCCAAAAATCCTAATGATGATAATATCATTTCTCCCTCTTGTTATTTCTTTTCCTTATTTTTTAACTGAAGGTAAGGTAAGGAGAGAAAATATCTTTTCAATATTTTTTTCTAGCATGATGAGGCATTCCTAATCACAGCGATGTAAGCATTTACCCACCTGGAGTGCTTGATAAGGGTTATTCTTCATTGAGCTCTTATTTGAATTTATTTCCATGCCTGCTTAACCAGTAGGAACCATTCTTCTCTTCCCTTTCCCCAATTTTTCACCTGCTCCTCTGACTCTCTTTGCGAAATAGCTGTCTAAAAGTCTGAGTCCACTTTTTTCTTGAGATATGCATCGATATGCAGGCATCTAAGGGTGAGTATCAAATCACCACTAGTACTCAGCTGCTACCATAGAGCCCAAAGAGCATTTCCCCTTTCCCACAGCCTTTCCTCCATCATCAAGGAGGTAAATAAAAAGAATGAAAGGGCACTTCTTATCCTGCCCCCCATTCTCCTACCCCTAGTTCAAGAATTAAAGAGTGTCCTCCATACCTGCAGCAACAAGCTAACTCAAATATATCCATTTGATATACTCACAGTGGTCTCTTACCACGTAAGGCCACTGCCAGACACTGTGAAAGCAGATATCCTCTAAGATCATCATGCTTCTGTTTTCCCTAGTCTCCTCAATATTTCTACTCATTTCAATTTTCCTGTGGTGCCCCATGGGCGGAAACTGCTAGAAGTAGACAAGAAACTGGTCCAAAGAGTATTTATTACAGTCTGACTGTGACACTAAAATTATTTGTTTAATTTGCTCAAATGATTTGAGTATCTTTTGCTCCTGCAGAGCAGAACAGGCACTGTCAGATGGTAATTTAGGAACAGAAAGTTTAAGTGTCTTGTTTAAAGTAACATACCCTACTGTAATAAAGCCAGAAGAAGCACTGAGCATGAGAAAGGGATCATGCTGATCAGAACAGGTATAGTAATCAACAGACAGATGGACAGGCACTTAATGCAAGTCAAATAACTCCTTATATGTCTATCAATATGCAAGATATTGTGCTAGAAATACAATTATTAAAAGGAAATAGATATTATACTCAAAGATCTTAGGATCTGATCAAGAAGGCAGACCTATGTGAAAAATGAAATATGACAAATATTAAAAATGGAGGAAAAGTAATGTTCCTTGAGTGCCTTGGGAAACTAAATTGGCTTGAGAAATCAAAGTAGAAAGATGTAGAAGCATATTTGAAGAACATTGGGTGTTTTGTTCCCTGAAGCATTACATACAAGAGGAAGGCTGATAGCACAGATCAGGAAATACTATGTGCAGTACCTTGAGAGAATTCTAAATTTAGAGATGCACACAACACAGTGGTGTCACTTACATTACTTCAGTAGTGCATGTGTTGCAAAAGAAAATAATTTAAATAATTATTATTAATAATAAAATTATTTTCCCTATTCAGTTTTTAAAAATTATTAATTGCCTGCTATGGAAAGCACTACTTTAGGTCCTTGGGATAACTCAGTGTGATAGGATAAATCTGGAATCTTTCCTAAAAGCCCATGTGTTAAAGGTCTGATCCCCAGTGAGACCTATTAGGAACTGCAATGTACTTTTAGGAAGTGAGGCCTTATGGTAGGTACTTAAGTCATTGGGGATATTTCCATGAAGGGAATTGTGGGACCTTGACTCAACATCTCTTCAGCTTCCTGGATCACTCAGTAAGCAACTTCAGCCACTCTGTGCTCTTGCCATGATACCTCAACCTATCTAAGGGTGGAAAATAAATGAAACCATTTGATCTTGGACTGGAATATCCAGAATTGTAAGCTAAATAACCCCTTACTCTTCATAGGTTAATTATTGCAATGATTTTGTTATAGTAATGCAAAGCTAATACAGTATTCAATTAGCATTGGAGAACTATTGAAAATGTTGACATGTAGATGAAATAACACATTTTAGAAAGAGGACATAAGCAAGGGGTTGCTGGATAGGTGATGCCTGAGAAGAACAGCAAGGTGACTTATTAGGCTGCCATTGTGTAGAAAATAAGTATAAAAAGTAACATAGGACAATAAGGCAACTGCAACATCTGGCAACTATTGATATCAGGGCAAAGAGGATTTTAGAATCATTACCAGGATTCTGCCTTAGACAATAACACAATGGGAGAGATGGGAGTAGGAGAAAAAAAGAGATAATACAGGTGGAACACTTTCATATTTCTCATTATAACAAACATTTATGAAAACTAGAGTGATTGCCAGTGTGAGCTATTGCCACTGGTTGGCTGTTGTTTTTCCTTGTAAATTGAAAAGACTTTTTGGTTCTGCTTATAAAGTATTATCATGCCGCAAAGCAAATGACAATCTTCCCTGTTAAAAGAATCAAACTTTGGCTACCTTTTCATTTATTACTCACAACCATAGTCTGGGTTCATAAGGGCAGAGGTGGTAGCCATGGCTGAGTAACCAGAGAATCTAGAGCTGCTGTCAGCAAATTGACTTGTCAGCATTCTTTTAAGGAAATCACCTGCTGGCTTATTAAAGTTAATTGCTTGCAGGTACCAAGTTCCTTAGCCAGAGCTATCAACATCGCTGTGAGAGAGGTGATTAAGACTGTGCTGGGAGCCTGGGAAAGTTGGATGAGTACCATCTCATGGGTTGTCTTAGCTTCAGGGAGACTGCTTCCTACAACCTCATTGTTTCTTTTTCTCTTTATTCTTTACCATCCCTTATTCCTATTTCCTATGACATAGGATTTTCTATACAATGTATTAATTTTGCTCATTAAACATTTGGCAGGCATTTATTAAGCAATTATTAAGTAACTGGAAATTTCTAGCCTCAAGGAAATATACAATAATGAGTAACACAGCCTCTGTACATAAGGAACTCTTAGTCTAGAATAGGAGATGGACTTTTAAATCTATTATTACAATAGTGTGGCATAAATTCTAAAATCCATGGTTAGTACATTATACTATAAGAAGGTAAAGAGAAAAAAAAACTATGAGATACATATACACATTGACATTTTCTTGATAATTATCTAACTTTGGGGGCTGGGATAAAACAATGAAAATATCTGCTTGTATCATCAGGCTCCTTCAGAAGAAACTGGCTTAGCTATTATGAGGGCTGGCAGGTCTACAATCTATAGTACAAGTTGGATAGAAACTCAGGTAAGAGTTAATGTTGCAGTCTTAAATCTGAAATCTGTAGCACAGGAGGAAACACAAGCAGGGTTTCATATTAGTCATGAAGCACAATTCCTTCTTCTCAGAGAAACCAATTTTGTGTTCTTAAAGCTTCCAACTTATAGGATGAGGCCCAAACACTATTTCAAGGCAAATCTCCTTTATTAAATTTGATGGATTAATCACATTTATAAAATACTTTCATAACTGCATCTATAAGTATTTGACCAAGCAACTGTGCACCAATCTAGCCAAATTTATGCATAAGATTAACCATGTGTAGAAGCATTTCCCTACAAATTTCTGTTTTTCTTTTCCCATCCCCTTCATATCTATGGCCACAGAGAAAAAAAAAGCTTATAATGATGATGTTCAGTGAGAATATTTTGGCTCATACATAATGAATTGTGTAACTATACCAAGGAACTCAACTAGAAAATATGCTATTTTATCAATGATTTTAAATATATTTTATTAAAAATATAATCATAAAACTATTAAATATAAATCAGAGTATAACTAGGCCTTTCTTCTCCATCTCAATCTTAGTAAAAAAATGAGACTTCTTTTTTTTTTTTTTTTTTACTTTTTGGTAGTGGGGATTGAACCCAGGGACACTCATCCACTGAGCTACATCCCTAGCCCCTTTTATGTTTTTATGTTGAGACAGGATCGCTTAGGGCCTCCAGAAGTTGCTGAGGCTGACTTTGAACTTGCAATTCTACTGCCTCAAACTTTGAAACCATTGGGATTACAGGCTTGTGCCACTGTGCCTGGTGAAACTCCCTCTTTTGATCCAACAATCTTACAATAGGATTAGGAGGGTGAGGGAGTGTAGGGTGATTTGGTGAGTAGAGTAGTAAGTATAAGCTTTTTTATTTCTGATGGATCAAAGTTGAGTGAGTCACTTCCAATAAATGAAAGTTCCAATTCCTATGTATATTGGGATTATTCCCTTAGGAAACACTATAAAGCCAAATGTTATTCCTTTGTTTCTGACTAGGATGAGAACACTGAACACCCAAGAAGCATCATGCCTGGATCTAAGGAAAAGGCTCCTGTCCTGGATACCATGCATTAGAGGGCCGCATGTGTCACAAACACACACTCATAAATGCTTTTGCCACTTGTATTAGAGCTGGCATGGTGCAATCTGAACTCCTAAATAGCCACTTTCATGATTAACATAGTTCAGCCTCCAGGAAAATGCTTTTCTACTTCTCTTCCTGCATGTTAGTAGCAAAAGGCAACAGAATTCAAATGCTATGAAAATGAGCTACTGTCAACATGAGAGATAAACATTTTGCTTTACAGTATGAGGGTGGGTTAGGCTGGGATATGAGCAGTATAATAGAAAAAGAAATTAATTCTTTTCAAATTCTTCCTTCTGGGATTAATTGCATAACCAAGGACTGTTTCCCCAAGTAAAACTGAGCATCCGTTTTCTTGCTTCTGTTCATGCTTTATTGGTACATTTGAAAATACATACAAATTAGCATAGTATTTGCAATGATGACTGATATTTTGGATCACAAAATTGTTCATATTACTCCTGAATTTGTATTTATGGCAGGTTTAAAGAAAACATGCATGAAGTATATTATTAATTCTTCACATTGGCAAGGAACTGAATACTCAATGTTAAATGAGGCAAAATTAAATGAGAAAATATCAACTTTAGTGAAATATTCTAAAATTAGCATTTGATATTCATTATTTGATATTCAAAATTAGCATTTGATATACATGTCACTTTTTAACTTATTGGTAATTTTGAATATTTAAATAAAAACACTTGAAAAACAAATAAAACCATTTTTTTGTTTTCACATTTAATTTGATTTAATAAAATATTTGCATTTTTCTATCATTTGAACAAAATGATATTTTAAATTCTTTGGATTATTACTGCCAATAAATTAATGAAAAATATTTATTCTAGCAGCATAAATTTGATAAGGGCAAGAAATATAAATTTTATGGAATAGATAATGAATTGTGTTTTATTTTATTACTCATACAACCATTATCATCTCATCAACAGATCATCCAGGTATGCTATTGAATATTAAATGTGATATCTTTGATATTTTGCTTTCAGTCATCTAAACCATTGATTTACATACACTCTTGATTTGTTATTAAGAAACTGTATTTTTAAGGCAATGCAATGATGGAACATATTTTATTGAAGTTTCTTAGTTTTATTTATGACTTTAAAATATTTAGCCATGCAATATGTGGGCCTCCATTTGCATTCTTGCTTTGAGTCCTGCAAATCTAAGTGTGGGCACTGAAAAATAATTGGGTCAAAATCTAGGAGGAGCCATCAGTATCCCCAGGGAGCCACAGTTATTCCAAGATATGCAGGACATTCTAACTCTAGAACTAGGGATAGGAGGATGGGAGGCAGGATAAGAAGTACCTTTTCAATCTTTTCCTTTCTCTCCTTGTACCCAGTAAACAGATTTCATTTCTTTTTAAAGAGCTTAATATATAAAAATGTTAATTCAGGAAAATTATGTAGGTGGATCTGGAAGAACTGGAATAGACTATAAGTAAATTATTGAAATTAGTCCTCAGAAATCATTCTGCAAAAGGGGACATTTCAGCTGGTTCTGGAAAGATGAATAGAACTCCTCCAGGTGGATATATTTGTGTGTAGGAAGAGGTGCACTAGAAAAAGGCATAAAGGCATACCAAGAAGGTTTTATTCACAATATTTCAAAATGTTCATGTGACTTAAACACTTTGTAGGAGGGGGGAAATGGAAAGAGAAGGGCCCAAATATCAGAATAGAAAAATCATTACATGTCTTCCTAAGAGCTTGGACTTTATTCTTGACCTGGAAGAGACTCTCACAAGGGAAATTTTATTAATGAAGTTTTAAGCAGGTAAATAACCTGGGGTTTTGCCTTTTAAAGAGGTGATTTCAGAACCTTCATTTTCAAATTTTAGCAGACAAATTAATCCGTTGGCGGGCTTATTGAAACACAAATAGCTGGATCCCACCCCCAGAGTTTCTGACTCAGTAGTTCTGAAGTGGAACCCCAAAATTGTGTTTCTTACAATTCTTGATTGATGTGATCCTGCTGATATGAAAACCAAACTCTAAGAAACCTTGCTCAAAAAATGTTGGAGTGAACGGTAAATAGTGTGGGGAAGCGCAACTGCCTAGAATATATAAGATAGGGTATTATTGCTGTATACCAAGCACAGTACCGAAGAGTATTACGAAAGCCATGAAGGATCTATGTTTAATGAAGAGTGTCAAACTGAAGGTAGAGGGTCTCAGGAAGGAAGAGGGGTTGGAGATTACTCTGTATCTGGCTTGTGTGACTTTGGAGGTATGAAAGAGCTAGCATTTATAATGGAGGGGGAAAGAATAAATTTCTATCTTATTTCTAGTCATTGATGTAAAGGAGCAATTTAACTGAATGTGAAATAACTTTGGTTGTGCTGAACCAAACAAGAGGGGAAATTATTCACCTGTAGAATAACATTAGCTCCTTAAATACAGAATATATTAGACCATTAGCAAAGGTTTGAGGTAAATATTATGAACCTATTATTCATCTACTACAGTCTACATAACTTCACAGTTATATTATTTTGAGTGTGATTAAGAGTTAGTTTCCTTTTTGGAGATTGTATCAAGAATTTCTGCCTTACAAGGTTAGAGTGGTCAAAATAGTCATTTTTTTTTTACCTCATTGTGCTCTATCATGTAATTTTTCTCTCCAGAGCATGTTTATACTTCTAAGTATTATTTTAGATTTTGTAAAATAATATTCCTCTCTTTCATAGGAGGAAGGAGACAGTCTCACTCCTAACATTTGAATGTCCCAGGACAAGAATATATATAAATGGAGGCTGCTCCTTCCATTTGCATAAATATGTGAAAGTGATAAACCAGACTAACAAGCTTTTAAATAAAATATGTTCTATTTCTCTACTTTCAAAAATAGATAGATTCACATAACAAAATTTTTGTGTGTGAGGCTCTGCCTTTTAATTTTGACAACGTATTAAAGATGGTGGAAATACCCAGGCGGGGTGGCACACATCAGTAATCCCAGAGGCTTCAGAGGCTGAGGCAGGAGAATCATGAGTTCCAAGCCAGCATCAGCAAAAGCATGGTGCTAAGCAATTCAATGAGACCCTGTTTCTAAATTAAATACAAAATAAGGCTGGGTATATGACTCAGTGGTCGAGTGGCCCTGAGTTTAGTACCCAGTAACCCCCTCCCCCCCCCCACACACACAAAAAGGTTGGAATTGCTTATCATTCTGAATCACAGGGATTTTGGTCGATGGGCCTGTGGTGATTGGATAAATCATAAAACAGACAGACATGATCCATACATGTTACACATTGATTCCTTAATAGTCTTTTCTTAGGTCATTTCAATGAAATTACTAATTAGGTTACTATGATAAGTGTTTACATAAGTTACATTCTATTGACAATAGTAATTTAAAGGATTAAAATATAAAATGTAATGTACTAATGTCAAAAACTTAAACATTTATCTTAAATATTTACTAAGGAAAATATAGAATGCTATGTTTAGACCCATATATATATATTTGTGAGTAAATGAATTGTTGAATATTGCAAAGTACTCCTCAGTTATAATGTGAACTTTTCTGATAGCTATAGGTGCCCCTGAAACAAAAGAACAAGAAAAGAAAGTGTATACTCTGAACACCTGGAACATAATACAGATTATAAGAAAATATTGCAGTCATCTGAGAGGATGATTTGACAAGCTCATTAATTTGTTTTTCTCTTCCCTAAGCACCTCCATTGCTTATACTCTCTCCACACTGGGAAACAATGCCCTTCTTCCACCCAGATGACAACAGAACACCCCAAACTTCATTTTGTTTGGACATACTCATTTTTTATTTTATTTTTTTAGGACATTAAGGAAATGGGCAATAGATGTGCAAAAACATTTCCACAGAACCTGATGTTGTTATTTGGGGAAGCTGATATTTAAGTGTACAGAAATGCTATTCCATATAGCAGGGGTAGGGTGTAATGGAGGAGTTTTAAGTGCCAAATACTAATAGTAGTACTCGATACTTTAAAAGAGAAAAGTACTAAATTATAACTTTCTTTTTCTCAGCACCCTTCATTTGACTCTTTTCCCTCCATGAGGTTTGGTCTCTTGAAAATACCTGTTATTTGGCACAATATGTGTTCTCAGTAGCTATTCAAATTAGAGAAATCGAATAATGGGTATAATTAGGGTCTAGAAAGGCCCTACAAAGGTTGGATCTGAGAATAGCAAAGGAGGTTAGAGACACTGGCCCGAAAGAGGAAAGTACAGTAAGGAAGAGTCTTTAGCTGGGTATTTAGACAGGAATATGAAAAAGGAAGAGTATTTTAATCCCATTGTCTGCAGTAACAAAAAACCTTGGATGGGTGGCTTATCAGCAATGGAAATTTACATCTCAGAGATCTGGAGGCTGGAAAGTCTAAGATCAAGACATCAGCAGATTCATCATCTGGTGAGGGACTACTCCCTTACTGACAGCCTTCTCACAGTTACCTCATATGGTGGAAGGGGCTGAGGGATCTCTTTGGAGCCTTTCTTAGAAGGGCACACCTATCACATTTATAAGGGATCTTGTGATGTCTTTAGTTCCCCAAGGCCCCACTTCACAATACCATCACCTTACAGCTAGGATTTCAGTATATGAATTTTCAGGACATACAAACATTTCAGACTATAATAGAGAGGAAGGGAGCAAGGATAATGAAGAAAGGATAATCTCTATGGGCAAGAAAGAGGGGGAGACTAAGAGAACAGTAAATGGAGAGGGATGTGGAAAGAATGATGATTAGGAATTGGTGATGCATGTTTAAGAAATAATATGGAGCACCGTGTCACAGGAAAGAAGTGAATGATAGTTACAGTAACAGTAATTAAAGGACAGATTGACATCAGGAGGAACAGATAAAACAGGGCCTTGCATGGTGACTACTCTGGAGGATAAGGCTAGGAGGATTTTCTTGAGAGGAGTGATTTGAGTGTTAAATGATGATTCAGACACTGTTTAGAGAACACAGGTGGACGAGGGTGGCATGAAGAATCTGGATTACCATGAGTCAAATCCAGACATGTCAGTGAGAGTGAGACTCTGGGGTGGACTTGGAAGATTTCAGCACAGTCTGTGTATATGATGACAATGTTGCCAAGATACAATCCATCATTAGAGGACCAAAACCACAATGCTGTGAATTGAGCTTCCAACCCAGGGTGACATTTTCATTAATTTCTTTAATTAAGATCTTTATTTTGCACAGTGAGGATAAAAACCAAACAACAAAAAGCCCTGCCAGGTGCCACGCTTGGAGACACTTAAAGTACCAATCTGCTTAATACTGTCAAGAGAGAGAGAATCTCTGGTTTGAGTTACTTTTGGAACCAAAACTAAAAAAGCCACTACTGATTAAGAAGAGAGAAGGGAGGTGAGGCAGTTGCAGGAATGAAGGTGAGGTACCTGCTGTTTCATATTGATAGAGACAGAACTAATTTAAAAAGACTTTGAAACTCCTTTCAGTCTGAGGGGGAGGGGAAATAAGATATGGACAGGCACAGGAATCAGAGGGAGCCACATCATAGCAGCCTGCTAGCTTTGTGTTTCTCAGGCCTACATGCAGAACTAACCTCTGTTATCTTGAGGGTTGCAGAAGGAGAGGAGGGAAGTCCCTATATCATATGGGGGACCCTTAATTAATGTGTCAGTGTATTCATAAAAGTTTAGTGTTTTCTATCACTAGCACCCAATTTTCCCCAGCACTCCCAGCAAGACTACCTAGGGAGTGGTTTATTCCTAGATATTAAAAGAAAGTAAAGAAATAGAAAACAAGTATATGGAAAATTCTATGCTGTTCATGGTTGTTATTATCATATAGACAACATTCTAAAGATATATAATTATCAGTGGTGCAGTCTATCATAGGGAGCTGAATTTGAGAGGTCTTTCTATTTGTTTCAGAGAAAGTGTAAAATAAAATCATTTTACTATGGAGTTCCAAAGGAAAGATACCACTCTCTTGTCATAGCATTTGTAGGCCAAGGAGAGTTGACAGTGTATTAAATGTCTTTTGTCCTGGTATGTTCATGCACACGAGAAGAAGGAAGAAAGACAGGGAGAAAAAAAGAGATTTTGATTTGACATTAAGATCATCTTCATATTTTTATATTTTTGGGGAAATTTCAGTTAAAGTTAGATATTCCTGAAACTGAGACTAACTACCTTCTTGAAGAATACTGAAATATCAGAGCCAAAGGCAGCTCTCTGGGATAACAAAGTCTTACTCAATATGCAGGTCACATGTTTGCTTCTCATTTAATTCCTTCCTCTTTTCTAGTCAAGAATTAGAAAATCCTGTGCTGTAAATCTCCTAGGGAAAATCGCTGATATAATTTTGAAGTGCATGAGTTTTTGGACATTTCCTACATTCATTGTGAATCTCAGTTTGCATCACATATTTATTATTTAGCATTTGAGCATCTGCACAGAACTCATCCTCATCCTTGCCTAAGATTTTCAGCACATATGTGGCTAATAAATATAAAGCTGGATGATATAAACAACTACATTGATTTTATTTTAGCTATACCAATGTTGAATCTCAAGGAAAGGGTGTTAGGGAAATACATTTTTTATAAGAGAGACAGTCCAACCTACCAAGATGGGGGAGACCAGAAAAGATGGCAGGGGATAGAATTTGGGGGAAAGCAATCAGAAAGAGTAGAAACTGAAAGAAAGACCAGAGTACACCAAGTGACAAAAGGGGAGAAAGAGGGACATTTAGGAGGATACAATATTGCTTAAATCCATATATTTCTTGAATTGCACGATATACAGCTGGTTTATTTATATTTTTAATTTTTTTCTAAAGTTTCTGCATCTGTATTGTTTATTTTGTTAGTTTTTTGAAAAGACTAATTGTGTATTCCAGGTTCTATATTGCTTAATTGTACAGAAGGCATATAGTTCTAACAAATTGCTTTGAGGGTTGTGTCACTTGGTAGAAAATAGTACTATTTTTACCCACGATAAATGTCTGTAACTGTAGGTTAGTATAGGTTTCCATATCACCAGTCTCAGGTGGCTAACTCTATATCCTTTATTCTTTAGGAAAAAAACCAACCAACAAACAGCATTTCAACATGAACTAAACAGACTTTTTTTGAAAGGTTCTGCAATAAAGCATGATAATATTAATAATATATTTTTTAAAATATTCTACAGATAAAAAGTAACATATAAAGAAATGTTATCATTTATGATATATCTCATTTCTACCTAATATATATATATATATATATATATATATATATATATATATATATATATATATATATATCTGATTACTACCTAATTGTAACAAATGTATAACAGTTTTAAAGTTTTCTTCAAACTTGAATTAGAAATAACTCAAATGGCTAGCTATTTAGTTCTTACTTAAAACTACAGGTAAGTATAATTTGAGGTGTATTTTAAAATGTATTTTGAATATGTGTTTAGGATATATATTAAATAATAACAGAAAACTTCAGGAATAAAACATTTGTTAAAGAACTTTACATTTTATTATGAATGTTTTAGGAGCTACATACAAATGTTTTCTAACCTCAGTTTACCTTATTGCTGAAGATTGCTTTGCTATATAGTTTATTATACTCAAAATAATCCATTATCCTGTCAACAGGAGCATGACATTAGTGATGGGTAGAAGATAAGAAATCAACCTTTTATCAGTTAGAAAAATATTTTCTCAAAGGAAAAATGGCTTTTGGGATATGCCAATTTTTTACTTATTTTTTTCTCATTTATAATTGTAAATAGTTTTAAATACATTAAATGCGCATCAATTATGTAATTGTTCTTTTTGAATACAGAAAAGGAAAAGAAAGTTGAAGAAGTGATTTTGTTTTGACCTTGAGATATGTAGCAAAAGAAGTGGAATATGGAAACACCATCTTCCAGACTGGATTTGCCAGTAACTGTATTGCCCTAAACAAATCTTCCAATGGTTCTGATTTCAGAGTTTACATCTGTTAATCAGAGCATTTGCCAGGTAGTTTCTAAGAACCCTTTCGATTCCACCATTGCTTGCTGCTACAGTTGGTTTTAACCTCAAAGGATGGGCCTATGGATACATGGAATTTATTTTTATGACCATTGTGTTAAGAGAGAGAACAGTATATTGTCTTATTAGCATCTATCTTAATGTCCAAAACTTGGCATTTTAAATATCATCATCATGTTTCCTTCCTCACTAGAACAATGACATTTTAGATTTTGATGTGGTTATTAAAGACAACTTTGGTGAGACTTTTAATCAGCTATGGTTGTTGGTACATATTCAAACCTCTTGATATGTAGGAAGTCATATTTCACAAGCCCAGGAAGCCTTAAAGACTAGGCATTGAAGTGCCCATATATTAGAACATATATACTAGTTCATGTAACTTCAATTATTGTTTCTAATAACCAAGAGGGCTAGGGATATAGATCAATTGGTAGAGTTTTTGCCTCACATGAACAAGACCCTGGGTTCAATCCCCAGTACCAAGCAACTTTGGTATAACCTACCATTTTGTAGGCAATATAAATGAGTGTATAAGTGATAAGGAAGGAGCAATTTGGCTTAAAGAAGTGTAGTCTAAAATTTGTGTAAAAGTATGCATGACTTTTTCCCTTGGTAATTTTGGAGTTCTCTAATATAAGTATTTTCATATTGCCAAGGGATGAAAGCCACTGATCTTCCATTTTATCTGACATTTGCTGCAATTCATCCTTGCTAGTGACTCAAGTTCAGCTGAATCAACACTTATTCCTGTCCAGAGACCTATCTCAGCTATGTCAAATCCCCTTTTGACAGATGGGAACCATGCTTCTGAGCCACACTGAGGTATAGGAAATTTTATGGACTCTAGTAGGTTTATCAGAGACATAGAGCCCAACCATTCTATCCTAAACTTTTTCTATTTTCCTGTAAACTAGATTTCCCCAAATTTATGTAAGTCTCTGATACTATTGCTTATCCTCTTGAGTATGACCTTGAAGAATTCAGGCCTAGGAAAGCATATATGCCAGATCCTTCCTGATTTATCTAGGGTCTAGACTTCTTGTCACTTACAAGCCCCTGCTTCAACTGTACCTCACTTTTATGAGGCATTTAAGATGAAATCAAACCAAATTGGAGTTTGAGAAGATATAAGAGATACAAATAATAATAATAAGAAGAAGAAGAAGAAAGCACACATGAGTTGACATTTCAGACGTATTACCTACCACACAAGGATTATCTCTGTAAATGGAATCCATTTCCATAGGAATGATGAATCTTTACTAAGGAAGCAGACTAACAGTAGTCATGGAACCTTTAACAGGGATTTCTTTACTGCCTGGGTTATTAGATATAATAAAGTTTTAAGTTCCCTCTGGCTTGAAATTTAGTGATTATAATTTTTTTTATTAGTTGTTCAAGACAATACAATGATCTTGACATACATTTGATTCAAATAGGGTATGAATTCTCATTTTTCCACATGTACAGATTGCAGGATCACATTGGTTATACATCCATGTGTATACATACAGCAATCCTAGTGTCAGTTGTATTCTGCTGCCCTCCCTGTCCCCCCTCCCCTCCCTTCCCCTCCCATCCCTATTGTTTACCCATTCTACTGTGACACTTACCTCTCTCTCTTCTTTTTTTTCCCCTTCCCTTCCCCCTCACACCATCGTATATGTATTTTGTGAACCCATGAGGGTCTCCTTCTGTCTTCCATGCATTTCCCCTTCTCCCTCCCTTTCCCTCCCTCCTCTTTTCTTTATTTCGTGCTAATCTTCTTCTCATGCTCTTCCTTCCTACTCTGTTTTGAGTCACCTCCCTTATATCAGAGAAAACACTCAAAATTTGTTTTTTAGGGATTGGCTAACTTTGCTAGGCATAATTTGCTCTAGTGCCATCCATTTCCCTGCAAATGCTATGATTTTGTTATTTTTTAATGCTGAGTAATATTCCATTGTGTATAAATGCCACATTTTTTTAATCCATTCATCTGTTGAAAGGCATCTGGGTTGGTTCCACAGTCTAGCTATTGTAAATTGTGCTGCTATGAACACTGATGTAGCTGTGTCCCTATAGTAGGTCTTTTGGGTATAGTCTGAGAAGGGGAATAGCTGGGTCAAATGGTGGTTCCATTCCCAGCTTTCCAAGGAATCTCCATACTGCTCTCCAAATTGGCTACACCAGTTTGCAGTCCCACCAGCAATGTACAAGTGTACCCTTTTCCCCACATCCTCGCCAGCACTTGTTATTGTTTGACTTCATAATGGCTGCCAGTCTTACTGGAGTGAGATGGTATCTTAGGGTGGTTTTAATTTGCATTTCTCTGATAGCTAGAGATGGTGAGCATTTTTTTGTGTAGTTGTTGGTACAGAATAGAGGACACAGAGACCAATCCACAAAATTACGACTACCTTATATTAGACAAAGGTGCTAAAAGCATGCAACGGAGAAAGGATACATTTTCTTTTTTTAAAGATCTATATCTTTCCTAGAATTTACCAAAAGCTGTATGGCCCCTTGTTATAGACTGAGTTGTGTCACTCTCTCCCCACAATGTGTTGAAACTCTATATACTACTGCAGAATGCAACTTATTTGAAGATGGAACTTTTAAAGAGGTGATCAAGATAAAATGAGGCTGTTAGATTGGGACTTCGTTTGATGTGACTGATGTCCTTGTCAGAGAAAGAAATTTGGGCACACATAGAGGCTGTATGTAAACACAGGAGAGGTTTCATGAGCACAGGGTGAGAAAGCAGATGTCTACAAGCAAAGGAGAGAGGCCTTAGGAGAAACCACACCTGCTTGCAACTGAACCTTGGACTGTTAACACCTATAACTGTGAAAAAATAAATCTGTTGTTTAAAGTACACATAGTGAGTGGCATTTTGTAATTGCAGCCCTAGCAAGAAATGTATAATGGTCATATCAGTATATTTTTCAATTTTAGACTTGTATACCTTGCCCTAGCAGGGAGGGGTCATGCCAGAGTTGATGTTCAAGATTACTTTTGAGTACGTTGGAAATTAGTGGTGATACTGATTCCCAATACACGCTTTATATCTTATTATCTTTAAGATAATATCTTTATATCTTTATATCTTATTATCTATTAACTATATTTTATGGTTTTTCAGAAAACAAAAACCTCACCAAGACCATAGGCTGTGTGAATTTAACATAGATAGAAATCAACATCAAAATAGATAGAAAACCCAAATCTCTTGATTGAAATTCCCTATCCATTAATACAGAGTATGCCAGGATACCTTTTTCTACATGTCTTTAATGATAATATTTTGAAAAGGTTTAACCGCATTTCAGAATAGCTGATGTAGATTTCTTCTCCTAAGGAGGAATACTGTGATGACTTGCAAAGTTTTGTCTATAGTTATTGTCTACATCCAGTCCTGGCCTCACAGAGTTTAAGATAATTTTGGAAGATATGAAGTATTAAAATGTAATTATTACACAAAATTATAAAATGGGGACATCCAAAATGCTCTCTGGCCATCCTGGTTCAGATATGAATTTTATAAACTCTTCTTTCTCTAAATGTTTTATATAAAGCAGAAGTAGACTAAATCATTATTAATGCAGCCTTTGTAGACATTAATAAAATCAAATAATGAATTTTTCTTCCTAAATTTATTTTAATATATGAACAGTTCCTTCATAATGTTTTGATTTGTGGACTTTAAAATACAGAAGAGACTCTTAAAGAATAGATGGTTACTTATTTGAATAAGCACCCTTAAATGGAAGGGTGCTTATTTTTTTTTCATTTATTTAAAATACTCTGTTTCATATTTGAGTGTTGACATCTTCTTTTATGATCTTCCTATATATATCTTGTCTTCTCTACTAATTATGTCAATAGAGTTTTGCAGTATCCCTTTCCTCCTAGGGTTTTTGGTCTCTGTTCTTTTCTCTCCCCTTCTGTAAATTTCACCCTGTTTCTTTTGAATCATTGTCGTTACTGCAGCATTTTTCTCTCTAAGCTGCTGGAATTACAGATGTACAGCACTGTGTCCAGTTTCATGTATTTATTAATCATAATTCATTATTGGCTTTAGGGGACAGGATCATATTTTTACCAATGCTATCAGAGGGACATTGTACCTAAAAGCAAGCTGATTTCCCTCTTCCCATTCCCGTTACCTTAAACGTAGACTATTTAGCATTCCTATGTAACTGATTGAGGCAGCAATGACCTCTGTGCTTTTCTCTTGCAACCTACTGCTGCTCAGTGCATTTGTGTACACAGACAATAATGTGCTTGGAAAGAAGGGACATTTCTGCCCTTAGAGACAAAAAAGAAAAATAAATCTTCATTTGGAAGCTGAGATAAAAATGTGCCTTGCAGGGTTTGTATAGAAACAGAGGTAAGACATGTTCCAAATAAGAAAATATTTGATAAAATATCTTCTGAAAACCATGAGTAGATTAATTACACAAAAGAATAGGGTTTTAGAGAAAGTGTAAATACCCATTCAGTGGAAAGAAAGCAGAAAGAAAAAGAAGAAATGGCAAAAGAATGTGATAAGAAGTCAAAGAAAAAAAGCAAAAAAAAGAGAGACAACTAGTTCATTCAAATAAAAACTGAAGGATATAGATTGTAGTCAGTAGAGAAGAGAGCATGGGAATTTTCTTTTTATTGAGCACAGATAATGTACAGAATACTATTGTCAGAATTAGTTTACCACAATAGTTTAAGATGTCATAACATGAACAAGGGTCATGGAATGGTAAATAACAGAGGGAGCACAATACATTAATGGAATAGAGATTTTTTAAAATTTTTTATTCTAATATTTTTTCACATAAATTTCTTGATTGCTTTTTCTATTTCTATGAGGAATGTCATTGGGATTTTGATTGGAATTGCATTAAATCTGTATAATGCTTTTGGTAATATGGTAATTTTGACAATATTAATTCTGCCTATCTAAGAAAAAGGGAGATCTTTCCATCTTCTAAGGTCTTTTTAAATTTCTTTCTTTAGCATTCTGTATTTTTCATTGTAGAGGTCTTTCACCTCTTTTGCTTGGTTGATTCCCAAGTTTCTTTTCTTTTCTTTTTAGGCTATTTTAAATGGGATAGTTTTCCTCATTTCCCTTTCAGAGACTTTGTTTCTGATATACAAAAATGCCTTTGATTTTTTGGGTGTTGATTTGTATCCTCCTATTTTGTTGTATTCATTTTCTAGTTCTAAAAGTTTTCTGATGGAACCTGAGTCTTCTAGGTATAGAATCATATCACAAATAGTGCTAATTTGAGTTCTTTTTTTCCTATCTGTATCTCTTTAATTTCTTTCATCTGTCTAATTGATCTGGCCAGTGTTTCAAGAACTATGTTAAATAGAAGTGGTGAAAGAGGGCATCTCTGTCTTGTTTGTCTTGTTCCAGTTTTTAGAGGGAATGCTTTCAATTTTTCTCCATTTAGAATGATGTTGGCCTGAGGCTCAGCATAGATAGCTTTTTTTTTTTTTTTTTTTTGAGAGAGAGAGAGAGAGGAGAGAGACAGAGAGAGAGAGAATTTTTTAATATTTATTTTTCAGTTTTCAGTGGACACACATCTTTATTTTTATGTGGTGCTGAGGACTGAACCCAGCACCCGAAGCATGCCAGGCAAGCGTGTTTCCGCTTGAGCCCATCCGCAGCCCCATATAGATAGCTTTTATGATGTTGAGATATGTTCATGTTATACCTAGTTTTTCTAGTGTTTTGAATATGAAGGGGTTCTGTATTTTTTTGAATACATTTTTCTGTATCTTTTGAGATGATCTTATGGTTCTTCTTCTTAATGCATGTGAGGAATTATATTTATTGATTTCTGTATGTTTAAACAACCTTGCATCCCCTGGATGAACCCCACTTGATCATTGTGTGCTATCTTATTTATTTATTTATTTATTTTGTATTTGATTTGCCAGAATTTTATTGAGAATTTTTGCATTTATGTTCATTAGCGATATTGGTCTGAAGTCTTCTTTCTTTGATGTGCCTTTGCCTGGTTTTAGAATTAGGGTGATATTGGCCTCATAGAATGAGTTTGGAAGTGCTCTCTCTTTTTCTACTTCCTCCAGTAAATTGAAGTGTATTGGTATTAATTTTTCTTTAAAGGTCTTGTAGAACTCGGCTATGTATTCATCCGGTCCCGGGCTTTTCTTGGTTGGTGGACTTCTGATGGCATCTTCTATTTCATCACTTGAAATTGATCTCTTTAAATTGTGTATATCATCCTGATTCAATATGGGCAAATCATATGACTCTAGAAATTTGTTAATGCCTTTGATATTCTATTTTATTGGAGTACAAGTTTTCAAAATAATTTCTAATTATCTTTTGTATATCTGTAGTGTCTGTTGTGATATTTCCTTTTTCATCACATATGTTAGTAATTTGATTTTTCTCTCTCCTCTCTTTGTTAGCATGGCTAAGTGTTTGTCAATTTTATTTATTTTTTCAAAGAACCAACTTTGGGTTTTGTCAATTTTTTCAATTGCTTCTTTTGTTTCAGTTTCATTTATTTCAGCTCTAATTTTAATTATTTCCTGTCTTCTACTGCTTTTGGTGTTGATTTGTTCTTCTTTATCTAGGGCTTTGAGAGTATTGTTAAGTCACTTATTTGTTGACTTTTTTCTTTTTTTTAAGGAATGAACTCTATGCAATGAAATTTCCTCTTAGTACTGCCTTCATAGTGTCCCAGAGATTTCAAGGCATTGTATCTGTATTCTTATTCACCTCTAAGATTTTTTTTAATTCCTCCTTGATGTCTTTTGCAACCTATTATTCATTCAGAAGCATATTATTTAGTCTCCAGATGTTGGAGTAACTTCTATTTTTATTTTATCATTGATTTATATTTTCATTCCATTATAATCTGATAGAATGCAGGGTTGTCTCTACTTTTTTATGTTCTCTAAAAGTCGCTTTGTGGCATAATGTATGGTCTGTTTTAGAGAAGGATCCATGTGCTTCTGAGAATAAAGTGTATTCATACATTGAAGGATGAAATGTTCTATATATGTCAGCTAAATCTAAGTTATTGATTGTATTATTGAGTCTATAGTTTCTTTGTTCAGCTTTTTTTTTTTTTTGAAGATATATCCAGTGGTGAAAGTGGTGTGTTAAAGTCACCCAGAATTATTGTGTTGTGGTCTACTTGACCCTTGGACTTAAGAGTTTGTTTAATGAATGTAGATGCTCCATTGTTTGGGGCATATAAATTTATTATTGTTATGTCTTGTTGATGAATGGTTTTCTTTAGCAGTATGAAATATCCTTCTTTATCCCCTTTGATTAACTTCGGCTTGAAGTCTACTATATTTGATATGAAGATGGGAACCCCTGCTTGCTTCCACAGTCCATTTGAGTGGTATAATTTTTCGCAACCTTTCACTTTCAGTCTGTGTATCTCTTTTCCAATGGGGTGAGTCTTCTAGAGGCAGCATATTATTGGATCTTTTTTTTTTTTTCAATCTGGCAATCTATGTCTTTTGATTGGTGAGTGTAGTCCATTAACATTCAGGGTTAATCTTGAGACATGATTTGCATTCTCAGCCATTTTTGTTTATTTTTGGTATTTAATTTGACTTGGTTCTCCTTTGATTGGTTTTTCCTCTAGTGTAATACTTCCCTTTGCTTATTTTCATTGTTGTTTTTCAATTCTTCTTCATGGAATATTTTGCCAAGGATGTTCCCTAGTGTAGGCTTTTGAGTTTTAAATTCTTATAATTTTTGTTTATCATGGAAGATTTTTATTTCATCATCAAATCTGAAGTTTAATTTTGTTGGATGCATGATTCTTGGTTGGCATTCATTTTCTTTCAGAGCTTGATATTTTTTGTTCCAGGATATTCTAGCTTTCAGTGTCTGGGTTGAAAAATCTGCAGATTATCTAATTGGTTTCCCCCTGTATGTAATCTGATTCCTTTCTCTCATGGCTTTTAATATTTTCCCCTGTATGTTAGACATTTTTATTATAATATGCCTTGGAGTGGATCTGTTGTGATTTTGTACATTTGGTGTCCTGTAAGCCTCTCGAATTTGGTTTTCCCATTCATGCTTTATGTTTGGAAATTTTTCTGATATTATTTCATTGAATAGATTTTTCATTCCTTTGTTTTGGAACTCTATGCCTTTCTCTATCCCAATAACTCTTATATTTGGTCTTTTTATGCTATCCTATATTTCTTGAATGTTTTGCTCATGGTTTCTTACCATTTTAATATCTAATCTTGAAAAGAATTTTCAATCTTTTCAAGATTATACATTTTGTCTTCATTGTCTGAGGTCCTGTCTTCCAAATGGTCAAATCTATTGATGATGCTTTCAATTGAACTTTTAATTTGGTTTATTATTTCTTTCATTTCCAGGATTTCTGGTGTGTGTGTTTTTTTTTTTTTTTTTTTGATCCTTTATCTCACTATTGAAGTAATATTTTGCTTCTTGTATTTTTTAATGTAGCTCTTTGTCAAAATGACTCATTGCTGCCTGTATTTGCTCTCTTATATCATCCTTTAATTCTGAAAAACATTTTAATTATGTACACTTTGAAATTCTTCTCTGTCATTTCTTCTGCTGTGCTGGGCCATGGATTCTAATAATATGGTTTCTTGACTTGTTTGGGGCACTTTCATCCTTTGTCTTTCATATTGCTTGTGTGTCTTCCCTTCTAGCACTGTGGATCCTAGGCATTATCGTGTTTACCCTGTTGGCTTATAGTACCCCTGAAGGGATCCAATACCTCTCCTTTGAGGTGAAGGAAAATATTAACAAATCCCAATATACACAATATGCACCTAAATCTAATGTTTTCTATTAAGACATTTGCAGTTTGGTTACAATGTACAGAAGTGGCAAATTCAGTTATCATCTACAATATAATCAGTAGGTTTGTAAAAGGGTTTACAGTTTCTGATGGTGGACAAAGACACAGGGGTTAAGGAATAGGATGATATGCTGAGGAGATAGGAGGTGAGGATATAGAGTTATTATATCTTAGGAAGTGTGAAAGAGAAATCTAAAGAGGAAGATTAATAGCAGAAGGGAGAGGAAGTAATTTTGGGTAGAGAAGTAAGTGGGAAGATAGTAAAGTACATGAAACAAACACACATATATATTAAGAAAAATTTAAAAAAATGTTAAAATAGTAGAAATTGGTTGCAATAAAAGAATAAAAAAAGAAAAGAAAAAATATACAACACAACAGTAATATATTATTCAGACATCCCAGTCTTCAAAATCCTAATTCATGCAAAGTACTTGGTTTCACATATTTTGGGGACATGAGGACAGGAGAATAGAGAGGGAGAGGGGAAAAAAATCTTGAAGGAAGAAACAGGGATTGTTTTGGTTGGAGATCAGTATCTTTCCTGTTTCCCTTCTCATCCAATAGGTGGGGTTGTCTGTTGTTCACTGGTATCTCCACCCTCAGAATGGTGAAGGTTACCAGGGTGTCACTGTGCCTGGATAGTGGCTGCTGGGGAAAGGGGGGAGTTACAAACTGGGTACCTGTCCAGCTGGAGTTCCAAACTGGAAGTTGCCCCCACTGAAGATGGTAAGGAAGGTGGCCCAAGATGGAGGTGACTGCTTTCAGTGGTGGGGGGGTCAGGTCAGGTGGAGCCGGGAGATGGTATTGGATTATGAGTTCGGAGACGAGCTCTGTGGCATGCAGTGTGTGGCTATCAGCTGACTTCAGAGCCTGTGTGAAGTTCCAGGGTGCAGGCAGGCATTCACTGCACATAGGGGACTATCTTTGCTGCAGAGTCCCAAGTTGGCAGTGATAAGGGGAGCCCTGTGTTGGTAGATGGGGGTCCACATAGGAGTGGCAGCTGGAGTTCCTGTGCATGGGAAGCTGTGTGGTGTCCTGCATGGGAGTGGTGTTCGTGATTTATGCTCAGTGGGTGGCTGAAAGTTCTTCGTGGGGGGGCTGCAGCTGCTGATTGTCCTACTTGGGCACCTGGTAGTCCTACATGGGTGAACAGTTGGGAGACCTACTCTGATGCTGAGGCCTGGAGCCCTGCATGGGCACAGTGTCTGTGATTCCTGAGCAGGAGCAGGAATATTGCTTGCAGAGAAGCAATATTCTCACTACTTGAGTCCCAGGTCACAGAACAACACAGAATGCTCTGGCCCGCCATCTTGGATCTCAGGAATAGAGATTTAACTGAAAAGATGTGTTTTCTATAGAGGAAAGACAAAGATGACTTTGTGCTTGAAAATACTTCTATCCAGGAGAATTGTCTTGCTTATGATTGAAAGAAAAGCCCATTTAAAAAATATGAATGAATAGTTTTGTTTTGAACAGGAGGTGGACAGATCTAGTTGGACTAGAAATAAAAGCATGAAGTTTAGGGGAAAAAACGATAACCATGGTTACTATTTAATACAAATCAGTATACTAACATAGAGCAAAGAGGAATATGATAAAAAGTAAACATACAAATAGAGTAAGAGAAGATAATTTTTTGAAAGGAAGAGAAATCATCTTGCTAAACAAGATGAAATAATAAAAAAATCCACAGAATCCATAAAAGTAGCCAACCAATATATGAAAATACTCTCAACACAATATCAGGGAAATTCAAATCAAAATCACTGTGAAGTACCACCTCACACCTGTTAGGATGGTTATTATCAAAAACACAAAAGATAATTGTTGGTGAGAATATAAGGAAAGGGGAACTTTGTACACTCTTGATAGAAATGTAAATTGGTAGAGCCATTGAGCAAAAAAAGATGGAGTTTTATGCTAAATAAAATAGGCTAGATACTGTAGATAAATACTGCATGATCTTGTTTGTGGAATGAAAAAAAAACGTAAAACACTTGGAAACAACAAGATGGTAGTTACTAAGGGCAGAAGGGGAGAGGAATTGGAGAGATTAGGTCAAAGAGTTACATTTGCAGTTATATATCATGAATATGTCTAGAGACCTATTTTGTTGCACAAAGACTATAGTTAATAATATTGTATCGAACAGACATTTGCTAAAGGAGTAAATTTAAGATGCTTTACCCCCACCACAGAGACACATAAAAGAGCAATTATGTGTTTAATTTGGTTGAATATAATAACCGTTTCATTATGTGTATCAGAACATAGGTTGAATATTCAATCTGAGGTATTTCTGAGTATTCAATCCTCAATACAGTTTTCATCTTGAAAAGAAAGGAACATATTCTAGGACTTTTAGGTGTAGTGTTTCTTTTTAATCATTGGTTTTCAATGTGGGTCTGCAAGTCACTTCATAGACTGTTTAACCTAATGATGACAGCTTTGGAAAGTTCTCCAGGAGACATTGTACACATGGTTTTCAAGGCTGAAGTTATCAGTATTGTGTGCATTGATTTCAAACACTTTCTGATTTCTGACATGACTACCTTCATGCTGGCCTGATAACCCAGGTGACTCATTCTTTACTCATTGCTACATCTCAAGCACAGCTGAGGAAAATAGTTTCCACTATAGCCCCCAAAGACATGGGTCTTAGTTTAATTAGAGTCTAGACTAGAGATAGCCTGGAATATTCTTCCATGCTAACATCAAACCCAATCCCATAATCTTGGTTTGATTCCCAGTGTGTTCTTTGAAGTGGTTTAGAATACTGGCTGGGGTTTTCCAATGGGTTTTAGAATATGTTTTTATCATGACCCTGTTAGAATTTCTTTCAGGCCACAGCAGAAGAACTTCTTTGATTAGCACCTGTGATTTTTACTTGTTGAGTAAAACAAATAGCTATCTACCAAAACTTAACACTACCTGTATTGTCTGTGGGGAGTTCCTGTTTCATAGTCTATTTATCAATGATTTTTAAATACTTTCTTTGATTTTATAAGCTTGAGAAGAATATTTGAAATCCACCCAAATTTCTCTGCCTTCAAATACTTACAAATACATTGTTATTTCTGGATTGATTAATTTCTTTTTTTTCCTGCACCTTCCACTTCATTAAGAGACTATGCAATATGGTTTACAGGATAGAGCTACCCAAGTCAGACTGCCGATGCTGAAATAGTTGGTCCACAAGCTGTGAATTGTATAACTCTCACCATGTTACTGAACATTATGACTTCTGTTCTTTTATCAGTAAAAAGAGAATGAAAATAAAAGTCCTACCTCACAGCTTGTTGAAAGGATTGAATGAAAATAAGTAATGCCCTTTTACTAGGGCCTGGTTCACAATAGGTAAGAAACAGATCTCAGTTTTATCTACTGAAAGATAATTTTAGAACTACCAACATGAAGTATAGATATCCCAGCATATATTGGGTGTGATAGCATGTGTGTGTGTGCTATGTGAAAATGAATGCACATTTATATACACATTCAATATGTGAAGCATGAAATGTGTATTCCACTGCTATTCAGGCCAGTCCAGTGAAATTTTATTTTATTTCAAAACAAATGGAATTATTAAAATGATCCAACCAACACAATAATACCTTTATGAGTGTCCTAATATCTGGAACTCTCAAATATCAGTGTATTGCTTAAGGCATGAATCTTGATGAATTTCTTGAATGTTTTTCTTTATCTCTTGTGCTTTTCCTTTTTCACTCATGTAAGCATGCATTTAACACAGTGGTCCTATTTCTAAGTTTCTGTTCCTCGTTGTATCAGGTTTCAGGGCCTGATATCAGTACACATCTGTTTGTTGGTTCAGAATTTCATTTTGTCATAGTATTTTGCATCTTAGGTAAACATTTTTGATATCTCTAGATGATTTCTTCTATTATTCACTGCAGTTATATCTTCTGAGTGTCATACATTTTTGAATGTATTTTAACCAAGAATCTGCCCACTCCTCCATCAAATGAAATGCTACCTAACATTTTTTTTGTATTCACTTTTAAAACTACCTACCATTATTTTGGGTAGAATAAATTGAAGGGATAGTAATATGTACACATTATAATTTGAATTAATTTCCTGACTAATTTTTTTAAGAATACTAGTCTTATCAGCAGTGGGATGGCAATGTCAACAGCAACAAATATGCCATTTCTCAACATAACTGCTTGTGGCACTCACTGGGAAGAGTATGTCAACAGATATGGAAAAGTTAGTTCTTGTAAGGTCATTCTCCCTGCCCTGTCCATGGGACTTATATGTGGAAGATTTTATATTAAGAAGATATGTGCATCTATTTAAAGGAAGGCTTACGTGTTCTAGTTATTAAAACAAATATCATTAAAACTTCACCCTGGCAGAACCAAAGATGTTTTTCATATGTCTATAAAAGAAAATATTGCTGATTGCAGATTTTTTAAAATTCAGAAGAGCCTATTTCTTTGGACTGGTAGTCAAAATAGTCATCTACTTTGTTATATTAAAAAATAAATGGTTTAGAGGTATAAATGCAATGTTTTCAACCAACTAATTGCCTGAGAAAATCTAACAATACTTATGATATGATTGTTTTGTGATTGGAACCAAATATACATGATACAGTAGTAGAATGTGTATACTACAGCTCTCTTGTTTATTTATTGCTCACAATATTCATTCACAAATCCTTAAAAGCTGCTTTATAGAGGTATTTTTAGGAAAATATCTTTTCACATACTAGAAATACAACTTTTAAAAATGTTTAATATATTTTAATTTATAACCATATTAAAATTCATGGAGAACTCATTGGCTATTTTTAAAGCTTGTGATCATCTGAGGTATTGCAATTTGAAGCTATCAATTATGTAAGCTGTTACTTCCTGACATTTGTCCTGAAACCACTCCTTTGAAGTTGTTTTTCAATATTTGGTGAACAAATACATACCATATACCATATGTTTTATATATATATAAAACATATGGTATATATGTTTTATATATATAATATATATATTAAATATATATATATATATATTACTTATATACTCAGCACATTCTGCACATGAGTGTCTCTGTATAAGTTTTTTTCAGGAATAATTTATTTGGAGGGTATGTGTATGAATACTGTGCAAAATTGCTTTTCTTAGCTTTCATTTTTCCAGACCCTAATACAATTTCCCCAAATCTCTATTCAACTAATGAAGATAAGTTTTACTTTCTGATGTTAAAGTTTTCTGTGTATACATGAGAAAAGCAGTAAAAGATTAAATTTCTTCTGAGAAGAAAACTTTCATCTTTCCTGTTGTAAATGAGGTGAATGAAACTTGATGTTCTCCAGGCATCGCCTATGGATGGGCAATTTTCCCTAACAATTCCATGTAGGCATCTTAAAGGTTGAAATTTTAAAAATTACTGAGAATTTGTAGTCGAATTGACCCAAGTAGAGAGAAATCTGGATCACAAAGAACATTTTAGATGATTAAGAGGATTTCTCATCCCAACTGGAATTACTAATATTTTTTTCTCCTCACTATTTCATTTGCCCTAAGCAATATGCCTAAATTCTCAGTTGGTGATGGGATCATAGCAGGGAGTAACCTAACAATTGAGAAAAAAAGTTAGTGAGCCTTAGAGGCATTCTCATATTTATTAAATTATCATGTACCAAGAGGCTTTATGACATATTATTTAAATACATATTGCCAGCCTGAAGGTTTGAACAGTAGAAAGTCTATAATGAGATGCTATGTTTTCAGTTTTGTGTCTCCCTCTCACAAAAGTAAATGCCTATCAGGAATGCTGGAAAGTGATGCAGTAGATAACATTTCTTTATTATAAAATGAAAGAAATAATTTCTGGTACCATCTAAAAGAGTTTAGAAAACTCACAAAGTATTACAATTTGCACTTTGAAAAATAAAGAGAAATTCATATAACTATTTTTGCTAAAAAGGTGATTTTTATTTGAATTAACTTGCTTGACTGTTGGATGTGACATCAGTATGTTGTATACCTGTTAATTATCTATAAGTCATAGTTCATACGTAGCAATAATTTCAAAAATGAGGGTACCATACCAGTCTTAATGACCTGTAATTTTGGCAAAGATACACTCTAATTTGGAGTTTAGATACTTAAAAGCTATTTGGAAAAAAAAATATTCACTTCTCTTTCACCTTGTGTTTGGATGGGTCAGATTAACCCCATTCATTTTGAACCACACATAAAGACCCCAGAATTTACATTGCATTGAATATCTTTAGAGCTTCATGCTATCAGTAAGTCATGAATTTTTAAGCAGAAGTCTAGTTTCTAAAATAGATGAGCCAATAAGACTATTAAAGAAATATCTCCACTTGTTCCTTCTTTTGTCTTTCTATCTCAAACCAGTTTCAGGATCACTTCTTTCCTTGCAACAAATTCTGAAAGTGACTTTTATTATGGAAATGGAGGTATTTGCAACTTCTAGGCTTCCAGGTCAATCTATGCCTATTCCTATGTGTGCTTCAGAGGACATTTAAGGAATAATAGTAAATTCTATACATCCTGCTAGTGATGTGAATATTTCATATACTTTTTTCACTTATGTAAATTTATTTAAATCCTTCATTCTCTGGAAAGTAGACATTTCTGTTTTTGATGTGAGGAAGCTAAGGGTCTAATTTTTAGTGAAGAGAGAACTAAAACTCCATTTTGCTCAAGGAGACTTACACCTGTTAAGCAGCAGAATGCAGGTGTGCCTGACCCTAAAGATTCCAGCCTCACTTGTCTTATTTCCTAGCTACAGGGTCAGGGAAGTAGGGCTTTAATGTGCATGTACATACATTCCTTTTTTGGAGAACAGATGATGTGTCCAGTTTTACATAGCAATCTATTTAATGTGCTTCTTTGGAAAGGAAAGGAAATCCCTTGAAATATCTCTGTCATTTTTTCAATGACACTGAGGTGTCAGGACATTTGGGATAATAAAGTAGTCAATTACTTTAGGTGCCATAGACCTTTCAACAGTTGTATATTTTGTAGCTAGTAAATAGCCAAATGCATTTTTTTGCTTCCAAAATGAAATCATCTTAATGAAGAAATGGCATCCTGAAACAATCTGTGCATATTAATGATAAATGAAATCTGAAAAAAATAAAATAATTTCTGAGAGGCACAAGAGGAAATAGCAAGTTTAAAAGTGACTTTCCCATTTGTTGTCAGTAGTTCTAAGAACTTATTGTTTTTTCCTACATTCTTAACTGCTGTTGTGCTTTGTCCATTTGTGATTCTTTGGAACTCACAACTTGAGATTTTGGTCCTATGTTTTAGCAAGGCCTATGGCCTTAGGACTAATTCACTTTTTAAAATATTTCCTGTAGCATGAGAATGGTTTTTATGTAATGGTTTTATGGTTTTTAAATGTTTGGAAAAAAATCAAAAGATGTGATGTGAAAATTATAATTTAAATTACACACACACACAATTCTGAAGTTTGAACCCAGGGGTGCTGTACCACTGAGTTCACCTATAGCCATCTTTTATGAAGACAGAGCCTCACTAAGTTGCTGAGGCCCTCTTTCCAAGTTGCCCAGCCTGGTCTTGAACTTGGGACCTCCCTGTCTTGCCACCTGAGTTGCTAGAATAACAAGCTTACACCACCACACGTGACATAGAGTTTTATTGGAACTCCTTCTGCTCCCAAGTCCTTCCCATTATCTGTTTCCAGAACTATCACTAACGATGTTGGTGTCTACCCATGTGCACATACTCACATGTGCACATGCATACTCACATACTTATTTTTCTTTCTTACTTAGGAAAATTTTATTTATAAGCTAAATATAATACACTAATATTGTTATATTCACCTGTTTCATGTTGTCTATGATTCTTATTTGAAAATATTAATTTTCACTATTATTATAATCACAATCATGAGTTTTATAAATCTTGATTATTACAAACACCATTGCAATTGTGGATTGAATTTTGAATTCAGTTAATCATGTTTATTATAGATGAAATCAGTTTGTCTATAAATCGGCCCCACCAGACACATTGGAAGAATGGTTTGAAAAACAAGATTTCTTTGTCAAATTTCCATTTTATAAATTTCTCTGGGCCTAAAACATCAGTTTTGTCTTTTGATCCTGGGCAGCTTTATTGCTATCATCTTTGCCCCATTTTTACTTTTTAATTTCCTAAAGTTTTAAAGCAATGGTAGAGAAATTCAAATCTGAAAGATTATGCCTTTCTTATGTTCTTTGAGTTGTGTTTGTGGGGTTAGATCACAAGTTTTGGAAAGTCATGGAAACCTTAACTACATTCTCCTGTGTGGGTCTCCTTATCACCTTTCAATAACAGCAGCTATTGTCTTATTGGGTCCATTTGTTATTTATGATTTAGAAAATTATGGGATTCCTCATTAAGAAGTAAGGTAACATTCAATATTCACTAATATATTAAAGAACTTAAAGATGTTAAAATTATTAATCTGTTTAAATTGCTTCAAGGACACTTGAGCCAAAACTGACCACAATATTTTAATATGATCTAATTAATATCACATCTTTCAATTTTCTTCTGCTTATACTAATAGTAACTGACTTTAACAAATAATTGAGATCATTATTCTAAAAGTCCCTTTAAACCTCATTCAGGTAAAAATGACTATGATACTGTAAAATACTTCAAATGGAGCCAACCAAAATTAATTTCTTATAGATGCTTTTTTTAAACTTTATTTTATTTATTTATATATGGTGCTGAGGATCGAACCCAGGGCCTTGCACATGCAAGGCAAGCGCTCTACTGCTGAGCCATAACCCCAGCCCCTAGATGCTTTTTTTAAGCCCCAATTTTGGAGAGAGTTTTCTGTGACCACTGTCTAGATGAACAAATTCTTTAAAAGGACAGAGGCCCTACATAAAAATCTCGCTATATATAGTTGGGCTTCAACTCAGCATGTTTCAGAAAGTTTTCTGTACTGCTTCTCATTCGGATAATTTCAGATGCAACTCTTCCTCTATTGGCCCTCTGTCCTGAGCTTCTCTGAATTCCTTATTATTAATAATAGTTAGTTAATTACTTTTAATTCCAAGAATAATTGATCTACTACTATGTGTCAGGTACTCTTCTATATATTGGGAAAATTACACAAAAATGGACACTTAGCACATGCTCTTATATAGCTTTAATTTTAGATTATATATATGTACCTATGAGATATATAATCGAAAATTAAGATATATATATATATATATATATATATATATATATATATATATATATGTTTGTGTGTGTGTATGTGTATGATAGTAAGTGAAAATAAAAATAAACAAGAAAGCTTCTGCTGGGATGAGAAAATTAAGCAGTCCAGGTGATAGAGTGTAATAGTGAATTGGCTCCTGTATGTAGGATCAGAAAAGGCCTATCTGAGGAGGAGACCTCATTTTCTCTGTAAGATTGAGAGAAGGAGCTGTTCATGGGTCTACTTGGAGAGTAAGGAAAATAATTCCATAAAGAAGAAATAGCCGATTTAAAAATTCTAGGAGATGAAAATAAGCATGACCTGAGGTGAAAAAAGAAGATCAGGTTGACTAGAATATATTCAGAGCAAATAGGTAATGATGGAAAAGGAAATAGAGGAATCATTGAGATTTTATTCTAATCCCCTGGTAGTTTCTTGACTGTGTTTGACCATAGGTGTGACATGACTTGATCATACCAGAGACATGGTCTCTTTTTTTTCTTCATGTAAATATCTAAGAGACACCTGTTGTTGGATCCTGTGATGTAAGTCCCATTCCATTCTGACTCTAACATGCAAAAGGTAAAAAAGTAGCTGTAGAAATATTTTTTTTGGAGGGGGGTCGGGGGGATGGGGTGTTGTACCTTGGCTTGTACTCAGAGGCCTCAACCACTGAGCCACATCCCCAGCCCTATTTTGTATTTTATTTACAGACAGGGTCTTGCTGAGTTGTTTAGCACCTCATTTTTGCTGAGGTTGGCTTTGAACTCGCCATCATCCTGCCTCAGCCTCCTGAGCTGCTGGGATTATAGGTGTGCACCATTGTGCCTGGCTAAATCCCAGATATTTTTATTTTATTCTTCCACTGCCTTTCCCTTTCTAATATCTTTTACTCCTAGAACAGCTTTTCTCTTCTTGTTTGACAAAATCTTTCCTTTCCTTTCTCTTCCAACCTCAGCAAGTCTAAAAACATTAACATAATTATTTAAGTTATCCTACAAATCCTATAATATTCTTGCCCTTAATTTATTTTTTTCCAGCATCCTCATGATAAAATATGTGAAATTGCCAGGAAAGAAAATAGAGATGGTCCCCTTTCATGAGGATAAATTTTCCAGAAGATAATCACAGTCTTTGATGCCTTCCAAACCTTGGGATCTGACATTAAATGTTATATTTATAATGCATAAATACAAGTGAAGAGGATCAGCACTTTTAGGATGAGAAAGGAGGTGGAAGAAAGATACATGTTCTCCTTGGCCTTTTCTTCATTTTACCACTGGTTTATAAATCCATTCAGTGGTTTTGCTATGTTCTTCGCTTTTCTAGAGACTTAGGGAGTAAAGTAGGCTACATATTAGTAAATATAACAAAGATTTCTGAAGTCCCAAAGCTTGCATTCTATGGAAATAGGAGAAAAAGATGACTGAGATGTATTCCTCAAAATATTGTTACCACATTAGAATGGGTATGCACTCCCTGAGAGGAAATGGATTGCCTGGAGAAGATAAAGGGGAAGTCTTCAAAAACCTGAGGGCATCTGTAAGTTTCTTAGTGAAGGCAAAATTACATGTCTTGAGGTCTTTACCTTTGATATATATCACCTCCTTTGATTCTTCCCCACATTATTTGTGATTTCTCCTCTTTTCCCATATGATTTTATTTTTCATTTTTATTATAATTATTAGTGCATATTGCACAAATTAATGGGTTTCTTTGTGATATTTTCATACATACATCATGCTTTGATCATCTCTACCTGTTTCCTCTCACTTTCTTCTTAGTTGTATATATTCACATGGAAAATACAGATTTCTTTTAATCTTATATTCATTGAATTGTAGCAAACCACATGTATGTACTGAGTGCCTATTAAGTACAAGATATGTCAAAGATGTCAAAGATTTCATCAAGTTTTTTTTTTCTTTTCATTTGTTCATTTTAGTTATACATGACAATAGAATCTATTTTGACATACTTATAGAAGCATGGGATATTATCTTAATCTAATTAGGATCCCAGTCTTGTGAATGTACACAATGTGGAGATTTACAGTGATGTATTCATATATGTAAGTAGGAAAGTTTAGTCAAGATTAGTTCCATTATCATCAAGTTTTTTGAGCTAAAGAACTTTCATTGATCTGAATATAGGAAATAATTATTTCACTATTTAAAAAGTACTTTATATTTTTAATTCAGTTGGTTCTACATATGTTATGACAGGGGGCGGGGGGCTCAAAGCACCTTATGCAAATAAAAGGTTTTGTCCTCCATAAGGTCTCAGTCTTCATTTGGTATTGTTGCAGGGACTCAAATGGCATCACCATCATTTGGTTTATCTCCATCTGTCTATTTCACTTTATGCTATTTTGGTTTAATTAAAAAATACACATCCTGCTTTCCTGTTGATCCAAGAACAACCTTCACAGTTACTTGATTTCTGATTCTAGGAAAGAACATGTCACCACACCTTTGTTTTTTCCTAACTGTAGTCACTGGTTCTTTGAGGGGTCTATGATTTAATCAGAACAAAAGAAAACTAGAAAGCAGTACACTTTTGCTAAGAGAGTAGGGAGAAGAAAAGACAGGCTCATCTCTTTCTCTCCCTTTCTCTCTCTTTCTCTACTGAAATTTGAAAACACGTAGAATGTTTTCAGAGCAACAAATAATTACTCTCTCTCTCTCTCTATATATATATATATATATAATATATATATATATATTATATATATATATATAGCTATAGATATAGATATAGATATATAGCTATAGATATAGATATAGATAGATAGATAATATATCTATCTATCTATCTATCTATCTATATATATATATATATATATAGAGAGAGAGAGAGAGAGAGAGAGAGAGAATGCATTTAAATAACATGGAATTAAAAGAGTTGAGAAAAGAGTTGAGAAAAGGGGAGAAACCCGATATCAAGGATGCCATTTGAATCCCTGGTGCAGGATCTGCATGATGATAGATGCTTCATGGAAGACAAGTCATATAATGTCTTCATCAGTTGGAGTTAGTTTTTATAAGTTAGTTTTTCTAGCTAGTTTGGGATGAATTTTCCATCAAAACATAATTTGTACTGATTTAAATTCAGATAGAAAAATTGAAGAGTATTATATCCTATATGCACATCAAAAGATTGTGTACTCAAAGTTTTATAAAAGCATAAAAAAACTCAGAGCTGGTTGGGGGGTTGTACATCTTTCCATTTAAATTCCTCTATTTACAGTTAGGTGAATGAAATAGCAATGAGGTTAAATAAATTGTTCAATATCTCAGAAAATACTGATGTGAGGAGATGAAACCAAATATCTAGGCAATCCATACTTCAGTCTTGGTAGAGAAATCTATAGATACACTGTATAAAAATTGTTCTTGATCAATTTTTTGGGTCTTGTTTGCATTGGCAAACATAAAAAACATAGTTCTTTTAAGAATATTGTATATATCTCTGTTTTTCCTCTGAATATTTCATTTTACTAATTTCTTTTAGAAATCTCCTGTTTTTCTATGTAGTAAATGAAATAATTCAAACCAACAATTTGTAAAACATGAAATATTAGCTATGATAGAAAATCTATGAATTGCATCTAGGTTATTGCTTTCTTTTATTTATTTTTTCTAAATGTCAATAGAGATTATAAAATAAATGTTTTAGGAAAAATATAATGTTTTAAAATTGTCACAACATTTTTACTATTAAATAATTACCAATAAATGACAGTTCTTGTATTTTTATTCTATGTGGCAAATCCAATAACCTTTAGTTACAAGGCAATGTTTTATAATAATTCACACCAATTCTGACTGTTCATATAATACCATTATAAATTTTTGAGAATAAAAACTCCATTGTTGTTTTAGAAAGTTTTATTGGATATGTAGGTTGTTTTGTTTGTGATAAACAGGAATCAATTCAGCAACTGGGCATGAGGAGACCTGGGATTTAGATCTGATTGATTCATTGTATGACCTTGGCTTTTAGCTAACTCATCTTCATCCATATATATAGTAAAAATTTCTCCAGGACTAAAATTCTATTTTCAGTATTAATAGCTTATGTAGCCTCAAGAATTGTGCATGTACATTTTTAATTTTATTTCATACTTCCAAGAAATATTTATAAATAATATTCCTGAGAGAGAAAATACTTACTGAATCTCTGCCTTACACTTTCCTTATCAGGAAATTTTAATATTCTCGTTGAGTTTTGTAACTTCTGAGAACTTTAAGGAGATAGTTCATTTTTTTGGCCTTCATTAGAAGAAAGCAGCTAAATGCTAATTAATTGAAGAAAAAGGCCGCTTAAAAAGAAAGCCATTAAGCCTATTATAGAAATGAATCTTACTTTTCTGCCAAATGCTTTATAATTAAAAGAAAACTTAGTTGGAAAAGAAGCTTAAGCAGTAACAATAATATTAATAAAATATTGACTTTTTTACATTGCTTTTATGCTGAGAATCACTAGCTCCTTATTTACTTTACTGACAGGATAGCTTTAGTTTAAAACATGATTTCTCAACCTCAGTATTTAGCAATAATTTTTATATGTGGGTGGGGTTGTCATGTGTCTGTGGGATGTTTAGCAGCACCTTTGGCCTTCATTTCTGGAAGCTAGAAGAACCAGCTTCCCCTTTGGTGATAAGCTAAATAGAACAACTATCCTGATAAAATTACGTCCCCTACAACTGAGAAATAGGTATAGAAATAGACGACATAGGACAAAATTATATGAACTTCAACTTACTACAGGTTAGTCATTGACACATCTGTTTTTAGGAGGCATACCTTAGATCTCTAGCCCCATATAAATTTTTCCACTAACCAAATTCCACTGTGCGTGCATGTGTGTGTGAAAACACTGTGTGTATTTTAGTTAGGGAAAATTCCTTTATTTCAAAACATTTATGTCTTCTCCTATTTACCCTGCCTTTGCAATGTACCAAGAGGATTTAGGTTATCCTGAATTCCCATGCTTACTCCAAATTCCCTATCTTCCTTCAATGCAGCCCAAAATATAAAATTATTTCTTTTGTTTATATCCATCTGTCATTTAAGATTTTGCCAAGTGCAACAATTTAACAGTTCCCTCAAACTTGAATGAATTATACTTGAAAGGGAAAATATGCTCTCATAGTGTGATGCTTATTAAATAGTATTAAAACTTTTAGCATTCCCACGGAGATGACTTCCATAGAACATTACTGCTTTAATGCAAGTATTTTTACCTGTCAAACATTAAAAATGGGGGAAGATCTGCAGTGTCATTTGGTTTACTTTGCTACCACTGAAGCACTGCTTCTCTGCACTGTGTGCTAACCTACTGTTCCCAGTCTAATTTACTCTCAAAGTAATGATGGTATATTTCTACTTCCTTTGGGAAGGTATTACAGAGTTTAATTTACTGTTTTTCTAACCACTTGTAATAGTTTCAGTAGTTAATGTTCTGTACTTTCAATAGTGTAAATTGCTGCTAATCTACATTTTCTTTAAGAGGTGAAAATTTTAATATTATTAGTAGTTTTTCATACATACCAGCTTTATTTTCTAGGACTATGGAATAAGTCTGAAGTTTTGGCATTTCTGTCAATCATAATCTTTTTCTTCATGTTGTTATTTGAATAGGTTTGGGAGTGAAGTGCTTATTTACACCATACGCTTCAAAGCATGTTACTGGCATCACCTTACTTGATTTTTTACAAGATCACTTTGAGTATAGGCAAGCCAGTGTCAGAGCTTCAGAGCTTTTTTTTTTCAAACAGATGAATATATGGAGGTCATAGAGTTAAATAACTTCCTAAATCATAAATATTTATGTAGCTCTTTAAGAATTGGTAATGATAGATCCATACTCATTTTCTCATTTGCTGCACAACCTCTGGAAGCAAGAAGGGCAGGGATTATTAAGATCTCCATTTCAGAAGCAAAATCTGAGGCATAGAAAAGGGAAGGAATTGAGCAAATGAGCATTGGTCTTGATTGAGTTCTTTTCACTCCTATTTCAATTCATTCTTCAGTTTTGTTTTCTATATATTGTTTATATAATTTTTTACCTTTTTATTTTATTAGTGACAGTGCTTTACCATGTGTTTGCTGGGAAATGAGAATTTAACCGGGATTCATAGATAATTTAATGATTTAGTGACAGTTTTCTGAAAAAAAAAAAAAAAACATGTCACTAAACTTGGTTTGTTTTTGTGTACCAAGCATGTTGCATTAGATTCATTCTTTCTCTCTACTTCTTTCTTCTTTCCCACTCTACCTTTCAAAAAATGTTCTAATCTACCTCCAGAGGCTCAGTTTTGAGGAGATAACCTATACATTTGTTTTACATTCATTCTTACATGAAAGCATTTCTTTATTTCATTTTAATTATTATACATATGCATTTATATAACCCCCAAATACAAAGACCAATTGATTTAGGAAAAACTGAAGGAATACTTGATTTGATAGGGTCTGGATTATTTCCAAAGCTGTCCCTACACACACAATGAGTCAGAGTCTCCTAGATTTTATACATGTTTCCTGAATTCTACAAGAATAAGCAGATGGGTAATTCTGGAGAAATTTGTATTAAAGCTGAAGAGCTGACACACTCTTTCAAACTTAGTAGAAACAAACATCCTCCAGGGTCAGTTAGAAACTGGGCTCATGCAAGTGGGGCTGACACTCAGTTCAAAAGGACCCAGCAGTCCTGCCAGTTGCTAGCTGCAGTGGCCTTCTACTAGTAGGCTGCTGTGCCACTGTGGGGAAAATTGCCATTTTGACTGTGATTGAAACACATTCCTTTTGGCTATCAAACCCCCAGCTATAAATTTCCATTAAAATCTAAGAGCTCTGAAAAGCCTTTTTCAGAGGAAATAAAAACAAGCCGCCCCTCAAAAATACCTTGTATACATGAAAAGAAAAAAAAAATCAGTTTTCGTTTAAAATCAGAGGAATAGGAAGAGAGGAAATCTTTTAAGAAATCCCTACAGTTCCTCCTCCAACTACTTGCAAGCATTTAATCTCATTTAGAATGTTGGGTTGGCCTGCTAAATGAGAGATTCAGTACATCATGTTCTTATTAAATCTTTTAGTAGCTGAAGATGGTAAAAGTTCTATGCTACATGGCCTAAGGTGATTGAGGAGGCGTGCAGTAACCAACCACTTTATTTAGGCCAGGACACCCACCAATATTGTTTGCTTTATTTTTTTTTTTCTTTTGAATATAGTTTGCTGGGTAAGTCCATTTTCAGATCAACCATTCTAATCTGATTTTTTTCCCAAGAGTCAATAAAGGTATGTTAGATTTCATCTTCTAAACCATACACTCCTGTTAGTAATATAATTATTAGCTTCCAGTTTTAAGTTGTTGGAATTCAGAGCAAGGTTATTGTAATCTGGGGGATGGGAATAGGAAAGACAGTAGAAATCAATCGGACATAACTTTCCTGTGTTCATATATGAATACATGACCAATGAAATTACACATCATGTACAATCATGATGGGAAATTATACTTCATGTATGTATGTCAAAATGTATTTTACTGTCCTGTAAAACTAAAAATAACAAATAAAAATACATTTTATAAAAGTGGGGAAAAAAGTGCCTTTCCTCAAATAGATACTCAAAACTTACTAAAAGAATTATCACCTCTTGTGTACAGTATTTAGGTTATTAGCTCCTATTTATTATACATTGCTAGTCTCATCACATAGCTTATTTATTAAATTGATTGTTAAATTAATTTATTCAAAATAATTGTTGAATAACTACTCATTTCTAGGTATCATCCAAACCAATGGATTTAGGGGAGTTAACAAAATAGTGTCACTTCTCTCATGGCTTTTTAGTTCAGAAAGTTGTTGAATATTGAAGGAACAAATGAATGCATCTTGAGTAAGATTGTAGAAATTAAATAGTGATAGGGTAGATGAGGATATATCAGTCTAATTTTGGAGATAAAATACATTCTAGGTATTACAGATAAATAATTGAAGGAATTGTGTCTGTGCAGTCACACATACCAATAAACCACCTGAATCTATTTGTAATCACACAAATTTTGCCTTTTTTCATCTTTTTAATTACAATTTCTCTACTTTGCTGTTGTACCATCATTCTATAATGATAGGTGCAATAATAATAATAATAATGACATAAGTATACTTTATTAACTATGGGGATATTATTAAGAATACTGCTCATTAAATTATACAGCTCTTCTTATGATAACCCTCAGGAGAAGTTTTTCTCAGCTCCAAGTAGCATAAATAATTGGGGTTTTGAGAGCTCGGTTTACTTTTATTTTATGAGTGTTAAATACATAATTTGTTATGTTCCCCTTTGCATTGCTGCTTGAAGATCTGGAGTGAAAAGTGTGACCCTGTCTTAGAAACAGTATCGAGTAGTTGGTGTGTTGTGTGTGAATCATAGTCCAGTTTTATCTTTACTGTTCTATTTACTTTGCCCATTAGGTTACTTTTAACACTTTTTGGGGGGTAAAGGGGGTATATTTTTATATGATATCCATTAAGGGGAGAAATATAGGAGATAAAAACCAATGATATTTGTGGTTAAAATAAAATCTGTTGGCATGTATAAAGTTCCTCAGGCAAGTCTTGTTGAAGTGATCACCCCACCTCATGCCCTCAGTTACTGCTGACCAACCTTTCTCTGCAGCGCATACCCTTATTTCTACGAATTCTTATTCCCTACAGACATCTCTATTTAAAAGTTCTGCAGACACCTTGAGTTTTATATATTTAAATTTTAAAAATGTTCCCCACTTTCATCTTTTATTTACACTAGCATTATTTTCCAGTTGAGGGAATGAAATACCAACTTCTAAAAAGCCCACACTATTATCCTGAAAATCACTCATGATTATTTCTACTCATTAATTCCCCAAAACCAATACTGATTTTGTCTTCTTGGTGTCTTTCACATCTGTCCCATTCTTTGCATTTCTAACTGTCAGTCTGGGATCTCATGGCCTCTCATTTGAATTATTACATGAACCCCTAGGCTCTACTAGCTCCATCCTATTCATCTCCTAGATGTCCTCTCTAAGCATCCATAGTAATCTTTTGAAAACTAAATATTGATCATATCATCCCTTTACTTACATCTTTCAGTGAATCAAATGTGCCTTCACCAGAATCCCTAGGGAAACATGAAAAACTTCATGACATGGTTTTCCTATTCTGTAGGTTTATCTCTCATCAATTCTTTCACCCTTTCTACCACATTCTTTGATTAAGTCATTTTTGTGACACCTTTTACTATTCATTTTTCATGCACTTCTCTTCCTGATTCTTTCCTTCTCTCATATCAAACACACAAAACTAATACATACATACACTTCTTGGTGCATTTTGATACCCTTGATTAAAGAGGGCTCTACTCTTTGGGAAGAACACATTTTTAACTAAGCAATTAGTAGTAAAAGAAGTAGAGGACTACAAATAATAGTTCACTGGGCTGACTAATCCTTTCTAATATGGCAGTCAGCTCACCAGGTAGTCAGGCCTCAAGACACAGACCCAAAAGACACCCAAGAATACTTATATGACCTTCCAGTCTATCTAACATACCTTTTTCACTGCCTGCTCTGTTGTGATTCTTTACATAATACATCTATAAACAAATTGACTCTAAACAATTTAAGGGCAGAGACCATTTCTTTTTTTCCTTTTGCCCCTTTCTGTTGATAAGTGCAGATTAGCTCTGCTTTGAGTACAGAATACATGCAATGAGGTATCCTGAATAGGCTATAGATCGGAATTAGTGAAAGACTGGTAAAGGCATTCTAAGTCTGGAAAATTAGGTAAGCAGAAAGCATAGATGAGAGAACTAATAGGTCAGGTAGCAGGTAGCCTAGGTTCTAGTTGTAATTAGTCCTACAGGTTTTCCTTCTTCTTTATCCTTATTGTTGATGGAACACAAGTAATCAGAAGTGGCAGGGGAAAACATATTTTGTTGTTATTGTCACTATGACTTAAAATCTCATATTACTTTCTAAGAAGACAGACTGTTATAGACTTGTCTTTCCTTGATCATGCTGAGTACAATGATAAGTTGCATTATGGGCTTTTGACAGAAGTTGAGGCAGAATGAACCTCATATAGGGATAACTGGGTTTCACCTACAAACTATGCTGCCAGTGTGAGTATTAACTGTTGACTCTACACTCCATTATTGCTGTAGCTTATTCATGTATTGAAGGAATCATAACTCTTGACTAGTCTAAACTTTAGTTGGTGAAATTTCCTTTAATTTCAACTAAGTCCTGGTGTACCACCTGGCTAATATGAGCATTACTGAAGAATGCATTTTATTGCATTTTCTTCTATCTGTATCCTATGACCACAGCTTTTTGTTATAGAGAGACAACTGTAAGAGACAATGTCTATGAACTTTGAAGTTTGATGGAAAAGAGATCTGCAGACGTACAGATGAGAGTATCTCAGGCAGAGCGAGGGTACCTTTGGCTTTCCTGTCATTCATGATTGATGTTTTCTCTTTATCACCCTAGCTCATGTGTACTAGTATTTTTTTTTCTATCCTGCTGCCACTACCATAATTAATGATTAAGGTACAGTAACTAGCATAACACCTGGCTATTAATTTCAGGAAGTAGATTGGGGTATACAACATTTGACCTCAGAGACACTGGGGAGGAGGCTGTAGAGCTTTCTTCATTACACAAACTTGAAAGTTCTACCTTTCTCATGCCAGCTGCGATTTTGACAACCTGCCTACACCAGAACAAGTCAGTCTAACCTCTCTCTCTCTGTGCCACTATTTTTTTCCAGTTTATTTCATAAGCTGGAAGGAATAAGATAAATTAAGTTGCAGTTGTGTGTGTGTGTGTATATAATAAAAGTGCTAAATCTAAGCCATTATTTATGTTTACAGGAAATAAACCCTTCCATTATATCAAGTGTTTTTGCCAAAGGTATGGACATGATTGGTTTTATGTAAATGATAACTGTGAAATCTTATACCTGTCTTTGGTCCCTTTGGTTTTACAGGTGTGATCTTTGTGTTTTTAGATTTGAATTCCTGACTGGCTTGGCCTTTTCTTTCTGATGACATGTTCTTCATGATATTCATGGGCCTACACACAAGATTGTAAATCTATTTTTATATTTGTTTGAAGATAATATAATTGGGAAGGCAAGCTGTAAACCCAACAGTCACATAATTGACATCTGTGCCAATACAAATGGTTCAGGAAGGTCTACTTTTAGGAGGCATCTACACCACTACTCTTGATCATGAACAAAGAAATTTTAGAGATGAACTAAAAATGAATCTTACTAATTAAGTGGTTAGAAGTTTGAGGAGGCAGGAAAAGAACACAGCTCTCAATTAAATTTAGAATGCCAATAATTTTAATCATGTTGACAGCCATTTACTTTCCATCATTTTAGCTAAATAAGCTATTTAACATGACATTATTTTGCAGATCTGCTTCTCAGCTAATTCACCTGTCATCCAAAGAATGAACATTTTGGTTATTTTCAAGATTCAAAGTAGGATTTCTAGCTTTAGCTTGGGAAATTAACCAACCTGTTTTCTTTCTTTCCTTGCACACTCTAACTTCATGGAAATGACTAAAGAAGCACAAAATGAGCAAAAGAAATCTGTAGCAATGCTAAAAAATAGGGAAGAATGACATCAATAAAACAGACTTCTTTTAGGAATTTACTCTTTTTAAAAAGGAAAAGAAACAGATAGGGTTTACCTAAGGATCTGATAGGGGTTTTGCTATACCAAATATAAGCCAAGTAGGACCATCCTGAGAAAAACTGAAGAAATCCCATGCTTGGGAAACCACATTATTCAACCTCCATTTGGAGGAGTGGCAGTGTCAGAATCATGTAATAGAACTTCTAAAATTTACCAGACCTCTACAGAGGAGCCAAAGTTTTCCCTGGTGCTTTTTCCTATTGGTGTCATCAACATTCTGCATTCAGCTGGAGTTTTTTCTATCTCCCTTTGTTTTTCTCTTTTGGATAAATATGTCAGGATAATCCCCTGCAATGAGTGCACACCTGGGGAAAAAACAGCCTTTCTGATCCTCTTTATGCAATGAGTGTCGTAATTACATCAAAAGGTAGCCTATGTATAGAGGACCCATATCAGCCACTAAGTGGGCGATCTAGGCCTGCTCCCAGAAATATAGACAGATAGTGAAATATCACCCATAATTAGGGAAAGTTAGTGGAAAGCCGGGTATCAGAGGAGATGATCCCAGTGAAACTTATATGTTTTAGGTAACTAGAAAATAATTCTTTAAAATTCTAATTAGAGTCCTCTTGATATTTGAGGAAGCTTTTATTTCTCCACTTTGTAGAAAAGCATACTGCTAAATGATCAATTGTGTAATTTTGCTGAAAGTTTACTACTCACTACTTACTGTTCTCTGAATTGCATATATATATCAACTCATTCAATCCTTACAACAATACTACAAAGTTTCTGTTACTGTTATCTCTGTGTGGTAAGAAAATGGAGGCATAGCTAATATACCTTCCCCAAGGTTAAATAACTAGTAAATTGCCAAGTCTCCAGAAAGACCTACATGCAGAACCCATGCCCTTAATTACTGATACACTGAATACCAAGGGCATGAAAACTGAAAGAAAAGTGACCATTGTTTTAAAGATAAAAAAAAATCCCACACCTTAGTTTAAAAATAAGAAATTTATAGGAAATTTCAATATATATCAGATACATGGAATTTAGATGCAAAGCTCTAGCACATAAAATCTCCAGAATAAAATTAACTGATGGAAGAGAAGCAATAATCATAGCAATAATATATTCCCTTGAGCTAAATACCTGGGATTATGGATCAACTTGACCAAGGGCTGAGTTATAAATAAAGAATGCTCACACCAGGACATCATTATGAGACATCATTATGAGATTCCAGCATAAAACCTGTAACTTACTAACAGAATGCAAAAATGTTTACAAGGGTAACAATCAAATTGGCATTGAACTTCTAATCTAACACTCCAAATAAGCCAGACAATGTGCTTGAAACAGAAAAATTCCCCTATTTTATTCACATGTGTAGTTTACTAGGAAATGATGAATATAATGGTATTCATATGTAGCTTTCACTATACCCTTTAATGATGTAGCTGTATTTGATATATCTAATTGTAGGAGTTTAATTATCAAAAAATCAAACGCTTAAACATATTGTTTTCTACCAATAAAGAGATTCTTAATAAAGAAGTGACTAGGAATTTTGTATATTAAAAAAAAAATCAATACACAGGCAAGCCTGGTTTTTTAAGATATTGCTTTATTTTATTTTGTGGTCATTACTTTTACAGTGTTGTAATATAGATTGTTTTAAAACACAACATAGAACCACTTATAATTTAACAACATTTAATGAATATTTTATTATTTTCCCAGCAATTTTTAGCTACATCAACCCCAAAGTTAAGATTATAATTTCACTAATGTTTGTAATCTGTCTATGTGAATGATTCAATGAGTATAAACCTTTAACAAAGAGATATGCATGATGAATGTATAAACAAAGGTGATGATATAATCTGATTAAAGTAGTGTTAAATGATGATAAATTCGGTTTTCAAATATTCTGCATACTATTTGTTTTCAGCTGTGGACATTTAATGCCTCATTAGTTGTGGATTAAATCATTAGTTTAGAATCTATCCTCCACAATAATAAATGACCATTAAATCCAATAGGAACACATGCTAATGTGGAAAGAAGTTGAAATAGGAGAAGAATTTAGATTTTGGTTCTGGCTTTGCAACTCACCACTCATGTAGCCTTGGAAAAATTGTACAAGAAAAATAAAATAATTGTGTTAGGTATTAAATTTCCACATCTGGAATTCTAAGATCCTTAATATATAGACTACAGGAGAAGGGATGGATCAGTCCTAAGAGCTTTTTGGAACCAAACTGATATTCCTAAAGGACTCCTTTGAACATTTTCGAACCAAAATTGAAAGTAGTAGAGCCGAGTTGGTACAGCATCTGGTGTTGAGATAGTGGTCAATGGTGGGTAGGATAAGGAAAGCCAGAAGTGATGGAGAGTCTTTGGGGGTATATGGAAATAAAGAGGTAATTTATGTTTAGTGTCCTCTCTATAAACAAAAACCTAGGAGAAACTGGAGACACAATATATTTTTCTCCATGGTTTTATTTTTAATCTTTCCATTTCAATACAAATGTGAGTGACAGTGTAGTAAGAAGAATTTGGAAAATTTTGATAGTTTCCCAAACATTGACAATCTTTTGACTTTCATGATGGAATTCTCAACATTTCTGCAAATTTATTACTTCAAATAGAAAAGTGGCTTTCTTTTTAAATTCAAAGTAGTGAGTCAAAGGTAAGGATAGCTGGGGGCTGCCATTGTATGGTTGTAAGACTGTGTGAACTCCATAAGGATAGAAAATTTCATGTTTATCTGTGTATTTCCATCATACAGAGCCTATAAAATTATAGGTGATCATTAATTTTTTGATGAAAAAGTAAATGACCAAGGGCAGAATGAAGGGTATAATATGATAGTGTCTATGTAGCACCCATAGCTGGCCAGGAATATAGATCCTCTTCCCCTATGTTCTCTTGATGATCATCTGGCTGACCACAGACAGTTCTATTAAGGCAAAAGCTGACCACTTCCATGTTCTACATCTGAAGGGTGTAGATCTTGTCAGAGTTTGTATCCTAATAATGGAAATCATTTTAAGAATAATTGTTAACACTTATTAAGCCTTTACAAGTGCCCAGCACTTGCCTAACTGCATGTTTTTGTTTATATAACCTTAGGGGGTAGATACTACTGAGACTAGGACCACCATAAGGACAAAGAGCAAATGTACTTCTGGGCCTTGGCAAACTTCAGGAGGTTTAGTTTATTCCACACTCAACTAGCATCAGCTTTGCATCATTGAGGTCAGATCAGATGAAGTAACTTATCTTTAGCACAGGGCAAAATGCTTGAGTACTCCTAAAGCCAATTAGCACATGCACCCCTGCAAGTAACCAACGAAACCGGCTCCATTCTTTAAATCTGGGAGCCACCCTGACTTTTTGTCAGAAATATATCTCCCTTCTTACATGGAAGATCCCATAAAAGCCTTGCCTGCATATTCACTGGCTTGATTGTTTCAGTTTCCATCATCAAAAGACCTGCCTGGCATCATCACTACTGTTATTCCTATTTTGTCTGATGGAAGCTGAAATAATTGGCCTCAGGCCACTCCGGTGATATGTGACAAAACAGGATTGAAATTCAAGCAGTCTGACTTCAGAGTCCTGTGTTCTCAGTCACTTCTGTTTATCAGCGAACTATATGTGAAGCACAGACCCTGTCACTACTCTTGTGGAGGTCAGTGACTAAGGGCATTTTCATCACAATAATTACACCTACATAGAATTTAGTGGGAAAAGTAAGAGAATAAAAAAAAATTACTTTAAAAATTGATCATTTTCATCCTTTCAAAAATGTGTTGATTCTGCTTAAGTGCATTCATAGCAAGAACTTGGAACATTAGACAGATATATATATATATATATATATATATATATATATATATATATATATATATATATATATATATGCCAGGCATGGTGTGGCACATGCCTGTAATCCCAGTGACTCACCAGGCTGAGACAAGAAGGAGGATTCCAAATTCAATCCAGCATCTGCAACTGAGTGAATCCTTAAGCAACTTAGGAAGACACTGCTTCAAAATAAAAAAAAAAAAAAAAAGTGCTGATGTTATAACTCAGTGTAGAGGACCAGGGGTTCAATCTCTAGTACAGCAAACATGAAATAAAATTCAATACCATCTACAACAACTCTATAAAAATTAAGTACTTAAGTATAAATCTAATAAAAAATGAATAGGATCTATACAGAAAACTATAAAACACTGATGAAAATAATTAATATAAGAAATATCTAAGTAAATATATTAATAAATTGGTAATTTCAACATCATAATAATGTTAATTTTTCCCAAGTTTATTCAATGCAGCTCCAAGCAAAATCCCAGCAAACTATTTTGTAGATATCAATAAGATGATTTGAAAATTTATATGAACAGCTAAATGATAAAGAATAACCAATGCAATACTGAAGAAGAACAAAGTTGAAGAACTCATACTACTCAATAGCAAAACTTAGTGTAAGGCAGGTGCAGTGGAGCATGCCTGTAATCCCACCCAGCTCAGGAGGCTGAGGTAGGAGGGTTGGAAGTCTAAAGTCAGCTTCAGCATCTTAGTGTGGCCCTATCTCAAAATAAGAAATTAAAAAAAAAAAAGAGGGATGTTGGGCATGTAACTCAGAGGTAAAACAACCCTGGGTTAAATCCCCAATACTAAAAAGAAAAAAAAAATATTTAATTGAATATCTTTGATACTTCAAAAAGTTAGTTTTTCCCTTTCTTGGGTAATAAATAAATCCTATAATAAGTAACCTAATTCACTCCAATTCAAATATTAATAAGACAATTTCAATAAATGATTTTCAGCAATTGTACAAATATGGGTCAGATTTTGTGATCTTATTATTGCATGATATTTTTAATCATAGTAACCCAATTCTTGTTTCAATAAAATTTCTTATGGGGTTAATTTCCAGCAGAATTACAGTTAAACTAATGTTTCTCTAGTAAATACTTAAGAATACTTGAATTTACAATTTGTTATTTAACTTACCAATAATTGCTTCCTATAAAGACACATCTCTAATTGTAATCAAAGAATATCTTTTTCCTCTTGAACAGCTTCTCCCAAGAACCCATGACCTGTTTAAAAACACAAAACAATGCAAACAAAAGCATTCTTAACTGAAATTCCTAACAAAAAAGATTTATCATTAGCCATGAAGTTATCCACTAGAGTAATCAAATAATGTTTGAGAGCACTTCATCTAGAGAAACTTTTTTATGTTTTACAGATTGTGAAAATCTAAATTAAACTGCCATTTCAAATTGGCGGCTTATTGAAAAGAATAAGTGATTGAATGCTGCATTGTATGTGTGTTCATTATTTATAAAGGGGGTGTTAGAGGAATTTCTCCAGGCAAATCTCTCTTCAGGTGGCGCCTATTGCTTGTAATTCCAATCCCTTTGAACCTGGTGGGCACACTTTGTGGTAGGCAGAGTTCAGATGTCCCTTTAAGATTTCTATTCCTGGTTTCAAAAAAACATGCTTTAAAGAGATTTTTTTTCAGATGGAATTAGTATTAATCTATAGACTTTTTTTAAAAAGGGGGTGATGGAAATTATCTTGGATCACTCAGGTGGGATCATTTTAATTACCAAAGTTCTTTTAAGAGCAGAATTAGAAAGCCAATTTAGTCAGAGAGGAAGTTGGAGAGATTCAAAGAGTGAGAACTGAATCCATTGCAGTTGTCTGTGGAAATGGAGGGAGGGATCCCGAGTCAAGGGATGTAGGCGTCCTTTGGAAGCTAAGAATGACCCATGGCAGTCAACATTCTGATGGCTGTGGAAATGGATTCTTCCCCAAGCCCTGGCTGGCTCACATCCTGATCTGGCATTTTAAGTTCCAGAGGTAAAGAAACAGCTGAACTCACCCAGACTTCTGACCTAAAGAAAGGTGGGATAATAAATTCGAGTTGTTTTAAGCTGATACGTTTCAATCAGTTTGTCATGGGAGTATTAGCAAATGACATACTCCAAAAAGTTGTGGACATTTTAGTCTCAGATAGTTATTCTTGGTAACTCTCAGAAACCATCAAAAGAAGACCCTAAAGAATGTTTAGTTAAAAGAATATCTATACCATATATTCATATATTTCTCAATTTTCTCAGTTTTCAATATTGGACCAGCTGTTTCAAATTATTTTCAAGAACTCTCAGAATTTATTTTATTTTCCTTGTTATTTATTTCCTCCTCTCTCCTTGTCCCCACCCCTTACTGTTTTGTTTACAACCCTTACAACATTCTGAACCTTAGCACTCAACATCTAAGAGCTGTAAAAATGAGGAATAATAACTCTATTTAATTGTGTACTGATGGTAATTTAAAGTTTCTCTTTACCTTTTTAATTTCTTTTATCAAGCCTTTGGAAGATACATGTTAAAGGGGCCTGCTATTTACAGAGTTCACTGTGGAAGGGGGGTTGTACCTATTTATACCACCCTCTACTCAGTTCCCCTTCCTCAACCAAAATGGCTACTAGAAGACCATGCTGAAGGTGAAAATAGCAGTTGGGTGAAGAAATGAAAACTTTAAAGATTGTTTTGTTTTCAGTTTGGATTTTCTTTAACATGATATTAAATCACAAATAACCTACCACTACAATTTATTTATTTGTTTTTGGTATTGGGGACTGAACCCAGGTGTAACCTACCACTGAGCCACATCCCCCCTCCTTTTAATTTTGAGACAGGGTCTCCCTAAGTTGCTTAGTGCCTAAGTTGCTGAGGCTGCCCTGGAACTTGTGATCCTCCTGCTTCAGCCTCTGAGTCACTGGGATTACAGGTATGCCCCACCATATCTGGCTAATGAACTTCCTTATGAAGTATTTTAGGTATGGAAAAAGGTTTTGAGAATAATGCATGGACACCTGTGTTAACACCAAGATGCTTAAGTATGAAAACATAATAAAAATAGTAGAGGTTCTCTTTGTTCCTCTCCCTTTCAGATAATTCAATATATCCTTTCAAATAATTGACTCATATTATAGATTTACAATGTGCATCCAGAATATATGCAATTTTAAGATGTAAAAATGTTCTGCCATCAAACACCAAACAAATGGACCATTTAGATAATTCTCTGAGCCAGTATTCAGCCAAGTGGTACATTTTTTTTTTAAATGTAGTAAAAATGTCAAATTTGAGAACCTTGCACACAGAGATATTTGGTGGTTTAAATAAGTTGTATGTATATTTAATTTTAGTTGGAAACGAAAGAATGAGGAACACATCCTGATTTGTCTGTAAATGATTTGTTATTTGTGAAAATGGAAGGAGACCCTCCCCCATCTTAAAGAAATATAATTTGTAATCCTGTATGTTCTTGTTATAGTTTCTGTGATCATTATGTGTGAAACAATGTGATACACTGAAGCCAATCAAAGCTAGGTTTGGATTTTAGCTTTGCTCTGAGAAAATTACATAATTTATCTGAGTCCTGTATTATAGAATTATACCTACTTCAGAGTTTTTGTGTGAATTGAGATACTATATATTTGATATAATCTGAGAATTTATATTTTAGTATATATATATATATATATATATATATATATATATTTCTACATATATATATATAGATAGATAGATCAGAGAATACACACACTCACACATACACACACACACACAAGTACACTATATATTTTGAAAGTCTCAGGAACATATCCATGTGGGTATTTCTCTTTTAAAATGATTTATTTTTATTTTTGAAAATAGAGGAAGTTCCTCATTGTAGAGAAACATCACCTTGTAATCTTACCTTTATAGCAGTTTTATTTCCCTTTTATACTGTCTACTATATTTCTCTATATAGTTCCTTTTTCCATAGTTAGTTCTTAATTTCCCTATTACTTAGTGACAACATTCTTTCTTAGTGAAAAATTGATAAATTTAGAGTTGGAAAGAAACTTTTTCTACATACCTTTATTAGAGCAAATCTTTAAAACAATGCATAAACTCAGTCTAAAGTGAGAGTGAATGTGATCCTTTTATTTATCTGATTTGGTAGTGAGTAGAAATGAAGTGATTTTATTAGTTAAGTTATATATTCTAATTATCCTTGAAGAAGGTATGAAATGCTTGTGGGACATATAGGAGTATGATCTTTATCCCTAAGAGTTTCTAACCTTTTTGGAAAACTAAGTCATATATTCATGAAATATAAAGGACAATAGTATGAGACAACTGGAAGTAACTAACCAAAACTATTAAAAAGAGGAAATACAATCAATAGAATATTTAAAATACAATCAATAGAATATTTAAAATACAATCAATAGAATATTTAAAATACAATCAATAGAATATTTAAAAGATGGCTTTATGGATTGCAAAAAAAGCTTCCTTTTAAGTATAAAGGAAATGAAATCAAAGTGAGCCAGCACAGAATTATTAAAGGGAAACAAAAGACAAAGTCTTGCTCAATTTTTTGCTTGGATTGCTGGGTTGTTAAAAAGCATAATAGAGCCGGAATCTGGATTTCTATGAGACTTTTGACAAGGTCAAATGAACAAAATAGAAAAATATAAATTGTATTCAAGGAAGTATTCTGTCTTATTAATAAATGGATGAGTTATTATTAGTGGAAACATAGCAATTAATACTTTAACACAAAATGTAGAAAGTATTGCAGGACTATATTCTCAGTCCTGTTCTCTTGAGCATTTTTTCTACAAATTCCTGGCATGAACAATCTAGATAATAAGATATAACATTTGCAAATAGTCAGAGCTCCAAAGAATAATGAATGTGTTAGCTTCCAAAATATCTGGACAGGCAAGAACAGACAAAACCTAACAAGGACAATTTTATCAGGAATAAATTTAAACTTGTGTTCTTGTAGTAATAAAACTGAACAAACAAGCAAAATCTAACACTCTCTAAAGATCAAAATCAATCAACCAAACAATCAAATACACAAGAAACCACAAGGTAATGGAGATACCTTTCAGCAAGCAGTACAAATGAAATAGTCTTAAGGATTTTGTTTGACTGTAACCTCAATAGGAATTAACAGTATAATGCTGTTGATAAAAGAGCTAGTGTGTTCTTAGACTACATCACTGTTTCTCAACTTTTTCTTTTGTGGTTATTGTTCCTTAAAGGAGTCCTTTAAAAAGTTTTCTTTTTTCCTAATCACGTCCCCAATGAAATTTTAATACCCTCGATATTTGGATATTTGTTAAGTACATAGTATATCTTTTAATGCATTTTATGTGTATCTGTGATTCAGACATAAAAGGAGTAAGATTCCCCCCCCAGGAACCATTTTTACCCTCTTGGGGATGATCTCATTCTTACTGAAAATTCATGGGCTTTATTAATGGAGAAGATTCTAGAATGAGAAAAGGAATATTCTGCTTTTCTTAGCACTGTTTAAAATAATATGTTCAATTCTGAATATCACAGAAGACATATTCAAAACTGGATGATATTCAAAGGAGAGAAATTAGGATGGCATAGCTTAAATATTTTTAAAGTTAATCCTGGGGAAAAATCAAACTAAAGGGGTCCTTATACCTATCTTCAAATATATGAGAGACTATTCTATGGGGGGGAAAAGGATCTAATTATTGAGCAGTTGCTTTAGGAAAATATATTTATCTGAAGTTTTGGACTAAGTTATTTAGTTCAAAGTATCCAAAGATGGAAAGGGTGGCTTCTTTGGGGAGTTTTTCTTTGTCACCCTATACTATATTTACCTGATCCTGTGGTAGGGAACATGGTAAAAATGTTTCAAAACTGAATGGACATGATGACCTCAGCCTTTTTTTTTTTTTTTTTTTCATTCCTGATATTCCATTATGCCGGGCAGTAGGAAATGAACAGACTCTGGAAGGAGAAGATAGATTGAGATAGATTTGGATGATGTGATGTTTCGAAGTGGACAGTCTGACTTAAGAAAAGACATGGAAATCAGAGCATACAGACTTGGTTTCTATTATCTGCCATATCCAATATCTAGGGGCATATTTATTTATTTGCAGCGTGTTGAACTTAGATTAGATGATAGCTATCTTTTCTGGTTCAAGAACTCTAAGATTCTATGATGCTATAATTTATGGTAAGAAGATGATGGTTCTGTTGTACCACCTTCCCCAGCAGCTTAAACAATTCACAAAGTATTCATAAATCACCAACTATCTGACATGGCCCTTGAGATGTCACAAGTGACAAAACTGTCTTTTAGAAAATGTAATCTCATAATATAGTTTAGAGAATAGAAAGGAGAGAAAATTCGTGAAACAAAAGAGGTGACTTATGATAAAAAGTAGGAGTTACTGTTATATAAAGATACTGTTGGTCAGGTGTCTTTGTCACTGCCTTTTTTTCATAGTAGGGGATTTTTCATATTCATAGAGCATCAGGCCTTTAAAGCCTGTTGGGACAAAGGTGGCCTTGCTAGTCCATGCTGGCATTAAAATAAGTGGTTCAGGAAGTTAGTGTTTCTAAGAATTATTTTTGGTTGACTTTTTCAGACTCATGATTAGGTAAAGATTGTTAGATATTTATGCAACTCTATCCAAGCCCATGGGTAAAGCCCCTAAAATTTTAAAAAATATATGAAGAATAGAATAAAGTTGTATCACTTTTGCATTTGTGGGAATTATTATTGAAGTTAAAAGCGTATGTAATGTTTACATGCCAAATTCCCAAGTGTCATTTTTGTTGTTATTAGTAGTGTTCACATGATTTCCTTGATCCATTTCATGTTCTGAAGAGTCTGGCAACAATCCAATGCTCAAGTCGGTTGGAGAAGTTGGACTGTAACCTAACAATGGTTCTCAACCTATACTGAGTTTATTCCAACTTTGTTTATGTAGTTTCCTATAAGCTCCAGTCTGCTTCATTTGCTGAAAAGACAGAAACAGTATGTGTGTCAGGGGAGATTGAGAGGGTTGGGAGGAGGCACCGTGTTATAATGGCAAGAGAAAATCTTCTGTTGGCAGTGACATTAAATAGAACCCTTAACTACTCTAAGTTTCCTTACCTGTAAATGAAAATGACAACATTGACCTGGATAGACTTTTTTCTTCCTTGTATTAAATGCTCTTTTTAAACCTAGTTGTCAACCCTTATTGTGGATTATACATACTAATAGAATCTTTATGAAATAGAGACATCTAGATCCTACCCTAGTTTGTAGAATGGCCTGGATCTCTATATTTTTCTACTTTTTTTAATCCATTCCAATAACCCCTGGTTACAGCCAGGATGGAAGAGGAAAAACTTTATAGTATTATGAGGATAAATTAAACGATATTGTAAAATAACCTCAAAAAGCACTTTCAGACAAGCGATTTCCCAAGGGATTTTTTTCATGGTATTTTTCTTCATGGCAAAAATAGCATGTGGACTGATTGCTGTGTTTTGCCCCCTACCAGGAGGAGTGGAAGAGACAGAACATACATAGATGATTCTGCTCAGTAAAGAGTCATGTTTCCAGACTTCAGTCCTGTTGTAGTCATGGCACCAGAGAGGACTATCCTATATCTCTGGTTTCCCAAAGGGCCTGCCAAAGCTCAGAACTGCCATCCTTCACAGCTGGATCAGGGGCCAACAACTGCTTCTCTGCAGTTGGGGTTAATATCCATGAAGGGCTCCACCACTTACTTTCTAAACTCCAAAAAATTCCCTAAAATTATTTCTCTTAAGATTGGTAAAATTAGGGTCTTCAAGCTTTTCTCAAATTATGTGACTTGGTTAGTGCTACAAAATTGATACTTTAAAAAAAAAAAACTATTTGAGATGTGACAGGGAAAGAGTATCAAGGGATTTCATTATATTATTCAATGTCAATCCTGTAAATATTCATATAAAAGTGTCTGGGGGAGATTAAACTTCTGATAAGTATTCAACAGGAGAGAGAATAAAGATTAACCTTTTGTATAAAAGATTAACCTTTTATATATGATAAAAAATTAATATAAAATATAAAATTAGTACCGAAGACATTTGACAGAAGTGGTATAGACTGAGTTTATATGCTGAAATGACTACTCAGGTTCTACCCTTATATTAAAGAGATCAAAAGATTGACCAGCAAAGAATGTCACTTTATAAGGTGACAAAGGGGAAAATATGTAAGTAATAGGAGTCTTTATACAACCAGAAATTAATTGGAGGCTAATGGTAATTTAACAAAATGAAATAATTAAGTTCAAATAATAATATGATTTAATTTTTACACAGAATTTTGTAAATATATTTGATTCTGGATTTTAGAGGGCACATTTTTGTTTATTTTGCTTTTAGTGTTTGCTGGTTGTAAGACATTGGATTTGGTCTACAGAGTTGAACTCTGGTTAATTTTTGATGTTTTTTTCTGTGATTGTTTCATTGACTCCTTCTTTCAAATAACAGGTAAAAACTATTCTCTTAGAACTTAGTTCACAATAAAGAGAGAAAGAGAGAGAGAGAGAGAGAGAGAGAGAGAGAGAGAGAGAGAGAGAGAGAGAGAATTAACAAACCATAGAGTTAGAAAATAAATGTTTTCATTTATTTGTAGTATATCATAGGATCGTGTATGTTAAAAAAGTTTTATGGGAGAAGTCTCACAGCTAAGTTGATGTTTCTTCATGGAACTAAGGAATAAAATCATGGAAATAACTTGGGAAAAAATGAAGGAGAAAGGTCTTCAAACAATGAGAAGAGTAAGTTCCATGGCATTAGAGAGGGACATAAGAGAAACTACTAGTGTGAAGGCAGGTTGTTTGGTGGGAGTAGAGAGGCTTTTAGGCCATTGCCAATTAGTCTCGAAGAAACAAGAAGCATTAGAGAGTTTCAGGCTGAGAAGTAACACTCTCTTGCCTTTTAAAGGATCATTTGGTTGCTATGTTCAGAAGATATTGTAGTAAGATGAGATTAGAGGCATGGAAAGTTGCCAGGAGACTATTGTAATAGTTTAGGGGAGAAATATGTGAGTTTAGACCACATATTTAGGTGATAGCAATAAGGCTCCTGAGAAGTAATGAGCTGAAAAGATTTTCTGATGGATCTCATGTGCAATGTAGAGGGAAAAGAGTCAAAAAAAATATGTGTGTGTGTGTATGTAATATATATATATATATATATATATATATATATATATATATATATATATATATAAATAATCAGATAACAAAGTGTGGATTAGCCATATTTTTGATGTGATGGTTGTGGTAGTAAAACATTCTATGAGCTTCATTGAGTGTTTCAATTCAGATATGCTAAGTTTGAGATTTAAACATTCAAATGGAGACATCAAATAAGAATCAGGACATACATGTTTAGAATTCAAGGGAAGGACCTAAATAAAAATAAAACCTAGTGATAACTTCTAAGAAGTGAATATAGATGGAGGGTAAATATAATCTGAAGATTAAGACATGAGGTTTTTTTACTATTTAGTAAGCTTGGGAGATGAAAGAAACCAGCCAAGGAGATTGAGCAGTGGTTGGTAAAATAGGAGGAACAGATAAGAAAATGTGACCTGTAATCAAGTGAGAAAAATGTTTTAAGGAGTCAACAGTGATCAACTATGTCAAATATTGTTGATAGGAAAATGTTAAGGGTTGTGTTGAATTTTGTCATCCACTTCACCAAAGAAATAAAATAAAAAAGATACATTGAAGTTCTAACTCCTGGTGATTTTTTTTAAAATTAGTCTCATTGCAGATGCAATGTTAAGATGATATAATATTTGGGTTGTGTTATATGCCTAATCTAATATGACTAGAGTCCTTACAATAACATAAACAGGTAATAAAAGCAACCATATATGGAGAATGTCATATGATGAGGAAGGCATAAGTTGGAGTATTATACCTCCAAGCCAAAGGATACCAAAGATTTCTGGTGAGGCACCAGAAGCTAAGAAGAGCTCTAGGATTTCCTTACTGGTTTCAGGCAGGGCATCAGCCTGCTAACACCTTGATTATAGACCTATTGGATCCTATGAGAGAATATATTTGATTTTTTTGAGGAACACATTTTGAAGCATTTTTTTATAGCAACCCTAAGAAACTAATAGACTCCTTTATCCACAGGGTAGACATTCTAAGACCCCCCGCCCCGCGCAGTGGATGTCTGAAACTGCAGAGAACACTGAGTCATATGTAGGTGTATTGTGTTTTTTCCCTTTACTTATATAGGGTAGTGTTTAATTTGTCAATTCGGCACAATAGGAGATTAATGACAATATATAATAATAAAATAGAAAAATTATAACAATATACCCTAATAAAACTTATTTACAACTTATGAAGTGCTTATTTCTATAATTTTCATTTAATATTTATGGACCAAGGTTAACCAAGATAACTGAAAACACAGAAAGCTAAATCTTGGACTTACTCCCTGTAAAGTAAGTAAGGTGAATACTGGATTGGCCATTGGATTCACTTCAGTGCAGATCACTGGTAAACTAGACAGGAGTAGTTTTAGAGAGGGAAAGGGGTCAAATTCCTAACTGAAGTAGGCTCCAGAGAAGAGACCATGAAATTGGTTGTAAGTAGTAAGTATAGGCAAACTTTTAAACAGCATTTATGTGAAGGAGGAAGTAAAGAAATGAAATACACCTAAAGGGAAATACAAGGCCAAAGGAGTAATTTTCTTCTCTTCCCTCTTTTTTTAAAACTCCATGAAGTCTCTTTTTTTAGATGAAAATATTGCCACATGATTAAATGCTAATGGAAATAATCAATTATAAGATGAAGTTGATGATTTTGAGGAAGAGACATTCAACAACTTGAGAGAGAACTAGCCTGAAGAGATGAGAGGAGATGGGATCTAGTGCCTAATAGGAGGGATTGGCCTTAAGACTGAAAGAGAAAGAAAACATTGCATGGGAATAGATTTAGGAGTCTGACTAGATGTTTAAAGACTATGTGGGTTAGCTCCACATATCAGAGAGAATATTCAGCCTTTTTTTTTTTTTTGCGACTGCTTTATTTTACTTAGCATGATGTTCTCCAGTTTCATCCTTTTACTGACAAATATCATAATTTTATTCTTCTTTATGTCTAAGTAATATTTTTTTTTTTTTTTGTGTGTGTGTGTGTGTAAAATCACATTTTCTTCATTCATCTGTTGAAGGACACCTGGGTTGGTTCCATAGCTTGGCTATTGTGAATTGGAGCTACTATAAACATTGATGGGGGCTGTGTCACTGTGTAGTATGCAGTATGCTGATTTTAAGTCCTTTGGGTATAAACTGAGGAGTGGGATAACTGGATCAAATGGTGGTTCCATTCCAAGTTTTCTGCGTAATCTCCATACTGCTTTCCAGAGTGGTTACACCAATTTTCAGTCCCAACAGCAATGTATAACTTTTTTTCATATATCCTTTCAAACATTTATTCTTATTTGTGTTCTTGAGAATTGCCTTTCTGACTGAAGTGAGATGGAATCTCAGTGTAGTTTTGATTTGCATTTCTCTGATTGCTACAGATATTTAATAAGCTAGTTCTGAAAAACTAAAGGCCAAATATTCACTCTGATATGTGGATACTAATCCATAACAAGGGAGGGTTGGGAGGGAAAGAATAGAAGTACATTGGATTAGACAAAAGGGAGTGAAGGGAAGCAGGGCTATAGGGAAGACAGTAGAATTAATCTGACATAACTTTCCTATTCTCATATATGAATACATGACCAGGGTAACTCCATATCATGTAGAACCACAAGAATAGGATCCTAATTAGATTGTTATATTTTATATATGTATAATATGCCAAAATATACTCTGATCTCATGTATATCTAAAAAGAACAAATAATAAAAAGAAATAAAAAGTATATGTAAGAACTCTTCCCATTGTTTTTAGTTCTTATTGAAAGGGGAAGCAAGTTACCTGTAAAGACAAAGGATAGGGTTGGTACATTTTTAAGAACAGAAGACAAGTTATGACATGTTTATCAGGAGAGTTGTAAAGTTCACAGGAGATGTAGTAGGTTTGCAATCCCATAGTGAGCCTTAAATTTAGTGATCATGGATTCAGAAAGACCAGTTAACAAACTTTGTTTTTTGTTCTTGCAAGAAGTATATATTTTAATTAATGGATTAATTCATGACATGGCCCTATATTCCTAAAGAAACTTAAGAAAGTAATAGTTTACTAGCAGAATTTTAGAATATATTATCCTCAAGCATTAGAGTTATTTAAAAAAAAAAAACTAGGACATCCTTTTAAATATGAATTTTAGATGAATAATGAATAGATTCTAAGCAAATGTTCCCCACTTAAGTTTTTGGATTTCCCTTCTTGCAAATGTAAGGGTCACTTGTAGTGGCCAGCTCTTAAACATTTCATGATGTCTATAGACATTGGACGAAACACCACTCTTTGAACTAGAGTTTTTGAAGCTGTATGAATTTTTCACAAACTAAATTTTGGGCTGAATTGTAAATTTTCCAAATGTTGATTCAACTGTTTTACATTTTCACTAAGAAATAATGAGAAATATTGAGGCACTGAAATCTCTTACCTTATTTCTCTTGCCATCTCTCTGGGAACATTTATCCTTTTGGCAAACTCTCAGTGATTTTACATTAATCTCTTCAGTGATACAGAGGCTGCCCTAACAACCTTCAGTGTAATAAAAGTTAAACCTCCAGAAATGGTGGCCAAAGTAGTTTTCTTTAAGGTGCATTTATCCAGTGCATTGAGGATAGGTATATCCTTTGGAGTCAAAGGGATATACCTATCCTCAAAGACCTACTTTTGTCTTATGAAGTTATTTTTGACTGATCTAAATGTTGTAAGAGGATTAAAAATAAAGTGACATTAGAATATGAAGTTGATGATATTGAAAAATGTGATATGAATGATCTAATAAGATTGACCCAGTTGTTCAGTATCAAAAATACATATATTGATTCTGATTCACAAATAATAAATATATCTCTAACTTATTCAGTACTTAATCTGTAATAGGCTGAACATTTACTAAAGTCTAAGAAAAATATTCTAGGAAATCTTGGATCCATTCAATAAATGTTGGTTACATCAGACTTTGGAAAAGTGAAGGAAAGATTCAGAAATCCCTGACCCCCTGAGGCTTGCATTTTTATGGGAGAAGAGGCAATGAACTAATTGAATAAATGAGTATATTATACGGTGATAAGTGCTTTGGAGAAAGAATAGAGAAAGAATATGTATATGAGATAAGGAGAATAGAGAGAATAATTTCAAATAGGTAGGTAAAGAAAGACTTTACTCACATTTGAGCAAAAACCTAAACTAAAGCAGGTAAGGAAATCTTTCATTTGAGGGAAATGCATCTTAGGGAGAAGATACAGAAAATGCAGAGAGCCTAGAGGGAAAAATATGCCTTGTATATTGAAGGAATATATAGGGTATTTGGAGTGGAGTAAGCAAAAAGGAGTTGAGGAAAGGATTAGGTCAAATGGAGGAGGTAATACCATTTGGCACTTTGTAGTCCATAGGAATGACCTTTGTTTTTACATTATATGAATTAGGAAGACTTTGGGAGATTTGAGTAGGTGAGTGACCTTATTTGACTTTATTTTTTAAAGTGATCATTTTGCTAATCAAGAATAAACTTCTGAGTACACAGGAATACCAGATAGAATGCTGTGACAACAATAAGGTGAGGGAAGTAATATTTAAGATTTGGAATAGAAAGGACAGCGAGTGAAAGTATTTGGATGTGAGATATATTTTCAAAGTACAACTGTCAGGATTTTTGGATAATGGACGGTGGTCTATTAAAAGAAAGAGGGACAGTTGACTCCACAGTTTTTTACCTGAGCAACTGGAAAAGTACTAACTAAAACAAGGCAGTTTATAAGAGGAAACTTTTTTAAGAAAAATCATGAACTGGATTTCAATCAAGATTTGTTTAAGTTTCTATTAGACAGCCAAGAAGAGGTGTCCAATATAAATCTGGAGTTTGGGCTATGGACACAAATTTGAGAGTTGCATTTAAAGTGATAATGTTGTTTATCAATAAATTAGAGTAATTAGACAGCAGTTTAAATCAAGAACTGAACTCTGTAGTAATGGAATGTTAAATGAGAAAATATTTTAGTCAGCTTTCTAACACTTTAATGAAATACCTGGGATAATTAAATTATAAATAAAAAAATAATATTTTATTTCATGCTTTTAGAAGTTCCAATCCATGATAAATTGGCCCCATTGTTTTGACTGATAGTGAGGCAGCCTATCATGGTGGGAGTGAACTACTTATCTATTCAATCAGGAAGTAAAAAGAAAAGAAGAAGGAGTTGAAGTCCTATAGTCTTCTTTGAGGGCACACCCCTAATGACCTAAGGATCTCCCATAAGGCCCCTCCTTTTAAGGGTGCCACTCCCTCCCAGTGGTACCATCCTGGGAACCAACTCTTAACACATGGCTCTTTGGAGGACATTCAGGTTCCAAATAAAGCAGAAAATAAAGAGGACTAAACCAATGAGACTAATTTTATGATTTGATATAAAGCAACCAAATCATAAAATTAAGGACAGAGTCTAGATTTAAACCCAGGAGTTTGGGGTGTCTCTACTTCCAGGGACCTTAAGTACTATATTTGGCTACATTTTATTATTCTATTTTTTCTTTTTCATTTTGGTACTCAGAGATTGAACACAGAGGGATGTTACCATTGAGTTATATGCCTAGCCCTTTTTTAATTTATTATTTTGAGACAGCGTCTCTTTAAGTTCTTTAGAGTCTTGCTAAGTTGCCAAGACTGGTCTCTTGCCTATTATTCTGGCTATTGATCATATTATTTCAAAGTCCTAATCCATTTCTAGAAAACAATGCTAACATGGATTAAAACAATGAACCTGAAGGAGTTGATACTCCTCAAAACAATGATTGCAGCAAATAAATCCTAAACAATGAGAAAAAATTTAATGGGTATTAAAAAAAATTACTGTGTATGGCAAGCATGATTCTTAGTCCATTAAAAATGGTATCTCATTTAATTCTCATTTTAGGTATTATGTTCCCCATTTTTCATAAAAAGGATTTGAGGCCAACAGTGTTTACTTTATCAAGTTCATACAAGTTTTAAGAGGCAGAGCTATGATTTTTACCAAATTCTATATGATATTTTTTTATTATTTTATATTACATCATCCAAACCACTATGACTCTAAAATTATTGTTGGAATTATTCTTATAAGCAATTTCAAAAATTATAAAATCTGCAGTAACTGTTTTATAAAGAAGCAAATTCTTCATGTGGCTATTTCTTATCCTAAATAAAAGCTAATGTCATAAAGCTAGATTATGACTTACTTCATAAATAAGACATGCTTGAATTCTAAATTTAGAATAATTTTATATGTATTCATATTTTCTCATTGGGTCCCTTTTTAATAAACCACCAATTTCTGAGATTGCCTGTTGGTCACTGATTTTTTGCATTGCTCTATCCCTTTACTTTGTCTCACTAGTACAGCTGTGAAAACTATAGCACCATGCATGTTGTCCCTAAAATATTAGCTGCTCTTAGAGTTTAGAATAGAGATTTGGGGCCTAATAACAAGTTAAGCTCTCCCAGCTACCTCATGAATCAAAAAATAATTAAAAAGTATTAAAGTTTTGGTATTCCAGAGAACCACACTGACACTTTGAGGTCCCAATGAAGAGTGTCCCAATGAAGAGCAAAGCTCCCTTCTCCATTCCTTTAGCCAATGATCAATCACCGCTTTTATGGGCAAATAAGAAGGGAAGGTTCTTGAAACTGAAGTGGATGAGTTAATTCTCAGTTCTTTCTTGGAAGGTTATTGCCATAATATATTTTAAAAATATTTTTTTAGTTGTAGATCAACACAATACCTTTATTTATTTATATGTGGTGCTAAGGATTGAACCCAGTGCCTCACTCATGGTAGGCGAACACTGTGCCGCTGAGTCACAACTTCAGCCCCTTGCCATAATATTTTTACTCATGGAAGTACTATATTTTCATTAAATCCATAGTGTCTAAGTCTATTTGGGCTGCAAATAACAAAATAACAATACACTGGGTAACTTATAAACAAAATAATTTTATTTTTCACAATTCTTAATGCAGGGAATGCCAAGATCAGGCACTGGAAAATTTGGTATCTGATGTGGGCCTACTTTCTGATTAATAGATTGTCCTTCTAGCTCTGACCTCATGCATCTATGGGAGTAAATAAGATCCTTTGGGCCTCTTTTGAAAAAGCACTAATCCCATTCATGAAGCCTTTGCTCTCATGACCTAATCACCTCCCAAGACTCCACCTCCATCATTACCTCATGAGTTAGGATTTCAACAGATGAATTTTGAGAGGATACAAACAATCAAACCATAGCACCAAATTTCCATATAATTAAATGTTCCTTATAATTACATACTTAATAAGTCTTCCTAGGTCTTTTTTTTAATAACTAGTTAGACAATGTAATGGAAACAAAGAGCTTAGTTACTAAACTGACAAAGCCTAAGCTCCTTTCAGAAATCTTTGTGTTGTTCTCTTCTTCATATAGATATCTGCTGGAAAGTTATCTTCTCAAAGATTCCTTTTCTCTCTCCCTAAATAGCTTCACCCTGAGTTAGTCCCTATTTTATTCTCCTATTTCAAGACTTTTTGGAGCATTGTTTATCTACCTGGAATTAAAATATATATTTGTTTTCAAAGTATTATTTTTGTCTAACAAAAATGCAAGTTCCATGAGAGCTGGAAATTTTTCTCACTCAGTAATAAAGCCCAGGTTCTTAGAACTGAGTTTTGGGTACATTGTAGATATTCAATAAGTATTTGTCCAACTAATGCATGATATATGAATGTGACTGATTAGAAAATGAAGTCAGAAATGGTAAGACTTCATCTGACCAAGCTACCTTCTAATTGTAACACTTCTTTTTCCAGCTTTTACCCATGGTGAGTTGGTACATTAGCCCTCAAAGGCTGATGTTTGACTGTCATCCTACTCACTGGGTTCGCCAAAAAGATATGATAATACAGAAAATTGCTGTTCTCCCATCTATTTACTCTGAAACAAAATAATTTACCTACTGAGTTGTTCAAGAAATAAAGAAGAAAAATTATTTTTCCTGGCTTTTTAGGGACACATTTTGATTATCAGCTCACTTAGATTTTTATCTATTTTTCTTAATTGTCTATCAAAAAAAGGATCTCATGAAAAATGGATTTTGCAATTGGATGGGATTTTAGATATCTTATTCAGTGCCTGATTTTACCGAGAGAGAGGGGGGGGGAGGGAGGGAGAGGGAGAGGGAGGGAGGATTTTATCATAAGCTAATGAATGACATAAACAGAACTCAAAATCAGGGTTCAGGCTTTCCACACAAGTTATCAGAGTAAGATCAAAGTTAAAAGCAACCCCCTCCCCTCTGACGTGCTTCTCCTACTATTCTTGAAACAGATCAATGTAAATGAAAGAGATACAAACCTCCCTAATGAGTATACGTGTCTCCATCCTCATTTTTTTATTACAACTTGTCACTGCCAAAATTCCTGATTGGATTTGCTTCCAACAATTGACACAAAAAAAGAAGTCAGGAACTCAAATGTAACTATTGCAGTTGTGATGTTGCCATGGGCAATTTTCCTCTCTAAATTGTTAATGACTGGGTCCAAATTGCATGAACATCTTTCCCATATGATAATTTTGTAATGATTTGAAGTAAAACAAAGCAAAACAGTAATCAGGTTATCAGATAGCAAAATTTGGGAGATATTTTATACATTATGTGATGCCTGTTATTGTCATATGTTATGTTATTGACAAATGAATGTGTATATATTCAATTACTAAAATAAAGTTCATAAAGAAGAATACATGCAATAGTTTAGTATAAAGTGTACAATTTTAGTACTTGGTAGTAAAAGATCAGATTTGAGAGAAATTGTAAACAGTAGAGATCTTGGAGAAGAAAAATCAAGGAGAGAAACCCTATAAAAAGGAGTTCGGAATTTGTCATTTGCTTAAAACTATCATGGTTGTCCTTATGGAATTTATTGTATATATGAGTGTATATATCCACACAGATTGGCATGACCATTGTTTCTAATTGTGGCATCCTAATATTCCAAACAAACACACAAACGAAAAACACTTCACAGAAAGAACACAGTAGAGCTACTGTCATATTGAACAATAAAATCTGCTTTATAAGGAAAGGTTCTCTAGGGCAGGCCTGGATCAAAATTCAAAATTTGCTTTCTAAACTTGTAGAGAATATTAATCTCTTCAATAAAGCTGGAAGCCAAATCAAGGCTAAAAGTGTCAAATAAAACATAGCATAGGCCTTCTGTTGGCATCAGGTCTAGGCAGAGACCATCTTACTTCTTAACATGCAGCTCCCTTGTGCTGTTCTCTTAGGAGAGAGAAAGCAAAGAAATCTTCTCATTAAAACCAGCCCTGCACCCCAAACACCGACCTCTGCTCAGAGAAGAGCTTCAGAATTTCTTGTTTGAGCTCTTTGTGTAAATGTACAAGAGGATGAAGAAGTGCAGGGGAAATATAGATTATCTCTTAAAAGCTTCAGAAAGGATAATTTGGGCAGGAAACTGTTTTAGAATTGTCAGAAGAATTTTGCTTGCTCTTGGGAGGGGTTAAATTGTAAGATTCATTTCTCTCTCCTTCCCTCCCTATCTGAATTATTAGAGGCCCTGAAACAATTCAAAGCCTACATTTAGCAATCTTTGCATAGCATTATTCTTATGTAATATATCCAGATATTGTCATAACATATTCCAAATGCTTTGTGTATCTGCCAACATTCTTTCTCTGGGGATAAAATGAAAAAGTGAATGTTTATTTGGGGTTAATAAAATGCACATGAGAGGCCACCTTTGTATTAGACTGGGGGTTGAACTTCAACTGAGCCACTGTGTCCTTTCTGCACCTGCATTTGAACTCCTTCCCAAATACCCCTCTCTTGGGCTCATACTCCTCAGTCACTGAAACTTTATCTTGTGAAGCTGCCCCTTCTACTTTACCTGGCTATAGAAGGCACTATTTCCAGATGAATTCTGTTTCCTTTCAGCTTCTGCATGTGAGTTTTAGAAGCTATACAATATTGGAGTCTTTTTCCTTTTCCCTATGATGACTATTTAACTATGGAAACAATAGTTATTTGTAGCTCTCTGTCTTATTTAGTCCAAATATCTTCAATTAACTCTTCCTCATACTGCAGAAATTCAGGACTCTGTGTCTTGCTCACTTACCCCTGAACATGCATCAGATTCACTGCTTAAAATACTGTCACTTTGTAGCTGGATGACATTGGGAAAATCATTCAACTTCATTTTGCTGTAGTTTCCTCATCAAATTATTGAAAACAATGACAGTACCTAACTACATTTGTACTGGAATTCATGGAAAACACTCTATAAATTCAATAAGTACTCAACATACGTTTCGATTGCTATCACTTCTACTATTCCAATGGCAGATATGGGCTACATCATCTTTGTTTTAGGTGTTGCATCCTCAATGTTCCAGCATTCTGTTGGAAAGAATAGAGACTAAAGTTAGTGATACTTGTATAGCTTTTACATACCTTCTACCATCTCTCACTGCCCCCCAAATTATGCACATATCTTTCTAACGTAAGAAGGGTAATGGGGCTTCAAAGCTCTTTGGCAATTCTTCGATAATTTCCAATCATTTCTTTTCCTTAGATGCTGAAGTTCTTCAAACCAATTATGCCCTCTCAAACCTTGATCCTTCCATTCCTTCTTCACTATTAGACCTCTCCTATTTTCCTGAGAAAATCGAAGCTACTAAAAAGATTTGCCTCCTTATCCTATCACAAAACCTCTGATGATATTGCGTCTATGCTGATACTTTATTCCTTTCTGCCTATTATCCTATTATACTGAGATTTTCACTCCTGTGGTGAATTCCTCCATCTGCCCTGCTTCCATACCAGGCACTCGATATATATATATATATTAGAGAGAGAATCTTTTTTGTAGATGGACACAACACAATGCCTTTATTTTTATGTGGTGCTGAGAATTGAACCTGGGTCCTGCCCGTGCTAGGTGAGCTCTCTACCGCTGAGCCACACACAATCCCAGCCCCATCGATATATTTTAATGATTATCTTTTTTCTTCCTTTTAGCATCTCCACTTTTTTCTCATATATGATCTTCATTAGAACTAAGGTAATCACACATTCGTTCATAAAAAAATCTGTTAAGGCTTAGTGTTAAATTGTATACAGGTTATGCTTAAGAAACATAAGTGGGACAAATCTTTTTAATTAGCTTTGCAAAGGTCTTTAAGGAGGTAATATTTTTTATATTTAAAAATTAATTTGTAATTAATTTGGAAAATTGTAAAAACAACAAAAATGTATATAGTTATCATATACAACATAATGTTTTAAAATACAGATACAATGAAACACTTAAATCAAGCAAAGTAACTTATGTGTTACCTCATATACTTAATCTACCCTCTTAGTATTTTTCTAGAATATGAAACATATTGGTAACTATAGTCATCATGCTGTCACAATACATCTTTTGAACTTATTCCTCCTTTCTAACTAAAATTTTATATCCTTTAACCTATATCTCTACTCTTCACTTCAGCCACTGGTATTCACCATTTTACTCTGCCTCTATGAATTCAACTATTTTGTGAGAATACATGGTATTTGTCTTTCTGTACCTACCTTATTTCACTTAACATGATGTTATCTAGATTCATTCTGTTGTTTCAAATGACAAAACTCCTTTTTTAAGGCCACATAGTACTTCTATGTGAATTTATATTACATCTTTTTATCTGTTTATATGATAATGGATATTTATGTTGATTCTATACCTTGGAATTTATGAATAATGCTACATAAACATGAGACTATAGATATGTCTTTGACATATTGGTTTCATACCATTTGGAGATATATCCAGATACGGGATTGTTGGTTCATATGGTAGTTCTACTTTTCATTTTTGAGAAGTTTCCATGCTGTTTTCCATAATGACTGAACATTTTATATTACCACTGACAGTGTGTAGGGGTTCCTGTTTCTCCATATACTTGCTAATACTTATCTTTCATTTTCTTCATAGAAGTGATGTGATATCTCATTGTAGTTTAATTTATATTTTTCTAATAATTGTTGTAATAGTAAGCTTTCCTTAATATACCTATTGGCCATTTATATGTTTTCCTTCAGAAAGTCTATCCAGATTCTTTACTCATTTTAATGGGTTATTTGTTTTATATTGAGTTATTTTAGTTGCTTTTATATTTTGCATATTAACCTTATATTATACACATGCTTTGCAAGTATTTTCACCATTCTGTAGTTTGTATTTTCACTTTTTCAATTGTTCCTTGACTGGGGAGAAGCTTTAGTTTTATGTAATTTCATTTATCTAATTTTGCTTTTGTTGTCTATGCTTTTGGAGTCTTATGTAAAGAATCATTGTTGTGACATAGGACTCTTCCCTTTGTTTTCTTATAGTAATTTTATAGTTTCAGGCCTTACAAGATTTAAATCTTTAATCCATACTTTGTGTTTGTATAACATAGTGGTCTATTTTCATTCTTCAGCATGTTGATATATAGTTTTCTCAACACCATTTATTATTGAAACTGTTGTTTATCCATTGTGCATCTTTGGCACGTGGTCAAAAATCAGTTGAGAATGAATGCATGGATTTATTTAAGGTCTCTCTATTCTCTAACATTGATTTATATGTAGTTTTTATGCCTGTATCATGCTGTTTTGATTACTATAGCTATGCAATATATTTTGAAGTCAGGGAGAGTGATGCCTCCAGCTTTAATATTTTTGCTTAAGTTCACTTTTGTTATTCAGAGTCTTCTGTAGCTCCATGAAAACTTCAGGATTTTTTTCCATTTCTGTAAAAAGTAACTATTATGGTTTAGATATGAAAGTCCTCCCAGAAGCTCATGTGATAGACAACACAGCAATGTTCAGAGGTGAATTGATTAGATTAGTACAAGCTCTGAACTCATCAGTGGGTTAATCCATTTGACAGACTATTTATTTGAATTGATTTCTGGGAAGTGATGAAAACTATAGGCAGATGATGGGGATGGTCATGGCTAGAGGAAGTGGGTCTAGAATCATAACCTGGAGGAATATATCTGTCCCTGGATCTTTCCTGATTTTCTCTGTTTCTTGGCTGTCATGAGCTGCAGAGCTTTCTTTCACCATTCCCTTCCACCATATTTCTGCCTTGGAGCCTATTGACCATGGGCTGAATATCTGAAACCCTAAGCCAAAATAAAGCTTTTCTTCTCTAAGTAGTTCTTTTTCTATAAGTTCATAGGGATGAAAAGCTGATTATCACAGTGCAGTTCAAATTTTAATAGTGATTACATTGAGTCTATAGATCATTTTGGGGTACACCAACATTATAAAAAAACAGTTCTTCAAAAATTTGCAAACACAGGATAGATTTCCATTTTTTTCTTATTCAGTTTATTTCATCATTTTTAATAGTTTATATTGTACAGTCCTCTTATCTCCCTGGTTAAATTTATCCCTAAGTATTTTATTATTTTTTTGCAGTATCACAAATTGCGCAGTTTTCTTGATTTCTTTTTCAAATAATTTGTTATTAGTATATAGAAATACTACTGATTTTTGAATGTTGATTTTTGTCCCCTGAAAGTTTACTGAATTCATTTGTTAGTTTTAACAGTTTTTTTTTGAGGGGGGTGAAACTTAGGTTTATTTAATATGATTATAGTATCTGCAAATAGTGACAATGTAATTTTTTCCTTTCAAGTTTGGATGACTTTTCATTTGTTTCTCCTACTTATTTGCTCTAACTTGTAGTACTATATGAGCTATGGATTTTTCATATATAGACTTTATTATTTTTGTGCTGAGGTATATTTACTTTATACCTTATTTGTTGAGCGATTTTATCATAACAGGTTATGAAATTTTGACAAGAACTTTTTCTTAGTCTATTGAGATAATGATGTGGTTTTGTTTCTAATTCTGCTAACATGATGTGTCACATATTTAGATTTGGGTATGTTGAACTACCTTTGTGTCCCATGGATAAATCTCATTGGTAATTTATTCTTTTCAGTGCTGGATTTGATTTGCTAATATTTTGTTGAGGATTTTTGCATCCATTTTCATCAGAGATATTCACTTAATTTCCTTTTCTCATAGTGTTCTCATAGGGTTTTGATATCAGGGTAATGCTCGCCTCATGTATTCAATTTGGAAGTATTCTTTCTCAAATTCTTCCTAAAAATTGAAAAGAAAGACTGGTGTTGATTCTCCTTAGACTGTTTGGTATAATTCAGCAGTAAGGTCATTAGGTGTTGGGCTGTTCTTTGATGGAAGACCTTTTGCTGCTGATTCAATTTCCTTATTAGTTATTGATTTGTTCAGGTTTTCTATTTTTTTCATGATTTATTCTTGGATTGTATGTGTCTAGGAATTTATGCATTTCTCCTAGGCTCTTGTATTTATTGTTGTGCAGTGTTTTTTTTTTTTTTTTGTAGTAATCTGTTATTATCCTTTATAATTCTTTGGTCAGTTATAATGTATCCTCTTTCATTTGTAATTTTATTTAAGCCTTTCTTCTTTGTTGTTATTAATCTAGCTAAAACTTTCTAAGGTTTGTTTCTTTTCAAAAACAGAAAGACACACTCAGTTTTGTTGACATTTTCCATTGTTTTCTTAATCTCAATTTCATTTAGTTTTTGTTCTGATTTTCATCATTTCCTTTCTTTTGATGACTTTAGGGACTTAGTTTGTTATCCTTTTTCTAGTTCCTTTGGGCATAACACTAGGTTGTTTATTTGGGGCCTTTCTTCTTTTTCTTGCAGGTGTTTGTTATTGCAAACTTGCCTCTTACAACTGCTTTTGTTGCAGCCCAAAAGTTTTGGTATAATCTACTCTGATTTTATTTGTCTTAAGATACTTTTAAATTTCTCTTTTAATTTCTTCACTGATCTATTTGTTATTTGAGAGCATGTTTAATTTCATACATGTATAATTTTTTTTGAAATGACTCCATAAGTGATTTCTAGTTTTATAACAATGTGGTCAGAAAATTACTTTATGCATTTGTTACTTCTTCAATTTGTTAATACTTTTTTCTGTTTGTGCTTGATAAAAATCTATATTATGGTGCTCTTGGATGAAACATTCTATATATGACCGTTAGATCAATTTGGTCTAAGGTATAGTTGAGTCCAATATTTTCTTATTGATATTCTGTATGAATGATCCTTCTATTGCTGAAAGTGAGATATAAAGTTCCATAATTTTATTGTAATCTATGTTTATCTTCATGTCTATTAATATTTGCTTCAGATATTTGGGTACCTTGCTGATGAATATATATATATATTTGTAATTGTTACATCCTATTGATGAATTGGCCCCTTTATATTCCATGAAGACCTTCTTTGTTTTTTTTTTTAATTTCACCATTTATTGATTGTTTGATTTAGATGTTTTTCATATATGTTTAAATCTTATTTACATGTTAAATATATCAATTATATAAATATGAACAAACTTAAAAAAACATAGACTTCATTTTACTACTGGTTTTCAGTTGTCAAATTCATAATTCATCATCTGATAAAAAATAAAATTATAGTAAATTCTCAGAAGATTTGGAAAATGTTTGTTTAGAAAGCATGCCTATGTGATAGGTACTTTTTTAAAAAATTTTTTATTGTTGGTTGTTCAAAACATTACATAGTTCTTGATATATCATATTTCACACTTTGATTCAAGCGGGTTATGAACTCCCATTTTTACCCCATATACAGATTGCAGAATCACATCAGTTTCACATCCATTAATTTACATATTGCCATACTAGTGTCTGTTGTGTTCTGCTGCCTTTCCTATCCTCTACTATCCCCCCTCCCCTCCCCTCCCCTCCCCTCTTCTCTCTCTGCCCCCTCTACTGTCATTCATTTGTCCCCCTTGTATTGTTTTTCCCTTTCCACTCACTTCCTCTTGCATGTACTTTTGTATAACCCTGAGGGTCTCCTTCCATTTCCATGCAATTTCCCTTCTCTCTCCCTTTCCCTCCCACCTCTCATCCCTGTTTAATGTTAATCTTCTTCTCATGCTCTTCGACCCTACTCTGTTCTTAGTTACTCTCCTTATATCAAAGAAGACATTTGGCATTTGTTTTTTAGGGATTGGCTAGCTTCACTTAGCATAATCTGCTCTAATGCCATCCATTTCCCTGCAAATTCTATGATTTTGTCATTTTTTAATGCAGAGTAATACTCCATTGTGTATAAATGCCACATTTTTTTTATCCATTCGTCTATTGAAGGGCATCTAGGATGGTTCCACAGTCTTGCTATTGTGAATTGTGCTGCTATGAACATCGATGTAGCTGTGTCCCTGTAGCATGCTCTTTTTAGGTCTTTAGGGAATAGACCGAGAAGGGGAATAGCTGGGTCAAATGGTGGGTCCATTCCCAGCTTTCCAAGAAATCTCCATACTGCTTTCCAAATTGGCTGCACCAATTTGCAGTCCCACCAGCAATGTACAAGTGTACCCTTTTCCCCACATCCTCGCCAGCACTTGTTGTTGTTTGACTTCATAATGGCTGCCAATCTTACTGGAGTGAGATGGTATCTTAGGGTGGTTTTGATTTGCATTTCTCTGACTGCTAGAGATGGTGAGCATTTTTTCATGTACTTGTTGATTGATTGTATGTCCTCCTCTGAGAAGTGTCTGTTCAGGTCCTTGTCCCATTTGTTGATTGGGTTATTTGTTATCTTATTGTCTAATTTTTTGAGTTCTTTGTATACTCTGGATATTAGGGCTCTATCTGAAGTGTGAGGAGTAAAGATTTGTTCCCAGGGTGTAGGCTCCCTATTTAACTCTCTTATTGTTTCTTTTGCTGAGAAAAAACTTTTTAGTTTGAGTAAGTCCCATTTGTTGATTCTAGTTATTAACTTTTGTGCTATGGGTGTCCTATTGAGGAATTTGGAGCCCGACCCCACAGTATGTAGATCGTAGCCAACTTTTTCTTCTATCAGACGGCGTGTCTCTGATTTGATATCAAGCTCCTTGATCCATTTTGAATTAACTTTTGTGCACGGTGAGAGAAAGGGTTTCAGTTTCATTTTGTTGCATATGGATTTCCAGTTTTCCCAGCACCATTTGTTGAAGATGCTATCCTTCCTCCATTGCATGCTTTTAGCCCCTTTATCAAATATAAGATAGTTGTAGTTTTGTGGATTGGTTTCTGTGTCCTCTATTCTGTACCATTGGTCCACCCGCCTGTTTTGGTACCAGTACCATGCTGTTTTTGTTACTATTGCTCTGTAGTATAGTTTGAAGTCTGGTATCGCTATACCGCCTGATTCACACTTCCTGCTTAGCATTGTTTTTGCTATTCTGGGTCTTTTATTTTTCCATATGAATTTCATGATTGCTTTCTCTATTTCTACAAGAAATGCCATTGGGATTTTGATTGGCATTGCATTAAACCTATAGAGAGCTTTTGGTAATATCACCATTTTGATGATGTTCTGCCTATCCATGAACAGGGTATATTTTTACATCTTCTAAGATCTTCTTCTCTTTCTCTCTTTAGGGTTCTGTAGTTTTCATTGTATAAGTCTTTCACCTCTTTTGTTAGGTTGATTCCCAAGTATTTTATTTTTTTTGAAGATATTGTGAATGGAGTGGTTGTCCTCATTTCCATTTCAGAGGATTTGTCGCTGATATACAGGAATGCCTTTGATTTATGCGTGTTGATTTTATATCCTGCCACTTTGCTGAATTCATTTATTAGCTCTAATAGTTTCTTTGTAGACCCTTTTGGGTCTGCTAGGTATAGAATCATGTCACTGCAAATAGTGATAATTTAAGTTCTTCTTTTCCTATTTTTATGCCTTTAATTTCTTTCGTCTGTCTAATTGCTCTGGCCAGTGTTTCTAGAACTATGTTGAACAGAAGTGGAGAGAGAGGGCATCCCTGTCTTGTTGCAGATTTTAGAGGGAATGCCTTCAGTTTTTCTCCATTCAGAATCATGCTAGCCTGAGGCTTAGCATAGATTGCTTTTACAATATTGAGGTATGTTCCTGTTATCCCTAGTTTTTCTAGAGTTTTGAACATAAAGGGATGCTGTACTTTGTCGAATGCTTTTTCCGCATCTATCGAGATGATCATATGGTTCTTATTTTTAAGTCTATTGATGTGGTGAATAACATTTATTGATTTCCGTATATTGAACCAGCCTTGCATCCCAGGGATGAATCCTACTTGATCATGGTGCACAATTTTTTTGATATGTTTTTGTATCCGATTCGCCAGAATTTTATTGAGGATTTTTGCATCTAGGTGCATTAGAGATATTGGTCTGTAGTTTTCTTTCTTTGAAGTGTCTTTGTCTGGTTTAGGTATCAGGGTGATGTTGGCCTCATAGAATGAATTTGGAAGTTGTCCCTCTTTTTCTATTTCCTGAAGTAGCTTGAAAAGTATTGGTATTAGTTCCTCTTTAAAGGTTTTGTTAAACTCTGCTGTATACCCATCCGGTCCTGGGCTTTTCTTAGTTGGTAGTCTTTTGATGGTTTCTTCTATTTCCTCAATTGATATTGGTCTGTTTAGGTTGTTTATATCTTCCTGACTCAATCTGGGCAAATCATATGACTTAAGAAATTTATCTATGCCTTCACTATCTTCTAATTTATTGGAGTATAAGGATTCAAAATAATTTTTGATTATCTTCTGTATTTCTGAAGTGTCTGTTGTGATATTGCCTTTTTCATCCCGTATGCTAGTAATTTGAGTTCTCTCTCTTCTTCTCTTTGCTAGCATGGCTAAGGGTCTGTCGATTTTGTTTATTTTTTCAAAGAACCAACTTTTAGTTTTGTCAATTTTTTCAATCGTTTCTTTTGTTTCGATTTCATTAATTTCAGCTCTGATTTTCATTATTTCTTGCCTTCTACTTCTTTTGCTGTTGTTTTGCTCTACTTTTTCTAGGATTTTGAGATGAAGTATGAGATCATTTATTTGTTGTTTTTTTTCTTTTTTTAAGGAATGAACTCCACACAATGAATTTTCCTCTTAGAACTGCTTTCAATGTGTCCCATAGATTCCGATATGTTGTGTCTGTGTTTTCATTTATCTCTAAGAATTTTTTAATTTCCTCCATGATGTCTTCTATAACCCATTGATCATTCAGTAACCTATTGTTCATTCTCCAAGTGATGTATGCTTTTTCCTTCCTTCTTTTATCGTTGATTTTCAGTTTCATTCCATTATGATCAGATAAGATGCATGGTATTATCTCTACTCCTTTATATTGTCTAAGAGTTGCCCTGTGACATAATATATGATCTATTTTTGAGAAGGATCCATGTGCTGCTGAGAAAAAAGTGTAACTGCTTGATGTTGGGTAGTATATTCTATATATGTCAATTAAGTCTAGATTATTAATTGTGTTATTGAGTTCTATAGTTTCCTTATTCAACTTCTGTTTGGAAGATCTGTCCATTGGTCAGGGAGGTGTGTTGAAGTCTCCCATGATTATTGTATGGTGGTCTATTAGACTCTTGAACTTGAGAAGAGTTTGTTTGATGAACATAGCTGCACCATTGTTAGGGGCATATATATTTATGATTGTTATGTCTTGTTGGTGTATGGTTCCCTTGAGCAGTATGTAGTGTCCCTCTTTATTCCTTTTGATTAACTTTGGCTTGAAATCTATTTTATTTGATATGAGTATGGACACACCTGCTTGTTTCCGAAGTCCATATGAGTGATATGATTTTTCCCAACCCTTCACCTTCAGTCTATGTATGTCTTTTCCTATCAAATGTGTCTCCAGTAGGCAGCATATTGTTGGGTCTTGTTTTGTGATCCATTCTACTAGCCTGTGTCTCTTAATTGGTGATTTTAAGCCATTAACATTTAGAGTTATTATTGAGATATGGGTTGTTCTTCCAGCCATATTTGTTTATTTATGTTACTAAACATGGTTTGTTTTCCTCTTTGATTATTCCCCCCCCCCTTTACTGTCCTACCTCCCACTGTTGGTTTTCATTGTTATTTTCCATTTCCTCTTCCTGTAATGTTTTGCTGAGGATGTTTTGAAGAGATGGTTTTCTAGCTGCAAATTCTTTTAACTTTTGTTTATCATGGAAGGTTTTAATTTCATCTTCCATCCTGAAGCTTAATTTCGCTGGATACACAATTCTTGGTTGGAACCCCTTTTCTTTCAGTGTTTGAAATATGTTATTCCAGGATCTTCTAGCTTTCAGAGTGTGTTGAAAGATCAGCTGTTATCCTGGTTGGCTTACCCCTAAATGTAATCTGCTTCCTTTCTCTTGAAGCTTTTAAAATTCTCTCTTTATTCTGTATGTTGGGCATCTTCATTATAATGTGTCTAGGTGTGGATCTCTTATGATTTTGCACATTCGGCATCCTGTAGGCTTCTAGGATTTGGGATTCTGTCTCATTCTTCAAGTCTGGGAAGTTTTCTCGTATTATTTCATTGAATAGATTGCTCATTCCTTTGGTTTGAAACTCTGTCCCTTCCTGTATCCCAATGACTCTTAAATTTGGTCTCTTGATGTTATCCCATATTTCTTGGATGTTCTGCTCATGGTTTCTTAACAGTCTTGCTGAGCTGTCTATGTTCTTTTCAAGTTGAAATACTTTATCTTCATTGTCTGATGTTCTATCTTCTAAGTGTTCTACTCTGCTGGTAGTATTCTCAATTGAGTTTTTAAGTTGGTTTATTGCTTCCTGCATTTCTAGGATTTCTGTTTGTTTTTTATAACCTCTATCTCCCTGTATAGTTGATCTTTTGCTTCTTGGATTTGTTTATGTAATTCATTGTTGAAGTGATCTTTCATTGTCTGATTTTGCTGTCTGATGTCTTCCTTGAGACTCCAGATCATCTGAAGCATGTATATCCTGAATTCTTTATCTAACATTCCATCTGCTACAGATATTACCTCTTCTAATGTTGAGTTGACCTGCATTGCTTGTGGTCCTTTCTTTCCTTATCTCTTCATACTGTTCGCGTTTCTTTCTGCTTGGTGAAACTGTTGTGCTATTGAATTTTCCCCCTATATATTTATATTGGTCTTGTATAGTTGCAAAGTCTCCCTCGCAGGCGCGGGCGGCGGCTCTGCCCCTCCTCCAATTGGGGCAATGTGCCTACCACACCGGCAGGCCGCTGGGCCTGTTCTGCCGGTGGGTAGCAGGTCCGCCTACCTTGCAGGCGCGGGCGGCGGCTCTGTCCCTCTGCGGGCCGCTAGGCTTGTTCTGTCGGTGGTCGCAGTTCTGCCTACTTTGCAGGCGCGGGGGTGGGGGTGGGGGACGGCTCTGCCCCTCAGCAGGCCGCTGGGCCTGTTCTGTGGGTGGTCACAGTTCCGTCTACCTTGCAGGCACGGGGGGAGGGGGCGGCTCTGCCTCTCAGCAGGCCGCTGCTCCTGTTCTGCTGGTGGGTCGCAGGCCCGCCTACCTTGCAGGAGTGGTTGGCAGCTCTCCCTTCTTTGTTTTAATAGTTTTGATTTGAAGTCTGTTTTATTGGATTCAGACATTGCTGCTTTCTCTTGGAATTAATTTGCCTGGAATACCTTTTACCACCCCCTATTTTTCCCTTTCATTTTCATCCATTCAGCCACTCTGTATTTTGATTGAGAATTGAAACCATTTGCATTCAAGATAATTATTGGTAGGTAAGGGCATACTACTGCCATTTTGTTATTTTCTGGTTATTTTGTAGATTTGTTCTGATTCTAGACTTTCTTCCACTGATTGTCTTCTTAAAGCATAGCACTAGAGAAAGGTGATCTTTCTCTAGTGCTATGCTTTAATTCCTTACTCTCCTTCCCTTTATTGTTGCAGTTAGAGGGCTTAGACAGTCTGGACTGGTGTTTATATTAGCAAATGTATGAACCTGGACCTTTAATGTGCAGGGTGGGGCCTGGAACCTAGGTCCAATCTATGGATGTGGCCTTATAACTTTAGTCCACAAGGATGATCCTGTATTCACAGGGACTGGACTGAAGTCTGTGTCCATTTAGGTTCACCTAGAAGTGGGGTAGTCTTTAAGGGTGAGTCTGCAGGTATTGAACAGGTGTTGGGATGGATCTGTACCTGGGTTACCTGAGAGGCCTGACTTGATGTGGCAGTAGAACTGAAGCTTGAGTCTGTAGTAATAAGTCTGATTCCTTAGTTCATGTCATCCGCTTAAAGACTAGGTTTTTTGTTTTGTTTTGTTTTGTTTTTATTGTTGGTGTTTTGGTTCTGAGCCTTAAGGGGTGGTCCCTGGTACTGGAGCTTGGTGTTGGTTGGGTTCTGGGACAGAGTTAAAGTCTCACTCCATACTTCTTAATCTGGGGGCAGTCCTGAGGCCTAGGATTGTGGGGAAAGGAAAGCCTTAAGTTTCAGTCTATGGGGGCTGGCCTAGAGACTGATGTTCATGCGCTGGTGTGGAGGATATGTCCACAGGGACTGACCTTGATCATGGTAGCTGGTCTGGGATCTGGGTTCACAAGGCCATCCTTGAAGGCTAAATCTGGGTATTGATCTGTTGGGGATTAAGGGGATGGACCTGGGCCCTGGTCTCCTGGAATAGGCCTAGATGTTGAGTCTGGTAGAATATTGGCCCCAGTAGCACTCTTGGAATTGAGTAGGCCTGGAGCCTCTGTTCATGGGTGCCAGCCTAGCACTAGGGCCTGAATCCTGCTGCTGGACTAGCTGACCCTGGCTCCGGGCTGGCCTGAAGTTTGAAATGGGCCTGAAGCCTCTTCCTGGGAAACATCCTGAAGACTGGGTCTGAGGGTGCTGGTCTGATGGCTAGGGTTCTGGGATGGTGTGGGTGGACCTAAGTCCTGTACTCATGGGAGCTGGTCTGTGATGGGGAAGTCCAGGGCTTCTGGGACCAGCCTTGTCAATCAGTGGGCCTGCGCCTAAACTATGGGTTCTGATTTAGTGCTGGAGAAGGCCTGAAGCTCAGGGCTACTGTCACTTACCCAGTGCTGGGACTGATCTAGAATTTGAGGCTACTAGGGTCAGCCTGGCAGTTGAGTGAACCCAAAGATTAAGTCTATCAAGAATCCTTGAGCTTGGGACTATGGGATCTGGCCTAATACCAGGGTGAGCCCGGGGTATTAGTCTGTGGGTGCCAGCCTGGAGTCTGAGACCATTATGTCCTGACCAGCACTGGGTCACTTGAACAGATTAGTTTTGGGGTTTAAGGCAAAGTCCAGTACTTCTTTTATCTCAAACCCCAAGGGGACAGTATTTCTCTCCATGTTGTACTCTCTCCAGTTGGTGCAGGGTGACACAGGTGAATTGTAAAAGTAATGTAAAACTCTTCTTACTACCATTTTAAATGTGTCTTTTCTTGTTGTTGTGTTATAACAAGATTCTGTCATCTCCTGTTTGATTTCCTTAGCTCTTGCAAAATTATTTTTATGTATAGACAATTGTTCAAATTAAAGTTTTAGCAGTGGGATAAGTGGTGGAAAGTCTTAATATGCTATCTTTATAAACCTATACACTATTTCACATTCTAATGTCTACTTTTTCATTTACTTTGCATCTATTCCTTAACATTCTATAATCAGATTTCTGCCAAATCCTCTATTGGAACTATTGCAACATTTGCAACAATTTTTCAGTCACTCCTTCTTTAAGCTTTCCTTTCTTTTGGTATCCATTATGTCACACTATTCTGGTGTTCTTTGTGCTTCTCTGGTCTTTTTCTGTTAATCTGTTTTGTGGATATTTTTCTATTCTCTATGTTAGGGTTCCTTTTAAATTCTATTCCAGACTCTCTTTTAAAGAAAACTATACATTTTCCCAGAGCAAGTTTGTGCATCCTTTGACTTAAAATCCCAGCTATAATATGCAGAGAGATTTCAAATACACATCCCCCTAAATCTGTATTCACATTGCTATATCATATATGTGCACAATAATCAACATGTCTAGAGGAGAACTTGTCATGTTCCTTCTAACTCACAGCCAAACATACCTATTTTCTCATTGCTTCTCGATGAATGGTACTTGTATACATTAACTGGCTTTCCTAACAAAAAGACTAGGATCTTCTTTGCCTGTCTTCAATCTTCTTGGATGTATCTAAACTGATTCTTATAATGTACAGATCTTAATTTGTCAACGCTCACCCGAAAGATTTACAGTGTTCCCCCATTACTATTTGGATAAATTAAGGATCACAAGTCCCCAATCTTCAGGTGGAGTTCATATGTTCAAATCTTTTTTAAAGATCATGGCTGCAATTTACAGAGTATCTTGGGCAAATTCCTTTTGTATAATAATGAGTCATGAGATTCTGAACTGGTGTGGAACTCCATGGGATTAATTTTTTTCTGATATTTGTTTAATCCTCTGTTAAGTGCTCATTCATTATGGCACACCAGAGTAATTTCTTGCTAAGTGATTTTTCCAATGTCCTTTTCAAGGTTTTCAGTCACTGTTAGAAGCACGGGGGCTCCCACTCAAGATCAATTGAATCAGAATGCCTGGGAAATGGATTCAAGATGAAATCTTTTGTAAAGCTATTCTAGGGACTCTACTGAGATAGCTGCCAAGGTTTAAACCTATTGGTTGAGAATTGCTTGGCCATGGAAGGATTTATAACAGCAGGGCCAATAAGTTGGAAACATAGAAGTTAAGTGGGCAGAAAAGAATCACATCATATACAAAATTCACTCAATCTTTGAAATTTTTAGCTAACTACCCCAAATTTGTATAAGGTGCTTGTGTCTTTGGCAATGGCTGGGTGGGGAGGGCAGAGTTTAGCTCTCTAAGCCTCATGAGACTGCTTGCCATTAACCTTTCCTCTAAGCTCATTATCACTTCACTATTAGCTTTTTTAAAATTTTGATTTGTTATATATGACAACAGAATGCATTACCATTCATATTACACATATAGAGCACAATTTTTCATATCTCTGATTGTATACAAAGTAGAGTTACATTCTTCATGTCTTCTTATGTGTACTTAGGGTAATGATGACCATTGCATTCCACAATCTTTTCTACCCCAATGCCCCTTCCCTTTCCCTCCCTCCCCTTTTCCCTTTGATTAAATGAACTCACCATTAGCTTTTCTTCTTAAAAACCAAACCAATAAACAAAAACTAGCCTTCAAATTATTCAAATGTTAATGACAACAGTGAAGGCTTTTATAGTCCCTTTTCCCCAATTAAGCTTAATAATTTCAGCCTGCCTGTCCCCAAAGCACTTTACACACGTACCTGTTTGTGTTTATTTTCCTATATGTGATTTTTTGTTTGTTTGCCTAACAGTTTCTCACTCTGAACTGTGAGATCCTGGAAAGCTGAAAGTGCATTATAAATGCTTAATAACTATTTATTTACTGAATAATCAGGTAAAAAAATCATATAATTCTTTCCTGGTTCATAACATATGCACCTTTTGTCTTAATATCATAATATCTATTCATTATTTTACCAAACATGACATCTTATGTATTAGGTCCCAGGCTAGACACTTATTTCTAATTCACTTTTTGTCCATTTTACATGGACAAAAGTCTCATGGACAAAATTCTCTTGTAGTCTCAGGTGCAGTCATAGCATTTTTCTTCCTACTATCACATAATTTACTTTTCAAGAGCCTTCAAGTTCTCCTAAATCATCTTCTTTTATAGAATTTGAGGCCATGAACTTAAACTCACCTTTCTCTAAACTTTTTCGAATCCAACATGCCTATATTACTGGCTACTAAAAAAGTCTCTGAAGTTAATAAGGTAATTTTGCTCAGTTTCCATTACTTCAATCACAGATTTTTTTTTTTTCTGATTGGTTGGCATGGAACTAGAAAAGCACTGCTCTTGTGATTGCCTTTCCATCTGAACAACATTCTCTCAGTATACTTTATGTCAATGGGAATCCCATTCTCAGTGAGTGAATGATTGAAGTTCCCTTCATTGCTCTGTATACCTTTGGTTCCAATTGTGGTTTCTTCTCAGGAAAATCACATCCCTTTCCTCATTTCCTTGACTGGACTTTACAGTATATTCTAATAAAATCAGTTATTTCCATCTCTCCTTTACCTGTAAAAGTAGATGGCCTTAGAAGACTAATAATAACTCAAGATGTGTGTATTTCCATACAGGCACACTGCTATTGATATCTTCCAATATGCTCTACTCCTTCTCCAAATATCAATACTATAATAAAAAAGTTAAAACTTTTATTTCTGGAAAAAAAATTATTGGATTTATTGCAGACATACTCTATGATGACTGTATAATTACATTTATCTCTTTGAGCCATAAACCTATATTTTGTTTGTCACCAACTCATCAATTATGCTTTGATGTATACATGGGTGTGCATGCATGCACACACATATCAAAATATATGGTTTAAATAGATATTCTATTTTCTCATATTAATTTGTATCCTAAATTTATTTATTAGTTTTCTTCCACTGCCACAACATTATCTATTTTTACTTTGCTATGCTGCAACATTTTTCTTTTCTTCTCCACTTTCAAATTATAGTCCCTGTATGGAATTATAGATTAATTCAATTCCTTCAAAATCCCAGCAAAATTTTATAAACATGCTTTCTCTAAATTTATCAGGAAAGGCATATGTCCTAAAGTTGCTAAAATTCTCTAAAAATAGGATAATAAAGTAGAAAAAAATTTGATATTGTTTTATTCTGTAGGTGCAATAATCAAGGCAGTGTGTTATTGGTAGACAGATGGATATATAGGTCATTAAAAAAGAATGATGAACCTAGAAATAATCCTATACAACTATGTTTAACTGACTTTTGACAAAGGTACAATACTAATTTAATGGAGAAAGGATAGACTTTTCAACAAATGACGTTGAAAAAATTTGACATTCATAGGCAAAATATTAGTCTCAAATTAAGTCTAACTTTGTACACAAATATAAACTCAGGATGGATAATAGATACGTGCAAAATATAAAGTTATAAAATATTTTTAGAAATAGAAAAATTTTGTGTCTAGGGCTAAGCAAAAAAATTAGACTGCAAAATAAAACATAAAGAATGAAAGGATAAATTGGGCCTCATTATGATTAGAAAAATTACTCTGTGAAAGCCCACGTGCAGAGGATAAAAAGTGCAAGCTAGAGAAAGGGAGAAAATTATTGCATTGTGGTACATACATACCATGGAGTGCCACTCAGTTATAAAAAGGAGAAAACTATTGATACACACAACAAATTGAATGAATTTCTAGGAAATTATGTGCATGCACACACAAACAATTCCAAAACGTTGCCTACTATATGATTCCACTTATATAACATTTTGAAACAATAAAATGCAGAAATAGAGAACAGAACAGTGATTTTTGTGGGGCACAGGAGTAGGAGGAATGTGTGAGAATAGATAAGGTTATGGTTTTCAGGGGCAGTATTTTGGTGTTGGACCCACTCAGTATCTTTACTGTGGTGGTAAATGCATGAACTTACACACAGATGGTAAAACTGTATAGATCTTTAAACACACACCCTCACACTCAAACACATGCAACAATTAATTCAAGTAAAACTGGAGAAATCTGAAAAATTGGTGTTGATATTGTGGTACTATGGTCTTGAAGAATCTTATTATAGGGAGATAGTGGGCAAAGTGTGCAAAAGATGTGTCTGTATCATTTCTTATAATTGCAAAGGATATTCAGTTATCTCAACAAAGATTTTAATTAAAACTTATTTCAGATAATTGTATAATGGCATATTTGTGGAAACATTACAATTTTGACATTTGCTTTTTGTGGAGCCATTAGTATACAACTTATACTTACTTCTTTGTATAAAATTTATTTGAATGCCTCATATGTATCATGATTTTTCAAATATTTGAAAGTAGAATAATATAAAAGATCAATGTGAAATAAAAATAACAGGATATGTGTATTTTATATAATAGTCAATTTTGAATTCATGAGGCTAGAATATACTTATAATAATTGTTACAGTGAATTAATGACCATTGATTTGGAGCAGAGAAAGTTTACAATACAGTATTTGTTAAACATTTTATGTGTGGCTCAGACCAACAATAGGGCAAGATATATGGAATTTTGTCAAATAGTTATAAAAAGAGATGGCCACTTTCCTAACTAGATACCTATCCCATCTGAATGGTTTGGTAATGATAATATCAACTCTACCAGAAATAAGAAAATATTCATAAATAGTCTCAAATACATATTTTATGATGACATTATAACTATGCTCACAAAATTTTAAAGGTACAAAATAAATGTTGGTAAGAGTAGACTCCATTAAGAAATGAAGATATGAAGTCCGTTAATACCATGCTCCCAGTCTCAAGGACTTCAATTACCCAGAAAAGCAGAGTTGCTTACTTCATGTCTAAAATTAAATATATCACATTCAGCATAGAGTTGAGGAAGAAAACGTTTTCTACTTGGAAGTAAAATTTAGTTTGATATAAAAATAAAATACAATCACAATTGATATTTGAAAGAGTTATATATTAACTGACTACAATTTTGGATAATTTGTTATTCTTTATTAGCTAACCTGAACACTTAGTTTAGCTTTGTTCTAATCTGATCCTTGTTTTCATCTGATCTCTCTATATTTATCTCTGTCATCTCTCTATTAATATCTTCACCTCCTCTATTAAGCTTCCCTTTATAGGGAAAATTTAAAAAGATGTTTTCAATGTTCTGCTTAAAGAGCCGACCTAGGAACAAGTACTTCTACAGTAACCATTGGAATTTATCAGGCTTTCTGGAATTCTAAAGCAGGGCCTTTGATGGTTAGATTTTGAATTTTTCATGTTAAAGAAGAAACCACACAAGGATGCCACTGCAGAAATAATAAATTAAGTATTGAATGTTGTGCTAATAAACTTCTTTCTGCCCCTTATTCTCTAATGTATGCTCACAAAGGCTATTGTTAACTGTGGGCTTTCAAAGTATTACAGGAATGTTTATTATATGTACTTTTGAAAATGGCAGGCATTTATATTTATCACCCTGTTTGGAAATGTTTCTAGCCAAGGGAATAGTTGAGCTCAGGTAAACACACAGGAGCTTGTATTACAGTTATAGTACACTGAATAGCAGTGGTAGGTTAAGTGCATTCTAGCAAATTGAAAAGTGGATATATGCCAATGCCAAATATCTTGGCAGCAATTCAGACACTGCAACATTCTGCACAACTGGTGTGTAGGGTGAGTAATTTTCTACCTGACCTGATAATTTTCTGTGAATAGATTCAGGTATTGCTTAAATGACCTAGTCATATTTTCTCAGTGGAGGGAATGTGTAACATATGATATCAGTGTGTGTGTGTGTGTGTGTGTGTGTGTGTGTGTATACGCTCATGCATGCATGTGTGTATGTTTTAAAGAAATATCAGCATTTTTATTGCAGACTTTTCTAAAGGAAATGAGAATTTCAGTTTTCTATCAGCTCAGGCTGTTGTAACTTAAATTACATATGGGAAATTCAGGATAGATGATTCTGGCTCAAAGAATATGTAGAAATAAGCTACTTTCCTGACTGCTTGCATTTTATCTGCATATCATGACACTGAATGTGAGCTATGTGCTGCCCATTTACCTGCGAAGGTCCTTTTTTATAGAAGGAGGCAACCAGTACAAATAAGTTTTCAAATCTTACCTAGAGCTGGCATTTTTAGTTTTACTTATAATTCCAAATATGTCCTTTGTAGCTTTCCCTTATTTACAGAGTCCCTGCAGGTTATAAGAAATATTTGGCACACATTTTGAAATACTTTTAACAAAGGGACAATGTTGCTGACTATTAACTATTTACCAAATACATTTCTATGGTGTTCCACAAACTAATCCTGAGGCTTTCTCTAAGTTTTTGTGATGATAAAACAAAGCAGTGTGCGCATGTTAAATGTTTTAAATAAAGTCATTAACTTTTCAAATTTAAAAAGACACATTTTTTCAAAAATCAGATGATACCTAAGATAAATCATAGGTGTTCCTGTTATCTATGGATGCATATCAAATCATCCTAAAATGTATTGTTTTTAAAAAACAGCATCATTTATTATCTTGTATAGTTTCTGTGGGTTAGGAGTAGTTATAAGCTCTGTCCTAGATTCTTGGTGAAGGAGAATAAATCCTACCCTTCAGTGGAAAGAGTGTTAGACCTTTTTTTGAAGAGATCATATGGAATGCAGTATTTATTTAGGAGGCCATTTTTAGAAAATGTAAGATGCCTCAATAGGCAAATTTATTTTTCTATAATAATGTTTTACAAGCCTTGTGGCTTCATCAATATATATATATATATATATATATATATATATATATATATATATATATATATATGTGTGTGTGTGTGTGTGTGTGTGTGTATAGTTGTGTAATTGGATTTATATATTTAAATTTATTATTAGTTTATACTGTAAGAGCTCTATTAAATCCCCTCTTCTTTGCGGATGCATCATCTCCCAGCGCTGGGAATGTCTTTAACCACCCTTAGCTTAGACCCTCACTAGGAATTGCCCTTGGTTAGGAGTGATATGGCATCAAAAATATTTCTTATCAGGCATGGTAACACACATCTGTGATCCCAGCAGCTCAGAAAGCTAAGGCAGCAGGATCACAAGTTCAAGGACAGCTGTAGCGAATTAACAAGGTCCTAAGCAATTTAGAAAGACCCTGTCTCTCAAAATAAAAAAAATAAATAAATAAAGGACTGGAGATGTGGCTCAATGGTTAAGCATCCCTGGGCTCAATCCCTACTACTAAACAAACAAACAAAAAAGTATTTCTCAACAGCCTAAAGTCATTTTTCAAAGGATTTATTTGAAAGACTTTAACTTTCCTTTCTAAGGATAGGTCACAATTATACAATAGTTTTATACAACAGTTCCATTTCTTTGCTGTTTTGAACAGTACTGCACTATACACATACAAAATAGGATTGTATAAAAAGAGAAGCTCTCTTGCAACGTGGTTAAAGCTGAGATCCTACTTGTTCTGTTTGGTACCCTGGAGTCTAGATGGCCTTTCAAAATTGCACAAATTGAGGAAAGGTGACTGGGCGTTTGTATCACTAGGTCAGCCTGTCACTAGTTGTGAGTATCCCCTGGGAAGGAGCACCACCTTGGGGAAAGTAGTTTCCTACAACCAAGGGCAATTCCTAGTGAGGGTCTAAGCTAGGAGTGGTCAAAAGAAGACATTCCCAGCATCTGGGAGATGGCACATCCATTCTGAAGAGGGGATTTAGTAGAGCTCTTACAGTATGCACTAATGTGGTAAGAAAGAAAAAAGAAAATGACTAGAAAGTAGGCAATTAGTGATCCAACTTACTACAATGACAGTATATATTTATGCATTTGTATTTATGTTTTCTAAATATTTTATATTCATCACCTATTTTTAAAGCTATTAGACTTTTAAAATGTTTTAGTGTTTTATACACAATAAGTATGTTCATTTTGATATTATCAGATATACATGGGGTATATTTATCAGATATACACGGGGTATAATTAGCTCCATTTTTGTCCCCAATATTTCCTCTTCCCTCCCCAACTTTATCACCTTGTTTCTCTTTCTTTTCTCTACTGGACTCCCTTCTATTTAGTTATTGTTTTTTTTATTGGTGCTTTAGAGATAAAGGTGAAAGTCTCTGTGGTATATTCATGTATGTGCATAGCATAATTTGGTTAACTTTGTTCCATAGTTTCTCTGCTTTTCCTATGCCTTCTCCTTCCACCTGTTATTCTCTTCCTCTATTCTACTGATCTCCCTTCTTCTTGTAATTCTTTTTTTTTCCCTTAAGGTAGGGTTGTGTCTGTGTGTGTGCATGCATGTGCAGAGAGTTTTCCCATAGTGTAGTAGAAATTGTAAATTGTAGGAAAGTCTTCCAGTTACTAGGAATTTTATATAACTACAGAGAGAAATTAAAAGTGTCTTATACGATGTCAAAAAAGATGACTTGGTAAATGTATTAGTGTCATTTCTGCTTTCATATACATACTTATTTAATCATAAAGTGACACAGTATTAGAATGAATCTTGTTACAGATTACTTGTTACTATCTTTTTAAACTAGTTATGAAATCCCCAAGAAGAATGCATGCATAATGACTTCTAAATAGATCATTTAAGCTTTATTTTTTCCTTCAGAATTTGAAGAAGTGTAGAGCTAGAAGGATTTTAAATTTATAACATTAAGCAATACTCTAAGATATGTGATGTATTTCCGCTAGTCTGACATTGAGGGGACTACTTGAGGTTGAAAGCAAGACTTTCAGACCCTTAGAGTTTAGTCATATCTTTATAAAAAATGCTATAAATAAAATACAAGATAACAATAAAGAAAGTCAAATCTGTCTGGATCCCAACATTGATACCACAATTTATGCTTTTTAAAAATCATACTGCTGGGCTGGGGCTGTAGCTCAGTGGTACAGCGCCTGCCTCACACATGTGAGGCACTGGGTTTGATCCTCAGCACCACATAAATAAATGAATAAATAAAGATATTGTGTCCATCTACAACTAAAAAAAAGATTTAAAAAAAGTAATCATATTGCTTCATGTATCCATAGAGAAATCTCCATTTCCTCTATACCTAGTAACAGAGCAAGGGTAAACCTGAACATTTTACTGAAACTACCAGGGAAATTGCCATTGTGACTAGGGCAGAGATCTTGAAGTAATGAGAATTTTTCTTTCAAAATTATCTTAAATATTTACTGAAACTCATAATATTTAGCTGGATAAGCAGTTATAATTAATTAATTTTTCTATGGCTTAACTAATCTACCACAACATTTGAGACTTGCCCCTTAGGACATCATAGCTCCCAAAACAGTGATTTCTGGTACACTTATTGCATTATAACAAAATAGTCTGCTATTCAATTTACTAAATATAGATGTAAAACTAGCCCCTGGCTCACTGACTCTATTAACAAAGCAACTGGAAATGAATTATTCACCAACAGAGAAAGCAAACAAATATGATATCTTTGCAATGCCAAGAGAAAAGAATCCATGTTATGTATACATTTTGTTTCATATACCATACAGTGATGGGAAAAGATGAAAATGAGAAGAAAAGTATGAGGGGATTTTTGTGTCTGGAGGCAAGAAGAATTGGTGAGAAAAAAAGAAATTGTGTGAGGAGGGAGGAAAAAAAGAGAAAATGATCATTTAGAGCCCAGAAATCAGTAAGGTAGCTCTCAACTGTGGTGTCTGGAGATTCAATAAAGGACCAGCTATGATTATGTTAATATATTGATTATGTTCAGACTGAGGGTTCAATTTAAGAGAAGATGATAGGATGAGCAATGAAAAAAAGAGGGCAAGGAAGATAAATGGAGGAGAATAGTGGGGACTGCCATTAGTGTACTTATGAGAAAAGAAAAAGCAATATATTTTGAAGTCCATTCCTAGAGGAGGAGGGGAAACTATATCAGTTTGAAATTAATAGGCTGAATAGAATGTGCTGGGAGAGACATCCAGAATTGCACTTGAGTTGCCAGTGACCCTTAGAGATGTCTGAAAAGTAAATTTAAAAGCAAGCCATTTGCAGGAAAGGTTGCTAGTTCTTAATAAGATAACTCAGCATTTGGGATGATATTATGAACAAAGAATACAAGAGGGATTTTCTGAACCAAAAGCCCCAGCGCAGGACACCCAGAATGGCATTGCTTTAACTTAAGCTTTTTCTTGGAAATGTGAGAAGTGGTGCAGCTGACAGTCTTGTCTTGTTTCTCCACTGCTGGAGGTGATAATGAGCAATAAGGGTCCAAAGGGTAGCCTGCTGGAAGAAAGAGAAGCACTGTTCCTGGACAAACAGCATAATTAGCCCTCAAGTAATTCTGTCATGGCTGTGGCTTTGTGCAGGGACTACAGCTGCCCATTAGTGTTAATTAACCAACAGGAGAGATACAAGGTGTGAGTGTGCTTTCCAATGTGTGCAGCCAGAGAAGGAGGAATCTACAGTAGTCAGAAGCTGAAGGTGAGGTAGACTGTAACTGCAGCCACAAGAAAATGGACTGGGCTTTGATTTGGCATTCTCTGATTTTGGTTACTAAGCATCCAGGGCACTTTGTACTCTCCTTTCTGTCCCAAGGGAGAGGTACTCATTAAGGTTACCATCTCATAGGTGAGAAAGCCCAGCCTCTGCCCTCTAGAGCCAGGAAAGGAAGCAACCTGTCTCTTGACTTTTGGAACAAAACTGCATACCCTGAGCAAGGCCAGAACACTGTGGGATTTCTTTCTTCAGAGGCTGAGCATGACAATGTTTTGAAAGGCTCCAGGTGCACTGTAAGCAAGCCAGCTTCCTGAAATAGGGTCAAGAACTGGACGAGATCATATAAAATGCCCTCCAACACCCGTGGCTCTGATTCAAGGCCTTGAAGCAGTGCTGGTGAGAATCCAGCCCTGGCTTGGGCAGCCGTGGCGCCATGTGGCTGATATATGTGGAGTTACACTCAATATAGCACTGCTTTCTTGAAATTGTATTCACATTGTACATTACTTGAAATAAGAACTGAACACACCTAAATACAGGAAAAAATAATATTTCTGTAAAGATAGAAATGGAATATCATACAATGTAGATTTCTATATATTTTGAATAACAATTTTATTAGCCATTCACTACTTATTAAATACAATTTTTATTTTATCTAGAATTTCTCATTTATTTTATCTGGAATTCTGATACTGAAACTTATTAAAACTTTCATGTTTCCTATTAACAAAATTTTAACACTTCCTTATAGTGTTTAAAAACCGTTCATTTGAAATAAAGAAACTTTCTTTAGACTCAAACTATCCAGTTAAAAATTTAAAACTTCATTGTACTATTTCCTTGTTCTAAAGACCATTGAAATTTAGCATTGTACTAATTTTATATCATATTACTCACTGTCATTTAAAATTCCCATATAAATAGCTCTAAATGTTTTCTGTGCTCACATCTAAATTGTTCATTTTTTTTAGGTAGGGAATTATTGTTTGCCCATCTTCTCCTCTTCCTTAAGTGCCTAAGTCTTCCTCCTTGAAACATGAGATATAATAATATTTGTGGGTATTATTGTCTTTTAACCTCTGTGATCAAGTCAATATAGATATTTGCAGAAGAGACAATGTAAAAAATACTATTAGCAATGTTGGCTTAAATTCATTCAATTTAACGAAAGCATCTGTTGGTTGCAAAGTCAAAGTACCAAAAACGTGGGTAAGATGGTTTCAATCCTCAAGGACTTCACAGTTTAAACTTGTGTAAATAGAATCGATATCTTTGTTTGTTGTAATTATGCAAGGTTAGTAAAATAAGCTCTGCTTTCTTCCCCCTCCTCCTTTCTAGAGCTATTGGGAACCATTAGAAGTATTAGGGACATGGCCAAGATTACATGGAAAGTGTCTTATATCCTCCAGTAGCCACCACCACTTACAGTATGGGCCCAACATTTCAATGTGCTATCACATAATTATCATATCCCCTATCACATAATTATCTACTCTCCACTTTTAATCAAATAATTTAAATCTAGAACACATTCGAGGAACCTTTAGAGGGTTCAGTGAATCTAAGAATGAGGGAATATAGGAATCGTGGAACTTAGTAGTAGTATACAGGTATGCATGTTTTTGTATACATAATATATATATGCTTGCCCTACACCCATTCCACACACATGTTATACACACACTGCCATACCCACACTATCCTTTCAAAATTTTTTACTTACTATGGATCATTTATTCCCAGAAACCAGAGTCTATCTATCTCTGGGATTATAATTGTAGTAAATTTATAGTTTGTTTACCTATGTGTCTCAAAGTTACAACATAGACAGATGCCTGAAAGGAAAGGTCATTTTTCTGATAGCTTCCAAATATAAGCTTTTAGACAATGGGTTGCCAACTGTCATTCTATTAATAAATATGTTCTTTTATGAAAATAAGAGGTGTAACTGGGTGTGGATTAATTGATTGGTTAGAGAATCAGATAGTCTTGAGTGTCCCTTCAATATCCAAGAAGGTTACATAATTACAGTACAATTAACTTTGCAATATGACATCTGTTTCCATGATTGCAATTTGACTAGGACAACATGTATAAAACATGTTGGTTCAGAATTAAACTCACTGAAAACTTATATTGTCTTTAGCATATTGTCTCTCTTAAAGAAAAATCAGTTATCTTTCTGCCATGGGGAGATTATATCACTGATCATAAAACTGTTTTGAAATTTGATGTCAATTTCAATGATGATAAAGACCAGTTATAGTATTTTGGGCATCTGCCCTTTACACACTGGCCCTACTAATAAAATTTTATTGTGCTTGCATGCCTCGTATTTATGTTTGACCTCAGCAGACAGCAAAGTATAATGCTAGTTTAGGAAGCAAGACTTAAATCTTTTTGTCTTTAATTTATAGTTTAGATTTCTTTTATCTCTTTAGTAGTGAAATGGATTTTATTTGATACTGGTTATTTTATTTAATTTATTTGGCAAGTGGCACATATTTTTTAGTCTTTGTCGATTCTGAAGTGAATGATAGCTTAATTTAGAGAGGGACCTTGAAGAAACTCTCTAGCTGGTTTTACCATTATAATTTACCTCATGCATCACTATGGGTATGTGCATTAACATACAATTATATACTGTTCTAAAATAAAAGAAGGGAAATATGTCTGGCAAGCTGAAACTCTTACATTATTATACATATCAGGCCTCAATTAGAGCGATGGAACATACATTTCTCATGATTTATTGAAAGCAACACTGTAATACTCAAACATGTTTGACTCCTGTGTATGCCTGTGTGTATGTATTTGTTTGCATCTCATTTGTTTCTTTTGTGAAGACACATACTGACACAACATACTGATGCCTGCTTTTCAGAACAACATTGACATATGTCCGCTTAGACAAATGAATATTTTCATCTTTAATGACTCATTTGAAAGGAACAAGAATTTAAGATTAAAATTTGAATAGAGTAGGAGAATGTGTATAAGACTGAAATATAGGACCATATCATAATTCTTCAGAAAAGAGAATCATTACCTTTTATTTACAGCAGACAGACAGATGGACACACCCACACTCATAAACACATACACACACACATCATCTATGAAAAATATGTAGTACTCCAAACAAATTGAATTTTAATTATTTATTAAGATCACTTTTGTGTGTTCTTATTTTGTTATTGACAATAAGTTTTAATTTACTTATTTTTTGCTATTCTAAATTTTTAAAAAAGGTTAAATGAGTGTCCGATTACCCTATAGTGAAGTAACAACTATATGTATGAATTACAATTTTAAATATAATAGCCTATGAAACAATAAAAACTACTTTCTACCCAGAAATATTTCTGTCAATGAATATCTGTATTTTCTGAAAATATTTTAATTTAAAATATTTTAATTCATTCTGGGTTTCAGGCTTTGCAGTAAGTGTTATCACTTATTGATATTAAAAATTCAGCTGGTGGCATTACTACTCCAGACCTTCAACTAACTTACAGAGCAATAGTAACAAAAACAGCATGATATTGACACTGAAATAGACCTGTAGACCAATGGTACAGAATAGAGGACACAGAGACTAACCCACAAAATTACAATTATCTTATATTAGACAAAGGTGCCAAAAATAGACATTGGAGAAAAGACAGCCTCTTCAACAAATAGTGCTGAGAAAACTGGAAATACATATGAAACAAAATGAACTTAAACCTGTATCTCTCACCACGCACAAAACTCAACTCAAAAGTAGATCAAGGACCTAGGAATTAAACCAGAGACCTTGTCTAATGGAAGAAAATGTAGGCCCAAATCTCCATCATATCATATTAGGCCCTGACTTCCTTAATAAGATTTCTGTAGCACAAGAATTAAAACCAAGAATCAATAAATGGGATAGATTCAAACAAAAAAGCTTCTTCTCAGCAAAAGAAACAATCAGTGAGGTGAATAGAGAGCCTACAGAATGGGAGCAAATCTTTACCACAAGCATATCAGATAGAGCACTAATCTCTAGGATATATAAAGCACTCAAAAATCTTAACACCAAACAAACAAATAACCCAATCAATAAATGGGCCAACGACCTGAACAGACACTTCTCAGAAGGTGATATACAATCAATCAACAAACATATGAAAAAATGTTCAACATCTCTAGCAGTTAGAGAAATGCAAATCAAAACTACTTTAATATTTCATCTCACTCCAGTCAGAATGGCAGCTATCAAGAACACAAACAACAATAAGTGTTGGCAAGGATGTGGGGGAAAGGGCACACTCATACATTGCTGGTGATACTGCAAATTGGTGAAACCAATCTGGAAAACAGTATGGAGATTCCTTGGAAAACTGAGAATGGAACCACCATTTGACCTAACTATCCCACTCCTTGGTTTATACCCAAAGTACTTAAAAACAGCATTCTACAGGGACACAGACATATCATGCTTATAGCAGCACAATTCACAATAGCTAAATTGTACTTCAGTAGATGACTGGCTAGGGAAACTTTGGTATATACACCCAGGGGAACATTACTCAACATTAAAAGAGAATAAAATCATGGCATTTGCAGGTAAATGGATGGAGTTGGAGAATATAATACTAAGTGAAGTAAGCCAATCACCAAAACCCAAATGCAGAAAGTTTTCTCTGATATAAGGAGGCTGATTCATAGTGGGGTTGGGAGGGGGAGCACGAGAAGATTAGACAAACTATAGATAGGGCAAAGGGGAGGGAAGGAAAGAGAGGGGAAAATGGGGTAGGAAAGATGGTGGAATGAGTTAGATATCATTATCCTAAGTTCATATATGAAGATACGAATGGTGTGAAAATACTTGTGTACAATCAGTGACTTGAAAAATTGTGCTCTATATGTGTAATATGAAATTAATTGTATTCTGCCATCATGTATGATAAATTAGAATGAATAAATAATTTAATAAAAAATGTTTGCATGCAGGCTTAGAAAATTTTATTCTCTTCCAAATGAAAATTATTTTATTTCTGACTGCAGAAGTGATTCTAGTTATAATAAGCCAGATTAAAAATGTTTTTAAAAAGAAAATAGAAAGTTAAATTCACCACGATTCCCCTCAGAAAGAACCATTTACCATTTTAGTAAAGATTATTTTAGATGTCACACTCTATACATATACATACACACAAATTTATCATCTTAATTAATGCAATCATTATGTCCTGATTTACTGATCATTCATGTTTTCATGCCATTACATATAGAACTACTTTATTGATCACTTTATAAATTAAAGAACAAATTTCACTATTAACAAAGTAAAAAATACTTAGAAAAATTTCATCCAAAGTAGCAATATGTGGTTATTTCCCTTTAAATAAATAATATTTGTTTTCCCCATATAACTCACCTTAATATTTGACATTTATTATACTTTGCATTTTATACATAACTATATATAGTTATGTATAAAATGCAAAGTATAATAAAATATAAATATGTTTAAATATAATTGCACTTCATATAAATTCTGTTTTTTCACTTTAAATTATATATATTATTATTTAATAAGTTCTGTTCTTCTATGGCACAGTAGGGCGAATATAATTAACAACAATGCATTATATATCTCAGAAGGGAGGAATTCCAATGTACTCACCATAAAAAAAATGTAAAAATTAAGGGTAAATGGACATGCTACGTGTCCTGAATTGATCACTACCCAATGTAAACTTGAACCAAACAACATCACATTGTACCACATAAATGTGTAAATATTATGTGGATCATAAAATTAATAAAAATTATATACTTGACATTTTATATCAGAAGAAAATTTTGTTCTTTTTTATAGAATTACATAATTTATCCTCCACTGATAAACACTTAAGTTCCTTTTCACTTTAACAAATAATTTTTTCCTGTGGCTATATATTTGTTTCCATATGCAAGGATTTCCGAAGGACAGGCTACATTAAGTCGTATTACTGCCATTATGCCCATTTTCAATTTTCATACATGAAGTTAAGTTGCCTTCAGAAAAGTTGGTCATTTACATTCCAATTGCTTCCTCATTTCCTTAGCAATACTGTGTGTATTCAACTTTTAATATGTTGTTAGTCTGGCACCCAAATCATTTTCTTGTTTTAAGTGCATTTAATAGGTCAAGAAGTAGATTGGTAATCTTATCATGAATTCATTGGTCATTTTATTTCTTATGTAAAGTATGTATTTAAATTTATTTCTCTTTTTAGTGTTATCTTTTTCTTATTCATATTTAGAGGCTATCTATACCTATGGATAATAATTTTTGTTGTATGTATAACATTTTGGTTCATCTTTTAGGTTTCTATTTTACATACTTTCAATATTATGACATTCAAAAAATGTTATTTAGTATGTAAGCCAGTCTTTTTACATACATTGAACTTCTCTCACTGAAGTAGTCAATTGAGACACCACCAACATTGTTTCCCATTAATCTGAGAAGCACTACATTTTTGTGGCTTAATTATTAGTATGTTATACTTTCCTTAAATATTTTGTTAGTTGCCTCAGCTAGCCTTTTTACATACGCTTCCAGATGTACATTAAAGGAAATCTAAGAGAATTATAAGAGTTTTATTTTTCTGATATTAAAAGTTACTTAATAAAGACTTGTTTCCATTAAAAAAAAGAAATCTAAATTTGACATAGACCTATTAACTCAAGAAACAAATTTAGTTTGAGTTGATATTTTATTTTACCATATTGAGTTTTCTTATCCCTAAATATGATATTTCTACCCATTCTTTCAGTCCCTCTTTCACACAAGTAAAATTTCTTTGTTTATGTAATTAAAATTTAATAATACAAGCTTAGGCTCATGTACCTATAATTGTTCCCATTCCTTAGTATGTATATATTGCTATGAAATTTATATAATTGGTTGCTATTATGTCAGAAATTTCATTATTACTCTTATTTGGTTTCTATCTGATATATAGAAAAATGCTTTATAGTTTACCCTATATAAATCAATGTTACTAACAGTTGGTAGTGTCAACAGCATTTCAGATAATCTTGCATTCCTTAAGTAGGCAATTTTGTTGCATGGGAATAAAAATCATGATTTCCCCTTTCTTTACAAAATTTTTACCTATCATTTATTTTTAGGTTCATTCATATTGACTAAAAAATTGAATATAATATTAACTAATCTTTGTAATAATGGGAATGTTTATCTTCATCTTGACTTTTGAGCATGATATTTACTGTAAATTTATGGAATTTTTTTTTTGTTTTAAGTAAGGAATAAATCCTTCTATTCATAGTTCATGCTTTAATATGAACAGGCATAACACTGCTACCATGCTTTTCCAAACTCCAATGAAATCTGGCAAAACAAGGAATTTTATTATTACATTTCCTAAACATGAACCATTTTTTTTGTTTACAGCTACATTGTCTTGCTCCACTACTGTTCTTTTATTACACAATTGCATTTAAGTAATATTTTTATTTATAAATTTATGTTTAAATTAATAACAAATTTCCATGATCACTCTGTCCCCTAGTTTTGTTATCACATATGAAGTAAAGCACAATGTTTGAAATGGAAGAGAGTTTAAAAATAAAATTAATCTATTTTTCATCATGTAGAAAGATAAATTATGGTTTATATCAAGGATATCCCCCATAAAACTCATGTGTTAAGCAATGCAGGAATGTTCATAGGTAAAATAATTAGATTATGAGAACTATAATCTCACAGTAGATTTATTCATTTGATGGATTAATAATTTGAATGGTGGTAACTGTAGGCAGGTGGGGGCATGGCCAATGAAAGTAGGCATTGGCCTGGACTGTATCTGCCCATGACCCCTTCATTTTTTTGCTTTCTCTCTGCTATGAGCAAAGCAGCTTTCCTCTGCTATGCCCTTCCACCATGATGTTCTGCCTCACCACAGGTTAAGAGCAATGGAGTCAGGAAACTGTGGACGGAACCTGTGAATCCCTGACCCCCAAATCAATGTGTTCCTCTCTAAGTTGTCCTTGTCAGGTCTTTGGGTCACAATGTTGAAAAGCTGACTAATATAATATCCAAAGATAAAGAGATAAATTCCATGAAACAAATTATCAGAGAAAGGATTGTGTGATTTAGGATTTACAAAGCTTGGAGGGTAATTTGAAATGCAAAGTTCAAGAAAACTTGAAGTTCCTTTGTAATAATTTTTCTTCATGAGACACTTTAACTATCCTTGTTCTATGAGGCTATTACATCTAACTTCCCATTATACTCAGAGATTTTGGTTTTACGGACTGACCCTTTCCCATGTTCATTTAAATATATTGTGCTTCTTGCAATTTACTTCCAGTGTATTTGATTATGATTTTTTTCTGACAGTTCCCAGCCCATGTTATAGGTGCATAATCAATATTTGTTACTCAATAAAATTGTTTCCTGTACCTTGCTATGTACTTTTATAGCACAGTTATATTGGTTAGATATTCTACAGAACTCATCTAAGTCATGGTCATTTCTTGTTGCTACCAGGGGCAGCAGATCAAAATGGCACTCTTCCACCAGGAGAAATGAAATGCTGACTTGTTTAGCAAGAGGTTATTGGGTGCCAACATTGAGAAATCACAGACCTTCTTCTGCAATTTTCAGACTCAGTCCTAGGCCTCTGAGCTGGGATTTCTTAGAAGCAAAGCATATATTAGGTTCTTTTTAAAAAAAAAAGATAGAAAGAAAAGAAAAGAAAAACAACACTAAAATCTGGGGTTTGTTGACAGGAGCTACTGCACCTCATTCCATCTGCCACACTCTCCAGCATTTGGCAGCCAGCTTGGGTCTTTGAAGAGTTATTTTACTTGATTAAAAATAAATAAATTAAAAGCTAAATTGGGAGCTATGCAGCAGTTCTCAATTTGATATCTTAAGTGAAAGTAAAACTTGAAAGAAGTTACTCCCCAAGCCTTGTTAAGTATGATGGCCAAACTAGAAGAAAAGCATGTTACTTCTCTTTGAAGTCCAGCTGTCTAAACCTTTGTGGAATATTGCCATGAATTTCAAAAGGAAATTTCATCCTCCTGTCTCTCTTGTCCTGATTTTCTGCTGCTGTCTTCTCCCTCCAGACTCCGTTTCTCTTTCTCTTATCTCATCTTCATCTAAGATGATACGTTATTAAACCTACTGGCTTATGCATCCATTCATTGAATCATTCACTGAAAAACTATTTATTGATTGGCTACCAAAAATCAGATACTAGGCACGGTGGGATAAATGTTGAGGGGAAAAAAAATCACAGATTTCTAAGTGAGGAAGATGGGCACTAATCAAAACAACTCCCCAGTGAATGTATAATTATAAACTGAGAATCATACTCTGACTTAGGCAGATGGAGATCCCAGGAATCCCGTGGGGTATAATATCAGTGAAAAACTTTTCAAGGAATTTCTTTTGAAGAGATATATGATGGATTGCCATTAAAAAGGTCTAAATGGTATGAGGTAGCAGTAAAGAAGAGAGAAAGCACTGTAGGCTAGAAAGTGCAAATGTCATATAACAGAAAGAATTATTGTTATGCTTTGGATGTGGTATCTCCCAAAAGTTCACATGTGAGATAATTCAAGAAGGTTCAGAGGAGAAATGATTGAGCTGTAAGAGTCTTAACCCAATCAGTGAATTAATTCCCTGATTGGTATTAACGGAATGGTAACCAAAGTGGAAGAGGTGGGGCATGGATTTGGGGTATATTTGTATCTGGCAAGTGGAGACCTCTCTCCCTCTCTGCTTTCTGATCAACATGTGAGCTGGTTCCCTCTGCCTCACTCTTCCACCGTGATGTTCTGCCTTACCTTGAGCCCTGGGGACTGAAGCCTACTATCTATGGACTAAGACCTCTGAAACCGTAAACCTTCAAATAAACTTTTCCTCCTCTACAGTGGTTTTGTTTGGGTCATTTAGTCACAATAGTGAAAAAAAAATGACTAAAACAAACATTGATATCTCTAAATAGCTTTATATACTAAAGCAAAGAAAGTAAAACAACTATGCAAAGTGAGCCTTGAACCAGACTATACAGAACCTTAGAGGAAGGGAGTATGATATGGGCATTAAGATGGTGATAGCAGAATCAAATTTGCATTTGGAAAAAAATGATGATAGCACTATTCTGAACATATAATAGAGGAAGCACAATTTCTGACTCCCCCCCCACCCCCGAAAAAATAGCTTCAACAGGACACAAGAGTAAATGTTTTTAAAAGGTTGATAGCTTACCTATGGTGAAGAATTAAAAAAGAGTGTATGGGGGCTGGGATTGTGGCTCAGTGGTATAGCGCTCACCTAGCAAGGGCAGGACCTGGGTTCAATCCTCAGCACCACATAAAAATAAAGGCATTGTGTTGTGTCCATCTACACCTAAAAAAATATTTTTAAAAAAAGAGTGTATGATTCAAGAAGTGATTAAGAGGTGATATTAAAAGATATGGATATATATGAGAATGAGAAAGTGTGCATTGTGTGGGAAATCTGTTAATCTCTGCTTTGAATCGCAAGGTGCATGAGGTTACCTTGACACATGCACAATCCTGTGTCTATGCTAATGTGACAATCATTTCAGCCAAAGACACTAACAATAATTAACATGGTTCTTGTGTGGCTGAATTGGTTCATATTTCCCAGGACTATCTCAGCATTTGTTATTTGATAACATCTCCTTGAAATCTCTCTCTTCCTGGTTTCCGTGACATCACAGTAGTATGTGTAACCTCTATTTCTGGCCACCTTTTCTAAGTCTCACTGCAGAATTATCCACTTCTACATGCCTAATATTATTGGTATCTTAGCCTTCTAAGAATATTTATTCCCTATATTGTAACAGCCAAATACTACGATTAGCTAGTTACTTCCTAAGTAATATCTCCTCTGTAGACCCTTGCTTGGTATTGGTAATATGTACTTATATATCTCAATGGCATCTCAAACTCAAACTATCTAGTCTAACTCTTGATGATACATGAACTCAAAGAACTTTCAGTATTCTTTCCACTGGTGATTTATCCGGTAACTTTCAAATTTTGCTACTTAGTAATGTGCCCAAGGGACATGGACCTCTCTTTTACTTCTTTATGCCTCTTCACAAACTTCTCTGAGCCTTCATTCCTGTCCAAGTTCAGAAAAAAGCCCAAATTTCTTTGAAAATACCAAGTTAAAAATATAGAACCTATTTTAGCTAGATTGTTTCTGCACCTTTATGCAGAGTTTTTACTGTATTCATTTGCATCTTTGCTACAGATTTGTCAAATCTTGGTATTTCCAAAGAACAAATAAAAACTGAAATCAGCTTAAGGAAACTGAGTTTAATAACCCCAAAACTTACTTCAATTGAGTGTTCTTCCTTCATAAACTTGACCAAAGATACTAACCTTATATTCATATTATGGATAATGAGAAACTTTTTAATGGAGAGAGACAGCACTCAAGGAACAAATCAAGTTGTATTCAAGACTTTAAAAGATACAATTCATTACATGTATTAGTTTCAACACAAAAGAAAATAATTTGTATTCATGATGATTCAGAAACAGATGGACAAAGATGAACTATTTATTTGCTTACATGACGACATACTTACTATTTTCAGGGTACTTTGCATGATGAAAATCTGAAAAAAAGATACACCTCTGTCTTTGTCCCTGAGTAACTCACCATCTGATGGACATAAGTGAGCTTCAGAAGAATGAGGATATGCTATAATTATGAGGGTAGGAAGAAGAAGTGTAAATTCTTATTCTTCAATATCTGAGAAGAGATAACTTGTGGAAGAGATTCTAGATCCAAGTCTGAAGCATAGATATGATTTTGGAAGAGAATATGAGTGAAGTTTTCACACAGGATGAACAGTTTATAAAAGGATAACCTAAAAATGATTATTTTCTTCAAGAATTAGATATTCCTTAGTACCTGATATGTAATCTGGCTTAATAGACATTTAAGAGTTAGACATTCAAAAGAAGTCATGTGCAAACCCATTTATCTATATGTTCACAAAGTGAAACAAATAACTCTTTCTTTGCATTTGCATTTGACAGTAGGACATTCAAGTTGCCTAAATCCAGTGGCAGACATTCAATTAGAAGATGCCTTCCAAACAAATGACTATTGTTCTGAATTACTACCTTTTAATTCTGATAAACATAACCACTTGAAATTAGTACACTTTTTTTGGTGTGTGTTAAGTATCTGGTTCACTGCTAACAATCAGGCTTCTCTATTTTTACACAAGAGATAATGAATTTAATATATGTGAGTAGGAAAAAGAGGTGGGTTAGAAGACACAAGGTAGTGCACATAACTCAAAATGGGAAGAAACCAGGATTACTCCAAAATTATATGCAGTAGGAAGTGATGAATATGCCCAGCTAAAGACTAGGGGAAGCCTAGGAATCTCTATTCACAGTCATACAAGAATTCATCCCACTGGACTGGAATACAAGGGAGCTGTTCTCCAAAAAGGAAATCAGAGTCTTATTACCAGAAGGAGAAATAGCTGGTAAATGGATAGCCAAAATTTCTTTATGCACTCAATTTTCTTTTTTCTTAGAAACTCTAAGGTTTAAACTTTTCTTTTTCTCAGATAGGATCTGAAGTCCTTATTTCTTGCCTCTAATTTGTGAACCCTTTACTATGACGTGTTATTCTCTCCCATAAATATTTGGGTCACAATTTTGTAGACTTTCATGCCATTGTGCAAAACTTCAGAATGGAGTATCTATTCAAACAAATAAAAATCAACCAAGATCTAAGTGTGTATTGTGTGCTATTTGTGTGTGTGGGTGTAGATGTAGGTATTTGTGTTATATATGTGTGTTTGGGGAGGGAAGATGGGGAGTTTATTGGGGGAGGGACTTAAAAAAAATCTGTACATCTCTTATACTTCCCAATCCTACCCATGTACACAGCTAATACATCAGGATATCTTGTTAGAATATTTTTAATGTCTATTTAATACTGATTCTATTTTCTTATCATCCCTTTATCCCACAAGTTGAGGACTATTGATATAGACTTCCTATGGGTCCCACTTTATTTCCATTGTTAAAGATATTTGATCTTCTGGATTCTATAGCCATTATAAGAAAGTTGTTGAAAGATAATTTCATCTCCTAATGAAGAAGAACTCCATAAGTTTGTAATTTTGCACTGCAATGGTAATAGGCTGCCCTGCAGAACAGTAAATTTCCTGTCCCTGAATGTGTTTACATAGGAGCTGTATGACCATCTGCCAGAGAGGACAATTCATAAAAATAACAGTGACTTTTCTCTTCCAATGAGAAGTAGGATACTTAGTGACATGATATTACTATTAACTATGTGAACTTTATATGAACAATGAATGGATAACAATAGAAATTTCATCACACATCAATCTGTTTCATGTTCTTGAAAAATCATATCACAAGTAAATATCTATTGAGGACTTCTTAATGACAGATTGAATGATGTGTGATAAGCAGCTGTCCAAATAGTATACACATTCTTAAAATGATTCCATTTCAGTTGTCTACAAGGACTGAGAGGACTGAGAGCTTCTAAGACTTCAGATAAAACGTGATACTGGAATGTTAACATATGGCATTCTCTGGTATTAAATACTTTGAAAATAGAACCTCTTTACCAGTCAGGAACAAAGTAACAATGAAAAGCAGGGTTAACCTATAGAATGGTGGATTTATTTAGGGGCACTGAGAAATTTTCTAATTTCTAAATATCTGTTTTATAAAGCTATCCCCTTTTCTATTACTGATATAATTCTGGGTCAGCTCTGGTCATCTCCCTGACCTTGAAGGAGTGTGAGGGACAGAAGCAATCTAGCTGGCAGGGTTCTACAAAATCAGGTTCCAAATCAAGATGCTTCTCACCCCAGGTTATGGCTTAGGCAGAAAAGAGTACCATGTTTTCTGATAAATGAAAGGGAAGACCCAAAGTCCAGCAAAGAATAAGCATGACAAGAGTTAAGTGGTGCATAACTTGAAAAGGAACCAGTGTGAGGAAAACAAACACCAGCGATATTGTTTAGGTTAGGAATTGTCAGGTCAGGCTTTGTTATCAGCAGTGGTTATTTTTTTGTTTGTTATTGTGTGTGTGTCCCATAGACCAAAGAGAATTAGGCAAGTGTAAAGGGCTAGAATGTTAAAAATGTTTTAGAGGGCAGAAGGTGAGAAGGGGAAAGACTCAAGAGAGGTGTGCAGATAGAAAACTTCATCCTTTCTTAGTAACATGGAACTGTGTTCCTGTCTCAAAACTTGTTGGTTTGTATTATTTGTAATTATATACAGTATTGGTAATTATTTGAATGATGCATTAGTTTGTTAAAATGAAAGAACATTTTTTTCATAGCCTTTTATTTTGAATGATTATGTGAAATTACCTGTATTTGGTCTCATTAACTGAGGATAACTTAGACTCTGCTTTTTTTAGACTTGGGTAAGGTTATAGCACAATCTCCAAATAAGGTCTGCAATTATTTCAATGCAGAAAGCTTTGTCAGTACTTCAATTCAGGGTTAAAGAGCACATATGTATACCTGGTTAACAATATTCTTATCGTTGGTTGGTGTGAGTATATCCCCCATTTGATGTTGTTTTTCTATGTATACACTAGAGGATTTAGAGAGTAGGATCAGAGGTCACATTTTGCTTGAGGCTCCAACATTCCACTTTTCTTTGAATTATATCTAACATGTTTTTATTTCCTGTATGGGTTTTTTATTAGAGCACTATAGCTACACATAATAGTGGGTTCATGCCAACAAAATCATGCATGCATAGAATTTGCTTTCAGTTTGTGATACCCCCTTTTCCCTCCCTTGTGTGTTCCCCTACTTGTTATCTTTCCTTTACTCAACTAGGCTTCCTTTTGCTTATTTATTTATTTTTGATTGGTTCTTTTTACTTATATACTAATGTGAAATTCCCTGTGGTATATTTATATGTGAACATAATATAAATTTTTAAGAATTCATTCTGCATTGCCTCTCCTTTCCCATCCCTCTACTCTGCTACTCCATCTCCTTCTATACTACTGAGCATCCCTATATCTTTATTATATCCCATTTTCCCTTACCCTTTCCTTTATTTCATTCTAGCTTCTGCATATCAGAGAAAACATTTGATCTTTGAATTTCTGAGTCTGACTTATTTCACTTAGTATGATATTCTCCATTTCCATCCAGTTACTAGCAAATGCCATAATTTCATTATTCATTTTGGTTCAGTAGAACTCCACTGTGTATAAATACCACAGTTTCTTAATCCACTCATCTATATGGACATCTGGGTTAATTCTATAATTTATTTATTGTAAATTGTGCTTCTATAAGTATTGACAAGGCTGTATTAGTATAGTATGCTCATTTGGTTCTTTTGGGAAAATATCAAGGAATGGGATTGTTGGGTCATATGGTATTTCCATTCCAAGTTTTGTGTGGAGTCTCCATACTGATTTCTAGAGTCTAGTCTGCAGTCCCACCAACAATGTACAGGTGTTTCTTTTTCCCTACACCTTCCCCAGTAAATGCATTTACTATTACTACAGCATTTACTATTGTTTGTATTTTTGATGATTTCCATTCTAATCGGACTGAGATAAAATTTTAGTGTAGTTTTAATTTACATTTCCTTGATTGCTAGAGATGTTGAGCATTTTTTTTTTCACATATTTGTTGGCCATTTCTTCTTTTGAGAAATTTCTGTTTCTTTTTCTCATTTCTTTATTGGGTTATTTGTTTTTTGGTTTTAAGTTCTTTATATATTCTGGATATTAATTCCCATGGGAGGAGTTTCTGGCCAAGATTTCTCCCATTCTGTAGGCTCTCTTTATGCTCTGAATTGTTTCTTTTGCTGTGCAGAAGTTTTTTTCATTTAATGGCATCCCACTTTTTAATTCTTAGTTTTATTTTCTCCCCTTGGGGGTCTTGTTTAGGAATTTTGTGACAGCACTAGTATGATGGATATTTACCCTATGTTTTCTTCTAGTAGTTGCAAGGTTTATGATCTAGTTCCTAAATCTTTGAACCATTTTGATTTTGAATTGTGTGCAGGATGAAAAATAGAGATATAATTCCAGTCTTCTACGTACAGCTTTCCAGTTTTCCTAGCACCATCTATTATAAAGGCTGTATTTTCTCCAAACTATGTTTTTGGCACCTTTGTTAAGTATGGCTGTAAATATGTGGGTTTAATCTCTGTATCTTCTGTCCCTTTGATCTTCATGTCTACTCTGATGCCAATGCCATGCTGTTTTTGTTACTACAGCTCTGTAGTATAATTTGAGATTTAGTATTGTGCTGCCTCCTAAATAAGTCTTGCTCATAGTTTTGGCTATTCTGGATCTGTTATTCTTCCAAATAAATTTAAGGATTTCCCCCCTAATTCTGTGAATAATAATGTCATAGGAATTTTGATAGGGATTGTATGGAATCTATATATTGCTTTTGTTACTATGGCCATCTTGACAATCTTAATTATGCCTATCCAAAAACATGGAAGGTCTTTCCATTATCGAAGGTCTTCTGCAATTTCTTTCTACAGTATTCTATAATTTTTCATTGTAGAGTTCTTTTATCTCCTTGGTTAGATTAATTTCAAGTAATTTTTTTGAAGTTATTATGAATAGGATGGTTTTCCCAACTTCTTCCTTGGCTTAATCCCTATTGTAATACAAGAATGCTATTGATTTATGGGTGTAGATCTTGTATCCTGCTACATAGCCAACACCATTTAAAATTGCTAGAAGTCTTCTGGTGTAGTTTTTTTTTGGGGGAGGGGGTGTTACAGTAGGAGTCTTCTAGATATAGGATCATGTCATCAACAAACAGAGATAGTTTGACTTCTTCTTTTCCTTTTGTATCCCTTTAATTTCCTACTCTTGACTGATTGCTTTTACTAATGTTTTGGGGACTATATTGAATAGCAGTGGTGAAAATGGACATTCTTGTCTTATTTCTGATTTTAGAAGCAATGTTTTTCATTTTTCTACTTTCAGTATGATAGTGACATTGGGTTTGTCATAGATAGCCTTTATGATATTGAGGTAATTTCTTAAATTCCTAGATTCTCCAGAATATTTAATATGAATATATGTTGAATTTTATTAAAGAATTTCTCTGCATCTATTGAGATTATTGTGTGATTCTTGACTTTAATTATGTTTAAGTGGTCAATTGCATTTATTGATTTGCATGTTGAAACAACCTTGCATCCCTGAAGTGAAATCCATTTGATCATGATGCCTTATTTTCTTGATATGTTTTTAAATGTGCTAATATTTTGTTAAGAATTTTTGCATCTATGTTCATCAAGGATATTGTTCTGTAGGTTTCTTTCCTTGATGTATCTTTGTCGGGTTTTGGTACTAGGGTTATACTGTCTTCATAGAATGTATTTGGGAGTGTTATTTCCTTTTTTAATTTCATAGAATAATTTGAAAAAGACTAATCTTTCTTCTTTATATATCTAGTAGAACTCTGCTGAGAATTCATCTAGATCTGGACATTTCTTTTCTGGAAGTCTTTTAATTGCTGTTTCAATTTCATTACTTGATATTGGTTTGTTTAGGTTTTCTATCTTCCTGATTTAATTTTGGCATATTTGCTGTGTCCAGAAATTTGTCAATGTCTTCTAGATTTTCAAGTTTATTGGAGTATAAATTTTCAAAATAGTTTCTGATGATCCTTTGGATTTCAGAAGGATCTGTGGTGATATTTCCTTTTTCATCGCTATTGACTAATTTGGGTCTTCTCTCTATTTTGTTTAGTTTCGGTAAGGGTTTACCAATCTTATTTGTCTTTTTGAAAAATCAGCACTTCACTGCATTGATCCTATGTATTATTCCTCATTTTCAATTTTATTAATTTTTGTTCTGATATTGTTTCCTGTCTTTTGCTGCCTTTGGAATTAGTTTGTACTTTTATCTAAGGCCTTAAAGTGGAGTATAAGCTTATTTATATGGGATCTAATTTTTTAATGTATCAAAGAACTATTTTCATACCATCCCAAAGATATTGATATGTTGTATCTCTGTTCTTGTTTGTTTCTAAGAATTTCTTGATTTCTACTTTTAATTATTCTTTGATCCATTATTCATTTAAAGAATAACACATTCTGAATAACACATTCTAAATAACACATTTAAAAGAATGAAACACATTCAATCTTATGTGTTTATGTAGTTTCTATTATTGTTTTTGCTGTTCATCTTTAGTTTTATTCCATTATTATCCAATAGGATGCATGGGATTATATATATATATATATATATACACATACACACACACACACATACATACACACACACACTTTGACTTTGTGATCTAGAGTATGGTCTACTTTACAAACAGTTCATTGAGCTGCTGAGAAGAAGATAAATTCAGCTATTTGGGGATAAAATATTCTGTAGATGTCTGTTATATAATTTTGATTTATTGTTTTATTTTAGTTGGAAATATCTTTATTGATTTTATGTTTTGATGACCTGTCTATTAATGGTAAGCATATGTTGAAATCACCCAATGTTATCATATCGGGATCTGAGATTTAATATCAAGACATATTTTTTCAAATATAATGTAATTGGGTGTGCTGACATTTGGGGTATAAATGTTTACTACTGTTATGTCTTCTTCTTAGATTATTCCCTTTATCAGGCTATCTCTTCTGATTAATTTTTGCTTGATATCTACCTTATACTATGTGAGAACAGCTACTTCTTCTTGTTTTCAAACTCCATTGGGTCCAATATTTTTTCCATCCTTTTATATTTAGCCTGTGAATGTCTTTTTCTAAGAGATGAGTCTGTTGTAAACAGCATATAGTTGAATCTTGTTTTTTTTTTTCATTCTGTTAATCTATATCTTTTATTTGGGGAGTTGAGATCATTAACATTCATGTTCATATGAATATATGTTTGTGGTTTCCTGTCATTTTGATTTTTTTTTGCTATATTTAATACTGTCTTGATTCTTGTTTAGTAAATTACCCTTCTATTCGTCTTCTCTATTTGGGAGTTTTAGGATTTGTTTTGGGTTTCTCTGTGTGCAGTTTATCTTTGAATATTCTTTGTGGTGCTGGCTTGGTAGTCATGAATCATTTTAGTTTATTATTGTTATAGAACATTTTTTATTTCCCCCTCAAATTTGAAACTGAGCTTTGCTGGGTATAGCAGACTTGACTGGCAGTTGTTTTCATTTAGTGTTTATAATATCTCATTCCAAGCTCTCCTTTATATTAGGGTCTGAACTGAGAAATCAGACATGAGCCCTATTGGTTTGCCTCTAAATGTGACCTGGTGTTTCTCTCTTGCAACTTTTAATATTTTTTTCTTATTTCATATGTTAGACATTTTCATTATTGTCATGATGAGCAAAAGATGCAACCTATGCAGTTGAAGGGGAGAAATACACTGTCCATGCACTTCTGCCTTTGTCAGTGCTTTATTCACTCAAATCACTGAATACAATTTCACTCTATAGGTTCTTAATCAAGAAAAAGATAATCCTTAATTCTAGGCACTGCAATAGACATAATAAATTCACAGCAAACAATTCTAGATTAATTATAAGCACTGCAAACACAATTAATCATGACAGGTCCATGACAGACATTCCCTCTGCATACTAAACTCAAGGGTCAGATCAAAAGTCTCAAGCCTTAATCTTTAATTACAGCAGATGCACACTCACTCAGACTGTCATGATCAGATCAGAAACCAAGGCAGGCTTCTTCTGGGGTGGAGCTGATGGCTGGTTAAGGAGAGGGTCATAGGGAGAAGTTGCGGCTCTCACCAGGGTCAAGATGTGGCTGTAGAGTTTGAGAGCAGTGAGGAAGATGCAGAGGATCAGGCAAAGGATGAGAAGAATTGGGATGTCAGTCCAGACCCTTATCAGGCTCTCCAGCATGAGGGCATCAGTGTCAGCTGGCTGAATGTCTTTTCATTTGCTCCATCATTGATACTAAATTTTGGGACTTCTGACCACCCTTTCACTCCCTATCAGCTGCCACTAAGTTTCTCCATAATGTCATTTGCCCTGGGGCTAAAGCATCTGGTCTGGTGGTCCCCATCCTGATTTTCTTGCCTTTCCCCCTTATGGGGCAAGGACAACATGCCAGAGACTTCACTCTGAGTTTGTCAGGGTGGGGATAAGTGACTTGTTTATGCCTGAGGTCCATACTGGAGGGCTTCGTTAGGCATGCCTGGTGAGACTTCAGGTTTCAAACTGAAGTTTTAAAAAGGAATTGCTTAGACTGAGGCCTAAGGTCATCCTTACAATTATGATGTTTCTTGTGGAACTTTTCATTTGACTAGGTCTATTTGGGGTCCTGCCTGTCTTCTCTATGTGTATATCTATTTCATTTCTGATATGGAAAAAGTTTTCTCTAATGATCTCATTGAAATGTTCTTAACACTGTTGGCTTGTATCTCCATCTTATATTGTCCCAGCAATTCTCAGGTTTGGTCTCTTATTGTTGTCCCAGAGTTCTTGTAGATTCTGATCATGTGCTGTCACTTTTTTACCTCTTATTGCAGTCTGTGTACGCAAGTTCGTATGCTCTGTCTTCATGGCCTGAAGTTCTTCCTTCAAGAACTGAATTTCTAATTTCTATGCTATTTAAACTGTTAATGATACTTTTAAGTGAATTTTACATTTGATTATTTTTTTCCATATTTCCATTTCTTTATGGAAGTGTTCTTTCATCTCCTGTATTTGCTCCTTAATTCATTCCTTAGATCTTCTTTTAGTCTATTGAACATTTTAGTAATTATTTTTTTTTATAATCTTTCTCTGGGAGTTCAACCTCTTCAGTATCAGTGGATACTTTACTCAGGGATTTTGAATCTTGGAGAGAGATTTGTTTCCCTGTTTCCTCATGTTTTTAGAAGTCTTAAACTTGAACATAAATTGAGATGGATCCCACATCCTCTTTATTTGTTTTCCTTACATGTGTCCTTTTGTGTGTAATTATCTTACTTATTCTGGGATTTCTGCTTTTGATATATAAGTAAATTTCAAGGGGTGGGAGCTGAGGTTTCTTTTGGGGTCCTGGTTGCTTTTTTTTTTTTTTTTTGGTCTTCTCATAACTTTGTGTTGGAATAATGTTAAGGCTCAGGTGGGACTAGATGATGTATGGGGTAAAATTTGACTACTGCTTGTTTCAGATATGAGTATATCATGGCAGCAGAATCTCTATTCTATGATCTTAAAGTGTTCTAATCTCTTTTTAGCTCATCTTTAGAGAGGGTGACTAGGAATAGCACTAATTTCAGTGACATATGTACAGCCTTAAATGTTTGATGTCTCCTTCGACATCTATAATACTGATTGCCACCTACATAGGAATGGCAGGGTCAGCATTTAACATTAGTACCAACAATAAAAAGATATGAACTATATCTTACATGATATGAAAACTATCAATGTCAGATATAGTTCATATCTTTTTATTGTGTCTACTATGTTGGCCACTGTACTAATAATCACAATAACATGAATGGGGTAGAAATTACATTAAATATATAATTTCTATTAAAGTGAAATTACAGTTTCTTAAAAATAGGATGGGAAAAAAGAAAAAGTTTGAAGTGTTTGAAAAAGTGATTATAGGAGAGACAGGAGATAGGTAGCAGATATCAGTTTTAAAGAAAGAGGAATAAAAAATTAACAGAAAGTAATAAAAAACATAATAGGAGGGAACAGGATATTTTGGCTCTTATTGGGGAAGAGAGTAAGGAAGGGGAGATAGGAGGGCCCAGAACCTAGGTATGCATGAACCAGCAAATGTAAGATCAAAACAACTTGAATCCTCATATAATTATGTCCCACTGGATTCTAATTTAGCCAAAATAATAAACATGTGGAAAGAGCTGTTAATGTGTAAATAAAGTTACATGCATATAACAAATCTATACAAATCTATCAAAAAATATCCACACAGTGAAAGCATATACAACCACACATACACACTAGGTCATGCATAATGAAAAAAAATGAAGAATAATAAAATAATATTATTTTAACATATTGAATAAAAATTTTAAAATTTAATCAGAGAAAAAAATGGGAATTTGGAGAAAAAATAATTTAAAGAAGAAAGGAAAAGAAGAAAAAAATGAATCTTAATGAGAGATACAGGACTTGTTCAACTGCTGTGGTCAAATCTGTTGTCAGAGATAGAATTTCATACTTTATTTTTGACTCTGTATTTTTTGACCATTACTGCTGTGTTTCTCACCTAGCTACCAGCCAGGTATAGTAGCTCTTAGCTTCCAGTCTTCCAGTATTCGATGGAATTAGGGGAGTGCTGACAAATTATGTAATTCTATAGTCAGGGTAATGCAGAGTTCTAGATTGGAGTTTCCAGTTTTGGGGATTTGGGTTTTGGTGAATGTTAGAACTCTGTTGATGGGATTTTGAAATTTTTACTACACCCCCTATTGGCATGGAGTTGCAATCTCTTCTGGATTTAAAATCCATTTTTAGGACATAGAGACAAATCCTGCACCAGTTTCACCTTCAGTACTATGGACATAAATAACTGGTATCCACCTGTTGCACCAATGCATTTGTGTGGTCACAGTGAGCATCCTGCAATAATTCTTATGGGCTGCTGACAATTACGTGAGTTTTTTTTTCCCTTGGGATACAGAGGCTGAATAATCCAGGTAAAATTTTCTTTGTGGCTGTTTCAATCTCTCTGGTTCAAGTACTCTCTGGGAAGCTTTTCATTGGCTGTTAAGAACTTCCTTTATGAGTTCCCAAACCCTGTCTCTGTTCACAGCTACCCAAACTGGACAGAAACAGCTTTTAGTGCCTGGGAACATTTTCCTCACCTGCCAATCTGTTTCATGCCTGTCCCGAGGGCTTTCTACGCTATCCCCATGGAGAACATTCTAAGAGGACTACCCTCAAAGTGCTTTCCATGCCACACCACCAAAGGGCATTCTGTGTTGCCACCAGAGAATGCTTTTGTCCCTGGGGACTACTTTAGATTTGTTTTTCACTGAGATGCTTTCTCTGCCAGCTCCCTGTCTGTAAAATAGCCCTCCTCTGTAAATTACAGGCTTCCCCAAATCAATTTTTATTTATTTTAATTTTTTAAAAATCTTCTAGGCACCTATCTCAGTTGTCTGCACTCCCTGCTCTGCTCTGCTGCTGCTGGTGGTGGCCAGAGCTGGCATCTCTAAGATATGATATCTTATGTCCAAGTTACCAAACTTCTGTAGCTGTATGGTTTTGTTTGTTTGTTTGTTTGTTTTTGCCACTCAGTATTAAGTTTCAGGGAGATTCCTTAGTTACTTACCTCACTGAGGAGCAGTCTTCCTGCATTATAAGCCTGGTGCTGAGTTACTGCTGATACATGCTTCCTTTCTTTAATCTGTCATCTCCTCCTCCCTGTATGGGTTTTGAAAGAATTTGAATTTGTGGCTCTTGAATTAGATGTTTTGTTAAATTTATTTAGGTTCCTAAGGCTTTAATTCTTCAAAACCTTTGAGAGTGTGAAGATTCTTTTCCTGCTATTAGTTGAGAAGTAAATGGGATGAACAGAAGTTCATTGTATGGTCAGGGCTGCCAGGTATCAGACCTTCTTCACACAGTTTTATATAACTCTCAAAATGTCCCAGTGGGGTAAATAGTACCACATATAATTTATAGATAATAAAGCAGCATAAGAGAGGTTAGCATCCTTCTCACCAACAGGAGCTTATTGATTGGGGGAATCAGATTCAAACCCATATCTGTTAGTCTCCAAAACTTCCCTACCTCCTAGTTTTCCTTAGTGGGAAGAAGATTATTATGAGATTCTGTTTATATAATGAAGTTTTATCCAGATTTCTGAAACATAGTCATAGGTAGATAAATAAAGTGTGTCATATGTCAAAATATTACAAATAATTTATTAAATATTTTATTTACATGCTATTTTCTTTGACAAGTAGGGAGTTACCTTCATAATGTGCTTGGAAATATACTTGGTTGTCTGAAAACTCACACAAAATTTAGGAAAAATTATTATAGAAGAAATTTGGCTTTCATTCTTTCACTGATCTGACTTTGAAAAATGTTGCAAATCAGTCACATTGGAAATATAATTTTTTTTCTGACATTTAACTTTTATGCCTTGTCATGCACACTATATTTTAAATGAAACCTTGTTGTGCAAAATTTCACTAAAATTGCACATGCCTTGAAATAGTACTTGATTGCCTAAATGAGCTGACATTGGATAGCTCTGGTAAGGGAGAAGTTCAGATACACACAAGCACTGCATAAATGAAGACAGAAATAATAATAACATGATAATTAATTGAATAGTAAATTTTGGGTAGAAAACAAAATTTTAGTTGTATTTTCATTTGAAAATATTATAAAAATAAATAATTCTTCTTATATAAATGCAAACTGTATTTAGAAAAATTTCCATGTTATATTAGTCATTTAATTGTCTTGCAGTAAACATTATGGCCATCAAGTATCTGGAACAAGAAAGCCTACTTTAAAAAAGGAAAGAAGAGGAAGATAATACATTTTAAAAAAGTAAAAGAATGTCAACTTGGGGATAGTTATCTATAATTTTAAGCTCTGGATTAAGAGGTACTCAGTTAATTTGAATTGAATGAGTATAAATATGTATGTATAAACACACATGGCACATGCACACATATGCACACACAAGCATATATATGCATGTATATGTACATAAACATACGCATGCATATATATAATATGCACATATGCTTTAAACAAACAGTGCTCTATTTACAGATAGGTATTTTCTGCAAGTGAGGTGCAAACAAATGTAATACATACTGAAGCAATTAGAGTGCTAAGTTTCATATCACTGAACGAGGTTGGGGGGTAGGGTAGAGAGGCACAGGAACTGTTGCCCTTTTCAGATAATTCACGAATGTGCTAATTATGTGTCAGATATGAAAGTTGAGGCATTATGACCTTCAAGCCAACAAAAGACCTTTTCAAGTTATCCATTTTCTTGTACTTTAGTAAAGTGAACAATGCCCTTCCACAGTTAAATAATGTATGCTTGTTATTTTATTATATGTAAATTCAAACCAAGGGGTTATTTCACTACTGACATATTAAAAGCAATGGTATAAAAAAAAAAGCAAAGACTGTAAATCCATTTAAATGATAATATTGTGGTACTCTTAAAATAGTGATCTCAATCTATGTTTGTTTTTCATTTGCATTGTGTGAAACTGATATGAAGGTTTCTTTACAACTGAATGTATTTTGAAATTTGAACAGTAAAAACTGTAATGTATTAAAGTATATAATAATAAATGGACTCAATGGAAAGGTAGAAAAATTATTCTTTGGAAAACTATCCCCCTGCAGTGATGAAGATAATGGCATATTTTATACATCAGAGAAAACATTGCCTCTATAACCCTCAGTGTGGTAGCAGGAGGAGTGTAGGACAAGAGTGGAGTTCAATCGAAGGGGAAAGGATCCCACACTCTCTCCATGGCTCTTCTATGGCCTAATGGAAGTATTTGTAAATATTGCATTTAGGTGATGGACATAATGGCAATTATTTAAAATAACAACCATTTCACTGGAAGAGTGTGTAAATTTCAGAAGCAATAAAATAAAATAAACTTGGGTGTTGCTAATGCTTGAATCAAATTGACTGCTATAATGTTAAACAGTGCCCATTACATTATAGTAGAAAATAAAGAACAGAAAAAAGTATTTAATTGTCTTGTATTTGTCCAGCTTGGGAGTATATTTTATGCTGAATAAAACATGAATAAGATACAGTCATGCTTAATGCAACTTAAGTATGCATAATAGACCTCTGGGAAATAATAAACCAATTACAAACTTAAAATAAACCACAATCATATGAGATTCCAAGAACCTATTAGCATTCAATCCATAAACTCTTTTTTTTTTCAGTTCCATCAGAGCTTCTTATTATGGGTTAGATGTTAATGTCAAGAACCATGTAGAGTTTACTGATTTATTCATCAGCATTTCATTTTTGTTTTACATAATTGTCTAGGACCCTTTGTTGTTATTTGTTTTATTGGTTTCTCTGATTTTTTTTTCATAAAACAGATAACAGTGACGTTTATGATAGGGCTGTTTGTCAGTATATTTTCAGTGAATACCTGCATACTCCTACTTGTCCAGGATAACAAGTGTTTCTGCATTTCCTTGATGATCTAAAATAATTTCCATTCTTTTGAATTATGTTCCAGGTTGCAAATCTTGCTTGTTCCATGTCGACAAATGAAGATGGAATTAAAATTGTCAGAATTGCAGCCAATCACCTAGAAACTTTGTGCCCGCAGGTATGATTACTAAGTCTCTTTCCTATAAAAATTAGATATAACTTTTCATATTTTTAGACATATTAAACTACATTAGATACTTATTTTAAACATGGAAGACAGAATTGTCCTAACATCATAGTTTATTTTTTACTAAGGAACGATTTCTTACAGCTCTTTTAGATTATTCTGAGACATTTGCTGTTAGTCTAAGTTAAACATCTTCCAGTAGTCTGAAAATGTGTTAGGAACCATTGAAAATAGACATATTAAATCCTGATAATTGAACAGTTCTATGAATTGGCCTATCTTGCTAAATTCCTTTTATCTCTAGGGAAAGGGAACAGCATATATTACAAATCTTATAACATTCTAAAACCAAAGGATGTTATCTAGTTAAAACCTCTTATAGATGAACAAATGGAGACTAAATATTATGCAAGCATTTATTATAAACCAGTAGTTGTTTTAGGGGGCAAAAGAGAATACTGACAAAACTTCAATAAAGGTATAGAAAACCTCTACCCAAGATTTTTACTATTTGAAATTATGTAATCTACTTATTCAGATAAGTTGGTTTTTTTTAGAATACTTTATATTATTTTCTAGCTAGTAAGAAATGTTTTCTTGTCAGTAATTAAGGAGTTTCTTAAAATCTGAAGAAAAATATATTTTTAGGGAATTATTTCCACTAGCCTTGATGCCATGAATCAGAATGCACAAAGGGCAATCGTAAACACATTTGTCTTAAAAGAGGCATAAAATAATATGGATACTTAATTCTTAATAGAGATGACAAATGTTGTAAGAATGTGAAATATAACAGTGATTAGGGATGTCAAATCTCCAGACATATGCTGAGATTCTCATTCTAATAAAAGTAGAGCATGTATTAAATTATTGATTTGTCTTTCTGACAATTTCATTTCTAAGGAGTATTGAGGTTAACAGTGAGAGAAACTGCTTCTTTGGACTTAATGTTGATTAAAAAGCAAGAACTGGTCTGCAACTGAGATTTCCCAACTAATATGAGTTTTATATGAGACTTCATAGGGAACAGACTACTGCAACAGGGTCCCTAAAGTAGTAAAATCAACTATGCTCCCATCAACAGTCTATAAGTATTCTCATCTCTCCATATCATGGTTAATGCTTGATGCTTTTTAAAATGTCTTTTCAATTGGAAGATTATGATTATATCTTATTAGTTTTAATTTGTAATTTTCTGATAATTATCCAGCACTTTCTTTTCAAATGTATATTGACTATCTGGCTATAACTGTGGTTGCACCTATCTTTTACCAATTTTTAGGTGGGCTACTGTTTATTTATGACTAATATATTTAAATTTGTTTAAAAATTCTATTACATATGACTTTTCTTTTAAGTTTCATAATAATAATTTAAGTAGAATTTTAAGAACTTTAATACAATATATGACCATCTTTAAGTCCTTTAATAAATATTGAGCACCCACTCTGTTCTACAGTTTGTGGTTTGCATGTTAAGATAATTTGCCAATAAAAATGTCATATCTTTTTACAAGATAGAAGTATTGTTATTTAACAGTTACTTTTTAATTTTCTTTTTAAAGCAAAGCAAATTTATTGCTCACAGATAGGCAACCAGAGACAATAAATGTCATAGAATTCATGGTGAGCTAGTCCCCTGAGGGTCAGGAAAACTACCCAAGGCTGATGGACTATATCAGCCCCACTTTGCAGGGCAGCTGAAGGACCCTGAAAGCGCCCTGCTCTGAGTTTACAGCTAGGAGCAACTTGACATAACAGGCTACAGTTTAATAGTTACTTTTTCTTTGTCAATATCATTATTACAATTAATATTGTTATTATTTTGTGTGGTACTGGAGATGGAACCCAGGATAACCTACCACTAAGCTACATCCCCAATCTTTTTTATTTATTTTTTTTTAAGACAGGGTCTCACTAAGTTTCTGAGGCTGGCCTCAAACTTGGCAATCATCTTGCCTCATCCAGCCCCAGTAGATGAGATTACAGTTGTTCACCACCACACAGGGCACACAAATTTATTTTTGTGTGCAACATGATATGGATTACATTTTTTTAAAGTGCTATTAAGTGAGCCAATGTTATGTATTAAATAGCTGAGCTTTTCTGGGAAATGTGAAATACACACACACACACAAACACACATGCACACTTATATGATTGCCATGTGTATATTTTATACTATTGTTCCACATGTAAATATAAGTTGACTAGCAAATTAATACACAATATTGATAAATCAAACACCCTGTTTCAATGTATACTAGACTTTCCTTCATGCTCCCTTGGTCTATTAACTTATCATTGCAATAGTATCAAAATATCCTAAGTATGATTTTATATTAAATTTTGATTTCTTCTAAGTGTTATTCTCTACTTTTTATATTTTCATATAATTTTCAGAGTCAACTTATTGTCAGGAAAAGCATTATCATTTTGAATTAAAATGTTAAATGTATTTTAGAGAATCATGACTAAGATGTTGAATCTCCCCATCAATAAATAGGCTATATGTACCTCCATAATTATACTATTTATGTCCCTTAGGGAGCCTTCAGTTTATTATTTCAAAAATTCCTGCCATGGTAGCACACACCTATAATCCCAGCAGCTCTGGAGGCTGAGGCAGGAGGATCACAAGTTCAAAGCCAGCCTCAGAAATAGCAAAGCACTAAGCAACTCAGTAAGACCCTGTCTCTAAATAAAATACAAAATAGGGCTGGGGATGTGGCTCAGTGGTTGAATGCCCTTGAGTTCAATCCCTGGTACATAAATAAATAAATAAATAAATATTTTTAAAATTTCATGGTTTTAAAAATCTACTTACTAATAATTTTCAAAATTTTCTCAATTGATCCAAACTTTAAAGACCAGACTCACATACCTAGTTTTGTTTTTGGAATATCCCCTCTGGTATCTAGAAGACATCTAATATTGTCAAATTGCCAAAGGGTAACTACTAATTCTTAGATTCCCCCCTCTCACTCTACTTCTTCAACTTTCCCAGTTTTTTGTTGGTGTCATAGCAATTTATTTGTTTGCTCAAGTGAAAATCCTAGAGTGGGGGTTTCCAGTAAGTATTTACAGAACATCCACATTGTGGTAAGCACAGTTTGTGCATCTGGAGAGAAAACATCTTCTACTTATATCCCCTGTACCTAGAAGAAGTACAGCATATATTGGATGTTTAATAAATATTTATACAGTATACAAATTAATGATAAGATTTCTGGAATGATAAATGATTCTATATTCATAGAGGGAAGGAGGCCTTTGGCAACAATTTTTATCCTACTTTCCTTATCATGTCTTCTTCTTGACAAGATGAAAATTTAAAACAGTATAATTCATTTGAATTTTAATTGATTAAAAAAACCTTAAAATGGCTGATTAGTACATACATGCCTACCAATAATGATACCTTAAATGATGGACTGCAGTGATCTGCTCTTGTTTATTTCACTGGTTTACTGATGATTTGAATAAAAGTATGAATTTCCCATTATAATTTTTAAGTAAAAATAGAATAAGCAAATATATTAGCCAAAAGAATATACTTGCAAAAAATCTAAATATTCTTAGAATATGGACTCAAAGTATAATAGATAAAAATTTTAAACCATATTTACAGGGCACTATAAAACTGATTGCAAAGATAGAAGAAAATGTAAGACATTTGGCTTAGTAAAAATTTACTCTCCAAAAGGCTTAAAAGTGCTAGTTGATAGTTGTCTTAATCTGAATCAACTGTTATAGTTGTCAGAAAAGCTTATGTGACTTAAAATATTTTCAAAATAAGTTCTAAAAATATTTTTCAATCTTCTCTGTATTTCAACTTTATTTTTAAAATTGTATATTGCATGCTATGCTCTATTACAGGCTATGCATCCTGAAATTTGGAATTAGTATGTCTGGAGTGCGCATTTTCCAAGTGTGTATTTTCATGTGTGTATGTTTCTAAGTTCTACTTGGACAATATCTATTGAAGTAAACAACCTACATACATTCAGTTCCACTAGTTCAAGTTCCAATGATTGATGATATAGATAAATGTGTGAAGGTGCACAAAAGTCTATGAGCTATAACCAACCTAAATGTCTGTCACACTAGAGAATGTTAAAGTCAGCTTAAAGTAGTAAGTCTACTCATTTGCATTTTCCACTTATCTTGGGTATCTTTTCAAGATAAGTGAACAAAAAAATTTCAGAATAGATCCAATTTATGTGAAAATAAAATATATCAAATGATATATTTATGCATTTGTAGAAAATTTTCAAAAGTTTCTCATGAAAATTTTAATTGTGGTTACTTCCAAGAATTGACTGGGAGACAAAAAACAAAAAGCACTTTTACATTTCGTTTTATTTCTTTTAGACCTCTTACTTTAATCAGAAATGTATATTTAAAAAAAAAGTCCAACCAATTAAAAAATTTCTAGATTGATTCTGGAAAAAATTAGGTAAACCCTGGGTTAGCAGGAGCTGTTAGGGTGGCATTTAATTCCTATTTGTAAAGTATGATTAAATTCACCTAGGTTTCAATGAATTGAATCATCCTGGTTCTTTGTGTGTGCATGTATCTAGAGGACCAGCTTCTATGATTTGCCCAGTTACAGGTGGTGTATTTTGAAAAATAATTGTCACTTAGAGCATGTCTGAAATAGTGACACAACTTGAAACAATGTCATATGAAGATCTCATAAAAACAACCGAGAATTTTTAGCCAGGAAAAGATAATACTTAGAAAACCAAGGTTATACTGTTATCCAATCCTTAAAGGACTATGATATGAAAGACTTATTCTAAAGGGCCCTGAGGGGCAAAACTACCACCTATGAGCCAAATCTAAGGTTAAAAATTTTACTAAAATTCAGAGCCAAATTTTGTATAGAACTGAACTGAAAAAAAATGGGACTTTATTGAGAAGTGGGGATTTAGAGTTTCTCAACATCATGCACATTTTACATAAAAAGGGTGACTGCTTGACAAAGCTACTATACAGAGAGTATAAGCCATGTTGACTTAGAAGTTTTTAATACCTGGTCCTGATATACTCTAATGGAGCTGCCTTTTATATAAAAGAGAGATGTGTGATCTTGGTGATAGTACAGTTTTTATACTACAGCTATTTAAACAGTTATACTTGACCTGGTGAAGGATAAGTTTTCTAAAGAGCTTTCTTCCATTTTAATATGTGACTGTAGAAAGTAAATATTTTATATTTGCATATGATGCAAAGCTAAGAAAAATAGAAGTCAAAGTTCTAAAACATGTTGGTCATTTGAACTAATGTTTGAAAGCTCATAAATTGAAATTAAATAAGGATAATTATAAAGGCAGGGTCTTAAAATCTATTGCTTTAATAGATTGGAAAAACACTGCTTATCAGAAACACCTAAGGCTTCAAAGTTAAAAGGAACATTTGTTATCTATTTCAATGAATTCTCAATATACATACATTCTTTGAAGCGTTTTCTTGGTCTATTGTAAAATTAGGTTGGTGTAGTTACTTTTTCATAATGTAAAATTTATTCAGCTTTTAAATTCTGAATTTATGTACTTTATCTATTTGAAAATGAACTGTATTCGTAAATTTGTTCTAATTAGTTATATATGACAGTTGACTGGATTTTGAATTATCATACATAAATGAAGTATAACTTCTCATTCTTCTGGTGTACATGACATAGAACTACACTGTTCATGTAATCTTGTATGCACATAGGGTAATGATGTCCAATTCATTTCACTGTCCTTCACACCCCCATATCCACTCCCCTCCTTTCACTCCACTCTGTCTAATCCAAAGTACATCTACTCCTCCCTAGCCCTCCCAGCTTAATTGTGAATTAACATTCACATATCTGAGAAAACATTCAGTTTTTGGTTCTTTGAGATTGGCCTATTTCACTTAGTATAATATTCTCCTGCTCCATTCATTTACTGGCAAATTCCATAATTCCATTTTTTCTTTAAGGCTGAGCAATATTCCATTGTGTATATATATCACATTTTCTTTGTACATTTATCTGTTGAAGGGCACCTACATTGGTCCCATAGTTTAGTTATTGTGAATTGAGCTGCTATAAACATTGGTGTGGCTGCATCACTGTAGTATGTTGTTTTTAAGTCCTTTGGGTATACACTAAGGAGTGGGATAACTGGGACAAATAGTAATTTCATTCCAAGTTTTCTGAGGAATCTCCATTCTGCTTTGCAGAGTGGTTGTACCAATATGCAGCCCTACCAGCAGTGTATGAGTGTACCTATTACCCTACATCCTTGCCAACAATTATTGTTGCTTGTATTCTTAATAATTTCAATTCTAACTGTAGTGAGATGGAATTAATTTGCATTTCTCTAATTGGTATTTGATATTGAACTTTTTTATATATATTTGTTGATCAATTGTATATCTTCTGTAAAGTGTCTGTTCAGATCCTTAGCCCATTTAGAGATTGTGTTATTTATATTTCTGGTGTTGAATTTTTTGAGTTCTTTATATATCCTAGAGATTAATGCTCTATTTGAGGTGCATGTGGTAAAGATTTTCTCGTATTCTGTAGGCTCCCTCTTCATTATATTGATTGTTTCTTTTCCTGTGATGGAGCTTTGTGGTTTGCTTCCATATTATTTATTGATAATTCACTTTACTTCTTGTGCTTTAGGGGTCTTGTTAAGGAAGTCATTTCCTAGGCCAATCTGGTGGAGATTTGGGCCTACTTTTTCTTCGGTTTGGCACAGTGTCTCTGTTCTAGTGCCTAAGTCCTTGAGTTGAGTTTGTGCAGGAGAGAGGGGTTTAATTTCATTTTCTTGCATATGGATTTCCAGTTTTTCCAGCACCATTTGTTGAAGAGGCTATCTTTTCCCAACATAATGTTTTGTCTAATGTGAGATAACTGTATGTATATGTGGGTTTCTCTCTGTGTCTTCTCTTCTATACAATTGGTCTACATGTCTGTTTTGATGCCAATACCATGCTATTTTTGTTACTATTGCTCTGTAGTGCAGTTTAAGTTTTGGTATTGTGATGCCTCCTACTTCACTCTTCTTGCTGAGGATTGCTTTAGCTATTCTGGGTCTCTTATCTTTCCAAATAAATTTCATGATTGCTTTTTTTTATTTATATGAAGAATGCAATGGGGATTTTAATAGAAATTGCATTAAATCTATATAAGTTTTGGTAGTATGGCCATTTTGACAATGTTAATTCTGCCTTTCCAAGAGCATGGGAGCTCTTTCCATCTTCTAAGTTCCTCTGCAATTTCTTTTTTAGAGTTCTGTAGTTTTAATTGTGTAGGTCTTTCAACTTTTTTTTGTTAGATTGATTCCCAAGTATTTTATTTTTTCTTTGAGGCTATTGTGAATGTGTTAATTTTCCTAATTTCTCTTTCAGTGGGTTCATTACTGATGTATAGAAATGTATTTGATTTATGAGTGTTCATTTTATATCCTGATACTTGGATGAATTTTACTAGTTCTAGAAGTTTTCTGGTGAAATTTTTGGTTCTTCTAAATATACAATCATGTCATTAGCAAATAGTGATATTTTGAGTTCTTGTTTTCCTATCTGTATCTCTTTAAATCTTTCTTCCGTTTAATTACTCTATAAATTGATGTCTCTTGACTAACCTCAGACTGTATCCTATCCCAATTATTCATCCATTCCTTTCCATGAACTCTATGGATTTCTTGATTCAGCAAATATTACCCATGAAACTAGGGCTAGCCAAGGACAGAGAGTAAGGGTTCAGGAAGTATGCACTGGAACAGCTCTGAGGAATAATTCCTATTGTCTGTACTCAACTAGAAGGAAAATCTGAGGAAGTATGTCTTCAAAGAAAAAACAGAAGCTTTAGTTATAAAATTCAAGTGGGAAAATGGAGAAAGAACTGGATAATGATTGAAAATAGGTAGATAGAACTATGTATGATTTAACATTTTGGCCAGTGCAAGAATTTCAGAATTATCTACAAATTATGAGAAAACATTGTTTATGCCATAATATTAAATGTAGGTTTAGGATTTAAATTAATATTGTGTATTGTAGTTATAAGCATGACAATATAAAGAATCTGTTCTAGCTTAGATGATGATATAGTCAAGAAGGAAAATAAAGATGGAGCTTTGCTTACATTATGTTTCCATAATGTAAGAAGGAGAAGTGCATTGGAAACAAAGTGGTATTAGTAAAGAATTAGGAGGAAATGGCATTAGAGACAGTTTCAAGTAAGAGGATTAAGAAGGAGCTCATAGAACAATGAAATTTTATATATCTTAAAGTAAAAGTAATATTTGGACATGTGGTAAAATATAAAAAGGACATTTTAGTCAGACAAGATGAAAAATTTATAACAATTAGGAAAATGTGAGTTATATTGGGTCTCTCTAATGCACATTGGTTCTTAACAGGGCAATTTTTGACTTTTTTGGTGTAATAATTCTTTGATTCAACCCCCAGGGACAATCTCTGCACTGGGGGGTTGACATGCCAGAAAGCTCAGAACTGGAATTAAATACATAATTGCCACTTCCCCTATCTCAGTCTTTCTAACAACCAAACTTGCCTCCACACATCCAAGTACCTCCTAGGATGGATATTCTGCCCAGTGTGAGAATCCATGGGAGGGCAAAGACTCTGAAAAATGTAGGTCATAGTCCTTATGGCTAAGTGAAACAATTTAGATTTGTTTTAATAGATTTAATTTTGTTGTTGTAGCCTTAGAGTAGTGAATGGCATCATCAGCCCTGTGTTTTCTGAATAAGTTTGGATACTGTGTCAACTGAATAAAAAAAGAAGCAGGGACAATTGAAAAATTATTGAACATTATATGCAGAAATCAGGAGGTGAGTAGGGATAATAGGAATAATAGTCCAAAGGAGAAAAATAGAAATAAGACTATCTAACTTGACCTAGAAATTGGTATACATCAGATGATAAAATGAAAGGATCCCAGATATAATCTTGAATAAACATATAGAAAAGAAGAAAAGCAGGAATGTAGGATAGAGCAATAAGAAAAGTAGTGTCAGGACCATGTGTCTTGCTGGAAGCCTAGAAAATGGAACAACACTTCAGTACCATGGTCAGCAATGGCATATGCTACAGAGAAGTTCAGTGAAATAAGTACTAAAAATAATTTCATGGAGTTAGAAGATAGGAAGGCAACAAGAGAAATAGCAACAAGAGAAATACCAGTGACATTGTGGAAAAAGGAGAGAGTTGGACCCGAGTTATGTTCCTAGATTTTTTTTCTGAAGGATTCAAAAGCAAAACTAATTTTGGAAAAGCACAGAGACATTCCACCTCTCAGACTTTTGCCATGGAGTACAATATACCTTTCACTCCCAGTTATTTTTCAATATTGATGTTTTTTTATCTCCAGAATCTATGTAGTGCTTTAGATTTTTAAGCAAGTCTAGTTATTTTCTAAATTATAATTTTTATTCAGTGAGCTCAAACTTACGGGGCTAAAAATTAATATGCACTATCACATATGCTCTTATTATTAAGTAAGTAAATAAGATATATTTGACTTATAAGTGATTAACCCTTAAGTGATCTTAAATATGCAAATAGACTAAGAAACATAATTAGTAAATAAGTTACTTCCATGAAATTCAGAAGTCAATATTAGCACTGAATTTGGTTGGTAAAACTATATTTGAAAGTCATTTTAAATGTGATGCTGAGTGAAATATATGTTAGACCTAGTATATTTAACCAAATGGAGAATGTTTGTAACCACTTCTCCTAAGACTTTTGCCTTGTGTATTTATAAGAATACTAATGTGTGACCATATGTCCAAAAAATTTTATATCTTATCATGATGACATCTCTGACCAGAGAACCTTATACAAATCCAAGGAACCATTCATCTTTTTCCTTGTGTTACAACAAAGATTGCAAATTACAGTTTGTAACTGAAACACTCTGGGCTCTCATCTTATATGTCGTAACTGGCAATGCTGGAATACCTACATCCCAATTTAAGTTCAGAGGGCTTTCTATATTCATTTTGAGAGGATAGTGATCAAAATTCTTAGCACTCTGAATCAAAAGCTCAGGGCTGGCAGATGACCCCTGAGTTCTTGGAATGTAACCTGGTTAGGACAATGACCTGGGATATGTCAGTGTTAAAAGAATGATGAAATAGATTTAATAATAAATGTGGAGAAATCTGCAATATGTAAATCCATAAATATTGATATTTAATTTTTTAATTTCTATTATTTTTGTTTCAAGGAAGCCTTTGTAGAAAGTATTTATTAAATAAAATGTCATTTGGGATCACATAGAATGGGACAAAGAATACTAGAGACAACTCCAGCAGACATACCATTATCACATGTGCTCAGTATCAAAGGCAGTGTGCAAAAACCAGATTGAGGGAGTGAAACAATTGCATTGAGATGCGAAAATTATAAGATCATTGCTCTATGGACAAAGTGTCTTGTTCTGGGTAACTTGTGAGGGTCCAAATGTTCTTCCTATGAATAAGGTAGCCACTTGGTATCCATTATTTTTAAAAATAAATTTTATCTCTATTTTGACCTATTCTTTTAGAAATAAAATCGGTTAGAAATAAAATCTCAATAACAAAGTCGCACATTTTGCTCAATGGAGGAAAAATTTGACACACTTTGCCTTCAATTCTTGCTCTTTGAAAACTATGTTTTTGAACACACCTTCTAAATACACACAGAATACATGTATGTACTTGTAAATAAAGCCCATAAAGAGATAGATGTCATCCTGCATCTGAGATGGAACAAGAACTTTATTAGGATTATAATATTCATTTTTGCAACAGTCTTTTTACATATGAATTATTGGACTCATTTTTGTATAAGAAGAAATTCAGAATCATTAAACAGGTTGACCAAGGTTAAGGAACCAAAAAATAAATGCTTTAAGATTTGAGTATTGACATTTTTCTTGGTTTTAGAATTATTTAATCAGTTTTATCTATTCATATGTTTATAATTCTCAAATGAATGTAGACTTTTTTTCTATTTCTCTTTATTGGAAAAAAATGTGTAAAGAAAATCTCCTAAGAAACTCATGTTGGGTCTGTAATATTTTTTTGACTCTCATGTATTTAAGATTTGCTATTTCAGAATTTCAGGCCTTCAATCCTAAAACAAAAGATGACAATATTATTAGACATTTATGTATCATTATTAAAACAGATTTTGCAATTTCTTTAAGGTGTCACATTCAAACTGGGGAAAAGGTAAGACATATGTTATTTTGGTGTAATGTTTTCAAAGATTTAATAGTCAATGATTTTTGGTTAAACACTAAAAGTATCATATATATAGGCAGTAGCTTTCTGTAACAGTATATATTTGAGATAATAGCAATGTTTGATCTCTTTAAACATATATATAGATAATATTAAAAAGAGCAAAACAGATTAAAATATTAGATTGTTTCAACTTTTGTTATTATTTACTTAAAAAATAATTTTTATATTAAGTTACCCGATTTAGGATACATGGAAATTGCAAAGAATTTACTGTCATGAAAAAAAACTTAGTCTTCTGTACATTGGATCTTTTAACAGTTAAATAAATTATTTAAATTAATATGTTTAGGACTGGGGTTATAGCTTAGTGATAGTGTGCTTGCCTATCATGAATGAGGCCCTGGCTTCAATACCCAGTATGACCAAAAGAAAGAAAAAAAAAATAAAAAGAAATCAATATTATTATTTTATAATAGACATGTTCATATCTCAATAACTGTATTAACCTAGAATTTCAAAATTTATATCATCTTTCTAATTTTTATTTTATTTTAATTTTTATTGTTGGTTGTTCAAAACATTACATAGTTCTTGATATATCATATTTCATAGTTTGATTCAAGTGGGTTATGAACTCCCATTTTTACCCCGTATACAGATTGCAGAATCACATCGGTTACACATCCACTGATTTACATATTGCCATACTAGTGTCTGTTGTATTCTGCTTCCTTTCCTATCCTCTGCTATCCCCCCTCCCCTCCCCTCCCCTCCCCTCTTCTCTCTCTACCCCATCTACTGTAATTCATTTCTCCCCCTTGTTTTTTTCCCCCTTACCCCTCACTTCCTCTTGTATGTAATTTTGTATAACCCTGAGGGTCTCCTTCCATTTCCATGCAATTTCCCATCTCTCTCCCTTTCCCTCCCACCTCTCAACCCTGTTTAATGTTAATCTTCTTCTCATGCTCTTCCTCCTTACTCTGTTCTTAGTTACCCTTCTTATATCAAAGAAGACATTTGGCATTTGTTTTTTTTTAGGGATTGGCTAGCTTCACTTAGCATAATCTGCTCTAATGCCATCCATTTCCCTGCAAATTCTATGATTTTGTCATTTTTTAATGCAGAGTAATACTCCATTGTGTATAAATGCCACATTTTTTTTTTTATCCATTCGTCTATTGAAGGGCATCTAGGTTGGTTCCACAGTCTTGCTATTATTGTGAATTGTGCTGCTATGAACATGGACATAGCAGTGTCCCTGTAGTATGCTCTTTTTAGGACTTTAGGGAATAGACCAAGAAGGGGAATAGCTGGGTCAAATGGTGGTTCCATTCCCAGCTTTCCAAGAAATCTCCATACTGCTTTCCAAATTGTCCGCACCAATTTGCAGTCCCACCAGCAATGTACAAGTGTACCCTTTTCCCCACATCCTTGCCAGCACTTGTTGTTGTTTGACTTCATAATGGCTGCCAATCTTACTCGAGTGAGATGGTATCTAAGGGTGGTTTTGATTTGCATTTCTCTGACTGCTAGAGATGGTGAGCATTTTTTCATGTACTTGTTGATTGATTGTATGTCTTCAACTGAGAAGTGTCTGTTCAGGTCCTTGGCCCATTTGTTGAGTGGGTTATTTGTTTTCTTATTGTTTAATTTTTTGAGTTCTTTGTATACTCTGGATATTAGGGCTCTATCTGAAGTGTGAGGAGTAAAGATTTGTTCCCAGGATGTAGGCTCCCTATTTACCTCTCTTATTGTTTCTTTTGCTGAGAAAAAACTTTTTAGTTTGAGTAGTCCCATTTTTTGATTCTAGTTATTAACTCTTGTGCTATGGGTGTCCTATTGAGGAATTTGGAGCCCGACCCTACAGTATGTAGATGGTAGCCAACTTTTTCTTCTATCAGACGCCGTGTCTCTGATTTGATATCAAGCTCCTTGATCCATTTTGAGTTAACTTTTGTGCATGGCAAGAGGAGGGCATTCAGTTTCATTTTGTTGCATATGGATTTCCAGTTTTCCCAGCACCATTTGTTGAAGATGCTATCCTTCCTCCATTGCATGCTTTTAGCCCCTTTATCAAATATAAGATAGTTGTAGTTTTGTGGATTGGTTTCTGTGTCCTCTATTCTGTACCATTGGTCCACTCGCCTGTTTTGGTACCAGTACCATGCTGTTTTTGTTACTATTGCTCTGTAGTATAGTTTGAAGTCTGGTATTGCTATACCGCCTGATTCACACTTCCTGCTTAGAGTTGTTTTTGCTACTCTGGGTCTTTTATTTTTCCACATGAATTTCATGATTGCTTTTTCTATTTCTACAAGAAATGCCGTTGGGATTTTGATTGGCATTGCATTAGACCTATAGAGAACTTTGGGTAATATCACCATTTTGATGATGTTAGTTCTGCCTATCCATGAACAGGGTATATTTTTCCATCTTCTGAGATCTTCTTCTATTTCTCTCTTTAGGGTTCTGTAGTTTTCATTGTATAAGTCTTTCACCTCTTTTGTTAGGTTGATTCCCAAGTATTTTTTTTTTTTTTGAGGATATTGTGAATGGAGTGGTTGTCCTCATTTCCATTTCAGAGGATTTATCGCTGATATACAGGAATGCCTTTGATTTATGCGTGTTGATTTTATATCTTGCCACTTTGCTGAATTCATTTATTAGCTCTAATAGTTTCTTTGTAGACCCTTTTGGGTCTGCTAGGTATAGAATCATGTCACTGCAAATAGTGATAATTTAAGTTCTTCTTTTCCTATTTTTATGCCTTTAATTTCTTTCGTCTGTGTAATTGCTCTGGCCAGTGTTTCGAGAACTATGTTGAACAGAAGTGGTGAGAGAGGGTATCCCTGTCTTGTTGCAGATTTTAGAGGGAATGCCTTCAATTTTTCTCCGTTCAGAATGATGCTAGCCTGAGGCTTAGCATAGATAGTTTTTACAATATTGGGGTATGTTCCTGTTATCCCTAGTTTTTCTAGATTTTTAAACATAAAGGGATGCTGTACTTTGTCGAATGCTTTTTCTGCATCTGTTGAGATGATCATATGGTTCTTATTTTTAAGTCTATTGATGTGGTGAATAACATTTATTGATTTCCGTATATTGAACCAGCCTTGCATCCCAGGGATGAATCCTACTTGATCATGGTACACAATGTTTTTGAATCTGATTCGCCAGAATTTTATTGAGGATTTTTGCATCTAGATTCATTAGAGATATTGGTCTGTAGTTTTCTTTCTTTGAATTGTCTTTGTCTGGTTTAGGAATCAGGGTGATGTTGGCCTCGTAGAATGAATTTGGAAGTTCTCCCTCTTTTTCTATTTCCTGGAATAGCTTGAAAAGTATTGGTATTAGTTCTTCTTTAAAGGTTTTGAAAACTCTGCTGTATACCCATCCGGTCCTGGGCTTTTCTTGGTTGGTAGTCTTTTGATGGCTTCTTCTATTTCCTCAATTGATATTGGTCTGTTTAGGTTGTCTATATCCTCCTGACTCAATCTGGGTAGATTATATGACTTAAGAAATTTATCAATGCCTTCACTATCTTCTATTTTATTGGAGTATAAGGATTCAAAATAATTTCTAATTATCTTCTGTATTTCTGAAGTGTCTGTTGTGATATTGCCTTTTTCATCCCGTATGCTAGTAATTTGAGTTCTCTCTCCTTTTCGTTAGAATGGCTAAGGGTCTGTCGATCTTATTTATTTTTTCAAAGAAACAACTTTTAGTTTTGTCAATTTTTTCAATTGTTACTTTTGTTTCGATTTCATTAATCTCAGCTCTGATTTTCATTATTTCTTGCCTTCTACTTCTTCTGCTGTTGTTTTGCTCTTCTTTTTCTAGGATTTTGAGATGAAGTGTGAGATCATTTATTTGTTGGTTTTTCCTTTTTTTAAGGAATGAACTCCAGGCAATGAATTTTCCACTTAGAACTGCTTTCATTGTGTCCCATAGATTCTGATATGTTGTATCTGTGTTTTCATTTATCTCTAAGAATTTTTTAATTTCCTCCTTGTTGTCTTCCATAACCCATTGATCATTCAGTAACCTGTTGTTCATTCTCCAAGTGATGCATGATTTTTCCTTCCTTCTTTTATTGTTGATTTCCAGTTTCATTCCATTATGATCAGATAAGATGCATGGTATTATCTCTACTCCTTTATGATGTCTAAGAGTTGCCCTGTGACATAATATATGATCTATTTTTGAGAAGGATCCATGTGCTGCTGAGAAAAAAGTGTAACTGCTTGATGTTGGGTGGTATATTCTATATCAACTTTTGTTTGGAAGATCTGTCCAGTGGTGAGAGAGGTGTGTTGAAGTCTCCCATGATTATTGTATGGTGGTCTATTAGACTCTTGAACTTGAGAAGAGTTTTTTTGATGAACATAGCTGCACCATTGTTTGGAGCATATATATTTATGATTGTTATGTCTTGTTGGTTTATGGTTCCCTTGAGCAGTATGTAGTGTCCCTCTTTATCCCTTTTGATTAACTTGGGCTTGAAATCTATTTTATTTGATATGAGTATGGACACTCCTGCTTGTTTCCGAAATCCATATGAGTGATATGATTTTTCCCAACCTTTCACCTTCAGCCTATGTATGTCTTTTCCTATCAAATGCGTCTCCTGTAGGCAGCATATTGTTGGGTCTTTTTTTTTTTTTTGATCCATTCTACTAGCCTGTGTCTCTTAATTGGTGTGTTAAACCATTAACATTTAGGGTTATTATTGAGATATGGATTGTTCTTCCAGCCATATCTGTTTATTTATGTTACTTAACATGGTTTGTTTTTCCTCTTTGATTATTTTTTCCCTTTACTGTACTACCTCCCACTGTTGGTTTTCATTGTTATTTTCCATTTCCTCTTCCTGTAATGTTTTGCCAAGGATGTTTTGAAGAGATGGTTTTCTAGCTGCAAATTCTTTTAACTTTTGTTTATCGTGGAAGGTTTTAATTTCATCTTCCATCCTGAAGCTTAATTTCGCTGGATACACAATTCTTGGTTGGAACCCCTTTTCTTTCAGTGTTTGAAATATGTTATTCCAGGATCTTCTAGCTTTCAGAGTCTGTGTTGAAAGATCAGCTGTTATCCTGATTGGTTTACCCCTAAATGTAATCTGCTTCCTTTCTCTTGTAGCTTTTAAAATTCTCTCCTTATTCTGTATGTTGGGCATCTTCATTATAATGTTTCTAGGTGTGGATCTCTTATGATTTTGCACATTCGGCATCCTGTAGGCTTCTAGGATTTGGGATTCTGTCTCATTCTTCGAGTCTGGGAAGTTTTCTCATATTATTTTGTTGAACAGATGGCTCATTCCTTTGATTTGAACCTCTATACTTTCCTGTATCCCAATGACTCTTAAGTTTGGTCTCTTTATGTTATCCCATATTTCTTGGATGTTCTGCTCATGGTTTGTTAAGAGTCTTGCTGAGCTGTCTGTTTTTTTCAAGTTGAAATACTTTGTCTTCATTGTCTGATGTTCTATCTTCTAAGTGTTCTACTCTGCTGGTAGTATTCTCATTTGAGTTTTTAAGTTGGTTTATTGCTTCCTGAATTTCTAGGATTTCTGTTTGTTTGTTTTTTATAACCTCTATCTCCCTGTATAGTTGATCCTTTGCTTCTTGGATTTGTATATGTAATTCATTGTTGAAGTGATCTTTCATTGTCTGATTTTGCTGTCTAATGTCTTCCTTGAGACTCCAGATCATCTGAAGCATGTAAATCCTGAATTCTTTATCTGACATTCTATCTGCTATAGCTATTACCTCTTCTAAAGTTGAGTTGACCTGCATTGCTTGTGGTCCTTTCTTTCCTTGTCTTTTCATACTGCTCGCGTTTCTTTCTGCTTAGTGAAACTGTTGTGTTATTGAATTTTCCCCCTATATATTTATATTGCTCTCGTATAGTTGGAAATTCTCCCTTGCAGGGGCGGGCGGCAGCTGTGCTCCTCCTCCAATTGGGGTGATCTGTCTATCACGCCGCCGGGCTGCTGGGCCCCTTCTCCAGGTCGCGTGGTCTGCCTACCTTGTAGGCAACGGCTGGGCCCCTTCTCCAATAGGGGTGATCTGTCTACTACGCTGGCGGTAGGCAACGGCTGGGCCCCTTCTCCAATAGGGGTGATCTGTCTACTACGCTGGCGGGCCGCTGGGCCTGTTCTCCAGGTTGCAGGTCTGCCTACCTTGGAGGCGCGGGGGGCGGCTGTGCCCCTCCTCCAATTGGGGTGATCTTTCAACTAGGCTGGCTGGCCGCTGGGCCCCTTCTCCGGGCCGCGCGCGGTCTGCCTACCTTGTAGGCGCGGGCTGTGGCTCTGCCCCTCCTCCAATTGGGGTGATGTGTCTACCACCCTGGTGGGCCGCTGGGCCTGTTCTGCTGGTGGGTCACAGGTCTGCCTATGTTGCAGGTGCGGCGGCGGCTCTCTAATTTTTAATATTTATTTCTGCATCAACAAGGACCTTGTGCTATTTCAGTCATATTTTTGATCTGGCAAGTTATTATGAGTTAATGATTGAATGAGAAATATTTTCCAAAAACTTCTGTTCCATTCCTAGTAACAGAGGGATACAAAATAATCTATTTTCCCTCTTACATGAGTGCTAATGAATATTTTTGGTGGTAATGCTGAAGATATTCAAGTGATGTTGGTGGAAGATGAAGGCCAGAAAAGTTACTTTATTTTTTAATTTTTTTGTAATTATTTTATTTGTTCTTTTTTAGATATGTATGACAGTATAGTACATTTTGACATACATACATGGAGTATAACATTATAATTAGGATATCATTCTTTTGGTTGTTTGTGATATAAAGTTTCACTGGTTGCGTGTTCATATATGAATATAGGAAAAGTTACATCCTGTTCATTCTACTGTCTTTCCTGTTCCCCTGCTTTCTTCCTTCCCTCCATTCCCTTTTGTCTAATCAAATGAACTTCCCTTTACTAAGTGAACTGACAGTGTAAATCTGGAGGAAACATGATAAACTGGAAAATGTTTGCACTAAGGTCTTCAAATACATTTTCTAAAACAATTTGAGATCACTCCTTCCCACAAAACAAAAACAGAAAGAAACAAGCAAAACAACAACAATAACAACAAAAACATCTGTAGTTTTCAGCACCTTTTTGTAGGAGAGAACCTGATTGCTATTTAGATTGATTTTGTTTTCTTCCCTGCTCAACAACAAAATAATCATATTTAGATATACTGCATTTCCCAAAGGGTATTATGTAGAAATAGATATTTTACATATAAACAATGAGGTAAACCATTACAAGGAAAGAGTCATTGTCCTGCAGATGTTGCTAGTACCAACCTGAGAGTAGGAGACTTGGGCTAGGAAAACAGACGTGGTTTATAGTAGTCTAGAATAAAAGGGGATATCAGAGCTTATGAGTACAAGACTACCTGTCAGTATTCCAGGAAGAGTTCATGATTGTAATCTTAAGCAAATACTTATGTATGTCCATGGCCTGGGAGGTAAGTGCCTATTACCAAGGCTTTGTTGGTAAGTTAATCAAGACATGACAGCATCTTCTGTTTGAATCTCTGCTTCTCAGTGTTAAATACACAGTCAAGTGCCAATAAATGGTAATCATGATTTGAGTTTATGCCAGATGTTCCCTATAAATCATGAAATTCAAAGGCAAATACTTGAAAGCCATTCTCAACACAAGATGATTAAAAGCAATTGTTGCAGTTGTTTGTAGTGTATTTTAAGAAAATAATTTCATAACAAATATTTACTAGAAAGATTTCATTTGGAGGCATGAGGTTTTTAACTTACATTATATGTTAACCACTAGGTACTATATTTTGGATGTCTTCCTACTTAACACAGAAGATCCACACATTCATTCCAAAATATTTCTTGAATACCCTTTATATACCAGGAACTTTTCTAGGCATTGAGGGCACTATACTACATACAACAGCCAGAGTACTGTAGTTATGAAGCTTGAGTTCTGAGAGCAGTAAACAATAAAGAAACAACATAATTTTTGTTCTTTAAAAACAACTATATCAAGGTTATTATTTACATGTGAAAAGCTGCACATGTTTAACTTACACAGCTCGATGAGTTTGGGTTAAGTATACGTCACCTCCACCAAGGCCATAGACACATTCATTGTTTCCCAAAGTTTCCTCTTACTTCAATTGCAACCTTATGTGTATGATATACATTATGTGTATACCATAAGAGCCCTTAATGCAATATCTAACCTCTACCAATTAGAAGTATACAATACAGTATTTTTAGCTATTCCCACTATGTTCTGTGGAAGATTGCATAACTGCAACATTGTATCCTTTGACTATCATCTTCCCATCTCAACCTCCCTCCAACTCCCGACAATAACCACTTTGTTCTTCTCATGTCAGAACACATGAAATCTTACAGAATGTGTCTCATTGTGGCGGGTTTATTTCACTTAGCCTATCCTCCAGGTCTGTTTACATGGTTTCAAATAACAGGCTTTCCTTCTTTTTAAGGTGAAATAATATTCAACTGTACAAATAAACCAAATTTTCTTTATCTATTTGTCTGTTGATGGATATTAGTTTATTTCTACATCATGGATATTGTGAATTAAGTGCTAAACATAAAAGTCAGGTATCTTTTTAGAAATCCTGTTTTCAATTTCTTTGGATAAATATCCTGAACAGAGAGAACCAAACTACATATTTGTTCTATTTTATATTTTGGAGTCATTGCCATACTGTTTTCCCTAATAGTTTTGCTATTAATATGCCCTCAAATCATAAGTGAACTGGATTCCTTTTTCTTCACTTCTTGCTGATTTTTTAGATAGCCTCTAAGAAGTATGAGGTGATACTTTGTTTCAATTTGCATTTCTTTGGTGATTAGTTGTGTCTAGCACTTTTTCGTGTACCTACTGGTCATTTGTATATCTTATTTGGGAAAATGTCTTTGTAGGTACTTAGTTCACTTATAAATAGTGTTATTTCTTTGCTTGCCATTGAGTTATATAAATTCCATTGAGTATTAACCCCTTATCAGAGATATGGTTTGCAAATACTTTTTCTCATTCTATAGATTGTATTCAAAATCAGGGCAAAGGCCCATGTTAAGGAGCTTTTACTTCTTTATTTCTATAAGTTTAACATTTCTCAGTTCTTATGTTTAAGTGTTTATTCCATTTTAAGATGATTTTAGTGTATGGTGTAAGATATGAGTTCAATTTCATTCCTTTGCCTGTGTATATCCAGTTTTCTTGATACCAATATGAAGAAACTATCCTTTTTGAATTTTGTATTTTTGGCACTCTTGTCCAACACAAATTAATAATATATGTATGGGTTTATTTCTGAGCTCTCTAGTCTTATTTCATTGGTCTATGTGTCTGTTTTTATGCCAGACCATACTGCTGTGATTATTCTTGCTTTGTAACATAGCATGAAATCAGGAAGTGTGACATCCCTAGTTTAGTTCTTCTTGCTCAAACTTCCTTTAAACTATTTGGGGCATTTTATAGTTCCATATGGATTTTTTATATTTTTTCCTAATTATGTACAAAATACCATTGAGATTTTGGTAGGGATTGCATTGGTTTCATAGATTGCTTTGGATAGAACAACCATTTTAATAACAATATTTCTTTTAAACCATAAAAATCAATGTTTCGATTAAGATGTGTGTTCCTCAATTTCCTTCATCAGTGTCATTTATTTTAGCTTTCAGATTTGTCACCTCTTTGGCTGAATTTATTCCTAAGTATTTTATTCTTTTTTAAGATCTGTCAAATATTCTTTACATTTAGTTGCTTCAGTGTTGGATGAATATACATTTAAAATCCTTATATCATTGATAAATTGGTACCTTTATCAATTAGTGGCTATTTTATCTCTTGTGAACATTTTTGGCTTAAAGACTCTTTTTTGAATAAAATTAAATCATCCCTCTATATTTACCCCTTGTGCACTCTCTTGCTTGCAGTATTTTTTTTTTCTATCTCTTTATTTCAGCCCATATGTCTTCTTTATTTTTTGATGGGAGTTGAGGGTTGGTGATTGAACCAGGTACAGTTAACCACTGAGCTATACCTGCAGCCCTTTTTGAGACAGGGTTTCAATAAGTTGCTTAGGGCCCTGACAAGTTGCTGAGGCTGGCCTTGAACTTGTGATCCTCTTGCCTCAGCCTCCCAAGTCCCTGGGATTACATACATATACCAATGCACCTGGCCCATGTATCTTCTTAAAGCACCAGTTAGTCTCTTGAGGCAATGTATAGTTGGATATTTTTTAAAAACCATTCTGTCTTTTGATTGGGAGAATTTAACCCATTTACATTAAAAATAATTATTAATTAGTAAGGACTTAGCTATTGCCATTCTGTTAATTGTTTTCAGACTGTCTTGCAGTTCCTTTGGTTTTCTTCCTCTTCAGCTATCTTCCTTTGTTGTTAGATGATTTCCTGTTGTGGTATGTTTAATTCCTTTCTGTTTGTATATCTGCCACAGTTTTTTTTTTCTTTCATTTGCCATCAGATTACACAAAATATCATTTGTCATAACATTGTATTTTAAGCAGAGAACACTTTGATTCTAATTGCATGCAAAACTACACTTTTAACTTCTCTAGCCCCACACAGGATGTTATTGATGTCACAGTTTATATATTTTATACATCATATTTGCATTAACAAATTATTTTAGCCATAGTTACATTTAATACTTTTGTCTTGCAATTTTTATATTCCTGTTAAAATTGATTTATGCACCACCATTACCTTGTTGAAGAATTTTGAATTTGATTATATATAACTACCTTTACCAATGAGTTTCATAACTTCATGTTTCCATGTTGCCAATTAATCACACTTCATTTCAACTTATAGGATTCCCATAACATTTCTTAAAAGACAAGTGGTGAACTCTTCCACTTTCATTTATCCAAATGGAAGTCTTTATCTGTACATTTCTGAAGAATACCTTGGGCAGGTATAGTATGTTTGATTGGCAGGTTTTCTTTTTTCTTTCAGTACTTTGAATATATTATCCTACCCTTTCCTGGCCTGCAGTGTTTCTGCTGTTAAACTGACTGATGCCTTATTAGGATTTCCTTGTGTGTGACAAGTTGCTTTTCTCTTACTTAATTCAAAATCCTCTTTGTCATTTATTTTCAACAATGTGGTTATAATGTGTCTTGTTAAAGACTTTTACATTAATTCTATTTGAGGTTCCTTGAGCTTAAATGATCTGTATATTCATTTCTCTCACTGCATTGGGAAATTTTCTGTAACTTTCCTTTAACTAAGATTTATTACCCTTTATCTTTCTTGCTCCTTCTCTAATGTTTGTAATGCAACTGTCAATTTGTTTAATGATGTCCCTATGTCCAGTAGAGTTTTTTGATTATTTTTCTGACTGGATAATTCCAAATCTTCTGTGTTTGAGTTTACTTATTTTCTTCTGCTTGATTAAGTATGCTGTTGAAGTTTTCTGGTGTTTTTTTTTTGTTGTTGTTGTTTGTTTGTTTGTTTTGTTTTTTGTTGTTGTTCATTCTATTCTTCCATGCCAGAATTGCTAAAACTCTTCTTCTTAAACTCGTTAATGCATTTAATTTAGAAATTTTTTTTCTTAATTGTGATGCTGGAATCTCTCATCTAGTTGTATGGGCTCCAAAAAAAAAAAGTATTCTTGAACATGTGTAGTTGCTAAAATTAGTGTTTCTGTAGGTTTTGGACTACAAAGACCTCCTCTTTCACTATCCTAATGATGTCACTAAAAGAGAATAATTTTGGCTAATAATAGATAACATTTACATGGTTCTTGAATGTACCAGACACAAGTATAAATAATTTTATACATTAATTTGTGATTGATAAATAATAAATTGATATGGAACATATTCATACTCATACATGTTTAAAGATATGTTTAAAGATTTCATGTAACTTTCCTAAATTAAAGAGAGATAATATTGGGGAGATAGATTCAAAGCTGGGTAATCTAGATTTTCATTACTTCTAAGTCTTCTTACTTATCTGCTTTATATATATTTTCCCTGTATGGATTCTCTTAAGTTCCCTCTTATTTCCTCCCTCATTTGAGGAAAGGTTCATCCAAGCTTCCTTCACAAATTCTAATCTCCTTTTTGTGCTTTAAAACCCAACATTATTTTCCAGGTATTTCTAATATACACCAGTATATATGTCCATGCCTTCATCTTTTAAATTCTTCAAATCTATTTCTGTGTAGTCTTTTGTTCATAAACTTGAAGAGAGCTGACTTATATTTAATTCCATCCCTTTTGATTCTCCATAAACATACTATCTATCCTACATATTACAATCAAAGACATATTTTACCAACATGTATTTGAGAAAGTCTCTATATTTTTGAAGACAAAATGTAAAAGTAAATGTTGGGTATTAAAATAATTAAGTAAAGTTGCGGCAAGTTAATACAAAAAGTTTCAGTTTAAAGATAAATTTTATTTTGATGTAGATTTTGTATTTATGACCTCTTCAATTTTTCAGGAAAAGATGTAATATTTATTGAACATTTATTTCCTGAACAATGGGATAAACATTTTCCTTATATTATCTCATTTGTATTCTCATAGCAACTCTGCAAAAAGGTGTTATTGTATAAGTCCCTTGAAGAACCAAATGTCTGATTAAATTCATGGTTATCATAAATCTAGGAGGAAAAGCTAATGTTATGGATGGCCAAGTCATGAGTCACCATATCTTGCCAAGCTAGAAGAATGAGTCAAAAATCAACAAGGAACATTTAACAGGGATACCTATAAAATCACATTCAGATTAAACGCATCTTTAGTATCTATAGTTCTTATAAATTTTCTTGACTGCATTTCATGGGAGAGGTCACGCAGAGCTCCCTAAACCTCAATATGAGCTGATATTTTTATGAGCACCTTTATCACCCTGTCATACTATTATTATTATATAATAGAGTGTCCACATCAAAGAAAATATTTTTTTACTGTGTATTCCCACTAGTCAATGCTTATTTGGGATATTGTATTGTTTCTGGTTAGTATATTTAAGTGAATTTTGGCAGTATTTAGATCATAAAATGGTGAACAGCAGGATGGTACATCTGTCACAGTTGACAGGATAGGGTAATATATGGGAATATTATTGATACATTAAAATTCTGCCACATGAAGGGCTACAGCACCTGAGAGCTGAAAATGGAAATTAAAGATGGGTAGGTTTCAGGTCAACATAAAGAGAAACTTTCTGAGTGTCAGAGCAGGCCAACAGTGGCAAGGTCTCATAATGAATGTGATCAAGCAAGGTACTTTGAATCTTTAAAGATTCTGGGATTTTAGCTGGGCATGGTGGTGCACATCTCTAATTCCAGCTGAGGCAGGAAGATTGAAAGTTCAAAACCAGCCTCAGATATGGTGAGGCGCAAAGCAACTCAGTAAGACCATTCTCTAAATAAAATACAAAATAGGGCTGGAGATGTGGCTCAGTGGTAGAGTGCTCCTGCCTTCAATCACTGGTACCAAAAAAAAAAAAAAAAAAAAAAGAGAAAAGAAAAGAAACAAGATTCTGGGATTTTACATCTCTCTTATTTGGCCTTCAGGCACTCTTACTCAAAATGATTTCTCCCCTTCAGAACAAGATTGCACTGATACACTATATTTAATAATTAAAGTATGTAATTACTCACAATCTCATGTGCACTAATAGTATTCTACAGTAGTCCTCTTCCCACCAAAAGTCTGCAAGGTGGAGGAAATATGTTTTATATACCTCTTCATACTGTTCTGAACACATAACTGAGCTCAATAAATACTTGTTGACTGATCAGTAATTTTCCAACCTGCTGATGCTGCTCTCTTTTGCAAGGGCAATTATAAACATCTCTAGGAGCCAACTCAAGTTCTTAAAATGATACAGATGATATTGTACTCTGTCTTGCTTCAGCAGCAATCATTCTACAGAAACCACTGTCAGCGAAATAGGGCAAAGCTATTGTTTTGGTTTTCTTAATAAGAGGAGACAGGAAAATAATTCTCATTTAAAACCATGGCCACTCAGTTAGCCATATCAAATAATACTTTGCATGGATAACTAAGTCTTTGTGTATCTGGCTTCCACAAACAACTTAAGTGCTTTGGAACATTACAAATGCCATTTATTTCCTTTTACTTTTTTTTACATATGCACATATATAAGCCATTTTGTTTCCCCTGTAACCAAATGCATCATCAGTAAATGGCGTATTTTATGGTCTTTATAATTACGATTTCTTAATACTGTTTTTTTCTCACAGTTTAGAAATACTGAAAACTTTTTTTTCCTCCCTCTTTAGCATTATCATTAAGCATTAAACTTTAACATTATCCCCATGGAACATGAATATATTAAAAAATAAATGCTGTAGCAGTTTTAGCAAATGATATTGATCTCACTGAACCAAAATTGACTGTACATTTTTCTCATTTGTTTTTTTAATATTTTTTTAAACTTATAATTAGATTTACCTCTAACTGAATTGTATGGCTTTTGATATACATCTTAATAAATGGTATTCTTGATAGACTATATTTAATAATTAAAGTATGTATCCATGTACACTAATAGTATATTACAACAGTCCTCTTTCTACCAAGTCTCCAAGGTAGAGGAATTTTATATATATATATATATATATATATATATATATATATATATATATATATATATATATATATAAATAAAATAAATATTCTTGATTTCAGTATTGTCTTAAAATGAAATAAGTAACATGTCTTTTATTGGTCCCCAGGTATCTTTTATGGGTGATTTCATATTTTAAGTAAGTCAACACTAGAAAGAATAGAGGACTCCTTGTATAGAAATGTGTTTTCTAGTGTAGTATACTAATTAGCAAAGTGACTTTAAGCAAGCCAGTTTAAATTCTTTGGTTCTCTAAGTCTTCCTTTATAAGTGAGAGAACTTGGACTCTCTAGATTCCTTCTAGAGCTAATGATTTACAGTTTCAGAACATCTTGAACTTGATAAAAGTTTATACCAGTATAAAATATTCTAAAAACATAAAATATTTTACATTGGAATTTGTCTGATTGAAACAATATCCTTGAATTATCAGTTTACCACATTCAATATTATTTTAACTAATGCTTCTAAAGATTTTTTTCTACAAACATTACTCCTTTCAATATTTCTTTGTACCCTGTAAGAAGGAAGTAATTTTATTTTACTTTATTATTTTTTAAAGGGACACAGAGAAACATTTATTATGGGCATCACAATAATACTGTGTGTATCACAGCACATTAGACACACTTGCTTTATTCCTATTGAAATGTGTGGGATAGTTTTTCCTTTAATCAAATTAACTCTAGTATTTTCCTTCAGAGTTCCCATCTAAGGGCAAAAGCAATGGAAACAAATGATGAGCCAAAGTATGTTAAACCATCTGTTTTGAACAGATTAAACAGCTGCCATTATTTTTGAGAATATTAACACATCTTAACTTGTATGCTATTTATTAATTAAAAGTACATATCTAACTGTTGAAAATAATAAAAGGGAATTGCTGCTTTCATTACCTGACTGGTGGAACCCAGTCTCCCCGCCTCTCTCTCTCTCTCTCTCTCTCTCTCTCTCTCTCTCTCTCTCTCTCACACACACACACACACACACACACACACATACACACACACAAAATTAGTTATTGTATAATATATATTATAGTATTTATTATACTAATATATATTATACATAAACTAATTGCATGCATATGTGTATGTGAGATATATATATATATATATATATATATATATATATATATATATATATATATATATATATATCCTAACCTATGAAGGGGCAATCCCTTCACATATTGATGAAAAATGATAAGTAGAATAAATAATAGCTAGGGCATTTACAGTATAAGAGAAAATTGAGTAGTCAGGTATTAAACTTCACACGTGAGCCAGGCCTGATGGGACATACCTGTAATTCCAGCAATTTAGGAGTCTCAGGCAGGAGTAACAAAACTTTGAGGCAAGTCTGGGCAAGTTAGTAAGAACCTGTCTCAAAGTTAAAATGAGCTGGGAATGTAGCTTAATCTCTAGTAACACACACACACACACACACACACAAAATTCACACATGTATATTTACATTTGTAATCCATTCATCATAATCTGATATCATATGCTACTCAATAAAATATCACTGGTCCTTCCATAAAACTTGATGGGAGAATTTATCTTGGAATTTAAGAAATAACATTAAATTAAGTTTGTGACTACATACGCAAAATAAATGTTTTTTGGTGAACATAGTGAAATAATTCCCTGCAACATTTTGTTTTCTTTTTTGTTTGTCTTATATTTGCATTTTTCTTTTTCCCTCTCAATGTGTTTCTTTTCTGTTTCTGTTTGTTTTTTAATTTGTTCTTTTTAATTATGCATGACTGTAGAATCTATTATGATATATTGATACAAGCATGAGATACATCTTGTTCTAATTAGGGTTCTAGTCTTATGAATGTACATGATGGTGAGATTCACTGTGGTGTATTCATATATGTACATAAGAAAGTTATGTCAGATTCATTCTGTTGCCTCCCTTTTCCTATTCTCCCTCCCTTTCCTTCAGTCCCTTTTGTCCAATCCACTGAACTTTTATCCTTCCCCTTATTGTGGGATAGCATACTTATCAAAGAATACATTCAACATTTGTTTTTTTGCATTTGTCTTATTTCACATAGCATGGTAGTGGGAGCTTGGCTTATTTCACATAGCATGATAGTCTCCAGATCCATCCATTTATTGGCAAATATTATAAAGTCATTCTTCTTTATGGCTGAGTAATACTCCATTATGTATATATACCACAATTTCTTTATCTGTTCATTTCTGGATAAGCATCTAGGTTGGTTCCTTAGCTTAGCTATTGTGATTTCTGCTGCTATAAACATTGATGTGGATGTGTCACTGTACTATGCTGATTTTACCTCCTTTGGATATATACTGAGAAGTGGGTCAAATGATTCCACTCCGTTTTTTTTTTTCTTAGTACTTAAAATTTTATTAGGGATTAAGATGAGCTCTACTACAAAGACATCAATTTGAATTCCATTTATTCTCTTTGTAACAGAAACAACTTCACTAAAAGACATTTCATTATTATTATTATTGTTATTATTTTGAATATTAACATTCTAGTCTTTTTCTTTTGACATTTTCCAATTTTTTTCTTATGATCTTACATAGAAATGCTCTCAAAGCTTTTTAAAAATGACTTTATGGCCCATAGCTTAGATTCTGATTTAATAATTTTTTTTTCATTTTTTTAAATTTTAACTTGTTATATATCACAGCAAAATGCACTGTAATTCTTATTACCCATGTAGAGTACAATTTTTCATATCTTTGGTTGTACTCGAATAGAGTCACACCATTTGGGTTTTCTTACATGTACTTAGATGTCCATCTCATTTCACCATCTTTCCTACCTCCATGCCCTCTCCCTTCCCCTGCCTCCCCTTTTTCCCTTTGCCCTATCTAGAGTTCATCTAATCCTCCCACCACCACCACCCCCCACCCCCGCACCATCACATTATGAATCAGCAGCCTTCAATCATAGAAAACATTCAGCATTTGGTTTTGGGGGATTGGCTTACTTCACTTAGCATTATATTCTTTCAATTTTTCACTTAGCATTATATACTTTCAATTTTTCTCCATGTAGGATGATGTTGGCCTGGGGCTTAGCATAGATAGCTTTTATGATGCTGAGATGTTTTCCTCGTATTCCTATTTTTTCTAGTGTTTTGAACATGAAGGGGTGCTGTATATTATCAAATTCATTTTTTGCATCTATTGAGATGATCATATGGTTTTTATCTTTAAGTCTATTAATGTGATGAATTACATTTATTGATTTCCATATGTTGAACCAACCTTGCATCCCTGGGATGAACTCCACTTAATCATGATGTATTGTCTTTTTGACATGTTTTTGTATTTAATCTGCTAGAATTTTGTTGAGAATTTTTGCATATATGTTCATTAGAGATATTGGTCTGTAGCTTTCTTTCTTTGATGTGTCTGGTTTTGGAATCAAGGTGATATGGCCTCATAGAATGAGTTTGGAAGTGATCTCTACTTTTCTACTTCCTACAACAAATTGAAGAGTATTGTTATTAATTCATCTTTAAATGTCTTATAGTACTCAGCTGTGTATCCATCCGGTCCTGGGCTTTTCTTCTTTGGTAGACTTCTGATGGCATTTTCTATTTCATTGCTTGAAGTTGATCTCTTTAAATTGTGTATATCATCATGATTCAATTTGGGTAAATAATATGACTTCAGAAATTTGTTGATGCCTTTGATATTTTCTATTTAATTGAAGTATAAGTTTTCAAAATAATTTCTAATTATATTCTGTATTTCTGTACTGTCTGTTGTAATATTTCCTTTTTCATCATGTATGCTAGTTTTCTCTCTCCTTTCTTCATTAGCATGGATAAGGGGCTGTCAATTTTATTTATTTTTTCAAAGAACCAACTTGTGTTTTTTCAATGTTTTCAATTGATTCTTTTGTTTCAATTTCATTGATTTCAGTTCTGATTTTAATTGTTTCCTGTCTTCTACTGCTTTGGGTGTTAATTTGTTCTTCTTTTTGTAGGGCTTTGAGATTTAATGTCAAGTCACTTTTTGTTGACTTCTTCTTCTTTTCAGTGATGAACTCCATGCAATGAACTTTCCTCTTAGAACTGCCTTCACAGTGTCCCAGAGATTTTGATATGTTGTATCTGTGGTCTCATTCACCTCTAAGAAATTTTAATCTGCTCCTTGATATCTTTGCTACCCATTGTTCATTCAGTGGCATATTATTTAGTCTCCAGGTGTTGGAGTAACTTTTATTTTTTGTTTTATCATTAATTTCTAACTAATTTTATTATGTTCTGATAGAATGCAGGGCAGAATCTCTACATTTTTGTATTTGCTAATAGTTGCTTTGTGGCATAATATATGGTCTATTTTAGAGAAGGATCCACATGCTGCTGAGAAGAGAGTGTATTTGTTCATTGAAGCATGAAATATTCTATATAGGTTAGTTACATGTAAGTTATTGATTTATTATCAAGTTCTATAGATTCTTTGTTCAGCTTTTGTTTGGAAGATCTATCCAGTGGTGAAAGAGATGTGTTAAAGTCGCCCAGAATTATTGTGTTGTGGTCCATTTGACACTTGAACTTGAGAAGTGTTTGATGAACATAGATGCTCTATTGTTTGGGGCATACAAATTTATTATTGCTATGTCTTGTTGATGAATGGTTCCCTTAAACAGTATGAAATGGCCTTCTTTATCCCCTTTGATTAACTTTGGCTTAAAGTCTACTTTATTTTATATGAGAATGCAAACCCTTGCTTGCTTCTGCAGTCCATTTGATTGATATGATTTTTCTCAAATTTTTACCTTCAGTCTGTGTATGTCTTTCCTATGATATTAGTATCTTGGAGGCAGAATATTGGTGGGCCTTTTTTTAAAAAAAATCCAATGTGCCTTTTAATCCAATCTATGTCTTTTGATTGGCCAGTTTAGGTCATTAACATTCGGGGTTATTATTGATACATGATTTGTATGCCCAGCCATTTTGTTTATTTTTGATATTTAACTTGATTTGGTTTCTCCTTTGATTAGTTTTTCCTTTAGCATAATACCTCCCTTTGCTGATTTTCATTATTGTTTTTTTTAATTCCTCTTCATGGAATATTTTGCTGAGGATGTTCTACAGTGCAGGTTTTCAAGTTGTAAATTCTTTTAACTTTTGTTTATCATGGAAGGTTTTTATTTTGTCATCAAGTCTAAAGCTTAATTTTGCTGGATATAATATTCTTAGTTGGCATCCATTTTCTTTCAGAGCTTGGTATATGTTGTTCCCATATCTCTTGGCTTTGAGAGTCTGGTTTAAAAATCTGCTGAGTTAGGAATTGATATCCCCTTATATGTGATCTAATTCCTCTTTATTGTGGCCTTTAAGATTCTATACTTATTTTGTATGCTAGGTATTTTCATTATAGTGTGGCTTGGTGTAGATCTGTTGTAATTTTGTACATTTGGTATCCTGTAAACCTCTTGTATTTGATTTTCTAATTAATTCTATTTGAGAAATTTTCTCACATTATCTTATTGAAGAGATTGTGCATTCCTTTGTTTTGAAACTCTGTGCCTTCCTCTATCCCAGTAACTCTTATATTTGTTCTTTTGATGCTATCCCATATTTCTTGGGCTCTCTGCTCATGGTTCCTTACCATCTTCACTGTGTGGTCACATTTATTTCCCAGATTGTATACTTTGTCTTCATTATCTGACATTCTGTCTTCCATGTGATCTAGTCTCTTGGTAATGCTTTCTATTTTTTTTTTTTTTTTTTTTTAAGCTTACTGTTTCCTTTATTTTAAGGATTTCTAGTTACTTCCCCCCCCATGATATCTATCTCTTTGCTACCTGTATTTGCTCCCTTATCTCTTTGTTGGTGTGATCTATGTATGCCTGTATTTTCTCTCTTATCTGTTTATTGGTGTCATCAATGATTGCCTGTATTTTTTTCTCTTATCTCCTGGTTGAAGTGTTCATTTTTTTTCCTGTATTTGCTCATTTAGGTCATTCTTTAGTTCATGGATCATTTTAATTATGAACATTCTGAACTCCTTCTCTGACATTTCATCAACTGCACTGTCCATGGGTTCTGTTATTGTAGTATCCTGATTTGTTTGGAGCACTTTCCTCCCTTGTTTTTTCATGTTGTTTATGTGATTTCCTTAGTTGCAGTGTGGATTTGAGATATTACCATTTCTACCCTATAATCTTGTGGTTTGTGTGCAGATTATCTTTATCTCACCTTGGTGTTGGGCTTCCAGACCCTGCTGGTGTCCAAGGATGGATGCTACTGTAACTATAGGTGGTGGCAGCAATAGCAAGAGGTAACTTGAGATAGCAGTGCAGGTACCTTAAGATGGATGCAACATCTTTCAGAGATGGGGATGAAAGTGTGGGCCTTTCATTAGCTTTGGGATGCATGTTCCAAGATGTAACTGCTTCTAGGCCATGCCTGTTGTCCCAAGGTAGAGGCTACTGCATGGGGAAGGGTAGGGGTATGGCTATAGTGTCTTAAGATGGAAGTGGGTTAAACCTGGGCTCCTAGGTGGTGGTGGGGGGATGACCTACCCAAGCTTACCCTGGGCCTTGGCTCCTGTGTAGTTCAGCGAGGCAGGTATGAGCTGATCCTGAGCTCTGGTGAAGGTCTGCCAATGGGAAGAGGCATTCTGTGCTGAGCCTGAACTCCAGTGGATTTCTGCTGGTGGTGGGATGGACTCAGGCCTACCTTGAGCCCAAGGTTCCGTGCAGGTCAGTGAGGTAATTCTTACTACTCCTAGTTTTTTTTTTTTTTTTTTTTTTTTTTTTTTTGAGAAATCTCCATTCTGCTTTCCAGGGTGTGTCTTATAGATTCTAATAATCTAAAGATCTATAAAGTATATATGAGTTGTCTTAACCGAGAATATCAACAAGTTCAATTTAATGACTTCTTAGATTTTTCAATTTTGTCTTACATTTTCTGATCAAGATTGAGATTGATGTTGGCAGCTTTACTAAAGAACACCCTTTTCTAGTGGAGTGTCCTCAAAATGAAACCCACAGCCCATTCCCATAAGAATCAGCTGGGATGTTTGTAAAATTCAAATTTCTGTACATAACCCCAGACTTACTAAATCAGAAACTCCAGTGTGGTGGTACTAAAAATGTATTGTTATGCTCCAATGAGATTCTTATCCATGATTCTAATCCATGATAGAATTTGAGACCCACAGCACTGATTGTACATAGTACCTTTATCAGTGCTACCATTTGTAGCCAAAGTAGGACATAATCTTGTGCCAGGTTTCCTCCCATACCTGTCTGCTTGCTCTTTCTAATGGAATTCCTTTGCCATTCCTCCCACTGTAGCCTAGCACCTATTAATAGGTGAGATTTCCAGCTGAACTTTACTATGCTCAGCAACCAAACACAAAAAGTTATTTTCACAAGGATATTTTCAGGCTGTATATTAAACCTAGTTCAAGGTGCCAGTGCATTTGATTCTACAACTGTGATGAAACGTTTTAAAGCACAGATCTGTTGATTTGAGGGGCACCCATTTTTCTTTCTCTTTCATTGTCCTTGTCCACAGAGTATAGTTGCAAGAGGCTTTGAAGTCCAGTCACGTACTAGTTTTATAATGTTAGCAGGTAGCATTACCTCTGAGACTATTTCCTCCTTGAAAACAGAAGTAATTCCTACCTGCTGAACTCAGAGAGTTGTAATGAAGATTCTTGGAGGAGTGGCTGGAGATGTGGGGCAAGTTATTTTACTTCTCTAAAAATCATCTGCAAAATAAGGATAATAATAATACCTTGACCAGCATTGCCAAAATTAATTGAAATGATCCTAACACATGCTGAGTGTTCAATAAATTGCAACTCTTAATTTTGAGTTTGGGACACAAGATACTTTTGCCTCTTTTTATTGAAATTTTCTAAACAACATTATCAGTTGTATAGCTAAAAAGTAGATTCCAAAGGAACACAAACTGGGCTGAATACCTTCCCTAGTAACTCTTTATTTCTGTAACATTGGCACAAGTTGTTGACATTTTCTGAACCTCATCTTTTTCACAAAGGGAGGAGCAGAAATATTCAGTTGACAAGTTTAGTGTGAGGCCCTAAATGGTGTTGTTTACCTTTTCTCTTCTCTTCCTTCTTCCCTTCCTTTCCTTCCCCATCAAAGGAGGATATTGGCAAAGATAATACATGGCCTTATAGTCAGATTCTGATTAATAATGCTGATTTTCAATCTGTGGCTGTCAGGATTGCATATTTCAAATGACTAATGGAGCGAGAGGATCTAGTCCTCTTCACATAAATCAAGGTATATGTGTTCTACAACCAGTTTACCATTTTCATTAGTTTCTTGAATCCACAGTGACACACACAGATAAGAGCGTCTCTGAGACATCCAACTTATGCAATATGGTGAATATTTAAATAATGTATGCAGTTACTTTTAGACTCTAGGTGGATCTAGAAATCAGATTAAGATTCTTCTTTTGAGCAGAGACTATGACTTGGGCATCCTTAAATCCACAAATTATGCTTTTATCTTTAGAAAAAACAATCAGTGAAAATCAACTGCATTTGAAGAAAACTCAAAGTAATCATGGAAAATTCTGTCCTAAATTCTCTACACTTTGCTTAATACCCTCAGTGCATAGTTGATTACTTGAGATGGCAACACTCTAGGAAGAAGAAGAAAGGACTTGGTTTAAAGTTTTTCCTTTTCAACCTGTTCTGTCTTCAGATAGATCAGGAAATATTTTTGATAACAGCTATGTGATTTATACTTCAAATAACTTGAAAAATACTATTTATGTTGAGTGTTTGTTTTTCTATTTGCTTTTCCCCCTTCTAATTTTGTTCTTTTTAAATAATTTTTGCTTATTTTATTATTTTGACTCCATTTTCTTCTAATATTTCTTTTGGCTATTCTCTTTTGACAAAAACGTTGTAGAAATTGTGTAAAAACGTGGATGTGTAACAAATGTGATTCTGCAATCTGTATACAGGGTAAAAATGGGAGTTCTTAACCCACTTGAATCAAATGTATGAAATATGATATGTCAAGAGCTTTGTAATGTTTTGAACAACCAATAATAAAAAAGAACAAATTAAAAAAATTAAAAAAAAGAAATTGTGTTCCCCTTTTATGTCTTTCTTAGTTTTTTTCAGTAACCATCAAATAAAACAGCAGTAATGAGTACATCATTTCTTTCCTCCTGACTGCTTTCCTCATAAATTTTTCACTGTGGATTATGACTTACTATAGGAGAATTTCTGAGTTAAATTACCTTTAGTAGGATAACAACTGTAAAGAGAATTAAAATGAATATACAGGTAATAGTTTTATCTGTGTCACCTATCTACACAATCTTGTAAGCAGACATGACAACCTTTTCAGAGCTTTTGCTTTTTGAAGAGAATTGATAGATGATCTTGGTAACTTTCCGAAACTTGAAAATTTCTGAGATATTATTTGTTCCTCTTGAATTTTAGGAGTGTATTAATAATTTCTATAATTTATCAATGTGAAGTGCATTATTATCACCATTCTTCAAAGGATGATGTTATTCTGAGGTTACTGTCTTTGGATGATTCAGTATCCAAAGGCATTTCAAACAAGTGTATCCTGAATAATAAATTAATAGTGTTCTCATTGTTAAAAAATAGTTTTGGTTATATAGATTAATATAATTAATACCTAATCTGTTATAAAAGTGTAATCATCTATGATACTAAATAACTAACCTGCTTTTTTAAAAAAAATTGAGAGCAGGGACTATTAAATAGTATATGTTTTGCTGCTAATATTCATCCTGCTGAAAATAGTGTATTCTGGGCAGGAAAAAATGAATAGGAAATTCAGTAGCTAAGACATAAAGAAGAAATTCTCATATGTATATGTTATATAGTGCTTTTGTGAGCTTCAGTAAAATTTTGTGAAGCACTTTGTGTGAAACATTTAGAATTTTTTCTATAATCGTGGCGTATTACAACTATTAATTTTAAATGGAAAAATACTGTCTCTTCTTTTGTTAATGGTAGGAGACAGATACTTTACCTGAAACTATGAGCTGTGAGCAACCCTAGTAGTCAATCACATCATTTATACTATGTTGAAATTGTGCTTTTGGCATTTGCTTATTCAAAAAAAATAATGTATATAATTATAATTTTTTACTGTGATTGCATTTTTAGTTGATTTACTCTGCTAGACCTAACACTGAAATACAGTTGCCCAGAACACAGTGGATGTCCAAATTCTGAGAAAAATGCATAACATTTTACATGAAGAGGTTTATATTTGGTGTGAACCTGACCCATAGGGAATACTTCCCTCCTTTCTTTACTTCAATACAAAACAGAAGCCATTTTCCTTAAACGCAATATTCTACAAATATTTACCTACAAATATATTATTAGTCCAGTGCACAGACACTTGTTGTTAGAGACCCATCATTCCATTTGTCCTCAGAGAAAACACGTGGGAAACTGTAAAATTTGGACACCAAACAACTGATAACCAGATGGCAGGTTAGCCTCAATGTGGTGCAAATATTGTCTGTTTGCAAGACTGATATTTGCACACACGTCTTTGGCAGATGATGGCGAAACATTGCACAGAAGAAGCAAGCCTCCTGAGTCACACAGCACAAAGAGGGAACATCTTCCTCATGTCTATTTTCTCTCCTCTCTTTGCAAAGACTGATGGATTCTTTTAAATGCAAAGATATTTTGAGGAAGTTCTTGAAATTTAAATATGGAGAGGTATGTCTCCAATCTGGGAATTTTTCTTCTTCTTTTTTGCTACCCCAGTTAAAATTCAGGCTTAGAATATCTCACTCGACTCGGTTATTTTTTATGTTGTTTTATTCTTGGACTTAGTGATATTATGACCACATAATTTGAAATTATGACTCATAATTAGAATGAGATTACAAATCATACTCAAGTCCCTGAGTATATAATGCATGTATAGATAGATATAGGAATATAGTTTATGTCAATGTACAAAAGTCTCTCTCTCTCTCTCTCTCTCTCTCTCTCTCTCTCTGTGTGTGTGTGTGTGTGTGTGTATTATGGCTTGCTTGGATTTATATTTATTGTTTTTTCATACTTTGCTCATAGGAGATAGTGTAACATAGTAAACAGACATACATGGGATGTGGTACTATTATAGGAATGGATATAGTGGTTAAGAACATAGACTTTGAAAGAGAAATTGCTTCTCTGATCGTGAAAAACTTAAGCTTCTATTCTGTGCTTCCTCATCTATAACACGATAATGATAATAGTCTTACCCATTAGGTTTGTTATGGGACTAAATGGGATAAGTCTATAATGTTCTTATAATAATGTCTGTCAGGTAAGGGTCAGGTTTATTTTTATCTGATAGTCTACCATCTGTATACCATCTTGTAACCAAAAGACTTAAGAGTATAATTTTAGATCACTCAATAAATATGTGTTTTCCTGAACTGGGCTTGATTATGAGTCAGAGATTGGTAACTGCTAGTTCATATGACTTTGCATGAACTACTTTAACTATCCTAAGCCTGTTTCCTCATCCATGAAATGGGACAATAATTGCTGTCTTGTTTTCCTTGTAGGGTTATTATATACAACAAATGAGATATTTTATATAAATGCATGCGTCTACTTTGAAATGCAAGACAGATAGTTGTAAAGCTTTTGTTTTTCTGAAAAAAAAACTAAGATGACTGATTCATATTCATTTCTGGTCTAGCAGGTATGGGAAGACCCACATATGAGTACATTAAAAGCAGAAAGTGCTATTGCATCAGAAAGTTCCAGAGAAATTGCTTTTTTAAAGTATGAAGAAAAAAATTTTTTTCTTATCTAGAAAGAGCAGAAAGAGAATAAACACATGCCAGTTAAGACTTAGTACATGCTCAGGAGTAATTAAGATTCTAGTCACCTTGATTATTTTCTTGCTTAAATAATATGTCTTATTTAGAGCCAGATCAGATCAATTGGGAAGATGTACCAAAAACTAAAAGCATGTTAGCATCTGGAGAGAGTTTATTTCTTGGTGTATTAGAAGAACATCAGTACTCCCTTCCTTCCTTCTTTCCTTCCTTCCTTCCTTCCTTCCTTCCTTCCTTCCTTCCTTTTTGGCTACTTTTGAGAACCCCTTAGCCCTCATTATTTTCATCTGAGGAAATTAAAAATGCCTGCTCACACTTTGCTCAAACCATTTCATTCAGATAGAGTATATTTGGTTCTTTCTTCTTAGAACCAAGGATCTGTGTTAACAGTGAATATGGTTTAGAAATTATTTCCTCAGATAATATACAATGTCTTATCATTCAAGTGGTTTTTAGAGTCAAGTTAGGTAGTCTATTCTGATGTGTTTGGCCTACTAAAGTTCATTCTTAGGAAAACATACAAAAAGAAATAGCATGGCCTTTTTTTTTTTTATTTCTACAGGATTTAAGTATCAGTGGTAATGGGGAGGTGCACTGAATTTATACAGAGCTAAACCTTCTAAGTAAAGAATCCAAGAGTTCTTCTCAAGTTAGATTGCTTTTGTATCATCTTTCCTATATTTTGTAGTAACTTTCTTGTGCCCCGTTTTGGAAAAGCAAGAGATTAGAGTTACTGCTAATGTTTAGATGAGTTTGTGTTAAACCTTAGAAAGGTAAATGACTCAGAGATTGCAGATAACTTCCCTATCTTCACTTTCCCTTAATAGCATTGCTATTAAAATAAAAAAAAACTGGATTAAAAAAAAGATTTGTACATATTAGTAATGCCTTTGCATTGAATCAGCTTCTTGTATTTTGTTTTATTACTGGAATGACTTTTACACCACCCACATCTGATATTGCTCATAATATCTTACTGAGGTACTTTTGGATATCACATCAGGCATGGGTGATTTGTAGCAATAAACAATTGTCAGTGTAGATAATAGCTGACTGCACAAGGCTGATATATTTGAAGCCTTAAAGCAATCATATTTAATATCATTCCCTGGAACTCAACAGGATGCTAACACCTACTATCAAAGTTCATGTTCTGAGAATAATGATATCGTATTATAATTTTGGAATAAACGTGTCCTGCTTATTAATTAAAACTGTCCTATGCACAAAACATTATTACTGAGTTTTCTTCCAGCTAATGACTCGTAGTACTGAAAATATTATTTTTGAGATTGTTTTTAAGTATTGCAAATAAATATATTGCAAGTTATGTTCCATCTCCAGAAGTTTTTACATGTGAGTAAATTTGAGATCAAAGTCCATCAAAGAATAATATGTTATGTTATTTTTACATGGGTTATCATCTCTTATTAACCTTGAAAATTTTTGTCCTAATAGATGAAAGTAGGGGATGAAGAAAATAAATAGGTAAGGAGGAAATAATTGTAAAGTAAACAACTAATACAGCTAAGAAATGTTGTCCTGGTTATTTTTCATTTATCCCTTTTATTTCAGGACTCTCTCCTGTCCTTTGATATAAGGACAGTGTCCATGGGGCTCCTTTGCCTTCTGGCTTCTGGTGGGGCAAAGCTAATGAGAGGAACTAGCAGGAGATCGGAGGATAGGAGGAAAGTGAAGTTTTTGTAGGTTTTATTTTCTGACTTCCTCCTGACAGAATACAGTTATGAAAGGCCCTGTTCCTTTCTAAGACCACAATTCCTGATGGTCCTTTGTCATGACATCATTTTTTTCTGTTTCGTTAACTTCTGTCTCCTCTTTATTCCTTCAGACATAGAGATGAGGCTTCCTCTACAACTATCCGTGTCAAATTCTCCTCCCATATTAGTTTTCTTACCCTGCCCCCATGTATTTAAATTGTTCGGCCATCAATCTCTCTTTGGTCATCATTTTGAATACCTCATCTTGTTTCTGCTAGTATTTGGTCTCATACAAGTAGAAGAGAGCAGAAAATAGTCCACAGCTGCAGCCAGCTTTGTTGGAGTTGAGCTCTGCTTCTGTTACTTCATAGCTTTGTGATCTCAGGCAAATCTCTTCCACCTTGCTGGACTGAAATTTCTACAACTGTGCAATGAAAAGTGGCTAAATAGATTCTAAGCTCTAAGAATTCTGTGTTCTGTATGTAACTCAAAGTGATGAAATGACCACCTCCATGCTATGTCATTATTAAATTCTTTAGGCATTACTGGGGGTGTGGGGGCAGGGATAAAGCAACCTAGTGAAATTGATATGAGAGCTTAGTTAATAATATTCATAATATAAAATATGTTTTTAGTGAATATAATTTACAATCAAAGTTCCTTAATTTTTTTTCATTTTGGGGGGTGGATGTTCTGGGAATTGGACTCAGAAGAACTCAACCACTGAGCCACATCCCCAGGCTTATTTTGTATTTTATTTAGAGACAGGGGTCTCGCTGAGTTGCTTAGTGACTCACTTTTGCTAAGGCTGGCTTTGAACTCACAATTTTCCTGCTTCAGCCTCCTGAGTCATTGGGATTATAGGTCACCACAGCTGGTTTGAAGTTTCTTTATTTTTATTTGGATATTTTCTCACTGTTTTTCTTTTTTATTGTTTCATCTTGGATATAAATGTTATCAAAATACAAATTGATTACTGTCAGTTCTTTTGAATGGACCCTATTTACATTAGGTTGGTCTCTGATTTTAAGTGAAGCTACTATTTCACTAAAGTACATTTTGGGTATAAAAGATGATTTTTAAGTTTCAAACTCCACTTATCCTTGAAAAAAGTTAAGATTTTTGAAGCATCACTTTCCTAGCAAGTACTTGTCTGCTCTTTTCTTAGGTATTATGTGTAACTTTTCTCTGATTACCATATTGCAAACTGAAGGAAAACTCAGAGGTGAACCAAAGTAAAGCCACAATTATTACTGTAGATGTGAAGTATGGATATTTGAATAATTATATTTTAGTGTGTTTGTTCCAGTGGATGGTGCTACAAACATGTTAGTTAAACATTTTCAGCATGCAGATTGGTTGGTCAATTGAGCAAAGGAAAATGTTTTGTAGCCTGGAGAACCGCTGTGGTTCTAAATCTAAATCTCTGAGCTAGGAAAATATCAACCAAGATTGAAGCCAGCTCAGAGATGAGGAAGGTATAACTGAACATGGCTGGGTAACAAATATCTAAAAGTAGGATGTGAAAGCTACAGCTTAGTAATGGGAGGATGACACTTTTTTGTGGAATAAAACCCTTTGCTGTTAAGGGAAATGATTTTGATAGAAACATTTGGTTTCTGGAGAGTATAATACACAGATCATCATCTCATTCGTGCTCCTTCATAGGGCCCCATTTCTTCCTCTGTCATTTCTTGGCCACTTTGTATCCCAATCTTAGGATTCCTAACTGTGTTCTTCAATCACCAATGAGTTCCCTTTATGTAATTCAACATAAGACTCTGTAATATTGACAAATGAATCTTACACTTAAAATGTCACCTATGCCAACCAACCCTCCTTCCCTTCCTTTCTCTTCAGTCTTGCACATCACTTCAAATCTCAGCTTGGAAAAAATTCATCTTGGTTTCTCTTTTGACCTCCTTTTTAAAAAATAATTATTCCATTTATTGATTCTTGATTTTAATTCTTGTGCCATATGAGTCTTATAAAGGAAGTTGGGGCCTAATCTCACATGATGGAGTTTAGGGGCTACATTTTCTTCTATTAGACACATGGTCTCTGGTTTCATTCCTAAGTTTTCGACCCATTTTGACTTGAGTTTTGTACATGGTTTGAGATAGGGGTTCAATTTCATTTTGTTGCATATGGATTTCTAGTTTTCCCAGCACCATTTGTTGAAGAGGCTATCTCTTCTCCAATGCATGTTTTTGGTACCTTTGTCTAATATAAGCTAATTGAAATTTTGTGGGTTAGTCTCTGTGTCCTCTATTCTGTACCATTGGTCTACCAGGCCAATACCATGCTGTTTTTGTTACTAATGCTCTATAGTATAATTTAAGGTCTGGTATAGTGATGCCCCCTGCTTCATTCTTCCTGGTAAGGATTGCTTTAGCTATTCTGGATCTCTTATTTTTCCAGATGAATTTTATGATTGATTTTTCTATTTCCATTTTGATCAGAATTGTATTAAATCTCTACAGTGCTTTTGGTAGTATGGTCATTTTGATAATATTAATTCTGCCTATTCAAGAGCAAGGTAAATCTTTCCATCTTCTAAGGTCTTCTTTGATTTCTTTCTTTACGGTTCTGTAATTTTCATCATATGGATCTTTCACATCTTTTGTTAAGTTCATTCCCAAGTATTTTATTTTATTTTTTTGAGACTATTGTAAATGGAGTAGTTTTCCTCATTTCCGTTTCTGAGGATTTGTCACTGATATATAAAATATGATTTGATTTATGGGTGTTGATTTTTATATTCTGCTACTTGCTAAATTCATTTACTAGATCTAGAAATTTTCTGTTGGAACTTTTAGGGCTTCTACATATAGAATCATATCATCAGTAAATAGTGCCAATCTGAGTTCTTCTTTTTCTATGTGTATCCCTTTAATTTCTTTCATCTGTCTAATTGCTCCAGCCAATGTTCAAGAGCTATGTTAAAAAGAAGTGGTGAAAGAGGGAATCCCTGTCTTGTTCCAGTTTTTAGAGGGAATGCCTTCAATTTTTCTCCATTTACAATAATGTTGGCCTGGGGTTTAGCATAGATACCCTTTATGATTTTGAGGTATGTTCCTGTTATCTCCAATTTTTCTAGAGTTTTGAACATGAAAAGGTGCTGAATTTTGTCAAATACTTTTTCTTTGTCTATTGAGATGATCATATGAGGAGATCCAACATGGCGGTGGGCGCAGAGAGCTCAAGTCTCTGACCTCTTCAGCTGCGCGGGCATAGGGAGTCGTAAACTGTCTAAATGCTGTTTGCTCAGGATCACTAGGCAATGCTGAGCTGACGTGGATCTGGGGCGAACAGTCTGGGCCTCTCACAACACACACCGAACCCGGATCGGCTGAATTCAAGCTCCCGTTCCCTGCTTCTCCCAGACAAACTGCTGTGACTCGGCACTAAACAATCCCGCTGAAACAACTGGTCGGCCTTTCTGAACCTACGGAGGTTAATGCCAACTGAGCCTTCATAGGCAGTGGCCACAGGATTGAAACAGGGCTTGGGAGAGCCAGTCAGGACCCACCCATTGCATTGGTCACCTGGCAAAGGGAACGAACTGTCGCCATTTGCATGGGATACCACCATGGCAGAGAACTGACGTCACCAGAATGTGGTGGAGGAGATAACTCCATTGAAACCGGCGGCGACAGGTGTGTAACCCCCTAGCCTTCCCTCTCCACACAGCGGTGAAACCTTAAGGGCCCCTCCCAGCTCTCCCGTGAGCGCGATAGCCAGACCGAGGGAATCAGGAGTGGCGCGGGACCCGCGGTGCGGAACTCCTGGCTACCGCTCCCACCAGTGCTGACAACTGAGGTCTCTTGCACCAGCTACCGGGGGAGTGGCTACCGGAGGGCAAGCAAAATTCGCTGAGGGTTCTCAGTCCCAAGCTCTACAAACTTAGGGTCTGAGGGAATGGCAAACAGGGAGAGTGTGCCTAGTCATTCATGAAAATAGGGCTCCCGGGAGCAGCAGACCTGGCATGTAGCCAGTATTGTGGTGAGCGTCACCGGTGAGTGGGGCCTGGCTTGAGGAAAAGTGGGGAAGTGACTAGACACAAGAGAAGGCCCTAGGCACTCAGGATTGGAGAGCCGCCCAGTCTGGGAGGAGGAGCTGCTGCACAGTGATTGGTTCCCGCGTATGGAGAGGAGAAGCTTGGCCCGGTGGGAACAGCTCCACCTACTGGAAGAGAAGTTAATCAAACTCTATGACTGCATTTATTATTTTTTTTTCTTTTTCTTTCATTTTCATTTTTTTGTTGTTGTTGTTCTTTAACTTTTTAAAATGTTTTTAATTTTTTTATTTTATTATTATTATTATTATTTTAAATTTAAATTTTCATTTTTTTATTATCATTATTATTTTTTTTAAATTTTTTCTTTCTTTCTTTCTTTTCTATTTTTTTCTTTTGTCTTTTCATTTCTTTTCAATTTCCTTATTCCCCCTTCCTTGAATTCTACCTACCTACTCTCATTCTCTTTAGTGACTTCTTCCCTTCCCTTCTAATATCTTTCCTCCCAAGCATCAAATAAATTTATAAGAGTAAACAGTAACTCAGCAGTCAAACAGAACAAGAAGTAACATGAGCAGCATGAAAAAGCAAGGAAGAAAAGGAGTACAAACAATGAAGGACAGCCTAAATATTCAGGAGGACCTAGAGTCATCAGAAAAATGGTCATATAAAGAACTCAAGGAATACCTTAGACAGATGGAATGGAATCTTAAAGAAGATACGAGACAGCAAATCCAAACAGTGAAAGAACACACTGAAAATGAATTACATAAACAGATAAAAGAAGAAGTTAAGCATCTTTATCAGGAGATAGAGATTATAAAAAAAAAATCAAACAATAATTCTAGAAATGAAGGAAACTATAAACCAAATTAAAAACTCAAATGAGAGTATCACTAACAGAGTGGAGCAAGTAGAAGCCAGAACGTCAGATAATGAAGACAAAATATATCATCTTGAAAAGAGTCTAGCCAACTCAGAAAGGCTGGTAAAAAATCACGAGAAAAACATCCATGAGAAATGGGATAGCATAAAAAAACCAAACTTACGAGTCATCGGGATAGAGGAAGGTACAGAGATTCAAACCAAGGGAATGAGTAACCTGCTGAAAGAAATAATTACAGAAAACTTTCCTGAAATAAAAAAGGAAATGGATATACAAATTGTAGATGCATACAGGACACCAAGCATACAAAATCACAGTACACCAACGCCAAGACACATTGTTATGAAGATATCCAGTATACAGAACAAAGAGAAAATACTAAAAGCTACAAGAGAAAGGAGGCAGATAACATTCAGGGGTAAACCAATAAGGTTAACAACTGATTTTTCATCATAGACACTGAAAGCGAGAAGATCCTGGAACAACGTATTTCAAACACTGAAAGACAATGGATGCCAACCAAGAATTCTGTATCCAGCAAAATTAAGCTTCAGGTACGACAACAAAATAAAAATCTTTCATGATAAACAAAAGTTAAAAGAATTTGCAGCCAGAAAACCAGCATTGCAAAGCATCTTGAGCAAAACACTACACGAGGAAGAAATGAAAAACAATAACCAAAACCATCAGTGGGAAGTGCCTCAGTAAAGACAGAGGGCGGGGGGAAAGCTAATCATGGAGAAACAAACTAAATTTAAAAAAAATAAAAAGATAAATAATCAAACATGGCTGGAAGTACAAACCATCTATCAATAGTAACTCTAAACGTTTTTTTATTGTTTTGTAATTTTTTTTTAATTTTTTTTAAATTATTTTTTTAATTTTTATTTTTATTATTTTTATTTTTTTTAATTTTTTTCTTTTTTTATTTTCTATTTTTTTCTTTTGTCTTTTCATTTCTTTTCAATTTCCTTATTCCCCCTTCCTTGAATTCTACCTGCTTACTCTCATTCTCTTTAGTGACTTCTTCCCTTCCCTTCTAATACCTTTCCTCCCAAGCATCAAATAAATTTATAGGAGTAAACAGTAACTCAGTAGTCAAACAGAATAAGAAGTAACATGAGCAGCATGAAAAAGCAAGGAAGAAAAGGAGTACAAACAATGCAGGACAGCCTAAATATTCAGGAGGACCTAGAGGTATCAGAGAAATGGTCACATAAAGAACTCAAGGAATACCTTAGACAGATGGAATGGAACCTTAAAGAGGATATGAGACAGCAAATTCAAACAGTGAAAGAACACATTAAAAATGAATTACATAAACAGATAAAAGAAGAAGTTAAGCATCTTTATCAGGAGATAGAGATTATAAAAAAATCAAACAATAATTCTAGAAATGAAGGAAACTATAAACCAAATTAAAAACTCAAATGAGAGTATCACTAACAGAGTGGAGCAAGTAGAAGCCAGAACGTCAGATAATGAAGACAAAATATATCATCTTGAAAAGAGTCTAGCCAACTCAGAAAGGCTGGTTAAAAATCACGAGAAAAACATCCAAGAGATATGGGATAACATAAAAAAACCAAACCTACGAGTCATCGGGATAGAAGAAGGTACAGAGATTCAAACCAAGGGAATGAGTAGCCTGTTGAATGAAATAATTACAGAAAACTTTCCATTATATACTGTTAAAAGGAACCATTCACCAACAAGACATAACAATTATCAATATTTATGCACCAAATAATGGTGCTGTGACGTTCATAAAACAAATTCTCCTCAAGTTCAAGAATCAAATAGACCAAAACACAATAATTATGGGTGCCTTCAACACACCTATCTCACCATTTGACAGATCCTCCAAACAAAAATTGAATAAAGAAACTATAGAACTCAATATCACAATCAACAACCTAGACTTAACTGACATATATAGAATATATCAACCATCATCAAGTGGATATACTTTTTTCTCAGCAGCACATGGATCCTTCTCAAAAATAGACCATATATTATGCCATAGGGCAACCCTCAGTAAATATGCAGGGGTGGAGATAATCCCATGCATTTTATCTGATCATAATGGAATGAAACTGGAAATCAATGATAAAAGAAGGAAGGAAAAATCCTACATCACATGGAAAATGAACAATATGTTACTGAATGATCAATGGGTTACAGAAGACCTAAAGGAGGAAATCAAAAAATTCTTAGAGATAAATGAAAATACAGACACAACATATCGGGATCGATGGGACACAATGAAAGCAGTTTTAAGAGGGAAATTCATCGCCTGGAGGTCATTCCTCAAAAAAAGAAAAAAACAACAAATAAATGAGCTCACACTTCATCTCAAAGCCCTAGAAAAGGAAGAGCAGAACAACAGCAAATGTAGCAGAAGGCAAGAAATAATTAAAATTAGAGCGAAAATCAACGAAATGGAAACAAAAGAAACTATTGAAAAAATTGACAAAACTAAAAGTTGGTTCTTTGAAAAAATAAATAAGATCGACAGACCCTTAGTCATGCTAATGAAGAGAAGAAGAGAGAGAACTCAAATTACTAACATATGGGATGAAAAAGGCAACATCACAACAGATACTACAGAAATACAGAAGATAATTAGGAATTATTTTGAAAACCTATATTCCGATAAAATAGAAGATAGTGAAGACATTGATAAATTTCTTAAGTCATATGATTTGCCCAGACTGAGTCAGGAGGATACTCACAACTTAAACAGACCAATATCAATGGATGAAATAGAAGAAGCAATCAAAAGACTACCAACCAAGAAAAGCCCAGGACTGGATGGGTATACAGTAGAGTTTTACAAAACCTTTAAAGAAGAATTAATACCAATACTTTTCAAGTTATTTCAGGAAATATAAAAAGAGGGAGCTCTTCCAAATTCATTCTATGAGGCCAACATCACCCTGATTCTGAAACCAGACAAAGACACCTCAAAGAAAGAAAACTACAGACCAATATCTCTAATGAACCTAGATGCAAAAATCCTCAATAAAATTCTGGCGAATTGGATACAAAAACACATCAAAAAAATTGTGCACCATGATCAAGTAGGATTCATCCCTGGGATGCAAGGATGGTTCAATATATGGAAATCAATAAATGTTATTAACCACATCAATAGACTTAAAGATAAGAACCATATGATCATCTCGATAGACGCAGAAAAAGCATTCGACAAAGTACAGCATCCCTTTATGTTCAAAACATTAGAAAAACTAGGGATAACAGGAACTTACCTCGACATTGTAAAAGCTATCTATGCTAAGCCTCAGGCTAGCATCATTCTGAATGGAGAAAAATTGAAGGCATTCCCTCTAAAATCTGGAACAAGACAGGGATGCCCTCTATCAGCACTTCTATTCAATATAGTTCTCGAAACACTGGCCGGAGCAATTAGACAGACGAAAGAAATTAAAGGCATAGAAATAGGAAAAGAAGAACTTAAATTATCACTATTTGCGGCCAACATGATTCTATACCTAGAAGACCCAAAAGGGTCTACAAAAAAACTACTAGAACTAATAAATGAATTCAGCAAAGTGGCAGGATATAAAATCAACACGCATAAATCAAAGGCATTTCTGTATATCAGCGACAAAACTTCTGAAACGGAAATAAGGAAAAACACCCCATTCACAATATCCTCAAAAAAAAATAAAATACTTGGGAATCAACCTAACAAAAGAGGTGAAAGACTTATACAATGAAAACTACAGAACCCTAAAGAGAGAAATAGAAGAAGATCTTAGAAGATGGAAAAATATACCCTGTTCATGGATAGGCAGAACTAACATCATCAAAATGGCGATATTACCAAAAGTTCTCTATAGGTTTAATGCAATGCCAATCAAAATCCCAACGGCATATCTTGTAGAAATAGAAAAAGCAATCATGAAATTCATATGGAAAAATAAAAGACCCAGAATAGCAAAAGCAACTCTAAGCAGGAAGTGTGAATCAGGCGGCATAGCGATACCAGATTTCATACTATATTACAGAGCAATAGTAAGAAAAAGAGCATGGTACTGATACCAAAACAGGCGGGTGGACCAATGGTACAGAATAGAGGACACAGAGACCAATCCACAAAGTTACAACAATCTTATATTTGATAAAGGGGCTAAAAGCATGCAATGGAGGAAGGATAGCATCTTCAACAAATGGTGCTGGGAAAACTGGAAATCCATATGCAACAAAATGAAACTGAATCCCTTTCTCTCGCCATGCACAAAAGTTAACTCAAAATGGATCAAGGAGCTTGATATCAAATCAGAGACACGCCGTCTGATAGAAGAAAAAGTTGGCTCTGATCTACATATTGTGGGGTCGGGCTCCAAATTCCTCAATAGGACACCCATAGCACAAAAGTTAATAACTAGAATCAACAAATGGGACTTACTTAAACTGAAAAGTTTTTTCTCAGCAAGAGAAACAATAAGAGAGGTAAATAGGGAGCCTACATCCTGGGATCAAATTTTTACTCCTCACACTTCAGATAGAGCCCTAATATCCAGAGTATACAAAGGACTCAAAAAATTAAACAATAAGATAACAAATAACCCAATCAACAAATGGGCCAAGGACCTGAACAGACACTTCTCTGAGGAGGACATACAATCAGTCAACAAGTACATGAAAAAATGCTCACTATCTCTAGCAGTCAGAGAAATGCAAATCAAAACCACCCTAAGATACCATCTCACTCCAGTAAGATTGGTAGCCATTATGAAGTCAAACAACAACAAGTGCTGGCGAGGATGTGGGGAAAAGGGTACTCTTCTACATTGTTTGTGGGACTGCAAATTGGTGCGGCCAATATGGAAAGCAGTATGGAGATTCCTGGGAAAGCTGGGAATGGAACCACCATTTGACCCAGCTATTGCCCTTCTCTGACTATTCCCTGAAGACCTTAAAAGAGCGTACTACAGGGATACTGCTCAACAAATGTATGAAAAATTGTTCTTCATTGCTAGCAATTAGAGAAATGCAAATCAAAACTACTCTAAGATTTCATATCACTCCAGTCAGAATGTCAGCTATTATGAATACAAACAACAGTAAGTGTTGGGGAGGATGTGGGGATAAAGTACACTCATACACTGCTAGTGGGACTGCTAATTGGTTAAGCAATATGAAAAGCTGTATGGAGATTCATCAGAAACCTTGGAATGGAAACTCCATTTGACCCAGCTATCCCTCTCCTCAGTCTATGCCCAAAGGACTTAAAAACAGCATACTACAGGGACACAGTCACATCAATGTTTATAGCAGCACAATTCACAATAGCTAAACTGTGAAACCAATCTAGATATCCTTCAATAGATGAATGGATGAAAAATGTGGTATATATACAAATATATTTTGTGATTGTCTTACTATCATATGTAACTTATTCAAAATATTTTCATGCAACTAAAAATTTAAGTCAGACACAATAGTGTATACCTATAATCCCAGTGGCTCAGGAGGTGAAGGCAGTAGGATCGAGAGTTCAAAGCCAGCTTCAGCATTTTAGTGAGGCGCTAAGCAACTTAGTAAGACTCTGTCTCTAATAAAATACAAAATAGGGCTCAGGATGTGGTCAGCACTCTAGTCCCCTTGAGTTCAATCCCTGGTACCCTCAACCCCTCCAAAAAGAAATTAAAAATTGGTAAATCCTCTATGGAAAGCAGCATGGAGATTCATCAGAAAACTTGGAATGGAACCACCATCTGACCCAGCTCTCTCTCTCCTCCTTCTATACCCCAAATATTTAAAATCAACATACTACAGTGACACAGCCACATCAATATTTATAACAGCTCAATTCACAATAGCTAAACTATGAAACCAATGTAGGTGCCCTTCAACAGATGAATGAATAAAAGAAACTAGGTATACATACACAATGGAATATTACTCAGCTTCAAATAAAACTGATTTTATGACATTTGTTGGTAAATTGATGGAACTGGAAAATATCATGCTAAGTGAAATAAGCCAATCCCAATCATGCTAAGTGAAATAAGCCAATCCCAAAGAACCAAACGCCTAGTATTTTCTCTGATATGTGGATGCTAATTCACAATAAAGGGGCAGATAGACATATTTTGGACTAGACAGAGGGGAGAAAATGGAAGGGAGTAGGTATGGGGGATGGGAATGATCGTAGAATGAATCGGATATTATGACCCTATGTGCATATATAATTACATGACCTGTGTAACTACATCATATACTGTGAACGTCTAGAGCGTTCGGGTCCCTGGGTAAGGGTCGCGAAATAACCAGGACACAAGGGATGCAGAGCCAAGGCAGCAATCGCAACTGCATGCTGAAGTTTATTTGCAAGTTCCTTTTATACACTTCTTCTAACAAAGCAAGCAATTCTTCAATAACACTTTACCCACATTGTCCAAATATCATGCCTCAGCGGATACACAGAGCTAGATTCAAATTGTTCCTGTTTGTTTGATAAGTACCCTCCTAAAGTTCTTTGTAGACATTATCTAGTCCTCTGAGGATGCATTTGTTTCTTCAGAATGTACTGTTCCCAGGATAAGTATGCAGGAAGCTTCTTCCTCTTGGCCAAACCATGCAGAACTTGTGACTTGCGATAAGGGGAAGAGAACTTTTCCTCCTTCTAGCTGAGGTTTGCCTCAGCTGACCTAAATCACAGCCACAGCTCTTGCAAAATATCAGGCCTGAGGGAGCTAAACTCTGCACACTTAAACCCCAACAATATACAACTGGACAAATCAGAAGTTATACTTCATTTATGTATGATATATCAAAATGCACTCTACTGTTATAACTAAATAGAACAAATAAAAATATATTAAAAAAAGAAAATATTCCCACTGAACTCATGAAAATTAGTTTTGAATTTGATATTGAATGTTGGAATATTTAAAGTGTGATGATTTCAATAATTCAATCATGTATGCTGGGCTGTGTTTGAATTTAGACATATATGTTATCTGGATGTTCTATTGAAAAGAACCTAAGTAGTGTTTGCTTTAAATTTCTAGCAGTTTTGTATTCACTCATACAATCTAGAACACTAGTTGTAATGATCACTGAATCCTCCATTTGCCACTTTCCAATGAGTTACCAAGTCCTGGGGTTTTGAATGTATGTCACTCATATTCTTCTTTTCTACAAGTCATACTATGTACTAGTTTGGAATTTCATTATCTCTTCAGAATACTGAAGCAGTCAGTTAACTGGTCATCTTGCCTGTAGGTTCCACTCTCAGCAACCACTCTTCTGCATTGCATTCAAAGTAAACTTTTAAAAACAATTCTGATTATCTTCTCCTCCCACTAAAAATACATCAATAAAATTCAGTGATTCCAATTGTCCATAGGACAAGGTTCATTTATCCATTGGCATTTTGGCTCAAATGGATGGGTCTTTGGGGGATTTCTTTTAGCATCCAATTAACTGAGGTATCTCTCTTTCTTTCTTTCTTTTTTTTATGCTTGTTATATGTCAGATACTGACGTAGGTGCTAGGGGTTGTAATGAAGAAAAAAAAATCATAGATTTTTTCTTTTCACCATGTTGTCTACTCTTTGGGAAAGCAGAGAGAGAAATTATGCAAATGTGTATTCACAATCTGAGAATGTGTATTCACAATTCTGTGAATACACATTCACAGAATTGTGTATTCACAATCTGAGATTGGTGTTTTCAGAGAAAGAGCTCAGAACTAGAGTTGTTTGTAACTGAGAAATCTGACCTAGTCTTGGGGATCAGAAAAAGAGTTTCATGAGTTTTTGTTGCTTAAGCAAAGAGCTGGAGAATGAATTGCAGCGACCTCAGGGGAGGCTCCATGCTAGCTGCAGCAGGCAACCTGCCATGATTCAATATGTTGCAGAGATTTCCTGGGTCTTTGCCCCAGGTTTTCTCTACTTTAATTTGATGTTTGATAAAACTCTGTTTATTATCTTCCCCCTTTGTTTTGTGTTATGGAATAGTCATTGTTCAAGATATAGCTCAAATATGGCTTCTAAATACAGCCTTTCCTGACAATGCTAATGACTCCTATATTGAACTTCATGACCTATAAGAATGAATCGCCCTCATTTCTCAGTTCCCAAATCATTTTATACAGATTAGTTATTACTTGGCATCTATCTCATTGTTACACACACATTTGATTTATTTCTCTCTGTATTTATTGTATCCTTTGTATTCCCAGAACATAAAATGGTGCTCAGAACAGTAAGAACTTGGTGTATCCTTTGGATCAAGTAATACCTAACAGAGAATTTGTAGGGTAACTTTTTTATAGGTGCTGTAAATTTTATTAGCTTTAGATAATAAATATTTACAGATTGTCTTTTTTTTATTTCAATGCTATTAATACAAGATGTTTCCATTGTAAGAAAGTGAAATATTTCAATTATTATGATTCAGTAGCTTAAACTTGGAATGCATTTTCCAGAAGGAAAGGAAAGTAGAATTCATTTGGTTTTGGGATATGCATAAAAGAAGCAGAGCTTTGTGTATTCTAATGCTATTTCTGGCTTTTATAGGTATAGTATAGCTTTGTGATTTTAGCAAGTATTTTCACTTAAGAGCAATTCATTTCTGTCACCTGAAAAAAAAAAAAAAGTAAGTACTTCTCTTGCTAGTTCATAGTGAAAATAGAATAGATACATAAATTAAGTAGTTCAAACAATGTAATCTCATCATATTATATGATAGCTCTTTTCCCTATCCCTCCCTCTCCTCTGTATCCTTCAAGGTAGAGACATTTTCTTAAACTTTGTCAGAACACAATTCCATTGGCAGGTTACTGAGAATGAAAGTTTGTATGTTTTACAAGCCCTGCAAAATCAAGGAGAAGACCTCAGCATTCATATGTGGCATCCATTCTGATTGATTCCCTTGGTACATGTTGATCTAGCAGTCCTGATATGCCAATCAGTAGTCAACAATGGAATAATCAAATTCTAAGGTTGTTATCACTTTCCACTTACAGGGGGCCTTGGAAAAGCTATGGGGAAGGTAATTGGGATTTGGATAAAAAAGGCCCATAAGTGGGAACTTAGAAGAATAGCTATGGAGGACACAGCCCTGCTGACTCCTGGATGACGCTGAACTCTTTTCTTTTAGTCTGGCTATTATGCATCTGCTGATTTGGGGCCTTGGCTAAGGAACTTTGCCTGAGGTATATCACAGGCACAGCAACAAGTACCTTGCTCACCATTTAACTCTGAGCCAGTATATGACTTGCAGCTCTAAAAATTTGAACATAGCACATGACTTTTGCCAAAGTCTCACCCTCATTATGTTTGTTGGTAAAATCGTGTCAATTCTCCCTATAAAGGAGGGTATGAAACAACTGGCAAAGTAATTATACAATTAGATCTTTTCAAATTCTTTATTTCTGTAATGCAGAGATTTTTCCTTCTTCATCTTTTTAAGTTAATTGTAACACAACAGCATATTTTTTCAGCACAGAAAACCAAATCAGGATTTGAATGTCTGTATTCATGGAGAAAAATAAATCTTTGGTAAGAAGAATTGCTTTTAATTCTTCTGTAATTTGCAAAATAAAGGAGATGTGGTTATTTAATTTGATTTGTTCCTCCATGTTTGTAAAACTGCTCTAGTCTGAAACAGCTGTGGTGCCTAATGCATTTATGGCTGATGTGAAGGCCTGGGATGTTTATTAATGATAGAGATTTTTGAAGAAAATAGCAATAGTTATTCTATACTGTATTATTTAATATAATTATGAACTTGGCAATTATAAATCTCCTGCAATCTTGAACACAAAGGGAGGATGAGTGCTCTCTCACCTGCTGTGTTTCATAGCAATGACAGTTCTATACTAGCACACAAAAAATAATAGCAAGCAATGATGTATTCATGAAGCCATCCTCCCTTAAAATGTGTATATGAATCAAGCTTCTATTACATATTTTTCAAGAAAATTATTTTAATTTTTGTGAAATATTCTAACAAATTCTCATAAATAGGTATTATGCTATATTGGAGCTAGACTGAAACTTAACTGGGTATAAAAGGTAGGTTCATTGGGGCTGGGGATGTGGCTCAAGCGGTAGCGCGCTCGCCTGGCATGCGTGCGGCCCAGGTTCAATCCTCAGCACCACATACAAAGATGTTGTGTCCGTCGAAAACTAAAAAATAAGTATTAAAAAATTCTCTCTCTCTCTGTCTCTCAAAAATAAAAGGTAGGTTCATTGAACAAATAGCATAAAATATTTTTAGTGAAAATCTTTAAATTTCTTAGAACAAAATATTTTATATACTTCAAGTATTATATTAATAAAACAATAATTATAGTTATTAGATATTTTGTAATCATTTAACTAAAAGAAATATCTTGAAATGGGATCTCTGTTTAACAATACATATAAGGCTGAATATATTTTATGTTCAACCACTAAGTAGGGCTATTCTGTACCTGATACTTAGTATAGTCTTAAATATTGTTAAGCAACTGAACATAGTAAAATTTGATATGCTTTTGATAGCTATCCTTCAAAAACCATTTTTATCAAATAAGTACTCTCAGAATAGTAACAGATAAAGAGGGACTTACCACCAATTGAAGGAGATAATTTGGTGGTGCTGGATTTGGAATTAAAAATTCCAGCAGGGATATTTATTTAATTATGCAAACTTAAGCTAGTTCCATAACCCATCTAAACTCAGTTTCCTCTCTTTGAAATGAGCATAGTATCTACATTTTTATTATTATAATAATTATGAAGGCAAAGTTTCTAAAATAATTTGTGAAACCCATATGTCCCATCATATCATATATAGGACACATGTATATGAAGACAAAGTTTAATCAAAAGTTTTCCTTGAACAGTGTTAAAAAAATCAGTTTTCTTTTCAACACCAATATCCTATGTGATACACAGTGTCTTTTGTTCACATTAATATGTATTTGTGCATGTGACTGTGTGTGTGTGCTCATTTTTACAAAACTTCAGGTTTTGTGTTTTCATAGCAATTTCTGATTGTGAGTTCTGTTTATCTTCATTATACTTGTCTTGCCTCTCAGCTCTGTTCATTTCCCTGTACACTGAGTCATCCTATATGTGGCACTCAGTACTCTGTCTTTAATCCCTTCCTCCCAAGCCATCCTTTCAAGATACATTGACAATGACTAAAGGTTTTAGCAATACAGAGTAACACAAATCACAGAGGACAATATACAATATAGGACAACTGAAAATTAGATGTGAAAAATCCCTGTTCTTATAAATCTTGTAGCACCCTATTACTGAAAATTTCTCAAAAGTTCCCTATGGTTAAACTTTTCAAAACTCTGTAGTGCCTTTTTATCCAAGTAACTAAGCTCCTTGTTTCGTGTTTTGGAAACGTCCTTTTCTGTGCTACTCCTTAATCTCCTCCCTTATTATACCTAGTATCACCCAACCCTGGTTTTATCTTCCCATCCTATCACTTTACACAGAAGAAAGCTTTACAGCATTTTTCCTCATTATTCAGATATATTCTGTCTCCCTCAGAAGACATGGATGATTACAACTTTTTTTTTTCTTTAATAAGAGATATTGCAAAAAGTTAATCTGATTCTCCATCAAATCTTCACTGGACAGGGAGAGATTGTTTTCCTGTATTACAAATTATATTACATTGGAGAGGTTTGGTTGAAGTGGAATCAACTGACCAATGTTTGGGGCAAGTTTATTAATATATATATGTGGAAAATAATATGGACACAGGTCTTTATTATCATGATTAATTAAGATAATAGGTATAAAGTATTAAGTACAGCACCCACTGTAAGTATTTAACAATGGTGGTTTTATATATAACATGAATCCACTAAAATGATTTTCCTAATATGCATGGACCACTATCTTGCCTCCTTAGTTTATTCACACATTGTATGTTAGCAGAAGTAATTTTAAAAAATGATGTAATTCAAGATCCTACCCCCCTTGGTTTTAGGTAAAAATCCTATAAAAACAACTACTTTAAAAGTTATTTAATTTATAATGATGTTTCTATATATAACATTTTCTTCTTGAGTTTAGATAGTTTAAATTATCATTTCATCATTAGTTTGGGCTGCTATAACAGAGTGACTTAGAGAACAGAGAGACAAAGGCAAGGGGTTGTTGATTTGATATGAGGTGTCCCCCAAAAGCCCAAAAGCTCATATGTGAGACAATGCAAGAAGATTCAGAGAAGAAATGATTGGGTTATGAACTTCTTAACCCAATCTGTGCATTAATCTCCTGATAGAATTAACTGAGCAGGGGGTGGGGGGGGATTGAAGGCAGTTAGGGTGTGGCTGGAGGAAGTGGGGCATTGAGGGGTATGACTTAAAGTTATATATTTTGTATCTGGTGAATGGAGTTTCTTTGCTTTCTGATCATTATACGAGTTGCTTCCCTCTGCCACACTCTTCTACCACAATGTTTAGCCTCACCTTGAACCCCAAGGAATGGAACCAGCTCTCAATGGATTGAGACCTCTGAAACCGTGAGCCCCCAAATAAAATTTTCTTGTCAGGTCTTTTAGTCACCACAGCAAAAAAGCTTACAAAATGGGGAGCAAGGATGCAAACTCTCTTTTGTCTCTTCTTATAAGGGCACTGATCCCATTCATGAGGGCCTTACGCTCAAACCCTAATTACCTCCCATAGGACCCATCTCCAGTTACCATTACATTGGGGATTTGGCTTCAACATGTGAATTTGGCAGGGGTGAGCCACGACATATTCAGTCCATATCATATCATACTATAGAACATGACTGAAAATATAATTCTTCTTGAAATAATAAATTCATAGAATGATGTTGGTTTAGCTTTACAAAGAGCCTGGGACATGAAGCAATAGTTTTCAAAGAATAAAAATGACAAAAGCCATAATAGTGTGGTAGTTGTGTAGCTGTGTACTCCAGATACATGTGCTGTAACACCTGTAAAATCATAAATTACAAAGATACAGAGACAGTTTTTATCTTTCCCAGTTTTGGTGTCAGCATGGTAATAGTTACTGAAGTATTTATTTTACATTTATTATGTGTCAAGTGTTTTGCAGGTAATTCAATTATGATAACAGTGATATTAGGTAGACTATTATTTTACAGATAAGAAAACAGAGACTCAAAAGGTTATGAATTTTCTCAAACTTCTACCTTAATATTTAAAACTAGAGCAAGCTGACTTCAAAAATAAAAATCATCCCACCATACTTTACTTAAAAGATGGGAGGGACACACATAATTTCCATTATGACCTGCCTAATAAAAAATACTGAATTTAAACTTTTAACAAAGGTGAAAACACATTATAACTTTTCCCCAACCAACGTTTCTTAGAAGCCTCTATGTGAATCATGTAATCCCTTCTTCTCTCCTTTCTTTTTACAAGTCTTTATTATGTGCCTGCTACATATCAAGCACTAGATTAGGCAGGCACTAGGATATAGTGGTGTAGAGAAGATTATGATAAAGAAGTGGAGGTAGACATTGACCAAATATCATTTCAGTAAAAGTAAAATTGCAGAAGAAGCACTGACATGCTGCAGTACTTTTCTTATAAAAGAGAAAAAAGTTAGGGAGTGACACATGTTAAGTTTAATCAAGAAAATAGAGCAGGAATCCTGAGAAATTTGTGGTTTAGATTATGCTCTAAAAGATGAGTACATCTGTGTTTCTGAGTCAGACTTCTGTCACTAACAAAACACCTCAGATAATTAACTAATGAACTCAGAATGGGGAAAGATGTGTTTCATGTTTTGTTTTGATCCAGGGGTTGCTGGGATTATAGGCAGGTGCCACTGTGTCTAGCAGCTCAAGGAAGGTTTATTTTACTTCATGCTGTCAAATATATCAGTCCTAGTTCTTGGCCTTGTTGCTTTGACCTTGAGGTGGTGTAACAATACATCATGACAGGAGCACATGGTAAAGGAGGCCTGTTCATCTCATGGCAGTTAGGAATCTAAGAGAAAGACAGAGAAAGAGAGAGAGAGGAGAGTCTAGGGTCCCTATACATCTTTCAAAGGCATGTTTCCAGTTACCTAACTTCCTTTCACTAGTCCCTACCTACTAAAGGTTCCAACACCTCCAAATCTTGCTACACACTGTGGACCAAGTCCTCAACTCATGGGCCTTTATAAGTTCTTCAAGATCCAAATTCTAGCAACATGTTAAATAGGTAAATTTGGAAAAAAGGATCTATGCAGAGATTTGACAAGGTATAAAGATGTGTGCTGAAACCTGAGGTGAGAGTATAAGGTAGCACAAAAAATTGAAAGAAAAACAGTGTGGTAGACTGAGCCTGAGGAAAGCAGAATTTGAAGTGTTACAGTTTACAATATTTTGAGTGAGTATTCTTGGAATTAATATCTGGGGAAGGGAATGGAAAGAATTGGGCTTAAGGAGAAGTCATATTTAAATGGTCTTCCTAGAGGATATGTCCAGTAGGACATAAAATGGCCTAATCTTTATCACCTGCTTTCATTGGCCATTGATCACAAGCTGTTAGGAATAGAGCTCTCATAATCTAATCATCTCACTTATCAACATCCTTGCATTGTCTCAGACATGAGCTTTGTGGGGACACCTTATATCTAAATAATACTGAGTAAGGTAGTTTCTATATCCTCAAGGAGGTTGCACTCATAACCAATAATTTTCCCCATAGTAGGTTAATTTCTTTTCCAGACTCTTGCTATAAGATTTACCATAAAGTTTGGTGAATTTTGCAGATAATTAAATATTTTCTATACTAATTGAATAATTAAGTGGCAACACAAAGCGCATTACATGCACAAACTCATGCTCAATACTAATACACACACACACACACACACACACACACACATATATATATATATATGTATTTATTTACACATATTAATATGTGCACACATATATATACACACAAGTATATATTTGAGTTATGAAAAATAAACAAGTAGAAACCATGAAGTAGAGTATATTTTGGCCTTTATTTTCATGTAGGAATTCATCCCATATATGATACCTAATAATTACTATAAGGTAGAAATACTGCTCAATTTTCTCATCCAGAATTTTGAAGGTCACAGTGAATTTTGGAAAAGTGTCAAAGATTACCCCAACCCAACAACCCAATACACCATTTTTTTCCCCTAAAGTTACAGGGATTGAACTCAGGGGCACTCAATCACTGAGCCATATCCCCATTCCTATTTTGTATTCTATTTAAAGACAGGGTCTCACTGAGTTGCTTAGTGCCTCACCATTGCTGAGTCTGGCTTTGAACTTGCAATCCGCCTGTCTCAGCCTCCCAAGCTACTGGGATTACAGGCATGAGCCACCATGCCTGGCCCAATGTACCTTTTAAAGCAACAAAACAGCAATGTCTTCCCTTTCCCACAAATAAAATGATATTATGAGCAAAATTTTGGCAAGAGTAGGAGAGAAAGATTGTTTAATTAAAACATAAATCATATAGAAAAGTGAAAGTAATTTGGTTTTTTTGTAAAGCATTGTAGTTGGCAACCTGAGAGATGGATGCCACAGGCATAACTGAAGGCTTCATGTCTGACAGCAGGACCTGGGAGGTCAAGGCCAGAAACCAAGTGCTCTGGCCAAATGTGCTTCAAGTCTTATTCAAATGATGGTATTTACTTATCCATATCCCAGGAATCCAAATCTAGTGCTTATTTTCTCATTTTACACCTTCTTTTCTAAGATCTTTGGCAGTCTTTAGTGTCACTAACATTGTCATTCTCAAGGGTAAGAAGCATGATTGGCCTTGAAGGTCATAAGAATTTTATTTTTAATATATAAAGTGGAAATGCTTTAACAGACTCAACTACTAGTTAATTGTTATAGCACACCTAATAGCTTTTTCTATTGGAATTTAAGCACCATAAATAACTGACTCATATAAAACCAACCCAAGTTGGTAACAGGAAAATAGTAATATAAAAGATACATTTAAAATCATAACTAGATAATCAGAAACTTTTAAAGCTAAGTGTTTTGTATGAAAAGAAAGACTAAGAACTTTTCATTCATAATCAGGAAAATGAGTAATTCAATGAATTTGGAATCTAAGTAAGGAGATAAATATAGGAGCTCCAGTTGTGGGAGTACACTTTCATATGTGAGCAGCCAGAAATAACTAAGGCCTTGCTGGGGATATAGCATGGTAGGGCACTTGCCTAGAAATAACTAAGGCCTGACTATTGCTTCATTTAGACTTTGTAATCAATTTGATGGCTTGTGGAGAGAAATAAAAGACCTATGGTTGCAGAAAATTCCTTTGAAAATGATAAAACTCATTCATCAATCAATGTTTGTATCATCATCTTGAAGTATGTATGATTCACATATTCATGACGTGTTTGAGGATCAGAGACTGAACATAATACAGACTGACTTTTGTATCTGGAACAGCTAATATAATGGACGACATAATCTTCATCTTTTTAAATGATGTCTGGAGGGTAGATAATGATCATTTATTCAAAGGACTCAGGAATCCACTCTTTTGTGATACATTAGAGTTTTAGAGGACTTGTAGGAAATTTATCTTTTAGAAATAATTATGCATAGTTTCCTGTTGTTTATTATATGTACCTTTCCCTCCACATACACACATAATGCACACATTATTCAATCCAATAAAGAATAGAGAATGCATGTCCTTTTAGATGCTTAGTTCTGATTCAAGCAAGTCATGAAAACAATACTTAATAAATAGTAGGCATAAAAAATAGGACTATAAAAAGGGAAAAATAATTGTCAAAGATTTTGTTAATCATTAAAAATGTTAAATCTTTTTAAAGTAAAATTATATTTAAAGCATACAGATTTCTTTTGATATACATACATATAATGAAATGATTACTATAAACAAACAAATTGACTTATCTTACTCTTCTTTCTGTGCTGAGATTACCTGAAATCTATTCTGTTTCAGCAAATTTCCAGTATAAAACACAGTATTATTAATTGCAATCATCATGTTATCCATTAGCTGTCTAGTTTTAATTATCCCATATCATTATAACTTTATACCCACATCTTCAACCTTCCCCACCTCTGTGCACTTATGACCACTTTTCTACTCTGCTTTTACACGTTCAACTTTTTTGAATTAGGCATGTGACATCAAAAAGTATTTTTCTTTTTGCATCTCCATGAATTCACTTAGCATAATGCCCTCTAAGTCAATCCATGTTGTTGCAAATGACAGGATGTCTTTCTTTGTTAAGATGGAATAATGTTCCATTGAATAACACATAAATACAATCACAACACACAACCACACCATAAGTACTTTATCTGTTTATTTCCTGACACATATCGTGATTGTTTCTATATCTTGGCTATTGTGAACAACATCTCAGAGAACCTACAGGAATAGTAATATCTTTGAGATAATACTTCCAATTTCTTTGGCTAATGCTTAGAAGTAAGATTGATAGATCAAACAGTAGTTTTGTTTCAGGTTTCTGAAGAATTCATATGTTGTTTCCCAAAGTGTATTAAATGAAATTCTCACCAACAGTGTTCAGGGTTCCCTTTTCATGACACCATTACCAATGCTCCTTATTTTTTGTCATTTAAATAATACGTCATTATAACAATTGTAAGATGGTATCTCATTACTGTTTTGATTTGCTTTTCCCTAATGATGAGTGATATTGAGCACTTTTTCATATAGTGGTTTGCCCTTTTTTGTTTTCTTTGGAAAAAATGTATATTTAAGACCTTTGACCATTTTTTATGTTTTTATTAGTGCATTATAGTTATACATAGTATTGAGATTCCTTTGACATAATCATACATTCAAGGAATACCTTTTGCTCCACTTCAGTCCTGTATTTCCCCTTTCCTTCACCTCTTCCCTCCCCACCTTTTTTTCCTTTACTACTCTGTCTTCCATTTGCTTATATTTTTAAACTATTGCTTTATAGATATACATAAAGGTGAAATTCTCTGTGGTATATTCATATGTGTACATAGCATAATTTGGTAAATTTCACTTCACAGTTCATCCCTTTTCCCATTCCTCCTTCCTCCCCTTGCTCCATGGAATCTCCTTTCCATTTTCATGGGTCTCCCCCGCTCCTTTTGCCCCTTGTTTCTGTTTTGATCTAGTTTCCACATTTCCAGAGAAAATGTTAAACTCTTGACTTCTGAGTTTGGCTTATTTCACTTACCATTATTCTCTCCAGTTTTATTCATTTACCAACAAATGCCATAATTTTATTTTTCTCCATGGCTTAGTAAAACTCCATTTTGTGTAAACCACAGTTTCTTTATCCATTCATCTGTTGATAAGCATATGGGCTAGTTCCATAACTCTTGTGAATTGTGCTGCTGTAAACATTGATTTGTTTGTTTTGTTTTGTTTCTGCTTTTCTTGTCTCAAGACCCACTTCTTTCTATAATTATGTAATGGACAATATTTAAATGAGAAATAACCTGAGACCTGATGCCATTTGAATCCATGTGCAGGACTTTCATGGTATTTTAGGCATTATCAGTACATTACTGCTTTATATCAAGTCCAGGGGTTTGGTTTTGTTGTGTTCATTTTTTGTTTTCTTGTTTGTTTCTTTGTTTGTTTTGTTTTACTTGTTTATTTTTTTTTATCATTCAAATGACTTAAAGATGGTTCTAGTGAGTGTTGATAGGTCTAATTTCACTTCATTTTTACTTTTACATTTAGTTCTTTATGGCCCTAGCCCAGAAGAAGTAGGGATGCTCCTTTCTTTGGCAGTTCCTTATTTGACTATTTTAAATTGGCTTTGTTTCAAAATTCTTGAGACATTTTAAAAAGTTCTTCTCATCCTCTCAGCTCCCTCTTCTAGAAATGCAAATGTTCCTAGATTAGAGTTGCCATACTCGAGAAATAAAAATTCAAATGCCCAGTTAATTTACATTTCAGATAAACATTTAATAAATTTTATTGTGAGAATGTCCTATGCAATATTTGGATTATATAAATACTCTAATAAGTAGCTGTTAATGAGGAATTCAAATGGGTATCCTGGATTTTTCCTAGTAACCCTAAATCAAGTCAAAAGTGGCCAGAATAAGTGGACTAGCTCTGGATTATTATGTTCACCTAGATCTTAACTCACTCCCCCATCACTATTCTAATATTTAATTGATTTAGTTAACCACATTAACTAGATTTGAAATATTATTTCAATAGCTGTAGAAAATATTGACCAACATTTCATCTAATTATAAATCAATGGAAAATTTCTGCATTTGTTCAATAACTGCAAAATAACCTAAAACATCTGACATTACAATATTTGAAAACTTAACCTTTTAATGGGGAATAAGGCAAAGATGTCTACAGTTAATTTTAACATTGTTTTGGAGGTGCTAATTGGGAAGAAAGATAAAAATAATGGTGTAAGAATTGGACATAGAAAATATAATGCAAATTAAATTATGATTTCTAATACATGAGTTATCCAGTTTGTGGACAAGGTCAGTACTTTAAAAATATTCCATAGACCAGAATAAATAGGATTAAAAATTAAATTTTATAAAATATAAAGCATTTCATGCTCTTGGATTAGAAGAATTGTTAAAATGTTCATACTACCCAAAGCAATTTTCAAGTTTAATATATAATGCATATCAAATATCAAAGAATTACTTGATAAAAATATTATGTAAGACTTATGCAGAAAGCCAAGAAATGTAATTGAAAGAAAAGTACATAAAAACTTAAATCTATATCTTTCAATCTCTGAATATTATGTTAATAGATAATAAGACTAACTATTGTAAAGCTTACAAGTATCCATAAAATAAGTGCAGGATCAATTAAAATCTTTAAAGGTTTTATGTATTGAATTTCAAAAATCAATGAACCAGGTGGGGTGGCACAGACCTGTAATCCCAGTGGCTGGAGTGGCTGAGACAGGAGGATGGAGAGTTCAAAGCCAGCTTCAGCAATGGCAAGGTGCTAAACAACCCTGTCTCTAAATAAAATACACAGTAAGGCTGGGGATGTGTCTTAGTGATCGAGTGTTCTGAGCTCATTCCCCTGTACAAAGAAAGAGAGAGAGAGAGAGAGAGAGAAAGAAAGAAAGAAAACAATGAGAAAGCTCATATGAAAGATAAAATGGATAGGAATGTTACCTAGCCTTTAAGAAAAGTATATTAATCATTAGTACTATTCACCTAATATTTCCCTTTCTTCTCTCACTTGAGGTGATGAATGGTCATGTGACATGTTCTGTCAATGGAACGGTAAAATAACATTTAAGAGGTGGTGAACAATTTATACACTCACTCTCTTCTTCCTTCAGCTAATATAGTTAGCAATCTGTGTAAGAGAGAGGCTTCTGGATCAGCCTGGGCCCTAGAATTAGAAGAGATCAAGTAGATGCTCCAGACCCCCCAAAATGGAATTGTGGTGAGAACAAGAATAATAAACCCAAGGCAAACAAACAAACAAACAAAACTCTGTAGTTATTGACCACTGAAATCTAGGATTGTTTAGGATTATTTGTTCTTGCAGTGTAACCAATCCTATCCTGACTAAAATAAAGTATAATAGAGAAGAAATTATTTTATGGAACTTACTGAGACTTACTCTAAAGCTATAGTTGTTAAGACCATGTGTTACTGGATTATGAATAAGAAAATAGAATAAATATGCAGAAATACACTTTTACTAGGCTGATTTGACATAGCAAACCTGTTCATTTGAGTAAACAATACTGGGACAATTGTATATGTATGGATGAAAATGAAATTTGAGTTCTATCTCATAAATTATACACAAAAATTTCATATAAATTAATAAATGTGAAAGGTCAAACATAAACTTTTAGAAGATAATGTAGAAATATATCTCTATGCGCTTGTGATTAAAAACTGTCAATAGAAAACAAAAGTACTACATAAAAATAAATAGCTAATTAATTATACCACTCTAAAACTAAGGACTTATTCTTTTGAAAATATATCTGTACATCTATTTGAGGATGAAAATATAAACCTTAACTTGGGAAATATATTTGCAAACTGCATAAATGACAATGGATTCAACTCCAGAAAATAAATAAGTATGTAAAATTAATCAATGCTATATATGTATGGATGTAGATAAAATATAGGGTACATAAAATATATAAAGGCAAAACCTAGAAGAAAAATGGGAATGGGCAAGGGACTTTATCATGCTATTTTCAAAAGACAAAACCCACATGTTTAATAAATATACAGAAAAATATGTAACTTCTTTATTGATTAGAAATTCCAAACAACTGTTCCCTAAACACACCGGTACTTCCTTCAGAATGACTATAAGTTAGAAGACTGACAATACCAAGTTGTGAAGATGTGGAATATCAAGAATATTCATATATTGCTTGCAGTCTAAATTGTTATGGATACTTTAGAAATACGTTTGGCATTGTCTCTTGTAATGGAAAGTGCATATATCCTATGACCCGAAAACTTCATTTCCAGATAAATCCTCTGAAAAAATCCATGCATATATAAATGAGAACATATATAAAAAAGGCAATAGCAGTATTCAATGCAATAGCCTAGAAATAACTAAAATGCTTGACAGAGTAGATAAGTACTTTGTGTTGTATTCATATAATGGAAGAACAACAATAAAATGACTTTTAGTGTTATACAGCAACTTGCATGAATCTTACAAGTATTATATTGACAAAAAAAGACAAAAATAAAATTTATGTTTTAAAAACATCAAAAAAGCTAAGATAAATTTGTAGTGCTTAGAAATGTATTATAATACAGTAACACTCTAAAAACTAAGATATAAAGTGTATATAATTCATGGCAATATTCTTTTCCTCAACTTGGAGGTTGGTTATGATAATTTTTAAAGTTTACTTTATTTTATATGCTTGTAATTTTGTCTAATTTAACTGCTATATAAAGTCTTAGAAGAAAGTGAAAGATCCTACTCATTAATCTTTAATTTTTGCATATTTAATATTCATATATGATTTGTTAAGTTACTGTGAGAGAGTTCTACTCTGAAGTGTGATTAATTGAAGGAACAACAGTCCTCATCTTTTATGCTTTCTAACCAGAATATAATGGCTTCTTATATAATTATTTTCCTAACTAGAAGGGCAATAGGACACGTTATTTTAAATTTGTGTAGGACCAAATAAATCAACAAAAAGTACACAATATATATTCTCTCTTTAAATGGAATTCAATAAAATTCTTAATATTATATAATAACATAACTTGTGGTATTTGACAAAATTTTTATCTGATAACTTTTTGTTTACCAGACAATAAACTTAAGATATAAGCAAAACAAAACACAGTTATCCAACAGATATAAATATAGTACTAACTATATTTTTCCTCAGGTGGTAAAACTTTTTGCTCATGTAGTATGGTCAGATAGATCCAATGCATGAAATACTCAAAAGACTTATTAATTTGATCCTAGAATGTATTGCTAAAAATAACACAGGGAGCTCACATTTTCCCAAAAAGCAATGCCAGTGTGCACTTATTAGAATGCTTTTGTAATTTGGTTTTTGGGTTACATCCTTACTAAATCATAAAAATAGAAAATAAACTGAAGTGACATGTTCAGTTACAGGAATTTAAAGTTTGCTTTTAATGATTAGCTATATTTTTATATCCCCTTGAAATTAGTTCTTCCCAAGTTTTAGGATATGTTCAATATGAAGCCTTCAGTTAACTATCCTGCCTACATTAGAAAAGATTTTATAGGTCAATAAATAAGCTGTGTGGTACAAGGTGGAAAGGATAATTTATTATGGGACTAGTACATTTACTGGGAACCTGGCCATCCTGTATCTGTCATAGCACATAGAAATATTTAATGCCAAAGGGGACATTATATCTGACAAGATGTTGGGTTGCTTTTCTGTCTGAAGTAAATCCTAAAATACCATTAAATCCTTCTTTATTAACTGGTTTCAAAAGCTGAAACTAAATAAAATTATTGATGGAACTAATAATTTTGTTTAAAAGTGGAAAAAATAGAGAAAGTGCTGAAAAAAATAGATAGCTAAATTCTGAATATGGATGATTTAGCAATTTTAATAGATTCACCTATTTTATCATGAGCAGTAAGAGAATGAAAATTTGTAAATCCCCTATAATTGTGGACTAGATCCTGTTACATGCTACTAACACCTTCCCTCGTAATTCAAATGAATTTGAGAGATGAGCAGAGATATTTTTAATAGGACAGATTTTTATTCAGATCTAAAAGATTCATTTCTCTTATATTTTGGATTTATTCATATTTTTAAACAAAAATTAACTGTAAAACCTCTTATAATTCCTCGAGTAGAGATAGTGATGAGTAGTACTATGATATATGTCATTTTAGATTGTTCAGTGTAGATGGACATCAAAATTCAAAAAATTAAAATGCATCACATATTTTTAACTTGTTCCTTTAGTTAATATATCTTTTTGTTAAATTTATGTCCATCTTAATTTATTTAGGATAAATTCTTATAGTACTATCACTAAGTCAAAGAATTATATTAAAATATTTTTATTTGTGCATTATACATGATAGTGGCATGCAATTTGACAAAATTATATATGGGTGAAATATAATTTGCTCCATTTCAGTTCCCAGAACTTCCTTTTTAACTCGCTCCTCCCTTCTCCTATCCCCTTTCTCTACTGTTCTTTCTTTTATTTGTTTGTTTTTTAATTTGTGCTTTAAAGATATACATAAATGCAGAATTCACTATGGTATATTATATATGTACATAATTTTGTCAATTTCATTCCTCATCTTCTGACTTTTCTCTCCAACTTCCTCCCTCACCCTCATTTTCTTTCCTCCACTGATCTTTCCTCAAATTTTGTGGGATCTGTCACCCTTTCTTTCCTCTTAATTTGCTCTAACTCTCAGATATGAGAGAAGGCATTTGATCCTTAACTTTCTGAGTCTGGCGTATTTAACTCAGCCTGATGCTCTCCAGTTTCACCCATCTGCCAGCAAATACCATAATTTCACTCTTCTTTATGGCTTAGTAGAACTCCATTGTGCCTGTATACCATATTTTCTTTATTGATTCATCTGTCGAAGGCCAACGAAGCTAGTTAATAGATTCACCTATTTCATCATAAACAGTAAGAGAATGAAAAATCTCAAATCCCCTGTAATTGTGGATTGGATGCTGTTACATGCTGTTAGTAAACAACTATCCTCACAATTCAAATTAATTTGAGAAATGAGCAGAGATATTTTTAAAAGGAAAGATTTTTCATAACATGGCTGCACTACTTTAAATATTGATATGCCCATTTCACTACAGAATGCTGATTTTAGTTTTTTTTTTTTTTTTTTGAATAAATACTAAGGAGTGGGATAAGTGCATCATATTGTGGTGATATGTCTATTCTTTTGAGAAATCTCTATTCTGCTTTCCAAGTTTGTTGTACTACTTTGTAGTACTTCAAACAATGTATGGGTATACCTTTTCCTCGACATCCTCACCAGCATTTATTATTATTTGTATTTCTGATAATTGCCATTCTAACTAGAGTGAGATGTAATATCAATGTAGTCTTTATTTACATTTCGCTGATTGGCAAGGATGTTGAGCATAGTTTCATATATTTGTTGGTCATTTGTATCTCTTCTTTTGAGAAATGTCTGTTTGGTTCTTTTGCCTTTTTATTGGTTGGGTTACTTGTTGTTTTGATGGTAAGTTTTTTTTGAGTTCTTTATATATTCTGGATGTTAATCTCTTGTCAGAGGACAAGATTTTCTCCTTTTCTGTAAGCTCTCTCTTCAGATCTTAATCATGTCCTTTAACATGCAAAAGCTTTTAATTTAATGCTGTTTCACTTATTTATTTTTTGTTTTATCATCTCTTGAGCTTCAAGGGTCATTAAGAATGTTGGTGCTTATGCTCATATGTTGGAAGGCTGTCCCTGTGTTTTTCCAGCAGTTGCAAAGTTTCTGGTCTAATTCCAAGGTCTCTAATTCATTTTAATTTGATTTTTGTGCAAAGTGAGAAATAGGGATCTAGTTTTATTCTTCTACATATGAATATCTAGTTCTCTCAGCACCATTTGTTTAAAAGACTGTTTTTATTTCAACATATATTTTTGGCACCTTTGTCAAGTATCAGATAACTGTAAGTATGCAGGTTTGTCTCTGTGCCTTCTATTATGTTCCTTCCTATGTACTTTGATACCGATATTATGATATTTTGTTACACTCTGTAGTGTAATTTGAGATCAGTGATTGTAATTACTCCAGCATTGCTCTTCTTGCTCAGTATTGCCAAATGAATTTTAGAATTATTTTTATAATAATTCTATGAAGAATGTCATTGATATTTTTATGGATATTGAATTGAATCTGTATAATACTTTTATTAATATGGCCATTTTGGCAATATTAAGTCTAACTATCAAAGAACATGTTAGGTCTTTCTATCTTCTAAGGTCTCTTTCCATTTTTTTCTTCAGTATTTTATAGTTTTCATTGTAGATGTCTTTTCACCTCCTTGGTTTGATTTATCAGCCCCCCTCATTTTTTTGAGATTACTGTGAATGGGACACTTTACCTGATTTCTTTCTCAAAAGATTCATTATTGGAGTATAAGAAAGCTATTGGTTTATAAATGTAGATCTTATATCCTGCTATTTTCCTGAATTTGTTTATCAACTCTAGGAGTCTTCTGGTGGAATTTTTGGAGTCTTCTAGATAGGGGATCATGTCATCAGCAAACAGATAATTTCACTTCCTCTTTTCCTATTTGTATTCCTTTATTTTCCTCTCTTAACTGATTGGTCTGGATCAAGTTTCAAAGAACTATATTGAATAGAAGTGGTAAGAGTAGGCATCCTTGCTTTGTTTCTGATTTAAGAGGAAATGCTTTTAGTTTTTCTCCATTCAGTGTGATGATGTGTTATGTATAGCCTTTATAGTGTTGAGACAAATTTCTTCTATCCCAAGTTTTCCCAGTGTTTTAAGTATGAATAGATGATAGATTTTGTCAAAGGCCTTTTCTGTATCTATTAAGATGTGATTCTTGTTCTTAATTCTGTTTATGTGGTGAACCAAACTTGCATCCTTAGGATGAAACCTAATTGATTATGGTGTACTCTCTTCTTGAAGTATTTTTGAATGTGGTTTGCTAATATTTAATTAAGGATTTTTACATCTATGCTCTTCAGGAATATTGATCTGTAGTTTCCCTTCCTTGATGTGTCTTTGTCCAGTTTTGCTATCGGGGTGATACTGGCTTTGTAGAATGTATTGGGGAGGGTTCCAATATATTTCATGAAATAATTTGAGGAAGTCTGGTGTTAGTTTTTCTTTAATGGTCTGTTAGAACTCAGCTGAGAATCATCTGGTTTGGGGATCTTCTTTATTGGAAGGTGTTTAATTATTGTTGCAATCTCATTATTTCATATTGGTCTGTTTAGGTTTTCTTTGTCTTCCTGATTCAATTTGGGCAGGTCATATGTATTTAGAAATCTGTTGATGTCTCCTAGATTTTTCCAACTTATGGGAGAATACATTTTCAGAATATTTTCTAATGATACTCTGAATTTCAGAAGTGTGTGGGTTGATACATTCTTTTTCATCTCAAACTTTGTCAGAAGTATCCTTATTAATTTTGTCTAGGTGAAATATATATTGGTGAAAGGAGTAGTTAAAATCATCCAGTAGTATTGTATTGGGGCTTTATCTAGGATTTAGTGTGATGAATTTTTTATGTAATTAGGTGCACTGATATTTGGAGTATAAATATTTACTAACTGTATATATTCTGCTGGGATTTTTTTTCCTTCCACCAGTATGTGGTGACTTTCTTTGTCTATTCTGATTAACTTTTGCTTAAATTATGCTTTGTAAGACATGAGAATAACTATTTTCTGATTGTTTTTAGACTCCATCCAAATGGAACATTTTTCCTACCCTTTTACTTTTAGCCTGTTGATGTCATTGCATTTAAGATGAGTCTCTTGCAAACAACATACAGTTGGATGTTATTTTTTTAATTCTATCATTCTGCAAATCTGTGTCTTTTAATTGGGGATTTAAGACCATTTACATTCAGTATTATTTTGGATAGATGTTTGTTATTTCTTTTTATTTTGCTGTATTTAATTTGGTCTTAATTTTTATTTAGTTAATTGTTTTACTAGAGAGTTTCATCCATTTCAGAGCTTTGCAAATGAATTCTTTTTTGTAATCTAATTTGTTTTTGTTTGTTTGTTGTTGTTGTTGTTTTTTTTTTTTTTTTGATAGTGTTGGCTTAGTGGTCATGAATTCTTTTAATTATACTTATCATGCAAATTTTATTTTTTCTTTGATTCTGAAAGATACCATTGCTGGAGATAGCAATCTTGTTTGGAAATTGTTTTTTTTTTTTTCATAGCCTAGAATATTTCATTTCAGTCTCTCCTTGATTTTAGTGTCTGATTTGAGAAGTCATAAGTGAGCCTTGTTTACCTCTACATGTGACCAGGTTTTTTTTCTTGCAGTTTTTAATATTCTTTTTTTTAATTCTCTTATTTTTTATTATATTGTACATATTTAGCAATAAATATATTGTGTCAAACAACAAATAGAAATGAGAGAGGCTCAGTAAATATATTACACTTTTATTTCCAAAGGTAATAGAGTTTTTAAGTGGTTAGACCTTTATATTTAACGCAGATATTATACACTATATTCATGTCTAAATATATGCTCTATGTGTGTATCTTTCCCATCAATTTGTTGTTTCCCTCTTTCTCCTTTTTATTTTCTTCTAGATTATCATGATCTTTACACATGGCTTACATTCTTTATGCAGAACTTTTAGTCAAATGAATTTTATTATACATTTAGGGATTACAAAATGCATCTTTAGTTAATTTACCCCACTTCATTTAAGGTTATCAAATCACTTCATATTCCATATTTTAAAAATATAAACCTTGTAACAGTATAATTACTTTTCATCTTCTGTATATTAGCTATCATTATTAAATATATTGTTTCTACACACAATATAAATACTAATTTAACATGGCTTTTTTTTTTTGCTTTATTTTAAGCAGCAATTTGTTTTAAATTACCCACAAGGAAATTAAAATACTCTTCTGTAGTTAGCACATATTTTACATTTTAGATGTTCTTTGTTCTTTCTTTCAAATCTAGCTTTTCTCCTGGTACTTTTTTGTAATTTATGTTCAACACTAGGAATTTCCTCTTTATTTCTGGTAGTGCAATTTACAATCAAAATATTCTCTCAGCTTTCATTTTATTGAAAATTTTCTTAATTTCTACTTTTTGAAGGATATTTTTGCTGATTATAGAATTTGGGAAGAACAGTACTACTTTTTAAAAAAAAAATATTGTTATTTTTCCTTGGTCCTTTAGAGTGTTTAAAGACAACAGAGCTACAGTTTATATTATCATTTCCCTGTATATCATTTGTCTTCTTTTTACCCTGGAAATCTTAGAGATCACTTTGTCTCTTACATTCAAAGCTTTAGCTATACTATTCTTAAATGTCATTCCTTTGTCTTTAAACTTCTTGAAATTCGCTAAACATTTTGGAATTGTACTGAGATGTTTATAGGAAATTTGGAAACTGTTTGATCATTATGTCTTTTTTTTTTTTTTAATTTTTTATTGTTGGCTGTTCAAAACATTACATAGTTCTTGATATATCATATTTCACAATTTGATTCAAGTGGGTTATGAGCTCCCATTTTTACCCCATATACAGATTGCAGAATCACATCAGTTACACATCCATTGATTTACATATTGCCATACTAGTGTCTGTTGTATTCTGCTGCCTTTCCTATCCTCTACTATCACCCCTCCCCTCCCCTCCCCTCCCCTCTTCTCTCTCTGCCCCCTCTACTGACATTCGTTTGTCCCCCTTGTATTATTTTTCCCCTTCCCCTCACTTCCTCTTGTATGTACTTTTGTATAACTCTGAGGGTCTCCTTCCGTTTCCATGCTTTTTCCCTTCTCTCTCCCTTTCCCTCCCACCTCTCATCCCTGTTTAATGTTAATCTTCTTCTCATGCTCTTCGACCCTACTCTGTTCTTAGTTACTCTCCTTATATCAAAGAAGACATTTGGCATTTGTTTTTTAGGGATTGGCTAGCTTCACTTAGCATAATCTGCTCTAATGCCATCCATTTCCCTGTAAATTCTATGATTTTGTCATTTTTTAATGCAGAGTAATACTCCATTGTGTATAAATGCCACATTTTTTTTATCCATTCATCCATTGAAGGGCATCTAGGTTGGTTCCACAGTCTAGCTATTGTGAATTGTGCTGCTATGAACATCGATGTAGCAGTGTCCCTGTAGCATGCTCTTTTTAGGTCTTTAGGGAATAGACCGAGAAGGGGAATAGCTGGGTCAAATGGTGGCTCCATTCCCAGCTTTCCAAGAAATCTCCATACTGCTTTCCAAATTGGCTGCACCAATTTGCAGTCCCACCAGCAATGTACAAGTGTACCCTTTTCCCCACATCCTCGCCAGCACTTGTTGTTGTTTGACTTCATAATGGCTGCCAATCTAACTGGAGTGAGATGGTATCTTAGGGTGGTTTTGATTTGCATTTCTCTGACTGCTAGAGATGGTGAGCATTTTTTCATGTACTTGTTGATTGATTGTATGTCCTCCTCTGAGAAGTGTCTGTTCAGGTCCTTGGCCCATTTGTTGATTGGGTTGTTTGTTCTCTTATGGTCTAATTTTTTGAGTTCTTTGTATACTCTGGATATTAGGGCTCTATCTGAAGTGTGAGGAGTAAAGATTTGTTCCCAGGATGTAGGCTCTCTATTTACCTCTCTTATTGTATCTTTTGCTGAGAAAAAAACTTTTTAGTTTGAGTAAGTCCCATTTGTTGATTCTAGTTATTAACTTTTGTGCTATGGGTGTCCTATTGAGGAATTTGGAGCCCGACCCCACCGTATGTAGATCGTAGCCAACTTTTTCTTCTATCAGACGGCGTGTCTCTGATTTGATATCAAGCTCCTTGATCCATTTTGAATTAACTTTTGTGCATGGCGAGAGAAAGGGATTCAGTTTCATTTTGTTGCATATGGATTTCCAGTTTTCCCAGCACCATTTGTTGAAGATGCTATCCTTCCTCCATTGCATGCTTTTAGCCCCTTTATCAAATATAAGATAGTTGTAGTTTTGTGGATTGGTTTCTGTGTCCTCTATTCTGTACCATTGGTCCACCCGCCTGTTTTGGTACCAGTACCATGCTGTTTTTGTTACTATTGCTCTGTAATATAGTTTGAAGTCTGGTATCGCTATACCGCCTGATTCACATTTCCTGCTTAGCATTGTTTTTGCTATTCTGGGTCTTTTATTTTTCCATATGAATTTCATGATTACTTTCTCTATTTCTACAAGAAATGCCGTTGGGATTTTGATTGGCATTGCATTAGACCTATAGAGAACTTTGGGTAATATCGCCATTTTGATGATGTTAGTTCTGCCTATCCATGAACAGGGTATATTTTTCCATCTTCTAAGATCTTCTTCTATTTCTCTCTTTAGGGTTCTGTAGTTTTCATTGTATAAGTCTTTCACCTCTTTTGTTAGGTTGATTCCCAAGTATTTTATTTTTTTTGAAGATATTGTGAATGGAGTGGTTGTCCTCATTTCCATTTCAGAGGATTTGTCGCTGATATACAGGAATGCCTTTGATTTATGCGTGTTGATTTTATATCCTGCCACTTTGCTGAATTCATTTATTAGCTCTAATAGTTTCTTTGTAGACCCTTTTGGGTCTGCTAGGTATAGAATCATGTCATCTGCAAATAGTGATAATTTAAGTTCTTCTTTTCCTATTTTGATGCCTTTAATTTCTTTCGTCTGTCTAATTGCTCTGGCCAGTGTTTCGAGAACTATGTTGAACAGAAGTGGTGAGAGAGGGCATCCCTGTCTTGTTCCAGATTTTAGAGGGAATGCCTTCGATTTTTCTCCATTCAGAATGATGCTAGCCTGAGGCTTAGCATAGATTGCTTTTACAATATTGAGGTATGTTCCTGTTATCCCTAGTTTTTCTAGAGTTTTGAACATAAAGGGATGCTGTACTTTGTCGAATGCTTTTTCCGCATCTATCGAGATGATCATATGGTTCTTATTTTTAAGTCTATTGATGTGGTGAATAACATTTATTGATTTCCGTATATTGAACCAGCCTTGCATCCCAGGGATGAATCCTACTTGATCATGGTGTACAATTTTTTTGATATGTTTTTGTATCCGATTCGCCAGAATTTTATTGAGGATTTTTGCATCTAGGTTCATTAGAGATATTGGTCTGTAGTTTTCTTTCTTTGAAGTGTCTTTGTCTGGTTTAGGTATCAGGGTGATGTTGGCCTCGTAGAATGAATTTGGAAGTTCTCCCTCTTTTTCTATTTCCCGAAGTAGCTTGAAAAGTATTGGTATTAGTTCCTCTTTAAAGGTTTTGTAAAACTCTGCTGTATACTCATCCGGTCCTGGGCTTTTCTTAGTTGGTAGTCTTTTGATGGTTTCTTCTATTTCCTCAATTGATATTGGTCTGTTTAGGTTGTCTATATCCTCCTGACTCAATCTGGGCAGATCATATGACTTAAGAAATTTATCGATGCCTTCACTATCTTCTACTTTATTGGAGTATAAGGATTCAAAATAATTTTTGATTATCTTCTGTATTTCTGAAGTGTCTGTTGTGATATTGCCTCTTTCATCCCGTATGTTAGTGATTTGAGTTCTCTCTCTTCTTCTCTTCGCTAGCATGGCTAAGGGTCTGTCGATTTTGTTTATTTTTTCAAAGAACCAACTTTTAGTTTTGTCAATTTTTTCAATTGTTTCTTTTGTTTCGATTTCATTAATTTCAGCTCTGATTTTAATTATTTCTTGCCTTCTACTTCTTTTGCTGTTGTTTTGCTCTTCTTTTTCTAGGATTTTGAGATGAAGTATGAGATCATTTATTTGTTGGTTTTTTCTTTTTTTAAGGAATGAACTCCAAGCAATGAATTTTCCTCTTAGAACTGCTTTCAATGTGTCCCATAGATTCCGATATGTTGTGTCTGTGTTTTCATTAATCTCTAAGAATTTTTTAATTTCCTCCTTGATGTCTTCTATAACCCATTGATCATTCAGTAACCTATTGTTCATTCTCCAAGTGATGTATTCTTTTTCCTTCCTTCTTTTATCGTTGATTTTCAGTTCCATTCCATTATGATCAGATAGGATGCATGGTATTATCTCTACTCCTTTGTATTGTCTAAGAGTTTCCCTGTGACATAATATATGATCTGTTTTTGAGAAGGATCCATGTGCTGCTGAGAAAAAAGTGTAACTGCTTGATGTTGGGTGGTATATTCTATATATGTCAATTAAGTCTAGGTTATTAATTGTGTTATTGAGTTCTATAGTTTCCTTATTCAACTTTTGTTTGGAAGATCTGTCCAGTGGTGATAGAGGTGTGTTGAAGTCTCCCATGATTATTGTATGGTGGTCTATTAGACTCTTGAACTTGAGAAGAGTTTGTTTGATGAACATAGCTGCACCATTGTTTGGGGCATATATATTTATGATTGTTATGTCTTGTTGGTGTATGGTTCCCTTGAGCAGTATGTAGTGTCCCTCTTTATCCCTTTTGATTAACTTTGGCTTAAAATCTATTTTATTTGATATGAGTATGGATACTCCTGCTTGTTTCCGAAGTCCATATGAGTGATATGATTTTTCCCAACCTTTCACCTTCAGCCTATGTATGTCTTTTCCTATCAAATGCGTCTCCTGTAGGCAGCATATTGTTGGGTCTTGTTTTGTGATCCATTCTACTAGCCTGTGTCTCTTGATTGGTGAGTTTAAGCCATTAACATTTAGGGTTATTATTGAGATATGGGTTGTTCTTCCAGCCATATTTGTTTATTTATGTTACTAAACATGGTTTGTTTTCCACTTTGATTATTTTCCCCCCTTTAGTGTCCTACCTCCCACTGTTGGTTTTCATTGTTATTTTCCATTTCCTCTTCCTGTAATGTTTTGCCAAGGATGTTTTGAAGAAATGGTTTTCTAGCTGCAAATTCTTTTAACTTTTGTTTATCGTGGAAGGTTTTAATTTCATCTTCCATCCTGAAGCTTAATTTCGCTGGAAACACAATTCTTGGTTGGAACCCATTTTCTTTCAGTGTTTGAAATATGTTATTCCAGGATCTTCTAGCTTTCAGAGTCTGTGTTGAAAGATCAGCTGTTATCCTGATTGGCTTACCCCTAAATGTGATCTGCTTCCTTTCTCTTGTAGCTTTTAAAATTCTCTCCTTATTCTGTATGTTGGGCATCTTCATTATAATGTGTCTAGGTGTGGGTCTCTTATGATTTTGCACATTCGGCGTCCTGTAGGCTTCTAGGATTTGGGGTTCTGTCTCATTCTTCAAGTCTGGGAAGTTTTCTCGAATTATTTCATTGAATAGATTGCTCATTCCTTTGGTTTGAAACTCTGTTCCTTCCTGTATCCCAATGACTCTTAAATTTGGTCTCTTGATGTTATCCCATATTTCTTGGATGTTCTGCTCATGGTTTCTTAACAGTCTTGCTGAGGTGTCTATGTTCTTTTCAAGTTGAAATACTTTATCTTCATTATCTGATGTTCTGTCTTCTAAGTGTTCTACTCTGCTGGTAGTATTCTCAATTGAGTTTTTAAGTTGGCTTATTGCTTCCTGCATTTCTAGGATTTCTGTTTGTTTGTTTTTTATAACCTCTATTTCCCTGTATAGTTGATCTTTTGCTTCTTGGATTTGTTTATGTAATTCATTGTTGAAGTGATCTTTCATTGTCTGATTTTGCTGTCTGATGTCTTCCTTGAGACTCCAGATCATCTGAAGCATGTATATCCTGAATTCTTTATCTGACATTCCATCAGCTGCAGCTATTACCTCTTCTAACGTTGAGTTGACCTGCAATGCTTGTGGTCCTTTCTTTCCTTGTCTCTTCATACTGTTCGCGTTCCTTTCTTCTTGGTGAAACTGTTGTGCTATTGAATTTTCCCCCTATATATTTATATTGGTCTTGTATAGTTGCAAAGTCTCCCTCGCAGGCGCGGGCGGCGGCTCTGCCCCTCCTCCAATTGGGGCAATGTGCCTACCACGCCGGCAGGCCGCTGGGCCTGCTCTGCCAGTCGGTAGCAGGTCCGCCGACCTTGCAGGCGCGGGCGGCGGCTCTGTCCCTCTGCGGGCCGCTAGGCTTGTTCTGTCGGTGGTCGCAGTTCTGCCTACTTTGCAGGCGCAGGCAGCGGCACTGCCCCTCTGCAGGCCTCTGGGGCTGTAGTGCCAGTGGGTCGCAGGTCCGCCTACTTTGCAGGCGTGGGGGGGGGGCGGCTCTACCCTTCCTCAGGCCACTGGGCCTGTTCTGTCTCTCGGTTGCAGGTCTGACCTGTTCTGATGGTGGTCTCAGTTCCGACTACCTTGCAGGCGCGGGGGGGGAGTGGGCGGCTCTGCCTCTCAGCAGGCGGCTGCTCCTCTTCTGCCGGTGGGTCGCAGGCCCGCCTACCTTGCAGGAGTGATTGGAAGCTCTGTCCCGCCGCGGGCCACTGGGCCTTTTCTGTCGGTGGTCACCCTTCCCCTACCTGGCAGGCGAGGGGGGTGGGGGGCGGCTCTGCCCCTCAGCAGGCCGCTGGGCCTGCTCTGTGTTTGGTCCCAGTTCCCTCTACTATGCCGGCGCAGGGGGAGGGGGCGGCTCAGCCTCTCAGCAGGCGGCTGTTCCTCTTCTGCCGGTGGGTCGCAGGCCCGCCTACCTTGCAGGAGTGATTGGAAGCTCTGTCCTGCCGCGGGCCACTGGGCCTTTTCTGTCGGTGGTCACCCTTCCCCTACCTGGCAGGCGAGGGGGGTGGGGGGCGGCTCTGCCCCTCAGCAGGCCGCTGGGCCTGCTCTGTGTTTGGTCCTAGTTCCCTCTACTATGCCGGCGCAGGGGGAGGGGGCGGCTCAGCCTCTCAGCAGGCGGCTGCTCCTCTTCTGCCGGTGGGTCGCAGGCCCGCCTACCTTGCAGGAGTGATTGGAAGCTCTGTCCTGCCGCGGGCCACTGGGCCTTTTCTGTCGGTGGTCACCCTTCCCCTACCTGGCAGGCGAGGGGGGGTGGGGGGCGGCTCTGCCCCTCAGCAGGCCGCTGGGCCTGCTCTGTGTTTGGTCCCAGTTCCCTCTAGTTTTTAATATTCTTGACTTACTTTCTATGTTAAGCATTTTGATTGTGATATGTCTTGGAGAAGTTCTTTTTAGATCTTATCTATTTGTTTTTCAATATACATCCTGTATGTAAATGTCCACCTCCTTTATAATGTTATTTTCTGCTAGTATTTCACTGAAAAGATTCTTAATCCATTTAGCCTGTACCTCTGCTCTCTTCTATCCCATGTAGCTCAAATTTGTTCTCTTTGATGCTGTTCCAGAGTTCTTGTATAATTTAATAATGGTCTTTCATTTTTTTTCCAGTATTGCACACTGAGTATTCAAGTTTTTATATGAATACAAGGCCTGAATTTCTGTATTTGAGGCCTGAAATTCTACTTTCTTTCTTTTTTTATTTAATGTTTTTTTTAAAAAAATATGTATTTTTTTAGTTTTGATACAGTATCTTGATTTTATTTTTATGTGGTGCTGAGGATTACCCCAGTACCTCATGCATGCTAGGTGAGCACTCTGCCACTGAGCCACAACCCCAGCTCTGAAATTCTACTCTCCACATAATCCAATCTGTTGGTGATACTTTCAATTGAAATTTTAATTTGATGCATTGTGCCTTTTATTTCTAGTAGTTCTGGTTGATTTCATTTTAGCATTTCTATTTCTTTTTTGAAGTGATCTTTCACCATTTGCTCTCTTAACTAATTCCTTAGATCTTCTTTTAGATCAGTAAACATTTTTTACACAATTTAAATATTGCTGTGATTTTTATTCAATTTGAAGTCCTGATTAGAATAAAAGCAGTGAGAATGAAGCTTTACAAACACTGCAAAATTACTACATCATTGCAATATGGTTTTACTTTACACACAGAGGGAAAAAAATAACATTATATTTAAGGCAACAATGACATGTGCAAACCGAGAACATTACCCTGACAGTTCTTGGTAAAAACTGTTTTGGTTAAATGGTAGCTGTTGGGTTCAGTCTTTGTTCTAAAGGATAAGCTATGAATAGTTTCATTCCTTAAAACACAAAGCAAAACAAAAACAAACTCTTCTACTGACCCACAATGGCCAGAAGCAGCTTTCAGTAATCTCTAATTGTGTCACTCCCAATCATTGTGCCCAAGGGCTTCTGATACATCTGATTGAACATCTGTTTTATTGGTACAAATTCAATCTCAATTTGAGAGATCACAATCCTGACCAGAGTGGAGTTATCTGAGCCTGTACCTTTCATGGAATAACACAGCCACTCAGCAAAGAAGGCAGGACAGTTCGGGGTACATTTCAAGATGGTCTTCAAACTACTTTCAACATATCCAGAAAACTCCAGGCCTACACTGCTTAACAAATCTTGATAAGAAATCCTGGAATAAGCCTCCATGGTAGCTTTCAGCTGAGGAAAGCTTCTTGTGACAAGGATCATGTTAAAGCAAGATCCATCTGTCCCTAGTCTCCCCTGACCAGCTTTATAGAGACACTGACATCTTCTTGAGCCATTTGGTGGTTTGCACTCTGATTCTCATCACAATTTCCCTGACACATGGATATAAGCAACTGTTCAGACATATTTGACCTAATGTCCTTTTCAAGGTCTCTTCCAAATTCTGATTGATAACACATGACAGTTTCTTGGATTTCTTGTTCTTGTGTACAAAATCTGTATCAATACATGTTCCTGAGTTTCTGCTCCCTACATTGCATTCCATAAACTCCAGGCATCATAATGTGTAGGAGGCAGGAACAGGAAAATAATCAGTTCTTCTACATTTCTACTCAAGTTTGACTTGAGATCTTTGATTAAATCCTTGCCATACATGGTTTTAAAAGCTGCTCTAATGTTTTGCCTCTGATCATTGGAATGACTGGACACAACATTAACAATTGCCTACTCATCTGTCCCAAATCCCTTCATTGCTTTACGGAGAATTTCTGCATTTTTCATAGTATCGAAGATGGCAGCTGGTTGGAGGGTCCCTTGAGTCATTGCTGCAGGCTTACTAGGGTAGGGAGCTTTTCCTCCAGGATACTGAGAAGACATCTGTCTTCCAGGAGAGCCACCAGATCCTGGGACTTGGGCTGGACCACCATCTTAAGTTTGTGAAGGTGGCTGTGGATACCCAGAAAAGCCCAATCGCCTGGGTGAGGCTCCATATCCTTGGCATGGAGGAACTCAAGGATAGGATAGAGCTCCCCCTGGCTGTGGGGCACCAGGATAGCCTCCAGGGGCTGGATGACCTCCAGATGCAGGGTAGCCTTCAGCTCCTAGGTAGCCACCACTTGGTGCTGGTGGGTAGGCACCTCCTCCCATTGGAAGAAAGCCACTAGGATAAATATACTGACCTGGAGGGGGGAAAGATGACTCCTGACCTACAGGCGGATATGCAGAGAAAGGTGGGTAGTCTGTGCAGGGATAGCCTGGGTATGATATTCTGACCAGTAGCAGTGTCAGAGCCCAACCAACTCCAGGGAAAGATGGAGCCTGGCAGGACCAAGAGAGGGCAGGACTCTGGCTGAGCTCAGAAAATTTTTAATAATTCAATAATAAACTTTAATAATATAATAATTATTATATTATTTAATATAATAATAAACTTTTTATAATAATTTTATATCTTTCCAGGATTTTCATCCACTTCAATATCTGTGAGTTACTTTGTTGAGGGATTGCAAATTTGGGGAGGAGGCTTCTTTACCTGTTTCTTCATGTTTTCTGAGGTTGTGGACTTGCACATCTGATAAAGACGGATTCTTCTTCCTCTTTTATGCATTTGTCTTTTGTGTATAGTTATCATCTTTGTTATTAGAACTTCTCTGTTTTTGCTGTGTGAGTAGATTCTAGGAGTAGGACCCAAGTTTCCCCTCTAGAGGTTTCTCCTCGGGTCCCATCATTGTTTTGAAGTTGTTCTCTATTCTTTGTGTTGAAGTATTGTTGGAACTTGAACTAGTTCATGCTTGGAATGAGGTTTATTGTCACTTGGTAGAATTGTGAATATAGCTCTATTCTGTGAACTTATATTGTCTCAATAACTTCCCAGACCTTCTAAGAAAAAGGGGAGCAAGGAATTGCAATAATGAATATAACCAATATGCAGCCTTAAAATAAATGTCTAGTGCCTACTATAGCATCTATAACACTAATTGCCACATGAAGAGGAATGGTGGGGTCAACATTTAGTATCAGTACCAACAATAAATAGCTGTTTTTTAAATCTAACATTAAACAGCAGGTGTCAACTATAGCATCCAAAGTATTAATAACCATAACAATAATGATGGCAGGGGGTAGGAATTATATAAACGTAAAAAGTTCTAACAGAGAGTGAAATTATAGTTAAGTGAAGAGAAATGAGATACAAAGGTAAGGAAACTTTTAATATTAAAAAGTGAACAGAGAAGAAGTAGGAAAGGAGTAGCAGGTGACATCTATAAAGAAGGAGAATAAAAATAACCATATTAAAAAATAAGTAAGTAAAGGAGTAGAGGAAAAGGGAAGAGCAAAATTTGGCTATGAGAGGGGGAAGAAAGTGAAGAAGTAGTAAGAGGAATAAAAGCAAAGGTAAGAACAAACAAATAAAAACTCAGACCAAAACAAACCTAAATAAAACATTACTTCTCCAAAGTCAAAACAAGCCTAAATAACAAACAGGTAAAGAAAAAAAGCAACTAAGATGAAAGAAAAATAATGTACATATATTAATTTATATATTATACACACACACAAACATACATATTCTCCACCCTATCAGAGCATGAGAACACCACACACACACACACACACACACACACACACACACACTCAGAGAGAGAGAAAATGGAACAAGAAAAAAGAAAAGGAAAAAAGAAAAAGAGAGAGAAAATTCTTAATGAAAAAGAGAGGGTCTGTTTCCCCTGAGGTGGTCAGAACTGTTGGCAAGGATGGATGTTCATTCTTATGTTCTTGTGCCATTCTTTACATTTCTTTTTGGGCTGTGCACACTTAAAAACTGGAACCAAAGCTGGTTATAGTAGCTCTCAGCTGTCCATCTCAAGGTTAGGCTGGAAAGTACTGACAACTGGAGTTTTGTCTAGATAGATTAGGTCCATGAACTCCCACAGTAGGGCTAATACAGAGATCTCAAGTTGCTGGTGCTTACTTCTGGCTGTCCTTTTGCACTTTATTGGAAGGTATTTGAAATTAGATCTATGCACTCTGTTGCTGGGCAGATATGATATCTGTGTACACCTGAGTTTCAGGGACTTCCTGATAATTGTACTGTTGGAGTATAGGATCTGATCTTCCATAGGTCTCATATATTTCACCATCATGGATATGTATTTCCCAGGATCAGACCCGGAGTGCTGATGTGACTGTCACCAATTTCTGGCCTCCTCCTAGCTGTTTGCATGGGCTGCCAGTAACAAAGGGCACTCAACATCTTTCTCCTTGGCATTGCTTGCCTGGATCACTCTAGGCACAACCCTTTCTGTGCCTGTTTCAGTTGCATTAGCCCAGGGACACTTTGAGCCCCATAACAGATAACTGCTGAGATGGGCTAACAACACCCTTTTTGAACTGTGCAAGCTGCCACATGGTCACTGGTAGATGCTTCCTGCTGTGACTCTGTGCTAAATAGCAGAGAGATTCTGATCACCTTTAAATCATCACCCTGCCACACTGTCTCTGGGTCAGGTAAGATTAGCTCCTCTCTCTATTTCACAGGTTCTCCAAAACAACTTGATTTGCAGTGTTTTCCTCTTTCTGCCTTTGTTATCCTTCTCCTCTGCAGTGGACTGTTGGTGCTGCCACACTGAAGCCAGTGAAGTTAGCACATCTCTTAACATATCTTGTTCTATGTTCAAAGCTTTTGAATTTCTGTCTCTATGATTATTTTGCTGTCCAATGTTGAATTTTATTGTATTACCTCAGTCACCTACCTCACTGAGAAGCAATATTCTGATGCTTAAATCTCATATTGAAGAGCAGCTAAAGAGTATTCCCTTCCTCTTGTATGCCATCCTTACTTTACATTTCATATATCTAAAATCACTTTCTATGTTGTTAAATATTATTATTCTATTTAATTTTCATGACTATAAAGTATTTCAGTAGAGAACTGCATTATCATTTAGTTAATGAATCTCCATTTGGCCTTGTTCTGTATACAGTGTTTATTAAACAAAACCATGGTCCCTTTATGTTAAATTTAAATATGTGCATTTGGCTATTGCATTAGAATGCATTTCTAAAAGTAAAAGTTCTACTTTAAAGACCCTGTTCATTTTAACTTTTTATTCATTGCAAAATGCTTTTCATAGATAGATATAAGAGCTTCAAAATGTGTTGTTAACAGTCCTTTGATCATATGAATGTATTAAATGTTGTTAAGTTAGAGTTAGAATCTACTGTGTATCAAGGGGATGAACAAAGAGAACACGTTTCAGGTATGAACACACTTCACAACCTAACACTTACTTCATCCATTAAAAAAAAAAAAAAGCTACTTCACTTTGTAGAATATCAAGACCACTTTCAAGTGGCATCACACAGTATTTAAGAAAACAAGTTTTGGAGGAAAACCTGATGATTTGCAGAGAACATTTTAAAATAATATTATGATCCTTTAATGGGTTAATAAGAGAGTGTATGAGAGATACATTTTAATAATATATGAAAGTATCTCAGATGTACGTAATAAATTCAAGTTCAAATTAACACTTTATTTTATAGAAAAATACATTATTGAAATTTTAATACATTGATATTTTTGTACATGATCCAAAAAGGAAGTACAGAATGAAAGCACCAAGGAGATGCCAAGTTGATATGATTAAATTTGAGGAAATAGTTAGAGCTTTGGGATATTGAGTACAAGTGAAACAAATCAGATTCTTTTGTTATAAATACAATGTACAATAGTTCCCCTTCTATCTTCAGGGAATATGTTCCAAGACCCCTAATGGATCTGTGATATTACCAAACTGTAATAATACCAAACTCTATGTAAACTGTGTTTTTTTCCTATACATCCATACTGAAATAAAGTTTAATTTATCAGTTAGATGCAGTTAGAGATTGGCAATAATAACTAATAATAATATAGATAAATTATGAAATAATACTGTAATAAACTTGCCAGCATCATAACTACTCTTTTAGGTTGGGCTCATCATTAAGTAAGAATTACTTGAACATAATAACTGCAATACTGTTGACAGTCAATCTGATAACCACAGGCCTACTTAAGTGAATACTGGGTGATACTATATACAATGTGGAAACACTAGACAAAGGGATAATCATGTTCTTTGTGGAATAGAGTGGACTGTGTGAGATACCATGCTACTCATAATGCAAGATCATGAATTGTTTATTTCTAAAATTTTCCATTGAACATTTTTCAGATAGCTACAATAAAACCATAGTTCAGATGGAAGTACTATAGATTCAAGAAAAAATAATTGAAACCACATCTATATAATAATGAGATTTGTATGGGAGAGGAACGAAGCATCACAGAAGATTCTACATTGCAATCATTATATTAGTGCAAATTAGTTAAAAATATTTGTTAATATTAGTGGCTTTTATGAGAAGAAAAATCCCAGAAAAGTTTAGCAAGTGCTATAAATATCCCATAGCTGTCTAATTTCCATACTTTGGTTTTAAAGACGGGATGTAGAAAAGACCCAAGTAAAATTAAGGAAAATAATCAGTTGGAAAAATCTATATATGAAAACCATCTGTTATAGAATTTTAAAGCCAGTGAGTGAATAATATCTGATTTCATATAGTTTTGAAAGATCTATAAAAGGTAAACACAGGCTTATTCATTCATAGATTCCAACTTGAAATGTAGCTCTTCCTTTGTTCATAAGGTCCTGCCTAGACCCAACTCAGGCTTTTCAATTTCCATATAACCTTAATCTTGGCATTTATCTCTGCATTACTTTTTTTTTTTTTTTTTTTTTTTTGAGGGGGGTGGTCATATCCAGATCCTCATGCATGCTCAAGGGTTGTACGCCTGAGCTGTGTCAGTCATCCTTCTTTGTTAATATTTATGTTAAGACAGGGTCTCAGTAGGTTGCCAGGCTGATCTTGAATTTGTGATTTCTCTGATTCAGATTCCTGAGTGACTAGGATTATAGGTAAGTACCACCACACCTGACTTCTATATTGCTTTTTAAGAAAAAAGAAAAACAAACCCAAAGCTATTGCTACTTGTGCTCACCTACAGCAGTTTATCTAATAAAAGTCTCAACTTCATTATGGAAATTTAGGACATCTATGCTAACAGCTTTGAATTTGCCTCTTCCTAGAAACCGTTGTTATTTTTTCTGTCCATTTAACCGGATACACATGGCATGATCATACAAAGATGATAATCTTACTTTTTAAAGCATGATCTTTTCTAAACTAGAAACTACCAAAGTGAATTTCGTGTACTCTAATAGCTTGTATTTCAAGTGAGACTATTACAACCCCAACAGACACCCACTCATTTTGTTGTGATGCTATAATTCACAGACAGAAATTTAATTTTATTTACATAGGTACTTTACATATAAGTACTCCATGTAAATGTCTTGTCATCCCAAATAGTTCATGCATTTTAGTTCAGGGATCATGGCTAATATTTATATACTCAGTGCTTAAAACAGTAAAGATTTAATACCTTCTTTATTATTGTTATTTGTGGTGGTAATGTGTCATATTCTGGTGATAACAAATAAATGAAGTGTACCTTTTCGAAGAGAGAAAATGGGTTGATTCATATTCTCAGAAGACAAGGAGATATTTTTTAATATCTAACAGGAAATAGTACAGGTGTTTTACTTAAGTAATTTTTATCATTTAGATTAGCACTTTTAAATATGTAACATGCCCATGAAGAATCTAGGATGTTGTTAAAATGCAGCTTCTGATTCAATAGGTCTGTGTTGGGACCCGATATTCCACATGTCTAAAATCTCCTAGGTGATGCTAATGTTAGACAGCAGATGATACTTTGAGAAGCAAGGTTTTAAACAACTGTATGAGGTAATATAAGTATGATGCAGAAGTTCACATAAAAGCAGCTTTTTCTTTCACTATTTTAACCCTTCAAGGATAACACCTGAGAAGGAGAGAGCTGCTTCTCCCCTTTCTTTCCTCCCCTCTGCCAGCTGTTACCGTGGAGCCCAATTGGTAACTTCTCTTATGTTGGAAATGTAGACATCTCTTGAGCCCAGCTCAAGGCTGAGGCCTTGCTTAAAGGATTTGTTCTTTCTTTATTTTTTTTAAGTTACACTTTGTATTTGCAAACACATTTCTACAAACTACTATACTAGATAAGTATTTGTGAAAAACTAGTAAGAGTTGTCCAGCACCTGGAGTGATAACACAAAAATAGGAAGTTTATCTACACTGAACTCTTTTGTAGAGACTCTTTTGCTGACAGTGCTAAAATCAGCCATGGTGAAGATTTCTGGAGAAGGCCAGTTAACATTGTCTGTGGAGGAAGGGGGTGTCACTACAGTTGCAATAATATTCTGCTATAAAAACATATCTCCTCCCTTTCCTCTACTGGTCTCCCTTGTTTTTCATGAGATCCTCTACCCTGTTTTTTTCCCCCTTTATACTCAATCTTCCACATACAAAAACCTACAACCCTTGACTTTCTGTGCTTGGCTTATTTCTCATAACATAATGCTCTCAAGTTCATTCATTTTCCTGAAAATGACATTATTTCTTTCTTTCTTATGACTGAATAAAACTCCATTGTGTATATTAAAAACAAAACAAAAACAAATGTGCCACAGGTAGGATTATGCAATTTTGAAAGAGTCCATAGGTCCAAAGTCACTGAATATGCCAAGTTCTAACAACAAATTTATAAACACTAACTTCTGGGAACATCTTCCCCCAAAGGAGTACATCTACCTGTGCATGTCTGATGAGGCCAATTACCCTAATGTTTCCAGGGATGCCACTCTAAAATTGCTACAACATAGGCTTCTGCTGATTTTTATGACAAAAATATTTCTTTGATACTTAGCTGAAGACTCCCCTGGGTTCCTCTTTTATACAGACAAATTAAATGAAGATGGAGGGAAAAGGGAAAATATTGTCACTAAAATGTAATCAGTGAGAAACTGTCTAGAGGCAGTGGGACCTTGGGTGTTTTCTGACCTTTATGTAGCTAGTCTGTGAGAAAAAAATATTTTATCTATATTTTTAAAAATCCATGAGATAGAGGGTATCGCTCAGTGGTACAGTACTTGCCAGCATGTGGCCTTGGGTTTGATCTTCAGCACTTAAAAACAAAACAAAACAAAACAAAAAAGCAGAAAAGAAAAAAAGAAAGTCTACAATTTACTGTATACAACTTCCAGATGGGGTGGCTGTTCTGCCATGTTGTGGGGAGTGGGGGTAGAAGATAAGGTGACATGCCCTGACAAATGACATATATCTTTCATCTTGTCAGTGTAGTCAAAGCTCTTAGAGAAAGACTGGAGAATCATGGTGGTGTTTTTTTCTGCTTTGAGAATATTAAACTTTTTTTGATGACTTTAATAATGTAACAGAGAAGTTCTTAAAGTATTATGGCAAAGGAAAGTGTAAGGCCACAAAAATTTGCCTTGAATTTATCTTACAAAACCATAGACAAACTAAGAAATGTCATAATTCCAGTGGAGGACTTTTCAGAGTTCAAGAAGGGAGCCCATGTTATGGACTGTGTTCTATGTAATCACCTGCTTTTTCTCTACGTTTGGAAATATTGAACAATGTATATAAGTGGACTTTATGCTCTCTGCCACAAAAGATGTCTGGTCTTTGTGACTGGGATGGTAATCCCATTCTTCCTGACAGTTGTTGATCATTAATTCCTATGATTTACGTAAATGATCAGTTTTTGCTCAAGAGCTGATTGCTATGTTTTCTCATACGTTGAAAACATTTTTAAAACCATTTGTCAAACTGACAAAATCACTCAAGCTATTTGGGCGATAAGAACAATTTCTGTAAAAGAAAAAAAAAACATGCTACACAACTAAATGTGCTACCTATAGTTTTAAGACTTATGTAAGAGTCTCTCTCTCTCTCTCTCTCTCTCTCTCTCTCTCTCTCTCTCTCTGTCTCCTCTGTAAAAGCTCTGTTCTGTTTAACTTAAAATAATGCTTAGCTTCTAATTTAATCTTAGGCTTTTGCATTCTGTTTCACAGCTGACCCACAAGAGTGAATTTATTTTCATGGTATAAATGTCAATTTAAAAAATATAGGATAAATAAAACTCTTTTTAGTGTTCTATTTTAGTCAGCTTTTTTATCGCTGTGAACAAAAGACCTAAGAAGGACAACACAGAGAAGAAAAAATTTATTATAGGGCTCAGGGTTTCAGGGGTCTCAGTCTATAGAAGGTCACCTCCATTGCTCTGTGCCAGAGATGAGGCAGCACATCAGAATTAGCTTGGCAGAGGGAAGCAGCTTGGGTCCTGACAACCAGGAAGCAGAAGGAGATTTTGCTTACCAGGGATAAAATACATACCCCAAAGGTATTCCCTCAAGAACTTCCCTACTCCAGCCACACCCTACCTACCTACAGTCATTACCCAATTAATTTCAATTGGGGGATTAATGGATTGATTGGGATAAGGATCTCATAGTCCAATCCTTTCATCTCTAAACTTTTTTGCATTGTCTCACACCTGAGCTTTTGGGGGACACTTCATATCTAAACCATAACACAAACTCAACTGAACAAGCAGAGAGAGGCAGTGATGTATAGAGAATTGAAATATAAATCACTGCAATGTTCAATAAATAATTTCTATTAAATAAATTTAACAAATCCATTCTATCATCCTTTCTTTTTTTGTTGTTGTTTTCGTTATGTTACCCTTATTTCTAACACAGGCTCTGAACAAAACTTCTCTACTAAAGGCAGTTATGTCTGTATAGGTACCAAATTCATGAATCTCCATCTATTCCTCTTATTCCCCTAAGCTTCAGCATTTGATCCTACTGACCACTATCTCCTTGTTGAAATTCTTACTAACCTATCTCTCTGAACATTTCCTTTTGATGCATTTCTTTCTATGCCCATGTGGTTGAATATTAAATTACTTCTCTTTCATATCCTTTTGAATCTTGAAACTCAGTCTACAACTTCGATAATCTGTACCTCTGTACATTGATGCCTCTAAAAATCTATTTTTGTGCCTTAGATTTGTTTCTGAAATATATATATATATATATATATATATATATATATATATATATATATATATATTTTCTACACTATCTTAATTTCAATATGCCAATTATTCAACTGATAATTTTGCTCATAAAAATCATATTTTCTGTGTTCTTGATCTCCATCACTGGAATCATCGTCAATTGAGTCCCTTAAGCCAGAAACTTGAAAACTGTCATTAGCTCCTTCATAATCTCTCTCACATTTACCATGTTATAATTCTGTTAATTTTGCATGTTAATTATTCCTCAAGTCTTCCTTTTATTTCAGTTGAAGCCTGACTGTGGATAATGCAGACTCCTCCCTACCCAGCCTTCACCACAAGAGGTGAAAACAAGACTAGAAAATTAAAGGAATCTGTAGTTTCTGTTATGTCAAAAAAACTCAGCCATCATGGAAATTATACTTGGCCTGCATTATGGAGAGCATCCAGATCTTCCTAATCCATTACATAAAAAGACATTTGCTCTTCAAATAGACCTGGCCAGCTGCTAAAAGCCATTTGTAGGTTTGTCATCTGCGTTTCCCCAGAGAGAACTCGCTCCTGGTCAAAGCTTTTGCGTTCCTATACTACTCAATCCAGTTTACATAGTCCAACTCCCAGGAAACAACTGGTACCTTATTCCTGGGTTCTATACATAGACCAGTGAATTCAAGTCTGTAATTAAAATCCATATCCTTATTTATCTTCTACTATGTCTGTTATAGCTTAAGCTTGCCCAGCACACACACAAAAATAACACTTTAAATTAAAAATTGCAAGTCTGCCTTCAGTGTATTCCAGTATGTAGTATTGATTATGTCTGTCTACTATAATTTTTGTCTCTCACCTAACTTATTTTGTAACTGAAAATTCAATTTTTTTCCTAAGTAGCATACTTATAAAGAGAGTATTTCTGAATGTAGGCCATTGCTTCTTCAATATGTAATGATTACAATAAGCAGTGTGTTGCTGTGGACTTGGCATACACTAGTGAATATCCTTTAGCAATTAAGTACTTCAGGTCCTGGAGCATAAAATAAACATTCAGAAGTTCTACAATCTGTCTTGACTAAGAAGGATCCTTCCCTAATGTAGAATAAATTTTAAATGGTAATGGTTCCAATTATTTGATGAGGAAACTTGTTTATTTTTCCTTCTTTTTCCAGAATGAAAGAGAAGTTTTCCTCAAACTCCCTTAGTAAATTTTTAAAAATCAGGAGATTTATTTTGATACAATATCTTAAGTTAGTATAATTAATTTATATTTTCAAAATTTCCCCCATGTATTTAGTATTCAATAAATGATATGTTTTATTATTTTCTATGAATTATAAATAATTAACTTACTAAATAATTTTATATGATATTATATTTCTAATTTGAGAGACTAAGGGGAGAAGATATAAAGATTGAGTTGCTATAGACAAAGCAGCTATAAACAAAGCTTCTAATTTGAGAATGACAACATTATCCCAACCTTAGGATACTTTCATTTCTCTTTAATATATGCACATATACATATATAGATATGATTTTTATAAAATACCAGCTAAAAAAATTCAATATTTCCTTTTAATGGTGATATCTATTTCTCTTAAATTTTTACTCTTGAATTTATAGATGGATAACAAAAGCCTTTACTTTGTCTTCAGGCAATTTAAGTAGATTATAGAGCTCTCTTACCCTAAACATGTGGTAAAATTGCTATAGTGTTTCTAAATGGTCTTTCCAGCTCAAGTTCTTTTTTATTTTCCTGTTCTGACCTCTAGCTGATTTAGCCACATAATTAAAATCTAAAGAAGGAGCAAAATGGCCAGATTTTCAGTATGTCATTTTATGAGGGAAATGATGCTTTAATGTTTATCTTTCTCTGACTGCAGCCAATGATAGGGTTGAACACAGGATGTATGCATAAGGAAAGCCTGGTTTTCCAGCTCATTGGCAGAAGTTCCTGAACTTGGAACAGTCACAGCCCTTGTAATAGGTTAACAGACAGATTTGACTAACACTTTCTCTGTTGAATGAATACCTTAGTAATGGCCCTATTTTTCTGTGATTCCAGTGTTTAGTTACAAGTAAAGTAATATTGACACATTTTCAACTTTAGAAGGAGAGTATGAGAATTCCTTGAAGGAATGCACTTTGTCACTTAATAAAAGGCTTTTATAAATTTGTTGTGGGCCTTCCAAATAGAAGGAACCCTGGGCTGGAGTCCTGGTTATCTTAGATTAGGGATTCTAGTTGATCCTTTCAATGTACCCTGAGGAAGTAACATCAAGACATTAAGATGCTCACTTAGAAAGTAAGGATCAGATATTAATCAGATCATCACACTCACAACTCTCTCAGTACACAGTGAGATGGATACTCAAAAGGGAAGGGCTGTTATTTCATAAGAGTACAAAATTATTGAACCTGACTTAAATTTGATAAAACTGCCCTGAGAGATAATGTCTAAGGTGAGCTCTCACAGATAATTAGATACAGAAGAAACAGCATAAATGAATGTCCTAGGCAAAGAAGAGGAGAACGTGAGGGTGACTGAAGGAACATAATGGTGGAAGAAAAAGCAGGGACAAGTATTTCAAGGGTTTCAGCTAAATTAAGTCCTTTTGCTTTTACCCTATTATCATAGGGGAGATTGAGTTCTCATGGAAATAGCAATTTGGAAATATTGCTTAGTAGAGAATAGATAGGAGCAGAATTAAAGCCACAATTGTTCCAGTGGAAGAGAATTAGAGCATAGAGTAAGGTTGTGGTGATGGACAGAAATGTCTTAGAAGTCAGACTACTAGGTCAAGCACTTTAAAGAATTTTTTCTAAGAATGCATTAGAGGGAGGGAAAGAAAGAGAGAGAATAAGAACAGTAATAGAGGGTGTCAAAATACACTGTAGTGTCATGTATATTTAAAAAGAGCAAATAAAAAAAGAGCAAATACAAGGTATTGGATATCTGTTTTACTTATATTTTCTCCCAGTCTATTGCTTGTTTTTTTTAATCTTTTTTGCTGTTGTTGTTGATAGACCTTTATTTTATTTATTTACATGCGGTGCTGAGATTTGAGCCCAGTGCCTCACTCATGCCAGACAAGTGTGCAACTGCTGAGCCACAGCCCCATTCCTACTTTTTATTTTTATTTTGGAATTAAAATGTTTAATATTTAATGGAAAAAAAAAGGCAGAGATGGGGAGGGAGAGAGAAAGAAAGAGATCAATTCCTATTCCAATCCAAATTATACTCTCTTTTAAATGTGCTTTTGCTACTCAGGATATTATTGCTTAAAATTAATATTTCATATCCTTGTCCTTTATTAAATATTTGTATATAACTTTTCTTCATTAGAATCTTAAAATATTTTCAGAGTTTTTTATGTTTTATGTTTTCTACCTTAGATAAATGATAGGCACATAGCAAATATTCTTTTGATTGTTAAGAAAGTTAAATTTTTTAATATTACATGAAATCTTTGTAGTACTAAAATCAAAGTTTAATTCTCAGAAAATCCAAATCTATGGAGAAAATGTCTAATCTATAGCATTCAGACTTTGCAATTATTTTCTTTTTAATTTTGCCAACCTTTTATTGTAAAACACATTTTGGCAATAAATGAATAGCTTGCATTTTGCCTTTATTTTATATGAAATTGAATGGTACATACAGGAAAATTTGTCAATGTTTCTGAAATAAAATTTCTGTTTTTAAAAATGTTTTTGGTAATGATAACAAATTCATTTTTAATTTCACTGCTTAAACTCAAATGATTTGGAAGATAGTAGAAATTTTTTCCACTACAAATTCTAAACTTATTAAGTATTTGAGTGGAAAATTATAATGGATCAAAAAATCTCAGGCCAGGCATGGTAGTGCACGTCTGTAATCCCAGCGGCTCAGGAAGCTGAGGCAGGAGGATCACAAGTTCAAAGCCAGCTTCATCAATTTATCAAGGCACCAAACAACTCAGTGAGACCCTGTTTCTAAATAAAATACAAAATAGGACTGGTGATGTGGCTCAGTGGTTGAGTACTCCTGAGTTCAATCCCCGATAAAAAAACAAAACAAAACAAAACAAAAAAACTCTATTGTCTGTTTTATCATCATTGGAAAATATTACATATTGTGTTAAGTTTTAATATGCATTATTGGTTTCAGAATGTTTTTATTTTTAGGGCTTTTTTATTTTAGTGTTTTTGTGTATTGAGTTTTCATTAAATTTCTATTTAACAAAGAGACTTTTTTTCTAATTAGAATATGAAAATGAGTATTGAGCCTAACAAAATCGTATATTCTGTGCATATATATGTGTGAAAATAGTCTTTTTAAAAAAATTCCTGAAGCATTCTTGTGCTTTTTTCATAAGCCATCAATATAGATAGTCCTTGCAGGGTCTAACTCTGTGCTAGGTGAATATTAGTTACTTTATTTAGCCAGTCTAATTTAATTCTGTCCACAACCTTTGTAACATGCATTTTATGACCATTATGTATTAGGAAGTTGAGACTCAAAGAGTAAACTTGTGTATAATCACTGAGGACTCATAAGTAATACAGCTAAGTTAAAATGTGGGATCTGAATCAAAATTCCATTTTCATTTGTCTTCAAAACATACTTATTGACATTTTTGTTATATAATGCCAAACAATTAATTTGATATTATTTTCCTCATCATTTACTTGCTTTATTTAATAGGTTGCCCAATCTTAATGCTTAGTATAGCTGAGAAGAAAATAAATAGTTTAATTTTCGCATGTGGGTATGTTGCCTTTTCCAGACCTTCTGGGGAGCATTATTTTTCCTAGTTACTACATTTTTCACAATCTAAAGAGTGCTAGACCAAATTTTTATCCTTTTCTCCAATAGTATTGATCTTGAAATATGAAAATTTATACTGGAATGTGCTTTCAAAGAAAGCCATATGCTCCCCAAAATAAGTTTTGCCTCTTCCCTTTTTAAAATGTAATTTTAACTCTTATAATAGTTCATTTTATTTTATTATGTGTGCAACAAAAGGTTAGTTAAACCTTGTAGAAATTTCAGTGTGAGTAATCCTATCATTCCAGGGTCATCCCTTCATGGAGAAAGGAGATTTTAAGGTTGCAAGGCCAAAGTTGAATGAGATCACCTTAATTGTCTGTAAACCTGGATTCCTTGGCAAGTTGTATTTCTGCATAACCATTTCCTCCCCACCTCTGAGATGCTTTCATCATTTATCATAAAGTTGTGATGATGAAGGTTCATGGTGAGAAATATTGCATCCTTTAATTTAAAATATAAGGATAATTTCCCACAGATGAAATATTATATGAAAGAAGACAAAACAGACAATCTTATAAAAACTGAAGAAATATGAGAAAACCAGCATAGAAAGTGAAAAATATTTGGTAGTAGAATACTGCTTAAACAACTGAGCAAAGGATGCACAGACCTGAAACACTGAAATTGATATCATTACTGTGGTTACTAGAATTTTAAAATTATTATGGTGTTACCAATTTAAGCAGATGATGTATAAATTCACCTCACATACAAGCTTAGATATATTTGAGGCATCATATATCTAGTTATTTTAATTTCCTCTACATGCCATGACACTGAAGTAATCAGACCTCAAGGTACTACACATAATTCATCTTTTTAATCCACAAAGTGCTTTTGTTATATTAACTAAATTTTTAAGATTATTTGTATCAATGCCAATATTGAACTATCTCTGGGAAAATTAAATTATGTAGATTTATTATCACTTTTTAAGTAATTGTTTTTTTAGAAATCGTTCATGAGAAGTGTATACATTGGATGATAGTATTAAATGTTAGAATCTGAAAGAACTTCACAGATATCGGCTAATTCAAATAGTGTCCCCCACTTCCTTTACAAAGTACAAATATCTTAAACTTCTGGGAAAATAAATCCTGGAGGAATTAATATGATTCTTATGTGCATACAATCAGCCTGAGGCAGAATAAAACTCTAACCTAAGCCTCTTGATTTCCAATCTGGGTTCCTTCTATAACTTTGGGCAAAGTATTCAATCTCCTTCTATCTCCACTATCACATCTGCAAACTGGTGATACTAATGGGAATTTCCTCAGTAGAAATGAAAAATGTTCCTGCAAGTCCTATACTTAGAAAACATGCTGGTAAACTTCAGATTCTCAATAATGCTGTTCTTTTGACCACTGCATTCTTCCATATCAACCATATTTCAAAAGTAAAATAGAATTATTTTGAAGAAAATCAATGTCACACTAAAAGGAAGGTAGAGGAATAGGAGTTGTTCGTCTCTGCAAAGTATTAAATATTGTAGAACATTTACAAAGCCTTTTTTATCTGGTGCTTCTGTTTTCAAGGAAACAAAGTTATCACCTTGTTATCAAGGCAGAGTTCAGATAAAATTCTGCAGAGATATCTGTATTCATTTTATCATCCAAAGATGGGTAGCTTTGTATGAAAAATACACTGGTTGTAGCAGGCCAGTTTGTGTTGGGGCTTAAAGCTTAAAAGAATTTTGAGGGGCTTCTTTAAGAAAAAAAAATTAATATTCACTTAAAACACACAAGTAAATAATAAAGTAGTACTAATTTTAAAATGCTTACAAATATCCAAATATTATAACCTCCCCCCGCAAATGATATAATATTTATACAAATTATCTGTTGGACATACCCCTATGAATCTTCTTTTCTTTCCCTCTTTCCTTCCTTTTTATCTTTTTTATCTTCCTTTCTGTCTTCTCTCCCTCTCTTTTTGTAGGACTTGGGATAATCAAGGAACACTACCACTGAGCTACATCCGTAGTCCTTTTTATGTTTCATTTTGAGATAGGATCTTGCTAAATTGTTGAAGCTGGTCTTTATTTTCAATCCTCCTGTCTCAGCCTCCGGAGTGACTTGGTTTAGAAGAATGCACCACTGTGCCCAGTTTCTTTTTCTCTTCTCTCTTTTCACTGTTGATCATGTCTAAAATAACAATTTGTTTTGTAATGTGAGATAATTTGTTTTTTTTTTTTTTGGATGCATAGTTGTTTGTCTAAAGGGGATTGAGGAAGGAGAGTAGATATAATTAGGAGAGGAAAGGGTTCCATCATTTAATGTCAGCACCAAGGATATAAATAGAGTGAGTGACATACAGGGAAGTTACTGAAAACACTCTGAAAATTTTCAATAAACCTAAACTAAATGTATCTTCAACTTCCCCTTTAGTTAGATCTCTAAATATGTGTAGAAAATTTTATTAGGAAAAATGATCACAAAAACACATTTCTAGGATGTCTTTCAGGATCTTAGAAAACAGAAGTCTAAAATGCAAGCTTCTGATACCTACAGAAAAATAGAGACAACCTGAGATGGTTTAAAAATTCTAAATATCCCATTCCTAGTTTAGACTTTTGAGAGTTTCCCCAGGCAAATGAGTGTAGGGTGCAGCAAAAATAATTTATTTGATTTAATATTAAAAATACAAGTGTTGGACAAGATGTGGAGAAACAGGATCACGAGTGAATTGTAGGTGGAATATAAAATTTTCTACAGGGCAGTCACTGTAGAAAATAATAAAGCAATATTACACAAAGTTAAATTTAAAATTATCAGATAATATAGCAATTCCACTTCTGAGTATATATGCCAAATAATTGGAAGTTCGGGATTGAACTGACATGTGTCAACTGATGTTCATAATAGCATTAGTTACAATAGTCAAAAGATGGAAACAACTCAAATGTCCATTGACCAATGAGTGGATAAACAAAATGTAATATGTATAATATTATTTAGCCTTACAAAGTAATAGAATTTTGATGCATGATACTTGAATGAATCTTAAAAAACTTATGCAAAGTGAAATAAATCAGACAAAAAAAGACAAGTCTTATATAGTTCTACTTATGTAAGGTACCTAGAGTACTCAAAATCATAGAGAAAGGAAGTATATTAGAGGTTTCTGAGTATCAGGGGACAGAAGGAATGGGAAGTTATTATTTAATGGGCACATAATTTTTGCCTCAAAGGATAAAAATGTTCAGGAAATGAATAGTTGATAATGATGATAAGGCTTACAGAAAAATGTGAATGTACTTAATGCCACTGAATTTTACACTTATAGATGGTTAGAAAAGTGAGTTTTATGCCATATACTTTTTAATGTGCGTACACATGTGTATGTGTGCATTCACGTGCGTGCACACACACACACACACACATACTTTTTTTCTCTTCACACCATTTTTTTTTTCTTTAAACCAGCATTGTAATGTTTTCTTCTGTGAAGCCCTTTTTGTTTTGAGGATTTTAGACATACATGTGGCATCATAAATCATCATAGTGTTACTAAAGAGCATAGTAATATAGGATGGTCATTAGGAGCATGCATTCTATCTAGATCAGGGAACAACCTTTCCTTAATAACTGTGTGCCATTGTTTAAAAATGAGGACAATGAGAGCACCTACCTCATTGTGTTGTAAAAATTAAGTCAACGTATGTAGAAAGTTCTTGGACAGCACCTGACACAAAGCATGCATGGACTTTGAGTGTTAGTATTCATTATTATTGGTGGTGTTATTTCTGCAGATTTTTTAAACCTAAATTGAATGCTCCCCCAAAAGTCAATTCCTTATTATTATTATTATTATTATTATTATTATTATTATTATTATTCTCTGAGTGTGTTTTCCTCTCTTTTGGTGCATTTGAATCTGAACATAGTTTCTCCATTTTTCTCTTGCCATCCAGTGGCCTGATTTACTCTGTTTTCCTTTTTCTCTTGATGTCATAACTTTGGTTAGAGGTTTGGCATGCTCTAATTCCCTCAGTTCTTCACTCTATCAGCCCCCTCTGGTTCTGATTTTACGAGATGACTTCTCTCCTGTACATGTTTTCAGCTATAAGCTCCCTTGCTAACTAGTGGTTTATCTATATTTTCTGTTTAAAATTTCCAGAGAGATTAAAGCAGCTCAACATTTTGCACCATGCCTCATGACCAATTAATTCCTGCCAAAGACCTGTACAGTTTTGAAGGAGAAGACAATGATATTAAACCTGGGTCCTTGTGGCTACCCTCTCAGTGTGAGTTATGAGCAGAGTAATAGGTTAGGGAGAGTTATAAAGCTAGAAGTTATTATAATTAACATGCTTAGTATACCAAGGAGCAAAAATGAGTAAGAGATAGTCCCTCCTATGAAGGAGCTCTAGGAGGAGACATGTATAGGAACAACTATACAATAGGGTAGATATTGTTTAGTTACATGAACAGAGTACTTTTAAAGCACTAAGGAGAAGACACTTCAGGTTACTGAGTTTGGGGAATGACATAGACTTGACAGTGTTTGATGATGTTTCCATAATAAAAATTGTTTCCTCAGATGGAGAGGAATAGACCAAGGGCACAAGCCAAATTCAGTAGTCACAGAAAATGGATTGTGTATGATCAGTGTTTTAGACAGTGTGTCTGGAATACATGCCAAAATGAAGGGTATTATAAAGCATGGTGACCTGTAGGTTGGGATAAACCAGTGGAGTTTTTTACTGACAAGGAATTTGGATTTTCTTTAGTCAACTAAGATTTTATCTAAAGTTATTAACAGGGGATGGGGGAACCATTATCACTTCTTCATTTGAGAAAGAAATGTGTTTGTAGTAAGGAGAATGACTTGGCACCATTTATAAGGCTCTTAAAACAGTCAGCTTAAGACATTATAAGAGCCTGAATTTTAGTGCACTGTTAAATGTGAACTAACTGACCGAATAGTTATCAGGGTCTAGGGTGATTTGAACATGTACTCAACCATAACCTAAAGAAACTAAATTGCTTCAGAAAGCAAGACAAATCATTTTAAAAATCTTTAGCTATGTTTGAAGATTTAAGAAGGGTCATTTTTTTTCTCTAGTTATATAGCTAATATGTTTGAAGTGTGACATTGGGATGATTTCTTTGGCCTTAAAGGGCATTAGTGCATCTTCTAAATTGTGTCTGCTTTTAGATTTATACTAAATATCAGAAGAGTCAAGTAGGATAAAGCTTTCTTGTAGGATGTAGTGTTGAATCAGACAAATTGGATCAGCAGCACAACTGAAAATGTTCTTATAAATTACAGCCTGTCTTATATTATGACTCCATATCCCCACTGAGGGTTCTGCACCAGTACTTTAAAAATATGCCTCACTGTGAAGGCATAATTTCAGCATAACCACATGTGTACGCAGTTGTCCAATTGTAGGAACAATGAAACACCAGGGACCAGAGCTTTTGTAGTGTACACAAAGGTACATTGTAAGTTAATAGGTTAATAAAACTCTAAAACTGAAATCAAGGAATACTGCACAGTACTTATTTGTAAAGCTAGTGTGTGTTTCCTTAAAATTTAATGTGTTCCTCTTTCATGAAAAAGAAATAAGAGAATATCAACATAATATTTTTAAGCAACTAATTTCTCCCTTTATCTACTTCAAATAATTTGTTGAAAGAAAAGGACTTAAGGTGCATGCAGCCTTTAGATCACTGAATAGAAAAAGGCTTCATTTTATAGTTGCCATTGCGTTTGGTGGAATCTTAATCTTATGTCCAACATTCTGTTATACCTATGCCAAATCAAATCACATTTCACTTCCAAATCAAAAGCTATTTTTAGATCTTCTTATTTATAAGTTTCTTTTTTGTTACTAGGAATTGAACCCAGGGGAGCTTTACCACTGAACTTTTATTTTATCTTTTACTTTAAATCAGGGCCTTCCTAAATTGCCTAGGCTAGCATCAAACTTGTTGACTCTGGCCTTGAACTTGTGATCCTCCTGCTTCAGCCTCCCAAGTCTCTGGGATTACAGGATGTGCCAGTGCACCCAAGTCCTCTTTATTCTTGACTCTCTTTTAGCACTTGACTCTTTGAAAAGATTTTTCTCACATCACATAAAAATATGTCACAATTTCTCCCATTATTATGTATAATTATAATGTACCCATTAAAATTAATTAATAATAAAAATCTTTATCTTGTAACCTTTTTTAAAAAAAATATATAGTTGTAGATGGACAGAATGCCTTTATTTTATTGGTTTATTTTTATGTAGTGCTAAGGATTGAACCCAGTGCTTCACACATAATGGGCAAGTGCTCTGCTGCTGAGCCACAGACCCAGCCTTCTTGGGACCTTTTAATACCTTAGTTTTCTATCTTTTCTTTAATGATTATTTCTTTTATCTTTCCTTTATCTTGGTACTTTCTGAAGGTATGTTCTCTCCTTCCTCTTTTCATTGTCTTCCAACTCCATTTCAATATTTTTTCTGTTTAACACTTTCTAGGAGATAGTGTTAGGCTCTATCTTGTTGCTAGTTGTTTACACATGTTATTTTCTCTTCCTAAAAAGAAATTGCCACTTGTTCTACTAATTTCTTTTTTTTTTTTCTTTTCCATCCTTTGGGACATCTTTCCTTGTGACATGAAGCATAGTGACTCTCCCATGTGTTATAAGACACCCTGTGGTGGCCCTGCATTATAGCACTTTTCATTGTACATCACAGTGGTCCTGAGTACAGTCCCCAAACCAGCAGCATCAATATCACCTGAGAGCGTAGAAACGCAAATTGTCAGGCCCACCCAAGATCAACTGAACCAGAAACTCCAGGGGTGTGGCTCTAGGTTGTTACAAGTCCTTTGGGTGATTCTGATATAGGCTAACGTTAGAACCATTGGGAAGTTGCAATTGCTTGGATTTGGTCTGATTTTCTTACTAGATTATGGGCTATTTTAATAAACGGTGATGACATAGTTTTCATTGAGATGCCACTATTGTCCATAAAAGAATCTGATGTATTATTGATAAACAATTTGCTTCAATGAATGATCAAGTAACTGGTAAATGAGTAACACTTTTTTAAAAAATATAAACATATATATTTTGTTTTTTATTTGTCCTTTTTACTTATACAAGACAGTAGAGCATATTTTGACATTTTTATACACACAGAGTACAATTTATTCTAATTTTTATCCCAGTCTTATGGTTGTAGATGATGTGAAGATTCACTGTGGTATATCCATAAATGTACATAGAAAATTTATGAGTTCCAAGGTACACATCTCTGATTTCACTTTATATTTTTATGGAAAGCAAAGAGTCACTTCTAAATCAATTTCTGTTTATAGAAAAGTTGATAAATCACCTGCATCAATTGGCTTCTATGACCCTGACTAACTTTAACTCTCTGATCTGCCCCCTTTGAACAATACTGTAATCATTCTCCTTATTACACTTAGAAAATCTTTACTAATCATTCTTTTTGGTATCTATTGCTGATTTTACTATGAATATACTAACTAAAAACACATATGATAAGTCACATTATTAAAAATATGTCATTTAATTAATGCCATTTTAATGTAATTTACTGCATAGAAATTGAAAAGGCAATGTCCACATAAATGATGTTGGTGAAGTAACTGAACTGTTTAGGGAGCCTAAAGATTCATAAGATTCATAAGAATGCCTTTCTTAGGGTTGTTAATGTCCTGCACATCACTCTCCCCACATACTCAATGAAATGAAAAACTGTCTCTAAAAGGAAGATAGATATCCCACTATTTTATTAAGATGCTTAGTATAGATAAACCACTAAAGTGACTGGTTAACTACTAATACTCTTTTTTTTTTCCATCAGTGCATATAAATTATACAGAATGGTAGATTTCATTGTGGCATATTCCCATATATGTAAATACACAATATGATCAATTTCACTTTCCTGAACTCCCCACCCTTCATTCTTCCCTTACCCTAATCCTCTCCCTCTACCCTAATGTTCTTCCTTCTACTTTCATTGCATCCCCTTTTCCCCTGTTTTTTCCTCTGTAGCTTTCACATGTAACACAAAAACATGACCCTTGACTTTCTGAATCTGGTTATTTTGTTTAACATAATACTCTCAAGTTTCTTCCATTTTTCTGTAAATGACATGAATTTTTTCTTCTTTATGGCTGAATAAAACTCCATTATGTATATACACCACATTTGCTTAATCCATTCTTCTTTTGATGAATACTAGATTGATTCTGTAACTTAGCTATTGAAAATTCTGTTGAGATAAACATAAGTATATATGATTCTTCAAGGGATGTTGACTTAAATTGTTTAAGATAAATACCAAGTAGTGGTATACTTGGATCATATGATAGTTCTATTTTTAGCTTTTTGAGGAACCTACATACTTATTTCCATAGTGGCTACACTAATTTGCATTTCACCAGCAGTGTATAAGTATTCTTTTTTCCTGGCATCTTTGCCAGCATTTGTTATTTATATTCTTGATTATTACCATTCTAACCAGAATGAGATAATTACATTCTAGATTTCATTTATATTTCCCTGATGGCTAAAGATTTTAACTTGTTTCATATAGTTGTTGGCCATTTGTACTTCTTTTGAGAAGCATTTATTTAGTTCATATTTTCTATTTATTGATTAGAGTATCTGGGTTTTTTTAGTGTTGAGGTTTTTGAGTTCTATGTATTACATAGCTGATGAACAAATCTAGTAAAAGTTGCAGGGTACAAATCAGCACAAAAATCAGTGGTTTTTCTATATTCCAATAATGGGTTATCTGAAAAAGAAATCATGATAACTTGCTTATTTCATTTTCAATAGTCTGGGGGCAGGGGAGACACACAAACTTGGGAATAAATATAAACAAGGAGGTGAAAAACCTTTACAATGAACAATATAGAACACTGAAGAAAGAAATCAGAGTAGACCTTAGAAGATGCAAAGACTTCCTATGTTCACTGATAAAATATTGTCAAAATAGCCAAATGGACAAAAGCATTGTATAGATTCAGTGCAATTCCCATCAAAATACCAAATACATTCTTCAAATAATGAGAAAAACAATTTTAAAATTTGTATGGGAGGAAAAAACACCCAGAATAGCTAAAGCAATCCTGAACAAAAGAAGTAATTCTGGAGACATCAAGATATCTGATTTCAAATTATTCTACAGAGCCATAGTAAGAAAGACAGCATGGTACTTGCATAAAATCAGACATATAAACCAGAAAAACATAATAGAAGATACAAAGACAAATCATACAACTACCATCATCTGGTTCTTGATAAACATGCCAGAAACTTACATTGGAGAAAATAGGGCTTCTTTAATAAATGGTGCTAGGAAAACTGTATATCCATATATTTCAGAAGAATGAAACTAGATTCCTATCTCACCCTGCACAAAAATCAACTCAAAATGGACCAAAGAACTATGAATTATACCAGAAACACTTCAACTAATAGAAGAAAACATAGGGTCAACAATCTTCCATATCAGCACAGGCTCAAGAAGTAAATCTCAAGAAGTAAAACCAAGGATCAATAAGTGGTATGACATCAAATTTAAAAAGATTCTGCACGGCAAAATAAAAAAAAAAATCAAAAGCATGAAGAAAAGGCCTACAGAATGAGAGAAAATATATTTGCCAGCTATTCCTCTGACAGGAAATTCATGTTTAGACCATGTAAAGAACTCAAAAAAACTCAACACCAGAAAAACCAACAATCCAATCAATGAAGGGGCAAAAGATCAATATAGACATTTCTCAAAAGAAGATATCCAAATGGTCAACAAACACATGAAAAAGTGTTCAACATCCTCAGCAATCAGGGAAATGCAAATCAAAATTACACTGACATTTCATCTCATTCCAGTTAGAGTAGCAATCATCAAAAACACAAATAACAATAATTTCTGGCAAGGATGTTGGGGAAATGGTATATTTATACACCGTTGGTGGAACTGTAAATTGGTACAACCACTATGGAAAGCAGTATGGAGTTTCCTCAAATAAATAGGAAAGGAACCACCTTATGGCCCTACTTTCCCACTCCTTGGTATTTGTCGAAAAGATTTAAAATCAGCATACTGTAATGAAACATTCATATCAATAGTTATTGGCAGTGTGGTTCACAATAGCCAAGTTTTAGAGCCAGCTTAATTGTCTGTCAACAGCTGAATAAAGAAAATGTGGTACATGTAAACAATAGAGTTTTACTCAGTCATTAAGAAGAAAGAAATTATGTCATTTGTGGGTAAATGGATAGAATTGAAGAGCATCATACTAAGTGAAATAAGCCAGACTCATAAGGGAGGGCATGGAGCAGCAATGGGGAGTGAAATCTCCCAAATTACGCTGTGTCCATGTACAAAAATCCCACAGTGAATGCTGTATGTTTATAGAAAGGAGATCTCTTAGAGTAGAGCAAGCAGATTTGGAGAGGCAGAAGGGAAGGAAAAGAAAAGGTATGGGAAATGAGATTGATCAAATTATGTGCATTTATGAATATGGCATAATGAATCCCACTATTATGTATAATTAGAATGCAACAATAAAATATTTTTATGAAGTAAATACATCTCCATGTATTTCTATAGTTCCTACAGATTTTCTTGTTGTTGATTTCTAGTTTCACTGTAGTATGATCTGAAAAGAGAGATCATTTCACTCTTTTTCTTTTTATTTGCCAAGATTTTCTTTCTGTTGTTAAATATCAATTTTGGAGAAAATTTCATGAGTAACTGAAAAGAAAATGTATTCAGTTGTTGTGGATAAAATGTTTCATACATGTTAATTACGTCCAATTGATTTATAGTCAAGTCTAAATCTGATGGGTCTGTTGATTTTTTGGTAGAGCAGCTCTTAGTGAAAGTGGTTGTATTGAAGTCATTCAGTCCTATTTTTATCAAGTAATGTTCATGTCATGTAATTCACACTTTAAATATTTATAATCATATCTTTTGTTAGATATTTTTTCCTTTTACCTATATGTAATATCCTTCTTTGTCTCTTCTGAAGAAAAACTGGTTTAAAGGTTGCTTCCTGCTTGTTTTTTATTTCATTAGCATAGAATATCACTTTTCACCCTTTTACTTTCAATCTCTGAATGTCTTTGTCTGTGAGGTGCGTTTCTTACTGACAAAATACAATTGAGTATTCAAAAAAAAATCTTATCTGCTAGGCTCTATCTTTCAAAGGGAGAACTAAGACCACTTTATATTTACTGTTATTATAAAGAGCTATGTATTATTTCCTGCCATTTTATTTCTAATGTTTGAAACATTTATAATGATCATTTGCTTATTTAGCTTATTTATTTTTCTAATGTGATTTGCTCTTTTCCATGCTTTCTTTGTTACTTTTAATCTTTCTTTTCTGTGTATAGGATTCTGTTACGGATCCTTTGTAAAGCTAGCTTAATGGTCATGAATTCTTTTAGTTTAGACTTTGTAGTTTTTTATTTGTTCCTCGATTCTGAAGGATAGCTTTGTTGGATATAGTAATCAAAGTTTGCTGTTATTTTCTTTTAGGACTTAAATATATCATTCCATGCTGTCATGGCTTTTAGAGTTTTTGCTGGGAAGACTTTTGTTATTCTTTTTTGTATTAATGCAGTATTGTTATCCATAACATTTTGGGTTCATTTTGACATAATCATAAAGCTTGGAATATAATTTGCTCAGTTATGTACCTATGACTTCTCCTTTCTCTCTCATCCTCTCACCATCTGTTTCCCTTTTTCTGTTCTACTGGTATTCCTTCTAATTATTTATAGTTTTTTTTTTTTTTTTAAATTAATAGCTTTATAAGTGATTGGTACTTCTCCCTTGCAGTTTTATTTTTTTTCTTTATTCTGAATTTTTGGCATTTTAACTACATCATGGAGTAGTTAAAATGGTCCTGTTTGGAGTTCTAAATGGCTCCGGAACCTTCATGTCCATCTCTTATCCAAGACTCAGATGTTTTCTGCTATTTTTTCACGGAATAGGTTTTCTGTGCCATTAGTCTATATCTCTTCTTCCTCAGAAGACCTGTAAGTGTTAAGTTTTGCCTTTGAGTTGTTATCTCAGAGTTCTTGCATATTCTGTTCATAGTTTATTTTTTTTCCTTCTTTTATATAATGGCTGTTCTAATTCCTGCACCTTGTCTTTGAGCCCTGACACTGTTTGTTCTGATTAATCTGATCTATTTATAAGACTAGACTGGGTTTTTGTGTTTGTTTGGTTTGGTTTGGTTTTAGGGGAGTCAATTACTTGAGTTTTTAATTTCCAAGTTTTCTGTTTGGTTCTTTTTTAACATCTCTCTTTTATGAAATTCTCTTTCATACCATGTGTTTCCTCACTTAGTTCTTTCCTTAGATCTTCTTTCAATTTCTTGATAATTCTAACAACCAACTTTTTGATTTCTTCATCTGGCATTTTCTCTAATGTTTATAGAATCAGTTTCAGAGTGTTACAAAATCTTGGCGACATCTTATTACATCGACTTCTCATGTTTTCTAATTTCTCTGTTGATATTTGTGCATCTGCTGGGACAGATGTCTCTTCCACTGCTATGAAAGAGTCTTTTTAGTGAACAACTTTCTATTTACCATGTGCTGCACAGTCTGGGTGTGTATCTTTATTTCAAAGCACTCATTCAACATTAGCACAGTGCTCTGATCAATTCCTATCACTACAGTGAGAAGAGATAATAATCACCAGCAACTGCCTTCACTCAGAACAAACCATTTACTAATTGACCATAAAAAAAATAAATAAAAATGGTCCCCAGAAGTTTATTAGTCCAAAAGTTGAAAAGGGGAGTAATACTCTAGAAGAGTAAAAACATAAGTATTAAAATGAGTAAAATTACCATTAAGCTATATAGGACATGAAAACTTCATAGATGAATGGATAAAGAAATGTGGTATGTATACACAATGGAATATTACTCAGTCATAAAAAAGAATGAATTTATAACTTGCTGGTAAATGGACAGTTCCAGAGACTATCATGCTAAGTGAAATAATCCAATCCCAGAAAACCAAATACTGAAAGTTATCTCTGATAGGAGAATGCTAATACACGACAAGTGGGTGGGGGTAGAGTAAAAGTTCATTAGATTAGACAAATGGAAATAAAGGGAAGAGAGGTGGGATGGGAATAGGAAAGACAGTAGAATGAATCAGATATATCTATGTTCATTAATGAATTAATTACTAGTGAATCCTGTACAACCCAAGAATATAAATTAGAATAAGTTATACTCCATGTGTGTATAATATGTTAAAATATACTCTGTCATGTATATCTAAAACCAAATAAATAAATTTAAAAAAAGAAAGGAGGAGGAGTAGATCAGCAGCCTTCAGCTCATAGATATCTCACTATACATATTACTCATAGGGCACATTTCAAAGGTGTTCCCTGTGATGGTATTTGCTTGTACCTCTTGATGAAATGAAGCCATAAAGATTTAATCCTTTCCAGAGCTACACATTTAGGCACGGTCTCTGAAAAAATGGCTTGTGGTGGCAAATTTTCCACCAGCAAATTGAGAGAAGCAGAGCTTTTCTCTGTTACCAGTTGGCTTTGTCGCTCCCTTCCCAGTGCAGCTTGGTCTGACTTTCTCTTCTACCACTATTTCTGAAAAAAGCTTATCAGCTTTACATCTCCCCTCTTTATTATTCCCCCACCCAATCTGCCCAGTGAGGGTTAACAAATTCTTCCCCATTTCTTGCTCCAGAACCTCCAAGTTCTTAAAGAACAGTTCAACATTTTGTCTCAGTGCATTCCCTCTGTCACCTACCTGTCTGATCTTTCACTGCTTGGAATCCAAGCACAGAGGAGTTGAAACCTGCTGCCTGCCTCTACTCAACTATCTTAATTCCTCTCATAATTGTCAGTTTTTGAAGAATAACTTCATTTATTTATTCTGAATATTAAACTTAAACATTCATCATAGAAAATCTGACAAATTCACAACCAAGAAAGAAAGAAAGAAAGAAAAAAGACAAAGTACTTGAAATTCCACCTCCTAGAGAACCATCAACTGTTGTACATATTCATGCAGCATGTTTACATGCATTTTATATGTAAAAATGTCATCCGATGAAGCATATTTTGTAACCCACTATTATTGTTCTGCAGTGGCTTTATTTTCATGTCTTTAAATATTGCATGGTATTTCTGGCAATAATCTTTGACCTATCTTTATCCTCCTTTAATTAGTTGGAAGTCCCGTGAAGTCCTTTTCATTACCTCCACCATTGCAGTTCAGGCTCCTTTTCACCCCATAACCTCTTGCAATAGCTTCCCATGTTTGTTGAGAAATCAATTTTTCTAAAGTGTAGTTCTGAGCAAATTGTCCAAAAGTCAACATGACTCTCCAGTGTCTTCCAATAAGGCTACAGTCCCACGCAAGATAGTCAGGAACGCTTACTGGTTCCTTTTGTATACTCAGGCTTACTATTCTCACAGAATTTTCCATTTTTGTCCCTCTTTGAATCTAGCAACTTCTCTGTTCCAAAATTCTTTCATGCCAATAATTTTATTCTCGTATTTGTTTCAATGCAAGGCCTTCCTAAAATTGGAAACTTTCTACCATTCCACTTTCATCCTTCTTTTCTGTCCTATTATTTTTCTTATTAGTTTTCATAACTATCTCAAAGATCATACTTTTTTGACTTGCAAATTGTTGGCCTTCTTTGACTGGAATTAAGGTGACCTTCTTTTAATTGCATTAAAGTAGTGAGTTTTGCTTGTGTCTTCTTTATTGCCTTAATTCTAAAACGTAAAACAGTGCTTGATGTATGAAAGATACTTGGTATGTATTTGAAATATGAAGTGGATGAAAATATGAGGAAATACCTGCTGGTTGAATACCTACAAGCCCATTAGTAAGTAAAAGCTCTCCTTTAGTGATTTTTATGTAGGTTATTCAGGAATTGTCTGATGTGAATCCAAATGCCACATTAAAATGTCACATTTCCTCAAAGCCTTTTCTTAGCACCCTGTTGAAGATGATCTCTCCTTTTTTAAAGGCTATTGACCATTGTTTGTTCTTATGGCATTTATCATACACAAACTTAAGTTCTAGTTATGTGTTGCCTTCACATTGAGTAATATAAAAGCTTATTAAGGTAGACACCAATTTTCTTTTAATCTCCTGCAGTTATTTGACGAGGACACTCAACAAATACTTTTAAAATTACTTAAATTATAAATTAATCTATTATCAAAAACAAACAGGAGATTACACATTAAAGTAATTTTATTATACCCTGTTGATAAGGATAAATATATGTAAAATTATTAAAAAAGAATAACTGCTATCTGCACATTACTATCTGTTTCTAAATAAATCACTTTGTAAGCATTCTATATTATCTATTCAGGTTATTAATGCTGCGCTTGCTTTGGCTGCAAGACCCAAAAGTCAAGTGGTAAAAAACACCATGGAAATGTATAAACACACATGGGAGAACTATATACATGTCCTCACTGAAGCTGTAGATGACATTACAAGCATTGATGACTTCCTTGCTGTATCTGGTATGTTTTGATCTTTTAATTTATGCATTAACTCTTGTCAATGTTTTGAAGTCGTATAATGCTGAATATAATTAATTTTATGCAATATAAGGAGTCTTATTAATGAGCTTTCTGGAAATGTAGTGTAGCTATGTAGAAGCACCAAGTGTGTCATTAGTGGTCTAATTGGGGATTACAAGCTTTGTGCTTCATGATTTAACAATTTACACTGTGTTTTTAAAAGAAACTCCCATTCATGGGCAAAGTGTAATAGAAAATAGCTTAGATCTTTCCTGTCTTTACTAAATCAGCATCACCTCCATCCCAGTACATGTAAAATATTTTGATGTTCTATATCTACACTCTTTTCCAATCATTTTTATTTCTACTCAGGAAAAGATACAAGTTAACAGGAAAAGCTTTTATTGATTTGAGATGTAATGTGGCTGTTCAAGTACTAGTATAGGTATTTGATATTGCTAATCTCAAGAATAGAAGAAAAGCGTCTTAATATCAGATGAAATCAGTGACAGATGGGCTTGAGACTCCATAAAAAGCCCCTGTGGGTGTCCCTTGGTAGAGTGAAATGCGATGCCACAGGTTGGTGAAAACATTCTCAGAAAGCCAAAGCCTCAGGAGCAAAACTCAGATTTTGGTTGTACTGTTGTAAAAGGAAAGAATTAAAGATTTTTGGTCTTTTGTTATCTTCTCCTCTTTAAAATAAACTACATATATATGTATTTATGTATATGTTTGTATAGATAGATGCATATAAATATAGATATAATTATATAATTATTTAATGTGTGAGAGGATAATTGTTGAAATGTGATAATATTCTCCTTTTATGAAATACAAATTCTCATGAGTATCTATTATGATTTTAGAAAATTTTCCAGTGTATATCAGTCTAATTTGTTCAACTCATGACTTTTATACATATAATTATTTTATATACACTGTCTTATCTTGAACAATAGTTCTAGAAATCTAGTTTATTTTATGATATATTAATGAAACAGAAATGTATGCTAAGTATTTTTAATTAAATTAAAACTTTTAAAAATACAGAAAATGTATGGGAGAGAATATTAATACTCTTTAAAATAACAACAAATGATATCTGATTTTATTTTCATCCAGAATTTTTCTACATATGTATTTTTTATTTTCAAATGTTTGTATCATGTCATATATGCACATTTATATAAACTACTTTCCTTTTTCCACATAATGTTTGACTGAACATTTTTGTATGTTATTCTAAAACTCATTGATTTATCTGTTTTATTTTTCCTATCATTTAGATAAAATTGTCACTTTAATTATTGTAAATAATTTTATGTTAGGAGTACTTTTGTCTCTTTACTACCTCTTTTGTATAGGCTTTGCAATATCTTATATTGATTTAGTCTTTAATAATTTAATTGTTAAATGCTATATTCTGGTTTGTAGTTGGTGCTTTTTGGTTATGAGCCAAGTAGCCTACTCATATTAATCAATGTACAGGCAATTTTCTGTGGTAATGCAGTCACAGTGCAAAGGAAGGAAAACTTTGGATGGTAAGAAGAACTGTAATTTGCCAGAGCTTGCATAATTACAGCTGTGGGAGGCCTGGAATCTAAATACCTCGTGAGTCCTCCAAGCAGGAACTCATAGATTTTGCATTTAATGCTGGATTAACCTGACCCAGCAGCTTACTGGGTCTGTTCCTTTCTGTGGTCAACTTCAGCAATTCAGAATATTTCATCTACAAGCAACAGAAAACTCTTCTAAAGGTTCCTTAAATTACAAAAACTTCCATTTATTTCATATAACTGGATATTTGACATAATTGGTTTTAGGCTACTACCCCTAGTATGCCAGAGGACTTAGATAGGAATAGTCCACTATTTGAGCGGGGAAAGGGGTGCTAATTGTTAGCATTATTTAGAATTGCCAGTATAGGATGATGATAATAATAAATGGGTTGTTAATGTATTTATTTCATTATTATTTCTAAATTCTGTATATATAGTGCACTCCATTGTTTTCTATGTCTAGGGTAGATTGCTCCCACTTTTCTGCACTTTGGGTAGTGGTTCATCATTATTAATGATCTATGAAGGCTTCTCTGAATTGTGTTGACCTTTCCTCACAGTTGCATCTTTAGGCATTCAATCTCAAAACATTATATGATAACATCTAAAATTGAAGGAGAAGATATAATTCCACTTTAATTTATCAAGGAGAAAATCTATTCCAGATGCAGTCCATCAGTTTCTCTTACTTGATATAGGACAGAACTTGGTCTTTTGCCCGTTCCAATCACTGGCAAAAGGAAATGAAATTCCCATGGCAAATTTAGAGAGTGCAGATAAATTATTAATAGTAGATTGGGGAAAGGGTGGTGGACAGAGGAATTTATAGTCCAAATAGGTAGCACTTACTGATTTCTGTGTCAGAATTCAAGTAACCAATGCAATTTCAATCTGAATTGGTAAGAAATGCATAGAATAAGTTCTTATGAGCTGATATAAATAAGTTCTAACAAACCACTGGACTTAGGACAGTTATAATTTAATTTTTATGACTAATTACTACACAAATGAAATCATGGTTTATTAGTCAAAAAAATCAAAAAGAAGAAAGGAAGGAAGGAAGGAAGAAGGGAAGAAAGAAAGAAAAGAAGGAAGAAATGGTTATTCAGTAGACATCCAAGCATGTTTGTCCAAAATGCTGAGTGGCTCCATTGCTCATTCCTGTGCCTTCATATACATCCATTGCCTTACTTTAGCCAGGGCTCCAGTGATTCTTGTAGCATCATAATTTTTAGCATCTGTTCCCACAGATGATAGCTTCTTCTCTCAGCATTTTCCAGTCAAATAAATGAGAAAGAAACTAACTGACCCTGTGTATCTTGTTAGTATCAAACTAGAAGTGCTGGGTTGAAGATCACAGGCCAATCGATAGATGGGTCACTTTTTTTTCAAACTGCTAATCGTGGTTCATATAGCTATGATGAGGGCTGTCAAAATCTGGCAGCTTGTGTGCAGGGCAGATTTTTCTTAGAAAAAGCTTTATGTTTTTCTAATGGTGAATGACTTCTCTGATATGCCTTTAGGATGATCTTTTATAGAGAAATGCTGTTTTACTCATGCTCTGATCCATATTATTGTGATGTAGATTTACCAACAATATAGTACATAGATTTGAATTGTGAATTACCGATGAAAAATTATGGTTATAAAATTTTTGTATACATTTCTCCTTTTCCTTGGGCATTTTTTTCAGCAGACAATAATAATGTTTGATTCTTTTTATCTTTTTGTATGAAAAAAGAATCAGAATCCTGAAAAGATACCCATTTTCTCCTGGGTCAGTTTTAAAAGTTTGTGGATCTCCACATTAAAATATGAATCAAAATTAAAATCTAAAAACCATTGAAAGGCTTATTGGATTTCAGAATATTATTTTATTGTCATTAGCACAGGTGGAAATCACAAGTGGTAAAAAGTTTGCTTCTGGTCATGTTTTAGAGTGATCAGATGGTCCAATATTGACTATAGCTCTTGAAATAAGGGTATCTATAATGCCAAATGTCTTTAGTTAATCTAGTGCAGTCCTAAATACAGAACTAGAATTGATTATTTTAAAATCATGTTCATACCACCACCAGATTTCTCATGATATAGAAGTCAAGGTACCTATTTTCAGAAGAGATTTTTGGGCTATTTTGTTTTCTGCTATACATAGTGAAGTCTAAACCTAAGTGCAGTTTCTTTTTGCAAACCTTAAGGAACATAGCCTTCTCATCAATTTATTATATATGTTAAAATTTTATATGTAAAAATAAAATTCAACAATGAACCAAAATATCATTTTCAAAAGCAATATGATGTTTGGCAAGTTATAGTTTTCTGAAGATGAATTACTCAAAATGGCTCTTTTCAGTTTAATGTTATTTATGGAATAGTATCAGTATCTTCTTCAAATAGAAAAATATTCTTCCAAATGCATTTGCCCCCAACTTCTTGTCATCATTGACAACAGGATTTCCCTCCAAACCATTCACTATGCCCTTTCTTTTATGAAAATGCATATAACAAGCTGTCAGAAGTACTTCTCTGAAGATTCTTTGAGCACATTGGGATCTATCCTAATTATAGACAAAGGATGAGATGAGAGGAGATTTAAGAACCTCTTTCTTATCAGTCAGATATAGTGCCTGGAATTCCCAATAGTATTTATTTACATGAGAACATAAAAACATTAGTATCTCTGTTTAAATGAAAATTTAGAAGAGGAAATAATAAATGCATCTGCTTTTTGAGCTATTAAATGAATTTACTTATAGAAAGCTATGAACTTTGATAAAAGGGGGGATTGTTTGAACCATAAGAACTATTCAACAATTTCTAAGACCTGAATAAATACGTGAGTTTGTGAAGATATAGTCGTGCTTTTATTCCTTTAGTCATTCATTCAATATTTTTTGCACAATTTTAAGTGCTGAGTCTGATGAACAGCATGGGAGATTGACAAATGGGTAAAAAGTTTGTACAAGAGATAATTTGTAAGTAAGTTGTGGCAATGGGAATTCTTGAACATATAGAACCCATGATGAATGGAGGTAGCCACTGATAATGTTTTAGAAGTTTCTGAAACAAAGATTGTCCACTTATTGATTAGAATTAGCACTTCTGTGTCTTTATTGTAAAAAGTGTTCCTTGAATAACATCTTACTGACTTGATAAGTATATAGTGATAGTATCAAAGGGTACTTGAAAATCTCCTTAGTTCTGTATCCTCAATTTAACTTAAAAATGTCAAGTTTATCTTACATCCTCTGTTACCATTCTGGTTCAAGCTAATATATTTTACCTGAATACAGTCTTCCTAATTGTGCCTCCTGCTTCTTTTCTTGAAGACTCTTAATAGGTATTTGCTAAATGAATACTAGTATTTATTCCCCTTTTTAATTCCATGTCAACCTTAATTTTTCATGGTTTATATCTTATGCTTTTATCAAACATGTTAAGCATTGGCATTAATATTTTGAAAAACCTTTAAATAATGAAAAATAACTTTCAGCACTAATCATCAAAATGTTCTAAGACACTTACATAGTAACAGAAAGATGATTCTCTGACACTGTCATCAAAAATGCACTAACAAAGGCCTCTTTGTTCATGACATGTTAGTAAATATGATCCTTGTCTTCTGTAAAGTTGCAATCTAGATGATTTGACAAAGGAACATTAAAATAAATATATTTTCAATATCTTTCATACATTTATACTAAATAAACACATTATAATGTTAATAAAATCAAAATCTTAGATTAATTTTATACTAAGTACTATTAAATCTCAGTATGACATTTATGGAATAGGAGTTGGAATTAAAACATGACCAATATAGTATATTTCTATGCAAAGATTAATCATGTTACCAAGCACATGTACATTATTTTTCAACCCATATATGAGTGAAAGTTTTGATAGATTGAAGGCAATATAGATATATTATTTTAAACATAAGATTTTAATTATATCCTGCTACAATGAATTTTGATAAAAGGAAATTGAGTATTTACAATGTACAAAACAGTGTTCTAAAAATGAAAGAGGGTATAGAGAAGGAAAAGGAAATTTTCTTTCAGAGAATTTGCATTCTAGTGTACACAGATGGGATTCCAAAAGAAATACAAAAGTCATAGAAACAAATCCCATGCAATTCATGTTGCTGCAGTATCAAAGTATGAGGGAAGTGTTTTTAAAGGAAAAGCTATTTAATTGAATTATTAAATTGAATCTTGAAAACATTTGAAAAGCATCCCATAAAGAGAGAAAAAAAATATTTGAAAGGGCCTGGTAGATTTGTGGAACACCAAGTTGGACATTATAACAAAAGCATAGATTATATCTGGATATTTAGTGCTCTGAACTTTTGTGGGAATTATAAGCCATCTAAAATTTTAAATAGTAGCATCATAGAGTACATTAGGTTTTAGAATACTAAACTCCAGGTGCCATAAATCTTTATTGTGGAAGTAAGTTATATAATATTAATGTGGCTCTTAGAAGTAAAATAAAGCCATTTAATATAAAACAGATGTTCCCTTGCTTCCTCCATTCTACTTCCCCCCCAAAAAAATTAATGTACATGAATGATACATCAAAATGTAGTAATACAAAGGGAAGGCCTGTCTGATAATGGAATCCTAGCTCACGTTAAATAACCCAGGTATGTCAGTCAACTTTTCACCATTATGACAAAGTGCATAAGAAAATCAGTTTAAAGGAAAGATTTAGTCTGGATCACAGTTTGGGAAGTTTCAGTCCATTTTCAGTTGGCTCCATTGTTTATGGGCCTGTAGTGAGACAATACAGCATGATAGAAGGGCATGGTGGAGCAAAGTTGCTCACTTCAAAGTGGCCAGGAAGTAGAAAGTGATAAAAAGAAGCTGAGGACAAAAGATAGTCCCCAATGGCAAACCCCCAAGGAATAACTCCTTGAATTAGATTCCATCTCCTATAGTTTCCACTGCCTCCCAATAGTCCATTCAGTTTTGAATCCATCAATGAATTAATCTATTGATGAAGTCAGAGCCCTCATAATTCATTCAATTTCCCAAAGTGTACCTTTCAGCATTTCTGCACTGGGACCAATCCTTCAGCACACGAGCCTTTAAGGGACATTCTAGATCTAAACTATAAAACCAGCTTTCCCTTTCAATCCACCATAAAAAGAAGCTCTTTCTTATCAGAGTGATTTGCAGCAAGTGTCTTTTATGGCATTGTCTTTAAAAAATAAATTAAAAAACTCTCTTACCATAGTTATAAGGTTTTATCCCTGCATCCTCTGCAATAATTTTTCATATGATGGTATGAAAATACTGCACAGAAATTGTGCACACAGCTTTACATAAGTCATAGTTAAGACAGGGAGAAAGTGTGCACTTAAAAATGATTGAATAAGCTCCCCCAAGTAATCCATTATTCCTCTATTAGTAATTACATTTTGAATTACTGCCTGTACTTATATGACTGAAAAGTAGTTTAGGCATGTGTACTGGAATTTATTACACATAATTCCACATATTAACATGCAAGTTCACTCAAGATGCTCTCATTTGAATGAAAAGTAGTTATTCAGCAGGACTTTTGTTTGAGTATTATGAATTAGATATGTTGAAAATCATAATTGGAAGTCTTTTTTCTTTTTCTTCATCAAATCAGTCAGATTTGAATATTTTTACTCTTACTTTAAGGAAATTTTAAGCAGTAAAAGTCTTTTATTTATTTATTTATTTTTTAGTTTTCGGTGGACACAACGTCTTTATTTTATTTTTATATGGTGCTGAGGATCAAACCCAGCATCCTGCGCATGCCAGGCAAGTGCGCTACAGCTTGAGCCACATCCCCAGCCCAGTAAAAGTCTTTATATAAAGAATGGCTCCAGAGCATGTACTATGAAAAATTTACGTATTCATGTATTTGAAAAGTGCAGCAAAAATTACATTTTCTAAAAGGTGAAACTTACAGACGAATGGTAGTTACCAGAGGCTGGAGGATCCAGAGGTTTGGGTAGATGGCTGAAGGATACAATATTTCAGTTAAACAGGTGGAATAAGTTCAAAGAGCCCTGTTATACAACATTGGTGACTATTGTTAACCTCAATATATTGTATATGTATGGAATTTGCTGAGAAAATAGATTTTAAGTGTTATTCCACACACACACACAAATAAGTGTGTGAGGTAATATATATTGATGTTTGACTTCATCATTCACAATATATGCATATTTCAAAATATCATGTTGTATATCTAAATATATTCAAATCTGTCAATAAAAATAAGTAACCAAGCAATAAATAAAAATTATTACTTGCCCATAAAGTACATATTAGTTTTACAAAATTTCACCACTAGAATAATACATAAATTAGACATGAAGATAGTGGATTTGGGAGCAGGTCTTGGTGATGCACACCTGTAATCTCACCTACTCAGGAGGCTGATGCAGGACATCTCTGACTCTCTAAATGTCCTTCTTCAAAATATTAGTAATTGTATCAATTATTCATTCCTGTATTCATTTGTCTAACAAATACTTGTTGAAGTCCTACAAAGTAATAGGACTATTGTAAGTTCTTAGGGACAGAACAGTCAATAAAATAGACAATTCCCATAACTCTCAGAGCTTACTTTCTGTATGATTAGAAGAATTAAATAAAAATATGTCTTTAAAATACTTCAAATAGAGCCTAGAACATTGGTAGGTCTTTGTTAAAATTTAAACTAGGTATTATTAGGGAACACCTTCATTAACTCCACTCTAATAGTATGCTAGAGTTTATCAAAATAATTGAAGATTTATCTTGAAAACTATGATGCATAACTAAAAATGTAAAAAAAAAATTAAAATTCTGATAATGCTGATTATTAGAAAAGATACACTGAAAAAATTTTTACACTCTACTTCTGGGAATGTAAATTGTTATAATCTCTGTGATGAATAAAATAGCAATATGTGGTACCTGGGTTATTTTGCTACAAATCCCCCTCTATGTATATTGGACAAATTTGTGCATATACTCATAAAAATTTGAACAGGCATAATCATTATGGAATTTTTTTCATCAATATCAGAATGAATAAATGGCAACAAACATAGTCATTAGGACAAATCAATGTCTTTCACACATTAAAAGGACAGATTCTAGAAAGAAATGTCAAATGGATGAGCGAATTGTAGAGTGATGTAGACAATAGGACGCCATAAATGCCATGCATATCAAAAATGTAACAGTAACTCTGGAGACATAGGAGGTAGATGACAATGAGAAAGACTTTGTATGGGACCTTATCTGTAAAGCTTTAAAATTTGTATCACAGTGGAAAAGAATTAGCATATGTTATTATTGAGGCTGATGGATTATCTTGTATGTTGTGTTATATTCTAATCTCTTCTTAAATCTTTATATTAAACCAAGTTATACTGCTTAGAAATAAATGTCAGTGTACAAAGTTAAGTGGTATGGATGACTGTGTACCTTGGGGAACAGAGAGATCACCCCATACCCACCCTTATAAGCACCTGAAACTCACTGAAGAGTTGTGATCACCTGATATTCTTGGACTCAACTGCCTATGTCCATAATGAGTTTAAGAAAATGCTTTGTGAAGGTGAAAATTGTCTAAACCTTTATCACTCAAGTCATACACTAGTGGAATACTATTTTGTGAAGATTTAATGTCATCTGTCACCTTTGTTTTGTGGGTGAGGGTGAGGAAAGGACGGTTAGATTTTTTTAAACTATTTTTATTCTGAAATATTTCAAGAACCAATAAAAGATTTGAGTTTGTAAAATAATAAACAATGCAGTCATACCATGAAACTTCACTAAATCTTAACTTTTCTCACACTTGCTATTACATGTATAATTGATGTACCTCTAAACTTTCCCAGGATTTTCCCTTTCCTAAGGATTTTGATTAAAGCCCTTAAAGCCTCCTGATAAGCAAATCTGCATGAAGACGTTTTTCTTCTATTGGATTAGGAGATATAGGGCATCAAAATCATCAGAATCTCCCTCAGGCAATAGAATAGTCTCACTTTGGTTATATGAAAACTCACAGCTAAAGTTGAAAAGTTTCTCAAAGGAACATGACAACAAGATTTAAATTATATTCTTTGGTACTTACTTCAGAGGAGTCTTGATCATAAGTAATGAGGGAATAAATGTCCTTGAAGAAAGCATCCAATTAACACTTTAATATTGCCATGTTGATCGTTTATTATGTCCATAAACAAACACTTATTGAGCAGTCACTTTCTAGAGTGAAATGCAATGATAATTGTGATGATAAATAAATGCAATGATGAATGTAATGTTAAGTGAGGCCGAGGGGAGTTACTAACAAAGGATCTGTAGTCTAATGAGGAAAACAAGTCCTCACCTGGCAATTATAGTGTGCTAAAATAGGTTATGTTGGAAAGGTACCATGGGCTATCTTTTTACTAACAGAGTAATTGTACTGTAGTCATTCTTTGAAATCTCATACTTTTGAATTGTTACTTGAATTTGTGACCACCATTTCACATGTTGGCATTTATAGGAATTTATATCACAATTCAAATAAGGTGCAAACCATAATTTATGTCTATTTAATGTTGTTTAATTCATATATATAATAATTCTTTATTTATACTAATAATTTTCAATATGGTAGTCTATAACAGTGTTTTATAATGTGAAATTTGCAAGAATTTACAAATAAGTTAATACCTTTCATTCATTTAATAATTTTCAAGTGCTTTTTGTCCTCTCAGATTTTCTTATGTAGAATGAGTTGCTTTGAGATGTTCAAGTTTTCATAATGTATGTGTAGTAACTGTCATATGGCAGTTGTGGAATATGGCTATCAAAATTCTGAACCAAAAATTGATATACTTGATACCTCCAAAAATCTAGCAATTAATTGTTTTATATTGATTTTCAAATATTCAATGACATTCAAACCCACTGGCACACAACTCCCCACAAGATTTTCTGGTTTAATCAACTTCAGAGAATTTTAGGCTCAAATGAAACTTAGTTTACTGGATGTAGTTCAAATACAATATGTGAAAAATGGTTATAAGAGGTTAAAAATATGTGCTTTTTATATATCAAATTATTAAATATAGAAATATTAAATTTCAATGCTATCAGTTGATATCTACTTACAAATTTGCATTTGCCATCTTGATGGTGATTTATATGCTTCATTTCTTCATAATAAATTGCATATAAATATAGTTCATCTGTCTATATGGGAGATATTGTAAGGCAGAAATAATTTTGTGGCTTAAGTCTCTTCTTACACTGGTTGTAAATATAATTATTTAAAATTATATAATCACTTTTTTGGTCATTTAATTTAATCTAATATCAAATTGTTCTTCCTGTGAAATTACTTTTTACCTCTTTTTCTAAAATATAAAATTGTCAAAATAGGGTGATTATGATTCTGAGGTTTTTCCATCTGGAATATTCCTGAATAAAGCAAATCTTAACTCCTAAAACCAACTTTTCATCTATTATTCATTCAACTGTTGAATCATATAATTAATAAAAGTTGAAGACTCTTCTTCCATACATCTTTAGTTATTTATTCAGATATATTTAGATAATTTTGTACAATTAAGATAAGACAAAGTAAAAATTGACCTGGATTGACTATAGTTTGGGTGGTAAAATTAGACCTTTCCTCTCCCACCAGAATTTAGCGAGATTCTGGAAGGAAATTTCAATTGACGAAAAGGGGGCAAAAAACTATTGCAAACATCAGATTAGTGAAAAAAGAAGTCAAAGAAAGAGAAGCAACTGACAGCTCTGGTTTGGACATATTATTAGGTTTAACTTCATTGTAGTGCTTTGCACAGTGTTTGGCATACTGCAAATGTGTAATAAACTTTGGTTTAATTAAGTATGTTTTACTTAAATTCTCACTTCTGTAGCAGTATCCTCCAAAAGTGATTAAGAACCAAATTTACTCGGTTTACATTTCAGAACCATCAGATATAGACTTTAAAGCAAAGCCAGAAAGTATATGTAACATAACTATACTAAACAAACTACAAAAATTGAGCAGAGGTATGCAAAGTGATTTTCTTGTTGGTAGAGTACTGTCTCCAAATCAAGGCTTATCCTAGCTGCATAATTGCACAGAATGATCATTCTGCACCTTTCACCAATGTAACAGATGAAACTAATTTCCTGTAATGCTACAGGTTTACGTGCCAAGATTTTTATTTCCTAATGCAAAATCTGATGTGTTTTAAATTTGATTTTTTTAATTCACTGAACTTAAAATGTTCTGCTTAATTAGGCACTTACAAGTGAATAAAATATGAGATTTATATGACTTTCTACCATTTTGTGACATGGACCTAGATGATTGCCATGACAGTGAAAGAGAAAAATGTTTGTCTTTGGAAATATATTTAACAAAATCAAGATCCTGTACTGTTGCCACCCTTTTAATATCACCAGGCTTTATACCATTGAATTGTAACAATTTTCAAATAGTAAGTAAAAATTCAGTTTATCTTCCAGAGACATGTATGTAAGAACTCTTAAGGAAGCACATTTCATTATTGTTCTGTGAAAATTCAACACTTTTTGACTCTAGAAGTACAAAGAAGGCAGTTTGGGTAGTTCTTTGCTATTTTCTTTTTTTTTAAATAAAAGAAATCAAAATTTATATTCTTTTTTATCAGAAATATTGTTTATCAAGTGAGACTAATAATAATGCATTTTGGGAAGCTAAACTTCAGTGGTAGGTACTCACTGATAATAAAATACCACATTTCCACTTATATTTTTTTTTACTCAGATAGTGACACTTTATTAGAGGAAAGAATTTAAAATGCTGTTGCATCATATAAATTTTGGAACTGACCCTCAGAACAAAGAGCTATAGACATAACTTTTTGATATATAGATTTTCTACAAGGATAATCCAATTGCTATTAGACGTTTATTACCCATGTCTTCTTCTGGTTTATGATTGGTACAGTTCTAACACTCACCCTGTTCTGTTTCTGTTGAAAAATGTCACAGGTGTAAATGATATGTTAGAAGAGAATTATGGTGGAGAATTATTTTGTCTGGTTATTAGCCTGTGAGATATTTTACATGTAAAACTGAGGAATATAAATTTTTTCTATTGCTGCTTAGTTATCAGTGATAAAATGGTCTTCAGCATCCTTAATATATAATATGGTTTGTTCATTGAGTACAGAAAATAATTAATTTAAAATTTAGCCCTACGGAATGCTTTCTCTAATCATTTTATTTCCTATTCTCATCATATTCATCTCAATCTATTGGAATTCATTTCTTCTAAAACCATTTGGTCTTTTATCTAATACTTGATCATCTGATTCATTTCTGTTCTCCCTCATAATTTTGAATTCTCGCTATAACTTTTATCACATTTTCTTTTATTTTAATTATTTTTTAAATAATTTTCTTACCTTTTTTTTTGAAAGTCCTGAGGGAAGGAAAACTTTATTATTTGCTGAATTGTGTCCTCCCCTCAAATTCATATATTGATGTCCTAACACTAAATACCTTAGAAAGTGACTGTATGTGGAGGTTGGGTCTTTAAAGAGATAATTAAGTTAAAATTAGGTCATTTGGATGAGACATACTCCTGTATGACTGGTGTTCTCATAAGAATAGGAAATTAAGACATAGGCATGCATACAACAAAAAACATATGAAGACATAGGGAGAAGACATATGCAAGCCACAGAGAGAGGTCTTGGGTAAAAACAAACCCTGTCAACACCTTAATCTTAGACTATCAGCCTCCCTCCAGAAATGTGAGAAAATAACTTCCTCTTGTCTAAGCCACTCAGGCTATTGTACTCTATTATGGCAGCACTAGCAAACTAGTAGTCTACATAGATACTATTCATCTATGTTCCAGACCTCATAGCACAGGACCTTCCATCCAATATTATCTCAATAAAGTTCATTAAACTGAGTCCTTCATAGTTCATTTGCTGTCAACTAAAATTATATTTCGTTTTAGTGAACTATAACGCAAAGACAATTCCATCTTTGGTCCTTATCAATAAATAAGCTGAGCTTTAATAATCCTTCTGTCCTTTGCAACATAGTTTCTTTATTGTCCTTCAAAACTGAATTTATTTTGACAATTAGTGAACTCTGCAATTCTGTAATAATTTTCTAGTTTGTCCAATGACTGACTTAATTCTTGTATGGATCATATTATAATATTTATATATTTGTTTTGTAATTATTATACTAATTATATAATAATTATGGCTTTTAATCTAATGGGCAAATACTTCATTGTCATATTTATGTAGATAATTTATTTTTAAAAATAAATTATTAGAACATTTTTGTTTTATTTTTGAACAGTACATTAACTAATGTCCATGCTAAGAAATATGGTTTCTACTAAACCACTAGATTATTCCATAAAATTTTTAAAAAAGTAAAGGTTCATATTTTAGTATTAGCATGATTTTTCAAGGTAAATATGGTGATTTAAAAAACTGTTTCCTTTAAACTTTAGTGAAAGTTTTCACTATGCAATACATAATATATAACTAGATTGCTTATCTGAATGTCTAAGTAACCAAAGGAAAATGTGAAAATTATATAGACAATAATATAAATATAAAAAATCAAATGGTCTCTTTATCTATCATTCTATACTATATATTTGTTAGCAAATTTTCTTATATTGCTGTCATTATTACCTGAATGAAATAGTTTCTATAAATGAACTAAACAAAATGACTTCTATTCTACTATTTTTCCTCTGCAATAAAGCTTAGTTAAATTTTCCAATTACATAGACAGTTTTGTCAGTGGGTAGTGATTTGTGAGATATAAGGCATCAAAGCTTGTCATTAATTGCTACATTGATCTCTGTAGCTCCAAACCCTAATGAAATACATAACCAATAGATTTTTCCCCTTAGTATAGACCTTTTAAATTAATGTCCCTTTGATCAAACTGAGTTCAAGTTTCTATCTTGACAGAATTGTATCTATATTTGCTAATTTCAAATACATACTGATATCAACTTTCTTAAAATTCCTTAATATGATTCTTGTTAATAAAGTTTTAATTCTTTTATAAATAGAACATAATATTGGATTATGACTGCAAAGTGTTGGGATGGATAAAGAGCTAGGTGAGGAATAATTTTATCTTCCTGATCCATAGCAGTTTATGTGTATGACATGTTACAATAGTCAGTGTATTAAAATATTAATCTACTAGTAAGTAGACACATTTAACTGGCTGCTGATAGGGTACAGTAGGGCAAATATTTGTTATAGATTGGTGGGCTAAAAATGAATCATAGAACCATGAGTACTATTCACTTCCTCTCCTCTGCTTTTGCTATTTACCATAGAGTATGAAAGAAATATCCCATATCTTGCAAAAGAAATCATGGTTTATCATGTGCTTTTTTTGACTTACCGACCACGAGGACTTAGGAAAATTTCCGAACATCCTTTGATTCCCTATTCTCTAAAATGGTAATAATAATTTCATCTGACAGGATGACTTTTGAAGCTTAATAGACAATGTTTGCAGAAGTGTATAACAGAGCAACTATGGTATAGGATCCTCTCAACAACATTAGTTGCCTCTAAATCAAAATTATTTGAAAATGGGTGTTTTGAGCCTTCCTTCACTCTATAAAAAGGAGTCATTACATTTCCTTTTGTCTCTCTTCTCTAAACCTTTCAGTCTCTCAACGAATTCCTCTTCTTCGCTTTTTCTTGGTTCCAAGAGTCTAAGAAAGAGTTTGGGGAGGTGGTACTTTAGATGGCTTGTTATCCAGTGTCTCTCTTCTTTGTTAATGTAAACATAGTTAATATTTTTAGTACAAACAGAAGAATGATGAACCCAAAATTTTATACGGGAGATTCATCATATTAGAAATTTGAGTTTGTTTTCACTATCATAAGAATGTGAAACAGTATCTAATGCTTGGCGGTGCCACTTGACAGTATCTGCTACATGCTATGTTACTCATCAATTGGCTAGTGAAAGGTAGTTTTATTTTTCATCATTTAAAAAATTCTAGTTTTATATAATATTTAGAGATTCCACTGGGCAGCAAATTGTATCACCAGGTCTCTGTAGAATGACTGTTAGATTAATAATAGTGTAGTATTGGTAGCCAAATCCCTAGAAAAATATTACTGTGCCATATAGAGTTGAAAATTTAAAAACTTATGACTTTCAAAGAAGTCAAACAAAGAGTGAACAAACTCTTGGAATTAACTCTCGGAACACATTTGTTGTGGAGAGCAGATGCATATAGGTTTAGGGAGATTTCAACAGCTCTGTGGATTTCAAAGACTATTACAGATATTGTCATTGCATTGCCTTGTTGCAAACCATTCATCTCTTTGGTCTGTCTTTCAATGTGGTTTTGCAAAAGAAATGCAACTGACATTATAAAGTTACTGCATACATTATAGCATATTGAATTATTATTAATTGAAGGAGAAAACATGCTTTGGTTAGAACATTAGTTTTCTGCTTTATAATTGTCATCATTGATCTTTTAATTGTTCCACATGAATATTTTGTTTCTTTGCCTCATTACTGTTTCTTTGTTCTTTGTAAATTTGATCTAGCAATTAGTAATATTCTCACTACATCTCCCTAGATAAGATCTGTGCTTTTCAGTTCAATTTGGTTATGTTCACAGTAGTTTTCAGTTCCTTTTTCAATGCAAGTCATAAAACCCTCTTTTCATGTCAAAGAAGAACAAGGAAGGGATAAGCCCAACTGCTTAGGACAGATGGTGAGAAATCAGATGACTGAGAAAAGAATTCACAGAACCATTCAATTCCTATTTTGCTTCTGCCTTTTCTATCAAGAAGAATGTCTCTAAACAAGATGGGGTAAAACAACTATGGTTAAAGGGACCAAAGCCCAATTGGTGGTACACTAAAAGTACCTGGCTGCTTTTAAATTACTCCAAGCCTCTAGGCTAGACAAATCACATCCCAGAATTCTGAGGGAACTGGCAGATGTTGATGTAGAACTACTTTCAGTTATTTTTACAGAGCCATAGGGAATAAAAATTGTGCTGGAAAACTATAGGGAAAATTTTCCAGTTTTCAAAAAAAGTAAAATGTAACTGGTTACTGTCATCAATTACTGAACCTCAGCAAACTTCCAGAATAGAAGTTTAAACAAAGTATGAACACATAAAACAAAAATAGTGTGTTGAATTTTCTAGGAGTCAAGCTGCCTTCAGTAATGGTATTTTCTTTTCTGTTCATCTTACTAAATTAAGAGATGAAGGGAATTATATAGAAAAGTATGGTGTGTAAAGATTTACAAAATTTATAATTAGTATAGCCATGATTTTCTTTTGGGAAATGTAGAAAATGGGAGTCTACAGTTTCATAGTAGTACTGATTAACAAATCAATTCCTGTTTAGGGAAACAATGATAATACAGGTGAAACAACTAGTGAACCATTAAAAGACAAATATATTGTAGTGGTTACAATATATATATATATATATTGTATTTATTTTTTAGTTACAATATATATATATATTATATTTATTTTTTAGTTCTCGGTGGACACAACATCTTTGTTTGTATGTGGTGCTGAGGATTGAAACCAGGCCGCATGCATGCCAGGCGAGCGCACTACCACTTGAGCCACATCCCCAGCCCCCTAGTGGTTACAATATTAACAAAGAGACCATAAGAGCCATCTCTGATGGGTTAAATGGAGACCATTTGGAAAAAAAATTAAAATGGGTCTTGATGGATTTAAGTCATTCTTAAGACTAAAATGAAAATGAAGGAAATGGACAGTCACAGCAAAGATAATGGCATCATGCCTCTCATGTACTTATTAAATACTTCCTCCCAATATGTGTGTTTGTCTTTTATTTTAGGAGGTTAATAAAATTAGGATCTCTTTCCTTTTAGACTTTTTGGTTACAATATTTATATATAATTAATTGTCTATAGTTCTAATACCATGTATTAATCAGCTCTTACCCATACTGTTCTCTGTCCTTTATCTAAAGGTAGGAATTAGTAGTTGTCCAAAAGTACCAGACCTGCTACTATGATGGTTAAGGATAAAAAGGAAGGATTATCTATAGCCCTTTGTAGTTCACACAGGCTGCCAGTCTAATAAAGGGAAAATTTTTTTCTAATCCCTTAATTACTTGTTATAGAATTAGCCTGCCATTTGAGACCTTATTTAATGCCTTTTGTCTCTTTAGGAACAAGAGCAAGTTTTACATCAGTCCATTTAGGGATGCCCATATAGCAAAAGAGCAAATGAAAAGGATTCCTAAATAAAATAGATTTCATGTCAGAGATCAGAAGATGGTACATAGCTCCCATGAGTATATATATATATATATATAACTTTATTTTAGAGCAGTTTAATTTTTAAAAGTTAAATGTCTTATACTCAATTCTATATGCTCCCTTGGATATAAATACATTTTTTAAGTAGAAGTTTTCTCCTTAAAAAGAAGCCTTCTCCCAACTTATCTGGAGAAATTTTATAAACTATTACAAATAGACTATATAGTTGAAGAACAAGAAAGGAAAACCTTTAATTCTTGAATTTACCACAAGACCTTATTACATATCTTTATATGATCCTTACCAAATACTCATAGAATGATGAAATGGGTGAAGCTATTATGGGGCTATGAGTATAGTGTTCAATTTAGTATTCTAATTAAAATAGGAATTAAGTAGCTATCTCTGGCAGTAGTGGTATACTTTTGTGGAGGGCCAAGGGGTACAGAGGACATGGATTCAAAGAACTCTCTATATAAAATAGATAAAACTAGAACAGCTATAGATGAGTCTCTAGGGGTCTAAGGTCCTGCCACCACTCCTTAATGACATCCTTTCTTTGTTATGTATGTCCCTGCTTGAGAGCTGCAAAAGCTATGAAGAATTTAAAAATATCAGCAACATAAGATTTGGGAAATCATATCAAACAGCACAAGCTGGAATTTGTAGCAAACAATGAAACATGTCTGCAGCTTTAAAGGAAAAGTTTTACTGTCATTGTATTTTGTGTTTGTTATTCATTCCAAGCCAACAAAGGGTGTCCGTGTGGTAGTTGCTCATAAATCCACATTAATAGAGTGAGCTGTGTTTTTTCATATGGAGGCCAGAAAAAGAAAACATAGGAACTACACATGTGCTCTGCTAGAAATGCTATTTTACTTATATTTAATGTCCTCTGGCCATTATGCTTGAATTCACATGAGCAGAGAAATTCAATTTGAGAGAACTGACCTTTGAGAACTTCCCTAATGACACCACAGATATATTCCAAAGACCTCCTGTTTTCTCAGTAGTAAACCACTTATCTATGGTATATGAATTTATATGAATTCTTCATTATTAGGTTTACACTTTTAGGTTATATGTGATCACAGAAAAATAAACCTATGTATTGATTATGCTATATTGAAATAATTTTACTTTTATGTGTTGAAAAACTATCTTCTTTGGGTTCAAAAGATTTAAGCATTCCAAGTAAGTGAAAAATGTATTGTATCCTCTTGTCGTGTTTATTTTTAAAGAATGCTCACATATTTCTCATGAAATTTGATCTTAAAAACTTGAAATACATATTAAATAAGCATGATGTACTTTCTGTGCAAAAAATATTATGAGGAAGTACAATATGACTCATATTCTAATAGGGAAAATAACATAAATCCAAAAGTATTACATATAAAATTAATAATTTAATTGGTAAATATTTTAGAAGGCATGTTTGTCTCCAAAGTCAGAAAAGAGATCTCACAGAATAAAACACACACACACACACACACACAAACACACAAATAGTCCAGAATTGGATTATATATATTTACCAATATTAATATGGTAAACAATATGATTAGCCATTTTTCTAATCCCACTTGACAGCAATCATCACAATTAGTTTTCTTTTTGCTTTCAGTGAAATGCCTTCACTAAGGTTGTTTACTCAAATATTAGAAACCAGCATTCCTTATACCCACAGAATGTTGTGGGTATGAAATTTTAAATAAAAGACCTTTATCCATGTTTTCCAAACTTTTGGGCCGGGTTGGATTCATATCTGACTTCCATAATCTCTAACTTTAGAATCCTATAATTTCCAGTATTAAACAAGAATCTCACAGGTTCAGAGGCTCTGGCTCCTTCTTGAAATATCTAGTCACCTATGTTAATGAACCATAGCACAACACACTTGTCCTTAACTTCCATAAGTTAAATAAGTGCACATAAAACATCATGATAGAGAAAAGTCGGGGAGAAGGCCTCCTGTAGGAAGTCTCATTTTAGTGTATGTTCTCTGGCTTTCTCTCACTTTCTTTCTCCTTTTGTGGGTATATGTGTGTGTATACAATTTTAGGGAGTATAGAGAGGAAGAAATAGTGATTATTTTCACTCTATACTTTTACTACTTTTCTTTCCTTAATAATTTCTTCTTCAATTACATCTATTTACATTAGTCAAAACCCAGAAATTCAAAGAATACCTGAGTTAATTTCCTTTCAGAGAGTTCTTAACATATTTTCTTCCAAAGAATATTTTGAAAAATAACCAAAATTCTTTGATGAGTTGTTTATGGAGTGAACTGGCATTGCCTATGTGTTGTCTCATTGATTATTTAGAAAGATAGGTTAATAGTTTCTGAGCAAAACTTTGATAACCTGACCTCTGAATTTCTTCAAACTCTTGGGTAGATTCCAGTCAATTCTGACAGGTGATATACCTTGGCTTGTCAATGCAATCTAGAGCAGACTGCATATGAAACATTCTTTGATTCAATCTGTCTATCCCTTCTGCTCCAAGATCAGATTAATTTATCCTGTATAAACCAAGATGAATTACATCTGTCTTCCCTTCACCTTTTAGCATGATCTTTGCTTAGTTCTCAATGACCTATACTCCATTATGCTCTGTCTACCTTCTATCCCTTGACATACCTAAAGAACTAATTCTGTAGATTATATACTCTGTGAGTGTTTTAAATCTCTTTTGGGTCTTCTTAATTCTGTATTTTCCCCTATCCCTTTCCAGGCTTTCCTCCCTTCCCAATTTGGCACAGTCAGTTAAAAAAAATCTCTAGCCCAGATGATGGCTCATTTGACCTCTTCCTATCTGAGTACTCATCTGCAATTTATTAGATAGCTGTTTTTAAAACTATTTTATTGTTCTAATATCTATAATAATATGAGCCACTTCTGCTTAAGCAGATATTTAAGCATGAGTGATATTTAAGCATGAGTGAGTTATGCAATACTTTAGGGACAATCATTTTGTTAATCATGAATTCACACTGACATTCTAATCATGAGACTTATTCCAACAGAGCTACTAATAACCATTTTATTATTTTATCTTTGAGCAACAATAAATACTGTAACAATTAGCAAAATAAAATAAATAGGTTCTTATGGTAAAATAAGTAGCTTGTTAATTATTATATTTAATTTGAAATGGTCCTTCACTTGTAAAATTGTGGAATTCAAGTTCATGAATTAGCTAGTATATCATTAAGATAGCACTTACTCATTCATAATGCCTACCAAGATTTGATTCTTAAATGATCTTGTGTCCAAGCAAGTAAGGACATTTCTAAGTTTTGTTGATAAATATAAAGGTATGGAAAAATATTCTGGAATATTATTTTATAGTCACCTTAAAGCAATTCATCATACAAAGTATAATGTAGTTACTTCAAAAGGGATCTGTGATTTGAACAAGTTATAGAAGAGCTTTTGTGATCACTAGCTAATACATGTTTGCATAATAAGTATTTAAAGAAGTGACAGAATTTGGAGGGAGACTTTTGGAAATACAGTTTTGTGTCAGAGTTATAGAATGAAGTACATGGTCTGACTATTGGTGACTGTGATAATCTACACCCATATCTCAAGAGGTGATCCTGGAGAAGGATGGTTTATGACACCTTGCTAATTACTGGTAAAATGTTTCTGGAGATCTTCATGAGGAATTTTGAGATAGTCACCAAGCTTCTTAAAGAATATTTACTAATAATTCCTTTGAGACATTTCTTAGTACAGTGTATTACTTTAGTTTCTTGTTTTCTAAGCTGAACATGCAAATGAAGGATAGTTTGAGTTTTTCAACCACAGGTGGGAGATTGAAAAAAAAATGTTTAGGTATCAGATCATCTAAGAAATTATCAAATTATCAAGCATTTTTGGATACAAAACCATATTTTTATGTATTTGTAATCATGCTACAATGAAATGCACCATTCTGTGTAATTAACACAGTAATAAAATACTTAATTGACAAATAATAAATCATGCTTATTCTAGGTGTACAGTGGAATAATTTTTATGATCATAAACATTGAGAACTGACTACCATTGTCAAATTAATTAATATATCTGGGGCTTAGGTTGTCACTCAGTGATAGAGAACTTTCCATGTATGAGGCCCTGCCTGGGTTCTTTCTCCAGCACTGAACAAAAAAATCTGTTACTATTCATAGTTATCATTTTATATGTGTTTCTGTGGGTATTGAAGACACTTAAAAATCTGCTCTTATCAATATATTACTAATATCGGCCCATCTCTCCCCAGTCTCTCATGGCCTTGGCAACCACCATTCTACTCTCTACTTCTGTAATTTTGGCTTTTTTAGATTCAACATATGAATTAAATTATACAATATTTGCCTTTCTGTGTCTGTCTTATTTCAGTTGGTGTAATGTTCTCCAGGCTCATTCATGATGCTATAAATGGTAGGATTCCCTTCTTTTTATTCATTCACCTGTTGATGGACACTTAGGTTGTTTCTATGTCTTGACTACTATAATTCACATATTGGTACAGATAACTCTTTGAGATACAGATTTCAATTTCTTTAGCTATATTACCCAGAAATGGGATTGCTGGATCATATGGTAGTTCTATTTAATTTTTTTGGGGGGGTGGGTGGGTGGGTACCAGGGATTGAACTCAGGGGCACTCATCCAAAGAGCCACATCCCCAGCCCTATTTTGTTTTTATTTAGAGACAGGGTCTCACTGAGTTGCTTAGTGCCTCGCTTTTGCTGAGGCTGGCTTTGAACTCGAGATCTTCCTGCCTCAGCCTCCTGAGTCAGTGGAATTACAAGTATAATAGTGCCTGCCTCTATTTTATTTTTTGAGTAACTTACATACTGTTTTCCATAACAGCTATCCCAATTTATAGTCCCACCAATAGTGTAAAAGGTTTTCCTTTTGTTTACACCTTTGCCAACATTTTCAACTCCTTTTAATATTATACATCCTAACATTTGGGAAGTGATATTTACATTTCTCTGATTAGTGATGTTGAGAATTTTTCATATGCCTATTGGATATTTTTTATGTCTTCTTTTGGGATATGTTTATTCAGGCATTTTGCCCATTTTTAATGGGGTTATTTCTGTTATAGTCAGCTTTTTTTGCTGCTATGACTAAAAGACCCAACCAGAACAATTGTAGAAGAGGAAAATTTTATTAGGGGGCTCAATGTTTTCAGATGTCTCCATCCATAGACAGTTGGCTTCATTCTTCAGGGCTAAAAGTGAAGCCAAACAACATGGCAGAAGGCTATAGCAGAGGAAGCAGGTCACATGATGATGAAGAAGCAGAGAGAAAGTGAGACTCCACTCCCAAGATACAAAATATATACCAAAATCCAGCCCCCCAGTACCCACCTCTTCCAACCACACACTACCTACCATCAGTCACTACTCAGTTAATCCTATCAGTGGTGTTATATGACTCTTATAACCCAATAAGTTCTTCTCTAAAATTTCTTGCATTGTCTCACACATGAGCTTTTTGGGGATACTTCACATCCAAACCATAACTATTATTATTATTATTATTATTGAGTTCTTACATTTTTTTGGATATTAACCTGTATTAGTCAGCCTTGCATCACTGTGACCAAAATATCCAATAAGAAAAACTTTTTCTGAGAAAAATATTATGTTGGCTCATGATTTTAAAGGTCTCAGTCTATGGTTATCTAAGTCCATTGCTCTGGGCCCAAGATGAGATAGAGCATCATGGCAGAAGGGCAGGTCAGAAGAAAGCTGCTTTCCTCACGGCAGCCAGAAAGCAGAGAGAGAATGTTGCCAAAATACAAAACTCAAAGGTATACCCCCAGTGACCTACTTCCTTCAGCCCCACTCTACCTACCTACAGTTACCACCCAGTTAGTCCCTTCAAATTATTAATAAGATGGATTAATCAATCTACTGATTAGGTTACAGCATTCTATATTCTTTTTACCATTGATTTTTTCTACAGGAGCTTTTGGAGGGATACCTTATATTCAATCCCTTATAAGATATATGATTTGCAAGTATTTCCTCTCGTTTGCAAGTATTTCCTCTCACTCTTTTTATTGCTTCTTTGACTATGAAGTTTTTCAGTTTGATTTATTTTTTTTTCTATTTTCACTTTGTTACATTTTCTTTGGGGATCATCAACTAGTCCAATGCCATGGAACTTTCTCTGTTTTCTTCTAATAGTTTTATAGTTTCAGGTCTAATGTTTAAGTCATTAATTCATTTTTGTTAATTAGACATTTATTTTTGTGACCAAAATACTTGATAAGAACAACTTAGAGGAAAATAGTTTATTTTGGGCTCATGGTTTCAGAGGTTAAGTCCATGGTCAGCCAATTCCATGGCTTTGGACCTGAGTGAAGCAGAACATCATGGCAAGAGGGTGTGGAGGAGGAAAGCTGTTTAGCTTATGGTAGCCAGAAAGCAGAGACAGAGATTCAACAACTGGGGACAAAATACAAACCCCAAAGGCATGCCCCCAGCAATCTACTTTCTCCAGCTACAAACTACCTGCCTACAGTTACCACCCACTACAGCAACTCTTTCAAATGATTAATCCATCAAATGGACTAATCCATTGATTAGGTTATGACTTTCACAATTTAATAATTTCACTGCTGAGTATTCTCACAAGAGAGCTTTTAGGAAGCAACTCATTTCAAACCATATTATCATTTTAATTTAATTTTTATATATGGTGTAAGATAAGGGGTAAATTTTTGTTTTGTATTTTAGAATGTTTACATTTTACTTATATTTTTCTTATTATAATTTTTCAATCATATAGAAGAAATTAATGATTCCATACAATTAATGATATGATTGCACTATATCATATCTGGACTGTTTCCACTCTGCCTAGTACACTTTCTTTTCTTTATCTCTCATCCTCCTCCCTCGAAGTACCCATCCCCTTCCTTAATAGTCTATCATCTATTTTCAGGTCTTTGTTTGTTTAAGTTTCCATATATGGAAGAAAGCATGTAATGATCGTATTTTTTGTTATCTGGCTAATTTTGCTTAACATAATAGCTTCCATTTTCATCCATTTCCCTGCAATTGGCATGATTCCATTTTTCATTATTGTCTTAAAAAATCTCCATTGTATGTATAAAAAACTCCATTATTTTTCATCCATTTGTCTTCTGATGGGCACTAGAGCTAATTACACATCTTGGCCTGTGTAAGGGGCCTGATTTCACTCTTCGGCATATGTATATCCAGTTTTCTGGCTACAACTTACTGAAGAGACTATTTTTCATTCATTGTGTATTCTTTGCACTTTTGTTGAAATCGATACATCATATATAATGTTTATTTCTGAGCCTTGTTTTGGTCCAATGTCTTATATAACTTTTTATGTGTATAACTTGTGTTATTCTTGATCTTAGGAGAAAGGCTTTTAACTTTTTACTGATGAGAGTAATATTGTCTGTGGGCTTGCCATTTATAATCTTTATTGTGTTAAATTGATTCCTTCTACAACTAGTGTGTTTAGTGTTTTCATCATGAAAGGATGTTGAATTTTGTCAACTTTTCTGCATCTATTGAAATGATCATATTAATGTTATAATCAAACATATTATTTGTGTATACCAAACCATCCTTGCATTATAGGGATAAAAGATCCTACTTGATTGTGGTGATCCTTTTTGCTATTAAATTCTGTTTCCTAGCACTTTTTTTGAGGATTTTTGCAAGTGTACTTATAAGGATGTTGCCCTCTAGTTTTTTTTTTTTTTTTTCTTGTAATGTCATTATCAGATTTGGGTATGTGAATAGTATTAGACTTGCATAATGAGTTTAGAAGTTTTCTTCCTCTTCAATTTTTTTGGAAGAGCTTGGAAGGAATGGCATTCATGATTTTATGAATGTTTGGCATCACTTATAAAGTCATCAGGTCCTCGGCTTTGGACATTTCTTACTGGGAAAAATTTTATTATTATCACTTCAATAAGGATTGCAGTTAATCATGTTGTTGTTATAAGCACTATATCTATATAGTGGTTTTTTTTTTTTTTTAATTTTAGATGAGGCCTTTTTCTGAGTCAATTTCACATCTCCTGATCACATATACTTATCTATTTCATACTTTGCACATTATCATGTTATATCTTAGAAACTGGGATTGCACTATATCTAGGTATATTTTGAGACACTCTTTTATAGTTTCTCTCATTTATCTTTTTATACCATACAAGATATAGATTTTATTCATATATATATATATATATATATATATATATATATATATAAAGTGTGTCATTTTTCTAAAACTTATATATTCACTTATACTGTTTTAGCTATTTTCACCTTCTTGAAACTGAAATTGCTTCCTTGAAGAAAATTTGGAGCACTTGTACTTTGTTTGAATATTTTGAAGTATATATAGCAATGAAGTTTGCATTTAGGAGAGGAAAAAATTTTAATGGTATTTCAGGCTTTTCCCTTCCAAGTATAAGTTACATGAACTTTTTGACACAACTTTTTTTTTAAGTTTCTTGAGTTTAAGTTCCATTCACAGCATTTTTTAAATTGGTCTCTAAGGATACCAAGTGTAAGGGATTAGCTGATGGATTTGTAGCAATCACAGGGAAAAAAAACAGGTAAATATTAATTCATTTGAGAGTTGAGTCTCATCTTCCTACCTTTTACATATTTTAATTGACTGATATGGAGAAAAAATCTATAGTATAGAAGCGCAAATAATTTAGAATAGTTAGTCTAATTCTTAGAATTGAAATCAATTTTCATTGGCCCTATCAGCTTTCCGCCTAAAAGTTGTAAGGATGGACACAGGATAATGGTTATTAGTGTTAGAATAATGTAAGGGGAAAATTAGTCCATTCTTGATCTCCAGCAGTATATAAGGAATCCATGAACCTCAGGGTTTCTCCAGGTTATAGATCAATGTCTCAAATATCCTGTAATTTACATCTTTATTTACCTCTCAATGCTGAATAGATTTGTAAGAGGTAAGACAATAAATAAGATATTTATTTTTGAGTTTACAATTCATTGCTAAAAATAAAATAAACCCTAATTAAATGGAAGATTGCTAATCAAGGAACATTTTCATTTGATCCTATTTTATGCAATGCAGAGCTTCAACTTGGGTCCAAAATCATATGTAATGAAAATAATGTTAAAAGTAATAACTGAGTTTGGGATGATGCTTCACTTATGTTGGATACAGATGATAAATAACTTCTTTATCTAAATCCCAATATTTTATTCTCCAAAGAGTCCAAAGGAACTTATTTTCTACAGTCTTGAGTTGAAGAAACTGATTCTTCAAAGTATCAATTAATTTGCCCAAGAATATAACAATATAAGTGGAGAAGACGACTTTGCATCCGTGCTCTTCACTATCATGCTATGCATCAAGTTTCTTGAAAAAATTAAAGCTAAGTTCCAAGTCTTGCCTCAGTTATTGCTGAATGTTACTGATAGTACTATCCCTTTTGCTCAGAGAGAAGATTTTTGTTTTGCTCTGACCTCTCCTATACTCCACATTATGGATGCTGGCCATCATAAGAGTACTGTTCCACTGGGTTCACCTTCCTTTGCTGTATCTATATGTTCCTTTGATGAAACAACCCCATTCTTCACTTAGATGGATCTATTCCCTCCTTCTGAATTTCCATATGACCCAAAAGGGACTGAAACACAAATTGAGTGTTTAAAGATCATCAATAATGTCAATTCAGCTGTGTTTTTATACCAATTCCACCTAAGCTCCTTACAGTGTTTTCTTCAGTTGACTGCAAAGATTAGGCCTGCACATGTTTGTTGAAGTTGTTGAGATTTCTGTATTCCTTTTTCTGGAAAAAAAAAAGGCTCAAACAAGACCATGTATGTGTATTTCCTAAAAACATATCAATAGTATATAGGTAAATGGAATTTTTATAGACATATAACAAAAGAGGAGAATCATCATAACAAAATTATTTGCATAATTTCCAAGTTTAAAACATCAGCTCAATTTCTAATTAAAAGCAGTGTGACTGATAATAAAAACTCCTCTGAGCTTTGACTGCTTCATTGTGAAGAGATGGTATCATGATTAAATGAGGCATTATTGAAAACCTTAGAAAAATGCCCTATACTTAGAAAACCTTAGATATTAGAAGTATGTGAAGTAAAAATAAAAGTAGATACACTCGATTTCCATTTTTAAAAATGAAACAATAGGGCTGGGGTTGTGGCTCAGCGGAAGAGCGCTCGCCTAGCACATATGAGGCCCAAGGTTCAATCCTCAGCACCACATAAAAATAAATAAATAAAGGTATTGTGTCCAACTACAACTAAAAAAATAGATTTTTTTTAAATGAAAGTCAACTTTTCAGTCAAAAATGTGTTTCACTATTCTTACGTTTTTCATGAAAGAAAATTAAGTGCTTATTTTTAATATATAAGGTTAAATGTGTTGTTATCTCAGTATACAGGAACTATTTGCCTCAGAGGTAAACTCAATTACCAGCCTTAAATTATAAAAAATTGTTAGCAATTTTCTATTACGACAAAACTTGCTTTCAACTGTAAAATGCCTCCTTTATCCCTTTACTCCCCATATGTGCAAAAACAAACACACATACATTTATGCCTAGTCTTGGATAACAGATAACTTCTTTTTTACTTTTTATTTCCTCATGTCTTCTTATGTGGGAATGTCAATATCTGGGTTAGGATGATGCTATAATAATAAAATAAAATGCATACATGGAAAATAAGTATGCTATCTAACATACAATGATTTTCCCAAAATATTAATTATTTTTTTAATATTCAGTGTCTGAATGCAAGCAACAAGGGAGTAAGGTTTCATTTTGTTACTCTAGACCCAATACACAAAACTACCATATGGCTTCTAATAGTTACTCAATAAAAATTTTGAATGGATGATGACTAACACATTAATTTTTTATATTTTTCTAATTTTTGGTAACCTAAAGTTAATAAAATTGAAAGGAAACTTTTATGTTTTTAAAACATTCTAAAGATATCTTTAATGGCCATGCATTTTAAAAACATTAACCCTGAACTTTTATGAAAAATTGGCCTGTCTTAAAGGTATAAAACTAATATAGACATGTACGTATCCACATGCAAATACATATATAAAATCTTTGTGACTTTCATTATCATTTTCTACCTTATATTTTTTCATTACATGCTTTGACAACAGTTTTTATCCATTAATTTGTTAGAAATCAGGTTTGTAATTCATGAATTAATGTCAAATTAAAGTGTTATGTTTTTGAAATACTGCTTAAGTACAGTTAGAAATAAAAAAATTCAAATTTTTGTTAACATTGGTGAATTATGTGTTGTTGGAGTGATTGAAAAAATCTCTAATCAGAAAGTCTAAGTCTCTATTTCCTCAGGGCCTATTTGTGAAAGAATAAATGAATAAATAACTGAAAGAACAAATGAACAGTACTAGCAGAATCACACAGACACAGAAATCCATGATTCATTATAGGAACTAGGGACATCAAAGTTAATACTCACATAATTTTATTTCCTATTATAATTTTCTAAAAATGTACCAACTTTACATTTTAAATAAATAAATCATAGCTAGAAACATGCTGTCTTATCTTACTACAATTATAATTCTGCTTTTAAAGTGACCAAAACTATGAGACATATAGCTTGATGAGTTATTTAAATAAAGAAAAATTGAATTTCTCTAGTTTATTTATTCAAACAAGGAATAAATAGCTTTGGAAATGAAAACTGTCTCCAAGTAGAGATCTAGTTTTCATTTGGGATTGTTTTCAAAATCAGTTCCAGTTTTAGCCTAGCATTTTCAGACTGATATTAGATTTCAATTCATTAACTTTACTTAGTAATTTGCATAATCTTGGCTGAGTGAAAGTTCTACACAGTGCATATGTATGTGCATGCTCATGTATACATGCATTGGTATTTTTAAAAATTCTTATCTTGTCCTGAAGGTTTTCTCTTGATGATCTCTTGATTGGTGAGTGTAGAAATGGTGTCATATTGACATAACTATTTTTTAGAGAACATTAAATGCAAACTGGGCAACAAATTTAGCAATAGTACTTTAAAAATAATTTTTAAAAATATGAAAAATGACACAGAAATAAAACATCTAAATAGCACCATTATAATAAACAGATCTTTCTTGATTCTATACATTTTTAGTATAATATTTAAAGTATGGCATGAGCTTTACATAGATGTTTGATTTTATTTATTTCCAGGTATTTATCATAATAAAATAAACTTGATTTGTTCTTGAAAGAAACTATGATGATTTGTGACTAAATACTGGTAGAAACATTAAACAAATTCAAAATAAATAAACTAACATACAATGTTAATTGAAATATTTAATATTTAAATGTTAAGTTTCTTAAAATTTATAGATTATTATTTAGAAATATTTTAAATTATTTTCATTTTTTTATGCATGGAAAGTGATGGAACAATTCCATTTTTTTCTGTGAAAATTCAGAGTTCCAAGAAACTCTTGAAGAAAAACAACTTGAATAGATTTGCCCTAAAAGTTAGCATTAGCTCAAATATTTCAGTAATTGTGGTACTGACATAAGAATTGACAATGAGGGGCTGGGGATGTGGCTCAAGCGGTAGCGCGCTCGCCTGGCATGCGTGCGGCCCGGGTTCGATCCTCAGCACCACGTACAAACAAAGATGTGTCAGCCGAAAACTAAAAATAAATAAATAAATATTTAAAAAAAAAAAAAAAAAAGAATTGACAATGATATAGAATTAGATATGGATACAGATAATGAAAGAAAAAAGAAATCAGATTAATATACCTAAGTATATACAGATATTTAGTCGATAACAGAAGTTGTTCTTGCAAGATATTGGGAAGGAAGATAAACTTTATAATAAATGATTCTGGCGATGTTTAAAATAAAAGTGAATGAAAATCTCAAATACTGCATAGAACCAATTCTGCATAGTTTAGGAATTTTAAAAAAGAAACCAATAAAGTATTAGAAAATAAAAAATGCAAATGCTGTGTAATATCACTCATGTGGAAGTTAAACTTGATTTCATATATGTAGAGAATTTAATAGTAATTATTAGGGGCTGTGAAGGACAGATGAGATAGCAGAGGCTGGTTATGGGGTGTAAAAATACAGTTAGGGACAAATTGTAGTGTCAAAAGCATAATAGGGTGACAATGGTTAATAATTTATTGTATATTATACATTCCAAAATAGAAGGGGGAGCCAGGTGTGGTTACACATTCCTGTAATCCCAGCGACTCCAGAGGTAGAGGCAGGAGGATCATGAGTTCAAAGCCAGCCACAGTAATTTATCGAGGTGCTAAGCAACTCAATGAGACCCTGTCTCTAATAAAATACAAAATAGGGCTAGGGATGTGGCTCTGTGGTCTAATCCCTGGTACCAAATAAATAAATAAATGCAATCCAAAAAAACAAAATAGAAGGGGGGCTTTGAATGTTCCTAACATGAAAAAATGATAAATATTTGAGATAATGGATATGATAATTGCCCAGATTTAATCATTGTAGATTATATAAGTGTATCAAAATATCAAACCATCAAAGTAGGCACAATTGTTATGTATCAATTAAAATTTTTAAAAATAGGTAAATATATTTATGGCCTTGGAGTAGCAAATAATTTACTAAATCTGACATAAGAATAAATCCCTCTCAAGAGAAGATAATCGATATATTCAACTACATTAAAATTAAGAAATTCAATTATTAAGAGATACAGGAAGAATAAAATGTTAGGTCACAAATTAGAAGTTGCTGAAGCATATTATCAACAAATTTTTTGGCTATACAGAATATGTAAAGAATGCCAACAGATGAATAAAAAGTATAACAAAAGAAAAAAGCCTAATAAACTTTTGAGGATTTGGTTAATCTAATTATCAAAGAATTACAAATGAAAAGTATACTAATACAATAACAAATCCTCACCAGATTCGCCAAAAAAAAAAAAAAATCCTAACATTACCTTATATTGTTTAGGATATTTAGTATTGAGAATTATCACATGGTTTTAAAATAAAATAAGCTGTGTCAAAGTAATTTGAAGATACACATTCCTTACAAATCATCAACTCCAAAACAGAGTAACTCAGAACATGTGTAGAATACACATATAAGACTATTCTTAATAGTGATTTTCGTAATAATTGAGCAAGGAAAATAATTTAAATGTCTATCAACAATATAATGGGCAAATAATTTTGATTATTTATATAACAAAATACAATTAAGCAATAATACATAGCTACCTTTTTAATAGGGGAACAATATCTAGACTATACAAAGAACTCAAAAAGCCTAACACCAAAAAATAAAAATAAAATAAAATAACCTAGTCAATAAATAAGCCAAAGAAAGAAACAGATACTTCTAGAAAGTAGAAACACAAATGGCCAGTAAATATATATAAAAAAAATGTTCAACATCTCTAGCAATCAGAGAAGTGCAAATCAAAACTATACTAAATTTCATCTCACCCCACTCGGAATAGCAATGATCAAGAACATGAACAACAATAAATGCTGGTGAGGTTGTGAGGAATAAAACTACATTTGCAATTGTTGGTGAGACTGCAGACTAGTACAACCACCCTGGAAAGCACTGTGAAGATTCCTCAAAAAAACTAGGGTGGAACCACCATGTGACCCAGATTTCCAATCCCTTTGTATTTTCCCAAAAGAATTAAAATTGGCATACTACAATGACATAGTCACACTGATGTGTATAACAGCACAGTTTATAATAGTTGAAGTTATGAAATCCACCCAGATGCCTATCAATGGATTAATGGATTAAGAAATTGTGGAAATTGTGTGTATGTGTGTGTGTGTGTGATTGTACACACACACAACAGAGTTCACTCAGCCTTAAAATAGAATGAAATTATGGCATTTGCTGGTAAATAGATGGAAATGAATAATATCATTTTAAGTAAAAAGATCCAAACTCAGAAACCAAAATGTTGAATGTTTTCTCTCATATGCCAAAGCTAGAGTAAAATAAAGGAATGGGGGGTGGAGAGAATAACATAAAGAACCAATCAAATATAAAGTAATAGATCAGTGAAAGGAAATATAGTAGAAGAGAAGGAGGAGAATGGGAGAGAGGACGGAGTATGGTAGGGAAAATGGGGAGGGAAAAGTGGGAATCATGAAATGAAATCAATTTCCTTGCATGCCTGAGTTTGTTGGGAAGAACCCAACTCTGTAAAACTATAAAAATATATACAAATAAAAAGTTAAAATATTGCTTTATATGTTTTCTTTCATATTTATGATCACTTTTCTAATAATTTTTCATGGTTATGGGTTGTATTATAGAAACAAAATAACACATGTTCTTATATTACAATTACATTGAGATTCAATTATATTAACTTCTAAAATATTGGATCAGTAAATTAATTCTTGCCAAATTCAAACTAAGTTATTTGTAATAGATTGGAAGTTAGACTAATTATAATTAAATTATAACTTAAAATGGTTCTTGTCACATTATTCTAGTACATTTTCAGATATTATTTACAAATTTATGAACTTCCTCAGATATGTTTGGTAATGTGTATATTTTCACATATTTGCAAATTTGACCCTGAAGCAACTATTTCTGAAATGTAAATCACATAAAAATGTTGTATCTATTTTTTTAGATGAGAAGACTAAACTTGACAAATCATGCCTATCATATAATTTTAAGTTATATATTGATAACAATAAGGTTATATGAACTAATATGAGCTGAAATATATTATGCTTTATTGAATTTATTTATAATATTTTACTTAATCAAATAAAGCAATATTAATAAATGCATGTTCTTTAAAAAACTGAATGCTAAAGTAAACATGCATTTGGGGGTTGTATGCTGTTTTTCTTCTCTGGCAAATGCAAAGAAAACTATTAGTTTCCTGAGAGGTTTACTCCCTAGGCTATGCATTTCTTCTAGGATGTTTGCTTATGGAATATTTCAAAGAAGCTCATAATTAATGAAAAAAATTGCAAAAAGCAGCTTATTGTAAAAAATTATTTATTCAAATTTCCCCTCAGACATTTCTTGAAATCTGCAAAGTTTCATTTCACATTTTTTTACATGTTATCTTAAACTTATTAAAATTGATGATGATGTTAATGGTGATATTCAGTAGTTGATAACCACTTCTGTAGGATTTCTTCATATAAAAGTAGCAATCATAAAAATTAATTTTTAATTGTTTTATACTTTTCTTATAAGAGATTTAGTTAAGTTTGGGTAGTGGTGATTTAGAGAACATTTATGCTTGTTTAATATAAAGGAATTCAAATTCAGTGTTATTAGAAGTGCTGAAATTAGATTTTGATTATCTCTGTCATATTTTAAAGAGAGACCTAATTTGAATTCAACTGGCCAATAACTGAAAAAACATTATCCTCATTTTGGCTGCATGGAGGTACAATGAGAGTTTTGAACTAGCAACATTTTTAGAATTATTTATGTAACCTCTATTCAGGGTTTGAAATAGACTTCAATTGTAAAATCCTTTGGAAAAATGTTTCTCAAACTTTATTGTGCATCAGATTTACCCAGGTTGATAAGGAAAGAGGAAACTTATTAAAACACTGATTGTTGGAACCTATGCCAGAGGTTTTGAGTTAGCAAAATCTGAAAATGGGGTTTTAGAATTTGCATTTCTAACAAGTTTCTAGATGATACTGACACTTCCTATCCAGAGCCCACATTATGAGAAGTATTTCATATGAGTCCAAATATCTTGGAGTATTTGGGCATGATAGTGCATGCCTATAATCCCAGTGACTCAGGAGACTGAGGCAGAAGGATCAACAGGTTTGAAGCCAGCCTGAGTCACTTAGGGACCCTGTCTCAAAAAATAAAAAGGAGTGGGGATATAGTTCAGTGGTGAAGCACTTCTGGGTTCAATCCCCAGAATCAACAATGAAAGCAACAACAATAAGTATAAAACAAATTTAAGAATTATATTTTTATATTCTTGATACATTAAAAAGAGAGATCCTACAAAAATTATAGCTCCAAGGTAAAGTAAATCATCAATAGCAGCAGCAGCAACAAAACATCTAGTAAATGTTTGGTAACATGAAAGTCCTGGTGTCATTTTCTATCATGGTTTCTCTTAGAATTTAAGGTAGCGTTTTGTAAATACCAATATAGAGTTTTAAAACTGTATTTTGAACATGTTTTCATGATCAAATCAAAGTAACACAGGTAATGGTAAACCTAAATTATATTAATTAGCTAAAATGAGTTCACATTTCCCTGGACTTGAGATTAAATTAATTTTTTAAAAATCAAAGCACTCTCTTAAATGTGAATTTTCCCAAAGGAATGATTTTATATACTTGAATCCATTAGTTTAGAACTCTGTAATCCTTAAAAAGGCTTTCAGTATAATAGGCACACAGTTCTCATTTTTCTTGCTTTTTTTGTGACTTAAAAAAAGAATAGATGTTCTTATATATGTGGAGTCTAGACTTTTTCCCTTAAAATTACTAGTTGAAATTTTAAAATGGAAATGTTATCCAAATAGTATAGCACAAATTGTCACAATTGGAAAGAGTTGAAAATTAGTTTAAAAGAGTCCACATATCTGCCTAGAGAATGCTACAACATGGTGCTAAAGCAATGGCAACAGCCCCTAGGAATGGATATAAAGTCACCTGTTTTAATAACCACATAATCCACTCCTACTACCCACCCTCCACCCCAAACTTGGGAAAGTCATGTAGGAATGGAAGATCAAGTTTCAATATTTATGGGAAATTTGGATTGACTCAGAAATAATAAAGATTCAATTGCATGACACTGTTGAGATTTAATTTTATCCAAATTTCTCATGTGCTTTTGTCAAAAACCTTGTGTTATAAATTAAAAATTTTGAGACATAAGAATCTTTATTTCATGTGAAGACAAGAGAGTCTTACAGATAATACTAATTGTAAACCAGTATCTATATCTTTTCAACCATGGAAATGGAGTTATAATCAAACACATACCTGTGCAGCCATATTACATCTCATAGCCCTGTTTAAATTCAGATGTGGTTGTGTGTCTAGGTTCTAGAAAGTGGAATGCAATTAAGAGGACTAGGTATCATTTTTTCCAAGGCCTTTTATGACCAAAGGTGTGCCTTCTCCATATGTCTGTCTTCTTCCTACAGGTAAAAAACAACACAGTGGAAGATTATTAGATTGCCCTTTGGGTTGGGAAAAACAAGGGTTTAGCAGTACATCCCATTAACCTTTGTATTCCCAAGTCATAGGATGGTGCCTAGTGTGTAGCAGATGCTTAGGAAATGTCATTTGTCATTACACAAGGTTAACTTTATGATGCCATACAAATCCAAAAAAAGAAAGATTAAAAAGCAATTTTTTCATTTCTACTTCTTGAATAGTCATAATGTTAACATATTCACCACTAATTTCAGAATCAATTTTTTCTTTTTTATTCTATTCGGTAAATTACGTAATTAAAGTTTATATATATATATATATATATATATATATATATATATATATATATATACACACACACACACAGACACACACAAACACTATATATATATATATATATATATATATATATATATATATATATATATAATAAAACACGTATACATATACATTGTTACAACATATAAAATACCACTTGGTTAAATGAAAAGCACACATTATAAACTGGATTGTGTGCTGCTAAGATGCATGTGTTGAAGCCCTAATTTCCAGTGTGACAATATTGAGTGTTTAGCAAAATAAATAAGGTTAAGTGAGGTGATAAGGGCATGGTGTTAATCCCATCATCTTGGCCTCAACACAAGAGGCTTCAGGGTGGCTCATGAAAAAATGAAAAGCTATTTGAAGACACAGTTAGAAGGCAGATGTCAACAAGCCTTGCACAGAGGCCTCAGGAGAAACAGAAGACAAAAATTACCAATAATTTGATATTAAACTTCTAGCCAGCCGAACTTATAAGAAAATAAGTTTCTATTGTTTAAGCCATCTACCCTCCTGTAGTTTATTATGGTAACCCTTTCAAAATAATACAATGTATTATGTAAACATATATATTATTGTATAGAAAAGAACATGGTCCTGTTATCTGACAGAATAGATTTGTAGAAATCTTGTCTCTACCACTCATTACCACCTGTGCTATGACTGTGGAGAGTTACATTAAGCTAAACGAACCTCGGTTTCCTGATCTGTTAAAGGCACATAATTATCTCTACCTGGAAGCCTTTTAGAGATTCGATACTTTCTCTATCTACCACAGAATCTGGCATTTATTTTATTTTATTTTATTTTTTTCAAGTCTTCATACAAGTACTTTGTATAATGTTGTCCTTCACAATCCACTATCTTTGCTAATCCCCTGCCCCCTCCTTTTTCCTTCCACCCCTCTTCCCTATCTAGAATTCATCTATTCCTCCCATGCTCTCCCTCCCTACCCCACTATGAGTCAACCTCCTTATATCAGAGAAAACATTGGCATTTATTTTTTTTGTATTGGCTGACTTTACTTAGCATTATTTTTTCTAATGCCATCCATTTACCTGCAAATGCCTTGGTTTTGTTCTTTTTTTTTTAATGCTGAGTAAAATTCCATTCTGTATATATGCCACATTTTTTTATCCATTCATTCACTGAAGGACATCTATTTGGCTCCACAGTTTAGCTATTGTGAATTGTGCTGCTATAAACATTAATGTGGCTGTGTCCCTGGAGTATGCTGCTTTTAAGTCCTTTGGGTGTAGTCCTAGGAGAGGAATAGCTAGGTCAAATGGTGGTTCCATTCCAAGTTTTCCAAGGAATCACCACACTGCTTTTCAAATTGGCTGCACCAATTTGTAGTCCCACCAGCAATATATGAGTGTACCTTTTTCCCCACATCCTTGCTAATACTTATTGTTTTTTGTCTTGATAATAGCTGCCATTCTGACTGGAGTGAGATGATATCTTAGAGTAGTTTTGATTTGGATTTCTCTGATTGCTAGAGATGATGAACATGTTTTCATATATTTGTTGATTGATTGTATATCCTCTTCTAAGAAGTGTCTGTTCAGGTCCTTAGCCCATTTGTTGATTGAGTTATTTGTTTTTTTGGTGTTTAGCTTTTTGAATTATTTATATACCCTAGAGATTAGTGCTCTATCTGATGCATGAGGGGTAAAAATTTGCTCCCAGGACATAGGCTCTCTGTTCACCTCACAGATTGTTAGTTAGGCCCCAACTTCCTTAATAAGACTCCAATAGCTCAAGAATTAAAACCAAGAATCAATAAATGGGATGGAATTAAACTAAAAAGTTTCTTTTCAGCAAAAGAATCTGGCATTTTATAGACATGTATTAGACATGTATTTGCTGCTTCTGACTCACAAAAAATAAGACTTCTAATATTATTTCCAGTATTCTTCAGGTCATATTACACTTGTCAAGTTGCCTAATATATCTCCTTTAGTGATAAGTTTTGCCATTTAGAATCCCAATTTTTTTGGAGAGACAATATTAATATGATCAGTGAAATAACCTTACAACATTATACAACATTTTACTTTATACATTTTCTAAATTTTGCAGACTAGGGAATAAGGGATAGGACAAAAACAATGAGTGTAAACATATGCACAGTGAAGGTTGAAAAGGTGAGAAACATGAGTGGTGGGAGATGGGATCATAAAACTTTGTTTTGGAGGGCAAGGTAAAGCTGGGAGTACATATTCCTGAATATTTGAGGCATAAAACAGGACAAAGAGTAGAAAAGAATTTAAAATAAGTTGTGCAGATCAAGTTGAACATCACCCATTTTATTTTTATGCTTCGTGGGGTTAAGATATTAAGTATACCAAGTATAAGAGAAAAGAGGATATGTATTTTGAACATTTCCATAAATTATAACATGGCCATGAACTGGTATTTTAAAAAGTAAAAATTCTTACATTGATGAATTTTTCCAAGAGGAAGATAACTTGCTTGAAATTAAGTTATCTGTGTACACCCCCACCCCCAAAGCAAATACTGTTGCAAAGTTTTGGGCAGTTCTTACCTAAACATAGAACAGAATATAAAACTGATTACATTTGTGTGTTCTGCCAATGCCTACATTTTCCTGGAGATAATGATTGCTATTTAAAGTGTGTCTTTGATTCTAAGGTATAAAATCAAGTGAACTAATGTATGTGACAGCAATTTGTAAACTATAATACAGCATGTAAATTTTAGTTGCTATTTTTATATAAAATTAGAGGAAGCAAAGATGTTTTAATACCTCCTTAATGTATTTCACTGGCTTTAGATTCCATAAAAATTCAATAGAATAGTATGCAATTTATTATTTGGCCTGTGAAATATAGAAGGTCTCCTGAAAAAGTGTTCTTCTGAAATTCTAAGGTTTATATATAAACAGTGACTCAAATCCCATGTATTTTTTCATTATTTCACATGCTTTTTAAAGTTAGTACATTTTCTTACAATAAGAAGGGGTTAGGAAGTATTGTTAAAACTTTACCAGAGAAAAGAAACTAGTTTGATTCTGAGAATCTGGCTTTAGCTATGATTTCATTCCCTACCAACCTAATCTATCATTCATTACATTATTATCTTCTCTTCAGTTGCAATAAGACTTTGTGTCATAATCATGAATGTTGACAAAGGTCAATATTCAATGTATTATCTCTGGGACCTTCATGTATTATCTCTGGCCCTTCATGTTCAAAGTGGTTTTCAAGTTTTGTAATAACTAATAACCAATAACTCCTAGTACAAGCACTCAATAATTTCTATTCTTTCTTATTTGAATGTTTGATAGTATCATTCCATGTTAATAGGAGCCAATACCCCATCAGAACTCTCAAATTAAGATATTGATTTTTTTATTCTAATCAGGAAATTTTAAAAAAAATCCTTTGACACACATGGCCTTTGCTTGCATCAATAAACAGATGTTCTAAGTTGTGTATTTCAGGGAAGCTAAGGAATTTTTCTCTACAATTAAAGCAATTTAGAAGATAAAGAACTAACATTTTTATTTGCCTAAAACTTTTTGCAAGAAAACTTCTCAGTTTTTAAAATTATTCTTAATTTATTGACCTGATCAATAGGTTAATATTTTGATATTTAAAATTATGTCTGTGGGTTTTAAAAAAATTTAACCATTCCTAAATTTGCTCATCCCACAGACTTCCCTATCTTAGTAAAATGTAGATCTCCAGTTGCTTTAGCATAAAGAGTTATCTTTGATGCTCCTCCTTTTTTTCATTCTCTACATTCAATTCATCAGCAAGAGCTAAAAATACTACTGTCAATATATTAAATACATCTGAAATTCTTCTGGTTTCCAAGACCTCCATGTATACCACCCGTATCTCATATCATTATTTCATTGTCCTATAATAAACCATGTAAGTATTGGACTGTTGTTTTAAAATTTTTCCCCTCGTGTAAAATTGCACTTGAAACAAAATTAATGTGTCAAATGTAATGTTTATTTTTATTCAGAAACTAAAATGAAATGCTAAAAGAAATAAAATTTAGTTTAGCTTTAACAGATGGAAAAGAATGCTTAAATAAGTGAATTGGAATAATTATAAGGGAATATGAATCTAGTCATTTAATGAGTATATTTTTAACTTCAAATCAGTGTAAAAATGATCAAGGTAAAAACTGACAATGGGATAGCCATTTGGTACCCCAAACCACATATAAAAATTAATTACAGGTAAAATCTAGATTTAGAAAAATTTAAAAAAAAATTACTATGATAACATAAGAAATAATCTTCAAAACTGCACATTTCATACAAATTTCTTAAACAGGTTATAATAAGCATAATCATATAGAAAAGGAATAATAAATTCACTTCATTTAAATTAAAAATCTATACACCAAAGAGTGAAATTAAAATTTTTGGTTTAATAAGAATTAATGAAAAATATTTGGTATATATATGTAAAATTATATGTACACATATACTTACATATATAATATTTTATTTATAATGTATATGTATATATGTACACATATACAGAACTTATCTAAGTTACATAGAGAATTCCTACAAATTAAATTTTTAAAAGGGAAGGTAATATCATTAAATAAATAGGTAAAAGACTTGAAAAGTTTTTTATAAGAGAAGATATCCAAATGATGAATAATTATTTTTAAACATACATGTCATTTTTATTAAATTATTTATTCTCTTTTGTTATACTTGATGGCAGAATGCCATCATATTACACATATAGAGCACAATTTTTTGAGTCATTGATTGTACACAAAGTATTTTCATTTTGTCTTCATACATGTACTTAGGGTAATGATGTCTAACTCATTCCACCATCATTCCTACTCCCCTAACCCCTCCTTTCCCCTCCACCTTCTTTACCCTATCTAAATTTCCTCCATATCATTTGTTAACACAGTGTAATTCCTCTGTTAACTCAACAGAGTATCAAAAAAGAAAGACAAAAAATAAGCCTTGAAAATTCCAAGCGTTGCTGAGGATGAGCATGAATTACTAGAAGACTTCTCAACTGTTGGTACAACCTCTTTAGAGTAGTTTTGGCACCAGTGACTCAAGTCTGATATTACCATACATTGTGAGCCTTAGATTTCCCTGCTAGTTATACATGTGCATACTTCACAGACTTTAGATGGATACTAAAATTGATAATAACACACACACACACACACACACACACACGGATATAAGAAGGTTTATTTTATGTGTATCTGTATCTATATCTGTTTGAACAGAGGAGGATATGCTCTTATTCAGGTCCAAAAATACCCTGAGAGAAGGAAGGAGTGACTAGCTTGTTTTACTTTTTCTTTTTAAATACTTTTTAGTTGTTGATAGACCTTTATTTAATTAATTTATTTATTTATATGTGGTGCTGAGAATCAAACCCAGTGCCTCACACATGCTAGGTAAGCACTTTACCACTGAGCTACAATTCCATCCCCTAGGTTGGGGATTTTGTAGTGGTTAGGAGTAGAGCTGGGATGTGGGCTATTGCTTGCACCATTTCACTTTACCACCAACACCAAAGGAGTTTGGTATCTAAACTTTCTATCTGCTTGTAGGAATGAAGATAGAAGAGTAAAAGGTAGCAGCTGGGCATGAATGTTGCCACAAATAATAAACATAGAGTCAGGCTCTTTATTCTAGTATGTAACCGCCAATTGCATACATATGCTCCATAAGGTATATATAATAATGTTCACTGCAACATTATTCATCATGATTCAAAATAGGTGATGCCTAAGTGTATTTTAACTCTAGAACAGATAAATAATTCATGATGTATCAGTACCATGTAATTCTATATAGGAATAGAAATGCACAAATTGCTGGTACGTATGTTGCTATGGATAAAACTGTAAAGCTATGCAAAATAGCTCTTATAGAAAAGGGTATACTTAAATTACTTTTTATATATTGTTCAGATACAGTCAAAATTACTTTGTATTAATTGAAATAAACTAGTGATTAACCTCTTGCAGGGATAATAACAGGGAACAGGAAAGGGCTCTGGGCTAGGGTAATATATCGTTTCTTAGTCTGCATGGTGATTAAACAGAAGTGTTCACATTGTAAAAAAATAATGAAATGCGTATTTGTGATTTGTTCTCCTTATATATATAATTATTTAATGCTCACTTTTGGAGAGAACAGTCTTAGACTTAGATATCTATATTTCTCTCTCTCTCTCTCTCTCTCTCTCTCTCTCTGTCTCTCTCTCTCTCTCTCTCTCTCTCTCTATATATATATATATATATATATATATTTTTTTTTATATATATATATATATCTCAGTGTCTATGAGCATACAAATATATAAATGAGGAAAGAGATAAAACTTGTGTGGTTATTTTTGTAAAGAGGCATTATATTTTAAATTATGCATTTTATGACAAGAATGCTCTAAATATAAGATGGAGTCAGGCCAAATATAGCCAAGATAACAATTGGCATTTTTTTATTACATAGAAATTTAAGAAAGTTTTATGAGAAACTAGCATATTGGTGATAGAAATTGTATAATATATTAAGAAGACTTCTCTTAGCTGAGTAGACAATCATTATACTATAATCATATTCCCATTGTGGCATTTGTCAGTCTCTGACTTTTCCAAGAAAAATAGAGGACAAATGTCAGATCTCTTTTCCTCTAAATGTAATAAAATAAATTTTTATATCTTATGCTGAATGAATAAATATCTTCATAACATATTAAATGAGATATTAATTGATGTGACTTTAAACAGCTTAAGTTAAAGTAAATAAGTAACTGCCACATTGTATTTTTTGTGTCTTGAAAGAATTACTACCATTCATAAAATTACTTACTATCAGCTACGGACTTGTATGCTGGGAGAATTAGGCTACTTCATATAAATATTTTGAAATACTTTTAATGTCTCTGGACTTTTCTAATGAGCATATCTTATACTGGAATAGATTCTGAGGTTGTATTTTAATTGTGCTATTATAAAGAAGACTTTAAAAATCTGTTTCTATATGAAATTTTTGTATAAAAATGACTCTTGCAATATATTCACATGTACTAAGAAGTGTCATTTAACTACAAATATAAACTCTAAATTAAAATGAGAATATCAGCCACAGTGCACAAATATGGTTTTAACCTTTGTTTTCTTATTCACATGTCTACTGGTACAACAGACTGTTACCTCTCTGATTTTCCTCCCCCTTCACCATATGGCTGGTCATCTGTTATATGATAATACAGAATGTTCCAGAGTCTACCAGGAGAGACATCACTGCTGTGGAATTCTCTGTCCAAATCCCAGTAAACCTGGGCCAGATAACTCTTCCTGTGTAAATCACACTTTGCTATCCTCAAAAATGTGAATTCATCTGGTTTTGTTCTGTTAACTTGAATAAAGCACCCTTTCCTCTGCCAAGTTTTTTTGCCAGATACAAGCTTCTGAGATGTGGACATAGGTGGCATCTTATTCTTTCTTTAGCTTTTCACATATGACTGAGTGATTAGTTAAAAGCTTGTAGAAGATGCTTTTAAAATACTAAACAATCTGCCCTTTTCACATAATGGACTAAATAGCAAATGCTTATTATACTTTTATATATGTCAGTGTTAAATTGAGCAAGAAACAAAATTCCAACTTATAAAAGATTTGGAATATATTCAAATTGAGCGTCTTGAGCATTTTCAGCAACCAATATATATGTATGTAAATTTTGTTTGATATTTCTTTGTTTGTTTGAGTCAGATATAAAGCAACCTCAAGTATAAACAATATACAGATAGTATAGAAAAAGAATTTTGCTTATCTAAAGAATTGAATAAATATTCAAATAATAAAAACAACCAGAATTAGAAATTTCTTCAGACTGTGCCTTTAAGAATTCACAGAATGCATACAGTGGAACAGATGTTTATACTAGATGCCACTATATAAATATGTTATTAATTAAATTGTAATAAATCCTTTTAATATATTCACCCAAATTAGTTTTAAAGAAAACAGAGGGATATCCTGTGAAATGAAAAGCCATATTGAACTTGTTGATGTTGAAATTGTTGATGTAAAAGAAAACAAAACCAAAAAAGCCTCAAATCCACATGGGAAATTAATAGAAAATCATCTTAGAAAAGGATTTTACAATATTTTCATCATGGTAAAAAGAAGCCAAAAAAATCTTAATATGCTAAAGAAGTATTAAATCTAAGAAACTGAGAAATCATAACAGCCCTAAGATATTTTAGGGCATGTCTATTGTTGCTATGTTCTTTATGAGTCATTATAAAACCACAAAAGATATTTAGTAATACTAGAAATAAAGCACCAAGGCTTTAGAAGCATGTTAGAATTTTTATTTGTGTTAATAATTGCAAAAAGTCTTCTCTTTCAATGATGGTTTTCAAGGAACTGAAAACCATGGACAATAACTAATAAGAATTCTTTCATATTTCCAATTCTGTTCCCTCTCCAGAGGTTACTGTTTTTAACAGTTGAAAAAATTTTACCCTTTTATTATATTTGGATCCTTAAGAGTTAATATGGAAGAATAAAACTTCATTCATTCTAAGAGGGTGAAACTTAAGATGATGCCAAGCATATCTCACTCCTATCTTCCAGGGTCAGGCTTTTTGAAATTGCCTTGCCCAGTTTTTAGTTCCTCAGATATTTTTCTCTACCATGTACAAACTATTTCTTCCAGGAGAATTAATGGCATTCTAATTAACAAATGTTCAATGCATGTTTCCAATTGCCTTTTTCATTGACACCGCTGACTAACTACCTTTCTTGTTCTCTATGTCCCCTCATTCAGTATGATTCCAGGCTCTCCTGGCTTTCTTTCCACTTCTGTCTACTTCTCAGTCTCCTTCCCTGACTTACCTCTTTCTCTTTCTTGACACTATTATTTTTCAGTATTTTTTCCATTTTGTTTTCTTAGACTACTCATTCCACTTACATAATATAAATAATGTCCCAGGTTTCCAGTAAAATCCAAGTTTGTATCTGCTTTAGGAATGCTCCATTCAAATGTTCTACTCTTGGATGAAAACTGCCCATGTTTATTTCTGTGTGTAAAACCAGGTGGCTGAGAACTGCTAAAGAAACAACATTACTGGGCAGATTGTTATTACTATAAATTAATGCTTGTTATTCTCATTCAAATCTTTAATATCATCTATAAATTATATAGAGTTTTTCTGATATCTTCTAATTATAATTTCATACATTCTCTGATATTCAAACTTTCTTCTAATGCATTCCCATTCAAGTTTGGCAGATGATCTTTCCTCCCGCTTTGCAGATTAAAAACAAGAAACAGCAATATTGTCTCTCAAACCTACACCCAACAATTATAGTCTGGAGTTCTCCAGTCCTAGTAGAGGCATAGCTATTTCACCTATCCAAAGCCAACCTGCAAATTATTTTGGACTTGTTTTTCTTATCAGTAATCTTGCTTCACTCATATTTATTTATTTACTTATCTATTTATCTATCTATCTATCTATCCATTTATTTATTTATTTAGTGTATGTACTACATGCATGATTTCTTCCCAGAATATTTTTAGCATATACAACTCTCTGTTTCATTTAAGTGAAAATCCCTCTAGCTTAACTTACTTTGCTCCATTTTTCTCAGAAAAAAAGCTATATTATTCCAATTTCTGCTCCTCCTGGTCATTGTTTTTCCAATTCAATCTGGTTTCTGACTTTATTACTTTATAGATATATCTTTTCTTAAAGTTAATAACAATTTAAATGTTACTAGAGGCTTTGAAATATTTCAGTGGTTAGATTATATGACCTCTCAGCATTTTATAATACAGACCTCTTTCTTTTTGGCATCCCTCTCTCCCTTAGCATCCAGGACTCTCTCACTCTTTTATCTTTCTGTGTTTCTTTGCTAAGTTCACTTTCCTCATTTTGGTCTTCAGCTATACTCCAAGGTGCAGTGTTCTCTTTGATCTAAATTCTTTCACTTTCTGATTTCCATCACTATTTAAATGCAGGTTATTCATAAATTTATTTCTTCATAGACCTCTTATCTGTACCTCACACTAATGTATCCAATTGATGATACATTTACTTTTGTATTTAGTTACTTCCAACAGAGCCCGTGCAAAATCAAACCTATGATCTTTGATTTCAAAAATCATACAGTCCACCACCATCTATCTCTTCATTGCCACCTTACTTTCAAAAATATTGCCAGATTTTACTTATCCTATTTCCCAGATATCTCTCTATGGTGTTTACTTCTTTTAATTTTCACTATCACCTAGTTAAAACTTTCATTACTTTTTAACCTAACATCATAGTACTAGATAAGATACATCCATACTACCTACGTCCACTTTTGCCCATCTGTATTTCATTATCTGTTGTGCAGTTTTCTTTCCAAAATGCAGATTTGAATTTCTCATACACAAACCCAGTCTTACTCTTATTCTGTACTCTGTGTGTCTTCTGACTTGTATCATTTTATATTTTACTATTGTTCTTAGGATAAATAACACAAATTTGACCTAGTTTGCAGGAGTTTTCCATTACTGGTATCCTATTATATTTCCATAGTTTTCTTTTGGCAATCTTGCCATAGTTCTCTGAGTTCCAACTAAAAAAATGCCATGTTCTGCCACAAAACACTGAATTATCCTACTTTATTACCTTTGATTCTTTTGTACTCTGTTTTAAATATCTCTTACCTCAGTTCCTTCTCTCGTGCTCATCTTTTAGATCTAAAGTTTTCTATACCTTTCACATTAATTTAAAGTTTCTTGATATATGATTCGTGGTTTTCAGTAATTTTCCTTCATATTTAGTTAACAAAAATGTTTGTGTAATTATTTAATTGCTTTTGTTCCTCTGATGTGTAGGAGCCCATTAGTTTATATTACTATTTTTGTTCATCATTGTTTCACAGTGTTCAGTAGAAATGCTTATGTGAAACTATTATAAGGAAACATTACAAATATTTAAGTGTGATGAGATGTGGCATTATATGTGATTCTTCTTTTTTTTCCAGCTTTCCTGAGGTAGACTTAGCATATAAAACAATGTGATATTTTTACACATATAGTAAATGCATGAATATGTATACATGATTACCATCAAATTAATTAACATACCCATCACCTTACATGATTAGTATTGAACTATAGAGTTACCATGCTGTACACTAGATGTCCAGAACTGGTTTATCCTGCCTAAATGAAATTTCTTATCCTTTGATCAACATCTTCCCATTTTTCCCACTTTGATTCTCCTTTCAAATTAGAAATTGATTTAAATATCAAACTTTTAATAAAATTTACCTAAATTATGCTGTTGAGGAAATATTATACCCGTAAAACATGTCATCTAGTGTGTACTGTTCTCACAGAATCCTGCAAAATGATTTAGTCAGTAGGACCATCAGTTGGTATGATCTCTCTTATACTTGCTTTTTAAAATACATCCCAATTAATTTCCATTACTTTTGGCAGTTCTGACACCATAACTCTTGAATATTTCAACATATTTACTGATCATTTCACTGCTTAAAGAATTTAAGTAAATTACATAGAAATGCTTCTTAAGGGAGTTAATAGCAAATAAGAATTTCTTGATTATACTTTAAAATTAAAATTGCTCTTCTCTCACTTTCAGTATAACAGCTGTTCCATTAGTATTTATTTATTAATATACAGTAACTAATAGTTTTTATAATTCTAGTTTCAATTACTTACTATTACACTACAGAAGATCCTACTGCTATTGGGGTATTTGGATTGAGGATGAAAAGGAAAATATATGCACTAATAATGAATAATATTGCTATTGTTTTTGACCTCAATGGAGGTCAAAAAGTTTGCATGCAAATCAACAACTAAAATGATGCCTTCAGGTTCAAGTAACTCAATTTTGATTTTACTTATATTAGAAAATGACAAAATCCCATACTTAGGACAGTCTAAGCTCTGACTTCATTTCTATGCTGTCCTCTTCTCTAAACCCTGTCTATGTTGGATTGTTATGCTTGAATTCAGGACCCCCAAAAGACCACCAGAGACCCAAGATCCATGTAAATAGCAAAGAGGTGTTTATTGCGAGCTAGCTCGGTCCTCCACGCGCACACACAGCAACTGGTGACACTGAGAGGCCCCGCGCCCAGGGTTTGCAGCAGTTTTATACATTCACTGGAGAAGGCAGGGACCCCCACATATATCATAGCATCTCTTAGCAAATATCACACACCGCAGGAAAATCAAATAACAACTCTAAAACATGATTAGCACATTCACTGGTGGGAACAAGTTGGGTAGGGGTGATTGGTCAGTACAAAAGGGGTATTCATTTGAACTGATTGGTTTAAGCCAAGAGGGGTGTTTGTGCTGAACTACATGGTTTCCCAACAGGTTATCAACCACCTAAACTACTGGGAGGGTCATCTGGCATCCCAGGTATTTCCCTGTCTCATGCTGATTGGTGGCTGCTAGGGGGTTGCTATGGATCCCCACCTAGCCTGACTGAGTCAGGGACAACAGGCCCAGCAGATCTCTCCTGTTATTTGTAGATAAACAACTTAGCAGGGTGGGAATGTGCCTAGGAGTGCTCTGTGGGTCTTTCCAAGGACAAAGGCCATGTCCCTTCCTTGGACAGGCTTTGCTCTTAGGTAGAGGCTGGTTTTTCAGGATAAGTAACTTATCTAGCTATTAGCAAAATTGTGATAACAATTCTGGGTATCAAACCTACACACCAACAATATCCAGAGCTAAAAAAGAATTGTCTTATTTTGCTTCTCCTTGTAAGAGCCTGGACATGGTATGATGTCTTCTTTATAAGAACTATTGAAATGTCTGTTCTTTAATCATTGGCAAGAAAAACGGACTGCCATTTTTTGTCTTGGACAAGTCATATTATACTTCCTGAGGCTAAGGAAGAGATATAGTTTGAAACACAAGAAATATTTGAGGATTTTATATATCTGTACAAAAATCAGTGTTGCTTAGAAAGAAGTAGACGATGTTGAATGGTCAATTAAGATGTATCTGCTACAACCAGCATTCATTCTCTTATTATTTCTTTATGGTAAACTAACTATGTGATATTTCAGTTGCTCTGATGAGGCAGGGCATGTGTGCACACCAAGGAACCCAGTAAACATTACAGAGTTGAGAAAGATTTGCCCAAAAGAAGAAATCCCTTAACTGCATCATTTAAAGAAACAAAGTGTAATGCCAGATTCGTGGGATGCCAATAGACTTCCAGGAGCTGAATCCGATGCAAACACACAATAGTCTTTATTGCAAGCTAGAGCCTGGACTCACAACCATTCAGGACACAGGGGTTCTGAGGAATGTGTCCTGGCCCTTAGTTCAGTGAGGATTTACAGATTTTGGGGGGATACTCTATGCATCACAACATCACACAGCAAATCATTTCGTATTTCAGGTATCTTCCCTGTATCACTGGGATTGGTTGTTGCTATGGTTCCAATTAGGCCTCAAGCATTCTTTTGGTCTTTCCAGGAACTTGCAATGCTGAGTCAAGGACATATGGTAACAGTAATTAAGGATATCTGGCTCCACAGGCCTTTCCTGTTATTTAAAGACAAATGACTCAGCAGGATGCATAGGAAACTGTGGGTTTTCCAAGGATTAGGGTCATCCCCCCCCCCCCCTGCCAATCCCACCCTTTGGACAGGCCCTGCTCTGAGTTAGAGGCTGGTTTTTTAAAAATGGAGTCACATCAGTTTCTCAGAAATATTGATGGAGACTGCTGTAGATCTGTTACTGTTGTTTACTGGTGACTAGTCTTTGCTTCCCCAATGCTGAAGTATAACACCAGAGAAGCACGCTGAGGCAAGTTTAGAGTGGAAAGTTGAAGCTTTATTAAAGGGCAGCAGAAAAGACCTCTCCCTGGAGGAAGAAGGGGACCCAAGAGGTGGAATCCTTGGAAGGGGGAGGTCTTCCCTTTTTTATAGCTAAGGTTTACTTTCAGATTTCCCTCATTCCTGTTGCATGCATTCCTGTCCCTTGTTCTGTTGTGTTGCAGTGATGAAATGTAGGTGGGAAGGCCCAAAAGGTGGGGGACAGATGGGCGGAGGAGTAATCTGGGCAGGAAGGGCTTTTGGATTAGCATCTCTTTGTTTGCTGGGAGCTACTTTATTAACATTTCTTTGGGATGGGCTCTGGACCTTTTCCTGGACTCCATTCTCAATATGGCCTTCATTCTTGATTTTACTGGATATTAGACCTGATTTACCTAACTAACTACTTATCTTTAAATCTGGCTTCAGATACATAAATGAAGATACAATAAATAGCTACAATAATGAAGAAGATGATTCTATCAAGTCTGCTATTTATTCATTCAGTGTGAAAAAATATCTACTGAATGTCTCCTGTGTGCCAGGTTAGATTCTAGTCTTGAGGTTGGAGTCCTTGCCTTTAGAGACTTACAATGCAGTAGGAGTGTTAGACCAGGACGCAAGAAAAGACCACTGACTCCAATTAAAATCAAATTAAAGCAAACTTATTATTTCGACTGGCCGGGCTGTCTCTCCCTCCCAAAACGGCGGGAACAAGACAGCAGCAGCAGCTTTCCTGCAGCCCAGCTTTATAGCCCAGAAAGTTACACAAAGGGGGTTACAGATAACAGAACTCTGACGAGCATAACTCTGATGGTAGTTTACATTTTTTGCTGGCCCCAACATCAGAATTTATGAGGACCATTAGAGCCTCAGAGAGGGTCGTTGTCTGGCCAGGGAAGGCCAATATTTATGAGGCGTCACTAAAGTTTCAGAAAGGGCTGCTCTCTGGTCAGAGAGCCAGGCATGGGTGAGTTCAAGGCACGGGCAGGCATTCCAAGCAGGTTCAGAATTTGCAGTAATTTATAGTAAAGCCGAAATTATCTTTTCATGTCTTTGTGGTGAGATTGCTCCCAATTTTAAGAAAAGATCAGATTGGGTCTATCAGGAGAAACAATTACTCAACAAATTAATAACATAATGTTAGTTTTAAACAAATTGATAAAATAATGTCAGTTAGTGATGATTGTCATAAAGATAAAATCAGGAAAAGGGCCAAAAAATGATTGGGGTTTACCCTTTATGCCCATGCCTCTCAAACACAAATGTAAACATAAGTTACCTGAAGATATTACTAAACAGAAGATTTTGGTTCGTTTGGTCTAGGATAAGATATGTGATTCCTCATTTCTAAAACATTCCTAGGTTAGACCAATGCTATCAGTTTATGAACACTGCTTTAAGTTGTGAGAATTTAAGGCCATTGTTGAACAGAGACCCAAGTGAAATGAAAGAATGTACTCTTTTAAGGACAGAAAATTCCACAAGAGAAGATTGAATACAAAGGTTCAAGAGCGAGACTGAATCTGGACACGGTGAGAGAAGGGTAAAATATAGCAAATGAGGCCAGAGGGATCTCCAGCAGTTATCAGAATAGTCCATAGGTCATCCTAAGGATTTGGGACAGTTTTTCTTGTGATAAAATGTCCTTACTGGATGAAAGATGTATTAGTCAGAGTTCTCCAGGGACACTGAACTCTTATGGTTTGTATAGAGATGTCCCCTAAAAGTTCCTGTTCAGGTAAAAAGATTAGATTAATAAAGCTATAACCTAATTAGTCCATCATAGTTTGAATGGACTTATTCAGTGGTAACTGTAGGCAGGTGGTGTGTGCCTAGAGGAGGGTAGGTCCCTGGGGGTAAGCCTTGGAGGGATACATCTTTCTTTTGGACCCTCCCCTTTTCCCCTTTCTGCTTCCTTCCTGTCAAGATTGGAGCAGCTTTCCTCTTCTGGGCATTCTCCCATGATGTGCTTCCTTATCTTGGGCCCAGAACCACAGAGTCAATTATGTGTGGGCTGAGATTTCTGAAACTGTGAGCCCCCAAATTTTTCTTCCTCTAAGTTATTCTTGGTGGGTATTTTGTTCAGAATGATGCAAACCTGACTGAAACAAATTGGTACCAAGAAGTAGGGTCATTGCTGTGATTAAGTTGACTATGTGATTCAGAAGCCTTTGGAAATGGATTGCAGGAGAAATTTTGAAAAGTTTAGGAATGCAAATTGGACAAGCTTTAGAATGTTGTAAGTGGAGCTTAATGGGTGATTGTGGTAGGAACTCAGATGCTGGTAGAAATGTGGAAAAGTGTTCATAAGTTTTCAAAGGGAAATGAGGACTCAATTGGGAAAAGACTAGAGGTCACTCATGTTATATTCTAGAAAAGAATTTGTCCACATTTTCCCCATTTTTCTCTGAGACTTTATGTGAGGCTAAATTTCAAACTGATGGACTAATTAATCTGGTGGAAGAAATTTCAAGGAAGCACAGTATTCATCAGTGGCATAGATATTGCTGACAGCTTTTAGCCAGATTTACTATGAGAATTAGGAACTGAAAACAGAGCTAAAAGGAATTTTAAAAACTTTCAGTTAGAGCAGAATAGTACATAAAAAGCAGGGGCCAAGGAGGTGTGCTTGTTAAAGAGATTACTAAAGAAAAGCCCCTGAAGAAATGCTGAGTACTTTGCACATAGATAATAAGAAAGATGTCTCAATGGCATCTCAGGAATTTGTGAGACTACATTCACTATAGACTCCAGGGTATAGAAGAGAAAATTTCTTTGAGAAGAGATTATAGGAGCATCCTGCTTGCACTGTACTGGGGGACCTAATTTGTCTTACGGAGCTGAGCCATGCAGGCACTCAAATGCTGCAGCAACCATGATATCAGGTACTGAGATACTGCACTAGTCTGTGGCAAACCTTAGTATCACTCATGCGGTGCTGTTTTTGCAGGGATGTAAGATGCTGAAGTTGGGGATCCTATCGACTTCCATCAAGATTTCAAAGGAAGGCCTGAGAGGCCAGGCAAATGTAGCAGAATTAAAGTCCCTGAGGCTGCCCCTGAGAGGGCCATGTGAAGAAAGGTGAAGAAAAACCTAGAATAGAGGCTCTAGGAATTAGGAGATGCCAGTAAACGTACATTATGCTGAGAAAAGTTGCTAGCTACAGGAAGAGTCAGACTAAAAGAGAGCTGATATGTGCTACAACCAACAAGTCTAAAAGGGCACAGTGGCCCTGGTCCTCTAGAGAGCACATCACATGGCCATTAGAGCTAGATGGAGTTATGGGAATTATTTGCCTGGATGGGTTTTGGTATTGCTTTGGCCTTATGCCTTCTTCTATGCCCCTATTTCTCCATTTTGGAATAGGAATGTTCACCCTATGCCACTGTATATTGAATATATGTGAATTGCTTTTGATTTTCATAGGGGGCTACAATAAGAGTTTGCCTTGAGTCTCAGAGAAGAGGGAACTTGGACTTTTATGCATGTGGATACTATTAAAAATAAGGGACTAAAAGTATTTTGTATTGTGAAATGGACATGAGCTTTTGGGGATCAGGGATAGCATGTTATGTTTTGGATATGTTCCCCTAAAGCTTCTGTTAATGACGGAACATTCAAGGGTAAAATGGTTATTTTACAGTTTTCCTTTACTAGGCCCTTCTCCATGATGTGCCGCCTTAACTTGGGCCCAGGGTCATGGAGTTGACCATCTGTGGAATAAGATCTTTGAAACAATGAGCCCCAAATACACTTTCCTCCTCTAGGTTGTTTTTGTTGGGTATTTTGGTCACAGCTATGAAAAGTTAATTAAAACAAGAGTTGATAGCATGTGTGCACGTACATGTATAGAAAGGGGGAGAGGATGAAGCAGGGAGAGAGAGAAAAAATTATTTTAATTAATTATAATTGGAAGTTTTTGGCTTATACAATTGTAAAAGCTGGCAATTCCAAAATAGGCAGAGCAGGCCAGCCAGCAGGCTACAAACCCAATAGAGTTGATGTTGTGGCTCCAATACGAAGGTAGTCTTCTGGCAGAATTCTCTCTTACTTGGGGGTATCATTCTTAAAAGCCTCAACAGATTTGATGAGACCCACCTACATTAAGTGTATGATTTAAGGATTAATTTTATTTTAAAAAATAATTCAGGGCTGGGATTGTGGCTCAGCGGTAGAGCGCTCGCCTAGCATGGGTGGCACTGTTGTAGGGACAAACAAGGCAAGGCACCGAAGATAGCAGGAAACAGTTTTAGTTGGCTGCAGCCAGGTTCAGAGGGTACAGCCTTTGCTGTAATTAATCAATCCCCTGAACCCCGAGTTCAGGGAGTTGCAGAGTTTTATACCTAGCATGTAAGGGGAGAGGCTCAGAAGTTCACAGTCTACAGAAGTTCACATAAAAGCAGCTTTTTCTTTCACTGTTCTGGACATGTTAACTCTTCAAGGACAACACCTGAGAAGGGGAGAGCTTCTTCTCCCCTTTCTTTCTTCCCCCTGCCAGCTTTTACCATGGAGCCCATTTGTAACTTATCTTAAAAATGTAGACATCTCTGTGAAGCCCAGCTCAAGGCCAGAGGCCTTGTTTGCACATTTCTTCAAAGTACTATACTGGATACATTTGTGAAAAACTAGTAAGGGGGTGTCCAGCACCTGGAGTGCTGGTATCTTCTCGGCCAGTGGCCAAGTAAACAGGGTGACACGAAAATAGGAAGTTTATCTACATTGGACTCTTTTTCTGACAGTCCTAAAATCAGCCATGGTGAAGAGGGCTTTTCTGTGGAGAAAGGGGGTGCCACTTCAAGACCCCGGTTCGATCCTCAGCACCACATAAAAATAAAGGCATTGTGTTGTGTCCATCTACACCTACAAAAAAAATATATATAAAAAAAAATTCACATCAGGCTGAGGTTATAGCTAAGTGGTTGAGTACTTTCCTAACATGTGTGAGGCACTGAGTTCAATCCTCAGCACCATATAAAAATGAATAAATAAAATAAAGATATTGTGTCCATCAACAACAAAAAAAAGTTTAAAAAATAGTAATTCACATCAACATTCAGAAATGTTTAACCAAATATATAGGTACTATGACATAGCCAACTTCACACGTAAAATTAAGCTTCACAAAGAGCATGTAGATACATTATTGTTTATTGACTTTATTTAATACATTTTGGCCACATCTATAATATGGATTAAACTTGAAATTTCTAATATTATTTTCAGTTGTAAAGTCCCCTGATTATATGATATACTTATCAGATAATACCTTGGACCATATTCAGGTGGGACAAAAATCTGTTAGGAATCACTTTCATGCCTAGTGGTATTCTGTGTGTCCATTTGGTGTTTTCTGAGCCTTCAAGAGACCATAGATCACCAGGATACTGACGCAGACCAGGCCAGGACATACAGGATATATTTTGCCACCTGATTCTCAACCAGTGGACCGAAGATATTAGATTTTACCATGTGAAAACAAATTTGCCAAGCATTACACATGCACAAAAGTAAACAATTTGCCCTCATACAGTAAGATTAAAGAAGCTGTTCCAATGAAGGTCTTAACCAAATTCTCACTGCAAGCTACCTTAATAGGACTTTGCAGTCTGTGAAGAAGTGTGAGCAAAAGCATTGTGGAAAAAGAATTAATTGTCCAATAGTATTAAAGTGAAAAGGATGATGGAAACATAAATTAGTAAAACCATTATGGAGAACAGTGTAGTAGTTCCTCAAAAAGCTAAAAATAGATCTACCATCTAATATGGCTATCCCACTTGTAGGTATATATCCAATAAAATGAAATCAGCATATCAAAGAGATCAATACACTCCCATGTGTAATGTAGCACTATTCTCAATTGTCAAAATATGAAATCAACTGAGGTTATTCATTGGTAGATAAATGGATAAAAAAATATAGTATATGTACACTATGGAGAATTATTGAGGCATAAAGAGCAATGAAATCTTGTTATTTGCAGCAAAATGGATGGTATAGGAGGACTTTATGTTAAGTAAAATAAGCAATGCAAGGAAGACCATTATTACATGTTCTCTTTATATGTGAAAACTACAAAAGTTGGTCTGAATGTGTAAGAGAGTAGAGTAATGATTGCTAGAAGTTACAAAGGTCTGGCGGTAGAAGATAGAAGTAGAATGAATACTAGATGTCATTATAAAGTTAGCTATAAGGAATGATTCTAGTGTTCTACAATATAGTACAGCAACTGTAGTTCACAATAACTTATATATTTGAAGAAGAACTGGAAAAGAGGTGCTTTTAGGCTGTTAACATAAATGAGAGATAAGGAAATGAAAATGTGAGTTACTTCTGCTTTGATCATTATAAATTATGTACACATTTGAAATATTAGACTGCACCCCATAAATACATACAATTATAAGTTAATTAAAAAGAAAAATATTTAATTTTTAGATAAATATACCCTGGAGGAGGAAGATTAGTTACCAAATAAAAAATGCATTCAGATTCTGTAGTGGGAAAATTCAGACCTCTTATCATAAATTTCTTAGAAATAATTTAGTTGAATATTTTTCTATTATAAAATAATACATATGTACTGGAAAACCAAAACAAAGGCTAAAATACCCCAGAGAGTTATTTAATGGAATATTGCCTAATTAGCATACTTTGCCTATCTTAAAATTTGTACTAGTATCTAAAGCAGAGATATTAGACAGGCCATTTAATAAAAAATACTATTTTTTTTTCCCAAATACTGAGTGTAAAGATTGCACATGGAAGCTGAGAGGTCTTGTGCTCTAGCTATTAATTATCTATTCTTCTTCTGTTTTTAAAACATGTTTTTTTCCTTATGCTGATTTATGAAAAATTAGAAGTAGCTGCTCCTTTGCTCAGACTACATAGTTTTTTTTTTTCTCTAATCATAACATCATTCCAAGTTCTGACATTAAGCTCTTTCAGAAACAAAATTGGATCTATATTTTTTCCCAGGCTCAGCAAAGAAAGGAATACCTCCTTTTCCTGAATTCTCTCTCATCAATATAGAGATTTATTTATTTATTTTCAAATTATGGCACATACATGATTTTTACAACTTTCATAGGTTATTCTACCCATGAAATTTTTTTCCTATATTGCTAATTTGGGAAATAATTTTTCCTATATATTCTTCTACCCGTATCTCAGCCTGGAGTGTTAAATTTGGGAAGTTTTTCAATTTGAAAGAAACATTTCAACTATATCATTGGGAGGTAACATCAACACAGAACAGAAGACATAGGAATACAGAAGGCAGAAGAATTACAATAGGAAATAACAATTTAATAAAAAGAACTGCCTTGTATTCATGATTCCTCCCAGATTATCAATTCATTATTTATTTTGAACTTAAATTTCAGAAAATTGTTCTTAAAATATTCTGAAAAATAAAATGGCTTATAGAAGATAAATGTTGTTTCTAAGTTAAAAAGATCATTTCAGTTTCTAATGACCTCTGTACACAGTTTATGTACTGACTCTTCTGTTTCGAGTGTCCTAGGACCTTGGCGAAACTACTCAATCACTCAGTCTGTTTCATCAGAAAAAAAAAAAAAAAGATATTATTGGTATCTGTATTTTAGAATCATTATGAGAATAAAGAGAAATAATTTATGTAAGATTATAAGACACTTAACATAAGCAATGATTAATAAAAAGCCATCAATAAAAGTTGTCTCATTATTTTTAGTATCATTGTTAGGTAAATGCTAACTTGGTATTGAACTATAGACCTATCACAAAATAGGTAAGAAACAGAAAGAAGAGCAATCATAATAAATGAAATATGAAGAAGATGAAAGAAAAACAAGCAGATGGGCAAAGGTGAATGTGATTATGATTATAATATAAATCATAATATTAATGATTAATCTAATTACTTGTGGGAGAAAAATGGCAGGCAATTTTATGTGCTAAGAATAGAAAAGATGATAATAATTTATTTGTAAACTTAAAAGATTCCAAATTAATTTGTTATCAAGAAAGAGAATATTATATCTTATAGAAAATTGGAAATTGTCTTATATGATATTGGTCCATATTTTTCTTCCCAATTTTATGCAGGGACTTTTCTGTCAGTAAGTGTCCTGAAATTAATTTACCCTAATCTTGTCTTTTAAAAGTACATTTTGAGAGGTAAAGAGGCTGTGCATATGGGGTAATTTAAATGGAATAAAATTTTATTTACATGTGAAAGACTGATATGTCAGATTTGTCCTGCCAAAGACATCTTATTGCACTACCTAAAAGGCAGGTCACACCTGGTACTGCCACTTTAGTCCTCTGCTCATCCCTTGTTAATTTTATAGAAAATTTATGACCTACTCACTTATAAGCACACTTCCCATCAATTTTCAAATTCTTCTAATTATGAAGTGTAAAATAATCAGATTATTTAAAAAAAATATGCTCCATGTAAGGTTCTACTATACATATGCAGTTTGAATACTTATGATTTTTTTTTTCCCTTCTGGGATCATTCTTTCCTTTAAGCCTCACCTAGCAAAGTCTGATTATCCATGATTCAGGATAGGATGTAATGTTCATTCGTCATCAGATAACTTTCCAAATATTCCTCCAGATCTCTAGAAAAGGAACAGGTCCCACGAGCATGTCTAACATACAAGCACATTCTCCCTAGCCTGGCTCAAGGCTCCTTTGATGACTGATTTTTTACCAGATTGTAACTGTTCTCCAAGCTACTACTTCTCCCTTTTCATTGCTTCAGCCATAATACAGCTTACGCCTGGTGCTCACTCTCTCTCCTGAAAGATTGAGGATAACCTAAGGAATTTAAAATCCACAAAGAAAAATGCTTTAATCCAACAACCATAACAGTAGTTTAGAAACTAAGACTTTATTGTAAGAGGGAGAGTAATAGGATTTGTGAGTTCAAAGAGCCAGAGTTTACACTATAAATAATAGAGCAGGAAAGAATGCAGAATTTCATTTCATAGCAGTTTTCCTACCACTCGAAAAAAAATTCCATCTAGTTAGTGAATTAGCAATGAAAGCAGTGATTTTACCTGGAATTATATGCTGCCTAAGCCCTAAAGAAAGTCCTAATTCTCAGTTTCTCTAAATCCTTCAGTTGGAGCCAGTGAGAAAGCAAAAAAAGGAAATGGAAAGCAGGTAGAACAATACAAAATCCCCTAGATCAAACACCAGACCCTGGTTTTAGATTACTCCTGGCCTAGAAGTATAAACCAGTGTTACACTAATGTAGTCCACCCATGAACAACTGACCTGAATTATTAATTTTTGCTAATTATTTATTAAAATATATCAATGTATATCAATACACTGGTTTATTCATCAAACATGTCATTCTATCAGATAAACAGTTCACTTACTGCCCTATGTAATTTACATTCTGGCACCAGTTTTTTCTTTCTTTATGGACTGGCTTTCTGTCTGAATAGCATTGGTCTAGACAGGTAGGACCAAGTTTGGCATTAAATGAAACTATTGAGAAAATAATATGAGTCAAGACCGGTACCAAATATTAAGTTAATTATAAAAGCCATCATAATTAAAATAGTATAATACTGGCACAATAACAAGCAAATAGATCTATGAATAAAAATAGAGGTACCATAACATTCATATGGAATAGGAGTGTAAGTAGTATTATTGATTATTTTGGAAAAATAAGTAATGCCGTTTTTTTGACAATTTACTGTCCATTTTTGCCATAAAATGTGAAGTCTATTATTTATCTCATAACAAAAAGTAAATTCCATATGAAATAAAGAATAAAAATTTTATTTCAATGGATATATAAGGAATTAAAAATAAATCAGAAAATGAGATGTAAAGAAATTGGAATCCCTGTGTATTGGAATCCTGGTAGTAATGTAACATGGTAGAGCCACTGGGGAAAATGGTGTTTATTATCACGTGATTCAAAAGTTCCACTTCAAGGGCTGTGGTTATACCTACACTTGCCTAGCATGTGTGAGGCACTGGGTTGAATCCTCAGCACCATATAAAAACAAATAAAATAAAGGTATTATGTCTATCTAAAACTAAAAAGAAAAAAAAATTACTTCCAGATATATATGCAAAATAATTAAAAGCAGAGATATTTGTTCACTAATGTTCACAACAGAATTATTTCCAACGTTCAAAAAATTGAAATAACTAAGATGTCCTTAAAGGGATAAGTAGATAAACAAAATACTGCATAAATATTTGAAATCATAACAGCCTTTAAAAAGGAATGGTGGTTGATTGCTAAAAATGTGCTAAATAAAATAATTCAGACACAAAAAGACAAAGATTCTTTGATTGTCCTGAGAAGTGAGACCTAGAATTATCCAATTCATAAAGGTAAAAAGTAGAGTAGTACTTACCATTGAATGGCAAGTGTATGTTTAATGAGTACAGAATTTTAGTGTGGGGTGATGGGAAATCTGTAGATGGAATCAAAACAATGTGAATGTATTCAATGTTATGCTCGAATTTGGGACCCCCAAAAGACCACCAGAGACCCAAGATCGATTTAAGCAGCAAAGAGGTGTTTATTGCGAGCTAGCTCGGTCCTCCACGCGCACACACAGCAACTGGTGACACTGAGAGGCCCAGCGCCCAGGGTTTGCAGCAGTTTTATACATTCTTTGGAGAAGGCAGGGACCTCACATACATCATAGCAACTCTTAGCAAATCATCACACACCGCGGGAAAGTCAAATAACAACTCTAAAACATGATTAGCACATTCACTGGCGGGAACAAGTTGGGTAGGGGTGATTGGTTACTACAAGAGGGGTATTCATTTGAACTGATTGGTTTAAGCCAAGAGGGGTGTTCATGCTGAACTACATGGTTTCCCAACAGGTTATCAACCACCATAAACTACTGGGAGGGTCATCTGGCATCCCAGGTATTTCCCTGTCTCATGCTGATTGGTGACTGCTAGGGGGTTACTATGGGTCCCCACCTAGCCTGACTGAGTCAGGGACACCTGGCCCAGCAGATCTCTCCTGTTATTTGTAGATAAACAACTTAGTAGGGTGGGAATGTGCCTAGGAGTGCTCTGTGGGTCTTTTCAAGGACAAAGGTCATGTCCCTTCCTTGGACAGGCTTTGCTCTGAGATAGAGGCTGGTTTTTCATTAAATACCACTGCTACTAAATTGTATATGTAAAACTGTTTGAAGTTGATATGGGGATGTGCTTATCTAGGCTTGGATCTCCAGCTCCAAAAAGAGAAGGGGGTGGGAGGTTAGAATGATAAATTTTATGTTTTAAATAATTCAGAAAATATTTTCTATGTTTTACCAAAATAAACCAACAAAAAAGGAATTAATAAGGATAACATTTTTAAAAAGTGAGACAATTACACTAAATAAAACACAAACCTACAATTTTAAACAGTGGTTTCTTACAACTTGTTGAGTCTATGAATCACTCCTGTTTATAGTTGAGTAGTATGTCATGGCAAGAATGCATCACAATTTGTTCATCTACTGCTCAAGAACATTTGGATTTTTTTTCAGTTTGTATGATTATGACAGAGTTTCTATAAATATTTATGTACAGTTTTTTTGTGGACATATTTTTTTTTCATTCTCTAAGACATCTCTGATCCAGGAGTGTAATTTCTAAAGCATATGGTATGCATCTGCCTTGCTTATCTCTACACAGACAATTTGGGCAAGGCATGACTACAGTTGATTTGTCTTGGTAGAATGCCCTGGGTCTACCTGGAACTTGAGAGAATGGGAAGCTACCAGACAGCTTTCTCTCTAGCTTCCCAAGAAGCCACCACAAGAAAGTTATTCATCATCTCCTGGGTTTTAATAAGGAATGAAGCTCTCTGACTACTTTCCTCAGGGTACAAATAAACTATAAAACTACTTATCTGCAACATGAAATTGGATCTTCAGCCACTGGTTACTTCTGTCACTTGTGTTATGTCCTTATATTATTTGGCTTCTTTTTCTCAGTGTCATCCTATAGAATAAGGGACATAGGGAGCTAGCATTTTTGCTCACTTTCTTTTGCTATCTAAGTAATAAGTTGTCAGAATCTAGCATGAGCTTGTTTCTTTACCATTTTAGTGATTATGAATAGGGATGATATATATATATATATATATATATATATATATATATATATATATTCAAATAAATATTTTTGTGTATATAAATTTTCATTTCTCTAAATTTCAGAAGTGTATTGCTGGGTCATAGGTAAATGTAAACAAAAACTGCCCATTAGAAATTTATGAATGTTCTAGTTGGTCCATATTCTTACCAGTGCTTGGTATTGTCAGGGATTTTAAAGTTATCATTATTATTATTATTATTATTATCATCATCATCATCATCATCATCATCATTATTAAGTTTTGAAGTTCTTTATTTATTCTGGAGATGTTTTTTGCCAAATAAATGATTTGACAGTATTTCCTCCAATTGTATTTTTTTGGAGGATGGAGGAAGGAACTATGAATTGAAACCAGGGGTAATTTACCACTGAGCTCCATCCCCAGTCCTTTTTACTATTTATTTTGAGACAAGGTCTTTCCAAGTTACTGAGTATTTCCCTAAGATCTTCTTGCCGCAGCCTCCAGAGTCTCTGGGATTAAAGGCATTAGCCACTGCACCCACTTATTTTCTCCAGTCAATACTAGTGCCTTCTGAAAAGCAAAGGTTTTAAATTTTCATGATACTTAACTAATCCTTTATTTTATTTCTTGTGCTTTAGTATCATGTCTAAAAACTCTTTGCCTAGTACCAGGTTATAAATGTGGTCTCTTCTATAATGTTTTTTCCTAGTAGTTCCATGAATTTACATTTCATTATTTAGATCATGATACATTTTGAGTTCAATTTTGGATTGTTAGGTTTAAGTCAGATTCTTTTTATTGCATAATGATGTCCAATTTTTCCAAATTCATTTGTTGAATATTTTTCTCCACTGAATATTTTTTGTAGTTTGTCAAAAATCACCTATCCATATTTAGTTGTGGTGGGACATGTCTATTATCCCAGCAACTCCAGAGGCCAAGGCTAGAGGATAGGAAGTTTAAGGCAAGCCTCAGCAACTTAGCATGACCCTGAATAAAAAAAAAAAAAAAAAAAAATTCAAATTAAAACAGGCTGGGATGTAGATCAGTGATAGAGTACTTCTGGGCTCAATCCCCAGTACTGGAAAAAAAAAAAAAAAGAAGAAAAAAATCACTTGCTTATATATTTTTAGACTCTTTTCTGTTCCACTGATCTGTGTGTCTATCTTCACTTATACCATATTATTTTGATTACAGTAGCTTCATAAAAAAGGTTTTCAGTATATAAATTCTGTATATGTTTTGATAGGCTTATACAAAATATTTTTGAGGCTTTGTAAGTGGTATTGCCTTTTTAAATATCAGGGTATTGCCATACATTAGTATTATGCAGAAATAAAATTGGCTTTTGTATATTGTTCTTATATCTTGTGACCTTAGGAGTTCTTTGGGGACTCTTTGAAATTTTCTCTATAGACAATAATGTTACTTATGAATGAGGACAGATTCCTAATCTTTCAGTTTTTATTTCCTTTATTAATTTTTCTAGCTCTGTTGCAAAGGTTGGGACTTCCAGCACAAATTTAGATTGAAGTTAAAAAGAATATATTACTTTTTTTTTTCAACTAGGGGAAAAGCACTTATTATTTTACCATTAAGTATAAGGTTACTTGTGGTTTTCATATATGCCTTTCATCAGATTAAGGAAGTTCCTTACTATTCCTACTTTCCTGAGCATATTTTTATTATGAATAGATAATGAATTTTGGCATATTCTTTTTTCAGCATCATTTAAAAATGATCATTTTATTTTTCTTTATACTACTACTACAGTTGATTATGTACATGCTCAGATATTGCACCAACTATATATTTGGGAATAAATCCCATTGCTTGTGGTGTATTTTATACACACACACCTGTACACATGCACAAACATTGTATATAATATTTATTAAGGAGTTTTACATCCTCCTCTTCCTAATTATTTTTTATAATATTTCTGTTTGACTTTGATATTACTGTAATAATAATGACCTCATAAAATGAATTAGTAAAGATTACCTCCTGTTCTATTTTCTGGGGGAAATGTTGAGGAATTTGTGTCCTATCTAAATGTTTGGCAGCAACCACCACTAACATTATAACTAAGGATTTGGGGGGGAAGGATTTAAATTACAAATTCAATTTCCTTATTTTTTTATTTTATTTTATTTTTTTAGTTATATATGACAGTAGAATATATTTTGACATATCATACATACATGAAATATAAATTCCCATATTTGTGTTTTACATAATGTGGAGTTACACTGGTCATGTATTCAAATATGAACATAGAAAAGTTATGTCCAATTCATTCTACTTTCTTTCCTATTATCCTTTCTCCATTGTTTTATTTCCCTTTGTCTAATTCAATGAACTTCTATACTTCCCTCCCCACCTGCTTATTATGAGTTAGTATCTGTATATCAGGAAGAATATTTGACCTTTGGTTTTTTGTAACTGGTTTATTTCACTTAGCATGATAGTCTCAGTTCCATTCATTTACTAGCAAATGCCATGATTTCATTCTTTCTTAAAGGCTGAGTAATATTGCATTCTGCATATGTACCACATTTTCTTTAGCCATTCATCTTTTGAAGGACATCTAGGTTGGTTCCATAGCTTAGCTATTGTGAATTGAGCTGCTATAGACAATGACGTGGCTGTCTCACTGCTGTATTCTGGTTTTCAGTCCTTTGGGTATGCCAAGGAGTAGAATAACTGAATCAAATAAATGGTGGTTCCTTTCCAAGTTGTCTGAGGAATTTCTGTACTGCTTTCCAGAGTGGTTGCACCAATTTGTAGTTCTACCTGAAATGTGTGAGTGTAACCTTTTCCCCACATACTTGTCAAAATTTATTATTACTTGTATTCTTGAAATTACCATTCTGACTGGAGTGAGATGAAATCTCAGAGTAGTCTTAAGTTGCATTTCTGTAATTGCTAGAGATGATGAACTTTTTTCATATATTTGTTGACTATTTGTATTTCTTCTTCTGTGAAGTATCTGTTCAATTTCTTTGCCCATTTATTAATTGGGTATTAAGTTTTTAAACTTTTTTTATATCCTGGAAACCAGTGCTCTCTCTGAGGTGCAGGTGGCAAAGATTTTTTTTTCCTATTCTGTTTGCTCTCTCTTCAAATTCTTGATTGTTTCCTTTGCTGTGGAGAGGCTTTTTAGTTTTAATATTATTCCATTTATTAATTCTTGGTTTTACTTTTTGCACTTTAGGAGTCTTTTTGAGGAATTCAGTTCCTAAGCCAGTGTGGTGGAGATTTGGGCCTATTTTTTCTTCTTGTAGGTGCAAGGTCTCTGGCTTAATGCCTGGGTCCTTGATCCACTTTGAGTTGAATTTTGTGCAGTGTTGGAGATGGGGACTTATTTCATTTTGGTACATATGGATTTCCAGTTTTCCCAGCACCATTTGTTCAAGAGGCTATCTTTCCTCCACTGTATGTTTATGGCACCTTTGTCTAGTATGAGGTAACTCTCTTTATGCAGGGTTATCTCTGTGTCTTCCATTCTGTACCATGGACTTCATTTCTGTTTTGGAGCCAATACCATGCCATTTTTGTTACTATAGTTCTGTAGTATAATTTAAGGTCTGGTGTTATGATACCTCTTGCTTCACTTTTCTTGCTAAAGATTGCTTTGACTATTCTGGGACTCTTATGTTTTCAAGTTTCCTAAAAGATTGAAACTCTTCATAGCATCTGTTTCTTCTTGGTTGAATTTCAATAATTTGTATCTGTAAAGGTATTTGGTTCATTTCATTGAATAAAAAATATTTATCACCATAGAACTTTTCTGGTTTTCTCTAACTATCCTTACTTATAATTTCTGTCGTCCTATGGTGATAAATCCCATTTCATCCTTAATATTACAGTTCAAGATTCTTTGTTCTTTGACAATCTTGCTACAGTTTTATCAATTTAATTTTTATTTTAAAAGTATTTTTACTGTATTTCTACAGTAATAAATTATCACAGTCTCTGTGATTTAAAATTATATGCATTAATTATCTTGCAGTTTTATTCTAGAAGGCCAATGCCAGTCTCACTGGACTAAACCCAAGGTGTCAACAGGTCTGTATTCACTTCTTCAGGCTATAGTAGAGTCTTTGTTTTGGTCTTTTCTACTTTCAGATGATTTTATGCATTCCTTGGCTCCTCGCTCCTAGTACCAACTATCAGAGCCAACAATGATGAGTCAAACTGTCACATCTCAAAACTCTGAGCTCTGTTGTTTCATATTCCAGTTTTGAAGACCTTTGTGATTACTATGTGTGCCTATGGATAATTCCAGATAATGTCCCCATTTTGAATACTAAACTTAAACACATCTTGTCGACAAAGGCCCTCTTGTCACAAAAGTTAACTTATTTGTAGGTTCTAAGTATTATGGTGTGGACATCTTTAGAGGTCATGATTCTGCCCACTGCAGTACCTAGACAGTTGAATATTTTGTTTAGAGGCTTTATTTACCTTCTAAGGAGAATGTTTACATTTTTGTATTAGCAGGCAATGCAAAATAATCTACTCACATTGAGGCCACAGGTTCTATTTCTTACCATTTTGTCTAACTCCATTTTTAAAGTTTTGCTTGTGTGTCCAGTGTCTGTGCCCTCTGGTAGCTAGCCTTCAGCCTGAAAGGTGGCCTATCAGTTGAATTATGCTGATTAGAATAAAATCTACAGTAATATGGTTTGGAATTAAGACTTTTAGTTTACAATCAACTTGATGGGGTCGTTGTCCCTAGTGTTTCTCTTACCCCTTTCCTATTTCTGATGGTCTCCAACATAGTTCTTCAGTCAGAAAACTGAAGCTTTGATCTGGGTCTGCTAAAGGCTTGTAGAACTGGGGCAAAGTCACAGGAAGACACAGCAAAATAAAATCAACAAAGGTTCACCTCAACCTTTGGAGAATCAGAGACCCACCAATCATTAATGGATTTCAGGCTGCTTTGACAAAGACTCAAGTAAAAAAATACACAAAAGGATATCAATGAAATATGAGTAAGCTATGAAGAATGTCAATGATATGTAAATATTAAATTTCTTAGTGCTACTCTTGTTGAAAGTAAAAATAGAGAAAAAAACTCAAATATCCTACAAAAGCAATAATGAGATAGTAGTTTTCATCATAAATATGGCAAAAATGTGAAGATTTATTATTCAACATGAAGTAGAAGATATTATTTTTCGCTGTTAATAAAATTATTACCTTATTGTGTGAATTGTTGAAAACTTTATGAGAGCAATCTTGTAGGCTATCAATTTCCCTTCTTAATAATCCAACTTATTTTTTTTAACTTTTTTTTAAAGAGAGAGAAGAGAGAGAGAGAATTTTTTAATATTTATTTTTCGGTTTTCAGTGGACACAACATCTTTATTTTATTTTTATGTAGTGCTGAGGATGGAACCCAGTGTCCTGCGTATGCCAGGCAAGTGCGATACCGCTTGAGCTACATCCCCAGCCCCCCAACTTATTTTAATTATATTATTTTAATAATAACCCAAAAAATTTTCCCACATGAGCAAGGGCATATATACAAAGATAATTACAGTGCTTATAATACCCAAAAGGGGAAGTAAAACATCATCAGAAAAGGACAAAAGTAACTTGATTCATCTGTATTATGGGTTCTTATGACCACTGAAAAAAGAGTAAAGCACAAGTATTGGCACTGATATGGAACTATTTCTCAGATGTAAATGATGAATGCAAAGAAAGTTTATCATAGAATAAAATATATAGTGCATAAATATGGGGGACTGTTTTATTTTTAACAGGACACTCCAAAAAAAAATAAAATTAAAAGGAGATGTGATAGATGGTTAAGTATAGTTATCTATAAGATGGAATGGATGTTTTAGAAATCTGTGACATTTGACTTACATTTTGGTAATTAAAAATATAAAAGTACTGTGCTCACATTAGCAGCACATATACTAAAATTGGAGCAATCCAGAGATTAGCATGGTCCCTGCACAAGAATGACAAGCAAATTTGTGAAGCATTCCACATTTTTACCCCAAAACTTTCTTCTTAGGAAAAAAAGTATAAAAGCACAGAGATATTTTATAAATAATAAAAACCTTAAATTTAGTATTTAAACTTTTAATTTTAAATAGTAATAGCATATAACAATTTATTGAAAGATGAATACAAGTGATTTATATAGACATGGGCAGATCATATGCAATTGAGTGTACTCTTTTGAAATAGTAATTTCTTTTTTTTTAATTTTTTATTGTTGGTTGTTCAAAACATTACATAGTTCTTGATATATCATATTTTACCCTTTGATTCAAGTGGGTTATGAGCTCCCATTTTTACCCCATATACAGATTGCAGAATCACATCAGTTACACATCCATTGATTTACATATTGCCATACTAGTGTCTGTTGTGTTCTGCTGCCTTTCCTATCCTCTACTATCCCCCCTCCCCTCCCCTCCCCTCCCCTCCCCTCCCCTCCCCTCTCTCTGCCCCCTCTACTGTCATTCATTTGTCCCCCTTGTATTATTTTTCCCTTTCCACTCACTTCCTCTTGCATGTACTTTTGTATAACCCTGAGGGTCTCCTTCCATTTCCATGCAATTTCCCTTCTCTCTCCCTTTCCCTCCCACCTCTCATCCCTGTTTAATGTTAATCTTCTTCTCATGCTCTTCGACCCTACTCTGTTCTTAGTTACTCTCCTTATATCAAAGAAGACATTTGGCATTTGTTTTTTAGGGATTGGCTAGCTTCACTTAGCATAATCTGCTCTAATGCCATCCATTTCCCTGCAAATTCCATGATTTTGTCATTTTTTAATGCAGAGTAATACTCCATTGTGTATAAATGCCACATTTTTTTTATCCATTCGTCTATTGAAGGGCATCTAGGTTGGTTCCACAGTCTTGCTATTGTGAATTGTGCTGCTATGAACATCGATGTAGCAGGGTCCCTGTAGCATGCTCTTTTTAGGTCTTTAGGGAATAGACCTAGAAGGGGAATAGCTGGGTCAAATGGTGGTTCCATTCCCAGCTTTCCAAGAAATCTCCATACTGCTTTCCAAATTGGCTGCACCAATTTGCAGTCCCACCAGCAATGTATAAGTGTACGCTTTTCCCCACATCCTCACCAGCACTTGTTGTTGTTTGACTTCATAATAGCTGCCAATCTTACTGGAGTGAGATGGTATCTTAAGGTGGTTTTGATTTGCATTTCTCTGACTGCTAAAGATGGTGAGCATTTTTTCATGTACTTGTTGATTGATTGTATGTCCTCCTCTGAGAAGTGTCTGTTCAGGTCCTTGGCCCATGAAATAGTAATTTCTTTACAGAAAGACTGGCAACATGGTAATGTGAAATGCAGAAGTGGATTTTCAGGTCTCTCTTATCCCTACTCTATACTCAAGAGGTTGGATTTCTCTTTTGCCAATGGAGGGAGCAGTCTTTTGGATTTCAGAGACTTCCATAAAAAATTTCTTATCTAGAACTCTTAATGTGAGGTTGGGTTAGGAAAAATGATGTTGGTGAGGTAGAGACAAACTTATCAGTGTAACAGAATACAGAGCACAGAAACACATTCACATCAATGTTATGAGCTGATCTTTGACAAAGGAGCAAATTCAGGACAAATAAAAGATAGGTCGATTTTTTAACCAATGGAGCTGGAACAATTGCACATCCAAATTAAAAAGAATGAATCTAAATGCAAATCTTACAGCCTTACCTTATAGGCTTTACATAACTAATTCAGAAGGGTTCATAGATTTAAATGCAAACCAAAAAATTATGAAATTCTTAGAATGTAACATAAAAGAAAATCTAGATGTCTTGAATTTGGCAATAACATTTTTATATATGACACTAAATTCATGATTCATGAAAGGAAGAATTGATCAGCTAGCTGTACTATCTGTGATGGACTTTATTAATATTCAAATATTAAAACCTTCTACTCTGTGAGACATTGCCCAGAGGATCAAAGGACAACACACTGAAGACTGTATTGTTTATTCAATATTGCTATAAATCCTAAACTGTCTAAAGAGTAAGGTCCTTGTAAAGAAAGTATAATACTAATATAAGACCAGGTATATGATACAATAAACAAAGAAGTAATACACTCATGTAATATGATATTGGTTTCAATGTTATTACCCTATAAGCATAATATATCATTTAAAACTTTTAAAATTTTTATATTTATTATTTCTAGGTATAAATGATAGTAGAGTATATTTTGATATATTTATACAAACAAGGAGTACATCTTATTCTAATTATGAACCCAATCTTGTAATTGTACATGATGTGGAGATTCACTGGTGGTATATTCATGTCGACATAAGAAAGTTAAGTCAGATTTATTCCATGGTCTTTTCAATTCCTGTCCCCCTCCCTTCACTTCATTCCACTTTGTCTAATCTACTGAACTTCTATTATACTCCCATCCTTGTTATGTGTTAACATCCACATATCAGAGAGAACACTCAACCTTTATTTTTTTGGAATTAGCTTATTTTGCTTAGGATGATCCTCCCCAGATCATTCATTTACTGGCAAAAGTCATAAGATCATTCTTTTTTATGGCTGGGTAATATTCCATTGTGTATATAAACCACATTTTCTTTATCCATTCATCTGTTGAAGGGTACCTAGGTGGGTTTCATAGGTTGACTGTTGTGAATTGAGTTAATGTAAACATTGATGTGGCTATTGCATTGTACTATGCTGATTTTAAGTCCTTTGAGTATATACTAAGGAGTAGGATAACTGAGTCAAATGGTGGTTCCATTCCAAGTTTTCTGGTTGCACCAGTTTGTAGTCCCACCACCAATGTTGAGTGTACCCCTTTCTCCACATCCTCATCAAAATTTATTGTTATGTAGACCTTTATAATGAAGAATTATTTAAATATGGACACACAGTCAGAAATTTTGAACTATCCTGAGGAACATGCTTGCAGATAAGGTGGTTGATGAAACCATTAAGTGTTTGACCCTCTCAATGTTTAAAAAACATTGTTTTTTTAATGTTTAAAAACAACAGGAAAATGAGAAATTATACCCCATCTGATTCAAATGTATGATATGTCAAGATCATTGTACTGTCATGTGTATCTAATTAAAACAAATTTTTTAAAAAAGAATATAAAAACAAACAAACAGGAGTTACCATTTATGTGGTAAAAAGATTGACACTGTTTGCATTAGCCACAGAAAAATATTTGTTTTGAATTTTGAGTAGATTTTTATAAAAACAGAAATACAAGAAATCAGTCTTTTCTTACAGTTTTAAGTATTTAAAATTATATCTGTATTATTTTCATTAATTGTCCCTATGTTTTACACACAATCAATGACTATTTTATGTAAGACAACATACTATTACATGTTAGAGTGCACATATGTGTGTGCATGTATGTGGTATTACCTAATCTTTTCAAAAGCTCTATGTGTTGTCTATTATTTTTAACTTCCACTTACATTGGAGGAAACTGAAATGCAGAGAGAACAAGTGACCAATCCACAATTGTATTGTCGATAAATGTAAAAATTGGAAAAACAGTTTTATTTTTGTTTTACATTACGTTCAGAAAAGCTAGAATTGTGTCAGTCATGGTGGCACAAGCCGTAATCCCAGTGGTTCCAGTGGCTGAAGCAGGAGGATCACAAGTTCAAAACCAGCTTCGGCAATTTAGCAATAACCTGAGCAACTTAAAAAAGGGCTGACATGTTGCTCAGGGGTTAAGCGCCCCTGGTTTCAAGCTAGACTTGTGGGTTAGAAAGTAAGTTGTGGTTGAAGTAATTGTGCTAATCAGAAATCTTTACAAATCTACTTCAGAAAATTTTACTTAGAAAAGAGGGAATGATTAATTTTCAGCCAAGTAACTAGATAGTAAGGAAATAAGATAACATTTCAAATATTGTTACAATAGGGTCTGAAGTCTGGCACATTTTTCTTCCATTGCTCTTTCTTAAGAAGTGATATAGCAGATCAAGATATTTCTTTTAAGTGTAAATATTCTAAGGAATAGCCTCTCCACTGTTACAAAATGCAATTGTTTGCTCTATTCTCTGATGTTCCCTTATATCATCTTTATCTACTCATTCAATGTGAACTACCACTTTATTTCTGAAAAAGCTAAAATGGGAGACTTAATGTTTTGCCATATAGTGGTCTCTTAATATTAACAGAATATAAGTGAGGTCTAAAACCTGACTATATTATACAAGGGACACAGAACAAGATGCTGTTGTGATATAGATTATATTCACTTTCAAGTTACAGTTTGTGTATATAAGTTGTATTTTTTTAAATTTTTTCTTTTAGTTTTAGGTGGGCACAATATTTTTATTTTACATTTATATGATGCTGAGGATTGAGCCCAGTGCCTCGTGCATGCTAGGCAAGCACTCTACCACTAAGCCACAATACCAGCCCTATACAAGTTGTATTTATATTAGCACCCCAAGTGAAATGTATATCTTGGAAAAATACCAGAAACCTTATAACATGTGCATTAAGTATAGCTATAAAATATAAAATAACAAAATGAACTCAAATTTTATGAATTTCTAAAACCGTCTCATGCTTTTAAGATGTTTGACAGTTATCTGAGTTATGTGGGATTCTTTACTGCTTTCTTTCTTCTCTAAACTGTAGAATGGAACTTGGGAGTGATAGAAAGTTTTAAATTTTGATGGTCAGCAGCATTTTAATGGCCAGTAAAAGAAAAAAAAAAAAACATATTGCATCAATTAGCTATAAAAAAAGAGAACTTAGAAGAAGATCTATAGAGTTTTCAGTATTTTAGTGTTATTTGTTAACTTAGTATGTCCATTTTCATAGAGATGGGGATCAAAAGAAATGTATTTATTTTTGGTACAAAAATAGCAAAGTAATACTCTTTAGTATATGTTATTATTTTAAAAGCTATGTTACTAGACTCCAAGTCATTAAATGGTTTTCCTTAGATGATGGTGTCCTCTAGAATCTAGCTTTTCTGGATGAATGCCCTTTGGTAATGTAGTAGTTATGCCTTTTGCTGATGTTTATAATTTATATGAGCCCCCAAATCACAGCCTTTCCTGGAATTGAAAGAGCTTTCCAATGACATTCATTTGAAATCTTTTAATTAACATTATATATTAAGCTAAAACTATCAATATAAAAATCTCTCTAATTTCAATTGTCTTAAGTGACAAAAATCACACCGAAAAACAAAATGCCGATTTGTTTCGTATAATTTGTACCTTTACATAGTGTCTGTAGTTAAAGGCCAAGCACAGGTCTCTGGTATTCAGTATGAGAGTTCATTCACATGTCTTCACTCTTCCTTCTTCAGTGGCTAGCATTTACACCCAGTGTAAGTTTCCAGTCAGCACTATGAAAGATTAATAATAATAATAATAATAATAATAATAATTGCAGTTTTTATGGAATTGTCTCATAAATTGTGGATATAGCTATTCCATTTCAGTGCACTCTCACCTTCTTTAAACTCCTCTAACCCATTTCTATCATCCCTTATCTTATTAGTCATTTTAATCCACATGTTGTTTAGAATTTTAAAATTTATTTTTACATAATAATTTCCTTAGCAGCACCTAGTTTAGGTACTGAGGTTTTTCCTGTACCACACTGGGTGGTATTATTTATCCATCACATTCTAATGACAGAAAATTCTAATTCTCAAAGGTAAAAAAATAAATAAATAAAAAGTAAACTAATAAATCTTCCATAAAAAGAGACAAATACAAATTTATTCTCACCCAAGCTCATCTTTCTATTGTTGTTTCTGCCAAATCTGAGAAATGTGAAAGCAGTGGAAAGGATAGATGAAGGAAATATCTTCTTTTCCAGGTGTCTCAATTTAGATGGCAGCAATTGAATCTAAATCTCTTTCTGTTATAATTTTTGCTTTACAAAAGAATTTCAGATACCAAAATCTAGCTTGACTTAGAATTTGGCAAATGCACAGCCATAAACCTGTCCTTGATATAAATAAGATGACCCTCCACCTGAGTTTTATTTTAAACTACACATATATTGAAACAAAGTTATATTGGAAACATTTTTTTTATATTGTAGAGAAACATCATAATATATTTAAGTGTACAATGAATGTATCTGAAAGAGAATAAGCAGAGAAAACTTAAATTCAAGACCAGAGTTTTGAAAAGTCATTCACAAATATTTGTGTTATGTAATTCATACAAATAACTGAAGTGAAGGAATTCTTCCTTATTTAAACACAGAATTATGAAACAATATTTGGAAACCTTGTTTAAAAATGCCTTATTTATAAGGCTAGCCTTATAAAGCTAGTTAAAAATGATTTGAGAATATAATTTCATTAATTTTACCTAGCCAAATTTGCATGTCTTTGTCTTCTGTTTTCTGCAGTGCTGGGGATCAAATTGAGGGCCTTATACATACTAGGCTAGTGTTCTACCACTGAACCATATCCTCAGCCTATTAAATTTGCATCAATAGCCTGTCTTTCTCCTTTTATAGAGAACTTTTTTTTTCATTTAGACTTTAACCGAAGCATAATTTACTCAAGGAACAAAACACTTCCCAGACCTGAAGAAGTCAATCTGTTGTTAACAGTTTTCTCTTTGCTAGCAATTATTACATTGTAACATCACTCTTTCCAATATTCAACTAAGTTCCACAAGAAAAGGAAACATATTTATTAATGTGCCTGGCTTGGTGTTAGGGAAGTACAGAATGGGCAGTCACTCGGTTATTAACAAATTAGAACAATTTAAGATAAATTTTGGTATGAAGTCTACATTTTGGAAATGGATACAGATGCATCTACTTAGAGTAGAAAATGTTTGAAGGAATCACATATTAGCAAACATTTATGCAGTACTTAACACATTCCAGGCCCTTTTCTAAGCCCTTTACATATCCAACTTATAGATGAGCTGAACATCCAAATGTAACCAAGAAACTATACCCACTTATTGAACAGACCTACTAAAATGAGGGTGGCACAGAATTTAAATCTAGAAAATCTGGCTGTGGATTAGATGCCCTTAACCAGTACAGTATTCTTGTCTCAGAGGCTTTGGAATGGACAGTTTTGAAGGCCACCTAAAGACTGATCTTTAGAATCATCTTGCCAGAAGCCATAGGGAAAAATTGACAGATTAAATTTCATCAGCATTTCAAACTTGTAGTGAGCAAGATAATATAAGTAAGTTACTGACACAAAATGTTTTTCCATGTATACTATAGGCACAGTGGTAAAAAACTGAAATTATAAAATTATATAAATTATATACGAAATACTACAAACCATTGAAAATATTCACTAAAAAAGCATATATAACAAGACAGCTAATAGATTAAGAAAATCCAATGCATGTAAATAAATATGTACATTCTCTACTAATAATCAAAGAAAATGGATTAAATTACAAAAAGAGAACATCTTTTCATGACAGTCATGTTGAACTCAGTTTAGCTCACATTAATTTTTACCGTCAGATATCTAAAATAGAAATGTATTGCAAAAAATATATGGATAATAATGCTCATTAGAAAATTGCTTTTATAGCCCAAACTAGAAATGATCTAAATGCTATTGATATATTGAAATTGATAACCAAGTAGAGTTCTGAGTGGCATGACTAGGTCAAATAGTGGTTCCATTCCTAGTTTTCTGAGGAATCTCCATACTGTTTTCCAGAGCCATTGTAACAATTTTCAATCTTAATGTAGGAGCGGATCCTTTCCCCAACATCCTTGCCACCATTTATTGTATTTGTATTCTTAATAATCACCATTCTGACTAGAGTGAGATGAAATTCCATTATAGTTTTAATTTGCATTTCCTCTAATTTTTAGAGATGTTGAACTTTTTAAAATTTATTTGTTAACTATTCATATTTCTTCATTTGAGAAATATATGTTTAATTCCTTTGACCATTTATTGAGTGTGTTTTTATTTTGGGGTGGGTGTTAAGTTTTTTGAGTTATTTGTATATCCTGGAAATTAATGCCCTATCTGAGGTGCAGGTGGCAAAGATTTTCTCCCATTCTTTAAGCTCTCTCCTCAACCTCTTGATTGTTTTCTTTGCTGTGAAGAAGCTTTTTAGTTTGATGCTGTCCCATTTATTGATATTTGATTTAATGTTCTTTCATAATGCAATGTAACATTTTATCCTGATAAACTTTGTTGTTGAGGTGAAAATTAATCTTCCATTTTAGAATTTTAATTTTTTTTTCTAGTGGCCTAATTTAAGACTTTCACAAACTAAGTATTTTTGTTTATTACCTTAATAGTCTTATATTGGAGCTGATTATGCTAGATCTAATGTTCAATATGTGTGCTGTACAAAAAATTACATTTTTATTTGCTTCATTTTAATTTAGCTAATTGTTTATCCACTGAATCTCTGAGACTCTAAGTAACAAAATTTGAAAGTCAAAATATTCAGAAATATGCAAACTCTAATCCTTTATTATTCCTTAGCAAGTAATTATAGTCTACAAAATTAGTGATTAAAATAAATTTCAAATCTTTGGGACTAGGGTGCTGTTTAGAGGTAAAGTACTTGACTTGGGTTCAATAATTAAAAATGAAAAAAATTAAACTCTTTTCTGTTTATTACAATCATCTATTAGTTATTTTATTCTAGTTCTTCATGCAGTTATTTTAATGATAGCAGCATTTTGGAAGGAAGAGATTAGGAAATATCCATGAGCTATTTGGAAAGAGATTTGGAAATATCCAAATATCCATCCATATCACCTTCCAAATACAAAATTGGTATGCTTTTAATTATTTTTCCTATGAATATATTTCATAAAAGTTGAATTATAACATATCTATTAATAATATTATTAATAATTTGTATCACTCTTTTTTGATATAATTCTTGTAAGTTCAAAGTACCATTTAATGTCAGTTCGGTGTTACAAAAATAATTTTGAAGGCTTTGTAGAATACTATTAAATCAATGAATTATATTTTTCTTAGAATTTTCTTATTTTTCAAAATTGAGGCCTTTCTAATCAGTATATATAATGCTTTCATATGGTATTTCACAATTTTCAGGCTTATTTAATGAATTCTGATAAATTAATTTACTAGCTCAAAATGTATGAGTTTTCCCTGCTTTTGACATATTGTACTTGTTTTTTCACATCCTTACCCAAACTGGATATTACTGTTTGAACATTCTTTTAAAAATTTGTGGGTTAAAAAAATAACCTTTACTTGTTCCTTTAATTAGAATTTTTAAATGTTCAATGAGATTAATCATCATCTCACACCCTTAACATTTATCTGTTTGTGTGTGTCTTCTCTCCTTTTGATACTTTGCTTCTTTACCTATAATTTAAAAAAATAAATAAATAATGTTTGCATTTTATATTTGCTACAAATATTTCTTTTGGTGACCTGTTAGGTTTTGATGATATATTTTTAACATGAATTAATTTTAACTGCTTTCAGGGTGTGAATTTTTTCTTCAAATTTAAACATAGATATTTGATATAATAATTAGAAAAATTGAAGTACTTTCGAACTTTCTTAAATTTTTAAAATATTTCACTTGGTTTTACTTGTGGTGGTGTTGTCATAAGAATATGGGGGTAAACAAATTTTTTGTTTTAATTTTCAATTTTCCTACAACTGTTTTTGCTTAATTTATCTATTGATTTCTTACATCTCCTTTATGATTATTAAAGTCTTCTCTATAGCATATCTTTTACCTAAGTATTTATTTGCCCTATTTTTTATTTTGCCACAGCATTAATTCTGAAAACATACTAGTTCCCTCATTCCTCAAAATGGTATACATTTTTCTTTAGATCTTCCATAGCTATCACTTGCATTTTATTCCAGTTAAGAAAGGGAAACATAATGTGAGTAATGACTTGGTAATTAGATGGACAAGGTATCTAAATCCAGTTCTGCTACTGGTTTATTGTTAGCCCATTGAGTTGAGCCTATTGGTTTGAAGATGGCGTGTTGGTATGAGGATAAGAGTCATCTTTTATTCTTCCTGTATTAATTTTACATAATTAGTTCTAAAGGAAACAGCCAAAAATACAACCATAAAAAAAACAACAGTATGTTCACAAGAATGGTATATTTTAGATATCGTTTCTCTATAAATTCAAATCACTTAGTTACCTTTTAAATCATTTAGTGTGACTTGGCTAAATTTTATCAGATTTATAATTAGAAATATCCAATATTATATGAGAGCCTAGAAAGATTCCTTTTAGCTAAATAATATGTATAAATTTATAATTTATAAAATGCCCTTCTTAAAATTATGTTATCCCATGTAATTTTAAAACAGCAAGTTAGAGTCAGAATATTATTTCTATGTTTCTTGTGCAAAAATCAGGACTCAAAGAGGTTAAGGGACTTTTCTGATTCTAACAAGGAGTAATAAATAAGAGTTTTGACTAATTCTAACTGCACCACTGATTATATTATTTAGTAATTTCTTTGTCATCCAAATGCAATTTGAATTCAAATCTTGATCTAGACTGGGAGAAGTCATATATTTCATGTAACTCTTTTTGAGTTGATAGATAACTTAAATAATTATCTTATTCTATCTTGACCCATTGTTTTCAATAAGTCATATTTGAATTAGTCTCCATGAAACAAATGCATTAATAGTGAACAGTAGTTCTGAAAGCTCTGGTATGAAATCCTGGCTTTACTACTTATTGTCTGAGTAAGCTCCCTGTGTTTCAGTTGCCTCACTTGTAAATGGGATAAATAATAGTATCTATATCAAAGGGTCTTAATAGAATTAAATGGAAGAACTAAATGGTTAATAAAGTTTTAGGCATGCAGTAAGTTCTCAAAGTTTGCTACTAGTAGTAGCAATATTAGCAAATTGGTAGTTGTACTTAGGTATTCAGGCATTAAATGAATTCTGGTATTGTCAAAATAAACAATGGTTTGGTTTATTTATGAAAATGCTTCTAAAGTTACCAAATAAAATTTAATATTGGGCAAGAAATTCATGGAACCCAGAAAAACATGTGTCAGTCCTCAAAAGAACCCACATTTGAATGTGGCACACTACTTAGAATAAAAGCAAACATAACAATTTTAGTATTTCACAGATACTCCGTATCTAATATGGAGCTATGCTTTAAATGAAATTTTTAGGAAACATCATTTTCTGAAATACATTAGCAATTGTACTTTAGTAAGACATATAGCTGAGAATTTATGGCAGCACTTAGAAAAAAATGTACAGATGAGGTTGATTTTTGTGATATTGGTCTCATGTTAGTTCTTAATTCCAAAGATGTGATCTTAGGGATAATGAAATTTTTATCTCAAGGGGAGGAAAATCCTCTTTTTAAAAATAACAATTTACATTTAAATAAAATACAATTATTCATGTCATTTGCTATTTACCTGAGGATACATTAAAAGAGAAATTCAATCAGCCAAAGAGGATTTAGAGGATTTTCCTTATATGGGACTTCTTTGGAAAGCTGAATCTTCTCTTTTTTATCCTTGTAATATCACTATGGATTAACTTATGTTACGATTTATAGCATCAGGGATTTATTTAGCTAGAGTTTTTTTAAGGTTAACCAACACACTTTTTTTTATTGGTTATTCAAAATATTACAAAACTCTTGACATATCATATTTCATACATTCGATTCAAGTGGGTTATGAACTCCCATTTTTATCCCAAATACAGACTGCAGAATCAAATCAATTACACATCCACATTTTTACATAATACCATATTAGTAACTGTTGTATTCTGCTACTTTTCCTATCCTCTACTATCCCCCCTCCCTTTCCCTCCCATCTTCTCTCTCTACCCCTTCTGTTGTGATTTAATTCTTTCCCTTGTTTTTTTTTCCCTTCCCCCTCACAACCCTCTTATATGTAATTTTGTATAACAATGAGGGTATCCTTCCATTTCCATGCAATTTCCCTTCTCTCTCCCTTTCCCTCCCACCTCATGTCTCTGTATAAGTTGATCTTTTCCTCCTGCTCTTCCTCCCTGCTCTGTTCTTAGTTGTTCTCCTTATATCAAAGAAGACATTTGGCATTCGTTTTTTTAGGGATTGGCTAGCTTCACTTAGCATAATCTGCTCTAATGCCATCCATTTCCCTGCAAATTCCATGATTTTGTCATTTTTTAGTGCTGTGTAATACTCCATTGTGTATAAATGCCACATTTTTTTATCCATTCATCTATTGAAGGGCATCTGGGTTGGTTCCATAGTCTAGCTTTTGTGAATTGTGCTGCCATGAACATCGATGTGGCAGTATCCCTGTAGTACGCTCTTTTAAGGTCTTCAGGGAATAGTCCGAGAAGGGCAATAGCTGGGTCAAATGGTGGTTCCATTCCCAGCTTTCCCAGGAATCTCCATACTGCTTTCCAAATTGGCCGTGCCAATTTGAAGTCCCACCAGCAATGTACAAGAGTACCCTTTTCCCCACATCCTCTCTAGCACTTGTTGTTGTTTGACTTCATAATGGCTGCTAATCTTACTGGAGTGAGATGGTATCTTAGGGTGGTTTTGATTTACATTTCTCTGACTGCTAGAGATGGTTAGCATTTTTTCATGTACTTGTTGATTGACTGTATGTCGTCCTCTGAGAAGTGTCTGTTCAGGTCTTTGGCCCATTTGTTGATTGGGTTATTTATTTTCTTATTGTTTAATTTTTTGAGTTCTTTGTATACTCTGGATAATAGGGCTCTATCTGAAGTGTGAGGAGTAAAAATTTGTTCCCAGGATGTAGGCTCCCTATTTACCTCTCTTATTGTTTCTCTTGCTGAGAAAAAACTTTCTAGTTTGAGTAAGTCCCATTTGTTGATTCTAGTTATTAACTCTTGTGCTATGGGTGTCCTGTTAAGGAATTTGGAGCCCGACCCCACAATATGTAGATCGGAGCCAACTTTTTCTTCTATCAGGCGCAGAGTCTCTGATTTGATATCAAGCTCTTTGATCCATTTTGAGTTAACTTTTGTGCATGGCGAGAGAAAGGGATTCAGTTTCATTTTGTTGCATATGGATTTCCAGTTTTCCCAGCACCATTTGTTGAAGATGCTATCCTTCCTCCATTGCATGCTTTTAGCCCCTTTATCAAATATAAGAAAGTTGTAATTTTGTGTATTGGTGTCTGTGTCCTCTATTCTGTACCATTGGTCCACCCGCCTGTTTTGGTACCAGTACCATGCTGTTTTTGTTACTATTGCTCTGTAGTACAGTTTGAAATCTGGTATCGCTATACCTCCTGATTCACACTTCCTGCTTAGAATTGCTTTTGCTATTCTGCGTCTTTTGTTTTTCCATATGAATTTCATGATTGCTTTCTCTATTTCTACAAGAAATGCCATTGGGATTTTGATTGACATTGCATTAAACCTATAGAGAACTTTGGGTAATATCACCATTTTGATGATGTTAGTTCTTCCTATCCATGAACAGGGTATATTTTTCCATCTTCTAAGGTCTTCTTCTATTTCTCTCTTTAGGATTCTGTAGTTTTCATTGTATAAAACTTTCACCTCTTTTGTTAGGTTGATTCCCAAGTATTTTATTTTTTTTGAGGATATTGTGAATGGGGTGGTTGTCCTGATTTCCATTTCAGAAGATTTGTCACTGATATACAGGAATGCCTTTGATTTATGCATGTTGATTTTATATCCTGCCGCTTTGCGAAATTCACTTATTAGCTCTAGTAGTTTCTTTGTAGACCCTTTTGGGTCTGTTAGATATAGTATCATATCATCCGCATATAGTGATGATTTAAGTTCTTCTTTTCCTATTTTTATGCCTTTAATTTCTTTTGTCTGTCTAATTGCTCTGGCTAGTATTTCGAGGACTAAATTGAATAGAAGTGGTGAGAGATGGCATCCCTGTCTTGTTCCAGACTTTAGAGGGAATGCCTTCAGTTTTTCTCTATTCAGAATGATGCTAGCCTGAGGCTTAGCATATATAGCTTTTATACTGTTGAGGTAAATTCCTGTTATCCCTAGTTTTTCTAGTGTTTTGAACATAAAGGGATGCTGAACTTTGTTGAATGCTTTTTCTGCATCTATGGAGATAATCATGTGGTTCTTATGGTTAAGTTTATTGATGTGGTGAATAACATTTATTGATTTCCGTATATTGAACCAGCCTTGCATCCTGGGGATGAATCCTACTTGATAATGGTGCACAATTTTTTTGATATGCTTTTGTATTCGATTCGCCAGGATTTTATTGAGGATTTTTGCATCTAAGTTCATTAGAGATATTGGTCTGTAGTTTTCTTTCTTTGAAGTGTCTTTGTCTGGTTTCGGGATCAGGGTGATGTTGGCCTCATAGAATGAATTTGGAGGAGCTCCTTCTTTTTCTATTTCTTGAAATAACTTGAAAAGTATTGGTATTAATTCTTCTTTGAAGGTTTTGTAAAACTCTGCGGTATATCCATCCAGTCCAGGGCTTTTCTTGGTTGGTAGTCTTTTGATGACTTCTTCTATTTCCTCCTTTGTTATTGGTCTGTTTAAATTGTGTGTATCTTCCTGACTCAATCTGGGCAAATCATATGACTTAAGAAATTTATCGATATCTTCTATTTTATTGGAATATAGGGTTTCAAAATAATTTCTAATTATCTTCGGTATTTCTGTAGTGTCCGTTGTGATATTGCCTTTTTCATCCCATATGTTAGTAATTTGAGCTCTCTCTCTTCTTCTCTTCATTAGCATGGCTAAGGGTCTGTCTATCTTATTTATTTTTTCAAAGAACCAACTTTTAGTTTTATCAATTTTTTCAATGGTTTTTTTTTGTTTCAATTTCATTGATTTCCACTCTGATTTTAATTATTTCTTGTCTTCTACCACATTTGCTGTTATTTTGCTCTTCCTTTTTTAGGGTTTTAAGATGAAGTGTGAGTTCATTTATTTGTTGTTGTTTTTTTCTTTTTTTGAGGAATGAACTCCAGGAAATGAATTTCCCTCTTAAAACTGCTTTCATTGTGTCCCATATATTCCGATATGTTTTGTCTGTATTTTCATTTATCTCCAAGAATTTTTTGATTTCCTCCTTTATGTCTTCTGTAACCCATTGATCATTCAGTAACATATTGTTCATTTTCCACGTGATGCAGGATTTTTCCTTCCTTCTTTTATCATTGATTTCCAGTTTCATTCCATTATGATCAGATAAGATGCATGGTATTATCTCCACACCTTTATATTTACTAAGAGTTGCCCTATGGCATAATATATGGTCTATCTTTGAGAAGGATCCATGTGCTGCTGAGAAGAACATGTATCCACTTGATGATGGTTGATATATTCTATATATGTCGGTTAAGTCTAGGTTATTGATTGTTATTGAGTTCTATAGTTTCTTTATTCAGCTTTTGACTGGAGGATCTGTCCAATGGAGAGAGCGGTGTGTTGAAGTCACCCATAAATATTGTGTTGTGGTCTATTTGACTCTTGAACTTGAGGAGAGTTTGTTTTATGAACGTTGCAGCACCATTGTTTGGTGCATAGATATTGATAATTGTTATGTCTTGTTGGTGGATGGTTCCTTTTAACAGTATATAGTGTCCTTCTTTATTCCTTTTGATTAACTTAGGTTTGAAATTGATTTTATTCGATATGAGTATGGCCACTCCTGCTTGCTTCCGAGGACCATGTGAGTGGTATGATTTTTCCCAACCTTTCACCTTCAGCCTGTGTATGTCTTTTCCTATCATATGAGTCTCCTGAAGGCAGCATATTGTTGGATTTGTTTTTTTAATCCAGGTTACTAGCCTATGTCTCTTGATTGGTGAATTTAAGCCATTAACGTTTAAGGATACTATTGATATATGGTTAGTACTTCCCGTCATGCTTGTTTATTTATTTATTTATTTATTTTAATATGGCTAGTTTTTCCTTTTTGGTTATTTTTTTTCCTTCCCTTTACTGATTTACCTCCCACTGTTAGTTTTGGGTGCTGTTTTTCAATTCCTCTTCTTGTAGTGTTTTGCTCAAGATGCCTTGCAGTGCTGGTTTTCTGGCTGCAAATTCTTTTAACTTTTGTTTATCATGAATTATTTTAATTTCATTGTCAAATCTGAACCTTAATTTTGCTGGATACAGTATTCTTGGTTGGAATCCATTATTTTTTTCGTTTGAAATACGTTGTTCCAGGATTTTCTCGCTTTCAACGTCTGTGATGAAAAATCAGCCGTTAACCTAATTGGTTTACCCCTGAATTTAATCTGCCTCCTTTCTCTCATAGCTTTTAATATTCTCTCCTTGTTCTGTATGTTGGATATCTTCATAATTATGTGTCTTGGAGTTGGTCTATTACGGTTTTGAATGTTTGGGGTCCTGTAGGCTTCCAGAATTTGGCAATCCATTCCATCTTTCATATCTGGGAAGTTTTCTAGGATTATTATTTCATTCAATAGATTGTTCATTCCTTTGGTTTGAACCTCTATGCCTTCTTCTATCCCAATGACTCTCAAGTTTGGTTGTTTTTTTTTTTTTTTTTTTTTTTTTTTTTTATGACATCCCATATCTCTTGGATAGATTGCTCATGAATTTTAAGCATCATTTCTGTGTTGACTATATTCTTTTCAAGTTGATAAACTTTGTCTTCATTATCTGATGTTCTGGCTTCTACTTGATCTAGTCTATTTGTAATATTCTCGTTTGAGTTTTTAATTTGGTTTATGGTTTCCTGCATTTCTAGGATTACTGTTTGATTTTTTTTAAAAATCTCTATCTCCTGGTAGAGCTCATTCTTTGACATTTGAATTTGCTTATTTAATTCGTTTTCAAAATATACTTTCATTGTTTGAACTTGCTGTCTAATTTCTTCTCTAAGATTCCATTCCATCTGAGTTAGGTATACCTTGAGTTCTTTCTCTGTCCATTATTATGATGCCTCTAGGTTCTCCTGTGAATTTAAGTTGTCCTGCATTGTTTGTAATCCTTTTTTCCCTTGTTTTTTCATGGTGCTCAAGTTACTTTCCAACTCTGTTTGACTGCTGTGTTTCTGTTTTCTCCTTTAAATTTGTTTTGGTTTTTATAGTTCCACTATCTCTCCTTTGTGTTAGGAGACAATGTTTAGAGATGTTGGATTTAATTGTGATTTAAGGTAAATTCATTAGTTTCATTAAAGCCCTTCAGATTTTGATGGCATATAGAGAATTCAGGTTTGGACTTAGGATTTTATGTTAAGGTCCGGCGATTTGATGGTATGGAGGTTAGTATATGTTAGCTTCTTTGGGGGGTTGCTAAAATGCAGGCGGATATTAACAAGAGAATAGACTGGAGTACTTAGGGGTAGTTATGGGATTAGGCAGACTATAGACCTATTCGTAGTATTCGTCTATTCGCATTTAGTAAGTTATATGTAATCTGGGTGTTCATGCTTAAGAGGAAAGATGGGGAAAAGGTAAGGACACAAACCAAGAAAGAGAGAGGGAGAGAAGAAAGAAAGAGAAAAGAATAGAAAAGAAAATAAATGATAAAAAAATAATAAAATGCAGTAAAATAAAAATTACAATTGAAAAGAAAAAAAAATAATTAACAACAAAAAAAATTAAAATTATAAAATTAAAGAATTAAAAAAATGAGAAAAGAAAAAAAAAAAAAGGCACTGTTAGGCTTCTATTTTCTTCACTTCCAGTAGGTAGTGCTGTGCCTTCCGGGCCAAGATTTTGCCCTCTGGCTGTAGGATACAGTCTGTGTGAGGCCGTTCCCTCCTCCCCCCCTGGTGTCTCTCAAAAACCTGTTAGCTTAGGTTTATTCCTGGCCTCTCGTCCCCTGGCTTCTCCTGCTAGCCAGGCCTTCCCCAGTATGATGCCTCTCGGCAGTTCAAACTATACTCTGGGCCTGCAGTTTGCTGGGTGTGGAGGGTGGCTATTGGGAACCGGCACCTTATTGTTTTGATTTCTTCTGCTTGCCCCTCCCCCAGAGCTGGCAAGACAGGTTTCGTTTTCCCCGCTAATGGGAGGGGGAGTTGGAGGTCAGGTGCCTTTACCTTTCCCCATGTCTCTATTCAGGCTAGTTCTGATAATCCCTCCCCTGGAAAGCTGGGGAGCGATTTTATGCAAATTCCCAGCTGTATGGGAGATGGGCTGAATAACACACACCTGTTCTATTGCTGCAATCTGTCGGAAACTGGCTATGGTGACATCCGCTCTCCAAGATGGTGGCTGCAGGCTTCCTTGGTGGACTTTCTGGTGTGGGGGGCAGAACTGGACCGCTTCCTTCCCTGTCTCAAACCCCAAGCTCAGCCCGGAGCTCAGTGAGGGCACAGCCGGCAGGACTCCACAGAATCCGCACAGCCATTTCTCTCTGCATTGCTGGCCGCTTCTCGGTGCCCCGCTGTCACTAGCTGCGGGGCAGGCCGCGGATCAATCAGCCTGGATCTCCCCAACACACATTTCTTGTCACTAAGTTCTAGTGTATTTCCAGACATATTTAAAATTAGTCAAAACCAGCATAGATAATAACAGAAAAGTCAGAGTATTCAAATTATATGAAATATATTATCACAATGCAGATATTAAAACATTTACTGAAATGTCTTATTATTGTTATACTTCTGTTTATAATAGTAAAAAATACAGTAATTCCCTTAAAACTTCCATATTGCCACTGAAAAGGTGGGTTTATTTTCTCTCTTCATATAAACACATCATCCATATTACTAAAATTCATTCATTCAGTCAACAAACCTTTACTGAGTACCTACTACATAAGTTCAAATTACTAAGACACTGGTGATATGAAGGATTAATAAAACATTTCCATCTCTAAGAGAGCTCCTGGGAAGGCAAAATGCCAATACAATTAAAGGAGCATAAGCCAGGATGACATTGTGTGTTCCTAATGAAAATACAACAATAAAAGAGTAACACAAATGATGACTAGAAAGGAAAAAAAATGAAGATAAATACCTTTGTGCATCAAAAACTGAAAAGAAACATAACAGTGTGAGGGAACTAAAATCAAGGACAGGCTGATCTTTGGAGTAGAGTTTTTGCTCCTTTTTACCCCCATGATTCAGTTTTTCCTTTTTAAAAAATTTATTGGTTTATTTTTTTTTTTAGTTATACATGACAGTAGAATCCATTTTGATATAATTTCACAAGCATGGAATATATCTTATTCTAGAAGGGAAGCCATTCTTGTGGATGTACATGATGGCAGGATTCACTGTGATGTTTTCATACATGTATATAGAAAAATTATGTCAGATTCATTCCACTGTATTTTTTGTCCTTATTTTTATGGATAGAAATTGGGGCAAAACAAATTGAATGCAACTGAGGACCCGATTAGGAAAATAAGTATCAAAAGTCTAGATTGACTTGGGGACCTCTGAGAGAATAACACTCACAAAGTTTAAATAAAAATAATCAATAGACAAAGTAAATTTGAATGAAACAATATTAGACAATATTAATGACATGAATGACAGAAATAAGTAACTCAGCAAAAATACAGGACAAAGAGATGAAACAGATAGATAGGGGAAAAAAATCAACGATAAGAAACGAGACTGAGATTTTGGGTGTATGGGAGGAAGATGGCGGCAAGGGGAGTGCATTGCCCCCGTGTGCTGCTTCACTGTGTGGGAGTATGACAAGTCAGGACAGCTAAAGGCTATCTTGTTAGGAATTTCCAGCAATAGTGGGGTGCTCCGGAACCTGGAGGAAGGATTTCCATCGCACGAGGATCGGCTACGGGGACTCAAACGCGAGAGGTTTGTCGCACGGAGGGTAACACTGCTTATTCAGCAAATCGCCCCGCGGCTAGAGTCTGCAGCGCGCTGGGAAACGAGGAGATAGCGATGCAGGGATACAGCGCTGCAGTTTCTGCCAGCCGTGCAAGCACCGTACTCAGGGCTGAATTCTGGGTTTGAGACGGGGGAAGGAAGCGGTCCATCTCGGTTCTCCACACCGGTCAGACCACAGAGGAGGCCAGCAGCCACCATGTTGGAAAGCTGACGTCACCATCCCTGTTTTCGACTGACCGCAGCTCATTCAGCCATAGAACAGGTAATTTCAGGCTGCCATTCGCCTGCGGCTTGCAGACAGATTGCTAGGGTTCAGTGCCTGGGGGCTTCTTAAAACCTGATCTTATCAGAGCGAACACCGAGCGAGCGCGGGGCGGCTGAATTCCGGCTCCCGGAACCGCCCTGGCCCAGGGCTGGGGAGCCTGTGGAGGATGCTTCTTGGACCCTGCTCCTATCAGAGCATACACCAAGCACTAAGCGGCCGAATTCCGGCTCCGGAACTGAGCCCGCGGGGACTGCTTCTTGGAGCCTACTCTTATCGGAGCTTACACCAAGCACGGAGCGGCCGAGTTCCGGCTCCCGGAACTGCCCTGGCCCAGGGCTAGGAGCCCACGGAAACTGCTTCTCGGTCCGGGTCCTGCTGAGGGCCGGTCAGGACTCACCCATTGCTTTGGTTGCCCGGCAAGGGGAACAAAATGCTACCATTCGCATAGGATACCAACATGGCAGAGATCTGATGTCATCAGAAAGCGGCGGAGGAGAGAACTTCATCAATACCAGCGGCGACAGAAACAGTTGGTCTCCTGGTAGGGGGGGTGGGGCACAGACACCCAAGTCTCCTCAATTTGTCGTCGAGCCAGAGGGGAGGAGCAGCTAGAAAACCATCTCTTCAAAACATCCTTGGCAAAACATTACAGGAAGAGGAAATGGAAAATAACAATGAAAACCAACAGTGGGAGGTAGTACAGTAAAGGGAAAAAATAATCAAAGAGGAAAAACAAACCATGTTAAGTAACATAAATAAACAAATATGGCTGGAAGAACAATCCATATCTCAATAATAACCCTAAATGTTAATGGTTTAACACACCAATTAAGAGACACAGGCTAGTAGAATGGATCAAAAAAAAAAAAAAGACCCAACAATATGCTGCCTACAGGAGACGCATTTGATAGGAAAAGACATACATAGGCTGAAGGTGAAAGGTTGGGAAAAATCATATCACTCATATGGATTTCGGAAACAAGCAGGAGTGTCCATACTCATATCAAATAAAATAGATTTCAAGCCCAAGTTAATCAAAAGGGATAAAGAGGGACACTACATACTGCTCAAGGGAACCATAAACCAACAAGACATAACAATCATAAATATATATGCTCCAAACAATGGTGCAGCTATGTTCATCAAAAAAACTCTTCTCAAGTTCAAGAGTCTAATAGACCACCATACAATAATTGTGGGAGACTTCAACACACCTCTCTCACCACTGGACAGATCTTCCAAACAAAAGTTGAATAAAGAAACTATAGAACTCAATAATACAATTAATAACCTAGACTTAATTGACATATATAGAATATACCACCCAACATCAAGCAGTTACACTTTTTTCTCAGCAGCACATGGATCCTTCTCAAAAATAGATCATATATTATGTCACAGGGCAACTCTTAGACATCATAAAGGAGTAGAGATAATACCATGCATCTTATCTGATCATAATGGAATGAAACTGGAAATCAACAATAAAAGAAGGAAGGAAAAATCATGCATCACTTGGAGAATGAACAATAGGTTACTGAATGATCAATGGGTTATGGAAGACAACAAGGAGGAAATTAAAAAATTCTTAGAGATAAATGAAAACACAGATACAACATATCAGAATCTATGGGACACAATGAAAGCAGTTCTAAGTGGAAAATTCATTGCCTGGAGTTCATTCCTTAAAAAAAGGAAAAACCAACAAATAAATTATCTCACACTTCATCTCAAAATCCTAGAAAAAGAAGAGCAAAACAACAGCAGAAGAAGTAGAAGGCAAGAAATAATGAAAATCAGAGCTGAGATTAATGAAATCGAAACAAAAGTAACAATTGAAAAAATTGACAAAACTAAAAGTTGTTTCTTTGAAAAAATAAATAAGATCGACAGACCCTTAGCCATGCTAACGAAAAGGAGAGAGAACTCAAATTACTAGCATACGGGATGAAAAAGGCAATATCACAACAGACACTTCAGAAATACAGAAGATAATTAGAAATTATTTTGAATCCTTATACTCCAATAAAATAGAAGATAGTGAAGGCATTGATAAATTTCTTAAGTCATATGATCTACCCAGATTGAGTCAGGAGGATATAGACAACTTAAACAGACCAATATCAATTGAGGAAATAGAAGAAGCCATCAAAAGACTACCAACCAAGAAAAGCCGAGGACCGGATGGGTATACAGCAGAGTTTTCAAAACCTTTAAAGAAGAACTAATACCAATACTTTTCAAGCTATTCCAGGAAATAGAAAAAGAGGGAGAACTTCCAAATTCATTCTACGAGGCCAACATCACCCTGATTCCTAAACCAGACAAAGACAATTCAAAGAAAGAAAACTACAGACCAATATCTCTAATGAATCTAGATGCAAAAATCCTCAATAAAATTCTGGCGAATCAGATACAAAAACATATCAAAAACATTGTGTACCATGATCAAGTAGGATTCATCCCTGGGATGCAAGGCTGGTTCAATATACGGAAATCAATAAATGTTATTCACCACATCAATAGACTTAAAAATAAGAACCATATGATCATCTCAACAGATGCAGAAAAAGCATTCGACAAAGTACAGCATCCCTTTATGTTTAAAAATCTAGAAAAACTAGGGATAACAGGAACATACCTCCATATTGTGAAAACTATCTATGCTAAGCCTCAGGCTAGCATCATTCTGAACGGAGAAAAATTGAAGGCATTCCCTCTAAAATCTGCAACAAGACAGGGATACCCTCTCTCACCACTTCTGTTCAACATAGTTCTCAAAACACTGGCCAGAGCAATTAGACAGACGAAAGAAATTAAAGGCATAAAAATAGGAAAAGAAGAACTTAAATTATCACTATTTGCAGGTGACATGATTCTATACCTAGCAGACCCAAAAGGGTCTACAAAGAAACTATTAGAGCTAATAAATGAATTCAGCAAAGTGGCAGGATATAAAATCAACACGCATAAATCAAAGGCATTCCTGTATATCAGCGACAAATCCTCTGAAATGGAAATGAGGACAACCACTCCATTCACAGTATCTTCAAAAAAAATAAAATACTTGGGAATCAACCTAAGAAAAGAGGTAAAAGACTTATACAATGAAAACTACAGAACCCTAAAGAGAGAAATAGAAGAAGATCTTAGAAGATGGAAAAATATACCCTGTTCATGGATAGGCAGAACTAACATCATCAAAATGGCGATATTACCAAAAGTTCTCTATAGGTTTAATGCAATGCCAATCAAAATCCCAACGGCATTTCTTGTAGAAATAGAGAAAGCAATCATGAAATTCATATGGAAAAATAAAAGACCCAGAATAGCAAAAACAATGCTAAGCAGGAAGTGTGAATCAGGCGGTATAGCGATACCAGACTTCAAACTATACTACAGAGCAATAGTAACAAAAACAGCATGGTACTGGTACCAAAACAGGCGGGTGGACCAATGGTACAGAATAGAGGACACAGAGACCAATCCACAAAACTACAACTATCTTATATTTGATAAAGGGGCTAAAAGCATGCAATGGAAGAAGGATAGCATCTTCAACAAATGGTGCTGGGAAAACTGGAAATCCATATGCAACAAAATGAAACTGAATCCCTTTCTCTCGCCATGCACAAAAGTGAATTCAAAATGGATCAAGGAGCTTGATATCAAATCAGAGACACGCCGTCTGACAGAAGAAAAAGTTGGCTACGATCTACATTCGGTGGGGTCGGGCTCCAAATTCCTCAATAGGACACCATAGCACAAAAGTTAATAACTAGAATCAACAAATGGGACTTACTCAAACTAAAAAGTTTTTTCTCAGCAAAAGAAACAATAAGAGAGGTAAATAGGGAGCCTACACCCTGGGAACAAATCTTTACTCCTTACACTTCAGATAGAGCCCTAATATCCAGAGTATACAAAGAACTCAAAAAATTAGACAATAAGAGAACAAACAACCCAATCAACAAATGGGCCAAGGACCTGAACAGACACTTCTCAGAGGAGGACATACAGTCAATCAACAAGTACATGAAAAAATGCTCACCATCTCTAGCTGTCAGAGAAATGCGAATCAAAACCACCCTAAGATACCATCTCACTCCAGTAAGATTGGCAGCCATTATGAAGTCAAACAACAACAAATGCTGGCGAGGATGTGGGGAAAAGGGTACACTTGTACATTGCTGGTGGGACTGCAGATTGGTGCAGCCAATTTGGAAAGCAGTATGGAGATTTCTTGGAAAGCTGGGAATGGAGCCACCATTTGACCCAGCTATTCCCCTTCTTGGTCTAATCCCTAAAGACCTAAAAAGAGCATGCTACAGGGACACTGCTACATCGATGTTCATAGCAGCACAATTCACAATAGCAAGACTGTGGAACCAACCTAGATGCCCTTCAATAGATGAATGGATAAAAAAAAATGTGGCATTTATACACAATGGAGTATTACTCTGCATTAAAAAATGACAAAATCATAGAATTTGCAGGGAAATGGATGGCATTAGAGCAGATTATGCTAAGTGAAGCTAGCCAATCCCTAAAAAACAAATGCCAAATGTCTTCTTTGATATAAGGAGAGTAACTAAGATCAGAGTAGGGACGAAGACCAGGAGAAGAAGATTAACATTTAACAGGGATGAGAGGTGGGAGGGAAAGGGAGAGAGAAGGGAAATTGCATGGAAATGGAAAGAGACCCTCAGGGTTATACAGTGGAGGGGGTAGAGAGAAAGGAGGGGAGGGGAGGGGAGAGGTAGGGAGGGGGGAGGGGGGAGGATGGGAAAGGCAGTGGAGCACAACAGACACTAGTATGGCAATATGTAAATCAATGGATGTGTAACTGATGTGATTCTGCAATCTGTGTATGGGGTGAAGGTGGGAGTTCATAACCCACTTGAATCAAAGTGTGGAATATGATATGTCAAGAAATTTGTAATGTTTTGAACAACCAACAATAAAAAATTAAAAAAAAAAAAAAGAAACGAGACTGAGAGATTTCAATATGTTTCTGATAGGAGGGAGCCTGGCAAAGAAAAACATATTTTAAAAAGACATATGACTGAAAATCTCATAGGATTGAAGAGTGCGATGATTCTTTAAATTTGAATCCCATAAAAATGGCTAAATAAATAAATAAAATAAAATCCTAAAATGACCATATCATGGAGAAAATAAAAACCTAATGTTAAGATACTATTCTAAAACTTAACAGAAATAAAAATGAAGTGCTTACCCAGAGTCTGCAGGAGACTAACAGTAGATGACTTAATATCACTGGAAGAGGGTCCCCAGAAAGTTCCTGAAAAGTGGGGAAATCAACTCAGGACAAGTGGCGTCCTTGATGTTAGTGCTAGAATTTTAGAATATACCAGTATATTCAAGAAAATGCATATACCTTCAAGGGAGAATGAAGACCTCTGGTGAGTGTGAAATGGTTTTGGAATTCTCAGCTTTGCTTTTAAGGGACACTTGTTGAGGGCTGGACATTGGAAGGTATGTGAGGATGATATAATTCTTAGAGCAATACTGTCACCATTATTTGATCAGAAGATAATGTTGCAAAGACTCCTAAATTATAGGTTTCTTAAAATGTCATAATTCTCTCTAATTGATTTATTAGTGGATCATGCACAAGATAGTTTTCATAAGTGGGTGAATTTATAATAACTCTAAGTTTTACAGAAATTTCCCAGAAATTTGGGAGTGACAGACCTGCGAGAGAGACTGACTTTGAGAGTGACAGACTGGGAATGGTATATATAACCTTAAAATTGTATGTCTTTTTCCTTTCTTTTGTCTCCTTTATACCTATTTTTATTTTTGTATCCTACCTCATTAACATCAAAGGAATTAAAAAGAAAATGGCTTAAAAGTTTTGTATGAAATTATCAGTCTAGCATGTAACATGTAGCTAAGCTATACTTCTAGAGTGAAGGCAAAATAGAAACAATTCTAAATATTAAAAAAACTGAGTTTTCAACCCACAGATGCTTATTAATATATTCTTCAGCAAGTAGTCAATAAATTTTTAAAGTGTATTGGGAAATACATATAACTACTGACTTTAAATTAACCTATAGTTTTATTATTTTAAAACAGCTTAAAGTGAAAAATACTTAAAAATATAATTAAAACAATATATAAGTACACATGACACAACAATTCTATTTCTAGGTATATGTCCAACAGAAATATGTGCATATGTATGCCAAAGGACATGTACTAACCAAAAATTAGAAATGACCATAAGAGTTCTAAGTTACCAATATCTATCAACAGTTGAATTAATAATGAACATAAGGATTTCATTATCTTGTTCAAATTTTTCTTATACCATTTGAAAATTAACATATACAATGTCTATAAATAGAATCCTTTGTAACTTTTAGAACTTGGAAAAAAATGTTATATATCTGTCTTAAAATATATAAGTGGTTCCATTTTTTCATATTTCTTTTGAGGTTTATGCAAGCAAAATATAAGTAAAAGAACACTGATAGAAAATGTTGAGGGTTACTTTTAAAAAAAATCTTTGAATAAGAATCTACTATACAAAGCTGTGAATAAAAAACAGTTTTTTTTAAAGGGGTCTCGAAAGCCCAACCTAATGATCTAGACACTCATCTCAGGGGTTAAAGGAAACAAAGGAACTATCTCTGTTAGCCTTACCTATTTGTGCTGACGTATGCCAAGTCTATTACAGCAGAAGACTAGTGAGAAAGAAGGCAAGCCTGTCCTTTTCCAAGTAGGAGACCTAATGTAAGTTACAGTTCTCTGTTTCCTTCCCCTACAGGAATATGTGATTAGTGCCTCACTTGTCAAGATGCTTGTTAAGACCTGTAAGCTTATTAACACAATATGATGAAATTATACACCAGCAATAAAACTGTAGGAAAATGTGTTTGAAAACAAAGAAATTTATTCCTAATAGGTTTAAGAGGGACTTTTTAAATGGAAAGAAAAAAAATATGTAGAGCTGAGATACAATGAAAAGCCATTTCATAACCTGTGGAATACATATGTCTGTAATAACTGAAAAATAAATACTGTTTAATTATTTTATTTAAAACTAAGGAAAAGGGAAAGCATTGTTTAAACATTTTTTTCTCTGAAAAGTGTAAAGAACAACAGAAGTAATTTGAGGTTATGATGAAAACCTTTAAGGAGTGCAACCTCAATATATCTGAAAATTTAGGTGAAATGGACAATTTTCTTGAAATAAAATGTGATTCTTAAAATAAACTCAAATGAAATAAAAAACCTGAGTAAGCTAGCAGATATTCAAGAAATTGAATTCATAGTTGTCAAAAATTTATTCTTCTATCTTTTCTCCTGGAAAGGAGATGAAACCTTCACGATTTTCCTAGTAAAATCTAACAAATATTCAAGATTATTCCCAGTTTTCTATGAAGTATTTGAAAACTCCATACAAATATAAAGCTCCATTATAAAATTGGTTGGCATGAGTCTTTCAATTCACAGCTTTCAGAAAGAGGAAAAATTTTAAGCTAATTACACATCTATACATACACACACACGCACACACACTATATGAAGATGTAAAAATTAAAGCTCACCTGATGTAATCTGGAAGCATATAGAATGTTAGACCTTTGAACATCATGACGAAGTAGGATCAGTATTTTTAAAATGGTCTTATTCATTAAAAGAGGCCCTCAAATTTCTGTTAGGAGAAGCTGGAGAGTTGGCCAGGATCTATAAAACCTCCACCAGGTGTAGAGGTGGTTGATGAAAAGATCAATGAATTTTAGCTCCCCCCAGCTACTGTTTGCAAACAAACTTTTTAAAAGAAAAATCCATCTTTCTGAAATTCACCTTTCTGAGACTAGATTAAGTGACTTGGAAAAAAAGCAAAGTAGTGAGTGCAATGATGAGACACAAACAGAATTTATCTGGAACAAATTCACATCAGAAAGGTATATGCAATTCATGGTAAAAGCATCACTCAACAACAGAGGAACAGCTTCTTTCTTTTGAAGGGAACAAAAGAATGTCAATGATATACATGAAGTGGGCATATATAAAAGAGAATATTAATGTTCGTTTGTTAGAAACTGATCAGGCTTTGATTTGAGAATCATATAGAGAAACTGAAAAGGGATTAAAGGAAAATATATTAAATGATGGAAAATCAATTCAATGATGTATCCTTAAGAAAATAGGCTTAATCACTTAGCAAGAATTAATGGGCAGAATATTAAATATTTAAAATTGTTCATATCAGTCTCATTCTAAGCAATTTGTCACCAACATTAAAAATAAAGTGGCTGTAGAAGCCATTGATTACAACTAAAGTCAAATAAATTACTTATTTAAGAACTTTAAGGATTACAATTCACAGCTGTCAGAAAGAGGGAAAAAAATAAGCTAATTTCACATTTTTACATACACATTCACACACACAATATGAAGACAAAAATTAAAGCTAATAATCTAAAATAAACAATATATTTGTATAATTTTCACCTCTACAGATCAGTTGAGAAATCTTAACATTGAATGGTTTATGATGGCATGAATTCAGGGCCCCAGAAATGGCAATCTGTAGAAATTCAATCTTGGAAAATACAATTCATGACCTGCTTACTTCTTCAAAGAATTGGAACCAGCAGGGTACATTTTAACATTTTACTTCTGAATTCATTTTTCTCATATCCATATCACATTTATCATGAAGCTCTGATGAATTGTAAAACCCATTTTTGAACTAAATTTCTTGACCTGAGAATTTGTTTTGAACATATTTAAAATGTTGACATGCTTTAATAGTTCTTTTGTTTTACAAATAAATAAAAAATGGAACAAATTTAGAAAAATAAAATAATCAACCAGTTTTTTCTCTTAAAAAGATATAGCTACAAGAAAAGAAGCACTAGACTGATTATATCAAACAGCATCAGAACTTAGCCATGAAGATTTAATACACAGGGACTATCTTTCTGCATTTTTTTCTTTATCTCCCCATTTCATATTTTAAATATCTTTTTTTTTTTGGTAGATAAAGTGGTACCTATTGTTGATTGTGGATATCTGGATATGTGAGATTGCATTGAGACATAAATCTCTTGAGGAAACAACTTGTGTTCTCTCTGTTATTATGAACTGGCACTCTCTGTGATGGGACACCCAGGAACTGACATTTATATCTAACCTTCTAGATAATGGATTTACATGGTTGTTTAATCTTGTAAGGAAATACGAAGGCTCTTGAGATTACATTTCTATGCCTTTGTAAGTCATGCAGTAGTAGTTTTAAGGTTCAAGAGGATACCTTTTCAAGCTCTGTTGCTTACACCAGTGAGATAACTAATAGTTAATGCTGTTTTACCAGTATTTGTTTCATAAAAAGGCAAAATATTAGAAGAGCCTAGGTTTACTCACTTTAAAGTTTGGGGGAAATTCAGAGCAATGTTGAAATTTTAGCAATTGTCTAGCAATGTAAAAAACAGCTTTTCTTTTGTTTTTTTTATTGAATATGGAAATTATATGCTTCTAAAGCAAGCTTTTCACATTTAAAGACAAATGACCTGGAAATCTTTTTAAAAATGTAGATTGCGCTTCATTAAATCTGGGTGGGACTGAGATTCTGCAAATAAAAGAAGCATTCAGGTGATTTTGAAAGTCCTGGTCCATTAATAGCAAGAATTGGAGGGTAACGATTTGTAATCTCAGGTCCATGGACAAGCCTCCAGATTTGCATGAAGTATATGAAGTTATGAACATATGTGTGGGTGTGGGTGTATATAAGTTTTCAAGGAAGAGTACTCATAATTGTTATAGTCTCAAGAGTTGTGTGACCTATCTTTCCAAAGTATTGATTATTTCCTCAGTATATTTCTTATATTGCTAGTCCTATGATAAAACCACATGAAAGATTTGGAAAATCAATGTACTTTATCTCTTCTTTCAATAGATAAAATCGATATTAATGTCTTCAACACTTTAAGAAATCTTACAGTGGTTAAGTTTTCTGGACTTTCTTTAGCCTAAGTTTTTCCTGAACAATTTAGTAATGGAATTTTTTTCAGGTTTTACCAGGTAATGTTTCATGAATAATTTTAAAAAAAGGTACTGGTTAATGTTAAAGAAATTTAATGTGTGCATCTGTAATTTACCTTCTACTATATTTTAAGATGTCTTTTTTGTGTGATCAACCTTTCTTCAGCTGATTTGATAGCCTGTCCTCCCAATCTACTAGCCTCTTCATTTCTGAGGGACTTTTTCTTCCATGTTGTTTAGCCATCCATTCCCATAGTCATGTTTATCAATAAATTTGCCTACTCCTCCAAAATCTCAGTTTTAAGATTCATTTTCTAACCTCTACTTGCTAACTTCCCAGTTATGTAGTCTAGAACCCTTCATGCCTAATTACTTGTTCTCTTAATGGAACACCTAATGCATATTTTTTTTTTTTTACCCCTTATCTTTGTTTCCTGTCTTAGCTTGGATTGCATGATCTATCACTATAATTACTCTTTTACTTAGATTCACAATGTAACCAAGTGAAATTTAATTTGTGTCATTAATATGATATAAGTGAAACATTCTTGCCAAAGTTATGCCACCTTCCAAGTAGTGGGCACAGTTATTGACTGGATGATGTGGCAATATATCATCTCCTTGCCTCATTTTTGGAGAATTCTTACCAGTTCAGAGTTCCTCAGAGTATCATTTGAGGACACTATTGGTCATCTTCTTTTGCACAATTTTTCCTTCCTCATTTCCTTCTAAATGTGCCTCCTGGGAGACCACAGTCAGAAAATTTGCATGCAATTTTCATTTGAAGAATCTTTTTCCAAGAATGAACCTAAGGTATATCCTATCTAAAATTGCATCTCCATCACATTTATCTCTAGTTATTTATGTGGCTTTATTTTCTTTACAATATTGATCTGAAATTATACTATTTATCTAATTCCTTGGGTTTTGTCATTTTTCTTTAATAAAATGTTGGTTCTCAGCTTAGGAAGTTCTTGCTCAGCACTGTGTTGCAACAACACAGATTATTCTTTTTTGATAGTAAATCTTTAGAAATTTGTTTAAATAAATTTTCAAATTCCATATTTATGTAAAATATACATTCATATAACTATATTGATAATTATTTTTTAAAATATTTTAACATAAACATATTAATGATATAAATTAAATTTACTCATAAGTATCAGAGTTTTGATGTACCATAAGGAACAATAAAATCAAACTAAGTTAAAGGAATACATTCAACCGCTTCATTACAATTATCATTTAAAGAAATTAGTCCTATATGAGCATACTATAGTAATACTTGCATACCAATGTTTGTAGTACCACAATCCACAGTAGCCAAGTTACAGAACCAACCTAGGTTCTCATCATTAGGCAAATAATTTTTTAAAAAATGAGATATATATACACAATGGAGTTCTACTCAGCCATAAAGAAGAAAGAAATTATGTGAAATCATGTGGAAGTGAAAGGTTAAGAATGTAAAAGTTAAGTTTTGTTTTCTTGGTTGAGTCTAAGTTCTGTTTTCCTGAAACCTGAAATTTATGTAGATGTCAAAACAACTCCTGGAAAAACTACTAAATGTATGTTGAGAAATCTCTCCTGACCATCTGGTTGCTCTGTAAAAACAACCCCTCCCAGAAACCATGCAGCTCAGCACGTACACCCCTCAGGACTTAAACCAATCAGTTCAAATGTATACCCTTTTCTTGTACTGACCAATCCCCCTTACCCAACTTGTTCCTGCCAGTGAATGTGCTAATCATGATTTAGAGTTGTTATTTGATTTTCCCGTGGCGTGTGATGATTTGCTAAGGGATGCTATGATGTATGTGGAGTCCCTGCCCTCCCCTAAAGAATGTATATAAGCTCTGCTTAAGCTGTTCTCGGGGCTCTTTGCTCCTCTCAAGTGAGCTCTGAGCCCCAGCATGCTAGACCCCTAATAAACCCTCTGCTGTTGCATGAGACAGTCTCTTGGTGGTCTCTTCCTCCGACGCTCACTCGACTTTAACAGAGTAAATTATATGTGGTAAATGAATGGAAATGGAGAACATCATGCTAAATGAAATGCCAGACCCAAACAGTCAAGGGTTGAATATTTTCTCATATGTGGAAGTTAGAGGAAATAAAGAAATAAAAAAGGAGAAAGAGTAGAAATAGAAGGGAGGCTGGTAGGGCAGAAGTGGCGGACCAAAGAGTAGGGAAAAGAGGAGGCTAAAGAGACAACTGGGGAACGAAGTTTATCAAACTATGCTAGGTGCATGTATAGATATACCACAATGCATTTAAACTTTTATAACTGTAATATATCAATTAAATAATAAATATATAGAAGTAAGATCAATAGAGTACATCAAGAGAAACTGGAGGAGGAGGAAGCAAGAGGAGGAATATACTAGGGACAGAAATGCTGCAAACTATGTTATAGCATTTATGAATATGTCAAAATGAAGTGCACTATTATGTCTAACTTTAATGCACTTAAAGAAAAAGAGTTCTGCTAGTTCTAAATGTTTAATGAGGGAGCAAGCTTTAGCAAACACAGGCATTTTAAGGTGAAAACCAGGTTGAGAAAGGGTTTTAGAAACAGATTGCTAGATTTCACCTTCCAAATGCTAGTGATGCTTCGCTGGTAAAAGGAGTTTAGTGTCTGGTGATGGTAGAATCAGGCAAAATGCATATCTTGGCAGATGATCTGTGATAGGTCTTGACAAGGATTATTAGTCATCATTCTAGAAGGCAGGGACAGCTAGGGATAGAGAAACAAGTTGTGTGCAATATGTGAGTCTACCCCTATTTAGAATGGTCTCAACTTGGACTAAAGATCAGGTATGGACCCCATTGTTTTGGAAATAAAGGCACAGAACCCTTGTTTGCAAGTATTAGGGCCTATAACCAGAGTGGGAGTAGCATACACTTGATTTGTACTGAGTTGCTAAATTAATGTAGCAAAGTTGCCTTTGGTTTTACTAGAGCTGGACTTCTTTCTGAAGAAGAGGAAGGGGAAAAAAAAATACCATGAAGAGTAAGAAGGTCTGGGATCTTGACTCCACCTGAAAGGTCATTATTTTCAGCCAGAATTTTGTTCCAAGGCCAAGACGGATTTTTTTTTTTAATCTTGATCTGATTCAGAGTCATCCTTGAATTTGTTCAGTTGCTTAGAAAATTCTTTTAAAAATACAAGAGTATCTATATGTGTGCCTATTGCCTATTTTAAGTATAGATTGCTTAAACAGAACAGCAGAAAGCAATCTGGGCCACTGGAGGAGTGGCAAACATGACTAGACAGAGAGGAAGTGAGAAAGATCTGGGGCACTTGATTCTTCCTGAGTATAGAGGTTTCCAAGGGCAGACCTGGCAGTGTCTGACACTCTTAAAGGGCTTCCTTAGGAGGCAGTAAAGAATAAGGGGTGGTCCCTGGTTGTACCTTTCCTAATTTTGTGAATCAGGTCCTTAGTTTTAGACATTGCATGTTTGAGGAGGTTGACCTAGTATAATTTTAAATAGAGACTTATCAATCTTCGGTTTTATTTTGCTGTTTCAAATGAATCCAGCTATACAACAGTGACCTACAGGATAAGTGTGGGATTAGTACTATCAGAGTTCATCTTTTGAACTCAGAGTTTATGAAAGCATTTTTAAATTATATTTCACAAAAGCAAACTTGAAAATGGCTTTCATATCTCACACTGCACAATATGTTTAGCTATATATACAGATTTAATGGGATTTTATTTTTCTCTACAATCTTCCCACAATAACTAATAAGAACCCCAATTTTGCCGGGCATGGTAGGGCATATCTGTAATCCCAGTAGCTCGGGAGGCGGAGGCAGGAGGATTGTAAATTCAAAGCTAGATTTAGCAATTTAGTGAGGCCCTAAGCAACTTAGTGAGAATCTGCCTCAAAATGAAAAACAAAAATAAAAAATGGAAAATGGGCTGGGATGTGGCTCAGTGGTTAAGTGCCCTTGGGTTCAATCCCTGATAACCTCCCCAACCACAAAAAAAAAAAAAAAAATGTTCATTTTTAGCCATAAAAAAAATAAAAAAACTTTGTTTTAAATAGGAAATTCTGAAAATTCTACAGAAAATTTAATTTGCGGAGAATGGTATGAGGTAAACTAAAACTGTAGGAACCATTTTAGTTGAAGCAAAGTTAGGACAAGGGAAATTGTACCAAATACAGAAAATTTTCTTTGACCTCTTCTCCTTTTTTATACTTTCCCAGGGGTTTCCTATTTGAAGACATCCTCATTTAACCATGTTTCTAGAAGCAAGTTAACTATTTAGTACATAAGAAAGAACTAGAATGCTCAGAAAATGTCAGCAAAATTAGATTTTATAGAATATTAATTAGACTGATGGAATAATGCCAGAAATTCCATAATTTTGTTTTGGAATAATGTGCCATTAGAAAAAATGAAAATGCCATTGCTTTTGAGGTTATTTTATAATATTATAGTTCAACTTAGAGGTCAGTAGTCTGTTGAAAAAATATGATTCTTGTGCTTTTTAATTGAAAAATATCTATTCATCCCAGTGTATGAATTCTATATTCATTTTCAGGTAGGTTACTGCACACTATTCTTTTACAATGTTTAATACATTCATTAGATACTTGAATTACAGTAATTGACATTTAGTTTGAATTTTTTTAATCTAAACGTTGATTGCCAAGGACATGTTCACTAAAGAAAAAATAAATGGGGAGTGGGATGAATATTTATATATCAAGAAGACCTTTATGGCAGAGTCAGGTAGGATATTTTGGATCTCTTAAGAACAATCAAAATTTAAAGTTTGGAATAAAGGATATTAGAAATTTAGAAAAAAAAAATAGAAGGCTGTGGAAGAAAAACCTTTGTCCATTTTAGAGCTTTTACCTGACCATGTGTGCTAAAGTGGATGATCCGGGTGGCCCTCTATTATATGGTGGAACTTATATTTGGTGACTAATATATGACATGTACTCTTTCAACACAAAGAAAATTATGAGTAAAGTCTCATTTTATACTTTAAAGAGATAAAAACAAAGACCACCATTTGAAAAATGATGAATATTTACAAAATGAAGATTTTTAAAAGTAATTTGAAAGTCTTAGATGAATTAATGTGAAAATAATGAGTGAAAACACTTTTATATATATGAGTGTAGCTAGAGTGATCTTTTAGATTCAAATAAATATTTGCCCAGTATCAAAGCCACAACAAATTGAAGAACTAAGAGTGAAAAGCAATATTTAAGTTTTGGGAATTATATTAAAAGCAACAGTGTTCAAAGAATATCTTGGATGCTTCTTATTAGCAGCATTGTATGTGATATTGTTTAGAAGGTGGCCCATCCACTTGATTTGTACACAGGCTGCTTTAAAAGAGGAGTGGTGAAATAGTAGTAAATGTCACTGAAATATGTGTTTAGTGTGGAGTGGAGAGTACATAATAAAAATGATGAATTGATTCAAATCTTCCTTCCCTGTTTTCCTTCTTTTAAGCACAGTTGTTAAATTCCCTATGTAGTTAGAATACATACACTTTTAAGAAAGCATTCTGCTGAAAGTAATTGGGTCTTTTTCACCATCATATAAATCTGTTAGGTGGTGCTTGATATTCTTGGAAAGTCATACGACAGGCATTTATTACTATCAAAGGGGCCTTCTAAAGAGAAAATTCACAGTTGTTTAATAAAATAAAGCAATTTAATGAGTTCTGCATAAATAAAACTCTTTGATGGAAAATTTTGTTCAAAAAACATTTGAAACTTAAAAAAGCAAAACATATCACCACAATCTACTTTTGTAATGAGGAAGATGTATGGTTATTTCACTGAACAGTCATAAAATATTTATGCATATAGTAATTCATGACATAATTCTACTAAACTAGCAGCACCAAGAAGTAGTTTTGAGCACATTTCAAGTCAAACTTCCTGGGTTTAATCCTAGTTCTACTACTTAATATCAGTATTTGAACTTGGAACAGGTTACTTGATTACTGTTTGCCTCTGTTTCTTTGGTAAGATTGAAGATAATAATAATAATTATTTTTTTGTGTTATTTGGAGGACCAAAGAAGATAATAATATATGAACAATTCCTTGTACACATAATACTCAATGTTAGCTTATTATTATACCCATAAGGGCTTTTCTTTATACAGTGTGAGGTTTAAAGCTCAGGCAATTGATATAGGAAACAAGTTCACATAAACTTTGAAATATTTCCTAGAACATTGGAAACCCAGACAACAAAAAATATAGAATAAGTATATTACAAAAATAGTGGTCAGGAAAATTCTTTCAATAGGCATAAAAGCTCCACATTTTATGTATTTCATTCTTATTTGTAATAATGAACAAGAGTGCCTAAATGTGAAGAAATTTAAAAAAACAAAGGGTCTCAATAATTACGTATCCATCACATTAACAGGTTTTAACTTTTACATTTTCTAAATAATGATCTTCAAAAGAGGAGGAAGACCTCCTTAGGGAGTCAGAAAGATGCAAACACTTTTAGATGTGCTATTTCAAGTTCATTGATAAAAAAAATAGAGATTACCCAGTTTAGTATTTCTTCTTAAATTATTGTTAGTTGAAATAACAACACAATTTACTGAATATATGTTATGTGTCACACATCAGGCCTATCATCTAATGCAAATTACCAATTGAAAACCACAACTATTGGTTTTGGGGTTGAACATGCTACCAATATTTTGATTAGATGTTCGCCATAACTGTGTAAAAGGAGTGCACCACAGTTATTGGATTCCTTAAACATTTTTCATTACAGTAAGTTTATTGGACTCTATTTTAAGTCCTTTATTTGTTGTCTATTATAATAATGTTAGAACCTGATTGGTCATCCTGTTGAAACAATGTCTGCTAGACCATTGCTTTACTCTTCATATCTCTTTCTACATAATAAGAAAAAGGCAGTGAATGCTTACACAATCCTACCAAACTCACCTTGGCTTTAGGCCATCACAACTACTTCCCAGCTCCATTTGGGATGTTCTGTGGGGCTGTTTTTCATACATCTAAAGTGGCTTCTCTAACCAGTTTATGTTATTATTTAATTTAGTATTTATTTCTTAGTATTTTGGCTTTACACCCAAGACCACCAAGACTTTTAAAAATGTTACTGTTTATCTTGAAAATAGCAAAATACTCAGCACATAATAGAAACCCAATAAATATGTGATAAATGTATGTAAAGCATATTATACAAATAATAATCTGTCTTACAAATAACATTTCAAGTGTTAATTACTTATATATCTATAAACAATGCAAATTTACAAAATTATTAATGAAGTAAAATATAAGGAAGAATGCTAACATACTGTGTTCTTTTTAATATGTCTGGAGTGTTTATTTTCTTCCTGACATTTTACTTTGTGCTAAATATTCAATAAATGAAAAAAAAAATTGGTAGTAGTCTTATATGATTTCTAAGTAGTGTAGGGTGTGTCACTCAAGTACACCAGCGACAAATGTTCATCTACAGATAAGTCAAAGTCTTGAGTTTATATGATGCTATTAAAAGAGAAAATAAGCATCAGGAGTTGGCAAAATTTATCTATCTAGCTACTGAAGGAACTGGCTAAATAAAATAAGTGAATCTAAACAGCAGAGAAAATGTTATTTCTTATTGAGAGGAGTCTCTATGGTATCTAAAGAAAGAAGAATAACTACCAGAGATTTTTGCCCAGATTACCTGAGACCATGGTATACAGTTTTAAGAATTTACATAGGAGAGAGTTGAAAGTAGAGCTGCCATATATATGTCATACATATGTCATGTATAATTATGTATGTATACTCAGTTACATTAGTGAGAAATGCTCATCCACAGGGAAGTCAGTCTTGAGTTTATATGACACTATTAGAAGAGGAGTTAATTAATCAACAATAAAATTTTCTACATCCAGTCTCACTTGCATACATGGCAATGTTGATAGTTTGAAGAGGTTAGTGTAGGTATATTGATTTCCTTGTTTATTAGGTACCCTTAGGCAGTATAATATTTTTAAAACCATCCTTTGAAGCAAAGAAATTTTACAAAGAGAATATTTAGGTTCTATGAAGAACAAATAATAAAAATTAATAGTTATTTCATGATCTAACAGATCATATTTCTCCTTTTTGTGTTTTTTTTTAATTTTTTGTTTTTGCACTAGGGATTGAACCAAGGGTCGTTTAGCCACTGATCCACATCCCCATCTCTTTTTATATTTTATTTATAGACAAGGTCTCACTAAGTTGTTTAGAGCCTCACTAAATTGCTGAGACTAGCTTTGAACTTGTGATCCTCTTTCTTGGGCTGCTAGAAAGCATAGTGACAAATCTATAGAATATTTTTTTTATTTGGTTGAATTTATGATTGCTTTATTTATACTTTTTTATCTCTTACGTTTTCTTTTGAAACTTTTTATTTTTATAAATATTGTCTAATAGGCTATTAAAAGGATATATCCAGACATACATACATATGTTTCTGGGAGTGTGAATTTGTGTATGTCTTTATACTTTAGTATTTCATTTCTTTAAAAGCTATTGTAAATTACTGTTATAGAGTTCAATTATTGTTCAGAGTTCATATTTAAAGTTTGCTGTTTTAACAAAGAGATAATTTTAACAAAACAATATATAAATAAATGATATAAACGTAACACTGGTAAAGTGGAGAAGTGGCATTAGTACTATGAGGGGACATGCGTTCTTTCTTGGCATCTGTCAGAAAATTATAAATTATAATGATTAACCCTTGATGGATAAAATTATAAGGCAGTTATAGACCTATAATTAGCATTAGCACTTAAATACCATCAGTCTCACCTTGTATGACTCTGTTCACCACACATGACTTTAGTGCAATTTTCCTAAGATAACAGCATAGATCTGTGGTATAGTAGGGTAAAAAAAAAAAAAAAAAAGAATTCTGCATTTTAGCTTGCTATTCTTTGATAAAGGATGACATTTTGATAATGTCAGGTCAGGTCTAAGGTTTGGTATGAATATTAACTATGAGAAAAATAGTGTAGCTCTTATTTAAGTTATTTAATGTCATTTTATAATGCGTGACAGCTTTACTTGTTCACACATACACCATGTGCAATATTATGATGGAATGTGGAATTTCATATGTTGGACTGTCAAAGTCAACCATTATGTTTATCTTATTTTCTATAATATTTTGTACTTCTTGTGTTTTTTTTGTGTGTGTGTGCTAAAAACAAAATTTTTCTAAGTTTTTATTTTTTTTCCTAAATGTGTTAAGAATTCACTGGAGCAGAAGAAACAAAAGAATACTGAGATGTAGGAAAATAAATCAGAGCCCATGGATAGATACATACCACTTGAGAAAATATTCACAGTCAATTTTAACTGAGATTTGATTAGTGTGAATAATAAGGATACGGCTTAAGTAAATACAGGTTATAACAACATTCTAGAATTATATAAAGAAAACAAGAGTAATTATAACCCCATAAATTATTATTTTATAGCTAATCTTTTTAAGATTAGTAACCCTAAAAATAGACAATGAAATAAAGACTACAAATACCAGTGAAAATTACTATTGTAGTTCAACAAACATCATTGGAAAAGGAAATAAGATGGAAAAAGCAACAAAATGAAAATTGGAAGAAAACGAAATCAGTCCAGATGTTGTGAATCTGTTTTTCATGCAGAGATGCTTAAATGCAAGTAACGGCCTTCCAGGCAAGGTTGCTGAGATAATAACACTGAATTTGTTCAAGATGGTTTGATTAGATGGTCTGACGGTGGAGGTTTGGAACTATAAGGAACACAAGCTATGTAGGCTAGCTGGGCTCTTCACATTTTTAAAAGAAATTTTTTATCTTCATTTAAGATGTTGAATGAATACTGAGCTTTCTCTAATTTTTGTTTAGTCTTAACATCAGATCTCACATTTTGTTTCACATTTTGATCAGTCTTTTTAACAGCTTACCTCTCATTACTACTCACAGTTTTTTTCTTTAATGGTGCTGTTTTTTGTTTTGTTTTGTTTTCCTTTCTGATTTTGATACCACTGGCCTTAATACAGTACCTCCTGTAGCTTCCCCTACTGTGATCCTTATTATGTAAAGGTTTGTTCCACATGCTATTGTCTTTCATCATGTTTGAGTCTTGACAAACATTCCTTTGAAACATTGTATCATATAAATAGTTTATAGTGGTCTCATGCAATAATTGTAATTGTTGGGCATACGACTACTATTATTGCCAATTTTTAATTTAGAAGTTTTCTGTATGACACAAAAATGTGTTTGAAAGCATAAAACTGAGAAATAAAAGACATAAATTATTTTTAAAAATTTTAAATAGAAATTTTAAAAATTTCATGTCTATCTTTTCCTAAACACAAGCTAAAATCAATGAAGATGTCTGTATATAAAGGCCATGAATTATATTTTCCAAGTTGTGAAAGAAGCAGCTAAAAAATAATTAAAATTTACAAAGAAATAACAAATAATAAATACACTATCTTATAAAATGATTTATAAATTGGCTTTATAATATGAAATATTTTTAGAAGAATTAGAAATAATGTTTAAGGAATTCTTTAGTTTTTATATAAATATCATTCTAGCAATGCCTTCTGCAGTAACCTAATTTCTTGTCTCTCAACAGTTAGAGACATCAGTGATGGTGGAGCATAGACTTATAATTTTGAGAGGGAAATTGGCTCACTCCTATTCCCATAATCACCAAGGAACAGAATGAACACACAAAAAAAATATTTCTATGAAACCCAATACATATACATTGTAATTAATCTGATCTCAATGGGACAATTCATGGTACATGACACAATGATGACCAAACATAGAAAGGGGAAGTATGCTATTGAAAAATGGAAATGGTCTAATATCACTTATCTGCGTAAATTGTGGCATTCCTCATGTTTTTTGTACTTGTTTTGTTCATTTCTGTGATTGGACTGTGAATTCTTTTAAAGCAAACTCTAAGTTATTTATTTTGCCATTACTCATATGTGGCAAATATCTAGTGAAAGGAATTCTATAAATATTCATTGAATGAGTGGATATATCATGATTTAAAAAGTGATATATTGAATTAATACATAAATATATAAGTAGTCATTTATTTAAAAATAATTTACAATTGCTATCATTTTTTTTAAGCAGAAAGTGAGAGAAAGGAAAAACAATCCTGGAAGAACTAAGGGCAAAAAGGTTTATGTGGGAATTTCAGTGTTCTATTTATTTCAGCAGGATGTATTTGTTAGTAAATTGTAGTGTTTTGAGTTCCTTAAGTTTTGCCTATTAAGGTACTCTATTTAAAACTCACTAAGAATAGAATGTAATATTAAATGGTAATCATTAAAATGGTAATTTATGCATTTGTTACATAAATTGTTATTTTATGTAATATGTGTAGTTAATATGTATAGTTTTGAAAAATGAAAATTATCCATAATGTCATTGCCTATTGAAAACTAGTATTAGAAATTTAGAATTTCCTTCCACTCTTTTCCTAGAAAAATATATAATTATATAGTATGCTACAGATTAATAAATAAATAAACATGATTTTTAATGTGTAATATTTTAATAGATATGTTAAAATTATCTCACAAGCATCTTTTAATATGATTTAAATATTTGATAAGCATTTAAATTGTTTTATAACATTCTATTAAATGCAGTTAATCCTTATGCTCACCAACGTTTAATTTGCTTCATAAAATAAATTCATTGTTATTGTTAATCAGAATTGGTGGTTTAAATTTTATTATGACACTGATATACTAACATATTAATGTGCAGAAAGACATTTTATTTCTGGGAAAGGGATTTTTTGACAGTAATAATTTGGGGGTGTCATTTCTTGACCCAATTCCACCAATCTACTCTATAGAGTAATGAACTCATTTCTCTGAAATGCTCAATAAATATTCCAGTGATTTGTTGTGAATTCATAGCTGAATCATTCATAAACATTTGTGAATATACCATGGGGGTGCAGAGAGGGTATTTTCACTTTTAATTAGGTAGCTTGTTGCTTCCATAAATTGGGTCTATTTACAAGGTGTTAATAAATGTCATCAAATTTAGATATAATTTTCACATGGATGCCCAAGTTATAATTGAGGTGAAAACCTTTATAATCTTTCTCCTGAAATTTTAATCCATGATAATTTCATTTAGCTATTTCAGTACTATTAAAAATAAAGTTTAGTAAACTGCATCATTAATTTTATCTGCCTTATTACATTCTATTCCTTAGAAAGTAATTGGTTAAATATATCCAAAAGAGACTTTAAGTCTATCCTTCTTTTAATATTTAAGTAAATTTATGTTTATTCAATAATATTTTAGATAATGTATATTGTGAGAGTTAAATTAGAACATTAAATAACAGTATATTAATACAAAGAATACCAAGAAATAGAGGATAATCATTGATGCTGGTGAAATTAAATCTAGTTGAGAGGTTATAGGATGGTTATGAGTACGATCCATTAGAGAATCTTCTAGAGAGTTTTTGACAGTGGGAACTCCATGAAAAGATGATATGCATAGACTCTTTGAAAATCTTAGTTAAAATGAAACGTTAAGTTCTCTGGAAACATCATACTTACACAATTAAGCTATGTGTTTTACTTTGATTTTGTTATTAGTCTTAATAAATCACTGTTCAATTGCATGCAATTTTGTAGGGATTTGTATATTGTTAAAAATTATCATTGTGATTTAGAATATTTTGTGAATAACATTGTTTGGAATTGCACCTTGGGTTTGTTTTTAACCTCATGAACTTCTGTGTCACATATATAGTGAATTTAACATTTTAATTTTAGTTTACATAAAACAATTACAATTGAAACTTAGAGAATTTGTCTCACAGGAGTGTAATCTGTTATGCCAGTTTGATGCTATTTTTAGCATTTGAGAGTAAGATATAAGAGATATATAAAATTCAACATAAGGACATTGTGCCTAACTTTAATATAAATTAAAGTTAGGGAAGTGAACCTCTCTAATGCATATATCCAGTAATAGTCTTGTCCTTTTTATCCTCACATTGTTTTTTTTTTTCTCACATTGAGAGATACTATATTATAGAAGATAATCAAAATAATTGAATAGTATGTTTAATATTCCAGGGGGGTAAGTTACCAGATTTTAAACAATATATTATTAGTTTTATCTCCCTATTTCTCATTTTATACACATAATCCTTAAGATTTCTAAATGTGTTGCTTACTTCTAGAACTTTATTTTAGGTAGTACCCAAATTTGTAGATTTCTGTGCCCCAAAGTAGAGATTTCATAATTGGACACTCAAATAGTTCTATATTTTGAACCTTGAAGAAGAAATAGCACCCAAATGAATGCTGCTTTTTACAAGAGTATCAGGCAACAGAAGCAACCACCATTAGCATCCAGTGTGCAGAAACGGAATAGTTTTATTACATAATATGGGAGAATTGCTCACTACTGTCTGTTCCTGCTGACAGTCCTGATGTTCAAACTGGTAATATCCTCAAAGCTATTTTTTTTTTTAAACTCAGTGCTTTGTTATTAGATGGTAATAGGTATTTGGTATAGAGGAGAAGAAGCAATGGGACAATTAACATTAAAAGGCTCAGTTAGAAAAGTCAATGGAAGAAAGTATGGTCTGAATGAGAATGCCAAAGGTTTGTTTTACTTTTTCTCTTTGTTTATGCTGTCAAGTTAAGGGTGGCTAAAATGTAATAATCTAAACTTTTGCTTCTATGAGAAAAGCTGAGTAACTGAAGCATCAAGCTTCCTTTGCTAATTTTGACTTCCCTGGCCATCTTCCTTGGTGATCTCTCTAGAATACACACTTTAGGTTCCCTGTAGCAATAATGGCTCTGTACAGATCCAGAATATTAACTCAACTAGGACACTGTCCATGTGACCTTTGCAGAATTGAAATTATTCCTCTAAAAATACATAAATGCTATTTATGTCTAATTAAAATCAGTGTGAAAAATTATACATACAGCCACATAGTATAATTGTTTATACTATTATAAACAGTTCACAATTCATGAACAATTTAGAAAATACTTTAAAATTATAATTTCCTCTCCCATCACACAATTTGGAATAAATGAATAATATAGAATCACCATATCTCAAAGCCAGATGAGACATTAGCATTTATGGGGCCTTAGCAGTTTGGACAAACCCTGATTTAGAGTTTTGATTCAGTTACTGTAATATAAATTTTGAAACTCTTACCTGCTCAAAAAACCCCCTGATTTAGAGTTTTGATTCAGTTATTATAATATAAATTCTGAAACTCTTACCTGCTCAAAAAAGTAGTGTTTTTCATCTATAAAAATGAAGCACATCATAACTATCTCTTAGAATAATGATAAGAATGAAACTAAATGATTTATATGTATATGTTACCTAGTAAAATGACTGGAAAACAACAGGCACTCAAAAAGTATTTGTTGGAGCTGGGGTTGTGGCTCAGTGGCAGAGCCCTTTTCTAGCATATATGAGGCACTGGGTTCGATTCTCGGCACCACATATACATAAATAAATAAAAAAAGTTCCATTGACAACTAAAGAAATATTTAAAAACAAATAAAGAAACAAAAAGTATTTGTATTTGATGGGAGGGGAGGGAAGAGGATGCGGGGATAGGAAAGATAGTAGAAGGAAATGCCAGGTGTCTGTTTTCGCGACTAAAAGGCTCAGGGGTCACTCCAGTTGAACTGGGCTAACTGGGCTGCAAAATAACCACACAAGAGACACAAATATCTTTTGCTTTGGGGTCGCTGTGACAGCTCCTCTGACCTTAAGGGTCTGCAGGAAGAGAGAGAGAGAGAGAGAGAGTGAGAGCACTGACCCCTTTTATTGAGGAGAAGTTATTCAAATGAGGCACCGGGTCAGGTTTCAGGGGGCTGAGTCTATCTTCATGATGTCCACTGTCAGCAGGTTGACTGACACCTGGGTAGGCCACAGTAAGAGAAGGGGACACACACAAGGCACTTCCTTGGTAGATTCTATCCTAAATAGGGTAAGGGGTTATATTACAAAGGAACAGGTGAGCACAGTAGCTTCATCCATGGGGCTGTAGCAAGATACATCCATGCGCGAGACACCGACCCTCGGACCCAAGAAGGGTGAGGAAAGCTCTGCCACATTTCTGTGACTGAACGCTTCAGCACCCAGCTGGGGAGTGTGACTCAGTCACATGTAAGGTTGGTCTCCCACAATGAAACAGACATAATTACTGTATGTACACATGTGACTGCATGATCAATATGATTCTGCGACATGTACACTCAGAAAAATGAGAAATTATATCCCATCTATGTATGTCAAAGTATATAAATGCATTCTACTGTCATGTATAACTAATTAAAACAAATAAAAATTTTAAAAAAGGATTTGTTGAAAATGCAAAGAAAAGAAATCCAGTTGATACCTAGAAATGCATATGAAGGCTAGAAGAGTTGGAGACAAAAATAACAGCAAACTTTTTATTAGTTATAGTCTTGGAAAAATTATGTTTAAAAAGTCTACTTCATAAACTGTAAACATCTATAGATGATGCGTGTTGAGGATTAATATTAGTTCTCTTTGTATTGTAGAATATAAACAGTGCTTTCTTTGAGGTCTCAAATGAACTTGGCAGTGTGTGTAGGATGTTGGAAGAATCTCCTTTGTTGTTACTACTGATGAAACACTATTGATGCATTCTTATTAATTAAATTGCACAGTTTATATTAGGATTCACTCCATGTTTTAAATTCAGTAGGTTTTGACAAGTGTATATTGATGTGTGTTCACCATTACAGTGTCATACAGAAGACTTCAATTTCCCTGAAACTCACCTGTTCACCCACCCCGCTTACTCCAGAACCCTTAGCAACCACTGGCCATTTTATTATCTCCATAGCTTTGTCTTTTTCAGAATGTGATTAATTGCAACCACACAGTATATAACTTTTCCAGAGGGACTTTATTCATTAGCAATATACATTTAAGTTTACTCCACAGTTCCTTAGGTTTAATAATTCATTTATTTTTATCAGTTTTAAAACATCCCATTTTCTGGATGTTCCATAGTTTTGTCATTCACCTCCTTGAGGACATCTTCCTTGCTTCCGTGTTTTGGCAATTATAGATGAAACTGCTGTAAACATTCATGTGCAGGTGTGGAAATAAGTTTTCAATTTATTTGGATAAATATAAAGGAGTATGATTATAGGACTATAATGTAAGTGCATGTTTAGTTGTATAAAGAAGTGCCAAATGTTTTCCAAATTGGTTGGACCATTTTTCATTCCTCCCAGAATTTAATGAGAGCTCCTGTTTCTTGGCATCATCACCATCATTTGGTGTTGTCAGTGTTTTCAATTTTAGGCACTTTAACTTATATGCAATATGTAGTTTATTTTATTTTTTTTAGCAGAACAAATACAGTATAATTTCCTTTATCTGTGGAGGCAAAATTGAGGAATCTCAGCACAAGTGTGAAAACTGAAATAAATGTAAGGGATTATTTAAAATAGTCAATGTCCTGGGTAGCTTCATTAGAAAGAAGATACAACTGAGGAAGGAGTTAAAGAGCTTCAACAGACTTTTCTGTTGTTCATACCTAAAAATTGTTGAATAAATATCTATTTTAATAATATTTTAGTCATATTTAATAATATTTGAATAATATTGTTTAAAATGTATTCATATGTTACCTGTATTTGAACACAAATAATATGTAGTTTTAATCTGTAATTGCCTGACAATATATGTTGATAATCTTTTTATAGTCTTGTCATATGTTTATCCTCTGTTTTTTATTACTTAATTAACTTATTTTAATTAGGTATATATGACAGCAGAATGCATTTTGCTTCATTGTACACAATCACAGCACAACTTTTTATTTCTCTGGTCATACATGATGTAGTATCGCACCATATGTGCAGGCATACATGTACCTAGGGTAATGATGTCCATCTCATTCCACCATCTTTCCTGCCCCCATGCACCCTCCCCATTCCTCTCTCACCTTTGCCCAGTCAATGTTCCCCCATTTTTTCCATCCTCCCCTGATTATGGATTAGCATCCACTTATCAGAGAGAACATTTGGCCTTTGGGTTTTTGGGATTGTCTTACTTCGCTTACCATGATATTTTCCAATTCCATCTATTTACCTGCAATTGCCATAATTTTATTCTCTTTTAATGCTGAGTAATATTCCATTGTGTATGTATACCTCAGTTTCTTTATCCATTCCTCCATTGAAGGGCATCTAGGTTGTTTAGCTGCTGAAGCTGCTATAAACATTGATGTGGCTGCCTCACTGTAGTAAGCTGATTTTAAGTCCTTTAGGTATAGATCAAGGAGTGAGATAGCTGAGTCAAATGGTGGTTCCATTCCAAGTTTTCTAAGGAATCTCCATACTGCTTTCCAGATTGGCTACACCAATTTGCAGTTCCACCAGCAATGTATGAGTGTGACTTTTGCCCCATATTCTGGCCACCACTTATTGTTGTTTGTAATTCTTGATAACTGCCATTCTGACTGGCATGAGATGAAATCTTAGAGCAGTTTTGATTTTCATTTCTCTAATTACTAGAGATGTTGAACATTTTTTCATATAATTGTTGATCAATTGTATATCTTCTTAGAAGTGTCTGTTTAGCTTTTTAGCACATTGATTGATTGGGTTGTTTTTTTTTTTTTTGGTGTTAAGTTTTTTGAGTTCTTTTTATACTCTGGAGATTAGTGCTCTATCTGATGTGCATGTGGCAAAAATTTGCTCCCAAAAAGTAGGCTCTCTCTTCACCTCATTGTTTCTTTTGCTGAAAGGAAGCTTTTTAATTTGAATCCATCCCATTCATTAATTCTTGATATTATTTCTTGTGCTTTAGAAGTCTTGTTAAGGAAGATGGGGCCTATAACAACATGATGAAGATTTGGGACTTTCTTTTCCTCTATTACTACGGGATCTCTGGTCCAATTCCTAGGTTCTTCATCCACTTTGAGTTGAGTGTTGTGCATGATGAGAGGGGTTTAGTTGCATTTTGCTGCAAATGGATTTCCAGTTTTCCTAGCACCAGTTGTTGAAGAGGCTATCCTTTCTCCAATGTATGTTTTTGGCTCCTTTGTCTAATATGATATAACTGTATTTATGTAGGTTTGTCTCTGTGTCTTCTATTCTGTACCATTGGTCTACAGGTCTATTTTGGTGCCAATATCATGCTGTTTTTGTTACTGTAGCTTTGTAGTATAGTATAAGGTCCGGTATTGTGATGCCTCCTGTTTCACCTTCTTGCTAAGGATTGCTTTGGCTGTTCTGGGTCTCTTATTTTTCCAAATGAATTTTATGATTGCTTTTTCTATTTTTATAAGAAATGATGTTGGGATTTTATTTGGAATCACATTGAATCTGTATAGCCCTTTAGGTACTATGGCCATTGTAACAATAATAATTTTGCCTATCCAAGAGCATCGGAGATCTTTCCATCTTCTAAAGTCTTCAATTTCTTTCATTAGTGTTCTGTAGTTTTCATTGTAGAGGTCTTTCACCACTTTTGTTGATTCCCAAGTTGTTTTTTTTTTTTTTTTTTTTTTTTTGAGGCTAGTGTGAATAGGGTAGTTTTTCTAATTTCTCTTTCAGAGGATTCATCACTTTTATATAGAAATGCATTTGAATTATGGATATTGATTTTATGTCCTGCTGATTTGCTGAATTTGTTTATGAATTCTAGAAGTTTTCTTGTGGAGTTTCTTCTGTCTTCTAAGTATAGAATCATGTTGTCAGCAAATAATGATAGTTTGGGTTCTTCCTTTTCTATTCATATCCCTATAATTTCTTTCATCTGTCTAATTGCTCTGGCTAAAATTTCAAGGACAATGTTGAATAGAAGTGTTGAAAGAGAACATCCCTGTCTTGTTTCAGTTTTTAGAGGGAATGCTCTCAAATTTTTTTCAGTTAGAATAATTTTGGCCTGTAGTTTAGCACAGACAGCTTTTACAATGTTGATGGATGTTCCTACAGTTCATAGTTTTTCTAGTGTTTTGAATATGAAAGGGTGCTGTATTTTGTCAAATGCTTTCTCTGCATCAATTGATATGATCATATGATCCTTATCTTTAAGTCTATTGATGTGATGAGTTATATTTTTTTGATTTCCATATGTTGAACCAAACTTGCATCCCTGGAATGAATCCCACTTGATCATGGTGCACTATTTTTTTAAATATGTTTTTGTATTTGATTTGCCAGAGTTTTATTGAGAATTTTTGCATCAATGTTCATCAGGGACATTGGTCTGAAATGTTTTTTCTTTTATATGCCTCTGCCTGGTTTTGGTATCAGGATGAAAGTAGCTTCATAGAACGAGTTTGGAAGGGTTTCTTCCTTTTATATTTCATGGAATAATTTGAGGAGTAATGGTATTCATTCTTTGTAGGTCATGTAGAACTCAGCTCTGAATGCATCTGGCCCCAAGCTTTTCTTGTTTGGAAGGCTTTTGATGGTGTCTTCTATTTCCTTGCTTGAAATTGATCTACTTAAATTGTGTATGTCCTCTCGACTCAGTTTTGGTTAATTATATGCATCTAGAAATTTGTTGGTATCTTTGAGGTTTTTCTATTTTACTGTAGTACAAGTTTTCAAAATAGTTTATAATTGTCTTCTGTATTTCAATAGTGTCTGTTGTGATATTTGTTTTTCATCACGAATTTTAGTAATTTGAGTTTTTCTCTCCTTATTTTTATTAGGGTGGCTAAGCATTTGTCAATTCTATTTATTTTTTCAAAGAACCAGCTTTTTTTTTTCTTTTACAATTTTTGGCATTGTTTCTTTAGTTTCAATTTCACTGATTTATGCCTGGATTTTAATTATTTCCTATCTTCTACTTTTGGGGTTAGTTTGTTTTTCTTTTTCTAGGGCTTTGAGATGTAATGTCAGGCCATTTATTTGTTGACTTTTTATTCTTTTAATGAATGAGATGAATGCAATGAACTTTCCTTTAGCACTGCCTTCGTAGTGTCCCAGAGATTTTGATAAGTTGTATCAGAGTTCTCATTTACCTTTAATAATTTTTTTTTATCTTCTTCCTGATGTCTTCTGTTATTCATCTATCAATCAATAGGGTATGGTTTAGTCTTCAGGTGTTGGAGTAGCTTTTATTTTTTGCTTTATCATTGATTTCTAATTTCATTTCATTAGATAGAATGCAGGGTAGTATCTCTATTTTTTTGTATTTGCTAAGACTTGCTTTGTGGCATAACATATGGTTAGTTTTGGACAAGGATCTGTGTGCTGCTGAGAAGAAAATATATGCGCTCATTGATGGATGGACTATTCTATATATGTCTGTTAAGTTCAAATTATTGATTGTATTATTGAGTTCTGTAGTTTCTTTGTTTAGTTTTCATTTGGATGACCTATCCAGTGGTGATAAAGGTGTGTTAAAGTCACCCAGAATTAATGTGTTTTGGTCTATTTGCTTCTTGTATTTGAGAAGGGTTTGTTTGACATACATAGATGCCCCATTGTTTGGGGCATAGATATTTATGATTGTTATATATTATTGATGTATGAATCCCTTAAGCAATATGAAATGTCCTTCTTTTTCCCTTTTCATTAGCTTTGGTTTAAAGACCACTTTATCTGATATGAGGATGGAAACCCCTGCTTGTTTACATGGTCCATGTTAGTGGTACATTTTTTCCTTTCCTTCCACCTTCAGTCTGTGGATGTCTTCCTGTGAGATGAGTCTCTTGAAAGCAATGTATTGGCGGGTATTTTTTAATCCAATCTGCCAGTCTATATCTTTTAATTGATGAAATTCAGGGTAATTATTGAATATGATTTGTATTCCAGAACATTTTGGTTTATTTTTGGTTTTTAACCTGACTTGGTGTTTCTCCTTTGATTGGCCTTTCCTTTAGTGGAGTCTCTCCCTTTGGTGATTTTCATTGTTGTTTTTCATTTCCTCCTCCTGGAATATTTTGCTGAGGATGCTCTGTAGTGTGGGCTTTCTTGCTGTAAATTCTTTTAACTTTGGTTTTCATAAAAGGTTTTTATTTTGTCATCAAATCTGAAGCTTAATTTTTCTGGATATAAGATTCTTGGTTTTCTTTCATAGTTTGGTATATGTTCTTCCAGGATCTCCTGGATTTGAGGGTCTGGGTTGAACAATCTGCTGAGATAAGAACTGGTCTCTTTCTATATGTGATCTGATTCTTCTCTCTTGCAGCCTTTAAGATTCTATCCTTATTCTGTATGCCAGGCATTTCATTATAATGTGCCTTGGTGTATATCTGTTGTAATTTTGTATATTTGGTGTCATTTAATGTTTATCTTCTTTTATGAGATGTCTGCCCAAATATTTTGCTTATTTGTTAAATTAAGTTTATTTATTTATTATTATTTAGTTTTTAAAATTCTTTGTAAATCTTGGATCACAGTATTTTATCATGTGTATGTTTTGAAAATACTATCTTTAGTGTGTGATTTCTTTTTCATTATCTTAGTAGTGTCTTGCAAAGAAAATATTTTATGAAGCACAACTTATTTTTTCCATTGATTATGTTTATATGTTGTAGTTAAAGATTCATTGTCATGCAAAAGTTACCTACATTTTCTCCTATATAACCATAGAGAAGACTAATAGTTTTATATTTTAAATGTAGGCCAATGATTCAACATGTGATTTTTTCTTTATATGTTTTGCCTGGAATAGAGCTGTACCTGAAAAATTGGTAACTGCTAAATTAAAGCATGTAGTCTGGCATATAGTCTAAGAATAATTTCCCAAATTGGAAAGCATGACTTTTACAAATTTAAAGTAAATGTGTGTCAGAAATTCATATTGAGAGTCACTAAGATTATCAGCCTTGTTTAAAAAGAATTGGATAAAAAATGTTTCAATAAAATTTGTCATTTAGAAACAAACCTGGTCAATGTCCCACAGAACAATAAAACTGTTAACCTTTAGGTTTATCTTTAATAGAGAAATAATTTCCATTTCTACCAATAAAATTTTATTTAAGTTACTATGTGAGAAGAATCATTTATATGGCTCTAAGTTTTCAAAAGGAAGTGAGCATCTATCCCTACAGAGTTGTAAAATATACTCATCAACAGTAATAGCAAGTGGAACAAAGGTGCACAGTCCTGGGAGTTAAGTATTTGCCAGTCAAGCCTGATTTTCAGTGTCTACCCTGCAGGACACAGAAAGGACAAGCCATAGTCAATTTTGCTTATTTCTAAGCTTTTGATAAGTTTCTTAATAACTTTACATAGAAAGCTATTGTAAGAGCCCACTTAAGATTTACTGAAAGAAATATGAAGGTGTCAGTGACTCTTTCTTATTTTTTATTTCTATAGAATTGTATGTGCATAAGTACTGTAGAGTTACTATAAGTGCTAGTTGATAACTAGTTTGAGAATAGCAATCTTAAGACTGTATTTATTAATAAAAATCTTAAAAGATTTTTTTTTAATTGTTAGAGGTAAAGGGAAGCTTGAGTTGTCCAAAAGCTCAGTAAAGAATAAACAGCTTGGAGTACGGAGAAACTGGGCAAAATTTTGTGTAAAGTCTAACAAAACATTATTGAATAATAAAATGACTGTAATTTTTATAAGCAAATGCAATGGGCTCATCTCTAGGTAAGTGCAGAGCAAATACATACAACCAGGAGATAAATAAGTAAAGACAGGTTTGTAATTTGCAGAAAGTAACACCAGACACAGTACTCAAAGCAGTGTTCATAACAGACAGAAAGCAAGGGGCTCTTATTGGGACAATTTATACATATTCATATAGTAAATATTCTATCACTATAGAGTAGGCACATTCCTGAGCATGCTCAATTTGAGGTCCTATTGTATTGGCACCCCCTTTATCCACAAAAAAGTCTTAACTGGGCTTCTCCAGAAATCTTCACCATGGCTGATTTTAGGACTGTCAGAAAAATAGTCTCTACAAAAGAGTTCAATGTAGATAAACTTCCAGTTTTCATGTTGCCCTGTTTTAGTTGGCCACTGGCCAGGAAGAAATCAGCACTCCAGGTGCTGGATATCCCCTTACTAGTTTTTTACAAATATATATCCAGTATAGTAGTTTGTAGAAATGTGTAAACAAGGTCTCTGGCCTTGAGCTGGGGCTTCACACAGATGTCTACATTTTTAAGATAAGAGAAGTTACTAATTGGGCTCCATGGTAACAGCTAGCAGGGGGAGGGAAAAAAGGGGAGAAGAAGCTCTCCCCTTCTCAGGTGTTGTCCTTGAAGGGTTAACTTGCTCAAAATAGTTAAAGAAAAGTTGCTTTTATGTGAACTTCTGCAGAATGTGAACTTCTGAGTCCCTCCCCTTACATGCTGGGTATAAAACTCTGAAACTCCCTGAACTCGGGGTTCAGGAGATTGATTGATTACAGCAAAAGCTGTGCCCTCTGAACCTGGCTGCAGCCAAATAAAACTGTTTCCTGCTAGCTTCAATGCCTTGACTCGTCTGTCCCTACAACACTATATCACAAGTTCTTAAAAAAACAAACAAAAGCCAGTCGCGGTGGCACACACCTATAATCCCAGTGGCTTTGGAGGCTGAGACAGAAGGATATAATTTCAAAGCCTGCCTTAGCAAAAGCTAGGCCCTAAGCAACTCACTGAGACCATGTCTTTAAATCTTTAAATAAGAAACAAAGTAGGGCTGGAGATGTGGTTCAGTGGTTGAGGGCCCCTGAGTTCATTCCCCAGTAACCAAGGGGATTTAAAAAAAAAAAGAAAGAAAAGGCAGATTCTAACATCTCCAGACAGAGGATTTTAGTAGTATAATGAGCTAACTAAACTCTAGATCACTTAAAAATAATAAGTCAGAGTTACTCAGCAATTTTGTAAGATTTTTTTTGCGGATTATTTGTAAGTTTCTCAAGAGCCTTAGCCTAAATAAACAATAAGAAAAACAATGACCCATTTATTAACTGTTTTTTTAAGTTCTTCATATATTCTTGCTATTAATCCCCTATAGGAGGAATACCTGGCCAAGATTTTCTTCCATTCTGTAGGCTTTCTCATCATACCCTTAATCTCATCACATACCTTAACTTCCTTTGCTGTTTAGAAGATATTTAGTTTGATTGTATCCCACTTATTGATTCTTGGATTTATTTCTTGGGCTTTGAGGTCTTGTTAAGGAAGTTAGTGTCAACACCTAGACAATGAAGTGTTATCCCTATGTTTTCTTCTAGAAATCATAAAATTTCTGGTGTAATTTCTAAGTCTTTGATCCATTTTCATTTGAGTTTTGTGCAAGGTGAAAAAATGATCAATATATCTCTAGCAGCCAGGGAAGTACAAATCAAAACTACACTAAGATTTCATCTTACTTCAGTCAGAATTGCAGTAATTAAGAATACAAACAATAATAAATGCTGGTGAGATTGTAGAGAAAAGGGTAAATTTGTATTTGTTCGTGGGGACTGAAGACTAGTACAACTACTCTAAAAAGCAGTATGGATATTCCTCAAAAAACTATGGATGGAACCACCAATGACCCAGCTATCCCACTTCTTTTTATTTTCCCCCAAAATCTAAAATTGGCATATTATAGTGATACTGCCACATCAAAGTTTACAGCAGCACAATTCAGAATAGCTAAATTATAAAATCAACCTAGGTGCCCCTCAATAGATGAATGTATTAACAAATTGTGATATGTGCATATATACATATGTGTGTGTGAATATATATATATATATATATATATATATATATATATATATATATATATATAATTATATGATGGAGTTCTGCTCAGCCATGAAAATAAATGAAATTATGGTATTTGCAAGTAAATGGATAGAAATCAGAATATCATGCTAAGTAAAATAAGCCAGACTCAGAAACTAAAAGGTCAAATATTTTCTCTCATATGATAGAATAAAATAAATGAAAGGGGAAGGGAAGAATAGTATAACGTAAAAATAAAGGGAAGTTCAATAATGCAGAAGAAGGAGATCAAGAGTCAGAGGAGAGGGATGGGTAAAGAGAGGCAATGAAGAATGCATTATTTAAAAAGTTACGTGCATGTATAAATATACCACAGCGAACTTCACATTTATCCATAGGTAGAAAGAAGCAATCAAATATAAATAAATAGACTTGTGGAAAGAAATCAAGTAGAGTAGAAGCAGGAGAATGGGAGAAGTATGGAAAAAGGAGAGGATCATGAACCAAAATCAAATTCTGTGCATGTATGAGTTTGTGGGAGTGAACTCAACTACAATGTATAATTATAAATTTCTAATAAAAAAGAAGAACATTGAACAATTACCAAAAAACAAGCCAGTCAACCAACCAAAAACAAAACAAAAAAAACCTTTGAAGGCAAGCTAAGCCATTTAATGTGGCAGCAGCTTTTTCCCTATAATTAAAGGTGCTTTCCCCTAAAAGTGCCTGCCTAGCAGATAAACATGTTGATTATCGTATTTTGAGACAGATAAAAATAAATTTTAAAAAATTGTCATAAAAAGATTTCCTTTGAAATAAAAACAGTACTTTCTGGTTACTTGGTTGTAAATCCTTTGTATATAGGGACTGGGCTTTATTTTCTTTTATATTATCTACTTGTTTAAACATATAGTAAGATTTAAATTGAGGAAAGGAGACACAGTAAAGAATTTGGAATAAAGAAAATGGATGAGGAATTTCACAGTATTGTACATTTAGCTATACAGGCTTATTATTCTCCAAATATAACTTGCTAAAAATCTTTCTGTGAGATATTAATTAATTTGGAAACCAATCATTATGATCTAATTCTTGCCAAACAAAAATTTTGACCATCATTAAGTAGATACATAAACAACAATTAACTTACACAGTGATGCATTTCATTTGCTTTTTAGTATTATTTGTTTGGGGAAAATGGGAAAGACAAATATGGTATTTTAGTTTTTGTTTGTTAAACATTTGTGTAGTTGTCTGTGTAATGGATTTTAACATCTATAGATCTATATATGCAAAAATGGAAATTTGTTTTCTTATAATTAAACTTAACTTACTCTCTGAGCTTACATACACTGGTTGCTAAGCTTAATCTTTCTAATTTAGGAAGTTCACTTTATTTTAGATTATAACTCAGTCTCATTAGGAAAAAAATTCAACATCCTTTTTTCTATTATTCTTCTCTTCAGAATTTTTGTTACATGTATCAAGCTACCATGGGAGGAACCTAGTGATAGTGTATGACATATTACCCAGAAGATAGACTACAGCAGAAACTCTTTTCCCCTTCAGGCTTTGCCATTGGTATTTTCAAAGTCCACCTTCAGAAATTCAAAGGAAGAAACTTTTTACCTCTCAACACATTCTGGCTTTTAAAAATAAAATGCCCTTATACTTTCAATATATTCTCTGGGATAGAGATTTATAATATTCTACTTTGGATGTCAAATGCCAATAAATCAGTTTTTGGTTCTCTTTTCATTTTGTTTTCTGCCTTCTTTGGGGGCAATTAAACTGACCTTCAAATTCTGACTTTAATTAAGAAAAAAAGTATAGAATTTATTTAAAAACTGCATTTCAAAATGTTGTACTACACTTAACTGCAGTGATAGAAGGTGGAGTTAACAAGAGAAGTTTGCAAAAAATGAAGAATCTTACAGCAAAAATCCATTCTTTTATTGCCCTGTGTATTAATGTTTCCAGCATAATAGAAGGCACCTTTTGTATCTCAGGATGGCTATAAGATGATTGATGGAAATTGCTAGTAATTCAGCAATTCTTTGCTCTTAAAATAATGCACTTCAGCATTTGCACTAACCCCTGGACATTCCCCTCTCCCCTCAAATCAAATCTTAAACTATACTCTGAAGCTGTTAAGACATAGCTTCCTTATATATCACTTCTGTAAAGCATGACATCCTACAGTTAAGAAAAAATTAAATAGAGGTAGAATTCCCAACAATGTTTGCTTTGTCTAATTCATTCTATCAGCAAAGTTTTAGTTGAGGGATACAACTATGGAAAATTTTATATAGGTATTTCATATTTTTTTCTTTCCTAGTAGTTCATGAGCTATATGGTTAGGCATAAAAACTCAAGTCAGTTATAATGTCCTATTAGCTACTGGTATTCACCAAAATACAGATAACACAATAATCAATTTCAAGAACTCAGGTTAATGTTTAGCTATTATGCATATGTGGGAGGTACCCAACATTTTTATTTTCTTTTTCTGGCACTCTATGTTTAGAATTTCATGCAAATAGATGTTTCTAGGATTCTGAGAAACAGTTGGGTAATGGCAACGTGTCACAAAAGTGGAAATTTTTCAATTTTTTCTTAATATTTTTTGTGCTATATTTAATTGTAGTAATTCCAGAGATTATTTAATCACCATTTCTAACATTTTGATTATAGCTGCTTCAGCTTAAGTCGTTAGGTGTTTCTTGCCACTTATTTCACTATCATTTTTTTCATATTGTATATGTTCATGAAGAACTTTTGTTTCCATATCTAATCTTAACTCTATGATTATTCAACATGATTAATACTGTGACCTCTGAGTGCATTGCTCAGTTGCAAACAGTAACCACACAACCTTCTATAAGTCTAAATAAAAAGGAGCTAGATGATTATTATGCCTTTTCCACTTATGCCTTAGTTTCATAGGAAATATGATGGTGATGATTCACATGTGATTTTTATCAAGATGGGACAATGCTCAGATTTATTGTAAGCCTTAATGATACATTCATAACTGAATGCTACTAATTAGGTTAAAATCCTACCTAGTGCATTTATAGTGAATGTTTTCAGTGTTTAACATAAATTTTTATGTAAATAATCTGAATGTCCTTGATACAGATAAAACTGGCTGAATTTCAGGCCACAGAAAAGTGCCCATCTATGTCAATAACTTGTTATTTAGTATTAAGACAAAATAACTTACTATTTGCATCTTATAATAGAGCTTCACTCATTCATTTATTCAACAAACATTTTTGTTAGTATAACAATTATTAAGTCTTATAATCAGTAATAAATAACAAACCTCAAGGAATAAGATAATATTCCTGTCCTTGGAAATAGTTCGCAGTCTACTAGAAGATGATTTTATAAGTATATCATGAAAACACTGGAAGGAACTCTAATGTAAGCAAATAAACCCTTTCCTAGGAATCCCAATCAGTATGGAACCAGGTGGTATTGTAGGAGGTCAGCACAGATTTCCCAAGAAAGGAACATTGTGAGCAATATCTAAAAACAATAGTAAGAGGTGAGCAAGCCAAATATAGGTACTAGGCAGTCTAGGTCAAGGTTCTAATATTACCGTAGGCCAGAGTCATGGCAGAATAAAGAGGATTTTGGAAAATATAAAATACACGATACTGAAGTATAAGAGACCTACATAGGACTGATATGAGACAGATTTAAAACATCACCAGGGACCATACTCTATGGTAGTTTTATTTTATTCTCTGTATGTAACGAAGTAAGTGTTACTCTATAAGGAAATTGGATTATGATTGATTACCCTTGTAGCTAATTCAACAGATAGTTAACACAAACATCATACACAATTACCAGAAAGGGGTGGTAGAAGAAGGAGACTCTCTAGAGAGAGTTCATGTTTATGTTCTGGTATACTGAGATCTTTTTGTTGTAATTGTTTTCTGTGTGCTATTAAGTAATAGAATTTTTAAACATGTTGAATAGGGATTCATGTGAAAAGACCAGAAGTCAAAATACTAAATTTAAATTTCTTATACCATTGTCCATTACTGTTGATATTGTACTTATTTCCTAGTCTCCTCTCATTACTTTTATTTGGAAGTATTTTCATTTTAAAGAGAAAAAGACTCTTTTACTACAGTAATAATTTCCCACTGCCTCATGGCTTAATCATGCCAAGAGGGAAAGAGAAGAATATGCACATTTTCGAAGTATACATATTTTTCTGAGATTCATTTGCTTCAAATAAATCAATCTCTTAAAACTGTGTGTTTGTATGTTCACAGACTTGTGAGATTATTGGTTCACAACATTGATATTATTTTTTTACATTTTTCATTATATACTAATTTATAACGTTTCTGGAATTATGTTAAACCTCATAGTAAGTCAGTAAACAAATAAATGGAACTCCATGGTTTTTATTTTTATACATATTTAATAAAGGTGACAATTTTGAAGAGTTTTATAATATATATACTATTGTTTCAAGAATTTAGCATCTCATCATTTACAGGTTATTTTCATTTTAATCAACAAATTGTTCTTAATTTTTACCTACATGTCATTCAAATCTTAAATATCCTCTGCTGGAACTAGAATCTAAAACAGTATGTAATCAATAAAAAATGTTTCTTAAAATGTAATTTTGTTATATTTCACTAATTTTGTGTTAAAGGGTAAAGAAATATAAACAAAATATCTTTATTGTTTTCTTTATTATTAATGCTCACTGCCTTCAGTGTGCAGTGTATCTGCTACATTTGTGTGATTTTAAAAGGTGTACACACGACTAATTTGATTTCTCTTCTTATAGAAAGCCATATCCTGGAAGATGTCAACAAGTGTATCATAGCCTTAAGAGACCAGGATGCAGATAATTTAGACCGTGCTGCAGGAGCTATCAGAGGAAGGGCAGCAAGAGTTGCTCACATTGTCACAGGTGAAATGGACAGTTATGAACCTGGGGCTTACACTGAAGGTGTTATGAGAAATGTTAACTTCCTTACAAGTACTGGTAAGTCTACATTCCCAGGAACAATTGTACTGTTCTTGTTGTTTGAATTTGTTTGACATTCCAATATTCATACATATGGAAAAAGAGTCTCATTCTGTCTTACTTGATCCAACATACAATAGAATTACTATATTATCTGATTTGTGCTTAAGACTCATGGTTATGTGATTTGAAATTTATCCTGGTGAAATAAATATCTTCACTAAGGAGAAAAGGTCTTTTATAGTTATATATGTTATATAAATTATCCAAAGACCTTAGCCACTTATGAATGTTTATTAATGTCAGAGCTGTTAGATATATAAATAGGACAGTATATTATCAAGTATGCAATGGTCTCTGGACCCTCTTTTTGCTGTGTCATTTATACTTCCAGGTTTTTTATTACATTATTATACAACAAGTTTGTCATGTATTTCCAGAGAAGTGTTCTCTACCTTCATCTGTGGTTGTTTCTGAAATGCCATTTTCTTCTTGCATGTAATGTTCTTTGATTGCTTAAAATAATATGTCACTAGGATTTTGTTTGAGTTGAAGCACCTGTTACTATTTTCTAAAATCAGTGAGCAAATGCTTTGATTCACTTGTTAAAATGGCATCCTTCTTTTTAACATTATGGTGAACATTTCTCCAATAAACTTATAGAAGTATGGATTCATACATAACAAGGGCAATCAACTACTTTTATGAGTCATCCTGGCAAAATTATTTCCTCTGAGAACCATTTTTGAGCTTGTATAATACTCAGGTAGAATTATTTTGTTATTGCCTTTTAACTTAGAGTGATGGTGAATCTGTGATTCTTAAAATATTTAAAGTTCTCTACTTAAATCATCCATCCTAAAAAATCATTATTTACATTATGTATAGGGCATATTAAATTTGAAATTGTATGTACATTGTTTAGTTAAAAGGGGTAGAAGGGACAAGAATGGATTGTTTTTTTCAAAAAATTATTTGCCTTTTTATTATAACGTGTTCTTTGTGATGAATTAATAAAGAGAAACATACCAATAGTTAAATAACCTTCACTAGATACTGGTTCTGAAGAGCTATGCTAGAAGAAAAACTTAGCAAGATTTGTAAAGAATCAATGATTAGTTTTCCTAGTATGTTGAAACATAAAATCTTTGATGAATCTTGGCACAGAGTTTTTTCAGTCTTTAAAATTATTTCAAAAACACTGAAAATGGGCTAAGGAAAGATGGAAGAGGTATACTTACAACCCTTGATATTAAACTTATATTTCTATATGCCCTTCTCAAAGTTACTTGTGTCACAAATAGGTCACATAGTGCTTGGCTTTTCAATTAGGTGTGGTAATATATTTACTTGCTTAAGAAGTTGATTGTGTTATGATCATTCAATATCTCTTCACTTTATTAGATCTTAGTGGTCCTTTCTTGTTGGTTGATACCAAGTACAGAGTTGCCTGTGTCCCTGATTTATTTATTTTTTCTTCTGCCTTTCAAGAATAAAATTGTAAGTGAAAGAAAAATGTAACAGTGATTCTTTCTTCAGCCAAGTGATAATTTTCTGTAGAGAATTGAATAGGCAAATTCTACCAGAATTACTATATTTTGCTTAAGTTTTATAACCATATTAGCAATATCTTGTAATCATGCTCTTTTTGATGATAATTTCTTCATAAATTGCCAACTGTACAATTTTATACTCCATTAGAAAGAGTTCGTATCCATCACATGCACAAAAAGAAGCAAATGTGAAATTCTGAATTGTTCAGAATGTGAAGTGTATTACGTACGAGAACATTGTTCACAATCTGAAATCAGAGAAAACAGAAGTTGTCTACCATTAAACTACAAGTTTGTTAATGCCTTGATGATTTCTAATGACTAAATCAGATATCTAACCAATATGGCTACATTATCACAACCAGGAGAGAAAAAAGTCCATTTGCCTCTAATTAGCTGTATGTATTAGTTAAAATTTTCCAGGTATATTATGTCCTATCTCCCAAATAAAATAGATGCAGAATAATCCTGGGTTACTCTTTAAAAAACAAATCTTATTATTAATGTAACAGTATAGTTTATGACTTCTCAATTTTGTCATTCTAGCTTTTCAGATAAATTTTTGGTGTGTCTTTGAAGAAAGCTTCTGAGTCTAAAGTATGTCTAATTCAAACTTCTCTCCAAACAGCTTTCCTTGAAATTTATCAAAAGCATGCCTCACTGAAGGGAATTCTGAAGAATACATTTGATGAAAAAAAATCTAATTAGATCAGTTTGATCTTAACTAAAGCTGAAAAATATGAGAATTCTCTCTCCCACTGAGATATTATCTATGAAAATACTTCCTACTATTCTATGCTGCACCATTAACTAAATGGGAGATGTTCATCTTTGTTAACTTTTGCTTCTTATCTTGAACTTATTATTTATAAATAATTGTCAAATTACATAATTGGAAATGTCATGTTTTGAGTTATGAAACTTTAATAGTTCCTATTTGAGCAAGAAGAACGGCTATTTATGTGGCCTGTTTTTGGTACTCTTTCTTTCATATAGTTCTCAGTACTTAAACTAGCTCCCTGAAAATAGCTTAATAAGATGCTCTTGTGAGTTGGTTTTTTCCTGAGACTTTCTAGTCTTTGCAATATTTGCCTTCAAGTATTGTCATCAATGATAAAACCTAAGCCATACTTATCTAAATCACCAAGTGTTTTGAAATATGGCAGCTTTGATTTCAATCAGACATTGTGGCTCATTAGCACATTTTCAAGAATTGATTTGCTTCCTAATGTTTTCTCAGCATTAGGAAGCAAGGTTGCTTTGTTGCATTTCAGGAATTGACATTGTTCACACACACTAGAAGTTGGTTTAAAATGAAATATAGTCAACATCTGGAGTACTGCACTTTAGTCAGAGTCATAATACAGTAATCTCCATGTGAAATTCTTGATTCTATCCCATTCTTCCCTGTCACTAAGCTCCTCCACCTGTCAAGAATTCCTGATGGGGGAGAAAATATATTGGCTTTTTTGTTAAACAGCAAACCTTCTGAATTGCAATGTGAAGGCTTATTTGAGTTTCTTCATATAAGGTTTGGGGAAAACTAATGCCGGAATGGACTGACATAGTATATTTTTGAGTGATTTATAGACTCTGTCAAATTCAGAAATTAGCAGACCCCAAAGCATCTGTTGCAAATATCTAAACTGCACCTGTTTTTACTGCCAGCCAGGTTCACTGACCAAAACAGAAGCACCTACATGCATCTGACCATGAAATCTTGATGGCATTCACTGTTGGCAACTGGTAGTTATGGGAACTAAAGACTCATTCATCAAGTACCAGATAAGGCCCAAACTGCAAAATTTACACCCAGAATTACCTCCTAGAGTAGAGAAGAATCATATAATTACATTTCTCCCCTTCAAAGGCAAATGAGACAGTTGAAAATATATTCAGGCCTATTTCTGAAATGTTGTCTTTTTTTCTTCAAACTGGTTTCTAAGGTGTATAGACTTGATTAAGTTAATGATTAAATTAATAGGTGTGATTTCATTGATAGTTTTTTAAAAAAAACATGCTACTTTTGTTACATCTCTATCCTACAACCTTAAATAGTCATAGATTTAAAAATGAAGGCTTTTGATCTACCATCCAGCAATATTTGAAATTAATCTATTTACTAAATGTAACTCAAGTAATTTGTATGTATCCAGTAGAGTTTTGACTGACATAAATTTTACATAATTGGCTGGAGCTTAGTGTTGTCCTTGCTTTTGTTGAGCCTGGGCCATAGTTTCCACAATGCCATAATCTCCTCTGCTCTCTCTCTTTATATACCCAGTCTACTTTGCTCACTTAATTTATCTTCCTGCAATTCACCCCAAATTTCATTTCCAACATTTTTCCTAGTATTATCCAAAATATATATTCTATTCTAGCTAAGTTGATACTTTCACAATCATGTGTATATGCCAGAATTGTTGCTGCCTTTAGGTCTTCTCCATGCCATCCCTCATTTTGATATCCCTATCCATTGTTTCTCACATCAAATTATATCCATCTTTCAACAAACACTTATATCTTGTCTTCTAGAAACCTTTCTGCACTCCCTTTAGCTTAGTAAATTCTTTATATTCTGAGGTGTTGTGGTTGTTAAGGAATGTGCCTTTCAGTTACAGTCTTCCAGATAATTACTTGCTGTCCATGAACTTTTTAAATGTGCTTATAATTTCTACATATGCTATTTCTTTTCAGAACAGAATGTAAGCTGCAGGAGAAAAATATATACCTATGTTTTCTCTTGGCATTTCTGCAAGAGCCTATCTTTTTTCTTGTATTACATTAAAAAATAATAATAATAAAAACAAAACTTCTCAAATAGGTCCCCTATGGTTTTGCTACATCTTTTCCCAAGTTGTAATGCCTTCTCTTCTCTATTTCCCTCTCAAAACAAAATTATCTTTAACATTTTCTCAATGCTCCTACCTTTGCAAAGGTGCTTCTGATTCCCTTTAATTTAGAATTAACTGCTCCAATATCTGTCCATGGGTGAGCTTGTCATCTAGTTAATGTTTATTTAATTTTTTCTTGCATCATTATTAGCCATTTACTTACAAGTTTCTCCCATCAAGTTGTAATATCCTCAAAGCTGGATATCACATTTTATTTATTTATATCTTTCCTAGTAGTCTCTCTTGCCCGGTAAATACTAAAAGTCGTCAGTGATAATTGACAGCCAAGTAAGTCCTTCTCTAAACTTTAAACTTGAAATTTTCTACCACAAGATTATATTCTGATGTTGTGTAACAGAGTTGAGGGAGGGAATAAGTTGTCATCCCAATCTAGGAAAAACAAAACAACAGAAACCTCAGAAGCAACGGCCATGTCAAAGGCTGGGACAGAGGGAAGCAATTCATTACTGTCCAGAGATAGACATTAGCTACTTCCAGAAAACTTAGGGTCACATTATTGCAAAGTTCTTCAGCAAGCTTTTGAACAAGAGATCATAACTTTTGTTTATTCAATTACTTACAGGAGCAATCATTGAACTTCATCTGTTGAAAGATTCCACTGAACATAATTTCACTAATGATTCCAGCAAATCCCTGTAAGGGGTAGTAAACAGTATGAATCAGGTTTCTGGATTATGTACTTTGTTCCTTTTGACTTCATCCTGAATCTGACACTCTTTAACACAACTAGTCAGAGTCCATTAACAAGGGACTTCTCTCTGCAGATCACCTGGATCACCAAGTGTCTTCACAGTCTACAAATATGAGAGTTAACTAACAACCTACCCTCTTTAAGGAAGATCTCATGGCCTTGAAAGGGCTTTTGTTCTCCCATGAATGAGGGTCCTTGAGTAACATTGTGAGTTGAATCAAGTATGACTCTGTTTTCTGTCCAAGGATGACTGCATTTTTATAGGACCCAAATCCAGTTAGGGAACTGAGGATACTTCTTATTTTCCCTGTTAAGTAAATGGAAATATAAACTTAATCAACCAAAAGGAAAGTGGTATAAGAATGGAACTCCTCATATGTACTGTGTATTAGAAATGATTTTTTGACTTTGGCATACTGTACATGGACTAATTAAAAACCCACTGCTGGTACAGCTTTATTAACAAGAAGAATGCATTCTCACATATTGGAAAAAAAAATAATGTCAAAAAATAATATAAAGGCCTAAGAACAGATTCTCCAGAAGCATAAAGAGAGGCTGAAACTTTCCTATATACCTGAAAAATGTACATTGTGTAACTTTGAGTTTGCTGGAAAATGAAGATGGATTGAAAACAAGGAAGGTAATTGGCATGGACTAAAAAAAAGGGAGAATAAGAGAGTGGGGAGCTACTGTGTGGTTCTTCAGCAATGTGATGATGTTCCAGTGGTCTTGTGTTTTCTTTAACTCTGCAACTACTCAGATGCATCTTCTTTAGGCATACATGACATTATCTGGAAAGAGAAATAGGTTATATCTTTCATTCTGATCCTACTTTCACATAATTCTGTAAAAAAGGTAAATTCAGTTTTATTCTATCGACCTTAATTTGGTAAAATAGGAATAAGAGTAGTGTATGTTTAAATGGATCAAATATGAAGTATTCTTTTGGCTCTAGGTTGCAAACCACAGAAACTATTGATGGCTCAGTAAAGCAGAAAAACACATAGAGAAATGTTGGAGAATAAGAAAAGAAATGGGAAACCATAAGAAATGCTACATATAGGAAATACAATCAAAGATGTCCCAAAGAACAGCTGTTTGAAGTTCTGTTCCAGGCCACTCTTAATATTTAATGGCACTAACAGCATTGTAGAGTTATAACACTATATCCTACAGATGGTATGTTCATTTGTGACTATATTTCAGATACTCTACACTGGAATAAACCATGAAATACACCTGCTTTTGTATCACTTGCTTTGAATTCCACTTCCTTGTATGAGGCATCATATTAGGATAATGTGAATCATGTGTCTACCCCTTGATTGTCTGCATATGGAGTGGGAGATAACCTGTCTTTTGAGCTTCTATGGAGACAAAGCTCTGCTTCACACTAACTCACTGGAAGATTCCCCAGTATGGAAAGGGCTTTAGGGTTTATGAAGTAGAGGTGGTGATGAGAAGCAGAAGATGATTATCGACATGGGAACAACATAATAGTAAAATTGAGTATTGATTTTATTAGCTTGACTGGTCATCACCAAGACATGGAACCATTTCTACCCATATCATCCAGTCAGGAGCACTGCCTTTCCAGCAGCTTGTTCAAATTCAGTTATTTCTGCTAGTTTATGCAGTTTTCAAAACAAGTATAAAAGCATGCTTTATGCCTGGTAGATTTATTAAATGAAGTATTGTGACACCACTCCAAATCTAGGTGTGTTCCAGGAAAGATGTGCCATAACAGAATATATGACATGAATATAATTCATTGTCAAGAGAGTGGCTTAATAAATTAATGGTTGTTTTGCTGCTTTTATGAAAGCAGAAGGAAGTCTATGAAATTCTTGAAAAAGTAGGAAAGCATATCTTTTGGTAATTTCTTCTTTTTTAAAACTATAATAATGACAAATTTACAGGCCTGTATGCTATTTGCTTTTCAAATGTACAATAAGACTGTATTTATTTTAACTCTAAACAGGAAGGACCTTGATTTGATTCATTTTAAGATGAGCAAGTATTAACAGACAATCTTCATATCAGCATAGATTAATGCTTTTAGAATCACAGTGTTTACCTGGCCACTGGGAAAGGAGAAGTGAATGCTTGAGACCAGTGGAGATCAGAATCTCTGGGGTCTGGAGCCGTCTTAGCTCCTTTCCCACTATCCTGGGGGCTAAGTTTAATATTTCAACACCCCTCTTGATCACCAACACATACCATTATGCCATAGCACAGCTGGTAGGAAGCTCTGGGCTAGACAGGTATCTTCCAGGTAATCCAACAATTAAGTCTCTTCATAAGAGACAGTAAAATGTTTAATAAACTGTAGCAAAGTATATGTTTTTAAAGATGTAGACAATATCTAGCAGAATTCTCCCCTTCACTCTATTTTGAAAACCAGATTTGTGAAACTAATGAAATAACTCTCATCAGTTGTTACAGGTATATTTCATGTATTAATAGCCCTCAGCTGCAGAGACAATTAATTTTACTTTTTTAGACATCTTTATATATAGCCTGGAAAGTCTGGTTTTATATTTATTGATGTAAGCTGGTAAAATTTTTATATACTCCTCTATAAAACTAAATTTGAGGTTCAAGGTCACTGAGTCTAGAGAATAAACTGAGGTAGTGTGCCCCTTAGATTTTCTTTCCACTGACTTTAGAGAGGGTATACATCATGTGAAATCAAGTACATAAATCAGATTGCATTTCTTTTGGTGATAAGTAATTGGTGCAGACAATATAATTTAATTTGCAATGGTCTTAACCATTTCATCCTGATCTTCTCCTTACCTGTTATCTTTAGTGTCAATTCCTCTGTAGTTCCTCCAATATATTACTAGTTGCATGTAGGTGGTCAAAACAAACATAATTATATGGTATGGTAAAGTTTCAAGATAATATCAAGTCTCATAAGCAACCCAATAACCATTTCTAAGGTAAGTGATACCTGTAGCAGTTACCAAAATAAGGCAGATTTATGATATAAGACTTTATAGACAGGAAAGCAAATGATGAGAGAGCAAATAATTATAAAGAGAAAAATAAACTAGCAGACCAACATGTGCAAATGACAACATTATCTATAAGCTTTAATAATACCTGTGAATATTTATTCAATGAACAAAAACTAATTATCAACAGGCTGTGAATTAAAAATTATCACTTCTCTTTAACTTGGGAGAGAACTTAGGCATAGTGGCTATCTCAAGATTGTCCATGAAGAAAGCAAAAAGTATTTCACTGAAGGAGGGAAGGTTGTTTTAAAAGATAGTCACATAATTGGAAGAACAATGCTGGGAGTAGAACAAGTGGACATCAATAAAGTGTTCAGTTAATCAAGTTAAGGAAGATAGAAATAATTCAAGAAAAGCCAAAGAGATTTTCAGTGAGAGTGCCCTTCCCACCATATGCCATGCTAATTTCTGCTGACATACATTTTCACTTCACAAATCAAATTTTCTAGCTCATGGCAATTTACAGCTTCCTCTTTCATCAATTACAGAACGTATTACTGCTTAACAATCCCATACAGCGAGCCAAGAATCTAGTATGAGATTTCTTCACTTGAAATGTATTAGTAACCTGGTGGTATCTTGAAAATTGTAATATATTCTGGTGATCATCCACCATTTAATTTTACTGTCTGCCAAAATCTGTAGCAGTTAAAGTTAAGTGAACAATTTATATTATAAAATTTCTCTGCTGATATAGGGGTTTTTAAAGGTATCATTTATTATAAACAGTGCTGGCAGTATTTCTTTAAGATTCCAGATATTCTAAAGTCAAGTGTTGATTGTAAGTTACAGTGATTTAGGAAAGGTTAGGCACGTTTCTTTTCCACATGCCTCAAAATTTCCACATAACTAGAAAGAAGAATTAGACTATGGATATTGATTTTCAAAACAATTGTTTTTGATGAAAGAAGCAATATATTAAAATATTGTATTTCTCTTGCCATATCTCCTAATTTCTTTATTCATCCTTCCATCAAATGCTTCTGTTAGTAAATAGTTACTAATGTTTACTGATTATGCTCATTTTTTTTAACAAAGGTATTTTATTTATTTATCTATTTATTTATTTGTGGGGTACTGGGAATTGAACTCAGGGGCACTCAATCACTGAGCCACATTCCCAACCCCATTTTATATTTTATTTAAAGAAAGGATCTCCCTGAGTTGATTAGTGCCTCAACTTTGCTTGAGACTGGCTTTGAACATATGGTCCTCCTGCTTCAGCCTCTGGAGCTGTTGGGGTTACAGACATATGCCATTGTGCCTTGCTGTGTTTATTACTTTAAAATTATTTTTATTAGTGCATATTAATTAAGAATAATGAGTTTCATTGTGGCATATTTATGCATGTATATAAGGTGCTGGGGTTATATACACTCCCTATTACCTATGTTCATAGTTCAACTCAAATAATATTGAATCTGGAGACTAGCAAAGTTTCATTTTGTTTTCTTTTTCTATATATTTAAACAACCAGCAAGCCAGGTATGATAGTGCATGCCTGTAATTACAGCTACTCAGAAGGCTGAGGCAAGAGAATCACAAGTTAGAGGCCAGCCTGGGCAAGTTAGCAACAACCGGTATCAAAAAACTAAAGAAAAGGGCTCGGATTATAGGTCAGTGGTAGAGCACTTGCCTAGCATGTGCAAGGGCCTGGTTTTGATCTCCAGTACTATAAAATAAAATTAAAAGCTAGAAAAAAGGGAAATCCATCAGATATATCTGTGCCATCCTAGTCTAACATCCTTTTAAAATACTAGTAAGTGAACAGAAAGACAATAAAACCATAATGACAAAAGCAAGGACCATCACAGAAAACTAATGAACAAAAAGTATTCAGAAGATTGAAAGCAACTGGACATATAGAGATAGATGAAAGAAAGCAGTCAAAGCTTTAATCTAGAATGTCTGCATGAGGGGTCTGCTGAGAAGGTATGGGTTTCACTTTGACTTATAAACTTTTTATCAGCAGCACTGGATTCTGTAAGGCAAGAAGTATTTGCTTCATGTTGCATAGGAAAATTAATACAAACTTAGAATATCGCTGTAGTTTGGTTATGATTTGGGCTTTTTCCCCAAGCCTGGTTCCCAGTGTGACAATGTTAGGAGAGCAGGTATGACCTTATTAGGTGGGACCTAGTGGGAAGTCCATGAATCAAGTCTTTAGTTTCTTGGAAGGGACTGAGGGACCCCAAGCTCTCTGGCTTACTGTTTTGGCAATGTGATGTCTCCTTCTTGTATGTGTTCTTGCTGTTGTGGTACCATCTACTATGAGTTCCTCACCAGAGCTGAGCCAATGCTGGTACCTTGACTTTGAATCTTAGAACTCTGAGCTAAGTGATCCTCTTTCCTTGATAAAATTATCCAGCCTTGGGTATTTTGTTATAGACATGAAAAACAAACAGACTGGTACAAAAACTGTATTCATTTAAATAATGTGAAAAATAAAATCCTTTTTGTATGTGTAAGAACTCAGAATATGTTTTAAGAAGTTACTTGAAAATATGCATAAAAACAAGGAATGGAATATACAGAAGTAGTAATGCATGGAAATCTGAAATAGTAAATCTAACCCAGGGATATAATATAAAAACAAAATTACAAGATGACAGATGTCCGCAGTTCTAGAAAGTGATTGATCAACATTAGAACACAAAGTCAGTGAACTCTAAGAAAGAAATCATTCTAAAGAGAGCCTAAAATAGATTCAACCAATCACAAATTTAGTCACATGATAAGGAAAGTATCCTTACTTAAAGACATTGGTATGCTTGTCCCCACCCAGCAGGATTAGAATATTACAAATCTAACTATGTAATCCTAAAACCTTAAAGTCTGGTTGTATTGCTGTCAGTTTATACTTGTATGTTTTTAGAATATTTTCACTGTCTATATTTGCATGTTTTCTGTCTTGTTAAACCAGTTTTCAGAGTCACATGATAAGCATTATTATGCCTATTATAAATATATATATATATATATATATATATATATATATATATATATATACACACACACACAAAAATGACATGTTTATATTTAAATCCATTCACTAAATGATATGTAGATGTTATTTTATCACATCATCTATTATACTTAAAATAATTATGTATGTATAATTTATGTGCTATTATATATAACATGTGAAATAATTTTCACATATTTCTTTCACATATGTATTTCTTTTGTTTTCAATGGTCATTTTATAAATCATTTTCCAGCTGGACTAGGACATCTTGATGTTATTGTCAGGGATGCCTGGAAGTCTGGTACAGGTTGAACATATCTAATCCAGAAATCTGTAATCTGAAACACTCCAAAATCTGAAACATTTGATCTCTGACATGATGTCACAAGTAGAAAATTCTACTCCTGACCTCATGTGATGTGGCACACTAAAAATATTGTATAAAGTCATCTCAAATTTATGTGTACAGGATGTGTAAGAAACATAAATATGGATTTTGAGTTTAGAGTTTTCTCTCATTCCCTAAATATCTCACTATGTATATACAAACATCCTCCAATCCAAAAAAATCCACAATGTAAAATACTTCTGATCCCATTTTTGGATAAGGGAAACACAACCTGAAATGACTTTTGAGCACAATAAGGATGAGTGGACTAGCTAATTATATATAATGTTTAAAGTTTATAATCTGTTTTGTGATATGCTTATAGATGTGTATGTAGTTTGATGGCTTACACCTGGTTCATCCAATTACATAGCTCAACTTGGCTATATGACCAGCTGTACATAGAAAGACCCCGCTGAAATTATTTGCCTGAAGTCTGCTAGAGTGTCTTGTATATATCCCAATGGTTCACAATACAAAGATGAAACTACCTCCTGTGAAAGGATTCTGGGTAGGTGTGCCTTTAAGTTTCTCAGGCCCCTGTACTGGCTGTACATTCTTTCTCCTGCTTTGCTTTATTTCTACCTGGAATAATTTATTATACAAGTAGGTTTTATACAATTTTGCAAACCCTTTCAGTTATCTAACCTTGTATAATTGTTACAGTCATAACTCATTTATTTTATAAAACAATGTGAAAAAAGACCCACACACAAACACACACACACCCTTCTACGTAATCATACATAGTAAGTCAAGTAGTTACATTGGGTTTTGTTGTTACTGATGTTTATATATTTTTGTTTTTGTTTTTGGAAATGTTTAGTATTATCTCATAATTAAATTATCTCAGTCCATTGGGGCTATTATAAAAATGGTTTGGAATGGATAATTTATAAACAACAAAAATTCAGTGCTTATATTTCTGGAGGCAAGGGAGATTAAGAGAAAGGTATCAGCAGATTTGATGTCTGGTGAGGCCCCATGGCTCATACTTGTAAGTGCCCTCACATGGTGGGCTCAACAAACAAGCTCCTTCAAATCTCTGTATCAGAGTACTAATTCCATTAATCCATTCAGGAGGGCTCTACCTCCTAAACACTGTACCTCTTAATGCTTATAGCCTTGGTGATTAGACTTCAACATGAATTTGGCTGGGTGGGGGAACATACATTCAGACTATTGCAGACACATTATGCACTCAAATTGTTGAGTCTTGCTACTTTTCTCAGAGGAATTTCTGAAAATTTGTCATTAATTTTCAAAGCTCTGAAACCTTAGTCACTAAACTTTCTTTTCATTTAGAATGACTGACTTACATTACATCTCAATATGAAAAGGATGAGTGGACTAGCCAGTAATAGGCGAATCTTTTTCTTCAGCATTGAATCAGCCTTTTATTTCTTATTTGCTACAATATTGTGGTCCAGCCACCAAATTACACTTCATTTCCCTGTCTCCTTAAAAATCCAGAGCTGTATCAGATCATATCCTCTTTATATTAGTTATCTATTGCTGCTTGAAAAATTTCCCTAAACTTGCCAAATTAAGATAATAAACATTTATTTTCTCATATTTTCTGAGGTCAGGAATCTTGGGGCAGCTTAGGTGAGTGGGCATGGTTCAAAGTCACTCATGGAAGTTGTAGGGAAGCTGTTGGCCAGGACTGCAGTCACTCAGGGCTCACCTGAGGTTGAAGAGCTCATTGACCCATTGTCTCAGCTCATTGACATGGTTGTCTATAGGAGACTTAATTTTCTTGCAATGTGGTCCTCTCCATTGCTGCCTATATGCTCTAATAACATGGCTTCTGCGTTTTTCAGAGTGAGTGATTCAAAGGAAAGGGAGTGGGAGAGAAAGCAGGATATACTAAGATGAACCAACATCTTAGTATAATGTGACTTCTGAAATCTCATACCATCACTTTTGCTGTTCAGTTTGTGAGAAGTAAGTTACTAAATTGAAGAGGTTACTAGGTTAGGTAAAGTAAGGGTATTATACAAGGCACATATATCAGGAGGCAAAGATAATTGTACCATTTTACAAATTGTCTTCGAAAATCTCTATTATTTATTTAGTATGATCCTATGCCAACAAATATAGTAATTATTTTTGAATACATGAATCTCTCAACCTCTCCTTATTGTCTTGTTTCACATTTAGTACTAGAACTATAATCAAGGACCTGGCATATCATAACACTCAGTAGATATATGTTAAATGGATGAATAAATATAATCCATATCCTCCCAGGGTCCCTTAATAAATTTGATTTATTGACAAGAACATTGTGGAAGAGGGAATCCTCTCCATCAGTTCTCTTCATGACTAATTCATGCTAGGTAGTTTTATAGTCCCAGAGACATAGAAAACCAGTTCACAATCATTGCTCTAAATATTAAGTTATTTTTGTCATGGTCATGCAGAGAAAACATTAAATATGGAATCTTGAAAATCAAAGTTCAGGACTTAGGTTTACCATTAAATAATTGTAAAAATTGCTTAAACTATATGAGCATCATGTACTCAAGTGGTCAAAGAGGAGTGACATAGAAGATCCATGCTTTAATGGATTTGCTATCTAACTTTTTCCAAATTCTCAAGATCTTACATGTTATTCAATAACTAAAGAAGAAAATTTGTAAAATATAAGGAGTGTTTTGCTTAGTTTTTGTGTTTTCAGAGATTGCTGACAATCTCATGCTTTCTTCCTGTGGAGAACTGAATGTATTGTTCATATTTTAAGTGATTTTTTTTTGTTTTTGTTGTTGCTCTAATGGTTATAAATCATTTACTTTGGAAACAATATAATTTTGAAAATCAAGAACAATGTATCAGGTTTGTCAAAAGAAAGAAAAGTATATAAACATTCAGCAATTTAAATTTCTACATTTTAGTAGGCATATGTGTAGAGTTTATAACCAAAGGGTAGATTAGAATTTTAGCTTCAATATTTATCAACAATATGACCTTTTGCAAATGATTTAACTGATCTAAACCTTACTTTTATCATATATAGACCAGGGGCAATAAACTTCTCTCTTAGAGTTATTATGCTTATTTATGTTGAATACTGCATATAGATATAACTATATAGTTATATATTAACTATATATAACTATATATATAGTTATAATATTATTATAATAATAATATTATTATTATAATATTATTAATATTAATATTATTATAATAATAATAATAACTATATAGTTATTAATATTATTATTGACATTATTATTAGATCAGAATACAGTAGAAACAGTACTTGGTGGTTTTCTGATTAAAGTGGACAAATAATAATATGCAATATAAAAAAGACACAAATATCATAGTAAAAAACCAATACTGTAATTTTTGTTCTTGTTCTGAAAAAATTTAATCTCCATAATTTTCATGTCCTGAATTTTTTTTAAAATTTTGCTTCTTAATTTATATATGACAGTGGAATGCATTACAATTATTATTACACATATAGAGCACAAATTTTTCATATCTCTGGTTGTATACAAAGTATATTTACACCAATTAGTAACTTCATATATGTACTTTGGATAATGATGGCCACCACATTCCACCATCATTTCTAACCCCATGCCCCCTCCCTTCCCCTTCCACCCCTCTGCCTTTTCTAGAGTTCCTCTATTCCTAGAATGCTCCCCCTAATTCCCCCAGTATGAATCAGCCTTTTTATATTAGAGAAAACATTTGGCATTTGTTTTGGGGGGGGATTGGCTAGCTTTACTTAGCATTATCTTCTCCATCCATTTACCTGTAAATGCCATGATTTTATTTTCTTTTATTGCTGAGTAATATTCCATTGTGTATATATGCCACATTTTTTTTATCCATTCATCTATTGAAGGGCATCTAAGTTGGTTCCACAGTTTAGCTATTGGGAATTGTGCTGCTATGAACATTGATGTGGCTGTGTCCCTGTAGTATGCTGTTTTAAGTCCTTTGGGTATAGACTGAGGAGAGGGATAGCTTGGTCAAATGGTGTTTCATTAATATTTTTACAAGGAATCTCCATACTGCTTTCCAAATTGGCTGAACCCATTTTCGGTCCCACCAGCAGTGTATTAGTGTATCTTTTTTACCAAAATCACTATCCAGATTTAATGCAATTCTAATCAAAATCCCAATTACATTCCTCATAGAAATAGAAAAATTAGTCATGAAATTCATTTGTAAAAATAAGAGACCCAGAATAGCTAAAGTATGCCTTAGCAGAAAAAGTGAAGCAGGTGGCATCACTATACCAGACCTTAAACTATATGTCAGAGCAATAGTTACAAAAACAGGATGGTATTGGCACCAAAACAGACTGGTAGACCAATGGTACAGAATAGAGGACACAGAGACTAACCCACAAAATTATAATTATCTTATATTAGACAAAGGTGCCAAAAACATGCTTTGGAGAAAACTTAGCCTCTTCAACAAATAGTGCTGGGAAAACTGGAAATCGTTATGCAACAAAATGAAATTAAACCCCTATCTCTCACCATGCACAAAACTCAACTCAAAATGTATCAAGGACCTCAGAATAAAACCAGAGGCCCTGCATCTAATAGAAGAAAAAGTAGGCCCTAGTCTTCATCATGTGGATTAGGCCCCAACTTCCTTAATAAGACTCCTATAGCACAAGAATTAAAATCAAGAATCAATCAATGGTATGGATTCCAACTAAAAAGCTTCTTCTCAGCAAAACAAACAATCTGTGAGGTAAATGGAGAGCCTATATCTTGGGAGCAAATTTTTACCCCTCACACATCATACAGAGCACCAATCTCTAGGGTATATAAAGAACTCAAAAAGCTAAACACCAAAAAACCAAATAACACAATCAATAAATTGGCCAAGGACCTAAACAGACACTTCTCAGAAGATGATATACAATCAATTAACAAATGTATGAAAAAATGTTCATCATTGCTAGAAGTTATAGAACTGCAAATCAAAACTACTCTAAGATTTCATCTCACTCCAGTGAGAATGGCAGCTATTATTAATTTTGCTTTTTTATTATCCAGTGTCTTAGTTCAGGCTGCCATCACATGTACAAACCAGAGATTGCTAAAATCCTAGATTGGGTAGCAAAACAACAAGAATTTGTTTCTCACAGTCTGGAGGTTAGATATCCAAGATCATGATGCCAGCATAGCTTGGTTCTGGTGAAAGCCTTCTTCCTTATCTGAAGATGTCTGCTGTTTTGTTATGTTCTCACATGGTAGAAAACAGAGACAGGAAGCAAACTTTCTCATGTCTCTTCTAGTGAGAGTACTAATCCCATCATATATGCTCCATTCTTCATTATGACCTGATTATCTCCCAAAGGCCCTGTAACCAAATGTGATACATCAGGGATTGGGGTTTCCACATATTGATTTTGGAAGAACAAAAATTTAGTTCAAAACATGCATGTTCATCAGTTCAGGTACTTTCTTCAAAACAAATCATTTTGAAGAGAAAACATTTTAAAAATTCAAATCATAGATAGTACAAAGTATAACAATGTATTTTTTTTGCCTGATCTTTGGCATCTTAATTCTATTTTTGAAAAGCATTCCTATCACAAATGCTTAAGGAATGCAAAGATAAAAGAGATAGTACACTTTATACCCAAAGAAGCAAAAGACTAAACCATCTCATCTATCTATATTTATATTGAAGGAATTTAGTTGAATATTTTTTTTTTCAGAAATGGTAACTCCTTTAGAAAATTAAAAAGGAATCAGGAACAGCCAATCAGTTTATAGTCATTTTAATGTCAGTTGACTGTTTAATATTTTTAAGTGTGAAAAGAAATTTGAGAACATCACTGTATATAAAATTCATTTCTCAGAAAACTAACCATTTGATACAACTCTTAGAGCAAAGGTATTTGGAAGGATTCTTAAAAGTTTCCAGTTTATCAAATTGACTTTCAGTAACTTTTTGCACCTCTGTGATGCTTCTTGGCAAACTTATTTGAGAAAGACCAGTGTTTCCTAACTTTTTGTGAAGAGCGATTCTATCACACCAATCTTTTATATTGTAACACAGGCTGATAAACACTCAGAAGCATACACCAAATGCAATAATGGGAAATAATTTTAACCATTATTACAGGAAGACACAGAGGGTGAATACATATTAAAAAGTAATGATGCAAAAGACTACCTTTATTTCAAGACAAATGGTTGATTTGAACTCTTGTACTTTAGAAACAAGAGGCCTTAGAGGCGTTTCCCTGTTTCACTTGGAAAACTCACAGCAGTCCAAAAATTCATTACAATATGATTTTAAATTAGTTCCTCATTTAAAATAGAATTTTATGAAACTATTTTATTTAGATGCTGTCATATTCAAGTATAATTTTATTTAAGTAGCCACGATTGGGTTTTTTTTTTTTTCCAGTTTGGCTTAGTAGTAGAGCACTTGCCTAGCATATGTGAAGCCATGGGTTCAATGCCCCAACACAGTTGGGGGGGGGGAACTTGTTCATGTATATACACATATACACATACACACATACACACATAGATGTTCATGTACACATACACATACTATTAGCTTTATCACACAATTATATGATACTGTATATCCCTAGGTAATTATCAGGCTCAATTTGATTGTTCTCACCTTTTTCTTTTTCATCATTACAAACTGAGAAGTTACTCAATTCACAAATTCTGTTTTTAACTAGTTCCCATCTATTCACCATCATCTCAATCCATAATAAAAAAGAAAACACCAGACTTCAATCCCTGAAAGTAAGTTCTGTCCCTTCTTTACTGCCTCTTATTTATCACATTTATCTGTAAAGAGCCTGTAAAAATGTCCTCAGCTCTTCAGCACTTAAGTATCTCAATGCAGTGTTATCTCCTCTGCTATTTTAGGGCAAGAATATAATTAAGGATTAAACTTGCTTTACTTGTTATTTTTTTCTTCAGTCAAAACTTACTTGGTATTTATTGACTGTAAATATAGCATTAAGCTAAGTTCTAAAAAGTAGAACATGATCCAAATCTTCCAAGTGTTTAATTGTGTTTGAGGAAATATTAAATAGCAAGATCATTTTATGATAGAAGGCAGATTTACACTTGGAAACAAATATACAAAAAAAGAATAGGTTAGAGAATAATGAAGATATGTTTTCTAACTTCTGTATGTCAGAGAAGACTACAAAGATGAAAATAGGAGCCTATTTTTTTTTTTAAATTGGAGAATAAATTATATCCTTTGTGTGTATATAGTACTGGGGATTGAACCCACAGTGTTGTGCACACTAGGCAAGTGCTCTTCCACTTACCTATACTCCCAGCACCTAAAATACATTCTTGTTAAAAATAACATCAAAATATTTGTATTTATAATGTGGACTTGGGTGGCTGATGCAGAAGGATTGCAAGTTTGAGGCCACCTGAGCAACTTACTGAGGACATAAGCAACTTAGCAAGACCCTGTCTCAAAACAAAACAAAACAAAAACAACAACAAAAACTGGGGATGAGGGTTACCCTGGGTTCAATCCCCAAAACCAAAAAATAAGTTGGCGTTCTCATACACTACTGGTAGAAATGGAAAATAGTACTGCTGATTTGGAAAACTGTCTGACAATTTCAAAGTTAAGTTAATCATAGGATTTACCATATGATTCAGCAATTCTATTTCTAGGTATATACCTAAGAGACATAAAAACATATATAACAAACAAAAACATGTACACAGATGCTATTAGTAACATTAATTATAATGGCTCTAAAATGAAGACAACTGAAGTGGACTTCAAATGATGAATGGATAAATAAAACGTGGTATATCCATACAATGGGATATAAATTGTCAATAAAAAGCAATGAAGTACTACAAAACAAATGAACCTTAAGAACATGCTAAATGAAAAAAGACTGTAATACACTTTATGATGTATGATTCCACTTATATAAAATGTCACTTCTTATGAGACTATAGCCAAATATATAAACATAGAAGGGAAATCAGTGATTACTTATGGGAAATGAGGGGAGTTGGGGGCCATAGCTCAGGGATTCAGGGTTCTTGGTGGGTAATAAAATGTTCTCAGATTGATCATGTGATGGATATACAGCTCTTTGGATATACTAAAACACCTTGGTTTGCATACTATAAACGGATGAAATGTATGGCATTATATCTTAATAAAGTTGTTGAAAAAAACCACCACAGATGTTAGAGGCCTACTGAGTACACTGTATCTGTTACAGAGATTGAGTTTGTAATTTAAGATTTTCCAACAAATAAAATTCCAGGTCTGAATTGTTTCTCTGATTAATTCTACTGATCATTAAAACATTTAAATAAGCAATAATATTGGTTATATTTTTAGAAAATTAAAAGATACAACATATTTCAGCTTAATTTATTAGACTCACAACACCCCAATGATCAAACTACTTGAAAGCATCATAAGAAACACACACACACACACACACACACACACACACACACACACACATATATATATATATATATATAGAGAGAGAGAGAGAGAGAGAGAGAGAGAGATCAGTATCTCTCATGAATATGTCTACAAAAATCTATAGAATAATATTAGGAAATCTAATCCAACAGTGTTTAAAAAGAGTAATGTTGTGGTTTGGATAAGCAGGGTTTCCTCAAAAGCTCATATGTGGGAAATATGATCTCAAATGCAGGAATGTTCAGAGGCAAAAAGATTAGATGTGAGAGCTGTAATCTAATCAGTGGATTAATTCATTTGATGAGTTAATAATTTGAATGCATTACTTACTTACTAGTAAATATAAGCAGGTGGAATGTGGCTGGAGGAAGTCAGTAGCTGAGAGCTTGGAGATTATATTTTGTCCCTGGATCCCCCTACCCCCTCTCCCTGGCTACCACAAGCTAAGCAGTTTTCCTATGCCAAGCCTTTCTGCCATGAAGTTCTGCCTCACATAGGCCCAAAGCAATGAAGTCAGCTGACTGTGAGCTAACCTCTGAATCTGTGAGCACAAAACAAACTTTTCCTCTTCTAAGTTGTTCTTGTCAGGTATTTTAATAACAGTGATAAAAAGCTAACACATATAAAAACTAAACGATAAAGTACAGTTTCTCCCAGGGATGTAAGGATAGCTCAATATTTAAAAATAAATTGTTGTTAACTCACCATATTAACAGATTAAAAAGAAAAAAGCAAATATTCCTGTTAAAGATGCATAAAAAGTCTTGAACAAATTTCAAATTTAATTCATAACAAAGATTCTCTCCACACAAGAAATAAAAGGGCATTCACCTGATTCAATTAAAAAAAATAAAAATAAAAAAATTACAGCTAACATCATACTTAATAGTAAAAGAATAGGTGCTTTCTTCCTATAATTAGGAACAATAAAAGGATGATGGCATCACTGTTTTTTGCAACACTGTGTTAGAAGGCCTGGTCAGTGCAATAAGGTAAGAAAAGGAAATCAAAGACTTGTAAATTGGAAAAGGTAAAACTTGATTTATTTTTGCTCTGTTATGATTATTAATTACCAGGGTAAATTGTGTTTCTATATACAAGCAATGAACAACCAAAATTATAAAAGTATACCAATACCTACTGCTCTAAGAAATGAATATTTGGTAAAAGTATTACATCTATAAGCTGAAAATTATAAAATGCTGATTTAAGAATCTATAAAGGACCTATTTTGGCATATTATATTCAATTATTAGAACACTCAATATAATTTTCATGCCAATTTTTATAAATTGATAAATAATTTTATCAAAATGCCAGTAAGAATGCTAGCATAATTTTTTTCTAGCTATAGAAAGGCTAATTCTAAAATCATATGGAAAGATACATGGACTAGAATAACCAAATTTACTTGATTAAAAAACCCAAAGTATTAGGATTCACTGATTTTTGAGACTTACTGTAGTTAACTATAGTAACATTTGCAAAAGGTTAGGAACATAGATCAATAGAACAGTTTCAGAAATCAAGCAATTCTTCACAGAAGTACAAATATAATTCAATGGATAAAATACAGATTTTTTCAATAAATGATCCTGGAGCACTGGACATCCATATGCAGAAACAAAACAAAAACAAATAAATGAAACTTTAACTAATGCCCTATGTCATATATAAAAATTAACACAAACTGGATAATAGATTTAAAATAAAATATCAAACTATAAAATTCTTTTAAAAAAACAGGAGAAATTTTGTGTTTGTATGTGTGTCTTTGGTTAGGCATTATTCAATAAAATATGACAACATGACTTACAAAAGAAAAAAAAACTATAATTTGAATTTCATGAGCATTAAAAATTCCTCTGTGAAAGATATTTTAAAAAAATGAAATGACAAATCATACACTGAGAAAGAATATTTACATATCATACCCTAATCCCCCCAAAAATGTTGCCTCTACAATATATAAAGAAGCCTTTTAAAACTCAACATCCTTTTCTACTGTATGTATGTACTGCTGCCATATTGTTTTTGAGTGCTTAGGGTTTATAATTTGTATAGGGTTTATAATATATAAAACGTAGTGCTGGGTGATTTATATTTGCCATTATGTTTAATCAAGAAACTGTCATTTAAGCAGAATATTATTTTCCTTTTAAGGCCCAACTCTGATTTGGATTAAATGATCTTTTCCAGTGTGACATACTTAAATGGTAGATCCATTAATGATGGTTTCCAACCAAAAATATGATATGCTACTAAAGCTGACAAAAACCAGAGGCCACAGAGAATCTTTTTACATATTGGTATTTGAAAATGGGCCTGCTGTTGTTATATTTAGTTTTAAATTTTATATACTATTTATTCAAATTTACTTATCATGATTCTCAGGCCTATTGATGATAAAGTCCACATCAAAATCAAGCTTTTACAGTGTGTATCCATGCCTAGACTGGCTGAATATGTGATTATTCTTTTAAAAAGAATATAGATCACAAATATCTGAGACTATCTTTCTGGTAATTCCATATTGGAATTACCAGAAAAGATTATCCTGACCCTTTGAAGTCCAACACACTAGGATTAATACTGATAGAAATATGCTTTCTGTGTCAGTATTTCTTCATTCAACAAATACTTACTGAGCACATATTATGTGTCAGGCACTATGCTGGGCATCCTACAAAGTTCAATGTCCTTGAGGAGTAATAGTGGATATGGAAAGCAAGGTCAGCCTGCAATAATTATGCAGGCTGAGAGGTACCTTAATCTTAAAAAGGTTCTGAATAAAGTCACACAATACCTGAAGCATACACCTAAATCCAAAGAGGAGGAGAATGGCACCCAAATTAAGAAGATGGGAAAAGAGGAGATATTTTCAATAATCCACTTTCTCTGAAATACACTCTCACCTCACCTCTATTACCTCTAAATATATCGTTGCAAATATTTAAAATTCAGATAATCCATTCTCAAACTCAAGCTCAAAGAATTATTGGACACATTTTTGATACAGCAAGGTAGTTCAGAACAGTATGTTTTCTGAGACAGAAGGAAACAGAGCTTGATATCTTAGTGTTTCAGGAGCCAGCACCACCTTCTTTTTTAGACACTTAACTATCAAGGGAATATTTTTTTAAATGTTCACAGATTTTTTTTTACTAATGTCATAGATATTCCCATATGAGTATTTTTCCTCACTGTTCATATTTTTAGAAATTTTGATTTTTTAAAGTTTTTTTCCCTATTTCATAGCAAATCAAAACAAAAAGACTCTTCAAATATTCTTTTAAAACCAGTTTTTATCTGCTGAGATTTACCTCAATGATCCTATTCCCCTGTTAACAAAAATTCTCTGGGTAAATTCATCTATAGTTTTTCCTTTCTTCCTCTTTTTCTTTCTTTGTTTCTTTTTTTCCTTTATTCCTTTTTTTTTCTATATAAACCCCTAAAATCCAAAGGGGAATCAAAACAAACAGGCCTTTGACTTGGTTACTCCATTAACAGTATGAGTAGACAGACTCTGACCAGCTGTCTTTCCTCATTTATGTAGATAAACTTTACTTCCATGTTCTTTTCTGCTTGACAGAAAAGCACATCACAGTAGTTCATTTTCTTGAGGTTCTCCCTCAGGCAAAAGCTACAACTTGATTCTCTGGGCATGAAAAATAAGAAAACAAGACAACAATATTTTATTTTTGTACATACCAACAGATGTCCGTCTCAACACAGTGAACTATGTAACCAACAGGCTAGGAAAGACTTGCAAATAGTCTTTAAAAATATGTATTTGAACCTACTACATTTGCAATTGTGCTCACTTTTATGAGCCCTAACACATTCACTGGTTTGATAATGGCAATGAACCTGAAACCCATGCATTCATATTTAAGAAAATACCAAATAATATGTACCATGAGTCTTAAACTAGATTTTTCTGAAAGATTATAATACCTTTTTTTGAGGAATTTTTAATAATGCTCAGAAATCTCCAGAGTAGTTTATTGAGAGACAAAATGTAGGACATAAAAGTAGACATGCATGATATTTTTAATAGATCCAACTGGCTACTTTTTGAATAATTTGTCAATGATGAAATATACTTAAGAATGACTATTTAGTGATATTAAAATAAGCACCCATTTATCTATGGCTCAACTTATAAAATAGAGCTTCCTCCAGATTTTAGAGGTTCCCTTCCTTCTCCTTCACATTTTTTCCCTTCTTTACTAACCCCTCCTTTCTTCAGACAACCACTGAATTGTTTTGTTGTTTATGGTTTCTTCCCTTTTAAAATTATTTTTCCAAATATGAATATTTCCCAGAACAACATAATTGTTCAACTGTGCATGTTATGAAATGGAAGCATACTCTTAAGTATCTTTATGTGACCTGCTTCTCCCTGTCAGTTCATCCCCATCTTCACAGCTACAACAGTTCAATGGAACCTTGAGAAATGAGAGTCACTGTTATTTAGAAACTATCTTGACAGAACTCTTGGTTGTCCAAATTATATAATATTGTCTAGATGAAATTGGATGAGTTCAAGGACCCATCTCAATGAAGTGTTGAGAACCACTTTATTCCTCCATTTTTCAGACCCTGTTTATTGTATTTGCTTCCTGGTGTTCATCTTCTTCCTCCATTATGAGATTTTTACATGGGAAACTGTTTTCCTTTCACATTTAGTTCAGTCAGATCCCTACTGATTTGTCATACTCAAAATTGTTGTACTTAAAAGACTGTATCTGCCTGCCCCCACTAAAGACACTTCATCTTCTAAATCAGTCTATACAATTAGATACCAGGAATGAGGATAAATCCTCAAATCTAAGAGTATACATCTCCCACGTACATCTGAGTCTGCATTCTGGTTTATCCAGGACATAGTTACTAAGTAAAATGGAATAGCCCTTCCATTTGATGCTTTCTTTCTTGTTTATTGAAATTCTGCTCCTTAAAAATCCATCTAATCTTCATCTTTCTTAACTAAACCAGCATGAAATACTTGATTTCTTTAGAGTATCCCCTTTCCATTTTGGTATATAGTACTTCTTCATGATACTTATGAAATGGTAGTGATTGTTATTTTTAATATCACCTTAGGAAGCAGTAAAATTAAGGTTCATGTCACCTAAAAGTGATATACTTAAGACATTTTATAGTCACTAAATATCTGTTCATTTGAATTACATTTATTATTTGTATTAGAATAATTTAACTTTTTAAATGTCTTTTTGTGCAAAATTGTATATGAGAGATCTTGAGAACATAGTTCATAACTTTCCTCAAACGTTATATAATGAAAATAAAAGGATTTCATACACACATGTAAGAAACAAGTTATAAAACTGATTTAGCAAGAAAGTTAACCTTGTTTTCATCACCGTAGTAACCCTCTATGGTATTTAATACAGCAGTTTAGAGTTCTTTTTATTTATTTTTGTAATTATCTGCAACATATTTATGGTTTTAACCATCAAATTGTGACACACTATAAGTCTAACTTAGAAGTTGAGTTTTACAGCCTTTGAAGAGAAGTTATGAATCTCATTAAGCAACCTCATTGTTAAATATTCCTGTATAAACATAAATGATATTTCCCAATTTTTAGCATTGACACGGAGTAATTTCTTAAAAAAACAGTTGATATTTAACTATAAGGATTCAGAGATCAAATTGTCTGCATTCAAATCCCAACTCCCCTTCATTCTGCTATCCTGAGTGAAAGAGGTGACTTCTCTCATATCCATTCTGTTTGAAAACTTAGGGGAAATTAGTACTGACTTCATGGATTGTGGTAACATTGTATGTATTGAATCAGATAGCAGGACACTCAGCACATGGGAAATTGTCCATGAACAATAATTGACATTTGAGTGGTCATGATTATGTTCTTCATAGGGAGATTAATTTTCAGATGTATGTCCTGAAGTAGAAGCTTTAAAAGTATGATCTACTAAATTCTGCCAAAATGGGTAATGAGATTGTTGGGTCTGTGCATAAAATTATAAACAATTAATTTTAATTGTTTTATTTTCAAGGAAAATTATGATAGTTATAAATAATTTGGTGCAGTATAAATTTATGTTTACTCGGGAAATCACTAAGAATGTTTACCATTGAGTTACAAGAGTATTGCTATTTAAAGATTGTTTGGTGTTTAATAAAGCTTCTGTATCTTTCCCACAGGATCTTGATTAAGCCTTCTGTGGATACACAAAATTTTCTTTTCTTCTAGAGTACATTAAGTAAACCCTCAAAAGGGGAGATGTGTAAATATGTAAAAATTGGGAGATTCAAAGACCAAACATGTTTATTTATGTGTTTGATACATAAATAAATCTTCCAGTGACTTAGATCTCTTGAGTTTGCTTTAATACTCTTGTTTATTGATCTGAAATGCAAAGAAAACAGTCATGTTGCCAAATGCCCCCTCAGCAATTTCTCCAGGCATTTTTTCCTAAGTAGCAGCTTTCTGATTTCCCACCCCTTTTTAATAAGGAATGAGAATCTCTTCCTCTATTTTTTTTCCTGGAGCTATTTTTTTTTTTTTAGTTGTAGATGGACACAATATCTTTATTTATTTGTTTATTTATTTATTTATTTTAATGTGGTGCTGAAGATCAAACCCAGTGCCTCATGCGTGCTTGGCAATTGCTCTACCACTGAGCTCCAGTCCCTGGAGCTACATTTTAAGCCATTTTCTACTCAGTGATTCCAGATGAAGGACATATTGATTTTGTATTTGCCCAGATAAATTTGCTCAGCATTCTATTTTTTAATGGGAAACAGCTCATTACTTTTTATTTTTACAAAAAATATTTTTAAATTGATACACAAAACCATAAAACTTTATACATATTAATGTGGTATGATGTGATGTTTTAACACAGCACCCCCTTATTTCTGACCTTTCAGTAGTTGCCATTCTTACTGGACTAGGGTGATATCTCAATTGTGGGTTTTGATTTACATGTTCTTGGTGATAAGAGAGCTCATTTTAAACATTTGCCATTTGTTTAGGGATAAAACTAACAGGAATAGTCAAAATTTCTTTTTCAGAATAATAAAATTCTTCTATTATTTGTGTAGGCAATGGAAGTGGAAAGTTAGTAATCTCCCTTCCTTCTCTCTTCCCTGAATTATTCTTCCATGGTCCTTACCTTTATGTGTAGCCCTTTGGATCTTTTGGAGCAGGCCAGAATACATTTTGAAGTATTTCACTGAAGAGGAAGATATATCTGTTACTTGGACAGGACATTCTCAACAATACTGAGAATGCCTGCTGCCTAGGGTAATTTACACTCAAATTACAAAATAATCCTGTGCTGAATGCAAATGATTTCCTGCCATTGGGCTGTGGTGGAGGGAACGTGGCTTCCCTTGCAATTAAAGAATATGTCATCATCTACTCAGGCCTCTTCAATTGGTCCAATGAAGCACTGCCACTGAGGCAGGACAAGTTCTACACATGGGATTGAATCATAAGGGCCAAAAGATACAGACCCTACATGTTTTCCTCAAACTGAAACTGGACAAATTAGGGAAAGAAAAAAATGTTGAATTCAAATAGAATAATAAACTATGGTAGGATAAGAAGAATGGGAAGTCTAAATAGTCCTACTACCAACAAATTATCTTTCTTATATAACTTACTGAAATCAGAGCAGAAAGTTTGTTGACTTCCATTATCTCAAGTATCATCATTCACACAACCTGAATTTTTAAAAATAATAGTTGGTTATAATAATATCAGTAAACAAATTTATTTTGGTTGAATTAAGATTAGATGTATAGGCTAAGGATAGGAATATGTAGCTCATTTGGTGGTTGTTATTTTTATTGATCTTGTGTGACTGAATGTCTCACAGCATTATTTTTTTAAATCATTTCATACATTTGTTCTTCTTTGACTCTGTAAACTGGCTCTATGGAAAATTGTAAGGTCAAAGCCATTGTTAATGCGTTGACGAAAATGCTCTTAATATTATATTCTGAAGAATAAATGAAAAACATTTTATATTTGCTTTGGTTAGTTTGGATTAAACAATTTCATTGTTAACTTACATTAACAAAATTCACTTATGACAATGAAACTAATTTATCAAAATTCTTCTAGAAAAACATGATTATTGTATATGTGAGACTCACCATGGACATTCAGCCCTACAGCTATATTTTTCCATGTAAATGATTACTTTTAAAAACAATTTTGCTAATGTAATTTTTTAAAGATGAAAACTATTGCAAAACAAGCTAGTATAGTTGTGGAATTTGTGAATGAATTTGGAAGTCAGGAAATTACCTTTTTAATTTCCTGAGACACTATTTGATGATCTCTCTTTCTCTCTCCAGGTGTATTCATTATCCATTGCTGCCTAATAATATTACAACAAAGTCATCAACATAAAACAATACACATTTATTGTCTTGCCAGAAATCTAAGCATGGTTAACTGGGTCTTCTGATTAGTATTTTACAAAGTGGCAATCAAGGTTTCACACAGAACTGTGGATTTGTCTGAGGCTGGAGTGGGGAAGGATTTTCCGTTCAGCTCATTAAGGTTGTTGGCATAATTCAGTTTTTCATGGTTCTAGAACTAAGAAATTTATTTTCTTCTTTGCCATCTTTCAGAGATCATGCTTAGCTTAGTTTTTGCTATATGCTCTCATCAATGTAGTTACTTGACTTTTCAAACCCAGCAAGGAAGCAAGACTTCAGCAGAACAAATTCTATGATTTTGTATATCGTGATCACATAATTATGTACACATAAGCACATATATCCCATGAACTTTGCCATATTCTATTGGATAGAAACAATTTACAGTTCTTGCTTAAACTGAAGATGAATGGATCATGGTAGCAACCTTAACAGTTGTTAAACATAACAAGGATATTTTTACAATAGCTTACAATAAATGCATACCTGGACCATTAATAGCATTTGGGGATTCTGTTGATTGAGAGCCTACCCACGATTTAACCATAAAAATAGTTGCATGTACAGATTGCAGGATCACATTGGTTATACATCCACATATATACATACAGCAATACTAATGTCTGTTGTATTCTGCTGCCCTTCCTATCCCCCCTCCCCTCCCCTCCCTTCCCATCACCTCTCTCTATTCAATCAAATGAGAATTCATACCCCATTTGAATCAAATGTATGATATGTCAAGATCATTGTATTGTCTTGAACAACTAATAAAAAAATAGTTGCGTGATTGTAGACTTATAGAATAGTTTATTTAGAGAAGAGCCTATTAGATTATATTTTATTATCAGGAAGACACCAATGGAATAATTCCCAGAGATTAAAGGCAGCATACTCGGCAAGGTTAAATCTAAACTAACCAGCTTATTTTCATTGTAAGAAATCATCCATCTCTTTGTTATATATGAACTTAAAAAAATTGGTTATTTCTCAATTTAAAACCAGAGTTTACTATTAATATTAGATTGGCCTAAATGGAATGACTAAAATTTAATATATCTGACCTGTGAAATAATTTCATATGGTTTAATCTGATATTCCCCAGGTATTTTATTATCTGCAGTCAAAGAAGATTACCAAATTGTGTATACATTGTCACACTTAATTCTCACAACAATATGATACAATATGTGAAATAATATATACATAAATAGATGAAGAAATTTAATATCACTGGATTATGTGGCTTGTCTAAATTTATACTAGTAAACAGCTAATAAAATGATATGGTGAATATTGAAACACAAATTTGTTACTCAAATATTGTTTTAGCTTCTGTTCTAAGGCTCATAAAAATATATAGATTAATTAATTATATCATTACATTTTATCCAAGATGAATTTGTTGTGTTGCCCTTTTTAATGAATTTTAAGGAAAGAGCAGTCATGAAGAACTCAGGATTACTTGTTAATTTTCCTCTTTAAGCCTGCTGCCAGTAAATTTTCTTTAAATTTTTGGTATTCTTGGGGCTTTGAGACTTTTTTGTTTTCTCTTTGTTATTCTGTCGTCTTGGTAAGATTTGCCTAAATGTGTATCTGCTTTAATTTATTCTGTTTGGCATACATTTTGCTTCCTATCTGTATACTCATTTTTAGTAAATTTCAGAAAATTCCCAGATATTTCCTATCTAAACATTTTATTGCTCCCTTTCTCTCTGCTCTATCTTCCTGAGCATGTGCTAGAATAGTGATAGATGTTCTCATCTTGTCCACTATATGCTTAGGTTTATATATTTTCACATCTATTTCTTTTATTGCACTCTAAATAATTTCTTCAAATAACTTTACCAATTTGCTGATTCTCTTTTTAGTTGCATACAATATTTATGGTTAATCCACTTTTGGATTTTTAAATATATATTTTTATTTTATTTTTAGATATTTGGTTAAGTTCTTGCTTTTTGGCTTTGAATGAGAATTAAACCTTCCCCGTACTTCACTTTTTTCATGTGTAAAACAAAAATATTAAAACTGTTTCTTCTCAGACAATTTTTTAAAAATTTTTTATTAGTTGCTCAAAACATTACAATAATCTTGACATATCATACATTTGATTCAAATGGGGTACGTAATCTTACTTTTCCACATGTACAGATTGCAGGATCACATTGGTTATACAGCCATGTTTATACATAGGGCCATACTAGTGTCTATTGTATTCTGCTACCCTTCCTATCCCCCCCCTTCCCTCCTCTCCCCTCCCATCACCTCTTTCTACCCAATCTACTGTGATACGTTTCTCTCTCTCTCTTTTTTCTTTCCCCTCACACCATCTTATATGTAATTTTGCATAACAATGAGGGTCTCCTACCATCTTCTGTGCAATTCCCCTTCTCTCTCCCATTCCCACACACCTCTCATCCCTATTTAATGGTAATCTTCTCATGCTCTTCCTCCCTGCTCTGTTTTGAGTTACCCCCCTTATATCAAAGAAGACATTCTGCATTTGATTTTTAGGGATTGGCTAGCTTCACTTAGCATAATCTGCTCTAATGCCATCCATTTCCCTGCAAATACCATGATTTTGTTATTGTTAAGTGTTGAGTAATATTCCATTGTGTATAAATGCCACATTTTTTTTTATCCATTCATCTATTGAAGGGCATCTGGGTTGCTTCCATAGTCTAGTTATTGTGAATTGTGCTGCTATGAATATTGATGTAGCTGTGTCCCTGTTGTATGCTTTCTCAGACAATTTTTAGAGAATTAAATCATTTAATTTATCTAAACCTCTTAGATGTTTAGTGCCTGACCTACAGTAAACACAGTATACACACACACACACACACACAACTATATATATAAAATTAGTATTTACTGATTTTTTCAGAGGATTTTTTTGTTTGTTTCTGTTATTACCAAGCTCTATGTTGTCCATTTATATATATATATATATATATATATATATATATATATATATATATCTAGAATGAGAGGCTGTATAAGATCCTTTTAGTACATGAAGTTCTTAAGGATCTATATCTGATATTTATTGTCCTATGTCTTCTTGTGGGTGATTCAATTTTTTCCTAGAAAATTTTTATATTTGCCTCTGCAGATTTCAGACCACATTAGCTTTCTTTCAGGGTCCCAAGTATAATTTAAATTTTTTTGTTTCATCTCCTTCATTTCCCTCTGGTTTAAGTCTAGAGACTGAATTATACTGCTAATGTAGGCACATGCTCACAAAGGCAATGCTATCTTTCCCAGGTGTATGACTTTATCTCCTCTCTTCAGCAAACTTTCCTTACTAATTGGAATCCCAGGAACATAACAAAAGTAATGTTTTATGTAAGTATTTTATGTAAGTAATTAGATAGTAATCACATGATTCTAATTGTATACCATATATCTGAAAACAGAAAGTCTCTAATCCAGTCATTTCTCCTTGGACAAAACTGAAACTGTAAGAGTAGCTACCAAGCAAGTGTTTTTAGTTCTTAGAAGCATTTTTACAATCCAATTTAATTTAATGCATTGTGACAAATTGGATGGTGTTTTCTACATTTTAATATCAAGACAGGATGCTGTGATTTCAAAGTGACTTTTCTTTTTTAAAATATTTTTTATTCATTTGTTGTTTTTAGATATACATGACAGTAGGGTGTATTTTGACATATTATACATACATGGGGTGCAACCCATTACAGTTTTGATCCCATTCTTGTGGTTGAATATGATGTAGAATTACACCGGTTGTGTATTCATATATGAGCATAGGAAAGTTACATCTGATTCATTCTACTCTTTCCTGTTTCCACCCCCTGCCCTATTTTCACTTCATTCCCCTTTGTCGAATCCATTGAACTTCTATACTTCCCCTCCCTACCCTTCTTTGTTATGGGTTAGCATCCACATTACAGAGAGAACATTTGGCCTTTGGTTTTGGGGGACAAGTTTATTTCACTTAGCTTGATATTCTCCAGTTCCATCCATTTACTGGCAAATGTCATAGTTTCATTCTTCTTTATATCTGAGTAATATTCCATTGTGTATATAAACCACATTTTATATATCCATTCATCTGTTGAAGGGCACCTAGGTTGGTTTCATAACTTGGCTCTTGTGAATTGAGCTGCTATAAACATTGATGGGGCTGTGTCTCTATAAATGCTGATTTTAAGTCCTTTGGGTATAAGCTGAGTAGTAAGATAACTGGATCAAATGGTGGTTTCATTCCAGGTTTTCTGAGCAATTTCCATACTGCTTTCCATAGTAGTTGCATTAATTTACAGCCACACAAACAATGTATGAGTGTGGTTTTTCCTCCTACATCCTCGCCAACATTTAATGTTACTTGTATTCTTGATAATTGCCATTCTAATGGGAGTGAGATGGAAGCTCAATGTAATTTTGATTTGCACTTTTCTAATTGTTCGAGATGTTGAACATTTTTTGATATATTTATTGACCACTCCTATTTCTTCTTTTGTGAAATACCTGTTTTTTAAGAATGAATTTTAAATATTAGATAAATTTTTAATACTATTCTGAAGCCTTCTGTTTTTTCTTTATACATATATTGTTATTATAAAAAGGACTTTTTAAAAATTATTCTTAATATTTCATGAAGAAGAACTCCACCAAATGACACTTAGAAAAGTGAAATTGTAACTTATATCTTTAAGGCCATACCAGATTGTCTCAGAAGTAGTCCACCTTCTCAGAATTATATATTTCTTTACTTTTACTTAAAAGGGGAAAGTAAAGAAGAAGCCTTCCTCCTAAAGGTTTAAAAATGGTTTTAGACTTCCATCAATACCATAATTTCTCTCATAACAACATGGTTGAATAATGACAAAGGAATGAAATCTATCAGACATTCACATTGCCTGATTTAACCCTTGATCAAAGTCAACATGGAAATAAACATTTTCATCTAGGAAGCATTAATTAATTTAATATTTTCAGAGAATACTTAGCTTTGTCTTTTTTTATGATATTAGATTTTTTAGAAACTCTTCACAAATTCCACTACAGTGGTATGTCATGATAGCCTTTACTGTGCCTCCTGACATTTTGCTTTTGTTCTCATCACATACTGTTATATAGTGACGGTATGATCTTAGCAGCAGCATTTATGGTTGGGAATGTTAGAAAAAATTATTAGCCTGAAAGTATAAAACCCATGCCATAATAAAGCAACAGAAGAAAAAAGACTGGATTATTTGGCTCTTGGTCTTGTTCATCTCCTTCAACAGACTTATTCTCCTCTATTTGAAAATTTACTTGTGGTTTAGCATTAATGTTCTTTCTAAGATATATCTGATTATTAAAGTATATATACATATACTAATATATATATATATATATATATATATATATATATATATATATATATATATACCCTTCAAGTGTCCATGAAAGAAACATGTCTTACTCTCTATGTGTGAGAGTAAGACAAATTATTCATGTTTTTACTTGGATATACTGGAAATGTTGGAATCAGGAATAGAGGAATAAAAGAAAACTGTGGTTATACTAAACCAGATGTCCCTGTGTATTGCCAGCACCATTGGAGAATTTGACTGACAGTTATGTCCTTCCTCAGATATCTTAGGCTTTTAAAAGAGACAGTAAAGGTTTGGAACTATAGAGAGATGACTTTAAATTATAGTAATTTCACCTAACATAGGTTTACTTAAGTAGCTAAACAGTGATATATATTTTATTCCTTTTTTTTCTTTTTAAAATTGGAAACATACAAAAATACACACAAAGATCAATTTTATACCAAAGCAAGGTAAAAATTTTATACCAAAGCAAGGTAAAAATTACTGAATATGCAGATTGAGAGGGTTTGTCTTGACTTCTAACTTGGCCACTGCCTGGTTTTGTGTTTATAGGTGAAGTACTTAAACTGTCTGAGCTTCAATATCCATATGTCTAAGATGGCAACATCATGATAGATTTATTGTATTAAGTAAAATAACACAATCAAAATAATCTATTCTTGGTGTACTTTGCACTGAGTTTTTCAATCAGCAAGTAATCCATCTTATTTATATGTAAGTACTTATCTTACCACATATATTTACATAGAGTGGTCACTGAACAAATACAACACTAATATATTACAAATATCATTGAATATTGAAGAATGAATCCAGAATATTAGAGAGGAAAAAAGAAAGATCCTGTGATGTGATCTATAGCATAGAAGATTCTAAAATAGTACATTTCTCTTACTGAATCAGTTAAGGAATTAAAATATTATATGACCAAGATTTATAACAGAACCGGTTCCATTCCTTTCATACAGATGTTTAAAATAAGTGGTTATAGAAATGACTCTCCTTTAATGACAAATATAACAAGCAAATGACATCCCATATACTTTGTACAATATTGTTCTCTAAACTTTTATTGGTGATATGAACCATCTAAAGATTCCTAAGGTTTAAAGTGTATTAATTGGAATGCTAGTATTCATAAAAACACATTTTTTTTAAATGAATGAATGAAAGCTTTTTTTAAAAAATTCTCACATTTATTTGTTTGTTAACTGTACCTTACTGAGTTCCTGATGTATGGCATTTTGATGTACTCTGGGGAAACAGTGACAATGACATGATCCCAACCTTCAAAGCAAGGAGATTTCATTTATTTATTCAAGAAATGCTGAGCCCTGTGTGGTTAGTGCAATTTAGAGTATTAAAAAATTCAATGTAAGAATGGAATGCCATCTTCTAGGACCTGGATGAGAACTACAACTTGTGCCTAGTTGTCAGATAGAATTGAGTGAGAATATTGGCTTTGTTCTTGGAGTTTACCTGATTTTTGGTAAATTATAATTCATCCTTGCACTTCAAGCTCATTATTTGTGAAGTAATTTGATAAGATGATACACACATCATAATGCCTACTTCATGAAGATGATACATGTATTAATGTCCTCCTATGCTTTCTGAAGACTCCATTCTATTCCCTTATGTATTTTTACCCTGTAAGTCTAATGTCTGGAGAAAATACCAGTGGAGGGAAAAGAGAAATACACTGACCAACACAGACTAAGTGGCCACACTCACATGCCCCTCAAATTGTTTTAAAGAGTTTATTATTGATATATTTAATTTATTTTTATTCAACAAGATCACTAAATTCCATAATTTTCTTTATATCTTTTAGTTGTTGGTATACCTTTATTTTATTTATTTATATGTGGTCAACCCTGGGTTGACCATACTCAATGGTATTTAATGTTCATTTACTTGCCTATAATAAATAAATAAAATAAATCAAACCCAGTCCTCATACATGCTAGGCAAGTGCTCTTCCACTGAGCTACAACTCTAGCCCCAAATTGCATAATTTTAAATGGGATATGGAAAATGTTTGGGGGGGGGTTTCAAGTTATGAGCCTTGTGTATCAATGCATCATTATAAAAAAGTTTGTTTATTATTAATATTTTAATTTATTTTTATTTAACAAGTTCACTAAATCTCATAATTTTAAATGGGATATGGAAAATGGTCTTATTGGGTTTTCATTTTATGAGACTTGTTTAACAATGCATCACTGCAAAAAAAAAAAAAGAAAATGAAGAAGAAGAAGTAAGACAAGGTAGAGGCAAAAGTATGGTGCCTTTTAGTGTCTGTGTGCTTCCAGTTTTCTTAGATTTTATCCTGACTCATTTAGGAAGATAACCCAAATAACTGTGCATGAAGAGAAGTCCAGAATTGCAATTTACTATGTCCATTATTTCTGCTAACTTTGGTAATAACTACTGATGAGCCACACATTTAAGATATACAGCCTAGGAGGCATATGCATATCCAATTAGTCCTATTTCTTCTCAGAACTAACAATACTCTTTTATTTGTTGCTTTAATAGCTTAATTTTGCTGACATTACAATTTGAAATGAGCTTAGTCAAAGTAGCCTCTGACACCCATAGATACCAGGTTTTGCTTTCACTGAATTTATTTTTTAAGTTTCTTATTATCTCAACTTACAGCATGGCAATGAGACAACTTCATTTGCATTTAGTAAACTTTCAAAATGTGTGCAGTTTTGATAGCTTACAATTTACTAGAATGAGAACATAAAGGAATTTGATGGTTGCCAAGGTGCTTATGTTTTCCTAAAAGGAAATTGGTTTTATCACCTTGTTTCTTCTTTTAATTCATCAATGAGCATGTTTGAGTTTCAAGGAAGTATCCCTGACAATAACCATGAAAGCAGGCAAGACCTGGGTTGACCATACTCAATGGTATTTAATGTTCATTCACTTGTCCATAATAAAGAATTACAAATGTAACCCTATATTCTTTTATGGGATTGCAATGGATGTGCACAATCATGCACATTACTGGTGAATGAAATATTGACTGTGAAGTCAAATGGATATTCAATGCAAGGGAAGTCTACAATCCTCCAGCCATTGGGCTATAATTCAAAAGTGATATCCTCAAACTTCCAGCAAGATAGATCCAGAAAAGGATTGGTATTTTGAGCAGAAGAGTTAATTCCAGTTATTGAAATGAAGTAGAAAATAATGCCTTAATCTCATGAGTAAATGATAAGTCTACTTACAAGCATTAGCCCAAGTCCAGGATTGGACTACAAGATTAAATTGATTCTGACCTTTCTGAGCACTGATTTTTTAAATCCCCTTTTTACTAGAGAAAGGATCTGAGTTGAAACATTAGACTGAACTCAAGTAGTAGGTCAGTGTCTATGGCACCATCTGTGGAGGTAAAAGGAATTTCAGGATTAGAAAACCAAGCAGGACATGATATCCTACTCTGCCTGAGCTTTTCAAATCTTGCTTTTACTGCCTTTAACTTTTTATTTTGCTTAAAATTGCTTCTTTCTCTTTCCCAATTGTCCCTTTTAATCTTGCCAAAAGAGAAAATTAAACTTGGTGAACCTAATATCTATCCTTGCAGACTCTTTAGAAGAATTTTAATTATAAGAATTAATAATCAGTTTTTATATTTTTTACATAAAAATTAAATTTTAATTTATATATTTGTTTACATAAGTGCTTTTTTTTAACCTTCACTTGCTTCGAAGTAAGTGTTTGTTAAAATATTTTTCTCTTAATAATTAACTAAATTGTTTGTGTTCTTATCCCTCATTGATTCTCCTGTGGGTCAATTGCTGTCAATTAAAAGCAGAGGTTAACTTTAAATAACCACTCATCATGTGTAACTGTATCTAAGAATGCATGTGACATGCGCCAACTCCATTTAATTCCCTCAAGAAAAACAGCAAGAACAACAAAAAAACATTTTTGTTGGTAAGGTCAGATGCAACGATTATCTTTTGTAAATTCGTAAAAGTGAGTGAATAACCTCAGGCTGCATGGCCAAGCCATTTGATTCCAAAAACTCAATACTTCAACCACTATGCCTTTTTGATTCTTTATGGAAAAGCCCTTCCTCTCTAATCTAAATTAAGGTATTGGCTAATTTAAGCAGTCTTTAAGAAACAGTCATGTATAGTGATCTCTTAAATTGCCTTAGAGGCTTTTCTCAGATTTTAACCAATTTCATTATGAAGTTAATCCTTATCTAAGGTGAGTCTTGATCTTGTTTTCCTTACTTTTATATATGTTCCCCAATCTCTATTAAAATTTCAGTCATTAATATAAAGAGATCATATAGTATGTGATCATTTGTGACTTGGCTTCTATCACTTTGCAAAATGTTTTTGAAGTTCATCCATGTTGAAGTTCATCCATGTCTGGGTCATCTTTCATTATATGGGTATACTACATTTTATGTGTCAATTCATTAATTAATAAGCAATTGAGATTTTTTTTCTACTTTTAGGCTATTGTGAATAATACTATTACCAATATTTGTGTACAAGTTTTTGCATGAATATATGATTCGTTTGTCTGGGTTATGTACCTAGGAATGGAATTGCTGAGTCATAGGCCACACTGTGAGGAACTTGTCAAAAGTGACTGCACCAGTTTATATTCACACAAGGAATATACAAAAGTTCTTCATTTCTTTATATTCTCAAAAACAGGTATTGCCTGGCTTATTTCTATGGCCAACATAGAAGGTATGAAATGATGCCTCATTAAGGTTTTAATCTGCATCTCCTTAATGACATATGACATTGATCATTTTTTCATGTATTTATGTAACAAGTTTTTGAATTTTTCTTGAGGTTGAGAAGCATAAATATTATGAATCTGATGTTTGGGTTTCCTAATACCTGGTTCAAAGGCCCAGTGCTTCTTCTTACTACCTCTGGATGAACATCTTGACCATTCTAAGCCAGAGATTTCTTTCCTTTAAAAAGAGAACAATACCTGATTCAGAGGGCTCTTTAAGATTAAATAATATGATGTATATAAAGTGGCTAGTTGATTAGAAAAACTCATTAAATGGTAGTTGCTGTTCTTATTATTAAGTTTATCCTTTTGAGAAATGCTTTTTTAAAAGTAAAAATTCTCAAACTTTGTATTCTTAGAAATCCTTTGTACTCTTAAAAATTATGAAAGGCTTCAAAAAGCTTTTGCTATATGTATTAGATTTATTTGTGTTGTGTTAGAAAATAAAACTGAGAACTTTTTATTTTTAAATTTTTATTTATTTTTATTTTTGGTCCTAGAAACTAAACCCAGGGATGCTTTACCACTGAGCTATGTCCCTAGTTCTTTCTATTTTGAGACAGGATCTCTACATTGCTAAAGAGCTTGCTAAGTTACTGAGGCTGGCCTTGAACTTATGATCCTCTTTCCTCAGCTTCCTGAGTTTCTGGGATTAAAAGTGTATATCACTGTGCCCAGCTTAAACTAAGAATTGTTTAAAAACACTTGTTTACAAATAAATTTTTGAACTATATAATAAACCCAAGTTAAACAACATTTTTATGGAAAATACATTTTTTAGAAATAAAATAATTTGGTGAAAAAAGTAGCATTTTTGTGTTTACATTGTGCAAATCTATTTAATGTTTGGATCAATAGAAAACATCTACATTTCTTATCTGTTTCTGATGTATATTTTTCCATCTTCTAAGATCTTCTTCTATTTCTCTCTTTAGGGTTCTGTAGTTTTCATTGTATAAGTCTTTCACCTCTTATGTTAGGTTGATTCCCAAGTATTTTATTTTTTTTGAAGATATTGTGAATGGAGTGGTTGTCCTCATTTCCAATTCAGAGGATTTGTCGCTGATATACAGGAATGCCTTTGATTTATGCATGTTGATTTTATATCCTGCCACTTTGCTGAATTCATTTATTAGCTCTAATAGTTTCTTTGTAGACCCTTTTGGGTCTGCTAGGTATAGAATCATGTCATCTGCAAATAGTGATAATTTAAGTTCTTCTTTTCCTATTTTGATGCCTTTAATTTCTTTTGTCTGTCTAATTGCTCTGGCCAGTGTTTCGAGAACTATGTTGAACAGAAGTGGTGAGAGAGGGCATCCCTGTCTTGTTCCAGATTTTAGAGGGAATGCCTTCAATTTTTCTCCATTCAGAATGATGCTAGCCTGAGGCTTAGCATAGATTGCTTTTACAATATTGAGGTATGTTCCTGTTATCCCTAGTTTTTCTAGAGTTTTGAACATGAAGGGATGCTGTACTTTGTCGAATGCTTTTTCCGCATCTATCGAGATGATCATATTGTTCTTATTTTTAAGTCTATTGATGTGGTGAATAACATTTATTGATTTCCTTATATTGAACCAGCCTTGCATCCCAGGGATGAATCCTACTTGATCATGGTGCACAATTTTTTTGATATGTTTTTGTATCCGATTCGCCAGAATTTTATTGAGGATTTTTGCATCTAGGTTCATTAGAGATATTGGTCTGTAGTTTTCTTTCTTTGAAGTGTCTTTGTCTGGTTTAGGTATCAGGGTGATGTTGGCCTCGTAGAATGAATTTGGAAGTTCTCCCTCTTTTTCTATTTCCCGAAGTAGCTTGAAAAGTATCGGTATTAGTTCCTCTTTAAAGGTTTTGTAAAACTCTGCTGTATACCCATCCGGTCCTGGGCTTTTCTTCGTTGGTAGTCTTTTGATGGTTTCTTCTATTTCCTCAATTGATATTGGTCTGTTTAGGTTGTCTATATCCTCCTGACTCAATCTGGGCAGATCATATGACTTAAGAAATTTATCTATGCCTTCACTATCTTCTAATTTATTGGAGTATAAGGATTCAAAATAATTTTTGATTATCTTCTGTATTTCTGAAGTGTCTGTTGTGATATTGCCTTTTACTTCAGGTACCCTCTGGAAAAAACCCTATGGTTAGCTCATGAGAAAATGAAAGTGAAAAAAGCATATAAGGCCTTAATATTATTATGAAAATAGATTGACCTTATAGATTTGCTGATGGATTCTCAAGGCCTCCCAAAGCCCTCCCAAAGCCCTGGACTACACTTTGTGAACTATTGCTATTATGGCTGAGAGAACTTCGCAACCCAATTAATTAGGTCCTATTTATATTCGTAACACTACTCAATGTGAATAATTTTGGATTTATTTTTGAGGATCTTAATGTATTGGCAAGGAAATGTACATGAAATTTTTGAAAAATAAAAAAAAAAGATCAACTTATAAAAACCATGGAGTTATGGAATAGAAAGTGGTTCAAAACTGCATTGTATCAAGAAAGACTATTATGGGTAATTTGAAAATGCATATGGGATATTCTTGGGGATATCCTAAACTATATGATAATTCCTGGAGAGGAGAGACTGTGTTTCATAAATTTTAAACTAATGATTCTTTTTTAAAAAAATCTTTGTTTTTTAGTTGTAGTTGGACACAACACCTTTATTTTATTTTTATGTGGTGTTGAGGATTGAACCCAGCACCCTGCACGTTCTAGGCAAGCACTCCACTGCTCAGCCACAATCCCAGCCCTAATGATTCTTTTTATATAAGTAAAAATTCCAAAGTGATTTAATGATTAGCCAATATGTATGGCTAAATTTTGGATAATCATATTGGGTAAGAAAAAAATATGGCCTCATTTTGCTTCCAGATTTTGCAAGCAATCAATAACAGGTTATTCTATATTTTATTTTCAGGGCTTTGAATCATGTCTTATTTAATCAGGCACATAATATATATTTGATGATAAAGATTAAACTGTAAAATGTCACATAAGAGTTAATGATAAGAAACAGCATGAGTTAATCCCACTGGTTTGGGAGGCTGAGGTAGGAGGATTGCAAGTTCAAAGCCAGCCTCAGCAAAATCGAGGTGCTAAGAAACTCAATAAGACACTGTGTCTAAAAATAAAATACAAAATAGTGCTGGGGATGTGGCTCAGTGGTTAAGTGCCCCTGAATTCAATCCCTGGTACCAAACCAAACCAAACCAAACAACAGGAGGAATAATTTGCATTGTATTAGTACTAGTAACTCAGTAATTTATAGTCAAATTATTTGACCTTAATGATTTATAAAATGTTACATAAAATCAAGTTTCTTTAAAATTAATTTTTGATCCTGAAAAAAATAGAATCACAGCAAGTATTTGATATAATTTATTTGAGATTAAAAAAGTATTAAATTGTTCTCATTCAGTTAGTTATGAGGCACATTCACTCATTTGCTCATTTGTCTATTCATTCTTTAATTTATTCTCTGACATATGATAGCATTTTGGTATTTTTTCCTGAAGTCACTTTAAAGAGAGCTAAAGTCTAGTCATGTACACAGAGCAGTACCTCATATTGTAGTCAATTATATAATGTGATGATTAATTTTCCATGTCTACTTGTGTAGCCCAATGGCTTTCCAGATTCAACATTATTTCAGTTGTGTCTGTAAGGATATTTCTGGATGAGATAAGTTCTTGAACCGGTGGACTCAGTATATTAGATTGACTACCTCAATGTTGTTAGGTAACATCTAATAAGTTGATGGCTTTAATAAAACAAAATACAGAGAAAGGAGGAATTTGCCCTTCTTTTTCCTGCCCCTCTGTTTTAATGAGAACATCTTATCTCATCTTCCCCTGCCCCTCTGATTGGAACCTGCATCAGCAGATTATAGAGGGCATATCATTAATTTCTCAGTTTCCATAATCACATGAACCATTCTTCATTTTATTATCTCAATACCAATGGAGAGGATTCTGCTTCTCTGGAGAACTCTGGATATTATACATATAAAATGGGCCATGAAATTCCAGAAAAAAAAATCTTATGAAAATCAAGTAAGACTTTTATGGAAATTAGTCTGTACTGCATTGATTATAGAAGGCAAAGAGAGACTTTTTGTGGTAAATAAATAGTTTGAATCAACAAGGATTCAGAATGACTTATGATTGTAGAGAAGTCCAATAGCCTCACATCTAGAATTTCTTCTGCATGTTCGGGTTTCTTATCTTGGTTGTCGCTTAACATCATTTAATTTAAAACATTTAAAGATGATGGATCCCTGGATCTGAATCTCACATCTGCTACTTTCTAGCTTGGGAAAATGATCTAAGTCCTGGTTGTCCATTTATAAAAGGGTAAAAAAAATATAACTGAAGTCCTGTTATAATGACTAGATATAATAGATTGCAAATCATAAGCATGGTATGTGACCCCTAGTCAGCCAAAAAATGAATTGTTATTATCATTATTGATCCTTACCCCTCAGATACATATCTTCTGGAAAAATTCACATTTGAAATACTATCAGCATAGTACAATGCCACTATTGGGAGAATGGCCAGCTAAGAAGGCAATTTTAGATTCCTGTCATTGATATTCTCTTACTTGAAATCGTTTCCTTTTCCATAATTTAAATCATCTTTCCTGAGAAAGTAGCCTTAGCATTTTTTTCTCATAAAATAATTGGTAGTAAGAAACAAACCAGGAATAACTATCAAAATTATGCAACATTGCTAGTCTCAGAAATGCTTTTAGACATAAAATCTTAGTTAAAATGCAAAGTGACACCAAGCACAGTTGTTTACACCTGTAATGCCTGGTTCTTGAGGGGCTGAGGCAAGAGGAGCTAAGGTTCAAGGCCAGCTTCAGCAACTAAATAAGACCTGTCTCAAAATTAAAAATCAAGAAATGGATAGATAGATAGACAGACAGACAGACAGATAGCTAGGACTGGGGATGCAGATCAATGGTATAGCACACCTGAGTTCAATTCCCAGTATCAAAAAGAAAAAAAATGCAAATGACATAATAAAATGAGAAGAAACCATTGTACTTATCATTGATTAATAAACTGTAAAATGTAGCAAATTATTCATGATAAAGTTTTAAGAATAATGTGTCTAAAAGCTCATCTCAATACTCTTCACCTTTCTTTCTGAAGACATCAATATGGACAAATGAAAACTTTTTAAAGCTTTAATATACAGTCTTATGAGTGTACTTGAGGATTTTTAAAGAGTTGGGTAATAATAAGGAGAATATTTTCAAGGGAAAATGAATATTATGAGAAGTGCTTCCAGAATACCAAATTTGAACTAGAATAGTAAAGAAAAATATGTCATATATATGAAGAAATTCAGGTTTCTTTTTTTTCCTGCTGAAGAACATTTTTAAGTTATTTAGGTTATTAATACAAATGTACCTCATTCAGAATGGATATTAATAAACAATTTGAATCGCAGGTTTCTTTGAAATGTTTCAAAGACATTTTTGACCCAAAATGATAATAGGAAGTAGAATTTCCTATCAAGTTTAGGGTTTAAAATAAATGGCTGTTTTCCTACTGTGAAGAACATCAGTTCCTTATGAGACACAATTTATTCACCATATACATAGAAAATTGATAGCAGGAGCATTTCTATTTGTCATGTTCACAGTTGCCAGCTTTTAAACTTTTAATTTCTTGCTGTTACTTTGCAATCAAATTTAGTGTTGTGGCTTTGAAATAAATGATAGGTCACATCTAGTTAGTTGGATTTTGACATTGTTTTCCTAGAGTCAAGAGGTAGCTGAAGTTCCTGAGGTCTTAAAAATAGTTCTGAAACAGAAGCTTACACCCTAGGGGCATGATTATCTTTGTGAGCATGCAATTGTATTTTCAACACAATTAGCTGCCTAACTGTGTGACTAAACTTTTCTATGTATTTGCACATATAAGTAATTATGACAGAATTAAAATCTGAAGAGCTCTCTGTCTACTTTGTTTTCCCTTGGGGAAAGAAATAAAAACATATATTGAAAATAATTCTATTCTGTAAACTGAGTCATTGTATGAACTATGTATGAACATTATATAAAAATAATATTCTTTGATTTGTCCCCTCACCCTGAAAATAAAGAGAAATAGTAGAAACTATTTGTACTATTATGAATAAACATCATGAACTTGCAACAATCTGCTAGCACCATTCTAGTCAGATCTCTTCTCCCCTCCACCCACACATGAACTTAGAGTATGTATATTAACATAAATTTACAAATAATATTTATTAATTTATTATACAATAATAACCACTTCAGTTTTTTTCTATTCTTCACCAAACTGTTTTCCTAGTTTCAGCAATATTTTATTTACATAAACTTCTTATATTACTTGTAGTTTACTGTGAATTTAACTCTGAACAGAACATTTAGTACATTACTGGGTATACTCTTAACATCTGAATTTTCCCTTCATACTGTTCTTATAGATGGAGCTCAAGTTGTAAGGCATTTACAAGTACCACCTGAGTCAAATGTCAAGCTAGCATCGTCTGCCTTATGTAAACTTCTATTGGTTATTTAGATGAAGAATGTGCATAAGCTAAATGATGAGTATATTTGTAAGAAAAAAGTAAGAGTAGCAGGTATCTATCTGTGCCATTTGAAATATTCTCTAAATGTCAAAAGGGTATTTTAAATGCTTTTTATTAAATGGTAAAGTATCTTTAATTACAATGTGGTTGTTCACATCCTGGGATTACTTTTTATATTACAAAACTACTCTACATTTGTATTATTTGCACTGAGCTTGTTCATTTTACAAAATTCTGATTTAGTTCTTCAAAGTTTTAAGTCAATTAATTTAAACAATGCAGGCATTTAAAATTGAGTGATCACTTTTTTCAACCATTTTATAAGGGTGGCTCTTTTCATGCATGGTTAAGTGCAATTTTGGCTGTTAAATCCTTCTGCTCCAATGCAATAAGCATTTTCACTTAGCAATCTGAAAAGCTTCAATAATAGATATTGCCTTGCCCTTTTGCTCTCCCAGCTTAACCATGTGGTTTTAATTTTTAAAAGTTAACTTAAAACTATCTCAAATAGATGATTTTCAATCTTAGATTTAATGATTTCTAGTAACAGGGCCCTATTTGAACCCCTTGGTAGTTCTTGTGGTTATACAACCTCAGAGCCAAGAAGTTACTCCTTATGACTTGGTCAGAGCTAACCTTTTTGCATTTAGATTTGCTTATTGTAGAGATACTGAACAGATGAAAGACATCCTCTGAATAACCCCTCATTGTCTTCACTGAAAGACAACAATTTAATAGCTGCAAATATTTAAATATCCTCTTATTCTTGTCTCCTAGTTTCTATCTTTTGAAATGACAGAAACATTTCTATTATTTAAAATTTTGCACATAGAAGATGTTCAGAAAATGTTTGTTTCCCCTATTATTTTAAGTACAGGAGAAAAATCTGTGAATACTGAACAAAAACAAAGATGTACATAACTGAGGGACTACAGTCATTCCTGAATATTATTAGTGTATTCCTATTCCTGTCTTGCATATGCCTATTCCTATTTCCCAAAAGAATCAAGGGAATTTTCTGTGAAAAATTCTGGAACACTTTTCTCTGTGTCGGTTTCTCATACAGTGCCCTGCAAAACCAGCTACTTCACTGTCTCAAATTTGAGCTCCCTCCACAGGTGAGCAAGTCTGCTGCCTCCATTTGGGTATATATTTCCTGGAAAATATCACCAATGTTTGGATGTAAAATTATGATAACTCTGTATTTCTAACTTAATTAGAAAATATTTTGCAAAAATAGAATAATTGCCATGACTCTGATGTTTAAATGGGTTAGATAATGGCTGTACTCAGTTCTACTTTCATTCCTTTGAAACATCCATATCTGGTTTAAAAAGGATGATAAACTAGTTAATTAAAACTGATGGGGCTGGGGATGTGGCTCAAGCGGTAGCGCGCTCACCTGGCATGCGTGCGGCCCAGGTTAGATCCTCAGCACCACATGCAAACAAAGATGTTGTGTCCGCCGAAAACTAAAAAATAAATATTAAAATTCTTTCTAAAAAATAAAAAATAAAAAAAAAACTGATGTATCAGGTTAATTGATCACTTCTTAGAGCATCTTATCACAATGGACATTCAGGTGGCATATTAAAGTAAGTCATAAGCCCAACACTTTATGATTAGGTATATTTGATTTATATTAGGTATATTTGAATTTATAGAATAAGACACTAACTGTGGAAATTTAATTTATTGAGACATTAATTTGTATATTGTTTTTAAGTTATTTGAAATTATTTTTACCTCTTCTATCATTAAAAGTAAAAGTGTTTTTTTTTTTTTTTTCTTTTTTTTTAAAGGAGAATAGTAGTGTGGTCTCTTAGAGGTTTTTGTGCTTCAGTTTTAAAGTAGAAGTTATCGGGTAACTACAAGCCAACTTATTCCTGTGTCCTGAGAGAAATGTGCCACTAACATAGACTGAACACATTTGTGTCTTTCTACAGAGTTACAATAAATTCATGCTGTACCACATTCATTGGTTACAATTCACTAAGTACTCATGAGTCACCTGCTAATCATAAACTGGACAATCACATGTTCTTTTAATTCCAGTCCTAATTACTAACATCTATAATACTTGTCTCACACACACACACACACACACACACACACACACACACATATATACATATATATAGATAGATAGATAGATAGATAGATATAGATATATGCTAAGAAGTATCAATCAATGTGGTCACAGATTTCAGAAGGCTTCACTGAAAGCAAAGGCAGAAAGCAGATAGAAATGCAAGTGTTACTGCAGGAGGTCATATAAGATTAGAACTAGCCCAAGAACTAGTTCAGGCCACAGAGTTGTCAGAATGTAGAACATATTCTAGGCCAGGATCTGATGGCAGGCAGTTTTGACATGGGCCATACCAAGTGGGTATATTGAGCTGAGCTAGAGCCTAGAGACTCTAGCTCTAGAAAATCAAATCTTTCCCACCTGTCCAACTTGGCACTCATTCACTGGATGCTCTGACAGGTTGGTGTATGCCACCACTTCTGGTCTTGGGGTGCCCCCTTTTTTAATGGGTCTCAGGTGAGGTATTTACTTCTTTGGTGGTCTCATGTGTTTTTAAACTAATGGGTCTGGATTTTCTGATATGGAGTAAATATATTCATGCTTCCTTGTGTTACTGATTTAACTTGGTAAGTTTACAGGTGGTCATTATTTATTAGCATGATTAATTTACCAATTTGTTTCTTATGGTTGTGTTGGGCAGATGGAGATTGTTTACTTGTACAAACAATATGAAGAGTCATTTTACTTAGCACTTGTACTCAAAATGAACGACTCATAGCAAAACTCCTGCTTTCTAAAATGGAGTAATTCTAGTTTGGGTGCAGCCTGAAAACTACCATACAACAACTCAGAGGAGGGCACAGTTGGCTCTCCACATCCTGGCTTTTGATTGTTCAAGTTTTGGCTTATTTATGGAAATTAATATAAATTTTTCTGGTGGGAGTATGCTGGTGCTTGGATTTTAGAAAATGAAGTGACCAGAGGCTTTTTAAAGTTCATACCAGACTGGCTATAGGTCCTTGAGTGACTTGAGGTTTAGAAAGCATCTCTATGCTCCCTCACTGTGCTCTGGGCCATGATGCCCTATTGAGATGGAATATTAACTACCAGCATCTGCTCACCATTAAATCATCATTTTCTAAAAATCCCTTTTCCTCTGGTTGACAATAATGTGGAGCTGACGAAATGAATCTTCAAGATTCTGGCCCTTCCCAAATTCTTATAACTAGGTATATATTATGGTAAAATTTTCTCTCCCAGGATTATTTTTCTTTCATTGGTAGTTGTTCTTTGCAACTCTTCATGGAACCTCTTCTCTAGGTTTACAGCTCAGCCAAAGCCTGCAGGAAATCTGGATGGAGATTTCTTGGAACTCTTCTTCTACATAGTTCCAGCTTCACTGGTCACTGCCCTACAAATTCCAATTAGTTCATCTCCAACTGAATTTTGATGTTTGTCTCAAGGATAATTGACATGTCCTGCTTGGATTTCCTCTGCCTGTATCTAGGTCTAGAAAATGCCTCCATGGCCCATTTGTTGATTGGGTTCTTGAATCAAAGTGTGGAATATGATATGTCAAGAAATTTGTAATGTTTTGAACAACCAACAATAAAAAATAAAAAAATAAAAAAGAAAATGCCTCCAGACAGAAATCCAGGGCAATTGAAGGATGACCCTAGTTTGTTCCACTCCTCACTCATAATACAGTACTCTGTTTTCCCATGCCTGCTAAGAGCTGTTTCACATTTTTCTTTTTAGGTTTTCAAGTAGTTTATGACCAGAAGGCTGACCAGTTATTCTCCAGAAGCACAAGAGAGTGATATTTTAAAAACAGTGATTCCTCTGCTGAGAGCTCTTCAATGACTTTTTCTAGTCCTTAGGAAAAGATTAAAAATATTTGTGAGACCTGTTCTGGGCCCTGTCTACCAGTGGAGCTTCCTCTCAGCCACCATCATTTTCACTCACTATTCGGCTTATTCTGTTTCAGTATTCCAGGTGCTGTGCATATTCCTATATCAAAACCTTCAGAACTTGCTGACCCACTGTCAAGTACGTCCCCATACTCCTCTTCCTCTATTAAATGTTTCCTTAAGAAATTTCAGTTTAGATGTCACTTCCACAGTGACCTCCAAAATCCTGGAGACTAAATGAAGTTTGCTTATCATATTCTCCTAGAACCTGTGTTATAGGAACTATTTTTTAATGGATCTCTTACATTTTTAAATATCTTGGGAGAAGAGGCACTACATTTATTCAAGACTATTTTCAAGAATATTTATTTGTCCAACAATTTTGAAAGATATAGAATGTGTCTACTTTAAAACAAAAAAATATTTTATTGTCTAGTGCAATAAAAATGATGTTTCTCTTCAAGACAAAGGACAGATGGGTTTTCTAACTATTATATAGGATTTGGTTTTCCAAGTTCAGGTGTCCTTTCCCACACTTGGATTCACTGTGTTTTTTTGTATCACCTCTCTCTCTTTGTGCTGTCTTGTGAGAATTGGAGCAAAGTAAAAATGCTGACACAATGGCTACTGCCATTGCCGTGAGCAATAAGCTGTCCCTTTTCTCTGAACCAAGATTCTCTTGTCTTCTGGTAACATTCATGAAATTGCTCAGGCTAACTTGTTAGGCTTCAACCAGTACAAAACCTCAGATTCTATATTCTAAATTCTATACTTGACATTCTGTATTTCTTCTTCAGAATAATTTTTCTTGATTGGTAAAACATATTATTGCTTTCATGCTTATCTAATGTTAGGTAAACTTCACAGAATTGGGACTCATTTCACCTCTTTTTGTGACTATTTGACCAAACAACCAGTAAATTTGTCAAATGAATAAAATAAGTATAACTGTTTAATATATTCTCTTTCAGGGTTATTTTGAGGATAAAGTCAGCTAATTCTATGAAAGGGCTATGTTATCTCAAGTGTTATACAAATGTCTTACTATTTTGTTTTCTTTTTCATAAATATCATGGCTTTAGAGACTGGTAGCTTTGGATTTCAAGTCATGCTGCATTCTAAGCATGTAATATTTTAAACAGATTTCTCCTTTTTAATGTTTATAAACTGTTAACAATGCTAAGTTCAAAGAGCTCTTATTGGGGAACAATAGGTATCTTTAAATATTGAGTAGTAAAGTACCATAGTTCAAAGCTTTGTTTTAATAAAATTATGGTAGGTTGTAATGAATATGCTGAACTAGATTAGTTATCTTGACTGGAGGAGAAAAAAATATTAAAAGGTTCCTATTATATGTATTAATGATGTATAGTGATTTACAAACCATAGGAAAGAAATATATTAAGTAAACTTTAAAAATTATAAAGACTGTTTAAGGATATTATAAAGAATTAAAAATAAAGAACTAAATAACTAGGAATTTGTGAACTTTCTCTTTCAAGCAATGCTAATAGTGGTATCCTCATAATTATAGGCTTTCAGTTTGTGCCTCTTTATTCCAAGTGTGTATCCTTGAGAGGGATAATATAATCCCTCTTTCTCAGGTGTCCTTGAATTATTCAATAATGGAGCAGAGTCACACATCTTAGCCTTGCTATTAAGGCACTTTTCTACTACATAAACATTTTTTCTTTGATTCGGAATAAGAATAAACAAAGCATATTATTTGGATCTTGTTGTAGTAATAGAAAGTTAAATTATTACAAAAATTTAAAAGTGTATTGTACCTATAAAGTACTTTGATAATGAAAAATAAAACTTGGAAGTATAAAAATAAAATATTTTGAAATTTAAATTTTGACATTTAATTTGTTCCATCAAAGAGTATTCATTGTTAGATTTCAGGACCATTATATGTAACTAATTATTTAGTAAAAATAAACACTACACAGAAATAATAAATAGAATTGGTGATAACTTCAATATTTTAAAGCAAGCTAAATGCTGAATATTAATTTTCTCATTCTGACTTGACCAATATTTCACTTCAATTATGCTAACTTATTTTTAAAAGATTTCCACCAAAGCCAACTATCTTTATCCTCCAACCTTTATACATCAGTAGTTTTCTAAGATATTAGTTTGCTTCTAATTATATTATTATTTTCATTTGTTACCCTAGTAGAATGGACAAAATATTCCAGAAGAAACGTGACTTTTCAAAATTATCTTTTGCAGAAAGTTCTTCTAACATGTAATTACTAAATTTTATGCCTAAAATTTATTTTAATCTCTAATTAATTATGATCTAACATAATTAAAAATCATTTGTCAGTTGGGTAGAGTGCAGAATTTGGCCACCATGTAAAATGACCCCAAGCAGCACTATTTGTGCCTGTTCTTTGAGAATGAGGCCCCCTTAAAGCAATACACAGATCCCCTGGTTTTCTATGATGGGCCTTGGTCTGGAAGGCAAAGTCATTACATAAGGACAAAGAGTTATTTAATTGAATTGTAAGTGTCATAGCAATAAATAGTATAAACATTTTCAAATGCCAAAAGGAAGATCTTGATAAGAGCATATTTATTTGCACAAAAGGATATTTTTTAGTCACCTTAAACATATCTCCTTTATCCACATTTGACAATATTTTCCCTTTTCTATTGTGTTGCAACAAATATCTTTAAATTGTAAGGTCAAAGTATTTTTACAGGTATATTAGAAAACATGTAATAGTTTATATAAAAGGAAAATATGATTTTTGATGTCAGAAATAAAATATATCAGGCTAGGGTAAGGAAGATGGAATTAGGACCAGCACCAATGTTTTAGTGATATGCAGAGAGTCAATATGTGAATATACCCTACTCCTCAGGGCAACTAGAAGGGGTTTTGGAGATAACCTAAGGTATTAGGAATGAGTAAAGAATTGTGAGATTCACATTTAAGTTACAGTAATTGCATGCCTATTTTGTTTCAGGTGATATACTTAGTTAGATTAACATCAAATATTTAAAGTTTAGGTATACATTAAAGGAGATATATGTGCATCAAAATAGAGGCAAGGGAAAAAAAGTAAGAAAGCAGGTGAGATACAGAAGGGCATAAGTAGTTTAGGGTAAAGTAAACTAAAGACCACAATAAGAGGGAAATTTTTAAGAATTAAAACAGCAGTGTCCAATCAACAGGATGACAGGTATGACTCACTAGAGAAAAGGATCTTTATAATGAGATGATAATGATAAAAATTATAATATTTGCTAATTCTTATACATCAGGTGCTAGATTAGGAATTTTACATGCAATATTGGATTAAGCATCACATAATTCCACCACAAACATTTTGTAAACATTCTAGCATGAAACTTCTGTGAGCCTGGATGGAATTTTGATATGACATCATTGCACCTTGATGGTAGAACTAATTTTTCCAAGCATATAGATTTGTGGATTGTATACATCAGAATCACTTAATCAAATAACTAGGAATGGAGCCTGCTAAATGCATTGTAATAAGCTCCAAAGAGTATTCATATGTGATATTAAAACTTGACAACAATTCAAACCGGGTGATTACTTCTATCTAAGCAAGAAAATTCTCCTGAATAAGGTGATATTCTATTGAAGACTAGAAAGACCTGTTACCACCCAAAGGCTTGATGCGCTCTCTATACAGCAAGAACCAATTACTCAAGAGGCAAGGTAGTAATAGAGAAAGAACTTTATTATGATAAGCAAGCTAGTAGGAAAATGTCAGGGATTTTTTTCCTATAGGACCGTCTTGCCAGGAAGCTGATTTAGGAGATAGGTAATCCACCACTTTGTTGGTGCCTTCTCACAGGTGGAGATTTGTGGCCAAATGATGGATGTCTTATTTTAATTAACTAGTCATGAGATATATCCAGTTCTTCAAACCTCAATAACAAAGATAATTATTAACTTGGCTATTATTGTCACTGATTAATTTGCCCACATGCAAACTAGACTAGACTAGAGGGGACAGCTGCCCTGAGGCCCTCTACTGATCACCAAACTCATGGTAATAAGAAAAAAAAACATTCCTCAATTATTGTGAAGGAAAAGGGTCATATGGAATTAAATAGGAATTCAGCCAGTAGAATTTGTCTCCGTGCTGAGCTTTAGAACATGGAAATAAAATTTTACATGAAAGATGTTGGGAAGAGACTCAGACCTAGGAAATAGATTTGAGATCCCAGGAGGTAGAAGATGCAAGATGCAGTTAGGATAATAGACACGTTTTGTTCAGAGGTGGCGACAGCCTCCATCCAGCCTCTAGCTTCAGCTTCAGCTTCAGACCTCAGCCATTGTTATTTAGCTCCAGTCAGTTTCATTTAGTCAAGTCAATTCCATTTTGTCCCTTAACCATTTCCATAGACCTCTTTTATATCCAGGCCAGACAAGAAAGGCACATTGCCAACAGGTTATATCAGTAGGCAGCAGCTCAGAAGCAAATATTTTATGACCTTGAGTATGTATGCCGAATCAGGGTGTTTCTGACCTTGACTATATATTGACCATAAACATAGCCAGTTCATGGCCTTGGTTACACACTGTAAATGTAAGATAGCCTGGCAGAATACTGAGCAAGAATGCCTAACTATAGCCATTTGGGGCCTGCTCCAAGAAAATGTATGGAATAAGTAATGGCATGGATGAAGAAAAAGCATGTGGCATTCGGATAGCAGAAGGGATGCTCAAAGTGCACATAAATCTTGGAGGAATTAGGTTGAATGAAAGAAGATTATAATAATTGGTCTTTATTGATCACAATGGAGGAATACAAAAAGAAAGAAAATAGGTGAACTGGTTCCCACCACACTTAGGTGGAGAGATTGTTATTGGCTTCTGGGAATATAAAGTGTGTGTTATATTTAAGAGAAAAGCTCACTGATGCAAGTGCACAGAACACATACACCATCCAGCAACTACACCTGCAAATGGCTTTGCTCAGCTGATTCCACTAATTATTCATAGGTAGTGTAGTTGATCCAAGAACAGAGGAGTAGATAAATCCCTGATATCCTGTTGGCTTAGCTGCAAAAGGAGTTTCATGGGTACAAGAAATCAGGGCCTCCATGAGGAAGGACTGCCTGTAGGTGAGTTTAAAACTTACCAAGGGATGTTACCAACAACTTTCCACCTCTCTCACATTTCTCATAGACCTTGGTCCATGTACTTGCTAACATGTACTTATTCAATGAATATAAAACTTTATGAAATAGGAGAATCTATTGGTGAAATTGATTTAATGCCACTCATTGCATTATTTGATTAAAATTTGAGGGAAATTTTAGAGATCACTTTTATAACCTGGATAGAAAATTCAAATGTCCTTTTCTACAAAACACCTTACCAAAAAAATCACTAAGCATTCCATAACTGTTCATGTCATGACATTAAGCCACACAAATTTGATAAATTAAAAATGAATTTAACAATACTTACAAGTATTTCTACAAAAAGCTGTATGCTGAATAACCCCAGATAAACCAGGGATTAAAAAGAAAAGGCAAATCTTGACTAAGCATAGATTTAGTTCAAGGGAAAAGAATAAGTTATTCAGAAGCATGTGTTGGACATCAGATATTGATCTGTTAAGTACTTTTAGAAACATAATCTTTTCTCTTTATTTTAATGTATTTAATATAGCTTTTCCATAGATGAAATTTAGTGTTCAAATATTTTGTCAATCTAAGTATTAATATCGATAATTAATTAAGTTTAATTTGTGTAAAAACACAAATATGATAGCTAAAAGAAATTCTGTTATGAATGTAATGCAACATTGAACTGATCTGCTTTGGAGGCAATATGTATTTTATAAATTTTTATAACTACTTTTAAGATCATTTTAAAGATCATTAGTCCTTCTGTTACTAAATTATGTTTAAGCAAAAGTTTTATCTAATTACATTTATTCTATAGTCACAGGTTCATGAGAAAACTTTCCAGATTTTAGCAATCCATATAACAAGGTAAATTTGTATTAGCTCTTTCTAAAATACTTCCAATGACTAGATAATTGAAACCTGAATTGAGTATCTGAAGTTAAGTAAGTTGTGATGTTAAGATAAAACAGTGACTGACATTAAAAATCTTTTCAAAGAGTGGCTTAAGAATATCATTTATAACTAATGTTATAAATGGCCAATGTTTTAAATATCTATAATATTCAGAGCATGGGCTTCAGCTTTTCAGTACTCATAAGAATAAATTTATAATCTTTGTTTTGAGGATAAACTATTATGGAATAAATTCTCTATAGGTCAGATTCTTAAGGGGAAATTTTTAAATTCTGAAAGGAAATGTTGCCTTTACCAGTCTTGCCCTTCTCTATAGCATATGGCCTGAGAAATAAACAAGTTAATAACAAGCTTTGTGGTAAAATCTGAACTATAAAGAATTTGCAAGTATGTGTAAACACAGATTAAATCATTGTCACCATTCAGACCACAATACTCAAGTTCACACACATGAGAAAAAGAAAGAACCAACCCACTTAGCTCTGGGTTGGTTCAAACACAGAATCTTTAATATTTGTAACTAAATTCTTTGAAACTTTCTTTATTCATAAAACGGGGATAAGATCTCCATTGCTTGGTGTAATGGTTAATTTGAATTATCAACTTGATTGGATTAAGAGATGCCCATGATTAAGAAACTTATGGAGGGTATGTCTATGAATGATTAGCATGTGAGACAGCCAACTGAAATGAAGACCATCCCTAAGCATGGGAAGTACAGTCCAATAGGATGATGACTTGGATGTAATGAAAGTTGGAAGAACAAGGAAACAGCAGCAGATACAAGCTCGATTCTTCTTGAAGGGTTTCTCGATTGCTGCTGTGATCATCTTCTTGCTTCTTCACTCTTCCAAAGCAGACACTGCAGTGATTTCCCAGAAACCTTCCATCTTTGACCAAGGTGGCACCATTGATCCCTCTTTTTCTGGGGCCTCAGTCTCTTGGACTGTGAAACTACTGGTTCTTCCAGCTCTCCAGCCTGTATATGGCCATTGTGGACTATCTAGCTTCTGGTAGTGTAAGCCAACCTGATAAATCCCTTTTTTATAATTATATTTCCTATTGATTCTGTTCCTCTATAGAACCCTGACTAATACACATGGTTGTTGTAGAGATTAGAGGTAGGATACAAAACCCTATACAACCCTGCACAATTTGTTATGCCTATAAAAATAATAGCTACCTAGTTATAATTATTAACAATGAGGTAGAACTAGAATAGAAGGTACATTCTTTAAATAATGACCAGAGATTGTGATGTTAGAATTGGGATTCCTGCTGGGTGTGGTGGCCCACATCTGTAATGGGGAAGCTGGGGAAGCTGAGGCAGGAAAATCTTGGGTTCAAGATCCTCAGTGAGACACTGTCTCTAAATAAAATATAAAATAAGGCTGGGGAGTTCAATCCCCATTTCCCACTCCCCACATAAAAGAAAGAATTGGGATTCCTGAAAGAGTAAGCCAGCATTTAAAACACCTGTAGGTAAGGAGGGATATTACTTTTATCTAATGAAGAAGAACATGGAGCAATAAACTATCTTCAGTAAGAATTATCAACACATCATTATAGTGTACTATCACCCTTTAAAAATTGTACCTTTTCCTCAATTCTTTCCATATCCTCTTGGAGCTGAAAGTATAGTCCATCAAAAACTAAAACACACTGCCCCACACATCCGTATAACCACACTAGTCATCATCTTTGTCTTCCAAGGAACTGTCACCATTTTTTTCACTTAAAGGATCCTTTTATGTATAAAAATTAATTATTATGGAGATTTTACTCCTTATCAGGACACTGGACCCTAATTGTTCTACTCAATCAATAAAATCTAAATTTTTATGAGATACTGAAGCTCAAAGAGATGACCAACTTATACAAAATTCTGTATTCTAACTGAAAGAAATGGACACCTTATTCAAAGTTACATTTCCTGTGCTATTATTCAAGAATTTACCTTTGAGGATAAGGAAGGAGGAGAAACAGTATCAGATAATGATAAGGAAGTGGTGGTCAGTGAGAGGTAAACTCACAGATTTTTCCCACACATGACATTTTAAAATTTTTTAATTAATTTTTATTCCCTAGAATTAGATTTTGAATAAAAATTTATTTTCTGTCCTTTCTGAAACAAGAGTCAGCAATATTAGGCCCTATTCCACCATTACATCATCACTTAGATAGAGCTGAGGTGGAGCTGCCCTATTTATATAGGACATATACTCTCCTGTGCTCACTTGCTCTCCCTGTGCCAACTTTAATTATGCTATCTTCGTGGCCCCAAGGGGAGAACATATGAGCTATGATTAAACAGAGGGCCTCGAAGAGATGTTTCCTATGAGTGGTAGAAGCCAAGTAGCCTGCAGAGACTGATACCCCATGCATGTACGTGTGGGTGTATTTACTTTTGCTTCAACTACCCTTTGGACCTGACATTTCTGAAATAGGGAGGATGAAGAAGTTTGTGTGAGTCTCACATGAATTAAAGAGAAGAAATCTGAGGATCTCTTGTTTTACCAAATCACATATTTTACACAAAGGAAATATTTGATTATTCATTATTTTGCTGACATGTATTTGCTTTCTTGTAGTGCCTAGATAATGGAAGAAATTAATATGTAATTGCTGAGTTGTATGCCAAGCTCTGAATCAGGCTTTTGTTTTATGTACACATCCATTCAGCTATATATTAAATTCTTCATATCAATATTATGGCATTTGCTGTAGATATAGATCAAAACTTGAGACAAAAATAATATATAAGTAACTCATTATTCATGGAAAGTGTTTTAGGGGGATCAGGTATAGTTGTTGGAGAAGGCCTCAGAGTTGATGGCATTTGAACTGAGAGTTAAGATGAGAAATATCCATATAGTAACTAAGAGAAGAAAACTCTGGAAAGCAGTAGGAACGACTAATTCAAAGGCGTTGCAATCAGTCAGTGTTTCACCCAAGTTTAGAACCTGAAACAAGTTCATGTGAGAGATATATGGAAAATGACAATGTACCATGTGGGTAGGCCATGGTGAAGAGTTTGGTAAATTCCTTGGAGATTTGAATTTAATTTTCCCCAAAGTCCTGAGAAAACATTAAATTAAAAGTCAGGCAGATCCATCATTTACTAGCTATTCAGTCTTTGGGCAGGTTTTAACTTTCCATGAGCTTTAAAGATGATGATACCCACATCATAGAATGTTTTGTCAGAATTAAATTGAAGATGCTATGCAAGGTTCTCTGATAGTGACAGATTTATCACTTCAAATAGGACAGGGGGGAGAAGCAGTCTTTTTTTTCTCAATCTAGATTCTCTTGTTCCTTCATCTGATATGGTAAAATTATAATTTGTTTTGTTTCATTTTAAAGTCCATCATAGTCATGACTAATCTTTAAAAAATTTCAGGAAGTAGTATAGCTGAGCTCCTCCTCCTCCCACCTGCAACATCAGGTGGGGTGTGGTGGGGGGTATACAGGGGATTGAACTCATGGGCACTCAGCCACTGAGCCACATCCCCAGCCCTATTTTGTATTTTATTTAGATACAGGGTCTCACTGAGTTGCTTAGCACCTCACTAAGTTGCTGAGGCTGGCTTTAAATTCAGGATCCTCCTGCCTCAGCCTCCAAAGCCACTGAGATTACATGTGTGCACCACCTCAGCCGGCTATCAGTTCTTAACTATTTCTTCCCACATCCTGAAATTACTGATGATTTAAAGGTTCCACAATCCATGAATTCAAAGTTTCCGAAGTTTTAAGCCTCTGATTATATGACAGTCTTCATATTTGCCTTCTTTTCCCTGATATTTAAACACACACACACACACACATCTTTAGGTTGTAGGTTGGAGTGAAAATCATGAAGTATCAAAATGCTGCTCAAAAATTTCTAATAAAGGTAGTTGTAGATAGGGGTTGTAGATAGGGTAGGTAACTACCAGGTATGAACCTGGTGCAACCATGTTGAGATGTAGGAATTTTTAGGATTCAGAGATTTTGCCATAATTTACTGTGGCTGGGTGGTAGGAAAGGAGACCAAATGTGCTAACAATGAATCAAGAGTGTATTATGGATATTAAGTAATTTATAGATACTAGAGAGCTATAAAATAAGAAAAATCCATTTGAATTAATTAGATGAAAATAATAATTATAACAATTATTAAAATGGTTTGTATAGGGCTAATTATCATATACATTTATAAGCTCATAGGCATGCCTTTAATAGTGATATGTAGCAGCTTTGTACAGCTGTAAAGTTTTATGTAATTACAGCATGAGACTGCATTCAGCTATGCTTTAACTTCCATTTTTCAAGTAGCAAGTCATTTACTAAAAATTGAAATATTTATATAGAATATGACTTAAAAAAACTCTTCTCATACATCTAAATAAGCTTCAAAGAATGGTAAGAGGTTAAAAGATCCTAAAATTCTGTATGGTAATAACTATTGGGGAACAAAGTGAATGTTACTTTTCCAACTTCAGGTTGTATGTATGTGTAGCCCCTGTGTAGAAATTTCCATTGTTTGCAGCCTTCTGAGTCTGGTACTGAAATTTTGGACATGACTGTATACCTAATCCATAGCTGTGTATCATTGTTGTAGGTTCCATACACATTAAGAACAAAGTGGGGTTCTGCTAGACACAGCAGTTGAGGCTCTGTCCCTGTATTGAGTGAAATAAAGTACTATGTTACTGTTAATGTCTTATTCTTGTGCCCTTTGAGATCACTGCCATATGCTATCTTTGAGGGTGGTTTAACCTAGGCACCTGAGAGCTGAATATGGTTCCATTGTCTGAGTTCTGCACTGATGGTTAGTTCACAAAGATGTGGGATTCATCCACAAAGATTTTAGAAGATTAGCTAGTCAGCTTTGCCTTACACCTGAATGTCATTCTCTGTATATTTTCTCACTCCACTTTTAGGTAATGCAAATTGCCATAGAGGAGAAATTCTTATAACCTAAAATGACAATAAGAGCAACAAACTCCATGCTGTTTGTAATTATTTTAATCAAGAGTTCTGATTTTAGCTATCTGTTATGTGTTTAGGTTCTAAGTCCCTAATGAGTGATATGCTCTAAAAGATGTGCAGATATTCAGTTTTCTTTTGTGCATCTGTATAGAAAGTATTCTGCATAAGGTAGTTACTTGATTCTAGTGATTCTGAGATACATTGTTTCTGCACTGTATTTGAATGTGGAGCATCATTACACTTGAGGAAACTCAAGGAAAAAGTGAATTAATTCTAATTTCACAAGAAAAAGTTAAATTAAATCAATAATGGGGAATATATATATATATATATATATATATATATATATATATATATATATTTGCTTTGCATGTTACTCTCTTTCAGCCATGGGAAGAGAAGCCATGATTAACTCAGAAAATTTTAGAAATTAAATTTATCATAGCACAGATTTAAAAGTAATCTATGCCACATTTTACATAAGTACTTTATTGAATATACCCACTTCCAGAGAAATTATCATTCATTATTGCCTAAAGAATGGCAATTTACAAAAAGAGTTTAGGGTATAGATGAATGGTCATGGGACACCAAACTTAATTTTTTATTAGAAGATCCAGATTCTGTTTGTATCATGCTGGCTAATCAACCTCTTTGGGCTTCAGATTTCTTCTCTTTCTGTTGAAGATGAATGGCCTTCCATACCTAAGTCACATAAGTACTGTGAAACTCAAAAGATATTTATGAGATGAGACTTTGTAGACTAGAAAGTGTTAAACTCATGAAAGATACCACCAAAGGTTTAATATCTGAAATTTGCAGGAGAAATAATGGAAATAATATTATTTTCAAGACAGTCTACATACAATGGCTTTATTTTGTCCCTAGCTTCTCACTTATAAAGTTTAGAATTTATCCTTGAAGATGGAACTTTGTGTTCCAGAAAAAAGAAAGTATTATTAGTTTAGTGTGTGTTTGTGTGTGTGTGCATCCACACGTGCATGCACGAGTGTTATTGTTATACTTACAAGTTAATTTATTCAAATTCAAATACAGTAATAAACTTTTGGTGGAAAAATCATGAAAATTTTCCAATTATAACATAGTGTTAGGTCTCATGTTTTTAACAAATATTCATAAATTTAGACCTAAAGAAAAATTCCTTTTAAACTGCTTGCATTAGCACGGTACATTGGTGCAAAATAGACCTTTTATTTTCTCCATAGCAGACAAGAATAACAGTTATTTTATTATTGGCAAATATAGGTATTTTTACAGAGACTTTTTTAATTTAGTTGAGAGTTTGGGTCAAATAGAAGAAATATAAAGGCCTAAACAGATTAGTAAGCTATTTGAGCTAACTTTTAGATAACTTGATATTTCCCTTGAGTGAAGTAAGTAATAGATAATATTAAGGAAGAACATATGTCAACTTCAAATTAAGAAGCCAAAGTCTTTTGGTGAACTTCAAGCCTCCTGATAAATTTTGCTTTAGAACTTTGAAATATATAATGAAACAAGAATTTTATGTGTTTATGTTTAAAATACAAGCAAATTAGTGTTTGCCAGGGCTAGCTTAAAAAATTGCCTTCACTGATATACTTTGTTTTTTAAAGACAGATTACAAAAATATTTTAATACAAAATTTAAAAGTGATATTTTAAATATACATAAGTATATTTAAATTTAACAAAAATATGAATGACTTCATACTCTTGGAAGTCTAAATAAAGATTTTAAGATTCATAATCTTATTAGAAACCAAAAACCTACCGATTTTTTTTTTTTTTTTGTGAGTGTGTGTGTGTATTCTTAAGTTGCTGGATTTCCCTTTCAATTATCAATGGCTAAAATGGTGCCCTCTTTCAGGAATAACCATTCTTAAATCAAAAGTCTTTGAAGTAAAGTCATTTGATTTCAAAGTTATAATTGATTCAGTGCAGATATACCTATTTTTAAACCTTAAGCAGGAGTGAATACTATTTTATTTAAGAGTTTAGTTATTGCTTTTAATTCACCAAATAGTTTTTACAATTTAGGAAAGGTCTGAGTTTTCAGAATAAAGAGAAATATTTTAAATAAATGTAAAGCATGATCAGATCAAGTAATATGTATTAGTTTAAAATAAAAGGAACAAAAAAGACTCACCTTCAAGGCCTGACTATTCTCTCTGGAGCCATGTGAATATTTTCATAAAACATTATCTGATGGATGAGGCACCTTAAATTTTTATTTGCAAGAAAATGCAAGGTTACAGCAGGATGTTTAAAGCATAAAAATCCTGCCACCTACAGTATAAATAAAGGTATGATTTAGATATTGTGCTTCAGTGAAAACATTGCTCAAATGAGACTTTGGTCCTGCAAATTAGGGCAACAGCCCAGCCACCTATCACCCTCTGTTCCAGGTGTGCCTCTGGCACTAAATGCCCAGTTCATTTAACCCAGCAGAGAGTGGCTGCTTAATGGAGCTGAGCAGCAGCCTGCATTTCTTGCCACATTTGACAAGGAAGTTCAGTTTCAGCTAGTAAACCTTATTTAGGGAACTAATGTTCTCCATTTGTGTATTTGCAAAGGATATGCTTCAGGCAATGTCACAAAATGAATTCTCAGGAAATAAACTAAAAATGAAACTCAGGTCTTAAGATCAATAAATTGCAGTCCCTTTGATTTTTATGAACTTTATAACAAGTCTCACAGTCTGCAAATGGGATTCAATAATAGGCTTCATTTATTTTCATTCTAAATGAAATTAAAGTGGATTATGTCAGTTTAAGAAAAAATGGCTAATGGGAAAATAAAGGATGAGAATTTAAGATATCAAGTGCCATCTCTGAATAACTAAATAAGAACTTTAAAAAATGATTGGAGCTTCTTGTATATTACAAGATGAAGCTATAACATTACATAATACATTCATGAAATCATGTCTAAAAATGTACTTGTTCTTATTCGTGGAAAGAGCCTAAATTTTTAAGCTTTAGTATGCTTCCATTTAAAATAGTTAAATGTCCATACACAGCATATGGAAATTTTTTCATATAATAATAAAACTAATTTTAGTTAAGATTTTTTTTACAACATATGAAGAGTGCATACTTCAATCTACACTCCTTTATGAGCATGCAAAATCACATGTAAAACAATTATTTATATGGTGATTTTGCTTATAGGAAGAAGATCACATGCTTAAAAAAATTCTTACTTCTTGACCTATCCTATATTAGTTATATAACACAGACCCCTGTTTTTTTCATATATAAATATAAATATTAAGAGTATTTAGTTCAAAGGGGCATTTTGTGAGGATTCTATTAATTAGTACATTTAAAAATGCTTACCACCGTGCCTGACACATAGACACATACATTCTCAGTAACTTTTAGCTAGTAATATATTTTTATGGTAACTTGGGTTTTGAAAATAGAGAAGGTGAACTTAATCAGTATTTTTTTTCATCCCTGAGTTTTAAGCAGTTGCTTAAATCTCTTGCCTTTAGAATTTCAATTGTTCTTTTTCAAATAAGAGCTATGCAAATCTACTTTTGTATGCAGAGTTTTCAGACATATAGGCGACCAGTCTCTCTCTCTCTTTTTTTTTTTTTTTTTTTTAACTCTACTACAATCCTTAGAAGCAAATACTGCAATCTGCCAGCCAAGGGCAAAAGAGTACACATTTTTGTGCAGAGTGTAAATACTCAACAGTCGTTATGGTGAGATGATTTTATAGCAGCATCTTTCAATTTTACCCTTGCATATGCCAGTGTGAAATCATGAAGTTTTGCCCTTTAAATCTTGCTTTATTATTAAGTGGAGTCAGTAGAAGGCAGTATGGCTCAGTAGAAAAACAATAGATTAAGCACAGCCATAAATTCTCATTCTGGCAACATCACTGAGTCACTAAGGCTTTCTGTACTGTAGCTTGAAGTGCTTTATTGAGTAACACCAGTGGCTGAAACTGTCATTTGGCTTTCTATATTGGCAGCAACCAGAAGATACTATAAATTGATGCCAGTTAAAAAATAAAAATGTTAAAAAAGACCCAGAATAGGGAAGGATCTTACTGAACATAATTAAACTGCCTCAGTTTTCAGATGAGAAGGCTGAGATTTAGGGAAGTTATAGCATTTGCTGAAGGTCAAACCATGGAAAACAAAATCCAGGTATCTGATGACCAGTTTTGTGGCCTGTATGCTATGTGTGATACCGGATGGAAACTGGGGAAAACTAAAATAGCTAAATACATTATGTTGTATGGCTTACAGGCTGGCTTTTTTCTAGCCCTCTAGATATGTAACTATTTTAATAGTTATTTAGAACTTGAGGACCATGTGATAATCTATAGTAGCAATAGTTGAGGAAAAAACAAATTGGCCAACTATATTTAGTTGGTTCAGGATACCAATAGCTACTGTGTGACTTTGGATACTGTTAACATTCTTGCTGAGACTTAAGATACATAGCCCAAAACAATCAGATGTGTGGAATTGATAAATTAGGCAAAGTGGAAAGGATAGGAGAGAGAATTTACTTTTAGTAAGCACTTTACAATCTGTCCGTCATTTTACCAAGTACCTTATATAAATTGTCTATTTTCCAGAGTGAGACAGTCCTCTCTGAATTTGTGGCATCAGTGTCAGAGTTGTCATTGACTGCTGCATAGCCTCAGATGAATCTTTTAACCTACCTGGACCTTGGGTTCCTTATTTGTAAAACAGGCAATACCTAAACTGACTCCTCCAGGAACAGGAAGATTTCAGCTATGAAAGCTCCTGGAAAAGTATAAGGCATCCTCTGAATTTAAAATCATATACATTTTTTTTCTTTCAGTTGATCCTTTGTAGTAATTATATTTTGCTTAAGGAAATTTTAACTTGCATTCACTGAATTCATGTAGAATGATTAGAGGAATGAAATATAAGATTAAAGATTTAATCAAGATAATTAACCAAATGTGTCATCCACTTGAGAAAACAAAGTTGACACTTTGCTTCACCTTTTTTCCCTACCTTTCTTAATTTTTTTCTGTTCTATATGTTAATACATTATTAGGAGTGTTGTTTTATGTGATTATTTTATTGAATCTGCAATAGAAGTTCAAAGTTGATAATATACATGCATACTATTAAAATTAATGAGACTAATACAACTAAAAAAAATAAAGTCAATGATGACTTAAATACCTAGTCTTAAATACTATTTGTCTATGTAAATTGGAAATATTTTAATGTTGTATTTCAGGCAGAAATCTCAGATGTAAGCAGAAGAAACTAATTTGATTGTCTTAAACAAGGGCTGCACTATAGTTTCAATTCTGAATGTTTCTCAAGGCCTGTGAGTCAAAGGCTTTGTTCCTGGCCCTTGGGCGCTATTGGGATGTGGAGAAACTTTTAGGAGGTGGGGCCTAGTAGAAGAAGTTAGACAGTTGGAGGAGTCCCTTAAAGAGGATATTAGAATCCCAGCCCCTTCCTGTTGCTTTCTCTGCTTCCTGGCTACCATGAGGTAAACAGGTCTCTTTTGACCCATGTTCCTGCCATGATGCATGTGTGCCACCACAAGCCCAAAACAATAGGGCCAAGAGACCATGGACTGAAACTTCTGAAACAATAGGCCAAAATAAACCTTTCCTCTTTATACTTTGTTTGTTTAAGGTATTATGTCACAATGACAGAAAGTTGACATGGGCTCTTATAATAGAAGTGGGGTGAGGATCAAGCCCTAGGGCAGATAGGGACCATGGAATGGCAGAAAAAAAGAGGGGTGAGAATTACAAAAGCTCAAATGCTGGTTTGTTTTGTTTTCTACTTACGAAAAATAGATAATATAGCCTAAATACAGGAGTAAATATGTATGATAAGTATTTAAAACACAATGATAAATCAAGTAAATACCTATATATTTACTTTTTCTTTATGACCTTATCTCCTCTCTAAATTACTGTTCTGAAATATGTATTAATCCTTTTTCTTACTTGTTCTTGGAATTTTATATACTCAAAATAGCATAATGGCATCATACTTTGTGTATGTGGAGTATGTGTGAATGATGTGTATGTGGACAAACTTGTGTATATTATTTTATTAGATAAAAAATGATTGTTTGTATCCTCTACAACTTGCTTTTTCCCTTATTTTATTTTCTAAATACAAATGCATTAGTTCATTATATAAAACTCTTGATGGGCATATTGATTATTAAGACATTTTTCTTCATTTTCTTTCTTGTTCTCTTTCTCTGTTTTAACTGTATACAAAGCTGCTAGGAACATTTTAATTATTGTACCTCTGGTATATACCTATTTAAAAGTGAAGGACATAACTACTTCAGAGTGAGGGATAAGGACCATAGGTTCTAGGATTGTTCAGATATGAGAGGTAATATCAAATTGTTTTCCCATTTTAGACCTCAATAAGCAGTAAAGAAAGAGTTCAGATGTTTGAGAACTCTCTATAGATTTAAATTTGGAAATTTTTGCTAATCTGTTAATGTGAAATAGCTAACAATATTAATATTGTGCTTTTTTTTCCTTGATTCTCTGTGAGATTGAACCTTTTTATTTTATTTTTTTTCATGTTTGTCGCCATTCAACTTTTCCACTATATTAAAATAACTATTTGACATTAGCCCATTTTTCTATTGGGTTGTTTTTATTCTGTTGTTTTTATTTGTTCTAGGAACTATTAGTTGCATATATTTTTTCCAAGCTTGGATTTGCTTTTCATTCTCTTTATGATGTAATTGATAGAGAAAAGTTCAAAATTTACTTTACATATTTCTTTCTGTGGAAGTTTTAAGTCCTCATAATATTTTAAATTGCCTTCTGAAAGTTTTTAAGTTTGTCTTTGTCATTTAAAAATCTTAATCTCTTTGAGATTTTTTTAATATTGTGAGTAAATACACAAGAACTTTTGATAAAAAGCTGTTTTTTTTTTCAATATTAAGGATTGAATCCAGGAATTCTTTACCATTGAACTATAGCCTTTTTTACTTTAATTTTAACAGAGTCTCACTAAGATTTCCAGGTTGGCTTCGAACATGTGATCTTCCTGCCTCAGCCTCCTTAATCACTGGGATTATAGTCATGTACCACCAGACTAGACATAACTTTTTTTTTTTTTAAAGAAACTTTTACACCTATTGAGATACAGAGTAATGCCTACATATACCAAATTTATATAAACACAAGATTTGTATATAGATTTTTGTTTTGTCCAATAATCTACTTTTGTTCTCTTACTATTCATCTTAACTATTCTAAATTTAAAATGCCTAATAACTGATAGGGAAAGTTTACATGCTTACTTTCTTTCTTTCTTTTTCAGAATGTATCATTTATTCTCAACCTTTGTTCTTTCAGTTTATTGTAGTGTGTGTGTGTGTGTGTATTTCTAATCCTTAATTTTATTTTTCTTTTATTAATGTGTCAGCTATGATATCCAAGTCTATGAAAAAGAGAACTAGTGTTAGAGTATAGCCTTGTTTTTATCTAATTTTAAAATAATGCTTATAACATTTCACATTTGTATATGATGATGGTTGAAGATTTGTTAATTCTATGTCAGATTAATAATGTTCCCTTTCACTCCTAGTTTGAGTAGATGATGGTATTATGAATTGTTAGTATACTCTGTTATCTATTGAGAAGTTTACGTATAATTTGTTCTTTAATCTGTTAATAAGATGAGTTAGAAAATTAACAAATTGTTTAGTGATAAAACAATCTTGAAATGCAGAAATAGATCTAACTTGCATTTTATTTTTCCTATATAATGATGGATTTTTTTTTTTCTTTTTGGTACCAGAGATTGAACCTGGGAACACTTAACCATTGAGTCACATTCCCAGCCCTTTTAAATATTTTATTTAGAGACAGGGTCTCGCTGAGTTGCTTAGGGCCTCACTAAGTTGCTGAGACTGGCTTTGAAGTCACAATTCTCCTGCCTCAGCCTCCCCAGCCACTGGGATTACAGATGTGAGCCACCGTGCCCATTAATTATGGATTTTTAATTGCTAATATATTATTAGGACCTACTTTTATATCTGTGTAGATGAAAAATATTTGGCCTGTAATGTTTTTCAAAAATTATTTTTAAATAATTTTACATTCATGGAAGAGGTTCAATGACAATACCAATAGTACAATTTCCATATACTCTTCCATTAGTTTCCCCTATAGTTAACATCTGACATTATCAAGGTACATTTGTCAAAACTAATTAGCATTGGTACAATGCTATTCATTCAACTGTAAACTTTTTTCTTCAGGTTTTATCAGAATTTCTACAAATGTCTATTTTCTGTTCCAAAATCCAATATAGGAACTCACATTGACTTTAATTATCATATTTTTATAGTTGCCTTCAATACAAACTGTTTCTCACAGTTTGTTGTCCATGTCTATTCTTTCACAAATACCACACTGTCTTGATTACTGAAGCTTTATATTAAGTCTTAAAGTCAAGTACTGTCAGTCCTCTGACTTTTTCTTCAATGTTGTTCTGACTGTTCTGGGGCTTTGCATTATAATATTAAGTTTAGAATTGGTTGATGACCTTTTGATAGGAATTGTATTAAATCTGTAGGTCATGTTTGGAAGAACTACATGAAGACCATCTTATATCTTCCTAGCTATGCCATGGACTATCTTCCATTTATTGAGATCTTTGATCTGTTTTACCAGACCCTGGTACTTTTTCTCTATATGTATTGTATCTTTTTTTTTTTTTCAGATTTATACCCAAGAATTTATTTGTACTAATGTTAATGGTATTTACTGTGACTTTACTTACTTTTATTTTATTGTGATTTGACTTGTATTTTGCAACCTTGATATATTCACCAAAAGATTTTTGTATCTTTCAATCTTGATATAATCACTTCTTAAAGTTATTGAAAATCTTAACTCTTTAACTTCAGGGAGATTTTTGCTGATATACTTTTATCCACAAACCAATATGTCCTATGGAACCAGAGAGGGTTTTATTTATTCCTAATATGAATAGATTTGATATGCTTTTCTTGTTTATTACATTAGCTACTATTTCCAGTAGATTGCTGGGTGAGAGTGGTGAGAACAGACATGCATATCTGGTGATCTTATTGAGAAGGCAACTAATTTCTCATTTTTTAGTATAATGTTAGCTGTAGGCTTTTTATAGATGTTCTTTTATGAAGTTGAGGATGTTACCCTCTATTTCTAGTTGACTGAGAGTTTTTATTATGAATTGGTGACGGTTTTGTCAAACATTTTTTTTTCTTTCTATATTAATATATGTGATTTTTGTTTTTTAGTCTGTTGATGTGTTGATGTGACATTAATGGCTTTTTAAATGTGGAGCCAGCCTTGTATTCCAGGAATAAGTTATTTGATTTTGGTATATAATTCTTTTATTATATTGTTGGATTCATTTGCTAATATTTTGTTAAAGATTTTTACATCTGTGTTCATGATAGATATCAGTTTGTAGTTTTCTTTCTTTCAGTGACTTTGGTATTGGTAAAAGGATAATGCTGGCCTCATAATGAGTTAGGAAATAGTTTGTCTCCTTCTAACTTCTGGAAAAGATTGTAGAAATTAATGTAATTAATATCACTCAATCCTACAACTTTGATCAAATCAACCATTAGAACACAGCTGGTCTGGTTCTGTTTTAGAAGATTATTATTAATATAATTCATTTAATAGACATAAGACGTTTCATTTTATCTATTTCTCTGTGAGTTTTGATAGATGTGTCTTTCGAAAATTTGAAATTCATTTAGATTATCAAATTTCAGGCCATACAATTGCTTGTAATAATTCTTTAAATGTCCACAAGATCAGTTATAAGGGCCTTACTTTTATTGCTGATATTAGTAATTTATATCTTCTTTCTTTTTCTTAGTTAACATGGTTAAAATCTTCATCTCCTGGTGGTGTTAGATTAATTGTAATAAAATCACTAGGCTACTTAGTAAATTGGAGGAGTGTTTTGAGGCCATGAATATATACTGTTTTCTTAAATATTTTTTTCCCATTAACTTTAGTACTCACCAGTAAATGATTGTTGATATGATATTCTAATAGTGACTTTTAGATCTTCCCCCGATTTCTCATCTACTTATACTATTTCTGGGTGTATATCATTTAAAAATTTTTTCTATTCCTAATCATTCAGTGTTCTTGATTCTGGAAATAAGTCTGGCAATGTAGAAAACATATACTGAAACTATTACCTCACTCTGTTTTTGTTGTGAATTCAGTTCTCTTTTTTATTTCCTATTTTTGTAATTCTTTATGCTTCATTCTGTGTAAACTCTTATAAACCTTTCAGTTTACGTATTTCACTCATTTATTTCTTTCTCAGTAGCATAATGTTATTTCATGCAATGAGTGAGATGCTTTGAAACTACAAGTTTTATGCAATGAGGTCTATACAGATCTGATGCAATCTCCTACAATACACAGGACCAAGAGTTTGTATTCTCTTTTATGCATAGACCATCAAAACTAAATTTTCGACCTTTGCAGTAGGCAGCTTCCCAGGACAAACAGCACTATAGGAATCTCACTCTTATGGGTTTTTATTTATTTTTTGAGATTTCTGAATTTTGAGAATTTAAGAAACAAACACTCATGTACCTTCATAGTGTGATATTTTAAAAAATCTAAAATAAATTTATTTTCTTATTCATAAAAAACAAAATTTTACATATTTATGGGATACCCTGTGATATTCTGATACATGTCTATATTGTATAATATTTATAGCAGGTTAAACAGTTGTTTAAAATTTTAAGAATGTACTTCTTTAGTCTTTTCCTTTGGGAAACATTCATTATAATAATAGTATAGTGATATTTTCCCTTATTCTATATGCCTGTCTACAAGGGCAGATAGGAAAACCACAAATGATTTATACAGAAACTTTAGAATGGCACTATTCTAATTTACACTATTTATTACAATTTACCAAATTATAAATTTCTTCCATTTCTCATAAATAGTAATTTGATATAGGACTTCAAAAAATTAAATTCTTAATTTAATTCTCTAATTTCTTCCTCCTTTGCCCCATAACTAGAATTCCATTCTTCTTCTTGCATGTTTCCCTTATGTGAGACTACTTAGGACATTCTTAGCGGTATGTCTAGTACCTTTGACATCAGAGCAGATAATTTTTAACCCCCATTTCTATTAATTCACCCCTAGAACAGATTAATTGTATAACTTTTCTATTATTTCTCATAACATCTATGAAATAAAATAAATAATAATAAAATGATAGAAGTAAAATGAACAAGTAAAAAGTTAGAGATTGACATTTCCAAGTGAATAAACTCTCTAAGGTTAAGAAAACAACTTCCACATAAAATGATTAAATTAGAGTGACTGAAGCTCCATTTATTTTATACTGACTGTACCTTCATTGTTTACTTGAAATCTGACAAAAAAGCAAGAATATGGCTAACACAGGGATTGATGAAACAAAATGCATCAGAAAAGAGCTTGAATGACTCCAAACATTTGCAAACCTGGTCTCAAAACGAAGGTGTGCAGCAAAGTCAGGGATGGTCTGCACAACTGGACTTCCTTGAATTTACTTCTACATATAATTCATTCTTGATTAAAGGCTAAGTAATTAAATTTTTCTAATTAAAATATGACATATATATTATATTATTAAAATTCCATAGGAACCTTACCATTATTTTGAATTTAGGCCCATCAAAGGTATTTTTCAAAGACTGTTTTATTTTTGACATTATTTAGAACTGATGGAACATGTTGTTAATAAAATAGGAGATCAAATTGTAACCAGTTTGTTATTGTTGGGAAATTCTCTATAGACAATGTGCCCTCTTACTGTCTGTACTCAGGGCAGATTGTACCCTCTGTTCTTGTACCATGTGTCTTCATGAATTTATCTTTTAAATGCATTTCTATATTATATTACAACTTCTCCGAGAAAAGACCTATTAGCTACCTTATTGATACCTGCTAAAACTTTTGTGTATTTATGGTGAAAACATTCAAAATCATTTGTTGTATCTTTTTGAAGTGCACACTGCATAGTCATGTACTATCACCGGATTCTGTAATAGCACACTGGAATTACTTCTATCTAACTGAAGCTTAGTACTCATTGACCAACTTTCCCCCAGTCCTCTCTTCCCCATACTCTTCAGTTTCTGGTAGTCACCACTGTACTCTCAACTTCTATCAAACCAACTTTTGTCTTTTTATTATTTTGTATGTTATCCTGCAGTACTTCCACTTAACTTGATGACCTTTTGTTCCATCTTTATTGTCACAATTGTTATAAGTTATTGTAAATGGAATTATTTTCCTGATTCTAAAAGAGATTATATCCTTTTTCATGGCTAAATGGTATTCCATTTTGCACAATTACATTGTCTTTATCCATTCATCAATTAATTGACAATTAAGTCATGTCTGTTTCTTTACTATTGTGAAAGTGCTGCAATATTGACATCGTTTCCTTTGGATATTTACCCAATAATGTGATTGCTGCACCACATAATAGTTTTTTTTAAAGGGGCCTCCATTCTATTTTTCATAATAGCTGTACTAATTTATATTCCTGTCAGCAATGTGAAAAAGTTTCGTTTTTCCATGTTTTTACGAGTACTTGTTCTTTTGTCTTTGATAGTAGCCTTTCTTACTCTAGAATGAGTGTGTGTTTGTGTTTGCAGTGCTGGAGATAGACACCTGGGCTTCACACATGCTAGGCAATCACTCTACCCCTGAGGCCTTCCATTGTCATCTGTATAGTTTCCCAATATTTTCTCCTTTACTCTAGGTTGTCCCCACATTCTATTGTTTCTTTTGCTGTGTAGAAGCTTTTTAATTTGATCTAACCTTTTTTTTTCTATTTTTTATTGTGCTTTTTACATCTTGTACAAAAAAAAAAAAAATCTTTACCCATTGCAATGTTCTGCAGTTTTTCTCCTCTTTTCCTCTAATAGTCTCGTGTTTCAAGTCTTAAATAAAAGTCTTTAATCCACTTGGAGGTGGCTTTTGTAACTGTTGAGAGGTAGAAATCCAGTGTCAGTCTTCTGTAAGTGGATATACACTTTGCCCAGCACCATATATTGAAATGACTGTCCATTCTCCTTTGTGTGTTCTTAGTATCTTTGTTGAAAATAAGTGGATTGTAGATGTGTAGGTTTACTTATAGGCTCTCTATTCTGTTCCATTGGTCCATGTGCCTATTTTTATGACTATACAATTCTGTCTTGATTATTATGGCTTTATAGTCTTTTTTGAAGTCAGGTAGTATAATGCCTCCTGATTTGTTCTTTTTATTCACATTTGCTTTCTCTATTCAGGGTTTTGTGGCTTTAAAATTTTTCATATTGATTTCTCAAATTCTGTGAAGAATGTCATTACAATATGTAGTTTGCTTTGGATGGAACGGACATTTTTAACAATACTGATTTTTCCAATCAATTAATATGGAATGTCTGTCTAATTTCATTTGTGTCCCCTTCAATTTCATTCATTAACTCTAGGTAATTTTAAATTATGGAGATTTTTCACATCTTTGGTCAAAACTGTACCTAAGTATTCATTTTATTTCATTTTTTGAAGCTATTGCAAATGGAATTGCTTTGGGGATTTCTGTTTCAGTTAATTGACATTCAGCATAAAGCAATGCTAATGATTTTTGTTTTCTGGTTTTGTATCCTGCAAATTTGCTGAATTGGTTTATTGGTTCTAATAGATATTTTGGTGGTGCCTTTGGGATTTTCTGTATATTAGGACTCGTGGATCATGAGATGTGCACATGGTGACTGTTTTACTTTCTTTTTTCCTATGTGCCCTTTATTTCTTTCTTTTGTCTGATTGTTCTGGCTATGACTTCCAGTACTATGTTGCATAAAAGTGGTAAAAGTGAACATTTTTGTCATATTCTAGACCTTAGAAATCTTTCAGTTTTTCCCCATTTGGTATGATAGTAGCTGTTGACTTTTTATATATGGCATATATATATATGTATATATATATATATATATATATATATATATATATATATATATATATATATATATATATATATAAAGTTGTTGATGGATATTTATTTATTTATTTATTTATTTATTTATATTCAGTGCTGAGAATCAAACCCAGTGCCTCACACATGCTAGGCAAGCGCTGTACCGTACCGCTGAGCCACAAACCCAACCCCTATGAACTTTATTTCATTGAAGTATCTTCCTTCTGTACCTAATTTGTCCATTTTTTATTTTTTCCTGGAGGGACATTGAATTTTACCAAATACCTTTTCTATATTTATTGAGATAACCATTTGATTTTTGTCTTTCATTCTGTTGATGTGATATAAGGTGTTTATTGATTATCATTTGTTGAACTATTCTTGCATCCCAGTGTTGAATCCTGCTTCATCATGGTGTGTAATTGTTGTAGTCAGCCATTTCATCACTGTTACTAAAGGAACTGTTAAGAGCAATTTTAAAGAAGGAGAAGTTTATTTGGGGACCCACAGTTTGAAAAGTCTCAGTCCATAGACAGCTGGCTTCATTCGTCAGGGATTGAGGTGAGGCAGAACGTCACGGTGTGGAAGCGCGTGGTGGAGTGCTCAAGACATCTCACCAGGAAACAGAGTGAGTTCTGCTCAACAGCACAAAATATAAACCCCAAAGACATGACCCCAGGACCTACCTCCTCCATCAACACCCTACTTATGTACCCTTAAGACCCAGTTAATTTCTATCAGTGGATTAATTCACTGATTGGGGTAAGGCTCTCATAACCAAATGGTTTCGCCTCTAAACTTTCTTGCATTGTCTCACAGATGAGCTTTTGGTAGACAACTACTATTTAAGCCATAACAATAATCTTTTTAATATACTATTGGATTTGGTTTACTAGTAGTTTGTTCAGAATTTATACATCTATGTTCATCAACAATATTGGTCTGTAGTGTTTTTGTTGTGTCCTTGTGTGGCTTTGTTATTGGAGCAATACTGGCTGCAAAGAATGAGTTTAGAATTTCATCCTCTTCTTTTTTTGGATTAAGAATTGATATTAGTTCTTCCTTAATTTTTTGATAGAGTTCAGCAGTGAAGTCTGCTGACTAGTCCTAGATTTTTCTTTGTTGGGAGAATTTCATTATCAATTCAGATTTTTTATTTCTCCATTATTCAATCTTAGTAAGCTTTATGTGTTCACAAATTTGTTCATTTATTTGGGTTATCAATTCATTAGCATATAGTTATTTATAATAATAGGTCTAATGATTCTCTGTCTTTCTATGGTATTAGTTGTGATGTCTCCCTGTTCGTCTCTGATTTTATTTATATGACTCTCGTTTTCTTAGTTTATCTAAGGGCTTGTCAAGTTTATTTATCTCATGATACATTATTTTTAAAAAGTATATTTAACCAACATTTTTAGGTTTGATATGCCATAAATGTGTCTCTGAACAGATAACCTATAATGCTAGGAATGTCCTATGTTCCATTTCACCTTTTTGATTTATTCGATTAAATTTAAAGTCCCAAGAAAGACCATCTTTTTGGATGCCTACGTCATGTGCATATTCTGTGACTACAGCTGCTGTAGAAAATGGAAAGACACAACCCCTATGTCTTTGAGAGTGAAAAGCAGGTACCATCTCCCAATAAAAGATGGAGAAGAAAAAGTGACTTTCTGAAAGGAAATTCAGGGTTGGAAGGAAGAATTATATAAACTAAATAGGTAAAATATAAAAATAAAATAGCCCTGGAAACTACCTTATCCCATGTGCACATATACAAACAAAGTACATACATATATATTTATATTACCATGTAAAGTATACATTGTTAAAAATGAGTTAGTCTTTTTTATCTGTTTCTTTATTTTCTTCTAGTAAATTTAACTGTCCTAAAATATTGGTTTGAAACTGTAGTTAGTTAATTTTACTTCTAAATCCCCTGTGTTTCTTTAACAAACCTAAGTTATGGTCTGTCTTCAAAACACCTGCAGACAACTGCAGGTGTCTGCCCTCTAACCTTACTATTTTAAAAATTCCCTCTATTTTGCAGGGATAGACACTATAAATCTTCAATAACACATTTTGGATACAGGACTCTCCCTGTTCTGCTGCTACTTACTGATTTTTGCTGTGATTGCACTTACACAGATAATAAACCAGACAGGAAAAAAAATATTCTCCTAACAGGGTTAATTAAATATGCAGTTTATCAAAAGATATGAAAGCTGAGACTCTCCTTGCACTGAGTGGTTGTTTGTAAATTCATTATTTATTTCATTGTTTCCTAAAGCCTATCAGCAAGAAATAATGAAATGTTTCAAGGAAAAGATTCATGTTGATTCTTGGGAGATTTTTAAGAGTAACAAGTCAGATTTTAGAACAATGCCCTCAGTAAATGAATAGTGGTTGTTGTTTCTCTTCTCCTTCTGTTCCTATATGAACTCTCAGGGTAGAGCTTTCTATTGTATAAGTTGACTAAGGAAAATCATTATCTACTTGGTGAAATAATTAGTAAGGAAACCAAACAATATTAGCTCCATGTAATGTTATTTGAATCACATCCTTTACTTTTCTTATAAGTTCCTTTAGAATTTCAAAAGCAAATGTCTGCTTATAAAAGATTTTGTAGCCCGGCACAGTCTTTCATGCCCTTCATCTCAGACACAGGGGAGGCTGAGACAGGAGGGTCAAGAATTCGAGGCTAATCTGGGCAACTTAACTTTCCCCTGTTTCAAAATAAAAAGTAAAAAGGGCTGGGAATGTAACTCAGTGCTTGCCTATCATGTACCCATGCACCAGGCCCTGGGTTCAACACCTGCAACTAGGAAAAAAAAAAAAAAAAGAAGGATTTATAATAGCAACTAAAGTTCAACCACGAGATCAAAATTGTCATTTCCTAAATTCCTTTCTTTAAGAAATTGTAATAGACACTTAAGGTGAAATATAACATTATTCATTCTTTAACCTTTTACTTATTAATTTCATAGGGCTCGATAATCACCCAAGCCTTTATTCCTATATGACTAAATCCCCAGGACCAAGCAAAACCTCTTGTGGTTTTCTTGATATAATTTCTTAATCCCAGCTCATGAAATTGTAGTGATTTGATTCTTTTCCTTCTCATGTTGAATCTCTTCTTTAAAATAGCAAACATATAAAGAATGTCATTTTATTAACTTTTAATTACTGTTTTTAACTGTCATGTAAGATGGCTACTATAAATATGTCATCATTGGTGGATATTCTATATTCTACATGTTATCTTGCTTTTGATTGCTTCTACTATTATTAACTGTTTTATTGATAAATATTCTTTTTTAAAAAGTACTTTAAACATGTGATGTCCATTTGAAGTTGAAAGGACACTATCATTCTGGGGCCCTAACCAACCCTATAGCAGTTAATTACAAAATGCCAGATACTTGATATCACTCTTTTCTTGCTACTAGTAGTGGTCATGCTACCCATTTCTGGATGACAAGACATAAATATAAGCTCTTGAAGATTTTTCCCTCCTAGATAAAAACAGGGTGATATTGGAGCTCCATTGCCAATATACTGAAGACCTCAGAAGGAGCACAGGAGGAGATCCTGTATCTTTGTTGATCCTGTTGAGCTGCAGAATCCACAGGGATTGCCCAGTCATCATATTGGACTATAAGAAATATCTCTTTCTAAAGCCAATGTTTTCTTGCAGCTGAAAGGGTAATATTTTCTAGCTACTGAAAGCATCTGAATTTGGAGGCTAAGCATATTTCAGACTTTTTATAAATATGGGGTAATGGACATGGGGAGAAGACAATTGCAGGAAAATGGAATGATTTTCTAAACAAAGGTGATAAGAGAAGGCATAATTTGGGTACAGATATAAAGTTTGCTTTTTAATATATTAAAATCCCTTCTATAAAATACATGATTAAATGTATGCTAAACCTGATTTTCATACTGTTTCTAAGTTTATGCTTCCGTTATTTTTACATAAATTATTTAAAATTATTATTTTCAATTTTAAAGATTAATCTTAAAGGAATGATCCTATTTTCCTCCCTAGTGTCTGTAGAATATTAGATTCTCTCCATCCCCTACATCTATGTCCATATTTTCCTTCGCAGTATAAGTTTACACTTAAATTCACAGAATCAAGATATATATATATATATATATATATATATATATATATATATATTTTTTTTTTTTTTATTTCATTGATGTTTTTAGTTTTCTGAAATGATATAACATTATCCAAGTCTTATTCAGAACAAACAAAATCTGGAGTGTCCATTTCCAAAACAAAGTAGACAAGAAAAAGAAAATGTAGTAATTACTATTTTTAGCATACATTTTTCAGTGGAGAAGAACTAAATGCCTGATTGTTTCTCTGCTTTCCATTTAATGTGTCCATTTTTAAAAATATTGCTCCTGCATGGTTCTACTTTTTATTTATTATTTATGTTAGCTAATCAAGGTCTCAAAACCTTGTGTCTTGTGACTTTTTAAAGCTAGGGAAGAAGCCCGGTGTTTAATCAAAATTTTCTAAAATGTCACAACAGTTTGTGGGGGAGGATCTGCTTGAAATCCATACAGAAATCCTCCCTCGAAATGTAAGCAGTAATGATTCCTTCTGTTTTCCAAAATTAAACAGTAGGTGGGGTCTGTGGATTTTTTTTTTAATTACTTTAGCTTTAGCTATTTACCTGTCACGCATTTAGGGACAAACAGAAAATGTGATGGCCATCTTTAAAGAAATCTTGCTGCATGACTCTAATAAAATAGGAGGCATTTTAGAAGACTTTATAGTCATTTTAACATGGTGATGGAACTGAAATATGAAATTCCTTTAAGGTTATAATCAATCTGAGTAACATCTGAGAAAGTACAATAGAAAGCACATAATTTTACCTTTATCCCATAAAAGTTGTGACTTATCTTGACTGAGCAATTTAATTGACTTGCCTCTTCCTAAAAAAAAAAACTTTAAAAATCTTTTAAAATAGAGATCTAATTACTTTACCATGGAAAGTAAATATGCTCTCAGTGAATTTTGAACTTATCTCTGTCCAGACTTGTATATATTTATTCAATTTGAGTTGAAATTTAAAAAATAAAGTGAAAAAAATCAGTGTTGATTTTTACTGTGGCTAATCTTTTAATGTGATATTGCCTACCTAATTACTAACTATAAAAATCACCTCTACCTCCCCTGCATTAAGAAATGCTTTAAACAACCAAAACCATAAAATGCTGCCACCTTTAAATGTTTCCTACTAAAGTTAAAAGACAGGGATAATTTTAATAAGAATGCATTATGCTCCATATTGCTGCTTCTTACAATGACTGGAAATTTTGGCACCACATAACTTGGGACAATTATCTTGTCCTTTGTGTTCAGAGATGATGTTCTGACAGGTTATTTCCTGAGCAATAACTGAGATATGTGACCTGCTGTCCTTGCCAGGAGAGAGTCTATTTTATAGTTGACAGCAACAGTCACTGAGGAGAGAGTTTGACATTTGTGGCCTTGTAGCCTTTGGGTCAGCCGAGTCTGTTTCTGATTCCTCTGGCTGGTAGAGAACCCTGCCTTCTGTCTTGTCTTGACATCAGAGGCTGACACTGCCTTGTTGCAAATGGTCTCTCAAGGCATTCTCTCTATCGCAGCCCCCCACACATGCAGTCAGCTACCATGTCCTGCAATCACAACCTTTCAATCCCAGTGCCATTTCCCCCATCCTCTTGTCAGTGAAATACAAGAGCTCATTCTGAATGCAAATAGGATCTCTGTTACTGGTCTCTCCTTGCTGGAGAGTTGGTTCTCCTATCATCGTCTATAAAAATGATTACTAAGCTAATGACTATGCATTTCTTAACATATTCTTAGAATGCTTGCGTATGATATTGCCCTTACAAGGCATTTGATAAATGCAGTTTCATTAATGATGGAAGAAAGACGAAAACACTTAGATTAATAAGCCTCTGTTATAGTGCAATACTAATGCAAATATTAATAATATTACTACTAATAATGTAATAGTAACAATAATGTCAGTAAATATTTCCATTTTCCATTTGAACAATCATTTTCATTTCCATAGTTCTTTCACATACAACACATAAATTTCTATAATGTGACAGGTAGCCGCCAAACAATGAAGTTCCTTTTCCCTTAAAGGTCTGTGAAATACTACCAAGAGAGATAACTTTGATTTTGAGTACCAAACTATAGGGAAATTAGAATAACAAAAAATATGTAGAATATCTTAGCATCAAATTTTGTATTTCAGTTTGTCCTTCTAACTTCTCTCTGCTTAATATTTGTCACTTTAACTAATTCTACTTCTACTTATTTTCTCCAAAATAAATATTGTCTTTAAAGTTCAGCAATTAGTCCTAATGCCATGTCTTCAAATGGCTTCTCTGTTCAAATACTTGTCAAATCAATCTCCTCCTTTCTCTCTCTTTCTGTCTCTCCCATCTGCCTGATGGATATGGTGACATGAAGATTACCTAAATTCAGCATGAATAGACCCATCATCCTCTCTCGGTACATCTTTTCTTTTGGTTTATTTATTACTGATAAAAAGTTGCCCCTTTCTTCTAGAAATCAGGATTAATACCTTAGTCATTCAGAATCCTTCCTTTCCTGTACCTCCTGCATCTGATCAGTAGTACAGTTTTGAACTTTTAGTAGCAAATATCCCATCCTTTTCACTTCCATCACCGACAAATCTTCATTCAGATCTTTATGGAGTCTTTCTTGGAGCCTGCTCCAACCGTCTCCTAACTTGTCTTTGCTGCTTCAGCTTAACCATCTATTTTATATACTTCTATATTAGTTATGTAAACTAATGATTTCAAAACTCTTTTCAGTATTACAGACACTTATTCCAATGAAATGGAACTAAAGTATATAAAACAAATGAAAACAGAGTTGCTGTCTTTGAAGTGACAATTGGATGTGGGAACTCACAGGAGTCCCATCCATCCGGACTGTTTGTACCCTACCTCTCTTCACCCCACCAATCCAATGTGCTTCCTGAGACACTCTGATAGAACACATGAAAACCACTGTAAAAACATCTTCTCAGAAAAATTAATTATGACAAGATGATAAAGTTGTATTTCAAACATGCTGCAAGGGAATAGGCTTTAGAAAATCTAAATTAAAATATATTCTCTTGATAGAAATGGTTCAAAGGGGGAAAGGATAACTAGATAATCATTGTTAGGTTATTTACAACTTCACCAAAGCTTCAGGTTAAAAATAATCAGACTCTTAATGTGATAATAATTTGAGACAAATCTAATTTTTTATAAAAGATCATAATCTCATGAAAGTGTCCGAAATTGCTCTGGTTATTTTTTAAGGATTGATGATTATTTGCAAGAGATAGTAATGAATGACATTGAACAAAAGGTTTTGTCCCAGATCAGGAATGGTAGGATATATTTGCTCACCACTGACCATGTTTAACTCCTACTGAAATTTTCTAATGGGTATTAAGAATCTACCAGATTAAGATCAGACTTGTGCAGGGGTTGTGTCTCAGTGGTAGAGCACTCACCTAGCACGTGGGAGGCGCTGAGTTTGATCCTCAGCACCACATAAAAATAAATAAATAAAATAAAGGTATTCTGTCCATCTACAACTAAAAAAAAATATTAAAAAAAGAAAAGACTCTTGGGCTTACAGTTTAAATCACAACCTGGCATAATCCCTAACTTTTAGCCTTTTTCACATTTTACAATGTTGATAGATGTTTAAGTCTATATATTTTATAATTTTAATGTCTTTGAAGTCAAAATTCTTTTCTTATATTAGTTGCCTTATTCTGCCTTGTATGCTACAGGTGATAGGAAAGGCAGACAAATATATAACAAATGATTTATTGTTATTATATTATCATAGAAGGCTAAAACCAACATGGAGTAGTGAGGTATACATTTATTTCATCTCCAAAGACATTGTGTAATCTTTTAAAATTAGGATTTACAGGATAAATCTTCATCTTTAGAATTATTTAAGGGTTCATCTTTTACTAATTATGTAATTCTGGGTCTTAATTCTTAATAGGACAGAATCTTGGTTTGTCATCTCCAGAATGACAAACTTATCTAGAGATAAATATTTACATCAGTAATCAAATATCTATTGAAATTATTATGTTCTATACTAGAAAAATACAACAGAAAGAGCTAACTGGAGATTTGAGGTCACATCTTACATTTCAGGGCATCTCTGGGTATCTTGAGAACAATGGACACCTAGTCATTGTGATGATTTTTTTTCTGAGGAGAAAGGAACAGATACATCTAATACTATTAAAATTAGAAGCAACAAAGTTACTTACACATTTTTACTTTATTTTGCTGAGAAAACTTATGATAAGTTAGAGAATTCTAGAGGTAGAAATAATAAAATGACATACGAGAGGTTTTTCTTGCGTAATAAAAGATTTTTTAGAGCATTTTGCTGACCTAGGGAATTGGTATTAGCTTTGGGTATTTTGGGTTTTATCCTAATTAATCCTCTTAACTTCAGAGCTTTGTCCATCAGTAATATACCAAATATATTGCATGTGCACCTCAGAGGTGAAGCCAAGAACTGCTGTGGCTTTAATGAACACCAACACGACAGTCTTGATAAGTGAACTTTTCAGCAGGGAGAGACCCAAACCCAATGCACTGCAACTGATTCAATAATAACTCTTTTGACTTTAACTAATGGTAAAGTTGTAGTGCATTATTTCCAGCAGTAAAAATTCATTATGAGTTCCAGTTTGTAAAATTGGACAACAAATTACTTTCTCAGTCCAACAATACATAAAAGTAGGATTATTGAATTATTAGACCTTGAGTGAAAAAGGCATATTTACTCAATAAATAATTACTGAGTTACTACTGTATGCCAGAAACATATTTGGGAGGCCAAATTAGCAGAACTTTGTGATTTATTAATTTAATGTTGTGAGTGGAAAGACATGGAAAAATAGAGTAAAATTGGTGAAACTGATGACACTATACTTGGAATATCTATCTCTCTCTATATATATATAGTATTATAATATAGGGAAAGAAATATTATGTATAACATAATATTAGATATATACATAGAATATATGTGTATATATAACATTATATATACTATATCATACATACAAAATATATTGCATATGTATGTAGTATATACATAAAGAGCTGGCTTTGTGCAACATCAAGTAGAGCAAGAAATAATAATTATAATAGTAAAATTTCCTTTTTAATACAATGTGGTAAGAGTGTAGAAAATTCTAACACAATCTGAGTTGTGAGCAGAAAACAGTGAGTGTGAAAGGCTATTAATATATTTTCTGTTGCTGTAACATAAATATGAAACTAGTTAATTTGTAGAGAATATAAGTTTGGTTCATGGTTCTGGCAGCTGGAAAGTCAAAGAGCATAGTGCTAGCATCTTCTTGTCATCTGGCAGAGCCTTCTTGCTCCAGTATAACTTGACAGAAGTCATCACATGGCAAAACAGAGCGAGCTTCTAGAAGGGGCCTCTCTTCCTCTTCTTATAGATTCACTAATACCATCATAGAAATTCCAACCTATTGGCCTTATCTAGTGGTAATTATCTCCCAAAGACTCCACCTCCACTAATATATGAAGTTGGAGATTAATTTTCCAAATATAAACTTTTAGGGGATCGTGTGGCAGGCTCTCTGAACAGTTGCTATCTGTATTGACACTTAAGAGAACAAATTTCAGCATAATGGAGACTATGAAAAAAAGGCATACAGAGAAAATATGAAGATATGTAAATAAGATGACATATGAAGGAAAAGCTGCAAGCTATTTTGAATGTTTCATTCATAAAATGACAGATGTGAAGTTATTGGAGATGGGGATGAAGAAGGAACAGATTTCAACAGTCAGGACAATGGTAAACATTGATGGTTAGAACAATTATTGTGATAGTAATAGGAAATATGGGTTTAAGAATTATAGTATCAGGTGAGTTAGGGAGATAATATTTCAGTCAAGGCGAGATTGAGATATGATTAAGAAGACCCAAATCAGAGCAATGATAATAGGGATTTAAGAATAATCTATTTTTATCCCCTGTGATGCTAGGGATTGAACCCAGGGCCTCACACATGCTAGACAAGTGCTATAACATTGAGCTATGTTCCCAGTCCTAGAAAGAATCTTGAATTGAGAATTTTCTTGTATGCAAAAATAACCAAACTTGAAGACAGAAAAAGGGATAGATTGGAGGGAACAATTCAGGAAAAACTCCCATCATTCATGTTTATGTGCTTGAGTGGACTATAGTTTTTCCAAGATATTTTCCAAGATAGGAAATAGAAGAGCCATGGTAAACATGGTGAAAGGAAGTAACACCTTAATTTTTGTATATGTTGAATGGAAAGATGCATATAATGTATTCAGTTTAAGAAATGTGTCATGTTGTGCATGTGTGAGTTTAGTGGAAGAAATGAGAATACAATGTAGTAACTTGGGAGTTCTATTTGTATCGGCTGTAGAAAGAAACTACAAAAAATAATGGAAATATCTGATTCAAATACTTCATCTTATCAGCATTTCAGTTATCACAAAGAACAATGTATTCTGAGATAAACTAAGAGCCAAAAAAATATTTTTGCTCTTAAGAAGCACAGAATCAAAACAAAAGTACTTACATGAGGGGATCAACTGGGAATATTTAGAGACCTAATATATTTTTAACAGAAATCATGTACAATTATGTATTTTCTGGTATGGAAAAGGGCAGTGTCCCATTAGGATCTTGTGCTTGATCTCATTTCCAAAATCTGATATTTTATGCCTTCAATTTTAATTTTAATGTTTATTTTCTAAAGATTCTAATAGTATTTGAAATGTAGCCATCCTACAGGATTTCCTTGTTATTGAGTTAACAATCACAAACCATGAAAGCATCATTTGAGTTTTAAGACACTCAGATGAAAAAGAGCCCTTTATTATTAATAGAAAGTTTGTGTAACCTATTTGGTAGTAAATATTTACTATAACTTTCACTATTTTTTTCTTGCCAATATTTGAATTTAAAATATATGAAATAGGATGATAACAAAAATCTGTGTTGTATCTCCTTTTTGAGTTATATTTGAGTTTAGATGCTTTTGAAGATCCCTGCTTTATTTAAAGCAAAAAAAAAAAAAATGTCCTTGGGTATAGCATTAAAACAAACCCAGACCACAGCATATCCATCAGTATGAAGGATAGTAAAGAAAACAGAGAATTGTAAATAAGAGATAGCTCCATCAATAAGCATCTATATGTATAGACAGTCACCAAAGTCACTTTTCTCATCTTTAAAGTGGGTTTATTTTAGGATTGAATTGCAACATCATTGAATTAGCTGTACTCTTTTCAACTTCAGTAACACAGAGGAAGATTCACAGGTTTATTTTATAGAGAAGTCCAGAGAGTGTGTTTCTTCGGTTAATCTAGCAGTTCATCAACACTAACAAGAATACATATACTTTTTATGTGATAGGTTATCTCTTTCCTGTGAGGTTGCCCCAGAAATTATAGGACCAGCATCAAAATATCCAGAGGGAAAAGGGACCATCCTTCTCCGCTGTTCCGCATTGAGCAAAAAGTTTGCCCAGAAACCTTCCGCAATATACTTCCCTAATTGTCATTGGCTGGAATGTGGGTCAAGGTCCCACTAAACTGATCACTGACAAGGGAAATGACGACATTAATAATTAGGATTTACCTTTGAACCTCATCTTCCTACAGTTTGGATACCTGAAAAAAATCATGGTTTTCTAAGCAGTGATGTTATTAATGAGTTTTGGGGAATGAATCAATTTTATCTACTATAAGTGATGTTTAAAGTGTGATTCCTGGACCAGTAGCATTCTCATCATTTGAGAACTTGTTCAAATTCACATCTTCTGCCCTACTTCAGATCTATTGAACCAGGAACTCTGTCAGTGAGGCCAAGCCATCTGTGTTTTAATGGGCTTTCCTGGTGATTCTGATGCACTGTAAAGATTGAAAACCACTGTGTTAAAATAAAATTTATTGAGGAAAGAGTTTACTATTTGCTCCGGGCTTCAACATTGCAAAGCTCTGGAGGAAACATAATGCATGTAAAATGCAATGACAGTGCAACAAGGGAAGTGACCTCCAACCAGAAAATTTGATGACAAGTCTTAGATATATTACCACCACACATTACTGCTTTCACATGTGTAAAGCACTAACAAAATTAACAATTCTTAGGATGTTATCTATACATGTTTGTATGCTTGGAGCCCAGAATTATTGAATATTGTGATAGTTACTTTTAGAAGGATTGTTATATTTTTAATCTAGATCTGAGGCTCCCCACAGCAAAGTTGTAAGTTACTTTCATTTTCACAAGAAAACATTTATTTACTCTATCAAAACTTAGTTATCTAAAACAAATGGAAGTTCTTATGCCTGATAACCACATATGATCATCCTTCAAGACTCGATTCACTATTGACATCGATTTTAAGTAATTTGTATTCACTTCTGTCAAAAGCCATGTTAAATAATTCATTCATATATGCATTAGATTTCACTCTAAAATTCAAATCTTCTGTGACCTATTGCTACATTATATAGTATCATATCAGATACTATATCAGGTACTATATCAGATACTCTAATACTTTAACTCTTTGAAGATGATAATGCTAGTATTTTATGGAAGAATTAATATGGTATAGTTTCAGTAAGGCATGTCCCTTGAAGGCCTGTTTGTTAAAGACTTGGACCTCAAGTTGGGGCTCTTAGAAAGCTGTTGGAATCTTTAATAGGTGAGGCCTAATAGAAGGATGTTAGGTCACTTGGGTTATGTTCATGAAGAGGTACTGGGACCCTAGCCCCTTCCAGTCTCTGCTTTCTGACTGCCATGAGGTACTTACTTGCTCTAGCTTGCAAACCCCGATGTAATACAGTGCTTTATCATAGACCCAAAGTGATAGGGACAACCAGCTATGGACTGAAACCTCCAAAACTATGAGTCAAAATAAAGTGCAACCTTTTACAATTGATTATTTCAGGTATTTTTTATAGTAATAGAAAGCCAGTTAACACATAATCTAATGAAGAATGCCTTTGCATCCTCCTTAACTGTATTTCTTAAGATTACTGTTCATCTGATTCTTTAATAACCAAAAATATCAATATACAAGTAGTCCAGTCATTCTTATTAACAAAGTGCTGAGGAAAGTCTTTTCAACTTACTTCTAATGAACATTTATAAGTTCTCAGCTTTCTTTTATGGATAATAAGAACCATGAAATTCATTGCTTCATTTTTGCATGGGATGCAAAAAATCAGTTTTATTATTAATTGCTCTCCCTTAACTCTAGGACTTTTATGTAATTATGCTTCTGATACCATTTTGATTACATGGCTCCTATTCTATTGGCCTTGTTTCAAAAGTTTTAACAACTTTTGGGATTGTTTTGTTTTTAGGTACCAGGAATTGAACCCAGGGTACTTAGCCACTGAGCCACATCCCCAGCCCATTTTCATCTTTTTATTTTAAGACAAGATATTGCTAAGTTGCTCAGGGCCTCTCTAAGTTGCTGAGACTGACTTTGAACATGTGATCCTCTTGCCTCAGCCTCTAGAGCTGATGGGATTACAGCCATGCACTGCCACGACTGGCCTTTTGTCTCATTTAAAAATTTCTTGAATACTTTTTCGAAAACAAAAGAGTTATAAAAATTAAATTTCTCCTTCTACCCATTCATATTATTATATCTATACATTTATTCACTCACCTTTTCTTTTCTTCATCCATCCAGCCAACCATATACCCATCTTCCTATCTATCTATCCATTTTTTTTGTTCAAATATCTTCTGGTCCATAACCAAACATACCCAGAGAAAATGAATTCAAAGAATGTATAATTATGAATAGACTTATGGATCCAGAAAATATTTATGCTAGAATAAAAAAGTGCAGATTCTTTGTTTTGCAGAAGAGAAGTTTAATGCCTTTCCTTTCCATTTTTTTCCCCTCTGATCAGCTTACATTGACTCAGAAATTTGGGGGATTTCTGGAACCATTTTAAAATGTTATAGAATTTATATAAATTAATTTTCTTTAGTAGATTTCCTTAGAAGTTTTTGTAAACCAACATGTAGAAATTTAGTTTTACTAAGAAATTTAGGATATAAGTATTTATCTAAAAAGTCATTTTAATTGCCATAAACTGAGTTTAAAATAAGAGGGTTTTTAAATTTATTCAACAAATATTAGTAAAAGAAGTGACTCAGTACACCAGAATGTCACTAAAAAGTTCATGAACAATTTCTATTCAATATGCTAGAAAAATTTCTATTGCATGAATTAAACAATTATATATTAAAACATATTAATTTGGGCTTCCTGAAATATGAAGATATTGATTATGATAGTAGAAAGATTCAAGGTAAATTAATGTCAAATATAAGAAAAATGAACCTGTGTTTTTAAAAAAATTCAACTTGTGATCCTACATACAGGAAGTTATATGAACCATGGGGAATTAAGCTAATTTAGGAAAAATAAAATTACTATTATCAATGTGTTTGAGTCCATAATCTTTTACTGTAATATTATAAATCATTAAAATAATTAAAATTCTATTAGAATAAAAATTATTAGTTGGCATTGTGATTTGAGACAATATTATTATATATTGCAATTAATAAAATTTCAGTAGATCTATAATCTTATAACCTTTAAAGGATTAATCAGAACAGATATTATTTATAATATTTCAATGCAAAAAAATATATTTCTTGTTTATGAACTCATCTATATTTATACTAAGGTGAATCTGTCTTGACCAGCAAAGCTCATAATGTTATCAGTAGATAGAATCTGATATCCAGTTTTACTATAGGCCACAACACTTTTAGGTGCCAAAGAGATTTTTTTAAAGATTTATAATTCATGTTAATGAAATGTGCACAGAAAAATTACAAAAGTGATATCCTTATCAGCATCTAAATCATTGTCCCGTGAAGGACAGATAATCAACAAATATTCTCTTTGAAAAAATTTTAAAGAGTCATGTCCAATAGAATTGTTTTTGATGATGAATCTGAGCTATGTGTACACTGTCTAATATGGCAGCCACATGTGGTAGGTGGACTAGAGTAATGAGGATGTGAAATTTTAGTTATATTTATTTTTAGTAATTTAAATATTATTAAATAGCAATACACTAAGTTGTTTGTAGGAGCACTATACATAACAGTCCAAAACTATAATTTTTCCAAATGACCATTAGTGACAGAGTTGAAAAACAAATTATAATTGTACAATGGCATAGTATGCAGCAATGAGAATGAAAACTGCAATACTACACACAATAGTGTGAGAAAAATTTCATAAGTTTATTTTGTGTCAATAAGATACAAGAGAATATACATTATGATTCCAGTCTCATCTACCAGAACAGGCTAAATTTTTCTCTTAGATATTATAGGTCTCTTGATTTCTACTTCTAACCCTGCACCAAAGTCAAATCAAAATGTATCAAAGACTTAGGAATTAGACCAGAAACCCTGCAGTACTAGAAAAAAACACTGGGTCGATGTTCCGTCATATTGGTATTGGCACCAACTTCCTTTAAACTGTCACCAACAAGACCCTTTAAACTCAAGAAAAACTAAAGATCAATAAGTGTGATGCCATCAACTTAAAAAGCATCTACAAAGCAAAGGAAACAAGAGCATGAAGAGAGAACCTAGAGAATGGGAGAAAATCTTTGCTAACTGCTTCTTGGTTAGGGGATTAATATCCAGAATATATAAAGAACTCAAAAAACTTAATACCAAAATAACAAATGACCCAATCAATAAATAGGCAAAAGAACTAAATAGATATTTCTCAAAATAAAAAACACAAATGGCCAACAAATATATGAAAAGATGTTCAATATCTCTAGCAATCAAGGAAATGCAAATCAAAATGACACTATTTCATCTAACTCCAATTAGAATGGCAATTATCAAGAACACACAAAATAAATAAATGCTGGTGAAGATCTAGGGAAAAAATATACCTTGCTGGTGGGACTGCAGACTAGTACAGCTACTCTGGAAAGCAATATGGAAAATCCTCAAAACACTAAAAATAGAACCACTATATGACCCAGCTATCCCACTCATTGGTATTTATACGAAAGAACCCAAACCAGCACACTATACCAATACAGACACCTCAATGTTTGTAGCAGCACAATTCACAATAGCCAAATTATGTAATCAACACAAATGTCCAACAATAGATTAACGGATTAAGAAATTACAGTACACACACACACACACACACACACAATGGAGTTTTACTCAGTCATAAAGGAGAAATTTGCTGGTAAATAGATGGAAATGGGAACATCATGCTATGTGAAATAAGCCAGTCTCAGAAAATCAAGGGTTGAATTTTTTTTCATATGTGGAAACTAGAGTAAGATAAAGGAGATAAGGGGTGGGGGATCAAATATCATAAAGATATAGGGAAGATCAGTACATTGGAAGAAGGAGATTAAGAAGGAGAGGTGGCATGGTAAGTGAGGAAATGCAAATGAAATTTTAAAAAATTATGATATGTGCATATATATAGATATACCACAAGGAATTTAACCTTTATGTATAAGTAAAAAGAACCAATCAAAAATAAATAAAATAAATGAGCAAAAGGAAGTTCAGTAGAGTAGAGAAAGGAGAATGGGAGCAGGGAGGAGGAGAGGAAAGGGGAGGATGTGAACTGATATCAAATTCCATAAATGTATGAATTTGTCAAGATGAGCCTAACTGCTATATAGAACTATACTGATCTAAAGAAAAAGTTACAGATCTCTTAGCATAGTAATTATTACTTGTTAAACAAATTACTTCTAAACTTAGAAGCTTAAAGCAATAAACATTTATTATTCACATTCAGAAATACAGAAGTGGCTTGAGTGGTTCTGGCTTAGGGCTTCTCATAATATTATAGTCAAGATGCCATCTTAGGCTGCAGTCAACTAAAGGCTTGAGTGGAGCAAGAGTACCTACTTCCAAGTTCACTCACTTGGCTGTTGGCCTGTGTCCTCATATTTTAGCTAACTGTTGACTGGTCACCACAGTTCCTTACCATGTGAGTCTTTTCATAATTTACAACATGACAGCTCAAGTTCCTAAAGCAAGTAATATGCAAGAGAGAGGGACCAAAATGGATTCTGCAATGTCATTTTAAACAAGCCTTCAAAGTAGCACAAAAAGAGTAAGCATTCTTTTAAATAAAGAGTCAATTTATTCCCTGCATTAAAACAAAGAGGTATGTCAGAGAACAAAGGTCAGCATGTTATTTGGCACAGGACCAACTTTAAACAGTTAAGTATTCACTTTTGTGTACATTGTGATGTGAAGAAATAGAAAAATAATGTGAGGAAAAGTATGAGTTAAATCTTTATCTCAGGTTTAAAAGTCATTGGATAAACTTCTAAAATATTTAAATCAAGACATATGACTTATTAATATTAACATATGGTTTAAAGATGAAGCCCCAGGGAAAGAAGTTTCTAAGTCACTGGACAGATCCGAAGGTGGACATTCAGGCTAATTAAGTGTTCAGACTTTCATATGTAGAAAAATATCTCTGCCAGAAGAAAGAAAAAATAGTATCAGCTTCATGAAGCTATGGGTCTTAAAATTCTTTCTTTTTTTATTTTATTTCTCTCATTTTGGAGATATTCCAGATGTTTAAAAGATGGAGGCAGGATATAATAGAAAGGTCAGAGTGTGTCTCTTGTTAACCGTGTGATGTGTCATAAATGATCAGAGTGAGTCAGTCCTTTATGACACATCATTTAAAAAGTGGTGAGATCCTCCCCATGGATTTTAGGATATACAATCTGTGAGGTACCAAACACTTTCCTGTTATACAACATTAGCTCTCTAAATATTAAATAAATATGAACCACAATAATGAGTGTTCAATAAAGGGAAAAATGAAGGGTATGAAGTATTTATAGAAGTCATTCATATGCTTAATTGTAGTTTCCACTATTATTAATTCATTCCCAGTTGCTTAACATAATATAAAGAAATTATGACTTAGCATTATGTGAACTTTCAAAGGCAAATTTCTCTACCATTAGTAATTTTCAAAGATAATAATATAATTAGAAATATTTTAATCTGTTTTATTAATGATAGAAAACGTAACTTGGTGACATCATTTCAGATCATTACCTGTAATGAGTCTGAATTCTTTGCTGACCTATTTAATTTGATAATTATGTACCCTCGTCTACTTTCAAATGCACATAATAAATTTAGCAAGGATTAAGAAGGGATATAATATTCTTGGGTTACTACAAGAGAGAGGCAAAAGGCTTAGGAGAATTTGCCTCTATAGGTCTGTTAACCTCATTGTCAGAAAATTAACATTAATTTCCCCAGGAGCACTGCAATTCAGAAGCCCCAAGGACTTCACTTATTAAAAGGAGGCAGTTCAGCTTTAGGGTTCAGAGAGCAGGCTTTTTAGTCTCAATTACCTGCCCTTCACTTATTAGCAGTGTGACCTCAGTTTCCTCATCGGTTAAATCAGTGTAGTAACAGTATAGTTCCTGTCTCACAGGGCTGCTGTAAGTATTAAATTAGGCATGCATATTAAATACTTATCACAGTAGTGAGCTGATATAATGAATGCTAAGCTATCATTGTGTATATTCTGAATAAAGGTGATTGAGGAAGTATAGACTTCAGTTCAGGAATTCTGAACTGCTTTAGAATTTTCCATATCAATAGACAAGACCTTTTGTTTGTCCCAAATATATTGACCCAAAGGTCGTCTTTATTTCAAAAATTTAATCTTCAAAGTTCAGAACAGTTCATCCTACCTGGCATTTCAATTGATTAGAATGAATTTGTTTAAAATATACCCCTTTTTGATCAATGATTGTAAAGCATGACTATATATTATGTGTGAACCTTATTTTTTTTAAACCTGAGTAGATTATAGATTGAAGATAGGTTTGTCAATTTGTTATTCCTTCTAAATTACCATTAGCTGGATACTTCATTATATTCACTTTGTGCTTTCTTGAAAGCATTACAAAAATTTGCTCCTAGTTTGATCCATGCAACCATATGTCCACAGAATAAGTAAAGCACACTAGCAGCTGATGTTTAAGCTAATGAAATGAGAAATGTATTACATATCAGCTTCAAATAGTTCATTTATGCAGTTAGAGTAAAAAAGTTGTATTTTCCATCTGTACTTCAGAAATTAAACATTTGCTTGTGAAAGATTTTATTTTAATTGGAGCTAATATTAGCTTATTAATAAAAGGAACCTAGAGGAGTTAAAATGAAATCATGTTGCAATAATGAAAAGATTTTGTTGTATTTTCCTTAAAATACCCTAAATCTTTTTCACATTATCTCACACAGTGAAAACTAGATGTTTACATGGCTTTATGTTTTTTTATTCTTTTCTTTTGCCAAAATTGCCATGGGAAAACAATGGGAGCAGTTTTGCTACTGTGGACATGAGTTTGCTCAAGGAATTGATAGAAGTATTGTGTTGCACACTTGTTGGTATATGAGAAAAATACTTTTTAGTAAGGAAGATTATGAATACAGTTTTGCAAACAGGCCATGACAGCTATTGAGACCACATTTCTTTGTGCTTAACTGTGTTTAGAGTTAATAAAGGATGTCAAAGAAAGCAATGGTTTTTGTGGGTGATTTACTGTTCATGCCAGAACTTGGCTGGACACACCTTAAATGTTCTCTCTTCTTTCAGTACTACCACAAGTAAAGATAAACTCATTAAATATTTTTGAATGTTTCTGTAATCCTGACAATATATTTTTGGAGTTTCCTTACTTGAGAAAAATGTAACTCACATTACATTTAATACAACTTAAACATAAGCTACATTTTTTTTCTGGCTTTTATATATTCTATTCATTCCTTTAATTGTATTCCCTTAATGTGTTCAATTATTTATCTACTACATGCTGAGCTAGGTACACCAAATATAAATAGGCAAATATAAGGAAATATTGGAAATGCATAAACCTTAGTGTCATGACTCATTCATGAAACAATTTAGTAGTGTTTTGTGGCAAATACTATTGTACTTAATGCTAAAAATGGGTTCCATCAATAAAATACTTAAAAACAAGTCTAAAGAATGAGCAGAATTTAAGCAGGGGAAGGACTATGATGTGGACTTGAAAAGATGATGATGGTTAGAGGAAGTAGAGCTAAAAATTGGCAATGGATTCAGGACATTATTATGGTGGAGAGGATTGCATTTAGTGGGCATCTGAATGTAGGAGGAAAAGCAGAACAGGAGATCAAAGAAAACACTGGGACTTTTCATGAGTGACTGGACATAAAAATAGAGCAATGCTGTGTTTGAATATGGTTTCTTCCCTGTAAAATTCATGCTGAAATTTAATTCCCATAATGAGACATTAAGAAATAGGACTAAGTAGAATTTTAAGTAGGTGATTCAAGGTTCTGCCTTCATGAATGGGTTAGTCCATTAATCCACTAACTAATGGATTAGTGGGCTATGTGTTATCTTGAGAGTGGGTCTGCTATAAAAGCCACTTTGACCAGGTGTCTCACATGTCCCCTGTCTCTCAGCACTGTATCACCTCAGGGTTTGCCACCAAGGAAGCCATCTCTACATGTGGCCTCTTGACCTTGGACCAAAACCATGGGCCTCTTTTAACTCATCCACTGTATAGTATTATGTTATTAGCAATAGTAAATGGATTAAGACAAATAAGTAGATGAAAACTAGGTTTTCTGGATAGAAAATAACATGTTTAGATTCATATGGGATAGGTTTGAGGTGCTGTAAAAAATTCAGATAGACTTTTGCAATGGAAAATTGGATTGGCTTTCTGGCCTTCAGAGACTATGTCTGAATTAGAGAGTCTTTGGAAGTCATATCCATGTAGCTGGGAGCTGTGATTTGGGAATCTTTCTCCTCAGAAAAATGATGTGTTTTCTTCCTCCTTGGCTCTGTTATTCATTGAAAGTAGAGCAATTTGATGGAATCGTACTCTATAACACTATTAGCCAATGTATGTTTCTGTGATGGTAGCCTTATTTCTATTTTTCAAAACGGAAGTTCATATATGTGTCAACTGAACATTTGAAATGGGTTTAGTGTAACTGAGGAGCTGAAATTTTATTTACTGTTTACAAATTTAATTTTTAATAGCCATGTCTATTTAGATGTTATTATCATTGGGCAGCATGCCTAGAAGATGGACAAAAAAGGGAGTACAGTAGATAATACTAGAAGGTACAGTGGCTTAGAAAAGTACCCTAAATCTAGTGAAGGGTTAATAAATGTTACTGTTTTTAAATCTGGAAATATCTTTTTATTGGATACTAATTCTGAAACTTTATCTTTTTTAAATAAAAGGTCAATCTACATATTGGCTTTGCTGATACATTGATACCTATACTCAGTGTTATGCCGTTTTAGAAATAGTTTGCATATGACATTACCAATTTCTTTCAACAATATTTTGATTGTATGGAAAACATCTTACCAAAAGAATGTTTACAGCATCTTTATTGATTTTACAACAGAATTAGTATCTATAATAGTTAGTTATAGTTTCTTCTGTTTAGCAGTTTAGACGTTTTATTTCTTTAAATATTGTTGTGTTTACAGTACTGTTTTTCATACCAATTCCTTTTTGTTATTTCTTGAGATTTATATTGAACATGATAAGTAACTACATAGTCTCAGGCTTGGGAATAACAAAGAGAATAACAAAGATAGATAATTTTAAAATATTTCTATAAATATGTGTTTCATTGTCTTTGATACCTTTTTACTTTTCAGAGATCCAAGAAAAAATCCTGCCAAAATGTTTTATATCTCTACTTTTAAAAATTATGAAGTGTCAGTTAATCAAATAACTTATTTAAAAATACAACCCTACACTCCTGGAAATTATAGAAACCTACAATTACAAAGACAATCTTCTCTTATTTATTTTAATAGTAATTCCTGAGTTTGTAACACAAGTGAATGTCGCCTTGGAAGCCTTAAACAAGAACTCCTTAAACGTATTTGACGATAATCAATTTGTGGATATCTCAAAGAAGATCTATGACACAATTCATGATATCAGATGTTCTGTCATGATGATTCGGGTAAGTCTGCTTTTCTTTCCTTGAATTATTTCAACATTCTTCATCATCTGAAATGCTTGGAATGGTTGCAAGAAAGAGTTTATTCTATTCTCTGATATCAACGCTGAAATCCATTAGAACTTCAGCAATTCATATGTATCCCCAAAGTCAGATCCACTGTCACAAACCATAATTCTACTTATGTATTTGGTTATAACTTATGTAAATGAGTATATTAGCTGCAGCATGTGCAGAAATGATAAGGTGTATTGTGTACAAGTGTCTCATGGCATAATCAAGAGGCAAAGAGAAATATATCAAGTAATTTGCTTTCTTTCCTCTAACAAATGGCAAGTATCTTTCCTATTACTAAGTTGGAATTGATAAGGAAATATATTAAAACAAGGTATTTCTGTAGTGAAATCCTCTCTTCCTATATCACAGAATCACAGAGTGTTCTGCAAGAAATCTGACCTGAGCCACCAGGAACAGCAAACTCTTGAACTTTCCCAGTCTGGGAGTTGTCTATTTAAGGAAATGCATGCCACATTTACAGTGATGTGAATGCATTGTAGGCATACTGTATATACACAGACCACAATCATGCTTTTACTCAAATGTTTATGTAAATTAATTTAAATGTTAGTAATGAAACAACATATGTATATGTAAGATATTAAGTCTTGGGACAGGTTCACCTGCATGCAGACCCTTAAGTAAGGATTAATGTTATCAGAAGTGTATTTAGGAGCAAATAAAAGTGAGATTAGGATGGGAAGGAAGCTAATAAGGTATAATTATGAATCACCACAGGCAATTGGGGCTGATCCTGCTGGTGAACTCTGGGAGGTACTGTATTACACACCTCAGAATTATTTCACCTGAGGTGAACAAAATCTGGAAACTTAGCCACCTATTCATCCTTGATTAAATGCTATTCTCAGGGGTGGTACCTGGGCCTGATGTTCAGAGTCAGTCAAGCTCTTGTGGCCAAAGAGAGCAACCCTCAGGCAGGGTGGCAGGTGCTTGCAGTTAGAAGATTCAGCAGGACTGCTGAGTGTAATTTGTAAGAATGAATAGAGTTTCATCTGAAAGCTTCTGTCTGGACTTAACTACTAGTAACACTGTAGGATGAAAGTAAAAGTGGCAAGAAGATATGGGTAACGTGTTAATAGTAGCTGATAGACCTGAAAGTTACAGTTAGGTGACACTGAGAAGTCCATAGGGCTGACAATGGAGAGCCTGGCAGGGTCGGTGGAAGAGTCTGCAAGACAGTGGTTAAAGTGTCAAGATATGAGATTTAGCATATCAGAACTTGGGAAAACCTGAAAGCCAACCAGTTATAGATATTAGAAAGAAGTCCCAACTCCAAATGTTTACAATTTTTTTTCTCCGCAATGTTGTGAAGCTACATGTATTTAGTAGTAATTATACTTTGAAGTTTGATCTTTTTTCTGGGCTGCCAATATGTGATATCATACTCTCTCAATGTTGAGCAGCTGCACAGAGCTGCAGCTCCCAATCAGCCCCCCAGCCATTAGACTAAACAGCAGATACTCCATGGTGTACTGTGTTACTCATCTTGATTTTCAGTAGGTTTGTTGTATTAAATGCAGTTTTGACTTAGATGGTATTTTCAATTTATAATGGATTTATTGAGCCCCATCATAAACTGAGGAACATTGTACTGATGAGCAGCATATTTTTTTTTTTTTGTTCATATGATTGGAAACTATGAAGCTATACCAACACAGTAAGTAAAAAACAAAGAAACTTTATCAAATAATTCTTTTTTTTCCTTGCAAAGGTTTTATGCCTTACCTGGGTAGACTAGTGGATTAGTACTTATCCCAAATTAGGAGGATAAGTGAGTCCAGTCAAGGAGACAAGCACTAATAGTGTAAAGAAGCTCTTTAGGAAATTGTCTTACCAGGACTAAAGCCCTACATTTTCACTATCCCTGCACAGATATTTGAGAAGATATGCCAGTGAAACAGTATATAAGAATCAAGGTAGAGAATACATAAAAGCTGTCTAGAGATGAAAAATCTTTATAAAACCTCTTTTAGCTAGATGTTCTAGTATTTACATTTTTTTCTTATTATCAAGATGACTTGTATATAACAAATCAAATTATCTTGCCATCATTTCTACATATTTCTCACAATGGTCATCTATAGGGCAGGAGAGCAATTTATTGTAATTATTAGTACCTTTGAGGCAGTATCTTTTTTCCTGATAGTCTATTCTTTTTCAAGGTAAATACTTCCATTTCTGTTAACTTTTCTCACAGGAATAATCTAGTATTTTGTGTTCTTCTTTAGTCCTTATTTAATTTTCAACAAACTTTTCAAGTGAAACTATCCAAAAACTGTTCAATCAAAGTAGAAGGCTTGTTCTTATGTGTCATTTAGACTGCTATAATAACTGTCTTTGTCTTATTTGTACCCCGTTTTAAACAAAAGGATTATTGAATTAAGGATGACTTGCTTTAAATTTTATTTTTTATACTGTTTCCATTTTGGTTGTGATTGCCTCAGTCCTAAATTCTAATTCTGTTAAGTTTCATTTTGTTTTTAAATGACTTTTCATATAATTTATCTAATTGCTTTCTAATTTGGTTATTGACAGTGCCGAAGTAGTGATACCACAGGTTATTGGTGACTGGCTCTCTCACATGTTGAAGTATAATATTAGAGAAGCACAACATGGCAAGCATATAGGGCAGGTTTTATTTAAAAAGGGGTAACACAGACTTCTCCCAGGGGAGAGAAGGGGGCCATAGCTGGTATCCTAGTATCCCAAGAAGTGAGTGGGTTTTGCCTTTTTATATGTCCTAGGCTTCCTTTTTCCTCCTATTCTATTCCCCTTATCTTTCTCCTTCCTACATAAGTGACTAGGCTCAGGAAATGCATAGTGGGATGGCCAAAATGTGGGAGCCAGGTGGGCTGAAGGGGCCAGGAGGAGTCATCCAGGTGGGAAGGGGGAGCAATTAACAATTTCCTGTAGGGAGTAACAATTCCTGGGACAGGTTACTTTAGCAACAGGTTGGAGCAGGTTCAGATTATCTTGTTAAGAGTGGAGGAAGGGCTCTGAAGGAATTTAACATTTCAACTTCTCCATTGTCTGGTTCCCCTTGCCAATCTGCCTGTCTAATTCTGGCTTCACTAGCACCAATTAGGAACATAAAATGTGAAGTTGCATTTCCTTTATCTAGATTACTGATAAAAATAATAAATTATACGGTATTGGCCCTTTATCTGACTGAAATCTTTAATAGATAGCTCTGTTTAAGGATATTTGAATCCAATACTGCATTAGCTGAGCACATGTCTCTAAGTATATGATTTGAAAGAATGCTTTTTGAATTTTGAGATAGACATATTTTTTTCTTTAAATAAACTAGATGGCCATAAAAATAAGACAGATAAAAATAGAGTTTCACTTGAAACTATAAAGGGAAAAATAGATGATGATGGTGAGAACACAAGGTTAAGAGAATATTTCTATTCTATATAGAATATTTCTATGTATAAGAGAATATTTCTATATATTTCCACCATACTGACTCTCTACATGCTTTCTTTGCCAAAAAGCAATCTGCCTGCAGCCCAGTCTGGCCTGAGGAAACATGAAATGTCACATTCATCAACAAATTGAGTCAGGGGGCAGAGGCCTGGCAGTCAGTGTAGATAATGAGTCCATCATCTCTGTCCCTACACCTGCAGATAAAGTACATATGTACTGTACTATATTGGTGTTGTGTGTCTGAATTCTCACACTCAAACTACTGGAGGGAGAGGCCCTGTCTATTCCAGCTAGTCACTGACTCCCACAGAATGGTACCTGCTGCAATTAGAGTTCTGTGGAATTAAGTTCTGCTATATGGTTACCACTTGTATTGTTACTTTAAATGCCTATATTTATTTCTGCACTGCAGAAGAAAATGTTATGCTCGAATTCGGGACCCCCAAAAGACCACCAGAGACAAAGATGGATGTAAGCAGTAAAGAGGTGTTTATTGCGAGCCAGCTGGGTCCTCCGTGCGTGCACCCAGCAACTGGTGACGCTGAGAGGCCCCGTGCCCAGGGTTTGCATCAGTTTTAAACACTCTTTGGGGAAGGCAGGGACCCCACATACATCATAGCATCTTTTAGCAAATCATCACACACCGCGGGAAAATCAAACAACAACTCTAAAACATGATTAGCACATTCACTGGCGGGAACAAGTTGGGTAGGGGTGATTGGTCAGTACAAAAGGGGTATTCATTTGAACTGATTGGTTTAAGCCATGAGGGGTGTTCATGCTGAACTACATGGTTTCCCAACAGGTTATCAACCACCATAAACTACTGGGAGGGTCATCTGGCATCCCAGGTATTTCCCTGTCTCATGCTGATTGGTGGCTGCTAGGGTATTGCTATGGGTCCCCACCTAGCCTGACTGAGTCTGGGACACCTGGCCCAGCAGATCTCTCCTGTTATTTGTAGATAAACAACTCAGCAGGGTGGGTATGTGCCTAGGAGTGCTCTGTGGGTCTTTCCAAGGACAAAGGTCATGCTCCTTCCTTGGACAGGCTTTGCTCTGAGGTAGAGGTTGGTTTTTCAAAAAAAGGTCTATACTACTGAATCCCTACTTTCAGTTTTCACTGCAGTGAAAAATTAAGGATTAAATATTGCTTCCTGAGAAGAGGAACAAAGTTAAACTGTCCATACTCCAGTGCAATGCAAATTATATAAGAAATATTCAATGGAGAAATACAATACAATACAATACAATACAATACAATATTTTTATACAGTGACAACTAACAATTAGAACATATATTTTTAAAACGGGTAATAAATCAAATAAATTTAGTGATAAGTTTAATAAAACACATATAAGGTCTATACTATAAAACTTACAAAACATTTTGAAGTTCCTTGAGTCATGTAATCACCCCCAAATGATTTCTGTTAACCCTTTCTACTCAAAGTCTAGAGTCTCAGACATTTTTTCTCCGAGGACTTCCATTTTTCTGGCTACTCTAATTTTCTCACACTTTCTTTTGTAGATAAAACTCTCTTTGTTTCTTTATTTTAAAATTTTACATTCATGTCTTGGTGCTTTGCAGATAAAGTTCTTTAGTTCATTGACTCCTACCCTGCTCTGAAGGCTGTAAGGAATTTTTTACATCCTTTGTATCATTTGTTCAGCATGTAAAATTAAATTTTAAAGTGTCCTTTGATTATCGTATATTTTGAAATTCACTTTTTAAGGCTAAAGGATGTAGAAATTCGTCAACTTTATTCTCTCATTTCATTTTTTAAGTTAATGTAGTAATAATTTTGTCCAAAGATTATTGCGTTTAGAAATGAATTTTAATAAAATCAGTGTTTGCTGTATGCACCTTAGTTTTCATAGGATGATCTTGGATTATACCCCCTTTTACTCTCAAAAGTATCTTCTTTGAATGATAAATTGTTATGCTCACAGTAATTTCTGGGTCTGACTGTACTGTTTGAGGTCCAGTGGTGCATTGTCTGCACCTACAGGGCACTGTTCCATAGTGCTTGGCACTAATGACTGTAGTTCCCTGTCAAGCCAGTTTTTCTCACCCTAGGGAATACTTTTTCTCTGTACAACTAACTGCTCTCAAATGTTAGCTTCTTCATGCTCTGCAGATTCTTTGTTGACTGTGGAGAATCTCTTCAGGCACCATTTTGAATTTAACACACAAAGACATAACATTTTTTTCATTTCTCCGTGTTAAGCAGATTTCCTAAATTCATCTTAATTGCTCTACTCTTTATTTTCACAGGAGTCTTGCCCTGAAATTCCAGTTAAAACATATGTCCTTTTTGGAAGTGTGATAGCTCCTTTATAGTGTCAGAAAGAGTTTGTAAAGAAGCTAGCTACCAAGGGACTTCCTAAGGGAACTTAATAAAAGGCCTGTGGCAAACTAACCTTAGCTTTATATGCAAATTTATGTCAGACCTTAGTGGGAAGAGTTCTATAGTGAAGCTCTTGCTGTTTCCTCTGAAAACAAAAGAGTGCAAGGTAGGGAAAATCAGAACAGCCTGCTGTGAGTGGTCAGCAAGAGCTGAAGTCTCCTGCTCTCCGCACACTTAATGGCCTTCCCTTTGGTATGCTATTTGAAGAGAATTTTGACTAAGGTAACCGAGGTGACTAGAATAAGAAGGAATATTCATTGAGAAACATGTTGGTTAAGCTACAAAAGCAGTGTAGTGATCTCAGTTACTCATGCTGGGAAAAAGATGTTTGGCTTGAAGTCTTTGTAGGAATAGCTCTCCTACCAAGGGTCAAAGCCACTGGAATGGCAAGAGTGCATGCAGTCCAGAGGGGCTTTGATGCAGAGTAGTCCTACATGGAGAGAGCTCTGTACAAGTACAGTTCAGAGACTGGATTCAAAATCATTAAATCTAAGGAGCCATGCATCTCTCTTTGAAAACACCTTCTTGTATTCAAGCAACTTGGTCCTTAGCATTGTGAACAGAAGAATACATGAGGAGGATGCTTAGTCGTGGATTTTTTAATTCTTTTATAATATAATTATTAGTACATGCAAATTGTACAAAGTAATGGGTTTCATTGTGAAATTTTTGTACATGTATATAATGTACTCTGAGGATACCCATACTCCCTATTGCCCTCTCTTACCTCTACATCTGACTTCCTCCCATTGGTCCCCTTTCATTCACAAATAGTCTCCATACTAATTTCATGCTTTTGTTCCCCTTAGATTCCACATGAGAGAAAATATGAAAAACATGTCTTTCTGACTCTGGCTTATATCATTCAATATGATGACCTCCAATGCTATTCATTTTCCTGAAAATGACATGATTTCATTCTTCTTTTTGACTGAATAATGCTCCATTGTGTATATATGAATTTTCTTTATCCATTCATCAGCTGATGGGCATCTAGGCTAATGCCATACCTTGGTTATTGTGAACAGTGACAGAATAACCACATGTGCAGGTATCCTGTTTGGGTGCTGACCTTGATTACTTATGGTATATGCTTAGACATGGTACAGCTGAATCATATGGTACTCTTATTTTTAGTTTTTTGAGGAATCTATAAACTGTTCTCACTAGTGGCTATACTCATGAGCAGTATTTAAAGTTTCCTTTCCACACATCCTTGTGAGTATTTTTTATTTTCTTGATGATAGCCAACTATCAAAGAACTTCCTAAGGGAACTTAATAAAAGGCCTATAGCAAAATAACGTTAATTATGTTAGCTTTTCTTGATAATATCCATTTTTTGTTTGTTTGATAATAGCTATTCTGATGGGGGTGAGTTGAAATATCCTTGTAATTTTGATTTGCATTTCCCTGATTTGTATTGATATTGATCATTTTGTCGCATACTTACTGGCTATCTGCACTTGCCCCTTTGAGAAGTATTTGTTAAGCTCTTCTGTTCACTTATTGATTGGGTTATTTGTTCATTTTTGTTGAATTTTTTGAATTTGTTCTATATTCTGGATATTAATCCTCTGTGATATGAGTAGCTGGCAAAGATTTTCCCCCATCCCATAGGCTGCCTCTTCACTCTGATGATTATTTTCTTTGCTGTGCAGAAACTCTTAAATTTGATGTGATTCTGATTGCCAATCTTTATTTCCTGAGCTATAGGAGTCCTTTTCAGAAAACTGTTGCCTATACCTTTTACTTCAATTATTGACCTTATGATTGCCTCCAGTGGTTTCAAAAGTTTCAGGTCTTACATTAAGGTCTTTGATCTATTTTGAGTTGATTATTTTTACGAGGTAGGAGATAAGGCTCTAGTTTCAATCTTATACAGGTGGATGACCAGTTTTCCCACCACCATTTGTTGGAGAAGCTGCCTTTTCTCTGATGTATATTTTTGGCCTCTTTGTCAAGAATCAGAGGGCTGTATGTTTTTCCTGCATCCTCTATTATATTTCTTTGTTAAACAATGTTTATTTTTTTCTACCATTCTGTTTTGTTACAATGACTCTATAATATATTTTGAAATCAGATATTATAATGATTTAAGTATTATTCTTCTGTCAGTATTGTTCTGGCTATTTGGGATCATTCCTGCTTCCATATAAATTTTAGGATTGTTTTTATAGTTCTGTGAAGAATGTCACAGGTATTTTGATGAGGAATACATTGAATCTGTAAATTGCTTCCACTAATATGCCCATTTTAACAATACTAATTCTCCCATTCCATGAACATGGGTGATCTTTCAATCTTTTAATGAATTTCTTTATTTTGTCTTTTAACATTTTTAATCTTGAGGTCTTCTTGTCTAGGCTTATTTCTCGGTATTGCATTTTTGAGGCTATTGTTAATATGATTGTTTTCCTATTTCTTTCCCAGCAGTTTCAATTTTGTCATATAGGAAAATTATGGATTTTTGTAAGTTGATTTTGTATCTTGCTATTTTGTTGAATTTTTTTATCCATTCTAAGATACATTTGGTGTACTTTTTAGGGTCTTCCAGATATAGAAACATATCCTGAGTAAAATGATATAATTTGATCTACTTGTTTCCTAATTGTATTCTTTTTATTTCTTTCTCTTCTCTGATTGCTGTGGCTAAATTTTCCAGTACTATATTGAGTAAGAGTAGTAAGATTTGTGGGCATCCTTGTTTTGTTTCTGATTTTAAAGAACATACTTTCAGTTTTTTCACATCCAGTAAGATATTGGAAAAAGGGTTTGCCAGAGAGAGCCTTTATTATGTTGAGGTATGATCTTTCCATTTACCTAATTTATTCAGAGCTTTTATCATAAAAGAATCTTCAATTTTATTGAAGGCTTTTTCTACATCAATATTTATGTGTTTTTTATCCTTGATTTATTTATTTGCCTATATTTAATCAACTTTACATCCCTGAAATAAAACCATGGTGTATGATGGTTTTATTTGATCATGGTGTATGATGTTTTTAATGTGATGTTGAATTGTATTTTCAAGTATTTTATTGAGATTTTGGCATCTATGTTCATCAACAATATTGGTAATAATTTTCTGTTTTTGTTGTGTCTGTATGAGGTTTTCATAGAAGGCTAATATTGGCTTCACAAAAATCAATTTGTAGTAGTTGGTTCTCTTCCTAGTTCATGAAATAGTTGGTGTAGCATTGGTTTTAGTTCTTCTTTAAAAACCTGATAAAATTCAGCCATAAATTCCTGTGGTCCTAGGCTTCATTGTTGGGAGAATAATTTTTATTGTGCAATCTCATTCCTTGTACTGATCTATTTGGGAATTCTAAATCCTCTTGTTTCAATTTTGGTAGGTCATATGTGTATAGAAATTTGTCCATTTTTTCCTAGATTTCCTGATTTATTTGCATATGCTCTTTCAAAATACTCCCTAATTTATACAGTGAATTTCAGTGGTTTTCCTTGCAATATATACATTTTTCCCTTTCAACTTTATGAATTTTGCTCTTTTCTCTCTGTCTTTTGGTTGGTTTGGCCTAGGACTTGTCAAAATTCTTTAATTTTTAAAATAACTAATAATTTGTTTCATTGATCACTTTTGTTGCTCTTTTAGTCTCTATTTCACATATTTCTGTTTGAAGCTTTATTATTTATTCCTTTTAATGATTTTGTATTTGGTTTGTTCAATTGGGACACAATTAGGAAACAAGGAGATCAAATTTTCTCATTTTCCGAGGGCTTGAGATATAACATTAGGTCATTTATTTGAGAGCTCTATATTACAAATGTGGACAATTATAGCTCCAAAATTGCCTTAACTGTGTCCTTTGGGTTATGTTAGGTTGTGTTTCCATTTTATTTTAGTTGTAGGAATATTCTAATTTATCTGATTAGAAAAGTTTCAAATTCCTCTGATTTCTACAGTGATCCATGTTTGTTCAATTTCGATCTGTTTGTATAGTTTATTCAGTTTCTGTTGCTGTTAAGTTCTAGCTTCATTCCATTATGCTCTGATAAGGTGAAGAAATTATTTATTTTCCTTTTTTGTATTTGTTAAGACTAATTTTATAGTTTTGTCGCGATGGGCAAGGGTGTGACATATGCAGTCAAGGGGAGAAATAAAGAATGTCCACACACTAATGCCCTTTTCAATGCTTTTTTCACTCAAATCACTCAGTACAATTTCACTCTGTAGGTTCTTAATCAAGAAAATGACAATTCTTGATGCTAGGCACTGCAATAGACATAATCAATTCAAAGGAAACAATTCTAAGTTAACTTCTAACTACTGCAAACACACTTAATCATGACAGACCTATTACAGACATTCCCTCTGCATGCTAAGCTTAAGTGCTAGATTTAAAGTCTTAAGTCTTAGGCCTTAAGTCCAGCAGATGCACACTCACTCAGACCGCAGTGATCCCCTCAGGAATCAATGGAGGCTTCCTCTGGAGTGCAGCTGATGACTGCCAGAGGAGAGGGTCGTAAGGAGAACTCACCAGGGTAAAGAGGCTACTGTAGAGTTTGAGAGCAGTGAGGACAATGTAGAGGATCAGGCAAATGATGAGAAGAGTTGGGATGTCCATCCAGGTCCTCATCAGGCTCTCCGGCATGTGGGCATCAGTGTCAGCTGGCTGAATGTCTGTTCATTTGCTCCAACATTTATGCTGAATTTTGGGACTTCTACTCGCCCTTTCAATCCCTATCAGCCATTACCTGGTTTCTCAGCAAAATTTTTCATTCTAGGGTCAGGACATCTGGTCTGGTGGTTTCTGCCCTGATCTCTCGCTTCTGACTATATGAGTGCAAAGTCAAATGACAGTGACTTCACTCTGAGTTTTATCAAGGCTGTGGAAAGTGACTTATTTTATCAAGCTATGCCTGATGACAATATTGGAGGGCTCCATAGGCTTGTCTGGTGGGAACTTCAGTTGTTAAGACCATCCTTAAAAGCTTATGTTATCTATTTTGAAGAAAATTCAGTGTGCTGATGATCAATACACATTCTTACGAATATTCTGTCATTGTTGAATGTTAATATTCTTTAGATTTCTATTAAGTCCATTTAATGTATATTGTAATCTAACTCTTATGCTTCTTTGTTGATTTTTTTTTTTTTTTTTTGGTCTGAATGATCTCTCTATTGGTAAAAGTAAGTATTAAAGTCACCCACAATTTATTGTATTGAGGCCTATTAATGTCATTCTTTAGATTTTAGAAATTTTCTGCTATTATTTCATTGAATAAGTTCTCTGTATCATTAGCCTATAGTTCTATTCGCTTTCCTAAATCTATAAGTCATAGGTTTGGTCTTTTAATATTGTTTCAGAGACTTCATTTGTTCTGTTCATTGCAGCTGGATACCTCTGTCATTGTCATCTTTGTTACAGTTGTTATCATTGTCATCGTCCTTTTCCCTCTCCTACTCCTCGTTCTTCTTTTCTTCCTCCTCCTCCTTTTCCTCCTCCTCCTCTTTTCCTCCTCTCCTTCTCTTCCTCCTCCTCCTTCTCTTATCTCTTTTCCTTCTTTCTTTATTGCTGTCCAAATATGCTAGTGTATCCACCTTGTCTTCAAGACATAATTTTCTTTGTTCTGCTTGTTCTAGTTTATTGGTAAGCTTTCAACTGAGGTTCTTTTATTTGACTTATTGAGCTTTTCATTTCTGTGATTTGATTGTTTCTTTTTTATAATTTCTATCTCTTTGATGAATTGTAATAATTAGTCTTTGACATTCTTTGTCCAGCATTTCATCCGCTTCAATATCTTTGTAGTCAGTTTCTGGAGTTATTAACTTTTGGACAAAATATGTTGTCTTATTTTTTTTTCTCATTTCTTATACTTCTATATTGAAATTTGTGCATCTTTTGGGATGGCATTTTTTCCATTTTTGTGCAAGGGCCTTCTAAGTGATCACCCTTCTTTTAATGATATATACAAGGAAATCAGTGTGTGTGTAGTGTTGCTTTTAATTCCAAATGAAATTCTTAGTTTCTTTCCCTATGGTTTCTTTAGCTGTGATTGGTAAGTTTTGAAAGAGTGTGTGCTGTGTCAGAACCTACTTTTGCTCTAGGTGTTACAAGAGTGGAGGCCTTGTAAAAGTTCAGGCAGGTGTATTTTAGGTAGCTGCATTTGTGAGGTAAACCCACTGTAGCTACTCCTCTAGACTTAGCAGTGTTATGTAATCTGAAAGGATATGGGAATGACTTGTACTTTGATTACTCATAGGTATGATATTTATAGCATGTTTTTCATTTCTCTTTGTTACTGCTATGAGGACGAATAACTAGGAATGGGACTTCAGACCTTCCATAATTGTGTCTCCTTGGAGTCGAGTCATTGGCTGAAGTTTTTATGTCCCCTATTCTTTAAGTTGAACTATTCTCCAAGATTTGGGCAAGAATAGGTTTTGACTGAACTGAGGTATAACTGGGCTGGGAGTGTCATTCATTAGCAAAACAACTGTTCAATGCACTCAGGTTTGGGGATTAATCCCCAGCACTGCTCAGAATGAAGAAAACAAATGGTAGTAACTACTACTACATAAAACAAACCAGGTAGGAAAATAAAGTATTAACAAAAAACAAACAAACAAACAAACAAACTAATACCATGGGAGCAATAGCAATAAAAAAGAGGGAGGCAATCATAATATAGAATGAACTAAAAAGTTACTAATTAATCAAGAGAATAATTTAAAAATCTAGAAAAATGCTATAAAATAATAATAGAAATATAGAAAAAGAATTAGAAGAAAAGAAAAATTAGAAAAAAGAGAAGGGAGAAAAAATCTAAAGATTTTTAAGAGTTTAAGAGAAAAGAGAAAAAAATCCTAGTAAAGATAGAAGAGGAGAGAGAAAAGGTAAAGCAAGAAAATTTAAAATTACACATTAAAAAATAATAAAGGGAGAGAGAAAAGAAAACAAAAGGATAGATACAAATATATTAATATGAAGTATATAAATATATGTATAAATAGAAATATACATAGCTATCTCTCTCTCTCTCACACACACACACACACAAAACAAAACAGGTATAACCAAATAAAAAGATAAATATTTTCTGTATACCAAGGAAGTTGTTTGTGTGGAGAAAAGATGTTTTCAATCTGTGATGAACAGATCTTATTTCTGTGATATCTTTGGCTATTGACCCCTGTGGAGAAGCATCCTATGCACCATTCACCCTACTTTCTTTGTGTTGCTCACCTGGGGACCAGAGGGAGTCATTTGCAAGCAAATCCAATTTTGTAATTCTTGATCCTGCAGCTTGTTAGTACTGACTGGGGCACTGCAGAATTTCTGCCAACAGCAGTTTACTCTAGTTTTATTTTCTCTGCACACTTGTAGGGCAGAGCTGATACCAATAGCTGCAGCACACCCTGGTATCCAAGGCTTTCCTGGATTCCTGCTTCATGGGCTAGGAAATGCTATGGGGTCACAGCAATCCGCACTGAATGGGGACTGGAATCAGCAGATTTCACCTATACTGTACTTCTCTCACTCTGATGTTCTGAAATTTAACTCCCAGATGTATTAGCAAGCAACTTTCATTTCCCATAGAGCTCCCATAAATGGTTTCCCAAGTTGTTAGTGCTAAATGGAAAGCAACCTTTATTTCCTTATCTGTCACAGATTGACTTCCCAATGCATAGATCTCACAATGGTTTTATTTAAGAAGCTTTCCCCCATAGCCTAACTAGCTTTCAAGGCCAACACCTTCTGGATAAGTGTATGACATTTGTTGCTGGTACCTGGAAACAGGAAAATGTAGGAACTCTTGACTTCCAAAGTGGTAAGTCAGACAAGGCTTTCTCAAGATGGTTCCCTGATACTACACCATGATTATATGTTGAGAACTTGAGAATACCTCTTCCATGCCAGCATGCTATGCATATCCCAGGTCTACTATCTGTTTAGACTTCACATCTGCATTTCACTGATACCTGTTTAGATCCGTTTCTTTCTTTGACCTGTATCCCTGGCTTATGCCTCACCAACAAGTGTTGGGTGCTAAGGCCCTCTTTCTCACTCCCTGTTTTCTCTCCAAAATCTGCATTTTTTTTTTCAAGTCTGTCTGTTCATCTCAAAACTTTAGTGCTGACCCTCAGTCACCCACTTCAAAGAGTAGCTGCTCTCCCCATTGTTTTAATTCTATCCCCAAGAGGAACTAGTGATCACTAGGTGCTTCTAATCTACCGTCTTGGAATGATCCAAATTGTTGTGAGCTTTTAAAGAATATTTTTTTTATTTTTGATAATTATAAAATGGCTTATTAAAAATAAGCTTATCTTAATAATTAAATAAGCTAAACTCATATTAAGTATTAAATCTAATAAGTTTTTATTTTTATTTGGGGACAAAATCGTGGTTCTATCCTAGAAACTCTGAAGGTATGCTCATTTCAAGAAGTTTGGCTATATGGTGGCATTTCAAAAGTAACTTTTATAGAGTCGAATAAGACTTCCAAAGAAAATACTCTTAAAAAAAAACAATTTATGAAGTGATGACTTTTAGGAAATAGGCTTTGGAGTAGCTAATAGAGGAAGGGAGATTGAGAATTTTATATTTCCAGTATCTATAAAGTAAGTTATCATGTTTCAAAGGGAGAAATATACTGGAGTCTGATAGCAAAAGTAGAATTGAGGTGCTTGAGGTCACACAGTGATAGGAGAAGTCGCAGGACGAGAGTCAAGGTCCTTAGGCATCCGGCTTCAGAACATTTTCCTTTATCACAGGAGAAGGAAACAACTCAATGTTTCTACACCACAGGAGCCTTTAGGCCTCACTGACTTCCCTTTGTTGATGGACCAGTTATAAACACATAAACCCCAAGAAGCACTTTTTGGGCAATTGGTTGAAGAACACTTATCTGACATCTCTTCCCCACTCCTTCAGATTGAGTCACATTGGCCTGCTGGCTGTTCTTTCAATTTGCCAGACCACCCACCCTTCTGGTATCCTTCTACTTACTGTTCTCTCTAACCATAATGCTTTCTTCCTTCACTGGGGGCCTCTTCTGGGCTGCTCCATCATTACCTTGTCCAACATCCTACATAGGTCTCATATAGAGTCATACATAAAAATAGCATCTCCCACTTCATCCACTCCATTTCCTTCCTTGTTCAAGTTTATTTACATAGTATTTGTCCTGACAATGGGCATGCTTTATAGTTATTAATTTATCCATTTTCTTTCTTTCCACAAAGAATATAATCTATATGAAGGAAGGAATTTTTAATAAAAGCTTTTAAAGAATCAGATGTCAGGGTTTTTTTACAATTAAATTAAGTGGTTGATTTGTATTTCAAATTTTACATTTGAAATGTCATTATTTGTAAGGAAATAAGGGCAAGGAAAATTTATTTTATTTTAATGTTTTACATACAAAAATGATGGACCATAGAAAACTAACTTGATGTATACTATCATGAAAAAAATTATAATTTGCTTAATGTTCAATTTAAAATAGTTTCAAGAGTGCCAAATATTTCTAAGTATTATATTTTGTGTCCACTAATGAGGTCACGAATGTGTAGTGCATCTGTATTGATTCTATTTGTCTTAAAGGAAACCCCCATATACTTGGATCCATGTGGTTGTTTTAAAAGTCCTCTTTTACTCCTTTACCATTTTGCAGAGGACAAAATTGTTCCTTAAAGATTATAACAATTGTAAAATGACCCCAATGAGACCTCTTGATTGTGTGTATAAGTTTTGGGGTTGTGAAAGAAAGACCATTCAGTATGGAGTTTTGGGGATTTGCTGGTGGAGTGTATTTTATGCATATTTTTCTCCATTATCAGTCCCTTGGTGTTATAAGCTCAGAAATGACACCAAATTATCTACAAATTTAATGATTAAAATGTGTTTTATAGTATCTTACATTGCAGTATTTGGAACAGAAATCAGAAATTTAATTAAAGTCATAAAATACAGAAAGATACCATAAGAAAAATTATTTCCAACCTTAAAAATGGCAGTAAGCCACATGTTAACCAGCATATAGTGGTATCTTTGCTACTTCATATAAAAATAAAAACTAGGGATTTGTATGTATCTTCTACTATTGCTAAAATTAGTGATCTGGGAATAAATTCAGGAAATTTATATTGATAAAAATTTATAGAGGTTTATATTTTTTCTTAAAATCTGAAAATTGTGATTATTTAAGCAAGGGAGAAATAATAATTGGATAGACAACAAACAGTCCCTTATATTTACCATTGAAGAAGGATGGGAATTATAATCAATTACTAATCATACTGTTTATGCCTCACTAAATATATTGATCAGAAGTAATTGTCAAGGATTAATCTTCCTTAGAATGAGGAACCCCTCTCCAAAAGGGACTTGGGAAGAATGATGAAGGTAATAATGTTGATAATGATGATAATAATAATAATAGAAAAAAATGAGGCTTGTATTTGTAACAATATTTTTGTATTTGCAATGAACTGAAACCAAGCATATGCCAACAGTATTTCTAACTGCCTACTGTCTCTTAGGAGATTTAGGAAATCAGACTGGCAGTCATGCATGTTCATCACCAGAGCAGCCAAGGTAAAGGGATTCAAGTTGCATCTCGCCAATTTAGGGACTTCTTGAGTCTATTCCAAAGTATAACATGTCACTGATTACAGAGGATTTTGGTGTTAAATTGACAGAAGAAATTGCTAATCAAAATGCAAGTGGGAGATGTAAATGCAAGAAGATATGAACTCACCAATTAATGCACAGGGAATCATTTTCTCCTTCAAATGCCTGTTTCTTTATTAAATCTGAAGCTTTCCCTGTTAGCTTTAGAAAAAGCACATCGATCTAGAAGGTTGAAAGACCATGATATACTGGCTGAGAAATGGATTAGAAATCAGAGTCCTTGATCCTGGCCTCAGCTATATACTATAGTAGCTGTGGAGTCCTAGGTCCCTCATTTAACATAATTTTGCATGGTGTCCCAATATATAAGGGGAGGGAATAATCACATATGTTAAGGGATCTCCCCCGTCACCTTCCTTTCATCTCATTTTTCTCACTCTCTTATAATTCTTGCCCCTGTCTTTTTCATTCATTAAGTAGTCTTATTATCCATTGATTTAGATAAGCTTTTAATTGTACTTACTATGTGTCAAAAATGAATCATATACTTAAGTATATAATGAAGGATAAGGTAGGTATAATCTCCATTTTATGGAGTTTATATTCTTGTGGGCAGAGACAGAGTAAATAATTATGTAGACAAGGTGATGATGAGTGATTAGAGGTAAGTACGATGATATGCTGGAGAGAAAATTGGCATAGGGGAAAGCAGCACTTTAGTTATAGTAATTAGAGAAAATTTTTTTGGTTATTAAGAGTGAATCAGCGATTTTATGACAGAGGAATGCTCCAGGCAGAGTAGAGTACCTGCCGAGATGACAAGATTGGGGAACGTCTTGTTATGCTTAAAGATAGGAAGGAGACACTGTTTCTCAAACTTAGTGAATAGAAGAGGGGAGAAGTATAAAATAATTTAGAGAGGTAGATATTACAGGAAAGGTTATTTTGGCCTTGTCAGACATGTTAAGCAATATGAATTTTGTTTCATAGTATGGTGTGCTATGAGAGTAAGAATGAGCAGTGTATCTCCTTTGCAATTTTGGAAACCCACTGTTATGGTTTGGTTATAAGATGTCCCCTTGATTAATGCAGCAATGTTCTGAGGAAGAGTGATTGGATTATGAGAGATGTGACCTAATCCATCCATCCTAGTTTGAATGACCTGTTGGTAACAGTAGTCAGTTGAGGTATGGCTAGAGGAAGTGGGTCACTGGGTGTGTACCCCTGAAAGTATGTATCTTCACTGTGGCCCTTTCTCCATCTTTTCTTTATATTTCCTGACTCTGCCATGAGCTGAGCAGTTTTCCTCCTCTGGGTTTTCCCCCATGATATGCTGCCTCAGAGAAATAAAATGGGCCATCTGTGAACTGAGACCTCTGAAATTATAAGCCCCAAATAACGTTTTCCTCCTTTAAGTTGTTCTTATCAGGGATGTTGGTCATAGCAATGCAAAAGATGATAAAAGCAACCTTTCTTGATTTTGTTGAAAATTGACTTTTCAAAAAAAATCTTCAAAAAAATATCTTAATCAAACAAAATTAAAACCAAGATGGATGGTATAGGAAAGGAGAATACCATCTTGACAGAGTGGTGTCTCAATGTGGTGTCTTTTTTTTTTTTTTTTTGAGAGAGAGAGAGAGAGAGAATTTTTTAATATTTCTTTTTCAGTTTTCGGTGGACACAACATCTTTTATTTTTATGTGGTGCTGAGGATCTAATCCAGCGCCCCGTGCATGCCAGGCGAGCACATTACCGCTTGAGCCACATCGCCAACCCTTAATGTAGTGTCTTAAATAAGGCTCCTTAGTGCATTTTAAGCCCAATACAGAGTGATTTTAAAGTGCATCTTTCAAGGGAGAGAACTGGTTGGGATTTGGTGATATTGTAGATTTGAATGGGTAGACACAATCTACTAAGATTTTGAAGTAAATCTTGAAGAACTTATTGATAATATTTTGTATACACTTGATTAAAATATATTATTGGCATCAAGTTGACAATGTAGAAATGTAAAAATATGTAAATATAAATTAGAGGGTTTTTTTTTTGTTTTGTTTTTGGTACCAGGGATTGAATTCATGGGCACTTGGCCACATCCCTAGCCCTCTTTTGTATTTTATTTAGAGACGAGGTCTCACTGAATTGTTTAGTGCCTTGATTTTGCTGAGGCTGGCTTTGAACTCACAATCATCCTGCCTCAGCCTCCCAAGCTGCTGGGATTACAGACATGTGCCACCACACTTAGTTAAATGATATTTTTTATATTCTTTTTTTCTTCTAAGTCTTCAAAATTTCCTGTTTTACATTTACATAGAATATCTCATTTCATATTAGCAAATTTTTAGGGGTTTAATAGGTATAAAATAACACAAAAGTTATTTTCTTAAATTAGGTACTAGAAAATTTCAAAGTATATATGTTGCTTATACTGTACTAGACTAGATTGTTGACAACAGATCAACTAAAAACTTATTTTGGAGCTAAACTTGACTGGATTTTCTAAGAATTAATGTGGAATTGAAGGAAATTGAGAAACAAATGTGTCTCTTAGGTTTCTTGTTTTGAGCCATTGGGTGTGAATGTGATTTAATGAGCTAACAGAGACTTGGAGAAATCAGTTTGGGGAAATTTAATTCCATTTTAGTGAGCTCATTAGACATCAGATTTTCTTTTTTTATATAGCTGTGTTTTATGGGTCATTGGATATATAGTTTTGGTACTTAGAGCACAACTTTTGCCTATGATAGAAATTTGGTTTTCCTTAGATTGTAATTACATGTAGATAAGGGTATATTGGAGAAGAAAATATGATTTTATAAAAGCACATTTAGGAGGAGAAACTAACAAAAGAGACTGACAGGTGGTAACTGGAAAGATAGAAAAACAAAACAGTGCTGTTTCAAAAACCATGACAAGACTATTTCAATTGTATAGAATGTTTATAGGACTAGTAATGTTACCATTAGGATGTCCCATTGAAGTCCAGGTCCTTGGTGTCCCAAACAAAGAATTGAGCGAGACACATAGAAGTAACCAAGTCCGATTTATTGAAGGTGAGATAACACTCCTTTGAGTACCCTCTGTTGTGTTTAATGGAGGGGGCCAATTAAGAGAGAGAAAGGCTCAAGGTCCCAGTGTCTGGAAATCAGGGTCTTATGTCCTGAACTGTGGAGATGTTCTCTTCCCTATGCCAATCTATTTGAAGACTTAACCCATTTTCTTCCATTTGTTATCTTATGATAACTGATTAGAATATTCTCTAAATTTCCCCCTCATTGATTACTTTACTTTAGAAAACCTATTTAGAATTTGGCCCACTTTACTTCCTTTGGTCAGTTTAAAATTTGAACCTGTGGTAGAAGTTGTCATGGTGATAAGTACTTAGTGGCAGGAGTTGTCATGGTGATGGGATTTATTATAACCAGGGATAGGATTCGTCTTCTTGTCTTATCCTCTAGTGGCTTCTTTCTGATCCACCATCTTTCTTCTGTATCCACCATCTTAGTGTCCCTGAACTCCTACCTAACAATAAAATAAGGAGAAAATGTGTTTATTTTAGTTGGGAACATGGATAATCAAGTAGGTTAACATATATTTATGCAGTATATTGGTGTGAAGATGTCCTAAAATTGATGACTAAGGCCATAGTTGGCAAAAAGAGCCAAATACCTCTGTTGTAGTGTGAGATAAGTTATCCCCCCAAAAGCTCCATTGTTAATGCATGAATATTCATAGGTAAAATGATTAGATTAGCAGCCATATAACCTGATCAATGGATTAATCCATTTATTTGGATTAATAAATCCATAATTGAAAAGGACTAACTGGGTGGTAACTGTAGACAGGTAGGACATGGCTGGAGGAAGTAAGTTACCGGACATGTGCCTTTGGAATTCAGAGTTTTGTTTTTTTTTATTGGTTATTCAAAACATTAAAAAACTCTTGACATATCATATTTCATACATTCGATTCAAGTGGGTTATGAACTCCCATTTTTACCCCAAATACAGATTGCAGAATCACATCGATTACACATCCACATTTTTACATTATGCCATATTAGTAACAGAGTTTGTCCCTGGCACCCTATTTTCTCTCTGCTTCCTGACTGTCTTGAACTGAGCAGGTTTCTTCTGCTGTGTCCTTCTGCCAGAATGTCCTGCTTCACCCCGGCACAGAACAATGGAGTTGGCCAACCATGGACTAAAACCTCTGGAACTCAGCCAACTTTTCCTCCTCTAAGTTGTTCTTATTGGGTATTTTGGTTGCTGCAACAAAATGCTGACTAACACAATCTCACTTATACACTGAGAAAACTCTCAGCCTCTTGGAGCTAGCAATCTTCACAGGGATTAGATAGAAATAGAGATGATACAGAAGAGTGAGTTAGATTTTTTTTTAATGTGCAATGTTCATGAATAGAGGTAAAATAGTTTTCTACTTTTCTATTGAATGGTTCTTTAGGACACTGTATGTTGTCCCAAAGAAACGTTACGATGGAGGAAAATTAACAAATATATTCTGAAAGCCCAACAATGATTAGAATTTAGACATCATAAAGCAAACTATACTTCATGTATCCATAAAGTCATAGAATTATAAACATATATGTAGGGTTTTGATAAGATCTAGTTTCTAATGATCCTTAGTGTATGTAGCCCAATCTTTTTTTTCTTTTTTATATATATATAGTTATAGATGAACACAATGCCTTTAATTTATTTATTTGTTTTTATGTGGTGCTGAGAATCGAATCCAGTGCCTCACACATGCTAGGCAAGTGCTCTGCCACTGAGCCACAAACCCAACCTAGCCCAATCTTTTTCGCTTTTCTTACAGTTCTTGCTGTTGAACTATATTGTCTTTGCTTAGAAGGCCTCTTTCTTCTTGTGTTCCAAGGAGTGTCCTTAGAAAATTATTAGTCTTTGCTTGTGCATTTTCTGAAATAATTGTCTTTAAGTACAGTATCCATCTGTTGTTTTTCTTTGGAGAGATTTGCTTTGCTACAATATGCTCTTCAAAATGCTGCCCCATTCTGTTAATCCCAATGATGACTGTTGCCTAATTCAGTTCTTTCTCTAATGTAAGACTTAGTTCTACATGTGTTTCCTGTTCCAACAACATATTTATTATCATAATTAGTTTTTTCTAAATCAAAGTTGTAATGGGAACAGTTGTCTCAAATCACCTTTAGAAGAAAGTATCCTTCCCTGATTATGTCAGAGCTGAAAACACTTTCACTCATTGGCCATATCAAGTAATCTCCTGTGTGATACTAATGACATTCCACCACCTCATATCTCTCCCTTGTCAGTAACTTTATGTCCAGTTTATGATAGATGACAAAACCACTTTGTAAAAAACAAACAACTAAACAAACAATAAAACACCTACATAAATTAAAATGACTGGAGAAAGAGGAAAGTGACAACTTGGACAGAAGTCAAGTTAGTTTCTCTGTAAGAAAAGATGAGGTAAAAAAAATCAAGTGAAATAATTTAAATGCATTGAAGTAAAGACAAGAGAAAATGCCCTTCTGTTTAAAGCAAAGTTGCAACAGATACTGAGAAGATCAAACGCGGTGTAAAAGTTATACCCTTGAGCAATTGGTAATGAAATCTAGCCTGAGGGAAGGAAGTTTTGAGGAGAAATCATCACCTGACAGGAACTTTACAAACTTCTCTCATTTCATCCCTAAAGCAACCCCTGAGGCAGGGATTTAGAAATCCATTTTATTGATAGGAAAGGAAACTTGTAACTTAACAGCACTGTCCCAAAGTCACTCTGATAGACAGTGGTCCAACAGAAGTTAAGACTCAACAGTTCCAAGGCCTGTTGTCATATGCTACATGTAATGTCTTGGTGAATCCCTAAGGTACAAGCAATTGCTGTGTTCGATCTAGAGTTCCTGGATATGGAGGTATGGGAGATTAATTTGAGTATATCTGAGCTATCCTTAAGAATTTGAAAGCATAATTAATTTCAGTTATATAAAAGGTAATGATAAGAAACAAAAAAGAAGTATGATTTGTTAGACATTGCTCAGGGTTTTACAAGGGTCTTCTAAGTGCTATATACATCCTGTCATTTACCTGTTCTGCTTTTTCTTGCTCATAATGAGCTTGAAGAAATTTGCATATGTAAAGACAAGAGGAAATAATAGCCAAGGAAACAAGACTGAGAGCTTGCTTCTTATTAGGTTTCTACTTGCAGGACAATTTATTCCACTACATCTGATTTTGCAGGTTGGGCCTATTATAAAGACTTGAAGTCAATTTGGGTAAGAATAGACTCTAACAAAGAATTTCTCTATTTTCCCACAAACCTGAAGATATTTTATACAAATATAGAAAACTTTTGCAGTTAGGGCTTATTTGGTTCTGTTAGTTTGAATTAATATCCCTCTTTAAAAAGCAATAGCTTTTAATTTAAAATTATTGATTTGAGGAAGCAGAGCTTTTTAGGAATAAAGAAGTGTTTGAAAACACAAAAATCCAATTTTGAAGAATATGTATCAAGTTTATCAATAATAATAATAAAAAAAAAAACCTAAAGATAGGCTTGAGGAAGTCTGTATCACTCCATTCTCCAGGGAGAGTACTTAGCATTATTCTCTGTCTTAGAAGATCGGTGACAAAGGAAGTGTGAGGGACCAGACTCTCTTGGGGCCTGTGGGGAAAGCATGCATTGTAGGCTTCCCAGCCTCTTCCATGGTGAAATCTTTGTGGCCAATGCTGAGGAGCCCAGAGGGAGGGCAAGCCAACACCTAGAGTGCCCATCACCATGGAGTGCTAAACTGTCTTCTATGCTGTACACCTTCTTTTTGTTGCTGTTCGGAGATACTTGCCACATGTTCCCTGAGTTATGGAAAAGGTACTCTTTTGGTTTCTCTTGACTTAGTTCCTCTTTGTTGGAACTACTATAAGGCCAAGTCTGATGCCAGGGCCTCAGGCATCAGGAGACTGAGGCTGGAGGATTGTAAATGCAAGACCAGCCTGGGCAACTTAGTGAGACCCAGCCTCAGAATAAAATTTTCAGAACACATGAGCAAAAAACCTTCTAAATATGGATATGGATTAGAAAACAATAGGAAAAATGACAAAACAAGGAAAAGGCCTGCAGAAGCCTTTTTGAAGGGACGCCTTGTCTTTCTGCATCTGTTTGGCTACTACACAGAATATTAATGTGCATTTGTACTTGGTGGTAATGATAGGGGTGTTCACATGGTTGATCAAAATTGTTCTGCCAGCTATGATGCAGTGATGATGGATTACCCCTGTCAGGATAGCCAGTTAGAAATTTCTACATCAGATGGCCAAAGGGGATGATATGACACAGGTTTGAATCAAAATAACAAACTAGATGGAAAAAAGACAGGTTTTACTTTAGACAGAATAAAATATGCTCTAAAACTGAGCAGAAAGTGAAGTAAAAAGAATTTCCTCCTATGGCTCTCCACTACACACCCACCCTCGCCTCCTTGCGCTGAGACTTTAGACAAATCATATAAGCTCTTCGTATTTTAAACTTGATGTGTTCTAAAAGGATTCTCTCAGATTAAGTAGAGATAATGAATATGAAAACTGTTTAAAACAAAACTGCAAATTCAGGAAAATACTATATATCTGATTGTTCAAGTCAGAGACTGAACCATCATCTTCTGATGGTCCCATTCACCTGGTTCACCAAGTTCTAGCACCTGTGGATACAAAAACAATTTTGTGATTTTTGCCTTGCCTGGGACTTCAACCCTTATTCCACAATAATTTCTACTCATGTTTGTATATGTTTAGATGTCACTTCTGGAAGGATTTCCTCACCCTAACTCCGAATTAGATCTTCATTCTGTTTATTCCTATAATACCTTATAACTTCCACACAATTGATTGTAATAATTATCATATTTTTCTGTTAGAATTTAAGCACAAACAAAAAGAACTACGACCTCAGATCTTTTTGCTCTTCACTATGGTACCATAAGACTTGGCTCATAATAGATAGTAACTAGTTTTTTTGAATAAACACATGAATAAATATCTTGCTCTGAAATGTAAAATTAGAAAAGGATATTATTATAGAAATTATGGTTAAAAGCAACTTTTATTTAAGAATTTATTAAAATAAATATTTTGATGCCTATGGCAAGTAAACTTTAAAATTAGGATGTTGAATTTGATATTTTATTTAACAATCATGTAATGATTTGGGCAATATATTGATTTTTCTTCTCATCTACATTATATGCTTTTCAAAGTTCTTCTTAACTTACATAAAAGTTGATATATATCATAAAGAAATACTTCTTTGAGATAAAAGTGAATTTTTTGTATTTCATAGACCGATCTGGCATAATGTTTAAGAGTATGGTCTTTAGGTCAGACTGCTTGCAATTTAATTCCTGGTTCCACTACTTAATAGCTGTTACATTAGGCAAGCAACTTAACCTCTCTGTAAATGTTTTCTTACTTATTTGTGAAATGGGGATAATAAATCCCTCACTGAGGATTAAATGTTCAATGTATTTTGGAACTCTGGCACACAGTAAATATTTAATGAATAATTATTATCTTATTATTCAAACAGTGTTGATATTTTCAGTTTCTGAACTATCATGTTAAATAGTAATTAGGATTTCTTATATTTTAAAATCATTTTGAGATACTGAAATATTATAAAGCATTTCTTATATAGCTAATGATACATGTTTCTATTGATATTTTATTATTTAGTTTCAATTTGCTGTTGTGGAACTGTTGGAATTTCTGAATTTCAAGAAGTTTGCTTAGTGGATTTTAATCTACTATACTGCTTTGGCAAGAGTATTCAGTATTCTAATCACCAATTTACCCTTATAAACATAAAACATTCAGTTCCAACATAATTTCCAAGGGAAAATTTATGGAAACTAAGAAAATTACTCTAAAAATCCATCTTAATAAAATGAACTCTCTAAATATCTAAGAAAATTTTTAAAAATGAAGAATATGAGGAGCATTGTCAAGTATCAAGTATTTAAAACAATTTTAACTCTATATTATTAATCATGTGACATTGCTTCATAACTATAAAAACTGATGGGTGAAATAGAAGAGATGCCCATGAAAGAAACCCTTAAAAAAATGAATGTTTTGGGGGAATACAAAATGGATACTGAACACAATCCTCTTTGTGGAGAGTTTCTGTGAGTATGGCATTTTTATAGTTCCCTTCTGAAAGAATTCCTGATGCTTGGATTACTGTTTAGTCCCTTATGTAAACCTACCTGTGGATTACTAGAACAGGATTCACTTCTCATCCAAAATTAATCACCTAGAATGATCAGTGGTCTACGAGGTAGATCAATATGAAAGGTCTCCATCATCCAGTACTGACATTATATCCCATGTATGGTAACTGGCCAATTCAATCAGATCCTCTTTTCTGGGTTCACATAGGAATAGCAATATTAGTGGAGTAGTGCAGAAGACTGAAAAAGTAAAGGTGAGGTGACTGTTAAAAAGCTATAAGCAAGCTAAAATAAAATCTGAGTTTGTAATAGCAACAGAAAAATAAAAAATGGAAGCATAGAGAGTAGTTAAGTTGTTGTAGGCTATCGGTTAGGGGGGCAATAGACACTGGCAGATAAGGTAGTGATAAAACAGCAAAGTTACTAGAGCTGCAACATACTCAGATGTTCTAGGGAATTTTGCATCTTTCATTTATAGTCTATAGTATATCTCATTATCTTGCCTCTGATGATATTTTGATTCCAAGATTGCAAACTAATTTTGTGGTTGTATTTCACCTACTCTGTATCTTATACTTTGCACTAACCAGATTTGTTGCAGTGCCATTAATATGCCTACTGAGAGTATGTTGTATAAAGTTTCTAGAAGTATATTAAGACATTTTAAAATTCACCTCCTAATTTTAAACACTAAAATCATGCTGCTATATAAATTCAGAGTTATAAAGTTCAGTGACCTACAGAAATATTAATATATTTGCAGGTTGTGCAAATAGAAATTGATGCAATATTAGTATCATCAAGGTGAATTAGAGGAAATTAATTTATGGTGATCTCTTGTACTGCTTTTAGAAAATGAATCTAGAAAAAACTTGATAAAAGAGGTCTGAGATTGGTATAAAATTTTGATGATAGTGAATCCGGAGGGGAAGAGAAAATCTGTGGGTTATAGTTTATTATTTTCTCATAGACAAGCTAAATTATATATCAGAAGTAATTAGTTCTTATACATCTTATTCATGAGGATAATGTCAAATATTAATATCCTAACTCATATTATTTTGTAGAATTTTTATTTATCCTGTATAAATTCTATTCCAAGTAGTAGAATCAGAAGAGTACAGGGTAAATATGTTAACTTAAGAAACTTCCAAATCCCTTGCCAAAATATTTGTGCCATTTTATACTTTCATGAACAATATACAGGAGTTCTGATGACTCCAGTTCTCAATATTTAGGGTTGTATGTAATTTTTACTTTATTTACTTCAGTGAATGTAAAAATCATATTTCCTATTTTTAATATGCACTTTCCTAGTAATAAAGAATAAAGAACATATTTTCTCTGCTTATTGCCTATTTATGTTTCTTTTGTGGTATATATTGAATCATTTGCCCATTTTTTAATAACATCTTTTCATATTTTTATTTTTTATTTTTAGAGGTTTTCATATATACTTGATAGAAATCCTTTACTTTAACATTTTTACTGTTAATATTGAATTTTGTCTCCAATCTGTAGGTATCTTGCTTCTCAATTCCCTGTCTTTATATGAGCAGAAAATTTTAATTTTAGTGAAAAACAATGTAGCTATTTTTTTTATGGTCAGTGACTTGCACGTGTTATACAAAATGATATCAATTATCTAAAAGAGAAAAAGCATAAACTATAAGCTTTTTGAAAATTGTTTCCTACATTTTCTTTTAGTAACAGAATGGTCCTGGGTTTTATATTTGGGTTTATTTGATCTGTCTTTGAATATCCCATCTATTTGAAATTTTCTAGTTCTATTCTAATTCTCATTTGATTTTACAAATGTCCTTTGTTCCAGTTAACATTTAAAGCGATTATTTAAGTTTTCTTCATTTTCATTTTGATTGATGACCCGTGATATTTTCATTCTTGGTTTCTTTCTGTTGTTTTTGTTGTTGTTGTTTTATTGGCAGGGATTACCAGGGATTGGACTTGGGAGCAATCAACCACTGAGCCACATCCCCAGAACCATTTTGTATTTTATTTAGAGACAGGGTCTCACTGAGTTGTTTAGTGCCTCGCTTTTGCTAAGGCTGGCTTTGAACTGACAATCCTCCTGCCTCAGCCTCCAGAGCCACTGGGATTACAGGTGTGTGCCACAGCACTCAGCTCTGTTTTTATTTTATTTTTAAAAATTTGTTCTAATTAGTTATATATGACACTAGAATGCCTTTTGGCACATTTTACACAAATAGAGCACAACTTCTCCTTCCTCTGGCTGAACATGTTGTAGAGTCATAGCTGTAGTATAATCATACATGTATTCAGGATAATAGTGTCCTTCTCATTCCACTATCCTTCCCATCTCCCCACCTTCACCCCTCCCCTCACTCCCCTCTGCACACTCCAAAGTTCCTTCATTCTCCTCCCACCCCTTATTATGGATTAGCATCTGCTTATCAAAGAAATGATTTGGCCTTTGGTTTGGGGGGTTTGGCTTATTTAATTTAGCATGATATTCTCCAGCTCCTTCCATTTGCAAATGCTATAATTTCATTCTTCATTAAGGCTGAGTAATATTCCATTGAGTACCTGAGTACCATATGTTTGTTCAGTGAAGTGGCCATTTTTTTTTTCTTTTTAGTTAGGTTGTTTTGATCTGTTTTGTGTATATATCTGTTTATAATTAAGTTTTTCTTTGCAGACCACAGTAACGTAAGACTCACTCTATCAAATTCAAGATCTTTGATTATTCTCTTAGTTTACTACTTTTAAAGAATTTTCTATTATATTAGTCTATGATCTTCACTGTATCCTGAAAGATAAGTTATAAGTTCACTTGAAGGAAACATGATTTACTTAATTTGTCTTTGGAACAATAACTAAAATGAATAGGTCATCCTGTCTTTTCTGTATTTTAAATTTTAAATTTTGGATTTTCAGCTGCTTATAGATTCACTTGCAATTGTAAGCAAAAAATAGAGTCAGGTACAGTAGCATACTTAGTAATCCTAGCTATTATGGAGGCTAAGGCCAGAAGATTACAAATTTGAAGCTAGTCATGGCAACTTAATGAGACAATTTCAAATTAAAAAATAAAAAGGCTGGGCATGTAGATCAGTGGTAGAGCACCCCTGAGTTCAATTCCAGGACCACAAGTGACAAACAAAAAATGTACAGAAAGCCCATGTACCATTAAACCAAGACATTTTGTATCCCTACAGGACAACATAAGAATTAGGAAATTAACAGTGATATCTGTGATGACCAAGATTACTTTTTATTTAAATTTCACCAGTTTTCCATGCATCCATTTATGTGTGTGCATGTGCTTTATCTTTAAATTCTTGTTGAGAAGACAATGAAAATTTTAGATTTTGTTTGGTTATGGTTTATCTAGTACAATGTGAATGAGTTTGGAGAGTTCTTCATTTTCCTTCATCTTCTCAAGACTTTCTCATTTTTACTTGAAAGGTAATCCATGGGTCACTACATGCAAAAGAAATGTTTTTTGTCTTTATTTGATTTTGAAATCCTAATGTTGCTATTTCCTCAAAATTAGTTGTTTTCATCTGACTAAATCAAACAGTTTCTTTTCTTCTTTTAATCATAGGGCTTACAAATTTTATATAATACCAAGCAATGTTCTTCAGTAATTTAAAAAATCATTTTCTGATTGCCTTAATAACTCTTATCATTGTTCTTTGTCCCATATTTCATATTTCTCTTTGTTTAGTTTTTCAAAATTCATCCTTTGGTTTTTGATGTCTGTCTTCTTTGTTATCAGAGAGTATTCTCCAGTTTTAGCTTGATGTTTTAAACCAACACTTTCAATTATTCCTATTTTTCAAACTTGGCAATATTTGAAGATATTTTGTTTTTGAGTTTCTGTCCAATCTCTATGTCTAAACCTTTATTTTATTTTATTTTTTGTTGTTTGGAAGTAAGGTTAACAAAGAGCATCTGTTCTTTTAATTTTGTGGCACTACAGGGCATCTGGTAACCCAGTAGGTTATCTATTCGGTTCTTGCAGGCTTCTGTAGGTATAATAAAGACTATTATTTGTTTTGCCTGACTATATATATTCAAAATCCCAAAGATGGAAACACATAAGGATGATGAAGTGCTTAAGGTGAGGATATCTGTGTTCTATAAACAGAAAAGTCAAGTGATAATTGTAAATAGGCCACTTGCAGAAGTTAATGTTGACATCAAAGTTGTGATTTGCATTTCCTGATTTTGTACTTCATTTAAAATGTTAATTATTCCTTTCCATAGGCCTTTACTTTTAGAACCCCGGAGTTCTGTAAAATAACAGAAAGGTGGAAGTGATAATTATAACCCAGACTTTCCTATTACATGTGCTTGAATGCAAAGAAATGCCAATATATAAATCATCATTATAATAAAAATACAGAAGTATAGGTTAGACCTCCTAGGCAATACACTTGTTAACACTTAGGTATACAGAGAGATATTTAATTAGCTGTACTTTATTATCCTTGTTCCTACTTTAATATTTATAGCTTCCTTTCTTAGAATAGCAGACAGAGGAATTTAAACTGAATATATTGGACAAAGTGTGTCAAGAAAAACAAACCAACTGAACGGTGAAGCCAGTAGTCTAGTAAAATATGAAGTGCACATAGTTGAAAGAGAATAAGGAAAAATAACAACAAATGAACCTGTATCAATACCATGGCAACTCATAAAGGAAATGCTTCAAATGAAAAAAGGCAGTATGAAACATGTTCTCTTCAAAGGATAATTTCTGAGTAACTGTGGAATGCTGCTAGTGTAGTGATACTAACCTCATGTTGTTTCTAAATGATGATCAAGTACTTTTGTGTTGTTGATGGTATTGTTCAGCATTCCTCAACATAATGTTTGAGGGAGACCATCAAGAGGCAATTGTATCATTATCCCTGTTCAAAATGAAGAGTTCACCCACTGATTTTAATGATGAAACAGCCAGAATGGAAAGCAAGAGAGAGGACATGATAGTATTTTAGCTTTTATTATTTCCCAAAGTTAAGGAAATAAAACATTAAAGCAGAAAGGTTAAGTATATCTTATATTTTAGAATTGAAATGTGATTAATTGGTGAAAGGTGATCAAATCAATGGATGAATGCAAAACTGGTGAAATTTAAATATGATTAATCAATCAATTAAAAGAGATCTTTTCAAGAATCTCTTGAAATTAGAGTTCTTATTCCTTTTTCTTTGCCATAGTGAGCTCCTGGACTATTAGATGGCTTTGACAGTGTTTTCATGCAATGCTGTATCAAACTTATCATGGCCCTTCCTATGTGTCTTTATGATTTCTTCATTTTTATTAAACTCTAAACTCCTCAAGAATATGGACCATATTTATCATACCAATTCATTACCAGCACCAAACAGTATTTTTCACATTGGAAAAAAATAAATGCTTATTTTAAGGTCACTGAAACAAAAATTATGCCAGTAATGTGTATTTATAATCAAAACATTAGAAGTGGCAGAAAAGAAAAAAATAACAAAAAAATGTAGTCTTTTCACTCAGAGATAACATGTTCTTTCAAATGTTTTTTATGCAGATATATGAATATATATATATATATATATATATATATATATATATTCTAAATTTAGTCTTTTCACTCTGAGATAACATGTTCTTTCAAATGTTTTTTATGCAGATATATGAATATATATATATATATATATATATATATATATATATATTTCTAAATTTATTTGTATTCCTCAATGAGATTATATTTAGTTATATGTATTATTTTTAATCAATTTTTGTCACTAGTTTAGGATTCCACACCTAATCTTATTTTTGCTATTTTCTAAGTTAACCATTTTAAACTATTTTAGGTATATATTTCATATACATATTATGAAGTTAATCTTTCTTTTATTATTTATTTGTTTATACAACTGCTTTTAGACTCTGATTATATAAGAAATAAGAATTTGTAACAATGATTCTTTTTAGTGTCTGGATAATTTTAAATTATTCTCTTACTGAAAATCTAAATTTATCAAAAAATAGATATTTCTAAATGTAATTTTCTATAAAACAATACCATAATATTATGAAAGAATTCACTCTCAACTTGAATTCTGAGTTCTTACTCACTCTAGATCCCTACTTTCAAACTTTAGTTACAGAAAATTTGTGACCTGGTGCCACTCTAACCCCTAACAAGAGCCAAGGAAGCATATATTAGCCACTTAAATTTCATAGCTTTTTGTTCCCCAGTTAAGGGAATAAAAGCCACAAAATAGAAGGCAAGCATACTTCGAGGTTTAGAATTGGAATAAAACATGATTAATTGATAGGTAAAACTAATTATTATTTTTTATTTTATTTTTTCATAACAAGATTGAACAAAGGGGCATTAACCACTGAACCACACCTCCACCCTTTTAATCTTTTGAGAAAGGATCTCACTAAATTGCTTAGGGCCTTGCTAAGTTGCTGAGGCTGGTTTGATCCTCCTGCCTCAGCCTTTTGAGGTTGCTGCAGGTACCATGGTATCCAGCAAAAGTATTTTTTGTAAATGTAATTTATATTTTCCTCCAAATGCTATAAAGTAGAGAATATTAAGTTAAATATCCTGTATGTGGAAATAATCATAGTTCCTAAGACCACTGGAAAATAAAAACATGTTTTCATTTTTTTATAACAATGGAGTTCATAGAATATATTCATTATCTTAGAATAAACCATATATCATAGAACTTGGGGAAATAATTAAACTAAATTATAAATCCACAGTACTTCAAAGTCAAGAATAAAGCCTGACTGGTAGTACATACCTGTAATCCCAGTGACTCTGTAGGCCAAGGCAGGAGGATCACAAGATGAAGGCCAGGCTGTGCAATTTAGCAAAAATCTGTGTCAAAATTAAAGAGCCTGGGGATGTAGGTATGTGGTAAAATGCTCCTGGGTTCAATCCCCAGTACTACAAAAAATATGTCAAGAATTTTCTATGATTTTAAATTATAATATTTAATTACTACAAGAGTTGTTTAATAATGTACAGTGCAATCAATTATTATACCTTGAAGAGAAAGGGTTATAAGACTACTTTAAAAGATTGATTCACTCTCTGCCATTTTTATAGATTTATAGGGATCTCTAAGGAGGAGCTGCTGGATCTCTGGTACTGTCATTCATATTGCAATTGTAATATTAAATGTCCAAAAATTGTTTACACAAAAATCCATTACTGACCTCAAGAAAACAGTATTTTCAGAAAAGAATGGTTCAAATGTTGACTGGGAGGACAGTAATGCTTTTGAATTTCTAAGAAAGATATCTTCTGTACAAAATAATGTTTCATTCAAAGGAGACAAGAATGACAAAATACATAAGCTATGCCACATGAAGTTATGGCTTGATTCTAAAGATTGTGATTTTATTTCTTTAAAAGTTCATAATCCTTTTAAAATTTCAAGGAATGAGCACATTCTTTGTGAAAATTGAATAGACAAGCCTTTTGTAAAATTGTACATTACTTTTCCATTGGTGGATAGAAAAATAGACTTTTGGTTTTCCATACACACATCCATTGATTGAATATAAGTTACTTTTTTAAAAGTAAGTGGAAATAAATTTGGGTATGGTTCTTAACAGCTATATGTAATTTAGTTAATTTAGGAAAAAACTTTCAAAATCAAAAGCTGAACAAATCCTAAGTGAATATACGCATGTTAGAAAAATAAATGCAGAAAAACACTCTTCCTTTACATATGCCATGTGCTTTTTCTCTGGAAACTGAATAAACTGTCATAGAGTAAGTGACAATTGGTGAACAATTTTAGAAAAAAATAAAAATGATAACGGATGATTTTACATTTTCATTGAAAGTTATGAATGGTTTTAATTTTAGATTTCCCAAGCTGTATATTTTATAGAGACCTATCAGATGACATCTCTTGTAAAAAAAAATGTTTGTTTACTCAACCCCACAAAAATATTTTGAAGATTAAATATTACCAAATGTTTAGCTAATTACAGCAGCTTCAAAATATGTAGGATTTGTCTACTTTATTACCACATGACTAGTCTCATATGTAGCCTTTCTAAGAATTCATATTCTTGCCACATGTTTTTATTATTTTTGTATTAGGTTGGCCTAATTCTGGAAGACTTACATATCTAGGGAAAAAGATGAGAATATATTAAAATCATAGACTTTGTTATTAAGAAAAATCTGTGTTTAGTTCTGACTTGTCTTTTACCTTTTTTTTCCTGTCCCTCATTTTCTCCAGTGGTTCTTCTGTTTTTCCAAACATACCTTTCCTTTTCAGGGATTAAAAGATAAGTGAACATAGGAATCTCTATGTCATCTCAAATAAGACTTCAAACGATCCAAGGAGACATATAAAGTTTCCCTTGTATTTTCTGTAAACAGAATGACCTTTCTTTTTTTTTTTATTTGTTTGTTTGTTTATTTATTTATTTATTTTTGAATGACCTTTTTTTCCAAGACCAAAAATGGGAATTGGGTATGTCAATAGTGCTTACAATGAGAAAATCATTTAGGTCATATATGCCTGAGAAAAACAGGACAGATGACCAGTTTATTTAGTGTATAGGCACAGGTTATGAATCTGAAAGAAAATGATACATTGGAAAAAAAAATACAATGATAAATTTAATAATAAATTTATAGTATTTTAATATACTATAAATGCCACTTTTAAACACTACAAGATGGAATAAAAATAATACAAATTTCAAAGAATGAAATAAGAAACAGCTCTGTATATTATATTGCCCATGAGTTTTCTTTTGCTATGTGACAACCCCAAAGTTCAGTGGTTTAAAACAACAATATTTGTTACCTCTCATTTTCTCCTAGTCAGAAGTTGGAATGTAGTTTGGTTTAGTTCTGTTGCTGAGGATCTGTCACAAGACTTCAATCAAATTGTCAGCTGTCGGGGGCTCAACTAGCGAAGGGTCAGCTTCCCAGATTACATGGCCATTGGCAAGATTCAGTTCTTTTTAGGTTATTAGACTGGCTGTTGGACAGGGACTACCTTCAGTTCCTTGTCATTACATACTGCTCCAAAGAGCAGCTCACAATATGGCATATAACTTCATCAGCAGGAGACTAGTGAAAAGCCAAGAGAGAGCGTGTGAGGAAATCAAGTCACAGCCTTTGAGAACTTAACCTTGGAAGTGCAGTCTTTCACCTTTGTTGTGTTTTATTTACAAGATGAAGTCACTAATTCCAGACTATACACAACAAAACAACTGCAGATCATACTGTATACATGTGTGGTACAGAGCAATAGTAAAAGTTCCTCAAAGATCAATGTTAACCAACTACCATTCACAAACATATTTTGAATTCAGCAATATTTTGTAAACATGTATGTATGTGTTTAACATTCTAGGGCTCCCAGGAATTTTAATATTTAGTAAGAAGAGGTGGATTCTAATTAAAGAGCCATACCTAATGTATAACTGCATATGTATTTATTTGGGTGATTAATTTGGTATATATTTTACTGAAATGTAATATACATACAAAAAAGTGTAAATTCAGAAATGTACTGCTCTATGACTTATGACTTTATGCAGACTGAAAACACACATGAAACCACTCTTACATTAAGGAATAGAATATTTTCAGTACCCCAGAAACATGCTTAATAATAATTTTTATTTTAATTAAACTAGCATATCGATTATACTTTTTCTTTATGATTAGTGAATTTTGTGTTCTGGTTAAGAAATAAATTCCCAGTATTAAGGTCACAAGATATTTTATAGGAATTTGTTTTTGTTTGATGTTATATGTTCCATCTGAAATTGACTTTTGACTGTGATGTGAGATAAAGGTTAATATACATTTTTTTCCTCATGTGGATTTCTTATAGATCTATTAAAAACCATAAATTCAATATTCTTTTCCCACTTCAAGGTCAACTTTGTCATAATTCCAGTGACAATATGTATGTAGACTACTTTTATTTATTTTTTCCAGCAAGGTAGCACGATAGGTATTAAACCCAGGGGTGCTTTACCACTCAGCTATATTCCCAGTGCTTTTTATTTTGCATTTTAAGATAGGGTCTCCCTAAGTTGTCCAGCCTGGCCTGGAATTTGTGATTTTCCTGCCTCAGCCTCCCAGATCACCGGGGTTATAGGCAACTGCCACTGCACCTGTCTCCTTGTAGTAGTAATGATGTAATTCTCTTTTGTTCTTAATGAACTTTAGGTGGATCATTTTTTACGGGTCTTGTTTTCTATTTAAATTTTAGCATCAGCTTTTGAAACATTTTCAGAGAAATCCTGAAATTTTTATCTTGATTTCCTCGAATCAGTTGACAAGCTTGAAGCAAGTTGACATTTTTATAATACCAAATCTTCCCACAAATGGACATGGTGAATTGTATTTGTTTTCCATTGCTACATAACAAATCAGTACAATTTTATCAGCTAAAAATGACACAAATTTGTAGCTCACAGTGTTCACGGCTTAAAAGTCTGATGCACATTAGCTGAGTCTCTGCTCAGGGACTCATCAGATTAAAACCAAGGTGTTGGTCCAGGCTGCCATCTGAGACTCCAAAAAGCATCACCATCTTGAAGATTTAACTAAGAAAACCTGGAATATACAGTGATGAGTGTGCCTTGCAGGTGATGTTCCATTGATCTTCCTGGATTGCTCTTTGTTTAGATGGTAAAACATAATTTATTCCTTAGCAGTAGTAACATAGCATTAAGGCAGTTTATTCAGCATGCTAATTAATTCTTGTGAAATATGAGACTAAAGAGGAGGAGTCAAGGGAGAATGGAGGCTTCCAAATAATAGTGAAACTGTCAGCTTTGCTATTGTTGGCATTCTTACAAATAAAGCTAAGTCATGCACATATCTGTGGATAATTGAAAAATAATTGCTACTTTATTTATTTTGATTCTGCAGTGATCTAAAGGGGAGGATAATATAAGTAAGCTTATTAATTTAAAATACACACCCATTCCCAGACATTTCATTGTTTGCCCTTTGCTCTGAAATGAGTGTGCCGACTAAAAGGACTAATTATATTGTATGAAGCCATCTTAATGTATAATTAGAGAAAACAGTATCAAATTTAGAAGTCAAGAAGTCAATAAAGGACTTTATTTTAAGTAAATATTGTATTAGGTTGCATCCCTAAACTTATAGATTTTAACAAAATTACTCCCCCACACACCTTAAGTGTTTCAGAAAAAAATGACTGTTGGCTATTAAGGTATTTCAAGTGACCTCATCAAAAGTGAAGAACAGTACTTGTGTACCAGCAAGTCTTATAATTTTTCCATTATGAAATATTTCTACATGTAAAGACTTTTCAAAATGAGATTGGACTCAGACAATAGGGAAAAACAGAAAATAAATTGAGACTGCTTTTGATAAATTTCAATGTATAATTACATTTAATTGCTACATAATAGTTCTCTTATAAAGGACTTTCTCATCCTTTTATGTATTAGCTCATATCTGAGGAAAGTCATATCCTTGCTTTTTAAGTTATATGTCTCTTTAGACTTCAATGAAAACATTTTAGTTAAAATAAAGTCCTTTATTGCATCTTCTTTTTAATTACATCATTAAAGCATGACTAGGCAGGTGAGAATTATCACTGTCAGACTCATCTATACCAATTTGTGGGAGGAAACATTAAAAAAGAAAATTTCTAATTTTAAATGTTTTAGAAGAAAATATTTTAGAATAAACTTTTTGTAATCTCCATTGTTTTACTGACAAGCAGCAAAATACTACATGACATTCCAAATACCAAACATTCTGATGAAAGTATTTTCTACAGACCAGACCTGAGGGTGGTGAGAAATTATGAAATATGGTAGGTATTAATTAAATATCCGCTGGACAAATTTTAATTGAACTTAACATAATCTATCTTGTATCAGTCAGTGTTCTCAAGAGAAATAGAACCAGTAGATCATATGTGAAGAGTTTTTATGAGGAATTGGCCCACATGAATGTTGGTTATATAATTCAGTTAGAGACTGAAGGCCTTCGAAGTAGAGGAGCATATGGGGTAACTGCTAGTGAGAGCATCAAAGAAGATGAGACAAGCCATACTAGACCAAACGGAGAGATAGGAAAAAAGGGACAGATTTCTTCGTTTTGTCTTTCATTTTAAGAGTTCCTCAATAGATTGGTTGATGTCCAACCACATTGGGGAGGGTAGTCTACTTAACTGAGTCTGCCAATCTCATCCTGAATGCCCAAACAGCCATCCCCAGAAATAATGTTTAGTCCAGATACCCTATGGTCAAATTAATATATAAAATTACTCATCATACACTTAAAAGATAATGTGGTAATTTTGGACATGTACACCTGGCCGGTATCTTACAGTTTGTAATATATGTTTATGAAACTCAGTCTCCTCAACTGTAAAATAGATAAAATGATGAAGGTTATAAGAGCTGGTTGGTAATTCTGAAAACAAGCAAAATAAAACTCTTAAAAATAGAAGCTCATCTTACAAATCATTTGGTGGTAAAGCGTATGCAAAGTTTATTGGTAGTCTTTTCTTTTTCTTCTATTTAGTGTGCATAGTCAACAGTAAAGTCACAACTTTACTGTTGAATCATCAATTTAGTAGAAAAAAATAAAAAGAAATCAATTCTAAAATCCAAAGGAATATAAGTTCTATAACATATTTAACTCAAAAGAGTTTTGTATAAAAGAGTATATTCAAGTATTAACATTTCATAAATGATACATTACCTAATAACCTTAGATGGTTAAAACTACTAACTTCCTTCCTTCTTTCTAGCCTGTGGTATTATCCTGTAGCCATTTTTACGCCTTATTTGTTTTCCCAGGTTTGTATTGACTTCTTCCTTATGTCCAGAAAAATTACATGCAAAATATTGCACCAAAGATATATTTCAAAGATGTTCTTCATGGCCTGCTTAAAGGAATTATAGAAATTTTGTCAAGGTTTTAAAGAAAAAAAATTAGTGTACAGCTGTCAGAAGTATGATAATATCAGCTTTATAACCCCCAAATCTATTTACCCATATCTTAAGTACATTAAGCTATATGACTAAAATAAGGTTAGGGCAATTATTACAAAATAAATTTAACAAAACAAGGGACTTTGACTAGATAAACTTTGTGTAGAAGAGAACACTGGTATAGAAAAGAATGAGTTTTATTTTGAAATACTTGCTATATGAATCACTACAACATTTTAGTGTACTCATTTGTTTTCATGTTCTTCTGCTAGATTGTCAGAACTTTGAGAGATGGGGTTCTTTCTTTCTTCCAACTTTCCTTTTTTTTTCCTCCATATCCAACAATAGCCAGTAATAAATAAAATATTTTTAAAAATAAACAAGTGAATAAAAAAATAAAGCAAAGTAAGAGAATCATTTTGGGTCTATGGTCAAAATGACAGTGTATAAATTCTAAAATACTGAAGGTAAGAGACCAAATATATAAGTAGTTATGGATGGAATGAAAAGATCCTGGATGAGAAAAAGAACTTTGTAAATCGATGAAGTACAAAGGAGCTGTGACTCCTGGTTGTATGCTGTTCAGGAGTGGGGAGTCATCTCCATGTGCGTACTCAGAAACATGAATAAAAAGAAAAATCATGCAGAAGTTAAGAAATCAAACTCACAAAGAGACTAAACAGAATTAATGGGCACCATAAAAGGTAGAGACTATGTGCCTGCAAATCTTTTAAGACTCTGAAAAGAGTAGTCATAATCAATATATTTTATGTCATCAAAGTGAACCAATTTTAATTAAAATAATAAAGGTTCAATGAAGCATTGACTGGACAATAACCTAGGTCATAAAAAATGCAAAACTGGCTTCTAAAATTGTTCTTAAGCCAGAAGTGTCTGTTCTTCTATACCCCTTAAGGCAAATCCCAAAATGCAAATTAGTCACTTTGAAGCATTGCAATTTGATTCTAAGTACAAGGTCTTTGTAAAATTGTACATGATTGATAAAATTGAATCATGTTCCCACACTAAACACGATGATATGAGATTCTCCCCCAGCACATTACATTGCTTTGTTCATATATTTAGAACATCTGTTTTGAATTGATTCTTCCAAAATTCTGCTGACCTATTCCTTCATTCAGCTATTTTGTAGGTTAAATGGGATCATGTTCTTAATTACCTAAAAATTATTAATAAGTTCTTTTTGTTGGAGGGGTGACAATCGGATTTTGTAGTATCAATAGTTAAATTAGAATGTGATAAATCCAATATGGCATTATAGAAACCAGGTCACTGCCAGGGTAGGGGCAGAAGGAAGCTGACTAGTTACTAAAAATTCAGTACAGTTACCATGTTCTTGACATAAAGATTAACAAGCTCATTTTTTTGGAAGTGATCAGCATTATTGTAAATGGCTTTTGTTAAGATGACAACAAAGCACTAATTAAAAGCAGAATATTTATTTATTTATGCTATTTATTTATGCCACGTAGCTTAGAAATTACACAGTGAACTGGGCGCTTTTGGGGAAATTTATGGACCAAACCAGTTTATAATTAGAAGGTCACTTAGTGAAAGTGGAATCAAAACTAGATGAGTTGGTTGAATATTTGTGCCATCAATCTTATGCAGCCCCTGTATTAGGTTAAACCCAAGCCAAGTGAATTTACATTATCTGCTCAGAGAATTTACTGTTCCCAATAGTACAGGGGACATCAGGAGTACCTGTTGTTTTTTTATTTTCCTTAATGAAAGTAAGCTTCAACATGTTAGAAAAATATTCTCCAAATTATAGTCACAATTCACTTATGCCTCTTTGAAACAACATCCAACATCTTAGCTGTACTTAAAGTCAGTTTTACAGAAAGTTTCTCAAGTTATTTTCACAGTAAGTAAAACATATCCTTTTGTGAATACCTTTATTCTTAAATTTAATTGGCTACTTTAGCAGTTGCTATTGCTTCATAACAAATCCCCTAAATCTTAGTGACTTGAAAGTAGAATATTGATTATCTCAATGTTTCATGAATTCTGGAGTGACTTAGCTAGATGGTTTGGTCATTCAGATTGTTGCATGAAATTTCAATCAAGGTATTGACTGAACTAAAATAACTGGAAACTTGGGGATCTGGTTCTGTTATATTGTAGATATGGGGTTTCCCTCCAAAGCTCATATGTTAATATAGGAGTTAAAAAGATTAATTATGAGAGCCATAACCTCATCCGTGGATTAATCCATTGGTGGTTTAATAATTTGAATGGATGACTAGGTGGTGACTGTAGGCAGGTGGAGCATGGCTGGAGGAAGTAGTTCACTGGGATTGTGTTTTTGGGGATTATATATTTTGTCCATAGCTCTTGCACTCTTTCTGCTTCCTGACTGTCCAAAGCTGTACAGCTTTTCTCTGCCATGATGTTCTGCCTAACCTTGGGCCTAGAATGATGGAATCAGCTGGCCATACACTGAATTTCTGAAACTTTAAGCCTAAAATAAACTTTTCCTTCTACAAGTTGTTCTTGTCAGGTATCTTGATCATAGTCACAAAAAAACTGGATTAACATAAGTTATAATGTCATTCATGTAGCTGTTAACAGGTGGATTCAGTTATTTACTATATGGGTTATTCAGAATGTGACTTTCCTCAGAAAATGATGAGATAGAGACAGAGATAACTGGGGGTGTAGAGTGTGGAAAGGAAGATACACACACACACACACACACACACAGAGAGAGAGAGAGAGAGAGAGAGAGAGAGAGAAGCAGAAGCCAGTTTTGCATAACTGAATCCCAGAGTGACATACTCTTACTTTAGCCATATTCTCTTGATCACACGGATCAGTGTAGGTGGGAACATGAAAAGGATGTGGATACCAGGATTCTGGGATCATTTATGTCCATTCTGTGACTGCCTGCTATGGTTTCTCCTCTATTTCTGCAATAGTCCTATCCCTCCCACATTCAAAGTTCTCCTGTTCTCTCTCTAGGCTCCCAAAGCTTCATCCTATTACAACATCAGTTCATAATCTAGAATCTCATGATGAATCAGGACCAGGTAGAGATATAGTCCCTTGGGTACAGTTCTATAGTTGAAACTTCTCCTGTGCTGTTCATCTTGATTTATAGACCTGTAAACAATAGAGATAATTTATCTGTTACTTCATACTCAACACACAAAGGTGGAACAGTCACAATATAACTATTGTGAATATTTCTAATAAGAAAGGAGAGAAATGGAAATTACATAGTTGGTTTCTCGAAAGTCCTTAATTCAGTCAGGAAAATATTGGTGCTTTCTGGATTAGGACTCTGTCCTCCTGTTGGTCTTTTATTCATAAAAGTCAAAATTCTACAAAGAATGTGTTCAAAGTGTTTTAAGATATCACTGACACGTCTCTCAAAATCCTTACAGTTTATTCAAGTTCATCCATTAGCTAGTCCCAAAGTCACTGTCACACTGTATTTTTATCAAATTACATATTTGCTATGTATGATTCAGTAACACATTACCAAAATCAGCTTTTTAAGAAATCTGAGAGTGTCTTAGTTGAGTTTGTCTTTGCCTCTTTTAAAAGGTTACAGTCAAAGTGTTGGGGTTCTCAGAAGGTACATTCCAGGTCCCTGAAGACTTGACTGGGGCTGAAGTATTCCCTTCACAGTGGCCTTGTGGTTTTCATCACTGGGCTTCTGCCATAGTATTCCTCTCAACATAACTTCTCCCAGAACACACGGAGAAAGGCAGATGTGGGATTTGGGAGGAAAAGAGAGACGAGAATAAAAGATTCAATCTTGCAAGACTTAATCATGGAAGTACATACCATCACTTCTATCATTACCTATTGGCTACACATTGCAACCTCAGTAAAATGTGTGTCTGTTGTGTCCATGTGAGGAGCATTACACAATTAGGGAATAGCAAAAGAAGGAAATGATCACTGATACTTATACTGGAAATATTGGAGGCTGACCATCAGAGTTACCAGTGGTGTTGTTTTTTCAATAGAAAGCAATAAAATTAAATGGTTAAAACAGACTTTTCTGAAAAATATTGTCAGTTTCTTATAAGACAATTAAATATACATTTAACAAATGACTCAGCAATCATAATCCTGGAAATTGATCTCAGAGAATTAAAATTTACTTTTATAAAATAATAGCTTTATTCATAATCATTAAAAAATTAGAAACAATGTCTTTCAACCTGTGAATGGTTAAAAAAACACTCTGGTACATACAACCATAGAATACTACACATCAATAAAAAGGAAGTAACTATTGATGTATGAAATACATTTGGATGGACTTCAAAAGCATTATACTAAGTGAGGAAAAATCAATAGCAAGAGGTCACACACTCTATAATTTTCTCTATTTGATATTCTTGACATGAAATTAGAATTTAGATTAGATTAGTAGTTTCCAGGGTTTAGAAATAGCTGTTGCAATTATAGAAGGGTAATAAGAGGAAGATCATTGTGGTATAGAATAGTTCTGGGCTTGGCTGTCTTTGTAGCTACATGAATTTGCACACAAGATAAAATGGCATGAAATGCCATACATGCATTGCATGAATGACAGTTTCCTGGCATTGACATTGTAGTATAATTACGTACCATGGAACAATTGGGGGAGAGTAGTTGAACAATACCTGGGTTCTCTCTGTGCTCTCTCATAAATTTCCGTGACTATATAATTTCAAATTTAAAAAAAAATGAGTCTTCAAATTAAGTGTTAAAATTTCTGTTCAGTCACCTGCTCACCATGTAGTATGGATATATTACTTGGCCTTTTTGTTTTAAAAAAAATTCAGTTAACTTGTTAAGATGATTTGTAGTGAAAATTTTTATGCATAGGCACTGAAAGCACAGGGGTCTTAAGATTCTGCCTTCTTTTTCTTTCCATTTCTGAAATCTGTACAAAGAAAAGAGTAAGTAAGGCAGAGGGAGAGTATGAGATACTTCCAGAGTTAGCTAATGTGTAAGTATTTATTATGATCCTTGTTATGGTTTAGATATGGTGTCCCCAAAAATCTCAAGTGAGAGACAATTGGGTTAAGGTTATGGACTTAACTCAATCAGTGAATAAATTGAGTGGTAACTGGAGGCAGGTGGGGTGTGGCTAGAGGAAGCAGTTCACTGGAGGTGTGGCTATGGGCTATATATTTTGTATCTGGAGAGCAGAGCCTCTCTGCTTTCTGATCGTCATGTGAGCTGCTTCCTTCTGTCACAATTCTGACATGATGTTCTGCCTCACCTCAAGTCCCCAGGAATGGAGCCAGCTATCCATGGATTGAGACCTCTTGAAACTGTGAGCCCCCCAAATAAACTTTTCCACTCCTAAAATTTTTCTGTTCAGATATTTTAGTCACAGCAGCAAAAACAACAACAACAACAACAACAAAAAACACCCCTGACTAAAACAATCCTTTCACCTTGGGATGTATTCTTGGAATCTTTATTATCTGTCTTTCTCAGGCAAAGCCAGGACATATAAGTCTTAGATATTTACCCAAACTATTGGTTTCTGTTCTTATGAGAATCATTCCACCTAAGTAGTTCTTATTCACTACTAATAATAACCTCATTGTCTTATCTTAGGCCACTAATTACAATTTCATTTTAATTCATTTAATTCATTTAAATTCAGCTGTCTTTCTACCACTGTCTTAGGTACCTGTTAAACAGTTACCATGTATTTTCTATTTATAAATTCTTACTAATGTTATTACTTTCTGCATTTGGTCTTCAAATATTGATATACAATCCAACATTTCCATTTCTAGAACTTTGAGAGATGGAGTCATTGCGCATTTCAAGCAATGTGCAACATGACAGGAGAATGGTTCCCAGAAGTGGGGATTTGCCTTAAACCACTAACTCTTAGTTTCCTCATACACAAAATGGAAATTATAATATCCAATTTAAGCACTGGCTATGGTGATCAAGGGAGAATGGTATGTAGAGGCCATTGCCTGGACTTACTCAAACACTGAAAAAATAATAGCTCAATAAGCCAGCATTGCTCCTATTTCTCCCTCTGCTATTTCACTTCTCTTTAGATTCATGCATATTCTGCCTCCTGTACTGCCTCACATTGACATCCAATAGCCACAGATGAACCACATTTTCAGGTGATCTTCACTTTCCATTGGATATCATCATTCTTGTTGTTTCTTGTATATTACTCTGTGTATATCAGTTGTTACTGGGGACTGATGCCAATTTGGAAAGAAGACTTTCTTTCATTTTGTTAATTTCAAGTATTGCTTCATACAGTACAAAAACAGTAGTAGAATTTCTGAAGAGAGGAGGGGCATTTTTCGTTTAGAGGTTTTTTTTTTTTTTTTTCCCCCAATGTCTTTTTTTCCTTAAGACAACCTCATGAGTCGTGAGTTCATAGGGAATTGGGCTGAGAGCTACTTAGAGGGAAATCATCTCACTGTACTGAAAATCTCCTTCACCCTCAGGCAACCTACCTGTATTTTTGGACAGGAATTATGTACATCACTTCTATTTCACTTAGAATTTTCTAGGAGTTTGCTCTGTTCCTCTAGTGAATAGACTTTATGTATCAAAAAGACAAGGTTATTATGTCCCATTATAAAATCAGAAAGAACTACTTTTTTTCTTTTATGTTCAGAAAACTCACTAATTAAACAGAATATGTATTTTTTTCTAAGTTCCTTTCTTGAAATACCTAAATTATAGGTGATATTATAGAAAGTCAGAAGCTACCTAATCAAATATCTGTATTATAAGAGAGAGGAGGCAACTCATACTTCTAGAACAATGAGAAATACATTTTCTTGAACTCTCCAGACAAAACATTTACACAGACACACACACACACACACACACACACACACACATATATATATATATATATGTGTGTGTGTGTGTATATAGATATGTGTGTGTATATATATATATATACAGTATTCACATTATATATTTATATAATTTAAATATAGCTTTCTTTTGGGAAAATATTAAAGATAATAACAAGAAATGTTCTTTTTTTAACCAATGTTGTACATATCATTCCTTTAAGACCTATTAATGTATCATTTATTACATTCTGTCTCCACGTTTTTCAATTAAAGTTATCTTTTTTATTCAAGAAAATTTACTGTATATATATATATATGTATATATATATGTATGTATGTATATATATATATATATATATATATATATATATATATATATATACACACATACATACATACACACACACACAAAATTAGATATAACAAGTTTATTCCAATATACTATACAAACAACTTTGGGAAAGACACTCATATGAAATTTTGTTTCTTTATTCTCATGTCAAAATTAGCATGTTGTTTTTCCAATTTATATTCTAGATAAAGATTTAACTTCCTTCTTGCAGATACACAAATATTTTATATGAAGGAAAGAAAGCACAACTTAAGCAGGTGCGACTGCCTGCTGCAAATTTCAATGGGCACCTTTTGTTTATCAGAGAAGGTAATGTTACTCTGAAGACAGTCGAGGAGTTGGGATTGTTGCTACCTCTGTGTGTTTGGCAAGCTGCCAGAATCCCTGGCAACAGAATCTGCTATTTTTATTTTTTTTCTAATCACTTTTGCTCATGTAGACCGCTGAACACAATGCCTAGAATCACAATCCTTTCAAAATTACACAGCTTCCAATGCTCCTTACAATGATTTTGGCTACTATCAACTAAAACCCTATTTTTTTCCTGTTATCCTATTTTAAATGACTTTTAAAATAACTTCTTAAGTTCCATTTTCATGAAGCAGTTCTAAGGGAGAAAATATTTTTCCCTGAAGAAATTTTGGGCAAATATAACTAAAGTTTAAAGCAGAAAATCTGCTTTAGTCTATCATTTCTTACATATTAAATCCATTAATGTGAACTGGAAATGTAAGTACCTATTTTTACCATCAATGTGTCTTATAGCTGTAAACTCTCAAAAATAGGATGAATTAAAGTTTTGAAATCTCTTCATTAGTTCATGGTCTGTGATAGCTGAATCCAGAACTGATCTAGGAGGACAAGGTATATCCATACCATTGATATTTGCAAGATGGTTTCAATATTTGTTCTCATCAGCTTAACTCATACCTTATGCTAAGATAGTAGGGAAAATATGTGAGAGAACATCTGCTTGTGTCTATTTTAATCATCAGTTCCAACAAGGTTGTAACTTTTCTATAACATAAAGAATGTAGAAAGGCTGGGGTTGAGGCTCAGTGGTAGAGCCCTCGCCTAGGATGTGTGGGGCCCTGGGTTTGATCCTCAGCACCACATATAAATAAATAAAATAAAGCTATTGTGTTCACCTTTAACTAACACTACATATATTTAAAAAATAAGAATGTAGCATAGACAATAATACATCTAGGTAATATGACATATGAATTAAAAAATATTTTATAAGTTTAAAAAAATTATTCCAAACACACTTTCCAGTATGTTTACCTTGTTATGACTTATCTATAATGCTATTGTCTGAAATTACAAAACAAAAAAATTAGAACAATAAATGGGCATAACAATTTAAGATGAGTTTTTATATTCAATTTTAAATGTGAAGATACTTAACAGTACATTAAATATATTTGTCTGTTTAAAAATAACCTAAATACACAATGAAGTTTTAAATAGAAAACTAAAAAAAGTTTTTAATTAAAGCAAAAATGATTTTAATTAAAATTTTGGAAAGAGAATGTAATAAATGATATATTTGTAAGTCTGAAAGTAACAATTTGTATAACAGAAAAAAGGACATTTCTTTTTTTTTTTTTAAAGAGAGAGTGAGATGAGAGAGAGAGAGAGAGAGAGAATTTTTAATATTTATCTTTTAGTTTCGGCGGACACAACATCTTTGTTTTATTTTTTTTTTTAATTTTTTTGTATGTGGTGCTGAGGATCCAACCCGGGCTGCACGCATGCCAGGCGAGCGCGCTACTGCTTGAGCCACATCCCCAGCCCAGGACATTTCTTAATGGTAATTTTCTGTTAATATTTTCCAAAGGGAAAGCTATATTTAATCTATATAAATACAAAAAATGCAAATGCTGAATTAAAATTCTTCACAATGATATATCAATGAAAGTTTTAGTTCTCAATTATTTTGATTGGAACCTTCCCACACACATAAAAATAAAGATTAAGCAGAATTATAACTTCAACATATAAAAGTAATTCAATATATTTATTAGCCAAAATAAGAGTAAACTAAAATTAGAAATAAATGCCCTGGGAATATTAAAAAAAACTAATATCATCTACCTTGAATATTCAGATATTAAGTAAGAAATGGAGAGGTATTGCAATCGCTAAAATACACCTATATAACAGAAAATAAAATGTGATATTGAGTCAAGGCATTCAAGAAACAGTTTCTGTACTGCAGAAATGTTCAGCACTATGTAGGATTTACATAGGTAATAATGTGAAATTTGTTCAACACTTCTTGAACCACATAATCACATCTAGATATAAAGAAAGGGAGATAAGGAAAGGATTTTTGCAGAAAAACTTTGAAGATTCCTTGTTGGGTCCTTTCTGATTGCAACCATTCTTGAGTTGGCTGATGATTTCCAGTCCTCCTTCGTCTTGGGCCTCCAATAGTAAACCCCTCAGTTCTTACAACCACACACTCTTATTCTGCCTGCAGGGTCGCCATCTTAGCTCCAGACTGAAGTTCCCACTGAATTTATCATGACCACCTTCTGGAATTTATATCTTTTGACATCTAGATGGGAAGGTCACCCTCAGACTCAAACACATTCTTGTACTCAGTAGCCCTTGGAAGCTTTAGCTTTTTTAGACACAAGGTAAGCTCCAAGCCAGTGTATTCCCCAGCCATGGGAAGCTCACTCCATCTCTTTTTCGTATTTGTGGAGAAGTCTTAGTTTGGGGTTAAGAAATGCCTTTATTTTCTTCCTTTTGGTGTGGAGAATGTGCTTACAGCATAGCTTTCTCTAAAATAATCTGAAGAAATGCTGCCTGTGTCTGCTATTCTCATATCTAAAGCCCTCTGGAGCTATAATGTGAGGAAGGTTGAAATGTAACATTACTCATTTTTAGTGTTTCACTTTTTATAGTCTGCATGAGGTCTAGCACCTCTTTTGGAACTTAGCATTTATTATACCTTCATGCCTTGGCCAAAACTTCAATTTTTTCAATTCCTCAAACTGCTGTCTTTTCCTGTGTTGACCGTGTTACTATTGTGGCTATGCTGCTGCTTAGAAGCATTCTGGGAAGGTAGCCAGTTCCAAATTTACATTGGTTATCAATCAGGCAGTTCATTAATAGTACACCATGACCGAATGTTCCCAAAATGTTACTTCCCTGAGAGTTACCACTTAGTCCTGTAGATGCCCCCAGAGAGCTCTCTGTTTATCAAAAGTGTTCTTTCTACAATGTAAATCCAAGAACATTTCAGAGTGCATAAGCCACCTAAAAACTGTGGCATCTTGTACAAGGAAGGTGGCCTGGGTCTTAGAGAGATGTCATAAATAATTCCATTTATTTTATGAGATCACATGTTAAATGCAGTGTTAACTATGTATGAATTATTTTTTGAACCTTATGTAGCTACGTTTTTTTCCTTTTTTTTTTTTTTTACCCCATCTGCTTAGCATAGAATTATATATTTGTTTAATATACAGTGATATCTTTCTCACATCACAAAAACATTATGGTATCTTAATTACGGCAATTTTAGGTATTACATCAGCATAAATCTAAATTTATGGAAATAATAAGGTACTCAAATTTAGACATTTATTTAAGTTGGGAGAAAAAGTATAATTGCTGGCTACCTGAAACAACATTAGCATTGTTGCAAACATTAACTGAACTATTTATATCTAAGCAGTGGATTTTCTCTAGGATTATAGAACAGTCCTTACTCTAAAGAAATTCTTTCTCATTCCTCACCCTAATATATCATGTAATAAGTTGAACTTTTGTTTTTCTTATCTGGATACAAAAATAGTACTCTTTTATTTCTCAATGCAAGAACTCTTGGACCAATTGAAGTGAGATTATTTAGAGTAATATGAGATTCTGAATCTGATGCTTTTATTAACTTGCCTGCCTTAGTAAATTATAGCATGGCCATTTTTCCATGCAGCAGCTGTTGTGTGGAGATCATGCTTCCTGGCATACCTAATCCTTTTCTTCCTATATGTGATACAGTCTGTTTTCAGTGTCTAAAGATTCTTATTTTATTACAGCTCGTTTAGACAGTACTATTATTTTAAGTAATAAATTTAAGCACTTTTGAAGTACCATGCTAGATGCGTTTTCTGAAAAATCAGAGTCAAATAAAATATTTATTTTCTTTTTAAGACTTGAGAGTCAGAAAAGAGTACCCAAACCTTCTTAGATACTTGTATTTTATTATCACTTTCTTTTTCTGTCTCTCTTACTTTCACATATAAGTAGCTTGGAGAATAGCTCAAATGTTTAATGTTAAATAATACAAAAAAAATGCACAAGCTAATAAAAAAAGGAACAAGCTAATACAAAATGCAGATAACTAATACAAATGCAAATTTTAACTAAGTCTGACAAATACATGCTAAGCTTTTCCTGAGCCTTCCTGGTTTATTGTCCTATATCCCCAATCTATTTGTATGTACAACATAGCTTATTTTAATAAAAGGAATAAAATCTATATGGAAAATGGGATTATCTCCGACTTTACATCTTTATTAAAAAAAAACATTATAACTTAAAAAATGTATTGTCTTCTTGGACTCCTTGTAATTTTTTGGCTTCTTTCACTTGAACTTATTTCCTCCATCTCTCCAAACTCAGTTTCTTTACTATTTACCAAACACTTTGGGTGTGATCCTGCACAGGGCATTAGAACTAACTTTTTTTTTTTTCATTTCGTGGTATGTTCTTATCCCACCTCTTTCATCTCTTTTCTAACACTACTTAATCATTGAGATGCACTTAAAGTAATCTACTCAAAGTTGTACCTGATTCCTATCTTGTACTTTTCATCTTTCTTACCTTTTTGTAATCTTGCATCATGTACTATTCATGTTACTATTTCTCCTCACTAGAGTATAGGCTTCAAGAAAGTAGGAGTAGGAGTTTTTGTTTCTTTTCACTTTTTTTTTTACACCATGTATCCTTCAAACTTAGAACAGTGCCTAACATAAATTCGACTCTTTACATCTTTGTTGAATGAATAAATGTACCACTTGCAGCAAATATTAGGCTATTATTATAGCTAGAAAAAATATCTTATTTAGTGATGTATTCAGAGTTTCTAAATGTTAGATTAGATAGAGCCATCTTGTTAGAAGATAGGGGTGGGGGTGACAAACTTTTAAAAAGTATGTATTCACATAAAAATGTATACTAATTTTACTTAGGGGTATTCTTAGGGTGGTTTTGATGTGAGTCACTGGTAGACTTTGAAGTAAAGGAGAGTAAAGTCACCCCTCCAGTGTTCCTGTGTATTGATTCCTCTGGTGACTGGAGAAATCCTTATATTATTAAAATAATGGTGCTTATGTGGAAATTTTGAAGGGATCAAGTGTATGTGGGGGTGAGTGGTGACAATGATGGTGATGGTATTTAATTGAATATTTTAATAAAAGGGTGTGTAAACATAATAGGCAGTCACAAATGTTGCTATTCAATATAAAATAACGGTACTGCCTATGGATTTATGGTCTTTTATATACATCTCTGCTTTTTAAATTCTGTCAGGTAGATCCTTGATTTCCTTTCTTAAATCATTCCTGGGCAGCTTTGATTTGTGTTTTTCCTATTTGGAAGAAAGACACAAGCTTGTGTAGTAGTGTGTACAGGAACCTCTCAGCACTAGATGAATGTTACTGATTTTAATTATTACTATCTAGTGGCAATTATAATTTAATTAAGCTCACCATGTTGTCTCTGGGATATTGTCAGTTTAGGAATGCTCCTAGATGTTCCATATCATTCAAGTTGTACTTTCTCTTCCTAGTCTATTTCCTGTGGATATGTAAAAGGAAAAGCACTGGCAGTTTTAAAATTCTTTTCATTTTTCTTCCTCATTTTTGAGTAGCCACAGAATTACTAAATCCTATACAATCTCCCTCTCTATCATTTTATCTAATTCTTACTCTAGAGATGAGAAATCAAGATCATTAGCCGTTTTTCACCTTTGCCTGAGCCTCATCTATTGCCCAGGAATCTAAACTATAAGTGGGTTGGAAAATTGAGTCCTGATAAAACTGTTCTTGATATTCTTTCTCTACTTTTTCTCATTAAGCATTACAGAGAAGTTCACTGATGCTGACAGAGTAGTTGATTGTGCCTGGAAGAGGTATTGTGTTGACAAGTACAAATTAGATCATCCTGGACTAGTTTGTGTTTTGCTGTTTCAGCTGCTGTGAATGACTACAGCAAAATAATTTTTTATTAATGTGAATAAATAAATCAAGTAGAAAATTACTTTAAAAATAGTGATTTGGGTATTGCAACACTATTTGAATTCAAAGGAGCACAATAGCATGACAAGATCCACAGAAGCACCATCAGCCCTGGTCATTTTAAAATTTGAATTTATATATTTAGAAAGTCATTAATAACATTTAGAAGCTCTCAGTAAACTGTTTTTTTTTTCCTACCCTATTTCTCACCTCTGCGATAATTATCTTTACAAGGCAAAAGCAACACTGTTTAAAAACATTGGAATTGTTATTTGGTCAAATATAAATTCAATTGATGGCACCTCTAGATGATGGGCTCCTTTGGGCGCCAGGAATAGAATGAGAGCAGAGAATCTGGAGACATGGCATGGCATGGTATGGCATGACATTTTGGAAAAGACCCTGGAATTTTCATAGCTATACAGATACCTGAAACGTAGGGTAAACAGGCAATTGCCTATTTTCAACAGAGAAGACATACATTGTCTATTTTCAGTAATTCTCTTCTTTGGAAAGAAGAAACACTTCATCTTTTGACTGTATGTTATATGAAGAAGGTGTACTAATCCCATACAGCAAAATATCTCTTATTAGACAATTAGACATGCTTGTTTGGTTATATGAAGTATGATATATTAGCTTCAAGAATGTCACATAATTGTAGCATTTCCTCATTGTTTAGTCTGATAATTTCCTTTTAAGGTAAATTATGGTTAGACAGTATTTATTTGCACTCACCAAAATTATTTTACTTTCTAAATATTACTTATATGATGAAAGTCAGTGATGAGAAAGTACATGACAAGTGAGTAGAAATATACATTTTTTCATCTGCCAAGAGACTGCCTTTAAAATGTATTAAAGATGGAGTTCAATGTCCTGCACCAAAGGACAAATTATTAAGAACTACAAATGTATAGTTGTATCTTACTAATTACCTTCACAAGTTTAGAAGAAGTAGAGTGAATATATATTTTTGGTTGATAGTACTTAAAAGCCTAGACTATGGAAGTAAACAGGCTTTTTCAAACTGATTATTTCACTCACTACTTTCAGATGAGAAGCTAGGTTCTGAGAGATTCTGAGAAATGGGAAACTCCCCATAATATAAATTTATTTTCCATTTTGCAAGGAAGATTTTTTAATTGGTTAATTTAACAATAAAATTTTTAGTTTGCTATTTCATCTGTATAAATTAATACAGTAAATATATTTATAATAAAAATTATGTAAAACCTACTACTTGGTCTCTGGCATTTCAAGAAGCATATTTCTTTGCACTTTTCATTGGCATCTGGAGACCTCAGCAGCTTCTTCTTTGAGTCATTTTAAATGATTTTGCAGAGGATTTCACTGTGTTCAAAATGCTGAAGATTGGGAATCTATGGCTAATGTTAACACTGGAAAATTTATTTCACAAGTGTTGTTAGGTCATTCCTGCCTACTCATTTATTCTGTAGAAGTAATGATCTTCCAAGGTACTGATTTACATTGACAAGGTGATTTTCTAGATAGTTGTTTGAAACAACATTCAGTCATTAACAACTATGAGATAACATCTCCAGGAGTAGTTACTAAATCAGTGTTACATTCCTTTGCATTTTCTTTAAAAATCATATAGATGACCTCTTTAATTTGCCTGAAGTAGAATTCATTGAATATTTCTGAAGCATACCGATCAAAATACAATTGTTGAGAGTACATTGGTAAAATGACTACATATCTATTTTCTAAGTAATGTATGATGAAAGTCCTTCTCTAATAGTTGAGTATATTCAGTAAACTTTCATGTCTCCCAATTTTGTCAAATTAGGGAATAATAATGTAACTGGTCTTTCAGGAGAGTAATGGGGTTTAAATTAACTTAATGTGGTTAGTTTAATGCCTGGTACTTAATTAGTACTTGACAAATGGCAAATAAATGGTGACCTCTTGTATTTTTAAAATGAATTCATATTTTTACATTGTTTTCTCCTTCAATGTAAATTATTAAAAGGTCTCATTAAGATGCACACATAAATAATACATTTGTACAAAATGACAAGCCATCTAGATAAATTTATCATTTTTGATCTATTAACAAACTGAATCTAAATGAATTTTGAAAAGCTATGGAATTACTGTGTCATTGTGCATATGTTAAAGTTGTGTTTCAAATACATTTACAAGGGAAAATTGCATCTGTAACCATTTACTAATTTCTGATTTAAATATTGAATATAACTTTTTTCCTATTTCCATTTTGCAGACAATGGTGGATCTTAGCTTTTATAGAAGTTACTTTCTAGAAAATTTCTGATTTAGGAATTGAGAACTCAGAACATGTTAAGTTACAGAAGCATTGAAGGCATTTAGATACACAGAATAATCTTTCAAAATCTGCTCACTTCCTATTAATATCTAAATAGCATGCATGTGATAAAAAATTACAGAATATAGTATTTAGAAATTAAGCAAAATGGAATGAGAAATAGACATTCATGTCCAAAACCATGTCTAAAAGAAAACCTAATTTAATAAGTGCCAGAGAAGTGGGAAATAGAAAAAATTTTGTGAACATTCTAAAGCAGACTTGTCAGCATGTCTGTGAGCCTGAGAGACTGCTGACACTTATTTTTAAGAAAAATTTCATCTCAAATAAATTACTCTCTTTATCATTGATATTGACAGATCCTTAGTTCAATTCTGAGGGTGATTAAAAAAACATAGTACTTCATTTCTGGATAAGTTTATGCCATTAATAATGTATGTGTTTCTTCATTTTTAAAATGTGTTTGGGCTTCTATTCTGTGCCCTGGCACATGACCTGACACTTGAATAGGCATTAGTAATTCCAGCAGGAATAAGCTACAGTCCCTACACGCACATAATTCAGACTAATAGGAGGAAACAGACATTTAAGCTGATAAATTCCATAGTGTTATAAGTGCTATAACGAAAGCATGAGCAGATGGAAATACAGGAGAGGAGATGGTCAGTGTTGGGTCACTAAGAGCACACTGATACCAGTTATAGGTGCCAGGAGACAGTATTCACCAATATGATGAAGAGGAAGGCTGAAACAAAACCTTGGAGAACATTTATATCATGCCAAAACTTTGGAAGGTTTATCTTGGGGGCAACATGGAGTTTTGGGAAGGTTTTGATCAAGAGAGCACTCTTGTGAGCTTTAGCTTTTTAATATATGAAATAAAGGAGATTAACTTGGTATTTTCTATTCCGTTGTGTTCCAAATTTTGTGGACATTTTTCCCTTATTTTGCCCAATAACAAGAGACGGAGGAAGATGGAGGTGGGGGAAATATAAATGAGAAATTTGGGTCTGTCACTGATGTCAGCCATCAAATAGCATTGTCAACCAGAGAAAACTTGACTGCTGTTTACCAAGAAATGAAAGGATGGAGCAATGAGAGTGATTCATTTCTGTTATGGTTTGGGTGTGAGGTGTCCCAGAAAAGCTCACGTGTGAGAAAATGCAAGAAGGTTTAGAGGAGAAATTATTAAGTTATAAGAACCTTAACCCAATCAGTGAATTAATCCCTTGATGGGGATTAACTGAGTGGTAACTGAAGGCAGTAGGGTGTGAGGGAGGACTTGGGCACTTGGGGTGGGTGGGGCACAGATTTGGGGTTTATATCTGTGGAGTGGAGTCTCTCTCTACTTTCTGATCATCATGTGAGCTGCTTCCCTTTGCCACACTTTTCCTACATGATGTTGTGTCTCACCTCAAGCCCTGAGGAATGGAGCCAACTGTCTATGGACGAATACCTCTAAAACTGTGAACATACAAAAAAATTTTCCTCCTCTAAAATTGTGCTCATCAGAAAAAAATTCATTTATTTTAAATAATTATTTTACACAAATATAAGAAGATTCTTATAAAATCAAAGAAGGAGCTCTTTATGAACTTACAGATTTTGATTGCTGATGACATTTATTTTTTTCAAACTAATGCTTTGTTGTTTTATTAGAAAACTAAGATGGAAGTGAGTCTGTGAAATTGATCCTAGATCTACCTTAAAATTTTGGCTTAGAATTTAGGCTTTTAGATGCTAAAGATACAATAGTAAATGTGAAATATATGGTCTTTACTAAAATGTGTACTCTTGATGAGGGATGGAGTGATAGATAAGCATAAATTACATATGAATGCAAATAACATTCACTAGTTAGTTCTTTACAGGATAGTTATACTTAGCAAATAAAAAGAGGACCCCAATTTATATCTAAATTTCAGAGTGTTTTCACTTTGCTTTGGGGAAAAAGTTAACCCCCAAAGAAAGTTCAAAGCCAGAGCTTCTTTCTTTGATGACATTTTTTAACACTTAAAGTGATGCCGCCTTTATAACTATGATATCTATTTTTTTTCCTATACACTAAGATTATTCTAAGGTATCCCAGTGCTTATTGCTTTGTTAATAAAGGAGTGGGATTACTCCCTGCCAAACTCGGAAACTGAAATGGAAGTTCACACATGTATGAGGGTGTTAGGATGAAGCCAGCTACCATGTAGAACTCTAAAGCTCTTTAAAAAGGCAAAACAAAGAAACAAAAAAATCACAAAAATCATTTGAACAAATCTGGGTTTATCACTATTTATTAATGATATTTTTGTAGTATTCTTTGAAGCATACTTTTGAAGCATTATTTGTTGTTGTTAGTTTATATTACAATGTTTCCAATTTTGTAATTGAAATTCATTTTGTTTTTATATTGTTCTTTAAATGGGGATTGACTGCAGATTCTTTACCAATTTCTCTAACATCACCATGATCCTGCTCTCTGTTCTAAAGTAACTATTATGATGTTTTGAAGTATGGCAGTACTGCTTATTTTCTCCCATTAGAGAGATGGAGGTAGATCTTGGTCTGGATTCTAAACTTTGACTGATTTGTCTTATGATTTGTAGCCTGGACCTCAATTTTTTTCCTCTCTCATATTTATTTATCCTGTCAATATAATGTGCAAAAGAAGTCTATATCAAAAGACAGAAACTTGTTAACTCTGATCTATATAAGAAAATTGAAAAACTAATTTACACTTAGTATGTGATTCATTGCTAATTAATTGACCTCATCTTCAAATAACTTAAAATCTCACTGACATGGCCAAGTGTGCCTTTGGTTGTCTTACAGAAGATGAGACTTAAAATCTCACTGACATGGCCAAGTGTGCCTTTGGTTGTCTTATAGAAGATGAGAGCAAAGAGAAAAGGTAGAACAGCCAGAGTTTCAAGGGGGAAAAAAACTTTGCAAGATATACAGTATAAAAATATCAAAGGAGATTTGAAAAATATCAATGGTGTAACCAAAATTTAAGAATAGTTTGACTGCCTAATCTGATGAAAGTAAGAATTTATGTTATAGGGGTTAAGAGGAGAATGTGTGGAACTATGTAATACAAACTATTTAGGATGTGGGAAATTAAAAAAGAAAACTTAAGCAATTACTTGCTTGAAGTTTTGAAGAAGGTGCAATAGCTTTCTTTGGTTAAAAGTACAATGTAACAATCAATTAAAAAATCTAAAGAGCTGGATAGCTATCATTGATCTACAGCAAGTTTAGAAGAAAGAGCAAGCAAGCTTGGGAAAACAGATAAATGTGTTCTATGGGAGAGAAGTGAGGGTATTACATTGATAAATGTTTTAAAATATAGAGTGAGTAGGTTAAAGATTAAGCACTACATAGCTGAAGTCTTCTAGCAACATCTGCTTTAGAAAATAAGATGGGAGTTTGAGCTATGGAAGAGAGGGATTGAATTTAGGCATGTGGAGAATTTACCAGAAGACCAATGCAAAATGAGTAAAGGGATACCAATTGCTAATAAAAGTCTGATTGAAATTAAGTATTAAAATTTATAACAAGGCAGTTCTTTTTGCCAGTAATATTAACACTAACTAAAAAGGTGATAGGAATGGTTCAGAATCAAAGATTAGCAACTCAGGAGATTAGAATCAGTGGTGATGGCAAAGTAGGGAGAAAGAGCTTTTAGGAAGACAGAGTTGAAGTCTGTAACTAACCATATGACAAGCTGAATCTGGACTATGATTCAGACACTGAGGAAAGTGTAGTCAGAAGTAAAATTAACTAATACAGATACATAAGTGATATAGGCATGTTAATGAGGATAAAGTGGAAATTTAATAGTTTAATGAGAGTTATGTTGTTATCACTTAAGCAGGCTAAAGGTTTTGGAGATGAGATATGCTGAGTGATAAGTGTGTTCCAAAGTCAGGCAGCCTGGCAAAGAAGCTAAAGAAACAGTTTCAAGGTGTTACATGAGTTGTCAACACTGATTTCAAAGGTGTTAGTGACAATGGATACTAAGAAAAATTCTAATCTAAATGCAGGGGTCACTAGGAAAATAGACTGATTTGGATTTTTTAAGTCATAGGTGAAGTGTTTGCCATACACTGCAATCTAAAACAGTTTGCCTTATAGCAAATATACTGCCTAAGCTTCAGCTATTAAGTTAGATTTTATATGCTGAGGAATGTTTAATACAACAAGATTTCAGTAAAATACTATAACTACAGGGATTTGATTCATATGCATATTTCAGAAATCAGAGAATTGAACAGATATATAAAAGGACTGACTATGGTCATAAATTAGACATTAAATCAAGAAAATTTTATTGGATACATTTGCAATGCATCTGAAGAGAAGTCCTGTCATTGTGATACTTTCATCCATATTTAATACTGAACTTCATCATAGGGCTTAAATCATCATTCTGAAACTGGCTAGTATTTATTCAAATTGCTTCAGTGCATTTAAAGCTCTGTTCTTATCTCAAAACATCTACAACCCTTGCAAGAACTGGAAGTAAGGTAATAACTCCAGGTTATTTTAATTTTGTTCATGCTTTAAAAAGTGTTAATTCTGTTGACCCTGGTTACCTTTGGCTTCTGTTCTGATACCTTGCTGCCCACCCTCAGGATTTAATGTGAATCATTGTTGTATCGGTTCTTACTGTTTCTATAGTATCTTCTTGTCCCCTGTGTAATCACCCTCAGCCTATTTCTTGGAAACAGTACTGGACTGACTTCTCCAAGAAAAGATGAATATGTAGGCATGTCTGTGTGTATGACCATGTGTCTCTGGGCAGGTATTCATCATTTATAATTTATATAATACAATTTAAAATAAGTCAATAATAGGTCTTTTTCTGAGTCCCACTTGAGGCCCATGAGAATTTAGTTTAAAGGGTAATTAATTAATATGAAGTATAGTTAGGTAACAGTTTTTCAGCCTTAAAATGTCAGTAAGATAAAATTTAAAACTCAAAGACCACATAAACATGCCAGTTTTTTTTTAACTCATTAATTTTTTTTAGTACATTAACAAGTATACACAAATAGGATTACTGGTATATGGCTAAAAAACAAATAAATAGAAACCACAATGGAGTTCAGCTTCCAGAAAGAAAAGATTAATTTGAGTAATTGTCATTTCTTGATCCTAGGTTAAAAACAATTTAATATGTTATGATGAGTTTAATAAGTTAGTTATTTAAAATCCTTGCTCTTTTCACTAGCTTCCTGCTAATTGACTTGGTAAGAACAGCAAGAATCACTTTAGAACCCTTCTCCTCTGAGAAGGGAAGTCAAGTATATAGTGCCAACTTTGAAATTCAGGCTGGAGAAGAAAGCAGGGGGGTGGGGGGGGTCATGTTAGCAGCCTGGATCATTATTCACATGATGGAAACAACCCTTCAGCAAAAAACAAAAGCTTGTACTGGGCAGCATAAAAGAAAGATTTGATCTTCAAGAGCTGGCCACTCACATTCATTCCAAGAGCAGAGGGAAAAACTACGCTCTATCATCTTAATTATCTAGAAGCCCAGCTGAATGAAAATACATTTCTTCAAAGTCTTCAAAAGGAAGAATAAGATCTAGTAATATAATTACCTGCTTTCACTAAAGTAAGAAAGACAGTGCAATACTTAAATTATCTCAAAGTAGTTTTGGAGTGTGAACATGTATGTGTATATGAGCACTGTATATATGCTATGGGTTTTAAGTATATGATTTTAATTAGATTGTGGAGGATTCCTTACATTCTATATTTTCTAAGGCTTTTTCTTATTAACAAACTTGAATTTTATGGAATACTATTGAGAAGATATATTTGTTCTTTATAAATGTGGTAAAGTTTTGATACATCATCTGATGGTGAGCAATCTTACATTATTATCTGCAGTACAATTATTATTCACACTCTAGCAAATCAAATTTGCTAGTAAGCATTTATTTAATTTTAGCCACATACATAAGTGATATTCATCTATGATTTTATTTCCTTATTATCTGGTTTTACTATCAAAGTTACATTGATTCACCAAATGAGTCAGGTAGATATTCTTCTTCTAACCAATCTTACATGAAAAAAGTTTCAAAAATAATTATATGTAGGTTTAACTTTGTTCTTTCTCCAGATCTGACTAAGAATGTTTTGAAAAAAATATGAACAGAAAAGAACAGAATTCAGGAAGACTTTGCCTTGGCTAAGAACTGACATAAAGTTTGGAATATTAAAAAAATGGTTCAGTGATCCCTGAATAGAGAGAAATAAACTGAAATTGGATTATCTTTAGAAAAGGAAGCAAAAGTTGAGCTAGTAAAATTTGCTTTCACAATCCTCAGAAGGGTTTAGGAATTAGACATATAGCTAGCCTCTATCTGAGTCATTCCAAAGACAAATCCTTTATCTTTAACACTATTTTTCTCCTCCTATAAAGAAAAAAAAATCCTCTTACTAATGCTTTCTTTCACCTTCATCTTTGTCCCTCATATGTTACTTCCTCCAGTCATTTGTGTGCAAAATCTTTATCCTCTCAAGTTGGTAATCATAGATTTTTACCTATCACCTTAAGCCAAAAGGCTTACAAGAAGTTGGTATTTGTCTTGCAGGTCAATACTAGCCTTTGCATTTGTTTCCTTTGTTCCTGGATTTCAAGTGGAACTAAAATTTTTTGTGATCTTTTTTTTTTTTTTTTTTTTTTTTTAGAATTTCTCTAAGATTATATATTTTGGCCTTCATTGGACTCTTGGTCTAGAAATCTCATGCCTTGTCCCCATTTGATTTAAACAGTAAATTATTGGGAATATTTTATGCATTAATAGATTATCTATTTTGTAGTTGATTATTCTCATTGGGATACTGAAGATATAATTCAGTTATTAGTGGTCAGTAATGATAAAGTTTATGTGTTTAAGTTTTTGATAGCAGTTGATAAATTCCTTTGTTTATATGAACCTAGAGAGAAATGGAAATAGACAAGTAGATTGACACATAGAAAGATTTTCTCTGATTTATTTAGCTCCACTGTCTACTGCACCCTTATTCACTAGCTCATGGGGCATCCTGGCTGCTGCTACCACCACCTCAACTGAATCTGCCTTAGTATATACAACCACTATGAATTCTTTTACCTTTAGGGTGAGTGATGAGCTTCCTGGTATGGACTCCATTGCTCCTTTTTGCCTAGTAAGCACTATACCATTTCTGGCCTTCATACTCAATCTAAGCAAACCTAAAAAAAGCTCTGGATCTTCCTTCTAATTCTAGACTTATATAAAGTGTCATTTAACAGGGCATGTTGTGTGGTTTCTATTTTAGTCAGCTGCTATTTCTAAAAGGGCCCAACCAGAACAATTGTGGAGAAGGAAAAGTTTATTTGAGGGCTCACGGGTTTCAGAGGTCTTAATCCATAGAAAGCCAGCTCTGTTCCTTGGGGCTGGAGGTGAAGCTGAACATCATGGCAGAAGACTGTGGCAGAGGGAAGCAGCTCACTTGTGTGATCAGGAAGCAGAGAAAGAAGTCTCCACTTGCCAGATACAAATATATACCTCCAAAGCCACGCCCCCAATTCCCTCCTCCTCCTGCCACACCATACTGCCTTCAATTACTGCTTAGGTCATCCCCACCAGGGGATTAATTTACTGATTGGATTAAGGCTCTCAGAACCCAATTGTTTCTTCTCTGAACTTTCTTGCATTATCTCACATGTGAGCATTTGGGGGACACCTTACATCCAACCCAAAACAGCTTCATCAGAAGCCATCCAAGGGGGCAGATGATGGAGGCTAGAAGCAAGAAAGTTAATGACTATTTAAAGCAAGTGTAGTTAAAGAAATGTAGTTAAAGGGTCAGGAGACTTTAGGGTGTTAGCATATGAATCCACCTCCTTTCCTTCCTTTGCTATACAGAGGGATTAAGGTTCAGGATGGCTTCCTTAAAGATGTCCTCTGTGGCCAAATCATGTTCTACATGGTCTTTATAACTTTTGGCCAGCTCCTTAAAACATCACTGTGAATTTACCTCAATTTTCTCATTTCTCATTTCCTCATGTTTGCTGCTTTAGAATTGTAGCTCTCTGTGAAGCATTAGTACATAAACTAGCTTGAGACTGTTTTCTGAGGGCTTGGACTTGAGTACTTACTTCTCTTATTGATATTATCTGATTGGCCTAGTATAGACTTTCAAATTTCACCCTTGCTTTATATTTTTTTTTTCTAGTTAACAATATAGTATGGGTATCTTTTCTATTTTATAAACCAAAGATAAATCCTATTCTTTTAACAATTAGAATTAATTTTGTACGTAGTATAGAGTTTTTTTCTTTGAAGTATTTAGAATGATTCTGACATCACAGTATTCTTGCTAATGACATCCTGTGTGTGTGTGTGTACGTACAGAAATAGGTGTAAATGTTTTTCACACAAGTCACAGTGCTTTATAACATTAATTTATAGTTTATTACTGTGACAATGGCTAACATGTGTTCACCCAGCAGGATTTCACTTTTTTCAGATTCTGTTAACATTTTATATATATACATGTTCATCTTACCATAAAAATAGAGCTTTTGCCTAAAGGCAGTACGTACAATAAAAATAGTGCAGATATTTATAATATGCTTTTAATTCCACTGTATCTTAAAAGTATAGAGACTCCTACTGACAGCTTTCTATGGTAAAGAAGAAAAGAATTAATGTATTCAAAGACTTGTCCGAGTTTGCTCTCACATGTGGATACTCCTAGACCATCTGGTTTGCTTCTGCTGCAGCACCTGGCATATTATGAGCATTGAATAAATGTAACTATACTGACAACTGACACAGGGTTATACAAACATCTCCCCAAATATCTGATCACAATAATTAATACAAGTGAATTAATACATAGAGTATTAATTTTAATAATAATGTTTACATTACAAATAACGTCAGAAAGTATACATAATTTTAGGTAAATGAAACATTGCCTTTATTCTTTTCTTTTTATTTATTTGGAATGGGTGAAATATGACATAGAAGCTCTAATATTGCATTTCAGATATTTCTGATTGATGGAAAAGTGCTAATGAACCTGTTTTAAGTAGTGTTATCCTTAGAGAAAACAGTGGGTCACCTTTAAAAAAATATAATACAGGGAAACTCTGGATCTGTTCTCTAAATTCCAGTGAAACCTACTTGCAATAAAATCTGAAGACTCCATTTATCAGTGACCAATGTGACCAAACCCCTTTTAGTTTTATTAGAGATGTTCCATTTAAACTAAACATTTATATAACCATATCTACCTAAATTATTTAATGTAGTTTTAAAGTGTAGATGTGGTCACTGCATTAAGAGAGAAGTCTTTGGTTGTACTCTATACAGCTAAATTATTTTTCTACTAGAGCACAGTCTATTCCTTTGAATCAATAGAATAACATGAAAAAAATGCTTAGGAACTCTTTTTACTTCAGTGGTAGAGAAAAGGTGGGATAGAGGTTGATTTTCAACATAAATTTATACAACCTGGTCCTCCCTGTACTAGTATAGCCTAACTAGGTTCAGCAGTGAGGTACAATGTAGAGCCATGTCACAAAGGGCCATTATAGAATAACAGAGAATAGAATGTACCCATTGTAAACCAGAGAAATGAAACATCATGAATTTTGTCTTGTTTTACAGTCTGTTTCAAATTCTTGGCACACATTCTATTCAATAGTAAGTTTATTTATATTTTGAATCCATCCATTTTTGTCATACTAAATGTTTTAATGAATATTTTAGACATAATTATCTTATTAAAATACTTCACTAAGAAAAATGTTAATTATGCTATTTAAAAAAGTATTTCCCAAATCATATACACAGTCCAATACTGTAGTCCCTGAATATACTGCTCCTACATTAAAAATGTTTCTGCATCTAGATTGTCAACTTTTGAAAATCCCTCTGGCTATTCCATACACATACCATTTCCAGAATATACTATATTTAAATCTACATCATTTTTTCCTCAATGAAAGAAAATATATAATGGGTTTTATTATAATTATATTCACAGACTATCCAAGTGCTATTTGGCTGTATATAGATAATATATTCTTGAGTATTAAGCCTTGGCCTTGCAGCACTTCTGTGCCCATAATTCTTATTGATTTCAGTGAGTATTATGCACCCACAGAGCTATGAGATGGGTTATTGCAAATAGAGGATAGCCCAGTACTTGTTGCCATATTCTCTTAAAAGAAGTCTGCTGTTCTTATGGCTTCATACTGAGATAAATGAAGCTAATCATTAAGGAATCTGGACAACTAATTACTAGTATATAACTATATCAAAAAGTCAAGGTCACATCTGAATTTAGACAATACAGTATTATTTTTAGGGAATAATTTCGGTGGTGCTAATTCCTTCATGGTATGTGGTTCAGCCTCAGGTCTGAGGCTTGCAGACTGTGTATGGACTCTTCTCCAAAGCCATCATACCAACTCACATTATGGCTGCCAGCAACTGCCATTTTGCTAAATTCAAATGATATTTGTTAGTATTTACCTTACCCCCCATTCCTCTTAAGATGGACTATTCTCTTTTTTCTTGACACCTCAATGTTATGGTTTTTAACCAAATCATTCTATTTCTTTCTGTACTCCTTTGCAGCAGCACCCTTCTCTGCCTAGCAGCTTTTTCTGACCAGAGTAAACTCCAAAGTTTATTCTGTGCTGGAAATTATACTTATACTGGGATGGTTTGGATATGAAGTGTCCTCCAAAGTTTCTGTTTATGTAGGGATATTCAGAGGTACAATCATTAGATTATGAGAGCTGTAACTTAATTAGTCCATCCTGGTCCATAACGAACGACTGGGGGATAACTTCCAGCAGGTGGGGCATGGCTGGAGGAGGTGGGTCACTGGGAGTGTGCCCTGGAAGGGTGCAATTCCCTTTCCCTCACCCCCTTCCTGACCCTGCCATGAAAGGAATCAACTTCTATTCACTGTGCCCTTCTCTCTTGATGTGCTACCTCACCTTGGGCGCAGAACAATGGAGTTGGCTTTCATGGACTGAATCCTCTGCAACTGTGAGTCTCAAATAAACTCCTCTTCTAAGTTGTTTGTGTCATGTGTTTTAGTCACAGCAATTTAAATGCTAACTAATCTAGATCATGTAATTATTTGATAATAATCTCTCTTCCATAGACACTTGTTCCTTAGGAATATACACTATCTGTTTTAGCCTGTGAATAAACCACAAACTTTGAGGTTAGCTCTCAGACCATCTTTCCACTGTGTTTTCTTCTCCTGTTCTTTGGAAATGGCCATGGCTTTCCTTTCTGCTAATAGAGACCGACAACTTTACTTGTTCTAAGAAAATCCTTCTCTGATTTATTCACCAACTTTTTTTGCCAGAAATTATTGAAGACCTACTCCTTGTCAGGTATTGTGTTATACACTGTAGATAGGCTATGTGACAAAAACATATGGTTCTTATTCTCAGGGAACCAATGTCTAATGTAGGAGATAGCATCAATCAAATGATCACACAAACTAAAAGTGTAATTTCATTAAGTCATCTATTTAAAGTGACTAGGAGATAAGTGTAAGACAACATATACACAAAGAAATTTACTTGTACAAGCCAGGGAATGTAAAAAATATTTCAGACTAGTGGTCTAGAAATTGTGAATACTGTAAAGTGGGGGAAAATAATGTTATGTTCGAGGATATAAAAGCAGGCTAGTTTGGAGTTTAAACCACAGGGTAGTAAAACCTGAAGTGAATACAAAGTTCAGATTATTTGTTAGAACTCATGTTACGAGTGATTATTTTAAAAGTGCTTGGAGACATAATTTTAATTTATTTGCATGTGATTACTTATGCCTGCATTTTCTTTAAAACTATTGAGGGTGTTAGCATGAATTTGGGAAGCCACTTATCAGCTTCTTTCTTAACAAATTAAAATAACCAGAATAAGAAACACATGTTGGAACTCAGCATTGATTTTTTTTTATTTTCAAGGCTCTCTCTTTGCCCAATGTATAAGCATTGCATAAAATTCCTTTATTGAAGATGCTTCCTATATGCATTCAACCCATAGACCATATTTAGTTTCTGAGAGTACATATGCATGCCTGCATGTGAAGAGTGTAGTTGTACTGGGGATGTGGGCAGAGATACTATTTAGAATATGGAACATCCTTTCTCAAATATTGTAATATATTTGAAGCTATTTTCTTGCCAGAGTTTAGAAGAATTGAATATTAGTGAAACAAACAGATAAGGAAAGATGTCTTTCATTTCTAAGAGAATTAATTGTATATTTCTTAGAGAAACTTCAAGATGAAAAGACTTTCTTAATGGCCAAGTACTGGTAAGTGGAATTCCTCTGGGTGAGACTGTGATGTGCTTGAGACTTCAAAAGTAGACAGATATTTTGATATTCTCAAATGAACTTGGAGAAAGAAAAGGTAGCTCAGATTGCCTCAGAGTAAAGCCCTATCTACTCATGGCACCTGACTAGGAGGAAAAGCCTTCCCAGGACTTCACCACTCACGTCTATGGTCCATGGAAATGTCTTTTCCAAAAAGAAAGATGCTTTCAGTAGCCAGAAAATAGGACACATATCCAAGATCACAAAGCATCTCCACTAAGGCAAAAGAGAGAAATATGTAAGTGCCATGGCTGGGTGATGGATGGGGCACAGGCTACACATGGTAAGGCAGTTGTGGTCAGGAACAGCGCTGCACAGCAGAGATTATTGGTAATGGAGAATGTATAACTGCAAGCCTGTACAGAACAGACCGTTATGTTTCTTCATAGTTTGGTCATTCTGAATAAAGAATCCTGGCAATTGGGTTAAAGGAAAAACCTTGCAAGTTAATGGATGGTAAGATGGTGAGTAACAATCTAGTGAGATTTTCCTTCGCTTAGGTATTAGGAATGAAACCCAGAGCCATGGAGATATACCAAGGGTTGCAAATTCAGAGTATTATCGTTCTTCTGGAGACAGATTTCTGTTCCAAAGCATAGGAACTCAAGGACCTAGAACTTTTCTTCTCAAAGAGAGTTTGTTTATGGTAAAGATAAAAAGTTTTTCACCTCTCTTAAGAAGACAATGGGATACTATTTAAATAAGCCATCAGATTTATAACCTCTGGCTTCTCCTTCTGTAGTGGGGAAACCTCCTTTCCTTTAGAAAGATCTGTTTGTCTGCTTCTCAGGCCATCACCACCAGAGGCATAATACTTTGCTTGATACAAAAATCTTATTGTTTATTTGTAATATAATATGAATTTCAATAATTAGTGATATTAAAAATCTATTATTGACCATCACCTTCAGGAAGAAAATTGCCAGAGGTCTTGTGGATTGCACATTCTACACATCTTTTGCTAGGCAGACATTGCTTTTTATACACAGGGAGGGTCCCTGTCCTTCAGAAACAAGTGGTAGTTTTAACTTGATTTATTCTCAGATCTCCTTGTACTAAACCACTGAGAAACAATGATGGGCCACTGTCCACACCTAAGTATATTATCCTGCTCAAAACCCTCCCAAAACCTATTTAAAAAATTATGCAATTAGTAAATATAGAAAGGAGGTCACTGGAGGCAGAAAAATAAGGGGGAGAAAAAAGCCTAAGAGATAAGAAAAGAGAACAAATTCAAACACAGTTTTTAATGATGGAGAAAGGAAACAGCTCATGTGCTAGGTTTGCATATGCAGGAAGGTGACTCATCAAAGATCCCTTTAGAGCTGTCCAGGAGACACTGACTAAGTTGGGTGTTTGTGAGGAGAGCAGTTATTGGAAAAAAAAAAAAACAAAACAAAACTGCAGTACAAAGTCTGTATTGCAGGCTTTGTAACATGAGATTAGGTATAGTTCAATAGAATCTCCCAAATGACCTTTATTAAATAGATTGATGATGTAGTCCACTCTGTCTCTAAAGCCTCCGGGCAGATGTCCACAGCATTCTGCAGGTCAGAGTAGCAGAGAATTCACAGGACGAGAGGCCCATTCTTCAGATGACACACTTCAGTTTCTATCAGTGCAGTCACATGTCTACTAAGAATTAACACTGTCCTCCAAACTGTTTATGCCTGTTGAATTTTGCTATTATAATCTAGAAATGTGTTAAGAAGTGAAGTAAGAGTGTGGAATAATGATGGATGTTGCAAAGTAACTGAGTTATTTGGAAAGACTCTATAAAGGAAAGTCAATAGCACTATTAGAATCATACTTGGTAAGGGAGAGGCAACATAAAATATTAATAAAAATGTAAAAAACCAATAGGTATGTGGTCTCACTTATTTTTCAGTTCTTTTAAAAAATTCTATCTTTTCTCTAAAGAAACTCAACTAGCCTGTTGGACTATATACAACAGGTGTGTCTTAAGAATGATGGGTGGGGTTCTCATTGTGATTCTATATTAAAATAAATATTTTGGGTTCTAACTGTTTAAAATAAGTGTACATTTATATTTTTTTACTTTCATACATCCATTTTTAAACATTTTAGTCATTTTAAAACCACTAGTATTTTTAGGTTAGAGGGATTATAGTTATAAATTTATGTACTTTATTAAGAATTTGTTTTTCTGGTGCTGGGGAATTGAACCCAGGGCCTTGTACATGTGAGGCAAGCACTCTACCAACTAAGCTATATCCCCAGCCCTATTAAGAATTATTAACACAGGAATAATTTGATTAAAAACTGATAAACTTTCATTTCAGATGGTATTTAGATCAGACATTCATATTATCATTTTTTTATAAAACACTGATAAGCTAAAACAGAAACAAACTTTTAGGATAAATTGATGAACAATTTAGAATAAAATAATTTCATAAGTCCTAATACTCAATGGTAGGAAAAAATTAGAGAAATAAACTAGGCTTTAACAAAATGTACTAAATACATATAAATTTTTATAGTCTAGGGAGAAGAGACCAATTCTTGGGTTTACCCAATGTAAGCAGGCTAACAGTTGATCAGTCTTAAGTGTATTCCAAAGAGACAGAAGTAAGACATACTGCATAAGCATCAACTAGAAATAACTCCTCTGGGGCCTACTCCTTCTCGCCGTAGGAGTTATTAACAGAAACCACGTGTAAAGAAACTTAGATTTTTTTTGTTAGGTTTTTCAATCAATTCTATCTCTAAAATACCTAAACTGGAAAAAAGAGGGGCATATCTGGCAAAATAGTTATAGAAGCAGCCAAATGGAAAGTCAGTTTGAATTTAGCTGAACCAGCAATTTCAGAACAGGCTGCTGAGTGAAATTACTCCACTTTTTTTTTTTCAAATTATAGGTAGAGACCTGTGCTGAGAAGCCATCTAATTGGGGTCATGCCAAAATTTTCATCTCCCCTGGAGTTTGAAGCAAATAGTGCCATGGAAGAATGACCTAGTAGAGAGAAATCTGCATAATTTTTACAGTGAGACACTGAATGCCTAAAGATAGTAAAAACCACTGGTCAGCAGAAGGAAGCCTTCTTCATCACTGGGGAGAGAGGGAATGTTGGGGTGGGAGGTGGTTCTTCTCAGCACAGAAGAAACCTGCACACACACCTATCTGAACACACATCCATGCTGAAGAGAGTTTGGTGTGATTAATGGGGATGCCCTGGTGCCAGGTCCTTTGCAATCCCTGGGGCCACAGGTTCCCAGGCAAGCCATGGGTTTTCTAGAACCATCTAGGTCCATGCTGGAGGACGGAAGGATGAAGTCTTTGTGATTAACCCTGGGACCTCGTAATTTACTCTGTGTACCAGGAAATCCCCAAGACTGCACAAAACTGCCATGTGAACCAGGGAAGTATCTGGTTACCAGGCCTGGAAAAATCACATTCCCCAAAGGCCTGCCAGCTCATAGGCTTACAGCAGAAAACCCAAGCCACCTAGATTTGCCCCAGAGAAGGAGAAAGGCAGGATAAAGACTGGGTAGATAGGCTACAATGGCTGAGCACTGAGCAGTTTTTTAAATCTACAGGCTATTATAAATGTGGAAATAGGCAAGCACATAATACCCCAATCTCCAAGCAGTTTAATCTTTACATCTGTGACCGCAGAGCCTGTCAGGATATGTAGCTAAGGCTTAGAAATGAGCCACAGCCCTTATACCTAGCCAATTTCAAAACAAACTATCTGAAGAAGTTTCTTAATGATGAGTACCTTAGCAAGGAGAACTTTTAATTTTCTCTGTATTTGTATTTGATCTCACTTGTATTGTCTTCTATTTTGGTTTGTTTGGCTTCCTGTCAATACTTATTATTTTGTACGTTCATATAATTTCAAGTGTATTTAAAAACTAATTCGATTTTTTTTCTTTTTCTGCTCTTTCATTTGTATTTGCTCCCTCTTTTTCTTTCTCTTCTGTTTTTCTTGTCTTCCCTCCCTTGCATTTTTGTTTTATTTTCAAATTTTTTATCTTCCCTTATTTTCCTACCCTTTAAAATATAGTTTAATATTAATTTTCTTTTCTTTATTACTTAAAACTTTAGCCTATTATATATAACTGTTTCCCCCTTTTCTTCTTGATTAATGAAGGTTTAAAGTAGATTTTCAATATTTTTATTGTATGATAGTATATGATTAGCTTGTAAGCTGTAGCTGTTAGCAGTAAGTTATTTTCTCATCCCAAAGTGGAGGTGGGAACTGAATTTACCACTTTGAATATGTTGAGTCGGTCCTATTTTTGAGGCTCAGATACATCTTCAGTCAGAAACAAATTGTAAAGAGAGAGCAGCTCACTAAAAGATCCTGGAATAATAGTGGTCAAGACATATAACTCAACAGATAAGATGAGAAATTAAGGCAATAAAATGCTTCAAAAGTTTAGAACTGGACTGGGGTTATGACTTAGTGGTAGAGTGCTTGCCTATCATGTATGAAGCACTGGGTTTGATTCTCAGCACCACATAAAAATTGATAAATAAAATTTAAAAAGGTATTGTGTCCATCTAAAACTAAAAAACTATTTACAAAAAAAAAAAAAAAGTTCAGAAGTCCTCAACAATTGAATCCATTGATACTGAAGTAGGGGAAATGCCAGAGAAAAAGTTTTAAAATTGATGGATAAAATTATTAATGAGTTAAAGGAACTAAGAAATTAACTAAGGAAAACAATGCAGGATATAAAAGAGCATTTCAATAGAGAGATTCTGAAAAGGAACAAAATAGACATCTTAGAAGTGAAAGGCACAAGGAGTCAAATAAAAAACTCTGTGGGAAGTTTCTCCAATAGATTAGATCAAGCGGAAGAAAGAATATCAGAGCTTGAAGATAAGGTGGATAATCTAGAATACTCTGAGATATATATATATATATATATATATATATATATATATATATATATAACTATAAACAATATACAAGAGTTCTGGGGAAATGTTAAGAGACCAAATTAAAAACTCACATCTTTCAAGAAAAGAGTGGAGATACAGGATAATGCCATAGCAAAATTATTTAGTAAAATAATAGCAGAAAAATGTCCTAATCTTGGGAATGAAATAAATATGAACTTACTTGAGAATTTAGAAAACCTCAAATAGACATGACCAGAAATGAACATCTCCATAATATAAAATGCCAAAAAATTCAGAAAAAAAAAGAATTTTATGTTGGTGAGATGTGGGGGAAAAGTACATTCATACATTGCTGGTGGGCCTGCAATTTGAAGCAACCACTCTGGAAATAGTATGGTGATTCCTCAGAAAACTTGAAATGGAATCACCATTTGACCCAGTTATTCTACTACTTGCCTTATACCCAAGGACTTAAAATCAGCATACTGAAGTGAAACACCAATCAATGTTTATAGCATCTTAATTCACAATGCCTAAGCTAAGGAACCAAGCTAGATGCCCTTCATAGAAGAATAGATTAAGAAAATGTGATCATACACACACACACACACACACACACACACCACACACATACACACACACACTGGAATATTACTAGACCATAAAAAGAATGACTTTATGACTTTCTGTGGTAAATGGGTAGATATAGAAACTATCATGCTAAGTAAAATAAGCCAACCTCCCCACCCTCCCCCCCAAAAAAAATCAAAGGTTGAATATCCTTTCTGAAATGAGATGCTTACACACAATAGGGGGTTGGAGAGGCATAAATGTTCAGTGGATTAGATAAAGAGAAAGGAAGGGAGTGGAAATAGGAAAGACAGTAGAATGAATAAAATATAACTTTCCTATATTCATATATGAATAAACTACCAGTGAAACTTCACATCATGTACAACCACCAAAATGGGATTCTAATTAGAATAAGTTATACTCCACGTATGTATAATATGTCAAAATATACTCTACTCTCAGGTATATCTACAAAGAACAAATTAAACAATTTAAAAAAATAAGCAAAAAAATAATGACTTTAAAAGCTGCAAGAGAGAATCACCTATCCCTTATAATGGTTAACCTAAAAGAATAATAGCATATTTCTTAGAGGAAGCTCTACAATCCAGGAGGACATGGAACAATATATTTCGAGTCCTGAAAGATAAGAATCACCAACTTAGATTATAATATCCAACAAATCTATCATTCAGAATCAAAGAAGAAATAAAAACCTTCCAATATAAGCAAAAACTAAAGGGTTTCATGGTCACTAAGACTCCATTACTGAAGATTATTTAAAGAAATCTTACACACAGAAGGAGTAGATGAAAGCTACAAAGAGGGCAAGAATGGAATAGAAGACACAGATAAACCCACACAGACATAGTCATCTGATTCTTGGCAAAGGTGCCAAAAGCACATTGGAGAAGAGATCGCCTCTTTAACTAATGGTGCTAGGAAAACTGAATATATATGTAGAAGAATAAAACTAGATCCATACCTTTCAAGTCGACTCAAAATGGATCAAAGTCAACTCAAAATGGATAAAAGTATAAAAGTCAACTCAAAATGGATCAAAGACCCTAGATTAATATGAGAAACTTTGGAAGTGCTAGAAGAAAAATATAGGGGACACACTTTAACATATAGTCATAGGCAATGACTTCATGAATAGGACTCCTATAACTCAGTAAACAAGAAGAATCTATAAATGGGGTGGCATAAAATTAAGTTTTGCACAACAAAGGAAACGACAGTATGAAGAGACAGCATTCAGAAAAGGAGAAACTATTCGCCAGCTACTATTCTGACAGAATATATAAAGAATTCTAAAAACTTAAAACCAACAAACAATTCATTAAATAAATGGTCAATGAACTAGACAGACAGTTCTCAAAAGAAGAAATAAAAATGGCCAACAATTATATGAAAACATGTCCTTTGGCCATTTGGGGAAGTAAGTGCAAATCAAAAGTATATGCTGATTCATAGTGGGATAGGGAGAGGGAGCATGTGAGGAATAGAGGAACTCTAGATAGAGCAGAGGTATTAGAGGGGATGGGTGGGGGCTTGGGGTAATTAATGATGGTGGAATGTGATGATCATTATCCAAAGTACAGGTATGAAGACACAAATTGGTGTGAATATACTATGTATACAACCAGAGATATGAAAAATTGTGCTCTCTCTATATAATAAAAATTGTAATGCATTCTGCTGTTATATATAAATAAAAAAAGATTCCATCTGACTTCAGTCAGAATGACATTCATCAAGAATATAAATAATAAGTGCTAGTGAGAATGCAGGGGGAAAAAATCCCACTGTTGGTGGGATTGTAGATTAATAAAGGCACTAAGGGAAATAGATCAGTATGGAGGTTCCTCAAAAAAATAAACTTAGAACTGCTTGATATTTTCCCAAAAGTGTTAAAGTCAGCACACTATAGTGATACACACATACCCTTGTTTATCACAGCACATTTCATAACTGGCAAGTTATGGAATTAGCCTAGGTATCCATTAACAGATGGCTAAATAAAGAAAATATGTCACATATCCACAAATGAGTTTTATTCAGCCATAAAGAACAAAAATATGTTATTTTCAGGAAAATGAATAGGTAGTTAGAATATCATGTAAAATGAAATAGTCAAAACTCAGAAAAGTGTTTAATGTTTTTGGTTTTTTTTTTCCTTATATGTGAACATTAGAGGGAAAAAATAAAATTTAAAAAAGGTGCCATGAAAGCAGAAGGTAAACTGTTAGGGTAGAAAGAAATCAGTGGGAGGAGAGAGGGGTAGAAAAGGGGATATATCTAGGAATGAAGTTGATTATTTATGTTATATACATGTATAGTATACCACAAAGAAATCTACCACTCTGTACTATTATTATGCACTGATAAAAATATTTAAAAAGTCAAAACTATCTTGAGTAATTTGTTTATTATTTTCTTTGCAAATTAAATTTGTGGGACTCAAAAGATAATCTGCTGGGGTTTGACCATATCCTCCCAAATTCATGTGTTGGAAACTTAATTCCCAATGCAGCAGTGTTAGGAGATAGGACCTAAGGGAGGTATTAGGTTAGGAGGAACTCATCCTCATGTATGAATTAAATGCCAGTATAAAAGAAAGCCTGTGTGAGTGAGATAGTCCTCTTCTTCTCTCAGGCCATACGAGGGCACAGTGTGTCCCTTTCTGCCTTCTGTCATGTGAAAACACAGCAAGTTGACTCTAACTAGCCACCAGATGCTGATAGCTTATCTTGGATTCCCAGCCTCTGGAACCATGAGAGAATAAATTTCTATTCTTTATAAATTACCCAGACTCAGGCACTCTTTTATAGCAGTACAAAATGGACTAAGACATTGTGCCAGACTGATGGTGTCTCCTGGCAAATGCAAATCTTGACTGAAAGAACCAATCTTCAGCCTACCACGTAAAGAATTCACTTTGCAAGTCCAAATCATAAGCAGGAAAGGAAGTCACATGAGTCACTGAAGAAAACATGGCCAGAAAAATAATATTAGTAAAGAACTCAGATACTGAAACCATTAAACCCAGGAAAATCAGTATATTTTATATACTCAAGGAAATAAAGGAAAAAAGATGGGAAAAGAAGATGAGAATAAAAATTTATTTAAAAACATATGAAGAGTATTGAGATGACCCATTTTTATTAGCAGTTGGTAGAATTTTTTTTTTTTTAAATAGCCTCTTATTTTTGAACTGATTGAATGAACAGAAAAGCATTTACAGAAACTTGGAGGGGTGTGTGTGTTTGTATGCGTGTGCATGCACACGTACACACACATACACAAGGTATATAAACCTGAAGTATTCTAATATATATATATATATATATTATATTCTATAATATAATATAATATATTATATTATATTCTAATATATATATATTAGAATACTTCAGGTTTAGTTTATATTCTAATACCATTTCACTAATTTTACTGCTCAAATATTCTAGTTTTGACTATAGGATTCATTTAAGTGCATATTTGTCCTTTTGGCTTACCTCCATCGTTTTGTGTGTGTGTTATTTATTTGTGTGGTTTTGGAGCACAAGTCTTATATCTGCAGGAGAAGATACTAAGGATTCATATTAAATATTTCCTGCTTCATCCCTAGAATTCCTGTTTTTGTCCCCCCGCCCCCCCCCAGGGACCCTTGTTCCTTTTACCAGAGAACTTTATTTTAAACAAAGATCTAGCTGCTAGGTGTATTTGTTGATATGGGGCTGTTATTGCCAAACTTTTCATAAACTTATAAAATCTTTATTTTACTGTTCTACAGTCTCCTTGTATTACAAAACAACCATAGCCTGATTGGGCATTCCTATATTACAATAAACTTGATTTACAAAAACAAGCCACTGGTCAGATTTGTCCCACAGGCCATACTTTGCCAGCTGTTGGTTCATATCGTACAATTGTAATAAGGAAAAATGAAAAATAAAGCATTAGGAAAGATGTTAAATATTGAAGTTTTATAAAACTTCCAAATAAAATATTTACAAACACTTAAATGAGAACCTTGTCTTCTCATTTATTTTTATAATTATTTTTGTTAGGTTTATTTTCAAAATGTCTAAAAAATCTATAATTAATGACTTTTTAATGACCACACCACATTCTTTTTTAAGTTTAAAAGTTGACATATGTCATATATCATGAAATTCATCATTTCCAGAGTATAACTCAGAATTTTTAGTATACTCAGAAAGTTGTATACCTATCACTGCTATCCAATTCTAGAATGTTCTTCATTAACCCCATAAGACACAGTATATCCATGAGCAGCAGCAGTTCCTCCTTTCCCCCTCCCCTGTACCACCACAATCACTGATCTACTTTCTATAAATTTTCCTATTCTGGAAAGTTTATATAAATGGAATCGTTCAACAAGTGACCTTTGGTACTCATTATCTTTCATTTAGTAGAATGTTTTAAATGTTATAGCACATATCAATCTTTTGCTTTATGGCTCCACAATATTTCTTCATATGGATAAGTCATTTTCAGCTTATCCAGTCATCAATTTTTGAACATTCAGGATTTTTAAATGATTGTGATGTTGTTTTATGAAGGGAACTGCTTTCTCATTTCATTTTCTAATTCTGCTATAAAATTTATGTACAAATTTTTGTATGAAAGTTGTTAGAGTCATGTTTTTAATTCATTTGGGCATATATCTAAAAATAAAATTACTAGGTCATATGGTAACTTTAACTTCTTGGGGTCTGGCAGACTATTTTACATAGCAGCTATACTATTTTACACTACAACCAACAAAGTATGGAGGTTCCAATTTCTCCACATCCTCACCAACACTGTCCGTAATTTAGATTATACTTTCTATTAATTGTGAAGTGTGGCCTATGGTTTTGTCATACATTTTTCCAACGATGAAAATATTGAGTATATTCCGATGTGCTATTGGGCTTTGCCATATCTTCTTTAAAGCAGTATTCATTCAAATTCTTTGCCTAATTTTTTATTGAATTATTTGTAATTTTGTTTTTTGAGTCAAAATATTCTTTTTATCTATTCTAGATACAAATAACTTATCAAACTTCTGTTTCACAAATATTTTCTAGACATAAGTGCATTATCTTTTCTCTTTATGGATAGTATATTTCAAGCAAAAAATTATTTTGATGAAATCCAATATACGTATATGTATTTTTTGTTACTTGTACTTTTGGTATCATATCTAAGGAACTATTGCCAAATTCAAGGTAGTAGAATTTATGTCTATCTTTTCTTCTAAGCATTGTCATGTTAGCTCTTACATTTATGTCTTTAATGGATTTTAAATTAATTTTTTAATATGATATGAGAAAAAGATCTAATTATAGCCTTTTGCAAGTGGATATTGTTCCAGCTTATTTTTAAAGACTTTTTTCAACATTTAATTGTGTTGGCACATTTATTCAAAATGTGTTGGCTATAAACCTGAAATATTATTTCATTTCTGACTGCTCAATTCAATTTCACTGAGATATCTCTAAATTTCTGTCTTTACCATTTTGAAATCTTGAGCCAGGCATGGTGGTGCACATCTGTAATCCCAGCAGCTAAAGAGACTGAGGCAGAAGAATCACAAGTTCAAAGCCAGCCTCAGTAACTTAGCGAGATACTATCTCAAAATAAAAACTTAAAAAGGGCTCACTGATTAAGTGCCCCTGGGTTCAATCTCTAGTACCAAATAAACAAGCAATAAACAAATACAAAGAAATTTTGACATGTAAGTCCACCATCACTGTGTGTGTGTGTGTGTGTGTGTGTGTGTGTGTGTGTGTGTGTGTTTCTAGAATATTTTGCAATTCTGGGCCTGCTGCATCTCTGTATGAATTTAATGAATTTTTCAAGGTCTGAAAAAAAAGAAGCTGGAATACATACAGGGATCAAGTTGTCTCTATTTATTAGTCAAGGGAGTGTTGCCATCTTAACAGTGTTAAGCTTATAATCCAAGACTATTGAATATTTTATATTTATTTACATCTTCTTTAATTGCTTTTAGTGGTGCTTTGCTGTTTTGGTATATAAGTCTTATACATATTTTGTTAAATTCACTCATAAATGTTTTATTCTTTTAAAGTTACAAACAGAATTGATGTCTAATTTTATTTCAGAGCCATCATTGTTAATATGTAGAAATAAAATTAGAAGTGTGTATTGATCTTGTATTCTATAGCCTTGCTGTACATTTTTATAAGCTCTGAGTGTGCTTGTGTGTGTGTGTGTGTGTGTGTGTGTGTGTGTGTGAATGCTTGTGCACGTGCATATCCCTTTGGGCTTTCCATAATACAATATTATGCTTTCTGTGCATAGTGATAATTTTAATCCTTTCTTTCTATATTGGATGTTTTAAATTTCTTTTTCACTTTCATTTTTTCCCTAAATTTCCCTGCCTAGCACTTACAAAACAATGTTGAATAGAACTGATGAGAATGAACATTTTTGTCTTATTCTGGAATCCCAGGGAAATATTTCAGATTTTCTTATTTAAATGTGATGTTAGCTGTAATTTTTTTCAATAGAGATTCTTTATCAGGTCGAGGAAGTTTCATTCTCTTACTATGTTTCAATGTTTGATGATGATGATGATTTTTTTTTGTATGTGTATTTGCTAAATATGGTGTATTATACTGATGTTTAATCATACTTGTATTCCTGGGAAAAAATTTCTAGTTGATCATATTGTATTACTTTTTAAAAATATGTTGCTTAATTTAGCTTACTAATTATATATTCTTTGTATAAGCCAATAGTAAATATGAATCTCTTATCTTTTTGCTTTTGTAATATGATGTATTTTTTCTGTTTTTGCTCTCTACATAATACTGGCCTTTTAGAATAATATGTAAGATGCCTCATCCTCTTTTATTTTTTGAAATATTTGTGAAGGATGTGTTTTATTACTTTGCAAAAATTTGTTAAATACACGAGTCCCTATGGTTCTACTAATTTTCTTAAGAAAATTTTTGATTATTGAATAAATCTCTTTTCTTGTCATAGATCTGTTTAGGACTTCTACTTATTCCTGAGTCAATCTTGCAGTTTGTTTCTTTTTAACATCTTGTAAGTTTCATGTAAGCTCTGCTTTAACTGCATCCTCAAGTTTCTACATGTTGTGTTTTCATTTTCATTACCATCAAATTATTTTCTAATTTCCATTGTGATTTATTCTTTGACCTATTGGTTACTTAATTTGTGAATTTTCCAAGTTTTATTTTGTTAATAACTTGTAATTTCATTCCACTGTGGACAGAGAATATAGTTCAAATGATTTATATCCTTTTGAATATATCTGTTTTATTGCTTAACATATGATCTAGCCTGAAGAACCATTTATATGCCATACGTCAGTATGTATTCTGTTCTTGTTGGGTTGAGTGCCCTATGGTTATGGCATTTGTAAGTTGTTTTCAGTTGTGTTGATATCTTCTATTTCCATGTTAAATTTCTGTCTAGTTGTTCTATGCATTATGACAAGAAATATATTGTAGTATATATCAGTATTGTCCATTTCTCCTTTTATTTAAAGGATTTGGGGGACCTCTTTCATAGGAGAATTATCGTAATTTACTGTGGTTACAGTTGCAAATACCCAGAAACTTGGTGTCATAGTAACAACAGAATTTTTCTTTCACAGATGTCTGAAATAAGTTTCATGGCGCCAAAATCAAAGTCATAGTTGATATGCCCTCTCTCTGGAATTCTAGGAGAGATTCAGTTACTTGCCTCTTCCTGCTTCTGGTGTTTGCTGATATTCCTTGGTTTGTGATCATGCCATTTCCATCTTCAAGGCCAGCCATCTTAAAATCTATCTTTGATCCATTTTCACACTGCCTTTTCCTCTATGTCAAGTATGTTATTGTTATCGTTTTCCTCTTATAAGGAAACATGTGATTACATTCTGGGCTCAAATGGATCATCTAGAATCATCATCAATTCATTCTGACATCAACAAAAGAATAACATGGGCAAAGACAGTTTCCTTTCTTTTTGCTCACATAAGGTAACATTTGTAGATTATGCATATTGGGAAATGAATATGTTTGTGTGGGGAATATTACAGCATACCATAAGCACATATTTTTTTAAATTGATCTTATTTTTCATATACATGACAACAGAATGTATTATAATTCTTATTACACATATAGAGCAGAATTTTTCATATCTCTGGTTGTATATAAAGTGTGTTCACACCAATCCATGTCTTCATTCATGTACTTTGGATAATGATGTTCATCACATTCCACCATCATTGCTAACCCCCTGCCCCTCCCTTCCCTTTCCACCCCTCTGCCCTATCTAGAATATGTCTATTCCTCCCATGCTCCCCTTCCCTACCCACTATGAGTCAGTCACCTTATATCAGAGAAAATATTCGGCATTTGTTTTTTTGGGATTGGCTAACTTCACTTAGCATTATCTTCCCCAATTACATCCATTTACCTGCAAATACCATGATTTTATTCTCTTTTATTGCTGAGTAATATTCAATTGTGTATATATGTCACATTTTTTTTACATTCATCTACTGAAGGGCATCTAGTTTGGTTCCACAGTTTAGCTATTGTGAATTGTGCTGCTATAAATATTGATGTGTCTGTGTACCTGTAGTATGCTATTTTTAAGTCCTTTGGGTACAGACCGAGGAGAGGAATAGCTGGGTCAAATGGTGGTTCCATTTTATCTTCTTGCTAGCCTGATCCTTTCTCCATTATCAAATATCTCAGTTTCTAATACCAATCTTTTAACTAAATCTTATGTAGAATAGCTACTATAGTTCTCATTTATTTACTGTTTGCATGGTATATTTTCTTATGTTCTTTTACATTAAATCTTTGTTTCTTTGAATCTAAAATGTGTCTTTAGTAGAAGCATATAATTGCCTCATATAAATGATCTTTCTTGTAATCTGTGGTTTCAAATAGAATGTTTATTCTGTTTCCATGCTATATAATTATTGACAAGGTAGTATTTATATCTGTCATCTTGCTATTTGTTTTCATAAGCTCTTATGGTTTAGATTTGATTTGTCCCCCAAAAGCTCATGTGTAAGATGATGCAAGAAAGTTCAGAGGTGAAATGGATGGGTTATGAGATCCTTCACTTAATCAGTTCATTAATCCACTTGTGCAGATTAACTGGGTAGTTACCTGTAGGCAGGTAGGGTGTGACTGGAGGAGGTAGACCATTGGGGGTGTGCCTTTGGGGTATATATTTTGTCCTTTGTGGCATTGTCTCTCTCTGCTTCCTGCTGCCATTTCCTGAGGTGCTTTCCTCCACCACACTCTTTTGCCATGATATTCTGTCTCACCCAAGAGCCAGAACAATGCACCTAGCTATTGACTGAGACTTCTGAAACTCTGAGTCCCAAATAAACTTTTCCTCCTCTAAAGTTTTTCTTGTCAGGTCTTTTGGTCATAATGCCAAAAAAGCTTACTACAACATAAGACTTGCATCTTTTTATTACTGTTTTCATAAATGAATCCTTATGTGCCAGATAGAAACTTTTTAGTTTACCATCTTAATTCTATTTGTTTTCTCTATTACATATTTTGAAATTATTGTCTTGGTGATTGCCCTGGGGGTTATATTTAACTACTTAATTTACAATAATGAAGTTCATATTGATTTCAGAAGTTTTCAAAATATTTTCTTCTATCTAGTCCCATATCTTTCCTCATTTGTACTCTTTTTTTTTCATATAAATTACATTTTTATACATTGTATGCCCATAAGCAAGGATTCATTATATTTTATGCTTTTTTAAAAGCAGAAAGTTGGAAAAACTGTTATAAATAAAAATGTTACACTTTTATCTTAACTTATACAGTTACTATTATCATACCATTTATTTTTCAAATAAATTGTGCTACTATCTAGTATTTTATTCATTTCAACCTACTGAGTCCCCTCAATATTTATGGCAAGGTGTATAAGCAAGCAGTTCTCTTACTTTGTGTTTATCTTGTCATGTCTTAAACTTTTCCTTTTTGTTAGGGAATTTGCTGGATAGAGAATCATTTTGTGACTTTTTTTTTCTTTTTAAAAAGTAGTTGTCAGACTATTGTCTTCTGGCTTCCGTGCTTGTTGGCTAGAAATTGGTAATGTTATATCATAATATATAACATGAGTTATGAGTCTTTTCTCCTTAGTTTCAAGATTCTTTGTCTTTCTTGGGAGTTCTAATGTAATGTGTGTACCTTTAAATTTATTGTATTCAAAGTTTGATGAACTTCTTGAAATTTTAGTTTTATGTGATTCAACAAATTTGGGTAGTTCTTGGTCATAATTTATTAAAAAGTATTACAACAGTTTTTCCTCCCTCTCTTTTCTCTTTGTAGTTATTTATAACAGTTTTTCCAGTTTTTAAATATGTTGGTATGATCTATCCAGTAAAAACATCCTACAAAACAAAGTAAAATATAAGACAATTTCAGATAACCATTAATATTCACTTGCAGACATTTCTATAGAAATGATAAGTGAGGCTGTAGACTGAAATGAAAGAATATAAGAAAATTAGACAATTCCAATTGAAAAATAAAGAATACAATAAACATAAAAGACAGCACAGATATACTTTTTATTTGTAAAACTTTTTTTCCACTATCTGATTTAAAAGAGCAAAAAGAAAAAAAACAGTATTCTTAATTGTTTTACACAAATCTATAGTAATCAAAGTATTATGGTTCTAGAATAAAAACATTCACATACACCAGGGAAAAAGAACAGAGAACCCAATAATGGAAGAACAAGGACCCCCAAGAATTCTCTCCTCCATGAAAGGAAAAAGAACACTTTAAAAATGGCAACATAGCAGCATTTTAAAATCTCTTTAATATTTTTTGCTAATAGAATTAGTTCTTATGTTTTTAAAAAAAGATTTTTTTTTAATTTTTGCTTTTTTAAATTATTATTTATTTATTTATTTTGCATTACAATAAAAAATTTTTAAGGACAGAAATCTTTGTGGTTGACACTTTTTATGAAAATACTGATGGGTTGTAGAAATAGATAAAGCAATTATGAAATTCATATGGAAAAATAAAAGACCCAGAATAGCAAAAGCAATCCTAAGCAGGAATTGTTAATCAGGAGGTATAGCGATACCAGACCTCAAACTATACTACAGAGCAATAGTAACAAAAACAGCATGGTACTGGTACCAAAACAGGCGGGTGGGGACCAATGGTACAGAATAGAGGACACAGAAACCAATCCACAAAACTATAACTATCTTATATTTGATAAAGGGGCTAAAAGCATGAAATGGAGGAAGGATAGCATCTTCAACAAATGGTGCTGGGAAAACTGGAAATCCATATGCAACAAAATGAAACTGAATCCCTTTCTCTCACCATGCACAAAAGTTAACTCAAAATGGATCAAGGAGCTTGATATCAAATCAGAGACACGCCATCTGATAGAAGAAAAAGTTGGCTATGATCTACATACTGTGGGGTTGGGCTCCAAATTCCTCAATAGGACACCCATAGCACAAGAGGTAATAACTAGAATCAACAAATGGGACTTACTCAAACTAAAAAGTTTTTTCTCAGCAAAAGAAACAATAAGAGAGGTAAATAGGGAGCCTACATCCTGGGAACAAATCTTTACTCCTCACACTTCAGATAGAGCCCTAATATCCAGAGTATACAAAGAACTCAAAAAATTAAACAATAAGATAACAAATAACCCAATCAACAAATGGGCCAAGGACCTGAACAGACACTTCTCAGAGGAGGACATACAATCAATCAACAAGTACATGAAAAAATGCTCACCATCTCTAGCAGTCAGAGAAATGCAAATCAAAACCATCCTAAGATACCATCTCACTCCAGTAAGATTGGCAGCCATTATGAAGTTAAACAACAACAAGTGCTGGCGAGGATGTGGGGAAAAGGGTACACTTGTACATTGCTGGTGGGACTGCAAGTTGGTGCAGCCAATTTGGAAAGCAGTATGGAGATTTCTTGGAAAGCTGGGAATGGAACCACCATTTGACCCAGCTATTCCCCTTCTCAGTCTATTCCCTAAAGACCTAAAAAGAGCATGCTACAGGGACACTGCTACATCGATGTTCATAGCAGCACAATTCACAATAGCAAGACTGTGGAACCAACCTAGATGCCCTTCAATAGATGAATGGATAAAAAAAAATGTGGCATTTATACACAATGGAGTATTACTCTGCATTAAAAAATGACAAAATCATAGAATTTGCAGGGAAATGGATGGCATTAGAACAGATTATGCTAAGTGAAGCTAGCCAATCCCTAAAAAACAAATGCCAAATGTTTTCTTTGATATAAGGAGAGTAACTAAGAACAGAGTTGGGTGGAAGAGCATGAGAAGAAGATTAACATTAAACAGGGGTGAGAGGTTGGAGGGAAAAGGAAAGAGAAGGGAAATTGCATGGAAATGGAAGGAGACCCTCATGGTTATACAAAAGTACATACAAGAGGAAGTGAGGGGAAAGGGGAAAAAAACAAGGGGGAGAAATGAATTACAGTAGATGGGGTAGAGAGAGAAGATGGGAGGGGAGGGGAGGGGAGGGGATGGGGGATAGTAGAGGATAGGAAAGGCAGCAGAATACAACAGACACTAGTATAGCAATATGTAAAACAGTGGATGTGTAACCGATGTGATGCTGCAATCTGTATACGGGGTAAAAATGGGAGTTCATAACCCCCTTGAATCAAAGTGTGAAATATGATATGTCAAGAACTATGTAATGTTTTGAACAACCAACAATAAAAATTAAAGAAAATACTGATGGGTTTTTAATGTAATTCATTTGAGATTTCATATCAAGTACTTAAAATAATGATTTTCTTTAATCATACATGTATCTCAAGCATATTTAGCTTCATAATCTTTCTTTATGATTCAAATTATAATGCTGAGAAGATATTAGTAGCAAAGTTTTCCAAATTTGAAGTTTGGCTTTAAATCTATAAGATTTTCCACACATGCACATATATAGTTTAAGAGTATATTATGTGTACACAAGTGTGTATGTATAGAAATACAGATATTGCATCCAAGTGTGTGCACATAAGTATCAAGCACAGACATTATATTGCCATTATACTTCAGTACAGATATAATAAAGATCAATTACATGACATTTTTTAAAAATACCAATCTATTCTTTATTATAATTTTAGTTTACCTTCTGACAAAAATTTTGTTTCTGTGAATAGAGTGAGACATTTGGTTGCAATTATTTCTATAAAGCTAAATATATAGAGGATTCTAATACTTTGGAACATCACGTTCACTAGTATAGAATCTCAAAGAGGGCAAACTTTCTCAGTGAATAAAATATATAATTGAAATCTTAGGATTTTCACACAAGTTTTGATGTAAGACTTTATACTTTTCTGCAATTTAAGGTACATTAGCAATATGTGGACTTTTACAAATGCATTAAATATTCCCATTAATTTATTACTTTGAATGTTTCATTCTAACATTTTGTTATATTATTTATTTGCAGAAAATATTTTGTTATTTACAGCATTTATTTTCAGGTATTCCAACTGTTATTATTAAATGACATGGTTATATCAGTGAGGTTATCAGTCCACCAATCAGAGCTTTTTTACTATTGCCTTAGATTATTATTCTATCTATTATACCTGCCATCATATCACTGTGCATACCAATTGTGTTATTCAAAAGTACTTGTTTTTCTTTTTTCTTACACAAATTTTTATTGTTAATGTAAAAAAATCTTCATTGATTAGAAAATTATTTCTAAATTAATGATCCACTAATTTAGAAACTTCAATTGAAAGAATAGGGAACATCCCATGTGTTGTACCCAATAAAGATCCTTTCTCCAGTGGTGAGTTCAATGCACATATTTATGTGAAGCATGGAAATAATTACTACATTCAGAAGCTTATAGAAAGCTTATTCAAAAATAGTCTTCAAATATATATTAAAGAATCTAATTTATGGTGGAACAGTGCTGTTCTGTACATAAAATTTCTCATCATATGAAGATTGAGAGTTCAGAAGTGAATAAAGAGAAATTTGATGAACACTTTCTATAATAATACTCATTATTATATTAAAAAAACTCTAGGACAAAATGCATTTGTAGGGGCTGGGTTTGAATGGTATAGTACTCCCCTAGCACATGTGAGGGCCTGGGTTGAATCCTTGTACCACATAAAAATAAATAAATAAAGATATTGTGTCCAACTATTTAAAAAATGAATTTGTAGGATGACTGAGACTAATTAGAATCAAAGCATAATGCTTTAATTTTCAGCAAGATATAACAATTTGTATTTGTAGTGGGAACACAATATTGACTCAAAATATACAAAGAAACTATGGACAGAATTAAAATAAAGACACATTGTTCAAATTAGAACAATCTGAAGGGAGAGATCAGAAAAAGACCTTCATATATATGGAAACTTGATTTATAATGCAAAGTTAATACTGTAACACAATGGAAAAGGATAGAATTCTTAATAAAGGAAGCTGGAAAAATTTGCACTTGTATAAGAAAGAGAATTATCTCCTTAACTTTGAAGATATGCAACACTAAATTAAATGTTTTAAGATATAATATAGGATAATACCAAAATGATTCTGGGGAATGGAAAGTGTTAATAAGTAATCTATAAATTTGCATATTATAAGGAAGATATAGTTAAATTTAACCACATTGAAATTAAGAATTTCTTTTGTAAAAGACTTTTTTTCTAGACAAAAAAGATATACCATAAAATGAGAGAAGATATTCACATACATAATTGGCAAACAGCTATTATCCAGAATATATGGAAGACATCTTTAAGTCATAAAACCTAAAAAAATAAAAATAAAATAAAACAAATGGGCTCTGGGGTATAATAGAAAAAAAGCCAAAAGTTAATTAGGCTTTTCATAGAAGGTGAAACAAGAATGGTTAATAATGAGAAAAATATTTATTGATATCAACAAAAACTACAAAAGTTTTAAATTGCCACTATCCAAAAAATAAAAAATAGAAAAGTTACAAGATCAATTGTTTTCTAACTATGCTAAAAACAAATTGATATTTAGATAAATATTTTAGGGAGATCGTTGGTCTTTTAATAAGGAGGTATAAGAATATTCACAGAAATGTATTCAGCAAAAATCAAATGATTAGACCCAACCAAATGCCCATTGCTAATAGAATAGTTGTAATTTATTCATATAATAGAATAAATACTCTGTAACAGTCAAAAAGTTGAAGCAAATTACTCATATATTCAGCAACATCATTAATCTCAGAAAAATAATGTTAGATGTAAAAATAAACTTCCAAATGATATATCCCATTTACCCATTTATATGAAATTCTGTCTTAACATGAATTACATTTTGCTAATTTGAGGTAGTGGAGATGAGAGAAGACAGTGAACACAAAGCGACAAAAAGGATAAAAAGCAAAAGGATACTGCAAGGTCATATGGAGGGCTAGATTTGCCCATGGGTTGTATTATCCAAGCCCTATCCTAGAGCATGGACTAAGATTTATTTTGTAGTCCTTTTTTTTTTTTTCCTACCTGTGAATATTTTCCTCTAGTAGATGTGGTGTCCATATATATATATATTTTTTTTTACTTTGGTGGTGGGGAGTAAATTCCCTTTTCAAATTGATTCCTTATCTCTTCTTCAAATAAAATGCTGTGAATAGTCAGTATGGTGGTGAGTTGTCTGGTGGGTAAGGCTTCTGGATAAAGACCCCCTATGGAGGGCCCATTTTACCACAGTGTGTTTTAAAGAAAATGCCCCTTGTCCATGTTACCTTCCTCTTTATGAATTTCCCCCAGAGCAAGTCTGTGACATAATAAAATACTAAGTGAAGAAATTAATAGGGACCATAGTTTTCATCTTGTGACTGATTCCATGGGTTGGCTATGGATTGTCCCCAAAGACCCATTATTTCATGGTGTGATCAGCCCCAGGGTGTTTTGGGGAGGTGGTGAAACCTTAGATGATGAACCTAATGGAAGTAAGTTAGTTCACAGGGCTGTGCCCTGGAATTAGATTTTGGGACCCCAGTTCCCCACTGTCTTTCTCTTCACTTCCTGAATGCTATGAGGTGAATAGACTCCTCTGTTCTGTGCCCCTGCCTTGGTGTACTGCTTTTGCCACAGGCCCAGAAAGCAACTATACCAACTGACCATAGATGGAACCCTCTGATACTATGTGCCAAACTTAATGATTTCTCCTCTTACGCTAAACAATCTTAGGTATTTTGTTACAGCACAAAGCCAATTAACACAGTGACTTCACTATATTGTAAATTATGACATTTTTCCTCTTGAAGAGTCTTAAATTATTTCTTTTTGTACAATTATCAGTTTTTCCTTTTTGTTTTGTTTAGTTTTATTGTTGTTGTTTGTTTTTTTCATAAGATCCTGAGAATTTGGTTGTGTTGTTAGAAAGCAGACCGACTGAATGGAAAAATAAAAGTCAATGTATTGGGAATGCTATATTGTAAAACAGTCTGGACACAATCAGTTATAGAAATCACTTGAAACATTTTTATGTAGAAATAAATGTAGCACCTAGCTATACTTATGTTATTCATAATTTTGAGGCTCACATACTTGATTGCAAAAGGTTACATTTATAAATTAAAAATAAATGTGGATTCAAATCAAGGTTTTAAGTGGAAAGGACCAATTTTTTTTTCATAATCTTGTAAATACTTGTTAGGATATCAACGCTCAGAGTTTGACTTTGTGGGATTATCATAGGACACTATACAATACTAGCAATTGCAAAATTACCCAAATTTCCAGTTTGAACAATGTGATGCCATGCTGATATTTGAAGCAATAATAAGTCTAAGGGAAAATTAACTGGTTGCAACAGTAATGAAAACTATGGGGGTCATTGGATTCTTATCTACTTAAATGACTTCACTATAACTGATTAGAATATCAAAGAACTATAATTTGGAGATGATCTAATCTCTGATTAAGCATACCAGCCAAGCAAACAAATAAAACTATTTAAACATTGAATAGTGACTATTGTACATTTGTCTGATGAATTTAGCTTGGTGAATACTTCTAAGGGTATATTCAGTATACTTATTGGGCATTGTGAAAATGTCATCTTTAGACATGAAAATAAGCCTTTATTTTTATAGATACTGGGGCTTTTAGAAATAAAAGCCATCAAGTTAATACAATGAAAGAAACTGGTGGTAGGAGTATGTAGCTTTGAACAAGTAACTTTCAAAATTATGCAAGGAGAGTGATCATAGAAAGTCTAATATTGTCACTTCTGTGAACAAAACAAAATAAAAATGCAAACTACTTTTTGTATTGTTTGAAAAGGAACAGTAAGACATTTTCATATTTTATAGTTTAAATTCTGAAACTGAGTTTAAATTTTAGTATTTGTATTGCTTTTATTTTTGCCTGCTTACACTTGGACCACATTCTGTTCATTTAGATGACCTAACATTTTTCATCTGGTCTTTAATTTAATGGTCACAGTTTGTATTTATTTAAGTGACCACTAGATGGCAGATATACCACTAAACAATTTAGGCTCAGTGTAAATTCTCCAAATAACTTGAATTACACAGTAGACCAATATTTTATTTCAAGTCTAGCTTAGTCTCTCAGCTTAACCATACTCTATAGTATCAGAGAGGCACGATAATGAAGGTGACCTACAATTTTTACATTTATTTGAGGTTTAATACTTTACAAACTTGTATTACTTTCTACAATAATCTTTCAAGATTGATAAACACTGCCATGTCGCAGATGAAAACATGGGTGTCCCAGGGCATATCGCAAAGGTTATTTCTTTAGAGAACTGGAAGAAGATATAATTTCCAAGACTTTTGCTTGAGGGCTTTCAGAATTTAATTACACTACTGTTTGTGATGTATTCTGGGATAACTATTGGTTCTATGTTTGATATATATTTTCTGCTTATGCCCTATACCTTTATGTTTCCAAAATAAGTTCAATCCTTCTAGGAGCCTGCAGAATCAATTAGAGCTACAAAACCAGTCCCGGCTCAGTGATACTGACCTCAAACTATTTTACTTTCTCTTGCCCTTTGGATTCTGAATTATCTTTACCCAGCTTCCTCCCATTTCATCTTTTGTATTCACTGAAACATTCTGTCACCATCACTTAAATTGCCTCTTGATTTCTGATGTTGAACACTGGGCTCCAGTTCATTTTCAGCTTTTGAAAATAGGCCAGCAGTTTTTTAAAGAAGCAGCAGTGTTCTTTTGCAGAAATTAGAAGTTATGCATGTGTGTATGTGCACATATATTTACAGTCAAGCAAAAAAATGGTATGAAATGTTTCTCAATGCCTCTTTTGTCTAATTGTTAGCATAAAGCCATAATGTGGTGCCATTATGTCAGGATCTCTAAGGTTCAGAACTAACACTTCCAAGTTCTAAAAACAAATTTAAGTTTTGATAAATGTTAATGGATCCAAGCATGTAGAATAGAAAAAAAATAGGGCTAGAACTTCTACTATTGAACACATTCTCTCTTTTCAGATTATAAGCTTATACTTTAGCCATAAATACCCTGCCACAGGTTATCCTAACTTATAATAGACAGATGTGAATTTAAAAGTTGCCTTGTATTCATAGAACCTTGTATTGATGTGAAGAGGGATATAGCTATATCTAAAAGATATTTTAGATATTTACTTTTCCTTGTTACTGAAGCAACATAAATTTGCTATCGATAACTCCAAAACAGGAGTGAAAGAAATGGGGGAAAAAAGCCTAAAACCTAGAGCTCTCCTTTTTATTACCTTTGTGATCATCCTTTCAGAAATTGCAAATTCTTTAGTCATTTATTTATTTTTAAATTAAACTGTTTATTTGGAGACAACTGTAAGAGTCAGATGCATTTGTAAGGTATAACATGGAAAAGTCAAGGTGCTGCTTACCTGGTTTTCCCCAGTGACAACATATTACAAAACTATAGCACAAAATTGCAGTCAGGATTTTGATAATGATATAGTCAAGATAAAGAGCATATCTATCACTACAAAGGCGTCTCCTGTTACCCTTTTGAGCACTCATACTGACTTCCCACTATACCATCTCTTTAACTACAATCTGTTCTCTATTTCTATGACGTTGCCATTTTAAAAATGTTATGTAAATAGAATTATACAAATGTTATGTTATTACATAACATTTAAAAATGTTATGTAAATAGAATTATACATACTGTATAATTGGGATTGTCTTTCTTAACTCAGCATAATTCTCTGAGGATTAATGCTGGTTCTTTATCTGTCATTACTAAGTCCCTTTTATTGCTGAGACATCCATGATATACACATACCACAATCTGTTTAGCCATTTACACATTATCGTCCATCAGGATGTCCTCTAGTTTGGGGGTTTTAATTTTAAATTTTTTCTTTTGAGTTGTTGATAGACCTTTACTATATTTTATTTATATGCGATGCTGAGAATTGAACTCAGTGCCTCACACATGCCAGGCAAGTTTGCTACCACTGAGCCTGAGTCCCAGCCCATAGTTTGGGGATTTTGTACATTAAGCTGCTATACATATTCAAATACAGGCTTTTAGGAGAAGATATATTTTAATTTCTCAGGGATAAATTCCCAAGAAAGCAATGTAATACTTGCATGTTCAGTGGGTTATTTTTTTTGTTTGTCAAATTATTAAATTATTTTCCAAGGTGTCTCCACCACTACTTTCCAATGAGCAACATATAAATGGTCTAATTTATCTGTTTCATCACCAGCATTTAGTATTGTCACTTTGATTTATCTCAAACATTATTTAGCCACTGATCTTTATTTTAGTCATTCTGGTAGCATGTAGTGATATTCCATGTGGTTCTCATTTCCAATTTCCTAATAGCCAAAGATGGTATACCCATTTCATTTGCTTATTTGCCATCTATATATTCTCTACCAAAATATCTGGCAGTGTCTTTTATCCATTGTCTTTTTTTTTTTATTACTTAATGTTATGTTTCTTAAGGTCTTTATGTATTCTATACCTAGTCTGATATTGGTCTGTGGTTTTCAGTATGTCTCCAAGTCTGAAGTTTGTTTTCCCATTTTCTTGACAGATTCTATATAAACTAAAAATATTTTCATTTTGATGAGCTCTAAATTTGTCCATTTAAAAAATAGCTGTAGTTTGAAACAATATGTTTATTTTACTTATTTATTTTTATGTGGTGCTGAGGATCGAACCCAGAGTCTCACGCGTGCTAGGAGAGTGCTCTACCACTGAGCCACAACCCCAGTCCCCAAATTTGTCAATTTTTTTTCTTTTATGTTGTTCAAAGCTTTTGCCTTCAAATTAATAATTCTTAATATATAAAATATACATAAAATCTAAATATTATGTGTTCAAATGTAAATATAGAATGTAAATATAGCATGTATACCATATAATATTTATTTATAAAATATTTACATATTTTGATGCATGTTGTATTTAGCAAGAGAAATAAAGAAACATGTCCCATCCATATTCCTAGTAGAGGAGGCAAGTTTATTACATATGTTACTACAAAATTTGAGAAAATGACTCAAAATATAAACAAAGAGAGTCTACAAAATGAAATTTAGGATCTTTGCTTTCAATATTTTATTATTGCATAATAAAAAAATCATTGTCTAGGCATAAAAATTTCTTCATTGAAATATGTCTGCTGTACAAGCTGAGGGTAATGCACACCTGTAATCCCAGTGACAGGAGAGTCTGAGGCCGGAGGATTGAAAGTTCAAGGCCAGCATCAGCAACTTAGTAAGAACCTGTCTCATAGAAAAAGAAAACCTGGGATGTAGCTCAGTGGTACAATACTCCTGGTTTTTAATTTCTAGTACCTGTCCACCCCTCAAATATCCCTGACCTAACCTAAGTTTTATCAATAATTAACCAAACATATTCCTTTTTTTTTTGAAAAATTAACACTTGAAAATGTCTATGTACTTAATTTACAAGTAATTGGAATGTTAGATTATGCACAGACTTTTAATTACCATTTGTGTTCTAAAGATATTTTATCAAAATGACTTATTTCTCACTAGAATTTGGGTAAATCATACAATATTTAAAACATGCATATAGGTAGTCAATAGATGTAACTAAAATTCAAATAAAGTATTCACTTATTTTTGATATGTTTAACATAAAATAATTGCTACAAGTTGTAATTACAATGATGCCATTGAGCAGTCAAGACTAGTTTTATGTTGCAAAATTCATTTTGAAAATCATTAAAAGAATCATTCCTTTTATTGTTTGGCTAGCATTCAAAGAAAGAAATTTCAATTGTTTCCCTTTCCTCCCAAAATTGTAATATCTTCTTCCCTGAAAAATAGATGCCTCCAAAAATATGTTATTCTTAAGGAGGACACAATTTAAAAAAATTCTGGTGCATTTTAGAATTTTGTTATTACCCATTTTTTGAACATAATGAATCAAACCTGGTTCTTGTCTTAATTTTCAAAAATCTTTTTTTCTCCTAACCTTAAATAATTTGGAAAGTTCTATATTGACTTTGTTTCCTTTAATTTTATATAAACAAATTGTTTTTAATATATTGGTATTTCAGTTAAAATAGACAGGTCAGGAAAAGGTTTTTTTTTTTTTTTTAAGTTTTTAGAGTTTTCTGGTATAGTTCCCAAAGATTTTCAAGCTTTAAGAAATAACTGGTTAGATTTAGGTTGTGCGTGGGTGTGTATTTATTCTGCATTGTGAGTTTTATATGGATTTAAGACTTTTAGAGAATTATGAGTTACCATCTGATCTCTCCTATGTTCAGTTATCCAAGTTCAAGAGTTCCTTTTAAGAGTATCTTTCTTTCATAAGAAACTATTTGCAGTTTCTGAAGATTTCAGTGATTTAAAAATATTTCAGATATATAAGATCAGAATAGAATTTATGTAAGTCTCTGCCTTAGTTCATTTGTGCCACTATAACAACAACAAAAAAAACCACAATCTGGATAGCTTATAAATGACTAAAATTGATTTCTTACATTTCTGAAGCCTGAGAAATACAGGATCAAAGCAGGTACAGTGCCGGTGAGAGCCTGCTCTCTGGCTCATAGATGGCACCTTCTAATTGTGCCCTAACATGGTTACTGGCTCCCTGGGGCCTCACAGGTTAGCTCTCTGGAGTTTATTTCATAAGGACTCTGATATCTAATACCATGCATGAAAGTTCTGCCCTCATGACATCATGACCTCCCAAAGGCCCTCCTCCTAATATTATCACCTTTGGGGCTAGGATTTTAACATAAGAACTTTAGCATTCATTCTGCATTGTGAATTTGAGGTAGATTTAGATAGAGACTTATAATTTATTGTGTGATTGCTTCTTTGCTCAGTTTTATAAGTTGAAGTTTTTTTAAGTAGAAATATTGGTATTTTTTATAATAAACTATTTATAATTTCTGAAGGCTTCAGTGGTTTCACAATATTTCACTGGGTTTATGTAAGCTTCCACTTTTGGATCCAAATGATTGTTTTCAGAAGCATTATTTTTTCTCTGTCTTTACTTTCAGGTTGTTATTTGTCTCATTTCATTAATCTCTTTTCTTTATCATCTAATTGCATATATACTACTTCACAGACATGTACATGCATATTTGCATGTGTTCACACATACACCAAACAGCTACTGAACATGTTTTAAAGGCAATGCCATACTGTGGCCACAATGAGACAGTTCTTCAGATTTCTTTACATTTATCGTCATCACCAATTAATCTTCCCAAAGTTCAGGAAATGAAACTGTTCACATTTTGTTATTAATCTCCAGTTGGCTAGAATAGAGAAATCATCTTATTAGTAAAGCTGAATGGAACTTCAAAGAATTCCCAAGCTCATCTCTGTTAGACAATTTTAGTTGTCAGAATAATTTTGAAAAGTCTTTGTCTTTGGGGTTGACATCATCATAGGTTTAACCCATGAGAATTATTTTGTTACTAATCACTTTCATACGCAACTTTTGAATAATACTGGTATTGTTTTGCTTTAAGTAAATATTGCTAATAAGTCCTCAGTATTACCCCCAGGATGAAAGCCAGCACTTGAGAGAGAAGTTAGAGTCACTACAGAAAAATTAGCCCAGTATAATTATGGGGTATAAATTGTGGCTTTCTGACTCAGAAGAATTCAGAGGTAAAAGATCCTCTTCATTGACAGAACTTTCCTCTTTTTGATGACAGTAATTTCTACAAGGTCACTCAAGTTCTTCCTCTTTGTTATCGGTATTTGCTGAGCCCAAAGCAAGCCTTATCCCCTCAGCCCTACTTATTCGGTGTCTAATAATACTCCTGTTTTCTAAATGAATATCCCTGCTCTGCATTCACTTCTCTAAACTTAACCTTATTTTCCTGCACATTATTTTTTCTTTCAGTAAAAGTTGCTCATTTTAATCTTCATATTCATTCTCTCCCCTCCCCCCCCCCGTCTCATTTTAGTTTTTGCTTATTATACTCCCTTAACTGTGGAGCAAAAGAGGTATGCAAAATTCTTGCAAGATGTTTCAGAAGCAGCATGGATATGAGCAAGTCACAAAACTTCTCAAAGCCTCAGCTGTGGGTGTGTGCATGCATGTGTGTGTGTGCGTGTGTATGTGTATGTTGACTTGGTTGGACTGGGGTAACAGCTACTAAATAGGATAATTGATGGGACAGAATATGGTAATGTGTAGCTTCTTCCATAGGGAATGGAAATTGGTACACAGAAAGCTCTTGGCAAAAGTGAAATCCTTTACCCCCTTTTCAGTCCTTTGTGTTTATAGTACATCAGTTATCCTTTACTTGTGTTTTATTTGACTTGTGGTCCTAGGTGAAGCAATACTAATGCTTGTTTGTGTAACTTTAGGTGAATCACTTAAATTCACAAGCTTAAATTTTTCATTTTGAGAATAACAATATAACAAAATTCATATTTTCTATTAGGATTGCATTGAAGAACACAGGAGTTAATTCTCATCAATGTACTTTTTAACCTACAGAAAATTGTATAAATATATAAATATAACTAAAATCATCAACATATAAATATAATTAGACTTATCTTCTTTGAATGACTCTAGTGTGTTTTGGATACATGATATTGTAAATCTTAATGATTACAAAAAGTTTTTTTTTTGTTCATTTATCAGTTATTTAACAAAACAGCATGACACTTATTGGTTTAAAATATCAATTTATTATTATCTCATATACTTCTGGGAGTTGATGGGGCTCAGCTGGGAGAAACTCATTTGTGTTTTCTCATGTGTTTGCAGTCAGTTGGTGTCTGGAGCTGAAACTATCTGTATTAATTTCCTAGGGCTGCTGTAACAAAGCACTACAAACTAAGGATTTAAAAAATAAATTTATTGTCTTATAATTCTGGAGACACTAGAAATCTCAAATCAAGATATCAGTTGTGCCATGCTGCGTCCAAATCTTTCCTTAACTGTTTCAGTTCTGGTGGTTGCCAGCAATCCTGGGTGTTCCTAGACTCAAACATACATCATTCTAGCCCTGCTTCTTTTATTGCATGAATTTCTCCATGTGTGACTGGAAATAGGTTCCCATATTTCCTTCATTTTGTAAGGACACGAGTCATTGAATTTAGGGCTCACCCTAATGCAATATCAACTTATAATAGGTTTATTATATATAAAATACTTTTTTCCCCAAATAAAGTCACATAGGTACCAATTTGTAAGACTTGAACATACAACACCAGAGAACACAATGCAACCGGCCATTCCATCTGAAGGCTCAAGTGGCTGGATTATCTAAGATGACTTCTTTATTACACATGTCTACAGCCTCTGTCCAGGTGATGACATTGAACTTCCTAATAGTAGAGCAGTGTAAGAATAGTCAGAAGACATACATGGTGGCTTGTTGCATCACCCAGAAAAAAATTACCAAGGGACTCAAGAAAAGCCACAAGATTTCTGGTAATCTAATTTCAGAAACATTAAGCATATTGCATTCTGTGGGTCAAAATCTAGTCATGTGGCCAGAAGATATTGTATGTAGTAGAGGGGGCTACACTAGGGTATGAATATTAGGGAATGTATATAGGGCCATTTTTGAGACTAACTATCACTAAGGTTATTTTCTTTATTTTAAAGTCAAGGAAATATTAAAACATTAATTATGGCACATTTGATAACTGGTTGAACAGACACTTATCTGCCTGTTTACAAAAACTATATTATTTCTACTGACCTGTGTTCTCTCCCCAGTTGTACCAATCTACCTCCAGTTCCTTCTTCCCATGTCTTCCATTGTCCATGTATCTTTCAACTTTCTTAGAGACTTTTAATGTGACTCAAATTCTCTTTATCTCTTACTTTTGTTAGAGTTGTATTTTTATTGATCACACTTTCTATCCCCTGGTTTTAGTCAGAGGAAGTTAGAGGACTCTGGTAAACCTATCTCTATTTCAATTCAGCTGGATTCTTGCTTGATCACACTTTTTTTGGTAATTTAAAATTATTTATTATGAAGAAGAATGGGGGGATCACAAAATGAGCAAATGTGAGTAATGAGTATTCATATCAGCATATAGAACAGTTGCAGGACTACAGAAGTACTTACAATCCCTTCTCATCACAACCCTCACGTTACCACCAATAGGTAAACATCCTGACTTCTAACAACTCACATGTTTTTGTACTTTATATAAATGTAATTATACATAATGAACTTCTTTTTCTGGCTCTGTTTACCCCCAATTTAGTATATGAGAGTCATACAGATTGTTGTATATAATTATAGATTACTCTCATTGATGTAAAGCATTCATGATTTTTATATAGCATCCATTATGTGACTATGGAACACTTTCACTGTTGATGGACATTTAGGCTGTTCAGCCTGTAGTTATGGGTAGATATATTATGAACATTTTAGTATGTGTCTTTTGATAAATATGTTTGTCTTCTTCTGTTGACATATACTAGAGAATGTAATTGCTGGGTCTTGGGGTTTGCATTCATTCATCTTTAGGAGATACTGACAAAGAGTTTTCTAACATGATTTTATCAGTTTTACTCCTACCATCAAAATGAGCATTCTGGAACCCACAACCTGATACTGGTATTAGTTTTTGTAAAGTTTGATCCTTGTAGATGCATATTAGTGGTTCATTGGCTAACATAGTTGCCTTGCTTTTCATATGTTTGTCAGACATTTGCATGTCTTTTGTATTTTTTAAAAAATCTAACTTCTTTTATGATTTTGACCCCTGAAACTTCCATATTTGTGCACACATTTGCTTCTATTTCCCCTCTTTCAAAACTCCCAACTAAACTTCAGTTTTGTAAAGTGTGGACCTTCCAGCACCTTTTTGCCTCTTTTAGAAAAATCAACCTCCAAAGGTGCTCCTTTTACTTACATTTTAAATTTATCTAATCAAAACTAATTTATTATGTGATTTCTTAAATTCATTTAACTTGGTTGTAGAAAGTTCAAATTAATTCACTGTGGTGAGTGTCTGTATTCTAGACACTCCCCTTCCCTGTCCTTCTGCTTCTTGGATACCATGAACTGACTTTCCTCTGCCATGCCTTTCTGATATAATGTTCTGCTTCACCTCAAGCCCAAAGCAATGGAGCCAACCAACCATGGACTGAAAACTCAGAAATCTTAAGCCCAAACAAATCTTTCCTCCTCTAAGTTGTTTTTCTCAGCTATTTGTTCCAGCAATGAAAAGTTTACTAATATAACCAGCTAGGCTTATTCTGTGTCTTAACTAATATGAACAGGGCAGCAATGAACACAGTATGCAGGTATTGCTTTGGTATGTTGATTTCATTTCCTTTGAATAACTAGGAGTTGGATAGCTGAATCATATGGTATATCTGTTTTTAGGGGTTTTTTTTGTTTGTTTTTGTTTAAGGTAGTGTCTCACTGTGTTGTCCATGCTGACATGGACTTGATCATGTGATAATCCTACCTCACCATCTCTACTAGCTGGAATAACAGATGTATGCCATCCCACCTTAGTTATCTTTAGTTTTTTTCAGGAACCTCCATACTATTCTCCATAATGTCTATACTAATTTACATTCCCACTACCCATGTATAAATTCTTTTTCCTCTACATCTTTGCTATCATTTGTTGTTATTTATTTATTTGATAATAGCCATTCTAATTGGTATATTTCTCATTATAATTAAGATTAAAAAGTATCTTGTTTTATTTGCACTTAACTTTACCTCATTCTCTTAACATCCTGTCTTCTATCGGATTTGTCATCCAATATTTCTACTCATTTTTAACATTTTAATCATTAGCTCTTCACTGGATCCCACTACTCTATTAGCCAAAATTTTATTATTTATAGACACAAAAATAAAATCCATTGATTATAGCATTGATAGTTTAAATAGTCTGAAATAGGTCCCCCAGCCTGATTGCTTGTAAAACTCCAGTGACTACAACTCATTGCTAAGACCATTACTTCTGGTTAGTCACAATATTAGACTCAACCCCTCTTCTATTATGGCAGGGGAGGAACTGGCACTTCTAGAACCAAGAATACAGATGTGAAAATTGCCGGTAGCTAGCCATGATATAGAATTCCAATCAGGCTTGTCCCCAGTCAAAGAAAGGTGGATGAATTTTCCAACTCTACAGAATTCTGAAAGTTCTGATATTTTAATTTACTTTCAAGCTAACAATATAACTGCCACAATTTCATTGCTGGAAAATGATATAAGATTCTTATGTCAGAGATAAATCTCTCTTATTACTCACAGCAGTAGCAGAAGACAGGGTATCAGCACTCTCACATAGAGTACCAAAGCAGAACATTCCTATAATGCAGCATAAAGAAGGCCAGAAGGTACCTGCACATGCAATGGGTTGTGTAACAGAAGAACCCATTTTTATAAGAAGTAAGCAGGAATGTTCTTTGCTTTGGAGGAAGAACTTGGCTTTATTATACCGATAGTAAATGTTTCTATCCTTTGCTGTAGAAGGAAATATGATTTTATTTTTCATAGCTATTGACAAATCTGCTCTTTGTTCTAGAAAGAAGCTGTATATCCCAAGGTGGTTTCATATACTAATATCCTTGAAAAAATAGTCTTAGATAATAGCGAATCAATGTCTCACTAGAAAGATGTGCAGAAATTGAGAGATCCATAGAGAATTATTATCAATTACAAAAGCTGAACAGCCAGGAGAAGGCTGTCACAATGATATTGTATTTTTCCTAGGGTGCTTTCCTACTCATGCTAATTAAAAGCATCCTACTCCAAGAGTCCCAAGTTTTACTCCAGAATATGTGGAGCTCAATGAAGCTGCCCTACAATGCTCACACACCTTCAAGTGCTTTCATCTTTGTGAGTTCTTCCTGGTCATTATTGCTCTATCAGGTCTGTGTAATGTGTCTTGTCAACATGATATACATGCATGACTCCTATAATTGTATTTTTCAAATTTTAATTTTTTTCAAAAGCTGTACCTCAGGTAATTAATTGAATCAGCAAGTATTTATTAATTACCCTCAATAATTGTATCAGGCACAATTACTAGGGGAGAAAATATCATCATGCTACTTCCAGTCTAGACGAGATACCATTTATCATAGATAAAATTATGATCAACTCTAAATTCTAGTATAAGTACTAGGAAAGCTACAGTGAAACAAAGAATCTTTTTTTTTTTTTTTTTTGTTACTGGGGATTGAACTCAGGGGCACTTGACCACTATGCCATATCCCCAGCCCTATTTTTATTTAGAGATAGGGTCTCACTGAATTGCTTAGTGCCTTGATGTTGCTGAGGCTGGCTTTGAACTCAGGATCCTCCTGTCTCAGCCTCCTTGCTGGGATTACAGGTACGCGCCACCGTGCATGACTTAAAGCAATATTACACCTTGCCTTTGAACCTTATTTTATTTTTTGAGGTGCTTGGATTTTCTTAAAATTGCTAAAAATCTTCTGTAAAAATCATCAATATATGTTAAGCAATTAAAAAACTTGTGACAAGTTATGTAATTTACCACATTATTTTTAATAGTCAAAAGTTTCAATTTATTATGTCTTCTGTATGTCAAGAGACAGATAAATTTAGGTATAACCATGAAGTAAGCAGTTGTCCAATAATTATGCCTACCAAGAATATTTAATGAGAAGCAAAATTATCAATGGTTTAATATCAAAAAGCATGCACTAAAATTATATACATTTAAAATTTCCAATCATGTAAAACTGTGCACTAATATTAGAATACAATTTGTGGCTAAATTGATAATTGCTTCTCTGAGCAGAAGTACCTTTGTCCATTTTTTACTATTTTATGAAATTTCTCCAAAATGTCTCTAAATGCTGGGCTTCCATAATCTAAAACAATAAATAAGAGCTTGGGTTCTAGATCAGACTTCCTTGTACGAAAATCCTGGTCTGCCTTTTTCTATTTATGTGGCCTTAGGAAATTACTTAAATTGTTAAACCTCAGTTTCTTTATGTAAATATTGATCATTATGACAGTATGTCATAGACCTGTAGTGAATATTGAATGGAATGATGTGTGTAATGCATTTACTAGGGTGCCTGATACAGAGCATCAGGCACCTATTCCTTGTTGTATCCTTAACTCCTATAAGAATGCTTAGAGAAGAGGAGTTACTCAATACATATCAAAAGCTAGTATAACTTATAGCTGTGATTTTGTTTAAATATTAAATGAAATGAAAAATGTGTACCCAATATCTTCCTTTCCCTAAGCCCTGCCATTACTACTTCAGTGTGCCTGATGCACTCTTGAAGTCTGCTCCTGTTAACAATTATATAATCTTCTCTTTGAATCCTTGCTTATTACCTTGAACATTTGAGATCCGAGGCACTTCCTCCTCCCCTGCACTCCCTGTTAGTTGGCTTCTACATTTTTGTAGTTTCTTGGTATTTCTCAAAATTTCTCCCATCTACTATTTCTATTTCTTCCTTTTATTGTCCCTGAATGCATATACAGATGCTCCTTCAGGATTCTACAATACAGGTATGATGTTAAATGTCAACATGTATTATCTGCATTCATTTGGAAAAGCCCTTCTATTCAATTAGGATGCATATGAAAATGATAGGGTTTCTCATAAAATGCCCCCTTGTCCTGTTTGACCAACCCATAACCACCTCTGAGTTTACACACTTCTTTTTACTTGCAGAATCAAGCAGCACTGGGTCACATGTATAGGCTGAAATTTTGTCTTATGTAGCTTTAGATACTCTGAGACAGCTATAATAATAGCTTGTTCAAATTAGGTGTCAAATTCGGGTATTGTTGTTATTTTCTTGTTTATTTGTTTTGAACACATCATCTAGTAAAATAAATGTGCTTGTGCATTGCATCAGAATTTAATAACAAATGTGGCTCAACATGAGGCTCCACAGCTTGTCTAAATCATGATGTGGCTGGACCTTCCCTTTGTCTTGAATTTCTTTGAATTTTCCTGAAGTTGATTGATGGATAAAATAGTTCTTTTTTTCTCCCCAAAGAAATATCCTCTATTTGATATATATGAGATGACTTAAAAATTACCTGAGCTTTTTCTCTGAATTAATATTTGTTCAAAATCAAAGATTTATAACAAAATTGCTGAAATGGGAAATGTTTGAGAGAGAAAAAATATGTATCAATCTATAAATCTATATGTATATAGATTACATATATATAATCTCAGAAAATAGATCAAATAAGAATTATAAAGCCCAAATTAAGAAAAACAATTTAAGAAAAGTAAAGTAATCATATGAAATAATATAAAACATGTCAATTACTCAAGCTATAAAAGTGGCAGAATTGACAGGGAGAGAATTAATTGAGCCCAATACTAAAGTAAGTTTTGAAATCACACATTTATAGCAGAAAACGAAGGCTTTGCTAAACTAATGAAGTGATTGTTACTTAAATTTGTACTATGTACCGATAAATGACCTCCAACTGTATTTTTTAATAATTTCTTTCGCAATCATAATATGAAAAAATCATGTCCTTTTACTACTATCCCCTGCTTGGTTATATCTTGAAATGTTCAGGAAGTATATTACATTATTCATATAAATAAGTTTTCTATCTCAGAACCATGCATATAATTCAAGCCAACAAAGCACAGCAAAGTACTGTGGAGGGAGCAAACACTGCCAGTGTACTTTTTCAATAAGGGGCTTTCTTACTGTTTGACGTCTGATTATTTTCTTCCTAATTCCATTAGGTGAATTCATATGAAATATTAGAGGATGTTATGGATATTGACACTAATAAGAGAAGTTATGTCTCTACTATGAACATGTTTCCAGCTACCCAAAAGCACAGATTATATATTTTTAATATTTATGTTCTCTCATGATTTCATGGCTTAATTGTATTAAGTATGTAATTAAATTTTCATTATATCCAAGTCTTGCTGTTTTTCATCATATCACCTGGAAAATCATGGTTCCAAATTTCTTCTAATTCAGTCATTAGTGTCTGTGCTTCCAGTTTTTTTTTTTCTATATTATTCCAGTCCAATCCTAGATGAGCCTAAAAACAGAGGATAGGTTTTCTAGAAGCATTTCCAATTAGGGTACCATAGAAGATCCATGCTTTTGAGCCCTAGAATTGTGTACATTTAATTTATGCCAATTCCTTTAAATGAAACATTTTTAGTTATTTAAAGCTTGGCGTTACAAGTACATGAACAATTTGTTTCCCATTGTTTCATTTGGCATCATTTTCTTTCAGATCCTTTAGCATTACATTTCTTTCAAAGTTTTTCACATTTCCAGTTCCTTGTGGTGCAAGTCTTTTCCTCTCCTTCTTTCCTAACTACCTGCACTTCAATTTTACCTGTTAAACTCCTTTTCACTTAGGAAAGCATCACTTGCTCCGAAACATCTTTCCTAACCTATGTAACTAAACAAAGCCTTATATGCAGTCTTCCCTCCTTGTATATTCTTCAAAACCCCTGTCTCAGTTTGATATATTTATTTCTTTGGCCATTTTTTATGCTGCCTTCTTCTAGTAAAATCCAACCTCTATGAAGACTTTATCTTTTTGGATATCCCACTGTATCTACATTACTTCAAACAGGACTCTTTGTGCTCTTGTTGTATAGAAGATATCTATTGACTAAGCGTATTGATGATCTGTTCAAGAAAATTCTGAGGAATCTAGATAAATAAAAATTACCTTTTTCAGAAGCATTAAATGTAATGCTTTATTATTTATAAAGTTGTGAAATCAAAGTTCTAGAGAAATTGCCTTTTTGAATGTCAAGTTTCTGTTCTTATAAAGTCGATGTTTTTCAGAGCGATTCTACTACCAAAAAACATGATGTTGAACTGATGCATGATCAGAAACAATTGAAAGAAGAGGAATGGTAAAGGAAAGGTCATTTCTAACTTGTTATCCTATAATCTCTAGTGAGGGAAGGAATCATGTTTTCAAATCCTCAGACCCATATTTGTGCCTGAAATATAAACTTACTTTGTCAAGTGTTTGTTCAATTACGTTTATTAACTTTTAGGGATCAAACCATTTTTATATAGTGATAACATCATGGAGAACATTAGTTACATAGGATACATGGAGACACAAGTCTACAAAGACTGAACAACTTCAAAACAAGATTATTGCAGTTACTAGCAAATATTACTAAGTAAACTAGTAATAGGGTAGTCATTGGTGGATGACAAGATGCTGATTGAGATGAAATGACCAAACAAGTCTTCACTGAGCTGGTAATGCTTGTGCTAGAGTGTGAACAGAGTGAAAGAGACTATCGTGTGAACAATGGGCCTAGTTTAAAAGATGAAGTTACCTAATTAGATAAGGTCAAATTATGTTTTGTTTAAGTTTAAGCAACTGGTAGATTAAATAATTGACTGGGTGAATGATACACTGGTTGCCTGCCTGCAACTGTGGCTTTCATTGTTGTTCAAAACATGATTTCACAATATGGCCTGGCAAGAGCCTTTATTTGTGATATAAGAAACCACATAGTTATAAAATTAATAGATTCCAGGGGAGTACATAGTGCACAGTTATATGTTGTTCATCAAAAAATAAGACATCAGGTTTTCATGAGACCTGTGGCCACTCTTAAGCAAAGCATGGAAGCTAAGTCTGCCTATTCCATGACTGTGCCTAGCTGATAACAGAAATGCCTTGGGGATCCTGAAGCAGGCCATTCCTAAGGATACTTGATAACTCTGATGGCTGCCCTTGCTATGGGACACCACAGTGACTTTTCTTCATTTTTCTTAAACTGCACAATGTCTAGGCAGTTTTCATTCAAGCTTCCTATCGTTTTTTCCCTTCATCCAGGGTCAAAATTTCATCATAAGCTGATGCTTCTCTTAAGCTTCTCCAGCTTCCTCCTGATTTTAATCCAATTTAGATGTTCTCAAAGGATCTTGACTAACAAAGAATTCTTTTAGTATCTTTTAAAATAGTTCTTCTGACTTGCTAAGAGCTAAACTAAAATAACATCAGAAAAATTCTTATTTTCAGTGATTTTTATTTATATGATTAGTCAACTAAAATTCCTGTTTAGCAAATCTCTCTAAACTTTTGTATAGAAGGTTCATTAAACCTCATTTACCTCTAGGACAGATGCAAAGACACTTCACAATCTCAGAGTATTCAATATTTACCTGTCATATACTATAAAATGTTTCTATCTCAATTCTTTTAGATTTGAGTTATATTCCTTAGAAATCTTACATATAAAAGTTATTTTTCCTACTGACCTCTTCTTTTTGTTTTTATTGGTGCATATATATTATATACATATATTATATATAGTAATGGATTTCATTGTGACATATTCAAACATGCACATAATATAATTTCATCAATCTCATTCCCCTAGTTCCCTTCCCTCCTGCCTCCTCATAATTCCTTCCTTTCTACTGATCTCTCTTCTATTATTATCATTTTAAATTACTGCACTACAATTATGCAAGGAAATTTGATCAAGAGGGAGACAACATGGGAGGGTGGGGGAAGTACTGAAGAACAAAGTCAGTCAAATGATACTATGTCCTAATCTTTTATTTTGCACCAATAATTGTTGGCATAAAGATAGAATTTCTTGCTTTAAAAGTAGAAATAAAAGCTTTCTCAGATTTATTCTCTTTTCTCTCTTGCATATGATACAGCATCTTATTTCCATTTATTTTGATCCATTGCATCTTTTTGTCCCAAGGGACATATGTACCAATCTTATTTGTGATGAGGCATATTACATGCTATGATACTTAACTTTTATAAGTGAATGATGAACAAAATACTTTGGCAATATGTGATATATAATTCCAATAATGTAATATGGGGACAGGCAAAGCTCCTTGAAGATACAAATGCAGGACAGAAAGCAGAATGCATACACAATAGCTACAATTAAAATTGAAAAATAATAGTTCTCTTTAACAAGGTAGATTGATGGTTAATAGTTATGATGTATATCATATTTGAATTTGGTTTTAAAATAAAATAAAATATAATATTCTAAAAACATACTATTTATAATATAATATACTATTTCATACTGTATTTTTGGATGATAAATTTATATTGTCTGGGATCCACAGTAGCTATAAATGTGATATCTGAACTATACCAACAGTGGCATGTTTTCAAATACTGTTTTTCAAAGTCACTAATGTATAAACCCTCTTAAGGAAAATAATTTTTATGCTTTCTTCCATGGTGAAGTTAATTATTTTTATTATAGTGTTACTCAAATAGGTACCAACACAAAGTTGACATAACAAACATTTCTATAGTATTTATCATGTTTCAGTTTGTTTTAACAATTTTATATATGGTAACACATTTGTTTCTGATGTCAGCCTTTTGAGTTGAGTGCTATTATTATTGCCTCATAATACATTTGAAAACACTGAAGAACAGAGTAGCTAAATAACTTGAATAAGGGCTTACAGTGAAGGTTGTTACTGTGGCTCAGGAATCTGTGTTCTAAAGCCTTCTATAGCACTTCCAATAAATATCATCTCTTTATGCACATAGCTTATATATAATTATAAAACCCAACCCAATCATAAATTACAAAGCAAAAAAGCAATAACTTTTTTCTACTTTTCATTTGCTCCTCCCCATCAGTCTACTCTACAAAACAGCTATACTATGTGTAGCCGTTTACTATGTGTTCATTATTCTGTTTTTTTCTCATAATTTTCACCACTTGAAATATTATATATGTTTTGTGTTTATTTATTGTTCATTTTTCTAATTAGATTATAGACTTTTTTTGAGGAGTGGGCATTTGTTTTGTTCACTGCTTATTTTCTAAAATCTATAATTGTATTTGGCACATAATAAAAAATCAACTAATATTTTAAATTTGCAGATAATCATAGATTCTTATGCGTATTTAAGAAATTGGGGAGATTTATTCCACATATTTACCTTTTTTCTTTGGTGGCAACATCCTGTGAAACTATAGTCCAATATTGCAGCCAGAATATTTATATAATATAGTCAAGACAGAGAATATTGAACCCAAGGGAACTTAACCAGTGTATCACATCCCAGTCCTTTTTTAATTTGGGGGGTCAGGCATAGGGTCTTGCTGAGTTCCTTAAGGCCTCACTACATTGTGAAGGCTGGTTTTGAACTCATGATTCTCCTGTCTCATCCTACTGAGCCATTGGGATTATAGGTATGCACCACTGCTCCTGGAAACTGCCAACTTCTTTAGGCTGATTGTCAGCTGATTTAGCTCTGAATTGGGGATATATAAGGCAAAATAAAAATTTAGTTAGTGCTGGGTTGTAGCTCAGTGGTAGAGCATTGCCTAACATGTGTGAGGCACTGGGTTCGATCCTCAACACCACATAAAAATAAATAAATAAAATAAAGGGATTGTGTTCACCTACAACTAAAAAGAAGTTTAAGAAAAAATATGCTTCTCAAAAATAGACCATATATTATGCCATAGGTCAACTCTTAGCAAATATAAAGGAGTAGAAATATACCATGCATTTTATCCGGTCATAATGGAATGAAATTGGAAATGAACAATAAAATAAGGAAGAAAAATTCCTATGTCACATGGAGAATGAACAATATACTGCTGAATGAACAATGGGTTATAGAAAAGACATCAAGGAGGAAATTAAAAACTTCTTAGAGATAAATGAAAACACAGACACAACATATTGAAATCTCTGGGACACTATGAAAGCAATACTAAGAGGAAAATTCATTGCATGGAATTCATTCCTTAGAAGAAGAAAAAGCCAACAAATAAATGATCTCACACTACATCTCAAAGCCCTAGAAAAAGAAGAGCAAATCAGCAACAAATGCAGTAAAAGGCAAGAAATATTTAAAATCAGAGATGAAATCAATGGAGTTGAATTAAAAGAAACAATTGAAAAAATTGAAAAAACTAAAAGTTGGTTCTTTGAAAAAATAAATAAGATTGACAGAACCTTAGCCATGCTAACAAAGAGAAGAAGAGAGATAACCCAAATTACTACATATGGGATGAAAAAGGCAATATCACAACAGACACTACAGAAATACAGAAGATAATTAGAAATTATTTTGAAATCTTATACTCCAATAAAATAGAAGATAGTGAAGGCATAGATAAATTCCTTAAGCCATATGATATGCCCATATTGAGTCAGGAAGATATACACAACTTAAACAGACCAATATCAAGTGAAGGAGAAGAAGCCATCAAAAGATTACCAATCAAGAAAAGCTTAGGACTGGATGGATATACAGCAGAGTTTTACAAGACCTTTAAAGAAGAGCTAATACCAATACTCTTCAATCTATTTCAGGAAATAGAAAAAGAGGGAGAACTTCCAAATTCATTCTAAGAGGCCAATATCACCCTGATTCGAAAACCAGACAAAGACACTTCAAAGAAAGAAAACTTCAGACCAATATCTCTAATAAATATAGATGCAGAAATTCTCAATAAAATTCTGGCAAATCAGAAACAAAAACATATCAAAAAGACCATGCACCATGATCAAGTTGGATTTATCCCCAGGATACAAGATTAGTTCAACATACAGAAATCAATAAATGTAATTCACCACGTCACTTAAAGATAAGAACCATATGATCATTTCAATAGATGCAGAAAAAGCATTCGACAAAATACAGCATCCTTTATGTTCAAAACACTAGAAAAACTAGGGATAACAGGAACTTACCTCAACATTGTAAAAGCTATCTACACTAAGCTTCAGGCCAGCATCATTCTAAACAGAGAAAAATGGAAGGCATTCCCTCTAAAATCTGGAACAAGGCAGGGATTCCCTCTCTCACCACTTCTATTCAACATAGTTTTTGAAGCACTGGCCAGAGCAATTAGACAGATGAAAGAAATTAAAGGTATAACTATAGGAAAAGAAGAACTTAAACTAGCACTGTTTGCTGATGATATGATTCTATACCTAGAAGACCCAAAAGGCTCTACCAAGAAACTTCTAGAACTAATAAATGAATTCAACAAAATGTCAGGATATAAAATCAACACCCATAAATCAAAGGCATTCCTGTATATCAGTGACAAATCCTCTGAAATCAAAATGAGGAAAATTACCCCCTTCACAATATCCTCAAAAAAATAAAATAAAATACTTGGGAATCAACTTAACAAAAGAGGTGAAAGATCTATACAATGAAAACTATAGAAATCTAAAGAGAGAAATAGAAGAAGACCTTAGAATATGGAAAGATATATCTTGCTCATGGATAGGCAGAATTAATATTATTAAAATGGCCATATTACCAAAAGCACTTTACAGATTCAATGCGATTCTGATCAAAATCCCAATGGCATTCCTCACAGAAATAGAAAAAGCAATTATGAAATTCATCTGGAAAAATAAGAGACCCAGAATAGCTAAAGCAATTCTAAGCAGGAAGAGTGAAACAGATGGTATCCCTATACCAGATCTTAAACTATACTACTGAGCAATAGTAACAAAAACAGCATGGTACTAGCACCAAAACAGGTTGGTGGACCAATGGTATAGAATAGAGGACACAGAGACCAACCAACAAAATTACAACTACCTTATATTAGACAAAAGCATGCAATGGAGAAAGGATAGCATCTTCAACAAATGGTGCTGGGAAAACTGGAAATCCATATGCAACAAAATGAAATTGAATCCCTATCTCTCACCATGCACAAAAGTCAACTCAAAATGGATCAAGGATCTAGGAATCAAACCAGAGACTCTGCGTCTAATAGAAGAAAAAGTTGGCCCTAATTTCCATCTCGTGGGGTTAGGCTCCAAGTTACTTAATAAGACACCTATAGCACAAGAATTAAAACCAAGAATCAACAAATGGGACGAATTCAAACTAAAAAGTTTTTTCTCAGCAAGAGAAATAATATGTGAGGTGAATAGGGAGCCTACATCCTGGGAACAAATTTTTACCCCTCACACATCAGATAGCTCTAATCTCTCAGGTATACAAAGAACTCAAAAAGTTAAACACCAAAAAAACAAATAACCTAATCAACAAATGAGCCAAGGACTTGAACAGACACTTCTCAGAAGAGGATATACAATCAATCAACAAATACACGAAAAAATGCTCACCATCTCTAACAATCAGAGAAATGCAAATTAAAACTACTCTAAGATACTGCTGAGAGCCAAGGCTGAGTCTGTATGGCCCCTGGCATTTTGCCAACAGTATTGATTGACAGGCGAGGCATTACTATCCGCCTCTGCCGCAACTTTTGAGTTCTCGCACTATTTTGGAGTTCTCGTGGGGATTTCTGGGGATTCCCTGAGAGTTCCCATTGGTTGGGGAAGTGCAGGAGGAGGGATTTCCGGGAGAGATATTTCCGGCTGGGGGTTCCTGGACAAGCCTCGTGGCACTTTCAGGAGGATTCCCCGGGAGCTGTGTGAAGTGTTTTCCTGCAGTTTAAAAATAAAGTTTGTTCCTGCTTCAGTGGCTCGTGATTTGTGCCCAGCCAGACTGCGGCATTTGGTGGCCCGTACGGGGAACGTCTGAAGCTTCGGGGTAAGTGAAATTGCTTGCCCCTAAGGGAAGGCGAGAGAATGGGTGACCATTTTAAAAAACAATGTGTTCTTGTTTTGATTTGTTTTGTGTTTGTTTCAAGCTGCCTATCCCTAGAATTTTCTCAGGCAGATTGGGAAAAATGGTTGGCTCAAGGTTTGAAGTTGTTCGCCCCTGAGGAAGAGATAGAAATAGACCACAAATGCACATATCAAGAAAACAGGAAAATTGATACAACGATTTTTTGTTCCGTTTTTGTTTCATTCTGTTTCGGTTTTGTTTTGTGTTATCTTATTGGGTTGCGTTATCTTTATAACAGATTAGAAATTAGTAAAAAACAAACTGAAAGAGTGTTAAGTAAATTGTTAGAGGTTCAGACCATGGAGAAAGACATTTTAGATCAAGCAAAAGAGAAGGTCTCTCAAGCTAGTCAGACAGAGGAAGAAAATTTAAAGGAAGAAAGCTTAGAGGAGAAACAGCTATTAGGGAAAAAGCTACAACAGGAGGCTGCTACTAACACCGTTCTATCACCAGAGGGCGTAATTCAACCAACAGCTCCCCCTATGGAGATAGCTGAGTGGCCCTCAAACCCCGTAGTTGATAGATGGGATCCTGAGACAGGACCTCAAAGATTAGCATGCCCTGTACTTGAGCAGGCAGGAGGGCAGCGAATTCACCGTGCTTTAGATTTCAAAACAGTGAAGCAGTTAAAGGAGGCTGTAACAACCTATGGTCCTCAAGCACCATTCACTGTAAGCATGGTCGAATCCATTACCAACTTGGACATGACGCCAGCAGATTGGGCTAGTATGTGTAAATCTGTGCTAAATGGAGGACAATATTTGTTATGGAAGGTTGCCAATGAGGAATTTTGCAGGGAGACAGCTAGACGAAATGCAGCAGCCGGTTACCCTCAAAGAAATCTAGATATGTTGTTAGGAAAAGGACCTTATGAGGGTCAACGGCAACAAATTGAATATGATCCTGGCGTATACGCACAAATTGCTGTAGATGCGGTTAGGGCATGGAAAACTTTACAGGGGCATGGAGGTTTACAAGGTCAATTATCTAAGGTAATACAAGGAACTAATGAACCTTACGCTGAATTTGTAGATAGGCTTATTCAAGCAGCTTCCAGAATTTTTGGGGATACAGAACAGGCAATGCCATTTATAAAACAACTGGCTTATGACCAAGCAAATCGTTGTTGCAGAGAGGTCATTAGACCATGGAGACATGAAGATTTAAACACATATATTAAATTATGTAGAGACATTAATGAACAAGGGCAAGTCTTAGCAGCAGTACAACAGGCTTTAGATGCCAGGCCAAAAACATGCTATAATTGTGATCAAACAGGACATTTTAAAAGGAGTTGCCCCATAGGAGGAGGGTTTAACAAAGCTAGATATCAAACGAATAGAATACCGGGTATTTGCCCACGATGCCGTAGAGGGAAACATTGGGCTAATGAATGCCGTTCTCAAACCACCATAGAGGGTATTCCGTTATCAAAAAACAGACAAGGACCAAGTGTTTACCCACGATATCGTGGAGAAAGGCATTGAAAAAACGGACAAAAAACGGACAGGGGGGCCCAATGCTCCGGGGCCCACGACCACAAATGTACGGGGCACTGGAGGAACCCAGAAACACCATGGAGGAACCCAGCAACACCATCAGGGTAGTGCCCAGGACACATTATCCATCAGATCTCTCATCAGACGAACCAGAGGGAGCGCAGGGTTGGACATCTGCGCCTCCGCCAGAGCAGTACTAACTCCAGAGATGGGAGTTCAAATCATTCCCACAGGAGTAAAAGGACCTCTTCCCCAAGGAACAGTAGGCTTATTGTTAGGACGCAGTTCTTCTACGCTAAAAGGACTTATGATAAGTCCCGGGGTAATTGATCCCGATTATGAAGGTGAAATAAAAATTATAGCTAGTTCTCCAAAGGGTATATCAGTAATTTCACCAGGAGATAGAATAGCACAGTTATTAATAATACCCAGCCTACATGATAAATTTTCCAGTAGTACTATAGAAAGAGGTTCCAGGGGATTAGGCTCCACAGGTGTAGATTGGGCTATGCTGTCTTTAAATTTAGATTCTCGCCCCATGCTAAAACTAAATATTCAAGGACATGAATTTAATGGACTACTGGATACAGGTGCAGACCTTAGCATCATATCTCGTCAAGAATGGCCACAACATTGGCCGTTACAACAAGCCACTCAAACGCTTCGAGGCCTAGGAGTGGCAACTAATCCCCATAGAAGTGCAATGGTATTAGATTGGAAGGATCATGAAGGATGTGAAGGAACTATACAGCCATATGTATTGGATCATCTTCCTATAAATTTATGGGGACGAGATGTCCTAGATCAATTAGGACTAACATTAACAAATAACATCAATTCAAATGCGCCCACTATTAGGGCTAGACAAGGTTTCAGGAAAGAAAAAAGATTAGGAGAACAAGGCATAGCAGCACCTATTCAAATAGATCAGGGAATAAATAGACATGGAATGGGTTTTCAGAAGGGGTCACTGAGACAATAAAAATTACTTGGAAATCAGAAAGACCAGTATGGGTTCCTCAGTGGCCCCTGACTAAAGAAAAGATACAAGCAGCCCATGACCTGGTCAAACAACAATTAGCGGAGGGACATATACAACCTTCCGTATCTCCTTACAATACTCCCATTTTTGTCATTAAAAAGAAATCTGGTAAATGGAGATTATTGCAAGATTTAAGAGCCATTAATAATGAGATGGTTATTATGGGACCTGCTCAATCAGGGATTCCTCAATTGTCTGCTTTGCCAAAAACCTGGTACGTTTTAGCTATAGATATTAAAGATCGTTTTTTTTCAATTCCAATTCATCCTGAGGATAGTCCACATTTTGCATTTACTATCCCTGCACTGAATCATGAAGGTCCTGATCAGAGATATGAATGGAAAGTACTCCCTCAAGGGATGGCTAACAGCCCAACTATGTGTCAAATTTATGTTAACAAAGCAATCCAGCCACTTAGAAATCAAAATCCTAAACTACAAATATTTCACTATATGGATGATGTATTGTTAGCACACAAAGATAAAAACACATTGCTAGAATGTTATGCCACACTTACAAATTTATTAAAAAAATTATAATCTAGAGATAGCAATAGATAAAGTACAATTAAATTTTCCAATTAATTATTTAGGAGTTCTATTATCCTCAACCATGGTCCGTCCACCAAAAATTCAAATACGAGTAGATCAACTCAAATCACTTAACGACTTTCAAAAGTTATTAGGAGACATAAATTGGATAAGGCCTTATCTAGGCATACCAACAGGAGAGTTGGGACCTTTATTTGATATCCTAAAAGGTCCATCAGATCCAAATTCACCCCACATGTTAACGCCTGAAGCAAGAAAGGCATTAAAAATTATTGAAACATATATGGAAAATATGCATTTGGATAGAATTGATATAACTTTGCCTTTATTATTTATTGTAATACCAACAAAAAATATTCCTACAGGAGTATTTTGGCAAGAAGGTCCATTATTGTGGATACATTTATCTTATTCTCCTAACACTATTCTTACTAGGTATCCTGAGGCTGTAGGACAATTAATACTCAAAGGAATAAAAGCAGCAAAGGGAGTGTTTGGAATTTCTCCCAATAAAATTATTACTCCATATACTATGGATCAAATTGATGAGTTAGCTAATGAGTTAAATACTTGGGCAATAATCATGTGTAAATCTAATGTTTCATTTGATAATCACTTACCATCTAATCCTTTGTTGTCTTTTTGGTCTTCGCATCCTGTAGTTTTTCCAAAACTGACAAGAAAAACCCCTATCATGAATGCTCCAAATGTATTCACTGATGGGTCAAATAATGGTACAGCAGCAGTAGTTACCCCTGATCAAACTTTTACATTTTTAGTACCCAAACAATCAGCTCAAAAGGTAGAGCTTAATGCAGTTTTACAAGCTTTTGTGATGTTTAAAGATTCTGTATTTAATTTATTTTCTGATAGTCAGTATGTAGTTAATGCTATAGTATCTCTTGAAGATGCTGGTAGGATTTCCCCTTCTTCTACTGTTTTCTCTTTGCTTTCCACTATACAAAGTCTAATCTGGGACAGAAAAGATCCATTCTTTATAGGACATATCAGGGCACATACAGGATTGCCTGGAGCCCTTAGTTTGGGCAATGATTTAGCAGATAAAACTACACATGACATACATATTTTCTCTACACTAGAAGAAGCTATAAATTTTCATAAAAAGTTCCATGTCAATGCTAATACTTTACAAAAGCGTTTTAAAATAACTAAGGAACAAGCTAGACAAATAATAAAACAATGTCAAAATTGTGTGACCTTTTTACCACAAGTTAATCTTGGAGTCAATCCTAGAGGACTGATACCTAACCATATTTGGCAGATGGACGTCACACACTTGCCACAATTTGGAAAATTAAAATATTTGCATGTTACAGTTGATACTTCTTCCGGATTTTTGATGGGCTCCCTTCATTCCGGAGAAAAACTAAAGATGTTATAGCTCATTGCTTACAAAATTTTGCCACTGTGGGCGTTCCAAAACAGTTAAAAACAGATAATGGTCCTGGTTATACTTCTACCTCTTTTAAACAATTTTGCTCATCATTTGGCATTACTCATATAACAGGAATTCCATACAATCCACAGGGACAAGGCATAGTTGAAAGAGCTCATCAAACTATTAAAATATACTTACTAAAGCAAAAAGAGGGAATTGGAAAGGGGTATATGTCACCCAAAGATAAACTTAAAATAACCCTTTTTACTCTAAACTTTTTAAATTTGGATTCCTCAGGGCTTAGTGCTGCGGAAAGGCATATGTGTCCAAAAAATGTACATAAGCCTAAAGTACTTTGGAAGGATATTCTAACAGGACAATGGAAAGGTCCTGACCCAGTGATTGTCTGGAGTCGGGGTTCTGTTTGTGTTTTTCCACAGGGAGAACAGCAGCCGATTTGGATTCCAGAGAGATTAACTAAAACAATTTCTACAGGCCAAAAGGAAGATGATTTGACTCAAATCCATAACAGCTGATATCCAGAACTCCAGTTTGGCTATTCTTACATCTGCGACAGTGATTAACCAGGATGCTTTTTTCAATATTTATTTTATTATTTGCCTTTTCCCACATCATAAAGTTCTATTTCATTTTTGAGCTCATACAGACCTAGGTTAATGTTTTTCTGATCAGTTTTATTTTTTGACTGTGGAGTTTTTAAGCATTGCAATGGAGATTTCACCTAGGTAAAGCTTCAAGGCCTTTACTATTGTCTTAAGTGTTGTATGTTATGTGTGCACACTTCTGTTTTGTGTTGTATGTCTGTATGTGCGTATGTCCATATATCATATATGAGGAGCGCTCATGAATAAATGGATCCGAATTTTTTTATTCATGTGATTTTAATGGTTTAATTTAGATTGGGTAAACAGCTGTTGAAAATTGTTTTAATATGTGAACAAATAGGAGGTTAACAGATCTGTTTGTTTACTTTCACCTTTCCTTCTCATTATATTTAATAATTCTGTTCAGGATAATGTAAATTGTTCAAAAAATTGTTTTCTTAGTGCCTGTTGGAATGTTACATAATTTTTTTTCTTAGCATCATTGCCAGAATTCCTATCTTCATCCCAGTGCCGGTGAAGACAAAGATAAAACCAAACTACAGCTTCTTCGATAGTTATCACAACAAACTGTAAAAACTGATGCATCAATGACTAATAACTCCACAAGTAATGCTCAATTAAGGAGTCGATTTACTTTGGGAGGAAATGGACATATTGACAGATTCCTCTGCTTTGAATTGCTTGCAGACCTTGCCTGGACTATGTATCACTTGTATGCATTGTGAACTATCTGTTGGTACAGCGAATTGTGGTAGTGCTGGAGTATTTTTGCTGATGGTGTCACCGATGGTACAATTTTTCAAAGGAGCCCTCAATTGGCTTAGTGTCATGGCATTTTGCATCCTCCTCCCTTCTACTAGTGATGGTCTAAAATTTGGGGGCCAACAGAGGTGAGGCGAAGAACCTCACCCCCCCACTGGTGCAAAGGCCTATCCACAAGTATGGCTGTATGCTGGACCGGTAGTCAGTGACGGGTATGATCCAATTGCAGTGGTACCAACCTAAGACAGGAGGCTGACGCCTAGAGGTCAGTTCATCCGATGACGGGTAAGGACCATATGTTGAATTGGACTGCCTAACAGGCACGGTCCCTAAGCCACATTGCTTGTTGTTTAATTAAACAAAAAGGGGGAGATGCTGAGAGCCACGGCTGAGTCTGTATGGCCCCTGGCATTTTGCCAACAGTATTGATTGACAGGCGAGGCATTACTATCCGCCTCTGCCGCAACTTTTGAGTTCTCGCACTATTTTGGAGTTCTCGTGGGGATTTCCGGGGATTCCCCGAGAGTTCCCATTGGTTGGGGAAGTGCAGGAGGAGGGATTTCCGGGAGAGATATTTCCGGCTGGGGGTTCCTGGACAAGCCTCGTGGCGCGTTCGGGAGGATTCCCCGGGAGCTGTGTGAAGTGTTTTCCTGCAGTTTAAAAATAAAGTTTGTTCCTGCTTCAGTGGCTCGTGATTTGTGCCCAGCCAGACTGCGGCAAGATACCATCTCACTCTAGTAAGAATGACAGCCATTATGAAGTCAAACAACAAGAAGTGCTCGTGAGGATGCGGGGGAAAAAGGTACACTCATACATTGCTGGTGGGACTGCAAATTGGTGCAGCCAATCTGGAAAGCAATATGGAGATTCCTTGGAAAGCTGGGAATGGAACCACCATTAGACCCAGCTATTCCTCTTCTCGGTCTATACCCAAAGGACTTAAAAACAGCATACTACAGGGACACAGCCATATCAATATTTACAGCAGCACAATTCACAATAGCTAGACTGTGGAGCCAACCTAGATGCCCTTCAATGGATGAATGGATAAAAAAATGTGGCATTTATACACAATGGAATATTACTCAGCACTAAAAAATAACAAGATCATGGCATTTTCAGGGAAATGGATGGCATTAGAGAAGATTATACTAAGTGAAGTTAGCCAATACCCCAAAAAACAAATGCCAAATGTCTTCTCTGATATAAGTGGGGTGACTCAAAATGGGGTAAGGAGGATGAGCATGAGAAGAAGATTACCTCTAGATAGGGAGGAGAGGTGGGAGGGAAAGGAAGGGAGAAAGGGAATTGCATGGAAGATGGAAGGAGACCCTCATCGTTATACAAAATACATGTATGAAGATGTGGGGAAAAAAAAAAGAATTGTGTCACCTTAGATTGGGTAGAAAGAAGTGATGGGAGGGGAGGGAAGGGAAAGGGGGGAAAGGTAGGACAGTAAAATGAAATAGACATTAATATTGCTATGTATATATACGTGACTGCATGACCAATGTGATTCTGCAACATGTACACTCAGAATAATGAGAAATTATATCCCATATGATTCAAATGTATGATATGTCAAGGTCATTGTACAGTCATGTGTAACTAATTAAAACAAAAAACATTTTTTTAAATATCCATGTTGCTTATCATTATCCTGTTCCTTGGGGTCCCAAGATGCCTGGCTAGTTCAACTTCTCCCTACCTTTCAGAATCATTTAAATTATTTCTTATATATGGAATAACCAAGAAAGTAAGGATTACTATATCCACTGTATCCATGAGAATTATATATATTTAACAAATGTTTTTAAAATAAATAAATATAAAACCTTTTTAGTCAACACTTTGAGCCAAAATTTGGACTGTATCTTTGACAAGATGTCAAATGGAAGTCGGGCTTTTATTCTCACCCCACAAAGTAGGTTAGGTTAGTCTTAATTTTAAAAATGTTCCTATCTTTCCAGTGACAGGTGAACACCACAGTTCAACTGAAAAAAAAAAAAAAAAAAAACCTTTTTTTCTCAGTAGATAAAATTTCTTGTTTCAAAACTAATTAAAATTTGGCTAAATATTTCAAATCAAAACTGCTTTTTCCTAGTTCATTACTTAATGCATTTTATTTAGTGCTTTGATGCCATAATTCTAAGCAACAATGGGCAGATGCCAATACTATCCATGTCAGAGGCTGCACAGAGTAGGTAGGTGTCCAGAGCACCCTGCCTGGTTTCAAGGTTGTGCTTTGCTTTCTACTATTTTATGGCATTAGGAAATTTTCTTATTGACTTCTCTGTATCTCAACTTCTTTTTCTGAAAAAATCATACTGATAAATAAGAATAATAATAACCAGTTATAGTACTGTTGTAAGGGCTGAATTTAGAGTAAATATTTGTAAGCCACCTTGAACAATGCCTGGCAATGAAGTCTTTTCATTTATGTCTAAATGTGTAAAAGTATAGGTAAACAATTATTTTTGTTATCCTTGTAAATGAATGTGAGACATATCAATAGCACACAGTAAGAAGTAGCACTTGTCTTAAATACGGAATTTCCTTTTTAAGTTTCAGTATGGTCTTGTGTTAACTATTAATTGAAAACTGTGTTTTATGCTATGAGAACCCTTTATAAATTTTTATATGCTTCCTGATTATCCAGAATATCTTAAGGTTGAAATTATATTTAATAAGTGAAAAAATACTTTTATGCACATGGTTAATATATTTTATCTTTATTTAGAGAAATTTTCATTGAACTATATACTCTAAGCATATATGAAATTCAATGCAAATGTTATATACATATCTTCCTTATAATTTCATAGCTTTAGATATCTTTTTTTTTCTTCTCCCTAAGAAGGTTGGTAGAAAACTTAACAGAATGACTTCAGGGGAAAAACATGCTTTACTGAATATAAGTTGTTTTATTTCTTCATTTTATGGCATCATCAATACTTTGATAACTGCTTTTTTAAAGACACGATGATTCTCCTAGGACTGTAAACACATAGTAAATATGCTTCATAGATCAAAAATCTGTCTTCTACTATTCAGGTTTCAGAAATTTCACCATCAATACTTTCTAATTCACCCTGGTTACTCATAAAATGCCCATATAGTAAAAAATATCTGGGTAGTGTAAGTGGTGTGGTTTTGGGGGACATAGTATTTATTTTGCCATATGATGACATTGATATTACAAAATTTCCAAAAGTTGGTTTTTAGTGGCACATGCAAGACACATTTGCATTTCATCAATAATCCCTATACCTCCAGGTTGATCTCCATCTAAGTTACTGTAGGCAGACTAATGTCCTGTCTATTGTAGGCTTTCAAATCGATTTTTTCATTTTGTGTATAGTAAGCTGGCAGGTAACCTTTATCAAACTTTCATGTAAAAGAAAGTGAGTCAACATCTTTTAACATTTACAATGTATGTTGATGTGTATGTATATATTTTTGTGTGTGTACTCTTGTGGTGTGGTTTTGGAGGACCCTGTATTTATTTTACCATAGTTCAATGAAAATTTCTCTAAGTAAAGGTAAAAACCTAATCATATTAACCACTTACATTAAAGTATTTTTTTTCATTTATGAGATATAACTTCAACCTCATGATGCTCTGGATAATCAGGTGCATACTAAATATTTATAAATATTATGACTACTTTTGTGCAAATTTAAATTTGTGGATGTTTTAATGTTGTTCATAGCCATAGTTTGTCCTTTTAGTTTGTTTGTTTGTTTTCTGGTGGGTACACTCAGACAATGAACCAAAATCTAAGCCCTACTTTTAAAATTTTATTTAGAGACATGGTCTCACTGAGTTGCTTAGTGCCTCACTTTTGCTGAGCCTCGTAATCCTCCTGCCTCAGCCTCCTCAGCCACTGGGATTACAGGCATGTTCACCATGCCCAGCAGTTTGTCCATTCTTGTTATGACAGTATATGGCATTGTATCAATATGCCGTAATTTATGTCTCTATGAAACTATTGATGGACACATGGGTAGTTTTAGTATTTAGCATGTTATGACTAGTGCTGCTACAAACATTCTAATAAACATGTTTTTGGGTGCTATCTTGCATCTATTTCAGTTGGATACTTTCAACTCCTCCTAAATTTGAATTTGCTGGGTCACAATTTTGCACATGTTCTGCTTCCACATAAAAGTCAAATTGCTTTCTAAAATGTCTGCATCCTTTTATATACTAATCAGAGTTATATGACAGTAGCAGTTGTTCTACAGCTTCACCACTACTTGAAAATTTCTATCTTCTTTCTTAGTTTAACCCTCTGGTGAAGGTGTAAAATATCTCAGGACTTTGGTTTGTATTTTAATAATTAATAAATTTGCAGCCTTTTTTAAAATAAGTTATTTTACCATTTGGGCATATTCCTTTAAGAACCATCTTTTCAATGCTTTGCCCATTTTTCTATTGTGCTGGTCTTTCCTTACTGATTTGTTGGCATTTTTTATACATACAGCAAGCTTGGGTTGAAGGTTGATGTTTGACTCCATTAACAATGTCTTTTTTAAAAAAATATTTTCTCAGTTGTTGATGGCCATTTATTTGTTTGTTTATTTATTTATTTATTTATATGTGGTGGTGAGAATCCAACCCAGTGCCTCACACATGCTAGGCAAGCACTGTACTACAGAGCTACAACCCCAGCCCTAACAATGAGTCTTGATAAGATAAGTTCTTAAAATTTTGAGGGTGACCAGGGGTTGAACCTAGGGGTGCTTAACCACTGAGCTCCATCTTTTAGCCCTTTTGTTTTTTTATTTAAAGATGCAGTCTTGCTAAGCTTCTGAGGCTGGCCTTGAACTTTTGATCCTCCTGCCTTAGTTTCCTGAGTTGCTGGAATTACAGGAATGTGTCACCTTGTCCAAGAGTTCTTACCTGTTATATAGTTCAATGTATCAACCTTTTTTTGTTTCCTCAATATTGTGAAAATATTTGCTAATGTTTTCTTCTGAAAGCTTTATTATTTTATACTTCACATTTAGATAATAAATTTTTATGGAATTGACTTTTTGTGTATTATAGGGAGTAAGACTTTATATGAATTTTTTCCTCATAAAGACAGCTAGTGAACTTAGTACAGCATATTACAATAACCATTCTTCTTCTACACAGCTATGGGATTTTTTTCTCATTAAAAAAAATTGTTGTGTGTGTGCCATGAAGCAGAGATATGTGTAGTCTATGTTTGGACTTTATTGGTTAGTTTGTCCTTTCTTGGCCACAGGTATTTCTTTTTTTTTTTCTTGAGTAAGATATAATTTCTAAAGGGTTATACCTCTTTTAAAGTTAAAATATGATAATATGAGGTGAAGTTTGGTTTATTGAATTTGTCAGGATGAGTTTAATACAGATATCTTACCGCTCAGTGCACTGGTTGAGCAGACCATCTCTATCTTTTGCCAGGTTTCCTATTCACTTATTTATGGAATTATTAAAAGCAATAATGGATTATCCTATCAATACCTAAAAGGTCACTTTTAACATACATAGGAGTTCTTCCTAAGATGTTACCTACGAACTTGTATCTGTTTTATTTTTGGAGGATCACTTTAAAAATACTGGAAAGGCTCAGAGGCAACATGGAATTTTTTGTATAATACAACTGTAGAGCAAAGGTTAAGAAAATCCTAACTTATAGGCCAAATTGCCTGCCACTTGTTTTTGTAAATAAAATTCTATTGATTAATGTTGTGCTATAATGTTAGAGATGAGTAGTTGTGAAAGAAATCATGTGACCCACAAAGCCTAAAATATTTTCTTCTTTAAAAGTTTGTTCTAATTTGTTATATATGGAAATAGAATACATTTTGACACATCATACATAAATTGAGTATAAATTCTCATTCTGGTTGTATATAATGTAGAATCACACCATATATGATTCATTCTACTATCATTTCTATTCCCATACCCCCCTCCTTCCTTCACTCTCCTCTACCTAATCCAAAGTACCTCTATTTTCCCCTAGTCCCCCTCCCCTTATCTTGAATTAGCATCCACATATCAGAGAAAACATTTGGCCTTTGGTTTTTTTGAGATTGGCTTATTTTGCTTAGCATAATATTCTCCAGCTCCATCTATTTACCTGCAAATGCCATAATTTCAATTTTCATTAAGTCTGAATAATATACCATTGTGTATATATTTTCTTTATCCATCATCTGTTGAAGAGCACCTAGGTTGGTTCTACCGTTTAGCTATTGTGAATTGAGTTGCTATAAATATTGATGTGGCTGTGTTATTGTAGTATGCTGATTTTAAGTCCTTTGGGTATAAACCGAGGAGTGGGATAGCTGAATATTCTTACAATTAGAGAAATGCAAATCAAACTACACTGAGATTTCATTTCACTCCAGTCACAATGGTAACTATTAAGAATACAAACAACAATAAGTGTCTATGAAGATGTGGGGACAAAGGTACACTCATATGTTGCTGGTGGGCCTGCAAATTGGTGCAACCACTACAGAAAGCAGATTCCTCAGAAAAGAATGGAACCACCATTTGACCCAGTTATTTCACTCCTAAAGTATTTTCTTTCTGGCTCTTTATAAAGTATTAACCCTTTGTGAATCCTTGCTTTAGAAAATTTCACATGCTTCTCTAAAAGCTGTACTAAAGGCAAATAAGTTCTATTGCTCTCTAGTTCATTATTCAGAAATTAATATGAAGTTTTTCTAACACTGAGCTTCATATAAAATGCTCAGGGGAAAATAGGAACTTTCAAAAATATATTGAGAGAAGATTTCTGCCAAGAGCTACTGCCAGGAATTTCCAAAAATGGAATCTGCCATCATTTGCCATTGATGAAAGACATCAGTGGAAGCCACTGTCTCTATGAGTAGCTTGTAGAAAATGGAAAATGTTGCCATTGATAGGGGTTTGTCAGTAGTATCCACAACTAATGTGAAAACCTACTCTAGAAAATAAATATAGAGAATTTTTTAGGAGCCACTGAAACAAACATCCCTCAAAGTGGAAGATATACTTCCAGCTTCCTTCTGTGAAGTGTACCACATTGTCTTAGGAAAAAGACAAAACTGATGATGATATTTGTCTATTTCAAAATGTTCTTGGGAGTTATAAGGCATAGTTTGTCAGAGCTTTGATAATTATCAAGTTTCTTACTTTAAATAAATTTCCACAGTTTTTCTAATCTTAAAATCCTTTGTAGGAATCACCAGTCTCTGGTTAATGTCTGTAATACATTCTGGTACGATGTATCCACAATATGTCTATTGTTGTTATTTTCCTATAGTTAAAATGCATGTAACAATTGTTATACCTTATGCTTAAAGCATTCTGATTTTTCTTGTTTCTTTCTTCCCTTTTTTTTTTTTTGGTTCCCTTATATATACCTATACTTACAAGAAGTATAGAAATATAAATTTTAGAAATACAATTAAGCTAATGAGCTGTATTACTAACTTCTCTATTTCCATTTTATAGCCTACAATTTATAATTAATATTCTATATCAGTTATTATATTTCTACTTTCTGGTAATTTCACAAATACTTTTGAAATTCAGTGTATAGTAAATTTCACAGCTAACATTCTGATTATTTACAATTTATTATTCTGAAGTTTTTTTCTATCTTTACATAATTTTCCTTCTTCTTGCAGCAGAAGTAAAATGATTCTCTACCAATTTTGTAAAATATTTTATCATGGTTATGTAAAGAAGTATAAGAATAGATATAATATGAATTCCATGTTCTGGGTAATTGAGATGACCTGAAAGAGTGATTTATAGGACTCCTTGAGTTCCCTATTGGAAATGAAGTCACATAAATTGTTCTTTTATAACCTTCAATCTATATGCTCAGTGTTAGTATGTATTGGGTGATTATCATTTCTGCTTAAATAAATGATTAAGATGTAACTTATGACTGAACATAATTTTAAAAAGAATAAGATTTTTATATTAAAAGTGACTGTTGTATTGGGAGTACTGGTATAACTTAAACTTTAACATGGAGATATTTGAAGTGATTAGGGAAGTTTCACCTTTTATCCTCAGGGATGTGACTGTGCTTCTTGGGTTGTTTCCCTCCAGTGGCTGAATTACAGTAGAAGGTACTTTTGTATAATCAAATATTTAAAATGCCTCTAGTACATTCTAGAAATCCAAAGATTAGTAAATGAAGGAATTCTTGATAAGTGAATACCATATAACTTATTCATCATGACATTTTAAAATTTAGTCTTTAAAGTTGCATAATACCTATTCAAGAAAACAAACTGAAGAGTATTAAAAGTAAACATCCTCAAAATTCTATGACTATTTTACATGTGGTTATAAGTTCTTGTATTAGCACAGACTATTATTATTTTTTAGTTAAAATATTTTTTTTTAACTTTCTTTCTCTTTGTAAAAAGGCCCAAAGGACATGTTACATGTGATCTCTGTGAAAACACCTTTATATATCAGTCTTTCTACCTACACCTTCCCAAATTAGAAAAAAACACTCTCTCATGATTTGTCCTCCTAGCACTTTATCTAATCTCTAATTCAACTACTTGATATAAATTGCAACAAATTCTTTCCTTGTATATTTTTGCCACCACTAGCTTGAATTCATATTTATGTAAGGGAAGATGCAATATCCACTATTCTATTATCACCTATTGAAAGGATTATAAGTATCCAGTAAAGCAACAATAAATATTTTCTTAATAAATGTATGAATGTTGTAATTACATTTTACAATTTATTAAACACCATTTATATTTTAGCAGAGAGATGCAATTATCTTAATTATGCAAGGACCTAATATTGAACTAAAAATAGAGAAACATTGAAGAGAAACAACGGAAGTAGTACAGGCTCATTTGTGAGAATGATTAGTATTTTATCTTTGTTTCTACGTTTCTCTTCAAATATAAAAATGTGTTAGAAAAAATTTCATGCAATTTTGACACAGTACAAAATAAGCTCTATAATACATGTAATATCATTAACATATATTTAACAATAAAATAAATAATTTAAAAATTTACAGGAAGATCCACATAACCAAAACATTCTGCCTGTGATTTGACTGGCATTTTGCACATTACAGGAATTTAAACAATACAGAGATGAAGACTGAGAGTTTTAAAACAGTGACAATAATTTTGTAATATTAACCAAATGATTTTTAAAATGCGTTAAAATACTAAGTTAAAACTCTTAGATATAGATTTATATTGTAAAAAATAGAAAATTTCATGTTTTAGCTCACAAGTTTTAACCTTCACACTGGAAATCTCAGATCAATATTTTTCTACAAATCACAATTTGGCTATGTTAGAGAAAATATTATATAATAGCAAAAAAAGGCTGAATAATAGTCTATTGTTTGAGTATATTGTAAGTATATAGTATTTGTTTACCATATTGGATATACTCAATATTATTCAGCAAAAAAAAAAGTAAAATTTCAATGAAGGCTTCTGCATGGATGAATCTTAAAAATATGCTAAGTGAAAGAAGCCAGATCCAAAATACTAAACACTGTATGATTTTATAATGTGAACTATTTAAGAAAAAGGACACATTTACACTGAAAAAAAATCAGATAGTGTTACCTGGAATTAGCAAATGAAGTTTGGACTGAAAGTGCACAGACTTGACAGAACTTAAAGGGTTAATGGAAATATTCAAAAACTACATTGTGGTGATGATTGGACAACTCCATGAACTCATTAAGATCATTATATTGTTCACTTGTAATGGTGAATTATATAACATTATGCCTTAGTAAAAGTATGGAAGATAAGCTTATATCTTAAGAAATTAGGTTAAAAACAAAAATATGTAATCATAACAAAGAAAGTAGAACTGAGCTAATGAAAATGAATGAAATTAAAAATAATTTAAAAAGTTTTTTATGAGAGCCAGTGATAGATATGATTTTTAAAATAACATTAAAGCAAATAGGAAGAAAAATAAAATTATATTATAGATTAGAAAGATTGTGTAATAACATTGTTATTCTAGAATTAATTCAAGAAAATTTTGAAACCATGAAGAAGAAAAATTCCTATCAAGTTTGTAAAAACAGATAAAGAAGATTTACCATTATAGATAAATACAAAGGACTGAAATTTTATACTTTGTTTTTAATAATAAGGTGAAATAAGTTCTTCCATTGTTACTAAAATACAAAATAATGTGAAGAGATGATAATCAGCTCAATTTTCTTTATAAACAACCATACTACTAATTATCTCACAAGGATTCATAAAAATAAAAATGAGAAAATTTTCAGTTATGATTAAAATTGTCAATACTATAAAGTGTTATGGAACTTAATAGGGTAATAAAAATGTATTTTTGATCAAGTATACCTCATTTCAGAAGTATAGCAATGGTTGTACATAAGGAAAAACTGGCATTGTATAATCTATTAAAGAAAGGAAGAAAAATATGATTACATAATTAATTTCAAAATATCTCATTGTGTCGAGCACAATTAGTGAATATGGTTGGCTTAATTAGATATTTGCATGAAAAACAAGAACAAAATGGACAGCTATTTAACTATTTAATAATAATTTTAAATGGATTAAAATCTAAATGAGATTTAATTTTTGTTAGGGTCTGTAAACAAGTCAGGATGGCGCCTGGCATTTTGCCAGAGGGAGTGGTTTGTGAAGTAACGCCAGCGAGCCATTAAGTGTGGAGATTCCTTATTGGTTGACTTCTGTATCTAGTTTATGTTAATTAAGATAAGCTGTGTGTAATGTATATATACCTCTCCTGTCCTACAATAAACGGCTCCCACTCCTGCTGTATCAATGTACACAAGTTGCTCGTCACCCCCCAGGTTATTTTGCTGCAGCCGGACTGCGGCAAATTTTGATCTCATATAATGAATATGCTTTTTGTTTAGATATATGTGAATATTTTCTATCTATCTATCTGCTGATCTATCTATTCATCTGTGAATTAACCTATCTTAGACCATTTCATATTAAGGAGGCAGCATATTTGGTATTAGGTGAAAGCTTTCTCCTGTTTCAAAGATAACCCTTTCACACTGCATCCTCAAAGGCAGAGGGGAGAGCTTTCTGCCCTCATAGGACTGAAGGGGATAACTCTAATTCTTCAAGGAGGGAAGGGACCTTAGAGCTCTCCTCCACCTCTTTTATAAAGGCACTGATCCCATTATAAGAAGGCAGCCCTCCTGACTTAAACTCTTTCCCACAGGCCCTACCTCTTGATTGTACCACAATGAGACATATTCAGAATATGGTACAAACTAGGAGTTACTCTGTACAATGCTGTAGTAAGATTTTTCTTAACCAAAGCAAAAAACTAAGAGATATGGGAAAGGTTAGACTTAACTAAAAAAAAAATACAAATGTTTTAAAACAAAGAACACAAAGTTGACTAGGAAAAATGCTTTACTATAAATGACAAGGTGTTATTACTCTTGATATATGAAGAACTCCTAAAGATACCAAGAAAAGTAAGTAATTTATCACAAAAAAGTAGAAAGGTAAATTACAGAGAAGGAACCATACTTGGGCAATAAAGGCATGAGTTTCAATATCATTTACAACAAGAGACCTATGAAATAATAAAATAATGGCCTTGTGTCACCCTTTAGATGAACAAAACCAGTTGAGGAGAATGACAGCATCCAAAATAATTTAGTATGTGGGAATATGTTTTATGAAGGAATATATACATTACTCATCTCTATTCAAATTAAAATTCAACTCAGAATTTCACTTCTATGAATTAATCTTACAGATGATAAAAATAGCATTGTACACAGATTTTTTTTTGAAAGTTAAGTGTATTAACAAAGCAATGACAAAAAATAAAACTGAGGGACTGGGATTGTGGCTCAGCGGTAGAGCACTCACCTAGCACTGGCGGGACCTGGGTTTGATCCTCAGCACCACATGAAAATAAAGGCATTGTGTTGTGTCCATTTACACCTAAAAAATAAATATTAAAAAATAAAATAAAATAAAACTGAGGGCTGGGGTTGTGGCTCAGTGGTAGGGCACTCACATAGCATGTGTGAGGCCCTAGGTTCGACCCTCAGCACCACATAAAGATGAAGAAATAAAGGTAATGTGTCCATCTACAACGAAAAAATATTTTTAATGTTTTGAGCAACCAATAAAAAATATATTTTTAAAAATAATAAAAAAATAAAATAAGCTGAGCATCTCTCAAAAGGCAAAGCCTGAAATATCAGGAAACAGTTATTTGGTAGGCTATTAGGTAATTTTTCAAAAGAGGGAGAACTAAAGTTGTTGTTGTACAGAGAGAGATGTTATCACATATACATAAAACCACTGAACAAAATAAGAAGGCACAGGGAATACTGGTTGTACTTTAAGGAGTGGGAAAGGAGGGCTAGAGGGGAAGTTCTGGCTTTTAAAAAATCTTTTAACATTCAATTATAATAAAGAAGATGAAAAATAAAACTATTTTATTTTAAATGTGACACAATAATATTATAATAATTGACAAGAAAAAAAATAAAGAATTTGGATGTTTAATTATATTCCATAGAATAATTTTCCCTGAATCATATTACTGTTAGTGTAGTATTACAGAGAGAATTTGTTAATACTTAGATGATCCCATTTCCTTCTACTTTTTAAAGATTAATTCTGTTTGCTCTTTTGGAGTAATAACACTATTCCTCACACTAAAAATTTAACAAGGGAGATACAAATAGAATAATAATTAAAACATAGATAAACATAAGATAAACACAAGAGCAACCAAAAAAATCCAAACTCTAATAACAACTCAATTTAGAAGAGAAGTTATGCCCTCAGGATGGAAGTATTTATTCCTGAATTCCTATCCAGTCAAAATCTGTGGGTTCTACAGGAAAAGATATGCTATTATTTCCATAAAACTTCCTTTTACTTCTTTTGTCTCTATCAGACCTGCTAAGCACTAATATTTTTCTATGTAGTGGTTAAAAAGCACTAAATTTGGTATAGTAATTGTGTGGCATTTGTCTTATCCTAATGCCTACAATCTTCTCTATAGCTACACCATGTGGTAGTTCACTTGTCATTGCTATGAGTAAAATATCTGACCAAAGCAACTTAAAGGAGTAAAAGTTTTTTGGACTCCTGGTTTCAGAGGTCTCAGCCCATGGTCAGCAGGCTCCATTGCTGTCTGCCTAAAGTGAGGCAGAACATCATGGTGGAAAGGTATGGCATAGGAAAGCTGCTTAGCTCACGACAGACCAGTATCTGAGAGCAAGGCCAAGGGGTCAGAAACAAATTATAGAATCTTCAAGGCATATTCCCAGTGACCTACTTTCTCTAGCCTCATCCTACATGCCTAGTTTTCATTCAAATTGTCAATTCATCAAATGGATTTATTTGCAGTTTAGGTTACAATTGCCATAATCATTTCACTTCCGGGATTAACACCTGAGCTTTTGGGGAGACACATCTCATATCCAAGCCATAAAAGGCAAATATTTAGAATTTTAAATATTGATAAATAAAAGATTCAAATTTGAATCTCACTATGTAGGACTAAGATGTTAGAAAGCCATGTAGGGAGTGTGGCTGATAATCCAGCACTCGTGTCTCATTTTTATGTCAAAATTTCTTCAAATATCTGTGAATAAGCAGAAATGCTTATGAAAACTAAAAAAAAAAAAAAAAAAAAAACCCAAACAAACAAAAACATGTGCAATGTAGCTATGCTCAATTGGAGGAAGCATACCTCTCTGTGACATAATGATGATTTTGGGATCACAGTGCCTTTCTGCTCCTTCAATATCTGTGGGTTTTCTCTATTCCTCCCTCATTTGCCTTGGGTGGTGTGTCACTAGTATGCATTCCTCTCTCTGTGTGGTAAAGGGCCTCTGAATGGAAAGTCAAGTGCTAGAGCTATGGATTTTACACTTTTATTGGTTTTAGTTTCTTTTATAGTATTTGGATAAAGTTCTGAGAAATCCAAAAGGTTATTCTTTTTATTCCTGGTAGCTAGTAGTAAATACTGAATAATATATAGGTTCTCCTTTAGAAGCTGATATAGGAAGTTCACTAGCATATAGTATTAAGAGAAAAAAATAAGGAAGAAAACAGTGCTTATACGTATGCAGTCTGCTGTGTAGTGGTTAAAAAGCACTAAATTTGATGCAATAAATGCCTTTTGGAAAGAAGTGGGACAGTGACATATGTATATATTCTTTTGCATTTTTCTAAAGTAAATACTATATCAAAAGGAAATAAGAGACAACATTTTCTAAAAGTATGTGTGGAGGGGAAAGGACACTGAAGTGGTGGGCATTGGGGACAGTGAGACTTCCCTGTGTGCATTACCCTGCATAACTTTAACTACTGAATTTTTAAAAATTCTCTATTAAAAATTAAATAGAAACCTAATTAAATAATTGCACAAACATTTTATATTTCTAAAGATGTTTTAGCCCAAAAGACAAATTATTAAATTCCTGACATATTCAGTATTCATTAGAATTCAGTAATGTATTTAATGTTAAGTTTGATGAAAAGATAAAAGTATGCTGGGTACAATGGCACATGCTTGTAATCCCTGTGGCTCCCAAGGCTGAGGCAGGAGGATCATGAGTTTAAAGCCAGCCTCATTAAAGCATGGCACTGAGGAACTCAGTGAGATCCTATCTCTAAACAAAATGCAAAATAGGGCTGGGGATGTGACTCAGAGTTTGAGTGCCCCTGAGTTCAATTTCTGGTACCAAATAAATAAATAAATAAATATAAAAGTATGAAATAAACAATAAATAAATAAATTCACCTAAGTTGTATAATTGAATGAAAACCTTTTCTTGCATTATTATGGAAATAAGACATAACATTTGTATAATCTGATCTCAATGTTTACAAAATTATGTGGCCTAATTGTGATAAATTTCATTTTTTTCTCAGTTCTATGCACAAACTGTGGGAGGGATTTTAGAGATGCTGTAGTAAAAAAGAAAATCATAGAAATGCAATAAAATGCAGGGAAGTCATAAAATAATAAAAATAAATTGTCTTAACAATGAAAAATAAGATTGTATCCAAGTATAGAATTATTTTGTATGCAATCAAAATTCCCATGGAGAGAAAATAATATCATGAAAACATACTGTAAAACGTATTTTAAAATGATAATCAAGTCATTAATTTATAATGTAACATCCTTTTAATTAAACACCTAAATCAAGATTACACTTCTACATTAAAAGTGACATATGGTTTACAGTGGAAGACAAATTGAACAGTAAAAATTGAGTCTAGTTGAGGTGACAACCAGTCTGGAATGAGTAGAAAGAACTGGTTCTGGGACTGCTGGGGTCATGGTATACTCTTGATATTTAAATTGGGGTCCCAGGGACAAACCTCTCCTTCCCCATACTCAGAACCTCTCCTATTGAAATGTTTTAAAAGGAATTAGACGAAGTAATGAAGCATAAGCAAATCATCCCATTTATCTCTGTTTAAGTTATTGTAACCATTTAAATTAAATTTGATTTGTAGTATCTTTAAACATTTTAGTTTTGCTTAATTAATTGTAAGAAGAAACAAGATTTGTGACAGAACTACTGTGCTTAATAGACAGAGAGATGATATATTTAACCACCAAATTGGAAAGTGACAGTTTTACATTATCAGTAGGATGAGTTCTTTTCTTATTTGAACTTTTAGAAAATATAAAAACAACTGTAATGGCATCTGGGGTGTGGCTCAGTGGTAGAGTGCTTGCCTCCCATGTGTGAGGCACTAGGTTTGATTCTCACCACCACATAAAAGTAAGTAAACAAAATAACAATACTGTGTCCATGTATAACTAAAATGTATTAAAAAAACTTAAAAAAAATATGAAGTAGTTAGCCCTCTGGAAAAGATAAAAATCATGCTTTCAATTAAAAATTCTATCCCTTCTATTTCAGCAGGTATTGCTTTATATCAATATTGAGCTTTAAAATCATAAAAGAAGTTCATTTTGGGGTACTATAGACATGTTTCAATTAATAATACATATATATTTAAATTTTTCAGGATAGCAAATTTCTGTGAAATAATTTAGATTTTGCATCTGAGTTCCATAATAATGGTGGTGATGCATTCTATTAGGAAGAAAATGTACATAGACATATTAAATCATTTTCCAAATAAAAATACACAAAATATAGGATATTACATTATCAGGAACTTGGGTGGCTTAATTGTTTAAATTGTCCTGTTATTCTGGAAGTAGATCCAGTAATCAGACCATTTGAGACAAATTTCTAAGTGTTATTACTATCTTAGTAAGACAGAATCTTTTGAATTTTCCACCTCTGCAATTCAGTTTTTCTTTCCATGTGCTTGTTATATTTTTTGTTTTATATTCTATTCTTTTTTTTTTTTGCCAGAAAATTTCTACCAGTAGTATCTATAGCATTAGAATTGAGTGAAAATAGCCTCAATAGGATAGGTTTAATGTATTGTTGTCATATCCCTAATCCTTTAAATATCTTTGAAATATATCATTTTCTACCCATGGTTTATGGTTGTTGAGTCATTGTTGGAATGTCATAAAAAGAGGTTCATGTTAGAACAAATATTGCTTAAATCCTGGCTTAAAACTTATTTTATTTTCCTGAACTTTATTGATAGATTCAGTGTAATATCAATCAAAATTTAAGGAAGTTATTTTGTGGATTTTAAAAACTTACTTGAAAGCTCAAAGAGAATTGCAAAAGATCCAGGATAGCCAACATAATATTACAGGAATAAAGTTGAAGGATTAATAGTGCCCAAACTGAGAATTACTATAAAGCTATAATAATCAAGAATTACTCTAAAGCTATATTGATACTGGCAAAGGAGTAAACAAAGAGATCAATGGAATAGAATTTAGACCCAGAAATAGTCCCACATAAATAAAATCAACTAATGGTTGACAAAAATAGCAAAGGCAATACAATGGAGACAATAACAGAAAGATAGTCTTTGTTTTCTTATTTTCTCTTTTCTTCTCTTTTTAATTCCTTCTGGACAAGCTGGGTGTTTTAGTCAGCATTTTTGCTGCTGTGACTAAAAAAAATCTAAACAGAACAATTTTAGGAAAGGAAAAGTTTATTTGCGGGCTCATGATTTTAAAGATCTCAGTCCATGGACAGCAGGGTCCATTCTGGAGGCTCAAGATGAGGCAGAACATCATGGCAGAGTGTGTGACAGAAGGCTGCAGCTCACATGATGATCAGGAGCAGAGCGAAGCTCCACTCTCTAGATACAAAATATATACCCCATGGGCATGCCCCAGTGAACTACTTCCTCCAGCCACACCCACCTGCCTCCAGTTACCACTCAGTTCATCCCATCAGGGATTAATTCACTGATTAGTTTAAGGCCATAACCCAATCAGTTTTCCTCCAAACCTGCTTGTATTGCTTTACACGTGAGCTTTTGGGGAACACAACATCTAAACCATAACACTGAGAATCAAACTGAGGACCTCACACATAAATAGCCAAGTGCACTATTACTTAACTACACTCCCAGCATGAAATATCATCTTTTCAACCAATGCTTCTGGAACAACTGGGAACCAATATACAAATAAAGAAATAAACCCAAATCTTGTATCTGCCACAAAAATTAGCTTGAAATAGGTCAGAATTCTAAATTTAAATGTAAATTCAAATCTATAGAATTCTTACAAGATAACACATGAGAATATCTAGATGACCTAGTGTTTGGCTTCTTAAATGTAACAGCAAAGACATGATCCATGAAAGAATTGAGAAGCCAGACTTAATTAAGATTTAATGTTCCTGATCTTTCAAAACCACTGTGAAGAAGAGAAGTCTTGTATGGGAGAAAATTTTTGCAGATTACATGTCAGATGATGGACTGTTATCCAAATAATACAAAGAATTATTTAAAATCTAGAATAAGAATGCATCATGGAGAGCAACAATAACTCCTTCATTGTTGATAGAAATACAAAATGGTATAACCACTCTGGAATATGGTTTACTTTCTTATAAAATTAAACATATGTTTGCCATATGATCAAGCAGTTGTATTACTTGGTACCAAAAGGATTTGAAAATTAGTATTCACAGGAAAAGTGCACACAGATTGCTGCTCTATTCATATTTGCTAAAACATATATGCAACCAAAATGTCCTTCCATAGGTGAATGTATAAATAGAGTATGGGACACTCAAAGAGTGGAATATTATTCAACCCTAAAAGATAAAAGCCATGAAAATGTAAAAAAATAAATGAATATTGCATTCTGGAAGAGATAGAAATACAGAAATAGCCAAATGATCAGCCGTTGCCATAGTTTGAGGGAAGTTAGGGAGAAGTAAATAGCCAGTTTAGAGGATTTTTTAAAACAGAAAAACTACTTTGTATGATACGGTAGGGAAGTGTACATGTCATTATAAATTTGTTCAAACCCAGAGAATGTACAACACCAAGAGTGAACCCTAGTGGTAACTAGATTTTAAGTAATAATGAAGTGCCAATATGGGTTTGTCAGTTATAACCAATGTACTACTCCAGTGGTGATGTTATTAATGGGGGAGGTTATGCAGGTATGCAGCCAGGGGATATATGAGAAATCTATGGACCATATGCTCAATTTTGCTCTGAACTCAAAACTGCTCTAAATGTCTATTGAAAAAAATTGACTGTATTAGTTCTTAGTAGAATGATGTAGGATAAATTCTCTGATTTTCAACTTCTTATGAATCTCTGATGTGGAGATACAGTCAGTGACTAGTACAAAATAGTCAATAATTATTTTCACTTTTCTTGATATTCTAATAAATTGTTTCTTATCTAAAGGATGTTAGGTTGTAGAGCTCATGATTGTTAAAATAGACACAACACTAAGCACTGATTGCTTTTGGTAGGGAGAGCTAAGTATCTGCACTGTTAGGTGAAGAAGATGTACAATGTACACTGTTTAAAAATATTTTAGTGCCACAGTTAATCTATTGAATCTCTATCTGGACAGCCATAGCCCTTTAAGGACAGCTACTGACTGATTAGATGCTGTTTTCATCCTGGCCTTGATTGTGTTCTTAATCAGGCCTACTCACTGGGCAAAGGAAGGGGCTAAAGAGATTTGGTTTAGCACGCAGGATGATAATGTTTAATAAATGTTAATTACTACTCAACCTGAAATAAATAAATAATGTAGTGCCTATTGTGCACATTATGGATAACTGAAGACAGTCTCAGGACAGTATCATAACACTGTCAATAGGAAGGTCATGCAGTTAAAAACCTCTTGTTACAGTATTTCATATGTTTAGAAGAAAAAGATCTTAGTTGATTAATTAGGTATGGGACAATAATTTTGCTGGTGGAATATTTGCTTATTAATATTCATTGGAGAGTGAAAAAATAAACTGTTCTATATTTTAGCTTATAATAAGAAATGCACCTATCAAAAAGACTTACAAATTTCCACTAGTTTTTCTTATATCTCTTCCACTAAGGAAAATTATATAGAAGGCCAAATTAATATAAGATTCTTTGATGAGCTAGAACCATTGTTAAGAGCAGTTTTTCTGGGGAAAAAAAATCCTCTTTTACAGTATTGGTGGGAATGTAAAATTTCAGCCTTTATGGGAAATTGAATAGTAGTTCCTTAAAAAAAATAGCATTACCATACAGTATAGCAGTGCTACATTGGGGAAGTCACACAAAATATTTGAAATCAGTGTGTTTTGTTGAAGGGAGGATGGTAGCCAAGTTATATAAGCAACCTAACTATTCATCAACAAATCAATGGGTAAAGATGTTACACACAGGAAATACTGTTGAGCCTCAGGGAAAAAAGAATTTTTTGTTTCATTTGAACACATGAATAGAATTATGTTAAGTGAAATAATCCAGGCACAGAAGACAGATATTGCATGTTGTCATTTCTTTGTGAAGTCTAAAACAATTGAACTCTTAGAAGAAAAGAGTATAGAATGGTGTTTACAGAATCTGGGGATTGTGATAATAAGAAGATAGATAATGGTTAAAAGGTATAAAATCTCAGTTGAACAAAAGAAATAAGTTCTATTATAGAGTATGGTGAATATCGTTAATAATAGTGTATTGTAAATTTCCAAATTGCTAAGGAATAAATTTCAAATGTACTGAACACAAAAAATAAATACTTATGGTAATAGATATGTTAATTAGATTTATTTAGTTATTCTATGTTGTGTTCGTAAGTAATAACATCATTTTGTACCCCACAAACATGTGGAAATATGAGTGCCAATTTACAATAAAATTAAAATAAACAGAGCAGTTGGTTATATGTGGATTTTATTAGTTATAACAGCTTCAATATCGTGGAATATCCATCTTCTCCATAAGGAAACACCTAGTTCAAAATATACATTATTGTCAATTTCTAGCCAGTACTTGAACTGGAACAAGCACTAAATTCTCTTTCATTTGGTCAGTGATTTCCTAAGTTCAATTTTAAATTGACTCTTCTTATATATGACATTTTCTTTGGATGTTTAATGATTATCAAAAAAATAGTTTCCCAAGGGTTGCATAATAAATCCACTGGAAGAATACAAGAAAAAATAGTAAAACATTATATTTTCCAGTGACTGCTTAGGCTGAGGCAGGAGTATTTCAAGTTTGAGTCCAGCTTTCTAGCTTTAACTTTGAGATTTTTTTTGCATAACTGAGGGTATCCTATATCTTTGATCTTAACAATTATATATTGATTTTACAGTTGACCAGTCTAAGATCATCTGCTTTTATTTTAATCCCAACCTCTGAGAAGCTCTTTGTTCCTCTTTTATTCTTTAATGTAAATTTATAAATTCATAAATTCCTGAAATTTTAAATATTAATCTAAGTATTATTGAGCAAACTATAAAATTGAAGTTTTCTTTGAAAATGTTCTATTTAAACTTTCTAAAATTTTTATCCCCCTTAACCCCTGCTTCTCCCCCATCACAACCAACAGAAGGAATAAAATTCCTCAAAATAAAAACACAAAAAGGAACAGACCTAACTTATGAGAGAAAATACTCTTCATCAATTGCATCAGGGATTAAAAAAGATCAAAATAACTTTTGTTATAAGCAGTTGTTTAAAAATACCAACTTTCTCATGTGGGAGTTTAAAAAATGAGTTAGTTACATTTCTTTTTTAACCATGTCATGTGGAATTTTCAGAGTGGGACAGATGTCCTTAATGAGCTTTCCAAATATGTTGTTTATCAGTGACCAAATAACAATAAGCAAAGTATTGTTTAATTTTATTGTTAGGAAAGGACAAATACATGAAGACAGATGGATAATACCCCAGTACCTAATTGCATTGTGAATAGGGCCTAAATTATTTTTTTAAAGAATAAATCATAGAAATTGTGGTATATATATTCTATTCCTAGAATTTGAGTATTACAAAATGCCAGGAGACTAAATTATCTGTTTTTCTCTGCTTTGGTTTTGGATTATCCAAACCCTTGAAAAGTACCAAAAATATATCTTTTGCAAAGTTCACTATACTCTAAAGATTCCATCGTATTGGTTCTTACTATTTTTCTCTGGAAATAATTGGAAAGATGGGAGAGGAGTGTGCTTAACTAAGTACAATGGCACTCCTTTAGTGTGCTTTTGGTGTGAAGATTTGTATGATGAGGAGTAACAAACAGAATATCTCTCTTAAAAACTTTCAGGCTCTCTTTGTTTAGAGTGCAAATGAATTACCTCTAATTTTGGTCTCTACCCTCCCACACAAAATGAGCAACTGCTCAAAATCTCAACTTTCCCCAAAGGTTTAAGGCTGCTTTAAGGATTGTTGTACAATAATCCCAGACATCAAGTGAGCAATTGCAACATACTACCCGTGTTCCCTAGTGAGGCCACTGTCAGAACTAAGAAAGCTCCACAACAACATGCCGAGTTGATTTTTTCTAAGTCTTGTACAAAACTGCTATGAAAAATGAGAGCAGAAAGAAGACAGTGTCCCTTTATTGGAGTTCAACGTGGGATATTCCATCCGTGTTGCCTCTCTAACTCATCTCAGGGATAGCTCAAACTGCATTTCCACATACAACCTGCAGGCTAGGATTCCTCTGAGATCCACAGAGAGCTGTGCACTGTTTCTGTTTCTGTCCATGTTCTTTGCTTGACAATTACATTTCTCTATTATAGTATGAAATACACAGTAATTTAAGTCTATTGAATATTTTTTTTTATAGAAAAACAGAAGGGGGGGACCTTACACTCAAAATTTAATTATGAGTTATAAAATCTGAAAAGCCAGAGTTGGGGACACTCTAAACATTCATAAACAATCTTTCTTTGCATTCACTAAGATTATTATAGTCAAAGGAGGGCCTTTTATTTAACAGGGGAAAATCCAGGCCAGTACATGGTTGTAAGCAGTTCATGAGTAGCTCTCAGGAGCTCCAACAAAATACCAGCAAGGTATAAATGGCATCAGTGGTAGTCTTGCTCATAAATATTTTCAGATTTATAGCCCTGGGTCTGAAGGATATATTGTGTGAGGAAACACAGTGTGAATAAATGGAAATTGTGCTCTGCTGAAGTAAGAAAGGGGAAAATATAGTTTTATTTCTTGCCCAACATTTCTGCACCATGATATCTCTAACTGTGTAACCATAAATCTGAGATGAATCTCAGAAAAGGGTATAAAAGATTTCATTGCTAATCAGCCAGATTGTAGAATTCCCTTCATTGAGTCAGTGGGAGAAACTCGTACAATACAGAGGAAAACAATATGATTAGAAAACAAAGGGGAATTTTGACTTTTCTGGTCATTTAGCATAGAAATTTGAAATCACAAAGAACTGAACATTGATTTTTAAGTATCTTTCATTTAGAAATAGTCATGTGTAAATTTCCAGATATTTTATTATTGTCCAATGGCCCTGAATATTAGGCTTTTGATAATTTAATGGGAAAAACACATAAAGAATTATCATAAGCCTGTTTTGTTTTCTCTGACTTAATAAAATACAAAGTTGATTGTATAGAAATAATTCTTCTTTTATTATCACTTATTTTTGCAACCATATCAACACTTATCAAAAGTATTTGCTATTCAGAATAAAGTTGGATACCTTTGTCTGTAAAATAAGAATTATAAGGCTATAATGTGACTTGGACCCTTAAATGAGGAAAGTAATAAGGTGAATTGCTGGGTTCCTGACCCAAAGTTTTTTGCTCAGTAAATAGTAATTAAACTTATTCTGAATCCAGAAAGTTGCAGATGTTATGCTCGGATATAAATTTGAATTATGTATATTGTTATATATATTAAATCTATGTATTATTATGTATATGTACATTAAATATAATAATGCATGTATATACCTACATATAAAAATATGTGTATATTATCTCTTTCATATATTTTTCAAATTCTATGCTGCCATTTATTTTTCATCTTTGAAATAATTTCATTCCTTTTCCAGAATTCAATAATGGCTATTGTTTTTTTTATTATTTTTTATTTGTTCTACTTAGCTGTACATTGCAACAGAATGCATTTCAATTCATCGTACACAAATGGGGCACAACATTTCAATTCTCTGGTTTTACACAATGTAAAGATGCACCATTTGTGCAATCATACCTATACCTAGGGTAATGATGTATATCTTCTTCCACCATCTTTTGTACCCTCATAACCCTACCCCACCCTCCTTTGTCCAATCCAAAGTTCTTCCATTCTTCCCATGCCCCCTCCATCATATCAGTAGCCACTAATCAGAGAAAACATTCGACTTTTAGTTTTTTGGGACTGGCTTACTTCCATGAGCATAATATTCTCCAACTCCATCCATTTACCTGCAAATTTCATAATTTTATTCTCTTTTAATGCTGGGTAATATTCCATGTATTTTACCTTCTTTAATCTAGAGCACCCCCCAACTTTTTTGTTGTTGATGTTGGTCTCCCATGGCAATGGCAATTTTCAGGACTCTGAGGCAGAGGTTTTGTTGAATGCCTTGCATTCTGGATTTTCCTGTTACCTTATTATTAGGTTCCATTAAATATATTTTACAAATTATGATAGAGATGCTATTGCATCCTTATCAGAAGACACATTCAAGCAGTGGTGTACTGAAGTGCTGATTTTAAAAATTCAGGAATTATCTGATCTAATTATTAAGTTACTAAAAGTCAAATTACATACAGTTATCTCATACTACACAAAGAGGCCAAAAAAGACATTGGAGAAAACATAGCCTCTTCAATGAATGATGCTGGGAAAACTGAAAATCAGTATGTAGTAGAATAAGATTTAGCCCCTATCTCTCACACTGCACAACTCAAAGTTGATCAAAGACCTAGGAATCAGACCATAATCCCTGAACCTACTAGAGGAAAACTTAGGCCCAACACTTCAACATGTTTACTCAGGAACTAATGTCTTCAACAAGATTCCTAAAGCTCAAGAAGTAAAATAAAAAAATCAATAAATGGGATGGCATCCAACTAAAAAGCTTCTTTACAACAAAGGAAACAAGAGCATGAAGAGAGAGCCTGCAGAATGGGGGAAAATCTTGGCTACCTACACCTCAAATAGGGTGCTAATTTCCAGGATATACAAAGAACTCAAAAAAAAAAAAATGTAACACCAAAAAAAAAAAGAACAAACAAATAACCCAATCAATAAATGGGCAAAGGAATTGGACAGACATTTCTCAAAAGAAGAACCATTAATGATTAACAAATATATAAAAAACTGTTCAACATCTCTAGCAATTAGAGTAATGCAAATTAAAACTACACTGAGATTTCACCTTACTCCAGTCAGAATGGCAATTACCAAGAATATAAGTAACAATAAATGTTGGCAAGGGTATGGGGACAAGGGTACACTCATATATTGTTGCAAACTGGTACAACCTCTCTGGAAAGCAATATAGTGGTTCCTCAGAAAACTAGGAATTGAGCTGCCATTTGACCCAGTAATTTTACTTCTCAGTATATATCCAAAATGATTTAAAATAAACCTATTACAGGGATGCAGCCAAATCAATGTTTATAGCAGCACAATTCACAATAGCTAATCTATGAAGCCAACCTAGGTGCCCTTCAACAGGTGAATGGATAAAGAAATTGTTGTATGTATACCTAACAGAGTATTACTCAGCTATAAAGAAGAATGACTGTATGACATTTACCAGTAAATGAATGGAACTGGAGACTAAAGCTAAGTGAAATAAGCCAATCTCAAAAAACAAAGGTTGAATGTTTTCACTGATATGTGGAAGGTAACACACAACAAGGAGGTGCATAGGAGAAGAATAGAAGTTCAGAGGATTAAACAAAGGGGAATGAAGGGAAGGGGTGGATAGGAAAAGGAGACAGTGGAATGAATCACAAAACTTTCCAATGTACATATATGAATACAACACAGTGAATCTTACCATTATATACATCCACAAAAAATTAATTTTAGAAGTAACAACTATGGATAAATGGCAGAAAGATTAATAAACAAAGAAAGCAGGGAAAGGGGAGAGAGAAATAGGAGTAATGGGGTCTGAATTAGAATAAGATATATTCAATGTTTGTATATTTATGCCAAAATGAATCCACTGTTATTTATAACTAAAAAGAATGAATAAAAATTTTCAAAACCAACAAAAATTACATGAGCTTACCATTAAATCATATATACTAAGCTGGGTCTCGGTTTGTGGCTCAGTGGTAGAGCATTTACCTACTACATGTGAGGCATTGGGTTGTATCCTCAGCACTTATTTATTTATTAAAAATAAATAAAACAAAGGTATTTCATCTATCTACACTAAAAATATTTTTAATTAATATATATTGAGCTAAGGTAATGCATACTAAAAGTCTATCTTATTTTGTTACAATTGCATCTACCATGGTGTTAATAATATTCAATGTCATGTAGAATTTCTGTCTTTTCAATTCTGACTTCACTAAGGTCACATTGATGAGGTGAAATAGGCTATTGTGGGAGTACTTACATCACAGGAGTCAGCAAATACTTTAAATCAGATCTTGGTTTGTGGTACTGTTGATTTTTTCATAAGTAATGGAGAAAATTGTTAATAATGCAGAATAAGCATAATTGTATCCATAGATGTTGCATTGTGAGTTGTGCAAAATGAAGAAAACATGGAACTAGACTTTTGGTATTAAAATTCTGCCTTCTAATTCATCCAAGAAGAAGCTCATATCATTAATGACTCAACTGTCCTGACATACATCATTGTTTAATTTTTGATTCACCCATTAGTATAAACAACAAAATCAAACAATATCCATTTTGGAACCACAGTTATTAATTGCAACCATACTGTGGCATTGATAGGACAACTTGGCAAAAGTCATGAAAATACTCTGAGAATTGATTAGTTACATGCAATTTATAATAATGAGTATGTTATTACTACTTGTAAATTATGTTACATATTCTTTCCATTGACAATATTTGTATAAATATTTATATAAGTAGTGTGTGTGTGTGTATGTGTGTGTGTGTGTGTGTGTATGAGAGAGAGAGAGAGAGAGAGAGAGAGAGAGAGAGAGAGAGAGAGAGAAAGAGAATGAGAGAATTTATTTATTTGGTAGAAAAGATTGAACCCAGGGATGCTTAACTAATGAGCCACATTGCCAGCCCTTTTTATATTTTATTTTGAGACTTTTCTTGTAAGTTGTTTATGTCGTTGCTAAGGTGCTGAAACCAGCTTTGAACTCGTGATCCTTCTGCCTCAACCTCACAAATTTCTGGGATTAGAGGTGCACACCTCATTGCCCAACTATGTGTGCATTTAAAAAATATTAAGTGCTTAAACATTTAGCAGAACAACACTTCATGTAAACTATTTTATCCCAATAGTGATAATTTTTATTATTTGGTAAAGGTGATACCTACCAAATCTCTGTACTATAAGGAAGACATTTTCTGTTTGTACTTAATAAACATCATCCTTTTCTTCAGAAAATGCTTTTATTCTATAAACTTAGCTTTCAGTGATGAATTTTGCTTGAATTAATTATTACATGTATGGTTTCAAAATATCAATTTTGTATCATACTTTTATATGTATTAGCTATTATTTTTCTATGAAGAAGAAGAGTTTTCTTAATTTTTCACTATTAAGTACTGGACCAATGAACATCTTCTTAATATATTAAGGGCATTGAAGTCATTAATATTTTTGTTGTTAATTTTTTTCGTAAATTTTTTGGGAGAGCCCTCTTTTTACTCTCTGGGGCACTTTTTGTTTTGTAGCTCGACACAATGTTCCAGGTTCTCTTTATACTTAACCTTGATCAGAAATTAGGTACTTCAAAAAAGAGTTCAAATTACTTTAAGTCAGAATCATATTTAGCTATCAAATGTAGGTGTTGTGTTTATTCTTGTTACTATTGGGGTATTCTATTGAATGCTTATAGCTAAGAAACATTACATTACAAACAATGATCCTTCTAATTCAAATTTAAAACCATAGGATATTTTCCTGCTACTTTTGATTCCAGTTTTGTATTGTTCATTTCTCCTATATTAAGAATTTGAGTTCCCCCAAATAGTGATATATTTAATTATTTTCTTTCTATATAAAATCACAGAGAGTGTTTTCTGAATTATTACATCAGGAATAATACTATGTAGCTACAGGTTTCCTTTGTAGTTCTTTTTCTCTTATATTTCTAGCCGACGTCTAGAGCACTATGATCCAAATTTTATTTATTTAAACTTTTCTTGCTTTTCCTGTACTGCTACTAAGCTAATAGGTTAAATTATTTCTTTTGGTACTTAATTTATGGTTACTTTTTATCATTTTTTATTCTTTAATAATCATACATTTGTATAAATCAAAAATAGAAAACATATATTCCCAGAAGTTTGGCATTCATCCTTAATTCTTTCATTCATTCCATCTACTTCTTGTGGCTAACCATTTTGATTAAAAACTAATTTATCAATCCTATTTATCTTTTTGAAAACAAATAGACTTATTTTCCTGACTTATATAAAATATTTGTAATGTGTATGCATTCTTTTTCTTTATTTCCCCTGCTAAACTGTATATTACTCCTAATTATTTCATTAAAATATTTCTCAATTTTATTACTACACAGTAAATCATGTGATTGACATTTCATATATGCTCTTATAAGTATTTGCACAGATAATGACTGTCTCAAAGACATTTTTGCTAGAAACTGCCAAGGTTTCTCTTAGCAAAAATAACATTTGCATTCCAACCAGGAATGCATCAAAGTGCCCATTTCTCCATAGCCACACCATAAATAACTCCATAAATATGCAGGTGTTCTTTTACTGTTTTCATGGCTTCCTTTTTCCTTGTTAGTTTACTTTATTCATTTGAAGCTTGTTTTCCTGTATAGCATGTAGTTTACATCCATTTTTTTTTTGTCTATATCCAAATGACAAGAGTCTTTGTGAAACTCCATCATTTATAAGTCCATCTTTTTTGAAGGTATTAGAGATTTTTTTGGTATATTGAAGATCTACATATTCTATAGATTTATTTTTAGATTTTCATTTTTGTTACAGTTTTCTGTGGTTTTGTGAGCCAATACATGTTGATTTTAGAGCATTTAGTGATGGTGCTAATTTGGTTCCTTGGTCACTTTGTTCTTCCAGAGTTTCCTAGATATACTCAGATGTTTTACCCTTAAGTTTAGTCCCCCAAAAAAATGTGTCAGTATTTTTATTAAAAGTGTTAAGTGATGTTAATATGGAAACATTTACATATTTATGAGTAATATTTGTATAGATTATTCTGTAATTTTCTATTTTTCAAGTATATTCTCTATATTACTGTTTTTTTTTAAAGTAGGTTTAATATTTTAGAGCAGTTTTAAGTTCACAGAAAAAGTTCACAGAAGGTACAAAGATTTCCCCATATAGCATAGCCTCCTCCACTCGCAGTGTCTTCCACTGGAATGTGCATTTGTTCTGATTTGTGAGATTATATTAATTATTATCCAAAGTCCATGATTTACCTGAAGACTTATTCTTGGTGCAAATTGATAATGATGTATATCCACCACTATAGCATCACCAAGAATACATTTACTGTCCTAAAATTTTTCTGTGTTCCACTTATTCCTCCTCACCTTCCTCTTAAACCCTAGAAATCACTGTTATTTTACTGTTCTTACTTATATTTTACTGTTTTCCTAGAACATAAAGTGGTTGGGGCCATATAATATGTAGCCTTTTCAGATTACCTGTTTTCTTGCTTTTTTTAAATGCCATATAAACTTGCATATATTTAATATGTACATGGTGGTGTTTTGAAGTATATACACATAATTAACAAATGCATCCCCTCCAATAGTTATCATTTTTATTGTGAGCACACTTAATATTTACCATCTTCACATATTTTAAGAATAAAATGCATCATCATTAAATATAGTCACTGTATTCAGGAGCTGAACAGTATTTATCCCAATACTAGTTAGTTATCCTCTGACCAACATCTCCACTTCCTCCCTCCCTCCAACCACTCTATCTCAGGTAATCCCTTCCTTCTTTCTACTTCTATGAGACTAACTTTTTAAAATTTTACATATGAATAAGATCGTTACATATGAATAATGTCTTGTGGCATTTTTCTTCTGTACCTCACATTTGCCACTTAACATGATATCCTCCAGGTTCAATATAATATGTTGTTACAATGTCAGCATTTCAGTGTTTCTTTTTATTACTGAGTACTATTTCATCCCAATCATGCCACTTTTCTTTATTTGTTTATCCACTGGTGGACAATTACGTTAAGTCCATATTTTGACTATTGTAAAGTATGCTGTAATAATTATGGCAGTGCAAAGATTTCATGATATACTATCGATCCTTATCCCTATAGATGGATACACACACACACACACACACACACACACACATGCACACACGCACACTGTAGTGGGATTTGGGGACCTATAATAATTCAGATTTTAATATTGAGGAATAGGCATACAGAGTTTTCCATAATGACTGCACTAACTTAAATTCTACCAATAGTGTGTTATCTTTTGTCTTTTGAATAACAGACACTCTAATTGGAGTGAGGTGATACCTTATTGTGGTTTTACTTTGTATCTTCCTGATGATTAGTGGTGTTGAACATTTATTTCATGTACTTGTTAGCCATTTGCATGTGTTCTTGGGAGAGACAGACCTCTATACAGATCTTTTGCATATTTTGCACTCAGGTTCTTTGTTATTTTGTTATTGAGTTGTGTGAATTCCCTATATTTGGGATATTAACTTCTCATTGGAAGCATGGTTTGCAAATATTTTCTCCCATTTTGTAGGGAAATTAATATATATATATATATATATATATATATATATATATATATGTATATATATATATGTATATATATATACATATATATATATATATATACACACATATTTGTAATTATTTCTATATGTATATATTCCATCTCTACTAAGCTAGGCAGGAGCTAACATGGATAAAACTCTTATGAGAATCATATATTTTGTAGACATAGATTTGCATTTATTTTGTATAACTATCTCAGAGAAGAATTGCTAAATAATAGGGCAACTGTTAACTTAAATTTATAAGAAACTGAAAAATAGTTGCCAAAGTGATTTTTCCATTTTGAGTTTTCACCGATGTATGAGAATTCTATTTACTCCATTTTCTAACTAACATTTAATTTATCAAACCTTTCAGTTAAACTGTTATAATGAATAGAAAATGTCCTAACATTGTGACACTAATTTGCATTTCTTGTACTATTACTGACATGGAACACTTTCTAAAATACATTAACCAATCAAATATTTTATGTAATTTGTGTTTTTATTGTTGTTTTATAGTGCTACTTTGTATAAGATGAAGAAATATAGATACTATGCCACTTATCAAAGAGAAAAGAAATAAAATATTTTTAGTTTGAAAAAAAATTGGCAATAGTTAAAATGAATGAATTAATGTAAACAGTTCATAAATTTAAAGAGACAACCACCCACATCTGGTGAAAATATCCTGGAATGAAAAGGGATGGGAATAAGGATGATTCTCTGTGTATAATTTAAATAAATTGTTATTTTTGAACCATGAAATTTTTCAATTACAAAAATAGTCATGAAGTGAAGAAAAAATTTGAACAAATAATTTTAAATTATTTTATAAATAAGTATTCTATAATTCAAATATTAATAAAAGACATTAAAAAGCAAACCCTAAAATGAAAACAGAAATAACTGATCTTTGCTGTGTATCCAAATAATAACAGCAATATATATGCTGAATTTTTATATTGTATGGGATAAATTCTAAACTTAAAAAGAACTGCACAAAAAATACTGAACATCTTTTAGTAGTTTGTTCTTGGTAGTGACATAGCAATTCTATAACTATCATCATGTGTGTTGTGAAGAGAACAAATATATGTATTCTTTAGAACCAGTGACTTCTGACTAGGAGAAGAGGAATATAATTTTGTTTAATGTTTTTAGTTGTAGGTGGACACAATACCTTTATATTTTATTTATATGTGGAACTGAGGATCAAACCCAGGGCCCCACATATACTAGATGAAGCCTGTAATGCTGAGCCACAACCCCAGCCACAGGAATGTAATTTTGAATGGGTGATGGTGAGAAAAAAATTTTTTTCTCTGGTTTGCTTTACATGAAGGTATCAGTATAGATCCAAGATCTTTGATAATAATTCATTTCCTAGCTCTGTCCACTGCAGAGGCCTGGAGAGTGGCACCTCAGCTACAATGAATACACTTAGTTCCAGGTCATGGTTTTAAACACTCTACTCCCTTAAGAGATGTCATATGTCCCTGAAGAAATACTATATGGAAAATACTCTGACTGGAATGAAATAGAACCCAGGTTATTCAAACAGCAAGAAAGAAAATATCACATGTAAAATAAATTAATTTTATCATCCATGGGCAGTTGTTGCAACAAAAAAGTTTAAGTCAACAATATCAATTATGTGATTATTATTTTTTTAAAAAACTGTATTTGTAATGAGCTAGGGAATGACCTAGAATCTGTTGTATTACAAAGAGTTTTGCTGATTTTCTTAAGGTAAATATCTCAAAACATTGGCGAAGCTAAACAACATTTTTCCTGACCTAATCATTCCAAGTGTTTATCTTCCCCAAGATGCCCTCTAATGGGCAGTTTGATAGAAGACAGACAGATACCAGTGGTGGGAACATGAGATTAAGGGAATAATTCTATGAAATAGATCTGCTGTGCTGACCCCATATTCTTTCTTTCCAAGAAGAAATTTACCTGTATCCCTGTCTGGCCTCAGTGAATATGTTCATTCCTCAGCAAACTACCTGTTATCTGCAGGAGAAATAATAAGAGGAAACAAGTTACCCTGAAAGGTAGACTTTTGTGCCCCTTTTCACAGACCAGATCCCAGAACTCAGGGAGATAAGGATAATTCCTTCTAACCATAAAATTGGTAAGAATTTATGGTTAAGAATCCACTTAGAACCAATCAGCATGAGCCAAAATGACCTAGGGTTGTCATGGCAGTGGAGATTTAAAAATCTGATGTCATCCTGCTGTCAGTCAAAAGTAAAGAGGTGAACTTGAGTAGGATTCTCTGGGATCCCCAGTAAAACTGGAGTGCAGGAGAACACTGTCCCTCTCTTCCCTGAGAGGACTCACTCTCTCCTGTGACCATGTCCCCTTTCCCCTTTCCTATTCCTTCAAGAAACTCGTTCCTGTTTTCTGAGTAACACATCCAAAACCTTTCTGACTTGATCAGAAGAATCAAGGTTTGAAGGAGGGATTTTCATGCTGCCCCAGTGTCCTGAAATGCCACAGCCCTTAATAATATTAAGCTAATGAATATAGTATAGTATTTATAATGTATTATATATATATGTATATATATATATATATATATATATATATATGTGTGTGTGTGTGTGTGTGTGTGTATGTGTGTGTTACATGAAAAGGAAATCAAGTAAATACTGAGGGTGTGCAAAGAGAAAAGTTGGAATTTTATTTTAAGGCATAGAGAGTTGAAAGAAGAAAGGAAATACTATTTCTAGCTGCAACTAACAGTGTTTGAAATTAGGCACACAGATTTATAAGCAATAAAATTTATTGATTTTTAATTTCCACTGTTTAACTATGAACTACCTAAATTAGACCAGAGGCTAATAAGATCTTTGTTTAATCAAGAATCCTGATGTAATTTTAACTGTTAATCTCTACTTCTTGAGCTTCCGCACCTTACTGAATCTTCCAAAGAAATAACTCAGGGGCTTATGTGATGGTTAAAAATATGCATCAGTGGACAGGGATTCTGTTTTCCTAGCTTCAGCTGAATTGCATCTCCACTTTATGTGATGTATATAAGACATTTGAGTTAGATATTTTGCATGGAAAACAGACTCCGTGGAGAGAAACCCAAAATGCATGAAAACCACTGGCCTTCTCACCTGGACTGTTCTCACAGCTTCTCCTATATAAGTCCATTTGCATCGAGTGATAACAAGTTTGCAATTTCTCCCATTCTGAACCACTTGTCACATCTTTTCAGGTACCTGCAGATGTCTTTTCCTCTTTTTGACTCACCTTTTTACCTTAGATGTGCATTTTAAAGAGAAGTTTGCTTTCAGTTTTTTAAAATGTGTTTAAACTTTTCTCGTCAGGTCCAACCTGGCTAGTTTGTTTCCGAGTTTTTTTCATTATCCAACAGAACAATATGTGAGTGAAAGTAAAAATGCTACTTTATAGTAATGTTCACAGCATTCTGTCTTCTGATTTATATTTAAGATGCACTTAAAATAAGAATTTTTATATATCTTTTTTTTTTAATCTTACTTCATGACCCTTTAAGATGGATTTCCTTTTATGGAATGAGGGTTCTAGATTCCAAAATTTAAAATAACCTAACTGACATCACCTCATCATGAAATGATTAGGCCAGGACATATCTTTTAACTACTGGTCTGATATTATTAACCTGATATTCCAACAATATTAACTGAACATAATAGCTAATATTTATTGACATTGGAATGATGGGATAGCTAATTTTTATTGAATATTTATTGTGCTTTAGACCTACACTAGGTACTCAATAATGCTTCCTCACATATTTCTTAAGACAACTATAAGTACATAAAAATTGAAGGAGTTTAACATACTTATCCAATGTTACATAACCAATCTGTGGTGTGGCAGGATTGGAATTGAACACTTTTTATTCCAGTGTGCAGACTTTTAATTTATTTTGTATAACTATTATCTTAGGAATGATAGAAGAAAAAGGATATTTTTGTGTGTGTGTGTGAGAATCTACTTTGTGCCCTTGACTAGGAAAGGAAAGACATATCACAAACTAGTTGTACATGAAAATGAAAGTGTGATTTTCATTATATATATATATATATTTTTTTTTTCAGAGTTCAATTCACATTCATGTCTTCAGTTGACTCTAATAAAATCTTAATGAGGAAGAAGGTAAGGGCACCTGTCTTTAAGCAAGAAGTTAGGGGCACATGTCCTTGTTTTGCAGCACATGAAAACAAGAACCAAATATGTTCTCCATTGACACAAAATAAATATGATCTCATGAGAATGGTTCGGTTCAATACCAGCTCCTAATTGGACTTTCTGTCATTAGCAACTACCATTGTATTTGGAATATTCACAAGGACTCCTTAGAGGAAAAATGAATAAGTGAATGATTGAAAAATAAGAGTAAGGCCCTTGTAATCCTGTATTCTTTGTCTAGTGATACTGAACTTATTTCTTACTCAATTCAATATGTAATCAAACACAACCTCACTTGAGTTTTTTCATAATTCAAAGAAGCTAGAATTAAAATCTAAAGTTTCAGTTATTTAGACAGCCTAGTTTTAGTAGGGATCAAGAGATAGGTAAACAGCATGAGGCATACAAAACCAATTTTCACACACACACACACACACACACACACATACTGTATAGGTTTATAATATCCTGGGAAATTTTGGAAAGCACTGCATTGTTCAATTTAGCACTAAGGTAAAGCAATTTGTAAATATTAGAGTAATAGGTAAAAATTGTAGAGAGTCTAGCAAACAGATCAGACTGAACTTTTTGCAATTGAATAAAAGAAAATTTCATTTGTAGAAATAAAGCTATATGTTGACAAGAGAATGTGAATAATATATTTCAATATTTGTGAAGTTTAGACTAAAGCTTATTACATATAACTTGAACAACGTTTCACTGGCTTCATTAAAGTGCTGTTTTCATCTAATTTAAAATAATCTCACAACAACTAAGAGGCTTCACTTCATACATGGTGGATTATCATTGAATACTTTTAGAATATACGCTGTATCTATTTAAATTTTTCTGATTTAAATTTTAAGAAGAAGCAATATTTAGCCAGGCATCGTGGTGCACACCTGTAATCCCAGCGGCTTAGAACACTGAGTCAGGAGGATCATGAGTTCAAAGCCCCCCTCGGCAACTTAGCAAAGCCCTAAGCAATTCAGTGAGACCCTATCTCTAAATAAAATGCAAAATAGGGCTGAGGATGTGGCTCAGTGGTCCAGTGCCTCTGAGTTCAATCTCCAGTACTACCCCCTCAAAAGAAGCAATATATAATACCATCAAATTTAAAGAAAATCTCTCTCATCTCTGTCTGTCTGTCTGTCTCTCTCTCTCTCTGTCACACACACACACACACACACACACACACACACAGCTGTCGGTGTCATTTAAATCAAACAATTTCTTTCATATAGAATATGACATATCTTTTTCTGTCATATTGACAAATTACTCTGGAACAATACTCTGTTAACTGTCTCTCTCATTATAAGACTAATTTTAAAAAAGAGTCTTCTTTCCTGTAAACAAATATTACTTTTGGTTTCTTGATAGTAGATGAGATCTGCAGAGCAAAAGGTCTTTCTGAGACAGAATAATGATAGGAGGAAAATAAATGGCTGGCATAATAAAGTTATTTGAATAGGTACAGTGATAAGGGAATAAAAGGTGAGAGCCAGAAAGGGAAGAAGAAAAAAATTCCAGAAAACAGAGGGCAGCTAATGTGCTTAGGATTTGTTTTTCTGTTCATTAATATGTATTGCAACATTTGTTTTAATCATATATAGTTTTTTGTTGTTGTTGTTTTTAGCATACACTTTTAGGTGTTGTAAAAGGAAGCTATTAACATTGTCCATAACGACGTAGCCAAGGTAGGTTTTGAAAACAAGTGTTAGCCTGGTGACATCTACGAATCCATCTGAATAAATCTAAAAGCACTAAAAACAGAGAGGGAGGTTACTAAGATAGAATAAGGCAAAAATGTGGGGAAAGGAAATACAATAGATGCTGCCTATATTTATTACAATGAGCACTTGTAAACGATATTGTTGTATTCTAATCTAATAAATTTAGAAAAGGTCTATCATAATTATGTTATTTATATGCAATAGGAAGTGTAGGTATATAATTATCTTCGATTCTCCATGTTTAACCAGAATTTATTGTGTGTTGTTTCAGGAAAATCTTATCAAATATTTGATAGTAACTCTCCAAGTTGCACCTCATAGTGGTCCCCAGGCTATGGTTTTTGGGTGGTGGCATGAGTTAGAGTTGTTTTCCAGGGTGTATTTGAAGGTGGTTAGATTATTTAAAATAATCTCACAGCAATTAAGAGGCTTCACTTCATACATGATGGATTATCATTGAATACTTTCAGAATATAAGCTGTATCTATTCAAATTTTTCTCACTTTAAATTTTAAGAAGCCTGACTATCCAGTCTTCGCAACACACACACACACACACACACACACATACACACACACACACGCGCACGTCATAGTACTTTCAGAATGCCCCCATAGTAGCCTTTTGTATTGTTGCTGTTAGTGTTGGCTCCTGTTATTTCAGTTTTTAAAAAGGGCCATACTACTGAAATTATTTTGAACATCATTGCCTTCAATAAATTCTTTAAGAGGTAGAGTTTGCTTTTATATTTTATAAATAGAATTAAGTGATACAAAAATCACATTGCTGCTATAATATATTCCCTTTCTTTTCATTGGTCATTTCACATTCACTTCTGTGTGAAAAAAAAAAATTGGTACTTAGTTGTATTCTTGCTAGTCACAACATTTCTTGAGCTCTAGTGAGAAGACTCATAAACAAAGTGTCTATTGATTGAAGTTCATTTCTAAATAACACAATATGATTTCATACCAAAAGTTGAAATGCATTCTATTAAACAGAAATGTTAGACATTAATTGTTTAAAAAATGAATTTGTAGGAATGCTTCTTTCATGTACTTATTCCTTAGACCTTAGCATGGATGGTCTCAAGTTTAATTATAATCTTGGGTCAAACAAGTGTTACCTTAGTCTATATATATATATATATATATATATATATATATATATGCATTTGAATAAATACATGTGTGCTTTTCACAGCATCAATGAGGTATAGTTAACATTTAATAAACTGCACATATTCAAAAAATACAATTTGGTATGTTTTATAGGAACACACATACAACACTGAAGCTCTCAATGTAATAAAAATAAGAAATGTACATATCAAAACTAAATGCTCAGTCTTGCATCTTGCTTACGGTGGATAATTTCTCTTCCAAATTCCATTTCTGTCACCAAATGTTAGGAAATTTCTAGAATGTTATATAAATGGGATTATACCATATGTACTCTCATTTGGCTTCTTGTGCATAATTATTTTTAGAACAATATATGTTGTTGCTTGCATCAATAATGCATTTCTTTTTATTGTGGAATAATTGTCTATTAAGTGGGCATACCACTTATTAAATAATTTCCATGATAATGGATTTTTTAGTTGTTTCTACTTTTTGGATATTAAAAATAAATCTCCTATGAATATTTGTATACAAGTTTTTAAGTGAGTGTGTTTCTTTTTCTCTTTCTTTTTTTCAAAATCAGGACAAATAGAATGACCCAGTTCTATTGTGTGTATATCTATAATGTGTTAAGAAACACATTTTTAAAATCTAATTCTCCATATTAGGCATCAGGTTTGTTTCCCCGCTGGTCCTAATTCCAATGTTCAGGATAGGTCTGTGTGGAAATCACACAATGCCTGTGCTGTGAACTAGTTTCACAGCCACTTACATCTCACTACATCTTATACAATGATGTATTCACTTTTTTTCTAAAAAATAGGTCTTTTAGTTTGGAGACTTAAGAATCTCTTTATATACAGAGCGTAATTCTTCTTTAGGGGCTGTCAAAATATTTGTTTTGGTGCATTTCAGTGTTCTAGTTTATATATAAACTGCCAACTTAGGCTACTTTATTCTACTGGTATAGGGAATTCTTAAGTTTCATAAAGCAAACTTCAATCCAGCAACCCTGAATAATATCTCTAAAAGTCTAATATAGATCTGAGTTACTGTCTTATTGAGCAACACTCCCCCCAGTAATATGTATCTTCTTTCATATTTTTTACATTTTTTTAGTGCAGTGAAATAGGAGTGTCAGGTTTGGGCATCCTGCTTAGGCTTATATAACATCCATGGCTGGAACACAGCAGGTGCTTTTTATTTATTTATTTACTGCTTTATTGCTGTGCCTGGGATTACTTTGCAAATCTAGATAGATGAATTTGGTTAGGATTGTTGATATTATATCCGGCAGCCTTACGATTTCTGAAAGTAAAAGATTTCCTCTATGCTAAAAAATATATATATCTCCACTGGGAAGTCAAACCACAACTTTCCAATCCCTCAAAACCATTGCTATAGAATACTTTCATAAAACCAGTTTCCAGGATGTTGAAATGTGATATATGAAATAATGAAGCACCTGCTTCTACAAATCCACTGAACTCAAAATACTGTGCAGTGAGGGATAGTAGCATGAGGATCAGGTAAGAGCACCTTCTTTGTGTGTGCTATCCTAGTGGCCTTTAATGTTTGCTCTGATAATGAAGATGTATGTTGCAATTTTCTTCTCACCTATTAGAAACCTTTGTCTGTGTTCACTTCAACCTCAAATATACAACATTGATAGACCTATTGCAAGGTGACAAGGCCAGCTGTGCTCCCCTGCTGTGAGTTTTGCAATCTTGACCTTTTTTATTGTTGACTTGTCCTTGAAATGGCGCATTCAAACTTAAGAAGATTTTTCTTGCAAAGTTGATGCTAGTTTTTTTTTTTTCCTGGTGATAAAAGAAATGAATATGTATTGTAAAAGTTTAGAAACAAATCAGTTATAAAGAAGAAAAGCTACACATACCATTCCATAGCTCATAGATGATAATAAAATGTTGATATATTTTTTCAGTTTCTCTCATATATGTGTATACATACATTCACTTAAAAGTGTATTTCAAGCACATTTTATCTGCCATTAAGTATACTGTGAAGCTTTAATTTTAGTATCCATAAAATAGCCTTTTTAGTTTTTGCAAGAAAAGAAATTAATTAACTTCACATTAGGTAGTCCCTCTCCAACTATCTATATAAGGATATAATCATAAATTCATAAATTCACATGAATAGTGTTGATTTGCTTATGGAGTTTGATGCAAATAATGAGATTTTCCTTACTCAACGACACTAGAATTGAACAGTAGCAGTGTTCTGATTTTTGTTCAGACATTCAGACCTAAGAGTTGAAGGTCAAGTGTATTATTTACCAGATATGATTTCTAGTTGAAGGTCATCTGCTGCTCTACTCTTGTTATTATTATTACAGGGTTTTTAACAGCAGCATACCTCCCACTTATATAGCAATAAGAATAATTGCATTGCTGTAATTATCAATCCATCAATTACTGTGTCTAAAGAACATTCACATCATCCTAAGTAATGCTGGACAAAACAAGTTTAGAAAGTGGTTTCTTATTTCCTGATTTGTAAATAGCCAAACAAATTTTGTGATCCGAAATTTTTTTCACCATTTCCAAATAAGGCTATCCTACCATTCAGTTTTCTTAAATGAATATGCATTATCTTTCCTGATGCATCATGATTAAACCTTAAATAGGCTTGTGGAATTGATAAGAGAATTGAATGAGTTTTATAAATCATTAGTCCAATCTTTCATTTACTTTGGAGGAAGCAATGTTCTCAACAAAGTAAGTACTTTTTTGATGTCACAAGATATTAAAACAGTGTTTGACCTAAAATCAGATATTCAATCTTTATATTATGTTCTGCCATTGGTATTGCAAGTCGCTTGCCTTACTTAGTTTTCTGTTCACAATTTGGAAATAGGTTATAAATTCACAGCTCTGTCCCACAATACTGTTAGTCCTTTAGTAGTTTTGCTGATTCATATAGTGTAATTCAAAGAGAACTTAAAGGAAAAGGAAAAGAAAGGGAATGATAGGAATAGAAAGAAATGACTCTGGAGCATTTTTCAGGTTCACAAGCACACTTACACTCATGATGTGGGTGAAAATTGAATTCATCTCAAGCTTGCTATAAGTTAGAGCCAGGAAATCAGCCTGAGATATAAGTGGGCTTGCTTTTAGCAAGGTTTTCAAAGACAATATCTTATTCTAGGTAGGCAGCAATGGAGCAATGAGAAAAGGCTGAATTACCTATTTGCCCAGACACTAATTTTACTGTGGTCCAGAAATCATATCGGGCAAAAGAAGGAGTGGATTCAAGACCCAGAAGGAAGGAATTAAAGTCTGGTGTTATGATGCTTAAAGCCCTGAAACACCTGACTTGCCTTATTCTCAGACCAGCATACTCATGCTATTTGAAGTTTATTTTCTCAATTTGTAAGTTTTAACTGTTCAATTTACATATTTATCATGCATTTGTGGCTAGCAACCTACCTGGTTCATAAAAAGGTACTGGACCCTATGTTTTAAGTAGCTCTTTATTAGTTATATCAGACAAGTTCTGTTAACTCTAAGTCTCGGTTTCCTCAACCATGGTATTAAAATGACAGCATTTGCCTCTTGGGTTTATTGTTAAAATTGAATGAGAGAAGAAATGTGGAATAACCAGGCACAGTTTTGCTAATGAATTATATTATGCCCTTGATAAAAAATGATTACCTCATTTTTCTGTTCTCAAAGAGATTGCTGTTAAAGATCCTGATTTGAGTCTGGATATTTCTAATATTCGAACTTTCCAAAAATATGCTTTCACCCAAATTTTATTCTTCATGGCTTCATTAGTTTTTCATGTCTTTATTTAAAGTTCCATCTGGAATACCTCTTATGACAGTTTTCATGAATTAGATATGCAACTCTGAGAATCAGAGTTACACTGTCAACTCTTCTGGTGGTTGAATAAGTAGAGATGATGTCACTTTCATTTGTGAACCTCTTGCTGATTTTCTCTGTGCTTTTCTACAATTATTTGCTTCATTGATGTCTTAGGAGCAGAAGAAGGACTGTCCACAAATTTCCTGAGAGAAGTTGAACTGAGGCTAAATAGGATTTACTCTGTGTGGTTTCATAATTGCTTGGGTCCTTTGAAAGGCCTTATATAAACATGAATGGTTAGAGTTATCTGCTATTATAATCATGATAATTCAGCCTCAACCACATGCATCAAATATTTGGATATTAGATGACTGCTGGCTGGTGTAGGTTTCTAAGTGGTGACCTAATAGAAAACATATGAACAACTAAGGGTTTTGTCCTCTTAGAAATATTCTATACGCTCAACATTTATCTACTTAAGTTATCTTCTTTACCACATATTTAATTATACTGTTTTGTAACTTATAGATTTTTTTTACTTTAGGATATATTTTTTGTAATATACAATTTAGACTTATAAACTGTATTTCAATTATTGAAAGCTTTACTCATTTAGGCTCCTTAGTTCCTAGATCCACGTGAATAATTCATATGAAGTTATAGTCTAAACATGGTAGGAAAGAAAAAGTGGCTTGTGAAATATACAGATTTCTTTTTCTGTTACAGTAAAATATGCCACTTTTTTGATAGGAATGACATTGAATATGTAGGTAATGTTGGGTAATATGAACATTTTAACAATATAAATTCTTCCAATGCTTGAGCACAGGACATTGATTTGTGTCCTCTTTAATTTTCTTAGGCAATGTTTTCTAGTTTTTAGTCTTTTAAGTCATTAATTCCCTTGGTTAAGTTAGTCCAAAGTATTTTAATCTATTTAATGCTGTTGTTAAAAGGAATATTTTCTTAATTTTTTTCTAATATAATTTGTTATTAGTGTGTACAAACATAACTGATATTTGTATGTTGATTTCATATTCTTTAGTAAGTTTCTGTTTTAGTAAGTTTTTTGGGTTTTTCTACATATGTCCAAATGTTATTTTACTTGTATTTTTCTGATTTGAATATCAAATATATATATATATATATATATATATATATATATATATATATATATTTTTTTTTTTTTTTTTTTTTCTCTTGCTTACTTGCTCTGGCCAGGACTTCCAGTACCATTTTGAATAAAAGTAACAAGAGTGGTCTGTTCCTCACCTTTAAGGAAAACCTTTTAGTTTTCCACTGCATATCATGTTAGCTGTGGGTTTTCCATAAATGATCCTAAAATTTATGTAGGATTACAAGAGGCTTTATCAATAAAATCTTGAGAAAGAAGAACAAAGTTTGAAGAGTCATATTGTACTATTAGTTTAAAAATATATTACAAATATATAATGATTTAAACAATATGGTACTGGCAGAAAATATACATATATACCAATGTAAAGGGATACAAAGCTCATATATAAACTCACAAATGTACAGTCAACTGAGCTTCAATGAGAATACTAAGAAAGTAAATCTTTTCAATATGGTGGTGGGAAAACTGGATTTCCACATGCAAAAGAATTAAATTGAAGCTATGTTACACTATGCACATAAAAAAAAAAGATACTTAAACCTAAGATCTGAAACTTAAACTCCTAGAATAAAACATGGGGGAAATGCTTTATTACATTGGTCTTGAAAATGTTCTCATGGATATGACATCAAAAGCACAATGAACAAAAGCAAAAGTAAACAAGGGTGACTATGTTAAACTAAAAAGATTCTGCCTAGAAAAATGAACAATCAAAAAATAAAAAGGCCAATCTACAGAATGAGTAAGTATTTGTAAATTAAGTGTGTGCTAGAGGGCTCCTACAAATAACAGCACAGAACAACCCCCAAATTACCTGCTAAATGGAAAAATGACTTGAATAGAAGTTCCCCCAAAGAAGACTTGTAAATATCCATTAGGTGTACCAAAAAGAAATGTTAAACATTATTGATTTTCATGGAGCTGAAAAGCAAACCACAAGGAGATATCATCTCACAACTCTTAGGATAATAATCAATCAACAAATAGACAAGGTTTGGTGAAAATGTGGAGAAATTGTAAATGTTATGGAAAACAGTGTGGAGATTCATCAGAACATTAAAACAGAACTATATATGATCCAGCAATCTCACTTCTGGGTACATATTCAGAAGAATTGAAATGAGGATCTCAAAGAGAGATCAGCATTCCATATCCACTGCAGCATTAACCAACATAGGAAAATAACTTAACTTGGGCAGATGAATGGATACAGACATTTGGTAAATATGCAAAATGAAAAATCATTCAGCCTTAAAAAGAAAGGAAACGCTGCCATATTCAACAGAAAGGACAAACATGGACAACATTATACTATGTAAAGTAATAACAGTAGGACAAGTACTGCATGATTCCACATAGATGAGATCACCAGAAGTCACCAAATTCATAGAAAAAAATGAGTAGAATGGTGGTTCTCAGGGGTTGGAGGAGGGGAATACAGGGTTACTTTCAAATGAGTGTGAAGTTTAAACAAATTTTATTATATAATTTCATTGTTTATTTTCATTAAATAATGAAAGTTAAAAGCAAGTTCAGCAAAATAAAGGCAGCTTTTTAAATATTGGTATTAAAATGGCAAAATTTTTCTTTTTTAAAACTAAATAGCGTTCTTTTGTTTATGTGTATATTTATCTGTCCATTTTTCTGATAATGGACACCTAGGTTGAGTCCATCTCAATTTTAATAGATAATGAGTTCAAAGAGCTCTTCAGTATATTGATTTAGATTCCTTTGGGTATTATTTTCACCAAACAAAAAATGATAAATACATGAAGTGATGAATTGTTTAATTATCTTGATTTAATCATTCCATAGTGTAAGCACATAGTAAAATATGACATTGTGACCCATGAATATATAACTAACTAATTTTTTTATCACTTGATGGAATCAACCTAGGTGTCCATCATCAGAAAATGGACAGATAAATATACACATAAACAATGGAACACTATTTAGCTTTAAAAAGAAAAATCATAACACCAATATTTTAAAAGTTGCCTTTATTTTGCTGAAGGCATTACAACCATGTTTGTAATTTTATTTTCACAAATCTTCTGATATCTTCTTCACATGGTTTTTTAAAATATTTTTAATTGTAAATGGACACAATATCTTTATTTATTTTCATGTGGTTCTGAGGATTGAACCCAGGGCCTCACACCTGTGAGGCAAGCACTCTACCACTGAGCTGCAGCCCCAGACCCTTCATATCGTTTTGTTAAGATTATAGTAAATAGAATGTACTCGTCTGTCTTGTAACCACAATGGAATCATGGGGCATGAATTTTAGTTTTTGTACTTCTTTTAGCCCAACTCAATTCCAACTTTGCTCATAGGAAATTTAAATACAGTCTTATTTCCACCACCTGTGTTGAGCTAGGTGAGTCAAAGTTCTGGAGCAATGATGCTCAAACAAAGGTGACCTCTCCATGACCAGAAAATATTTGCCAATTTACAGATAATTTTGATTGCTAGGGATCTGATTTTGAATATATATATTTGAATTATATATTGAATATATAATGTTACTGTCCTAAAAAGGTTTAATATATTTCCACATGTACTACTTTCTTTAACCACCAAATAAGAGATCTCTTTGATTGGATTTTAATCATATGTAGGACTAAAATTATTTCTTAAACTGGTGCTAGCAAAGACTTACTTTGGCATAAATTCTCAGAGATGGTAGAAATAACTTACTTCCTCTAAATTGGGCTGTCTCTAAATTTGACCAAAATGAAAATGGCTCATTTTTTTCCAGAAAGAGTGTTAATAAAACTAGGCTTTAATCGTTGTATTTATATCAGAATTTGGGAAACTTATTTAATATTTTCTATTTATACTCTTGCTTATTATGAAAGTATCCTTGGGCAGTCCAAAAATGATCTGAAATAGGCTGTTTCCTCAGATCAATTTAACTATAGGCAGCTAGTAAAGCCAATAAATCCAGAATAATATCTGAAGACTGTGAGGTACAGAAATATTTGGTGACTTGCCAAATTTGGATTAAAATGAAGGTATATAAGTTTACATTAATATTTTATTAAAAAATATAAAGAAGTTTGTTGGGTTGCAGGATAGGCTAGGATAGTAGAGCAAGGAGCAGAAATCACCCTAGCTATCTCTCTGGGCTAAATTCTTAAGGTACCACTGAAGCTCAGAACAACTTTCAAGGTTAGATAATATTATTCACATTTTTTCCCAAGGAAACCAAAGTTTATAAGGTATACAAATTTCCCAGAATCCCATAATCATTCATTTGATGACCAGAATTCAAATTTAAATTTTCATTATTCAACAGTATATGACATTGCCTCTAAGATAGTCAATCTTCCATCATGGAAATAAAATTGATTGGAAGTGCACTCCCACATGTGCGTACACACACACACACACACACACACACACACTTCTTCCAGATTTTTAGGTTTCTAACATCACTGATTGTTTTTGTTGCACCTGTGTACTGAAGATGGAATTCAGGGACTCAAACATGCTAAACAAGCACTCTATCACTGAGCTACACCCCCAGCCCTTTTTATTTTATTCTAAGACATGGTCTTGCTAAGTTGCCAAGACTGTGATAGATCCTCTTGTCCCAGTCTCCCAAGTACCTGGGCTTATGCGCTTATGCCAGGAAGTCTGACCTATTATTTTTAAGAGTGCCCAATAAGATAGCCCATCATCCCTCCTCCCTTTTAAAAAAAATTACACTTTCTATTATTTTTTTAGTGCTAAAGAAGTTAATACAACTCTCAAAATGTGATTATAGAACTCCTCTTTCTTATTTTCCATTTAAATTGTTACATTACATATTTACTTTTTTATTTTCACAACACCATCCAGCTTCTTGCCTTACAGAATGTGAAATGCTGCCAACAAGTGTTATGAACACTCTCCACTGATTGTGTTCATAAAAAGAAGGGGTCAATCTTGGTGCCATTTGAAAGAATGCTATTAGTTTGTGTTAAAGACAAAGAAAAACACAGAAGTATGTGGGAGTGATTGGTAGGCTTATCCCTTTCTACAGCATCACCAACAAAAATGCCACTTGTGACTTCTGACAGCTACTGGTTGCTCTTAGTTTTTGTTAAATTTATTTTGGAGTTGAGTAAATTATTGGGACAATGATGAAGTTATGTGTCACTATGTGATATGTTATACAATTCAAATAATAAACAGCAGACTTTTATAAGACACAGCTCATAGAAGGAATATCAGGAGGCCTTCATTTGCAAAACAACAGAATGCAAAAAAAGACATTTAATCTACCACATTTACTCACATATTATAGGGCTTGGTGATATGTTAAGCAGGAATATTGCAAAGATGTCTTATCAAGAATATTTTGAGAAGAATACACAAAACAACTAATAATGTAATGTGTGATTTTGTAAGAGTTCCATAGCGGTGAACTCACACTATTAATATCTAAGAAGAGAGAATTGCCTTGGGATCATTGCTTCTCACAGTTTCAGCAGAGAAAGACTGTAAAATGATCAACATACAGATAGCAAATACTCCGCACTTTGAAGGCTTTGCTGAGAGGAGGAATAACAGTATGTAATAGAAGTCAGTTGAAATAAGTGCAAAAGTTCCCTCTGCAGATGGTGGGTGATAATGAGTGCAAATGTTTGAGAACAAAGGAAATGCTAGTTAAAGATCCATGAGATGACACAAAATTAGAATCCTTTAGAGGATAGTTAATTGGTAGTTCTGTTCTGAAATATTATCTAGTCTTCTATCCCCATCTCTAGATTGGTCCTAAGGAAAGGTAGGTCCTTCGCAATTGTGAAAATACACAAATACCTCTGGGCATAGCAAGGTTTAAGGGAAACCAGGGAGGCCAGTCTTTAATATTCACATGTGCATAAGATTTGCCATCCCAACAGGTTTTTGGTTGTTTTTCATAATACTTAAATATTTATTTTCTAAGTTTGTCATAAGCACTTTGTAACAAAAGAATCACAGTAAAAATTGTGACCGCATAAGCTAAAACAAATATTAGAATAGTTCTTGTTAAATATTTTTACCTGTGTTTGCAATAACGACAGATACCTTTATATTATTGTTGTACTCAGACTAAGGGTTTTAAAATATTGAATTGGGAAAAACAGCACAAAACAAAGTATCTTAGTTTGAAATGTGAAAAACAGGAGCACAGTGAAAAGTATAGTTAGGACAAGTGTTTATGGTGAATCTGTTTTGCTCACCCCTAACTATCTTTGTTACTGGCTCTGCTAATTTTGCTTCATTCATTCTTAATGTATAGCTTTAAGACATTCAACAGGGCCAATTAGGTACTTGATTCACTCAGTAGACGGTTCAATAAATTAGCTGCCTAATTCAACAAACAACAATAATAATGTATGATGAACACTATGACGGTAAAAGTAGAGGGGACCAGGAAACACTTGTCAGAGCCGTCCAAGCCAGTCCAGAGATTTCCTGAGCAAGACACCTCATCAGCAAGGGGTGTTGAAGCTAAAATTAATTAAAGGAATAAACACTAACAATTTAAAATATACACTTATGTTTAAGTTAAATAATTTATTACAGCCTAGAAAACTTTACTCAATATTTTTTCATGGACTTTTGATGATTTATGATTTTAATGGTAGTTATCTGATTTACTTATTACTATAAACACATTGGTTTGGGGTAACCATGTAGTGGGTAGCCAAATTGCTATTCACTAAGGGAATAACTTCCTTCTAATCAATTTTTTTTGCTTTCTTTTTATTTCAAAATTTATTGGAATGTGACTCAAATACCATAAAATTCACTATTTGAAAATACAGAACTTACTTTTTTAATACCAGGATTTAATTACAGAACAATGCTATCATTCCAAAGAGAAATCACATTCCCCTTAGCAGTCACTGCCCCTTCCTCTTTTCCTCCCTAGCTATTAGAAACAACTAATCAAGTCTGTAGATTCTCCTATTCTAGATATATCACATAAATGAGCTACTGTCATATGTGATCTTTTATGATTGACTTCTTTTACTTAGCTCAATTTTTTTAACGTTTACCCATACTACTGCATATTTCAGTACTTTGCTGCTTTTTGTGGCCAAATAAGATAATATTGTATAGATATACCATATACTTTTATCCACTGGTAGATGTATTTTTGAGGTTTTTTTTTCTACTTTTTAACTATTATAGATAATGCTTCTATGAATATTGAGTGTGAGTTTTTAATAAGGACCTATGCTTTCATTCTCTTGGGTATACAAATAGAAGTGGGACTGTTATATGTTAACACCATGATTACCCTTTAAGGTACTGACAATCTGTTTTCCCAAATAAGCATTATTTTGCTTTCTTTTTATAGACCCCAGAGGAACTGGAGGATGTTTCTGACCTTGAAGAAGATCATGAGGTCCGCAGCCACACCAGTGTTCAGACTGAAGGGAAAACAGACCGGGTATGTTGTCTCCCTAGAAGGAAATCTTGGCTGTGTCCTTTCCTTGACAATATAGGCAGCCTCTCCCAGGTGGAAATCTTGGATCCAGATCTGGTTTTGTGGATCATAGGGAAAAACCCCTTAGGACACAGAGGAGCTGCAGCAAAAATGAATTATTTCCTTACCTTGAGAGCTCACAGTGAGGCCATTTCAGGTCATATAGTGAATCACTCCATACTGCTTTTGATTTATATAGAATCCATGTGAATATAAAAGTGAAATATGTACATATTTTTTTAGGGAAGAATAGAGAAATCAAGAAGTTGTAAATATACTTTGAAATTCTAGGGGGAAAAAAGACCCTACCCAATCAATACTCCTTACTTCTCTTCTTGTTTGCAATGACCTTTTCTGCAACTACTCCTAACATACACACACACACACACACACACACACACACAGAGACACATACACCCAAAAATGTGAATCCCCATTTCTGAATTACTCTGACATTTTGTACTTCTCTTTACTCACATCCAAACTGTGGAAATCTGTGACAGTTTGGCATTCTAGCCACTGATAGCTTGCAACTTCAGACCTGACCAATAACCTGTATCTGAAATCCAGATAGTAGAGCATAGCAGCTAAGACTGCCTGGCAATGCACCAGAATCAGCCATCACATTTTGTATTGCAAGAAAATTAGCCTCTCTCTATCTCAGCTCCATCATTTGTGAAGTGAAGATACTACTAATACCCATTATATGAGGGTTATTATAGGAATTAATTGAGTTCCTAACAGAGAACTTACACAGTACCTAGTTCATAGTAAGTTCTTGATAATGATAAGTAGTTATTATTAGTAGAAGCAATAGTATGAACACAATAAGTATCGTTGTTACTACTGTTATTTGGTAAATTCAGTTGCACAAAATTTGGAGTGGAAAGAAAATATTTAATATTTCTGTGCCCCGTTCCCTTGTGGATCTGTTTATTGTTGGTACACTTTTATATGGAAAGGCTTGGGTACACTGTATGTTTTGTAGCACTATTTCTACACAGCCTCCTTAGAAGAAATTGAAGCAAGGATCTGTTTGGCATATCCCAAGTCACAAATGCATGTGTCTCTCCATAAATAAGAATACTGACATTCTCTGAAATGCTTCCATATGCTATTGTATTCTATAGTTTGTGAAATATGATTTGAAACAAACTTTACACTTTACCAAGTTTTACTCTTAAATTTTTGCATTTCTGTTTTCTAAGAATGAAAATAAGGTAAATAAATTTAAAAATATCTAATTTTAACAGATCAGATAAGCAGGTTTTGTTACTTTTCTTTTTATTTCCTTTTTTAGTCCCACAACTTACCACGTAAAAGATGTCTTGTTTCTATTTTCTTTCTGTTCGTATGCTTTCACATACATGAATAAATACTAAAAAAAAATACTTTTCAAAACATACTGATATCTTTTTAATTAATAGTAACCCTAGCATTTATGCATTTTATAAGTAAATAAGAATTTTCTCATTTAATATAAAATACATAAAATATTATAAGATATAATACAAAAATGTTAATTTTGGCAAATTCTATGTTCTCAAATATTCACATTGCCTAGAACTAGTATTGATAAGTCAAAAAACCTGTTTGTTTGTTTGTTTGTTTAGAAATGCTGTTTTTCTCCAGTTATGGTTGTAGGAATATTGTTTGTCTTTCAGTTGAGCACAATGTTCAACAAAGAGACACCTTTAGGGGTGGGAAGGAAAGGGAGGGGGCAGGGGATTAGCAAGGATGGTGGAATGTGATGAACAACATTATACAAAGTACATGTATGAAGACTTGAATTGGGTGTCAACATACTTTATATATAAACAGAGATACAAAAATTGTGATATATATGAGTATTAAGAATTGTAATGCGAAAAAAAAAAAAAGAGAGAAAGAGAAAGAGAGAGAGGGAGACACCTTTATCACACAACCCGGCAGTTAGTATTTGGTAATACATTGGGCAATGCCCCTATCTTGAGTTTCCATTTCTTGCTGATTATTTGAGTTGTCATTCCTTTAGAAGCCAGTTCATGTTAGAAACTATCTGGGGCACACAGCATCTGGATTTAATTTCCTTCAAATCTAGCTGGCATCATTGGTAAGATGAAATCGTACAAATGGCAGTGGAATTGGAAAAACTTTTTGCTAAAGGTAAACTACTTGTGCTTTCAGTGAAGTGAGTGATGTGAGTCACTGGAGGCAGGGGTAGGTGTCAGGGCTTACAACATCATTGATGGGAGTAAGTTTTATTAAAATAAAGGCACTTTTTAGAATGCTGTGATTAGGCCAAACATAACTAGGTTCTTATTCTGACTCATAGTATGCAGACAATGAAGCCTTGGTTAAGGCCCTTAACATTTAGAAACTTCATATTTCTTAATCTGAAATATCAGAATAATACCATATCTTCTCACAGAATCTTCCAAAAAATTATTACTTGGGAATGTTTTTATGAACTTTAAAACTATGTAAGAAAATTATTTTTGTTCTTATCATTATTTTCACTTATATTTTATTCTTGTTCAAATTTGTATAGTTACTAATCTAGCAAGTGGGAAATGGTTATTACTCCATATCAGTTCACTTAAGATATAAAGTTAGTAGGTTGAGTCCTTTACTAAAAATACAAACAAACCGCCAGCACCACAATAAACTGATACATCATTAATGGAACAAAAGAGAAAATAGAACACAGGATGCAACAGCTGCTTTACAAGATTATGAAACAAATATTCTTTTAAGTTTTAAAGAGTAGTTATAGTGTAGACAATAACACTATTAATGTCTATCCACCTTATGGTTTTTATTATAAATATTTAACTCTCAAATGTGGAGATGGGTATCTTACATCTCTTCTCAGCCCAAATCACCTGACCAGACCCAAGATCCAAGATTACGGTTCAATAGGTTTTATATTTTCTACCAGACGTCTTTTATCCCTAACATTCCATATTCCTTATGGTACAATGATGTTCTGTCATTCAGTCTCAGATCTACCTGGGACCTTACCTTTGCTTTCTACTTGGAATTACTGCCATTTGTGTCCATTTGACTGTGTGTATCTTTTGACACATTTCATAAGTATAACCACTTTGAGAAGATCCTGTAAGATTTTGAAGTTAGTCTTTTGAGAATTATTTGATCTCTATACTGTGCTTACTGTGGAATTCCTGGTTATTGCACTAAACAAGGGTCTAGATTTCTTTTTGTTTGCTGCTATTATGAAAAAGTAAGTGTCTTTTTGGTTTTTCAGTTTGGCATATTCTGCTGTATTGAACATGGAATGTGCTAGAACCAGTTTCAAATACTGTTTAGTAAAGGAATGACAGTTATTTATTATAATTTTATTTTTTGCATTATACTCCTAATAACTTTGGTGCAATATCATCTGTGGTTGTTGTAATCAGTGGCAAATGCCACTGGGATTTGTAAAGGTCGGTAACTAACAAAGAATGACTTAGAATCTGTGGCCAATGAGAGAAAAATATTAAAATACCATTGGTACAAGCCTTATGAAGTGGCAATGGAACAGCAATGGAAATAGTTATTATCTTAATTATTAAACATAAACATACTCGAGATGAAGCTGTGGTTATATCCACTGATTGAGCATTCCTGAGTGACATAGGACTTTGTGTTATAGGCTCACAGAACTTCCTTCCTAGGGCTTGTTTATTTTATTCGTACTTTCAGCAAAGATGAAATAGGCATCTTTTATCTTGAAAGTTCAGAGTTTAAAAAGGTATGAAAAATAGGCTTCTGTTAAGATAATCAAATTCCTAAACTGAAAATAAGATGTCTTGCAAGTCCCAAAAGCTTCTTTATAGAGTATACTAAATGCATGCTAAATTATGTTTTCTCTTCAAACAGAGGAGTGGCAGCTACCATTTTATACATTATACTTAGAGAACATCTCCAAATTGGATGTTATTTAACAAAAACTCAATTTTAAAAAAAAAATTTCATTGCTTTTGCAAATTAGAAAATTAGGGTCAAAAATCTAAGTAGTTTATGTAAGACATATTGACTGAGACCAAATCCCAAGTTTTCTGGCTCCAACCACACAGTGTTCCCAGTACTTATGAACTTGGGTAGTGTCTTCTCTCCACCTACAATTTCACTGTCCTACTGTTGCTATATTTTATGGTACAGAGTTAATGTTATAATTGTTTACTGTGAAAATGATTTGTGAAACTAAAATTCATAAATCTGAAATCAAATCTATTAGAACTTTGAAATTTTTAAATATCCCAATCTACAATCTTCCATTAACAATCAAACCAGTTTGACAATTATATGGAAACTACCTAGTGATACCTAGACGTTGGCAAGTCTCCACTGGTGGATTATTCTGCCTTGATAAATGTAGTATCAAGCAAGTGGTCACATAATGGGGGTTCTTGTAGTATGAGAATCCAAAGTCTCCTAGCATGGAATTTAAAAAAAGCAGAGGCTCTTCATTCAGTTTCTCATCAATTTGACCTTCATAATGTTTCAATAAAAGGAGAATTCTAATTTCTGTTTTCTCGGGTTTGTTGTCCAATTGGGGCACAGTAGGAGTAAAGATTCAAGAAAGTGTTTAATTACCAGTAGGGGACCATTTGGGAGAATATTCCCTAAGCCAACTTGGATGAGAATTACATTTAGAAAGATGCAATAAAATGGATTGCTACAGAGTTTGGGAGTGAAATCAAAGAGCAAGTGACACATGTTTGCTAGCACTGTTTTATAATGTAGAAGTCATGATTATGGGATTTGGAGTCACATAAACATAGATTCAAATCTTAGTTGTACTAATTACTAACACTATGACTTTATAAAAGTTATATTTCTCATATTCAATTTTATCATTTGTAAATTTTGATAACAATAGCATCTATTTCATAGGGATTGTCAAAGATTAAATTAATTATGTGAAAAATATACTTGAGTTCCTAGCACATACAAAGTGCTTAAAAATCTTGATTTTATAAAACAGATTACATATATTCAGACTTGTACATGCTAGTGTTATGCAAACTGTCCTTGACTTACGACAATCTGTTTTAATGATTTTGATTTCATGCTAGGATGAAAGTAATAGGTAATTAGAAATCATACTTTAAATTTCAAATTGTGATCTTTTCCCAGACAATGATATGCTGTATGGTACTTTCTTGCAATGGTGGTCAGTGACAGAAAGCCCTAGCTCTTGTCAGCCATATGATCATGAAGGTGAACACCTCTACAGTGTATTTTGTGCCAGGCTATGATGTTTGCTAGGTTAGGTACATTAGATGAATTTCTGACTTGTAGTATTTTTAACTTTTGATGAGTTTCTTGGGTCAAAACCCCATCATGAGATGAGTTGCATCTCTATCTTGACTTCCTTTTGAGTATCTTTGTGAATACAAATCTCATGGTATATTGATATGAGAACAGAGTAGTCCTCATTTATTCGTGATTTTACTTCCTGGGGTTTCAGTTACCCACAGTCCACTGCTCCAAAAGTTTTAAATGGAAAACTACAGAAATAAACAATTTATAAAATTTAAATTGTATGAACTTGTTATTCTGAGTAGCATGATGAAATCTCATGTCAGCCCACTGGGTCCCAACTAGATGTGGAATCCACCTTTTGTCCAGCCTATCCAGCCTCTATGTCCTTTAGTTCCTGAATAACTGTCTTTTTTTTTTCTTTTCTTTTTTCTTTTTTGGTGGTTTTGGGGATTGAACCCAGGGACTTCTGCATGTGAGGCAAGTACTCTACCAACTGAGCTACATCCCCAGCACCCCTGAGCAGCTCTGTTATCTGTCAGATTGTCTGAAATGTTGTCAACTTGGCATTGATTGCATTCAAGTAATACTTATTTTACCTAATAGTGGCCCCAAAGCAAACAGAAGTGAGGCTGGCAATTTTATTATAGTATATCGCTGTAATCAGTTTATTTTTATTGTTAATCATTACCTAATAGTAATTTGCTTAATTTATAGATCAAACTTTATAATAGGTATGTATGCATGGAAAAATGTATATGTAGGAATCAGTGCTATCAATAGTTTCAGGCATCTCTTAGGGTACTTGGAACATATATTTCCCAGATAAGGAGAGAAAAACATATTTTATTTCATTGTGCCAAACATTTCTAACATCCTGGATATTCTACTCTCAAAAATCTTTTTGCATTTTTTTTTCTTTTCTTCCTCCCCCCTGCCAAAGGAAGGCCATTAAGGGCTGTCCTAAGAGGCTAGGGAAAATAGCACTTATGTGGTTCCTAATTTTGTCAACACATTTATATATTCACATAGGTAATGTGGAGCTAAAATAGTGATTTCACAAAAGCTACTCAACAGTAAAATAAAGCAAACCATCAACCCTATTTCTCTTTTCTTCAACACTTATTGAATTCTGGGCCTTGCACTGGAAATATTTCCCTTTAGTAATTTGGTGATCTGTGGTACCTGTCAATCTCAAATTTTCAGCCACCTTAATAAGGTTATATGGGTCTTGGATTCTTAATTTTTGTGATATATTCTGGTTGTAAAGAAGAGTAAAGGTAATCTTATTCTGATATCACAGGCATGTTCAAGTTTTCAAGTAGACATTTAAAAATGTTCACTTTATATTTCTCTACCCCTGTCCAAGAAAAACAGGCTGCAGTATTTCTTCTTTTGCCCATGTACCTTAAAAAACTATTAAATCTAAAAATAAGATTAAATTATTTTTTGTCTTACACAATTTAAACTTTGTTCATAGTTTCTTAGAGAGGAGGGGTAAAAACTGGGTCCCCTTTAGCAGGATTTAATGGGACCAGATTTTTTATTTAAAGACATTGGAGTCTGTGGTCTCTAATTGCTGGAAATGAGCTTAATGAATAGGACATTAATCTAAAAAACCACTTAACAACTTGCAATTTCAATTCTAGTCATTTCATATTTCAGCATGAGAAGGTTATGCTGCTTTTTAAAGGTATATTACTCATTATATATTCTGGTGACCTAAAATCACAAAAAATATAACAGTCTCTACTTGATGCCTAATATTTGTTGTATATTTTATATTCACTAAGAGCCTATAGTTTGTAAATCATCTCTGCCTTAAAGAAAATCTTTGAGGCCATTGAGTCTATATAAATTCTATAAATAGAAGTAAATTAGGACAGAAATAGGAATTGTTGCCTAGGTTACTGGACACAACCTCAAAATGTCAACAGTAGCAAATGAATTGGAGCATATTAAATCTTACAATACTGGAGATGATTCTTGGTGTATTGTTAAAAACCATGTTCATTCTAAGTTCATATTAGTAATAAGAAAAACTGCCTCATTATTGCTTTTCTACATGCTGTTAGCAGAATATCCTCTACCATGAGACCAGAAAAAATAAATAAATAAAAGCTATGGATGGGTGGTTTGCTTTAAAAATTGGAAACATTTTAAAAGTCCCAATTTATTATCAGAATACACTTTTCAATAACTCAAATTTATACTGAATTACCATACAGAATATGGGGACACATGACCTCATTACCTTCTTCATGACACAATTTGGCTTAGGTGATTAGGAAAAAACAGTTTTGTAAACCTGGCTGAAATTATGTGGTTCTTCAGCAATAGAGCAGGAAACACATTTGCATTTTCTCATCATTAGTTTCTATCATTTCAAATGTTTGTTTGGCAGTAATTCCACTTTCCTACCTTTTTGGGAGACCATTTTCATTTCTTTCTTGATTTCCTCTTCCTCTGTTCACTTCTAAACATTAGTGTTCATTAGAACTCTGATCTAAGCCCTATAGTACTCCAATTCTTCTCACTTACCTTAGATATTCCCGGCAGTCTCAAAATTTTGAATATCATATAGAGGACTGGTACTCTAACTTAGTGCTGACTGCTGACCTCTGGTTACATATACTTTCAGACCTATAGGTTTCTTCTTCTTGGATGACTTGCAGGCACTTTTGGTTCTCACTAGATCCAAGTCTAAATGCATCATCTTACCCTTCAAATCTAATCCAACTTCTATATTTCCCAGGCACTTTGATAGATTTTATATACTTTTTTTTTCAGTTGCATAAGTCAGAAACTAGGAATAACTTTTGACTTATCCTAATTATTTTCTTGACTTGTTTTTTTTTTTTTTTGACACTTCTATAATCGCTATTGTTGAAGAAGAATCAAAGGAGATGAAATTAAATAGGAAAGGAAGACTTTATTCAAGGCTACTGCAATAGGGAAGCAATGCCAGTTGAATTCATTTTGAACTCAACTCTCCTGAAACAAAAAGGAAATCATCAAGTTTGCTAATTGATGTTATCCAAAGGAATAGTACTTTCTTGTAAACATTTTCTTCATGACAGGAGGTAACTTCACAATTTAGAGGAAGATTTCCCTCTGAATTTAGGCTCCAACACATTTGCATTAATTGGACTATGGGTGCTCTATCTTACTTGAAAATTACATTTCAAATGAATGGTTCCCAGGTCCTAAAAAAGAAAATTCTGCCTTGTAAAACTGGAAAAAGATTTTTAAAAGATTTACATGTCAAAAAGGCAAAGAAGGAATTTACAAGCAATAAGTTTTATAAAGTAAATGCTCTAAGAAAAGGTAAGGCAGGGACCTGGAGTCAAAAAAAGGCCTGTGGCCATTTTAACCAAGCTGAAGGGAACATTCAATCCATCATGGTCACTATGGTATTTCTCACCTAGATTTCTCTATAGTGGGTTTGCAAATGGCCTCCTGCCTCCACTTTTGTTATTTTCCATCTCCACACTACACCTCACATGCTTTTCCTAAAGTCACACCTTGCCCTTAGCATAAAATCCAATCCCATAATGCCCTGTATAAGGGGACATCAGGATCTGCTCTCTCTTTATTTTGCATCATATTTCACCCCTTTCTCTCCAACCCTTTCTCCTGGTGTAGAAGTATCAGTACTTCTAAGGCCTTGGGCTCCTCCTCACACCATTCTTCCACCTCTGAGGAACAGAAATCCTCAACTCCCCTTGCTCCCTCCAATCTGCACACATTAGAGAGCATGCAATTTCTTTAATAATGGCTTTTCTTCTCCTTAATAAGTTCTAAACCCATTATTGCAGGGATCATGTTTGTCTTATTGAGTGTTATATCTACAAAACTTAGTTTACTTGTAATATATGTGAAAGAAGAGAAGGAGAGATTTTCAAGACATATTGCCTCAAAAATATACCAAGTCCTCAGTATATCGAGCATAGGATATTACATTATTTCTTGAACATTTTTCCTTCCAACAGTTTTTACCTACTTGTACCAGATAAATCTGATTATAAATTGCTGGGTCACTACTGTAAAATATTCAGTAATGGACTACTACTTAGTACTTGTTAGTATTAGTATTAATTCCTTTGCCTACTGGCCAAAGTCCTTTATAAAGCCTTTTAATTCTTGGCTGTGTAAAGAATACAAGCCTAAAATCTCTTCAAAAAACTTTTAAATTTAGAAAAAATAATTGTGTGTGTATGAGATTGTTGAACCCTGATGCAAAGTAAAGATTATCAATTACAATTTTAAATCAAATTAAAGCAAGCTTGTATTTGTGTACACACAGACAGCTGATCAGCGGCTATCTCTCCTAACACAGGCTAGAGATCAGGACTCCAGCTCACCAGGAATGAGGTTTTATAGCACAAAAAGTTGCAAAGGGGGGTGTGTTTTGAGAACTTAAGATAACAGGATTTTGACAAGCAAAACACAAAGGCAGATAGTGGGTTAATGATCTACATGGCATGATATTTCAAGGTAGGGAGTAAATTCAGATCCTAACATAAGAATTTATGAGGTGCTGATGAGGTTTTAGAGAGGGTTGTTGTCTGATCAGGGGTAGCCAGGATTTATGAGGAGCCACTAAGGTTTTAGAGAGGGTTGTTATCTGGTCAGGGAAAGCCAGGCATGGGCAGGAAGTTCAAGGCATGGGCAGGAATTCCAAACAAGTTTAGAAATCACAGTAATTTATAGTAAAACAGAAATTAACTTTTCATGAATTTGTGATAAGATAGTTCCCAATATTAAGATGGAATTAGGCTGGGTTCATCAAGGTAAAATGTGATGTTTTGATATATTTTTACAATGTGGAACGATTCAATCAAGTTAATTAAATCAAATTGATCTATGCCTCATATATTTATCTTTTGTGGTAAAACCATTTAAAATCTACTTCCAGCAATTTTGAAATATACTATGTATAACTGTTTTATAGTTACCTGTGTAATAGATTGGTAAAGCTAATGATTCCTAGCTCACAGAAAATTTTTACTCTTTGATCAATCATCTACCCCTCTCCCTCAGTATCTGGTCACCACCATCTGCTCTCCACTTCTATGGGTTCAACATTTTTAGATTTTACATATAAGTGTTATCATGTGATATTTGTGTTTATGTTTCTTGCTTATTTCACTTAACAATGTCTTTCAGCTTCATTGCTTTGTTGCAGATGATGGAAGTACCTCACCCCCTTTTAAAGGCTCAATAGCTTTCCATTGTGTATGTAAACCACATTTTCTTTTTCCGACCTAAGTTGTTCACATTGTCTTGCCTATTGTGAACAATGTTGGAGTGAACAAGGAAAATGAATATATTATGGTTTTGATAAGGAGTATTTTCCATAAAGCTTTTGTATTTGAAACATAATATTCAATTCAGGGAGATTCACAGGTGAAACTTGCCAACACTTCTCTAATTTACTTTTGATAATGGCCATTCTAACCAGTCTGTTGTAATATTTTGTGGTTTTATTTGTGATTTCCTCATGAAAGTACAAATTTTCAGTACCATTTTCATATCTGTTGGATATTCATATATCTTCTTTTGAGAAGTATCTACCTAGGTCTTTTTCTCATTTTTATTATTGAATTGTTTTCTTATTGAGTTGTTTGAGTTCTTTATATATTTTTATATTATTCCCATATTAAATATATGGTTTGCAAATATTTTTTCAAATTTATATAAAGGTTGTGCCTTCCTTTATTGTTCCCTGTGCTAAGCAAAAGCTTTTTAGCTTGCAGTAATCTATTTTTTGTGTTTTTTTATTATTGTTGTTGTTGCTGTTGCCTGTGCTTTTGGCACCAGGTTAAAGAACACTTTGCCTAGATCAATGTTTTGGATCATTTTCACTAGTTTTCGTCGAATAGTTTTACAGTTTTCAAATTTTAGAAATGCAGAGGTTGAAAACCATTAGTATATATATCAAAAGTATATATATATATATAATATATATAAAAGTGTATATATATTAAAGTATGTTTTATATATATTAAAACATATATATATATTTATATATATATATTATATATATGTTTTAATATATATTAAACATCTATATATATTTTTAATATATATACTTTATACATATATTAAAAATATATATACATATATATTTTTTAAATATATATACTTCATACATATATAAACTTAATGTGTGTGTATTCACACCCTGCCTTAGTTGCTGGTAAGTTGTAAGTAGAAATTAATGTTCAATAACTAATCTTTAATGTTAAGTATATTTGTCTGTTATTTCTAGTTGATTTTCTCATCTGTCTTTAGAAATAATTTATACCAATGCAAATTCTGATTTTAAAAACTGAAATAATTTCTTAATAAAATTTTTCTTTATCTCTGTTTCTCCTTGTTAATATTTTCTTGTCTCCAGTGAAGTAATATATTTTAATTTGAGAAAAGGTAAAGATATTCAGCATAATACAGTTTTGTAGTAATTATGACTTCCATGATTGAAAACTAAATTTTGTTATACTTCCATTTAGTTATAGAGTATAATCTTGGCATTTACAAATGGAGATTTTCTTCTTTCAGCATTGACAAAATAATAGCAACAAAAAAATATCTATGTACTGAGCAATTTATAATGCTACCGAGGAATAGATTCTGTCCTAACTTTTGATATTTATATGTGACTAACTTGCTAAATAGTAAGCCTAACCTTCCACTAACTTTTAATTTATGATTTCTGCTCATTGTTGCATTCATAACAGGTAGAATAGCAAATAGAAAAGCTCTGAGGAGAAAATGTCTTTGATGATGAGTATTAGTGAGGTAGCAGTAATAGACAGAGTCTAAAACTAAAAAAGGAAGCCTGGCATTGAAGTATAGATAAACCACTCTAAGACATTGGCTTTTCCTTTAATAGATGGGGAGGCCATAGGGAGGCTTTGGTCCAGGCAGTGGCAAAAAAGCACATATTTTGTAGGAGTTATACTTCATACTCTGTTGAAAACAGTCCATGTGGTTAGGAAGATGCATGGAGTTAGAAAGCCATTGCTATTGTTAAGGTTAAGAATGATATGAATTAACACCAGGATTTTAGAAATGCAGAGGTTGAAAACCATTAGCTGCATGTAAAATGAAGGGTGAGTCAACTAATTTTCTACAGGATTGAATCTTGGGCATATAAAAGAGAAAGTATTCAAGGACAACTCAAGTTTTTGGCTTAAAAATTGGAAAGATGGATTCTCCTTTTCTTTTGATAAGAAGGAGACTGAATTCAGCAGGATAGAGATGGTGAAAGATTAGGAATTAATTCTGGACATGTCTCTTGAAAAAAATCTACTAGAAAACAAAATGAAGAGGTCAGATAGGTGTATTTAAAATTTATGAATTAGATTAGAATCACCTCACATGCATAGCCTTTTTTAAAAATTGGGTTTCATTTATTTAAAAAGAAAAGTTTCAGATTTTGAGACATGCATAGATTTATATTGTAATTTTATGACCTTCTGAATTTACAGTGAATTCTCTTTTTTTCTCTTTCTTTTCTTTCTTTCTTTTTTTTTTTTTTTTTTTTTTTGGTATCAGGGATTAAACTCAAAGAAACTTGACTACAGAACCACATCCCCATCCCTATTTTTGTATTTTGTTTAAAGACAGGGTCTCACTGAATTGCTTAGTGGTTTGCTTTTGTTGAGGCTGGCTTTGAATTCTCAATTCTCCTGCCTCAGCCTCCCAAACCACTGGGATTACAGATGTGAGCCACTGCGACATATTTACAGTGAAATTTTATCCATTACTTGTAGCTATTTTTTTTTTCCTTCAGAGAAATTCACAGTTTAGTTTTTGGTCTGATTTTTTTTCTGACTTTAGACCTCAATCTCAACAAATATCTTCTTTGCTGACATATTTCTTCCTTTGATTATCATCTTTTCCGTAAGGCTACCACAAATCCCCCCTCCTTAAATCTGCAATGCCATTCCCAGACTTCATATTTATCCTTATTTATTCTTCTCTATAACACTTAATTTCACCTTTTGACATACTACATATTTGCTTCTTTGTTTAGACCATCCATGTGTAATATATTCACTAAAGGCAACAATTTTAATCTGATGTATTCCCTCATACTTGGAAGAGTACCTGGCACATAGTGAACATGCTATAAATATTTATTGAATGAATAAATGAATGAATGAACAAAGTTAACTTTAAATGTACTTTAGGAAAAGGAACCTGAAAAGAAAAATTCTGAGAAAGGGGAGTTGTTTCACATATGACATTTGAAACCAACCAAAATGTAATTTGTTTACGAAATAAATAGACTAATTCTTGCACTTCAAAAATAGCATTTTAGTAAATAATTACTCAAACCACATGTATTTGAAAAAATTTTTCTGAGGCTGAAGTATTTAGGTGATTCTTTCCTTTTGGGGTTTAGAGGTGTTTGTGTTGGACATCTGATACCAAGGGCTGCCATTTTCTTTCCCCTGAATTATCATCATTGAAAAAGAGCTATATTTTTATATTGAAAATATAATGTATGCACAGTATGCATTTTGAACTATTAGTTGTGGTAAAATGTAAAATATATTCTTGCTTCTTTCCTATCAAAGACATGTGTATCAAGTAATGAATACAGTATTAGAAAATGAATCAAATAAAAATGATTGTTATCTATGTGATACTTATGTATTTCTTATACATAGACTTTAGAGGTTGTAGCACTATATGTATCTAAGATTTGGTTAAAATCCTGTGTAAGTATGAATGCACATAATGCATAGGGTTTCCTTCAGTGTAGAGTCATCAGTTCCTTAATACTCAAATACTTATAGGAAAATAGGACCTTTTTTTTTTTTTAAAAAAAAAAAAAAGTCATTTGCCAGACAAGCCTCCTGATTCTGAGATAATTGTAAAGAAAATAAGTTTTCTGGAGTTAGAAGCCTAAATTTGAATCTGGATTGTCCTGCTTACTATTGACACTGAACAAGTTGTTGAACTTTCTGTGTCTCAGTTGTTTATTTTAAAGTGTACCTACTCACATTATAGGATATTCTTATCATAGTGTCATTGTGAGAGTTGGTATTGATAAAAAGCAGCACATCATTAAGTGATCAAAGAATACCCATTTTCATCAGTACCATCATACTCTTGGTTGAATGGATACACATTTATGGCATCTGTTCTTTTTGCAGGTTGGCAACATTCACTTTCCTAATTAGTCCCCTATGAGCTTTCCAGAGCAATTTCTGGAGAGAGCCAGTCTGATTGGCCCAGCTAAATAAATTACCTATAATTGTATTATGGTTTGGATATGAGGTGTCTCCCAAAAGTTAATGTGTGAGACAATAAAAGAGGGTTCAGAAGGGAAATGATTGGGTTGTGAGAGAATTAACCCAATCAGTGAATTATCCCCCGATGGGATTAATTGGCAGCTGGAGGCAGGTGGGGTGTGGCTGGAGGAAGTGGGTCATTGGGAGTGTGGCTTTGGGATATATATTTGTATTTGACAAATGGAAATCTCTCTCTCTCTCTCTGCTTTCTGATCATTGTGTGAGCCACTTCCCTCCACCACACTCTTCCCCTGTGGTGTTCTGCCTCACTTGGAGCCCCCAGGAATGGTGCTGGACTTCTATGGATTGAGATCTCTGAAACTGTGGAGCCCTCAAACAAATGTTTCTCACCTAAAATTGTTCGGGTCGAGTCTTTTAGTTGCAGCAGTAAAAAAGTTGACTACAACATGTAAAGTCCTTTATGTGGGATCCTTTCATGGGTTTCTATTTAATTTATAATTGGGTAACCTTTGAGTCATGTGACTAGACTCCTACAATTTCAAGTGGTGGCTGAGAACAAAGGGAGCTCTTTGTTGTTAAGGCTGTTGTTATATCTGTTGCCCATGGTTTTCTTGCAATTGTACAGCCGTGAGTGTAGCATCAGATTAGTGCAGTTCTATGAAATGATGAAGTTAGATCCTGTTGTTACTAAGATTTCATAAACTTATCTAAAATAATGTTATAGAGAACAGAAGCTTCATTTCCATATAGAATTTCTGAAAAGAAGCAGAAACTCTGTCCTGTTTGATCTTATTTTTACAAGAAGCACCCAAAGTGCCTGTCCTTAAAGCCACCATCTCTCATAGCGTTGAGGAAGAGAATGAATCTAGACTCTTTTTATTAGAGACCGAAAGATTTTTAGTACTATATTTATTTCTCTCATATTTTGTTTCCTCTTATTTTTTGGGGGTGGGCAGGGTGTTTACCAGGGATTGAACTGAGGGGCACTCGACCACAGAGCCACATTCCTAGCCCTATTTGCATTTTGTTAGAAGCAGGGTCTCACTGAGTTTCTTAGCACCTCTATAAAATTGCTGAGGCTGGCTTTGAACTCCTGATCCTCTTGCCTCACCCTCCTGAGCCTCTGGGATTACAGGCATGCACCACAGCGCCCAGCCAGTTTCCTTATATTTGAATTCGGATAGTACCAATATTGCTGAATTAGAGTATATATAAAGGATCTAGTAGAGTGACAGAAATATAGTTAAGTTCCTAACACATGATTAGTTCTATTAAAATCTAAATCTAGGTGTTTTTGTTTTTTTTTAAATAGAATGTGGTAATCATAATTGGACTCATGCAAAGCACAGTGAGCTCTCTTAAGATCAAGGTGAACCAATGTGGGTTAAAAACCAACAACCATTCATACTTTAGTTTGCAGGGAAGAAATGGAGAAACAAGCATAGAAATAAGAAGAGAGAGAAAAAGAGATGACAAAAGGAAGAAGAAAGGGAGGACTGAAGAGAAAGGGAGAGATTGAGGTTGGTACAGGGAGAACTTTCTCTTACCAAGAGTGGTAGTGTGCAATGAACTGAAGACTATGCCTGACACAATCTTCAGCCCCTAAATTCCAATAAAGAGGAAAGGACCCTATATATGGTAGATTAGAGTAAACATTTATTACTATGGTCTTGAAATGATAAAGGGTTTTCTGTCTTTCATGATAACAAGTTCTGTCTTTTATGATAACAAAGACAAAGGGAAAATGCAGGTAAACTTAACGTCTGAGAACATCAAGAAAAAAAACCCACAAACTATATTTGAAAAATTATTTGAAAATAGATGTCAATTTGGGAAGATAATCACAAATAATATAAGAAGGTGTTTCTGTGGAAATAGATTTTTAATAGTTTTTTTTTTTTTTTTAGATATAGATGGACGCAATGCCTTTATTTATTTTTATGTGGTCTTGGGGATCAAATCCATTGCCTCATACATGCAAGGCAAGTGCTCTGCCAGTGAACCACAATCCCACCCCTAGAAATAGAATTTTACAAATTAATAAGAAGAAATTACTTCCCCAACCCCACTCCCTGCAGTCAGCCAAAAAAAAAAAAAAAAAAAAATGGGCATGAATCTGGACAAGTCCTTCATGGAAGGCATACACATTTACAATAAGCAAATAGTCGTTCCATCTCTTGAGAGTTACAAATGCAAAGAAAACAACAGTGAAATGCTATCCATAAAAAGTAAAATAAATTGCTAACATTCATATCAGGAAGGTTATATAGAAAATTGACTCTCATACAGAGTTTGGGGAAATATGAATTAGTATAAGCCTTTTAGAAGGAAAAATGCACAATAAGCATTTAAAAGCTTTATCAAAATACTTTTTCTTGCTCTAGGGTTGTGGTTCAGCAGTTGAGCGCTTGCTTTGCATGCATGAGGCACTGGGTTCAATCCTTAGCACCAATATAAAATAAATAAATAAATAAACAAATAAACAGACATATAAATAAATAAAACAAAGATATTGTGTCCATCTACAACTGAAAAAATTTTAAATATACTTTGTATACAACCAGAGATATGAAAAATTGTTCTCAATATGTGTAATATGAATTGTAATGCATTCTTCTGTCATATATAAATCAATTATTAATAAAAAAAATTTAAAAGAAAATAAGCTTGGAAAAATAAATAAATGAATGATTTTTTTTCCTTTGTCTTCTCAAATTTTTACCCCAGATATGTTGGAGAACTGCAAACAAGATATTCATTATAGCCTACTCAGTATGTGTGTGTGTGTGTATATATACACATATATGCATATAGATACTCATATATGTGTATTATACATGTGTGTATGTATGTATATGTATATATGCACATGTACCTATGTACTGTGTATTCACGTACACAGAGATTTACATTTATACCTATTTACATACATATATACACATAAATGAAAAATACCTGATGGCCACTGATGTCATGTAAATAAATGAGACCAGAACTATAAGGTGAAATGAAGGTGATTTGAATTTGCAGTGATATTTTAAAATATAGTAAGGTGTTGAAAAGGAGAACACAAAATATAGTATTATCCCATAATTGTAATCATATTTATAGAACTATTTGTATGTGTTTATGTAGCATGCAAAAATAATCACTGAAATATTGCTTTCAAAATCTTTGATGTATAAAACACAATTTTCTAAATATTCAAGTACTAGAAAGTACTGAGAGAAAAGAAGTTCAGTTACAGTTCATGTAGTTATAGTTTATGCATGCTTTTATAAGCTGATGTTTTAAATAAACTTAAGGAAAAAATAACTGTCTATAATTTTGCTAACTGGAGAAAACGATTATTGTTCGTTCAATTTTCTTAGTCTTTAAAAAATTATATTTTAGGAAGTATATATACTATTTCTGAACATGTAATGATGCATAGGTTATTGACCCTGCTATATGAAGAAATTTGTTTTCTATCGTTCTGTAGATGTTATTAAATCCTGACTTAAACTGGCTAAACATCCCCTTACTTTCCAATAATTAATAGCACCACCTCTTGAACATCTTGAAGTTCAAATACAAACTGATAATCTACTTGCACTGACATCAAAGCAATGGAACTGCAGAATAGATTTTAGTGACCACTGTTTCACTTGGCTCCTTTGTGATAGAGGAGCACTTCATCACTGCAATCCCACTTCTCAACTATTCAACTCTTCACATTTGGGGCCAGATAACTCTTTGTTGTGGAGGTTGTTCCATGCTTGCATGCTATTTAGCAGCATCTTTGACTATAGTAGATACCAGTAGCATATACCTCCTAACCCAGTTGTGACAAACAAAGAAATCCCCAAAGACTGCTAAGTAAGAAAGAGGTTGTGTTTTGTGGAGAGGAAAGAGGTAAAACCCAGCACAGTACCTACTGTTCTTTTTTAAGGAAGTTTATCTTCTCTAATTGGGTCTTTGCTAATTATTTTGATGTTGAAATATTACTTTTAATATAATGGTAGTGATAGTGGATGGTAAATGTTTTGTAGTGAAGTTTCAGCTTCCTTTTGTTTTTGTTTTGAATATGTGTGTTTTATGCCTGTACTTGAGAAAACAGAATAATTTGCAAACATATGTTTATTCTACATTTAAAAAAAAATTCACAAGCCTGTGAAATTATATGCCTAAGAACCTTTGGCAAAAGTCATTCTATCTCATCTTCAGATTTTGTTTGTGAGTTATTTGCATTGAGGCTACAGTCATAATGGTATATATCTTTCTGAAATTCCTCCAAGTATCCTGGAGTTTTACCTTTGTAAGCATACCATTTGAGAACTTACTTTTATTTTCCATTTGTACTCATGTGATTCACAACTTCATCTGTATCCTGTCTTTGTATTAAGTCAGGCTCTGTGTCAGATGCTGCCTCTTGAGCAGAGAGTCTCATTTTCAGTTCACAAATGGAATTTTACTTGAAAAGCTCTTGTCTGTTGCTAAGCGTCTTTCTAATCCAGATGTCTGCCTCACTAAATTCACATTCAAAAGACAAGAAGAATTATGTTTTGTTTATTTAATTTTGGTGTGTGTTCTTACCATATGGATTGAGCTTATACAATATTTCGTGTATTGTTAGTGTTGCTGATATAGGAGAGGGGTTACTGTTAACCCTGTGTTTTCATTGTTTCTGTAGCAAAGAGGTATCTCACATGTTTTTATCTTAAGCAGTAACTGTGCCAGATTTTAAATGCAGTTGTCCATAGGACTGGGGGATTAGTTGCACAACTTTGAATAGCAAAGTTTGTGGATGTTCAAGTCTCTTACCTAAAATGGCATTGTAGCTGGATACAGTAGTGCATACCTGTAATCCCAGCAGTTAGAAAGGCTGAGGCAGGAGGATTGCAAGTTCAAAGCTAGCCCTCAGCAACTTAGTGAGGCCCTAAGTGACTCAGCGAGACCCTATCTCTAAAAAAATATAGAAAGGGCTGGGAATGTTTCTCAGTGGTTGAGGGCCCCTGGGTTCAATCCCTTATACCTAAATTAATTAATTAATTAATTAAAGCATTGTGTTTCCATATCATGTACATAAATCCTTCTATATGCTTTAAATTATCTCTAGATTACTTAAAATATCTAATACAATTTAAATGCCACACAAATTGTTGCTGTACCATATTGTTTAGGAAATAATAACATGAAAAAAGAGCCTGTGCATATTTAGTACAGATGTGATTTTATTTGATTAATACAATTGATCTATGGTTGCTTGAATCTGCTAATGTGTAACCCACACATATGGAAAGTAAATTAAACCTATGTTAAGTAATTTTTATGGAACTAAATAAAAAAGGAATTAAGGAGCAAGGCACAGTGTCACATGCATATAATCCCAACAAGTCAGGAGGCTTAGGCTGGCTGATCTCAAGTTAAAGACTAGTCTCAGCAACTTAGCAAGACCCTTTCTCTAAATAAATAGGCCTGGGGATGTAACTCAGTGGTAAATTACCTCTGGGTTCAATCCGTTCTATCCCCCATATCCCAGGGTGTGTGTGTGTGTGCGCGCACATATAATTACTTGCATTGCATAGAGAATAAATATCTTTTAAATGAGATGTCATACATAAAGAAGTAAATTTCAGTATATATCAAATCTTGTGCTCTTTCTTTGAATATTACAATCAGTGTATAAGCATACATATAATAAACTAGTGTTTTTAATACTTAAGTTTCTATTTTTTGTGAACTTTTATTTCTCAGAACAGAATATAACCCTTATGACTCTCTAGAGACACTCCCTCATAGTGTCTTTCATTTTTTTTTGATTGCTAAAGAAAAAAAAATCACAAAAGAAAGTATAAAACTATAATGTTATGCTATAAATAAGGAAAATATTCTAAATATATTATACTGGTAACTCATTGCAGAGACAAACTGTAATCTTTTCTATATGCATTTGAACTGTATTTTGAGACTTTCACCCTTAATAATTATATTTTTGTTAAGTATATGAACCTACCTCTGGGAAAATAGATTATAACTCACTTGGAGAATTCTTAAATTAATCTTTAACTTAAGAAAGTTTAGAGAAAATAGAAATGTGCAGTGTATCTATAAATGAAACTAATTCAGATGAGGCCTTTTTTAAAAGAATTTTCTTTTTCCTTAATTCCAAAAATCCTATTGAGGAAAATACTTATTTAGAAAAATCAACATAGGTACCACCAGTACTGCCAATTATATTGATTTACTTAATATGCATGTCTGAATTTTTTAGGTTATCTGGAATTTGGGAAGTCATATTCAGCTTTTTTAGTATTTTATCTTTAATTTTTTTTTTAAATTGTTCTTTTTAGTTATACATGACAGTAGAGTTGACTTATTTATATAAACATGGATTACATCTTATTCTAATTAGGATCCCAGTCTTGTGGTTGAACTAGAGATTCACTGTGGTGTATTTATATAGGTACATAGGAAAGTTATGTCAGCATCATTCTACTGTTTTTCCCATTCCTTTCCCCGCTCCCTTCCCTTCATTCCCCTTTGTCCAATCTACTGAATTTGTATTCTTCCCCTCCCTGCTCCTTGTTGTGTGTTAGTATCCATATATCAGAGGGAAAATCTGACTTTTGTTTTTTTTGTGTGTGTGATTGGCTTATGTCACTTAATATAATAGTCTTTGGATCCATCCATTTTCTGGAAAATTTCAAAAGTCATTCTTTTTTATAGCTGAATAATATTCCATTGTGTTAGGTAAGTTTCAAGGTATTGCAATTATGTGAGCATTTAAATTTAATATAATTGGGACAGAAAACCCATTATTGTGGGAATATTCTAGTATTGTACAGCATTTCATATACTTTTACATAGTTTTCTGACAGGCTTTTCAAACCTTGAAAACTACATTTTGTACCTTTATTTGTTCTCTTGTGAAGACTCAGTAGCATTGTTAATGTCAATGGTTTGAAGAAGAGAGGGTACTCAGGAAGCAATAAAAATTTCCTATTCTGTGTTGGATTGGTTACCTAATGTGCTAGTCAGCTGTTTTATCACTGCGATCAAATCAACCTACAAAAACAATTTGAGGAGGAGAAAAAGTTTGTTAGGGGCTCACAGTTTCAGAGTTCCCAGTCTATAGACAGCTACTTAATGCCTCTGGTTCCAAGATGAGGCAGCACATTATGGGGGAAGGGTCCAGCAGAGTAAACCTACTTAGCTTTAGCTTATGGTGGGGTCAGGAGGCAGAGAGAGGGAGGGTAAGAGACCCACGGGAAGATAAAACTTCCCAGGGAACAACTCTAATGACCCACCTCCTCCAGCTATGCTTCTACAGGTACCCCACATTTAGTCCATTCAAACTAGGATTGATTGATTAGGGTATAGCTCTGACAATCCAGTCATTTCACCTCCTACACCTTCCTGGATTAATTTAGGAGCTTCTGGAGAGCATGACCTATCCAAATCATAACACCTACAGTTATGTTTGGGACACAATGCTGTTCATTTGAGGGCCTACATGGGTATTAAAATTGGTCCTGCTTTACAGTAACTGGCATACTGTAACAAGGATGGAAAATAACCAGTGTGACACAACTGGTCAAATCTTTGATGACACTTGACCAAGAGTATATTAGTGTGCACCTGTTGTTTTTTTTTTTTAATATATTAAATGTTTTTCTAATATTGCTACACATAGTCCAATCTTCTGTTAGCTAGAGACAGGTTTTTGGGAGAAATTTTACTTTCTTACACAAGAAAGCAATTTATTAGGTAGGAATTATTCAGAAGCCCTTTGATCCTCAAGTGAAACCAAGGAGGAGGTGGCAGTGATAATTAGGAAGAATGCTCAAAAGGGAGGTAATCCTCCAGCTACCTTACCCCTATGAAGTTCCCTTAGCAGGGACAATCTTGAATATTTTATTTCATTATAGTTTTAGAACATATTTGCACCTTCTAAATCACAAGTTGCTGGTCATTTGATGATTAAATTCAAGTATTAAAATACCTCAGAATTTTCTTTAAGAAATCCTGTTGTTACCAAATTAGGTGGACTTGAACAGCTTCTCATTTTACAAGCAAACATTTTCATTTGCTTTGCTAGTTATCTATGATCTTATGATGTTGATGGCTTTTTGTTTATTTATGGTTTTGCTCCTTTTTACTTCCTCACTAGAGATCTAGTAAGGAGAAAAAAGTATATTAATATATATATATATATTTTTTTTCTCCTTATTGTTTTTAACAGTTTAATACTTTCCTTTAGGGAAGAAACTCTTTTCAGAAAAATAAAACATACAGTTTCAAAAGACTCTGGTGGATGAATAGATATAAGATAATGTTTATGAAGTTTGCTTAGAAAATACAATAGCTCCCTCCATCACAAGCTAGCCAGGCTGGCGACCTGAGCTGTGTTCACAAGAGCTGGGTACATCAATAACTAAGAAAATGGCGAAGGAACCACACAACACACAGAAATACCTTTTGCTTACAGGAATCAGGATGGTTCTTGACCTTAAGGGTCCATTGGAAAGAGAGTGAGCATGCCTATTTATTGAGGGAAAGACATTCCTGGAAGTTCAACCCAAAATGAGGCCAGGGATTAGGCTTCAGGGGCATGCAGCCAGTCTCACTGGGTGATGGCCACTCCCAGAGCTTCATTCCCCTGCAGTGCAGAGCAGAGGTGAGATCCACCTGCTTTCACTGGCAGGAAGCCAGTTCCATACCTCCACTGTTCAAGGCTAAGGGTATGTGTTCATCTCCTATGTGGCAGCTCCCAACACTCCTCCTTATCATACGTTTCATGAACTCTAGTAGATATTGGAAAGTACATCTAGGAGTGGGCCCTATGCTGTTTCCTGTATACAAATACCTATAATAAAGCTTAATTTATAAACTAGGTGTAATAAGAAATTACCAACAATTATAATAACATGGTGTAATAAAATTGTCAGCATCTATCATTACTCTTCTGTTTTAAAGCCATTATTAAATAGAGGTTAAATAAGGCTGCAAACACCATGATACCACTGATCTGAACCAAAATGGCTACTAAGTGACCAACAGTAGTGGATACCCTGGACAAAAGGATGATTTATATTCTGGGCATTTTGGAGCTGGACAGTATGAAATTTCATCACACGATTCAGAATGGTATTCACACTAAAACTTATGAATTGTTTATTGTTTATTTCTGAAAATTTTCACATGGTAATTTCAGGTTGAAACTAACCATGGTTAACTGAAACTGCAGAAGTGAAATTGCAGATAAAGCAGGACTCGCAGAACACACAGGGAAAAGAGGGAAGGATAGAAGGGGCCACATAAAAAGATGGGAAGTTGGAGACTTTCAAAATGGAGCTGCCAAGATATAAATTATTCTGTATTTATGGAAGTACATTTGAATGTTAGGATACATTTTACGTTGTTTAAATTTTGAAATAATTTTAGAATTACTAAAAGTAGAAAAAATATCAGAGTTTTTTTCACATGCTTTTCACCCAGTTTTCCCTGATTTTAACCTGAATTACCAGTATCTATATAACAACACTAAGAAATGAACATTGGCACTATACTTCTAACTAAACTACAGACTTTATGTTATATAAATGTCATCAGTTTTCAACTAATGTTCTTATTCTGTTTTAGGATTCAGTTCAGAATCCAACAAAATTTTATTTTTTTTTAGATTTATTTTTATTTTATTTTATTTTTTTTGCAGGGGGAGGGTATCTAGGGAAACCTAGAAAAATATTCTAAGAAATTCTTTTTTTTATTTTTTTTAATTTATTTTTTTATTTTTTTTATTGTTTGTTCAAAACAGCAACAAAATTTTATTTAGTAGTCACATCTAGATTCCTCTAGACTTTATCAGTTCCTCCGTATTCCTTTTCATGACTTTGATACTTTTGAACAGGATAGATTGACTAGCTTATCAAATATCCCTGAATTTGGTTTGGTTTATCATGATTTAAAATTTGTGGATTTTTGGAAAAAATAACACAGAACTACTATGTCATCCTTAGTCCATCAAAACAGGATGTTCATGATGTTCTTAGGTCTCATTTCTGACAATGTTGTCTTTGTCGTTTGGTGAAGGTTTTGGTTGTCTAACAAAACTTATTACATAAGATTCTCCCTGACTCTAGACCTCTCTCTTCCTTTTGCTCAGAGCATTTACTTTAGAGAAATTACAATTGAGAGATTTTTCTCTGTGCCTTGGAGATGTAAATTTTTCCAACTTTTAGCCAATTTCACAAGGAGTATCTTTCTTAAGGAGTCATCCCTTTGAAACATAATTATCAAGAAAGATAGGGCCAGTTTAAAAAAGAAAAGAAAAGAAAAGAAAAATTTGGCTTTTATTTCCAATCTTGTGGAAAATCTGGAGCCTAAATTTAAAAAATAAAAACAAAAAACACCTATTAGTAAACACATTAATAGTCTAATCACATGAACCAAACTTCTACTAATGTCCTCAGATACTTTCTTTTCCACTAGCTCACCTCAGTACTTAAAAACTCTCTGAACTTTTGTTTCAACAGAGTTGAGTTCAATATCATTCCCTATGTCAATAGTCTTAACCTTGTATGGCTAACTTGTTTAGTGTGACTATTCTTTGACATCTCTAATCAATTTTAAGGAATAAGCCATTATGGTAGATCTTTCGTATTTTATTAAGTGTGGAAGCCATGCTACCTTCTACCCCATTTTGTACATCCTTAGGTAAAATCAGAGATATAGCAAGTTTAAGTCATTTCTATTCCACTTTGTAAAATCCCTGTTACCTTTAAATATTTTCATATATTTCCATATTCATAAATTACATACATGGATGATTTTTTAAGAATTTTAGAATGTTGGATCACTATAACAGAGCGTGAAGGGACATCACAGAAGATTAGCTTCAAATAAAAGCAATACATCAGTAAGGGCAAAAATTCAGAGAAGAAAGATGGCCTGTGAGAGCATAAAACCTCTGAAATGTATAAATTTCTTGAGTTAATCTGAAATTCTCAAAGAATGTAAGATAAGGAGTTTGAGTCATATTTATTTAAATTTCAAAATATGGGAAATTCAGCTAACTTTGGGTCTCAGATCACAAGTAAACAGAAACATGGGAAAATACCCAATAAAGGAATTGCAAAGAAATATTTGTTGAATTTCCAAATTGATATAAAATTTTTTCTTTTACCTGTTTTGAAATCTAAAATAATGATAAATAGGTCATATATTATGCAAAAAATGTTTATTTTTCTTTGAGCATTAAGTAATCTATATTAATAAGAATATAAGAGTATAGATTTTGCACAATCCTTGTATGTAAATATTAAACCTTCTTTTAAGTAAAGGGGGCTATGATCAGCATGCATTAATATGGATCATTAATCATGGTGCTATAATCAATCTTAAAAACATATACATATATACCTATAATTTATTGACAAATGCCATGAGTATTTAAAATTTTATATCTATATTTCTCAAGTCATTGTTTTATCTAAAGTTGTGTTAGAAAGAATGAAATTAAGATTCCTATGAACTATGGGAAGAGCAATCTGTTAACTATATTTATATCCAGAAATACAATGAATGCATGTATATGTTCTATAAGATTATATTGATTGTAAACTATGAGAAAAAATATGGAAACATTAGAAAATACTTTCTCAATTTATACCTATTGTAGAGGTGCATTATTTATATTTTTTTAAGATAAATTTTTAAAAATGTCTTCTGGAAAGAGTTTTAAAGGTGTATTCCACGTATCTTTACCTACCAGCTCCAAACAAAGTTCTAAATATAATTTGATCTCTTTAACACAGGGATATTTTAAACTCCCAGGGAACAAGATTGGTGCTATATAACTACTGTGAAGTAGGCACTAGTAAATGTTGGGTAGTGATGCTGCAGATGACTCATCATTATTATGACCAAACATAACAGTACTATGCTGTAATACAATGTTAGAATGAAGATGTCCTGAAACAAGCAGGAAAGATTATTTATAAGCAAACAAGTCTCCATTTTATGAGCGGTCTACCTCCTCTTTGATTTTCTTTTCCATCCTTATGGTCAGATTAGCACACCTCCTGTCTACTTCCAGCCAATTTATTCTAAACTGGGGCATGGAATCCAGGTAACTAAACTTATTTGCATGCAAATAAAAGTGAACAGACTCTGAATCACATCTTAGAGTCACACAGGTGAATAAAACAAATGAGCTTCTAGATCTCATTGCTTGAGTTCCTTACCATCTTTTTAATATATATTTATTGAATTGTTCATGGATTTATATGTTGTCAGTTTGGGCAGCATTAAAAAACAAAAGTACATCAATATCCTGTAATAATGATCCAAGGAAAACACAATGATATTGAATTTGAATTTGTCTAAATCTTTGTAACATTTAGAGTTAAAAATTCAATATACAGGCATTTAGATATGGCTTAGTTATAGTTTATTTTTATAAGATTTTTATAATACCTGGAGTGTTAAGTATGAATAAATCGTGTTTAGGAATGTTGTAAAATTTCTAGCACAATTTTGGGCTTTTGAATAGTAAAAGCATAGTGTCCTGCAAAAAGTCTATTATTGTCTTGACTGGTCAGAATTCATCTAGAGTGGTATACTTAATTCTGGAATTAATTTTATGATTCAGTATGGTGCCACCAAAGGAAACCCCTCATGCTGATCATCTGGAAAATATGCCTTTGAAGAAGTGTCTAGAATTAACAGTTCTACAAAAAAGGAATATATGAAGGAATAAATAAAGTAGTTGGAAGACTATGATTAATAGCATCTGATGGTTGCTTTTACATAACTGAAGGTCTTCTTGTGGAAAACAGATTACATACACTCCTTTTGGTTCTACAAGGTTGAATTTAGGGTACCATATAGATCTACCAGAGAGGGTATAATAACAACTGTTTAATAACTAATTCTGGTCTAAATTAAAATAGAATGCCTCAAAGATAGAGCATGCCTTTTGGTAAATGACAAAAGTAGGAATCAGGTGTGAAAAGAGCTGACAGCTCAAGTACAGTCTTATAAGCTTGCTGTACTTGATGTCATTGAGGAACTGGAACTGGTCCTTGCTTTGTTGGAAGAGCAAAGTCAGTAGTGTTAGTGCCCCTAAGTTGTAAAACCTTGATACAAACTGAGTTCACAAATACAATATCACTATTTTCAATGTCAATGATAAACATTGGAGAGGGATTTCATCATTTATAGGAGACATGCATGTGTCTATATGAAATTAACTTCCATGGTTGAGACATGTGAATGTTAGTAATTGATCAGTCTTTAAAAAAACTGACTCATGTTAATAAAACTCACCAAGATTGTGATACAAGGTAATAAAATGTGTATATGAAATAAATAATTTTAAATAATTATATCTAAAAATCAGAGTAATCATTGAGGTCTGTTATGATAGTTTTGGAAGACAAAGCATAGTAAACCTCCTGTTTGGGGTAGGTATAAAAATATTTTATATTTTTTAATCACTTCAAAGAAATTTCAAACATCATAGCATTTTATTTCCAAATATTTCAGCAGTCCTAGAAAAAAGTAATGGACATTCTCTTATATATCCACAATATGATTATGGCACTGAATGAAATTTACAATTACCTCCTATTATCCAGTCTCTCTACTTGTTTCCCAAATGTGTCTTATACCTTTTATTTATTTATTTATTTGTAAAACCTAGATACAAACTGAGTTCACAAATACATATCATTATTTTCAATGTCAGTAATAAACATTGGAGAGGGATTTCATCATTTATAGGAGACATGCATGTGTCACAGGAAATTAACTTCCATGGTTGAGACATGTGAATGTTAGTAATATCTATTTTATACTATTATTATTTAAATAGGATAATTTTTCAAAAATGCCTACTAGAATGACTGACATGTGTGAAGCATGATAAATCTTAATTACCTTAATTTTTACCATTAGGACATAGATAATTCATTAAATAACCCTGATAATTTAATAGTTAACCCTTTGTTTTGATTCAGTTCCTGAAGCTTTTAAAGTTTTAAAACTAAAAGCAGTATTTTTGAGTATTAACCACTGTGTGTTAAAAGTATCATTTTGTGATAGATGAGGAAACTGAGAATTCATTAAAGCTAATATAATTATAAATCTGATTTAGAGGTAATACATTAAAACATAAAAATATACATTAAAGCCAAATCCAGTTTCAATCTCTTAAAGTCTTTTTAAAAATATCATAGGACACTTTTCTTAATGGACTCCGGGAATACTTTTGAAATAACAATTTAGTATACTTAACATATCCATACATAAACCTTTTTATTCATTTATTCTAAATTTTAAATTAGGGTGAGTTTTTGCTATCAGCACTTCAAATTTTCTAAAATGTGCTACTATTTATGCTTTTTATATATTAAAAACATGCCTTTCCCAAATGCCTTTGGCATTATTTAAAAAGACACATAAAGACCACTATTAAATTTGAGAAAATCTGGAGGTAAGAATATGAATTATCATCTTAGAAATACTTTTCCAAAATGCACACACATTATGCATGTATTTTTAAAATTTATAAAACATTCAATTTTATATGACATATTGTATGTGCCCACTCATAAGTCATATGAATTAATGAGGAATTTCCTAAAATTCATAAAATTATAAAATAGTAATTGTGAATTACTTTTTAGCACAGTACTATTTCTGTTTCATCCAATTTCATGCATAGGGAAAATAGAAAAATTATATGATTAAGTTTTTATGAAAAATGTTATACTTAAGGAAATCAGAAAAATTTAATGGACACACATGGATTTAAACCTCAAATCTGCTGCTGACCAGTTGGATACTGTTTTAAAAGTCATTTACCTTATTTGCAAAATAAGTGACTTGGATTTGGGGGGTTTTGAGAATGAGGTGACATAATGATCTAATTTTCTATAGAATCGATTGATTATGGACTTCATTTTCTCAGAATATATCATTTGGTTCTTGCCTAGGCTCTCTGAGGTAGCCCCAGGATATATATGAGCTACCCCTTTCCCTCAGTATTGTAGACATTTTTGAAGTCCAGGTTAGGCATTTATATTTATATTGATCATAAGTACCATTTACAAAAATCCTTAATATATTCCAGGCAATTTTATTTATAGACATAACTCTAGTTTTCACAAAACCTCTATACAAATTCACTATAATTTAATATACAATGAAACAGGTTCCAGGTGGTTAAGTTACTTGCTACATAACTCAGACTTGTCAGAATTGGAAATTGGATGGAGGTCTGAATGATGATAATTTCTACATTTTTTTTTCTGTTATGCCACATTTTTTCTTCTTTTTATCATTTTTAAGAAGTAATGAAAATCATTTAGCATACCAAAATTTTATACAGTCATAATGAATAGAATGAAACCAAAAGGCAGAATAAAAGAAGGTGAAAAGCATCAGACGTATATTAATATAGTCTTGGAGAAATAATAAAGACCCAAATATGAAAGTGGATGGGAAAATGCATAGAGAAATGAATATGATATTCTCATAGAACTAGAAGCTTAACATTTATGCAGTGTAGAGAAAATGCAAGATCATTACTATAAAATTCTCAGCCCCAAACACTATTTTTCTTTAGCTCTTAACTATTTCTATTAATAACCACAAACACACATCTGTCATGTATTATGTCCATGATTTCAGGAACCTCATATTTTGGGGGAAGAATACAAAAAAATACAATAAAGTTGATAATTCTCCTTTCAGAGACCTTTTCTCCTGCAAGTTATGAATATGTTTTCACAAGTGATTAGACTACAAGAGAAGACAACATGAATGCCTGGAGGAAATAATGGATGTCATGTTCTGAAACTTTTAAAAAACTAATTACACACAGCTGGAAATGAAGAAAGGGATGCATACTGTATGAATTTGGCCTTTAAGTATAGAATTTGAACTTGACAGAGATGAAAGAAAGGGAAAAAATGTGCAAATTAATTAACAGACTGTATCTCAAGATATTTACCAGCATTAGCCAACATTTTAGTTTAGTTGGAGGATGGATGATACAAAGCATGGAACGGAGTAAAATAAAATGAGATTAAAAAACTGGCAGAGATAAAAATTTATGGTAATCCTTGGGACATTGTAATTCTACTCCTAAGTATAGATTCAAGAGAAATATGCCCATATAGTCCAGGAATTTGTACTGTTCATAATAGCCAAAATGTAATAGTTTCCCAAGATCATTTATAGAAAATAAAATACAGCCAGATATATGTTATATTCTGTAGCATAAAAAAATCTGCAAAGAGTCATAAGGATAAGTAGAATCTAACTTTATCCTATGGCAGTGTACTATTGTGTATAGTTATATCCTGCTTATTTTTTGCTCATGCAACAGTAGAGTTGAATATCAAATATATAAATGATGAACATAGAAGGGAACATATCAGAAAATCCTTAGTTTTGGAAATCAAGGTAATTATTATTCTTAGGAGATACTTAACTGAAAGAAGAGAGAAGGAGGTTCATTTTTTGCGAATTGTCTTTTTTTTTCTTGATTTGGGTGTTAGGATTTGCTCAGTTTGTGAAAATAGTTCCAACTGTATATTTCTTTTGGTCATTTTTCCATATGAATTTTCTACTGTAAGATTATATAATAGATATTTTTATTTGGTAAAAGACATGGATGAACACTGTAGCTGAAGAATTGGCCGTTTCCATCAAATTCAGAAAGATAGAATTAAGCAATAACAAGGCAAAGGGATTGAGAATCATAGAGGAAATTAAGGTGAGAACTTGGAAAGTAAAAATGGACATAGAAGGAGATAGACAACATGAAAGTAACAAAATCTGCCCCTATCATAATGGCATAAATAAAGAGGGATTTTTTAAATGAATTTTTAATTTTTTTTAATTTTTTTTATTATTAGTTGTTCAAAACATTACATAGTTCTTGACATATCATATTTCATACATTTGATTCAAGTGGGTTATGAACTCCCAATTTTACCCCATATACAGATTGCAGAATCACATCAGTTACACATCCACGTTTTTACATACTGCCATACTAGTGTCTGTTGTATTCTGCTGCCTTTCCTATCCTCTACTATCCCCCCTTCCCTCCCCTCCCTTCCCATCTTCTCTCTCTACCCCATCTACTGTAATTCATTTCTCTCCCTTGTTTTTCCCCTTCCCCTCACTTCCTCTTATATGTAATTTTGTATAACAATGAGAGTCTCCTTCCATTTCCATGCAATTTCCCTTCTCTCTCCCTTTCCCTCCCACCTCTCGTCCCTGTTTAATGTTAATCTTCTTCTCATGCTCTTCCTCCCTGCTCTGTTCTTAGTTGCTCACTTTATATCAAAGATGACATTTGGCATTTGTTTTTTAGGGATTGGCTAGCTTCACTTAGCATAATCTGCTCTAGTGCCATCCATTTCCCTGCAAATGCCATGATTTTGTCATTTTCAGTGCCAAGTAATACTCCATTGTGTATAAATGCCACATTTTTTAAATCCATTCATCTATTGAAGGGCATCTAGGTTGGTTCCACAGTCTAGCTATTGTGAATTGTGTTGCTATGAACATCGATGTAGCAGTATCCCTATAGTATGCTCTTTTAAGGTCTTTAGGGAATAGTCCGAGAAGGGGGATATCTGGGTCAAATGGTGGTTCCATTCCCAGCTTTCCAAGGAATCTCCATACTGCTTTCCAAATTGGCCACACCAATCTGCAGTCCCACCAGCAATGAACAAGTGTACCCTTTTCCCCACATCCTCGCCAGCACTTGTTGTTATTTGACTTCATAATGGCTGCCAATCTTACTGGGTTAATGAATTTTTTTGGGGGGATTGAACTCAGGAGCACTTGACTACTGAGCTACATCCCAGCCCTATTTTGTATTTTATTTAGAGACAGGGTCTCACTGAGTTGATTAGTGACCTGCCATTTCTGAGGCTGGCTTTGAACTTGTATTCCTCCTGCCTCAGCCCCCTGAGCTGCTGGGATTATGGGTATGTGTCACAGTACCTGGCTTTAAAATGAAATTTTAAGATTGAGTAGAAGAATTCTCTCTAAGAAGTATAAAAATCAAGAGGTTATATTGTTAGACTGAGTTTGATTTTCATCATTCTGTGATCAGGTTATTTGTAGTATTGTGTTGACTCAGGAAAAAAGATCAGAGCTGGAGATTTTATGACAGATGAGGAAAATTTGTTTCTCAAAATAAATTATTATGTTTTGCAGAACAATTGCATTTAAGATGAAAAATGATAGAGAAATATCATCAAGGAAGATGTGGATATTTTTGTATATGGAGGACAATATTCCTCAGGTTTTGTTGTTATGATGGTAGAACAAGACTTCTTACCAAGATTTTCTGGTTTGCAGCCTGGTTCAACCATTGAGTAACATAATATTCATTGAATTGGTTAATCTTTTGGAGACAATTTTCCCATTGATAAAATGGAAATAATTATGACACCTACCTCATAAGGCTGCTGTGATTATTGAAAGTGAAATAGATATTTGGTACCTAGGAAGTGTCTGGAATGTATATGTATTTCTATTTTCATTGTTTCTGGAAACAGATTTGAAATTTAATAGATACACAATGCAATTTCATTCAAAAGGCAATGATTCACAAACCCTTTGACAGCTAATACATATCAGAATTCTGAGCAGGAGTCCAGATGTAGAGCCACCTGGCCACAGATGCCAGAGATTCTATTAAAACTGATTTGTCTTTGGCTTTGTCCCTTAGTTTCTTTTCTTATCATGCACAAAATAATTCAATCAAGGAATTTCACCCAGAATCCGCAAATATCAGTTATTCTCTTTAGTCTTATTTTGAAAATTTCTAAGTGATTGAAATTGATTGATAGCACTTAATAAATTATTCATGGAAACACTTAAAACCTTCAGTAAAGGTGTAATTTAATGTTTCATTGTTGTTGTTCCCCAGTTAAAAAAAATTCTCTAGAACTTTTAATTTCACAAACTACTGGCCAACTTTTGACCCTTATCTATCAGAGATAAAAGTCTACTGATTGTAATTCACCAAGTGAGTTGGAATGTTATTAAGGAAATCGAGTGCAACCAATGAGTTCCCTGTCCGTGACAGGGTCAGTCTCAATGTTATCCAATAATCAACTCTGCTCCCTACATGGCAGGTAGGTAGCAGTTGCAATTATTGTCATTTTGTATCTGGGGAAACTTAGACAGGAGGATTAAGTGACTTCCTCAAGGTCATATAGGGAATCAGTGGCATCCCAAGGAACAGAACTTGAAATACACTTAACCAGACCTCTTCTTGAGTAGTTTTTACTTTATTATGAGGCTAGTGAATTATTTTACATAATATGCTATTGTATACCTCAAAATTATTTATTAGATTTAGCATTACAGATTTATTAACCCTTAGAGTGCAAAATAGCCCAGCTCTTCATAGCTAGGTATTTTTGAATGTTTGAACACTTTATATGAGAATGCAGAAAATGATAATGACCAGTAGTCAAGATGGAGGAAAACTCATTTCTACATTGGAGGTAGTTTAATGGGTTGATAGCTTATAATTTACTTAACATGCTTGCATATTACTTTTGATTTTGAAAGTACTGAGCTGTGTCTTCATTTATGTGCCTTGCCATATGCCAGCGGTAGTAAAAGTTACTGTTCTTTTAACACGTTGCATAGGGCACATTTCCTGTGAGAAAAACAGCACCAAGTACTTTCAGATGCTAAAGATGAGATCTTGTAAAGCTCATTAATTAAAAACTGTGTCTCATGAAGCTTATTTTGATTCTTCAAAGAAAAACAAATAATAAAATGAAAGCAAATTTAAGTGCTAGACATGTAAATATATTTTGACAATTTTCCTATTGAACAAAAACGTTATCATTTATGGAGCATTTAATATGTCTCAAACATTAAGGTAAGAAATTTAAAGTAAAAGGCTTATGTTAGAATTAAGGCATGATTAATTAATCCTGAGATTTTCATAGACATCAAGTTATTTTAGACCCTATGTTAGGCTCATAATAAATTGATAATAAATGACAATTGATGCTGATTTTTGATCTTTATTATTTGAATGTTTCATTGACTATGCTTTTAATTCCTTTCATTCATATAGGTAAGCTCTTTTGCCATTGCATACTGTTGATTCCATAAAGTATGTTTTCATTATATTGTACCTAGTATCCAGAGTATTGCAAATGTTTTTTTTTTTTTGTGATTTCTCCTTATTTTTCCATCTGTAGGTGTCTGAAACACCAGCATGTAAAATATGAAGATGTGAATCATCTAATAAACAAGTTCTACTAACATGATTCATCATTTTCAAAATGTTCCTCCTTAGAACTCTGTACATTCATTATACTACAATAATATATCTAAAATTCCTTTCTGTTTGCTAGTTTGTGGTGCTGGTTATTGAACACAGGGTCTTGCACATATTAGGCAAGCTCCATACTATTGAGCTACATGTCCAGCCCTGACATTCCTTTTTGATGATATAATTGCATGGACAGTCTCATGAAGTTTTATGTTCTTCATATTATCAGATCATTTATACTTCAAGATTTTTTTAAATTTAATTTTTTAAAATTTTATTAGTAGCAGGAATTGAATGCAGAGACACTTAACCACTAAGCCACATCCCCAGTCCTTTTTTTTTATTTTGAAATACGTTCTCATTTAGTTGCTTAGGGTCTGGCTAAGTTGCTGAGGGTAGCTTTGAACTTGCAATCCTCCTACTTCAGTTACCTGAGCCACTGGGATTACAGGTCTGCACTACCATACCTGGCAGGATTCTTTTTTATTTGACAAAAAGTAATGTTCTAGGTGATGAGATTTTAAATATGGTAGTTTAGTAATATAGATTTATTTTTTACCTATCCTACATTCCAAATTGCAAAAAGAAGATGCAGTTTGCATACATTAAGAATACAACATATCCAAAAAGTGATATCATGCTAAACAGAGTAAGTTTACTCTGCAAAGGATAATAATATCTCAGTAGGCAGTATACAAATTTGGGAGGGCTGCATTAATAAATCTTGCCCATAGTGTTTTTATTCTTTTCATATAATGGTCTGTGTACACACAGACACACACACACACACATATGTATATATATACATATATACATATATATATTCATATATATATACACACACACCTGAATATATTTATATGTACAAAATATACAGACATCCTTATGATTTTACCTATGTGCTCATTTTTATACACATAATTTATAAATTTATACAGTTATTATTTACTAATTTCTATTCAATGGTCCTATAAAATTTATCTAGCTATACTTATATATAGATATACAGAGACAGACATAGTCTGATTGCAGGTTAAGTTCTTTTATGTTTCTACCTTATGAAATGTATCATTAGTATAATTAGAATATATTCTAACAAATATGATGCATGACATTACATTTGAATTAACTTAAAATTTTGACACCAGTAGAAATTAGAACATTCCAGATTTATTTTAAGGAAGATTTAAATTTGCCAGACATCAAGACATACATTACAATTCATATATATATATATATATATATATATATATATATATATAATTGTCCTAGAGCAAATAATTATAACTTAATAGATTTCTTCTTTGAAAAAATAAACCAAGAAAGTTTTGGCTAAATGACTTAAAATCTGAGTGTCTCTGATTTTAAATGTCTAGGTTGTGTGAATACCCTATAATAACCAATTTTTTCTAAAATGCTTTCTTCATAGTGGAATGATTTTAAATCTAATTATCACATGTTTTAGGCAAAGATGACTCAACTTCCTGAGGCGGAAAAGGAAAAGATTGCTGAGCAAGTTGCTGATTTCAAGAAAGTAAAGAGTAAGCTTGATGCTGAAATTGAAATATGGGATGATACAAGCAATGATATCATTGTTCTCGCCAAGAAGATGTGTATGATCATGATGGAGATGACAGACTTCACGAGGTAATTATGTTGAAATTATATATAATATTGCTAATGGGTAGAAACATTTGTCACATTACTGAAACTTCAAATTTCTCTGAGTGGCAGATGCCAAAATTGAGTGGTAGTGAAAATATAAATAATATAAAAAACAAAGTTGAGGGTGTGTAATTCTAGAGGTTGTGAAAAGTAAATATGGCAGAGTTTCTCATAAACTGACAAAGACTTTAGATACCACTTTATACTCTGTCACTTTCGGCTTCCTCAGAGATCTTCCCAGCATAACATCAGGATTAGTGGTATCTTTTGCTGCTGAGATAGTAACTAGATATATTTAAAAGTACAGTGACTTAATGATAGCAGAGAAAGAATCATATGTTTTGTTGCATTCCAGAGAAATAAAATGTTGGTTATAACTATAAAATGGCATTTCATAGAGCTAATAAATGTGAAGTGAACTATATAGTGCAAGCCCAATCAATTACTAAAGTATACAAAATTACAGAAATTTACTTAAGTAGTCTTAGAGTTACTATAAAAGTCACAGAATACAATACCCTGCAGCAGATCTAGTGCAAATAGAAAACTGTCCATTTATATTACCATATACTATACACGAAAATTGCTTTCAGATGGAATAATGGACGAAATCTAAAATTAAAATCATAATTAATAGAGAAAATATACACAAAGTATTTGATATTAAGATTCAGTTAAAATTTCTAAGCATTACAAAGAAAGAATTCATAAAGAATTATTAAATTGAACTATTTTAAAATTCTAAGTACCAATAAAACTTCCTAAACAATATTAAAATTTAAGTAGATAACTTGGTAAGTATTTGCAAGAAAGAATAAAAATATGTGATGTCACTTATATATAAAGACTATTAGTATTAAAAATAAGAAATGAATTTCCTAATCCAGGATGAAATATAATTACATAATTCACTGATTTTTCACCCATAAAATATATAACTAATAAATATTTGAAAAATATTTAGCCTTAACATTTAATGTCAAATAATTTTTAGATTAAAAAAAATTGGAGAACTTTGAAAATAGGCAAGGTACAGAGTGTGGTAGCAAAAGCCTGAAGTAGTATACACATAATTTAGCAATATGTATGAACTAAAATCCTTTATAAACAGTTTATATCGGCATCATCTATGCTGTAATCTATATGTACTTCAGAGATTCTATCCCAAATAAATAATCTGAAGTAAGATATATTAGTATAAGAATAACTGCAGAATTATCAAAATATTAGGAAAATTGGACTGTTTAAATTAATGACGTGTTGCTATATGAAGAAGAATCCACTGAAAATAAAGCCAAGATATTTTAAAAATGTTTTTAATAAAAAGCTAAAAAGTAGTCTAATCTAATTTTTTAGTATAATATGTAGATATGGCTGTTTTCCTATGAGTGTTTCTTCTTTGTTTTGTATGTGACCAAAATTATTTATGACAGAACTCAAATCTACTTGTAGTCCCTTCAAAGAAAATCCACTTTTCAAAAATAATGGCAGTGAAGAGATTTCCCTGCACATTTAATTGGAAAGTTATATATATATATATATATATATATATATATATATATATATATATATATATATATAAAACTTTTTAAATATTATATATAAATATATAATGTTATTATACATAGAATTTCATAAAGAAGTCCTTTGAGATATCAGTTTATATTTTTCCTTCTTAAACTCTTTACACTTTTTTTTCAACCATAGTTCTATAGCTGCCAAATGTCCTCTCATTCTTTTTCATATACAGATTAATTCAGTTTTGACCTATGCTTCAGTTTTTGCAAAGATTCTGAACAATCTCTTGGTCTCTCTCTGACTCTCTTCATGTTTCCTTTTCTCTTTCTGTCTGCATCCCTAATTTTCTCAAATATAAATGCATAGATTATATATATATGTGTATATATATATATATATATATATATATATATATATATATATATATATCATAGGTATAAATATGACTTTATATAGGAAATAAAATTAATAAAATTATACTCAATGGTATTAAATAAAAATCATGTTTTAGTAGGTGGATTTTGGATAATTTAATTACAGTTTAGTCTTCTGTTTTAATTGCTCTATTACTTTAAAAATGTATTGATATTATGTGATAAATATGTATTCCTTTTTTAAAAATGAGGTTTTATACTGACTCAAGGATAATGACTATTGTATAAATTAAATCACACCATACAAACTTTACTGAAAGTTAAGAGCAAATTAGAGCACAAAAAAGCATTATACGAAGCCAGCATTCAAACTTTCTGAGATACAGAGAATAGTGTAAGTTTTAAATTATCTTATGTGATATATATACCAAATTCCAATAGTTAATGCTGGTACTCTGCCATTGTCACGACCCTGTGTTTCTAGAGGGCAGAAACTACGATGATTAAAACATTCCATGGAGAAGAGATTTGTAAAGAAACAATAGATATAGTACAGAAAAAATTGAATCAAAACAAGAACACCTGATATTAAGTGAAAAAATTCTGAACACAGGTCTGGGACTTGGCATTTTATAACACTGATTAGAGGGAAGAGATTAAATTCAGTGGGTTTAGAATTGAGAGCTTTAGATCATTTTCACTTTTGATGGAAAAGAAAATCTTGGCGAGGTAGCACTAGAAGTATTACAGGTTTTGAGAAATAGCAAGGATCCCAGAGAAATAAAAGAGAATTATAGAAGATGCCACTTTTCCTCCTCTATCACCATTACTAAGAGCATTATCCATTACGAAAAAGTGTACTTCATAATACCAAAGAAAGAGAATGTTCTTTGAGTAGAAACCATGCCCAACACTCACTATATGTTATTATAAGAAGATTAAAGTGGGAATCAAAACAGCTCAGCTGATGAAACCCCTCCCTCTAAAAACAAATAAAAACCAGAAAAAGTAAAAGTATACTATTATGCCTCTACCTGAAATATATTTCAAAAAGTAAATAATTGGCATTATATGCATATATATTTGATGTCCCTAAATCTAGACTCAGAACATGAAAATCAAGAGAAATTAACCAAAAATGGGAAACAATGATTTGATAAATCTTTGGGGGGAATTAGAATTAACCACCATCACTAACAATAACAACAAAAATGTGGGGAAAAAAGAAAGAAAAAACTTAATGAAAAAAGATAAAGAGTAAAAGAATCAAAAAAGTGACCAAATGTTCAAAAGGAAATAAATTCAAAAAAGTTAATAAATGACATTAAAGAAAATAAGAAATAACCATGACATAAAGAGAATGACTGTGAGATAAAGAAGAAAATGATCAGAGAAAAAGAAGTAAAATGGTAGAAAAATTCGATGTACTTTTTGCTCTTACATATAATTACTGACTTTTTCTACAGGTGATGATTTAGATCACTTAAATGGCTTTTTATACTTGCTTCTCCCCTCCTTCGAATTCTTGATTGTTTGGTACCTTCATGTATTTTATTGTATATATGATCCTTGATATTATTTTATTAATAATTTATTTTGATATTTATTAGTTATGATGAAACTTCCCATTATGTATGATGAAATGTTCACCTTTACCCTTTCTTCTGCCTTCTACCTGATATTCTATGTCTCATTTACAACACAAATTCTCTTCACTTCTTCTTATATTTCTGGGATTGGTTAGATTTATATTCTCAATAATTTTAATTCAAGCTTAATATATAGGTTGATTCTGAAGTAAAGATTAATAACATTTATGTTGTTGTTCCATTGATATAATTAACCTAGATACACAAAAGAAGAAAATGTATTTCCAATAGAAAGCTGAATTAGAATTTTCACATAATATAAAGTATCCATAACTTTATTTGGAAAATAGTATATCAAGGAAAGAAACCTGAAGTGAGAGCCTCTTTAGCTTTCTCACCATGGGGTAGTATAAACAATTACACTAGATGTATTTATGCACAGGGGCCAGAGCAGGAGGGAAAAACAATAAAGAACAAAGCCATGAGAAAACAGAAGTATTGGCAGAGAAAACAGAATTGCATAAATAAAGAACACTGGAGTGATATAAATAAATAAATACAGTACCACAAACAAAAAAGAACTCTGGACCACACTTAAGGGAATTTCAGTGAGTCACTGAAATTTAGTCATTTAAATGATCTAAAATGACTAGTTTTACCCAAGAAAACTTAATATGATAATTGAATAGATTCTAGTTTTGGCAATTCTCAATTGTTGTTGACTTTTGTCTTAGTAGCTTCAATAAATCATGATATGAGGGGAAAAAAAGCCTTATTAAGAGAAATGGACAAAGAATAGGAACCAAAGAAAAATATACTTAAAGCAGTAACTTAAAGGAGGCAAATGAGCAGGACAAGGTTTTTGAGATTTCTGAATGTTGGAGGGTTGAAGAGAAAGAAGAAATGGATAGGGATAGAATGAATTGTTTAAAGGGAGATAAAAACTATAGTCAAAGATGACACAGAGCATTACAATGGAAGGAAAAGAAACAATTAAAAAAAACAAAAAACACATGACAGGGCTGGTGTTGTGGCTCAAGTGGTACAGTGCCCGCCTAGCATGTGTGGGGCACTGGGTTTGATCCTCAGCACTACATAAAAATAAAATAAACATATTGTACCCACCTAAAACTAAAAATTAATATAAAAAATGTCAGATATAAAGATAAGCCTACATGAGTTTACATGCTGTTTTTTCTAGTCTCAGTTTGAATAATGAGCTCATAATCACAGATATCATTCTTGTCTATTCAGCACAAAATTTTCCTACAACTAGTCTCCTTATATGGCAAAATCATATTTTACTTGCCTTTTAGCAGTTATCACTTCTTAGATTATCTAGTTAATTTATTTATATATTTTATGCTTGCATATCCATAACAGAATATAAGTTATATGTAATTTGTCTTATTTATTATTTTATTCTTAGAACTTGCAATAGCATATGTGTTTGTACACAATATGTATAAGTTTAAGTATGTATAATATGTATAAGTATACAGATTATGTATAAGTATGTAGAATCTGTATATGCTGAATATATATTTAATAAATACTAGTTGAATAAATTAAGAAATTAAAAATAAAACACCTGTATTTAGAAGGAATCAGGAAAAAAAACAATCAATCTCCAAAAAAAAAAAAAAAAACATAGTAGGTAAACTTAATCATCAACTGTTGAAACTCACTCTTTTTTTGTTTACTTGTTTGTTGATACATATGTAGATCCCTATGTAGAACACTAAGATATTAATTTTAACTCCCATATGGCATTAGAGACACTAGTTAGGGAGCTGTAACTGAGACCCTTGGAAAAGCCTAGAGTTATGATGAACAAATAAGTCAGAAAATATCTTGGTATATCCAAATAAAACATGGCAGAATGACAGTAGTGATAAAAAATGAGACTATTTGCAGTGATGACACTACACAGGGACATTATAAAGGTTGGAGATGAAAATTGAAATGATTTGCTGTTCCTATATAAAGAAAAGATTTTTTAAAAATTAATACTCTGCAGCATAGAAAATTATGTAACACATTTTAAAATTTCTAAGGAATCTTTACAGTAATGAAAATTGGAACCAGTAGAATAAACTTTCCATATCAGAAGATGAAATTAAAATAAAGGGGATAAATTAAGTTAGAAAATGGGAAAAAAGAATAAAAAAGAAAATGTTGAGTGAATATGAAAAATACAATAATTACATAAATTATACTAAATATATAATTATTCCAATTTTTTTAAATATAAGTAAGATACTTATATTTTTGTAAAAAAGTAAGGATCTGGAGTCTATCATGCTACATGAAATAAGCCAATCTCTAAAAGCAAAGGTTAAAATTTTTCTCTGATATGTGGATGCTAAACCACAATAAGGGTTTGGGGAGAAAGAATAGTTCAGTGGATTAGACAAAGGGAAATGAAAGGAAGGAAGGGGGTAGGAATAGGAAAGACAGTGGAATGACTGGAACAACTTTCCTGTGTACATAAATGAATATACCACAGTGAATCTCACCACCATGCACATCCACAAGACTGGGATCCTTATTAGAATAAGAAATATTCCATGCTTACATAAATATATCAAAAGAGATCCTGCTGTTATGTATAACTAAAAAGAAGCAAAAAAAGTAAAACAATACAGTAAATCCAAAAGACAAAAAGTATCATTGAACAGAGGCACATAAGAATTTTATTTTCTAGGAACCATGGAATAAGAGGAGGAAACCTTTCTAAAAGAATAAGGAAATGTATGAACGTATGAATAAATGGAAGGAATTTGAGAAGTAAATTCTTAATGGCTTCTATTTGTTAAGTGTTGCCATCTATTGAATGTTTGACTAAGAATTCAAACATGGAGTGACAGAGCTGCAGTAGATCTGGATAGGTCAAAGGTAGTAAACATGTGTTAGTTTTCACCATTTTGTTTATTAAGGGAAAGGTAAATATATTTTCTCTTTGTATGTTCTGAGAAGACTAGTTGGGCTATATTTACTCATAATTCATAGACTGGAAGGAAATTTGCAGCAGCATTAAAACTACTAGAAAGGATAGATTAAAATGACTGGCTGTGTCCAGACTAGAAAAGAAGAAAAATGTCCCTGGGAATTAGGATGAAAGTGGAACTGTAAAATCCTGTCACCTGAGACAGGGTGAGGTTATAGGCTTTGCAGATTTCCCTGCTCTGAATGTGTCACTTTGAAAGGAATTAATGTCTGATTGTTGATACACTTTGAATCAAATTGGAAAAGATTCTGCTACATCAGTGAATATGGAAGTATCCTAAACTGCAGCTAGTGTGTTAGAAGAGGATTCACAGCTCCACAGAGTGAGAACTCACTGGGAAATAGACACATTTCATGTTTTGCAAAAGCTAAATACCCCAACGTTCTCACAATCTATATGTGTCACTGCCACAGGCATCCACAAAACAAAGATACTGTGTGTTCAAATTTTAAGAAAGGCATGGTAATAAAATTGAATTTTAGGTTCCGATAATCACTTGTTCTGGAACTGGATCCATAGTCAGCTAAATTTTAGGTCACATAAACTTTGATAAACCTATAATTGTTTTACAATGGATAAAATCTTTTCTTTTTATTTCCAATTTTATTTCAAGCTTTTATTTTCTCAGGAAGTCTAATATTTTTCAGAGTTTAAATTTAGCAGTTTTATATCTAATATATTCCTTAGTTCCACCTGTGTCACATTTCCTTCACTGAAGGAATTTCAGCTGTTCCTAGGGGGGTCTGGAAGAATGGAGGAGATAGTGGGCAGTGCATGTATATTAACAAGTAGCAACAAATTTGGCTCACACACTGTCCTGCATATAGATATTTAAGTGGCTAGATAATCAATAAATAGAAAAAGAATATAAATAAGGACAGAATTATCTCTCTCTCTGAAGTGCCATTAGATGCTCTGTTTTCTCCACATGCTATTTTATTAATAAGGTGCAAAATAAAGGCTATACTTTGATGAATGGTTACTATAACTACCCAATAACAAATACTTATTTCCTCATTTTTGTTGTAAGGATAGTTTGATTATTAATATTTCCCTTACATAGTTAAAGAAATACTGGTAAAACAAATTGCTCATAAATATGTACGTGAAATTGGTTTTGAATCAGGATTGGCTCAGCTTTAGAATCTGGGCATCATATTACACATTTTTTTACTCCTGTGCAGACATAGAACAAAACCCAGCACTTTCCTCATGAGTAAAAAAAATGGGCATATTATATAACGTACCTTGTGCTGCTAGCCATAAATATGTTAGAATTTTAGAAGAGAGGGAGTATCAGTAGAGAATAGAGTAAGTGCAGAAAGAAAATATGAAAAAGTAAAACATATTAGACTTTGAGATGCAAAGGTTGAATTGTGAAGGGAGATGATGTAAGTAAGAAAACCTACAAGAGTGGAAACCAGGAGTGTGGAAGTGATTCAGATCCATTTGGGTTCTCTTTATAAACAAAGAGAGACATTAAGAAAGTAATAAATTTTAAAGGGCATTTAGAAACAGTTTTTATTTATATAAAGTAGGAAATAGGAAACTATTCAAGAATTATGATTAGGGATCCATGATAGAATGAAACAAAATCTAGGAACAATATATGGGAAGAATAACAGGGCCTTTTGGGTGGCACTGCTATCAGGGACTCAACTCATCAGGGTCTGGTCACAGTTAGAGAGCCATCCAATTTGCAAATTCTGTTATAGCCTTTCCAAAATGAGAAAACTTTAAATAAATTCATAGGACGTGTACTATACCAGGAGTTGTATAAAAATCCTATAAAATTTGATGTGGCCATTTCTGAGTGTTGGCCAATGCCACTTGTCACACATTTGGCACTTCTTCCAGCCTAAATTAAAGACATGGAACAGGTTTACTCTAATGATTCTGTATAGTTACAAATACAGCAAGATATTTTCTCACTAACCCCTGTGATACATTCATTCTGGGGTAGAAAAGTCAGGCATTATGATTTTAAGTTTTCTCCTTGATAAAGGGCTAGCCCAAATAGTTATATAAGCTGTTATGATATCAACACAATTTTGGAATCTTCTACCAGCACCACATTTCTTTTATTTAGCCTCTGGTGCTTTTTAGAACCAGGAGTTAAGACTTGCTAGAAGAAGGCAAGTGTTTTTCCTTTGCATTAGTTTGTTTCCCAGGAAAGCATCTTCTGGGATTCTGGTTAGAAGGTAAAGGTCTGTATCAGGGGGCTGGGAATATGGGTGATATTCTCAATGCTAAGTTTAGCATTAGGTATTCCAACCTTCATTTTTAACCCCTGATGTCAGTAAAAGTTACCCCATCCCTAAGATAGGCCTATCCTCCTTCAATACAAAAACTTTATTTTATCCCCTTCAAAGAATAACATCCAGAATTTTGCTCTGGTGAACAAGGGGTAGCTGTTGAGTACTGTGGATTAAGGGAGGGGATAAAATTGCCTATTTCAGTTCCTCTCTTCTCCTCCAAGTCCAGCCAAATATGAATCAGTCTGTAAAAGCCAACTTGATTCTTAATTTCCCCCACTGCTGGTTTGTACTGGCTTTCTTAATCAGGCTCTTATTACCACTTCTCATCTCCTTTTGAGTTTCCTGGCTTATCCTGAATATTTTTCCTAATATTTTTTACTGTTATCTTTTCTCTTTATAAAGATTAATTCTGTCCTTACTAGTGGGTTTAGGTAATTAGAGTAAAGAAAAAACAAGCCGAAGTATTACTGAGGGTTGGAGAGGGAACAAAATTAGATGCATGTGTTAATTTGCCATTTTTACCAGGAATCCCGTTAGGATTTACTAGCATTGGAGACATTTACTTTTTAAGATATTTTAAAATTACATATGAGGTTTTTTTAAATAAGTGATGGTCCCCTTTTTTCCTCTCCCTTTAAGAAAATTCTGTCTGGGCAATATTTTGACTATGAACTTGAACAGTTTCTACATTACATGACTTATATAACAGTGGAGAACATTTAATTTTTTCCTTATCTAAGCAGGAGACAGGGTCTAGGTAAAACTTTCCAGATATCTAATTATATCTTATGGTCATATGGTAGGTATTTTTTTTAAGTTGCAGAGAGTTATGAGATAAAAGGAAAAAAGTGAGAACTTTTGTTCAAGAAACACAATCATCACATTCATCTTTGCAAAACATATTTTAAGAATTTACCACCTGTATTGTTAATATTGTTAAGATCTAAAAATTGAAATTAACTAAAGAATAGTAATACTGCTCTAAGCACTAATATTTTTTAAGCTACATTTTTAAAAATACAGCAGGGTCACATCCCTCCTCATCAGGAAATTTTATATTTTTAAGATGTAATGTGATGTCCACTTTTATCTAAATAATTGGTTTATTAATTTGATAAAATGCATAGACTTTACTAGAATTCTTACCGACTCTTTTACTGAGAATATACTGGATATTTGTCATAGTCCTTGGTATTAAGGATATACAAATACCTGCAGTGGAGGATTTTATTTTTAATATTTTTTAGTTGTCAATGGACCTTTATTTTATTTATTTATATGAGGTGCTGAGAATTGAACCTAGTACCTGGCACATGCTAGGCAAGCCCTCTACCACTAAGCCACTCCCCCAGCCTCATACAGTAGAGGATTTTGAGCCAGAGAAGCAACATATAGAATGGAGGAAAAGTTGAGAACAAGAAGATGGGCCCAAAGCAGGCAGAGGTGAAAGATGAAGATTGAAAAGAAATATATCAGTCATGAGTGGACTGCCAAGGCAGAAGTTCAGTTCTGAAAGGGAATTCAGAATGTTGCTAGGAACTTAGATATAAATAAGAAAAGTAAAAATACCAAAGTTTTCTCACCAGAGTCTACTTACCAGACAGAGGTTGAATATGTCTCTAATAGTCTGTTGAGCAGAAAATAAAAGAACAGGAAGGCCCCTCATTATTAGATTGTCTGAATTTTTAAATTCCATTCTAATGACATGAGAATGAAATCCTGAAGAATACTTTGGAGAGAATGAGCTTCAGAAAATGGGTTGACATGTCTGGTAAATATCAAAATGGTGATAATATGCCTTCCTGATACTCTCCCATACAACTCCGAGGACCAGTATTTATCAATAAGAAAGAAGGACTGCTTATATTTTGATTATTTATAAATTTGAATAATTTATTATTTATTATCCCTTTCCTGCTAATGGATCAATCTTCCTCATCCAAATATGGACAATCACAAGATTGTTTAAATATCCCTGAAATATTGGAACATGATAAAATGTCAATTAGTATTAAAATATATGCCCAGCCATATGTGTAGTAAGCATGGGAAGAATACATCTTTTTATTTAGTTTTAATTAGTTACCCAAAAGAAATATTTATATGACATTTTCCAAAGGGTAGAACTGGCTTTGATATTGCAAATAGCAATTCTGACTTTATATTTCTATAATATCCCTAAGCCTGTTCTCAGAATCTTGGTCACTCAACTAGTAAGCCCAACTGTCTGCAAATGAGTCAGGCATTTTGTCATCAGTAAGTATAGCCTATTGCAATCATGTGTTAACTTGAAATATGGAGGAATGCGTGGAGCATAAGAGATTTCCTGTGAAGCACCTTGCTTTTAGTTTTCCTTGTGTCCAGGAAAGCCTCAGATCTGACGAGGCAATGGCAAAAATGCATGGAAGTTTATTAAACTTAAGGGAAAAGCAAAGAGTACCCAAACTCATGTAGTAATGTTGTGTTCATTATAGAAAAAGAGTTCTTGGCTGAGGCAGCCACAGAGTGATGGTGGATGAACAAGACTGGGAGGTGGGTTGGCTGTATTCCTCACCTCCGTATACTTCCATCTACCTCCCTTGGAAATGGGCTTGTATTTGTAAGATATTTCAGCTCCACTTTACTTTTCCACAACACAACCTTGAGAGACAAAATAGAAAATGAGCAGCAGGGGCAATGGATACTCATCTTGCTTCTATTCAGCAAAGTTTTCAGAATTAAACTCCTTGTGATAGCATAGTTGTTATACAAAATCTATGTGTAATGTCCTATGTCCCACACCCTTTTGTTTGTTAAATAAAAGATGTCTTTGCACATAGCTCATTTGCTTTCTGAAGTGAAACATTCATATTTTAAAATGATGTGTGAACAATAGCAATTTAAATGTTGTAGCCCACAAAACAAGGAATAAAATATATTGGTACATTTGAGTTTTTCTTAAACTATATAATTCTTATGAAATCTAATTTTTACTTTATTTGACAAGGCTACTAAATGCTTCTCATATGTGTTATATACAAAAATGTCTAACAAATAATTAAAAATATAAGATGCCAAATATGAGACATGTAGATCATCAAAGATTTTGAAAAAATGTCTGACTTTTCAACATATAAGTTTAATAAAATTCATTTTATGTTGGAAATATTATTTCAGTCTTTATATTATTTATAAATATTACAACAGAAAGAGAGAAATATTTTCTGTTGTGTTCTGTGATTAATCTTGAATATTTTCTTTTTGGGGCAGTGTATAGAGTAATTATCTTATTATTATTGCCTTTTCCATGGACATTCTCCCCATTAAAAATCAGTTTATCTTATTGTATGGTGTCTCAAATAATTGGAAATACTATTTAGTAATGTCAAAGAGAAATGCTTTGACACAAATGGAAATAATTCTGCCAAGTCTTTTTACATGATAAAAATATTCATATATACTTAGGTGATAAGTAAAAGGAAAAAAAAAACTTAAATAGCATGTTAGTAATTGTTTATCAAAATGAATTGGACAGCCTAAATACCCTTGCCTGAATTTATTATTGCAATTTCTTATTGTCATGAATTTGTCAGAGAATTTGGTAAAATTGCTAGGCTAATTTCCAAGTTGTAGAACAGTTCTTTATTATGTGAATCTGCAGAGATTTCAAGTGGATAGATTTAAATTAAATTATGCATCATCTCAGAGTAAAAGAGACTAAAATATTAAAAATATAGAGAAATTAAAGACCAACTAAATAAGAACAGGCAGAGACTATTAAGAACTTTTTGAGGGACTCAGCCACTGTCGTTTCCTTCTTGCCTTTTTAAAATTAATTTTATTATTGATTGACACACAGAATTTGTATGTATTTGTCAGGTACAGTGTGATGTTTTCATCCATGTATATATTGGGTAGGATCTATTGAGGATAACAAATATATTCCCACCTTAAATTTTTATCATCTCTGTAACAGTGAATACATTCAATAATTTGCTTTTGGCAGAGGTGTAGGGATAGGCAGGGGAGATGGAAAGCTTAACAAAAAAGCTTCGGGTATTTTCTTATTGGATATTGTTTAAATAGTGAAGCTGTAGGTGGGTTAACTAGAAGCAGCACATTTGGCTTTCTCTGGTTGTTGCTGAATTGGAAACTGGGCAAATGTAGGCAAATCTGATGACTAAGTCCTGCCATATTGAGTCAGTTGTTACAAAGACTATGGTTTAGCTTCTTGAATGACTCATTGCAGAGTTGTAGATCAAATTCTATTGCTATTGTCCATTTGTGTGTTGAGCCCCTCAGCAATGTAACTGATAATCATTTATTTAGGATGGACATATATAAATATATAGTTATAAGATAATATTGAATTAGTTTTATATACTAAAAACTAAATATTTATTTTAAAAACTAAATATTTATTTTTATAGTAAAAAGTCAATGTATGATCATCTATGTCTTGAATCAATGGCTCAATTAATTTAAAAGTAACTTGTTTAAAAAAGAGAAATAGTGAGATATTACAGTGGATGGATCTTTTTTATTAATATAACTATTTTTTCAGGTTTATGCCTATTGTGTTTCAAGAACCCTAATCAGAGCAGTTTGAGTTTATTTGGTCACCTCTATTACTTTGATAAATATATTCTGCATATAAGGTATCTTTTTTTCACATCTGAAATCTTAAATTCCCATTCCTGTGTCTCTCTTCTAAAAGTGTTTAAAGCCTTATTCTCAACCTTATTGTGTTCTCATTTGAGATATTTCCATCCTTCCAACCTCAAATTCATGTACTCATTTCATTCTTTATTTTTTTTAAATTCAGCTAAAACAGTTGACTCTTATTTTCTTATAGAAATTTTGATGGTTCTCATGCCATACAATACCGAAAATCTCAGCCTTGTCTCAGTCCAATCTCCTGCTTTCTGCTGTCTTTTGCTTAGACTTCAGAATGTGAATTTCACTCTTTTCCCTCGGAACGACCAGGTATTTGTTTGTCCTAGTAGATGTTATAGAAAGAGGAAGCCTCAGTAAGACAGTATATTCTTACTACTCTGGTAAGTAGTTCTTTAAGCCACTTTTAATTTGAATGACAGTCAGGAGGATAGTGTGTGCACACCAGTACAAGCAAATGTGGACACATGCGTGCTGACTTGGTCCCCTCTCTATAAACCTCTCTTTTACTTCCTCTATTCTACCTTGATTACATATGTTTGCCTCCACCTACTCCATTGTTCATTTGGAATTAGTACTGCCCTCAAAGGTGATCTTTCATATTTACCTTCTATGACATAGGAATTGACCTCCATGTTCATGTTTTAGCCACTACAGATTTACTGGCTGGGTCCTTTCTGCTTAATCTTGACAATAAGCACAGTGGGAAATTGGGTGCAGAGTGCAACTATATAAACCATTAGTTATCGTTATCATTGTAATTATCATGACACTTAAATGTGGAATTGCCTTTCCTTGTTCACATTACACAGAGTAGCTATTTAGTGATTTTACTTTCTCCATAGGAAGTCACTCTGTGCTTTCAAATTATTAATGTGCTTTGTTATACTCTGTTTTTACTATAAATATAGCAGATACACCACAAATGCTAACTCATGGAACTTTTATTGGTGTAAAATGTTTTTTGACTACGACAAAAGAGATAAAACATCAAAAAACATGTAAATTTGTCTATATCACTTTTTGTGGAATTCTAAAATGCACTTTAAATTCCACACCAGCTTTGTCCTCTGGGTCTTTCTCCTGCCTGTTCACATTATTATTTATAACATTTTGCAAACAGTAGTCATCATTTATTGTGTTTTCAAACTATTTTAAATTTTCTAAAAAATAGTCTCACAAAACTTAACAGAGAGAACATGGGACAAACCCACATCAGGTATCACAGGGACATGAGAAAGTTTATAGTCAACAGCTAATGGCAGAGCCAGAAGAAAATATTTTTTTGCCAAATTGGCACTGATCAGTCATCATGGAGAACTAATCCATGATATATGGTGTTATTATAAGAGAATTAAATGGTGAAGTGTCATTTTGTGATAACAGGTCATGTAGGCAGAGGAATAAATTAAACTATATTCTACATTGCCAGAAGTGAGGAAGTAAAAGCTCCTCAGGTAGGCATTTCTGATAAATTACAAAACAGATATTGAAGGGTATTGTTTTAAATATGTATGAACTTTAGTTTGCTTTGCTTTCGATTATTTTTTTCTGGATAAAGAATGAATTAACAAATTAATAATTAATAAAAATGAAAGATAACTATTGTTACAATTTTAGTCAGACTGTAATTAAACCTTGATATCCTTTGAAAGCTATCTCCTACAAAATATTTGATTAGAAAAGGCAGATTCTAGCATTACAGGAGTGCCAATTTACCAGCTGGCCACCATGTGTTTGACTGGTGTTTAACAATGAGTATTGGCTGACCTCTGCTGAAGAACACGGATAGTATCTAGGTACCTGCGGCAATTGCAACCCACAAGTGAAAACACAATCTTTCAGATTTGTAATGGAATACCAAGAGATGTCAAGGTGAGTCACATCACATAAATGTCACCTGCTCTGACCGTGTTCAGGACATCTGCCCATGGTGCTTTCCTTCTGATTTTCTCCTCGTATAATGAAGGCACTCCAAGATGCCAGTGGCGACTGGTAGTCACACAGTGCATCAATAGAAAGGGATATTATGCATTTCAAATCTGGCTCATTTGTTAGAGCCAAGGGTAGACACTTAATTTCTCTTGATGAGAGCAAAATTCATTTAATATAGCTGAACAAAAATATTAATCTAAGAAAAGGCACGAGTATCCCTATAATACTCTTAATGACTGCAGTCAGTGGATGCTAATTTTAGGTTCAATGTTTGTTCCCTAGTTCTAAATTGAAAAAAAAGCTTTTAAATTACTATTTTTAGCAAATTCCTGATAGTAACACATAGACAAATGGTTCAATATTTATAAGACTACATTCTAATATATTTCCAAGTAATAATTGCGTCCTCTTTCTTTCCTGTGTATTCCCCCCCCCCCCAAAGAAAATATCCTTTTCCAAGTATTATGATTAAATCACTGCCTTCTTTTAATTTTTCTGGGGTCCCTATTTTTTTGCCTCTTTCCATGGAGATCACTTGTCAACAAATACCTTCTGGTATCTTCTGTACTTCTACCTCTCTGGCCTGAAATAATGATATTATAAAATGTTGTCCTTTTTTTCTACAGTTTGCTCCAGTTACATTGTCTGCTAATAGTCCTGTTCACCTCCCATTCATCCTTCTTAGTATATATACTTCTCCTCTTTCTTCTTTTGACATTTGCCTCCTCCATATGATCCTTTTTATCAGAATTTCACAGTGATCCTTCCCTCTTATTTTTGCCCAATTTCACCACTTTTCTTTTTACTTGCTTCTTCCATCTCTATAAGTCTCTTTCTCTTTACATTTATGTCTCCATATCACCTCCTTCCCCACCACTTTCTTTACTCATACTTGGTAAGTATTTATTGAATTTTCTCTATATAACTAGCACATAGAGACTTAAAGTTAATATGTCAAAGTATATGCCATCATATAGTTCCCCGTATAAATGGACAAATAAATTAATCAGTGGTGATTAATCATCATCAGTGTTGAAAGTGCACAGATAAAAATATACTGGAGGCTGTAGGGGAATTGGAAGAGGGTGGTGGCATCCAAAAACATATCATTTTGCTAAATGAGTAGATTATACAGCAGGTCTTCCAAAGGGGAAAATATGGTTAACTACATAAAATGATAAAAATGGTAATTTTTTCCTTTATAGTAACCATATTACTTGTTTGTACCCTATAACAACATGCTGTATACCCTAAGTAAACAAACAAAAATATTGAAACAAGAAAAACAAAAGTATCCTGGCTGATGTATAATCTCAGTTAAATTTTGAGGCAGGAAAAATAGGGGGTATAAAAAGTTCTCTAGGTAAAAAGGACAGCATGGGGGGAAAAAAACATCTGAGGCATAAAATAGCATGTTGGAGACAAATGAGCAATCTGGCATTGCCAGACTATAAATAGAAAACAGAGCATGTGGAAAAGAAGCTTGAAATTAGGAAGGACCTCATTATGGAAGGAGGTTGTTATCATGCTGAGAAACATGAACATGATCAGAAATGCATTTAATTCCAGACATGGCTGTCATCAGATCTTCATTTTTTTTTTTTTAACCAAATATTCTTTGGATGAACTTACATCCCAATTGAAGGCTATTTTATGAGAATCAGAATCAGGATGTCAATAAAAAAGGAACAGAGAAGCAGATTCCAAAAACTATTTAGATGAATAAATGGAAAGAATCTGATTGCTGATGGATATGGGAGAAAGAGGTCGATTCCAGGAATCTACATTTAGTGATTAAATGCAAGGTAATATAAGATCCTAAAACAACATGGCAGAGGAACAGCTTGTCCTTTGTTCTTCCTCCCTTGCAGTTCTTCCAGCAATATTGGTAACTTGCATTTTTTAAGTGCACTGTGATTATGAAATCTCTTATCCATCCATTATTAATTTAATCTTCATGCGAATCCTCTGAAATTAACTGAGCAGGTCACTTTAGCCACAATTTTCAGATAAGAGCATTGGAAAAGACTTTTCTCAAACATATATCCTGGTATAGTAGATTATTTCAGTGCTCACAACTTTTTACAATTGGTATTAGTGATTTTCAGAATCTGTGTAATGACATCTTCACATTTGTTGCAGTTTGTTTTGTGTTTCTGTGTAGTTGTATAACAGACATAGACTTTATTTTAAAAGCAATGTGCATAATCCAAGTTGGTAAAGATATAGAAGTCCAGGGAAACTCTGTGATTCTCCTCCCCTTTGGCCCCATCCCATTCCTTGCTATTCATCCCTTCTACTTGGCTACTCCTGAATTATATCCTTTCTAATAAACTGCCAATATTTCTTTTAAAAGCTATGTGAAAATGGATGGTATAAAAGAAAGAATTCTATGTTCTCCAGCCCAGATGAAAATTAGAGAAATAGCTTTTCTAGCAGCAGTTGACATGGGAGGAAAATGACATCAGAGGCCTTTCCTGTACTAACTTCACTTTAATTTCAAATGGGAAATGAACACATCTTAGGTGTAGGACACTCCATACCTGACTTCTTTTGATGTGTTTTAACCCACTTTGTTATGAGAATGTATCATACATGTTTCATGCTATTTCTAGGTGGTATACATTGGTGTGAGGGTCCATGAATAAATTTAGTTCTTGTTCTTCATATCTTCATTACTATTAAAGCTATGTTTCATCTTGAAGTTTGGGTTTAAGATGAGAATTAATTGTATGAAATGTGTGTATTTATGTATCTGGTAGGCAAATGAGACAGAATAGATTAAATTATGACTCTTATGAAAAGCTTGGCAACAGCCTAACCTCATAAACTAATTGAAGAGACTTGTCAAATTATACTTGGCAGTGTAAAATCTTGGACTAAAAATGAGAGTTAGATCAGAATTAATCTGAGTTTTGTTTATATTAACCAATGTTTATTCTTTCAACCAGATGTATTCTTCAATTCTTCTGACCCATAGGGCATAATACTGTAGGAAAGTGAGTTTGTCCTATAGAAAAGGAGCAATTATCTATAAAGGTCTTTAATTTTTCTTATGTTATTCAAATCTGAATCATTTTAAAACTTGAAACTACCATATAAATTCTGTATATCTCTCTAGTAAGTCTCTATGATATAGACAAAGTCAAATAATTCTCTTTTCTAAACTCCTAAATGAATTCAACTATGTATATGTGGATAGTTTTAACAAAAGTGAACCAAGGATTTAGAATAGTTTTTCTTTAATTGTAATCAGAAATTCCAGGGGAGATTTCAAACATACATTATTTTCCCTTCTATAGACTTACTGAGTCTGAATGTCAGGGTATAACAATTGAGAGTATTTTTAGCTTCCCAGTTGATTCTGTTGTGAACCGTTTGAAAAATACCAACTTGAAATGCATTATTAATATTATTCATCATCAACTGGAGAATTGCATAGTATTCTCCTATCATCATGCGCATGTGTTAGTACTAAATATAGTTATATGCTTGTAGAGCTATAAAATATCTTTGGATGTTTTCCTCTAGAGGACTGGGGCTCAGGCAGGGGTGAAGGAGATATTTATTTTTGACTCCATAAAATATATCCCTTTATATCATTTGAAATTAATTTTTACTGAGCTTTTAAGTTACAATATGTGTGTGTGGGATGGTAAGTGGGAAGGTAGAAAATGAGTACATGGGTGTATATAAAATCTAAGAATATAGAAAAGTATGATATTTCATTGTATTCTTTTTGACATCAAATAAATTTCTGTATTTCCTTAGAAATGTTTTTACATGTTTAAGAATTATCAATTAAATATAGAGTGGGTAGCCTTGCCCGTCTTTTCATCTCTGCCCAATTTTTAATCCCTTTGTACAATCATTTATAGAGTTCTCTTGATAATCCAGGCCCTTATGCTGGACTATAGGACTGTGAGACAAATGACATATGGTAGGCTACCTTCAGATGTTGTCAATAAAGACATAAACAAAAATAAAAAGAAATCTGCGTAAAATAGTTTAAAGTTTCAACTGAGAATCGAATAATTTCTTTCTTTCTTTTTTAATTAAGAGGAGAGTGACAAATTCCATCATTCCTTTCATTCCTACCATTTTCTCTCCCCTATGTGGAATGTGACCTATTTTCTCCCATAATTTATATACCTATATATTTCAAGTATTTGCATCTATCATAGTATTGTAAGTTTTTGCTTAGTTTTTGGCTTATTCTAAATTCTTACTGGCTGCCCAGGTATCATCTAGAGGAAGATGGAGGTGAATGGAAAAGAGTATGTTTTGGCTTTACATTTGGGTACATTGTCTTCAATTTCCTAGGGATGTCCCATCATTCCCTACCCCTTTGCCCTTTTCTGTTTTACATGTTCCTTAGAAATGCACTCACTTTCCATTTATTTATCTAAATTACCTTCCCTGCTCATTTTGAACTATGTAATTTAGCTTGCAAATATATGTAGAGCATAGTGGAAAAAGTTGCAAAAGTTCAACAACAATACAAGGAAAAGGGGGAAAAAAGGATTTGATTGTAAAATAGTATTAAGTGAAAATCAAACATAAAATGCATGCCCCAAACACAATATACTAGTCAAATGTAGGATATAAATATTACTATAAGCTGTTTGACTCAGAGAGAGTGATTTAGAATAGTAAAATTGATTTTAAAAATATAATTAATGTTCAGGGAAATAATAACCATGGCTGTTTTGCAGGGACACAGTTCATTTTACACTCTTAAACCAGAGTTCAGGGTTTTGCTTATGGGTGGTATCTGTTTTCTTTCCATGAACTTTAATTGGCTAAAACTGATCCCTTCTCATTCAAGTGAAAAATATCTGGGCCACAGGAAATTGAAAGTAAGTGGCTATTAAAGGAGTTCTTTGGAATACAGTACATAAATAAGAGTTTTATAAATGATATAAAACTAGCTAATGGCCAAAATGATGTTCATTTTGAGATTATGCAAATGAGGGTAAGGTGCAGAAGCTAGCTTTTCAGGTCAGCTACATAAACATGTTTTTCCCATCACTGAGCACCAAGGATACTGCTTCAGCAGCTCAACTTAGATAGAAATTGTGAAGAATTGAAATGGGGATGGTGTTCACAAGCTGCAGATATGCAACAGTGAATGCTTCCTTTTGTTTTCTTTTCTCATAATTCTCTGGTAGAATGAATAAGAGATTGATGATAACTGAATATGAGTGGAAGTGTGCTGAGAGCTTCACAGTTTGGAGCAGTCTCTACTGCATAGCATTTAAATATTTTTCATGTGATGCTCAGGTTAATAATTTAGCAATTTCTAAACTTGTAAATGTCATTTGTTATTCACCATATACACTTATAATTAATAGAGGACTTTCAAATCACTTTCACTTACACCATCTAATTTGATTATCCAGATCACCTGCAAAGAAAATAAAAGTAGAGACTAAAATTTATTAAGTAACATTGCATTTCAGACCCTGCTGTAAATTCTTTCCTTTCTCTGTTTAAGCAAATTCTATGAGGTACACACTGATATTACAGATGAAGACACTGAGGCATGGAGAAAATATATTAATAACTCAAAATCTCACAGCTGGTAAATGCTAGAAGTGGGACTTGAATCCAGGCTATTTAACTCTATAGCCTGCCCCTAGGCATCACTAATATATTTTAGGAAAAGAGGCAGGAGTAAAGAGATTGTGCAATTATATAATTTCTAACACATATTTCTATATGACATGCAAAGGACCAATTTTTTTTTAAAGTTATCTTGTTGGGACTGAAGTTATAGGAAATCCAGATTTGAGATTTTTTTCAAACTTAAGGTTTTTAATCAGATTTAGAAACTGTAGTTCTTTCATGTTAAATCTGCATAATTAACATAGCTCCATAAAATAACATATAAGCCAGTTAGTATTAGTGACCTGTAATTCAGTCTGTTATTTGGGGTGCACATATCCCAGGATAGGTACAAGCCCATTGAAACAACAGGGAGAAGGCTATTTTACATACATAAGTTCATGTCTACACATGGTTATACGCATGTACATGCATGTATACATACCAAGCTTGGAATTCACATAAACAATTGCCATGTGAAATGAATTATTAAAATTTCTAGAGATGAACATTTGAGCTAAATCTACAGAAAAACCAAAAGGATGAGATGAATATGGCAAGCTTAAGGGTCAGAATGAAGCAAAAATTGCTAAATTATTGTGGGAAGTGCCGTTGAATGTGTATATTGACTTTGCTTCTTCCAAACATTGTTCTATTAGGTGAGTCCCTGACTTCTCTGAGCCTATTTTTTTTCTCTTATAAATTAAGACTAAAAATCCATCTGTCAAACAAAGCTGTTAAATGTGCTTTATAAATCATAACTCTATGTGTGAGACTATGAATAATATTTTAGTGTTGATATTTCATAAAATAAATGATTTTATATTGTGGCTATTGCATATCAAATTCCTGAGCTATGGTTTAAAGTTGTGGCAAGATAAAGCAACTAAAATGTGAGAAAACTGTAGGGGTCTTTCATAAAATGTTGCAGAGTACCCAGAAAATACCAGGTGTATGATACCCATTTGATGAATGAATGAATAAATGGATAAAGGAATTCCAAAGATGAATGAATGTCAAGTTCTGAAGTTTATCCAAGTCTTTCATTATTCTGCCCTAAGGAGATTATCACTTCAACCACTGGAGTTTTGGGGAGAAATTCTGTAATTTATTATTATTATTTTTAGTATAGCACTGGGATTAAACCCAGTGCCTCATACATTCTAGGCAAGCAAGCTACCACTGAGTCACAACCCTAAACCAAATTATGTATTTTTACTTCAATCTGTCATGCTGGCCTTGGCCTCAGGATGAATGGCTATTAGCAGGCATTCTCATTTTAACTTTATTTTCTTTTTCTTTTTATAGTTGTGATTTGTTATATTACACCTAAAAAATGCCTCTACATAATTAATAAAATAATTTAAAGAATATTTTTCATATACAGAAGAAAAAGAATGTTTACTGGTTGGTAATTATTAATGTGCATTTCTAAGTACTTTTTCTTTCCTCTTCAAATATTTTAACATATTCTTTCAAGGAAATATTGTTCAATAAAAGCTAGCAGTATATTTGGGCATATTTAAAAAAAGATTTTTTCTTTTATTCTCATTTTCCTTTTCTCATTATAAATTCCAAGATAAAACCATTTCTAGATAGTTTTATATTTAGCTATTCTCTTAATCACTGAGGTTTCACTAAATAATTAGTATTTTATAATTGATCATCTGCAACCATTTTCTTTTTACTCCCCATAATTTTATATCACTGTTTTTAGTGTCTCTACTGACTACCTTCATAACTTTAAAAACCATTCTTTCATGGACATTTTATTAGGCAGTTTCAGCCTGCTGTGATAAAAACAGGATATATCATAGCTTCCAGTTCGTGTGGTGAGGATAGAGAAGTCATTTTACATATTTCTCCCTTTCCTGATCCTCTACTGTTTCACCAAATATTTCAAGTATACCTTGATTTTTACTTTGCAAGATTACTTTCTAACCATAATTATGTGTCTTTTGTGTTTTCTTCTATCGCCTGATTCTTAAGTTAAGACCAGTAAATATTATTTACATCATTCAAACTATAAATATTGTTCATCATTAAGAGTAGCATGCTAAGATTATATTTTCATCTTTACAAGTCCAGTATTTTAGGTCCTATGCCACTTAGTGGAGAATTTGTGTATTTTTTGTGTATTTATTCATTTAATAAGTAGTTACAGGGTATCTTCTGTTTGTTAGGCACTATACCAGACTCATATAATACAATAATGAATGAAAATTACAAAGCACCTGACCTCAATGATCTTTATCCCACTGAACAGTGACAGAGAATAAACAGTGAACAAAATAAGTACATAAATTGGATAACATTTTAGAATTTTTTTTTTTTTTTTTTTTTTTTTTTTTTTTTTTTTTTTTTTTTTTTTTTTTTTTGTGGAAATGAAAACAGCAGGTTGAGGAAGACCAGTATGGCTGGGTGGAAGTTATAATGTTAAGTAGTGTGGACAAGGATAGGTTTCATATGAGCAACAGATGAGGAAGATGAAGTTAAGCCTATAGAAAATAAGAAAAGAGAATTTAAGGCAGAAGTTCCCGTTAGCGGAGGAAATCCTAGCTGGGGAAGGTGCATTTCAGTGAGAGTTGAGTAAGCAAATTTGAGAGAAATTGAAGATGAGGTTAGATGCCAAGGGAAGGGACACAAGATAGATTAGAAGAGGACTTCGAGTATAATGGGGCACTTCAGGGTTGTAGGCAAAGGGGTTTAGTGTCCTGTACATTTTAAAAGAGTCATTCCTATATTTTTAAAAAATACCTTTATTTATTTATCTTTATGTGGTGCTAAAGATTGAACCCAGTGCCTCACACATGCTAGGTGGGCGCTCTACCACCGAACCATTACCCCAGCCCCAAATTGTTCCTGTGTTAAGGAAAGCAAGAAAGAGGCAAAGATAAAAACACTGGGATCAATTAGAAGCTGCTATAATAATGCAGAAAAAAAACACAAAACACAATTTGCCCTCCAACAATGTGAATTTTCCCTCTCATTTTCTTAAAATTTTTATCAGTTTTATATGTTTTATCTTTCTGGAGCTAATGTTGGATGTTGGATCCTCTGTATTGATTCTGTATGTCTCTTAGATTTTTGCTCAAAAATTCCATATCTTGTTCTTGATTTTTCTTTTCCCATTCCTCCACTAAAAGTAACTCTTAGTTTCAGAATTTCTTTTTCTTGATGTTTAAATGTTCTGATTTTTCTCATGCATCTCATTTATAAACTACCTTCATAAATCTTTTCCACAATATTAGCACTGAGAATTTTATCCAGGCTGGTTCAGTGTAGACTTATTTCTCTCCTTTTCCTTGAATAATTTCTGCTTCCTTGATGCTCATTTTCCCTTGTTTATATTACTGTTTCTTTTGCATGTTGAAGGGTGTCTTCAGATGTATGGTATCACTTAGATCATGCTTATATATACAAATAAGTAAAAGAAAAGTAGACTTGGGACTCCATACACTTAAGCAGTCTTATCTCAGTCTCACTTGACAAAAAATGTGTAGGATGATTCAGGAGAACTCTAAATACTTAAATGTAGGATGTCAGCATTTTTATTATCAAAGAACTCAGAATATGGTTATTATATTTCTTTAAAGAAAAAACTCCTGCCTTTTAGCTTAAGAGAGAAATGTTTGGCTGTCAATCTTCTGTGAAACTAGGGGAAAAAAGGATATTGGAAATGGGGTGGGTTCACTTCTTTGTAAACAGAATTTTAACCTTAAATTTGCTCAGGCTGCTGTTACCCAGTCTGGAGTCGATATATAATGATAAAAAGCTGAGTTTTCTTCTACTGTGAAGCATGAGGAAGTACAAGACTACATAAGTGATGCATGCTCTTTTGTTTGTTTTAAAAATATAACAGGTACTAGACCTAGGGCAAGAAGATTTTCCTAAGGAAGTGACAATTATGAGGAGAACTGAGTAAGAAAAAGGCAAAACCAAAATGAAAATTGTAGAGAGCTTATTCCTGGTGCCGTATGTCAAAGGCCTTATTTCAAGGAGACAGTACAGGGAGAAACAAAAGAATGCTATGCATTTAAATTTCTTCTTGTTGACTGCTCCATTTTGGATTTAGTGTTATTAGCAGCATGACTGTTACAACAAATATACGTAAAGTGCAAATATGAAAATATTTACCTTAATGAAATGATTACTAAAAGAAACAAGCAATTTCAAGCCTCTAGTATGTATAATTATCTTACATGTTAATCATAATACTCAATATAATTGTTGTTCTTCAATTCACACATTTGGAAATGGAAACTCAAAGAATATAAATAATTTGCCTAATGCCTTACAGCCACAAAAGATAGCACCATAACAAACTTAAGACTGATTTTCACACTGCATCTACTTTTTCTGTATACCACCACCTGAAATAAAGCCATAGTTACAAAGATTAGTATGATAGTCATTTAAATTCCTATATTTGTATACCCATTGTTGCATTTTAATTTGTTCTTATTTAACATATTTCAGTACTTAGCATAACAAAACAAAACAATTTACCAAAAAATAACCTTTGTAAAAATGCTAAAATGGAATCATAATTATTAGAAGTTGACAACATCACTTACAGATACCATTTTCTTACAGTATCATGCTACTCCTGATAATTACAGATCAGCCTTGGACAGTTTATATCATTAATATTTTATTGGTAAATTATAATTATACATAATATTGATATTAATTTTTACATACACATAACATAATTTAGTCAATATCATTCCCCAGTACCACCTCTTTTTCCCCTAGCCTGCTTCCTTTATTCTACTTTATTCTTCCTTCAAATTTCATGAGTTGCTTCTCCATTTTTTCTTTTTTTTTTTCTGTAGCTTCCATATATAAGAGAAAACACGTGATCCTTGATTTTCTGAGTCTAGCTTATTTAACAACATAATGCTTTCAAGTTCCATCCATCTTCCTGTAAATGAGATTTCATTCTTCTTTGTAGGTGAACAAAACACCATTGTGTGTACATGCACGCACACATGCATACACACACACATATACACACACACACATATATGATGTATTCCTTTATCCATTCATCTGTTGATGGACACCTGTGTTGTTTCCATGCTTGCTATTGTCAATCACACTGTTGTAAATATGGGTATCCATATATTACTATAGCATGCTGACTAATTATTTTGGGTAAATACCAAGGAATTATAGCTGGGCCATATGATAATCCATTCCCAGTCTTTTGAAAAACTAACACACTGATTCCCATGGTGATTATGCTAATTTAAAATAACCTTGGGAGATTTTTTTAACTGATTCTCATCAGATTTGTTGGGTGAGATGAGCACATACACAGGCACATACTCAAGCTAAAAATTAAAATATGAATTGAACTGCCTAATATAAGTTTGTTTTATATATAGCCCATGAAACTCCAATTTTGAAGTTTTTAGACTTTATAAAGATCTGTAAGAACAAATAAAAAAATCTTGCTGTAATGAAAGTTAAGGAAACTAGGTCCTAATTTCTATCTTGTCTACTGAATTTCTATGTAATCCTGCTTTAACATGTGACTCGTGAAAGAGTGCGTCATCCATTTCATAGAGAAGAAAAAAAGCAAAGATTTGGTTCAATGTGTCTCTTTTTTGGAAACTGATTTACTCATCTATTACATAGTCCCATTTTAAAAACATGATTCTTTTATGAAACAAAATGTCTCCTAGTGGTAATGCTTACATAGTAAAATGCCTAATATTAGTGAAGCTGGGGATAATCTATTGGTGAATATTCTTCTCTAATTCTGAGGCTCAGAAAATGTCCTTTAGGGATTGGCTAGCTTCACTTAGCATAATCTGCTCTAATGCCATCCATTTCCCTGTAAATTCTATGATTTTGTCATTTTTTAATGCAGAGTAATACTCCATTGTGTATAAATGCCACATTTTTTTTATCCATTCATCCATTGAAGGGCATCTAGGTTGGTTCCACAATCTAGCTATTGTGAATTGTGCTGCTATGAACATCGATGTAGCAGTGTCCCTGTAGCATGCTCTTTTTAGGTCTTTAGGGAAAGTAACTAAGAACAGAGTAGGGTCAAAGAGCATGAGAAGAAGATTAACATTAAACAGGGATGAGAGGTGGGAGGGAAAGGGAGAGAGAAGGGAAAATGCATGGAAATGGAAGGAGACCCTCAGAGTTATACAAAAGTACATACAAGAGGAAGTGAGGGGAAGGGGAAAAATAATACAAGGGGGACAAACGAATGTCAGTAGAGGGGGCAGAGAGAGAAGAGGGGAGGGGAGGGGAGGGGAGGGGGGATAGTAGAGGATAGGAAAGGCAGCAGAATACAACAGACACTAGTATGGCAATATGTAAATCAATGGATGTGTAACTGATGTGATTCTGCAATCTGTATATGGGGTAAAAATGGGAGCTCATAACCCACTTGAATCAAATTGTGAAATATGATATATCAAGAACTATGTAATGTTTTGAACAGCCAACAATAAAAAATTAAAAAAAAGAAAATGTCCTTTATTTTACAAAATTTATACCCATGAAATGCACCCTTTCTGCCTGATGCAAGTTGAATGCTGTTACTTAGGATGTAAAGATTATTCCTTTATTACAGATAGGCAAAGCTTACCTGTTAAAAAGACAGTTGTGATGTATAAAACCCAATGAATGATGCAAATCACATTTTTCTGAATTTACATCTTCTATCATTATTCATCACTAGGCAACATTCGGGGGGAGGGGAGGAAACTGGGGTCATTTGAATAAAATACACAATTGCTGCCTTGAATGATGGGATGGGTGATTGGCATCCTTTTCCAGGAGTGGGCTGGGTGAATTGTTTTGGTCACCTCCACTGTTGTGGAAGCTTCTCATGTGACCCACAAGCTACATTTGCAATTGAGCTTTGCTGAAAAAGCAGCTGGCGCTCATGTAGCAAGGTTTTCCTTGCCCAAGATAACTAGGGTATACAGGATTAAATCTATGACTGTCCTCATTAACCAAATGACATTGTGCAGTTTTTTCTTTCTTTTTTCTATCTTCCTTCCTTCCTTCCTTCTTTCATTTTTTAACTTGTGTAATACATTAGAGGAGACATACTTTTGGCTCTCTGCTCTCGCTTAGTCAATTTATGCTATTGAAAAGCAGTCTGACTCTAATCCCATTTGTGAATAGAAATGTTTTTGAATAGTCAACATAGAATATTGGTTAAAATATCATGGAACAAATTTCAAGTATGTTTTGGAGATTTTTCTGCTTATATAAATAATCTCTGTGTTTTTTCTTTCCCTTAAAAGATGTCTGCTGGAAAAATGTAACTTGAAATGTGTTAGCATTTCAAGTATTGTATAAACTACCTTATTTATCAAAAGTTATATTTCAAATACTTAAAAGGCTTGAAAGTTCCTGTAATCATTTTTTTTTCCTTTATAGGTAAAGAAATGAGACAGACTTTGATAATATATGTATATCTCTTTATTCAAGCAACATTTCATCACAGAATATATTTGTATTGGTATTTTGAAGTAAAATTTGTTTTAAAATTCAGCTATACTTTATCTGGTATTTGCATTTCTTTAATTCAATTTAATTTCTTTAATAAGAGAGCTATATATAGCACATCCATCATTTTGATTATGGAAAGGTAGAAATGAGGTACCAAGTCAAAATTTGATAATGTAAATATGAGTCAACATGATAACAGACAAGTACAAAATTTAAAAGCTTTCTGTATTAAAAAAATTGTTTTAAATACAAAGTTGTAACTGATACCTCTGTTGCAATATAGTTAAGCATAATTCCATAAGCTCCTGAAAACCTTTTAAAATCTTTATTTTAACCAATTTTCACTGGGTTAGGATTTTAAGCAAATGTGAAAAATAAGTGATTAGTGAAAAAATTCTAAAAACATTCATTGCACTTAGTTTGTTATAAGTTTTATTCTCAGTAAAAACTGAATGAGCCCATGAAATGCTCAAATTTTAGCAAAGATATAAACACATTATTGAAAATAACAACAAAAAGTGAATAGGAATTAATGTTGGTGTTCTTCACCAAGTGCTATATAAGGGAAAAGTGAGGCAGTATCTAATTATTTGGAGAGAGTGCATTTGTTTATCAGAGAAGAAGTAGAAGTTAAGAAGACACCAAAGATTATGTTGAGATTCACTGGGTGGACAAACAAGTATGCAGATTATGGACAAGGAAAGAGCAAGATAAGTAATAGAGTTGAGACTTCCTTTCTAACATAGCTGTCGACATCTAATCTTTAATTCATCTCAAGTCAGAGAGCAATACATGCTTTTTCGGGCAAATGTAAATACTGGCAAATTTGAAGGAAATTATGAGAAGAGATGTCTGTCTTTCATCAAAGCAAAAACCAAGTCCTTCTCAACCTTGTACTTTGCACATAGGTTGAGGATAATTGCATACATTATTCATTTTTGAAATATGACTTTTGTTCAAAGCTACTAGAGATTCTGCTGTTTGCTATTTAATTGGGAGTAGAGGTAGAATGGAAGTGAGAAGAACCTAGCAGATAAAGGTTGAACATGTCACCCACTAAGAGAATTCAAGGTCAAAAATTAACTCTTTATAAAAAACACCATCTAATAGAAAACATAGTAAAAATTCCTATTTGTAAAATTACTAGATAATTTTGAGAGAAGGATATGTTTATTTCTTGTTTTTTAAAAAGAATATTTTTAGTTTAATATTTTATTTTTTATATCTCAATTTGGACACTAATGTTATGATTGTCAAATATGGAATCTTCAGAATTTGAGAGCTCTATGAATGTTCATTGTTTGTTCTTCATTAAATTAAAACTCTTGTAAAGTATCATATTTAGAGCCTCTTTTAGAGTACAATTATCATCTTATAAATAATGCAGATATAACGAATCAGTAAAAATTCTGCTAAAGTCAATTCTTGTTTTCAGTGCATAGCTATTTACAAATACCACAAGTTAATGTTAATGTGAATGCTTTGCAAAGTAAATATTATGAGTACCTTAAAGCAATAATTCATGTTTTAAATCTGAAAGAATAATGTCAAACACTAAGTGCATACAGATAATTATTACCATTTTCTCTAGTTTGGCAATCCTCTTATAAGAAATGAATCCACATTTCTCCTGAATAACATAGGTTTACCATAATTTTAAAAGAAGTTGAAAATATTTAGCTTTTCAAATTATTGATCAAGTAGAGTTAATATGATGGTCTTTTGAGTCCTTGAGTTGTATCAGTTACCCACTTTTCTTTCCTATGCTTTTTTCTGTAATCCTTTGTTTATTTAAATAATTTAATATAGTAACCAAGTATTTCAGCAACAGAATTTTAAAAAATTAAAACATTGGGATAGAAACTTTAGGCATAACTTCATTATATGAATATCAATGAAAGAAAACAAACTAGGGTACGCTGCAATGGGAGGACTGGGGCTTCCTATTTGTCATATTTTGGGGGTCTGATTCTCCATTTTACTCTGTATCCTTTGGCACTGAGGCAAATGGAAGAAAGCTTGAAAATTATTGATCTACAAAAATTTTGTATACTTAGCTCTAGTGGTTTTATTTATCATCTCATCTTCTGTGTAAATACTAGTCAAGATGGCTGAGTTGCTTTTACCAAATGAATATATTTTATGTATTCCTACATGTAAAACTATGTGGAGCTATAACTGCATGTGAATGAAAGAGAGCTCATCTCCTTTAATTTGTTTGAGAATTAATTATAAAATGGAATGGCTGGTCCTATGGTAATTGTTAATTATGACACAATTTCTCTGCAATAAAACTCTCAGCTAAATAGGTAATATATGACATTTTCAAGAGTTAGTTTAGCAGTTTGGTTAAAATATAAAGTGTTTCATGTCTGTCTTGCTTATACATTTATTAATGCCATATGGTTGATCATCTGTGTAACTGTCTTTCTAACTGGTTTCAGATAGCTGAAAATGAAAACACGTTTGCTTTTAACTTATATAGAAAATAAATATTTCTTACCATAAACATAAATGATTGAGGAGCTATCCCTACATAATCCATATTTCTTCTTTTAAGTTAAATATATCTACATAAATCTAACGTACTATTATTGAAAGAGAAAAAAATTAAGATGTGAGAGCTCAAAAGGAATGAGTTTGGAAAAAATAGATGATAAAATTGTGCTCACAAAGTAATCTGTATGTTCATCTGGGGGTGACTGATTATTTTCTTTCAAAATAATACTAACGATACATTAAAGAAAAACTTCTCAAGATTTCACATCATTCACTTGAATAATTGTCAGTCTCTCTGTCTATCTATGTTTATTTCTATCCATCTATGTATCTATGTATTTGTCTATCTAGGTATGTCTATGCATATATGATGGTTTATATGCAATCCTCAAAAAACCTAGAATGTAATATAGTCCTTTATTGAATAAAACAGATTTAAAATGCAATGAATAAAATACTTCTGTTGATTCATAATTGGCTACTTTATATACTGAACTGCATATTCTTTATCAACCAATAAAATAGTGTGTCTGTGTGTATATGTTTGTGTTATCTCTTAATATAGTTAGGAAAGTTCTTGGGTTACATGGATAATGGTATCTGTGTCTTTCATATTTTTTGTATTATATCTACCTAATATAGAAATATTATGTAATCTAGAAATATATATTAGTGTTGTAGATTAGATTGTGTGTATTATGGTTTAGATATGAGGTACCCCTGAAAAGTTCATGTGTGAGACAATGCAGAGGTGAAATGATTGATTTATGAGTCTTAACATAATCAGCGTATTAATCCACTGATAGGGATTAACTGGGTGGTAACTATAGGCAGATAAAGTGTGCCTGTTTCCCTGGTGAGGAATTCTCTGTTTTCTGGTGGTCATGTCCTGAGTTTCTTCTTCTACCACAGTCTTAGGTCCTCATGTTCTGTCTCACCTTGGGCCCAGAACAATGGAATCAGTTGTCTGTAGACCCAAACTTCTGAAACCATGAGTGACAAGTAAATTTTACCTTCTCTAAATTCGTTCATGTCAGGTCTTTTGGTCACAACAGCAAAACAGCTGACAAAAATAGTGTCACACCTATTTCTGGAGTGAATTGAGAGAATCTCTTTTGTACCAATCATCCTCTTCTGTGGTTACAATATTACAAAAGATTGTATCTCACAAGCATGTGTGTTCTCATACACCTCACCATGATAATATCTTTTCAATAAAGACAAAGGAAGACATATAAGACATGAGAAGAAATCATGTATATCTTTGGGAGAGAATGAATTAAGCTTCATACAATTAATCCAAAACAACACATTATTACATACTAACCCCAATGTTTATAAATGTGTCATTCTGAATTACCACTATATACAAACTCCCTTTTCTCAGTTGTCAAACTAGAAATTCAATGCATAACATCTTGTCAGTTAGCAACTGTTCTGTTTGGCACAGGACTGAGGAATAATTTAGGATGCTCTTCAATGTCTCTTGTTTATGTGCCCATTCACAGATGAGAGTGCAGGGATTCTTTAGCCACTGGGAGCCACTAGATCTGATTCACCAACTTTATTGTCATGTTTTTAAGTTGGCCAAAATTTCATAGCTATAGCACTACCTACAGTGATTTTGTTTTACCTTTTTTGCAGTTATAAAATTCTCTCAATATTCCAGAAGCTGATATAAATGAAGAATCTATAGAGCATTTTCAGCATTTCTTCCAACAGAAGTTAAATGTTTCATACCCTACTAGTAATAGTATTCACATTGATTATCCAAGGCTTTGCTTGGAACCTCTCCATAGACTGCTGAGGTCAGAGCAAGTTTGTAAAAATAAAATATGATGACAAGTCTTTTGTGTCCACTTTATCAACACCTGACTGATTTCATAAGACTAATAAGGCACCACACTGAAATAAGAACAATGATTCAGAAAAGTACAGAGGATATTCTAAAATATTCTTGGTTACACAATGTAAGAAATTATAATGACTAGTTGATTCTGGTTTTGAATACCTCTGTATTCTACAGTTAAATCTAAGCTCTAAATAGGTTCATGTGGCTAAAGAAGATAATATAATCTAGGCATTTATATAGCTCAGGTTTTGCTGTGCATTCATAGTATGACAAAGCCCAGATTTATACTGTAGATTGAAACAAGAGAGAGAAAAATGTCTTTGAGATATTATTTTTTCAAGCATTTGATAAGATAAATTATTCCAATAAAGATTAAAAGCCATACCAATGCAAATTTGTAAGTATAAATTTCTGTCATTCTACAGTAATTTCAAATATAGGATTTCTTCAACACATCACAGAAATCTATATGATGATTTTAATGAAAACCCCATGTGAAATGCTATTATATTTTACCTTAAAATATCTACTTATCAGGAGCTGGGATGGTGGCTCAATGGTAGTGTGTTTGCCTAGCTTGTGTAAAGTACTGGGTTCAATTCTTAGCAACACATATAAATAAATAAAAAAGATCCATTTACAACTAAAATGTATTTTTTAAAAAATGTATACAAATCAAATATTTCAAATGATAATAGAAGTGTACCTGTTCTATGATGCATTCCCTTTCTAAACAAAGACAAATAAGGACAAGTTTTACTGAATTCAGAAAGTAAATTTTAACTTAAGGACTTTTCCTAGCAATGAATGAAATTCTTTAAAAGAATTTCAATAGAGTAATACTTGCTCTTAGGCAGTTATAATATAATCCAAATGGAAATATTTGTGTTTTGAAGTAAAACTTCAGCATAATGCAAAAAGGAAAAAAAAAACCCTGAAATCTAAGTGTCCTTGAGCAAGTAGAGATTAAGGTGGGATAGACTGATCATTTGTGAGTTTTGCCAATTGTTTCTATCATCAAATAATATATCAGAAGTATTCCCTTATGCAGTGTATTCCTTTCTGTATCTTCTTAATATCACTCAATGGCAAGAAATATAAAAGCCAGTAATGAAATTTAGTCTGTATTACATCTCTTCCTTGGTTAATTGATTTGAACACACATATCAGATATAGCACAGTTACTGTGCAGTCCTTAAGGTGTACAGCATGTTTCTATTTTCTGCATAGCACATCAGCCAAACTGGATGGTTACATCAATGGATGTGTTTCAACAAATGAACTTTGATTAATGGGTTATTACTCTATTGTCCTTATCTATCTCTGAATTTCTTAGGCTATTGTCTTCAAGATTATTCTGGATGCACTTTTAAGTTCTATCTTACTACATAACTACCAAGATTAAACAGAAACAGATTAGATTGTCCCTTTTATTTAAATTAGAAAACGAATGCTATAAATGGTTGTTATTGCATCAAATATGATTTAGATGAAAACATAAGGTTCTATTTGTTAAATATTTAATCATATATATGTATACTTCAGATTTTAGGCCTTTGCTTGATAAATTGTTGTATGGAAGTATATATATTATATAAAATGCAATATTAAAAATATAATATGTGCTATTTATTATATGTGTGAGTGACCTGAGAAGAGTGTACTTCTCTATTACAGTGACTTTATCTCAGCATTTATTACATATATATTCACCTGGATTAGGGGTGGGCAAACTTCTCCATAAAGAGTCAATACATATGTTACACTTAGTGACCCATTCTCAACTTTGTTGTCAGGGCACCAAAACAGTTATGAAAAATACATAGGTGCATAGGTGGCTGTGTACCAATAAGTTTTATTTACAAAAAGAGGTGATGGTCCTGAGCATGGCTTGAAAGCCATAGTTTGTCCATTCCTCTTCTGGTACATATGAAAAAGATGCTGAATATATCCACACTAATGAACTATACCTATGGCTATTGTGACTTTAGTCACAATGTCTAGAAAGATCACTAGTCACTAGCGATCACTAGATCACTATTGATACTATTTTTCTTTTTCTACATAAAATTAAATAATTCTAGCTAAGTCATTCCGCATTATTCTTAACTCTAATAATTTGATTGTATTAATTTGGTAGTCATGTAGCATGATCTAGACCTGAAATGTTCCATGCAGTATCCCTAGTCAGATTTGGCTATTTAAATTTAATTAGTTAAAATTAATATAATTAAAAACTTGGTTTCTTGGTTTTACAAAATGTGTCTCAGTGTTCAATTTATACATGCACCCAGTGGTTACCTACTGGATAGATTAGAGATCATATCTATTATTGTCAAAGAATTATTAAAATTGAACGAGAACACTTATTACAATCATTAAAGGCAAACATTCTCAAAGAAGTGGTAGAAATAGGATGTGCCAGAAGGAAATAATTTGGAAGCTTTTGGGATCTATAATTATTACATTTTAGAATTCCAATTCAATACTATTACCACAAATTTTTTCTAGAGATTCATATAATAATATCCTTGTAGATTCAAAAGAAAATTATAGTCAGGGACCAAGATATAAATGCCATCCATGGAGCCATTCTCCCAAATTGTTGAGAACATCAAATTTTTTCTTGTAGGTTTCTACTACTCAGAATGTATTACACAATTTTAAGAAAATTTAATTTAAAAAACATGATATTGCATGAAGATGAAATGGTATCCTATAAGCCATTCTCTCTATATATAGAAAAACTGTTTTATTTGTTATTATTACTTTGCCCATTCACTTCCTAGTCCATGAAAGTAAAAATAATTTTAATTTTATTCCCAAAGGAACATTGATCAAGAAACATCCTATCTTGTCAAGGCTTTTCAGCTTCTTTCCCCAAGTTGTCATTACTAAATCATTATTTTTAAATTTCAGCATAATATTGAGATTCTAAAGGAAAATATAATGGACAGGTTTTAATTTTTTAATTTAGTAAAGGAAAATAGCTTTGAATCAATTATCCACAGTTTTCAATGCATAATCAAGAATTTTGACAATATTTAGATGTTGAATTGCCAAACTATTAGCAACCAAGAGATTTGATTAGACATCCATATTAATCAACACCTGTCACAATAGCTAACAGATGTTCTGGGAACACAGCTAACACAAAAATCTAAATTTAAAAATTTTGGTTATATTCCTTTACAATGTGGTGCCTAAATTAAACTTCATGATCTTAATCCTATTTGTCTTACTAAAATTCAATGACTAAAATAATTTCTCTCAATAGATAAGTGCTTTTTATTTAAACAAGTAAAATGTTTTCATTGAAATTAAAACCTATTGCAAAAAAATTGAAGTTATCAATTAAAAGTGCATTAACAAAACACTAATAGGATGTGTTTGTGTGTGTGTGTGTGTGTGTAAAATATACACACATACAAGCTACCTGGTTTGATATCTACTATTTTAAAATTTGTGATAAGATCTAGTACATATAATTTTAATTGATTCTCATGTAACTTAAATAGATGAACAATTTTTTTGTATTTGTTGCATTCTGGTCCTCTTAATACAAGCTGATATAATGTGAAAAACTATTTTAAATAATATTGTCTCTTTCCTATAGTAGCATATTTTATTAAAATAATATATATATAAATACTATGGGCAAAGAAACATTGGTTTTGTGGAAGAAGCAAGTACATCTAAGATCAAGTACATCTAGATTTTCTTTTGAATCTATAGTTTAGCTGAAGAAGCTATTTTATTGCATGAATATTTCTAATTTTTTCCTCAACACAACTCCAAATATGGAAAATTTTCTATATACATTTATATAATTTTTAGGCAAGTAGTTATCCAAGGGAATGTCTTCTAGTTTGCCATTCAAGTATTTGTCTCAATTAATGCCAATACCACACAAAAATAGCATTCATATAACTATGAAAATTTTAAGTCTACAAAGTTGCTTTGCATATCCTTGCCTTTTTAATTCCAAGAGATAGGCAGGATGGCCATTACTATGCCCACTTTAAATATGATAAAACTGATACTTAGATTAATTATTGACTGCTTATAAGTGGAGTCTTCCCCAACCCAGCATGAATGTCCACATTTTTAGTGCTGCTGGCATCAAGTTTGGAAAAGGCAAAATCCAGTTGTTAAATAAGTAGAAATATCCAAGTATAGTGATCAAAATAGACAACTGAGGGAGAAGTGTTATGGATGGTGTTCAAGGTTGAATAGAGCCTGAAAGTGGTCTCCAGAGAGACACAGCTTTGTTTATATGAACTGTGTTTATGCACACACACACTTTCAGATGATGTGAAATTAGTCATGATTAATGTTTCAAAATTGATCATGACCCTAAAATGTGTATACATATTTTCTTTTATTAACTAGTTTGTTTATGCATAATCAAACTGGTTAAATTTCAACACTTCTAGTTCTGTGTTAAAGATCATATTTCATCCTACTAAAAAATCTAGTTATAAGTTAAAGTTGAAATGTAAAAATTAAGTTTCCTCTTTCTCTTTTCTTCACCTCCTTTTTATAAAGTCACCAGATTTCTAGAACCTATTTTTCATGATGTCAATTCTGACACCTTAGTTCTTTAGAGAAACTTGGCCTTAAGTCTTTAAAGACAAGTTTAGCATCTATTAGATGCTGTCTGTCACTATAATTATCTAAGAAAGGTTCAGCTTGTTCTCCTACAATTTTATGTCACCTTCTCTTTGCAGTGGAGGTGAGTTTTGATAAGAACACTGTGCCACATTTATTTCTCCAGATCTGTCTAAATCTTGACTATAGTATTGGGGATGTTTTCCCACTTCTCTTTTTTTCCCTCATTTGGGTCTAATAAAACAACCTATCAGTTTCTACTTTCATGTAAAGAAAGGATTTTTATTCTCTTTTCTCTTTACTTATTTATTATATTTACTTTGTTAAATATCACTTTTTTCTCAGTATTCTAAAATGTATTCATCAGAAAAACACAGTGGTGTCTTAACATGCCAAATATCTGAATCTAATCTTTCATTCTTGTAGCAAATATACTGCTCTAGAGAATAGAACTAGGACCAATGTGAGGAATCCAGCAGATTTTTGCTCAATTTAAAGCAATTGCTAACCAAGTTGTAAATACAACAAAAGGAGTGATGTATTCCCAGTGTTGAAATATGCAATCAGAAATTAGATAGCTATCTGTCATGGAGTTTTTAGAAATTACTTCCACAGTCAAGGGAATTTAGACTGATTGTCCAACAAGTTTCTATATTATAAGTATGTAGTTCAAAGGCACTTGTCCTTATAAAGTATTGTGATTTATATACACTTTATTTTTCATTTACTTTTCTCATTTTACAGAGACTTATCCTTTAATATTATTGTGTATACTTATTGAAGAAAGATATTAGATGATTTTTGTACACTTTCTGGGGATCAGACTTTGAAAATTTAAGTGGACATTAAAATGTAAAATTATATCTTTTGTTATCAAAATTCAGTCATTGCTGTTATATACCTTCCACTCTCAATTCCAGAGTTGCTGTAGGCATTATTGCTTCCTTCAACTATTATGCTCCCCAGAACCAACCAAGCTTTATTTTCATATTGCCACTATTACTATCTGAAACTACCTTATTGTTTGTTTACATGTTTATTATTTTTTTTAACTTTACTGCTTTCATTATAAGTTTTAAAGCTTCATGGATGCAAATGCCTAGGAAAAATGCTAGTATGTAGTAAAAATGTTCAACTAAACTTAAAGAATAAATTAATGAACAAATGGAAGACTGAATGAACTATTTTTTCTACTTTTTCACCCATGAAGCTATAATAAGGAAGACAATCTTGACCCAAATGACCTCTACATTGGAGTGTCCCTATTATCTGCATTGTAATTACAGAAGGGAGAACCCATGACTCATTCTTGTTTCTGTCCATCATATTGCCCAGAAAAGTGCCATATACTTAAATAACCAACAAAAATTTGTCAAATTATGAGATAGTTAAATTGCTTTATGGAAGTGAAATAGCTTTTCCTACAGAGTCTTACTAGAATAGACTCTTTCATGATTAGAAACAGGAGAAAATGAGGCCACATGTTGGATATTTTGGTCCCAAAAAGTATGTAAAAAAACACATTAAAAAATAAAACCAAAAAACTGGCAACCTGGGTTGGTATAAGCATACAGGAAGAATCAGAAGTAACAGATTGAATTGACCCCTGATCTGCCACTTTCTGAACTTAATCAAGCCACTAGCTTATATGAATATCAGTATTTTCTTTTGTAATTATGGCTAATAGTCTCTGCTATTTCTAGACTCCAAGTAAGTTTTGTATATCAGAAATCAAGTAATCAGTGGGCAAATGCTTTGTACTTTACAAAATGCCATACAATCAAAACTTACTACTCTGGGTAGCATCTATGAAATTGAGGGTCAGCAGTCAGTTCAGTCCACAAGTAACACCACCAGGAAGTGTCTCCAGTTTTAACTGGCAGAGGAGCAAAAGTGAGAAAAGTAGAATAGGCAAAGAAGAGACAAAGAAACAATGAGAAAGAAAAAGAGACAAGAGAAAAAAAAGGAAAAGAGAAGGTAAAATATACAGAGAGTGATTGCAGGGGGGAAATGTGACCAAGAAGGAAGCAGAGAAATAGCCAGCAAGAGAGAAAAAAATTGTACCTGGTGGGGAGGAGAGTGACACCCCAGGTAAGCACAGGTAGGTAGAGGTCCCTAAACTGAAGTTTCATCCATTTCAAAGTAATAGACTCAGCAAGGTCAGGGATGAAGCAAGAATCTTTGTTTCAACTCCACACAGGATTAGCCAAAATGATGTGTTGTCACTTGAAAATGGAAAAGTCCAAGTGACACTGATACTGGTCTAGTACAGACTGGGAATGAGTTCTTGTTCCCTGGTATTGAAGAATAAACACCTGAGGATTGCCAAGGCAAGCATAGAGAGCAAGTTTTATTTAAGAAAGTGATAGAGGACAGACTTCCCCGAAGAAGTGGGGGCTTCAGAACCTTCAGTGGGAGGGTATGTGACTTGCTTTCTTATAGACCTCAGAACCACCCTCTTTAATTGTTGTTTTCTCTTTTTCCCCATATACATTATCAAGAACAGAAGGTGGAGGTTAATTGTTAGCAAACTAGAAATGCAGCAACACAATCAGGAAGTTAACCATAATCAAACCATTGTTCTGTCTTTGATAAGTAATCATTACTCTAAGGACCGACCCCCATAGTTTATTACCTGCACTGACTTCCTGACTTTGCCCCTGCCTCAGTTTGCTGAGGAATGTGACATATCCTGTCCACTTAAGCCAGGCATGGCTGCTGGTGAATTGCTTTACAGCAAAGAAACAGGTGAAGGTCAGCACAGTGGGCCCATTTTATAGAATTATTCTCTTAACCTTGTGTTCTCACCGTTCTCATCTATCTGTCCCCTAACACCAAGATAAAACAACATGCACATTTTCATTCTTAAAATAGAAACTGCATCAGGAGCATATGCTCATGTTTATTGAGAATCTCTTCTTGGGTGTTTGATGAAATCTGGTTTCTAGGAGTCAAACTTTAGTAGGATGCTGATTTCTAGTGGTAGAGTAAGGAAGGCCTGAAGAATCCTTGGTATAATTAGTAGTGCATAGGACCTGACTGTCCCTTCCTTTATGTTCAATATGACACAGGTGAAACCTCTGCAATTCCACCAAAGTGGCCCAGCACACTTTCCCCACAGTAAGTTTTTTCATGTGCATTGCATAATAATTTGAACATGACCTTTTAAAAGAAAATTAAATCATTAGTCTCACTTTGGGGATCTTTGGGAGCCTTGTGATTGTGGGATGTCCAAGCTCAGCTCTTACAAGATAAAGCAGAACCTACAATATCCAGTCCTTGGGTTATTTGCCTTGTTTCTAGAAATAATGGCTATGTTTAAAAATACATTGTTCTTTTCTTCCTTGGACCTTTCATTATTCCTTTTGTTATTATTATTAAAATCTGAAGCAATGTTTTCTGGTTTGCAACTTTAATTCCCCTTTGAACTTAGTTCTTTTCTGATGTAAAAAACCACTAAAAACAGTTCCTGTTGTCTTTTCTATAGCATCTGTGCTCACAGGAATAAATTGCTACTTAGTTGTTCTGTAACTTATATAATGTTTCCTTCCCTAATAGCTAGAATCTCAAAGGAGGAGCAATACAAACCAGTCTTTATAATTATTCAGAGTTTCTATCTGGAATTAATTTAGGGAAAAAAGAAAGATATATTACACACAATGAAGGCATTTTTAAGATACATGCATATTAAATTTTTTTAAATAAAAAATATTTTAGGGTATTCATTCATTGTCTAATTTTAGTAATTCAAAGATGATTATCCATTGAAAATTTGACCTTTACTTTGAACCATCGAAAGAAAGAACATGTTTTTTTCTGATTTGTACCTTTGTTCTTACAAGCCTTCTAATTATCTTTTGTTTCCTAATACTGAATAGACCCAATGATATGAAATAAAAGTCAAAGCCATGAAGTTTATTTGCATCTTGAGTAAATGAATTGATTAATTTATCTCTTGAAAGATATTTTTGCAAGAACTTTGATATGTCAGTCCACAGCTGGTCTCTTTGTTTGCTCCATTTCCAAATGCTCTGGGAAACCCAAGAATGAATTAGACATGGACCTTTTTATTTTTTTGTTACTGGGAATTAAACTCAGGGACCTCCTAACTCTGAGCTACATCCCTAATCCTCTAAAACAAAGTTTCATTTTTTAAAATTTTGAAACAGGGTCTTACTAACTTTCCCAGTCTGTCCTGGAACTTTTGTGTCCCTCCTGCCTCAGCCTTCCTAGTAATTGGGATTACAGGTATGCACCACCACACCTGGCTCCAACAAGCTCAGATTTTTGCTTAAGAGCTAAAACCTGTGTATACATAACTCTGAAGTAGAAAGGACGGAATGTAAGATGATAGGACTGTTCAAATTGATTAATTTTTTTTTGCTTTGGATAACAGAAAAGACCTGGGAGAGAAGGTAGAGGAAACTATGACTTACGCTAATTTCCAAAATGAGGCTATAAGATGTTATTTTGAAGAATGAAAAAAAATATTATAAAGTTTATTTGTACTTGTTATCTAAAAGAATTTTACCTCTATCAGCATTTAATATATAATTGGCTCTGACACTCTCCTATAGTCTATATCCCAGAGAAGAGAGCTCTACAGTCTTTAAGGGTTGTTTATAAAGCCTTCATATATTTAATGACTTTTAATAGTATCTAAATTAATGTGTGTCAGCTTAACTGGTTTTATGAATTGTACTATCTCATTTTGAACACTCTTAAATATGGAACTGATTTTTTTGAAGTTTTTAGATGTCTTAAATCTAGTAGGTTTAAAAGGGAAGTCCAATCAAAGAGCAAAAGGATGTCAAAGTTGACAATTCTCTTGTTCTTAGAAGACAATGTAGTCCAATCAAAATAAAATCAATGATAATGTAATCAAAACTGGTAAGAAGTAGACCAATAAAATTAATTATCAAGAAGACTGCTTTAATAAGAATTTTTATCCTCTAATACTCATTTCATATTTCTCCTCAGGGAATATTGTGTCTTGAGGTTGCTTTTAATGACATTATCACTAGTAAGACAATTAACGTTGATTTCATCTTTACTGGATGTCTAGACAATGAATGTTTGTTTATATGCTTTATAATATGCACAACTTATCAGCACAATAGTACATCTATAACTTAAAAACATGTCTAGAGAAAGTTTAAAGATAAAGCATGTATCATTTCATTCTATCCTGGACAGCACAGGCTAAATAAAGGCCCCCAAGGCAACCTATTTGGCTAAAACTGTGGATGTTTTGCTATTTAAAGCACAAAAGTTCAATGTGAAGAAGGGATGCCTTTGGGATGCCAGCTCCTGACATAAGCACTTTAGCCTTCTTGGAGCTTATCCCATGGAGCTGCCACAATATTAATGATTTTAGTCTTCTGGGAAAATGTTATTTTTTCCCATTGAGAAAAAAAAAAAAAGTTATTCAGTAGCAGAGCTGTAAGCTACTGAAATGAACTGAGTCTCCTCCTGAGAACTGCTAAGGCATTTCTATTGTATTCAGAATAGTCTCCCTATCATTTGACTGTTGGTTTTCTTATTTCATATTCTTTTCTTCCTAAACACCCCACTTAATTGGAGGCCCAGTGTCTTCTGTTTCAGTGAGCATTTTCGAAACTAGAAACACTGGGGTTTCAGGAGGAGTTACAGGAAATAGAGAAAGGCAATCATCTCAATGTAGTTCAATATGTTCCCACTTCACCATTAAAATTTTCAAAAGAATTTTGGCAAAACACTGAAGCCTACTTTCAGAAAAAGAAAATTGAATGAAATAGATCCCTGGAAGAATAGGGTGGGGATGCTCTTAACCCAATCCATCCTGACACCATGACCCATGGCACACGGCTAGGGCAGCATAACAATATCCATCCCTTTAAACAAAGAGCAAAAATGTCTAGAAAGAAACAACAAAAAAGAAAATATAACCCCAGTTTATATTATTTTTAGTATAGTGCCATCCTATAACAACATGAGACAATCTACTTAGATATGGGATGCATCTATTTTAACCCTAAGGCAAGTAAGTTTTAGAGTAAGGGTACATACAGATGAGAGGAGGGATCACACATCTGGGAATGATGTTAAGTAAATGCTATTTTACCATGTTGCTTTAAGTTTTCATTGAGAAGTTAACAAATATGTTGTCTCAAATTGTATTACATAAATAATCAGGTATTGGTCATGACAAGGTGATAAGAAAGTATTAGTAATAGTAGTAGTAGTGTTGCAGGAAACAGACCAGTTGAGAAACAGCAAGCAGAACTTGAAGAGGAGGAGAACTCTGAACTTCATTTTATGCTGTCAGGCCCAGAGGAGAACAAACTTAAAACTCTGAGCCCTGAGCCGCAGTTTTTCACAACATTTATAGGTTATTTGGCATCATCTTAGACCCCATCCTATCATTGGGGGATTTTTTTTTCTTAAATATATATTTTTTTAATCTACATGACTTATATATAGGGTCTCTAACATAAAGCATGCTTATAGAAACAACTTAGAAGAAAAGGCTGTATTCACAGGCATCTGTTAAATCTCTAACTCTAAAAGCCTGGCATAGGAGTGTTTACATTTCAAAAGGGAGTAGTCAGACTCTTAGACTTATTCACAACCCAAAAGGTAGGGAGGGACCTAAGGTTAATTAGGTTTCTTGAAGAAAGGCTGACAAAGGGAAGGAGAATTAACCCTTTCCCCAGGCATAGGTTTCCCATTATAATGTTTTTTTATAATTTTATTTTACAGTGAACTTTGGTTTTGTCATCCATCACAGTAGTAGTAATAGTAGTATTAGTAGTAGTAATATGTGTGTTTCAATGAAAGCTGAATATTTCAAATTTTAAATTCCTGCCCTTTAGAAATTGACTTTGGTTAACTTCATAATATGATAATAAAATATGTGAATTGATTGAGAGCAGCAGTAGTCACACATTAATGTGAAAACTAGATGCATAAAACAGTATGTTTTAAGTTACTTCCAAGCTGAAAATTGAGATTATTAGACTTTATAGTGTCCTAGAATTTAATAAACTGTCATTGTACCGACTGAACTAGGGAAAGGAGGGCATACCAAAGATCAGCTGGTGGATTCTTGTCATCTCAGAAACAAGAAGGCCTGCAACTGGGGGCAAGTCAGATCACTGAATAGTCGTATACCCAGTCCATTAACTATGACAGGTCTTGATGAAGGTAGTGTTCTTTTCACCTCTGTTTCTTCATCTGGATCTTAGGATAACATTGAATCATGAGCAGGGTAAGAAGTGAGTTGGTAGGCTTTGGCATGGTCAAATGCTAAATAATAATAACCAAATTATATTATTTTTCTAAATGTAAAATGACTATCTTCTGAACCCCTATGTTATGATTTCAATATGAGGTATCCCACAAAAGCTCACGTGTGAAACAATGCAAGAAGGTTCAGAGGAGTAATGATTGGGTTGTAAGAGTCTCAGCCCAATCAGTGAATTGATCCCCTAATAGGGATTAACTGGGTGGTGACTGAAGTGGTAGGGTATGAATGGAGGAGGTGGGAATTGGAGCATGGCTTTGAGTTATATATTTATATCTGGTGAGTGGGGACCTCTCTCACTCTCTGATGCCTGATCATCATATGAGCTGGGTCCCTCTACCACATTCTCCCACCATGATGTTTGGCCTCACCTCGAGCCTGAGGAGCGGGGTTGGCCTTCTGTGGACTAAGACCTCTTAAACCGTGAGCCCTCAAATAAACTTTTCCTTCTCTACAATTATTCTGGCTGGGTCTTTTAATCACAGCAGCACAAAAACTGACTTAAACACCCTATAATTTGGTCAGATATTAAAGGAGCAAGGACAGCCAGTATATCACAGTGGTTTAAGGGGAAGCTGGAAAAAATGCCCAGGCTCTGTAAGAGATTGTGCACATGATTAATGCTGAGGCCACTACCAACAGGAAAAAGAGGAACTCCCACAGTCAGAGAGTGTGATTGTATTTACAGTACACTGGCTTTGATTAATGTACACACTCAGAGAAGTAATGTGTAGAGGGTAAGAAAAGACATGTTTTCAAATGTTGATGCTGAGTACAGATTTTCCATTATGGCTTGAAAAGGTGTGGATGAATAATGACTTACAATCTCTTGGGGAGATGTAGGAAGAGGTCATAACAGAGACAACTTTTGCATGTATGAGGGAAGATAAAAATGACCTTCTTGTCAATTTTCACTGTACTCATATGAACCTGGAACGTCACTACTGAGAAGTTTATATCATATTTCACAATTTTTATAACCAAGAACTTGTGATTTTTAACAATAATGTTGTCCCTAAGTAACCCTTTCAAATATGAAATGAGTATGTATAGCTTCTTATTGTCTTATGAAAACAAATTCTAGAGTTTTCAAATTATGTGGATCTCAAAGAGGAAATGAGTACATATAATCATCACCTGAAGCTGGGTACAGTGGCACAGGTCTGTAATCCCAGCAACTCAAGAGGCTGAGGCAGGAGGATCACAAGTTCAAAACCAGCCTCAGCAATGTAGCAAGGCTCTGTCTTAAAATATTTTTAAAAAGGGCTGGGGATGTACCTTAGTGGGTTCAATCCCTGGTTTCCAATAAATAAAACCTAAAAATTTTCTCCATTTCCCCCAGAATAAGATTCCTCCCTTCTTCTTGTCACATCTCAGGGTACAAAGTGCTTTCAGTCCAAGTGTGCTTAATGTGTAGCACCGGGAGAGCAGAAAGGCAGGTTAAATTTAAAGTATGATATAAATGGTAGAAAGAGGAAAAACACCAAACACACATAGTTTCTCCCCAGGCAACTCTGATTTCCACAGCTCTCCATATTTCCTAGGTTACCCCCTTGAGTATGAATTATAAGTAAAGGAGCATATAGCTAGCAAACAATTAAGAACCAAGAACTGGAACTTTTCACTGGTAATTGGAATGATATTGGTCATGTTTAAAAAAAAGGAAATAAAGAAAGAACAGCGATTGGAGAAGCAAATTCTATAGTACTGTCCATTTGTTCTAGCTGATTTGATCTAAATTCATGGAACCAATAGCTTTCTTATAGGAGGCAACTCTGGCATCTTGGTAGTGATTTGGGGGAACTGTAGCAGGGTGAATAATGATCCCCAAGTCATCCATCTTCTCCTCCAACCTGTGAGTGTTATATGGAATAAGGGACTTTGCAGATGAGATTATGTTAAGGATTTTGAGATTGAAGAGATTATTCTGAATTATCTGGATGTCTTCAATACAGCAAGGGTCTTCACAAGAGGGAGTAGGAGAACAAAAAAGAGGCCACCAGTGAGATGACAGAAGCACAATAGTGGTGACATGCTTTGAAGATGGAAGAAGAAATCACAAGCTAAGGAAAGCAGGCAGCCACTAGATGCTTGAAAAAAAAAAAAGGCAAATGAGCAGATTCTGTAATTAAAATTTCCTGGAGCAAGTCTTGCTGATGCTGCAACTTTAGCCTAGTGAAATTTATTTTGGATTTATGGTGTACAGAATGGTAAAACAATAAATTTGTGTTGTTTTAAGCCACTAAGTTGTTAGAGATTTGTTACAGTAGCAATAACAAATTAATTACAAGAATTATAGTGTTAGAAATACCAAGGTTCCAGGATAAATCAAACACATGCTCGGAAGTAGGTCTGCATGGAAAAATTGTAGAAGAGTGTTCCCCAAAAGGGAATCTAGCAAGAAGGCCCACTTGGGAGGGCAGTCCCCCAATATTTATCGCCAACAAAGCACTGCCCCTTCCTCTAATAGGAAGTTTGTGGATCCAATCTATTAGATTAGCTACTTCAAAATTTGGATGGATATACAATCAATCAACAAATATATGAAAAAATGCTTATCATCTCTTGCAATCAAAGAAATGCAAATCAAAACTACTGTAAGACCATCTCACTCCAGTCAGAATGGCAGCTATTATGAAGACAAACAACAATAAGTGTTGGTGAGGATATGGGGAAAAAGATACACTCATACATTGCTGGTAGGACTGCAAATTGGTGCAGCCAATATGGAAAGCGGTATGGCGATTCCTTGGAAATCTGGGAATGGAACCATCATTTGACCCAGCTATCCCTCTTCTCGGACTATACCCAAAGGACTTAAAAACAGCATACTACAGGGACACAGCAACATCAATGTTTATAGCAGCACAATTCACAATACCTAAACTGTGGAGTCAACCTAGATGCCCCCAGTGGATGAATAGATAAAAAATAATTGGTATATATACATAATGGAATTTTACTCAGCAACATAAGAGAATAAAATCATGGCATTTGCAGGTAAATGGATGGCATTGGAGAAGATAATGCTAAGTGAAATCAGGCAATCCCCTGCCCCAAAACAAATAAAACAAATGCCCAATGTTTTCTCTGATATGAAGAGGCTGACTCATATTAGGGTAGGGAGGGAAACTATGGGAGAAATAGATGAATTCTAGATAGGGAAGAGGGGAGGGAGGGAAAAGGAGGAGGCAGGTGATTAGCAAGTATGTGGAATGTGATGGACATCATTATCCAAAGTACATGTATAAAAACACAAATTGGGTGTCAACCTATTTTATATACAGAGATATAAAAAATTGTGGTATATATGTGTAATTAGAGAATAAAAAATTGTGGTATATATGTGTAATAAGAATTGTAATGAAAAAAAAGTACATGTATAAAGACATGAATTGGCGTGAGCATATTTTATATACAAAGATATGAAAACTTGTGCTCTATATGTGTAATAAGAATTGTAATGCATTCTGCTGTCATGTATTTAAAGAAATAAAATCAATTTAAAAAATAATTAAAAAGCCACACCTTAAAAAAATTTGTATGGAAATGAAAATGGGCTACAGTTATGATTGGATACCTATTGGGGAATTTTTAAAAATTGCTCCATTCTGACCACACAGTTTCCTAACTTAATATGACTCCATTATACACATGAAACTTAAGTTGCAGTAAATACGCCTGTATTGCATTACAGGTTATTTTGGATAGAAACAAAAACAGTGGGAAGACGGATAAGAATAACTGATACAAGAATGATACCTGTTGTAGGTTGTAGATGAAGCAATAAGAATTGGGATGCAGAAAGCTACCAACTCCAATTTTCTCTTTAGATCGATGTGTGATTTTTCTCAGCATTGGAAGAGTAGAGGAGAGTGGTAATTTTTCTTATATGGCTATGACCTTTAGATATGGTAGTAAAATAACTTATTAATCATTCAAAAAATAGACTGGCATTAGGAAAGAAGTTCTGTTTAGAAGCCACAGTTTTCACCAGTGTTAAGGGTCACAATACCATTAATGGCTTCATTGTTCATTCTATTAAACTACATATGGTCAATCCCAGGTCCCCATCACTAGATTACATTTCTCAATGAACTAAAAGTTCATTGGGGTTAATAATTCCCAGATGTATTTACTTATAGACCCAAGTAGAATGGAAGAAAAAGGAGAAGAAAAAGATAAATGTGAGATCATTGATAAGAGAAATTCAACCAAAGAAGATAAAGAAGAGGTTTTTGGTTTGTTTGTTTGTTTTTCTTGTTTGTTTTTCAATGCCCCTTGAGATTAGTTTGAGTAGCAATGAAGGATGCTTTAATAGGACTTCATTCAAAACAGTGGCTGGGGATCTCTAGGTGTGTGTGTGTGTGAGGGGGGGGGGAGAAAAAAGAGAGAGAGAGAGGATTGTTCCATTGCAACATGTGAAATAATCCACTGATTTAGAGGTATCGATTGAATTTTAATGCTTTAAGATGACCACTGAAAACCCTATGATGATACTAAGACCCTGTAATTTATTTTTAATTGGCTCCAAATGTACTGACTTAAACTCTTTGTTATTCAACTTAAACTAACCTGTATTTCTATACCTTGGAAAAAAATAAGGAATTTTGAACTTCTAAGATTCTATTTCCTGGTTATTAGGATGAAAAGAGTAAACATCAGGCACAGAGTGAGCATGCAAGGCAGCACAAGATGATATATGTACAATGATAGAAGTTCCAGGACATGAATGCCAACTCCTAAATGTGCACACTGCAAAACCACTGCACCACTCTGCAGCAGGGTGGGGTGTGAGAACTGAGTGGAGTGAGACAGTTAATCATAACAGTTTCTGCAAGAGGAAAATAATAGGACAAAACCTGTTATTATGTATATTTTCAGTACAAAATTAACAGAAAATGGTAAAATCTTTAGTTAGGAAGAACTGAAATAGTGGGTTTTACAAAAGACAAAATATCCGTCTTGTTGACCTCTATTTTGCCTCCAAATTAAAAACAAGCAAACTTTGATAAAGAAATTCTTTATTCTAATCCTACTTGTTTCCTACTGTAGGTGTTTTCCTTCTCTGATAATTACAATAAGAGGTTAAGAGGAATTTGGAGAATCTAAAAGTTGAAGAACAGGCCAGGCACACTAGTGTTCACCTATAATTCCAGCTCTTAGGAGGTTGAGGCAGGAGGATCACAAGTTGAAAGCCAGCCTCAGCAAAAGCGAGGTGGTAAGCAACTCAGTGAGATCCTATCTTTAAATAAAATACAAAATAGGACTGGGATGTGGCTCGGTGATGGAGTGACCCTGAGTTCAATCCCTGGTAACCTGAACCCCTGCAAAAAAAAAAAAAAAAAAAAAAAGAACAGAAGAAAAGATTTATGGCTTACACCTTATTGGAAAACTAGTTCATAGATATGAGGTAGAGAATCCCTACTCCCTATCCATACATACACACAAACACAAAACCATTACCACATAATCATAACATTAACATCAGCAGCAATAACAATAGTAACTCTATCTAAGTATTCTCCTAGACAGATTTCTAAAATTTCTCTAAAATAAGTCTCATCCTTGTTTCATAAACAAATACAATGATGAATAAGACAGACTTTCATTATCATGCACAAAGCAGAACCTTTGTAATTTTTGTTGTTAATAATGGTCTCTATATTGTGACAATTTCAAAATAAGAAATAGAATTGGCCTTGTGCCCAGGCAGAGTATCTGTCTTATAATTTCAATTGTATTGGTGAAGGACCATGGTTCTTTCCCAAATTTCCACTCTACTTGGTGACATCCAAAATTTCACAACCCCTTTTTGCTGAAATGGAAAATACACTGTATTGGATATCAACATCCCTGGGAATATGACATGAGTTCATGAAACCCTTCTCCTTCCTGGGCCCAATTTTGACATATTTCCAAGGCTTCTCTGCAGCTACATGAGTCCTTGACTGTATTCTGGAAAGTGGATGTGAGTGCTATGTACCAATTCTCATCCTGTCCCTAAAGCCTACTGTGAGATCCTCTAGTCTCATTCTTTTTAGGTGTTGGATGCCTGGCTACAATGGTTCCCTGCAGAGGAGAGTCCTGGATCTTTAGGGGACAGCACTGGGGTCCTTGAACAACTGTGTGGTACATAGCTTACTACCCCACAAGCCACCTTCACTATGATTTGAGAGAAAAATCAACTTGACTGTTTGAGGCCACTAAGACATTTTGATGTTCTTATACATATTTTGATGTTCTGAATAATATAGAACAAGAAAAGAAGAAATGACAAATATATCTATAATTGTATAATATATGCATAATTTTTTCAGACATATTTTTACTCTCTCATGGAGCAACATCATTTTGAGACTTGAATCCCAAAGGTTCCTTAGGATTCTAATTACTCCAGATGATTGTTAGCTGATTATTCACTAGCTGATTTACCAAGGACTTTTATAGAGTCTTCAAAACTTGAGAATGACACTTTAAAGGGAAAGTAACATTAGAGGGAGAAAGTTGCCTAATTCAAGTTTTATGTCTGAATAGTAGAGAAATATTGTGTCCTTGTTTGAGTGTGGTATCTCTCTTCATCTCATCATTTGAGTGGTTTTCATGATAATTTCATTTTTTTTGTTGTTTTTTATCTAACACAGAATTACAAGTAAGGGAATTCTGGTGGTTCCCTTATAGAACTAAATCATTAATCCTGGGAAGTTACACTACCATAGAGATCCATCACTAAGTGGAAATAAACTGTATAAAAAGTTAAACAATAGCCTTGAACAACAATAACAATACCACAGACACACACACACACACACACACACACACACACAGTTTATGTGGGTATATATTTTATGTTATTTTTTTCTTGGTGAAAGGATGTTATAGACAAGGCTATACAGAACAATATTGTCATCAGATATAAAAAAGAATGTAATGAAGTGAATTCAGTTGATATCTGGCAAGTACTATAATATTTAAATAAAAAGATCAAAGGGTAATTTTTATAAGATGTCCTTATTTGTAAATGGAGAAAGGAAAGAAAAATTTGCATATGATAAGCAACTACTATATGACAAATATTTTGTAATACATTTGATTTTATGTTCCTTACCATATGAAAAATATGACAATCATTATTTTAATGGAGAGAGAACAAGCTCAGACCAACAAAAGTCATTATTTACTTAAGACTAATTTGCTAATAAGTAAAATTACTGGAATGCAAATTAAATGTATGTCCCAAGTTCCTATTCATTTTATTCTGTTGAAGCATCAATTTGAATGCTATAAATAAGCAAGCAAAACAAAACAAAACTATGTCTAAAGTTAGGACTTTCCAATAAAAAAATTCATTTGATACATCATAAATAAACATTGAAACACAGTTTCCCTTCTAGCGTGGCACATGTGATGTCTAAGTTGGAGAAGGTAATGTTTAGGATGTGGGAAGAAGAAGGAAAGGTAATTAGGGTAAAAAAAGAGAAAGCAATACTATCTCAAGAAACTCTAGGCCGTAGGCTTTTGTAGCCCTTTAACCATTTGCCATGAACCTGCCAAGTCTATACCATATAGGATATTTTTTCTCATTTATCTGGGACACAGATTTAGGCAGTATTCCTTGAGGTTTCTGGGTGTGAGCAAGTCACTGTTGGTGGATCTCCCTGATAACCAGTGCCAGAATCTAACCTTCATCTTTGCTCTCTATTGAATAAATGGTAACAGTCATCAATGGCTAAACAGAACTTCTGGTATTTTAATTTTAATTTAGTGTGTTTTATGGGAGGCAGCATAGCACAGCTTTTAAAAGCAGATCCTCAGGCCAAACTGCCTAAGTTCAAGTCCCATCTCCAATACTTATAAGCTGCGTGACTTGGTCAAGATATGTTTAACTTCTCCTCAGTTTCCTCATCTGCAAACTAAAGATAATAACAATTCTAAATTCAGAGGGGGATTATACTGATAGTGTGTGAATGGAAACTAGCATGTAGAAAATGATATATGTGTTAAATAGTATTATAGAAGAAAATGTACAGCGTCATTGTTTTAATCTATTAAGTGAACTGTGATAACATGGGACTTATTCAAAATAAATATAAGCACCAAAGGAAAAGAAGATTAAGATAGGCCTGGTGAGGTGAAGATTACGGTAAAAATTTTTGGTTAAAAAGGAGAATAATATTGTTATCAAAGATTTAAGAGCAACAAAATGCAAACAATATAATTGAGCTTTCTGTTTCGTTTTCAATCAGTAGCAGAAGTTACCAAATCATTTTGTTTATCCTCTGTTGCCAAAAAGACAAAATAAATATATGAAACCATTTGGTGTTTTTTGGTTCTTAAATCTGAACCCCAGTTAATTGGTCATCTGCACCATCTTCTAATTGCTTGTGCTTAGTCAAAAGAAAGAAGGGAGGAATCGAATGCCAGAAATGGGAAGAGAGTCAAAGATGGACATGTCAGAAATGGCCAACAGGTTTATGTTAAACCAAGATATTACATTTCAGAGATGTCCCTTTCACTCACCTAATTGAAATACCCATGGTGTCTCCATCTTTGAATTATTGCAGGGCTTCCATTACACCTTCTAACTCTTATTTTTTTAAATTACTTTTTAGTTTTAAATTACACACGTAAAATTGTATACATTTACTGTATGCCACAGGATGTTGTGCAATATGTATGCAGTGAGGCCTGGCTAAACAAACATGCATCACCTAATACAGTTGTCACTAGGCCAGCCCTCCACCTCAGACCTCCGTCTACCCTCCTTTTTAGGAGATAGATTATTATTTTATAACCTCAGTACATTAAAATTTCTGGCCTCTGATTTCTTTAAATATTTTCAAATATTTCAATCTCCCTCCTTCCTCCTCTGGGCATCTTTCTCTGTAGGATCCAACTCCATGATTTAAGGCACAGTTTGTTGACAAGAAATCCTGGGACCCTATTATGAATATGAAGGCAGCAAACAACCTTTGAATGTATTTCCCAATTTAAAAAAGCTTTCATTACACAGCACATTTCAGGCAGAGAATGTTAAAAATCTATCATAGTTTCAGTAATTATGGCTTCCTCTGGAAGCTTGGCATGCTATGGAATCATTTGTAAAATGTGGATTTTGTTTGGCACTCAGTAGGAAGCTTGCCAAGCAATACATTTAATTAAAAATGTGGGAAAGGGAATGATTGTGGTCTGTCATAGTGTATGATCATTGCTTTTAATTTCTAACCCTTATCGTTATTTTTATGATAGTGGGCTCATAACAAGATTCGTGTTTAAAGTTAGAGGTGATTTTTCTTTTATCAGCATAGTGTTTTTATACAGGAAATATATTATTTTGAGGGAAAGGGTACATTAGCTGCATTCCTTAGATCTAAGTCTTTGTCTATGGTGCAAGCTACGAGAGAGCTTTAGCTGCTCTCCTTAGTAACAACCTTTATCCATTGTTTAAGACCTTGAAAATTGATGCATTGCCTTTTGGGAGCTTAGACAGCTTTATTTAAGTCTAACTTTCTCCAGAGATGCATAGAAATAATGAAATGCAATGCCTTTCTTGAACATAACCCTGTACATAACTTCTAGACCTCCCTGATGCGTAAAGTAAATTTGATAAGAGCAACTCCAATATCGTAATGATTAATGTTGACTTTTTTTTTTTAAATTTCAAAGCAACCTATGTCAGCAGATTCAGAGAAGTGTGATGATAACCATCTCTAAGGCCAGATTCTCATTGTGTTACATACACTCTTCTATTTTCACAAGGAAACTTGTCTGTAATATCTTTGAGAGGCACCACAGAAAGGATACAAACGTAATGGAAGGGGACCTTTCTGACACAAGCTTTTGAGAGTTCAGGTTTTCAGGTGTAGAATTCTATGACCACTTAGCTTTATGAATCTCCTCTTTTATCACTACATAGCTCCACCCTTCTTAGTGAACAAAGATATTCCTTTAATAACAGATAGGTCAGATTTAACATTAGGTGTCAGTCCAAGGTGTAAATAACACATAGACAAAGATTATTTTCACTCCCCTTCTCTTGTAACTCCACTGTATTTTGAATTCATAAAATCTTTTTCTAATTCTGACCAGTTTATTGTTCTCTTCCACCTTCCTTATTATCCCTCCTTCCCCTAAAGCATTGAGACCATTGCTTAAAAGGACTGTTCTTCCAGGGTCCCATTCTCTGCTAGGGAAAAATAACAGAAAACCAGAAAGCAAATCTTTGAAAGTCCATGTAGTAACAACAAGGAGGTTAGGAAATAGGGAGAAAAGTAGTTTTAATTGGACGCAACAGCTTCATTAATTCTGATAACCGTTCATCTTTTTTTCTGGGAAGAGGAAATAGAACAAAAAAAATCTCATTTTCATATTCCAGTCTAGTTGCACACACCTCACATCTTTGAAGAGTGGAGATCCAAGTAAAATGATCTAGATATGAAGGTATCTGACTGTCTTTTCACAGTAATTTGCCAAAGCCAGTACCGATTTTCCTCAGCAGAAATGCTGCTCTCATATCAAAATGGTCAATCACTGAAGAAACAAATAGAAAGTTGCTCCAAAAATGTAGTAAGTGCCCTTTTTCCTTCTTTCCCTGCCTGCAAAATCCTAAAAACAATCCAGCTTGTATTCCAGGGCATTTTGAACCAAAATTGTCTTCAAGTAAGAATAGCTGTAACTTATATATGTGAATTCTTGCTTTGTTTAAAGCAACAACATTCAGAGCACTGTATAGAAATAAACTCATATAGTCCTTAGAATGTCCATATGTGGTCCGTGCTACTGTTATCACTGAAGAAACTGAGGCACAGAGGAGTTATTGATCTTTCTTGATTTATACATAGTAGGAAGTAATCTGTTTTGGGAAACAGTTCAAGATAATATGAATCCAGATTTACTCAACTACTATGATATATTTATTTTTTCTTATACTTTAGAAAGAAGAGATTGATTAAAAGCAAGAGACTTGATTAAAGAAGATTAGACAGAGACAACAATATCCCATGTGTCTTGCACAGTAGCATATGCTTGTAATCCCAGGGGCTCAGGAAGTTGAGGCAGGAGGACTGTGAGATCAAAACCAGCCTCAGCAACTTAGCAAGGCCCTAAGCAACTCAGTGAGAACCTGTCTCTAAATAAAATACAAAGAAAGGGCTGGAGATGTGGCTCAATTGTTAAGTGCCCCTGAACAAAAACCAAAAACCAAACCAAAACAAAACATGTAAGGAAGAATACATAAATGGTGTTCTTTACAGGTACCATTGACTTTCTGGGGCACTCTGAAGTTAGACTCCCTATTATATTGTTTAAAATTCAATTCCAACCCCCTGCCTTTTTTTTTTTTTTTTTTAATGCTCACAGCGTGGTATTAAAATGACAAAACTGTGAGGTAGGCAAAACAAGATCAAATACATGTCAAAATCTTATAAAGACAACTGGGCCACCTGGATGGTTCTCTTGACTAGCACAAACTGTGCACATGGGTGGGCTACTGTGTGACAGCTAATTTTATAACATATTTCTTCAAAATAAGGCTGGATCATTATTTAAGATGAACAGAGGGTACCTCTTTTTAAGTACTTCTGTTGAATTGTTCTCAGGCCTAAATTCATTTTTGTCTGGGAGAAAATTTCCACTCATTGCAGCAATGCTATTAGCATTTTCCTTTGAAGTGATGCTACAGTAAGTGGATTTACTTAGGTAAGGCTTAGGATATCTTCTCTTTAAAGCTGGAAGGACAACTGCAGGGCCAACTGGGGGAAGAATTTGATTTATGCTCCTGTGTTAAATGTCCCAGGTTATACATTTGTCAGGCTTGGACTTTCTGTGTTTGAAGTAATATGGAGAAAAGATAATATGATAAAAACCTAATACCAATAACTGAAAAAACTGTAAAATTACCGATTAAAATGTAAAAAATTAAAAGTAACCTTGTTGATCAAATGCAGTTTTAAATGTATACATGTATATAATGTCCAAAGTATAATTTTCGTTGCTAGAATCAGGAAAATACCTTTGTCTTTAGGCATCTCAGAGATTTCCAAGAGCATCTCTAAGCTGCTATTTACTATAATAAACACCTGGAAATGAAGATGCAATGAAATCCATATTCTCTGTAGCATTTTCTGAATCTTAACACAATAAAGCTTTTATTTTTTTTAGAAAAAAATTCATGTAAGACTTAAGTCTGATTGGTACCTACCCAAGACCAAAGTATGTAAAACTAATTGCCAATACACCAGGATGCAAATATTTTATATATGCAAATATAGATGTTTATCTATCAATATAAATATAGATCCATTGTTTTATGAAGCACTCAAACTAACATGCATTCTTTTATTTTCAGAGGCAAAGGCCCACTAAAACATACAACTGAGGTGATATATGCAGCTAAAATGATATCAGAATCAGGATCAAGGATGGATGTCCTCGCTCGGCAGATTGCTAACCAGGTGAATTATTTACAAATGGAAATTGTGAAATCCATGCTCATTGCTCCTTGCCATTCAAACATTAATTAGAGCAAAGATGGATTTTTATTCTATTGTATATTTTCCTTAAATTGCATTTGGGTTATTTTTAATTTTATAACATTATTAATATACAACTTATTAACATTAATATACAAGTATCAATAATATTATTAAGAATTAATAATTTATAAAGTGGACAATTAATTCTAAGGAAGCTTAACTTCTTTTAGGGGAAATTTCTTTTCACTTTAAATGTTTTCAAATGATTTTTTGAATCAGCTTTTTCATTTCAAAAAAACTGTTAATTTTAATTGGCAGTTAATAACCAAACAGTGTTTTTTCCTTGACAATTTAGATTGCTTATTTTTGATTTTCAAAAATGAAGACATTTAAAATTTTATTATGTTAAGTTTCTTGGGTTAACAATATATTATAACATTATATATAAAACTAAAAGACAAATATTAATTAGTGAATACTAAAGTGAAAATATATAACAAAGAAAGTATATCATTCTTATGGAGACTGGTGTTTCTAAACACTTTGATTTCCTTTCATTATATGTCTCATGGCTCTTTTTCAGTTTTCTAAGTAGCAGCTACATCATTTAAGTTAAGTTATGAGTAACTTTAATTGGAAAATCTGTCAGTTCCACTATTTAATTTATTGAGATATTCAATTAATATTTAGACTGGGGTATAATATTACTTTGAAGCCTAATATTTAATTCAGCTTCATAATAAATATTAATTCCTCCTCAGAAAAAAAACACTTCTCTTTTTGGCTTTGCACTTATTCCATATCATTTCATATAATTCCATATTCTTTATTATTTGAATATACAATAAATGAAAAACAAATAAAAACTGATAATAGCAGAGAAAACATTTTTTAAAGTCCTTGAGTTATACATATCATTTATTGTCTTGGCTTTAAGAATTATACAAATTTTATTAATCTTATGTTTTAGTACAAATTGAGCATCCTTAAAAATCCAAAAATAGATTTGGTACTTTAATAAGTTTTGGATTTTAGGGCATTTTGTTTTCAGATTTTGCATGTTCAACCAATATTCCAAAATTTTAAAAAAATTATTTATAAGTAAGTCTCCAAAACTTGACACACTTCTGGTCCCAAGTATTTCAGATGGGGAATATTCAGCCAGTATGGAGCACTTATAATTGAAAGCAAGTTGTATTCTACTATAATTAAAAATGTCCAAGTCTGAATAAATGACTACAGCCCACATATGCCCCTATATTTTTCTTATTTTAGAATTTTATTGCATTCACTTTTAAAAGACAGACTAAATATTGTTGGAATTGGTGAAACCTTACAGTTCATTACACAGATTTACATACACTAATAACTTTTAACATACTAAATTCTTCCTATCCTTTTTCTTCTGTATATTTTGGAATTCACAGTTTTTAAAGTTCAAATACTTATGTGACTTGGAAGTTTTTTTCTTATGTTGGTATTCTTTAATTTGACCAGACAACCTTACAGTAGGTACTTATATAATATAGCTTCATTAAATTATGCCATTGTTTTTAGCATTATTCAGATTGTAAGAGAGGAAGCAAAGGTACAATTTCACTTCCATATAGCTTTGACATTTTACAACAAGCTGAAGGAAATAGTCACTGACTAATGAAGAATTATGGATGACTCTATGGCCTTTTCCATTTCATATGGTATAGCAGTTTCAAATGAATTATTTCTGTTCTGAACAAATAGGGTTCTGAAGAATCAAAGTTGCTAATAAATAAACAGGTTATGTTTTCATAGTGGCCATCTTGGGAGATTGTCCATGAAAGTGTTCTGATATTTTTTTTAAAGATTGACATATAAATTTTAGGCATTAAATAATAACTGATTTTGATTGTGGAAGACAATGATGAAAACAAGGCCATTTTCAGTGGCTAATGCATATTATGAAAAAACTCTCCGGGGGCATTAGTTGCTATCTAGTTTGTTCAATCTAGTAGTTCAAAATTTTAAAGAATTTCTATGATGCTGTTTAGTCTGCTTTTTACTGGAGTATCAGAAGGCCAAATGCTAAGTAATTTCCAATTTAATCTAGTGTAAACTTGAAATACATAAATACATATTATATTGTAGTATAATATATACATATTTTATTAGATCAATAATAGTTTTATTTTGCATGACTTCTAAAGCTCATATGCAGAGAGAATGAAATGGAATCTGATTAGTTGAGGCTTCTAATTATGCTTGCCTGGCTCCCTCTTTCTTCATTCTTCCTCCCCACCTTACTTCCTTGTGCATGTATTCATTGTGCATATACCAGGCATAATTCACTTCTAAGGAATTACTGTCAGCTAACAAGAAAGAGAAGAACTAAAATATTGTTTAATTAGTTGTGTATGTTTTATTATTTTAATTGTACATATTTATGTGGTACAGAGTAATAATTTGATACATGTGTACAATATGTAATGATAAAATCATAATAGTTAACATTTCCATCTCAACATTTAAGTTTTTGGATTAATGTATAATAATTGAACTAATTTATGCAGTACAGTATGATAAAACCCTTCTATTTAAATACCCAGTACCCTCAGGAAATTTATTTGTATCAATCACTTAATATCTCATAAACTTTCCCATGCTCCCAGATAGGCAGAATCAATATTGTCAAAATAGCCATACTTCCAAAAACATTATACAGATATAATGCAATTCCTATTAAAATCCCAATGACATTCTTCATAAAATAGAAAAAGCAATCATGAAATTTATTTGAAAAAATAAGAGACCCAGAATAGCCAAAGTAATCCTTTGCAAGAAAAGTGAAGCAGGAGCATCACAATAGTGGACCTTAAACTATACTCCAGAGCAATAGTAACAAAAATGGCATGGTATTGGCACCAAAATAGGCTTGTAGATCAATGGTACAGAATAGTGGACACAGAGACAAACACATAAATACAGTTATCTCATACTAGAAAAAGGTGCCAAAAACATTCATTGGAGAAAAGATAGCGTATTCAACAAATGGTGCTGACAAACTTGGAAATTCATATGTAGCAAAATGAAATTAAATCCCTATCTCTCACCCTGCCAAAACTCAACTCAAAGCAGATCAAGAACCTAAAATAATTATACTAGAGACTCTGTGCCTAATAGAGGAAAAACTAGTCCCAAATCTTCTTCATGAACTTAGGACCTGACTTTCTTAACAAAACTCCTAAAGCCTAAGAAGTAAAATCAAGAATCAATAAATGGGATGGATTCAAATTAAAAAGCTTCTTCTAAGCAAAGGACACAATCAACAACATGAGCAGAGAGCCTATAGATTGGGAGAAAATCTTTACCACATGCACTTCCAATAAAGCATTAATATCTAGGCTATATAAAGAACTCAAAAAAACTTAACACTGAAAAATAAATAACCCAATCAATAAGTGGGCTAAGGAACTGAACAGATACTTCACAGAAGAGGAAATACAATCCATCAACAAATATATGAAAAAGTGTTCAACATCTCTGGCAATTAGAGAGTGCAAATCAAAACTACTCTAAGTTTTCATCTCACTCCAGTCAGAATGGCAATCATTAAGAAAACAGGCAGTAATAAATATTGGCAAGGATGTGGGGGAAAAGCTACACTCATACATTGCTGGCGGGACTGCAAATTGGTACAACCACTATAGAAAGCAGTATGAAGATACATGTGTACAATATGTATCTCAGAAAACTTGGAATGGAACCACCATTTGATCCAGTTATCCCACTCCTTGGTTTATACCCAAAGGACTTAAAATCAGCATACTACAGCAATGCAGCCACATTAATGTTTAGAGCAGCTCAATTCATAATTGCTAAACTATGGAATCAACCTAGGTGTCCTTTAATAGACAAATGGATAAAAATATGTGATATATATATATATATATATATATATATATATATATATATATATATAATTTTTTTCAGTGGAACATTACTCAGCTTTAAAGAAAGAATGAAACTATGGGTTTTGCCAGTAAATGGATGGATTTGGAGAATATGATGCTAAGCGAACAAGGCCAATCCCCCAAAAAACCAAAGGCTGAATGTTTTCTCTAATATGAAGATGCTAATTCACAATAAGGGGAGCAGGGCACTAGAGAAGAATAGAGTTCCCTTAGATTAGGTAGAGGGGATGTGGGGATAGGAAGGATAGTAGAAGGAAACAGATATTATTACTGTATGTATATAGGTAACTGCATGACCAATGTGATTCTTCAACATGTATACTCAGAAAAATGAGAAATTATATCCCATCTATATATGATACATCAAAGTGCATAAATGCATTCTACTGTTATGCAAAACTAATTAAAACAAATAAAAAATTGTATTGAGATGGTGTGTGTGGTAGCTTAATAAGACATCTAAAACATGCTTTTCTAAGTCCTATAGAACCCATACAATTTTTTGTCTTTATTACACAATATAATCTTAAAGGACATCATGTTTTTTTTAGCTATCAAAAATTTAAACATTTCCCTTATAAATATACATAATGACAGGTTGGAGAAATGGAAAAGATTCCAGACCCCTGTCACAAATTTCTTTCTATTCCTGCACACTATAATGTAATTCTCCATTTTAGCAGATGTTATAAATTTCATAAGATAGGAATTATACACAAAAAAGAGTTCAATTAGTTACAGAAGCAATATACCCCCAAATAGGAAGGAGATGAATAGCAGCCAAAAGTAAACTTAGCATCTGTTAAAGCGTGTTGCACAAGAAGAGAACAAAATTAGACTTTCTGACCCTGTGTGGTATTTCTGAAGCCTAATTGCTTGTTATAATTTTTTTTAAAACAAAGATATGCAGGCTGTTGACTGGGTCCTGCCACCTAATCATAAATGAGCACAATTAAAATCAACGTTTAGTGATAAATGCATTGACGGTTAATGTTAATTCAAGTAAAGATGACATTTTAAAATAAAGAAGTATAAGTCAAATTACTCACATTGCACTCAATCTGCACATGTACTTTATACTGATATTTTGATTAAATATTGTTGGTGGTTAGTCTCATTTGACTTTTCATGCTGAGGCTCTGAGTCAAAAACGGTATTTTAATGAAACTACGCCAGAATTAAACTTCTGGAGTATTCATTATACCATAATTACATGTCATTTAAGGATATAATTCCCAAATACACCTTGTGACAGTTTGTTTGTTTTGATGTTATTATTGGTCTGCAATTTATTTCAGACAAACATTAGAGCCTAGATTTGTTTTATAGAATAATGAACTCTTACTTCATAAAAATAAGTATTTAACAGCTTCTCAGGAATTAAATAGACTTAATACAGGATATTTGATGTGTTCTCGTTCTTGAGTGATAGTCTCTTGCTTAAAAGGATGATGTTTTACCATTTTTCCCTTTTACTGAATCTGTCATTTTCCCACTGAAACAACTTCTTACATGCTATGACAAGATTATATATTTAGGTTAATTTCATGTATGAATCATGGCTCCCGGAACCAAAGTATAAGGTGGTGTTCTAGAGCATAGGAGGTGGGGGTGCCTTAGTTATAGGAGGGCAGAGGAGAGCTGAGGGAAGTTTATTCTTACAGCTGCTACTGTCTTTAATTCCAAATAGTCAGAGTTTGTTTGAGTTAACTTTTCCACATCCAAATTCTGTGTGTAAGATAACACATTTTTATGAGTTCATTTCAATTCAAGTCATGCATGGAATTTCAGGCAAAATGGAGGTGAGTTGTAATCTATTAGTAACCTATCTGTTTATTATTCATTTATTTATTTATTTTTGTAGTGTTGGGTCCTTTTGAAAAATTTCTCATAGACGTCAACATAAAATTGAAAAGTAGGAACATCTACTGGAGGAAGCAAACATTGGAGAAGAAAGAAAATATCTTTACCTTTAATCTTTATCAGTGTTTAAAGTATATGCCATGTTCTTAAGAACCATAAAACCAAATTGAAACTAAAAGTGAATTTAAAAGAGTTCTTAAATTCAAGACAATTTTAGTGTAAACAGAGAGACATGACAAAATTTTAATAGCATATCATTTCTGATAACAACATTTATGCATGGAGATAAGTCACAAATCATAGTTTCTCAAATGTAGTTCTCACAAATCAGACATTTATTTTGACAATATGAGTCAGTGTTGTCTTCCATCACTGACATTATAAAGGAGTTTCAATGTATTTTTCATCATATTTCCCTGGGTACATTCTCTGTTCCATGTTTCAGAAACTTGAGTTTGTAAATTAGCAGTCCGAATAAATAGAGCAAAGAAAAAGAAATATCTACTATGTTGAAGATTTCTAGGTACAGGATCATCACAAATTAATGACTGTCCATACTTAAATACATACTGGAAAGGTTTTATTAGTTTTTTGTTACTATAATAAAAAAACTGAAACTGGATAAATTTATAGAGAAAAGAAGTTACTGTTCTAGAGGTCCAAAGGTCCAAATCTGGTGATGGCCTTGTTGCTGGCAGAGTCCTAGGTGGCATGATATCACATGGCAAGAGAAAGGGATATACATGCCTTTTCTGGTTTCTTTGCTCTTCCTATAAAGCCACCAGTGTTCAGTCATGGAAGTTCCACCCAGATGACCTTGTTGAATTCTAGTCACCTCTGAATGACCCCACTTCTAAATACTGTAGGTAGATTGAGTTTCCACTCTTTTAGTGGCTCACAATTTGGATTAAATTTCAACACATCACCTTGGGGAACATACTTAAACTATATTCAAACCATAGCATTAAATTTGGTAGTAAGCTACATAGAGTATGAAGTGGTTGAAAGTTAAATATGTTGAGTGTGAAATGTTAACAAGACACTGAAATGGGATGGACAAATGCCATATTTATATGGATCTCTTGAAGGCATGGGTGGATTACTGAGATTTGAAATTTATACTTTGTAAGTGGCAGATGAAGTCAGGCTATTGTCTACTTTTATTGAAGAAGGTAAGAGTCAAAGATGGCCCAGGATATAATAGCAATAGGAGCAGACAAAAAGAAACCAAATGCTTACCAAGGAGGTCATAAAAACTCTTATAGAATTAGGAAAAAACATTCATGAAATGAAATTCTCTTATGAGAATTAAGAGACAGCAGGATATCAAGAAGATAAAAGATCTAAAAGCTACGGAGAGATGAAATAAGGGAAGGATTGCAACAGATACAGTACTCTTTCCAATTATGAGACCACTAGGAATATTAATGAAATAAAATTCTGTGGAATGGAGTTGAAGTTGGTGTCCAGCATATACAGGAAATAAGGAATTCACATCAGAATATTTTTAGAAGATATGGTCCTGACAAAAAACCTGAGAGGGCTGAGGCTGTAGCTCAGTGGTAGAGCACTTGCCTTACACACATGAGGCCTGGGTTCAATCCTCAGCACCACATAAAAATTAAAAATTAATAAAAAATGAAGATATTGTATCCATCTACAATTCAGAAAATATTAAAAAAAGGAGAGACAAGGGACATGGACCACTGTGATAAAGAGAAGCTTTGTTTAGAGTGTTCATGTTGATAGGCTCAAAGATTGGAAAAAGAGACATTGACAGTACAGTAAAAGATAGAATCATTGAAGATTTATAACTCTGAAAAACGTAAAATGAGATAGCCACTGGGCTGGATAAGAGGTGAAGGGATGAGCCCTGTGGGAAGAGAAAGGTCATGGACATGGCATGCTTTTACTGCCACTGATTGCTTAAAATTTCTATTCTTGAAATTCAAAATGACACCTAATACTTTTCATTACCAGGCTTTGCCAGCTTAGCAGAATTTAAATTGTTACCTGAAATTGCAGAAGTCATTTTAAATGTGTTTTAAATAAAGTTTTTACTCTAATATGAGCAAAAGAAAAAAAATGCTAAGATTATGAATAAAGATCTTTAAAAGTGTTCACTTTGCTAATTCATCCTCCAAAATTAACTGGAAAGGAATGAAGAGTTTTTAATTTTCCTCTTTTTACTAGAAGGTGCATTCTGTATTGGTACTAAGAATCTTACTAAAAGAGTGGAAATGGCTTAATATGAGAAAACCATTTAGGTTGACAGGATATCTTCTTACCTGTACTAGATAACCCCATGGTTATAAAATTTAAATTTATAAAAACAAAACAATATATTAAAGAGCTAACCAGTTATTCTAGTCAATATCTCCTGTCTTAAAAAAAATGGGAAATAATAACCAAATCCCTGGTGGTATTCCTTTAAATGTAGGACATATCTCAACATTGTAAAAACTGCATATGATAAACTCAAGGCCAACATAATTCTACATGGAGAAAAATTGAAAGCATTCCCTCTAAAAACTGGAGCAAGACAAGGATGCCCTCTTTCACCATTTCTACTCAACATTGTCCTTGAAACTGTAGCCAGAGCAATTAGACAGATGAAAGAAATTAAAGGGATATGAATAGGAAAAGAAAAATTCAAACTTTCACTGCTTGTGATGTCATGATTCTATATTTAGAAGCTCCAAAACAATTCCACTGTAAAGTTTCTAGAACTAATAAATGAACTCAGTAAATATCAGGATATAATATCAATACCCAGAATCAATATGGTCCTATACATCAGTGATGAATTCACTGAAAGAGAAATTAGAAAAACTGCCCCATTAGCAAGCACCTTAAAAAAATAAAACTTGGGAATCAATCTAACAAAAGAGGTGAAAGACTTCTATAATGAAAAGATCTACAGAACACTAAAGAAAGAAATTGAAGAAGAACTTAGAAGATAGAATGATCTCCCATGCACTTGGACATGCAGAATTAACATTGTTCAAATGGCCATACCCCCCAAACCATTAAACAGATTTAAAGCAATTCCTGTTAAAATTACAATGACATTCTTCATAGAATTAGAAAAAGCAATCATTAAATTCATTTGAAAAAAATAGGAGACACAGAATAGCCAAAGCAATCCTTAGCAAAAAGAGTGAAGCAAGTGGCATCACAATACCAGACCTTAAACTATACTACAGAGTTATAGTAACAAAACTGGCATAGTATTGGCACCAAAACAGACACATAAACCAATGGTACAGAAAGGAAGACCCAGACAAATCCAAATAAATACTGTAATCTCATACTAGAGAAAGGTGTCAAAAACATTCATTGGAGAAAAGATAGCCTCTTCAACAAATGGTGCTGGGAAAACTAGAAATTCACATGTAGCAAAATGAAATTAAACCTCTATCTCTCACTCTGCATAAAACTCAACTCAAAGTGGATCAAAACTTACGTACTATAAAAGAGACCTTGAACCTAGTAGAAGAAAAAGTAGGCCAAAATCTACATCATATCATCTTAGAAACTAACTTTCTTAATAAGACTTAGAAGATTTATAAGAAGTAAATCAAGAATTAATAAATGGGATGGAAACGATATAAAAACCTTATTCACGGCAAAGAGAAAAAACAAGAACATGAAGAAAGAGCCTACAGAATTTGAGAAAATTTTTGCCACCTGCACCTCAGTTAGAGCATTAATCTCTAGAATATATAAAGAAATTAAAAAACTTTACACCAAAACCAAACAAATAGCCCAATCAATAAATGGGCTAAGGAACTGAACAGACATTTTAAGAAGAAGAAATACAGTCAACAAATATATGAAAACATGTTCAACATCTCTATTAATTAATGAAGTGTAAATTAAAACTATACTGAGATTTCACCTCACTCCAGTCTGAATGACAATTATCAAGAACACAAGCAACAATAAATGTCAACGAGAATTTGGGGATAAAGGTACACTTATACATTGCTGGTGATACTGCAAATTGGTGCAGCCAATATGGAAAACAGTATGGATATCCCTCAGAAAACTTGGAATGGAACCACCATTGGATTCAGTTATCCCATTCCTCAGCATATACCCAAAGGACTTAAAATCAGCAAACTATAGTGACATGGCCACATCAATGTTTATAGCAGCACAATTCACAATAGCTAAGCTGTGTAACCAACCTATATATTCTTCAATAAATGAGTGGATAAAGAAAATGTGGTACATATACACAATATAATATTACTCAGCCTTAAAGAAGAATGAAATTATGGCATTTATCAGTAAATGGATAGAACTGGAGGCAATGGTAAGTGAAATAAGCCAATCCCCCAAAACCAAAGGCTCAATGTTTTCTCTGATATGTGAATAATAATTCACAGTAATGGGGTGGGGGGCAGATGGCTAGGGAAGATTAGAGGTATTTTGGATTAGACAGAGGGGAGTGAAGGGAGAGGAGAGGGGTATGGGGGTAGGAAGGATAATAGAACAAATTGGACATTATTATCTTATATGCTATATGATTACATGACCAATATGTTTCCTATTTCCTGTACAACCAGAAGAATGAGAAGTTATACTCCATTTATGTATGATGTGTCAAAATGCATTCAATGGTCATGTGTGACTAATCTGAAAAAATTTTAAGAAGATCACATTTGCTTCTTTTTATTTCTTACATACATGACAATAGTGGAATACATTACATTTATAATTATCCATTAACATTCGCTATTTTAAAAAAGTTATTTTATGCAAATTCTACATGGAAAAAATAAAGTCAATAACAAGAATATTCTACAAATCTAGGAAGCAAAGTTTTTTTAATCACTTATATATAAAAATATATGAGAGGAAAAACTATTTGATTTTTAAAATTTTGTTTTATAAAATTGTATGTATATAATTTATACAACATAGCAATCAAAAAAATTTAAAAAGCAGCCTACAAATTGGGAAAAATATTTGCAAACCAAATATTTGATAAGCAATTAATATACAAAAAGTTCCACAGGACAAAAAAAATGAGGGGTTTGAATGAAAGTTGTATAGAAAATATCATTGTAGATTCATGCGAATGAAGAAGAGAAAACGAAATTCAAATCAATTACTTTTAAAAATCTGAAAAATGACAACAATTATTCAGCAATAAAAGCAAATAAAATCATCGCATTTGCAGGTAAATGGATGGAGTTGGAGAAGATAATGCTAAGTGAAGTTAGCTAATACCCCAAAACAAATGCTGCATGTTTTCTCTGATATAAGGAGGCTGACTCATAGTGGGGTAGGGAGGGGGAGCATGGAAGGAATAGATGAATTCTAGATAGGGCAGAGGGGTGGGAGGAGAAGGGAGGGGATCCGGAGTTAGCAATGATGGTGGAATGTGATAGACACATTATCCAAAGTACATGTATGAAGACATGAATTGGTGTCAACATACTTTATATACATCCAGAGATATGAAAAATTGTGCTGTATATGTGTAATAAGAATTGTAATGCATTCCACTGTCATTTATTTTTAAAAAATCAATTTAAAAAATTAAAAATAATCTGAAAAACGACAACAATTAAGCCTAAGTAAAATGGTGGTGTGAATACTAGGGGTTATGCAGTCAAAGGCCTGGCAGACCAGGAAGTACCTTATAAAGATTAGCTTCATGTCAAGGTAAAACAATGAGATGACTTGCTTTTCTTCATTGTAGGTAATTTCTTATCTGTAAATTGGGAAAAAAACACCTGATTGTTAGATGCTTGACAACTGAATGAGAATATAAATGTACATTAGTTAACCTAGCTTCTCACACAGGAAAACCTGTATGAAAACTAGCCATTATCATTCCTCCTCTTTGCCCTTCTTCCCTCTTCTCTTTCTTGCTATCCTTTTCTATCAAGTTTTTATAAACATTTACAGTATTTTATGTGTTATAAGTAATCTAGAGATAATTTAAAGTACACTGCGATGATGTGTATAGGTTATATTCAAATTCTTTCCACTTTATATGAGGGAATTGAACAACCAGGAAACTGTCCCCATTGAATACTGAAGTCTGACTGTCCTGGATAAATGCAGAAATGCATGAAGTATTTTCTGGTCTTTCATCCTACCTTTTTATTAGCAATTTAGGTCATTAGAAAGAAAATTTTTATAACATCTTATAATTATAGAAATAATATATATTCATTTCAAGATATACAATATATATAAAAATTGCCTATCTTGTTTATTAGTATTTTCATGTTTCTTTTTAGCATGTTTTGAAACCACATTCTTTTCATATAATTTGATTTAAATGTTATGTAAAATTTTAAATATTGATTTTTTCTACCCTCCAAAAACATGACACCCTTTGAAAATATTTCTTGAGACTACATAACCTCACATTATACAGAAATGCATATGAATTTAGTATTCCCATTATTTAGGACATTAGGTTATTTCTAGATTTTGCTATTGTTAAGTACTGTGACAGTGAATATCTTTGCATATAAACCATGGTCTACATTTCTATGTTCTTATGAAAATTTATTAAAAGTGGAATTAATTTAGGAAAGATTTTAAAAAATGTATAATAACTTCATAGGAAGAAGAGCACAAAGACTAAACCTTAACCCAAGATATTTACCATATTCTGATAAAGCTCAAACTGTTTTCCAAGAGTTTCTTAAGAAGATAACACAGTGTGGGAAGCTGTTTGTTGTAAAGAAATGTAATATATTTTGAAAAAAAAATATTTGCTGTTTCTTGGCTTTAGTTAGGTCACAGCTGTTTTTAAGGTAGAAATTATTTCCTTTGTCTATTAATAGCTAAGAATGCTTGATGCTGAAAGTAATAGAGCATAATTTATTTCATTGTAGTATTTATTTATTTCCACATAAATAACACAACACAGACAATGTGGAACTCTAGACCCCAAAGAGTAGTCTAATGGTAATCCTAGATGAAGAGAATAACTGCATTTTAAATATTTCTTTCCCATTTACCTAAAGATATAATCTGAAGGGTTCTAATCTTGTCATATATTAAAGGAATTTTCTTTTTATATCTTAGAATTTCTTTAACATTTATTTTGCTCAAGTAGTAATTAAGGTCAAAAAATGAGTAAACAGAAACACATCAGAATCTACATGGGAGTAACCTGAGAAGTGGATGGCTTTCACTGAAAAGAAAGCTTCTTCCTTGTAAGGTATTTTTAATGACTATATTCACTCACTTTCATCTATGTTTTGCTATGTCTGTTTTATCTCTGATGCATATTTAGTGTCCAGATCCATCATGCAAACAGGACCTGCTGGCCTATCTGGAACAAATAAAATTCTACTCCCATCAACTGAAAATCTGCAGCCAAGTTAAAGCTGAGATCCAGAACCTGGGGGGAGAGCTCATCATGTCAGCTGTGAGTACTGAGGGGCACAGGCTCCTTCACAGGTGGAAGGGGCTTGAAACAGAGCACCTACACCCCTGCTAACACCACCAAACCTGTTAGATAAACTCACATTAGAACAAACTGTCAGAGTTTGTATAAAAATATATGTAACTAAACTAATAGGTAGATACAACTTATTTTTATTTACTTCAGAAATTAAAGAATAAATCAGATTTTATAAACCACTAGAATGAGAAATGCATGGTAAGTTAGAGCACAGTTTTCAGACTTCAGAGAGGGTACAGATGCAATTCTGATTAAATACTGTAATCTTTATAAAAATCAATGTGGGGCTGCAAATCAATACCATGATTACTTTATTGCTATTAATTGATATACATTTTTCACATATTCATTTCTATCATATGGAAATTAAGGGCTTGAGATTTTTAGAAAATTTCTAAATTTACTTTTAGAAGTGGAGTATGATAAAACAGATTTAGAGGAGCTTGTGTAAATTCTTTGATGGCTTTGAGTTTGAACCTGCTTTTAAATTACTGTGGTAGAAATAAAATCTAACTTTTCTCTTCATCTCTTAATAACAGTGAATCATTTCTCTAGAGCAGGTATGGTAATAAAATAATATTTGATATCTATATTAGATTCAGTTATCAGTGACTTTGGAAAGGACATGGAGGAAGATTATAAATATAAGTTAAAATGAAACGGTATGAACATTCTAAGAACTTACATTCCTGAGAACAAATTTTTAAAAATTACAGCAATGTATTTATAAATTTGTGACATTTAAGGTCTCTACATCCTGGCATTGAACTTTTTCTCAAGGAATTAATGTTCTTGAATAGAATATAACTGCAAAAACATAAGCAAAAGACCATCATCAAGGGTGGAAGGAAGAAAATTAATCCTTACTGTCTGTCTCTTGCCTGTATTTTATCTCAATCTTCACAATAGTATGCCAGACAGATATTTTATTTGCTTTTTGTGTTTTCTTTAATATATGAAAAAATGAAATTCAGAAAGGTTAAAGAGCTTTCCCAAGACAATGCTAGTAATGGCAGATCTGGAGTTTACCTTCAAAGGTCTGTGCTTTCTCTGCTCAGGTGAACAATCTTGTATCTATGGAGAACCCGAAGAGCACAAGTCAAAGTGGAAATTATATTGTGGGATTGCTTTCTATCTTATAAAGATTAATTTCCCTCATATGCAAATTTTACAAAAACAAATTTAGATATATAATCTGTATAATACTGGTGCCCTTTCATTTTTCAAAGGAGAATGACATATTTCAAGTAGTCGTAAGTCATGTAAACAGAAATATATGTGTATAGATACAAATATAATACATATATAAAGACCTATATAAATGCATCCAAATATAAATACAATCCCTGTGGGTATGCATTTCAGGTGCTTCTTGAATTATGGGATTCTATTCTGATCAACCCATTGTAAATTGAAAATATCCTGAGTTAAAATGAATTTAATACATCTATCCTACTGAATATCATAGCTTAACCTAGTTTACCTTAAACATGCTCAGAATACTTATAATAGTCTGCAGTTGAGCAAAGTCATCTAACACAAAGCCTATTTTGTAACAATGTGTTGAATATATCCTGTAACTTATTGAATAACTGTATCCAGAAAATGATGCTAACATAATACATTGTAAAGTATCAGTTATCCTTCACCCTCATGATCATGTGGCCGATTGGTAGCCTAGTTTCCAAGATGTAACCACACATTGTGATCCAAGAAAAGATCAGAACAAATTTTGATTATTTGTATCACTTTCCTATTATCTTAAAGTTAAAAAAATTGTAAGTCAAATCATCATAAGTCATGAACCATATATATATATATATATATATATATATATATATATATATATATATATATAAAATTTACATATATACTGGGAATATATATGTATATATATATACACACAATATATTTTACAGATAAAATATTAGAAATGAGTTATTTAAAATTTACAATTTATGATTTGAAAATTGATTCATTAGCTGGCACAGTGGTGCACACACCTGTAATACCAGTGACTCAGGAGCCTGAGGCAGGAGGATGGCAAGTTCAAAGTCATCCTCAGCAACTTAGTGAGGCCCTAAGCAATTTAGTGAAACCCTGTCTCAAAATAAAAAATAAAAATTCTAAGCATGTGGTTCAGTATTATAGCCCCACTGGATTCAATCCCCTGTACCAAGTGTGTGTGAGGAAGAAACCCCATATCCATTGGTAGTCTGCCCTGAACAACACACATTCCTATCCTGAAGCTTCTATGCAACCACTAATCTACATTCTGTCTCTATAGATATTTGGAGTGACTATTTCAACAACAGATAAAATAGACTTGAGAACTAAAAATATTAAACTGGGTATAGTGATACATGCCTGAAATCCCAGTGACTCAGGAGGCTGAGATAGGAGGACTGCAAATTCAAAGCCAGCCTTAGTAAGGCCCTAAGCAACTTAGCAAGACCCTGTCTCAAAATAAAAAGCATTTAAAAAGTGCTAGAGATGTAGCTCAGTGTAAAGCACCTTCACATTAAATCCCTACTATCATAAAAATGGGGGGAGGGGAGTTTGAAAAAAGAAGTTGACTCAGTATATAAAAGGAGGAATAGCATTGCAAATGTAGATAAATAAATATAAATATATATGTAATACATATATGTATACACACATATATTAAACTTCATTGTATCTACATTTTGAACTATAAGGCATCCAGTCTTAACTTCTCATTTTACATTATACTACTTTAAATATGTTAAAAAATATATGTTTATTTGGAGACAAATGTCTGTCTTGTTTTGATTTTTTTTCAATTTCACACACCATCCTTGATAAGGTTTAATATTATATGCATGAATGAATATGGCATAAGGAATCTCACTTTATGTATAATAATAATAATAATGCATATATATATATATATATATATATATATATATTTTAATTTTAAAACCCAGTAGTTTTAGGAAAATATAAATATTATTTTATTAATATCTGCCACTCTCTTGTGTTTTCTAAACATAAGCGTACAAAAAAATTTTGATAGAAGGCCAGATTTTATATAAATGTTAAAATATATTACTGTTAATTGTCCCAGTAAAATATATTCTTCTCTATGAGTACAGATATAGTTTGTATTCCTATTTGGTATGATGATTCAAATTCATGAACTTTACATATTTTACAGATAGAAGAGGCAGGAGCAATTTAGAATCTACAATTTACGATTTAAAAGCTGAGTCATTATATTAAAGGAAGCCTAGCATTGCAAATGCAGAGCTATTTATCATTATTTTGCCCACAATTTCCCATTAGAAAAAATAAATCTACAAAAAGAGCATGACTCTTTTCACATTCTTCACTGAATCTGTTCATAGGTAGATCCTAGAAACTTTAAACATACATTTCATTTATGTGTGTCCATGTACCCTTACTTTATTTCCTCAGTAACTCTGAGTTCTTGTCTTTGCCCCCCCTTTCATCTTTAAATTGTGAAGATCTAATTTATTTTTATATGAGGTCTCTTGTAAAGTACTAAGCATAATTTTAAAGTGGAGAAACTCATTAAGAAGTTCGGAAATTTGGTATTCAAAACTGCAAACTATTCAAAGTTCACTAAATAAAGTTTGCATTTCAAGATCAGATTCATGAATCAATGCCTTTAGTAAATACATTTTATTTAAAAGAAGTAAGTGTGAATGAGATACATTCCTGAAACGAATGGGCAGGATATATTCTGGGTCTGGAGTGTTAGTGTTTAGGATAAAGTACATGAATTCATAATGTAAAAGAATTTGAAAGCCATTTAATTTAAATTATTTTCCAGTCATTCTTACATCTGTACTGGAAGCACTTGCCCTGTATTTACATGTCTTACCTGTAAGGAAAGCAAAGTGTAGTTAGTTCCAATCTGTTACTACGGATTGAGTACCCTTTGTGGGCCAAGCATAGTAAAACATCTGAAGGATGCAAAGATGTGTACGTAGTGCCTTTGTCTACAATGTTTAAATACATACAAAATTAAGAAACAAAATATTCCTAAGCATACAAAATTAATTCCAGAACAATGCAATAAACTAACTAAATAAATAAATATCAGTATGTACAAATGCACATAGTTTAACTGGGAAGGGAATAATTAATTCCTGAACGGTGTAGAGTATGCTAGGAAAAGCTCTATAAGTGGCCTGATTCTAAATTAGGCCTGGATGAATAAGGAGAAAAACAAATGTGTAGTTATGAGAAAAGAGAAGGAGAAGAATTCAAAGCAGAAGGGCTGAACAAGATAAAAAGAAATAAGAAAGATGTGTAGTGTTATGCAGTGTGATGTGAATGAAGACACTTTTGCTTGTACTGTCAATAGTATGGTGAGGCCCAGTGACACAGCAGAAGCTATAAAGGAAATGGGGGTGTTCAAAGAGGATCTTTTCTAACATTTACCTTCACCCTAGAGACAATTGATGGGTTTTTTTTTTTTTTTTTTTTGTAATTTTGAGAAGGGTCATAAATAGATCTATGTATTTGGAAGTTAACTGTTTTTGATAAGGTGGTGATAGATTGGAAAGATGAGGGGCTGGAGGGTAGAAGCCTATTTAGAAACAAACAAACAAACAAACAAAAAGTCCAAGTGAGAACCTGGATTTAGGCAATCTTGGTGATCATAACAAGAAACAAAAAAATTCTAAGGATAAAGTGTTAGGACCAAAGATCTACTGGGTATTTATGGAGAAGAAATATGAAAAATTAAGACTTATACTAAGGTTTTGGGCTTTGATAGCTTACTTCATCAACAGTGACATCACTAACTAAAACCTACATATGGAAGGATGACCAGATTAGGAGAGGTAAGGAAACACACTCGAGTTTTGTTAGTTGAATTTAGGTAACTCAGCAACATCCAAAGAGAAAGATTCAGGAATTGTATATATTTTTCTAGAACTTTGGAAAGAGGTGAAAGAGAAATAGATGGAACCATCCAGTAAGATTATACTGGATAAGATTTTTAAAAACTTAGATATCAAGAGCAATGTTTTATTTCTATAAAATGATTCCATATAGCTTTTTCAGATATAGAGACTTCATTTGGCAGTTTAAACAAGTAGTGAGTTGACTGTCTTCATAGAGATAAGTCTGAGCACTGCCACGCCAGGATTGTTATGGCAGCTACAAAACCATCAGGGACATAGGCACCTTTGTGTTTCTGCCTTCTAGCTTTCATTATTATCAAGGTAAAAAAAATGTGGCTTCTCTAGTTCTATTAATGCCTTTTATATTCCAGACAGTAAGAACAAAGAGGAACAGAAGCAAACATTCCTTGCATCATTTTAAAGGGCCTTCTGGGAATTCCATTTCAAATGCATTCTCTAACATACTATTGTCTACAGCTTAGTCACAAGCTATATACCTAACTGCAAGGAGTGCTGCAAAACGTGGATATTTTTGTTTATTTGTTTTAATAAATAAAACACTGCTTCGGGACACAATGCTTTCCTCAATGTAATCAAAATTTTGTTTCTATGAAACAAAATGAATATTGAGTGGCAACTAACTCTATCAAGTAATGACCAGAAATGTAGTAGTATTCACTTATATTGTACTTATCTGCTTTTTAATGCATATTCCCCTAGAGACAATCAAGTTCTTGAATACTTGTGTGTGTGTGTGTGTGTGTGTGTGTGTGTGTGATTGAAGGTGCAGTAGTAGTCAATGACTACAAATGGTGTAGATAACTCAGTTTAGAAGTTATCTTAGTATCTTTTCCAATGTAATTGTCAGCAATACAGTAAAGGCAAAAATTATACCATAGAGAATTGAGTACTGAGTAAGCAGTGACAGAAAAAACATGGTAGTGAGGGGAGTGAGAGAAAGTTAGAGATGAACTTGATGGTCCAGGCAGATAGAATTGCTAAAAGCCGTATCATTTTGGGGAGGTGTAGCGTTGTTATGGTTTGGATGTGAGGTGTTCCCCAAAAGCTCATGTGTGAGACCATACAAGAAAGTTCAGAGAAGAATGACTGGGTTATGAGAGCTTTAACCCAATCTGTGAATTTATCACCTGCTGTGATTAATTGCATGGTAACTGAAGGCAGGTAGTGGGTGGCTAGAGGAGGTGGGCCATTTGGGGCATGGCTTCAGGTTATGTATTTGTATCTAGCAAGTAGAGATCTGTCTTTTTCTACTTCCTAATCATCAAGTGAACTAGTTCCTTCTGTTGCACTTTTCTGCCATGTTATTCTGCTGCATCTCAAGCCCAGAGGAATGGAGCTGGCAGTCTATGGACTGAGATCTCTCAAAACGTGAGCTTTCAAATAAACTTTTCCTTCTCTACAGTTGTTCTGGTAGGGTCTTTAAGTCATAGGGGTGAAATAGCTGTTTGAAACAAGCATTTTTATTTACATACTTTTTAAGACAGCAGAGATTGAGATATTTTTAGGCAATGAGTCTGAAACAACAGAAGAGAATGAATCTATGAAAAATTGGGACTATAATTGATGGAATGAAGTGATAAGCAAGTGTGAGGGGGTGGGGATGGAAGAGGTAGAAATATTAAATTTGGTAAAAAGAGCTTTTTTCCTGAGCTAGAATAAAGATGGATTAAGATTTAATCAAATTTAAAGACACATGAATGGGAAGTTTAAAAACTTATTGCTACTAGATCTCATACTCTGATAAAAAGGGAGGAGTAGTTTTTTTGTTAAGACTTGAGTGTTCTTTCAAACTTTCATTTTTGCAACAAAACAAAGACATCCATATCTTCAATCACTTTTCAACATTTGCTTAGAAGTAGAAATAACCTAAGTTAGCACCAATGATTTGAGACAGTGAATAGAGACACTATATGCTGGACATTATTCTACCAGAGCCAAATTCCAGGACATAACCCTTCATAAAATCTGTCTCAGCTCCAGTTTGTCCAAGGAAATAAAGGTATTGTAACCTTCTGAGTGCTGTCTTCTCTCAAAGAAAAGGTATGTAAAATTTTAATTGAAAATGGCAGAGAAACACAAGTTGACTAATTAAACATATTGTTATATGTAGTTCGATCTCCATAGCCATCTTGATTGTGAATGTCCTAAATGAGTAGAACAAAAAGTGTAACTATATGAAATTTAAAATATACCTGGTTTCCTGAAGGCATTCTCATAAATTCTTCATCAGTTGTTTATCTAATGTCCTTAAACACCATGCCCACTAGAAAAAAAAAAAACGTTATGCTTTGGGAAAGGGAGCTTGCCTTAAAGAAACAAACATCATTATACTCTATCTTGTATATATGAAAAAGAAAATTCGGGAGGAAAAAAGTAAATAATGGATGGCTCTGTACTCTTAAAATTACTCTTTCCCCGAATGTCATGCAAATTTTTTATATTCCTTAAAATTGATTAATTACATAATCACTAGGTTTTGTAGACTTACTTTAATGTGTTTAATTGTACTCTCATACCCTTAGGTAGGTATGCCAAGGCCACAATTTTAAAAATTAGATAAATAAATGAAACCAATTAGTAGAAGGAAAAGATCAGCACAATTGAAAATTTGCCAAGAAGCTGCAACTCAGCTTTAGCAGAAATCAAGGAGCAGTGTGCATCAATTAGAAATTATAGGGAATAGCAATAACATAGCTATTGACCAAAAGAGCCACTAGGGCCTACGGAACTCAGGCAATCAAGTACTTACAGAATAACTTAGTAGGTTAATGTGCTTACTACGTTAAAGTATTAAGGGAATTCGTTAATGAGCTTTCTGAAAGTAGTATAATCATTTGTAGGCATCAAAAAATTGAGAAAACTAAACAAAATGTTTTGAAAATTAAATAAAATATTTATAGATAAAAAGAAGGAGGGGGATAAATATGAAATAGAAGTTTGGGGGCAGGGATCAAAAGAAATGAAGGAAAAAGGACTGAGGAGGAGGAAAAAACAAACAAAAAAAAGACTGAAGTTTTTAATTTTTTTAACTGGCATATTTAACTCTATGAAGTGTTTTGTTGTTTGTGTAGTTAATTTTGTAACACCAAGTAGGAGGCATATGGAATTAAAAAGACCCTTGTCAATCAGAAAACATAATTTCAAAACAAAATATGCATGGAGGGATGTTGCTTTCTTTTTGTATTGCAAAGTAATAAAACAACTAAAAATTTCTCTGGTTGCATAAGTAAACTGATATAATGAATTAAATTTTCTTGAGAATGTTGATTGTGCAATGCTTGAAAGGAACCTTAAAAATTATTTATAACTATCTCAAATTAATTTTACACACAATGAAATAGGTCAGGGACGTTAATGACTTGCTTCAGTCCACGAAAGTACTTATTGGAAGAATTGGGACAAGAATCTAGGTTTCTGTTTTCTTTACCCATTGTCAGTGAATATAATCCCTTCTGACCTCTCAGTGAGTTTAGTGGTAGGGTGAGTGGAGTCGGTATTAGGACACCCAGCTGCCATGGTGGCTAAGGGACACTTTTAATTGAAAGATTGGGGAAGCACTGACTAAAGAAAGTATTAATTGATAATAGTGATGGTCTAATGAATCTGAATTCTTAAGAACAACTGACTAGAAAACAGTCTCAAAATGGGGAGCTCACAGGAGACGACAGGAACACATCTGGACTTCAAGACAGGAGACCTTGGTGTATGCAGACATTAATCTCTTTTGGTTTGTTTCTTCATATATGTATAATCTAAGGTTTAGGATAGAATATGTTTTATGGTTCCTTCCAAATCAAAATTTCTATAGTATAAGGTCTAGTAGTGATGCCACTTGCTTCACTCTTCTTGCTAAGGATTGCTTTGGCTGTTCTAGGTCTATTGTTTTTCCAGATAAATTTCATGATTGCTTTTTCTAGAATTTCTCATCTTACTCTCTCCTGTTATTCTTTTAACTTCCCAAGTTTCTATACAAAACATCCTCTTGGTACCAATCGGCCAATTTTGTCATGAGATAGAAGGCAGTATCATTTTGTTTTGATTTGTTTTAAAGTGTAGGATGACAACTTTGCTTAATCTGCGGCAGTAAGAATGAGATCAGAAGCTACAGGAGTTACCTGCTAATTGCAAATGTAGAGAAAGGTAATATGTATATATAAAAATAGTAATATATTGTTTATGATTTTAGGATTGATTTGACATGACTATAATGAGACTTTAATGTCATCTTTTAATGAGACTTTAATGTCATCTGGATGAGTCATACACACAAAATGGTGGCTATGAGAAGGAAAGAAAATGGAAGGGAAAGGAAAAAAGTACAAATCTAATATGGGCATCTCCATGATCAAGTTTACTTCTATTATAATTGCTATATTCTTGTTTTTGTGTTAAAAGTTCTATATTATTCAAAGAATATATCAGAAGAATTTTAAGACTAAAGAAAAGAATTGGCTTGTTATCATTGCTTAGAGCAGAAGAGAGGGGATTAATTATGTCTATTGTGTGCTAAGCAACCTGAACTATATAACTTCAAAGCCAGAGGTAAAGGAGGAGCCATGAAACTGAGCAAGATGTATTTGACAATTGCAGAATGGAGCCAATTCCCCCATTAGGCAAAGTGCAGCAGAAGAAAAGAGCAGAGCTGGATGCAGATATCCTGATGCTCATGGGCTTGGTTGGAAGCCAGAGAGAAAGGGGCATGGGAGAAAAGGAGAGGAAAGCAAAAATCGAGTTGCTAAATATTGTATAACAGTAAAGTGCTGGCATTAAAATACATAAAGATAGGGATAAAGGCAGAACTGAAGGAAGAAGAAAAAGGGCACAAAAATGACCTGGGTAACAATTGCAAAAGTCATCATTTCAGTCCTGACTCCATACCGCATTTATGCTTGTTATTGTGTAATATAAGGTATACTAGCGAAGGTCATAGGGAAAAAGCTCCTGTGAGTGTGTGAGGGAGTGTGTGTGTGTGTGTGTGTTTCTTTGCAAAATCAATGCCACTCCATGCTTTCCTCATAATGATTTGTAAAGTCCAAATCATATGAATAGTAAATCAATAATTGGTAGTAACAGATATTAAGTATTGATTTTTTTAATGCTTTCAAGAGTTTCTAATTCTTGGCACTCTTGACATTTGGGGGCTAGCTATTTCTTTGTTAGTGAGACTGTCCTGTACATTGTAAATTGTTAATAACATCCCTGGACTCTATGGTGCTGGCGACACCTTCCCTTACCTGGCAATTCACCTATCTTCCACCTGCTGTGGAGTGTTGGCTGCTAACATCACATAGATGCTCCTTTCTCTGGATAATTGTTCTCAGCTAAACAGGAGCCAATGTGTCTGTGTGGTTAAGCCCCATCACCCCTGCATGCCCTGGCAGCCTGTAACAAGTAACTGACTGACAAAAGGATACAAAAGGTTGCACTACTTGTCTCAAGATCTTATCAACTTTTCTGCAATTTTCCAGCACCCTATAGCATCAGGCCATCTCTGGCTGAGATTAATGATGCTCTTATTTGGCTGTAGCCCCTCTCCCATGCTTCTTTCTTCTTTCCTCTTCTCCTCAAAAGAGACTTTTAGTATATCACATGCACAAATTTCTCTCAGGCTCTTTTCATGGGTACCTCCTAAAGAGACAAATGATACTATCCTGTGTCCTTTACTGTCACTTACTTCATAGATGGAAAAGAGATGACAGGAGAATTTGCTGAATTTGGTGAATACTCCTCTCTTATTGACACGCTCATATATATTATTTTATCATCTCAACAGTGCTACCAGTAAACTCATGGTATTTTGTTGACAAGAAAACAAAGGCTAATAAATGAATATGACTTGCCAAATGTCACATGGTTAGTAAGTGATGGAGTGAAAATGTGAACACAGGCTTTAGTTTCAGCTCCTTGTGTCATTCCACACTAACACATATCTATTCTCATTTTTCCAGCCCTGAAATAACAATGCAGAGATGAGTAAACAAGCTTTCTGTTCTCTAGGAATTCAGTTAGAAAGAAAAGACAAGCAAAAATAATACCATATAAGGTTTACATTACAAATGAAGTTTGTATTCTTCTAGCTTCAGATGATATGCACATTTCAGAGATCAAGAAAAATATCAAAATTAGAAACTAAAGTTAAAATCACATCCTGAGAATTTTTTTGAAGTATACAAACTTAAGACTGTGGCTCTAGGTCAGTAAAATAAACTGAAAAGTAGCAACTAATTCTAGTAAGTAAATAGAAATTATTGTTTGATGAGAGATAGCATAGGTGTTTATGAGTGAAAAGATATCATACTTTAAATATTTTTATATAATATCATTATTTGATTAACAATTGGTAACATGAATGGACAGTGTCTTAATCAGTCAATAAGAGACTGAAATGTTCAAATGAGCATTTCTTATGCTTACCCTCAATAAAAGCTGAAGTTACAACATTAAATCACAATTTATCCAAGGCTTTTCAGCAGGGAGTTTTGATAATATGGTCTGGAAATTCTGCTTTCTGATGATTTAGTAGATCACAAAAATAACACTGACAACCCTAGGGGAACAAGTGCATTAAGTTGTTTCTTTGCAATATTAGATGTCTCAAGGAAGCTCTCGGTCAAGCCATGGGTCACAGGCAATTTGTGGTTGAATTTTCTGATAATATTCAGTGTTTTTCAAAGAGATTCATACTCTTTATATACATCTGTACATTGTATAAATGTTGAGCACCTACTCTTTGTGTGTGTTTGCAACTGTGCGTGTGTGTTTGTGTGCACATGATATTACATTTTATTGCTGGTGGCAAAACTGATGCTCTCTCATGACAATTTTAGAAGCTCGATTATACTTTCAACTGCATGTAGAGTGCAAGTTCAATTATCTCCTAATTGGAGGTGAATTGTTTTTAATCTAGCCTCAGGTTCAGCATGACGTAACATGACAAAGAAGATGTACAACAGGAAAAAATGATGTTTAAACACTAAAATTACTCAAGTTTGACTAGGCTGTGCTAGCTTACAAACATCTCCCAATTGCAGTGATTTAAAACAACAGTTTTTTCTTTTGCTCACAGTTTAATATTGTTTGGTAGAAAACATTTATCTACATTGTTACTAATGGACCAGGTATATGTACTTTCTAAAATCTCACTGTGAAGACTTCTGTCACCTCTGCACAAGAAGTATGGAAGTGTTGGTCACTGGCTGATAAATACTTTCCCAGAGGGAAATAGGATATCACATGTAAGCTTATCATAATGTCTAGCACATAGCAGCACATAACAGGTGGTCATTAAATATTGCCTGGTAGAAGTGACAGCAGTAGTGGCAGTCATGGTAATAGTAATGACACTAGCTAATGTGAGATAATATAAATTTCATTATATAGTCATCTTATTTATTGATACATTTAATCAAATTTTATATTAGTTATTTCAAGTTATGTTTAAAGGAAGAAAGCAAGGAAAATATTCTACTTTTAGTAGGATCATTTCTTACCTATCATAAAATCGCTTATTGTTCATCCCTGTTAATCAGCAGCACTTTATATATGCTCAGAAGCAAAAAAAAATATATCATTTTTGTTTATATACCAAGAATAGAGTTTGGTTCATTCCTGGCTGATAAGTAATGGGTGAATTGTATGGTCTTAAGCTGTCATTAATGTATCTAGCATAAGGTTAAAGCTCCTCAGAGAGATAGCTAGATTTTACCTGGTACCAATGGTAATAGTATTAACCCTAGTTTTGAAGAAAAATGGGCATAAAAATATTTTATTCAATATTTGAGCACATATAAATGACACATATTTAGTATTATGTAATTATAAGACAAAGTTGAACTTCAGTTACCCCAAAAATTAAAGAAGCTATTTGAGCCCAATTAACACTTCTGGTAACATGGACCTTTAAGATGTTGGAGAGAATACAATAGCCAACATCTTATAGAAATGTTTAAGAGCAGTAAGAATGAATTTAAAAAGAGTTGTTTTGGACAATAGATGCCAAAAATCTCCAGCAAAGTAAATTCTCTGAATTGAATAGACTGAAGATTTTTACAGAAAATGTGAGCTAAATCATAAAAAATTGGGAGGATTTGGTTAGTTGTTGAAGAAAAAGTTCTACACAAATGACCTGAAAATATAAATTCCCTTCAAATGGAAGATAATGTTTTTAATAATAGATCAAGAAACATCTGTTTGGATTAGGAAATGGTGTGGGTATAGAGCCACATAATCACTAACATTCTGACAGCATAATTTGTATGTTTGTGTGTCTGATAGAGAGTGAGCGACTGAAAGAGACAGAGGCAGAGATGGACTGACAGGTAGAGAGAATAAATGCTATCACTAAGTTTCATCAAGCTCAAAAGTTCTGTGATTATATTCAGAGTTAAAGGATAGGAAAATATATGTGTTCCTGTCTAAGTACATGAAATTGCATGCTTATTAATCTAAGCATTAATATTTGAAATGTATTTACTTTAAATATCTTTACCAAAGAAATCTCCATGGAAGTTCTTACTATTATAATTCTGTCAACACAGTAACTGAAATGTAGAGGAGTAGTAACATATCCAAGGTCACCAAGCTATTCAGAGGCAAAGTGAGCTGTACACGCTTGTAATCCCAGATTGTCGTGACTCAGTAGGCTGAGGCAGGGGCATCACAAATTTCAGGCCACCTTCAGCAACTGAGTGAAACCCTGTCTCAAAACAAAAATAAAAAGGACCAAGAATGTGGCTCAATGATATAATCATTTTGTGCCTGGGCCTCCCTTTCTACAGGAGGTGGCACCAGAACATCTGCCTCCCAGGGCAGGAATGAGAGACAGGGCACGCAGGCCCCCATTTCCCGGCCAGCCTCCAACCTTCCTCCACACACAAGCATTAGTTGAGGACTTACTATGTGCTTGGCCCCAGGGGCCACCATAAAGTCCTATACTCAATGCCCAGTAAGAGGGGACAAAATTAAGGAATCACAATGAAATCTTGAACCCAATCTTCTGATTCTAATGCATGTGAAATTAATGCTAAGTTTCCCAGTGGAAGATACAGAAGCCTTAGTGGGAATGTAAAATTAAGCAGATGCAGACTTCATGTCTTTCCCTTTGAGTAGTTGGAGGATGTTTCCATGATGGGGTTCTGATCTTTCACTTCTGTAATAAGTATAATGAGTGATGATGGCAATGAAAATTCACACTTATTAAACTTTAATTAATGACCAAAATGGTATATGAATCCCTTACATATATTATTTTAGTCTTCCATCAGTGAGAAAAGTTTCATTATTATCCCCATCTTATAGATGAGAGACTAAGGCTCAGAGAGCCAAGGAACAAGGAAGAAGGCACACACCTTTTCACTTTTGCTTCACCTCCATCTCCATTTCTCTTTTATCTGAAAACAGTCCTGGAAGCCCCCAACAGGTAGCAATCGTGACAGAAATAAAATCTGTTGGTCTGTTCCTATGAACACTGAGTTATTCCAGTGTTATATTCGGAAGCAGACAACTCTGAACACACCAGAATCATCATCATAGTTCTTCACGTTCACACCTTTCTGGAGTGGAATTTAAAATAGCATTAGAGCTCAGAAGTATTACGCCTATCCTTCATCAGCTATCAATCCAATTCTTTCAAGGAAAGGACACCGAAGGCATTTCTGCCCAGAGCTAGTCATTAAAATAAAATTAAAACTAACATGCTGATATGTGTTTCAGTGCCAGACTTTGCTTAAAAACACCATTGATTATTTATGGTAATGAAAAATTCCAGTCATTTTTCACAATCAGGCCAATAAGAACCTTTGAACTTTTGGTCATTTCTATATCTTCTTTACATCTCATCTTGTGGATGGTTTTGAATGAGTGTGCATGGGTGTGTGTGTACACACACATATATATTCGTAGTTATTACTATACCTCTTTGACCTTTATTTGGTCTCTTCTGTGCCATAATCAATTACTGGAGTCTATGAAATAAGCCTCCCCTTTGTACCATTTAATTTAATTAGACCTCTCATTTGAGCTCTTGCTGAGTCAATATTTAGTTCCTTGCCTATATTCTGGGGACATCCTGAAACCTTCTGTACGTTAGCTAAATGGTTTAATATGCACAAGTATATGAGCTGAATGCTTTGGTTTGCATTTTCTGCCCCTATAAAATATTCAAGGCAGGGCTGGGGTTGTGTCTCAGTGGTAGAGCTCTTGCCTAGCACACATGAGATGCTGGTTTGATCCCCAACACCACATTAAAAAAAAGAAAAAAAAACTAAATAAACAAAATAAATGTATTGTGTCCATCTACAACTAAAATATTTTTTAAAAAATATCCAATGGATGCTGCTACAAATATCTCCACTTCACCTTCCCCCTAACATGTGCTCCTCCATGGTTGACACAGTATTTCCTTTTTCTGGATGGTAACTTATGCTGGAACAGAAGGGAAAGCAGTCCTTGGCATTGTCCCACTAATTTTGTTTGTAGAGCTGTTTCTCTTACGTAGCATTTTCAAATAGCCCCATTATGCATCTGCTTCTCCACCTGGGAGCACTAGCCATGCCAGGTGCAATACCATGGATGACATAATTTTGCCTGATGGCATTAAGTGCTTTGGAATATATTGCAAAGAAAGAGAAGGTAACAAATGGAGTTCCAGAGCAACCCAGGTTGTTTCTTTTTGGAGGGGTCAGTGCAAATAGTAGGACTGTTTATGGTATGTGTAGGGAATGATGATTTGAAAGCCAGGAAGTGTTGCCTGCTAATTTGCACAGCAAGACTGCAGAATCTGCCTTTGCCCACATTTCAGAATTTAAAGGGTTTTCAAGAAAAATGGATTTTGTTTTAGCAGCAATTCCTAAGGACACTTATATAAGACACATTTGTGTGAATATAAAGAATATATTAAACACACATACATAAACACATACATAAATTGGTCATAGAGACATTAATTTTTACTTAGTTCTCCAATTTAAATATTAGATTTAATAAATATAGCTAACTTGTTAAACCCAAATATTTGTATAACAATATACTGTTTATTGTCTGTATAATTTTCTTTAGTTATTAGCTAATACATAGGTATTTCATCTTCATTTAACAAGTGGTCCTATAGCTCATGTAAGTTTAATAATTTGTTTAAGCCTACATGCCTATTAAAAAATAAAACTGAAGAGAAAACTCAGCTCTTCTAGATTCCAAAACTTTCCCTAATGGTTTGTAAAGAGGCTTCTGCTGTGTTGGATGAAATAACAAAATAGGAACGTGTCCATGATTCCTACACCCTCCAGGCATCCCATATTATCCATATCCATGGATGCAGGGTCAATGAAAATCCTGAAAGGTTTACTTTGCCATACTACTATCTGCTCTGCTATTTGCAAGCAGCAAGGGGTGTGACATAGATCATTTTGGAGATTTTTGTCTGTCTTTTGTCATTTCAGAAAATGATATTACTTCTCAGAGAATTCTATCAGTAATATTTGAGGATATGTGTACAGTTTTTCTATGTATAGAACCCCTATTTGAAACTGTCATCCCAGAATCTATATCATAAAATGCATTTTAAAAATAACAACTATTAATAACAGCCATAACAATGAAAAAAATTAACCCTAATTGAGGTCTGCTATGTACCAGAGAATGCTTTAAATTCTTTTCATGTATCTTTCCATTTAATATTTTAAATAATTTCATGAAATTTCTGTTACTATCTTCATAATTTTTCAAGTTAAAGCCTGAGGAAAAAATTAAGTAACTTGTCCTCAAGGTGATATGACTGAGTATGTGGTGGAACCAAGATTTAAAGACCTCTGGAGCCAAGGTCTTCTGGCTCCTGAGCTTACACTACCAACCAATACATTTTTCTGCCTCACAAGTGAACAAATATTTACTTTAGCTTAGTAATATAAAATTTTTTATGGTGATATCCTTTTAGGTCTTATTATGTCAGCCAAGTCCAGACTTTTACTGCTCCCTGTGGTAAATTCAGAACAGAAAACATTGGTAAGAGAGGAAGAGGATTTGTATGGATATGATCTTATTTTCTTCCCCAACTTCCACTGCATCTCCAGATGCCCCCACATTCCACAAAAAAGTCTATCCTGCAACTCGCTCTAAATTTTATTTTAATTGTTTTTAAGGTAAGTTTTCTTTAATGAAGAGGATGAATATAGAGTACTTCTCTGAAATCTTGTAAAATCTACACCTTAAAACTCATCTACATCAAATATATTTTTCTTTATATACCATCTGAACAAACAAACAAACTAAACAGGTGGTGAAGGCCTGGAGCAGGAATTTATATAAAGTGAACATTCTCTGCTAAAGTGATCCAAAAACACCAATTCTATAAATAAGACATACAGAAGGTTTGAGCCTTTTCAAAATGCTACTTTTACTCATTTTCCTTTTCCTCATAGTTTCAACTTGTAAACATCTTGAGAAGATTTTAGACTGTGTGTTCATTAAGTTTCCAGCAGGGTAAAGGATAACTTATGACCAATCACAGTCACATTTGGAAAGGAAATAATAGAGTCAATTAAATATAGTTACTAAATATGAAACAGGGGAAAGAGCAGCAGTCAGTGGAGTGTCAGACATAATAGATAACTAAACAGAATAATATTGTGAACTTTTCTCCAAGCCCAGAATTTACACTTGCACAATGTGTGGCCACTCCTCCATACAAACATATAATGCAGATCTTTGGGGGTTTGTAGTAAATTGGATTTCCTTTGCTCAGCTGGTGGGAAAGATACAATCTCTAGCTTTCTTTTCTGCCTGGTAAAGACTTGGGAACCTTAAATATTCTAGGCTTCCTTCCTTCCTCATGACATTTTATATGTTGTTCAGAGGCAATGGTGTATAATAAAATACACACTGACTTTAGAGTTAGGAAGACCTGGGTTCTGAATTTGCGTTCAACTTTGGAAGCCAGATTTTTTAAAAAAGTATTCTTTTTTTCTTTGTAGATGGACACAATACCTTCATTTATTTACTTTTATGTAGTGCTGAGGATCAAATCCAGTAAGTACCTGACACATGCTAGGTGAGGACTCTACCACTGAACTATAACCCCAACCCTAGAAGCTGGATTTTATCATGTTTAAGAATAACATAGCCTGTGGCCAGGTGTGATGTTTCTTGCTATACTACCAGTGACTCAGGAGCTGAGGGAGGAGGTTTGAAATTTCAAAGCCAGCCTCAGAAACTTATTGAGGCCTTAAGCAACTTAGCAAGACCTTATCTCAAAATAAAAAGTAAAAAGGAAGTTTCCCAGCACCAAAAAAAAACAAAAAACCAAAACTGGAAGTACTACTCTTTTTACAAAGCATATGACCATGGGTCTTTGTACTTAAATGTAAAACAGGTCAGGACTAATAATATAGACTGTCTATGACAGTTAAATTATTTAAATATATATGAAGTTCTTGAATAATGCTTTGTGAACAATAAGCATTGTTTACTGTGTGTTTAAACAATGTAAATATTAGCTTTAAAGTTCAATTCTATTTGTGATCTTGGAAAAGATTGTTAACCTCTTTTCATCACCTATAAATGGGAATTTCAATTTCACATATTCATAGATTTGTTTGATTTATTCTCAAAATTAAGTGTAATAATGGATGCAATATTTTTGGCATAGTAAGTAATCAGTAAATACTATTATCATGAGATTCTGATCAACATGACCTAAATACTTTACGTACAGCAAAAGTTAAATAAGAAAGGTTAATTGGATCAGCTGAGAAATCATGTTACCATAAAAGTGTTGATTTATGTGTGTGTGTATAATGCATTGCAAGTTTCACAAATTTATTTATGAATAAGCTATAATACAAAAATTTGGAAATCTGGGAATACCAATTTTTTTATTATATAAGATTGGGATGCTTAGAATATGATTCTTAAAACATAAATATCTGTTTCACTACAGAGATAGAATCCTATGCACCTAGATTATCTCTCTCTCTCTCATATATATATATATAATTTTTTTTGCTAAAAATCCATGTGTACATCCACAGGTGTGAAAGTAAATTAACTCTTGTACTTTCTGAATAAATGTTTTACTCCTATTTATACCAATTTCATCTAGGATCTTTTCAGTTCTATGAAAGTAACACAACAAATTCCATCATCCATAATAATATTACAGTTAATACTGGCCATTAACATATAAACCATATTGTAAAGTGATATATTTTGCCAATTCTCTATTATGTTAGGGTGTGAGAACTGAAAATACCTATCATCTGTTTATCATTAATATTTTAGAATAATTTTAGAATAGATGTCTTCAAATATAATAACCCATTACAATAAATAGCTTCCAAAATTTAAATTATTATGAAATAATATTGACTAGTTACTTTTAAAATTTCTTAAGGTACAGTTACATTGAATAATGCAGCCCACTGTAATTTTCCAACAGGGACCTTTTGGGCTCTCCTAAAGATTTTGAATTCTATGCAACTGAAATTGTTTTTGAATGAACTGGTTTTAGTTGAGATATTCTACTAGTTGTTTATATCTGTCAGTAGGTGCTTGAACACATTTATTTGATCAAGAAATATGCATTGCCTAATTTCTTTTGATTTCTATTAATACACAATTTCATTCCATGTCATTTCATGCTGTCCCATTTATTAATCGAGATTTAAAGTTCTCACGTTCAGGTTATTTTTGTCCAAAACTTTATGACCCTGAATTTTGTTAAAAATAATCCCAGCAAAACCAAAAGGAACCTGGTTACCCAATTCATCATACAATCACACTCTAGTACATTCTTGCTTATTTGTATTATGAAAATTACAGTAATAGTAGTTTTGAGATGCTAATGTGTATGTAAATTGGTGATGTTTTAATTGTTTTTTTAGAGTTTAGAAAGGTTATCCCAGGGAGAGTCACCTATGGGATAGGATAGACTCACAGAGTTACACTAGGTTAGGAAATAGTTAAACTTTAGGAAATGCCACAGACAGGAGAAAACATTAATATCTGAGTATGTCCCCAAAACATCTTCATTAAATCAGAAGGACATGTAGCATCTGTCAGTAGGCATATAATTTGCATGTATAAAGACACAAAACTTGAGAATTTAAGGAAAGAAATCAGCTGCTCATATAATCTTTCATGATTTTAAAGGGCCTCTGGGATCCAGAGGAAGATAAGATCATAATTGAGACTCTCTTAACATTATAGAACTGGATGGGATCTTATAAAAAATTCAATCCAACTAGATAGTGTACAATAAATTGGAACCCAGAGCTTAACTAAGTGAATATTAGTAGCCACAGTGAACATTGAACATTTAATTTCTTGACTTATAGTTGAAGAGCGCTTTGTACTATCCTGTGCTTACTTCCAGATACAGATCAGAAGTCAGAACACAACTATGAAGGACCTACTGGGCCAACTTGGTAACAGCTGGCAGGAAGAGAAACTCAGTGCTAAATCAGTAAGCTACCTGCCAAAGATGCTTTACAGGCTTCTGTCTCTGGCCAAAATTGGTTCCAGGTTCCTGGGTGAGGCACACCTAAGAGGTGTGAATAAATTGACACAGCCACAAAGGTTAAATAAATTCAGGGCTGAGATCCAGAAAGAACATTAAATGAAAGTCTTTGGAAAATTCATAGATAAGAAAGGTGATAAATCAGACTTCCTTCTGTTGAGCCTCTACCAATCCCTGTAGGCCTCCAATCATTTTTTCTGCCTACTTAATTCCAGTAAACAGTGTCAGGTTATAGATATGGCAAGCTGAGTCTTAAGCAATGTTTGCATTATCTCTCTCACATAAGAGTGAGAATTCAGATGCTACTAAGGAATGCAGAAGTGTCATTAGGTTAAAGTTAAACTTAGTCTTGTGCTTTGGTCTCAGATGCATTATGAAGCTCATTTAAGTTATCTAACCCAGGAAAGAGAGAGAAAGCATTTGGATTGATTCCAGTTTTAATGGTCTCAAATATACCAGGATATAATGGTCACCTAATTTAGAGGATTGTTTGCATTTCAAACTTCCTTCAGGAATAACTTTGTCACCTCAATAACTATGTCCAGTTTATTGTGATGGCCCAGGACCATTGTTCTCCTTAAATATCTTTAAAAATCCCTTGGGTAGAGTATTTGAATCAGAAATGTATTATTCTTTAAATCAAGGGAACATTACAAAGGCAGTTAATGTGTTTCTTTTAGATATAGAACAGTAAATCTGAACCTACTTTGATTACATTGGCATTTATCTTCCATTTTGGTTATTCCAGCATGGTGAACATGTTTACAAAGTGCCATGATTTATCAGATTCACAAAATCAAAGGAAATGATAATCATTTTTCCACAATCTTTTTAAAAATGATCACCACTTAAATGCAAGACAATAACCAAATAAAATTAGAGTTTGGTTTATCCTGCATCCTTTTTCCCAAGTGAAGATTAGCTCAAGGAAATAACAATTCTGTATAATAAGTGCAATAATAGAAATATACAAAGTACAATATGGAGCCCCCCAAAATTGGCACTCTATATCTGAAAGGCGGGAATAGTGTTAGGGAAATCATTGCCATCTCGCTGGAGAATTAGTGGGATGATCTAGTTGAGTTTTGAAGAGTAAGTGTGAAGCAAGAAAAAAAATTCTTAGAAGAAAGACAAATATCTCCAAAGTCATGGAAATATGGTCTTACTTTATGTCATGAGAAAGAAATTATGAGTAAGTTGTATTGGAGAAAAATAAGGTTGGCATGATCATTTGAGAATAGGATATGCTCAGTGACTTTATTCTATGATAATTAATGTTATATTGAAGTTTGTGAAGCAGGAACATAATAATTAAGATCATGGTATTTTACAAAGAAAATTTGGGGTGAATTAATGAAAGTAGGACTACTACTGTAGAAGATGAATGGGAGGCTATTTCAATAATTCATGTAAAAGGGATGTTAACTGAAATTAATGAAATGAATATAAAGTTGAAGAAGGGGATTTACATCTAAGAGAGCTTTAAGGAATGGAATGAAAACATTTTGTTGATTATGAGTAGAAGCTGCATGGATTTGTAGGCTCTTCCACAAGTGGTTAAACATTTATATATGACACATCCTGTGTACCACATATTATTTCAATATTTCAAGTGTTTAATTATATAGATAATTATATATATATATATATATATATATATATATATATATATATGTGTGTGTGTGTGTGTGCACGCGCGTGTGTGTATGTGTGTGTGTGTGTATACACACACAGAGAGACCTTTTATATAACTTATTTTAATTGTCATGTCAAAACTTTATTAGGTACATACAGTTGTTATGCCTATTTTTCAGATGAAAAATTGAGGCCCAGAAAAATTAAATAAATTATTCAAAATTACTCAGTTAATAAGTGAAATAGATACCTTCAAGCATAGGCCATTTGCTCCTAAAGTGTTTTAAAGACTTTTTGCTTCTGAAATGTTTCTAAAGAATGTTTTTAATCATTCTGAACCATAATGCTGATCTTCCAGAGGGAGGATTGGATCACATTTGAGTTTCTTACAGCACATTTATGAGTAAATTTCCAAGAGGTAATTGGATGTATGATAATGAACCCAAACAAGATGTTAAAGCTGAAGCTAGAGATGAACGTTAATTGAAATATAGAGATGTTTAACAAATGATGTACCTTTCCTTGACCCAAATGAGAGTAACAGAGAATGCAAGATAGCTTAATGACATCAAGAGTCTTTGGATCTAGATCCTTTTATAGTGTAAATCAAAGCAAGAATGAGTACTGTATTATTTCATAAACAAATTGAGTTTCATGAGTTGTATATATCTGAAACAATTATTTGACCATTCTTCACTCCATTTGCATTAGTAGCAGATACTAAGTTAATTTAAAGAAAGTAAGAATAATAGTCAACTTTTAACTATTATTGAATTGGATTTAAACAACTTGAGTACTCTCCCTTCTAAATCCAGGTATAAACTCTCGAATGAAAGCTTTGTTGATATTATAAGACAACTGGGAATAATGATTTGTTTTCCCGGTAAGGGTGAATTTTGAACAATAAGTTGAAAAGCCTGGAGCTAAGATGCATCCAAAATCTGGACAAAAATTAGAATTGATACCTTTCTTTCCAGGCTGTTGTAAAACCTCATTATTTCAACTCTTGATTGTCTTTTCCATAGACTACCTCACTTCTTTGTCAGTGCCAAAAAATATGCATTCACAAAGGTTGATCTATAGCTTGTTTGATTCATTACCCATAAAACCTCATCCACCTACAATATCCTAGACTTCTATATCCCATACAAAAGCTTGCCCATAAACCAGAATGGTGGTTGTCCATCACCAACCATTTTTGTTGTACTAAAAATCGAAAACTATAGCATGATAGTCCCAATACATTTTATCATCACTTGAGCTATATTATCTGTACCAATATTAAGGGAAGCTTTCCTTAAATGCAACAGTATTTTTGACAAGAGTTCTGTAAAAGTAAAAACAAAAAGAATTTAAATCCTAGTGTGCTAGTATTTGCCTCTTCTATTTAATTCCAATAAATTAACATAATCAGACATAATAATCAGATATATTAAAGAGAACAATAAAGAGACTAAGAGATTCTACATGATTATGAGAAGAATTATTAAATAATAAAATATAAATATAAGTAAGATAGTGCAGAATATCTATTAGTAGATCTATTAGTAGATCTATCTCCGAGAATCTTGAAATAAATGAAGCCCCAAAATACTGATGATATGTTCAAGGATATCTTAGGGCTTAAAGATTCATGTGATAACCCAATTTTTTTAAGCTTTTACAACCCAGTGTTATACATAGTATTCTACTGACAGCAATACCTCAAGTTGCACTGTCTTATGCATGGCTTATGATTTTAGCTTCTTATGGGAATGTATGGGGGATATAATCAATTGGATGACTGAGTACTGCTACTCCTCTACTTGACAATATTTTTTTCTTTCCACACCGTGGTCCTATTGGGCTTTGAAATCACCTGTTCTATACTACTAGGTCTAAGTCTTTGCTCCAAAAATTTGTACAACTCTGTAAAATAAATGGTCATCTTTTTATGGGTTCCCCAATCAACGTTTCTCTATCATGTAAAAATCACATCTAAAGGCTAAGTTCTTTAAATCCTAAAGGAGCTTTCCTTTGTTCCTCAGAGCAATCCTTTTCATTATATCCCTCTCTTGATTAGTAGTCTCTTATGTTTTTGGAACAGTATTACAACACTGTGTTGATTGGATTCATATCTATAATTATTGTCTTCATTGAAATAATACATAAGTTTGTTTTAAATCCCAGACTTTAAAGGTGGAAGTGGATGTGAAAGGGTTGGTCTGGTTCCATAGATGTAATCATTTGGGATTCAAATTGTGAAGTAAGAATGAACTAGTATAGGTGGGTACACAGAGTACTCATTGATTAAGTAAAGATCTGAGCTGGGAGTTAAATAAGAAGCTGGTATAGTACTGGGTACCTATAATATGAGTACCCATAGTAAGGGATGTATGTTTGAATGCAGATATGATGTGAGGCAAGTAGTGTTGGAGGGAAATAACTGCAGCCCAAATTTTAAGAAGGATAGAATATGGAAAAATAGCTATGAACTGAAGACATCATTTTCATCGGAACTATTTTGGACTGGGAGTAGAGGAGCAACAATGGGATTTGAGCAGAGGATTTCAGCTCTCAGTGGCAAGTAACAAAACTGCATATCAAAAACTTCAAGACAAGATGTTCTGATTATGGTTATGTCAAGGTTTAAAAATTCCATTAACCCTGAATTCTTACCATATTTCCTTCTATTATCATCTTTTGCTTACTTTTATGAATTTCCTTATAGTTTTAATATGGTTTCAGCAACTCAAAATTTCACATTTCTACACTTTTTTAAGATGTATAAGAATGAGCATTCTGTTTACATGACTTATTAAAAAAAAAAAAAGAAATTTGGGGCTGGGGTTGTGGCTTGGTGGTAGAGCGCTCACTAGCATGTGCAAGGTCCTGGATTCCATCCTCAGCACCACATAAAAAAATTAACAAATAAAATAAAAGTATTGCATTCAACTACAACTAAAAAATACATATTAAAAAAAGAATCTTTTCCAGAGCCACCTTAGAGACCTCCCCTACCCAGTTGATCAGATCTGGGTCCCACAAAATACTACAAGCAACGAAAGCAATCAGTTCTACAGGATAATGGACCTGATATATGATCTATCCTTCATAGCTGAGTAAACTGTTGCAGGAATTAAATCAGGGATACATTATCAAGGAAGAATGGGCAAATGGTGATTGGGTGCTCAATTAATAGTGTCTGACAAACACAATGTTGTTAAAAATGAACCAAAACAGTTTGAATGCATAAACAAAACGTATAAGGCAGAAATTATTAAAAATAATATGGGCCTTGAATCTAGGATCTTAGAAGATGTTCATATTATTTCCTATATTGATATTATGGAAAAGGTTTTTAAAGGTAACTAACCTGTTTAATCTTATAGTCTGGTAATTAGAGAATAATATCTCAAACTTTTTATTTTCATTTTTTATTTGTGTTAAGATACACATTCACATGCCAAATACATTTTTTCTAAACAGGCCCATTTCTCTGAACACTATTAAAACAATGTGAATTTAGCTTGGAACTATATTTTAGCTCTACCTCATATTCTCAATTCAGAGAGTATATCAGAATACAAGTGAGTGAAAGGATATAATTAGGGAAATAACCTCAAAGCCATTCTAATTTAGGGATAAACAGTAAATCATTTTCCCATTTCAATATTTGAACTATTATTATTACCATTAAATTACAGCTCTTATGACACATATCACAAGTAATTGAAATGTACCAGTGTGCCAGGACCCCAGGTTAAAATGTTTGATCTAGAGGGCAACCTTCTTTTTTCTTGTGACTTCTGAGTTGTTTTCATTATATTGTGGCATTTCTTGGACCTATGGATGTTGAATGGCAAAATTAAAAAAGAGAAGATAAATCCTCCAGAGTGAGAAACACACACGTGTACATCCCAATAATCAGGCTATTTTGAGGCATTTGACTCTGCAAATTGGGGTCTACTCATATGGAGATTTGCCAGAAATCCAAGTAGTTTTGATAATAAAAGTAAATCTATCAAAAATATGCAATTAGAATGCAATAGGAGAACTAATGTGTAGTCACATTTGACAAATGTTTCTGAAGGACAAGAGGAGCTAGGGACTGTCTTTCAGAGAAACTGAGTGGAGATAATCAATAGAATTCAATGTTGCAGGTATTTTAAAAAGGTATGTGGCAGGGGGAGGTATTTCCAAACTAAAATGGAAAAGTGTTTCAGGGCAAAATATTCTGAGTTAGAATAAGCAGAGTGGGTTGGGAGATCTCAGTCAGAGCTAAATAGTCTCAATTGAAAGAGAACATTTTCAAGAAATCCAAAACATTTTCTTTTGTTCAGAAAGTAACAGTACAAGATGGTTAGAAGAACAGGGGCTTTGACATAAAACAAATTTGAGATTCATTCCAGATTTACCTCTTACTGCCTGTATTTCCTTGGCCAACACACTGAAATTTTGAGTCATAGTACTTAGACACTTTAGCTGATAAATGGGACAAATAATATCTACCTCACAAGGCTCTTATTAAGATTATAGATAGTATCTTAAAGCATATGGCTTTGACACAAGTTCGCCAAATGGGAGCCATTATTACAAGTTCATCTCTGCCTCTCCATTGGCTTTTTGTGAAGGAATGCCATTGTTGGTTTTCAACACCTTGGTAATCATTGTAATACTAGTGAACCCACAGTGAACCATATAACCCATTGTGCTAATACCTAATCTAGATTTTCACATTCTGTCCTCAGGACAATCCTATAGCATAGATCTTGTTGGTTTTTCATTTCACAGATGAAAACACTGAGACTAAGAGAGAAAAGGAATGTGTTTGGATTTATGTAGTCTTTCTCCAGAGCCCATGTGCTTAGTCACTGAGTTCTGCTTCATTCCTCCTTCTCCCTACACACACCTACGCACACAGTCACTCTTCTCCTCTAGCCCCGTGGGCTGTATTCTTTGAATTTACACAAGGAGCGCAGTGATTAAAAACCACACAGTCTCCATGCTTCTACTGCCTGCTGAATTCCAGTGCCTGGGGATTAGTTGACATGCCTACTGCTTTGGGGTTGAGACTGCTGCCAATAAAGTTTCTCATTTTGCAAGCAGCTGGAAGGGCAACAGCCAGATGCTCTGAAATGTGTTTGAACCTCATCCCCTCGACTAGGAGACAGCTGTGCTTATCTATAGAAAGACTCTGGAAGATTGTTTTGTGTTTTATAAGACACTCTGGGCAGGCTGAAAGAGATTTCTGATTTGAAAAGAGACTAAATTCCGGAGCAGAACTTTTAAGTATTTCCCCATTGTGGACAATTTTCCAACCTCTGATATTTCCAAAGATACAAAGATTTTTGTCTGAAATAAATAGAAGACTGTCATTTTAAAGACACTTTAATTGTTTTCCTCAAGGTGCATTTTTTTTATAGCTGACATATTCCATGCCTCACATCTGAGATAACAGCCGTATTGCTCTAGGCTTCTCTGGAATAATTTCCAAAGCCCTGTTCTGTCTTGTTACCTGCTGCCCTTTCCTTTCAGGGTGTTGCATGAAGCAATAATGGTATGAGTTAATGCTGCTGCTTTTTATCCTAGATTTAAACAATTGTCAGTATATACAATGGTAATTTCTATAGATCATAACAGGCTTGTGGCTGGGGTAATGCTCAGATTTACCAGTCAAATGAGACTATAGGAAAAACTGACAGTACAAATGTACAGAAGAACCCCTAAAACTGGTACCTTTATCACAGATTTTATTGTTGTACTTGTATAAAATAATTCATATTTTCAGTATAGTTCTTACTATATTACTATTATAGAAATCAGTTTTTAATTCAGTCAACAGAGGCCAGTGATATAGTTTATGGGGCCATATTACATCAATCTTCAAAGACTCTAAAAATGCTTGGTCATAAAGGAAGTTTTAAACGTGGTAGAATTTAAGATGCATTTCAGAAAACAGAGAAGGGGATATTTTACTTAAAATCAGAAAACCACATTCTGTATGTAAATATATCTATAAAATGCATATGTACTTAGGTATATAATTAATTATTTATAGTTAATTTATATACTCCTGTTATTCCTATATTCCCTATTTTCCCCAACAAAATATCAAAAATTTTTCTAGAGAAGTAAAGACATATTTGACAGCATCTTAAGGATCATAAATATGTGAAGGATTGCAGAGCCAAACAAATCAATTACTCTTAATATAAAAACTGGTGTTGTAAGTAAGGAAGATAGCTATTTGATTTTGTGTAAACATTTTTCTTTGAATGATACCATAGACATGTAAGCTTCATTTTCTAAACATATTTTTTATAATTACACTAATGAAAAAGTAAGGTATCGCAGGACATTAGGAATGAAACCATAATATTGAAAATGAAAGGACATGTATGGGCCAAGCAAAAGTTCCATTTTAATAGTAATGTTAACTTTTACTCTCAGAGCATTTCTCTAGACCAGATGTTTTCTGTACTGATTTTCAGCTAGGGTTATGCAATGAGAGACAAATGGCAGACTCTTGACAAGCAGTCATCCACTTTTGCTATTTATCTGTTATTATGATTTTATCTTCTCTATCTCCTCCAGCACTAGATATTGTAAACACATCATGATGATAGTGAGGTTTTGGTTGCTAGTCATCCTGAATTTTGCTTTGTAAATCTTTCATTTCCTCTATAATTAATTTCTCAGTTTCCATTTTTATATACTCTGAGTAGCTTCTGGTTTTTGCAATGGAAATATCATTTGATCAAGGATATTTTTATTTAATTGTAGAAGCCATAAACTTTCTGGTATATGAAGCTTGGTGTTTTGGTCAGCTATTGCATCACTGTGACTAAAAGGCCTGACAAGAACAATTAGAGGAGGAACAGTTGTTTTGGCTTATAGTTTTAGAGGTTTGGTCCACAGTTGGCCAACCCATAGATTTGGGCCCAAGGTGAGAGGGTACATCATGGTGGAAAGGCATTTCAGAGAATATCAGCTCAGGACATGATAACCAAGAAGTAAGAGAGAGCTAGGTCTGGTCACCATGGATAACATATAAATCCCAAAGTCATGATCCCAGTAACTCACCTCTTCTAGCCATATCCCATCTGCCTACAGTTACCACCCAGTTAGTCCATATTAGTGGATTAATGCACTGATTGGGTTGCACCTCTCATAATCTAATTATTTCCTGAAAACTGTTGCACTGTTTCACAAATGAGCTTTTGCAGGACACCTCATAACTAAACCACAATGCTTGGTTATGAAATATCTGGAAAATGTTGGTAGTTTCATGTAAAAATACAAGAGAATAATTGAAATCATGACTGAAAATATTTTGTATATGGTTTTTACATTTATAGTTCTGTAACTTTTATAAAAAATCATCCATAATATATACATGATTCATTTGCATGCCAAATATCTATAGTATCACATGTCAAATAATCAAAAAGGATGAAAAATAAGCATTGTCAGTGTGTACATAGATCTTAGTGAATTTACATTAGAGGAAGTACAGATTACAAAAAAATAGGACCTATTCTATTCTAGGTACAACTGTTTCTTGAGAAAGTGACATTAAAGCAATAGTATGGTGCTGGCATAAAGACAAACAGACAGGACTATAATAGAAAGTCCAGAAGAGACAAAACATATATGGACAATTTAATTTTGACAATTTCAAGATGATTAACAAACAAGTAATACATTTTGACCAAATAGTACTTAAACAATTGGATATTTTTCAGAAAAAAACATATACTACTCCTTTAGCAAAAATCAAAACAAAGATGGGCATAATATTAAATGGAAATTTGAAATGTCAAATATCTAGAAGAAAAGGTAAAAGAAAACTTTGGCTACCTTGTGGTAGCCAAATAATTTAGATAGAGAAAAACAACAATTTAGCCATAAAAGAAAATATATATATATAATCTGGATTCCTCAAATTTGCAAACTTGTTTTATGAAAACTAAGAAAATGAATATAAAAAGCAAAAATTAGGTGAAAATATTTGCAACTCATTTATTTGACAGAGAACTTATAGTTAGAATATATAGAGGTCTAAAACTGAATAAAACAATAGCTGCTGAAAGGCTAAGTATTTAACAGACACTTCACTAAAGAACATATGTGCAAGTTCAATAACTATCCTGAGATACCCTTAACATCATTAGGCAACAGGAAAAAAGCAACATAAAAGTAGCATGACATTTCATTCTATAGTCACTAGAATTTCTAAAATGTAAAGATTCAAAATACCATTTATGACTCAGTATATGGAATAACCATAAAGCTTTTACGTTGATGATAAATTTAAAAATGGTAAAATAACGTGGTCAATGGTTTGCTAATTTCTTACACAGTTCAGTATACACTTATGATATAACATAGCTTTACTTCTAGGCACTTCCCCAGACAAATGAAAGCATATGCTATGAAACAGTCATCCAAGAATATCCATAGCATGTTTATTCACAACAGCAAAAGTCTGTCAACAAACCAAATGTCAGTCAACAAGTTAAAGAATTAACAAATCATGGCATATGCATAAAATGTAATACTTGTCAGCAATACATAAAATGAACTACTGGTACACATAGCACATGGGTGAAACTTACAGATACAATTCTGGGTAAAAGAAAACAAGACACCAAAAATTGCATACCATAGAATTTCATTTATATGCAACTCTACAAAAGGTTGGTCTTATCTGTACTGAGAGAGAGCAGATCCATTGTTGCCTGATAACTGGAGTGAGATGAGATTTGACTAATAGTCTGAAGCAGCTCAAAAAATACTAGTTGATATGAAGGGAACTCTTATGTCACCAATGATATTTCTTTCTAGTGTACCTATATAGGTACAAATATAGGTACAAATTCGACCATAAATAAATCTTCCACAGATATTAACTTTGAAATCACTCAGAGCATGTTCTCTAATCACAGTAGTCTTTTAGGTAATCAGTGAATAATAAAAATGAAACTAGGAAATCTTCATTTTGGGGGAAATTAAAAAATAGACATCTAATATATGAGCTAAGAAATCAAAATTATAGTTAGATCTATTGTACAGCATAGTGGCTATAATTAGTGGCAACATTGTATTCTTGAGGAATGCTAGGAGAGTGGATAAGTGTTCTCATCAGAAAAATAACTCTGTGATGAGATTCATATGTTAGTTACATTTATCAAATTTACAATCTGTGCTTCAAGTCATCATGTTGTATACAACTTGATCTGTCAAATTAAAAAAATAAATTAGGGAAAAAAGAAGTCAATGATAATAAATTAATAACATTCTCTGTGAGTTACAGTATAATTAAAAAATACCTTATATCACTACTTCAATACTGGTGGACTTACTTAGTGTAACAAATCAAGGGAAAAAACAAAGGGGGATATTATATCCTTTTATACATAGAAAATCCAAAAAATATAGAAAATATTTAAGAACTATGAATAAGTGAATTGAACCAGGTCTCTAAGTGTGAGTCTATACAAACATAGGAGAATATTCTCAGCTTCATTAGTAATCAATGAGATGCCAATTTGACTTCAATGTCTTTCTAACATATCTTCCAAAATGACTAGTTTGAAAATATGAGAAAAAGTATAGAAGAAGATGTATAGCAATTGGAGCTCTCGTATATTGTTGGTAGGAATACAAATTTATTTGAGTGCTTCAGGAGTCTTGAAAGCATCCAATAAAACTGAATACTCACATTCTCATAACTCTGTAATTGTACTCTAAGGTGCATAGCCAACAAAATTTTATATATTTGTTCACCAAAAGATGCATAACAGAATACTCATAATTTCTTATTCATAATAGCCTCAAGCTGCCTAAAAGTCTATCAAGAGTAGGATTAATAAGCTATGATATTTTATATAATGCATTTTATTTAAGAATGAGAATTAGTTGAGCTGGGGATGTAGGTGAGTGATAGGTACTTATCATGCGTATGCTTCCCTGGGTTCAATACCAGTATTGCCAATAAAATAAAAAATAAGAACTAATCAGTTTTGTAGGTGAAATTAGAAATAATAAAACCAGAACTACAACCTTAACTATCAAATTGTTTAGTATATATATTATATATTTAACATATATGCAATATATTATATATTTATTAATATATTACATCATATCTGTATGATACAGATATATATATGATAAAAGGGAAAACTTATTTAAGTAAAAATAGGAGTAAGATTTCTTGAGGAGTGTGGATAGTAGTATCAGGGTATAGATAATTATTCAAAAATTCTGATTGTGTTTCAAGATACAGTTTCAATAACTTTTAAATATTTGGAATGTTGGGGGAGGGAGGATCAGGGATTTAAATGGAGTTGGCCAGATTCCATGCATGTGTGATTTTGTTGGGATGAGCCCAGCTACTATGTATAAGTATAATGCTCTAATAAAAAATATTCCAATAAAAAAGCCAGTAAAAAGAATAAAGATAAATTAAGAAAGGGAATTATTAATTGTGCAATGTTTCTGAGCAATCAGATCAAAAAAAGAATCCGGAGTATAATTAGAAGTATATGTTGTAGAAAAAAAACAGATAACTCTAATTTTGTAGAAATGGATAAAAATGAGTGATATAGGTTCATGAAATTTCACTATGCTGTTTCTATTTTGTTTGTTATTATTGGTATATTGTATATATTTATATTAGGCAAAATACTTGCATGAGAATATAATATGGCAGAAGTTTTATGAGAGTGAAAATTTTTTTGAGAGTATTGATTTTATTTCCTGCATTTAAGAGACATTTTGGATTTATTTTACATTTATGTATATTTTTTAATTTTTTTTATTCTAATTTGTTATATATGTCAGCAGAATGCATTACATTTCATATTACACATATACAGCACAATTTTTTATAATCTCTGGTTGTATACAAAGTATATTTTATTTACACCATTTGTGTCTTCACCTATATACTTAGGGTAATACTGTCCATATCTTTCCACCATCTTTTTTACCCTCATGCCCTCTCCCTTCCCTTCCTACCCTTTTACCCTATCTAAAGTGTCTAATCCTCCAATGATCCCCCTCCAAAACCCAGTATGAATTAGCCTCCTTATAACAGAGAAAACATTCAGCATTTGTTTTTTTGGGATTGGATAACTTCACTTAGCATTATTTTCTCCAATTCCATACATTTACCTGCAGATGCCATGATTTTATTCTCTTTTAATACTAATTAATATTTCATTGTGTATATATACCACATTTTCTTTATCCATTCATCTGCTGAAGTGCAGATAGATTGGTTTTGTTATTGTTATCACAATTTTGCTATAGTGATTTGTGCTGCTATAAACATTGATGTGACTGGCACTGTAGTATGCTGTTTTTAAGTCCATTGTGTATAGATTGAGGAGTGGGACAGCTAGGTCAGATGGTGGTTTCATTACCAGCTTTCCAAGGAATCTCCATACTGCTTTCCATATTGGCTGCACTAATTTTGCAGTCCCACCAGCAATGTATGAGTGTGCCTTTTTCCCCACACCCTCACCAACAGTTATTGATGTTTGTATTCTTAATAGCTGCCATTCTGACTGGAGTGAGATAAAATCTTAGAGTAGTTTTGATTTGCATTTCTCTTATTGCTAGAGATGTTGAACATTTTTTCATACATTTGTTGATTGATTGTATATCTTCTTCTGAGAAGTGTCTGCTCAGTTCCTTGGCCCATTTATTGATTGGGCTATTTTTTTTTTATATTTAGCTTTTTGAGTTCTTTAAAATCACAAAGACATTCCTTATAGAAATAGAAAAAAGCAATCATGAAATTCATCTGGAAAAATAAGTGACCTAGAATTGCTAAAGCAATCATTAGCAAAAAGAGTAAAGGAGGTGGCATCACTATACCAGACCTTAAAATATACTATAGAGCAACAGTAGCAAAAACAGCATGGTATTGGCACCAAAATATACTGGAAGATCTATGGTACAGAATAGATGACACAGAAACTAATCCACATAATTACAGTTATCTTATATTAGACAAAAGTGCCAAAAAACAAACATTGGAGAAAAGATAGCCTCTTCCACAAATGGTATTGGGAAAACTGGAAATTCACATGCAACAAAATGAAATTAAACCCCTATCTCTCACCAAGCACAAAACTCAACTCAAAGTGGATCAAGGACTTAGGAATTAAACACTGCACCTATTAGAAGAAAAAGTAGGTTCAAACTTTTATCATGTGGGATTAGTTCCCAACTTCCTTAATAATATTCCTATAGTGCAAGAATTAAGATCAAGAATCAATAAGTGAGATGGATTCAAACTAAAAAGCTTCTTCTCAACAACAATAACGAAAAGTCAGTTAGGTGAGCCTACATCTTGGGAGCAAATTTTTACCACTCGTACATCAGAGCCTAATCTCTAGGGTATATAAAGAGAATGGAAATTTGAAATAGTGTTTGTGTGAATTGTGTTCAAGAATTGACTAAAATAGTGGGCTACAAGGGTGGCCCAGTGATAGAGCACATGTTTAGCAAGAGCAAAGTGTGATCTCTAGTTTTGATCCCCAGAACCAAAAAATAAACCAAAACAAAGAAAGAAATCTCTTCAGTTTTTTGGCTTTCAATTTATCTAGAAATCTATTTATTTGCTCAATGATAGTATTATATAAAAGTGGTAGAGTATCACGTAGGAGTCAGTGTTAGGCCATTGAGAATTCTATTCTGAAAGACATCTATCATAGAAAGAAGACAAGTGAGCTAAGAAATATAGAGCATTATTGATAAATTAAAATAATGGGCAAATCAAGGTCAAAAGATACTGAAAATAGTAGAGATGTGGAAAGATTTGTGGACTGGAAGTCCCACATGGATTTAAAAGTGATGCCTTTTAGCCTTTTTTTAATTAGTTATTCAAAACATTACAAAACTCTTGACATATCATATTTCATACATTAGATTCAAGTGGGTTATGAACTCCCATTTTTACCCCAAATACAGATTGCAGAATCACATCGATTACACATCCACATTTTTACATAATGCCATGTTAGTAACTATTGTATTCTGCTACCTTTCCTATCCTCTACTATCCCCCCTCCCCTCCTCTCACATCTTCTCTCTCTACCCCATCTGTTGTAATTTAATTCTTTCTCTTGTTTTTTTTTCCCTTCCCCCTCACAACCTCTTATATGTAATTTTGTATAACAATGAGGGTCTCCTTCCATTTCCATGCAATTTCCCTTTTCTCTCCCTTTCCCTCCCACCTCATGTCTCTGTTTAAAGTTGATCTTTTCCTCCTGCTCTTCCTCCCTGCTCTGTTCTTAGTCGCTCTCATTATATCAAAGAAGACATTTGGCATTTGTTTTTTAGGGATTGGATAGCTTCACTTAGCATAATCTGCTCTAAAGCCATCCATTTCCCTGAAAATTCAATGATTTTGTCATTTTTTAGTGCTGCATAATACTCCATTGTGTATAAATGCCACATTTTTTTTATCCATTCATCTATTGAAGGGAATCTGGGTTGGTTCCACAGTCTAGCTATTGTGAATTTGCTGCTATGAACATCAATGTGGCAGTATCCCTGTAGTACGCTCTTTTAAGGTCTTCAGGGAATAGTCCCAGAAGGGCAATAGCTGGGTCAAATGGTGGTTCCATTCCCAGCTTTCCCAGAAATCTCCATACTGCTTTCCAAATTGGCCGCACCAATTTGCAGTCCCACCAACAATGACAAGAGTACCCTTTTCCCCACATCCTCTCTAGCACTTGTTGTTTGACTTCATAATGGCTGCTAATCTTACTGGAGTGAGATGGTATCTTAGGGTGGTTTTGATTTGCATTTCTCTGACTGCTAGATATGGTGAGCATTTTTTCATGTACTTGTTGATTGATTGTATGTCGTCCTCTGAGAAGTGTCTGTTCAGGTCTTGGCCCATTTGTTGATTGGGTTATTTGTTATCTTATTGTTTAATTTTTTGGGTTCTTTGTATACTCTGGATATTAGGGCTCTATCTGAAGTGTGAGGAGTAAAAATTTGTTCCCAGGATGTAGGCTACCTATTTACCTCTATTATTGTTTCTCTTGCTCAGAAAAAACTTTTTAGTTTGAGTAAGTCCCATTTGTTGATTCTTGTTTTTAACTCTTGTGCTATGGGTGTCCTATTAAGGAATTTGGAGCCCGACCCCACAATATGTAGATCGGAGCCAACTTTTTCTTCTATCAGACGGCGTGTCTCTGATTTGATATCAAGCTCTTTGATCCATTTTTAGTTAACTTTTGTGCATGGCGAGAGAAAGGGATTCAGTTTCATTTTGTTGCATATGGATTTCCAGTTTTCCCAGCACCATTTGTTAAAGATGCTATCCTTCCTCCATTGCATGCTTTTAGCCCCTTTATCAAATATAAGAAAGTTGTAATTTTGTGGATTGGTCTCTGTGTTCTCTATTCTGTACCATTGGTCCACCCGCCTGTTTTGGTACCAGTACCATGCTGTTTTTGTTACTATTGGTCTGTAGTATACTTTGAAGTCTGGTATCGCTATACCTCCTGATTCACACTTCCTGCTTAGAAGTACTTTTGCTATTCTGGGTCTTTTGTTTTTCCATATGAATTTCATGATTGCTTTATCTATTTCTACAAGAAATGCCCTTGGGATTTTGATTGGCATTGCATTAAACCTATAGAGAACTTTGGGTAATATCGGCATTTTGATGATGTTAGTTCTTCCTATCCATGAACAGGGTATATTTTTCCATCTTCTAAGGTCTTCTTCTATTTATCTCTTTAGGGTTCTGTAGTTTTCACTGTATAAATCTTTCACCTCTTTTGTTAGATTGATTCCCAAGTATTTTATTTTTATTGAGGATATTGTGAATGGGGTGGTTGTCCTCATTTCCATTTCAGAAGATTTGTCGCTCATATACAGGAATGCCTTTGATTTATGCGTGTTGATTTTATATCCTGCCACTTTGCTAAGTTCACTTATTAGCTCTAGTAATTTCTTTGTAGACCCTTTTGGATCTGTTAGATATATTATCATATCATCCACATATAGTGATATTATCATATCATCCGCATATAGTGATAATTTAAGTTCTTCTTTTCCTATTTTTATGCCTTTAATTTCTTTTGTCTGTATAATTGCTGTAGCTAGTATTTGGAGGACTAAATTGAATAGAAGTGGTGAGAGAGGGCATCCCTGTCTTGTTCCAGATTTTAGAGGGAATGCCTTCAGTTTTTCTCCATTCAGAATGATGCTAGCCTGAGGTTTAGCATATATAGCTTTTACAATGTTGAGGTAAGTTCCTGTTATCCCCAGTTTTTCTAGTGTTTTGAACATAAAGGGGTGCTATACTTTGTCGAATACTTTTTCTGCATCTATTGAGATGATCATGTGGTTCTTATGGTTAAGTCTATTGATGTGGTGAATAACATTTATTGATTTCTGTATATTGAACCAGCCTTGCATCCCGGGGATGAATCCTACTTGATCATGGTGCACAATTTTTTTGATATGCTTTTGTATTCGATTCGCCAGGATTTTATTGAGGATTTTTGCATCTAAGTTCATTAGAGATATTGGTGTGTAGTTTTCTTTCTTTGAAGTTTCTTTGTCTGGTTTCGGGATCAGGGTGATGTTGGCCTCATAGAATGAATTTGGAAGATCTCCTTCTTTTTCTATTTCTTGAAATAACTTGAAAAGTATTGGTATTAATTCTTCTTTGAAGGTTTTGTAAACCTCTGCTGTATATCCATCCGGTCCAGGGCTTTTCTTGGTTGGTAGTCTTTTGATGGCTTCTTCTATTTCCTCCTTTGTTATTGGTCTGTTTAAATTGTGTGTATCTTCCTGACTCAATCTGGGCAAATCATATGACTTAAGAAATTTATCGATATCTTCGCTATCTTCTATTTTATTGGAATATAGGGTTTCAAACTAATTTCTAATTATCTTCTGTATTTCTGAAGTCTCCATTGTGATATTGCCTTTTTCATCCCGTATGTTAGTAATTTGAGCTCTCTCTCTTCTTCTCTTCATTAGCATGGCTAAGGGTCTGTCGATCTTATTTATTTTTTCAAAGAACCAACTTTTAGTTTTATCAATTTTTTCAATTTTTTTTTGTTTCAATTTCATTGATTTCCGCTCTGATTTTAATTATTTCTTGCCTTCTACTACATTTGCTGTTGTTTTGCTCTTCCTTTTCTAGGGTTTTACATGAAGTGTGAGTTCATTTATTTGTTGGTTTTTTTCTTTTTTTGAGGAATGAACTCCAGGAAATGAATTTCTCTCTTAAAACTGCTTTCATTGTGTCACATAGATTCCGATATGTTGTGTCTGTATTTTCATTTATCTCCAAGAATTTTTTGATTTCCTCCTTTATGTCTTCTGTAACCCATTGATCATTCAGTAACATATTGTTCATTTTCCAGGTTATGCAGGATTTTTCCTTCCTTCTTTTATCATTGATTTCCAGTTTCATTCCATTATGATCAGATAAGATGCATGGTATTATCTCCACACCTTTATATTTACTAAGAGTTGCCCTATGGCACAATATATGGTCTGTCTTTGAGAAGGATCCATGTGCTGCTGAGAAGAACGTGTATCCACTTGATGATGGTTGATATATTCTATATATTTCAGTTAAATCTAGGTTATTGATTGTGTTATTGAGTTCTATAGTTTCTTTATTCAGCTTTTGTCTGGAAGATCTGTCCAATGGAGAGAGCGGTGTGTTGATGTCACCCATAATTATTGTGTTTTGGTCTATTTGACTCTTGAACTTGAGGAGAGTTTGTTTTATGAACGTTGCAGCACCATTGTTTGGTGCATACATATTGATAATTGTTATGTCTGTTTGGTGGATGGTTCCTTTTAACAGTATATAGTGTCCTTCTTTATCCCTTTTGATTAACTTAGGTTTGAAGTTGATTTTATCCGATATGAGTATGGCCACTCCTGCTTGCTTCCGAGGGCCATGTGAGTGGTATGATTTTTCCCAACCTTTCACCTTCAGCCTGTGTATGTCTTTTCCTATCATATGAGTCTCCTGAAGGCAGCATATTGTTGGATTTGTTTTTTTAATCCAGGTTACTAGCCTATGTCTCTTGATTGGTGAATTTAAGCCATTAACGTTTAAGGTTACTATTGATATATGGTTAGTACTTCCCGTCATGCTTGTTTATTTATTTATTTTAATATGGCTAGTTTGTCCTTTTTGGTTATTTTTTTTTCCTTCCCTTTACTGAGTTACCTCCCACTGTTAGTTTTGGGTGCTGTTTTTCGATTCCTCTTCTTGTAATGTTTTGCTCAAGATGCCTTGCAGTGCTGGTTTTCTGGCTGCAAATTCTTTTAACTTTTGTTTATCATGAAATACTTATTTTCATTGTCAAATCTGAAGCTTAATTTTGCTGGATACAGTATTCTTGGTTGCAATCCATTATTTTTTAGCCTTTGAAATATGTTGTTCCAGGATCTTCTTGCTTTCAATGTCTGTGATGAAAAATCAGCCGTTAACCTAATTGGTTTACCCCTGAATGTAATCTGCCTCCTTTCTCTCGTAGCTTTTGATATTCTCTCCTTGTTCTGTATGTTGGATATCTTCATAATTATGTGTCTTGGATTTGGTCTATTACAGTTTTGAATGTTTGGGGTCCTGTAGGCTTCCAGGATTTGGCAATCCATTCCATCTTTCATATCTGGGAAGTTTTCTAGGATTATTTCATTCAATAGATTGTTTATTCCTTTGGTTTTAACCTCTATGCCTTCTTCTATCCCAATGACTCTCAAGTTTGGTTTTTTTATGACATCCCATATCTCTTGGATAGATTGCTCATGAGTTTTAAGCATCCTTACTGTGTTGACTATATTCTTTTCAAGTTGATAAACTTTGTCTTCATTATCTGATGTTCTGGCTTCTACTTGATCTAGTCTATTTGTAATATTCTCGATTGAGTTTTTAATTTGGTTTATGGTTTCCTGCATTTCTAGGATTACTGTTTGATTTTTTTTTAAATCTCTGTCTCCTGGTAGAGCTTGTTCTTTGCCATTTGAATTTGCTTATTTAATTCATTTTCAAAATATACTTTCATTGTTTGAACTTGCTGTCTAATGTCTTCTCTAAGATTCCGTTCCATCTGAGTTAGGTATGCCTTGAGTTCTTTCTCTGTCCATTTTTCTGATGCCTCTAGGTTCTCCTGTGTATTTAAGTTGTCCTGCATTGTTTGCAATCCTTTTTTCCCTTGTTTTTTCATGGTGCTCAAGTTACTTTCCAACTCTGTTTGACTGCTGTGTTTCTGTTTTCTCCTTTAAATTTGTTTTGGTTTTTATAGTCCACTATCTCTCCTTTGTGTTAGGAGACAATGTTTAGAGATGTTGGATTTAATTGTGATTTAAGGTAAATTCATTAGTTTCTTTAAAGGCCTTCAGATTTTGATGGCATATAGAGAATTGAGGTTTGGACTTAGGATTTTATGTTAAGGTTGGGCGATTTGATGGTATGGAGGTTAGTATATGTTAGCTTCTTTGGGAGGTTGCTCAAATGCAGGCGGATATTAACAAGAGAATAGACAGGAGTACTTGGGAGTAGTTAAGGGCTTAGGCGGACTATAGACCTATTCATAGTATTCATCTATTTGCATTTATTAAGTTATATGTAATCTGGGTGTTCATGCTTAAGAGGAAAGATGGGGAAAAGGTAAGGACACAAGGACACAAACCAAAAAAGAGAGAGGGAGAGAAGAAAGAAAGAGAAAAGAATAGAAAAGAAAAGAAATGATAATAATAATAATAATAATAATAATAATAATAATAATAATAATAAAATGCTGTAAAATAAAAATTACAATTGAAAAAAAATTACAATTGAAAAAAAAATAATTAAAAAAAATTTAAAATTAAAAAATTAAAGAATTTAAAAAATGAGATGAGAAAAGAAAAAAAAAAGTCACTGTTAGGCTTCTATTTTCTTCACTTCCAGTACGTGGTGCTGTGCCTTCCGGGCCAAGATTTTGCCCTCTGGCTGTAGGATACAGTCCGTGTGTGGCCACTCCCTACTCCCCCCACCCCAACAGTTTCTCTCAAAAACCTGTTAGCTTAGGTTTATTCCTGGCCTCTCGTCCCCTGGCTTCTCCTGCTAGCCAGGCCTTCCCCAGTGTGATGCCTCTCGGCAGTTCAAACTATACTCTGGGCCTGCAGTTTGCTGGGTGTGGAGGGTGGCTATTGGGAACCGGCACCTTATTGTTTTGATTTCTTCCACTTGCCCCTCCCCCAGAGCTGGCAAGACAGGTTTCATTTTCACCGCTGATGGGAGGGGGAGTTGGAGGTCAGGTGCCTTTACCTTTCCTCAAGTCTCTATTCAGGCTCGTTCTGATAATCCCTCCCCCGGAAAGCCGGGGAGAGATTTTATGCGAATTCCCCACTGTATGGGAGATGGGCTGAATAACACACCTGTTCTATTGCTGCAATCTGTCGGAAACTGGCGATGGTGCCGTCAGCTCTCCAAGATGGTGGCCACTGGCTTCCTTGGTGGACTGTCCGGTGTAGGGGATAGAACTGGACCGCTTCCTTCCCCCGTCTCAAACCCCCGAACTCAGCCCGGAACTCAGTGAGGGCACAGCCGGTTGGACTCCACAGAATCCGCAGTGCCGTTTCTCTCTGCGTTGCTGGCCGCTTCTTGGTGCCCCGCCGTCTCTAGCCGCCAGGCGGGCTGCGGATCCATCAGCCTGGATCTCCGGTCACACAGTTCACTCACGATTGAGACCCAGTAACTGGTCCTCAGTGATGGAAATCCTTCCTCTAGGTTATGGTGCACCCCAATTTTGCTGGAAATTCCTAACAAGATAGCTTTTGGTTGTTCTAACTCGTTATTCACCTGCGCAGTGACGCGGTACACGGGGGTGATGCACTCTATTCGCCGCCATCTTCCCAGCTCCCCTCCTTTTAGCCTTTTTAGCATTATGCTAGGCCTAGTTTTACTTGCCTATAGTCATAAAAGACATGAGCATAGAATCAATGAAGGAGACGAGTGCTTTCTTATTCTTAGCCCACAGTTATTGCTGCTTCATTAAGATGTCATAGAGCATCTTCATAGATGGCAGACCTCAGTGTCCTGACTGATGGTGGAGACAAAAGGAATCAAAGGGTAAAACATGGATTTTGACAGAATTTCATCAAATCCATCCACTCCTTCCACTTGGGAAAGAATATACTAACTTTTCCAAATCTGTGTATCTAGGACTGTAATTATTACAACGATTAGTTCTTTAGAGAAGCATTTTTCCGTAAGTAAACACAGTTTACTTAACCTATATATAGATTGGTTGGTAATTCATAGATATTTATAATAGGCTATTTCAAATAAAATTAAAAAACATTCTGAGTAGCCACTGGAATTGGCATTATTGTTACTGGCACTCCAAGCCAGAGTCCGGCTGGGATTCCCAGACTATATTCAAGGACAGCATTTGGTCACCGGCCTGCATCAGAAATAAGATAAAACAATTTTTAAAAAGGAAAAATAAATTTAATCATTGTTTTGTCAAAACTGGGAAAGCATCTATTCTGGATATCTCTGCCCCTCCTTCAGGAATGTTTATAATTAATGGGAACAAAATCCTGGAAATACACATGTAGATTTAGCCAGGCCAAGCTAGCTGGTATATTACAATTCTAGTTTTTCAACTTTTACTGGTGCCTGCAAAGGCTCTAGGATTTGTTCCTCAGTTGCTGTTCTCATCATTAGAAAAACTCAGTTGCAGCAAAACAATTTACCAGGAAATTGGGGACACTGGGGCTTTAATTTTAAAGGGGCTCAGTCACATTATGTTTATAACTGTCTTCTTTTAAGGTGATATAAAATGTTTTGGCCTTAAAGTATCTGCTTTGGAAAAAAAATTAACTTTGAAAATGCTTTTGACAGGACAAGATTACAACTGAATAAATGTCATATTTCATTTCACATCTGGCCCTCTCAGTAGTACTAATTTTTTTAGTTATTCCACACATTGATTTTTCCCTTTCAACTAAGGTTGTCCTTTTCTGTTGTTGTGTTCTAATGGAGAATTTGGTGAAGGGCAGATTTACTGAGTGAATCATATCAGGGGCCCATTGGAATAATTCTTTGTATTCAAAGAATGGGTGACTTCCTCCATTTAATTATAAGCTTGACAATTTCAATTGGAAGATGACTCCATTTTTACTAGCTTTAACAATGCCTCTTATTTGATTTGCCTATTAAGCCAGCGTGGTTGTTAGCATTTCAGATGTATATGAAAAGGGTGAATCCGTTTCATATAGGCTATTCTTCAAAAACTATGTTTAGAAACAAAAGAATAGTGTTACGTGAGTATTGAGATAAAAAATTTCCTAACTCCTATTTTTCACCACGCACAAAACTCAGTGGATCAAAGTCCTAGGAATTAAACCAGAGACCCTTTGCCTAATAGAAGAAAAGGTAGGCCCAAATCTCCATCATGTTGAATTAGGTCCTGACTTCCTGAATAAGACTCCTATAGAGCAAGAAATGAAATCAAGAATCAACAAAAGTGATGGAATCAAATTAAAACCTTCTTCTCAACAAAAGAAACAATCAGTGAGGTGAAGAGAGAACTTACAGAATGGGAGCAAATTTTTACCATAAACACATCAGATAGAGCACTAATCTCTAAGACACATAAAAAAAGTATTAACACCAAAAACATAAATAACCCAATCAATAAATGTGCCAAGGGACTGAACAGACACTTCTAAGAAGATGATATATAATCAGTCAACAAATACAGGAAAAAATGTTCAGCATCTCTAGCAATTAGAGAAATGCAAATCAAAACTACTCTAAGATTTTATCTCATTCCAGTCAGAATGGCAGCTATTAAGAATACAAACAACAATAAGTGTTAGCGAGGATTTGGGGAAAGAGGCACACTCATACATTGCTGGTGGGACTGCAAATTGGTACAGCCGATATGGAAAACAGTATGGAGATTCCTGGGAAAGCTGGGAATAGAACCACCATTTTACCTAGCTATCTCACTCCTCAGTCTATACACAAAGAACTTAAGAAATTCATACTATAGTGCCACAGCCACATCAATGTTTATAGCAGCACAATTCACAATAGCAAAATTGTGGAACCAACTTAGATGCCCTTCAGTAGATAAATGGATAAAGAAAATATGATGTATATATACACAATGGAATATTACTCAGCAATAAAAGAGAGTAAAATCATGGCATTTGCAGGTAAATGGATGAAGTTGGAGAATATTATGCTAAGCGAAGTAAGCCAATCCAGAGAATCAAATGTTCAATGTTTTCTCTGATACGAGAATGCTGATCCATAATTGGGATCCCGGGGAATGGAGGAACTTTTTACAGGGAAAAGGGGAGGGTGGTGGGGGAGGGAGGAGATGGGGGTAGGAAAGACAGTGGAATGAGATAGACATTATTACACTAAGTACATGTATGAAGACACAAATTGTGTGACTCTTCTTTGTGTACAACCAAATACATGAAATATCATGTACTATATGTGTAGTATGAATTGAAATGCATTCTGTTGTCATATATAATGAATTAGAATAAATAAAAAAATAAAATCTTGAAAACTAGAAAACAAATGATACATTCAGAGTAGTTCATAAAAATATTTTGAATTAGTTGATGTACTTTTGCTAAAAAATGCATTTAACATTTTCTGTTGTATATAAACAACATCATTACGTAAATATAGAGATGTAAATGGTATATATAAACTAGAAAGACTACAAATATCTTGAAATATTTTTAGAGTCATTTCATGCTGTTTATTTACCTGCCAACATATATACTTATGCTCTTTTCCATGACCTATGCTAATCTCTTTCCAAATAGTTTAATTGAGCATGTTAAAACTAAGCAAGAGATAAAAAGATACCCATAGTTAGGGGATTAAAATCCTGATTTTTGTTGCAAAACCAAGGCAAACAAATTGATTTAAATTGATTTGACAGTCAACAAAAGATCTGGTTAATTAATCAGGGCTGTGTTTATACTGATACATTTTTCAGATTAAATAAATGTTATACATTTTTTTTTGCCCTAGAAGCTATAAGGTGTTTATGGTTTTTCTTTGCTTTATTGATTTATGCATTGATATCCAGACTTTAAATTTTAAAGTTTAAAAGTCTTAATCTAGATGTCTTTAAATGAATCTGGGTATAAGGATGAATGACTGAATATTTCTATTTGATATTCCAAAAATGTGCTACTTAGAAATTAATATTGAGAAAACATTTTCACACTAATGTCTTAACTAAATAAATAATTTGGCAAGTAAGGTACCCTCATTGTTCCCAGTACCAATATGCATTACAAAATTAAGATAAACTTTCTTAAAAACATAGTTAGTGGTTAGTCAACTTTAAAATTTTAGACATTTTACTAATGTTAGAATTATTTCTCCAGCTACTCAATATCTGAAAATAGTCATATATTGGAAGAGACATGTCACTGAGAAGGAAGGGTTATGAAATGAGTGAAAACACTAGGTTGGACAAGACTGTTTTTGTTCAAATTTCAGCTCTACCATTTAATAAGCTGTATTACCTTGACCTGTTTATTTACCAATTTTTTCAGTGCCTTTATTCTCTCCACTGAAAAAAATGAAGATAATGATAGTCCTTTATGGGTCACTATTCATTAATATCTAACAGCATACAGTAGACAGTAGCAATTATTATAAACTCATATTATGCCTGGAACCAAAGTCCACACATTTGCCTGTTGGGTATTGCTTCTATGAAGATGAAATGACTACCAGGGTCCTTTGAGTTCAGGTGAACATTGGGACTCACAAAAATATCATAGGCTACACGTGGTACAAGTTTGTCAAAATAGCTATAGGACAGGAAATATACTTTCCAAGTAGATTGTGATTTTATCTCAGCAGGAACCCCAGCAGAAATAATTAGCATGGCAGTTTGCACAGGCATCGGGCAACTGTGCTTTCCCCAGGTGACAGACCAGGTGCAAGGATATAAGATCTGCATCAATGGAAGCATGGTTCATTTAAACTTAGAATTCTCATACAAGGTCATGTCTGATAAAAATATTGCTTCCTGAATATAATGAGTTACAATATTATTATATGATATTCTGGTATTTTGACATAGTACAGGTGAGAAATATATAAAATCAAAAGAAGGAATATCTATCATATCTTTCTGAATATTCCTCTTGCTGTCAATAATTACAATAGAATTTTGACAAGGGTTTTTTAGCAGACATTTCGTATCAACTTTAGCTAGTTGTCAAGAACATGTGTTGTAGGTAATTTATATGGTCTTTCATAAAAAGATCCAGATATTTTTTCTATACTAGTTACATGAACATAAAGTTGACATTTTCTGAGGAAAAAAAAATACCTTTTATGATAAAGGGTTACTGATATATCTCCAAGAAGGAGCAAGTCTTTTATTTGAAAACATCTTTAAAACTGGTCAAATTTGTACTGTAGTTTAACTGAAACCATATAATATATACACAAAGCACAGAAGAGACACTGTAATTAAAGAAAGTTCAGACTGGAATAAGAAGGTAATATTAAATAAGACTCTACTGAGATGGGAATTATTTGGATGGTTTGGAAAATATAGCTCACAATTAGAATCAGTGAATTTATTAAACATAGTTACTTAGTATTCATCTAAATATAGTAAACAAACCTGCCAATTTATGTTTGTGCATATGCAATATGCAAAACTAGTAGACTATTGGGCTAAATTATCTTGAAACCACATCAGTTTTCTGAGCATAAGCATAAATCACCAGCATAAGTGATATTGGTGGCATCTATAGATATTTACTATGTAAATGATAGATTTGATTTAATCCAGAAAAGAACCCCTTAATTTAGGTCACATTACTCTTTGAAAAACTATTAGAACTCTTCCTTTTTGGAAGGATGGGAAGGGAGCTACTATATGTGAGAACATGCAAATGTTTACATGTATCAGTATGATATCTGAGGGATTTTGAAGATATTTTTGTTCCCATTGATACCTTCATCAAAAATACTTCATCTAGATCAGGGGAGAGTGCCACTAGATTTGGGGAAAAGAGCTTCCTCTACAGTAAACATTTCAAGTTATATTTGCCTGAAAAAATTTTTCAATTAATGTAAGTGATTTGTAATAAATAGAAATTTTGTGGATCTGAGTTTTACAATCTTGTTGGTTTTCTCTACCAGATCTTTGGAATAAATAATACTCTTGTCTTTCACAGGTACATTTGTAAAGTTCAGAAAATTTTGTTCAATAAGTTGAACACAGATCCCAATGTAGTACATTACCTCATTCAAATTTTGCTTTGTCTTTTCACAGAGGGTTCTACTGAATCCTCCCTTTAAAGGGTTTTTCATGAAAGTACACCTGGATAAAAAGATTTACAATAATTTTCCACTGACATTAAATTGTGCATAGTTATTCTCTATGAGTAGGCCATAAACACTGCTTAGGCATTGAACAAAATTTCCTGTCATTAGCTAGGGTTATCTTTGTCTATTGCTTGTATGGCCTGAGATTTGGGTAATAGCTGGGAGTTATACATCTTAGCACACGGAGTTCTTAGACCTCAAATATCTTCATAAATTGTTGTACAAGCTTTCCTCAAAAATAACAGTATTCGTTGAGCAATTGTCCTAATTTATCTGCAAAACTAGTCTTCATGCACTCCCAGAGGGATAATTTTCCCTGTGGTTTTTCTGACTCATGCAGAGAATAAGATTTTACTATAGCCATTTAGGATTTTAAAATCTAAAGATTTGTCAGAAGCCAGCATAAGAGATCACAATTGCACAGATAGGCATTATCTGATTAAGCGAGGAAGGAAGACAAGTTGGTTTCCAGATTGTGAGGCATGGATTGTATTTAGACTAGACTGCTCCTCTATAGATATCACTTTCATGGAAAAATAAAAAGGAGATGAAATAAATATAATTTATATATGATAAGATTACAGGATCAAAAGAAAGAGAAAAGAATGTTAGTTTTAAGCAGGGAGGACCCAAAGCTATGGAGTGACAGGGATTTCCCAGAACCTGCTTTTGTGAAAGACTGTGTAGTGGTACAGAACCCTCAGTATAAACGCAATACTTTCATATATGAGGGATGAGATTAGCATGGACCTACAAATATTATTTTACCCTTTAAAAAATTTGCTCTTTTCCTAATGGTGGGATTGGAAACCACTTCCAAGCTCCAGGGAGGTTTTAATGAAAATTAATCATTAAAGAGCAGATTTTTAGCTTGCAATCTGTCAGCAGAGTAATTTAGTAACTAGGCATGTGTTAGTCAGCTTTGTATTACTGTGATGAAAATACCCCATAAGAACACTTTAGAGGAGGAAAAGTTTACATGGGTTCATGATTTCAGGGTTCAGCCCTGGTCGGCCAACTCCACTGTTTCAGGACTGAGATAAGGCAGAACATCATCAAAGAAGGGCTCAGTGAAGGAAATCTGCTTACCTCCTGACAGACAGGATGCGGAGAGAGAGCAGGAAGAGTCAGAGACAAAATATATAATCCCCAAGGCATCCCACCCCTAGTGACCCACTTCCTGTAGCTGTATCCCACTTGCCATATTTCTATTCAAATTATCAATCTATCAAATGGATTAATTCACTGATTATTTTACAGCTCTCATAATCCATTCATTTTACCTCCTGCTTTAATGCAGAAGAAGCTTTTAGAGGACACCTGATATCCAAACCATAAGAGTGTGTTATTCTGATCACAATTCTATGATTTTTATAGTTATATACAGATTCAGAAGCTCTAAGTGTGCTCCAAAATACATACGAGTATTTGATGAAATCCTGTTTAATGTTTGTAAAACATGTGACATTTTCCTGCTACATGCACAGATTTTACATTTCTGGCTTCAGGAAGTAAAATGATGTACTGATGAATCATTGCCAAATACTACACCTTTAAAATTATTTGCATGTTTTTGGTTTTACCTTTTCAAAGATTTCAGCCTTGGCATATAATGGAACTAATTAAATTTTCTTCCCAGGAAGCAGCCAGCTAGACCAGTGCCCCAGGCACATAACCTCAGCTTACAGCTTTTCTTCCCTCATTTATTCTGTATGTGAGATGAGACTCCTCTAACAGCAAAGGTAGAGTACTCAGGCCAGGCAGCTGCTGATGGATTTTAGTAACTACAGAGCCAGTGTTTGAATCTCAACCCTGACAGCACACATCACAAAGGGGTGACAGTGGAGGCACATCTTTCTGTGAGTTGGCTGTGGATGACAATCTGCCAAACTAAAATAATGGAAAAGGCATTGGTAGTATAAAAATGAATCAATTTGACTTAGCTCTAAGGTATTTTGCAAGATTCTAGGAACATCACTTCATTTTTTTCCTGAGATTATTTTTATGAACAAACCAGACAAATATAACAAAAACAGGATCATGTGAATAAAAGTTTTATTTAGTAATCTCATTAATGCATCTTCATATGAAGCAAAGAAAATCATATTTAATAGCAACAGACTCTTTAGCAATGACTGTACTCATTTCCTTACATATATTATTTTACCTTTAATAAACATACTTTTCCTATTTCATGACTAAAGAAACTATAATAAAATGATTAAACAGTTTCTCCAAGTTACCAAAAGGAAGATCTGGAATTTAAGCTTTATTTGACTGCAAAGCATTGGCTCTTTTTATGTTAACAGACTGCATAATAGAATAACAGTTTTAGGTTTTAAAAAAAAGAGATGCTTTTAGATAGAATCATTTATTTTATTTTTTTGCAGTGATAGGAGATGTTCATGCAAGAGAGTGGTAGATGTGCATGTTAACACATGTATATGGGCATGGGATTTTATCTTAAACTATAATATCTGAGAAGAATTTCCTGTTATTCATATTAAATTATATAAAACATGGATTTTATTGAAGAAGTCCTGTTTTACAGAAAGGGCTCAGTATCACCCCCTGGAAATAGGGAAATATGCTTCAAAGAAAGCAGTGATGGTATAACATTATGGTATTATATGGATTTGAGTACTTAAACATTTATATGGTTTCACTGAAAACCAAGAGAAATAAATTAATCTAAGTTGCCGTCTTACAGGGTAACATATGGATATATTTATGCATCAGATAAATAGTAAACGATCAAAAACAATAGAATAGTATGATGTAAGCAATTACATATAGATATATAAAATAAGGATTAACTCATTCATTTCTGGAGTAAAAGCAAAGTGGTTCTTTTCAACTTCTACATTATTAAATCTCTTTAAATTCCTAATTACATTTTTGAACAAGACCTCTTTCTTCAATTTTTTCCCCCTACAGTTGGACAGTGTCACCTCCCTGATCCAAGCAGCCAAAAATTTAATGAATGCTGTAGTGCAAACAGTGAAAATGTCTTATATCGCCTCAACCAAGATCATCCGAATCCAGAGTCCTGCTGGGCCCCGGCACCCTGTAGTGATGTGGAGAATGAAGGCTCCAGCAAAAAAACCCTTGATTAAAAGAGAGAAACCAGAAGAAACGTATGCAGCCATCAGACGAGGCTCTGCAAGGAAAAAAATCCATCCAGTGCAAGTCATGAGTGAATTTAGAGGAAGACAAATCTACTGAAAGCACTATTCTGCACGGGTGCCCACATTAGGAAGTCTGAACTAACCGCACTGCTTTATTTTACACTTGATTAGTTCTGTAATTTCACTAAGTTTCAGAGTTTAACTCACAAATAACATTAAAAAAAAACATCGAAACATAAACAACATATATTTGGGGTCACGTCACTGTTATAGTCGGCACATAATGGTTAATCATCCTATGCTGGTCCAGTGAATGAGGCCTTTAGGTGTACTCAGCCTGTCCCATCGAAGTGAATGTGTTATATTCATTACCAAATGAACACAGGAGACAAATGATCCTTGTTTATCTGTAATAGTTCAAGTACCTTCACTCTTTTCATGGTGAAATTCAAATACTGACATTAACTCAATTTAGTTTCAATGGAAACAAAAGACTTTATAAAATATTTTGTCAGTTAATCTCCATACTTTCTTTATCTGACCTAACCTGACGGGAATGTGTGACTTCTTTGATAGGAAAAACTTTCAATCTCTACATATTTGTTTCTATTGTCAACTGATTAGTTGACAATCTAACATCTATCATTAGCTAATCAAATTTGAGCAGTGAAGTTACTAGATTTTGGAGGCCAGCGTTGGTTATTAACAAAATGCTTTATTAATATTATAAAGTTTACAGTGGCCTTTGATGCCAGGTATATAGGATTCCATTGTGTTCCATAGTTCTGCACTTTTGAGTACTGGGGCCCTTGGAACAAATATGTAGAAGAGCTATCACCTATTGGGTAACTGAGATACTGAACTATGTTCCAGAGTAAGTCATGGTAACAGAAGTATGCAGAATTCTGCATGACTCTAAAATTCCATTTCTATCTGCTTGCAATTGTAATTAAAAAGAAAGGCCAGTTTGAAAAACCTTTTGGCATTGAGTAAAATATAACTCAGTGAATTGTATCGTTGAACTGTGAAACAGAGTTAATGGCAATGAAGCTGGAGTGATCTTAATAGCATTCTTTTAAATAAAAGTCATTGGGGGTCATTTTATAAGTTCGATAACTGTGCTCATTCAGAGTTGAGTTCACAATGGACATCCTAATAGCCCCAGAGTCTAGTATTTGCTCTCTCTCTCTCCTTTTCCTATTGGATTTTCAGTGAGCTCTTTGTAGAAATTAAGCCTCATCTTTATTTTGTCTCACCCATGGGGTTTCCATTCATAGGATTTTTTAAATATTAATTCCATATTCTATTTTATCATAACAACATTATAAATTTAACTTATCACGTGTAAAACATTGTTATTGATGAGCAGTTTCAACCGCCATATCCCTTTAGATTGATGAAAAAAATATAATGTTTTTCATATAACACCAATTGATGCTAGGAGCACCAATTTGGGTAAATGGAGTCACTAAACATAAGAAAGCATATAGTTCAAGAGCAGGTTATATATGGTAAATTGAGCAAAATGGTATGGGAAAAGAAGGATATAATTAATAGTCTGGCATTAATTATGAGTGAAATGTTCCCTTTCCTTAATTATAATGAGTCATTTAATTTTTAAAAGTGCTATATTGCCTGGGCTCTGTGTGCATACTTTTTAGGAATTAAAGACAATTAACTCCTTTCTGCCTTGCACCACAGTCTTGCCCACAATATTTATTCTGACCAAAGTCAAACACCTAAGAAAGAAGGCAGTGAAGAAAAAAAAATAAAAATTCAGGTGGCTCTGTTTTGCAGAACTATCCAGACAAGTAAGGCAAATGGGGTTTCTTTTGTTGAAAAGCTCCCATTGTATTCTGCTGCAACTGTTGAGCACCTATATCACATCCTTCTATCAGGTTCAAGTGTGAACTTATTATTTAGCTGAGAAATGAATTTTCTTTGAAATTCATCAAACATCTAGCTCTTTATCTTAGCTCCTATAGCCGCATGCACACAATTTGGAAGAGTTTCATTTAGAAAATCTAATATCCATTTGGCCCTATATGTTGTCTTTCCACTTGTTGGAATTTAGAATGCAGTATTGGGACACCAATTACCAAATAACTTTTATCTCTTGAAATAAAAGTGACATTTTACCCAACATTTATGTGAACAAGTCTTTCTCTTTAATATAGGTAGGTTTCTAGCAGCTTACCTCCAAGAAAACAACTGTGATTAAACAAAACAATAAAATTTTTAGCTCTGCAAAGTCCCAGGAGTAAATCTGCAGTATTAATCAAAAGGGAAGTAAAAACAAGATGCATAAAGCTGGGAAATATATCTGTCCACATGAGCAAATTCCTGCAGTAGACAGAATTTCAAAATTTTATTAAAACCTGTGATAATACAAATGTGTATGCCAAAAAACAAAACAAAACAAAACAAAAAACCTAGTAGTAGATCTGTGTATTATAAAGCATAGGTAAATAAATATGTTCAATAAGCATATTTCTATTGGACTTATTTGTATGTAGGCCTTTCTTCTGCAGAGGAATGCTGGAAATTTCTTAATTAGAGTGATAATATGGCGGCCCATTATGAATCTTTGAAATCATATATATCATCGAGATTGGTACCTCCTCTGATAATATACTTACTTGATCTTACTAATTAGAACACACCCTTCTCTTCTGTTGAAATTGATTTATGTTCATTTGCATAGAAAAAAATAAGAGGAAAGAGAAATTTTATGCCACCCACAAGGACCATTCCATTCCTGGTGAGCCACCTGCATCACTGCCAAATGTTAGACTAGCATCAAAATAACTTGGAAAATATCCATGAAATCATAATCCATTAAAGATGATTCTTCTAATTATAAAAACTAGAAGGTTTTCACCAAATATAAAAGGTGAAAAATATAAATCTCTATCACAAATTAAAAATTATTAAGATTAAAATGTTTTTACCCTAATGAATTTCTGGATAGTTCTTGAATGAGTCAGAGGTGCAGGGAGAACCTCAAACATCAAATTTCTATGCAAATCTCTGAATTATTACTTTCTGTTTGTCTTTGATATGAGTGCAACCTACAATGTGTTAGAAAATATGATGTAAAATACCAGCTACTTGGGAACCTGAGCAGGAGGATTGCAATTTGGAGATCAGCCTGGACAACTTAGCAAAACCCTTCTTCAAAAGAAAAAGTAAAAAGGGCTAAGGATGTAGCTCAGTGGTATCACACATGACTAGGATGCATGAGGCTGAAGGTTTAATTCCCAGTAACAACCCCCTGTCCCAAATTTATATATATAATTTTTCCTTCATATCCATAACAGTGCCTTTTAACCTTTGAAAATCTTTTAGGATCAATAATATATATGTTCCCCATAATCTCTTTTGTACAGCAATAAGGACCCCATGCCTACAGAGAGGACTATTCTTGCAATCCTACATTATTAAAAAAGAGTTTTGGAAAAGGTCAGTTTTTCAGTCCTACTGTGGTAAGTTAGTTAAAATTGTATTTTTTAATTAAATATTTGTGAATTAAATGCCCAACTTGGGCCTTCAAACTTAATAATGCTCCTCAAATTCAATAATGAGTGACTAAAAAGACAGGCTGGGGTCTTCAATGTCTTCCTAAATCTTCACTTTTTTGGGTGATCTCATTTCTTATCTATTTAAGCATCTATAAATTGACAAATATATTCTATAGGATTTCAGTTAAATTTATACAAGTTTTTATTTCCAGCAGAATTATTCCTTTACTCTTTCTAAACATTCTTTTTGGTGTCAAATACATACTTTAATGCTAGGGATCATGGTTCCCATGGATACGGATTCCTGTGTAGTAGCCAAGTGAATGGAATGAGATTTAAGACATTTCCTGGTGTTATCTACCATTCTCTAGTGAACTTCCGGCAGAGTTGCCAGCCTGCTTCAGTATTGTCATAAGTTATTGTCTAGGTTAGAAAGACAGGTGCCAAAATATCAATTTCAATGAAAACTGTACTTTCTTTTATCAGCTTGTCTTTAGCCAAAACAGCTCACCTATGGTATATTTAGGAATCAGCTATACATTTTGTGTTTCTAAGGTCCAAAATATTTGTTTCACCTATAAAAAAGTTTAGGGTCACACACTTAAAAACTTGCATGTTACTTTCTAAGTAAACTAGGAAAATTTCTACAAGCTATGATGTTATTGTTTTGTCTATGTTCAAATATCAGAAAACAATATTTATCTAAAGGAAAACTCCCCCCTTTTTTTCTTTGCTTCTTTTCCCATACCATTAGGATATGTTCAGTGTTAGTATTTTCCCTGTAACTCCCCAAATACACAAGGAAGGCCTAATGACGAAAGCATCGCATATGAAGTATTTTGAAAGTGTTCATTTTGGCCCTTTGGATTAAATTAGGGGAAAAAACCCATGGATGCTATTAAAACTAGGTGTATTTAACTGAACTTTTCCTAATCAAGGATATTGGCACTATCTGAGATATCTAAAAGAGAAAAAGATTAAAATTTTTAAGATATATTTATTCCCATTTTTAATCAATTTCCATGAACAAGAACATAGTTTCTATTTAAAGCAAAATAAAGAATTTTAGTTATTTTGCATGTGAATACCTCCCCAGTAGACTATGTATAATCTATCCCTGAACACTTGGAAAGAAGGTAATTAATACTCCCTGAGACAACTGTCTCCAAATGGAACCCAACTTGATCATGAGTCTGTAGGCAATGGATGGTCTGTGGGGCTGACACTTGCATATCATCCCCAGATGAGATTATTCATGGCTGCATTATAGCATCCAGCAGCTCCCACTGATTAGTGGGAACAAAACACATGGATTTACTTTCAACATGAGCATGTCAAGTGGGATTGAAAAGGAAAAATGATAGAGCATTTCTAATGAAATGGATAAGAAAGTGCCAAAGGTAGAGGAGGGAATGAGAGGGATCCTTTCAGAAGCAGATATCATTTATAGAGAGATGGGTGAAGAGTTTTTGGTTCTATGAAGATTAGGCGGACTTACCTTGAGGAGGATTTTCTGGGTAGGACTGGAGACTTGTCCTCGTGTTTTGGTGGTTAGGTAAAGTACTGTAAGAGGCAAAAGAATGAACTGCAAGAATTTTGAGGTTGATTTAGTAAAATTATTCATAAGTTGAGAAGCAAATATTCAGTCATTCTTCAGGCCAGTGATGGGTTAAATTTTTAGGATATACCAGATATCAAAACAAATAATGATCTTTGTCTTCATGTGCCAAATCTGTTAAATTCTGATCATCACATTTAATACTTTGAATAATTCTATAAAATAGACATTATTGTTTCTATTCCACAGCTAAGGAAACTGAGGCCTGAACACAATAAGAATCTTGTTCAAAGTCTTACTGGCTCTAAAATTTTACTTTTTACTCCCCATATTCTGAAATTTTAGCTGCTTTACCATCCAAACTTCTTAGAAAATGAGATTGAGTTTTCTAGTTCATAATGAGATACACACTTCAAGACACCCCTAATATCCTGTGTCAGAACAAAAGATAAAAGTTTTAAAAATATATTATTTATATATATCCTATATTATTCCAAACACGTAAGAGTCATGTAAATAATTAGCTGGATTCTCACCTCTAATAACTCAATAGAGTGTACCAGGTTATATAGGGAATCAATATTTTTTTCCGTATGATCTGATAAAAGAGAACAGCCCTTATGCAGAATTACTTTAATCACTACAGAGGGAAAAGCTTCAATGGAAATGCCTATGTCAGCCTATCTTCAGGATTCACTGGCAAAAACTATTTGTTGCTGTCATTTCTTTACCCTTTTATAGCTGATGTGTGCCTGTTTTTTTTTTTAAGAGATAGAGAGAATTCTAATATTTATTTTTTAGTTTTTGGCAGACACAACATCTTTGTTTGTATGTGGTGCTGAGGATTGAACCTGGGCCGCACGCATGCCAGGCTAGCGCGCTACCTCTTGAGCCACATCCCCAGCCCTGTGCCTGTGTTTAAAATTAGGCATTCCAAGAGTTCTTAGGCCAAGGATTGTTGAAATAGACTATCACTTTTCTGTGACCCATCCCACAACTCTTTTTTTACAGAGGTCACATGTACACAGCATGTGTCTGAATATAGGTGACTTCTTCCCTTAGTGTCACATGGTCCTTCTTTCTAATGTCAGCTGAAGGGACCTCTTTCCCATGTTGTGTTAAGCTTCCACAACCAGGCGCTAGAGAGTGACATGATTTTCCAGTATACAAACAGCCGTAGGTGTTTCCTCAAACTAGGAATTTGTATTTTGGGGGTTTTTACTCTTGTGTATTTGGTATTGTGATGGTCCCTGTTTCAAGTGTAAGAAAAGGAAGTGTTCATGATGAAGGAAATGTTCTATTAGAAAGTCGCATACTTATAACACTTAAGTTTCTCTCTCTCTCTCTCTCTCTCTTTGGTAGTACTGGGAGTAGAACCCAGGGTACTCTACAACTGAGCTACATCCCAGCCTTTTAAATTTTTTTTTATTTTGAGGCATGGTCTCACTAAGTTACTTTAAACTTTAAAACTTTCAATCCTCCTGCCTCAACCTCCCAAATTAAGGATTGATTATAAGCATGTACCACTTTGCCAGCTAAAAGGCTCAAATTTCTAACAAATCGTGTCTGAAAATGTCTTAAATGTAGGACATATGTAAAAAAGCAACTTACATATTATCAAAGTCATTCTTGTATTTCCATTTCAAATGAGATATTTTCTTGTTCTAAAGTTTTCTTTTCTTGGCATTTTCAAGCAGGATGCTTATATTTAGTTCTTTGATTATTTGGTCTTGACCGGCTGTTGCATCTCTTTTTAAACATTTCAAAAGTTACATTGATAGTTCCAAATCCTATGGGCAACTTGTTTTTTTCTATTCAGACATCCATGGATTGTGGATTCCCAGACCAAACTGACATTTCATTGCAGTTTTCCATCTTTGTAAAATATCTGCCCCTTGCTGGTATTCACTGAGAAGTTAGCTTAGACTAGTGCGTTTCTGTAACCTGGGCTTTTGACATTAGGCTTGGACTGGAGTACCAACTCACAAAGGAGAGGAGCAGGTCTGAGAGGTTTATTCACTTTCAGTGAAACAGAACTTTTCTCTTTCTGAAGGCTTTAGACATAAAATTAATTTCAAAAATACTGTAAAGAAAGTGTTTCATTGCTTACCAAATCTTATATGTGAGTCTACAGTCTGTCCATGGGAGAATTTCAGCCACTGTCTTGCAGGGTTAAGCTGTACTACTTATTGGTTTTTAATTTTCTTCTTGGGTAGCATAGTCCCTCCAAAGAAAATTTCCTAAATGACAGCACAATGGTTTCTCCTCCATTTCTGTGACTAACAAGTCCCAGGAAACAGACGTAGACATATGTTATGCCCAATTTAGTACCTAATAGTTGAGGCTTAAAACAAAATTTTCTTGGGCAAATTGGGTGATTAAATATGAATTAAAAATTCCAATGAAAGATTTCCAGATGCCCTTGCTTTCCATTTTGATTACATTTTTATTTCTATATTAATTTGGAGAAAAATAACTTTAAGTACTTTTTTACAAGCAGCAACCTGATATCTTAAAAGTGGTGACATCTCTGCAGGTGATATATACATTATAATTCAGGATAAAGGTAGCTTTAAACTAAGATAGTATGGGATGAAATAAAAGCAAGCTATGGATAATGGTCATGTTTATTGCAGTAGTACCCTGAGAACTTAAGTTTAGCTGCATTTGAGGTGATTCAGATTATCTCGCTTTTACATCTCAAACTGCTGTGCTGAGGCAGAGGGACAATTGTGAATTGCCCATTAGTGTAATGGACAATTCGAAACAGTTTTGGCTATAGATAAAACTTGCAGTTTTGTGTTTTGGCTATAGATAAATTTGGCATAAGGTTCTGTAGATGTTTCTGATCCATATTTGTCCTTAAAGACAATTTCACCAATCAATAAAATGAATTATTCATTCAAAAGTATGGTTGTTCAGTAGCGTATGACATTGACATAGAAACCCAAATGCTCCTTGTTTGAGATTCTGCATGCCTTGTAAGTTTTACTGAATCAAATGTTGTTTTCATTATGCTCTCAATGGTATTGCTTCACACGTGTAACTCTGTAACTCTGTTGTATTATTACTTTACTTTCATTTCAACTCATGTCGAATTGGAGTTCATTAAGAATTTGCTCAATTAAAATTAAATGATGTAAATTAAAAGCAATAAAGAAAGTATTGGTTAAACATTTTGTGTTCATATTTAATGGAATGTGTTTTGGGTAGGGCAAAAGAAAACCCAGGGGGTAAATGAATTGGTGGGTTTTCTAAATAAGTGTTTCTAATTGTCATTTTTATTCCCATTCTTAGCCACACAATTCAGGGAGGATACTTTTTCAAGTTATTCATGCACCCAAGTTAATATATCTCACAGAACTAGATTTTTAGTTTAAATGAGCATGCATGTTAGTCTTGGGCACTAATCTTGACTTCAACAGTAACATTTGTGTACTGTAAAAGTTATTCAGCCTAGGAATTCATGAAAATGACCAATAACTTTTCTGAGAATGTCTGAATACACACTCCAGAGTAGTCATGGAATACCATTGGCTCTGCCAATATTTCTATATTTTTATTTTGTTTTTTTTAAGTAGTAGGGATTGAAACCAGGAGAGTTTTACCATTGAATTATTATATCCCCAGACCTTTTTTTAAATTTTTTACTTTGAGACAAGACTCACTAGGTTGCCCAGGATAGCCTCAAACTTGCCATCCTCTTGCCTCAGCCTCCAAAGTTGGTAAGATTACAGGTGTATACTGCAGTGCCTGGAGCAGCTTTTTAAACTTTCATTTTGTTGAGATAGTCTCACTAAATTGCTCAGGATAGTCTTGAACTTATGATCCTCCTGCCTCATTCTCCCAAGTAGTTGGGATTATAGGCATGTATCACTGCACCAGGCTCCTACATCTCAATATCGACGGTTCTAAACATCCACCTTGGTTTCTTCATCTCTAGGTTGATGACAATCCTCTTTCAGTATAAATTCCATAAGGACAGTCTCTAACCCTTTCAGAGTCACAGGCGATTGCTTTCTGCTCTGAGAAATGATATCATTTCCTCCTTTCAGATCCCTTATAGCTAATATTCTAAGTCTGTCTCTGCACTTTCTCAAAATACATTCTGTAAAATAAAGCCTTTATTACTTAATTCCTATGAAAGAGCATGTTTCCCCTTATTCAGTTCTTCTGCCTGTTTGTCAATGAAAATGCCAGCATGGTGTTACCTTTCTGTGTCAAGCTCTCATGGGCCCCAGGAGTCCATATGTGGTCTGGCAGCAGCATTCTCTCTGCCTTGATCAGTTTGTCATGCTCGCTCTGGGGGTGGAAGTAGAACTAAAAGCACTCTTGGCAAGAGGAGTCTGTTCCTGCCTGGAGGCTGAGCCAATGCCCTGACATTTCCTGGGCAGCCCCATTAAACATTCCATCCAGGAGCAGTAACTCAGAGATGTAACTTCCAGTCACTGCATGTCCAGTATCTTGTAGCTTGTGAGGGGAAAGCTGCTGTACTTAGTTATTCAGTAACTCTGACTTTGGTTTCTGCCTGAATTCTTTGGTTTTAGAAATGTGGAGGATATGGGTCCAGAGGAGGGAGTTCTCAGAGCAACAGCAGTGTCAAATCCAATGAGCTGGCAAGGGAAGGAGTTTAGATGGAATGGATCACATCCAGGATTTTGACAAATTGTCGTTTGTCCCTGAGGCTTATCAAGAGACCCTGGATCTGTTATTCCAATCTTTGCAGAGAGGTGGAATCACCTGCCTCCTGCCATTTCTTGCCTTCTTCTTCCCTACAGTTATTGATGGTGATACTATGTCAGGCATGCAGATGAAATTTGAATGTTTCCCTTTCTATCATCAGAAAAGACAGTTTCCTAACAGGTTGAACACCATTCAGGCCAAAACTAAGGGATCAAGAAGTGTGCTGTCTTCCTGGATACAGAACTAAACACCTCACTCAGTAGTGTGCCATTTGCGGGCATCGATTCAAAGCAGATGTGGGCAGAAAAACAATTTAAGAAATTGTTCATTGTTGTTTCTTTCTATTCTATTTCATAGGAAGCTCCTTGGATAGTGCTTAGGATTCATAACTGGGTGGTGGCATTTCTCCATCTCTCCAATAAATATTTATGGTATTATCCACCCACTTGGCTAATGCATCATGTGGCAGTCACTCTGAGACTGATTGCTCTGAGGGAAAATATTTCAGATACCAAGGCCAGAGAAATGTTTGAGAAACTTAGCTACATAATACTGCATGCTAAAATCCTTAGGGCGATTATCATATTATATTCACTTTTGCATTCCCAACAATGAGCAAATAGGCACATGGGAAATGCTCAATTGAAATTTTTTAAAGGAATAAAGAAATTAACAAGTGAATTGAAATTTATTTCAAATGAATGAATGAGTGCAGAGCCCCCACTGTTCTGTGATCTGGAGCATCTCTGAACTATTTATACCAGAATTCTAAGAGTCTTGATAATTCCCAAGTTTACAGAGACAATAACCAGTATGGGAAATGATTCAAAAAATCCTGATTCTTCCTGCCACCGTTCCCAAATCATCTCTGCTGCCTTAGATAAATAAAAGTCACTGATGAGAAAAATCCAATGGGTGTTTTTCACTCATTTATTTATTCAACAGTCAAAAATATCTCACGAGGGACTGTTATATGCAAAAGTGCTCTGGATGATAAGAAGCATAGATGTTTTGAAATCTAGATTTGGGCTCATCGGGTTAATTAAACAGGAGTGCAAGAGAAATACCAATGAATACCAATGCAGCTCATGTGAACCTTGCCCAGGGTAAGAAAGCAAAGCAGGTTTCTGGAAGGGCATGTGTGGAGATTCTAATAGGAGAGTCATTATGGTTTAGCAGGCTGGAAAAAGACAACATTCCAGGGAAAAGGTGTTAGTCCAGGAACAAGGTTAGGAATGAGCATGTCACATGCCGAGTAAACTGACTGGATTGATGGGCACTGAATGGCAATGACAGGATAGAAAGAAAGAGTGGGTTGCATCACAGGCTAAAGTACCAAGTCTTTGATTTGTCAATGGGAACAAAATTCATACCTCCTAGCAAGTGAGATGTCTAATACAAGAAGAGTCATAAGATGATTAGTTAGGCAGTAAAGAATGGGTATAGTATTCAAGGCAAGAGAAAAGATTAGAAGAAATAGGTTGCAAGAATCCTATATGAGATAAATAAGTGCCTGGAAGAAATTATTGGGATGGTAGAAAGAGGAAATATTGTTAAAATAGGAAGCATCAAATAAATAGGCACCAATGACCAATAGGCCTTCAATAACCCGAATGCAGAAGGCAGATTAGGTGTCCGTTGCACTTGATCACATTAAGAAATGTTTATTGTTTAAAAGAATAATCATAGACTCTCTAATGGATCATGAATGGTGAAGAAAAATTATACTTATTGAGCATTTAGTAGGTGCCCCACACTGTGCCAAACATGTTAGTTACATTGTCACATTGACCTTTCACTCTGACCCAATTGTTATTCGGACTTACTCCCATTTTATAAATAAAGAAGTAAAGACCAGTTTAAATAACTTGAGGAGAATCATTACATCAATCAGTGAGGCAGATTTGGGTTTTGAATCCAGGAAGTCTGATTCTGTCTCCATCCTTACTGACATAAACTACTCTTCTGAGTAGAACTATTTTTAGTCTTCATCATTTGTTCATAAGGAAGCCTTTATTTAAATAAAAAATCTGAACATTTTCAGTTTTACCTACCTTCCATCTAACTGAACCTGCAGGTAGAGTTTCCCCAAACATGCTAATGGCAGGAGTTACCCCAAGGGACTGCCCCAAACCATACAAAGATGAGACTCATTGGGCCAGACATAGTGGTACACGCCTGTATTCTCAGACTGAGGAGGCTGAAGCAGGTGGACTGCTAGTTCAAGGCCAGCCACAGCAAATTTACAAGCTTTGAGAATAAAACACAAAAAGAAAACTTCTTAAAGTTTTATTTGTTGTTGTTTGTTTGTTTGTTTTTGTTTTTTAATAGAGAAAGCAAGGAGAAAGAAATGCTTGGAATAGGATAGATTGACAAGTGTTATGGTTTAGATATGTGATTCCCCTCAGAAGCTCAAAAATGTTCATGGATAAAATTGTTAGATTATGAGAGCTGTAACTTAATTGTGGAATAATCCACTTGAATGGATTTAACTGGATGGTTACCATAGGAAGGTAGCGTATGGCTAGAGGAAGACTATCGCTAGGGGTGTGCCTTTGGGGTTTGTATTTTGTCCGCAGTGAGAGCTGCTCTCTGATTCCTGGTTGCCATGTCCTGAGCTGCTTTCTTCCACAACACCCTTCCACCATGATGTTCTGCCCCATTTTGGGCCCAGACATAATGAGTCCATTGACCTTGAACTGAACCTCTGAAACCAACCAAGAGCCAAAATAAACTTTTCCTCCTCTTAGTTCTTGTTGAGTCTTTTGGTCACAGTGATGAAAAGCTTAAAATACCAGGGAAGAGTAAAGAGCAACCAACTTACATTAATTCACTCAAGAAATATTTATTATATTATTAACCCTTGGGTTAGATATTCTTCTAGATAACTAGAGATGCAACAGTGAGTCAAAACAATGTTTCTTTTTCCTGAAGATCTTGGAAACTAGCGGGAAAGGTAGGAGTTCATTAAACAATACAACCAGGAGTATGAAATTTTATCTTTGGCAATTAACACAAAGGGGAGATATGCAGGTACTGTGAACCTAAGATTAGGGGATTTGACTAAATCAGGAGAATCTGGAAACACTGGTCTGAGGAAGTGAAACTGCAGATTAAATCAGAAGAAGGAGTCCATTGGTGAAGTGGGAGGGAAGAGCACTGTGAACAGAGTGAACAGTGTGTACCAAGCTCTGGTGGGAGGAGGGGCCCACTACACACAGTGGTCTGAAAACAGGCTGGTGGAGAGCATGAACATCAGCCTGGGGGCCAGGAAGTCAGAAGAGTAGCCCAGGACTATCTGGCCACAGTGAGGAAGATGGAGAAAGTAATCCTGCCCTTGTGTGCTAGGAGCCTCCAGAGGAATAGAATCAAGAGAACATAGATTAATTTAAAAAGGGATTTATTTGATTGGCTTACACTACCAGACCCTGGGTAGCCCCACAGTGGCCACCTGTAGGCCAGAGAAACTGGTAGCAGCTCAATTCAAGAAACTAAAATATTCAAAACAAGAGGGACCAGTGATGTAGCCCCAGCCCAAGGCTGAAAGTCTTAGAAGCTTCCTGGAGTGTCCGTCAGTGGTGTGAGTCTAAATTGAGAAGTTGAAGAAGCTGGAGTCTTATATCCTCAGGCAATCGCATCAGCAATACATGCACCCACTCAAGAGGAATTGAGTTTCCAGGCACTGATCTGCTTTCTCCTTCTTCTGTTTTTGTTCCTCCAGGCCCCAGCTCTGTGGATGAGGTCATCCACATTCAGGGTGGGGCTCGGCCTTAGTTTACTGTCTCACATGCAGTCTTCTTTGGAAATATCCTCACAGAAACACCCAGAAGTGTGCTTTGCTAATTTCTTAGATGGTTTTCAATCCAGTCAAGCTCACAATCCATACATGGTCAAATCTTGTGATTCCACTAACAGCAATCCAGGCAAGAGGCAAGCACCACCACTGTCATCTCAAGAGGTCTCACCAGCTGCTTCCTGCCCTTCTTCCACCCCAGGCCTCTGTCTTCACCTTCATGCCTGCCTGACACATCTTCTCATGGGAGAGAAATGGTAAGTCGCACTTTGGGGAGTGGAAAAAGTACATGGTTCTATTTCAGGAATTCCTTTTGTGAAATATGACAGAACTCTTTTAACCTAAATAGGAGGCATAAAACTCCTTGGCACCGATCCATTGGGGTGAAATGAGTACACATGGCCTCTGCTTTGGGCCCCTTTCTCTTCTCTGTGCTCTGTCGTGTCTATACCAGCTCCCTTGTTCCTCCATACACAAGAGTTCTTTCTCCCCAGATGTGACAGACAGATAGACAACTTAAAGTTCACTTGTGAAAGAAGAAATGCACAGGAGGAATTTGAAGTAGAGGTGTTCATCATTAGTAAGAATTTATAGGGGAAGGTCTAAATGGGGTTGTCTTTATTTTGAAATGTTTTAAGGAAAATGAAGAGGAAGAAGAATAAGAAGGAAGAAAAGATACCAAAAAAACATAATTTTATACATATATACATTAACCTGATTTTATACACATACACAAGCTCAGCACACACAGTTGAGCCAGGACTGGCTTTTATTAGCATGAGCAGCAAGGCCAGATGCAGTGGGCTAGTTGCTTTCCCAAAGAGACTTTCTGGAGGGACTGTATAGTGGTCAGAAACAGGGACTCAAGTGTGTAATGACTCAAGTGTGAATTAGTTAAAATCTGGGTCTATGTTCCCTATTCTGTAAAATGGATACAAACCCCTAAGATGTTGAGAGAATCAAGTAAATTACTGTATTTAAAAGGACTTCAAACACATCTGTCATCCAGAAATCTTCACACATAATATTCATTTGGCCCATTATTCTGGTTCAATGAGAGGCACCAGGAGGCCTTCTTTTGTTTTATGATTACAACTTGTTTGTTTTGTTTTGTAACACAGATTTCCATTCTACTTAAAGGTCTCAATAAAAATATTCATTTAGTGTATCTTGATTTACAAATAATTGCTATCATGTATCTTGCATACAGAAATCAGAGGTTGGATGCTTTTGTGAACACCTCATTGAATCTCTACTTTTTAGAAATCACCACAATACCCACTTTACAGTTGAGGAAACCGAGGCTCAAAGTTTAAATAAATTGCTCAAGAAATTACACAGCAAGCATCAGAAGAGTCAGGATTTAAAGAGATCTGAAAATAAGCTCTTTTAAAAGACACAATGTATCATTAATGATGAATAAGAGTTTGTCTTCAAGCCATGCTAACTGGGTTCAAATATTACTGCCTTAAATAACTAGCTGAATAAAGATAAGAAATTTATTTAATATTTCTGAGTCTCATGTTTCTCATTTATAAAATAGAAATAATAACTGTCTCCTAGTATTGTTTTAAGTATTAATTACCATTATGCACATGAAATATTTAGTGCAGCTGGGCTCAGTGGTACATGCTATAATCCGTGTGTGTGTGTGTGTGTGTGTGTGTGTATGTGTGTGTGTGTAGTGCAGTTCCTGGTCCATAGTAAGAGCACAATTAAAATCAATTAATGTAATTGTTAAATATATATCACATGCTATATTCAATATGATAATCATAGAGAGAAAGTGTGTGTGCATGTGTGTCTGTGTGCATGCACACCACAAACTTATTTCTTTACTTTTTACTAAGATCTCTTCTTGCTTGTGTAGAACAACAGTTCTGGGGCCCCTCAGCAGGGCTTCCAAAGTCATAGTCAACATGCCTTTTCATATATCCTACTACAGATGTTCCTCAACTTACAATAGAGACAATCCCAATAAACTCTTCATAAATTAAAAATATAGAAGTTTAAATGCATTTAATATACCCAACATAGTGAGCATCATAGCTGAGCAGCACAGTACTCAGTAGAGTACTGGTTGTTTAACCTGGTGGCTGACTGGGAACTATGGCTGGCTCCTGCCGTTCAGCATTGAAAAGAATATTTTACTGCATATTGTGCTTCCCTGGGAATATATCAAATTCAAAACTCAAGGGGTTATTTCTACTGAATGTGTACTGCTTTTGCGGCATTATACAGTCAAAATCATTATAAGATGTGGACTTCAAATCATTATAAGATGGGGACTATTCACACTATCTAATTAAAAAAAACTTCTAAAATAGATTTCAAGTTGCAGATGACCTTTTATGAGAATGTGATACACAAAATTATTTTGATGTTGCTGAATAGTTGATATCATTAATGTTCTCTTTTTTACATTTATATTAAAGAAATGCAACAGCAGGCAGCATTGTTGCCATCATCATCATCAACAACAACATTTTCCCTCCAGCAAGCCTTGTGCTAGGCATTCATCACTAGGCATTGTGCTAATAGTTTACATACTCAATCCCAATTCCACTTGAAAATGCCGTAAATCAGTTCATCTCATTCATATAATATAGTGAAGAATTTTGGCTAAGAAAGACTACAAATTCCTGTCATAAACAGGAGACCCTAGCAGGTGCTGTCCCACACACTTTTAAACACTAAAGTAAGTCACATAAACTAATGTTTTTACTTTTCAGGTCAGTGTGTTTCTTAAGAGCAGAACTTCCCTTCTGTGTGCTTTGTAAACCTCCACTGTCCTGTTGCATGGTGAAGTACCGCAGGTGGCAATGACATATTTGGAGTACCCATTATCAAATGCTTTGTTAGTTAGTTGTGTCCATACTTGCCGGGATTGGTTGGATGGTACTAATTCTCTTACTACTTCAGAACACCTGCAGTAAAGATGGATATTTTAAGTGTTCACTGAATGTTAATTGAACAAATGAGTAAATGGATTAAATTAGGTTCCAGCTGCACTGGATATAGCTGCGGGGTTTGTATATAAATGACACTTTTAAATAATTGGTGCAATTGAGAATGAAATGGCCAATTTTAAAGACATGTTTTTTCCCCCAGTACATCAAGACACAAGGAGAAAACAGATTTGATATTTACCATTATATCCTTTAATATTAGATCCTGTAATTCTCAGATGTGCTGGAAGACCTGATAAGAAGAGCGGGAAGCAGAAGATCCATGGATACACCTCTATTAACTGGAACACATTTAGTTGTGGATTACGTTGTTGTGAGGAAATAATACCAAAATGTTTTACTAACCTGCAATGAAGTGATTGCATAGGCCTTGGAGAAGGGCCATGTCTCTGAAACACTTTGATATCAGATTTTGTCTATTGTAAAATCCATTCTTTTAAAACAATCAACAAGAATTAGTTATTCAAATTAGTAGTATTCACTGTGATATTTCTATATAAGCATACAGCATTGCATTGATAATATCTATCCATTCTTCTTTCACACTTGTGCCCTCCAGCTTCAGTCCCTAGTAATTTACTTTAGGTAGACTAGCTGACTTTTGTTTGTTTGTTTCCACATATGAGAGCGAACATATGATATTTCCTCTCTGCGTCCGGCTTGGTTCACTTAACATGTCCTTCAGTTTCATCCATTTTGCTGCAAAGGGCAGGATTTCATTCTGCTTTCTGCCTAAATAATACTGCACTGTACATATATATCATATTTTCTGTATTCATTCATCTGTTGATAGGCACCTAGGATGATTCCACATTTTGACTCTTGTGAATACTGCTATAAAAACATGGGTATGCAGATATCACTTTTGTGTGTTGACTTCTTTTCCTTTGGATATATCCCAAGAAGTAGGTTAACTAGCAGGATCATAAAATAGTTCTATTTTTAGTTTTTTAGGAATCTCCATACTGTTTTCCATAGTAGCTATGCTAATTAACATTCCAAGTAACTGTTTACAAGAACTCCTTTTTCTATCTATACTTGTCATCTTTTATTTTTATGATAAGCATTCCAATTGGGGTGAGATAGTATCCATCATACTTTTGATTTGCATTTTCCTGATAACTAATATTATCAAGCAATATTGTAGACCATTTCTATTTCTTCTTTTAAGAAGGGTCAATTCAGGTCTGCGGGTGTGTGGGTGTGTGGGTGTGTGGGGTTACTGGGGATTGAATTTGGGAATGCTCTACTACTAGGCTACATCCCAAATCCTTCATATTTGGGGGTCAGGTACCCAGGATTGAATTCAGGGGCACTCAATCACTAAGCCACATCCCCAGCCCTATTTTGTACTTTATTTTATTTAGAGACAGGGTCTCACTGAGTTACTTAACATCTCGCCCTTGTTGAAGTTGGCTTTGAACTTGTGATCCTCCTGCCTCAGCATCTTTTTTCATGTGTTAATGAGACATGGGTAGAATACATTAATTATATATTTATAACACCCAGCTTTGTTTAGGTATTGTTGCTATGGTACTTTTATTTTTAAACTTATATAAAGATAAAATGAAAAAGGCATGGAAAAGAAAGCCTCAGAAGAAAGATGAAAGGAATTGAGTTTATTCATTCTGGAGAAAAACATCTTAGAGGGCAAACCAATAATGTTCTTCACACAAGTGTAGACCATCCTAGAGACCTGGCCCTTGGAGGTGTGGTTTCCTTTTAAACACTGCACCTGGCTCCTCCTCATTTTTTAAGTTAGGCAGTATCTTATTAAGTTGCTTAGTCTGGTTTCAAACTTGCAATCCTCCTCCCTCAATCTCCCAATAAATGGTTTTTAGGTTTACACCCCAATACATAGTACATTTGCCCAATTTTTTATTTGCATTACTTATTTTTTTATTGTTCATTTTTTAATTTTTTAAAATATATTCTAGATATTAACCCTCTTTCAGATGAGTAGTTTGCAAATATTTTCTCCCATTCTGCATGCTTACTCTTCACTCTGTTGATTATTTCTTTTGCTGTGTAGAAGGTTTTCAGTTTGATGTCCCTTTGTCAACTTTTATTTTCTGTACTTTTTGGGTCATGTTCAGAAAATCAGTGCCTGTTTCACTATCTTGAAGTGTTTCTTCTGTATTTTACTCTAGTAGTTTCAAAGTTTTAGGTCTTACATTAAGGTCTTTGATCCATTTTGAGTTGACTTTTAAGAGGGTGAGACATAGGGGTCAAGTTTCAATCTTCTGCCAGTCCATTCATCCATTAGAGACTTAGTGAAAAACAACGGTTTATGAAGAAAATATTAGCCTCATTTTTTTCCTGATTAAAAAATCGATAAAATTTATTCTATTAAATAAAAACAATAAGTTCTTATATTTTTGATCACAGATACCACAGTGGTATCTTTCCTCACTAGGAGTTTTAAATGATCATATGAAAGAGGATATATGGAAGTGCTCTGGACAAAGTAACTGTGGCCTTAATATGTAACAATCCAACAAGAGAACCTTGGAAGTCAACACCAGAGTGCCCTAATATAGAAACTTGTTTACAAATGATACTTTGTGTGACTTAAATTGAATAATAGATGAAATATATAGAGCTGATTAAGTTTAAGCCAGGAGGCTTTCACCTTGGGCTAGTGACAAGCGGATGGACAGAAGATAAGAAACCATGGATGTAGGCCAGGGATCTGAAGGCTGGCCATTATCTGCCTTCCCTTACGTGTTACTTTGGCTGGGTTTCAAACCAATTTTAATTAGAATGCCTTTAGGACAGTCAAACAACATCTAAGTCCTTGCTACCTTCTATTATCTTATCCAGTATGAAGCTTATAGTTATCAAGATCTTTTAATTTGGGTCCTTCATACAGATGTTTTATGGCTCTTAAGGCTTTTAAAACCGTATTACCTTTAGAGGGGCTGTGATCTACTTTTTCTTCCAAAAAGGACTGAAAGAAAGGAAGAAGTAAAAGCTGACTGGGTATGCAGATCTACTTGCAAAGAAATAGTGGTGACACGGGAGAGAGTTTAAGGAGGATACTCTTCAGAACTTGCTCACTAGGGTTGTTGAAGGATCCAGCACCTAAATTGAGAAGAAAACAGAGCCATCCATTAGGCACAATGTGATCTAGTCAGGTTCCTAAAAATATTCTCTTACCATAAAGCAATCTTAACTCTCAATTTTATTTATATCTTATGTTTTTTTCCCTAATAATCATCTTCTAATACAGGCTATTAGATGCTAGAACAACATGGAAATCTTCGTACTGACTCTACTTCAATCCAACCATGTTCTAGATAAGGATTTTTCCATCTGTTTACATATCAGGGTGAAGACACTTGTAGGACAAGTATGGTTGATATATCAGATATAGATAGGGAGGTATGTAGATCATGAACAAGAAATACTTCTTTATTGTAAGTCTCTGATAACTTGGTTTTCTTTATCACCAAGCTAACCAGTTTGAACAGACATAAGTGACGAACAGCAAACTGAGCAAAGTATTCCATTCGATATGCGAACAAATGGAACCACCTAAAACTTATTTCCTAATGACATAAAAATAGTACATTAAAATCATGATGGAAAAAGCAAAGAGCAAAGTATAGAATGGAAGTAAAAGAATATTTTACAGGGGAATTCTGTAGAGGAAAAAATACATGCCCCCCCAGACATACTCATTAGTTAATATGAGATTAATGCTCAGTAGAAGCAATTAAATATAAGCAGTGAAAACTTCAATTTTGCATTATTTTATAATGAAAAGCAAGCTGTAAACAAGTCTACTTGTTTGAAGAGAACAGACAGTAGTTTTCTTTATGACTGTTTAAGCAAGCTTGGTTCTCAAAATTATTTAGATTGAATTATTTCTCTAGCACAATCAAGTTCTGCCTTGGTAAGTATTGAGGTTAAAACAATCGTGATTTACAGAAAGCTATTAGGATTTTGGTTTTGGATTTTGCTTTTAGGGGGTTTTGTTTTGTTTTGTTTATCCAGTGGGGGCAAGAACTGTGGAACTGACTGAAACACAATCATTCCTATAATAATGAACTAGGTGGGGAGAGAGAGTGAAGTTCTTAATACTCCAAGATGGACTCTGTGTATCAATTTCTAATCATTATTATTGAAAAGCCCTGAAAGCACAAAGAAGAAGAAAATATATAAGCTGGGTAAGGTGAGATTTCAACATGAATTTTAAAGGAAGGCAAAGCAAAATTAGAGTCTAATCTTTGTTTATTTAAGAATTAAAGCTGTACTCAACTATTCCCTGGAACATTGATTAAATAAGGAAACAATACTTCTAGCCAAGAGGATGTCATGATCCATTCAGTATTAAGATTTTATTTTTTCCTTTTATTTTCTTGAAGAACATGGCTTAGTTTCAAAATGTATAAAATTTGTGGGGGAGTAAGAAAATGACTCTACCACTCAGAAATAATTTCTAATTATCTGTGACATGTTGGTCTCTATCCCTCAAGTGTTTAATTTTCTACTTTCTTCCCACTCCATTCTTCAAAGAAAACTAGATACACATAATCTTTTATTAGGATTTAGCTTTTCTTGATTAATAAAGAATTCACTGCAGAATTTGAGCTGAAGTGTGACCAAATCTGGTTTATATTTTTAAAAGATCACTCTGACCATTGTGCTGAGAATAGAAGGAATGAAGAGTAAGGGTAGAAATGAAAAGACAATTTGGGGATTATTTTATCATCCATGTTAGACATTATGAGGTTCAAACCAGATGAGAAAAACGGTGAGCTGTCGGGATTTGGCGGTGGCTCATTTGTGAGTGGTGAAATTAAGTGCAAAGGCAAGGATCATCTCACGTTTTCTGGCATGAACATCTAAAAGGTAGAACTGACAATTCCTGCTTTCAAGGGATGGTAGAAGAATGTTGTAAGGTGAAGGTAAGAAGTTCAGATCAGGAATATCTAGAATTTAAAATAAGGATTGAGTTAGAAGTATAATGTTTATGATCATCAGAATATAGATGGGATTTAATAACATGAGATTCCCAAAGCAACAAATGAAACTTGCAAATGTTGAATCTTCAGTCCTCTACCTTTGGTGGCTGTGAATATGAGTAGAAATCTGACAAAAAATAATAATGATGGCCAGTGAGAGAAAGAGAAAGCAAGAAATTGAAGTTTCCTGAAAGCCAAATGAAAAAAGTGTTACAAATAGGAAGAAATGATCAACTATGTTAAATTTTCATTGTATGGTAAAAAGTTGGGTACTGAGTTTGGACAGAACTATGCAGTAATGTGAAGATTTTTAAATGAACATGAGTTAAGAACTTGATGAAGGCAAGATATCTGTTATTACCATGGAAGACTCACACCTGGGTAACATTAACTCCCACTCTCATAATATCTAAACTGCAAACTGAAGATAAATATCAAAAGGAAAAGAAAAAGATATCTAGGGTAAAATGTAACAGAGGATAGTGGAAACTGAGGTGGAACAAAGCTATCCTTCAACCTAGAAATGGATGCATAATCTAAATGGCTTGGTTGGATAAGGCTATGTTAAAATATGAAATTATGGCTCATGGGATGGGTAGAATTAGAATATGAGTTCAGTTATAAGGATCTATGCAAGCAAAGACAGAGAGGATTAAATCACACCTTGCATTCACTGGACAGGTGTAAGAGAATTTCCTAAAACATTCCCTCTTCTTTCTTATGGATTCACTCTCAATTCATCCTTCATTCTTGTCACACGCCACCTTTGAGTTAATGAGTTAATACAATAGAGCAGGCTGTGAACCAAGAAGAAACTGAGATAGCCACCGTCATTCCATAAATTAATAACAGCCTTATCAGTGTACGTAGTGTGACTTGCATAAAACCCAGGGACAGAACCGATCCAACCTAAGAAATTAGGTTTTTTACAGTAGTGTCTTTGGAATGTATTAGAATAATCTTTCAATTTCCCCAATTATATTTAACCTGTGATATGAGATCCTCTGACTTCAAAAACCTCATAATATAAAACAGTACTGAAATAAAACTGAGCTGAAGCATAGAAACATCTCCCTAAATGAGACATCCCCTGAGGCATCACAAAGGAAACTATCTCCTTCAGAGGCCTTGCAAAGTAACTCAAAGAAGGCTCTCTCCATTTTCCAATCTGTTTCTTTCTGGCTTCCCCATGCCTTTCTCCATATAAGGAGATTGTGCTTAGTCTTCTCCCTATAGAGCAGATTTCGGAGCTGGGTGGCATTGAGAGGGATACCACCTGAGGGAAGGCCTTGCTACTGAGCAGTTAAAACCCTGCAAATAATTTATTTGGCCATTGGATGTCATCAGTGTTCTACGGAGCACCTGCTGTGTAAGTTCTGTGGCAGGGAGCATTATGAGTTAAAGACAGCAATTTATTGCTTTGATGGCATATTGGCATACCTCTCAGTCAAATGGTGTGGAAATACTACCAAAATTCATTTTTATTAGACAGTATTTTAAAAAACGTATGAATAATATTTTCTGGGGGAAAAAAAACCCTACATACCCATACTGTGAGACTGAAAATGTGAATTTTACAGAACTGGTATTGAAATTAAGACAGCTGCTAATACAAACAGATCACATAATCAAATGCTATGGTCAGATATCTTGTAATTTTCTTTCTAGTGATTGAATTCACATGGAATACATAAACAGTTTGTTTGTTGCTACTTCCAGGAAAGTTAGAAATGTAGGAACATCCAAAATACTTTTTGTTTTGTTTTGCAACTTCTATAAAAGTACACTAGAAAAGAAGAAAAATATTAGAAATCAATGGTTAATGGGATACTAGTGTTCAAGTTAAAATCTTAATCAACTCAAGGAATGTTTTTAACTATTAGAGATTGTTAATACTTTAAGAAAGTTAATGCTTTTCTTATTCAAAGTGACGCCTCAAGATAACATTACAGAAGAATTCAAACAATATTGAAGTATTTAAACTAAAATTTAAAAGTCTTTCTTTAATCATGTACATCACGATCTCTCCTCTTCAACACACATATTATATATCTTTCTCCAATTTTTTGAAGGAGGTCATTATTAAAAGTTTGTGTATGTCTTTTAGGACCTTTTCCCAAACATGTATATTGTGGTCTATACAATTTTAGTTTTATTATTTGAGGCATTTGAATACAGGTAAAAAATATTACCTTGGAATGAAGTTGCCACAGTGTTGGGGCTCAGGTCTGTGTTGGTAAAGCAGTGACTGGAAAACTGTTTTAAATCTATCATGCCTTGATTACCTAGGGTTGGAAATAAGATTTAAAGTGTTATTTGACTCTATTCTGTATAATCACAAATAAGTTATTTCTTCAAGTCTCTCAAGGTCCTTATTGGTACCAAGGAACAATATAAATACAGAAGATTCAAATTAACATTGAACTTTGGCCAGAGGAGTTTACTTTGTCTTCATTAGGGAGTGCTAGCAGATTAACAGGCTAATAAATTTTGATTTCTTCTCACTTCTATTGTTATCAGATTTAAAACACACACACACACATACACACACACACACACACTTTGTTAAGCTAACAAACTTGAATGAGGACTGTGTCTGATCCATTCTTGTTCAGTAAGTAAACCATTAGACCACACACACAGAAGGTCAGTAAGGACAGAAGTTAAACCATCTTTTTCTGTCTTGGACAGTATCCATTGCAAGAGATGAACAACATAACAAGTGCTCCTTTGGGTAGAGAAAAAAATGCCAATGTATAAATACAAATACACACATGCTTTTTGAGTTTGAATATTCTTAAAGGCAATTGAAGGAGCATTTTAAAATTATTTTTTTATGTGTTAATGAGACATGGATTGGATATATTCATTATATATTTACAACACTCAGCTTTGTTTAGATATTGTTGCTATGGTACTTTTATTTTTAAACTTCTACAAAGAGAAAATGAAAAGGATATGGAAAAGAAAGCCTCAGAGGAAAGATGAAAGGAATTGAGTTTATTCATTCTGGAGTAAAATATGTTAGAGGGCAGAGTAATACTGTTCTTCACACAAGTCTAGACCATCCTAGAGACCTGGCCCTTGGGGGTGTGGTTTCCTTTTAAACAATCCTCGCTGGCCGGGAGGGCACTTAAAGGAAGAAAGTACTTATTTTAAAATTAACTAAGGTCAAAGGATCCACTTTGAAATTTTTGCCTGGAGACCTACAGTGACCATTCTTCAGTGTTAGTACTGATAACAGATTAAGAAGAAACACACTTTAATCTCAGATATGAAGAATTCTGGTTATAGATCATAGTGTCAGAATTCATCTAAGTAAGAGAGTATGTTGTTACTGGAAAAGTGGTACAAAGACAAGAAAAAGTGACAATTGTATCTGACTGCAAGATTTGTGACTAAGATTGGATTACTTTCTCTACGTCTTACCATGCAAATCACTTGATACTAACATTGCCCAAAATAATTTTAGATGTATTATGGGGAAATATATTTATGGGGAAAATGGTATAGTGGGCTGGGTACTAATATCTATTGAGAGTCTTCTTGGTGTCTGTTCCATCCTGGCTTGTTTTGCTGGTTGACCAGAGGCCCCAGTGCCTGACTTGACTGGACCTCCTGGCATCATATATGTGAAGATAAGAGGCACCCTTCTCAGAGTCTACTGAAACCATCAGTCAGGTTTATTCACTGAGCTCTTGGGGCTCTTTCATGATAGGAGATGAAGACACCACGTGCCAAGAATGATAAAGTGCATATCCCATTTTACAGATGAGAAAACTGACACCTAGAAAGTGGACTACTATAATCCACCACAGAAAAATTTTCAGGTGGCTCAAAATAAATGGTGCTCATTGTTAGTCATAGAAAGATGTTGAAATCATATTCAGTACATTTTCTATCTTCTAATTTAGTAACCCAAAGAACTTATTCCTCAATAGCTTATCATTATTTCATCATTATAATAATATGTATCATCATCATCATAATAGCCTCAGCCTATGCAGCTATTAGTTGAAAAGTTAGAGTTGTTCCCCACACCACTACTGTCCCCTTTTGTCGAATCATATGTTTTAAAGTTGAAGGAGTATTAACCTGAACAATTAAATTTTACCTACTTTGGAGATAAATATCTTGTGCATTCTTGAGCATTCTTTTTAGAGCAGATGCTTTGTTGGTTAATGTTTTAATGAGAAATTAACAGTCATATTTTCGAAAATAATATGTTATCTATAATCAACTGTTTCCATTGAAAATTTTTTACAAACTTTTACGCTTTTGCCCTCTGTAACAGATGGCAAGCCAACTGTCAACCACATTTTGTTTTAAAAGGTACAGAAAAAGAGGCAGAAAGAAGAATAAAGGATGCTTTTTCTTCTTTAGATGTCTTAATTATATTTCCAAAGTAATTCTTTTTATGTTGGAAAAGACAGTATCATAGATTCTCAGAACACAAAATGAGAAATAGACACTATTTGGCAGAGTTGAAGTTGAACTTGATAACCATTTGAAGAGTCTAATTTAACTAATTAGTGCTTTTTGCAGCTGTCTACTTTTCCCTTCATCTAGCCAAATATTAAACTTCAAAACGTTTTTTCCCCCACAGAGGGATAAGCTGAGCCATAATTTTTTAAAATAGGATTTCTCATGATTTTGCCTGGCAGTTAAGATCTAGCCCAGTATTCCTTGCTATGTTGGTCAATGGATGCCCTATGGCAAATGTTTCATTTCTAAGTGATTCCCAGTGATTTTGTAACAAAGACTTAGACTCTTCACTTTTACTTACAAATGTCCAATGAACAGCAAAAAGCAGGATTAAAGACATGGTATCTTTGTCTCCATTTTTCATCCATATCCTTTGCTGAATGACCTTGAATTCCAAGGACAAGTTAGGATCAGAATAAACACCTTATGAAGAGGCAAAGCTACCCACCCCCCTCCCCCCAAAAAAGCAACTTTCTTATCTGGGACAAGTCTTCCCTTGACCAGTCCTGAGATAATGGTGGACCAGACCACACCTCATCAAGATCACCTGCTTTGGGAGCTGTTAAAAGCCTCTAGTTATTTGAACCCCCAACCCTTGCATACATTCTCTTTTCTATAAAACCTCAGTCATTGTCAGCCCTTCAAAGACAGGCCCGAGGACATGGGTCTCTTTGTCTTCCAGTGTAGCTGTACTGAATATAGTTCTTCCATCTTTTCACCATTACCTTTTCTACATGGTGTTTGGGATGAGTGACTAAACCAGCTTTGCTAGATCTCCAGAGTCACACCTCTGTCCTAGCACTCAGTTAACAATTTTATGTACCCTCAAGTTTGACAGCCATTGTGATTCTTGTCTTCCTATTAGTAGTTTTCAAGCTGAATTCCCTAAGTATCTAAAATTCAATAGAAGGTTCTCAGAACTAAATCAGGAACTAAGAAGAAGACTGTGGAGGGGGAACTCTACAAGTGTTCGGTTGCCCTTAGGGCACCTATTTTTTTTTAAGTTTTTTAAATTTCACTGTGATTCATGTGTACATTGTGCAAACTGAATTGTTGTATATTGTTTAAAATTTTATTATCATTGCTGTCAATTTCGCTTTTGGTTTCCAAGAGAGCATATGTAATGTACAATAGCTTGCATTTGGTAAAGGAAAAAAGGAATAGTATTTAGTCTTTTGTACATTTGGGGAAAATGAAAGAGAAAATATTATCCAAGAACTGGTGTGATATTGGAAGGAGAATGAAAATAAAGACTTCAGACAGCATTTATTCCCCAAATCTCAGGTGTAAATTATTAGACTACTTTTCATAAATCATGTTATAGAATTTATCCCTTACAAAAGGCCAGTATGCACAAGCCTTTAAAATGTTTATATTCTGTTTCAAAAAGGCCAAGTTAATGGAATATATTTCTTAATAAAGTGTATAGAAATAAAATGCAAATTTTCTCTCTGTTTTCCCTTAGCACTGGTGTTACAGTGGTCTACTTTATGCTTTGAATATAACCCTTGCTGCTCTGCCACTGTGATTTATTTTTAAAACGAACATATTTCTTTCTCTTCATCTCTCCCTGCTTCTCCCTAATCTCATTGCCCTCCCTAATCTTAGGAAATAGGATTACCTCCGCCCCCCCCCCCCCCCCATCATAGGCAAAGTTATTTGTCCTTGAGCACACACCTACCACAAGAATGAAAAAATAATTTAGACTTTGGGAATGGCATTTGAAGATCCCAGAAATGACTATCTCACAAATGAATTATAACTCTGGGCAGAGAACACATGGAATGTAGTCTTTGAATCACCTCTTTAAAAGCCCCCTATTCCCCTTGATGGGCACAATTAGAGCCTCTGGGACAGGAATGACCTGTGCTTCTTTGCTAGCAAAGCAATAAAACTTCCTTTTTTTTTTTTAAACTCAAAACCGTGTCCTTGTTATTGGATTGGCTTTGGAGACAACAGTTGAACTTTCAGTAACAAATGGTAACCCAGATGGGACCCCAGATCAGCTCCCACTCCAGCTTTTTGGGCCGGTCTGGCTCTCCAGGAAATCCCACTTTCATGCTGAGGATGTAAGGCGGCTGGAGAACTTGTTGAGAGCCAACTGCAGGAGAGTGAGGAGGCAAGTGAGTTGCCTTGGGTCAAACCAGAGGATTTATTCCTGTGAGTAAAGGAGGAGACTGAGGGACCATTCCAGCACTTGCTGAAGCTCCTTTGCTTTTGGGGAACTCCTGCCTTCTCTCCCTGAACAGTACAGGTTGCTCCATCTTGGCCCACTTTGAGAAAAAGGAAACCAAACTCAGTAAATTCACAACACCCTTGGCCATCTGGTAAGTCCCCCTAAATGCATGCCAAGACCCTTGATTCAATACATCTGGTTCCTCTTTGTAGGAACATCCAGTTCCTGTTTGTGGGGACAGCTGTGGCACCACTGGTGTGAAAGTCATAGTTAAACAGGACTTGATAACCTAGGGATCTTTTTAGTCACTTCTGGTCCATTCATTCTAGGTTCTCATCTGTTTGTTGGCCTTGGATTCAGAAATTCCCTGCTGGTCGTCTATATTTTTCTTTGTATCTGTAACTGCTGCCCCTTTGAAGACACAGGCAATACTGCATCTGTGTCTGTTTCTTTTTGTATAATTTTGCAGTTGATGTTGGTCTATCGGTGGTAAAGTAAGTGGAAGAAATTTGTATGTGAGGGTTTGTCTGTTTTAAATATTCTCCTCTGTCAGCCATAGTTTCAGGAATCCTTGCTGGTTGTCTATGTTTCCTTTATTTGTGTCTGTAAATGGCTCTTTAGCACACGGGCCATGCTACATTGATCTCACTGTTCGTCTCTTGGGAAGAGATCTTGGCTGAATGGGCCACCTATAGCTATAAGCCTGTGTAAGAGGAATATGTTTTTCACTGTAACACAATCTGAAATTTGAATAGGTTTTCTGGATTATTGTACAATCTTGCAGTTGGAGTTGATCTGTCAGAGGTAACATCTGTCAAATACATGTAAAGGCATTTATGCAGTTGCATAATAAGGAGTTGGAACTGTCAGAAACTAAGTTAATAGCACTTTCTCTGATGTGCAAGGATAGGACACCAAAAAAAGGGGGTTTAAAAAAAGTTTAAATCCTTTCAACCCAGTGCTACAGTCCCACACTGTTTCTCAGCCTGGCCCCAGACAGCTGCAGATCATCTTGCAGTAGGTAAGGGACACCACCCATGGGCTGGAAAAAAAATTAAAAAACAATCCCAAGAAAGCTGCCTGAACTGTACAAAAATGGGCAAAGAGAACCTGGCCTCTACTCTGCCTCCCAGCCCCTTTTGCTCAGGAGCGATGGAGGCTGCTGGCTACAAAGGAAGTGGCAGTAGGTTCCGGCACTGTCAGTTCATGACCTGGGGATGGTAATAGTTTCCCGTTTTAAGACCTGACAGGATACCCTGTTTGGTCATTTGATATCCATCACTGGGGCAGAGCAATTCTTGCTGTAACTGTATCTCATCAAAATAAATGCATGCAGAGACTCACAGGGTAAACAACTTCATCCAGAAAAGAAAAAACAGAAACTAAGGCCAACCCAAGTTTTGTTGGCAGCTCTGCAAGGGACCTTGAAAGAAGCCTAAAAAAAAAAAAAAAAGGATGGAAGGGGACCTCCTTCCCTGAATATCAATATGCCTAGTATAAGAAAAGAAGCTTGTGGGTATTATTGACAGTGGGGAACTCGCTTAGAGATGATGGCATCCTCATAACAGTAAGAAACACAACTCAAGCTCTAAAGTATCCTGTGCTCCAACCCCTTGAATACCACCTGGGAGAAAAAAAGATTAAGGCATGATTTTTTTTTTTTTTTAATATGGCAGATTGTCCAACCCTCTCCAGGAATGAAATTTATATAAATTAATGCACAGATAATATTAATAAGGATTGTTTCAGGATGTAAATTTAAGAAAGGGTATGAAACTAAAAAACAGAGAGAGAGATGTAAGAAAGTGATAGGTATGGAAATATATTTTAGTATGGAAAATTAGAAAGTAAAAGTTGTTTTTTTTTTTTTTTTCTGGATGAGAAAGTATTCTGTATGATGAAGTACTATTCTTATGCTAAAGCCCAAGATGAAAGAAGACAAAACTAAGGATGTAAACAAGTTGAAAGTAATTATAACAATGTCTAAGTAAGTTGAAGAATTTTTGGAAGGTAAATCTCAAACTGATATGGAGCAAAGTCTGAAACACTGATTTGCTCTTATCTATCAAGATAATTGTATGTGTTAGGTGTTATTACTTAGGGAAAGTAAGTCTTAAGGGAATTAGAGTTTGTACCTGTTTTAAAATCTTTAAAATGATCATTTCATAACTGGTTTTTAAAAAACTGTTATTTTAGGTTACAACAATATTCTCGACACCATAAATACTATATCTGTCTTAGTCTTGTCTTAGAGTTATGTTAATAAATGTTTATTTATTAAATGAAAGTTTATGTAAGTTTACTCAAGGTAACCAATAAGCGTTCTCTTTTATACATTGTATCTCACATAGTAGGGTCACACTGCAATTTGAAGACCTGTCTTATATTTGTTTGCTTTCACTAAGTCCATTTCTGATCATTAACACTGTTTCCTAAATATATAAGAGATGTATGGCTATCCTTTGATTTTTTGGTAATAATGCTGATCCATGCAGACCTGTGATTATTGTTATCATATACTATAGATTCTAAGTAGACAAAAAAGTCACATCTATAGAAAGCAACACAAAATATAAAATAAACATTACTTTTTCTTATTTTTCTGATAAATATCTCACTCTAGACATTTCTGATCCTATGCTGATTTGAAGAGCAGAAGTTGCGTTTAATTTGGATAATTGGAAATAAAAGTTAAATATATGAAGGAGAAGAATTAAGAAAAAGAGAAAAGGGTTAATAAAGTAAATGACCTATCTTACATTTAAACAAGTCTGAAAACCTTTCAAAACACAAATAAATGAATGGTGAAGGGGGTACATGCCTGCAATCCCTGCTATTTGGCTACTGGGGCAAGAGGATTGCAAATTTGAAGGCAGCCCAGGCAACTTAGTAAGACCCAGTGCAGGTCATCATATACTACCAAAAGTAATATTATCAAAGGAAAAACAACAGCAACAAAAACAACGAAGAAACCCAAACACAAAACCCACTATTAGACAGTTTAGTTGGGAATTGGTATATTTAAATTTCATTCAAATTGGTGTTATTAGCAGAAAAAATAATAATACCATCAAAATAACTTTGGTGGATTTCCCTTTTTGAACCTACCATCTAGGTCTTCTATACAATGTTTCTTTTGCTGTGTAATCGTAAGGGTAACTCCTCACCTCCATTTTGTCTCTTTAGTCCTGAGAACTGTTCTGTTCTCTTTTCATCTTGCCACCATTTCTCTTGCATCTTCTGGGACAAGAGTTTGCATGACCTTGTGAGATGGAAGCTGGACGGAGGGCAATGGGGACACCCTGAGGTCTGTGCTTGGATTCCCATCATATGTGGGGTTTATAAGTGTTATCTTTCATAAAATTGCTTCATAGCTTTCTCAATGCACTGAAATTACTTTTGATAGTATATGATGGACTGCATCGAGAAGAGTATCTTACAAAACTCCATTTCTGGTCATATCTCTCATCAGCCAAATCTACTGACTGTGGTGGCATTTTTTTTTTTTTAACTTTTGTTTGTAGCTGAAGAGGCATTTTTTTTTAACCTATAGTGGACATAATAAGAAAAAAAGAGTCTCTCTCTCTCTCTCTCTCACACACACACACACATACACACACAAACACACACACACACACACACACCAACACACACACACACACACACACACACCTTTTAGGTATTCTTCGAGGTTTTACTATGCCATAGAGTACAACTTTAGTATTATATTATAAAATGCTAACCATCTTAGAAATACCATTGCTATTGTTTGGATGTCAAATGTCCCCCAAAGATCCCAGTGTGGCACTATTGGAAGTTCAGTGGAAGCTTTAGAAAGTGGGCCATTGTGGAGGTTGTTAGATCTATAAGGATGTGTCCTTGAAGGGGCTAACAGGACTTTAGTCTCAGTCACTTTCTTTTTTTCTGACTCATGATGTAAGTAGTTTGTTCTGCCATGAGCTCCTTCCAAGGTGTGCTGTCCTTGCCAGAAGTCCAAATAAAGGGGTCACTTGATCATGGACTGGAACCTCTAGAATTTTGAGCTGCATAAACCTTTCCTCTTTATAACTCATTACCTCCAGTATTGCATTATAGTAACATGAAGCTGACTGATATAACTATAGAATCTTAATAACATCTATAAGAATAAAATTAGCAGGTTAATGTTTACAATATCCACAGGCACACCATGAAATTGAGAAAGGATAAACTAAATTAGAACTGTTCAAAAAAAGTCATGTTTGTAGAGACATAATGTTTATAATGACTAATAATAATAATAGCAATAACATTTTTTCTAGGCCTGTCACTGTATGAAGCATTTTATATGAATAAAGTCACAATATTAGCAATCACAACAGGAATAGAAACATTTTAAATTTCCAGCATATAGATGAAAAAAAAATGAAACTTATCCAGAGTAATGATTGTAACTAATCATTGGTAAAGCAGAGCCAATAGAGGAGACAGGTTTCAGTATCAGGAGAATATAATAAATGCTCAGGACTAAATTTTTTTAAGGACATTTCTCTGAGGTGAATTCTAAAGATCTTAAACTGAGCCTCAGCCTTTCCCAAACTCCATCAGCCAATCTGTTCAAGCTAAAGCCCCAGAAATGAGCATAATTCCTCAGGGTAAGGGGACTGGCTAGCTGCCAGGGCTTTTTTCTTTTCCTTTAAAACATTTTCCCCCTTCTCTCATGAACATAAAGTGCTTAATGGGAGTGGTAATGATAAAAACAAAATTGGATCCCCCGCCTTGACTCTACCCTGGTTATCACCCTGCTTCTGTGCCATCATTAGATTATTAGATTCTGCAAAAAGAATCTGCCATCCACACAGCAGGTGAAGATTGCCACATAATTCAAGTTACTCTTAAGTTATATAAGTTATCCATGACTATCCAGAACAATCTCAATAATAAAAATATGACTTTGGCCAGCAGCTTGGATTATTAGAATTAACACAGGGTAGCTCTTTGTCCTTCATAAAGCTGTCTGTGATTTTGATTTCTTGCAGATCTTACCTGTGCTGCTGCTTTACTGACATCCAGCTTTGTAATTCTCTGAATTCCCTTTGAAGAGGCTGAGCCATCTGCTCGAGATGGAGTCTGAATAATCAGATGCAAACATCCCTGATATAACTTTAGTGCCTCTTTGTTCCACTGTCCATCAGTGGGTTGGGGTCCTACTTCTGTCAATGGCTATAAAAAGACAAAGAGCAGATATTTATATTCTCCTCTCCTTGTTCGTCTACTAATGCTAAAAGAGATAATAAAATGGACATTTAGTTTCAATTACAGCTCAATTGAGATGTTATGATGCTTTTGGTGACTTCTGAAGGGCAATGGAGATGAGTGCCACCTGTTTATGATGTGCCATCAGGGAAATGGCATTTCTTAGATGAATTCCACTTGAAACGTCACATCCTTTATTTGATGGCTGGATTTTCTTTATTACAGCACAATTCATAATAGCCAAGTTATGGAGCTAGCCTAGGTACCTGCCAACAGACGAACAGATAAAGAAAATGGGGTACATATACACAATGGAGTTTTATTCAGCTATAAGAGAGGATAAAATTATGTCATTTTCCAGAAAATGAATGGAACTGAGGACCATAATTTTAAGTGAAATAAGATTCAGAGAGAAAAGAATTGTCGTGTTATTGGGACAGCTATAAATCAATAGATCTTCAGTCAAGACTGTTTTAATTATTATATCTATTAAGGGTAGGTGTGGTTCTAACTTATTCAACCTGAGAAAGTTAAAGCTTATTCAGAATAATGTATACAACTGGAAAGGGGGAAAGCAGAGCTGACAGAACTGACTGTCCAACCTCTTTTTTTAAATCACAGTTACATTCCTTAGGGGTATTGTACTCAGTTCTCTGTTTGGGGGAAGTTATCACACAGGAGAATTCAAATGGTTTTACAAAATTCTAGGTACCCAGAAAAGTTACTCAGATTGTAAGATCAGCCACTGATAACAACTGGACCATAATGAGAATGGCAGAAAGTAGACCTGCTGAGCACACAACAGTTATAGGGCTCTCAATGTTTGTCCTAGAGCAATGGCTTGGCTCTCCTGGTGCTGGACTTGGATGGTGTCCACTCAGGCAGAAACCGGAGGTCCATGGACTGCTTCTCCACATTCCTGTCCACCATGTTCATCAGACCCTCTCCATTTCCCCAGGACAGTCACAATGGTTTCCCAGGAGTTCCTCCAATCTCTCTTCATGTAACCACTTTCTTCTTTTGAGTTTTACTAAAACTCAAAAAAAAAAAAAAAAAAAGAGAGAGAGAGAGAGAAAAGAAAAGAAAGAAAACCCCACTTTCTTTAACAGCAACAAAATGGAAACAAAAGCAATTGTAACACAATTTCCTCCAAGTAAGCGTTGGCTTACTTTAGCAAAAGCTATTTTAGACTATGAGATGGTTCTTGGAGATTACTTTGAAAGTCCAATGCTGCAGCCTGATTCTTTATCTTTGTCTTCCTCTTTTTGCTATGCTTATGTCTGGGCCATTGATGCTCAGAAGGTATGTGATGGGGAAAGGTGGCAGATGAGAAAGTTTAAGAAGTGGCTTATTCATGTATTTAAAAATAATCTTTTCATATACTATTCATGAAGACCCAGGGGGTAAAGTCTATATCTTTCTAAACTTCATTCTCTACATAGAATCAATTTTAACCATATATCACACATATCTATACACTGTGATGCTTACTATATTATCCAAAGTTTTGGCTCAGTGTCTTGATTTTTTTTCATCCTATTTTGTAGTCTAAATTGAGAGTAAATATCTAGAAAAATAGACCAGAATTTACATTCAGTCTACCATGGAACTCGGATTCTACTTACTGATCTTTGAAAATTAACTTTCTCAGGTTGAATAAGGAATTTAAAGAAAATTGAATTTCAGATAACATCTTCTGTGCCCAACACTTGAAAAAATATTTCTTATGTACAAACTGTGTCCGAGGTGCTGCATGAGCACAAGGATATGATGGTAACCAGATCCAGGGTTTACACTTTGAATTTTGTACTCTGAAATGTCATAAGTGGCCTTTTATAAGTTTGGAAGTTGTGTTAAACTGATGCATACACTGAAGTAGGGGAAAAAAATCCAGAGGAAATTGTCGAATACTTCCAAGTGTAGAAGACCTTTTACCATTCTGGGTGAAGTACTAATTGAAAACACCCTACAACTGGGCCAAAGCAATGTTGTGATGAATTAGGGCTATAAACAAGGTTGTTTATTCCCCAATTCCATACAAAAGTTGGAATATCCAGGCATGAGGGAGCTTGAACTCACTTATGTGGTGTGGATTCAATTTTCTCTACAAACATTGCCAAGATCTGAATTTAAACCTCAATATTTCAGCCAGCAATCTACAGCTAGACACCAGAGAACAATCCACAGCAATTTTGAATCAGGGAAGAGTAAATGGTTTAAATAATGAGTAGATTCCTGCCATTATAAACCAATCGTGATTATCTCCCTTAGCCCCCTAAATATTTAACCTACACAATTATGTTTCACTTGGTGCTTTAACCACAGAATGAATAAGCTTAGCAAAACATAAAATTGTTATGTGTGGGATGTGAATATAAAACAAAAGTACCAGTTCGTTTGAAGACTTATGAGAATTTTGCTTTCAGTGTATATATCCTTATTGTAAAGGATTATGATTTATTTGACATGATAGAATGAATTAAGAGTACTATGATAATAAGGTATTTCCCCCCACATTGGAAAGGATGCGATTTCAGTTTTCTGAAAGAATGATTAGTCTCTCTTGTGTTTTCTTCTGGAAGTTTTTCATTTAATATTTTTTTTTCTGTATGACCCCCAGACAAGTCAACTGCTTTAAATATGTCTTTATTTATTCAACAGATAAACAAGGATAAATTTCGTAGTCCCACCTACTGTCACAGATGCTGTGATTATTGAAGGCCATGTGAAACATCATTACAAATTGAAATCTATAAATAGAAACTGGCCATATTATGTAGAATAGAATTATGCCATTTTTATGGGTATGTGTTAAATGATGTTAAGGTGGAGATACGCAAAAGTTAGTGGAATGGGGCCTCTAGTTTCAGCTCCAGTATGGAAGGAGATTTGAAGTCATTTTTCAAATTACTTAAAACACAAACAAAAACACCTGGCCGTAATGACAAGCAACTTTTCTTGAATTCATCAGAGAGCTGATATTGCACAATGAACAGTAACCAACCCCCCAAGCCCAGGTAGATACAGCTCATAAACATTGCTTACCTGGAAAAGAAGTTGCTGAAATCCAAAAGATGGTAGGATTGACTAAATGGCTATTTACTGGAAATTAAGTGTACACTGTCTAAGGAGTGAGAAATTTTGGGTGGTGTAGTCCGGAGATTTGCCACCCTCCTTCCCTCGACACACATTGATCTTCATTCCAGGAGCAATCCTTCATGTTCTTTTGCTAAGCGTCTTATTGTCTTATGGTTCTGCTTTCGGTGAAGGAGGTAAAGAATGTCAGTGAACGGAAGAATAGTCATCTAGAAAGTGGTTCAGATGTGTCTCTCTCAAAATAAAATATGGCTAGTCTGAAGGTGTATTTGTGTGTGTGTGTGGGGGGGCTACTTAAAGAATAAACATGTCAATTCCTCTCAACTTAATCTATAGATTCAAAGTAATTCGAATAAAATTCCAGCAAGAGTTTTTCTAGATATGATAAAAGTTGTTCAAGAATTTAAATGGTAAGACAGAATGCTCTAAAATAGTCAATAAAATTCTGATAAAGAACAAAGTTGAATGTCTTGTATTACGTGATTTCAAAATTTATCCTAAAGTCAGTCTAATCAAGACAAAATTACATTTGCAAAATAATAAACATGTTGACCAAAGGAACTTTGTAGAGAGCCCAGAATCAGACTCATAAATATTGTTAACTAGTTGTTGATAACAGCATGAAGACAGCTAGCTCAATAGAAAGTAAATGAGGTTTTCAACAATAGAACTGACAATGAATCTCAAGACCTCCTAACTTACACAAAAAGGGACTCAAAATGAATCAGAGACCCAAACATGTTATGCAAAACTGTAAAATTTCCAGAAGAAAACTCAAGAGAAGACCTGCATGAACTTGGATTTGAATATTACTGACATATCGCCAAAAACATAATGTATAAAAAAATGAATTGACTTTAAATTTAACCTTAAATTCTAATTTTTTAAAAATTGTTCTTAAAAAGTTTGCTTTGAAAAAAATAAACGAATCAAAACACATTCTCATAAGAGGAGAGAGTATTGCAAACTACACATTTAATAAAAGATGTTCATCTCAAAAATACAAAGAACCCATAATATTCAACTATTAGAAAACAAACCACTCTATTTATTATTAATTGGCAAAAGATTTAAATTGACATCTCGGCAAAGATGATATACAGATGGCACACAATCATATGGAAAGTTATTCAACATCATTTTTTATTATGTGCAAATTAAAAGAGCAATGAAATACTACAAGTCTACTAGAATTCTAAAGAAATAATTGACTGGCTATCGATGTATGGGTTTATTTATGAGGCTTCCATTCTCTTCCTATATTGTACGTGTCTGTCTTTATGCCAATTCTATGCTGTTTTTGTTACTATGTCTCTGTGGTTTGTCTTAAAATAAGGCATTGTAATGTTTCCAGTTTTGTTCTTTTTGCTCAAAAGTTTTGACACTTTGGAGCCTTTTCTCTTCCTAAATGAACTTCAGGATTTCTTATAGTTCTGTGAAGAATGTCATTTGGTATTTCAATGGAGATTGCCCTCAATCTGAAGATTGTTTGACCAAAACGTCTTAAAACAGTCAAAACCATATAAAAATCTGAGAAATTATCAGTCTTGAGAAACCTAAAGGGATATGACAACTATATGTAATATATTTTGGATGGGATCTTGAAATATAAAAAAGACAATAGGTAAAAACTAAGAAAATCTCAATAAAGTATAGATAAGATTTGTAAATATTGTTTTTTTAAATGTTGGAAATATGTAATAAAAACAGAAGTAAGTAAGTACAGGTACATGGAACATTTTTGTAATTTTTCTATATTTCTGTGTTAGTCAGCTTTTGCGTCACTGTGACCGAAATGCCTAACAAGAATAACCTACAGGGGGGGGAAATGTTTATTTGGGGCTCAGGCCATATACAGCCAACATTATTACTGTGGGCACAATATAAGGCAGCCAGCCCATCATGAGGGAAGGACCCAGCAGAGAAAAGCTGCTCAGTTCATGGTGAGGTCAATAACAAAGCAGGAGAGAGAGAAAGAGGAAGGGGCCACAGGGAAGATGCACCTTTTCGGGGCATTCCCTAATGAACCACCTTCAGTGACTTATTAGTACCTGCCTACAGTCACCACCCAGTCAGTTCATTCAAATTAGGATGGACTAATTAGATTACAGATCTCAATGCAATAATTTCACCTCTGAATATTCCTGCATTAACATAGGAACTTCTGGGGGACACTTCATATCCAAACCATAACAAATTTCAAGCTGGCCTTGAAATAAAAGTTCATTACTGAGTTTTTAAATAGTTGCTATGATGGAACACAAATGAATAATAAGTCACATTAGCTACTCCCTTTGTCTTCATATCTGTGCTAACTCTTGAGAAGGTAATGAACCCATCCTTAAAAAACAGATTTTATATGTCAATTGGGGCATATTTTATATAACATATTTGACATAATGATAAATATGTCTGATATATTTGACACATTTTCTATGCCAATTGGGAAATCTGGAGCCCTGAATCACACCCCAAATGAGATATAGTATTTTATCCTTATTCTCAGTAACCTCACAATTTCACTTGAATTATTGCCGAGACCCCCCCCCCCTCTCTATCACTTATGCTTGCAGGTAAAAATGAATAAAGGGACATAATCTCATAACCCAGTAGCTTGATCTTTTCTCTAGGTCACTATTGTACCTTGTGAGGCTACAGGGCTCTCCATTCCCCAGGAGGCTCTCAGCACTAAACATCCCATATTTCTCCTCCAGATTCCTTTTGTCATCTCCTTGAGATAGGCTCTAAATCACTACAGTATAGAGAAGCCTAAAAAAATATAATTGCTTTTAATTTTTACCAGTGTTTTCTTGGAAAGGACTCCAAAAATGTGGGGAAAATGAGGCTGATACCCTATTTTGTAAATTCAAATAATTAAAAATGACATTTGTTTCAAGTATAAAAACTCTCACATTTGAGTATGCACAACTGTAAAAAATAAATAGTTGAAAATAAAAGCTTCTTCTGCTATAAGAATTTGCATAGTTTCTAGTAGTTAGGCATAAGAGGATTGCTATGAAAAACTGTATTTACTCTCATGCTAGAATTAAAGCAAATTTTGGTTTGATGTGAAAAGTTTCTAAGTGAACTATTTAAGAATTATTCATAAATAAATGTGTTGGTCTATTCTATGAGGATTTTAAAATATTGAACTGAAATGATTTACAGGGGTGAGAAAAGATAGCAACTGCTCTTGGGGGTGGGGATTATAGCATTGGCCATGGCTTACAGGAATGGCTATTTATGTACCATTTTCTTATTATTTATCATTTACTTTCTTAGAAAAATCCTTCATTTATATTACTTTTAGGGATACTGGTGCATTAACTTCATGATATAATTTTATTCAAATTTTCTCATATTTTTTTTATTTCTCATATTTTTTTTTATTTCTCTATGATCAAGATTCATAGCAACTAGAAATACCAAATGGTCATGCAAATAATGCTTTAAAAAGTGCCTTACATTTGAAAATTGCATCATAGTTTTAAAATTATTTTATATGCATATCTTGATTACTTATCACAAAATCATTCAGTGAAGTGACGCATACTGTAATTTTCACTTTATATATGAATCAGCTGAGGTTTAAAAAAGTTAATGGGGACCCTGAACCTTATTTCCCATTGAGAAAACAGTTTCTCTAGCACCGCTTTAGCACAATCACTTTTGCCTCTACATAGTGATAAACATTGAGCCCTTAAGGAAGCTGAAACCACTAACAAGTGGATTCCTCAGTGTACCAAAGAGCAATGTTTAAGATGGTGATAATGCATTTACTTTATGCTTAAGTCTTTACAAATGGGCACTCAATACATGATGAGAATTCAATATCTGAATAAGCACAAAATTCTAACTCCGAGCCTGTCCCTGAGAAAAAAAGTTGAGAGTACTTACCCTGTCATTGAAAACATCTTTCGATAACAGCTTTAAGAATTTTTGTTAATGAACAATTCTTGGATGGAGAACCCATGAAAATTGCCCTATTGAGGACATTATTATGTTTCTGAGCTTTGTAAATTTGTTTGGGAGGTATAAAATTTCATTATCAAAGAAATAGCTTTAACTTCTTCCAGGAAAATGCCTAGTGAGTAAATCACAAGTGTGTATGCTTAGTTTTGTTTTAGTATTTTGTTTTTAGTACTGAAACTTCAAGAAATATAATCATTGAATTACTTTCCTGGACTTCGGTGTTTGAACAGGATATAAATAAAGTGTGGCTTGAAAGCACTGTCAATGAAGCTGGGTAAATTTTGTTTTGAATGTTCCTGTGTCATTTCACACTGCATAAAATAAGGACAGCCACATCCTGTATCCTTTTACAAATCATTGACTCTATGTCCCTAACATTCTCTAATGGGCGAAGCTTAAAAATACAGCAAGTAGCTTCTCTGTATTTATTACATAACAAATGAATAATAATCACATCTCATAATTTTGTTTTTCTTATATAATATTTTTACATGCATATCTAATTAAATTTAAGCCTGTATATTTTAAGAAAACTTAAAGTACTTTTATATCCTTAAGACTTCTGTTCTTTAATTTAATGTCAATTAATTGTGTGACATTTACCAAATTACTTAACTTTTTTGAAATTCACTTAATATATAAAGAAGATCTCAAAGATCCATTTTGATTAAAAGAATTGAAAATCATTAGTGATTTTCTAGCTTGGCAAAAAACTTTACATAAGGTACTTGTAACAACTTGCAATATTATTTTTACATTAAAATGATGGAGACTACATTATGTACAGCATTGAATTATAGCATTTAAAAATTATAACAAGATTTCAAAGAAATCATTTTTGGTGGATGACCACTTATGACATTTTTCCAGTACTGGTGACCCTTCAACTTCTGTCCTTCTTTAAGGCAGTTTTGTGGGAAACAGTTGAAGAAATGTGACTTACCGTGGCTAATAATGTTTCATTCCAGGCTTATGAAAATGATGGCTACTTTAAAGATGCTATTAAGATCTTATTAAGTTGACCTAGTAAAGAGTGAAGTGAGTTTTCCTGGGGAAATTTGGGAAAGAAAGTCTGTTTTTTCAAACTCTATTGAAGTGGCATAGTGAGAATTAACCATGGCCTTGGTGTTTGACCCTCTGCACAGCATGCTCAGTGCTTTCCTTCAGTACATTTGTTGAAAATATTTTACTTACACATTAGATTCTAAAATCTATGAATCTGATTTATTTTTATCTAGTTCTGTGCTGCCATAATAAAAAATAGACTAATTTAGGTTTTTTCCTTCCTTAGACTTCAGTGTTAATTAAAAAGTAAATTAAAAAAAAAACCCAGAGCCCCATGATTATGTTCTATACTCCAGGTAACTGTACCTGCAAGCTCAGATAAAGGAGACAGCTGTCATATCTGTAACCACAAGCATGGAGAGAATGGGTTAGAATACACTACTTTCCAGGGCAATGTTGGATTAGACATACTGTCACCATGTAGTCTTATTTCATGAAGTGTTGCTATGCTGCAGTAAGGCTAAGAGCAGAACTCTTGTACACAGTATCCTTTCTTTATTCTGGTTTCCTATCATACTCCCCATATAGTTGTCATCCTCATTCTCAGAAGATATATTCCAAGAGCCCTAGAAGATACTTGAAACCACAGAGTATTCTGAACTCCATAGGCTCTTATTTTTTTCTTATACACCTATAATTTATAACGTTTAATTATAAATAGTCACAGAGATTAACAACAATACTCCTAATGAAATAGAACTGTTTAACAGATTCTTTAATAAAAGCTCTGGGACTGTGATCTCTCTCTCAAAGTATCTGATTGTACCATACCACACTTTCAGTCTGTGCCTGACCATAGGTAACTGAAATCAGAGGAAGGGAAAGCATTGGTCATGAGTGTGATTGACAGGTTTTCATCACTGTGACAAAAATACCTGGCAAGAACACCTTAGAGGAGGAAGTATATTTTGGCTTCTGTTTTTAGAATTTTCAGTCCATGGCCATCCGAATCTATTTCTTTGGGCCTGAGGTGAGGCCAAACATCATGGTGAAAGGACATGGAGGAGGAAAGATGCTCAGTTCATGGCAGCCAGGAAAGAGGGAGGGAGAGGAAGGGAGAGATAAGTGGCAGAGTGGCTGGGAGGCATAAGCCCCTGCCAGGGCATGCTCCTAGTGACTTACTTCCTCCGACTAGGTCCTATCTCTCAATTAATCCATTCAGTTAACAATGGATATGATGAATTAATCCACCAATTCAGCACCAAATGTCAGAGCCCCCAAGATCCAATCATTGCCTAAAACCCATACCTCTGAACCTTGCTGCTTTGGGGACCATGCTTTCAACACATGAGCTTTAGAGGATATTCCAGTTTCAAACTGCAACAACGCAGAACTATGTTACCTACTGTTTGAGACATTTCCCCTAAAATTCATACCCATAATTTCGTTCATCAATACTTGTTTAGTGCATGATATTTTCTACCTGCCTTTTCTCTTACATCAATGAGTTACAATTAATTTTTCCTACAAATGTCCAAGCATAATCTTATCTTTAACTATAATCAGCTATTTTCTTTAAATATATGTTTGTGGTGCTGGGGATTGAACCCAGGGGTACTCTATCTTTGTCCTCAGCCCTTTTCATTCTTCATTTAAAGATAGTGTCTCACTAAGTTCCCCAGGGAGGCCTCAAACTTGCAGTCCTCCTGCCTGAGCCTTTCAAGGATTACAGGTGTGCTCTACTGCATCTAGCCTTCTAATGAACTAATTTTTGTTCCTGGAACAAAAAGTTCTAAAGTGAGATTTATTAAACTCACTTTAGAGTGGGGTATAAGTGAAGAAAAGTGCTGAATTAATGATGTGGAAAATAATTATTTTTAGCCATGGGATTTCTTGTATTCTTTAATCATCTACTTTCATTTTAAATCAGAAAGAAAATTCAGAGGAAAACATTTTCCCAAATAATCTGAACATCTAAACCATTTCAAGTAGCATATTTTAGGCCTAGTGTTCCATAGAAAATGTGCTGTATACCAGTGCTTCTTAATCCTGGCTACTTATTGGAATTATTTGGATAACCTTGAAATTTCTTATTCACATCTGTTCCCTATTCCCACAAGTTCTTATGCAGTTGGTCAAAAATGGGCCCTGAGTAATAGAATTTTTTTTAAATCTTTACCGGTTATTCTCATGTGTGCTGAAGATTGAGAACTAAATCTCTAAATCTATCTTCCTATCCTTCCCTCCAGGTTTGGTTTTAAAGGTCTGCACTCATCCTCTCTAGAGCTTAAAATATCCTCTCTGTGTTTAGATACCATCCCTTTGTGACCTCTTTATTTCAGAAATAAATTGCCTTAATTTTCAGCACCAAATGTTGGGGAGCTTCATAGATGTTCTTATCAGATAAATCCTCAAAAACAAACTAAGATGCCTCTTCTCACTGGGCATCTGGTTCTTCTTTTCTGTAGGTTCTTGATAATTTCCCATTTCTACTTGACCTTCTAATATTGTAATCATGTGTATCCTGCCCCATCTAATGAAAACCTTTACAATGGCCCTCATTCCATTACTCTACAAAACTTTTAAGGGGGTGATTTGCTTTCTCTATCTCCGTTCCCTCATTCTCTGTAGCCCTTACCACCTGGTCTCCATTTCTAGTTTTGCTTCCGTTTATTTTTCTTGTCCAAATATAACCCTGTGGTAGTTTAGTCTGTATCTTCTTTATCCCCATTCTGTTTTTATTACATTAATGCATTTTCATCCCATTGTTCTCTTTGACATCTATTTTGAAAATGTTATTGAAATTTTCTTTATGTATACAATAAATTTTCTTTGTTTCCACTTTTTCTTGGCAATTTACTAATTGCATATGTTCGCTGGGAAGCTTTGAGTCCACCAATCCTTGATTCTAAGCACTGGAACTGACCAATCTGTCTATGTCATCCTAATGTTTCCTTTAGAATGTGATGTTCCCCTCTCCTCTACAAGAGTAGACTACAGCAGTAAAGACTTTTGAGTCTTTCTATCTAATTAACACACTCCTCTTCAGGGAGAGAAGAGATTTACTATTATTATTGAGCATCTGCCATTTATGCTAGCAGCAAGCGGGACACTGCAGTAAGAAGACAGTGTGTGTGCCTATCTTCCTCTCTTTTATGATCCCTCTCCTGCCAGCATTTACGTGTGTGAAGTAGGGCTATGACCCTTTGAGTCATCAGCACTAATATCTCTGCAGATGCAATTTTTTTCCACTAGTAGTTATTAGGTTCTAAATGTGAGGAGATGGAGAGAGGCACTCACTTTGATCATTGATGTAAGCTTTGTTATCCAACTGAACTTTATCAGATGACCCTGCTGTTTCAGAGAAGTGAAATATCAGTTACTTTCCTGAGCAATTAGCTATAGTAACACAAAAGTCCACAATTTATATCCATTCATATATCCCAGGCCCAGTTTTATTGATTATAATTCCTAACAAGAGAAAAATATGTGATAAGCTATCTTTTCTGTCTCCCCTTACCAGTGCAAAATATTAATAAATTAGCAAAAAATGCTTAATGAAATAGCACAACAATTTGGGAATGATTAGTATAGTAAACAGGAAATTAGGTTGTAAGAGCAATTGCTCCAATTAGTTTTTAAGACCTTGACCAAGGAAGGTATGGGCTGAATATTCAATGCCCTCTTATAATGAATGTAAGCATAGGAAGTTTAAATACTAGGTCTTCATGACATTTTATTGTTAATTTCCAGTAAGGTTTTCCTTAGAGTAAGGAGAACTTCATTATATAGGCTGTTAAAGTCTACTTGGCTTAAATAAGTTTGTTTTATTTGTTCTATACTCTCCCCTTTTATTATTTTACTTTATTGGATATAATATTATGATTATATCCAATCACACATAGAAAGTTTAAATCTTGTTCTGTTTATTTTATGAGCTTTGATTATAGTTGTGTAATTCAGACAGACAGTGGGTTAATTATATGAAAATGTAAAATCTCATTAATAAAAAGTTAAAATGAATAGGAATCCTTATTATGCAGAAGTATACCATGGTGTTAGATTGAGGGAGAGAAAATTTCAATATAAGTCTAAATAACAAAATCTAAGGAGCACATTAAAAAGACTTAAACTTGGATCTTCTAGATGTCAAGTTTGTCTAGAGAAGAATGAATGGTATCAATTAAGAGTCCAAAAGATCTTTAGTCCAAACAGGAACCATGGAAAAATGAAAGAAAATTGAAGCAGGACACATGTTTGCCTCTGGAAAAAAAAATGATTTTACTTTGAGAAAGAGGAGATCTTAAAGATCAGGCTATAATCTATAGAATGGGAAAAGGAGGTTTACTTTGTAGATGAAACTATGAAGAGATAACTGAGCTGGTTTTGGTTGCTATTGGTCTCTAGAGCTTAAAAAAAATCTGACAAAACATAAAAGAGAGAAATTCAGTTACCAAATTGATTGCTGCCTTCATAAGCCCTAAGCCTTCAAAATCTATACACAGGAGTTCTCTTTAAGCTATTACTCAGGATTCAACTCTAAGGGCAAGTGATAAAAAGCTCCTTAAGGATTAAATGCACACAAAGATAGTTCAATATTTGAAAAAAATTAAACAAGGAAGACCTGGAAGATCATTTGCTAGTACTTTTATATTATTAAATGTATTTTAAAATAATAGACTTACTATGAGTAGATGGCCTGGGTAACTTAAATAAATTATTAAGTAAGACAATTGGAGATGGAGAATGAGAAAGAAATCAAATTTCATGGGATAAAAGGTGATAAGAATTTGCTAGAATGATTTATATTTTTGGCAGATTCAAAAGTTGTTATTTTTCTATGTCTCACAACAAGTTGCTGCAGGATAGCATCTGAAGAACAAAATAGGAAGCCAAGGTTAGATGCTAATTGCCTGGTTACTCACTACAAGTGAATAAAGTCTTTTACATGTGTTCATTTTATATCTACATGAGGATCATATTTTTACCCTCCTGTAATATTTTTCCTTTAAGAGAACCCATGAAAAGGAAGATAAGCCAGATTTGGATTGGAGTTGGACTATTTCAAATTTAGAGCATTTAATAAATTCGTATATATTCTTCTAGAAAGATAATAAGAGGAACAGAACAAGAAACTCAGCCCCTATCTGTCAAAATACCTCTGAATAACAAAATAAAACACAAAATGAAAAGGGAAGATTCTTGGTTTTTAATATATTTGAACTTTCAGGAAATTTTCTTTTCTAACCTAATTTCTTCTGTGGGAATATAATAGTGTGAAGTTAATATTGTTCAGATTTGAGTTTTTATTCATTATATCCTTGAGGTTCATTGTATAATCTCTGGTGAGTTACACTGAACAACATGGTAGATATAAATCATGATACATAATAGAAAAGTCTGTGAAACGACTTGTGTTGTAAAATGACTTGACAGGTTTTGGAGTTTTCTTCTGGTTTAATTTAAAATTTCTGCCTGTAATCACAGAGAACTCTCAACGAACATTGTTAGATGTCACAGGAATGTCCTCATCAATACTCATAGCTCCAATTACCACCTTGCTTCTTTCTTGAAGACAAAGAGAACAAAATATGTTTCTATAGAGTAGTGGTTCTCAATATGTGGTTCCCTAAGCAGTAGTAACATTATCACTGGGGACTCATCAGAAATGTAGATTCTTGTGAACTTGCTCCAGAATCAATATCCATAGCTAATACACAAATTTTATGTATGTTGTAACAAAATATATATCATGCAATTAAAAATGGCAGAAATCTGTGGATAAGCTCAGAGGTAGGGTACTTGACTAGCATGATAAAGCCCTAGGTTCAACCCCTGTCACCTCAAATAAATAAAAATTGAAGGAGAGATGAAGAGAAAAAAGAAAATAGAGCAAATACGTGAACTATCATATGGGCAATTAGAGGAAATTACACAATAGATAATAAAATGTTATTTAAAGTAAGCAAGGAACTGAGGACTTTAAAATGGTTTAAGAAAATAGGTAACATTATATAAAATTTTCAAAGACATCCAAAATATCTCCCCAAACTAAAGAGTCTGAAATACATATCAAAAATAAATTTAGCAAATTAACATGATAAAGTTTATTTTTAAATACAACAGCATCCAGAACAATTATGTAAGTCATATTAGTAAAAATTAAAGAGCTTAACTTACTGAATATTAAAAAAACTCGCACACAAGATCCAACTACGTGGTGTGTGCAAGAGACATTCCTAAAAGGAAGTGATTTAAGTAGATTAGACATAAAGAATAAATGTATGCCAGGCAAAATGGAAACAATAAAATAGAAAGACTACTGTCTTAATAACAAAGTTGAATACAAGCCAAAGACATTATTCTTGACTAAGAAAGACACAATCACATCTTAATGCTAAAAGTCAGCTCCCAGCAAATCCAAGACTGTGATCATCCATGCACTAAATAATATAATAACTGTTTCTTTAAAGCAAAAGCTTCAGCAGATTCAAGGAGACATGCTTAATCAGATGTTAATATGCTATTCTCAAGATATTCCTCGTAGGCCAAACAATACAACAATGTAGTTTTTGTGGATATATGCTAAATGTTACATTTTAATAAGAAAATACACATTCTTAAGTGTCTACAAAACACAAGAATTGATTGTGTATTAGAGCACAAAGAAACCATCAGTAAGTTCTATAATATCAAATATTAGAAACAGTGTATGAATATGGTCCAATAAAACTAAAACTTGCATGCAAAAATATAAATCAGAAAGGTCTTTCCATATGGAAATTTCAAACACCCCTAATCCTCTATTTAAAAACACTCTAATGAAAGAGGAAATGTAAATTGAAATAGGTAAAGACAGCCTACATATCAGACTTCTATTTTTTTCTTTTTTTAAATCAGTAGCTTCAGTTATATTTTCTTTTCTTTTAATATAAGGTTTTAAAGCTATAATTTTTTCTATAAGCACTGATTTAGTTACCCCACATACATTTTGGTGTGTGATGCATTTACTTAAATTTGACTCAGAATGTGTTTCTAATATCCATCGTGATTTTTCCCTCTTTTTAAAAGTTTAGTATTATGATAATGTAACCCTAGGGGTGTTCTAACACTGTTCTTCATGCTCAGCCCTGATTTTTTCTTTTTTTGAGATAGTCTCACTATAGTCAAGACTGGCCTTAAACTTGAGATCCTTCCGCCTCAGTCTCCTAAGTGGCTATGTGTGTTCCATGACACCCAACCTAAATCAGACACTTTTTTTTTTTTGCAGTTCTTAAGGTTGAACCCGGGCCCACCTACATGCTAGATTAGTGCTCTACTACTGAGCTGTACCCCAAGCTTAACTCTATTACTTCATTCCCAAACAACTGAAGTTTTTTCCATGTTAATTCTCTGTTACTTGATTTATTTATGACTTTTGCTATTGCTTGAGAACAAACATTGTATTATTTCTATTCTTTCAAATTTATTATATTTTGTGTTTCTTGGTGAACATTCCATGCTCACTAAAAGAATGCGTGTTCTTATTGTGTGGTTTTTAAAAATCACAATTAGGTCATGTTGGGTGGTTAGATCATGGGAGCCTTACCAATTTTCTGAGAAAAGAATACTGAAATTTCCAACTATAAATGCAGGTTTGCATATTTCTCCCATTAGTCCTATCAATCTTCCCTTCATGTACTTGGAAATTCTGCTTTTAGTTTTATTTAGGAATTGAATGTCTTCCTTAAAAATTGCCTTTTATGCTAATATAAGGCAAAGGGGTTTCAGGACAAGGGATATGCACAAGGATGAAAAATGGCAGTAAATAATTACAAAGAACAAAATAAAATCTTCATTTATGACATCCTTATCATCTTTATTTCTTTGTATAGATCTAAGTCACTTAATTATCATGTTAATTTCTCGTGAAGAAAACTTCCTTTAACATTTTTTATTAGAGATTTGCTGATTTTTTTTTTTTTTGTATTTACAAAAGAAGACATTTTTGGGGAAGTATTTTCCAATTGGTATAGAATACTTTGTTTCCCTAACTTTAAAGTTTTACTTAATTTTCTTCTGACTTGAGTAATTTCATTACCAATCTACTATAGCTATTGTTATTACTATTATTATTATCATTATAAGTTTGCTTTATATATAATGCACTTATTTCTGGCTGCTTTTGAAATTGTCTGGGTTTTCAACAGTTTGAATAGGCATATCTAGCTGTGTTTTTTATTTCATTTTATTACTATTATTTTGTTTGTTTTGTATTTGTCCTAGAGATTTCTGTGTGTCTTTAATATATGGTTTGGTATCTTTCATTAATTTGGAAAAATTTCAAAAAAATATTTCTAATTTTCTTCTGTTTTGTTTCTTTCTCTTCTTCTAGATTCTATATGCAAGTGAACCTGACTGTTTTACAAGTAAATGACATAATGATATAGATTCAGTTTGGACAGAGAAGATCTCATCTAAGTAATGTTAAAATAGCATTTTGATTGCATACAAAAGGAATTATACAAAAGTACAGTACTCAGTGAACTTGCTTTTTACAATCATATACATTAACAATTTTTAAAGTGTTGTATATGAAGTTTCAATTATTCCAGCATTGAGTAAACAAGGAAATACTTTGTGGATAATGAAAGTTTGATTTCTCCTTTCAGTGAAGGGGTGATAAAAAAAAAGGAAAGAGAAATCTAAAAGGAGCCCCATAGAAAAAAGGCTGGAAAGAAGCTTGTAGAACTAGTTTGGCATTAAAAGTATCAGTATGGAGCTCTGTTTTAATATAAATATATTTATCATTTAAATATATTATATATACACTATAGATTTAGATATTTGTGTATATGCATCTTTTCAGAAATCCTAGGAGCAAAACATAGATCAGTACACATGAGAATATCTAGTATCCGGATTGTATGTTCTAAATATTTTTGGCTAATGAAGAGGCTGCTGGGGCAGGGAACACAAGATGATCCTGGAACATTGTGTACTGACAGAGAGTAGGAAATTCTCAAAAAATGATAACTATATGTCAAGAGGCTACAACTTCAGGGGCTCTCAGTGGTCAAATAAAATAAACACAAATTTATATCCATGACTTTATCCTAATATAAATAGAATAAATTAAATATTTATGATATTATGATATAAATAAGTGAATTGGAAAGAGAAAACTCTTCTCCATAGTAGGGTTCCAATCAGTACATATAGTAAGTGTTGCAAATCAGAAAAATGTTTTTCAGCAAATATCACAGTAATATTTGTTTCAGGCAAGAAAGAGTCATCAATGTATTTCAAATGGGTGGATAAAAATGTGCTGAGAAACAGGATATTTGCAGTTTCAAAGTGTCTTCTTATAATACACTGATTCATGATAGAAAACTAGTAACATTACAACGAGGAAACCTGGCACACATACTTGTAACTAAACGATTAAATTTAGCATCACCAATAATGATGCATATTATTGTCAAGTACCTCTTCACATGATATACTGACGTCACAGTGCACAACATATCTTCTGTGGCATTCTTGCCTTTCCATGAAAAATGAAAAAAGAGCAAGGAACTAGCACAGATTGGAGGAGAATAATGAGATGTGACAATGAAATCAATGTGGAATCCTGGATCAGATCCTGGATCAACAAAAGAACATTAATGGAACAGTTATTGAGGTTGGAATAGATCTACGGTTTAGTTAATACAATTGAACCCATTTTAATATCCTTGTTTAGATAATTGCACTGGGGTTGTAAATGCATTTAACACTTGAAGATGCCAACCAACAGGAATAAAGGTTTCTTTGTAATATTTTTGCAACATTTTTAAAGTCTGAAAACTTTTAAAATTGTCTAAAATACAAAAAATAAAATAAAATAAATAGATAGCTCTTTGAACTATACGCTGCATTCAGAATCTGTCTCAAGATAACACAATAAAGGACTACAGGTTTGGTGTTCGAAAGAAAGAACTGCTTTTTACATAGTCACTAAAATTACTTCTATATTCTTTTCTTTATTGTCATATAAAAGAATGTTTGCTTTTTTTACTCTACTTAATATTATTTCTGTTTCATTATAATTTCATTCCAAAAATTATTCACAATCAGGAGTCCTGAATCTGTGAAGGTATAATAAGCCCACTTGAAGTGTTCTAAATTGTTTTTAATTAAAATATGTTTTAGAAAATAAAAGAAATAGTATTTATGCACTGTTGTAACCTCCTTGACTGACTGATTAAATCTTTAGATGTTTCATGTAGGTGTGGGGAAATTTGTGCTTGTGGAAGAATTAGCCATTGAATTATTTATTGGAGAAATAATATCAACTTCTCGAGTTAACATTAATACAAGGAGTCTCTAACACAGGACATAAAAAGAAATTATGAACCTACACATGGAGAATTTTAGAGAAACTGAGGAAAGTTCAGTAGATATAAAAGTGGCAAATGCTGGGAACAGGTTAGGGCTAAGCAGAATATCCAGGCCATGTGTAGATTTTGGTCTGTGGCAGATGATTAGAGAGTTATTGAAGGGTTTTCCACAGAAAAATCATAATATTAAATATTAGATTTATACATACATTTGCAAGGGCTGATGGAAAAAATAAAAAAAAATAGTTTCTAGAAGCTGTGATTTACTGGAGTTCATCTCGAAGCCATCATAATTTTCAGCATTTTAGAGGAAGATGCTGGTGATAGTCCCAACTCCCAGACAGAATGTAGCTGGTAAATGGCAGCATTCCCAGTCTGTAGACAATGTGAAACTCTGGGCCTCTGGGCGTGCAAGAAAGGCCACCACTGTTGCAGATTTTAATTGTCTGGTTGCCTAAAACAGATAATACTCAAGAGCTCAGTGTTTGTTTATAAGTAGGTTATCTGAATTGTCACAAAAAAACAACGTCTTCTCCATCTTTCCTGCTATCCAAATCTCACTTGAACTCTCATTAGTTAAAGTCTCTAAATAAGGTGAAAGACATGGAAGGAGTTTCTCCTCACTCATGTAGTTGAGAGTTGGAAACAAATAATCAAATAAAAGTTTGTTAGCATTGCTATCTTTGCATGATCCAATTACTTATTTTTGTATATTCTAATTATTATTTATTTAATGCTATTTACATTGACATCATAACTCCTAGTTTGATAAGGATTAATGAGTGAAATTGTCTGATTATGCAAAATCCAAAATCCCAATGTGGCTTTACACATACTTTCTATTTACTTTAATAAAACTATTTTGGAATGAGAAGGGTCTTTGTCCCTTCCTGTGTCCAAATGTGGACCTGTACAATATAGCTGCTTGTATAGATGATTTAAAAAAAAAATGAAGACTAAGTAAATAATACTTAGTCCCCTCTAAAGAGTTTTAATTTATCAAAGGCATCAACAAATTTCTAGTGTCATATAATTTGCCCAAGTTGAATCAGGATGATAAGCACAATTTAAACAGATCAATTTCAAGTGACGAAATAGCAGACACCATCAAAAGTCTACCAACAGAGAAAAGCCAAGAACCAGATGGATACACAGCCAATTTCTACAAGACCTCTAAAGAAGAACTAATACCAATACTCTTCAATTTATTTCAGGAAATAGAAAAAGAGGCAGCACTTCCAAACTCATTCTATAAGGCCAATATCACTCTGATTCCAAAGCCAGGCAAAGACACATCAAAGAAAGAAAACATCAGACCAAAATTTGTAATGAACATAGATGCAAAAATACTCAATAAAATTTTGGCAAATTGAATACAAAAACATATCAAAAAGATCATGCAGCACGATCAAGTGGGATTTATCCCAGGAACACAAGGTTGGTTCAACATACAGAAATCAATAAATGTAATTCATCACATCAATAGACTTAAAGAATCATATGATCATTGCAATAGTGCAGAAAAAGCATTTGACATAATACAGCACCCCTTTATGTTCAAAACACTAGAACAACTAGGAATAACAAGAACATATCTGAACATCATAAAGGCTACCTATGCTAAGCCCCAGGCCAACATCATTCTAAATGGAGAAAAATTGAAGGCATTCCCTCTAAAAACTGGAACAAGACAGGTATGCCCTCTTTCACCACTTCTACTTAACGTAGTTCTTGAAACATTGGCCGGAGCAATTACACAAAAGAAATTAAAGGGGCAGATATTGGAAAAGGAGAACTCAAATTGGCACTATTTGCTGATGATATGATTCTATACCTAGAAGACCATAAAAGTTCCACCAGAAAACTTGTAGAACTAGTAAGTGAATTCAGCAAAGTAGCAGGATATAAAATCAACACCCATAAATCAAAGGCATTTCTGTATACCAGTGACAAATCCTCAGGAAGGAAGCCGAGGAAGATTACCCCATTTGCAATAGCCTCAAAAAAAAAAAAAAAAAAAAAAAAAGAACTTTGGAATCAACTTAATGAAAGAGGTGAAAGATCTATATAATGAAAATTACAGAACCCTAAAGAGAGAAATCAAAGAAAGCTTTAGAAGATGGAAAGATCTACCTTGCTCTTGGATAGGCAGAATTAATATTATCAAAATGACCATACTTCCAAAAGCACTATACAGATTTAATGCAATTCGGATCAAAATCCCAATGACATTCCTCTTAATTTTGCTATTTTTAAATAAGTTAAAGAATAGGGAAATCAGCTGTGATACCAATGAAAATACTACTCTATCCTTAGGCAATTGATAAAATGGTAGAAGAGAGATCTCCAACAAAAGCTAACATTCTTGTCATATTAAGGACAGAATTTGAGCTTAAGTTCAATTGGAGGTAATATGCTTTATAAGGTTCTACAAAGTTTCTCAAGTAACTTGCAATAAAAAAAATTAAATAAAAAATCAAGGGCTTCAGAAAATTATATGGTGCATTAGGTAGTAAATTTAGTAGCGCAACTATGGAATAATAATATTTGCTCTATTGGTCAGCATGAGCACTTTATGAAGCATTTTTCTTTTTTGAATTTGAAATTAACAAGTGAGATGACTTCAGCTAAGGTTGCCTGCAACACATTTGCTCACAATCTGGATGGAAGTTTTGACTTGGACATGTGTGAAAACACATATTGAAACAAAAAAGCAGCCTTCTGGTTTAAGACTTCCAAACTCAGATGGAATCTCACCTGTTTGTTGTAAGCTTTATTATTTTGTCAGGCTTGTCTTATAAACTTGTGAAAAAAATACTTTAAATGCAAGAATTAAAATATGGCCATATTTTAATAGTTTGATAGAAAAGTAATGCTGAGTTAATTTTATGGGTGGAATTTACCAAGTGAAAAGGAGTATATTTCCTCTAACTAAGTATCACTTACTCTTTCTTATTCTAGTCTTTGATGCTTTGGGTGTTACTGATCTCCAACCAAATCCATGTTTTCAGATTTCTGTACATTTATTTCTGGCTAAGAAATATCCAGTCCTTTCCCTGGGGCATTTCTCATCAAGGATGGTAGATATTCTTTAGTATCTTATTCCTTTATAAATCTGACACCTATCTGAGGAAACTGCATCTAGTATACCATAAAATAAAATATCAAGTTTCCATGCCTAGTTTAAGCAGATTAAAACATGTTAAGAAATAGTTTTAAATTATTTACAGTTAAATATGGGGGAAAATATTAAATGTGGGGGGAAATATTTTCATTATCAAACATTAAAATGTTATTGTTTTGTGCTTATCTTTGTAAAACCAACAGGATTATTCTTAGTGCTCTTTCTTTACTCATAATATTTAATGAGTACTCACTATGTTCTGGAAACACATAGGCATATTACTAAAATTATCTTATTAAAAAAACATATTAGGGTTCTTGTTCACAAATAACTGAGGCAGAGAGGAGCAAACAACTTGTTAAGGTTTGATGATTCCACTCCCTAAAAAGAACTAGTGGAAAAACATTGATCCATAGAAGTTCTCAATTAGAATTATTGTCATATGTAAGAACACTACCTTTTCCAGTGTTTTAGAAGTTTCAGAAAATGGCATATACAAGATTTTTCTTTGTCTTGGCTTAAATTGTTTAAGGTGGGTTTTTAACTGGAAAAAGCTGATTGAAATTGGACAGCATTTGTAATATAATAGTTTGGACACAGCCTCCTGAGACAAATCTGTGCAGTACACTGCTCCATGAAAAGCAGGCTCTTCTTTGTCCAGGTGATCAAATAGCTCAGATATATTTTTTTGTAATCAAATTATTTATCAGTATTTTTTTTCTTGATCAATAATATCTGGGGAAAAGCATTCTACTCTGTTTTAGTACTGATAATTAAGAACTATGGACAGAGTACCATGTAGAAGTTTTCTTGAAGACAGAAATATTAATGAAAGTAACAATAATAATCTATATAATTATTATTTAAATTTAAAATATTTGAGAAGTATTAGGACCATAGAGGACATCAATTTGAAAAGATAAAGAATATCATTGCCAAATTATGTTTATAAAAGTAGTAAGAAGAAAGGAAGAAATTTGGCTATGGGCAATAAACCCCAGAATTATAATTAGGAACTTAAACCACCAGCCTACCCCTAGACTGTAACTAATATATTCTTACCTAACAGAAGAATGATGAGTACTTGGCAATGAGTACATCTCTGCTCCATTTTGACGATGCGATTTTTATAACATACATGTTATATGTAAACATATTTTCTGGTATTTTTCTTGGGGTCATTTTTCTTGTACCAAATGAATTATAGAATGCATTCAGTTAATATTAAGTAGTTCTTCAAATGAATAAAACAAATAAAGATAATGTAAATTGTACCTTATAAACTATAAAACTAGCACTTCCATACTTCATGATAAGTTATTGGACCCTGAAGTCATGTACCTGTCACTTGGGATGGGACAAGTAGACCTCAGGAACATTCTCTAATTCTTTGTTTTTGTTCTAGTTTTGCTATGAAACGGTTCCCAAAAGCCCATGTGTAAAATGTCCCCAGCCCATGGCACTATTGGTAAATTGTAAAATCTTTAAGAATTGGAGCTTAGTGGAAGAAGTTAGAACTCTGGGAGCATACCTGTGAGGAGTATTTGGGGGATGCCATACTCTTTTTTTGTTGTTGTTCTCTTTCATTTCTCAGTTCTGTGAGATCAGCAGCTTCCTCTACCATGCGCTTCCACCATGATGAACCACTTGACCACAGGCTCAAAAGTAATGGACCTACTGACTCAAACTGAGTCATAAAAAAACCTTCCCTCTTTTTTTTAAAGTTGATTATCTCAGGTATTTGTTACAGTGACAGAAAGCTGGCCAAACACAAAGAATTGATATCAAGAAGTAGTGTCATGCTGTGACAATATTGAGATGATGTGACAAAGCCTTTGGAATTTCTTTCCAGGAGGAGTTTGTAAAAGATTGGAGAAGTAGGCTAGGAAAATCCTAGAATGCTATAATCATAGCTTAATAGGACATTCTATTAAGGTCTGAGAAGAAGAAAATGCCAATAGAAATGTGGACATTAGAAGTAGCAGTGTGAGGGCTGCTGCATAGTTAGTAGAGATGAGGTCAAGATGGCAGTTTGTGTCCTGAGCTTTCCACCTTTCCCTGCCCGGCACTATGGGTAGCCTGAACCCAATCTATGGACTCAACAGCAGCAGAAAATTCCCAGCAGCAGAGTCAGAATCATAGGCTACAAGGACCCATCCTCCATCTGGGATGTCACCTGGGAAAACCTTCATCAGCATCATGCCAGCTGAAGTTGATGTCCTGGTTGGCAAAGACTGGTCAAGTGTTTTTGTGAATGGGCTAGGGGACCAGAAATGTTCTGGTTGTGACTCCCTGCTGTAGGATGGGAAATTTACTACGGATATGATTCATACCAAGAGCACTGACAGAGCCCCCACCTTCAACATCACTGTCACCATCACTGCCAAGATGCTTGTCCTGCTGATGGGCCAAGAAGATGTCCACAGTGGTTTGATCAAGCAGTATTATGAAATGGCCTCCAACCTGAGGGATGTCCAGTCCTGTGAACTGTAAAATATTATGCTGATAAGGTTTTCAGATGGAAAAGAGGACTCTATTGGGAATTGGACTAGAAGCCATTCTTGTTACCTCTTGGCAAAAAAATTCGGCTGCATTTTTTCCATGCCCTGAGACTTTGTGGGAGGCTGTGTTTAAAGGTGACAGGTTGCTGGGTGTGGTGGCACACACCAGTAATCCCAGTGATTTGGGAGATAGGCAGGCAGATCGCAAATTCAGGGCCATACTTGGAAATATCTTGTCTCAAAACAAGCAAACAAACAACAAAAAAAAGGGTTTAGGGTATAGTTCAGAGGTAAAGTAACCCTGGGTTCAATTTCTAATATCAAAAATGAAAAAAAAAAAATAAGACAAGCCTTTTGTACTAGGACAATAGAAAAAGATGTCTTGAGGGCATTTCTGAAGTCTGCATGGCCTCACCCATCCCACAGGCTTAAAGGTATAAAAACACAGTTTTCACTTAAGAGGAGAGACCCCAGTGTCCATGGATGTAACTCAGTGGGCAAGCACTTGCCTAGCAGGTGTGAGGCCCTGGGTTGGATCCCCAACATTGCAAAAAGAGAGGGGTAGATGTTGCATAGTACTTCTACAGTCCACATTTCTACTGGCATTTTGTTCTTCTGAGCCCTCACCAGAATGACCTATTAAGCTCTGGGTACAACATTCATTTACCAGGGCTTTCCAGGTAATTGTTTCTTGGGATGTGTTTTCCCATGTTTAACAATCAGGTACTTATGGGTTTGCTGCAGGTGTTGTTCTAGTAGGTCCCGGTACAGCTCACAACTGCAGTAGACCTCGCTGTTGTCCACATCATGCTGGTTTTTAAAATATGCAGGAATGCAATAGTTTTGGGGTCATAAAGGTTTCATCGGAGATTTCACAAAGAGGTGGGGTGACCAGGCAGCATGTGTCAGCATTACAGTCCTGCAGCTAGTAAAGCCATAAGAGGGGATGCCTAAACCCTTGGGAGGTCATATCCTGCTACAGTGTGCCCAAACCCCTGGATATGCAGCAATAGAATTAATGTTTGTCCTGCTGAGTTTCAGTCTGTTTTTAGTTTAATTCCTACTGACTATGCCCCTGTTCCTTCCTTGTGGAATGTGGATGATTAACCTGTATTGAGTTGGAGCAGAATGAATGGTCTTACATAATTGAGGTGTGTCCTTGGAGGGCAACCTTATCCCCTCTTCTTTCTCTTTCTCGTTTTAGGTTTTCTGGATGCCAGGAAGTGAACAGCTTCCTCTGCCATGTGGTCCCACCATGATGTACTGCCATGCCATGGACCCAAAAGCAAAAGGGTCAACTGGTTGAAACCTCCAAAATTGTGAGCCCAAACAAACCGTTATTCTTTATAAGCTATTATCTCAGGTGTTTTGTTACCAAAATAGAATTACCACGGGTTTCTTGCCAACAATAAACTGATCTGGGAATATCAGTTACAGTTTCTTATAAATCTAACATATGAGCCAGCATATATTAGCTTTTGTTTGCTACTGATAAATCAAGTTAACTTGAATTCTTCACCTTTCCCCAGTCCTATGCATTGTATATAATACCCAGTGGTAGCTTGTCAGCATTCAAATTCTATGAAATACCTTTTGGGATTGCTTCTCTCCTTCTTAGCAGCTTCTGTCATTTGGATTGACCCTGTTCTAAACTATCTTCCCAGATGTAAAATGCTCAGCTTCTTTGCCTTCATTGGCTCCTAAAAATAAGTCAGTCACATAATGGTTGCCTGCAATTTACAACATATATTGCATAGAGAAAAATGAAAACAGGAAAAAAAAACTTTTTTAGAAAGATCTATTCCCTGAAATACAGCTTATCCACATGTTCACAATGGTTGCTGTCTTCATCCATGCACAGCAACTTATCACATTATCATAACCCGGTCTCCTCTCACTTTTTCTACTGTCTTTTCTAATCTCCTCTACACTATTCTTCTTCCAGGAGAAAACAGAAATAAGGTAGCAAATTGGAGTGCATTTTCTTATTTCCTTATCAACCATTTTCTCCAATGATATTTTGGCAGCCATCCAGGCATTAGGGTTATCACTTTCTATGTTAATTTCTCATCAAAAACTTCTGTAAACAATGAGAATTTCTTCTTTAGGAGTAATCCTGGAATCCAGTCACTAATATTGTTTATATGGGAGGGCTCAAAATGCATACCAATGAGAAAGGTGAATTGCCCAATCATTTGACCAATAAAAGTTTTAACCTGATCAGGTTGGAAGTTTTAGATGCAAATTGGAATGCTGTAACACAGAAGGTCAAAAGTGCTTTCTTTCTTTGGAAAATACCTTGTCCCAGTGGGCCTCACTAGCTGGAGAACTCTGCTATTAGCTATAACTAGCATATAGGTTCACCTTTGAACTACGTGGGTTTGAACTCTCCAAGGTGCAGGTCCGCTTCTACTTAGATATTTTTGTTGCTGTTTCTTGGAATTTTTCCATAGTTTAAAAGAAAAAGATAATGAACCATGTGGCCCAGAAATATAGAAAAAAATTCACAGTTAGGTATATCACAAATGCAAAAAATATAGGTAGATAATAGTCTATTATTTACTATCAGAAAATACACACAAATCTATTATAAAAGTTAAAATTAAAAAAGAATTTACAGACCATATCTGGCGCCATTCTCAGCTGAGAGTGAAATGTAAATATTAATAATAATAACAACAACAATAATAATAATAATAATAATAATAATAATAAATGTAAGCTATAAGTGCATAAAATTAGCTATTCTGCCTCTGGTATTACTGGAATAACTTCACTGTCACCTTCTATTGCTATTATGGTAAGCTCAAGTGTTGTCAGTGTTCACTTAAAACACCATAGGACACTAATCATCTCCATGAGGCAGTCCCTCTAGTAAATTGGCTATCACAGTAACAGTGATCTTTCAGAATTCTTATGTATTTTTCACTGCATAAATTCATATGCAATATACATTCATTGACTGTTTATGTTATCAGCAAGGTTTCTAGTTAACAGCAAGCTATTAATATTAATTTTTTGGGGAAAGCCAAAAGTTATCCATGGAATTTGGGCTTAGAAGGAAGAATAAAAGTGGACCACAGACAATCTTTATCATAAACCTCTCTGCAGCCACTGGCCTAATTATCATTGTACCCAGGAGTAGCCCCAACTGTTCACCAGGTCACAGTCGCTATCAGGTAACCATGAGTAATAAGGCTGAGACCCAGCAGCCACCACCACTGTCCTTAGTGTTGTTGACACCAAGCCCAGCACCAGGACAGTAACACAGAGTGTGGTGGCTCAGAAAAATTCTTCAGGGAGGCACCTGCTGGCAGGAACATTGCAAGGATGGTATGTGGAAGTATAAAAGTGGTTCAAAGTAAGAAATGGATAAGGTTTCCTTAATAGGAATGACATAAAGAAAGATGTATTTGTATACTAGATTGTCACTCAGAAGAATCCCAGAGTACCTTCACAGAACAGGAGATGGACTGTGTAGCTTCATGTTTTGGTAGGACAAAAAGAATGGAGACAGCTGATGTTACAGACCCTGGTGGAGTCCCAGCTCATGGCAGTGAATATGCAGCAGACCATAATCATTATAGACCCTGTTCATGTTGTTTATAAAACTGCCTGCAGAATTACCAGAATACTGAGAGTAGGGGAAAAAAAAACTTTTTATTTTTTTTTTTTGGAGAGTGCTTCAATTGGAGAGTGCTTTAAGAGGCCAGGCCCAATAACACCTACCCTATAGCAGGAGAAATTTCTCACCTTACTACATGCAGAAGCTCTATGGGCCTCAACCACAGTATTCCAACCCTCCTGTTCATGGAGAAGTGCTGGAGGGTACAGACAACCAGTATTCAGGAGAGCAAGGTAGACCCATAAGGTAGAACTTGTATCAGCATTATGGACCATGAATCCCCAGTGGCCTCCTCACCAAAGAAGGCCAGCAGAGGACAGTGATGAAGAGGATGAGGAAAATCAAGGAGATGAGAACCCAGGTCAGCAGCCACTTCAACCTTGGTACCTCAGCAACTTCGATTACTGACACAAGCACCTAGAAAACACTAAATCACAAGATGGCAAAGAGATGAAAGCAGCTATTCTATCAACTGAGAATTCCTCAGCTCCCAAGGCTGAGCAGAGCAGGGCTGAATAGATGTCAGTTGCCCTTCCACTCTACCTTTACCTAGTCATCCAACAGGAATAAAAAATAAAAAAAAATTCCAGCAAGAAAATGAACAGAAGCCTGAGGCTGGAGAACTTAACTGCTTGCTTTCTGCCTATTGACCAGATAACTAGAAGAATCTGCATTACTAATGTAGCATAGAGTTGTTTTTTTTTTAAATTTTTACTTAAAGACATCCCTTTTTGGTAGTGTGTGTGTGTGTGTGTGTGTGTGTGTGTGTGTGTAGGGTGTTTTAAGAAACTTGTTTTCTCTCAATACACCACACAACATTTTTTGAATTGTTACATATTTGGTGAAATTGAGATTTTTGAGAACTTCACTTTTAATTTATAATAAAAAATTGTAACTTGATTTAGAAAATAAGTCCACAAATTGTACACACCTATCAATAAAAGTCTTAATTTTAAAAATTGTTGAACATAGAATTTTGACTGTTTGTTCCACAATGCTCCTTACAACATGTTGTTCAAGAGTCTGCAGTAGTTTCCGTCTCAGCCGTGCCTGTTTTGGGATAACTTGTTGCAAATACTCAAGGCTTCTGTGTGATGTGTTCTCAATATCTGATTCTGAGTATCCATTATGTGGCTTTGTATCATGACTACTTCACCCTTCTCTGTCCACCCATTCCCGGTTTACTATTCTTTATTTTATTCACATTCATTGAATAATTTCAGTCTACTTTGATTTAAAATTCTATCCATGTGCTTATGATTCACATGATATCCCCAACCATTTTAATCTAGAACTATATATTCAATTATCTTTTGCAAATATTCAACTAGATTGTTATAGGCATGCATCCTTCATCAACATTCAGATGAATCAGATCTTAGAGGTAGTCTTTATTCAACTCTGACATTGTGTTGACTGCCTTTCTCTATAAACTGTATTCTATGAATACCTCTATCAAACATTTTCTGTACTGAGTCATGAGAATATGCTTTATCTATTAATTTATTACCTCACTGCAATTTCTCTGGAGACAGAAACTTTGCTAAATCAACCTTGTATTTCCAGCAATTACATTGCAATAAGAATTGTAATGCATTCCACTGTCATATATCAAGTAGGGATTCTGCAACATTTTAAGTAATAGATAAATGCAAGTAGTTTTTAAAATTATTTATTTATTTTTCATAGTTCATTCCCTTCAACAATAGACCAGGAATCCTTAGGATGTAATGTGTGCTACACTATGGTTTAAGCACTGCTTTCCAAGGAAAATGTAGACATGGTTTATGCATCAAGTTGGCAGTTAAATGATATAAGATCTATTTCATACCTGAAATATTATGAACCTATGGTTTTACAATACTTTAAGAAGAAATTATATAAGAAAGAAAAGTTAACTTTCTTTGGCCCATTGTCCAAAGTTTCTAGTTAATCATTTTGCCAGTACTAAATGTGCTGCTTAATTGCTCAGAAATCAAATTACATTAACACTACCAAAAGCTACAGAAAATTGGCACAAATACCATTAACAGATGAAGTATCATTTAAATTAAATGCTTCATTTATTTCATTATTTTAAAGTCATCACATGAGTTTAGAATAAATGAACATGCAACTTATAACAATTTACTTGGCAAGTATTTGCATCTTCCAGGGACAGTATCTGCATGCACTCTCTCTGAAACAATGAAGAGTGATCTCCATTTTGGTTTTATTTTTAATGTGCTTCATGATGGTGATAGAGCAGGATATTTGAGCTTGCTGCAGAATAACAGAAGGAAGAAAAGTGACAAATTTTAATGCTGAGGCAAAATAGAACCTCAACTTCAGTGACTAGAATTTTAAAAATTGTGCTTAGATTTCTTTGTAAGCAGAGGGATAAATCATTCACCTTTGGGGAAGACACACTATATGGGAAAAGGGTGTATAAAAATCTGGAAGTGTTTTGGATTAAATTTGTATAAATTTATAGAATATATCTATTTCTTTTTTATCTTTTTTATTGATTTATTTTATAAAAATAAATGACAGTGGAATTTATTACAATTCTTATTACATGTATACAGCACAATTTTTCATATCTCTTGTTGTATATAAAGTATGTTGACACCATATCTATTTCTAGATAGGCCAGACAGGTTGAAGGGCAAGGGAGGGGGCAGGGGGTAAGTAATGATGGTGGAATGTGATGATCATTATTATCCAAAGTACAGGTATAAAGACACACATTGGTGTAAATATACTATGCATGCAACCAGAGATATGAAAAAGTGTGCTATATATATGTAATAAGAATTGTAATGCATTCTGCTGTCTCATATATATATATAATGAAATGAAGTGACTTGGTTAAGGTCATAGTAAGGAAATACCAGGAGTTCATGCTATTTGTTCTTGTGTCTTTGTTTTGAAAGTTGGAATTTTAGAAATATTTCTCTTGTGCTTAATGTTTATTTCTAAAAGGATTTTGTGTAACCTGTTAAAACAACAGTTGAGACTGTGCCTTGAGGTTTGTTGCACATGTGTGTTTTTTGTCTGTGGGTGAGCATGAGTGTGTGTGTGCGTATGTGTGTGTGTTTGGGATGGTAGTTCTAAAAGAAGTTAATATTCCAGGTGGAGATAGATATAGACAATAAATCAGGGGATTAGATGATCAGAGTTTGACGTTTTTTAAAGGTTAATGCTTGTTCTTAAAGTTTTGCTTCTTGTTCTCTATCCCTTCTCAGCAATACGAAATATTGACTCTTCATCACCACAATGAAGTATAATAGAATACTTCCTTGCAAAAGATAAAGGGAAAAGGACTGGACTCCCAGAAACATTTCTGTGCCCTCAAATTGTCTCTGAGCTTAATTGCTTTGGACATATTTCAACTACTGGGCGGTTTTGTAAGTTTCTATTTCAAGAGCAATCAAGTAATTGTGCCATAGGATAGTGTCCTCTGAAGCTTGAGAGGTTTAAAATTTGTACAATGGTGATTTGAGGACTAACAGACCAGCCTAAGCTCAGCAAAATACAACAAAACAAGAGTAAGAGAACCCAAACCCTCTTGTAAAGATTTCTTCCTTTTCCTAAGGCTCATATCTCTTTGGCTTCTATCTTTTCATTCATAGACAGGAGTAACTAGATTAATATAAACTCAGAAGATTCTGAGCTACAGGCAGAATGAAGGATTTTGGTTGACAATTCACCAGAACTGCTTTATGATTACAAACCTATTCAAAGTTTCATCCCTTTTTACATGTACATATTATGTTTTCAGATAATATTTTCACAGTTAATATTTTCCCGATGTATGTTGACTACATAAACTATTCTTGAGAAATTAATTGCCACTGGAATTCAAGAGCTCATCATTTCTCACGCACAAACATACATTCCATCATATTTAGGCATTGCAAAGAATGTATTTTCTATATTTAACTGCAAGAAAGGCATATTGTTCCTATTTAATTAATCTTGTTAAGCTTCATTTCAAGTGGCTGAATTGTATCATCACAAGGCCTTAGTAAACTATAAATCATTCAGTGGTTAAAAGGCAACATTTCCTAAACTTCACATAATCAAGTTAGACTAATTCATTCAGTGTTTCTTTCTCTGCAGCTGAGATATGCTTGCCCCTAGGCAAGTGGCATGAAATACTCAAGATATTTGCTACTGAGAAAGTGTAATGTAGAAGTAGAAATATCTTTCCAAGATCCTACATAATGTTTTTGCTCACTCTACTCCTTTAATACTAGCTAACACTAATAGTCATATTGGGCTTACATTTTTATGGAAGTAGACTTGTTACCTGATAGGGAATATATACCAAATCCATTTCTTTAAATATTGAAAAAAGTCAACATTGCAAATGAAGTTGATTATCTTTTGAGAGGTTCAAAAATAGTTAAATATTTTCTTTAAAATTTTGCTTTATTCTTCAATAAAGAAAGGGAAGTAACCATAGAATTGGAGTGAATGCAGGCCATCCCCCAAAACTTTAAAAAAGATGTTATAATAATCAACATAATCTGGGACTCTTACATTTTATGATATCCTCTGGGACAACTGCACTTTTGGGGTCACAATCAACTTTAATATAAGCTATTTGGCATGTTTTCCTATCCAAAAGTTTAACTTCTATGGAAAATATTTGAACTAGATAATTTAATATTTCTATTTTTGGTTAGACACATGAAAACTTAAAAACACACAGCATAAAATAACTTCCTGCTTCATTAACGTGCAGGCATGAATTACCAGTACAGAGAAGCCAGTGAAAGCCTGGCCACTGCCTAGCATCAACAAGCCCATGCCATTTATTTTGTCCTGTTATAGTTCACTGAAGGTCTAAAAAGGGTATCTTGAATTTACTGTTTACTAGGTTTAAATTATTCTCACTTCATTTAATGGGATGAATTATATTTGGTAATTTGAGACACATTGAAAGATTCTTCTCAAATTTGAGGGCCTACTATATAATGACACTTATAAAATCAATATCAAATTTTATGGAGAGAACATTTAACTAGGTAACAGAGGACAGTGATTTAATTACATTCTTGAAATGTGTTCCGTGAAACAAATTCTAATTCTTCAAGAGGGTACAAACCCAAATGTCACTTCTGGACATGTCTTTTATTTCTAAAACCATTGCTAAGTTCTTAAAAATTCTAATTCTAAATATATATGAAATTTATTCTATTATCATTATGCATTCAGATATCTATTTATTTCTCTGCTTCCATAAACTTTATTCTTAATTATTGCATTAGTTCAATGTCCTCTACAATCCATCTTCCACACTGAAATAAAAGAAACATTTTATACATAGTAGGAGCTCTCCATGATCCTCTTTGTGAGATTACTGCTTTTCATAGTACTTTCTCTCTTCTATCTACATACTTATTAAAACTATAATCAATTAAGTTTTTATTTAAGATATTGATCCATAACTAGGATTTAATGTCCTTAAGAGCAATCATCAAGCCAGGCATGGTGGTGCACACCTATAATTCCAGCAGCTCAGGAAACTGAGACAGGAGGACCACGAGTTCAAAGCCAGCCTCAGCAACTTAGTGAGGGCCTACCTAAGTAACTCAGCAAGACCTTGTCTCACAATAAGATATTAAAATGGTCTGGGAGGTTGCTCAATGATTAAACACTCCTGGGTTCAATCCCAATTATCAAAAAGAAGTAATCATCATTTCTTTTTTCTTTTCTTATTTATTTATTTTTTACTTTTTCATCATTTCACTGTTGACCTAGAACTTATTAAGTGATGACAAAATCTTTATGGAATACATAAATATTGAAGAATGTTTTATAACTTAAGTGTTTAGGAAATACTGTTTTGTAAATTAGAATATTTTGAGTGTCTAGTTTGCCAAACTTCTCTAAATAGGTAAGATTATTAGACAACTGTTGAAATAATTTGATCAGATAAACTATTTTCTGAACAACACATAGTAACAGCTGATAGGGCACTGTTGTTAAAGCATACCATTTCAGGAATGTACCCCTGACCAACATACTTAACCAGGTCTAAGTCTTGGATGGACAAACTATTGTCTGAAGACCAAATTTGAACCATCATTTCTTTTTGCACCAACTATGAATGAACAATCACTTTTACATTTTAAGAGACTAAAAATGTTTCTTAGAATTTCTATTTTGTGACATGTGAACATTATGTGATATTTAAATTTCATGTCTATGAATAAGAATTTTGAAATATGAACATGCCTATTCACTCAGTATTGTTTATTGCTGCTTTTTATGATACAGGTGAGTTGGATATTTGTGACAGAGACCAAATGATACAAAATTATGAAATACCTATTGTCTGGCTTTGTATAGAAAAATCTTGCCAACCTTTTGGTCTAAGCTACAAATACTGATGTGGTGTTTGAGGGGGTATTATCCAGCTCTAATGTCATGCCACCAATAATGCCATTATAAGTAGGAGTAGAAAATTGATTTCGCTATTAATAAAGCTCTTCGTAGGAAATTAAAATTAAATAATGTGTTAGAAGAAGTATAGTTCTGATAGTTGTGTGACAGAAGATTGAGTTAGCTTTCCCCCTGAATTAATGATTTTGGAGGTAATATAGAGTCTTTCTTCTCACTGTCTTTATGTGACTATTCTAAAACAGAAATGGAATCATATCTACAGAAAAAAGTCAGTGTATTTTAGGAAAGTCACTATAACAATCTTTAATTACTGAGTGTGATTTTCACAAAAACACAATCCAAACACTCTTATCCAAGTTTCCATTTGGAGAGATTCCCAACCTCTTGATATGGCAACAAAATGAAGTCCATTTCAGTCTAGCAGTTTCTCCCTGTTACTGATTTTCAACATGAACAATGGCAATGGTTTCCAGTCATGCTGAAATATGCTAGAAAGATTCTGTATTGGACTCACCCTAAGCTTTGGGCTAGATTTTTATCCAAGGAGATACAAAAAGTCTGCAGCAGACGGTCTTATTTTATCTGAATGTTTTGTTTTGGTCTTTTCCCATGGCATTTGATGGGGGGGTTAAACCAGTTCCTTTCCTCATGGTGGGATGAGGAGAACTCATGTGCGCGGCATGGTCTTGGAGGCACTAACCTATAAAACAGAACATTTTCAGCAAAACCAAAATGATGAATAAAAGACTGAGGTGTTTTTTATTCAAATCTTCATATACTGCTTAGGTTAAATCCCTTTTCTGAGTTAAGTCAATTTTCTGAATTTTTCTCACCTACAAAATATGTGTTTACAACTATATATTAGATCCCTTCTTATACTGATTTCAGGCATAGAAACAACAACAAAATGGTGGTGGGATGAGCAGAATATCCTGTAGTTAATCATGTTATAATGAGGTAGGACTGATTTTTCAGAGCCTGTGGGTCTTTGAATTGTGATTTTTTTTTTCGACTACTGAGGCAAAATTCCACATAGTACAAATTAGCCACCAAATGAGAAATTTTTAACAGACAGACCTTTTCTTGGGACACAATCTAATTATCAGATCTTTGTTGTTTAATGGAAGAAAAAACTGTCTGAGCTTCTCTGGGGAGGAATAGAAAAATCTTCTGCTGCTGTGAAGCATGCCCTTTCATGAGAAGGGAGTTCATGTAAGTAATATGCCTTGGTTCCTCTTAACAAACAAGCAAGTGAACAACAATAATATCTGCACAGAGGAATTTACTAGCATTGCTTGAAATGATATATCTAAATATCAAAATTTAAGTGAAATGTAAAGGAAATTGAGAGTTGCTTTTGCAGACCTAGAGACATAGAACTAGGTGGCTTCATAAAAGGTTTCAGTGAATTCTCACATGTTTATGTGATAGGTATTATTTTCTCCACTTTACAGATTCAAATCTAAAATTTAATGATTGTTGTGTACAGAAAATTTAAGGGGTCTGCAGAAGAACTGGGGATTAAAATTCCAGTTTGTTAATTTTCAAAACTCTTCTTTCAATAGCTCAATTTAGGCATTTCAGAATATATGTAAACACCATGATGCATGTAATAAACATGTACAATTTTATTGCCAACTTTTTCTTTTTCTTTTCTTCTTTTTTTTTTTTCAGAACTAGGGATTGAATCCAGGGCCTTGAACACACTAGATAAGTGCTCTACTATTGAGCTATACCCAAATCCTTGAAAAAGAATTAGTTTAAAAAATGAACAAACAAAATTCTTCTTTGGGATTTTAAACATAGAAAATATTGAAGTTTGTTGCAAATAAATTAAAATCTTGCTAAATGTCATTGAATCTGATATTGACTTGGGGCTCAAACAAAATTTTTATTAAATAAATTACATGTCATAAGGGACAAATAAACTCTAACAAGCCTTTCGATTTCCAGCTGATGAGGTATGTTAGGGGTGATGGGAAGGGAAGGCAGAAAATATAATTGAGGAATTAAAAAAATGTAAAAATCTTTTAGAATGTAAGCATAAATCCTATGGGAGGAAGGAGAGCTTCAAATTTCCATGCTTGTGCATGAAAAGTTAAGGCCATTGATGGATAAATCAATTTCTTATCTGGTAAGAATCTCTTAAAATTAATCCAATAATAAGATATGTTTATTTTAGGAATAGAATGCATATACAATATGAATTTATATCTTAGACTTCTGATAAGTCAAACTATCAGTTACATAATAATGAGGTAAGGGCACTCCAATGATAACTTCTAAGCCTATCTACAATTCAATTGCTATAAGTTGGATAATTATTATCCAAACACAACTTTTGTTTCATGTGTGCTTTTGCATCATTGGTCATATAAGTTACATAATCATCTTTTACAACATTACTGTCAGATATTTTTAATTATTATACTTAAATTTAGCTTACATTAAAAAACCATATGTTTTTGAGTAATTAAACTAGATTGTTAAGCGATTGTGCATAAAAATGTGTTTGACATTTACCTTTGAGTTATGAGATGGCACCTAGTTTCATTTTTCTGGCTTGAATTTCAGTTTTTGTGTATATACACATACATTTAACGATGATAAAGAAGAAGTCACAAATAGGGATATGTAACTAGGACATCAATTAGTTTCATTGTAAGCTACACCTGCAATAAAAAAAGAAGTTTTGTTGCTAATGTGAATGTTAAAGAGATGAAAATTTATGTGTTGGGAAGCAGCATCAACTAGATTGTATAACAATAGATTCTAACAGTATTAAGGGAGCTAGTAGATTGGATTATGTCAAAAAATATGTATTCTACAAAGTCCCTAAACATGTATTTGTATAATTGAAATCATTATGTTTAATATATCAATAACTTATCTAGTAAAAAAAAAGAATCAACAGATTAAAACACTTTCTTTAGAGGGGTTGGCAGTTACAAGCAGGTAACTAACTTTGGGTCTTCAAAAAGTTTAAAGCAACTGTGCATAGTGATGCACACCTATAACCTTCACCACTTGGTAGGTTCAAGCAGGAAAATTTTAAGTTTGGTGCCATTCTCAGCAACTTAGTGAGACCCTGTCTCACAATAGAGAATGAAAAGGGCTGGAGATGTGATTCTGTGGTAGAACACCCTTGACCTCCATTTTTATTGAGACGTCTCAGGGAAATTTCCCGAGACTCCCGAGACTCCCTCCTGGGTCCACCTGTTAACTGACAGCAGAATTGCCTCAGGATTCTGAGTCCCCACTGTACACAATCTTAACCTTGCAGAGGGGACATTTTATATTTATAATGACATTTTAAAGATTCAAAGCAACCCTGAGCCAGTTTGGCCCACACTGAGGGTTCTAATTGGAACTTGTTCTTCCAGATTTTGTGACTAGGTGACTTTGCTTCTAATCATCCTGTCTCCCTGAGTTCTGGAATCTGGTCTGTGTAAAAGTCATGAAATCCCTCCCACTAACACATACCTTCAGGATAAATTGTGTCCTTCTTACCTTCTTATCAGAAAAGAAAATGCAAATCAAAACTACTCTAAGATTTCATCTCATTCTAGTCAGAATGGCAGCTATTAAGAATACAAACAATAAGTGTTGGTGAGAATGTGAGGAGAAAGGCATACTCACATTGCTGGTGGGAGGGCAAATTGGTGCAACCAATATGGAAAGCAGTATGGAGATTCCTTGGAAAATTTGGAATAGAAATACCATTTGACCCAGCTATTCCACTCCTCAATTTATATCTCTTAAAAACATATTATAGTAATGCAGCTACATCAATGTTTATAGTAGCACAATTAACAAAAGCTAAATTGTGGAACTAACCTAGATGCCCTTCAGTAGATAAATGGATAAAGAAACTGTGAGATATATATATATATATATATATATATATATATATATATATATATATATATGAATATTATTCAACATTAAGAGAGAAAAACATCATGGCATTTTCAGATAAATGGATGGAGTTGGAGAATATTATGCTAGGCAAAAACAAACAAACAAACAAACAAACAAAACAAATGCCAAATGCTTTCTCTGATATGAGGATGCTGATACATGATGAGGATGCACCCTTAAGTTCAATTCCCAGTACCAAAAAAAGAGAGAGAGAGAGAGAAGACTCTCTCAAAAAAGAGAATAATAGATTGTATGTTTGCTGAGGAATATAAAATATCCAAATGACTTAAGCCAGCAGGGCTGCATACAAATCAGTAAATCACATTTTAAATTAAAGCATGTGAGGCTCATCATGGTACACCTAGATTACAGAATTATCCCCTTAATCTAATGTTCCTACTGCTCACATCTGTTACCTATCAGAACCATCTCTACTATTTGAAGCTTCCATAGTATGAATGCTCACCTTTATTAAACATTTATTACACTATACCTGTTATTGTATTATTTGTACTAGTATTTATTTTCCTTAATTTTATTAAATATATTATGAATAATTTTATGCCAGGAATTATGATCCTGTTATATTAATGGCTTAAGTAGATGTTACTAAAATAAGCATTTGTCTAATTTATGCTATATTCTTTCCTAAATAAATATGGTACATTTATCTTATAATTTAATAAATTTTAAATGTCACTTTCATGATATCATGTACAATAATAAGAATAAATGCACTACAAAAATATAATCGTTCTAACTCCTCTAAAATAGTTGAATAGAATAAATTAATATTACCTACCACAATTCATAATAACATAATTTAAATACCACAAAAGTATAAGAGAGTAATATTGAGAAAAAATTGTTTTGGTTGCTTCTCTCAGTGTGGCATCATTCAGAAAAAGACAGTCAATAACCTTGTATATTATCTACTGCAATAATAAAATAATTCAAATAATAGCTTTCAAAACTGGAAGTTTTAGCTTAGTGATAGAGTTCATACTGAGAATGTGCAAAGCCCAGGGTTCAATCCTTGGCAATACACACACACACACACACACACACACACACACACACACACCCTTACATTCACATTGTAAGATAAGCATTAGCAGAAAAGACTTTGAAATTGTCCAGATTATAAACCACCTAATTTCAAGGTGATAATGTAAATCTTATATATGGTTAAATGTGTTGGTGAGTTCATAAATCCAGTAACTGAAATAGTTTATTATAACCTTTTTGTGTGTGTTTATTTAGATATTAGCTCCATTTGGAGGCAGTAAATTAGTAATTTCCACTTTATTTCTGATAAACATTAGAAAAAGACTAGAAATAATAGAAATGTCCTCAAATTCCTAAATGCCATCTTTGCCAAAAAAGCAAATGGAATTTGTTGCCTGTAAAATTGTTTCTGACATTTGTAACAAGTTATGCTGTTCACAAGTTGTTTTTATTAAAGCATTTGTGCTTTCTTTGTGAAACAAACTTTAATACACTGGAAAGCTCTTTCTACCATCATCTTTTGAAAGTGTAAAGATTTAGAAAGTCCATAGGTATAGCCCTTGTTTTTCTCTTCCTTTTATAACTACTACAAAGCAAGGGCATATATTTGGAACATAAAACCAGAGAGAAGAACATACCATTTTGTTTTTGTTCCTGTAGTTATTGAGGATGATTTTGAAGATAGCAAATAAATGCTGTGTAATATTTATGTCTTTTAAAATAGTTCATCTAGGGCATTCTCATGTAACTTCTCCATGTTTAAAAATATACAATTAAGTATAATATCCATTAAAAATATGTATTTAGTTCTGAGCAGATACTAAATGCTGGAGCTAATTTCTTATGTGTCAAAAGGACTGACTCTGAGCAAATCTCATATGGCTAACTCATCTTTAAAATTGATAATCTGACACAGGCAAAACAGATAATCAGGATATAATTATACTTGAGTGTAACTAAACTGTTATCCATGGTACTTTTATGTTTATACTATTACCAAATGAATTTAAAAATGTAGGTATTTTAAAATTTAAAATGCATACCAATTATTTTTAAACTCTGGAAAACTTTTCTTTTTTTCCTATATGATTTAAAAAGCAATGAAGAATTTTAAGCATAATAGTATAAAAGGAAGAAAACAACTTCTCTTATCGAATGGCCAGTTGTTTTGTTAATTTCCCATGAACTTCTGTATGAAAATAAAGATTTAGTAGAAAAAAATTAAGATATAGCACTAATAAACATATGCTGTGAATCAATTGTTTGTGTGGAATTAGCATTTATTTACAATTTATGCTATATCTTGTTTTTATCCCTCAGGAGGTAGGAGTTTTATATTTATATTTTATTATACTGGTTTATAAGTATTTTAAATGAATAAAGAACTGATGCAAGATTCACTATTGAAACAATCAGCTTTATAAGGAGACATGATGGTAAGGGGGCTTAGCTAAATCCATTAAAACTTAGATTTGCTTAAATGTGGAGAACTGCTTCCTGGAAGGAGAGTGAAGGGGGCTAGATGAAGTGATTATCTGCATGCACAAAGTGGGTAGATACTTAAGAAAGAATGAAAATTCAGATGAGCTAACATTCATTGAGTAGCTACGGTTTATGAATGAGAATTATATTTTTCCTTTAAGAGGTACAAATTAAATGTGTGCAGGGAAACTAATATTAGCACAGCATGGTGAGTTCAGTGACTAAGGTAAGCTTGAAGTAAAATACGAGTGCCAGTTGAGAAAGAAGAGATCTGATGACAAGACATCTTTGGGACCCAGGGTAAACTAAATTTTTGGTTCACTTCTTCATTTCAAATTTGAATTTCAAAAGAGATAAATTTCTTTGATGCCTGCTTAGTGAAGTAAAAACAAGTATTTTTTAAAAATCTTATTGAACATTCAAAAAATTCATCATTTGAAGAAGCAGGTGGAAAAACTAGCATAGATTATAAAAATTAAATCTTCCACCTTATCCAATTACTTTCCATTATTATTCTATATCTGCTTTTGTCAAATTGAGAACATTTTTCAAACCCCAAGCAAAATTCCTGTAACAGTTGTTAATTTTCTTATACTCAGAGGACATGAGACATCTGTTTTCATTTTAGCCCAGAAGGGCTTTTCATTCATTGTAGGCATTTAAATTTCACTTCTTGTTTGACCCAGGTATAATCAGTCTTTTAAAAGGATCCCAATTGGAAAGCACATGCTTTATGATTCCTGTGTATTTTCTTTTCTATAAATTGCAATTGTAATTTAAATATCTGTGTATTTTTTACTCAAATTTATCAGTAATCATTTTGGTTTATGAATGTCTTTTGTAATAATTGATAAAAAATATACATTTTAAATTATTAGGCTGATTTGATCTAAAAAATTAGAGCTGACAGAAACATTCAACATTTTTTAAAAATAACATTTATAAATTACATTTTATTAGTCTAAAAATAGAATTGGAAGACAAGTAAATATTCATAGAGACAATTATTGTTCTTCTTATTTTTATTTCTATTGTTATTTCAGTCTGAAACTGGTTAAAAACATTCTACAATATTTTTCTCCAGGCCCAGACTCATATGAATGTACATCAACTAATTATCTCTGAAGTTTTTTCTTTTTTTGTTCTTTTATTAATGGTACAAAATTTATAAATCTTATGCTTATCTTTTGATCTATCATTTTTAAACTATGTAAAAAATTATCTACCATAAAAAGCATTATTTATGCACATGACAAAAAATATATACACATATGTTTAACCCATATAACTCATCATTTTCACAAGTCAAAAATAGTCAATGTTTCCTGCATATCAGATAAGTAAGAAATTTTTGTACATTATCTTATTTATTATTACAAATGACTTTACTCTGGTAAATATTTAATTTTTTAAGGAAATGATAACAGAGAACTTCATTTTGCAATTATAATAATTGAATAGTAGGATTTAATCTCTACCATTCTAACTCTAGAATGTATGGTCTTCAAAACTCGGGTGTATAAATTCTATATACTGGTTATTTTAGTTTATTTAAATCAAAAACTTAGACTTCTTTATCCAGTTCTAAATATTTTAAAGATTCTTACTAATTTTCTGTGTATCATGTTAAATTCATTCATAAATTCATAAATATCTCTACTTTCTTGTATGTCTTTCCCATCTTCTAGACCCAAGATTTATCAAATAAATAATTATTTTGACATTGTTCAGTTGTATGCATGCATGTTGGTTGTTTATATTTTATATATGATAAGTTTTCAAAATTGAAAAGAAGTTTTTATGTTAATGATTATGCAAATATTTTTCACTTTAGAATAAAAAAAAATAATTGAATTCACAAAAATCTAATCCAATGTTACTAAATCGGTGCTGCTCCAAGAGTTACCATGCACATCAGGCCAGAGGTCCCCCTTGGGTCCCAGTAGAATGGATTCAGTTTTCCATCCTACACCAGAAATAAGAGGAAAGTCATAAAAAGGAAAAATGAATTTAATTGTAGTTTGGTCCAAATTGGAAAAACTGCTAATTTGCCTTCCCTCTATTTAAAGAAAGATATCATTATGAAAACAAAAGCCATATAGATATAGATATAGATGTAAATATAGATATGTAATTAGATTTATCTAGGCTGTGCTAGCCAGAGGCATAATTCCAGTTCAGCTGATTTTCCTCTTTGGGGCAGGGAGCAGTTTCTCAGTTTCTATCCTCAGCATAAGAAAGTTGGGACTTAGTCCAGGCACTGGGGAAGGAAAAAACAAAAACAACAAGCCTTTTAATTTCAAAGGGGCCATATTACACTAAGACAATGTTCTGTTAAACAAAATTTTACTGTTTAAGACTTCCCCTTCTGAAGAAGACATAGAAATAATGTTCAAAGTTTCTTACCTGTCTAAAACTCCCCAAATTGAGTAAGATACCCAAACAGATTTTTCAGATACTGGATATCAAAAAATGAAGAATAGCAATCCCTGTCATCTGGCAAACAAATTAGGTTAGCCTTATAATTCCCCCAAGCTTATTGCTTTGCAAGAAGAATTCTAAGAGGCATTTTAGTGAGAGAGAAATCTAGAAGGGCCTGGTAAATTCCCTATATTGAAAAGACAAAGTTGAGAGTGTGGGAAGAGAAACACATCTGGAATTCCAAAAACAGCAGAAAGAAGAGGCCAAACAGAAAAAGAATTTGGGAAATATGTAGTGTATCCCTGGTGAGTATTAGTTGAGTACCAATCAGTGAATTATGTGAAGAAACCACAGGTGGCCAAGGAAAAATCTGACTCAAAAGGATTATCATTCAGGTGAGTCTTGGGGGAATGCCTATTATTACATAGAGACTAGAAAATCTCATGATTCATTGCACTGAACAGAGACACAATGTATCTTGCGTCAGTAGTATAGAATATGTGGTTCAGATTAAGCATTGTCATTCTTAATTTAATTAATACATTTAATTAATTTTAATTAATTATGTAAGAAATCTTAAAAGCAAAGCCTAAAGGGTCAAACTCTTCAAGTCAATAGCATCCAATGGGGGAGGGGGGGAAACCTGAAGTGTAGGAAAATAAAGTTATCCAACACTGGCCAAAGGAAAATTCACAATGTCTGACATTCAATAAAAAATTAACAGATGTGCAAAAAAAAAAAAGCAGGCAAATACAATCCACAATAAAATAACAAATCAATTGCATCAACTCAGAATTGAAACAGATGTTAGAATTATTAGACAAGGACAACAAATTAGTTATTAAAACTATGAATAACTGAGAAGAGTCTGAAAATTTACAATAGTTGCAAGCTAACAGCTTAGCCTACCACAGTTTTAAGAATCCTTCCAAAACAAACAAATAAACAAACAAAATCCCAGGAGACTCCTGGGTCAAAGAACATCATTACTCACGGCACAGTAAGTAGCACAAACATGTTCACCTCTATTTCTCATCCCAAAGTTGAGGGGTCATCCAAAGGTACATAAGTTAATATTGTACCTGCAATGAATTTCATCATGGAAAGTCACTCCTGAGCTATTTAAGTGTCTCCACTCCGCCTGAGCCAAGGAGATTTTGGTCTGGCATTGCATATTTTGTGGCCCCTCCCACTTAGTGGATTATGCAATGCATGTGACTTCAGTCTTCCCTGGGCTAGGAAGACTGATCTGGTAGCTAGGAGTTGGGCGTCACCCATTGGGAATTGGGTAGCCCACCTCCTACCTTAATTGGCAAAGTACATTTTGTAGAAAGCCTTTGGAGTTTCCCCATATAAATAAAGTGAACCGCAGTCTCTCTCTCTCTCTTTCCAGTGTGGAATCTCTACTCTTAAGGTCGAAGAGCTGTCCTGCACCCACTCTTTAAAATTATTTTCTGTGTCCTGTGATTTCTTTTGGTATTTCTCAGCCAGCCCACTCCACACAGGGAAACCCAGTTTCCGTTTCCGTTGGGGGCCGCAGGTGAAATTTCATCATAGTTCCAGAAACTTAGTTTAAGGAATTAAAGTCCGTTATAATTGATTGTAATTAAATCTATTTTTCCCCAAGAAGAAACATTGTATTTACTATCATGGTGCTAAACAATTCTGTTGTTTGCTCTGGATAGAGACACTGCCTTTCTTCCCTAAGGCTGTTTGATATACAACTATTTGTTAAAGAATTATTTCTCTGCTAGCAAGATGTGCAGAATATGAGTGATCCATAGGAATGGTATCCCACCAATAACCTTTCTCCCAGGAATAACCAGACTCACCAAATTAGAATACTTCCTTAATATCATTTCATCCTCAGTTTACACTCATCCCTGAAACATCTTTTAGAGTGAGTTGTTGCAATGAGAGTTGGAAGTCATCTTTCAAAGCTATAATAGCCATTCCCATCCTTTCATATTTTATATTATGAGCTTGTTGAGAGAAATCCATATTTTTAGGATCCCTTATGTTTAGGGTTCTCTAATGCATACTGGTGGCATTTACTACACTCCCCTCTTTCCTTTGTATTTCTTATATAGAAAAATTTAGATTTATGGCCTTGACTAAACTTAGAATAAAACATTAGGCAAGAATACAGAAGTGAAGCTGGATATTTCTTATTGTATCACATTTGGATCACAGGTGTCTTATTTATTTTTCCTTTGGCTTAGATAAAATTCGTTTTGAGGTTCATGTAGTTATAGTACACTTCATCCATTACAAAGCTTTATATGACCCTAGGTGATAGTTTAGCACACTGAATTTTGTACTCTAAATCAGTTTTTCATTCAATGGTGTTAGCTTGAATACATACATTATTTAGCTGATTTAGTAATAAAGGACAATAAAGTGGTGATTTTTAAAAATTTCATTCATTGTATGTTTATTAGATGTGATTCTTTTGTAGAGAAAAAAATTTCCTTAATGTTTAGAGTTATTTGGTTAATGTGAAATATAGGTCCTACTGGAATGAAGAAATAAATGCTTAAAAAACCAATTTACAGATAGATTAAGGATTACACTTAATACTTATGCCCCAAAACAGTTCAGAATTCTTTGGTCTACTTATTTATTGACTTCAAATAATCTAAAATGTTCAATGAATAATTATACTAGTGAATTTTAAAATACAGAATCTGAATTTTGAACAAAATTGAAGACCAAGTAGAGAGTTTTACCCATTCCTTATCCTGAGTTTACCATAAAGATGGTCAAATTTTTCCATTTGCCAGAAACTTAGACAAATCTCTGATAACTGTAATAATGAAATAATTTTAAAAGACAAGGGCCACATAGAATTACCATTCTTAAAGGAAATAGAATTCCCTAGAAGAAACTAGAGATGAACCATTTTAGCATACTGGAATCAACTTGGGAGGCTCCAATTAAAATTGTACTGAAAGAAAGTCACATGATAATAATAGTAATAAGGAAGGCATTTATTACAACCATACACTGTAAAAAGAACTCCATAACATACTAAAATATTTATGGCTAAAAACAATACAATGCTTGGGAATTTCTTCAAAATGATTCAGTACTAGTAGAATTTAAGTAGTTTGGGTAAAACAAGAATTATATTGGTTTTGGTAAGGTAAAATGAGAAAACCTTGAAGTTTTGTTACACTATTCTGTTTATTTTTGTGCATTTATATTTTTATTAAAATATCTAGAATTCAGAATTATTTTGTTAAAAATGGAAAGCTATATAAAATGAGTACCTCTTTTGGAAGTTACTACTTATTATGGATCTGACTTTTGACAGACACTTTTGCTTAAATATGTAAAAAGTTTTTTGTACTTCAAAATAATTTGTTTTAAATTTTCTGTAAGAACATTAAAATTTCTTTCTGGGCATTAACATTTCTGCTGCTATTTTTCTCTCCTTTTTGATTGATGCAAATGAAATGATGAGAGTTTTAGTAATTTAATGAGTGAATTATTTAACCCAAAGGCAGATCCAGAAGTAGTAGTTCTACTTAGGCCAGTCATTAACACTAGGCAATGTGAGTGAGTTGATTGCTTCTTTTAGGAATTATTGACAAGAATATCTCATAACTAATAACGTTTTTAAAAGCATGCTTACATAGAATGGTTTCATGTCATTGCAATATATTTGTATATGCATTTATATGTATGCACATTTATTTTATATTTGTCAATTCTGTTCTCCCTTTTGCCCACCTTTATCTGCCCTCTATTCTCTCATGATCTTCTCTGCACTAATGAAGTGATTTACCCATGTAATTTTTGTTGTTCCTATTATGAAGGAATTCTAAATGTGAGATGAATGGTGTATATGAAGACCCACTGTTAATGTGTTGAGACCAACGTTCTAGCCCTAACTGTATTATCAGAGCAAAGTTTTTTGATGACATTATTTCTTTCAGGCTATAAAATAGAATTTTATGTGAACAAAAGCTCTGTATCTTCAGGTGATTGTTGGGTAAAAATTGATTGTTGAGTACAGGTGACACTTCACTAACAAAAGAATACCCACTAAATTCTATATTGCTATATTTCTTGAAATAGTTGTACTATGTTTTTAAATGTAAATGGTGAATAATAACAAAGATTTTCAGAGAAATAATGTTAATGCATAATACAGTTCTTGATTTTTTTACATTAAGCTTCTTATAATTATGTGTTTTATGTCTTTTAATCCCATACTTCTGTGTCACTTAGAAATGTCTTGTGTTCCAGTGTCTGATTCTAAAACTTGGCCATTGAGAATTGTGCTAGAATAAACATTGATATGCAGGTACCTCAATACTATACTAACTTTAATTATTTCAGACTTATATCAAGGAGTGATATAACGAGGCCCTGTGGTAGTTATAATATTAGTTTTATGGGGAACTTCCATGCAGATTTCCATAGTAGTTGTGTTAATTTACATTCCCACTAGCAGTGTCTAAGGGTTCCGTTTCCCTACATCCTTAGTAGTATTTATTTTTATTTGTATTCTTGATGATTGCTATCTGACTGGTATGAGATAGATTCTCAAAGTAGTTTTGATTTGCATTTTATGTAATTATTGACCATTTGTTCTTCTTCTGAGAAGCATCTGTTCAGTTCATTTGCCCATTTATTAGTTGAGTTCTTTGTTTTGTTGGTGTTGATTTTTTTGAGCTTTTTGTATATTCTGGATAATCATTTATCAGAATAGTAGCTGGCATAAATTTTCATCCATTACGTATATTCTCTTTTCACATTGTTGTTTCCTTTGTTGTGTAGAGCGTTTTAATTATTGCTATTGTTTTCTTAGCTCTAGGAGTCTTATTCAGGAAACATCTGAAGTGTTTCCCTGTTTTCTTTAAGCACTTTCAATGTTTCAGGTCTTATACTTAGTTCTTTGATTTGTTTTGAATTGATATTGTACAGATTAAGAGATAAGAATCTGTTTTCCATCTTCTATGTATGGATATCCAGTTTTCCCAGTGCCATTTGTGAGAGAAGCTATCTTTTCTCCAATGTATGTTTTTACACCTTTTGTAAGAAACAGATGATTGTTACTGTCTGTGTTAGTCTCTATATGCTCTATTCTATTCCCTTGGTCTACATATCTGTTTTTATACCATTACCATGCTATTTTTTTATTTGTACCATGCTGTTTTTGTTACTGTAATTCTGTAGTATATTTTGAAATCAGATACCATGGTACCTGCAGCATTGCTCTTTTTATTCAAAATTGCTTTGGCTATTCTGAATATTTTTCCACCTAATTTTCTTTCTAGTACTGGGAATCATGTCATTGGTATGTTTAGGAATTGCTTGGATTTATAGATCACTTTTAGTAATATGGTCATTTTAACAATATTAATTCTTCCTGTTCATGGGTATGGAGTACTTTCCAACTTCTAGAGTCTTCAATTTTTTTTCTTCAGTTTTCTGTAATTTTTATTGTAGAGGTCTTTAACCTTCTTGCTTAGGCTTATTCCTAGGTATTTTACTATATTTTGAAGTTATCATAAATAGGATAGTTTTTCTAATATTTTTCTTAATGAGTTCATTATTGATACATATAAAAGCTATTGATGTATGTTGGTTTTTGTAATATACTACTTTGCTGAATTATTTTATCATCCCTCGATATCTTCTGGTAGATTTTTTGGAGGGTCCTCTAAGTATAGGATTATGTCTCCTGCAAATAGAAATAATTTGACTTCTTTTTTTTATGTTTGAGTTACTCTTATTCCTCTGTCTTGTGTAATTGCTCAGGCTAAAATTTCAATTATCATCAATTATCATATTGAATAAAAGTGGTGAGAATGGACATGTTTTTCTTGTTCCGAATGTTAGAGGAAGTGCTTAATTTTTCCCCATCTGGTATGATGTTGGTTATGTTTTCTTTTATATATATTAAAAAGAAAATATATATATATATATATATATATATATATATATATATATATCCTTTATATATATATATATATATATATCCTTTATATATATATCCTTTATATATATATATATTTATATATATATATATATATATCCTTTATAATGTTGAGGTGAAATCTTTCTTAACCTAGTTTCTTTAGGGTTTGTATAATGAAGTACTGATGAATTTTATCAAGGGCTTTTTCTAAACCTATTGAGTTGCTTATGTGATATTTTTATCTTTGGTTCTATTTATGTGTGACGTACATTTATTAATTTTGTGTGTTGAACCATCCTTACGTCCCTGAATGAAATTGACTTTGATTATGGTGTAAGATTTTTTTAATGGGTTGTTAAACTCAACTTGTAAGTAATTTGTTGAGGACTTCTGCATTTATTATGTTCATCAATCATGCCAGTCTATTGTTTTCTTTTTTTGTTTTGTGCTTATTGGTTTTGGTATTAGGGTGATACTGACTTTGTAGAATGAGTTTAGAAGCATTACTTTATTTTCTGTTTCTTGAAATGGTTTGAGGAGCATTACTGTTAGTTCTTCTTTAAATGTCTGGTAAAATTTGACAATGAATCCATCTGGTCCTGGACTCTTCTTTGTTAGGAGACTTTTTTTTAAACTACTGCTTCTATATCATTACTTGTTTTTTATCTGTTTAGGTTTCATATATCTCCTTGGTTCAATTTTAGTACATTACATGTCTAGAAACTTATCTATTTGTTCTATATTTTCCAATTTATTGGAATAAAGGTTTTCAAATGATCCTCTGAATTTCAGTGATGTCTATAGTAATATCCCCTTTTTCCTGTAATTTTATAATTGAGGTCTTCCTTCTTTGTTTATATTGGAATATATGAATCTTTTAAAAGAACAAATTCTTTGATTTGTTAGTCCTTTACATTAATCATTTAGTCACTATTTTGTGAATTTCAGCTTTGATCTTTACTATTTCTTTTCTTCTACTGATTTAAGGTTTCTTTTTCCCCCCAAGACCTTGAAATACATCATTAGGTTATTAATTTGAGGGCTCTCTGGATTTTAATGCAGGCATACAAACATATCTATCAACTTATCTCTTAGAATCATCTTTGCTGCCCAATGTTCTCACTGATGTGGATGCTAACACACAATAAGGCAGGGAAAATATAAATTCACTGGATTAGATAAAGGGGAATAAAGGGAAGGAAGGGGGATGGGAATAGGAAAGAGGTTAGAATGAATTGGACATAACTTTCCTATGTTCATATATGGATACATGACCAGTGAAACTCCACACCGTGTACAATCCCATTAATGGGAAGTTATACTCCATGTACACATAACATGTCAAAATACATTCTATTGTCATGTATAACTAAATAACTAAATAAATAAGAAAAAAATAGAGAAAGAAAGAAAGACTTGCCTTTGCTGTATCCCACAGATTCTGGTTAAGTTGTATTTCTATTTTCATTTGATTTTTGGAAATTTTAATTTTCTCTGCTTTCTTCTTTTACCTACTAGTCATTCACAATTGTACCATTCAATCTCCATTTCTGTGTTGTTACTGTTCTCTCTCTCTCTCTCTCTCTCTCTCTCTCTCTCTCTCTCTCTCTCTCTCTCTCAATTTGCTTGCTTTATGGCCTACAATAAATATGATCTATTTGGAAAAAGTTTCATTAGCTTCTGAAAAGAATATGCATTCTTCTGTTGTTGAATTGACTGTTTAGTAGTTGTCTGTTAAGTCCATTTCATCTAAATGTAGTTTAACTCTGTGGTTTCCACATTGGTTTTTTTTTGTTGTTGTTGTTGTTGTTGTTATGACCTATCCATGAATGAGAGTCTGGTATTGATGTCACTATTATTATTTTGGGACCTATCTGACCCTTTTATCTAGAACAGGGTTTGTTTTATGGAGTAGGGTTTGTCCAATGAACATTTGGGGCCTATATACTTGGTAAACATTATATCTTCTTGGTGGGTTGTTCCTTTTACCAACATGTAATGACCTATTTTGTCTCTTCTGATTAATTTTAGTTTGAAATCTGTTTTTTTTTTCTTTTTTTTTGGTGTGTGCTGCTGGGGATTGAACCCAGAGCCTTGTGCATGTGAGGCAAGCATTCTACCAATTGAGCTATATCCCCAGCCCTGAAATCTGGAATAGGGACTTGTTCTCTGAAGCAGGAAGTACAGGCATGACCTCCCTAAGATGGCTCCATGCCTCTGCACCTGGCTTTTAAACTGAGAAATGAGAAGTACTTTGCTATTCAGTTCCCAGATTAATTAAATTCAGACTGTTTTTCTGATCTGTAGCTGTTTTCATGCTATTTATGTCCACTATTTCTCTTTCTTTCCCTTTGTGTCATGTCCCACTTCTGTTGATGCACTCTCCTTCTTCTATTCCAATAATTATAATTTCTGAATTTTTGGAACTCTCGGTTTTAGTCAGCATTTTTTTCTGCTGTGATTAAAAGACCTGGCAAGTACAATTTTAGAGGAGGAAAAGTTTATTTTAGAGCTCACAGCTTCAGAGGTCTCAGTCTATAGACAGCCCTCTCCCTTCCTCAGGGCTCCAGGTGAATCAGAACACTATGGCAAGAGTGTGGTGGAGGAAAGTGGTTCAGGACCTGCAAGTAAGCAGAGAGAAAGAGTCCGCTTGTCAGATACAAAATATATACCCCAAAGGCACAGCCCCCCCCCATGACTCATGTATTCCAGCCATACCCTACCTGCCCTCAGTTACCACTCAGTTAATCCATACCAGGGGATTAATTCACTGATTGCGTTAAGGTTCTGAGAACCTCTGTCATTGTCTCACACATGAGATTTTGGGGGACACCTTACATCCAAACCATAAATCTGACCATTCAATAATGAATAACAGTGCATTTCCTCAGTCACATACCTTGCTACATGGCAGTTCTCCAGCTGATTCTGAACTGTGGAGAAGCTGGCAGTTTTTGTTTGCCTCTAATCTATCATTTTAGTGACTTTGATATAATATTTTAATCCTTTTTAATTATTTTTATGTATTTAATAGTTTGATTTTCAGAATCAGAGTTCCATTAGAATCCTTGAAAAACCATAGGGAAAGGATCCTTTGTCAATTCAGTTTGGGAAGCATATATTTGCTCTTAAAAATTCACAAGATATGATAAATCTCTGAGAAGACTTTGAGCAAGATGTTTTCAAATTTCGTTAATCTGGCATTTTTCAAACATATCAGTCTACAGAATTCTTTTTGTAGGTATGTAATACTTATTAAAATACTTTGGAACTTGTATTGGTCTTCTTTATTTTTGACAATGCACATTTATTACATAAGTACTATATCACATGCCCTCTTTTAGGCCTGGGAACTACAAAGATGAAAATATGCACAATCTCTGCCATTATTATATTAACAATCTAGTGGATAAATTCATCCCTTACCTCTTCTTTTTTAAAACTTCTCTACCTTTATTTTACCATTTCTCCACCTGTGGGCGAAAATATATAATGGATATTTCTAAGTCATCTGGGGATATTTGTCAAAACACAAATGCCTACTCCTCCTACCAATGTTCTTCTTCTGACTCTTCAAAAATACTTTCAGGGAGGAAGATAAATGTATGACTTTAAAAATTTCCATTGTAATTATTTCACTTCATAACCTCTGCCCTAATTGCAAGAATTCTTTAAACCCACCTGTGATGCCACCATTCTGTGTTCAGCTCTCCTTCTATATATTTTTTTTTCCTATTTGTCTTGCCATTTTACACATCAGCACATATAGTTCTTTGTTTCAATCTGTCTTTGATAGTAATAATTGGCATAGATGCGATCTAACCCAATAGAAGAATTTGTTCTCTTTCATGCACTGAATAGAACTTCTAAAATGAGAATACAAAACAAAGACACAGAAAAAAAGAGCCTCATTCAGGACATAGTTAGATTTATGATATATTTGACTGGATCAGAACATTTTAGCAGAAAAATTTGGAAAAGTAATTTAAGATGGGAATGTAGTAGAAGGGGAGGTCACTAGTATCAAAACAATCAAGATAAGGTCAGAAAAGGAAAAACATCATGAGTTTCCCCATTTTTCTCCTTTCACTATTATTTATTTTTATTGTTGTCTATTCATTTTGCCTGAAGTTGTAGAATCCCCAGTGGCCACTTTAAAAAATAAAGACAATACAAAGCTCCAGCATCTAAGTAAAAATCACTTCACATTCTGAGAAATAACTTATATGGCATATTTATAAAATAGTTTTTTTTAAAAAAGCAACTTTTCAGCATTATTGGAGTGACTAGATATTTATTAAATCTACTTTCTTTTCTTAGAAATTTTTCTCTTTGCTAATTATGACTTGAGTAGCTGTCATCTACTCATGAGTGAGTTGCTTGCCTGGGCTGCCACCTTTTGATAGACTATATTGATAAGTAGCAGACAGCGATGCTTCAGCTCAGTTTTCTACTATTATTCTGAACAACCCTCTACTTCACCTCTGTAGCACACCACCACCAACACCTTTTGGAATACATTTGCATGTGACTTGGCTGATGGGCTTTGAGAGGTACATGAGCATGCCCTCAGCAGGGGATGAGGGGTTTACAAGAGATTTCTTTTTATCCTTAAATATGGCATGTCCAAAAAGGTTCAATGTCAGAAAAAACCTGGAAGCATCTGTTTTGTACCTGTCTTGTGGCTGGAGAAGCTCAGATGACAAGGCTGTCAACGTGTCAGTTCTATGAGTACAAAAGAAATTTCAACTAAGAGTCAAGCAGAAAAATGTCATATTCTGAAAAAAAAAAAAAAACCCCTTAGACTTCATTTCCATAAAGAATGTATCTTTGCACTCTTGCCAAAATGCAATTACATGCATAGTTGCACAGGCAAATACATGGGAATATTTTCATAAGAGTAATTTACAGTAAACAAGTGCAATTAGAAACTGAGATTTTCCTTCATGCAGTATGTGACTAAAAGAATATCAAATGGTATTACAGAGAATTGAGAGAAGACAGAAAAGATTTTGCCAGGGCAGCCCCTGCCAATGTCACAATGACACCAATATCATTAGGTTCCACCTATTTATTAGCTTAGGTGAGGTCCCTGGTACTTTTATGTGTACATACTACCAAACCCAAAATAAAAAAGAGACAACGATATTTACTAAACATGAACTAAACATTAAATTTTCCTAAATATGAATATTTGCTAAATATGAACTACATTAATGTTTGTAAATCGTTTCTTCAGCTTTTAAATTCAAGATATTTCTCCACACAATCTACATCCAGCAGGAATTCTAATGGCTCTCATGTACACAATTCATTCCCTCTAAGCACAATTTACCTAAAACTTTTTCTAGCAAATGCTTCACTTGTTCGCAAAATATCTTCTAGGAGAAGAAAATCCATAAGGAGTTGACAGCTATTTCCTCTTATTTATTTTCCTGGGAAAATAGGAATGATTCATCTTTTCCAGTCAATAGTCCTTTTGATCATTCAGTGATTATTATTGGTACAGGTCTCAGCCTAAAATATGTTGACACATTGGTGACAAAATAACATGCTTTAACATACATACACACACACATAGTGCACATGCACATATATGCTGTTGATTATTCTTCAAAAAATCCATCTCTTTGAAGATTGATTATTTGTGTAAAAGGGTATTACTCATGAGTACTGATTGCATTTACGCACATGTAAAAATTCACTTCATTATAAAAGGCAGACTTTATCTTTCTTCATTATTGTGATCCTTAAATATGTCTTAGTATGTATGCATTTGCCTTCCCACTTCCATAGTCCTAACTTTCACAGTCTTAATGTGAAAGTTAGTAAGCCTAAAGAATTAAGTTGAAAATGTGGATAAAGGATGGATCCTATTTTTATAAAAAAGGAGAAACTAGCCTAACATATTATGGGAAGTTAGTGAAATTTCTCCACAGTGAGGTAAGCTTTCTGTGACGAACGTAGCCTATAATTTAGTGTTCTATTTTCTCTGCAGGCCCAAACTACATCAGAATATAACATGCAGAAAATTGATGCACGCATTTGGAAAGAAATACATTAACCTCAAAAAACAATATTTGGTTTGAAAATAGCATTTACAAATATGAGAGTTGACCTACAACATGATTGTCTTTAATATTATACTGAAACACAAACCAAAAACAAAAATTACTCAAATTCCTCGAGTTTCTGAAGATTGGTGGCCAGTGAGTGCAATTTCAAAACATTGGTAATTTGGAATTCATAAAAATTAATTAAAGTGAAACTAATGGGGAAAATATACATAGACTTTTATATACAAATATAAACAATATTCTAAGTTTACAAAGATATGTGAAATGTGAGTTTTCAAGTAGTTTTAAAGAATTTCCCTGGGAGATTTAAAGAGAGGATGCAGAAGATGATTGTATGATGTTTCTTACATTTTGTAGGACTTCAAAGACAAGAAGAGAGGCTTCATAGCATGCACAATAGTGGTTGCAAATAACTGCCAGACTCTTGTTTACAAAGTTTTATTAGTTGAGAATGAGAATGGTATAAACACTTACTTATGTGACACAGGCTAGAAGGTCACATGACAAAGAGGACAGTTAGAAAACTGATTAAATTTTTAGTCATAAATAAAATATTAATAAATTTGTACTATAATCAAAGTTTCAGAACAAAAATTGAGCCTAAATTTCAACTGGCAACTGAATAAATAGGGCAACGCACCTGCTTAGCTAGTTTCTTTTTTTGTTCTTTATTGCTGTTACTATATGATGAATGTTGGTTTAGCGTGCATGCAATAGAATCACCTGCAATATTTGTTAAATTATAGATTGATGGGGCCCCTCCACAGGTCCTGACTTAAGAGGTTTGGGTGGGGACTGAAAATTGGTTTTCCAATGTATTCCTAGATGAGGCTAATATTGTAGGTCTTTGAATCAGACTTTGAGAGACACTAGTTTAGTAGAATGTCTAAAGAAATATAAAATCTCACTGTGATATGGTTAGAAATGATGGGTTAAAGCACATCAAGTGGATATATCTTGTGTAGTATTGTTCAAAATATTTAATATGAAATATATTTTGTGGATTTTGTAAAATAAATACTGCATGAGATGGTGTTAAATGCATAAGGAAGACTGTAACTATTAAAATAGAAACAACATTGGGCTCATGAGGTTGAGGCAGAAGGATCACAAGTTCAAAGCCAGCCTAAGCAATGTAGCAAGACCATAAGCAACTTAGTAAGAACATGTCTCAAAATAAAAGATAGAAAGGGCTGGGGATGTGAATCAGTGGTTAAGAACCCTTGGATTCAATCCCCACTGAGAGAGAGAGAGAGAGAGGGGAGAGTGGGGAGATTGAACTCAACAGTTGGATGAAAAGGCCTGAGTTTTTAACCTTGTGGTGAGCTGGTAGAAAAGTACTCATGACTTTAGCTCATAGGTTGTTAAATGTGATGAGGCCATCCATGTTTTCTAATTGGCACTTATTGAAGTTAGACTCCTACATTCCCACAAAGATTGGGAGATAGAAGTACATATATTTCTGGATGATAACATTTCAGAGCCTGGGCTCCCAGATCCTTCAGAAAGTCATTCCTGGTTCCTGAAACTGACAAGAGTCTGAGAAGAATTTACATCTTAAAGGGACAGAGAAAGAACTTACAATCACTAATTATATAAAATAAATGCTATAATAAAAATACTAATTATATAAAATAAATGCTATAATACAAACCAGAGATCAAACAGGTAGAAACTAAGAGGAACATGAAGATTTCTTTTTCTGTATTCAAGATCAGGATGTAATGTAATGTCATGTCTGCTTACCAAAATCGAGAATCTTTGCTTTCTGCTGCTCTTGGAGTGATCCAAAATTTGAGAGACAGGAGTTAGAGAAGGAATCATGTTTTATTCAAAGCTGATCTGAAGAAGACAGAAGGGGCTAGTTCCTCAGGTCTCCATCTTAGCACAAGGGCTTTTATAGGAGAAAAATGAAGTGCAGTGGACAGGAAGGCTGTATGCTAGGCAGGGCCTTGGTCCAGGGGTGTGTGTCTTCTCTGGAGGACGCATTGCAGTGGGCTTTCACCTCCTGCAGTTATTTAACTAAAATCTAAGGAAGGCCCTCTCCCCAGAAAAGGATTAATGAGGGGTAGAAGGCAAAGAAAGGGGAGAGGGAACAAACGATGGTTTTAAAAGTCTCCCCATTACAGTTTCTCTAAATTATTTGGTATTATTTTTCTGGAGTAGTAGTAGTGGTATTATGACTGTAAAGAATAAATTTAAGAAATTTTTTTTTCTAAGAAGACTTGGTACAAGGTTAAGAAGTTCTGAGTAAATGCTATTTAAGCTACTTATGCTGTTGATTGTCGAACCACATAGTGTATTCCTCTGAGTAGAAATTGCTTAAAGGGATAAATGGCACCGTAAGGCCTTGAAGCCTAGAAGTGGAAAATACATAAGGTAAATGAATTTTGTAAAATCTGGTCCTTATTTTTAGAATGCTAACACATCAATTAACTTTGATGTGAATATGCTACATATGCATATGGTGGTAGAAATGTTCCGCATCTTTAGATGTATGCATGTATTTTTAGCTACATATGTGCTGTCAAAAGTAGCTGGAGGTATCACATTTATATGCACAAATGCAACCTGGTTTTTATTCTCATTCTTTGTCTTTCTTCCCACTGTCTTCTTTAAGATACAGACAAGTAGGAGTTTGATCTTTGACATAATTTATTTTTTAAGGTTAGTCACACATTCTCCAAATATTCTTCTATGTTTATGATAAAATACTAGGCAGATTTAAAATTTTTATTTATCTTTTTTATTCTGTGATTTTAAAAATGCTTTTATTGTTTAGATTCTTTGTGCTATAAGACTTGCAATAAAAGTCAAAAGTCTTCATCTATGACCCTCTCCTGTCCTACTCTTTTTCACAGAAACAAAGTTCTATTTCAAGAGGTTTGCCAGTAAATTTCTAAATTATAAACTTTTAATAATACATTATTTTTTCTTTACATATGTTATCTGTTGACATCCTAATAAGTGAAATGAGAATTTAGCATTCTTTATCAACTCTCCCCACAGTAAAACAACATTAGGTATTCTCCCTGTATACTTACATTTCAATTAAGGATACTTCAGTGTTACATATTTTCATTATAATAAAATACATAACAATTCATGTGATTCATAGCTGATTTATATACCAAACTATGATTACATTTCTTTTCCTCTGTCTTCCCACCCTCCACTCCAGTTTAATTATGGCCTTACTGGAGGCTTATCTATCAGTCTTTCACCTAAATGAACCATGAACAAAAAGTGTTGGGGGCCATCCCTGATCTATCTGAATAGCCTCTACTTGGCCTTGGAGCCAAGGAGATTTTGGTCTTGCATTACAAGTCATTTTGTGGCTTATTACACAAAACCCGTGACCTCAGTATTTGCTGGCTACAGGTGCTGCTCTGTAGCTACAGACTTGGGTGTTACCCTTTAGGCTTAGACAGCCCACATCCTACCTTATTTGGCAAAAGAACATTCTATTGAAATTCTTTGAAGCCCCCTTGTATAAGTAAAGAAAATGTGGGTTTTCTCTCTTTCTCTCTCCTTCCAGTGTAGAAACAGGACCCCCGAGGTCGCATAGCCTACCAGCCCTAGCTTTTCAAAATTATTTCTGTGTCATGTGACTTTTCGCTGTATTTCTCAGTCAGCACATTTCACACAAGGGAATCCCAAATTCCACAGCCCATGCAGGACTTGGGAGAGAAGTATAAGAATCGAGAAATAAAGGATTCTAAAAGATCTTGTCATATGGTCAAACATTACATGCGATATAGGGGCAGAGTGTGCTTGGGAACAGTTCTGCATCATGTGCTCTTCCAACTTCAATCTGGGCTAGTGAGTCTTTATACTGGTATAGTTATCATTTGGGACTTCTCAGCATCACAGTCCTAAGGATTTCCTTCTTGTTCTGTGGTTGGTATCTTCCTGCCTAGTTTCCACAGCGTCTTCCTTGGTCTTTGGTGATCCCTTCCTTCTGAAGCATCTTGAGGAAGTGTCTACAGGAATTTAATTTTTGTGTGTGACTATACAAACATAAAAACATCTGACATTTATCTTCAGATTTAAGCAATCATTTGGGACTCTTTCATCTTTGAGTATTTTATGGTGTTTTAAGGAAAAAAAGGCAAAATAGAAAGTAGCTTGCATTGTGGGCTCACCAGATTATTAGGAACACTTTGCTACTTTACCCTTCCACACCGTTCTGCAAGTGAGGCACCAGAAGTCAAGAAATACTCTTCCTGGGATGCGTCTTCATGCGATCTGAGTGGGATTCATCATGGACAGATCCTCACATGGGAAGTGGAGGCAGAAAGCTCATTTAGTGCTTTTCCAGGATATGAGGGCTTCCACCCCCTATATTCTACCTTTTACAGTCTTTTGTTGTTTCCCCACAATAACCTGCTTCTATGCTGGAGGTGGAAACGATTATTAAACATGGTTTTCTTCATTAAGGATCCTACTTTTTTCTGAGAGCTAAATGCAAGAAATGAGAGCTAATAGTGGACTTCTAATCTTGTTTTTTTCCCCACTAGCTCTTCCAATGGGTTTGCAAGTTCTTATTTTCCTGTAACCAAATAGATGATAGATAATAAACACACACATACACACACTTTGAAATTATTCAAGTGCTTCCTCCCTGTTTTTTTGTTGCCGGTTTCCTGTGTGTGTGTGTGTGTGTGTGTGTGTAGTTGTGTAGTACTGGGGATTAAACCCAGGAGCACTCTACCACTGAGGTATATCCCCAGTCCTTCTTTTCTTTTATTTATTTATTTATTTAATTTTGAGACAGCTTCTTGCCTTACTAAGTTGCCCAAGCTCACCTTGAACTTGTGATCCTTCTGCTTTGGCCTCCCAAGTTGCTGGGATTAAAGGCGTGTGCTGTCATGTTTGGTTCCTGTCTTAACACTTACTGGTATAATTTAATCTACACAAAGGAAATGAACCCCATTTCGTCCTGCTGCTGAAAAAGTAGAAACTAGTTTCTGGTCTTCATTTATTTTTATTTTTATTTTTTTGTAATGCAAATAAAGAATTAGTAGGATTTAATAAAGACCAGAGGGGCTAGAGTAGAGAGGTTTCCAAGACTCTCTGAGGAAAGAAATTTTAATATTGAGAAAGCAGAGATAAAATTAACGACAGATAACAAGGAAGTTAACTTTAATCCATGAAAGAAAGAGCTGAGAGAACCAAGAGAGGAGATAAGAGAGATGGAAGCATGGGGAAATGTTACAATATTAGGTGAGAGGAGAAGCATATGGAGAGCTTGGAGAGTTGTATGCTGTGGCACAGTGTGTGGTTTAGGACAAAGAAAAAAAGAGTCATAAAATGTGCAAGTGAATCATTAATTAAAATTCCTTAATGTTTTTGAAGAGATGAAGGTTTAGAATTTCATTTAAAGATTTTTCTTTACTGATTCTAGGTCATATAGGACTTTTCAATCTATGTGGGTTGTATTAATAATAAAAGGAAGCAAGTTGCTCAAATGTAGCTAGAGCTGACCTACCGAGCTCCACTCCATATCAACTATCTCCACCTTCTGCAGTTTTTTTAGACCATTTTGGGAAAAATATCCTGACATAATCATAAATACAAGGTAAAATTCTCTGTGGGTGGGGGCAGGATTTCATTTTGAAAGCTCCATCATAGAGGGGAAAAAAAAGTTACAGACTTCACTTCACCTCTCAGTCACTACCCAAACTAGCCTTTCTACCATGATATTATATACAGCTGGTTTCCTATAACAAACACACACACACACACACACACACACACACACGTATGCACAATAACAACCAACCACTATATCCTTTCTTTTTTTTCTTTTTTTTTTTTTTAATTTTTTATTGTTGGCTGTTCAAAACATTACATAGTTCTTGATATATCATATTTCACAATTTGATTCAAGTGGGTTATGAGCTCCCATTTTTACCCCATATACAGATTGCAGAATCACATCAGTTGCACATCCATTAATTTACATATTGCCATACTAGTGTCTGTTGTATTCTGCTGCCTTTCCTATCCTCTACTATCCCCCCTCCCCTCCCCTCCCCTCCCCTATTCTCACTCTGCCCCCTCTACTGACATTCGTTTGTCCCCCTTGTATTATTTTTCCCCTTCCCCTCACTTCCTCTTGTATGTACTTTTGTATAACTCTGAGGGTCTCCTTCCATTTCCATGCATTTTCCCTTCTCTCTCCCTTTCTCTCCCACCTCTCATCCCTGTTTAATGTTAATCTTCTTCTCATGCTCTTCGACCCTACTCTGTTCTTAGTTACTCTCCTTATATCAAAGAAGACATTTGGCATTTGTTTTTTAGGGATTGGCTAGCTTCACTTAGCATAATCTGCTCTAATGCCATCCATTTCCCTGTAAATTCTATGATTTTGTCATTTTTTAATGCAGAGTAATACTCCATTGTGTATAAATGCCACATTTTTTTTATCCATTCATCCATTGAAGGGCATCTAGGTTGGTTCCACAGTCTAGCTATTGTGAATTGTGCTGCTATGAACATCGATGTAGCAGTGTCCCTGTAGCATGCTCTTTTTAGGTCTTTAGGGAATAGACCGAGAAGGGGAATAGCTGGGTCAAATGGTGGCTCCATTCCCAGCTTTCCAAGAAATCTCCATACTGCTTTCCAAATTGGCTGCACCAATTTGCAGTCCCACCAGCAATGTACAAGTGTACCCTTTTCCCCACATCCTCGCCAGCACTTGTTGTTTGACTTCATAATGGCTGCCAATCTAACTGGAGTGAGATGGTATCTTAGGGTGGTTTTGATTTGCATTTCTCTGACTGCTAGAGATGGTGAGCATTTTTTCATGTACTTGTTGATTGACTGTATGTCCTCCTCTGAGAAGTGTCTGTTCAGGTCCTTGGCCCATTTGTTGATTGGGTTGTTTGTTCTCTTATTGTCTAATTTTTTGAGTTCTTTGTATACTCTGGATATTAGGGCTCTATCTGAAGTGTGAGGAGTAAAGATTTGTTCCCAGGATGTAGGCTCCCTATTTACCTCTCTTATTGTATCTTTTGCTGAGAAAAAACTTTTTAGTTTGAGTAAGTCCCATTTGTTGATTCTAGTTATTAACTTTTGTGCTATGGGTGTCCTATTGAGGAATTTGGAGCCCGACCCCACAGTATGTAGATCGTAGCCAACTTTTTCTTCTATCAGACGGCGTGTCTCTGATTTGATATCAAGCTCCTTGATCCATTTTGAATTAACTTTTGTGCATGGCGAGAGAAAGGGATTCAGTTTCATTTTGTTGCATATGGATTTCCAGTTTTCCCAGCACCATTTGTTGAAGATGCTATCCTTCCTCCATTGCATGCTTTTAGCCCCTTTATCAAATATAAGGTAGTTGTAGTTTTGTGGATTGGTTTCTGTGTCCTCTATTCTGTACCATTGGTCCACCCGCCTGTTTTGGTACCAGTACCATGCTGTTTTTGTTACTATTGCTCTGTAGTATAGTTTGAAGTCTGGTATTGCTATACCGCCTGATTCACACTTCCTGCTTAGCATTGTTTTTGCTATTCTGGATCTTTTATTTTTCCATATGAATTTCATGATTGCTTTCTCTATTTCTACAAGAAATGCCGTTGGGATTTTGATTGGCATTGCATTAAACCTATAGAGAACTTTTGGTAATATCGCCATTTTGATGATGTTAGTTCTGCCTATCCATGAACAGGGTATATTTTTCCATCTTCTAAGATCTTCTTCTATTTCTCTCTTTAGGGTTCTGTAGTTTTCATTGTATAAATCTTTCACCTCTTTTGTTAGGTTGATTCCCAAGTATTTTATTTTTTTTGAAGATATTGTGAATGGAGTGGTTGTCCTCATTTCCATTTCAGAGGATTTGTCGCTGATATACAGGAATGCCTTTGATTTATGCGTGTTGATTTTATATCCTGCCACTTTGCTGAATTCATTTATTAGCTCTAATAGTTTCTTTGTAGACCCTTTTGGGTCTGCTAGGTATAGAATCATGTCATCTGCAAATAGTGATAATTTAAGTTCTTCTTTTCCTATTTTGATGCCTTTAATTTCTTTCGTCTGTCTAATTGCTCTGGCCAGTGTTTCGAGAATTATGTTGAAAAGAAGTGGTGAGAGAGGGCATCCCTGTCTTGTTCCAGATTTTAGAGGGAATGCCTTCAATTTTTCTCCATTCAGAATGATGCTAGCCTGAGGCTTAGCATAGATTGCTTTTACAATATTGAGGTTTGTTCCTGTTATCCCTAGTTTTTCTAGAGTTTTGAACATAAAGGGATGCTGTACTTTGTCAAATGCTTTTTCCGCATCTATCGAGATGATCATATGGTTCTTATTTTTAAGTCTATTGATGTGGTGAATAACATTTATTGATTTCTGTATATTGAACCAGCCTTGCATCCCAGGGATGAATCCTACTTGATCATGGTGCACAATTTTTTTGATATGTTTTTGTATCCGAGTGGCCAGAATTTTATTGAGGATTTTTGCATCTAGGTTCATTAGAGATATTGGTCTGTAGTTTTCTTTCTTTGAAGTGTCTTTCTCTGGTTTAGGTATCAGGGTGATCTTGGCCTCGTAGAATGAATTTGGAAGTTCTCCCTCTTTTTCTATTTCCTGAAGTAGCTTGAAAAGTATTGGTATTAGTTCCTCTTTAAAGGTTTTGTAAAACTCTGCTGTATACCCATCCGGTCCTGGGCTTTTCTTAGTTGGTAGTCTTTTGATGGTTTCTTCTATTTCCTCAATTGATATTGGTCTGTTTAGGTTGTCTATATCCTCCTGACTCAATCTGGGCAGATCATATGACTTAAGAAATTTTTCTATGCCTTCACTATCTTCTAATTTATTGGAGTATAAGGATTCAAAATAATTTTTGATTATCTTCTGTATTTCTGAAGTGTCTGTTGTGATATTGCCTCTTTCATCCCGTATGTTAGTGATTTGAGTTCTCTCTCTTCTTCTGTTCGCTAGCATGGCTAAGGGTCTGTCGATTTTGTTTATTTTTTCAAAGAACCAACTTTTAGTTTTGTCAATTTTTTCAATTGTTTCTTTTGTTTCGATTTCATTAATTTCAGCTCTGATTTTAATTATTTCTTGCCTTCTACTTCTTTTGCTGTTGTTTTGCTCTTCTTTTTCTAGGATTTTGAGATGAAGTATGAGATCATTTATTTGTTGGTTTTTTCTTTTTTTAAGGAATGAACTCCAAGCAATGAATTTTCCTCTTAGAACTGCTTTCAATGTGTCCCATAGATTCCGATATGTTGTGTCTGTGTTTTCATTAATCTCTAAGAATTTTTTAATTTCCTCCTTGATGTCTTCTATAACCCATTGATCATTCAGTAACCTATTGTTCATTCTCCAAGTGATGTATTCTTTTTCCTTCCTTCTTTTATCGTTGATTTTCAGTTCCATTCCATTATGATCAGATAGGATGCATGGTATTATCTCTACTCCTTTATATTGTCTAAGCGTTTCCCTGTGACATAATATATGATCTATTTTTGAGAAGGATCCATGTGCTGCTGAGAAAAAAGTGTAACTGCTTGATGTTGGGTGGTATATTCTATATATGTCAATTAAGTCTAGGTTATTAATTGTGTTATTGAGTTCTATAGTTTCCTTGTTCAACTTTTGTTTGGAAGATCTGTCCAGTGGTGATAGAGGTGTGTTGAAGTCTCCCATGATTATTGTATGGTGGTCTATTAGACTCTTGAACTTGAGAAGAGTTTGTTTGATGAACATAGCTGCACCATTGTTTGGGGCATATATATTTATGATTGTTATGTCTTGTTGGTGTATGGTTCCCTTGAGCAGTATGTAGTGTCCCTCTTTATCCCTTTTGATTAACTTTGGCTTGAAATCTATTTTATTTGATATGAGTATGGATACTCCTGCTTGTTTCCGAGGTCCATATGAGTGATATGATTTTTCCCAACCTTTCACCTTCAGCCTATGTATGTCTTTTCCTATCAAATGCGTCTCCTGTAGGCAGCATATTGTTGGGTCTTGTTTTGTGATCCATTCTACTAGCCTGTGTCTCTTGACTGGTGAGTTTAAGCCATTAACATTTAGGGTTATTATTGAGATATGGGTTGTTCTTCCAGCCATATTTGTTTATTTATGTTACTAAACATGGTTTGTTTTCCACTTTGATTATTTTCCCCCCTTTAGTGTCCTACCTCCCACTGTTGGTTTTCATTGTTATTTTCCATTTCCTCTTCCTGTAATGTTTTGCCAAGGATGTTTTGAAGAGATGGTTTTCTAGCTGCAAATTCTTTTAACTTTTGTTTATCATGGAAGGTTTTAATTTCATCTTCCATCCTGAAGCTTAATTTCGCTGGATACACAATTCTTGGTTGGAACCCATTTTCTTTCAGTGTTTGAAATATGTTATTCCAGGATCTTCTAGCTTTCAGAGTCTGTGTTGAAAGATCAGCTGTTATCCTGATTGGCTTACCCCTAAATGTGATCTGCTTCCTTTCTCTTGTAGCTTTTAAAATTCTCTCCTTATTCTGTATGTTGGGCATCTTCATTATAATGTGTCTAGGTGTGGGTCTCTTATGATTTTGCACATTCGGCGTCCTGTAGGCTTCTAGGATTTGGGGTTCTGTCTCATTCTTCAAGTCTGGGAAGTTTTCTCGTATTATTTCATTGAATAGATTGCTCATTCCTTTGGTTTGAAACTCTGTCCCTTCCTGTATCCCAATGACTCTTAAATTTGGTCTCTTGATGTTATCCCATATTTCTTGGATGTTCTGCTCATGGTTTCTTAACAGTCTTGCTGAGCTGTCTATGTTCTTTTCAAGTTGAAATACTTTATCTTCATTGTCTGATGTTCTTTCTTCTAAGTGTTCTACTCTGCTGGTAGTATTCTCAATTGAGTTTTTAAGTTGGCTTATTGCTTCCTGCATTTCTAGGATTTCTGTTTGTTTGTTTTTTATAACCTCTATTTCCCTGTATAGTTGATCTTTTGCTTCTTGGATTTGTTTATGTAATTCATTGTTGAAGTGATCTTTCATTGTCTGATTTTGCTGTCTGATGTCTTCCTTGAGACTCCAGATCATCTGAAGCATGTATATCCTGAATTCTTTATCTGACATTCCATCTGCTGCAGCTATTACCTCTTCTAACGTTGAGTTGACCTGCATTGCTTGTGGTCCTTTCTTTCCTTGTCTCTTCATACTGTTCGCGTTCCTTTCTACTTGGTGAAACTGTTGTGCTATTGAATTTTCCCCCTATATATTTATATTGGTCTTGTATAGTTGCAAAGTCTCCCTCGCAGGCGCGGGCGGCGGCTCTGCCCCTCCTCCAATTGGGGCAATGTGCCTACCACGCCGGGAGGCCGCTGGGCCTGCTCTGCCGGTCGGTAGCAGGTCCGCCGACCTTGCAGGCGCAGGCGGCGGCTCTGTCCCTCTGCGGGCCGCTAGGCTTGTTCTGTTGGTGGTCGCAGTTCTGCCTACTTTACAGGCGCAGGCAGCGGCTCTGCCCCTCTGCAGGCCTCTGGGGCTGTACTGCCAGTGGGTCGCAGGTCTGCCTACCTTGCAGGCGCGGGGGGGGGGGGGGCGGCTCTTCCCTTCCTCAGGCCACTGGGCCTGTTCTGTCTCTCGGTTGCAGGTCTGGCCTGTTCTGATGGTGGTCACAGTTCCGTCTACCTTGCAGGCGCGGGGGGTGTGGGGCGGCTCTGCCCCTCAGCAGGCCGCTGGGCCTGCTCTGTGCGTGGTCACAGTTCCCTCTACTTTGCCGGCGCAGGGGGAGGGGGCGGCTCAGCCTCTCAGCAGGCCGCTGCTCCTCTTCTGCCGGTGGGTCGCAGGCCCGCCTACCTTGCAGGAGTGATTGGAAGCTCTGTCCCGCCGCGGGCCACTGGGCCTTTTCTGTCGGTGGTCACCTTTCCACCTACCTGGCTGGTGCGGGGGATGGGGGGCGGCTCTGCCCCTCAGCAGGCCGCTGGGCCTGCTCTGTGCATGGTCACAGTTCCCTCTACCTTGCCGGTGCAGGGGGAGGGGGCGGCTCTGCCTCTCAGCAGGCCGCTGCTCCTCTTCTGCCGGTGGGTCGCAGGCCCGCCTACCTTGCAGGAGTGATTGGAAGCTCTGTCCCGCCGTGGGCCACTGGGCCTTTTCTGTCGGTGGTCACAGTTCCCCTACCTGGCAGGCGCGGGGGGTGTGGGGCGGCTCTGCCCCTCAGCAGGCCACTGGGCCTGCTCTGTGCGTGGTCACAGTTCCCTCTACTTTGCCTGCGCAGGGGGAGGGGGCGGCTCAGCCTCTCCCACTATATCCTTTCTTTTGAGATTAAAAAAAAAAATTTCTTGGGAACAAGCTGCTTTATTGTTCTGCTTTATTTTTTTTCATGTTATTTCATATGTTGTTTTTTTCTAGCTTTTGAATATATGGATTATTTAAGCAGAATGGAAACTGGTTCCTCACACTAATAATACCAACAAGAAAAATTGGCTTCTCTTATTAATGCTTTCTGAATGTTAGATCCTTTCTACCAACTCTTTTGATAGATATTCTAACATATATTTTCTCCCCCTCAATCACTCAGCAATCCTTAAAAACACAGTTAGACTCAAACTCCATAAAATGTGTGATACAAACCCTGATGTGCATACCCAAGGCCTGTGTGAGACATGAGAAAGCTCCATTTCATCAATCTTGACATGTTCTCATCAGCTACATCTGCAAGGACCAGTAATCTCTTCCTTTATAATTTCTTAACTCTTTCTTATAGTGGGAGATTTAATGTTGGTTTGGAAGGTTCACAAATCAGTATTGATTTATTATTGCATATTTTTTAGTACATTTTAACCCATTGTTCTATTTCTGTCCTAAGTCTGATTTCATGATTCTCTGCTTAGAGTTATTTCTGCACTCTCTATTTTAAAAAATTATTATCATTTTATTGTACATACTTATGTCACACAATGTGATAATTCTGTATATTGATACTATTTCTACAAGCTTGAGATTTCTTTCCTTCTTATCCATTTCTTCCTTACTGATTTCAGAAAATTCTCAAAATAAATAGGCTGAATAAGCATTTAGAATATCACACTGTATAGTATGTATTTTCTACTACATCTTTTAACATTTCCTCCCACCTACTAATGGAAAATAATTTATGCTCTTTAGGACATATTGTTTTTATCATAAGGATTAGACTAAATAACATCTGGTCTTCTGATAGTCTACTAATTATAGATAGCAAAACAGATTTTTTTTCTATCAAACACGCTGTGCAATTAATGTACTTGACATCTCTGTGTATAGGACAGAACATTAGATTTAAAGAAAAGGTCAATTATCTGTTTTAGAAAAAAAGACAGAAGGTCATATCTCAGACCTGGTAGCTTTTCTTTCTGTGATGTCTGACTTCTTGCTGACTGGTAGTTCTTTTGATTTAAAATAAAAACACAAAAGAGCCCTGCTATGCTTTTGGGCTCTCCAAAGTCTTTTTTATGAAGAAAGATTAAGCAAAATTGAAGAAATAGAGAGGAAGAGGCAGAGAGAGAAGAAAAGAGAGAGAGACAGACAGATTATGTTCATATACACTGAACACTTCACCAAAATTCCTCTTAAAATAAAGGGAGGGAAAGGATCAAAGGACATATCTATTAGGCTAGGGCCTTTGGTTGGGTTGTAGTACCCATTCTCTAGTTTCTGAACTTTAAAGGCAGTCTTCTGGATTCACTCAGAAGCATCAAGGGACTTTAATTTTTTTTTCAGACAGCTTCTAGTCAACTTCTATATATTCCTGTCAAGAACACAGAAAAAAATTTGTCAATGTGCTAATTATTAGCAAAGTGTGATAATAAAATCATTTTGCTGTTTATTAATTCTATAACTGGTGGAGGATACCTTCCTCACTTCTTTTCAGTAATTTCTACTAAGATTAATGTTTTAAGTTTCACAGTTTGAGCTTATTTGAGAAATATGGAAAATTATCCAACAGATTTATCCATTAAATATAATTATGGGTTGAACTGTTTCTTCTTGAAATTTGTGGGTTGAAATCTTACCCTCAGTACCTCAGAATAAGACATTATTTGAAATAGGGTCATCACAGATATGATTAGTTAAGAAAGATCATGCTGGATTATGCTGGGGTCCAAACACAAGAAGATATTTATTCTTGTAAGAAGAAGAAGTTTGGACACACGGAAAACATCATGTGAAGATCAAGACAGAGAGCAAAGTGAGGTATCATAAGCCAAAAATTGCCATAAAACAATAAAAGTGAGGGGAGAGGCAGGAAATAAATTCTTCCTCATAGACCCCAGAAGTCCCTTATCTCAGACCCCTTTATCTTAGATTTCTAGAGTTCAGAACTGTGAGACAATAAATTCTGTTGTGAAAGTCACGGGATTCATATTATGTGACAGCAGGTTTAGCAAACTAATACAAGGATCTTTTGACTTATGTTGTTGGTGAAACTTCCCATCTAGGGAATCTTAATTCTAAACCAACTCTGTTGTATTATACCATCCCTAAGTGCTAAACATTTCCATTATATACAAAGTTGAAACACCTTATACAACATTCTATTTAAACTGATGCATTCTGTGGTCCATTTCCCCCCTCCTATGGTTAGGTGTTTATATAAAAATAATTTGACAACAATGATAGTTCATCTTTTCTTCAAACATGTCAGGTTTTTTCCTTTCTCTAAGGCTTTCATTAATTTGGTCTCTGTGAAAAATATCCTTCTTCATTTGCTTAACTATTATGTAATCTTAAGTTTTCAGTCTTATTGTCACTATATGAATGCATGTTATTCTTCCAACTAAACATCTGCCAAACACCTGAACACTTCATATCACTAAATCAATTATTGTCATACTTGTTATAATTATTAGCATAATAATATTATCTGTTATCCTTCTAAGATGTAAGTGGTAAGAAGTTAGAAGGGCAAGATAGTGAAGCTCTAATAATGAGGAATAATCAGACTTTCTCATTGCAAATTCAGAGTTTTCACTTAATAACATTGAGTAACTGGAAAAATAACTAACTGCAAATTTCCTAAATTATTCACCTGAAACAGCATGTACTTTGGAGAGCTGTGGAAAAATCAAAGGAGAGAGTTCATACAAACCATTTGTATTATTACTTGGTGACAGATACTGTCAGATTTTTTTAAAAAATCTCAGTACCAGGTACATGGTAAGCATTTAAATGAATATTTGTCAAATGAGACTTTTCTGGATTAATTACCTCATTTATAGGGAATAATAATTTTAGACACCAAAATAAATATCAAGTAATCCAATTGCTCACTCAAGCATAGTATTTTGTGGTCATATTATTCATTATGTAACTATGAACTTGTATAACAAATCCAAGAGAAATGTTGATTTTTAGTGAGGAAGGTCAATTCCAGAAATAAGTTTGATATCACACTGTGCTATTACTGTGTGCATGTGTGCACTTGTGAGCACGTGTGTGTGCTCACGCACGTGCTAATCTGGCTCCCACTGGAAACAGATGGTACACTGAAATTGGGAAGTTCAGTGTAAATTTAGTAAGAAGATGATTTATAAAGGTGTGAGCAAGATTTGTGGAAACTAACAGGGAATAATGCAGAACTGGAATCTGCTATGACCTTATTTGAAGAAGTGAAGAAAGGAAACAGATATAAGAATCTGTAGATAGGAGCTGTAGAGAAAAGACATCTTGACAGGAACAGTGGCTTGGCAAGGAGAAATAAGTATAATAATTACCCTAAACTCACTTTCTTCCTGTATTCTGATCTAGTACCTTTCAATGTTCAAAATTGGAAAGAGGGTGAAGGTCAAGAAAGGGTACTTATGACACAATTCCACACAGGGCAGATAATAGGGCAGAGAATGGTGCAAATTGGATCTGGTGGGGTCAAATGAAAGATTTCCATTCCATTGTGCATGCATGAAAGGAAAAGAAATAATATAGAGTTTGTGCCATTGTTAAGTTATGATACATCCAAATATTTTCTTTCTCTGTTCTCTCAACATGTTTCTTCTCCACAGTTACCCAATGAGTATTCAGAGATATGAAATGTTAGATTGAACAAGAAATTTCTTGGTGTTCTGATCCTTTACCAATCTCATCAATTTATTTCCTTCTTTACCCAGTTTAGGGAAAATCTTGTCATTTCAGTAAACTCTTTTCACCAACTATCCCTGAGCTTCTTCCCCCACTCCGGCCCCTATCATTTTTTTTTTTTCCAACTCACTTGTTCTTCTACTTATTCCACAGTCTACTGTGCTACTGGAGAAAATCACACACAACTTTACACATTAATGTCAATACAAATTTGTGTTGTCCAAACTCAAGCATGTGATGCCTTCCTGAATATCTCCTTCATAACTTCAAATCAGAGTTATAAATCAAACTTTCGAACCTCCACATTTAATTTATCTTAATATCATGGGCCACTGAGCCAGCTAAAAAATGTCCTACTCACAGTTGAAAATTAGTGCTTTGAAAAAATATCTTACAGATTTCTGTTTTGATTCCTGGCTCTCCTTAAACTCTATAGAAAGTGTTGTGGTGTTACTTGAAGGCAGATTGTGATATTTAAAAATATCTAATATAACCCATGAACTACAAAAAATAGTTAATAATGAGATATGCAGCTTAAGTCTTCTTAGAGAATTAAAGCTCTAAATGCATATATTAGAAAAAAAACAGAATGATCTTAAATCAATCTTAAATTATTATTTTTCATAAGAGATTAGGGAGAAAAACTTGTGTTTGAAGAGTCTGACACTAAGCCAAAAGTCCTATATGTGATTTTTCAGGCACAACCATAGGCAATTAGAAGACTTTTCTGCGCAGGTCTTGGAAGTAATATGTCCTCCTTGCATCAGAATTGGTTCACAAAAGTGCATTTTGGCTCTCTGAAGTAAGCTGCAGACAAGGACACAGTCAGCCCACTCCTTATCTCCCCACCCTAGCCATGCTTACAGAAATATCTGTATTCCTAACCCCAGACCTATGCAGAAAACTTGTCTGAGACACATTTCTCCAGTTTAATTCAGAATCTTAGGGGAAATACTGGAGAATGATACTGACCAAATGTATATCAAGCATGTATAAATACGTAATAATGACTCCCACCATCCTCTACAACTATATTGCACTGATAAAAAAACACATAGAAAAAATAATTCAAAACCTTTCTGCTCCTTGATCTTCTTTTACTTCCCCAATCAATTAAGACATTAGAAAGCCAAAACATTTTGTTCAGATTTTCCTAAGCAGTGAGAGTTATTATCAATCTGTATACATCTATCTGACCCTCCCCAGAACCATTCCATGGGTAAAAAGAATAGAACTTTAAGGAATCATTGCTTCTTTTAAACTGTTGCTCATGCTGGTGTGGTAAGGGAAGAAAGGCTTGGTTAGTACTATCAGTCTGTCTCATCCCTTTTTTTAAAAAAAATATTTATTTATGTATTTTTTTTTAGTTTTAGGTGGACATATTATTTTATTTTTATGTGGTGCTGAGGGTCAAACCCAGTGTCTCATGCATTCTAGGGGAGCACTCTACCAGTGAGCCACAACCCCAGCATCTTAATTGAACACCTTGACACCTGTTTTCTTGGCAATAATCAAGTTAATTGATGCAGTGAAAAGCACTTGAAAAATTGATAAAAAGCCTCAGCTCACTTGGAATAAATGTGAATTTCCTCACTGTAATAGTAATCAGCAATAAAAATACTATAGCTAACAACCCTTAATGGTAAAAGAATGAAAGCTTCCCTAGTAAAAGTTAGAAAATGAAATGGAGACAAATATCCCCATCTATTCAACATTGTATGGGTCCTAATTAATGCAACACAAACAAACAAGCATTAACAGGAATCAGATTGAACAGGAAGAGTAGAATTATTTTTCCTTAGGTGACATTATTTTATATAATGAAAATCCTGTATAATTTACAAAGACTTTATGAGAATAGTGAGGTTAGTAAGTTTTCAGTATGCCATATCAACACACAAATACTATTGGTTTCATGCTATTTTAGTATTAATAATTTGGAAAATGAAAGTAAAATGTAATTTCTAAAAAACAGAAATACCTAAGGCAGTTAGTGTTATTTTAAAATGTTCCAAGTCTTGTTCAATGGAAAATCTGACACTACAGAGAAATGAAAGAAGATATAATATCATATTTAAGGATTGGAAGACTCAATGTTTTTAAATGCCAATTTTTCCCAATTAAATTTATAGATTTCCTAAAATCCTACTCAAAATCCCAGCATACTGAGTAGGAATTAACAATATGATTCTAAAATGCATTTGAAAATTCAAAGAAACAAAGGTAATATAAAGAATTTTTAAAAATAACAAGCAATAGTATACAAAATTAGTAGACTTTAAAAATTAGCATAATTATAATAAGAAATATTTATAAATTAGACATCATCAATATTAAAAGTAAAATTTTCTGCTTTGAAAGATATTAATAACAAAATTAAAAAGCATTCCACAGACAGTGGGAAATATTTATGATCTATGAATAAGTATATTTATATTAAATTATACTAAATAATTTGAATATAGTTAATAAAAAAATCATATGCAGAATGTACAAAGTATATTAGCAACTCAGTAAGACTAAAAAGCTAATAAAACATGAGCAAACTTTTCATAAAAGCAGACATTTCATAGAAAATAGAGATAAGCACATGAAAAGATGTTTAATCCCATTATCAGTAAAATAAAATTATCAATAAAATAAAAATTAAAGTCATAATGAGTTACTATATAACCATTAGACTGATTAAGAACTTGCAATGCTAAGTTTTGGCAAGGATGTAGAACAACAATAACGATAGTACTCATGTGTTACTAGTTGAAACACAAATGATACAACCACTTTGGAAATGAGTTTGAAATTTCTTATGCATTAAAACATACATTTACCATATGACTTGGCAATTCCTCTCCTAAATATGTTTTCAGAAAAAATGAAGTAATATATCAACACAAATTTTTATATGGTTATACCTAGCAGCTTTATTTATTATAATTCCAAGCTGTAAACAAGTCAAAGTTAATTTATATCAATTAAATGAGTAATAAACAATTAATGAGTAATTAATGAGAAATAAAGAATTTGTGATATAGTCAAAGAATGGATTACTTCTCAAAATAGCATGAAACTAATTACTGATGCATGCAATAACTGGAGTAAATATTATAAACACAGAGAAAGAAACCAGATTCCAAAGAGTACTGTGTGATTGCATTCACATGAAACTCTAGAAAGTACAAGTCTAATGATAATAAAATAAAAATGGTCCATGAATGCTTGGGTCCATTACTAGGAGGAGATGATTGCCTGAGGAGAGCCACAAGAAAATGTTTTAGGGTGATGGAAATATTCTCTCTTGACCATGTTGGCAATTCTGCATTATATAAATTTATCAAAACGTGAGTGCTAATATTTTATTATATACAAATGTCTCAATAAAATTGTTTTAAAATTTAAATATATTAATTTTATTAATGGAACCAAAAAGTCATCCGTGGTTTAGAAATTCCCTCAAACTATTTACATTAAATACTAGAAGATGAAATTGAGGACTTGTAAGAATAACACACACAACTGGATTCTAGGATGGCCTTAACGGTATCAGGTACTCCATTTATTTCATATAATTTTCTATTTAAATAAAGCATACACACAGATATGTTTTGATATTTATTTTTATGTGGAAAATATTTTTAAAAGTGAAAAAAATCAGTCTTAAAAGAAAAACATTTGCATAGGTTATATTCATTAAACATTTAACTTTCATTGTGCTAGTTTCAAGCCAAAACTCAAGCTTAAAAGACATTAAGAGAACACATAGGAAGGACTGATAAATAATGTATGAGAAAAAGTGAATCATGTAAGATACAAAAGGATTCAGAGGAGGGTTGGGGATATAGCTCTGTTGATAGAGTGCTTGTCTCGTATGTATGAGGCCCTGGGTTCAATCCCCAGCAACACACACACACACACACACACACACACAAAATAAAAAGATTGGAGGACAAGTTCAGGTTGAGGCAAACATAACACATGCAGAAGGACTATCAGAAGAGCTGACTCTACCCTACCTTAATAAGGGCTATACCTGGAGAAGAGGCTCTTAGAGTTTTATATTTTTTTCTATCTTAAAACATTTCTACATTTTACATAAAAATGATTTTTTCCATTGTTTCTAAAGATATGATTAGGTATGTTTAACACTTAAACTTCTTTTGAGGTTTTTTTCTCACAAAAATATTAACTACCATTTTTTTCCTTTTTAACCTCCAAGAAAATACAATTCACATTATTATCACTTACTTATTTCTTCATGTATTTTATAAAGGCATCCATGTTGTTTCTGAGCATATATGAATTCTCCTGCTCATAGACAGGACAAATCAAAATTCATTTTATCCCATAAAACTTATCACAGGAAAGTTATCTCAAAGAGACTTGGATATTTTTCTTAGAAATTGAGGATAATCCTAACTATCTCTTAACTATGCAATATCATATTCACATACTTCCACTACTGGGAATTTGTAGAGATCTCTCTGGATTTGTGGCCAACAAATTTAGCACCTTACCTGCCATGATACTGTATCTGTCAGCACCACTTCTCACCTTTCTTTGTTGGTTTCAAACAGATGGCCTCCTGATTTCTATCTACTAAGGGTGAATTAAAAAATCTTGAAATAATTTGACCATAACAATTATTTGCTTTATAGTGATATAACATACTGCTCAAACTTAATTTTCTAAATTCATATTAAAACTTATAATACAGGTGTTGCATATTGGTGAAATGACCTGTTAGCCTGATTCTACAGTTCTTAAAAATCCCTTCCCAAGAAAAACTTAGGACAATATGCTCCCTTCCTTTCAGTAAAGATTTCAGCACATTCTTATTTTAAAAAATAAATTACACTTATTTTGTGCATTTCCAATCTCCAGAAACTGTTAGAATACTTCTCTTTTTTAATTCTACATTATTTTATGTAGGTTACCAAAGGAAGATCATTCTAATTAAATTTCAATTTTGTTTTTTTAATGGTTGTTCAAAACATTACAAAGCTCATGACATATCATCTTTCATACATTTGATTCAAGTGAGTTATGAACTCCCATTTTTACCCCAAATACAAATTGCAGAATCACATCAGTTACACATTCACAATTTTTACATAATGCCATATTAGTGACTGTTGTATTCTGCTGCCTTTCCTGTCCCCTACTATCCCCCCCTCCCCTCTCATCTTCCCTCTCTACCTCATCTGCTGTTGTTTAATTCTCTCCCTTGCCCCCCCCTTTCCCCTCACAACCTCTTATATGTAATTTTTTGTAACATTGAGGGTCTCCTACCATTTCCATATGCTTCCCCTTCTCTCTCCCTTTCTCTCCCCCAAATTGTCTCTGTTTAATGTTAATCTTTTCCTCATGCTCTTCTTCCCTGTTATGTTCTTAGTTGCTCTCTTTATATCAAAGAAGACATTTGGCATTTGTTTTTTAAGGACTGACTAGCTTTGCTTAGCATAATCTGTTCTAATGCCATCCATTTCCCTGCAAATTCTATGATTTTGTCATTTTTTAGTGCTGCGTAATACTCCATTGTGTATAGATGCCACATTTTTTTAATCCATTCATCTATTGAAGGGCATCTAGTTTGGTTCCACAGTCTAGTTATTGTGAATTGTGCCGCTATGATCATTGATGTGGCAGTATCCCTATAGTATGCTCTTTTAAGATCCTCAGGGAATAGTCCGAGAAGGGCGATAGCTGGGTCAAATGGTGGATCCATTCCCAGCTTTCCAAGGAATCTCCATACTGCTTTCCAAATTGGCCTCACCAATTTGCAGTCCCACCAGCAGTGTACAAGTATACCCTTTTCCCCACATCCTCGCCAACACTTATTGTTGTTTGACTTCATTTTGTATATCTTTTTCATGTTGTCTTGTAATATGTGTCCTTTACATTAAAGAAGTCATAAATATTTTTGAAATATCTTTTAAATTATCTTATTTTAGAACAGTTTTAGATTTGCAGACTTATTTTAAAGTAGTACAGAGAACACCTATGTAACTCACACATTTCCCCTGGCATTAAGATCTTACGTTACAGTGGTACATTTGTTACAATTAATAGAACAATATTGGTACTTCCTTAGATGCTCTCATGACGGTTTCTCAAATTTTCCTGTTTTTGATGATCTTGATAGTATGAGGAATATTGGTCAGTCATTTCATAAAATGTCCCTGAATTGAAATTTCCCTTACTAAATACAACTGGGAGGGGGAGATTACAGAAGATGCCATTCTGTCACATTCTATGAACATAATTTATTGCTGTTGATGTTAACCTTGGTCACCTGATCTAAGCAGTGTTTCTCACGCTTTTTCCACTGCACATACTCTTGCTACCCCCATTTCCAAACTGCACTTTTTTGAAGAAAGACATTGTACACTATATTGAGCATTTTTCACATATTTATTCACCCTGTTTTCTTTGGTATCATGACTATTCAAATCCTTTGCCTATTTTTAAAAAGTGAGTTATTTGTTTACTTATTAGTGAAGTGATTTTTGTTGAGTTTCAAAATTAAAAAAAAAAACATTTTGAATATAAGTCTCTATATGTGTTTGCTGATATATTCTCCAGTTTGTGACTTTCCTTTTCAATCACTAAATAGTGTCTCTTGAAACAAAAGGTAGAAATTTTTACATTTCATAAAGTGAAACGTCTATTTTTTTCATTGTTGATGCTTCTCTTTACTGTAGTTTCTAAACCCTCACAAACAAACCCAAAGTCACTCAGATTTTCTGCTACATTGTCTACTAGAAGTTTCTTCATAGATACACACTTTATAATTAGACCTATAATTCATTATGAATTACTTTTCAGGAGGTCTATGATAATGTTCATTTTGTTTTGCAAGTTCCTAATAGAAAATGATATCGAGCATCTTTTCACCTATTTATTCACCCTATCTTCTTTGGTATCATGACTATTCAAATCCTTTGTCTATTTTTTAAAATTGAGTTATTTGTTTACTTATTATTGAAGTGATCCAGCACCATTTGTTGAAAATATCAACTTCCTCCAATAAATTATCTGTGATTCTTTGTCAAAGATCCTTTCCAGATTTTTATATGTGTCCATTTATAGGCTTTTTCTTGCCCATGGATTCGTAAACTGCTCCCTGACCAATACCAGGTTGTCTTGATCACTCTAACTTTATAACAAGTCTTGAGACTGGATATTGTAACATTCAATTTTGTATTTAAAATCCCTATGCAAATTTTAGGTTAAGGTTTTCACTAATTACAGAATATTTTGATAGAATTTTGATTGGGATTTTGTTGAGTCTATAAATCAAATTCAAAAGAATTTTCAGTCCACAAGTGTGGACTACTTTTTACATTTAGTTATATCTTCTTTAATTTTTTTCCTCAGAATTTTACACAAATAGATTATATACATAATTTTTTAGATTTACACTTAAATATTTGGGAACTATGGTAAATGATATCTTATAAATTTTTAAATATCAGTTTTTCATTGCTGAAAAATTATCTAGAGTAATTGACTTTTGAAAAGTGACCTTTATTCTGCTACATTGTTATTTTTGATTATCAGTTTCAGGAATATTTTTTCAAGAGTTTGGAATTTTCTCCAAGATAATTATGTCATAATTATGTCATGTGCAAATGAAGACTTTTTTTCACTTTTTTCTAGAGTGCATACATTTTTCTTTTCTTCTTTGATTATACCAGCAAGGACTGCAAATTTTATATTGAATAGTGCTGGTGAGAAAGTATATCCTTGCTTTCTTTCCAATTTGGGGAGGAAGGATATAGTTTTTCACCTTTAAATTATAGTGTTAGATATAAGTTTTCTTGGAAGTATTCTTTATAAAGTTGAATTTACCCTTTACTCTTGGTTTGTTGAATTTTTTTATTATAAATGGATGATGATTGTTAGTATATGGGTTGGGTTTTTTTGCCCCTATTGATAAGATGTTGTTGTTGTTGTTTTTTTTTTTTTTTCCTTAAACTCTTGCTTTGGTTGGTGTACAATTCTTCTCATGCATTATTGGGTCATATTTGCTAATAATCCCATTTCAAGAAAGGGTTTTCCTGGTTTTAAGGGTATTTCATGACTGTTTTAGTCATTTTTTTTTTTTTTTTTTTTTTTTTTTTTGCTGCTCTGACTAAAGGATCTGATCAGAATAACTATAGAGGAAAAAAAGGTTTATTTGAGGGCTCATGGTTTCAGAAGTCTTAGTCCATAGAAGGCTGGCTCATATCACTGTGATCAGGAAGCAGAGAGAGAGACTCCTTTCTCCAGATACAAAATATATATACCCCAAAGACACGCCCCCAATTCCCATCTCCAGCCATACCCTACCATTTCAGTTACCACTCAGTTAATCCTATTAGAGATTAGTTCGTTGATTGAATTAAGAACTCACAACCAATCATTTCTCCTCTGAATATTCTTGCATTGTCTCACACATGAGTTCTGGGAGATACCATATCCAAACCATACACTGATGGTAGAGTAATTTTGACTTAATTAAATGAGTTAGAAAGTATTTTTTATGCTCTTAATATTTGAAGAGATTGAACACAGTGGACATCTCTTCTCCTCTAAATATTTGGAAGAACCCAACAGGGAACAGTCTAGTCTGGTGCATAGTCCTTTGTAAGGTTAAGGACTGATTTGGTTTCTTTAGTAGACATGTGGATATCCAAGATAAATGCTTCTCCTATGAGTTTTGTTGATATGGGACTTCTGAAGAATTGACACTGTATGTCTAGTTTATAACATTAATAGACCTCATGTATTTTGACATTCTCTTGTGAGGTACATACTTGTTAAGATGGTATGGATTTTTGAATAAGGGACCACTGTGTCATCATTTATTTGCTCTTATTTACCCTTCATGACTTTTCTTTCTCTGAGATGTGCTTTATCTGAAATTACTAAAGGCACTCCAGTCTTCTTTGGATAGTGTTAACACAGTAGACCTTTATTCACCCCTTTAATTATAAATTACCTGGATGCATACATATATATTCATACATAATGCATATACTCAAAGGGTCTTATTTATTTACCCATCACCCATTTCTAACTTTTATTTGGCATATTAAGATCACTTATATTTAAAGTAAAATTGTTATACTTAGATTAAGATATAATGTATTTGTGCTGGGTGCATCAGCACATGCCTATAATTCCAGCTACTGCACTTGAAGCACGAAGATCACAAGTTTGACCCCAACCTCAGCAACTTGGCAATACTCTGTCTCAAAATAAATAATAAAAAAGTATAAAGATGTAGCTCATTGGTAGAGCAAATCTGGGGTTCCATCTCCAGTATGTCGAAAAACAAAAATGACATGAAGTATGTTATGGTTCGGATATGAGGTATTCCCTCAAATTTTCTATGTTCATGCAGGAATATTTCAACATGAAATGATTGGATTGTGAGAGCTATAATCTAATAAGTCCATCCTAGTTCAAACAGACTAAACAGCTGGTAGCTATAGGTAAGTGGGGCATGACTGAAGGAGGTGGGTCCCTGGGAATGTGCCCTGGAAAGATTTATCTTCCCTAAAGTCTCTTCTACTTTCCCTCTTTCTGCTTCCTGGCTGCCATAATAGCCCTCCTCCACCACACCCTTCCACACACATTCTGCCTCACCTTGGGCACAGAACAATGACCTGGGCCAACCAGGCACTTCGGAACAATGAACCTAAATAAATTTTCCCTCCTCTAAGTTGCTTTTGTGGAGCATTTTGACTACAGCAATGCAAAGTAACTAGTGAAATGTATTTATATCTGGTTTTTATTAATTGCATGTGTTCTGTTTCTTTCCCTTATTTTTTCCTTTTTAACTGAGTGTATTTGGAACATTTTATTCCACTTTGCCTTCATTCTTAACATATCAGATATACTTTAAATAAACCATTTTGCATTTGCCTTTGAATTTCCCAGTACACATTTTTAGTTTAAGTCCATCTTCAAATAATTCCACATTACATGTGGCTTACGAATCTTGCATTAGAATATTCTCAGTCCATCCGATATTTGCCTGGTGGCATTGTCATTAATTTTCTTTCCTGTATGCTGTGGTCACTCAATTCAATATTATTGTTATTACGTAAAGCAGTTATTTTAGATGTTAAGGTAAAACTTATATTTGTTTATCTATTCTTTTCCATTCTTTAATGGGTCTGAGTTTCTGGATTACACATTTTTTTTTAATTTTCCAAAAAAATCTTAATATTTTTTCCAGGGCAGATATTATAGTAAAAAAAAAAAAATCCTTGTTTTATTTTGCCTGATTATTTCTTTTCTACTTTTGAAGAATAATCTCATTTACAAATTTCAATTTTGGTGGAGCGTTTCTTTCAATACAAGATTTTCACTCAGTTATGCTTAATGTCATGGTTTCTGTTGAAGAGTCCACTAAATATCTATGTTTATCCTATGATCACTTTAAAGACTTTGTCTTTAAATTTTCCACAGAGTAAATATGATATATCTAGGTTTACCTTTTTTGGTATTTATCTTTACTTTGTGTTTTCTGAGCATCCTAGATCTAGATGAGTGATTTGGTGTCTGTCAATTTGCATAGTTATTAGCCCATATTACTTCTATTTCTTTTACTTGTTCTTTTTTTTTTCTTTCTAGAATTCCAGATATTTGTATGTTATATTTCTTGAAATTGTCCCAAAGTTCTCAGATGTTCTATTCTGTTCTTTTTTTCCCCTCCAGTTATTTATTTATTTTTTTCTCTTTGCATTTACATCTGGGAAGTTTCTGTGGATCTGTCTCAATCTTATTGACTCTTTCTTTGGTCATGTCTAGTCTATTGATGAGCTTATCATAAAACTTCTCCATTTCTATGGAAGTACTTTTATTTCTAGCATTTTCTTTTGATGCTAAGAATTTCCATCTCTTTGATACCACTGCACATTGGTTCCTATAAGTTATATGTTGACTACTCTTTTATTAGACCAATTAGCATATTAATAATAGTCCTTTCAAAACATCTGATAATTCAACATGTGTGTCAAACTGGATGTGTTATTGATGTTTGTTGTGCTTTCTTTTTCTTTCCTGCGTGTATGTATTTTCCTAATCTTTCTAGGAGTTGTGTAATGTTTAGTATTTGTAGTTTCTGTATCTCCAGGTTTCAAATTCCTCTAGTGTACTTGATTTTTTCTTCTATCTTGACTTTGGTATTACTTAAACATTCCTCCTGAGAGAATATTTTTCCTGTGCCTTTAAGCTCTTTCAGCATTAAGTTGCTATTATTTTGCTGGAGCACTGTTGGTGAGGTAGTAAGGTGTGAGAGTTGGGAAACTCCTGTAATTTTGCATTTAAATCTCAAGTCTTTTAGTGGGTCCAAGTTTCTGATTTGTGACTTTTATAAATGTTTCTTCTTTCATAGTTTTTCACCCCGCCTCCCTGTACCTAGATGAGATGGAAAGGACAGAAGAGGCTAGAATAAGAGGAATACTTTGCTTGCAAAGAACTGTAACAAGGCTCTGGTAAAATCTTTGTCCTACAGACTAGGCCTTTGTTAGAGAGAATTCTCTGGGAGTATTTCAGAATTTTTCTTCTTTTCTCCTGGTCTCCCAACTAGAGTCAAAGGGACACTTTCTCTGAAATTCAGTCTTGAGAACATGATTTTTCCCCCCCTGAGGTAAAACTCACTGTGGCTCAGTTTCTTCCACTTATGCTAGTTCATGCTCAGTCAAGGCAATTTATCACCAAGGTGATTCATCAAAATTAACCACTGCAGTGTTCTTACTATTTTATTAGTCCATTGGTTTCTGTGAGGTGAGAATATTTCAGCTATGACTTTTGCATTCACTTATCTCTCTGGATTTCTGGGAGACGATGTGCACTTCAAACATTTCTGTGATGGGTCCAAGAAAAGTCAATGACATTCTTATTGTTTGCTTTTTTTATTTGTAATAATGGTAGTGAAGATTTCTAAACTCTTTACATTTTGGAACCAAAATGACCTCATAAGTATTTTTAATGGTCAATGATTTTTTATCTAATAATATTTTAATTGAATCACTTATTTTTTTTTGTTGAATACTGAACTTTATATGTTTTCTCTAATTGTAATAATCCAGAGAAAAATAGTATTTTGTGATTTAATTTCAATAAAACATTTGTAATTCAAATTGTTGAGTCTAAGTTTATGCATATTATTGTTCTGTTACCTAAAGCCATTGCTCTTCAAAAATATTCTGTTACTCTGGTATCCCTATGAGAGTTAGTAACAATGCCCAGTTATTATTGAAACTTTAAAATATACTATTATTATTGAAAATTATTATATCAAAATTGACATTTTCAAGGGAAAAATACAATATTTTTGTTTGTTTTTTTCAGTGCCAAGAATTGAATCCTGGCCTCCTACATGTGAATCAAGCACTACTCCACTTAATTATTTTTCCATATTTGTCATCGGTTTTAATTGCATTCTGTTGATCACAAAAATATTGGAGAATATATATGTATTTTTATTTTTGTGCTAATTATTCTATCATTCTTGACTACAATTATTTCTTTTGTCAGTTATGTTGACATCTTAAAAGATTATTAATTTGCTAACATTTTTATGCATTGATAACATTAATCATTTGAATATTTATTAACACATTTTTAAGTGGCATGTTGTTGGCTTTAATTTTGATGTGATGTTTACTTTGAAATACATTAGTTTCAAATTTGCATATTAAAATATGACAATTCTTTGATTTTCCTATTACTACTAAATTCAAACTGTTCTTCAAAATCTAGACTAATAGCTTTTTAATAGCATTGATGCATGTGTCACCAATGATGTCCGTGTCATCTGTGAACTGTCTGACTTTTGTTCATGTTTTTAAGAATTATCATGCTGATGGAATGTCACTGGGATAACTTGCTAGTGTTTTCACACTCTTTAGTTTTCACACTGTTTAGTAGTCTCAATCCTACTGCACCCCCACATTGTGCTTGATGATTTGACTTGCCACAGCAGTTTGAAAAGAAATATCTTATATCCTAAATGCTAGTGACTTGCATTTATTTTGTTATCACATTAAGAATAAAAGTCAACACACAGGATCACTCTGTGAAGATTTTACTATTTTATTAAACAGATGACAGACTCTTTTCTAATGTTTCCTCTTAACCTGAAATTGACTCTGAGGTCACCAAAACAAAATATTTTTTTCTTTTATTGATGCCAGCATATTTTTTAATTGTTCTAATTAGTTATATCTGACAGTAGAATGCATTTTGACACACTGTACACAAATGCAGCATAATTTCTCATTTCTCTGGCTATACATGGTTCAGAGTCACTTCACTAGTGTAATCATACATGTATATAGGATAATAATGTCTGTCTCACTCTACTGTCCTTTCCATCCCCACAGCCCCACCCCTTTCCTTAATCCCCTCTGCACAATCCAAAGTTCCTTTATTATCCCTCCCCCATCACACACACTATGGATTAATATCTGCTTATAAGAGAAAACATTTGGCCTTTGGTTTGGGGGGATTGGCTTATTTAACTTAGCATGATATTCTCTATTTCCATCTGTTTACCTGCAAATGCCATAATTTCATTCTTCTTTAAGGCAGGGTAATATTCCATTGTGTATATATACCACATTTTCTTTATTCATTCTTCTGTTGAAGGGCATCTATGTTGGTTCCATAGTTTAACTATTGTGAGTTGAGCAGCTATAAACATTGATGTGGCTGCATCACTGAACTATGTTGATTTTAAGTCCTTTGGGTATAAACTGAAGAGTAGGATGACTGGGTCAAATGGTGGTTCCATTCCAAGTTTTCTGAGGAATCTTCATAGTGCTTTCCATAGTGGTTGCACCAATTTGAAGTCCCACTAAAACAAAATCTTAACTCCTAGTTACCTCATTTTTTTCTCATGTCCACTTTGACAAGTTTTATCCTTTAGAGACAGAATGATTAGTAAAAATCAAGATTTTATATACTATAACAACATATTATTTTAATTTTTTTTACTCCCTTGATACAGTGACATAAATTATGCTAATTAAATGAAAATAAAAAATAGATTTTCTCATAACCATCATTTTTACATCAAAGTAATATAGTGCTAAATATTAAGCACTGAAAAGAATGAAAATGCCTACAGTTTTTCATTTTCCAATTTATTAATAAAATGGCTGCTGAAACATTGTTACTTGAAAAGACTACCCACTTTTCAACATTCTTTTTCTGTTAGAAAACCTGGGGGCTATGGTTATGGCTCAGTGGCAAATAAATTGCCTATAGTGTGCAAGAAGCCCTGAGTTTAACTCTAGCACTGTAAAAAAAAAAAAAAAAAAAATCTCTTTAAGTAGGTACCATTGTTGGGAAAACAACAACAACAAAAAAAAAATGCCAGATATTTCTGATACTGTCTTCCAAGAGGTTGGTCTAAACTGGATGCTTGGTAAATTGAATTAAGGCATGAGAGAGTTGAGTAACTATTCATGTCAGTGTCTATATTTTGGCAGTGGCAATAGTGTAGAGTCTCTACTTTCAGGCTTGACTCTTTCTGATGTTGTAAGGGCTGATAATCTTTCCAAAAATTTATCTTATGCTTAAGTTAACTAAAATCAATTGATAATGTTTGCAATAAAGCTATCTGATTATATAGAGAAATACCTTAATGTTGATTTGATTTTTGTCCAAGAAAAGAAATAGCATTCAAGGAAACAATCAAATATTTTGATATTTTGTTTTCAAAGTGGAAAAATCAACTTATACCATAAACATAATGTTTTCACTGATATGTGGAAGCTAAACCACAATGCAGGAGGGAAGGGGAAGAAGAGAAGTTCAGTAGATTAGATAAGGGGAATAAAAGGAAGGGATCATGGGGGTTGGATAGGAAAGATAGTAGAACAAATTCAACCAAATTTTCCGTGTACACATATGAAAATAACTAAGTGAATCCCACCATGGTGCCCACCACAAGAATGGCATCCTGATTAGAATAAGATATAACCAATGCTTGTGTAAGTTTATCAAAATGGATTCTACTAAGAAGAACCAAGTAAAATCAATTAAAAAATTGTATGTTTGCACATTGTGAAGAAAACATATTATTCAACATCTGCTCTTTTAGATGTTTTTACACATCTATTTTCTTATATACCATGTCATGTACATATCTAAGATTCCTTAAAATTATTTACTTTTAGTTTACAAAAGATACAAGTTGACCTACCTCCATAAAAATACATCTTTTATCCAAATATTGTTAGAATCACATTTATCTTTGCTGAAAAACAGATGATATAAAATGACATATTGAACCAAAGCAATTTTGTAGCACATTTGCTGTGGTTTCTTTTATTTGAACAAAATCTATGCCACAAAATATTATTATTAGGATTACTTGGCACATTTATTTTAAGGACTCAGTGATACTCAAGTTTTTCCCTGGAACTCAGTATGCATATGCATCTCAAGAAGAACATATGGAGATTAATTTGTGCTTTTGCCAAGTTCCTTCAGAATCTAAATTTCACAGTAATGAGAGCCAGGAAGGAGCATTGCATTTAAAATCTAAGTGTGAAATTATATCATACTTTTCATCATTTAAAATATTTACTGTTATTTTTCCCTGCAGATGAATGCAAGATAGGTTTCATCCCTCAAGAACTTACAATATAGTTGGCAAGATTGTTAGGAGCTAAGGTTCAGTGATAGGAAATGTTTCATCGAAGATGTAAGCTTGCACTGAATCTAAGTGTATGATTTATGAAGACAAAGTAAAAGGTAAAGAGAGTTGGGTTCAGACTAAAACAATTTTAAGCAAAGTCACAAAAAAGAAAGAGCAAAACACAGAAAAATACAAGTGATATGACTAAAGGTAAATTGTATTGGAAGTAACAGTGAGAAATATGGTAATAAGACATCCCAACTGAGATATTGGAAAGTTGCATAATAGACCCATGATTATGAATTGAATTGTATCCCTCCCAAAAACCATGTGCTGAAACTCTAACCACTAATGTAACTGCACATTACTTTGGAGATGTGGCCTTTAAAGAATTAATTAAAGATAAAAGAATTCATAAGAATAGAGCCACAATCCAAGAAGACTGGTGTCTTTATAATAAGAGAACAAGAGTCCAGGGATGCACCTGCAGAGAAATGAGCCATGTGAGGACAGACAGAAGGCAGCCATCTGCAAGCCAAGAGAGGCCTCAGGAAAAACCAAATCTACCAGCAACTTAATTTTAGACTTCTAGCCTCCGAAGCTGTGAGAAAATACATTTCTGTTTGAGCCTCCATTTTGTAACATTTTAAGGTGATAGTCCTAGAAGACTACTATGCTCACCAGGAGGTTTCAACTCAAGAGACACCACACAGAGAAGACAAAACTGTCCAGTTAAGCCATGCACAAAGAGCAAGATCACAGAAATGATAATTAGTTTTGTGTTGAAGTTCTAAATTTTGTGGTAGTTTTTTTGCAGTGATACAAGACTAAAACAAAGGTAAAAACCTAATCCTATAAACAAAAATGTTCACTAGTAAATGACCCTGATGAATATTTCTTTCCAAGGGTTATTTTGTGTTATTCATGAAAATCTCATTATCTCCCTACCCTCGGATTTATCTCTAGTAACTCTTGTTAAAATAACCATACTTAATGATGTGATGAATTATAATAATAGTTCATCTTTTAAGGGATGATAATGATTCCTATACATAAGATGACAAAGAATTAAATATTGAGTAAATACTATTTGCTAATATTTTATTTATGATTTTTTCATTCAATCCAGTAAATAAAATAGGTATAAACTTCTTTTGAGGCTAATATTAATCACCATATTATCAATATAACATTACAAATTGAATCTGAAGTTTCCCAAATTTTACCTGTATTATGAAACAAATGATGAGCTATATTAACTACAAGTTCTCTGAACATTCAGATAGTTCTTATGTTAGTTAGCTTTGTGTCACTGTGACCAAAATACCCAACAAGAACAATTTAGAGGAGACAAAATTTATTTTGGCTCATGGTTCCAAAGTTTAGTCCAGGGTTTGGCTGAGTGCATTGCTCTGGGCTCAAAGTGAAGCAGGACAGTATGGGAAAATGTCAGGGTGGAGGATCACTGCTCCATTCATGGCAACCAGGAAGCAGAGAGAGAGGAAAGGGTAAAAGGTCCACAGGCAAAATGAACCCTTCCAGGGCACATCCTTAATGACTCAACTCTTCCAGCCACACTCCACCTACCTACAGTTACCACCCAGTTCATTCAAACTAGAGTGGATTTATTTATTAGGTTATAGTTCTCACAATCCAATCATTTCACCTCTGAATATGCCTGCATTAACAGAAGTTTGGGGAAGACAGCTCATATGCTCATATGCATAACTGCTCTTAAATTGACGTTTTAATTAACACAATGATTTTTAATATATTTTTGAGTCAACAAAAATCATATTTATTTTTTCAGAAACTCATTCATCTAACATAAATATGTAGTTTCTTTGATTCTCATTCATACCTGTCATATGTCTATTTCATATGTTGTAATGTCATGTTTTGTGTGGTCTCACTTTCTTCCTTGATCATATATTAGTTACAAGAAATGAATTTTGGGATTACTTATTTCCAATTTAAAATATTTTATTTCATTAATTTATTTCCTTTTATCTTCATTAAGTTATTCTAAATATGTCATTGAGCATTGAAAGTATGTTAATGCTTGTATACAGGAGGGACGGACAGTGTGTTGGAAAAAACAAATGTTTTTTTTTTTTTTTTTTTTTTTTCCTTCACACCAAAATCAATGTAGAGGACATTTATGACCTCAGAGACTGTGGGGATTTTTCCCACAAGCTAGCAAACCATCCTGCACTGGACAAGATGTCTTCTAATTTCATTGTGTTTTGATACAATATCTGTTTGGAAGTAGTGTCAGATCCTGAAGGTTGAAGGTTCAGTTCTCAATTAACTAGCCCTCACTTCAGACATAGTTGCAAGTCTAAGTCTCCAGAATTTCTGATTGACAGACTACAAATTGCAGTACCTACAATCACATCCTCAGGTTCAATTAATTTACTACAGCAGCTCAAAGAACCCAGGAAAACACTATAATTACATTTACCAGTTTATTATAAAAGATATTGTAAAGAATACAAATAAGCAGCCAGATGAAGAGATACATAGGACAAGGTGTGAAAGGGTCCCAAATACAGCAGCATCTGCTCCCATGGAGTGGGGGTTTGCCATCCTCTCAACACATAGATGAATTCTAATTCACCTTCCTGTGAATTTTTTGCCTATTAGAACATCTTTAAACTCTGTCCTTTTTAATGGAGACTATTATATGGGCATGGACAACTGTGTCAACATATGGTTGGACCAAAAGGTATGACATGGTATTTATTGTCAGGAAGGGAAAACCCAGTAAGGCCTATCTGCTTTACTCTTCTTGTTGGCTTCTCCTTGCATCATTCCTTCTTCTGGGGTGTGGAGTAGGACCCCTCTGGAATGAGGAAGATCTTGTTCACAAGATAAGATTGGGCCAGAAATTTTTTCTATGATTAGACCAAGGGAGAAAGGTAGGGGAAGATTAGAGTTTTTATAACCTGTCTTGGGGGAAAAAAAAATTCTAGTGTTCATCATCTGCTTTAGGGGAGGGAATTATGGACTATTAACTCATAACTAAATGAAACCAAATAGAAATAAGTGGATGGGTGAATGGATTGACCTCCTTTACACACTTTCCTTTTATCTACTTTAGCCACATTCCCTGCTATGTATTAAATTGTGTCCCCCCCCCCCCCTTTCATACATTGGAGCTTTAAACCCTAGGGCAACTGTATTTGAATTGAGGCCTTTAAGTTGTTAGGATCTATTTAGGAGTAAATGAGGTCAAAAAGTTAAGGTCCTCCAGGGATAGAATTGGTGCCATTATAAGAATGGAAAGAAAAGCTAACAATCTCTTGCTCTTTGGGCAAACACAGTGGAACAGCTATGTGAGGACATATATGAACACTGCCATCTATAAACTAGAAAGAGAACCTTTACAAGAAATCGATGATTTTTCATCTTCTTTGAGGATTTCCAGCCTATGAATTATGAATAATATTAAACTATCTATGCTACACAATCTGTTATTTTCTTAGGGCTGACGAATGATACTATTATGTTCCCTATGTTTGATATATATCTTTGTATTAGCTTGGATTATTATTAGCTCTTCTGATGCTTTTCTGGTTATTTCATTGACTGAAACTAATATAGTTTCTTTCAACATCCAATCATTCTGGCACTTGTACAGATTCTTTGGCTGGAAGAAATTTACAGGTGGTATTGCCTAACCTATGTTGAAATAAAAAATTGTGTAATTAATAAATAGATTCTTCAGAGTTTAAAATATATTATTATAGGTCTAGTTTTGCATTGTTGGGTTGCTTTCTTCGCTTATTCTATTATCAGTTAAGAAGAATAGCAAAAGAAAAATCAGAGTACAGACAATGGCAGAACTCTCTTTTGGTTTTATTATACTATGAGGTAGTTACATTTGCAAAAGAACTATTTACCCATAAGGCCCATGAAATAATATTATATTCCATATTAACAGGAATGGAAATCAGTCATTTATAATTTACTGAAAATCTAGGTGTTTGTCATTTTTACCTTGTAAAAACTAAATAAAACGCTTATTATTTTATAAATGGTGTAACTTGATTTCAAGTGTTAATTTTCCCAGGTCATATAAAAAGTTCACACACTTAAATTTAAACTCAGTTTTGCTCAAAAGATTCTGATTTTCTGGGATAATCTCTTTTTAGAAAGCAGAGTAAAATTCATTGTCAAGCAGGGATGCTTTTGAATCCTAATCTAAGGAACTTTATCATTTGAAGCATATTTTATCTGTAATATTTCAAATTTCTCATTTCTGCAAAATACCAAATGTCCATACCAATAAACTCAACATTGCGTGAATCAGGTTGTAATTTAGCATTCAGGCACTTAGAGTATTAAGTGGACCTTTAGGAAGGCAAAACTGACCTTCAAGCAAAATGCTTCAGCAAATAAGTCAGATTTGGTTCTAGACAGATGTCTCTTAATGAAAGCATGTCACAAAATTGCCCTGACTTTATGCTCACTGATTAAAACACTGTTCTAAATCATATAAACATTTTTAGATGTCACTGACTGCAGAGTGTTTATAATCAAGCCTTCATTTTTTATTTTAAATATATTTATTTATTCTAATTTGTTATGCATGACTGCAGAATGCATTTCAATCCATAGTACACATATAGAGCACAATATTCCATGTCACTGGTTGTACACAAAGTAGTCACACCATTTGTGTCTTCATACATGTGCTTAGGGCAATTATGTTCATCTTGTTCCACCATCTTTCCTACCCCCATCTCCCGCCCTTACCTTCCCTCCACTTTTCCCTATATAAAGTTCTTCCATTTCTCCCATGCCCTCCCATCCCCATTATGGATCAGCATCGTCATATCAGAGAAAACATTCAGCATTTGATTTTATTGGATTGGCATATTTCACTTAGCATAATATTCTCCAACTTCATCCATTTACCTGTAAATGCCATGATTTTATTCTCTTTTAATGCTGAGTAATGTTCCATTGAGTATACATAGCACACTTTCTTTAACCATTCATCTACTGAAGAGCATCTAGGATGGTTCCACAATCTAGCTATTGTGAAATGTGCTGCTATAAACATTGATGTGGCTGTGTCCCTGTAGTATGCAATTTTTAAGTCCTTTGGGTATAAACCAAGGAGTGGGATAGCTGGGTAAAAGGTGGTTCCAAGTTTACCAAGGAATCTCCATATTGCTTTCCATATGTTTGCACCAGTTTGCAATCCTACCAGCAATGTATGAGTGTGCCTTTTCCCCCACATCCTCACCAACACTTATTATTGTTTGTATTCTTAATAGTTACCATTCTTACTGGAGTGAGATGAAATCTTAGAGTAGTTTTGATTTGCATATCTCTAATTGCTAGAGATGTTGAACATTTTTTAAATATATTTGTTGATTGATTATATATTATCTTCTAAGAAGTGTCTGTTCAGCTCTTGGCCCATTTATTGATTGAGTTACTTAGTTTTTTGGTGTTCGGTTTTTCGAGTTCTTTATATACCTTAGAGATCAGTACTCTATCTGATGTGTGTATGGTAAAAATTTGCTCCCTTTCTGTGGGCTCTCTCTTTACCTCATTGATTGTTTCTTTTGCTGAGAAGAAGTTTTCAGTTTGAATCCATTGTATTTATTGATTCTTGATTTCATTTCTTGCACTACAGTAGTCTTGTTAAGGAATTTGGGGCTTAATTTGACATGATGGAGGTTAGGGCATACTTTATCTCCTATTAGGCACAGGGTCTCTGGTCTAATTCATAGGTCCTTGATTAACTTTGAGTTCCATTTTGTGCATGGTGAGAGATGGGGACTTAATTTCAGTTTGCTGTATGTAGATTTCCAGTTCTCCCAGCACCATTTTTTGAAGAGGCTATCTTTTCTCCAATATATGTTTTTGGCACCTTTGTTAAAATCCAGCCTTCTTAGCAAGCAAAATGTGATATTTATATAAAATACAAAAAACAAATAAGAGAATATATACTCTTTAAAGAAAGAGATATTAAATTCAGTTACTATTATTCCAGTTTGCCAAATAAGATCAAAGTTTAGGAGTCAGGAAGATAAAAATAAAAAAAGGAATAAAGGCTTTAATACAAATTTTGAAGAATTATTTGCTAAGAGAAACTTTAGATACTAAAGCATGATGAAAGAGAGCATCCCACCAATTATCAGTTGTTTTGCCTGACTTTGAATTAATTATTATACTTAGTTTTTATACTTATATAATTAGGATAATAATATATATATCTCCATAATTGTTGGGAGATTTATTTAAATAAATTATGCAAATCAATATTTTGCTCTATCAACACAAGAAAATGAAGTGATTCAGAGAACAGAGAATGAAAAGATAAACTGGTTTAAAGTAGAAAATGTACCAAGAAAAAAGAGGCTTATCTCCACTAGCCAGATAGGAATGTGGACCCATGTTACATTAGACAAATAGCTTAAAGAAAATGCTTGAAACCTAGTTAAAAACTCTTATTTCAAGTATATGAAATTCTTCACACATACAATACCAGGAATACAATAATATGTGATAGAACAAAATATGAAGATATGAAGGCCTAACTCAGGCAAGTATCTGGTGATTGGGAAATAGTAAATAAGAATGTAAATATGGATAGCAAAACAAGACAAAGGCTCAGATATACAAAACAAAGAATATGCATATTTTTTCAATGAAATAAGATCAGAAAATTTCCCAAAATTTATTATAGAAATGGAACATCAAATACTGGAAGCTTACAGGACCTGAAATACACAAAATTATTACAGACTCACACTAAGCCACATTATTATGATGATGCCTAACATACAGAAAATAGTGAGAATTCTTAAGGCTGCCAGAGGAAAACTCAAGTAACATTAGAGGGAAACTAATTTAGATCTCAGATAATTTTTCAATCCAGACCTTTAAAGCTAGGAGGTCTTGGAATAATATATTCCAATCTTTGAAAGAAAGTGAATGCCAACCAAGAGTTCTATACCCTGAAAAACTAAGTTTCCATTTTAATAAAACCCTTTAATGATAAACAAAAGTTTAAAGAATTCACAACCAAAAAGCCTGAACCACAAAATATTCTTAACAAAAAAATTTCATGAAGAAGAAATAAAAAATAAAAATAAATTCCAGCAGAGGAGGGACTAAACTAGAAGAACAGTGAATCAAAAAAGAAGTTATTTCAAATTAAAAACAAGAAATAATTCAAAATGACAGGGAATAAGAATCATTTGTCAATAATAATAGTGAATGTAAATGGCCTAAACTCATCAATCAAAGACATAGACTGGCAGACTGGATTGTAAAAACTAAAACTAACTTTATGCTGACTCCAAGAGACTAACCTCATGGACAAAGACATCCCTATATTAAAAAGAACAAATAAGAAAAGTATGCAAATACTGTTCTTGCTTTGTTCAATTTTATATTTTGTTGACTACTGATAACATGAATGCTATGGTTTAAATCAATTTGATGGAAATATGTAAAAAATGCCCTAAGAAACTTTCTTTATGTATTTGGCCACATAAGTTAAGGAGCAGGTTGGCTCCTCAAAGTAGGACTAATGATGACTCAAAATTGTATGAAGATATGAATAATTTCATATACAAACATATGATTATATAGACAGAAAATGTTTGTATATAGTACCTTATCTTTTATTTTTAGACTAGAATATATAAATTCAACGACCATGATAAATATCTTTGAATTGCTCAAATTTTTTTAAAAAATAAAAAGAAATGAATTTCCATAATGGTATACCAATAGCACAAGTTGATATGTACATGGGGCCTTGCAAAGAGCTTGTTTTTATAAATGAAAATCAAAACTGCGATTAATAGAACTCCACTTACAAAGGAAATGACATATGGTTAAAAAGATAGATTGAGAAAGGCTGCTCAAGTTTGGAATTGAGTATGGATTGTGGAGTGTCAACAAAAGTGAGAGTTTTGTGTTGCCACACTAATCGGACCATGCTAGGCAGTTCCCAAATTGTAAATTAAACAAATACTTTTTTCCTGTTCACTGTAGCAGTAAATTACATAATGCACTATAAATTATACTTAAAAAGACAATTTTCTTTTGAAAGTATGATACAAGGCAAGCAAAGATAAGAGAAGCAATCAGCATCATACTGCTTTCTCTTTGCAGAAGAAATGTGTTTAGAACAGTTAGCAAAATGTGTGGATCTCACTGGTATCAAATGCTCTAACCACTTGCTATTCACCAATTTCATAATGTTTGATTTTCTGGAGTTTCCAATGTTTTATGGAGAGCATTGTATCATTTTAACATCAACACACCAGTATTATATTAATCTCTTTCAGGTTTGTGCCTCAGTTGTTAAGGTTGTACCATATTTATAGTAGCTGCATTTTTCTGTGTCCCACTAGATGAAGAGAAGCAGCTGCAGTATCAGAAGTTCAAGGGCAATTGGAGGTTAGATACCATTCATCCAAATAATATCTAATCCAATTAGAAATCCATAAAAGAGATTCTGATGAAAAGACACAGGCTTTATTCATGACATATAGTGTTAAACAGTGTTGTGTAAAGAATTTCCTCAGATAAATTATTTAATAGCAAATTGAACTCATTGTTGTATAAACCCTGATAAAACATATACTGTCCATGCAAGAACTGAAGGTGAAATTCAAGTGTAAAGTTTACATTAAAAAATGAAGAAAAAATTCAAATCAATAACCTAACCTTCTACCTTAATATACTGCAGAAAGAAGAACAAAATATATATACAGTAAACAGAAGAAAATAATATATTTTAGAATAGAAATTAATGGAATGGAAAATGATAGAGAAAAAAATCAATGAAACTCCAAATTTAACTTTAGAAAAGACTTTAAAAAATCAACTTTTAAGTCCTTTGGGTATAAGCCAAGGAGTGGAATAATTGGGTCAAATGGTGGTTCCATTCCAAGTTTTCTAAGAACTCTCCATTCTGTTTTCAAAAATGGTTGCACCAATTTTCAATTCTACCAGTAATGTATGAATGAACCTTTTCCCCCACATCCTTGCCAACATTTATTTTACTTGTTTTCTTGATAATTGCCATTCTGATTGTACTAAGACGAAATTTCGGTGTAGTTTTAATTTTCATTTCTCCAATTGTTAGAGATGTTGAACATTTTTTCATATATTGTTTACTAACCATATTTCTTCTTTTGTGAAGTACCTGTTCAATTCCTTTGCCAATTTATTGATTGGCTTATTTGTTTTTTTTGGTGTTAAGTTTTTTGAATTCTTTAAATATGCTGGAGGTTAATGCTCTATTTTAGGTGCAGGTGGTAAGCATTTTCTCCCATTCTGTAGAAATCAGCATACTGCAGTGATGCAACCATATCAATGTTTATAGCAGCTAAAATCACAATAGCCAAAAGCTATGGAAACAACCTAGGTGCTCTTCAACAGATGACTGGATAAAGGAAATGTGGTATATATACACAGAGGAATATTACTTGGCCATACAGAAGAATGAAATTATATCATTTGTTGGTAAATGGATGGAACTAGAGAATATCATGCTAAGTGAAACCCAAGGCCAAATGTTTTATCTGATATATGGATACTGATCTATAGGAAGGGAGGATAGGGAGGAGAAGTATAGAAGTTCATTGGATTAGAAAAAGGGGAGTGAAGGGAAAGGAGGTGAAATAGAAATACAAAAGATAGTAGAATGAATTGGACATAAATTTCCTATCTCATGTATGAATATAAGACCAATGTAACTCCACATCATGCACAACCACAAGAATGGGATCCAAATTGGAATGGGTTGCACCCCATGTATTTATAATACATGCTACTATAGTGTATATCTAAAAACAACAAAGGAAAATAAATAATTTTTAAAAATCAACTTTTAGCTATACTGACAGAAAAAAAGTTCTACTGTAAAATTTATAGCAAAAAGACAGCAAAACTACCAATCTTATGGAAACAGATCATAAGGGAATATTAATGACTATGTCATTGAAATAGATAAATTAGAGAAAATGAAGAAATTCCTATGACTATACAAACTATTGAAACGGACTAAAAAACTCACAAATGTTTTTCACCTCCAAACAGTAATCAAACAAGGATGTCTGTTCTCACCACTTCTATTCATCTGCTCAATGTTATAAGGGCGCTTCTAGCCAGAGCAAGTAGACAGAACAAACAAACAAACAAACAAACAAAAAGCAGAAAGAAAGAAAAGGGCATATTGCACAGAATTAAGAACATCTCAATTTCCAGATGACATTATCTTGCACACAGAAAATACTGAGGACTTCACTAAAAATTACGAGAAAAAAATGAATTCACCAAAACTTAAGGGTACAAAAGCAAGATATAACAATTGATTATACTTACACTAGAAATGAACCATCTGAAAATGAAATTAAGAATTTTATTTACACTAGTATCAATAGAATAAAGTATGTAGGAATAAATTTCATAAAAGAACTACAAAGCTTCTACTGTAAAAGGTATAAAACAGTTTTTAAAGAAATTAAAGATCAAACTAAGCGGAAAAAATCTCCTACATTCAGGGATTGTAATACTTGATATTGAATGTTGCTATTTAAGTTGATTAGCATTGCAATACTTTCCAAATTGATCCTCAGATTCGATACAATTTCTATCAAAATCTTATCTGCTTCTTTTGCATAAATTGGCAAGAAAATATTAAATTCATATGAAAATGTTAAGAACCCTGAATAACCAAAGAAATATGGAAAGAGAACAAAATTGGAGAACTCATATTTCTTGATTCAAAAACTTACCACAAGCTGTGCAATGAAAATGGTGTGGTCCTGGTATGTGGATAGAAATATAGACCAAAATTAAATGGGAATGAGAGCCTAGAAGTAAATCTACATATCTATGGCCATTTGATTTGCAACAAGGATTCCAAGATCTTTCTGTGGAGAAAAGAATAGTGTTTTCAATTAATGATGCTTAGGTAACTGGATTTCCACATTAAAAACAATGAATCTGAATGTTGATCTCTCATTATTATATAAAAATCAGATCAAAATTTATAAAATACCTAAATATAAGTTGTGAAAGTATCAAATACTTAAGAGAAAATATAGCAGTAAATCCTTGTGACCATGAGTTAAAATATAGATTCTTAGATATGACACCAAAGTACTTATGACAAAAGAACCAAAATAAACTTTAACAAAATAAAAAGTCTTTGCTTTCAAGGACACTTAATAAGGTGAGAAGGAAACCCAGAGAATAGAGAAAATTTCTTCAAGTTATTTATCAGGTAAAGAGCTGATATGAAGAACCTATGAAGAAAACCTACAACATATTATTTAGGACAATATCTCAATTAAAAGATCAACAAAGGATCAGAAGAAAATTTTTTTCTGAAGAAATTTATAAATACATTTAAAAATTCATTCCTAGGCATTAACCAAAAAGTATTGAAAACACATGTCTACACATGAAAACACATGTCTAAATTTGTATATGGATGCTGACTGCAGCACTATTCATAAAATGCTTAATTAAAAAACTTTAAAAAATTGTATATCTATATAATTGAATATTGTAAAACTGTAACATGTAATTAAGTATTGATATAAGCTATGGCAAGGATGAACCTTTTAAACATGCTAAGTGATTGGAGACAGTCACAGAAAAACACCTATTTCATGTTCTCATATATATTAAATTCCCAGAATAGGAAAATTTGTGAAAACAAGAATATCAGTGTGTGCCTTGGGTCAGGGAGGCAGAAATAAGGTGAATTTCTTTTTCCTGTAGTGCAATAAAAGATTTAAGAAATTGATTTTGTTAATGTAATAGAAAACAGTGGGTCGAAAACTTTGGGCAAATTTGTATGTGATGTAAATTTTAATTTATTAAGGCTGTTCAAAATCAAAGAATATAAGATATATTTATAAAGAAAGGAAACTTCCCCATATTTTACTTTTATTATTTTATTATTCTGAAATTATTAAAGGATACTGATTATTAATGTGTATGGATTTAATGTAAAAAAATTAAATAATCCATATTAAACTTCTCAGTGTTTGAAAAGCAAGTCTACAATTCAAATGCTTTATAAACTATAAATCTTAGTTTTTGATTTATTTATAACATTATTTATTATGTTATAAACATTTGAGTTTTTGGGTCCTCATAATCAACAGACATTGGTGTGACACACAAGTTACAATAGTTTCAGTGTTGTGTCATTTTGAATATTTGTTTTGTGCTGCATTTTGAAATTAACACTACATAATACTAATATAGTCAACCCAGTTGGAAATCAGAATCAATTTGTTTGAAAGATAAGGGGGAAATACAAATGAGAAGAGAATAAATATTTAACTGAAGTTGGCAGAAATGTGTCTTTAATCTGTTCTCAGGAGGAAAGTTAAACTACCGAAAATTTATAAGAAGTTATTTTTTTTTCTGTCTAAACATGAACCTAATCATGATGATGGAAGTGAATCCAAATACTAAGATATTACTCAAAATAAAGGGGTTGGAAAAATTCTAAACTTAATTATTATAGTAATATTTTTATTTTACTTTTAGGTGAACTTTGTGATGTCAGCCTCCTTCATCAGTAGTCTTCAATTATTTTTTTTTCTAGTCACATTATGTCTCTTGGTAAACCAATTCACTGCCTATACATGACTGATGTACTACTTCATGTGCATCATAAAACATAATGAAAAAATAAAATTAAACATAAAATAACTAAATATAAGTTGTGAAAGTATGTTAATTAAACATTAACATAAAATATCTTAAAGTATATTGTTAGTTATAATAATATTGATCTATAAAACTGTGACATGGTATAAATAACTGTTATTGGGAGGAAAATCTACATTCCAGACAGTTTGTTCTTAAGCTTTTATTATTATTGGGATGCACATTTGTTCTCACATATTCTAAAAATAACATTATGACACTCAGATCTGCCTTCGGTGCTCATAAACTTTTATTTTTCCACTTAATTTCTCTGAATCGTTGTTAGGGGCCAGGAAGGCCAACATTATTTCAATGCCTACCAACTTCTGAAATACTGATTATTTGTGTAAAATGCTACATTTAAAATTTAGAGCAAGGTCTTAAAATAACAAATATTTCATTTGGCTCACATCCCAAGTCTTACTACGAGTTCTATGTTGTTGAGAATGTTATTCAGTGTCTTTAAACTTCAGATTCCTTATCTTAAAATGGGAATGATAAATAACACCTTGGTCTAAGGATATTGTTGCAACTATATGAAGTAATGACTCCCAAGTGTCTAGCTCACCCCATCACAGTTAATTCAACCTCACAAGTTATAGGAATAGTTATTTTTATTACAATTATCCCTGTCTTAAGTGAAAGATAAAAATGAAACACCATTCTTAACCTTCCTTTTTAAATATAATTCTCCTCACTTAAATGTAACTCCTCTTAAATAATGTCCTATTCTCACAGTACAAATATTTTCTCAGTTTCCAAAATCCCTCAGATAAAGCAATAATTTCTTCATGTGTAAACTAAATATTTTGGAATATTTTATATATACTACATACATTGTAATTTAATTTATTTTCTTCCTTATCCCAGCATCCTTCCCCTACTCAACTCCCCACCATGGTGACATTTTTTACACTAAGATCTACAAGCTGATCACTGTGTACACATTTTATTTAAGGATATTTTAAAATATTGTATTTCTGTATGAACTTGAGCATATTTCAGAGTTTCCCATAAAACAAATATTCAAGTATTAACAGATGAAATGTTAGAATTAACTTTCTGGAATCTTTTTCTATGTAAAATCAAACTATTGCAAGCTATGTTAAGAAATCTTGAAACCCTTTCTTAACGAGTTGTAGTGTGGCACAAGGCATTGTGGTTTGTTTTTTAACTACAGTACTACAGTACTTACATTAGATCTAATTAGAAAATGTGTAAGAGAATATATTCCCAGGTGCCCTTACATACACAAAAATGGTAAGTATGTGAGATGATGAATGTGTTCACTTGCTTGATTTTAGTAATCATTTCACTGTATATGTGTATCAAAACATCATACTATAGCCCTTGAATGTATATAATAAAATTGCAATGCATAAAGGTGCCTTTTGATATATTATTTGTTTAACTTTTTTTGCAACACACACATATGTGCACATGTGCAACTACTCACATTCTTCTAGACTCCTTGAATTAAGTCATTAATAAACAGTTAAATGCTGTGATGCCTTTAAAAAAATTCCCACATAGTTTAATTTATGTTAAGTATTCATAAAGGTTGTGTTATCAAGACTTTCTAAATGTGTTGGAAGTTTTGTATCTGTTTAGTAAATATTAGCTAGTTATCTGACAGTTTTATAGAGTAAAAATAGATAACTCAGATGAAAATGAAAAATAAGAGGAATTACGTGAATATGTCATGTAATTTCCATAAGGTATGAAAGATGTTATATTTAATTGCCATTTAAAATTTTCAAACACCATGACATATCCAGATCTTGAAAGTGCTATACAATAGTAACTCTGTAACTAAAAAGGCCAATAAAAAAGGAAAAAAAAAATATGAAGATTGAAAAAAAATTCTAACCATAGACTAAGAAATAATCTAGAAAAATCTGGAAATTTTGGCCATGCTATGATTACTTTTTTCAGGAATGGAGGGCAAACATACATAATGGAATGGTTGTTCCCACTGCTAACCATCTTGGGAAAAACATAAGGAATAGAAAATAAGAACTTCTGAAAGTAAGCTTTGTAAATATACTTATAGGAAAAATCATTCCTCATTATGAGGAAATTTGAGTCTCTATGGACTGTAGTAATTTTCCAGGTCTAGCCTGTAAGGAGCAATGCAGAAAAATAGGATTAAGACTCCCTAAGGTAGTGTGGGCATATGTAGCAACTTTAGACTATTTTGTATGTGTGTTTATATGTGTGTATATGTGTTTGTGTATGTTCCTCTCTATCATCAAATCCTCAGCATGCTCCTGAAAACTGTATATCCTGTTTTAAGTAGTTTTGTCAGAAGTTGAAGGTTAACACCCATTGTTTTGAGACTGGGAGAGAAATGCACGTGCCATCCCATACAAACACATACTTGATCACTTCTGAAGGAAATCATGGACAGTGTCAGTGATAGCAGTCATCAAGAAAGAAGGGCAGCACTATGCAGCAAGATGGCAATGGCCCAAGGATTCTGTGTTATAGTCAGGTTGTGAAGGCAAGAATACAAGAACCAGAGAGAGGCTGCCTCTGGGAAACTCAGAATGAGTTGGAGAACCTATTTATAAGTTAAATCCCAGCAATGTTTTTGGAAGAAATGTGATGCAATGGTTCAGGTATATAAAAAAGAGGAAGAAAGAACCCATGTTTTTCAGTAATACAAAGGTGCACAAGAAACATGAATTTTACTAGTATAACAGCTAAAGGCATTGACAAGAATTTAATATACTTTATTAGTGGATAAAAATTGATCTAATATGCTCATTAAAAACAGAAACTGTTATGGATCCAGTAAAACTTTAGTAAGTTTATATTCATTTCCAATATGCAGAAGAAAATTTTTCATATTTTCTCTCATGCATCATTGAAGACAAGATAAAAATATCTTAGAATAAAATAGACACCCTACAAATTTTAATTTACTATTGAAACTTTAAAACTGGAAATTTCAAGGAGTTAATAATGTATTCCATAAAGATGAGAATGAAATGATGACATTGAGAAATTTAATCTGTAAATGTTACAATGTTCATATTTTGTGAGCCATTTCACAGTTCAAAGATTTTGTTACACAAGTTATTTTTATTTATTAGATCTCATAAGTAGGAAGCAATTTTGTTACAGCTAACCAACACCTGTATTTTAATTGCTTAGATCTTTCTTAGCTTTTACAGTTCTTTTAGATTTATTTTTTTAAATCAGGAGAAAAGTGATGAGAAAATTCACAATAAATGTTGTGAATTCACAAGATTTGAATGAATTTCTGAAAGTAACAAAAGTCTCAAGATAGGTTTATAAAGGATATATTTAAAACAGGAATTGGAATAAACTTGTGTCCTAATGGAAAAATATTCATTTGAAAAGAGAGAGGAGGTGTTTAGGGACATGGGGAGCTGCCTTACACTGGGCTATGTTTCAAGCATTTGAAATCTAATTGAAGTACATTCTCTGATTACACACTACTTTTCAGCTTTAAAGCTCTTTACAAATAACAGCTAACTCCATCCATCACAGCACATGAATAGAAGGCAAAATGGAAGCCAAGAGGTTAACTTGCTTTCCTAAAGCTACAGAAAGAAATATCAGCAGGCAGGCAAGTTTCCAGTATTTCCTGCATCACTTTAATTTCCTGTGTTTTCATATGATGGATTATAAAATTCAGTAGAAGGTAGCAAAATAACTAACAATTAAGACTTTCCTCAATTATACTTTTGGCAAATATATCAAGTCAATGTAATAAAAAATAGTTTCTTAACTGCAACACTCAAGAGTTTTAATTTTGTTTCCCAGGATAGCTCATCAACAAGTATAGGCATATATATATATATATATATATATATATATATATATATATATAGAGAGAGAGAGAGAGAGAGAGAGAGAGAGTCTATGACTTATGGTTTTAGAAATAACTGATTCTCCATTGAATCACAATGAGAAAGAAAGTTTTTGCACTGAATATTACCTCAGGCAGGAAAACATAAGAACTCCAGTTGAGTATACTAGGCATTTTGTCATAATATCTGGTACAAATTATTAGTATTCACATGCTACAAGAAATTGGCCTGTCAGAAAAATAAAATAGACCCTGTGGAATATGTTCCCAACAAATTATTTACATTAAGGTCTAAGGGCCATCTTATCTGCCAGTATTAAAAAAAACAGGGTGGTTGGTTTCTTTCAGTTGGAACTCAAATGTCATTGGTCCTTAAGGGCTTCTTAGCATTATCACAAATATGTCAAGAAATAATATTGCACCTAGCACAAGGAGAAAAGTATGTAAAGGTTGACCAACCTATGTATAATCTTTTAGAGGTTATATAATTGTGCTAGTATTGTCTCAATACCCATTATTTTAACTTTCCTTTTTTTTTTTTTTTCTTTTTGGGATGCCATAACTATATACCAAAAAAAAAAAAAAAAAAAAAGGATTGCTTATAAAAAAAAACAGCAATTTATTGCTCATAGTTCTGGAGGTTATGAAGTCCAAGATCAAGGTAATGGCAGATTTGGTGTCTAGTGAGGACACTTTTCTCACAGAGGTCACCTTCCTGCTGTGTGCTTTGAGAGCAGAGAAAACAACTGGAACTGCCTCACCCACCTCTTGATACCATCACCCCAAGGACTGGAATTCAGCCCTTGGGTGTGACAAAGACATAGATATTCATGCCATAGAATTTTCAGTTATCTACCTTTCAAATTCTGCTTGGGCACACTGACAGTTAAGTGACATAATAGACTCAAGTACAAATACACATAAGCACACACACCTTCTACAAAACACAAATCTGCAATATTTATGTCTTCGATTAATTCATTTGATTTAAAATGATGATTCATATATCCTTAAAAGAACAGTTATTTAGTATAATATTTCTTAAAAACATATGAAATCATCTAAAATTAGCTGTAATGTCAACCAAACTGGCTAATGTGCAAGGAATAATGTTTTGGGATCATAATTTATATTGATTTTGAAAGTGAGTTAGAAGGAATAATGGAGTATTTTTTTTAAGTCCCTGACTCCAGTGACTTCATGGTCAGATACAAGTACTTTCCTCTACTAATTAGGTTAAACTAAAATATGTTACACAACAAATAACTTTCAAGTATCAAGCTTAACAAAGCAAAAATTCATTTTGCTAATGTGACATTTTCATCACATGTCAAGAGATGGTTGGCTCTACATGTCACCTATAGTTAGAGACACTCCATCACCTGGAACACCATCTCCTCAGTAGTTTCAATGGGGTTAGAAGAAGAGAAGAGAATTATTGATTGGTGTTTCACTGCCTCAACCTGGAAGTTAGGAATAAATTTTTGATTATTTAAATATAGCTGGGTCATATATTTTTGCATGGACCATTTTATAGTTCAGACTTAAGAAATGAAAAAAGTAGAAGTCTTCTACAAGAAAAACTGTATTATTGTTGAATGGCATATGGCTAAATATAAATCTGTTTAACATAAACTAAGTATAAATTGCAAAGTTATTTACAAGGTTTGCAAAACCTTGATGGAATTATACTATGTTCAAATCAAGATTATATGTAAAATGATCTCCTTATAATTAAGTAGAATTTATCCCAAGTATGCAAGTAATGTTGAATTATACATTAGAGCAATATATGATTCTGAAAAGTCAAGTAAAATAATTAATGCACTAATTTGATTTTTGAAATTTTGACAGAATCTAATATTTTACAATTATTAAGGACAAAACAGGCAAATATTTCAGTGTGCTAAAGTACATTTACTAAAAACTACCATTCAATATGATAATTATGAATTCAACATGTTTTTTACATAAATATTTTTATTTGTTATTCACTTTGCTCTAATTCGTTGATAGTACAAATGTGCATCAATATACTACAGCATGCTACAGTCTGTTTTATGCTTTAATAGTTCCTGCTGCCATGAGTTTTGCATTCTACTGGGGAAATAAATTAATGTGCTGTGAAGAACATAGATGCCAGAGATAAGACAGAGAGTGAGTGAGCAGATACATTAGACAAAGGGGTCCATGAACCTCTGTCTCAGGAAGCAATAAGCTAAGATCTAAATAATAAGATGACGATGTGTGATTTCAGAAAGGATTTTGAGGTAGATCAGAGGCAATATCAGTAACATTTTCAGATAATAAATAAACAGAAGCATCATACCCACTTGTATTTTAATATTGAGATAAAATCTCCACATAATAAAATAGTATTTAAAACAAAAATGTTCTTAATATTAGAAACAAATAAGTTAGAAAATGTAGGTGAAAGTAGAATCTCAATATACAAGGTCAGCTGTAATTGGAATAAATGGATGAAGAAGTTTACTCTTAAAAACATATCCTTGGTCCTTCTCTTCAGTTAGGATGATTAGACACAAAGCAGCCACTGGAATGAGCTCTTTTAATCATGAAATCAGAGGACACACATTCTAATAGTTTCTCAAGTAATTTGTACAGAATATACATTCCTATTAATTAACAACACAGAACTAGACAAAAGGTAATGATATTGCCATGTTTGATGCTCAGCTTTTGTTAAAGGTTGAAAGAATTGATGTATTTATAAGGTGGTTCATAATTCTTCATTGAACTACTCCATATCATTTTATTGTTTCCTTCCGTCAGGCCAAATGTTCATAAAGCCTGCTACTTCAGCCACTTTGTTTTTCTTCTTACCCTGAACTGTGACAATAAACCTGTGTTTTAGCACCATCACATTGTGACTGATATTGAAGACTGTTGTAAAAATGAAATGTACAAGTGACTATCTATACAATTTTTTTTTCTGTTCATTGAAGGGATTTAGCCACTAACACTTTTCACATCATTAATTTTGCCTCCAACCTGAGATCTGTGGTACGTTTCTTCCTTTAAAAATTCTGAAAATTATTATTTTTTCTCTGAAACCAGTAGGTGTGAGAGACAAAGAAAAACACATAACTAAAAACATACCTATTTTAAGTACATCTGCAGTTTAATTCTTAAGGACTTTCGTTTATGTGTTTTAATTTTATATCACTTCTTTTAATTGTTTATTCTTTTTGTATTTGTCCTGAATTAATTCATTTGAGAATCCTCATATGTAAAATAATTTCTCTATAAATAAAAACAACAACAACCCCAGTTTTCCTTTCATTTATTTTCTGTATTAGATGTTAATGAGTAAACAAAATCACTTCTGGAGAAATAAAGTTAATATCATGGATTATGTTTTTAGCATCACAGTTACTTTAGAGGTTTTGGAGCATTGGGTTAGGCAGTACTATTCTATGGAGTGGGGTCTGGACATAAAGTATAGTAATACAACGAGGAAAGTAACATTTCCCAGCCAGCTCAGAAATTGTCATTTGGACAAAGATTATACAGAAGGACTTTTTTTATAGTCCAATATTTTATGATTGCACAATACAAGAAAATATGTAGCACCTTTGTGACTGGAAGAGGAAACCTTTGGCTACAAATCCATCACTTCATTACTATTCTTGAAGAGCATCCCATATGTATCAAACGTCAATATTATATTTGGGTGCCTAATTGTTTCTCAGGTCCAGCATCAGTCAATGGGGTGAGTAATAAAATTCTACAGTTGCACAGTAGTGAAATATTTTTAGATACTGAATAACAACATTTAATTTAAAAAGACATGCTTAAGAACATGGGTGAACAGTAATATTTACAAATTTTGAAGTGCAGTGGTGAAGAAATACAGATCAGGGTGATTTTGAAAACGAATTCTTGCTGCCTAAGTGATAAATTCAGATTAGCTTCCGCACTGTAGGTTGAAGTCACTCTTAAATGAATTTTAGGTCCTAATATCAATGCACTTGATTCAATTATACTAAAAAACCCCAAACAATTTATTTCTGAACTTTGATCATATGATCTTGAAGCTTATCAGAAAAAATAAGTGGACCAGACTAGCAAAAACACTTCTAAAGTAGAAGAGCAATTTGAGGGCACTAGTCATTCCACATCTAATTTCAATAATAAAAAGTTGATGTAAAAGTAGAGGAATAGAGTGATAAAATACAACTGATGCCCAGGAAATAGGACTTACTACATGTAAGCTTACTCTTTGATAAAAGAGAGAGCATATATCAAGTAATAAGGAGATTTATCTTCAATAATGTTGAGACAGTTAACACCTTGAAAATTAATGCAGGTAGAGTTCAATCTTAAAATAAATACCAAAAAATTCTTAATGGGGAAAAATGAATTATTTTTGGGCAGAGTAATTTTTATCTAAATAAGAAAAGACATTGTAGCACAGAAGATGGATAAATTTTAAAAATGAATATTTAAAACTTTGTATGTAAAATTGCATTTAAAATCTACAGATCCAAAAAATGGAGAATTCATTTATTATTTCATGGCATCAATTTATTTTGTATCAAATAAAAGAACATATGCACAAAAAAGGTCTAAAAACACTGTGACTTTGATTTAAAAATTGGCAAAGATAATGAAGGATAATTTTTTTAATGACACAGATAGCAAGTGAACACATTAAAAATATCCTTCCTTCCTAGGCATCAAAGAAATATAGCTTAAAGGAAAATTGGAACAAAAAATGTCCCAGTCTAGTAAATCTTTATGAGACCTAATTTTGAGAAAAGTTATTAAGAACATTATTTTGGTCTGGGGTAGTAGCTCAGTGGAAGAGTATTTGCCTTGCACGTGTGAGACACTGGGTGCGAACCTCAGCACAGCATGAAAATAAATAAATAAATAAAGATATAGTGTCCATCTACAACAAAAAAAAATATGTTTTTAAAACAGAAAAACTCCATACTGCTTTCCAAATTGGCCGCACCAATTTGCAGTCCCACCAGCAATGTACAAGAGTACCCTTTTCCCCACATCCTTGCCAGCACTTATTGTTGTTTGACTTCAGAATGGCTGCCAATCTTAATGGAGTGAGATGGTATCTTAGGGTGGTTTTGATTTGCATTTCTCTGACTGCTAGAGATGGTGAGCATTTTTTCATGTACTTGTTGATTGATTGTATGTCCTCCTCTGAGAAGTGTCTGTTCAGGTCCTTGGCCCATTTGTTGATTGGGTTATTTGTTATCATGTTGTCTAATTTTTTGAGTTCTTTGTATACTCTGGATATTAGGGCTCTATCTGAAGTGTGAGGAGTAAAAATTTGTTCCCATGATGTAGGGTCCCTATTTACCTCTCTTATTGTTTCTCTTGCTGAGAAAAAAACTTTTTAGTTTAAGTAAGTCCCATTTGTTGATTCTTGTTATTAACTCTTGTGCTATGGGTGTCCTATTGAGGAATTTGGAGCCCAACCCCACAATATGTAGATCAGAGCCAACTTTTTCTTCTATCAGACACAGAGTCTCTGATTTGATATCAAGCTCCTTGATCCATTTTGAGTTAACTTTTGTGCATGGTGAGAGAAGGGGATTCAGTTTCATTTTGTTGCATATGGATTTCCAGTTTTCCCAGCACCATTTGTTGAAGATGCTATCCTTCCTCCATTGCATGCTTTTAGCCCCTTTATCAAATATAAGATAGTTGTAACTTTGTGGATTAGTCTCTGTGTCCTCTATTCTGTACCATTGGTCCACCCGCCTGTTTTGGTACCAGTACCATGCTGTTTTTGTTACTATTGCTCTGTAGTATAGTTTGAAATCTGGTATTTCTATGCTGCCTGATTCACACTTCCTGCTTAGAGTTGCTTTTGCTATTCTGGGTCTTTTATTTTTCCATATGAATTTCATGATTGCTTTATCTATTTCTACAAGAAATGCCATTGGGATTTTGATTGGCATTGCATTAAACCTATAGAGAACTTTGGGTAATATCGCCATTTTCATGATGTTAGTTCTGCCTATCCATGAACAGGGTATATTTTTCCATCTTCTAAGATCTTCTTCTATTTCTCTCTTTAGGGTTCTGTAGTTTTCATTGTATAAATCTTTTACCTCTTTTGTTAGGTTGATTCCCAAATATTTTATTCTGAGAATGGAACCACCATTTGACCCAGCTATTGCCCTTCTCTGACTATTCCCTGAAGACCTTAAAAGAGCTTACTACAGAGATACTGCCATATTGATGTTCATAGCAGCACAATTCACAATAGCAAGACTGTGGAACCAACCCAGATGCCCTTCAACAGATGAATGGATAAAAAAAATGTGGCATTTATACACAATGGAGTATTACTCTGCACTAAAAAATGACAAAATCATGTAATTTGCAGGAAAATGGATGGCATTAGAGCAGATTATGCTAAGTGAAGCTAGCCAATCCCTAAAAAACAAATGCCAAATGTCTTCTTTGATATAATGAGAGCAACTAAGAACAGAGCAGGGAGGAAGAGCAGGAGGAAAAGATTAACATTAAACAGAGACATGAGGTGGGAAGGAAAGGGAGAGAAAAGGGAAATTGCATGGAAATGGAAGGAAACCCTCAGGGTTATACAAAAGTACATACAAGAGGAAGTGGGGGGAAAGGGAAAAATAATACAAGGGGGAGAAATGAATGACAGTAGAGGGGGTAGAGAGAGAAGAGGGGGGGAGGGGAGGGGAGGGGGGATAGTAGGGGATAGGAAAGGTAGCAGAATACAACAGTTACTAATATGGCATTATGTAAAAATGTGGATATGTAACCAATGTGATTCTGCAATCTGTATTTGGTCTAAAAATGGGAGTTCATAACCCACTTGAATCTAATGTATGAAATATGATATGTCAAGAGCTTTGTAATGTTTTGAAAAACCAATAAAATAAAAAAAAATAAAACAGAAAAACTCTACTTTGAAAAGAATAAACTATATATAAACTATAGTATTTCTATAACCCCTCTGGATATTTTTCTATTATTTTTTTAGGATATCCCCTATAGTTGTCACTAAAATGTTTGTTATTTAGTTATATGTATTGGTGGGCTTATTTTATACAAGTCAGAAATTTAATGCTTTGAAAAGTACCAAGCTCTCCTGCACACATTATTATAAAGAAATACATCACAGCATTCAGGGGCACCAATTAGTGTCAATTATAGACTATCTACCTGTCATCTGAGCATCTTTGTGAGCATAGCTACAGAACTTTGCTGCTTTTTATGTCCTGGAATTGAGGGATTTCATTGTTATTTGAGTTGAATCCAGTCATCACATGAACATAAAAGGTCAAATGAGGGCTGTGCAAATTAAGACTTACAATAGACCATGGTGCTTTCTAAAAAGACTTTTGCCACTAACTCTTCAACTTGTGACATTGAAAAGTATATGTATGAGATTCCATTTATGGACAACCATACAGGTTTAGAAATGTGCCAAATCTAATGGGATGTGTAGTATTTTTAGATGTTGGCATTTGAATAACATTTCTGTAAAATGCATCCTCGCTGTGTTTGCACAGGTTTTCATAGCGTATTCTTAATTGAACCGCTGCTACTTCTGAAAAAACAAAAACAAAAATCACTTTTTGATGAAAGAATGCTATATTTTGCAAGACTTTTTGTTACATTTTTAAAAAATTGAAAGCAGATGTAATCATTTATTTTGAATTATAGGGAGTTATTTATCAACTCCTTATTTATTTCACTTTTTCAAGATATTTTTATTTTTATTTTTTTATTTCTGAAGAAATGAAAGACAAATTGTTGAATACTGTGGACATATGCAATTAAAAAGTAGAGAAGACTAATGTCTTCATGTCTAAAAACATTTAAAATGAGCTATGTATTTTGCATCAAACTACATAAAAATAAAATCACCTCTGTTTATACAGCACTCTACTCTCTGAAAGGGCCTCAAAGCATTCTTTCATTGTGTGCGTGCCAGTAACCAAGCCTTCTGAGCATGATTTTTTTTTTCATTGCTATTATATTTGGCATTGTGGACAGTTCCTATATTCTAAATGTTTTTCCCCAAATTTTGGATATGACACTTCTATGGGTCTTAGAACTATCAAATGAGAGTCAGAGCTCTCAGAGTGAAACAAAGAGTCAGTTTCATAAGAGCCACAAGCAAGTCTGTGAGAATTAGTAGAAACCACCACTGTGGAGTCAGGATCACAGAGGCAACAGGTGGTAAAATGACTGGCTCTAGCCTTCCTGTCTCACCTAATGTGAAGAGTAGAAGGGTAACCAAGGTAAGAAACACTTGTGAAGAGTATATCATCTCAAGATCTCTGAGAAATGCTCAGAGGGTATTTTATAACTATGAATGCCTATAATAAAAGGAAATTGGGGCTGGGGCTGGGGCTGTAGCTCAGTGATAGAGTGCTTTCCTAGCACATGTGAGGTACTGGGTTCTATCCTCAGCACCACATAAATATAAATAAATAAAATAAAGGCATTCAGTCCATATACAACTACAAAATTTTTATTTAAAAAGAAAGAAAATGGATGTCTGATCAATATTCTAGTACCTTAAATAACTAGAATAAAAGAAATAAACCCCCCTATGAGAAAGAGTGTTATCATAAAGGTGAGAATAAGGATAAATGAAACAAATAATAGAATAAAAAAAGCAACAATGAAATTAAAAGTTGGTTCTTTAGAAAGATCAACAAAGTTGACAAATGTTTAACTGGACTGAATGCAAAACAAGAGGGAAGTCACAAATAAATAAAACCAGAAAGTAGGAATATCACTACTGACCTTACAAAAATAAAAAAAAGAATTTTAAGAAAACACTATGAACAACTGTATGCCCACAAATTAGAAAGCCTAGATGAAATGGTCAAATTCCTAAAGATGTACAAAATATTGAAAATGACACAGAGTAAATAGAAAATCTGAACCAACTTAATAAAAGTAAAAAGGAAGAATGATTCATTAATCGAAAACATTCCAATGAAATATGGGCTACATTATTCCACTTGTGAATTATATCAAAAATTTAAAATAGACAGCACCAATGTTTCTCACATTCCTTCAACAAATGAAAAAGAAGGGAACATTTCCTAACTCATTCTAGGTTAGCATTTCTTTAATATCAAAGCCAGATATTTATAATTGAATCAAACATAGTAAATACTATCTATGCAGGTACAAGACGGGTATGTCAAAACCGTAAAATATTTTTGGAAAAAAATGAGACTTAAGTAAGTAGAATGATACCTGGATTGCAAGACAATATTGTTAAGATGGTAATGTTATTAAATTTTGTCTCTATATTCATGAGTTCTCCATTAAAATCCTAATAGTCATGTTTTTTTTTGCAGAAATGTAAGTCTATCCTAAAAATTTATATGGATTTACAAGGGTGTTCCCATAGCCAAAACACTCTTGCAAAATAACAATGTTAGGGGACTCATTTTTTTTTATTCCAAAATTTTGTATAGAGCTATTCAATAATAATAGTTTGATATTAGCCTAAGTAATATTATTAAATATTCAAAAATAATAATCATAATTTCCAGCAGGGGTACCAAGACCACTTAGTGGGGAAAGAATTGTTTTTTCAACAAATAGTGCCTGAACAAATGCTTATCCACCTGCAAAAGCAAATCATGTGCAAAAATCTCTCAGATGGATATAAGAACTAAAATACTAAAATTTTTAGAAGAAAACATAAAGGCAAATATTCTTAACAATGGATTTGATGATAATTTCTAATATATAACATCATAAACACAGGATTAAAAAAATAACTATATTATACTACATTAAAATTAAAATGCTTATGTACCAAAGATTACTGTAAAAAAGTGAACAAACAACCCACAGTTTGGAACGGTGTACTTACTAACCATATGTTTCATAAAGGATTAGTATCAAGAGTATAAAAAGAGGGGCTGGAATTTGGCTCAAGCGGTAGCGCGCTTGCCTGGCATGCATGCAGCCCAGGTTAGATCCTCAGCACCACCACATACAAACAAAGATGTTGTGTCCGCCGAAAACTAAAAAATAAATATTAAAAAAAGTATATATATAAAAAAAGAGTATAAAAAGAATTGGTACAATTCAACAAAGACATAAATTAAAAAATGGATACACCATCTGAATAAACACTTCTATAAAGATCATTTAGAAGTTACAAAAAGTACATCAAAAACCCCTCAATATAATTAATCATTAGAAAAATGTAAATCAAAACACAATTCATGCACATTATGATAAAAATAAACATAAAATAAGAAATATTGGCCAAATATATGAAAAATGTGAAAATGTCTACATTATTGGTGGGAATGTAAAAATCATACAGCCACTAGAAAATAGTTAATATTTCAAAAATTAAACATAAAATTATCATGTAACCTTGCCAGAAATTATGATCATTATTTCTGAATATTTAATGATATTACTTAGGTTAATATCATGTAATCATATGCTTCAACACCTGGGTATATGCCCCAAATGGCTGAAAAAAAACATTCTCAAAAATCTTCACTCAAGGGTTAATAGTTACACTATGACCAATAGACAAAAATGCAAAATAATTCAAGTAATAATCAACTAATGAGTTGATAAATAAAATGGAGGGGGTGAGACCAAAATATTAAAGAAGTTTGCTTTCCTGGATGGTTTGGCATGAAACCAAGAAAGGAGGCAGTGTCTCAGCAAGGTGGGGCAGGGGACTTTACTGAAAATTAATTCTGTGTGTTCAGAGCAGATTGGATACTGAGAAGATTGGATATAACAAAATAAGGAAGAAATATCTAGTGCTTCTGCTACTGGCATTGCAACCCCTGCCAGTGAAACCCCTTTCCCCATGGAAAATAGTGGAGAGATGCCTCATTTTTATGCTGACTCACAATAAAGGAAGGAGAGGGGATTAGAATTTCAGTGGATTAGACAAAAGAGAATGAAGGGATGGGGGGAATGGCAATAGGAAAGAGAGAAGAATGAATCACAGAGAACTTTCCTATATTCATATGTGAATGCACAACTAGTGAAACTCTAAATCATGTACAACCACAAGAATGAGATTCTAATTAGAATGAGTATACTCCATTCATGTATAATGTCAAAATACACTCTACTATCATGTATATCTAAAACAAACAAATAAAATAATATATACCTAATGAAATTTGACAAAAGGAAGAATGATGGACTCATTCTTGTTCCTACTATATAGAGGAACCCTGAAACTATGCCAAGCAATGGAAGACAGACATAAGAGGTCACATATTACATGGTTCAATTTGTAGGAAATACCCAGGATACACTAATTCATAGAGACAGCAAATCTATGGTTTCCAAGAGCTAGTGGGAGGGAGAAATGAGGGGGTGACTCATTAGTGGGTATGAGGTTTCCTTTTGTGTTGATGAAATTGTTCTGGAGCTCAATATTGATAAATGTTGCTCAATCTTGTGAAAGTTCTAAATATCACTAGTGGAAAATTTTTTGTACATCTTAATACCCCTTTAAAGAAACAAATAAAATGCAATAAAAAGAAAGATTCAAAACAGCTAGCAATGAACTAGAATAAGTTTTGGGCCAGGATAAGAAAAAATATACATGCAAACATGAAGGATATCTTTTTAATGTCAAAGAAATATAGAATGTAATGTTAACCTTTTCATCTATCATTGCTATTCAATCTCTTAAAGAGCTTAATCAGTTCATCTAAGTATTCTCTAAATGACTAGGTATTTGGAAAAGAATTTAAATAAAATATTTTTATTTTGGGAGATATCATTATGACTTCTCCCTTCTCTCCAGTTTTTACCTGCTGTGGTTATGAATTATTCTGAAATATTTGAATAATCTGATGGTATTGTTATATTATACTCTAAAAAAAAGCACAATCACTTCATATTCTTTCCAATAGACTCCTAGCTTTCAAGCCAATTTAATTGACTGGGTGATTCTAACTAACATAGCAGTATTCTCTGGCAGTTAGAGGTTGCCAGAACGATAATTCACTTAGAGGCCCCCCTCAGTCTAAACTAGTTTATATACCTAAGCAACTAGGTAATTTAGCTTGTTATTTTTGTTCTTAGTTCTGTAGCAATAACAAGTTTCCTCAGATAAATTAAAATATAATTGGACTCATCTTCTGAAGATAATTTTGTTTTGCTTTCAACTCATGTTAGGAGTCTATCCTTTGTATACATAACAAGGTTCAGAACAGATTTAGTTGGCAGAACAGTTGTTGGCAGGTCTTATGAATTACAAACATGTGTGAGTATGATTAGTTGAGATAAGGGCCCAGGAATGTCCTTGGCACACCTTAAGTTCTGAACAAATCCTGATGAAAAATAGTCAAAAGCAATGAAATAATGAAAGAATGTTTTTAAACTGGATTAAAGTGGTCCATTTAAGAATCATAAAATTGACATCTCAACAACAATTGAATTTTGGTTACATTTGTGAAGAGCAAATTTTATACTGTTTGTTTTCAGATTGGGAGTATTAAAATTTGTTCAAGACAATAGCTACTCCTTCTGAAAATACAGGACTTGGTTTCTGTGAGAACTGAAAATTCTTAGTTTTGGGTTCTGTTAAATTATTTGAGAAATTTATCAAAAGCAAAGTAGACTTTATTTTCTTGTCTATGAAGTTGATTTTGTGAGAGAAAGGTAAATAATCTTGAAAAAAGTGGAGACAGTAATAATCATGCTTGATTCATCCTTGGACTTTTTTGGTTTAATTTCAGTAGCTCTCATTTTTCCAGGTCTTCTTTCTATCCTTAAGTCTGTGTGCAGACATTTTTTCTTTAATGATAGTGTATTGTAAGACTTCTCTCCATTTTCTTTCCTTTTTTATTTTTTGTTTTTTGATTTTTTTGTTTTACTTGGCAATGCATTGTAGAAATCACCACAAATTGACTGATAAACTTCAAAAGTCACATTCAGAAAGGATGGAGAATAGAGAGCCATGAACTGATCCTTCAGAACCTTATTTAGAGAATGAAAGAAAAATAAAATGTAGAGAAACAATGTACAGTAAAGCCAAGTGTATGAGTACTGGGGGCTGCTGTAACAAAATACCATAAGCTGAGCAGCTGAAGACAACGGAGTTTAGTTTCTGACAGGTCTGGAGGCTAAAAGTTTAAAATCAAATTGGCCAGCAGGATGTTGCTCCCTCTGAGATTGATGAGAATTCTTCCTGCTTCTTCTAAAATCCAACAATGGTCTTCAGTCATGGTGTTCCTTGCTTTGTACCTGTGCCACTCCAGTCATAGCCTGAAGGCCTTTGTCACAAGGACTTCTCCTCCATGCCTCTCACTTCACATGGCATTTTTCTCTCCCCATAAGGAGATATATATATATATATATATATATATATATATATATATATATATATACACATATAATTACACATATAATATATCATATAATATGTATAATATAATTTTTATATAATATGTATATAGAATCAGTCATATTGATTTAGAGCTCACCTTAATGATCTCATTTTAATGTTTACATACATAGTGAGAGGTCATTGGGAAAGATCTTGATTTGAGGCTGATGACCTTCAGAACACATTTTAAAATGTGTAGAAACTGCAAGAGAACCTTGACTTAATGATCTTAGTCTAAGAAGTTATTAAGTTTTGACTTCATTATATAAATTGCCCCTGGAATGATCAAGATTGTGAAAGAAGATAAATATATATTTAAAAATTGTGAACAGATAAATAAACCTGTTTTATTCTGCTCAAAATAGGCAAAGCTTGATGGTGAAAATGTGGGTCTTATTTTTCTCCAATTTACTCATTTTTTGTTGGCATATAATATTTTGCACATATTTATGAAGTACAGTGTGATGTTTTGATCATTGTATCTATTGGGTATGAATTGACCCAGAGTAATTAGCATATCCTTCACCTTAACTTTTATCATTTCTCTGAGTACATTCAGATCCTTTTCTATTTTTAGACATATAATGCATTACTGGTAAATATTTTCACACTGCTGTGTTATTTATCACCTGATTTCCTCCTATCAAACAATAACATGTGCCTATTGATCAACTTTTCCTCTTTTCCCTCCCTCCACTCTCACCAGTCTCTGGTACCCACTATTCAGTTCTTAACTTCCAGGAGGTCAACTTTTGCAGATTCCACTTATGAATGAGAACATGTAGTATGTGTCCGTCTGTGTTTGATTCATTTCACTTAAACAATTTCAAATCCATCCTTATTTAAAATAAGTATAAAAGTAAGCTAAAAAACAAGAAAGCATTGTACATGGTGTACTCAAATTATATTCTGCTGTTTTATTCTGAAGTCAATATTCTTTTAGAAAAATGCCAAGATATTAAAAATAATATTTTTATTAGAAGCTTTCATATGTAGGCTTATCTCCTAAACCTAAAGATATTGTGGCTCATCATTATTTTGAAAAGTCTGAATTGTTTTTCTGGGCATTTACAGTCATTCTAAACAGAGGTAATGCCTGCCATGAAGAGATTGAATAGGAAAGTCTTAATACTTGTTCACAGGTGTGCATTTGTATATGTTCATGTGACACATTGCATTGTTATACATGTGGTATGTCATATGCATTATTGATCAAAGGTACTTACGTCAATTTAAAGGAATATTTCAGTAAGGATCCCAACTGCATTAAAGAAAGGAAGAAATTGTGTTTTTAGAAACATAGCTGAGATAATATCAATGGCATTTTCTGAAAGTGTCATTATATTTTAATTTATAGTATAGTAGAGAATTTCAATATTCAGTTGACAAATATCTACTATTCCATTCCAATCAAGATTCTGCTTTTGAGCTGTGGTAATAGAGTGCTGTCAGATCTCTGTGTGGCCATTTCAATTATCCTACCAATTGTTCTCAAGTTTTAGCATGTGTTAGAAAAACCTGGGGTTTTATTAAAACACAGATTGTTGGATTTAAACCCAGAGATTCTCAGTTATTAAATCTGGGTCTAGGCTTAAGAATTTTCAAACAACTTCCCAGATGGTCCTGATGCTGCTGAATGAGGGAACATAGTATGTTTTGAAGTTTAAAAGCCCACAGATCTATGGTGAAGCAAGAATGATCACTGATCTGTGATGAAACAGAAATTGAGGGACACAGATGAACTTAAAAAGTATTATTTTTATAAATAAAACAGTCAAAAACACATGCAAGCATATTCATGTACAAGATACATAATCACAAACACATTTTTTTTTATTTTTTACTTAGGCAACTTGTTGAGGGTCTGTGAGTTAGTATGTTAAAACCCAATGTAAAAAGTTAAAATACACAAAATCAAAAAAGTCCATATATTTACTATTTTTAAAATCAATTCTGATTATTCATGGTAGTTAAATTTGATAAAAATTGCTCAAAAGACTTAATTAGCAAATACTCAATCATCATTCCTAAGAGAAATGCAGGATTAGGATCATAAGATCCTCTGGTAATGTTTTTATCAAGTGATCCATAAATAGCTTTATTTTATATGTGCTTCTATTTAAAGACATCCTTTTAAACATACACCTGCTATATTTTGCACCATAAATGTCCTCCAAAGGCCCATAAAATGCTTGCTCATTAACCTCTGTTGCTACAAAGAAGGTGATGAAATAGTTAGGAGATGGGGCCTATTAAAATTAGGTCATCAGGGACATACCCTTGAAGGGATATTAAGACCTTGGGTTCCTTTCTCTCTCTTTTGCTTCCCAGCCACCATCAGAAGAGCATCTTCCTCTTCCAGTAGCTCTCTGCCACAATGACCTTCCGTGCCTGGGTTCAAAGCCAACAAGTTTAAGTGACTATGGACTGAAACCTCTGAAGCTGTGAACCCTAATAAACTTTTCCTCCTCATAGGTTATCTCAGATGTTTGTTACAGCAGCTGAAAACTGACTAACACAATAATGTTAATGGCACTGAGCTTATGGCCAATGGCAGTATATCTCATACCTGAAGGAGGCTTATTTAACACACATTTCTTCTATTTTTGTATGAGGCACATCATAGTCTTTTTGTGCTTGGAACAATATGTAGCACTTTAATACTATACTTTTGGTACATTTTAAACAATGAAATGAACATTAAAAAGCAGAAAAATGTGAAAACATTGTGTTCAGTAGATTTCAAAAAGGAGATTTATTTACATTATGAGAACTGAAATAAAAAATCAAAGCATGTACTTTTTTGATCTCAGCTGGAAACTTGTACACAGGGTGACTCAAATGTTTTGCCATTCGGCACATATTCATGAATGTCTGTGAAAGTGCAGCCGGTATTGATTTTCGCCCCACAAATAAATTTTAATGACTAGGAAAATTCTCAAATGTGGGCTCATTGGATAATTAAGATATAAAAATACAGAGGGAGATACATGGATATCTATATATAGATGGATAATTATATAAAGATTATATAGATGCATACTGTGCAATGTGCTTAATGGCACACCTGGTTTTATTGTGACCTCATATGTGATAACTTAAAGAAAATACGTGTTTTGGTAGATCATCCATTTTCTTTTATTTTTAGGTGAAAGCAACTTTTTTGTTGCTTCCTACATGCTAATGCAATACTTTCTACCTGCCTCTGCATTTTTAATTTGCTTTTTTAAACCATTACATTTACCCCTTATTCACAATATAAGTCTCCTACTCTGATATTAATAGCACATCATATCTCCAACAATATTTTTTTTTATTTTTCAGTTGTTTTGAGTTATATTTGTGATATTTGGGTCATATTTCAGATTTAATGTGCATACAGGCATATCTATTGATTTTTATGTTTTTTTTCATCATTGTATCAAGGGCCTTTTTCATTAAGAGATATTAAGTACTTAACAATATTTTCCTCTAATGTAAATACATGTTCTTTACATTTAATCATTTTATGTCTCTAAGACAGTATTATATATGTGAAATGAGGCTTGAGTTTTGTTTCCATATAGAGATTATGCCTACACCTGTGCTTTCAATGCACATCTTCCTATCTTCTAAGTCATCCTTCCATAATTATAATTTTGCCTTTCTTCCATTCTCTTACCTTCTTTCTTATAAACGTTAATACATGTAGCCTTTGTGCAAACTCAAGTAACATCTATCTTTAAAAAGAAATTCCACAATTGCCATGACAGGCACAGCAGTTAATTCAGAAACTGGCAAGGGGCACTGGTGAATTGAGAAAAGGCAAATGAAGACAGAGAAAAAAAGTGGGGGCTAGGTGGGACATCACCCTCTGATGGAGGATGAATGATCCAGAGCTAGCTCAGCACGTTCATTACATAGATTTTATGATCAAAAGGATATTTTGAGAAAGATTTTTTCAAAACATGCAGGATGAAGGTCAAAGACTAGCAGCTGATTATAATTATCAACTTGCCCTCATAATTCTCTACCCCTGGCAGCTGATGTCTAAACTCAGGGTCAAGACTGATAGTCCCATGCCATGCACAGAATTTCCTTTAAGCGGGGGCGTCACCATAGCAACAGAGCAGTCTTGACCTGAACTTTGCACAGGAAGTTCCCAGAACAAGCACACAATTCCTGCTGTAGAACAGTCAGAGATCTTGATTGAAATCATCCCTCCTGACACACAATCCCACATCTTTTTGATACATCTGTTTCTAGTACCACCCTGTTTCATCCAGTTTTTGAACTTTCTGAAATACTCAGTGATCTTTTTGTTCAGTGTCTATAATTTCTTACCATATATATTATCTGGCTTCAAACCTAATTATTATACCAAAAGTTTCTACCTAAGAACACTTTTATAACCACTTTCACTAGAATTCAACACCATTTGATTAAAATAATTATCTTGAGTGACGTGACGGATGGGATGAAGCTCAGAGGCAGAGTGCTGAATGAATTTTATCTTAGTTCTACACTACCATAATCTCAGTATCTTCCTGTTGGTCTCTGAGAACCTTTTCCAGTCTGTTTTGCTTATTCTTTTTTCTTTGCATAAGCATCAGATATTTGAATTTCTGTATGTTCTGTTTTATATAATTGCTTTTTTTCACTTACTTTATCCCCAGAGACTCCAACAATTCCCATTATCATCTGTATTATGACAATTTCCCAAATTTTAACTCTAATTCTGACCAACTTTGAGTTTCAGATTCACTATTAAATTGCATATTACTCATCTCAAATAATATACATAAAACAAAGTACATGGCATACCCCTCAAGTTTTTTTCCACTCCAACATTTCCTATCTCATGAGTGGCACCATCCTTTATCCAGTCACTCCACTTAGAAACACCTAGATCATCCTCAATACTTCCTTTTTGCTCACCAGCTACAGACAACTTATTACCAAGTTGAACCAATTTAAATTCTCAGATCCTCCACTCTTCCCACCACTAGGAATTTCACATTAATTCTATTCATTATTATTCCTTACTATAACTACTGCCTTCTTTAAGTCTTTCTCCCCATTAGAGAAAGGATCATATTGAACAGCACAAACTAATCATGCTACAATTTCCTGCCTTAAAACATTTTGTTCACTTCATGATTTTCTTAAAACCACTAATAGGGTAATGTACAAGATGCTATAATATCTGCTACTTTACCAGATTTGCTTCCATTTTAAATGTGCTGATTATATTTGAATAAAATATTCTCTCAATAATAAATATAATTGATTTGGGGTGTAATATAAATATTTCATCCTATTGGAACTTGGAAGACAATTTATAATTAGCAAAACTTGTAAAATTACAATATAATTGAAAATATATAGATCAATAAAAAGACTTCTATCAAAATCGTGTAAAAAATAGAATTTTGTTATGTCAATGCTTCTATATTTGTTAAGAGCATATGTGTGTGTGTGTGTGTGTGTGTGAACAGCAGACACACAGATGTTTTTAGAGTATAGTATATTTGGTACTTTCAAAACACATGAATATTAAATCTTCCAAGGTGAATTCAAATTTTTGTGATAGTATAATTTTTTGAGTCCATAGAAATTATCAAATTTGTTTTGGAGTTATAATAACTATAGTAATCATTTGAAAGTGTTACATCTATTTAAGCATGTTCTATAGCTATATATGAATGCCTACTCAACCCAATGGCATGAAAGTTGATGTATTTGGTAATCAATTGCTGATTTTACATATTTGATGTTCAAAATTGATAGAAGAAACATTTACATTTTTTCTCCTCACAAGTAAGTACCTTTAAAATAAGTTGATTTAAATCTGATGGTAATTTAGATTTCATGTGTAGGTTTTTCTGAGATCCTTATAACATGAAGATGAGATGGTAATGGGATCAGGGTTCATGAAAATTTTCCTGTTCAAATTGTAAGTAGTAGTTTAGAAAATATTTTAGAGGCCCATCATCAAAGAATCATGTTCATCAAGGTTCGAGGTAGCTTGCTCTCACTTTGGCTGTGCTCTGTATTTTGTATGCTTTTGGTTTCATGTTAAGCAAAATTATTTGTTGTATAGAAACAATATCATTGCTCTGCTCTGTCTAATCAAGGAAAACAGATGACAACTCTATTCTCTCTCTCTCTCTCTCTCTCTCTCTCTCTTTCTCTCACTCTGTTTCTCTGTCTCTTCCTCTCTCTCTCTCAATACATATATATCACCTAAATACAAGAGAGATGAATAGATTATGTTTTATATTAGAATCCTTGATATGTGACAGTCAAACACAATCATCTTGGCCTGGGTATGTCCTTACCACTTAATGGAAATGACCATAACATTTTTATAATATTTAATTTATATAATTAGCAAACAACAAATAGAACTAAAATAATAGAAAATAGTAACATTCAAGATAGGAGATAGAGTTCAGAACTCTTTCTTGTTTGGTGGACAGTGGTTAAAAAATACAATTCAATACAATATATTCAATACTATATATATATATATATATATATATAGAGAGAGAGAGAGAGAGAGAGAGAGAGAGAGAGATCTTTGTGAAAATGTTTGATGATGTAAAATTATCTTAATCCTCACCAGTTAAAATTACCTTGTAGGGATATGAGCCTGACATCTGCACTACAATATCAACAGCAAAATATGATAGCATTAACAATTGGAGAGTGGTTATGTTCTTAAGTCCCTGAGTTTCTAATCATTATGCTTTTTTCAGTTAACAACATTGCTGGCTACATGCTTTGATCCCATAAGCAGAATTTATTTCTCACACTTAAATATTATCTTCAGAATATCATTTACTCACTAAGTCAGCTTGCAATATAATTATAGTAAAATATAAAAAAGCACAATTGGCCACTAATAACAATTAAACAATAAGACTTTTTGCTCTGCAAGACTATAATTTAATGAATATAATTAGTATTTAAGGAATATGGTTTAATATTTAGCAATCATCAAAAACTTAGTATGAGCATACCAAATAATAATTATAAAGAAGGAACATAAAAATATGAGAATAAAAACTAGAAATTGACAAATATGGAATTTTGTAACAATATTTGGGAAAATCATTCTCTGAGGAAAGAAAACACCTGCAAAGCTACATTTTTTGATATTTACTTACAGACAAATAAAGGATGGAACAGTCACAGGAAAATATTAATGTGATGTGAAAAAGTCTCCTTTGAGATTTCTTTTGCTCTCATTATTTTGCCTATAGCAATGGCAGTTTATTTCATTCATAGCGTTAGTATGCATGAATGAATCGATTGTGTATATAAATAGAGTAAACAAGACTACTTCAATGGCAGTCAAGCAGAATCCTTAGGCAAACATAAAACAATTAGTGTAAAGCAAAGCTTTTGAGAAGTGGATTCATAAATTAGTACCTTATTTATATAATCATTTTCCTTAAATCTACAACAAACTCTAATTGTTGGTTCTCAAAGATAATAAATCCTGACTGAATCTAGCCTTTGAATGTCAAAATATGCTTCTTTTTAATAAAATCTTATTCTGGAATTCATACATTTACTGTATCTGCTTCTATTTAAATGTCAATTATTAATTAGAAATTATCTTGGCTCCCACCAATTATCTTTGAATGACATTAATTATTTCTCAGGTTTCAAGAGATTTCTGGCATACTCTATGTGATGAATTAGCACATTTCATTTTAATGTTTTAAATAGTATATGGTTACTCTCTACTGCCTTTCCTTTTCATCTCAAAATTATATCTTATTTGATTTTCTCAATCATCTAAAGTAAAGCCAATTAAATAAAGGATACATGATTGAGAAAAATAAGGAAACACAAACAAAATAGAAAAAGAATGAAGAAGCAAAGAATTAAAAAAAAATAGGAGAAAAATTTTGAAGGGACATTTTTTTCACCATGCTAATTCATCATTGTATTTAATATACTGTCAGAATCAATACTGTACAATGTTGTTTTATATGCTGAAGATTTTTATTTACTTAGCTGGATCACATATATCACATTGTTGGTTATACAGTTTTCCTAAGAATATGCAATTGAGTTTCTGTGTATAGGGTTGACACTGTTACTATTGTTGTCCTCAGGGAAGGAATTCTGTAAAAAATTGTGTGCTGCTGTAGTTACAAGAGAGATGAAAAGGACTTCTAAGGAAACAAAATTGCTCATGTTCCAGGATTTGATCCTTGGGTTTGCCATTCTAGTGAATGGATTTGATTTCTGTAGAGCTAGCTTATACCTGCCTCGAATTGTAAGATCTCCAAAAGACTGACTATAAACTACAGGCTTGATTATTTGGTTAAAATGAGAGAATCAATGTTGCCAAAATGTTTGGAATGCCCATGGCAGCATGACTGATATCGCTTCATAGTCACATTCATCATGGAAGAGAAAACAGAGTTGATTTCAAAGCATGTAAATACAGGAGAGATGAATAGATTATGTTTTATATTAGAATCCTTGATATGTGACAGTCAAATCCAATCAATCTTGGCCTGGGTATATCCTTGCCTGTTTAATAGAAACGACCATAACATTTTTTATAATATTTAATTTATATAATTAGAAAATAACAAACAGAATTAAAATACTGGGAAATAATACCATTCAAGATAGAAAATAGAGTTCAAAAGTCTTTCTTGTTTGGTGGACAGTGGTTAAAAATATAATTCAAGTTTTTAAAAAATGTTTTAATAAATGAAAGAGAATGCATGATTTCCAAAGTATTGTAGGAATAATGTGTACTAGAAATCAAATAATTTCAAGATTGCAAGAAATACAACCTGAGGAAAACCAAATCTAAGATAAAGTACTATATGAATTATTATATGCCATTACAAATAATAGTAAAGGATTCATACAGACCAATTGACTTTAAAAAGCAGTGATTGCAAAATTATATTTGAAATATTCCCTCCAATTGATGATGATAAGAGATAAAAGTGCATATGTAAAATGCTTATGAAAATTTATTTTACTTTAAAATTTAAAGTATATCTCAAAAAATTCAAAATGGTATCATGTAAATCATCTGGGAATGTATTTAAAAATTGTGAAATGCCCATTAAATAGAATGGTGATAGCTTTGAAAAAAGAAAACCTCTGAATGACATAGAATGAATAAATACTAAACAAACTTTTCTGTAATCTATGTAATATATCATTAATATAAAATTTAAAACATACAAAGTAAAACAGTATAATATTTTAAATGCATACAGTTGTGGTAAAACTATTTTGATAAACAGAAGAGTAATAAGCATAAAATTCAGAAATTTATTTGATGTTGGATGGGGAAGAAAGGGTTTCAAAGGGCATTTGAGTTTTGAAAGGTATTTGCAGTGCTCTACTTCTCCAGCTGAGTTGTGATTCACAGTGTTAATTTTGCATGTTTATATTCCTTATTTAGATAAATTGGATAGATAAATTCAAAACACAAGTAGGACTAGGAGTCTTAGAACACTGAAACTATTCATATTCCAATGAAAGCACCATAATTCAATGCAATTGTGATGGCTAATTTGGTGTATCAACTTGACTGTGCCACTGGATGCCCAGATGTTTCACTAGGTAGTATTTCCAGATGTGCCTATTAAACATAAGTTCCAAGTGTGAAGGTACCAAGTAATCCAAACAACTGCTAGTTTTGAGTGGAATTAGAACCATAGAAGGTTCCACAATAGGTCCAGAGTGCTATGCAAGCTTCTGTGACTCTTGTGCTATATGATTCAGCAAACTCAATGATACTCAAAGTATCACTGACAGGTAGGATGCTGTTGGTGCCTTTGGCAGTCCCGGATAGGTAAATTACATCCCATGTCATTAAGATTTTGAACTAAAGCCCTGCCATCCTTTACAGATAATGACTTCTCCTTTAAATAAATGGCTCAACCCATTACTGGGACCTTACAGAGATTGAGTGCCTAATCATGGACTACTAAGTCACATCACAAGCTAAATGGCCCATTCTGAACTGAATGTTATGTAGTTGACAAAGCCATACAGTTTTACTTTTCTCAACAGTACTCCATCATCACATTATTGGGCCTAAGCAAGCTCTGAAAGCACAAATACATTATACAAAGAAGTGACTTAGGTTCCCATGGTCCCCATTCTTGCAATCTGAATTCTTCTTCCCAGTCTGCATTTGTGGCCACATGGGGAGATTCTTATGATTAGTAGATAAAGGAAGAGAAGACTCAGGTCTTGTTCACAGATGGTTCTGAATATTTAGCTAACACCCAGAGGTGGCCAGCTGTAGCACTACAGCAATTGTCTGAACCATCTCCAAAGTATAGTGGAAAAGTGAAATTCTTCATTACACATCTAGGGTAGTGAACCTAGCTGTTCACTTTGCTTAGAAGGAGAAATGTCCAGCCTAGGGATTATATACCAACTCATGGGCTATAGTCAGTGGTTTGGCTAGATATTCAGAGATTTTTGAAGAAATATGATCGAAACATTAGTGGCAAGAAAATTTAGGGAAGAGGGATTAAGGACACAACTTCTCTAAAGGCTCAAAAGAAGTAAAAAAAAAAAAAAATTGTGTCCCTTGCGTATGTCCACCCTGGTAGAGAAATATTTAATAATCGAGTGAAAAGAATCACCTGTTCTGTTTATAACAGCCATTCCCTTTCCCCAGGAATCCCAGTTATCATTATTGGGGCTCATGAACAAGTGGTCATGGTGACAGGGATACATACATAAGCTTGGTAACATGGATGTCCACTCACCAAAGCCAACCTGAAACAGCCATTACTAAATATTCAATCTATCAGCCGCAAAGACTTGTTCTAGCTTTTCAGTATGGCACTCATCCTTGTAGTAATCAGCCATCTATCAGGTAGCAGTTTGATTACTTTAGACTACTTCTACCATGAATGGAAAATGTTTTATTTTTACTAGAATAGCCATTTATTCTGGATATAGATTGTCTTTTACACACAAATATTTCGATCCAAACTAACATCATGGACATACAGCCTTCCTTACCTACCATCATGGTATCCCAGACAGCATTGATTCCAATCAATAAATTCACTTCACAGCAAAAGACATGTGACAAAGGTCCGATGCTTATGGAACTCACAGGTCTTATTCCATCCTCCACCATTCTCAAGCAGACACCAAACAAATCAGTGAAATGGCCTTTTGGAAACTTACAGTGTCACATCAGTGACAATACCTTGCAGAGTGGAGCCATGTTCCCAAGAAGGCTGTATATCCTGTGAATCAGCATCCCATGTAAAGTGTTGATTTCAACAAGGATTCATGGTTCCTGAAATTAAATGGTTAAAAAATAGGTCCCTCTCCCTATTTCTCCCAGTGAATCATTAGCATATTGTTTTCTTTTAAATTTCTTTTAAAATGTGTTCTTTTTAGATATACATGAGTGTGTATTGTATATTTTGTGTATTTTGATAGAATATAAATCCATGGAGTTATATTATTCTGATTAGAATCTCATTCTTGTGATTGTACATGATGTGGAGAGTGATTCAGTCACATAGTAACATAGGAAAATTATGTCCAATTCATTTTACTGTCTTTCCTTCTTGTTTTCTTTCTGTTCCTACAATTTTGTCACCTGCTAGACTTGGATTCAGGTGGAACTACACATTGCCTGTCTGGATTCTCTAGTTTATAGACAACAGATCTAGGACTTAGCCTCTGTAATCATGTGATACAATACCTGATAAAAAATATTTTTCTTATTGGTTCTCCTTTTCAGGACAACCCTATCTACTAGAGCTATATAGTAGAAAGTGGAAAATAGGAGCTTTCACCTTTTGATTTTATTTTCTTCAGTAATTTAATTTTTAAATGAGGCTATTTTAATATATTGGCATGTTTCTTTCTCATTCACAATCATTTTTTCTTATCTTTTCTCTTTCCATTATGTAATAACAATTGGCTCATGAAATGGAAGATATCACATAATAATATTATATAGAACAAAACATTAATTATTGGCTCTTGATTTCGAAATGAAAATTGATTATTATGAAATAAGAGTAATTTATCAAGAAAAAAATTGTGTTATAAAATCCATCCTCCGGGATAGCTCTGTACACAAGTGCATTTTTATAGACTCATACTAATCATAGAAGAACACTTCATTAGTGATAGTCATTTTTTTCCCCCCCAGAATAGAAATGGTAGAAAGAGCAGAGTCTCCAGTCAAGAATAAATTGATCATTTGTGTGCTTTCCTGAGAAAGAGGCTCTGGCCAGTTGAGTCAGGTGTAATTCCTGAGGCAGAGATAAGGTGAGATGTTGAATCAAATCCCCAGTTAGTTAGAATCATTTTGTATTAAGTTTGTTACCAGGATTCCATGTGGCTTTTTAAAAAAGAGTTGTGTGCATGCTAAAATCTGGGAAGAGTAGAAAGGAGGATATAATCTATAAAACGTGGAAGTCTGATAGTTTTAAGAGCTTCCTCAAAGAGGCAAAGGAAGACAGGAAAATACATTCCATGTACCCCTCTGGAACGTGAAATCCACTGGGTAAGTGTGGGATCTAAAATAACATGTAGTTACTACCAAGTGAGTTCACCTAACATCTGTGTGGGCCTTTGAACTGACAGGAGGAGACTGATGCCCAACTTGTGCCAGCAGGTACTGTGCCCTCTGTGAGCCATTCTAAGAAAAGAATGTTTTGAAATTAGATTTGATCCCTCACAGAGGCTGCGTCCTGAGACTGGGCACTTAGGTTCTCTAACCACAACTCAATTAGCTGAGATGAAGTTACTTTCTTCTGGTGGGATAAGGTTGGAATCACAAATGAAATTCAGTTAACAAAAAGGGAAAAAGTCATTCATGTTTCTCAAAAGCTGAATTTCTTTGCCAGAGAAAATTTATACTCAATATAAAGAAATTTTACCCATAAAATATTTGTTTTCATCTATAAACACAGCCTGATAATAACTTATTCCTTGTGTCCTCAGGCTGTTTTGAAGATTAATAAGAAAAACAAAATTCTAAGTGCTTAGACTAGCTAATGACTTATGCTTATTCCACACAGTGCTCTTCTCAGACAGGATGTTTCTACTGAATGTGTTTTCATTATAGCTTTTGGCCACAACAAAATTGAGGGTTAGGGATGGATAAAGCTAATTTCCCAAAGATGCTTGCACTGAAGCATGTTTCTAGGTGTCACTAGCTCCTCATAATCAAATGATCTTGTAATCAATCTCAAATCCCCTAGAGGATAACCATTTGTGATAAGTTTTTGACTGAGTGCCTACAATTTAGATGTTTTCATCATTGAGTAACATGGCATTCATTTTCATGTTTTAAAAAAAAGAAATTCAGTTTTTATTCTAATTAATTCATAAGCTTCCTTGAAAAACACAAAGTTCTTTTACATTCAGTACATTTAGAAAGTGAAAAGGCAACAGCTATATTATTTTCAATTGATGCCAACATCATTTTACAATATATAAATTTCATAAAGTATTTTCTTTTTTAAGTGTACTAAGCTAGTGAGCAATAATTGGTTTATTCTCATCCAAGTTACTACTGAAATAACCATGGAAACACTGAAAATGATGCAAAATTTCTGCAGCATCTTATATAGAGGGAAGCACATTTAGTTCATGTCTAGAATACCAAGAAGGGCAGAGTGACTACAGCAGAATGAGAGAAATGGAGAATCAGACCAAAAAGTGGGACCAGAGTTGGGTGTCTAGTTCCTGCAGAATTATAATCCATGAATATTTAAATTTTAAAATGAAATCAAAGATAATAGAGTATTTAACCTGAGAAATGATATGGTCAATATATTCAAGAATTTCTCTGGCTACTAAATGGAAAATTGATGATGGAGGATAGTGATGACACAAATAAATCAATCAGGATACCCTTTCAGTGGTCCAAGTACCTGGATGATGTTACTAAATTTGTAGGGTGAGAATAGTCCAGAAATCTTGAAATCTTATCAAAGAAGTCTGATCAAAATTTTCTTTCCCTATGTGCTTAAAAAATTGATAGGTAAAGCAATGATTCAGAAATCTAGATTGTAATAATTGATGGAGAAAATATGGAAAAAGATGATAACCCCAAAATTGTATGTAAGGATGAATATGTTTTTAAAAATCCAAGTTAATCAAAAGAGAAAAGATATTTTTAAAAAATTGCTGGAAAATTAAGAACTGATCTTGAAAAAAAGTGACATTCTCATCTGTCTTAGGCCATCTGAGAAGCCATAACTGAATACTACAGAGTAGGTGACTTATAAACAACAAAAGACTGGAAGTTCAAGATCAAGATACTGGCAGACTGTGTGTCTGGTGAAAGTCTGTTTCCTGGTCATTGTGGAGCCTCCCAGGTATGTTCCATGTAGTGGAAAGGAATAAGGCCACCTTTATAGGTGCATTAATTCCATTCAGAGTGCTCTGCCTTCCAGACCTAATCTCATTTCCAATGGCCCCACCTTCTCATATCTCCACATTGGAGGTTAGTATATCAACATATGAACTTGGATGGGGCACAAACATTCAGGCCACAGCAATTTATTATATCTTTCAATAAGATAAACTTCAGTTACAAGAATTTATGGTTTAAAAAATATAAAGAAGAAAAGATGCCTATACACGAAATTATGTAGTGGAAATGTTTTCTAAATATATTAACCATTTTCTACTTATGAAAAATTTTTAAAAAGCACATGTGGTCAAAAATAAATTCCCAGTGTACATATAGAATAACAGACCATTTAAACAAATATGGCAAAGAATCTGTGTCTTTTTTATATAAAAATTATCTTACCCAACACTAAGATAATTGTTAATATAGCTATAGAGAAACTACATTATCAAAATAAAGGAAAATAATTTATAATGAATATGTAAAATTCAAACCCTATGTTTATTATTTATTTATTTGTTTGTTTGTTTATTTATGTGTAGTGCTGGGGATTGAACCCAGGGTCTTGTACATGCAAGACAAGCACTCTACAAACTGAGCTATATCTCCAGCCACAAACCCTATGTTTATTAAATGCATTCAGATTTAAATAGTAATATTAGGTGATCATGACTTGTCAAATTTTCAAAATGCAAGTTCTTTTATAGACCACTTAATAGGAATGTCAGTTAATAGAAATCACTTGAGACAGAAATTAGAAAGTTAAAAACTATTTTTCTATTTTTTTTACTCCTCATATTTCTAGAAACTTTATAAGAACACTGTATTAAAGAATTATTTTTGTAAGACTGTTATGTTGAGACAATGAGAATAAACCTTTAGGTTTTTTAATAAATTATTAACAATTAAAAGGCAAAATAACATGGATCCATTAAAATCTACATTTTTAAAGGATATTAGTTACACTGACAACTTCTCTGAATCAAATGTTGCATATGAAATGCAGAATTTAATTCAATTGTAACCACATGAAAGTCATGCCTGGTGTAGGTGAGGCCATGGCTATAGTAGCTCCAGACTGAAGCGTTTTTGCTTCAACCAAATTAGCAGGATTTGGATGCAGGATCTGAAGATTATTAATTATGTTATGTTGGAAACTTGAGCCATGAAATTTTGTCTGTTTGTCTCTGTATGAAATGTGATTCTGTGTCAAACAGACTCACTTTCCCAAATATAAAGAATGGACTCCACACAGGGTGCAGCAGAAGTGAGACTTAACTGACAGTCTTGCAAGATTGGGTGTCTAGTGAGCAGGCACACCCAGAATGGTCACAACAAGCAACTCATTCCCTAGCATGCAGATTACTCCCCTGGTTCCTCATTGATTGAGTACTATAGGGTCACAATCTTCCCAGAAGTCACCTGAGACCCAGTAGTCCCATGTAAAGAAACCCCTTTACTGTTCCCAATGCCCCTTTCCCCTCTACTTAATATTTCTCAATCTAGGTATTTGTTTCCATTTATCTTCAAATTGACCCCCATCCCCACATTCTGGTTTTCAAAGGGGGCTCTTTCTGCATGAATCTCAAGTTGGCCACATCCGCAGGTTATTGGGTAGGCCGGCTCCTGGTAACTTTCCATTTTGTTCTTCCTTCCCTGCTGCTTGCTTGGTGTTTCTAAAGCATGTACACTCAAATATTATATCATGAAAATGGACCACTAGACTTTTTATTTCTCACAGAAAGTTCCTGCTATTTTGAGAAAATTGTGAATTGTCTATGAGGCAATGCTTAATGAAACAGAGCCAATAAAGAGTGTTTTATATTTTGTGCATAATTTACATTTTGTACATTGCAAGTATTTTTGTGTTTAAAAAAATTAGGCTTAAATTGAATTCTACTGTACTTTGCATACAATTTTTTTACCCCTTCTTCCTCACATCCTCTCTGATTCCTCCCCCAAAGCTTTTATGTTGATCAGCTTTTGAGTTTTATTATTTAGTATTGTTTACTTTTGATCTTTATATATGTGGGAATATATTATATAGTTTCAACCTAACATGCTTCCTTTTCTTAATATCACATTTTTAGAATTTTTTGCAGTTGACACATATAGTTTATAATTTTCACTGCAAAGTATTCACTGAACCTATGTATTCTGAATAATTTATTTATTCTAATAAGGATGAGATTTAAGTTGCTTCCATTTTTTTGGATAAGACCAAAAAAATGCTGCTATGACCACTCTTGTATATTTCTCTAATGTACCTATGACAGAAGATCCCTAGGTTGTTGTCTACCTACTATTGGACTTGCTGGGTTATACAGAAGGCTCACATTCATTTCATTAATTTCATATTTTCCTTTGATATGTGACTCCACAGATTCTCTTGATTTCAATATTAATTCTGTTGATATCCCAGAGAGCCATCATTGCAGGCACTGGCCCCCATTAACCTCACTGTCTTCCAAACACACACACACACACACACACACACACACACACTGAAAAGAAAGGCATAAAGACAATACTAGGTTCTTACAACACTCAAAAGAGAGACCCTTTTGCAGGAGATGAAGAGGTCTCTGAATTGCCATCTTCTTCAAAGTAACACACGTCTATGAGAAAATGAAAAATTCTAACAACACTTTTGTGGAGCCTGAGTGTCCCATCTAGCTGACACATTTCAGATTTTGAGTTACTGATGCAACAATCTCCTTGCAGAGGTTCTCTTTTCCCCACCCATATCTGTTTTAGGTTTGAAGTAAAAGAAAAGATAATCTCTCAAATGGCACATCTTCTGGCCAGACTATTTCCTTTACTTAAGCATAATGTCATCAATTCATTATCCACTGTGATTGATGATATATACCCCATTAGTTCATAAAACCCAACCATCTATCAATAGCTCAATGATCATCAGCTTTTCTTGACTGCTTTATGATATGGATTGAGTGGGCTGTGTTGTGAATTTCAGTTTTGTTTTAATGATACTGAGAGAGATGTTCAGGCTTATAAATTTCTGCAACCATGCAGCTGGAAAAATTAAAGCAATTTTACCATAGACTATGGTAAACAAATCATTTTCACACTCTGTTTTCAGCTTTTGTGCTTTCAAAAAATATAGGACAACAATCTTTCTTTCTGGTATATTAGAACATTAATTATCTTCTGGATGAAAATAAGAAATAAAGGATAAAGTAGGCCAGGTATTGCTAACTGGATTTAAACATGGGTTATTAGCAGGCTTGAGACAATATGCCTACTCATGGCCAAATTTTTATTATTTCTTTTGTTGGGAAATGTGCAACATTTAACTTTTCACTGCCTCTCTGAATGGCTGCCATCTATTCCTTAAACTGAGGGAAAATATCTGTATGAAACTTCCTGAAAATTACTATCTTTGCACATATGGTGATTGTAGAAAAAGGAAAAGAAATCACATAACCAAACTCATCCTCATCTAAAAATAACTATTTTATTTTGGTTTAGCTGAATGATAGCCAGGAATACGTTTTAACAAGAGAACAGATGAGGAGTACAACCGACATAATTTCAGACTCTATAAAAGAGATAGAGGAATATTCCTATTCTAAACTGTAAAATTGTTTATAAGATTTTATGAATTTTTTTCTCAAAAACATAAATCACTGTAATTGTAGGTTTGCATTGAAGATGCAGAGAGACAAACACAGAAGCCTTTTCCTAATTTACCAAACAGGAACTTGATTCATAATTTGTAGTAGACTAAAATATAAAGAACAAACCAGGTAAGGAAGTGGGTAGTAACTGATGACCATTTTGCTTACAAAATTAAATAAATATGACAACATATGTTTTCTATTAATTGACTGGCTAAATGTTACAAAAATTTAAACTAATGGGCCTGTATAAATTGATTTTTATTTTTCTCATATAACAAGAACTGAATAATATTTGATCTGAGGCTTAAATGGTGGGTTCAGTGTGTTCATTGACACTGTATTGTTAAAATTTCTGTCCATTCATCTTAGGACTGAGACTTATATTCCTCATCTTGTTACGTCATTGTTACATAATAGCTACTTTACAACCAACATCTCATCCGTGTTCAGGCAGGAATAATTGAAAAATAATTGTAGCTAAAGTTATCTCCTATATAAAGAGCTTTCCTGGTAGAGCCCTCAAATAACTTTTCATTTTATCTTAGTTTTTGAAAGAATATGTAGTAACAGACATCCTTGCTTCTATCTTTGGAAAGAATTATTACAGTTATTAAACAAAATGTCCCAAGGTGTGTCTCATGGTGGTAAATGGATATTTTCAAAAATTTAAGAGGTGAAATCAAAAATTAGTAAATTTCAAGCCTTGACATGTGAAGCTGATTTAGCTGATTTTAGTCACAGAAATTTATAAAAATGGTTAATATAAAATAGACTAAGGCAATAAAGCTAAGGAACTGGATTATAAACATAAATCAGACAAATTTATTCGGAAACATGGAAAGTGAATAGAACAAAAGAGGACATAAAAATGGAGACTGAAATAACAACATCAACTTTCCTATGCATGATTTTAGGGGCCTAGAGAAATAATTTTCATATGAACAGGTATGTTGACATTGGAGGTGGGATAGGGAGTATATTATGGAACAGTTCTCAAGATGTTCTAATTTAACTGTTTAACCATTTAAATAATTTGAATTTATTTATTTTGCATTAATTAGTGAGAAGAGTATCTTCTTTGCTCTTCAACCATTTATTCACTCTTAACAAACAACATAGGGTACCATTTGTTTGTACATTTTTTAGAGATACTGTATGTCCCAACCAGTATAATGTACAAATATTTATTTTTGTTTTTACAAATAAATGGTCAAAAATATATTTACTGGCCTGCATTTTTATTCTGTCTAATTGACATGTCATCAACCTAACCTTCTAGTAGAGTTTATTCATTGCTGTTTAAAATCATAAAGTATTCCACTTCATATACCATATTTTATTTATTTATTGGTACTGGGGTTTGAACCCAGGGGCACTCTATCACTGAGCCATACCCCAGCCCCTTTGTTTTTTTTTTTTTTTTTTTTGATACAGGGTCGCTACATTACTTAGGGCCTTTCTACATTGCTGCAGGCTGAGGCTGACCTTGAACTTGTGACCCTCCTGCCTCAGCCTCCAGAGCCACTGGGATATGTTTATTAAACAATACCCTCCAATGGATATTAAACAATGATGAACTATGTTATAAATATAGAGGATAAATTCTTGAAGTAAGTTACTGTGTTCAAGAGCATGTTAATTAATGCTTTTGAGAAATGTTTCCAAATTGCCCCAGAGGCACACTATAGATTTGGGACTTGAAAATCTCTATAATCATGAGATCTAATGCCTTCTAATAAATCTCTTTTCATATGTGTGTCTGGTGGTCTCTCTCTCTCTCTCTCTCTCTCTCTCTCTCTCTCTCTCACACACACACACACACACACACACACACACACCTTACTGTCCTATTCTGTTTCTCTGCAGAACCTTGTCTACTAACCTAATAGTCATGATGCTTTTTCTCCCTCTCCAAGCCCTACCATTTCTGTGGTTACTTTTGTTCCCCTTCATCAGTGCTCTATGGTTTCTTTCAAATAGATTTACTAGTTTTTCTCTCCAAATTAATGGCATATATTTTTAACTATGCCTTTCTTCTATCATAACTTCATATCATTGTTTTAATTCATTAATGTTAATATTTTCAGTTGATTAATTTTATTCCAAACCATCCCACAAAATTATCTTACCTCTTAACTGTTACTTTTGCATATAATTACTTTCAGAATTTTAGGCATGCCAACACATCATATAAAACTAATGATAATTTTATCTTCCTTTTTGAAATGTTTACATATATTACTTTGTTTTTCTTAATTGCATTGGCTAGCACCTTCACAATCATATTCTTGTTTGTTCTTGACACTATAAGGATTTTTTCCAATGTTTTGACATAATATCTTAAAATAAAATTTCTAATAGTAAATTTCTGAGGGTCAAAGTCAAATTTTTGTCTTCATTTTCCTAACCTTCTCAAAAAGCACTATGCCTAGAAATATGGCTGTGTATAATAGCTGCAACAATATATTTTTGAGCAAAATGAATTACAAAACCATGAGATCAATTTAGCAATCCCTTTCTATGGTCACACTCTATAATTGGATCAATATCCTCAAAATATCAAATTGCCAACTATCTTGTTTTGAAGTCGAAAAGACTGCCTTTCCATCCGTTCCATGTTTCAGTTTTATAAACAGTCACAAATAAGTACCACTTGTGCTCCAAGGCCACAGAGCATTTCCAGCTAAAGAGCTCTTTCTTCAATTTTGCTGATCTTTAAACATATCCAGTGAAGGTTAAGGTGAACAAGTCCCAACACACCACTCCCATTTGCAGAATCGCAAATCCCATTTTCTTCAACAACTAGGTCTCTTTAATCTACCTTATTGGCATGTCGGAATCTCTTTCCCCAAAGGACATGTTCTTTCATCAGAGTTCCAAACACTTTATTGCAAGGAAATTGCTGTTGGATGTGCTACTATTCCACTTTCCATAAGTCCTCAGGTTTTTCTGAAAGCAGGGTGAACTTAGTGACCCCCTCTAAAATATTTTCAATATTTTACTTTTCATATTTTTTCACATGAGATAGAGGCTCAAGGGATTACTTTAATTGTGCAGTCAATCTTATAGCTAGTTTGGGAATCAAGATTCTGGTACAGATCTATCTGACCTAAAGTACTTATCATTACATTTCTTTATTATGTTATTTGTAAAAACTGGAATACATCCAAATATGTAAATATTGTTAAAATTAGACTTTATAAAATAATGCAAGAGAAATCTATTAAATGTCCTCATAGAAAACTTGCCAATTTGAATTATCTCTCTTTCAGTAGAGGTGGGCTCTAGGAAAGAAAAACTATGCTATTTTATAATGGATAAAATCTTTTAAAGAAGTTTTATGGTAAATGTCAAATACATATAAGTATAGAAAGAATAATGCAGAATATTTAATCCATTTCTACTACATTTTGATATTTCTCATGTCATGGAAAATCATGTTAATCATGTCTCATCTATAAACTTCCCATTCTTTCCCTCCCCTAATATGGTACTATGTTTAAGCTAAACCTCTAACTTCTGTTTTATCTCAATTCTATAGGCTTTTAGATATTACAGATTGTAGAGATTTTAGTTTAGTATTGTCTCTAAAAGATTAGACTTCCTTCTGTAAAACATAAAGCTGATTCCATTATTATACTTAAAAGAAACCTAAATTAATTACTTAATATTATTTAATAGATAGGGAGGAATTAACTTTTCTTTATTGTCTCATAAGTCAAGATCCAATGTCCTTTCATTTTATTTGACTGGAAACCTTTAAATCTCTTTTAATCTTATTTCATTCCTTGTGGGGTTTTGTTGTTGTTGTTTTTGTAATTTCAATCTCTTAATCATCCTTTATACTAGGGAATCACCTATCCACATTTTATCCAGAATAATGTATTTGATATTCATCAATGATAAGAGTATTCATGGTTCTTTCCTGATGATGAACACCTGTATCCCATTGGTGGCTGTTTAAAATAAAGCTTTCAGTCAAACCCATCTAAAAATATTTATGAGCAAAACATTTTTATTCCTTTTGGAACAACACATAGAGATGGAATTGACAAGTCTTACCATAACTGTTTTATCTTTGCACAATCTACCCAATTACATTTCCAAAGTATTTGTACCATTTTATTTTTTGTACAACAATGTGGGAAAGACAGGTTTGTTCCACATCCTCACCGATCCTGGGTATTTATTATCAGACTTTTTAAATTTGGTTAATCTGTTGGGTGTTTAGTGGTATGTAAAACTTTTAATTTAAGCATTTCTGATTACTTGTTATGATGAGCTTCTATGTGTTTATTAGATGTATTTTATCAAATATCTTTGTTATTTCCCATGTATCTTGGTATTGTTGACTTTCTCCTTATTATAGTAATATGTTTATTTATATGAATTTTTGGTTTGATTTATTAATTGTGAACATATTATCCAAGTTTGTGGCTGATACACAATTCATGTATATTTATTTTATTTTATTTTGTTATATATGACAACAGAATGCATTACAATTTATATTACACATATAGAGCACAATTTTTCATATCTCTGGTTGTACACAAAGTAGAGTCACATCTTTCATGTCTTTATACATGTACTTAGGATAATGATGACCATCGCATTCCACCATCTTTTCTACCCCTATGCTCCCTCCCTCCCCTTTCCTCCCCCTTTTCTCTTTGCCCTATCTAGAGTTCATTTAATCCTCTCATCCCCACCACTCCCCTGCAGCATATTATGAATAAGCGCCTTTAAATTAGAGAAATAATTCTGTAGTTCATTTTTTGGGATTGGCTAATCTCACTTAAAATTATATTCTCCAGCTCCATCCATTTACCTGTAAATGCCATGATTTTATTCTCTTTTAATGCCGAATAATATTCCATAGTGTATATATATATACCACATTTTCTTTATCCATTCATCTACTGAATGGCATCTAGGTTGGTTCCATAGTTTAGCTATTGTGAATTGTGCCACTATAAACATTGATGTGACTGTGTCCCTGTAGTATGCTGCTTTTAAGTCCTTTGGGTATAGACTGAGGAGTGGGATAGCTGGGTCAAATAGTGGTTCTATTCCCAGTTTTCCATGGATTCTCTATACTGCTTTCCATATTGGCTGCACCAATTTGCAGTCCCTCCAGCAATGTATGACTGTGCCCTTTCCCCCACATCCTCGCCAACACTTATTGTTGTTTCTTTTCATAATAGCTGCCACTCTGACAGGAATGAGATAAAATCTTAGAGTAGTTTTGATTTGCATTTCTCTAATTGTTAGAGACAATGAACCTGTTTCATACATTTGTTGATTGATTGTATATCCTCTTCTGAGAAGTGTCTGTTCAGTTCCTTGGCCCATTTATTAATTCAGTTATTTGTTTTTTTGGTGTTAATATTCTCGAGTTCTTTATATATTCTAGAGATTATTAGTGCTCTATCTGATGTGCGTGTGGTCAGAATTTGTTACCAATTAGTAGGCACTCTATTCACCTCACTGATTGTTTCTTTTGCTGAGAAGAAGCTTTTTAGTTTGAATCCATCCCATTTATTGATTCTTGATATTAATTCTTGCACTATAGGAGTCTTATTAAGGATGTTGGAGCCTAATCTGACATGATGGATATTTGGGCCTACTTTTTCTTCTAATAGACGCAGTGTCTCTGGTTTAATTTCTAGTCCTTGATCAACTTGGAGTTGAGTTTTGTGCATGGTGAGAGATAGGGGTTTAATTTCATTTTGTTCCATATGGATTTTCAATTTTCCCAGCACCATCAGTTGAAGAGGCTATCTTTACTCCAATGTATGTTTTTGGCATCTTTGTCAAATGTAAGTTAACTGTAATTATGTGGTTTAGTCTCTGTGTCCTATATTCTGTACCATTGGTCTACCAGTCTATTTTGGTGCCAGTACCATGCAATTCATGTATATTTCTTACACACACACAGAATCATATGCCATTTAACAAGGATGTGTTCTAAGAAATGCATCTTAAGGTGATTGTGCAAATATCAAAAAGTATACTTGGGATTGGCTAACCTCACTTAGTATCCAGAATGATGTATTTGATATTACACAAACAAATATGGCTGAAGTCTCATTAGGCAATGTCTTCTGGGATTATAATATATGTGTGGCTCCTCATTAACCAAATGCTGTTATTCAATGCATGACTCTGTACATAGTTTCTTTGAGGAGTAGATTTAAATTTCAATATAATCAAATTGATCAATTTTTATAATGTGTATGATTGCTATGTAAGAAATATTTGCAAACTTCAAGGTTTCCAAGGCTTTTTAACTGTTTTTCCTTGTCAAAGTTTTACTCTTTTGATTTTTACAATTAGGTCTGCAATTTATATCATTTTTTTTAATGCTCTTAGGCTGAGGTCAAGGTTAAATTTTTTCAACAGATATATCCATTTGGTAATTGTTTGTCATTATTTACAGAAAATTCAAAACTTTACCAATTCAAACACATCAGTGCCTTTGTTGAATGTCAGCTGACTACGTGTGTGGGTCTGTTTCTTGCCTTTTTATTCTCGCCTTTGAACACACATTTCAATTAGTGTAGCCCTATTGTAAATCTTGAGATCTTGCAATTTAAGATTCCTATTTTTGTTCTATTTCAAAATTGTCTTCATCATTTTATGTACTTTGCATTTCCAAATATAATTTTAAATGAACATGTGAATTTCTATGCTGTGTGCACACACATACTCACACACAGCTTTGGGGATTTTGATGGCATTTCTTTATATTTTTAAAACAGTTTTGGAGAATGTATACCTCCAAAACACTGATTCTTTTAGTCAGTGAAGATATTGTCTCTCTGCCTTGCTTTGATAGTCTTTAAATTCTTTTAGTAACTTTGAAATTTTTAGTGTAGGGATATTACATATATTTCATTAAGTTTGTTCCTAAGAAGTTTATGTTTACAATTTTTCAAAAGGGATTTCATTCCATTTCTATTTGTTTGTTCCAAAAACACACAGAAATATCATTGAAATGTGCATATTAATCTTTCAATATGTAACATTCCTTAATTCAGTTCATTTTCATAAGCTTATTCCTAATATTCTTTTATTACTATTATAATATCTGTTAAATATATAAAATATTAATTTTTTACTTTGTTTTTGGTATCAGGGATTGAAACCATGGGTGCTTTTTTACTGAGCAACATCCCTAACCCTTTCTCTTTTTCTATTTTTTGAAAATTTTGAGACAGGGTCTCACTAAGCTGCTAAGGGCCTTGCTTCGTTGCTGAGGCTGGCCTTGAACTTGCTATCCTTCTCTCTAAGCCTCCCAAGTTGCAGGAAGCATCTTTTACTTTTTATTATAATGTTTCTCTTGATTATTTTCAAAAGCCTTCTTTTTACATTTTTAATGTTCATTGTATGCTGTTTCCCATTTCATTTATATTCTGCTATGATCATTGTTTCTTGGTTTACTTACTTTGGATCATTTTTTCTTCTATGTCTTATATTTTTAAGGTAGGAAACTGGATCATGGACTGTAATATGACAAGGTTATTTCTAAATCTTTCTCTTTTAAAAATATTCCTGACTATATAATAAGAAATTATAAATGTTTATGTATTTAAAAGAGAACAGTTTATAAATAACCTGTGGAAAAATAAATTTTCTTTCAAGCAGTGCTAATTTCATTTATTCTTTTAAATTATTATTGAGTTTGATCCATTTATAATTTATCTTATGATGTTTTCTTTAAAACATGATTGATTATTAGCATATTATTTAAAATTACAAGTATTTGTTACGCTTATTTTAATTATACGATATATTACCATAAATTATTTCTAATTTAATCTCACTCTCACAAAATTATATACTAAATAATCTTTTAGCCTTTATGCTACATAAAAACAAGTTCAAGACCCAATACAATGCCTTTCTTGTGGAATATTTCCATTTACAGGAAAAGAATGTTATTCTTTAGGTATTGAATGGCTGTCTGCATATTTTAATTTGTTAAAGTTGTTTAATAGTGCTATTAATGTCTCCTCTATTTTTGATGTCTTTTGTCTATTTGTTCTGTCATTTACTCAAAGATACTATGACTTTCAATTGAATATTACTCCTTTAAAGTTCAGGTTTTAGCATCATGAATTTGGAAAATCTAGGAACATATGCATTTAGACTTACCTCTCTGATGAACTGAATATTATTTGAAATGTCCCTTTTCATCTTTATATATTAATATATTTTTCATCTTTACCAATATTAAAATAGAAATGCCACCTTTCTAGTGCTTACTGTTTCCATGCTATATCTTTTATTATACTTTATTCTTAAAATATTAAACCACATTTCTTGTAGTTGGCATAAGGTTGACTATTCTGTTAGCAATCTCAAAATCTCTATATTTTAATAGAACTATTTAGTCCACTTATGTACTGTGATTACTGACACAGAGTGTTTAAAGTTTTATCTTGCTATTTGTTTTGAATTTGTCTTCTCTTGTTTTTATTACCCAAGTCTTTTCTCATCTTCCTTTGAGTTGGATACATTTCAGGGTTTCATTTTCTTTCTCTTTCTGTCTTTTTGACTCTTTTTTTGTTATTTTTTATAGGTTTCTATATTGCTAAAAACATACAAAGTCATCTTCTCAAAGTATATCTTGGATTGACTTGTGACCACTCACACCATCCACCTAGCACTTTAATCTAGTATTTTCTACCTATTTCATAAATTCAACAATGATATTAATGTCTTCCATTGAAACAAATACCTCTGTCTTTTTGCTTTTAGTCATACCTTCTACCAAATATTATAAATTTAAATGTATAAAGCTATTTTTAACTTTAAGGGAAATTATGAAATGAAAAGAAAAACAATCTTTCAAATTGTATCTCCTTATTTACCATTTTTTGTGCTCTCATTTTTTCCCCATAAATCTGAGATTCTACATTGTTTCACCTCTCTTCAATCAGAAAAACATTGTTTACCTTTTTTTTTCAGTGTAAGTACAGTTTAAATTTGTCTACAAAATAGATCACTCTTATTTTTAAGAAACTTTTTGCATAATTGTAGAATTTAATTATTTGTTAGCAGGTTAAATTATTTCATTAATCTCTTTGACTGATTTTTCTACCATCTCAAATATACTGTGACCATCATGCATTGCTTAATATTGAGGATATAGGATATTCTGTCACTCTGCAAACACTGTAGAGTGTAATTATACAAAGTAAGATGTCTTTGTCATCACCAAGAGATACAACTTTGTGGAACACAATCGTGGATATGGGCTGTCATTGACTGAAACATTGTTATGCAACACATATCTGCAGTCTCATCCAGTGAGCTTTTTATTATTTATTGCTGTTTTCCATTCTGTATGTTTTTCATTTGATTCCTTTTCGTACATCCTATTTATCTGCCAACAGCCCCTATTTACTTAATTTATTTTACTTTAAGTGTTTTCCTTGCAACTTATTTCTGAATCCTTATTAACTAAATGAATTTGGAATATTTTAGGGTCAATTTCTGTTGACTGGTTTTGTTCTTAATAAAGATTGTATTTTATCATTTATTTGCAAATCTTGTTATACTTTATTGTGTATTGGACATTACTGATTATTTGAAGAAACTCTGGATTTTACTATGTTTCTCTCAATTGTGTTATTTTTGTTTTAATAGGTAATTTCTTTACTGGTTTATGACCTTGAACTTGTGTAGTCTTGGTTTTAAGCTGTCTTAGGGTAAGTCTATAGAAAATGTCTACTCACTCCACACTTTGAATTACTCAACTTCCAATCATTTTCTCCCTTAAACATGCTACTGGGGATTTTTCAAAACTTTTAAATTAATTAATTAATTTTAAGAAGAGTCTAAAATAGACCTTCCTCTGGAGCATGGTTTTTACTTTCAAGGTACAGCCTCTGATATTCCATTTAAATATAATGTTAACAATGTGCTAACAAGTCTCAGTTGAGTTAGAACTCCAATACCCCAGAATCAAATGATCACTATTCTATCTCTTCCTCTCTCATCCCAGTAGCATCCCTCAAGAGCTTATGGGAAGTATCCCCTTATAGTTCTTGGACCTTCATGCATGAAGTTTCCTTCCTCTTCTTGGTTCCCATCCCTAGACAGATTAGAGCTATATTAAGTTGCCCAAAATGTGGTTCATCAACGACAGACTTTGCCTGGCATTCAGTTCATAAGCTGCAACAAGTAGTTTTTTTCTCATCAAGAGCCAGGACAACTTATGAAATTTTCTTCTCTCAGTGACCTTATTCATACTGCAAGCTGTGCACTGCCTACCGACAGCAGTTTTAAAAAATTATTCTCAGTCATTTTTATTGGATGTTTTTGTACCAGGAGATTGCAATGAGAAAGAGTCTCTGCTTTCATTTTTTTTTGTTCAATTGAAAATAATATACCCTACTGCATCATGTAAGAATGAATTTTCTTTTTATTTTATTACAACTTTGGGCTTCCAGTTTTCAGACGTATTAGTTTTTTGTTAAAAATTTATCACAGAACGATTTAGAAAAGTTCATCTTTTTTAATACTTGAACACGTTGCCTTTTTGATGCTATGTTTTCATACATAACTGACTCAATGTGGACTTTTGAAATTCTGGTATTTTGTTCACCAATGTCACATATTGGGAGATTTAGTCACTTCTCATTGTTTTTCTTTTTTTTATTTTGGCAGTTTTCTTCTGGCTTTGTTAATTTGTTCTTCCACATGAACCTAATAATTTGTTTTGCTATAGAAAAATAAAAACCCACTGATATTTTAAGTCAAGATCATATTATTTATAAATCATAAATTTTTAATTAATAGGATACATATTCACTGCATGTATAATCTATAAATTAATGTGGAGAAAGGTTGACATTGTTATGGTATCTAGACTTTTATCCAAACACATGATTTTTTTTAATTGAATAAAATATATCACCTTGTGTGTGTTTCAGCAATATTTTAGGGTTTCCATTGATATTGTTTGTGTAAGTTTGATATTTTATGTTTTAAAATTTTCTCTATTGAAAATACATTCTTATCCATTTTTTGTTTACATACATGAAGGTTCCTGATCTTCAGATGTTGGTTTTATAAACATTGATTCATTAACTTTTCATGTTGAACTTTGTTGAGAGCCACAGTTTAGTCGGAATGATGCCTGGCATTTTGCTAGAGGGAATGGTTGAAAGGTGACCCTGCTCTGGGAATAGGGCAGCTCTGGGATTAGGGCGGATCCTGCTGCCTGGGGCGCTGCTACTTTGGAGTTCCCCTTGAGTTCTCCTGGGGGTTCCAGGAGAATTGGTGGAGCCGGTGGAGGGAGTGTGTGTAGAGTGCCGGTGAGAGTTCAGGAATAAAAAGTTGCTGTTTGAATCTACAAGGCTTTGTGGCGGCTCGTTTATTTGTGCCCAGCCAGACTGTGGCAGAACTTGTTTTTTCTGTATATTCCTTGAAATTGTTTTTTACCTATATTCAGAAAATGTTCAATGAGATACAATTTTTCTGTTTTTTTTTTCAAATTTTTACTCTATTTGTTTTCTCGATACATATATTTGCATTTAGCTGATAATCCAATAATAGTAAAGGCAGTGACATCTATGTCTAATTCTGACTTTAATGCAGTTATTTTTTAAACTCTTATTAAATTCCTGTTATTGTTGTTAAAGTGCATATTCTACCTCTGTAGGAAGTTAAAAATGTGCACAAATTATTTATTGTTCTTTGATTGAGATGATGTCTACATTTCCTTCTTTAAAACCTAGGCTACTATGTGAATGCTTTGACCTAAGACAACAAAAGGAATGATGTTTTGCCAGTTTCTAGGCCTTGTTTTTAAGAAGAATGACATCTCCAAGCTACACTGAAGGTAGCATAATCAGTCTCCTGGAGAGAAGGCCAAGGGAAGCCCAGAGAATGAATTGCACACAGTTGATTCACAGTCTTCCAGCTTTCTCTGTGACAATTCATCAGTATTGTCACATTTATGTGAGTGAAATTATTATCAATCTTTTCAACCAGCCCAGACACAAAATGAATATCCCTGAGTGATCCTAGTCAATACCTTGAAAAAATGGACATTTTTTTTCCAACAAAGCCCAGTCTGCATTCCTGATTGACACAATCATAAAATAATAAAATGGTTATTATCTAAGCCATCAGATTTTGAAGTAGTTTGTTACACAAAGACAGACAATCACTATGGAAATATATTATTTTCCTTTTATTTCTCATTGCTATTTAATAGAACCAACTTTTAAATTATTATTAATTCTAATATTTTTCTGATTTCTGCCATACTAATGTTTGTTTTTATTTTTGCCAACCACTTTTCTTTTTATTTATTTTATTGTTTTTTTATTAGTTGTTCAAAACATTACAAAGTTCTTGACATATCATATTTCATACATTTAATTCAAGCAGATTATGAACTCCCATTTTTACCCTATATACATAATGCAGATTCACATCAGTTACACATCCACTTTTTTACCTACTGCCATACTAGTGTATGTTGTATTCTGCTGCCTTTCCTAAACTCTACTATCTCCCCTCCCCTCCCCTTCTCTCCCCTCCCATCCCCTCCCTTCCCGTCTTCTCTCCCTACCCCATCTACTGTAATTCATTTCTCTCTCTTGTTTTTTCCCCCTTTCCCCGCACTTCCTCTTATATGTAATTTTGTGTAACAATGAGGGTCTCCTTCCTTTACCATGCAATTTCACTTCTCTCTCTCTTTCCCTCCCACCTCTCATCCCTGTTTAGTGGTGATCTTCTCATGCTCTTCCTCTCTATTCTGTTCTTAGTTGCTCTCTTTATATCAAAGAAGACATTTGGCATTCATTTTTTTAGGGATTGGCTAGCTTCACTTAGCATAATCTGCTCTAGTGCCATCCATTTCCCTGCAAATTCCATGATTTTGTCATTTTTTAGTGCAGAGTAATACTCCATTGTGTATAAATGCCACATTTTTTTTTATCCATTCATCTATTGAAGGGCATCTAGGTTGGTTCCACAGTCTTGCTATTGTGAATTGTGCTGCTATGAACATTGTTGTAGCTGTGTCCCTATAGCACACTCTTTTAAGGTCTTTAGGGAATAGTCCAAGAAGGGGAATAGCTGGGTCAAATGGTGGTTCCATTCCCAACTTTCCAATGAATCTCCATACTGCTTTCCAAATTGGCCTCACCAATTTGCAGTCCCACCAGCAATGTACAAGTGTACCTTTTTCCCCACATCCTCACCAGCACTTGTTGTTTGACTTCATAATGGCTGCCAATCTCACTGGAGTGAGATGGTATCTTAGGGTGGTTTTGATTTGCATTTCTCTGACTGCTTGAGATGGTGAGCATTTTTTCATGTACTTGTTGATTGATTGTATGTCCTCCTCTGAGAAGTGTCTGTTCAGGTCCTTGGCCCATTTGTTGATTGGGTTATTTGTTATCTTATTGTTTAATTTTTTGAGTTCTTTGTATACTCTGGATATTAGGGCTCTATCTGAAGTGTGAGGAGTAAAAATTTGTTCCCATGATGTAGGCTCCCTATTTACCTCTCTTTTTGTTTCTCTTGCTGAGAAAAAACTTTTTTAGTTTAAGTAAGTCCCATTTCTTGATTCTTGTTATTAACTCTTGTGCTATGGGTGTCCTATTAGGAAATTTGGAGCCCGACCGCACAGTCTGTAGGTCGGAGCCAACTTTTTCGTCTATCAGACACAGAGTCTCTGATTTGATATCAAGCTCCTTGATCCATTTTGAGTTAACTTTTGTGCATGGTGAGAGAAAGGGATTCAGTTTCATTTTGTTGCATATGGATTTTCAGTTTTCCCAGCACCATTTGTTGAAGATGCTATCCTTCCTCCATTGCATGCTTTTAGCCCCTTTATCAAATATAAGATAGTTGTAACTTTGATTTTTAAAACATGCTTTCATAACAAAATTATATTAAATTTTGTTTATATAGGTTACAAATTCTTTTTTTATCTTCAAAACAAATCAATGATTATTTTCAGTCATGTTTCTAATATGACATTAAATAGATTCTGATGAAGTAGTTAACTGGATATGCTAAGACACTGATGGATGCTGCCATCTACCTGACAACTTTCCATGTTTGATTCAAAATCAAAGTTTTTCTACTGTTAATAAATAGATACTTCAAGTCAGGGTCTGGGTAAAAGGCATGATCTATTTGTTCTGAGTATTGCATTTTAGTGGGAACAATTGTCCTGTCTTGCATTCTGTCAACTAATTCATCCTTGAGTAAACCAACTTCTACAAATTTACATCCATACTTCTCAAAGGGGGAAACATTCAGAGAAGAATATTTGATTTGAAGAGAAATACTATTTAGGAAATTACAAAAAGTATTTTTTCAGAATAAAAAATTACTTAATTTTTCGAAGGACATGAATTTTTATAAATCAATAAACATGTAACCAAATGAAAAATTTGATACTGTTCAACATATCTATATTTCAAACATATATTTATCAGTGTTAATGTTAAAATATCTGTTTTTAAGTAGTCTGAAACTTAGACCACTTTAAAAGGGAATACACCTTGCATAACATTTGTGCTTGAAACAAGGATATTTATTTGCTAACTTATAGCTTTTCTAGTTTCTATTTTACTCACTTTTGCATACATAAATGATGACATGAATGAAATGCTTTTGATGCTAAAAATCAATTCATAAGGCTTCTTTATCCAGATTTATAGAATAAAAATTTAGTTGACTTAATAGCATGTTTAGCTAATATAATATTAAAAATTATTTCAATAGTGTAATAGCATATACTATTTTTTTGTTGGTTTTGGACTTTCAGTCTTTAGTGACTATTCAATTTTAAGCCTAGTTCTTTTAGTAAATGCATAAACTTTGTGGACTCTGGGTTTAGTATTACAAACACACCCTTGGTTATGTAGGATTCCTGAATTCATTCATTCTCTCTTTCTCTCTCTCTTTCTTTTTCTGAATTCTGTCAATGTTAAAGATTTTTTACATTTTATTGCCAAATATTAATATTTTTCTATAAGAAAATATGATAGTTTTATTCTATAATTTGAAAAGATCACAATCCAGCTTTTGGAAAGCTTGATTATAATATTCAAACAGTCACCTGGGCCTATATAAAATAAAGAATTTGAAATAAAGGATAAGAGAATAACTCTATACAGTTTTAGGGTTCTTTAACTTCTTGGATAGGTAGAAATTTAAAGCTATTTTTATCCTACTGCAATTAACAAAATATAATAAACTTAATATCTGTCATATTCAGTTTGTCATTTACTTAACTCCTGAGATCAACATCTATCAAAGGCTTCATTCTGTTCTTTTAAAATTCCTATCTTTTTGGGAAAATTTCCTTGAATGTACAAAATGTGTTCATGATTTAAGTACCTAGGTTAATTCAAATATTGTTTAGCCTCAGTTTGCTAAATTTATATGTGCTTTTCAAGTATTTGATTTCCTAGATACATTTATAAGATATTCTGCTAATCTTTATTTGTATAGTTATGAAATTGAAATATGCCCCTGTTCCTGTGGTCTCTTTTCCACTCCTATTATCAGCATCACATTCTAGGCCACCTTGAAGTTGCCTGCATTCTACTTCCACCTTCCTTTAATACTTGCCCTGTTGGTCATAATATCCTAGAAACTACTGCCCTGACACTTATATTGTCCATTTCTTTCTTTACCAAAAAAAAAAACAATCTGAGAAACTTATCATAGTACTAATATCCTCTTACATCTATGACCATTTGATTTTACAGGTGGTTTCAAAACAAATTCCCATCATTTTTCAGATGTACCTGCTCTCTTCCTTCTAAAAACTCCTGCCTTATATTCCCTGGCACCTGGAATATGTTTCATAAGTCTCTACTTTTATCAGTCTACAAGTCCACATTCAGTTTCTATCCTATCTCCTTTTTATTTTAACACCATTAAGTAAAAATAATTTTTTCTCTTCTGTGTTCATCAACATTGTATTTATTGTTTGTTCACTTGCTATTATTTATTTATTTATTGTTATTTCGTGTTCCGTTTTCCACTTAGGACATGGAAACACAGTAAATTTTATCTTTACCTTTGCACACTTATAATAATCATAAAACATAATGATGTGTGCATAATATATAATATAAGGACTTCTGGTTATAATCGCCAAAGAGGAAGAGAAGCCAGTGTGGGTATAGTTGGTGACTAAGAGATAGGAAAGAATCATTTATTAGAAAATGCATTATTATTTTGTTTTGTTTTATTCACTATTTTAAAAAATGTATTTAAGAGCTTTTGGCTATATTGCACTTAAAATGTACTGTAATGTAAGTTTACCATGGAAAAGCAATAAGGGAAAAACTAAAGTAGGAAAGTTTTAAAATATGTGAAAATAGCATACTTGTGCAACAAACCAGTTTCATCTACTGAAGGGCATCTAGGTTAGTTCCACAGACCCAGGAGAGGAATAGTTGGGTCAAATGGTGGTTTTATTCCCATTTTTCCAAGGAATCTCCATATTGCTTTCCATATTGGCTGCACCAATTTGCAGTCCCCAGAAATGTATGAGTGTGTCTTTTCCCCCAAATCCTAGCCAACACTTAGTTTTGTTTGTCTTCATAATAATTGCCATTCTGACTGGAGATGATATCTTAGAGTAGTTTTGATTTGCATTTCTCCAGTTGCTAGAGATGAAGAACATTTTTTTCATATATTTGTTGATTGATTGTATATCCTCTTCTGAGAAGTGTCTGTTTATGTCCTTCGCCCATTTGTAGATGAATGTATTTTTAAAATGTGGCATATATTCACAATGGAATATTACTCAGCAAAAAAAGAGAATAAAATCATGGCATTTGCAGGTAAAGGGATGGAGTTGGAGAAGATAATGCCAAGTGAAGTTAGCCAATCCCCCCAAAACAAATGCCAAATGTTTTCTCTGATATAAGGAGTCTGACTCATAATGAGGTAGGGAGGGGGAGCATGGGAGGAAGAGACAAGTAGGGCAGAGGGGTGGTAGGTGAATGGATGGCGCAGTGGTTTAGCAATGATAGTGGAATGTGATGGACATCATTATGCAAAGTACATGTATGAAGACATGAATTGGTGTGAACATGCTTTATATACAGAGATATGAAAAATTGTGCTCTATATGTGTAATAAGAATTGTAATGCATTCTGGTATCATGTATTTAAAAAATAAAATCAATTAAAAAAAAGAAATCAAAGTTTCAGAAGATCCTCATTGTTTATCCCTCATCCTTGGTTAGGCAAGCAAGATAACTGTTGGGAACTCATTCAAACATGACTTTCTATTCAAATTGGCTCTATGTAATGTCTGAATAAAGAGGATTGTATTCTCCCAAAGCATTAATGTCTTAACCTGAACTTTTAAACAAAATGTCATATTTTAAACTTTGCTATTGAGCATCTTTCACATAAGATGCCATTATATGTTTGTAAAAAGCATGGTTTTCCTAAATTACTATTATCTCACAGGAGTCATTATTATGAAAAATTGCTAACAGAAAGGTTATATTATGAAGTGTAAGTCTATTTAAAGTTATGCATTACAGAAATGAAAAGTTTGGGATTTGAATTTAAAAAAACAGAAAAGTTGATGTAAGTAATTCTGGGTGTACTTTAATTAATTTATGTTACTTTTTAAAAATTGTTTTCAGTCATAGTGAACAAAATATGAAACTATAATATGTAAACGTCCAGCAGCATAATAGTGTGGAATTTTAAATTGTGAGAATTTCCTTGACAGGCTAGGACATTACATTTCTACCTATGACGTGTTCATGAGTAATGCGATGATAATAATTTCATCTCACACTTTCTGTTTTATCTCAATTCCAAATCTTCCATAAAGGGAAAGACTTCAATGACATATTCTATGAGATAATTTACACTTTTTCTTGTCAAATCTAAAAAAGAAGAAAGAAACAAAAACACTAAATTAATGTTTTCAGTAATAAACCAACCAATATCTACTTTCCTACAAATTAAGTTGAAGCTAATTTTTTTTGCACACTGTATCCCACAGATAGCTATTCATGTTTTTTTATTTTTGTTTTATTTTGCTGTTTTGTTTTTGTTGCTTATAAGAAAAGAAAAGAAATACGTGGACATTAGATCTTGTGATATTATTTCCCAGATCCATGAGCCTCTATTTATTTATTTTTTTAAAATTTTCTCTCAGTTTTTCAAACCATATAATTTCTATGCTGTTTCTTCAGTTTCACTTATTCTTTGCTACCTCCATTCTGTTATTGATCCCATTAGATAAATTTATATATATATATATAAAATTAACTTTATTTTTTATTTATTTATTTTTAAAATTACATATGATAGCAAAATGCATTACAATTTTTATTACATATATAGGGCACAATTTTTCATATTATTGAAATACCAAAAGGAAAGGAGATTGGTATGAAAAAATATATTTGAAGAAATTCTGACAGAAAACCTCCTAAGATGGTGAAAGATATGAATTTACAGATTGAAGAAGCTCAGTGATCCCCAAACAAGAAAGAAAGAAAGAAAATAAATTAAGAAAGAAAGAAAATTATGCACCATAATCAAACTGCTGAGCACCAAAGATAAAAAAAACCTTTTGAGGTCAGTAGAAAATACAGAGCAGGAAGTGGGGGGTGGGGAGGGCAATTAGAATGGGATATATTCCATGGTTTTATAATTATGTCAAAATGGATCCAATTCTCATGTATGATTAAAAAGAACCAAGAAAAATGAAAAAGAAAAGAAAGAAACTTATTTTTATACAAAATAATTTAATAACAGTCTCCTTCCTCCTTTTAAAATTCATAGAGCATTTTACCATATTAAAAGTAACACTAAATCCTGCTCTTGTTATGCTTTCTAATCCAATACATCTGACATATGTGGAGGTACACACCTGTAATCCCAGCAACTCTGGAGGGTAAAGCACTTGGGTTACAAGTTCGAGGTCAGCCTCAATAATTTAGCAAGGCCCTCAACAACTTAGTGAGAACCTATCTCAAAACAAAAAATTAAAACAAAACAAAACAAACAAAAAACAAACAAACAAACAAACAAAAAACAGGCTGTGAATGTGATATTTTCCAAACTCATTCTAACTACAAATAATCTAAGAATATTATGTGGAATTATTGTCTTCCCATAAAGGCTTGGGTAATTAAGAAGCTGGTGAAAATGTGAGGACTGCCTTAACTTCAAGGAATGCCCATCAGTAATATTGTTCACAGTAGATTATTTGGTAATATGTATATTAAGTTTTCAAAGAAATTTTTGTCTATCATGTAGAATGCTGCTATTCTAGCAGAAATGAAACAGTAGCTCATCCAGCCACCATCTGTTTTCTAAATAAAGTTCTGTTGGAACACAGCCACAGATATTTATTTGTATATTTTCTATGGCTGTTTTCATGCAGAGTTGGGAAACTCATAAAAGTCTAAATATGAACTAACTGGTGCTAGTTTTTACAGGAAAAAAAAATTCCCATCTCAACAGCATGCATTTAAACAATCAGCTGATCAGAAGATGAGTTTGTCATGGTATTTTTAAAGTGAAGAAGCCTAACAAAGCATGAGCCATAAGGTCTAGGCCCAGAAATATTTTTATGGCCCAAGTACCACCCAGAAGAAAAGTTCTGAGAGCAAACATTTTTGGCACTTCCTATTACAGGCAATTGAATATGGCCATGATAATTTTAGAAGGGAAAAATTTCAGAACTATTACCAATTGTCCCCAGACCATTAAAAAATTCATTGATGCACTTATAAAACACCTAATTTAAATTTTAGTGGGTATTAATCTTAGTAAGCAATTGCACCATCCATCCTGACCTTTTCAAATACAAATGTCATGTGTGTGGTTGTAGATCCTGACAAATGAAAAATAATGTTTTCTATATCACTTGTGCATTTTGGTATGAGATTGTTAGCTTTATTTCAAAAGGTCAGCTTGTAATTTTTTTTAAATGGCATTTGTTTTATCTTTATGATATCAGTTTATATAAATGTTTATTAAATTTGTCTATCAAGAGGCTTATGAAGATATAGCTTCCAAACTCATCAAATTAGAAAATATTTTTCACAGAAAAGAAATTGCAAAGACTTCTTGGAGAAATGACACAGTGAATAAAAAAATAAAGAAAATAAAATTCCAACACCAAGTGACCTAAGATGAACTGTGAGTTTTCTATGCATACAGGAAACCAAATTTTGCCAATAAAAATAACAAGGGCAACATGTTGTGTTTTAAAATAAACATCTCCAAAACTCTTTTCCACTTTTTCATGTCACAACAGCTTGACAATTCAGACAAAAACCTATTTTTTAATCAAGAAACTACTATATTCTAACTATTACTATAGATAAATCCTCTCAAATTATATAAGAACAATGTGAAGCACACATATCTTCTTGTTTCCCAAGTGTTAGAGGACAGAGAGGTGAGAATGGTGGGAATTCGAGGTTAAGAAAATAATTCTATGAAATAGGCCCACTCTGCTGACCCCACATGCTTTCTTTTCCAAGAAGCACTTTACCTGAAACTCTGCCTGGTGTAAGAGAACCTGCTATGTCACATTCCTTGGATTCCTGCTATCTGCAGGAGAAATACAAGTCTGAAATAATGTCAATAAGAGTAACCCAATTTACCCTGAAGGGAGAGAATTTTGTGACCATTTTCATAGACCAGATCCTCAAACTCAGGGAAATAAGAATAATTCCTCCTAACAATAAAATCTGTAAGAATTTATGGCTATAAGAATCCAATTATAACTGGTCAGCATGGGCCAAGGTGACCTAGCATTCTCATGGCAGTGGGGATTTTAAAGTCTAATGCCATTCTGCTGTCAGTCAAAAGTTAAGAGATAGACTAGATAGGATTTCCTGGAAAGTTCTCTGGGATCACTAATAAAACCAAATTGCAGAAGAGGCACACTGTCCCTCTCTTCTCTAAGAAGACTCATTCTTTTCCTTTTTCTATCCCTTCAATAAACTAATTAACGTTAGTCTGAGTGACATGTCTGAAATATTTCTGAATCAATCCTAAGAGTTCATGTTTGAGGGAGGTTCTTCAGGCTGCCTCAGTTTCACAGAAGGTGCCAGCAGGTACAATTAGTAAAAATGGTAAATATTTTTTTTTCTGGGATAGGATATTATTTAAAAAGTCTTTGAGGAGTTTCAAGGATAAAGGGAACCTAGATTTGTGTTCAGGCTCTATGTTTGCTGGTTCACACACAATTTCAGAGCCTCATACTTTGTTCATCTAAAAAAAATTGATACACTATTTTTCTTGAGAACAATTAATAGGGCTTTTAAAATAAAGTTCAGAGATCCACTCACACCAGCCTGGATGGGAAGCAGGCTCACAGTAGGCCTGGGTCCATCCCCTCCACCTTTGGGGCAGACACACATAGGACTGCCCCTTCCAACCAGCAAACTACCACAGGAGATAAAGCCAGAGTATACAATCTGGAAAATAAAGTTGATCACCCAGTGAAGATAGTAAGAAACCATGAACAGACCATCCAAGAATTATGGAACAGCATCAAAAGACCATCTAAGGGTTATTGGGATAGAGGGAGACACAAAGTTTCAAACCAAAGGAATGCACAATCTCTTCAATGAGATAATATCAGAAAATTTCCAAAGCATGAAGTACAAATTGGAAAACCAAATACAAGAGGTTTATAGAACACCAAAATGTACAAAATTACAACAGATCTACACCAAGGCATAATGAAAATGCCTAGCATACAGAATAAGGATAGAATCTTAAAAGCCACAAGAGAGAGGAAGCAGATCACAAATAGGAGAAGACCAATTTGTATATCAGCAGATTATTCAACCCATACTCTCAAATCCAGGAGATCATGAAACAACACATATCAAGCTCTGAAAGAAAATGGATGCCAACCAAGAGTCTTATATCCAGCAAAACTAAGCTTTAGATTTGATGATGAAATAAAAACCTTCCATGATAAACAAAAGTTAAAAGAATTTACAACTAGAAAGCCTGCACTACAGAACATCGTCAGCAAAATATTCCAAGAAGAGGAAATGAAAAACAATGATGAAAAATCAGCAGAAGTAGGTATTATACTAAAGGAAAATCTAATCAGAGGAGAAACCAATTCACATTAAATACCAAAGATAAACAAAAATGGCTGGGAATACAAATCATGTCTCAATAATAACCCTGAATGTTAATGCCTAAACTCACCAATCAAAAGACACAGACTAACAGATTGGATTAAAAAAAAGACCCCAAAATATGCTGCCTCCAAGAGACTCATCTCATAGGAAAAGAAATCCACAAACTGAAGGTGAAGGGTTGGGAAAAAAACATACCATTCACTTGGACTGTAGAAGCAAGCAGGGGTTTCCATCCTCATATCAAATAAAGTAGACTTCAAGCTACAGTCAATCAAAAAGGATAAAGAAGGACACTACATACTGCTTGAGGGAACCATACACCAACAAGACTCAACAATTATAAATTTATATGCCCCAAACAATGGAGCATCTACATTCATCAAACAAACTCTACTCAAGTTCAAGAGTCTAATAGACCATAACACAATAATTTTGGGTGACTTTAACACACCTATTTCATAACTATATAAATCTTCCAAACAAAACCTGAACAAAGAAACTACCTATAGTTACAATCAAATACAATCTAATAACTTAGAATTAAGTGACATATATAGAATATTTCATGCTTCAACGAGAGAATATACTTTCCTCTCAGTCACACATGGATCCTTCTCTAAAATAGACAATATATTATGCCACAAAACAACTCTTAGCAAATATAAAAAAGTAGAGGTACTACCCTGCATTCTATCAGATCATAATGGAATGAAATTAGAAATCAATGATAAAATAAGAAATAAAATCTACTCCAACCCCTGGAGAATAAATAGTATGCTACTGAATGAACAATGGGTTGCAGAGGACATCAAAGAGGAGATTAAAAAAAATTTAGAAGTGAATGAGAACACAGATACAACATATCAAAATCTCTGGGACACCACGAAGTCAGTTCTAAGAGGAAAGTTCATTGCATGGAGTTAATTCCTTAAAAGAAGAAAAAGTCAACATATAAATGACTTAACATTACATCTTAAAGCCCTAGAAAAAAGAACAAATCAACACCCAAAACAGTAGAAGAGAGTAAATAATTAAAATCAGAGCTGAAGTCAATGAAATGGAAATAAAACAATTGGAAAAATTGACAGAACAAAAAGTTGCTTCTCTGAAAAATAAATGAAATTGACAGACCCTTAGTCATGCTAATTAAGAGAAGAAGAGAGAAAACTCAAATTACTAACATATGTGATGAAAAAGGAAATATTACAACAGACAATACAGAAATACAAAGATAATTAGAAATTATTTTGAAAACCTGTACTCTAATAAAATAGAAAATATCGAAAGTATTGACAAATTTCTAGGGTCATATAATTTGCCCAAATTGAATCAGGATGATATACACAATTTAAACAGATCAATTTCAAGTGACGAAATAGAAGATGCCATCAGAAGTCTACCAACCAAGAAAAGCCCAGGACCAGAGGGATACACAGCTAAGTTCTACCAGACCTTTAAAGAAGAACTAATACCAATACTCCTCAATTTATTTCAGGAAATAGAAAAAAGAGGCAGTGCTTCCAAATTCATTCTATGAGGCCAATATCACCCTAATTCCAAAACCAGACAAAGACACATCAAAGGAAGAAAATTTCAGACCAATATCTCTAATGAACATAGATGCAAAAATTCTCAATAAAATTATGGCAAATCGAATACAAAAACATATCAAAAAGATAGTGTACAATGATCAAGTGGGATTCATCCCAGGGATGCAACATATGGAAATATGGACTGTTCAACATATGGAAATCAATAAATGTAATTTATCACATCAATAGACTTAAAGATAAGAATCACATGATTATCTTAATAGACACAGAAAAAGCATTTGACAAAATATAGCACCCATTTATGTTCAAAACACTAGAAAAATTAGAGACAACAGAAACATATCTCAACATTATAAAGGCTACCTATACTAAGCCCCAGGCCAACATCATTCTAAATGTAGAAAAATTGAAGGTATTCCCTCTAAAAAGTGGAACAAAACAGGGACACCCTCTTTCACCACTTCTACTTAAAATAGTTCTTGAAACACTAGCCAGAGCAAATGAAAGAAATTAAAAGGACACACATAAGAAAAAAATTAAATCAAATTGGCACTATTTGCTGATGAAAAGATTCTATACCTAGAAGACCCTAAAATTTTCAGAAAACTTCTAGAACTAGTAAACGATATCAGCAAAGTAGCAGGATACAAAATAAACACCCATAAGTCAAATCCATTTCTGTATATCAGTGTCAAATCCTCAGAAAGGGAAATCAGGAAAACTACCCCCTTTACAATAGCATCAAAAATAAATAAATAAATAAATAGATAGATAGATAGATAAATAAATAAATAAATAAATAAATAAATAAATAAATAAAAATATGTGGGAATCAACTTAACAAAAGAGATGAAAATCTATATAACAAAAATTACAGAACCCTAAAAAAGAAATTAAAGAAGACTTTAGAAGATGGAAAGATCTGCCTTGCTCTTGGATAGGCAGAATTAATATTATCAAAATGACCATACTATCAAAATCACTATACAGATTTAATGCAATTCCAATCAAAATCCCAGTGACATTCCTCATAGAAATAAAAAAAAAAAAACAGTCGTGAAATTTATCTGGAAAAATAAGAGAATTAGAATAGCTAAAGAAATCTTTAGCAAGATGAGTGAAGCAGGTGTGGCATCACTATGCCAGACCTTAAGCTGTAGTACAGAGCAATAGTATCAAAAACAGCATGGTATCAAAACAGACTGGTAGACCAATGGTACAGAATAGAGGACACAGAGACTAACCCACAAAATTACAATTATCTTATATTAGACAAAGGTGCCAAGAACATGCATTGGAGGAAAGATAGCCTCTTCAACAAATGGTGCTGGGAAAATGGGAACTCCATATGCAACAAAATGAAATTAACCTCTATCTCTCACCAAGCACAAAACTCAACACAAAGTGGATCAAGGACCTAGGAATTGAACTACAGACACTGCATCTATTAGAGTAAAAAGTAGGCCCAAATCTCCATCATGTCAAATTAGGCCCCAACTTCCTTAATAAGACTCCTATAGTGCAATAATTAATATCAAATATCAACAAATGGGATGGATTCAAACTAAAAAGCTTCTTCTCGGCATAAGAAATAATCTGTGAAGTGAATAGAGAGACTACTATTTGGGATCCAATTCTGACCATGTCTACATCAGATAGAGCACTAATAACCTCTAGAATATATAAAGAACTAAAAAATCTTAACACCAAAAAAATAAATAAATAAAATAAATAAATGGGCCAAGGAACTGAAAAGACACTTCTCAAAACATGATATACAATCAATCAACAAATATATGAAAAAATTGTTCATCATTGCTAGCAATTAGAGAAATGCAAATCAAACTACTTTAAGATTTCATCTCACTACAGTCAGAGTGGCAGCTGTTATGAATACAAACATCAATAAGTGTTGGCAAGGATGTGGGAAAAAGGCACACTCATACATAGCTGGTGGGACTGCAAATTGGTGCAGCCAATATAAAAAGCAGTATGGAGATTTCTTGGAAAATTGGGAATGAAACCCCATTTGACCCAGCAAAGGACGTAAAAACAGGAACATAGCCACATCAATGTTTATAGCAGCACAATTCACAATACTTAAACTGTGGAACCAACCTAGATTCCCTTCAATAGATGAATGGATAAAAAAAAAATTGTGGCATGTATACACAATGGAATATTACTCAGCAATCAAAGAGAATAAAATCATAGTCTTTGCAGGTAAATGGATGGAGTTAGAGAAGATAATGCTAAGTGAATTTAGCCAATCCCCGAAAACCAAATGTTTTCTTTGATATAAGGAGGCTGATTCATAGTAGGGTAGGGAAAGAGAACATGGGAGGAATAGATGAACTCTAGACAGGGCAAAGGGGTGGGAGGTGAAGGGAGGGAGCATGGGATTAGAAATGATGGTGAAATGTGATATATACTGGCTTGTGACTTCCACATTATTATCCAAAGAACATGTATAAAGAATTGGTGTGAATATTCTTTGCATACAACCCGAGATATGAAAAATTGTGTTCTATATATATGTAATAAGAATTGTAATGCATTCTGCTGCCATATATAAATTTTAAAAAATAATTAAAAATAAAGTTTAAATGATATATTCTAAGGAAATATTGTTCTCCAAAAAACAAACAAAAAATCAAGATGGAGAGGTGTGCCTAAACAGTTTGTTTTCAAATGAGTGACTGATGGCCTTTTCTTGATACCAACATACTCAATTGACCCAACATCTGGGCATTTCAGATCATAAAGATAATGTAAATAATTTAATAAGAAAAATGTTAGTTCATTCATGTTAATATATGTTCTTAAGAAGATCTGGTTAGAAAGCAAAGATCAAGGGGTAAGTTTAGTTTACCCGGGTGGGGTCGGACAAACACTTCTCAGGAACTGGCCAGTCAAGAAAAGGAACACATCTACCAGTCCAATGTGCCAAATTAAAAGTTTAAGAACTTAGATCTGAGACATATCCTAGGAGTCTGGGCAGAGAAAATATCACAAAAGTTAATTGCTTCAAAAACTTATCATTTTTTTGATAATTTAAAAAATGATGATTCACATTGTGAGTCTACCAAAAAAAAAATGTGGGGAGAGACACAGTAGCTGCTTTTCTCAAATTCAGATTATTTTCTTGTAGATCAGACAGCCCATGTCCCTAAGTGAAAGGAAAAAAATAACCCCATCAGAAGTCAAAAGTTTTACTAGCAGGAGCATTACAATTCACAATGTTTTCTATTATTTTATTCATTCATTCAACAACGTTTATTTAATTCTTACTCTGAGCCAAATAATGAATAAAATGAGACATAAATTTACATATACAAAATTGTTGTTCTCAAAGAGTTTTAATCAAAGAATATACAAGCCAGTATATAAAAATTACAAAGTGATGTTATACATAAGTAGGATTCTTTAACCAGACAGAAGAGGATTACCCTATCCAGTCTTGAAAGTTGGACAGAGAAGCTTACATTGAAGGTGTTGAGCCTAGTGATTCAATACAAGAAATACAAAGTACAGTAGTGTATTAGTCAGAGTTTTCTAGAGGAACAGCATCAACAGGAAGTATAATTATAAAACCGGGATTAATTGTGTTGGTTTATGCAACCAGAAGGTGGATAGTCCACATAACCATCTTCAGGTTGGACAGATGGAAGAACCTGTAGCTGTGAAGTCCAAGAGGCTGAAGCTCCAGAATAAGAGGGATCAATGGTGCTACCCTAGTCTGAGATCCCAGGCTTCTGGAGGCTCACTGGCCGAGTACACTTTGGAAGAGTGAAAAAGGGAGAGTCCCATATCCTCCAACTATCCCAGAAGCAAACAAGAACCCATTCAAGAAGAATGGAGCTTGCAACTTTTATTCCATTTAAACCATCATCCTATCAAATGGTGGTGCCCATGTTTAGGGAGGGTCTCCATTTCAGTTGGCTAGTCTGCATGCCAATCATTCCTAGATACACCCTCACTGACACACCCATATTCCTTTGGATCCTTGACAATCAAGTTGACAATTCAAATTGACCATTATAAGTATTTTATAATTATATTATGTCGATATTATTTGCCCTGCATAAATGGATACTTTTGCATAAATACATCAATTATGCTGTTGTGTTTGTGACCTAGCTGCATGTACAATCTGAAATAATAGCATAGAGAATAATAGCACAGTTCTGCTGCCCAGCATATTGTTTTTATGTGCTGCATTATCTTGTTCTGCAGTAAGGGTCACTATAAAAGGTATGGTCTGACCAATTAAAAAAAATGACATTCCAATTATCCTTTCCAGAAACTCAACTTTCCAAATAAGGGAATTGGAAATGCCAATGGGATATGATTAAAGGGTCCTGAAGAGGATGTCAGTCTTCTCACTTTCCCAATTTTCCATACCCACTTAATAAATGAGATCAATGAATTAATCCTCAAGCTTTTAGTGTTATCTTCTCTGTTTATTTAAAAGGCATTCAAGGATCACTTCACTAAGAGTTTTCTAGTACCCTCAAAGCCCCATTTGAAATAGCATCTCTACTCAACTAAGTATGACCATCCAATATTTTGGCAAAAATTATGTCAGGCCAACTGAAGCTTCACCCTTTTGAGAACTCAATATAGGCCAGAATGTTAAATTAGTATCCTTGAGCAATTAAAAACAAAACAAAACAAAACAAAAAAAAAACAGTAGTTGTTTAAGCAGCAATGATTTTGGTCATAAGTAGAATTTCAGAACTCAGTGTACTGTGGCCTGTGCTTGTGCCCACCTTAAAAGTGTTCTTGTCCTGCTCAGGTTCAGTATGCCAAGTTTGTTAACTGTGTCACCTGGGACTATTTATCACAGACAGTCAGCTGTCATCCTAAAATGTATTTGTGCTTGTGGTTGGGTAGTATCAGTTGCCAAGGTAACCATCCTGATGTGTGTGGCCTTTGGGAGCTCATCATTAGACACAGGAAAACTTTGCATGTGAAGAGTAATGGCAATGCAGGTAATGTGTCTTTGTGCTTCCCATGATATTCTCCAGTGTCAAGACTGAATAAATATATGATTATGTGGAGCTATTATTCACATTTTTGGTCAGTTAATATTACATCTCTTCATAGAAATATATTGATCTTTACTACATTCTTAAAGTTTTAGTTTATAAATAGGAAACCAAGTTAAAATATTTTATTTATAACATTTTATGTCAAGCTTCATGCAAAAAAAAAATATTTTGAAGCATTTGACATTGTTTTTGCAAACTCCCAAAGAACCAGTTCTGAAATAAGCTTAGGTTTCTAATCTTCTCCCCTCTTTCTTTCTACTGAGTCATTGCTCCCAACTTCTGGATCAATTAATGATAAAATTGGCACTGTATGTCGTCCTGTCCCAAATGGCAACTTACATTTCTTTTGACAATTCAGGATCATGGACTTGGAGTCAGATCTATTTTGACTTATGTCTTTGCTTTGCATTGCTATTATTTATTTATCGGTTTGAGCCTCAGTTTCCTTATTTATAAAGTTAGACCAGAATTGCTCCATGAATAGAGTTGTGATAATGAATGTATAGAATTTAATACTCTGCTTGAAACATTGTTGGTTTTATAATAATTCCATATACTATCAAAAGTGAAATTTTTTTCATGGAGAATTAACCACATATTTTTCTGTGTTGATGAAATGATTGACAAGACAATAAGTACTCTCTGAATTTCATTAAAGTGATCCTAGGAAGACTCATCTTGCAAATATTTGTGTAAATGTCTAGACCATGGAGTTATGAGTATTGTAGCATTTTTAGAATGATTACTTTTGGACAAAGTCATTGTGTTTTCAGGAGTCTATTCTTAAATAGTAATGCACTCAGAAGTACAGAACATCAAACTGTTCGGTACTAACACTTTTAGGGGAATTAGTTGATATCACAGGTTGGAAGACTATAGGCAAATACTAAGATGAAGTTTTGAGTACAAATTATTTATTAGGGATTAATGCCTATGAAATGCAAAAAGAGGAAGCAGGATTGGCTAGAGAAAAATGTCAAATTCTGTTATGTCCAACAGAGACGCAGCCACCTGGGAGGGGTGTTCAGAAGCATGTATTATCTGTCAGCAATGTTCTTTTTTGCATTGAAATTATTATGCCTTTATATTTCAGCCTAGCCTTTTATCCACTATGAGTTGCCCAGGGAAAAATCATTACCTCTGGCAACGCTGCTCTCTGCAGCTGAGGTTGGTCAAGGAGGAGGTAACTATTGGAAAGATCTCTGCTGTCCACACTATGGCAGCAGGGCAGCTCTATCTTCAGTAGATATGAACCATACATGTCCATTTCTACCACAATTAGATTATCTAGTTTTATTCTTTTAAAAAGTGAATTAAGCCAGATTCAATGAGATACCAATAGGCAGATACATTTTGCTAAGAAGTGTGAAGCAGATTCTACTTTTGGTGAGTTGCATTATATGTATGTTCTTGTTACCTCTTTAGAAAGGCATAGATGTCTGCATCTCTAAAACCAGAATAGTGAGGATAACAAGAGAAAAGAGAAAAGTCCTTCAAATAAAGTATGAGAATTATAACCAACCATACATTTCCCTTAAATCAGTAAATGTACTTACAGATCTATTTAGAAAGAAGCAATCAATCTTTTAATTCTTTGTTTATTCTCCTTAGTAAGTGGCATTCTTGACTGACCAAACTTCTCCCTATACTAATTCTTCCATTAGTTAACCTTGCTAATTTCATTCTTACAAGGCAAAAAAGGCTTTGTGTTGATTACTTTGCTGTGTTTTCTAGAAATGAGAAAGTCATTGTTCAAGAACACTGGGCATAACTAAGATGTTTCATCTCTATAGAGCTTTTTAGCAGGTAGGGAGGCAAATTACAGAAAGTATGTGCAAAGTGTGGGAAAGTTTAAGTGTCTCTGTGGATGCTTACATGGCCCTACAGAGGACTAGTTCTCTCAGTCTCTGTCTCCTCCTAAAGAAAACAAAAGAAAAGGAATGAAAATGACATGTCATTACTTTCTCTGTCTGAATTTCTTCTTCTACAAAGTTCATTTAATTTTATTCAGTGCCAATGCAGAATGACTTAAAACGTGAAATTAGGTACCAGTAAACTCAAGGAGATAAAAGTTGCATACAACCACAAGTTATGTTACCCCAATGAGCCATTATATAGGCATTCATGCTTTAAAAAAATCACAGGGGTTAGACAAAATAATTTGCATTGCCCAATATCTTGTAAAAACAGCTGAATGTTTTATTTTACAAACTTCCTTCTCCCAGTTATGCCTCAATGATTTTCACTTACTAAGTAGTATCACTGAGCCATGAAATATTTTCCCTAGGCACACACAGCTCACTAGAATTTTTGTTCACAAAATATTGATTTCATGATTAAACATTCTATCAGATGAGAACTCAATGTCTGAGCTTTAGACTTTACATACTCTCTTACATTTATGGTCTAGAAATCCTTGAAAATTGGGACAAGTAGAAGATGGCAGTGAGGGGAGTGCATTGCCCCAGTGTGCCGCGTCACTGTGTGGGAGAATGACGAGTCAGGACTGCTAAAGGCTATCTTGTTAGGAATTTCCAGCAATAGTGGGGTGCTCTGGAACCTGGAGGAAGGATTTCCATCGCACGAGGATCGGCTGCGGGGACTCAAACACAAGAGATTTGTTGCACGGAGGGTAATACTGCTTATTCAGCAAATCGCCCCGCGGCTAGAGTCTGCAGCGCGCGCTGGGAAACGAAGAGATAGCGACGCAGGGATACAGCGCTGCAGTTTCTGCCAACCGTGCAAGCACCGTACTCAGTGCTGAATTCTGGGTTCCAGACGGGGGAAGGAAGCGGTCCAATTCAGTTCTCCACACCGGTCAGACCACAGAGGAGGCCAGCGGCCACCAACTTGGAGAGCTGATGTCACCATCCCTGTTTTCGACTGACCGCAGCTCATTCAGCCATAGAACAGGTAATTTCAGGCTGCCATTCACCTGCGGCTTGCAGACAGATTACTCAGGCTCAGTGCTAAATAACCCGCGGAAACTGCTTCTTGGAGCCTGCTCTTATCAGAGCATACACCGAGCACTGAGCGGCTGAGTTCCGGCTCCCGGAACTGCTCTGGCCCAGGGCTAAGGAGCCCACGGAAACTGCTTCTCGGTCCAGGTCCTGCTGAGTACTGTGGAGGTAAATACCAACCAAGCCTTCGTGGGCAGTGGCAACAGGACTGAGACGGGGCCTGTGAGGGCCGGTCAGGACTCACCCGTTGCTTTGGTCACCCGGCAAAGGGAACGAAGTGCTGCCATTCACATAGGATACCAACATGGCAGAGATCTGATGTCATCAGAAAGCGGCAGATGAGAGAACTTCATCAATACCAGCAGCGACAGAAACAGTTGGTCTCCTGGTAGGGAGGGTGAGTCACAGACACCCGAGTCTCTCTTGCTTTGTCTTCGAGCCAGACGGGAGGAGCCGCCCGCGCCTGCAAGGTAAGCAGACCTGCGACAGACTGGCGGGTAAGGCCCAGCAGCCTGCCAGCGTGGTACACACATCACCCCAACTGGAGTAGGGGCAGAGCAGACCATTCGCCCGCGCCCGGATCAGGCCCCGCCGGTGTGGTGGTCACGTGACCCCAATTGGAGTGGGGGCGGAGCGGAACTGCCACCTGTGCCTGCAGGGTGGGCAGACCTGCAACCAACCTGCAGATCAGGACCAGCGGTCTGCAGGCGTGGTAGGAGGGGCAGGGCAGAGCCGCCGCCCGCGCCTGCAAGGTAGGCAGACCTGCGACAGACTGGCGGATCAGGCCCAGCAGCCTGCTGGCGTGGTACACACGTCACCCCAATTGGAGTAGGGGCAGAGCAGAGCCGCCGCCCGCTCCAGGAACAGGCCCAGCGACCTGCTGGCGTGGTAGTCACGACACCCTAATTGGAGTAGGGGCAGAGCAGAGCCGCCACCCATGCCCGCAAGGTAGGCAGACCTGTGACCGACCGGTGGAACAGGCCCAGCGGCCAGCCGGGGTGGTAGGCACGTCACCCCAATTGGAGTAGGAGCAGAGCAGAGCCTTCGCCCGGGCCCGGAACAGGCCCAACGGTCCGCGGGTGTGGTAGACAAGTCACACCAATTGGAGGGGGGGGCAGAGCAGAGCTGCCACCCGCGCCTGCAGGGTAGGCAGACCTGCAACCGACCAGCAGATCAGGCCCGGTGGCCTGCCAGCGTGGTACACTCGTCACCCCAATTGGAGTAAGGGCAGAGCAGAGCCACCGCCCGTGCCTGCAAGGTAGGCAGACCTGCGACCGACCGGCAGAACAGACCCAGTGGTCCGCGGGCGTGGTAGACACCTCACACCAATTGGAGGAGGGGCAGAGCAGAGCCCCCGCCTGTGCCTGCAAGGTAGGCAGACCGCCGCCCTACCCTGCAAGGGAGACTTTTCAACTATACAAGAGCAATATAAACATATAGGGGAAAAAAACATTTCAAAAACACAACAGTTTCACCAAGCAGAAAGAAACGCAAGCAGTATGAAAAGACAAGGAAAGAAAGGACCACAAGCAATGCAGGTCAACTCAACTTTAGAAGAGGTAACAGCTGCAGCAGATGGAATGTCAGATAAAGAATTCGGGATATACATGCTTCAGATGATCTGGAGTATCAAGGAAGACATTAGACAGCAAAATCAGACAATGAAAGATCACTTCAACAATGAATTACACAAACAAATCCAGGAAGCAAAGGATCAACTATACAGGGAGATAGAGGTTATAAAAAACAAACAAACAGAAATCCTAGAAATGCAGGAAGCAATAAACCAACTTGAAAACTCAACTGAGAATACTACCAGCAGAGTAGAACACTTAGAAGATAGAACATCAGACAATGAAGACAAAGTATTTCAACTTGAAAAGAACATAGACAGCTCAGCAAGACTGTTAAGAAACCATGAGCAGAACATCCAAGAAATATGGGATAACATTAAGAGACCAAACTTAAGAGTCATTGGGATACAGGAAGGTACAGAACTCCAAAGCAAAGGAATGAGCAATCTATTCAATGAAATAATATGAGAAAACTTCCCAGACTTGAAGAATGAGACAGAATCCCAAATCCTAGAAGCCTACAGGACGCCGAATGTGCAAAATCATAAGAGATCCACACCTAGACACATTATAATGAAGATGCCCAACATACAGAATAAGGAGAGAATTTTAAAAGCTACAAGAGAAAGGAAGCAGATTACATTTAGGGGTAAGACAATCAGGATAACAGCTCATCTTTCAACACAGACTCTGAAAGCTAGAAGATCCTGTAATAACATATTTCAAACACTGAAAGAAAATGGGTTCCAACCAAGAATTGTGTATCCAGTGAAATCAAGCTTCAGGATGGAAGATGAAATTAAAACCTTCCACGATAAACAAAAGTTTACAGAATTTGCAGCTAGAAAACCATCTCTTCAAAACATCCTCAGCAAAACATTACAGGAAGAGAAAATGGAAAATAACAATGAAAACCAACAGTGGGAGGTAGTACAGTAAAGGGGGGGAAATAATCAAAGAGGAAAACAAACCATGTTTAGTAACAGAAATAAACAAATATGGCTGGAAGAACAACCCATATCTCAATAATAACCCTAAATGTTAATGGCTTAAACTCACCAATTAAGAGACACAGGCTAGTAGAATGGATCACAAAACAGGACCCAACAATATGCTGCCTACAGGAGACGCATTTGATAGGAAAAGACATACATAGGCTGAAGGTGAAAGGTTGGGAAAAATCATATCACTCATATGGACTTCGGAAACAAGCAGGAGTGTCCATACTCATATCAAATAAAATAGATTTCAAGCCAAAGTTAATCAAAAGGGATAAAGAGGGACACTACATACTGCTTAAGGGAACCATACACCAACAAGACATAACAATCATAAATATATATGCCCCAAACAATGGTGCAGCTATGTTCATCAAACAAACTCTTCTCAAGTTAAAGAGTCTAATAGACCACCATACAATAATCATGGGAGAATTCAACACACCTCTCTCGCCACTAGACAGATCCTCCAAACAAAAGTTGAATAAGGAAACTATAGAACTCAATAACACAATTAATAACCTAGACTTAATTGACATATATAGAATATACCACCCAACATCAAGCAGTTACACTTTTTTCTCAGCAGCACATGGATCCTTCTCAAAAATAGATCATATATTATATCACAGGGAAACTCTTAGACAATATAAAGGAGTAGAGATAATACCATGCATCTTATCTGATCATAAAGGAATGAAACTGAAAATCAACGATAAAAGAAGGAAGGAAAAAGCATACATCACTTGGAGAATGAACAATAGGTTACTGAATGATCAATGGGTTATAGAAGACATCAAGGAGGAAATTAAAAAATTCTTAGAGATAGATGAAAACACAGACACAACATATCGGAATCTATGGGACACATTGAAAGCAGTTCTAAGAGGAAAATTCATTGCTTGGAGTTCATTCCTTAAAAAAAGAAAAAAACCAACAAATAAATGATCTCATACTTCATCTCAAAATCCTAGAAAAAGAAGAGCAAAACAACAGCAAAAGAAGTAGAAGGCAAGAAATAATTAAAATCAGAGCTGAAATTAATGAAATCGAAACAAAAGAAACAATTGAAAAAATTGACAAACCTAAAAGTTGGTTCTTTGAAAAAATAAACAAAATCGACAGACCCTTAGCCATGCTAACGAAGAGAAGAAGAGAGAGAACTCAAATTACTAGCATATGGGATGAAAAAGGCAATATCACAACAGACACTTCAGAAATACAGAAGATAATCAAAAATTATTTTGAATCCTTATACTCCAATAAATTAGAAGATAGTGAAGGCATCGATAAATTTCTTAAGTCATATGATCTGCCCAGATTGAGTCAGGAGGATATAGACAACCTAAACAGACCAATATCAATTGAGGAAATAGAAGAAACCATCAAAAGACTACCAACTAAGAAAGGCCCAGGACCGGATGGGTATACAGCAGAGTTTTACAAAACCTTTAAAGAGGAACTAATACCAATACTTTTCAAGCTACTTCAGGAAATAGAAAAAGAGGGAGAACTTCCAAATTCATTCTATGAGGCCAACATCACCCTGATACCTAAACCAGATAAAGACACTTCAAAGAAAGAAAACTAAAGACCAATATCTCTAATGAACCTAGATGCAAAAATCCTCAATAAAATTCTGGCGAATCGGATACAAAAACATATCAAAAAAATTGTGCACCATGATCAAGTAGGATTCATCCCTGGGATGCAAGGCTGGTTCAATATAAGGAAATCAATAAATGTTATTCACCACATCAATAGACTTAAAAATAAGAATCATATGATCATCTCGATAGATGCGGAAAAAGCATTCGACAAAGTACAGCATCCCTTTATGTTCAAAACTCTAGAAAAACTAGGGATAACAGGAACATACCTCAATATTGTAAAAGTAATCTATGCTAAGCCTCAGGCTAGCATCATTCTGAATGGAGAAAAATTGAAGGCATTCCCTCTAAAATCTGAAACAAGACAGGGATGCCCTCTCTCTCCACTTCTGTTCAACATAGTTCTCGAAACACTGGCCAGAGCAATTAGACAGACGAAAGAAATTAAAGGCATAAAAATAGGAAAAGAAGAACTTAAATTATCATTATTTGCAGATGACGATTCTATACCTAGCAGACCCAAAAGGGTCTACAAAGAAACTATTAGAGCTAATAAATGAATTCAGCAAAGTGGCAGGATATAAAATCAACACGCATAAATCAAAGGCATTCCTGTATATCAGCGACAAATCCTCTGAAATGGAAATGAGGACAACCACTCCATTCACAATATCTTCAAAAAAAATAAAATAATTGGGAATCAACCTAACAAAAGAGGTGAAAGACTTATACAATGAAAACTACAGAACCCTAAAGAGAGAAATAGAAGAAGATCTTAGAAGATGGAAAAATATACCCTGTTCATGGATAGGCAGAACTAACATCATCAAAATGGCGATATTACCAAAAGTTCTCTATAGGTTTAATGCAATGCCAATCAAAATCCCAACGGCATTTCTTGTAGAAATAGAGAAAGCAATCATGAAATTCATATGGAAAAATAAAAGACCCAGAATAGCAAAAACAATGCTAAGCAGGAAGTATGAATCAGGCGGTATAGCGATACCAGACCTCAAACTATACTACAGAGCAATAGTAACAAAAACAGCATGGTACTGGTACCAAAACAGGTGGGTGGACCAATGGTACAGAATAGAGGACACAGAAACAAATCCACAAAACTACAACTATCTTATATTTGATAAAGGGTCTAAAAGCATGCAATGGAGGAAGGATAGCATCTTCAACAAATGGTGCTGGGAAAACTGGAAATCCATATGCAACAAAATGAAACTGAATCCCATTCTCTCGCCATGCACAAAAGTGAATTCAAAATGGATCAAGGAGCTTGATATCAAATCAGAGACATGCCGTCTGATAGAAGAAAAAGTTGGCTACGATCTACATACTGTGGGGTCAGGCTCCAAATTCCTCAATAGGACACCCATAGCACAAGAGTTAATATCTAGAATCAACAAACGGGACTTACTCAAACTAAAAAGTTTTTTCTCAGCAACAGAAACAAAAAGAGAGGTAAATAGGGAGCCTACATCCTGGGAACAAATCTTTACTCCTCACACTTCAGATAGAGCCCTAATATCCAGAGTATACAAGAACTCAAAAAATTAGACAATAAGATAACAAACAACCCAATCAACAAATGGGCCAAGGACCTGAACAGACACTTCTCAGAGGAGGACATACAGTCAATCAACAAGTACATGAAAAAATGCTCACCATCTCAAACAGTCAGAGAAATGCAAATCAAAACCACCCTAAGATACCATCTCACTCCAGTAAGATTGGCAGCCATTATGAAGTCAAACAACAACCAGTGCTGGCGAGGATGTGGGGAAAAGGGTACACTTGTACATTGCTGGTGGGACTGCATATTGGTGCAGCCAATTTGGAAAGCAGTATGGAGATTTCTTGGAAAGCTGGGAATGAAGCCACCATTTGACCCAGCTATTCCCCTTCTGGGTCTATTCCCTAAAGACCTAAAAAGAGCATGCTACAGGGACACTGCTACATCGATGTTCATAGCAGCTCAATTCACAATAGCAAGACTATGGAACCAACCTAGATGCCCTTCAATAGACGAATGGATAAAAATATGTGGCATTTATACACAATGGAGTATTACTCTGCATTAAAAAATGACAAAATCATAGAATTTGCAGGGAAATGGATGGCATTAGAGCAGATTATGCTAAGTGAAGCTAGCCAATCCCTAAAAAACAAATGCCAAATGTCTTCTTTGATATAAGGAGAGTAACTAAGAACAGAGTAGGGACGAAGAGCAGGAGAAGAAGATTAACATTAAACAGGGATGAGAGGTGGGAGGGAAAGGGAGAGAGAAGGGAAATTGCATGGAAATGGAAGGAGACCCTCAGGGTTATACAAAAGTACATACAAGAGGAAGTGAGGGGAAAGGGAAAAATAATACAAGGGGGGAAATGAATGACAGTAGAGGGGGTAGAGAGAGAAGAGGGGAGGGGAGGGGAGGGGAGGGGGGATAGTAGAGGATAGGAAAGGCAGCAGAACACAACAGACACTAGTATGGCAATATGTAAATCAATGGATGTGTAACTGATGTGATTCTGCAATCTGTATATGGGGTAAAAATGGGAGTTCATAACCCACTTGAATCAAAGTGTGAAATATGATATGTCAAGATCTATGTAATGTTTTGAACAACCAACAATAAAAAATTAAAAAAAAATAACTAAAAAAAAAAATTTTGTATATTGAACTTTCAACACCCTGTATTGTCTCATGATATAGCCATATTTGGAGACAGGGCCTTTGGGAGGTAATTAAATTAAAATAAAGTCTATCTTGAGACAGCCAAAAAGAAAATAAAATTATCATTGTGTGTTCAAAAAAAAAAAGAAAATTGTGTATTTTCATTAATAATATATAGAAAGAGTGTTCTATCACGGAGAACATTATATTTATTCCAAAATCTCCACTGTCAACTTTACTATTATATTACATACTTAAACTTCATTATGTAGTCACAAGCCATTATTTGCACATCTGAAAAGTAACTTGCAAGTTATTGGTAAACAAAATTGATGTGTAACTACTTAGGAAAATATGCATTGTTGTTGTTCAGACTATCTTGAATGTTGTCATTCCCCACAGTGCCACTTATAAAAGAATAAATTTTCTAAATTTGGTATGTATTAGCCAGACAATTTAAATGAATAAATAAGGTATTTATATAAGCTCTATGTTGGGATATGAGTTGAATTTCCACACTAATCAGATACTCTGAAGCCCTTGATTTTCTTTTTAAGACTCTCTCTGGATGACAAAGTTTTGAAAACACACAGATGATTCTTAAAATTCTAACACGTGAAACCTTTAATAGATAGATTCTAAGTTATACTAAACACTTCATAGTCATTTTGAAATTTAGGATAATTTTTCACTTATAATCCAAATTCCAAATTCTACAGTTTAAAATTTGGATTATATTTTAAGGTCATTTCCCTAAAGGCCAAGTTATCTTATATATTTGAAATAGTTAACATAAATATTTAGGCTTATATTTCCTAACATAAGATTAGTAACAAAGAGTTAATGATATTTTCTGTGCTTCTAAATTTTTACAAGTTTTTAAATGCTTTTTATGAACACCAAAATCATATGGGCTCAAATGATTTGAAGGGCTGCTATTCTAAAGCCACATTTTTATAGCTGCCCCTTTGATATTCTGAGTATTTAAGAAACTACTTTTGGTATGGATGTCACTGAGGTCTTTTAAGATAATGTTGATGAGATAGATGAACACTGCTTGCAATTGTCAGACTCCATTGCAAAGAAATGAAAGTGATGATGTTAAACATGTCTTTTACTTTTAGACCTATGTGTTAAATCAAATTACATGGAACTGGTCCCTGATGGCTCTGGCTCTGATTTGGGATATTATTTCTGTTGTTCTTCAATTGACTTTTTCCTAAAGTCTAAAAACCTCTGCATGTTTTAGAATCCAGCATTCTTACATTGTGTTTCTTAGAACCACATAATAATTTCAAAAGTCAAGATTACGTTCAACTAAAATTTTTTGTTTCTCATGGCTTCTGTATATGTAGTACCACCAAACTGTATCCTTCTTTACAATGACAGCTTCCTCATTTCTAAATTTTTTTTTTCCTTTGGTAACAGGTATTGAACTCCTGGGTACTCAACCACTGAGCCACAACCCCAACCCTATTTTGTATTTTATTTAGAGACAGGATCTCACTGAGTTGCTTAGTGCCTTGCCATTGCTGAGGCTGGTTTTGAACTCAAGATCCTCCTGCCTCAGACTTTTGAACCACTAAGAATCCAGGTGTGTGCCACCATGCCCAGCAGTTTCCTCATTCTTCAAGAAAGGAATAACTGTGGGTTATTTCTTGTGCTTATGTTGGAATAGAATTTCAGAGTTGAAATATATTTTAAGTTATCACTCATTACATGAAAAAGAATCACTTTATGAAGGAAAGACATCTGTAGTATGTTGTGATGTTTTATAAAAGTTTTAACAATTTTTTTTTAGTCAGCTTTTTTGCTTTTGTGGCCCAAAGATTAAGCAAGAACAATTAGTGGAAGAAAAGTTTGTCTGGGGGCTGAGGTTGGTTTCAGAAGATTCAGTCCATAGATGGCTGAAACCATTGCTCTGGCCCCAAAGTGAGGCACAGCATGAGGGCAGAAGGGCATGAGTGGGGGAAAGACAATCAAGAAGCTCAACAAGATCAAAATGTAAGCCCTAAAGGCATAACCCCAGGGACCTACCTCCTCTAGTTATAACCTACCTGCTTAAAGTAACCACCCAGTTAATCTATTTAAGTAGATCAGATTAGGTTAAGGTTCTCATATCACTCATTTCACCTGGGAACTTTCTTACATTGTCTCACACATGAGCTTTTGGGGGACACCTTATATCTAAACTATAACAGCTATTTCATTGTCATTATTACCATCATTATTCATAGTGGCCTTATGTGAATGTTTTATTAAGGTTACTATATAATCCATTTTCCAAATTGGACAACTTTTGAGAGGAAATATCTTCCAGTAAGTAATCAGAACATCCTGAGTGAACTAGGACATATTATCATCCTAGCTGTGCTCAACTGTACATAACTGATACGTTAAGAACATTTCCATTTACAAGGAATGCTCTAGAACACTAATTTATATGGTCCATACTTATTTTGGAGTTTATGGTCAGCTAAAGTTAAATGCCACTACAGCATATAAAAATATTCAAGTAGGGTTCATACTGGATGAACAGGAGGTTGCAGGCCTGAGTGCTGTCCTTCACCCTTCTATCAGACATCATGATCCTGATGCACTGCTTTGAAAATGTGGAGTGCCAGAAGACTGTGGGAAAACCATTACAGTAACTGAAGAAAAGAAACATGTATCAAACATCATGTAACTGAAATGGAAGTGGAATTTAAATCGATGTCAAATAGATTGCAGAGCCTCATCTCATTTCTTAGAAAAACATGGATTTCTGTAGACTCCTTGTTTCAGAAAATCTGTCCTTTGTTGTTGCCCTAGATCAAGTTATACTAGTAGCAATGTTCAGATTTTAGAGATTTTTAAACAAACATGTTTCAGACACTGATTATGACTGTCTCTGAGGTACGCAGGCTGCTGGGTATTCTATTTTGACATATTTCTGTGAGTCTACAAGCAAAGAAAGGAAAACTGTATTCACTGCTTCTTAAGGTTTCTACCTGAGGATTATAAATGTCTTTTTTTCTTCACATTTCATTGTCCAGAAGTTATGTGTTCATTGCCTAAGCTAAAAAGAAAATGAAGGAGTAATTTTTTCACTAAAGAAGATCACCAAATAATACCTTCAAATTGACCATGATCTTATCTCAACAAAATCTATTTTCTTGATCTTGTAATTAACATTTCTTATTTTTTCCTAGGAGATCAGCTGTATCATGAGAATTTCCATATGTTTAAACAAAAACAGTGTATTATGACTCACTTTCCAAAATCCATCTCAAATATCATCTTTTACAAATCAAACATTTCCATTGTCTCAACTATTTCTGAAGTTGGAGCAGTACTTTCCAAAGTTGAATATATATTGGTATTTATTTTCTGGAGATTTTATTGAAATGCAGACCTTCTTTCAATAAGTCCCAGTAGGGTCTATAAAATGATATCTGAACCTTAGAGTTATGAGACTAGCTAGGAGTTAATCAGTGCCCCTTTAGCAGCTAATTAAGTCCACATTCCAATCGCTTCCATTAAGATACTCTCACTCTCTGGGTCACAGTGTACTCTAAATCCAGATTATCACACAATGCGGGACAATCCTTATGCCTTGGCACCAGGAATATTAATCAAATAAGCCAATCTATAGGGAGCCCAAGAAACCCAGCTCACTCCACTTCAGCTGCCACATATCTGCTGCCCTCTATAGCTGCAGCTTGCTCTTACCCTGTCCCTTGGCTCAAGGCCTTTGTGTGGCCCCACCTGGCAGCTTTCTGCCATTTGGAGCATTAAGTAACAAAGAGCTCTGAATTTCATCTATCCTAGTTTCAATAGGCTGTGTACCAACATCAAAAGAATCTTTAAATCTTATAAAACTTGTTCTGTTTTTATAGGCCATGAACCTTCTTTACCAAATTACCTTATTCAAAATGAATAGTTCTGATTAAATAAATTTCCTATGGGGCTTGGTACTAGCCCAGTGGGGGACTCTTAGGGAAATAAGAATGAGGGACCAGGTGAGCTGTATCTCTGAGTCAGGAATCAGCTGTGTTTCTGGTCAGCCTGTGTTTGAAGCCTACTTAAGGGGCTCATTGCTTTTTTGACACTGGATTTTTTTTTTTGTTATTATTTGTAGGAAAAATCCTGATTTGTTAATGCACTTGGGGTGATCTCTGTGGAAAGAGCTGTAGGTTGCTCCCCCACCCCCCACTATATAAAGAAATGGCTCCTGGCCTCACTGGTGATGTTGGGGGTGGGGGGGAATGAACAGAGTAGCAACAGACTATCTTCAGGGCTACTATATCCCTTGCTGCTACTGCTTGCTGACTATATCCACACTTCCCTGACACTCAGAGGTATTATGGTTTGCATCTTAACAGTAACACACTCTTAACACACTCTTAAACTAAAAGGAGTCTCTGGCATAAGTGAATGTATGGTACACTGTAGCTTTCCACATACCTCCTGGAGTTACTTAGTTGCTTAAATAAGCAAGACTCCTAGCCAGAGTATTTTTCCCTTCCAACATTAAGCTCTAGAATCTGTCCAAATTCAAACCCAACAGGTGCTCCTATTTATTCCTGCAGAGGCTGTTTCACTGGAGAGGCTTTAACCTTTTACCTCTTCTCATGCCTCTTGGAATCTCTAGACCACCTATAATGGCTATAAGTTTCCCATGGATTTCTGATGCAAAAAAAATGCCCTCTCAGCTTTAAGCTGAGACCCTTAAAGGGAAAATTTCTGGCTACATATGAAGCTTTTACCCTCCTTACCTAGTTGTCCCTTATGCCTTTGGTCATAAGAACAGCACCCCCACAAGCTTGGCACAGCTATTGAGGCTTCATTAATATAGGATGAAGCCACAACTTGGGTCTCCGGATTATTCCACCTGAAGGAGACAGTGACCTTCTCTATTTTTAGTCCCTTGTTAGATGTCATGGTGCTGGAGGATCCCTGGACCCTTGAGCTCCCTGGGAAGCTCCCTGGGATTAAGTGAGTAGCAGCAGTGAGAGTCGTGTGCTGCACCAATTGTATTGCAACCATCATAAGTGATTAAGTTCAGTGGCATATTGCTCCTCTCCATCTCTTAACTAGTGTATCCCTCATAAAGGACATGACCCAAGGGGCCCCCATTAGCCAGACTTCAAGCATTCATCTTAGTGCTGGAGGTCTTGGTTAGCAAATGGTCCAGTCTGCACATTTGCACAAATTGAGTGTAAGGTCTAAGAATTCAAGGCATTACCAATAGTGACCAATGCACACATTTTACTTCTCAAAATGCACAGTTCCAGGCTCTTGAAAATGGCATTCAAAAGAACTTTCATCTTCTCAATAAGTTTCGGGTAGGCAATATAATTGATATATCTAGTGAGTTTTTCAAAGAACTCCTATTTTATTTAAAAGAAGACAAATAAATCCCCAAATAGGTCTTAATCTCTTCTTTAAGGACTGCTTGACTAACTAAAATCTCATGCCAACTTTATAAAACCTTGCCATTGCCCTTCCTTTCCATTATCCTACATTTTGGAAATGTCCTAAATGTTTCATCTCCATTAGGATAGGCTAATTTTATACAAATCTTGCTGCTGAAATTGACATCATCTCATATGAGTGCAGTGCTCTTCTAAAGCTTAAGATCAAACTCTACTTCCTTTGGATTCTGCATATCATTGACTTATCTAAAATTATCTTTTTAAGTGTCATTAAAACTTACTTATAGTATACCCTAGCATTTGCACTTCGTGCATCATATACTTTTTAAAATTTCAGTATAGTCTGTGAGCAATATGCTTTATCCTTTCACACTATAAAGTTTTGGAAAAAACATACATTCATGTAACTGTCACCAATATCAAGATATAGACCTTTTTCATTTCTGCAAAAAAATCCCCTTGTATCCACTTGAAGTCAATTTTAGACCTGGTAAAAACTAATGTGTTTTCTGTCCCTATAATTTTGCCTTTTTAGAATGTTATCCACATGAAATTATATGGCAGATTTATTTTACATTATAAGGTATGTTTATATTTATTGATTTAATATGATTTCTGTAGAAAATGTTGCTTGCAATTTGTGAAGTCAAACCTATTTTAATAAGTAAAATCAAGGACCATTGCTGAATCAAAGTAAATTTTGTCTGGTATATTCATATAATTCAATGTACTATGGAAAACCCTCCCTATATAGAAAATGTAATGCAAAATCAGTTTACAAAAATAGATTCCTTAGAAAATTTTTGATCATTATCATGGAGTTAAGAGCAATATGCTAGCACTTTGCCTTAATTTTATCACAATAATAACAGTTTTCCTGGTGCTAGTTATAGCATCTTGAGAAATGGTACTTTCTAGAGAAAGAGAGAACAAAATCTTCATGCCAGCAAGGTCAGTGACTTCTTCCCCTCCTTCCACCATGAGGGACTAAACTCATACAAAATCTAAAGTAAAATCCATGATTGGTAATTAAAGTATAATACAGAGTTTTAAAAATAGAGATTGAAATCCTAAAATTCACTATTCAATACATAAACATTCTTTAGTGTTGAACTAAAAATTGAGCTACCACCAAAAAAGTAATAAAAACAGTAGCAAAAGAAGATAAATGCATTACAAATGAATAGCACAATCACACCAAAGGTAGTAGAAAAGAAAAGCACCAACCTAAGTAATATCAGGAAGCAAACAATATTTCCATCAGATACTGTAGTTCTAAAGATACAAGAACCTGTATACACAGGTTAAATATAGTTAGTAGATTTGTTTTTCATAAGAATGAGGCAGTAATTCTGAAATGACTTTATGTACATACACATATATATGGCATATATATAGCAGATGTTGTATTATTTATCAATGTTTGAGAAAAAAAATGAGGAAATAGAGGGTTAAAATAAATCTTTGGTTTTGGGTTAGAAACAGATGCAAAAGCTTGAACTTAGCTAGCTAGCTAAGACATATTTTAGATAGAAAGCCAGTAAAGGTCATATGGTACCTCTGTATATTTTTGCATTTTTCTATAAACCTAAAATTATTAAAAATAAAATGTTGATAATAATGAAGTTCCCCACCTTACTCCATAACTGTAGCTATCTACAGTATGAAAATGTGTGCAAAATTTACATATTATATGTAAACAAATATAATTTTTCCTTTGTGACATTCAGCTACAATGACTGGCAAATTTTGCCTTCAAATACAATGTTTTTAAAAAGTAGTTTTTGAGGAGTTTGTATCTATGCAACACAATAAATACAAATTTTTGTCATATTTCTGATGAAATTTCTTGTTTCTTCTTTTTTTCAGTAAAAACTCATTCAACACAAATGGATGTAAAATAAAATTTAAAAGTATTTTGAATTGCAAAAACGAAAGAAATAACAGCTAAATATAAATTGGCCTTCTTAACCACAGCTCTCACCTGTTGTTTTTAAATATACAGTATTAAAATACTGGAATTCACAACTACCTTTCCATTGTCTGGGAATAGATATATCAGAATGGTTTTTGCTTGTATTTTTCATGAAGTGAAGAGACTATCTACAAAATCCACTCAATTTAACAGACTCTTCCCTTTCTTCCATATGTGGGAGATTTTTCAGATTTGCCATTCCTTAGTGTCTTGTCAGATAATCCAGCAGAATGAACTTCCATTTCAAAAGATGGTTTTGTATAGGAACATTGTATACTTTTATATGATTAATACATCCAGTATTCAAACATTCATGTAATTTAATTGACTTATCTAAGTGATATGTTGCAAAAACATCTGTTCAAAGAAATGATTACTTTTAAGAATATCATCTATGTGTTTTCAGTACAGAATCTCTTTATGCAAGTTAAATTTCTTTTTTCATATTTTTAATTAAAGCAATATAATAATGCATAATATTTGGATTCATTTGACAAAATTACACACAAAAGAAATTTGATTTCCATCCCCATTCCCCCTTTCCCTGCCTTCCCCCAATTCTCCTTCCTCTACTAAACTTCTTTTCTTCTACATATACCTAAAGATAAAATTCCCTTTGGTACTTTTATATGTGAATCTAACATGATTTTGTTAACTTCATTCCACTTTTCTTTCCCTTTTCCTATTTCCTTCCCTCACTCTCATTATCCTTCTTCCAGTCCAATGATCTTTCCTGTATCTTTATGACCCCCCCTCCTCTCCCCAACAGCCTTCTTTCCCTTATTTTGTTCTAGCTTCCACATATGAGAGGAAACATTTGACCCCTGATTTTCTGAGTCTGGCTTCACTTACCATGCAAATAATTGTATCATTGGAAAAAACAAAACAGAAACAGTGGTGGATTCAGGATTTATAAAAGTTAGTCAGCCTCTGGAGACATTATTCCCCAAATAATCCTAAATCATTTTAAATTTCTTATATAATAGTTACTATCAGTAACATTATATTATTATGTGTTTTGAAAATTAATAATTGTTTTTATGATTATTAAAATTATAATTGCACACAGCATAAATTGGGAATCAAATAACTTTGAAAGGCTTCTTATGACAAATAATAATCCATCCATCCCAAATTCCCTCCCCCTAACACGAGGCTGACACTTTCAACAGTTTGATGTTTATTTTTAATATTTACCTATATAATTTCTTTCTACCATTCTTTCTTTTTTTTTTGGTAGCAGGGATTGAACCCATGGATGCTTAACCACAGAGCCATATCTCCAGCTCTTTATATTTTAAAATTTTGAGAAATCGTCTCACTAAGTTGCTTAGGGACTTGCTAAGATGCTAAGACTGGCTTTGAAGTTGTAATTCTCCTGCCTTAGCCTCCAGAACCACTGGGATTATAGGTGTGCACCACTTTGTCCAGCTACCTACATAATTTAAAATGAACTACCTGTTTGGTGCTATTTATCATTTTATGAATTTTAGGTTTTATGTATTGCTCTTTACTAGATAAAAATAAAGCATGAGTCTTTTTCAGCACCTGTCAGTTCTATAAATCATCCTAATATATGTAGCCTCCTCTTTCCCCTATAGCTAGTCTAGTAAACTGTAACTTCAGTGTATCAATTTTAGTATTTACTGTTATTACTATAAAAATAGTATGTTCAGTTGAACCATCTATTTTACTATGACCATTTTTTAAAGTTTCTCATTCTGATTATTTTCTCTGCAATTAATAGTTGTCTTACTTTTAAAGAGTTGAGGAAGAGGGTTGCTTAGTTTTTTGGTGCTTTCATTTATTCAATGCTGAACACTCTACAGGTTATCTCAACTCATCCCAATATGTTCAGATTCATGATTTGTTCTATTAAATCAATCAACTGAGGGAGACTCTCCTGGGACCTTCTTTCCTGCTCCAGGCTGCTACACAGTTGCTATTCTGTCATCTCTTTCACTATCTTGCCAATTTCCTTTCCATGCCTTCTGTCTTGAATTTCTTATTTTATGAGTCCTTCATAACTCATTTTCTTTTCTTCAATCTAGTTGAGGCCTGAGCTTGATGCAACCTGCTTTAGGTAATGCACAATTTTTTGGAAGTTCCTTACAAAAGAGGCTGGAGGCAAGTATTTCAAGAACTTCATGTGTGAATAACTGTTGCTGCATAACAAATTGTTTCATATTTTGTGGCTTAAAACAATACTTACATAATGTCTTAATTTTGAATGTCAGATGGCAGGGTGGCTTGAGTAGATTTAAGATGCAGCATATCACAAAATCACTACTGATTCCTTGAAAGAAAGTGGTTAATTGTCTAGAGGCTTAGGGGGTGGGATTCAAACTTCATTGGGGTCCCATATTATTAGGATCTTTATCTCTTTTATCTTGGTTTGGTTAAATATTCAAAGAAAGATCTAGCTTCTTTCCCAGAAAGTTTAGGTTTAATTGCAGGAAACCAGTGAACCTATAAAGAAAGACACTAGGAAGCCTCAACATTTGTTATATGAATATTTATATAACCACTGTTTCAGAACAGTATTGCCACTCTTAACTATTCATGTCCTTCATTCCAGTCAAGACACTATTTTACTGAAGCAGACCAGGTACCCCCACCCAAAAGACCCTTGCCATAATTAAACTTCTCTTCTTGTCAGAAAGATTTTTACAAAGAGCATCAACAGAATTTCAGCAGGAAGCTCAACGTGGTTTGAAGCTTACTCTTTCTTGTAAATATCAGGTTTGCAGACAAAACATGTAAAATATCTGTCAACCGTAAGAATATAGGACAAAGAGCAACTGTTATGTTCCTACCCACTCGCACTGCCATGTAACCACCCCACTGAGTATGAATCTAAAAGAATTATCAGATTCAGGGTCTAGAGATTTTTAGGTCTTAGCCCCTCTGAACCACTGCAGCTTGAATGAACCTACTTCCTGAAACTTGCTCTGGTGTCCAGCCTCATCTGTCCTACATCATTACCATCACCAGTGAGTTAACACCCTGACTGGGTATCATGGAAGTTGTATTTATTAAACCAATTTTTATTTTACTCACCCCCCACTACACACACAATCATACATATACTCTTTATAGAGAGGGATGCCACCCATTTTTTTGAATGTTTACAGGAATCTGCCAACCAAATTTTTTGTTTCTTATCTTTCCACGTTGATAATGTTTGATTTTTCTCCATCTGATCTTCTAAATTAGCTAGGTTTCCATATGATTTCCATCCACCACACTTATTATTTTCTCGCCCTCATCTTCTCTCCTGTTCTCTTTATCATTGTGTATTTGTGACTCTGAAAAAAATCTCTTTTCTGATGCTTTCAATAAATTTTGGGACATGTGTTTATGAAGTATATATATTTGATTACTATCTTTTCATGGAAAACCTCAATGATATTTTAAAAATTTTATTTCTATTTCTTACAGAAAAAAAAAACCACTGGAAATGGCAAAATATAAAGAATGTATAAGGCCTGAAGGAAAATGTTGTAATTATCTCACTCCAAAAATTAACTATTCATAATTTGCAATACAGACACACCAATTTATCCAAAATAACCATAATATGAATTATGAATTGATCCTACAAAAATGAAATTACCATCACATATAAATATACAGCAGCAAAAGACCAGAAACTATTTGAATATTGTATGTGAATGGATAAATAAGTTATAATAGATGCACTACATGGAATAGCAACCAATTATTTAAAATATTACTGTATGTATTGACATGGAAAAATTCCTAAACAATATTGCTAGGTGAAAAAAAAGAAGTTGCAGGTCAATATTAATAACATAGTACAATGAATGTGTGTTTATATTGATGAATGAAGTATCTGTGTATAAAGCTAAGAAAGATTCATACAGGACACATACAAAATTATAATATCAATTAGGGTTATGACATTATGAAGTAAAAGGGAAGATATGTACATGTATTTCAAATATGGAACAAAATATGAGAAATATTGAACAATTTTGATGATTCTTTCATTATATGTCTAAGTTATATTATAAAAAGAATATATTTTAAAAAAAAAAACATACATTTATTAGGTATGATTATACTATCTTATCAGAGATGGATTTTTAATTATAAATTCAAAGAAAAAATTTTTAACAATCTCTTTACTTAATTATAAGAAAGTTAAATATCAATAAAATTATCCATACTAAAATAGGCACAAATAATGACAAAGCAAATATTTGTAAACAAGGTTAAATGACATACCTGAACTGGAAAACATATTTGCAAAGATATTAATATGTATGTGGTTTCCTTCTAAGTCATTTGAATAAATATTTATTTTTTTCTATACACATCATCATGCTAGTATAAGAATAAATAATAAATAAAGAAAACATGTAAATACTTACCTTTTGAAATTATTCAAATACAACATTATAGAGATGTAAACTAAAGAAATAGAATCTGATCTTTGGTTTGATATCAGGGATTGAACTCAGGGGCACTCAGCCACTGAGCCACATACCCAGCCTATTTTGTATTTTATTTAGAGACAGGGTCTCACTGAGTTGTTTAGTTCCTCACCATTGCTAAGGCTGTCTTTGAACTAACTCACTATCCTTTTGCCTCAGCCTCTGAGCTGCTGGGATTATAGGCGTGTGCCATCTCACCTAGCTGGGGTCTGATTTTAATCATTAGCAAGAATTAGAGAACTGTGAATGGTGAAATTCTTATGTATTATTAACTCAAAATGGCACAACCTTTCTAAATGGAAAATTAGTAATATAGATGCTTTAAAGTGGAATGGATTTTTAAAAATGATAACTTATAAACATTGATGTGGCTGCAATACTGTAGTATGTTGACTTTAAAACTTTTGGATAAATACCAAAGGGCTGGAGAGTTGAATCAAATGGTGAATCCATTCCTAATTATCTGAGGAATCTCCATGCTGCTTTCCAGAGTAGTTGCACCAATTAGAAGTCCCACCAGCAATTATGAGTGTACCTATTTCCCACATCCTTGCCAACATTTACTATTTTTTGTATTCTTGATAATTGCCATCCTGACTTGAGTGAGATGAAATTTCAACGTGTTTTTGATTTATATAATTACATATATGAATATAGCATAGTGAGTTCCAACATTGAGTATATGCACAAGACACTAATTAAAACTAAAACCCATAAATAAATTCCAGAAAGATCAGTAGATCCTGGGAGGAGAGGGGGCGGGGAGCCAGGGAGAGGGAGGAGGTGCTGAGGATTGAATTAGAGAGCAAATTGTATTTTATGCTTTGTGATTATGTCAACATGTATCTTAATATTTTATTTAACAAAAAAGAATCAACAAAAAAAGAAATGTACCCTAATAAGTGGACATACAACAGCACACATATACTATCTATTGACTAGAAAATATGAAAAAACCTCAGTATTTTCACATATTAGAAATCAGATATAAAAATAATTATGTCTTTATATAATACAACATTGTGTAAGTATTAAAATGAGAATAGAGATCCATACTCAACACAAAATTTTAATCTATGTTTTGGTGTATGTTTTTTATCTTTTATATTTTTTAATATTGAATAAACTTATGTGCCCTCAGAAAAATGTCAGGAAAATTATAAATATGTTAATTATCTCTAGTTTGGGTAAAAATATTAGGGATGTTAACAAACATGTTCTTTTCATTAAAATAAACTTTTTTTCTGAAATTAACATGGTTAACATGAATTACTTCAGTATTAAATACTAAAACTTCCTTAGCCTAGAAAAACTTAGAGAACTGTCTATGATTTTAAGATGATCAAAGATAAATGGCCCTTCATGGGCCTGACAGAATCAGGTTTTTAAAGAGATTTAAGGAGATTCAGTGTCACAGAGTCTCAGTGTCCTCTCTCTCCCATGATATCTCTCTCTCTCTCTCTCTCTCTCTCTCTCTCTCTCTCTCTCTCTCTCTCTCTCTCCCTCCCCCCCTCCCTCCCTCCCTCCTTTGTAGGGGGAGGTCTCCATGAATGCTATAGCTGCAAGATGATTTCTGCCAATAACAGATTAAATGTGGAGTTAGAGTATTCCCTACTTGACCTTCCAGATGAGCTAACATTGATTCCATTAATTTGAAACTCTTAGTACAGACTGAGGCCTAGATTTCTGACTTAGTGAAATGGGTGCTTTAAGTCACTAAGCTTCTGATCATGTGTTACCCAGCAATGAAAAACATGCAAAGAAAAGAAGAGATATGAAATCTTATAACAGTAATAGCTTTCTTGAGGGGCAGAGACTTCCGAGGGTGAAATAGTTCATCATTACTGAAAGTGTGGGTGCTTAGATGGGACTTTCACTTTTTACGTCACACTTTTATGTCATTGGACACAATGTGGTACATGCCATTTTCAGTTTTTTAATTGAAAAGCAGAGCAAAAACTTATAAATTTAAAATAGTCTAGTGATGATCTATGAAAACTCTATCATGGTAGATAAAAACTTATTTTTTCTCATTATTTCAAGGTGTGGTTTCTGAATTTTTGTTTTCTCAACATCCTGTTGTGTCAGTGAGGAATGGCAACAGGTGGTAGACTTCAATAAAGAGATATTCAAAGGCAGATGAGAGATCACTGGAAAACACCAAGGGATAACCTCAGGGACACCAACAGTAAAGAGCTCTTACTAACCATATGCAAAGCACTAGAATTCAAAAGAGCTGTCCTCTGGTGGTCCAGCAGGAATCTTAGCCTTTGGTGGAGGGATGTAACTGTAACCCTGCAGAGAGGAAACAAGAATAATAATCACTCTCTCTTACTTTCAGTTTTTTATTCAGTTCCCTATGGTGGACTTTCATTGAAAAAAAATCTAACCAGAATCCAGACAAAATGGAGTTCTTGATGCAATACATAAAAATGAGCTCTCAGAAACATAATCTAGGTGAAAAATTAATCTGGAGGGTCACATAGGACAGTATGCAAAAGTCCATTCCTTCTTCCATTTGTATTTACTATCCATGTTCTATCAAAAGTTCTTGCCTCCCCAAAAGTTTCTGCAACAAGGGGACACACATCCACACTTGCCAACTTCTACATAATTACTAGTTACTTTTCTTACATTGCTACCTGAATATTTTATGTAAGATACCATCAAAAACAAAATTAAATCATAAATTTACTTAAACAACAGTTGCTATGAATCCTCCTTTTGTGGCTAGTCACAAGGCGTAAATTGATAATTACAGACACATTTCTTACATTATCCATTCAATGTGCTTTTAAAAAAAAAAATCTGCAGAGATCTGAGCTGGAAAGAATTTATTTCTACAGTGGAGTGAACAAGAGCTTCATTTCTACCTGATGCAATTATTTTTCTTTTTTTAATAACTTTTTTTTTAATGTGGTTCCAGGGATTGAACCCAGTGCCTCATGCATGCTAGGCAAGCATTCTACCACTGAGCCACAACCTTAGCCCCCCTGATGCAATTCTTGATGAGATGTTTTATTGAGTGGACATAATTTTCCTTTGACAAAAGTCTCGGCCAAAGACATACTAAGGAGTGCCACAGTGAATTTGTTGGTTTCCAGATATAGTCTTTCTTGCCCTTAGTGAATATCAGAACCTCAAATTTCTTTGAGTAATTGGAATGTGTCCTTAGTAACTCCTTATCTAACTACTGGTTTAGTGGAATGAAGGGTCAAAAATAATACCTGTCTTTCTTTGTGTAAACCTCCTTCCTCAGGATTTTATGACCTCTTATTTCACTGAATTTAAATTCACAGAAATGAAAATACATTATCTATGTCACTTATTATGTATAACACACTAAACAGTCTCTGTCATCTTTATTCTCAGTTTGAATAGCTGCCTAGGAGTATGAAGGAGGTAGGAAAAGGGAAGAAACTCGTTCTGAGAGGGAAAACTGGGCAAAAGGAAAATCTAGTTTCTGGACACTGTTCCATTCTTAAAAGTATTTGTAAATGCTTCTGGAAAAGAGATATTATTTCACATAGGATTCATGAATTATAAATGATGAATAAATACATGGAAACAAAGAACTTACATCTCAATTAATTGGAGTGAAATCTATCTTTATGATTCCATCTTGTGGTCTAACAGAAAACATTGTCTTCCTAATAGAAATCAAAAGAAAATGAATTCTAGGAAACAGGATTCACCCTGGTCGAGGTAACATGACAGAGTAACCTTTTTATATATCCATTGTTGTTTTATACTCACTCATATATTTTAAAGCACATTTTATTTCCAATGTAAAAAAACAAAAAAAAGTTTCCATCTTAAATGATGCAATTACCTTTATGAAAATGACAACTCCTTCCCCAAAAGTATATTTAAAAAGTTGGTTTTTTTCTTGTTGTTTTCAGGAATTTTTCATTATTCTGGTTGGTTGACACATTTAAAAATATTTTGCAACTTATATACGGAGATATAAAGTTAAAAATCATTAACAAATCCTATGTTAGGGAGGAATGGAATGGAAAAAATTTCATTTTGCCAGAAAAATAACTGGGTAGCATAGATACAGACATATTTAGAACAAGAAAGACATTTTCATAGCTATTGTAACCTTCATTTCTGCTACTATTGACATAGCCATAGCTGGTATTCTAACTAGTATTTACCAGCACCACTTTCTATTACCCCTTCTACATCCTCATTGTCATGACTTGGAATGAAAGAAAGTTCGTTTTGAAGAGGGAATGATATTGCTTTATCTGTACTATTTTTTCATATATACTCATCTAGATTTTATAAAGGATCAGGATCGATGTTGACTGCATGATAACTTTATTTCCAGGGAACAAAATAAAGAAAAGGATATTCCCAAACAAATTTCATCTATCAATGAATAATGCAACAGATGTCATCTTATTTAAATGATAGCATGCCTATTTCCTGCTTATATTTATTAATGCAAAGTTATCCTGGTATACTTAACTACTCTTTTGGGTAATTAAGTTTATTAGTTTGATTACCTTATTCACCCTTTTGTCCCTTCCCTTGTGTTACAATTTGAATCTGCAATGTACCCCAAATGTTCAGGTGTTAAAGGATTAGTCCCCAGGTTGTTGTTATTGAGAAGTGATGGAAATTTCAAGAGAAGGAACCTAGGTGGAAAGTTTTGTCACTGAAGGTATGCACTTGAAAGAGTGTGGAATCCCAACACTTTCCTCTCTCTCTTTCTCTCTTGTACATCCCTGACATGAGATGAATGGATTTGTTCGGCCACTCACTTTCACCATGTCTCACTGCAGGTCCAAAATAATGGGACCTCTAGTCACTCACAGACCAAAACCTCTGAAACCATTAGCCCCAAATTCTCTTTTCTCTTTGTAAATTTCTAATCTGAGGTATTCATTACAGTAATGGAAAATTGAGTTACTATATCTTCCATAAAATATCTGTGGGTATATAAAATCATAAACTAAGCTTCATATGTAAGAATTTTGTCAGTATCTATCAAGATTTTAGCCCATAAAATTGTCTATAATATGAACAATATAACAGACTTCTTTAGTTACCCTTTTGAGATTTCATTATGATGGATTCTTAATTCTAAATATATGGATACAGCTATTCAGATGGCCACAAGTCCACCACTTATGGCAAATATTTGTTTATCACTTTCAGGTTTTAATTTAAGCTTTAGAAATTAAATTGCACCCCATATTTTCCACCTTCATCCTATAAATATGAAACATAACCAATGAAATAATTCATAATTTCACAAGTAATCTTGACTATATCACTCCTTGTTTTTTTCTACAGAATATATTGCCTTTTTTTAAAAATCTCTACCATTATCGTATGTGAAATATTTACAGTTGAAAATACACAGAAAAAAATTATAAGTAAATCATATATACTCAGAACAATGGTTTATTCATGTTCAGTACAGTCTTTACAAAAGGATGAGAATCACATGCTGGTTGACTTAAGGCAACAACATAAGATCCCATCTTCTGAAAGTCTTGGAGACACAGAGGAAATACATTCAATACTGGAAAATGGTGGGTACTCTCAATCATAAATTAATCTATGATTTAATAAAGCATATCTATGTTATTAAGGTGGGAAGTTTAATATTTTGGTGTGTGTGTGTGGTGCTGGGGATTGAACTCAGGACCTTGTGCATGCAAGGCAAGCACTCTGTCAACTGAGCTATATCCCCAGTCATTTATGTAATAAGTAAACTTTAATTAATTTTTGTTCTTGATGGAATTAAGATTAATAGCTCATGATTTTGTTGGAGAGCAGAAGAAATGAAACTAGCTCTCTATATAGGTTAAAAATGTGTGTTAAGATTTAAAGGAGTTATATCCTTCTGCTCATGAATATCTCCTTGATTTATAAACCATGTTATCAGGAGTTCATCTTAGTGCTTTTGAGAGGAAACTGTATTTCCCTAAAAAAAATGTATTCTCCCAAGGTTAGTAATATGCATGTATTCTTAAAACTTAATGCCATATTTTTTTTCTTTTTTACACAGAGAATAGGAGATATTGGACAGGTAAGAATTGATAAGATGGAAGGACCTGACTCACGTGCTATTTCTGTTGGAAGATATATGTAAACTGTCACATAGTGAGAGATCCTAAGCAGTCTAAGGCAGTATGAGGGTAAGAAGAAAAAGTGCTTGCTCAATAATAATCAGTTTAAGAACTAAATTTTAGGGGTGTGTGGAATGTCAGAGGATAAGCAGGGAAATAAAACAGCACCTCCTTTTATTCATTCTTCTTTTTACTGTTTTTAAAAATAATGAAACACAGAACTTTCCCTCTGAATTTAAGTCCACTATTTCCAAAGACAAGATATCTTTAAGACTTAATTTGGCTTTCTGCCTGAAAGCATTCCTTCTGTGTTAAATTGAAACCAAAAGTTAAACCTCAGCTAATTGAATGGTTCAATTCAAGTCCAGTTCTCTAAGATAGGTAGTTCCAAAGTTAATACCTCCATTGAGTGGAATAAAAGATGCCCATTATTTTCTTGTATAGTTTCAAGACACTGAAAGGGCCAATATCACATTTACCTGAAACACAGGAAGAAGTACAGTAAATGAGAGTGCCCAGTTTTTAGACTTCCCTATTATGGAACCTGGAATAGCTATTGACTTTGTTCTTACTGTGCTGCGGTTTTGGGGTGTTGAAAAAGTTAATTTTCTGTGATAGAGAATGTTTCACGAGATTGTATGTCTCTATTAATTCTTGTTTTTTTTTTCCTATGAGTGATCTATTTATATATTTTTAACAAATTCATAGTTCTCAAAACAGTTCATTTAATATTTGAGCCCTTAAAATTACAAATAATCTTGATAAACTATTTTAACAAAAGAATAGTTAAGGCAGTGATTTGAGATCTATTCTACACAAATGAGAGGAGCTTTTAATAAAATAATTTATACAAAGTACAGCTTCATAAAAATATCATGAAATGAGCAATTTAACATGGACACATATAGACAAGTATATATCCTGAATAACAACAGCATTCATAGTCCTGCAGCACTTCAGAATTAGCAAGTAGTTATTCATACATTATAATTTTTGACTACATAACAACTTATTTAAGTATCATTATCCTTTTTATGCAGATGAGAAAAATTAGCTCATGCTGTATATCTTAAAGTAGCATGACTGGACTTGAATGCAGATGTTTTAATTCCAAACATTTTTTATGAACCAATAATAGAACACATTTAACAAATATGTATTATGCATGCCTATTCTGTGTGCAGCTTCACACTCTCTATTTGTAGTACAGCAAAGAAGCTCCTCTTGCAAGAATTGCAGAAACTTTTTATAAAAGAAAATATAAGTAGGACACATAGCAAAGAAGCAAAAGATTTATCAACACTACTATCCATCAATCCTTCCAAATAATACAGCATTGTTTATTAAATAAGTTGATAATTTATTTCCCTACACCCAAAGGTAATTGACAGATCAATACCCAATATGTCCATCTGAAAAGCAGAAGAAGATTATCAGTGTATTATCTTTGAAGGACTAGCAACATCCAATGTAAAAAAAAAAATCAGGACTTTTTATAAAATTGCAATTGTAAAAATAGCTAGAAGTCATAGAAACTCAGCTTGAACTTTTTTATTAGTATATTTATAGTGTTCATCCTGTCAGAAAAAATAAAAACACAAATGGCACATGTATCTGTTACATTGGCATGAAGTTGTAATATCTAATAGAAGTGAAAAATTATGTCAAATTCTCCAGATACTTTATAAAAAACTGGCATGTCCTTGTTCACAGACTGGAAATAAATATTCACTGGGACTCTGGAATCTCATTTAGGGAGTTCAAGGAATTGCTATTATTCAAGATAAGTGTTTAACATAGGCTTTTCCATTCATTATTTGTTAAAAAAAATCTTCATTATCTTTTCTAAATGGCTTTTCCTATTTAGATAACATTTCTATGTCTGTTACATCTGTCATATTGTTAGTCTATCTACAGTTACTAAGTATTTATTTGATAATGCTTTATGTTCCTATAAACTTAAAATCATCTCAGAAAACAGAAATGATATGATACCTGTTTGATTTCTACTTTTGTATTGCTGAGTTCAATCCCTTCAGTCTGTACTGTCATATCACGAATAAGGTATATTTTAGAAACAAAGTCTTCCATTTCCATTGCATTATGATTTATGGAATAAACTATAATTAAAGTAAGAGACTAACTGGCCATCTACCATATGGTATATTATCCTAGGAAGACCAATGCCTGTCTCACACTGCAATTTAAGTTATTTAAAAATTGTGATGCTTTGTCTTTCAAATATGTCCAAAATCTATAAGTACTATCATAAACACAAAGTGTAGCCATTGTCTGCCAAATATGCATATAATTTTGGTTAATTGTATTGGCCATACTTTATTTCTAGAAATTTGACCATAATCTCAAGTAAACAGCTTCGTGCATTTTATTGAGGTTTGGAGAAAAGTAGGTTTTTTTCTACACACCCAAGATTTCAAAATGAAAAGCAAAACAACATAGTTGTTTTAAAGGTCTAGGCTGAATAAAAGTGGTAAAAATAGGGGATCCCTGCCTTGTTCCAGAATTTATAGGAAATGCTTTCAATTTTTCTCCATTTAGAATAATGTTGACCTTGGATTTATCATATATCATAGCACTTATAATGTTGACATATGTTCCTACTATCCCTAGTTTTTCTAGTGTTTTGAACATGTATGGATGCTGAATTTGTCAAATGCTTTTTTTGTATCTATTAAAATAATCATGTGATTCTTGTTTTTAAGTCTAATGATGTGATGACTTATATTTATTATTTCTATATGTTAAACCAAACTTGTATCCCTGGGATGAAACCCACTTGATGATGGTGTAATATCTTTTTAATATATCTTTGTATGTAATTTTCCAATATTTTATTGAGAATTTTTGCATCTCTGTTCACCAGGAAAATTGGTCTGAGGTTTTTGTTGTTGTTTTTCCTTGAAGTGACATGGTCTGGTTTTGGTATCAGAGTGATACTAGCTTCAAAGAATTCATTTGGAAGGGTTTCCTCCTTTTCTACTTCGTGGAATAATTTGAAGTTAATTGGTGTTAGTTCTTCTTTGAAGGTTTAGTAGAACTCAGTTGAGAATTTATCTGGTCCTGGGCTTTTTTTGTGTGTGTGTGGTAGGCTTTTGATGGCATCTTTAATTTCATTACTTGAAATTGATCTGTTTAAATTTTCTATGTCTTTCTTGATCTGTTTGGGGAGGTCATATTGATCCTGCCAGTTATCAGTGAGGAGACCTGCTTCCCCACATGTTCAAGTTTGAACATTAGAGAAGCTTGCCAAGTCAAGCATATAAAGCAGGGTTTATTCAAAAGGGGGTAACATAGACTTCTTCTGGGAGGGAGAAGGGGGCCAAAGTTGATATCCTGGTATCCCAAGATGTTCTGACCTTTTCATGTTCTTGTTCTCCTGCCCTCTTCCATCTTTCTCCTTCCTATGTTTGTGACTAGGTCCAGGAATGCTGGGTGGGAGGGCCAAAATGTGAGAAATGGGTGGACTGAAGGGGGGAGGGCAGGATGGTGCAGCCCAGGACACATTAACAAGCTCATAGGTCTGAGCAATTCCTGGGACAGGTTTCTTTGGCAGCAGGTTAGAACAGGGGCAGGTTCTTGATAAGGGTGGAGGAAGGGCTCTGAAGGAAATAGCATTTCAGTCCTCAGGGTATAGTCTCCAACTTGCAGGAGTCACTCAAAATTGGCCTCCTTAATCTGACCTTACTTGATTTACCTATCCATACTGACTAGCTGTCTAATTTTGGCTTCAATATGTCTCTAGAAATTTGTTGATGTTTTTAAAGTTTTCTATTTTATGTAAGTGTAATTTTTCAAAATACTGTCTGATTATCCTCTGTATTTCAGTAGTTTCAGTGGCAATATTGCCTTTCTCATCACAAATTTTATTAATTTGGGTTTTTTATTTCCTTTCTCTTCATTAGTTTGGCTAAGAGTTAATCAATTTTATTAGTCCTTGAAATTCTAGGCAGAGCAATAAGGCAAAAGAAAGAAATTAAAGGAATGTGAATAGGAAAAGAAGAACTCAAATTATCCCTATTTACTGATGACATGATCTTATATTTATGAGACCCAAAAACTCCACCAGGAAATGTGGTGAGCCGCTTCTGCCGTTTCTGCAGACTATGGTCGCCATTACAAGATGGCGCTGGCTCCGCTGTGGTCTGTGACAAACAACTCCTTATTTGGGAGAGTTGGCACATGATTTTTCACCACCCTATGAGAAAGCTCCACGTGGCAGATTTGCATTGGGGCTTGAGATGCTTTATTAAGGCTGGGAGGGGCATCCGAGAGAGAGAAGAAGAAATATCAAAGGCCTGAATAAACTGCTGAAAGAAGATTCCTGAGTTGCGTCTTCCTTGCGGGCAAGGGGTCGCGACAAGTGGTGCCGAAACCCGGGAACCAGAACTTTCAGCAGTCAGGGGTGGTGCACCGGTTAGTCCCAGGTAAGTGGGATCCGCGACCAAAGCGGGGTTAGTCCCAGGTAAGTGGGATCCGCGACCAAAGCGGGGTTAGTCCCAGGTAAGTGGGATCCGCGACCAAAGCGGGGCAGCTCCTCTGTAAAGAAAGAGAGAGCATTACATTTTATCGCAGCTGCACTGTGTACTTTCGCTTTTGTTTTCTGTGTTTTTTTTTTTGTTGTGTCATTTCGCTTTTGTTTTTTGTGCTTCTTTTGTTGTTGTGTCATGGGTGCCGCATCTTAAGTCCTCTTCTCCTGGCCCTAGATGGCCTGTTACGTTCCAAGGGCCTGGAAGTGAAACATAGTACTTTACAGAGATTTTTACAGAAGATAGATATCGCTGCACCGTGGTTTGCATTTTCGGGCAGCCTTACTGTACCTAGTTGGGATAAATTAGGCAAAGATCTTGACTTTGCTTCTGAGCAGGGCATATTAGAGGGTGGGGTGATACCCCTTTGGAAAATGGTCCGTAGTTGCCTTACAGATGGCAGATGTCAGGAAGCACTTACTAAAGGACAGGAAGTTCTAGAGCAATTACATGAGGAGAAATCGGAGACGGCAGGAAGTGAGGTGCCTCAGGAGGATGGGAGTGTGCGGAGCGTGAAACAGGGGAGGAGACGATTGTATCCAGATCTCAGTACGCTGCGCACACCCCCATGTGAAAGTGGGTCAGAGGAAGAGGAGGATGAGGAGGAAGAGCTCGGGAGGCTGTCTCGTCAGCTAGAGAGTTTAGCTATAGGAGAAGGGAACAGAAATAAACAGGGGCTCAAGAAAAGCGATCCCCCGGATCCACCGCCGTATGGTGGGGGTGTTTCGGGGAGAGCTTTCCATGCCCAAACATGGAGGGCTGTTAACGCTGAGATGGGTCTTGCTTATCCAGTTTTTCAGGATGACAATAGGGGAAGATTCCATGAACCCTTAGATTTTAAAATTGTGAAAACCTTGGCAGAATCTGTCCGCACTTATGGCATAGATGCCGCTTTCACTCTCACTCAGGTGGAGGGACTTACCAGATTTTGCATGACTCCCTCAGATTGGGCTAGTCTAGTCCGCGCTTGTGTTTCCCCAGGGAAATATTAGGAGTCCAAAGTTGGCTGTTTAATGTTTCTGGTAGTACCCAAGACTCGGAGCGAGATAAGAGGCTTAAAATTTCTGCAAATAATTCACAATTATCTAATGCTACATTACCCTCTGCAGCAGTCTGTCTCCAATCTCCGTTCCTGTTTATTTTGGCTAATGTTACATCACAGGGGATGCTTAATTGTTCTAATATTACCTGCTACTTGTCTGAGTGTTGGAATGGCTCCTGGACCATGGCAGTGGTTATGAAAATTCCAACCTTTGTCCCGATCCCGGTTACTGCAGATCCAGAATCCTTTCCTATTGTTGAACTGATTAGAGCCCATAGAGATTTTGGAATTACGGCAGCTATAGTGACAGCTGTGGCAGTGTCTGCTGCTGCAGCGGTTACGGCCGGAGTGGCCATGGCCAGTCAAGTACAAACTGCTGCCACCATTAATCAAGTTGTTCAACAAACTTCCACCATACTTGAATCCCAAAATACAATTAATCAACATATTTTGTCAGGGATTTTAGCTGCCAACCAAAGAATAGATTTACTCCAAGCTCAGGTAGAAGAATTGGCCGACTTGGTGCTTTTGGGTTGTGTTGACCAACGTGCACATTTATGCATAACCTCTGTCAGATTTAATGATTCCAGGAATGCCTCCTGCATCATTGGCGAATATTTGGCCGGAAATTGGTCCATGGCAGCGGAAGACATGATCCAGTCTCAACTAACCCAGATAGCTGTCTTGAACAGTACCCGTGTCGATCCCGTGACTTTGGGTCAATTCACCGATTGGATATCTTCTGCTTTTTCCTTCTTCAAAGAGTGGGTGGGGGTAGGCATTTTTGGTGCAATGTGTTGCTTCGGTATGTTCCTCTGTTTGTGGTTTCTCTGTCGCCTTAAGGCCCGCAGTGCTCACGATAAGGCTATGATCATACAAGCTCTTGCAGCTTTAGAAAATGGCAACTCACCTCAAGTCTGGCTTGCGCATCTTAAGCAGTAAACCTTTGACATGGTCGTTACACCCCAAGTTATTATAACATTGCACTGGGATCGACATGACTTTCCTTGTTATTCTCTTAGTGTTGGAAAGCCCTTGCACTCTGCCGGTCTTACTGCCATTGCACGCAGATGGGTTTCCACACTAGTGCTTTTCTATCTTCTTGAAGTCCGTGCCTTTCTTTCAGGGTGCTGTCAACTTGTTTGTCATTATAAATAGCCACAGTTCAGCCTCAGCTATCCCCCTTCGTCCACCATCGTCACGATACAGGATGCGAGGCAAGGCACTGCACTTGAGTGATCCTTGACGTGGACCTCAAGGAGAGCATGTCCTATTGCATGCGGGTTAGACGCGTCCACGCCCCGCCCCACGAAAAAAGGCGTCGGCTGATATGGCCTCAGATCTGGGGAAGGGCCCTCCTTAGGACTGAGTCATACTATGCAGCCACTTCTGCACAGTGGGATAGGACCTCTACTCTCGCCTGTATTGGTTTAAGAAAACAGAAAAGGGGGAACTGTGGTGAGCCGCTTCTGCTGTTTCTGCAGACTATGGTCGCCATTACAAGATGGCGCTGGCTCCGCTGTGGTCTGTGACAAACAACTCCTTATTTGGGAGAGTTGGCACATGATTTTTCACCACCCTATGAGAAAGCTCCACGTGGCAGCTTTGCATTGGGGCTTGAGATGCTTTATTAAGGCTGGGAGGAGCATCCGAGAGAGAGAAGAAGAAATATCAAAGGCCTGAATAAACTGCTGAAAGAAGATTCCTGAGTTGCGTCTTCCTTGCGGGCAAGGGGTCGTGACAAGGAAACTCCTAGAACTCATAAATGAATTCATCAAAGTAGCAGTATATAAAATTAACACCAATAAATCAATTCCTATATACTAATGTTGAAATAGCTGAAATAGAAATTAGAAAATCTATTCACAATAACCTCAAAAGAAATAAAAGAAAATATTTGATAATTAATTTAACAAAAGAGGTGAAAGACTACTATGATGAAAACTACAGAATACGAAAAAAAGAAATTGAAGGGGCTGGGGATGTGGCTCAGTGGTAGAGTGCTCACCCAGCATGTTTGAGGAACTGGGTTCAATCCTCAGCACCACATAAAAATAATTAAATAAACAAAGTAAATGTATAAAAGAAAAAAAGTATTTGAAGAAAACTTTAGAAGATAAAACAATCGCTCATGTTCTTGGATAGGCATAATTAATATTGTCAAAATGGGCATACTAACAAAAACACTATACAGATTTAATGGAATTCCTACTAAAAGCCAACAATATTCTACATAGAAATAGGAAAAGCAGTCATGAAATTCATTTGGAAAAATAAGAGGATCAGAATAGCCAAAGCAATCCTTAGGGAATAAAGTAAAGCAGGAGGCATCACAATATCAGATCTTAAATTATATTACAGAGCTATAGTAAGAAAAGCAGCATGGTATTGGCACCAAAATAGACATGAAGACCAATGGTATAGAATAGAAAACACAGAGACAAATGCACATAAATACAGTTATCTCATAGTAGACAAAGGTGCTAAAAATATACATTGGAGAAAAGATAGCCTCTTCAACAAATGGTGCTAGGAAAACTGGAAATCCATATGTAGCAAAATAAAATTTAAACCCTATCTCTTACCTTACACAAACTCAATCTCAAGTGGACCAAAGATCTAGGCATTAGACCAATACCCCTGCACCTATCAGAAGAAAGAGTAGGCCCAAATTTCCAACATGTTCGCTTAGGAACAGAATTCCTCAACAAGACTCCTAAAGCATAAGAAATAAAATAAAAAATCAATATATAGGATGGTATCAAACTAAGAAACTTCTTCATGTCAAACGAAACGATCAAGAGTCTGAAGACAGAGCCTACAGAATGGGAGAAAACCTTGGCACTTGCAGCTTACATACAGCATTAGTCTATAATATATACAAATAACTCAAAAACACTTAACACCAAAAAAGCAAATAATACAATCAATAAATGGGCAAAGGAACTGAATAGACACTTCCCGAAGAAGAAACACAAATTTTCAATAAGTATATGAAAAGATGTCCAACATCTCTACAATTAGAGAAATGTGAATTAAAACTACAGTGAGATTTCATCTTACTCCAGTAAGAATGGCAATTATCAAGACAGAAGCAGAAATAAATGTTGGTAATGTGGGAAAAAGCGTCCACTCCTATATTCCTGTTGGGACTGCAAATTGGTGCAACCAGTCTGGAAAGCTATATGGGGATTCCTCAGAAAACTTGGAATGGCGCCACTATTTGACCAATTGTAGCACTCCTTGGCGTATATCCAAGGGCGTTAAAATCAGCCACATCAATGCTTATAGCAGCTCAGTTTATACTAGGTAAGCTATGGAACCAACCTAGGTGCTCTTCAATAGTTGAATGTATAAGGAAAATGTGGTATATACACATAATGTAATATTACTCAGCCATAAAGAACAATGGCTTTATGACATTTGCCAGTAAATAGATGGATCTGGAGACCATATGCTAAGGGAAATAAACCAATCCCCCCCCCCCAAACAAAAGGCCAAATGTTCTCTCTGATATGCAGATGATAACACAAGACAAGAAAGGGGAGAGTAAGAATAGAAATTCCTTGGATTAGAAAAAGTTAAATAAAGGGTGGGACACAGGATAGGAATAGGAAAAACAGTGGAATGAATCTAACATGACTTTCCTATGTACATATATGAATATAACATGGTGAATCTCCACAACATATATGTCCACAAAAATGGAATCCTAATTAGAATAAAACATGCTTCATGTTTGCAAAAAGATGTCAAAATATACTCTACTGTCATGTATATCTTAAAAGAACAAATATAAATGCATACAAAGTTTTAAAATTAGAATAAAGTAACTGCATAATTTGTAATAAAAATAATATATGCAATATTTATGGTCTTTTGAAAAACAAATTTGTGCAAATTTTGCATAAAGTTAGGTTAAAAGGCAAAATGTATAAGGAATTCAAAGAGCTCTTTAAGAGAAACAAAAACAACAAAAAAACTGATTTTAAAAATGGAAAATAGGCATTTCTTAAAAGAAGTTAAAAAAAATGACCCACAGGTTTATGAAGAAAATCTCAACAACACTAATCATCAGGGAAATGTAAACCACAGTGAGATATCACTTTACCCAGTAAGAATGGCTATTAATGTTAAGACAAAAGCTAGTTTGAGTGCTAACCAGGACATAGAGAAAAGGGAACCTGTGCACATGCTTGGTGGCATGTAAATTAGCATAGCCATTATGCAAAACAGTATGGACAATTTTTCAAAAAATAAAAATAAAATTACCACATGATCTAGCAATTCTACTAGGGTTATATATAACCAAAGGAAATGAGAAGAGAATGTTGAAGACTCTATACCCCCATGTTCATGGCAGCACTCATTCACAATAACCAAGGAATAAAAATACTTAAGTGTCTATCCAGTGATAAATAGATAAAGAAAATGTAAAATATGTACACAATGGAATGCAATTCAACCACTAATAAGAATGAAATTGTGTCATTTGTGACATGAAAAGAAACAGAAAGCATTATTCTAAGTGAAATAAGCCAGGCACAGAAAGAGAAGTACTGCAAAATCTAACTCATAAGTAAAATCTAAAAAAGCTGATCCATAGAAGTTGAGAGTAGTCTGGTAGTCACCAGAGACTGGAGAGAAGAGAGAAGAGGACTTAATGGGGAGAGGTTGGTCAATGTGTATGAAGTTGCAATTAGATAGAAGTAAAAAGCTCTGGTGTGGTATTGTACAATAGTGTGGCTACACATTACAATAAGGTACCACATTTCAAGAAGCTAGAAGGGAGAATTTTTAAATTGGTTCTTTTTAGTTATACACGACAGTAGACTCCACTATGATAAAATTATACAAGCATGATATATACCTTATTCTATTTAGGACCCCATTCTTATGGGTGTACTTGATGTGGGATTCACTTATGTATTTTCATATATGTACACAGGAAAATTATGATAGATTTATTCTTCATTTTTTCCTATTCCTATCTCTTCATTCCCCTTTGTCTAATCTACTGAACTTCTCTTCTTCCCGCCATTCCCCTTAATGTGGTTTAGCTTCCACATATCAGTGAAAACATTTGAACTTTGGTTTTTGGGGATTGGCTTATTTTGTTTAGCATGATAGATCTGTTTACATCATAAAGAAATAATGAATGTTTGAGAAGATAGTTATGTTTACTCTGATTTTAAAATGTATTCTTTCAACCCATCAGGAGGTACATCATAAATTCATATAATTTTTATTATTTATATATTAGTTAAAATACATTAAACTTATTTTTTTTAAATGTAAATATTGGTGAAATTATTTCATCAACATCATTTTCATTCTATACAAGAGTAGACAGCAAAATGATGTACTCATTTACAAAGAACCAATGTCCTTCAGCTGATAAAGTGATACTTTAGAAACTATAGTTATGAAAGCAATCTGAGCCATCAATTTTGGTTCAAATACTAAAGGAAAAAATTCATAAGCATTTAATAAAGGAAATTTATGGTCTCATTCAGGAAAAAAATTTATTAAAGTTTCTGAGATGTGTTCACTTTAATAAATATTTGTTTAAACCTATTAGCAAGTCTTAGCAGAGTAGGAAGACAAGCTTTAGTTTGGAAGAGAAACTTCTGGCTGTAAATTAGCTATAGGCCAAAAATTATGATTCTGAATCTATATTTTGTTTGTAATTCACTTGAATACACACTTCTTTATTAAAATGTTTTGATCAATTGTGTTTTGAATCCCCACAAATATATTAGCAGTGAAAATATTTTGGCTATTATTGAATATTTATAAAATTCAAAGTGTTATTCCCAGAGTTTTGTTTGAGATCTATGTGAATGTTAAGTAAGTGGAGCTTTGATTTGAAGCAAACAACAGCAGCAAAAACAACCTTTATGAATCTGTCAATTTAAAGTTCAATCCCTATTAACTATTTGCCTATATTGTTTTGTCCTTTAATGTCCAATAATGTTACTGGAATATTGGAGTCTTTTTATGATTAGAATGTAGAAAATAGCAAGAAACAAACTGTTTCATTCCTTTTATCATCCAAACAATGTAAAGCTCAGTCTTTAAACAATGTAAAAATTAAATATGTTATTTCATATATTAAAAACAAAATATTTTAACCAATTTTTGAAAGAGTTAAAATAAACTGGTAGATAATGTTTGAGAGATGATTTTGTGGAATTTTGTCCTAACAATTATGAAAAGCTACCCAACTTGTTACACAGTATAGCAAAATGGTCAAACCCAGATTTGGAATTCTTTTTTACCTATGTTTATATTCTGGCTCTGCCCCTTATTGATATACAGTATCTTAGATTACACTTTTATCTCTCAGATTGTTCAAGTACACAATGGAGCAATAACATATATCTCAAAGGGTTGGAGTGATCAGTACTTTGTATTATATATCACTATTAGCCCAAATTAGATATAATGGACATTGTCATATTTTACCTAAAATTATATATAAGGATTTGTGGAAATTCTTTATTTACTATAAATTGGGGGAACAAATAACTACATTTGATTTTTGAAATTCTAATTTCTGATCCTTTTATTTGTACTTCTATTATTCAGTTTACATATTGGAAAAAAATGAGGTTTCTATGAGTGGTGTATTTCAAACTCTTTTTATATGCTAAGGGCTAATAAAAGATATAAGATACTTTCCAAATAAAGAAATATAGGTCTTCTAGTAAACCAGAAGAGAATTGCATTTAAACATGTGTAGCATCATTCATCTGAGTATCTTAAAATTGCCTTATGGACAAGTATGATTCTATTTAAGAGCCAGAGAAAATGAGATCTGAAATTACTTTTTCAAAAGGTCAAAAGGCAGAAAGCTAGTAACAAAATTGAGGTTTCTGAATTCCTACTTGAGGAACCTAATCACTAAGCCTACCTGAGTCTCCCCAAGTCATTCTAATGAACTAAATGGGTGAGCAGTTAATTTTCCACATGAGTGCATTAGACATGGGGGCACTTTTACTCCATCACTCCTTTGGCTCTTCACTGTCTTTCTTGTGCTGATTTCCAAAAGTCTTGTGCCTTTCTTTGATGAGAAAATTCCTTGTAAAGCTATTAAAAGCCAAATAACTTTTCCTGGTATACAGTGGAATTGTCTAGTTTTTATTTCACAGACACAATCTGATTAGTAAAACTACTCATAAAATACTGAGTTTTGCTATATGAGGGATGCTTGAGCCAATCCTAAAGAAAAAAAAATGGGAGAGTGCATTACATTTACTTTATTATTTTTGCAGCAAATATCTGCAACAATAGATCTATTTTTATATGCTATGGAGTGAGGAGTCTTATGGATCCCACTGATAGCTCATTATTATTGACCTTTTACATTTTCTCATCAAGTATTAAGCAAAAGGTGGAATCTGCTGATTTGGCCCAATACACAGAATTTATATGCTCAGCACCTACTGATCTGATTTACCCCTCATGCACACAAAAGTGCCTGAACCCTGTCTATCTCCTCTGGTGGGCAACCATGTAGACTCTTCTTTCCTTGTATATCCATTATAAGCAAGATATTCATATATCTCTTTTCCATTTACCTTAAAATTGTCCACAATATTATTTACACACACTATGTTTTTATATTCCATTATATTTCCCCAGCACTCTTACAATACTTCTGTTCTGTTTTAAGTGAATATCAGCCTTACTTTTCCTGTCTCAAATTAGCTTCACAAGAAGTTTCCAGGTGTTTTATACAATTTCTACATTTTCCTGAAATCTTGAGTAAAAGAAATTTGCAGAATCAGATATTTGTCAGTTTGGCATTTCTAGAGACTCAGAGATTCCAAAGCAATATTTAAGCCTCGGCTCACAGAACCTTAGTAAACTCCTTGATGGACTGAGATACAATGAGGTTATGTGGGCTATGACCTTCTAGAAACTGGGTGTACAAAAAGCATGTGTGTGTGTGTTTGTGTGTGTGTGTGTATGTGTGAGTGTACATATGTGTGTGTGTGTATATATATATATATATATATATATATATATATATATATGTGTGTGTGTGTGTGTGTGTGTATGTGACTTATGTATAAGTACATACATAGCACCATATACATATATGACATTTCAGGAGAGGTTTCATTGCTTTCACTAGATTCTCAACAATAATAGAGACTCCAAAATGGAATAAAAAATTTAAAAATTATAGTATAAAAGGGGAATATGTAATTGTACATAAGAAGAAAAATCATTTTAATAAATATAGAATATTTTTAAATGAAAAGTATATAATATTGGCAATAAAAATCTGCAGGAGTAATCAGAAATGTTTTCTTTAGAGGAGCTGGAAACATTTGAGTTGAGGTATAAGATGATGCTTAGAGTTTGCTTGGGTAGAGAAAAGAGGGGGAAATATTCAAGGAGACTATATTTCATTATAAACATAAAGGAAACGTGTAAATGGGCCATCTTTTTTAATATTTATTTTTAGCTGTAGTTGGACACAATACCTTTATTTTATTTATTTATATGTGGTGCTGAGGATCGAACCCAGGGTCTCTCATGTGCTAGGCGAGCACTGTACCACTGAGCCACAACCCCAGCCCTAAATGGGCCATCTTTGAGCATAACAATGCTGTGACTTCTATCTGTATCATCACTGACTACAAAACCAGCCCAGTGAAAAACTTTTTATGTAGATTGTTTAGTGCTCACTGCAATGTATGAGTCAATTACTAAAGTTTTTTTCATTATTCCAATACATGTAAAAAAATGGTTGTTCAATGAGGAAAATTAACTTGGTATCTTCTGATAGTATAGCTACTAAGTGGTCAACAGAAGATGCAAATCTCAATCATTTAACACTGATTAATCCAGTTTTGGCTGGAGCAGATATTTGATTTTGTGATGAAAATAGAAATGTGATTTTATAGGAAAAGAAAGAAATGGACACATAAATAAAACTCTATTCATTTCTCATTCAATTTTAGGTACGGTTTGCTAGTAAGAGGCTACATTCTCATGACTTCTTGGTCTGTTGAAACTATGAAAAGTTAATTTTACAACTGATTTCAAATGTATAAAATTAGCATTAAAGAACCTATTTTAAGCCCTATTCACTTTCGATTACTAAAAGAATTATTTAACAATGAGAAATCTTGCTGGCTATATTGTCTTCTTTACCATGCTTTTGCTTTATGAGCTACTCTTGTTAAAATGCCAATTAAAGTCCTGTTAAAAGATGAAGAAATATTGCAATTCATATTATGTAAAAATAGATATTAACACCTCTCACTCTATGATTATGCGCCTTGTCCTTACTAAAAAATATAAAGCTACTTTATCTTTGTATTTAATGAAATAAATTGTAAATGAGTTGCTGACCTTTCAATAAGAATCTCACTAGAACACAGAGTCAAAAAGCAGATTGAATAAGTAAGCAATTATCTGGGGTTATTCTTAGCTTTGGACTTTAATCAGTGAGAATAGAATGTGCAGTTTCCATAGATATGGTTGGAGTTGAATAAGAAATTGGTATTTTAGTGACTACAGAATACTTGCGTGTTAAATGAATTGGAAGACATCTTGTCAGTATAATAAGAGACTCTCTAAGAAATAAATCAGATGATGACTGCCCAAATATGGAATATTTTAAATGAATTGGCTCAAATGGTATTCATATTGTAAAGGATTCAGATTGATATTCCAGATCAGTGTAAATATTTTATCTTCCTCAAAATAATCAAACAAAAGATGTGAAGAAATTTCAAATTTAATGTGACTTTATCTTATACATGATTATTTTTGGGGAAACTTATCTGCAAGGATCTCCTGCAAAAAATTTCTTGAGATTTTTCAAGACACTCTTAATAGACTGCAAATATGAAATTACTTCCAACTCTAACTAAACCAAATGAACATACCAGTTAATCATGATTGAGAAATAATAATAAGAAATATGTTTAAAGATTTTTTATGTAAAGTTTTTCGGGGATAAGAAAAAGCAAGTTACTTCTTGATTTGAAAAGATGCATCCACATACTCAATGTTACTTCTTATGAGAAATAGTTGCAACTATTGATGATTATGATAATAATGCTAATGCTAATGCTATTAGTTTGCATTTAAATCCTATTTACTGAGTGTCAGACACCAAGCTTCATTGTGAAGTCACTTAAACTCATGCTACATATTTAATTATAATGACATAAGTGGCATTTAAATTTTACTTGTAAATTGTTATGCATACACATATAGGTCATAAGACAGATTTAATTGCCTTATGGGTTCTCAATTGTGCCCCCATATATGCATGAGTTAGTAATTATAATTCAGAAATTCAGACACAGATCAGCAAACATATGCTTCATATATGATTGCAAATGAGACAACAAAACAAGGCCATATGTATGTGTGTGTGTATATATACATGTAAGTATACATATATAAATATATACTTCCCATAAAATATGAAAGATTCTGATATAACAATATTTCATATTTCCTTGTCAGTATGAAGTGTCTGCATATAGATTTTTTCCATTAACTCTTTTTTATAAAATTTTATGAAAATAATGTCACATTTTACCTGCTCATTAATAATTATTTATTTTATTTTCATAGTTAATACACTTTTTAAAAAATTTATAATCTCAAAATTTATTATTGACACTAATTCTACATGTTTGCTGAACTACATAAACAAGTCAAGAAATTTTTAAAAATCATTAAATATTTAGAGATATTCAACAGCCAACAGCAGAAAACTTAAACTCTAACTTTTTATTGTGGATCTTCCAAAAGCTACAGCATACATTGTTTTTAAAGTATTTTCTCTACAGAGAATCTTATGAGCTACACAAAAATCTGTATAGGTCTTATGTGGAAGCTAATACTGAACTATACTTGAATTATCAGTCAGCTTTTCATTGCTGTAACCAAAATAGGTAACAAAAACAACTTGGAGAAGCCAAAGCTTATTTTGGCTCACAATTTTGGAGGTTGAGTCAATGGGCAGCTGATCATTGCTTTTGCCCCCAAATAATGCAGAACATCGTGGAAAGATACAATAGAGAAGTGATGCTCAGTTTATGGCAGTCAGGAAGCAGAGAAAGAGAGGGAAAGGGTCTATAGGGAAGATGAACCCTTCCAGAGCATGTCCCCAGCAGTCCACCTCCTTCAGTCATGCCATGCCTGTCTCCAATTACCACTCAAATTATGGTGCACCAATTAGCTTACATCTCTCATGATCTAATCATTTTGAATACTCCTGAATGAACCAAGGAGCTTCTGTGAATACATCATATCCAAACTATAATTACATTCTGAACAAAATAATGACTTACAACAATACAGGACAGCCATTTATTCATCTTCCTCTTCCCCTCGTCCTCATTTTTGGCTCCTTGTTTTCCTTTGTGCCTGTTGTCCTAACAGGGTCTTTGTTTCTTGTTTCACTTTTGCCCTTCGCACGGCATTCAGTGATATTCTTTTCATATATCCTCTTTACCTTAAGTGGTTTTTGTTCATATGATTGCTTATTTTTGTTTGACTCTTCAGACCACATGTGACCAAAATTTTTGCACAATCCCCAATGGATAGCACTGGGTGTTTGCTTTTGATCTTTGGACCAGGAAGAAAGAAAATGGTCTTTTTGGACAATTGGTATCTCCCTCCTTTCTTATCACCTTTGGCAGAACATAATTTTTCAACTTTCTTTTATAGAAAATGTTCCCACTTTCTGTCTTGTCTTGGAGCTTCACATTTTCCTTGGAACACATGATCTTCCTACATTCAAAATTTCATAGGAGAATTTGACAATATTATCACAAGAATGTAGATGGTAGGTCTATATGAAGAAGTCATATGAAGAGATTTGCCCTTCAGCTTATTGGGGGATCTCTGTTTCTCAAGGTGACATACCAGATATGAGTTTTTGCTCAGTTTGTCAGAGATGTTTTTTTCTCAGGGCCCTGGCATAAACTGACTCAACATAAGAATACTTCTCAATATTTTATTTTTTAAAAAAGATAACTTTGAACTAGATAATATGAACTTCCGAATTTATTAATAATCTAAAGTAGTCCACAAAACTTCAAAAAATAACAGAAATATATTTTGTATTTTTAAAATTAAGATATTATGTCAAGTGTACTTTGGAATTTTCTGTTTTCATACATTAAAGTTTTAATAAATTGTCTATTTTGTGAATGTATAAAGCAGAATTCTAACTATTTTAGTTATATATGTGTATTATTTTCTGTTTTTCCACTGTTTATATAGTATGTATAGTTTTCTTGTAAGCTACTTGTTGAAACTATTGTACCCCCTCCAAAATGTTCAGATACACTTAAATATTTTACATGTAAAATGAATAAATAATCTTAATTTTTCAAATGATTATAAAAATCTGGTTGAGATTTCAACTGAGAATAAAAATTTAAATAATAAATTTAAGAGAATTAGCCTATTTTTAATATTGAGATAATGCTACCACAAAGGTCCTCCTTACCTTTTATTTATATCATGTATCTGTCTATTAACTTTTATACTTTACAGAGTTTTGGGGTGTGTCTTCTGAGATTTACTTTTGGGTGTTTGTGATTATTTTTTATCATTAATGCTAATTTTCTCCAATAATTAATAGTTTCTGCTATTTAAAACATCTAATAGCTAGGTACAGTGGTACACACCTATAATCGTGGCTCAGAAGGCTGGGGCAAGAGAATTCTGATTCAAAGCCAGCCTCAGCAACTTAGCAAAGCCTTAAGTAACTTAGCAAGATCCTGAGATAATATCTCAAAATAAAAAAAAATCAATAAATTTTTAAAAATAGGCTATGAATGTGGCTCAGTTGTTAAGTACCTCTGGGTTTAATCTCCAGTACCAAATTAATTAATTAATTAAAAGAAAAACTAATAATTGGGGATATTCAAAACTAATAATTTGGGGGTATTATTCAGAATTATTTTTCTTATTAGTTCAAATCATTTTTTGTTCCATTTACTTTTTTAGAAATTACTGTCCAAGTGAGTTTGAATATAACTCTTTAGGGAAGTATCTACATTGTATGATCTGAGCCACATAAGAACACAGCATGGCCAGGTGTGGAAGGTCGTTTGGGGCTTGCACAGCTGCTACTATGATCACTATTCATCATGGTCTTAGTTATAAATTATCATCTCTAACTTTACAATATAATCTTCCATTTTATTTTTTTATTTAATTTTTTATTTTTTTTATTTTTTAATTTTTTTTATTGGTTGTTCAAAACATTACAAAGCTCATGACATATCATCTTCCATATATTTGATTCAAGTGGGTTATGAACTCCCATTTTTTACCCCAAATACAAGTTGCAGAATCACATCGGTTACACATCCACATTTTTACATAATACCATATTAATGACTGTTGTATTCTGCTACCTTTCCTATCCCCTACTATCCCCCCTCCCCTTCCCTCTCATCTTCCCTCTCTACCCCACCTGCTGTTGTTTAATTCTCTCCCTTGTTTTTTTTCCCCTTTCCCCTCACAAACTCTTATATGTAATTTTGTGTAACAATGAGGGTCTCCTTCCATTTCCATAGTTTCCCTTCTCTCTCCCTTTCTCTCCCCCCACTCGTCTCTGTTTAATGTTAATCTTTTCCTCATGCTCTTCTTCCCTGTTCTGATCTTAGTTGCTCTCTTTATGTCAAAGAAGACATTTGGCATTTGTTTTTTAAGGATTGGCTAGCTTCACTTAGCATAATCTGCTCTAATGCCATCCATTTCCCTGCAAAATCCATGATTTTGTCATTTTTTAGTGCTGCGTAATACTCCATTGTGCATAAATGCCACAGTTTTTTAATCCATTCATCTATTGATAATCTTCCATTTTATAACAACACAGATTTTTGAAGAATGTTTAGTCACAATCAAGCCCCTTGATCTTCCAATATTTACATTTCTGTGTGCTCTCTCTGTAGAGAATAAGAATGAAATGCTACTCTCATTCAATAAATATAGTTAAGAATACAAACTGGAAAATATATGAAAATTGATTCAAACGCAATTATGCCATCAATGACAAAACAACTAACAATAAATGTGAATACACATATGCATGAAGAAAGACATATTTCTAATTGATTATCAGAAGCATACTCAAAATCTGTACAGATCACCTCCAGACTTGTTCTCCTTTCCTTCTCTGCTTGTCTCTTTTTTTCCCCAGGGTCAAGTTGTACTAGGATTCTTTCTAGGTCAAACTATTGAACAGCAATCTCCATCACTACCAGGGAAAATTGGTAAGGGACATAAATGACAAGACATAGAAATATGGAAAGCCACAAAAATGACCAATTGCATGGTGAAGAATACCATGCACATGCAAGTACAATTTCCCAAGGCTGTACAGACTAAATTTCTCTGTTTGGCATGTATTATAGTCCTCATTGTCAACCTATGTAGTTCTGCTTCAGAATCTTTAGTGAACAAAAGCTAAGACATCTGTTATATTAATATTGTTGGACCCTCGTAGGGTGAATTCATAATTTTTATAATAAAATACCCATTACTATTGAAGTTAATAACATAAAAGAAGACATTATTTTCACTAAACAAATTAGTATAAAAATGCATAAAGCATGAGAGAGTTTTTCCTATACATAATTATTTATACATAATTATTTCCTTAAAAAAATAAAGATATGGTACCACTTATCTGGTTTCATTCTACACATACCTAATCAATGAGCTTACTTTTATATTATTATTATATTATTTACATTTTATAATATAAAGTATAATATAATATAAGGTATATTATAATAAAATATGTTAAAAATAAATGTTAATATTAGAGAAAATTCTGATTCATTTTTACCTGCCAATTAAGACTGATACATATTTACATAATTTAAAAATGTAAAATATAGATAAAATAAGTCACAAATGATAAGCTGGCTCAAAGAATGAGAAGAAATCCATTGTCATTTGCTACAATATGATTTTTGTTTATGACATAGGAAAAAGAGAATAAAATCATTCAGTTGAAGATCATTTGGAAACTTTGATTTAATACAAATTCCTAAGCTAAACATCTATTTTTGTTTTGGCTGAGATTCAGAAAGAAGAATATTAAGGACTAGTCACTGCCATTTAACTTGATAACATATACCAGTTTAAGCCAACTTCATTTCTTTGAGAAAAATATTGGAAGGTTCATTGATATCAGTTTTCAATGAGTTTTTAAAATGCTTTTATAATGAGGTTGAGGTTTATCTTTTATATAATGGATGATATCAAGGGAGGAGGGTGTTTTGGTTGGACTCTTATTTCTGAAAATAACTCTAAATTATGAATGAAGACTGAACTGAACATAAGATAGAAAAGAGACAAGGAAACAAATAATGATTCTATTCACTAGGTCATATGAACAATAATGAACAGGCAGTGTCCTTCACCATGAGAAAAATGGGATGAGTTAATTCTCTCATTATTTTATGTTTGTAAATCTTTTCTTTATGACTTATTTAGAAGCCATCTCATGGAAAGAAAATAAATACTATTGCCTCAAGTAGTAGTCTATAACATCCTAACAGTTTGGTGTTCAGTAGGATGGGTGATCTGATGTTTTGTGTCTAACATCACTCCCTTAGTCCAATGCTTGTCAATGTTTGGGTGCACTATACTACAATTTTTGAATGAATGAATTCACGTCTAAAGGAAAAAGTTTGGATTTGAGTGTGATTTTATATGACTTATGCCAGTCTCTTAACTAGTTTGAGTTTTTATTTTAATTTGTAATCTTTGAAAGGAAATATATATATATATATATCCATATATATAATTATATATGTATAATACTCTATATTATATATATATAATACTCTATCACCAAGTAAGTTTTACACAATAAGTAAAATAATTGTCTAATACATAGTGTAAAGCATTCAATGCCACTTTTGCTACTATAATAAATATTCATGAGTAATGGCATGCTTGTAAGATTTTACTTTTAAAGTTTCTTAGCTTCACAAGTTTTGAGGTAGTTTTATCTTAGGTACATTATATTTTTATTTAAAGAAAAAACACTATGCCTATGTCAGTGAAAATGGAAATTAAATTTCAGAAGTTTTACAATGCAAGAGAATTAAATGTTATCTATCTATATATTATACATACATATACATTACATACACACACTGTATGAGTCTTTTAACTAATTTAAAGCTTACATGAATTTTAGCTTAGGTATTTTGTATGTATTTCAATCCTAGAAAGTAATTTATTGAGTAACTGCAAGTGATGAATTGAAATTTTTAGTTCATTACCATCTTATTGTGGTTTTTCACTAAGTTAGTTATGCAGTATCTCTTTTGTCAATTTTATATTAATTGTTGAAATGACTACAGCTTAACCAAAAAAAAATTAAAGAATCTAATGATATGGATTTAGAGTATCTGCAGATATCAAAGTGTTAGGTAAGTAAGAAAAAAATTCATTTCAATGAGGACTGACAAAATGTGAATTTTTGTCTTAAAAAAATACTCCAACAGGAATAGTAAGGAGCTCTATTAGATCTTTCAAGATGCCAACTAGCTCTTTAGAAACATCATTTCTAAAGTGAAAAGTATTCAGAAACATTCTGGCTTCCTCTTGGAATTTATGTAAGATAAAAAAAATTAACAGAATAAGAGAAATATAAAAAGATTTGAGGAATTTGGGTCAAACTTAAATGTCACTAAATCTCTTATTTGTCAGGAACATAAAAGATGGAAGCGTTCAGATTTTATTGGACTTAAAAATAGCAATACTTTACCACTTGCAAACCTCACTATTTTACTCGATAACATTTTAGGGTATAACAGGATCTCAGAGTTGCAAAGGACATTAGGGTCATCTATTCCAGTGTGCTGCCAATGGCTTAACCCTTTTGATTGTATTTCACTGAGAGTTGGCTTATTTTCTTATCTACTTCCTCACACAAATTACTTCAATTTAGAAAAATTCTACCAGTCAGCTATTGCTTATAATGATTCCAAAGTTACTTTCTATAAATGTCTTACGTCTTGGATTCAAACAAAGCAAAAGCAGAAAAGAGCAAATATAGCTATACAGTCTAATTCCATACAGTGAATCTGGACTCAGGTTTTACACAGAACAGAACAGAAACAAAATGAGAAAACAAAAGTGAAGGCTCCCAGAAGGATTATTGTTCTTGGTGGTTTCAAAGTCTAACTATAGAAAAGTATTTGTAATTTAAATGAAAGTACATGGAGATAGGCACATAATTGGTGTATGATTCTATGTTGTCCCTATGTAGACAAGTAGAAGGAAAGCACCTCAATATGTGGTATATAGATGGAAAAACACACAAATGAAAATGAATAGAGACTCAGTATTCAATTTCTGCCTGTAAATTTCTCTGTCTGCAATTATTTCTACATTATAGTTATAGAAATATCCCAAAATAGCATACTGGCTTTTGAAATTCTTTTTTTTTAATCTATTCATCTGAAAGAAGTAAGGCTCTCTTATTCCATCCCCGTAACTTAAACTCAGGAAGCAAAATAAATATCAACTAATATGTTCTAATTGAGAAGCAAAGACTTTCAGAGACACATGGAAAGATTTGATGGTACAGAGTTAAGTTACAAGTATCTGAACTCTAGGTTTCTAAAGAGAAAATATTAAGGGCAGATAGAGGTTCCCGTTTTGGAGACATTAGAGAAAGTAGCACACTCCTAAGACATGGAAAGTCTTTTACAACAGGGAAAATCAGGAAGCATGGGTTACCTGGAAGCTGAGACATATATTCAGATTCACAGGACTTTTTGAGGGAGCACTCTAGAGAAGGGGATGTGGGGTAATGGGATCCAGAGAGAGAAAAATATATAAGAAAAATCTGATTAATTGGAAATTTACCCCATCCTGATCCAAAGGGAACTCTGGAGTCTCAATTTTCCCAAAGAGGTGGTCAGACTTTGAAGTAGGGAGGTTGCCCTCTGTAAATCCAATGTCATGCCATGGTTAATTTAGAGCTAACATGGGGCATGCTGGAATCTGACCTGACATCCCAGGCAAAACAGATTTTTGGATAAAATCAGAGGCATAGTAGCTGCAGAGAGATTGATGTAGAGTCTCAAAGTATTATATCCAATGTACTTAAACCCTTCCAGACAAAAGCTACAGTTTATATCTTGGTCCTTATTATGGTGAGTAGTGGGGTGAAAGGTGTGGGTTGTAACTACACATGCAATTTAAATATGATGTGAAATACCATGAGTGAGAATTGCACTTAGCCTAAAAATTGTGGAACTCTCGTAATCTACTATTACATTTAATATTTAATTTCACATTTCCCCTGAAAATCCAAAGATCACACATCTATTGGAATTGAATCTCTTTAGTTCGGTGGTCTCTGAGCTGTCATGTTACCTACTTTTTAATACATTTGACAGAATTGCAGGCCAATTTGGACCAAAATCTTTAAATGAAATTATGTGGTGCCAATAATTTTAAATTTTAAATATCATAGTACTTAAAAACATTAAAGCTGGAAGAATATATGAAGGCTACTATATCAGAATTAATTCACAAGAATGACAATTGACAAGAAAAAAATTCAACTGTCTTAAATATATAAAAGGCATTCCTTGGTCCTCACAGGGTCAGTTTCACATACAGCTTTATACAGAGGTTCACTCTGTCAGTAGAATTCTGGTTTTCTCTGATTCTTTTGGCACAATCTTGTTTTATGATCTGTCTTTCTTCTTAGGTTGCCTTCTTTTTTATACCAAAATGCTTAAAACAATTTCATGCCATACATTCATATACTACAGTCTCCAACAAAGAAAGAATATCCTTTTCCTTAGTATTTCAGACTAGAATTTTTGGTATTCAATCTGATGGTTCTGATTTGGGTTTTATGTTCACTCTATGGACAGAAGAGATGCATACAATTTGCTGATTGACTTTGAAAGTATAGCATGTTCTGCCTTTTGAGTTGGTTGTGGGGTCAGATACTCCAGAACCAAATGGACCATTAAAGAGATGTCTAGAACTAGTTGCAAAGGGAAAGAAAATAATGGATGTAAGAAAGTTAAGTTCAGGCTTGCTATGTTCTTGTGCTTTTTAATTAGGATGTAGAGTCAGTAAAACCCTCAATAGGAGAAAAGACAACCAGTTATCTGTCTCTCAGTTCAGTGCTTGATCCATAATGCCAAATTCCTCACACTCCTATATAACTGTTTCTTCTAAATGTTTCTAATAAAAGGACAGATCATTTTCAATTAGGTTCATACAAAGGTAGAAAGTGATTCATTCTTAGTTAAATCATGCCACTTCCTTTTCTTGTGTTAATCACTACCCTGCTTTATAATTATCTTTTCAGAGAGTTTTAAAGAAATTGTAGAGACATGGGGGTCATTGTCATAAAATCAAACTTGAGTTTCAGGGTGGAGTACAGATGCTTATATTACTCCAAATACTCCACAAGTGATTGCTGAGGCAGAGATAAACTTCTCTTATCAAGTCAGATATAGTGATGCCCACCCATAACTCCAGATACTTGTGAGTTTGAGGCCAGACTGGGCAACACAGAGAAACCTCATCTAAAAAATAAATAAATAATTTGAAAACCCTGTTATCTATTGTTGAAAACTTAAACCCAAGGTACCCTCATAAAGACATTAACTGTTTTATTGTTGATTTCTGTATTAGTTCCTGTAAGACAAATGCTTTAGTCAGCAATTGTACATTTTTGAGGTTTGAATCATTTCACAGAAAAGTGCCATAGAACAGTTAGTTGTCTTTGGACTTTTACAAAGAAAGAAGTCAAGTTACTAGTTTTACAGAGGATATTTTTGGCGACCACTCAATTACCTACAACACCTTATTCTTCAGAATTAAGTCTAAAGTACAATTATTCCTTTTAAATAACATTTCTCTTATGTATATATATAATCTAGGGAAGTAATTTTTAAGATTATAGAATTGAAAAGAAATGATTATATACAGTGGAAATGCCTTTTTCCTTGAATGGTTTGAAGCCAGAATAGTTAGAAATATCAAGAAACAATAAAATGCAGAATTAACTTCTGTTCTACAAGAAAGTGTCAGTTAAAAAAAAATGGATTCTAAAAAAATAAAACAATAAAGAATATGGTTTGAGTGAGATTGGAGGTTAGGCTAAATTCATTGTTAATTGTTCTGAAAACTTAATTTCCTCAGTATTAATTATTTTTTGCATAAAATAAATATAGTAAATTATGTAAATTTTTAATAGTAATAAAGCATGAAAATTAGCTCATAGTATGTAGATAAAACTAAAGGAGGAAAACTGCTTATCTGAGTACAACAGTCCTAAATAAAGAACAAATAAGCTAACAAATTTCTTTAATAAATTAAAAAACAGAAATAGGTTATTTCACTTAAATTGATTAAATTCCTCATTGCTTTGTTTAGCAAACTGCTTTAGATAAAAGCATAAAATCTTGAAAAGTTAAAATAAGCTGAGTAATTTATTAATAAATATTAGTTTCAGGACTAGAATGGAAAATAAATTTTTAAAAGATCATAATTAAAAGTTAATGACTTTCAAAAATTTTGTTAAATTTGTACAAGCAAACTTGATGTTCTCTCTCTCAGAAGTTACATAATGATGGCAAATTTATTCATAAACCCAAAACATAAACATTCTCCAAAAATTTCAGATGAATTTAAACTTCCACTACTTGGGTTTTCTGCAAATTAAATTATTTATGATAATTGTGATGATCTGATAAGTCAAAATATTTTCTCATGTATTACTACTCTATTTAATCTTCTCTAGAGTTCCCATCTTAATTTTGTTTTTCATAAATAATAAATAGATATGTTAACAGGCTATAAATGTAGTCTAGTAATCAAATTATTTCAAATGTTTTCATTTGGATAGTTCTTGAGTTCCCTTTTATGGTCTTTAGTAAAAAATTATATTTAAATAAATTGCACAATAGACACAACACACACACAGTTCAAAATCAATTATTTCCTAATATGGTACAATAAATGGACAACTATACAAAAGATCCAATGATAGAGAACAGACCATACAGGAGCAGTGTTGGTGTATAAAATCTTCATACAAATAAAACACAGAAAAAAAAAAAACTCTGTAGACAAAGGATGGTTTCCTCAGCTGAGAGAATTGAGAAAATATCTGATAATTAACTCAGATTCAAATTTTACTTTAGATATTACCCAATCCAGGTGAATAAAAAAATTTAAGATAAAAAGAGAAGATTTGATATAGCATTAACGAAGGAAATTTTTTCTAAACAATGATAATAGGAAGTAAAAGCATTAGTTATGATTTCACAAAATTTTGATATGTGTGCATATAAAATATGCACAGGTAGTTAAAATATAATTAAAGGAAAACAAGTTAGAAACAAATATTTTTTCTAAATATGATTTGTAAAATATCAGTATACTTAAAAATTGGTAAGAAAAAAAATCACCAATTTGTCAGCAGAAAAGTAGTCAAAGACTAAAAGACATTCACAGGAGAAAATGCACAGTTGTTAACAAACTGTTGAATCATACATTAACATTGGGGATTATTCAGTCCTCTGGTTTCTGAACCTACTCTATACACTCCTAAACATTCCCTAAATAATCTCATTCAATCTGTGCCTTCAATTATTACCCAGATGGCTTTTATATTTGTACCTCCAGCAGAAAATTTTTCTACATGCTTCAAATGATGCAAGGGTTTAAACAAGCTCAATTAATTACCCACCCCCCAATTTCTCAAAAGACTCACATTTAACATATTCAAAATAAATTCTATGACTACTATCATTCACAAAACTTGTCTCCAGGGTATCAATCCATCTCATGATAAAATCCAGAAAACAGTCATTCTGGATACTTTCCCTCATCCTGAATTCCTACTACATCTCTAAGTTCTATCAATTGTAACTCAACATATTTCCATGTTTTTTCTCAAAAGTATTTTTACTTGCCTCCCTGTGTCCACAAGAGCTTTCTTCTGATTTTCCTTCACTATTTTTTTTAAAAAAATATCAAATTAGATAGTGTCATTCTCCTTTTAAATCTTTTCAATGCCTTATCATTCAGATTCAATAAAAAGATGTAAATGGTATTTAATATTTTGTTTTTATTGTATATACCCTATTTCTCCAGTCTCTTCTTAACCAAAGAATAAAGCTAACTCCTCTAACAGAGCCTTTTCTTAAATTTTATTTTATTTTTGTTCCCAGAACACTCTTTGCTTCTTTTGCTAGTAATTGTTATACCTTCTTTAGCTATAAATTCATTGATTACATCTTAATGATAATTTCACACGTAACAAGAGTTTTAATTTCCTCAAGTCACTTTGTATTTTCTGTCATAATTCATACCAAAGTTATATATTTACATTTATTTTTATAATTGATTTGGATGTAGTGCTTTTTCTGTTTTTTCATGAATTCTTAAATTCAACAAAGAGCTCTCTACAGGTTTCCCAAAGATTCATATCACTTGTATATTTTGATTTATATACATTGAAATTACATAAAATCAGTGAGGCAAATAGTTGCAATTGCTAAATGCCAAGTCATAGAAATTCAGTGTCATGCCCTTTAACTCTCTTCATTTTATATATTAGAAAATGTTGATAGAGTTGGGGTGGGGAGCAGGAAGGCAATTGGGCATAAAATAATTAAATTGGGGGAGAAGCTGAAAATAGTCTCTGTTCAATGAAGCCTCGAAAATACTGGATAAAATTCTCCATATTTCATATTCTTTAACTTACTTTTTCCCAAACAAATGATACGTATTTATTTTCCACAGAGAACTTTTACAGACTGGATTCCTTTAAAATATGAACTCAAGTAAAACATAAAAAATACTTTCCTTCATTAGGTTAAAAAAGCTGGACTAGCCAATTTCATCAACATAACCATTATTGTACTTACCTATAGATAAATATTTCATTACATCCAATAATTATCTTAATTTCAGACAATACCGTTTATTTCTGATGAACTAAGACAGTACTCAGTCCAGGTATCGACACATTCTTCATCTCTGAACATGTGCATGTTTTAAAACTATCACATGGAGAGCATAGTACAAAGTAGAAGCTATAGACTATTCATCACCAAGAGACAAATTACTTACTAATTTCCCAATCCTCCACTAGCTTATGTTCACATGATGAAAACAACTAAGATCATAAAATTCTACAAACTTAATGTCATGCATATTTGCTATTTTTGAATGGTTTTGTTAGAACACATAGAAAGCTTTCCATTAAGTGCCACAAATGAGAAGGAACAGAAAAAAATAACTGGTTGTGGGAAGGTGTAATTGTCAATAGCACAGGAGAAAAATTACCTAAAAGAAAAAAGAGATTATATGAACTAGTTTTATCAATGGAGATTAACTTTGGATTATTACTCCATTTAAGAAAGAAAGGCTTAAAAGTATTGCAAGGTATAATGAAGACAAATTCACTAAAACAACAGGTTTAATTTACCAGGAAAATAAATCCAATGTAAATATCTATGCACCCAAATGTATGATTTAAAATTATACAAACTAAAAATAGAACTGTGCAAGAGTAGACAAATTAATAATCAAAATGACAGATTTTAATAGCAATTTAAGAATGCATTCCAATTATTAAAGAAAAAAGTAGAAAAAAATAAGAAAGGGCAAACATTCGAGTATCAAAATATTTGGGTACCCAAAATTGCAAAATATATATTCTTTATAAAAACTCTTTAAAAAACAGATCAATAAATTTCAACACGCTGTTGAACAACAGTAATGAAATCATACAAAATACAGTTTCAAATCACAGTAGAGTTGAATTAGAAATAAGAAAAATAAAAGTAGAATATCTCCAAAAGTTTATAATTAAAAAATGCTGTATAATAGATGACTCAAAGAAGAAATCACAAGAAATTCTGAACTGTGTTTCATAGCTATTAACTTGCCTATTCATTGTGTTATCCTCCTCAAAGAAATAAAGCATTAATTTTTTTATTCTGTACAAAGTTCTAAATTGTCAAGTCTAAGATCAAGTTAAATTGATCTTAGTATATATGAAAACCACACATAGCATTTCTTTCTCTTTGTGTAGATTCCATAAAGATTACTGTGGAATAAGACATATCACTTCTACAACCAACTCCAGATGTTAGTAATTTATGTGTTCTAAGTTTCCAATTACCAATAATGACACCTCAGATAAAAGCCTGGCTACCGTACCATGAAACTGGTAACTCTGTGATCAATATCAAAGGCACAGAATTAGATAGCTATGAATAGTTCAGTTCATAGCCCTAGAAAACTAAAGATCTCATATGTGAAATAAAAAAAAAAAATGTAGATCTCATCAAAGTGAAGAGTAGAATAGGGCTTACCAGAGTCTGGGGAGCAGAGGAGAGAAAGAAGGAGGGTGAGGTTGATCAACAGGTACTAAGTTATAGTAAAATAGAATAAAGAAGCTCTGGTGTTCTATTGCACAATCGGATGACTACTGATTACAATAATGTGCTTTAGATTTCAAAGATCTTCAAAGAAAGGGTTTTGAGTAATTTCATCACAAAACAAATGTTTATGTTTGATCAGATAAATATGTTTACCCTGATACAGGTATTTCACAATACCTGTATGTATTGGAATATCACATTTTACCCCATAAATTGTTCAAGTGTTAAAAAATTTAATACGATCTCTGGGAATCTCAATATGCTACCATCTGCTATGGTAAAGATACAGGTTCTTCAAGAGAAGACAAGACTCCTAAAGTGCAAGAAGTAAAATCAAGAATTAACAAATGGGATGGTATCAAATGTAAAGGCTTCTTCATTGCAAAGGAAACAATCAAGAACATGAAGAGAGAGACTACAGAATAGGAGAAAATCTTTACCCCCTGCACCTCAGATAGAGTGTTAATCTCCAGGATATACAAAGAACTCAAAAAACTTAATACCAATAAAACAAATGACCCAATCAATCAATGGAAAAAAGAACTGAACAGGTACTTCACAGAAGAAGAAATATGAATGGCCAACAAATATATGAAAAAAAAATGTTCAATATCCCTAGCAATCAGATACATGCAAATTAAAACTGTACTGGGATTCTATCTCACTACAGTCAGAATGGCAATTATTAAGAATGTAAGTAACAGGGGAAAGGTTATTATTAAGAATATGAGTAGGGAGAAAGGTTCACTCATATATTGCTGATGGGACTGCAAGTTGGTGCAACCACTCTGGAAAGCAATATGGAGATTCCTCAGAAAACTTGGAGTGGAGACACCATGTGATCCAGTTTTATACTCCTTGGCATACACCAAAGGACTTAAAATCAACATACTACAGTGACACAGCCACATCAATGTTTGTAGCAGCTCAATTCACAATAGCAAAGAACAACCTAGGTGATCTTCAAGAGATGAGTGGATTAAGAAAATGTGGAATATATACACAGTGGAATATTACTCAGTCATATGAAGGGTATGAAGGGAAGGGAGATGCTAGGGAAAACACAGTAGACTAAATTGGACAGAACCTTCCTATATTCATATATGAATACACTACCTATGTAACTCCATGTCATATACAACCATAAGAATGAGATCCTAGTTAGAATAAATTTTACTCCATGTATATATAATATGTAAAAATACACTCTACTGTCATGTATATTTTTAAAAGAACAAATAAAAAATGATGTAGGTTCTTCTCAAGAAGCTTATCTGAAAGTTGCATTGTCTGCATTTGTTAATGGTAACTGTCTCTAGAAAATAACGGTCTTTCTCTTTTGCTTCTATGTCTCAAGAGTTCTCATTTCCAACTCTAGTTCAGAACCATAACTGGAAGTGAATTCAGAGAAACTGAGTTTCTGGTTTTCTTGAAGTAGTAAGGAATTTAGACAGGGTGGTGCCAATGCCAACTTTATGAGAAAATTCAGCAATAATTATTGAGATATTAATTATAATTAAAATAAAATTTGTTTTATATGCAGTCTTACATATAGCATATATTTAATAATTTGCTATTATCATTATAAGGTAAAGTTCTAGTGTATTATATTCTTCCAAAGCACCCAAATCTATACTTAATTATATACTGGAATTACTTTAAAAATCCAGTCTAACATTACTGATAATTCTAGACAATTCTGAATGTCGATTAAAAAAAAAGTCTTAGATTAAATAGTAATTTAGGACTACAGGAGAAATTGTCTCAGTTATGATATGGTAGTGCTTTCATATATATCAAACCAAGGCTTATCTTTTCAACATATTGTAACCACCATTCCTAAATCATAAAAGAAGTTTAAAAAAAGATCTTTCAAGTATGCTGTACTTTAGTGGGAAACTGTATATTAATGGTTACATTTATAATGTCTGAGAAAAGTTGAAGATAGTGCTTTAAATTCACTGCTCCCTAATTCTTTCAATATTCTTAACAGCCCATTTATTCTACTGTATCATGAGAGTTCCATTAAACCAATACATTAAATTATTTCTGTGAAATGTTTAAGGCACTTTTAAAATAAATGCTGACTTCAATGTTTTTTAGAGGGATTACAACTGATATTGGATAGAGCTGTTAATAGAATATTCCACCTAGTACTAATACCTTAGTAACCCTCTGTAATTAGCAACTGAATTGTAACCTGTGCTTCAGAGGTTATCCAAAATCCTATATTCAAATTATGAATATACACTAAGTTCAGATTACAGAGTGAAGTATTAAAATTTTGGAACAACACACAATGTGTTCATTTAACTTTTGTATTAAAATATTGGTAAGAAGTTATAAAATTATATATCTTACAGAAACATGTGTACCAATTTAATGTCCAGATTATTATGAACATGTCTTTCATATCAATGAGGAAACAATCACAGAGGATTAAAAAAGCTTATTCAAGTATACAAAGCAATCCTTTAATGGTACCAAGAAATGAACATAAGTAATCTTGTTCTAGAATTGATCATTCTAAAGAGTGCATTTTCACTCTAAAGACATCAAAGGCCAAACTCTCTTTATTTATGTGTATATGCTAGTGCCATATGTTTTTGATGGCAGCAATGTCTTATAATTAGAGAGATGTCAAAATTACTACAGTTTGGGGGTATCATAAGAAAATCTTTAGTAATCTGAGTATATTAGTTCGTTTTCCATTGCTATTACAAAATACCTGAGGCTTCATAATTTATAAAAAGAAGAGGTTAATTCAGCTCACAGTTTTGAAAACTAAAAGTTCAAACAAAAATTCTCCAGCTCATTAGTAGGCTCCACTGACTACACCACATCAGGGGAAAAGTCATCATGATAATAGCACAAGTAAGAAGAAATCATATGGCAAGACAAGAAACCAGAGAGTGGAAGGAGCCAGTCTTGCTCTTTTATAGCAGCTCACTCTTAAGAGAACTAACTAGGGTCTCATGAGATCTATGTTAGTCCCTTCCCACAATGACCCATTCACCTTCCAATAGATTCCTTTTAAAGTTTCCACCACTTTCCCAGTTTCTAACATATGAACCATTGGGGAACACACTCAGACCATGTCTAAACCATATGAATAAATATCTTTAGTTTCTTTAGATAAAATTAAAAATAAACCTATTTCACAATGTTGCAGTGAGTAGTAAGATCAAGATGTAAAAAGTGAAAAAAGTCAAAATCATAAGAGACTGCAGTCACTTATAGAGATATCGCAATATATTATCGACTAATATTATCAAAAGGAGAAGCAAAACTTCAAATTGCTGATTTTTAAATGAGCTGTGGCACTTTCTATCTAGTATCCAGTCCACAATGAGGACCTGTGTGCAAACTATTGGACCTTTGTTGTCTTCAAAATCAGCAAACTCTAAGCTGTCTCAATTTGTCTGCTATCTGTTGGAATATGCTAAAAATGTTTCTTAGAAAACCAGATATTTTTTTAAGCCACCTGAGAATATTTTGAGGATTTCTTTTTTATTTCTTTGTGTGGGCAAAAAAGTGATGGTTGTTCTTTTTGGTGGGAGTACAAACTTTTATAGCTAACAAACTTGAAATGATGAGCAGCTAATTTGTTAAGTCTAGCGAGCTGACTTCATCATCTTACATTCAATTTCTACATAAAGCTATTATTAAGTGATAAAAGATAATGTGGGATAATTAGGATTATCAAGCTCTTGCATAACTTTTGGAACACAGCAACTAAAACTTTCAAGAGTTCACTGCTTTAATACTCATGTATAAGAAAAATTGAAGATATATTTAAAAGTGCGTTTCATTTTTTTAAAAAGTTTATTCACAGAATTGGAATGCTTTAATTATATCTAGATTACTGATTCATTCTCCAATCTGTTTCTTTGTGGATATTAAATTATAAATTTTAGAAGATGGAAATAGTTTCAGTGACCACCTAAATACAGTTTTTCTAATAGTTTCCTATAGACATTCTGAGATACTATCACTGCAGATGCCTTTTTCAATATGTAGATACCTTGGTTCCATCTAAGTCTAGAGAATCAGAAATCCATGAAAACTTCAAGTCTCAGAATATTAATTTTAGGAAGTATCTCTGATTGATTCATAGCAGAGTACATTTTGATAACCATAAATGTAGTAAAATTTCTTGTTTTACATATAAATAAATTGGGGTTGAAATTTTTTAAAAAAATTTTACCCATGATCAGGCAGTTAAATAGAAAGAAAGACAGTTTTCACTTTCCTAAATTTCTAGTTAGTTCTCTTTTCATAGACCTCATGTCCTTCTAGTAGTGTAACAAGAAGCGAAGACCGACTTGGCAATTATTTATTAAATAAGATCTGTAGGTAAGGTGTTATTTTAAGGAATATCAATAATGTCAAAAATTATAATGGACCAATTTACTAAGATGATCCTGAATCACTTCCAACTCTTCATACTACATTGTTTTACAAACATGTTACTTCTTCGTTGTCAAAGAATAATTATTTAATAACTGGATAGAGAACTTCTTATTTACAAAACAAGAGGAAAAGAAAAGGGGGCTTTGCTTTGCCTGACAGATTGCTTTATTCGTCATAATTATCCATTTTTTTTGTAACCCTACCCTTTAGAAGGATCTTTGTTTTGTTAATTTCTGGCTTGATTATATAATACTATAAACCTGTAAGGAAGAGTACTGGAGTAGAAATGGAAAGATCAGGATTCTCATTCCAGCTCTGTTCCCTGCTACTCATTAAACAAAATTTCATAGGAATTTCTTGGGGGAGTAGATAAAGCTTCTGGTGGCACAGAAATTTTTCCTACCTCATTCCCACCATCTCTTATAGTGTCTAGCTGAGTAGATATAACTCAAATATCAGTGTCCTTGGGAAGAGGAATTCTTGGAAGACAAGCCTCTCTCTTTTACAGAAGTCTGTTTATACACAATTGACTAAAATACTGCCACCTGATAAAAGTGACCTCTTTTTTTTTTTTCCTGCACTTAGCAAACAAAGCAATTTTTAAAAATGGATGGTATTTTCCCCCCTCATCTTTGAGTTTAATAGTTTGCAAACTTTGTATTTTTAAATCTTTTTGGAAGAATTTATTTATTTGTTCTTTCTGCCACAGAACATATGTAAATGTGATTTTCCAAATAATTAATGACTCATTGGTCACAATCACTAGAAAAACAAGAATCAGAAATAATTAGATAAGAATTCTTCATTGAACGATAACCTGCATCATTTCTATGGTAGGTATCCTGAAGACGATGAATTTTTCCAAGTAAAACTAACATCACTAGAATATAGCATCAGCATTGAAAATATTTTAGAAAACTAAAACTTGAGTTATATATTTACATAGTGTCTATCAAAATGACTATTTATCAAAATATTTTGAGAATTAATTTAGAGATTTGCTTTAGAAATTTTAGAAATAGTTAGAAAATATTAAATTATCACAATAATAACTGAATCTGAAGTATTTTTTTTATTTATGATAGAATCCAATGGGACAGTATTATAACTGAAAATGTTCCAGGTGGACTTACTATTCTGGTGGTTGGGCATGGGAAGAAAAGTGAATGTTTTCTCTATATTCTTTCTTCATAATTATACATGCTAGGTCTTCCAGAGTCTTCCAGAGCTGTGCTCTTCTGCTCATTTTTCATGATATAAAAATCCTAAAACTGAAGAAAAGGAGTAAAATAGAGAATTAGTTGCATTGCAACCATTTAAAATAAGAGCAATGAAAAAAATATATTAGTAGACACAACAAATTTGAAGACTTTGTGAGAGTATGACTTCAGTTTTACTCTTCATAATTTCTGACATTTTCCAGTCTTTAATGTTATTTATAAGTAGATACATAGCTCCTTCCTATTTATTCAAGAATCTCTGAATGAAAAGGAATGCTTTGCCTTTCTTTAGAATGGCAATGAATTTTATATGAGCTTGTTGAATTTTTCGTTCTCCTTTTTCTCCTCCTGCTATATTTTTGTCTACTGAATTCTTTTAAAATATAATCATTTTATGCACTCATTTAATGTATAGACTGGTGTAAATTTTATATTTTTTTCTGAATTAAAAAATAAGCAGCCACGTAACCAATATGCAGTACCTTCTGTGCCCTAAACGTCCCTTATTCCTAATGAGAAAATGTTCATGGAGGTTTGCAGGCCAGAACATACAGAGTTCCACAAGCAGCTATGAGGATATTACTCTCCTCATGAGTGACATGAGAAGCCATCGGAGACTTTTAAGAAGCAGAGTAACTGGATTTGACTTGGCTGATGTTTAATACAATCAGCAGTTTGAATTAAATATTATGATGACCCTTCTTCCAGTTTATGTGATTAAAAAAATCTTCTTTGTTGTCAAAACAGAAAAATTTGTCAGAAACACGCAAAGAATAACAAACCCTAATGTTTTGTAGAAATATTAATTAAGGCTCCACTTATAGATTTTTAAAAGAGCCTTGATAAATAGAATGAGTAAGTGAAATTCAAGTAAAGAAGATGAAATATTTCTAGCAATTTTTGCCACTTTTTCTCATTTTTAAGTTTATCTGCCTGTATACTATTTTTTTCATTCATTTTTATATTGGTTAATGCTATTTTTGAGAATAAACTGTAGATTTTAAATATATCCATTTAAATCTTTTATATAATAAAAGTATAATACATTTAAGGGTTTTTTTTTCACTATTTATGTGATGACAGTATTTATTGGAGTTAAAACTTATGTATTGAGTCACTCACAAAAAGATCTTTTGAAGATGACCTCCAGGGAAGCTCAGCAGAATGAGCTTTTGTGATTGTGAATAAAATAATGTTTCAAAGGTAAATGGAGATGTTTAGATTTAGTTTAGATAAATATACTTTATAAATATACCAGGTAAAAACATAATTCACTAGATGATTATAACACTCTGTCTCCCACTGTAAATATAAATGTAAAGTATTTGCTCTAGGGCATATTAAATTTTAATTTCTAGAAGCATTCAGTACAAGCAATATTAATAATTAACCTTTTGTATTGTATACACATAGACCCTGAAAGTATATACTATTTATCCTGAAATATGTGCTAAACAAATCTATTAGGCTTTCTCGAAGTTTTTATTTGATTGAATTCTGACGTTAATATGAAGAAATAAAAATTAAAATTGGTTCAAGGTCACAAAATAATATCACACAAAATAATAAAATTATAAAGTTTCAAAACTATTTTTTCCAACTTCAATTTCAGTCCATTTTCCTTTATTCAAAATGTTCTTCTAAATCTACTACAAATTAAATTAAATTATCTAGAGTTTAAAGATAGATAATAGAAGCATAAATAATTCCAAAGTTCTTAATTCTTGAATATGTTAAATGATATTTTCCATGTTAAACTTGACTGCATAGCCAGTGTTTATGCAAGTTTAATGCCCATTAAATTGCAGAATAATTTGATACGCATATACTTTGCAATTTCAATATCTCCACACATGTACTTTCAGTTCTAGCCCAATCTTCCATTAACCCATGACCTTGTACAAGTAACATAAATTTTATGAAAAAGTATCTTCAGAATTAAATGAGAGCAACATATTTAAAACTGCCTTGGAATCTGCATTTAGACACTGAGGAATGAATGTCATATCAATAAAAAGAGGCCATTACTGTTATTTAAAATACTATAGCAATATGGAAATCCTCTGGGAAACTTTTTAGCCTTCTTTAGCATTTGATGGTGTAGTTTGGAAAAATTTCAAATGTCTTTTTTTTTCTTATCTAAGCCATAATTTCTACATTTCTCTGCCTATATATTTAATAAAATCTTAAAGTTCAGAAAATGAAAACATTTTCTCCATAGAATAGTTATGTCATTTATTACAGAAACATTCTATATTTTTAAATCTTGAAAAAAACTTACTTATATATTGAAATAATTATTTACCATATATTTATTGAGTGTTCTGAGAGTAGGACTCTCATGCCAAGACCTGGGTATTCAGCTAATGCATACACCCCAGCATCCTTACTCTGAGTAATTAAACACAATCTATGTAAAATGCTTTTTGAAAAACCTAAGTGGCATTGGTATCTGGTACAGACATTTTAACTGAATAAAATAAGAAACAGTTGTAGTTTTTAATATTTTTGGTAATTTATATTTTTCCAATAATTTGGGGGAGAAATTTCCAATAAAATAATTTTTTAAATTCTGTATTTAAGAACATATTGTTCCAGCCAAGAGAGATTAGCTGACATTGGATGAGCACCTGCACAACTATAAAAGAAAAACAATAAGGTAACTTCCTCGAAGTATTGAAAAATAGGAAAACTAGGTCCCAGTATTCAATCCTGCTCATGGCTGGGTTCTTTCCTAACCAAATGCTGCTATCTTCCTGAGTTCAGCTACCAGATACCATAGATCTGGCTTACTGAAGGGGCTGCACTGTGAGAAGCAGCATAGAGGAGAAGAGACAAATAGGCAGAAGATGAGTGCCAGATGTATGAGAGGGGTGAATCCTTGGGGTGCCTCTGGACAGCTTCTGCTGAAAGTTGACCTATGAATTCTAAAGGTAAGACCATGTGAGAAGTAATTTGCACGGGTGTTCTAGGTTAGAGTAAATTAGAAATACTCAAAACTGGTCAGTGCTAGGAGATTTTAAATTTCCAGCTTAGTCTAGTGGAAAGAATCTATTATACCCAGAATATTCAGGGGAAAATGACAGAAAAGAGAGCCTGAAGAATAAGGAACATGTCTCTTCTATCTGCTTCCGTGCCCATGATGCTCCAAACCCTGCCTGGCATGGCTGTTGTGAGTAGGAAATAAATTTGTAGGTTTTTCCCACTGATCTTATTTTTAATTTGTGTATAGGTGTAACCTGAGGCTGAGAGTGCACTGACCCCACTTTTGCATGACTTCATGATGAACCACTCCTGGTTCTCTTAGGCCTCTCTATTTACTTTGTCCCCCTCAGGACCCTGCAGGACACTTTAAGGCTGAGAGCAGAGGCAAAAACTGAAGCCTTACGGAAAATAATATTCCTACAAGACAGCCCCCCAGCAAAAACAGAGGGACAGTGTGGCTCAGGAAGAGGAAGGGGAAATTAGCCAGACATTAATCCTCTCCTAGTACATCATTTCCAGTAACAATGAGCCCAGAGGGAAAAAGCAAACTTTCATCCCTTCCCTGGCTCATCCCCAGTATCTGCACCAAAAGAAACACTTATCCCTTCCCAGCCACAATGGGTCCTGAAGGGAGAAGGCAGATACTGTAATGCTGGGCCCCGGACTTATCTTTACCCTAGAGAAAAGCAAATAGTGAAGCTCTAGGTAACAAGGCGTCCCAGAAGAAGGAAGATAAGCAGTGAACACCAAGATGTGAAAACAAGTTTCAAACTTTACAACTGCCTTCCTGAGTTAAAATTTTAACATTCACAACTGCGTCCCTGACTGTCCAAATGGCATGTTCACAGGATCCAATGATTAATTCACCCTCATTGTAAACTATAAAAACAGACTCCTTCTGTAACTTGAGTCCCATCTTTGTACCCAGAAAATGAGCCCTCCCCTGCTGTCATGGGGAGCTGCCTCAGAACACACTGTAACCCGAATTCAAACAAAAGAGAGCTTTATTGACCTGGCCAGGGACTGTCACCCACCCATAAAGATTGATGCTCTGTGGGAGAACGGCTTTCTGGTCTGTGTCTCGGGAATATAAGGACAAAAAACACAACACAGTGGCTTATTTAGCGTCATGTAAGCAAGCCAGTCACAGAAGTTAGAACAGTAACTAGCAGGACCTAAGCAGGACTGGAATTTTCCAGTAAGCAATCAAACAAGTTACAGGGCTAAAAAAAAAAAGCAGTTAGCTTACTCATCATTTCACTACTGGTATCTGTAAGCCTTAGGTCTACATGATCAAGCTAATACAATTGTTTACAACTACTGAAAGCAGAGTGACTCAATGAGAAGGAGATTCAATCAGGAGATTTTATTGGGGGGCTGCCCAAAGGGGAAAAAAGGAGAGGCAGAGAGAGGAGAGGAGGAGAGCAGAGAGAAAGAGAAAGAGCAGAGAGAGGAGAGAAAGAAGAGGAAGAGGGCAGAGAGTGTAAGCTTGCAAGCTTTGGCTTAAGAAGGGTTGGGTAGGTGGTGCGGCAGGTGCTGATTGGCAGGGTGACTCAGGAACAGTGAGCAGACACTGTGTCCTGCGGGGATTGGTCAAAAAGACTTTTGAATTTGGCGCTCTTAGGCTTGGCGCCCTTCTGAGAGGAGGGGTAGGGGTAAGGGATTCCATGATGTTCTTTCGAGATGGAAACTTAACTTCAGTGGGGAGTCTCACACACACCCAACAATTATATTGACTTAGTCTTATCTATATCTATATTAACCTATCAGCCTATATTTATCTGTAACTATACTGGCATCCTGATTTATCAACTTTCAATATTCCGTATCTTTGTCCTGTGGCTTAAATCCTGTGTCTTACAGTTACATGATTTTATTACTATTACTTAGGCTTACTCCTAATGAACTTATGTATGAACTTATGTCTTACTCTTGCTTATCTATGTTATCTTACCTTATTCCTATAATCTATAACCTATGTCTATGACTTATTGATTATATTGATCAGTTCATACCATAAAAATGTTTGATCGACTGACTTCACTGTAAAATAAAGGAATAAAGCTTGCTGATCCAATGATTTCTTCCCATCTCCTGCTTCTGTCATTTGTGCGCCATGAATTTACAACAACCAAGTCCTAAGCCTCTAGATTCTAGGAAGAAAGTCAGAAGAAAATCAACTGCAACAGGAAAATCAACTTTTCTCAGGAACTTATTGACTTTCAGTGGGAATCTACAGGCATTGTTTATAAGCACAGGGAAGACAGTGTTTAAGGCTAAAGATTCCACAATACCAAAAAAAGAAAAAAAGATGAAAACTTTGGGTACCTAGAAGGCAAAACTGGAGTCATGTGACTCTAAGGCAAAGCACAGTGCTGTAATCCCATAAAAAACACGATTTTTCATCTATTAGCCTAACTTCTCCCAAAACCAATTCTCCCTTTGTATGTCACCTTGCAGGTTTAGGAAGGCCAGTCTCTTCTTTAAGGCCACAGGGGGATCATTTACTCAATCACACAAAGAAATGAACTCTTCCTTTTTGACCTAAACAAGCAAAAGCAGTTTGCAAAAGCAGCCAATTTACAAGCCTCTTGGCTCAGAGCAAGTCTGGTTTCTTGGAGTGTGCCCTGAAGCTCACTTTTAATTATGGACCTTGAGGAAGTATAACTTGTTGGGAAAAGTATAAACGACAGCCATACCCCAGAGAAAAAACCCCAACATGGCGCCTAAGGACCTCTTCTTCCTACCTTCTTCTTTTCTGCAGTGGCGCGAAAATTTCCCGCCCATGTGAACTCTCCCGCCGGCGCCAATTTCAAATCTCGCTGACAGGGAACCTTAGCTCCAATGAGAACTAATTCCTGGGCTCCGGAGCTGATATCTGGAAGAACTTGCCAATAAACGGGTTGCCTGCCATTTATCTAAGCCCTACCATCTCCTCCTTAGTTCTATATAAGCACACAGCTTTTTGCAATAAAATTGGAATTCTCCCGGCAAAGTGTCTTTGCGTGGGGAATTCTTTCATAACTAACTCAACTGAAATGTAGCAATCACTTTCTTAGCTGTGCTGTGTGTTGTAATTCCCAGTCTCTTTTTTATTGACTCCAGGTACAATGAGAAATCTTGTAAAAATTTTTCCTCATTGTTTAAGCTCAGTATAGCTAGTTTTCCTACAGTCTTGCCTCAGGGCTCGTTTCCATAGCAGCCTCTTTGTGGAATGAAAAGAGACTATGTGATACTCTTTCTGTAGGTGACATCAGAAGAACAAAACATTAATGTTCATTTGCACAAGAACAAGATTGCTTGGATACAGTTTCTATAAAGATGGGGACTATGTTCTCTATATAACAAAGGCTCTTTTCGTGTGTTCAGGCTCAACTCTATTTCCCTACCAATATTACCATCTTTGGAGGATGGCTGTCTATTAGTTCACAAAAGTGCAGACTCATAACCAAAGATCTTGCCCATATATTTTCTTTTTATGTCCTTCATATCCTCCACAAGGATTTCTGCTCTAAAGTTTACAGCATGGCTGCAAAAGAAAAGTTGGCCACATTTGTGCTAATTTGTCTATTAAAATTCTTCTTTACTAGCTGGAGATCCAGGAGACTATGGAAGGTAGTCTGCAGTCTAGTTACCTTATCAGTAAATATCTGTAAGATATTTGGATGATTTCATAATTGCTTTGACTTTGAGGCCTAAATTACATTGACATTGAAATACAGATTAGCAAGCAGTAATGCTAAAGGCAAAACAAAACCAAGGCTAACTTCAGTTTTCACAATTTTCCTGTAATTTACTTTTCGATTGATGAAATACTTTCTTTCTACCACATTGCTCACTGGCAATTGTTACAACCATGACAACTATTTTCTTTTAAACAAGATTCTCAAGAATTAATTTCTCCTCAGAGCCCTATACCTATAAATCCTAAGTACCCATTTTCATAAATACTTAAAAATTGAACCAGTTTCTGTGCCCACTGTTTTTGTTCCATACTCCATATCTAACTAATGGTTTTATCAGATGTTCCTAAATCAGAGAGGTGCAAACTCTATTACCCTTGGCCCCACATGTCTAATAACCAGTACATTACATAAATCTTCTCTTGTCTTACAGTTCTTATGGCTCTGTCTCTAGTCCTACTCCCTCATAAGTAATACTCATAAAAAAGGAGAAGGAAAGGATAATGACAGGGTGAAAGAAAGAGAGTAGTGGGTGGAAGTAACAGCACAACAAAACCCTCTTAACTGCTTTCTCTAACTCTAATAAAATCATTGCCATAAGATTCATTCTTCACTCTGATGTCTGAATCAACTTTATGAAATACTAATTGATAGTGCTTGCTCTAGATATTTTAGTATTAGCTCCACTAAGGGAGAAAAATTAAACAATGGGTAGGAGGTATCTTCATTCATTTCTGGAAACACTCATGGTCATGAAATCTACTTAAATATCAGACACAACAGCCCTCTTGAGGCTTGGGGACAGAAAGACAGTCAAAGTCTGTAATAAATGATTGGGTCCAGTCAGAAAGATGGGGACTGATTCAAGAGAAAAGAAAATAAAACACTAATATCTCCAAAGCCCTTCCCCTCTCCTCCAATGTATTGCCAAGGATACCGGCCTCCAGTGAATTGTTCCTTCATGCAGGGAGTTGTAGGAGTTATTAATGAAGTACCTCCTGGGTGGCTCCTTTCTTGTCCCTTTGGGCAGACACAGAGAGACACCCCTAGAAGGCTTCTTTCCCACCTTTTGGTCACTATTCAGTAGGCAAAATAGGGGAGAAAGAGAGTATGAGAACAAAGAAACTCTAAAAAGTATAAAAGGGACAAGACACCCCCACTTCCTCAGATACCCAGCTTTGGGGCCCCTCTTCACTGAGAAGTGCATCTCTGTTCTATCCTTTAAATAAAACTTTCTTTCTGTGCTTGCCTTCACCTCTTTGGGGTATTCAATCTTCAACATTGTGGGGAAATGGAACTCGGCCCTCATTAATTCTCATCACCAGTATCACTCTGATATGTATATGTACATTGTTTATCATTTTCAGTCTACCACATTCACCCTGCATTGTTTTATTTAGAGTTTGTCACTTATAAGCAGTGTATAATGAGATCTTGTTTTCTTTTCCATCATTTCTTTTTTCTTTCTACCTACTCTGATAATCACTTCCTTTAAATTGAGGTATTTAGATTATCAATATATGTATCACTTTTGTTTGTTTGTTTATTTGGTACAGGAAATTGAACCCACGACTCTTTACTACAGAGCTACACACCCAGTCCATCTTTTTTTTTTTTAACTTTTAGTTTTTATTTTGAGATAGAGTGTCCCTAAGTTGCTTAGGGCCTTGTAAAATTGCTGAGTCTGGCCTCAAACTTGTTATTGTCTTGTCTCAGCCTTCCAGTTGGTTAATATTTTAGCCCTGTGCCACCACATCTAGTTAGATCATCAACATTTGATATAAAGATTGATGCGACTGAGTTCGAATCTATTGGGTTTTTTTCTATGTTTTGCTTGACCCCTTTGTTTTGTTGTTCCACTTTCTCTTTTACTGTCCTCTTTTAATTTTATTTGAATTTTTCTGATTATTCCTTTCTAATTTATCTAGTTTCCTTTTAGCTTTCCTTATATCATTCTTATTTTATCATTATTGTTTTAGAGGATCTCTGGAAAACATAACCTTCATACCTAATCTTTCACAGACTAAAGTTAAATATGTATTGCTTTATCTGGAGGGTTGGGACCTTGGAAACAAATAGGTTCTTTTCTCCCATCAACCATTGCATTATAGTAGTCATATGTATTCAAATAGACATGTAAAATCTTATATATATATAAGATTATATATATATATATATATATATATATATATATATATATATATATATAATCTTATATATATATATAAATTTTAAGAACTTAAGATGAAAACAAATTTGTATTTTATATTTTTCTACCTATTTATCATTTCTGTTGGCTTTTTCCTGTTGGCTTTTTCTCATTCTTAAATTTTTAAATTTATCTATTTATTTATTTATATTGGCTCTCTTTACTTATACATGATAGTAGAATAGATTTTGGTACAATTATACAAGAATGGAATTTATCTTATTCTAATTAGGACCCCAGACTTGTGGATGTAGATTCACTGTGGTATATTCATACATGTACATAAGAAAGTTATGTCAGATTTATTCTACTGTCTTGTTCTTATTCCCCATCCCTTTCCTTTATTTCCTTATGTCTAATCTGCTGGATTTTTATCCCCCATCTTATTGTGGGTTAGCTTTCACATTTCAGCAAATACATTTGACCTTTGGCTTTGGGGGACTGGCTTATTTCACCTAGAATGAGTCTCCAGATCCATCAATTTACTGGCGAATGTCATAAAGTCAGTCTTCTAAATGCTGAGTAATACTCCATTGTGTATATGGACGACATTTTCTATTTCCATTTGTCTGTTGAAGGTTACCTAGGTTGGCTCAATAGCTTAGCTATAGTAAACTCAGCTTCTGTAAACACTGATGTGCTGCATCACTATAATATGCTGATTTTAAATCCTTTGGTTACATACCGAGGAGTGGTATAGCTGGGTCAAATGGTGAATCCTTTGCTAGTTTTTTATTCTTTTTAAGAATCTCCATAATGCCTTCCAGAGGACTTGCACCAATTTGCAGTCCCAACAGCAATATACAAGTGTAATTTTTCCCCCACATTCTTACCAACATTTATTGTTACTTGTATTCTCGATAATTGCCATTTTGACTGGAGTGAGATTTTATCTCAATATAATTTTAATTTGCATTTTTCTAATGGCTAGAGATGTTGAACATTTTTTTCTTATTTTTGTTGACCACTCATATTTCTTCTTTTGAGACGTGAGTGTTCAGTTCTTTTGCCCATGTACTGATTGGATTATTTGTGTGTTTGTTTTAAGTTTAATCTCTGGGAGATATAAAGAACTCAAAAATCTTAACACCAAAAACCCAAATAACCTAATCAATAAATGGGCCAAGGAAATGAACCGACACTTCTCAGAAGAAGATATATGACCAATTAACAAATATATGAGAAGATGTTGAACATCTCTAGCAATTAGAAAAATGCAAATCAAAACTACTCAGAGATTTTATCTCACTCTAGTCAGAATGGCAGCTATTAAGAACACAAACAACAATAAGTGTTGGCGAGGATGTGGAGAAAAATGCACACTCATACATTGCTGGTGGGACTGCAAATTGGTGCAGCCAATATGGAAAGCAGTATGTAGATTCCTTGGAAAAATTGGGATTGGAGCCACCATTTGACCCAAGTATCCCACTCCTCAGTTTATACCCAAAGGACTTAAAAACAGCATACTACAGGGACACAGCCACATCAATGTTCATAGCAGCACAATTCACAATAGCTAAATTGTGGAACCAACCTAGATGCCCTCAGTAGATGAATGGATAAAGAAAATGTGGTGTGGTATATATACACAATGGAATTTTACTCAACATTAAAAGAGAATAAAATCATGGCATTTTTCAGGTAAATGGATGGAGTTGGAAAATATTATGCTAAGCAAAGTAAGCCAATCCCCAAAAACAAAAGCCTGAATGTTTTTTCTGATATGAGGATGTTATTTCATAATGGTAATGGTGGGGAGAGCATGGGAGGAATGGGGAAACTTTAGATAAGGCAAAGGGGAGGGAGGGAAAAGGAGGGAGTAGATGTAGGTAAGACAATGAAATGAGATAAACTTATTACCCCATGTACATGTATGAAGACAAGAATGGTGTCACTCTACTTTGTGTATAACCAGAGACATGAAAAATTGTGCTCTATATGCGTTCTATGAATTGAAAAAGAAAAGAAAATTAATACCCTGTCTGAAGTGCAGATGGCAAAGATTTTCTGCCATTCTCTAGGCCCTCTCTTCCTGCTCTTGATTGTTTCTTTTGTTATAAAGAAACTTTTTAGTTTGATGCCCTCCTATTTATTGAATTGCTGTTTGCTATTATTTCTCTTCTGTCTGAAGAACCTGTTTGTATATAGTACATCTGCTAGCAATTGATTTTGTTAGTTTTCCTTCAAATTAAAAGTCTTTATTTTGCATTAATATGTGAAGAATATTTCCATTAGCTGTAGCATGGATTAATTTTTTCATTTAAAAATATTGTAACATTTTCTCCCCAAAACAACTTGCAGTCGCTTGGACAAACACTCTCATGTGACATGCATTGTGTCATTTTTCTCTAGCTGCTTTCAGGGTGTGTTTATTTTATGTTTCTGTCACTTTTGTTATATATTTTAAGTATTTTTCTTTCTATTGATACTGTTTGTTATTCAGTATACCCCACTCAGCAAAAAAATACCCATTCTTTTTAAGTGTACATTTAAGATTAATAAAGATAAGTGCTATTCTTCTGGGACACAAACTTGAAGAAATCTTAAAGGATAGAAATCATGAAAAGTATGTTCTGTTTTGGTAAGAGAAATAAGTTAAAAATTAGTGAGAGAAAAATAAATAAAAAGTCTCCAACTAAAAAAAAAAAAAAAAAAAAAAAAAAAAAAACAGAATATTTCTAAGGAAAATATTGATCAAAGGGGGATTCTCCAAATTAAATTTTTAAATATTTTGAGCTGGGATGTCTATATACCCAGTGGCTAAGGAGGCTGAGGCAGGAGGATTACAAGTTCAAAGCCAGCCTCAGCAACTCCGCAAGGCCCTAAGCAACTCAATGAGACCCTGTTTCAAATAAAACATAAAAAGAGATGAGGATGTGGCTCAGAGGTGAAGTGCCCTGGGTTCAATCTCTGATACAAAAGTAAATAAACAAATACATATTTTGAAGAGAATGAATATGAAAATGCAACGTGTCAGAATGTGAATCACTGGAATATTGCTTACAGGAAATCTTTTTAGATTCAACTGCGTACATTGGAATAGAGAAAGTGTATACACCAATAATTTAAACCTTTATTCAAGAAACTACAGAAAATAATAGATGATTAAATAACAATAAGAGAAATTCTAAAAAAAAGAACATGCAAAATAATTAAATTAAAAATAGAAAAAAAGAGAGAAATTTACTACAACTAAAGATATATTTTGAGAAGAGTCCTAAATTCAAGATGTCAACCAAAGAACATTCCTTCTGGTGACCCAAAGGGAGAGAGTGGTTTCCTTGCCTTTCCTAGCACCTCATGGATGCTGGCGTTCATTCAGCCTTTGTTATCATTCTCCATCGCCTGATCTCTCTCTTCATATTTCATAACATCACTTTCTCTGGTTCTGTCCTCTTTCTGTTACCATGTAATAATATATTACATTATATTACAATGTAATCATAGAGCCATTTGAATATCCTAGGATAAACTTGCCACCTCAGAATCCTTAGTTTAATAGCACTAGTACAGTCAATTTTTTTTAAATTTTTATTTTCTCTGGTACCAGGGATTGTACTCAGGGGCACTCAACCACTGAGCCACATCCCAGCCCTATTTTGTATTTTATTTAGAGATAGGGTCTCACTGAGTTACTTAGCACCTTGATTTTTTGCTGAAGCTGGCTTTAAACTTGAGATCCTCCTGCCTCTGCCTCCTGAGCCACTGAAATATAGGCATGTGCCACTGTGCCTGACTAAGTAAAGTTCATTTTTACATATAAGGTAGCATGCTCACAGGTTCTGAAAGGATTTCAGAACATTTTGAAAGGATTGACATTATTCTGTCTGCCATTTAGGGCTACTACAAATATCTCTATACCTACAAATTCATCAAGTCGTTTTAAGAGGACTGATTGCACCCAAGACACAGATTGTAAGAACTCACTTAGAAGACAGATACACTGAAGAGTCTTAAATCTACTAAAGAAATTGGATTTGTAGTATAAAACAATCAAAGAAACTTCAGGTTCAGATAGCTTCAACAGAGAAATTTGCACATTTAAGGAAGAATAACAGTATATCTACAGTAACACTTAAAAAATAAATTAGAAAAAGAATATTTCCTTATCAAGTATTATGAGACCAGCATTACATTAATATCAAAATCTGCAAAGAAACCAAGAGAAATAAAAAGCAATAATAATGTAAGAGAGACTCAAAAATATTTATCAAAGCAGTAATACACTAATTCTAGCAAAATATAAGAAGAATAATCTCAAACAATATTTTTCCCCACAAATATTAATATATCAATAATAGAAACTAATATCTCAATAATTTCAGTAGCATTTAACAAAATTCAAAATTAATTCATGATAAAAGTTCTCAGAAAACTAGGAAAAGAATAATTATTTTTATTTTACGGAGAAATACATCATGATTTTCAAAATTTTAGCCAGTGTAATAATGCAAGAAAATGAAATAAAATGAATCCATCTTGGAAAAAATGAAATAAAAATGTTGAAATTCATAGATGGCATTATTATGTACTTAGAAAATCCAAATAATCTACAAAAATTTTAAAGATGTTTTAGGTGAATATTTTAGGATCACAGGGAACAGAGAAATGTAAAAACATCAGTTGCATTTCTATAAACTAGCAATAAAACAGTGAATACAAATCACAAAGCCAGTATCCCTTAAGAAAGCTCCAAAAAACCCAAATACTTGGGTATAAGTCATACAAAATTTCCCCATAATATGTTATACTGAAATGAAGAAACACTAATAAAAAGAACTAAATATGGAATGATATATTAATGGATTTTAAGATTTGATCCATTTGCATTTAATCTGTTGGTAAAAATATAGCAGCAAGCTATTTTATTTTAAATGTTTTTTAATTTACAGGGAAAGGAAAAATAATTAAAAAAATATAATCATGCAATAAACTTTTCAAGACTTGTCAATATTTCTAAATCAATACGGTATTGAGGTCTATATTAGTGTGATTTCTTCTAGAGAGTATTTGCGTGTGTTGCTTTTGTTTCAACCATGGTCTTGAACATAACTATCAACCAAAATTTCTTCAAGGTTATTTGTCACTTTAGGCTTTTAGATCATCAAGGTAGATAGTTTTTTTTTTTTCTGAATCCAAAATGTATATTTGCAGTTAAACAGTTTCACAGAACTTCTTTCCTATTTCTCTCAAAGTCAAAAGTATCCACATGTCTAACTCCACTTATTGATAATTATATGATTTTGTAGGCTTAGCTCCAATCCAAACTCTCTATTTTACTCACTGGGCATTGTCATTGACACCTATGTGTTTCCTTTGAAAATCACAGACTATAGGCAGCAAAGGATCAGTAGACACACCCATTCCAAAAGCTATATTTGAAACAACTTTATACCTATGAATTCACAATTTTCTTATTCTGGCTTCTGAAAAATAGCATTGATTTTGTATCATCTCAGTTTTAATACTTACATACCAACAATTTTAAGAGGACAATCTATTTCACTATATTTTCATTTTATTCTGTTGCTGAAATAGGAGCTAAAAAGTTCTTTAATGCATGTGATACAAGTGTGGAGGGATGTGTGTGTGTTTGTGTGTGTGTGTGTGTTCATCAACAATTTTCTCTTTAGTGGCCTTTTATTCAAAGATCAGGTCATTTTTCTTGATTATTTACTTGGCACATGAGTTTTATATTTCATGAAGTAATTTCCTCCTTTTTGGAGACTAAATACTATATAAAGAGAAGAGCAATCTTTCTCTTTTTCATCAAATCAATTGCTTTATATTCTTCAATAAATTTGAACAGTTGAAATATTAAATTCTCTCTTCCCAAAGTGAGGTTTATTTGAAGAAGATTTTATGCTTATTAGAGTGTACTGCACATAAGTATTATTTTGTAATGCTAATGAGCAGTAAAGAATGTTTTTATTCATTCAAGTAATGCAGAAAAATGAATATGTGACTTGAAATCAAATGTGTTATTTTCTTCAAATACAAATGTGTGAAATTCCTAATTCTTTGCTTTATTTATTTATTTTTTTGGGGAGACATGCATTTTCACTTTAGAAAAATGATTTATATAATGTAATTTTAGCATTAAGAAAGTGTTACTCATTAATTAATTCATATAAGTTAAAGAGGATCTCAGGAGTGTTAATAGAGTCTAGAAGGAGCTATGGATTAGCCAAGATACTTGCCTTGAAATTTCTTTGCAATATCAAACATATTTTATTTACTCTTGATGTACACTTAGCCAGTAATGGACTTAATTTAACAAGTGTTATAAAATCCAGTGAAGACAATTTGGAGGAAGACCTTTCCAACATGAAATGATGTTGCAATACATCAAACAGTATATGACTTTCACAAACAATTTGACAGGTGTTTTAGATTCCCTATTATTTACTTACAACTGTATGATGTACACACAACGTGTTTAAAGCTAGATACTATATACAGTGAGCTAAGTGCTGTACCTTTGCTCTCACACACTATTATGTTCTATGAAGTACTCAAGCTTAGTGAGAAATTCAAATGTGTCATGGGCACTTATTGATTTGCTTCATACATTCTGGATTATTCCTTCTCTTGATCTTTCACTGGATCTTTTTTCCACCTTTTCCAGTAACAGAGATATTCCAGAAATGTTCACTGCCTTTCTTGGTCTCATGTTCTTACATCTTTTCTAATATCACATTTTTTTGTGTGGCTGCCTCCTCATATTCATATATCTAACTGCATTCACAAAATGCATCCAACCAAACTTATGACTTCTTAAACTTAGAGGATTTAAAGTTTGTTCAGTATAGTTTTGATTTTTGATCTTTAGAGTATTATTATTTTCCAATAATATTAATATATTATTAAATTTATTATTATTATTATTATTATTATTATTATTATTAGGTACTAGGGATTAAACCCAGGCATGCTGAGCTATATCCACAGTCCTTTATTTTATTTATTCTAATTTGTTATATATAACAACAGAATGCAATTCAATTCATATTACACAGGTAGAGCATAGTTTTTCATGTCTCTGCTTGTACACAAAGTAGCCTCACACTATTATGTTTTCATACGTGTATTTAGGGTAATGATGTCCATCTCATTATATAGTCTTTCCTACCCCTATGCCCCCTCCCTTCCTTCCTCCCCTTTTCCCTATCTAAAACTCGTCTATTTTTCCCACACTGTCCCCCACAATCCCCATTTGAATCAGCATCCTTATATCAGAGAAAATATTCGGCATTTGGTTTCGGGGGATTGGCTAACTTCACTTAGCATTATATTCTCCAACTCCATCCATTTACCTGCAAATGCCATGATTTTATTCTCTTTTGGTGCTGAGTAATATTCCACTGTGTATATATACCACAGTTTCTTTATCCATTCATCTACTGATGGGTATATAGGTTATTTTTTGTTGTTGTTGTTATTGTTGTTTCTGAGACAGTGTCTCACTGAGGTGTTGAATGAGGATGGCCTCAAACCTGTGATCTTCTTGTCTCAGCTGCTGGAAGTACAAGTGCCACCATGCCTGGCCAAATTAATCTTTGATAATATTCTTTTCCCTATATTGTTCACTTCCCCATCAAATCATTTATAAAAGTATGCTGATTTTATACATTTGCCTGTATTATAAGTCCCAAGTAACTTGGTGTGTGATTCGTGATCTTCTATTGAACAAAATTATCTTCAACACTTGTCTTTTAAACACACTGCCCTGAAACAAATTATACTTCTCCTATGTTCCTTGGTCCTTCTACCACTTCACATCCATGGTTTATTTTGTCACTCCCTCCTTCTGGAATATACATTTATAATTTTCTTCTCATTTTCACCCATTGAAAATTTTTGTATCATTTAAGAACAAATAAAATGTTAACATCTTCTTGAAATTTCTGGATGTATCAATCATAAGAAACATCACTTAATCCCAAGATTAACAACTCTTGATGAAATAATTCTTTATATCTACATTATTTCCCTATTAACTCTTTATTCCATTTTGTGTGAACTATTTATACCTTCACATTTACAGGATTAGGTTGAATGCAGGAGAGGATCAGATTTATTAAAATATGTATGTTTTAGGAATAATAATTGGTTAAGAGAGAACAATCTGATTTTTTTTCTAAACTAGGTGCTTTTTCTGTCTTTTGTAGAGTGCAAGATAATAATTTTCAACAAGAAAAAAAATACATTTTGAAGAAAATCTTACACAAAGACTATAAGTGTTGTAAAGACTGTAAGTGTTGTTGTTGTTTTACCCCCAGATCTGACATTTCACCTCTGCTGATCTTTCCTCTTACAACAGCATGGCTGAATACTAAATTTTTGTATTTGTATTTGTATTTTGTATTTGGTAACACGGCACAAGGGCTCACACTTTAGCCTTGTACTCTGCAACCCTGTGTTCTTTTTCCAGCTTTGCTACTAAAATGACACCATGCCGTGTATTTTTAATTTTTTTAATCTTTAAAATTGGGCTATATTATCCACTAATTGCCTCCAATCTGAAAATTGTACAACTATCTTCTTAATTGATAATATACAGGTTTTAATTTCCATTTTAAATCACATCTCTCAGAAATTTATACAAAACTAGAATTAAGAACACAACAATAGAGTAAATTCAAGTAATCTCTCTCAGGCCAGAAAAGAGTGGTTTATCGCAGTCACAGTGAAAGCTGAAACCTTTTTCCAGTTGGGTGGAAGCCACCAAATAAACTGATCTTGCTCAGTCCTGGCCAGTGCTGACTCAGGCCTTAATACAGCTAGCAAGTATCAATGCTTGTGTACATTATGATTTAGATCTAGTTCAACCATTAAATGCCTTTGAAAGTGATGACTGGGAGCCATTTCAAGAGGCCAGTGCAATTTGTCCCTGGAAGCGCTTACAAAGCAAAATACAATGCCCTTTACTTTCAGTCTGTTAAAACTCAATTTCAAATCTATGTGTAATTAAACCAAATCTTTGATTTTTCTTATAATGGTAAAGTAGGGATTTACCTAGTGCTATTTATTTTGAGATCAAAAACGTTTCTGGAAAGAACATTTGTATATCTCTTGCAAGCTCTCCAAATTTTCTAATAAAAGATTGTCCATGCTTTTCTTTAAGATGCCAGGTTTTGGGAAGTGTGAAATATATCCTGACAGTTTAATTGAAATAGCTATCAAGCATGAAGGAGAAACACCTGTTGCAGAAAGAAATAAACAAAAATAACAAAAATCCCTGTTGGATTTTTAAAAGTAGAAAAACTTAGGGCTCTTTACTCAGTGATAATGAATTCATGTGTCAAATAGTAGAACAGGTATCAGAATTCAGACAAGACTTATGGCTGACCTATTTTCCTTTATTGAGATTCGGCAAGTCCCTTAAACTTTCTGATCTTCAGTTGCTTCCTTTGCCTCACTCAACCAAGTGTTATGAGACTCCAGTGGTTAATGGAATACAGAACACAGAGTTCATATATCCAGCAACACTACTCATTAGGAATTGACCGTCCTGTGAGAGATATATAGAAATCAGAAGTTCTGAAATAGGAATCTGATTCTGATTTCTTTAGAAAAACTAGACATCCAAGAGACATGGTGTTTTCTTTTCTCTGCCTGGAAAACCAAATGGGAGCTAAATTCTCCACTTAAGCTGAGGCTGCATTATGGTGTACTACCACCAGCAATGGCTCCTCACCTACTTGGTCATGTGATACTCAGGATAACTACTCTTGGCAATCTTATTTATTTAAACATTTAGCAGAATCCGGGTACGGTCGCATGTACCTGTAATCCCAGCAACTCTGGAGGTTGAGGCAGGAGGATTACAAATTCCAGACCAGTCTGGGCAACACAGGGAGACCCGGTCAAAAAAATAAATAAATAAAATAAAGGAAAAGAAAAGCTTACATATACTTTAAAATATATTAAAATAACAATATACATCATTATGTTACTTTTTAATTCCCCATATTTGGTCAAGTTAGAGATGCTTTTTATGGAGTCACTAATTCCATAGTCATTTTTCATTTTAGGGCCCCTTACATTTCCAAGATATAAAAAGCATTTATGTGGGGGCAGGAACACATGTGTTAAAATTCATGTTAGTAAACCACCATCAAATAAAAAGAAAAAAGATGTTCAAAAATATAATTTAAGAAGGTGAATGTTTTTCACACAGTCAAATCTGAATATCTTTCACATGGTCCAAAATGATTTTATCTGACAAGCATTAACCTATAATTGTAAATTCCTTCTAGCAGGTGTTTGATGTGTATATTTTATACTTTTAAAAAATATATATAATTGGGTATCCTGAATCCAACCAATGAAAGTAGAAGTAAATTGTGGAACATAAGGATCTGTTTGGAACAGTGGTTAGCCCCAGGACTATAAACACCCTAAAAGCACACTCTTTATGAATAAAAACAAAGAAAAAACATAGAGAATGCAATGTAGAATTTTCATGTATTTTATTACTTCTCCTCTCTAGCATAGGACCAGAATACAATGGGGGCGCTGCACCGTGTCTGCAAGCAGTCAGAATATCTGGTATAGGTCGCACGCCCCGTGCACGGGTGACTTTCCTCAGCTCTTTCGTGAGTAGGTTCTTTTACTTCATCACCAAAGTCACTCTGTTTTGATTCTCATCTAATCATTGGAGAAAAGGGAAGTGGCCAATTTCCCCTCTCTGTTTCTTTCCTTATCACATATTTTAGGGTCTTTATCATATTACAAGCTTTCCTGGACACTGAAAAGTGTTTAACCCAATAAACATAAACAAAGAAAGGGCAGAAGATTTTATAAATTCTGAATATAGCATACAGCTGTCTCTTACAGAGCTGAAAATGATCTACACTACTCATTTGGCTAATTTTAATGGGTATGATTCATACTTAGTATAACAAATTATTCAAAAATTGAGAGGCTTGAAAAAAAGTTTCTGAAAGGAACCAAAGAATATATACAGTAGGCTTTCATTTGTGGAAAAATGTAGGAAAACTATATATGTAGGGTATTATCCTATTATATATGTAGGGTATTATACTACACACACACACACACACACACACACATGATAACTCCAAGATAATGTGAAAATCTTATAAAATTGGTTGTATTTGAAGATGTGACTGATTGTCAGAAGACATGAATGGGTAACAGCATTTTCCTTGTTCACTTCTTAGAAATTTAAAAATTTTGCAGTGAAGTTTATAGAGAATCTATAAGGAATCTTACCAAGAAACAAAGAAACTAGCAAAATGAAAGTGAAAACTTCCTGGTCTGATTTGATTTGATCAACTTATGAGAGAACAATTGAAAGTCACACTCTAGATGAGAAATACTATTTAATTTTATTACATTTAGGTGCCATAGCAGCCTAATACAATGGAGATTGACTTTTATCAAATGCTTTTTTTTTGTATTTTGATATCATATGGCTTTTAATCATTCAGTTGGTTAATACTAACATTAATTTTCATATTTGAACTCAGGAACACTTTACTGTTCCATTATTTTTTGTTTTTTTAAGACAGGGTCTCGCTAACCTGGAACTTGCAATCTATTTAACATATAATACATACATATTCTAATTAGAATCCCATTTTTTGCCTCAGCCTCCAGAGTTGCTGGGATTACAGGTATGCACTACTGCACCCATCTAGCCTCATATAACCTTTCAAAGTGATGTTGAATTTTGTTTGCAAGTGTTTGCTGAAGGACCTTTACATCTATGTTCATAAGTGGTATTGGCTTGTAGTTTTATGTGGTTTTTATTTTATTTATTTTTTCTTGTGGTACCATTGGCTGGGTGATGTTGACCTCATGTTGCCCTTTCTTTGCTGGAAGCTTTGATTATTCCATTTATTTGTATTAGAATATTAAAGCTTTCTGTTTCTTCTAGGTTCAGTATTACTTCTAGGAAATTATATACTTATTCTAGATTACCCAGTTTGTTGTCATACACCTTTAGTAGTTTTTTATGATATTTTTATTTCTGAGAAATCTATTTAATGTCTTATTTTTCTTGTCTGATGTTATTTATTTGAGTCTTCTCTCTTTTTTCATAGTCTAGCTTAAGATGTGTAAATTTTGTTGATCTTAAAAAAAATATAAACTCAGAGGCTGGGGATGTAGCTCAGCAGTAGAGCCCTTTCCCAACATACACAGTCCCTGGGTTCAATTCTCAGCAGTGCTTTAAGCAACTAACAAAAAACAACTCATTTCATTGATACTTTGTATTTTTATTGTTACTATTTATTTTCCTGCTTTGGTTTTCATTCCTTCTTTCCTTCTACTAACTTTGGGTTTAGATTGGTTTTTGCCTAGTGACATGTAATAATAGATATTTTATTTTGGATATTGTTTTGTGTTTAATACTTTCATTTATTATTCGGATTTCACTCTTTACTACTCTTTTGCTTTTGGTAGGTTGGGTTTTCACTTTCATTATCTCAGGCATTTTTAAATTTCTCTTTTAGTTTGGATATTTCCATAGGCACCATTGATAGCAGTTCTGTTACTTAAAACTGGCTCTGATGCTGGTTGCTCCAGTTTTATTGTAGAGCATGAAGCTCTAATCAGCTGATAGGAAGCTGGAGCAGATTTAAGTGCTTCACAAGGCAAAGTGGGGTCCAAAATCACAGTTATTCCTCTGTGGGACTCACTTTCTGCCTTAGTATTCCTAGAGGACCGGCCTTGATATGGTATCAACAAACTGTGTTTTGTCTCTCTGTAGCTACTATGGGGGTATATTCCTCAAAATGGGAATTAGCCTCCCCCTAGCTATGCCCACCAGGGATGGATCAACAGCTGGGAGCATATAGCCCCACTTTTCTTTAAGTAAAGTTGTCTGCCAGGGTGTTAGGTAGTTAGTAATGAGCAGAGAAATATGAACCAAGGACATAACAGGGTGATGGGGTTTGTTTGAAACTGACTTTAACAATCAAATAACTTGAAGAACAATAAGAGGTATATTAACTCAAAAGAATAAACAGATGGGGATGCTGGGGTTGTGGCTCAGTGGTAGAGCGCTCACCTAGCACCTGAGAGGGACTGGGTTGGGTCCTCAGCACCACAAAAAAATAAATAAATAAAATACAGATATTGTGTTCAACTACAACTGAAAAAAGATTTTTTTTAAAAAAAAAGAATAAACAGATGGAAACTAAGGGAGACAATTAAAAAATACATCAAAAGGGAAAGATCAATGGGACTAACACATGGTGGGGTCTACTGACGTCATTGTAAAGTTAGGATTGGTGGTCCTGGGTGTCTCTCAATGTGTTTCCTTTTTCTTTTATTTTTAAATTATTTGTTCATTTTAAATGTACATGACAGTAGAGTATTTTAACACATAATACATACATATTCTAATTAGAATCCCATTCTTGCCCTTGTAAATGATGTGGTGTTACATTGATTGGGTATTCATATATGAACATAGAAAGTTATGTCCAATTCATTCTACTATCTTTTCTATGCCCATCCCCTTCTTGTACCTTCATTCCTCTTCATCTGATCCAAAACACTTCTAGTCTTCCCTTCCTTCCCCCCACCATTGTGTGTCAGCATCCACATATCAGAGGGAATGTTTGGGCTTTGGTTTTGGGGTACTGGCTTATTTTATTTAGCATCATACTCTCAATATTCATCCATTTACTGGCAAATATCATGAAACTATTCATTTATGGCTGAGTAATATCCCATCATATAAACTTTTTTTAATCTATTCATCTGTTGAAGTACCTAGGTTGGTTCCATAGCTTTGCTACTGTGAATTGAGCTGCTATAAATGTTGATGTGACCATATCACTATAGTATGATTACTTTAAGTCCTTTGGGTATATACTGAGGTGTAAGATAACTGGGTCATATGGTGGTTCCATTTCAAGGTTTCTGAGGAATTAGAAAACTTGCACCAATTTGTATTCCCAACAGCAATGTATAAGTGAAACTTTTTCCCCTACATCTTTGCAAACATTTATTGTTACTTGTATTCTTGATAATTGCCATTCTGACTGGAGATGGAATCTCAGTGTAGTTTTACTTTGCATTCTCCAGTTGCTAGAGATATTGAACCTTTTTTATATATTTGTTGGCCTTTCATATTTCTTCTGTGAAGTGCTTGTTCAGTTCTTTTGCCCATTTATCAATTAGGCAATTTGTTTTTTGGTGTTAAGTTTTTTGAGTTTTTGTTTGTTTGTTTATATCCTGGAGACTAATACTCTGAGATACAGGTGGATAAGATTACATAGGCTATCTCCTCATGTTTTTGATTATTTCATTTCCTATAAAGAAGCTTTTTAGTTTGATGCCATCCCATTTATTGATTTTTATTTTACTTTTTGTGCTTTAGTAATCTTGTTGAGGAAGTCAGTTCCTAAGCTGACATGATGTAAATTTCAGCCTATGCTTTCTTTTTCTTTCTTTCTTTTTTTTTTTTTTTTGGTATAGGTTCTCTGGTCTAATGCCTAAGTTCTTGATCCACTTTGAGTTGAGTTTGTTCAGGGTAAAGAGATAGGAGTTTGCTAACTATGGATATCCAGTTCTCCCAGAACAATTTGTTAAAGAGGCTATCTTTTCTCTAATATATATTTATGTTGCCTTTGTCCAGAATAAGGTAACTGTATATATGTTGGTTTGTCTGTGTCTTCTATTCTGTTCCATTGGTCTTCATGACTGTTTTTGTGCCAATACCATGTCATTTTTGTTAATATAACTCTGTAGTATAATTTAAGGTCTGATATTGTCATGTATCACTTTTCTCACTAAGGATTGCTTTGACTATTCTGGGCCTTTTATTTTTCAATGTATTTCTGAATGGAGACATCATTAATAGTTCAGAGGTACTAAGATGAAGTTTGCCTTGTCATTGACCTCAGCACCTACATTTACAGAATTGACTTATAGATGAATTCACACTGAATAGTTTGGTCAACATGACCTTTCTGGAAAGAAATAATTAGGGTCAAAAATTCCCCTGCTTGATGTGAAGAAGGAGATAAACATTTGATTAGTAAAGACAGCAGTAGGGAGAACCCAGTTCTACATTTGTAAATAGCATGGCTCCTTTTGTCATTCTGTGTTCAGAGACTACACACTCTTTATTGAGAATGTTTTTCATTTGAGCCTAACTTTACTTTTACTCATAATAAATTTCTCTAATTGACTTTTCTTTTTATTTTTTTTTGTTTTTGTTTTTGTTTTACTGGTTGTTCAAAACATTACAAAGCTCATGACATATCATCTTCCATACATTTGATTCAAGTGGGTTATGAACTCCCATTTTTTACCCCAAATACAAGTTGCAGAATCACATCAGTTACACATCCACATTTTTACATGATGCCATATTAGTGACCGTTGTATTCTGCTACCTTTCCTATCCCCTACTATCCCCCCTCCCCTTCCCTCTCATCTTCCCTCTCTACCCCATCTGCTGTTGTTTAATTCTCTCCCTTGTTTTTTTTTCCCCTTTCCTCTCACAAACTCTTATATGTAATTTTGTGTAACAATGAGGGTCTCCTTCCATTTCCATAGTTTCCCTTCTCTCTCCCTTTCTCTCCCCCCACTCGTCTCTGTTTAATGTTAATCTTTTCCTCATGCTCTTCTTCCCTGTTCTGATCTTAGTTGCTCTCTTTATATCAAAGAAGACATTTGGCATTTGTTTTTTAAGGATTGGCTAGCTTCACTTAGCATAATCTGCTCTAATGCCATCCATTCCCCTGCAAAATCCATGATTTTGTCATTTTTTAGTGCTGCGTAATACTCCATTGTGTATAAATGCCACAGTTTTTTAATCCATTCATCTATTGAAGGGCATCCATCTGGGTTGATTCCAAAGTCTAGCTATTGTGAATTGTGCTGCCATGATCATTGATGTGGCAGTATCCCTATAGTATGCTCTTTTAAGGTCCTCAGGGAATAGACCAAGAAGGGCGATAGCTGGGTCAAATGGTGGTTCCATTTCCAGCTTTCCTAGGAATCTCCATACTGCTTTCCATATTGGCCGCACCAGTTTGCAGTTCCACCAGCAGTGTACAAGTGTACCCTTTTCCCCACATCCTCGCCAGCACTTATTGTTGCTTCTGACTTTAAATTTTCTTTCATTGGGACACAATAACCATGGTTTGGAGCTTTGTTTCTCCATTCTGTGACAAGGGTACAAATGGGACTGGGTTGTGCCTGGAGTTAGCTGAGGTGGGATTGTTCCTCAGAGGCAGAACACCTGTCCAGTGTGCATGAGATTCTAGGCTTGAACCCTAGCTCCACAAAATAAATTTTTTAAAAAACCCCAAAAATATTAAATAAAAAGTAAAAAAAGTGAACAGAGATAAAAATAATGAAAAGAGAAATAAAAAGGCAAAAGGGGATAAAATGAGCCAGAAGTAAGAATCAAATAAAAAATAAAGTGAAATAAAATAAATGTAAAAAATAAATTAACAAATTAAAAGATAGAATAAACAGAGGGGGAAAAACTAGTCAGAAATTATCCCTAGATGAAGTGCTCAGAATTTCAAGCTAGGGAGCATGATTATGGATTATGCTGATATAATGTTCCCTCTGGGTTTTCTAAGGTTGGACTCCATCAGGTATTATGGGGTTGTGAGTTGTGGCTTCAGCCTATTGAAATTCTCAGCTTTCATCAAATAAGTTAGAAAGTAATGCAGACTGCACCAGGTATTTCTGGCTGATTGGGTAAGTCACAATGCTGGCCACACCAGGAGTATATTCTCTATGAAGGTTATTGGTCTGTATATCCAAGGGCATGGGAACTGCCAGAGCCATGGCCAAACTCTCTCCCTGAATGAGTTTAGGCTGAATATAAGCTGTTCCAGGAATACATTCTTTTGAGAGGTGTTTAGTTTTGTGTCCAGAAATGTGGCAAATTCTGGGGCATGAGCAAGGTTACAGATTTCTTTATAATTATACAATAACCTCCTTTGTTTCTTGTGACAGGATTTTTTTTTTCTTTTGGTTCTGGAGATTGAATCCACGGGTGCTGTACAACTGAGCTATATCCCCTAGACATTTTATTTTTTGTTTTGAAACAGGTTCTCTTTGAGTTTCTCAGACTTGCCTTGAACTCATGATATTTTGCCTCTTCAGCCACTAGGATTAAAAGTGTGTACTACCACACATGGCTCTTGTAACAGATTTTGATAGAAAGTCTACATTGTCTGATGTGAGTATTGACACTTCTCTCTTTGGGTTATCATTTGCATGGTATGTTTTTCTCTACCCCATTCACTTTAGGTCTCTATGGATTTTTAATTCTAAAGTGAGTGCTTTATGGACATTATTTAATTGGATTTGTTTTTAAATCCATTCAGCCATACTGTGCTCGAGTAGGTTATTTTACTTATATTTATATTTATCATTTGCATTTATATTTAAAGTAATTTTTGATAGGTAAAGAACATTGCCATTTTATTAATTACTTTATGTCTGTTTTATACTTATTTTATACAAATTAAAATAAGTATATTATCTATCTTATTCTCTTATTCTCTTTCATGATGTTTGATGACTTATTATAGAGTTGTGTATTGATTCTTCTATCTTTTGTGAAATTATTGTACATTGTATTATCATATATTCACATAAAATTCTTTGAGTTATAGCACTGTTTTAAGCTGAGAAGAACTTTATTTCTAATACATACAGAAGCTCAACACTTTACTTCCAAATCTCTTATTTTGTTGATGTCAGATTCTTATTCTTTTCATAATATATTTCAATCAAAAATATGTAAACATAGTCATATTTGTTCTTACTATTTTGTCTTTGAATTTATAAACTAGCATTGAAAATAATTTTATTTTCCACCATTGTACCATTGTAATATTATGACATTGTTTATCTTTAAATATAATTTAGCAATTAACACATTAATAAATTCCAAGAAAACACAGAAAAACAAATGAATGAAATAAGGAAGGCAACACAGAATACAAAGAAAGTCTCTAATAAAGTAGACCATGCTGAAGACAGAATCTCAGAGTTGGAAGACAAAGTGGCCAGCCTTGGGCCTTCAGAGAATATTAAAGAAAAAAAAAAGAGTAACCATGATCAGAATATGCAAAACTCTGGGATACCATGAAGGAACCAAATTAAAGAATAATTAGTATTGAAGAAGGCTGTGAGATGTAAACTAGTGGAATGGGTAAACCCTTCAGATATATAATGACAGAAATTTTTTTGAAATGAGATGGACATCCAGATACAGAAGGAATTCACAAACTCAAGCAAAGAAGATAAAAAAATAGCCTCTCCATAACACATTACAATTAAAATGTATGAGTGCCCACAAAAGAAAATCAGAAAGATACCAAATAAAAAACCTACTCATGGATCTCAAGGCTCATGAAAAAGCATAAAAATCCAATTCCAAAACCAGAAGAAGGAAGAAAATAATTAAGATCAGACCTGAAAATAATAAACTGGAGAACTAAATAAATAAATACAAATATATATTTTAAAATATATATATGTATATGTGTGTGTGTGTATCAGTGAAACAAAGAGTTGTTTGTTTGAAAAGAAAACAAGATTTATAAACCCTAAGCCAAACTAATCAAAAGAAAAATGGAGGAAAAAATTAATAAAAGGTGGAAAAGGAGATATTACCACAGATATCTTAGAAATCCAGCAGATCACTAGGGACTATTTTGAAAACTTATATTCAAATAAATTGGCAAACCTAGAAAAAATGGATACATCAATAGATAAATAAAATCTGTGGAAACTGAATCAAGAAGACATAGAAAACCTAAATAGACCAACATCTTGTAATGAGATGCCAGCAGTAATAAAAAGCCTTTCAACAAATAAAAGTCCTATACCAGATTATCAGTTAAATTATACTAAACCTTAAAAAAAAACTAATTCCAATATTCTTAAAATCATTCCATGTAATAGAAAGGGTTGGTATAATTTGAAATTCATTATAGGAATTCATACTCATACCAAAACCAGATAAGGATACACCAAAGAAAGAAAACTACAGACCTATATCTTTAATGAACCTAGATGCAAAAATATTTAATAAAATAATAGCAAATCATGTTCAACAACATATTAAGAAGAGTGAATACCATGATCAAGTTGGTTTTATTCCAATGATGCAAGGAAGGTTTGGTATATTCAACTTAATAAATGTAACTCATCACATTAATAGAATTTAGGACAAAAACCACTTAGTAATCTCAATAGATTATAGAGAAGGCCTTCAACAAAATTCAGAACCAACTCATGATAAAAGCATTGAAAAAGTAGAGATAAAAGAGCTTATGTCAATATCATAAAGGCTATACATGAAATATCCAAAGCCAACCTCATAGTAAATGAGCAAAAACTGAAGGCATTTCTTCAAAAATCTGGAGCAATACAAGGATGTCCACTCTTAACAATCCTATTTAATATAGTGCTAGAAATTATAGTCAGGGCAATTAGGCAAGAGAAGTAAAGAAAACTGATAAAAATAGGAAAGGAAGAATTAAAAAGACACCCCACTCCCCAAAAAATACTCCACCAAAAGATTTCTAAATGTAACAAACAATTCTGACAAAAATAGAAATTTACAAAATCAACATACAAAAATCAGTAACTTTTCTATATACCAACAATGAAGCTGCCAACAAATAAACAGAAAAACAATTCTTTTCACAGTAGTGTCAGAAAGAAAGAAAGGAAGGAAAGAAGAAGAGAAGGAGGAATAAATTTAAACAGAGAGGTGAAAGACCAGCACAATGAACATTATAGAACATTGAAGAAATAAATAAAGAAGACCTCAGAAGATAGAAAGACCTTCTATATCCATGGATACACAGAATTAATATTGTTAAATAGCCATACTACCAAAAGCAGCATACAGATTCAGTGTAAACCCCATCAAAATATCAATGACATTCTTCAAAGAATTAGAAAAAAAAATCCTAAAATTCATTGAAAGTATAAAAGACCAGGAATAGCCAAAGCAATTTTAAGCCAAAAACAAAATAAAACAAACAAACAAACAAAAGACAATGCTGATGGCATCACAATACCTGACCTCAAACTATACTACAGAGCAATAGTACACTGAGACAAACCCACAGGGGTACAGTCATCTGATTTTTGACAAAGGGGCCAAAACACACAGGAAAAAAAGACAAACTTTTTAACAAATGGTGTAGAACAACTGGCTATTCATAGGTCAAAGGATAAAACTAGAACTTTTTTTCTCACCCTGTACAAAAATCAACTAAACATAGATAAAAGACCTCAGAATTAGACCAGAAGCCACGAAACTACTAGAAGAAAATGTAGGATCAACACTTCCAGCTTTTAGGCCCTGGCAACAACTTTCTCAATGGGACACCTGAGACTCAGAAAATAGTTCCAGGAGTTAATAAATGGATGACATCAAATTAAAATGCTCCTGTACAGCTAAGAAAACAATTAGGAATGTGAATAGAGAACTGAGAGAATGGGAGAAAACTTATACTACTATTTTTCTTATAATGGATTAATATCTAGAATAAATATCTTCGTTTTTTTATGTGGTGCTGAGGATCTAATGCAGGGCCTCACACGAACCCAGGGCCTCACACGTGCTAGTGATGATGACCATTGCTAGTGATGATGAACATTGAGTTTTTTAATAGTTTATTGAATGTGTTTAAGATGAGTATTCTCAGTTATTGGTTAAGCAGTTCATGAATCTATTTCTTTAAGGTTGATTGCTAGAGTTTTATTAGTTTCCTTTGGTGGTCTTGTATTTACCTGATTCTTCACGTAGGCTTGCATTTGTGTCTGCTTTTGAAGGAGCTAACACTTTTGCCAGTTTCACAGAATGGATCTAGTAAATATTGATTCCCAGATTGTTGAAAATGCCTTTGGTACTAAAGTAGACCAGACATGCAGCCAGGACACAGGGCTGTTTCTGAGTTCCCAATCAGATCTGCCATCAGAAGGCCTATTTCTAGAAATATGGATGGGTGAGACTCCCACTAAGTTCCTTGTCAGGCAGCATTGCCTTCAGACTATGGTAAAGTGGGGCTACAAGAAGCTTTGGAGATTCTTCAGTATAAACAGTAGGGTCTTTGGTCTGTGGGATCATTAACCAGGGCTCATATGGATGTCCTTCCTCCTAGGTCCCTGGTGGCAGGGCAGCTGACAAGGAAGGCTAGATTTACTGAGTCCATAGGGAGGGAGAGGGTTGCTTCCAGGTCTGCAGCATGGATCATGGTAAGTGGACCTGCCACCAGGGCACATTTTTACTTTCTCAGAGAGACCTTCCTGAGATTTGGGCTCCAGTGGGTTTTCACAGTTTCTTACCTGGTCCCAAACCTCTGACAAGGGCACTTTTTGTCCATGCATTCCTGCCAAAGCACTGTTTATTGGTGGAATGAGGGATGAAGATTTCCAATTCTTTCATATTACTGTTGCTCATTTGAGGGGTGATATTATCTATATTTATCTTAATTTGTTGCTTTTGTTTGTTTTTTTGGTGCTTCACAATGGTGACTTGGTGATACTTCTCATCTTAAATGATAATTATATATATATATATATATATATATATATAATGTGACTCAATTCCCTCTCTCTAGCACTCCAATTATATCTATATTTAACCTATTTGTCAAATCTTCTTTTTTTTTTTTTGCCCTTCTTTATGCTCCCTGTCCTTTTATCTCTCTAGAATATGCTTTACATTTTATATTGACTTATGTTACACCTCTCCACTTATATAAGTTTGGATGTAATTTGTCCCAATTCCACCATTAAAATTCAAAAACCCTATATACAGATTAAACCCAACACTGATATGATATTCATATGGCTTTAAATGTTTCATAATGTTTTACCATAGGCTATTTATTTGGCAAATAAATATCTTACTCAAACTTAAGCTTAGTGTTAGATGAAATAGATCTGAAGATTACAGCTATTAAAAAGAACATATTATATAGTATGGCAAAAAGTATAATGAAATATTAAATGAAAACAGAGGAAAACTGAAAGCAGAAAGAAACATAATTACAAATGGTCATAGAAGCAATTGTAAAATTAAACAAAATTCTCCATTAATCTATATTTTTTAAACAAGGTGAACAACAAACTAATGAAAATATAGAGAATATAAATATAATTTTAAATTCAATTCAAAATTTAAAGGTTCAATTGGATTTTATGTTCTTCAAAACAAAACCATGTATATAAAAAGAGGGAGAAGAAAAATTTAACCCCTCACAAAACTAAACAAAAACAAAATACAACATACAGTTAAAATCCTGCACTAACCAAAATCTTCTCCTAAAAATTAAAGAACTAAAGAAAAATCAAAAAGAGAAAAATATACTAAAACTATTTTTCCATAAAAAATATAAAAACCACAATTTATTGCTAAGTCTTTGCTATACAAAGTGCAGACCATGAAATAGGAGAACCAGCATCCAATTAGAACTTGTGAGACTGCAGGAAGTTAGGCCCTATCTTAAAACAATAAATCAGATTCACATTTACCTGGATTCCCTGATGTTTCCTAGGCATATGAATTAAATATTGATATAGACAATATAATCCGATTCTTCTTAAAAAAAAAAGAATCAATAGCTTTAATGATCATGAAAGAAAACCCTATTTCAATTTACTTTTCTTTAAAAAAGCAACAAAAATAAAGCAGATTTTTAAGAAGGAAATGGTAAGGTAGATATAATATATAAATGACTAGAATCTTTTGCAAGATTAATAATTAATCATTAAAAGTATATAAGAACTAGATATTTAAATAGTAAAGTAGTACAAAATTTGCTAAATAATTATATTTTAGAAATAAGTATGAGAAAAAATGGCTCAATAAATAATATGCTAGGTAATAGGGATAATGAAATCATATATATTAGTTGGAAGATAATAACTATATGCTAAGAAATTTAATTTATCCTCAAAATATATAATTTAAGATTAATTATAAAATATTTATAGTAACACACTACAAAGTACAAAATTCTTTGAATTTTCAAAAAAGGAAATGCTCATGAAGCTGAGGCTGTGGCTCAGTGGTAGAGCAGTTACCTAGCATGTATGAGGCACTGGGTTTGATTCTCAGCACCACATATAAATAAATGAATAAAATAAAGGTCCATACTGCTAAAAAAATTTAAAAAAAACAAACGAAAGTGCTCATGAAAAAAATTTAGCACATGCGAGGTCATGTATTCAATGATTAGTAAAGGATAATTCTCTTCTTCCCTATTTTCTTCCATTTTTTTCTGTTTCCTTTTACTTCCCTATCCACCCCCACCCCTTTTATTTTAAAATATATTTTAGGTGTTGGTGGACTTTATTTATTTATTTATATGCAGTGCTGAGAATCGAACCCAGCGCCTCACACATGGAAGTCAAGCGCTCTTCCTTTTTAACCTTTTTCTCTCTTTACAGTTTCCCCCCTTCCTTTTCTTTTCATAACTAATGTCTACTCAAAGGCTCTAATATAAATAGGAAGACTCATCAAGCATCTTAAATGATCATATATGATTTTTAAAATATCATAATTTGGAACAAGTTGAATAATAGAGAAAAAAAATTTAAAAGGAAAGACCATGAGTTTCCCTCTATGGTTGATAGAAGTGGAGTACAGTGTGAGACTACAGAAAGGAATTAGCAAGCAAAGTTCGTCTTTCTCTGGTTCTTTTGTACCATCAAGAAAAATCTTGACCTGAACCTGTTGCAATAATATTAATTCTATTACTAATAATAATATTAATAATGTTTCCACATTATGCTTACTTTTTAATTGATTATGAGTCACAGGTGAAAATCCTATTCAACCTTAACTCTTTCTGGAACCAAAATGGTACAAGCTTAATTTTATTTAAGTTATGCCTGTGTTGGTTTCCACACAGGCTTTTCCTTTATCAGGAAAAAAATATAGTGACCAAACACCTCTAGAAGAAGAGAAACAACTTATCAAATAGAGGAGTAGAAAGGAGAAGAACCCAGATAGTGGGAAAAAAAATCTTTTGCAAATAAATTGATCTCACTGTGTCAGAGCCATCTTGGAAAATCGTGTTTGATCTGAAATAATTTCTTATTCTTCTGTCGTAATCGTACACTTATTCTATAGGTAATAAGTCATTGATTTCTCTACAGAAATCACTAAAGTCAATTTTCTTAGGTATTATAAAGGATAACTATATTTTCTATGATCTTTTCACTTATTTAGTCAATGCTGATTTTTAAATTTTCTTACTCTTGTTTTTCCCCAAGCCCCACTTCTTCTACATTTCAGTACAAATGAGAAAGAAAGGAAATTCTGTTTACTGAAAATAGAATGCAAATCAAAATAGCTTTCACAACCTCAAGGCTATATATAGAGAGAAGACAACTGGAGTACAGTTGTGGCTGAACTAATTAGTCCCTTTACTCGGTGAAAAGTGTGGAGTGCAAATCGCCTGGGCAAAATAAGCCCTATATAGAAATCCTATGTATAGCATTTACAACCTGGGAGGACACAGTAATCTCTTTCAAGTTGAATTCTCTGACTCATAAAAGGGAAACAATGCTTTCAGTTGCACAAAGTTGTTCTGAGTATTTTATGAGGTGATTATTAAAATACATAGGGTGTCTACACTATCAAATGCATTAAATAATTTTTATTTAAATAATAGTATGAGTAAGAATTTGAATAAATTTAATTTTGATTATTAAAATACAAAAAATACAGAAAGTTAAAAGAATGATCTGTTTTTGAATTCCTATTGTTCAAATAAACCATTTATAAAATTTTGCTCATGGTTACATCATTATGTATTTTTTATTTATTTTTATTCTAACTTGTTATATATCTCAGCAGAATGCATTACAATACATATTACACATATAGAGCCCAATTTTTATTATATCTGGTTGTATATAGAATATATTCACACCATTCTTGTCTTCATACATGTACTTAGGGTAATGATATCCATCTCATTCCACCATCTTTTATACCTCATGCCCCACCATTTCCCTTCTACCCCTTTGTCCTACCTAGAGTTCATCTAATCCTACCATGTTCCCCCTCCAACCCCACTATGAATCAGCCTCCTTATATCAGAGAAAACATTTGACATTTGGTTTTGGGGAGTTGGATAATTTCATTTAGCATTATATTCTCCAACTCCATCCATTTACCTGCAAATGCCATGATCGTCTCTTTTATTGCTGAGTAATATTCCATTGTGTATATATAACACATTTTTTTATCCATTCATCTACTGAAGGGCATCTAGGTTGGTTCCACAGGTTAGCTATTGTGAATTTTGCTGCTATAAACATTGACATGGCTGTGTCCCAGTAGTATGCCATTTTTAAGACCTTTGGATATAGTCTGAAAAGAGGGATAGGTAGGTCAAATGGTGGTTCCATTTCCAGCTTTCCAAGGAATATCCATACTGCTTTCCATATTGGCTGCACCAATTTGTAGTCCCACCAGCAATGTATGAGTGTGCCTTTTCCCCACATCTTCGCCAACACTTATTGATGTTTATATTCTTAATAGCTACCACTCTGTCTGAAGTGAGATAGAAGCTTAGAGTTGTTTTGATTTGCATTTCTCTAATTGCTAGAGATGTGGAACATTTTTTCATATATTTATTGATTATTTGTATATCATCTTTTCTAAGGTGTCTGTTCATTTTCTTGACCCTTTTATTTGTTGGGCTATTTGTTTTTTGGTGTTTAGCTTTTTCAGTTCTTTATATACCATAGAAATTAGTGCTGTATCTGATGTGCTAGTGGTAAAAATTTTCTCCCAAGATGTAGGCTCTCTATTCACCTCACTGATTGTCTCTTTTGCTGAGAATAGGCTTTTTAGTTTGAATCCATCCCATTTATTGATTCTTGGTTTTAATTCTTTTGCTATAGGAGTCTTATTAAGGAAGTTGGGGCCTAATCTGACATGATGGAGATTTAGGCCTACTTTTTCTTCTAATAGGTGCAGTGTCTCTGGCTTAATTCCTAGGTCCTTATCCACTTTGAGTTGAGGTTTTTTTTTTTTTTTTTAAGTAGTAAATTTATTAAAAATATAATTCAAGATTAAATTACATTCTAAAATGGAACATAATTGCATTTGGATATCTTATACACTATCATTCAATCATTTAGTTTTTTAAAATCTGTAAGAAAAAATGTACTACAGTAGAAAGAGCAAATGTCCTTAGAATCACACTCTTAACTTATGAAGCCTCTTGGCTACATTCTTCAATTCCTTTTTTTTTTATTGGTTGTTCAAAACATTACAAAACTCATGACATATCATCTTTCATACATTTGACTCAAGTGCATTATGAACTCCCATTTTTACCCCAAATACAAATTGCAGAATCACATCGGTTACACATTCACATTTTTACAAAATGGCATATTAGTGACTGTTGTATTCTGCTACCTTTCCTATCCCCTACTATCCCCCCTCCCCTCCCCTCCCATCTTCCCTCTCTACCTCATCTGCTGTTGTTCAATTCTCTCCCTTGTTTCCCACCCCCCTTTCCCCTCACAACCTCTTATATGTAATTTTGTGTAACATTGAGGGTCTCCTACCATTTCCATACAATTTCCCTTCTCTCTCCCTTTCTCTCCCCCCACTCGTCTCTGTTTAATGTTAATCTTTTCCTCATGCTCTCCCTCCCTGTTCTGTTCTTAGTTGCTCTCTTTATATCAAGGAAGACATTTGGCAATTGTTTTTTAAGGATTGGCTAGCTTCGCTTAGCATAATCTGCTCTAATGCCATCCATTTCCCTGCAAATTCCATGATTTTGTCATTTTTCAGTGCTGCGTAATACTCCATTGTGTATAAATGCCACATTTTTTTTATCCATTCATCTATTGAAGGGCATCAGGTTGGTTCCACAGTCTAGCTATTGTGAATTGTGCTGCTATGATCATTGATGTGGCAGTATTCCTATAGTACGCTCTTTTAAGATCCTCAGGGAATAGTCTGAGAAGGGCGATAGCTGGGTCAAATGGTGGATCCATTCCCAGCTTTCCGAGGAATCTCCATACTGCTTTCCAAATTGGCCTCACCAATTTGCAGTCCCACCAGTGTGTACAAGTGTACCCTTTTCCCCACATCCTCGCCAGCACTTATTGTTGTTTGACTTCATAATGGCTACAAATCTTACTGGACTAAGATGGTATCTTAGGGTGGTTTTGATTTGCATTTCTCTGACTGCTAGAGATGGTGAGCATTTTTTCATGTACTTGTTGATTGATTGTATGTCCTCCTTTGAGAAGTGTCTGTTTAGGTCCTTGGCCCATTTGTTGATTGGGTTATTTGTTATCTTATTGTTTAATTTTTTGAGTTCTTTGTATATTCTGGATATTAGGGCTCTATCTGAAGTGTGAGGGGTAAAAATTTGTTCCCAGGATGTAGGCTCTCTATTTACCTCTCTTATTGTTTCTCTTTCTGAGAAAAAACTTTTTAGTTTAAGTAAGTCCCATTTGTTTATTCTTGTTATTAACTCTTGGGCTATGGGAGTCCTATTAAGGAATTTGGAGCCCGACCCCACAATATGTAGATCGGAGCCAACTTTTTCTTCTATCAGGCGCAGAGTCTCTGATTTGATATCAACCTGTTTGATCCATTTTGAGTTAACTTTTGTGCATGGCGAGAGAAAGGGGTTCAGCTTAATTTTGTTGCATATGGATTTCCAGTTTTCCCAGCACCATTTGTTGAAGATGCTATCCTTCCTCCATTGCATGCTTTTAGCCCCTTTATCAAATATAAGATAGTTGTAATTTTGTGGATTAGTCTCTGTGTCCTCTATTCTGTACCATTGGTCCACCTGCCTGTTTTGGTACCAGTACCATGCTGTTTTTGTTACTATTGCTCTGTAGTATAGTTTGAAATCTGGTCTCGCTATACCTCCAGATTCACACTTCCTGCTTAGAATTGCTTTTGCTATTCTGGGTCTTTTGTTTTTTCATATGAATTTCATAATTGCTGTATCTATTTCTACAAGTAATGCTGTTGGGATTTTGATTGGCATCGCATTAAGCCTGTAGAGAACTTTGGGTAATATCGCCATTTTGATGATGTTAGTTCTGCCTATCCATGAACAGGGTACATTTTTCCATCTTCTAAGATGTTCTTCTATCTCTCTATTTAGGGTTCTGTAGTTTTCATTGTATAAATCTTTCACCTCTTTTGTTAGGTTGATTCCCAATTATCTTAGTTTCTTTGAGGATATTGTGAATGGAGTGGTTTTCCTCATTTCCATTTCAGAAGTTTTGTTGCTGATATACAGGAATGCCTTTGATTTATGCGTGTTGATTTTATATCCTGCCACTTTGCTGAATTCATTTATTAACTCTAATAGTTTCTTTGTAGACCCTTTTGGGTCTGTTAGATATATTATCATATCATCCGCAAATCGTGATAATTTAAGTTCTTCTTTTCCTATTTTTAAGCCTTTAATTTCTTTTGTCTGTCTAATTGCTCTGGCTAGGATTTCAAGAACTAAATTGAATAGAAGTGGTGAGAGAGGGCATCCCTGTCTTGTTCCAGATTTTAAAGGGAATGCCTTCAGTTTTTCTCCATTTAGGATGATGCTAGCCTGAGGTTTAGCATATATAGCTTTTACAATGTTGAGGTAAGTTCCTATTATCCCAAGTTTTTCTAGTGTTTTGAACATAAAGGGATGCTGTACTATGTCGAATGCTTTTTCTGCATCTATCGAGATGATCATATGGTTCTTATCTTTAAGTCTATTGATGTGGTGAATAGCATTTATTGATTTCCGTATATTGATCCAAACTTGCATCCCACGGATGAATCCTACTTGATCATGGTGCACAATTTTTTTGATATGCTTTTGTATTCGATTCACCAGGATTTTATTGAGAATTTTTGCATCCAAGTTCATTAGAGATATTGGTCTGTAGTTTTCTTTCTTTGAAGTGTCTTTGTCTGGTTTCGGGATCAGGGTGATGTTGGCCTCATAGAATGAATTTGGAAGAGCTCCTTCTTTTTCTATTTCTTGAAATAGCTTGAAAAGTATTGGCATTAATTCTTCTTTGAAGGTTTTGTAAAACTCCACTGTATACCCATCCGGTCCAGGGTTTTTCTTGGTTGGTAGTCTTTTGATGGCTTCTTCTATTTCTTCCTTTGTTATTGGTCTGTTTAAATTGTGTGTGTCTTCCTGACTCAATCTTGGCAGATAGTATGACTTAAGAAATTTATCGATATCTTCACTATCTTCTATTTTATTGGAATATAGGATTTCAAAATACTTTCTAATTATCTTCTGTATTTCTGTGGTGTCTGTTGTGATATTGCCATTTTCATCCCATATGTTAGTAATTTGAGTTCTCTCTTTCCTTCTCTTCATTAGCATGGCTAAGGGCCTGTCGATCTTATTTATTTTTTCAAAGAACCAACTTTTAGTTTTATCAATTTTTTCAATGTTTTTTTTGTTTCAATTCCATTGATTTCTGCTCTGATTTTAATTATTTCTTGTCTTCTACTACATTTGCTGTTGTTTTGCTCTTCCTTTTCTAGGTTTTTGAGGTGTAGTGTGAGTTCATTTATTTGTTGTTTTTTTCTTTTTTTGAGGAAAGAACTCCAGGAAATGAATTTCCCTCTTAAAACTGCTTTGATTGTGTCCCATAGAATCCGGTATATTGTGTCTGTATTGTCATTTATCTCTAAGAATTTTTTTTATTTCCTCCTTTATGTCTTCTGTAACCCATTGATCATTCAGTAACATATTGTTCATTTTCCAGGTGATGCAGGATTTTTCCTTCCTTCTTTTATCATTGATTTCCAGTTTCATTCCATTATGATCAGATATGGTGCATGGTATTATCTCCACGACATTATATTTACTAAGAGTTGCCCTATGGCATAATATATGGTCTATCTTTGAGTAGGATCCATGTGCTGCTGAGAAGAACATGTATCCACTTGATGATGGTTGATATATTCTATATATGTTGGTTAAGTCTAGGTTATTGATTGTGTTATTAAGTTCTATAGTTTCTTTATTCAGCTTTTGTCTGGAGGATCTGTCCAATGGAGAGAGCGGTGTGTTGAAGTCACCCATAATTATTGTGTTGTGGTCTATTTGACTCTTGAACTTGAGGAGAGTTTGTTTTATGAACATTGCAGTACCATTGTTTGGTGCATACAAATTGATAATTGTTATGTCTTGTTGGTGAATGGTTCCTTTTAACAGTATATAGTGTCCTTCTTTATCCCTTTTGATTAACTTAGGTTTGAAGTTGATTTTATCCGATATGAGTATGGCCACTCCTGCTTGCTTCCAAGGGCCATGTGAGTGGTATGATTTTTCCCAACCTTTCACCTTCAGCCTGTGTGTGTCTTTTCCTATCATATGCTTCTCCTGAAGGCAGCATATTGTTGGATTTGTTTTTTTAATCCAGATTACTAGCCTATGTCTCTTGATTGGTGAATTTAGGCCATTAACATTTAAGGTTACAATTGAAATATGGTTTGTACTTCCAGTCATGTTCAGTTATTTATTTATTTTAGTTTGGCTAGTTTTTCCTCTTTGGTTATTTTTCTCCCCCTTTAATGAGATACCTCCCACTGTTAGTTTTGGGCGCTATTTTTCAATTCCTCTTCTTGCAGTATTTTGCTCAAAATGCTTTGCAGTGCTGGTTTTCTGGCTGTGAATTCTTTTAGCTTTTGTTTATCTTGAAATATTTTAATTTCATTGTCAAATCTGAAGCTTAATTTTGCTGGATACAGTATTCTTGGTTGGAATCCATTATTTTTCAGCGTTTGAAATACATTGTTCCAGGATCTTCTTGCTTTCAACATCTGTGATGAAAAATTAGTCGTTAACCTAATAGTTTACCCCTGAATGTAATCTGCCTCCTTTCTCTCGTAGCTTTTAATATTCTCTCCTTGTTCTGTGTGTTAGCTATCTTCATAATTATATGTCTTGGAGTTGGTCTATTTCGGTTTTGAATGTTTGGGGTCCTGTAAGCTTCCAGGATTTGGCAATCCATTCCATCTTTCATCTCTGGGAAGTTTTCTAGAATTATTTCATGGGGCTGGGGATGTGGCTCAAGTGGTAGCGTGCTCGCCTGGCATGCGTGCGGCCCGGGTTCTATCCTCAGCACCACATACAAAGATGTTGTGTCTGCCGATAACTAAAAAAATAAATATTAAAAATTCTCTCTCTCTCTCTCTCTCTCTCTCTCTCTCTCTCTCTCTCTCCCTCTCTCTCTTTTAAAAAAATAAATAAATAAAAATTTAAAAAATAGAATTATTTCATTTAATAGGCTGTCCATTCCTTTGGTTTGAACCTCTATACCTTCTTCTATCCCGATGAGTCTCAAGTTTGTTTTTTTATGACATCCCATATCTCTTGAATAGATTGCTCGTGAGATTTAAGCATCCTTTCTGTGTTGACTATATTCTTTTCAAGTTGATAAACTTTGTCTTCATTATCTGATGTTCTGACTTCTACTTGATCTAGTCTATTTGTAATATTCTCGTTTGAGTTTTTAATTTGGTTTATAGTTTCCTGCATTTCTAGGATTACTGTTTGATTTTTTTTTAAATCTCTATCTCCTGGAAAAGCTCGTTCTTTGCCATTTGAATTTGTTTGTTTAATTCGTTTTCAAAATATACTTTCATTGCTTGGACCTGCTGTCTCATGTCTTCTCTAATATTCCGTTCCATCTGAGTTAGGTATGCCTTGAGTTCTTTCCTTATCCATGTTTCTGATGCTTCTAGGTCCTCCTGTAGATTTAAGTTGTCTTTCATTGTTTGTAATCCTTTTTTCCCTTGTTTTTTCATGTTGTTCACATTACTTTCCAGCTCTGCTCTCTCCTGCTAAGGTGGATTCTGCTGGGAAGGAATTCCGTCGGCCAAACTCCGGTGACGTCACCTCTCTGCTATGGGGGGCCCCAGGCTCCTTGCAGGTGTGTCCAAAGGGAGGGGTGGGACTGGTCTGTCTCTGGTTGGTTTCAGCTCCCGGTTGTCTACTTCATGAAGGCCTGGCTATGGACCTCTTCCTAGAGTCTCTGCGCCATACCTGCTGGGCCGCACCTCGGGGTCTAGCTGCCCGGTCGCGCGGGCGGTTGCTGGCGGGCGGGCGGGCGGTCTCCAGCCACCAATCATGTGGGCAGTGGTCGGGTGGTCGTCGGCGGGCGGGCGGTCCCTAGCCGCCCAGTCACGAGGGCCTGGCCTCTAGTCCCCTGGCTTCTCCTGCTAGCCCATCCTTCCCCTGTGTGATGCCTCTAGGCAGTTCAAACTGTACTCTGGGCCTGCAGTTTGCTGGGTGTGGAGGGTGGCTATTGGGAATCAGCACCCTATTGTTTTGATTTTTTCCGCTTGCCCCTTCCCCAGAGCTGGCAAGACAGGTTTCGTTTTCGCCGCTGATTGGAGGGGGAGTTGGAGGTCAGGTGTCTCTACCTTTCCCCACGTCTGTATGCAGGCTCGTTCATTCTGATAATCCCTCCCTGGATTCCTTGGTGGACTTTCCGTTGTGGGGGATAGAACTGGACCGCTTCCTTCCCCATCTCAAACCCCGAACTCAACCCGGAACTCAGTGAGGGCACAGCCGGCAGGACTCCACAGAATCCATATCACCGTTTCTCTCTGCTTGCTGGTCGCTTCTTGGTGGCGCCCCGACGTCTGTAGCCACGGGGCAGGCCGCGTGGCGAGCGGCGGATCAGTCAGCCTGGATCTCCGGTTGCACAGTTGGCTCGCGTTTGCGACTCAATAACCGCTCCTTGGTGATGGAAATCCTTCCTCTAGGTTTCGGTGCACCCCGATTTTGCTGTAAATTCCTGACAAGATAGCTTTTTGTCGTTCTAACTTCTTATTCACCTGCGCAGTGTCGCCGTACACGGGTTGTGATGCACTCTATTCGCGGCCATCTTGGAATCCCTCATTCTTCCTTGAGTTGAGTTTTGTTCATGGTGAGAGATAGGGGTTTAATTTCATTTTGTTGCATATATAAATTTCCAGTTTTTGCACCACTATTTGTTGAAGAGACTTTCTTTTCTCCAATGTATGTTTTTGGTGTCTTTGTCTAATATAAGATAACTGTAATTATGTGGGTTACTCTCTGTGTCCTCTATTCTGTACCATTGGTCTACCAGTCTATTTTGGTGCCAATACCATGCTGTTTGTGTTATTATTGCTCTGCAGTAGAGTTTGAGGTCTGGTATAGTGATGCCATCTCCTTCACTCTTCTTGCTAAGGATTGCTTTCACTATTCTTATTCTCTTATTTTTCTAGATGAATTTTATGACTACTTTTTCTATTTCTATGAAGAATGTCATTGGCATTTTGATTGGAATTGCATTAATTCTGTATAGTGCTTTTGGTAATATGGTCATTTTGACAATATTAATTCTGCCTATCCAAGAATAAGGTAAATCTTTCAATTTTTCTAAGCTCTTCTTTAATTTCTTTCTTTAATGTTCTGTAGTTTTTGTTGTAGAGGTCTTTCAACTCTTTAGTTATGTTGATTCCCAAGTACTTTATTTTTCATTTACTAGTTCTAGAAGTTTTCTAATGGAGCTTTTTGGGTCTTCCAGGTATAAAAACTCTTACCTTTGGCAAATAGTGCTAATTTGAGTTCTTTTCTTATGTGTATCCCTTTAATTTCTTTGTCTAATTGCTCTGGCCAGTGTTTCAAGAACTATGTTAAATAGGAGTGGTGAAAGAGGGCATCCCTCTCTTGTTCCAGTTTTTAGAGGGAATGCTTTCAATTTTTCTCCATTTAGAATGATGTTGGCTTAGGGCTTAGCATAGATAGCTTTTATGATGTTGACATAATGTTCCTGTTATCCATAGTTTTTCTAGTGTTTTGAACATGTGTGGGTGCTGTATTCATCATTTTATATATATATATATATATATATATATATATATATATATATATATATATTAACAAATGTAATGTTCTCTTTTTATACAGGGGTCAAATAATAGAGAACAACAGAAAATATAGTAACAGCATAAAACATTCATTTCACAAAAGAGAGTGGTACTATTTACTTTAGATGAAACTTATCATGAATAGACAGAGTTAGAAATAGATAATCATACAGTTAAAAAGAAGATACCCACATTTAAAATCCAACTCTGCCAACTTCTGATTCTGGAGACCCCTTTAAAGAAAGTTTATTCTCAATTAGTTCTTTCCTAGAAAATTTGATTTGTATTTTCAGGTTGTGTTTTTTATTTTTATATCACAATGTAATATAACTAATGAAAGCCCTGATGTCAATTGTTGTATTTGGTTTTATAGCCCATTTATTTCAATTACTTTTGTTGCTTTTATTTTATGACTTAATAAAATATCTTTCACAATTCATAATTTTCTCTTAGGACCAACAATCCTTAAAATATTAAATTTAAACATTTTCTGAAGCAGATTATTACAACCATCATGCATAAACATTAATCACCAGACCAAGAGGATGCTTCTGTTTATGTTGTGTTCAGTGTCATGGATGATATTTTTCAACATTATATGGTACAGAGAAAAAAAATTATTAAAATCACATATTGTCATAAGTATTCTCACATAATTGTTGTTGTATAAAACCTATAGGATCATCTTAAAATTTTCTAGAGCTTTTAGGATGTCTTATTTTTGGCAGAAGTGTCATAGTACTATGACATTAGCAAACTGTCCATGGGTTTTTCTGTAGAAACTGTGTTTTGAACAAACACAAGATAAATGATTGGTCTATTCAAGCTCTTTTACCAGTCACAATTCAGCTTGGACTTGGTAGCACATGCCAGTAACCCCAGATACCCAAAAGGCTGAGGCAGGACGATTGCAAATCCAAGACAGGCCAAAGCAACTTAGCAAGACCCTGTCTGAAAATATTTTTAAAATAAAAGGGCTGGAGATGTAGGTCTACAGTAGAGTGCCACTGGGTTCAATCCCCACGACTATAGAAAAAAAAAAGTTATGGTTCAAGTTACACATACATATATGAAAGAAAAAGAGAGAAAGATCATATATGCTGGGCACAAAGAAATAAAAGAGCTCAACAAAATCTTGATTGATTTATAATTGACTTATTGCCATCAATAGGAGGACTGTTTACAAAATTACACACCCTGTCACTTCTTCTAGAGCCACTGATATAAATATAATTTTGCATTCATTTTAAGACTCTGATTTTTTTTCTTCATGCATGGGGAAGTAAGTTGAAGTCCAATAATGTGCTAATGGCCATTGTAATGATTTGTAAACAAGATTTTACAACTCACTGAAAGATGTAATAAATGAAATACTAAAATATTCTGGGCACACTGCCAGGAAACAATTTTATGTATTACATTTATTTGTTGTTTTTTTTTTTTTTACTGAGTGGTAAATCTATAAAGGACTTTAGAATCTCTTAAAACAAAGAAGTTTATCAGGACTATGAAGCAATAACTTTGATTAAATTGATGAGTGTCCAGAACAATACTTAAAATACATAAGAATTGGATATCTTGATCACTCATATTGGTTAAAATGATAGAAGAGTTTATACATAGAACTTGACCACAATTCAATGAAATATTGATATCACTTTTTGTGAAATTTTACCATATCAGTCTTCTTACTCAAAGTAATGGTGATATAGGGTAAACTTTAATCTAACAAATATTTATTAGGCATATGGCAATTAGTAGACTGTATGCTGTGAATTACTAATAAATTAGCATGTTTGAAAAATAATATTCATGATGCAAACATAAGGGGAAACCTGGGTATGCTTTTGAATTATTAAGTTATGGGCACAAACCGCCCATATTTCCAAGTCACTAACTCTATTTCTACTATAGACTTGACCTAATGATTTTGGGGAAAGCATTCATACCAATAGTAGCCTACAATTTGTTTAGTAGAATCATTTGTCTGTGCTATGAAAACATATCATTATAATGGAAAATAATCTTCAAATGCAATTTTGAAAATAAACCCATATGCCCATATGAATTTATCTGTCACTTATTTCCTGTCAAAATAATTTTGCTCATAATACAATTTTTACTTCTTTTTCAGAAATGCCAGGGATACCACAACTGTTGCAAAAGTAAATTTAAACAAAAATAACTTTTCATTTAGTAAAGGATAGTATAGTCTTTAATTATAGTCATTATTATTTCATTATCTACTTATGAGAGTTTTTAATAATATCTCTAAATCTGAGTCTTTCTATGAGAAAAATGATTCCAAAACAAATTTCATATATCATTTTATGTTGAGATTCAGTAAATAGTTACTAACTGACATTTATAATATTCTTTCACACATTGAGTTAAAGCATCCAATAAATGCGATTCTGTTTTTTTTTTTTTTTTTCCAGTGGCTTAAAAATATCTTGGATTGTTATAGTTACACTAAACTATGTCAGTATTTTAGAGTTTATCACACTGCTTGTGAATAATGGAAGAAATAATGACATTGGATACTTTTAGTTCAATAACTAGTCTTTTAATCTACTTCCACTATTTCTAAAATAACCAAAGCTAATCTTAGAAACCCATTGTATTTTCTCAGTCCACTGATTTTGTTGAACAATGATAAAGAATTATATTAACTTTGATTTTAACTTTCCTTCTCTTTTCTTTTTCCCAGACAAGAAATCATGAATAAATATAGAATACCCCAAATAATCATTTTCTGTTCTACTATTTAAACTCCTTAAATTTACCATTTTACCAAATATTTTATTTTTTACTATCTTTTTATTTACCTTGAGGAAAAATATATAGAGAAAACCAGTTTTGTTTTCATTGTATTAAAAAAGAATTACTCATTTTACAAAATAAAACAAACCAAAATAAATTCCATGAACCTTTAAACTACTTGAAATGGTAAAATTATTACATACCATTTACAGAAGCAAACTCTTAATGTAAAGATCTAGGTAAATAAGATCTAGCGCTTTGTTGTATTTATTTCATCTTTGAGAAATGATCTATATTCCATCCACATGAAGAGTGATAAGATGCATTTCACAAGCTAATAGTCATTCATCAGCAATTATTGAACGTCTGCAGTGTGAACAAAAAATACAAATTATTACTATAAAATATTATATGAATAAAATATATTAGTTGCTTACAGTCTCATAGGGAAAAGTAGATGTGCATTCATTCAAATGTATTGCAGTCTAAATTATGACAAGATCTGGGATGTAAAATACAGAATTTCAACTCTTATGAAGTTTATTCATAGTGAAGCAAGCAATTTAGATGTGTAAAATTTTAATACAGTATGATAAAGTATTACAAATAGAATAGTTCCCAACTTCCATATATTTTTTGAATGCCCAGGGAAGGCTTCTCTGATGTCAGAAATGAATTTCTAAATATAAGAAACAAATAGCTATGTATTCAAAGTATACTAATGAAATAATGGTGTGTCATTAAGAATGAAAAATAAAGAAAGAAAGGAAAGCTACAGAAAATAACCAGAATTTTTGGTTCAGGGAGATACCAGGGAAGTCATGCTGCCTAGATGTGAATCTCTACTATGTCATCATTTATGCCATGTAATCTTGAACCACCACTCCCATCCTGAATACAGTAGGGAAAATAACCAAACTAATATCAAAGGGCTATTTTATGGATTACATGAAGTAATAAAGTGCTTAAAAGTGTATCCTGCACTACTGAATAAATTATTCTAAGAGTTTACATGAAATATCACTTTCAAATGGTTAAAGAGTAGTTTTATCAAAAGTTGCATAAACCCCCTAGTGCCTGGACTTTGGTAGTTTCTAATGAATGTTAACTTCCAACCAAATGACCTATGCCTCCACAGAGAAATGAAAAATCCTAGAAATGAGCAAAGAATGTTGAAAATGAATCTGGACCATCTTGTACTGACAGAAAATTAGAATTTAGGCTAAAACAAGACAAAAGAAAATGAAAACGAATTTAGAATGATGGGAATATGTCAAAAAATGCTGAAGCCTGTTGAAAGGGTTCCCATTGGTCAAAACTGGGGTCATCTGAGCAATAAAATAAAGTACTACTGGATTATAACCCAAAGAATAAATAGATATCCATGAATCCATACAGATATAAATGGATGAATAAGTAAATGGGGACAAAAAAACAATTCTATCTTTTGAGGAACAATTTCAAATAATTTATGTAGATATTTGCCCTCAGAGCAGACTCCCATGCAGTTAAGTACAGATTTCTATTTTCTGACTTTCTGCTAAAGGATAGATCACAGAAAAATGAAAAAAAAAAAAAGAGTGACTTTAATGTGGTGAAATCTGACAAACATCAAGTCCTCAAGTTTCCATCCACAGTAATAGGTCATGATGGTCATATAAAAATCATGTACTTTTTAGTCATATATAATTTTTAAATCATTTGATGAGAAGGGTGCTTTACTTCTGTGGCCTCTTTACATCACCTAACCCCAGTCTGATCAACAGAAAAACATTAGATAAACCCCAATGGAGAGATTTTATTAAATGATCAAGCAATTCTATATTAATGAGATGCAAAATTCACACCAAACCACATTTTAAAATATGATCTGTATCTCCAATCACATCACAGTGACTTCTTATAGAATATTAAGCAAACCCAAACATGTAGTATTCATTCACTGACTTAAAAACGATATGTGGACTTAGAAAATGTTCTTCTTAAGATATTTCTTATGCCCTGAAGGCTTTTGTGACTCATTGAAAATGAATTATGTTTGTAATATATTAGTTAGCTATCCATCAATGTGACAAAACACCAAGATGTCCAACTTAATAAAAGGAAAGACTCATTTCGGATCATTGTTTTAGAGGCTTCAGTCCACAGGCACTTATCCCTGTTGTCTGAACATGAAGTACAACATGGTGGAAATGTTTGGCACAGGAGGCCTGTTCACTTTGTGACAGCCAGGAAGTAAAGAGAGAAAGGAAGGATCGAGCTTCCCAATATCCCCCTTAAAGACAAACCCCAGTGACCTAACCTCCTCTCACAAGGCCATACTTATTACCAGTTCCACCACCTCCAAATAGAATAGTATCTTTGTATGGAGATGAACACTTTGATAAATGAACCCTTGGAAGACATTTTAGATCCAAACTATATCAATGGGTAACAGAGTAAGAAAAATAAAGAACCTTAAAAAAGTCAGAATGGATAATGAAGAAAAGTAGAAAGAGACAAACTCTCCCAAAATAAATATTAGATCAAAGAAATATAGACAAAAAAGATTAAGATATAAACAATGAGAAAAGGGGATAACCCAATAAGAACTATCTTTCTGTTCCTCATTTTCTCCTTACTTGATATCTATCTATCAAAAGGGCTGACATTTCAATTTTGTTGGACAGGAATCTGAAGAGAAAGAAAAAAAAATGAGTATTAACTCCAAGAGTATCACTCAGCCGTAGCAACTTGGCCAGGTTGAAAGGGGTTTTTATTTTCCTTTCTTTTAACTCTGCCATTATAGCATGAATGCAGAAGCTACCCATAATATATAAATAAATTAAACATTATTAAAAAAAAAAAAAGATCAGCAGAGGTCAGAGTTTGTTAATCCCTGTTGTAGAGCTATTAAATTCAGTCAGCATTTTCTTAGAATTGGGCATAGGTTCAGTTGTGAATTTTCCTCAAATTGAGACACCTTAATTTTTTACCATAAAATATAAATTATCAAATAAGAAAATTATCATGAATTTTAGGGACTTATATTTAAAATTTCTGATAAGTCCTTTTTAAAGAATTATGTGCACTCTGGAACGTGCACACACACACTTACAGACACACACACACACAAAATTAAATGAGGTAGAGTAAAGAAAATAACCAAATCTAGATTTTCATTATGCCAGGCAACTTGGCTTAGAAATCATTTAGAAAATGACTTTAGTCAAAGAAAGAGTTGGTTTAATGAATTAGTACATTAACATTAAGAGCCATAGGTTCATGACTAAAACGTTATTACTCTTGCCATTTGCAAAACTTGCCATTTGCAAAACTTGCTTAGGGCTTCGTTTTTGAGGCAAATATAAAAAGGATTTAGCTCCATTGCCTCCAATGACATTAATGGAATCCATTCATCTATTTTTCCATGCTCTGCTTAGAAATTTACACTTAAAGGATTATATTTACAACTCCAAATGTGTGCTGTGAGCTTGCCTTAGGGAAAGAAAAAGAACAGAGACAAACTGAAATGATTAACTCTTTGATTATTTTAAAATAATTTTCACAAAAATTTGATGTATTAGTTTTTTTATTCATAGCATTCATTTTCAACACATTGCTTCTTTTATTTATGTTCTATACTTTAAGACCAAATGAGTGCTATAAGGAGCTTAATTTATTTATTTATTTTACTGGTGCTGGGGATCAAACCCAGGGCCTTGCACATTCTAGGCAGGACACAGAACGAGTTAAATTCTTTTTGGTGCTAATCCCCATTGCTGGCTTTTATTGGAAACACTATTATTCAATGTAAAATGAGTTGAACTGTACAAAATTCAATGTACACTTCAGATTATGGGTAAATAAATATTTTTAATGTTCCAATTACAAAGAAAAATTTGCCAACAATATGTCAAAATATGTGTGCTTACCACAGAACTGCATTTTTATATCAAATTTGCAATATTAGATTAATGACAAAATGTTATAAGAAGCTTTCAAGTGAACAGAATTCACTATACTTCTGAAAAACTACATGGAAAATAATTGAAACTGTGTCCAATAATATTAAGTTGCAGAAAAGTAGCCAATGGTATGTTGTATTGTGGTTAAATATTTACTCCTCCTTCATTTGAAAGCTTCCTGCAGGTTGCCATGCCATTTGTAGTGCACTGGGGGAAGGAGCAGACCTCTTTACCCGGTGGATATTGGGTTGGACCATATGACTTGCTTTGGCCAATAGCCTGTGAGTACATGTGACATACAATATTCACACAGAAGCAATAAGAGTCATTTTGTTTCTATCCTATGCCTTCTGCTTTAGATATGCTATGTGATCAGCATGTACTATATCTACTCATTTTGATTTGAGAAAATGAGAAATGCAGCCAAACCACAGAATCTGACATACCATCTAGATGAGAAATAAACATTGCTATTTTATAAACCAATGAAAGTATGAAGTTACTTGTTACAATAGCATAACAAAAAGATTGATTTACTGACGTAATATGTTGCATACATGCGATATGGCTGTGGCACAAGCCACTGAATTTACAAACCTAAAGAAAAGAAGTTACTAACACTATTGGTAATAGTAGCCACTTGCCCATATGTTTAAGTGTGTTTATTTATCCTAAAGTTTTTCTGAGATTAGCTAGAGGACTCTCACATTGCTAAACATTCTTTATTCCCTGTGCTGAGGAATCACACTTACTTTTTTTCAGCTACATCTACACCCACATTTGTTATTCTTTAAATGCATAAAGCACACTCCAACTTTAGGATTTTTACTTGCTCTTTTTTCTGTCTGGGATATGAAATAACACCCACTCAAATCTACTCATTACTCTCTATCTTCAGTTCTGCTTTCTTCTTTATTTCAGTTACTATTGCTTTTCATATTAAATAGTACATCAGAGCTGGGGACACAGCTCTGTGGTAGAGCACTTGCCTACCATGCACAATGGTAGGCCTTAGGTTCAATCTCCAGAGGTGCACAAAGGAAAAAAAAAGAAAAAGAAATAGATGGATATAATACTTAATTTGCTGTTTTTCGTTCTCCAGGATACAAGAGGCATGAGGGCAGTAACATTTTCTATATTTTGTTTACAGCTGCATATGTAGTACCAAGACTAGTGTTTAGAAACACTATTACATATACTAAATATATTTTAATAAATAAAAATCTATTCATGAGTAATAGATTCCATTCATTGCAATACTAGAAACAATGCTAGCTACAACTGCCTACCTTTATTATGTAACTGTTATATCTTTAAAATTGTATTCTTTCTTCTCAGCCTCATCTTTTCAATCTATTTATCTGCACATTGCTTTATCTCTCCAAACACAATAAACTGTTAGCAACATTTTCACTGGGATTTTTGTACTATTAAGGAAATACTCAAGAAAGGAAATATTCCTAAATAAGAAATAGTTCTCAGAGTCACAAGAATAATAGATATTTTTAAACACTTGCGAAGGTACTTGATATCAAAATAATAGCTAAACTAAACCTTAAAGATTATTAATAAAAAATTTGCTAAATGTTTTTTACTTAGTACATGCACCTATTTAATTTGGATAGATATCATATTGATGTAGGGTCATGTGACTTATAGTCATATCTCTTTGTTCACAGATGAATTTTAAGGTTATCCTAGGTTAGAAGGCAAAACACAGAAGGGAAAAAAATAAAGTCCAAAACATTTGAAGTGAATTAAATCAGTGGTCAGATTTAATAAATGAAGTTAGAAAAAGAGAACTAGAGTCAGACTCCTTATATCAGAGACTCATAGTGGGGTAGGGAGGGGGAACATGAGAGGAATAGAGAAACTCTAGATAGGGCAGAGGGGTAGAAGGGAAAGGGAGGGGGCAGGGGGTTAGCTATAATAGTGGAATGTGATGGACATCATTATCCAAAGTATATGTACGAAGACATGAATTGGTGTGAACATACTTTATATACAAATAGAGATATAAAAAATTGTGCTCTATATGTGCCATAAGTATTGTAATGCATTCTGCTGTCATGTATTTAAAAAATAAAATCAATTTAAAAAAAGAAAAAGAGAACTAGATTGTTCAAGTACACTAATAAGAGATCATTTAAAAAGATGACACCAAGATGTTTCAATTGAAAGTGATTACATGGAGATACAACCTGAATATTCTGATTCTTAAAAAAATTTTAAGATAGCATTTTAAAAATGTTATATGCTGGGATTGGGGATGTAGCTCAGTGGGAGTGTGCCTGATTAGCATTGGAGAGGCCCTGGTTTCATCCCCTCTATTGCACACATACCCACAAAATACATACAATAATTAGAATGTGGAGGGAGACAGGATGATCAAGAAGTGTGCAGAAGTAGACTTTTAATTTTAGATATTTTAAATTTGCAATATAAGGCTTGAGTTCAAAGAGGCCTGGGTTAGGTTAATTGATTTCAGAAGGAAAGGAGGTTGCTGGGAAGGCACTGGAAGAAAACAGTAGAAGATTTGAAGAAATCCATTGCTTATATGTTTATCGGAGGAAGAATAAACAATGAAGACTGCAAAGGAGTAACCATTGACCATGGGAAAGCACTGAACATTTTAGGAGGATGAATCAACTGTGTTCAACCTCTGAGAGAGTCTAATTAAATGAAAATTGGAAATGGGAATGGAAGGCTCTGTCTTCTACTTTAAAAATCTTCACATTTGGTGAAAATGAGAGAAGGATCTATAAACCATGGAAGACAAGGATGAAAAAGTAAACCTCAAGTAAAACTCTTAAGTCTTAATCCAGTATTTACAGTAAAAGTATTTCCTTACTCTGTTCATAGTCCAGTGTCTATTCAACAACTTAAACATATTTAAGAACAGAGGTGTAATCCCTTGCCAGGAACATCTAGCTAACTTGCCTACACTCTCCCTTAAATGTAATCATTGGAAAGTGATGATTCAGGTTAAAGACATTTTCCCTCCTGTAATGCCAATCACCATGGTGAAGAGGCACCATCAGGCATTGTTCTTTATTAATGTCATCTTTACAAGTCATAGTCAATATGACAGCTTTTGGAGAAAGAATTTTAATGGATATAGGGGTCTGAGATCCAGATTGTTGAAATGAATATGGCATCATCAAGAGGAATGGATTGAGTGGTAGAAAAGTCACACAAAAACAGGGAAGGCTAATAAAAACTGGAGGGCACAAAAGCAAATCTCACTTAAATTAATTTTTAATTTTTTAAAAATACCTCACTTAGGGGCTGGGGATGTGGCTCAAGTGGTAGCGCGCTCGCCTGGTATGCGTGCGGCCCGGGTTCAATCCTCAGCACCACATACAAACAAAGATGTTGTGTCCGCCGAGAACTAAAAAATAAATATTAAAAATTCTCTCTTTCTCTCTCTCTCACTCTCTCTTTAAAAAAAAAAAATACCTCACTTAGAGTGAAATCTATTAAGAATAATTATAGCCATCAGTTACAGAGAAGTCAGTGTATGTCAGGTATTGTGATGATGATTTTATAAATCTGTATTAAGCCCTCCAACTACAATGTGAGGTAGGATATCATCACCATGATTTTATTGATGGCAAAAATGAGAATAAGACATTAAAATAAATCTAACAAATGCTAGATTTCATACACCTAATAAATGTTACAATTAAGTACCTAAATTGAATTAGTCGAAGATTCTATGGACCTTAACAACAAGGCTAATAGACTGATTTCTTTCCTCACAAAAGTCAGGGAGAAAAGTTTTCAATTGATATTGTTTGGCAGTATATCCAATCCATAGAGCTACTAGACTATTTTCTCTACCTCTCTATCCCTTTGTCTTTATTTTGTGTTTTATTCCATTTAATGTGCATTACCCACGCATTTCTTCCCCAATACACAATTTTCTACTTAAAAAAAATTCCTGCAATTCAATTTTTTAAGTCTCTCAAGAGGACAAAGAGAGAGTTTAATAAATGAATTACACTTGTGAACTGACTTTCAACCTATGGCTTCTTTAAAAGTGTCTATATAATTTTTTTTTAGCATTCTTTAATTGAACAACTACATAAGGAGTCTTAGATTGAAGACACTTCTAAGTGTGTTGATGTACAAATGCTATATGAATAAGAAAAATTTCTATGTAGGTAAATCTAACTTCAGGTGGCAGAAAACCCTCAGGCAATCTGACACACCTACTGTAGGGATTGTGTAAAGAAAACTGCCAATAGCTCTACTGTTCATAAACACCACCTGTGACATAGATCTCCACAAAATTTTTTTGAACATAAAAAATGATCTCTTAGGTACATGAGCTTTTTAAGCATATTAAAATGATATCTTGCAAGATACTGCCTCCATTTCCCAAATACTCATACGATGCTCCCGGAGCCTTCTGGTACATTGTTATCTGACGTCTAGATGACTTAAATAGCTTCTGATATTTTCAAATGCAAAGACTTGTCTTCAATTTTTATTTTATAACTTAGAAGTGAACTTCATGACTTTATATTCTTTGAGAACTTATTTCTTTGTCCAGTGGTTCCTGAATAATAGCTATGCATTATCTCCCACACTAGCTGGATGGGGTATGATTACATCTCTGCAGGTGACATGTGTTCAACTTGGTTGACATTGTTGCCTTTTGAACAAATGTCTCTGATTGGTATAGATAGATACAATAATCACAAACTACATAGCAGAGGTGAAAGGAAGAACATGAATTTTCTCAGAATGCTCTTACAACATGTTACATTATCTCTTATTGTTCTACTTTCGAATTTTATGAAATCACTAAAATGCATTTTTACCAAAAGAAAATATGTATACAAATTTTATGTTTGATAATGCTACTGAGACATAATTGCACTCACAATTCTGTACAGTGTGGCACATTTTAATATCCCCATTGTTTCTCAAAATTTCATCTTCTGCCATGGTTTGAAATGCACCATTTTATTACATCTGTGTTTTAATTTTCCACACACATGTACAGAAGAAACTACAGTAAAACCAAAGATGCAACATAGATGGCTGATTTTTTTCTTTATGTTTAGATATGCATAGTCAGTGTTTGATGGGTTCTCTTTTCTTGAGAGAGTCCTTAAAGTTACATTGTCATCAACTGAAATACCTAAATGGTAGCACACAATAGATTTGATATGCATCCATTGTATGGCTCCATAACTTTTAAAACATATATAGATGTTTGCAAATTCCCATGTCCTTTATCATATGAAAGATATTTTGTAAATTACATAATTAATTATACTACAGTTTAGACATGGCTACAATGGTAATAACTCTATATAATGGCCATAGCTACAAAGTATATCTAATATCAACATCTGATATGTTATACATGCTGATACTATGTTCTTAATAGTTTGTTGAAGTGTCATTTAAACATCAAAACTGTTTTTTTCATTTAAAAAGAAAAACTCAAGGATTTTTATTACATTTAGAGATTTGGAACCACCACCACAATATATTTTAAAACACACGAGGGAAACACGCCCCACCCCTGACACACACTCTCTGACTTCACAGCCACAAATCTATTTTTGTCTGGCAGATTTGGGGTTCATTTGAAGGACATTTATGTTGGCTCCGCCCCCAACCTTTTTGTTTCCTCTGTGTGTGGCACACTTTTCAGTTTCTTTGAACATTTTATGATTTTTTTTTACCCGAAAACTGGACATTTTTTACATCTTTGAACAACTCTGCTGTTAGAGCTTTCTCCCCAGATTTGTTCTTATCATTACTTTTATGATATTTTTCTTATAGCTGCTATTTTTTAGCCATTTCATGAATTAATTCTGTAGATTCTGCATTCTTTCTACCATATAGCCACTGAGTTCTTTGATAGGTATTTTTAAAATAACATTTTTTTTAAAAAAAAAATTAAAGCTGGGCTTCCTAGGGTTTATATATGTCATTATAATTTACTAGTGAGTCATAGTTGATTAGCAAACTTCCTGAGAGTCCTTGTTTGTATATCTTACATCTTTTGACCTCTGTGTGAAGGCATTCCTTCAAACTGCAGGAAATTTATGACAGTCTTAGTTTTCAATTCCTCTTTGTATAAGATCTCAAGATAGCAGAGGTAAATGAGTTTTCCTTTTCTTTCCCCAGTTCTTTCCTAGGAATATACGGGACCTTGCACACCGCTGCAAGCCTTCTAGATTTGCAGAATCATGTTGCAGCTTTTTACAGTCTCCTGTGGCATCTACTTTATCACCACCATCTTTTAATGTTTTGGGTGGGTATTGGGAATCTTGTTCAGGACAGCTGAAAGCCCAGTTTTAGGGAGCTGTGATGTTGCAGCATGATGGCTGCTGTTTCTAATAATTGTGGTTGTAAGAGTCTTTATTTCCCTCTCAGTAATGAGAAGAGTTTTGAGTTAAGTCAAATAGCAGCACCGTGAAAATGGAGTTCAGACAAAATTTTGACTGTGAGTATGTGGCAGGGCCTACAATTGAGCTCCAAATAAAGTGAATGCTCTTCATGGGCTGTGAGATTGTTGATTTTTCAGAACCCTTGTGCCATGATGGGAAATAAGGAGGGGCCAGAAGAGGAGATAGAAGTAGTCACCAATTGTGTTTCTTACATAGATTTCTTTTCAATTCAGTCTCTGCTTTTGGTTCATTTCCGGGTCTGAAATGGCAGATTTTACTTGTTTGTCAGTATTTTTCCTACTTTTCTGAGATGAATAATTCACTCAGATTCTCAAGTTGCCATTCTGGAAGTCAGTCTCATTCCTTGTACTTTTTAGTATTACTACTCAGTTTTGTAGAAAACAAATGTTTAACTGTGGTTTAAAGGTAAGGAAAGTGTTTTCAAGTTCTATTTTTTCTTTACCTATAATCTGTGCAACTTTTAGCTCATGTTAGAAAGAAAGAAACAATAATACTTTTTAAACCTTCAAAGACTCAAATTTCACTATTAGACTGATAGTTTAATGAAAGAAAACCTCAAGGCTATGAAAGAAAACCTCAAGGCTATGAAAGCTAAATTTATCAGAGGATGGAAATACAGTCACCTATCAATATTCATGGAGAGCAGTGTTCCAGAACAACTGCAATTCCAAAATCTATAGCTGTTCAAGTCCCTTATAGGAAATGGTATAATATTTACATATAAATACGTACATCCTCTTTAAATCATTTCTATATTATTTGCAATACCTAATACAATGTAAATTGCATGTAGTTATTACATTGTATTGTTTAGGGGATAATGACAGGAAAAAATGTCTGCTGCATGTTCAGTGCAGACATAAACATCTTCAAGTATTTTTGAATTGCTATTGGTTGAATCCAGGGTGGCAGATCCCACGGGATGTTGAGGATAGCTTGTATTATATTTTCAAAGGAGTTCATTTGGTTTCTTTCTTTTGCATACGTATGGGTTACTCATTGCAATTTTTCCTGACTTTATCTACTTAATTCCTGTACTTCCAGAATAGCAGTCTTACTATACAATAAGACTTCAAATGTCGACCTTACAACAAGAAGTTACTGCTCAAATAGCAAGTAATGTGGAACAAAAAGACATAGGCTCATGGGAAAGGGTCATCTGAATTTGGAAAATGTGAGAATATAAATTTACATTAGAGTTTACTCTTATTGGCAATTATGCTGTGGGAAGTTCTCTATGAATTATAACCTGAAATTAATATAATCCAAATGTTATGTAAAGGTCAATATATAATTATACTTACATAGACTTAAGTGTACTTAGGTCTAGGTATGACAAATTATATATAGCTTTCATCTCATATTGTAGTTTCATTCATCATTGATATTTTTATTCTACTATAACATTTTGAGTTTAAGAACATTACTATCTTATGTTTATAGACATAACATTCCTGACACATTTAAATTCCCCAAATAGTGGCAGATACATAAGCAAATTAGATGAACTTCTTCAAATTAATCAGTCTTGAATCTGGTTTATTCCTTTGGGTTAATTTCTTTTCTCTTCCTTCCTTCCTTTCTTTTTGAAGCCATTAAGCAAAATCCACAATTACATTCTCAAATGATCCTATATAAATATGAATTAGTCACAAATCATGTAGTTTCTTTTGATTCTATCTTCCTACAAATTAACATAACACATAGCCAAAATAATTTATTCTACATATGAATAGTATGGACCATATATATCTTGTTTATCATTGAATCCTAGCACCTATGGTATAATACACACTTAATAATGATTTCAGTTACAAAAATGGATACAATTATTTTATATTTATTTTTCAGATGATATTGGATATTTCTTCTTATATATTTAATTATCATCATCAGAAAACTAAAGTTGGCTAAATTGTTTTTGAACTCCAGAGTCTTACAATAAGCTACGGAGCAGTGAGATAGGAGGATACTGAGGTATAAAAATGAATCTGTAGACTACTAAAATCCTGGAACTAGCCACATATGTGTATAAATTTTACTATTTGTATCTTTATTTATGTATGTAAATAGAAATAAAACATCTAAAATAAATATATAGCAGTAGAGATTTTATCAAATTTGTACAACTTTGTGTTGTTTCCAGGACTTAGAATAGTCTTTGATTTATAGCTGAGCCCACAAACACTAGCTGAATAAACAAAACAAAGACAGACACCCATAAGACAAGGGTTCACAAGTTGTTCACCACTGGTTTTTTCTACTACTTAATATGAAATCATTTTCTAAAAAAGTTGCTAACCCAGAACTATTTTGTAAAGCATACTGAAAATATACTTACATGCTTGTGCTTCAAAATTCATAATTATTTTCATGATTTTAATATATTTTTGTAACCTATAATATTGTGAATATTTGATTATTTTCTCTGCCTAGAAGTCAGCTGCTATTTGCATTTGAGATTTCCTTCTGTGGATACATTCAGTGGTATTGCAATAATTCATGTGCCATTCAGATTCCTGTGAGCAGAGGGGCATAAACTTCACCAATCAAGATATTCTTACAAGGACCATGAATCTTTGTAGGTGGGCAAACACGAATGATAAGTGAACTGAAACGGTAGGAGTGGCCAATAATTAGAGATATTCTGTAGCAGGGAAATTATCCAGGATAGACTGCTTTTCCTAAGGCAAGTGTTGAGTTTCCTCTCTCATCACTTTGAGGACACCTTAGCTATGGCAATTTTCCAAGACATTCTTTAAAGAAGATATGCAAGGGCCACATAAGCAAATGAGAAGATTCTCAACATTACTATTCATTAAAGCAATGAAAATATGTGTAAAATGCTTTCACATTTCTTATTTCTTTAAATTTGTTTTTAAGATATAATTTGCTGTATATACATTTAGATACATTAAACATGCATGGAGTAAAACTTATTCTAATTAAGATCCCATTCTTGTGGTTGTATATGATGTGGAGTTCCACTGGTCATGTATTTATATATGCACATAGGAAAGTGATGTATAATTTATGCTACTATCTTTTCTAATTCTATCCCACCTCCCCTCCCTGCATTCCCCTTTATCTAATCCAATGAACTTCTATTCTTCACCCCATTCCCCCATTGTGTGTTAACATCCACACATCAGAGAGAACATTTGGCTTTTGTTTTTTTTAGGACTGTCTTATTTCAATTAGCATGATAGTCTCCAGCTCCATTTATTTATCAGTAAATGCCATAATTTAATTTTTCTTTCTGTCTGAGTAATATTCCACCACATTTTTTTAACCCACTCATCTTTTGAAGGGCATCTTGGTTGGTTCCATAGCTTTGCTATTATGAATTGAGCTGCTATAAACATTGATGCAGCCGTGTCACTGAGTAAGTAACTCAGTGGGATAACTGGGTCAAATGGTGGTTCCATTCCAAGTGTTCTAAGGAATCTCCATATTGCTTTCCAGAATGGCTGCACTAATTTGCATTCACACAAGCAATGTATGAGAGAAACATTTCCCCCACATCCTCGCCAACATTTTTTGTTACTTCTATTCTTTATAATTGTAATTCTGAATGGAGTGAGATGGAATCTTAATGTATTTTAATTTTAATTTCTCTAATTTCTAGAGATGTTGAATATTTTTTCATATATTTGTTGGACATTCATATTTCTTCTTCTAAGAAGTGCCTGTTAACTTCTTTTGTCCATTTGTTGATTGGGATATGGAGATATATATATATATATATATATATATATATATATATATATGGTACAGGTGGAAGAGATTTTCTCTTATTCTGTAGGCTCTCTCTTCACATCCTTGATTGTTTACTGTGAAGAAGGTTTTTAGTTTGATACCACACCTTTGTTGATTCTTGATTTTACTTCTTGCATTTCAGGATTTTTGTAGTAGAAGTCAGTTCCTAAGCCAACATGATGGAGAGTTGAGCCTACTTATTCTTCTAGTAGGTACAAGGTCTCTGGTCTAATGTCTAGATCCTTGATCCACTATGAGTTGAGTTTTGTGCAGGGTGAGAGATAAGGATTAAATTTTATTCTACTGCACATGGATTTCCAGTTTTCCCAGCACCATTTGTTGAAGAGGCGGTCTTTTCTCCAATGCATGTTCATGACATCTTTATCTAGTATGAGACAACTGTACTGATGTGGGTTTGTCTCTGTGTCTTCTATTCTGTTCCATGTTCTTTATGTCTGTTTTGGTACCAATATCATGTCATTTGTGTTATTGGCATTGTGCTAGCCCCTGCTTCATTTTTCTTGCTAAGGATTGCTTTGGATGCACTGGGCCTCTTATTTTTCCAAATGCATTTCATGATTGCTTTTTCTGTTTGTATGAAAAACATCATTTAAATTTTAATTAAATATGTATAGAGCTTTTGATAGTGTGGCCACTTTGACAATGTTAATTCTGCTGATCCAAGAACATGGGAGATCTTTCCATCTTCTAAGGTCTTCTTCAATTCCTTCCTTTAGTGTTGTGTAGTTTTCATTGTAGAGGTCTTTCACCTCTTTTGTTAGATTAATTCCCAACTATTTTATTTATTTATTTTTTTGAGACTATCGTGAATAGGATAATTTTTCCAATTTCTATTTCAGCTGATTCATCTCTAGTGCATAAGAATGATTTATGGGTGTTAATTTTTTATCCTGCTACTTTTCTGAATTAATTTATAATTTCTAGAAGTTTTCTGATGGAATTTTTTTCAATCTTTTGAATATAGAATTATGTACTTGGCAAATAGTGATAGTTGAATTCTTTTCCTATTTGTATCTCTTGAATTTCTGTATTGTGTCTAAAAGCTCTGTGTAGGTTTTCAAGGACTATGTTGAATAGAAGTAGTAAAGGAGGACAACCCTGCTTCAGGTTTTAGAGGGAATGCTTTCAATTTTTTTTTCCATTTAGAATGATGCTGGCCTTGGGTTTAGCATATATGGTTTGTACAATGTTGAGGTATGTTTCTATTATCTAGATTTTCTGCTGTTTTGTGCATGAGTGAATACTAAATTTTGTCAAATGAAGTTTGTACAATGTTGAGATATGTTTCTATTATCCCCAGTTTTCCTAATGTTTTGTGCATGAATGAATACTAAATTTTGTCAAATGATTTTTTTCTTTATCTATTGAGGAAATCATGTGATTCTTGTCTTTAAATTTATTGATGTGATGAATTACATTTTTTACTTCCGAATATTCAACCAACCTTGCATAACTGGCATTGACCCCACTTGATCCTTGTGCACAATCTTTTTAATATGTTTCTGTATGCAAATTGCCAGTATTTTATTAAGAATTTTTGTATCTATGTTCATTAGGGATATTGGTCTGGTGTTTTCTTTCCTTGAGGTGTCTTTGTCTGGTTTTGGTATCAGAGCGATATTAGCTTCATAGAATTAGTTTGGAAGTTTTCCTCCTTTTGTATTTTATTGAATCATTTGAGTAATATTTGTGTACACTTATTATTTCTTCTTTGAAGGTTGGTACAATGTAGCTGAAAATCTGTGTGGTCCTGGGCTTTTGTTACTTGGTTGGCTTTTGATGCCATCTTCAATTTTGCTGTTTGGCATAGATCTGTTTAATTTTTTTATGTTCTCTTGATTCAATTTGGGTAGGTCATACGTTGCTAGAAATTTATTGATGTCTTCATGTTTTTCTGTTTGTGGGGTATAGGTTTTCAAAATAGTTTCTCATTATCATATGTATTTTAGTAGTATCAGTCGTGATATTTCCTTTTTCATCACAAGTTTTAATAATTTGAGTTTTTCTCTCTTTCTCTTTGTTAGCCTGGCTAAGGGTTTATCAGTTTTTCTTAAAGAACCAACTTTTAATTTTATTGATTTTTTTTGAATTGTTTTGTTTTAATTCCATTGATTTCAGCTCTGGATTTAATTATTACCTTTCTTCTACTGATTTTGGTATTGATTTATTCTTTTTTTTCTAGGCCTTTGAGATGTAAAGTTAGGTTTTTTACTCATTGACTTTCTATTCTTTTAATGAATGAGCTCAGTGCAATGAAATTTCCTCTTAGCACTGCCTTCATAGTTTCCCAGAGATTTTGATATGTTGTATCAATATTCTCATTTACCTCTGAGTATTTTTTTATTTCATTTCTGATTTCTTCTGCTATCCATTGGTCATTTAATATAGGATTATTTACTTTCCAGGTGTTACAGTAGCTACTATGTGTAATTTTATCAATAATTTTATTCCATTATGATCTGATGTAATGCAAGGTCTTTCTCCATTTTTTCCACTTGCTGAGAGTTTCTTTCAGGCATAAAATTGGTCTATTTTCCAGAATAATTAATGTGCTACTGAGAAAAAAAAATGTACTCCATCATTGATGAATGAAATATTCTATATATGTCTGTTAAGTCTAAATTATTAATTGTGTTTTTTTATTTCTATAGCTTCAGTATTAATTTTTGTTTGGAGGATCTATTCAGTGGTGAGAGAAGTGTGTTAAAGTCACCCAGTGTTATTATGTCATGGTCTATTTGATTCTTGAACTTGAGAAGGCTTTATTCTAAGTACATAGAAGCTCCATTGTTTGTGGCATAAATATTTACGATTCTGTCTTATTGATGTGCAATTCCCTTAAGCAGTATGAAATGGTTTTCTTTGGCCTTCTTTGTCACTTTTGATTAATTTTGGCTTGAACTTCACTTTGTCAGATATGAGGATAGAAACCCCTTTCTGTTTACAAGATCCATGTGAATAATATGTTTTTTTTTTTTCTTTTCATTCTTTTACCCTTATCTGGCTTACACATTTCTTTTAGTCCATTTGCTTTTCTTTGAAATGTGTCTTACAGTTTTTCCTGGTTTATAGTTGTTTAGATTTTTTCCCCTTGAGGATTTTTCCTTTGTGATGTGTTTTGTTGCCTCATGTTTACCATAACTCTATATAAGTCTATTAATCATTTCATGATTATTTATCTATTATTGGTTGTGAGAGGGTATAGGGGACCTTTCACAATTCATAAGTCATGACTCCTCTGCAAATATAGCAAAATCCACTATATGTCATGGAAGTTTTTATTTGCTAATTTTTATGGTGTATGGAGAGATCATGCAGTCTTTTTGATTTTTTGTTATTTTTTTGTCTTTCAGGACCATATTTTTTTCCTTCCTAATCAGATTGCCAAAAATTGCCTATAATTTCTCTTTTCCATTATTTTTTTCCTACATAAGCTACAAAGTTTAATTTAAATTACATGTATTACTAGGTCCTTTTTCTTTATCTCCTGGCCTTCTGTACCACTTCCTTAGAATTTTTAAATATTCCATGGTGGTGGTTTTAAAATCAAACTCAGGCTCTCTTGCTTGTTCTTTTCTTGCCATTTTCTACATTTTTATCAATATGCTTTTGTTTGCCTGAAAAACCTGCATGAGATAGAACATTAGAAATCACATGCTGTAACTTGGCTTTGTTTTTTTCTGTTTTTATTTTCAGGCAATTAAATTTTTCTGGCATTTTTATGTTTTATAGTTATGCTTAACTATTTCTGTCATTTCATTTTTTTCCACCTTCTTGTTCTACATTTCTGAAGAAATTAATTGGAGACACGAATCTAGGCAGTCTTCTTTGCCTTGGGGTATTGATATTAACAATTCATATTTGAATGCTTAGACAATGAAAGTTTATTGAGGTAAAAGAACTTAATATATTTAAAAAGATTAGTTAAAAGGGGGATGAAAAAGCATCTGCAGAGCACAACAGGCAGTAGTATTCCTAGAATTGTCACATCATCTTATTGTTAGACCATTTCAAATGCTTCCCAAACCCAGCAAGAAAACTGTAAAGCCTCTAAAGTACTAATGAAAGGGATTTTTGTTTGAGGATACTTTACAGAGCTGGCTGAAGGAAACTATCAAGTCCAATATCTTTATGAAAAAACAACCTCAGTAGGCTGAACCTATTAGAATGCCGCAAACTGAACAAATTCTCTTATAACTGAATCTCTCAGTAATAAACTAATTATGACCTGTAAATCATATGAGTTCAAAATGAGATGGACAGCTATCTAAATTCTGGAAGAGAGAAGGGCCACAAAAACAGAAGAGGCTCTTTAGAAATGCCATTATCCATTTGTCTACTTGAAAGATCTCAGTTTCAATGGGAGAAATGACATTCAACTGGCTTTATTCTTTAAGGTGCCTATTAGAGTACTCCAACAGTGAAAATTCAATCCCATACCAAGATTATGGCTTTGATAGTGTTTGAAAAGTAAACACCAGGGAAAGAAGAAAGGAAAAGAATGGAAATGAGACATGCTCAGTAGAAAACTCCAGTCACTGACTTAGCACTCAGAACTTGGGGCTATATATCCTTTGTTGTTTTCTTAATAGGCTGTTCTCATCGAGTAACTCCCAGGCCAGGGGCTGCCATCCTCTCCCTGATCTTCTCATATATCCCTGAAGGAGGAAGTACATTTGGAGTGAGTACCTGAGAACTTCATCTCAACATAGGGATAGGAGGGGATGGGGGGCTATTTGTCTTTATCTTTTTCTTTCTTTTCTTTTCTTTTTTTTGGTAACATGTTAGGAGTTAATATTGCAATGAGTAGTTTACATCTTCACTTTTTGAAGACTCTTGCATTTAGGACCCATGTATCTGTGACAAATATGAGTGGCAGGGGCCATCAGGACTAGTCACTTCACCACCTTCCCATGGGAATCTTAAGACCTGAGACACAAAGCAACAGCCTGCCCCAATCCCAACCCCGTGTTCATTCTCTGCCCTTCTAAGGTTGGTTCACGCCAGAATGACCTGTGGCTGTTAAATAGAAGTTCTGTGTGTGCCTGGGCCCTGGTGAGGGACAGATTTTTCTTGTGCCCTCTCCAGAACCTGAGACACATGTATTACCAGTAGAGAAGGCCACCCAGTCATGCCTCAGTCTGGACCCCTGGGGCTCAGAGGCACTAAGCCCCCACATCAAAGTTAAATGTTTTTGTTTCATTGTACCTCTCCCCTTGCCTTTTCTGATGATTAATTTACAAAAGAAAGTAAGCTGCTGAGGAGGCTTTGGAAGTGGGGTAGAGAGAGCAAGAAGACTAGTCATTAGGAGGGGTGCTGGTCTTTTGCCAAAAGCCTGGGTAGAGTGGTCTGGATCATCTGGCACCCTTCCAAATGCAAACCTCAAAGTACCTCTTGTATGGAAGGGTTCCTGGATTCTCCTCAGCTCCACCCTCTCCTTCAGCCATGTTGTTGGCAGAGGCAGAAAACATAAGAACTTAAAGCCCAATTCTTACTGGAGAGGAAAACTTGTCATCTGGCTTTGCAGGGAATATTCTACCTTATGTCATAGTACATTACGTTTACCATGTGCTAGGATATCACATTTAAAAGGAAAAAAAAGTAAAATACTTAAATGAGCTTGTATTATAACATTAATATTATTGAGAGTATCTGCTTTCCAGGCTGAAGTGATTCATTCATTATTCTAGTCCTGTTTTAGTCCTTTGTAACTTGTGGTAATTATGCTTTTCTTTTTAATACAAATAAATGTATAAAAAATAAGAATTTGAAAAGGCAAAAAAAAAAATAATAGAAATGCATTACAAGTATCTATAATGAAATAGTTTGAATCAATTATCAACTAGTGAGGATCTTTATTATGCTAGATGTATAGAAATGAGATGGAAAAGTGAATAACAATTACTTATTTTCTAACTTCTTTCAGAAAGAAATTTAAGTAGTGTGGTCATGAGTCAAGTTTTCAACAGTGTATCTAGTAAGGGTTCAAACTTGTATATAAGGCAGCAAAGGAAAGAACAACATGAGATAAATATGTAAGAGAAACACAGAAAATAGTGATAAAGTAATATTAGATAGTGAGATAGACTTTACAAAGCAAGTCTAGTTGCAACAGATACATAAAAATAAGTAAATTTTTTAACCTTGTTAAACATTGGGTGAAAGACCTAAATATACTTTTTTTTTCCCCAGGGAGATATAGAATTGGCCATTAGGTATATTAGAAGATGCTCAATATCATTAATTGGCAAAGAAATGCACATCAAAATCACATCATTGAATGACCATAATCAAAAAATAAAAAATAAGTATTGGCTAGGATATAAAGCAAAGGAACCCTTTTGCACTATTGGTGGAAATGTAAATTAATACAGCCATTATGGAAAACAGGGTGGAAATTTCCCAAAATATTTAAGATAGAATATCATATGGCTTAGCAATTCCAGTAATGGATATTAATCCAAAGGAAGTGAAATTAGAATATTGAAGAGCTATCTGAACTCTTTCATTCACTTCAGCATTACACACAATAGTCAACATATAGAAATAACCTAATTTATCCATAGATAGATTAATGAATAGAAAGTATGGCACATATATTCAATGGGGTATTACTTAGCCATAAAAAGAAAGAATTATTACTATTTGTGAAAACACAGGTGGACCCTGAGTACATTAGTTTATGTGAGGACAAATAAAGGCAAATACTGTATAAACTTACTTGTATCTAGAATTTTTTAAAAAATAAGTCAGACACATAGTATCAGAGTAGCATGGTGGTTACCAGGGACTGGTTATAGAGGATGTATTGGTCAAAGGGTACAAATTTTCTGTTATAATATGAGTAAATACTAAAGACCTAATATATAGCATGATGACGATAGTTAATGATAATATCTTGTAAATCTCAAGTATTCCTCCACAAATACACAAAAATGTAATTATGTGATGTCATGGATATGTTAATTAGCTTGATTATGGTAATCATTCCACAAAGTAGACATATATCAAACTACCACACTGTACATACCAAATATTCTTAATATTTATTTGTCAACCATCCATCAGTTTGATTAACCTAAAAAAAGAGAGAAAAGAAAAATATCATTACATTATTTATCTTTTCCTATGCTGCACAACTCCATTCTGTTTATGATTTAAGTAATACTTTAAATTCTAGTACTGTTGCTAAAGGTGATAATTATATCTCTTAGATTATTGCCTGTTCATTTAATAAACTCACAGTCTACATCCTGTTTGGGAAAGTTGAAAATATCAAATAACATAAGATCCCAAAATGATCTCTTACAAAATCTTAATTTTCTAATCCCAACTTATATAAAATTGAAATATACTTATTCATTAATATCGTCTGTGACACCACATTGTCTGTAGCCACATACCTTTACTATAACCTCAGGCTTAGCTCACATTTGCTAAGATTATGTATGAGTATGTTACAAGAGGCCATAAACTTTATTGGTAAAGTTTACAAAAATGGGTACATGTTTAAAGAGATGAAATCTTTGTGAAGATTTCCCATAGAAAGAAGAGATTCCATCAGAAAATTCTGAGGAGAAAATTATTAAATAATAGTGACTATCTTTAAATGGCTAAATTGTGAAAGGTATCGGTAGACAGGGAAAGCATTTTGATGTGTGGTTGTATATACTTATTTGTCAGGGTAAGGTATCTTTTTAAAAATTTTTTTATTTGTTCTAATTAGTTTTACACGGCAGTAGAATACTTTTTGAGACATCATACACAAATGGAGTATAACTTCTCATTCTTCTAGTTGTATAGGATGTAGAATCACACTAGTAGTATAATCATATATGCATATAAGGTAACAATGTCCAGTTCATTCTGCTATCCTTCTTATCCCCATATCCAGTCCCCTCCTTTTACTCCCCTCTGTCTAACCCAAAGTACCTCTATTCTTCCCTATCTCCCAACCCCTTGATTATAATTTGAGCAATACAAATGGATTTATTTTGTCAGAATCTTACCTTGGGTTCTTTCCCATTCAATTTTTCCTTTGTTCATATTCACTTGCTAAATGTTTCAACTAATGTGTATTGTGTGTTATATGCAAGTCACTATAACAGGTGATGGGCAAAGAGTAACTAACAAGACAGATGGTATCCAAGTTGTCATGGAAGTTGCCCTTGAGATGCAGAAGCTAAATTGTTAATGGTAAATAAATAAATATTTAGGAAAGTGATAAGGGCTATAAAAGAACCAAAGCATAAAACTTAAAAAAAGTGATTGTTTTATGTGCTCGTCATCATTATACAAAACTCCTGCATGAAGATTTGAATTAGGGGCCAACATACCTTATATACAAACAGAGATATGAAACATTGTGGTATATATGTGTATTAAGAATTGTAATGCGAAGCTACTGGGAGAGAAGGAAGATGGCGGCGAGGGGAGTGCATTGCCCCCGTGTGCTGCTTCACTGTGTGGGAGTATGACAAGTCAGGACGGCTAAAGGATATCTTGTTAGGAATTTCCAGCAATAGTGGGGTGCTCCGGAACCTGGAGGAAGGATTTCCATCGCATGAGGATCGGCTACGGGGACTCAAACGTGAGAGATTTGTCGCACGGAGGGTAACACTGCTTATTCAGCAAATTGCCCCGCGGCTAGAGTCTGCAGTGCGCGCTGGGATAGAGACGCAGGGTTACAGTGCTGCAGTTTCTGCCAGCCGCGCAAGCACCGTACTCAGGGCTGAATTCTGGGTTCGAGACGGGGGAAGGAAGCGGTCCATCTCGGTTCTCCACACCGGTCAGACCACAGAGGAGGCCAGCAGCCACCATGTTGGTAAACTGACGTCACCTTCCCTGTTTTCGACTGACCGCAGCTCATTCAGCCATAGATCAGGTAATTTCAGGCTGCAACTCGCCTGCGGCTTGCAGACAGATTGCTAGGGTTCAGCGCCTGGGTGCTTCTTAGAACCTGACCTTATCGGAGCGAACACCGAGCGCGGGGCGGCCGAGTTCCGGCTCCCGGAACCGTCCCGGAACCGCCCTGGCCCAGGGCTGCGGAGCCTGCGGAGCCTGCGGAGGCTGCTTCTTGGACCCTGCTCCTATCAGAGTATACACCAAGCACTAAGCAGCCGAATTCCAGCTCCCGGAACTGAGCCCGCGGGGACTGCTTCTTGGAGCTTACACTTATAGGAGCTTACACCGAGCACGGAGCGACCGAGTTCCGGCTCCCGGAACTTCCCTGGACCGGGGCTAGGAGCCCGCGGAAACTGCTTCTCGGTCCGGGTCCTGCTGAGGGCCGGTCAGGACTCATCCGTTGCTTTGGTTGCCCGGCAAGGGGAACGAAATGCTGCCATTCGCATAGGATACCAACATGGCAGAGATCTGATGTCAGCAGAAAGCGGCGGAGGAGAGAACTTCATCAATACCAGTGGTGACATAAGCAGTTGGTCTCCTGGTAGGGGGGATGAGGCACAGTCACCCGAGTCTCCTCAATTTGTCGTCGAGCCAGAGGGAAGGAGCCGGGCCGCCGCGAGCGCCTGGAGCAGGCCCAGCGGCTCGCCAGCGTGGTGACCGCGTGACCCCAATTGGAGAGGGGGCAGAGCGGAGCCGCCACTCGCACCCGCAAGGTGGGCAGACCCGCGACCCAGTGGTACATGGGCGTGGTAGGAGGGGCAGGGCAGAGCCGCCGTTCGTGCTTGCAAGGTAAACAGACCTGTGACAGCCTGGCGGGTCAGGCCCAGTGGCCTGCCAGTGTGGTACACACATCACCCCAACTGGAGTAGGGGCAGAGCAGATCCTTCTCCCACGCCCGGATCAGGCCCTGCCGGTGTGGTGGTCACGTGACCCCAATTGGAGTGGGGGCGGAGCGGAACCGCCACCCGTGCCCGCAGGGTGAGCAGACCAGTGATCAACCTGCAGATCAGGCCCAGGGGTCCGCAGGCGTGGTAGGAGGGGCAGGGCAGATCCGCTGCCCGCGCCTCCAAGGTAGGCAGACCTACAACAGACCGGCGGATCAGGCTCAGGCCCAGGAGCCTGCCGGCGTGGTACAAAGACCACCCTAATTGGAGTAGTGGCAGAGCAGAGTTGCCGCCCGTGCCAGGAACAGGCCCAGCGTCCTGCAGGCGGGGTAGTCACGACACCCCAATTGGAGTAGGGGCAGAGCAGAGCCTCCACCCGTGCCCGAAAGGTGGGCAGATCTGCGACCGACCAGCGGGACAGGCCCAGTGGCCTGCCGGTACAACAGACACGTCACCCCATTTGGAGTAGGGGCAGAGTAGAGCCACAGCCCGCGCCTGCAGGGTAGGAAAACCTGCAACCGACTGGCGGATCAGGCCCGGTGGCCTGCCGGCGTGGTACACTCGTCACCCCAATTGGAGTAGGGGCAGAACAGAGCCGCCGCCAGCTCCCAGAACAGGCCCAGTGACCTGCCGGCGTGGTAGCCACGACACCCCAATTGGAATAAGGAGAGAGCAGAGCCGCCGCCCGCACCTGCAGGAAAGATACGCAAGCAGTATGAAAAGACAAGGAAAGAAAGGACCACAAGCAATGCAGGTCAACGCAACTTTAGAAGAGGTAACAGCTGCAGCAGATGGAATGTCAGATAAAGAATTCAGGATATACATGCTTCAGATGATCTGGAGTATCAAGGAAGACATTAAACAGCAAAATCAGACAATGAAAGATCACTTCGACAACGAATTACGCAAACAAATCCAGGAAGCAAAGGATCAACTATACAGGGAGATAGAGGTTATAAAAAACAAACAATCAGAAATCCTAGAAATGCAGGAAGCAATAAACCAACTTAAAAACTCAATGGAGAATACTACCAGCAGAGTAGAACACTTAGAAGATAGAACATCAGACAATGAAGACAAAGTATTTCAACTGGAAAAGAACATAGACAGCTCAGCAAGACTGTTAAGAAACCATGAGCAGAACATCCAAGAAATATGGGATAACATTAAGAGACCAAACTTAAGAGTCATTGGGATACAGGAAGGTACAGAGCTCCAAACCAAAGGAATGAGCAGTCTATTCAATGAAATAATACAAGAAAACTTCCCAGACTTGAAGAATGAGACAGAATCCCAAATCCTAGAAGCCTACAGGATGCCGAATGTGCAAAATCATAAGAGATCCACACCTAGACACATTATAATGAAGATGCCCAACATACAGAATAAGGAGAGAATTTTAAAAGCTACAAGAGAAAGGAAGCAGATTACATTTAGGGGTAAGCCAATCAGGATAACAGCTGATCTTTCAACACAGACTCTGAAAGCTAGAAGATCCTGGAATAACATATTTCAAACACTGAAAGAAAATGGGTTCCAACCAAGAATTGTGTATCCAGCAAAATTAAGCTTCAGGATGGAGGATGAAATAAAAACCTTCCACGATAAACAAAAGTTTAAAGAATTCGCAGCTAGAAAACCATCTCTTCAAAACATCCTCGCCAAAGCATTACAGGAAGAGGAAATGGAAAATAACAATGAAAACCAACAGTGGGAGGTAGGACAGTAAAGGGGGGGGGGAATAATCAAAGAGGAAAACAAACCATGTTTAGTAACAGAAATAAACAAATATGGCTGGAAGAACAACCCATATCTCAATAATAACCCTAAATGTTAATGGCTTAAACTCACCAATTAAGAGACACAGGCTAGTAGAATGGATCACAAAACAAGACCCAACAATATGCTGCCTACAGGAGACGCATTTGATAGGAAAAGACATACATAGGCTGAAGGTGAAAGGTTGGGAAAAATCATATCACTCATATGGACTTCGGAAACAAGCAGGAGTGTCCATACTCATATCAAATAAAATAGATTTCAAGCCAAAGTTAATCAAAAGAGATAAAGAGGGACACTACATACTGCTTAAGGGAACCATACACCAACAAGACATAACAATCATAAATATTTATGCCCCAAACAATGGTGCAGCTATGTTTGTCAAACAAACTCTTCTCAAGTTCAAGAGTCTAATAGACCACCATACCATAATCATGGGAGACTTCAACACACCTCTCTCGCCACTGGACAGATCTTCCAAACAAAAGTTGAAAAAAGAAACTATAGAACTCAATAACACTATTAATAACCTAGACCTAATTGACATATATAGAGTATACCACCCAACATCAAGCAGTTACACTTTTTTCTCAGCAGCACATGGATCCTTCTCAAAAATAGATCATATATTATGTCACAGGGCAACTCTTAGACAATATAAAGGAGTAGAGATAATACCATGCATCTTATCTGATCATAATGGAATGAAACTGAAAATCAAAGAAGGAAGGAAAAAGCATACATCACTTGGAGAATGAACAATAGGTTACTGAATGATCAATGGGTTATAGAAGACATCAAGAAGGAAATTAAAAAATTCTTAGAGATAAATGAAAACACAGACACAACATATCGGAATCTATGGGACACATTGAAAGCAGTTCTAAGAGGAAAATTCATTGCTTGGAGTTCATTCCTTAAAAAAAGAAAAAACCAACAAATAAATGATCTCATACTTCATCTCAAAATCCTTGAAAAAGAAGAGCAAAACAACAGCAAAAGAAGTAGAAGGCAAGAAATAATTAAAATCAGAGCACAAATTAATGAAATCGAAACAAAAGAAACAATTGAAAAAATTGACAAAACTAAAAGTTGGTTCTTTGAAAAAATAAACAAAATCGACAGACCTGTAGTGATGCTAGCGAAGAGAAGAAGAGAGAGAACTCAAATTACTAGCATAAGGGATGAAAAAGGCAATATCACAACAGACACTTCAGAAATACAGAAGATAATCAAAAACTATTTTGAATCCTTATACTCCAATAAATTAGAAGATAGTGAAGGCATAGATAAATTTCTTAAGTCATATGATCTGCCCAGATTGAGTCAGGAGGATATAGAAAACCTAAACAGACCAATATCAATTGAGGAAATAGAAGAAACCATAAAAAGACTACAAACTAAGAAAAGCCCAGGTCCGGATGGGTATACAGCAGAATTTTACAAAACCTTTAAAGAAGAACTAATACCAATACTTTTCAAGCTACTTCAGGAAATAGAATAGGAGGGAGAACTTCCAAATTCATTCTATGAGGCCAACATCACCCTGATACCTAAACCAGACAAAGACACTTCAAAGAAAGAAAACTAAAGACCAATATCTCTAATGAACCTAGATGCAAAAATCCTCAATAAAATTCTGGCGAATCGGATACAAAAACATATCAAAAAAATTGTACACCATGATCAAGTAGGATTCATCCCTGGGATGCAAGGCTGGTTCAATATACGGAAATCAATAAATGTTATTCACCACATCAATAGACTTAAAAATAAGAACCATATGATCATCTCGATAGATGCGGAAAAAGCATTCGACAAAGTACAGCATCCCTTTATGTTCAAAACTCTAGAAAAACTAGGGATAACAGGAACATACCTCAATATTGTAAAAGCAATCTATGCTAAGCCTCAGCTAGCATCATTCTGAATGGAGAAAAACTGAAGGCATTCCCTCTAAAATCTGGAACAAGACAGGGATGCCCTCTCTCTCCACTTCTGTTCAACATAGTTCTCGAAACACTGGCCAGAGCAATTAGACAGACGAAAGAAATTAAAGGCATAAAAATAGGAAAAGAAGAACTTAAATTATCACTATTTGCAGATGATATGATTCTATACCTAGCAGACCCAAAAGGCTCTACAAAGAAACTATTAGAGCTAATAAATGAATTCAGCAAAGTGGCAGGATATAAAATCAACACGCATAAATCAAAGGCATTCCTGTATATCAGCGACAAATCCTCTGAAATGGAAATGAGGACAACCACTCCATTCACAATATCTTCAAAAAAAATAAAATACTTGGGAATCAACCTAACAAAAGAGGTGAAAGACTTATACAATGAAAACTACAGAACCCTAAAGAGAGAAATAGAAGAAGATCTTAGAAGATGGAAAAATATACCCTGTTCATGGATAGGCAGAACTAACATCATCAAAATGGCGATATTACCAAAAGTTCTCTATAGGTTTAATGCAATGCCAATCAAAATCCCAACGGCATTTCTTGTAGAAATAGAGAAAGCAATCATGAAATTCATATGGAAAAATATAAGACCCAGAATAGCAAAAACAATGCTAAGCAGGAAGTGTGAATCAGGCGGTATAGCGATACCAGACTTCAAACTATACTACAGAGCAATAGTAACAAAAACAGCATGGTACTGGTACCAAAACAGGCGGGTGGACCAATGGTACAGAATAGAGGACACAGAAACCAATCCACAAAACTACAACTATCTTATATTTGATAAAGGGGCTAAAAGCATGCAATGGAGGAAGGATAGCATCTTCAACAAATGGTGCTGGGAAAACTGGAAATCCATATGCAACAAAATGAAACTGAACCCCTTTCTCTCGCCATGCACAAAAGTGAATTCAAAATGGATCAAGGAGCTTGATATCAAATCAGAGACGCGCCGTCTGATAGAAGAAAAAGTTGGCTACGATCTACAGTCGGTGGGGTCGGGCTCCAAATTCCTCAATAGGACACCCATAGCACAAAAGTTAATAACTAGAATCAACAAATGGGACTTACTCAAACTAAAAAGTTTTTTCTCAGCAAAAGAAACAATAAGAGAGGTAAATAGGGAGCCTACACCCTGGGAACAAATCTTTACTCCTCACACTTCAGATAGAGCCCTAATATCCAGAGTATACAAAGAACTCAAAAAATTAGACAATAAGAGAACAAACAACCCAATCAACAAATGGGCCAAGGACCTGAACAGACACTTCTCAGAGGAGGACATACAGTCAATCAACAAGTACATGAAAAAATGCTCAACATCTCTAGCTGTCAGAGAAATGCAAATCAAAACCACCCTAAGATACCATCTCACTCCAGTAAGATTGGCAGCCATTAGGAAGTCAAACAACAACCAGTGTTGGCGAGGATGTGGGGAAAAGGGTACACTTGTACATTGCTGGTGGGACTGCAAATTGGTGCAGCCAATTTGGAAAGCAGTATGGAGATTTCTTGGAAAGCTGGGAATGGAGCCACCATTTGACCCAGCTATTCCCCTTCTTGGTCTATTCCTTAAAGACCTAAAAAGAGCATGCTACAGGGACACTGCTACATCGATGTTCATAGCAGCACAGTTCACAATAGCAAGACTGTGGAACCAACCTAGATGCCCTTCAATAGACGAATGGATAAAAAAAAATGTGGCATTTATACACAATGGAGTATTACTCTGCATTAAAAAATGACAAAATCATAGAATTTGCAGGGGAATGGATGGCATTAGAGCAGATTATGCTAAGTGAAGCTAGCCAATCCCTAAAAAACAAATGCCAATTGTCTTCTTTGATATAAGGAGAGTAACTAAGAACAGAGTAGGGACGAAGAGCAGGAAAAGAAGATTAACATTTAACAGGGATGAGAGGTGGGAGGGAAAGGGAGAGAGAAGGGAAATTGCATGGTAATGGAAGGAGACCCTCAGGGTTATACAGTGGAGGAGGTAGAGAGAGAGGAGGGGAGGGGAGGGGAGAGGTGGGGAGGGGGGAGGGTGGAGGATGGGAAAGGCAGCGGAGCACAACAGACACTAGTATGGCAATTTGTAAATCAATGGATGTGTAACTGATGTGATTCTGCAATCTGTGTATGGGGTGAAGGTGGGAGTTCATAACCCACTTGAATCAAAGTGTTGAATATGATATGTCAAGAAATTTGTAATGTTTTGAACAACCCACAATAAAAAATTAAAAAAGAAAAAAAAAAAAGAATTGTAATGCAAAAAAACAGAGTACATGTATAATGGCATAAGTTGGTGTGAACATGCTTTATATAGAGAGATACGAAAAATTGTGCTCTATATGTGTAATAAGGATTGTAATGCATTCCACTGAGTCGTGTATTTAAAAAATAAATAAATAAATAAGGACAAAAAAAGAAAAGTGATTGATTAGATGGTTTGACCATATTCATGTAGCAGATGTCTTTTTTGGGGGGAGGGCTGTTTTGGCCCTTCTGCAGCTGTGGTGGACAGAGTCATTGTATGCTCTATCTAACCCACCTGCTCATTCCTTTCTCTGCCATATGAGAGTTTTCTCTAAACTATTGAACCTCTTAGAGTTCATATGTAGAAAACAAAAATGAAAGACAGAAGTGAACTTCCCCAGGATCCAGAATTAATGCATACATGCCATAATTTTTTATTTTTCTTTGGTGGCACATTCTTACGTTTCTTTGGAGGTGGAGAATCAAAGTTGGTATAAATATTTTCCCAATAGTTATAATCAACAAAATTAACTACTGTTAATTGGTTAACACTGCCTCTTATTTTCTCACTCTCTCTGCACTCGATCTTGCCCTTTGATATTACTTTCTATAATTACCTGCGCCAAAATATTTAAATAGAATGATTGGGGAAATCTCTGAGAATATGAGTTACCCATCTGTTGAGACGCACTTCACATGGAGAAAATAGCAGCTCTGAAAACACTGAAGTGGGGATGAACATAGAAATTTTAGAGACTAGAGAGATGAACAAGATGGAAATGGAGTTCATGACTGTAAATAATTAATTTATTAATTTTAAATAAGTGGTAATTTTATATTCTATAAATTATTATGAATAATAATTTCCTGTGAATTATTTGATTGGATGTTAAAAATTTGAAACTTCAACCAGAAATTTTTCAGAACTATTTTACTCTGTCCTTGGCCCACTTGTGCTTTCAAGACATCCTATAGCCAAAGCCTCAATGAATGTGGGACATTTAAACATTTTGATAAGGTACCTGTGATGTGACAGCACTAATAACCTTGAACCTGATATTTTACTGAACCTTTTTGGTTGTCATTTCCTAATGTCTCTGGGCAGAATATCCTCGCAGTCTCTCAGTGAATTTTTATTTCCAATCTATGCTGTAAGTACATTTTTTTTTTCCGAAACTGAAATGATGGAAATCTCTGTCTAAAATCCCATAATGTTACAGAAAGTCAATTTCTAGAATTTATAACTTCAAAATGTTTATAAAATTTAGATAAACTACACTAATTGGTCATTATTGTACCAATAAACCAGTATTAATTAACAGCTTTATAAAGATTATTTTAGAGTAAGAGTCTAGGAAAAGTGGAAACAGAGTTCTTATATTTGATGGTAATGTGTGAGTAGAGGAGAAAGGTCCTAGCATGTGGGAAGCAGACCATGAACTCAGGGTGGGAGGTGAAACATGGCCTGCATATCCAGGGAGAATGGAGCCATAGTCTTGAATGGAAATTATAAAACTCTGAATGAGAGGATTGGACAACTGGAAGATAGGCAAATGATTGTCTCAAAAAAATGATCTCCTAGCCATTTTCCCTGGTTTATCATAGTCACAGAAAATATTCATGGATCAGACCATGATGTCCAATATCTCTTCTACCTCTAAGATTTGTGACTCTGATTCCTTTTTTGTAGGTTTATTGCATTCATGAAAACCACAAAGTAGAAATATTTGAGTTTAAAAACTTTAATGCTATGGAAAACGGGGAAATCAGATTAACAGTGACTCTAAGAAATCTATCTTAATTTTATTTAAAAATAAAAGAATAAAAATATCATGCTAAGATAATTCCAATGAAACATTAAGCTTCATATTTTAGTAATAACATATTCAAGGTAATTTTTTTTTATTCTTAGCATAAGGCTTTCAAGATGTCTCTTGGAATTTCATCTTGAAATACCTGTGTATTCATTTTCACTGAAGATAATATATACAAAAAGAGAAAATATTTTTCTGACTGTTCCGTTAGTGAAGATGTTCAAAGCCTGAGTGGGTTTATGACTATGAAATGCTTATTTCAGAACCCTAAATCCAGACATGCATAATTGAAACAGGTGTATCCTACATCTCACCAAACAGATTTAGGAGTAAAGTCCTAGCAGACTGCTGTCACATTTTTCATATTTTATTTTTTATGTATTGTGAGCTCCGTAGAAAAGATTTTATCTTCCTTCACTATTTCCATATTTAGTCATCAGTTCTCTGTCTCTCCACCTCTGTCTGCCTTTATCTTTCCTTTTCAAAAATCTCTCTCTCTCCATCTTAATTTTTCTGAATGGTAGTGCCTCACCATTTAGGAATAGATATTCCCTTATCTATAAGATGATGTAGAGTAATAAAAGAGGCATAATGACAATGAGGCCATAGAACATATTGATAATGATTGTGAATTTTAAATTTATTAAAAAATGTGTTCACATCAGAAATGTGTTATTTTGCATATGATATTGCAATCCTTTCTGCCAATGAGGAAAATAGGAACAATTTTGTCTATTTGTGGAGTCATTGCAAACATAATATAATACACATAAAATGTTCAGAAAGGTGCTTGGAACAGAGCAAAAATTTTTTTTAAAATGGATTATAAAAAGAAAAATATAGCCTAGATAAAACTTAAGGAAGAATTCCTCTGTATCGATTTCCCCAAAGGCTTAAAAAAATCCCCTAAATTCAAATGAATAATGTTACTTCTACTATATTCAAGATAGGTAAAATTCTTTTAAGTAGAAATTTTTGCCTTTGATGTTTCATGTTTGCTTATTGCATAAAATGAATGTAAATCTCACAGTCATCCTGAGAAAGATAGTGCTTTGCAGTTGTTATCTTAAAATATTTGTATTTGTTTTAATTAGTTTCACATGACAATAGAATGCACTTTGATATATCATATATAATGGAGTATGATTTCTCATTCCTTTGGTTATACACAATGTTTTAGAATCCCACTGGTAATATAGTTGTATACATATTTAGGATAATAATGTCTGATTCATTCTACTATTCTGCCTACTCCAATACCCCCTCCACTTTTTTCACTCTCCTTTACCTAATCTAAAGTAACTCTATTCTTCCCTAGCTCCCCCTTTACTGTGATTTAGCATTTTCATATCTTAGAAAACATTGTATTTTTTTAGATTGGCTTATTTTGCTTAGCACAATATTCTCTAGCTCCATCCATTTACTAGCAAATGCCATAATTTCATTTTTCTTTATGGAGAGAGAGAAACACAAAGATAGATCACATTTTTTAGCCCATTTATCTGTTGAAGGGCACCTAGTTTGGTTGCATAGTTTACCTATTGTGAGTTCAGCTACTAACAACATTCATGTGGTTGCATCACTATAATATGCTGATTTTAAGTTTTTCTGTTATACCAAGAAGCGGGATAGCTGGGTCAAATGGTGGTTCCATTCCAAGTTTTATGAGGAATCCTCTTATCGCTTTCCATAATGGTTGCACCAATTTGCATTCCCATCAGCAAAGTATGAGTGTAACTTTTTGCCCACAATCTCACCAATACTTATTGTTGTTTGTATTCTTAATAATTGTTTTTCTGACTGGGGTGATATGAAATCTTAGAGTAGTTTTGATTTGGAGAAAATCTTTACTACATGCACCTCAGATACAGCATTAATATCCAGGATATATAAAGAACTCAAAAAAACTTAACACCAAAAACATATATAACCTAGTCAAAAAATAGGCTAAGACAGGAGAAGGAAGCAGTCCAATTTGGTTCTCCACACCGGTCAGACCACCGAGGAAGCCAGCGGCCACCATCTTGGAGAGCTGATGTCACCATCTCCAGTTCTCCACTGCTCGCAGCTCATTCAGCTATAGAACAGGTCTGTGACATTTAGTCTATCTCCCATACAGCGGGGAAATCACATAAAATCTCTCCCCAGCTTCCCGGGGGCGGGATTAACAGAGTGAGAGTGAGTAGAGGTGTGGGGGAAAGGCAAGGGCACCTGACCCCCAACTCCTCCCTCCCATCAGCGGCGGAAACGAAACCCGTTTCGCCAGCTCTAGGAGGAGGGGCTAGCGGAAGGAGTCAAAACAATAAGGTGCTGGTTCCCAAAAGCCTTGGCCCCATGTCCTGGAAACTGCAGGCACAGAGTGCAGTTTGAACTGCCAAGAGGTATCACACAGGGATAAACCTGGCTGACAGGAGAAGCCAGGGGACTAGAAACCAGGAATTAACCTAAGCTAACAGGTTTTGAGAGACACCAGTGGGGGGAGGAGGGAGTGGCCTCACACGGACTGTTTCATACAGCCAGAGGGCAAAATCTTGGCCAGGAAGGCTCAGCACCACCTACTGGAAGCAAAGAAAATAGAAGCCTAATAGTGTCCCTTTTTTTTTTTTTTTAATTTTATTATTATTTTTTTTTCTTTAATTTTAATTTTTTTCTTTTCTACAGTTATACTATTATTTTTTTAAATGTAATTTCTATTTTACTGCATTTTATTATTATTATTATTTTATTATCATTTCCTTTTCTTTCTATTCTTTTCTCTTTCTTTCCTCTCTCCCTATCTCTTTCTTGGTTTGCTTCCTTACCTTTTCCCCATCACCCAGATTATGTACAACTTACTAAATGCAAATAGATGAATTCTACGAATCGGTCCATAGTCCGCCTAAGCCCTTAACTACCCCCAAGTACTCCTGTCTATTCTCTTGTTAATATCCGCCTCCATCTGAGCAACCCCCCAAAGAAGCTAACATATACTAACCTCCATACCATCAAAGGGCCCGTCCTCAACATAAAATCCTAAGTTCAAACCTCAGTTCTATACATGCCATCAAATTCTGTAGGCCTCTAATGAAACTAATGAATTTACCTTAAATCACAATTAAATCCAACATCTCTAAACATTGTCTCCCAACACAAAGGAGAGATATTGGAACTATAAAAACCAAAACAAATTTAAAGAAGAAAACAGAAACACAACAGTCAAACAGAGTTGGAAAGCAACGTGAGCACCATGAAAAAACAAGGGAAAAAAGGATTACAAACAATGCAGGACAACTTAAATTCACAGGAGAATCTAGAGGCTTCAGAAAAATGGTCAGAGAAAGAACTCAAGGCATACCTAACTCAGATGGAACAGAATCTTCGAGAAGATGTTAGACAGCAAGTCCATACAATGAAAGTATATTTTGAAAACGAATTAAATAGGCAAATTCAAATGGCAAAGAACGAGCTATACCAGGAGATAGAGATTTAAAAAAAAATCAAACAGTAATCCTAGAAATGCAGGAAACCATAAACAAATTAAAAACTAGACTAGATCAAATAGAAGTCAGAACATCAGATAATGAAGACAAAGTGTATCAACTTGAAAAGAATATAGTCAACACAGAAAGGATGCTAAGAAATCACCAGAAATCTATCCAAGAGATATGGGATGTTATAAAAAAAACAAACTTGAGAGTCATCGGGATAGAAGAAGGCATAGAGGTTCAAACCAAAGGAATGAACAACCTATTGAATGAAATAATCCTAGAAATCTTCCCAGATATGAAAGATGGAATGGATTGCCAAATCCTGGAAGCCTACAGGACACCAAACATACAAAACTGAAATAGACCAACTCCAAGACACATAATTATGAAGATATCCAACATACAGAACAAGAAGAGAATATTAAAAGCTACGAGAGAAAGAAGGCAGATTACATTCAGGGGTAAACCAATTAGGTTAATGGCTGATTTTTCATCACAGACGTTGAAAGCAAGAAGATCCTGGAACAACGTAATTCAAACGCTGAAAAATAATGGATTCCAACCAAGAATACTGTATCCAGCAAAATTAAGCTTCAGAATTGACAATAAAATTAAAATATTTCATGATAAACAAAAGTTAAAAGAATTTGCAGCCAGAAAACCAGCTCTGCAAGGCATTCTGAGCAAAACACTACAAGAAGAGGAATTGAAAAGCAGCACCCATAATTAATATTGGGAGGTAACACAGTAGTGGGAAGAACAAAAAATATAACCAAAAAGGGAAAAACGAGCCAAACTAAAATAAATAAATAAATAAACATGACTGGAAGCACAAACCATATTTCAATAGTAACCTTAAATGTTAATGGCTTAAATTCACCAATCAAGAGACATAGACTAGTAACCTGGATTAAAAAAACAGATCCAACAATATGCTGCCTTCTGGAGACTCATATGATAGGAAAAGACATACACAGGTTGAAAGTGAAAGGCTGGGAAAAATCATACCACTCACATGGTCCTTGGAAGCAAGCAGAAGTGGCCATACTCATATCAAATAAAATCAACTTCAAACCTAAGTTAATCAAAAGGGATAAAGAAGGCCACTATATACTGTTAAAAGGAACCATCCATCAACAAGACATAATAATTATCAATATATATGCACCAAACAATGGTGCTGCAACGTTCATAAAACAAACTCTCCTCAAGTTCAAGAGTCAAATAGACCACAACACAGTAATTATCGGTGACTTCAACACACTGCTCTCTCCATTGGACAGATCCACCAGACAAAAGCTGAATAAAGAAACTATAGAACTCAATAACACAATCAATAACCTAGACTTAACCGACATATATAGAATATATCAACCATCATCAAGTGGATACACGTTCTTCTCAGCAGCACATGGATCCTTCTCAAAGATAGATCATATATTATGCCATAGGGAAACTCTTAGTAAATATAAAGGTGTGGAGATAATACCATGCACCATATCTGATCATAATGGAATGAAACTGGAAATCAATGATAAAAGAAGGAAGGAAAAATCCTGCATCACCTGGAAAATGAACAGTATGTTACTGAATGATCAATGGGTTACAGAAGACATAAAGGAGGAAATCAAATAATTCTTAGAGATAAATGAAAATACAGACACAACATATTGGAATCTATGGGACACAATGAAAGCAGATTTAAGAGGGAAATTCATTTCCTGAAGTTCATTCCTCAAAAAAAGAAAAAAAACAGCAGATAAATGAACTCACACTTCATCTCAAAACTCTAGAAAAGGAAGAGCAAAACAACAGCAAATGTAGTAGAAGGCAAGAAATAAGTAAAATCAAAGCAGAAATCAATGAAATTGAAACAAAGAAAAACCATTGAAAAAATTGATAAAACTAAAAGTTGGTTCTTCAAAAAAATAAATAAGATCGACAGACCCTTAGCCATGCTAACGAAGAGAAGAAGAGAGAGAACACAAATTACTAACATATGGGATGAAAAAGGCAATATCACAACGGACACTACAGAAATACAGAAGATAATTAGAAATTATTTTGAAAACCTATATTCCAATAAAATAGAATATAGTGAATATATCGATAAATTTCTTAAGTCATATGATTTGCCCAGATTGAGTCAGGAAGATACACACAATTTAAACAGACCAATAACAAAGGAGGAAATAGAAGAAGCCATCAAAAGCTACCAACCAAGAAAAGCCCTGGGCCGGATGGATATACAGCGGAGTTTTACAAAACCTTCAAAGAAGAGTTAATACCAATACTTTTCAAGTTATTTCAAGAAATAGAAAAAGAAGGAGATCTTCCAAATTCATTCTATGAGGCCAACATCACCCTGATCCCGAAACCAGACAAAGAAACTTCAAAGAAAGAAAACTACACACCAATATCTCTAATGAACATAGATGCAAAAATCCTCAATAAAATACTGGCTAATCGAATAAAAAAGCATATCAAAAAAATAGTGCACCATGATCAAGTAGGATTCATCCCTGGGATGCAAGGCTGGTTCAATATACGGAAATCAATAAATGTTATTCACCACATCAATAGACTTAAAGAAAAGAACCACATGATCATCTCGATAGATGCAGAAAAAGCATTCAACAAAGTACAACATCCCTTTATGTTCAAAATACTAGAAAAACTAGGGATAACAGGATCTTACCTCAACATTGTAAAAGCTATATATGCTAAGCCTCAGGCTAGCATTATTCTGAATGGAGAAAAACTGAAGGCAATCCCTTTAAAATCTGGAACAAGACAGGGATGCCCTCTCTCACCACTTCTATTCAATATAGTTCTTGAAACACTGGCCATAGCAATTAGACAGTCGAAAGAAATTAAAGGCATAAAAATAGGAAAAGAAGAACTTAAATTATCACTATTTGCAGATGATATGATATTATATCTAACAGACCCAAAAGGGTCTACAAAGAAACTACTAGAGTTAATAAATGAATTCAGCAAAGTGGCAGGATATAAAATCAACACACATAAATCAAAGGCATTTCTGTATATCAGTGACAAATCTTCTGAAATGGAAATGAGGACAACCACTCCATTTACCCAAAGTTCTCTATAGGTTCAATGCAATGCCAATCAAAATCCCAAGGGCATTTCTTGTAGAAATAGATAAAGCAATTATGAAATTCATATGGAAAAACAAAAGACCCAGAATAGCAAAAACAATGCTAAGCAGGAAGTGTGAGTCTGGTGGTATAGTGATACCAGATTTCGAACTATACTTCAGAGCAATAGTAACAAAAACAGCATGGTACTGGTACCAAAACAGGCGGGTGGACCAATGGTACAGAATAGAGGACACAGAGACCAATTCACAAAATTACAACTATCTTATATTTGATAAAGGGGCTAAAAGCATGCAATGGAGGAAGGATAGCATCTTCAACAAATGGTGCTGGGAAAACTGGAAATCCATATGCAACAAAATGAAACTGAATCCCTTTCTCTCGCCATGCACAAAAGTTAACTCAAAATGGATCAAAGAGCTTGATATCAAATCAGAGACTCTGTGCCTGATAGAAGAAAAAGTTGGCTCCGATCTACATACTGTTGGGTCAGGCTCCAAATTCCTTAATAGGACACCCATAGCACAAGAGTTAATAACTAGAATCAACAAATGGGACTTACTTAAACTAAAAAGTTTTTTCTCAGCAAGAGAAACAATAAGAAAGGTAAATAGGAGCCTACATCCTGGGAACAAATTTTTACTCCTCACACTTCATATAGAGCCCTAACATCCAGAGTATACAAAGAACTCAAAAAATTAGACAATAAGAAAACAAATAACCCAATCAACAAATGGGCCAAAGACCTGAACAGACACTTCTCAGAGGAGGACATACAGTCAATCAACAAGTACATGAAAAAAAGCTCACCATCTCTAGCAGTCAGAGAAATGCAAATCAAAACCACCCTAAGATACCATCTCACTCCAGTAAGATTAGCAGCCATTTTGAAGTCAAACAACAACAAGTGCTGGCGAGGATATGGGGAAAAGGATACTCTTATACATTGCTGGTGGGAGTGCAAATTGTTGTGGCCAATTTTGAAAGCAGTATGGAGATTCCTGGGAAAGCTGGGAATGGAACCACCATTTGACCCAGCTATTGCCCTTCTCTGAGTATTCCCTGAAGACCTTAAAAGAGCGCACTACAGAGATACTGCCACATAGATGTTCATAGCAGCACAATTCACAATAGCTAGACTGTGGAACCAACCCATATGCCCTTCAATAGATGAATGGATAAAAAAAATGTGGCATTTATACACAATGGAGTATTACTCTGCACTAAAAAATGACAAAATCATGGAATTTGCAGGGAAATGGATGGCATTAGAGCAGATTTTGCTAAGTGAAGCTAGCCAATCCCTAAAAAACAAATGCCAAATGTCTTCTTTGATATAAAGAGAGACACTAAGAACAGAGTAGGGAGGAAGAGCAGGAGGAAAGGACTAACATTTATCAGAGACATGAGGTGGCAGGAAAAGGGAGAGAAAAGGAAATTGCATGGAAATGGAAGGAGACCCTTATTGTTACACAAAATTACATATAAGTGGTTGTGAGGGGAATGGGGAAAAAAACAAGGAGAGAAATGAATTGTAGTAGATGGAGTTGAGAGAGAAGATCGGAGGGGAGGGGAGGGGGGATAGTAGAGGATAGGAAAGGTAGCAGAATACAACAGTCACTAATATGGCATCATGTAAAAATGTGGAGGTGTAACCGATGTGATTCTGCAATCTGTAATTGGGGTAAAAATGGGAGTTCATAACCCACTTGAATCTAATGTATGAAATATGATATGTCAAGAGCTTTGTAATGTTTTCAACAACCAATAAAAATGAATTTATAACTAACTGGCTAACTACATTCATACAGATAATTTACATGTTAGATGGCTGAAATATATATTATATTTGATAGATTTAATTTTTTTAATATTGCTAGTAGAAAGGCCATTCTATTAAAGTCTAAGATATTCATATTGGGCAAGTGAAGATATTGATTGTCATACTCCTTTTATATTTTCATATGCTAAAAAGAATAAAGAAATGATTGTGTGTTTTCTATGAAATCCATAAAATATAAACATATTTTGTAGCATTTGGCCTTGGTTGTTGATTGGTTCCATGAACAGAGAAATATTGCCCAAGTGGGAAAGCTTATGATCCTTGACATGAAAAGATTTTTTTTCTTGCTACTTTTTCTGAGAGATTACTATGTTCTTACAATGCAAAACATACATTTTTAGTAGTTAAAATAATAACTTTTATGTTTAAATTTGAAGTCACCAAACCTGGGATAGTTATGTCCATTAAAAATTTCTGAAGATTCTAATTCATTTAGGAAAATATTCCAAATACATCTTATACTTTTTAAATGAAAGGTCTGATGCATATTAAAAAGGAATATAAGCTTTTCTTCATTGCCAAATTTTAAAAAATAGGACTGATAATTTTTACTGAATTAAACCTTTATAAAAACAAAGCCCTTTAAAATCCTCTATAAAATATTTGTGTACTCTGTTAAACTGTCACTCTGATGAATATCTAAGGGCATTAAAAGAAGTGTGTCTGACTCAAATTCATTCATGTTTTATTGTAGGAACATCTGGCATCTCATCACTTATAAGAATCTACATCCCCAAAGTAGTCCTCTTTTTTTTCCATTTTAAGTGTTTAGTTTACAAGTGTTGAGGATATTTCTAAAATATATGACTTTGTCATATATGAAAATTCCAGTACTATCTTTTCCCAGTTCTTTTGGTATTTTCCAGAGGTATACAGAAAGGGACTAACATTGTCCATCAGAACTATACTGGCTCATTTTATTTTGCACTTAGGCTTTACTTTCCTCCAACAGTTTTAACACTAAATTTTATTTATTTTAATCTCCCAGATTTTGAGTCAACACTTATGTGCATGTTTTCCACAAAGTTCTTAGTATTTAGTTGAAAACCAGTGGGTCAAATATTTAATAAAGTATTAAAAATTTGTATTCCCAGAACATAAAAATAAGATCATTATAGAACATACTGTGGCAATAGCAATAACTGTATGCCAGAGCACTGATACATCTTTCAATCATTCACTCATGTATTCATTTATAAACATATATAAATTCATTCAGGTCAGCAAATTGCAAATATTTTCAGCACTTACAATGTTCGAAAATGTTTTTCAAGGTTTCTGTAATTTTAGAAATCATTTTCTCTCCGTCTCTCTGTTTTACACATGCAGATACACAATATGCAAATGTACACCTATGCATATGTGCATATTTATGAAATAGACACGTACATGAATGCACAAAATGTTCTTTGAAAAATATGGAATTTTTTATAAAATACAAATTTGTATCTCAAGTAGAATTTCATTGAGATCTGTCAATAAATAGGATTTTTAATTTTACTATTTTTCAAATATTCAAACATGAGATACATATAATTATACTGTACTAGGGGAATTTTATTTAGTGACTCCTTAGTATTCTATTGGTGCTGAAAGATTCCTAACTGGTTTTAATGTAAGTTCTGTATTCCAGACCTGAAATTCACTAAGCATTTCTTTATTTTATCCCCAACATGTCAACAGTGATCATAGTCAGGGGTGGCCTTGTTTAAAGGTGATTTTCTATTTAGCAATAATTTTTTAAGATGTTAACACTGTTAGTTCAAGCCTCATAAAAATTCAGATATTAAGTGCAGTAGAGACCAGAAATGACCAACATGTGTATACTAAAGATGATTGAAAGGAAAGCAACTCAATATAAAATTAATACACAGATAGTATATTTCTATAAATAAAAAATTCAGAAAACGAAAAAAGTAATCACATCAATGTTGAATAGAAGGAAGAATATTTATCTAGATATTAATTTCTTGGTACAGTTCAAACCACCTCTATTTTACAATTAGTGTAATTGTGACCAACTGTCATAGGAATGACTTAGGAAAGATTAGGAAGTTGCATGATGACTGGTTTAGAGTGCTGTCATGACAATGATTCTGAAGTCACTATCCAGTGTCTGGCTAGATATGAATCTAATTGATAAGGAAATTATAGCATAGTAGTTGAATAGAGGGGTGATAACAATAGGGTCTTACCATCTCTGTTCAAACAGAAATTCCACCTGCTGACTTGCCATCTTTGAGCTGAAGCACCCTAAAGGCACACCTCTGAGTTTTCCTGCTATCTCTAGATATTCTCAGAACCAGCAAGAAAGGAGCCTTCTGCTAGTTCTTCTAACAGCCTGTCAACCACATACTCTACACAATTCTCAATCTTTCTGATTTCAGTTTCCTGTCAACCCATAGAATCATCCCAACCTGGGCTGGGTGTATAGCTCAGTTGGTAGAGAGTTGGTAGAGTGCTTGCCTCATGTGCACAGTGCCCTGGGTTCAAATCCCCAGCACAAATATCTATCTATCTATCTATCTATCTATCTATCTATCTATCTATCTATCCATCTATCCATCTATCTATATGTCTATTTATCTATCCAGAGAATGAATTACCCCAACCTGTTGTCATGCAAACCCTGCCTCCCACAGGATGTGTTAGTTCACTCTGTTACTGAATGCAAAGCCCAAGTGGCCCTTGATAGTGTCTGCTGTCCACCTCCCCCAGGATTTGAGTATGTGTAGCTAATAAAACTGCTGTTTGTCTCATCTGTCCAGTTCTAGGTGTTTGGGGATCAGTCATTTAATATGATTTAGGATGGAAACATGATCAAGAATGGGAGGTGATCAACATACATATATAATCATTTTTCTAAACAATAGACTGTTTCATTAGTTCATTTATTATACAACCACAGGTGGGTAGAGTAACTTGTTTCTAACAGGTTTTTCAAATGATCTCTATTATTTATTAGGTTAAACAAAGAAGAAGTTATATTTATTGATTGTATAATTATTTGCTTTACAGTTCTCTTTTCCAAACAATATTTATGATCCAGAGCTGTGTAATTATACCTAAATAAATAAATACCAAAATTTAATTCAACTCTCAAACATGAAGGAATAAAATCATTGTAAAGGAATAATTTTTCCAACAACATGGCAAACAAGATGACGGAAAACCTCCTACAAGAATTCTTACAACAATGCAGTTAAAGAAGAACAGAAACTAAAAAAATGAGCTGAGAAGAAAGAAATAAAAAATCCACAAAGTCCTGAGATATCAAGAACAAATATAAAGAGATAAGCATGAAGCTAAGTGTGGTTGCACTTGGCTATAATTCCAGCTACTCAGTAGACTGAGGCAGGAGGATAAAAAGTTCAAGGCCAGCCTCAGCAACTTAACGAAGCCCTAAGCAACTAGCAAGACCCTGTCTCAGAATAAAAACTAAAAATGGCTGGGGATATAGCTTAGTGATTAAGCATTCATGGCTTCAATCCTCAGTACCAAAAAAGAAAAAGAAAAAAAAAAAAGATAAGCAAACACTAAAGCTTCCACCTGTCTTGACAGGCCCTGAACTTGGAGTTTAATGAGCACAGTAGGAGGATGAGTACAAGTTTGCTTCAAGCACTGGAAGCCAGAAGCCTAAAAGATGCCACCACTAGGTGAAGTAGAACAAACTCCACTCAAGAAAACTCTGGCAACCTTGTTTTTCTCAGATTTCTCTCTGGGTATAAGACAAACAAAAACAAATATAAAAATAATGATTCTAGAAGGCATTAAGCAAAGAAAGGCAACTCTTTCCTTAAATGGATTTAAGAATAAAATTCAGTTTGAATCCTAAACACACACAATAGTTAATGGAATTCTGGTTAGTTGTAAGGAGAGAAGTGTCCCTGAGCATTGGCAGGAGGAAGGGCCATTCTTCTCTTAGGGAAAAATTAAAAAGGAAATGTAACACTAACCTCAACTTTTTTTCTAAGAGACAAGAGCTCAAATAAATGCTAAACCATGATTGGTCTTGAGCAAGAATAAGCAGAAACAACAAGCCACAAAATAAAACTCTGATGTAATAACTGATAAAGAAACAGGAGTAGAATAATATATTTTAATAAATAAAGATATAATATAATATCCTTAAGCTACAAGAGACTACAAAAATTCACCAGGTAGCTGGAAAAATAAATGTGTAAAACATTTAGAAACTAGCAAAGCAATAAGTTACAGGATCAACATTCAAAGGGTCAAAGTGGACCTAGATGTCTCAGGTTACTCCATGGGCTGTGTTACATGTAATTCAGGGAAGCATGGCCGCCACTATATAAAACATTGCTATGTCAGAGGTGAAAAAAAAGCATAAAAAGAAATAATTTGGAATGCTTTGCACTTTGACTTATATTTTCCTTGGCAAAAAGCAAGTCATTTGTTATACCTGAGCTTGAAAAGTTAAGCAAATAAAATCCTACAAAATGCCCAGAAGAGAAAGAAAATGAAATTTGTGAACATTCCCAGTGGTTCCACAGTCCAATATTCTCAGCATTAGAGGGCATGTTAACGGTCTAAAGAAGGGGAAAGAGAGCATCTTAATAGTTGTAAAAATGTTGGTCCATTTCAAGACAAAATAATTCACTCTGAAAGGTCATACTAAGTAACTGAAGGGTTCTTTGTTAACTATGTAAAACAGAGCTACTGGGGGGAAAAAGCCACAGTAATGAATAAGTATTGAATTTGGTGTTGAGTTATTAAAAGCATTCCATTTAAAATTAGGAAAAACGCAACATGTTTATTATCATTGCTTCTATTCGAATGTTTGTAAAAGGATTTAGCCAGTGAAATAAAATCAGAAAAACTAATAAAATCCCACCATTCACATGATATTATAATAAAGTCATAAAAATGTGTTGGTACAATTAAACACTTGAAAATTTTCCAGTAATAATACAACATATAAACTAAAGAAATGCTATATTAGGAAAAATCACATCTACAATAAAATATCCCTACCTCATTTCATAGGCACCATTGATTGACAGTAGATTAAAAAAAAAAAAAAAAAAAAAAAAAAAACATGGTGAAAAGCAAAGCTTGTAGTACAAAAGATAAACGACTTTTTTCTTCCTCAGAAAGTAAATTAAAATATTTTTTAAATGAGAAAAAGTAAAAAGCAGTAAGGAGTTAAAAATAAATATTCTATAAAAGAAAATAATTATGCTATAGTCAATTACATCAACAGAATAATCAATATGAATATCTCAAAGGTACAACGTTGAACAAGAATAAAGCAAAATAATGACACCCATAAAGTTTAAAAGGAGTAAAAATGAAGCTATATAATTTTTAGACAACATGTTATAAATCATAAGAAAGAGTAAGCAAATGGAAGAGAAAGAGGGAAGCTAGTGGTAGAGAAGGGCACAGAGAAAACTTAAAAATATTTATAATTTCTATGTTCAGTTAGGTGGTGAGTACAGAGGTGTTAACTTTATTCTTACTCCTTGAACTATACACATGCATTATTTTAATGTTTTTTTAAGACACTTTATTTTAGAACACCTCTCCTATTAGTTACCTCTCACATCAGTATGGAATACTTGGTGCCATTAATAGATAAAAACTGATGCATTAGCATGAACTTCTTTATTCATAATTCCTGAGTTTTTTAACCAATATCCTTTTGTTTTTTTCCTGTTCCAGGATCCCATCTAGGACAACGTATTGCATTTAGAAATCATTCTCATTATGTTACTCCTGGCTGTGACAATGTATCCAACTACTCTTTATGATGGCCTTGAAATTTTGCAGGACCTTTGGCCAGAAATTTTTGTAAAATGTCCCTCCATTGAGAATTGTTTGATGCATTTATTGTGATCAGACCAATGTATTAGTTACATTTTTTCCATTGTGACTAAAATACCTGACAAGAACAACTTAAAGAAGGTAAAGTTTATTTGAGCTCATGGTTTCAGAGGTCTCAGTACCCAGGGTTGACCAATTCCTTTGTTCTGGGACTGAGTGAGGCAGAATATCATGGTGGAAGGGCCTGGTCAAGGAAACTGCTCTGCTCACAACATCAGGGAAGGAGAGAGAGAGAGAGAGAGAGAGAGAGAGAGAGAGAGAGAGAGAGAGAGAGAGAGAGGAAGGGCCAGGGTATACCTCAGTAACTGACTTCATCCAGCCACACCTAATCTGCCTACATTTATCACCCAGTAACCCATTCAAATTATTAATCCAGCAAACAGATCAATCCACTGATGACAGCTCTCATATCCAATTGTTTAATCTCTGAGTATTACTACATTTCCTAATACACTAACACATGAGTTTTGGGGGGACATTTTTAGATCTAAACCATGGCAGAGGTCATTTAGTCATTGGTTTCTGGTGGGGAGGTCAATATAATTTACATCACATCCTATTAAAAATATCTACTACTAACCTGACATTATTATTGATATTAATATTGATCACCAGACTAAGGTGATAAAAATTCTTTCCTGACTAATATATTAATGACACAATGTTTTTAAAGTAGAAAGAATAAACTGGGGATGCAACTCAGTGGCAGAGTACTTGACTACCATTTGTGAGGCCCTAGGTTCAATCCCAGTACTACAATTAAAAAAAAAAAAAAAAAACAATATTAGCTGATCTCTATTTTCTCAGGTTCACTTTTCTAGTAGATTCCTAGGTCTGCTTTTGAATGTTTAAAAGGTAAATTAAAGAGTTTCGAATTATTCATATTTTCTTGCCTATGGAGCACCAGTAACTTAGAAAACTAACAAGTATTCATGCATAAGGTTATCCGGGAACAGCATTGTTTTTAGCTAAGTTGTGGAGAAAAGTGAAAATAATAATGTTTGAAACAAAAGTAAGAAGCAACAGTCTTTGTTATTATTACCAGTATTCAATTCAATGCAAATAAGTTAAGCACCTGGTTGAGATGTGCCTGCATAGAATGCATGTGTTTTAAGTTATGAAGGATTCAGTTTAATATCAGAAAATCACTGTTTTGGGCAGAGGCAACAACCTAGGTAATTACAGCCCAAGAGACAAAGAAACTTAGGTAATGTTAATTCTGTGTGAATATATCGTGTGATTCTTATATTGGGAGACACACATACACTTATATTGTACCCTTGAGTGCACAATGAGCAAAGCAAAAAACTCAAGTCTCTGAGCTATTTTGTGGCAATATAAGTCACTTTTCTCAGCATATAAAATGTTATCACAAGGAATATAACCCCTCCAAAGTACATTAAAGACAAGCTTTCTTTTTGACCCTCTATATAATGATTTTAATTATTTATTATAATAAATAGTTCCTGGAACAGGAAGGAACTGAATTTATAAAGACATTAGAGAATACATTAGAGAATATAGAAATAGAGCATTACATATGATAATTTTAGGAATAGTCTATTGAGATAGTTATGATGTATTAGAAATGAACAAACAAATAAATAAATAAATAATCACTTCAAGTTAGGAAACATGAGTCTGAATTCTGCTGCTGCCAACCTACTACTATATGGATGCAGTCACTAACCTTCTACCTTGCATTTCTCCTTACATATAAAATGAGAATATTAATATATAACCCATAGATATAGATGAAAGCATATTAGCCTATACATTCATTATTTAAAATTCATTTATTTATCTGTTCATTCATTTGTTCATTTCTTTATGCAGTGTTAAGTCAGCATGTTCATGACTGAAACTGGAAAACCACTCTCCAAAGAGAACAGATTTGTTTAGGAATGGCTAAGGCTCCTAAAAGGAGCTCTCCTACACTTGGCATTAAATGACCTTCTTGATCATTTCCATTCTCTTGAAACACTCTGCTTTTTATGATATCTCAGTCTATTGATTTTTTTCCCTCTGCCATGGACTCTCTAATGAGCCTTAAGTTCTCCCCTAAACTACTTCACATCATTTATTTGTCTGAAACTCTATTTTCACCTTCTCATGAAATCCATAAAACCATCTCAAACTTAAGCATATTCAAAACAGAGCTGATCATTTACTTTTTTTTATTAGTTGCTCATGACAATAAAATGATATTGACATATCATATATTTGATTCAAATGGGGTATGAATTCTCATTTTTCCAAGTGTACAGGTTGCAGGATCACATTGGTTATACGGCCACGTATATACATACAGCAATACTAGTGTCTATTTTATTCTGCTGCCCTTCCTATCTGCTCCCCTTCCCTCCCATCACCTCCATCCAATCTAAAGTGACACATTTCTCTCTCTTTTTTCTTCCCCCTCACATCATCATACATGTATTTTTTATAACGATGAGGGTCTCCTTACATCTTCTGTGCAATTCCCCTTCTCCCTCCCATTCCCTCCCATCTCTCTTCCCTATTTAGTGGTAATCTTCTCATGCTCTTCCTCCCTACTCTATTTCAAGTCACCCCCCTTATATCAGAGAAGACATTAGGCATTTGATTTTTAGGGATTGGCTAACTTCACTTAGCATAATCTGCTCTAATGCCATCCATTTCCCTGCAAATGCCATGATCTTGTTATTTTTTAGTGCTGCGTGATATTCTGTTGTGTATAAATGCCACATTTTTGTTATCCATTCATCTATTGAAGGGCATCTAGGTTGGTTCCACAGTCTAGCTATTGTGAATTGTGCTGCTGTAAACATTGATGTGACTGTGTCCCTGTAGTATGCTCTTTTTAGGTCTTTTGGGTATAGTCCGAGAAGGGGAATAGCTGGGTCAAATGGTGGTTCCATTCCCAGCTTTCCAAGGAATCTCCATACTACTTTCCAAATTGGCTGCACCAATTTGCAGTTCCACCAGCAATATACGAGTGTACCTTTTACCTCGCATCCTCGCCAGCACTAGTTATTGTTTGACTTCATAATGTCTGCCATTCTTACTGGAGTGAGATGGTATCTTGGAGTAGTTTTAATTTGCATTTCTCTGATTGCTAGAGATGGTGAGCATTTTTTCATGTATTTGTTGATTGATTGTATATCCTTCTCTGAGAAGTGTCTGTTCAGGTCCTTGGTCCATTTGTTGATTGGGTTATTTATTTATTTTTTGTTGTTTAACTTGTTAAGTTCTTTGTATACTCTAGAGATTAGAGCTCTATCTGAAGTGTGAGGAGTAAAAATTTGTTCCCAGGATGTAGGCTCCCTGTTTACCTCACATATTATTTCTCTTGCTGAGTAAAAACTTTTAAGTTTGAATATGTCCCATTTGTTGATTCTTGATTTTAACTCTTGTGCTATAGGTGTTCTATTAAGGAATTTGGAGCCCGACCCCATGAGATGAAGATTAGAGCCAACTTTTTCTTCTATTAGATTCAGAGTCTCTGGTTTGATTCCTAGCTTCTTGATCCATTTTGAGTTAACTTTTGTGCATGGTGAGAGAAAAGGATTCAATTTCACTTTGTTGTATATGGATTTCCAGTTCTCCCAGCACCATTTGTTGAAGATGCTATTCTTTCTCCATTACATGCTTTTGGCACCTTTGTCTAATATAAGGTAGTTGTAATTTTGTGGATTGGTCTCTGTGTCCTCTATTCTGTACCATTGATCTACCCATCTGTTTTGGTACCGGTACCATGCTGTTTTTGTTACTAATGCTCTGTAGTATAGTTTAAAATCTGGAATCGCTATGCCACCAGTTTCATTCTTCCTGCTTAGAATTGCTTTAGCTATTCTGGGTAGATACAGATACAGCATCCCTTTATGTTCAAAACACTAGAAAAACTAGGGATAACAGGAACTTACCTCAACAGTGTAAAAGCTATTTATGCTAAACCTCAGGCTAGCATCATTCTAAATGGAGAAAAACTGAAGGCATTCCCTCTAAAATCTGGAACAAGACAGGGATGCCCTCTCTCACCACTTCTATTCAACATAGTTCTCTAAACACTGGCCAGAGCAATTAGACAGATGAAAAAAAATAAAGGCATAAAGATAGGAAAAGAAGAACTTAAATTAGCACTATTTACAGATGACATGATCCTATACCTAGCAGACCCAAAAGGTTCTACCAAGAAACTTCTAGAACTAGTAAATGAATTCAGCAAAGTGGCAGGATATAAAATTAATACACATAAATCAAAGGTATTCCTGAATATCAGTGACAAATCCTCTGAAATGGAAATGAGGACAACTACCCCATTCACAATATCCTCAAAAAAAAAATAAAATATTTGGGAATCAACTTAACAAAAGAGGTGAAAGATGAAGATGGAAAGATATACCTTGCTCATGGATAGGCAGAATTAATATCATTAAAATGGCCATATTACCAAAAGCACTTTATAGGTTCAATACAATGCTGGTCAAAATCCCAATGGCATTCCTTGCAGAAATAGAAAAAGCAATCATGAAATTCATCTGTTCATTTCCTTTTCCCATATCTTCATTCTTCCCTGACCACTACATTCCCCCAAGTGTTTATTACCTTTGTGTTTCTCATCTTAATGATTAGTGATACTATTTTACAGTCATTCAAATACTTAAAAAACAGCCTTGATTTACATTTTTTTCCAGCCCTTTTGACAAGAAATCCATCACCAAGTTCCTTCCGCTTCACATCAAACATGTAAATACTGTATTTGCACACTTGCCACATCTGGGTTTCCATTATTGTCATCCTTGCCAATCAGGGACCCCTGAAGTATGTGGTGGTCTCTAACTTGTTTTCCTGGTTGAATAATTGTCATCCATATTACAGCATCAAGACTAACTATGATCCTTATGAAATATATATTAAGTACTGTCACTCTCTTGCTTCTAACAGAACAATTCAGACTATTTACCCATTTTCAAAAATTACCATGTAAGCCCTTAGCATACCATCTTGCACATCAAAAGTATGAAATAATTGTTGGTTCTCTCTTCTCTCCCTCTTTTCTATGCACTTTAATCTTTCTACATTGTCATTTAATAGACCTAAAAAGTTTAAGACTGCTCTCAGATATTTGCCATGCTCTGTTTTACTTGAATTATTTGCTGATTTTGACAAAACAAATTTAATTTCTCTATTTCTGTGACACCGGAGCTGGATGCTTGGATTTCTATTTTCGACCAAGTGATGATGATTTGCAATTTGAAACATGAGTATTAGATACAAATAATAATATATCTGTGATTTTTCTGGAGAGAAAATCCATATTTGACCTGTTTTTACATTTTCAGCTTATCTGACACATAATCTGTATTCAATAAATGAATGAAATGATTTATAAATTTAGAAGTACAATGATAATATTTTTCTTAATCAGGTTATATTAAAGAGCATAGGAAAAAGGAGTACAAAACAAGAAAGGAAAGAGTAAGAACAGATAAGAAAACTATTTTATCAGAATTTGACACGTATTCAACTTGTACAGATGGTGAATGGATTATCAGAACGTTGGGAGTATGCTTGATATTCTTTGTTTAAATCAAAGTTCAAAATATCAAGAATGGCTTTAAACATACAGTCCAAGCACAAAAAGACAAGTGTTCTATGACCTTTATTATATGTGTAATCTAAAAAAGTAGAACTCATAGATTTAGAGAGTAAAATGGTGGTTACCCAAATTTGGGGACATGGTGTGAGTTGAGGAGATGATGGTCAAAGAATGCAGAATTTCAGTTTTATTGGAAGAATAGGATCCAAAGATCTATATGCAAAATAGTGACTATAGTTAATAAAAATATATTAACTACAATATTAAGTGTTTTCATCATACACATAAACAAAATAACCATGAGGCAATGCATATGTTAATTAGTTGTATTTAGTCATTCCATAATATATACATCTATTAAGACATCACACTTTATACCAAAAATATATAAAATTTGTTTTGTCAATTAAATTTATATATATATACACACACACACACACACCATATTCTATGAACAGTCACATAGTTATTAATAAAGAAGTTTCTCTATTTGGATAATAATATTCATACATAAATAGTCAAGTGTATGTAGTACATGTTTCAAAGGGTTTGACGTTTTTAATTGCTATTCAAAGACTCACATTACCGGGCCAGTTTTCTGCAACATCAGCAACTATTAGTCAGATTTCCATTGCTATAACAAAATACCTGATGTGTAAAGAAAAGGTTTTATTGTGGCTCACAGTTTTTGAGGTTCCAGTCCTTGACTCACAATATATTGGATTCATTGCTTTGGGCTTTTGGCAAGAGAGCACAACATGGAGTGGTGGACAAAAAGCATGTGTTAGAGAAAAACAATTTACATTATGGCCAGGGGACAAAATGAAAAAAGGGAAGGGGCCAGGGTAATGCAATTCCATTTGTGGACATACCCCCCCTCCAAAGGCCTCCAATAAGGCACCATCTCTTAAAACTTCACCACCTCTCAATAGCACCACCCTGGGGAATAAGTGTTGAACATAGGGACCTTTGTGGAATGTATATCCAAACCATAGCAGCATCTAACTTCCCTGAGATCAGAAAGTTCTCAAAAAACTATACAGACACTATATAACCAAAGGAGGTCTAATATTTGAAGTATATAAAACTTTTTAAGAAATCTAATGATGTTGTCATGCTCTACAAATATTTTGATTTATTTTCTGTTACCTTAGAGATTGCTGTCACAAAAAACATATAATTAAATATTACTGCATTATTATGCTTAACTAATTAAGAACTGTTGAAATTCAAAACCCTTAAAATGGTGGCAAAAATAACCTGTTTAACAACTTAAGTACCTACAACGTAAATAAATATTGATACTTAGCAAATTTAAACAATCTAATTTTATAAATGTATTTCATATATGTATATAATATGTATGATATAATAAGGTACAACCTTTTTCAGCTACGCATATAACATGGGGATTCTTTTTCCCACACTATACTATTATTAAGATATTTCACAAGTTAAGGTATTTTATGTTTTATAGAACTAAATATAATGTAGTGGTGATCCTTTTGCATGTATGTTTTTGTTTCAGAATTCCATTATTTATGTAGTATAAATATTTAAAGGATTAGTTTCCTCAAGAGTTCTGTCTTTATTATCACTTATTACATATTTTATAGAATTCAAAAGAAGTTTGTGTTCTGTTTTCATTAAACCTGAGGATCACTTTCTGTAAAAGCAGATCTTAATACATTCAGCTCTATAATTCTATATTTGTTTCTGCATTTGCTTTGCTTCTGATCTTTTCTTTGCCTCTTTTTAAAATAAAATCTATTTATAATCTCTTTTCTCATTGCTTTTCTATTTTTTTAAATTTGTTTTTCAGTCTTCTTAAAACTATGCACCATCTTTTAGTTTTTATAGAAAGTAATGATTTATTTTGAATGTTTATCTAATTATAAGCTTGTCTATGAGATGACAAATTACTTCCACATATACACCTGCTTATGCAATCTATCTAATAAATAAATTAGTTAATTTTAAATAGAAACTAACATCTCCATTGTTGTTTTTTGTTTGAATAGTCTAGGATTTTAGTCCCTTTTAGTTTTATACTTTTGAAAACCTTTTATGTACTATATTTTCTTCAATAAGTAGTATATCACATTATATTGTATCATTATTTTTGTAAAAAAGTTTAATAAGGATTTTCAATGTTAGCTGTCATGCCCTTTTATTTGCCTCTCTTGTATTGAAATTCTTTATGCATATCTCATTGCACATTGGGATATTTTTAAAAAGGCTATATAGGTGTTATGTTCATTTATGATCTTTTTTCTATTTTTTTTTTGTTATTTGTTTAGTTTGCTTGCTTCTTGTATTAGTTGCTTCTTTAAAGATGCACAAATATGCTGGTCATGGTGGTGCACATTTATAATCCTAGTGACCCAAGATTTTAGGTGTGCTGAGGCAGGAGGACCCAAGTTTAAGGACACTCTTGGCAACTTAGTGAAACCCTGTCTCAAAATGTAAATATAAGGAAGTTGGGGCATATTTCCACATGATGAAGATTAGGGCCTACTTTTTCTTCTATAGAAAAAGTCTCTGCTTTAATTCCTAGGTCTTTGGTCCACTTTGAGTTGAGTTTTGTGCATGGTGAGAGATAGAGTTTAATTTCATTTCGTTGCATATGGATTTCCAGTTTTCCCAGTACCATTTGTTGAAGATGCTATCTTTTCTCCAATGCATGTTTTTGGCACTTTTGTCAAATATAAGATAATTTTAATTTTGTGGGTACTCTCTGTGTTCTCTATTCTATACCATTGGTCTATCGGTCTGTTTTGGTGCCAATACCATGCTGTTTTTGTTACTATTGCTCTGTAGTATAGTTTAAGGTCTGGTATAGTGATGCCACCTGCTTCACTCTTCTTGCTAAAGATTGCTTAAGCTATTCTGGTTCTCTTATTTTTCCAGATAAATTTCATGATTGCTTTCTCTCTCTCTCTCTCTCTCTCTCTCTCTCTCTCTCTCTCTCTCTCTCTCTCTTTCTTTCTTTTTTCTTTTCTTTGCTGTTTTTTTGTATCAGGGAAACTATTGAGTCATATCCCCAGGCCTATTTTGTATTTTTTATTTAGAGACAGGGACTCACTGAGTTGCTTAGTGCCTTACTTTTTCTGAGACTGGCTTTGAACTTGTGATCCTCCTGCAGCAGCCTCCTGGGCATTACAGGTGTGCACCAATGCACCCAGGTGCTTTTTCTATTTCTATGAGGAATGCCTTTGGGATTTTGATCAGAATTTCATTAAAGCTGTATAGTGCTTTTAAATCAAGAATCAATAAATAGGATGGAATCAACTAAAAGGTTTCTTCTCAGCAAAAGAAATAATCTGTGAGGTGAACAAAGAGCCTACATCCTTGGAGCAAATTTTTACCCCTCACACATCACAAAGGGCACTAATCTCTAGGTTATATAAAGAACTCAAAAAGCTAAGCACCAAAAAAACAAATAACCCAATCAACAAATGGGCCAAGGACCTAAACAAACATTTCTCAGAAGAGAATATACAATCAATCAACAAATATATGAAAAAAATGCTCATCATCTCTAGCAATTAGAGAAATGCAAATCAAAACTACTCTAAGGTATCATCTCACTCCAGTCAGAATGGCAGTTATTATGAAGACAAACAACAGTAAGTGTTGGCAAGGATGTGGGGAAAAAGGTACACTCATACAATGCTGGTGGGACTGCAAATTGGTGCAGCAAATATGGAAAGCAGTATGGTGATTCCTTGGAAATCTTGGAATGGAACCATCATTTGACCCAGCAATCCCTCTCCCAGGTTTATACCCAAAAGACTTAAAAACAGCATACTACAGGGACACAGCCATATCAGTTTATAGCAGTACAACTCATAATAGCTAAGCTGTGGATCTAACCTAGATGCCCTTCAGTGAATGAATGGATAAAAAAAGGTGGCATATATACACAATGGAATATTACTCAGCAACAAAAGAGAATAAAATCAAGGCATTTTCAGGTAAATGGATGGAGTTAGAGAAGATAATGCTAAGTGAAGTTAGCCAATCCCGACAAAACTAATGCTGAATGTTCTCTCTGATATAAGGAGGCTGACTCATAGTGGGCTAGAGAGGGGGAGAATGGAAGGAATAAATGAATTCTAGATAGGGCAAAGAGGTGGGAGGGAAAGGGAAGGGGCAGAGGATTAGCAAGGGTGGTGGAATGTGATAGACATCATTATCCAAAGTACATGTATGAAGAAACAAATTGGTGTCACAAGAGATATGAAAAATTGTGCTGTATAAGTGTTGTAAGAATTGTAATGCATTCCACTGTCATTTGTTTTTTAAAAAATCAATAATAAAGAAATAAATATATAAATAAATATAATAAAAAGAAAAAATGTAAATATAACATGGGGATGTAGCTCAGTGATGAATTCACAGGCCAAAGCGGGGGGGAGCACAAATATTTTGATGTGTTTTTCTCTTCATGTGTGCAAAATGTTTGTTGGCTACTGTGACTTTTCTCATAATCTTTTTTCTCCTTTATTCTCTGAAAATAAATGATGTCATTTTCTTTTGGAATTTTATGTGGCAGAAAATTCCTAGGTTCTCCATTCATCTGTGGGTGGACATTAGATTGTGTTCATATCTGGACTGTTGTGAATGCTGCTGCAATAGACATGGAAGTGCAGATATTTCTTCAAGTTGGAGCTTTTATTTCCTTTGAATGTGTATTTAGAAGGGGGATTGTTGATCATATGTAGCTCTATTTTTAATTATACAGAAAAGTTCCATATATTTTTCCATAATGATATTACAATTTTATAATTCTATATAAGTGTGTTCCCTATTCTCTTCTCCAACTCAACTTTTGATAATAGCTCTTTTTACTAGAGTCAGATGATATTTCATTGTTATTTTTTGACTGATATTTCCATGATAATTAATGATGTTAATCACATTTTCGTATCTGTTGGTCATTTGTAGGTTTTTCTTGGAAAAATGTCTATTTAGTTCCTTTGATCATTTTAAAATGGAGTTATTGGGTTTTGCTGTTGAGTTCTATGATTCGCTTATAAATTTTAGATAATCTCTATAAGATATACAGCCTACAAAATTATACATTCTTAATGTGAAATGTCTTGCTTTTCATCTGTGCCTTTTAGGAACTAAACAATTTGTTTTGCAAAAAGTAATTAACTTGTTAATGTCTTAAACAGAAAGTGCTCTAATTCAAGCAAAGAGAACACAATAAACCATTGAGATAGAGATATTTGAATATTTAATTTAGCTTCTAAAATAACTCAATGAAGAAAATTAAGAAATTTTACAAGTGCAGTACTCTTTTCGTATCACAATAGTCTTTTGATTTAATGTGATTATTTTACCAATAAGAATGAGAAAAAATACATTGTCTAATAGAACATAATTGCTATTGGGACATATTCCAGTATTTGCCAATGTGATTAAACATACCATCTTAATAATGAATACTGTTATATTTATTCAAACACTGACAATTTTTCAAATCATAGTTATCAATCTGTTTATAGTAACCTTCTCTCTTCCATCCCTTAAGTTAGAAGCATTCTTATGCAAATGCCCTAACAATTAAAATGTTCTTTAAGCAACTGAGAAGGATTTATTAGGGAATGAAGAGGGATTCATCAAAAATATCTTTCTAAGCAATTAAGAAGTCATAAAAAGTTCTGTTTTGGGATCAGTTGAACAATAAGGTAAGCCTCAGACATAAAGCTGTCAAATCACACAGTGACATGAAGATCCCTCTTCCAAACATAAACACTGATGCACATGCAGGTCATATAATATATTCAAATACATGAGTGAAGAAACATCAAAGCTAAGATTCTAATTCAAGCAATCTAGGTCCAGTGTATTTTTTTTTCTGAATCTAAAAGAGGAATTTTCAATAGAAATTATAATTATAAAAATATATGAAAAAATTTAAAATTTCAACCAATCATTTGTTAATTCAAACTAAGTGTATATATTTTAAATGACTGACTACTACGATTTAATATCAAATACAAGGTATGACAAGTTGAAAAAAATTGAAGAAAGGAAAAATATAAATGTGATTTGAACATGTGGTACTAAACATGAGGCTGTTCAATTACAGAGTAATAAAATTATGAGTCTAGGAATAAGATTTATTTTACGATGGGGATAGGAAAATTTCAGAATTATTACTAGATCTCAGAATAGATTCATTGAAAATAGTTTTTTTTTTTTAATAGCCTGGCTTTCTAAGGGTCATTTTTGGGGAAAAAAAAAAAAAAAAAAAACTGAACACAAAAGCAAAACACAACAACAAAAATCACAAGAACAACAAAATCATAACTTCTGTGCAGTTCTTGATCTAGATGTAATTGGTTTTAAGTACTGACTTGTAAATTATTTAAAATAAATCGTTAATTTATGTGAAACAGTTAAGTAAAAAGACACTTGCCTCTTTAGTATTTGTGACTGTAAATTTAGCTCTGTTGCCATGGAGTCTGTAGGATAAAATACATTAAAATACATGTTTTACAACATTACTATTTTAACTACATAAAATCAGTGAGGATATTTTTCCTAATAAATTACGTGTGTGTGTGTGTGTGTGTGTGTGTATTTGATACAATTTGCATGTATAAAGTTTAATATTAATTACCTGAGGGCTAGGGCTGTGGCTCAGCAGTAGAGGGATCCCGCCTAGCACTTGGGTTCAATCCTCAGCACCACATAAAAATTGTGTCCAACTACAACTAAAAAAAATAAAAACAACAACAAAACAAACTATGCCTGAGATTTGCAACTGGCAAATAAAGTGAGAGGGGTCAATTTTGGAGACTGAACTCTCAACCTGTGGGATGTGACATTACCTTCAGGTGAGAAAAGTCAGAACTGAATTGTATGGGGAGGCACCCAGCTGGTGTCTGCTACTAGAGAATTGCTTGCTGGGTCTGTAGGGGAAAACCCCACATAGCTGGTATCAGAAGTGATTTCTGGTGTGAATGTATGGTAGGATGAATGAACTGTTAGTATGAATTGGCTATTTGGTTGCATTTTTGGAACACACTGGGTGACTTTAATAGTTACTTACTCTGACTTCCTTACTTTCATTATCTACAAAATAAGCATAATCATTTTTTTCTCTGAATTATTGTAAAGATTTAAAATAATATAAACATGTTGAAAGAAATGTCTAACTCCTAATAAGTCAATGATAGATATAAAAACTGTTATTGCCAAAAACTATTTGAAAATAAATTTACTATTCCTGAAGTCTTAAATACAGCATTCCTAATGTTTGTTTTTACATTTTTCCCCTTTTAATTTTTTTACTTCTCTAATTCAGTTGGAATCGTACCAGATTTTTTGTATTTCTTAAAACAGCAACTTTCATAACAACTTTTTGCATGTTAAACAAATTCTTATTATTCTTATTTATGTTCAGTTGGAAAATGTCCCCATAGAGCCTGTGTTTTATAAAACAAATGATTATAAAATGGGGACATAATATTGGTGCTAAAAACTATCTAATTTTTCAAAGTTTACTAACATGTCAACTGAGGGCAGAGGAGAAAAGAATCTTGTGTCCCTCCATTCATTGGTTGAATTTGTGTCTTTACTGAAACCTGTGTTTTTGGCTGGCCAGACAATGGCTACAGCTCCTCTTCTGCTCCCCCATGCAAAGTGGTCCTTGACAGCTGCTGGTGAGAATGCACACAACCTTCCCCCAAGATTAAGGAGTCAAAGCTTCACACCCCTTTCCTCTGTAGATTCTGAAGTATCATGTTAATTCCCACAATAGAGATTCCTCCTGAGTGTCTTATGCAGCCAGGGGAGGAATGGCATCAAGAGTTCAAGGTGGGCTTACTCATTTGGAGTCAAAGGATGAGAATGGACTGGCAGTCTGTATGAAATTCCAGCACTCTGATTATCAAGGGAGAGGTGGAAGAATGGAGTTGGTCTCCAGTGAAGCAAAGGACACAACACTGAAACTTCTCTTAAACCAGTTTCCCCAGTTTTGTGTTTCAGAATAATGGGTTTCTAGAGAGTGCAAAAGAAAGAGATGAAGCATTGGGAACTTGGGCCTTCGGTGGTGTAGTATCACCACAGGAAGAGTACATATTCTGCGGGAGGGTGAGCTTCTCTTTTCCACATCCTTTCTGCTCTGATAGGATAAACCTGAAAAAGAGTTAGCCTCACCTCCAACTTCCAGTAATGTTTTTCTTGAAATCTCATTCCACCAGCAGACTTCAGAAAATACCTTCTTTTGCTCTAACTTTATGTGTGAAAATGGCAAAAAGTGTTCTAATATTTCTCTGAGAAATACTTGAAATGAGAGATACAGAGTGGATAATGGCACTGATCCTCTGGAAATAAGTTGGCAATGATTTAGACGTGGCACTGAATACAGCTGAGGGTATCTCACAAATCAACAGCTAATCTGCAGTTTGGTGGGACAATGGAAAAACCCATTAATTTAAAAACAGCCTGAGATGCTGTTTTTAGTTTTTCCAGTCTTCAGGAGATGCTTATGAATCCCAGTGCCAATAAGGTGACTGAATTGATCTATCAGGAAAGAAATATACGAGTAGGTATTATAATGAGACTATCTATCTGTTGAGGGGTGATCGTGGAGAAGGAAAAGGATGACCATACAGTATCAAGAGGAGGACTCAGAGTTATAGCAATTGAATTTATTGAGGAAGAAGAATAATAACATCCAAAATGCATTGAGTTCTCAGTATGTAGTCACCATCCTGAGTCTTTTGTTTTTAGGTAAATAACTTTTAATCCTCTTTTAACTCTCATTTTACTGTTGCCGACAAGAAGGCATAAAAAGGTTAACCAGCTTGCCAAGGTCCTATGTCTCTTAATCAGTAAAGCTGGGATGTCTTTGCACAAATCCTGAGTTTTGAACTACCATTTTGGGTTGAATTGTGTCCTTTTAAAACTGTATCTGAAATTCTAATCCCCAGTACCCCACAATGTGACTGTATTTGGAGCAAAGTATTTAAAGAGGCAAAACGAGGACATTAGGGTAGGCCTTAATCTAATAAGACTTGTGTCCTTAGAAGAAGAGGAAATTAAGACACAGAGATGCTCAGAAAGTCAATGTAAAGAAATATACAGAATAGGGTCTTCTAGAAGCCAAGGGGAGAGGACTTAAGAAGAGTCTAACCTGGATGATACCTTGTTCTCAAATTTCTACTTCCCAGAGCTGAGTAAACAAATTTCTGACTTCAAGCCATCCAATCCCTAGTACTTTTTTTGTAGCAGCTGCAATAAATGCAACAACTCTATTTGTGGCATTCCATCTATCCTTATTTGTACCCCCAAACCAATTTAATTGAACATAGAATTTATTGTGTCTATTTATCCAACGCAGTGAATTGAAAAAAAATGTAATCGAGATGAATGGATTAATGAATGAGCTAATGAATGTATATCAGTAGAAGGTGCAAAATTCTGTCAAGCCCTTGTGACTGCAGAAGCATCATTTCCTACTCTGTTCTGTAGTGCTGATGACATGTGTGAGAATCAAACTGCTTTCTAGGTGAAAATTGAAGGAGGGTACATTTCCTGCTTGTAGGTATACTCCTATGCCATTCAACAGAAAGAGTTTGGGGTTGAAAAATAACAGACTCATTATCTGGGACTTTGGCCACCTACTATAACTCTGGTTCTCAATTTTTGTTTTCTTCTTTGTGGTGTGGGAGATTAAACCCAAGGCTTTGCGCTTGCTGAGCAAGCTATTTATCACTAGGCTACATCCCCACTCCTTGATTTTTATATTGTTAATGAACTATTTCACAGGCTTGAGATGATAAATCAACGAGACAATGTCCGTGAAGTGTTGAGTGAATATTTACTACTGTTGATATTATTAATACCACATTTTTATGGTGCCTGACATATAATAGATATTGAGTAATTGATATCTATTATTATTATTAACATAATAATTCTTAGACAATGCAATGAGTGATCAGAAGAACTTTGCTACTGAATAGATAGTTGTATCTGAAATGGTTGTAGCTAAATTACCTCCTTCATAGAAGTGACTATTGAAATTAGGGGAATTAAAGTAATTTTCCACATGTCACTCAAATGGTAGGACCAAGAAACTAGCTCATCTGATATCCAAGAAGCACTCATTTTATAAAACCATGTTGCTTTTTTAATGTGTGATGCTACTTTTTTTTTAAACTTTGGATTATAAGGCACTATTTATATAATCTATATAAATGATATACAGTCCATGTTTGTTGAGTCAAATTGATTTACTTTTAACTGATACTCCCAAAATATAAAAATGTATTAATCCAGGTATATTTGACAAAAAACCAGCTACTTATTGAAGTGGTAGAGTTATATTTGTCTTTTATGAGGTAAATGCATTTTAAAAATAAAAGATGTGTGGAGAAAGCTCCATCTTTGGAGACATGGGGAGTTCCAACCAATGATGTGGCACAGTGTAAGATATTAGGGCACCTAAGAAGAGCTGGGGAGTGTCAGGAAGGTCCACTTGAGATAAACTGCACCAAAGTAATATTTGCCTTGCCTACATTTGTGACTCCTGCATCAAATGATTAAGAGGGTAGACCTTAGTAAAAACTGCTTTTATCTTCTTCATGCCACAGTGGTAGGGTACACAGGCAGGCCAAAGGAAACAAAATACCAAGATGCTTAAGAAAATTTTGCTTCAAATTGTTGGGACACAATTATCCATTGGTCTCTCAGTTTCTGCATTTCTTATTTGTCGGAATTAATAAAGTTACTTCCATATTCAGTAATTTCCTAGGAAGAGTAACAATACATGGCATAGAGTTATCCACAGTTATAATTTATTGCAGTGAAAAGGACAAAAAGTCACATCAGCAAAAGGACACGTCAGAACAGTCTAGAGGAAACCATGCATAAACATCAGTACTCCTCTCCCAGTGTGGAGTCACACTGAACCTACTTAATTAGTCCAGAAAATAGTTGTGAAAAAATTTGTGATGTGTGACTATCTATCAGGTAATCTCAGGGAAAATTCTTGGTCTAGGATTTTTATTGGAGCTGGTCATGTGACACCCTCTGCCTAGAACATACCAATGTCCCAGACTCCCATAAGGGAAGCAGGTGTTCTATTTGTCCATATCATCTAGCACAGTAACAGTATACTGCTATTACAATTGGGAAGGTTTCATATCATGGCCAGAAAATGCTTATCATTTATGTCCCCAGATGCCAGCCATAGGTCAGTCTGATAACTGCTTACAAGGCCTTTCTAAGTTCTACTCTGTTAACAGTCAGCTACATCATCACAAAGAGCTTTTGTTCTGGACCATCTTTTCAAAGACATTTGTGTAGCAAACAGCCCAGTAAGATGAAGATTAAATTTTCCATTCAGGGCAAAGTTTCAGTATGTTTGCTTGTAAACCATAATCAAAGATTGGGTTTTTTTATGCTTGGATATCCTTAACTGGACAGCACTTCATTATATATTTACCATCCACAGCAGTCAACCATCCCACATCACCGCCAAGGGACTTGGGTGTCAAAAAGAATCTATGTGAACATAAAATTCATGTTTCTGCTTTGCTGTACTAAAGCCTTTTGTCTGTGATCAGTATTCATATCTTCAGTGAGCATCCTGTGTGTGTGTTGTGTGTGAGTGTGTGTGTGTGTGTGTGTGTAAAAGGCTAAATTGTCAGTTTTTAAGTCAGGTAAAATCTCAAAAACCTTATAGCTTTTGATTCCAGTCATCTTGGAGTTCTTGGGGTACCTCTGGAAAAAAGTGGAGTTAATTGCAACTAGAGAACTGGAGTTCATGCAACTAATCTGGTGGGAGGCTAGCTACTGGAGGTGATCACACCCAAGGCATCTTTTATTTAATTAAGACAATGCAATTAATTACACATGTCACTCACTGGTAGAAATAGATGGCACTCTGCAGAATTTGGCTTATAAATTAGACATTCAAGAAAAGCTGGGGTAGACAGACTGAACTGGAGACTCTCTTTTAATCTTTTAATCTGTTGGATTTTATTTGAAATTCAGGGATAGATGAAGCTTTATTCTTCTTACCTTGTTATTTATATCCCTCAATACAATATCATTATGCTCTTTGAGTCTTTGGGTTTTGTTTTCATTACAAATGAACATTTCTGCTTCTTTGCTTTTGTTTTCTGAGATATAATGTAAATTTAATAATCTTCTAGGATTTAAGATTGATGAGTTTTCATAATGGCACACTTCAGTGCGTATCACTATGTTTATAGCATATCAGAGTTCAAAAAGATGTCAGAGACATTTAACTTCCACCCCAACAAGATTTGGAATTATGTTATCTAATAAAGTTACCACTTGCCACATGTGGCCCCTTACTCTTAAATTTTAACTAATTTAAGTTAGCTAAGATGCAAGGTTTACTTCCTTAACACAGAAACAACATTTCAAGTTCTTAAGAGCTGCTTCTCATGGTAGCAGGCCCTGACATATATTGTTAAACCACAGGACACCTCATATTTAGAACTTTGTAGAAAATGAATGTCTGTTTTGAATTAATAACCAAAAATATTAGAAAATGGCTTTCTTTATTCCAAATAATTTTGAAATTCATTCATGTTATTGTGTACATTGATAGTTTATTTTCTTTTTGTTTCTACATAATGTTCCACCTAACAGTTACACAAAAAAATTTATTGTCATTTATGTAAGAAACAAAAAAAAGAATTCTATTGTTCATGGATGTTTAGAGCACTTCCTCCTTTAGTGATTACAAACAAGGATGCTGTGATATCTTATAAAATTCATTTTTGTAGCTATACTTTTTGTTTTCATTTCTCTTGAGAAAGTACATAGGGTAGTATTATGTATTCATAGGAAAAGTGTGAGTTAAACTTCACAAGATATTGCCACAAAGAAGCATATGCATAAAAGAACATACATAAAATATTATTCAGCAATAAAATACAATTTACACCCACTAGAATTGGGGGAAAGATTATTAGGATGTATTGCAGTGGGAATCTCATATATTGCTAGTAGGTGAATAAAATGGCTTCTTCCAACAATAGTCTTATTGGGGTTTTTATTTATATTCCTCTATTAACTGAAGATGTTGGAGAGCTTTTCATGTGTTAATTAGGCATACTTAGATCTTCTTTTGTATTGTGTCTATTCAATTCTTTTGCACACTTAAAACAATTGGTTATTTGACTTTTAATTGTTAATTTGCAGGAGTCTTTTGTTTATTCTAAATATGATTATTTTGTCAAATATATTATTTCATAGTCTTTTTCAAGATTTAGACCTTAATTCATATACATGATGTGGCTAATTTTTCTTAACCATGGGAGAGTATGAGTCAAAATGAATCAGGGAGTATGCTATCAGCACAATGAATTCAAAGAGATACCAGAGCCAAGAAAAGTCAATTGGGCTCCTCTTCCTAAGAAACTTAAAATGCTAGAGAAGCATACAAAGGAAAAAACTGCTCCAATTCCTATAATTATTTTAAGATTTGATTTTCTTTATATGTCTTTTTAACATTTCTAAACTTGTCTAGCAAACAAAAACACACAGCCATTGAAAAGGATAAAATTCAGTAATTGCAATTATTTTAATAAAAATAAAGCTGACTGTTCACCATTTGCAATATTCAAAATTATATAATGGATACCACGTCAATGATGCCTGCTAATTTTAGCACATAAAAGAGAACAAAATAGACAACAAAATCTATGCTTTGATAATAATTATGATTTTTTAAAAGTTCTATGTCTTGGTCTCACTTATTTATAGAACTTTTAATTAATGAAATTACTAATAGACTTTTAAATTAATTCTTTAGTTTTACTTTCTGGGTACCTGTCACAAGTGAGCTATGCTATTAACGTAGACCAAACATATTTGTGTCTTTCCACAATATCAGAATTTATTGAATAGCAATAAATTCATAAGCTACACATGCCTTTCAAAGCTGCAATTCACTGAATACTCATGGGTCATGTGATAGTCATTAGGTGTGTAATTGTAAATTCTTTCTTTTTCTTTTATTTATTCTAATTTGTTATATATGACAATAGAATGCAATTCAGTTCATATTACACAAATAGAGCATAATTTTTCATGTCTCTGGTTGTACACAAAGTAGAGTCACATCACACACGTGTTTTCGTACATGTAGGTAATGATGTCAGTCTCATTCCACCATCTAATGCCAATCTTAACTATTAATATCTATAACTCAAGTCACACATCACACTTTACACAGTTATGTGTGTGTGTGTGTGTTTGTGTGTGTATGTTAATGTAAGGCTATGAAAGGGTTAAAGGATCCAGGAGGTTGAACTGAAGGCAAAGATTGAGAGAAAATAAACAGAAAAGGATGCAAAGATTCACACTGTAGGTAGTCATGTAAGATTAAGAACTGACTAGGAAAAAATAAATAAGAACCCGTCAGAAGAATTTGTTTAGGCATAGAATTGCCAAAGTGTGAAACTTATTCTAGGTCAGGGTTTGGAAGGAGGGCATTTGTAGAGTGTCAGCTTGATGAGTCAGCTTGGAGGGGGTTGTGCATGGCCATCAGAGACAAGAAATGGTGCTGTGCTGAAGCCTTTGAACAACTAATAAAAAATTAAAAAAAAAAAAAGAACAGAAACAGTGGTTCCTGGCTATGGCAATGTTCCTAGACAAGGATTGTGGTGAATAACCAGGGGATGGGTTCAGTGTGCTGCCATGTTCAATCTTGGGGTACTCCATCATTTATGAGTCTCAGGTGAGGGGATTTCTTCATCCAGTGGTCTGGTGTGTTCAATAAGCTCATGAACCTGGTTTTTCTACTGCATAGTTGATATGTCATCCTTCCATATGTTCCTGGTTTAATTCAGTAAGTTCACAGGTGATCATTTTTACTAGCATGATTAATTTATTTATCAGTTCCTGTGTTATGGGTTGTGCCAGGCAAACAACAGTGGTTATATACTCATAAAAACAAGAATCTTTCTACCTCAGCACCTGTACTGAAAATGGAGCAACTCAGGTGGCAACTCATTGCTTTATGAAATGGAGTAACTCAGGGCTGGGCAAAGCCTGAAAATTATTGTTCTATTCAATATATTCAACATGGAGTAACTAGAGCAGGGCATAGGCTGTTGTCTGTAGTACATAATAAGCATAGAATTTTGAATGCATATGTGCTATTTATAATAAAGTTCTGAAATTTTAAAGTATGGTGTTCAGAAGGCAAGAATACATACTTGTATGTACTCTAGTAGTTTTCCTTTTAGATTTTGCAAGTGAAATCTTGAACTTCTAATATAGAAAATACAGAATTTTTTATTTAGTTTGGAAATACTGTAGATAGCCAAGTTGCATGGTTCCTTAAATAGAAATGCTCATAAGTGTCCCCATACACTTATTCAAACAAATACACACACACAGGACATCAGAAAATATCTATGAATTTGCTCATATACATCTTGGAGATTACATACAATTCACCTACAGCTATTATATATTTCTACTTTCTCATGCCATATGCATTCAAATAAAAAGCAGATGAATCAAACATGTAGCTGAAACAGTCAATATTTTTTTTTCCTTCACTATTGAAAGCTACTTTAAATTTCAATGACATCCAAAGAAGGAATCAGAATTAACAATACATTTCTATTTTCAACTCCATCTTCACTGTGTATACACTTACTTATGCAGGAACACTGTAATCACACAGCCACAGCCACACAGGTACAAACACTTATGGAGATATTCACACACACACATATGCACATACACACAGAGTCACACATTCCTCAGCCAATAAATTTGCACAATGTCCTATAACTGTCCACAGGGAATTTTCAGTGTAAGAGATAGTTGAGCTACAGTTTGAATATAGAAATATGGACAGACTCAGGCTATCAGATTACCAAAGAAAAGAAAAACAAGACTAAAATTGCTCGGTTGAAAGGTGGGCAATGACAGATGCCATTTACCTCTGGGGTCTGAAAATTACCCCTTCCCAGGGAGAAACTCTAATGCACATTTTGATTCCAATTTTGAGCGATGAAGAAAAAAGTTACATTTATAAAGAATATGGGATTTCTTCTTTTTGAGTTACAAAATGGACCCTGATTTTAAGGAGATAAAGAGATTTCTACCTGTTTTCTCCACAAACTGAAAAGCCTGGTCATATTAAGAGTGAGCTTCCTTTCTCTGGAGGTATTCAAGCAGAAACTGCACAGCCACTACGCCTAAGCCTTTCAGAAGACATCAATCCATGAGGCAGCCAGTTAAATTAGATGCCCTCTGAGGTCACTGCCAAACTGTAGTTTCTATAAATCTACCAATTGCTCCTTATTTTAACATGTCAACACCATTTTATCAGAAGCAAGCATCTTCTAACATGGTTGTTTTATATATATATATATATATATATATATATATATATATATATATATATATATGAATGAATGAACAGGTGAACAGGTGGGGTATATATTCATGTGCATTAAAAGAAGAGGACACGTGGATAACCATTTATGCTTTCTCTACTTATTTTCATATAAATTACCTGACTGAGGCTAAAACAATTTTTTGAAATTATCTACCTATATTTTTCAGGAATACAGTTTCTAAATTAAAGTACTCCAACTAACTGAAATAGTAGGGAGCAATTGACTAATCAAAGAGTTTGGATCTTTACACTTTTTTTTTTCCAGATAGAAGAGATGCATTAGAAACTCCATTGTGTTCGAAGTAAGCAAAAATGATGATCCTTCCAATATGTTCAGCTAAAATAAATTAATTATGAAAAACCTTTTGGTCTTTGAAACTCCAAAGATTTGTGAGGGTCAAGTAAAGAAGAGGTTTTTAAGAAAGGTAAAGTAAAAAGGAGCTCTGATTGACTGAGATGAAGTTGCAGAAGTAAATTAAAATCATTCAGAATAAATAAAAAGGCAGAATCCAGCATAATTGGGTTTTGTAATAGGATTGCCAAGATAGATTCACATTCAAAATTGTATGATGTCTTCTGTATCCCTGGTTACCACTTAGCAAGAGACACCTCATCTGCAACCAGACACACGTCTTTTAATTAACAGAAAAATATTAACTTTTTAAGAAAACAAAGTGAGAAAATTTATAAGGATGAATCATTGTTTTCTATGTAAGGATCAAAAATCTGCTTTAGTGCATAACATCAACAAAATTGTTTGAAAGCATACTGTTCCTGTATACATAATGTAACACTGAGCTACACATGAAGGCTTTTTTATTGTTTTATCATTATTTAGAAAATCATTTAAAGAAAAAAAATGCCAGCCTGACTTTCTTTCTATAGGATTTAAATGGCAATCTTGTTCAAGCTGTCTTAATGCTTACATATCCAATTTGTATTCTCTGTCTGTATGTTTGAAATACATTACTTTTTCAATCATGTCAATGACATTACCTATACATATTTCATCTCTTCGTGAAGATAGTAAACTACAAAAAGTCGTGAATTATTCTTTTCATTTATGCCTTCAAAATTTACACAATATTTTTAACCACTAGATATTCTAGTGGTTAAATATTCTAGATATCTGTTTTGCTAAGCCAATCATAATTCCACATTTTTTTTCTCAAAACTAATCTTCAATTAACCACACCAAATTAACTTCTTGGGCTCCGGAACTGACATATGGAAGAGCTTGCCAATAAACGGGTGACCTGTTATCTACCTCAGCCCTGCGACCTCTCCTTAGACCTCCCTCCCCCTCATTGGATGTTCAATTGTTCCAGTACTATTTCTTGAGAAGACTATCTGTTCTCTAATAAATGGCCTTTACTGAGATTTAAAAAAGGAAAGAAAGAAGGGAGGAATGAATAAAGGAAGAAAAGAAAGAAAGGAGGGAGAGTATAATAAGAAATTCAAAATGATAAAACTTATGGAAGATAACATAGGAAAAAATCTTGGGTGATCTGTGTCATGTGGTGCAGCGTCTTCCAGTCTTACATGTATAAAATAAAATGCTATCAAATTCTCTTCAAAAATATTCTCATAATTCAGATTACAAGCTATATTATTCTATTTTTAATGTTTTTGGTTTTTAGCATTGAGACAAGCCAAAATTATACATTTTCCTTACTGAAAATATTTAATCATGTTATGGAGGTTTTAGTAAGTAATTCCATTTAAGTATATTAATGTTGATTCTTCTTTACATTCCAAATGTCCCTGCCCCAGACTTAGTCCAGCTTACGAACACACATGGATTTTTGAATGTGTACATATACACACAGGTACACAGGAGTGCAGAAACAGAGGTCTTCCTCATAAAAAAAAAAAAAAAAGTTGCTAAGAATTCTTAAGAAGCCTTAGCAGATTGAGATGCTTCATTTATAAACCATTCTAGAGATGATATTGCTGTAGAAAATTGTGTAAGTAGAATTTTATTTTGTAATTTTGTTGTGCCTGCAAGGAAAATATCAGTATCCATAAATATTCAAGATTGGATTCATGAAAAAGAAAAAAAATAATAAATGAAAAGGGAGATGCTAAATATCCAGTAATTTACTGAAACTGAAAATCTACACCTGTATGTTTCCATGACAGATGTAAATATAACTTATTCCCTCTGCCAACAAAATATTAAGAAATAGAAATGGCTGGATTAATTTAAGAAATTGAAATTTAGACTGTATTTATTTCAATTTCATGCTCACCAAAAAAAATCAGATTGTATTTTAATACCAGTATTGGTAAATATTTAGGAGTATTTTCATGCATTCCTTGGCCAAAGTTTTATGTTAATGAGTGTGATAGTTTATTATTTCCTTCATTGGCTCTTTGGACAATAGAAGCTGTATCTTATCTCTTTACTGAATCTGAGGGCGGACACTGACTTCTTGACTCACACATGTTGGAAACACCATATAAGATAACTGTAGTCATAAGCTTTGCCATGGTTTAGATTTCTGGCTTCTGGAGAATTAGTCATGAGGTGTTGTGTAATTCTAGAATCACCAAGTCATAAAGAAAACAGCCTGGTTAGTTTAAAAGATTTATAGTTCTATGTCTCTTAATTAAAAACAACAACTGTTATGATTTGGATATGAGGTGACCCCCCAAAAGCTCATGTGTGAGACAATGCAAGAGGGATTAGAGGAGAAATGATTGCTTTATGACAGTTTTAACTCAATCAGTGAATTGATCCTCTGATGGGATTAACTGGGTGGTGACCAAGGTGGGTAGGGTGTGGCTAGAAGGTAGTAGGGTATGGTAGGGTGTGGGTAGGGTGTGGATCATTGGGGGAGTGCCTTTGGGGTACATATTTTGTCTCTGAAGAGTGGAATCTTTCTCTCTGCTCTCTGATCATCATGTGAGCTACTTCCTTCTGTCACTGTTCTCCATGATAAACTTTTCCTCCCCTAAAATTGTTTTTTGACAGGTCTTTTAGTAACAGCAGTGGAAAAAAAAAAAAAATTAAAACAACAACAAAACCAGAAAAACAAATCCAGAAATTTGGACTACTTCATGAATTTGTTAATAAAACAATTTTAGGTTAGCAAACCAAAGAGTGGAAATTAAGGAATTTTCTATATTCTAGTGACATGATGTTGAATACTTTTTCATGTGCTTATTTGGCCACCCATAAATCGTTTTTGGGTAGAGGTATCTGGGTATCTTTCCCATTGGAAAAAAAAAATTATTGTTGTATTTAAGGAGTAAATTATATGTTTTAAATACAAGTCACTTTTCAAATGTATGTTTTGCAAGCAAATACTTTTTCCATGTGTGGCTTGACTTTTCATTATTTTAATAGTATTTTTTTCAAAGGAAAACTTTTAATTTTAATGAAATGCAATTTATCAATATTTTATTTCATGGTACTTTGGTGTTATGTTTAAAAATTCTTCACAAAACCCAAGATTTTTTCCTATGTTATCTTCCATAAGTTTTATCATTTTGAATTTCTTATTGAAATTACAATGTATTTTGAGTTAATTTTTGTAAAAAGTATCTAGAATCCTCCCTCCCCCTCATTGGATGTTCAATTGTTCCAGTACTATTTCTTGAGAAGACTATCTGTTCTCTAATAAATGGTCTTTACTGAGATTTAAAAAAGGAAAGAAAGAAGGGAGGAACAAATAAAGGAAGAAAAGAAAGAAAGGAGGGAGAGTATAATAAAAAACTCACTCTATTAGGGTCTCACAAAAGAGTTTCCCTTAACCCATTAAGTCCCAGATTTTCAATTCTGGAAGTATTTCAATGGAATTGATACAGGTGCATTAAAATAGGTGGCATAATTTTCTAGAGCTTATATATCCTTCATATATATATTTCATACATATGTATACGAAATATATACATATACACATGCATTCTCAAGTGCTCTAATCATTTGCCTATTATTTTCCATAAAAGAATACACCTCTAAAACATAATAATTATTTCAAGGTTACCATAAGTGGCATGTTTATTGCTCAATTTAAGTCTTTATAGGTGTCCCATAAGGGACTATGAGACAAAATAGGTTAAGGTTAGGTTTTTGTTAAAGGAAACATAATGCTCTAAGTGTATTTCAAATGGCTACTTTCCTCCTTCCTCTGATGGCAATACCAGGAGACATTCTCTAATATTCACCCTGAGAACTTACTTAGGTTTCTGGAGACAAGACTGGCAAAAGTGTAAGGGTCCCCTGACATGTTTGATTGGAGCATGTCCACACTAAGCCTCCAGCAATTCGTCAATCACAGTACAAGTGTTTCAACTGTCACTGTCCTCAGAGGCGGCTTCTGCTCTGGTTTTCTCATCTTGGTAAGCTACGATTCTTAGTAGTTGTCTTTCTCTCTAATTTCTAGGATGGCAGCCTGTCCTATGACCCAGATTCTCTGATGGAGCTAAGCTATTGTTTTTCAAATTGTGCTACTTCTTTCTTGTTCAATGACAGACTGGAGTGATGATTTCCAAGTGCTTTACATGTCAATCCAGCAAGCTGTAGTCCATCTTATTTTTTACCAAGTTTTAACAGTAACTTCATGATAACCTTTAATTGGTCAATTATTTTGGCTGCTAGGATGTTGTAAGCATAAAATAATATTAGATAAGATTAATATTTTCAAAAACTGTAATAGTTTAAAAGACATTTAAACAATAATATTAGATAAGACCAATATTTTCAAAAAATGTAATAGTTTAAAAGACATTTAAACAGAATAGTATTTGATAGCAAAATGCAATCTTCACCCATTCATTGATTTCTCTTAAAAAGCAGCTGGTAAACACCATATCTCTTCCTCACATATAAAGAAATAAAATGAAGGAGTAGCATATGGAAGCCAAAATGGAACTTGCAGAATGTTTAGGTGCAGTAAGTTTACAAAAGATGAAGTTACCTGAAGAAACAGTGGCAACTGCCTTTGCCCTAAGATCAGTTTATCTTCTAGAGGAAGAAGGAAGAGCAGGGTTTCAAAAAGTTCTTGCTCGCATATTCACTAACCAAGGTTTGTTTCACTTTAATGGTAAAAAAAATGAGGTCAGGTATGTGCTTAAGAAAACTCTGTTCCTGGGCTTTTCTTGGTTGGTAGGCTTTTTACGGTGTTTTCTTTGAAAAAAAAAAAAGTTACTAGTTGATTCTGATACACACTACTGCTGCCTCTCCTTAATAAATTCTATGTTAGGTGGCGGGGGTGGAATCCAGATTTTTAATGCCTTCTTTGGAAATGGTTTGCTTGAAATATAAAATAATAAATGATAAATATACAAAGATAAAACCTCTTCTTTTAACAGTGTCTCTAAAACTGAAAATTATGCTCTTATTAAGTGTCATTTGGTTTTAGAATCACAGAATTTTATTACTGTAAAAATCTTTTTTTTTCTTTTTTTATTTATATATGACAGCAGAATGCATTATAATTTTTATTACACATATAGAGCACAATTTTTCATATCTCTGGTTGTATACAAAGTATATTCACACCAATTCGTGTCTTTATACATGTACTTTGGAATGTTTATAGCATCACAATTCACAATAGCTAACCTGTGGAGCCAACCTAGATGCCCTTCAATAGATGAATGGATAAAAAAAAAATGTGGCATATATACACAATGGAATTTTACTCACCAATAAAAGAGAATAAAATCATGGCATTTGCAGGTAAATGGATGGAGTTAGAGAAGATAATGCTAAATGAAGTGAGCCAATCCCAGAAAAAAAACAAATGCCAAATGTTTTCTTTGATATAAGTAGGCTGATTCATAATGGGATAGGGAGGGGGAGCATGGGAGGAATAGACTGACTATACACAAGGCAGAGGGGTTGGAGGGTAAGGGAGGAGGCCTGGGGCTATAAATGATGGTGGAATGTGATGATTATTATGGTGTCTTCTATTTCGTTGCTTGAAAAATGATCTATTTAAATTGTGTATGTCCTCCTGATTCAGTTTGGGTAGATCATATGTCTTTAGAAATTTGTTGATGTCTACAATATTTTCTATATTTCACTATCATCTATAACTAATTAGAACAAATTTAAAAACAATAGTGAGAACAGTAGAACAAAAGAAGGGGATCAGGAGGACGGAGGGGAAGGAAAGGGGAGGTATTAGGGAATGAAATTGAGCAAATTATACTGTTTCTTGTGTGCACATGTGAATATATTACAACAAATCCCACTGTTATGTATAATTATAATGCACCAATAAAAAGGAAAAAAAAATCTTAAAAATTATAAAATCCAAACTATAAGTAAACAGATAAGCAGAGTAGAGAAAGGGATAGTGGATGGGCAGAAGGGGAGAAAAGAGTAGGGAAGTACTGGGGAGTAAATTAGAACAAATTATATTCAATGCTTTTATAATTATGTCAAAATGAATCCTATCATTATGTATAACTAAAAAGAACTAATAAAGAATTTTAAAAACTTAAAAAAAGAAACATCTTTCAATATGAAAATCAATGGAATAGGACAAAGCCTTTCTACTCTAATAACATAATTTAATAACATTCAACATTACTGAGTCTTTATTAGGCCACCATAACACAGAGATTTCTTGTTGGTCAGGGTGAACTTGAACATTCCAATTCAGCTTTTCTTACACTCTAAATAGATCATATTGATGGTCTATAATCAAGTGCAGAATACAAATTATTTGTATTAACTATTGTAGTGTGAGATTCACCAAAATTTTTGTATGTTCAGATCCTTAAAAATCTTTAGATGGCAACATTGTGTCTTATTTGTAAATGGCTATACTCAGCAATCAAAGAGAATTTTATTACTGCACCTGAGTGGCAGCTATTCTTACTGAGCTGTGTTAGTAGTCTTTATTTTGCCAGTTTCCTCCAATTACTCAAGGGGGTCATTATGTTCTTACATAAGACAAGCTTGACCTGATTTTATATCTGTGCCCTGCAGGCATTTTGGTTTGTGATCATACTCAAGACAATCAAGCTTGATCACATTTTAACACCCTTGACTCAGGTATAGGTAACATCTGTAATTTATTTAGACTTACAAGCCCAGAGATGCTGAGCTACCTCTGTGACTATCTTCAACACTTCTCTCTCTCCATCGTATATTCCTGATCCATTACTTTCATAACCTTTTCATTTCCCTGATTTTTCACTCTGAGCTTGGAGCTCCAAAGTAATTTATATCCAGGAACTGAATCTCCTATGCATAACTTATGTTTAAATCTTTGATTCAGCTTAGTTGGGACACTTAGAACTAGGAAGTTTAAAAATGAAGGCTACTAAGCCTCCATTTTCCAAATAAATCTATGGATAGCTCCCTGACCCTTTTCTCTGACCTGATGTAAGCTTAGGCCATACTTTTGTATACTGATACAGTGTGTCATGGCCTCAGGCAGTGGTAGAAGCCCAGGGACCTGAATCAAAAGAGCTCACATTGACAAACTGGAAGAGTCCCAGCAGATGGGAAACTAAAGAAATAAAGCCTAAATGAGAATAAGAAATGTTTGACAATTACTTATTATCAGAAAGTTTTAATAAGCATAAAATTATTCTGGTATAGGAGAAATTTTGCATTGAAACGGAGGCCTTTTCTTTCATTATAGTTGATACTTTGAGAAAAAGACCAGAAGAGATTTATCCACTTATAATACAAGATTAAAATTAAATTTTTAATCTTTTCTACATTGGAACAACTCTCTTCTTTTTTTATTTTTATGAAGATTGTGATCACTTAATTTGTACAGTTCCTTTCAATAATGCATACTTTTACATTCACACATGACACTTCTCTTTGGTGACTGAATTGCCTTTGGAACATCTGTAGAATGGCATTTGTATGAGTTTTCTTTAAAGTCTTATTTTATAAAGCATTTGTGAGTCACAGGGATCATGGCTGAAGTTATTTGCTCAGTAATCCTTCATGTTTCTTTAGACTCTGCCTTCTTTTAAACATAACACTTCTCAATACGTAGAAGAGATTCCTCTGAATAATACTGTAACACAAAAGTGTTTTCTCACCTGCCATGGAAGGAGAAACAGGGGCTGAGCTGAGGTAAAGAGGATATTTTCTAGCCTTATAAGAAGGTTGACTCCTGCAATAGCATTTTTACCCATAGAATATGGTAACTGTCAGAGCTAAGAACTCTCAGGATCTATGGGGATCAGGCAGAGCATAGGATCATCTCCTGAGAATGCTGCCCCTGGAGCAAAGGAATCCAGAATGGAAAGTTCCAGACATCTTATAGACACAACTCTAAAAGAAGGAAAGTGGGGAGGGTTGAGAATGGAAAAGTACTGCCTAGGCCAGCAATCCAGACATGCACTGGGCCTGTATCCTCCACGGAAACTTCCTCCAGAGACTACATACACAAGCTGTGTACCATGGCTGGTGTGAAGAAAGCAGGTTTCCAGTGAGGGTGGATAGGTTAGCTCTTGTAAGAGAAATTATATTCATTTTCATCCATGTGTCTCTGTTCATGCTGTTCCTTTTCCTCAGAAAGGTGAAGGAGGTTCTGTTTTATAATCCTTTCCATATAAAGTCTTTGTGAATTATTTGTTTAAAACCTACCTCGGTCCAAGAAAAATGGTCTCATTTTTAAGAGTTACATGAGAAATAGATTTTTTTCATTACCACACATTTTTCTGCATACATTGATGGCACTATATAAAAATTATGGACAGCATTGAATTGAAAACTGAGGAATTTCTTCACTCTCTCTAACTGAATTTCTTCACCCAATAGTTCCCTTATTTTTCTGTTAGCCTCACACATTAGTTTGCCCTTCTTATTTTATTTCATTTAGGTTCTTAAACTGATCCTTGAATGTCACCATTGTTACTAATGTTAAAATAGTGTGTTCCTTCTCAAAATTTCTTCCAAAATCAACACTCCACAGCTGGAAGAAATCCCTGTTGAACTAGAGCTTGTAAGACATGTCAGGCTCAAATCCTCAGCCCCAGTGTTGATCTGCAGAGGGAGGTTGTACAAGGTGATAATACAATAATTATAATGATAATAATATAATAATGAATTAGTCTTAGCATTTATGCACTACACTGCACATGGTATTGTTTGTAATAATTATATGACTTACTGTTCATTTGTTACCCTGCAAATAGAGAATATTTTTTCCCATTTAAAGTTGAGGTTATAAAAATTTAGAGATTACACTTACTTGCCTGGGTTCAGGCAGTTTGTGAATGACATAGCCAAAAGCCACACACAGGTATATATCTTCCTTGAATCTCATTCTCTCTTCTAATTACTCTTTATTACAGTCATCATTTTGGTGGTCACTGCCTACCAAGATGTTTACTGGATAATTATGGTCAATAAATATCTGCTAAATGTATGAATGGACTAATGAATAAGAGATGGATATATAGATGGATAGAAGAATAGGTGGTGGTTTCATGGTTAGGAATAATCACAAAAATGGTTATATGTAAGGAATTAAAGTCTAGACCAGATAATGAAGATCCTTAATACAAATGTAGATCAAAAACTACAAACAGTACACAGAAACATTTAAATGTTTTATATTAATGAATATAAATAATTATCTTTTCTGGGAAGTATTCAAATAGAGAGAGCAACATAACAGAAGTTTTAAAATATTAATGTGCACACCACTAATATAAAATGTATATTAACATACAAATTTCTGTCTCCACCTCAGAGATTCTGTCTTAGGTGGGGTTGAGGTTGGGCTGTGGGGTATATATTTTAACAGTTACTCCAGATAATTTTAATGCAAAAATCTGTGAATTACACTTTGGGAATCTGCTACTGAAAGAAAGTGGCCAATATTTTTCTTCCTACCTTATCCTCAGAAAGATGTCGAAAAGAATAATTTAATTCTTAATAGAGTCTCACTAGAATGATCCATTTACAGTGCTTTGGTCCATGTCGTAGCTTCAATTCCAGGAGTCTCAGGGGTGTCCTAAACCACTCAAATGGGGCTGTTCATGCCCCACAGATCAGCATCACTTAAGGCTAGATGCTCTCTGGCTATTCTGTGTGGCAGTTTTCACCAGACAGCAGCAAGACGGAAGGCGGTGATGACAGGACTTCTGGGCATCTTGGGAACTGGCCTCATGCTGCTCTCAGCTTGCTGGTCTCAAGCTTTGCTCTCTAATTTGATCTTCCCTTACTCTACATCTCCCTCCTGCCTCTTGCTTCAATATTAACACCTTTCCTTAAAAAAATGCAAGTTTAGATGGACAGCATGCCTTTATTTTATTTGTTTATTTTTATTTTTATTTTTGCAGTGCTAAGGATTAAACCCAGTGCCTCACAGATGCTAGGCAAGCGCTTAGCCACTGAGCCCTAGCCCCAGCACATTTCAACTAGTCTGAGAGATGGAAAAGCCTTTTAATGATATTTTATTTGAATCTTTCTGTATTAATCACTTTTTAATTCAGTTTTATTTTTAATTGACACATCACAATTGTGTAAATGTATGGGATATAATGTGATATTTCAGTATATATATATATATATATATATATATATATATATATATATATATATATATCATGTAACAACTAAATCAGGATGATTCACATATTCATCACCTCAAACATTTATCTTTTTTTTTCCATTTAAGCATTAAAAATCTTCTCTCCTAGCTCTTTTGAAATATATAGTACATTACAGCCGATCATAGGCACCCTAACTGTAACTCTGCCTGGTGACCTATTTTTCCCCAGTTCCCAGTCTATGGTAACTTTTCTTTTACTCTTTACTTCTATGAGATGGTCTTTTTTTTTTATTCCACATTAGATTTTCTGTACCTAGCTTAATTCACTCAATATAATGTCCTCCGGGTTCATGTATGTTGTTGCAAAGATAGTATGTCATTTTTTTTTAAGAAACGTAGTAGACAAATGTTTGCAGTCTTTATCTTCTGGTTCAACAATGAATGACTCTAATTTTTCAATTTAAGAAAAGGGAAGATGATCAGAACACCAAAGACAGAGCTTATGAAGGGGCAATGGCATCCCTTAAAATCAGAGTAGTCAAACAGAGGACACATTCCGAGTCCTTGGGAAATAACATTATCATGATCTGGATCATGAGAAAATTCTGCAGTATGCATTAGAAGTGTGTAAATGAAGGGATGAAAAAGGCAAAGGCTTTCTGATTTTTAGTGATACACCTGATATGTTCTTCCCATTGACTCTTTGGATATTGGTGAGAGGGTTAATATGTTCCCCCCAAACCCAATTTTACTCTCAGAATGTTGGCAAGATATTACAAGTATTAGATGAGAGAATTCTCTAAGAAGAATTTATCATTTTGAAGGAAAAAGAATATATAGATTTTAAAACTCAGAAATCTTCCAACAATTTATTGAGTGGTTATTCAAATTATCGTGTACCTGCTACTAAGCAATCTTTTCCATGTACTCAGAGGTTCCAAGAAGCTTTCCAGTGCCTCATTCTTAGTATACTAGTAGCCAAGGATGCTAGGTGCTTGAGAAAAGTTTTTGCACGAAAGATGTATACAGACAAAAACAAGCAAAAAGAGAAGTTAAAACTGAACTAATCCAGAATAATTTTAAGAATTCTATAAAAATTATAATAAATGCCAAGTAATAAATAGCTAAAAGAAAATTTAAACATTTTTAGGATGAAAGCCTAAATAACAGAATATGCTATTTATTACAATATACAATGAAGGTTAGTAGACGACATCTACAGCTAAATTTTTAAAAATTCCCTCTAAGTACAGTATAAGCATATTCAGTAAGAGCATGGATAAATGGAAGAATTACATTAGCACTCAATTAGGACTAAAATAGCCAAGGTTAGTTATTTCTATAGTGTAAGAATCAGGGACTGGGGATATAGTGGGGAAAAGCGAGGGACAGAAACATGAAACTGTTGTTTGTATTTTACTATTTTTTTAATTGTAGATGGACATAATATCTTTATTTAATTTTTATGTGGTGCTGAGGATCAAATCCAGTGCCCTCCACATATGAGGTGAGCCCTCTACCACTGAGCCACAAACACAGCCCAATGTTGTTTGTTTTTAAATTAAGTCTGTAGCATTATTTTATTCTTGAAACATTCCTGTGTATTATATGATAATAAATAAGGGCATGTTACGAATTATTGTATTGGTATTCCCTAAAAAACTAAAATTTTTCATAATGTGTGTCTTTTATCTGCCAAATGATAGAAAGTGTTATCTTTGTGCTGACATCACAAAATACTGGAATCTGGGTAATTCATGAAAAATGGAAACTTGCTTCTTACACCTCTGTAGGCTGGGAAGTCCAAGATCAAGGTGCTGTCACACAGTGTTTGATAAGGTTTTTTTTTAATTGATTTTATTTTTTTAAATACATGACAATGGATGGCATTATAATTCTTATTACACATATAGAGCACAGTTTTTCATATCTTTGTATATAAAGTATGTTCATGCCAATTCATGTCTTTATGTATATACTTTTTGGCATTACAATTCTGACTACACATATATAACACAAGTTTTTCATATCTCTGTTTGTATATAAAGTATGTTGACGCCCAATTAATGTCTTCATACATGTACTTTGGATAATGATGTTCATCACATTCCACCATTCTTACTAATCCTCTGCTCCCTCCCTTTCCATCCCACATCTCTTCCCTATCTAGAATTCATCTATTCCTCCCAGGATCCCCCTCCCTACCCCACTGTGAGTCATCTTCCTTATATCAGAGAGAACACTCAGCATTTTTTGGGGGGGAGATTGGCTAACTTCAATTAGAATTACCTTCTCCAACACCATCCATTTATCTGCAAATGCCATGATTTTATTCTCTTTTATTGCTGAGTAAAATTCCATTGTGTATATATGCCACTTTTTTTTATCCATTCATCCACTGAAGGACATCTAGGTTGGCTCCATAGTTTAGCTGTTGTGAATTGTGCTGCTATAAACATTGATGTGGCTGTGTCCCAGTAGTATGCTGATTTTAAGTCCTTTGGGTATAGTTTGAGAAGAGGGATAGCTCTGTCAATTGGTGGTTCCATTCCCAGATTTCCAAGGAATCTCCATACTGCTTTCCATATTGGCTGCACCAATTTGCAGTCCCATCAGCCATGTATGAGTGTACATTTTTCCCCATGTCCTCACCAACACTTACTGGTGTTTATATTTATAATAGCTGCCATTCTGACTGGAGTGAGATGATATTTTGATTTACATTTCTCTAATTGCTACAGATGATGAGCATTTTTTCATATATTTGTTGATTGATTGTATATCCTCTTCTGAGAAGTGTCTGTTCAAGTCCTTGGCCCATTTATTAATTGGGTTATTTGTTTTGTTGTTGTTGTTTTATTTTTGGTGCTTAGCTTTTTGAGTTCTTTATATACCCTAGAGATTAGTGCTGTATCTGATGTGTGAGGGGTAAACATTTGCTTCCAGGATGTAGGCTCTCTGTTCACCCCACAGATTGTTTCTTTTGCTGAGAAGAAACTTTTTGGTTTGATTCTTGGTTTTAATTCTTGCACTGATAAGAATCATATGATCATCTCAATAGATGCATAAAAAGCATTTGACAAAATACAGCACCCCTTTATGTTCAAAACATTAGAAAAACTTGGTATGACAGGAACATATCTCAACATCGTAAAGGCTATCTATGCTAAGCCTCAGGCCTACATCATTCTAAATGGAGATAAATTGAAAACATTCCCTTTAAAAACTGGAACAAGTCACGCCCTCTTTCATCACTTCTATTCAACATAGTTCTTGAAACACTGGCCAGAGCAATTAGACAGATAAAAGAAATTAAAGGGATATGTATAGGAAAAGAAGAACTTAAATTATCACTCTTTGCTAATGACATGATTCTATACCTAGAAGACCCCAAAAAACTCCACCAGAAGACTTCTAAAACTAGTAAAGGAATTCAGCAAAATAGCAGGATATAAAATCAACACCCATAAATCCAAGAAATTTCTGTATATCAGTGACAAATCCTCTGAAAAGGAAATAAAGGCTTTCTTGTTGTGGCCTTGTATGGAAAAAGAGGGAAGCAGCAAGAGGGTGTTAGCTGTTTCCCTGGAGCCTTTTTATAAGGCCCTAATCAATTCTTGAGGACAGAGCCCTGATAACTTAGCCACTCCCCCAAATGCCTTACCTCAATACCATTAGGATGGGGATTAAAGTTCAACAGGAATGTTGGAGGCACACATTAAACCCATAGCATATGTGTAGCAACTGTGTATGTTATTGTGGCTCTTATTGCAATATTTGGATATCCTGGAAAATCTGACCAGTATACTGCAGATGGCAAAATTGTATATGGGAAACATGTAGCCTACTGAGAATTACTGCACTTTAAAGCACTGAGCTATTTACTTCCAAAGCCTTATAATAACTATGTATGAGCAACCTTAGGATGCATAGTCTCACAGAGTCTGCTGTCCATAACAGGAACATGATTGTGCAATAATGAATATATGTTATTCTTTATTTTATATTAAAGACTTACACATATAATGTAAAGGAAAATCCATTTCTTTAAAAATAAACCATGATCTCAATTAAATCATATAGTTTAAAATAGAAACAAACAAAATTTTATTTACAAGAATTGCTATTATAATAGGTTCTTGAAGTCCTTTGGCGAACTTTTAAAATATTTATTATATGCAGATTTCCAGGAAAGTACAAACAAACCAGAACCAATTTGTTTTTCCTCTTAGGGTAGAACAAGCTTCAAGGAACATGTTTTCTGTCTTTGTGTCTCTTTACTCTAGATTTGGGACTGACAGTGAAAAAAAACAGATTTAAAAGCAGTTTCCTAGGCTTCTTGAAGCTTGCTGATAAATTCCCACAATAGAGTCCTTCCTTTGCTTAATAATGATGTGTTTGTTCATGTCATTTAAGAAGACAGGACCTTTTCTTTCACTGCTTTTATTGCCAACTCTCATAGAAGTAAATAGTTGCAACTAAAATGTTAGAATCCTATTTAAAAAAATCACAAGAATAGCTCTCAAGCACTTTATGAGTGACTTTTAAATGAACATTGACAATCCTTATACGAGTTTATAATTTATAAAACATAATCTTTTATAACCTTACTTGATCGTATCAAAACTGTTTGGTAGGCAAGGCAGTAATTTTACAGAAAAGTTCAAAACAGCTCCAGAAATGGGTTCAAGAAAGTTCCAGAAATTACTTGATAAACAGGAAGCAGGACTAGTCTCATAGCTTCTTACTCTTAGCCCCATGTTTATTGCCTTGAATTTTCTCTCTTTTCATGAATTAATGGGCTATTGGTGCTTTAGCTAAATAACAGCAAGGATATATGATTGATAAGTTGAGAAATTTGAAGAATTTTTGAAGCGATTTACCTATCTGAACTGTTTGGGTTACATGAAGTGGGCTGTCCTGAACATACATGACTCCTCTACATACATAGAAAAGTACTCAATCAGGAAATGTTTCTGGGTTCTTGGTCTTATAACTGAGAGCAAAGACATAAATTATAATAAAAATAACAATGACAGTGACAACTATAATGATGACTGTGATAGCTAATAATGATTGTTTACAATATGATCTACACAGTTCAAGTGTTGCATATATCTTAACTTCATCTTCATAATCTTATAGAAAGAAAGCAATATTATACTCATTCTACAAAGGAGAAAAATGAAGACCGGAGAGATTATTGCATAAAGGAAAACTGCTAAGAAATGAAGGAGTCTAGCACTCTGGAAGCAAAATTTATCCATGCTGACAGCCTCTCTAGTTAAGTTTTTCCAATACAAATTCTTAGGAAGCTCAAGTGTACACTGATTTTATTCCAGAACTTAGACACAATTGTCTGTCCTGAGGCTTGTATTGAATGTCTAGAAAGACCTTTTTTTTTTTTATTAATGTCATGATTACTGTGGTGTCTATTAGCATCCTGAACAAAACCCATCAAATTAGGTAATATTGCCCATGCCTATTTGGATACTGCTTTAGTGATTGCTTCCAAATTAAAACTAATTTATTCAAGGAGCAGGATCACAGGTGGAGACTAGTTAGTCAGCAAGCAGTTCTGATCTCTCACTTACCCAGCAGACTCCAGAATTCGGGTTGTTGTTGTTGTTGTTGTTAATATTATTTTGGTATCAAGGATTACTGAATCCAGGGAACTCAAGTCACTGAGCAACATTCTCAGCCCATTATTATTATTATTATTATTATTATTATTATTTTATTTTGAGACAAAGTCTCTATAAGTTGTTTAGGGCCTGGCTAAATTGCTAAGGCTGGCTTTGAAATTTTAATCCTCTTGCCTCAGCCTTCCAAGCAACTGGGATTACAGGCATGTGACACCACGCCTAACCAGACTTCAGATTATCAAGTCATATATATCAGCTGAATATGCTGTCGGTCAGAAGCAACTGGTCAGGCAAGAATTGTCACCTAAGTGCAGTTTTGGAAATCAGCTTTGCAAACCACAAACACTGGGAGTCTTGGCATTCACTTTGAAAGTAAAAATACTCCACTTATCTTCTATATACCCCAATGCCATCCTACAAAGAAGCCAGGAAAGAATTGGAAAACTGAAATTTTGAAAAACTAAAGAGATTTCCTCTTATAACGAAGTAATTATATAAATAAAAAAAAAATACTTATTTTCAGCATTGGGGTCTATTTCCAGACTGGCCTCAAATTCCTGGGCTCTAGGGATTCTCCAGCTTCATCTTTCCAAGTATGTGAGAATACAGGTGTGTGCTACAGTGCCCAGTTAATAAAAAAAAAACTTAAAATAACTATTTTTAAACATAAGAGTACTGAAAATTAAATCCCTGCCCTTTTTAATCATCTTGTGAGGGACTGAGACTTAGTCCCAAACAAAATGAAGGCCTTATATTTTCACTGAAGACACATGGGGTGGTTTGTGTTAATTTGTTTAAATATTTACAAACCACTTGGGGTTCATTGATAATGGCTGACATTGAACTCTGTGTCTCTGCCATCTTCAAAATTAGCCATTCCTTTGTCGATATTTATACCTTTACTGTCCTCTACTGGTCTGTATAAATGGCTGCCTTCAATTTACTCCACCGCTTCTGATTTAATCTGAAGTTTGAGTAAATTTAAACCTTAGCACTATACTGAATCTTCCTCTCCATGTGGTCTCCTCTCTTCTTCTTCCTCTCTCCTCTTTTAAAGTCAGTTAATTCTATGGTTGTCATAGAAATTATTGTAGCAAAAGAAAATCCTGCAGAGGTTGTTTTTAATAGAAAAAAGAAATAATTGAAGACTGAGAAGTGACCAGGGAGTGAGGTGAATGACAGAGGAGGAAAAGAGTTTCTGCAGTGCTGTCTCAAGAGCACAGGAGACAAAAATGCCAGCACCTGAGATGAGGGATGATCCTGCTAGAATTTGATGTGCTTCAACAGGAAGGCTTACTAAATAGTGAAAGGTGGTCATTTCCTCTTCAGCTAAAGGTCAACAAAGGGTCTTAATAAAATCTGCTCAATATATTTGCTGTAAAGAACTCCAAATTATTCTTCAATTCGGAGCACTCACACCCAGGGAAAGTGTCTCTTGTGTGAAGCTAGCTTCTGTTGCACCAGGCTTTTGCAGTTTATGGGTTATGCACATGGTCAGGAGATCTAGTCCTGTTTACCTCCACACATATCATCACTGAATAAGCACCATTTACCCAGATGTCTTACTCTGATAAGCATAGTGTCTGGGTAACTCCCTGCTTTAGGGTTCCTGAATCTGAAGCTGCTTCTAACAGGGATAGCTAATTTTGTTACTAAAGACACATTTTTCTATGACCAGTTGTATACATTGCACTTCCTTGGTTGGTTCTGTTGATAGCATTCCATGGGACATGATAAGCAGACAGAAACAAACACTTCTGATATTATTGCCATTGATACAGGAGAGAGCACATGGCAAGTCTAGAAACTCAATTCCTAGAGACAAAAGACTAGAGGAATTTTTATTTTATTTTAAATTGTTTTAAAGAACTGGACTGGTGGAATCCTTGGCCCTAGGTGTATGCTAACTGGTCTTATCCAAAGGAAATGAAAGCCTTCTCTTATGCTCATGATAGGACTTAGTTTTATAATGTCGAGCAAGGCATACCTTTTATTAGGTTCTTGTCCTCCTGCTGGAATTGGGAGATAAGTTCCCCTATCTTCCTTGCAGTTTCCATCTCAAAGATGATGGTTCCCAGGTCCATAAAAAAAAAGTCATTTCTGGGCTGCAGAACTGTCCAGAGGCTGCATGTTCATATACATCTCAAAGGGGCAGATGAAGCATTTATAATCACAAGTTTTTTAAAGTAAGTGCTCTAAGAAAAGGGAGCTCAGGGGCCCAGAGTTAGGAAGTAATCTGCCTAAAGCTTAGCCACACTGAGTTAATGATAAGTCCACCTTGGAGAGGTCACAGGGACAGTCCTTGCTGAGGACACATAGAACTTCAGTAGCTCTAATGCCTAGGAGTCCTTCATGCCACCTGGATTGTTGCTTTTGGCAACATTATACAGACTTTGATGCCCCATGACCATGCCCTATCAATACCAGTCCCATTCTGTTGCCAAAACATAATGGACTTAACACCTCCTTTATACAAAGGAGGTGAACTATGGTGACCTAGGAGGAGTTACAAGTGTCCTCATACTGACAGTGTGGGAATTCCCTACTCTGAATACATATTATCATGTCCACTGTTATGACTTGGACACGAGATGTCCCCCAAAAGCTCATGTGTGAGACAATGCAAGAAGGTTTGGAGGAGAAAAGATTGGGTTATAGCCTTAACCTAATGAGTGAATTAATCCCTGATAGGATTAACTCAGTGGTAACTGTGGCAGGTGGGATATGGCTAGAGGAAGTAGTTCACTGCGGGTATGGCTATGGGGTATATATTTTGTATCTGGAGAGCAGAGTCTCTCTCTGATTTCTGATCGTCATGTAAGTTGCTTCCCTCTGCCACACTCTTCTGCCATGATGTTCTGCCCTGAGAAATGGAGCTGGCCCTCTCTGGACTAAGACCTCTGAAATCAAGAGCCCTCAAATAAACTTTTCCTCTTCTACAACTGTGCTGGTCAGGTCCTTTAGTCACAACAGTGAAAAAGCTGAACGAAACATCTACCATGAACAAAACTCCTGCCTGGATATAAGTACTCCGTTTTCTCTTTATTTTCTCTACCACAAAGGCAAAAATCAAAACATGACAGAGCAAAAAAACAAAAACTAAATGGTGAAATAAAACATGTGACAGAACAGGATTATTAGCTTCTCTTCTTTGGGGAAGTCTCCTACTTATGCCATGGTGCTGTGGGCCCTATAAAGATGAAGTAACAGCAGAAGCCTTTGGACAGACACAAGACACAGAGACTTTCTGTGGCACATGAACAACCAGAGGTAAAATACTGTGCCAAATCTCATTATTATAAATGTTTACTTTTGTGGTAGATGATACTCTCGGGAGAAGAAAACCATCTTTCCTGCATTCTTTATACCATTTACTGACTGAGGAGAGCTCCAACAGGGAAAACCAGGCAGAACAAAACACCTGCAGAGGGTCAGAGGCTAAAGAAAGCAGGATGTTGTGGGGAAGGCAGAGAGACCAAGATAAAGTACTGAAAAAAATGAGAGAAAACAGAAAGATGCCAAGGGAAGAGTTGTCTTGTATTTCTTCACTGTGAATTTGCTGAAATGAACCCAATGGCTTAAATAAATATGGATTTGTCCCATTTGGGGAGGGGTGTGGTTTCCATATAAGAGTCTTCAGTAATGGATCTATATTTTCTTATATGTCTGAACATTAAGGGAATAATGTATGATTTAAAAGAAAGAAAAAGAGAGATAGAATAAGTAAAGAAAAAATAACAGAAGAAGGATGAAAAAATACTTGTAAGACTCTCTTTTCCAGGTCATGGTCTTCCCATTTTCCCTTTTAGGGAGATTAACTGTTCTCAGAAATAAACTCATTGAATTATTCACTACAATCCTATGAGTAGTGTTACCATACCTATTTTCAGATCCATTTCTACCAGCAAAATTTTAAACCTAGGGAAAGAAGTATATTTGTCCAAAGCTATGTAACTGGTATGTAGTGGTGGTAAGAGCCAAGAGCAGTCCTCTGGCTCAGACCCCACAACCTAACCTTAGGCTCCACTATGTCAGGAGGCACTGCTTTTCTATATTGAAATTATAGAAGGTGACAGGAAGTAGCCAACCTTAGCATTATTTAAGGCTATTATTATAAAGAACCTCATTTAATCAGACCTTTATCTCTTCTCTCATTGTTGACCTCTCCCAGAGGAATAGCATACTATTCATCTTAGGTATCAGCTGGTGTATGATATCAGCCTCACAGCTCTATCTGCATTATTTAAGATTATTAGATCCCATGTTTTGGGGGATTGTAGAATGGAGGTATAAATTATCTTTGGTTGCTTGTGCCTCAAATCTACTTAATAAAATTTAGTAGCCCTCTTCTGAGTATACGGAAGAACATGTGATAGCTACAAGTCCAGAGAAAAGGTCAAGGGAATAAACGCAAAACAAAACATGCTTTGAAATGTGTTGAAAAGAATGTTTGCTGTGTATATGCCAGATGAAGAACAGGAAGTAAAAAATGGAGAAAGCAGCCTATCAACACAAAAATTATTAAGAGTAAGAAAGGTGCGTTGGTAGGTCAATAATAGAGCACGTACCTACCAACTGTCAGACCTTGCGTTCCATGCCTAATACAAAAAAAAAAAGAAAGAAAGAAAGAAAGAAAGAAAGAAAGAAAGAAAGAAAGAAAAAGAAAAAGTCAGAAAGGCTGTCCAAAGCAACTGAAATTCTGGCCTCAGGGAAGCAAAAGACTCTTATTATGGCTTTATAGGGCTTAAAGACATACAGAGTGCAGCTCAATGTGTTTTACATGCATGCATTGGTTGACTAAGGGGTCACATCTAAGCCTATCCTGAATTAACTCCTCACCACAGCCTCCCTCATTCTCTCAGGATTTGAAGTTGCCACAGGAGAAAGAGGAAAAGGATCAGAGAAGCTGAAAAATGAGTATCTCGCTATACTTAGAAGAATTTACGTGGTAAATTTTTAATCTGCGGTTAAATAACCAAGGTAGTAATGATTTATTTGCCAGAGAGAATGACCAGAAATTTTTTTCACAGGGACATTTCTTGAACTAATTCACAAAAATGAGTACCTATTCTTTAGTGATACAGGAGTGAGAAAGGAGCATGAATAAGGGCAAGGAAGGTCTACAGAATTTAAAATATATAGGCATCACTAGATTAAAAGTTGATTCCTTGATGCTCACAGGAAATGTGATTGTAGTGAAAATTAAGAATGAGGGTACAAAAAGAGGCCAGCATTCACTGTCTGTCCTGAGCTGTAAAAGTAATTGTGAATCATTAGAGGGCTTTACCTTGAGCAATGACATTTAAAGATTTTTTTTCATAATACGAAATTAATTTTTTAGAGTAGAGGGGGAATGCTTAGATAGGGTAGAAGACTAAAGACAAAAAGATCAACTGGGGATAGATAGCTGGCAAAGATCAGCTAGCAAAGACAGAAAGGAAATATTTGGGACTCTAATAATCTGGATTTGATATCAAAGAACTGCTAGGAAAAGTGGATAGATAGGTAGATGATGACTGATAGTAGATAAACAAATAAAAAGATATATGATAGATCAATTAATTGATGAGCTAGAAAGAGATTTATGTAATTTATCAGAAGGATCCATCCTTATACAACTGTGGAATTTGGATAAAGAATTTGTAAGGCTGTGGTTCTGACATCTGATTCTGGAGCTTAACAACTGTATGGCAGGCAGTGAGAATGGGAAGATGGATGTCAAGTAGGGGATAATGAGAACAAACTGGAGGTGTCTAATTAGGCATGGCTTGTGGTGAGGTGGAGCAACAGTAGAACTGAAGGATTCACTAGATATAGTAGCTGAAATCATTAGGATGAGTTTGTAGGATACATTGTGCAACTAGAGATTGACTCATAAATGGAACTTATCAACAGAAAGAATGCTTTCCAGGCATTTGGATAAGAAGCAAAGGTCAGAGATAGGTTCACAGCTTTGGAGGAACCTATTCAAGGTAGTAAAATAAAATATTATGGAAGACTTGTGCATTTTAGCACAGGTGGAGAGAGAATTGTCAACCTTAAAAGGGACACTTCTACTCTGAGATTAGAAAATGGAAGGTGGAGATGGAGGCTGTCATAATCAATCATTACCACATCTCTGAAATATTCAATTTTACACAGGTTTCCTGATGTTCCAATCAATAAGTACTGTACTGTTACTTTTTTAAACCAGTTTCATAATACTATCAACTGTATTTGTGTCTAGACAAATTAAACTTCTTGAAGTTTTATAAGAAACTCAAGTTTTATATAATATTCATTATTTGAAGTTATGTGAAACATTCAAATATTAAGTGTCACATTTTTAATGTGTATTTGTGTTGAGTAAAGACTGTAAATTGTGTTAAACTCAGAATGTAACTGCGGTAATGCAATTTGAAAGTGTAAAACTCTTTCATGTGAACTGATCAACACACATTTTTAGTGTATTTAGAGTTACTAATAAATATCTGGAGTTTGGGGATTTATCATGTTACTTCTCTGATATAAACTGCATTAACTCTTCCAGCAAAATGTGATAATTAAGTGTTCAGAGTTTTGGAGAAACTCTTTGGAACTTTTCTAAAATTAAAAACAAAGTTTTAAAGATACATCCAAGGAATGAAATTTAGCTTTGATATGGAGGCATACTCTTGTTAGGGAAATAAGTCAACCATTCCTTTAAAAATTAAGGTCACATTCTTTGCTCAAGAGTAAATGAAATGACACAGAATGAATAATGTATGCATTATAAGACCAAGGAATTTCCTATTTTTATGTCATTAATAATATATAATACCTGTTGATAATCATATTGTTGCATTTAAAGAAACAAAAAATTAAAGGAAAAAAGAACTTAACATTTTGGATCATAACATACCACCAAGATTGTCATTACTAAAAAATTTACTGTGACTCCTTTCAGTCCTTGATGAGACAATAGAACATCAAATAAAATGCTATTTGACTTTAATACAATATAATCATTTACTGTGGTTAATAAAAGCAAAAGAAAAATGAAAGTATTAAAAAAATCCGTCCCTCAAGTCTATAATTAAGTGAAGCTAAAATGCATGTTTATTTTTAATTTAGCAAAAGGAAAATTGTTGTCAATCAGATATGAAATGAAACGATTGTTTAGTTAAATGATTGCAATTCTGTCATGAAAGTAAAAATAAATCATATTTAGTCATGTAGAACAATGAGGCATTTTCAACATTTCTATCATGATTTCATAAATTGAAAACATTTATTTGAAATATGTTTACCTCTTGTGTTTTCCTTTCAAAATGGTTAGTTTCTGCTTAGAACACTATTCTTATTTCTATTGTACTTTTCTTTGCCTTTTTCTCTGATATAGGACTAGGAGCTATCTTTTATACAGGGGCCATACTGATAACATTCTCTGAGCTATTTCTAAGTCTCTAATAATATCTGTCTCTACAGAAAAATATTTCAATGCTACTGTGAGCTTATGAGTTAAGGTATTTTAAAGGAAAAAAGCTATTAGACTCATCAGTAATACATGTGTAAAAATGATGTATGCAAAAGAAAGTAGTTGATAAACTGATAAAGCAAAAATTGCATATTTTGGTACCCTCAGGAAGCTCATAATGGGAACTATAAGCCATTTCCTTTGAAGTAGATTGCTGATGTATGGGTCTCAGGAAAAGTTTTTTTAACTGAGCCCCGAATCCTCATTTTAGAAACTGAATATTAGATTAATTCATCATGGAAATCACATTTCTATTTCAAATTAGCTGGAGATTCTGCCAGGTTTGTGTGTGTGTGTGTGTGTGTGTGTGTGTGTGTGTGTGTTTAAAGGGATTATCAAGAATATTGATAAATGTAGGACTGAAATTGAAGACAACTCATGAAAGTATAGATATCCACTACAGAAAACATACACAATAACTTATTGTTTATGTTGTTGGGTTTTCTTTCTTTAAAAAAACAATAGGTATATTATTTTCTTCATTTGAATACTCAACAACCCCGTTGTTCTAGGACCCTGTTGTGGTAAGATCATATATTTACTGATTTCATCAGATTTTCCTTGAGAAAGGTTTCTAAAAAAAAAAACTCTGACTTATGAAAATTTGAAATACAGATTGAAGTTGCCTCTTTTCATCCTAAATCTCTAAAAATGGATGTATTTTATTTTAAATTAATGAACTTTTAATCCCAGGAATACTTTAAATGAAGAAGAGTAACTATAAATACTCTTTGAAAGACGTAGGGCCATGGGATCAGGTTGAAGAAGGGACCACAGTATGACAGTTGTAGGAAAAGGAGTGAGAGAAGGCAGAGAATGCTTTGAGTGCCAGGGAGCATGGAGCTATTAGATACCAGGAGCATAGGTAGGGAGAGGCCCTGCCTCCACTTCTGATTTCTCCCTAGGCCAGGGCAGTAAGAGGGACCTTGGCAGAGTGCAGAGTCTGAGGCTGGATAGTGTACTGTGGACTTAAAAGAAAATGGAGGAAGCATATACATTACTACTTTTTGCAATCTGTGTTTCTATATGTTTTAGAATCCACTCATCAACTAGCTATTAGAAAAAAGAAAATAACTACCAGAATATTGATTGGGATGTATTGAATCTAAAAATGAACTTAGGGAGAACTGACATATTTAGAAGGAAATTTTCTTATTCGTTAATGTAATATGTTCTTATATTGATTTGGGCTCTTTTAATTTTTTTTTTTAGTAGTGTTCTGTAGTTTTCAAAGTCTGGTATTTTTGATGAAACTGAAGATGATTATTTGCATTAATATTCACATTTATTTTTTGCACCTGTTGGCATATAAAAATAGAATTGAATTTGGCATAATGACTGTTTTTCTAGTAAGCCTGCTAAATTTACATATCAATTTTTTTATTGGGGTATGTTGATTATATGAAATGATGGGTTTATTGTGGAATATTCATACATAAATAAAAACATAATTTGATCAATTTCACTCCCCAATTTAGGAGGTTGCCTGAAGATTCATGTGAATATTTGTACAAAAATAAACTTTATCAATTTTTATTCTTTTGTGTCTGTCCTTGCCTTATTTCACTGCTCACTTTAGTACCATGTTGAAAAGATAAGTGGTGATTTTAGGAACTTGTGCTTTGTGTTTTTAACAGAAATTGGTCTTTAATTTTCCTTTCCTTTGATGTTATTGACATGCTATTCTGAACTCCCAATATAAAATAGAGAAGATTCTCTCTGTTTATATCTTCCAAATATTTCATGTAAAACTGAAATTATTTTGTCTTTAAATTTTCCAATATTAATCACATTAGCAAAATTATTTATTTCTTTATTGGATAATGACATACTCACGTTCCTAAATGAAATAGTATGTATCCGTCAAAATGATATATCACATTCATATTTATCACATATATATCAATATGTGTGAATGAAGTTAATTACAAAAATAAAATTATATAATGCATCCAGAAAAAAATATCTGAAACTATACCATGGCTTTCTCTAAGGAGTAGGGTAAATGAATAGCTTAGGAGAACTTCCAGGCATTTCATTACATTGTAAATATTTAATTTTAATAACTTGTCAATCATGATTTAAAATGTCAAAAAAATATGAATTATTCTATCTACTCAAGGACAGAAAAAAAGGAAGAGGGAAATATCCACTCAAAATGGCTGAGCAAGGCTCTCTTTACTTTGCACCAAACACATTATTGGCTTGATCTTGGCGTAAACGCTTGGAGACTGTTCCCTGAGCAGAGTAGATGGTATGGCATTCCAACAGAGAGTTGTCTGCTGTTTTGTGAGCAGAAGTTGTTAATGCCTGCAAATTGATGCTATTCTCCAGTCTCCAGTTATAAAGGGAAAGCAGATGTTCATGTGCAACTAACCCAAACACATTGAGAAAGGCTACAGACATTTTCCCATTTCAATTACCATAATTTAATGTCTAGAATACATGCCCAAAAGCTTTTCATGGCAGAAGATCAGCACATCCCATGTAATGCAAACCAAGTCCCCAAACTCTTCTGTATGCATAGCTCATTTTCAGAGATGAAATCATTATACTGAATATGAGTTCAAACTGTTCTAAAGTGCTTTTGTTGGTATATTTTCAAATATCAGCAAGGTTTGTTAGTCTTTTTTCATTATAGATTCCTTAGAAGATCTATTAACCTTGCATTTTCATGATATGATATTTTGGGTGGAGTTGCTATTATTGAGCCAAATTTTCTATGCCATTTCTCAAGTGATTACAATCATATATTGCGACCTTATAGTTTTCTTTTTTTGGAACTTGTCATGAAATGGCTCAGGTACCTTCTTTTGAAAAAAATGATTAATATTTTCAACACAGGAGCATTTTAGTACAAAAGTTAAAATATTTGATTTTTCTAAAATAAAATTTCAAAGATCATCTTATTAAAATCAAAAAAAATAATATTGATTCCTTTAGGGGCATATAATAAAACATTAAAACATGGAAGATTTCATGGTAGATTATGAGTGAAAAAGATACTTAAAAATAAATATAATCAGTTTTGTTTATATACAGAAACATGCTTATGAATATCAAAATATAGCACCAATAATAATATTACTAATTTTTATATATACACATAATATATTCATTGCAGGAAAAAAAAGCAAAGGGTGTAGCTGAACTCAAGTTGGCAGAGCACTTGCCTAGTAAGCAAAAAGCCTTGGGTTTAATCCTTAGTGCCAAAGAAAGAAAGAAAGAAAAAATCTCATGAATATAAGAAAGAAGCTTGGTATGTATCTTTCACACAGTTTTCATTTCTGTTCATGTATGTGTTGATCATTGGAAAACCTACTTGATTTTAAAGAAAAATGTGCTCTATAGAAAAAATACTTGAACATTATAAGTTGAAAAGTAAGTCTTCTATTCCTAAACTTGGGTTCCTTAATTTTTAATCCTATATGACAAATAGTGCTACTTCTCTGTAATATTTTCTTTCTTCCAGGGAGATTCTACACATAGGTGTGTGTGTGTGTGTGTGTGTGTGTGTGTGTGACTGAGTGTGACTTGTTTTATGGCTGAGTGTGTCTGAGTGTGACTTGAATGAACATTTATATAAGTAGTGGCATTATATGCAGTGTTCTCTTCTGTTCTCTAATAACTAAAAATTCTATGAATTTTCTCATATCTTATGAGAAGAGATATTATAGTATTTTTAAATGATTGCACAGTTTTCCCCATGTTGCTATAGAATAATTTGTCGAACAGGGCTTACATTGTTAAGAAATTTGTTTATTTATTTTCAATGTTTAACACTGCAAAATTTTACCAAATGACTATGCTCTGTACCTGCATGTCACTATATTTGTTAGGTATATATTTTTAGAGGGAATGTTTCTAAGTCAAAGTGCACAAACTTTAAAAAAAAATTGGTATCTAGTGCTAAATGGGTCTTCACCCATTTATAGTAATACACACCAACATATCACTGTGGCATTTCCCATCTTTGTTAACATAATGTATCTGCCTATTCAATTATTAAAAATTTTGTATTAATTATGATTTTAATTGGAAATTCTTAAACCTCACGAGATTTTATCTTTTCCTTTTTTTCATAGCTGTTCTACTGTTCTTGTGCACGTGTATGTGTGTGTACAGTGGGGAGTAAGCAGCCTGCTTCTGTCCTCTGTTCCTTTTTCTACTAGGTTGTTTTATTTATTGTTTTCTCACAAGCTGTAAGAAATCTTTATGTACTAAGGAAATTAGTCCTTTGTGAGTCATATTCTTTGCAAATATTTATTCCTACTTTTATTATTCATTTGTCTCTGACTTGGTTTATTGAATTGTGCCTAGATTCCTTTCAAAGGAAGAATTATTGAGTCAGCTGCTACCCGAAGTGCTGTCAGTTCAGTCTTCAGCCCCTTCAAGGATTTCTTCAGCTTCAATTTACTTGCTCTCTGAAAGGCAGGCCCTATGGGAGTAGCCAATATCCAATCATTGCTTCAGGCTGAGATATAAAACGCCCAGTATTGTGGTCCAAAGTGAAACATCTCAGATGGGCCATTTTAGCTGCAGAGGTTCTCATGGGCTCAACTCACATAGCCATTGGGCTTGAACTGAAGTTTCATCTTCTGTCTTTGCCCTCCCCTATCTTTTCCTTTCCTCTTACAGGTGTAGATACTGAGGATGCTCCTTAATAAACACCTTGCACAATAAATTCAGAATCAGAGTTTATTTCCCTAAGAGACCAAGCTGTGCCCTGTCCAATATAATAGCATTTATAGATACAGTTGAGGCTCTCATTATATTTATACACCACCTGAATATTCCATATGCTCCATTAGAAATAAATTCATTCTTGAAGAAAATATTACTGTGTCCTCTCTCTCTGCCTGTGTGTGTGTATATATGTGTGTGTGTGTGTGTGTATGTGAGTATGTTATGCACTACATTATTTTTTCAAGTTTTAAATTTTCTGAGGATAGTATCAATATACATTACCAATTAATTTTTTATTCAACATTTTTACATTCCACTATTTGACAGAAATTGTTCTAACTCATTCATTTTATTTGCTATAACATAGTCCATCATATAAATTTACCTACTTTCCTGCTGTTGGACCTTTAAGTTATTTTCTGCTTTTCACAGTTAGTACTATTTCTCTTTATATGCACATGAATTTCTTTGTAGCATATATAGCCAGAAGTGGAATTGTTGATTAATAAGAAATGAGAATCTTCATCTATTATTCTCAATTTTAAAAAAAATATTTTTATAAATTTTCTAGTTTTGAAATATAATCTCCAAAGTTTTTCTTGCTTATTCATGAGATAGGCAGTTGGGTAGACAAATCGTCTTCAGAAGTGAGATGCCAACTGCAGGTGGAAGATGAGTTTGGGACATTGTAGCTATTAATGTGCAGTCACTCTGCCTTGTCCTGAGGTAGGACATCTGTAAGTAACCTTCAGAAGTCTTCTTTAATTGTTTTATAATCAATCTTCTAATATTCACTGTTTACCATTGAACCTTTTCTTTTCTATGTACCTCCCTGAGTAACAATTTCATTTGCCAACCTGGTTTGGTTAAGAATGCCCAGATATTGGATAAGACATTATTTCTGGTTTGGTTCCGGATGAAATTAACATTTAAATCAATAGACAGCAAAGAAGTAACAGAAGTAAAAAGATTCATCTTCACCCAGAGTGAACAGCCATCATCCAGTTCTTCAGAACACAAACAGAAAAGACAGAGAAAGGGTAAATTCTGTCTCTCTTTGAGCAGAGTCATTCATCTTATCCTGCCCTTGGACATTTGGATATCATAGCTCTTAGCTCTTGGCCTGAGATTTATACCATATTGTTTCTTCTCCCACTGGATTTGCTGGCTGTACAACATTACAATGGCATCTTTTTGGACTTCTCAACTCCCATAATCACAAGAGCAAATTTCTGAAATAAATCTCCTGATACACGCACAAAACAAACAAACAAACAAACAAACAAAAAAACCCCACTGATTCTGATTTTGACTATCATGATCTATTTATTTATTTAGGTACCAGGAATTGAATCCAGGGACACTTAACCACTAAGCTACATCCCTAGCACTCCCCCGCTCTTTTTTCTTTCTTTTTTTTTTTTTTAATTTTGAGTCAGATTCTTTTTGAGTTACTTAGGACCTTGCTAACTTGCTGAGGCTAGCTTTGAATTTACAATCCTCCTGCCTCAGCCACCCAAGTCACTGGGATTACAGGCAAGCACCAGACTAACACAATTCAAAGCCCTCTCTTACTACATAGTAAGTTTAAGGTGCTAGTCTATTTTTTATACATGTCTTCAGCTTTTATGCCAGCAAAGTTCTTCAGGCTATTTTGGCTTTCATAAAGTCTTGCAATTTAAGACATTTCTACACTTGCTACCTCCAATTAAAATAAGAAAGCAAACAAACAGTTCCAAATTATACTCTTTTCAAATTTTCCTTGTAAGAGGATGTGAAAATGGGGTCTTGCATCGCCTCCCTGTTCATCAGGTAGTATATTCTCCCTGGTCATCATACTTTATCATTTTCATGAGTGCCCTTATCTGGGAGTTACATGTGCCTGAAAAAAAAAGTACTTAGTGTCTCTGCAGACTCTTTATTGCACCATTCTTGATTTCTCTGCCATGAACGACTTTTACTAAACTAAATCTCCCTGAACATAGCCTTTTTTCCTTCCACTGCAATTAATAACCATTAAAAATCTAATGTTTCTGCCTCATGGTACTACGACTGAAATAACTTTAGGTAGTTCCTTAATGCAGGTTCAAATCTTTTCTATAAGAAAGTACAAGTATTTCTGCCCAACAGGATTGCACTAAGTTTCCTCTGGGAAGAATACGAAATGGTAAAGCATACAAGAGATGGGTTTGAACCCTGACTCCACTCCCTAGCATTTGTGTTCTTCCAGGTGTAGTAATCAAACTTTTCAAATTTTCAGATGTTTACAAAATGACAATTCTTTAACTTGTCAGGTTATTTGTGACAAATTACTATACCAAATTATGTGAATATTTCTAGAGGAGAATCTGGCACACAGTAAGAATTTAATAAATTTCACCTTTTTCTCATTTATTTTCTCTTGCACTTCTACAGTCATTTTTCAGATACTTGTAATTAAAAGGCAATAAAAAAATTAACCTCACCACAATAAGAAAGGCTACCATCAAAATCACTAAAGATAGCAAATTCTGGTAAGGAAGTAGAGAAAAGTGAAGCCTTCATCCTGCAGGAACCTAAAGTAATACAGTCATTGTGCAAAATAGTATGGAGGTTCTTCAAGAAAAAAGTAGAATTGCTATAGGATCTGACAATCCCACTACTGAATGTCTATCCAAAGTAAGTAAAATTAATAGGTCAAAGAGACCTGAACTTGTATGCTTATTGTAGCATCCTTCACAATAGCCAAGATATGAAAATAACCTAAGCTCATTGTCTGATGAGTAGATTTTGATGGATTTAACTAGAGCACATACACATGCCAGACTTGTTATTCATCCACAAAAAAGAATGAAATCCAGTAATTTGTTGCAACATGGATGTAACTGGAGATTATTGTGTTAAGTGAAGTAAACCAGGCACAGAAAAGCAAGTACCACATAATCTCACTTATATGAAATTTAAGGAAGTTGATCTCATAGGAACTGAGAGTCAAATGGTGTATACCAGAGTCTGGGGAGAGTTAAGGGGAAGGGAAATTAGGGAGAATTTATAAGTTTATACTGAGTTACATTTAGGAACAAGAACTTCTGGTGAGCTATTATATAGTAGGGTGACTATAGGTGATAATAATGTACTTTACATTTCAAAAATATAGAAGAAATAATTTTGAAAGTTTTATCCATAAATAATTGATAAGTTTTTTAAGAGATATGTCTAACCTTATTTAATATTATACAATATATTAATTGAAACATCTACACTACCACATTAAAATGTATAATTTTTATGTTTCATATATAACACTTATAAAATGAATTTAGATAAAAATTTTACAATGAATTTAAATAGCCAAAATATATGAGTATTTCAAGAACCCAGATACTTTATTGTGCATTAAATAACCATATTTAAATTATTTAATCCTACTTCATCAAATAAATTACTTCACTGGTGTTCTTACTATTATGCATTTTTTACTTAGATGGGTTTTTATATATGCTAATATTCTTTGCTTTGACATAGCCCTACCTACTATTTTATGTTCTATGTTGAAAACTATATTTCCAATATGTTGCATTTATAGTATTGTTTTACATCTCTAAGGTCAAATATTTCTTCTAACTTAAGTAATATTTCTGGTTTTCAACATTTTAAAGATGTATCAGGTAACTTTATTATGCTTTCTTTTTTCCTTTTTTGGAGGGAAAAGTATTTTTATCACTACATTTAAATAGCATTATTGCTAGCCATTTCAAAGTAGGACAATGCATTTCTGAATATATAATACCTTTATTTTTTATAAAGCTTTCATTATGAATTCTACATTGTTTCCAGATTAATCCCTACCCCATAAGAAACAAACATAACATAAAAAAAACAACAGCAAAATATTTATCCATGTTGTTGGGAGTAAATGCTCTTCAGAATGAGGAACAAGAACTATGTATGAACTTGTAAAATTACATAGTGAAAACATTTTAAAGAAATCCATACTTTGTCATCTAAATGAACTTTGAAAATGAGGAGGGGAACTAAGAATATATCACATTTATAGGTAAATGCTTCACAAGAAAGAATGTTTACATAATATTGAATATGCTGTGGACCATATTACTATTGCAGGGCATATGTTCTTTGGAAGTAAGAGAACATAAACCCACTATATAGATGAAAATGGCAAAATTTGGAATCGCATGAGAGACATGCTCAACTTCTAAACTTTAACAGATTCATAATGAACCTGCAAATTGAGAATTAACACCTGTTCTGGATCATTATCACTAGTGAAGTGCCAAGTAGAGATGTGTTTGTGTGTGGGAAATGCTGTTATTCTTCAAGGTCAGCTGCTAATATGTATCATTTACATAAATGTTTCTATTAGCAGACTCATATCAATTTGGAAGAAAATGTAGAGTATGATTTTTTTTTGCCAGGTTTTTTTTTTTTTTTCCAACTAGGACAAACTGGGAGAGCTACTTATCCAGAGTCACTGACCGAAAATTTTCCAGAGCTATAACTAGAATAATACTACCTCAGAATAGAATGGTGGCAGAAGGAAAAAATAATGCATTTTCTTCACCATGCTCAGGACAAATATGGTGAGAGTTGCTCATGAGAACTGCAAGGGTGTCGAGAGAGTTGTTTCAGCACCTTTCAGGAGGAATTACAGTAAATAGATGAGACTTATTAATCATTCTTGTTCTCTATGGATCAGAATACTGCCAAGTACATAGCAAGTTATAATACTAACAATGAAAACCCATCATCAATTACTTGTTAGAAAAATTATCTCTAACGAGAGATTGTAATGGTTGTTACAGTTAATCGGGTATTTAGGCTGAAAGTAATACCAGAATACCTCAAGAAAGAAAGGTAATTATTATTTATCAGTAAATACTATGCATTTCTACTGTGTCATTTTACCTTTATGTAATCTTCACAGAAAATGTGGATAGAAAATGCTTTACCAATTTCTCATTTTTGCCAATGAATAAACTGAGCTCAGAGCACCAGAAAAATGTTACAAAACCCCACCAATAATAAAAAGAAAAGCCACCATTTCTGCATTTTAAATTAATATCACACGTTAAAAATTCTAAATTAGTTTCACTGTTTTGTTGATACAGTGGGAAGGCAAATCACAGGGTGACTAAATGTGATTTCAGTAGGTTAGAAAGAGATGTGATGATCCTCTGTACTTGCATATTCAGATGGTATGTATGAAATTGCCATTTTTGTTTTTGTGAAAACCTGTTGATGTTAGTGCTTACATAGATTCAACTTATGATGCTATTCCAGACCCCAAATCCTTTTTATTACAACACAGTGATACAGTTCAGAGAAAAGAGTGTGCTGCTGTCTCTGTGTTAACAAATGAATTAGAATAGAAAAGATCACTAGAGTGTAGGTTTCAAAACATTGCTAGGAGTACACTGTTAGGCTCAGCAGTCCAGATATTGACACTTTTCAGGTGTTTGCCAGATACTCATGATTATGAGGTAGCTTTAACTAAGGATTTGGAATTAATAAAGCTAAGAAAGACAGTACACTCTGCTTCAAAACTAACAATTAAAATATATCCATATGCAATATCATAACTGCATGAAACTCCAGCCTTTAAATATTTGTTGATTTTGTTAGAGTGATATATATATATATATATATATATATATATATATATATATATATATATATCACAAATAAGTTGCCAATCACTGTATATTTCTTCTAAGAGTAGCAGTAGTAAAAATAGAAGTTTGGAGGTAATTCCCCTTTTATTTTTGTATTTTTAAAAATTTACTAGGTTGATAGAATTTAAAGAGTATTTGAAAATACTTTGTAGTACATCTAAAATTTTTTGTAGATTGTCATCCCCTTATTTCCTTGACACTGCTAATTGTAGCTAATTACAGGGGGAAAATGGCAAAAAAAAATGTTAAAGACACATTTTATTTCATTGAATTGATTCTATCTGTTCAGTTTAGAGTATTAAGATTTTCTGTCACTTATTATCATGGGTTCCATTTCACTCACAGCTGCAAAGTTTCAACAATACATTCTCACTGAATTATAAAACATTTTGATTCATATCCTGCATGGGTTTGAAGTGAAACTTAAAAATTGGTATATTAGAAATTAATCACTATTACTATCATTAAGTGTAGCCCCCCAAGGGATTTTATAAAGAGGGAGGGATAATTTTAGATTTACAGAAAAATTGCAAAAGTTGTAGAGTTCCATTTTACCTTTTATCTAGTTTTCTTCATTATTTGCACCTTGCATTACTGTGGTACAAAGTAAGTCTTGTCAAAACTAATGAACCAGTGTTGGCAATGACCACTAGCTGAACTTCTGACTTTGTTTAGATTTCACTGGTCTTACCATCTGTGTTCTCTTTCATTCCATGAACCAATCCAGGTGATCATGTTGCATTTAATAATCATGTCCTCCCTGTTCTCTGGAATGAGACATTTTCTCTGTCTTTTCTTATTTTTCAGGCTGTGGAGTATCTCTCCAGGCATCCCATAGAATGTTCTCCATTCTAGGTTTGTTTGATAAAAATGTATGTTTTAATATACACATAAAATGCACCTATCTCTGTCTATACATGGAAATTTGGTGAAATCGGCATATGAGATAATTGACATAATCCAACAATAGTCATTTTTCTTAATCTTTAAAATTGTTGTAGATGAAAGGCTAAATACTTTATGGAGTGGCTGCATCTGTCAAAAAGTAATTCTGACTTTACTACAAAATTCAAGAATATTACATTGAAATAAAAATAAGGATGCTTCATTTAGAAATGTAAGTCTTCCTCAGAATTCAGCTATGCAATTAAAAACCAACACGCTGTTTACTTCCAATGAGAAACATGGAGACCAAGGATAGTTCTACAAGAAAATCTATTCTAGAAACCCTTTTCCCAGTGTGATCCTGATGAGGTCATCTCTTCTCCATTCCTGACATCTGGCATACAATATAGTACAAGCCTCTCTACATTCTTCTACGATGAAAGGCATTTTATTTCATTAAGTATAGTGTGGTTTTGTAGAGAGAAGGAACATAGTCTTTTCATCTCTCCATGACATGGCTGACATATAACAAATATTGACTTATGTTTCTGCTTATTCAATAAAGAAAAGAATATTCCATAGAACATCCATTAGAGAAAATTTAAGACTCTACATTAAAGTAATGTTTACGTTAATATTCAATACTTTTGCCTAAATCCATGATACCATTTTATCTTCTTAAAACACAGATAATATGCTTGTTACTGCAATACATCTGATTTTAATAATATCTGCCCAGGATTTTGGTTTATTAAACTCTCTGGCAGTGAGCGTTGACTACTCTTGTTCATGTCCCACTGATTTCCTCTAAACTTGAAGTCTGTTTTGCAACTCTCAGACTGCACCTATTTTAGTTATGCTCCATTATCTGAAAATTAATGCACAGCCACTGCATTGGGCTCAATGAATCTACTTAAGTTTGCTGTGTTCCTCTGCAGGAATCTCATTACCTCTCTGTCTCTGTGAAGTCAGAAACTGCAGGAAGCTTCTGTTGCAGATCAAAGTTCATTCAAGCCTGTCTATGTTTATTTCCATCTTGAAGACACATTGTTCTTTTCTTCATCTCTTTTCTACCCACAGAGAAGGCTGATGTTAAATACTGAATATTTTCCACAGGGAGCTTATATTATATTTTTCTCAAATTACTGTATATTAGAATGCTGCTAACAAGGCATATTTTTTGTGTGAAATAAAATTCAAAGCTACATAGCTGATGCATGGTAGCTCATTTACATGCAGAATTTTAGGGAGAATATGTAGATCTTAAAATTCATATAGTCCATCCACCAACTCATGGTTGACTAGCTTTTCAACATTTTACAAAGAATATTTTCCTTCCACTTAGGTTTTCAAAAATGAGAATTATCTCCAGCTTCAAAACATGCTCTAAGTCTGTTATTGTATCATAAGCGATGAATTCAGTGAACACTTAATGTGTGATAAAATAGTGCATAGAGGTATGAAGGTATAACTAAAATATAATGTCCAAAGTAGATTGAGAAATGCATAATAAATGAAGGGTAATGAAAAATGAAAAAAATAAATCACATGTCCATTATATGATATGACATAACTAAATACTTCAGATTTCATCATGCCATTGTAACATTGACTTTAATATATAATTATTCGACACTATATTTTCCCCTCAAAACATGAGCCAACCAGGTCTATTTTAAGCCAACCTGAAGTTCCCAAAATATTGTAGATTTCAATAATAGGGTTGTATTCAACCTATGAAGAGGCCAGAATTAAGGCCTAACTAGCTCCAGGAGCCTGGTAATTCAGGCAGACAAAAGGCCATGCCAGTTTCCAGTCTGAAAAGTCATTTTCTCTGCTTTTTAGTTAATATAGTGAATGAACTATGGACATTCTAGTTTCCTGACTTAGGTTACCATCCACTCTGTTCAATCAGCCATATTCAAGAGATGGATTTACTTAGGAAAGGCATGCATAATTGAGATAAATCATAATGTGTGTGAGAGAAATTATGGGCATTATTTTGAGCTAGACAGATCCTCTTTAAAGTGATTCCTATAATACTAAAAGTACAGTGGTTTGTGTTGCCTCTGGCTATATGGAACTTTGGTCCTCTAGAAAATTCCTCTTTTCAAGAAATTAAGGAAACCCTGCAAGAGTACCTTATGTTTTATTCATGATAAAAGTTAAGTTTCCTCTGCCCAGTTGGAGACAGTCAAACCAAGACTCTGAAACCACTGGCTTCCAAAGCTCTACCTCTGTAGTGTATCAGGCATTGCTCTTGGAAAAGTCTATATATGATAGGGAGTGGTCTGTGGAGTAGCATCATTCACATTCCTAAAAGACAATCGTGACATTTGGATTCTACTTCTTTCCCCCAGATCTCAAAAAGAGTTTCCTTATTTAAGAGTTGATTACAGCAAACTAAGCCAGATAGAGTTTTATGGTAATCTATTTTTCTCTGAACCAAGCATAGGAAATTAGTTATTCAAAATCATCAGACATGGAAAACCCAATTTAAAAAAAGCTAGGAAAGAACATAAAGGATAAAATCTGATATTTAAATACGTTCAATTTTATTTGTAATCAGTAGAATATTTTATAAAATTAGCAAAAGGAAAATTATGTTAATATTCAAAGCTAGCAAGTATGGGTAGGCTATCATCCACTCTTCATTGGTATATAAGTTATTTCATTTTTTTTAATGAAAGCAATTTGGAAACACTCACCTAATATCTCTAAATTGTTCATCTATTTGAAGCAATACTCAGAACAGAATAACTCTTTTCTAGGGAAAACAATCTTAAACCCAAGTAAATATTTATGCATCTGAATTATTTGTACAGCAAAAATCAAGGGAACAGCTTAAATCTCCAACAAAAAAAAAGAATAATTAGGGAATCATATTTAAATTATATCATGAAATGTTGGCTAAACATTAAAATTATTTTTAGAAATTACCTTTGGGGACTTCAGTGAGATAAGGAAAGTTATCTGAATTCTAGTGAGAGATCATGAAAAATAATAAATATCTACATTAATGTAAGTTTCTACTGGTGCATATTTTAGATATTATTGAGCACCATGACAAGTATAGTTTGAATACACTACACATGCTGTCTCATTACTTAAGTATTATCAAAACTGTTTTACAGGCTGGTAAATTGGATGCTGAAAGTTTTAGCAGTTGGCTAACCTAATAAGTAGAAAATGAACATAGCATTTACACTGACATAGTCCTGTTATTAAGTTCTTCATCTCTACTTGGGAGGTTTTGGTCGGCAATAAAGCCTGTAGCATAAAATCAGTTTCGGCCCATTATTCATTTTTTGTCCAATGCTGTAGGATCCTTTATCAATTACCCTAGTATGAGACCTCAAAGTAATGTGCCTGTCTTCCCAAAGATAAAAGAGAGGGAAACCAGTCTTGGGTAGACATGCTGTATTGCCATCAATAACATTTTTGCATATACTTTGAAACTATATTCATTGCACCAAAATTCTTAGACATTCTAATAACTACCACTTTATACAAGTTTATGGGACAGTTTCCTATGCTTTGTAAATCATTGTCTAACAAATATACCTATAATAATAATAATGGCCCAAACCAGACTATCACTCAAGATAGGTAGATATATAGATATATGCATTCACTGATGCAAATATATACATATATACACCTGTGTATCTCTCTGATGAGAGAGAGAGCCCAAAATCAAGGGATGCAAAATTTATGAATGTAATAGCAGTATCTATAGATAATAAAACAAGTCAATCCAAAACAAATAAGTAATTAGGCTAAATGCTGGAAATCTTCCCTCCTGCACCATGCAAGGTACACCTCTTAAGAATTGCTAACTGTATTAATTCCCCTTATAAATTAGGCTACTTACAGCAGACATTCTACTTTCTGTGCTGTACTACTCAGAATAGCATTTAGCAATAAATTAGCCTCTGGTAGAAATCTCCTGTGGGCTTTACTTGTTTGAGCTTTTGATTAAATTGCTGAAAGCAAACAATAACCCCCACCAGATTATATGAGACTGTTCATTCCACTAGACAATGAATCAACTCCTGCTTTAGGCTGAAAATCATCTCTCTCAATAAAAATGATTTTTGTTCTTTTTTCTCACAAAACTAACAGTAAGGTAAACATTTCCAGTTATACTTCTGCTATAATAATGAGGATATTTTCCAAAGAATATTTTCTTGAATATCACCTAAAACTAGGTCTCTAATTTCAAGTTTTATGTCACCAAATAACTTGAATTTTCTTTCTCATTGTTGTGCTCCCCATTTGAATAATAAGGAAAATTTAACAATTCAAGAAAGGTCTCTGAAAAAGTGATTTATATTTTTGATCAAAATATCTTGGCAAACATAATATATGGGCTGAATTGTCCTTTAAAAATGTTACTAAAATTGTTACACAGGATATCAAACACAATCAAAGTATCAGATCTTGTTTAGTGCAACAAGTGCAATTCTTTCAGAATGGAAATCACATACACTCTTTGACCATCTCAACTACTTGCTCTTTCACACATTCTCTCAAATACTCATTTCAGGTCTGTTCTTAGTTAAGGAGTGGATGGCAAATCTTGTGTTAAAATGCTGTGCGTGAGGATTAAGGGTAGATGGACCCACAAACAACAATGAGCCACAATAAAAAGAGCTACATTTTTATCCAGCTTAATTCCAGATGGTGGAAATAAGTCATGGAGATCTTTCTCTCTAAACTGTTTCTCATTGAAAATATTGCAGAGGATTTTTATATGTTTATTCATTCAAGCAAACAAACAACAGTAAAACCCAATTAGTTTCAAATGAAAGAAACTGCAGGATAAAATAATTAAGTTGTGTGTTAGTTACTCATTTATTCACCATTGCTTATACCAGGCTTAGTGTTCTGCTGCTATTCAAGAACACCATCGATGACAAAGACAGAAACCCAAATACATCACATAACTAATTTAAGATAAAAACATTTAGTAAGATAAAGACATTTTAGTGATATAGACACTATTCAAAATAAAGAAAAAATCACATTAGTTCTTAAGTAACTAATAATACTCTAAAAAGAAAAAAAAATGAAACATACAAACTAGGAAATTGAAAAAAACAAAATAAAAACATGTCTATCTTACTAAGAAAAAAAACGAATCACTCTTTTTAAAAAAAGTTTGCATTTATTTTATAAATATTGTCAAGTACCTCTCATGTTCTTGTGATTTCTATGCTCTAAAGGTGAAGAATGTGTTTGTTTCTATGAAACTGAATTCATAGTTGAGATAAAAATATAATAAATATATAAGTAGTAAATAAGATTATGATAGTCTACTATTATGTAAATAATGGGGAAATATGATAAAACTGTGTAATGTGTACTAATTGAGAAAGTATGATCCATTTAAAAAATGATGCTGAGAGAATTCATCCAAAATTTAAACAAGTTTAATGTCTGCCTCACCTTTTGCAGAAATTTTGTGTGAAGTGCTAAGAATAAAATTATTTAAAGAAATAGAAGATATATAGGAAAATGCTATTTTCAGTTGTAAACTGAAGAGCTCAACATAAAATATAATATTATATATGGGTTTGTATTTGGTAAAATTAGCCAATAATTTATGAAGGAAAGCAATGCCATAATAGTTTATCAGTGTATGAAGAGAATATAGTTGCTTCATAATAAAGAGAAAGATTTTCATAGAACATGTAAAGACTAGTATGAAGAATGAATCAAGGGGAGTTAAAATCAAATTCTTGATAAACAGGAAAAAGTTATGAATAAGTAAATTATAAAATAATAAATATAAATTGCTAACATATTTAAAATTATATTCACACTCAAATTAGAGTCTTATTATTGTAAATATTACACATACTTTAAAAAGAAAATTGTTGAAAAGATATAAAGGGATGTTTCCAGGGTTTTAAGAAAGATTGGATCATCAGTCTTTGCACAACATAGAATCAAGAATCTGAGAGCATCCATATTATGACTGTTTTTCTGAAAACATACCTTCAAAATATCACTGAAATAAACTCAGAGGTTCATCCATTCTCTTATCATTATACTTTAAAACATGCTCAATCTTAGGAAAGTGTATCATGAAGCAGGCTCTTGGCTGTATGAAAGTGAGACTATATATTTGGCAGAAGGATTCTCTAAGAATATTGTTTCCATTGTGGAAAAGCAGAGTGACCTAATTTCCAAGGACTTAATAAGAAAGATAGTTTCTCAAAAGAAAATTGGGATCTTTTAGAAATATGCTCTGGATGACAAGTGCCCAAAATACCCTAATTATATGGTGCTTTTCCTTTCTTCCTGTACTTAACAGTTTCCACAATACGCCAATCTATAATACTGGAGCTCTTTTTCAACCATGAAAATACATTGTCCTGGTATGACTTGGGTGTGGTTTGAGTGTTCCCCAAGGGTCTGCTGTGATTTAGTGCCCCAGTGTAGTGCTACTGAAAAGTGCAGTGGAACCTTTCAGATGTAGGACATAGTGTGAGTGGTGCCTCAGGTCATTGGGGTCATGATGTAGTGCTTGTGCAACCCCAAGGTAGTTTTTGCAAGAGTTATTTTAAAAGAAGCAAACCTTAGCCTTCTACCCTCTTTCTCTCTACTTCCTGGCTTTGGAAATGACTTCTGATTCTGAAATGTGTCCTTCCACTGATATTGCCATTTATCATGAGGACTTCAGGAGACTAAATTGATTCAGGTGTTATGCCTTTGAACTTCCAAAGCTAAATATATGTTTTCTCTTTACAAAGTTGGCTTCCACAGATATTTCATTATAGCATGGCAAAGCTGACTAATAAAAGCCCTTTACAAAATAAGACAAGCCAACACCTCATTAAAACCAACTTTGTGACAAAAAAGCAGTTTCTCTTCTGCTTTCAACACAGTTATAGGTCAATAACTTGACTTTTGTAGGATATTTATAAATTTCATTCCTAGAAGTTTCCTGATTATTAATCATAGTCAAAACTTTTTATTTCTATGAATCTTTAGTTTTTAACTAACACAAGTTGCCTCATTGACTCTGGCTATTCAAACCACTTTTTGATTGGAATGATATTTGGTTAACTACACTATCAGCTAGGAAATTTGAAAGATAAATTTAGAAAGTAACTACAAGATGTGCTTCATAGTTCTATTTTTTTTTTTAGTTATTTTTGTATTAATAGACAGTGAGATTCTACAATCTGGGGAGTTAGTACCTGGCTAGCTTAGTTTATTTAAGTGTTTTGTTAAAGGGACCCAGGACACATGAATTCCAGTACTAAAAGTGTAGGATTGAAAAAGATTGACCCAAGAAAAATCTGCATGGCAGTTAGGGAAACTAGAGAAAACTGATGCTTAGTAGCTTAAAATATTAAATAACCATAAATCCTGCTTTTTAGTGTTAACCACTGGACACTAAACTAATCCATATACTTAAGGATACTTATAGCTATGAAGACCTGAATCTAGAAACATCTTTTTTCCTATGGTGATGCTGGAGAGAAAGTTTTTGTATTATTTTGAAAGAAATATGTCCTGTCTTCTACATAGAATGTTTACATTTTTTTTTCAGAGTTCTTTAAAACCATTAATTCATCAATATTTATCAATACTCAGAAAGAAGAAAGTGTTATTATCCTCATTTTTCAAATGAAAAAAGCAAGACAGAAAGAGATAAAGCAACTTCCCAAAGGCTAAAGAAGCAGCCTCAGGTCAAGGTTACAATTTGTGAATTCCAACATGTCTCTGTAGCACTTTCCCTCAATCAGAGTGAAGGGTGGAGGCCCAGGAAGGAGAAAAAGGAGGGGGGCGGGGGAAAGGTAGCAAATTACAGAGCTTTTTTGTGCAAATCATTTCAGACTGTCATCAAAATTCTGATTTTGATCCTTGAACACAATTGGCAGTAGACATGGCAAAAAGTTTCTCTGTGGAATTCACCCGAGAATTGAAGAGCTGTCCTTTTGTCTAATTTCCACTGGGAATTTTACTAAAAAGCCCAGAGGTCTTTTCTGCTATGTCAAACAGAGCTCTAGCGCCCCCTTCTGTACAGACGTCCCAGGAACAGATTCCATCTGTGCGGGTGTCAGGTTCTGCATGTATCGCTGTTTTAATGTACTCTAGCTGTTCTAAGGCACTATGCCATAAATCTCCATACTGTTCTTCATTTTAGAACCTAGGGAGTGTTAGACATTATTGTCTTCATCCAGGAAATAATTTCTAGATAGTCTCTAACATACTTTAACAATAATCTGTGGGAACTCATCATAAACATTACAGATTGGGCATGGTAGCTCCGCTTACTGGTTATTAGGAGAGAGTTATAATATCTAGGAAAGTACACCATCTGCACAAATTTTCAACTGAAAGGAGGATAAAAATTATAAAACAGAAATTCCTTTGCTGGCTTTCAATTGTTTAATTGTATTTTCTCTTTCTTACTTGGTTTCTAAGTTTCTATTTTGATTAAGCAAAAAAATAAAGGTTGTGCAAATCACTTTCTTAGATATGGATATTAATATCCAACATACTGTTTTACTGTCATTGGAGGCTTACATTTTTAATAATTTAATTTAAATTTTTATTATTATCTTCCAAGCAATAATGATATTTCAAAATAATAATGGTGTTGAAGATAATAAATACAACAATATCTAGATGATTAATTCTACATTTCATCCTCACCTTTCAAAATAGACACAAATCATTAAAAGTAGATCACAGTATCATTGGTAAGAAGGTGTTTCTGTTCTTATGGTCTGATCAATATTCTTTTAGAGTGTTTTAAATAGCCCTTTATTTCCCCTTCCCCCTCCCCCTTTTTTTGTTGTTGTTGGATTTACTCTGTGTTAAGAAAGGCAATAAGTATTTTATCTACAGGGAATAAACTTCAGTTCTTGCTTCTCTGTTCCTATGTCATCTCTTTCACTTCCAGCCTTTTGATATTAAAAAAAAAAACTATTCAATGTCTCTAAGTTGCAGTGGACTGACTGCTCTACCAATGAGTGAAAATATTTAAGATTATCTCATGAAATCTGGGAAAATATTAACTGGGATAATATATTATAGCTCTCACCAAGTTCCTGGAACCTAATAGGTATTTATTTTATGTTCACTATTTGCATTACTTAGTTTACTGTGACCAAAATACCCTAGGAAAACAACTTAGAGAAGAAAATGTTTATTTTTGCTCATGGTTTCAGAGGTCTAGTCCATGGTGGGATTATTCCATTGCAGTGGGCGCAAGGGCAAGGTAGAATCTCATGGCAGAAGAGCAATAGTGGAGAAAAACTGCTCACTGATGTGGCTGGGGTGCAGAGAGCAAGAGGAGAAGGGACCACCAGGAAGATGATCCTTCCAAGGCATGCTCCCAGTGATACAACGTCTCCAACTATACCTTACCTCTCTATAGTTGCCATCCAGTTAGTTCATTTAAACTAGAATAAACTGATTAGGTTTCTGCTCTCACAATCCAATTATTTCACCTCTGAATATTCCTCCATTAACATAGGAGCTGTTAGGGGACAGCTCATATCAAACCATAACACTATTATTATTTTTTTATGAAAATTCTGCAATAGTATTGTATTTGTCATTTCAAGGTTGAAGAGTTTGGGAGAGCTTAAGCTACTTTAACATTTTGATCTCATTTGCATACACCTGAATCTAGGCTTCTATTTCTTCATCCTTGTTCTGATCACCTTGGTTGGCAATTTTGTTGAGGCATATTTTTTCAGCTCCGACTTGGAAATCTCTCTACAATATGAATCCCACTTTCATTCCTTTGTACCTTTGATCATTTTGATTGTCTTGGTACCTGTTCCTCTTCTGCCAGGAACACTCTGGGCTTTGTGAGAGAAGAGCTAAAGCCTGTCTTCTGAGTCATCAGTACCTTCTTCTAGAGAATACAGTATCTTCTATTAAAGGATATAGTAGCTCCATGGGTCAATCGATACCAGGGGTTCTTATACATTAGCTTGCATCAAAATCAGTTGGAGGCCTTGACAAAACACATATATTTCTAGTCTCTACCTCTTGAAGATTTGGAATATCTAAGAGGGGTCCGAGAGTTTATTTTTCTGAGTTTACACATTATGCTGATACAGCTCATCTAGGTACCACATTTAGAAAATCTTCAGTTTCTGTATTTCTGTCAAAAGCCCCAATGAGATATTCTTGTCAGAAACAAATTTCTTTACAAATTAAGGAAAGTCTTATTAGACTATTTAGACTTTCTGTCCACCTAGAGTTTTCAGTGAGTCCTAGTTATAATTAGCATTTGTAAGTATTAATACTAGAATTTTCAAATATCAGCACTGCATATTAATATTTATACTCCATAGCTATTAATTTGAATCTTGCTAGAATGGTTAGAAATGCAGTTATTTATATGTTAAGAAGACAAAAATTAATTGTATTAAACATCATTTTTTCTCCTGAGAAGTTCAGGATATCCCTTACAAGAAATTGCTTCCTCTAATACAAAAATAAGAAATTTGTTTCATTTGTAATATTTGCAAATATCAAAAGCAAAATTAATTATATTTGTTACTTAAAAACTATAAAAACACAAATTAGCACTTTTTATTTTCAACTTTGTTTAGAATTTAACTTACCTTAGAATATTTATATGAGTTCAAATCTCACATTTTTCAGTAAAATTTTGGTTGCGAATACTAGGTGTATGAAAAGATTGAGTATAAAGACAAATTATATGCCTAGGCAATCAAGGTATTTAGTTTTTTTGGAACTTTTTATGTATACCTTATTTGAATATCATCCATTTTCAAAGTAGTATTACATAATACACCACTTTATCAGTAATACAATGATTATAATTTAAACTTTCTTTGTGCTTCATATACTTTTGTTCATTTCAAACAGTTATGTCAATGGTTTTGGTAAAAAGCATAGTCAATACAGATTCATAAAGAGTAAGATGTTAAGTAAAGCACTGTACTTGTGGGTTATTGAAATATTTTTCTAAATACTTATATCTCCCACTTTGTTATTCATTTAAATTCATACTTACAAGATTTTAGGAACCAAAAGATTTGCTAACAACTTATGTGTAAATCCTCATGATCTCAACTACTAAAAAACAGGTGCTACTTTGGGGCTCAAGTGTCTCTTATAACTTTTTGGCTGCATAATTCTGGGAAAGGTGTGTTTCTTTCTTTCTGTTCCAGATTGCAAGTTTTAAATTTCCTTTGTCTAACATTCTGTGTTTGATTATTAACCACAAACTTGTTTCTTCAATGATATGTGTATGATATTGCATTGTTAAATTAGGAAAATGATATGGGATTTAAATTTTAATTAAGGCAAGCATCTGAGCTAAATGTTATGCAGCTTATTAAAGTAATATTTATGAACTGATTGTGGATAGAGCAGTTAATTACTGAAGTTCACATTATAAAAAATATCAAAGTCTAAGCTCTCTATAAATCACAATAATGAATTATATTCACTCTTTCACTCACTCTCTTGCTCAATAAAAAATTTGACTATCTTCTACACAATATAATATGCTCTCTTAAAATTACAATGAAGGTTAAAATCTATGGTATACTTTATACTTATATTAAGATTTTTTAATTCTGTCATACATCTATTCCAAATGTCTTTTTTTTTTTGCCAAACTTAAAGGTTTTCTTTTAATTTATTTATTCTTTTATTCATCCATCCAACAAATTTCTATTTAATACCAACTCTAAGCAAGAACTATTTTGAGTGAGATAAAAGAGTAACATATTTGTCAAACACATTTAAATTTTGAAGTTGTATAAGAAAGAATGAAACGAAAAGCTACTCGAATTCACAGGAAGAGACTGTCTTCTGATAGACTGTGCAGCATTTGTGTGCCATCTAAATGCCATCTTATTATGGAAGAAACACTATGATACTTTGGATCTTTAAACCATTATTACATTTAACAGTGCTCAATTGATCCAGAGATAGGCAGTGCTTTAGCAAAACTACACGTAATTTCCAACAACTCCAGCACTGAAGCATAATTGCCTTCATAGTCAAGGAATCAGGGTCACAGGGACAAAAACATTAACTTCCAGTTCTCACTCTTCTGATATTCCTAGTTGTACCTGCTCTTTTCCTTTAAGAGCATTCTGCTTAGATGAGCACATGGATTGTTCAGGAAATTTAAAATCAAATGCAAATTATCTTGCCACGACCCTGAATTCCAAGTACTGCCCTTAAAATCTTCTTTTTATTTATTTTGTCCCAGTGTACCCATGGAAAATTGGTTACAGGACCCAATAGGATACCAAAAGACCTGGAGACTTAATATTGTGCTATTTACCTAAAGGTACATCCTCCCAAATATTCTGTATATTTTAAATTTTTTTCTAGATTTATTGTAATACTGAATAAAATGAAAGTGCTATGTAATTTTATACTATAATGCTTAGAAAATAATGACAAGGAAAAAAGTCTGTACATATTCAGTGCAGATATTTATTTTTAAATAGTTTTCATCTGTGGTGGATTAATCATAATCAGACAGGATGAAGCTTAAAGCAACCCATATATTTATTAGTTTCATTTGGAATTGGGCCTCTGAATTTCTAAGTTTCTCAGTTATATAATTTCTGCTCAATTTTAAAGGCAGCATTCTGGTATTACATTATATATTACTGAGTACTCACTCAGAATATTGTATTTAGCATTATACTTTTTTATGTATTAAAGTAAATAGTAAGGAGCTCAGTAAATTTACTTTTATACCATTAATTTTAAATTTCCTTTACTTTGGAGAAAATAAGATGTATTACCTAATATAGCTTTAAAACTAATTCAACTTGTCTTCCCCAAGGCATTTCCCCATGAGAGACTACTCTTGAGTTACTCTTTATTAATACCAAACATGAATCATTTACCAACAGAATTGAAACAACTGCATATCCCAATGTAAAACTACATCTCAGGATTCTTTTATTAAACTTGTCATGTCTTATAGCTTCAATTCCACAGGGTAGCAGACATACTTTTTAGAAAATATATTTATATTTTATATGTAATGCAAACAATGAAGCTAGTTCAACTTTTATTTCCTTCTGATATATTTTGATCATCAAATTGAGGCATGATTTATAGTTACCTTAAACTTCCTTTGAGTAAACACTTAATTTATGGCAGGAACTCCAAAGCTGTGATATTTGAACACTAACAAGATGATTTCTCTGAAGTTTGAAATGCATGTATTTGTCAAAAATATTTACACGGAAATTTTTCTTTTCACACTGTTTTGATATGAATCAATACCAATTTATTGAGTCCTACTGAATGAAGACTTATTATAATATTTTGGGCTTCTTTTGTTTAATTATAAAAGGTTGACATTGTAAAAAGATACAGGGCAATAACAGTGTATACAAATAAGCAGGACTAATAATCTAATAATGTGACTAATAATCAAAAGAGAATATAGTCAAAATAAACTGATTAAATATTGACTCAGACTGAAACAAACAGGTAAGGATTTTAAAACAGGTATTATAAACATATTTGAGGACTTAAAAGAAAATGTGCTTATAATTAATGAACAGGTAGTAAATCTAACTAGAGAAATAGAAACTATAAAATGGCAGAACACTGTTTTATAGTGCTCTTCAGTTCAGTTAACAGAGCTGGAAAAAAAGTTTTTGCTCTCTTGTTTTAGAAAACTCTAAAATTTTTCAGTGCCTGACTTATTTCACATGACATTATGTCCTCCAGGTCCATCCATGTTCTCACATATGACAGAATGTTATGCTTTTTTAAAAGGCTAATTATATATAACAAATTTTCTTTTCTTTATCAATTCACCTATTAATGGATATTTAGATTGATTTCACACCTTGGCTATTGTGAAAAGTGTTGCAACAATCATAAGCACACAGACTTCTCTTTGACATGCTAATTTCATTTTCTTTAGGTATATACCCACTGGTGGAATTGCTGGGTCCAATGGTAGTTCTATTTCTAATTTTTTGAGGAAATCCATACTGTTTTCCACAATGGCTGAACTAATTTACTTTTCTACTGACCATGTATAAGGTTTCCCTTTTCTCTGAATATTGCATGATCTACTTATATGTGGAATCTAAAAACATTGCTCTCATAGGAGGAGCTGAAAACAGAATGGTGGTTACCAGAGACTAAAGAGTGTAGTGAGGGAGGCAAACAGGGAGTTTTGTCAATGGGTATGATGTCACTATTAAATAGGAGGAATAAGCTGGTGTTTCATGGCACAGAAAGTTGAATATAATAATGAAACATATGACTCCAAAATTAGAGGAAAGAATTTTGAATTTACTCACCATAAAGAAATGATTTGCTAATTATCCTGAGTTAATACCCAAGGTATATATGAATCAAAATATTACATTATACCTCATAAATATCTACAGATATTCTATCAACTCAAAAAATAAAATAAATTAATTTTTAAAAACCCTAAAAAAAGGCCAGACATGTAATCCAGTAGTAAATCATTTGCCTGATTTGTACAAATACCCAGATTCAGTTCCCAGTGCTGCAAAAAAAATTAGAAATTAATAATTTTTTTAAAAAAATTTAAACAATAAAAAAACAAGGTAGACACAAAATCTCCCCCGTTTGATGTAGCATTACATGATGACAAGAGAAGAATTTGGTGAATTTATAAATAAGCCAATTTTCTATTTGAAATTACCATAATTTGTAAAGCAGAGAATTTAAAACATGAAAGAAATAAGCAAAGCCACAAATACCCATGGGAAAATATTCAATGATTTATCAAAATAAATACTATGAGTCAAAGAGAAAAGCAAAGATAAAAAGGCAGAGATAGTACTAAAAATGGCTAATATTGAAAAATGTTGTGAAAAACAAAAGCAACGACAAAAAGATAAGAACCAAGAAACATGAAGGCAATATGTGTAACCACATCAAAGTCAAGTCACACAGCTGAAAATGAAAGAGAAAGAAACAAACCTTAAAACTGTTCTGATAAAAAGAATGTTCTCGAGAGGAACAACCAACTATCGGCAAGGGTAGAGAAGAAAATGAGAAAACAAAAACACTTTTAAAGTGCTTAAAGAAAAAATAATGTCAATAAAATTTGCAAATATAAGTCAATACACATTTTTTAATTTATTTTTTTTATTAGCTACACATGACAGTACAAAGATCTTGATAGTTCATACATTTGAATCAAATGGGGTATAATTTCTCATTTTTCTGAGTGTACAGGTTGCAGAATCACATTGGTCATCAGTTACCTATATACATACAGCAATAATAATGTCTGTTTTATTCTGCTGCCCCTTCTATCCCCTCCCCCTTCTCTCCCCTCCCATCAATTCTCTCTACCCAATCTAATGTGACACACTTTTTTTTTCCTAAAGTACATAGAGAAAAAGCAGAAAATCATTAGAAACAGGTGATATTCCAAGAAAGCAAATGGTTTTCAATAGGGAGGTCTTAGAGGAATCAGGAGTATTTTACTTCATAAGTATGGAATGCAAAACTCTTACAAGGGCACATACAGACTCACATATGTAAATACATACATCTGAGTCAGCTATTTCACTGCTGTGACTAAAAGACCTGACCAGAACAATTGTAGAGGAGGAAAAATTTATTCGGGGGCTCAGGTTTCAGATGTTTCAGTCCATAGATAACCAGTTCCATTCCTTGGGGCTCAAGGTGAGGCAGGACATCCTGGAAGAAGAGTGGAGCAGAAGGAAACACCTACTCATCATCAGGAGGCAGAAAGAGACCCCACTTGCCATATGCAAAGTATATACCCCAATAATCTGCCTCTTCTAGCCACACCCTATCTGCATTCAGTTCCCACTCAGTTAATCCCATCAGGGGGATGATTCACTGATTGAGTTAAGGCTCTCACAACTCAATTATTTCTCCTCTAAACCTCCTTGCCTTGTCTCATACATGAGATTTTGGGGGACACCTCATATCCAAATCATTACAACATACACATAATTTGAAAAGCAAATTCACTGGCATTTTAAAATATTACAATGGCATTATGTTTTTGAAGAATATTTAAATGTATTTTAAGGTGATTTCACTGGAAATCATTTAAATGTGTGATGTATTGAATCTTCCCAATTCTATCCTTTATCATTTTTTTAAAAGTTAAAGAATTGGATCTGAGGTTGTGCTCAGTGGTAGCACGCTTGCCTAGCATGTGTGACTCACTGGTCAATTCTCAGCACCATATACAAATAAATAAAATAAAAGTTCATCAAAAAAATAAAAAATATTTTTAAAAAAGTTAAGGAATTGATTTTAGTATTACTTCACAATTTATATTTTCGATAAAATTTAACCAACATCCAGAAGTTTTTGTCTTTTTACATATTTTTTTGTTGTCTATGTAGGAAGGAAGGAGGGAAGGAGGGAGGGATGCTGAGGAGGGGAGGAGGAGACTGAGATGCTCTTGAACAAAGCAACCATTCTTATCTAAAATCAAAGTTCACATAGAAAAGTTTTCTTGAATTTATTACCGAAGTTGCTTCTCGGATTATTCCCATTCCTCATTGCATTTGCTAATTTAAGATACAAGGTTTTATAATACATTCTTCTATACTTTCAGGAGTAGAGAAAGTCTTCTTCTATAAGGGAATTATAAAAAGAGAGAAATTGCTAATGCAAATAGCAAAAAAGCCATTAACAGGTTTTTCAGATTCCTGAAAAAAGATTTATTTTTGAAACTGGGTGATGGGATGAAGGAATGACAAGATGGATGGCTGTTTGGTTTTGAAAAAAAAAAAAGCAAATGAAAGAGAGATTGTGCCTGAGACACTGTAGATCTTAATTGGGAGAAAAAAACATAAAGAGGAAATTCGGAAAAGTCTAAAAATGATATTGATATTTAAATTTGAGACATTCACTATTTTGTGATGTTTCTCATGATTTCTAATTAAAATGTAAAAGTTTTAAATCATATTGATTTTCTTTAACTTAACAAACCTACACTTCTGTTTGCTCTGATTTTTTTTTGTCCACATGAATTTATCTTTCTTGTTGTTAGCATTTGATGCCACACTGACATATTCCTTTGCAAAATCGAAACAAATTGTTTTTTAGTGACTTGAACATAAATGAACTCAGTACAGATTATAAGTAATAAACTCATTAACAATAAAGTGTCACTCAGAAAGTCTTTTACAGTCATCAAAACAAGAAGGCAATCATAAAGACAATCAATCACTTATACAGGAAATCTAAGTATTCCGTATTTTAGAGCAAGACCTTGCCAGACATAATCATAATGCAAGCCATTTGACCAGTGGCTTTATTTTGAAATAGATGGTTAATGGCATTCAATGCTTAAGAAATTGGCATTCTCACATTATTCATAAGCTTAGTCAGTTATTATGAACCCATCCTTAATGAAGGAAGAAATTCCCAGATGCTGGCAAATCACATAAATGCACCAAGATGATGCCTACTTGTGAATGCCTGGGAAAGAGGCCAATGTGCTCACTCCATGCTACATCCTCAAGTATTCTTAGCAATTACAAGTCTTTCTTTCCCCAGACTGCAATACCTATTCTTTGCTGTTTGTTATCATTCCATCGTTTAGTTAAAACAATCAGCATATTTGACCTTGAGCGAGAAAAACACACAGAACCATGCAATTTATTCCCCTGTTAATTTGTTCCTCCAATAATAATTAAAAATGTACTATTTCTCTTTCTTTAAAATGAGATCATCACTATTTTAATTATTTAGTATAATTTTAAATGTTGAATACTCAGTAATTTTAGAAATAAAATTCATAGTAGTCCATTAAATAAATACCTCTTGGGTATAAAGTTAATGAAAAATTATCTTATCAGTTTTATTTATATAATTTTACTTGTTAAATACTCAGTCATTTCAGAAACAAAATATACAGACAATAATAAAAAGTACCCCTTGGAAATATAATTTATGATAATGAAGATATCAATTATTTAAATGAGGAATAAAATGTTCTGGTACATACTCAGAATTTTCTGAAAGTAGATTTGTATCATTGAATTCAAAACTATGCATTAGAAGTTGAATCATTAAGGTATATTAGTATGATAAGAATATTTTCAAGTGTTCCATAATAATAAAGAGATATTATAGGAAATAAAAATTTCATCGATTTAACAGAAATGAAAACTTTTGCTATATTGTATAAATAATTATAACTTTTTCTTTATATAGGAATGAATTATTATATAATTTTGGAATGCATATTCAACATCTAGTGAGATGTCTTTTTTCATATGAAATGGGAATACTTTCTAATTTTCAATTCCAAAATGCATCATAAAGTAGTGCATATTTTTAAAAGGAGAATAACTGAGATCTGCTAACCTTGACAATTTAAAATTCTCATTTCTGTTTACATTTTGGATATTTGTGTTGTCTCTTATCTAAAGTTTCTACAGAATCAGTATGCTGTGGTTGGGCTTGTGGCTGGAACTCATGTGAATAATTCTCATGTGAGTTGTAGAGCAGAAATGTTCCTGTAACTTAGACAAGGGATGGAAATATAGTAGATTGCATATACTGACATTTGAAGGTTCTTGGAAATCTTACATATCTCAGATTTCAGCAAACTTCCAAGAATAAACCTATCTCTTATGCATATAGAAAAATATTCAACAAAAGACTAGCAAATTGAATCAAGCAACATATGAAAAGAATTATAGCCAGAGAGATTAGTCTCAGAAAAACAACTTTTTACATGAGCTTAAAATGGACACTTTTCAAAAAGAACAAATGAAAGTGAAATTTCATCATTTAGAACAGATTGTGCCTTTCTCTGACACAAGAAAGATACTGTCTTTACAAAGTGTAACAAAACACATGCAATGCATGTAGCTGCCATCAAAATATCATTCATAACCCACCAATAGGATGAAGAACTGTTTCAGGAATGCTATAAAAATGGTTGGAATGATTTTTTTTTTAAGTTATAGGGAAACCAAAAGCTTCTTTTAAAAACAACTAAAAAACAAAAAGACAACGTGAGTAAACTGATTTGTTAGGGAAAAATTAAAAACTCTAAAGAAAATTCTATGAAGCCATATGAAGGTTGCCACTTGTGGATGATGAGGAAACACAGTGTACTTTTAGGAGAAGACAATACAGACGCCTGGGTCTTGGAACTGGCTATAACAAAACATCAGAAAATGGAGACCACCTAGAAGATGAATCAAAAGGAGTTTTGAAGAAACTGATTAGTGCAGTAGGGTTAAATATTTATTTGAGAATGAAGAAGAAATCAAATGCGCACTAAAGAAAATGAATAAGATGAAATAATAGATATAAAGTTCATGTGAAAATGATCCCATTGATACTTACCAAACTGAAATGCTTCAATGTAGATGCAATGGAGGGCACACACATGGTTAGGAAAGGAGAGGCAACAGCTCCATCAGAAACTTTAGGTCTTTCCTGAATTAAATCAACAATCAGAATTTGCAGAAGCATTTAAAAATATTTTGCTCTGCAATGAGAGAGAATAGTCTTTTCAAAGCACATAACACAATAAGCCGTACCTATGTAGAGCCTAAAACTCTAAAGCACCTAAAGCCTAAAGCCCAAAGCACCAGGTTGTCATAGTGTCAGTGTTCAGGGCCCCAAATTTGCTGTGCAGTTGATGTGACAGTCCTCCTCACTCCCAAGATAAGGACAGCATTCTAACAGGCCAACTCCTTTTTGATATAGCAGCTTCTCTGGGAAGTACAAAATCTCATTTTGAAAAAGAATTGTAACTGTTAACATAGTGTTTTATAAATTTATATTGCATACATATAATCCTAGCAATTGATTTTCCATCTTATTGGATTTTCACATAGTAAAATTATGGCATTTTCTCATTTTTCAATTATATTGTTAATAAACAATATAATTTATTGATCTGGGAAGAGCAACAGTTTTGTCTTACTTCTAAAATAAATATGAGGCATTGGGGATACAGTTGAGGAGTGAAGTATATGCTTAGCATGCCTAAGGCCTTGGGTTCAATCACTAGGACCAAAAAATTTTAAAAGGAATAATAATAAAATTTAATTTGGGGCTGGGATTATGGCTCAGAGGTAGAGGGGCTCGCCTAACATGGGCAGTACCTGGGTTCGATTCACAGCACCACATTAAAATAAATAAATAAAGGTATTGTGTAAAAAAATTAATTTAATTAAAATTTTAAAAATTTCCCATTCATTTTAATGCTTTCATTGTGATTGTACAATGACTAAAATAGAAGCTTAATAGAATGGTAATTCTTGGCATAGTTTATTTAAAATTAAATTGAGTAAATTATTTTCTTTTATTCTAGTTTTCATGATATAAAAATAGAATTTTGGTTACAACTATTTAACAAAACCCCATAATATGAAATGTAATCAGGGTTTTTTTTTGTTTTTGTTTTTCTTTTAAATCAGGGTTTTGTATGTGCAGTCTCATTAGAGATATTTGAAACTCAAAGTTTATTTCTGGTAGCAGATTTACTCTAGCTTTAAGAATAATATATTTATGCAAACAGATGTAAGTTTAAAAATAATAGATAAGATTGATAATGCCAATTTATGACAGATTAAATATATGTTTGTAGGTGAAATAATCAATATTATTTAGTTAGCTATCCCAAGTCCTCACAGGTATATAATGTTGTGTCACCTGGAGAAAAGCTTCTATGAACTTTTGAATTGAGTATTTTCAACATGAAAAAAAAATGTGTATTAAGATAAAAGATATTAATCCTACATTTTCAAGGTTTTCAAATTACTCATTTAAAATATTTTGGTTCTTCTACTAACAACACACCTATGATCTAATAGTTTTTGACATCAATAGGGAAAGAATGGCCATTTTTGAATACCTGCAGAGGATTCTGTTGATGAGGCCCCCTCCCCAGAGAAATGCTCTACCTGCTTGGGAAAAGGGAAGTACCCTACTCTAGTCTCCTCTAAACTTCCTGTTTCACTAAGGTTAGGGGGAGAATGAGGAGTCATACTAAGGTCCTAGCCTAGGCACACAAGATCACTAAACTGATGTCAAATAAGACTTTATGCAGACTCTAGGAAAAGTCAAATACTGCAGGGAAGAAAATAACCTTGAACACCAGAGGAAAATTTAATTTCTGGTGACTCCATTCATATATTAAAGAAAAGCAATTTACCTCATTTCCTTTGATCCTATACATCATGTCTGAGTTTTAAGGGAAAAACACAAAGCATACTAAAAACCAAATAATAATAATAATAATAATAGTAATAATTTGAAGAGATAGATCATAGAAATAATTGTCAGGGCAAATTAAAACCACACTGAGATATCATCTCATATCTGTTAGAAATGGCTAATTATGAAAAACATTAAAAAATATGAAAAATGTTGGCAAGGGTATTGAGAAGAAGAATCCTTGTATACTGTAGTAATGCAAATTACTACAGTCATCCTGGAAAACAGTATTGAGGTTCTGACAAAAACTGAAAAAAAAAAATTGTGAAGTAATGATAGAGAAGACTATGTGTGCAATATGTAGTATGCATATTACATATGTCCAAGAATGGTAAATATTTACATTTTATGTAGATGGGAGCATACCTCTTTTTCTCACCTAATTTTCTCGAAGAACCTTCTACATTAGTGCTCAAAACAGCTCATACTGTTCTGTCTCCCGCTTTCTAAGAGCCTCATATTATTAGAAACTCTTAGGATTTTTAAATTTTCTAACTTTTGTATATATGTGCCTCTGTGTGTGTGTGTGCACATGCGTGCACACGTACGCTTTTTTGTTCTTTTGATAATGCTACAAAAATAGATGTTGGGAGAGAAAAACCAATGTACATTTTAGAACACATTGCTCTATAAATACCTACTATATAATCTTATCATCTTTTAGAATTTATTTTTAGTCACTGATTTTAAGTTTAAAAGATGTTAAGTATAACCAAAAGTGGTCATATAGGAGAGAAAAAAATCATAAATTTTTGAAACAAGCTTCTTCACTTTAAGGAATCACAGTTTTTGTATATGCTGTATGAGTAAATTCTGTTTGTCTTTGATTTTTTTTTTCTGATGAGTCCCTGATTGCCCAAAAAGTAGAAGAAATTTTTGTTGACATTTGCAAAATATCTGCTTTTCATAAGCACAGCCCTGATGTATTGAATAGATAGCTTTATTTTCCCATAGTAATAGGAAACTTGAAAAATCACTCTTTCTGACAAAATATTGATTGTAATATGATGTAGATGAAACAGTTTTGGATTTAATATCATGTTGGAGTATACATTTACTAGAGCAGAAATTGTCAGATGAAAACTCTCTCGGGAGCTCTGCTTTAAACCATATTTTTAATAAAAAAGAATTGTTTTTCATTTCAAAGAAACTAGATCTGCAGCTTCATCATGAGAATTCCTCCTGGCGTAACTACTGACTGTTACGGTGTAACTAAAGGGAGGTGATATCCAAATGTACAAGGTCCTTTTGTGCCTCCAGTCTTCTTGTTCTTGTGTTCCCGCAGTGCAATCCTTTCCTTCAACCTACCTTCATAGTCTACTTTTCTTTCTTTATCACTCCTTGAGCCAAAGCATGAAAGCATCTCATGAATTACCAATTATACTCTTTTTAGATAGGTGTTCGAATTTCTGCTCTTTGGAAAATAATTATTTACATTAGGGCATTTACGTCAATCAGGAATTAGTACCTTATGTCTTTTACATTATAACTGCCTTCTCTTTCCCTCTCACTACTCCACACTACAACATTTCAGCTGTCAGCTGGGGAAATTTTAGTTGGCAGAAGAGGAGAACCCAACAAGAGTCGGTGTTTAATATGTGCCTGTAGAAACAGAATGCGAGCCTTCCAGGTAGTTTTAAAATATTCTAGTAGTCACATTTCAAAATAAAAAATAAGTCAAACTAATTTTAATAATGTAATTTTATTTAACTACACAATCTAAAACATTATCACTTGACAAAGTATTTAGTGTAAAATTCTTAATGAAATATTGAGCATTCTTTTGTTGTAGCGAATCTTTAAAATTCACCAAATTCACCATGTTTCACACTGTGACATGACTACACTCCAAGTAGCCACATATTAAGTGCTCAATGGATATGGAGGCTACCATATTGAGTTACTGTATTGGAAAACACAGGTCTAGAGGGTGAGTCAAAGAAACGTGGAACTAGTCAGAAACCTAACATCTATTCTCTGCAAATAACCCCAGACTTTTCAAAGTGAGAAGAGTGGCCCAGGTGTGACAGGAGCTGCACAAAACATGCTCAAAAAGATTTTGACCTTGCAAGAGTCTGTGTCATTTCTTTACCAGGTCTTCCATGATGAGATGTGCGATCCATATCCCTGTTTTATGGTTCCATTGCTTGGTTTCTTCATCAGAACTTTCTTTCCTCGCAGATCCTAATTTCTGTTAATTCCTAAATATCTGTAACATGACACTGAAGTATAATTTTCTATATAGCTTAATCAACAATCTCCTGTATTTATTGAAAGTTCAATTATGATTTTTAAAACTACACTCCTTTTGTTATAAAACTCTAGAATGCATTTCTGCAAATCTAAGATTTTTATTTTCTTTAAATAGGAATTTTTGATGTTTCAGGGAGGGACTCTTTTCATTAGGAATGCCAAATGAAAATGTTAAAATGAGTGAAGATCCTAAACTATGATAAAACATCAAAACCACAGTCTTTCCTATCAAAGGCAATAATCACAAAGGGTAATGCAAGTTAAATTTTAATATTTCAAATGCATTTGAATCTCTACACATCATTTATTCCACAAATTAGTTTACTATAAATCTATCACTGGAAACAAATTTTATATATTCTTTACTTTTTTAAAAAAAGTGATTTCTTTTATTGCTTTTCACATTTGGAGCACTTTTTGCTCTGCTTTTTCATACCCAAGTAAACTTATATCTTGTCATGCCATTATAATTGTGCAAATTGTAAAAAACCTGTCATCATCACTGGGGAGAGTTTGACACATTCCATTATGCCAGACACCATGTGAGTGCTTTATGTTTTTAACATTTGCAGGTTTTTTTCATGACAATCAACACAAGAAAAACAGAATTCTATTCAACCAGATAGCAGCAAATTGGCATGCTCAATGATTTTAGAGTGACTTACATAGAAATTAATTTAACTGAATTCATCAACCTATTGAGAAATGAGTGGCAGTTTATAAGCTTCATCTCCTGAATATAAATATCATTTGAAATACAAACATAAATATGCTGAATAAAAACAGCCTGGGATGGTGACTCAAGTGTTTTTTCCTGCATCGAGTAACCAGTCTTACTTGAATTGATATGATTATATAAATCAATAAATTATTTTTTAGGAAAAAAAACTCATAAAAAGCTTTTAAAGACATTTGGAACAAAGGATTTAACAATAACATTCTCTTTTTTTCAGCTGTAATGGAAGTTGCTGGCCATTTATTTTTTCATTAATTTAGCTGCATATTAAAGGCAAGAACAATGAAATGTCATGGTAACTTTATTAAAAGTGTCACTACAGGGGAGTTTATATTATGGATTTTCAATTATACATTGTGGTGTTTACAGAAAATAATTTGCATAGAGGTTCTTTTATAATTTAAATATGTTGGTGAAATCATTTTACTGCACATTTTAAAAATGTCCTTAGGTGATATTATTTATTTTAAAATAAACTGTGGTCCAGTATAATGGTTCTCAATCATTGCCATTTGAGGTCATACCAATGATTTATCAATATATATGATGTAAACAAAATGTTTCTTTTTCCTAAAGAAGACACATTTGCAAAAGCACTATGTATCAATGTTTTGTGTGTCTGTGTGTGGTACTGTGGATTGAACCCTGGGGTAATTTCATCACTGAGCTACATCATCATTTATTTTTATTTTGATTTTGAGACAGGGTCTCACCAATTTTCTTAGGCTGGCCTGGATCTTGTGTTCCTCCTGCCTCAGCTTCCTGAGTCACTGGGATTATAGACATGTATCACCTGTTCAGCACTATGAATCAATATTACAAAAGCCTTCCTTTTCATCAAGGTAATATTTAGGCATCAATAGTGGCAGATAACTTACCTTGAGTTACTCTTCCCTTGAAATCCCTAATTCTCATCAGCTTAATCATGTGAGGAGAGAATCCCAAATTTCCATTGCATTGAAGAAGACAATTCAGATGTTGCTTCTGGAATAGAAATTAATATATTTTTCTGAAGAGTGGGTGGAATACACCTATTCAGAGATGTCATTCAATGTTGTGTCCTCTTGATTCAGCAACTCCTTTTCTAAACATTATCATAATTTATTTGAACACTTATTTTTTTCTTTGTACCCACTTAGAATCTTAATCACCTAGAATATTTGGGGAATTTTCTCAAAATATATACAAGTATTTTGCTGCATTCATCATAGAATTTCTATCTCTCTCTTTTTTTTCTCTCTCTCTTTTCCTTCTCTCCCTTCCTACCTGCCTATATCAGAGTTCTTTGAAGATTGCAAAGATATCTTCTTAGGCTTTTTTGGTTTAGTGGTACTAAAACGAATAATACTTAGAATCCAATGCTAATTTTCTCTTAGATGTGCATAATGCTTTGAAGTTTAGAAAGACTTAATTATATACATGCATATATTTTGATCATTTCATATTCCTTGAATCTCATGATATAAAGTGGCAGACACACTTCAAGGGGACAATCAGAATCAATCTTTTGTAAAGTCCCCTACTTTTCACTACAGGGGAAACCAGACTTACTTCTTGCCAACAGAATTCAGAAAAAAAAGATGAGATGTTCTTGGTTTTTATTTGTGATGCAATACCACTCTGAATATGTTACATCATATAAGACTCTATTTGAGCAGATTAAGTGGCAGATGCTCCTGGCCTTCTTGAAGGGTCATATGGAGAAGGCCAGTTAACAAGAAACTGGCTAAGTTTTGCAACCTCTTTCTGTAGCCTCTCCCTGACAACAGGAAAGAATCCAGGCCCTTAGTCCTAAAGCCACAAGGAAATTAATTCTTGCAACAACCTGAAAAAAATCAAAGGCAAATTGGTCTACAATGAAGCCTCTGGCTGAGAATGCAGTTCTCTCAAGGTTTCCTTGCAACCTGCCAAGACTCTTTGAAAAGGATGCAGGTTTCTTGTGTCTGGATTTCTGACCTAAAGAAGCTTTAACATAATAAACACTTTCCACTAAGTGGCTTCATAATTAAGCTGCTAATTGATTTTACAGCAACAAGAAACTAATACAGTTAGAAATGTGTTTGTCTTACAGGTGTGACAATTAAGATTTAAAGATTCAAACACTTTGCCTTAGGTAATATTATTGGTGAGTTCCCAAGTTAGTTTTTTTATCCAAATTTCAATTTCTCTTTTTCCTCCTCTTACCACAACTTGCAAATATAGGTATCATTTATTGAATGAGTTGGGTGCTAGACACTTTTTACCCTGTATTGACATTACCTTACTTGGCTTTATTCTTAAAAAAGCCTTATGAGGAAAGGTTTTTTTTCTCCTTGTTACAGATGAAATTTTTAATGTCCCATTTATAGATGAGAAATTAAATTCCTTCCTGAAAACACAAAGCAAGAATTCAACTCCTCTTTTAACTCCCCAAATCATGCTTTTAAGCACCCTGTATAATTTCAATGCTTCTTTTATCACCCCACTGTTGCCTCAGAATATCACAGGTGCAGGTGTAATACTGTGTTTATCAGGATGAATGTATGCTGATAAACCATAATTTGAACTTTTTTTTAAAGCCAATCACTAAGGGAGATATCCTACAGCTCTTCTTGTATCTTAATATCCTACATTTCTCTTAATTGAAAGGCAAATGTTTCTGACAATATGAGTGTTTTGATTTATCTTTTGTTCATTAAAATGAATATCTGGTTAATTTAATATTATAAGTAAAAGGAAAGTAAAGAAAGCTATTACATACCAACTTCAAAAATTAGTCTAATACACACACACACACACACACACACACACAATCCTTGAAATTGATGCAGCCAAAATGTTTATTCTTGAGAAGTTAATCTTCTATATGAGAAAAGAAAATATGCTGAGGAATGTTTATAGAAAGAAACCCTGCCTCAATAAAATCATTTCTTCTTTTCAAACTCTTAAACAATTGCCCCAATAGGACTTGCAAGGTGAATTTTTATGTGGTTCTGGTTTTAGAAAAAAAAAATAATAGCAGAATATATTTTAAGTTTATATTAAGAAGACAATAAAAAGAAATACTTTATACAGCCACAGCATGTAAAGATAAAAGCAATTAAAAAGGAGACTCAAACAGAGAAGACACTATTCTCCTTTTATACTAAAGTTGCAATATGCTGACCTACTTAAATACATAGCACAATGACCATCTCTGGGCTGGAGTTGTGGCTCAGTGGTACAGCACTTGCCTGGAATGTGTGAGCCCCTGGGTTTGATCCTCAGCACCACATATAAATAAATAGAACAAAAGATCCATTGACAACTAAAAAAATATTTTTAAAAAAGACCATTTCTGCATGAGATCAATTTTAATCATCCAAACAGTCACTACCACACAGAAGAAAAACAGCGTTTGAAGCAGCAACCCACGTTTTAGGGACTGAACCCAGAAACACCACATCTGAAAATGCTTTCTATGTGTTGGCCTTTGTTCCTCATCTCTTTAGACATCAGGGAGAAGAATTTCTTCAATTCACTTAATGAGTGAAGAAATGGGAATTCATATGTGAAGAGGTGTGTTTAAGGCTTGAGCAGAGTAAGAGTAGATCTAAAACTCGGGATCCTCCACCATTTGTTCTTTCCTGCTTCATGCTATACACACAGCATCTTCTGTGCACCCCAAACAAATTAGATATTCAGTAAATATTGCCAAAGACTTCCTCATTGCAAATGTAACAAAATAGCTTAACAAATTTATGACACAAGAAGTCAGCAAAATAATTACTAAAGTTGGAAATAGATAGGATTAAACTGATCTCTTCATGCAAGATAAAGGCATGCTAATCATGTCCCATTACAAAGAGCAAGAAGACCTAGCACTTAAGAACATGCATAAAAATACTTTTTAACTTCTCATTAGAAGTCTCTTATATGGTCTCATACAGTGAATTAATGGAGTAATATTTGTTTAAATAGATGACTGAGAATATAGAATATTTATAGACAAATCTGTGTTAAATAAAATAACACATTTGAACATATTTTAGGCTTTAAAGTATGAATTCAATTAAATAAGATAAAAAACTATTATTTCTGATAATAGTTTTTCTCATGATACATTTGAAGACTTTAAAAATGTATAGACACAATATTTTATTATTCTGTGGAAATTCTAACTAATCTGTTAGTTCATCTTCTGGGGTCTTCATAATAAAATATCAACATTTAGAAAAAATATACACATAGAAAGTATCAAAATATGTTTAGAATTTATCTTTGTATTTTATTTATTTATACTTTTTGTTTACAAACTCATTGAAGAACTTAAAATAGAAGCAATGTACAAGGCAAAATATTTTTTAGTGTACTACTATATGAAATAATTATCATTGATCATTAGAAGAAAATTTCCTGAACATCTGTATGTGTTTATATACTAAGGAATATATAAGTACTTATATATTTAATGCATACTATACTAGAAGTTAATTTATCTAATTAACATTTAATTTAATCTAAACACATTAAATTTAAATTTAATATTTAAATATATTTACTTAAACTTAATACATTTAGATTTATTAATTTAGTGTAAACTTGCAAATTAAGCTTAATAATATTTAATTAAGCAAATTAGATAAACTGCATTATAAACATGACACTCTTTTTTCTTTTTCAGTTTTTTTTTTTTTGTATGTGTGTATGTGTGTGTGTGTGTGCACTAGAGATTGAACCTCTTTATCTCTGGGCTACATCCCCAGTCCTTTTTATTTTTTTATTTTTGAGACAGGATTTCACTAAGTTGCTCAGGCCTTGCTAAATTGCTGAGGCTGGCTTTGAACTTGGATCCTTCTGCCTCACAGCCTCTTCAGCTGCTGGGATTACAGGAATGCACTACCATACCTGGCTATAGGACAATATTTTTTAACAAACTACTATACAAAAAGATTGCTTCTTATATTGCATTATTACCAATACCATATTTTGTTTCTTCTTTTGCATTATTATCGATACCATATTGGCAATCTTTGCACATTGACACTTTTCCATTTGTCTCAATATCTGTTTTGTATTAACTAACTAGTATTAAGCTTTCTAGGTAAAAGGCATGATAGTTTTCTGTTTTGACAAGTGTTAACAAATTGCTTTACAGAAAGGTAGAGAATATTTTTAACAGGTAATTTTATTAGCTTGCCAATTAAATAGGCTAACAATGATTCTTTTATTTGAATATATTTGATTATTAGGTGAATGTTATATTTTATTCTTTTATTTTTGTTTGTGTAGAAAAGGGGGAAAGAAGATTTGAATTTAATGCATATAATTGTTTTAAGAAAAAGATTTGAGAAGTCAATTTTTAGTCCTTAAGTAGAGATTAATTTCTAACCATTACATTCTTCCAGTTTTGATTATTCTGTTGTTAACAAATTCATCTAATGTTTAAACCAATATTAACTCTTTCTCAGACTTGAAACTTTGTAACACATCTCTTTTTGTCATTCTTTCTGAATTCTACCAGTACTGGCGTATTAATTTTGCTATTTGAACAACTGACCTGACTATTCGCTGACTCAGTTTTCTTATTTTGTACAATTAGTAGTTAAAAAACTCCTAGCTGTGTCACTAGACTACACCACAAAGTGTTTAACACCATATTTAACACGGAAGTGTTTTAGTGCATGATAGTATATATATATATATATATATATATATATATATATATATATATATATATATACACACAACATAAAATATCTACTTGTGTTCCTAATACCTATGTGATTTCTACTTTTTATTTCTAAAGGACACTCATATGAATAGTTTCAAAGGAGCATCTAAAGGAAAGGTGAGGTCCCTATATCCACCTTCTTCTGTATCCTTGATTTTACATCTAACCAGTATATGTCGGAAGTAGTCCACGTATCATTTCGAGAATATATTTTCTTGAGTTTAAACTTCCAAGTTTTCTCACTTAGCTGTGTGATAGGAATAATTTGAATTAAAAACCAGCTCATCTATGTGCTATATCAATTTCCTTGTCTGCAAAATGGTGGTTAAATTGTACAAGATTTATAAAGCAAAATAAAAAATATAAATTTTCATTAGCAGTTTTATAACATATTTGTTTTCTCTTTTCAGGCATAGAATGAAAACACCTATACAAAAATAGCATTGAATCACCAATAGAGTCAATATTTTATAAATATTAAATATATTTTCTTAATATGCTGCTTATAAATTACCGCAGGCAAGTATTTAAGTGTATACAGGGAAAACTCAAATGGAGGCAAAATGTTATACATTTTTTAAAGTGTTAAGTACATTTCTAAAATTTAGTTTGAAAAGAATCATAAACCATCATTATTTTGCTTTCCTCTCATACTGGCATTTGAAGAGCAGCATTCATTTAAAAACGTATTAACTCATTCTGCTGCAGTGTTGTGAACCTACTTACCTTAATGTATTGGAAGAAAAAACAGTCTATTTCAATGTTCAGTTACAAATACATACAGGGATATATCTTTATCAGGGCTGACATCTGCATATTTCTGCATATTTAGAAATGATCATAGTCTACTGAAATGAATATTGTTGCTGTAGACAAAATATAATAGACTTTAATGATCCCATTAATGCTGACATCATAATCCTTAGATCAAGATAAAATAGTGAAGTCATCACTTAAATAAGTTACTCAAAATATTGATTTTACTACTACTTCTGTATGTATGACAGGATACTTTAAATTTGGTCTAAATGTGACAGGACATTTTCATTCGATCTGATTTAAAGAGTCTGAGAATGCTGTGTGGGTGCTGAAAGTCTAAAAATATTTAAAAATTGAATTTCTCCCAGAATTTCATCAGCTTGATTTTTTTACACCAGAAATCTTCCCAAAATAGATTTCTTAAGATAAAATTTCTTGCTTTTTTTCCTTTCTAGTTTGATGTCCATTTTGAATTTAAAAAAATGAATATATATATATATATATATATATATATATATACACTATCCACTTTGAAGCGAATATACATGTATATATGAATAAGACCTTTCTTCATACTTTTTATTTAACTTTTTAAAAATCATCTATTACTAGAGATGAGTGACCCCTGTAAATAATATTAAATATTCAGGAATTTATTTTACAGATCAATTTTAAGAAGTCTAAATATACTAATCAAAAAATACATAAGACATTACTTGAAACAAACATTTTTTAAAAAATAAAGGACTTAACTGAACACCTGCTGTAGACCAAGATATTCAAGTTTAAACAAAATAATATTTCTGCCTTCATGGAGCTCAACTGGCTTGTACTTTCTTCTCAAAGCAGAAAATAACTGAGAGAAGCTATAATAAAGAAAAATAGTATATTTTCTGCTATTGTGGATTTTGTCCAAAGATGTTTATGGTTCTGCTTCTTTTTTTTTAATTAAGAAAAAAATATAACAGTTTTCTATGTGAAAATTGAAATGATAGAGTAAATTCTGGTAGAATTTAATTTACAATTAAAGAATTATTGTGTGTATCAATTATGGCAACTCAGCATCTGATTTCTAAAGGACAGAGGGCAGATGACTGTAAAGGAAAATTATTGTGTAAGTAGAGGTAGAAAGGTGAAATTAGATGCCCCAATTATCTCCAAAAATGACCCCCACCTACAATCTAGGAATGGTGAATATGTAGGATGCAGAACCCCCCAGGACAGCATCAGCTTTTGAGGGAGTTTCTGAGAATAATGTGAAAAGTAGATGACCAAAATAATACCAGATGAGAATCAAGGAATGGCAGGTAGCCTGAAGTGGGATTCAAAATAATAAACTTGAAAGTCATAGTGGTGATTCTCAGTGGATGTAAGAACAGGGAAGGCAGTGAGTTTGTGGGCAGACACAGTAAAAAACAAAAACACAAAGGCAAGGTATTTAGTTAAAGTTTGCTTAAAACTGGAAATCAGATTATTTTCTGAGAATTCCAGATGATCAAGAGGGTAAAAAAGGGTTGATAGTCCGAGGCATGAAGGAATAAATAGGGAAATATAGAGAGATTTTAGGGAATTGTACTTAAAGTTTATGAGCAACAAATTTCTAAGAGGAGTGTCAGGGTGTACGTGTGGGGACGATGACTGGCCATGCTTGTGAGGGACAGTAAGCATATTTGGAGTCAAGGACAACAAAGAGTTTGAGGGTTTTTTGTTTGTTTGTTTGTTTTTTCTTTGTTTATTTGCTTTGTTTTAATTTTTTATTTGTTCTTTTTAGTTATACATGACAGTAGAACGCATTTTAACATATCATATATACATGGAGTATAACTTCCCATTCGGAGGCTGAGGTTATAAAAGTGTCTGTCTGTAAACCCAAGGCTGTGATTGATCTGAAGCAGAATATTGAGAACTTGATGCCAAACCTAGAAGTTCAGAGATGTTTTAAACTTGTGAAAGCAGAGAGAAATATAAATAAATGAACTAATATTTCATCATCCAAATTCAGATATGTGCACCGAGTAACTAGATGGGGTCTATGACATAAGGCACAAACTAGGGCTGTCTTAGAAAAACCAGGACATAGAGTCACTCTTAGGAAGAAGGAGATAGCATGAGCCTCAACAAGAATTTTTTTTTTTTTCAGAATGTAAGAAAAATGGTTGGAAGAGAGAAACAGAAGAAAAATTTTAACTTCCACTCTAGCACAGGGCCAAAGTGGAAAGGAGAATCATATTAATGAAAGGGAAGCCATGATTGTATGAGGCAAGTTTCAGAAGGTACATGAGTTAGCAAGTATTTTGTGAAAGAACTAAAGACAGAGGGATATTTGGATATTTGCAGTGGCGTGCCCTCTTAAGGGGCCTTTGGTTCCCCTGCCATGACATAGCTTACAGTGTATTGTAACTGAGTTTGCTTAACTAGACTGGGAACTCCTTGTAGCTTAAGTTCCAGACAAATCTTTTTTTGTGTGTGTTATAGGAATAGATGTTTTATTAACACATTTAATAGCAGGTTCTGGTGATAGTAGTAACTGCTGCAATTACCAAGTCATACATAGTATAAATGATATTTTGAAATATCTGAAAAAACAAAATATTGTCTATAAATACATGATTTCTATCTGTGAAAAGTCCCAGCATTATTAATATGATTGTAGTTCATTGCTACTTACGTTCAGAGTCAAAAATGTTTAGTTTTAATTAGAGTTCCACAAAAAGAATGATGGAGGTTTTTTTTTTTTTTTTTTTTTTTTTTTAATTTTTTATTGTTGGCTGTTCAAAACATTACATAGTTCTTGATATATCATATTTCACAATTTGATTCAAGTGGGTTATGAGCTCCCATTTTTACCCCATATACAGATTGCAGAATCACATCAGTTACACATCCATTGATTTACATATTGCCATACTAGTGTCTGTTGTATTCTGCTGCCTTTCCTATCCTCTACTATCCCCCCTCCCCTCCCCTCCCCTCCCCTCTTCTCTCTCTGCCCCCTCTACTGACATTCGTTTGTCCCCCTTGTATTATTTTTCCCTTTCCCCTCACTTCCTCTTGTATGTACTTTTGTATAACTCTGAGGGTCTCCTTCCATTTCCATGCATTTTCCCTTCTCTCTCCCTTTCCCTCCCACCTCTCATCCCTGTTTAATGTTAATCTTCTTCTCATGCTCTTCGACCCTACTCTGTTCTTAGTTACTCTCCTTATATCAAAGAAGACATTTGGCATTTGTTTTTTTAGACAAATCTTTAATCACTGGAGATTAGAACAGTGTGCAGGTCATATCAGGCAACTGAAACTGATGTTTTAAATGAGCATATAGCCAGAAAAAAAAAATGGAGCATGATTTGCAGTGGAATAATGAGCACTGAAGAACAAAGTATGGTAACAAGGATAAAAATAAGAAAGGAAGGAGTGAAATGATCAGCGCCTAAAATGGCCTGCATGTGGGGATGAGCTATCTTTAGAATTTGCAAAATTTTTATATAGGGATTTTTAGTGCCAGAAGTGAAAAAAAATAAAACCTCTAATATTTCCCATAGCATTTAAATTTCTTTTTAGTTTTTCAAAAGGGCCTTCATTTTGGTTTGGTTTTTAAGTACAAACTGTTGTAAACAAAGTCTTCATAGATTCTAACTGGTACATTCATGCATAAACAAAGAGATTTCTAGCTTCTTCCACACTAGATTGTACTATCCCCAGAATAATTTCTGTGAAGTCTTGAAATTCCTTTAACATGAGAACTGGGAAAGCTGAAAGGTTACAGAATTTATGTATTTTCAATTCAATTTTTTTTTTAACTGAGATGGTTGTGAAATCACAATGTGTTTCCTGGGCAACCAGTACTAGCCAGATGCAAAATGGTGACAGCTAAGTCCAAAATTGGCTATGGTGATGATATCAAGAGGAGAAAAAAGGGAAAAATAGAATTGAATGCAAAGGCAATAGACATCTATGTAACAATCCAGTCATTAATTCAGAAAATGTGCTAATATTTTTTAGGTCTGAAACTTAGGGAAAGCTCTGGTAAATGAATTATTTTAAATCTATATAATAAAACAGCAAAGCTGTAACTAGTTTTCCGAAGGTGACTTTCCAAGGAAGGATCAGCAGACACTGGTTACTACTCAGACCTCTACCTTGTCTGTGAAAACAATCCAAAATCTTGTAAAAGTGTCAAAAGATATTTCCTAGGAAATTACGTGGCCATGTTGCCCTTTCTTCATGTGTGTATTCCTTTATTGGTTCACTCATTTGTAAGATTTACTATTTTGAAAAAGACACATTTCTGCCCTGTGGTGCTTCTATTCTTGCAGGGGTAAATAAACGGAAAAGATAATTTCAGATAAGAACAAATGCCATGAAAAGAAGAAAGAAAGAACTTTTAAAAAAAGAAATCCGACAGTGGAAAGAATGCCTTCTGCCTGTGCAGTGGCGTGTGCAGTAAAGATTGGCAGAGCAAGTGCAAATTTCTAAATATGCTTTAGAAAATACATGACTCTCAGAAGTCTCCGCTAAGACTCAGCATTTTCCAAGAGTGGTACTTATGCATATTTTAACGACCTGTTAAAGTCATAAATGCATGCTTTTTATGGTTTTAATTACAGAGTAAATTTCCTAATGTTATAAAATCCTGAGTGACTACTGGGAAGAAATCCTCATAATAGTGTGGTGATATTCAGACACTCACAAAATGGCTATTAATGAGTGCTGTGAAAAAGGCATTGCCTGATTACTTTCTTTCCTGAGGCAACTTGACATGGAGATGAAGTTAACTGAACTGCACTTTACTCCTAGCTGTGGCCCTAGCTAGATGAATATGAAGTAACTACTGTGGTTCTTAGATACTTATCTGTAAAACAAGAGAATTGTGTAAGAGGTAACCCTCATTGCTTAGTCCTGTGTTAGGAACTGGTTAAATGAGAAGAGAATTGTGGATGCTTTCCAAACTCTGCTCAGAGAGCGAATGCAAATGAACGTCAGAGTGTGACATCAGAGTCATAGTGGCATTTCCAGTCAACATGAAGAAATGGCCCAAAGCCCCTCTTCTCCCCCACCCCATCTCTTCATTCTGCTTATCCCTAATAAGACTGTGTAGAGGAAAAGAGTGTTCTCTTTCAGGGAGAATAGGAGAAAGTCTAAGAAATAGAGTCTTTAATGTGCTGAAATGCTGCACATTCCTAAAATTTTATTCCATTCCATTTATAGCTTTTACCAAAACCTCTCCATCTTTAGCAAGAGAAACATTAATTAATGATTATCTTTGGAGCTGTTTCTCAAGTCCTACTTCATTTTTGTGTAAGTATTCTTTCAATCTCAAATCTATTTGAATATTTTATTATATAATTGAATCCTTACAGATAATGTTGCATACCTAGTAATACCAGATATGACAGTAGGAATGTGGATTTAGCATGAGATGTTTTATGCATCATTTAAGGTAAAGAAGAGTAAGTGGGAAAAGGGTTGCCTTCTCAGATGTGAAGGTAGCTTATGTGGGAAGTGATGAGCCCAAGGTCAGATGGAGGTCATAGTATAATCTGGTTTGCTCATTACTGCATAGAACTCTCATGATCCTCTTTTGTACTGATTTAATTTTGTAAATTCATTTAATGAACTCCTTATGTATTAAACATATTTCTTTTTCCTTGTTTTCTTTTGATACCTAAAAGAAAAAAATAAGTCCCTACTCTATCAATCTTTCTTCTTATGATTATTTTTGCTACATTTAAAGTCACTTCTTATTATACAAAGATAAAATTTAATAGTTTTCTGTCTTACACACATTCTGTTAAAAATCTTTGACATACTATGTTGTTCAAAAAAGTAAAACCAAGACATTAAATGCTATGTTTCAGAGATCATGATATATCTGTTGTATGAAATTACATTTTTAAAATGATCAAGGTAGTTATATGTCAGAGATTGATTTTTCTTTTCATTTGTAATCAGTGACACTCAGCAGAAGTTGTATGATGCATGTATCTGAATATTCTTGGATAGATACAAAGTGATATGAATATTAAGTATACAGTATACTATCATTTTGACCTGTAGTGTTCCCCAAAGTACCATGTAATAAAGATTAGATCCCCAATCTATGACACTATTGGGAGGTGGTGGGGCCTAATGAGAGGTTTTAAAAGGTCACTGAGGACGTGCTCTCAGAGGGCATTGTGGGATCTTGATTTCTTCCTCCTTTTTTCACCCTGATTCCATAGTCTCAGGGGGAGAGTTGGTTTTGTCACATGGTCCTGCCATGAAATGCTATCCTCAGAGACCCATAACCAATGGGTCTGCCATGTCACTAAATGGAAACCCCAAAACTATGAACTAAAATGAACCTTCTCTCATTTTGAGTTGATTTATTTCACGTATTTGTTAGAGTAATATAATACTGCCTAATACATACTATTTGCTATTTTGTCTTCTGATAAAGTCTTATAAATTCTATTTGTATTTTTTAAAAATTTCAAACCATGCTAAATTAGGTCATAAAATGCCTAGATTTATCAGTGTGTTAAAAAAAAGCCAAGGATTAAAATTATTAGGAACAAGACTAATCGATCACTTGTTTTTGAGTTGTCATAAGGAGCAATTCTAATGCAATAGCAAAGGCTCAAGATCTACAATTATCATCTATTTTTTTTCCTTCTTGCCCTAAATTCAAGGCCTTTACCACTCATGGACACATTCTAACCCTCATTTAGATTCAGGAAGATTATTTTGCACAGGATTATTTTGCATCCTAGAATTTGGTCAAGTCAAGAGACCCTGAGAGTCACAACTACTGCAAAATCCAGACTTTACTCAAAGTAGGGTACTCCAAATGCATAAGGGAATCTATTATTCAAACAGACACTTCGCCACTCAGAGAAGCATCCTCAAGGACAGTTCTAGTCTAATTTTCTTATATAGATAACATCTGAAAAAAATGAAGATGATTTAGTATAATAGCTATAACAGCTAAGTTTTTTCAGAACTAATGTTTTGGCTATCTTGTTATGATTCCAGTTTATTTTGTAAGCCTTGAATAAACCTCATCTTTATTTAAATAAAACAAACAATTCTATTTGAGTGTAGCAGAATTGTAGAGAGACTACAACACTTCAGTGTCTCTCAAATAAATGACATTTTTTTTCAAAGCAACATACATACACACACACATATATATGTATATATGTATATACATACACATGTGTATACATTATATATTTTAATGTAAACTTAACATTAATTTTTAGTGCTCAAAATGGGTTACTGGGCTGGGTTATAGCTCAGTGGTAGTGTGCTTGCCTACCACATGTGAGGCACTGGGTTTGATCTTCAGCACCACACAAAAATGAATAAATAAAATAAAGGTATTTTAACAACAATGGGGGCTATCTATTGCATACTTGTAGAATACATTCAACTGCATTATATAACAATAACAATTATGCTAATGTATGTAAGCACTTACTTCAGGGTGATTTTATAACATATATGTTTATACTATTATCCTTTCTATTAGAGTTGCAAACACAGCTAGCACTTCATAAGTACAGGCTGCATTGTGAAGAAATTGAAATTCTCAATCATTTTTGTATCTAAAAGCCAGAAATCCTTACTCTACTTTCCTCCATAGAAAATTTTATTTTGCAATATAAAAGCTAGGTAGAAGCTATTTTTACATCTTACTTTGTATTTGACGAATAGCTGTCATTTTCTCAAATCATTTTGAACTTACAGTCAGATTACTTAATTAGCAACGTGGCTAAGTAGAGTGTGCATGATAAGGCAGAAAAGGCAGCAGTATCTAGATGAGAAATTTGTTCCAGTTTACTGCTTGCAGCTCAGCCGATTGGAAGTTTAGAATGGAAATAGCTACTTTATTGATGACAATGGGTTTGGACAGGAACCTTTGAAATCAATGAAATGTGCCCTTTACCTGCAGGGTTTGGGGCTCTTACATATATTCCTTCCCAGGCCCTCTCTATTTTGCATTGGACTTGTAGAAAAAGTTACCCTCAGCTTTTTAATTTTAGTGGAAATAGTAACTGAAAATTAGAGTAACTGGTTTTGACTCCCCTGAGTTTTAACATTTGTATTTTAATTCAGGAAATCAAAGTCATGTCTTGTAGTGTTAGAACAATACATACTTTTTTACTCCTGCTGTGTCTTATATCAAAAGAAATCCTCAGGTCATGGTTGAGAAGATTTCTGGTTTATTTGCAAACAGATAAACAAATGAAAACGAAAATCACCCAAATTAGAAAATATCCCCAGGGCAAAAAAATCTTAATAGAGCTCATAGAGGATATAGAGGTACATGGCTTCCATACAGGAAATGTGTATAGTATTTGTGGCTTATATGTGCATATGAATTTCCAGATATTTATACTAGTGTAGAAATGATAAATGATTGCAATTAATGAAAACAGGAAATTACAAATTTGCTTTTACTGTAACTAATTTTTAAATATTTGGCAAACTCCCTTTAAATAAGAATGGAACATAATCCACCAGGAATGACTTGGCCACATTGCCTAAAAGCAGGAGAGTAAAATACACAAAAATGAGAATGAAAAATTCAACTCAAAATACTGGTACAGATGGGTGAAGTAGTTACTCTATGTAAAAAAGATTATTTGAGTCTGTATGAGTATCCAAAACCACTCCCCTATCCACCCTTACTTCTTCCCTGCCCTTCAAATTATAAACTCAGACTTCCTATTTTTTACCACAAAAAGGAGATAAGTTAAAACTTATACAGTTTTCATTATGTATAGAAAAAGCCCTTGTTAGCTTAGTGAATATGCAAATCAAACTTACAAAATGTTAATTTTAAGAAGTAATATTAATAAGATCACCATAGTAAGACCTTTACAAGCATAATCTAATGTCTAATGATGGAATGTTCACAATGACACTCATAAAATAAATATGGCATATCTATTTTGCATTTTGGAAAATAATTTATTATAATTAGAGATAAGATTAATCTCTCATAGACATTCAAATAGAATCAAGCAGTATAAAACCCATTGCCTAATCTGCTATCTGTTTATTGACTCTGTAAAGGAATTTGTGTCTTTAAAAGACTATTGCATTTCATTTCCTTTTGTCTTCACTTCAGGTTTCAAACTCAGAGAACTTCTCAGAATATTTAACAAAGTAAAAAAAAAAAAGATTAAAGTGACACAGATTTTGCCAATTAAAGGTTGATAGATGCCACTTTGATATGAGTTGAGAGTAATCAGTGTTGTAGAGTGAAGTAAAATTTAGGAAACTTTCTATTGAGAGAGAAGACAGCACATTACACATTTTACAAAAACAACCACTTTTATAGGGATGAATTGGAAAATACATTCCATCTGATTTCAGTCAAGGAAAGAAGCTCTTGGTTGACTTAAAAACTCTCTCCTAGCCTGACACGGTGGCCACACCTGTAATCCCAGTGCCTCAGGAGGCTGAGGCAGGAGGATCAAGAGTTCAAAGCCAGTCTCAGTAACATAGTGAGGCTCTAAGCAACTCAGGGATACCCTGTCTCTAAATAAAATACAAAAAAGGGCTGGAAATGTGGCTTAATGTTTAAGTGCCCCTGAGTTCAATCATGGTACAAATAAAAAAAAAAAAAAAAAAAAAAAAAAAACTCTCTCCTAATCCTACATGTAAGAATAAGTCCCTATACATTCATATATTGGTACCCTAAGAATATCTGCATATTGGGAAATTCAGATTATTAGATAAAGAAAACAATATCAGTTGCAAAGTGAATCTATCACCATTTTATTTCCTATGTATTAATTCATGTCCTTATAAATATAAACCTAGCCATTGTCTAGTGTCCTTAGGATTATGTTTATAGTTTCTCTCTCACTGATAACTCATAACTCATGCATTCTTTATAATCTAGCATATTAGCTTGCCAGGGATGTCATAACAAAGTACTACAGATTGAATGACTTCAACAACAGAAATTAATTTTCTCACAGTTCTGAGGCTAGAAGTTCAAGACCATGGTGTCTCCAGGGTTGGTTTCTTCTGCAGGTTTCTTTACTTGGTTTATAGATAAGCATCACAAAGTTTTCTTCTGTGGCACTTCTGAAAAACAATTTATTTTACATGTTTTTCTGTCTGTAACCCAATCTTTTACAAGGACACCAGTCATGCTGGATAAGACTCATTCCTATGACTTTGTTTTACCCTAATTCCCATTGTAAAGACTTTATCTCCAAATGCAGTCACATTATCAAATGCCAAAGGTTAGTTATGACTTTAACATGGGAAATTGGGGACTTCAACATATAAAATTTTGTGTATATAATTATTTTCTTATTGTTGTTTCAGATCATTGTTTATCAAATGTCAAATGGAGTAACCATAACAAATTTGTCCACATAGCTTTAAGAGCATATTGATAGAGATCATATAATTTCTGCTATGAAACTTGAGAGGTGGTAGAATTTGCTGCATCTTCCTTAAAATACTAATTCTAGTGTAGAAAGGATAGGTACCTTCTTATTTACCCACATGTATTTTATTTAATATTTTTGATGTGCATTAGTTGTGGAGACAATTTTTGGAATAAAGTTTTATGATGAACAAACTCAAATACTTCTTTGTAATTTTAAGCATTATGAAAAAAAGTCATTGCAAACAAAAGTTTACACAGCAAGAATTATTTTAAACGCAGGTGCTAAAGTAGGACTCTTAAATAAGTTTGTGAAGTGGAAAACATGCATTTACTAATGTCTGAATCATGAAAAACACAACCCCAAGTACCAAATGGGTAATTATGTTCTCAAACAGCCTCCAGGACCAGCAAGCACCAATTTTCATGTGCAATCTTCTATTTGAATGTGCTACTAAGTCATGTGTAAGCATTCGGTAGGGGTAATTTTTGTTATTTTTTTCTCTCTTTTCTTCTTGCTCTTTGCCTAGTTCATTGGAAATGTTATGTACATTTTGTCAATTATGTCTACAATTAAAGGGAAAAATAGCAACAACAAAGCTAAAGATAGAAACTAACAAAGCAACTAGAGTTAATCAGGATCTCACCTAATAAAAGTTTGATAAGGCATCCTACTTGCTCACTCGGGGAATTTTGTGTTCAGTCAATTGATCTGAATATATTGAAGTGAGGGACACTTCAGTAGAGAGAGCTGGGACAGCACCAAGTTAAACTATCAGCACATGCATTTGGACCCTTGTAGTTAATGTAAGGTTGTTTCTTTAAAGTAACTCTGAGGGTTGGCATTTATAAAGAGAACAGAAGAACTGGCGGAGATCAAGGGTAAATCCCATATGTTTGCGACTTGATGTCACTTTTCATTTCAAGTATTTGCATAAATGGCTTTTTTAGTAACATTAATTAAACATGAACAATCAAAACTATTTTGCTACCTCTGTAGCATTGCTGTGAGGATTGGAGGCAATACATGTTGAAATGCCTTGCAGACTACTTATCAACTAGGAGACAGTTGCTAAGATAATTACTATAACTTGCTAATTCCAATTCTATATGATAATATCATTGTCATAATAAGGGATCCATCAATATATTATAGCTTATTATTTTTAAGAGTTGTGCCAACTTCTGTGTAAACATAGCAAACTGAATGTATGCATTTATTTTTCTGTCCTTCCTAATTCACATTAAAATGATGGTAATAGAAAACAATAAGCCCATAAAGCCAAGAAGTTGTCTTTAAAGAAAATTATTATGTTCATGAAATAATAGAAAGAAGTAGAGATCATTGCCTGTGTCTAGTCTTTAATGTTTAACCAGAAATAAAGAAGTGATTTAAGGTATTTTCAAAAGCACGATGAGTCCCAGCATCAGATGTATCTACAGGACACTAGTTAAAAAAAAAATAGAAAAAAAAGTAAATGAAATGAATTAAAGAGGGATCAGTGGGGTGAAGGAAGGGCAGCAATGGCAGGTGGGCAGCAGTGTCGAGGACTGAATTGGAGTGGATTGTGTTTATGTTTATTCTGTGATTATGTCAGGGTGTATCCTGATGTTGTATATCAAGTAAAAAAAAAAATAAAAAAGGCATATCCAACCCCACTGAATAGGATATACTGTGTTAAAAGTAGAAAAGGAAGAATAGGAAAAATATATATCACAATTTTCTAAACATTTGCTTTGGAGCCTACAAATTTAGCAAGAAGTTCTCCAAAGGCCAAAGTGAAAGGAAATCCACAAAGCCACATAAGATACATATTAAATTTTCTAGGAGAAATGCAACTATTATTTGTTCCAGTGTGGTGATATGATTTTTCCTATGGAAATTTACAAAGAAGCTATTGAGTTACATAAATAAATTATATCCTAAAAAGTATCCTTAAAATAAATATGAATATACATAGTTCCTTTCAAAGAAAGAGATTTCAATATAGAACTCATGACATTTTAGAGTTCAATAAAGATACATCTGCAGATGGCAGTAAGATGTGGTGTTTCTTGCCAATTAGCTTTAAAATATTATAAACTTTTCTGAGTAGTTTTCCAAGGTTTTAGCTCTTTAACTTATAGGTAAGTAACCAAACATTTTACCAAGAGTGTATGTGTGTATATATATATATATATATATATATATATATATATATATATATATATATATACACACATACACACACACATATATACATATTCATGATTATATATATATATATATATATATATATATATATATATATATATATATATGTTTGATCATATCATATATATTTCCAGATTTTCTTTTACTGATCAAGAAGATATTTTCAGGCAAAAGTTTTTACATACCTCAAACAAGTAAATAACCAGAGATATATTTGGTGAGAAGTGGGTCTTTCAAAGTTTGGAGGCTCAATAGACAGTTGATAAGGACATTAAAAACATATTTACACTCGTTTCTTGGGATTACATCTTAGGTGTCATGATGTGTTTGCTTTTTTATCTCTCATGTTCCTAGATCTCAGATTTACTGTCATAACAAATATTATTTGAAGTTAAGTCTTTTAAATACAAAGATGAGTCACACAGCAAAATTTTTAAAGATATCTTTTGGAAGTTTTGAGATCTTTTTAAGACTCTGAAAAACTATTATTGTTAACATGCTATTGAGTTACTCCTTCCACAGTATAATAATGATATTTTTTTCTTCCATTTCAGCAATCTCCAATCCTGTGACATCTGTAAGCACTTTATATGAGATTGTAAAGATAATACAGTTATCAGACAAAACCATTTTGGTTTCTCTTATGTATACTGATGAGTTACATATAACTGCTTCATTCTTGATTCTCTTAATGCAACATCTATTAAATAGTCAAAAACATCACCTATTAAATGTAGATTTTAAATATATTTATTTTAGAAGATGACTTCTATTATAAATATATTTATTTTCGAAAATTGACCCATCCATTCAAACTCATCAAATGTCCATAATCCTTTCCGTATAAGGCTTTTCCCCCCAATACTTATCTTAAATTTTATTATATATGTATTAATAAAGTGTTGGCTTGTCTATCCTTAATGTTTTATGACTACTCTAACATTAGGTACATGTCATTATTATACTTAATTTGAATCTTTATATTTACCATTTTGTGTCTTTACAAAACAATCTATCAGTAAATTATAATTGGGTGGCCCTAGATGATGCCTGAGACTAGGAACTATATGAAAAGTAAAATAAAATAAAAACAAGCAAAATCCCTGAGAGTTATTGAAAACTGTTAGATTTAAAAAATAAAAATTCAGAAAGCATAAAGATTTTAATGCAACAACAAGTATTCTGTAAAAATAATCAATGAAAGAGTTTTACTAATTTCAATTTATTTTTTGTGAGGTTAGTTTGAAAACTGGGGAAAGGTGTACACAAATTGGTCAACTTATTTAGTCCTTGATGAATAAAATATTCTACAATGACACTTAATCTTTTATAAACTCATTAGGAAGAGCTGTGTGAGGAACAGATAAGAAACTCTTCATAGAGTCTAGTGATTTAATCCTTTGTGTTCAGCTGAATTTATCTGCACACTTTATACTAGATAAATAGTTACAAATATGTTAGTCTCTGAACCCCAATTTAAATTTATATCTACATGTAAGCTGTTAAAAATAGAAGATTTCTCTTCACATTTCCAAATACTGGAGGCAAATAATTTGCTAGAGTAAAATAAATTATTCAAGATATTCAATTTCTCATAGAATTTTCCAGCTAAGAAGAAAGAATCAACTTCTCACCAGCATGTACTGATTATATGATGACAGAATTCCATGACAGATAACAAACAGGCAGAGAGTGAGGCAGGGGGTCCACATTGCCTTGAAAGTGTGCAAATATTCTCCAAGCAGTTGCTTTTACTGGAGACAAGGGTAGTGAAAGATTGGCCAGATAGGGTAGGGATAAGTAGAAAAAGTCAACAATATGACTATAAGATGGACTCCAACAAATATTGGGCCATAAGTTGGAAATCCTGGGTTCTAGGTCTACCTTTATCATTAGGTATGAAAATTTAGGCCAAAATGATAAATTCCATAATACACTTTTGTAAAAAGTATGTAGCATGAGAATGTGATATGAGAAAAATATTTTAATTTGTTTTGTACTATGTTTTATAAACTGTAACATACTCTATCAGTGTCAGGCATTATTCATGATTGTAACTCAGGCCAGTAGATATGTGCCAGATTATAAAGTCAAAGTCAATATTATTATCTGGTTTAACAGCTTACTCTGTCTATAACATCTAGAATCTAATAATTTTTCAAAAGATTATTTTATCTTTTGACTTATTCTCTCTTAATTTAATCATTCATGGATTGATTTTGCTTCTTTTTGTTATTTGGGAGCCATTTATTGAGAAGCCAAGTTTTCATTTCTTTTCATTCTTATCCTTATTACCACCATTATTATAATTTTAATAATTATTTGCACATGCACAGTATTTAGTGGATGATTGAATTGATTTGCATTATTGTGGTTGTCATTTTCTTCTCTTATTTTTTTCAATCTACTTTGAACATTCCAACACCTTTCTAGCCAGTTGGTGGTATTATGGAGATATAGTTTAGTACTAAAGGCCCTACTCTTGTCCTGATCTTTAGTCTAATGATGTAAGTTGCATATAGTTGTGATGCTCTGGAGCAATCAGAGAGTGTAGCAGCATCCTCTGCTGCAGAAGAAAACAAAATAACAAAATATTGAGAAAAATCTGGAAATTACCTACACATGGAACACCAAATGATGATATATGTTATTGCTCTTTTATTCTGTCCCTTTAAGAGTTGATAATGAACTAGGTGATGTGGCCCATGCCTGTGCTTCCAGTGGCTTAGGAGGCTAAGGCAGGAGGATCACAAGTTCAAAGCTAGCCTCATCAACTTAGTGAGGCCCTAAGCAAATAGAAAGACCCTTTCTCTGAATAAAATATAAAAAAAGGCTGGAGATGTTGCCCAGTGGTTAAACACCCCTGGGTTCAACCCCTGGTACCAAAAAAAAAAAGAGTTGATAATGATGTTATTTGAATCTTGTTGTATTTACAAATAAAATATTACCTAACCAATTATGGGTTTTGAAAAGCTAAATGTAGTAGATTTAAGTAGAATTCAATTAGTTCTTCTAAAACTTCTATCAAAAATAAGTTCTTCATTGAAAATACTCAACACTATGTTATGTATTAATTTGATTAATACCCACATAAATGGATCCCTACTGCTAAGACCAAAGTTAACAGCAATCAAATAAGAAATTGTTTGAATCTATGAGGAATTTCAGAGATTTGGTTAAGTTGTATTACTTGTAACATGTCATTTGATAGGAATGGTTTGAAAAAAAATTATTATGCCTTTTAAAGAAATTCACTCAAAATAAATTTAAAATGCTTATTATAAAACTAAACTAGTTATAAAAATGTTAGGATAATTAAGTATAGGCATATAAAAGGTCACCAAATTTCAGGAGAAAAGAACATTAAAGTATTAAAATGTGGATATCAAGTAAACTGCTATCAGAGTTTTAGTTCTTCAGTTTAATTGTTCAAGTCCCCTATGGAAAGCCTTTAGAAAGATGGCATCCTAGAGTTTGAGTCTAGAGATTCTGAATCAATACCTATGATAAAGTCTAGAATTTGTATTTTAAACTGATGTCTCACATGATTATGGGACAAATGGACCCACTATGATCTGTGACACATTTATTTGTTAGATAAATTGATAGAGAACCATGAAATTCTCTATTCAGCATGAGGTGTTCAAGATTTATGAATTAAAACAGATGTGATATCATCCAAAAAAATTCACAAGGACCCCTGAGAAATTCCTAGCAATGCCATTTAACCACAAGTCGTCATAAACTGCATACTAATAATTAATAAACAGTGAATTTAACTGAGTTCATTGTGCCCTTTCATAACTTCATTGAGAGAAATCTTTTTATGAAAACTATTTATATTTTAATTAGTATGTGTCCATATAGAGATATTTTTTTTGTCTAACTATTCCTAAAAAGATACAGTATAGTTCAAGGTGAATTTCCCTCTAAGACAATGTTTATTATTCTAGGAAAAAAAATCAAAGGGGCCGAAAGAATGCCTTCTTTGAATGTAAGATCATGTTTACCTGGTGAAAGCTCAAGAAGGTTACATCTAAACTAAACAAATGTAGGGCTCATGTATGGAGATGACAAGCAGAGTCCAGAGGAAGGGTGAGCAAGGATATCACACCTGGAAAACATGCGGAGCCTGGGTGTAGATGAGCAAATCATTCAGCCTGAGGAGAGATGGATGAAAAATCTGTTTGGATTCTAAAGTGGATGTACTGCCAAGTAAAAGGCGCAACAGACTCCTTAAAGTGCAGCAGATGTTTTGTTTGTTGCTGGTAGCCAGAGTCAATATTTTAACCCTTACCATGTTACCTAGAGCAGAGTCAGGATTTCCTACCAAAATGCTGGCAAATACAAAATAAATTATTTTTAACAAGCTGAATTCTTATATCAGGAGACTGGCTTCATTATGCTTTGTAGAACTACATTTAAGAATTCCTCAGACAGTACCAGCTGAAAATCCTGAAGATGATATACGACAAATGTGTTTTGTTTGTATTCAGTCACTCCTACTTTCATTTTCTACACACACACACACACACACACACACACACACACAAAAAAAAAAAAAAAAAAATGGCCTGGTAAGGTATACCGGGCCTAGATGGGGAGGTCTCTGGCTGTGACTTAAATTTGAAACTTCACAGAATGTCTTATGTCTGTAGTTTATATAACATGTATTCTCCACTTACTTAAACATTATCATCCACCCTTGTGCTGTCTGTCAGTGCGCAGGCTGATTCCCATATCCTGGACAATGATGCTGATTTCTCTGGCTGTGAATCCGTCAACAGACTGACTTCTAAATATTTTAAAAACTGAATTCTATTTGAATTCACAATTGTATCTGAGGCCAGTCTTTTCCAAATTCATAATTTCTATTAATATTTTTAATACTGTGGTTGACTAGTAGATCTGTTTGATGTATAAATTTATTTGAAATGTCAGATCTGTTTGATGTATAAATTTATTTTAAAAATGGCATGATATTCCCTTATAAGTGGTTCTGTGGCAGTTAATAGCTAGACATCTTCGTGTAGTACAGACAGGCATTTGAAGATACTAGAGGCAAGAGTGCCAGAAAGCACATCTGTGCAGGAATGTTAGTCTGGCACTGAATCCTGTTAAAAACAAGACGATATTTTTCAGAGACCAACATTGGACTAAAGATTTCAGTGAGATGAATTTTAAGCTTCTGATCACTCTAGAAGTCTTGCTTACTGCCAATGCCAGTATCAGTTTCCTTCATTCTAGTTCCATAGAGATAATAAAACTCATGGTAAAGAAAATTACAAAGCTTTACTTTGTTCTAAGAAATAACTTTGTTATTATCTGTGATGAGAATATATGTTAGAGATCAGTTTTTCTGCACACAATTCAAAACTAATAATCTTATTTTTAGGAGTCACAATGTAAAACAAGAGCTAACAAATATTCCAAGATAAAGGGCTCCCTTGACCCAGTCTGAGTGCAGGGGAACAGCTTGGCTGGAGAAACTTTTTCCATTTTTAGTCTCTGTCATTACAAGCTTTAGATTACTGTGGCTATTATAAAGATGTAATTTTCACAGTAGCACTCTTAGGGGATGTCCTTGTGTTCTAGCAAGAGGATTAGTAGAGTTCCCAGGCTCTAGGTATAGAAATATTGTGAGCAATTGTGATGTCTGGGTGGGGAACAAAAAATGTAAAGTATGATATAGGAGATATATGAAAGACAAGATGTAGTAGATTGGTATGCTATAGAGAAATACAGGTGTAAACATAGAACAATAAAGTTATGTATTAACCCATTGCACTGTACTTATAGATCGACTCTCTTGAGTCTGTGTAATATTTATATTGCACAGATATTCTTCAACTTACAATGGAAATATATTCCAAAACACTCTTCAGAAATTGAAAATGTCATTAAGACAACAATTTATTTAATGTACTTAACCCATGGAACATCAGAGCTTAGCAACACAGAACACTGCAAAGTATTGATCATTTACCCTCATAATTGTGCAGGGAGCTGTGACTCACCATTACTGTCCAGCATCATGAGAGTGTATTACACAACACTCATACAACATAGCCCTGGAGAAAATCAAAGTTCTAAATTTGAAATGCAGTTATTACTGAATGTGTGGCATTGAAAAAATTGTCTAATTTGAACCATCAAGCCAGGGATGCGTTCTCAGTATGACCAGTGTGTAGGTGATGATGCCTAGATCCTAAAGGGGATGTGTACGCTATTAAAATCAAGGTGAATAGGGTTGTAAGCACTTGACTAAAAATTCGTTGAATGATTAAATCAATACATAAAATTATCCAACACATTTGTGTTGTCTCTTATTTGAAAATATAAAATGCTGCTGCCACACATGAGGAATGATTTGATAAATACTTTAGTGTCCACAGTTTGTGTCTTCCATGCATTCTCTGCCACATACTGAGATTTGTTTCAATCATTTGCAAGGCCTTTGTAACATCATTGACCTTAGCAAAGTCTTTAATAAACATATTTAGATTCAACTTCTTTATTTTGTAGACAAAAGAGTACATAAAATCATTTCCAAGAGAACTCCCTGCACTAATGTTGTTCTACAGTTCTTTTCTAATGATTACAGATGATTCATGTCCTAGTCTTGCTTGGCTTTGGCTTCCTTCAGGAAATTGATTGACAAGACCTAACTGACCTTTGCCATGTCACTTTTGTATGATATAAATTGGCCACTATGGATTAATGTTACCGATTCACAGATGAATATTCATTTGTTCCTACTCTATTCACCTTTGAAATTACTAAAAAACAAAACATAACAAAACAAAAACCCCAAAATACTTTCTTGATACTGGAGACAAGGTAACACCCTACTCTTTATCTTGACTAGGGCTGTCAACATATGGTTATGTAGTATGTGCCCTGCACAAAAGTGCTTGACCAAGGGGACATAAAGGAGAAAAATGTCAATACCTTTTGCTCACCAATTCATGCACCCTTGTTCAAAGTCATTTATACAAGAGGGAAACATTTCTCTAACTTGTACAAAGGTAACATTGATTTCATTTATTCCCACTTAACTGATGGACCCTACTTAAGTGACTAATAAACTGTAATAGCCATATTCTCTACATGAAGTGGAACTTTTGAGAGATGCAGTCCAATTCTAGCCCTACACTTGGAAGTTGATTTTGTCACTGAGAAGAATCCTGAGGCAGTTTCAGCAGAAAAATTAATGCTTTTATCAATATCATTTTTTTAACTACAGATGTCTTCCAAGCTGAATGAATTTTGTACGCCTTCATATGTTTTTTGTTTGTTTGTTTTGCGTTTGTTTTGGTATTCATGTGGATTTTCAGTATGGGCATATGCATACATATTATAAAAGTATAATAAAGATTTCTAATCATAACTGACACAGGGATAGAAAGGATAACATTGAGGTGGGGTCAAGGCTATTTACTTATTCCACCAAGTCAACCACACAATGTTATCACTGTATAAGTATGAATCATCCAGGTTCAGGTATTTTCTATACTTCTTCCTTCTGGTTTTGAAAAAGAACTATTTATTGTTTAACAACTTGTTTGATGAAGTGAAGATGAATTGGCAAGGACGTGTATACCATGACCTGCTCATAAAAAGCTTTCAATCCAGTCAAAGTAAATAAAATCATATAGAAATAAAAAATAGCTGTAAAATCCATCAATTGTGTCACAGTTCAACCTCCAGTTTTATAGAAAATGAAACTTGGCCAAGAGTGGTCACTTAACTTATTTGGGATCACCCATTGATGTTAGCAACAGAGAAAATTAATTTTAGCTGCCCTGGACTTCCTCTCAGGGTTTGTTCCAAGTAGATCTCCTGAAGGGAATGAGAGCATGACCTCTGGATTCCAAATGCTCAGGTAGTAGTCTTGGCTACAACAAGTGCCCTTGTGTTACACTGAGCAATTAACTTCTCTCTGTCTTTGCTTTATCTTCTATAAACGGGGGGAAATAGCAATACTTATGTACTTCCTTTTTATATCAATTCAGTGAGATAAAATTTCTAAAGTGCTTAGACCAAGGTCAGTCATATAATAATAAAAAATGTTTCTTCCTTCCTCCCTCCCTTCCTACCTTCCTACCTTCCTTTCTTCATTCCTTTCTTCCTTCCCTCCTTTCTGTATTGGGCCTAAACCTAGGGGCACTTTGTCCCTGAGCTATAGTCATAGCCTTTTTATTTTTATTTTGAGATGGGGGTCCCACTAAGTCTAAGAAGCTGGCCTAGAACTCATGAACCTTCTGCTTCAGCCTCCCAAGGATACAAGCACTTTCGATGATGACAACGGTGATGATCGTGGTAATGATTTCTTATGGCTTTGAAAATGGGTCATATTTTAGTGTTGCACATTCTAATATTCCTATACATAAATAAATCAACAGGAACTACAAATGTTTATGGGCATGTTAATTTGATCAATTTCAAAGTTAATAAAATTTTTTTAAAAAGTTTCCTCTTTTTGTATTTTTTTTTAAACTGGGGATTTAACCCAAGGGCCTAATCTGCCACTGGGCTACTTGCCTCAGACCTTTATATTTTTTATTTTGGGACAGGGTTGCTGAGGCTGACCTTGAACTTATATCCCCCTCCCTTAGACAGCTGAGAAGCTAGGATTACAGGCCTGCATCACCTGTGGCTGGCTTCAAATAGTACATTTTGTGTGTGTATGTGAGTGTGTGTGTGTACATATGTATGGCTGGGGATTGAACCCAGGGCCTTGTGCATGCAAGACAAGGACGTTACTAACTAAGCTATATTCTCAGCCTTCAAATAGCACATTTTAATATATGAGTCCTAAAACTATACGCCAAAAATTTTTAATGGTATCCATCTGTACCCTGACACTAATATGAGTACTTGAGATTTATAGAACCCCTTAAAATTCTTCCCTATACATGGCAGAGAGAAGGACAATGCCAAATAAATTAATACTTTAAAACAGACTACTATTGGATTTTTCTTCAGGGATTGATTTTATTTAAAATATGATAAAATATTATGGAATTGTAAGAATTATAATAATGAAGAGCTACAATAAAGTTTTGCCTGATCAATAATGTCTAATTAATAATTCCTGGGGTAATATGATTTCTTATACCCTTTGCTACAGTTTAAAAAATTTTAATGGTAATAATGACTTAAGCCATAAAGCAAAATAACATCAAGAATGCTGTTTAACTAGTAGTTTTGATCAAATTTAACTATGTTTGGTTGTTCTGAGCTCGAATTTTGTGTGAAGTTATTCTACCACACTAACTATACTTCACCAATATAATATTTTGCTCAAAAAGCAAATAAACAATTATTATCATTTTGCTTGATGACTGCTTTAAATTTCTAAATATATTGGGAGACACATCATAGAAAAGTGAGAGATCATAGTGTGACAAGGTAAGTTAATTATATTTAAGAAAGGTATATTACTTTTCATGTTAACTTTTATGCATCCATAGATTTATATTTTTTCCACATTTTGGAGATATTTGGATACACTTTTACTATCTCTCAGAGTTTCTCAATGTAAATTTTTTGTCAATATCATTTCTCTGGGATATTGTCATCTTTTTTTCATTACAGCACACCTTTCCTCCTGTTTATACCCTCTTCTGAATAAGTTCTTCCAGCTTCACATCTAAAGCATTTCAAATGGAGGCATGTCAACATTTCTTCAATAAGGATTTTAATATAACTCAATTTATGTTTGATTTTCAGCATTGTTACTTTTTATTTCTTAGTTCTACTTTTATCTTTGTGGACATATTCCATTTTTTTTTTTTTTTTTTTTTTGGTAATTACTGTAAAATGTCATTTGGGTTTATTCCGGGAGTGAAGGAGGTAGTTCCAATACATACTTTGCTGTCTGTACATGAACTATTTTACACATGTGCAGTGACCAATAACTGATAGACTTTGAAATAACATCATTGGTCAGGGATCATGTGGCACATTGGCTACTTATGTAGCTATTTGTGGACTGAAGTGATGAACTTTATATTTCATATTTTAACTAGAATTAGTTACAGTTGATATACTAGGATAACCAAAACAAGTGGTGCTATTGGGGAATTGGCATTATTTAATTAAACTCAGTATGTTAAATTTGTGCATATCAAGGCCATGTTAAGTGAGGATACACCTGTCTTATGGCATTTTCAACTTTTAGATCCTTCACATATTGGTTAAATTTATTTTTTTAAAAAGTGTTTTATAGATTACCCACCCCATTGTAAATGATACTGTTTAAGCATTTTAAATGATTATTGCTAGTATATGGAAATATATTTTTATTGACCTTGTATCTTCAATTACTAGTTTTAGTTGCTTATTTTCTCTCTCTCCTCTTTCTCTCTCTCTCTGACAAATTATTTGGGATCTTTCTACTTGTCAAATTATCTTCTCTAAAAATAAAGGTTTTTATATGTAATCTTTTCCAATATGTAGTTTTTTATTTTTTTTTTTCATTGCCTTATTGCATTAGTTGAGTTTTCCAGTACAAATCTGAATAAACACCTTTGTCTTGTTTCCAATCTGAAAAGAAATTTGCTATTCAGGATGATATTCATTATCAAATAAAATAGTTGTAGGGTTTTTGTAGATGTTCAATGTCAAGTTAAATAAATGCTCTTTTAGTCAAAAAATCTTTATACATTTTGAATCATCAATAGATATTAAAGTTTTCTAAATGCTCTCTTTTTATCCACTAAGTTGATCACAAGGGATTTTTGTCTCTTTTTTTTCTTTTTTATTGGTACATTATAATCATACATAATAATGAGATTCATTGTAATACATTCATACATGTACATTGTATAATTTGTTCTATTTCATTACCCCCTTTTTCTTATGCTATATTTCTGTTTAGGCTGAAAATATCTCTTCAGTATTTTTTTCAGAGTAAGTTTGCTCATGAGTCATTCTCTTAGTTTTTTGTCATATGATATAATTATTTTGCTTTCCTTCTTAAAGCATATTTTCATATGCTTCGTGTACAAATTTGGTACACAATTTTTAATTGTTTTGTTTTGTTTTTAAACATCGTAGCTTGAAAAATGTTGTTCCACTGTGTCTGGTCCTCATGGTATTTGATAAGAAAACTTCAGTCCCTCAAATCACTGTGCCTCTTCATATAAGGTGACATTTTTCTCTAGCAGCTTTCAATAACAGTTTGATCATGTGTCTAGTCCTGGTTTTCTTTGCTCTTATTCTGCCTGAGTTTTGCTGACTTTGTTGACACAATGTATATTTATTCCACCAAATTTTGAAAATCTGAGTCATTTCCCCCAGCATTTCCTCTGAAACAATCTTCTACTCTTCTTTTAGGAATCAAACATAAATTTAGACCTTTCCTTGTTGTTCCATTCTTTCTATTCTTCAGAATGAATAACTTCAATGGATATTTCTTCAAGTTCACTATCTTTTTTCCTGTAACCACCATTCTGTCTGAGCCTAGCCAGTTGGGATTTTTATTTACATGTTGATTTTTGAGTTTCAAAATTTCCATTTGATTACCCACTGTTGGTTTGTTTTTTGTGCTGAGAACCTCTGTCTCTCAACTTATTTCCATTTATTTAGACTTTATCATATCAAACATAGTCATATTCACAGCTGAATATTTGTGTAATGAATCAACATTTCCATTATCTGGAGTTTTACCTGTTGATTTTTTTTTCTTTTTTAAAATCTTCCATGTTTTCTTGTAGGATGAGCACTTTGGGTTGTATCTTGGACCTTTTGACTATTATGTTGTTAGGATGTTCTTTGTTATAAAACCAATCAAAACAGTGAGATTCAGCCTACTTTTCTCTCACCCTTTTGTGGATAGAGATTTCAAACATCGTTAACCATTTGGATCCTTTGTATGTTGCTTTGGTCTGTCACATATGTGGCACTCACTATTCAAGACTTCAGGAAACCTTAGTTCAGGTCTTGAAGCCATTTCTCTGATGATTGGATCTTTTCAGTGCACACTGAGGATCATGGTTGAGTCCAAGACTTGTAACCATGTCTGTGAAATATTATTGGTACATTTTTTACAGTCATCTTCTCTCCAGAGTTTCCTCCTCACTCTCAAGCTTTGGATAGTAATTTTTCCCACTTTCTCTGGTCTGCAAGATGGGGTTTATTTTGAGCATTTAAGTGTCTGTGCTATTACAACTGTGAACTGTCTCTAGTGTCTATTCTTGGAGTTAAAACTACAAGAGGCAAATAAAATAAAATACAATAACCTGGAATTCAGTGAATTCTCCCCACAGCACACACGTGCACTGCATAGAAGAGGTCCTATGGACAGAAAGATAAGGATTTTTATAAGTTTTAGGCTTGAATGTTATCATTTTCACTGAACCTCATGACTGGGCCTACCCTCAGAAATAGTAGCCAGGAAAAAAAAAAACAGGAGAGAGAAATGAATAATTTATCCCTTTATAGATTATGTGTAGATCAGCTTTCCATTGCTTAAAAAAATACCTGAGATAAATCAACTGGTACAGAAGAGAGGTTTATTTTGACTCAGGGTTTCAGACATTTCAGTCCATTGTTGTTTGGACCCATTGCCTTAGGGTCTATGGTGAAGCAGTGCAGAAGCTTCTCACTTCAGAGGAAACAGGAAACAAAACAGTGTAAGAGAGAAGGGCTGGGTTCCCAATATGGGAACACCTCCCCTCCAATGACCTAACTTCCTTCCACTAGTCTCCACCTCTGACAGGTTTTACCACCTCCTACTAATGCCAGAGGTTGGGGACCAAGCCTTCAATACATAGACGTCTGGGGGATATTCAAGACAAAAACCACAAAAGTTTGCTTCTTACATTTTGACTCTTTCAAAAAATTTATCTGCTTTTAATTATTTTAGGGAGGTTGGTACCGGGGATTGAACTCAGGGGCACTTGACCTCTGAGCTACATCCCCAGCCCTATTTTGTATTTTATTTAGAGACAGGGTCTCAAGGACTTGCTTAGCACCTCACTTTTGCTGAGGCTGGCTTTGAACTAACTCACTGTCCTTCTGCCTCAGCCTCTGGAGCAGCTGGGATTATAGAGGTGTGCTACTTCGCTCAGCTAGTTTTTAATTATTTTTAAGGGTCTTCAGGTAGTTGCTTTATATTTTTATATAAAGTTTGTACAGAAGAGATGGGATGAGGTGTGCTTATTCCATCTTATCTGAAACCCAAAGAGGAAGATTCTCATATCTGGAGAGTAGCTGTTTTTAAAATTTTAATGATAAGTGTGAAGAAAGGAACATGAAATAAGTAATAATAATAATAATAATAATAATGATAGCAATAATAGCTAGCACATTGAGAGTTTAGTATGCACCATGTACATTTTTATTTTTATCATAACTTACAAAGAAATGTTTTAGATTGTGCCCATTTCATAGAAGAATCAAAGAGAGAACTAATGTACTGAAGGGTACATTCAGAGCTCTGATAGAGATGTGATTGAAACACAGGCCTATAACCTCTAGAACCTATTTGGACTCCAAGCTGTCTGGATGCCTTCTTGTTCTACTCCTCAAACTGTTATGAAGCAATGCAACAGAGACAGTATGAATTTAAGAAGAGATATATTTTAATTTTGACTGTTCATTTTAGATCAATTGTTCAGTTTCTGAGTTTTATGGCTCTACAAAGTGTAGATAAATTTATTAGTTTTTAAATGAAAAACCAGAGATAATGTAATGCAATGCACTTGTCTCAATTCATGGAAAATAATCTGTATGTGATAAGATTTGCACATTGTCATTTTTATTTAGAAAATGTGAACATACATAGAAAAATGAAATGGAACTGAAAACACAGAGACAGACCCAAATATATGAAGCCATCTGAACTGTGACAAAGATGACCAAAACATACACTGGAGAAAAGACAGCCACTAATGATGTTGGAAAATTGAATATCCACATGTGGAAAAATGAAACTAGATGTCTATCTTTCACCTGCACCAAAGTCTACTCAAAATGGATCAAAGACCTAGAAATAAGACCTGAAACTGCAACTGTACTTTTTTTTAAAAGGGTCAACACTCCAACATACAGGCACCAGCATAAAGATGACTTTCTCAATAGGACAGCCATAGCTCAGGAAATAACAATCAAGAATCAATAAGTTGATTGCATTAAATTTAAAAGCTTATGATCAGCAAAGAAAAAATTAACAGTGTGAATAGAGGTCCTACAGCATGAGAGAAAATCTTTGCCAGCCTCTCTCTGACAGAGACTTAATATCCAGAATATATAAAGAAGTCAAAAATCTTAATACCAAAAATTACTAATAATAATCTATTTAATAAATGGACATAAGAATTCAACAAACACTTCTTAAGAGAAGAAGTAATGATGTCCAAGAATCATGTGAAACTGTTCAGCATCTTCAACCATTAGGGAAATGTAAATTAAAACTACCCTGGAATTTCACCTGACTCTAGTTAGAATGGCAACCATCGATGATATAAATAGCAGTAAATGTTGGTGATTATGTGGAGAAAAGAAACTCTTACACATAAATTCTGGGAATATAAATTAATACAGATAATATGAAAATCACTATGAAACTTTTTCAAATGTCTAAAAATGGAGCTACCATGTAAGCCAGCTATACCACTCCTCAGCATTTATCCAAAAGAATTGAAAGTAGCAAACTTTAGAGGTATATGCATTCTCATTTTTATTGCAACACAATAGCCAAGTCATGGAACTGGCCTAGGAATCCACAAACAGATGAATGGATAAAGAAAATATGTTATATATACATAAAAAGAGTTTTATAGTTAGCCATAAATAAGAATAAAATTATGACATTTGCAGGAAAATGAATGGATGAATCTGAAGTGCAAAATGTTGAGCAAAATGAGCCAGACAGGAAGACAAGTGTCCTATGCTTTCTCTCATCTGGGGAAGCTAGGAGGGAAAAAAAAAAAAATATATATATATATATAGATAGATAGATAGATAGATAGATAGATAGATAGATAGATAGATAGATAGATATATTGTATTAGTCAGGACTCTCCAGAGACACCAAAAGGATCTTATTAGAAAGAGAGAGGGAGAGATGAGAGGGGAATATTCCAGAAAAGCTGAGGAGTCCCACACAGGCCACTTGCAAGGCCAGAGGCCCTTGGATACCAGCAGCAATTCATTATAGCAGCAGTTTGTTCCAAGCCCAAAGCCTGATAACAAGGAAGTTGATGATGAAATCTCAGTCCAAGGCCAAGGTTCTGAAAGCCTGGGAGGTCACGGGGTGGGTCCTAGAGTCCAAAGACTGAAGAGCTTGGAGTACTGACAAGAAGGAGAAGAAGTGTATTCCAGCTCCAAAGAGGTCAAGGAAATTCTGTTCTCTGTGGCTGTGGTTTTGGAAAGTGTTCCCAAGGCCCTCGGGTTAAAGGCTTTGTGCCCTATCTGCGTGCTATTGGCGGGGTTGGGGGGACGTGGGGAGGAAACTTTAGAACGTGGAGCCTAATGGAAGAAATTAGGTCATTGTAGGTATGTTCTTGAGGGACATACTGGAACCCTGACCCCTTACACTCTCTCTCTTTCTCTCTCCTCTCTGCTTCATAGCCTCAATGAGATAAAAAGGCCTTCTCCCCCATGCCCGCCCACCATGATGATGTATCATACTGAGACTGAAAAACTGAGACCATAAACTAAAATAAACCTTTCCTTTATTTAAAAAAGAAAAAAAAAGCATGTCACAAAAATAGAAGCAAGTCCATTAGAGTAGAGGAAATTGATGGGAAAAGGAGGAGGAGAGAGCAAAGGGAGTTACTGGGATGTAAAACCAATCAAATTATGTTATGTGCATGTACTAATAACACAATGAAACCCACTAAACTGTATAATTAATATGTACCAAATTTTTTTTCAGAAAATGTGAGGATAAATTCTACTATATAAAGATTATTAAGATATAACTATTGTTGCAGAAGTTATCAAGTTTTAAAAACATGCTCTTGAATCAATATTTAGTCTGAGAAAAGACAAAAAGAGGCATCAAAAATGGTAGTCAGCACCTAGTCCGACATGGAAATTTGAAAGTAAAAACAGTGTCGTTATTGTTTGTTTGTTTGTTTGTTTGTTTATGTAACTTTAGATGTACATTTGTGTCAGCCCTACTAAAAAGTAAGTAAAGTTGCAGGCTATAAAGAAAAGGGTCTTGTGGGGAGTGTCTAATAATAATGATCATAAGGGACTCTAAAATCACAGGTTTGTCCTGAGTCAATTTGAGCCTGATCTTATAGACCTACAAATCTTTCTAACCTCCTACATGGATAAACTTGATCTGTTTTTCACTGATATAATACAATTGTGAGTTACTGTTTTCATAGACTGGCTGAAATATTAATTGCTTTTATGCTAATTATTTATTTTTTAAAAAAGTAATGACTTCGTTGTCTTATTTATTGTTGTCCTAGCAAGATCCCTGCCCTGTGTATGACTTGTCTGGTTACTGATCAACTGTCACCATGGACTTCTTGACTGCCATAATGATGAATACCCTTAAAGGTACATGCCCCACCTGATAGAGAAAAAGGACTTCAGGTCACTCTCTCCACAACTGTACACTCTTTCAGCAGGAAGTACCTTGGAGATTATTGTCACCTATTTTTCTATAGAAACAGAATGTAGAAATTGACAGTGGGGAAATGTAACGAAAATCCATTTTATACTTTGAATATAGCCCTTGCATCTCTAAAAGGGCATGTTTGTTTCTCTTTCTCTCTCCCTCCTCCTAATCTTTCCCCCTCCCTAATCTCAGGAGAAACAGGATTACCTTTATTCCCCCATCCTAATCAGAGTTCTCTGTCATTCAGTACACACCCACCAAAGAAAGAAAGTAATTCAGACTTTGGGGATGGTACCAGAAGATCTCAGAAATGACTCTCTCAAATTAACAAGTGAATTACAACTCTGTACAACTCTGACAGAGGACATGAGGAATGTAGCCTTTGAATCACATCTTTAAAAGCCCCGTGTTTATGCTGATGGGCAGAATCACAGGCTCTCAGACAGGAGTCTCCTGTGTTTTTCTTTTGCTAGCAAAGCAATAACACTTCTTTTTCCCTTTTCTAAAAATAAATTTTTATAAATAGATATTTTATTTTAATGCTCATATGTAACTAATAGTCTGCACCATCTCTGCACTAGTAAAATTTTATTTAGAAATAATGTTTTGGAAACTGAGAGGGAAAGCAAATACAAGAATTGTGATTTGGGCTTTACTACTAAATATTATAACCATTTGCAGTTTGTTAGTATCCCCAACACTTCTCCCACAGGAATTTCCTGTTTGCTATTAATGGACATGCCTATTTAGAAATCTGTTGAATTTAAAATTTCATCAATATAAGGGGCCAATCCTAAAAACAAATTCTTGTCACCAGAAGCTGAACCATTAGATGAACAGGATGGAGCAATTTTTTGAAGTGAGATTATATTCTTATTATAGTCAGTTGCACTCAGAGTAAATAAGAAACTGGATGTAGAAGTGGGAGATGATTATAAACCCATTTGTATTAAGCAGGTAGAATCACATTAGAGTTACTTACGAATTAAATTAAAAGTACATTGTGCTACTGAGAGTATCTAATGGATGTACCAAATGAATAACCAGAGAAAAAATAATAAAAGTGAAAGGAAGGAAGCATTCTAGCTAAATTCAAAGTCAGAGATAAGGCTTTAGACAGAGCTGAGCTAAGGATCAGCTGCAGGGGAATTGCATTCTGACCTTTAGAAGATATGGAAAGGTCAAGGGATCTGGAAGCCAGACCAGTCTCCTGTGGCAGAAATGTCTTGAGCCTTTCCTAGAATTTCCTCAATCATTTTAATTATAATGCTTACATTGACAAATAAATATAGTGATCAGCAAAACTATCGCCCTCAAATGAGTATAGTTATCTTTTTAAAGATTTCTTTGTTAACTGGTAGAACCCATTTTTTTCCCTCAACAGGACTTTTCTTTCTTTAATTTTGAGATATATATTTTTTACCGAAATGTATTTAAGACAGCAAAAGATAGAAATTAACAAATTTGTTTAAAAAACTGCTAATATGTAGAAAACAGTACATAGTAACTTCAATCATAATGGAAATTAATTTGCTTATTTAATTTTTCTTTTAACTTTTATTGAGTACCTACAATACGCTAGCAGGTAAGCTAGGCACTAAGAAAATAATGACCAACAAAGGAGATAGGGACCCAGCCCTGATAAAGAGCAGAGTTAAATGAGGCAGACAAAAATGCAATAAGACATAATGTTTTAACTCTATTAGAAAAGTTAGAATGTTTTATAAGAGCATTAACAGTGAAACTACTAATCTGCCTGATATAACAAAAGTGTCAAAACCTAAACACTTTTCTGTTGGTTTGAGGGAAGAAAGGTGATTTGGAGAAAGTAAAGTACATGGGAAGAAAATTTGAGGGAAAAAAATATTTTTTAAGGGTTTGAACAGAATTCTCTCAGTTTCAACTTCTTGTCTGCTAAAGCTTAGATGGCCAGAAGTTCAGGTGCAGAGTGATACTATTGGAAGATGAAAGAATCTTTGGGAGATAAGGCTTAATGAGAGATCCTTAGGTCACGACCCTCAAAGGGGATTGTGGGGGCTGGGGCTTTAGCTCAGTGGTAGAGCACCTGCCTCACATGTGTGAGGCACTGGGTTTGATCTTAAGCACCACAAAAATAAATAAATAAAGACATTGTGTGCATCTACAACTAAAAATATTTTTTTTTAAAAAAAGGAAGAGTGGGGATTGTGGGCTACTGGTTTTTTCTACCTCCTCACTCTCTTTGCTCCCTTGTTCATGATGTAAGCAGCTTTGTTCTGCCATGGAATCCACCATGATGAGCTGTCTCATCAGAAGCCCTTGATGAAAAGCATGTTATTTTTTCTTGTTGTATAGTGAAGACATCTTCCATGTGAAGTTTTTGTCCCCTGCTTTCAGGAAGAAAAAGGCATAGGGTCATTTTTGTTTTGTTCCGTTTTAGTACCTTTAACTCAAAATAATCCTTATTCCAAAGAGAAATATTTTGGGTTGGCATATTCTACTCCCCTTTATCACTTTCAGTCTTGAGCAGGCAGGAGAAGCTCTCACCCCAAACCAATGACTCTGGAGCCATGTAAAACCCACCAGACAGAAGGGAGATTTGATGGAAAGGGTTGGCCAAACTGATCTTACAGAGAAGAGTGAAGAGTTTCTTTATAGCTCTAGAATCTCCTATTAGGAAGTGTCCATGGAGGCAATGGAAGAATAGACAGATTATACAAATGGATCAGCATGCAGAAGATTGTCAAAAGTGAAAGAATAAATAAATTTTGATTCTTAAGGTTCATAACATGCTAAACACCAACTCTCTCTCTTGATATAAGGACCTCTAAGAAGTTTAGAAAAAGGAATATTAAGCATATCACAGGCACACACACACACACACACACACACACACACACAAATGGCCCTGGATGCCCTGATCATGTAATCCTGAAGCATATAAGTATATGTGTGTATGGGAGTATGCATATGTGTAAAATCACTAGTATTTCAAGAGTCAACGTGAATAATGAAGAAGCTTTAGAAAAGCTATGAGGGAGAGGGCCATGTGAAAACTTGTGAAAGCCTAGATTTGAAATGTAAAGATCTTGCAATTTTTTCCAGTGGTTATTGGTCCTAACCAGTGACTTTTTCTTATGCTACATAATTTTACAAGGCTTAACATAGGATTAAAATGTTGGTAGGGCTGTAACTTGCTTCTAAGACCAAAGGGATGAAGGTGACTCAGAATAGCCATGCATGTGTACCAAGAAAAGCAGAAAAATTGAGACAAAATTTTATTTAGTAGTGGTGAAAGAAGCAAATAGACCAAATCTTAGGGGTTTAAAGGAAATCATAAGATGATGTGGAAAAAGCAACCTCAAAATATAGTAGAATCAGGTTTCTACCAAAAGGCCCCGGACACCCTTATCTTGTCATTCTGAAACAGTAATTCATTCTCCAGTCAAAAAATTCACTGCACAAGACTGCATCTCATGTCCATGCTTTATAGCCAGTAGCAATTTTATTGACCTCAGTGTCCAGAAGTACAGACTGGAAATAACATTGTCTACAGGCACTGCACTGTCATATTTATGATATAAATGGCAAATTCTTGCTCATGATTCATTATTTGTGGCTGCATCACCAGTTTTCTCACTGACATTGAACAGAAAGAAAACATTGATTGATGAGCAAGAAAGAATATCAAAAAAAGCAAGATAAAATGTCATAAGGTCAGTTCAGAAGTAACTGAAGATCTGGGAGAGATTTTTAAAAATCTTTGTCATGATAAGAAATTTTCTTATTCATTTTTTTCAATTTTAGATACATGCAATAGATTAAATAAAACACAGTACTATATATGTATATATAGTACTCATTTTATAAGAATATTGTATCTTGCTATCTCTTGTGAGACTCTGCTCCACCTGAAAAGATTTTTATATTGTAAGTGATCTCACTTATAAAACTACATTGAATTGAGAAACTTAAAAAAAATCAATGACCTCTGTGTATGATGGAACTGAAGATATATATAAGGAATGAAATACATGAATTAAATGTAGATAAAAGTTATTTTTGCAGAAGAATTCAAATACCATTGAATAAGCTACATATAGTGGGAAATACACAATCTAAACCATAAAATATGATCATTTCAGAGAATCTTTTGCTTGTAAAATTGTAAAGAAACAGACTGCAAGTTATATAAGATTAAAAAAAAAAAGAATGATTTGAGAAATTCCAACTCTTTTCCTTAGTTTGCTGCCAGGAATGCTGGACATTTATGTTTGCTACAGGCATAAAACTGCTAAGATTTAGAATAAGTATGATAAAACTTGTTCTAGAATAATAACAATCACGCCGTCTGATAGAAGAAAAAGTTGGCTACGATCTACATTCGGTGGGGTCGGGCTCCAAATTCCTCAATAGGACACCCATAGCACAAAAGTTAATAACTAGAATCAACAAATGGGACTTACTCAAACTAAAAAGTTTTTTCTCAGCAAAAGAAACAATAAGAGAGGTAAATAGGGAGCCTACACCCTGGGAACAAATCTTTACTCCTCACACTTCAGATAGAGCCCTAATATCCAGAGTATACAAAGAACTCAAAAAATTAGACAATAAGAGAACAAACAACCCAATCAACAAATGGGCCAAGGACCTGAACAGACACTTCTCAGAGGAGGACATACAGTCAATCAACAAGTACATGAAAAAATGCTCACCATCTCTAGCTGTCAGAGAAATGCAAATCAAAACCACCCTAAGATACCATCTCACTCCAATAAGATTGGCAGCCATTATGAAGTCAAACAACAACAAGTGCTGGCGAGGATGTGGGGAAAAGGGTACACTTGTACATTGCTGGTGGGACTGCAGATTGGTGCAGCCAATTTGGAAAGCAGTATGGAGATTTCTTGGAAAGATGGGAATGGAGCCACCATTTGACCTAGCTATTCCCCTTCTTGGTCTATTCCCTAAAGACCTAAAAAGAGCATGCTACAGGGACACTGCTACATCCATGTTCATAGCAGCACAATTCACAATAGCAAGACTGTGGAACCAACCTAGATGCCCTTCAATAGACGAATGGATAAAAAAAAATGTGGCATTTATACACAATGGAGTATTACTCTGCATTAACAAATGACAAAATCATAGAATTTGCAGGGAAATGGATGGCATTAGAGCAGATTATGCTAAGTGAAGCTAGCCAATCCCTAAAAAACAAATGCCAAATGTCTTCTTTGATATAAGGAGAGTAACTAAGATCAGAGTAGGGACGAAGAGCAGGAGAAGAAGATTAACATTTAACAGGGATGAGAGGTGGGAGGGAAAGGGAGAGAGAAGGGAAATTGCATGGAAATGGAAGGAGACCCTCAGGGTTATACAGTGGAGGGAGTAGAGAGAGAGGAGGGGAGGGGAGGGGAGAGGTGGGGAGGGGGGAGGGGGGAGGATGGGAAAGGCAGTGGAGCACAACAGACACTAGTATGGCAATATGTAAATCAATGGATGTGTAACTGATGTGATTCTGCAATCTGTGTATGGGGTGAAGATGGGAGTTCATAACCCACTTGAATCAAAGTGTGGAATATGATATGTCAAGAAATTTGTAATGTTTTGAACAACCAACAATAAAAAATTAAAAAAAAATAGAATAATAACAATCACAGAATAAAATTTAGCTTTTAACATTTATATAAAAAGTTTATTATTTTTTATAAAAAGAAGAAATTGACCCAGATAATCATCATTGTATATATGAGACTATTTGTAAATAAGAATATTTCAGGAAATAAATTGATGCCCTTTGATGTAGAAAATGATAAAACAAAAACATTATTATGTTTTACAAATAGAAACAAAGCTAGTTTAAAGGCTCAAACTGAAAGTGATCCAAATTTAATCTGAGAATAGGAGTATAGAAGAACAAATTTCTTAGCCTTTTTTGGGGGGGTCTTTTTTTGGGGGGGAGTATTTAGAAATCCATCCTGGAAAGTGTATTTGAATGCATGACATCTTTATTTACTGCTGTTACTGGTTTGAGGAATCAGTCCATCTCAACCTCCTCAAATGCTTCATTTGCTTTGTATAACACTCTATACATAAAGAAGAGAGCTGTTTGTTTTTGCATTCTTTTGAAATACTCAGCCTCTTGGCAACTGTGGAGCATCCTCCTCCAGAATTTGCATTATGCTCTTTAACATTCCAACTGCAATATTGTAGAAATCATATATTCTGTAAGTCTCAGTTAGCCAGGTGTCCTCCCAACTATTCTTAATAAAGGAGCATTGCCAACATAATAATAAAGTCTCATGATGCTGCAGCACTGCTTTTCTTTACCCAGAGGCTCCAGGCCTGCAGAGAAATGGGCTTTCTTGGGCTTAATTAGGCCAACATTTGGCAAGAAGCACCTCAGTATGTAGGAACCTCTTCTCCAGGAATAGGCAATCAAATTCTCTCTCCATGTACGTTCTGGAATAAAATCCATCAGAATAAAGTTCCAGTGAGGCTTGTTATCCTCTGAGCTTCCCTACTTATCCACAGTTTGCAAAAACCATCTTGAGAACTTGAAGACAAGAGACAGATTCTTGTATTTCATGATAAAAAGTGTATTCCTGGGCTCTAGTAAATGATGTGGCAATATCATAAATAAGTTTATCAGAGAGTTGGCAAGAATTACAATCTAATAGGAGCTGATAGTCCTAATCTGACACTTTCTCCAGTAGATAATCTTTATATTTCGTATTCAGTAAATAAACTAAAAAATAAAATCTTATAATATTGAGTTAGGGTCTTTCAGAGAAACAGAACCAATAAGGGATGTGTGTGTGCGCGCACACATGTGCAAGCATTTGTATATATGGTATATATACAATAAAGTGTATCTATCTTATTGTATATATACAATGCATACACACATTATGCAATGCTTTATCCAAAATTTACTGATCTATATGTTAATCTCATCCAAAGTATTGGCACATAAGATTAACCATCACAAACTTTCCACCCATATACATTTTCTTGAGCTATAATTAATGACAATAACAAACTCATGCCTCCACCTTACATAATACAACTATCATGTAAGCAACTGAAAACTCACGCATCCTTTTCTGAGAACAAGAGGCAAGCACTAGTTGCTGTTCACTTGATATTGTGTAACTTAAATCCTCTGAAGTTAACAGTACTTAGATACTAGGACATCAAATCAATACATCTCCTGTTACATGATGAGAGGTTAAGAGAGAAAAGAAAACAAAAGTACTTGCTTTAAATAAAAATATGGGTACACACAAATTCATGCATATAACATGCAAAATAAAATAAAGAAATATTCCTGACAATTATTATGATTTTGATGCTCATTTCTATAACTGGTCATGTTATTATAATTGGTATTCATATCCTCCTCTTCCACTACACATTTTGTATTCCTTTATGTTCATCAAGCTTCCTGATTGGTCATGATTCTTTACTTGGTAGAGTGCCTGAAACCTCCATTTCTAAAGAATAGAGGTCATTAGCAGTCCTGGATAATTGGGTTCTGTGTTCTAAACACAGAACATGATAATCCTAAGAAACACCCTAGGATTATGTAGGAGATCTCCTATATTTCACGCATATTTTTCTTATCTTAATTGTGCAGTATCCCTCCAATTGTCTCCTTAGTAGTTAGGATCAGTCTCCCGGGCCACTATGTTAACTCCCTCTTTTGCTTGTTGATTTATTACCACTGCCCTTCAGGGATGTCCCAGAGCTGAACTGTAGTGCTATAGGTTTCTGTTTTCAGATGATTCCTAGATATTAACAGAAATATCCATAAATCAGAACCAATTCTTCTCTTTAGCTGTCAACTGAAGCTAGGAGACTACTCATGAAGTCCTAGGTACACCTATGAGAGAGAAAGTAGCATGGCAAGAGTGGGGATAAAGTGCATTTGAGTCATTTCTTTATGTAACTTATTTGTGCCTTAAGGACTTACTCACATATATAAATTGCCCCCCACACACACACATATACAATTTCCATTTGAAAATGAATTATTGTTGGGCAAACCCCATTTTATGGCTTAGTGGGTCTTATAGCACCAGTTCATGATGGGCAGCTCAGGCTGCATGGTAATTTAGTGTCCTATGGATAAGCATTCAGTCTCTACTAAGGTCCAGTGTCAAGCCAAAAATTGTTTCTAAAAAGAAGAGTCATTATCTCCAGAGAATGCAGGGCCCACTTCCACAATCTGATCTTATGATACACATTGCACCTATTGGATTCATGTGGCCCAAGTGCAGTGCAGCATCTATAATACTCCGGACCAGTGGAAGAGTTTAATTTAATCCAGTGCCATTAAAACAAGTAGTTTTTTAGTTTATTTAGTAAGTAAACTGGATTAACACATCTAAAAGAGGAATATATTTCCTGCAAATTCCAAATAGGTTCATTAGGCATTGTCCCTCCTCTTTCTTTGGAGGGTAATCTGATGAACAACTTACCTTTATTCTTATAAGGTATATATTGATTTGTCCCATGTCACTGGATTCCTCGAAATTTCACTTTCTAGGCTCCAGAATGCTAGTCAGACTCAACTCCCAACCTGACATGTAAATGTATTACCAATAACTAAAGAGTAATTGCTACTTGCTTCCTTAATAGTTCTGAACAGAATGTTATCAATATAATGGACTTGTATAATACATTGGGGAAGGGAAAGGTAATCAAGTTGTCTGCAAACTAAATTATGACATAGGGCTAAAGAGTTGATACATCACTGAGGTAAGACAATTAAGATATTCTGATAGCCTTCTAGTTGAAAGCAAAGTGCTTGTGATAGACCCTTACAGGCATATATAGAGGGAGAGGTGTTTGCCAAATCAATAGTTTCATATTAGGCAACAGAGTATATGGTAATGTGCTCAAGCAATGAAACCCTTTCTGGTCTAGCGTTTGAAATTAAGAGTCAATATTTGGTTATGCTCACCATAATCCAGTCTCATTCTCCAAAATGAGTAGATCTACCTTTTTCAAAAGCCAAATAGAAGACCCAAATGGGGATATGTTGGGGATCACGACCCCTGCATCTCTTATGTCCTTGATGCTGGCATCAATAATCTCTAAAATCCTTCTAAGGATGTGGTATTACTTCTGCTTTACTACATTTTTTAGGTATGGGCAGCTCTAATGGTTTCCTCATGTCCTTTCCCACCATGATATCCCTTATTCCACAGGTCAGGGAACCAATGTGGAAATTCTGGCAGCATTTCATTCTATCTCCATTAATTATGCATGATGAACCTTAAAGAATAACCACAGGATGTTTTTGAAGACTCATTGAGCCCACTCTGGGATGGACCCAACATTTATTGATCACCTGACCTTCACAAGCCCCTACTCTGACTGCTACACCACATTTTGACTTTCCTGGAATTAATGTCAATTCAGAGCCAGTGTTTTGTAGGTCACAAAATGTATAATTATTTCAATTTCTCCTTTTACCAGGGTTACTGATAAAAGGCCAAGGCTGTCTTTGGGGAAGGCTGAAGGAAACAATAATGGTTTATATAGTTTAGTAGTATATTGGTGTCTTTCCTCCAGAGAAGCTAACCTCCCTATCATTCAAGAGGGATTGAGTATTAAATAGCTGAAGTTTGGAAATAGATTGAAGGTCTGTGATCCTGTGTTTGTGATTTAGGGTAGACCTCTTTTATCTGGCCCAGTGCTTTTATGCTTATTCAAATCAACTAAGAATTTAGTATTTCTTATTTCACTTTTAGAAAAAACATAATAAAATTAGCAGTTCCACAGCTGGTTTTGAATTTCTTTTGAGACTATTTTTATTGCTGCTTTGATATGGAAACCACACCACCTTGCCTTTTGAGGCTGAGTGCTGCTACTATGGCCCTGCCACCATGGCATCCAATAACTCCCAATTGCATTTACAATTCCCAGTTCAGAGACTGTAGCTTCACTCTAAGTCGTTGTCTACAGAAAAGAAGTAATTACAACTATTCAGGAATGTTAGGGCTTCCCTCAAAATTTATTTCTCACAATCTCGGTGAAAGTGAAACTGGGGTTGAGATGAAATTTGATTCTCTGCTTCAGTTTTCCTATGGGGTCTGCACAAACTACAGGTCTCTGTAGATGAGAAGTGTTGCAACTTTTAATGGAAGGCTGTCCCTGAGTGTCGCAGCAGACCCTAGCAGTTTGCCACTCAGTTTCTTCTTTCTGGGTTTTTGTCTGGCAAATCTAAAGAATGAAACTCATAGACAAAGGAAGGCAAGAGTAAAGAAGTAGGATTTATTCAAGAACAGAAACTGAACTCTACCAGGGCAAGAGGCACCCAATAGTAGGTTTCCGGGAGTGTGTAGTCAAGGGGTTCATATAGCACTTGGGTGAATGCTATTGTTCCAAAACTATGCTAATCAGGGTTTGGAAAGGTACTAATACAATTGGTTCATAATTATGCTAATTAGGGTTTGGTAAAATACTAAGGCTATGGGTTAATTCTTGAGTGCCAACTTCCATTCTGGTCCATCCCACTTCTGTTTTCTCACTGATGGCATAAAATCTCAGCTTCATAAGAGGTTATAGTCAATGGATTATGCATGCTCAGGAGATAGGAAGCTGTGGCACTATGTGGAGCAGGCATCTGCATGAAGCCTGGCAGAGGGGAAAGAGTGAGGGGTGAGGAAAGACAGTCAGCTTCCCTGGCTTGCTTGGCACTGGTCTGCCATGCCTCAGGCCCATTCAGGCATGGTGGCTCCATGAGGTTGCAGCCCATGCTCACTGCCTGTGCTCTAGCCCATCCAGTTTGTGAGTGAGACCCTGCCTGTGTGCTGCTTGGCTGCTCTGCTTCCTCTTCTGGACAGGGACCAGTGGTCCAACTGTGTGCCTTGGCAGTGTGGATCAAAAGCTCTGTCTTAAGGGGCTAAGTGGCACACACCTGTAATCCTAGTGGCTTGGGAGGCTGGGGCAGGAAGAGTCTGAGTTCAAAGCCAGCCTCAGCAATGTAGCAAAGCCCAAAGCAACTAGTAAACTCAGTGAGACCCTGTCTTTAAATAAAATATATATAAAAAAAATAAAATTAAATTAAAAAGGCTAGGGATGTGGCTCAGTGGCTAAGTGCCTCTATGTTGAATCCCCATCCAAAAAAAGAAAAAAAAAAAAAAAACAACAACTCTGTCTTCTGGACCTTCCCAAAGTGGCTTTAAATGACAGATATATTCTAACATTCCAATCACTACTAAGCCTTTGAATCCCTTCTTCTGTAAACAAAAGCAGATTTGGAATTTCTAATTCATTTACTTAGGACCGCCTTTGGTTACATGTTTCAACCTACTAACCAAATAAACTAATTCCTTCATCTACAACATGGAACTAACAAACTGTTTACTGGACTCATATTAAGTTTAGTCCTATCCAAATTCATGTTCCTTCCACTATTAGCCTACACTATTATTATCCTTTCTTACATACATTCCCCCATATTTTTTTCTATATAAGTTAGAAAACACAAGTAAGTTCTTCTGGAAAATAGTCTTCTTCTTCATGAACTATACTCTTTTCCTCACCATTAGGTATCTGCTAGGACATAAGTCTACTTAGAAGTCTAGCATCAAAAAGGAGTTGTGAGGATGGAGGAGACTGGTCATTGTCTTGCTAAACAATTGCCATGAGAGAAGCTGTTAATTTCCTCAGGTAATGTGGAGCTAATTCCCACAGATGAAGATGGAATATATGCTTCTACTGTGGGTGACTCACCAGAATTTAATGATGCCAGGCCTTCCCACACATCCCCATTAAACTTTCCAGATCCCTTTTCTTCCCATTCAGTGCTCTCACTTTAGCAGTAGACACCTTGTGAGGCTGGGAGTTCAATTTGCATTACAAATCAGTCATTGGTAAGGAGAGTTCTGGATTTGTTTTCAACAATTTCAGCCCTGCCTCCACAGGGAGATAAAGATCTCTGTCAGAATACCCAGGGAAGCTTTCAGGTTATATATGCAATTCTGAAGATGAGAATTCTCTAAGTTTATCCTTTTCTTTCCCCATTCTGCCCACAGAAATTGAATGTTAAAAAAAAAAAAGTGTAGGCAAATCACAAGTTTAATGAGTTTATTTCAGCATTCAGTGATTCATGAATCTGGCAGCAGCAAACTCAAAGACCTTAGCACTTCTCAGGAAGAGATAAGAGAGAAAATATTCATTAGATGTTCTCAGAAGCAAGAAAAAAACATATTTATTTGGTTAGAGTGGAAAGTTCTTAGTTAGAAGTTAGTTGTCAATTTCTGATTCCTTAAGCTTGAGTTTTGTACTGTTTACTTTGGGTTTGTTTTGCTTGTGTGAGAATCCAAACTTTGGTCTATGGCAGACTAATGGCCTCTCAATGAAACAAACAAAAAATAATTTTCAATAGAAATGACCACCATCCATCCCATTATACTTATTAGTTTCAAAGTATCATATACATGGTCACTTGGATCATTCCTTCCTGTAAATGTTCCGTTAGGATTATCCATTAGGATTATCCAATTAGGATTATTCAAATTGTTGTTATTTTGCATATGTATCATGACAGAGCATATGATGGAATATCAGTGCCTTCTTTTCTATTGCCAATACAGTGATTCACGACTTTATATCTAATTAGATTACAGAGTCAATTCCAGAAACTCCTGAACTTATTCAGAAAAAATCATCCTTAAGAATAGAGAAACATTCTTGATACTGAAATCCGTATTAGTGGGGTTTTCCAGAGAAAAAGGTCCAATAGAATGTGAATAGAGATTTATTGTAGGAATTTGGGTTTTGTAATTGTGAAGGCTGGCAAGCCTGAAATCTGCAGTGTGAGCCAATAGACAGAGATCCAAGAGAGCCATTGGGGCAGATGAAGTCTGAAGGCAGTCTGCTGGAAAATTCCTTTTTGTTAGAAAAGTAGATGTTTTTTGTAAAGGATTTCAAATGACTGGAGAAGGCTTACCCAAATTTCGGAGGGAAATCTCTTTATAGAAAGTTTATTTATTTATTAATTGTTACCGCCAAATGTTCATACAACTTGACATAAAATTAATCATCATTACTTCTATATTTTGAAAGTAATAAAAAAACTCATAGCCTAATCAATACACTAATTTTTTTATTAGATTCTCAAATTTTATTTTTCCCATTTTCTTTTTTGGCTAGTATAATTTTTTTTCTTACTTTAAATTAAAAGTCTTTTGCTTAAGAATATATTTAATAACAGAATATCTGAAATCACTACTAGTAATTATGTATAGTCATTTGTGCATCTATAGTTATTTGTGCATGTGTGTGGTCTTGTCAAATAAATGTATGGATGAGGTTATGGTTATATTAATAATGTAGTATTTTTTGGAGTGATACTTTTAACTATAGGAGACAATAGCTCTTCCTTCCTTCCTTCCTTCCTTCCTTCCTTCCTTCTTTCTTTCTTTCTTTCTTTCGCAGAACATTCAACCACTGAGCCACATTCCCAGGTCTATTTTACATGTTATTTAGAGACAGGGTCCCACTGAGTAGCTTAGCACCTCAGTTTGGCTGAAGCTGGCTTTGAACTCGTCATCCTCTGCCTTAGCCTCTGGAGACACTAGAATTACAGGGGTGTGTTATGATGCCCAGTCCAAAATAGCTATTTCTACCTCTTTTAAGGCCACCGCTTGCTTAATTCAAGTCTAAAAAGTTGATATAGTTTAGCATTCTGTTCAAATTGTACAAACCCAGGTTTTAATTGTCCCATCAATCATTCTGAAAAATCTAAAGACCTATTATATGCTGGGTACTGAGTATAAGCAGGACATGTAATGGTCAAAAAAGAAAAATATATTTTTTCCTGTCCTTTAGAATCTAGAATGGAGAAAAATTATTTTAATCATACAAATAAATTTCCTTCCCAGGAAAGGAATATGATGTTGTAAGATAATATAAAAAATTGTACCCAGTTAGACTAAGCTGAATAAATATTCTGTACAAGCTATGATATACATATAGTATGGAATTTACTTGGAAAAAGGGTTAGAAAGTACAGAAAGTGTTCCAGTAGTAGAATAGCATGTGTAATGCCACTATGGCATTAGGGTAAATTACAATTATAGTCTTATTTATTTTTTTTTACTATATTGCTATTCATCCTGTTTCTATAATTACTAATATTATTACTCTTAGCTAAGTGATCATGATATTTAATCTGTATCTCCAACCACAATATCTATCTATAAATCAATATTTCCACCTGTTTATTGGATATTTTTTATCTTGAGATAATATCCTAAGCAAGGGCAAGTCTAGTTCAGCCTTTCACAAAGAAATACTACAGAAGCACATGGGAGGTGATCTGAAGAATTTTACAGATGGTATGTAAATAATATAGTGGCTTTTAATATGATCTAAGCCCAGCTAGGTCCATGGTAAGATTACTAAACATTTTGAAAGTATTTCAAATCTAGTGTGGTTTCATTACTGCCTAATAACATGAATTAATAATGGACTATATATTTGGAATTAACATTTTTATGCTTTAATTTGGGTAAGTTGTTTTACCTGCTTCTTCCTTTTATAAAATATTGATGATAGTCCATATATTGCTGGTGGGAATGCAAGCTAATGCAACCACTCCAGAAAGCAGTATGGAGATTCTTTAGAAAACTTGGAATGGAACCACCATTTGACCCAGTTATCTCACTCCTTGGCTTATTACCCAAAAGACTTAAAATCAGCATATTACAGTAATGCAGCCACATCAATGTTTATAGCAGCTCACAATAGCCAAGCTATGCAATCAAACTAGGTGCCATTCAACAGATAAATTGATAAAGAAAATGTGGTATAAAATCCACAATTGAATATTACTTGGCCATAAAGAAGAATGAAATTATGGCATTTGCCAATAAATGGATGGAACTGGAGAATATCATGTTAACTGAAATAAGCCAGTCCAAAACAAACAAAGGTCAAATGTTCTCTCTAATATGTGGATGCTAACCCATAACAAGGGAGAATAAGGAGAAGTATTATAGAAGTTCATTAGATTAGACAAAAGGTAATGAAGGGAAGTAAGTAAGTATGGGAATACGTAAGACAATAAAATGAATCAGACAGAACCTTCCTATGTTCATATGTGAATATAAGACCAATGTAACTCCACATCATGTTCAACCACAAGAATGGGATCAAAATTGTAATGGGTTGCACCCTCTGTATGTATATGTCAAAATACACCCTACTGCTATATATATATATATATGAGAACAATAAATAATAAAATAAAATATGGATTATAATATCTGCTTCATTAGAATGTGTGTTAGCTTTTCATCACTGTGACCAAAATACCTGACAAAAACAACCTAGAGGAGGAAAAGTTTATTTTAGCTTCTGATTTCAGAAGTCTCAGTCCACAGTCAGCTGACTCCAAGGCAGAAACATCATGGTGTAAAGGTATGGTAGAGGAAAGCTGTTCAGTTCATGGCACCCAGAAAACAGAGAGAAAAAGTGGGAGATCCAGAGGGAGAGGGAGAGGGGGAGGGAGAGAAAGAGAGGGAGAGAAAGAGGGGGAGAAAGTGGGGGAGAGAGGGACAGAGAGAGGGAGAGAAAAAGGGAGAAAGAGGGAGAGAGGGAGAGAGGGAGAAGGAAAGGGAGAGAAAAGGAGAGAGAGAGAGAGAGAGAGAGAGAGAGAGAGAGAAGAAGGGGCCATGAGGATAGATACAGTCCCCAAGGCCATGCCCCAGTGACCTACTTCGTCCAGTCATACTCCACCTGCCTAAAATCCTAAAATATCAAATAATAATCAATTCAAAATATTAATCCCTAACATAGATGAATACACTGGTGAGATTATAGCCCTCATGATCCAATCACTGCCTAAAAATCCCACCTCTGAAACTTGCTGTGTTGGGGATTGTATTTCCAACACTAGAAATTTTTTGGGGGGGTGGAATTTTCTATCAAAACCATAACAGAATACTTTAAAAAAACAAAGCAAATAGTTCATAATGGATAATGGTTAGCACACCTGGCACAAAATAGGCAAAAACCAGCACCCCCCCCCCAAAAAAAAACAACTCCTCTTTCTACCTCTTTCTTTTTTACTGCTTGAACCAATGTACTTATCTTTCAAAGAAGATTATATCTCATCTCTGTTACTTCTTCAACTGCATTTTTATAGCATTTTATAATGCTTTCTTTTAATATTATTACATATTTTATTGTTATCTATTTTCCAATCTGCTTCCCAATTATTCTAAAAGATTTTCAAGGGCCAGTACTTACATTAAGCATACCATATTACCCAATAACTAATGTCATGTTTGCCATTGGGGCAAATATGACATTAGTGTTTTTATTTATTAAATTGAACTAAAAAGCTTTCACTTAATTCCTATATTTGACTAGTGCCTGTAAGTCAAGAAAATAAAGCTCTAATAGCCACATTTTTACTTACTTTTATATATTTTCTTCATTTTAATAATTTCTGGTCTGTTTTCTTGCCCTCCTAAATATGCTTAAAACTATTTGTTCCTATATTCTCTTTCCTCTAATAATCAACACCATGACCTCAGAAACTACTGTCCAAGATGGTCCCCAGAGATCCCCAACTTCATGTATTCACGTTGTTATTCATTTTTTGGACACATTAATTTAGGACTGGCTCAGATTTGCCCCACAGAATGTTCTTGAAGTATTGCTATGTAACACTGGCAGCTGGGACTGAAGAGATTTGCAGCTTCCACTTCAATTTCTCAACACATTCCTTCTCAAAACTTAGTCCTTGTGCTGTGCAAGAGAACTTGAACCTCCATGGGAAGGGTCTCACATTAATAAAAAAAATGGGCCTCAGAGGATCCTCAGCTGCTGGTCTTCCCTAATGGGCAGCTACGTGAGTGAGGCTGTTTTGGACTTCTAGCATCCCCAGTACTTGGGATCATACCATTTTAAAGTGGAGATCCTACCAGTGAACCTAAAAATATTATAAGTAAAGAAGTATTGTTCTAAGCCATTAAGTTTGGGGATGGTTTCTTATGTAGCAATAAAAATCTTAACCAGCGAACAATATAATGATCAAAGCAACCTTTCAAAATCAGAATAGTGGAGAGAGAATCAGAGCAGCTATACATTCCATTCTATTCTATTCCATCTGAGGTCTCAATTCTCTTTACTGCTTTCCCATCAGGTAACAATTTAGCCTCTGCTTAGTCTACAAATATACCAGTAAGCTTACCACCTGTGAAAATAGTTCATTCAAATTTTAGATAACTCTATTCAAATATACTTTATTTGGAAAATATCTCTTCAGTAACCTACTGCACATTTAGTTCTATCTCATTGCTACAGCTAAGGATCATAACCCATTCTACTCTCCTTCACCAACCACATTTTTTCTTCTGTTGTGGACTCACTTAGGAGACATTTAACCCTTCTGGTTTTTAATCTCAGAGTTTGTTCTGGCTATCTATGTACCTGTTAAGACAGAAAGCAATACTCTAGGAGTGCCCTGCTATACTGACTAGAACAGGTCTATCATTTTTTATTTAGAGATGTTAAGAGCATTCGTATAACATTTTAAACTCTTCAAGATACCACTACATATTAATTGACATGGTTCTAATGTTAGTTTTATAAAGGAAGTTAGGCGATTATTCATATTCTTGTAGCAAAAGGTAAACAAACAGTTTTTTTTTTTTAAAGGCTAAGCAATAATTCCAAACTATAGTTAGGGTTTTCTGAGTCTTAAGACAGAATTTTGTTTTGTGTTGTGTTGTTTTAATATTTTTTTTCTTTCTCAGTTCAATCAAGTGTACAAAAACATAGTGAAGAGATACACTTCCTCAACTGTACAGCCACACAAAAAATTATATTTCATACAGGTGACAGGGAAAATACTGAATAAAGCTATTATACTTCATGATTAGTCCAGTCTTGCTGAAGGTGGACTATGCATATACCAGAACCATTAGCTGTCTGTTTCCTTGGCAACCACCCATCTGACTCAAAACATAGGTCAATAGATGTTTAAAGTAAATTTCTTCTTAGAATGAAAGTTTGTTCAATTTGTTATCATGTGAGTTTTCATCTGTGAGCCCAATTCAATACGTACAATAAAATACTCAAAGTATATTTTCTTTCTAGCTCATGATATATGTTGAAAGGGAAGCTATTGATTGCCTATTAACTATGATTATTTTAGATGTTCATTTTCAACTTTTATACCTAAAAATTCCCTGGACACATGTTGAAATTCTTAAATTGTTAAAATTGAGCAAGAAAGACACTAAATGTGGTTGTAAATAAAATTGTGTGTGCACATGCACATCTCTATGTATGTGTCTGTGTGAGAGGGTTTAATCAAAGACAAAAATGCACATAATTAGTTAAAATATTCAAATGCATATTTAGTTTTATAAATTAATCTATCATCTCAAATTTTAGTTTTTTCAGCTTGGTTGAAACTGTTTCATTTAAGAAAAGAATGGATTTTAATAGTTGAGGAAAATACTCTCATTGGTTTATGTAAAGAATAAAAAAATATTTTAGGAGAATTTTGATATGAAATTGATAGAATGCTATTTATTTGAGAAAACTGTCAAGATAATATAAAACCCAACTTTGTTCTTATTCAGAGACATTCATATAAAACTATCCTGAGCAATCATTCTGTATACCCGGGTCCCTCTTTTTGCATTTGAATTGTTTTTTTTTGACAACCATATTCCAATGCACTTAAAGAGTTCTCCATCTCTTCATTGCTTCACCTTCCTTTGAGATATTATCTTTTAAATAAATTTTTCTGGCATTTCAGTTTCTTTAATTGAACAGTTGACAAGTTTTTATTTCTGTGAGTATTTGATTAAGGCTATCAAATCACTGCCTTCAGCCTTCCTAGTAATTTCAAGCCAGTTCTCCACTGTTCTGTCATTAATTTCAGTCTTCCTTAATCTTTAATCAATTTCCTTTTTTAAAAAATGACAAGATTTAATGCAATATTAAAGTAATTGCAGAAAATCATTTACTCCACAGCCCAAGTTTGTTGACCTTGCCAAACTGAACTGATGCAATATGAACCAACACAATATAGAGAAATGTGTTAATTAATTAAAATATAATGCTCTCATTAATTATTCAAAAAAATAGTGGTGTTAATGTTCGTAGATGAAGTAAAGGTTATACAAATACATGGGCCTTTTACATTTACTTTTAAAATCCTACTACACCCCAGAATATAAAACAGATGATTTCAAAATAGTACTGATATTATTTTTATTTATCAGATGAGGACACTGTAAGGCATTTTATATTATGAATAAGAGCACTAAATGGCAAAGTTGAGAATTATGCCAAATACCTGACTCTTGAACCTCACTTGTATTTTCTACCTTCCAATTTAAAATCTGCTTAGATTCTGCTCCCTTATTTTGCTCTTAACCAGCTGTCAACCCTTCACTATATGATCACTAGTCAGACAATGAGCTTCAAGTTTCTTTTTGCAATGCAAAAGCAGGGTTTGGATGATGAAAAAATCTAGATTTTATGTAAGTAATTTGGAGACAATAGTTTGTAGTGGTGGTATTCTAACCTTCCACGTCTGTTCTAACTATGTTTAGTTTTATTTCTTTGCCCTCAACAAATGATATTTAAAGAAGGGATTCCACTGCCATTTAAAAAATCCACTGATGACCCACTTTCTCATTCACAAATCAGGTTCACTCTTAAAGGGATGGTGAATTGGTAACTCAACAAACTGATCATCCCTGCTTCGTGAAGTCACTCCTTACTCTGAGCTCCTAGTGATATAACCCTAAAAGTACTTACCATGTTCCAGCTTGCAATTTAGAACAATTTTATTCATATGTGGATCCTCTTTAAAGATAAGATCTTTCTTTCATCTAATCTCTACTAGCAATAAGACTGAGAGTCCTCAAATACTACGTGAATAAACACATGAATCAATGGTCATGCAAGTCTCTCTTTGAAACTTCATGTTTATTAATTTGACTGTCAAACTTGTTTTTACAAATTTACAGTAACTGTTCTTCAAAGCAAAATATACAGGCTTGTTAGCAAATGCATGCTTTTCAAAATACCTAATTTTATATTTCTTACTATTCAAATTTAAAATACATCATGAAGAAAATCATGCGTTTAGGAAAGCTGAAAAAATATCAAAGACTTTCTAAAACATCTTTAATCTACACCTCTATTGGAAAAAATAAACATTAAGAAACAAAAAAATGACTACTATAATGGTCTCATCAGAAAACATATCATTGCTGAATAAATATATCACAAACTTTTCTTAAGCTTGATTAAATAATATCAGAACTTTTCCACTTTGTTTCTCAATGTATATACATCTATATATTTATTTATCCATTATGTTCATTATTATTACTCATGTACACACATAAGTTTGTGTACATGTATATATGTTTATATGCATATATATGTGTATGTTTTTATATTTGTGCATGTCTATTAATCATCTATATATGGCAGCCCTCAAAGTTGTTCCTAGTAGAGCACAAAAGAAGTCAGGTGACTGAATTGGCTTTGTTTTTACTGTACTTTATCTAAGTTTTCCTGTGTGAATACAGATTCCACCTTTTTTCTTCCTTCTTAATATCTGTTTGCTGATATGCTAACCATGGAGAAAGTCATCACTTCATCAAGACAGGATTCTCTTTGCCTTTTGCCAAGACAGACCACAAAAGTCTCTATGAGGTTTTCAAGGGTTCTATTTTTTTATTATTTTTTATTATTAGTTATTCAAAACATTACATAGCTCTTGACATATCATATTTCATACATTTGATTCAAGTGAGTTATGAACTCCCATTTTTACCCCGTATACAGATTGCAGAATCACATTGGTTATACATCCACGTTTTTACATACTGCCATACTAGTGTCTGTTGTATTCTGCTGTCTTTCCTATAGAAAAATGTTAAGGAAGTTTTTCAAAGTCTTAGAGTCCAGATTGTGTGTGTGTGTGTGTGTGTGTGTGTATGTGCGCGCGCGCACACGTACATGCATATGGAGGGGGGTGAACATCAGCTAGTGATGCTTGATTCATGGTTTTGGGGTTCACAATCATATTTCATTCTTCTTCCTTTTATCTATACCTCTCATGACCATTTCCCTTCACCTACTCTACTACTCAATTACTTTTCACTCTCTTTCTACCGATGATCTTTATTATAAAAGCAATTCTTTTCTAGATCCTTTTTGCATTGTTTAAGTTATGCAATCATAGACTTTCCCATGCGTTACTCTTTTTCTTCTCCAACAGTAGAGGAAATAGGTGTAGACGTCTATTAGCTTTACTGGTGGAAAGTTGGTGCCACAACTAGTTCTGGGTGGGAACATTGCAAGGACATTGACTCTGATCTAAAATAGTGTTAACATACCTGAAATTCAAAACACTTTACTATAAGATTGTTTACTTATTTACAAAGATGTTCATTTCTGAACATATATTCATTCAACTCCTCAATTTCTATTGAACTCTTACTATGTTCCAATTACTATGCAAGGGACTAGATATAACAGCATGAACAAAAATACATTGGGATGGCATTTGAATATTTATATGACACCATATATTAATCAAACAATCCAATTAAAATATCTTTAAAATGTAAAAATATATAAAAATATCATTAAAATACAGCTATAATTATTATGAAAGAGAAACACCTGCTCAGATAGCAGATAAAGCAGGGTTTGGCCAAGTGAGCATGTCAGTGAAGGTTTCCTGAAGGAAGTAGAACTTCGCTGAGACCTATTCATTTACCAGATTTACTCCTCTTAGTGAGCAACATATAGGCAATGACGGGGCTACAAGGGGAAGAAACAGATTACCCAAAGAAGAGAAAACACTTTTGTAGAAAGAGGGAGCATGAAAACAACGAAGGAGCAGAAGTCAGAGCAGATAGAGAGGAAGACAAGGGAAATTGTGGTGTAGGGTGATGGGGGAAAGGAACCCACATTCTGAGTACCGGCCATGAAGGAGCTGGGGTATGTCAAGAAAGTATGTCTTACATCTAAGAAGATTATGCACACTTGAAGTTTGACACAAGGGAGGTCTGTGGAAAATGACATGACTAAGTCTACGTCAGTGTGGGACTCTTTTCCCTTCTTATTTATCCCTATCTTCTAAAAATCAAATATGAGAGGAATATGACTAATTAAAATTCCAGGCAAGTCAGGTATCAGTTAATTGACTTTTTATTGCACTTGCACCATCAATTTTCCATGCTTTTAATGAAATGGAATGTGATTCTCTTTGGAATTTAAATGTGTCTATTCTATTTCAAACTCTATCATCTTCTGTTTCTTCCAAAGATTGCCATCTGTAAAGCTTCTGTAAACATTCTAAAAATAACCAATAATCTGTATCTCATTTTTTTTTTCTTGGAGTAAGAAAAAATAAATAGAGCTAATTAGGCTTTCTTCTCAATGAAAGGTGGGGCACTAAGACCAATACTAGGTTTTCGGCACAGTTTTGTTTTGTTTTTGTTTTTAATACTTCTGATATTAATTAATTTTTATCATTTCATGTAATATTCTGTGTTTCTACAAGATAATACGTAGTAGTGGAAATAATTAAAACTGAAAAGATGAAATGGACATTCCCTCATCTTTATCTTGCTGCACAGTCTGAAAATATCTGAGTATAACAGAACAAATTTGTTTCCCAACTGAATGAAATAAATATTAGTTCAAATAGAATCTATAGAATTTGTTTTTACAAATTTACAGAACTTAAATGTATAGGTTTACAAAGCTCAATTATTTTGCTGAAAACTCATAGCTAAATTGAAGACACTTGGAAAATACAATATAAATAATTTGAGGTCATCATCCTTTAGTTCTAATTTGAGAATTTAGGTCAAGTTGAATAACATTAGAACCCTTTCTGGAAGAGTACTGATAGCTGCCTGTCGAGGAACATTAAAGAACAACTTCATGTGGAGACAGAGGTAAACTTCAGAGTACTAGAGAGTCACTTCTAATCCAGAAATTTACTTCTAATTTTATAATGTCTTCCTTGTTAGTAACCGAATATCATTTATCTTGGCTGAAAGTATCACAAGAAAAAACATTTGCTATTTATTAAATCAGTGTTTACCTAATTAAAAATATTTCCCTTTCTCCATGTCCATTGCATTATACTTGTAGTTTTACTGTGCTTTGATTACTATTCCCATCAGCAGATAGATAAACTGAATATTGGAAAAAAATTATAATTGTTTTTTTATAATTTTCTATAAAATAGAACTAATATTTTTGTCACCAGGAATAAAACAGAGTGTACTAAAAAAAATTTCCATGTTGATGGGAATGTTCAGAGTTTTCTTCTTGTATTCTTTCATGTGCTAGTCTATGACATACAATAGGAAATATAAGTTTCTATTTTATAATACAGAAAATCATTTATTTCTATGTGTAGCTCTCCAATTATTCTGTGTCCTCTTTTCAGAAAGATCTGCATTTTTAATTTTCACTTTCCTAGTAACTAGCACAGTACTTCACAACAGCAGGTACACATAAAAGTTTATCAATATCAACTATTTGACGTCACTATCCCAAGGCTAAAAGATATAAAGTTGAATAAGTTCCCATACCTATACTTGAACAAATATATAGCTCACTGAGATGTACAAACAAGATTATTTTTGTATAACAGAGTTTTGCATACCAGGCCACAAGAGCTTGTCAATGGTGCAATCAATCTTTAAGATATGACTGGAAAGACTTCCCTTAGCAGAGTATAGTCATGTACAGAGAGGGGAAGTATATATTCTACAGTTCCAAGTTTAGATATTGCAAAAAAGATGTATTTTTAGATGTAAATAACATGCAATGTGTGTACTGATTAAAGGAAATTGTTCCTCATATTACAGGTAAGCTTTGTTCAATCAGTTGGAGGTCTTAAAAAGATGACTAATGTCCTCTAAGTATCAAGCAATTCCTCCTCCAAGATACCTTCAGACATGGCACCACAACATTCTTCCTGGGTGTCCAGAATGCCAAATTTTGGATATGCCAGACCCCCACAATTGTGTAAGCAAATTTCTTAAAATCTCTCAATAGATAGATGATAAATAGAAAAACTATAGATACATAAAGACAGGGTCATTGTTTCAGGGTCACAACATCATATCTCATCATTCATATATATGATATTATATGTATATGTGTATATGCATATATACACACACAAACACACATAGATACATATAGTCATGTACGTGTATTCCTCTGGATATATGGGATCCAGATGTATGAATTCAACCAACTGCAGACCAAAATATTCAAGAAAAACATAGTGTTTGTACTGAACATGTACAAACTTTTTATTATTCCCTAAACGATAGATAATAGTGTACAACATATTTATATTACATTAGGTATTGCAAGTAATCTAGAGATGATGTAAAAATCTATGGAGTGTACAGAGGAAAATGCAACTACTATACTCTTTGATAGGAGGGATTTGAACATGAACAGGTTCCGAATGGGAGCGTCCTGAAACCAATCCCCCATGGAAACCAAGGAGTGACTGTGCATAAATACACACCCATCCACATACTGCATAAACATCTTTTCCATTCAGTTTCTCTGGAAAAGTCCCAGTGTTCTGCTTGATTAGTATCCTCTCCTATATAACTCTTCACTTTCAAATATATCTTAGTTTTGTTGATAAGTTATATGAATAAGGATGACATACAGGAAATGTATTAATGAAGTGGAATATTTAAAACTGCACACTGTGTCTGGAGTAGGAGGGTGGAAATGATGGCTCTAACGGAGATAGATGAGCATGAGTCACAGTTTTCTTGCTTAAGCCTCTGAGCGCATACTTGTGGTTTTCACTAAAATAAGAAATAGGAGAGCAGAGGGAGTTTATGATTCAGTCTGGGAGATATTCAGGTGAAAGCGGAACTTCTAGTGGAGCTCTCCAACAAATCCTAGATGAATGGGAGATATCAAGTGTGTGATAGATTTGGAAATCATTAGTATATAACTGATAATTAAATCCAATAGAATGTCATTAATTTATCCATGGAGAACACCTAGAAGGAAAAAAAAAAAGTAATGAAAGTCTAGGTCTATGAGAAATACCAGAATTTAAATAAAAATGTAGTCAGAGAGAATCCTGAAATGCTTGGTAAGCTTCCAGAATGACGACAGAAAAAAAATCAGAAGTGAATTTTTTTCTCATGAACCAAGAAAGGCGAGCACATCATCACGAGGGGAAACTTTCAAACTTCAGCAGTTTCAGTCAAGCCTTATTTGACTGTGTTGTTCCATGAGAGTAGGAATCATGATTATAGCAGGGAATTGAGGGGATTACAGAAGGGGAAGTTAAAGATCTAGGTTATCATAGCTTAGAGAGTCCTGATTGTGACTGAGGGCTTTCTCAGGTAGCAAAGTCTTCAACCTTAAAATTGGAACAGTTGCAGGCTAATATGGAGGATTGGTCACCCTACAAAGGAAGTCTTTGTGAATCCATGTAAAAGACAATAAATTTGAAGGAGTTAAAAACATCAGAAAAAAAATTAAGATTTTCCTTTTCACTCCCTTCCACCATTCTCCCTTGTTTCACAGTATTTACAGAATATGAGAATGAATCTTCTTCAGTCATTCTCCCTGGTTTCACAGTATTTACAGAATATGAGAATGAATCTTCTTCAGTCAATCAGTATGTTTTTAAAGACATTGGTACACTTAGGGTAGAGAAAGATTTTATTTAATTCAAGTAGTGGAGAGCAGTCACTGAATGCACCAGTGCCGTGTAATTTTATGTTGTTTTGCTTTGTTTTTAATGGGGCACTAGTGTTCCAGTTGGCTGTATGGTCTGAGTTGGCAAGGAAGCCTGTAGTGACAGATCAGTTGGAAGGATGGGCCAGCTAAAGGGTGAAAGTGCACTACAGGCAGATGGCTGGAGTGACTTAGAGAATGACATAGGATGACAGACCTGAAGGTCATTATACCATTTACTGTAGTTAAACTTTGTATTTGAATTCCCATTTAATGATAGTTTTGACAACTTAGAGGAATCCATGTTAATAATCTAGTGTTGTTTCTATTTTCTGTTTCAAATACAGTAAAAAAAAATATTAGGACATTTGCTTAGAGTTTCACATAAAGCGTCTGTTAAGAGATAAAAAAAAACATGAGTACTGAATAAATGTTGCAGCATCTGGAACACGTCCATGTGTACCATGAAGATAATAGAAGTTCTCTCACCAGGAGGTGTGAGGGCTGAGAAGTTGTCCCCATAACAAGGTTGGAGAGGACAAGGCCTTTATTTGGGGATATAAATCTTTAACATAGCCAGAGTTATGAGGAATGTAAAACCAACATTTAACTTTTGATGTCACATAGCCTCCAGTCTTACTAATTCTTGGGGGCTAACACAAGGTGTATATCTCAAGTTACATTTAACTACCATTTTCTTTATTAAATACCCAGGTTCCCTCTCATAGAAGCACCCAGCCTCGGATGACTTCACAACCTGTTCTTCTCCAACCAGACTTCAATGCGACCTGGCTTCTAAAAGGGAACTCCAAAGCTGCTTCCCCCACCTCGCCCCTTCTCCTTAAAGTAGTAAGGAGTTCCTAAAATTAGAGGGGGCAATGAGGCCAGAAGTTGACAGGAAGTCAGTATGGATAGGTAATCCAGTCAGGTTGGATCAAGGAGGCCAATTTTGAGTGAGTTTGGGAAGTTGGAGACTGTCCCCTGAGGAATTGAAGTGTTAATTCCTTCATAGCCCTTTCTCTAACCTTATCAAGAACCTGACCTAACCTGTTGCTAAGGTAACCAGTCCCAGGAATTGCCCCTGCCTACAGGGGGCTATAAGGTTGTTAATTAATGTGTCCTGGCTGCTGCATCCTGCCCTTCCCTGTTCAGCCCACCTGTTTCCCACCTTTTAGCTATCCCATGGAGCATTCCTGGGCCTAGTCATTTAGGCAGGAAGGAGAGAGATAAAGGGGAGAGAGCAGGAGAGCAGAGAAAGCCTAAGACCTATAAAAAGGCATAACACCCAAGGCACAACACCTTGCTTCTCAGAATACCAGAATACCAGCTATGGCCCCTTTCTCCCTCCTTGGAGAAGTCTATGTTACCCCTTTAAAAATAAACCCTTCTTTATTAAAAAAAAAAAAAGATAATAAACAAATATTACTCTCTGACAAATAACCAAACAGATTGAGCAGCAAATGTCAAAAACAGGTATCTTGGCAAAGATTGGTTTTAATCTGGGGCTTGACATCATTTTATTCTCAAATCAGAATATTTATGCTCATGATGTACATTCCCTAGGACTTTTCAAGTTGCAGGAGCATAATCAAGTTGATGTATTTAGGGAAACCATTTAAGTCTGAATGGGGATATAAAGAAGAGAAGAAACTGTTAATGATTGGACAGTTACACTGCAAGAAATTGAAATGCCATTCCAGATAAAACCTAAATTAATGTATCACCATTATGGTGACTCAGCCTCTTTCTGTTCTGCATAGAGCTCATCTCCTCCACCACACTGCTTCTATTTAATCATGGTTCTACTTAGCACTGTCTTTCTTTATGTCTTTCTATATTGCACCACTGTCTGCAGGGTTGCTCTGTATATCTCACATTCAAACATCCCCCATCCCTCATTTAAAAAAAAAAAAAAAGGTTCATATGTAGTCATTGGAAAGAGTTCCTGAAGGGGAGAGGTATTGAATCACCAATTCATAACTACAGGGAAACTTAGATGCCTACCTTAGGTCCATGGAGATATGATATGCTAAGAAGAGTTGAGTTATGAAGTTCAAACTAAGATGAGCGATAGCCCCAAAAATATTCAAAACTATAATAGTTTTGTTATTTTTTTAAAGAGTCTGTTAAGACTTTAAAGGTGACTCTTACTTCAGGAGAGGGTGTTGTAGTCCATTTCCCTCAGATGTATGCAGACATCAGTTTGAAGACAGACATATATAATGTTGGATACAAGAGGTTAGAGTTATGCTGAGTTTGTACAATACTCAGTCCAGTATTGTACAAATAGAATGGGTCTAGATTAATGAGTTATTGTGTCTCCATGTGATTTGAAAACCACATCTTGATTAACTGCATCTTGATTAATTTACTATTTTTTAACACATACGTTACACATCAATATCAGTCATTTTTAGCCCTGTGTTTAATTTCCTTCTTGAAGCATTAAATATTCATAGATAAGTCATTATATGTCCTCCAAACATTCTTTTATTTTTTGCATTTATTTTTTCTGACATTTAGCCAAGAGAACCCAAATAACTATATATAGAGTAAATATATATTAACATATAATACATTAACTATAAATATATTTATGATATTATTAATATATATTAACATATTATTATATATATTAACTATATTTAATATGTAGTTATATTATTAATAGTTACTGCTGAAAATTAAATGAGAGTGAATATTTTAATTTTTCTGACATGCTTCATTCAATTCTACATATATATTAATATACATTAATATTATATTAACATTTGTAGTTACTCTATATTGATATATAAAGTATACATTAGCCATCTATATAATGCATATATATATGTATATATATACACATATATATATACACACATATTTTTTGCCTCAATGTAGTCAATACCACAATTCATACAATCTCTTCTTTCATATGGGTCTACATTTTCACCCATATAAATTCATAATTTCACTCTCTTGGTAATAAAGATTGCAGTGCTGCATGTATGATGTGTTATTATAGCAGAAATGTTACAGGGAAACTTTTGTGCCATATTTTCTGTAGTTTGAACAAGCAAGTTTATTTGAACACTTGATTATATATCCATGCATGTATATATTCATATGAATATAGACTTGTATGTAGTAACTTCTATGATTAAATAGAAAAGATAAATCACTCAGAGCTGGAGACAGAGAAAAATTTTAAAATGGCAATAGTTCATTTCCTCATATTTTATAAATGCATTGTTGGAATGTATCCAGAGTTGGGGGCAAAATTTGGTTTATAAAAAATAATTTATAAAAAATAATTATAAGACATTTATCCCTGCTAACTGAATTTATGAGATGTAATGGAGAATGAAATCATATCAGGAAAGTTAAAATATTTATACTTATTCAATTTTGAGCAAATTTGATTCAAAAGTAACAATTTATTTTGATTATGATTGGAGAGGGATGCCATTAGCAAGACTGAGTCCAAACTTCATGTTTGAATTAATATCATCTCTGGATTTCCAGTTAATCTTCATAACCTTATCAGGGAAAACATGAGGAGAAAAAAGAATCAGATACTTGGGACTAGAAGTACCTATGTGGGCTATATTATCTGATCCATACCATTATATGTGAGGAGATTCATTACCAGACAGAAAAACGTGGCATAACTAAGTGAAATGTTCTAAAGATTGTATTCTTATAAAATTAATGTGTTGAAACCTAATCCCCAATCTGATGACATAAAGATCTGGGGCCTTCAGAAGATAATTTGTGTCCTTATATACGATCAGTGCCCTTATTAAAGAGATCCTATAGAGCAATATTGAATCTTCTGGTATGTGAGGCTATGAAAAGAAATTATGAATCCATGAAGGAAGGGGATCACCCCAAAACCTGACTATACCGGCATCCTAATATTGGACTGTCCATCCTCCAGAACTAGAAGAAATAGGATTTACATTGTTTATAAGCTGAAATAGGGCAATCTGTTATAGCAGCCCAACCAGACCCAAATACAAAGTGTATATGATAAGAACATTTTTAACTGCAGGTAACATAACACCTTTACACACCCTTAAACAAATACAGGATTATTTTTATTCACAAGTATATAGAAAGTTAACTGCTATAATTCATTCAAGGCCTCTGAGTTGCAGAACTGATGCTTCATTGCTCCTGTCAATACAATAGTCTCCAGTAAGAAGGAGGAATGAGAAGGGTCAATAGTATCTCTGTCTAGCAAATGTTTTCTAGAAACACTGATATATAATTCCACTTACTCTTCATTGGTTGACTGCATCCAAAAGTAGCTAAAATTTAGTTAGAACAAGGAGTTTGGGGAACAGGTTTTGAAGCAGCTGACTAAACAGTGTTTACTAGAACTCAAACATTTTTTTTCTAGAATTAATAAAACCAATTATTTCTACGAAATAATGCATTGATCATTTTGAAACGGATAATTCTTCTAGGTCCATTTAGTTGTTCTCTAAAATGTCAATGTTGAAAAAATTAAGACAGGCCAACAGAGCATTCAAAGATTGTGATAAAAAGTAATGAATGAAAAATTAAAATTCGCATGCTAGTTTTTCCTGAAGGGAGTTCTGTTACTCAGCTTTTCATCCACCACTGTGAGAAAATACCTAAGAAAATCAATTCAAAGGAGAAAAGGTTTATTTTGACTCATGGTTTGGGAGGTTTCAATCCATGGTTACCTCAGTCGATTGCTTTTATTCCTGTGGTAAGACAGAACATCTTGCGTGGAGCACATGATGGAGCAAAGTTGATCAACTCATGTGTCCAGGAATCAAAGAGAAAGGAAGGGGCCAGAGTTCCAATATACCATCAAGGGATGTCCCCAGTGACCTACTTCCTCTAGCTAGGCCCCATGTTCTACAACTTCCACTTCCTCTCCATAGTCCATCAATTTATGAATGCCCCAATGGATTAATCAATTGATGAGGTCAGAGCATTTGTGACCCAATCATTTCCAGAAGTCCTGCATTTGAATATCTGTCATTGAGGAACAAGCCTTCAATCCAAGTGCTTTTTGGGGACGTTTAAACTTGAAATCATTACAGAACTTAGTAAAAATACATATTAAGTTGTTTCTTAAAAAAAAAAAATCAATTTACTAAGCACAGTTTTGAGCAGAGACAAAACAACCTAAATACCTGCAAAGTAAGTAACCCCAGTACTGGGATATAAAGAAACCCACGTAAATGACTTCCTGCTAGGGATTGACTTACACAAATCTACAGAATTTTCTTTAGAAAATTATCAGCCTTAAATGCAAATTATCATAATCATTAGTCCTGTTACCTGACAGAAAAAGGGCAGTGGCAGCTATAATTTATGGATCATCCATTTGGCTCTAGGAATATATATAATCTTAATACTCATAGACTGATATTATTGTTCACATTTAAAATAAGATCCAGTGCCCTTCAGATACTTTAACATATTTTATTTCATTTTTATTATATATCATGCATTATTCCTTTGTTATAGCACATTTCTAACATTTGGGATATAGTGAGAAACAAAAGTCTAGAAATACTGAATTAAAACTATTAATCATTTTCAAATAAAGGACACCATAAATTATTATCTTGGTAAATGAAAAAATCTGGGCTAAAAGGCAGGACAAACTATTGAACTCTGTACTTACAAATTCACAACTCTCAAACGTACAAATTCTCTTTATCTATCACCCTAAGTTCATTGCAATCCATTCCTTGTCTTCTCCATTTTGTCATCTACTACACTTCCTTCTTCTTCTGAGAATACATTTTCATCCTAATTTCACAGTGTGCATTAAATATCCTTACACATCCTTCAAACTATCTTTATAGTCACTTTCCCCCTGTATAGACCCTATTCACGAACTCTGCAATTTCTTACACTCTTTTTCTACCTATTAGAATCTCCATCTACCTGATGGATACATAAGATTTAGTTAAAATACTCAGATGTTAAGGTCCTTGGGACCTTACTCCAGTTTTAAGAAAGGCAAAGTGCTGTGAATTTCTTTTGTTCTATAATAAATAATATCACTTAAAAAATAAATGGCAGTCTTAATTTGAAAGAAAGCCTTTAAGTTGTCATTCCATATCTCTTTGTTGATATACTGTATAATTAGGAGTCCATAAGTGCAATTCCTCAAAGAAAAGCTGGAAATGGAGTTCATATATTTGTCAGTGAGTAATACATAGAGTCTCCAGCTCCCTTGTTTTTAAAAATTAGTTTCTTCTTCACCCAAAAAGTGCAATGGGTGCTAGATCACAAATCAATCATTGAAACTAATGGATCTCTACATGATCCATCCCATGGGAAACTTGGTTTAATTTGCTATGAGACATTTGAAAAAGAGACTGTTTTCCAGGGGTAAATAGATGACTTTACCTTTGTGCTATGATTTGAATGATGGTTCCCTCTGCAAAATTCATGTTGGAAAGTCTCCAATGCACTACTTAAGTAGTACTGTCTTTGGGAAGTAATCAAACCATGAAGGCTCTGTCCTCATGAATGGGATTAACTCTCTTATAGAAGGGCCCACGTTTGAAGGGGTCACTTCTCTGCCTTTCTGCCTTCTGACGTGTGAGGACACAGCACTCAGGCACCAAAGAGCAGTCCTTACCAATCACCAATGCAGACACTAAAACTTCCAAGTATGGAGAACTACAATACATAAATTTCTGTTCTTTATAAATGACTCACTCTAAAGTACTTTGTTATAGCACCATAAATAGTCAGGTTACTTGGATTTTTAAATAAATTTAAGTGAAAAACAAAGACAACATTTCAAGCAGTTTTTCAGTTTAATGAGGTCATAGTGTTCATAAAACCTAAACCACATATATTACTTTCCCCTGGAATCAGTTGTGGTCAACAATTGTAGAGCTATAGGAGAAAAACTAATGAGCAGGTTGTTTTAATTATTTTTTTTTAATTTTTATTGTTGGTTGTGGAAAACATTACATAGTTCTTGACATATCATATTTCACACTTTGATTCAAGTGGGTTATGAACTCCCATTTTTACCCCGTATACAGATTGCAGAATCACATCTGTTACACCTCCACTGATTTACATATTGCCATACTAGTGTCTGTTGTATTCTGCTGCCTTTCCTATCCTCTACTATCCCCCATCCCCTACCCTCCCATCTTCTCTCTCTACCCCATCTACTGTAATTCATTTCTCCCCCTTGTTTTTTTTTCCCTTTCCCCTCACTTCCTCTTGTATGTAATTTTGTATAACCATGAGGGTCTCCTTCCATTTCCATGCAATTTCCCTTCTCTCTCCCTTTCCCTCCCACCTCTTGTCCCTGTTTAATGTTAATCTTCTTCTCATGCTCTTCCTTCCTACTCTGTTCTTAGTTACTCTCCTTATATCAAAGAAGACATTTGGCATTTGTTTTTTAGGGATTGGCTAGCTTCACTTAGCATAATCTGCTCTAATGCCATCCATTTCCCTGCAAATTCCATGATTTTGTCATTTTTTAATGCAGAGTAATACTCCATTGTGTATAAATGCCACATTTTTTTATCCATTCATCTATTGAAGGGCATCTAGGTTGGTTCCACAGTCTAGCTATTGTGAATTGTGCTGCTATGAACATCGATGTAGCAGTGTCTCTGTAGCATGCTCTTTTTAGGTCTTTAGGAAATAGACCAAGAAGGGGAATAGCTGGGTCAAATAGTGGTTCCATTCCCAGCTTTCCAAGAAATCTCCATACTGCTTTCCAAATTGGCCGCACCAATTTGCAGTCCCACCAGCAATGTACAAGTGTACCCTTTTCCCCACATCGTCGCCAGCACTTGTTGTTGTTTGACTTCATAATGGCTGCCAATCTTACTGGAGTGAGATGGTATCTTAGGGTGGTTTTGATTTGCATTTCTCTGACTGCTAGAGAAGGTGAGCATTTTTTCATGTACTTGTTGATTGATTGTATGTCCTCCTCTGAGAAGTGTCTGTTCAGGTCCTTGGCCCATTTGTTGATTGGGTTATTTGTTTTCTTATTGGTTAACTTTTTGAGTTCTTTGTATACTCTAGATATTAGGACTCTATCTGAAGTGTGAGGAGTAAAGATTTGTTCCCAGGATGTAGGCTCTCTATTTACCTCTCTTATTGTTTCTCTTGCTGAGAAAAAACTTTTTAGTTTGAGTAGGTCCCATTTGTTGATTCTAGTTATTAACTCTTGTGCTATGGGTGTCCTATTGAGGAAGTTGGAGCCTGACCCCACAGTATGTAGATTGGAGCCAACTTTTTCTTCTATCAGACGCAGTGTCTCTGATTTGATATCAAGCTCCTTGATCCATTTTGAGTTAACTTTTGTGCATGGTGAGAGAAAGGGATTCAGTTTCATTTTGTTGCATATGGATTTCCAGTTTTCCCAGCACCATTTGTTGAAGATGCTATCCTTCCTGCATTGCATGCTTTTAGCCCCTTTATCAAATATAAGATAGTTGTAATTTTGTGGATTTGTCTCTGTGTCCTCTATTCTGTACCATTGGTCCACCCGCCTGTTTTGGTACCAGTACCATGCTGTTTTTGTTACTTTTGCTCTGTAGTATAGTTTGAAGTCTGGTATCGCTATACCGCCTGATTCACACTTCCTGCTTAGAGTTGTTTTTGCTATTCTGGGTCTTTTATTTTTCCATATGAATTTCATGATTGCTTTATCTATTTCTACAAGAAATCCCATTGGGATTTTGATTGGCATTGCATTAAACCTATAGAGAACTTTTGGTAATATCGCCATTTTGATGATGTTAGTTCTGCCTATCCATGAACAGGGTATATTTTTCCATCTTCTAAGATCTTTTTCTATTTCTCTCTTTAGGGTTCTGTAGTTTTCATTGTATAAGTCTTTCACCTCTTTTGTTAGGTTGATTCCCAAGAATTTTATTTTTTTTGAGGATATTGTGAATGGAGTGTTGTCCTCATTTCCATTTCAGAAGATTTGTCGCAGATATACAGGAATGCCTTTGATTTATGCGTGTTGATTTTGTATCCTGCCACTTTGCTGAATTCATTTATTAGCTCTAATAGTTTCTTTGTAGACCCTTTTGGGTCTGCTAGGTATAGAATCATGTCAACTGCAAATAGTGATAATTTAAGTTCTTCTTTTCCTATTTTCATGCCTTTAATTTCTTTCGTCTGTCTAATTGCTCTGGCCAGTGTTTTGAGAACTATGTTGAACAGAAGTGGTGAGAGAGGGCATCCCTGTCTTGTTCCAGATTTTAGAGGGAATGCCTTCAATTTTTCTCCGTTTAGAATGATGCTAGCCTGAGGCTTAGCACAGATAGCTTTTACAATATTGAGGTATGTTCCTGTTATCCCTAGTTTTTCTAGAGTTTTGATCATAAAGGTATGCTGTACTTTGTCGAATGCTTTTTCTGCATCTATTGAGATAATCATATGGTTATTATCTTTAAGTCTATTGATGTGGTGAATAACATTTATTGATTTCCGTATATTGAACCAGCCTTGCATCCCAGGGATGAAACCTACTTGATCATGGTGCACAATTTTTTTGATATGTTTTTGTATCCGATTCGCCAGAATTTTATTGAGGATTTTTGCATCTAGGTTCATTAGAGATATTGGTCTATAGTTTTCTTTCTTTGAAGTGTCTTTGCCTGGTTTAGGAATCAGGGTGATGTTGGCCTCGTAGAATGAATTTGGAAGTTCTCCCTCTTTTTCTATGTCCTGAAATAGCTTGAAAAGTATTGGTATTAATTCTTCTTTAAAGGTTTTGTAAAACTCTGCTGTATACCCATCCGGTCCTGGGCTTTTCTTAGTTGGTAGTCTTTTGATGGCTTCTTCTATTCCCTCAATTGATATTGATCTGTTTAGGTTGTCTATATCCTCTTGACTCAATCTGGGCAGATTATATGACTTAAGAAATCTATCAATGCCTTCACTATCTTCTATTTTATTGGAGTATAAGGATTCAAAATAATTTCTAATTATCTTCTGTATTTCTGAAGTGTCTGTTGTGATATTGCCTTTTTCATCCCGTATACTAGTAATTTGGGTTCTCTCTCTTCTCTTCGTTAGCATGGCTAAGGGTCTGTCGATCTTATTTATTTTTTCAAAGAACCAACTTTTAGTTTTGTCAATTTTTTCAATTGTTTCTTTTGTTTAGATTTCATTGATTTCAGCTCTGATTTTAATTATTTCTTGCCTTCTACTTCTTTTGCTGTTGTTTTGCTCTTCTTTTTCAAGGATTTTGAGATGAAGTGTGAGATCATTTATGTGTTGGTTTTTTTCTTTTTTTAAGGAATGAACTCCAAGCAATGAATTTTCCTCTTAGAACTGCTTTCATTGTGTCCCATAGATTCCGATATGTTGTGTCTGTGTTTTCATTTATCACTAAGAATTTTTTAATTTCCTCCTTGATGTCTTCTATAATCCATTGATCATTCAGTAACCTATTGTTCATTCTCTAAGTGATGCATGATTTTTCCTTCCTTCTTTTATTGTTGATTTCCAGTTTCATTCCATTATCATCAGATAAGATGCATGGTGTTATCTCTATTCCTTTATAATGTCTAAGAGTTGCCCTGTGACATAATATATGATCTATTTTTGAGAAGGATCCATGTGCTGCTGAGAAAAAAGTGTAACTGCTTGATGTTGGGTGGTATATTCTATATATGTCAATTAAGTCTAGGTTATTAATTGTATTATTGGGTTCTATAGTTTCCTTATTCAACTTTTGTTTGGAAGATCTGTCCAGTGGTGAGAGAGGTGTGTTGAAGTCTCCCATGTTTATTGTATGGTGGTCTATTAGCCTCTTGAACTTGAGAAGAGTTTGTTTGATGAACATAGATGCACCATTGTTTGGGGCATATATATTTATGATTGTTATGTCTTGCTGGAGTATGGTTCCCTTGAGCAGTACGTAGTGTCCCTCTTTATCCCTTTTGATTAACTTTGGCTTGAAATCTATTTTATTTGATATGAGTATGGACACTCCTGCTTGTTTCCGAAGTCCATATGAGTGATATGATTTTTCCCAACCTTTCACCTTCAGCCTATGTATGTCTTTTCCTATCAAATATGTCCCCTGTAGGCAGCATACTGTTGGATCTTTTTTTTTTTTTATCCATTCTACTAGCCTATGTCTCTTAATTGGTGAGATTAAGCCATTAACATTTAGGGTTATTATTGAGATATGGATTGTTCTTACAGCCATATTTGTTTATTTATGTTACTTAACATGGTTTGTTTTTCCTCTTTGATTATTTTTTCCCTTTACTGTACAACCTCCCACTGTTGGTTTTCATTGTTATTTTCCATTTCCTCTTCCTGTAATGTTTTGCTGAGGATGTTTTGAAGAGATGGTTTTCTAGCTGCAAATTCTTTTAACTTTTGTTTATCATGGAAGGTTTTAATTTCATCTTCCATCCTGAAGCTTAATTTCGCTGGATACACAATTCTTGGTTGGAACCCATTTTCTTTCAGCGTTTGAAATATGTTGTTCCAGAATCTTCTAGCTTTCAGAGTCTGTGTTGAAAGATCAGCTGTTATCCTGATTGCTTTACCCCTAAATGTTGAAACTAGGAAAAAAAAATAAAAAAAATTAAATAAAATTCTCTCCTTATTCTGTATGTTGGGTATCTTCATTATAATGTGTCTAGGTGTGGATCTCTTATGATTTTGCACATTCGGCGTCCTGTAGGCTTTTAGGATTTGGGATTCTGTCTCATTCTTCAAGTCTGGAAAGTTTTCTCGTAGTATTTCGTTGAACAGATTGCTCATTCCTTTGGTTTGGACCTCTATCCCTTCCTGTATCCCAATGACTCTTAAGTTTGGTCTCTTTATGTTATCCCATATTTCTTGGATGTTCTGCTCATGGTTTCTTAATAGTCTCGCTGAACTGTCTATGTTCTTTTCAAGTTGAAATACTCTGTCTTCATTGTCTGATGTTCTATCTTCTAAGTGTTCTACTCTGCTGGTAGTACTCTCATTTGAGTTTTTAATTTGGCTTATTGCTTCCTGCATTTCTAGGATTTCTGTTTGTTTTTTATAACCTCTATCTCCCTGTATAGTTGATCTTTTGCTTCTTTGATTTGTTTATGTAATTCATTGTAAAAGTGATCTTTCATTGTCTGATTTTGCTGTCTAATGTCTTCCTTGAGACTCTAGATCATCTGAAGCATGTATATCCTGAATTCTTTATCTGACATTCCATTTGCTGCAGATATTACCTCTTCTAAAGTTGAGTTGACCTGCATTGCTTGTAGTCCTTTCTTTCCTTGTCTTTTCATACTGCTCGCATTTCTTTCTGCTTGGTGAAACTGTTGTGTTATTGAATTTTCCCCCTATATATTTATATGGCTCTTGTATAGTTGCAAAGTCTCCCTTTTGTGGAGAAAGACAACGTTAACAGTTCTTAATATCAATAGTACATCATCTAGGCACACGTTTTCCTTATTACTACATTTATAGCTAGACTCTATGTCTACAAATGTTGGTTTCGATTATCGTTTACAAATATAGTCATTAGTTTCATGAAAGGCATACCATTTCTGGTAGCTTGAAGAAAACTGGATTTCAGGTGTAGGATGTTATGTTTACGGGGAAAGGAGTGAGGGTATGGGGTTAATCTACCTTAGTAACTTTGGAGAGCTCTTACCCATCTATTGATGGGTAATTTATGGAAGAATGTACAGATTCAAATTCCTATCTGTATTTATAAGATTACCCTACTTATGAATAGTAAAATTTATGGGGTAGCAAGTGGGATAGAGGGAGTAAGAGGGAGGAAGATAGATAACAAGGAAAGGGAGAGAAAAAAGAGAGCGGGAAAAAAGAAAATACGAGAAAAAAGAAAAGGAATAAAAAGGGGAAGGGAGGTGGGGCATATGCAATTCCTCTATAGTATATTATTCTGGTGATTCAGTTGTTAAAGACCTTTTTCATGTACGATTTTTTGGTTTCACATATGTTGAGGTTGCGAAGACCCGAGGGGGAAGGGTAGAGGAGACTGGGTGAATGGCTGAAAAGAGAGAGAGAAGAGAGAAAAAGAAAGAAAAAAAGTAAAAAAAATGTCTCTCAGAACTCTGTTTTCATTTCTTCCAGTTGGTGGCATTGTCTATTCCTAGCTTGAGTCTCTGGGTTCAGGATGGTGGTGGTAGTCAGTGTGAGAGGACTTGAGCTTCCACCTGTGGCCTCTCTACCCTTATTCTCTGAGATATAAACTGGGTGCCTGATCCGCTGCAGAACGGCACTGGTAGTCACGCCAGTGAACCGGTTGGTGGGTTTTAAGGGTTGGTGGGATTTTTCAAGATGAGTTCCATCAGTTTTTCTCATAAGGTGTTTGGTGAGGTGGGGGTGTTGGGGAAACCTTATGTTTGTCAAGAGCTCAGTCAGGTGACAGCACGGGCGGGCAGCAGGGCCCCTCCTCCAGTTGGAGTGGTCTGTCTACCTCACCGGCAGAAGGCTGGGCTCCTCCAACTGGGGAGGACTGTCTACCACTCCAGCGAGTCGCTGGGCCTGTCCTCCTGGTCGCAGGTCTGCCTACCTTGCAGGCGCGGGCGGCGGCTCTGCCCCTCCTCCAATTGGGGTGATCTGTCTACCATGCCGGTGGGCCGCTGGGCCCATTCTCCCGGTCGGTCGCAGGTCTGCCTCAGGTTATTTTAATTAAAAGTTTCTTTTCCAATGGAACCATGGGCAACTGTCTAGGCCCCTGGCTCTAACCTTGTCACCACCTCTCAATATGGGTACGGTGTGAGAAATGCAAAAGACAATAGAATAATAAAAACTATTTAAAGTAAACTTGACCTCATCTGTGCAGTTCTACCAGAGTACCATTTCAAGTATCAGCTTGAAGGTACATTGGTTAACTAACCCTTCAATTTGTCAAGGCCAAAACTACAGGCAATATCAAAGCCATTTTCTTTATCCCACCAAGACATCTTTGTAAAAACAAAAGACATGTTTCTCACTGCCAGTGGCTCCTTTTGTCTATTTTTTGTTGTTTTCTTTCCAACTCTTTTAAAATTCCTCTCTGATTTTTATGAAGTTCCTTCTGAAAATTTAAAGCTATAACATTTGCCCATATCTTCAAAAACAGAGACCACATTAATGAGATCACTATGCAGATTGGTAAATATAATAGATATAAAGCTATTTTATATGTGCACTCTTATTATTTCAGTATTGCTCCAAAGAGTCAATATATTCACAGTTATACTATTGGTATATGAAACAAGAAAGTAAAAACTTTGGAAATTGAAATAAACCTTATTGTGATGTATATTATATAAGCAAATACACATATAAAATCTATTCTATAATATAAATAATGTAGTATATTTTCTAATGTACCAATGTAACCATGTATATTTTCTAATATACTAGTAACTATATTTGTGTGTGTGTGTACATATATGATACCATACCAAAACTAGAACATATCAATTTTATTAATTGCATTATACACTTCTATTATAGAGAACTTAGCATAATGCTTTCTTTCATTTTGAGGTTGTCAAAAAAATGCTCTGGACAGTTTAATAGGAAAGACATTATAAAGACTATTACAATAAAGATCAAGACTATTAAATAAGGGATAGAGGTTAAACTCAATTCCATTGGAAAAATGTCAGGAGAGTTTTTTGGAATGATTTTTGGAATAAGGACATTAGAACATTAGAGAATGGTTTCATCATAGGATTAGACCATTTATATTTGCAAATTGGCTTTAATAGAAGTTGAACTCCTACACTTTCACAGAACCTAGAAGATAGGGATCTAGCTTCCTTTATGATTACCTGGCTTCCAGGTAATCTTTGTCCTGACAAAGACATTTCCAAGACTGTAAAACTGGCAAAAGCAGAGAGAAGATTTACATCTCAAGAGGGGCAAGAGAGAAAATTTACAATTCCAGGTTTTCTAAAGTAAACCTTCCCCTCTTTGAATGTACATAGAGTAGACTTAACTTCTTTTGACTACAAGTACTACCTTATAAAACCTAAAAATCTAATGGATAATGTTGTTACCACAGAAGTCAATATCTTTGAAACAGTTTTACTATTGTTATGTGGAATAAAACCTTGGGGAATTTAGAATGTCTAATTTGATCTAATTAACTCTTTTAATTGGAGCATTTCAGTGTTCACTTAATGATATTTACTGAGGTATCACAAAAAGAGCACAAAATCTCTCAATTTTACATCTGGAATAAAACCTTAGAAAGATTGAGTCCAACCAGTTCATTTTAAAGTTGAAGTAACTGAGACACAAAGACAGTATATATCCTATTCCTTCTATATACAAACACTAAAGCTCTTTCTCTCTCTTTCTGACACACACACATGCATGCACACTAAATATTTTATTTATTAATATCCATAACCCTAAATTTAAACATAATATTATATCCATTTACATGCTATTATTGTTTTTATGATTAGGATTATATGCTATTTAAAACTAGTATGTTTTACATGGGACAAAAATTAGGGTAAATACTTAATGAAAATGTTCTCTGCATTCTTTCAAATAAAGGTTAATTAAATGTTTTAGATTATTCCTCAGTTACAACAACTTATTTAGTATGGAAGGAATAAAATCCCTAATTTATTTCTTTCTCATTCAAATAAAATGAGCTCTGTGACCTACCAATGAGAAATAAAATTCTCAAATTGCTCATTATCCAATACTCTTGTAATGAATCCATGTATTTCTAAACTAATGCATTTTTAAAATCAGTGCTCATTTAAAATTTTAGGCAACAAGACAGTCTTTATAAGTAGTTTTTAAGAGAGAATCCATCTCTTCAAATAGCACTGAATACCTGCTAAGTCTTTTAGATTTTGTCAAAATGAAAACTGAGCCATATTTTCTTGATTAAAACAAATATTATGGTTTGAAGGTTTCTGTCTTCACAAAATTCATATGTGCAATTCTACCAGCTAATGTGATCGATCATATTGAGATGGAAGCTTTGAGAGAGAATCAGGTCATGAATGCAAAGACCTCATGAATGGGGTTAGTGTACTTATAAGAGATGTGAGAGTGTGCTTGTTCTTCCTGCTGTCTGTCAAGTGAGGATACCAGAAGAAAATGGCCATATGCAAGTCAAAAGTGCCCTTACCAGTTTCTGATTCAGGTAGTATCTCAATCTTATAATGGCTGAAAATAATTGCTAAGACACCCAGACTATGAGAATTTGTGACGGCAGCCCAAACTGACTAGGAAAACAGGTTAAATGGTTATGAATTGTCTGTAGTTTCATCATCTTTAAAGTCCCCATTTTTGCCTCCTTTATAGTCAGTATTTCCCATTCTACCAACCCAGACAACCACTGACCTGTTTCTTGTCCCTAGGATTTCACCTTTTCAGAATGATAAGTTAATGGAGCATGCAACGTGCTTTTTGAGTCTCATCTCTTTCACTGAGAAAAATGCATTCAAGATTAATCCATGTAGTTGGGTACAGTGGTGCCTACCTGTAATCCCAGCAGTTTAGAGGGGCTGAGCCACAAGGATCTCAGATTAGAAGCCAGCATCAGCAACTTAGTGGGACTATAAGCAACCTAGTGAGACCCTGTCTCAAAATTAAAATTCTTTTAAAAAGGGAAGCTGGAAATGTGGCTTAGTGGTTAAGCATCCCTGGGTTTAATACCTGGTACCTCTTGCACCCCCAAAAAATAATAGATTAATCTATGTGGTTGGATGAATCAGTACTTGAGGGTTTTTTGTTTGTTTGTTAATTTCAGTTTGAGATTTTTGCTAAATTTCATAGTGTTATTGCACTGTATTGAGGAACCACAGTTTATTCATGTAATCAAAAATAACTGAAACGGGAACAGACCTCAACAGATCAGCAAGCTATCTTTATATTAAGCAGCAGTGGAATGGCACATTTTCAGGGGAGAAAATGGCAACTGGTTACAAGAGGGGTCTGCTTTTTATAGGTTTTAATGAGAGTTAATCATAAAGATCAAGAAATTAGTTGTGCAGGTTTGAAGCCTAAATCAGGAAAACAGTTGTAAAAGTTCAGAACTCATTGCTACCAGGATGAAATTCTAGAGCCCAGAGCCCATTGTTTGCCTTCTCCACCCAGGACTCATTGTTACTGGGAAAGGATGAAGTCCAGAGCCCAGAGCCCATCTTTAGTGTCTTTTTCCCTGGGTGTTTTTATTCCAGATCCTTCAATTCATGCACCTGTTGAAGAGCATCCCAGTTGCTTCTGGATTTGAGTGATTGTTAATAGAGCTGTCCTAAACACCTTAATAAAAGACTTAATGTGAATTTAAGTTCAGGATTTCTATGTAGTATGATAAGAATATGTTCAAATTTATAAGAAACTGCCACACTGTGTTTCAAAGTGATGGTACCATTTTCCATCCCTACTAACAATAAATGAGAATTTCTTTTGTTCCAGATACTTGCTAGAATTTACTATTTTCCAGTTTTAAAGAAATTTCAGGCATCCTAATAGTTGTACAGTGATGATTCTGAACATTATTTTGTGTGTTTACCTGTTATACATATATCTTGCTTAGTATGATATCGATGTAGCTATTTTGCTTATTTTTGTTAGAATTTTTTTTTTCTTATTGCTGAGCTTTACTTAGAAATATTTACTTTCAGTTTGGGGTGTGTCTTTTTTATTTTTCATTTCACACAGAGCAGAAGTGTTTAGTGTTGACAAAGTACTATTTTTTACTTCTTCCTTTACAGATTGATTTTGATATTTTGTCTAAAACCTCAGTCAAAGCCAAAGTCACTCAGATTTTTCATTATATGTTCTTCAAAATGTTTTATAGTTTTAACTTTTATATTTGAGCCGATGGTCCATTTTATTTTAAAATTTATACATATAGTCTATGTCAAATGCCTCATTTTACACAGGGAATCTAATACTTTCTGGACCATTTATTGAAAAGACTATCTTTTCTATTTCTATAGTATTTTCTGTGTCTCTCTACTTTGCCTTTCCCCAAGTTGTAGGGACAAGCCTCGTACTTGTTCCTTCATCAGATGTATTCTCAGAGTTTTCCTGATCCTCAGTCTTGGGCAGGTCTTATAGCCCAGGTCTTGAGTTTGAACATTCCCCCCCCTCCCCAATTTTCACCTCTCTCTTTAATTTGGGATCCAAACACTTCATTATGTCTCTGGTAGGAGCTGAGTAGGAAAGTGTTTCTTTTACTACCCTAAACTATAATAAGGAGTATTATACATTTGTTCTGAATTAGAACAAATCCCAAGCCAAAAAAAAGGTACCCCTCTTCCTGTTTAATTAAGAATTTTGACTTCTTTTAAAGCAGTAGGGTAGGGAGAAGCTGTTGCCTGAAAGTAGAAGAGATCCCTGGCTTTCTTTTGAGCCAGATGGATTTTTCCTGCCCCTTCCCTAAAGTGAGTACCTCAAATTCTTAAAGCATACTTAGCAGTAATCACTGTGACATCTGGAAAATTCTAACATATTAGGGGCTTCTTGTATTATGCAAGTTTGAATTTTATTTCTAAGAAAAGAAAATGTCTTACCCTACCTCTGTCAATATAGACTCAACACTACCAAATAAAAACTGTCACTCGTGGATAAATATGATAGGTGGTCGGCCAATTAAACAGAACTTTACCACATTCATTTAAACTGGGTCAAATTTGTACAACAATGTCTTTGATGTTTTTGATAATGATTCAGTGATCAGTCAACTGGTTAACTAATATCTTTATTTTCCCTGCTATGGATATATTTGGTAGGAAGGATAAATTAAAATCCTATTCTATGAACCATGTAGCAGGTGGAATTACATAGCAAATTATGAATTGTAAGTTGTATAACATAGATACTTTACATTTCATTTATTATTTGATCCTAACTACAATTAAGATCAACAATGGGTTTTCCTATAGATAGCAGTGAATTTTTATTCCAATAAATAGTTTTAAAATCTTCACTAACTTGTATTATAATTCAAAGTTGAACAAGAAAAGATTCTAAAAATGTATTCTATATGGCTTGTTCAGAATAAATTTCTTAGTGTTTTTAAACTAATTTACCAGCAGTTTTAGAGCATTTATTATTTCATTAGCAGTGCTTTATCACAGGGGAGAATTCATAAATAAGACTGAAATATTAGCCCACATGATTAATATGTGAATTCTTAAAAACACATAAATACAAGTGTTATAGAAATTAAATGAGTTTTCCAGGTCTCAGGGTAGGGATTTAGAGCTTTTGATCTCTAAATTATCATTATCCTTCTACTTTTACATACTCATGTTTATTATAACTCATCCTCTTTCCTGTCTGAAATAACAATAGTATAATGCTCCTAACTAATTCTACCTCAAAGGTATACTCTATCTTCTCCTCACTGTTATTTTCTATACTTTATCTTTTCCTCACTTTTGTATTCCTTACTCGGATTCACACATGCACATACATACTCAAAGAACTTTCATCTCTTCTGTTCCAATGAAAGGTAACTATCAAGAAGTACTAGATAAGCTTAATAAACATTCTTTTCAAATTCTCAAACACTTTCTGAGTAGGATTGTGTAAAAGGAAGCTCCCTTAACAAAGCAGCATAGGAGAGAATGTACCTGAGCATGCAGTACCTTAGGAAATGAGCTTTTTTATTACATGAAATTAATGTAGTAAATTCTGCTTCCATTAAAATGTAGCAAGTTGCAGCTAAGGATGTTGGCACACACCTGTAATTCCAGCAACTCAGGAGGCCAAGGCAGGAGGATTAAAGTTTGAGGTCAGTCTCAGAAACTTAGTAAGACCATGTCTCAAGATAAAAAGTTTAAAAAGGCTGGGTGTATAAGCACCCTGGAGTTCAATCCACAGTACCAAAATAAATAAATAAATAAATTAGAAAGTTATTAAGGAATACCACTTCTCCCTTACAACAAGTACACATGCATCCCAGATAGAGCATTAATCTCCAGGATATATAAAGAATTCAAAAAAACTGAACATCAAAAAGCAAATAACCCAAGCAATAAATGGGCTAAGAAACTGAACAGACACCTCATAAAAAAGACATAAAATCGATCAACAGATATATGAAAAAGTGTTCAACATCTCTAGCAATTAGAGAAATGCAAATAAAAAGCACTCTAAGATTTCACCTTACCCCAGTCATCATGGCAGTTATCAGGAATATAAGCAACAATAAATGTTGGTGAGGATATTGGGAAAAAGGTACACTCTTACATTGTGGGATGGACTGCAAATTGATGCAATCACTATGGAAAGTAGTACAGAGATTCCTCAGAAAACTTGGAATGGAACCACCATTTGACCTGATTATCCCATTTCTTGGTTTATACCCAAAGGATTTAAAATCAGTATACTATAGTGAGGCAACCACATCATTGTTTATAGCAGCTCAATTCATAATAGCCAAACTATGGAACAAACCTAGATGCCATTCAACATATGAATGGATAAAGAAATTGTGGTATATATACACAATGGAATATTACTCAGCCTTAAAGAAGGCCAAAATTATGGCATTTGCAGGTAAATGGATGGAGCTGAAGAATATTATGCTAAGTGAAATAAGCAAATCTCAAAGAACCAAAGTCCGAATGTTTTCTCTGATATGTGGATGCTAAGTCACAATAAAGGAGGGGGGACCCAGGGAAGAATTGAGGTACTTTGGATTAAACAGAGGGAATGAAGAGAGGGGAGACGACATAGGGGTAGGAGTGATAGTAGATTGAATCAGACATTATTACCCTCTATGCATATCTGATTACACAACCTGTGTATCTATATCATGTACAACCAGAAGAATGAGACATATACTCCATTTATGTATGATGTGTCAAAATGCATTCTACTCTCATATTAACTAATTAAAACAATTACAGAATAAATAAAAAAATCATAATTTTTCTTGAATCCATTAAAAAGCTAAGGTTTCACATCAACCAGGAGAACTGAGTTCTAAAGAATGACAAGCTTCTCTAAGAGGAATTGAAGACCTGCATAGTAGTTCACGATTTGGAAGAGTATCAAAAGGTGGATGCCATATAAAAGAGTCAAAAGAAATCAGCTAAAAAGACAGCAAATGATTACAGTTTTGACCAGCATGCCAGTTTAGAAGAGACTCTGTACTCAGACACAAGGGCAGTTGACAGTAGCTTGCAAAATCTTTTCCACAGGCATCCATTGGATGCTCATGAGAAAGACTGAAGGCAAAAATAGGCTAAAGAAAATCCTTCTTGGTGACACAGGTATGTGGAGGTTACTGACTGCACCAAGAGACCAGAAAAAAAAAATAGTCACCACATCCAAAAATTTTTCTTTGGTATTAAAGAAAGCCTTTAACTGCTGAGGGAAGAGCAGGAAACACTGGCTCTCAAGAGTCCAAGATCGGACTACTTTTTTGGAGGCAGAGGTAAAAGGAGGTTCATCTGCCTCAAGGCCAGGGTGGGGAAACAGACTTAAGACTCCTTCTGGGGAGTGGCAGCAAGCCTTACCCCATAAAAGACACATTACATATACATGGCCCAGATCAGTTTACGCCTCACTGGCTTCCTTCCTTCTTTCTCTCTCTTTTTCTCCTTCCTGATGGCTTTTGTACTTCATTATTTTTGGAACTTCCCAACAATTCTCTCCTCAAATATTTCTTTGATCTATTTTTTTCCACATCTCTTTCCAGAACTATACTTTCACTTTTAGAGCTATACTATACTTTTAGAATCTCTGTTCTATTTCATCTTCTTTTCTTTTTGTGGTCCTCTGTGGACAATTCCTATTAACCTGTGCTGTGTGTGCTGGCCATTTATCAGTCTTAACTTCTAGTACATAATAGTTTTCATATCATTCCTGAAATTCCTCACCTGGCATGAACATTGTCCAACTTTTTATGTAAATGAACATATTAGTAATTGTTATTTTACAGTCTGTGTCTCATAGCTCCAATATCTATGTTATCTCTAAGTCTCATCTGTTGATTTCTTTTTCCTCTTGACAAGCTTTTAAATTTTGAGGCTTATTTTGCTTTTTAGATTTCTTATAAATTATTATCGAATGTCAGTTATGATAGAACAAGCATAGAAAAAGTTACATAGTTTTGTGGAAATGGACACACATTTTCATTTATAGCTCTTCAATGTGAGTTAATTCAGTTTAATCAGTAAATGTTTTCTTGTTGCTAGCATCACCGTCAGCATACTGAAACTTTATGCTTCTCCAGCAGTAGATTGATATTACATATTACTATCTAAGGCACAGATTATTTAGAAGTAGAGGAAAAAGTTTCATGAACAGACAATTTATTGAAGGGTGCTCTCAGAAGAAGGGAATGAGCAAACCAGGGCTAATGTCAGAAGGTTTCAAGATAAATTTAGAGTAAGGGAGAATCCTGAATGTGAATTCCATGACAGAGCTTATCTTACCTAAAGATAAAGAGGCCAAACAGTTATCCTTTTGACTGATTAAGTCACTAGCTAGTGGTCACCCCGTAGAAAGTAGGTACAGCTTCCCAGGCTTCTAGCATTATAGATTTCCAATTGCTGTGGTCAAGTCATTGTCATGGGGAATGTTTGAATTAGATCTGCCAAATAACTGGAATCTAGGCAGTTCAGCCAATGCATCTGATATAGCAACATTCTAACCAAAGCTTGTATTTAGTTATTCCAATAAAGTCAAAGATGTCAGTTTATAGTTAGGAAAATAATATGTTCAAAAAAGGAGCTAGAAGTAGAAGAATTAGGAAATATTTTTAGTAAGTGACTTAACAGCAGCATACATTAAGTGTAAACTGCAATTATAAGTAGTAAGTAGTTTTCCCACACTAGCTCAAGATGTTCAAAATTTCCTGTTTACACTTTTTGCCATAAATTCCATTTATGTAATACTTACATTATGCCTATAAATGGAAACTAAAATTGAATAGATGGCATCGCATTAGCACAAGAACACTAGATACAGAGTCAAGATTCATGAATTCTAGTTTAGAAATGACAACTCTTTGAATTTGGGGTAGTCATTTCTCTTAGTCATGGTATTTTTGTTTTGTTTTTATCTGTAAAAGTTAGATAAGGAAGACAACACATAATTTATATATATATACATATATGTATATATATATGTATATATTTTATTTAGTTGTAGTTGTACACAATATCTTTATTTATTTATTTATTTTTATGTGGTGCTGAGGATAGAACCCAGTGTCTTGCACATGCTAGGCAAATACTCTACTGCTGAGCCACAACCTCAGCCCTGATAACACATAATTTTAAGATTCAATTTTACTCAGAGAAATTTTATTAACTTTAAGAATGCACAGTGTGTGCCTTTTCTTTATTGTTAACAGAAAAATGATATTCTTAAATGTAGATTCTTCCTCATGCAAATTAAAGTGACTTGAAATTGGATAATGTGAAATCCCAAAATATGCTTAAGAAAATTAATTTACGCCTGCATTTTTAAGCTTCATGCTTATATCTTCTTGGAATATAAAATATTTTAAAAATGTATATATAAATATAAATATTGATATGGATATATACACAAATGCATTAATATACACAAATATTTTTGGAAGATAAAAATAAAATGGTCCTGAAAAAAAAAGAAAAACAAATGAGTACAAACTACAAATTAGGAAATATCTGAGGAAAAGGAATGACTAAGGAGATTAGGTTAGATGCTTTTTTTAGCATGCTGTTTTATTTTTAACTGAAAAACTAACAGAAGCACAAGTTCAGACATTTGCAAAAAAATCACATATAATTTAGAGAAGGGTCTTAGTATCTCTTTTAATTTTCATAATTTTATAAATGAGAACAGTAAAATGTGAAGTGTTGGCTATAGGATCAGTAGGAACTCTAATGAAAATTAGAAATGCTATTTTAGACTCTGTTATGTTTTTTCAGAAAATTTGTGTGGTTGTACTATTAACCACCATGGATTTCTTTAGCAATAAATAGAGTCACTCTGGATAACCTGCATACCATTTGATTACTTTCAACATTTACATGTCTTCTAGTTCGTGAGTAGGAGTTATACAAGTGTATTCTTTTGATTATCTATTAATGGTAAACATGGGAAAGAACAAAGAACAAACTCTGATGAATTATGGAGAGGAATAACATAATTTAATAGTGAATTGTATGTGATCAGAGGAAAATATATCTAATCAAATAATCCACAGTGGATTTAGCTAATACTTGATTATTGTATATTACAGTGTTACTGAGTAAGTGAATTTTAAATCTTTGCATCATAGGAGATGTTATATGTTTGAGTTGAAAGAAATTATAGTTTTAAAATTCATAAAATCCCCAGCAGGCATTAGTCTCTAATACAATGTTGGGAAAAAAATCACTTGGGCATACACACATTTTTCATATTACTTAAAAAGTTCTTATCATATGGTATGAGGTGTGAATTCTCATGATTGTGGAATAAGACAAATGGGTAGATATAATTGAATAAAACAATAAATGGACAGTTTTTTGATTCATAAATGCTTCCTTTCTCTAAATGCATTAAGAAGTCATGTAATATACCAATAAAATATCCAGACACTTCAGCTCAGACAGTTGCATGCAGGTGTTTTATGCTATTCTGTATTCCAAAATCTCAGTTTTCTAAAATGGAGATAAGCATCAATAAGAAAGAAGGTTAGAGATTTAGTCAAGTCCAGTGTTATGTATGATAATAAAAAATGCACTTTGTGATTCTTTTTTCCACATTAATACCATAGAAAACTTTCTGAAAGAAAAAAGTATAATGAGATCTGCTTTGGTTTATGTTATATATAGCATCAATAGATTATTATCCTTGTTATATATAGTATCAATAGATTATTATCCTTGTATTAGGGTTCTCTAGAGGAAAGTATAATTATAAAAAAGGGGACTTATTAGGTTGGCTTATCTGACTAGAAGCTGGATAGGACACAATGGCCACGTGAAGGCTGGAGAGCTGGAAGAACCAGTTGCCACACAGTCCAAGAGGCCTAACCTCCAGAACAACAGGAATCGATGGTACTACCCTAGTCTGAGACCTAAGCCTTCTGGAGAATCACTGTGAAAGTTCACTTTAGAAGAGTGAAGAAGCGAGAGTTATATATCCTCAGACTATCACAGAAGCAATCAAGAACACATTCAAGAAGAATCGAGCTTGAATTTGCTGCTTCTTCTTTGTTCTTTTATCTTTTATTCCAACTAAGCCATCATACTCTTGGTCAGTGCTGCCCATGCTTAGGAAGGGTCTCCATTTCAGTTGGCTATCCCACATGCCAATCATTCCTAGACACACCATCACTGACATACCCATAATCCTCATAATCCTTAGCATCTCTTAATCTAATCGACAATTCAAATTGACCATTATAATCCTCAATCTTAAAATAGCCTACTAAAGAAGTATTTTTTCTTTTCTGGTTTTATTTTATTTATTTATTTAGTTTACTTTGTGTTTCTACTATGAAAGAGTGACTATGGAAATCATACCTCAGCATCAATACATGCTATAGTAATTTTAATTAAAAATGGTTGACACATAATCATCATACCTATTTATGGTGTACAGTCTAATATGTGAACACATGTTTACAATGTATAATGATCAGATTAGTGTAATTGGTATATCCATCATGTCCATTGGCACAGATGTCTATTTTTTTTTCTGGGAATGTTTAAAATTATCTCAGTTCTTTTGAAATATACAGTTAACTGCTGTCAAATGTAGTTATTCTACCTTGCTACGGAACATTGGAGGTTATTTTTCTTATCCAACTGCAACTTCCTACCAATTAACCATCATTTCTTTCCCTTGATCTCTGACAATCCTCAGTCTGTGGTTATCACTATTCTAACCTCTACTTCTATGAGATATACTATTTTAGCTTTCATAGGTAAATGAGAACATGAGATGTTTGTCTTTCTGTGTCTGACTTGTTCACCTAATATAATGTCCTCTAGTTTCATCTATGTTGACACATATGACCATATTCAATTTTTTTATGGATGAATAAACATACAATTTTTCAAATTGAAAATATTGTTATAATAAGATAGGTTATTGTGTGTGTGTGTGTGTGTGTGTGTGTGTGTTTGTGTGTGTGTGGTGCTGGGGATTGAACTCAGGGCTTTGTGCATGTGAGACAAACACTCTACCAACTGACCTGTATCCCCAGCCTGTAAGATAGTATTTTAACTTTACATTTAACAAAGCAATTTCCTAATCATAAAGCAGTAAAAAACAAATTGCATATTCAAAAGATAAGTTTGACATATAAATTGGTCTAGGAATAGAATTGGAATCTAAAGAACAAATGAAATCTCATTAGAGCTTTAACCATAACCATAATTATGAACATGTTGTTATTACTATGTCAATATTGCTTCAGGAAAAATAATATTTTGTCATGTATAAACTTCATTAATGTATCCATCTTTTCTTGTTTATTTGTATGTTTTACAATCTCAGTCTTCTCATGACCAAACATAAGATTTCTGAATCTTCTGTGGGTAAACTGAGTAGTCAAAAGTCTTACTAAAACCGACATTTGGAGCCCATTACCAATAGTTGCCAAGTCACTGTATGCTATACTGAAGCACAGGAATCCACTCTATATGCAAATGATAGATGCATCCAGTCAGTTTTTAAGTATCTTATTTTTTACAATAAAATGAGAGTCAAAGATCAATTCCTTATATGAAAGACAGGAAAAAAAAAACAAACAGGAAAATGGCAAAAAAAGATTTAAAATAAAAGCAATACTAAGAATCGACAAAGACTTGAAATCAAAGTCATCAGGAAGTTAAGGGTAAGATAACACATCCATGAAATTAAAACAAATCTTTAAAAATTTCATTCAGATAATAAACTTATAATGAAAACTTTAGTAGACAAGAAGATGAAAGAACTCTTTAAGAAAGAGAGAAAGATAAAATGATGGAGTGGAGAGAAAAGGAGAAAATTAAAAGAATATCTAGGAAATCCAAAATCAAATAATAAAACTAACAGAACTGTAAAATTTAGGACAAGAAGGCAAAGAAATGTAAAATTGAGGATATGAAGGCAAAGAATTCTAAACAAAAAATTTATGCACACTGTACAAAATTAAAGCACATGAGTTTCCATATGGGAAATGTCCAGTAAAGTGGATGAAAAGGCTTATTATTGTGAAACTTCAGGTCACTTGTGCCTAAAAGGAGAATCTATATACTTCCATAGATGAGATATAAAAATAAAATACTATAAAGAGCAAATTGGAATCAAAATATCAGTTTCCTCAAACAGCCAAAATAGAAGCTTGAGTGCCATACAGCAATGTTTGAAAATTTAATGAAAATTACATCCTATGAAGAATTTTATACCTACCCAAATAATCAAAAGTACCAAGACATTCTTATATATGTAAGCTCATAGTTGTTATTAGGCAAACGTTCATTTTTAGAAACCACAAAAAAACTCATGTTACAAAAATGAGAGAATATATCAAGAAAAAGGAAGTTGTGGGAATCAGAAAACAGAATATCCAACACAAAAAGATGCCTTATAGGATGATAGATAAGATAGATTACAGAACAGCAACTGTATCAAGTCCTAGAGAATGATTACTCAAAAACCAGAAACTCTTGTAGAGATATTTACAAGAAAAAAATTAATAAAAAATAAAATTATAAATCATCTCATGAATTTGAAAATATTGAGAGAAAACATTTTTGAGTGAGAAAAAAACTAAAACAAAAATGTGAGCAATTATCATTCCCAAGAAGTAGAATGCATGTCACTCATCTATAATGTCATAATAAAATAATTGAAAATAGATCAAATACAAATTAAAATATATTGATTATCATAGAGCAAACTTATAACCTTCCATGTTTAAGATCATCATGTCATAATTAATAATAAAAATCCATTCAAATATAAACAAGTTTTTGAGAAAAATGTATATAAATATTTAAAATTAAAATAGGAAGTGGTTGCGTCTGAGAGACAGAGCTCACATATTTTCCTTCTTTTATTCTAATACATTCAGTTGACATAACCAATAATATCTTAATACAATATAAAACATTTGAAAATTCATTTTTTAATGCCAGTTCTCAAGGGCCTTACACAATTACTCAGAATCCACATAATGTGGTAGCTATTTAGTCTTCACTGAAGTTGATGGAAAGAGCCTTTTAAATAACAGCCAACAGTAAGCAGGAACTATAGTAGGTGTAGTGCCTATCATACCCATGCTGCACACTTGAATATTAACACAGAAATAGGTCTCTGGACCTCACCTCAACTCCTAGTCTTGCTTTGTCTAAATGCTTTATTAAAAAAGCCATAATCATAATATTACTCATATTTAGTCAGTGAATGAGTCATCCTATAAATTCTGGTTCTTTACTGGACACTTTATACTGTGTTCTTTCCATAGCTAAAAATTCTCTATGTATCATTTCTTTCATTAATTCTCTCTACAGCTATCTTGAAAAACAGTATGTTGTCCTCTTTGGATGTGAGGATGTATCATTGCTTTTTCCCTTACTCTAACCTCATTAAAACACTTTATCCTTCCTCTTGAAAGATATGACACAATTATACTATAAATTACATGAATGTGCAACAGTTAAATGCTTTGATATATTTCTGTTCTTTCCCTTTTTTCTTTCTATCATGACTGCCATCTTGGACTATAGCTTTTTAAAGGATCGGGGCCAAATTTGCATTCAGAACATGGTCAAGACCCCCTGTGGAAGAATCTTTAATATATATGTTGACTCTTGATGTGACCAAGTCAGCGAGACATTGCCTGATCCATGTAATTTTTCACAAATTATTTTCTATCAATGTTACCTTATTATATTGCTTGCCCTTTTCAATAGAGATAAAAGTTTGTTGAACATTCCTTAATATAGGCAAACTGATGGTTAAGAAAGGACAATGCCAGGTAGAAAGTCTTGGTATATCTGATAGATAGTTTTATATATTTCTGGCAATAAAATTAAATAATTTTATCATTTACTACAGTTTTTTTTTTAAATACTGTGCTTTTCTATCTTTTTTCTATTTGATTGGGTACATGTAAATATACTCAATGACAAGGTGTTTCCAATGATTATTAGAAAAATTTTATAACAAAAATAATTGACAAAATAATTATAACTTAAATCCAATCCACTGAGTTATAAGCCTTTTGTTATTCTGTCATCGTTTTATTCTAATATTAGACTCATGCTTCATATTTGTTGAAATGTGAGGAACTCACAAAATACAAAAAGGCAATCAAATGGAATCTAGATGATTAATAGAATGTAAGGCTTTTTATCAGACTAACTTGACTGGATTATAAAACATCACGAATAGACAATTGCATGACATATGAAAAAAGATGATTATCAGGCCAGAGAAATATTAAAGATAATTCTGAATATTTTGACCTTTGCACAGCCACAAAAATAAAAGCAGCCATGAACATTTTCTTTGTTCCAAAATTGAATATATATCATCCAAGATGTCTATCATCTCATGCTTTTAAATTTCTATAAAAAGAATCATGTCAGAAAGGATTAAAGGTATAAGCAAAGACAGGTAAATCCAAATTTTGACTAAATGAAAAATTTTATTAGAAAATATAAAAATGGAGAGCTATTGAGAATGTTTTAAGCTGCTTTATAAAAGAATATATTAAAGATGTTAATCATGCACAAATTTGTTCTCACTTTATTTTTTTAAACTACTTTTTAGTTGTCAATGTACCTTTATTTTATTTATTTATATGCAGGGCTGAGAGTCAACCCCATGCCTCACACATGCTAGGCAAGCGCTCTGCCACTGAGTCACAACCTTAGCCCCTTGCTCTCATCTTAAAAGAAAAAAATGAAATGATCCTTCTTGACCATTTTGTTCACACTTGTTATTTTTCAGAGAATGTACTAGAAACTGAAAATTAATAAGTATTTTTTCCAGAAGTTGCACAGTAATTTAGCACGGCAGAACACAATTTAACTAGGTTCCTATTTCAACTAATACTTGTTTCTTTCTACCATGCTTGCTTCTTAAAAAATTTGAGCATTTTATGTGGATTTATGTTTTTAAAGGACATAGAGACCATTGTACCTTATAGTTCTTCTTTTAAATATTTGTTAATTAGAACTGTCACTATATGCTGTGTCATTCCTAATATTATTCCATAGTTATGGATTAAAAGAGATAAGATGTGAATTTACAGACTACATTTAATGGGAGATAAAAGCATGCAAGAATGAAATACATTATAAAATTTGTATCTTAGATAAAAAACATTACATTATAATATTTTTATTCTTTTCAGGCCTAACAATCATGAACAGGGGAGTATAGGAGAAGGAATAGTTAGAGAGACTCAAGTACAACTTCACCAAAAAAAGTAAGATCATTGCACGAAAAGAACAGATGCGTAGGAGAGAGAGTGCAATTGAGATCTACATGAGATCTATGTATTCCACCACATCAACTTGAGTGGCCATGGATTAGGCTAGTGATACATCAGAATTTAAAGAGGTTTTAATACCATGCATAATAATATAGACTTTTATCTGAGGGCAAGGGGGACAACTAAAGAATGCTGAGAGATGAAAATCATATTTGATCACACCTGTGACAGAATTAGGCAAGACTGAAGGGAGATGACAGAATAAAAGTAAAATTGGGATGAAAAGACTATTCAAACTTTATAAACAAGGTGTCGTAAACATGCAAACTCCTCAGGACTCACTAGTTAGGATGTGGTAAAAGAAGCAGAAATTTAAAGATTGTGCAAGAAAGGTTAACCCTGAATTGAATTTTTGTGTTGGCAGTAAAGAGACTACCAACTTTTAATGTTTGCAAGTAAGAAGAGCCCGTTTGGCTATTATAAATATAGATCAGAGTTGCTCCTCGATTTAGATCAATTCCTGGGCAGAGTGTAGTGTGCTAAGAGGGTGTTAAAATATAGAATCCTTCAGAATGATGATAAGTGGTGCAAAGCAAAAGAAGAATTTACAGAACAGATTGTGATGTAGCCAGAAGTGTTTAATGTAAATAGAAAAAAGAAATTTATCCCAAAAACAAAGAAGAAAAATTGTTTGAAGGAGAATCTAGTCAGTAGTGACAACTGTTTTCATGAAGTCAAGAAAATTAAAGTATGAGGAATTCTCATTGGCTTTCCATACAAGAAATTTAGCAACAATCTTTTTCTGCAAGTCAATAAGATAAAAAATTATATTAAAGTAAGTCACTTAGAGAATAGGATATCCTGGATTAGAGTATGGACTATTCTTTCACAAAATTCCTGGAGAACAATGAGATTGCATGTAGAAGGAATTTAATGCCAATGTGGTAAATTTTTTGGATGGAAGAATTTTTAAAATGTTTATATACAGAAAGGATGAAATATGTTGAGTAAGATACCAAAGAATATTTGATCAAAAAGGGTGCCAAGAATTTACAAAGACTAAGACCCAAATCAAAGATAAAATATTTTTTAATGTAAATCTGAATATCACTTTTTTCTGAATGGGATAGATGTTAGAATGGTTGAAGATACAGATAAAGTCAATGGTTATAATCAACATTAAACATTTCTGATGTAAGAGTGTTGACAACTGACAGGACTTACTACTTTTGTGAAATTACAAGCAAAGACACATGGAAGAGATGGAAGGATGTTTAAGAAGAGTGAAGAATAGATGTCCTAAGAGTGAAAAAAAGAGTAAGTCTGTTTGTAATTCTTACCAGACCTGTTGTGATTTGGGGCTGCCCACATGTGATTGAGAGATTCATTCCAAAAACATATTTATTTAAAATTCTTAGGGTCAAGCCAATTAATAAAGATTTATATTACTTTAGAAATGGAACCATTAGTAATACACAAAGGTTTATTTGAAATTAAAAAGTGAAAATTAGGTGCAAAGTCCCTGACACTGACCCCAGTTGAATCTTTAACTTATTTTAGTTGAATAACTCATTCTAATTTAACTTAGGAATTAACTATAATGATAGTCTGGAGGGCAGTAGAGGAGCATTTCAAGAAATTAACCTGAATTTCAATACACTCAGACTCTTAGAGAAGTAAATAATACAAGAATAAGTTGCAAAATAGGTAAGTACCTATTTGTCAAAATTTATAACTGAACTAGTAATTAAAATCATAAACAAGTTAAATCCAGACTAAGAACTAGTGAAAATATGGAATATGAGCTGAAATCTTTGGCTTGAAGCACCTTATATTATACTTTGAAGGAAAAATAAATATTACCAAATTATTTTTAACAATAGAAAGCAACAGTTCTCAAATGACAAAGGATGGGAATAAAATATTTATGGTATGGTCTGGGTAATGTTAGAATACATAATAGTTAATAAAATATTAAATGAGTTTAATATTTTATGAGAAAAAGAAGATACACAAGTAATTAGGCAAAAGCAGCAGAAATCTGAAAAAGAAAAGAAAGGAGAAAAGAGGAATAATAGGCCCAATGGATAAAACTCATAATTTAAGACTGCAGATTATGGTTGTATTAAAGGGATGAATTCCTAGATGTAATGAACCCAAGTTTGCACTGGGGATGACTCTTACTCAGGAGTAGATGCTGTGTTGCATATCCTCACTCCACCTCTTAGAGAATGTGTTCAGGGTAGAGTGGTTGCAAAGTCAGTGTCTTAGGAAGCACAGAGTAATAATAAATGAGGCAACCATAAGTAAGGGAATGGAGGATTTAGGACACTTTGGAGTGGGCGTCTTAGTAGAAGAAATTTAAGGGAGGACAACACGAGTGCTGCCATCCACATCCAGGACTAATATAGGGATGGAAGTCATTAACATGACAATGATTGCACTGGTAATATCCAAGCATATTGGACAATTTTGAGGAGTGAAAACTAAGATTGATTAGGTAAGAGTGGAATACTGAATGGGAGGCTTTGAAAATCAGTGAAAGGAGATCCAATTTTTAAAAAGTTAAAATTAGGAAACTACCAAAATGTTCAAAATAAGAAAGTGGGATAACAGCATTGTCAGAAAATCTACAAAGTTCTAGGTTAGAGAACCACTCCATTCATTTAACAGTAACTAACTCCAGCATATAAGAATATTCAAGGATTATACAGGATAATAGAGATGTAACTGCAAAGAAAGAAAACAGTTAAGAAGATGATACAGTAAAACCGTCTTCTCTCCCCTGCTTTTATACTCTGGGAACACTGTTCAAATTTTTGAATTTTAATGGATTATCAGTATATACTTCTAGTTGACTTCCAGGGTATTATAATAAAGTTATTAAACATATAAATCTTATGGTGCCTTTATGGTTTATATTAGTTAGGGTTACCCAGAAAATTCTGTGGAATTTTATAGAATATATATTGATTCAAACAAATAAATCTATTATGGGAATTGGGTCACATGATTTTGGAGACCAAGAGTCACATAATCACAACATTCCATCTGCAAGATGGAGCACCAGGAAAGCTGGTGATGTAATTCAGTCCAAGGTCAAAGGCCTTGGGACCAGGAAAATGATGGTGTAACTCACAACCTGAGGACTAAGGGCAGAGACCCTACTGAGGGAAGGGCAGTGATGTCAATTCTGGAGTGAGAAGCCAGGAGCATTAATGTTTAGGATAAGGGAAGATGGATATCTTCACTCAAGCACAGAGTGAATTCAACTCTGCTCTGCCTTTTTATTATGTTTAGACCCTCAACAGATGAAATGATACCCACACACATTCATGGGGATAGATCTTCTTTATGCAGTCTATTGATGCACATGCTAATCTCTTCCAGAAGCACCCCCCAAAATCATGTTTTACCAGCTATTTGGGCATTCCTTAGCCTAGTCAAATCAACATATAAAATTCATCATTATGGGCTTGAAATGATAAATTATCAGATTTACCTCAGGAAACCTTAAGTAAGCACTTACCTTAAGATGTTTTGCTAAGAAAACCTTTATAAAAATCAGGCTTGTAATGTGTGATAAAACCAAATTATACATTCAACTTGTCTAAATTCAGGCACACAATACTACAAATAGAATCTAATAACACCAGTGAGGACTTCAAGTTTATAACTTGAAACTGACAAAAGCCAAATACTATGCCAATGAATTCACATATAAAGTTATTTATGGAAAAATATTGTCCATACTCATCTCTTTCCCTAAAATAGTGCTTTAAAAATCTATAAAATCTGAATAATTTTTCTATCATTGAAAGATATGGAAAATGAAAATCCCCAGGATAGAAAAATGACAACCCCCAAAAACTGTCTGGCCCAGAGGAAGAGGGAGGTGGAAAGCAATCATTAATCCTCTCCCAGTAAATCCTTTCCCAGGAACAATGGGCCCTGAGGGATAAAAGCAAACTTTCATCCCTTCCTGGGTTCATTCCTAGTATCTCCACCAAAAGCAAACATTCATCCTTTCCCAACCACAATGGGTCCTGGAAGAAGGAGGTAGATACTGAATGCAGGGCCCTGGACTTTTAACCCTTCCCATTACTGATGAGTCCTGGAAGGAGAAAATCCAATAGTGAGGCTCTTGGTAACAATGGGTCCCAGAGGAAGAAGATATACAGTGAACTCTGGCCAAGTTCTGAACTTTCATCCTTTCCCAGTTACAATGAGTTTCAGAGTTTTAACAACTTTTTGGTGGAGCAGGGTGGGTGGTAAGTGTGGGGTGGGGGGGTGGGGGTGATAACTAGGGATTGAACTCAGGGTCACTCGACCACTGAGCCACATCCCCAGCCCTATTTAGTATTTTATTTAGAGAGGGTCTCACTGAGTTGCTTAGCACCTCACTTTAGCAAAAGCTGGCTTTGAACACATGATTCTCCTGCCTCAGCCTCCCAGGCCGCTGGATTACAGGTGTGCACCACTGTGTCCAGCACAACTTTTTTCCTGACTGTCCACACCAAAACATTCTGTCTCATTCTCCAATGATTAATTCACCCTCATTGTAAACTATAAAACTTTAACCTGAGGCCATTTGCCTATTCAGAAAAGAGCCTCTTCATTGCCTGACTGATTGACTCCATTGTGAAATAAAAGAAAGCTTGTGGATCTGTTTGAGGTCTGCTTTCTTCCTGGTTATTTGTGTTTTCATAATGGTTCCAAAACTGTGTTGGTTATTTTTTCTTACAATCATAAAATGACATTTTTATTCAAATGCTCAGCAGAAACAAACTTTATCATCAGGTTTTTCTCAAGTTCAATGTGCTTTATAATGACAGAAGTAAATAATAGGGGTCTTTGATACAGATAGGCATATTTAGAGAAGCTTTTTGTTTAAGTCAGCTTTTTTGCTGATGTGACTAAAAGACCTGACCAGAACAACTGTAGAGGAGAAAAAGTTTATTTGGGGGCTCACAGTTTCAGAGGTCTCAGTCCATAGATGGCTGGCTCCATTCCCTAAGGCTTGAGGTGAGGCAGAACATCATGGCAGAAAAATGTGATGAAGAGGAGAGGCTCAACGATGATCAGGCAGTAGAGTTGGGTTAAGACTCTCATAACCCAATTATTTCTCCTGTAAGCCTTCTTGCATTGTCTGACATATTAGCTTTTGGGGGACACCTCACATCCAAACCATAACACTCTTCTAGATATAAAATATGTAAGTACAATATATGTTATCAAAAGGCCAACATAGCCATTACACTAGAGGGAAGGACTTGGCTGTTAACCAAAAGACATGGATTTTAACCTGGATTTACTTCTATGTTGTTTCATTTAAACTCACCAAATTTTCTTATCAGTAATACGTTAATAAGAATAAAACAATATTAACACTAATAATAATATCATTTTCAGGAATTACCATGAGCTAGACACTGTAAATTCCTTATATACACTATTTTCATTTATTTTTGTAATAACTAGAAGAAGAAATGTTAGTGTGATGTACATTTTTATATAGGGAAATTGTAAATTTCAGGAGAGAAGTTATGAGTTTTCCAATATCTTAGATACAAGTTCTATGAAGTATTATATTTTTTTGTTTCCATCTACCACCTAGGGACAATGTATAGCTAACACTGTAAAAATTTAGCTGAAAATGCTTAATATCCTGTGAAATACATTGCTAATATAAGAGATGCTACTATGTAATTATTCTACTAAGTTGTAAATACTTTATGGAAAATTTTAAGCCTAATGCACTTTTATGTTATCAAGATAATTTCATTAAAGTACTGACAATTTTTTTTAAATTAAGAAAGGAAAGGAGAAAAATAGAGAACATTAACAGGAAGTAGATTCCCAAGGAAAGTAAAGACTACTTGTGAAGTTGAACCATAACAAAAATGTCATTTTTGTAAGACAAAATGATTGATAATATGCAAATTCACATAATTGGAGAGAATGCACATAAAGTAGCAAAATTTCATTTACTTTTTTAAATCTTAGGTTGACAAAATTATTTATTTAAGGACAAGCATGTTTTGTCTTCTGGTATTATAACCAATAATAGATGCTGTGGCAATTATCTTGTTCAGTGCAACACCACAAAACATTGTAGCTTAAGCAAGAATTTACTATTTCTTACAATGTTACCTCAGACACAGAATTTCCATATATCTATTTTAAAATTCTGCCTGCAGACTGAATATTTTCTTAATCATTCATTACTCTTCTCCCATACCTTAAAATAAGACAGTTCTACAAAGAAATCAACAAAAAAATTTTATCAACAGATGCTTGAAATCTCTGTAAACCAAATACATAACTTCCTTTCATAAACTTTATACTTTTATTTACTATTGGTGACCTTTACTATTTTTTTTTCTCCTTTCATATGACACGAGTCTCTTTCTGGCCTCCAGTGGCAATTAATTTGGCTTTTCCAGCCTCCACTAACAATCTCTTTGTCATTCCCCTTTCTCCATTCTGACTGGTCCCAAAGCCAATGCTTAGGATTGGAAATTTTAGTCTTCCATTTCTAAAGCAATAAATCAAAAAATCCTTACTTTTGAGAATGACAATTTATTTTCCCCCCCACAGTTGTGAAAATGCCCTAGTGGCTTCTCTGCTAGTTAGTTTTTCCTGGACTCTCTCATGTGGCTGCATTCAGTTGGAAGGTTGTCTGAGCTGAAAGATTCTAGAAGCCCTCACTCACATATCTGTCTATTGGTGACTGCTGTCTGCTTGGGCACTTGGATTATCTCCACATGTAGTTCAGGCTATTATAGTTTCCCCCTTTGCCTCCTCAAAGATATTCAAAATATGTACTTATTTTCCTTAAATTCATTCATACTACAAAGAACTAAATAATTTATTCCAGTAGGTCTCAAAGAGGATGACACTGCACCCTTAGAAACAATTTTTGAGTGTATGTGGAGGTAAAAATATCAGGTGATTAGACATGCTCCTGAGAATTTTATACATAGTACTCTATATTTTCAAATATATACTATTTTCCTCATACTTATTCTGAGTTTCAGTTGTACAATATACTCACATTTTTTTAGTATTTTTGAGATAAAAACTTACATAAATAAAATCCAGAACATTAAATATTAAAATTCAATTTGATGTATTTTGTAAATATACAGGTTGGTAACCATCAAAACAATCATGAATGAATTTAGATGTTACCTCAAAGAGTTCCCTCATGCACCTTTCTAAGCACCATCTTCTATCCCGAGTCCTTAGCAATGCCTGATCTCCTGACTACCACTTCAGACTTACCAAAAAACTTTTCATTTTGTTCCCCACATTTTTTTTTCCAGTAGATTTTAGCAATGTGTATATTGTGCTGAAAAAATAAGACCATTCTTAAATGGTCTTATTTTTCAGAACAATATGTCTTTTTTTAAATCTTTAAAAACATGCTTGAAGTTTTGACTTTGACTTAAAAGTTCAAGCAATTTAACTTAATAGCTGGAACTACATGTGGAAATCATCCAAGTGCCCCAGCAAACAGCAGTCACCCAAAAGCACATACCTGAGTGAAGGCTTTTGGAACCTTCCAGCTCAGACAACCTTCCAACTTCAATGCAGCCTGTGAGAGAGTGCAGAAGAGGAATTCCAAGAGGATATTTAATAAGAAAGATTCTTGCTGTAACTTGTGCTTCCAAACCTTTCACAGGAGAATTGATTGGAAAAAAAAATGTGGACCTTCAGATAGGGAGGCCAATTTTGAGGCAGCTGCTTCAATTCAGATGAAGAATCATGAAGCCTGAACTAAGCTAGTAATCAGAGGAGTGGAATAGGTGAGTAAAAAGCTGAGAGATATTAAGGAGGCAGTTCTAAACCAAAATTGGAGAATGAGTGGATGTCAGGGGTAGACATATGGGGATTAATAAAGAATTATATTCATTATTTTAGCTTTGAAAGCTAAATGGATTGTAGAGCTTTAAACCACAGAAGTAAACAGAAGAGCATTGAAGAACAAAAGGAGGATGACTGAGCTAAGCTTTGATCATATTTAATCTGAAGTATCTGAAATATTTAGGTGAAAATGTCTAACATTTCCAGGACAAAGAAAAAAATGCCTAGATCAAGGCCACAGATTTGAAAGCCATAAGTATATATTGAAAGCAATATGATTTGCAGTCCTATTCTGCTAAAAATGTTTTGAACAAAATGTATTTCCTCTCCTGTATATTTCCTTGAAATTAGAAATATTTTCCTTTTGTAATACCTGTACCCATCTTTCCATTTCTATCTGCCCTTGCCTTTTTCAGGTTTTATTTCCCAAATATAGAAATACAATAACTTTTTCCCATTGTTACCCAACTAGCACAGCTTAAATACTGGGCCCAAGTCTTTTCTGCTCCTTTGCCTAAAAACTTTTCTACCAATTATTACTTATAAAATTGCTATCTGTCCTACCAGATCCACTGCTAAAGAACCTTTTCATTTAATCCCTTCTTGATGCTATTTCTACATGCAACTACATGCAATTCAACTTTCTTTGAACCTTTACAGAAGTTTTAAAAATATTGCTTATTTTGCACAACTTACTCTCTGAATATAGCTATGCATATTTCATTAATCCTCTATATTATATTGTAAAGTCTCTCGGGATAGATTTGGGCTTTATCCACCATATTTTCAGTGAAGCACACAACTGCAACTTTACATTTAGAAAATGCTTAGAAATATTCATGAACAAACATTGACAGAAATGGTGTATTCATTTTACATATGGATCAAATGTAATTGGTCTCAAAATGGTTTCCTAATTGAGAATATAAATTATGTCCTTAAATGATTAATGACATCTACAACACTTTGAGATGGGAACAATTTGCACAGTTATCAAAGATAGGGATTATAGATTCTAAAAAAATGTTACCAAAAATTCAATGTACCTAGACCCATAAAAATGATTTCTCAGTTATTTGTGGATGACTACATGCTAAAATTGCATAGTGGAAACCATGATTGTCATTTTACCTTTTGGTTATTATCAAGAGGATTCTCAAGTCTTTGTTCAGTTAGCCATTATAGGAACTTGCACTATGGATCATATATTCTATGCTAAGTTGGAATATGGATAAATTGCATTGCACAAGTAGTTTTCTCACAAGTAAAGGGTCAAAGTCAAATTAAGGAAAATCATCCTCTGAAAAGATCTGATTCAAAATTTTAATTAGCAGCAGTGGGAGAAATAGGAAATTGCTATTTTCAGTTGCTGTTGAGACACAGTCCAGAATGGTTTTAATTATGTTATACCAAAAATTATTTTGGTCAAGAAAATAATGTGTGTTCAATAACCAAATATGTGAAAATAAAGATTATCTGAGTGATTAAAAATAAAAAAGAACCATCTGACTTAGACCATTTAGAAATTGTTTTGTCTAGAGATTTAGATATATAGATGTGTGTTCTTTCCATTATCTGGATGTTCATCAATTGTTGGATATCTTAAAACTAGCTGTGCAGACAAGAAAGAACAAAAACTTAAAGCATTTTTATGGTCAACCATAGTTGATGAAGCTAAGAACATTAGGAGAAAGATGAAGCAGAACTAGTTTCCTAGGATGACAGAAACAGAATGGAAGAGAGAATACTGATAGAAATGCCTAAATGTCAAATTGCCCAGACAATACTGTAAATGCTTTAATAAATAAAAGAAAGAACTTTTTATTCATAGACACTGTTTTCCATTTAAAGCTTTTAGTCATCTGTGAGGACAATTACTATATTTGCCTTTATTTAATTAATATAAAATTGCATTTTTTTTTTACATTTCTGGACAGATCTAGACATCATTCTTACCCAGTGCCTCTTTCTCTGTTGAAAAATGGTCTGATACTATTGCTGAATGCAGATTGAAAGAACAGCTACAAATCTTACAGAAAAAGTTAATGCAGTATACCAAAAACCATTTCCCACTTAATAGGTTTAGATAATATATCTTTTTGATGTTTTTTTTTTAAATTCAGACAAGAAAAACACATTTTTACCCATAATGATTAATAGGCTTTTCCTGTTATCCTTTCATAACAAACATTGAATAGAACACAGCTTACTTCTGAAGGTATGATAATAAGCTATAAAATATCTGTTTCTGCAATTGTTTGAACTATGATTTGTTAAGTTCTAAATAATTAGAAACAATGTTATTGTTAAATAGCTTCATATTTCTGTGGAGGTTTTAAATAATGCTTAGAGGAGTTTGAAACAATTAATATATAATATTAATTATGATTTGGAACCTTTTATACTAACTCTGCAATTTCCTTACTATGTACATTGCTCAATTTATTTATCCTTCACTGTTTAATAGAACCCCATCTCATTTTACTGTTTACGTGCTTCAAAAATATAACATTGCTGACTTTGAGTAACCAGGTCTTGTTTACAAGCTCCAGCCAAAACCCAAATATTTTCCTATTTGTACCCTGAGTAACCAGAGGTCATAATGTTAATTCCATTATTTTCCAAGTGAAGATCATAAAAACTAAGCTTCATTGATTATAATGTTGTGGCTTTATTACTTAGATAATATAAGCAGTGAATTTTTTCATGACATTCACAGTTTATTATCATATAAAATTTGTGACATAAATGGGAAAAGGAAACATTGAAATACCAGAATTTATCAAAGGTACCTTATGTAGATATTCTTGTCCTACTATTTATTTGTATCTGTGAAAAACTTTAAATTTGGTTTGAAAAATGTCAGCTTTAGCTTGTAACAAAAGCATATGTTTTATAATACTCATCACAATTTTCTCCAATAAGAAAAACACTCCTGAAATTATTTTGTAAAATCAGAAACAAGATAAAAAATAGGAAAACATTTTAAATACATTCATAACTGTTTTATATTTTACAAAATAGTTATATCTGATAGATAGAAAGGAACAGGAATCAATAGATATAAGCTCATCTTCTGGTTCTATATTTTTGTTTTCTTTTTGGAATAATTTCAGATTAACAGAGCAGGTTTTACAGATTACATAACTATGGCACACTTGTCAAATCTGAAATTATTATTAATTATTATTAACTTAATCTGCTGACAATATATATTTCTCCAGTTTTTCCTGTTAATCACACTTTTCTAGTCAAACATTCTATTTAGGATACCACATTGCATTTCCTATTTCAGTACTTTTAGGTCTATGGCAGTTTTTCATCCCTAAGGAATTTGAATAGTACCAGCTAAGCATTCTGTAGAATACCCCTCAATTTGTGTTTGATACTTTTCTTGTGATTTCAATACATAGATTAGTCCAGGTTTTTATGACAATAATGATATACCTGAGGCTGAATACCCAATAAAGAAAAGATATTTATCTAGTTCATAGTTCTGGAGATTCCAGGGCATGGCACCAGCATCTGCTCTGCACTGGTGAAGGCCAATGTAGTCACATTGGCATGCTGATAGAGTGAAGCTCATGGGATTATGTATCACAGGGATAGATCAGGTGGCACAGAAAGAGAAGCTGAGGAGTTGAGGTCAGCCATAACTTCTGAGAGTAAGCCTTAAGGAACCTAAGGACCTCTCACTAGGCTCCAGCTCTTAAAGATGCCACCATCTTTCACATGGAGATACTAAGGGCCAAGATTCCAACACAAGAACTCGCAGGGGACAAACCACAGACCTGGAGGGGATGTGCTCTTCTCATTACATCCTATTGGAAGGTATATGACATCAACTTAAGATGATCATTAGTAATAACAATTTAATCACTTGGTTAAAATAATGTCTCACAGATTCCCCTTTTCTGGAAACATTATTTTTTCTCTTTTGTACTCTAGTGTGATTTTCTCTCTCTCTCTCTCTCTCTCTCTCTCTCTCTCTCTCTCTCTCTGTGTGTGTGTGTGTGTGTTGTTACTGTTGTTATTACTTTGGTCCTGGGAATTGAACCCCCAGAGGCACTTTACCACTGAACTACATCCCTAGTCCCTTTTATTTTATTTTATTAAGACAGGGACTCACTAAGTTGTGGATGCTGGCCTTGAACTTGCAATCCTCCTGTCTCAGACTTCTGATTCCCTAGGATTCCAGGAGTGAGCCAGTACACCTGACTTGTACTCTATTTTTTGGAAGAAAGTAAACAAGTCCAGCCAATGTTCAAGCAGATAGGATTTATATTATTCCCCAAGTGGAGACAGTTGCTGTACATATTATTTGAAATTCTTTAAGGAAGGTTTATTCATCCTCCTTCACTTATTGATTGATTAACTCATTTATATATAGAATCACGGACCCATGGGTATTCATTCTGTCTTTTGAACTGTGAATAAACACTGCATTATTTATTTTGTTGCTCAAACTGTTCTGGCTTATGCCCTTGGGAATTCTAATAATTCCTGTGCCTCTTCAGATTTCCCCATTTTTGTTTAACTTCTTACTCTCTGGTAATACAAGATATTAAAGGCTTATCTGCCCCAACAAATTATCAACAGATTTCCCCACATCTAGGTCTGTGTTTAAATATGATGTCTTTTAATTGCTTTAGGTCTTCATTACTTCCTGTAATATATGAAAATATTCAAATGAAATTTAGTAGTTTTTCAATATTTTTTAGATCATAGTCCTTTTAGGATAACTCCAATAAAATGTATGTAATCTCTCCTCCGAACAGTAGAAATACACACATAGATCAATGTTGCTCAAAAATTTTGGAGGGATTAATGGCACCAAATCCTATCAACAAATGATCTATAAGGATCTGCACATGCTGATATATGTTGTCCTCCGTAATTCTAAATCTCACAGATGACTTTTCTTTGACAATTGTTAAGAAGTCTATTCAATTTTCTGTAAGATAATATTTTATCATCAGTACAATTTTTGCCTATGTTTACTTGTGACTTTTCATTATTTCCATAATATATTGGACCTTCACTTACCCATTTTAGAACTAGGGCTAATATACCACACCCAAAGAAACACTGCAGTCTTTAAGTGTGGTGTGGTATTAAAGTGCTCAGGAGAACTACTACATAATGTGTGTTTAAGAACTGTGACTATAGTCCTTCAGTATGTAATATCTGCATGCCATAATTGTTCACATCTAGTCTTTATCAAATTACAGTCTTACCCTCATAAATTCTGTTAATTACTATGTCCTCCTTCTGAAATAAATACTATTAACAAATCTTAGCAATCTTTTTAAATACATGCAAGCACTTCATAAGCAATGGCAGTTTTTTACAAAGTAATGTTATCATCTTGTAAAAAGATTTTGACTTAATTCTAATAGCCTCTTTATGATGCCTTTTGGCAAGGTATAATTTAATTATCAAGAATTAGAAACTTGATGATACACACACATGCAAGTGCATCTATACTTCTTGGTACTTTGCCTTCCAGTTAGTAAACACCCAATAAAGACAAAATAAATGTTAGAAATAGCACATCATTTGGTAATCTAAACCAAATAGGTTAAAAACATTATTGACAACTTTTTTTTTCTAAAATGATATATGTTATTTCAGAAAAAAAATGAAAAGATCCTCTGGGATGTTTAACTTTATATGTCAACTTTTGGGCCCCATTATGCCCAGACATTTGACCAATTCTGGGTGTGTCCCCAATGGTATTTCCAGATGAGATTAACATTTGAAACCTTAGACTGAGTAGAAAAGTTTGTCCTTCCTAATGGACAAGCTTGAACTTTCTCATCCAACCAGTAGAAATTCCAGATAGAACATAAGGCTGACCTTCCCAAGAGTAAGTTGAACTCCTTCAAGCTGGGTACATAATTTTTCTCCTCCTTTCAGTCTGGAACTGAAACTTCATCTCTGCCAGTACCTTCAGTCTGCTGGCATTCGAACTGGAGCTATACAACTAGAAATTTTGGTTCTCAGGCCTTCAAACTTTCACTGAAACTAGAGCATTGGCTTAGATATCTGAGTCTCCAGTTTGCCAGATGTAGATTTTGGGAATTGTCAACTTTCATCATTATATAAGCCAATTCCTTATACTAAGTCTGTGTGTGTGTGTGTGTATAGATAGACAGACAGACACATATCTGGTTCTCTGTAGAACACTGATTAATGTACTAACTCCTAACTCATTGGTATCTAAATATCTCCTGAATTATTACAAGTGGTGTTAAAGGTCACATTCATTTTAAACCTATATCAGATCTCAAAAGTAGAACTATACAATGTATTAGTATATGTAATCACTAACTTAGTCAACTGGAGCATATAAGGTCTTCAATATCCAAGAACTCATAACATCCTCATTCTAAAAGTAAACAAATTACTTGTATAAAGATAAGCTGGATGTCTATGCAAATCTATATAATATACACAGAACCACATAGAGATATAAAACTTGATTGATAATAAGATGATGCTAATTAAGTTAGGCTTCAGAGTAAGTAATACAGTGAGAATAAAATTATGCAAATGTGGTCAGAGAAAATGTATTAAAGATAGATAATTATTAAGTTCTGGGATATAAATACCATTGAATTTTTTTCTCATATAGGAACATTTCTGGTATTTATAAAAGAATCATACAATGATATAAGATTAAGCTTTGCCTTAAAAAATTTATTTTCATTCTATTTTTTTGTTGTTGTTTATTTATTCTGGGGATTGAACCCAGGTGATTTACCACTAAGTCACTTCTCCAGGCCTTTTTATTTATTTATTTTTATTTTGAGACAGGGTCTAACTAAATTGCTTAGGGTCTTACTAGGTTGCTGAGGCTGGTCTTGAACTTATGATTCTCCTGCTTCGGCTTCCTGAGTCGCTGGGATTATAGGTGTGCACCACCACACCTGGCTAGTAATTTCATTCTTGAATAACTTTTAACAATGTTCTTTCATCTTCAAACAATCCTCATAAGATTCATCTTTTACTCACAATAAAAGGGCTCTTTAAATGAACATTGAAGCATTTTGCTAGCTCTCAAACTCTAAAGGAAGTAGTAGCGTTTTGCTAGTTCATACTTACTTTTATCAAAAAGAAAGAAAAATTGGTTAAATATATCAATATTTCCCCATATCAGGGAAATAAGTTAATTAAGTAAGGATTTCCAAATATATTATACTATTTTTCTCCCAGTTGTTTTCCTCCATTTTTATACAAGCTTTTCCTATTTCTAAAGACACTCATTCTTTTATGAGATATTAATAATCACACATCATCTTCAACTAACTGTTTCATAAAGAAAAGAATTTGTCCCAGATGGATGAAACTCCTTAAGAGCAAGTTTCTTGCCTTTTATTCAATGTTTGTTCTTTATGCCCACTTTCTGAAATATCTACAGCAACATCATCATCATTCACATCAACAGTGACATACCACCTCCTAAAAGTACTGAGGAGTTTATTTCAATTCTTCTCTGATTTGGCCTCTTTTGAACACATCCTTTGGCTTATGTAGCTACTCACTTTCATAGTGTCCTGATTTCCCTATTTATGTATAATACCTCTTTCATTCCTTCTGTAGAGAACTCTCCACTCTATTTCAGTGGTTTCCAACACACTTCTTTGAGGAAACATTATATCTGAATATGTTAAATCTATAAATCTATTCATTAAAATATATACAAAAATATTTTATATCAGCATTTGTTTTAATGAATTTCCAAATGTTAGTCACAGATATAAAAATGTATACAGTGATAGAGGTATAGCAAAATGCATAAGTGGCATCATCCTGATTTTAATATGCTTAAGTGCTGCATGATATTTTCACTGTGACATTCTGAATCCATATGTATGATTTTTTCACATGCTTGCTTAGGAACACTTGATTGACTTGTTTGTGTTCACACCTAGGTTGTCAAACATTTGTCAATCATTCTGTGTTATCAATGTGGTTTTCCCTTGTATGAACTAACTCGTGCTATCATTGATAAAATTATAGGTACAAACAACTGATGTTTGAAGTAACCTACACAGAATTATGTTCAGGAAATTAACATATTTTAATCAAGCTTTAAAACAATCTCTAAAATTTGATAAGAACCCTGTCTATGACTAATTATAAAAAATTCAGATCAAGTTCTGGTGATATGTGGATAAGACTGGCTCCCAAAGAAAATACTAGAAAGTAGCAGTTGCTATGTGAATCTACCAGAGGTCAACCTCCAGCGACATAGTTTGTAGACTGAAGAAATGTGATTTGTCATCCCATGACAGCAGATCTAACTTTGCTGATGAGCAGACTTAGTATTTTCTCTCAGACGAATGTACAAAGGCCAGAATATCAATATATTAACTTATATTAGGAATCACAGAATCTGAAGATATGGAGATATCAGAGTTCTCTAACAAGTACATTCTCTCTCTCTCTCTGTGCTCAAGATAGATGGGAGATGAAAATTTAATAGGAAGGTTGCTTAGCAAGCCAGAATCCAGAATAGAAGGATTAATTTTAATTTTAATGTTTAATGCCACAAGCTAAAAATTGTCTGCAATGTTTACCTCTACAATAGAGATACACCTGCCTGCCACAAGTTAAATATTTGGTCCAAGATATCTTGTTTCTGCATAATAATTAGGTGGAAACTTTTTAATGTTCCACTTTCTTTTCTATATTTCTGTCTGATTGTTGGTCCTCTATTTCTTTTTGATTGATACTCTTTCTTTAGCAAGAACCTCTTTTAGGTACTTTTTAATCTTGTCTTGATTAGATCATTTATATATTAAATTAATTATTTAATTTTAAGTTAATGAGCTGCCATACATTATTTTTTAAGATTATTGAGTTTTCATTGTTTTTCAATAAATGTAAACCATGCTTTTTATCTACTTTGAAGCTTCTGAGTCTCAATGAGCATGACTTCAGAACCTGTCCCTATCCTGAGTTTCATTTTTATGTGCATTTCATGTCATATATATTTTCTAGCACCAGCATCCAATCTGTATGGCTTTTTCATAATTAATTCAAATTTAAAATACCCAGAATTGAATGAATCCTTCCTCCTCCATTGTTTATTCTTTCTTATTTCCTTAAATGTTTTTATGCATTTCCTCATTCAGTTGACAGAAAGGAATGCCAAGATTTTTATCAAGTTCTATATTCATTGTATGATGGTGTTGCTTATGTAGATCTTCTTTTTTAATGTTAGATGTTATAAGATGTATCCATGAAAACTCTGAGAAGTTAAGGAGCTTGCCCAAGGAAATACAACTTTGTAAATTATGGAGCAATACTAAAAACCCATTCTAACTCTAAAGATCTTAATTTTTCTTTTATTTGATTGTTTTCTTTCCCAGCATCATCACTACTGACCACCCAAACTATTTTCTTTATGATTCTCAACTGCCAGTTCTTTCCCCAGAACCCTTACCTTTTAAATCTCAAGTCCATCAGATAGGAGGAATAAAATCAAGAGCATTGTTTCTATTTTTTTCTTAAGCATCACTTATCTATTTTCATTACATTTGACTCATTACACTCTTCATTATAGTTTACTTAGACCCTAATACTAATATCTTCTGTCATTTTCTGTAGAGTCTGAAAATAAGTTTCTTTCATTACATGGTTTCATTTAGCCATCTCTAATTTCAACTGGATCTTGTCATACTCCTACTTAAGCTCTCAGAGAACTTTATGCTAACCATTGTCTTTCTTTGTTTACAGTGCTATAATATTTAAGACTGAATAATTTGTAAAAAAAAATATATATATATATATATATATATATATATATATATATATATATATATATATATTTTCTCAACAATTCTGGAGGCTGAGAAGTCCAAAATCAAGGCATTGATGAGTTTGGTGTCTGGCAAATGCCCTTCCCACATAGATGGCATATCTAGAGTACTTACATGATGAAAAGGAAAGAAATGGCAAAAGAGGATGAATGTTGTATGAGAGAAGAGTGGAAGAGAGAAAACCTACTCCCCCAAGCCCTTTTTAAGAGTTCTAATCCCAGCCATGAGTGCTCCACACTCAAGGATTTATCACTTCCTATAGTTGTCACTCATTGGTACTATTACATTGATGATTAAATTCAACATATGAACTGGGGGGTCAATGCTATGATTTAGATATTAAATGTTCCCCTAAAGGCCCAAGTATTAAAGGCTTTTTCCCAAAGGAAGCACTGTTGGGATATGATGGAATCTTTAAGAAGTATTTTCACCTAGTGGAGGCTTTTAGGACATTGGGGGAATACCCTTGGCAGTGATTGTGGAGCCTTGATTCCCTAATCATTCTCTTTTGCTTCCTGATGTTTAGGGGAGTTGTTTTTCTCTGCCACACTCTCCCACCATGATGTAGTGCCATGCCCAAAGCAATGGCTCAAACGAATACTGGACTGAAAAATATAAAACTGTGAGTCCAAATAAATCTTTTTCTTGTAAATTGATTGGCTCAGGTATTTGTTACATAATGGAGAATCAACAAACACAGAGGACACATACATCATGTACCTATGGGGGACCCCTTAGATTAGGTGTTTATTTTAGCACATAGCTTTGTTTTCTGTCTCCTATATATAATGATGTCTACCATTTTCCCTTCATCAATTCATTCTAATTTACAGTTCCACACTGTCACTAACAATGACACTTCTCCCACCACCACAACCTTTCTCTATTTCATAAGCATTAATTATTCATAATCAAAATGCATTTAAAGGTCATGTAGTATGTCATGTATTGCATTAAGGGTTTATGTAACTTACAACATTTTATTCTCAAAAACATTATTATTATTCTATTATATAGATTAAGAAATTATGACTAAAAGGGGATAACTTGTCTGAAGATTCATAAGCTAGTAATCTATACAACATAATATTGAACACAAACATGAGTCCTCAATTTCAATGACTACAGAAAATAGACTCTATCACTTTAAGATAGAGAATGTGTAAGATTAAATATTGGAATCTTAGTTTTGTCATTAAAATTCATTTAAAATGAAAGAGTAGCTCAAAATGAAAATGATTAAACATGTGTGAATTGTTTAAAAAAGAAATAATACTTTGAATAATAAAAATAAATATTCAAAATGGGAATTATAAAGTGAACTGAATTTCTAATATAGTCATTAAGGAAAAAAATCTATATTTTTAAAAAGACATAAAAAATCTATATTTTAAAAAAAGAATGCATAGTGAGGCTAATAATGCCACTATTATGTCAAAGAAGTTGTTGGGATCCTAAAGACATATCATTATTTCTTGTAACTTTAAAGTTCAGCTCAACTCTCACTTATAGATGTTTTTAAATAAATAAATAAATTTCATGAAAATGCATTGTTAAGACAGATGACCTTTTAGAAATCATCAGGGCATAGCAGGTAAATCAAAAAATCATTTCCGGTGTTCCTTACTTAAATCCCATACTAGTATTTATAGTTGAATAAAAAGCTTTAAGTAATTTTTTTCTAAAACATAATGGTGTATATTTTAATGCATTACAGAAGACTTGTAAATTAGAGCTGTCTCACTGGCCCAGTACCTTGGAGAAATTTAGGGCTGAGATTGAGAAGTCATTACCATTCACCAAGTCACATAGATTAGTTGCTGTATCCCTTTGTGGTTTGAGTGTGCATTAGAGAACAAATCCTATTCATCACAATTTATTTTTAAATACCTATCATGAGCCTTGGTTTTTCTTGTCACAGAGAGGATGGAAATATCAATGAAAGAGCTAAAATAGCAGACACTTCTAACTCATGGCAGCTGCACTGACTGGAGTTTCCTGAGGTGTTTACAATGATCCTTGGAGGCCAGCTCAGGCTCCCCAGACAGCCTACAAGCAATGTTGATTTCTTTGTCCTTGGTACCTTGGACAAAGGAAAAAAAAAAAAAAAAAAAAAGACTGGTTATGACTTTATTCTTCCAGCTTGTTCCTTTAGATCTAAATTTATTTCCACACCTACTTCCTTCTGTTTTTGCATTTTCTTTGTGTTTGCCTTCCTCTCAGGCTTGATCCAACTCTTTTCCTTGCTACTTATTTTTTGGTGTGAGATTTCAGGTTGAACATCTGATCTTAATCTGTCATCTGACTTGCTTCCATTGTTGGTGTGATGTGTTTCCTTTCTCCTTGTTCTTACTGCCCACACAATTAGAGAATGAGCTGCACTCCTCCACCACAAACCCACACATGGTATTGAATTGGAAATGTCACTTTGAAACCAAATTACCCCCACTCCCACTAACCAGTATGGAATCTGAATAAAAATATATCATAATTAACCTATAAAACCAACACATAATAGAGGGAAGCAAAGATACAGAGCTGACCTAAAAAACAGAATAGCTCCCATGCATTTGATTAGTAATGATGGTTTTATCTTTAATTAGTAACATTTTCATAGGATCCATCTACCAAGTTTTTAATGACTGCACCTTTTAGTAAGGAGTTAGAATGACCTTCTTAATCTTTGAATTTCTTCAGGATGCCATGAAAATTTTCTAACACAGATCACATGTTTTGCTTGTGGTTCTATTCTGGGGCCAGGGCCATTGTTGCTACAACCCACCTATCTGCTTCTAGAGGAAAATCATTAGCTGGTAATAGATTTCTTGTGGCCCTATATTAGTCAATAATGAAGAGTTAGTGAAGTCTCATGTTTGCTGGTGAGATTATTTTCTATACCCACTTCACATTTTGTTTCACTTAATTTTTCCTTGTAAAAAAAACCCTGGATAATATAAAGCAGTTATTTGCACTTTTGTTTGTGACATTAATATTGCCAATGCTGCAGAGACTGGGTGGTATAGCTTAGTGGAGATACTGGAGTTGAAAAATTGTGCTTTCTCATGATTTATCTACTTTGCTTGAAAGAAGATAAAAAAAAAATTGATCATATGCACTACCTTCTTTTTCTAGCTTGTCCCTATTCACTTCCCACTGCTCTCTCCTATGAAAGCCTTCGATGTTGTTCCATGCCCCTCAGTCCCTAGATTCTACCAGCTCCTCCTGTTGAAATAATCACGCCTCAATTTCCTTTTCAGGCCTTTTCTATTTCTTACAAATAGCACAGCCCCTAGAATCTGCATCTGTTTACAGCTTTGATGTTATGAAGATTGGTATATCCATCCAGTATTTTGGGCTGTTTTGGAAGAGAATGAGCTTTGTTCAACAGAGGATTAGGGGACAAAGGCATAAATGTTGGAAAGGTCGGGGTCTCTTCTTTGGGGTATGACTAGTTCCACTTATAATAACCATAATTTTGATCATGCATCATCTGAGAATTTTCTTTTCCAATGCCTGCCTTATTGGCCTAGGTGAGAAATCCCTCCTATGAAATGTTGACCCACTTCTCACAAAACAGAAACTCTGACTTCATTGCATTAAAACTGAATTTCTCCTTTTCCTTGCTTTAATTGCAGTCCTTTTCAATGATAACACATGACACTATGCCCAAATAGCTTTACTCAATGATGAAAATTCTCTAGCTAGAGTGTGAGACAGAAGAAGAAATGGTGGGAGATGATCTGTGACTATCAAATGGAGCTTTGACTGGAGACCTCTCCATGTAGGCCTCCCAAGAAGCCCTGAGATGGAACCTCCCAAGACGGGCTACTTAGAGAACAAGTGCTCCTCAAGCAATTGATGGGAGTGGCATGGCCTTTATGCTCTGACATTGAAGTATTTTATGTCTTCCACCTTTGAGTTCCTAGGGCCAGCACAAATGCCAGTGAAGAGAATCAAGCCCCATGTTTTCATATATATGTATAAGTATATATATGTATATGTATAAGTATATATATATATATATATATATGTATATGTATGTATAAGTATATACAATCATATATATATATGATTCTCCTTGAACATTTTTATAATTCTAAATTAGAATTTCTGGGTTATTCCAATGAACTGCAACACTTTGATATTTAATGTCTATTTATGAGAACATGACATATGCACTTATTAAATCAAAACATTCTGTTCATGAAATACTCCAAATTGTGAGGAATTGAATGAGACAAGTTTCAACTGAAAACAGATTTTAGAATTCAGCTTCAAATTCTTACTAAGATATTCCAGTACATCAGTGTTTCTTTTTTTTTTTTTTACTGTGAATGCATATTATTCAAATGATTAAAGAGAACATGGAAAAAAGATAAAAATGTTATGCCTGTTTGTGTACATGGTTTTGCCTTTTAGTAAATTGAGATGATAAATCTTTCACTAATTTTTGCTAATTTTTATCATGTAAGATACCATGGCATTATGTCACTTTTTATATGCATTTGTGTACATAGTTGGTAGCATATAAAAAATTATGTATGATCCATTAAAATAGAGCAAACTACTTTGTTTCAGAAAAACATGTTTATTTTAAATTTGATTTTATTTATTAGAAAAAGAAATATACAGCTATGTATACTGTAATTAAAACTTTATGCCAAAATTATTCCAAGAAGTGTTTTTTTCCTCAAACTGAAAAATTGTCATAACTATTTTTCCATGGCAATAATAAAAAATGCCCCCAATATTTTAATGGTTATATAGTGCAATAGTCAATAACACCAATCTGGATTCATAGACTACTTCCGTCTCCTATTTTTGATGTCACATTAGAGGAGTTAATTAACCTCTGCAAGTTTTATTTTCCTCTGTAAAACAATGATAACAGAAATTCTGAGAAGCAAGAGAGAATGCATATAAAACTGAGAATTAAAGTGGTTAATTTAATGCCAGTTACATGGTAAACATTCCATAATGTCAATTGTGTTTATTATATTTTCATCCATATGAAGATACCATAATTTCTTTAACAACTCTGTGTTTTATGCATCTCAGTTGTTTTCAGAATTTTGCTGCTGTAAACCCCACTCTGGTGAGCATATTTTTATGTACATCTTTTTTTTTTTCATTTTTGTCTTTGGTATTTGTTTCTCAATGTAGAATTTGTAATGCATTTGTAAAGACTTTTGATCCATACTTTGACAGAAGGGTAATTTTTCTTTTATCAGTAGTGTAAAAACAGAAAGAATAAAGCATAGCATATCATAATTTAAAGTATTTAAATTTTCAAATATTTTTAATTTATTCATTTAAGATGTTAATTAATTTACATGAAAAGGGATTTTTAAATGATTCAAGAAAAATATTACACATTTTTATTGATAATTATATAATCCAATGATGATAAGTCATTTATTTCCAAGTAAATTTTTCATTTTATTGAGGACTATAAGAACACTATTTAATTCCAGTTGGTTCTGTTATATGTTTTTCAATATGTACAAATTCATCCAAACTTGTTAGTGATTATAGAATTAGGATAGAGACTTATTTTAAGCTTTACCTAAACCAATAATAACTATTTAGTAAATCTACTGCTAGGAATATCATGGAATCTGGCATCTCATTTATCTAAATAATGCATTCAAGACTTGGGGCTATAGGCTATTCAAGTCTATTCATGTCTTTAGTTCTGTTTGTTTCCATGGATTCCCAGAAACTATTGATATAGGTTTTATTAAATATTTAACCTTCAGAGTGCATTTGACACAATCAGAGGAGAAATTTATTTATTTTTTAAACTATGTTTGAAAACAAATTTCCTACTAAATTATTGGAAAAATGCTTTAAGTTGACTTGGAATGACAAGATAATTCAATATGAGCTGAAGTAAAAAATAAAATAGTCTCAATTTTGTTCTTTCTGTGGGTCTTTTCCTGAGCTTCTTGATTTAGTGGTCATCATAAAATTTTAAAGCAAGTTAACTGTTTTATGTCAGTGCAGAAGATATCTTCACTTTAAAGAGAACTCTTTAAAATAGAAATTCCTGAGACAGCCATTAAAAGGAGTGGAGTCAGAATGTTTAAGCTCTTCCTGGTGCCTCCGTGTTCTGCTGACTGCCAGGTGCTAGAACATCTGTTCTGGAAGTCATCAATGTCACACAACAGCAGGGGAAGAACACTTGATTTTCCACAATTGGTTTTATGCTTTATGATGTAGATGTCTATTTTTGCAGTCGAATTTAGTGGAGTTTTATAGACATTTGTAAAATACAGATAGTGGTGATTATGTTTTCATGTACTCTGCTTGCCAGAGGTTGGTGAATAGAGTAAATAGGAGACTAATAGGGGGCAGCCTGGTATGCTCAGTGCCTGAAGGGAACTCTGCAGAAACAAGACAATTAGAGATTACTTGTGCATGTCAGAAGTTTCTAGTGGACATACAGTCAATTATTAAATGGGTTTTGCCCAAGGTGAATGTACTTCAGTGCAAGCAATATAAAATCACAATCAAGTTGATCAAATGCAATTCTTTGTTTTTTTTTTTTTTGTTGTTGTTGTTGTTTTTTGCTGAGGAGTGGAAGAGAGACTAAGCGAAACAAAATGATCATCAGCTTAACATGAATAAATTATTTTTTTTTTCTTAGGAAGAAATCCATCAATTTGATATGGGTTAACTTGCTAAGATTTGTCAGATGTTTCAAGTAAAATCCATTTAAATTTCTTATGCTGCTTTTACATTGTGTGTGTTTTTTTTTTAAGAGAGAGTGAGAGACACAGAGAGAGAGAGAGAGAGAATTTTTTTTTTTTAATATTTATTTTTTAGTTTTCGGCGGACATAACATCTTTGTTTGTATGTGGTGCTGAGGATCCAACCCGGGCCGCACGCATGCCAGGAGAGCGCGCCACTGCTTGAGCCACATCCCCAGCCCCTACATTGTGTTTTAATATTAAAAAAAAAAAAAAAAAAGCATAAACAACTGAACTGGGGGCCTGCCATTTGGCAGCAAGCCACTAACATTCATTTTCTTCTCTTTTGTTTCCTACACCCATAGTTGTCTCAATAATAATCATGGTTTTAATGAATCGCTGACAGCTTTATTGACTGACCCTAGAACTTGGTCAGTCAATTCTAGGTTGAAATCATTAATTTAGGAAGTGTATGTTGCAGTTCAGTCCAAATCAGATTCAAACTATTAATAAGGACAGTAATATTATCCCTGCCCTCATTAGAATCCATCAAGTCTGAATTGCTTATAAGGTTCTATTATTAAAATCTTGAAGAAAACAGCATTTAAATCCTGAGGAAATTAGAAACAATGCAAGAGTATTTCAGTAACAACCAATGTTTTACCTGATGAAGTGCCAAGAGGGGAAACTCAGCTCCCAATCTTGTGTAAGGAATTGGTGAGGAGGGAAGAGTCATGTAATGCAATGAGGCCACAGAAAATTTCTAATTTAAAAAGGGAAATGTGAAGCTATTTTGGACTTACCTAAGTAGTTTACATGTTAATGAAATTAGAAAATTTAATAGATGAAACCACAAAAATAACATTTTCTTATCCATGCCTGAGTGACAATTGTGCTGATCAAGCTATAGAAAATTTTTTACAAGGAAGAATGATTTAGCTAGTGACAAACAAAATGAAATGAAAAGAAGTTTAAATAAAACTAACTTAGGAAAATGAATCAGTGCTCAAACAGTGAATTTTTACACTAAATCCTTTCATTGAGAGTAAATGTCACAGAAAGTCATTCACTAGTTTTTATTCTCTCAGAACTGGAAAGGAGAAAAATAAAAATAAAATTTCATAACTGAATATTTTAACCTTCACCCTGAAATTTATCTCATATGTCAAGGGTTCTCTATCAAGAACAAAGACTAGTAAATTCTAGAAAACTTTATTTCACAAAGAATAAAAAATACAGGGATACTTTAGAAATATGATAAAGTAATTTTAAAAAAATATTCCAGAATTCTGACTCATGCAACAAAAAGAAAATGCCTTTATATCAGCCTGAAAACAATTTTTAATTAATAACCAACAACAAACTAATTGAAAAATGGGATGTTAAAATCAAACCTTAGTAATTTATATAAAAATTAAATTGAATGTCCAACACCATAGGTGTTAGTAAGTACTGCTGTATTTTTAACAGTATCATACCTGCTATGAAGAACAACAAAAAAAAAACTATAAAAAGTTATTGATAATAGAATTCAAATTATTTCTGAAGCATTTTATTCTGGCAAGAAGAATAAAAAGGGGCTAGGATTGTAGTTCAGTAGTAGAGCACTTGCCTTGCACACATGAAGCCCTGGGTTCAATCCTCAGCATCAACATAAAAATAAAAATAAAGATATTAGGGCTGGGGATGTGGCTCTAGCGATAGTGTGCTCACCTGGCATGCGCGAGTTGCTGGGTTCCATCTTCAGCACCACATAAAAATTAAAAAAAATAAAGATGTTGTGTCCACCGAAAACTAAAAAATAAATATTAAAAAATTCTCTCTCTCTCTTAAAAAAATAAAATAAAGATATTAAAAATAATAAAAATATTCTTATAATATGGCTGTTAGTATATATATCTTATTTTTAAATACAAATAATATGCATCACATGATAGAAATTTGGGGAAATATTGCAAGGGATAACATAATAACCTATAAGTTTTCTTTTACATAGGTTATAACCAGAAGAGGAATTCGAGATATTAGTAACTAGTGAATTAAATTCAACTGGAATGTTTAAAATATCTCATTAGTATAATGAGCAGTTTGGCATTGCTGGAAGAGAGGTCTGACCCTTGTCCTCACCTTCTAGGAGGTAATCTCTGGGTCCTGCAATGTTTTGCATTGTAGGATTGCCTGATTTCCTAGAGAGCTGTGGGTCATACTGGGTCATCTTAACAGTGTGACATCCAGTCCAGGGTATGGATCAGGTGATATAAATAGAGCTGATCACTGGAATCAACCAAGTAGATAAACAATCAATCTTGCCTAACTGATGGAACCTTATTAAAAATCTAGATACTGAAATTTTGTATGTCTTCAGTTGACAACATTTTGTGCATATTAGTACATATTGATGCTGGGAGAGTCATGTATACGGACTCCAGGGAGATAGCCCAATTGAAGATCTATGTTTGGAAATCTGGATTCTGCTTTATGATGATCTCTTATTTTGGCTTCTCTTAATCAATATTCTTTCCATGTACTAACCATAAAAGTATGTATAACTACCTTCAGTGTGCTCTTTGAGTCTTTCTAGTGAATTATCAAGCCTCAAGGTAGTTTCAGGAACTTCCTAAATTTGGTGAGAGCAATCTTGGGGACATAGCCCTTTAACTTAGTAATCAGTGTAAACTTTTCAAATATTCTAAATATGCTACATGTCTTATAAATGAAATATATTTTAAATCAGTCTTATTTATTCTAAATTATTTCTAATTTTTATCAAATATTTCTTGTGATATATAGTTATCAGTATCCCAATAATACCCTGTTTGAGCTGTGCTTTGATATATGGAACTACACCAAGTATTTTTTAAAAATATTTTTAGTTGTAGATGGACACAATACCTTTATTTTATTTTTTTATTTAATATGTGATGCAGAGGATTGAACCCAAGGCCTCAAACATGTAAAACAAGCGCTTTACCACTGAGTCACACCCCAGTCCCAGAATTACACCAAGTTTTAAATTGATAACCATAGTATGACTTTGATTTATAAAATGTAGAATTCTCTTAACATTAACAATATTATTTACCACAGGCTATCATTTATTAATCTCAGAAGAACACCAATTGCATTAGAACTTCTCTAGCTCTTACAAAATTGTCTGTAATTTTATTAGTTTATTACTTCTATCATCAACATTTTCATATTCTCTTGCAATGATATTAGGCTGCCTAAGATAGGAACCACCATGCCTGTGATGTAAGACCTAAAGTTAAATCCAATTTAATGTGGTGTCATGGCACCTGGTAAAACCCAGAGGTTCTCAAATGGCCTAATCACAAATACTTTCATAATAAGGTCCCCAAGGAAAGCAGCAGAGTTCTGACTTATCCCCAAGTAATTGTTCTGAATCCCTGCCCACTGCAGAATTTTTATATAACTCAATCACATTCTTCTCATGTGTGAACCAGGGAAAACCACTTCATCTTTTGAAACTACAAATTTCACTTCCCAAAGTTCTATGTTTCCACTCTTGCATATTGCAACCCCTATAAATATATGTTATCAATCTAATTTTTCCATTACCAACTGTTGCATATTTGGCTAACCCTATTACCCTAGTGTAAGGAAAACAAAAGGAGACACAAAGACATAGAGAGGCAGGAAAGGGAAATAAAGAGTGGCTTCCCCTTCAAGTAGCCAAGTTTATTTATCACAAAAGTTATATTAGGTGGTTAGTACCATGACTATATTATTTAGTATTCCTTTAATCCCAGGTGTTAGATAACTGAGATCAAAGTCCAGGCTGATTAAGACACAGAGCCCCTTTCTCTAAGGACATTACCATAGAAACTAGATACTGCACCTGCATAGTTATCTTACCAACTTCAAGGAGAAACTGCTGGGCATTCCAAGGGCGGAAGACAGAGCACCTGTTACCCTCCAGGAGTTTGCTCACCAGAGGAATACTTCCCTGTATGTTTCTAAGTCAGAATACCTACAAGTCTCTATATTCCCAGGAGCTATGTGCCTGAGATGAAGGTTGAAACTGATAAGACTCCAATGCAGAGTTTCCTCATAAAAGACATTACTATAGCAGCCAGACATCCTGTGACTTTGCACAGGAGTTTCCCAGAAGCTAGACATTCCGTGTCTTTGCACAGAAACTTCCTAGTCGGCAAGCATGCCACAATCACAAAGTTTATCAGAGACCTCAATCCCAAATACAGAACCCCTGCACCCTGTCAACATGAATTTTAAATAATGTGTCTGAACTTTAATTTTGCATCAGTATCATGAATATGATAGCAATAATTATAGAATTAATATATTGCTTATGTATATGTTGAGAATTTTGTGAGGCATATATTAAATACACTCTTCAAATATTATCTTTCATTTTTGATAATTATATTTTAGCAACCAAAATACAAGAAAATTTAACTGAGGGGAAAAAAGGGTCTCTAAACCCTGGGTGTTTCCCAGTCTCCAACACCCCCAAACCCTTGTCTGCTATTCATATACATTTCATGTTTCTTAAAACTTGTTCCTTTTTGCAAGAGCACCCTATACCTGGATAATACTCAGTCTGTCCTTCATCACTGCTTATAGCTCTATTCCTAGTCTCTCAGGCTCTGCTAAGGCAAGTCCTTTGAAGGCTACAGTTTGTAAACAAGGTAATAAGACAGGGACTGTGAATGAAAGCTTTCTAATTAATGGCATACGGCCATATTCTCTGGCATGAAAAAGAAGGCTGTGTATTTGCTCTGAGGCACAGTCATTACCACAATGGAAGATGACATCTTTTCTTGAGTCTGGGCCTACTTTCAACTATGGATATTAATGAAATCAGGTGCTCAAGAGCTGACTCATTCATAGGCATGGAACAAGGGTAGGGAAGAGCTAACACAGGTTCTGCAAGGTAGCACTCCTGAGGCTGCCTAGCTGAAATAGCACCAAAAAAATCAAATAGTAGACATAAGTTGAACTGAATCCATAGGCCTCTTATGTAGAGGTTCAGGGATTCTATGCAACTCTTCAGAGTAGTTGGAGCAATGAATGGAGATCAAATGAGAACTTGATAAAAGATATAAATTTATTGTGTTTCTCAATCAAGACAATGTCCCCATATATAAACTAAACATTAATCTTGGCCAAAATCACAGTATCATTTATTAATCTTTTACCTATTACAATTCTTAGGTAATTTTCCCCTTATAATTAAATGATTAAAAAATTTAAAGTACAGTGAAACACAACAGTGAAATTTTTGTAGAGTATAGAAATATCTTACTGGACTTTAATAAAATAAATTTAGTAATAAAAAATGTTATTTCCAAAATTGTGTTTCCAAAAGGCACCAAAAGGGTCAAGTTAGGTCAGCATTTGAGTAGAATTGCTACCAACAAACACAGCTGCTAGTTAATTTTTTTTTTTTCAGAAACAGAAACAATGACCCTCTGAGTCATCGAAAATTAAATCTCCATCACAGTCCTGTGTGTGTATGTTTTAAAGGGAAGTCTATAATCAAAGGTCCAATCACTAGCAACCCTGAACAGAATCTCAGGGTAACGATGGGTAATAGTTCAACCATCCAAATGCCTAAGGCTGAGAGTAAATGCCATCTACCTGTCATTTAAAACAAAAATGAATTCCAGAAGATCTCCCAAAGACCCCATTGAGATTAGCATCTATGGTGGTTCTTCTCTCTGCTACCTGGTGATAACGCACACAGCATCTGTTTTATTTTTCCTGCTATCTTAGTGCTTCTGGGTAATGTTGTTATTGAAATATCACCAATGGGTTAAATGTATGTAAACACTGCTAGGGGGATTCATAAGTTGTAATTCTCTACTGGAGACTAGGAGGACTGAGTCTATACCTTGGGAGGGGAAAACTGAATGACGCAGGACTGATTTCATTGTGAAAATAGATGCAAAGAAATATAAGGGAAGACTAAATCAGGAAAGAGTACAATTTCAAAAATAGTAGGAAAATTTTCTTCATTCCCCCAGTTTGGTAATATAGATCTGGTGAGGTCCATTGTGAGCAGGCATCCTTGACCTTGTAGTCTTAAAATAAATGTGTAAGGAATTATAAGGCATGCATAAATTTTACAAGATAACTATAATGTATCTTTAATGTTTTACTGAGAACAGTGGAAAAGTAGATATATTGCTATTTTATTTCAGAGAAATTCTGACCTAAGCCTGAGGGAATTTACTTGCTAACAAAATAAAATACACTTATTATATCTTAAGAAATAAGATACATAATAAATTTGGCTTAGCCATACCTGGGGCATTAACACCCAGAACACTAAGACCTTTATTTGTAACTTTGTTTTACCTAAGCATCATCCCAGGTTTTATTACATTTTTTCATTGAGAAATTTTACACTAGAAAATATGTGGAGCAAAATAATACTAAGAATAACAGCAACAACAACAAACAATTACAAATATTTTTCCTTGATTGATTATACTTTATCCACACCAATAACTACATCCAATTTGCAATAAATGAAAAAATATATGAATATACTGAATGTTTTCATAACCACACTATTTCTGGGATTGTTATCACTATTTTACAAATGGAGTGTTTAAGTATTTTATCAGAGTTCACACAACTAATAGATACAGAAGCTGCAATTCAAACATAGCATCTATGATTTTATACCTTGTTTTCTTTCCACTGAACCCTGCTGTGTACCACACAATTCTATTATGTGATCCTAATCAGAAGGAAACGGTGTGTTCTCCTCAGCAAGCAACAGATAAAGAGAACCATGGCAGCCTTGAGCAAAATGGCAAAGCAAGTGAGATAGTTGTGGCAGGATCATTTCTTGATATCACTCTGTCTCTTCCACTCTTACTAATAAAGTTGCTAAGATTTCCAGACAGTATGTGTCTCTAGCCTCTGGATAAATTGTAAGGCTAGAAAAAAAGAAACTGCTGGAAGACAATTCCTCTTCCTCCCACTGTGAATAGCCACACTGAGGAAATGGTGCTTGTTGTACAAAAGGGGATGAGGGAGAGAGGTGAGGGCCTTTGAGAGGACATCGACAGGAACAGAATCAGAGAGAGGACATTTTTTTTTTTTTCCAAATCTCAAGATAGATTCAAGGTGCACAGATTCTCCAAGACATGGGACTTAAGACATTCTTTAAAAATATACAAGTATATGATGGACAAATAGAGACATTTGAAAATATTTTCATTCTCCAGATGACTTGAAAGCCACAAAGCCATTTGAACTCTAGTAGTCCTCCTCCTCCTCCCCCTCCTCGATGCCTTCATCATTGTCATCATAATGATGATCATCATCAATCATCGTCATCATATAATGGACTTGATTCATAAGACTTTCAATAGTAACTCACATGAAACAAGAGAGACCAATGGAATGCTTTCACAAATGGACTTGCTTTGATACAACTAAAAAATATGACTAGAAATAGAATCCCAATATGGCAAGGATGATGGGAAAGGGATTCAATAATTATTTGATTTGTCTGAAAGTCTTTTATAAGTAACAGTTCCTTTGTGCCCTCCTTTGTGGAGTGAGAATCATATTGGTTTACATAGGTTGAAAATGAACTATTTAATGTCCCAGGCTATATAAAACAAAACCAAAACAAATAAATGCCTGGGCAAAACTACTGAACCTGAGATGACGGGAGGAAATGTTTGTCCTGGCTCTATTAACTAGAAAACAATGGATTTCTAATATAATATTCAATAAAGAACATAGCCATACAATTAGCAACTGAGAAACTTTGAAAGTAAAAAGCCATGTTAAAGTAATTAGAATTTGATAGTTTAAAATATGTATCGATTAGCTAATGCATTGATTTAACTATAACTGTAAGCACTTTCAAAAATTATTCTTTGAATTATTTTTCTAAAAAAATAGAAATAGTAGCTATGGCTGTAGAGTAAAACTCTTTGTATTGATTACATTAAATATCCAAGTATTAAAAAGAGCATTCCCATACAATAATATGTTTTCTATATAGACCCCAAAGTTCAGTACTATCAATTTTATTTTTTGCAGAGCATGTTTTTCAATATGGACTTATTTTCAATTGAAAAAAATACAGTGATGAGGTATCTGGCAAGTTCAGAGAAAATCTAAATGGAGCATATTTTAAATTCTGTATTTCATATTGAAATAAGTAAATATTTAAGCTCAAGGTTCAAATGTTATCACAAGTACTTTTTATCTTTGAATCAATCCCCAAATCTACTTTGGTATATATTTTATGTAAGAATAAAACTTGTCAAAATGTGTTCTGTGCTTCTTTGTTTCATATAATAAGTAGTAACTGAATTACATGTTGCAAAATGTAGAATAAATATCCAGTTGAATATCAGGGCTCCATCAAAAAATTTGTGCATAGGTCACAATACTCCAAAGCTATATAAATATATTAGAAACTACAACGTGATTATCATTTGTACCTTATGATAAATTTGTAGCATTCTTCTCCTGTTTTTGTAAAGAGAAATGTAAAAATTTTCTTGTTTGCAAACACTTTCTTTCTATAATTGAAATTTGATAAGGTTTCAAAAAGTTAAATTCTTTATCTACTCATTGAAAAAAATTGAAGCTTTCCAAAGATTAAAAAATGCAAATAAAACTTGAAAAGTCCATTTGAAAAAATTCAGTGAAATTATAAGTCTTTTACTTTGATCTACAAAAGAGTATTTCAAATGCTCAAACATTTCTAAGAAACAATAACAGACAGCAATGAAAGTGTTTGCTGTCATGCTGAAGCATTTTCTCTATTCAACACCATTTTTGTCATAAATATTTTTAGTTCAGTTTTTCTGTGTACTTATAAAAACATTCATACATTTTGACAACTGAAATTTCTACTTGGGTTGTTAGAGTATTGTGGTTTGATTGCAATCAATTTTAAATTATGTGTGCACTTCAACCAAGTCCAAGTACATTTCTGAGTCCTAGGTATCTTCATTTTGTAAGAACATTGTTTTTAACCCAATGTAATGCTCTGTTAAAATTTGTATCTGCATTATTATTACAAAGGTAAATAATTTTTTCTTAAAATTTTTTTAAAGAATTTTTATATTTTTTTAGTTGTTGATGAACCTTTATTTTATTCATTTATTTATATGTGGTGCTGAGAATGGAACCCAGTGCATCACATATGCCAGACAAATGCTCCACCACTGAGCCACAACTCCAGCCTGGCAAATTATTTTTAATACCAGATTTTTTAACTGAGTTTAATACTGACAAGCACACATGATATTCAAGTTTGATGGAAAGAACTTACAAAAAGTTTGATTTAATAAATTAATACATTTTAAAAAGCCAAATTTATTGGAAGTAATTTTCTTTGAAGCTTCCAGTTACACTGATATAAAAATGTTGATAAGGATAAAAACAGTCATAACTTTACGTATGTGCACCATAAACAACCATAAAAGTCATAACTTTATGTATGTGCACCTTAAACAACAACTTTGAAAACCAAAAATGAAAGAAAATTTTAAATAAGTACTATTTTAAAGAACAAAACAAGTCATGGTTCTTAGAATTAGATATAAATCAATCTTTTCTGCAGCTAGGGTTGTTAAAATATAACTTCACCTTTAATCTTCTTTCAAAAAACCCTATCATCTTTGAAATGTATTCAGAGGTTTCTTTCTTCAATAGATTTGTGCCTTTGGTTTCCATGTGTTTATTATATCAGTATTGTCACCAGTCATACATGTCAATAAACACTTTGTTCAAAATGTCTATCTATCTATCTATCTATCTATACACACACACACACACACACATACACACACACACACACACACATATATATATATATATGTATGTATGTATTTTATATATTTATATATATATATATATGTATGTATGTATTTTTTATATATATATATATATATATATATATATATATATATATATATATATATATTTTGGTACTGAGGATTGAACCCAAGGATGTTTTATCATTGAACTACAATCCTGGCCCCTTTTAATTTTTGAGACAAAGTCTTGCCAAGTAGTTTAGGGCCTCACTGAGTTGCTTTATTTTTTTAAAAAGTATTTTTTAATTTGATATTTTTAAATACACATGGCAGTTGAATGCATTTTGACATATTACATATATATCGAGTATAACTTATTTTAATTAAGATTCCTTTATTTTGGTTGTACACAATGTGGCATTTCACTAGGCTGTATTCACATATGAACATAGGAAAGTTAACTCTGATTCATTCCACTATCATTTCCATTCTTAACCCCCTTCTCCTCTCTGAGACTTGTGATACTCCTTTCTCAGCCTCCCAAATTGCTGGGATTACAGATGGGACCCATTGTGCTGGCTTATCATCAACATTTTAATAATCTGAAATTTATTCCCTGTTTTTTTCATTAAACGTGTACTTTCAATTTTTAGCTCATTGATAGGTAAATTCATTGCTAAACAAACATAAAACATTAAGAGACAAATCTTCATAGAACACTGTTTTCTAGCTGAAGGCCAAACCGTGTTTATTTCCCTTCCTAAACTTCCCAATTTCCCACTGACCTCACCATTAAGCAGCCTGGAAGTTTAGTGCAATTTCCGTGTCATAGCATAGACCCCACAGGCTCACTGGCTAGTACCCTGAATAATCATAGATTTCCTCACCACTGGGAGCAGGAGTTAGCTGTACTTAGCCCCAGAGTCCCAGTACATTTTACTTTTTGAGTAAAGCTCTTCTTGCTGTCCTTGAAAGAAAGTGCTAGTTATACTGCTTCTGAAATGCACCAGGTTATAGCTGGTCATTGTTCAGATTTACCACGTTAACATCAGAAATATGTTCACTGCATGTGAATTTCAAAGGCTATTAAACAAGAACATAGCAGAAACTAAAAGTACAAATGGAGGTCAAATTCATTCTGGCTTATTTTAATGCAATCATTAATTAATTTTTTTTTTTTTACTAAAAAACTAAAGCCAAGACAAAGCTTAACATACCAAATGTCTGGTCTATAGACTCAAATTGGGACTATGACTTATAAAGCAGACTCATTCTTGTTTCTGAAATTGCTGTGACTTTATGGATTAGGTTGTTAACTTTTAACCATTTATTGAAGCAGCTAGATTATTAGAAAGAATTTTGAGTAAATTTCTTCCTGAAAAAGAGAAATATAGTTACAATAATATCTAGGGTTTTTGATCAAAGAATGTAACCACCACAGCACAGTGATGAGAGTGTGAGATGGTGTTTGACTGTTATAATCACGGTATGGCTTGTTCCATCTGTGTATAGACAAAAAATAAATAAATAAATAAATAAAAATAAAAATATTGGTTATAATAATTGGCTGAGTGTTTATTTCAAAGTCAATAATAAAAATACATTGGACCCACAGTTTAGCTATTGTGAATTGTGCTGCTATAAATGTTGATGTGGCCCTGTCCCTGTAGTATGCTCTTTTTAAGTCCTTTGGGTATAGACCAAGGAGAGGAATAGCTGGGTCAAATGGTGGTTCCATTCCCAACTTTCCAAGAAATCTCCATACTGCTTTCTGTATTGGCTGCACAATTTGAAGTCCCACCAGCAATGTATGAGTGTACCTTTTTCCCCACATCCTCACCAACACTTACTGTTGTTTGTCTTCATAATAGCTGCCATTCTGACTAGTGCCATTATGACTAGTTTTGATTTGCATTTCTCTAATTGCTAGTGATAATGAACATTTTTTCATATATTTGTTGATTGATTGTATATCATCTTCTGAGAAGAGTCTATTCAGGTCTTTGGCCCATTTATTGATTGAGTTATTTGTTTTTATGGTGTTTAGCTATTGTGAATTAGGCTGCTATAAACATTGATATGGCTGTGTCCCTGAAGTATGCTCTTTTTAAGTCCTTTTTGAGTTCTTTATATACCCTAGAGATGCCCTTTAATAGATGAATGAATTAAAAATGTGGCATTTATACACAATATTACTCATCAATGAAAGGGAATAAAATCATGACATTTAAGTTAGCCAATCCCCAAAAAACAAATGTCCAATATTTTATCTGATATAAGGAGGCTGATTCATAGTGGGATAGGGAGGGGGAGCATGGGAGGAATAGAGGAACTCTAGATAGGGCAGAGGGATGGGAGGGGAAGGGAGGAGGCATGAGGTTAGAAATGATGGTGGAATGTGATGGTCATTATTATCCAAAGTACTTGTAAGAACACACGAATTGGTGTGAATATACTTTTTATACAACCAGAGATATGAAATATTGTGCTCTGTATGTGTAAATAAGAATTGTAATACATTCCACTGTCATATATAAATAAAAAACAAATTAACAGAGAAGAAAAATTATATATCCCATGGTCTTTTTGCAGTGGGTTACTAAAGAAGATATTTGCAAATATATTTTTTAAAAAGTACTAACACCCTCAGAAATAAGACACAAGTAATAAAAATTGTATATTTATTATTGGAAAAAATGAAACCTAAAGAAGTTAATTCTAATAATGACAGTTCAGCATTACTTTTTATTTATTAATTTTTTTCTCTGTGGACCTGAGTTTTTTAAACCAAAACTAATAAGTTTTGTATGTGTCTGTGCCTGCCTTTACTATGTCTTTGGTAATAATAGTTACTATGTTATATCGAGAGGTTAGCATTATTATAGACACTATACATATTATTTCTGATTCTTACTTTATTCATGGAAACTGAAGCCTTAAGAGTTAGACTTCTTGCCCAACTCACAGAACTAATAAGTGGTGGAGTCAAGGCTTAGCTCATGTCCAACAGATTCAGAATGTTCTTTCCTTACACCAAGAGTACAGTAATCAAATTGACCTGTCAAATATTTCAAGTAAGAATATATTCCTGAGTTATTTAAAATCTAAAAAAAATATAAATAAATAAAAATGCATTGGAGAATAATTTTTTGATAATATATCAAAAAACAAAGAATTAAAAGTGGCTAACATTTACAGGACTACAAGAATAAATGTATGAATATTAAAGTTACTATTTTTTATAATTTTAAAGAAAAAGAAAGATATAAATACTTTGTTCTAAATTAGTGACAATTTGGACAAATTTGTCTCACATTTGAAAATAATTTGATATGCCAGAAAACAAAACAAGATATTTAATTGGGACAAAATAAAAATAAAGGGACTGAGGTTGTGGCTCAGTGGTAGAGTGCTTGTCTAGCACATGTGAGGCACATATAAATCAATCAATCAATCAATAAAATTATTGTGTCCACCTACGACTAAAAATTTTTAAAAAAATCAGAAAAACAATATAAAGCCAAAATGGAAAATTTTAAACAGTGCTAGGAATGTTTTATAAATTCCTGAGTGCTGAGTATCCCCATCTTTGATGTGAACATAAAAATCATTGTGGACTAATCTTGTTTCACAAGCTAACCACAGCTAGATTCTCAGAAGAAATGTGCCTCTTTCTGATGAAGATACCAATTTTAAAAGACTCTTGGAAACTAAGGATCAACTACCAAGATGGAATGTTTCCTCTGTTCTATCTTCCAAGAAGTACCCCAGGTGTGTGGTGGGTGAGTGCCAACAAGCCTGAAACCAGCAATGGCAAGAGTTAAAGTAGAGCTGAGCTGGTGGGTATGTACCCTGCCCAGAAGATATTGTTGCAGGTATTCCTAAAGAATAAGCTGATCAGGCTGTTTTCATCAGGACTAATGTGTGTCATTTAATAACTTTTATACTTCAAACTAAAGTCTAGCACTACCAGGTCTCTTGATAAGTAAACACAAAGAATTTTTGAATAGATAATGCATGACTATGTAAAGATTCATGAACTAAAAACAATTGCTTTATAAAAACTCAGTTTTTTGCAAATAGGATCTGGTAAAATTTGCAGTCAAATAATTTTCTAAGAATAGATTAATTTTACTTGTAAATAATACAAAATACACAAAAATTCATTGATAAAATGTATATGTGTGCATACAGGAATTTAAGAACACAGATATATATTCATAAATATGCATATATGTAAATTCAAATAGTGGTATATTATAAATATATGCATCTACATGTATATGAATTTTTGAGGTCCTTATAACATAAAATACATTAAAGAACTCTTTATATATTTTACACATACACACACATCAGCATGTTTACATAGAGAAGGTGTTACCTTTACAGAAGCTGACAGCATTAAGAAAAACATCCAGCATTTGATCCTTTGTGTGGAATAAAACAAAGTACATAAAGAATCTCAAATTAAATGCATCCAGTTTACTCTTAGTCATACTCACAGTACCCAAGCTGGTAAGATACTGTGCCATTTTCTTAGTTGCTGATGTGTGTGGACTACAACATGTCAACAAGAATGGTTGGTTTTGAATCTCCCAAAGAAAGGGAAAGCTATCTCACAGCTCTTTCAGGCTGCTATTATAATGGGAATGTATCAGCTGATGAATTCATCTTTAAAACTTCAGGACTTCAAAATGTTACAGTGAAGTTGATCTTTTAAGTAGGCTACTTTTACTAATAGATGGACAAAATATTTGAAGACAGTTGGAATACACATTTCTCAGGATATGAATATATCTTTAACTTTGGATTTGATTAATTCATTGATCAGTTCTTTTAAAATGAGTTTTAGACAGTTTTACTCGGTATTTCTTAGTTCATGAGTGGAATCCTTCAAAATCCATCAGTTCTTCCCTAAAAGGAGCTCCAAAAAATATGATAAAGTTTTGAAAATCATTGCTGGAGAGTCAGGTGTATTTTGTTACCATTTTAGTACCCACTGGAGTTATATTCCATCTCTAGAGGATTTATTTATATCTCATCATTGGATTTAATTATATATGATCCTTCAGATGACTTTCTATAGGTTTTAAATTTTAGTTTCAGGTTTTTGTTTGACATTTGGTTTTTAATTTTAGCTGCAATTTGCAACCCAGGTGCAGAGTAAATCCCAACTTCCTAAACTGCCTTTGGATGAGTGGCTTTTACTTTTCCACACATTTCAAATTCATTCCAAATTTTAATTTGTAGGCTTTGCAAACATTATAACAAGAATACACACACACACACACACACACACACACACTTGAATTTTTATTAAATTTTTTGTGGCATGAAGTGAGTCAGATGTTCCCACATTAACATAATCATGAAGTAAAATCTAAGTAAACCTACTATTACAACAGCACTAGAAGAAAGAGCTTAGTAAGCCTTTGCCCCCAAAGTACGGACACATTTCCATCAGCTCCAGAGAACTAAGTAGGAAAAAAACAAGTAGGAAGAGATTCCTAGAAAGAAGATAATAGGATATTTCTGACTTACATTTACTGTCTATCATTGGTTTAGTGATGCAATGAACCCAAATAAACATTAGCAAATAAAACCCCTGTATTGCATGATATTGTTTTATGAAAGAATGAAGATCTTTGCCAATTTTTCACCACTATCAATAATGCAAAACTATTAACATCCATTTTTAAATAACAGAGATTACACAGAGCATATCTTTCTGCCTTGCTCTTCTCCCTTTATTTTTCTCTGACCTCTAGTCTTATATAAAAAAAAAATGCTGTGTGATTAGATCAAGTCTACCTGAATAATCTTCTTACCTTCAGGTTAACTGTTCTGGGTCTTAGTTGTATCTGCAAAATCCCTTTGCTGTACAATGTAACCTAATCATGAGACCAAGGGAATAATACAGGTAATATAGGTCAAGGGAGGCCATTTTAAATTTTATCATTGTAAATTATATACATATATGTGTATATACTATATAAATGTGTGTGTACACACACACACACACACACACAAATTCCCCAAATAAGATACTCTTTAAACCCAGCACAAATGGTTGAAAGAAGTGGCCATATTGCCAAGGGTTTACTTTGAACCCTTCATTAACAAAGAAAAAATATACTATAATGATTTCCATAGTTCTTTCCCCAAAGATACATATCACCTTTTATTCAACTTATTGTACAAAGAAAAAAGTGAATACTCAGGTATGTTGGAGGAGAACATAACACAGGATCAGACATAAAATGAAAGTAGAAAATGCAGTAACTTATATGCCAAATTATTGGCCAGAAGGATAAAAGTTTATGTACAAAGGATAAAGTAAAATATTCCAGAACCAATGTAAGATTGCTAGTCAAAAACGACATAATTTGGAAGGGGGCCTGTAGTGATTGGTCATAATCTTAAAGTTCTCAGGGATGCAGGTATGATATCTCTCTCATATCACTGCTTAAATTGCCATTATGACCTTACCAAAACTGAAAACAAAGAAGACATAGATTTGGGGGAATGACTATAGTCTACCAGTAGGAAATAGCGTCTTTCAAGCAGGTATCATATTCTTTTTTTTTTTTTTTTTTTTGAACATTTATTTTTTAGTTGTAGGTAAACACAATACATTTATTTTATTTTTATGTGTTGCTGAGGATCAAACCCAGTGCCTCACCGCATACTAGGTAAGTGCTCTACCTCTGAGCCACAACCCCAACCCATGGTATCATATTCTTTCCACTCAGCCCACATGCAATGACTGTGCCCAAGAGGAGAAAAAGAATTGGTGATTTGTATTCAGCATGAGAATCTTTGCTCCACAGATCTGAGTTGACTGTCTCATCAACACTAGGCTAAGGCTTTCCATACCCAATCCTAATTTCTTCCTGTTCTCTCTTACAGGAACTAACCACAATGAATATCTTCAACTATTAACTCTATCTCAGTATTTGATTCTTGTAGAACTTGTGTTACTCATACTTCAGTCACTATAAAGAAACACCTGAGACAGTTAACTTATAAAGAGAAATGTATTATTTAGTTTTACAGCTTTGGAGGTTTCAGTCCAAAATCAGAGACCCATTGTTTTGAGCCTCCACTTAGAATGCCAGATGGCAATGGCAGGGAACAAACTGCCTACTTCATGGCCAGGAAAGCAAAAAGAAAGGAAGGAGCTGGGATCTCATAATCCCCCTTTAGGGCACAGCCTCTAAAGATCTAAGGATCTCCTAGTAGGCCTCACCACCTAAAGTCTCCATCATTTCCCATAGCACCAACCTGGGGACCAAGTCTTTAACACATATGAAATTTTAGGGGACACTTAACCAAACTACAGTATTTTTCCCTGGCCCCAAATTTCATGCCCATGTCACAATGACAACTGAAAATTTAATCTTTTCCCAAGTCACCAATATCTTAATTGCTTAAGAAGTACCCAAAAATCCAAGTCCAAAGTTTCCTTCAATACTCAAGCAAACAGCTGTTAACCTCTATAAAACTCAAAAGGGAAATTGCATGCTTTCCACATGAGACAGGCACAAAGTAAGCATTGCTATTCCAAATGAAAGGAATAAAAATATTGTAATGAGGATTGGGCATGGTGGCACACACCTGTAATCCCAGATATTTGGGAGACTGGTGAAGGAGGACCACAAGTTGGAGGCCAGCCTGGTCAACTTAGTGAGAGTGTGCCTCAAAAAGAAATTTAAAAAAGAAAGGAAAGAAAAAAATGGGTTGGGGATGTAGCTCAGTGGTAGTATACCACTAGTAAGGAGGGATTGGCTAAAAGTGAAAAACAACAACAACGATAAAAAACAGCAGGCCAAGCAGTAAATTCTAAAACCTTGGTCTTCCAAAAATTTGGACAGGCTTGCTCTTACAATATTGTTGGTTGCATTCCATTACACCACTCTCTCTAGGTGTCTCTGCTCTCTACTTGCAGTTATTCTGGCTGAGAGTGGCACATTGTTGACACCTCTCCTTCCCTAAGGTCTCTATTGAAACTTTGGCTTCACTCCCATGTTTCCATACTTCGTCCTCTTCAGAGGCTACCTGTAGGGACCCTGAACCAGTAGGACAATAACCTTCTTGGTTTTCCCTTAACATTTCAGTGGTAGCTTCCTGGGCACCATAACTCTTACATTATGCCTGCCTGCCAACCCAGCATCTCATGGATGATACCATGGTCTGCTATCAGCACTATCTGTACTTGGTTCCAACTGAAACACAGTTTCAGCAGCCTCTGAACATTTCACCAGCTGAACAGAGAGGAATGAGTCTGGAGGCAAGTCTAGGTTTGCAGGGTACCGGGAAACTCTTTTCAGAAAAGATTCTGCCTTTGAAAGTCAGAAACAAATTTATATTTTTATCTCTGGCCTGATAAATAGGATGGCCTTGTAGATTTCTGAAAAGCTCTGGAAGCATCTTTCCTATTGTTCTGTTGCAAATCACCTGGTACTAGCAAATGTACCCTCCTTGACCACACCTGTATACATACTCCTTTGCTGGCCAGCTTAAAAATTTCCAAATCTTTTTTTTTTTTTCTCCTGATCTTCACTGCAAACTTAGCTAAAAGTAGCCAGTATTACCCATGACTCAGCCTGCATAAATTGTTGCCTTGAAATTTCCTCTGCTGGATAAACTAATCCATTGCCTTTAAGCTCAGCTGCATACAAAGCACCAGGGCATAGACAAAATGCAGTCTAATATTTTTGTTTTGAGAATGATGTCTAGTCCAATTCCAAGTGCAATTTCTATTTCCATCTGAAAATTCATCAACATAACCTTTACTATCCACATATATAACAATATTCTGGTCTTCTGAGCCCTTACCACAATCACCCATTAAGGTCCATTTACAACATTATAGAAATAGTCTATCCTGCAAATTCTTTCAAACTTCTTTGGCAAACTAATACCAGAGTTTCTATGTCTTTAATAATAACTATATTAAATAGTTTCTTATGAGTAACAGTTTTCTATTTTAGTCAGTTTTCTGTCACTATTAAAAAAATACCTGAGATTGTTATTTTATAAACAGAAAAATGTTACTTTGAATCATAGTTTTGGAGGTTCTAGTTCAAAATCAGGCAGATTCACTGTTTTGGGGTCTCTTTGGGGAGAGTGTGGGTGCATACCGATCACCTCATATCCAGTAAGGAAAAGAGAAAATGGAAGGGGCTGGAATTTCACAGTCCCTTTTGGAAGATACCCCCAATGACTTAAGGATCTCTCAATAGGCCCTGCTCTTAAAGGTTTTACCCCCTTACAAAAGCACCACCTTGGGGACCAAGCCTTTAACACATTGGTCATGTGGGGACACACCCAACTCTAGAATGCTACACTGATGCAAATGGTTGACTTCAAACATATTTTAATTTATGAGTCCATAATATCACACCCAGTGCAGTCTCTTTGGTCTCCTTTGATGAATATGAATGAGGCAATTAAATTTTGAAAATTAGGGGCTGGGGATGTGCCTCAAGCGGTAGCACGCTCGCCTGGCATGCGTGCGGCCCGGTTCGATCCTCAGCACCACATACAAACAAAGATGTTGTGTCCGCAGAAAACTAAAAAATAAATATTAAAATTCTCTCTCTCTTAAAAAAATTGAAAATTATAAATCGGTCAGGGAGAGGGAAGAAATCAAGTATTATTTTTCTTGGCTTTCTGAGGTTACATCTAAATCAGTGTTGCCAAATATCATGAGGGGGTGTCTTTTCATTATATATAAAAATGTCTTATTTATAGAAATAGTCTATTTGGTAAATTAAAAATAAATGAATAATTATGATGCTACCATTTTTGATACCAATTTAAATACATCTAAACAGATATTTTGTAACATGGTTAAAACAACATTTTTTAAGCATTTAAAAAAATGAATAAAAAAAACAAACTCAATTTGTTTGTTCCAGGGATAATGAATCCTTATGAATAGAAGCAGTGATTTGATGCTGTTACAGAGTGTGCGGGAATTACACACCACCACGCCTATTAAGCCAAATTGAAAGGGGAAAAATGTCCTCTAATGAGCAAGCCAGGGAAGTGCTGGGAGCAGGCTAGTGCCTCAAAGAACTCCCAGCACCTGAATTTTGGAAGTACAGAGTTTATAAAGGCAAAAAACCACAAGGACAATTGAGTCAGAAGTAGGTCAGTAAAGACCTTGTTGAGACAGATATTTTGATTACATGAGAGAATTGTTTTGATTGTACATTAAAGAGTCATTTTGTGGTTCTACATCAGGGTCATAGTCAGGGACTTGGGAAGGTCCTACTGTACTGTTGAAAATAGATACAGCTGTCAGGAGGCTAGAAAGAAAACATTTTAAGCAAGCATAAAATGGAGTCAGGTCAAAGCAAAATCGCCTTTCCTTGTTTTTTTTACATTTCAGTGCTATTAACTAACTGCTATAGTTTGGGTCTGGAACGTTCCCTAGAGGCTCCTAGCCCATGGCCTTATTGGAAGATAGTGGAGCCTTTAAGTTGTGGGGCCTAGTGGGGCATGTTAAGTCACTAGGGACATGCCTTCAAAGGGGATTGTAGCAACCTGTTTCTTACTTTTTCCCTATTTAGTTCCCAGCTTGGAAGTAAATGGGCTTCCTCCAGTACACATTCGCACCATGACATACTTCCACAACACAGGCCCAAAAGCAATGGGGCCAACTAGGCATGGAATGAAACCTCCCAAGCTGTAAGTCAAAATAAACATTTTATCTTTATAAGCTGATCATTAGACATTTCTTATAGCAACAGAAAGCTAATATACTAATCCAAAAGAAGTGACACTATACCGATATAAATATTGGTCCAGGGTCAAAAAAAACCTCTCAGTACATGAATCTCTTAGCTGTTTTATATTTTTTCAAAGGTAGTACATCTACAGATGTTAAGAAGGATCAATAAGAAGCTTCTTCAGAGAAAGAAGTTAATTCTATGTATCCACTACATGGCAGGTACTGTTTTAAGAGTTGTTTTAGTTAGCTTTGTGTTGTTCAGACCAAAAGAAAATTGTCAGAAACCACCTAGAGGAGAAAATGTTGATTTTGGCTCACAGTTTTTGAGATTCAGTTCATTGACTGTGGATTCTAGAGCTCTGGGCCCAAGTTGAGGCACAATGTCATGGAGGAAGAAAGCAGCTCAGGATATGACGAACAGGAAGCAGAGGGAGCTCCACTCACCAGGGTCAAAATAAACTCCAGTGAACTACTTCCTCCAATCAACCACTACCTGCTCACAGTTACTCCCTAGTTAACCCATCAGTGGATTAATACTCTGATTAGATTTCAGCTCTCATAATCTAATAAATTCACCTCTGGACATCCTTGCATGTTTCAAACATGAACTTTTGGGGGACATCGAATTTAAATTGTAACAGCATTTAACAAAATAAAATCCTTGTCCTTGTGGAACTCACATTCCAAAGGAGAGAGCAGCAAACATATAGGAAAAAATAAGTGTGTGAGTGAAGATTATAAATATTAAGTGCTGCTATGAAGAAAAATAAAAATGCTGTAGCGCACATGATGTGTGATAGAGTGAACTGTCTTTTATAAGGTATTCAAGCAACACTTAATTCAGTTTATTTTGAGCAGAACCTTAAGTTCAAATGAGGGAAAAGCTAGATCATTGTAGGGGGAAGAGTATTTAAAGCAGAGAGAACTGCAAGGGCAAAGGTCCTGATGTTAGATGGAGTTCCATGAATAGAGAGAAGTCTGGGTGCAAACATAATGGGGGAGGTGGATAGTGGTAGAAAAGGCAGGGGGAAAAAATAGGAAACAAGACCCCAAAAGATATGGTATGCTCTTGGTTTTTACTCTGAATTAGATGAAAGGCCGTTAGAGTCTTTTAAGAAGAAGAATGGCATGATCAGACTTAAGTGGACAAACAACTGTTCTAAATCAAAATCAGAAGAGAAAGCATCTAGAAAAACCCTGCAGTAGTCCAGGTCAGCTTAGCTGCAGTTTTCTAATAAGCAAATATTGCAGATACCTTTGCTACTGTGAAGTCACGGAGGAGGAATAACAGGGAGATGAAGTGCCACAGAGAAGTAGAGGCTTGTAAAAGTAAATAACTTATGGCAGAAAAATAATGAGAATTCTGTTTTGTACACACCTGTTCTATTTTGTTCAAAATCTGTAATTAATCCTTCCTGCATAGCTAACTTCTTGCCATCCATGTATATCCTTTGAGAGCTCCGGAATAAAGTCCAGGTGAATTAGGTCAAGACTTAGATTCTGCCTTCAAGGAATTCATGGTGGAGAATGAAATATTAATATTTAATCACAATATACAAGAGTAGGCACCATAACAGTATTATAGAGCTCTTAGTACAATCTCAGTACAATCTCTTAGTAGAACTTTTGCAATTCCTTGGAAGTACCTGATTCTAAGTCACAATATTTGCCTTCTCTACCAGTCCCTAAAGATATAAATAGTCAATCATCAGCAAAATTCTAATAAACACACTTTATTAAACATAGAACTTTGCTAAAACTGTTCCTTACATATATTGGTTTATTTAAGTAATCAGTTGTTTACTTTGTTTTACATGCCAATTGTTGCAAGAAACATATTTGACTCAGAAAAAAATCTCATTTTTCTATAATTTTGCCAAAAACCCTGAGATAATAGCAAAAGAAATTCTAAGCAGGAAGTGTGAATCTGGAGGTATAGCGATACCAGACTTCAAACTGTACTACAGAGCAATAGTAACAAAAACAGCATGGTACTGGTACCAAAACAGGCAGGTGGACCAATGGTACAGAATAGAGGACACAGAGACCAATCCACAAAATTACAACTTTCTTATATTTGATAAAGGGGCTAAAAGCATGCAATGGAGAAAGGATAGCATCTTCAACAAATGGTGCTGGGAAAACTGGAAATCCATATGCAACAAAATGAAGCTGAACCCCTTTCTCTCGCCATGCACAAAAGTTAATTCAAAATGGATCAAAGAGCTTGATATCAAATCAGAGACTCTGCGCCTGATAGAAGAAAAAGTTGGCTCCGATCTACATATTGTGGGGTCGGGCTCCAAATTCCTTAATAGGACGCCCATAGCCCAAGAGTTAAATACAAGAATAAACAAATGGGACTTACTTAAATTAAAAAGTTTTTTCTCAGCAAGAGAAACAATAAGAGAGGTAAATAGGGAGCCTACACCCTGGGAACAAATTTTTACTCCTCACACTTCAGATAGAGCCCTAATATCCAGAATATACAAAGAACTCAAAAAATTAAACAATAAGATAACAAACAACCCTATCAACAAATGGGCCAAGGACCTGAACAGACACTTCTCACAGGAGGACATACAATCAATCAATAAGTACATGAAAAAATGCTTACCATCTCTAGCAGTCAGAGAAATGCAAATCAAAACTACCCTAAGATACCATCTCACTCCAGTAAGATTGGCAGCCATTATGAACTCAAACAACAATAAGTGCTGGCGAGGATGTGGGGAAAAGGGTACACTTGTACATTGCTGGTGGGACTGCAAATTGGTGCGGCCAATATGGAAAGCAGTATGGAGATTCCTGGGAAAGCTGGGAATGGAACCACCATTTGACCCAGCTATCACCCTTCTCTGTCTATTCCCTGAGGACCTTAAAAGAGCATACTGTAGGGATACTGCCACATCAATGATCATGGCAGCACAATTCACAATAGCTAGACTCTGGAATCAACCTGGATGCCCTTCAATAGATGAATGGATAAAAAAATGTGGCATTTATACACAATGGAGTATTACGCAGCACTAAAAAATGACAAAATCATGGAATTTGCAGGGAAATGGATGGCATTAGAGCAGATTATGCTAAGTGAAGCTAGCCAATCCTTAAAAAAATGCCAAATGTCTTCTTTGATATAAAGAGAGCAACTAAGAACAAAACAGGGAGGAAGAGCATGAGGAAAAGATTAACATTAAACAGAGATGAGTGGGGGGAGAGAAAGGGAGAGAGAAGGGAAACTGTATGGAAATTGAAGGAGACCCTCATTGTTATACAAAATTACATATAAGAGTTTGTGAGGGGAAAGGGGGAAAAAAAAACAAGGGAGAGAATTGAATAACAGCAGATGGGGTAGAGAGGGAAGATGGGAGGGAAGGGGAGGGGGATAGTAGGGGATAGGAAAGGTAGCAGAATACAACAGTCACTAATATGGCATTATGTAAAAATGTGGATGTGTAACTGATGTGATTCTGCAACTTGTATTTGGGGTAAAAATGGGAGTTCATAACCCACTTGAATCAAATGTATGAAAGATGATATGTCATGAGCTTTGTAATGTTTTGAACAACCAATAAAAAAAAGAACCATATCTTTAATTCATGTCAAATTAATTAAAAGTATTACCTTTAATAAAATAGAGATAATAATGATTTTTATTTTAATATTTCATCCAGAAAACAGTATTTTCATTCCTTTTAGTTGTTTAAAGCAATTTCTTCTCCAAAATTATATATACCTCCATGCTTATGTTCTTATTTTCTATGAAAACTATAATCTGCAAAGAAAAATTTGTCTGTGATCATGCTTTTACCCAGAAGTTACTAACTCTGAACTTATTCAAGGAAGAAAGAAGGGGCATTTGAATGCTTCATTCAATCATGATCTTATAATTTTTGTTTAATAATGATCAAATAATACAAACATTTAATGGATAAATATTTCTTGCTCCCTTTCCCTTTTACACTACTCAGTGTAGTTAGGACTTGCCATTTTATTTGTATAGGTACCCTTTAGTTTACAAAATATTTGCATATATATATGCACTCTGTATACAATATTTTTCAAAATTTATTACATCCATAAGAACTATGGAAGAGTTATGAGCAGTTACTACTTTCCATGAAAACTGTCTCTTCTCTTCAGGTGAAGTCATACTTTTTGTGTGGTAAATTTGTTTTTCATTTACAAGAGATTCTTGCCTTTATAAATCACTAGAATTTTTCAGAACGTATTTTTGTAGATAAAGTTGTTTTACTTTTTTCATTGTATACCCTTTATTAGTCTCATTCTGAGGAATGACACTGAAATATCTAAATAAATACAAAGTACATGAGGAGGAAAAAACATTGTAAATACAAAATTCACACACTGAGAAATACAAAATAATATAAATGTGGAAAAGCAATAATAGGGAATACAATTAAAATTATTATATAATTTACTTTATAATGATTATTTAAAATGATAATAATAGCAAGAAGAAGGCAAATGATAATTTGTAAGTTGCTAATATAATTTACATATTCATACAACCCTTGGATAAAATATTTGGTAATATAACTTGAAAGCATTTAATATTCTTAAATTTGCTGACCTAGTAAATCTATGATCTGTGAATTCTAAGGAAAAGCTAAATTTTGGAAATTAGTTTATTGCATAAAGGTATAACTGCACCACCATTTCCCCCCCAAAGTTAGAAAAGAAGACCAAAAAGCTAAAGCATTTAAAAACAGTGCCCTATAAGCATAATTCTTCCCCCAAATGCTTACACAGCATTTTTAACAATAGAATATTCTCTTCTCTAATGTTCTATATTAAATGCCTGGTGACTGAAATCATTTTAAATGTGTAATCACTGAACCAAGTTATATAAAATCTACAGCCATTTCTAACAATATCTACACATAAATTTACAAATAAATATTTAAAGTTTGAATAATTTAAAATTGTATGTGTTCATTGATATAAAACAATTATATACTATAAATATAACATTTATGAAAGCATAAAATAGTAATTTATAATATAATAAGCATAATTAAATGCCTTAATAATAATATACCAATATGTATAACATAAATCATGGGGGCTGTATTTTGGAAGTGAAATTATAAGTGTTTTTTTCTTATTTGAATTTTTGATTTCTAAATACAGAGGAATAATCTAAAAATGCCAATGGGACAGTGAGATATGTCTAAAATATAAGTGTAAAAAGCATTATTAATTGTCAATAGTAGTTCCACCTGAGCTTTCCAGAAGCCACATCTTTTTTTGCCTTTGCCACGTCTAAGAGAGGATAGACCTTTCCAAATTTTCATTGTGCAGAAATTGTTAGGAAATAAGGCAAACACTTGAAATATTATTTACTAGTTTGGGTATTGCTGGTATTCTCATTGCATTTTTGTATATTCAACACTTATCCACAGTCCTTATAAATCTCTTTTATTTATATAAAAACCATATAATTTATTACTTTTTCATGGAAGTTGCCCTTGAAACAGTTGCACATAATCTGCAATGCTCCTCAAAGTACTTGAGAATCGACACCCTAAGATTAAACTGACAAAAATTGTGGTTTTCTGCTTTTAATTTAGTAGTTTTCTCTCCCCCACCTCGCTTCCTCTCACTCTTCCTCTCTGTCTCTGTTACTTACTCATGTTCTTATTCTTGTTAGGCTTTTCAAACTAAATCTAGGACAGAATTGCAATTACATTTAGTAAGAACTATTTTATTCAATACTGCATATTGTATTTATTTCTTTTCATAACTGGAGAGATCACGCTAACATTACCAGGTGACTGATGGCCAATTGACTCTGTGAAGTAATTGTGGTCAAATGACCCTTTGAATAGTTTAAAGGAAGCCATTGGAGATTATGTTTGTGCTAAAATTCAACTCCTCTTGGCATGCCTCACATGCGTTTTCTGCCGAAAGGTATTCACTTCATGGGCAAAACTTGTTTGATATCTTCTTTTACTTTGTAGAGTCTGGGTGGATGGTTTTCATTGATTTTTTTTTTTTTTTTCAGTGAACCTGCTTTTGTTGTGACTATTTTGTTGTTGCACTCTTTGTGTATGAGTATGTGTGTTCCACTACTTCATGATCTAATCACTGTCATTTCCTCCTTTCTGCTTATTTTGGGTTTAATTTGCTTTTTTCTCTGGCCAGTATTTTAAGGTACAGCTTAGATCATTTACTTGAGGCATTCATTCCTTTCTAATAAAAAATTTAAGATATGAATCTCCTTCTAAGCACTGCTTCAGCTGCCTTCTGTAAATTTTGATATGTTGTCCTTTTGTTACATTTAGCTGTGTTTTTTTATGAACCAATGGATTATTTAGAAGTGTTTTGTTTAACTTGAAACTTTTTGGGAATTTTCCAAATAACTTTGTCAATTTTTAATTTAGTTTGTTCTACCAAAATAACATGCTTCATATCATCTTTTAATATTTATTAAGTATCTAAATATAGTCTTTATGCTAAATGTTCTCTTTGAAGTTGAAAAGCAAGTTTATTCTGCTGTAATAAAGTGGAGTTTTCAGAAAATAGAAAGTAGGTCAAGTTGGTTGATAGTGTTGTCCAAGTCTTCCAGATTTTCTACTTATTTTTTTGTCTATTAGTCATCTATTAATGAGAAAGGGATGTTGAAGTCTGAAGTAGCTTTTTCTATTTGTTATTTCATTTCTGCTAGTTTTTGTTTCATGAATTCTGAAGTTCTATCCTCTTATAGTCACTACTTTAGTATTATGAAATGTGTATCTCCGTTCCTAGTAATATGTCTTACAGTGAATCCTTGTCATATTCATTCAGGCATTCCACCTTTATTTTTATTGGAATTTTTATAAGCAGTTCCACATTTTGACATTTTTATGTCACTTTATTTCATGAATTTTCATTTTTTGTTACTGAAGGCAGTATATAGTGGAAGTCTGTCTTTTAATTGAAATGATTTTGCTCTTTATCTTGTATACAGTTAAGTCATATAAATGGATTTAACCTACCATATTACTATTTCTGTTTGTCCCATCAGCTCTTTATTCTTTTTTCTCTCTTTTCATATCTACTTTTGTATTTTAAAATCATTTCATATTCAGAATTGGACTATTACCTATTATATTTAATTTAAAAAAATATAATTTTCTCTAAGGTCTATAATAGGCATGTTTTAATTATTACTGTGGCTTACTTTTAGATAACAATGTGTAAAAAGAAAACCTTAAAACTGTATCCAACAATTTCTCGATCCAAGCATTTGTCATTTTTATCACATATGTTATTTTTATTTCTATATAAGTAAATGTTTTAAAAGTTTCAAAAATAGTATACTTGTACCCAATTATTGATCTCTTCTAAAATTCTTTATTCTTTCTGTAATCCAAAATTCAATCTAGTATTATTTTCCTTATACTTGAAGAATTTCCCTTAACATTATGAAAATAATGTTAAGTAGTAGTATACCAATGGTAATTTTTTTAAGCTTTAGTTCGTCTAAAAAAAAATAATTTTCCTTTACTTTGAAAATCAATTATGTTGGTCAATGTATTCTAGATAAATGGATTTTATTTTTCACTAGTGAAAGGATTTTAATCTAATGCTTAAAACTCTAACTTAGAGAATATTCTTTTCAAAACCATACAACATTTGTAAATATAATATAGAATATGTGTATATTATTTTCGCAGAGTTTTTAAATTACATTAATTTTTTTTCCTCCTTAATAGTTCTTAAAATTTGTTAAACAGGCACTGCTGCTTTCTTTTTCAACAGATTTTAATTGTCATGTTAAAACATTGTTTGATCAATACAAAGAGACAAATTCTGAATGCCTTATTATCTATCTGGCATGGTCCTAAATACTGGATGTCCATCAGGTATAAAATAAAATATCACTGCCCCAAGAAGTATACATTCCAGTGAATACTGACAGATATGAAAATAAGTAAACCAGGACTGGGGTTGTGGCTCAGGGGTAGAGCACTTACCTAGCAGGCATGAAGCACTGGTTTAGGTCCTCAGCACCACATAAATAGATAGATAGATAGATAGATACATAGATAGATAGATAAAGGTATTGTGTCCATCTACAACTAAAAAAGTATATATATATATATATATATATATATATATATATATATATATATACACTCATACACATATATACACACATATTTTTTTAAAATAAAAAATAAATAAACCAATAAACATAGGTATGATTAATTTATTCATTATGATTATGAATTTGCCAGTTTCTCTCTGTAGTTTCAGTAATATTTGCTTTGTACATTCTATCATGTCATTACATACAAATAAGTCTTCAATTATTTACTTCTGTGCCCATTGGCCTTTAGAGCAATTTATAATAAGCCCCTTTATTTAAAGTAGTTTTTTTAAAAGTTTGTGCTTAGTATGCCTTTTGTACCATCTTATTTTTAAGCTTTCTTATTTTTCTATTTTATGTGTCTCATTTAATGTAGCCACCTCATGATTTTTCATTCTGTTTCATAATCTGTTTTTTTAAAATGTTACTTTGTTCACTATAATTTATATTAACAAGGGTCTTCTTGTAAATGTTCTTATGTAGTGTTTTTCAAGGTCTTTTCTTCTGTTCCTCATACACTAAAGGTTTCAAGGTCAGCAGGGCTTCCTGTAAATTACCATGGGTATTTGGTTCAGCTCTCAGAATTTGTACTCTAACTTAGCTTTAGAAACTAAAATTCACTAATTTCATGCTGAAAATGTATGCTTAAATTTAAATGTTAATTATTTTTTCTCTTCCTCAGTGTTTAAGACTTTTGAGTAGATACTTATCTGATCCACCATACTATAGAAAAAAATTTCAGAAATACTTTCAACTTTTACTTAAAAGTTATTTAAATAAAAATTATTAATTTCCAGGAAATTTTTGATCATTTTATAAATATTAATTAATCTAATTTATTTAGTTAATTTAATTAACAAGGTAATCTTCACAACACAGTTATGGGAGTACTATCAATGCATCATTTTGAGATGAGAGATTAAATTGCTTGCCCCAAGTCAGACAGTTAGTAAGATATAGAGTAGGTACTCAAACTCAGGAAGTATGTGCTTTTAAATTCTACAGAACTCTCTTCCCCCTCCCCACAATCTTTCTTAAGGGACATGTACATATACCAAAGAACAATTGTCTGTCCTTTGCACAACACATTAGAAAATGAAGTGGAATTCTGCTGTTATACTGTTACTAAAGAAAATTATTAAGAGATGACCAAATTATGACTTGACCAAACAATTTATGGGGAAACATAAAACTTACTGTAAGACTGAACTATAAAATGATTTATGGAATAAGTGAGAACCACAGAAACACTTTGATTAAACAGTCCTTCATTCCAAACTTTGTTGCCTCTACCCATTCAGATTTTTAAAAGTGAGTATGATAAGTGCTGGGGATATAGCAATGCATAAAAAGTAGAGAAAAAGAGAAGGTCAGTTTTCATGGGAAAAGGAGAAATGAAATAAGAAAAACTATTAGGTAAGGAAGTAAAAAACATGTCAAATCACAATTACTTTTCCCCAGCTTCCCATGAAGAAATCAGTCACCATCCTGTCCTTCCCACCTCATCTATTAATCACATTCTACTAGTAAAAATATCTTTTTAAATTTTATTTTATATTATGATGTCATTTTCCTAATCAATCTTTCTCTAATCTTATTTCATCTGTTTATTATTCCATACATTAAGATTAATAATGTTTTCAAATGCAAGATGTTGGATTAAATCCCTTGATTAAACTACATTTCCAATCAGAAAGATTTCTTACATATAAAGAAAGGTTTGGCATAACAAGACAGAAGTTTCCTGATCTCCCAGGATAAAACTAATTTTATCTCTGGCTAACCTTATTTTTCTTATATGTGTGTTGATAAGTTAATGACTGACTAAAGAAAAAAATGAATACTGCTGAAATTCTCTAACTTTTCTTGTTATTGGGTCTTGTTTTTGACAGTAAGGAGACAATGGTTAGATGATCATATAAACTCTTCGGGAATTCCTGAATTGTTTTACAAGGAGAAAGGCTGGAATTCTTATTGGCCAAATAGTGTATTTGAATATTCCATAATTACAAAGGTTATATACAGGGGAGGTTCTGATAAGATTTGTCATTTTAAGGCAGAAAATATTTGTATGGTTTACCTGTCACCTAAACATGAGATGAACCTTTATAGAGGAAAAATTCTCCTTTGTGACATTTTTCTGGTCCAAACCTTTCAGCTTGGGAGAATATTCCTGCCAAAATTAAATCAAGTTTCAGCATTTTATTAAATGCCAGATATTCACTTAACAGTCCTAAAAGATTGTAGGTCACAGACAATGTCAGCTTTTGTTAATATGATCATTTTGTCTTATTTTTTCCTCTCTTTTCTCTCTCTCTCTCTCTCTCTCTCTCTCTCTCTCTCTCTCACACACACACACACACACACACACACACTAGCACACTAGATTTCATTTGATAATTAATTTCTGATTAATTAGAAAGTCTTGATTATGAAATCAATCTCATAATGTGATTAGAGCAGTTAACTAACACTAATTTAGTTGACTAAACCTAGCTTTAGGCAGCTTAAGAGTGCTGCTTAAAACTGTGTTCAATAATAATAATACCTAAATTTTCTAAACTCAAACTTGGAACTATTGATTTACCTTCCAGAATATTGTAAATAATGTATGTTACTATAAGGAAAAGTAAAGACAAACTCTATGTTGATATCATTCATAGTTCCTGAGGAGGTTAGAAACCAAGCATATAGGTTATCTGACATTTGTTAATTATGAAGCTACAGGTGAAACAGTTGGCTTTTATACCTTGGACATTTTCAGGAAACATACTGTATATGGTAAAATGTTCACCAGGAATTGCTTTCCTTTTATGTATTATTTTCAGTTATTTCATACTTATTTAGAATTTCCTACTGTTTCTCAAATCTGAAGGTCTGAATTTTGTACTAATGTTGTATGGGTTTTGCATAATTGCTTTTGTGTACTGTGAAAGACTGACCCTGAAGGACAAACTAAGCAGAAGATTAAGTAATAAATAAAAGAATGAACAATGGTATAGATTAACTACACCGACTAGATATACAAAAAACATTCCACACAATAGAAACAGACTTTCCATTCTCTCAAGTATACAATAAACATTCTCCAAAACAAACAATGTGTTAAACCATAAAATAAGCCTTAAGAAATTCTTTAAAAAATGAAAGTACATACTCAAAGTATGTACTCTGACTACAATGTAATTAAGCTAGAAATAAATGGAAAAAAAAATTGAGCAATTAGAATAAGTAAAAATTAAATGATACTGTCCTAAACAACCAAATGTAATAGAAGAAATTGTTAAGGAAAATAGAAAATTATTTGAGTTGAATAAATAAGAAACACAACATATCAAAACAGGACATTAACCTAAAGAAATCCTTAGAAATATTATAGTGATAAATGACAATATTTTAAAAACAACAAAGTCCTGAAATTAATTACTTACCTTTTGACCTTAAGAAAATAAACACTAAAGAAAAATGAACCCAAGCAAGGTTAAGCAGAAGGAAAGAAATGTGTAAGATTAAAGGGTAGTAAGTGAAATAGAGTGTAGGAAACAAGAGAGAAAAATCTATGAAGCCAAAATTTCCTTGGCTCTTTGAAAAGATCAATAAAACGGCTAAACTTTTAGCTAGATTGACAGGGAGAAATAATTCAACTTACTTAAAGAAGGAATAACCAACAAAGTTACAGATTTTTTAAATTCCAATAGAATACTTTGAACAACTGTATGCCAATAAATTAAATGGCCCATATTAAGTGGAAAATTTGCTAGAAAGATACAATCTACAGACATTGACATATGTTCATAGCAGCATTATTCATTATAGCTAAAGGATGGAAACAATGCAAATGCATATTACCTGAGGAAGATAAAAATAGAATGTGATTTATACATACAACAGAATGTTATTCAGCCATGGAAAGTGCAAAATGCTGATACAGGTAATGATATGGGTGAACCTTAAAAACACCAGTGAAAGAAGCCTGCAACAAAAGACTAAATGTTGTAAGATATCATTTATCTGTAAAATAGAAAATTATATAGAAAAAGAAAGTAGATTGGTGAAAGCCCAGGATAGAGTGATCTGGACAAAAAACTGGAGAGGTTGCTAATAGGGTTCCTTTGGGGGTGAACATGATGTTTCAGAGTTAGAGAGTATTGATGGTTGCATCACTGTGAATATAATAAAATTGATGGTTTGTTACACTTTTAATTTGCAAATTTTATTGCATTTAATTATTTCTCAAATTTTATAAAATGTGATACAGAGAAAAAATTGTTATTTTAGGAAAATAATATATTGAAATAATTACATATGAAATTGACATTTGCCATACTTTTCATTTCCTGTCTACATCAATATTTCACTTATATATTCAAATACTCAAACTTTTAAATTTGGGTAATAAGAGTAAAACAATTTCAAAATTTACCTTTATATTGAATTCTATTTTTGTACCTTACAAATTGCTCTGGGGCTGGGGTTGCAGCTCAGTGGTAGAGTGCTTGCCATGCATGTGTGAGGCACTGGGTTCGATCCTTAGCACCACATAAAAAAATAAAAAATAAACAAAATAAAGGTATTGTGTTTATCTACAACAACAACAACAAAAAAAAAAATGCTCTATTAGTCAGCCAACAAAAGTGTCTCTGAGAAATATATATTGAAATATTTGTGATATAATTTGTAAGATGCATTTCAGAAAAACCTGAGTTAAGTAGAGAAGTGAGTTGAACTATATAAAATAACATTGACTATAAGTTGATACTTTTGGAAACTGACTGATGAGAACTTGGGATTTATTTGATTATTTATCTACATTAGTTTACATTTAAAATTTTCTATTTTATCAAATTTTTTAAAGTATCCAAATAATTATAGTTTAAAACTCAAGGTTCTCACAACACACATAGAAAACAGTCATGAAGTGATGCTTGCTTCACAATATATACCTTTGTCAAACATTGTACAACATTTTTTCAAATGTCAAACATTTGTCAAACAAGTTATATGTTAAAAATTAACATTTTAACTAAACTGCATGGATAAAAAAACTTATTGTGAGAAAATTTTAAGAAATCTAAGGTAAATAAAAGAAATGGAGTCGCCAACAGGAAAACATTAGGCTTGTTTCAGTCTTCTCATGCATTTTATAAACGAAAAACAGTGAATTTTGCCTAGAAATCTTCAAGGAAGATTTTTACAATGAAACAACTGGTTACTCAAGTGTAAGAACTGAACAAGTAATTATCTACCTGCAAGAATGTATAGGACTTTGTGTTGAAGAGCCCATCCTGAAAAAACAGTATAAGGAATGCCATGTCCTCAAAAAGGAAGAATGGAGAATCCATTCATCTGAAGGGATTGAAATTTTGTTTAATTTAGAAAATAGAGTCCTAGAATGTAATTAATAGCTGCATAAATTACATGAATAAAAATGTTAGCAAAGGGAATGGAAAGAAGTTATCATATAATTCAAGTGTACTAATTTATTTTTTATTGTGTTCCAAAAATATGAACTGAGTATGATGAAAACATACTAAGGTAATATAAGTTTTAAAGTACCTAAACATTTCAGTAATAAAAGCAAGAATATACTAAACTGTAATATAAATTAATAAACCTTACTAGTGAATGAGAGAGAATCTTAAAAGAAAGATACAAAAATATACTAATTCTAGTATTTTTGTCGACTAGGAATTCACTTTTTCCTAAAGGAACAGATAATGTAATACATTAAAGAAAATTATCTATAAAATGTAGGAAGGTTTTTAAACTATCTGAAGCGAACCATGCACACTCCCAGCTAGAATTATAGATCCCTAAAAAATCATCTGACAAAACCTTATCTTTTACAAAAGCAATATTACTATTGTATTACTAGCAAAAGAATAGGGATTCATGTTCACATGAGAAAAATGAACCTTGGTTTTGTGTAAGCAACTTTTTGCTGTTGTTGTTAGATAAAGTTGAGTTAATCTTAATTTTCATACTCTTTAATTCTCAGCTTCCTACATTCTGAAATGAATTAATTCACTTTGAAGCACTATTTCTAGAAACAAATTTCATAATCAGCAATTAAAATGAAATAAAAATGAATATTTATGAATTTACCTCTGAAACCATGTGAGGCTCAAGTTTTGGGAAGCTAATTATTTAATTATGTATTTTACTACAACAATAAAAATAATCCAAAATTTTCTGTTTCATTTTGGGTCAATTTTATTAATTTTTTAAAAGTAAATTTTATCTAAATTTTTATATTTTTTTGCTTTGAAATTATTTAAAATACTGTGTTGTATGGGGGATCATTTTCAGGACCAGCACCACTATCCCTCTTGGGTGTTCCAGTCATTATATGAAATGACAGTATTTGCATATAACCTTTACACACTCTCCCATATACTTTAAATCATCTCTATATTACTTTCAATGGAAATGCTATCTAAATAGTTGTTGTATTTTATTGTTTTGTGAATAATTACAAGAGAAAAGTCTGTACATGTTCAGTTCACACAAATTTTTCCTAATAGTTTTGATTTATAGTTGGTTCAATCTACAGATGCAGAAGCATGGATATAGGGGACTAGTTATATTCTTCTTACCTATGTATATGTATCAAGCCTATATTGATGCTCCCCTTTTTACTTCTGATATTGACAATTTCTAATTTTATCTATTCCCAAATATGTGTTAGATTTTGGATTTCCCTAACTCTACTTGTTTTTCTCCTATATAATTACAGACACAGATGTATTACATACACAGATCTAATTATATACACAGATCTGTTTTAGTCACCACAAAATATTATTTTTAAGTTTTGTATAGTTACTATCCATATAACCACATCCACATGTCACACTTTCTGTAGCTCTTTGTTTTTCTCTAAACTTAGGAAAGAGGGGCAATCCAGGCTCATTTAAAAAAAAAATGTAGTGTCTGACATACTGTGATATTAATATTTGATTCAAATTGATTGGAGATCTACAACTGATAATATCTCTCTTCTTTAAATGTCTCTTTCAGTTCCTTAGAGATATTTTAACTTCAACTTTAATTTTGCATGATATTTTCAGTGGCCATAGAATTCTAAATTGAAACATATAACCTTTCATTCTATTCAAGTTGTTTTCCCATTGTATTGTTTTCCTTTCTTTCTATTGATGACTTGGTTTTTAGTTGAATGTCAGTGAATACATTAATTACAAGTATTTTAAAGTCCATATGTAATATCTACAACACCTGGATCATCAAAATGTATGTTTCTATTTCAGTTTTTTCCTCTTACTATGAATGAGTTGTTTTTAATTAGCTCCTGCTACATTATAAGCAACTCTAAAACTGAGTGTCTACTATTGTTCTTGAGTCTATCAATCATCTCATTTGTATTTTTTTTTCTATCTCTGAAGGGCTTCAATACTCCTACCAACAGTCAGCTAGGTGTAAGTTTGCTGTATCTGCCAATTATAGCTCAGTTCCTTAATATTTTGTTGTAAACTTGAAACTGATCTACAATGGCTGTAACCAAGACAAATGGGCTCTCTTTCATATGATGTCTAATTCTCCAATGTTATTTGTTTCTGAAAATTTGACAAAAATTTGTTTCTATTCATTTGTTGCTGACAGGGATCAGAGAGAGAAAGGGAGAGACAGAGGCATACAGAGAGAAATGCATAATTGTTTTTCAGTCCTAAACTTGGAACTGTTACATTATTACTTCTGATATATTTTTATCAATCACTTTTAAACTAATTTCAAAATCTACCTTGTTACAATGGTGGGAACATTTACTTCCCGTGACATGGAAGAGCAAAGTCATATTGCAAAGAACATTGATTCAAGTTGAAATATAATTGGGATAATTATTGCAATCATCAAATCCAAATTTTATGTGTTTAACCACTGAGCCATATCCCCAGTCCTTTTTGATGTTTTATTTAGAGACAAGTTCTCACTGAGCTGCTTAGGGCCTGGAAAAATTGCTGAGGCTGGCTTTGAACTCACAATTCTCCTGCCTTGGCCTTGCAAACTGCTGGGATTACAGGCTTGTGCCACCATGCTTAACCCTCAAGGCTGTTTTTGTCAGCTTTTGAAAGAATGTGTTTATTTATGTTTTCCCCGACTCCTATTAGGTATGTGAACTTCTGGGAGTCTGATTTGATAACTTGGAGTGGTTCTGTTTTTTGTTTTGTTTTGAGATTTTTGGTACTGCGGATTAAATTTATGGGTGCTTTACTACTGAGCTACATCTCCAGACCTGTTTATTTTTTTTATTTTCAGACAGACTTTCTACTTACTTAGGGTCTTACTAAGTTGCTGAGGCCACCCTCAAACCTGCTATCTACCTGCCTCAGGCTCTTGAGTTGCTGGGATTATAGGCATGTGCCACCATGCCCAGCTTTTCTGGTTGACTGCTGAATTAAAAATTTTGTCTCTCTTGAACTGGGATAAGATTATTAAAAATTTATATATTTCTTCAGCTCCTTTGCATTTGGCTATTTAGGAACACTCTTTGGACATTAATTGAAAGTGACTAAAGCTGAAAACTTATGTTGAATATTACTCTCTCTTCTCTACAACTGACTTCTCTTTCAGATCTTGGCTCCCCATTCTGATTGTTTTGGCTGCCCCAAAATGTAATTTTGGTCTCACAATGCCATAAGACTGTCTAAAACTCTAGTGGCTTCTCTACCTTTTGACATTTTCCTACACCAAGCTCTTTATTCTCTTACCTATGCCAAGACTTGTAACATGCCCCGAGGTATTTTCAAAGGCACATAGGAAGTTGACTTATTTTAATGTGCTTCTGTCTAGGACATGACATTTCACATCCTGGCTGTCTTGCTAGCTCAAAGCTGGTGCCTTAAAACAGATTAATAGAAATAAATAAAATAAACCTATTTTTTGTAGCTTTCCTAACTGTCTTCAGTGAGTGCATTTTTTCTCCTCCAATCTAACAAAACATAATTTAAAATACCATATTAATTTTTAGAGAACATATTATATATATAGGGGCAAGCTACATAATATATAGATTATATTAATAGATTATAATTAAAGAATAATATAGAATATAAGTATTATGGAATAAATGTTATAAAGAGAGAACACTGATAAACTACAAAGAAAATGGGCAAAGTCAAGTAATGGAAGGATCTGTGTACAATTCTTGAAACTGTTCTGTGTAAAATATATCCAAAGATTAGGGGAAAGTAAATATTTGTCTATTCTTCAGAGATTTTTATAATGTATACAATTGATTTATTAAAGGCAATATTTGAAATCAAGGCAACATTCATGGAATTAGTAAGTTTTGAAAAAAAATATTTCATTAAAATATAGAATTCTTAGAGACATAATTCCAAAAACACACTAGCAAAAGAAAAATAATTCAGACTGAATCAAAATTTAAAATTTTTGCTCTACCAATTACACTATTAGAAAAGAAAGAGAAGCTAGAGACCAGGATAAAATATTTGCAAATCACATATCTTGCAAAGGACTTGTATTCAGAATATATGAAAGAAATCTCAAAACTCTACCATAATAAAACCACCAAGTTTTTGAAAATGGGTGGAAAATTTGAGCAGATATTTTACCACCAAAGATGGTAGGAACACAGGTGGAAGGAAAACAAGCACTTGAAAAGATGTTAATCCCTATGACGATAACAGTCCACTGCTGAAGAACCAAACTCCAGTTAAATCACACTTAAGGAAACCTGGTACCATCCAAGACTCACAGCACAAGGTCATGTGCTCCCAAGGCGCTCAGGAGGAACTAGGAAACAAGGAAGTTCAAGAAGATGAAGCCTATTTAAAAGTCCATTTGGGAGGTAAGACCAAAGCTTCCCAAATTGACCAATCACCTGAGAAAGTAAGACCATCCACAAATCAGCAGTCAAGTTTTGTCTTAGTCAGCTAATATATGTAGAAAGACATGGTAAGACTCAAGGTCTGTGTGGTTTCTTTAGTAATCCCTACTCAGTAGTGATTCTTGAGCTTCTGTGGAACCCTGGTATTATGGTTTAGCTGTGATGTTCCCCAAAAGCTCAAGTGTACGACAATGCAAGAAGGTTCAGAAGAGAAATGATTGGGTTATAAGAGTCTTATTAACCCAATCAGTAAATTAATCCCCTGATAGAGATTAACTGAGTGGTAACTGAAGTGGTAGGGTGTGGCTAGAGGTAGTGGGACTTGGGGTCATGGCTTTGGGGTAGATGTTTTTTATCTGGAGAGTAGAAATTCTCTATTTCTTTCTTGATCTCCATGATGTGAGCTGCTTCCATCTGCCACACACTCTGCCATGTTGTTCAGTCTCATCTTGAGCCCTGAGAAATAGAGCCAGCCTTCTATGAACGAAGACCTCTGAAACCTTGAGCCCTCAAATAAACCTTTTCTACTCTACAATTGTGCTGGTTGGGTCCTTTAGTCACAGCAGCAAAAATGCTTGACTATAACACCTAGTAATGCCAGATCCAGGTGCCCTACTGATAATGCTTAAGGAGACCAGCCAGTAGGAGGAAAAGAGGAGAGGGAAGTGGTCAAGGCATGTAGAGCATCATAAGGTGCAGAGAAGATGCTAACAAATAGAGAAGTGTTTAGGATGACACAGGTTTAGGAGAACAAGAAGTCTATTTTTAATGTATAGAAGAGTTCAAAGTGTCAGCAGACTGGTTTGGGGGATAGAAAAAAGGGGTTGGAAAAAGACAAGGTATGAATTTAGAAGGAGACAGAAAAGAGGCAACTGATATAAAGGGAGGGGAGTTGAAGTTTATAGGTGGTAGAAGAAAGTGTTAGAGTAGCCAAGTGATGGGTTATGCATGAACAATAAAGGACCATGAAGAATTGATAAGGGAAAGTGAGGGATATTATAACAGGGTCACAAGAAAGCTATTGTGGACTTAGAATTATATAGGGTGAGAATGTTAGAAGGGAACAATGAGTTTATAATAAAGGTTTTACAGATGAATAGTGATAAATGTGAGGGTCTCATCGGTAGGGTACTTTATGAAACAAAGAGAAGACCACTCTGAGGCAATAGCAGTGTTATTAAAAGAAGATATTACAAAGGGTCAGTGGCAGTTTTACAGAGTTAAGAGTCCTCAGAATTAGGGGTTGGGGAAGGGCAGTAGCCTAGGCCAGAAGCCAAATAAGAAATGCTGGAGGGAATCTTCAAAGAAATTGCAGAAAACAGGAAGGAAGGTTTAGGACACAGGAAAAGGATTATGAGGCAAGAGAGGGATTGTAATGCAAAGAAGGTGGGAAGTTCTGATGGACAGACAGGTACTGAAAGGAACAGAAAAGGTTTAGAAATGGCATGGTAGGAGTAAGTGGGAGTCAATGAGAATTTTAAGGAGAGCCAGTGAAGATTATATGGGAGGCAAGAGGAGATGTGTTAGGGTTAAAAAGAAGAGAGTAGGAATGGGTGGTAGAGTTCATGAACCATACCTAAGCCTAACCTACTCTTTTTGTTCCAAGGTGTTTAAATTAATATCTGAAGTTGAGGCCCATAAAAGCGAGGGCAAGGAGCAGGAAGAGTCCACACTACTTGTCCTCCTGGCTCTCTTTTTTGCTTTTTCTGAAACTTTCCAACCCTAATCCTATTTCACTGGGAGGGAATTTGCACCATGCCAGTCCTCCTCCTCCCTCTCCATCCTGGCCCTGACTCTGGCTCAGCTTCTTCCTATTCCCTGTCTTGTGCTAGAAGCCTGGGTGATGGCATCTCCTATAGGTTCAGACGCTCAAGCTGGGTCCTTACAGTCTATAGCTGACCCCCATCCAATATCCCTATGAAACTCATTTTCTTCCAGCTTGGTGTGGTGGTACATTCCTGTAATCCCAGTCTCTTACTAGGCTGAGGCAGGGAGATCACCAGTTCAAAGCTAGCCTCAGCAATTTAATGAGACCTTGTCTCAAAAAAAAAAATGTATATATATATATATATATATATTAAGGGCTAGGGATGTGACTCAGTGGTTAAGTCCCTCTGGATTCAATCTCTGGTGTCAAATATAATTTTTTAAAAGCTCATCTTTTTGTATTTTCTGTCTCCACTGAAACTCAAATGGTAAACTACAATCAATTGCAATGCTATGAGGTCAGCAACAAAGAGGAGGCCTATTCTGGCCCTCACAGGCATTATTATTGCTTTTCTTCATATACCCTTGATATTCTTTATACTTTACTTCCTAAAGTGAACTCCATTCCAGCAAATATGTGCAACAGTATAACTTAAATCGCAGTTGTAAATATCCATTTGGGCAAAGTGGGGCACTTGTTTTAATGTTGGGAATACCAGGTTATTTAAGATCAGGAAAAAAAATATGTTTCTTTAATTGTTAATGAGGACTCTTTTTAAAACAGATGGCTTAAATGGCTTAAATTACTCTTGATATGATTAAATTTCTTATTAATTTTACCTTCAATTGTTTCTATCCCATTTCTCTAAACATCTACTACTGCCTCATTAATACATTGTGGACATAACCCATGGAATCAGGCCTGGTGTGAGCCCAGGTCCGGTCAGATCACACTCATCTTGGAAATAGCATGTTTTGGTTCACTGTGTTCATTCATAGACTTAATGAGCATATTTCTATCTCACAAATAATCTTTAAGCTAATTTGGTTTCATCTTCTGTTGTTTAATATTTGATTATTAATTACTAAACCAATATAGCACAATAAAAAGTGAAAGGAATAAAATTACAAACCTCTTCATATCTTCATTTCAGTTTTTTTAACAGTCTTCAAAATAGTCACTGTTTATTGATACATAATGTCCCATGAGGTGGATGCCCTATGGTTTACTTAATGACTGCCTTTGCGGGACAATAGGTTAGCTTACAATTTTTAACAATCATGAATAACACCTCATGATTTCAATGCAAGCTACATGAATAAAATATAATTTCAAGTCTTTATAAATATGCCTCTGTTTGGAAAAAAACACACATTCTTTTCTTTGTATTATTTCTCCTATGACATACACATGATTGTTGGACAATTTGGCTGTACCTCAGAAAAGCTCTTAGCATATTGAAGACAGTGTTGTAAAAATGTAACCTGTTGATCTAATCTTTATTTTGTTGACTTGATGTGTTGGATTTTATGTAACTGAAATGTAATTTAACATATAAGATTATATGTGTATTTCCAAGCTGATATATCTCATGTTTATTTATTGTTGTTATTATTGTAAAATATGTAATACAAAATTTTCCATTTTATACGCTACATATTCTGTGGCATCAAGTGCATTCACAATGTTGTGTAATTATCTCTGTTATTTCCACAACTTTTGAACATCTCAAACAAAATTGTATTATTTGCACAAATACACAATTAGAGAGTATTCCATTGTGTGGCTATGCCACATTTTGTTTATCTATTCATTCCTCAATGGACACTTGGGTTGTTTACACCTTTGGCTCATGACTATAATACTGTCATGAATATTGTTTAAGTCCATGCTTTCCATTCCTTTGAGTATATATCCAGGAGTAAAATAGCTGTATAATATGGTAATCCTTTGTTTAACTTCTGGAAGCAATACCAAAAGGTTTTCCATAAGACTTCACCATTTTTATATACAATGCAAAAAGGGTTCCAAATTATCCACATCCTTGCAAATACTGTTTACAGTTATTTTTTTAAGATAGTTATCACAATGGGCATGAAATAGCATCTCATTTGCAATTTTGATTTGCAGCTCTCTAAGGACTAATAATGTTGAGCATCTTTTCATGTGTTTGTTGGCCATTTGTATGCCTTCCTTGGGAGGTAACTATTCAAATCCTTTGGATGACCAGGATTTTTTATGGCATGCCCATCAATGCACCTATGGTGTTTATGAAAATGCTGGCACATATTAGATGTTCAATACTACCTGATGAATGAGTCTATGAAAAAATGACTGAATGCCCCCTCTTCCTTTCAAAACTCTGCAATGAACACACACATACACTTTGGTGATATTTAAGACTATGACTGAAAAATAATCAAGACTTGGGTAGTCAGAGAGAGAGCATTTGAGGAGAAATCTCCTAAGCAAAATCTCAGAGACAAAACATGGCTTCACCCCGGCTCAGTGGGTATGCTTGAGATATGGCATTATGCAGGGATAGGGAAGGATCTGGGACAGGAGCCCAGTAGTAAACAAGAGATGCAAGGCCACCTTCGATGACAATGAACAGCAAATGTGGCAGCTCAGTCTGTGAAAGAACTGGACAGAATTTTATCTGGAAATTCAGTCTGGAAGCCTAAGGGACATATCCCATATTTAGTGATTTTACGCACCTGAAAAATAATGCCAAGCATAGTTCTGGCAAATGTAAGTAATATAGTTTGGTAAAAGTAACCCAAAGTTCTTCCTAGATACAACAAAGCCTGTCATTATCAGATCAGATGTATGACCCCCAGCAAAACCCTAAAAAGGAGTCAAAATCTTTCAAAGGTGTGTGCCTGTCTGTATTCAGCTCCACAAGTATCAAGGAAAAGTGATGCTACCTTAGCAAAGAGACCTGAGAGCTTTCCATCCCCTAACTCTTCCTCTTTCCCTCTTCCCTAAGATCCACCGCTGAGTCCTTAGGATCTGGCATATACACTCACACATACCCCTGATATGATATCAAGTATTTGCCTAAGACTTGATTTCCAGTTCCAAGTTACATAACTAGCAGCACCCATTTTATCCCCTACCCTGGGCTATTAAACTCACTACTATTGATGTTGTTTTTCCCAGTACCAGGGATTGAAACAAGGGGCGCTTAACCACTGAGCCACATCCCCAGCTCTTTTTTTTATTATTATTATTATTTTTTTTTATTTTGAGACAGGGTATCACTAAGTTGCTCAGGGCTTCAATAAGTTGCTGAGGCTGCTTTGAATTTGCAATCCTCCTGCTTCAGTCTCCCAAGCCAAGTTCAGTACCCTTTATTTCTTTTACTGAGCTTCATGTTGTTGCCTCATGGGTTTCTGACCCAATTATGAAAAGAGACACACCTCTCTCTCTCTCTCTCTCTCTCTCTCTCTGGCATGCACCTCATTTTCTGATGGCCCCAAATGTAGTAATTAGTAAGATTCAGCAATAACAAAATAAAATTTCTCACAGTAATTAATGAAAAGTCATCTACTAGAAGGGCCTCCTTTTGACATCCACAGGATCCCGGAATCCTTGAAAGTCATCCCCTGTCTGGTCTATAGGGTTTCTTGATTGAGTACAGGGCATTTATTTTCTCAACCCATAAGTGTCCTCCAGAATCCTGACACTTCTTGGAATATAGATCAGAGATAATGAGACAAAGAAAAAAAGATAAATTTCTCATTTAGGTTTGAATCCCAATGTGGCCAAACCAAATATTTTTTAAATTAAATAATTAGGTAAATGTGAAAGCTGATCATGTATTTGATGACTTTAAGAATTATTATGACTTATTTTAGCTATAAGTATGGTATTATTGTTAAGTTTCAAAGGGAATATTTATCTTCTGGTGGTATACATTGAATTTTTTTAAGAAATTGTGTGACATTTGGAAATTGCTTTAAAAAAATTTTAATCCAAATTTGGGGGAAAATGAGTCAAGGGTATGCACAAGTAAAACTAAATGAGTGAATGTGGATGATATTTGAACTGGGAGGAATGGTTCATGGGACATATTACATTTTCTAAATTTCCATAATAAGATTATTTCCTGGATCACTTTCATCTCATTTCAATAGTCTTTGTTACATATTACAATATCCTCCTTTTTTTCTAAATTAATTTGCTACATACCTAGAGTAAACAACACTATCCATGGAGGGTGACTTGTTCTGTGGAACAGAATTTTGGTGTGCCAATAGGTTACATGTTAAATTAAGACTCCTCATAAAATTTCAGAAGTAGAATATATGCCAGGTATAATTGTCAGGACTGTGTTTTGGCTTTGGCTTGGTTCTCATTTCTTTAGAAAAATCACTGAGTTGGAAAAGCCATTTTGCAGAAGCTTTGAGCAAAAGGGGGAAAAATGAGAATTTAATAGCAAAAAGTAAAACTAAAAATCAAATATCAGTTTGTACCTTTATTTTTTTCTTGTTAATACATTTTATTTAAAAGAGTAGTTTTATATTTACAAAAACAATGAATAGATAATACAGAGGTTCCATATACCCTCCACATGCAATTCTTCTAAGTATTAACATCTTACATTATTACAGTGAATGAATCAATATCGATGCTATATTAACTAAAGTCCATAGTTCATTCAGATTTTCCTTGTTTAACCTAATGTCCCTTTTCTGTTCTAGGATCCCATCCCAATATATCAAATTACACTTTGTTGTTAAGCAACAAGCACAACTAGAACCCCGACTTGTTTTCTAGTTCTGGTGTCTATTAAAAGGAGCTAATGCTCCTTGGAGAAATGGCTGTTTCTGGGACTAGGGCAGGGACTATAAAGATGAGGCTGAAGCATCTTGAAGTGCTCAAAACAAATAAATAAATAACCTCAAACCCCTTCACATCAATGAAGTGTTCCAAAGGGCATAGAGCCAACTGAAAAAACTTCCAATAGTCAGGCCTGAGAAATTTGAGCAACAAAATAAATAAAATAGCATTGGATTGTAATCCAAAGTATAAATTAAATACCCACAAATCCATATTTATATAAATATTGAATGAAGTTATAAAGAAGGGAGAGGTCATCTTTCTCCCCAGCAGTAGAATATCAATGAATTAGGTACCTTCATTTTCTAATCTTCTGATGTTTCTTCAATTCTGACTGGCTGACATAGAGTATGACTCTGAGTTAAAAAGTCTAATGCTCCTGATTCCCTCCCCACTACATTTTCTTCTCTTAATTTCTGATTTGGGTGCTGGAATGAACTACTCTAACCTTACGTGGGCCCAAGAATAAGGTTTGTTCAGTAATGATTAATGAAAGGAATTACAGAATTTAGTACTTAGCACTTGATAAATGAAGTAAAGAATCACCTGGATATAAATACAGCAGGAAAAAAAAAAAAAGAAAATTATAGATCTGATTGTTAAATACAGTTGTCATTTTATCTGGTTTGCATAAATAATTACTTTCTTTCTCTTCCCTGGGAAGTCTCTTGCTAATTTGGGTTAGAAATAATTTTTAGTTAGTTTTACTGGATAGAAATTTTTTAATATGTTTGGAATGATAACATTTGTGACAATCAGGAATGATTTGCTCCCTAGCTTTCAAAATTGCATTAATAGTAATTTCTTAGACTTCAGATACTGGAGTTAAATTAGCAGAGATTTCCCCTCTTTTATTTATTTATTTTTTTCTTTTTCAGATGGAGAAACTGGGACACTGAGAAATTCACATATCTTTGAATAATAAATTGAAGAAGAGAATTAGTATGGAGTTTTCTTCTATGGTGAGGGTTCTTTCTTTTGCATGCCGACTTGTAATTTAAACCAGATAAGGTAGTTTTTCTTAGTAAGTTTACATGGAAATCATTAGGATTTATAAAAATTATGAATTGGTTTTAGACAATAAGTCTACTATAGTTCTTTATTTTTACAACGTTAAGACCAAAAAAGCATCCATCCTTTCATGTCTATCCATTGGTTATTATATACAGTCTGAATATGGGCTCCATGATTTCTCCTCAAAATTGTTTCTCACTCTCCCTCACCATTAGATGTCCACTCAAACTGGACATTGCATGTTTCTGATTTTCACATTCCCCTACTTATATAGTCAGCTTCATAACATTTTATTCCTCTCTATTATAGTATGGATATGAGGCATCCACCCAAAGTTCCTGTGGTAATGCAGGAGGTGAGATGTGGATTAATCCATTTGATGATTAGTAATTTGTATAAATTACTGAGTGGTAACTATAGGCAGATAGGGTGTGATTATAGGAGTGGGTTCCTGGGGATATGCCTCAAGTATTCTATAGTTTGCCCTCCCCTCAACCCTGACACTCTGCTTCCTGGCCAGCACTGGTGAGCAGTTTTCCTCTAGTGTGCTCTTCCACCATGATGTTCTGCCTCATTTCAGGCTCAGAGTAATGGGATCAATCAACCATGAACTGAAACTCTGAAAACATGAGCCCAAAAGTACACTTTTACTGTTCTAAGTTGCTTTTGTCAGGTATTTTGGTCATACCAATAAAAAGCTGACTAACACACCCTGCAACTAAATGCTACTAAATGTTACTTATTCATGGAGCACTTCCAAATATCCTCACAAGAAGAACTATTTTTGTTCTCTGAATTTGTGTCAGAATTTAATCCATGAACGTCTCTCTTTATAGCTGTCTACATTAGTGTATTTTCTCTTATTGTTTATGTTAGTATTAATGATAAGACCTTGTTGTAATCTAATAATCTTTAATATTCCATAAATAATCAACAAAAATCATTGGTTAAGAGATATTCTAGAAGTAAAATACTTTGCGTAATGTTATATAATGTAATTGTAAGATTTAAGCTATTTTGGGAACACAATGAAAACAAATTATACATAAAAAATTGTGTCTTACAATTAAGCAAAAGTTACTGATTTTCTTAAGATGTAAATAAATTGTCATGGTCAGAATATGTAAGAATAAATATATTTGAGGCATATATGTATGAGTATATGTGCTACTTTTAAAGAATTCTTTACCAAAATTCACCAAATGATCTAATTTATAGTATGTATATTTTACAAGATAACATAAAATCAAAACCATTAAGTCCAAGGAGAACATATTGTAATGTATATAAAGTCTTTCCTTTAATAAGTTAAAAGTAGTAGTAAGAAAAGTTAGATTTGATTTAATCTTATAATATCATGTTAACTTATACAATCAAATATGACTTTAAATTTCCATTTCTTTATATAAGTAAAAATGCAGACAGTATTGTACATCTTACAAAACTGATTGATGATTTCATGAAAACACTGAGAAAATTATGTTAAAATTTATCTATTCTTTATAACAAAAAATACTAGTACTACTTTTAATAAAAGACACCTTCAAAAATGGATATACAGAGAAACAGATAATCATTGTGGAAAAATGCCACATTAGGTTTTTATAAAATATGGTAGGAGTATAAATTATTTTCATGTTTTTTGTATATCCTGTGAACATTTATACATGAGACTCTATTACAATTTTAAGGTTTTACTTCCCTAATACTACACTTGTATTTTCAGAAAAATCATTTATTTCAACATTCTGGATACTTCCTCCAGTGTTAATAAGCTTAGAAGAAAAAAAACGATAGATTTTTTTATTATTCTCATAGTTATTTCTAAATATTACCAAAGACATAATATTGTTTTTACAGAAAATAATACAAATTTATGAAAAAATATGGATCTATGGGTCCTAGATTTCTAAAATTCATCCATTGTTCAACAAAACTGTTTCCATTTTTCCTTGGTCATTCTTAAACGATAACAGAGTATATCAGCCTGTATCAATGTTTATTTTCACTCACACTTTAAAATGTTATAGCATTATCTTGACACTAATTTTTGCTTTCAAGATTTTGTTTTAGGGGCTGGAATCCTAGCTTCATACTTTTAAGATTAAATAAATACTTTCAGTATCCTAAAGATTCTCTGCTATTCCTAGAATTATTTTTATTTTGTTGTGTAGAACATGTCATAAGTCTGGGTTCAAGGGACATTCATTTCACTTAACCACACATATGTTTTCTATCTCATTTTTGCCCAAATTTCATTATAAAATAGTTTCATATATCTGTCAGTGAGTATACTTTTCCTTTGGGTCTAATCTATTATCTTATGTTTTTATTTTTAATTGTTTCAAATACCGTTTCTAGAATTTTGATATTGTTAAATCCCACACTGCTTGTCTTAAAGGATGAATTTTTCTTTTTCTTATAAATGGTTTTACTATTGCTTCTGTCATTTACATAATTATTATAAACACAATTTTATGCTCTATTTACATGAAAGTTGTTTTAATAGATGTGTAATCCTACTCTTTATTTTGTCTGTTTACTCTTAGGGAGGTTTATTGATTCTTTTGTGTTTTAAATGTTTTATTATAAGCTCAATTTTGATTGGAATTATTTTCCTTAATTTTTCCCTGGTTTGTAAGAGTTTCTCTTTATGATCCTTTTGTATTTGAAGCCCAGCCTAGATCAAATATTATGCTAATTTTTTGCTTTGGGATTTAGAGACAATGCAGAGTCTCTAAGCTTGAAAGAAATCTGCTTTTTAAAACTAACTAACAAGTTATCAATAATGCAGAATATGAAACTGTGGATTATGGTGACAGCATAAAGTGATAATTAAATAAAAGGAGGATAGCATTAAATAATCAAAATACTAGAATATTCAAATTATATAATGTTCTCTTATTAGCAAGGTGTTCATATATCAATATGGGGAATTTTATTCTGTGTGTAAATACACAAATACAAGAGGATTTGAAAAATTTGAGTGGCTAGTGGGAATTAATCATCCTATATTAGGGCACACAGGACAAGTTAGGACTTTTTCTGTTCATACAGAGAGAACTTGGGTTATCTTTAATGTACATGGAAGAGTTAAATGCAAAGAGTAATTACCTAATATATGATCAAAGTTTATAATGTGGAAAGAATAATTATAATTGCCTTTAAGTGATATATCTTAGAAAAGCTATGTACACAGAAAAATATCTGACTATATAATTTTCCAGGCAGAGATTCACTAAGATGGTGGTAGTGGAGACACATACATTCTCACTTTGACTCAGGATATTTTTCAGCTATAGTGTTAAGGAGATGGCATGAAAATCACATATAAGACTTTATTTTACCAACTTATGATAAAATCAGAAATAAAAGACCACAGGGAGATCTGGTGGGAAGAAACATGAAGCTCAACTGGTACTTTAAATGGGGGTCTACAGATCTTAAAAAAAAAAAAAAATATATATATATATATATATATATATATATATATATATATATATATATATAGAGATAGCCTGGAAATAATTACCACACAGGCAAATATTAAATTCTTATGATTGGATCAGATTTTCAGGATGGAATGTGAATGGGAAGAGGAAAATATTAAAGATGAAGTGTTGGTGATCACATGCATATTCACATAATTTGAAAAAGAGTCATCAACTAAGAAGAAACTGTCAAAAATAGAAGACCTAGGAAAGAGTTGTATGTTATATGAGAAGGCAAAAAAAAAAAAAAAAAAGATGAAAAAGATTAATTAGATCAAGTACTAAAGAGAAGGGTACCACAAAAGCTCTATGATTCATCAGGTAGAAAGACCTTCCTGATATTGACTAAAAATGTTTTCTGAAATGGGGTGGGTACTTACATAAGGTGAAATATTGGTAGTGCTTGAATTTCTACATATGAGTCTCCATTGCTGCAACTCAGAGCAGTTGGCATGGCTTGGGATTGTCTTTACAAGGCAATTTGCATAAGATTAGAAAATCCTTAATGTTCTTATTGAATGATTGTGTGAGGGTGAGATAGGTACTCATTAACATTCAGAAATTGTCAAATGGAGGTTGTATATAATGCCAGACATTATTTATGGTAACAAGAAGAGGTCAATGAAGACATATATTAAGAAATATCAAAGTAAAATTTACTTGCAGAATAAAGGGGAAGAAGTAGAACATCTGGATAGAGGGTCTAAAACCTTCAGTGATGCAGGTACACTCCCTAAAATGTGCAAAGTAATTATTGGTAGCCTTTGAATTTCTTAATTTTAAGAGGATTATTAAACCTAATAAAGAATAATCTTAATTAAAAGCAAAATATATCTAAAATATATGATCTTAATATACACACATATACACAGACATTTTTGGGGGGTGAAGATAAAAGGCTACAACACTTAAACATCTAGGTGAATGTTGATAATGATCCATTGATCATCTCAAATATAGGGCACTTGCTCTCTTTGACACTGGACTTGGCTGCTACTGTGCATTGGATCAGGCAGAAGCTTTTCCCAAAATGAAGTGCAGACCATGTGTCCAGAGGCTCAACCTTTTAAAAGTAAAGAGCAGAAGCAGAGCTTGTCCTCCACAATTGCATAGATCTTACCACTAATGGTTTAGTGGTAAGATCTATGCAATTGAGTTGTGAAGTCTTGGGGTTTTATACTTAATTCACACTAATATTTTGGTGTTGGATATTAGTGAACATGCTAACTCATGTTACTACCACCAATATAATTGTAGATTTTATATAAATGTAAATGAAGTTAAAAAGTTGTTGATCATTTTAAGATAAAGTTTGCCTCATGGAAGGGTGCTCTTGGTGAGGTGTCGAGGTATGCTTTGGGTACACCACACTACTACCACATGATCTACACACACAAAACCACACTCACACTAACATACCAAACAGAGTAAACGTAATCAAGTTAGCAATTACCTAACTTAAAGGAAAATTAGAAAATTAATGAGAGAACGTCTTTCCATAAGAATGTAACATGAAATGACATTTAATGCATAGATTGAGAACTAAGTTTTAGAGAAGATGAGGATAACTCCTTTTCAAAGAAATGAAAAATTGAGTGTTATAAGAGTGGATTCCAAACCAGATTGTGTGAATCCAAGAGATGTCACGTAATACTTTGCACTTCCCTGAAGAGAAAGAAGAAATGTCATCAGCTAATAGAGAGGGGTCAGCAGAGAGTGGGAAGAGTGGAAAAGATTTCTGACAAAAAAGAAATGAAAACTATCAGGCAAGCAGTAAATAAAATAATGTCCCTGGTGAGGTCAGGGGCTAAGAATTTGTATTGGTGCCAGTGGGAACTGTAATGAGATATACAACAACAAAACTTACTGATATAAGGTTAAGAATTAAACTCAGCAGATGTAAGAGGCTAAAGTTCGAGATTTTTATGTGCATTTGACATTATTTTAAGTGAACTCAATACCAATTACACCTGATAAACTACATCCCGGGTTAATGCACTTTTCAGCTGTTTCATAAAACTTTGATTATTTTTCTATTGTGCAATGATGTTTCATGGAGTCTTCTGTGCCATTACCTGTTCTACACACTCCAGAAGGGATAATCAGAGACTGTCTTCATTATATCTAATGGTATTTTAAAAATAAACTTAAATACATCAATTCATCCATTTGAAATACACTTTTAAAGCAGCACCATTTATTTCTAAATCTGTTCTCTAAAATTTAAACTTGATTTTCAGAAATACTTAAGATTTCTGAAGCTTAATATGGATTGGCAATATAATATGAAATAGAATAATAAATTGTTTTGGCAGAAGATGAATATTTGATTGTAACATTTGTCACTATTAGTTTTATACAAAGAAATCACTGAAGAAAAATGGAACCCCATTTTCCACTTAATAAAGCAGTGATGTTATTCATATTTCCATGATGTCCTTTGAGAGAGTGCTTGAAGATGATTTGGAGGAAATGTGTCTCATAACATAATATGGACATCTCCATATTAAGACATGGTGTAGCCTACTGTACACCTAAGGTATATAATATGATTATTGCTCCTAGACCACAATCTGTTTTCTATGTACTATACTCATATGGTAGGCAATTGTAACATATTTGTGATTATATTCTGTAAAAAAATATAAACATAGAAACATACAATACAAAAATGGCATAAAAGATAAATTATGGTACATCCATGTGGGGCACGAGCCATGATGAAGCTTGCAGACCTGGGAGTTGAAAGAGTGTGAAGGCCTGGGGCATTACCGTACACTACACTAGATGTTATAATTATTGTAACTTAAGCCTTAGTAATTTATACAAAAAGCATTTTTCTTCTTCAATAATAAATTAACCTTAGTTATGGTACTCATTATAATTATAAAGTTTTTATTTTTTTAACTTTTTTATTCTTTTGTAATAATTCCTAGCTTGAAACACAAACACATTGTTCATCTACACAGAAATTATTTTCTTTCTTTATATTTTATATTCTATAAGCTCTTGTTCCTATTTTTAATTTGTTTTTATGTTGTAAGATTTTGTTTTTTAAATGACACAAGCACACGCCTTAGTCTCAGACTGCACAGAGTCAGGATCATGAACATCATGAGCTTCCACCTTCCCATCTTGTCCCATTGGAAGGTCTCCAGGGGCACAGCACTCATGGAGCTGTCACCTCCTGTGATAACAATGCTTTCTTCTGGATACCTTACCAAGGACCTGCCTGAGGCTCTTCTTGAGAAAATGTCACTTTTCAGAAAAATATCCAGGGTGGTTTGCTTGGTTTATTCTGTTTTTTTTTTTTTTTTTCATCATAGATTTGCTTGTAAGCAAATAATATAGCATGCATGCTTGTCTCTATTAATAAATACCTTTCGGTGTTGCAGCCATATTTTCAAACATTTAAAGGAGTTGCTGGAGGTCTGTAAAACCTTCTGCTATACTCTTCACTGTAAATTTTTGGTGGTTCTCCTTTTCTTATTTTCCTGCAATTTCTTTTTTCTCTTTCGTCTTCTATAGATATGCATTCCTTAGGTGATAGAAATTTTTCAGCTCCATTATAACCTTACAAGACCTAGTACATACATGGTTCATCAGTGACCAAAACACATTACACATTGCATGGCTACTCTCCATAAATTCAAAATTGCTCAGGTAATGCTTAGGTAATGAAATGCAGCAGGGAAAGAAATGGGAATATCAGAAAGGAACATAAAGACTTATTTTAGAGAATAGAATTATCTGTCTGAAAATTTTAAGAGAATTGACGGAGAGCACAGATTATTTGGAAGTAGGAATAACCACTAATATGTGTTGCAATATGTGCAACTTAACACATATACACACATGCACACACACACACACACACACACCACACACAATATTCTATACTCTGGAAAACTAATAATAACATGGCACATGAAATGAGATACCTATCTCAAAATAGACTATACAATGTCTGAAAAAGAGTTCTGGCAGAAAAATGTAAAGATAATCTTTTTAAAATTTTTTTTTCAAAATGATGTGCTACTCTCATAAACCTAAACAATCCTGATTGAGAGAATGCCAATTTTAAAATTATAAAAGGTTGATTCTCAACAAAATAATGTCAAATTTCAATAGAATTCCAATATGAATTCTAATTGCAATATTTATGAATTTTGACAAGTACCTTCACAAATTCATCTTGTAAGGAAATTATAACACAGCAGTTAATTTTATTTCAATAAAAAATGAAGTAGAGGAACTTTCTCTATAAGCTATTAATGCATTTTTTGAAGTTATAATAATTTTAAAGGTGGGGTGGTACATGCCTGTAATCCCAGTGACTCAGGAGGCTGAGTCAGGAGAATTTCAAGTTAAAGCTAGGTTCAGCAACTCAGTGAGACCCTGTTTCTAAATAAAATACAAAAAAGGGCTAGGGGTGTGGCTTAGTGGTTAAGTGACTCTGGTTTCCATCCCTGGATATATATTATATTTTATATATATATATATATATATATATAATTCTTAATGCAGGTAGAGAAATAGAGCATAAAAATAGAAGTGTTTAGAAAAGACTTTAGATCAATTAAAGTAAATGAAAGTCTGTAATAATATTGGAGGGAAATATAGGATTGTTCATTATAATTATGAGATAAGAGTTTGAAATAATTTATACATATTAGAAGACAAAATATAAAATTAGGCATATAACTATATAAAATTAACATAATACTATATGTGTAATAGTTTATAAACATTTAAGATAAACTATTTAAACAAAATATTTTCACATCTCACAGATAATTCAAACTGTAAAGTATGTTTCCAAAACATATAAAGTTACAAACAGACCAACAGAGAAATGAACATAGCCTACAGTTACAAATTAAAGGAGAAACAAATTGTGACCAGACAGATTTAAAGCCATCCAATTCCATAATGTGTCCAGTTGCCAAAGGGCTTCCAAAAAGAATGGTCTTATATACTATTGTTAGGTTTTCTATTTGTTATGTGTGTCTGGATGGCACTCTGGAAGGCCTACCAACATTTAAACCATGTATTCACTTCACTTAGTAATTCCATTTCTACACATATATGTTATTGACAGAAATATACACAACTTGTTTATCTGTTCTCTTGATGAATATCTAGGTTGTACCCAAATGTTATCTATTATGAATAAAGTTGCCAAACTTGTTTATACTCATCTTTTTATAGATATAACTTTTCATTTCCAAGTAGTTACTGAGTAATATTGACAGATCAAAGGTAAGTATATATTTTAACTTTGTAAGAATCTGCTAAAAGATTTTTACAAAGTGGTTTTACTCTTCAACATTCCTATCATCATGTATGTGAGTTCTGATTATTTACATTCTCTTCAAAATCTAGTGTTATTAATATTTTTAATTTAAAACATTGTAGTGGGCACACCATTGTATCTCATTTATCTAATTTTTAGTTTTATTTTGAATTTGTTGTCTGTTGTCTAATGATTTTACATATTTTTCCTCATACTTATTTTGATATTCCTATATCATCTTTCAAAAAGTTTTTGTCCAAGTACTTTGTCCATTGTTTTGATTGCTTGTTATTACTGTTTTGTAGGAGAGATTCATATTGTTATTACTGTTTTGTAGGAGAGATTCATTCAAGTTCTTATTTATATTGTGAATATTTTTCAGTTTGTGGTTTCTTTCTTCATTGTGACAATAGTCTTCATGTTTATTTCTTCAGCTTTATGAAGGTAAAATTTATAAGTAAAAACTGCATGTTTAAGGTGCATGAAGTGAGATATATATATATGTGTGTGTGTGTGTGTGTGTGTGTGTGTGTGTGTACCACAACCAAGCTAATTAACATAGTAATCACCTGACACAGTTGCAACATTTACATGTTTGTGCTGGGAACAGTTACAATCTACTCTCTTAATAATTTCAAGTATGCAATACAGTATTATTAAAAGTAGTCACCATGCTGCCGATCTTCAGAATTCAAATCCTCTATTTCTCTTACATGAGAAGTTTTACCTTTGATGAAGAATGTGTTTATTTTTAAAGAGTGAATACTTAAAACTCTTAACTGTTCATTATCATGGCAATGTGTAGATAAGCTGTGTTTCATGTGTAATATGGAAAATATGCAGCAATTTAAAGTAATAGGTTGCACATATTGACATGGAAGAGTTTTCAAGACAAAGAACAAGTAAGAAATGATGAGGTTTATGAACAACAGTTAGTCTTGTAGTCATGTAAAAATGTGCATCTCTATGTTTGTACACAGACACACATACATACATAAAACCAACTGCATGAGAAATGCCATCCTATTACATACATCAAGTTAATAATGTTTTTTCTGGGAAAATTAATAAGATATGGGTGGTTATTCAAAATGTAATTTGTTTTGATTTTCAAACAAATTTTTACTGTTTTTATTACTTCATTCTACATACTATTGGGGCTTATTTGGACATAATTATACAAGAATGGGATATAATTTGCTCCCTTTGTTTCCTAGCACTTCTCCTTTCCCTCCCTCTCCTCCATTCTCCTGTTCTCCTTCTTCTACTGATATTTCTTCTACTTATTTATAGTTGCTTATAAAATTTGTGCTTTATAGATATACATAAATGTGATGTTCACTATGGCATATTCACGTACGTGCATAGCATAATTCGTTCAATTTCATCCCATTGTTTCTCTCTTTTCCCATCTCTTGTCCCTCCCTCTTAATCCCTTTCCATTGCTCCATAGATCTCCCGTCTGTCTTCATGGGTTTCCCCTCTCCCGCTTTTCGCCCACTCATGTGAGAGCAAACATTCAACTCTTGATTTTCTGAATCTGGATTATTTCGCTTAGCATAATGTTCTCCAGTTCTACCCATTTACCAGAAAATGCCATCATTTTATTCTTTATGGCTCGGTAAAGCTCCATTAAATAAATGTTGGCCAGCCTTCAGGGAAAAAGGTCCACTCATACACTGTCAGTGGGACTGAATTAGTACAACCACGCTGGAAAGCAGAAGGGAGACTCCTCAAAAAAAAAAAAAATGGAATTGAACAACCATATGACTAAGCTCTCCCGCTCCTTGGTGTTTATCCAAAAGAACTAAAATAATCATACTAGTGACACAAGCATATCAATGTTAATAGCAACACAAGTCACAATAGCCAGGCCTAGGGGTGTAGCTCAGTGGTAGAGTGCTTGCTTAGCACATATGAAACACTGGATTCAATTCTCAGCAACACATGAAAATAAATGTAATACAGGTATTGTGTCCATGTCCAACTAAAAATATTTCAAAAAGAATAACAATAGCCAAGTTATGGAACCAGCCCAGGTACCTATCAACCTATGAATGGATAAAGAAAATGTGGTATATATACAACAAAATTTATTTGGATATTTGTATTATTGTTTGCAACTTTTGGAAATATTTTACATAGTATATTTTTAAATAGTGATGTATGCAACTTATTGAAAATTTTATAAAACACCCTAAGTAAAATCCAATGATATAAATATATGATGAATAATAACTTAAATACTGCTATTTAAATGGATTAAAAACAAGTTGAAGTATAAAACAGAAATAGAGAGAAGGAAAAATGCAAGCCAATTTAAGTAACAGCAACTTTTTTGGATGAATAAAAAGGCAACAAAACTTGGAAAGTAGTTTGGAGTCACAGCTTTCTGTATACCACATATTTAAAATTTTAATATAGCTCAAATATTTAGTAATACCATGTCTTAGAGAAAAACCACATGTCAATCTGAACTATGCACCATAAAGATGAATCTGACATTGGAGTGCCCGGTGGGTTGAATAAACAAAAAGCGAAACAGCAAGAAAAATCTCAGCATTACAAACTCAAACTGTGGTGGGACCCTGAGAAAAGAAAAAAGAAAGAAAAAAAAAAGCATACTTGGTTGATTGGGTGAATAGTCATCCCATATACAATGATGAACAAGAGAAGTAGATCTGAAGAAACTTCATTAGTAATTTATAAAATAATTTATACACTATCCAGTAATATCATGCTTTCCTTGAAGCTTCCAAATTCTGTTTTAAATTGTTCTCTTTTCCATATCACAGAGGATTCAGAATGGGCACTCTCTTGGTCAAAATATAAATCATTGGAATCATACTAGATGCTTCACCATTGATAGTATATTTAATCAACAATAAGTACTGTACATTTTATAGAACTCATAAAATATACTAATGATGTCTCAAATCTGTTCATTATTCTTTACAATTATTGTGACTACCTAAAAGTAGGTTTTCTCCACTTTTTGTTTATGTAACCCTAACAGCCTCCCTAATCGTTCCCTTATCTCCATTCCTACCTTCTTTAATGTGCTTTCTGCATGACTGCTAAAAATTCTAAAATGTAGATTTCATCATATACTTTACCATAATATATAAAATTATATATAATCCCAGTGCTTCTAATAAATTTCTGAAAGACCCTTTTTTGAAGGGTCCTCTAATCTCCCATGTCCTTCACTCACCATGCTTTCTCTGCCAAAAAAAAGTCATTCTGAAGCAATGATAATTTATCTTTTTATCTGTTTTTAAATTTTTATTCATTTTAATTAGTTGTACATGATAGTAGAATCATTTTGACATATCATACATGAATGGAGTATACTGTATGTCTCATTCTTCTGGTTGTACATGATATAGTGTTACACAGGTTGTGTAATCATATATGCACATAGGGTGATAATGTCCGATTCATTCTACTATCATTCCTACCGCTATGCCCCCTCTCCTCCCTTTACTCCCCTTTGTTTAATCCAAAGTACCTCAATTCTTTCCTGGGTTCCCCCCTCCCTTATTGTGATTTAGCATCCACATATCAGAGAAAACATTCGGACTTTGGTTCTTTGGGATTGGCTTCTTTTACTTAGCTCCATCCATTTACCAGCAAATGCCATAATTTCATTCTTTTTTTTAAGGCTGGTAATATTCCATTGTGTACATATACTACAATTTCTTTATCCATTTATCTGTTGAAGGGCATCTAGGTTGGTTCTATAGTTCTATAGTTTAGCTATTGTGGATTGAACTGCTATAAACATTGATGTGGCTGCGTCACTGTGGTATGCACACTTTAACACCTTTGGGTATAAATCTAGGAGGGGGATAATTGGGTCAAATGGTGTTTCCATTCCGAAATTTCTGAGGAATCTCCATACTGCTTTCCATAGTATTTGGTGCACCAATTTGTAGTCCTAACAGCAATGTATGAGTGTAACTTTTCCCCCACATCCTTGCCACTGTTTATTGTTGCTTGTATTCTTGATAATTACCATTCTAACTGGAGTGAGATGGAAGCTCAGTGTAGTTTTTATTTGCATTTCTCTAATTGCTAGCGATGTTGAACATTTCTTTTTCATATATTTGTTGATCAATTATATTTCTTCTATGTACAGTTTCTTTGCACATTTATTAACTGGGTTATTTGTTTTTTTGTTTTTTGTTTTTTTTGGTATTAAACTGTTTGAGTTCTTTATATATCCTGGAGATTAATGATCTATCTGAGGTGTCTTCACCAGTTTACCAGGTTACAAATTAGATACCATGTCAAGAATCTCTTCTTCCAATATGATTCTTTCCATCTCCCACACATTTGTGAGTTCTTTTCACAGGAGATTCGGATTGCTTTACAAATGCCCTGCTCGAATAATCAAGTCCCTTGAAAATGGGAACTGAGTCTTATTTTTTGGTCAGGATTCTCATGCTTTAGCATATCAACTGTCATGTTTTAAATTATCGATAAAGAAATTTAATTACATGAATAATTTATGAAAAGATTTTCCCATTAATTTTTGGAGGGAATTTCTTGAAGAATGTTTCTAGAAATAAGTGTTTAAATATGGAGATTATCTTATGTTGCAGTTATACACCACCAGAAACACTGGCATCTTTACTGTTCTTTGAACATACTGAGCACACTCCGCTAGTTGATATTTATATCTGGGATATTTTCCCTTAGATTGCCTCTTAGCTACTTCCTTTGATTTCCCAAAATTCTGCTTCAATTTCCCTTTTTCAGTTAAGGTCCTCTATAATTTCTCTACTCAAAATTTCAGCCACTTCCCTCATTTTATCATTCCTATTTTCCCATACTTACACAGTATATATCACCACCTAATTCACTATGTGCATGTATATATGTGTATATGTATATTGTGTATTACTATATACTATATACACATATATGTGTGTATATATATATATATATATATATACACACACACACATACATGAAACATAAGATATATAAAAAATATGCTACAGAGTATATATTTCTAAAATATATTATAAAAACAATATATAAAATATACACAAAATAATTATATATATACATATACATATGCATATATAAAATTGTTATTACTTTTTAAATCCTGTTCCTTATACTAAGGTCTATGAGAGCTAGTAATCATTTGTATCAGTTCCTAGAAATAGGAATTGACATATGGCATGCAGTAGATATCAATATTTACTATATGGAAATATCACCACCAATTTAACATCACTGGACCTCATTCTTCTCAAGTTATTCTTTGTTTAATTTTCTCATTTTATCTTTTAGATACTTGAATACAAAGAAAGTGACCTGCTGTGTTTAAGATAGAACCTCAATGAGAATGCTAACTTAGGAAGAGCAATTTCCATTTCAGTGTTTCTTTATGACGTTAGCTCAAATATTTTTTCCAGGCACCTTCACGTAGAAAATATTTCCTTCAATTCCTTGCTTCTTATACTACATTCTACTTAAGAACCACAGCTCCAAAGTAAAGGTTAATAACCACCATCTTCAAAAAAGGATTAGAAGTTTGATTAGAAGTCTTAGCTAGCCTAATGCAAAATATATTTTTAAGAACTGGGGTTTTATTACCATAAATATTAAAAGTTTTGTGAGATACTGAATATATATTCTGAAAGGTGCTGAAAGCACGTTGTAAGATTTTGTAAGTAAAGATGAAATATCTAAAAGCCCATGAGGTTTCAGGAAACTTAACCATCTACTTACCATTCAAGCCTTTCAAAGCAGCTAGTTTGAAGTCAGTTCAAAGAGAAATAGGCATTAACTCAGAGAAAATATTCCACTGATGGTTAGCAAAGCAGTCATTTTCATTGCAACCGTGTGGAACTTAACATTCTCATTTTTGTGATTGTGAAAATCAAATGAAATGACTCTCATTCAAATTTAGCATAAAATACTAGTTTCAAACTTCTACTTTATATTCATCTCTGTCACTTTACTTTTTATTTTGAAAGCCAGGTAGACATAAATTTAATTTGGCAGCTGGTAAGGAAATGTTTGTAAATCAACAGAAGAAGCCTAATCAAAATTTAACTCAATATACCTGTATTCAAAAATAATAAAACTAGCACATGATATCAATTTCATGTCACAGAGGAGCCAAATTTAACTAATGTGGTTAAAATCTGAGTCTTTTTGCATACCTCCCCCTTTTTTAGGGATTTGTTTTCTTTGAAAAAATAAGACCTTTTGGAGCTTTTAAAAATTATTATATATGTACATATGCTGAAACAACATCCTAATTGGCAATAATTTAATTTGTGATATGCTTTCTTCCAACTAAAATTAAATCAGCATTAAAAAAAAGAGATAGTCTTGTTCCTTTTAGTCAACTTTGTGGAAGAATGCCTGGCCAAAAAGTTTGTCCCCTTGGTCGAATCTTTGGAAGGGCTATTGCCTTGTTAAAGGCAAGTATTTTATTTATCCTTCATTAAATAAACAATGGTTTGTGTTAATGTGCTTAATTGCTCTGGCACTCTGAAGAACAGATTTGCAACTTCAGAGACAGTTCTCAAATAATGATCCTGTATAAAGTTTTGGCCACTATGCTGATCTTTCAAAGAGATGATTGATTCCCACTGCAGAAACTATAATGCAACAGTTTATTTAACACACACACACACACACACACATACACACACACAAAATGCTATTTTCAATTCTCTCTCCCCTAATTTTATTAATCAGTTGTAAACACAACATTATTAAAACTGGCTATTACCTGGAGTCAGACTAATATAGATACTTATCCCTGTTCTTGAAATTTACTAGCTCTTTATTAGCTCTTTATTCTTGAGCAAGTCACTTTGGCTCCAAATTTATTCATCTAAGATTTGGTAAAAGCAACAATACCTAACAAATTCTCAAGAATAATGAGATAATATTTAGAAAGCACTTGTTAAAGATTGAAGTGACTTCACCACTGTGGGCCACTTGAAATTTGGGCTATAAAATGGCAATACAAATAGTTTTTGTTTGCTTCCTTAAATCCCACTATTTTCTAGTAATTTCACTCAAACTTGTGTAGATTCATGTCCTTGGGTTCAATCACAGCACATGCTTCATTTAAGTAAAGCTAGCCTTAGCTCAGTTATTAAATGAGACCAGACCAGATTCAATCAGATTATCATGTTCTTCTGATTATCATGATAATTATGGGATGGCCAAGTGACTAACAGAAGCCATAAAAAACCATGATCCATTTACTTTGAATGTTAGAGCAGAGTCAGGAACATTTCTCTACTGACCTTGATTCTGAGAGAATTTGAAGTCTAAGATTCCTACCGGTTTCCTGTTTCTTCCATGGAAAGAACTGTTTGAGATTACAGTCAATGCAAAGAAAATGAATAGAAGATATGGAGAGAGGAAATAGAAAAAAATAAGCCCCATTGACATTTTAGAAGCCCCCAATGAAGCCACAACTGAGATTGGAACTGTTGCTGAAATGTTCAGACATGCATTGCCATTTTGCTTAAGTTACATCAGACTGATTTTCTGGTCACTTATAACCAATCAGTTCTCACTGACAGCATATCATGATTAAATGCAACTAATTAAACAAAGGCCTTGAAGTCTTTGGATTATTATTGGAGGTAATGTTTATGATTTATAAATTCTATTGTTGCAATCAAACTAAAGGTCTCAGACCTATGTGCTTATGAGGCGCAGGGTACTTTCTGTCACCCCATCTGTTGTCATAACTGGTTATTAGGCAGTGGACCTGAAATTAGTATTTTCTAGATAATAATGTCTTCTGGATTTAAAAGGCTTCCTGTGATCAAGCTACTAAAGTGTCTTTGCAATGGCATTTATGTCTGAGATATATGAAGGCAACATAATGCAATATGATAAAAGAAAACTGGGATTTGGAATCAAATGGATTTTGATGTAAATTTCAGTCTCACCCTATGCAATTGGTGTGATTATTTATTTTAATTTAGTTTCTTAAAAAATAAAACTAGAATAAAATGTCAATCATACAAAGTTGTTTGTCAACTATAAGACAGACGGAATTTGGCTCTCATCCTTTTGAACTGGGAACAACTTCCTCATACTGATCATGGAAGCTGAGGGGCTATCCCCATGGCCTGACCGAGACCAAGAAAGCTAAAAATGGAGATTTTTCCCCTGCACAGTCCTGTCTAACACCAGTTAACTAAATCTGCATGTGTGTATGGCCGGTCTTTTACCTCATTTTGCCCCTCTTCAGGACAACTAAATCTATATGAAGAAATAAATGTAAATATATATGCACAAGTGTTATGGTTTATTTTGTCCTTTCACTAATCATTTCTTCCTTTCTTTCCAGTTAATACAAATAATTTTCAGTGTGAGGGAGAAGTCAAGTAGTTTAACTTCAAAAAGAAGCAATATATATGCAGACAAAAGTGAGATTGAAAACAAAAAGATAATATAGTTATATTTGCCAAACCTAAGAAAGCATTGACTAAGTACCATTTTAGTAAAGTAGCAAGATAAAAATGTAACATAATGAAATCCACAGCTGTCATATATATACAATACCTTTGCAAAATACCATTGTAAACACTGAACAAGAAATGTACAAAAGGACTGTGGTTTTGGAGGAAATGACTCAACATAAAAAAAATGATGTAAATTCTCTCAAAATTTACTTATGAATTTAGAACGATCGTAATATATTTTTCCCAAAATAAAATAAGTTGATTATACATTATTTGGAAGAATGTACACACAGAATATCTAAAAATCACCTTAAAAATATACTGCTTAGAGTTATCCTGAGTACTACCAAAGTAAAAATTTCAGGAGATAAAGTTAACCAAGGCCAGGAAGAATTTGTTTAAAGATATTGCAATAGAGGAAAAGGCCACAACTCAGTCAGAGGTCAACTTCAATAGAACAAAGGGCTAGAGTGTTTCTATAAGCTGCAGTGAGGAGGAATCAGAGACCACCTGTGTTTTCTAATTGGCCTTCACTCAAAGGCAAGTTGAATTTCTTCCATCTTCAAGATGGATTATTGTTTTATAACTTTGCCTTAGGCATCCATATTAGACTTCTACCCTCCCACAGAGACTGGGAGAGGGGGCTCTGTCCTCCTTGATGATTTCATTTTAAAGGAATGACTCCCAGGTCACAGGCATAACATTCCTGAATTATAAAACTGGTAAGAATCTTCTTAAAAGAGTTACATCTCAAAGGGGCAAAGATTTTTAATTACGAATTTTCTAAAGCAAATGTTCTAAGAGAAGGAAAGTTAGGCACCTAGAGTCAGGAAGAAACCTAAGGTTTACTCAAGATGAAGGTAACACTAAAGTTTTCTGGGTCAATATTATACACATCTTACTTTTGTTTTTGTAATATTGATAATTTTATATTTTTTATTTTAATTATAAGTCAAAATGTTGGTGATTGCTATATGAATAGATCATTCTCAGCCTAGTTTTCCAAGTAAGGAGAGTCTGAGGCAAAAGCTTATAGCTAAGGATCTATTTGGGAATGTAAACTTAAGGGATAATGAAGAAACAAGAAAATGCAGGAAAGAAGGGCCAGGCAATCTAAGGGGTACACCACAGCTTTGAACCGACTGCTCTGAACGGTGATGTTTGTTTAGAGAAACTAATTGAAATATTGCACTTGGGAACAGTTCATTTAACAGAAGTGAAAGGAAATAATTTATGGTCAGGTCCTTTTCATTCCAGTTTGCCACTAGCATCAATTCCCCTGCCCTTGTCAGCTGTGTTGCCTGGCCACCTCTGGTAGCACCACAAAAGGTCGAGACCCCACAAGCATAATAACAGAAAAATATAGCCAAGTGTTCTCTCTCTTTGCCAGTTAGTCCCATAAGAGTTTCTTGAATTTATATGTATAGAAACAGTAGTTGAATTATATGTGTAAGCCAACTATCTCCATACATGTAGAAACGGCACCCACCATTGCTTGGAAAGCCATTTTTGGCATCTGAAATAAATGGAGAAAAGAAGAAGTTGTAATAAGTGACATAGGAACAACTGGATAGCCATATGGAAAAGTGTAAAATTAGATTCATTCTTTACACTAAAAAACAGGATACATTTTAAAGAGACTATGATATCTAAATGGAAAAACTGAAAGCATAAAAATATGGAATATGCATGAATAAATTCCTTATAGTCAGGGTGCAAAGAAAAAAATGTTAATATGACTTAAATCCAGAAACCTATTAACAAATTTGACCATATAAGAAAAAGCCTTCCAGTCACCAAAAATGAGCAAAAGTAAGTGATAAGTAACAAGCTTATAATTGTCCTAAGGAACATTGGCAAAAACACAAAATGATTTTGTCACAGAGCTGTTCATTGCAGTATTTTAATAATAGACTAAGACAGAAAGCACCTCAGATGTCTTTATTTAAAGAATACTGGTTGGAAATCTATGTTGCATCCAGATAACGAGGTAATCTGCAGCTAAACAAAGAAATGACCTCCAAATATTATTCTGTATTCTTAAGTAGAAAAGAAAGACATGGAAGCACAAAACAGAATGTTATAAATTGTGTAAGAATAAACATGAATTATATTTTAATGGATCTATATTTGTAACAATGTAATAACAGAAAGAAATCCACAAACAATGGCTATTTGTGGCAAGTGAAGAGTACAGAGTCAATAGGATAGTTAAAGGTCAGATCACACCAAACCATGTAAATAGTTTCTATGATTAAAGGCCAAATTTAACAGTTTAAAAAAAAAACAATCAGTGAAATTAAAAAAAAAAAAAAGTTCAACTGTATGAATCTGATGACATAATCATTCACAGAGTAATTCAACTTTGAAATAGCATTTTGCTTATATATTTGTATGAAAATAATGACAATGGTGAAAAACTTAAATATAAAACTGTATCACTGAATTCACCAATTTTATTTTTAATATTTATATGTAGTATCTATTTATCTATGGTGTATATACATAGATATATATGTGTATACATATACATACATAAATACACACACACACACACACATATATATGTAAAGATCTGTAGTAGAAGGTAAAGATAGAGATTTGGAATGAAAAATGTCACCACACATCTCTACTCTTAAATTATGAATTGGAAATATCAGAAGAGTAAAAACAGGGGAGGAGACAGAGAAATGTAAATATAATAAACCCTCTAGATATAAATACTAGGTTATAGATATTTATGTAATAAGCAATATAATAAAAATGGGTAAAATTAAGCTGGAGTGGAGAAAATTGTTATATTTTGCAAAATTATTAAAGCAATTTATCAACCACTGAATAGACTTTAGGATAATAATGTGAGAAAACCAGTAGTCAAAGAAGTTTTATGACAATCAGGGAAAATAGGATACATAGTATAAGATGATATTAAGAAATTATTATTCATTTTATTCTTACTATGTTTATAAAAAATCTTGATTTATTAGAGATACATAATAAAATATTTTTGAAGAAATGATAAAGTCTGGGTCGGCTTCAAAGCTTTAACAGAAATAATGGCTAAGATGTAACAAGAATGGCAGATAATAGTATTTGTTTAAGTTGGATAAATTTAAATGGAGATGAATATTTTCTATCTTTAGTTTAAAAATGCTATATGTTTGTAATCTAAAAGTAAGTAAATAAATAACTTGCAAAATTGACAACAGAAAAGCTGAACATCCTCAGTGATTCTTAAACTATAAAAGAGCGTCCACACATCTGAGACACAGAAGGGAAATTATATTGATAGAACGAGAATAGGGTTGGTTATTTGTCTAATAATTCTTATACTCATTTTCTATCATGTTTATTTAAAAAATAAGTCTTTCCTTTTCAGATTTAACTCTGGTTGTAAGGAGAGAAGAGGACCCTCCTCCCAATTTACAAAAAAAACAAAACAAAAAAAAAAAACAAAAAAAAAAACACCCTGTTTAGCCACAGCAGTATAAGAAATAGTAGAGTAAGTGTCTTTTTAAGATTTTAAATTTGTGAGTGGGACAAAATATAACTTTAATGGAGTTTACAAATAAAATGTTTTAATACCCAAAGATACTGTAGTCATAGGAATAGGTACATAAGTAATAATTTTCCCTCTCATAGCAGATAATGGAAGTGGAAAAAAACCACAAGGGACAATGACTTTTCACCTGTAATTTCAGGAAATCAATCCATAACCTCTACTCTTATTGATTTTGAAGAAAAGTAAAACCTTGTCTAATGCAGTATGAAAAAACTATTTTTAAATCCAATCAATAATAGACAACACTTCAGTTACCAGTCCTAAATAAAAGCAGCATTCTTTTAAAATCAAATGAGGTAGTTATTATTTTCCATAAAATAGTTTATATTTTCTAGTTTATTCTGTCTGGAAATGATTAACATATTTCATTTAATTGTGGCCCTAAAAGTTAACCATGAAACAAAAATCTCTGATGTTTGTTATATTAGTTAACATGTTAGTTTTCTCCTAATTTAACAAGCCTTAGAAAAAGTTTCCATTTTATGTCTTAAAAAATAAAGTCACTATGTAAAACATATTCAGTACATTCCATTAAATATTAAATGTGTACCTAATTGGATAATTAGTACTGTCTGAATGATATAAATTTTTGTAGCAATTCACTTTTTTCTCCAGCAGAAGCCTGTAAGAGTATATATTTTAATAAACACAAATGTTTCTGTATCAACACTGCCTCTCCCTGAGCTTTACACCTGAGTATCCATTCACTGATTTCTCTTCTTGAAAATATTCATGTCTAAGTCAGAACGCTGTTTCCCTACATCGTGATTTTTCCTTTAGTCTTTTTTTTTTTCTTTTAAGGGTGTGTTCTACCACTGAGCTACACTACCCTGTCCTCAGTCTCCTAAGTCACTGGGATTACAGGCATGTGCCACTACACACAGTTCTTTCAATAGTCTTTGTCTCCATGAACTTACCATTATGCTCCTAAATGTTTAAATAATAAAGTAAGTAACCATTCTGAATCATTTGCTTGTTTTTTTTTTTTTTTTCCCCATCCAAAAGCAATGTTTGTTTTTATCTCGGTTCTGTGATCTCTTTATTAAGTGATAAAGTGAGATGTTTGGGTACATGTGTACATTATGTAATGTTTAAATCGGGTTAAATATACCTATCTTTTCAAATATTTATCACTTTTTTGAGGACAATTATTTATCTTTTTGTATCATTCTTCACTTCCACAATTTAATTATAGCCTTCACCATTTTATATTTACATGCTGTTAAAAATAAGCTTACCCTTCACTGTATAGTCATTCATTCATTTTTGTATTCATTTAACTAATACTTATTAAACATCACTTATTTGTCTAGCCCTGTTCTAACTGCTGAGATATAATAGTCTGAAAGATGAATCCTATATAATTATAAATACTTAAAACACAGAAAAATAGAAGAGAAAGTTGCAATGTAAGAGGGACTTGACTCACCATTTCTGATGGTGAGTTGAACAATGGCACTACAACTGTTCCTAATGCCTAGAACCAGTTAAAATGTTACTAAAATTGAAAAAAAAAAAAAGAATTTGTGGTGAGATTTAATTAAGGTGGGATGATTACACTGAATTACTTTGATTACCTCAAATGTAATTCAATAGTTTTACAACAGAGCCAGGGGTTGTGATGAATCACTTTGAAAACAGAAATGGGCTATAAGCCAAGGCTTTAGACAAGGAAATAGATTCTCCCGTGTATCCTCTAGAGGAAATGCAACCTTCCAACACGTAGATTTTCACCATTAAATTTGGTTGATTTAACCCACCAAGTTTGTGGGAATTTATTAGAGCAGTAAAAGGAAACTACTCTTGTAAGAAAATGAAGATTTTGATCCTACACCTACGAGACACCAAATTCTACTAAAAACCCAATAAGCAAGAAATTCATTTTTCCTCATAGCCTTAAGAAAGGTAACTAGCCTAAGCACTTCTGCATTCAACCTGGTGAGAGCCACATCAGATTTCTGACCTTTAAAACAGTAAGATAATAGTTTTGTTTTAAGGCAAGAATACACAGTAATACACCATTAATCCCAAAGATCCTCTTCTAAGTTCCCACTACCATATACACACACAATCACACTACTAAGTGAATTCCTACGTATTCATCAGGACTCACCCCAGATAACCCAGATAACCTTCAACAATTCCCTGTAGTCTTTCATTTCACAATCTAGATTATGTCCTATGTTCCTCAACAATAATCTGTTAATAGGTTGACTATATCTGTGTTAGTCAGCTTTTTATTCCTGTGGCCAAAATTCCTGACAAGAACAACCTAGAGGAGAAAAGATTGATGTGGGCTCATGATTTCAGTCCACAGTTGGTGGGCTCCATTACTGTGGTCCTGTGGTGAGGCAGAACATCATGGTGAAGGCTATGGCAGAGAAAAATCACTTGCTTACGGCAGCCAAAAAGCAGAGAAAGAGAGTAAGAGGCTGAGGACAAGATATTGTCCCCAAGAACACACGTCCAGTGACCTACTTCCTTCAACCATACCCACCTGTTTATAGTTTCTATCTCCTATCAGTAGTCCATTTGAATTATTAATCCATCAAATGGAGTAATACTCTAATGAGGTCAGAGCCCTCATGATGTAATCACTTCTAAAAGGCCCACCTCTGGACACTGATGCATTGGAGACTAAGACTTCAACATATGAGCTTTTGAGAGGGATATTCCAGATCCAAATCATAACAATAGCACTTAATTTACAGAATTGTATTTTCTTACCTTTCTTTGTTTCTCATTGTGCCTTAATCCTCTGGGGAGAGAGGGTACATATCTTCTCTTTTGCTACTTGAAAATCTCTAATGCAAGAGGTGTCAGTTTATATCAAGTAAAAAAAAATAAACCAACAAAGAGACTTAAACAGCTTGCTATCTCTAAGTTTCCAGACTTATTTAGTAGTAACCTGTTTTTAATTATTTAAATATTTGATCTAAATACAAATAAAAATTGCTTAGTAAAATTATTGTAAACGGATCATCTTATTATCTTCCAGGCTTGGTGAACCACAAAAAAATTACTCCTTGTTTCCATTATATTAATTTTAATATATTTGCTGGGTTTTCAAGTTTCTTCATAATTTTTCTCTAAACTCATTATGCAAATGTAGTCCTCACAATTTTTGACATTTTTCACTAGTCCAATATTTATATTTCATATTTTCTCTTTTGTAATAATCCCTATAGATCATTGATAGTATCTCTTACCAACTCCTTTAGGAGTTATGGTTACAACAAACTCTTAAGAAATCAATATTGTATTCTGTATTTTAGTTGCAATATCAAATGTTTTAATTTTGCCATTTCTATCAGTGGGTAATATCCATGATATTACAGGTATAGTTGGATGTACTTATATTTGAATTTAATTATTTTATTATCAGCTTCATTCTTATGAATAAAAAACATCTACTATATATATATATATATTCCATATTTAATGGAATTTAGCAGGAAACCATGTAGACTCATAAGTTTTGAATAGACTATTATTTAGCAAACTACTATCTGTTATTATTTTAAGGCTGGAAAAGCTTTGCAAGAATTACCTTATTTTGAATCATGTGCTGTATAAGTACATTTCTTGGTTTGGGAAATAATAAAAGACCTCCCAGAAAAAAGTCAGATAATACATTTTTGATATTTTAATCTATGAATTTTGTGATAATACGTTTTTCAGTAATAGATAACTAAAAATCCCCCAACATGACAAAAAGGAGACTTGGCATTTGGCTAACCTTACTAAATTTAGATTTCTTGAATAAAAAAATGTTAGGGAATTTTCAGTGATATATTTCATCAGAATTTTACCATTTTTTTCAGTTTTATAAACATGTTTTATAATAAAATTAGGACACCAAATTTTAAGTATTCATTTTCAATTTTGTCCTTAAGTTATACCAATAAAAAACAAAAACAAATTCCAAGCTATTGAAATGAGAAATAAAAACATATTTTGCAAATGTGAATTCTATGCATAAATATTTCATGACAAATCATCTTTGTTCTTATGATGATAAAATTTCTTGTTAACTATCTTAAAACATAAATGAAGGATGACAGTATTAAGAAGACTGTTACACCTGATCAAGGAGCTCTAAGTTGAAACCATTTCTCTTTTCTGCCTCATTTTATTTTTATACATTTTTAAGAGCATGAAAGGCATAAAGCATATGTTTAGATTATGTTCTTGTTATTAGGTTATGTTATATTTTAATTTTCTTTTTTACATAACATTGTCATCCTTCAGTTCTCTGATTCTTCTTCCCCTATTCCTAGTAGAAGGGAAATCAGACAAATTTTCTGGGCCATTGCACTGCTAGGGTTCATTAGTCCAAACTAATCTTTGCCTCATTTGTCTACAGGGGAAAGTCAGATCTTTTCTTTTGTCCTCATATTTTCCTTCCCAGCTAGATACTGCTGGTTATCTGTCTAGTGACTAAGGATTGAAAGACATGCTCCTCAAGTATGTATCCAACTTCTTTAGTCTAATTATAAATCCAGCTGTTAATTCTTCCTTTATTAGTGAAGTAGTTAAAACAATTTACTATTAGTCCTTTTGAGACTGATGCAATTTAAAATAAATGAGAAAATCTTTGGTGAACAGAAGGACAGGTGTAATGAGTACTCAACTTTAATAGAATTCAACTACATGAAGAATAGCCTTACATTTCATTCAGGTTATGATCTTGGACTTGCTTAAGCACATTATACATTTTCCCTTTCAACAACATTTTGATGCAGGTACAAGCATTACTATTATTGTAGAAATAATCCAATTTATAAGAGTATTCATTGCCAAAGAAATATGCCTAGAAACAGAAATAACATTTTTAATGAGGCTTACCCAGTTCCAAAGATTATATACTCCTTTGGCGGGGGGTCATGGTTATGGGGAATTGAACTCAGGAGCACTCGATTGCTGAGCCACATTCCCAGCCCTATTTTGTATTTTATTTAGAGACAGCATCTCATTGAGTTGCTTAGCACTTCACTTCTGCTGAAGCTGGCTTTGAACTCTCGATCCTCCTGCCTCAGCCTCCCCAATGACTGGGATTACAGGCATGCGCCATATACCCAGCCAAAAATTATACTCTTAACCATTTTTGATGTACTATTTCTCCTCAATTAATGGGTACAAACACTGTATTATCTGGCTTCCTGTTCTGGGCAAGTCAGGAATCCAGGCCTTAGTATAGCAATTATCACATCAGATCACTAGTTGGCCATGGCTTTTCCTATCACATTGAAAATGAAATTCTAATCAATGTCTCTGTTATGACTCTCTCTCTTCTCCAAACTTAATTTGATAACCTCTCTACTTCTATTTCTACTTCACCCTTTTTCTATGCTCCAGTTGCATGACTCTTCCATTCTTCAGACTTGGTAAACTCACTCTCAACTTGAAGCCTTGATACCAGTTTGTGCCTCTGCTTGGAATGCTCTTTCTTCAGATCTTTATGCATCTTTACAGTATGAGTTAAGCATTTGAATGTCCCAGTCCTTATAAAGAAAATCTCCTAAAACAAAAAATTCTGAAGCATCTTATGAAAGCAAGTGAAGAGTATAAACCAAACCTGAGAAGAATTTTGCTTTAATAGAAAAATAAAACCGAAGATAATATAAACTGTCAGTATAGAATTGAGGGATTGAAATTGCCAGGACTCTCCAGAAAACTCAAAACTGAGTTGGTCTTCATGAAAGAAGTGTGTTTCTTGAAAGTTATTTTTATCCCTCTGGGGCAGTGCTTTGTGCTATTTGCATAAATACTGAGAAACTCTATCAGATATCTTGATGGGCCCAGACACAGTTTTTAATCTCTCTCGCCCTTTGACAAATTCAAAGGTGAAATAGCATCTTGACATCATCTTCCAAACCAAGAGTGGCCTTAAATGACATATTCATCTATGTAGATCTTGGATTTTGACAGCATGTGCTTGTTAATGATTTGAATCTAGAAATTTCTCCCCCAAAAGCTCATGTGTTGAAAGCATGGTCCCCAATATAGCAAGGTTCAAAAATGATTTTAGGTAAAATGATGAGATTGTAACCTCAGCAGTAGATTAATCTGTTTGATGGATTAAAAGTTTGAATGGACTACTGGGTGGTACCTATAGGTAGGTGGAGTGTAGCTACAGGAAGTAGGTCACTCAGGGCATGGCTTTAGGGATTGCATCTTGTCCTTGGCTCTTTAGATTTCTTATTTTTGTTGGAGTATCATTTGTAACACAAGCATATGGTTTGTCAGAAATCACACTCATGACAGCAATACAAACTAAATAATTATATGTTTAATATGCTACTTCATAATATCAGAGTTTTTAATTTTTAATCTTTGACAGAATACATGTTTAAAATCTTTATTTTCATTTTTAGAAATTTGCTTAAACAAATGTAATCATATTAGTAATAACCTAAATTTCTATTTGAAGGTTCTAATGACACTTGAGAATGTTAATTTTATGTGTCAATTTGACTGAACTTGAGATGCCCAGTTATTTGGTTAAACATTATATCTTGGTGTTTTGGTATGTTTTTAGATAAGATTAAAATTTAAGTTAATAAGATTAATAAAGCAGATAATCCAAGTGTGGGTAGTTCCCCTTTCATCTATTGAATGCCTGGTGGGTGGGGGAAGCTAAGAAAAATTTATTTTGGCCTGATGGTTTTCCATCTCTCAGCTGGAACATTGGTTGTCTCCAAACTGTGAACTTGAACTTGGATTAGAACTATTCTATCAGCTGACCTGGGGAATACAGACCAATATAACACTGAAAGGAGAATAAACTTCTTTGATATCTGCAAAAATTTTACTATGTAAAAACTTAAGTAACTATTCCTTAATAACTATTCTTTTTGTTGTTGTTGTTATAAGTCTATAAGGAAACCTGGAATTGAAAATGAGTAAAATTAATGTGGAACCAAAGTCATTTTGATCTAAATTGAAAATCTAAACAATGAAAAAGGAAAATTCAGTACTGACTTTTTCACAAAAATGAAGTTTCATTTTTAGTTCATTGTAAGAAAAAAAGGAACTTGTTTCAAAAAATAAATCAGTGCCCAAATACATGTAAAATAAAAGTCTATTAGTTGAGCCTGCTCAGTTCCATACTTCACCAGATCATAAAATAATATTCCTCATTTATACAGTGACCCTGAAATTTTGTAAGCTGGAAGGTTCCTATTATAATGAGAACCTTATAAATTAAAAGCCCCAATTATTTTATTTTCCCTCCTCATTTCCTAGTAACCTGAATTTTTTCCATCCCAGCTTACTCATGCTGAAAACGGAAGTTGAAGAATTTACCCCAAAGCCTACGTAGATGCCAGCAAAGTTTGAAAAACTATAGAATTATAACCTTTCTCACTAGCATGGTCTAGCTAAATCTGAATATATATATTTTTCTGGCTTTTGTTCCTAAAAATTATAACATATTCTATATCACAGGCAGGTTAGCTGACTTCCCAGTATGGGCCAAAACTGATTAATTTTTAAAGATATCTTTGTCTCTCATTCTTGATGTAGGGGTGTGACCAAATCCAGTCCACCATCATACTTGGCAGGTGATCTGGGGTGCTGGTAAGAAAATTGGCAAGTTTGGTGGGCCAGCACTCCAAAGGGTTTTGCCAATGGTGGGCTAGTCCTGCATGAAGGGAATTAACAAGAAAGATCATCAATATCTGGGAAACTTAATTTTTAGGGACTCTCCTTTCTTTCCCTTCAAAACAGGGTAGACTGTCCTTCCTGCTTTTGATAAAATAAAAAATGAATTTTTATGAATCTGGGGGCTCAAAGTTTGGTTTTCCCAGGGTCTTACCAGAAGTGTCTATTGACTCTTATCCTTCCTTTTCCTGTTATTTGGATCTTTTTAGCCAATTAGGAGTTCCCTTAAATCAATTTGAGTTGCCTTCTCAAACTATTTGTCTGACAGAGAAATTTGGGCCTTTGACAGGAAAATTTGTATTTTATTTGGTTTGGTGTCAGTTTGTTTAGAAGAGACAAAAAGAGGTAGAGAAATAGGGTGTTTGAAAATATCTGCTGCCATTTGCATAAAAAAAAGAAAAGCACTACTTATATTTCAGAGTTCCTTAGAGAAATCTTGATTCAGTGATTTTATTACTTTGGAACAGTCTGGCCTATATACTCAAAAATTGCTCTCTGATTTAATGCAGCCATTTTGTGTGTTCATTGTTAACTTAATTATTGGCTTAACAGAAGCTAAAAATCTGATGGTTGCAGCAACAGAAACAGAATTTTACCTATATGAGAGTTCTTGGATTACAAAGGTAAGAGACAAATTCTTCCTCTGGTTCATGTTGGGTGACTAAGTGATTGGAGTCCTGGAGTGTCAAGGCAATTGGTCTGTGGTATGCAGCAGTCTCTAAATAAGGGGTTTAATTTTGAAAACACACTGTCTCTGGGTTGGAAGAATTCTTAATATTTCATAAGATAGATGCCTATAAGGGTGTGCATGGTGAACCCCATACCTTAATCACCACACACACTCTTTGATGTGTAGGATTTTCCACTATACATTAGAGGAGCTATCCAGCCTGTTGGTGATACACTGGGAAGAAATCTCTATAAACAGTATATAGACACTTCTGAAGATTGATTTTTTTACTCTAGTGGTCAGAAAAGATTTTTGTTTGAACATATGTGATTATTTTATTTTGAGCTCATGTTCCTCCTACTACCAGTAAATTCAGTTTAATTTTGGTTCTGTTCATTTAATTCGTATACATTTTGTCTGAATGGAGACTTTTGATCTATTTGGGTTTTTAATTAGTATCTCTCTCTCTACTAAGAAAACTAGTTATTCAAGACTGCTGGGCTTTTTGCTTAAGACTTTCCCAATATTGCTTAGGTTAAGTTCTGAGTTTTTGAGATGTACATTTTCTACTAGGGTTTACATCTTAGAAAATTAAGATTTGGGTCTGCTAGGGCATAGAAAATCTAGCTTTTAAAAATGGTACATAATAAATTTATAAGACCTTTGAGATCTTTTTTTTTTCAAAATTTTGTTTTAGTTGTCAATGGACTTTATTTTATTTATTTATATGTGGTGCTGAGAATCCAACCCAGTGCCTAGAACATGCTTAGCAAGCACTCTACCATTGAGCTACAACCCAGCCCCAAACCTTTAAGATCTTTATGTACATTTGTGCTTATATTTGTATATGGTTTGCATGATAAGAAATTGACATATATTTAAGCAAGCAATAACATAATTTAAAACTAAAATTAGCCCAAATGACTTTTGGATCATATGACTTGGGTAAATTTTCAATAAATAAGTTAAACTTGTTTATAAATACTAAATATATCTGTAAAGTTGTTACGCCTTTTTTGCCTAGGTTGCTGGCTTACTAAACAACCAGAATAATATTTGTCTGTATTAGACATTTAAGGTCTAATGTTTAATACTTTGTACTGAAACTCTTAGGGTTTTTGTGAACGAAATGTTAACTATGCTTGATTTCCATCAGTAATCTGTTGAAATGAATAAATTAGGTAAATATTTTTTTCCTTTGAGTTTAATTAGGTAAATATTAATATAATAAATATTTATACATGTTTAGTCAGTTTTTAAAAATCCTTTGTTTTCCTGTGAAGGCCTATAAATAAAGGCTGCTCCAAACAGAATGGTTGTAACACTTACCTAATCTGTTGAAGAAAGTGTTTGTGTGGCCTATTGCCAACAGTCTATTATAAAAACTTAGAGGGCTTGGCTGCTATCTCTTCTTTGCTTAGATATGTTCTTGAAAATCTAACTTTCAAAAATAATTTTTCTTTTACAAGGAAGATTTGGAAGATTCAAAGGCCAAAATTTTGGACTGTTCACACCACAAAGGTATTGTGCTCTTTTAATAAATGTTTAATGCTGACATCTATATATGACATTCATGGTTTATCCGGAGTATGGATAAATATATAAATGTTAATTATTGACAAATATTTGGGAATCTACAAGTGAGACTATACACTGAATGTAATCATAAACTGAATTCTAAAACGTTTATAATTATTAAATAAAACATATAATTTCAGAATTTTTAAACTTAAGAAAATTAATTTGATTTTCTTTTCTTTTTTCAGTCCTGAGATAGTCAATACAAACAAGCAAATAACTTAGAAATGCTAATAATATATGAATGGTTGTTCTTCTGATTTCTGAAATAAAATAATTTTATAATTTTGTTTTAATTATAAATTGATCATAAATCCTAGCAGTGGTTTCAGTCCTGATTTAGAAACATGTATTTTTCATATTTATATAAATGTTTTAGAGAAGAAGGGTTTTATATGAAATTTATAGGTAAATTAATTTGGCTACAAGTAAAAATAATTATTTGTATTTCTCCCTAAAATAAAAATGTTGTTCAAAGATATGAAACTGGAATCTAATTTTTTATTTTTTAAAAGGATTTCTTAAAATATTAATCTATGAAAATTTATAATAAGGTGGTATTATGTTTCTTCTATCTTCAGGTTTGGGATTGTTGAGAACTAGGGTTAATTTATACCTTTATCTGTTTTAAAGTCATTTTTGGTTTGTAACTCTGGTTATTAAAGTAATGATATACCATGCTTTATTACTACAAATATTCTTAAATTTCATAAAGTTTTAAAAATCTGAGAGTCTTATTACAATGTTATTAATGATGATCATTATCTTAATATGCTATAAAGGTAACTAAACTGATTTGCTGAGTTACTATCATGAAGTGATATTTTGTGTATTGCATATAGTCATTTTAAATAATATAAACCATGTCCCTGTAGTAAAGTTGTTTTATTTATCTTCCATATCACAACATATTTAAAATTAATGATTTTAATATATGTATTTTTAAGAATTTTCTCAATTTTACTTGTTGTACTATGACTTGCTTTGCAAGGTATATGTAGAATAAATTGGTAAATAACATTGATTCTTGTAGTTATTATTGAAAATTTTACAGTTCATTTAAAATTTATGTACCAAAAACTTTAAAAAGTATAATAATATGTAATTCTTAAAATGATGCACTTTCTACCCAAATGGTCGTTAATCTTGGTTTACATAAGGAGGATTCTAGCTAAGAAACACTCTTAAATCCAAATTTCTCCTAGTACTACTCTTACACTGTTACAGACAAGTCAGTTTTCTTTGATTAGGTAAAATTGTGAGTAATAAAGAGATCATTTATTTATTTATTTATTTTTATTTATTTTTTTAAAGAGAGAGAGAGAGAATTTTTTAATATTTATTTTTTAGTTTTCGGCAGACACAACATCTTTGTTTTTATGTGGTGCTGAGGATTGAACCCAGGCCTCTCGCATGCCAGGGGAGCGCGCTACCACTTGAGCCACATCCCCAGCCCATCATCAATTTAAATCTACTATTCAAACTGTATTAGCTTTGTTCTTATTGGTGCTTAATATTTTCCTTGCCTGTCAAAACGCTTAACAATGGACTTCTAAATAAGCTTGGCCTAAAAACTACTCTTGCTAAACTCTTTTCTTTGTTTGAATTTGTCTAACAAAGGGTCTTCTGATGCCAATTCATGACTTCTGTCATTTTCGCTGCAACATGGAACCCATCAGACCAAAGGACGGGACAAAACTACTTTAGCGTGGGACCGAACCACTTGATAAATTAACAGCACTATCTGGAGGAAATTATTCAGAAGCGGAGGAAAATTGTCAAAATAAAATGTAGTCACTTGTAGACCCTTTTAAAAAGTAAGCAGAGTCAAGAGATTACAGAAAGAGTTCTGAAGCATGATAATTTAACACTAAAATCCTTTTACTAGGTGGAGCTATCACGTATATTCAGACTTTGTCTTCTTCTTTAATCCTTGTCTATAATTTCTAATGGTGCTTATTTCAGAAACAAGCATCTCCCTGGCTCCTTATTCTTCAGATTACCTTATCAGGATGCACACGTCAATCCAGCAATAAACAAGAAGCCAGGTGACATGGTGCCCAAAGTCCTTTAAGATTAAGGAATGGGAAAATAGAGGAGTGAATTATAATGGAGGCTCTTTAAAATTAAAGGATTCAAATTGTTTTTTTTCCTTTTCCTATTTTATGGTAACCTGGATTTTCTTCATCCCAGTTTTCTAATGCTGACAATAGAAGCTGAGAAAATATCCCAAAAGTCTAGCAAAGGTTGAAAAACCAGTCTTATATCTCTGATTAGAGAAGCCTAGTTAAGTCTAGATATGCATATGGCTTTTGTTCCCATAAATTGTAACTTTCCTGTAAAATGGACAAAGGCAGGTTAGCTGCTTTCTCAGTTTTCCAAACAATGATTAAATTAATTTTTCATTTTAAATATAATATTCTCTCTTTTTTGATGCACACAGTTAAACAACTGAATATAGTCTGCTGGAATGGAGCAGGACATCTGGCCTGGGGTGCTGGTTATACTATGCTTATAGCCATAATGACAATGAAGTAAAATATGCCATCTTTTTCTTCATTAAAAAAAAATCAATTCATGGTATTATTCTTTTATTTACTCAAAAGATAGCCAAGACCAGGCCTAGAGAGAAAAAAAAAAACTCTGACTTTCCTGCTTAATACATCAACATTTTTTTCTAATTATCTTCTTTAAGTTACTTTTATTTTCTTTCTATAATTTTTTTATGAAAAGTAGTTTGTCTGTAATTAAAAAGGACATTTGTTCACCAATAGGTTTTGTCAAAAATTTTACTTATGCTCATATAAAAAAATAATAGATATAAAAATCTGTCCTAGCTGAATTTATTATTTTTACAAGGAGTGTTAAAGGTGTGACTAATGATTACTGGTTCCTGCTGTTTCTTGCTTAGTTTGGTAATTAGTTCCCTTGGTTGGTCTCATTGTAAATGAAAGGGTCCTAGTGAGTAATTTAAAGAAGCAGAATTAATGAATGATGCATCATGTAGTCTTTTTGATGAAGCTCATTTATATGGAAAGTCACACTAGCTGGTGAGTAGGATTCAGCAGGACCACTTGTCAAAAAACTCATATGATTTTGTTTACATACAAATTTTCAAAATAAAATTTTGGCAATTATTATTTGGAGTATAGGTTCTTCTTTGTTCTAACTTAAAATTGAAAATAATAAAGCAAGAAATCCTTTTTATTAAAACATACATGTGCCAAAATTTTGAATCTATCCTTAATTCTAGGCAATGATAAATTGTGTGTTGAAAGAAATCTTATGATCAGTTAAATGCATTAGAAACAATAACAGAAAATTTGCAAATATACTTTGAAAGACTGAGGAATAGTGTCTTTAAAAAGTTATCAATTTATTTAGTGTATCTTTGTGTTTTGTTTGCTTTTAACTATAGTACAGTTTATTGCTTTTGGATTTTGTGCAAATTCTGCATGATTTTCACAATCATGCAGAATTTGTGATGGAAGATAATGCATGTCAAAGTAAAAATTGTCCATGACAAAGTTAAACAAGGAAGGAAGATTTTATTCTACATTATTGCCATAGAGAAGAAATGTGAGAACTAAGTCTTGACTCAATTCTGCAGAAGCAGGGAGTGGTGGCAATTTAACAGCTGGGATCAGCCAGCAAAAGAGTATTGGAGGACATTAACTCATATGAATTTGCTACTTGACTTTATGGCAAGAGGTAGTTTTGCAACTTGGAGTAAGACACTCAGCTCCCACTGAAACTGTAGGTAGGCTGTTACTTTTCAACAGAGACTGAGAGATAGAGATGCTATCTCCTGTTACTTTAATAATGTAATGTATTTTATATAGCTTAGTACTCAAAATATATAATTAATATAAGGAAGGTTGAGATACATTATATTCTTTATTTTCAAAAGTCTTTGAAATTTGGTGTATATTTTATGCTATCCCTTTTTGTGATTACATTTCAAAGTGATGGTCCCCAGATCCTTTAGAAAGACATTCTGTGTTATAAAAGTGGCAGGTGGCTTTCAAAAAAAAAAAAAAAGTTTTGCTTACATCTCAAAGGAGCAAAGGAAAAGTCTAAAAGTTTTCTAAAGGAAATATTCAAAGATAAAGGAGATCATGAACCTAAAGTTAAGAAAGTGTCTGTCTTTAGTCAAGCTGAGGGCAACATTAAGATTATCTGGCTCATGGGTTTAAAGAAAGGTAGATTATACACTTTGACTTCATTTCCTACTTTTAATTAAAAAGTATAGTGAGACAGCACAATTTACAACAGCCAAGTTAAGAAATAGGTGGCCTTGGTCACTGGTTTTTGCAACCCACTGGTAAGATTTCAGATAAGTCACTTGGAGAATCAGGCAAGAGTTTATTAGAAGGAATAGGAAAAGCGAAAAGGAGAACACTTTCAAGGGAAAGAGTAGATCTTAGGAGAAAAATCCCACACATACCATTGCCCATCCTGTTTTTTTTTTTTTTTTTTTTCAAGTTCTTTTAGATGTTGGGGGCCTTTATTTTATTCATTTATTTATATGCAGTGTTGAGGATCAAACCTGGTGCCTCCACACATGCTAGGTAGGGGCTCTACGACTGAGTCCCAACCTCAGCCCCAACCCCAACCCCAACCCTTTATATTGAGGGTTCCAGGAAAGTTTTCAGAATCCAGCCCAGTTCCATTTCTTGACTTTTGATTGATAGCAGGATCAAATCAGAATTTTAATAGTAGACTATGTCCCCACTGCACATAGTCTACTATTAAAATGATACTAAAGACCCAAGACAACTCTGAGTCACCATGATCTTTTTGGAGCAGATCTCTAATTGGAACTTATTCTTACATATTTTATGTTAGGGGCTTTCCTTCTTATTACTCTATTTTCCTGAGTCCTGGAATCTGATCTGCATAAAGGTCACAAAACTCTTCCTTCAGGGAAACTTGTATTCTTCCTAACAGCAGACAAGAGCCTTTGGGGCCTGCATTTCTCCTGCAAATAACAGGTTGTTTGCTGAGGAATGTAACATAACCTATTAACTTAAGCCAGGGTGGGCTGTAAGTAAATTGCTTGTTCAAAGAAAGCATGTGGGGTAAACACAGTAGGCCCAGTTTATAGGAATTATACCCTTAACCTGATGTTCCCACCACTTACATCATCTATGTGTTATCTATCAGAACAAGTCTAGGTATTCATCAATGCATATATAAGTTTTATGCAGTCTAATAAAGAACGAAATTATGCCATTTGCAGAAAAATGTATGGAACTGGAAAGCAACCTACTAAAAAAAAAAAAAAAAAAGCCAGAGTCAGAAAGTCGGAAGTTATATGTTCTATCTCATACGTAGAAGCTAGAAGAAAAAGTTGGGGCAGGACCTCATTAAAAATAGATGGTAGACCAGTAGAGATGAGAAGCATATTGGGGGTCAGAGGCTGGGAGGGAAAAAGGTGGCACTGGAAAATGAAATTGAATAATTTTTGCTATGTGCATGTACTAGTATATCACAATGCACTCACTGTTATGTACAATCAAAACGCAACAATAAAAATAAGTAAATAAAAAATGTAACTAAAGAATACATGGTAAAACTTTAAGATTTGAAAACTGTGTAACATTGATTATATTACTAGGTTCATCACAGCATTATCTCTTCTATATATTTGCAATATTATAAATATTTACTATTATAATTTAATCTGTAAACTAAAATATATTTAACATCATTTTCTGGTCACTTATAAACTGTATGTTAATTGATATTGTGCTTAATTTTGCCCAATGACATCTGATATGATTTATTTGACTGATATTTGTAAGTAAAATATTGTCAGATATTGCATTTTAAGTACTTTTTACCATGATATTCTAAAATAAGAGTTTAACAACATTGCCTTATAGAAGCATGATAAAAAATATTATTCCTTGTTTGCGTTTATCTTTATAACTGTTTAAAAATCATTGCATTCTACTTCATACTCAACCAACTGAAAAGGACTTTAGGACTGTACCTAAGAAAAATTGGGAATAAATTAAAAATGACACTTGAATTCCACTACTTTATTAAAGGGGACAGTAACACCTTATGATGCTTGATATACATGGAAATCATGAATCTTAAATTTAAAACAATCAACTATTTAGATCATTTCTGGAAGACATGCAGAATGGTGGAGCAATTAGCATATGATGCAGACAATTTAACATTTTTACATTAATCCGTGGATATCACCCAGGTAAGATTCAGAGCTTCTGTCAGTATTCCTTTATTTTACAGGTATAGCATCAAAAACTATATTTAAAACACATTCAGAGTCCAGTATTCTCCATATGGACAAAACACAAATCCATACTTTTTGAACATATTATGTTGTCTTGTTTGCTGATACAGATAAATGAAAAGATGGGTAAAAACACTAACTTCTGGGAACTTATTAGGTATTGTGAGAAACTCGACAGTTTTCTGATGAACCAATATTCAGCAGTGTAACTATTTTAGAGTTATTAATAACTGAATGAGAATGATAAACAGTTTGTGTTGCATACAAACTTTGCAGTATGTATTTCTAAACAAGTATAGACTCTCTGAAATATAAAGATAAGTAGAAGCAGACTATGTATATGCTGGAGAAATTATCAGGTTACATAAAAACCAGTAAACTATGATTTATAAGTTGTTATATAAATGTTATATTATATAACATTTGATTGATTAGCAATTAGAAATTTGGTTTCTGTGCCCGACTCAGCTCCTGATTAGCTCTTGAATTTTCAGCCTCCTCATTCAGAAGGTGGCCACATGTGGTGACTAAGAATGTTCACATGTCCTGAGTCTGAGTTTCGGTGCTGCCTCTTACCTCTCAGCATCAGTGATTAACTCTTTAAAATAGTAAAAACAGTAGTGTCTGTCTTGAAGAATTACTTTGAATATCAGATGGGATTATGTATTAAAAATACCTAGCACAGCACATTATGTACTCAATAAATACTAAATAGCTCAATAAATATTAAATAGCTCATATAAAATTGAGATAACAACCTTTGTCTTAATAGCTAATAAGATTTTACATAAATTTAAAGGTTAAAATGCATTTGAATCTGGCTCATAATATTAGGGGAATATTGCAATATGAAGTATTTCTTGAAATCACCTGCTTTATTAAAAGGGGCAGTAACACCTTTGATGCTTAATGTACATGAAAATCATAGATCTTAAATTCAAAACACTCTACCATTTAGATCATTTCTGGAATACATGCAGGATGGTGGAGTAATTAGCATATGCTAATTATTTTTAAATATACTTAATACCCCAGTATAGTGCAGTTTATTGAACTATCTATGGGGCATGTCATATATTCTCTTTAAGCAGTATATATGATTTATGTTGGCATGGCATGGAGTGTAACTAAATTGATACTTTAAAGTACACTTGAAAATAACAATATTAACATAATTAGCCCAGTTTTAGAAATAAAAGTGTGGCTCTGTTGTCATACTTTGGTCAACTTAGCTCCTCTAATTAAATGATATTTTCTTCTTTGCTATTTGTGAAGTGTTATGTTTAGTAGTAGCAACTGTAACTAGGACACTTAAATGGAATATTCAATTATAATTCTGGTATCCTTTTGAGCTATTTAAGCTAATTAAACACAAATTATTTCCTATGAGAACTAGTTAGTTGAATTTTCACTAATAGTTTTGTTCAAAATATTGACAAAGGGAATTTTTATGAATACAGAAATTCAAATGGAAGAGGCAAAAATCTGTATAATATATATATATATATATATATATATATATATATATATATATATACACACACACATACACACACATATATAGGAATTTGGCTAGATGACTTCTGTAAAGGGCATTTACACTTGATTCTCAAAAGGGATGTTAACCCAATGAATATTTTCTTCAAAGAGGGACATAACCTGAGAACTTAACCAGTCATAATCAGTGCCCATGATCTCCATGATATCTGACTTCCCAAAATATATACATAAGTACCAACATACCATATGTTAAAAAAAAACTTTTAAAACTTTCTTGTGCTGTCACTGAAAGTTTCTTTGCAAAGAATTAGTAGAGTTATGAAAGAGATCTGTGTCTATGAAAAAGACATATTATTCCACTAGCACAAATTAATTAGTAGAGCTGTCAAGAACATCTAATGTATTTTTCTGTTCTTTGATAAGACTAATGAAATAGATATATCAAAGTATTATCAACATTTTATTTTATTTCATTGTTTTAGTGCCTCACTAACTTGCTGAGGCTTGCTTCAATTTTGTGATCCTTCTGCCTTAACCTACCGAGCTACTGAGATTATAGGCATGAACCACCATGTCCAGCTCATTTCCTATTTTTATATACAATTTATATGACTATATAGGCTGCTGTACAAATGTATCCTGAGGTCTGACCATTCTTCTCTCAACTTATACAGTGAAGTTTTATTTGTAAAATATGATCCTATAAATATAAACAAATGTTTATTCAAGACTGAGCATTTATGGAGAAATACATCAAAATACAAGAAAGCCATTTGATACATTTTAACTAACTTTAGAGTTTGTTACATTGTATAACAAATTGGCTAGAGTATTTTACAAATTAATAACATTTGGATTCACTTCAAACTTTAGTTGATATATTTTTCAACTTAAATACTGAAAATTTGCATTGTGATACACAATTCTCTGGTTTTTAATTTTTTTAGTTGTAGATAGACACAAAACATTTATGTATTTTTATGTGGTGCTGAGGATCTAACCCAGTGCCTCACATGTGTTAGGAAAGAAGTATACCACTGAGCCACAACCCCAGCCCAATTCTCTGGGTTTTGATCATCCATGAAGCTTGTATTCACTGCAAAAATCTTAACTGAGAAAAATTTCAATTACTCCAAAAGCCCCATCCCTTTGTAGTTGCCTCAGTCCTGTATGCATATTTGTGTCTTTTTTTCAGAATGTCTTATGTTTGGCTTCATATCACATGGACATTTTAGAATCAGGCTCCTTTCACTTTAGAAAACTACACTTAATATTCATTTATGTTGTCACATGACTCAATGGTTCATTAATTTTTAGTTAATGCACAATATTTCACTGTATGGATTTACTAAAGTTTATATGTTCCATAATTCAGGAACATATGGGGTAATTCCAGTCCTTGATGCTTGTGTAAAAGCCTGTTATAGACATTTGCATACAGGTTTTAGTGTAAACATAATTCTTCACTTTTTATTTGAAAATAGAGAGGAACAGGATTATGGAATTATAGAGTAAAGGTACATTTACCTTTAAAAGAAAATGCCAAGATATTTTTGAGAAGTCTGTACCACTTTTCTTTCTCACCAAAAATGTATAAAAGTCATAGTGTTCAGCACTACACAAGCATTTGGTATTTAGTATTGTCATGTTAGACATGTAAGAATACCTCATTATTATTTTAATAACCAATTCCCTAATTACTATTGAGGCTGAGTGTATTTTTTTCACTTTTTCTCCTGTTTGTTTTCTTTGGTAAGGTCTGTTAAGATATTTGCTGATTTTGTAATTGAGTTATTTTATTTCTTGTATTGAGTTTTGAGAGCTCTTGATATATTTTGGATTGTCAGAAGTGTGATTTACAAATTGTGGCTGACATTTGTGCTCTTGTCTTTACATCCTTTTAATAGTATCTGTCAAGACACCGGCTTGTTCAGGACCCAGGCTCACAGTAGGCCCCAGTCCAACCCTCCACTGGCAGGGCAGACACCCGCTAGAGCCTAGCCTCTGGCATAGGACTGCCCCTTCCGACCAGTAGACTACCCGGGGAGGTCAAGCCTCTTGGCCCAGATGCAACTACACCAGCCTTTGAGGGATCCAGGCTCACAATACGCCTAGGTCCACCCCACCACACACTGGGCAGACACCTGTAGGAGGAGCCTAGCCTCTGGCATAGGACTGCCTCTTCCCACCAGCAGACTAACCATGGGAGCCCAGGCCCAGCCCAGACTGCCCCCTCCAGCCCAGGAGGGACCCAGGCTCACAGTAGGCCCAGGTCCACCCTTCCACCCAGGAGGAGACACTTCTGGAACAGAAACACACCATCCTACCAGCAGACTACCACAGGAGGTAAAGCCCAGTGGCCCAGATCCACCCAAACTGACTTGCGCAGGACCCAGGTCCAGGGCAGGTCTGAGTTAACCCCCTCCTCCCAGGAGCCTAAGCCTAACCCATTTTCATTTTGGGACACTGCAGCCATCGCCATAGCCTTCCCCTTGCTATGACAGCACACTTTTGGGCAGCACACAGGGCCTAGAAGAAACTGCATCTCAGAGCAGGCATCCCAAAGGGAGTATGAGGCCCATCTCTGTAAGACATCTTGGGGCACCTTAACTATTATCTCCAGATACTTTGGCTATAGCCACCACCACCTTTAGATGCAGTAGCATACATTGAGGGACACAAGCAGGGTCTGGAAGCACAACATCAAGGTGAAGTACAGACAATCTGTATGGGTACTACAAGAATATAGGGAAGAAACTGTAATATCTCAGATCCACTCTGCAAGAAAGGAAGACACATAGACATCATGAAAAAACAAGGGAGGAAAGTGCCCCAAACAATCAGAACACTATAATAACAGAACCCATGGACAGCAAAGTTGATGAAATATCAGAGAAGGAGTTCAGAAGGTTCATAATTAAAATGATCTGTGAATTAAAGAATGACCTAAATGAGAAAACAGAGGCAAAAAATTCATCCCTCCAACAATGAGATAAAAAACTAAATATAGGTACTAAAAGATTACTTCAAGAGAGAGACAGAGACTCTGAAAAAAAAAAAAAAACATTCAGAAATCCTTGAAATGAAGGATATAATAAATCAAATAAAAATCTCAATAGAAAGCATATCCAACAGACTAGATCATTTAGACGAAAGAATGACAGATAATCAACACAAAGTATACAATCTGGAAAAAAAAAAGTTGATCACACAGTGAAGATGGTAAGAAACCATGAACAGAACTTCCAATAATTCTGGGACAGCATCGAAAGACCAAATCTAAGAGTTATTGGGACAGAGGAAGGCACAGAGTTTCAAATTAAAGGAATGCACAATCTCTTCAATGAGATAGTATCAGAAAATTTCCCAAGCATGAAGAACGAATTGAAAAGCTAAATACAAGAGCATACAGGACACCAACATACAAAATCACAAAAGATCTACACAAAGACATTTTGAATAAAAATGCCTAGCATCATAAAAGCTGGAATAGAGAGGAATCAGATCATATCTCAGCAGATTTTTCAGCCCGGATCCTCAAATCCAGGAGATTGTGGAATAACATATACCAAGCTATGAAAGAAAATAGATGCCAACCAAGAATCTTATATCCAGCAAAACAAAGCTTTAGATTTGATGATGAAATAAAAATCTTCCATGATAAACAAAAGTTAAAAGAATTTACAACTAGGAAGCCTACACTACAGAACATGTTCAACAAAATATTCCATGTAGAGGAAATAAAAAAAACAATGATGAAAATCAGCAGAGGGAGGGATTACACTAAAGGAAAATCTAATCAAAGGAGAAACCAAATCACATTTTAAATACCAAAAATAAACAAAAATGGCTGGGAATACAAATCATGTCTCAACAATAACCTGAATGTGAATGGCCTAAACTCACCAATCAACCAATCAAAAGACATAAACTAGCAGATTGGATAAAAAAAAAAAAAAAAAAAAAACAAAGACCCAACAATATGCTGCCTCCAAGACACTCATCTTATATAAAAAGACATCCACAGATTGAAGGTGAAGGGTTGGGGAAAAGTAATACCACTCATATGACATGGACTGCAAACACAAGCAGGGGTTTCCATCCTTATATCAAATAAAGTAGACTTTAAGCTAAAGTCAATCTAAAAGGACAAAGAAGGACACTACATACTGCTCAAGGGAACCATACACCAACCAGAATTAACAATTATAAATATACATGCCCCCTAAAATGGAGCACCTATGTTCATCAAACAAACTCTTCTCAAGTTCAAGAGTCAAATAAACAATAATACAATAATTTGGGTGACTTTAACACACCTCTTATATCATTAAATAGATCTTCCAAACAAAAGCTGAACAAAGAAACTATAGGACTCAATAATACAATCAATAACTTAGACTTAACTGACATATATAGGATATTTTATCCTTCAAGGAGAGAATACACTTTCTTCTCAACAGAACATTAATCCTTCTCTAAAATAGACTGAACACTATGTCACAAAACAACTATTAGCAAACATAAAAAAGTAGAAATACTATCCCGCATTCTATAGATCATAATGGAATGAAATTAGAAATCAATGATAAAATAAGAAATAAAAACCACTCCAACACCTGGAGACTAAATAATATGCTACTGAATGAACATCAAGGAGAAGATTAAGAAGTTTTCAGGGGTGAGTGAGAACACAGATACAACATATCGAAATCTCTGGGACACTATGAAACTAGTTTTAAGAGGAAAGTTCATTGCATGGAATTCATTCCTTAAAAGAAGAAGTCAACACATAAATGACTTAACAATACATCTCAAAGCCCTAGAAAAAGAAGAATAAATCAACACCAAAAGCAGCAGAAGACAGGAAATAACTTAAAATCAAACTTAAATCAACGAAATTGAAACAAAGGAAACAATTGAAAAAACTGACTGAACAAAAAGTTGGTTCTTTGAAAAAATAAATAAAATCAAGAGACACTTAGCCATGTGAACAAAGAGAAGGAGACAGAAAACTCAAATTACTAACATATGTAATGAAAAAGGAAATATCACAACAGACACTACAGAAATACAAAATATAATTAGAAGTTATTTTGAAATCTTGTACTCCAATAAAATAGAAAATATCAAAGGCATCTATAAATTTCTAGAGTTATACAATTTGCCCAAATTGAATCAGGATGATATACACAATGTAAATAGATCAATTTCAGTTGATGAAATAGAAGACACCATCAAAATTCTACCAACCAAGAAAAGCCCAGGAATGGATGGATACACAGCAGAATTCTACAAGACATTTAAAGAAGAACTAAACCAATACTCTTCAATTTATTTCAGAAAATAGAAAAAGAGGGAGTACTTCCAAACTCATTCTATGAGGCAAATATCACCCTGATTCCAAAAGCAGGCAAAGACACATAAAAAAAAAAAAAGAAAGAAAAGAAAAAAGAAAGAAATTTCAATATCTTTGACCAATATCTCTAATGAACATAGATGCAAAATTTTTCAATAAGGGCTTGGGTTGTGGCTCAGTGTAGAGCACTTGCCTAGCATGTGTGAGGCACTGGGTTCGATCCTCAGCACCACATACAAGTAAATAAATAAAATAGAGGTGTTGTGTACATCTATAATTAAAAAAATGTTACTTTAAAAAATTCTCAATAAAATTCTGGCAAATCAAATACAAAACATATGAAAAAGATCAAAAACCACAATCAAGTGAGATTCATCCCAGGGATGCAAGGTTGGTTCAATATATGGATATCAATAAATGGAATTCATCATATCAATAGACTTAAAGATAAAAGCATATGATCATCTCAACAGATGCAGAAAAAGTATTCGACAAAATACAGCACCCATTTATGTTCAAAACACTAGAAAAATGAGGGATAACAGGAATATATCTCCATATCATAAAGGCTATCTATGCTAAGCCCCAGGCCAACATCATTCTGAATAGAGAAATATTCAAGACATTCCCTTAAAAACTGGAATAAGGATGCCCTCTTTCCCCACTTCTATATATCATAGTTCTTGAAACACTAGCCAGAGCAATTAGACAGACTAAAGAAATTAAAGCCATACACATAGGAAAAGAAGAACTCAAATTGGCACTATTTGTTGATGATATGATTCTATCCCTAGAAGATCCTAAAAGTTTCACCAGCAAACTTGTAGAACTAGTAAATTAATTCAGCAAAGTATCACCCATAAATCAAAGGCATTTCGGTATATCAGTGACAAATCCTCAGAAAGGGAAACAAGGAAAACTACCCCATTTTCAGTAGCCTAAAAAAAATCAAAATACTTGGGAATCAATTTAATGAAAGAGGTGAAAGATCTATGTAATGAAAATTATAGAACCCTAAAAAAATAAGAAGTCAAAGAAGACCTTAGAACATGGAAAGATCTACCTTGTTCTTGGATAGGCAGAATTAATTGTATCAAAATGACCATACTACCAAAAGAACTATACAGATTTAATGCAATTTTGATCAAAATACCAATGATATTCCTCATAGAAATAGGAAAAGCAATCATGAAATTCATCTGAAAAAATAAGAGACCCAGAATAGCTAAAGCAATCCTTAGCAGAAAGAGTGAAGCAGGGGGCATCACTATACCAGAACTTAAACTGTACTACAGAGCAATAGTAACAAAAACAGCATGGTATAGGCACCAAAACAGATGGGTAGACAAATGGTACAGAATAGAGGACACAAAGAATAACCCACAAAATTACTATATCTTTTACATTAGACAAAGTTGCCAAAAACATGAATTGGATAAAAGATAGCCTCTTCAACAAGTTGTGCTGGGAAAACTGGAAATTCATGTGCAACAAAATGAAATTAAACCCTTATCTCTCATGATGCACAAAACTCAACTCAAAATAGATCAAGGACTTAGGAATAAAACCAGAGACCCCGCGTCTAATAGAAGAAAAAGTAGGTCCTAATCTCCATCATGTGGAATTAGGCCTCAACTTCCTTAATAAGATTCCTTTGGCACAAGAATTAAATTCAAGAATCAATTAATGGGACTGACTCAAAATGATGGTAGAATGCGATGGACATTATTATCCAACGTACATGTATGAAGACACGAATTGGTATGAATATATTTTGTATACAAACAGAGATATGACAAATTTTGCTCTATTTGTGTAATTAAAATTGTAATGCATTCTGCTGTCACATATAAATTAAAAATAGTATTTGTCACATAGAAAAAAATTTAAATTTTATAAAATACAACTTAATGGATATCAGAAAATTCTTTAGTGAACATGGCAATGTCAGCATATATATTTTCTGCTATATATTTACTTCTAGATGATTTCTCCTATATACTTGCTTCTAGATGTTGCATAGTTTTATATTTTTCATTTAGGTCTATGAGTTCATTTGTGTAAAAGCTGTAAACAGAGGGTTTCATTTTATTTATACATTTATGCATACCTATTCTAGAATAATTTTTTAAATGGTTATCTGTTTTTAATTGACTTAGAACTTTGTGAAAAATCAGTTGATTTTGTATGTATGTCTCTATTTCTAGACTGTCCTGTTCCATTATATTGTGTCTATTCTTTCAATAAGATCATACTAATGTTTATTATCATAGCTTTAGTTTTTTTCTTTTCTTTCATTATATTAATTTCTGTTCTTTATCATTGCATCCTTTATGTCCGCTTTTAATTTAATATTTTTCTAGTCTATTCAGGTGCCATAACTAGTAAGAAAATCTAATAGAAAACAGAGTATATTCAAAGTAGAAAGAGATATTATACATTTTGTAATTATAAAAACAGAAATACCAAGTTAAAGAAACATAAAATCTATACTTTTCATGGGAAAATCAAAATTGTTTTTACTCTTTTTATGTGTAAATTAGAATTTAATAGACAGCCAAATTTATTGAATTGTTGCTATAATTCCAATTGGTAAATTTTTACAAAAAAAAATATTACATTGAACATAGTCAAAATGCCAAGGTTAAGTGGAAGGACTAAGAATTGGGAAACAGGCTGGGAGTTTAAAGCATTACTAATCCTGATAAAGGCCTGTTGGTAAAATATAAAAGCTGAAAAAGCAATGTTTGGGTTAAAGATCCACAGATTTGCAGCCCCCCTTTTTTTTTTCACTTTTGTTACTAACCATGACATCAACAGATTGGATATAGAACAACATTAGAAAAAGACAATAGTTGATAGTGAAAACTCCTCATGAAGTGCTTTTAATTTTTTAATGAATTAAAACAAGAGTAATAAATAGAATTTATTACTTAAACAATTATATAAAATCACTGTATAAGACAATTTCATTATTTTCAAAATGTTAGCATGTACAATTTTTTAAAAGATTTCTGTCTCTCAGATCCCCTGTGACACATTTCAAACTGCTGATAACAATAGAATTTTTATATGTCACTAGATCTGTTCCCTAGTCTAGATATTTACAGAACTGTGACTAAATTCAGGTCCAATTAACTTCTGTGTAGGAATTTATTTTACCTTATTGAGAAATTCTGAATTTCTCAACCTAAATCTGTCAAATTTATATATCAACATTTCACTTTTAAATATGCAGCATAGGATATTTGGATTTTTAATTAGTAACGTGTTGTCTTAAAACAAAAATTTTGTCCAAGAAATTTTGAAGGAGGTTTTAAGCTTCTGTTTGGCATTACTCCTCTATGATTAGAATTTAATCATTAACAATCACAAATCCTCTGACCGTGATAATTCACTTCTCTAATTCCCACTCTATGTAATATACTTATTTCTTCTTTTTCTGTCTGTGGATGCTTAATGGTAAACTGTAAACACAGATGTCCAGCTACTGACATGTGCTGGCATTAAGCATTCTCATTTTCCATAGTATTTGTCTTGGTTTTTGTTAGTAAAAGAATTCAAATGCAATAACCTCATTATCTCTGGGCACACTAATTCATCCTATGCTTTCCTGTCTCTTACACATTTCTTTAATAATTGCAGTCACTGTTATAATAAAAAAGATATATGCATCTTTTTATAAAGCAATACAGAAAATGTATTAAAAATTTACTTGAAATCTTAACTACATAGCAGAATATTTTTCTAGAGTTATCTCTATTAAAAAGACAGATAAATAAAGATAGATAAATGAATAGATAAAATTAAGAACTCCTCTCACCACACCTCCATGAGAACTCCTTCAAGACCTTAAATTGCATATATTTTTCACATACAATATTTTTGTATATTTAATAAAGAGAAAACTAATTTTTCTGGTTTTGTCCAATTTTACCACATGTACAAACAATAATCCTACAATCACACAGTTGTTTATCCTGGACCAATTAGAAAACCCTTGTGGCATCTTGACTTCATCTCATTGGGTCATAATATTTCTCCACAGAAGCAAGATTTATGTATTAAAAAAGAATATAATTTTATCATCTCACTTTAAAAGTTTAGCATCACTTTCTATCACATTTAAAGTAAAAGTAACTCCTTAGCATGATCTCCAAAGCCCTACCCGATCTGCCCTTCAACTGTCTAAGAGCATCTTCAAAGCCTTCCTCTCTGGACCAATGTAATCTGCACACATTGAAATTGTTATTTCATAATGATTTTAGTTCAGTTTTCCTTAGGTCTTTGGCCCTTCCTCTGCCTTCCATTGAAAGTGTTCTCCCAGGATTTTTGTATGTATTAGTCCTATATGTTATTTAATAAAATATCTCCTATCATATCACTTCAGAAAGGAATTCTCAAACCCTACCAAAACAGACACCTGCATGTTTCATCCTTACTCCATTTTGTCTTCTTATCACTCACATATGCTGAAAGTTATATTATTTTTTGCAGTCATTTGATGAAAGGCATCCACAGTAGAATACAAAGAAGGAAAAATATGCTCCTCTTATTTCAGCTTGAACTGTGGCAACCAAATGGTCCTCAATGAGTAGAGAATACATAATTGTTGAACATAAGAATTTAAAGATTGATTGACAAAATGTTACTTTATTGTGAAAATTATTTATAAAATAAATATATTATTATTTTTAATTTAACTAAATACATATGAATTAACAGTTGCTAAAGTAGAGCTATATTTCTTTGTCAAAGGAGAAGCTCACTTCAAGATCCCTTTGTGGTTTTAAAAAATGTAAATGTTTTAGTTCTTATTTTTTTCAATTTCTATTAGTCCATCAAGAAATATCCACCAATTGCAAGATAAAATATGAGAGGATCACTATACCTGCCTTTATTTCCAATTTTTCTTCTACCTGTAAGAAACTTGTTTGTGTCATATCACTTTTACAAAATTATTTGTGTGTGTGTGTGTGTGTGTGTGTGATACATGTGTGGTGCTGAGCAAGTGCTCTATCACTGGGAAAGATTCACTAATCCTTATAATATTAACTTTTTAAACATTAATGTTCTATTATGATTTTATCAATAGTAGATACAGATGTTTAAGCTGTATAAATATAGTTTCAAAAGTATATATATACAGTTTCAAAAAATAGTGGAATATTTCAACCTTTTAGTTTTAACTTTACTACTGTCAGAATTTTTTTTCAAATTGTAAGTATCATATATATATATATATATATATATATATATATATATGTATGTATATATATATATATTGTGTACAACATGATGTTTTTATATATGTATGCATTATAGAATATCGAAGTTAAGATATTTAGCATATGCTTTACCTTATAAACTCATTATTTTTTGTGGTGAGAACCCTTGATGTCTACTCTTGTAACAATTTCCATATGTACAATATATTGTTATTAACAAGAGTTACTAGGATGCACAAAATTTATTCCCCCTGTCTGACTGATATTTTGTATTTTATGATCATTATCTCCTTAATCCCTCAAACCCTAGTCTCTGGTAACCATCAGTTAACTCTGTTTCTAGTTTCATTTTTGAGAGTTTACGTATAATTGACATTGTGTGATATTTTTTTTCTATGCTTGGATTTATTTAACTTAATATGTTATCTTCCATGTTAATCCAATTTACAAATGTATTCCCTTGCTTTTTTATTGTGTATATATACCACATTTTGTTTATCCATTCATCAGCTGGAGGACACTTGGGCTGATTTCAAGTCTTGGCTATTATGAATAATGCTGCATGGGAATTCAGATGCCTTAGGCATACTGATTTCATGTTTTTTTTGGATATATAACCAATAGTGGAGTTACTGAATCACAGGACATTTCCATTCTTAATTTTCTTTTCTATAGGGATGTATGTCAGTGTAACAATATTGACAGGTGCTGAGATTTTAAGAGGTGGGGATTAGTAGGAAGTCATTAGGTCATGACTCTCTTTTGAAGAGATTATTGAGACTCTTGGGTTTCACAGGAATGGATTAGTTCCCCTGGTGTCAGGTTGCCATAGATGTGTCTGGGATCTGCCTGATCTTTTGTTTCCTCTCTTCCCATGTGAAATCTCTGCCACCCTTGACTCCCTTCCCTGTGATACCCTGTGCAGTCTTGGAACTCTCCCAACAGGAAGGACATCATCAGATGCAGCCCCTTGAACTTGGAACAGAATCATGTGCCAAGGAGAACTCTTTTCTTTATTACTTAACCTGTCTGTGGTATTGTGTTATCAGCAACAATTAAATGGACTAAAGAAGGGTAACATCGTATAATATGAAGCCTAAATTATGATCCCCTAGGCCTTAGGATTTGGAGAAGGGAACAATGGCTTGAACAGGGGACAGTATTCTAGGATTTCAAAAATCTGCAGTAGATTCTGAAATCACCTTGGTTTAACCATAAAGAACAAGTATCACTGGCCGGAACTTTTGCAAAGATTTCTAAATTGGGCACTCTGAAAGCAACAGTGGGGAAAGAGGAGTGAGCACAACTACAATTACTTTTTTTATTCATCCACCATGAAATCAAGTGACCACTACAGTCCCCCATTCATTTGTCTGTCTCTTTAGAAGTTACTTATAGTTGACAGTTTCTCCTTTTCTCTACTCCCCAGATTTTTTCATGCTCCACTCAGCAGTTTCTTTGCTTTTGGTGTTGGGGAGACCCCAACAGCTCACCACCAACTTCTTTCTGGGTTCTTGTCTTGCAACTCTGAAGAATGAAAGTCATGGGACAGTGGAAGGCAAGAGAAAGGAATAGCATTTATTCGATTATAAATACTAGAATCAGAACTCTTGCAGGGGCAAGCAGGGACCCAATCAGGGTTACTGCTTGAGTGTGCTAGTCTAGGCATTTATATAGCACTAGGGTCAACGCTATTGGCTCTGATCTGTGCTAGTTAGGGTTTGGAAACATTATCAACAATATTGGTCCAAATTTATTTTATTTATTTTTTTTATATTTAGCTAATCAGGCATTTGAAAAAGTAGTAATACTGTTGGTTAAAATTTATGCAAAAGAGGTATTAACGCTGTTGATTCTGAACTTCCATTCAGGTATGTCCCACCACCATTTTTCTTGCTACTGGCCTGCAATCCCAGCTTCCTAGGAATTTAGGTCAGTGGATTGTAGATGCTTTGGGGTTCAGAGCTGTGGCCCTATGTGGAATGTGCATCCACAACAGCCACCTGGGCAGTTGTGAGGCAAAATATCTGCACACCCTCCTTGCCTGGGCCCTGGCTTGATATGCCTCAGACCCACACTGGCATAATGGGTTCCCTATGGCTGGGGCCTATACTCCAGCCTGCTCAGGGCTGCTACTTCTCAATAGGGATTACTTGGCTGGTTGTGTGACTTGGAAGCTGGGAAGCCATGACACTAACTTTAAAAACTATTTTTTTCTTAAATTTTTAAATTTATACTCTATAAAAACCTAATATTTTAAAAAAATGTAATCAAATTAATTATGAAAATATAGTAATGTTCCTGGGTTCCATCACAATAGCATATAAGTATGAAATTTGAACATTATCTCTCAATTTCTGTTTTTATATCACTGTTTACTTGGGACAAAAATGTTCTGAATCTGGTCTTGGTCTGTGGAGTACATTTTGAGTAGAGAGCAATAGAGTGTACTTTCCTCACTTGATAGGACAGAGATATTCAATTTGCCACATGAAAAAAAATTGTCTAAAATTTCATAGTGTATTTGTATGCTAGATACATGTCCACTTTGGAAATAAATTTGATATTGACAGATGATCAAAACCCTGACATAGATGTTAAATATGATAAAGTACTACAAACTCAACCTAATTAAATATATTTTTGTCGTTATGACAGGATACTAAGCAAAAAATGTATAGGAATAAACAATCATATATTGGTGAATATATCCAGAATAGGTGTTTTTTTTTTTTTAATGATTATAAGCCCATGTATTTAATTCATATCACCAAATCTGCCACTTACTGTCTTTGTGATCTTTTGAACGTGACTTAACACTCATGTTTTCATCTGTATGTCTACATCACAGAATGATTATGAATCGTGAATGAAAACTTCTTTCAAATGCTTAGTATTTACTATGCATTTAGTAGTTCTAATCGTTACTACTTTTATATCATGTATTAGCAAAATGATGTTTTCTAAACACCAGATACTGCCCTATTTCTTTACTATCACTGTTTATGTCAATGCTTCTCAAAATAGTCATTTATATCCAGAGACTCTTAGGTCCTTCCTTTATCTCTTTTTTTTTCTCTCTCTCTTTTTTTTTTTTTTTGTTTCCTTCAACCACCTCTTATCCTCCTTTCTGTGAATTCAGTATTTTGTTTCTGTCTTTCCAATCGATATCTTTGACAAGAAATCCCCAATTTTCCAAAGTCAATGATCAATGTTCTGCCATCACTTAACATCTCTATAGTATTCAATACATTTGTCTGCTCCCTCTTTCCAGAAATATTTTCATCGGTTTTCCAAGTCACCATATACTTCTACTTTTTCTTTCTGTTTTTGGCATTTATTTCTTTCTCATATCATTAAAAACTACTTTTGACTCCTTTGTCAAAATTTTTTTCTCTTTTCCAGAGCTCTCTTCTTATTATTTTATTTACTCAGTTACATGTTTTCATTAAATAATCCCATTCAATCTGTTGGCCTAAATTAATACTTTGGAAACTTCCAAATTTATATTTGAAATTGTGAAAGCTCCTATGAGAACAGATTTGTATATCCAATTTGGATATACAACTTCTCCTTCATTTTCTAATAGGTATTTCACACTTAAATATGTTCAAAACAGAATGTCTCTTTCCAACCTCTTTTCCATTTCCAAGCTCTGTGAACTTCTTTTTTTCCCCAAGCTTTTATATTGATATTATTTTTTGTTTTTTTCATTGATTCTCTTTAGTTATACATGACTAGCAAATCCATTTTGACATAATTCTAAAACTTGTTCTAATTCAGTCCCCAATACCTACCCTTCTTTTTGTCTCTTCCTCTTTACTTCATCTATCTCTGAATATGGGTAAGTAGAATACCTATTCAAAAATAAATCTAAACCACCATTTCCCACCCTTTAGTACATCAGACTGGTTGTTATTATAGAAACAAAAGATAAGAACAAGTGGAGGGTAGAATGCGGAACGACTGGAATTCTTATGCTATATTGATGGGGATGAAAAATGAAGTAAAGAGGAAGAGATGAATAGTGATTAAACATTAATCATTTACTGGCAAACATTGCACATAGGTGGAATTTTCCTTAAAGATGAATGTGAATTATTAAAATGTCAAAAATGAAAAGAACAAAAATAAGATTTCCTTGAGGGTGTCTCAGTTTGGAATTTACTTTGCTTTTGTTGAGACAAAAGCAAACCATAAACAAAAAGTTTAAAAAATAAAATGCATATTTCACTTTGGTTCTTATAAATTAGTTCTTATATTCTTCTTAACTAGTGTGTGCTTATTTTAAAATAAATCTCCTCTAGGGGTTTTAAATACTGAAGCACCAGAGTTATTTTTTTCAAGCAAAATTTTTCATGGGAAACAATCCTATAGATGCTAACATATTGCTGCAAATGAAACAGAAATTGGGTGCTTGATACTTAAGCCTACTACGATGAGGTTGTAAGCAGGCATTTCTGCAGAAATTTGGTGCTTCTGGGTCATAATTTAAAAGCTCATGCACTAGGCTATGGTAAATTAAAATTAGTTCCAAATAAATATTCTATTTTCTTATTTGTCAAATTATTTTAAGCAATGTTATGGATAGCTAATTAGGTAAAGGAAATGATATGGATGTGAAAGATCAGGCTCCTTCTTATGAACCTGGGTTTATAAACTTGTTGAGAGAAATAAATGATTTTAGATTAGTTTATGAATAATATGTCCCTGCAACTAAGAGAAGTGCTATGAGAAATAATTACTTGTTTTCTCAAAGTAGAAAATGAAATTTTAAATAATTCAGGAATAAAAGAAAAGCTTTCCTGTGAAGTAACTATTGACAGAGATCTGAATAGGTGAGTCCAATAGGTCTCACAAAATCACTCTAATTTGTCTAAGATAAAAAGCAATAGACAGAATGGGGATAGGAAGCCTGGATAAAAAGCTATGTCAGCAGCATTAGTGAATGATAACAGCGATTAAAGAGGGTGGTGCAGAGATAGAAAAATACAGATGAAGCTCCAGAGACACTTAGAAAGTAAATGGATGTTCAATAGTAAAAACCTGATGATAAGAGTTTGGGATTTTAGACAATGTGCAATCTCAAATAAGGACAAAAATATCTAATATCTAATTAATGAAAAACCACAAATAATATAAACTAGAGACATAGAGATCAAATAGAGCTCCTTTACAAACTAGTGGGTCAAATAGGACAATATTATCATAAAAACCTTTCACAAATAATCTATGACTTAAAGGCGATCGGGTGGGGGGGAAACAACTGTGAAATTCCAAAGTTGCCTAAGTAATTAGGAAAAATATTTTTTAAAAAGGGAAAAAAAATGTAGATTTAAACTGTCTTGCTAGATACCTACCAATGTTATTTAAAAAGTGTGCTATTAGACACAAGTACACAAATGTTTCAGGAATTTTGAAACCCTGGAGGAGACCAGAGCCTTTTCTGGGGACCAAGGTACATTTTAGAAATGGCACTCTTTGAAATAGTAGATAGATTATTAAAATATAAATGGTTTAAGGACAAGTTGTTATTTATACAGAATAACAGAGACAAAAACAAATTTCTGGTAGTTTATAAAATGAAATACAGAAAATAATAAAATATAATTCTATTATAAGAAATATAAAAATATATTTATGACATCTAGGTAGGCTTCACTAAACTATCTGATAAAATATTAACCATAAATCAAAACTGAAAATATTGCAAAACTAAACATATCATAACAAAGTTAACATACAGTTTCAAATCATGAGAATATGTTTGCAACTCATATTATTCAGATAATCAATGCACAGAATATATGTTATTCTTATCATGAATAAATATAATAAAAGTCAATAGACAAATGGAAAAGTATATGAAAAAGCAATTTACATGAAAGTTTAAAAATCAACTGCCATAGTAAAAAAAAAAGTGTGTTCATTTTTACTAAAGGTCTAATTTTCAGCTACCAAATCAGGAAATTAAAAATCCCAAAATAAATGCCAGTATTTGCATGGTGGAGAGAAATGGTTGTTCAGAAACACACTGCTGTCTGGAATTGAACTGATCCATCTGCGACATTATTTTTTACAATGTGCATACTTCAAAAATTGGACAAGGCTTTCAAGGATTGTACATTAAAAAAAACTTTATTGCCAGGTTTTCAAAGAGGCGTACTCTGAGATAATCATTGCACTATAGTTAACAACTAAGAAAATTCAGAAATAATGGAATTATACTACAATAGAAGAGCTGATAAATAAAAGGGCTAGTATGGAATAATATCTGAAGTTAAAAGTACTGAACAATATCTATATTGATTAAAAGACATACATCCAAAGTAAGTAAATATATAAGTATATATTATGGTGTCAAAAAGTAAATTTGTGCATAAAATATATTTTTATACAAATCAAACAAAATAATCAAATATAATTAAGCATTCATCCTTATAGCTACATGTTTATCTATTAATTCAAGGAAACATATGATTTCAAGTGGCACCATGATAGCTCACCAAAAAATTTGTCACAAGTGGCCCATTTGAGAACCTGAGAAATATCTTATTGGAGGGAGGGCAGTAGTTACAACGCATAGTTCTTTTAAAGTTTTAAGCACATATAACAACATATAAATAGTTAACTCTGGCTACTTGTAAATGGGTAAGTCTTATTTTATTTCCTTTAGTTATTTCCAGAATGATCTAATATAGATAAGATCAGTAAAGACATATTAATCAATAGTGCACTGTTGGCGACCCATGTCAGAAGCCCCAGTTCCAGACAGGCCTCGGCAGGCCCAAGGCTGAACACCAGGTGGAGCAGGGGAACAGTACTGTGGCTCCCCAACACGTGGTTCCTCCCAGCCTTCCTCCATCTTAGGACACTACAGCCATCATCATAGCCTTCCCCTCAGTAGCCTCCACCTTGGGACAACTGACAGGGCTTGGAGGCAGCTGCCCCTGAAGCATCCTGTGCCACAGCACTACATCTCAGTACAGGTGGACCAAAGCCATCCTAAGTCTGGTCCTTTCAGCTCCATCTCTTAAAGTGGTCATTTCCATCTTGTGACATCTGCACTGCCATCTTAGGTTACTCCCTCCCCCTCTTCACAACAACATTTTCAATTGGTATGGGACAGCAATGGAGGACTGGAAGCCCAGCATCAAGGTGAGACATGAGAAACCTGCAGGGACACTTTAAGATTATACACTGGAAACTGTAATACATAGGATTTGCAGTGGTAGAGTGGAAGACACACAGAAAACATGAAAAGACAAGGGAAAAAAGTACCCCAAACAAACCAAGATGATATAATAATAGACCCCTTCAACAGCTCAGTAAATGAAATGTCAGAGAAGGAGTTCAGAATGTACATAATTAAAATATCTGCAAATCAAATAATGACATAAGAGAGCAAATGCAGGCAACAATTGATCACTCTGACAGAGTTAAGAAAGCGAATACACATAGCAAAAGATTACTTTAGAAAAGCGAAAGAGATTCAGAAAAAAAAAAATCAAACAGAAATCCTTGAAATGAAGGAAACAATACACCAAATAAAAAATTCAATAGAAAGCATCACCAACAGACTAGATAACTTGGAAGACAGAACCTCAGTCAATGAAGACAAAATATACACTCTTTAGAATAAAGTTGACCACACAGTGAAGATGGTAAGAAACCATGAACAGAACCTTCAAGAACTATGTAATAAAATAAAAAGACCAAACCTAAGATTTATCGGAATAGAGAATGGCACAGAGCTACAAACCAAAGGAATGCACAATCTCTTTGATGAAATCATGTCAGAAAATTTCCCAAGCATGAAGTATGAATTGCAAGATCAAATACAAGTGGCTTACAGGAAACAAAAAATACAAAATTACAACAGATCTACACCAAGGCATATTATAATGAAAAATGCTTAGCATACAGAATAAGGATAGAATTTTAAAAGCTGCAAGAGAAAAGTTTCAGATTACATATAGGGGAAACCAATTTACGTCTCAGCAGATTTATCAAATCAGATCTTCAAAGCTAAGAGATCCTGGAACAACATATACCAAGCTCTGAAAGAAAATAGATGCCAACCAAGAATCATATATGCAGCAAAATTAAGCTTCAAATTTGATGGCAAAACAAAAACCATCCATGATAAACTGAAGTTATAAGAATATAAAACTAGTAAGCCTATAGAACATCCTTAGCAAAATATTCCATGAGGAAGAAATAAAACCAACAATGAAAATCAGCAAAGGGAGGAACTACACTAAAGGAAAAAACAATCAAAGGAGAAATCAAGTCAAATAAAAAACAAAAACAGACCAAAATGACCAGGAACGTATACCATATCTCAAAATAACCCTGAATGTTAATGACCAAAACTCATCAATTAAAAGACATAGACTGGCTGACTGGATTTTTTTTTTTTTTAAAAAAGACCCAACACTATGGTGCCTTCTAGAGACTTATCTCAGAGGAAAAGACAACCATATTATGAAGGCAAAATGATGGAAAAAAACATACCACTCATATGGCCCATGTAAACAGGAAGGGTTTCCATCCCTATATCATATAAAGTAGATTTCAAATCAAAGTTAGTCAAGTCAATGGAATAAAGAAGGACATTTTATACAGCTTAAGGGAATCATACATCAACAAGACATAATAATTGTAAATAACTATGCCCCAAACAATGGAGCATCTATTTACATCAAACAAACCTCTCTCAAATTCAAGAATAAAATAGATAACAACACAATAATAATGTGTGACTATAACACACCTCTCTTTCCACTGGATAGATCCTCCAGAAAAAAATAAAGAAACTATAGAACTAAATAATAAAATCAATAATTTAGACTTAACAGACATATACAGAATATTGCATCCATCAATGACTGAATACACTTTCTTCTCAGAAGCACATGAAACCTTCTCCAAAATAGATTATACATTATGCCACAAAGAAATTCTTAGCAAATACAAAAAAAATTAGAGACACTACCCTGCATTCTATCTGGCCATAATGGAATGCAATTAGAAATTAATGAAAAAAAAATAGAAGTTACTCTAATACCTAAAGTCTAAATAATAAGATACTGAATAATGCATGTATAACAGAAGACATCAGGGAGGAGATACAAATAATTCTTAGAGGTAAATGAGAACCCAGATACATCATATCAAAATCCTTGGGACACTATGAAGGCAGTGCTAGGAGGAAAGTTAATTGCGTTAAGTGCTTTCATTAAAAGAATAAAATGTCAACAAATAAATGGTCTGACATTATATCTGAAAGCCCTAGAAAAAAGAACAAATCAACACCAAAAGCAGTAGAAGACAGGAAATAATTAAACTCAGGGATGAAATCAATGAAATTGAAACAAAGAACCAATTTAAAAAATGACTAAACAAAAAGCTGGTTCTTTGAAAAAAAAATAAATAAAATTGATACACTGTTAGTCACCCTAACAAAAAGGAAAGAGAAAACACAAATTACTAAAATTCGAGATGAAAAAGGAAACATCACAACAGACACTACTAAAATACAAAAGATAATTAGAAACTCTTTTGAAAATCTATACTCCAGTAAAATAGAAAATCCAGAAGACACTGAAGAACTTCTAGAGTCATATGATCTGCGCAAACTGAATCAGGAGGCATACACAATTTAAACAGATCAATTTCAAGTAAGAAAATAGAAGACACCATCAAAAGCCTACCAACCAAGAAAAAAGCCCAGGACCAAATGGATTATCAGGAGTTCTATAAGACCTTCAGAGAAGAATTAATACTAATACTCCTCAAATTATTCCATGAAATAGAAAAGGAGGGAACCCTTCCAAACTCTTACTACCATGCTAGTATCACCCTAATATCAAAGCCAAAGACTCATAAGGAAAGAAAGCTACAGGCCAATATCCCTGAAGAACATAGATGCAAAGATTCTTAATAAAATCCCGTCAAATCTCATACAAAAACATTAAAAAGAAAGTGCAACATGATCAAGTGGGGTTCATCCCAGGAATGCAAGGTTGCCTCATCATAAGAAAATCAATAAATGAAATTCACTACATCAATAGACTTAAAAAAAAGAATCATATAATTATATCAATAGACACAGAAAAAGCAGTTGAAAAAACACAGCACCCTTTCATGTTCAAAACACTAGAAAAACTAGGGATAGGAGGAACTACCTCAACATTGTACAAACCATCTATGCTAAACCCAAGGCCAATATCATTCTAAATGGAGGAAAACTGGAAGCATTCCCTCTATAAACTGGAACAAGACAGGGATGCCCTCTTTCACCACTTCCATTTAACATAATCCTTGAAACTCTAGCCAGAGCAATTAGACAGACAAAAGAAATTAAAGGTATTCAAATAAGAAAAGAAGAACTCAACTATCACTGTTTGCAGACAACATGATACTATGCTTAGAGGATCCAAAAAATTCCACCAGAAAACTTCTAGATTTAATAGATGAATTCAGTAAAGTAGCAGGATATAAAATCAATACCCATAAACCAAATGCATTTTATACATCAGTGATAAATCCCCTGAAAGAGAAATTAGGAAAACTACTCCATTAACAATAGCCTTAAAATAAAATAAAACATTAGGGAATTAATTGAACAAAAGAGGTGAAACACCTCTATAAGGAAAACTAAAGAAAGAAATTGAAGAAGACCTTAAATATGGTAAGATCTCCCATGCTCTTGGACAGGCAGAATTAATGTTGTCAAAATGGCCATACGACCCAAATCTCTATAGAGATTCAATGTGATACTAATTAAAATCCCAACATCATACCTCATAGAAATAGAAAAGGCAACCATGAAATTCATTTGGAAAAGTACTCTTATTTTAAGTATACCCAAAGCAATCCTTAGTAAGATGAGTGAAACAGGAGGTATCACAATACTAGACATTAAACTGTACTACAGAACAAGAGTAACAAAAATGTCATGGTACTGGCAATAAAACAGACATGTAGACCAATGGTACAGAACAGAAAACACAGAGATAAACCCACAAAAATACAGTTATCTCATATTAGACAAAGGCGCTGAAAATACAGTTTGGAGAAAAGATAGCTTAATTAACAAATTTTTTTCAATACATTTTCTATCTTCCATGTTACTACAGGTGATGGTTTTGCTATACTGTCAGAATAAAATTTAAACTGCTTTTGTCCTGTCTCTTCTAGCCATTTTTTCTTTATGTCTTTCTAACCTCCAGTAATTTTCCAATCAACATCAGGTTTCCAACCATCAACCAGATCAAACCCTAATGCCACATGTTTTAGATTTCTTTTACAATAGCTCTCATTTCTAAGTACCAATGTTGTTTCATAATCCATTTCTGTTTAAAAAATTAGCCCAAACATATTTGCTTTAAAAAAATAATAATCATTTAATCTATTCAGGTGTCTTTGGGTCAGAAATGTTGATATACTCTCTTGGATGATTCATTCTTCAGTTTCCAGTGCCATCAGCTAGAATTACACACCCAGCCACTTTTAGCTAATGCCAAGGCCAGAGTGGAAGTTTCAAGTATTAATTCATATCCTTTCCACCTGATGTCCTACACATCTCCTCATTGACACTGTCCTCCTCTCTTCCCATGGATGGCTAGCAAGCATGTGCTCCCTCACATTTCCTTCTAAAAATAGTAGTCAGGCAGCTTAAATGATCGATTTCTTCTGAGAGAGGACTTTCCATAAGAGGTAAAATAAAGGATTTAAAGCCCAGTCACAAACTACCAAGAATCACTTGTGATACATTTTGTTTGTCAAAACAAATCACACTGCTGTAGAATTTTAAAAGCAGGAAAATGAACCCTTACCTTTCAAGAGCTGGAGTGACTGGAAATGTGGGGCAGTCTCTCTATACTACTGTGTTCATGTGTGTGTAAGCAGGTACTTGACCTTTAGTTGCCAAGGTCTCTCTGTAACAGATGAAACCTTTTTAGGATTCCTGTCTTATGATCCTTGGTTTCCCACAAACACAACTTGCCTGTCCCTCTCTATTTCTCTTACTCATCTTTATTACTCTAGTTGATTGCCTGTCCCTCTCTATTTCTCTTACTCATCTTTATTACTCTAGTTCTTTGGTTATCTAATATTTATTATATGCTATTACTCTTACTTAATGACGTTTGTAAATTGGTAGTTTATATATTTGTTGATGTTCTGCATCCCCATTCTTAAATACGTACAGGACACTATGATTTGAAGTGCCCTCCCCCCCAAAAAAAAAGACTATTTTAAAACTAATTTGAACATACTGGACTTACTTTTCCTAAATACTCTATATGTTAAAAATTATTTTCCTATGTCTTTTTTTATAACTTAGGGTAACTTTTAGAACAGAGAGGAAAAAAAGAAGGGACTTTTTTCTTTTTCAAATCACAACAAGGGGAAATTAATTATCTTAAACAATATATCAAAACAGGAAATATATAGATATCTTTAAAAATATCCATTTCCTGGAGACAATCATGCTAAGAGATGTAAGTCAATCTTAATGGAAACAAACAAACAAAAAAAACCAAAAGACCCAATGTTCTCTCTGATATGAGGATGCTAAGTCACAATGTGGGAGGGGAGTATAGGTTCACTGAATTGGAAGAGGGGATGGTAAGAAGGGAGGGAGAATGAAATGGGAAAGACCATAGAATGAATCAGACATAACTTTCTTATTTTCATATATGAATACACAACCAGTGTAACTACATACACATCACATACAACCACAAAAATGGGAAGTTATACTCCATTTATGTATAATATGTCAAAATACATTCTCTGTCATGTATAACTAAAAAGAACAAATAAAAATTGCAAGGAAAAGGGGGGAAATCCATTCCTATCTTTAATAGATCAAGATATTAAATATGTATTTTTTTATGTTAATCATACTTTAATAAAAATAGTATCTCCTAGACTAAAATAAGAAATGATAGCTAGGCACAGTGGCACATGTCTGTAATCCCAGCAATTTGGGAGGCTGAGGCAGGAGGATCACAAGTTCTAGACCAGCCTTGGCAATTTAGTGAGGCCCTAAGCAACTTAGTGAGACCCTCTTCAAAATAAAAAGTAAAAGGGCTTGAAATGTAGTTCAATAGCAAAGCACCCCTGGGTTCAATCCCCAGTACAACAAATAAACAAACAAGCTGACAAAATTCATATTATTGAATAAGATAAACATATAGCATCTATGCATTCATATTGTAGAAGACATGTTTTGCCCCTGTGTTAAGTAATATGGCTTTGTTTAGTGTAAAACTGTGGCATATAGGTCATTTATAAATATATATATATATATATATATATATATATATATATATATATATATATATATATAAATTGATGATTGTAAAGTATCTCAAATTCACTGTTGGTTTCTACTCATTTATTTTTTAGCAAGTATCCTTTCATACTATAATTCTTACTAAACTATTCTTGTAATTCAAAGAGTTTTACTGAATATATTTAAATAGCTTACTGAAATGTTAACAGTTCTATATGTGCTATTTTCTTCCTCACACTTTCATTTATTTTCATTATTAAATGTTCATTACTTTTCCCACATACACATGAATATGATATTAATTTTCCAAGAAAGTCAGCTGATGATTTACATATTTTGGAAGCAAATATCAGTTACTGACTGGTATTTTTCATGTTTCTTTTTCTTTCCTTAAAATCTAACAAACCAAACTTTTTATATTAAATATCCCACCAATTATTGTATACTCATATGTTCATATGGAGATTCTGAATGATAAAGACTGAAATGAATTTGTGTTTAAATATCCTACATTTTTTCTCTTAGGAATATACCTAAAAGCTATAAAAGTAATTGGAATTCAAATGATTTGCACCCTTGCACTCTAGTTCACATTTAAAAGAGTTATTGACCTCCTGTCACTCCCTGCTTTCTCAGCCCTGACAGATTCCCTGAATTGGTCACAGATTTTTATAAGTCATGTATATTTATGTTCTGCTTACCAAAATGAAGGACAATGACAGGAAAGTTGAAGAAGTTACTCTGAAGTGCTTAGAGACCGGAGGAAAAGTTGATGCTAACAATAGGTGAAATGATGTACCTTTTTATCCCTGGAGGATTTACAGGTTTTTGCATATGTTGATGTCTTATGAATGGTATGCAGCATGACTTCATGCCCCTTCACTTGCAAGACTAAAAGACAATCCCCCCAGAAAGTAATACATAGGAAATGAGTGGAGACATTTGCATTTATTGAATAACTCTTAAAACAGTCATTTCTATAAGTGACAACAAACCTTACTAACTGATGAGTGACTTTTCCCCCTTACAAAATAGAAGAGATGGATGGACCAGGAAGAGGGGATTTCTAAAGTTATGCATTGCAAACTGAGAACTGACTAAAAGGAATTCTCAAGGTACAATAAGAAAACACTTGTATCATAACTCAAATCCTAGAATCTTAAGAATATTTTTAGTGTTGTTCCACAGTACTATGGGTTAATTTTGGTATATAATACAATCCATTGTAATAGATGGGTTTCATACATAGAACAAAATGAATATTTTAAAGTTAAATCAATGGTACACATAATAATTGCCAAAAATGTGTAGAATTATATATTATTTATGTATTATCAATTAATAATGCAAACTGGATTGAATTTTAGTGAATACACTTTGGATTTTTATTAAATGCTTGTTAAAAATTAGGAAAAAGTAGGCTAAAATAATTTATTAATTTCTAGTTTCTCAGAAATGAACTGTCAAGTGAAAAGAAAATCATAAAGTATGCTAAAATCATAAAGTATTCTATATGTGCTAGGTTCAAATTTGTCTAGAATATATCACATGATAAAAATTTATAATATCATAGTTAACCCTACTCTCTACACACTGTAATTACATTTTTCCAAAGATATTACTCACCAATTGGTGACATGAAAATATATAGTTCAATCTGGTCATATCTCATAATTTAAATTATTCCTAATTGAAAACACACTGAATATAAAAATCCCCAAATTTTCCACTTATCCATCCAGAAATAAAAAGCACTACATTTCTAGAAAGAGTTTAGAATATTTATTTGAAAACATGAGCTTAATAAATTATAGAGAATTTATAGATTAAAAAACTAAAATATTGTTTACATTTTCATAGGAGGTTTTAAACAGAACTCTTCAAAAATTAAAGGTTTCCCACAACAAATGTAAAAATTTTGTACAAATGTGAGATGATGGATATGTTAATTAGCTTGATGGGTTGTGGAATGTTTCACAATATATGCTCAAAACATCACATGTTATACCTGCAGTATACACAAATGTTAATCATCAAATATACTACAATTAAGCTGGGGAAATGGAATAAAATGAAACAAAATGAAATGAAAGAGGAAGTGAAAATATGTTAATAATAAAATTTAGGAATAGGAAATAAATAATTCAATAATTAAGAATAGGTTATTCTTTCTATGATTAAAGTTCTCTAAAACCAAGTTCAACAATATTTTTGAAAACAGAATTCTGAACATATAAATATCTCATAATAAATGGGAAGGTAAATGCAATTGCTGATTAATTGGACAACAAGAACTGCGAATTTGGGAGTGTCATGATTAATGCATGTTCTGGTACTTTAGATGGTTGACTATAAATGCAGTGGCAGTAGCCTATGCATTAATCAACAAGTTTAGGTTTTAAAATTCTGTGACTATGCAAACCAAATTGCTTGGGATAGATGCCTAGAAGTATAAGAGTAGATGCTCCCGGTGCACTCCTCTCTTCATGATGCTGTTCGTGCGTTAAAGGCTCATGTTTCCATATTTTCAAAATACATTCAGGTTTACCTGAAAATACTCTGAGAATTCTCATCCTTCACTAAAACAAAACAACAAAAAGAAAATTGATGCAGCTTCGCCTGAAACAGCATTGCTTTAAAAAAGAATTATTCCCTTGGTCACAAAATGCCTAAAATTCTAGTATTTAACCTTTTTGATTTTGGATTTGATGTTCAGTCTGAAACCACTTGTTATGGTGTCAGACATTGCAGGGACTTTCTCTTGATCAATATTATGCGGTCTTCTCATTATACCCCAGATTCTGTCACCTTGGAGTATAACAACCCATCTCCTGAAGTGCTCCTAGAGGCCCCATAGGAATTTGAAATATGTTATTTTGACTATATTTTAATTCAGACTGTCTCACACAGCTGCAAAATTGCTACACACTCATTCAGCCATTGTTACACGATACTCAAGCAAAATATAAGTAGGCAGAAGCTGACATAAAATAAAGCATACATTTGGATTTTGTTGCTTCCTTAGTGGAAGGGTTTGCTTGTGGTGCTTTAGAGCACACAAAATATAATTGTAGCTAAAAAGTTACACAATTTAAATAAATGGAAGAAACCATGCAACATTTACTTAGTCAAAATATTAATAAGAACTTAAATTATCACTATTTGCTGATGACATGATTCTATACCTAGCAGACCCAAAAGGGTCTACAAAGAAACTATTAGAGCTAATAAATGAATTCAGCAAAGTGGCAGGATATAAAATCAACACGCATAAATCAAAGGCATTCCTGTATATCAGCGACAAATCCTCTGAAATGGAAATGAGGACAACCACTCCATTCACAATATCTTCAAAAAAAATAAAATACTTGGGAATCAACCTAACAAAAGAGGTGAAAGACTTATACAATGAAAACTACAGAACCCTAAAGAGAGAAATAGAAGAAGATCTTAGAAGATGGAAAAATATACCCTGTTCATGGATAGGCAGAACTAACATCATCAAAATGGCAATATTACCAAAAGTTCTCTATAGGTTTAATGCAATGCCAATCAAAATCCCAATGGCATTTCTTGTAGAAATAGAGAAAGCAATCATGAAATTCATATGGAAAAATAAAAGACCCAGAATAGCAAAAACAATGCTAAGCAGGAAGTGTGAATCAGGCGGTATAGGGATACCAGACTTCAAACTATACTACAGAGCAATAGTAACAAAAACAGCATGGTACTGGTACCAAAACAGGCGGGTGGACCAATGGTACAGAATAGAGGACACAGAAACGAATCCACAAAACTACAACTATCTTATATTTGATAAAGGGGCTAAAAGCATGCAATGGAGGAAGGATAGCATCTTCAACAAATGGTGCTGGGAAAACTGGAAATCCATATGCAACAAAATGAAACTGAATCCCTTTCTCTCGCCATGCACAAAAGTTAATTCAAAATGGATCAAGGAGCTTGATATCAAATCAGAGACACTGCGTCTGATAGAAGAAAAAGTTGGCTACGATCTACATACTGTGGGGTCGGGCTCCAAATTCCTCAATAGGACACCCATAGCACAAAAGTTAATAACTAGAATCAACAAATGGGACTTACTCAAACTAAAATGTTTTTTCTCAGCAAAAGAAACAATAAGAGAGGTAAATAGGGAGCCTACATCCTGGGAACAAATCTTTACTCCTCACACTTCAGCTAGAGCCCTAATATCCAGAGTATACAAAGAACTCAAAAAATTAGACAATAAAATAACAAACAACCCAATCAACAAATGGGCCAAGGACCTGAACAGACACTTCTCAGAGGAGGACATACAATCAATCAACAAGTACATGAAAAAATGCTCACCATCTCTAGCAGTCAGAGAAATGCAAATCAAAACCACCCTAAGATACCATCTTACTCCAGTAAGATTGGCAGCCATTATGAAGTCAAACAACAACAAGTGCTGGCTAGGATGTGGGGAAAAGGGTACACTTGTACATTGCTGGTGGGACTGCAAATTGGTGCAGCCAATTTGGAAAGCAGTATGGAGATTTCTTGGAAAGCTGGGAATGGAGCCACCATTTGACCCAGCTATTCCCCTTCTCGGTCTATTCCCCAAAGACTTAAAAAGAGCATGCTACAGGGACACTGCTACATCGATGTTTATAGCAGCACAATTCACAATAGCAAGACTGTGGAACCAACCTAGATGCCCTTCAATAGACGAATGGATAAAAAAAATGTGGCATTTATACACAATGGAGTATTACTCTGCATTAAAAAATGACAAAATCATAGAATTTGCAGGGAAATGGATGGCATTAGAGCAGATTATGCTAAGTGAAGCTAGCCAATCCCTAAAAAACAAATGCCAAATGTCTTCTTTGATATAAGGAGAGTAACTAAGAACAGAGTAGGGTTGAAGAGCGTGAGAAGAAGATTAACATTAAACAGGGATGAGAGGTGGGAGGGAAAGGGAGAGAGAAGGGAAATTGCATGGAAATGGAAGGAGACCCTCAGGGTTATACAAAAGTACATACAAGAGGAAGTGAGGGGAAAGGGAAAAATAATACAAGGGGGACAAATGAATGACAGTAGAGGGGGCAGAGAGAGAAGAGGGGAGGGGGGATAGTAGAGGATAGGAAAGGCAGCAGAACACAACAGACACTAGTATGGCAATATGTAAATCAGTGGATGTTTAACTGATGTGATTCTGCAATCTGTATATGGGCTAAAAATGGGAGCTCATAACCCACTTGAATCAAAGGGTGAAATATGATATATCAAGAACTATGTAATGTTTTGAATAACCAACAATAAAAAATTAAAAAAAAAGAAAAAAATATATTAATAAAAAAAAACAAGGACTATGAAAGTCAGTTTTCCAGAAGTATCTAACATAAAAGGTAAATGAAAATGGCAGTTTTTGTGATCTCTCCCAGAGAAAGACACCTCCTTTATTTCAATTTCCCCTTGAGTTTTACTTCTTCAAATATGCATGTGACTTATTATTTCAATTTTAGTTGTGAGGCAGCCATCCTTCTCTTGCTCTCAATCAATGTCTGATTAAGTAATTTTTGGCCCATAGCAAATGATTTGAGTTGTTACATTGCTGAAATTTTTTTAAAGATCTCTAGCAAAATGACACTAAATAAAAGAAAAACTTCATCAAATAAATGACTGTGGTGTGTGTGTGTGTGTGTGTGTGTGTGTGTGAGAGAGAGAGAGAGAGAGAGAGAGAGAGAGAGAGAGAGAGAGGTAAAGTAAAATCAGAAAAAAGGTCTTAAAAATGTACCCATTTTGGACTTCATTTATTGCCCACAAAAACATTTTAAATTCCTCCATAGGAATATACAAGCAACTTTATATTTTCAATAGGTTTGACTCTAAGAGGCATTTCTAAGGTATAAGTATTGGATTATAACCACAGAGAAAGTGCTGGTTTTCTTAATTAGGTAAATATTTTTTGCATGTGGAACATCAATGAACAGATTGTACGTAATCCTAAACATTAGCCTATGCTGTAAAGAAGAAAAATATCCCATTATATTGCACCCAGGCCTTTGATTGCTTTGAAATAGAAACGAAGCAGTACATGGACACCTTAGTCTCTGCAGTTTCTACCATTAAAGACATACTGTCTTAACACAGAGCCTGATACAGAGTGGATGTCTGGTATCTACGGAATAAAAAATATATCAGCTTTATATAAATGAGTCATAAAGATCCAGTGCAAAAGGAAACTGATACCATAAGGAGACACACATGAGGACATGTTAACAAGTTAGTAAAAACAGTGGATAAATTATAATTTGGCAAAAAATCCAGTTGCATTTAGTAATCCTAACAAGACACTTAGCAATGAATGCTTTGTGAAGCCTTGAAGCCTTTGCCATCTTGCTGATTTTACCACACTGAGAATAAGTCTGTATTACATGTTATTAGAGCAAAGCTTTTATTTTTCCTATTTGGATGATGTCTAGAGATATTTTTTTAAAAATGTTTTTATTAGTTTATTAGAGATAGATACATAATAGTGTAGTTCATTTTGATATAATCACATATGCATGAAGCCATTTCAATCTCAAATATTTCTCTTTTCCCTCCCCTCCCCTCTCTCCTGTTTTCCTTCCTCTACTCTACTGGTCTTCCTTCTGTTTATTTAGGGCTATTTTAAATTTGTACTTTATAGATAATAGAAAGGTGAAAATGGCTGTAGTATATTCACATATGTACACAGTATAATTTGATCAATTTCATTACACAGTTCCTCCCTCTTCCTGTCCCTTCTGCCCTCCCCCTTAATTCCCTTCCCCTACTCCACTCACCTCCTTTCTATTTTCAAGTGACATACACCAACTTTTTTCCCCTTAATTTGCTTTAGCTTCCAAAAAAGAAAGAAAACATTAGATCTTTGGCTTTTGTATTCTGGTTTATTTCACTTAGAATGGTGGTCTACAGTTCCATCCATTTACCAGAAAATGCCATAATTTCATTCTTCTTTATGGCAGAGTAAAACTTTGTTGTGTATATATATATCACATTTTCTTTATCCATTCATTATAATGGGCACCTGGTTCCATAACTTGACTATGGTGAATTGCACTGCTATAAACATTGATGTGCCTATATTACTGTCATATGTTGATTTTAATTCTTTGGAATAAATGTAGGATAGCTGGGTCATATGATGTTTCCATTCCTAGTTCAGATGAATCATCTGAAGAGATATTGCAATAACATATGGAGAGTAACCAAAGTTTTAAAGCTGTGTCAGGAGAAGAAATAATCTAATGCAACAGTGGTGTACATCTCCATGGCTTGACTCTCCTAATTTATTATTATTATTTTTGTTTTAATAAACCTTTGATATTTTTACATGTGCAAAAAGACCCCAGAGCATCATGATATAATTCTTAATTATTGTACTATATTTGATAACTGTCAGGTTTCTTAATCTTTAGAGCTATTTAACTTATCATAAAGTTATATTAGGAGGTTAGACTGGTACACACAGGCATGTACAGCATGCCCATTCTGATCCCCCCTTACTAAACATTTAGGGCAGGTCATTGTTCTGGGAACTGAAGATATATATATCCAAAAAGTGTCTGAGAAAATGTCACATAATATAGAAATACCAAATATATCCACTTTGCAAATTGGGGATTTCCAAACATTCAATCTCTCCTTTATTTCATACTTCATAAAATGTACAATAACAATGTACAATAACAATCAAATGTACAATAACACTATCACAGGTCCTTCTGGATCAGGTATTATTTGCTGTTAGTATAACAATAAAGAGAGATTGTCTATTGGGGAAACTATTACACTGAGCAATGAATTATTAATAGAATAAAGGACATGTAAAGCATATGTGAGAAGCAAATAGTGCTATTTAAGTAGAGAGAAAAAAATCATCACAGAACTCTACATAAAAGATCTTGCCTTCCATTAAAGATGAAACTGTTGATCCCTTTGGATATTCAATGTATACTTTGATACAGTTTCTTTAAAAAAAGAGATGCATGTATCATAATTCATTCTCATTTGTTCCTAATTTATTTTTACAATGCATATTTGTGCATATAAACTTAGTTCCAGAAAATAAATGTGCTCCTATAATAGAATATTTACTGAATCTTCAGTAAATACAAAATATATATATATCAGACCTTAATTGGATTAAGCTACCTATAATGATATTAATAATGAGGTCTGCTGATTCACTGGTAATATGTAGATACGAATGTTTTATCTTGAATACAACATATCATAGATTTGAGTCTGTGACAGGATCTCACACTAATTATACTCAACAACAACAACAACAAAAATCAAAGCAGCTTACTTCAGGGTTTTTTTGTTTTTGTTTTTGTTTTTTTTGGTACTTGGGTCTTAAACCTTTATCATCCCAGAAACCAAATTAAAAATCAATAGTCTTTTCTGATGCATGCCTATAATCACAGTACTGAGCAGGTTGAAGCAGGATGATTGCAAATTCAAGGCCAGCCTAGGCAACTTAGGGAGACCTTATCTCAAAATAAAAAAATAAAAAGTCTGGAGAGGTAGTTCAGTGGTAAAATGTCCTTGGGTTCAATTCTCAGTACCATTAAAAGAAAAAAAAATCAACAGAACCATTAAAAGAAAAAAAAAATCAACAGATTTTTTTACTGTTTCTCCAAAACAGTAAAAATAAATTTGAAGTTGATAAAAGAGAAAATAGTATGCTGTACTAGTATTAACTGGAAGATAATAAAATAGATAGGGGCTTTATATATACTTTAAAAAATACATGTTGAAAAGGATTTCAAACCACAATTCTAGTGGGCATTTAATTCAAGGAATCATTACTGATAACAGAATATCCTATATATGATTTACATCTTGAACATTACTTTAGTAAGTGTGCAAGTCTGACATGTAAATTTGTGTAGAATTAAGTTTTAAAACTCTCGCTCTTTCCATTTTTCTTACTTTGTTAATGTCGAGTCTATACAAGTTACTAAATCAAAGATATCTCCAAAGAGATATAGTAAAAATGTTACATTATGCACAATATATTAGCTTTCTAAAGGTCACACATCATATCTACACAAATGTAGTCAATGGACCTTTGACAATGGAGCAGCCATGGTCTTTCCAAGGAATGCTTCTGGAACAGGAACATGAGTGCATGTAAAATAATGACAAAGGACATACACCTTTCACCAAAATTAACTCAAAATGATACAGCTAAGTACAAACTACAAAACTCTAAAACAAGGACATCAGAAAAGGTTGAGTTGACCTTTTATATTGTGGTAACTTTTTAGATAAAATACCACTGTTGCAATCTATGAAAGAAATAATAGACACAATGGGCTTCATTAAAATTAAAAATGTCTGCTCTCTGAAAGATGTCAAGAGAAGGAGAAGGCAAGGCAAAGATGGAGACAACATTTGTAAAACACATATCTGATAAAGGATTGCTATCTAAAATATACAAAGAACACTTAAAATGATCTTACTTAAAATAGGCAAAAGATCTGAAGACACCTAACCAAGGAAGACACACAGATGGCAGATACATATAAGCAAAGATGCTCAATATTGTATGTCATTAGGTAATTTCAAATTAAAGTAATAATGAGATGCCACTACACACCTCTTAAGTTGCCTAACATCCAAAATCTGTCCATGACAAATGCTGGCAAGAATGGAAAGCAAGAAGTACACACATTCATTGTTGGTGAAAATGTAAAATGGAACAACCACTTTGGAAGACAGTTTGACATTTTCTCACAAAAGTCAAAATTAGCTTATTGTATGATCCACCAGTTAGTTCCTAAGTATTTCCACAAGTGATTTGAAAACTTATATAAACACAAAAACCTGTACATAAATATTTACAACAGCTTTATTCATGATCACCAAAACCTGGAAGCAAGCAAGATTCCCTTCAGTAGATAAATGGATAAATAAATGTCGGTAGATCCAGGTAAAGGGATATTACTCCATGCAACTGATGATGATTGAGAAGTGCCTTATCTGTATGTTTCCCTTAGATACAATTAGTATAAAATAGTGTGCTTAATGCTCTGCTTCTTACCTCAAGTATTTTAGAGGTGTTTTTTTTTTTTTTCCTAAATGTGCCACTATTTAACATGAAAATTTCAGAATCCCTATCCTTTGCTACCAACTCTTCTTTGACCATTTATCCTCACAGCCTTTGGTGTCTACTCTCTACCATTTACTTAAATTCAAACCACATTTAATGCATATTTTGTAAATGGTTGATGATATTATACATATTTTGTTTCCTGAGGCTTTTAACTGCCTTCTTTCTGCTGACAAAAGAATAAAGAATAACAAATCATCGTCCCCTCACAGTAAACCCATCTTGACTGGATCTCCTATTCTCCTCCAGTCCTTTGCCACCCATCACCTTCCTGCTCTACAGAGATGTGTTTTCATTTTAGATCTGAACCACAGCTCTCATCCTAAAATCTCATTTCACGAATTTCTGTCTTTAATTCACTGTATCCTGGATCTCAGGTTATCTTCCATGATTACTTATCTCCCTTGCTCTGAAGAAATAACTTTCTAAGAAACATTATTTTTTAGTTCCCTATTATATTTTAATTCCAATTATATGTTGCTCTATTTTATTTTTAATATTTATTTTAAGACTTCAGTGATGATGATTGTTCTATATTTCAAATTATTTTTCAACCTCCATTATGAAATTAACAATTCCTTTAGCTTTCCTTGAATTGTATCTGTCATGCTCTGGTGTTACTTTATAGAGTGCAAATGGGCAGAAATGAAGTTACTGGTTCATGTTTTTCCTACCAATTTATTGTTGTTTTTCTGTACCCTCATATGGTAATGTTAGAGCAAAGAACACTTAACTTAAAGTATTAATTACAGTATTCGCAACCAGGTTTTTTTTTTTTCTTTTTTCTTTTCTTTTCTTTCTTTTTTTTTTTTTTTTTCAGTGCTGGAGATTGAATTCAGGGGTTCTCTATCACTGACCTACATCCCTAGTCTTCTTTTCAAATTTCAAGACAATCTCACTAACTTGCCCAGGCTGGCCTCAATCTTGTGATCCTCTTGCCTCAGCCTCCCAAATAGCCAGAATTATAGGTGTGCATATCTGGTTATTACTTTTTATTACTTTAGTAATTCATTTATTTAGTGTTGGCAATTGAACACAGGACCTTGTACATGTTAATCATGTGCTTTACAACTGAGCTTCTTTTATTTTTTGACTAGAGTTCAAAATCCATGCTTTTCTGCCCTCATGTTTAGGAAAGTATGTAAGACTATTGGGTTGTATAGTGGTTCAATGGTTTAAACAATTGACCATTCCTCCATTTTTAACTTGGTCTGCTTTGCGCATTTCCTGTACCAGGGACCACAAAGCATCTTCAATTCAGCTGTACATATCCTGGACAAAGTCTTACTCTTCTCATATTTATCCACAAACTTACTTTACATATTCTGTTTTCCAAAAATTTATTGCAAGTTCTTCTCTGCTGGTAACCACATCATATACTTTCTGTTTGGTTTTATGGATTCACCATTTTTGCAGTTTTGACTGAATAACCATGGGATGTGAAAAGGGAGAGATGACAAATGTCTTCTCTCTAACCATAATTTCAATAAACATTTTAAAATTAAATTTTATATTCTTATTTTGAATAAAAAACATCCACATAAATAAATCCAATTTATGTATGCAGTTTTCTATCATGATAACTATTTCCTCCATTAACTTCACATGCTCTAATAGTTATTCACATCTAACTACATTATTTTTAAAGTGATGTTTTAATTTTTTTTAAGAGAGAGTGAGAGAAGGAGAGAGAGAGAGAGAGAGAATTTCTTAATATTTATTTTTTTTTAGTTCTTGGCGGGCACAACATCTTTGTTTGTATGTGGTGCTGAGGATCGAACCCGGGCCTCATGCATGCCAGGCGAGCGCGCTACCACTTGAGCCACATCCCCAGCCCTATGTTTTAAAATTAATATAGACTACTTTTAGAAAGATATGAGGAAGAATTGTGTTGGTAATCAATTTACTTTGCAAAAAAAAGAAAAAGAAATTGAAGTGATATATTTAATTTGCCTACTAAGGTAAAATATAACAAAAAGTACTTTGCTAAAAATATTATTTCAAAGTATTTCTCTAGAACAATCTCAACTAACTCAGGCCATGACCTGTAATTTTGGAGTTTTATTTGCGTTTTTAACAACAGAATTCACAGATCAAGTTGACAGGCCATCAAACATTAATTAGTTATTATATAAACACACTTAGCAGCTTCATGTATTTCATAAACAAAGGCAGGTCAAATATGTCATCACAAAAATGGATCTAAATTAGTTGTACATAGCCTGTAATTTGTTATGCAGGTATAAAAAATTATTTCTGGTAATGAATTTCTCATATAACTAATCAAGTTTATTTTCTAAACTCTGAAGAAGTCATTAATTTGCCTTGTTATGATAATCTATTTTAATGGGCCTTTTCAGAACTCCCTGTATGGCTACTAATGACTTTGAATCTAAAAATCATCTCATGTTTCATGTATTCCTACTTTGGTTTTCATTAATCTTTACGAAATCATTGAAGCACTGACATTTTTCTACACAAATCAGCAGCTGAGCACATCTATAAAGAATAATTTGTGTGATGCTGAAGAGCCCTTCCCAGAGAGGAATGAATAGGTAACTCCCCTGTAGAGCAAGTCTTTGGCAAGGAGACCTTTAAGAAGACCTTTCAAAAGTCACTTCCCTGTTAGCTATGACTAGTTCCCCGAAACTTCAGAAGAATGTCAGGAAACTATAATGCTTCACTAAAAAGGATGCCATGTGGCAGGACCATTGACTGTGTGGTATTTCCAATAGCAACATTCAATCTATGGTACTATAATGCTAAGCACAAGACTCTACTCATTCTTGATGATCAGCTCTCTGCTCAATTACCTGGGCAGGAATTATTTTTGCCTGACAATTATTTTCTTTCATCATGGTAAATATGTTTTAATAACAATGAATTTTGTACTGCCCTTGTCTTGTTACTTAAACTTCACTGTGGTTCTGAGTCATTTATCTAGGATATATTTCTATATTTATAAAAGTTCAGTTGTTCTTCTCAGTATGTTCTTCTCAATAATTTGTGAATATTCCTGAATTATAATTACAATTTTGTTGACCTAGATTATCAAATTCTCCTTTGAGATGCTACCTTCATAATTTTAACAGCTTTACAAAAGGAATTTTTCTGAAAAAAAATTAGGAGGGATATGTAAGTTTGAAAAGTATATGGTTTTAAGATGATGGCTAATAAAGACAATGTAATATAAAAATAGCAGGTATCCTTGCAATGGTCATTTCAATATACACTTATGACTAGTAACAATTTAGTTTATGATTTAGAATATTAAATTTAATATATTTTTTTGGTGTGAGCCTAATGCCAATGGGGAATAACCCAGCATTTATGTTTAGGCATTGGAGATAGAGGCCTGCACAAGTACTTAGCCTCATGGGGCTTACACACTGGGAAGCCGTAGATTTCATAGTTGAGGCTTTTTATCAAGGTGTTATTTTTATACTTTTATTTGCCTTATACATACCTGTGAAACTCATGGTTTAAGGCCTAAATTTTATTTCTTCTATGAAATATTCTAGTGATGACTTCTCTTTAGCCCCTAAACCTTTTTAAATATAAATTTTATAAAATAGTGTGTTTCAAATGAGATGCAATATAGTGTAGCAGTTTCAAGGGAAGGCTTTGAAACTCTAGGGCTCAGATTTTAATATCTTATCGTTTATTGGTTGTGTATATTTTGAAATACTTTAATATTTGGTGATTCAGATATCTTAAATATAAAATGAAGAAAATAAGAATAACTGCTTCATAAGAAAGGGTAAAGATGAACTGAGTTTTGTACATGCGAAGCATGTAGTAAAGTGCTATTACAAAGCACCAAAGAATGTGAGTTAATTATATATATATATATATATATATATATATATATATGTGTGTGTGTGTGTGTGTGTGTGTGTGTGTGTGTGTGTGTGTGTATAATTGTTTTAGGCCTATCCAGAAAGACAGATTCATGAGAATGCATATATAATTTGAAAAGGGAACTTAGATTGGCTTACAAAGTTAGGAATTGTATAGTCCCACAATGGTTTTCTGCACACTGAAGATCCAGGGGACAACAGTAGCTACAATTCAAGAAGCTGGAAGGCTCAAGAACAAGAGGCACCAATGATGCAGCCCCAGCCTGAAATTAAAGGTCTGGTAGTTCCTTGGAGAGTCATTGGTGCAAGTCTGTATTCAAATGGTGAAGAAGCTTGAATAGATGTCCACAAGTGATAGGCAATGAAAAATTGCATAAACAGAGAAAAATTGCACATGCTCAAGAGGAGCAGAGCATGCATGCATGTGCCAGCTTCTCCCTTCCACTTTTGTAGTATCCAGCCTCCTGCCTGTTGCACAGCACTGTCCACATTCAACAAAGGTCTTTCCCCTTCCTTTCATTGACCTGCATAACAATTATCTAGAAATACCCTCACGGACACAACCAGAAATGAGCTTTGCCCATTTTCTGGGTCTCTCAATCTATTCCACGTGACAACCAAGATTAACCATCACATGAGAATTTAATTCTCATAAAACACAGGGAGTTGTACATCTGTGGATTTTTTGGGGGAGTGGGTACTGGGGATTGAACTCAGGGCCACTGGACCACTGAGCCACATCCTCAGCCCTATTTTGCATTTTATTTAGAGACAGATTCTCACTGAGTTGCTTAGTGCCTTGTTTTTGTTGAGGCTGGCTTTAAACTTGTGATCCTCCTGCCTTGGCCTCCCAAGCCACTGGGGTTCAAGTGTGTGCTACTGTGCCCTACACATCTGTGGATTTTGATAGTGGATTTGTCCATGACATAAAAATATGGATGCTTTTTATAACTAATACTTCATCTATTCCTAAAGTAGGCGACTCAAAAGTCACCTGAATATATTATAATTATGGAAAATATTTCTTATATGTTGTCTTGGCATAGATCTGCTCAACTTAAACTAATACTAACTAGTAGTCAATTTCCATTAGAAAAATAACTTTTTTTTAAATAAGTGATTTACCTCTTTGATAAACTGAGTTCAAGTTTGCAAGAATACAGAGGATAGAATTAAGGTTTTATGAGTTAATAATGAGATTAAATAGTATAATATCATAGAAGCTTAATGTTTAATGAAAATCAGAAGCAAATCACGTAGGGCAATCAGCTCAGTTTACAGAAAACACCATAATAATTTAGGAGCTGCCAGAATATTATCTCTTGGTTCCTTAGACTGTATCTATCAATAAATCAATGGTCTAAATATTTTGGTACTATAAGATGAATTTCTATTCACTTAATTAGGGACCTGATTGCTTATTTAGTTATTTAAAATTACATGATGCTTATTCATCACCTGAAATCAAACTCTAAGTATTTCTATTCATTATCACTCAGATTTTTGTATGATCTTTATGGCCATAATGACAACTTACCAGCTTTTCTTAGATACCATGATGGTTAGTCCAAATAACTTTAAGACATAAACAGAGAATAAAACACACATCTGTTTCATAACTCTCATTTTTCTACTAGTAAAGTTACTACTACAGGAAGACTAAACTCATAAAAATAGGCCGGGTTGAATCAGGGCAACTTGACTTCTTATATGTTGTAACATCCATGCTATTATTTAAAATAAAATGTCCTTTATATGTCTGTGGTAGAAGTTACCTCTAAATCTTAATAAAATTATTAAAGTTTTAATAAAAGATGCTTCCCTTCAGGGATTATCTGTTTTGTTCTGAAAGTCAATATAGGGAGATGATGATGATGAACATGACAACGATGATGATGATGAAGATAAAGATAACAGACATTGACAAACACACCTTGATTAAACACAGAAACTTAAGAAGAAAAATCCAAAAGTTCTTTCTGTAACCTGTACTGACTGAAATGAGCGTTTTAATAATGTGAGCAACAATGATTATAGGTGAACCTGTCTTTAAATTACTACCCCAAAATTTTAATTTAGCTTATAAAATGGTTTTAAAAACTTTAGAAAATTTATCAACTTCAGATTATTGTTTTAATTAAAATAAATATCATGGTAAAAATAGCATGGTTACTAAATCCGTATTTTTAGATGATGGATATTAACCCTCAGTTTACATATTTTTTGTGATTGTATCCTCTAATTTATTTTTCTTTAAATGTCATTAGTAGTTGTATCAGTTCCCTAAAATTCTAATTTTAAGAATGCAAAAGGGATATTTCCCCCTCATTTCTTTCTTCCATTATTATTATCTTTAGAAATTTCTTATCCAGCTTAAAATCTGTTAAAGGCGAAAGATTTATACGATCTGAAGAGAAACCAGAGTATTAAAATCTGTTAAATAACAGCATCTCTAGCAATTAGATAAATTCAAATTAAAACTATACTGAGATTCCAGCTCATTTCAGTCAGAATGACATTATCAAGAATGCAATAAATTTTGGCGACGATGTTGGGGGAAAATGCGCACTCATACATTGCTGGTGGGACTGCAAATTGGTGCCACCAATCTGGAAAGCAGTATGGAGATTCATTTGAAAACTTAGAATGGAACCACCATAATACCCAGTTATCCCACTCTTTAGTATATAACCAAAGGACTTAAAATCAGTCTTTCCCATCTGAATAACTTGTGGATATTTCAAAAACCTTCATCTGTTTCTAAAACAGTTGGAATGCAATATTTTGCATAGCATAGATGTGTGTAGATAGATAGATAGATATAGATATAGGTATATATAATTTCATGTAAATACAAAGATAATTTCTGTGGTATGTTACCAATCTTGAAAGTCCCTTATAAACAATATTTCCATTTACTGAAAGTTGTTAACTATATGCCTTTTTTAGATATTTATAGTCTATATTTTTATATTTGATCAAGTTTTTATCTAATGCATATAATCAGTTTTCCAAAACTACTGGGATTGAGATCTTTCCTCTTAATTCTTGAAAAAGTAAAATAAGAGCCTTCTTAATGAAATGTCAAGGAACACATTTGATCATTTTGTACTAGGTTTTATTTCAAAATTACATGTTCAATATCATTGATGTCTTATGGATTCATTTGTCAGTATCGCTCTGTTCCCTTTTAATTGTTACAGTTGTATAAAACGTTGTATTATCACAGATAATATGTCTGCAATCATTAATCTTTTATTTTCAATTTGCTTGGAGTTTTTCCAGTTTACTTAAAATCTCATTTTAATTTAAGAAACAAATTTCCGAGTTCCGACAAGATGCCATCAGGAATTTAATTAAAATTCTATTGAGCCTTAATTAGACTTTAAAGAATTATTACCTTTATACAATTTTGTCTTCCTTTACCAGAGTACACTGCTGCTGTTCCATTTATGAAAACTCTACTGTCCTACTTTTCAGAAACTTTGTTTTCTTTATGTAGTTCCTACACCTTGCTTATTGGAAATTCTTGAACATTTCACATTTATCATTAATATTATGAAAATAATATTTCCCTTTCCTATTATATCTTCTCCCTGGTTATAACTAGGATGAGAAAGCCATTAAATTTTGCATATTTTACTTGCATCTAGATGTTAACTGCACTCATTATTTCTAATAATTTATTATTTTCAGGATCCAGGATTCTGTGGGGACTTAGTACACCAAACTGATGACTGAAAAGGGAAATTTTGTCTCGCTCTAATTATTTTTACATTTTATGCTTGTTTAATTTCTTATTGCTGGGAACATTTTTAATAATTAGGTGACAATAGTATTAGGTGACATAATTCTCTTCGTCCCTATCTTTAGTAATAGCATCTCTATTGTTTCATTGTTACATACATCCTCCCTAAAAAAGTTAATGACTGGACTTCAGGAATGCCTTTAAGGCATGAAATTACCTGCAATACTTTGCATGTATATGCATTTCCCTGAGGACAAAACTCTTAGATTTAATAGGAATTCAGAGGGTTCTAGGCCTGACAATAGGAGATTAAGAATATTTATATTAAGAGCATTCAACTACCTTTTTAAAAAATTTTAATTGACAAAATTGCATATATTGTGTAAAATCTGATATGTTAGCAATATCAAACTAATTAACATATGCATTATACCCATGCCAATCTACTTTTTCTTATTAGAACCCTTAACACTTACTTTTAGTGATTTTTGAAAAAATAATATATTATTATTAAATATAATCAATGTACTGTACTATAGATCTCTTGAATTTATTCCTTCTATCTAGCTGAAATTTTGTAATTAAAATATTAGAATTTAAAATTCTATTTGACAAAGAAAACATGAAAAATCAATTTGGATTCCAAGTGAGTTAAACAATACCCATATGTTTTTTAAAGAACTCAAATTATACCTTTGTAATCCAAGCCATTAAAAATAAGAATAATATATCCAATAATGCTATACATTATCTTAAATATCATTGGAATTCAGAAATGGAAAAATGGATCCTTTTAATATTCTAAATGTATTTGTAAAAACTAAAAATAATAGGGAGTTTTACAAAGTTTACAAAATATCCGTTAGATAGAAGGAATAAATTCAAGAGATCTATTGTACAGCACATTGATAATAATAATAATATTATAAATATTACTATTCATAATATTATTAATAATTTACCTTACGTTTATCCTACAGTCTGCACTACAAATCACATTAGTAAATTCTTCTCAGATCAGTCCAGTTTTAGCGTGAAATAGCTCATATTCTGCTGGGCATGGTGGTGCACATCTTTAATTCAGGCTGAGGCAGCAGAATCGAAAATTCAATGCCAGCCTCAGCAACTCACTGAGACCCTGAGCAACTCTGTGAGACCCTGTCTCTAACTAAAATATTAAAAATCAACTGGGGATGTGGCTCAGTGGTTAAATGCCCATGGGTTTAATCCTGGGTACCCAAACAAAAAATAAAGCTCATATTCTATAATGATTTTTATTATTTTTTAAAATAAAAGGGGTTTTTTGTTTGTTTGTTTGTTTTGGGTACTGGGAATTGAACACAGGGGTGCTTAACCACTGAGTCACATCCCCAGCCCTTTTTTACATTTTATTTAGAGACAGGGTCTCAGTGAGTTGCAAATGCCTTGCTAAATTGCTGAGGCTGGCTTTGAACTTGAGATCCTCCTATCTCAGCCTCTGGAGTCGCTGGAATTACAAGCATGTGCCACCACGCCTGGCTTAAAATAAAGTTTTGATAATAATTAATTTTCCCTGATATCCAACAGGTATGTTAACAGAGTTTGATGTGGTTTCATATGACATTGTATTTTACTTTTTCTAATTGACTGCATGTTCTGAACCATAATTTTTTTAAACAATATGTCTTTTCATTGTGATTAGAATAGAGCACAGTCTGTTTTCTCTCTTTTTTCCTTTAATAACCGAACTATCATCCTTTTAGTCAAAGCACTGTGGATCCTTCTAAGCATACCAACTGCAGGTGAATCCTTCCTCACACGACTGAGAATTATAATGACTTCTACTCCAAGTCAAGACCATCTATGTTATTAGGGCTCAAAGTGAACCACTGATCACCAGATGTGATGTGATGCTATGCTATGCTATGCTGTGCTGTGCTGTGCTGTGCTGTGCTGTGCTGTGCTATGCTATGCTATGCTGTACTGTACTATACTATACTATACTATAATTGTGTCAAGCAAATCTTAACTGAGAAAGATAAGACTGCACCAATAAAACAACAAAAACAAAAGACCTTTACTCTCTCCTTTTGGAAATTCTTACAGATCAGTTTATTGCAGAGTTTGTTGCAGATAATAATTTTTACTTATGAAGATCAGCTTCATGATCTGCCTTAGTTGTGTCCACCTATGTTAAGCTATCATATCATGAACTTTGCCCAGTTCCAGTCTCTTATCTGCCTTGTAAAGTCTATTTCAAACCATTTAAACCACATTAAAACTACCTGTAAGTGCCTTAACTTTATTAAGTATAACTACCTTAACTGTAACTTCTCTACTTCTGATGTCTCTGTTAGAGACACTGAAGTGATTTCTAAAATTGCATTCTCCCTTGTTGCAATGAATGGGAATAACAGTTATTTTGACTAATCACCATTGGTGATATTGTTGGGTGTTTAGCACAATTAACCATAAGAGTTTCAGGAGAAAATAGACAATACTAGCAAGCCTGACTACAGAGGCTGAAGGGTAGCTTTACAACCCTCAACATATGAACCATGTGGAGAAAACTGAGATCCCCTTGCTTGTTCATGATCCTAGTTGGAAGGGTACTTCCTCATTGCAGAGGAATCTTGTACATCTTAGAATATGATTAATTTTTTCATCAAGACACATAAATATCCCTTTGCCACTTTGTGGGTCTTTGTTATGTCTGGCATCATGAGTTCAAAGTCTAGACATAACACGCTGGTATCTGGAGAGTCTAAACAGTGAAGAAAAGAGTGGATTTATTAAAAATTTAGTTTCAATGGAAACTAAATTAGGAGCTGCTCTATGAACTAAAATGGAACTAGAATTCAAATGAAATTATTATTGATGATAATATTGATATTGATATTATTGATAATAGAGCACAGACATTTTTGCAGTCATATATATATATATGTATATATATACATATATATATATGTATATATATACGTATATATATACATATATATATATGTATATATATACGTATATATATACATATATATATATGTATATATATACATATATATATATATATGTATACATCACATATATATGAGTTTCTTACCTTTCAACACTGAAACTTTCAATTTTCATGTGCTGCAACATCTACTCCTTCATCTAATTGAAACTAAGATTTAATTAAAGACCTCTTGTGACCTGTAAAGCATCTATACTGTCTTCAAAATAGCATGTGAAAGAATGGGGGTATATAGTTAGAGATACATTTAACAAGAAAAAAAAAGATGACATATCACAGGTAAAAATTACAGTGAAATATAAAGCTATCTTTAAAAGAATAAAAATTTCATATATCATTCAATTATATATAACAATAGTACCAGTTATTTAAAATTCAGCAATATTCCAGTTTTATTTACTTTTACCATTAATATATGTAAAATATCATAAAGAAAATAAAGACAAATAATATCTAATGTAACCATTTTGTCTACAACTGTGAAAAAGATATCTTACATTATTAAACAACATATTCTACTTGAAGAATTCTGAGAAGTCACAGAAAAATTGTTATTACTAACTAATATATAAGCAGTTATTTTGGAAGGGACAAATAAAAGCTGTAGTCTAAAGATAAATTCTACATAAACATGTTGTGTGCTAAAAATGCATTTGTTTTAAATTGATTTCTTAAACATAATAGTTGCTCAAAAATGCTACACACAAAGATTCACCAATAATTTATAAATATTATTAGCTTGTGATGATTGAGAGAATCTAGCCTGAAAGGATGAAGAATATGAACTAAATAGCACTATAAAATAAATCAATCTTTTATTCTTTCAATTCTATTTAGAAACTTGAATAGAATTAATAATTTTCTTGTTAGAAAAAATTCTACAGGGAATCTTCTATACAAAAAAAGTATTTGCAAACACTTTTTATTTTACCTTAAATTGGTTAGACATTTCTACATTCAAACTTGTTTACGCTATTCATTTAAGAGGAAAATGAGTTGTTCCTGGCAAGAAAAATAGTAAATTTGAGACTAAGCTTTCTGAATTTTTATAGCTTCAATATTAGTAGAATCAAAATGAATCTAATTCTAGAATTCTATTTAGTTATAGAAGCTGACCAGTGTACTGTTTAGAAACTGAAGTGAACACTAAATGGTATTGCAGCTCAACTGGACTCTGAGAAATAAAGTAGCTATTTTCTCTGGGGTCTGACTTGTTCCACAAATTAGTATTTCCAGAATTTTATGACCCTAATTTCAAAGAGATTGAATCATTGTGAAAAGTAAAAGTTAACCTCATATTTTGAGATGTGTTCTTTTGATTATTTTATTCCCATTATAGATACAATCTGCAGGGTTTGTGATATACTTGCCCAGTAGAGGGTCAAATAGGGATGGAAGGATCTTTCCCACTACTTTAAACAATAAAGTTTTATTAAATTTTTAACCATTATTGATTTTTAATTAAGAAGATCATACACTGGGTAGTTGAATGAACTTGAAAAATACTATACAATCTTGGCTATTCTATATGAAGGACTAAAAATCACTACACCAGAGAGGAGGATAGATATACCCGGAATCACACAGAAGAACTGCTCTGGGGATTTCACTTCAGTCGAACACTGAAGTAGAGGTACAACATAATGAAATCATAAATACAGTGAATTCAGTTATGAGTGGATGTTGCTTTTGCCAAAGGCTTTCTTCAAACATCTATTATGTGAGATTGGCTGAGGGCCACATGAATATTTCATTCTCCTATAATCACATCTTATTTTACTGTATTAAGTGTGAGAAATATGATAAAAAGCATTTGGAGTATAATATATAATCTTTTCAAAGAACTGTGTTCAGGAGTTGTGATTTAATATTATACATTGCTGTCTATGAGTCAATAAAGACAGTGATAATTTGAAGAAGAATTTGATAGTTTATATATTCTTCCCTGAGATAAATATATATATATATATATATATATATATATATATATATATATATATATATATTATATACACACAATATGTATATAGATTAGATAGATAGATATAAATGGTTCTCACAAAATACAATCTATATCACCTCATGTATTTATCATTGTGGTAAGAATACCTAATGCCCACTCTCTTAGTATTTTTTTAAACCCTTTCAAAAAATGTAATCTATGACACCATGAAAGAAGTCCCTTTTATCCTTCAGGATCTGACATCCTACTGCCAACTCTAAGAATACCAACCTCCTCCTACGGAGCCTCCAACATTCCTCTCTACAGCTTTCCTATTTTCTTGACCTCATCTAAAGCTTTAGGACAAAATTGTTCAAGAAGTAAAGATACCCAAAGAGGAAGAAAATCATGATAATGCCTCAAAATAAATGACACATGAGATGATGAGATGAAGGAAAATTTAAAAACTCAATAAAAAAGAAAGAGATAAAGCATATTTAAGAGAGATTGACAAAAATGAGGACATGCAATACATATGACAAATATCCCTAAAATGGATTAGGACAAATAATAAAATCTATAACCCAAGAAAACACTCCTTAAGTAATTATAACACAGAATAGTTTGTTACATATTAAAGAGAACTACTTGAAACCTGAGAATGTCATTCCCAAATGACCAGGACCAAGAGATAGTTTAGAAAAATTATTAGAATTTATAAAAGAGAAAAAAATTTCCTTTTAAATCTCACAAAAATAATCCATTATTGTAGAGAGGGCAATAGAGTCTCACTGGATTTTTTAGCAGAATAATTTTTTGTACCAGAAAAAAATTGACTAAAATATTTTCAATAGTCATATAAAGAAGATGCAAGCCACTGATTTCAGATCCAACAAATTTGATATTCAAGTATGAAGGACACAGATAACATGCAAAATGCTAGAGAATTTGGCTCTCATGAAATTCAAAGAAATTTACTAATAAGCCACGGACAACCCAAATGAATAGAAAGACCTCGACATGAAGATTAGTAATGAGACTATTTAGTTACATGGAAAAATGACACTAAATGAGGGCTAAAGGAAAACAATATACATGTAGTGACTGTATAGGGACATTATCCTTACTGTGGCTGTGAAAAAATGGTTATCTCAATAACATTTATCTAGGCTTTTCCAATCAATGATTGGTAAAGTAAGTCAATCCATCACCTATAGCTTAAGAGTGCAGTGTATTCAAAGCTCCTTATGAATAGTGGGTATGCTTTATGCATATTTGATCATGACAAATGGCTACTCAGGTTACTTCTACAGTAAATATTTGTCATTTTAGATACATGAAATCTGGGTGCCACAGGGTCTGCACACAGAAATGTATCTGACTCTCCCAAAAGATTGCTAAGAAGGAAGCATCTTTTTAGGGAGATCTTCCTAAATGACAGATATGTGCATATAAATGCATATGTAATCTGAACACACCTTAATTCTAGCACAATATAATATTTGTAGTCACATTTCTCCTATCTTGACACACATACACTCAAATTTTAATAGTTGAGTGTATTACTAACATAAGTAAATATTAATATTAGTGTAGTTAAAATAGCAAGAGATGAATAAGAGTTTTAAATAAGGCAATGTGACAGATGATCAACATATACTAGAGGTTATTGAAAACCAGATTCTCTTGTAAAGGTGGAGTATGAGTAAATGAACTGGGACTATTTCCAAGGATAACAAAAATGATGCTGAAAGGAAAAATATTTGAGAGATTTCAAATATCAAGACTATATGAAGCTTTATAAAGGGTTATAATAACATACAAACAGTGAACAAAGAGATTTAGAGGATGAATTTAAACCAGTTTGGAAAATAAAAGATTACAAACTTTCAAGTATATATAGATAAATCATATTTCTTGATCAGCACCCAAACTCATTATAAAAATACTAGTCATTAATGGAAAAAGGTAGAGTCCCTGTAATATGCTGTTTTTAAGTCCTTTGAGTATAGACCAAGGAAAGGGATAGCTGGGTCAAATGGTGGTTCCATTCCCAATTGTCCAAGAAATCTCCATACTGCTTTCCATATTGGCTGCACCAATTTGCAGTCCCACCAGCAATGTATGAATGTACCCTTTTTCCCCACATCCTCACCAACACTTATTGTTGTTTGTATTCTTAATAGCTGCCATTCTGACTGGAGTGAGATGATATGTTTGATTTGCATTTCTCTAACTGCTAGTGATGATGAACATTTTTTTCATATATTTGTTGATTGATTGTACATCCTCTACTGAGTAGTGTCTGTTCAGGTCCTTGGCTCATTTATTGATTGGGTTATTTGTTTTTTTTTTTTTTTGATGCTTAGCTTTTTGAGTTTTTATATACCTAGAGATTAGTGCTCTATCTGGTGTGTGAGGGGTAAAAATTTGCTCCCAAGCTGTAGGCTCTCTAGTCACCTAATATCTCTAATGAACATTGATGTGAAAATTATCAGTAAAATTCAGGCAAATTGAATACAAAAACATATCAAAAAGATCATGCACCATGATCTAATGGGATTCATCCCAGGGATGCAAGGTTAGTTCAACATAAGAAAATCAATAAGTGTAATCCATCACATCACAATAGACTCAAAGATAAGAATCATATGATCATCTCAATGATGCAGAAAAAGCATTTGAAAAATACAGCACCCCTTCATGTTAAAAACACTAGAAAACTAGGGATAACAGGAACATATCTCAACATTGTAAAGGCTATCCATGCTAAGCCCAGGTCACCATCATTCCAAATGGAGAAAAATTGAAGGCATTCCCTCTAAAAACCAGAACAAGATAGGGATGCCCTGTTTTCACCACTTCTATTTAATATAGTTCTTAAAACACTGGCCAGAGCAATTAGAGGAAAGAAATTAAAGGGATATGTATAGGAAAAGAAAAACTTAAATTATCATTATTTGCTGATGACATGATTCTATGCTTAGAAGACCCAAAAAGCTCCACTAGAAAAATTCTAGAACTAGTAAATGAATTCAGCAAAGTAGCAGGACATAAAATCAACACCCATAAATCAAAGGCATTCTGTATATCAGTGACAAATCCTCTGAGAGGGAAATGAGGAACACTACCCCATTTACAATAGCCTCAAAAAAAAAAAAAAAAACAACTTAGGAATCAACTTAACAAAAGAGGTGAAAGATCTACATAATGAAAACTACAGAACCCTAAAGAAAGAAGTCAAAGAACACCTTAGAAGATGGAAAGATATACCTTGCTCTTGGATAGGCAGGATTAATATCATCAAAATGACCATACTACCAAAAGCATTATACAGATTTAATGCAATTCCAATCAAAATCCCAATGGCATTCCTCATAGAAATAGAAAAAGCAATCATGAAATTCATCTGAAAAAGTAAGAGACCCAGAATAGCTAAAGCAATCCTTAGCAGGAAGAGTGAAGCAGGTAGCATCCCTATACCAGACCTTAAACTATACTAAAGAGTAATAGTAACAAAAACAGCATGGTTTTGGCACCAAAACAGACTGGTAGACCAGTGGTACAGAATAGAGGACACAAAATTACAATTATCTTTTATTAGACAAAGGTGCTAAAAACATGCATTGGAGAAAAGACAGCCTCTTCAACAAATGGTGATGGGAAAACTGGAAATCCATATGCAACAAAATGAAATTAAACCTGTATCTCTCACCATGCACAAAATTCCTTAGGTTTTATTGTCCCTTCTTTATCTGTCCTCATGACAATCCTATCAGTGCCCACCTCTAAAATAAACTTCCTTGGCCTTTTAGGAAGTACCATGCAGAACTTAATATGATATGAGCCCAAAGAACCCCTGATTGAAAGCAGCGCCTCCCCTAAGACAACTAAACACCATGTGGGGAAAGTCTCATCCACAAAAAGATCAAAGAAAACTCAAAGATTAAAACAGGTGGCAATTTGCATTCTGCCATGCATCCATGAAAACAGTCAAGGTTAAAAATAATTATTAAATAGAAATATTTAATTACAGACAAATTCACTCACATTTATAGACACTCATTTTAGATAGTTATATTCTGTTTGTACAGGACTTTATAATTATAAAACTTTGACATATTTTCTCATGATCATTTGAGAGCAGAAATAAGTACTATTTATATATTCCTAAATGTCATTAATTGTTCCAAGTCAGAAGGAGGTTTAACCTCTTACTCCGTTACCAACCAGCTATGTGATCTGTGGAGATAATAATGCTTAACATTTCTTGAGTGCTTAATAAATACCTGGTACTCTACTAATTATTTGAGATCTATTCACTCATTTAATTCTAAACCATGAAAGTAGGCATTATTATTTTCATACCTCTTAATAATTTTAAAAAAACAGAGGTATAGACAGGTGGAAAAATTTATCAAATTCACACATTTTATTTGCTGAACTGATTTTGAATCTAGGCATACTGATGAAAAATTTCCATTTATAAAGTTTATTCAGAGTTCACCTTCCTGGAAAGTCACTACCTTTCTGGTCTTTTAGTTTTCTCTTCTATATAGCAAATTAAGATACTCAACGGTAAAAATGGTGAAATATAGCATTTATAGAAATTAACACAATGTCTCCTATATTGTGCATTAGTGTGAAATAATTGTGCTACAGTTTTTTAGGAATTTGAAAAAATGCAACTCAGAAAATGTTTTAAATTAAACTTAAGAAATTTACATGACTGAGTAACTTGATCTAAAATCAAAGTTGTATGAACAAAAATCCAATGCTCGAAATAACACTGAATTTTAATGCTAACTGTAGTTTTATTATAAACTTAATAATACATTAACAGACAAGGGTAGACCTCAGGGTCAAATGTCAGTTTTCTATATTTGAGAGTGGATGGATTAATGGAATCGAACGCCCAAGGCAGCTTTTCTTTAGCTTTTTGTTGCTTCAGTTCACTGCTAGGGGAACTTAGTACATTTGATATAAAATGTCTTTGACACCTACATCCAAACTGTGGCAAGGAATACTTCAGTATGGAAAACAGAGAGGACTCCTCCCCAGGAAGCAGAACTTGCCAGAAATGAGTACTTGGTTACTTGGTCTTTCATGTTATTCTGTTATTTCTTTAAAGGGGACAAATGTTGTGTTTTGAACATAAAACAAACAAAAGTCAGTTTTCTATAAAAACAAATACACAGTCCCTTTCTCAGAAAAACAAGTATGTGACTGCTTAGAAAAGTCAGATTAGGACTTAGACATGAGTGTATCGGTAGTGGTAGAATGCTAAGCTCCTGAGAATTATAATGGGAGAATATTTTCCCAGATAATGCAGCAGCTAGTTTGTTGGAGCAAATTAGAGGACCCTGTGAGTTAAAGTAAATCTGCATTGTAAACCCATCATATAGGGAAATTTGGATTTACATTTAAGTGAAGACTTTTAAAGTAATAAAAAATTATTTAATATTTTCTGATGATCACCTTAAATCACGTACTCCATCCCTTTATTTTCCACATGAATATCGATTTAGGGGGAATCCAGTAGTTTAAACTTGTAATTATTGCTAAAGAAGAACCTAAACAGGCCCAAGACCAAAGCAATGTTACCCTACTGTTTGATTTATGATAGTGCACAAATGACTTCTAACATAAGTAGAAATAATATTAAAGTTATTGAGATATGGGATTATGGGAAATGTGATACTCTCTAAGGTCATAACTTTTTTATGTAAAAGATTTGGTGACTAAGAAATTATAAAATAAATTATAATAATCATTTTACTTATATATTGATTGTTACAATAATTATAATTTATTAAAATTATTTTATACAATATTCATTCAAGATTTTACTTACATGCTCTAAATGCAGTGTTGGAAAATTTTATTTATAATAAATTTTCATGGTTTCATGCTCTAATCAGAAAATATTATATTTTAAAATCTCCTAAATTGAGAATTCTAGTAAAAGACTGATTTGTTAAAGTTTGACTTAATCTTAAATATAAACTATATTTTTAGTGTGAGACTAATCTTGTTTGCAGATACCTATATCTACAAGCTCTAAAAGACAGACTAAAGAATTAAAATTGGAAGCATTTCTTACTTTCAAAAGCAAAAAAAAAAAAAAAAAAAAAAAAAAATTAGTAGTGACAGCAAGAAATAGGTGTGTAGGCGTGTCATTAGCAATTTATGAGACTAAGAAAGAATGGTTCTTAGTGGTTGAATTGCCTCAGCAAGATACTCAAATAACTAATAATGTTTTGAGCAGGAAAAGTTAAACTTACCACCCAAACCAAGGAAAACTTCAGGCAAATTAACTGATCAGGGAAAACTAAAAGAAGGAGGAACTAAATCAATTGAAAATTTGCCTAGAGCAACAGACAGGTGTTGTATTTAAGATTCTTCACTTTGCTGTATGTCTCTGATGACTGATGTGACAAAGGATTGCTACTGAATTTTATATTCTAAGTTTTAATAATGAATTACAAATGACAGTTGTCTTTGGCAGCAAAATCGGGGTTCCTTGGCTGGTATCCCCACCTTTGGTTTCTGCCGGGTGAGCAAAGGATGCTTGAATTCAGCATTCGTTATTGGGGTTGATTTTATATATCCACATGTTGGGCTGCAGGCTCCCAGTTATTTTATTAATCATTATTCAGGGTGTGTCTAAAAAACTGCTTCTGAATAACACCAACATTTGAATATGTAGACTCAATAAAGCAGATTGCACTCCTAGCCTTCTCCCCTAGGCTCAACCCAGCAGAAAGCCTGGAAAACACAATTAGCAGAATTCAGCCCTTCAATTAAGATCAAACAAAAGGGTGAGAAATGGTTCTGAAAACTAGAACATAATAGGCACATATGAATTTACATATATGTGGGTATTACATATAATCATGTGCATATATATGTGTATCACATGTACATACAGAATATATAATATATATGTAAATATAAAATGTGTATCTTTTATACATAAAATATAATATATATATTTTCAATTTTGATAAGGAGAATTTATGAATGGAAGAAAAGACCTGGACACAATCTTCAGAGTTGGCTCTTTGCTGAGAAGCTTTGTTATGTCAAGAAACAAGATGTATCCAGATACCTTGGCAAAGAAAGAGGAAGAATCAAATCCTTAGAGCTATTAGGATCTTTATATTTAGATCAGGCAAAGAGACTGCAAACTAACTAAGGTAGTTACAAAAAACAAGTAGACATAAAAGCAAGGTTGATTGCTTTAGGAAATGACTTATTCTTCTCCTCCAGTTATAAAAATGATGTCACTATTCTATTTTTGTTAAAATCCGAGGCTTAGAAAATTAAATCACTTAAAGTAATTAATGTTGGAACTTCAACTTGAGTTCACTGCAAACATTTTGGTATAGCAGATCATTAACCTGGGGGAAATCTACTTCAGAAGGTAAAAGCAGACCAGCTTCATGGGTGTTTGACCTTTGTAGGCACACAGGAATCAATGCTCAAAAAGGCCTAACCTTGGCTTAATGCTTGGCTACTGCCAAACTCATAATACTTTATAGATTTCTCTGTAAGCTTGTATTTTGTAAGTGAACTCTTGACAGAATAATGAAGAATGAATGAGCTGAGTGAAATACACAGTAAGTGAACCTTCTACCATTTCTTGCATGTAGTGTTTGATGAGCACAGAATTCTGGTACACTCATGGTAAATGGGAGTTGAACAAGATTCAAAGCAGATAGCAGTATTACATCTATGACTGAAAATACAGAAGCTGAAAAGACAGAAGCACTGTCAGCACTAAGATTTTCATTTGAAACAAAATTAATTTAAATACAAAAGAAGGCAAAGAATGTCTCTCTAAAATTATAAGAATGTCCAAAAAACCATATCATGCTTTTTCTTAATGTCATCTCCCTGTATTAGCCAGCTACTTACTCTAAGTATTGACAGTCTCTGGTATTCATGGTAACCTGTAGGTAGAGTTAGTAGAATGTGTGCATATTAAGAGGTGAGATAAAAAATAGTTGAGCTAGTTTTGTGTATTAATTCCACTGTTCTAGTATGCAAGGATGGCATATGATATCTATGAGATACTAAATATGTATCGTGCAATTTGGTGATTCTGTATAAATACAGATGAATGGCAAAATTCATGCTAAGAATAATTTTTTTACTTGAAAAATATCATTCAGCTGGGGATATAGCTCAATTGGTAGAGTGCTTGCCTCACATGCACAAGGCCCTGGGTTCAATCCCCAGCACCACACACACAAAAAAAAAAAAAAAGAAAAGAAAACATCATTAAATATCAAATGCAAAACATCATAACAAGTCAAAGAGATTCCAGAAGAAGAAAAAGAAAAACAGGGCTGTATAATTTAGTATTTTTACTGGATCTTCCCCCTACTTTTTTGAATAGAGGCCCTCCACTTTCATTTTATAGGGGAGTCCACAAATTATGTTACTGGCCCTGCATAAATAGTAGTAAGAATATAATAGTGATGTGTGAAATTTGGTTATTCCATTGGTTTTCAACCTGTGGATTGAATAAGAATCACTTGAAGACATGTTTCATTTAAAAAAGGATATCTGGGTTCCAAAAACAAAGATTCATATTCAGTTTGTCAATCCTGGGATGCAGCATTTTTTAAAAGTTCCATTAATGATTGTAATATGCAAAAAAACTGAAAAACATCAGGGTAGATATCTTCTTGTTTTCATGTTTGCAACAAGCTAATTAGATATAAATTTATAAAATCAACTAAGAGTTACATGTTTTAATAGAACTAGAGATAAAGTCTCAAATAAAATGCAAGAAAGCAAAGTTTTTCAGATAGAATAAAAAGTCAGAGAAGAACACTGGGAAATTTGGAGTCATTATATTTTTAAGTCACATATTATGAGTATGCTTAGGATTTTTTCTGTGTGGTACTTTAACTTGGTGCTAAGGAGAGTGTCAATAGGACCATCTGTGGAGATGTGAAGGATAAAAGAACACCTGGACATGAGAATTATGTGACTGAGGAAACATACAATAAAGGCACCACCTCCAAATTGCAAACTGCAATGTTTTATTTAAATCAGAAGAAAAATATGATGCACAGTGTTAATACAGAGAGTACTATATAGGAAAGTCAGTTAATTAGATAGGATTCACCTTCCTCTGTATGCAGTGAAGTTCATTTATTTCACAATACATAGCAGCTTACATTCACAACAGGTAGAAGCTAAGGATATATGGAAGATAGTGTATGGGGGCTTTTCAACTCAAAGAAATTTGAAGCCAAAGGTCAGTGCAACAATAAGCAGGTAGCCCTGCAGGATACTCCTTCTGAGATTACACTGGACAACCCTGCTGTATCTACCCAGATTGACACTCTTAAAGATGATCCCTATCGATTAAAGAATTCATTTTGAATTAAATGCTCACACTGTCATTCAGGGGAGCAGAAAGTCTACAGAGAATGAAGCAATAGCAATAAATCAGCTTTTTATCTTGGACTCAGTACCTGTGTGCTCTCTCTGCTCTTTCTCTAAGTAAAATTGATGTCCTTGAAAACAGACATGAATTTTGAATTATGACTCTTGAAACAACTACTAAAGTAAGTTGACTTTTGTTTTGAAGAAACTTAGTTATTGTTTTTATTACAGGTAATGCAAAATACACAGACAGTATGCTGAGCAATGAACATGTTGCACACATTCTACAGGAAAAATGAAATAAAATACAATTTCAATTACTTTTCTATTACTATTTAAATACATTCTTATGACCTAGAGGTATTACATGCACATTTTGAAAGGAATGACAGAAAGATACAGAATTAATATTAAACATTTTTCTGAGAATTAAAATTAATAATTTGTAGCACAGAGTATAGTGTCTTTACAGAATAGGAAATCAAAATACAATACACCAGTTTATTTCAACAAGTATTTATCCAAACTTCTACAATATGCTGGATGACATGTAAGGTTAAGAAAGCAAAAATTAATAATACATAGTTACTATCTTCCAGGAGTAGGACAAGGAAACCTAAAGGTGAGCCTAATGATAAGGAGAACATAGAAAATATTTGTGAGAATAAAACTAAGCACAGCCCTAACCTGACAAGTGTATCCATTTCGTACATCGGACAAGCACACATTTTCACTCAAGTTTGACAATTAATGTCTTTTAAAACATTTTTATTTTTCCCCATTTTTATATTTGTCACCTGTCTCTTACTTCAGACCTGTCTTAATATGCTCAGGCTGCCTTAACAAAATACCACAGACTGGACTGGATGGCTTAAACAAAAGAAATATATTTTTGCACAGTTCTGAAGATTGGAACTCTGATAACAGGATGTCAGCATGGTTCTGTTCTGGTGAGGGCCTTGTTCCTGATTTGTAGGCAGGAACAGGGCTTTCGCATTGGCTTTCTCATAATGTCTTGCTGGGGGGGTGGAGGGGGAGAGAGAGAGAGAGAGAGAGAGAGAGAGAGAGAGAGAGAGAGAGAGAGAGAGAGAGAGAGAGAGAAAGGAGAGACGAAGGTCACCACCTTTGTGTTGACTCTTTTTTAAAAGGGCACTGATTACATCATGAGGGCCCTACTCTCATGACCTCATCTGAGCCTAGTTCTTTTCCAAAGGCACCACCTCCAAGTGAAGTGTCATCACAATGGGGCTGAGGACTTCAACATGTAGATTTTCTAAAGGGATACAGTTCTGTCTTAGGAAGCCCTTTCGCTTTATGGTGTCTTTCTGTGATGTCCTCAGAGCTGTTTTTCTTCCTTTTTAAAAAAAAAAAAAAAAAGAATAAAAAAAAAAAGAAAAAAAAAAAAAAAAAGCCTTCTAGTTTGCTTTTGTTCTTAGGAATAGGCCAAGTAAGCAAATAACCTCCTATAAGCCCCAAGCAAGAAATACCTCGCTCATCTCTCTCCACCCCTCATGTTAGCAGAGGCCTAGAAATATTAAGCATTTTTTTAAAATTTACATATGTTTAGTGACAAAGCAGAGACTAAGCACTTTTAGTTCTAATTTAATTTCTGGAAACTCTACTAATTTACTGCAAGCTGAGGGAAGACTAATAAGAACACAGTTCTAAAGGTAAAAGTTAGGACTTTAAGTACTGAACAGCATGAAAAGCATTCAATGCTACAATTTCAAACATTTCAAGTCAACCCTCCAATATATAGTGGTACAATAAAATGGTCATTCCCATCAACAGATTAAAGACAATAGACCACCATTTCCCCCCTTTTTTCTTTGGTACCATTTTAACTTTGTGCTCTCTCTTAGTACATTTTTACTAGAAACAAACTGGAGTAACTACTGTGGACTTCATTTCTAGCTTTTAAGTTCTGGCTATAGGGCAGACGACACTTCAAAGGGAGTCAGTCTATTGAAATATCAATCAACCTGAGAAAATCGACTCACTACACAGAGAGAGGAGATTGTTCTAATCAGCAGTGTTGAGCACAATAGAGAGGAAGAGGGTTTGAAGCTGAACACCCCAATCTACATTACTTTAACTTTTTGAGAATTGAAATGGGAATAAATGGAAATTGCATCTAAACTGCAAGCAGATTGAATTAGCCCTACCAAAATATTTGAGTACAGCTTTACTTCTAAGTGATGTTGTGAATAGATGAGGATGGTGGGAACATAAGGTTAAGGGAATAATGCTATCAAATGAGCCCACTATACTGACTCCCCACATGCTTTCTTTGTCAAAATGCAATCTGCCTGAAGCCCAACTGGCCTAAGGGGACAGGAAATGTCACATTTCTCAACAAACAGAGGCAGGGGGCTAAAGCCCTGGCAGTCAGTGTAGATAATGAATGGTGGGGGGTTGAGATAAGATGATGGCTGGTCATCATTGCAATGCTAACAGCTAACCTCCAGGATCCAAATTGCATTTCCCAGCACAAGTAGTTGCTAGCAATTACCACCTGTGCTGTTCCTTCCTGCACTTACATACTACAGAGAAAAAAAGGAAGGCAGGGATTTAAAGGGGGATTCTGGGGTCTATAAAAGAGCAAGATACACCCACTCCCCTGAGCATCCAGCTCTGGGCCCTACTTCTCTCTGGAGAAATCTCTCTCTCTATCCCTTTCTTAAATAAACTTGCTTTCTGTGCTTGCCTTGGCCTTTCTAGAGTGTTTAATCTTCAACACTGGGGAAAGGAGGACCAATCCCTGATCTCCCAAGACCTATATCAACATGAAAGTAGAGATGAGTCTCCCTTTAAAGAGTATGCCTTCTACCTAAGGGCAATATGAAACAATGCCAAATATTTTTGTTCAGTGGATCTTACCTGTGGGGTCCAAACAATCCAAAAATAGAATCCACAACAAATTTGAAGTTCTAGGTCAATTTTGATACTTTAAAAAGCACCTCTTTTTCACTAGCTTCTAAGCTAATATACTGTTCCTTCATTTATGAATGTTGGCAACAAGCCACTGTAGTTAATAGTATCTGATAATTTTCACCAGCTGAAATTATACATATTTACTAATTATTTCATAACTGTTGGCAGTATCTTGAAATATTATGAGGTATTTACAGTAGTAATTAGACCCACAGTTAGTTCTCTTTATTTAATGAGCTAATAAAGAAGCAAGCATATTAACATGCTACATTTACTCAAATAGAATAACTATAATTTTAATGTATTTGTTTGCTTGAATGTTTGATCTCCTTCTAATATCTATTTTTTTTCTTACACATTTAAAACATTGTTATGAATTTCAGAGGCGGATAGTAGGACACTATTTTAGTCATCAAAAAACAAATGCAGTCATGAAAACACATAGCTTTGTGCATTACATAGAAAACGAGGTATATAAATTGAGCACTTGCTCCAATGTTCTGGACCCTAAGTAATGTTGGTGAGTCCATTGGAAGGAGAAGGAAGCTCATGTGCAGAAGGTGAAGTTAGTGTTGGATTACACTCTGTGGGCCGCTATGTATGTATGGAAGAATATGCACATTTGTTTAAGTCAGCTTACATGTATTTAAAGAAGAAGGTATTAAGTCTAATACAATTGGTGAGTTACAATAAGAATAAACAGTAGAAAATTCTTGCGACAAAATCTTCATGATATGATCATAATTGTACTTAATCATCTTATTCAAAGAAATGAGTCCTGCCAATGTCTATGGGACATATGGATTAAGATCACTCACCCTGACACAAGAAGGGATCTCCCAAAACCTGTATCAATATGAAAGTAGAGATGAGTCTCCCTTTAAAGCATATGAGAAATGCAGAAGGGAAATGCAGAATAAAGGATTTTGCATGAACTAGACCTTGCATAAATACTATTGATAATAGTTTTAAGATGAAATTCTGATTCAGAGAGATGACCAAGACAATATTTATGGAGTGCAAATCATGTAGATATTGCCTTTCATCTGTAGTATCTAATTAAGTCATTCTAATAATAACACAAATATGAGTTTATCCTTTTCTCCCATTTAAGGTAAGATATCTGAAAACAAAGAGATAAGTAATTTCTCCAAGATGATCATAAACTAGTAAGTGAAGCTGCCAGTATTTGAGTTTAAATCTCTCAGATTCCAGAACACATTGCCTCAGCCAAGGGACGGTTAGGTAGCTCCAGGCTCAATGAGAATCTGAAGTGCTAAGCATAAGGAGGAGTACAAACTTTCTGAAATGACATGATGGCCAGATATCCCTGCCCCACAATATGGGGTTAATTGAGAAGTTCTTATTTACATCTAACTTTATCCCCTAAACCCTGACAGTATTTGCAGACATTTCAGTGCTAATGAATTGAAGGGACAGTGCTATTAGCATCTTGTGGGTAGAGGCTGCTAAAACACCATCAATGCATAGAACATCTTTCTCCTTTCCTTGAGAATTGTTGTTGCAAAGTGTTGCTAGTGCTAAGGTTGAATTTGAGAAACCCTAGATTGATCCCACTGACTTCAGACACTTCCCAAGGGCTAGTCATATTTTGACAGCTGCCTGCTGACAGTAGGGGTGAGTCATATGAGAATAACCTTGGCATATGCAGTCAGGCTGTGCCAGGCAGCACAGGTAGCATGACTACTTTGGAAGCCCTGAGTAAAGAAGGCACTGGTGCCAAGCAAAGAAATGAAAACAATTAGCAGTGAGTTCATTGAATTTAGATAGTTTTCAAAAGCATACAGATTTATAAAGATTTTCTATCAAAACACAAAAAGTTTGCAATATATCTTATAGATTTTCAAGTGTTATCAGCCTTTGAGAGTTTCAGAAGCCCTAGGAGTCATTTGTAATCATTATGCTTTATCATCCAAAGTCTTCTTTTTGTGAGCCCTTTATTGGAACATTCCAAACTACAATATATTATGAAAATAAGTGAGAAGCATGTTTTACTTGACTTTGCCTGAAGAACCCATATTATATTAAATTAACTACTACTCGTGGATACAAAAAGAAAAGAACATTCAGAATTAGTTTCAGCTAAATGCCAATAATTTTATTATGTCAACTTTAGTAATTATTAATATAGTATTCATAAATGTGTTATAGTTAGCCAAAATTTAGAATAAAATTTCTTTCCTTTTCAAGGATGCCATTGCAGAGACCAATGCCAGAACCCAGGTCCAGACCTAAGATTGCCCCCCACACCTGTGCAGAAGCCCAGGCCCAGATTAGGCTCAAGACCACCCCTCTGACCTACACAATCGTGCTGGAGCCTAGGGTCTGGGCCCTGGACCATTCTCACTAATTCACCCAGAAGCCCAGGCCTAGCCCACCTGCATCTTGGGATACTTCAGCTATTGCCATAGCTCTCTCCACACAGTAGCCTCTAGCTTGGGACAACAGATAGAGCCTGGAGGCAGCTATATCCCCAAATGGGCAGCCTACCCTTTCAGCTCCATCTCTGAAGGTGGTTGCAACCATCTTGGGACACCCCCACAGCTAACTTGAGTTACTGCTGCTATTGCCACCACCACCTTTAGTTGCAGTAACATCTATCATGGAACACCAGCCAAGGACAGGAAGCCCAACACCAAGGTGAGGTACAGGTAATCTACAGGGACACTACAAGATTATAGGCTAGAAACCTCAGATCTTCACCACAAGAAAGGAAAACACATAGACAACATAAAAAAAAAAAAAAAAAAAAAAACAAGGGAAGAAAGCGCCCCAAACAAACCAAGATACTACAATAATAGAATCCATGGACAGGGCAGTTGAGGAAATGTCATAGAAGGAGTTCAGAATGTACATAATTAAAATGATCTGCCAATTAAAGAATGACCTAAGTGAGCAAATACAGGCAAAACTTGATCACTCCAACAAAGAGAAAATAAAGCAAATACAGGCAACCCTTGATCAAACCAAGAAAGAGATAAGGGAGCAAATACAGGTAGCAAAAGACTACTTCAAGAAAGAGATAGAGATTCTGAAAAAAAAAAATCAGAAATCCTTGAAATGAAGGAAACAATAAAGGAAATAGAAAATACAAAGCATCACCAGACTAGATCACTTGGAAGACAGAATGTCATATAATGAGGACAAAATATACAATCTTGAAAATAAAGTTGACTACACAGTGAAAATGGTAATAAACCATGAACAAAACATCCAAGAATATTGGGATAGTTTTCAAAAGACCAAATCTAAGATTTATTGGGATAGAGAAAGGTACAAAGATTCAAACCAAGGGAATGTACAATCTCTTCAATAAAATAATATCAGAAAATTTACCAAACATGGATGATTAAGCAAAAATATAAAATAAAATATAATATAAGATGAAACACATTTTATAATAAACAGAAGTTAAAAGAACGTACAGTGAGAATGCTGGCACTGCAGAGCATTCTCAGCAAAATTTTCCATGAAGAGGAAATGAAAAACAACAATGAAAATTAAGAAGGGGAGTAACTACACTAAAGGAAAGACCAATCAAAGGAGAAACCAAGTTAAGTTCAAAACCAAAAACAAACCAAAATGTCTGGGAATACAAATAATATTTCAATTATAACCCTGAATGTGAATAGCCTAAACTCATTAATTAAAAGACATAGACTGGAAGATTGGATTAACAACAACAACAACAACAAAAGGACCCAACAATGTGCTGCCTTCAAGAGACTCATCTCACAGGAAAAGACCTCCACAGATCGTAGGTGAAAGGATGGGAAAAAATGTACCACTCACATGAACCACGAAAACAAGAGGAGATTTCCATCCACATATCAGATAAAGTGAACTCCAAACCAAACTAGTGAAAAGGGATAAAGAAAGACATTTCATTACTGCTTAAAGGAGTCATACATCCACAAGATGTAACAGTCATAAATATCTACGCCCCAAACATGGGGGCATCTATGTATATCAAACAAACCCTTCTTAACTCCAAGAACAGAATAGACCACAACACAATAATACTAGGTGACTTTAATACACCTCTCTCACCACTGGATAGATCTCCAAACAAAAACTAAACAAAGAAACTACAGAACTCAATAAAACAATTAATAAGTTAGGCTTAACAGACATATATAAAATATTTCATCCCTCAACAAGAGATTACACTTTGTTCTCAGCAGTACATGGATCCTTCTTCAAAATAGACTATATTTTATGTGACAAAACATGTCTTAGCAAATATAAAAAAATAAAGATAGTACCCTGCATTCTATCTGACCATAATGGAATGAAATTAGAAATCAATGATAAAAATAAACAAAGAAGCTTCTCCAACACCTGGAAACTAAACAATACACTATCAAATGATGCATGGATAACAGAAGATATCAGGGAGGAGATAAAAAAAAATTCTTACAAGTAAATGACACAACTTACCAAAATCTCCAGGCCACTATGAAGGCAGTGCTAAGAGGAAAGTTAATTATATTAAGCTCATTCACTAAAAGAATAAAAAGTCAGCAAATAAATAACTTGATATTATATCTGAAACCATAGAAATAGAAGAACAAATCAACACCAAAAGTATTAGAAGACAGAAAATAATTAAAATCAGGTCAGAAATCAATGAAATTGAAACAAAAGAAATAATTCAAAAAAGTAACAAAACAAAAGGTTGTTTTTTGAAAAAAATAAATAAAATTGACAAACCCTTAGCCACCCTTAAGAAAAGGAGAGAGAAAACTCAAATTACTAAAATTCATGATGAAAAATAAAATATCACAACAGACACTATTGAAATATGGAAGACAATTAGAAACTATTTTTACTGTACTAAAATAGAAAACCTTGAAGACACCAACAAATTTCTAGAAGCATATGATCAATGTAAACTGAGTCAAGAGGATATACACAATTTAAACAGATAAATTTTCAAGCAAGGAAATAGAAGATACCATCAAAAGCCTACCAACTGATAAAAACCCAGGATCAGATGGATTCTCTGCTGAGTTCTACAGATCTACAAAGAAGAATTAATACCAATATTCCTCAAATTATTTCATAAAATAGAAAAGGAGGGAACCCTATCAAACTCATTCTATGAAGCTAGTATTATCCTGATACCAAAACCAGGCAAAGACTCATCAAGAAAAGAAAATTTCAGACCAATATCCCTGATTAACATTGATGCAAAAATTCTCAAAAAAATTCTGGCAAATAACAAACAAAAACATCTTAAAAATAGAGCACCATGATCAAGTGAGGTTCATTCTAGGGATTCAAGTTTGGTTCAACATACAGAAATCAATAAATGTAATTCATCACATTAATAGACTCAAAAAATATCATATGATTATATCAGTAGACGCAGAGAAAGAATTTGACAAAATACAGCACCTTTTCATGTTTAAAACACTAGAAAAACTAGGGATAGTAGGAACATACCTCAACATTTTAAAAGCTAAACCCAAGGCCAACATCATTCTAAAGAGAGAAAAATTGGAAGCATTCCCTCTAAAAACTGGAACAAGAAAAGGATGCTCTCTTTCACCACTTCTATTCAATATAGTCCTTGAAGCTCTAGGCAGAGCAATCAGACAGATGAAAGAAATTAAAGGGATTCAAACAGGAAAAGAAGGACTTTAACTATCAATATTTGCTGCTGACATAATTCTATACTTAGCAGATCTAAAAAATTACAAAATGAGTAACTGGATTCAGCAAAGTAGCATGATATAAAATCAATCCCCATAAATCAAATGTATTTCTATACATCAGTGATGATTCTTCTGAACGAGAAATTAGGAAAACTGCCCCATTCACAATAGCCTCAAAAAAAAAATGTAGGAACAAATCTAACTAGCAGAGAGAGAGGTGAAAGACCTCTATGAGGAAAACGAAAGAATACTAAAGAAAGAAGTTGAAGAAGACCTTAGATGATGTAAAGATCTCCCACTGTATAACCTAGTATCCCTGTCCATGGCATTTATCCTGAATAACTATTATCAGCATACTATAGTGATACAGGCAGATTGATATTTGTAGCACCACATTTCACAATAGCCAAGTTATGGAACCAGTCCAGGTGTGTGTCAACAGACAAATGGACAAAGAAAATGTGGCATATATATACACAATGGAGTTTTACTCTGTCATAAAGAAGAATGAAATTATTTCATTTTCTGGTAAATGGATGGAACTGGAGAATATTATGTTATGTGAAATAAGCAGACTAGAAAGTCAAGGATTCTGTTTTCTGTCTATGAAGAAGCTAGAGCAATTTCAGGGGGAAAAAAGATGAGGTCCCATGAAAATAGAAGGGATATCAATAAAATAGAGGAAGGAGATAGTGTGGGAAGGAGGAGGGTCAGGAGAACGGAGGAATTGCAGAATGAAATTGACCAATTTGCACTATACATATATGAATATACCACAGTGCATTTAACCTTTATGAATATCTATAACATACAACTTAAAAAAACATAACATAAATAGAAGGAAGATTAGTGGTGTAGAGGAAGGGGAATAGAGGGAGGGAGGAGGAGAGAGAGAAGAAGCACTGGGGACAGAAATGGAGCAATTTATAGTCCATGCTTGAATTATTATGTCACAATAAACCCACACTATAATGAATAACTATAAAACACTAATAAAAACATTTTAAAAACAAAACAAAAAAATTAATATTGACAAAATGGCCATACTACCCAAACACTAAATACATGCAAAGCAATTCTAATTAAAATACCAACATCATTCTTATAGAAATAGAAAAGGCAATCATGAAATTCATTTGGAAAAATAAAAGACCGAGAATAGACAAAGCAATCCTTAGCAAGAAGAGTGAAACAGGAGAAATCACAATACCAGACCTTAAACTATACTACAAAGCTATAGTAACAAAAATGGCATGGTAGTGGCACCAAAATAGACATGTAGATCAATGGTACAGAGTAGAAGACACAGAGACAAACTCACATAAATAGTTATTTCATACTAGACAGAGGCACCAAAAACAAAAGCAAAGATAGCCTCTTCAACAAATGGTGATGAGAGAACTGGAAATCCATATGCAACAAAATGAAACTAAAACCTTATCTCTCACCATGCTCAAAACACATCTAAAAAAGGATCAAGGATCTAGGAATTAGACCAAACACCCTGCACCTTAGGGAAAAGTAGGCCCAAATCTTCATCATGTCAGATTAGGCCCTGACTTCCTTAACAATCTTCCTAAAATACAAGAAATAAAATAAAGGGTCAATGGATAGTATGGATTCAAACTGAAAAGCTTCTTCTCAACAAAAGGGAAAAGCAATGAGTTGAAGAGGGAGCCTACAGTATGGGAGCAAATTTTTAGCACATGCACAACAGATATAGCATTGATCTCCACAATATGTAAAGAACTCAAAAAAAAAAAAATTAACACCAAAAAAGAAACAACACAATCAATAAATGGGCTAAGAAACTTCTCAGAAGAAGATACACAGTCAATCAACAAATTTGAAAAAATATTCAACATCTTTAGTAATTAGAGAAATGCAAATCAAAATTACTCTAAGATTTCATCTCACTCCAGTCAGAAGGGCTGTTATCAAGAATGCAGACAATAACAAATTTTGGTGAGGATTGGTGGAAAAGGCATACTTATTAATTGCTGGTGGGACTGCAAATTGGTGCAACCAATCTGGAAAGCAGTATGGAGATTCCTTAGAAAACATGGAATGGAACCACCATTTGACCCTGCTATCTCACTCCTCAGTCTATACCCAAAGGACATAAAATCAGCATACTATAGTATTGCAGCCACATCAATGTTTATAGCAGCTTAATTCACAATAGCTAAACTGTGGAAGCAACCTAGATGCCCTTCCATGGATAAATAGATAAATAAACTGTGGTATATATACAAATGGAATATTAATCAGAATTAAGATAGAATAAAATTAAGGCATTTTAAAGTAAAACTATGGTGTTGGAGAATATCATGCTAAGCGAAGTAAGCTAATTCCCCAAACCCAAAGGTGGAATGTTCTTTCTGATAAGTGGATGCTGATCCATAATCAGGGGGCATGGAAAAAATGGAGGAACTTTAAGAAAAGGGGAGGCAGTGGAGGAGAAGGGACATGGGGGCAGGAAAGATAATGGAATGAGATAGACGTTATTACCCTAGGTACATGTATGACTGCACATATGGTGCAATGCTACATCATGTACACCAGAGAAATGAAAAGTTGTATGGCAATTGTGTACAATGAATAAAAATGCATTCTGCTGCCATATATATCTAATTAGAATAAATAAATTAATTTTAAAAATGCTAAAAACAATTTAAAAACAAAAATATTTAGCTCATGTGAAAAAAGAGTGTTATTGCTTATAAAAAGTGGAAAAGTGAACAAAAAATTTTAAAATCTTAAAGATAAAGTTATAAAAATAATTTTATCTTTTCCATCAAAACATGTTTAAAAGGACATAATATAATATACTTGGTATTCTATAAGATTAATTTTAAAAAATTTCTGATATCCTGAAGGGCTCTAAAATAATAATTAAATTGGATCATTTTACTTGCTATTCTGCATCTTTTCATTATTTTAATGAGTTTGCTACTAAGATTACAAGAAAAAAATAACTACTCAAATTTAAATAACATTACTGTCTTTCATACCTTAAATATAACAGTGAGACACCTGTATCACAAAACACACAATTGGGAGTCAGGAAAAAAATATATTCAATATATTCATGCACAAGTCAGCTCTCATTGCTGTGACTGAGATACCTGACAAGAAGAAAAACATTTACTTCAGTTCACTGTTGTAGAGGTTCAGTTCATAGTCAGCTGAATCCATTGCTCTTGGAATCTGGTGAAGTATAACATCATTTTGGAAGAGCACAGCAGAGGAAAGTTGCTCTGCTCATGGTGGCCAGGAAGCACAGAGAAAAAGCAAGTTACCAGGGACAAAATATTAACACCAAAGGCTTGCCCCCAATGACCTACTTCCTCTAGCCACATCCTACCTGCCTATAGTCATCGCCTGGTCCTGTAGTCCATTCAACTTATTAATCCATCAATGGATTAATCAACTGTTTAAGTTATAGGTCTGTTAATTCTAATCATTTCACCTCTAATCATCAAGACATTCTCTCCTGAGCTTTTGGGGGTTACCTTATATTCAAACCATAACATTGTGATCATGTCTAATTTTATATAATCACAGTAACCATTATTACTGAGTCAAATACCTAATGTTTCCTTTTATTAACACATAACACATCTGTCTGTACCTGATAAATCATGAGTTAACAATTGTTGTTGTTTTATAATTGGGTTATAGCTGCAGTCAAGGAAAATAGTTTTTAAATGATGGGTCAATTATTACTTGCTTGGTTTGAGTGAATATATTAAATGAAAATTAGTGTACTAAAATATTCATGATTGTTTAATAACTCAATTCCTAGTCAAAATACAGCTCAATTATGTCTGCAGAGAGCCTGAGTTGATAGTCAAAAAAAGAAGGCATATACAGATGGCAGGTACAGTTCTGATGTAGAATTATATCCTGAACATGGACAGTTATTGTAACTTTTAAAATACATTAGCCCACCTTCCATAAGAAACTGAGTTTAGGATGATTTTCACGAAAAATCAAAATTATTAATGTTTTACTAGGTAGTACATTTTGTCAGGGCATTGAGAGTGAGGAAAATACAAAGCAACGGGGAGAAAACTGAGAAGCAAAAGAAGGTGACATTGTCACTGTAACTATAACTTTGAGACAAGCTTCCAGGTGAACTGTGGAAATACACAGAACTTTTGTGCCAGTTACTTTGCTCTCACTATTTCCCATTAGTGAAGATTCGCCACACAAATATTTAGCTTTACAATTTTCAAATTCTCTGACCTGACTTCTTTGACAACCACTGGGCTAATTTGACCCTATGAAAGAGTAGCAGGAGAAATTCTCTGCTCCCCAATGGTTGATCTCTGGAAGAAGCTTACTGGACTCCTGGTGTTTCAACTAGTAGCTGAAGTAGGTTAAGCAGCCATGTTATCTATCTAGGAGACAGGTAAAGCTGAGAAAATCTGAGGATGCACAGTTATTAGTTCATGAGGCAAGGTTATTGTTTTGTATGCATGTGGAGCTTTCTTGTTTCATTTCTTTCTTTTTTATTACTATTAATATGGAAGGCAGTTGCTGCCCCTGAGGGAGGGACATTGTCAATGTCAGACATTTTTAACTTTGGGCCTTGTGGATATAAAAGGTTGACAGATTTTGAGTCTTCCCTCAAGGATATCATAGACTAGTTGGAAAATGGAAAAAAATGTTTTTTGAAGTAATAAGTAGTCACAGATTGCTATTAAAATGGCAACATAAAGGGCAAGTGCCAAAGGATTACAGATATAATAGGAGATGAATTCAAACATATTAGGTCAGTCATTTTCAGTAAGTAATCTATTTTTCAGCAAAATGATAAACACATGTCATTAGGTTATGTATAAGTAAAGTGTTTATACAGTAGTCTGAAAGAGTTTAAACCTATCAGTCAAGAAAGCAAAATCACTCAAATACAGTAATATTTTGCCTTATAAAAAATAATGTGCTGAATGTAAATCAGTTATTTAAAAAGAAATCAGATCTTTCATTTAACAATAAAAAGGGACTAATTTTAACTCCCCAGGATATTTGTATTAACATTTTTAAAATATCACCTAAATGGTTAAAAAGTATGCTGCAGGGAGTGGGGGAATGGGAGGGTTAAATGAACTCTAGATAGAGCAAAGGAGAAAAGGGGAGGAAGAAAAAAGGAGGGGGCATACGGGTAGGAAAGATGGTGGAATGCAATGGTCATTATTACCCTAAGTACATGTATGAAGCCATGAAGGATATGACTCTACTTTGTGTACAACCAGAGATATAAAAAATTGTGCTCTATATGTGTAATATGGATTGTAATGCATTCTCTTGTCATATATAACAAATTTCAGTCACAACTCTGATTGTCTTTAGCTTATAAATTAATATATAATTTTTTCTCTAAAGACAATTAGAGTTGTGACTGAAATATATAAAATATATGCTGGACAATTATTTAGATGACCTATTCTTTATTTTTTTAAATTTGAATTAATTTATTACATTTGTTTTTTAATTTTAATTTGTTATATATGACAAGAGAATGCATTACAATCCATATTACACATATAAGATACAAAATCTATATATTTATTTTAAATTTATCTTATTTTGAGAAAAATTTAGATTCACAGAAGAGTTACAGAAATTCTCCAGAGTTCACACATTCCTTTTGCCTCATTTTGCCCAATGTTAACTTACATAACCCTACTATGTACTATACATATACATACATATATATATGACCATGTTTATATATACACATATAGGACTATGTATATTACATTCATGTTACATAAAATATAACATATATATGACATACTTGTGGAACAGGGATACTTATATACACTTATTAACTAGGATGAAACATAAGGCAAACATAACTTCCTTGTAGCTGAATATATATGCACACACCCAAACATATGTGATCCTAAATGATATATAAGTTTGGGAAATATTTATGTCAATGTTTTACATTAACTTACTTGTCATATATATGTTATATTTTATGTAACATGAATATATAGATTTTGTATCTTATTCTTCCACATAAAATGACTAGTAGCTTCTATACTGATTACATATATTATATAAATTTATTCCAGTATTCAAATTAATAAAGTCAGGAGTGAATAATGACTGTGTAATGTACCTGTTTATATATACATGTGTGTATGTTGTAATCCATAGTTCTACTATGTAATATATATTATATATAATGTGTGTGTATATATATATATATATATATATATATATATATATAGTAATTAAAACAAAGTAATTTTGAACTTCTAAGACATTTTGTTTTCTGTGCTTAATAGAATATCTAACCTCTAATTGCACAGATCATTCCTAGTTTTATAAATTTTTGTTGGTAAATCTATAGTATGAAACATTATTTAAATTGCACTAGATTAAAATAACCGGTGTAAAACTTTATATACATGGTATTGTTTGTAATAAGGTAAATATTTACTATATAAAGATATAAGGAAAACATACCTAAAGAACAACATTCCTGGGGCTGTGGTTGTGACTCAGTGGTAGAGTGCTCATCTCGCAGTTGTAAGGCATTGGGTTCAATCCTCAGCACCACATAAACAAAATAAAGAAAATAAAGGTATTGTGTCCATATACAACTGAAAAAAAAATTTAAAAAAAGAACAACATTCCTTTTGAAACTTTAACAAGAGCAAGGGTGTGTGTGTGTGTGTGTGTGTGTGTGTACACGGGTGCGTTTCTTGTCTAGGAATATTCCTGTCTAGGTTAGAAAATAACAGTAACTGAGAAATTCAGTTGCCCATACTTTCCTAAATGAACGTATCAGAAAGCTAAAAGGTAGGTTGACACTTCATTAACAAAACTACAGCAGGGATAATGTCAGAACTATGATTCAGGGCTACTGATATGTTTTACTATTGTTTAAAATGTAAACTTTTTATCTCATTTTTTTATGATCTGATATTGATTAATACACAGATACAGGACATGAAAACAATGTCTAAGAAAAATATCTAATAGTTGATTTAGTATTCTCTACTTTTGATAAGAAAACAGAAGTCTTATTAATGATTACAAAAGAGAAATAAAAATTTCTTACAACTGAAATGAGTGGTAACTGTTATTTATCTTAGGGAACCTCAATAATAGTCATAATTTGATTTACATTTTTGGGGTGACTTGGTGATCCAGAGCAGAAAGTAGAGGCAAAGCTGGGTGAGAAGGCACCCACTTGAAAATAGGGTTGCCAAATTTAGTGAATAAAATATAGGATATAATAATTTTTAAGTATAATTATTTATTGGGCAATATTTGGAATATACTAAATAAAAAAACAACTATTTTGTTAATCTGAATTTGAATTTTACTAGACATCTTATTTAAATTTGACATCTGAATGTAAAGGTCAGTGGTAAGTCCCAGCCAAATCACTGGGCACAACATGTCCTTTAATGTGGTGTCAGTACAACAAGGGAAGTCACACCCCATTGCAGGAAGAAGTAGTGTGGAATGTCAGTTCCAGAAGGAGGAGTGGTGTGACCAAGTGCTTCCAAAATACTATGTTCCTGGTACAGTTTGCTAAGCATTGTTCCTCCCTAAAGGGAGCAGTAATATTTGGAGAATTAAGTAGCAAATGCATCCTAAAATATTTGGGGGTGATTGACTATCAAAATAGCTATTTACTCTAGCATGATTCATTTTAAAAAAAAATCGAGAAGAGGGGATCCAACATGGCGGCCGGCAAGGAAGCAGCACTTTCAGTATCTCCACATTAACCGGATCAGAAACACCCATTAAAACAGCTACATTCTACCTACTGAGGAACTTCTAGCAAAATGCCGCTGAAAGGAGACCTGCCAGGAAGTAGTAAGTTATATTAGAGGTGACAGTTGGCCCCAGACAAGTGAATCTTGGCCGGCCATGTGGGCGCAGAGGTCCAATCCCGCAGCCACCGCCCAACCGGCTCTGCAAGCGGCCCCCGGCGGCCCGGGGCAGCGAGAAGGGTCCCTGCCTGGCCCAGCAGACGGCCCCCGCCATCCTGGCTCTCTTGGCGGCCCCGCTGGCTTTGTGATCAGCCACCCCGCCCACCCGGCTCTTAGCCACGAGGCCACTGCCTACCGGGTTCTACAAGCAGCCCCCGGCAGCCGGCGCGGCGAGAAGGGTCCCCGCCTGGCCTGGCAAATGGCCTGCGCCCTCCTGGATCTGCTAACGGCCCCCCCCCCGCCCTCCCGGCTCTGTTGGCGGCCCCGCCCCCGGCCAGCTCAGGCTCCGCTCTGCAGGCGGCCCCCGGCGGCCCGCGCAGCGAGAAGGGTCCCCGCCTGGCCCGGCAGACGGCTCCCGCCATCCTGGCTCTCCTGGCGGCCCCACTCGCTCTGTGATCGGCCACCCCGCCCGCCCGGCTCTTAGCCACGAGGCCACTGCCTACTGGGTTCTACAAGCAGCCCCCGGCGGCCGGCGCGGCGAGAAGCGTCCCCGCCTGGCCTGCCAAACGGCCTGCGCCCTCCTGGCTCTGCTAACAGCCCTGCCCACCCGGCAAACGGCCCCCCCCCGCCCTCCCGGCTCTGTTGGTGGCCCCGCCCCCGGCCAGCGCAGGCTCGGCTCTGCAGGCGGCCCCCGGCGGCCTGCGCAGCGAGAAGGGTCCCCACCTGGCCCGGCAGACGGCCTGTGCCCTCCTGGCTCTGCTAACGCCCCGCCCGCATGGCTAACGGCCCCCTGCCCGCCTGGCTCTGCAAACGGCCCCGCCCACCCGGCAAACAGGCCTCCCGCCCTCCAGGCTCTGCTGGCGCCTCGCCCGCGGCCAGCGCCCCAGGCTCTGCAGGCGGCCCCCAGAGGCCCTGAGCAGTGAGAAGGGTCCCCACCCCCTGGCAGACGGCCTGTGCCCTCCCAGCCCTGCTAATGGCCCCGCCCCCACTGTGAACGGCCCCGCCCACCCGGCAAATGGCTCCCCCCCCTGAGACTACGTGAAGGAAATCTAACCAAGCCTTTATGAAATAGCGAACTGGGAACTAAAACCAGAGATTGGGTCAGACCAGAGACAAGCCAGTTCCACCCCTCCCTTCGGACACTCCAGCAAGGAGGCAGGGACCCGCCATTGCAGAGAGGGGAAGTAACCAAAGTTCGGCCAAAGAGATTCTTTCCCAGCTGAAAATACTTTAGCAGGTGTGTGACTCCCACCCGCATCAGATACAAACAACCGGGAAACTTCAAAATCTCTCCGTGGACGTGACTGTAAGGGCCAAAGGACTCTCGACCCCCAACTCCCAATACTGCCAGTGACATGGGCGTGACTGTAGGGGCGGAGGGAAGCAGAGAAGACTCCCCACCCCCAACACCCCCAACCGCCAACTGAGAGGGCGTGACAGTAAGGGCGGAGGGAAACAGAGGACACTCCAGACCCCCAACTCCTCCTACTGCCAGCGGAGTGGTAGTGATTGTAGGGGCTGAGGGAAGCAGATGGGATCCTCGACCCCCAACTCCCATTACCACCAGTGGCGACACCAATGGTCTTAGCCGCCCGACTCCGAAGGTGTGCCCACCAAAGGGGTCCGGAAAAATTAAACTATTGACTCCCAGAACACAGCTCCACAGCACTGGGGCTTAGATGAATGACAGAGAGAGTGCTCAGTCATTAGGGAAATAGAGCACCCAGAGGGGCTGAAAGTGTAACCAAATCCCTGGAGAACCTCCTCCGGTGAGCAGGACGTGGCTGGCTGGCAGGAGGAAGGGGTGGAGGGGCTGTAGAAGTGAAACGGCTCTGGACCAACAGGATTGAGAGACTCCCAGGAGCCGCCTTACAGGGATTGCTGTTGACACATTGAGGGCAAATCTCAGCCCGGAGGGCACAGCTTTGCCTACGGGAAGAGAAGAAAATGGATCTCTAAGACCTAATTTTATTTCTTATTTTATTTTATTTTTCTCTCCCTTTTTCCCTCTTTCTCTCCCCTTCCAAGTTTGATTGCTCTTTCCATTCTCCTCTATGCTATCTAACTCCCCCTCCTTCTTACTTTTCAAGAGCACCTTCCTTCCCCTTCCCCCCAACTTTTATCCCAAGCATTACGTCCTCCATTTCGTGTAACTGTCTAAATGCAAACAGGTGAATGTTTCGAGGCCGTCTATAGTGCTCCTAAATACCTAGCTACTACCAACACCCTGATCCAATTGACGGTTAGCATCCCCCTTCAGTAGAGCAATCTTCTAAAGTAGCCAAGACATACTAACCCTTATACCTTCATAGTACCCAACATAAAGTCCTAAGAACAAAAAACAAATCACTATATGCATACAAAATCTGGAAGCCCTTTATAAATTGAATGAATCAGCTCTAAAGTACAATAAAGCCCAACATCTATAGGCATAATCTCCCACCACAAAGGAGAAACAACAGATATAAACAAAGCCAAAACAAATGTATAGGAGAAAGCAGTTACAAAGCAGTCAAACAGAGCTGGAAAGTAATGTGAACAACATGAAAAAAAACAGGGAAAAAAGGAGTACAGATAATGCAGGACAACTTAAATCTACAGGAGGACCTAGATGCATCAGAAACATGGACAGGGAAAGAAATCAAGGCATACCTAACTCAGATGGAACGGAATTTTAGAGAAGACATGAGACAGCAAATCCAAGAATTGAAAGTATATTTTGAAAACCAACTAAACAAACAAATTCAAACTGCAAAGAACGAGCTTTACCAGGAGATAGAGATCTTAAAAAAAAACCAAACAGTGATTTTAGAAATGCAAGAAACCATAAACCAGATTAAAAATGCTAACGAGAATATTACAAATAGACTAGATCAAGTAGAAGTCAGAACATCAGATAATGAAGACAAAGTTTATCAACTTGAAAAGAATATAGTCAATACTGAAAAGATGCTTAAATCTCACGAGCAATCTATCCAAGAGATATGGGATCTCATCAAAAAACCAAATTTGAGAGTCATTGGGATAGAAGAAGGCACAGAGATTCAAGCCAAAGGAATGGACAACCTATTGAATGAAATAATCCTAGAAAACTTCCCAGAGATGAAAGATGGAATGGATTGCCAAATCCTGGAAGCCTACAGGACCCCAAACATCCAAAACTGTAATAGGCCAACTCCAAGACATATAATTATGAAGATAGCCAACATACAGAACAAGGAGAGAATATTAAAAGCTACGAGGGAAAGGAGGCAGATTACATTCAGGGGTAAACCAATTAGGTTAACAGCTGATTTTTCATCACAGACTTTGAAAGCGAGAAGATCCTGGAACAATGTATTTCAAACGCTGAAAAATAATGGATTCCAACCAAGAATACTGTATCCAGCAAAATTAAGCTTCAGATTTGACAATGAAATTAAAATCTTTCACGATAAACAAAAGCTAAAAGATTTCGCAGCCAAAAAACCAGCACTGCAAAGCATTTTGGGCAAAATTCTACAAGAAGAGGAATGGAAAAACAGTGCCCAAAACCAACAGCGGGAGGTATCTCAGAAAAGGGGGAGGAAAACAACCAAAAAGTAAAAACTAGCCCAACTAAAATAAATAAATAAATAAACATGACTGGAAGTACAAATCATATTTCAATTGTAACCTTAAATGTTAATGGACTAAACTCACCTATCAAGAGACACAGGCTGGTAACCTGGATTTAAAAAACAAATCCAACAAGATGCTGCCTTCAGGAGACTCATATGATAGGAAAAGACATACACAGGCTGAAGGTGAAAGGTTGGGAAAAATCATACCACTCACATGGCCCTCGGCAGCAAGCAGGAGTGGCCATACTCATATCGAATAAAATCAACTTCAAACCTAAGTTAATCAAAAGGGATAAAGAAGGACACTATATCCTGTTAAAAGGAACTATTCACCAACAAGACATAACAATTATCAATTTATATGCACCAAATAATGGTGCAGCAACTTTCATAAAACAAACTCTCCTCAAGTTCAAGAGTCAAATTGACCACAGCACAATAATTATGGGTGACTTCAACACACCGCTCTCGCCATTAGACAGATCCTCCAGACAAAAGCTGAATAAAGAAACTATAGAACTCAATGACACAATCAATAACCTAGACTTAACCGACATATATAGAATATATCAACCATCATCAAGTGGATACACGTTCTTCTCAGCAGCACATGGATCGTACTCAAAGATAGACCATATATTATGCCATAGGGAAACTCTTAGTAAATATAAAGGAGTGGAGATAATACCATGCACCATATCTGATCATAATGGAATGAAACTGGAAATCAATGAAAAAAGAAGGAAGGAAAAATCCTGCATCACATGGAAAATAAACAATATGTTACTGAATGATCAATGGGTTACAGAAGACATAAAGGAGGAAATCAAAAAATTCTTAGAGATAAACGACAATTCAGACACAACATACCGGAATCTATGGGACACAATGAAAGCAGTTTTAAGAGGGAAATTCATTTCCTGGAGTTCATTCCTCAAAAAAAGAAAAAACCAACAAATAAACGAACTCACACTACATCTCAAAACCCTAGAAAAGGAAGAGCAAAACAACAGCAAATATAGCAGAAGACAAGAAATAATTAAAATCAGAGCGGAAATCAATGAAATTGAAACAAAAAAAACCATTGAAAAAATTGATAAAACTGAAAGTTAGTTCTTTGAAAAAATAAATAAGATCGACAGACCCTAAGCCATGCTAACGAAGAGAAGAAGAGAGAAAACTCAAATCACTAACATACGGGATGAAAAAGGCATTATCACAACAGACACTACAGAAATACAGAAGATAATTAGAAAGTATTTTGAAACCCTATATTCTAATAAAATAGAAGACAGTGAAGACATCGATAAATTTCTTAAGTCATATGAGCTGCCCAGATTGAGTCAGGAAGACACACACAATTTAAACAGACCAATAACAAAGGAAGAAATAGAAGAAGCCATCAAAAGACTACCAACCAAGAAAAGCCCTGGACCAGATGGGTATACAGCGGAGTTTTACAAAACCTTCAAAGAAGAATTAATACCAATACTTTTCAAGCTATTTCAAGAAATAGAAAAAGAAGGAGCTCTTCCAAATTCATTCTATGAGGCCAACATCACCCTGATCCCAAAACCAGACAAAGACACTTCAAAGAAAGAAAACTGCAGACCAATATCTCTAATGAACATAGATGCAAAAATTCTCAATAAAATCCTGGCGAATCGAATACAAAAGCATATCAAAAAAATTGTGCACCATGATCAAGTAGGATTCATCCCTGGGATGCAAGGCTGGTTCAATATACGGAAATCAATAAATGTTATTCACCACATCAATAGACTTAAAGATAAGAACCATATGATCGTCTCGATAGATGCAGAAAAAGCATTCGACAAAGTACAGCATCCTTTTATCTTCAAAACACTAGAAAAACAGGGGATAACAGGAACTTACCTCAACATTGTAAAAGCTATATATGCTAAGCCTCAGGCTAGCATCACTCTAAATGGAGAAAAACTGAAGGCATTCCCGCTAAAATCTGGAACAAGACAAGGATGCCCTCTCTCACCACTTTTACTTAATTTAGTCCTTGAAATACTAGCCAGAGCAGTTAGACAGACAAAAGAAATTAAAGGCATAAAAATAGGAAAAGAAGAACTTAAAATATCACTATTTGCGGACGATATGATCCTATACTTAGAAGACCCAAAAGGGTCTACAAAGAAACTACTAGAACTAATAAATGAATTCAGCAAAGTGGCAGGATATAAAATCAACACGCATAAATCAAAGGCACTCCTGTATATCAGTAACAAAACTTCTGAAATGGAAATGAGGAAAACCACCCCATTCACAATATCCTCAAAAAAAATAAAATACTTGGGAATCAACCTAACAAAAGAGGTGAGAGATTTATACAATGAAAACTACAGAACCCTAAAGAGAGAGATAGAAGAAGATCTTAGAAGATGGAAAAATGTACCCTGTTCATGGATAGGCAGAACCAACATCATCAAAATGGCGATATTACCCAAAGTTCTCTACAGGTTCAACGCAATGCCAATCAAAATCCCAACGGCATTTCTGGTAGAAATAGATAAAGCTATCATGAAATTCATATGGAAAAACAAAAGACCCAGAATAGCAAAAGCAATTCTAAGCAGGAAGTGTGAATCGGGAGGTATAGCGATACCAGATTTCAAACTGTACTACAGAGCAATAGTAACAAAAACAGCATGGTACTGGTACCAAAACAGGCAGGTGGATCAATGGTACAGAATAGAGGACACAGAGACCAATCCACAAAATTACAACTTTCTTATATTTGATAAAGGGGCTAAAAGCGTGCAATGGAGAAAGGATAGCATCTTCAACAAATGGTGCTGGGAAAACTGGAAATCCATATGCAACAAAATGAAGCTGAACCCTTTTCTCTCGCCATGCACAAAAGTAAATTCAAAATGGATCAAGGACCTAGATATCAAATCAGAGACTCTTCACCTGATAGAAGAAAAAGTTGGCTCCGATCTACACATTGTGGGGTCGGGCTCCAAATTCCTTAATAGGACACCCATAGCACAAAAATTAATAACTAGAATCAACAAATGGGACTTACTCAAACTAAAAAGTTTTTTCTCAGCAAGAGAAACAATAAGAGAGGTAAATAGGGAACCTACACCCTGGGAACAAATCTTTACTCCTCACACTTCAGATAGAGCCCTAATATCCAGAATATACAAAGAACTCAAAAAATTAAACAACAAGATAACAAACAACCCTATCAACAAATGGGCGAAGGACCTGAACAGACACTTCTCAGAGGAGGACATACAATCTATCAATAAGTACATGAAAAAATGCTCACCATCTCTAGCAGTCAGAGAAATGCAAATCAAAACCACCCTAAGATACCATCTCACTCCAGTAAGATTGGCAGCCATTATGAAGTCAAGCAACAATAAGTGCTGGCAAGGAGGTGGGGAAAAGGGTACACTTGTACATTGCTGGTGGAACTGCAAACTGGTGCGGCCAATATGGAAAGCAGTATGGAGATTCCTAGGAAAGCTGGGAATGGAACCACCATTTGACCCAGCTATCGCCCTTCTCGGTCTATTCCCTGAGGACCTTAAAAGAGCATACTATAGGGATACTGCCACATCAATGATCATGGCAGCACAATTCACAATAGCTAGACTTTGGAATCAACCCAGATGCCCTTCAATAGATGAATGGATTAAAAAACTGTGGCATTTATACACAATGGAGTATTACGCAGCACTAAAAAATGACAAAATCATGGATTTTGCAGGGAAATGGATGGCACTACAGCAGATTATGCTAAGTGAAGCTAGCCAATCCTTAAAAAACAAATGCCAAATGTCTTCTTTGATATAAAGAGAGCAACTAAGATCAGAACAGGGAAGAAGAGCATGAGGAAAAGATTAACATTAAACAGAGACGAGTGGGGGGAGAGAAAGGGAGAGAGAAGGGAAACTATGGAAATGGAAGGAGACCCTCATTGTTACACAAAATTACATATAAGAGTTTGTGAGGGGAAAGGGGAAAAAAAAACAAGGGAGAGAATTAAACAACAGCAGATGGGGTAGAGAGGGAAGATGAGAGGGAAGGGGAGGGGGGATAGTAGGGGATAGGTAAGGTAGCAGAATACAACAGTCACTAATATGGCATCATGTAAAAATGTGGATGTTTAACCGATGTGATTCTGCAACTTGTATTTGGGGTAAAAAATGGGAGTTCATAACCTACTTGAATCAAATGTATGGAAGATGATATGTCATGAACTTTGTAATGTTTTGAACAACCAATTAAAAAAAATCGAACCTTTTTGTACTGTGCCTCCATCAATTCTATAAATTTGTTACTTTAAATTGAAAAAGAAGCAGCATCATAAAACTACTTAGACTTACATGAATATTAGGGTGTTTTTTTCTTTTTTGAGATGCATGGTTGGTTTTGGGGTTGTATCTAAAACTGGTAAATACAAAGTGGAACTGACCTCCTTTTCTTTTGTTTAAAGTTTTATGATTTTTATATGTTGCATTTAGATTTAAGGTCTAAATTTTGTAATTCTGAATAAGATGTGAGATACAGGTTGATTTTTCCATTTTATTTTATTTAACTACATTTTTGCATATGGGCATGCTTTTAAAAAATCATTGTTTATCTAAAAGGCAACCTTTTTTTCCACTGAATTTTCTTTACACCTTTGTTAAAGATCAGTTGGCTATATTCATACTGATCCGTTCATTGGCTATTTATTCCGTTCTACTAGACTATGTGCCTTTCCTTTTGCTAATATCATACTTTCTTATTATTGCTTCACAAAAAGTCTTGAAATGATGTAATATTAGTTTTCAAACTTTGTTCTTTATTTAGCTTTGTTTTTGCTATCTTAGCTTATTTTTCCATAAACATTTTATAATCAGATTTTCAAAACCTAAAAAGGTGTCTTGGATATTGATTGCAATTGTTTTAAATAACTGATATATTAAAAGTGTTGAATCTTCAAATACAATATATACACTTCTAATGTGAATGGAAAATGATGTACCCTCACTGGATTCAATGTGAAAGTTCTTCAAAATGCTAAATATAGAGTTATTACATGATCCATTTCTTATACCTATATTCAAAATAAATAAAAACATCTCTACACAAAAACATACATGAATGTTTGTAACAATATTATTCATAGGAGTCAAAAAGTATAAATATCCTAATGCTCAAAAATTATTGAATAAAGAGAATATGATATATCTATAAAATGGAATAGTGTTTAACAAGAAAAAGGGTATATGATACAAGATTGATGATCTTTTAAAACATTATACTACGTGTAAGGATTTACTTTAAAAACCTATGTAAATTGTCCAGTGGGGTATTATTAAAAACATATATAAAGAAAATATGGTATATATTTACAATGAAATATCATTTGACCATAGAGAAAAATGGAATCCTATAATTTATGGAAAAATAAATATTAAGTGAAATAAGCACCACATAAGGACAAATAGTACATATTCTCACTCATGTAGTAGCTAACTAAGTTGTTTACCAGAGGTTGTAAGCATGCATTGAAATATCACACTTCACTCCATAAATAGGTACAATTATTATGTGTTTTTAAAAATAACAATTAAGGTGAAAATCCCAATGTAATCATGAGAAGATATCAGATTGATCTTATTCCACAAAATAACCAAACAGATCTTTTCAAAATATTAAGATTATGAAAGACAAGATGAAGAGACTGTTATTGATGGGAAAGGACAAAAGAGACTTGACAACTAAATGCAAAATGGTAGCCTGGGTTGGATCATTCAATGCACAGTAACAGGAAATCAGTGGCAAACTGATGAAAATTAAATAAAACACATAGTTTAGTAATAGTATTTTAACAAGAGCCATTCTTTGTATCGATATGTGTAGATGATTATGTAAGTTAACATTGGGCAAAACTAGGCAAAAGGAACATGTGAACTCTGGAGAATTTTTGTAACTCTTCTGTGAATCTAAAATTTTCTCACAATAAAATAAATCAAACATAAATATATAGATTTTGTATGTTCTCTTATTCTTCCACATAAAACGACTAGCTTCTATACTAATTCATAGATTATACAAATTTATTCCAGTATTTAAACCAATAAAGTCAGGAGTGAATAATGAAAATACAATTTAATAGCTATCAAATACATTTTCCAGAATCTGTCAGGAGGAAATAAAACAAATAAATAAACAATGCTACTACACAATGTGTTTGTGAGAGTCTTTATAAAGTATTTTTATGAACTACAAGAACCGACATTTTCCCAGTGAAGTTTCCATGATTATGAATTAAAATATTAATTTTTTAAAATAAGATATCTATAACACTTTATATCTTAACTAAGAACACATTATTTATCAGTATGTTTTTGAGATTGACATTAAATGCTTAGTTGGTATACATTCTATAACTCCTTTAATCAAATGTGGTCTGGAATGGCAGACCTCTAATCAATTGAAAGAATCAGTAAGGAGTAAATTTAAAAAACAAGATAAGCATTACAGTACATTAGATCTTGTATCTAAATTCAAAGGATAAATGCACATTGCCTGCCAAAATTTAGAAATACATTCAGGGCTTTGTATGAATGTACCACTTAGATCTCTATATAAGACATATACATGATAGTCTGTGTTTCTATTTTAATTTTTATATGTGCAATCTATCGAAGGGCATCTAGGTTGGTTCCACAGTTTAGCTATTGTGAATTGTGCTGCTATAAACATAGATGTTGCTGTGTTCCTGTAATATGCTGTTTTTAAGTCTTTTGGGTATAGACTGAGGAGAGGGACAGTTGGGTCAAATGGTGGTTCTACTTACATTTTTCCAAGAAATCTCCACATTGCTTTCCATATTGGCTGTACCAATTTGCAGTCCCACCAGCAATGTATGAGTGGACCTTTTTCCCCACATCCTCACCAACACTTATTATTGTTTGTCTTCATAGTAGCTGCCATTCTAACTGGAGGGAGATAAAATTTTAGAGTGGTTTTGGTTTGCATTTCTCTAATTGCTAGTGATGATGAACATTTTTTTTTCATATATTTGTTGAATGAATTTGTATCATTTCTGACAAGTCTCTGTTTAGGTCCTTTTTAATCAAGGCCCAAGTTTTTGAAAGTTCAGAAAGTACCCATGTGTTTTTAACAAAATTATATAATATTTTCATCTAGATTATTCCATTATGTCAAAAATAATTTTTTTTTGCAGTGGAATGCTAATTTGAATAGTACAGACAAAAATTAAGAAACTCAAAATCTTCCCATTGATGTTCTACCTTAGTGAATTTTACCATTAATACCAGTCTCATTCCAAGAAAACCAAACACCGTGTACATGTATATATGTAATATACATGCACACACATATTTGTATAGTTCTTGGGTACTCTATTCATTTCTCCAAATACTTACTTATATAATATTGTGATCTACAGACATTGAGATATCTTGTATATCTTAACTGTTATATACTGATAGTTCAGAATCATCAGTGAACAAGGAAAAATTATCATTGTGGCCTAGGCAATGCATGGCATCTACTTACTCCACTGACTTTAATTCAAGCATTTTTTTCTGCCTTAGTAAAAATATTAATCTATTTTAAGTGAATAATATAATTTAGTATTAACATTCTCAATATATTTATGATTCTCATTGGTGTTCTTACATTCCAGAAAAGCTTTTTGCTAATGATAAAATAAAACCTATAGAAAAAAATATTAATATTTATTATGGTTTTAAAAGTTACTGGGCACTGGGCTTGACATGGATGTTGCATTTATTTCTCACAATAACCCTATGGGGTAGACACTATTTTACTATCCCTTAAATGCAGTGGAGATTAGGTTCAGAAAGCTAAGTGAGTTCATTAATATTACACATATTATATAAATGGAATAATCCAACTTTCCATCATGTTCTCTTAAATTATATAAAAACATGTTCCTTGATCTCTAAAAGAAAAGTGTTGACTATTTTTTCCACATATATAGAGAAAGGAGAGAAAGAAAGATGAGTTGAGTGAGAAATGTACAAACAAATTGAGATGATTTGCCAAAAAAATTAAACTAGCCATATTGATTTATAATAAAAATTTAGTTAATTTATCTTCTTGAAAATAATTGGTTTTGTGAGATTAAGCATTGGTATATACTTTATCAATTTTCAAGAAGGTTCACTTAGGTTATGGCAAGCAGTGTTGAAGTGGCTGTGACAGTAAATCAGTTTCGCATCGTGTGCTGTGTATTTCAAAGTGATGGATTATAGGCTGAAAGATCGTGCTGATCTCTGGATATCTTCACTGATAGGCTCGGGTCGGTCCAAAGTCATCCAAATATCTTTGAACATTAATCAGTGCAAATCTCATAGGTTTAGAGATGAAAAGAATGACATGGATAATAAATAACCACCATCTTATATAGGGAGTATTTAAATTAATCAGCAAGAAAGAGAAAGTAAAATAAAATTAGTATTGAAAGGAAATTACTGCAATATGATATTATTAATGGACTTCAGTTTAGTCCACAGTTTTTAACCCTGGAGAATTTTGGGAACAGATAGACACACAGAATATAAATTATATATTCGGAGGTGTTAAATTTCTATTCAATTTTTCAATTTTAAAAGTTGAGACATTATTTGTATAAAGGTAAATGCACATATGTTGACTGTTCAATAAATTTTGACATAAATGTATCATATACATGTAAATTTATATTTATATACATATATATGTTCATATATATATATATGAACATATATATATATATATATATATATATTATTTTTTTTTTTTTTTTTTTTTTTTCATTACCTCCCTAAATGCCCATATATCCTCTGGTGGTTACTCTGCTCTTCCTTTTCTCTCCTCCACCTCTGCTATCAACCTGTCCCCTGGGCAACTACTGTTTTTTGTTTGTTTATTTGTTTGTTTGTTTGCTTTGTTTTGGTTTTTTATCCAATAGTTTACTAACAATTACTGGAACCTGTAACTTCACATAAATGAAATCATTTAGATTTTATTCTTTCATGTTTGGCTTTATTTACACAGAATAATATACATGTTTTGGAGATTAATTCATGTCTCAGACTTTTGAACAGTTTTCCACTCTGTAAATATACCATAATTTCTTTACCCATATCTGGAAAATTCACATTTGGATTGTTTTAATTTTGGATCTATTATGAATAAAACACCTGATACCTTTCCTGTAACACTTCTTCTTCTTTCCTACTTCAGATAAATACCTAGAGATGGAATTACAAGATAATATGGTTAATTCATGTGTGATTTTATAAGAAATTATTTAAAAGTATTACAACATGTTTTTATCCTTTTACTTTCCACTAACAATGCATGAAAGTTCTGGTTCTTCCACAAAATAGCTATATTTAATATTGTCAATATTTTGTCAATAATACTGACAATATTTAATATTGTCAGACTCTTAAGATTTAATTATTCTGATGAGAATACAGGAGTATCTAATTGTAATTTTACTTTGTACTGACTTATACTTAGTTATGTTGAACATACTTTTATGTATATTTATTGCTCTTCATAAATTTGTATTTTAAAATATCTATGTAAATATTTTCTCCATTTCTATTGGGCTATTTTCTATTTACTATGTTATGTTGTAGGATATTATTAATCAGTATGAATGGGTCATTTTTCAAATATATATATATATATATTCCATAATCTGTGATTTCCCAATTTGTCTTCCATTGATTTTGTGTCCTGAAATTTATTTTCCCATTCTACATCCCTTCGTTTAATTGTAGAAGCCACATATTTCAAAATTTTATATTTTGTTCCATGACATATCTCAAATTAAAAGGCTGTTTATTTTATTTTATTTTTTATGTACATGTATCCAACTTTCCTGTACGATTTTTGAAAGACTTTTCTTTCTCTTTTGAATTGCATTGATGTTTTAGGCCTTTACATCTGACCTTTATTCTCTTAGAACTATTAATTTGTCTATTTTTATACCGACACCAATTTGAAGTTTTGAAATCATATTGTGTAAGTACTAAAATTTTGTTCTCTTTAGGAAGTTAATTTGGCTTTTTAAAGTATTTAATATTTCTATATAAATTTTGTAGATTGTTAATTTCTTCAGGAGAAAGATCTAGAGAATTAACTTATGTTAATCTATTTCAATGCAAGAACATGGTGTTCATATCCAATTTTACATGCTTACTAATCATTCTCATCAATGTTTTACAATTTTTAAACTAGAAGTATAACATATCTTTCCTCAAACATACTTCACATATTTGATTTCTTTGATGCAATATAAATTATATTAACATTTATTTTTTAAATATTCCTTGCTAGTTGATGGAAAAACAAAGGATTGACTTTATTCTTCGAACTTATAACATTTAATAAGAGGATATGCTTAATTTTCCTAGGATTTTCCACTTGTGGAATCATGGACCTTGTGAAAAAAGCCACTTTTGCATCTCCCTTTTCAATTACTATGTCTTTATTTTTACAGTCTACCCAATTTATGAGTTATTTTTTCAAAAAAATGGGTGCTAAATCTTTTCAAATGCTTTTTTCCTTCATCTCATGTTATTATTATATGTTTTAGAACTTTAATTATCTTCATTAGTTGAATAATACTCATTTACTTTCCCCTATATAAACAAAATGATATCCTGTGATAAACACTACTTATTCATAATGGATTATCCTGTTTTCATATTTTTCTGTGTTGAATTGTAAAAATTATTTTGAGTGATTTTCAATCTATGTTCATGAAAGGTATTGTTCAGTAATTTTCTTTTTTATATTTATTTGTTGTTTGAGTGTAAGAGATATGTGACTCTATAAAATGATTTGGAAGTGTTAATCCTTTTTATATTTTCTAAACTTTTGTATAAAATTGTGTTGTTTTTTTTTTTCCTAAAACTTTGTTTGAATTCATCATTGAATTCATTTTGGCATTGAGTTTTCAACACTTTTTAAAATACAGATCTATTCTGGTTTACTGTTTCTTCCAGTATAAATTTTGGTGATTTGTCTTCAAGGAGTTCATAAATTTTATGGGTTATCATAACAATCCTTTGTTATCCTTTTCATACCTTTAGAATTTGTAAAGATATATCCTTTTTCATTCCTGATATTGGCAACTTGTGTGCCAATATCCTTTTTAATTCATGTATCGTTGTAGCTAACATTTTTTTTTCTTTCAAATTATGTGATTCTTAAAGAAACAATTTTGGTTTTGTGATTTTCTCTATCATTTGACCATTTTATCTATCACTTATTTCTTCTCTTTATAATTTTAGTCCTTCTGATTTTATCTTTTGCTTTTCTTTTTCTACATTTTTCAAAAGGAAACTGAAATTATTGGTTCTAACCATTTGTTGGTCACTAGCATGGACTTTTTAATTTCTCATATTCTCTGTTCATGATTTTAATTGCTTTCCACAAAATTTAGCATATTGTGATGTTATTTTTACTTCTTTGAAATATTTTTAATATGCTCTTGTGTTATATTTTTAGATCAAGGACTTTAGAATTGTATAGCTTAATTTGTAAGTATTTGGAATATTTCTGGTGTTTTATTATTGATTTCTAACTTAATTCAGTTTTCATATAAACATGTTTATATAATTTTGCTTTCTAAAAAATTAGTGCAATATTCTGTGGTGCAGTATGTGAAATATTTTATTGAATATTCATTGTGCTCTGGCTGCACATGTATATTCTAAATGTATTTGGTTCCTCATATTGCAAATACCAATTAAGTTAACTGGGTAGAAAGTGTTGCTCAAATCTTCCATATACTTTGTAATTTTTTGTCTATTTTTGCAATTACTTGAGGACTTAAAATTATCTTCTATAATTGTCAATTTATCTTCTCATTCCATTAGTACAGTCTATTTTATGCTTCATGTATTTTGAGTCTCTATTAATTGGTGCAAACACATTTAGATTTATCTTCTCTTTATAAACTGAACTTTTTAAAGTTGTAAAAAAGTCTCCCTTAATCTCTAGTAATAATCCTGTCTTGGAGTCTACTTATTTATTTATTTAATTTTTGGTAGTATAGCTCTGTAGTTTTCTATGTCTAAGATCCATAAATCAATACATTTAATTTTTTATTTTAATCTTGTCATGTGCTTAAATTTCAAGAGTACTACATGATATATATATGGATATGGATATACATACATATATGTATAGATAGATAGTTGGGTCTTTTTTTAAGAAAATTGAGTTCACTTTTATTTCTCTGCTTTATAATATCATATTCTGTTATAAACATTTCAGTGGTTGCTCTAGGGAATATGAACATCATTAACATTTCTACCTTAAAATAATATAATTTCACATTAGTGAAGAAAATAACAATAATTTTATTTATACCCCTTTATCCTGTTATTTGTCAGCATAGTTCTACATGTTATATTAAATGATATGTTAGTTTTTTTTAATAATAATACAATAACAGTAAATATAAATTAAATTATCCTATACAGATGTAGAGCTGTATAAATGTTAGTTTTTAATGCATATATCACAATTCTGCCATCTCCTCACATAACTATTTATAATTTTAAGCAATTTGAGATACTAAGAATCTTTGGATAAATAATTTCAATGAAAAAATATTTCATGCTACTCTTTCATGAATAACATTAAATGCTAAATTACTAAAATAAATTTTTGTCAAATGAGCTCTCACTCTCACTGATTTTTTAAAAAATATAAGAGATAAGTAATTTCTGCTGCAATCACTCCTTTGCTCTTATTTAAATATCCATGTTCCAAGTGATGTTGATAGTGCTATAGAAAAGGAATAAAAAAGTCTCTAGGAGGCACTGCTGAGGAAGATGTAAGATTGCAGATTAGGCTCACCCAGCACTTCTGCTTCTCCAAGAGGTGGAGTCAAAGCAGCAGGTGTGTAGCTGTTGTGGATGTGGTGACATGGGAAAGTGCTGGAACTCAAAAATTGGGAAGACGGAGATTTGGAGAAACCTGGAGATTCTAGATAAAGGAATAGTGGTAGAAACAGAGTGCCTCAGCAGCAGTTGGGCAATGTGCAGAGGGCAGAGGAGTAGCACAAAGAATGGATATCGGTGAAAGAAGAAGCATCCCAGTGAGGTCCAATAGTGCAGAATTCAGCACCAGGAAGACATAATAATCTAAATAGATAAGCAACCTTTGATCAGCATAGCAAGTTGGATGTGGAAAAGTTTTCTACATTGCTCAGCAAATTCTCACATTGGAAAAACAAGGGGCCATCTTTAGAAGAGTCTTATTGTCCAAGTTTGCTGTTCTGGAAGACACTGGCCTCTGCATTTTTCTTTCTCTAGGACTCCATAGTAATTTGTGGTACTGGCATGATGGGTAGCTGTACTAATAAGTCGGTTGGGCCTGAGAGAGGAACTCTGACACAACATTGATGAAAGTTCAGTTCTATGCAGTGGGTAATTGATCTGTAATGCAGAGGGGAATAGAAGGTGTTTGCGTTATTTGGAAACCTGCTATCCAGGACAGTGAGCAGTTTAGATTTCATGTGGGAGCCAAGACTGGTGGCATTAGAATTATGGGCATCTTATGGGTCTTGCTATACCTAGCACAGATCTTTGAAACTCAGAACCCTTTTCCTACCCACAGGGATGTCTGGGGACATACTTCAGTGTACTTGCCCCACCCTTATAATTCCAAATATTTCCAGAGAGAATCTTTGCCTGATGAGCTCTGCATTCTGTACTAGCTCATTCCAATGTGAAAAACAGCTGAGAGGAATTTCAACTAGGTTCAGGTAAAAATTACTACTGCCAGTCAGTCACCTGGTGAATACCACAATAGAAAGAATTGAAGGGGGTTGAATAACCCTTAGCCTTTACTCTATCTATGGGGCACATAGCCTAAGAAGACCTAGAGAGAAACGTAGATTGGCTTACGCTTTGATTATCTACTCTCACCCCTGTCATTCAATCACCTTGTAGGGAGGAATTTTTGTTTAATGTTTTTTGGTTGTTGGATTTACTTCATTTTCTTCTCCTTATAATTTTTAATTCCTTCCTTTTTTATGTTTATTGCATTTACTTTTCTCCTGCCTTGTCTTGTTTATTTTAACATATTTTCCTTTTATTTCCTTGTATACTTTCTCTCTCCCTCTTTTCTGTTGTTGTTTTTACATTTTATCTTTTTTTTTTCTCTTGCAGAGCTATGAATCAAGCCCAAGACATTACACACATTCTGTGGATGCTCTGCCACTGAGCTACACTCATATTAGAGCTGAAAGAAATTACATCTAGTTATAGTCAAAACTTAGTCCTATTAAAACATTTGTGGACACTTCAGCTTGAACAGCAAGGGGACAAACATCCATTGTTGACAAACCACACCCAAGTAGACACAGCTAAGGAGAATCTGAAATCCTTCACCTGTAAAGTCACACCCACATCAACATTGGAGAAAACACAACTGTTGTAGATGCCACAAATCTGAGGATCCTTAGCATGAGTCACTCCCACACCCTGTTAATTGCCTGTTAACAAGGTCGGATGTGCCACAGAGGCATTGTGATCTTGCCCATGGTACTCTCAATAAAATACTTGGCACTGTACATGAACCTAGTGTGAAGCCTTAGGCACTTCACCACAAATGTATCAGCCAGTATCAGAATTGTTTTTAAGTAACAGTTAATATCAAGAATATCTATGAAAACCCCCACCACTTGATAAGTAATTCCATTGCCATTGTATAAGTAACCACACAGATGCAGCCTCCATACTCTGTTGTTTATACCATACCTGCCTGAATTACCAGAGGGACCATACTTTGTGAGACCTACTAAGAAAATGGGTCCCTTAGGTGCAAATATGGTACACATTGTGTGAAAACTCACTACAGTCAAAGAAGACTCAGGAATATTACATTATGAAGCCCAATTGAATTTAGACTCAACACTCTTCAACAAACCAGTACTCCAAGGCATATCATCCAAAGAAGTTCATTTAATGAGACAGCCCTCACATAAAAGTGCAAGAGACACCCATCCAAACTGATGAGCAAATCTCAACATAGAAACACAAGAAATGTGAATAAACAAGGCACTCTGGCAACTCCTAAAGTTCATAATTCTATAGTAACCAGTTCTAAGATACTAGAGTAGATTTAATACCAGATAAAGGATGCAAAAGAAAGATTTTCTAAAAGCACAAAGAATTCCAATAGAATATAAACAGATCATAATTCATGCTGAATTAAGGAAATCAATGTGGGACATGACATATTTAAGATATTCAGTAAAAAGAAGAAGGTTTTGAAAAAGAGTCAAACAAAATCTTGGAAAGGAAAAGATCAATAAGTCAATTAGAAAACTCAGTTGAAAGCCTTGCCAATGGACTGGATTGAGCAGAAAAGGAATATAAGAGCTTGAGGATAAATCTGACAAAATATTATATTCAGACAGAAAAAAATTGAAGAAAATACACAAGGTTTCCAGAAAAACATCAAGTGTGCAAAAATCTGGCATAATTGAGGAAGAATAGCTACAAGTTGAAGGCAAAAATCCTTATGCAATGAGATAATAGCAGAAAAATTCCCAAATCTTGGGAAAGACATGCACTTTCAGGTACAGGTGGCCTTTAAAACCCTGAATAAGCATAGCCATAAATAGATCTGCTCTACGGCATATCATTTAATTGCCAAAATACAAGGCAAAGAAAAATATTAAAAGCTGTGAGAGAAACACCAATTCATATTTAAAGCAAACACATTTAATTAACAGGAAATTTCTCAGTAGACTTCCTGGAGGATGGGAGGACATGAAATGATTTGTTTCAAGTTCTGAAAGAAACTAACTGCCAAGATTACTGAATCCAGCAAGGTTATTTTTCAGAATCAAAGAATAAATAAAAGGATTACAAGATAAATATAATGTAAAGGAATCCTTGACTATTAGACCAGTGTCACAGGAGATATTTAGAGGGATTCTATGCCCAGAAGAATAATAACAAATGCAATCATATGATGTGTGACAGAATGAGTCTCACTAGAAGAGTTGACACATAAATGAGAAGTAGGAAAAAATCAAACATTACAATTACAGTAAATCATCAAACTTGTAAGATGAATAAGAGAAGAAATGAATGTAGAATAAGCAAAACAACTGGAAAAAACATAAACAAAATGACAGAACAAGAACAATATGCTGCCTACAAGAAATCATGTCACCTGCAAAGACATATATAGACTGGAAGTCAAAGGGTGGAAAACTATATTCCAAGAACATGGAATCTGAATATCAGCAGGACTAGCTATACTACAGCAGATAGATTTTAAGACAAAATCAATTGGAAGAGAAAAAGAATGCTGATAAAAATATTCATCAAGAAGATCTAGTGATTATAAATATAAAGGCTTCAAATATTGGAGGATTCAAAGTTCAGTTTGTTTAGAAAACAATCTCTGCTAAACACAAATGGAGAGACAGGCCCCAATGCAATAATAGTATGAGACTTCAATAACTTCCAATAAATAGATGATCTAGACAAAAAAAAAATCAACAAAGAAATATCAGAGTTAAATTACACAATAGTGCAAATGGACTTAATACAACATCTTCAGAGTATCTGTTCTTTTCATCAGTACATGGAAAGTTTTCTAAAAATAGATCATATATCACAAATCAAGACTTAGAAAATTTTTTAAAAATTGAAATAATTTCTTGCATCCCATCTGATTCATTGAAATAAAACTGGGAAATCAAAAAGTGAAACACAGAAATTATATATATGCTATATTATATAGTATATAAGTATGTTATATATCTATATATTAGTATATGTAAATATATATAATAAAAACAACAGAAATTACATATATATACATATATATGTGAACATGGATATTGAATAAGACATCATTGAAAAACAGTGGATCACTAAAGAAATCAGGGGAAATTTAAGAATTTCTTCAATCAACCAAAAATGGAAACACAAACCAGAATCTGTTGGATATAGCAAAAGCAGTAGTAATAGGGAAATTTGTAGAAATGTGTGCCTATAGAAAAAAAGTAGAGATCTCAAATAAATAACCTTATGATGCATCTCAAGAATGCATGCTGTTAGAAATACAGGAACAAACTCAACTCAAATTTTATAGAAGAAAATAAATAAAAACTATTGCAGAAATAAATGATATAAAGATTAAAAGAGAAATATAACGGATCAGTGAAACAAAAGATTCGGTTATAGAGAAAACCCAAACCTAGAGATGAAAAAGAAGACATTTCCACGCATTCAATTTAAACTCAAACGATTATAGAACTATTTTTTAAAAGATATTCTAATAAATATAAAATCTAGGAAAAACATATACATTAATGGACATATATGACCTACCATAATTGAGCCAAGATTGTGTAAGAAGCCTAAATAGATCAATAACAAGAGAGGAGATTAAAAGAATAACAAAATTTTCCCCAAAAAGAGAAGCCTTGAACTGATTAGATTCATGGTATGATTTTACTTGACTTTTAAAAAAGACCAATGCTCCTTAAACTATTTCAAAAAGTAAAAAGGGAAGGAATCCTTCCAAACTATGAAGGTAGTATCACCCTGCTATTAATACCAGATAAGGGCACAGCAAAAAAAAATCTATCAGTCAATATCCCTGATGAATCTAAAATTCTCAACAAAATCTTACAAATTGAATTCAGCATCACATTAAAAAAGCATATGCTTCAACAATGTTGATTTGAGGGGTTACTGGGGATTGAACCCAAGGGCACTTAACCACTGAGCCACATCCCCATCCCTTTTTATATTTTATTTAAAGAGAGGATCTCACTAAGTTGCTTAGGGCCTCGCTAATTTGCTGAGGATGATTTTGAACTCATGGTCTTTCTGCCTCAGCCTCCTGAGCCAGTGGGATAACAGGCATGTACCACTGCTCCCGGTAATAAAGATAATTTTATTCATGGTATTCAAGGAGAGTTAAATATAGGAAAATTAAGAAATGTACATTTCATAAATATAATCTAGAATAAAAATAAGAAAATCTCATTAGATGCTAAAAGAGTCTTTAATAAAATCTAACAGCCATTCATGATAAAGACCCTGAATAACTTAGGTACACAAGGACCACACCTCATCATAATTCATGATACATATGACAAACCAATCACCAAATCAACTTAATGGGGGAAAACTGAAAGCATGTCCTCTAAGATAATAAGTGTGTCCATTTTCCCCTCTCTTATTCAATATATTGTTAAAACATATCACCGTAGCAACAAAGAGAAATAAATGAAAGAAATAGGAAAGGAAGAAATCAATATTCCCCTTTTTGTTGATGATATATTGCCTAACTTTCTGAAATATCAGGGGAAATGTCATGAAGAAAGTTATAATTATAAAATCTGACTATTCAAGTAAATGTAATTTCTATCTATTGAAATTGAGCAGTCAGAACATATTTTTGAAAAAAAAAATATGGTCAATGAGAAAGTTAATATATCTAAGTTTAAATTGGGCTATTTCAATTTTTAAAATAACTTTATTTATTTTTTTAAAGAGAGAGAGAGAGAGAGAGAGAGAGAGAGAGAGAGGGAATTTTCTTAATATTCATTTTTTAGTTTTCGGTGGATACAACATCTTTGTTTGTATGTGGTGCTGAGGATTGAACCCAGGCTGAACGCATGCCAGGCAAGCGCACTATCGCTTGAGCCACATCCCTAGCCCTTAAAATAACTTTAATTTAATGAAACTTATCTACAATAATATTGATCAATTTCAGTTTGATGACTCAGCTAACATAAACAGTTGTCTAAACCCAGTCTTGTGATATGAAGTTATCTCATTATTCTCTAAAGTGTCATTGTGCCCTTTACCTTTGCCTTACTCCAAAGTTCTAGCTATCCCAGATCTGTTTTCTATTAGAGTTGACTTTGCTTTTGGCTAAAGTGAACATCAAATGAATAATTTTTAAAAAGTAGTCTTTTAGGTCTGGATTCAGTCATGTTGTTGTCTCTCAATGCTACAATTCATTACTAAATAGTATTTCATAATAAGAACCACAACCATGCTCCAGTTGAAGGCATTTAGGATGCTTCTAGTTTGGGACAATATAGAATATAGCATATAGAATTCTATATGTTCTATAATCTTAAAGCCTTTATATGCTTATTTGATATGCATATATCTCTTCTTGGTGAAGCATCTTCCAATCAGCCCATCCTCCATTTTTTTGATAGCTCTTTCCCTTTAATTGTATCATGGATATTGATTATATATTCCAAAACAAATTCTTTACTGGACATGTGTTTTGAATTTTACTCATATATTGTCTTATGTTTTTAATTTTTTAACAATGTCTTTGAAAGAACAAGTTTTAAATTTTGGATATGTTTTATTTGTAATTTGTATACAGATCATTTTCAGGTATTATCTCAGATGTTCTATAATGTTTTCTTTTAGAAATCTGTAATTTCATGCCTTAAATATAGGTGTGCATTCTATTACAAATTGCAAGTGGTATGACAGGGTCAATGTTCCCATTGTTTCCATGAATGTCCAAATTTTAAGTATAATTTTTAATTTTAATTTTTTTTACCATGTTCTCTTTGGTAACTAGCAAATAACCATACATATGTGGGTGTGTTTCTGGATAATTTGTCCTGTACTATTGACCTACGTGTTTATTCTTAGATTTAGAAAAATTTTGATGGCTTTTATAATAACTTCCTTTCTATTCCTTGTTTACTGAGTTATTTTAACACAAACTAGTTTGCAATAGTATTTGACTATTTCTGCAGCTTTTTGAAATTACATTGCTATCTGTACTATTAAATGATTTATATGGTATTACAATTATTGATTTTTAAAATATTAAACTTAATTTGAATTCCTAGCTAAGCCTCATTTTTTTTCTATATTGGAGAAGTATAATTTCTTCCTTATGGCTAAAACAGAAGTTAGCAATTTCAAACGTATTTGGCTAAGGTTATGTAGAACTGATGTGTTGTTCCCATTTCTGTCTTACTTGAACACAAACAAGCTAGATAATCAACGAACAGTTGTCCTCACATTTTTAAGCTTTCCCTTGTTTTGTACTTCACTCTCTTTAAAATTATCTTTCCATAGCTGACTGTTGAAATCTTATTTGTCTTTAAGATACACCTAAAATGACAGTAACCTCCTAATTTCTTTCCTTATTGTGTCACTCTGAGTAGTTTCTCTATATCTGAGAACTATAGGCTTATGCTTATGCCTCCCTGGAAATCACATAGCATGATATCTTTTTTGCATTTATGTATATTTATGGCATAATTTAGTTTCTCTTTTCATCTTCTATTTTTTCCCTTCATCCAGAATCCCATTTCTGTCTTCTGTGAATATAACTCTATTTTTTTTCTTTTCAGGATAACTATAATCATTTGAGTAAAAAAGGATGTATATGAGATTCATGCCAATCCAAGTACTCAGTGTCTCTGGATATGGAAATTGATCTCATGGTAGATGACACATGACCCACATAGGATAAGCATTGGTTTATCTCTGCTGAGATAATTAATGTTAGACGTGGAGTTTCTGGGATTACAGCAATACCACTCTAATTAAGCAAAGAGTGCTGGGCCACTCTTAGAGCTCTAGGACAGAGCACAAGACCCTTTAAGTATCAACATTTGAGTGTCTCATTCCAAGTAATCCCAAAGTCAGATGCATCACATAAGCTCCAAAGCTCTCCCTGTTGTATTCTGGCTTAGCAAATTTGTTTTGGGCATAAATAGGAGGGCTTTTTCTTTTTAACAATATATAAATATCATGTAACATTGAAACTGAATATAATGTTCTATGGAAATATATGCTTAATAAAATTTTCAAATGAGAAATTATACCTACAATGGAAAGAGGATATCATATATGCAAAATAGCATTTTTACCGATATCAAAATCTATTATTGGTCCAGAAATGCATATTTAAAATTTTCCTTTATCAAATCATTACTAAGAGTAATCATAAACATTATCCTTTAAAATGTTTCTGTGTTCTAGAAATTATCTTCTTCAAAGTCAGATACTGCCTCCGGCTAACTGACACTGCCGTTTTGGAATAAAGAACATTTGGCTCATTTTCACATACTTTGTTTTATGCTGTTTTCTAAGTGACAATGTCTATATTGGGGGAACTTATATATTCAAAGACTGCAGAAAGCAATTTGTGATGGAGCTAGAGGCTAAATTCTTTATAACCAAGTCAATGTTATTATTTCTCATTATTTTATTAAATAATCTTCAATATTTCAGTTAGGATATAGTTTATTTAACGTGTGGAAAAATAGCACCTATTACCTTATAAGTATTCATTTAACTTGTACTAAAATGCATTAACTCAATCTTTCAAGAGCCATTCTAATGTAAACACTAAGTAATATTATTAGAAACTTCATGTTAGGCCAGGAGCCAGATATGAGGTTTCAGAAATACAAACCCCCATTTTCATTCTGATGGTAAATATAAGCCAAATTTGAGGCTAAGAGCAAAGTAAACTATACATGGCAAGAATGCCAATTTTGGTTGTCATTTAATAGTACAATAAATCCAGAAGTCATAATTTAATCCATTTGAAGTAATTAACAATGGAATCACTACTCTTATAGAAAGTAAGCATGTTTATTGTGGTAAAAAAAATCTAACATTATCTTCACTATCTTAAAACCATTTTAAGTGAACAATTCAGTAATTTATATTCCCCTTGAGGTGTAACAAGCTGTAGAAATTTTTATCCTGCAGAACTAAAGCTCTATGACCACTAAATGGTAATGTACCAAATTTGTACAGCCTGTTTTTATTATTTTGACTTTTAACACTTTCCATGAGTGAAATAATGCAATTATGTCATTTTGTTTCTGGCTGACTTTGCTTAGCATAATGTCTCCTAGGTACATTCATGTTGTACATGTTACAGAACTTCCTTTTATTTAAGAATGTGTAATATTTAAGTTTATGTATATAAGACATTTTCTTTATGCATTTGTCTATGATGACATTTGAGTTGCTTTCCATATCTTAACAATTATGAAATGACTACAGTGAACATGGATAATCAATTATCTCTTAGAGAAAGCAAGTATGTTTCTATTGGTTCATACCTGATTGGCTCCATTAGAAAAAAAAAAAACCTGAACACTAATCTATAGCTGAAAGACATGCAATGAACATAGACCAGGTGAGAAGAGAGGATATGAAGAAATTCTTTTTCAGGGCTTTGCAGAGATCACAAAGACAACAACCTGCATAGTTTATATATTCTCTGAAGATGACCACCTGCTTTCATGTATAGTGAAAGGCTGCCTATGTGGATGGTGGTCATTAAAGGCCAATTTACCATCTTCCCTCAGCTTTATCAGCCGTTCTCTACAACTCATTAATCACCTGCTCCAAGTACCAATAGTGTCACTGCCACATACACACAGTCTAACAATCATATGATAAAAATAAAAGATGAACTAAATCACAAAGATCAAGCACATCTAGAATGTCAGGCAAAGAGAAATAATAAATTTAGAAGCTTTAAGTCTTAGAAAAAACTGTTTTTTACACTGTTGAAATTCTATGCAAATTAGAAAGAGTCTAAAATGCTTGTTACAGTCTAATGAGAATTTACTAGGTATTCTTTATATATTTTTTTTTTGTATTTGAGTTTTGTCTCAAACCTCAGTGATTTTTTGCTCTGAGCACTTGAGAGATGTGCCATTTCTTTCTGACCTGCGTGGTTTCTGATGAGAAATTCTCTAATCTTCAAACTGATTATCTTCAATAGGTGGAATGTCATTCTGTCTGGCTGATCGAAATATATTTTTTTGTCTTCAGTTTTCAAAAGTTTAATTAGGTAGGATATATGTTGGCATGAATTTCACTGGGTTTATACTGTCTGAAGTTTTGCTCTTCTTCATTATACTGATACTGTAGTTTTATTTTCTTTTACCAAATCTGAGAAATTTGCAATCATTATTTCTTTTAGTATTTCTTCAGCTCTGACCTTTCCCCATCTCTTTGAAAAACTCCAGTGACATGGAAGTTAAAATTTTATTACAGTTCCACGAGTTCTTGAGGATATATTCTTCATTCATTTAGTTTTAGTTTTATAATAATATTTTCACTCCTTTGAGAATGAATTTTTTGTTCTATATTCCATTTCACAGATTTTTTTCTCTATTACTTCATTTTGCTTTTAAGCCAACCCACTAAACATTTATTGCAGTTATTTTTATTTTTCAGTTCTAAAATTTCTTTTTGGTTCTTCTTTCATTTCTTTGCCAGGATTCTACTTTTTTGTTTGTTTGTTTAGCTATTTGCTCAATAAATCTCTTAACTGTTCCTTTAACATATTTACCATGTAATCACAGCATCTTTGTTACCTTGGTTGGCAACTTTTTATCTTTTTCTTCCATTTTAATAACTTCCTGATTCTTAGCATGATGAGTAACTTTTTTAAATTAAATTCAATCTTTTTCAGTGTACCATTCTCAGTTATAATAAATGCATGCAATTGTGTAACTCACACCAAAAATCAAGGCATACACAAGTTTTAATTTTTTTTAAAGAGAGAGAGAGAGAATTTTTAATATTTATTTTTTAGTTCTTGGTGGACAAAACATCTTTGTTTTTTTGTATGTGGTGCTGAAGATCCAACCCGGGCTGCACGCATGCCAGGCAAGTGCGCTACCACTTGAGCCACATCCCCAGCCCAGTTTTAATTTTTTAATAACTGATTTAAAAGAAAAAAAGAAACTCTTCCTGCTTGTAGAAAAGATGATGAGATGAGAAATAAGAAATATTATTAAGCCACTAAATATATAAAAACATAACATGTTTTGGGTTAATTGCCATATATGGTGTGCTGCATGATTTGAGGTATTTGTTTGTTTTTTGCATACAGACATCCAACTGTTTCAGCATCATTCAATGTCTTGTATTCTCATTGAAAATCAATTGATCATGCATTGGTATATTCCAGGTTTTATATTATCTTCTATGAGTTTTGTGTCTATTTCTTTGCAACTACCACACAGTCCTGATTATTGCATCATATTAGTAAGACTAAAAATCATTTAGTGAGAATCCTTCAACTTTCTTTGTTAACAGAAATCATTTTTTAATACCTGTGCCTCTCCTTTTAGAATTACTGTGATGATTTTTACAGAAAAAAAAACCTGCAAATATTTTTATTTGGTTTTCACCTAGTCTATAAATCAATTTTGGGAGAGTTAACATCTTAACAATATTAGCCCTCCAATTCATGAATGTGGCATATTCTTCCATCAGATTTTCTTCAGTGTCTTTTATTACAATGTGATAACTTAAAGCATAAAAGTAATCCACATATATTGTTAGAACTATAAACAGGTTTTCTTTTGCTAATATTTTTGCTATTTGTTTTGTTTGTTTGTTTCAGTTTCTAAATATTCATTAAAATTATTTTATTATTTAACTTTGAGCCCTGCAAACATTCTAAATGTGCTTATTAGTTCTAATAACATTTTTGTGTGGACTGTTGGCTTTTCTATATAAACAAATATAGAGTCTCTAAATACAATTTATCCCCTTTGTTTCTTTGTTTTAAATTATTGGACGTAGACTGACATTACTATGTTGAACAGGATCAGAGAATGTAACTTCCTTTTTTCTTCCTCACCCCAGAAGAAAAAGATTCGGTTCTCACAGAAGATGTTTATATGGTTTTATTTCCAAATCTGTTCATTTGGAGAATCCCACTGAGTGAGTGTTATTATAAGGACCATTTCTGCTTTCCTTGAATAAAATCCCAGTTATCACACGTATGATGATTTTATATTTTTCTGGATAATTTTGCCTTTTCTTTTCCTTAACTTGTTTGGTAAGTGTTATAGAAATTATTTTTAAAATTCATGTAGCTGTAGCCATTTTAGTAAGCTTACCAAATATCAAGATATTGTTTTCCTATCTCTATTTCTTAAGAAAAAAAATCAATCAGCATGTGGAAAAGATACAGTTGTCAAGAACCAATAAATTACTATGTTGAACCATATGTGGTATAGAAACATGCAATGAATAATTCTTAAAGTTTACCACTTTTCTGGTCAAAATGTATTTGAAGCTGGGTGCAGTGGCACACACTTGTAATCTCAGTGGATGGGGAAGCTGAGGCAAAAGTATCATAAGTTCAAAGTCAGCCTCAGCAACTTAGTGAGGCCATAAGCAACTCAGTGACAAGGTCTCAAAATAAAATACTAAAGAAGGGGGCTGCAGATGCCACTCAGTGTTAAGTGCTCCTGCATTTAATCCTTGGTACCAAAACAAAAGCAAAAACCAAACAAAACATTTGATAGTTGAGTGAAACTCTTTAAAAAAGTATTCCAGCCTCTAGAATAAACTTCAAGTTCTTCACCTTTATGCTCATGGTGGTATGGTTATTGTCTACCTCTCTAGCCAGAATTCTGTTTTGTAATTCTATACATCAACCACAATATAATTTTCTACTCAAAATAGCAGTTCACTTATATCAATGCTTTGTGTCTGTTTTGTAAATGCTTTGGATCTTGTCCATGACTTACATACTGGTTTTTGGCTGTCCATTGTTTGTAATGAAACACCTGAGGCTAGCTTTGTAAGAAAAGAGTTTATTTAGTTCACAGTTTTGAAGATTGATTTGGCCTCAGCGATTTAAAATACATTCATTCACTTTCTGGAGTTTGGATTAGAAGAAAACTGAAAAACATTTGGATAAGTTACTTTTCTAATCATCTAACACCTGTGAACTTATGTCAATTTACCAATGCTGTTTTGGAAATGAAAGGGGACAAAATGTTCCTTCTAAAAATATTTTCAGTATGAACTCTTTCATAAGTTAAAAATGACAATAAAGATTGTTATGGTTGAATATTTCATTACTGCTTCAAATTCAGCCTCATCTAATTCATTTTATTATTAGTAATTTTATGATTAGAGAGTAAAGAAGGGCTGGACTACCAAATATAAGCAAAAAAACAAATATGAATCTGATTACAATGAAAAAATGTTTTTACATATATCTAACTGGGAAAAAAAGAACTATTTTGTTTTTCAGAATTTTGTCTCTTATTTCACAGGCCTTATCAATGACAGACATACAGTCTTCAAAATCATATTCTCTTCAGTATCCTTCATATTTATAAAGTCATTAAGCTCATCATCACTCTATATTTGTCCATATTATACATTCGTTTCCAAGAGCAGATCCTTTTCTATCATCATTATTCTTTGGTAAGTCTGTGCAAAAAATATTAAATTATATTGCAATATATAATGAAATTGAGTAAATATATCATGGTAAGATTGCAAACCCTGACCTTTTAAAATATGTTTGTGCTATTAGATTAATATTTACACTGAATTAAAATACAGAACTACAAAATTTCCAGACGAAATATTTGCCTATTCCATATATTTTAGAAAGAGCACTGTCTCGTTACCAGATAGTGTTCAGGGCCATACACAATACAATTATTTTAGCAAATAAAATAGTAAATTAAAATTGATAGAAATAGTGAAGCATTTTAAAAATCCTACCTTCATAAACCAAAGAGATTTTTTTTAAGTGAATTGGAATATTTCTTAGCTTGCTTTCAATACTGAGAGAGTTCTCCAGGTATTGAAAATGTTACTTTTACCATTTTTTTATTTAACTGAAAAAATGTATTTCATGAAGCATCTTTATATGAGATTGGTGCTAAGTAGGGGTGTGATGGCCAGATATCAAATCACACATCATTTCTAGAAGATCAGTTTAATTAGGTTTGTCAAACCAACCCAGAGGCCCCAAATCATCCATGCAATAGCAATGATCCTAACAATTGGCGGTCACTTAGGATTGGACCTGGAGGATGATAAGTAAAAATAAAATGCAAAGCACGCTATTATACAACTTGGCCAGAAATCCTTCATCATAATTGCCTGTAAACTATTCCATATTTGTGCAAACACAACTTGATATGTCTGTTGCTATTCTTCAGAGATAAATACCACATGTTCTGAAAAGTCTAAAATTAATGATACCATCTTTTACTGCCAGCTATATTTTCTCCCTCTGCCAAACATAACAACAAAATCAATTGAAATTGCCGCTTTGTTTGTCTAGCTTGTATAATATTTTTCCTGGTTGAACATATAGAGAATGCCAAATTTTATATCCTGGTATTTATTTAAATTGTTTTAAAGATACATTTTTAACAAAAGAAAATTCCCTAAAATTTAGGTGAATAACCCCATTATGGATTGGTTGAAAAATAAAATGTGCATTGAAATATCATTAGAAGTATTGTGAAACCCTAAGATTTTAGAAGCTTTTGTTGAATAGAATCTAGAAAAAGTGATGTCTAAATAATCAATGATTTTCATTCATAAGGGGTAAAGTCTTCAATTTACTTTTGGTGAATCCACTCCTTAATTGTAGGAGAAATTTTTAATGATGTATATTTCTAATTAGAAAAGTAGCATTTTCCCTCAACAAAATCTCAACATATATGAAAATCCAGTTCAAGTAAATATTATCCAATTTATATTTACAAAATGATCCTATATATGTCAAATATTCTAATTGTTGCTGTATTTGGATCCAACTCTAAAATGGGTAGGTGCTGCATTTCAGTGATACACTAGTATCACTGAAAAAATACATTATTTATTTTTCTAGCTTGAGTTTTATCCTCAGGCTGCTCATGAAATTACATTCTGGTATATAACAAATGAAAAATGTTGATATGATTATTCTTCTTTCTGACATATAAAATCAAACAACCATTACATTACCTTACCTTAGCATGGATTATAAAGTCAAAAGTCAAAGCACTGATGTCAGTAACCTAAGACGTCTGACAATCACACTCATGGAAAGCTTTATTATCAAATTTACCCCTATTTTTACCGCCAAATACCTGCTATATTATAATCATTTAAAATGGCAATATACATGTAATAAGGATGAAATAAAGCAGTTTCTTGACTCAACACTATTTGTAGATTATAATGCAATATGGGAAATGGATATTTGTCAGAAGCAGAAGCTACCCTATAGTCTCTGCACGTATCCTCAGAAGAATTGCTTTTCTTAACCACAGTATTTCCAGAGAAGTAAGCAGGTGAAACAGTTTTGGTTCCTAATTGCTCTCTTAAAATTTATTCTCTTTAATCCTACCTTTATGGGTCTTTCCATCTAACTTAAATTCAGACATGAACTATATCAGCATATGAAAATTTATATCCAAGTCATCACAGGTATTCAGTAGACATTGGGGCAAAATTTGAAAATTTTTACATAACAAAGAAAAAGAAATATTCTCTGTAATTGTGTATTGTGTGTCTGTGTGTAGAAATAAGTTAATTTTAGTGAGAGACAAAGATTTCATATTTTGGTCAGTTTTTCCAGATATATACTTCTGTAAATTTTATTAATCAAAACTCCAAGCACAATATACTAATTTTTTTGTCACCACAGAAAATTCCCTGCACACCATTTTAGTCAATCAAACTTTCATAGGCAATCATAGCTTTTATTTGTATCACCATGTATTGGTTCCTTCTTGAAATTTCATATAAATGCATATGCTCTTGTGTTTTTTCTTACTTTTTCCAAAATTATGGTTTTGAGATTCACTCATATAGTTAAATAAATAATATGTAATATAGAGTTTAATAGTCCCAAACAACCTTTCATTGTATGAAACTTTTAGTCCATTCTTTTGGTAATGGACACTTGGTATTTGTTCTGGTTTGGGATATTATAAATAAATTTATTATAATCTCTCCTCTACAATTTTTGTAATATATGTATCCATGTGTTTTAAGAGTTTTCATTTCATTACACATGAAATATTTAAATGACATTAGAAAAAAAAACTTGAAAAATGAATATTTAGAAACATTGAATCCATTAAGAGAATAATACATATGGTTTTTACATAACTTTATAGAAGTATATTCAATATACAAATAACTATACATATCTCTCATGTAAAATTGATGGGTTTGGACTGATGCAAATGCACACTATACTATATTCACAAACAAGGTTTTAGACATATTCTACCCTTCTCAAAGTTTCCTGTGCCTCTTGTGTTTAACTTTGTTGTGTGTAGTGTGTGTCTCTGGGTGTGTGTGCATGTGTATATGTGTGGACCTCTAGCATGATATCTGATCACTTAACAATTCTGAACTGCATAATACTGGATTATTAACTATTGCTATCTTTTTGCACAGCAGATCTCTAAATTAATTCATCCAGTATAAATGAAACTTATATGCATTGAATAGTAAGTCTCCATTTGCCCTAGGCTTCAGCTCCTAGAAATCACTCCTAGAAATCACTTTTTGCTTCTATTAGTCTGTGTATTATAGGTACTTAATGTAAGTTTTTCCTTCTACTTCCTGCCTTATTCCACTAACATATGTCCTCCAATTTCATTCATGTTGTAGCAAATGGTCAGATGTCTTTTTTAAGGCTAAATAATATTCTAACATATATATGTATGTATATGCGTATATATATATATATATATATATACATATATATATATATATATACATATATATGTATCACATTATATTTAACCATTTGCTGACGGACACATGGGTGGTTTTCGTCTCTTGGCTATTGTGAGCAATGGTGCAATGAACATGAGAGTGCAGATAAATCTGTGAGATCCTGATTTCAATCCTGTTGGATATGCAACCAGAACTGTGACCTAGAAAATTTGATAGTTCTATTTTTTAAATTTTTTGAGGAAACTCCATTGGGTTTTCCATGAGGGATGTGCCATTTTACATGGTCACCAATAGTGTACAAGATTTCCCATTCCTCTACTTTCTCACCAGTACTTACTATCTCTATTTTTTAAAATATTTTTTTTAGTTGTAGAGAGACATACAATATATTTGTTAATTTATTTTTATGTGGTGCTGAGGATTGAGCCAGTGCCTCACACATGCTAGGCAAATGCTTTGCCACTGAGCTACAGTCCCAACCTCACTTTCTCTATTTTTGATACAGCATCCTAACAGAAGGGAGGTGTTAATTTACCTAGTAATTAATAATGTCAAACATTCTGATATAGTTTTATGGCATTTGTATTTATCTCCTTCAATGTTCATTTAGTACATTCATGAGAATAAACTTATACTGGGCCACAAAACCGTTCTCAATAACTTTAAAAGGACTGATATCCATTAAATCACTATCAAATGAATATAAATTGCAATGATCTGTGGTTTGAATGATTATGTTCCTCCAGAAAACATAAATTGAAATTCTATGCCTCAAGGAGATGATATTAGGAGGTGGGAGCCTTTAAAAGTTACCCTTATAAATGGGATTCATTTCCTTGTAAAGAACTCTGAAAATCCATTTGCCTCTTCCACCATGTGAAAGCACAGGGAGAAGGCAGAGGATCTTACTAAATTCCAAATCTGCTGGTGCCATGGTCTTGGACTTCCCAACCTCCAGAAATGTAAAAACCAAAATTGTTACTTATAACATTCCCAATCTATGGTATTTTGGCATGGCAACCTGAATGGCTTAAAACAAACAATACACAGAAATTTATGCTATTCTGAAATAATAAAAGATAATATCAACTTATTTCTGAATATATGTTGTGTTCCCCCAAAAAATCACAATGAAAATTAAAAAAAAAATTATTAAAAATTATTTTAACTAAATGAAAATAAGAAGATGACATATTAAGATGTATGAGATGAAGCTAAAGTAATGTATTGGGGAAAATTTTAATATAAAATATACTTATTGGAAAAATATTTTCCTATCTGAAAATAGGAAAGTTTTACAATCACTGCAAACTTCTATTCAATAAACTTCAAAAAAGAGCAAATGAAACTCAAAACAAGAGAAGAAAATAACTGTCAGAGCAAAGTTCAATAAAATTGAGGACAAACAAAAACAAACCAAAAGCATTGATAAATTTTTAGCTAGAATTACCAAAGGAAAAATAAACATTATGAAAATCTGGAGTTTAAACAAGTGACATCACAAGCAACTGCTGCAGAAATCAAATAGGCCTATGAGATAATATGAAGAATATTTGCCAACAAATCATACAACTAAAATGAAATGGCTAGAGTCCAAAAAAGACACAATTAACAAAATAAGATGATATAGAGAGTTCTAGTGGACTTATAAAAAGTAGACACATTGAATTGTAATAATTTCAGATAAATTCCTCTCATAGAAAAGCCCGCCAGGCAATGTTACTGGTGAGTTTTATTAAATACTTGAAGAACAATTGTTACTAATTGCAGGAAGCCATCCATGAAGTACAAGAGGACCTTCTCTGGGCATGGAAGCCGGGAAGGGATAGGCCTGGCATTGGGAACTTCCTATGGCTCTCCCACGGTGACAGACTGCCCAATGCACATGACCTTTCCTTCTGCTGTATTAGAAAGATTCCTCCTAGTGCTACCAGATTTGGGCATAATGCATTAGGAACCAAAGAGCCCAGCTTTAACCTTTTTTTGGAAAAGAACATTCTATAGAATCTCTTTGATGTCTCCTGATATAAATAAAGCAGGAGTGGGCCCCATTTTGTCAGAAGCTCATCCTGACCTCCACTTTTATTTAATATATATATTGTGGTTATAGATGGACACAATACCTTTATTTATCTTTATGTGGTGCTGAGGATCAAACTCAGGGTCTCACACATGCTAGGCAAATGCTCTACCACTGAGCCACAACCCCAGCCCCCTGACTCCATTTTTAAAACTACTTTCTGTGTTCTGTGATTTTGTTCGCTGTTCTATTTTTCCTAGCTTTTATTTCTCAGCCAGTCCATTCTACCAAGGGGAACCCCATTCCCACTGCCTGAATAGGACGTGAGTGGGAAATGATCCTGCACAAACTCTTTCAAAAAATAAAGGATAAAAAAATGGTTCCCATCTTATACTATGTCATCAATATCAATTTTATAACAAAGCCAGTCAGACTACAGACCAGTATCTTTGTGAATATAGATGCATAATTGTTAACAATATATTAACAGATGCAATTCAGAAATGAAATAGAAGGATTCCACCAAAATCAGCATGTGTGTTATATTTCAGGAAAGCCAAACAGGATAAATATTCAAAAATAAATCCATGTGATGCATCATAATAATAGAATAAAGGAAAAAGAAACCTGATCATCTTATAAAATGCAGAAAATTCATTTGACCAAATCAGATATCCAGTCACAGTAAGTTAGGAATCAGGTGAATTTTCCTTAAAAAAGATGGATATTGAAACCCTACTAACATAGCAAACATTTCTACATTTACAATTCTTCTTAATATTTTATTGAATTGATGCAAATAACACTGAAAGAAAGAGAGAGAAAAAGAGAGAAGGAGAAAGAGTGAAGGCATCTGGATAAGAAACCATCATGTACACCCACAAGACTGGGATCCTAATTAGAATAAGATATATTCCATGCTTGTATAAATATATCAAAATAGATTTTACTGTCATGTATAACTAAAAAGAATTAATAAAAAAGAAACAAATTTACATGCTCATAAAAATAATGAAACAGGCAAAACCTCTTATTGATTATGGATGGCATGCTTCTTTATGTAAACACTCCTAAGGAATCTAGACAATAACTCTAAAATAAACAAATAATTTTGGCAGGGTGTAAGGAATCAAAATATATGCAAAAATCAATTGTATTTTTATGAACAATCTAAAAATGAAATTAATTTAATTAACATAGCACCAAAAGGAACAAAACACCTAGAAATAAATTGAAAAAGAAACATAATATACTAAAATGTATAAAACATTATTTTGGAAAAATTAAAGGCTATATAGCCAAGTAAGGAGATATTTTTTAAAATGTTTAGGAAAACTTTATAATGTCAATATAATAATTCTCCACATTTCATCTACAGAATCAATGAAATTCTTAGCAAATAAGGTTTTTCAAATGTAAAACCTCTCTTAAAATTAACATGGAAATGAAAATGATCAAGATCAACCAAAACTATTTTTAAAAGAAGATAAAGTTAGAGGAATTTCATTATCAGATATACTTTGAAACTTGACATAAAGCATATATAATCAAAACCATGTGGTCTTATTGTAAAGACAGACATATAAATCAATGGAATGGGATAAAATTATCCAGAAGTAAATATTTACATTCATTTTGATTATTTTTTGACAAAAATATTAAGGAAATATAAAGTAAAAATATATGTTTTCAAGAAAATGATTCTGACATACTCATTTTATTCACCTAAGATATGTGGCACCATAGACTGGTCTGGTATCAATTTACCCTATCCTGACATTACCAAAGCACATCCTATTTTTTCTCTCTTGTGCTATTATAAATCAGTTTGTAATCATTAGTTGAAAATATGGTACTCTAAATGGATTATAGGCTTGCATTGACAAACTTTCTTCCTCATGTATATCTAGATTTCCTGTTTCTATTTAATTATTGTCAAACAGGTTAGGAAATGTAAAAGAAAAAAGAGATGTAGAGAGATAAATGGATGGATAGATACATGATAAATCAAGATTTTCAAAAGACTAACAAAATATTGATATTGTTTTTCTATTAAAGTAATTTCATTGGGTCATAATGTACAATGTAATGCAAGAAGTTTCCAACGAAATATGTTCAGACAAAAACATACCTAAGTACATTTAAAATACCTAAGTACAGACACAAGTGTGTTTAAATGCAAAATTATTTTGATTTTTACATGCTTGAATATTTTCTTTATAAAATGGTAAAAATTAAGTCCAATTAATATCTGTCCCTCTAATCTTCTTACAATTGTATTCCAATATTTTTACAATTTTTATCATTGTAAAACCAAAAGTGTAACTCCTGATCTGTAAAAGAATATTCTCTAGTAACTACCCAGAAAAAAAAAATTAAAGGTATCAAGAAATTAGAGTTTGGAAACAGTGTATAAAAATCATGCTTCCCACAGTGGGCAGATGCACTGCCCAGAGGGAGGCTATAGGAGGTCCTTCAGATAAACATTATGCATTCTCAAAGTAGACAAAATTCTGGTAAGTAGTTGAGTACTCTGTTTCAATTCACAGAATATAAAATTATGCCTTACCATAGAATTCAAGCATTTATACTAACATTTCTGAAAAGGGAAATTTGAAGAAAATGCATACTAGGCTTTTCTTTCTTGAAAATTGTAGATTCAAAGTGTCATAGCTTGAATTAGTATTTCTAGAGATAAAGGGAAGAATACAACTTTAATCTTAGCTAATTTATGACAAAATATTTTCCTGATAAACTAATATATTGGGAAAACTAAGATGCATTTACAACACACACTCGTCAGGAATACTTTATTCAATATGTAATAAAAAGACATTGAGAAACATGAATAAAAAGCAAATAGAAACTCAGAACTCATTAAGGAAAAATCGAAGCATATTCACTTCGTTCAAAAAAACTAAATTACCACTGCCACAGGATGTTTTAACAGCCTTGATAATGTAGTGAATTTTACATAAAAATATAACTATCTTATATCATGTCAAGTGGGATATCACATCCTTCCACAATACAAATGGAATCATTCTAAGTCAGATACAGCATGTTTAATTTGTAAAGGGCCTTAAAAAAAAAACCTCCCTAGAAAGAAACATTGCTATGTCATATTTTCAAATCTCTCTGCATATCCATTTATGTGGCTACAGATTAAAAACTGAAAGCTTTTATTTACTTATTTTTTCTCTTAAGAATGAAATCATTGCATCCTGATCCATAATGTAATGCAAGGCATTTCCAAGCACAATAGACTTCAACAGTAAATGTCAGAATCCTATTATACTAATTCTTCACAAAGCATGAATTATTGATGGTGCAGCTCTCATTACAGTGATTGAACACATATAAATATACACTGGACTCTTTGTGGGGAAAATATATTTTCTAGACAAGAATAAACAAGCACAAATTGAAAGTTCAATTGGATTAGTAATATAGAAGATATGATGTATAAAAAAAAAAAAACCTGATAGGTAGAGGAGGATTTTAATTGCCAAAAATTCCAGGAAACTGCATCAAAAAATTTAAAATATAATGTGAATTATTTTAATGCCTTTTAAGATAAAGTATTAATTTATTGTAATGCATTTTAGAGACACTATGTAAAACAATCATGCCAAATGTTTCATTATTTTCAAATGGTTATCTACATGAAAAACATGACAATCAATGAAAAATCTATTAGATTAAGGGATTAAAAGATACTTTCTGGATAGCCAGTTATAAAATAAATGATTCTAAGGTGTCTGAAAATTACTTATTTTCTTCCCCTAAACACAAACTTTAGATAATCAAAAGGGTAAATAAAATCTCATCTACATTCTTAAATTCCATGTCATGCTAAATGTAATCAATATAAAATCTGGATGTGGGGAGATGTAAATAGGACTAGTGAGCTCAAAGAGTATTGGCAAGAACTGGCAGTGTTCAATGGAGGAAGTTAGAGAAGAAGATGAATTATCATAGAAACCTTCCACACTGGAATCAGTCTAACGATGCTAAATAATGCTAAAAACAATGACAGAGGTAGGAAAGTTGGTTTTACAAAATAAGGGAAATGATTTGGTAATTCTATTGTCAGAAATATTTATAAAGAAAATGATGCTTTTTAAAATTTATTTTTTTAATTTGTTTTAATTAGTTACACATAACAGTATAATGACCCTGACATATCATACATTTGAATCAGATGGCATATCATATCTAATTTTTCTGAGTGTTCAGAAAATGATGCTATTAACTATGATGTTTGAGTATCATGTATCAGGGTTTCTGATAAAGAGAATGGGAACATTGCAAAAAAGGGCAGGATTTAAACTTTTCAAAAAAAATAATGAATCAGAAAATTGAAAATTTGCTTGGATACAATGATAACAAAGAATTATCAACAAAGAGATCTAAACCAGTTAAAAACCTGGAAAATTAAAAAAATTAAAATTAAAAGGAAAGAAATATTTTTTTGGTCAGGCAAAATTGGTCTGTCTAAAAAGCTTTTATACAAAAACCTTTTTTTTTTCTAGGAGATAGTAAAATCATACCCGCAATGCCTTCAGAGGAAGAAAATATGATCCAGAATATTACAATTTATATTACAAATCAAAAGGCAAATAAGACATTCTATAACAAAAGCAATGGGCAGAAAATAGGGAAAAGTAGGTGGTGGGTTAAATTTCTCATTTTTTATTTTAAGGACTAATATAGCTATCATTTAAAGTGAATAATTCGAGAAATAAAGATGTTAAAGATGTTAATATATTTAAATATGTAAATTAAAAACTAGTTTTTTAAATTTACAGCTATTGCATATATTTGGGGGTATTCTGTGATGCTTTGATACATGTACCCATTGTGTAATTAAATCAAGTTAATTTACATATTTGTCATCTCATATTCTTTTTTTTTTCTGGTGCCAACACTTAAAATCTACTCTTTTTCATTTAGCAATTTTGAAATATAGATTACATTACTAATAATTACAATCACCATGCAGTGCCATGAATTTCTGAAATTTAGCGCTTCATTCTCACAAAAGCCTTTCATCAATTACCCCCCCCCCCGCCCCGCCTTTATTTCCCTGAGTCTCTGGTAACACCCACTCTGCACTACATCTGAGTTTGACATTTTCAGGTTCCGCATATGAGTAAGTCTTGTAATATGTTCTCTAGGTTAATTCATGTAGTCACAAATGAGAGAATTTGTTATATATATATATATATATATATATATATATATATATATATATATGCCATATTTTCTTTACCAACTCACTTTTTGATGGATACTTAGGGTGTTTCAACATCTCAGGTATTATAAATATATTGCTGCAATGAACATGGGAATGCAGATATACACTTGACATATCATGGTTAAAAAGAGGCAAAGGGACTGAATAAAAATTCCCCCAAAGAATATGTACTAATAGCCAAAAGATATGTGAAAATGCTCATCATCATTTATTATCAAGGAAATACATATTGAAACTACAATGAGATATCACTTCATAGTTATTGTAAAGATGAAAAACAAAAAGTATTGGCAAGGATGTAATGAATAGGGAAAACAGAAAAACCTGTACATTGTTGATGAGAATATACATTAGTCACCTATTATTAAAGACCAAGAGATTTAATACAATTTTAGTAGTATAAAAACTGAACATACTATGGGCCTGTATATTACCTATCAATTTAATTTAAGATGACAAATATACCTCATTTAAAAAAAGAGAAGAAAATATGTTCAGATTGGATAAGGAAAACATTATAATGCAAGAAATATACCTAAAACAAACACATAAATGTTGAAAAATATATGAGCAAAAGCATGTCAAAGGAGATCAAACAAAAACAAGTAAGAAATAATTCAGTTATTTTCTAGTTTCCTTAAATGAATACTAAAAACAAACCCACAAAAATTGGGCACAATTTAGTATATGGAATTGGAGATTTTATTCCTCTTAAGAATGATTATTTGCTTCTAGGATATTTCCTAATCATTATTTATTTATGAGAAAATCATTTCTCTATATTTATATGTAATCCATTAAATATATGTAATTGTTATTGTTTCTGATATGTAATCAGGAAAATTCTAAGAGAAAAGATAATTATGTGAGTATAATTTCTCTAAAGTAGATTTAATTTACACATACTCTATAATACTTAAAATAATGTGGTAGTTGTATAGGAATACATAGGCAATATAATGTAAAAGAAAGTTTAAAATTAGAAGAAAATTGACATGCAGGTTTGTTTTAAGAAAAAGTTGACATTATCAAAATTGATTTATTTAGTAAGTAGTTTAGGAACAATAAGTTAGCCACTTGTAATAATATCATTTTATTTAATAATTTAAAGCATAAAAAGTAATTATTATTGAGAAAGTAAATATTTTAGTGTTGAATTGAAAATATAAGATATTGATTAAACATGCTTGAATTGATTTTAAAACTTTGAATGTGAAAGCACTTAGGACAAGATTTGCAAATCAAGCTATATAAAATATTAACAACTATTCTCTATTTTAAAATGTCATGTGAAATCAAATATAAAATCTAGGTTTTGCTATCTCAAGCAGGCTTTGAGATGAAGATTGAGGTGTAAGCAGAACATTTTGAAATTGCTCTCAAGAGACATTTGTAGTGGAGTGAGTAAAGAGATGAAGCAGACGAAAGACAATAAAAGATCTAATATCAAGCAAGACACCACTGTGGACAACAGGAGTGCAATCTCCCTGAAGAACCCTAGGGAATATGTCAAATACATCACAGAATAATTCCAACTGAGTGCAGAGGGAGATAGAGTATTGAGATCATCTTCCCTCTACCATTGAAGGATGCTTCTGGGGATAATACTAAGCCTCCAAAGGAGATGCTAACCCAGTAGTTTTCAAAACTCCAAGAGATTTCTAATAAATTCTTAACTCCCCGCAAAGAGGATAGATTTCAACTATTGAATGAAAGTATCTTAGAAATGAATTGTTCATATCACGGATAATGCATTTCACTAGTTGCATAACTAAAGAATGAAATTCTGCCTCCATCATAAGCTTAGGTAGAGGATTCCAGTATTGAATTTTATATAAAAAACAAAATTTTTAAAAATTTGAATATGTCCCAAATATTTCATAGAGCATACTTAATCTAAAAATGATCCATTATTTCTGGTCAAATCAAATTTAACCAGGTATACTTTATTCTTATTTGTTACATCTGGAAACCCCAAGCCTAGAGTAAATTTGCATAAATAACTTAATCTTAGCAAGAAATTAATTCATGTTTTTTTTTTTTCAAGTGGGTTTGGGTTATAGTAGGTTAATGTCTGATGTACACTTGGAATAATATCCTGTATAATTGTCCAATTATCTTCTCTGTAAAGGCAGAGAATTACCCAAAACTTAAGTTGCAAAAAAAAATATATATATATATATATATATATATATATATATATATATATATATATATATATGCTTTTAGAGTTTAATGGGGACTAAACGTTTTCAACCAAAGCCAGGGGAATCAATGTCTGGACAGAAGTGACCCTGAAGGGATTGTGGGAGCTAAAACTTACACTATTTTATGAATAAATTTCAGGACTCACAGTTGTTCTATATAATGATTAGACTGGTGGGCTATATTGCCAAGGACATCTTTTGAATAACTTCTGGTGCATAATGACCCACAGATTTCAAGAAAAGTGATGTCAGCAATCATGTTTTTGACCTTTCTCTGTGTACCTGCCCCTGGCCATTCCATTCACAGATTTAAGCATTCCTGATTCATTTTTTTTTTTAAAAAAGATACATTGTTTGGCTGGAAATGTGGCTCAAGCGGTAGCACGCTCGCCTGGCATGCGTGCGGCCCGGGTTCCATCCTCAGCACCACATACAAACAAAGATGTTGTATCCCCCGGAAACTAAAAAAATAAGTATTAAAATTCTCTCTCTCTCTCTCTCTCTCTCTCTCTCTCTCTCTCTCTCTCTCTCTTAAAAAAAGATACATTGTTATATCATATTTAATTAAATGTAAGATGCCATTGGGTTTATAGTATTTTTTACTTCATGAACAAATAAAAATAGAAAATACATGAAATTATAGTCTTATGGATTAAAGATATAATCAATTCACATATATTAAAATGTTCATTCTAAAACTAAGGACATATCAGATCTGTAGAGAGAAAGAATGTAGATGATAAATGTAGATGAAAATACATAGACATAGATAATCTAAATATTTATGTAAGCAGTGGTTTCCCTCTGGATTTTTTCATCCGGCATAATGATTTTAATATCAATTCATGTGTCATTATTTCTTAATAGCCCATTTTAAGAATAAACCACAATTTATTTATTCATCATTTGATGGAAAATTGGGTCTATACCATATTTTAACTATTATAAATATAACTGAGCATTTATGTACAAGTTCTTGTGTGACCATAAGCTTTAATTTCTCTTGTGCATAGAGTAAAGATATTAGAAGGATATTTCTGGGTTTTTTTATGCTTTATTAGTACACTATAATTATACATAGTGGGGTTCACTGTGACATATTCATGTATGCACATAACCTCATTTGCTCCATTTCATTTCCTAGTACAAGTCCTATTCCTCTTCTCCTCCCTCCCCATCCACTTTCTCTATTCTACTGTATATATATATATATATATATATATATATATATATATATATATATACTGTATATATATATATATCTGGAGCATTACAGTTACACATAAAAGTCAGAGTTACTGTGATAAAATCATACGAGCTTATAGCAAAATTTGGTAAATTTTACTTCCCAGTTCTTCCCTTTTCCCTCCCTTCTTCCCTCCCCTTCATCCCCTACATTTACTCTACCAACATCCCTTCTATTTTCCTGATATCCCCCCTTTAAAAAAATTCCTTTTTTCTTTCTACTTTCTGCATATAAAAGAAAACTCTCAAGACTTGACTTTCTGAGTCTGGATTATTTCACTTAGCAGCATGTTCCCTAATTCATTCCATTTACTGAAATTTCTGGTTCTGTGGTTAAAAAATAATAATAATAATAATTTCCAAAGTAACTGTGTTTTCCAAAGTAAGTGCCATTTTTCATTCCTATAAGAAATGTTTGAGACGTCCATTTGATCCAAATCATCACTAACATCTGTGAATTAGACTTCCATTTTTAAAATTTTCTTTTTACATTTAGCAATTCTAATTGACCTGTGGTAGCATATACTTTTTATTTTAATTCATGTTTCTCTAATATGTTAGGCTCCTATTAATGACTTTTGAACTTGTATATATTTTAAAGTTTTATTTAAATATTTTACCAATTTATTTAACTAGATTACTTCTAAATGATGAGGTTTAAAAACTTTGGTATATATATATATATATATATATATATATATTATGGCTACAAATCCTTGATGTCATATACAGATATTTGCTTCCAGTTTTTTTCTTTTTATTTTATTAAATATGCCTTTTGAAGAGACTGACTTTTAATTTGATGATTAATTATCATTTTTGTCCATAATTTTTATGTACTAAAAAAATTTGCTCAAACCAAGTTGTCCTACATGTTCCTCCAGAATTGTTTAGTGCTAACATATTTATAGAGAAAGATCATTGAAATACATGTCTGGCCTGTTTTGAGTCAATTTATACATCTTGTGTGAAATAATGAAATATTGCTTGATTTTTTTCACATGAATGTATAGCAGTTGTACATTCATCATTTTTTTAGAATTCAATAGGAAAAACATCAGTGTTTAGTGATATTTTGTAGGGAATGATATTTTACTGCAAAAATCAATATTTTAATAGATAATTGACAATTCATATATCCATCCTTGACTTAAGTTTGGTAGTTTGTGTCTTTTAATAAATGTCCTTATTTCTTAAAAGTTAATAAATATTTGTCAGTATTTGTTATAATATTTACTCATTTTCTCCATAATATTTTTAGTGTCTGCAATGATGTTACCTCTTTTATTGCTGATGTAATTCATATTTTATTTCTTTATTTATTTCTCAACCTAGTAGGATTTAGTGAAATGAATGACATATTTGCCCTAGCTTCAGGTACCAGTATTGAGGAATTCATAAAACTTGCTTCAGTTGGTCTTTTCCAAAAAGGCTAGAAGCTACATAAAATTTATTAATTACTCTCTCCTTGTTTTCTCCAACAGTAAAATGAGACTATTAAGATTACATAGTTCAGATGGCTCACACTGGCCCACATGACATCCAGGATATCAGTAGGCCAGGTTCACCCCTCCCGTGGTGGGGCAGACACTGCCAGAGGTTAGACTTTGGCATAGGACCGCCCCTTCCTACCAGCAGACTAACATTGGAGTTTCAAGGCCAGAGGCCCAGATCCACCCACAACAGCCTCTGCAGGGCCCAGGCATATAGCACACCTGATCCACCCCTTTCCTGGCGGGGCAGACACTTGCCAAAGCCTAGCCTCTGGTACAAGACCACCCCTTCTGACCAGTGCACTATGGCCAGAGCCCAGATCCAGCCCAGACGGCTCACAACAGCCCACTCAGGATCCAGGATTTCAGTAGGCCCAGTTCACCACTCCTCCAGTGGGGCAGACACTGATAAAGCCTTTGGTGCAGAACCACCCCTTCTTACCAGCAGAATACCACTGGAGGTAAGGCCCAGTGGCCCAGATCCACCCACTCCAACTTATGCAGGTCCCTAACCCAGGATGCAGTAGCATCCATTGAGGGACACCAGCAGGGTCTGGAAGCCCAACATCAAGGAGAGATACAGACAGTCTGCACAGGTACTACAAGAGTATAGGGAAGAAACTGTAATATCTCAGATCCACACTACAAGAAAGGAAGACACATAAACAATATGAAAAAACAAGGGAGGAAAGTGTCCCAAACAAACAAGGACACTATAATAAAAGAACCCATGGATGAAATTGTTGATGAAATGATGAAATGTCAGAAAAGGAGTTCAGAAGGTTCATAATTAAAATGATCTGTGAGTTAAAGAATGACTTAAATGAGCAAATACAAGCAAAAATTGATCACTCAAACAATGAGATAAGAGAGCAAATATAGGCAGCAAAAGATTACTTCAAGAGAGAGATAGAGACCCTGAAGAAAAAAAAAAACAACTAGTCAGAAATCCTTGAAATGAAGGATACAATAAATTGAATAAAAAACTCAATAGAAAGCATAACCAAAAGACTAGATCACTTGGAAGAAAGAATGTCAAATAGTGAACCCAAAGTATACAATCTGAAAAATAAATGTGATCACACAGTGAAGAAAGTTAGAAACCATGAACAGAACTTCCAAGAATTATGGGACAGTATCAAAAGATGTAATCTAAGAGTTATTGGGATAGAGGAAGGCAAAGAGTTTCAAACCAAAGGAATGCACAATCTCTTCAATGAGATAACATAAGAAAATTTACCAAGCATGAAGAATGAATTGGAAAAACAAATATACGAGGCTTATACAACACCAAGCATACAAAATTACAACAGATCTATACCAAGGCACATTATAATGAAATGCCTTGCATACAGAATAAGGATAGAATCTTAAGAACTGCAAGAGAGAGGAATCAGATCACATATAGGGGGAGACCAAAATATCTCAGCAAACTTTTCAACACAGACCCTCAAAGACAGGAGATCATGGAACAACATATAGCAAACTCTGAAAGAAAATGGATGCCAACCAAGAATATTATATTCAGCAAAATTAAGCTTTAGATTGGATGATGAAATAAAAAATTTCCATGATAAACAAAAGTTGAAAGAATTCACAACTAGAAATCCTGCATTACAGAACATCCTCAACAAAATATTCCAAGAAGAGGAAATGAAAAACAATGAAGAAAATCAGCAGAGGGAGGGATTACACTAAAGGAAAATCTAATCAGATGAGAAACCAAGTCATGTTAAATAACAAAAATGGCTGGAAATACAAATCATGTCTCAATAATAACCCTGAATGTTAATGTCCTAAACTCACCAATCAAAAGACATAGACTAGCAGATTGAATTTTTAAAAAAAGATCCAACAATATGTTGCCTCTAAGAGACACATCTCATAGAAAAAGACATTCACAGACTGAAGGTGAAGGGTTGGGAAAAATCATACCACTCACATGGACTGCGGAAGCAAGCAGAGATTTCCATCCTCATACCAAATAAAGTAGACTTCAAGCTAAAGTCAATCCAAAAGTATAAAGAAGGACACTACATACTGCTCAAGGGAATTATACACCAACAAGACTTAACAATTACAAATATATATGCTCCAAACAATGGAGCAGTTATGTTCATCAGACAAACTCTTCTAAATTTCAAGAGTCAAATAGACCACAACACAATAATTTTGGGTGACTTTAACACACCTTTTTTATCACTAGATAGATCTTCCAAACAAAGGCTGACAAAGAAACTGTAGAATTCAATAATACAACCAACAACTTGGACTTAACTGGCATATATAGAATATTCCAACCTTCAATAAGAGAAAATTCTTTCTTCTCAGCAGAATATGGATCCTTCTCTAAAACACACCATATATTATGCCACAAAGCAACTCTAAGCAAATAAAAAAAGTAGAGATACTACCCTACATTCTATCAGATCATATTGGAATGAAATTAGAAATCAGTGATAAAATAAGAAATAAAATCCACTCCAAAACCTAGAGACTAAATAATATGCTACTGAATGAACAATGGGTTGCAGAAGACATCAAGGAGGAGATTAAAAAGTTTTTAGAGGTGAATGAAAACACAGATCCAACATATTGAAATCTCTGGGACACTATGAAAGCAGTTCTAAGAGAAAAGTTCATTACATGGAGTTCTTTCCTTAAAAGAAAAAAAATGTCAACAAACAAATGACTTAAACTACATCTCAAAGCCCTAGAAATAGAAGAACAAATCAACACCAAAAGCTGCAGAAGACAGGAAATAATTAAAATCAGAGCTGAAATCAGTGAAATTGAAACAAAAGAAACAATTGAAAAAATTGACAGAACAGAAAGTTGGTTCTTTGAAAAAATAAATAAAATTGGCTGACCCTTAGCCATGCTAACATATAGAAGGAGAGAGAAAACTCAAATCACTAACATACGTGATGAAAAAGGAAATGTCACAACAGACACTACAGAAAAACAGAAGATAATTAGAAATTATTTTGAAAACCTGTACTCCAATAAAATAGAAAATATCAGCCCTGGGGATATAGCTCAGTTGGTAGAGTGCTTGCCTCACATGCACAAGGCCCTGGGTTCAAACCACAGTACCACACACACACACACACAAAATGGGCTGGGCATGTGGCTCAAGGGCTGGGGATGTGGCTCAAGCAGTAGCGCGCTGGCCTGGCATGCATGCGGCCCGGGTTCGATCCTCAGCACCACATACAAACAAAGATGTTGTGTCCACTGAAAACTAAAAAATAAATTAAAAATTTTAAAAAAGATTACAGATCAGGGCTGAGAATATAGCTTAGTCAGTAGTGTGCTTATTAAAAAAAAAGAAAAGAAAATATCGAAGGCATCAACAAGTTTCTAGAGTCATATGATTTGCCAAAATTGGATCAGGATGATATATAGAATTTAAACAGATCAATTTCAAGTGACAAAATAGCAGATGCCAACAAAAGTCTACCAACCAAGAAAAGCCTAGGAAGAGATGGATACACAGCCAAGTTCTAGAAGACCTTTAAAGAAGAATTAATACCAATACTCTCCAATTTATTTCAGGAAATAGAAAAAGAGGCAGCACTTCTAAACTCATGATATGAGGACAATATCACTCTGATTCCAAAACCAGGCAAAAAACACATCAAAAAAAGAAAAATTCAGACCAATATCTCTAATGAACATAGATGCAAAAACTTTCAATAAAAATCTGGCAAATCAAATACAAAAACATATCAAAAAGAACATGCACCATGATCAAGTGGGATTCATCCCATGATTTAAGGTTGGTTCAATTTACAGAAATCAATAATATGTAATTCATCACATCAATAGACTTAGAGATAAGAATTATATGATCATCTCAATAGAGGCAGAAAAAGCATTTGACAAAATACAGCACCCCTTTATGTTCAAAACAATAGAAAAACTAGGAATAACAGAAACATATCTCAACATCGTAAAGACAATCAATGCTAAGCCCCAGATCAACAACATTCTAAATGGAGAAAAATTGAAGGCATTCCTTCTAAAAACTGGAACAAGGCAGAGATGCCCTCTCTCACCACTTCTATTTAACAGAGTTTTTGACACACTGGCCAGAGCAATTAGACAGACAAAAGAAATTAAAGGGAAGGGATACACATAGGAAAAGAAGAACTCAAATTGGCACTATTTGCTGTTTATATGATTCTATGCCTGGAAGACCCTAAAAGCTCCACCAGAAAACTCCTAGAATGAGTAAATGAATTCATCAAAGTAGCAGGATATAAAATCAACACCCAAATAAATCAAATGCATTTCTGTATAGCAGTGACAAAACCTCAGAAAGAGAATTGAGGAAATGAGGAAAACTACCTCATTCTCAATAGCCTCAAAAAAAAAAAAAAAAAGAAAGAAAGAAAAAGAGGTGAAAGATCTATATAGTGACAATTACAGAACCCTAAAGAAAGAAATCAAAGAAGACCTTAGAAGATGGCAAGATCTACCTTGTTCTTGGATAGGCAGAATTAATATTATCAAAATGACCATACTTCCAAAAGCACTATGCAGATTTAATGCAATTTCAATCAAAATTCAAATGACATTCCTCATTGTAATTGTAAAAACAATCATGAAATTCATCTGGAAAAATAAGAGAACCAGAATAGCTAAAGCAATCCTTAACAGGAAGAGTGAAGCAGGTGGCATTACTATACCATAACTTAAACTATACTACAGAGCAATGGTAACAAAAACAGCATGGTATTGGCACCAAAACAGACTGGTAGACCAATGATACAGAACAGAGGACACAGAGACAGAGACTAACCCACAAAACTAAAATTATATTATATTAGAGAAAGTTGACAAGAACATGCATTGAAAAAAAGATAGCCTCTTCAACAAATGGTGTTGGGAAATTGGAAATCCACATGCAACCAAATGAGATTAAACACCTATCTCTTACCATGCACAAAACTCAATTCAAAATGGATCAAGGACTTAGGAATACAATCAGAGACCATGAGTCTAATACAAGAAAAAGTAGGCCCTTATCTCTATCATGTGGGATTAGGCCCCAACTTCCTTAATAAGACTCCTGTGGCACAGAATTTAAATCAAGAATCAATAAATGGGATGGATTCAAACTAAAAAGCTTCTTCTCAGAAAAAAAAAAAAAAAAACAATCTGTGAGTGAATAGAGAGCCTACATCTCGGGAACAAATCTTTACCCCTCACACAGCAGATAGAGCACTAATCATTAAGGTATATAAAGAACTCAAAAAGCTGAACACACACACACACACACAAAGCCCCCAAATAACCCAATCAATAAATGGGTCAAGGACCTGAAGAGACACTTCTCAGAAGATGATGTACAATAAGTCAACAAATATATGAAAAAAATGTTCATTATCACTAGCAATTAGAGAAATGCAAATCAAAACCACTCTAAGATTTCATCTCACTCCAGTCATAATGGCAGCTATTATGAAGGCAAACAACAATAAGTGTTGGCAAGGATGTGGGGAAAAACACTGGTGGGGCAGAGGGGTGGGAGGGGATGGGAGGGGGCATGGGATAATTAATGATGGTGGAATGTGATGATCATTGCTATACAAAGTACATGTATGAAGACACGAATTGGTGTGAATATACTATGTGTAAAACCAGAGATACGAAAAATTGTGCTCTATATATGTAATAAGACTTATAATGTATTCTGCTATTATATATAAATTTTAAAAATTTATATTACAAAGGATTACATAGGTCATACATTTAATGAGAGGGTTAAATAAGATGAATCATATACAATATTTAACAATCATCTAAAAAATCAGTATGGTAGTTAACTGATGAAAATAATAGTATTATATGACACAGCAATCCCGTTACAGAGTATATTCTGAACATAAATGAAATAAATCACCACTCCCTTGAATATAACTGCAATACTATTTTCACTGTAACATTTGTAACAATAGCCAAGATGTTAGCCATCAACAAATGAATGAAATAATGAAAACATAGTATAAAATAAACTACTGAGTACTATTTAGTCTTTTTTAAAAAGTGAATTCTATTATATGTGACAGTGTGAATAAAACTAGATATTACGCTTACTAAAATAAGTCCCAGACACAGAAAAATCATCACTGTCATCTCACATGTGAAATCTTTAAAAAAAAATTCAAATATATAGAAACACACAATGGTAGTCACCAGGAATGGGAGAATTGGAGAGATGTTGATCAAATGGTACAAAGTTGCAGTTAGATAAGACAAATAATTCCAGAGCTCTAATTTCTACTGCTGCAAAATTGTGCCTTCATAACTTTGTAGCTGTAGAAATTCTCTAGTGTTTTATTCTTCAGGTAATTGATATTATATTTCAGAATCCCTACTCCAGCTCCCAGGTCTCTGTGATGTGATTATAAATGAGGATTACATTTACTATTATTTTTGTATTGAAAATTTTCTAAGAAAGTTATTTTAGGAAATCTCTCTCTCTCACACACACACATGCACACAAACACAGAAAGGTATCTATATGAGGTGATGATGTTTCCATTTGCTAGACTATAGTAATCACTTTACTACATATATGAATGTCAAAACATATTTATATCTTAAATGAATACAATAAAATACCTTAAATGCATATAATAAAAAAGGTCAAATTATATCACTTATATTATTGTTTATAAATATAAATTTCATGGTATGTTTTTGTATACTATGTTAAGTATATATACATATGCAAGAATATGCACATACTTCTTTAGATAGAGAACAGAATGTAAAACAACCAAAGAAAAGAATACTCAGAATGTGATACTGTGTCTGATTGTTGAAATTTTGACTTAAAGTCTTAATTGCATTTGTATATTTTGATTTACCAGATTTTCTTTGGTGAAAAAATAATTTTAAATAAATCAGGTATTATGAAAACTCCAAAAAATTAGTGCTATTTTTAAGATAACAGGTCATCCTACCACAAATTCTATATACATATATATATATATATATATATATATATATATATATGTGCATGTGTACATATAAAATTTATAAATATATATTAGAGAAGAGATCTCTGAGTCAGAAACAGATGGTTTATTATATAAAACAAATGCAGGGACTAAAGTAATAATGTAGTACTAGTTCCCCATGCCCCAATTCCTCAGAGTAAATGGATGGTAGGAAACTAATGGTAACTATTCACACAGGGTGAGAGGATATATTACAGGATACAAACTCCAAGTTTAGTAAATTTGGATCTTATATAGATACTACTGTCAAACCTGTCTAAAATCCAAGTAATTTTTTACAGAAAGACTTCCTATTTTTATGATCCTAGAATTGAATATTTCTGTAAATACTCCCAGAAATAGAGTGTCAAAGCACATTGTCTTTTAATGCCTGGACACATAGGAATGCTAGGTTTGTGGAAAATTCTCTTCTCATTGAATACTCCAAATTTATTTTTATATTATCACCATTTTTCAAGAGACATTATTCTCTTTTCAAATTAGTGAATGATTTTGTAAACCTAATGGACTGCATTAACTGGTTGTTTTAATTGAAGGAAATAAATGGCAGAAACAACACCTGAAAATTCTGTTGTGTCACTTACCTACAAATGGAAGTACATTATCATTTTGACATCCAAATGTTTGGAGAAGGCTGGAGGTGGCTGAGGGCCCTCCTTCATTATATTCGTAATTGTTGGTTAGTCTAGAGTAAGTGCCTGAGGCAAATAACTAGTATTTTATTCTTCAGGTATTTGATATTATATTTCAGCTGCCAGGTCTCTATGATGTGATAGAAATGATAAAGATCAAGAAGCAGGATCTTGGAACTTATGTATATTTGGAAACAAGTGTATGTTTTATTCTTGACTTTGTTTTTAATCAACATTCAATTTCCTACTTGTTGGCAGTTTCCAAAATGGTCCAAAGAGAAGTATTTTTTGTTTGTTTTTTGGTGTAGTGCTTTAAGTGACAATTTCTACCAGTAACAATAGGGAAATTTATGAGAAAATATACACAATCCATTGGCATAGACATAATTCTGTAGCAGTAGAAATTCTTCAAAATGACTGTTACTTGTGAAACTTAATTATTTGCATATGCATTGAACCTTAAATCTGATCTCTGTATTTAACCCAATGTAGATTTTCTTATTTCATGTTTTAAGTATCCCATGTGTTTCTTACATCTCCAAAAGTAATGAATGAATCATGATGCTAGACTGAGCCAGGAATGTGTATAATTTTTGTAGAAAGGCTCAGAAAGTAAATATTATAGGCTGTGTAAGCCAGATTATCTCTGTCATGGGTCAAACCTGTCACTGTAGGTTTGTATTGTGTATTATAATTGCTTTGTGGAAAATTAAAGAACAAGTGGTCACAGTGAAGTGCATTCTAGTTTAGACAGTATGGTCAGAAAATATTTCTCTGATAAGGAAACAATTTATTATAACCTGAATGAAGTGAGCCTATCATGTAGAAATCTAGAGGAGAGTATCCTAGGCAGAAAAGAATTTTAAATAGTCAGTAGAAAGTCCTCATGGCTGGGACATGCTTGGTGTATCTAAGTAACAGCAAAGAGGGGACAGTGACTATTTGGAGTAAATGAGAACAAAAGACAATAAATGAGAGGGATTGAAGATCAGATGAGACGTGGCACTTATAGTGGCCCAGTGGCAAACCATGATTAAACATGAACAATCCTTGTTTTGTAGGAATTTCTACTCTATTGGGGAAGAAATGCAACACTGAATGAACAAGAACTGTAAAAATGTATTGATTGCTAAGACTCTAATGAAGGAAATACTCCAGCTGTGGAGAGAAGAAATTTAGTTCCAGAACTGAAGTTTTCAAGGGGTTCGGGAAAGAGCATCTAGATAAGTTCAAAGACAAGAAGAATAATATCAGCAACAGAAACAAGAAACAAAATCATTGAATGAGTTTAGTCAGCCTTGTGCCTGAACATTCCTCCCTCCTGCACTCTACACTCATCTTCAGAACCTGGTTTTCTGTCTACATTATAATTCATGCGCACACCTCATTTAGAACTCAGTCTTCTCGAATACTTTCCAAAACTGTCTTTATTATAATCACGCTATTTAGTATAATTATAACTCAATAAAGCAGAGAGAGAGAGAGAGAGTCATGAACTTGCTTTCTATAATAAGTACTTAAGACATTTTTCAAAATTGAGATTAATGGATTCAGTCCACACAACAGTCTGAATACGGCAGTCTGGTATGAGAGCCAGTTTGGGATTAGTTGACAGTGCTCCAGGTGATTCTAATAATCTGGCAAGCTTGGCAATGGATGTCTCTATTTCAAACTTGGGTGCATATAAATCACTGGGATTGAGCCCTAGAGTCTCACAGTCTCCTAAGGGTTATTAGGTTTTCAGACTACACTTGTGATAGCAAGAACTAGAATAAAAGTCTTTAAAAAGCCAGGGCCTGTGATCTCAGTTCTGGCTATTCAGGTCCATTGTAAATATCTCTTGCCAGCTTAACAAAATATCCAACTCACTATTTCTTATTTCTGTTCTTTTTTTTTTTTTTGTATTGGGGATTGAACCCAGGGGTGCTTAACCACTGAGCCACATTCCCAGTCCTTTTTACATTTTATTTAGACACAGGGTCTCACTAAGTTGCACAGGGCCTTGCTAAATTTCTGAGGCTGGCTTTGAACTCGTGATCCTCTTGCCTCAGCCTCCAAAGCTTCTAGGATTACAGGCATGTGCCACCATGCCCAGCCAACTTACTATTTCTATTACATTAATGTAATCATTGAAAGGGAATTCCGTTTTCAATTCTGTATGAATCTTTTAGGGAAAATCTTCTCCAAAAGCAGATTGTTGGTATAAAATCTGGACTCTGATTCAAATCTTAACAAATCCTAGTATCCTTTATAACATTTACATTTGCTCTTTCTTTTATAACCCAGTAAATACTTTAAAAAATACTATATAACTCTTAGATATTTTCAGTTTGACATTTAAAAGTTATTATGATTCTATAATTGCAAAGTATATAATTTCTGTACCATTCTAAATGACAATAATTTAAAATAAAATGGATGAGTTGTATATCAAGAGTAATTAATGAATTATAAGTGTGATAATGATTTGAGATCTTAATAATTAAAATGAATCAGTAAACACTTAAATGAAAAATGTACACTGTGTACCTTTCTCATTTATACTTTTATTCTTCACCTTCCTTAGAATTTTTTCTTAATTAATATAGTGGATGTTACACATTCATATATTTATTTTATAATCTCAGCATACTTCATTGCAAAAACGATATCATCAAAAAACAATAGTCATTAAAATTTTTTATAACCATTGGACGCTAAATGTTAATTCCCTTTGAATTGTTTTGACAATTGAGAAGAGACATTACAAAATTTCAAAAATAATTTTAAAGAGCATTGCCAAAAGAATAGAATTTTAATGTTTACCACCATGAAAAAAGATAAAATAGTTAAGTGATTGATACATTAATTAATTTGATTGAATCTTTGTATTATGTATAAATAGATTGCAAGTCACATTGTACCCCATGTACATAATTTTTATTTGTCATTTAAAATAAACCAATAAAAATATATTGTAAACGTACCTCTTCAAGAAATGGAATAAAGAAGATGGAGGGTATTCGAAAACTTAAAGGAAGCTTGCTAAAATCAATATTTGTATTTATCTCTTTGTTTTTACATAGGTTCTTATATTTTCATAGTTGGGGAAATTTAATCAGAGTTGATGATAACTATAGCATTTCATATATTTACATAATTGGTAAAAGAAGAAATGAGAAAGAGAATATTAGTTTTCAGGCAATATCTGTTTTTGAAAAGACAACATATACAACTTCTAGTTTTAGCATCAACATAGAAAGAACTCCAAAGTCATAATGTACAGCCTACAACATGAGAAAGCTGAGAAAACTGAGAACCAATTACTTTTCTTGGATCAGAGAGCAGAAGTTGCAGAGCAAATCACCATCCCAAAACCTGGAAAGAGGCAAATTCAGAGACAGAACCAAGATCTGTTAAGTGTCTTTAGATTCTGCTAAGCTGGAGCAGAATCATTGGTGCTATAAACTGGTAGGAACATTTAAATAGGAATTTTCATGAATTTTTGGAGGCTGACTATGAGCTAGTGTAAAAGACATTCATGGGGTCTGCAATCTTAGGGGGACCCCCACACATTTGTGGCCTTTGTCTTCAGGAACCCAGCAGTGTTCTCCTGGTCAGCATCTGAGAATGGTGTCTGTGTGCCTTTGCCAGAGGCAGAGGTAAAATGGGCATTGTGAAACACAGACAGAGGCTTCGCCATAATGAAGCCTACTCTCCAGGGCCAGAGCCTTGTTTCATTTAGTTTCTCTGTCTCTAAGAGAGGGAAGCCATAGTCCCTAGGAGTCAGGGCTTCAACAAAATAAATGGGGCGGGGGAGGGATTGTAGCTCAGTGGTAGAGCACTTGCCTTGAATATATGAGGCTGGATTCAATCCTCAGCACCAAATAGAAATAAATAAATAAAATAAAGGTATTGTGTCCATCTACAATTAATTTTGTTTTGTTTTGTTTTTTAAAGAAAAAAAATGGGAATACTGCAGCCAGGGATGGACATGATGGCAGGAAGGAAATTTAGACCACTAATGGTCTAAACTTATGAAAGTCATAAGACCAAAATATTGACCCAAGAAAGACTGAAATTAAATTGGAAAATTAAAAAACTCTGCATCTCTGCCATACACCTTTCCAAATCATCAAAGGGGCAAGAGTATAATCCAACTGAGGAATATGCAATTCCCAGACTTTTTCTGAAAAGAGCTATTTAGAGAAACTCAAAGCAAGGGAAGGAAAAAAAAAGAAAAAGGAAAAACACCAGAACTCTAGAAGGATTTAAATCCTTTAGTACATTTAGGTTCAGAGAGAAAAAAAAGATCTTCATTCCCAAGCACACTAATATAAAGCAAACACCAAGACAAACATTTCTAACTTTCAACAAAAAGTTGCAAGGTATGCCAAAAGGTGAGAAAAGCCACAGTCCAAAGAGACAAAGCATTAAAACCAGACGGAGATTTAACACAGATGCTAGAATTAGGTGGGAGGGGGATTTTTAAAAAACTAAAATTAATGTTAATTGCTCATAAAAAATGGACAATGTGCATGAACAGATGCTTAATGGGAGCAGAGAGATGGATGCTCTGAGGAGAAATCAAAAGGAAATTCTAGAAATAAAATGCCAGTACAGAAATGAAGGATGCCTTATGTCAGCTCAGGGTAGACTCAACACAGATAAGGAAAGAAACAGTGAGATTGAAGACAGTAAATAGAATCTTCACAAACTGAAACCTAAGGCAAAACAGACGCAAAACAATAAAACAGAACATCCAAGAACAGTGAATTGCAATGTGAAAAGAGAGTGCAGAGATGAACAAGATTTGACACAATAATGGCTGAGCATGTCCTACAATTAAGACCGACAACAAACCTCAGAGCCCGGAGCCAAGAAAGCAAACATCAAGCAAGATGAATAACCACAACAAAAAGAAAACACACCAATGAATGCAATCTTCAACTGCAGAAAACCAAAAATTAATCTTAAGAGAAAGCAAAAGAAAAAAAAATACTTACCTATAAGAAATAGGGATTAGAAATCCAGCAGGCTTCTTGTCAGAATATTTCAGCAAGGACATCCATGGAGTGACTATGGAGGTCCTCAGTCACCTGTTCTTTGTGATCATTCCAGAAGAAGTGCAGGTGATTCACTCAAAGTAGCAGACACGAGTTTACTAGACAGAATAGGAAAAGAGAACAGGGAAACAATCTGAAGGCGGAATGGTAGTAGGTTCTCTCAGAGAGGACAGGGATGGCATGTTCCTCCTGTTCTGCATTATTGGGGTTCCCAGGGAAGTTTCCAGAGAGTCCCACCTAGGTCTGCCTCTTCAATTTTGACTGACACCAGGATTGCAACAGTTTTTCCATTCCCCACTGTACATGGTCTTACACCATGGAGGGGAGCTTTTACTATTATAATGAGGTGCTAAAGATCTAAGGCAATGCTGAGACACCTTGGCCCAGGCAAACCGGTTTTAATTTGAACTTGTTCTTACATATTTTGTTTTGTTTTTTTGGGGGGCTTTGCTTCTAATTACTGTGTATCTCCGAGTCTACGGTCTGTGTAAAGATCACAAATGTCTCTCCCCAACCCTTCAGGGTAACTTGTATTCTTCTTATAGCCAGGGAGGAGCCTATTGGGTCTGCATTTCTCCTGCAGATAACAGGTTATTTGCTGAGCAATGTAGCATATTCTATTAATTTAAGCCAGGCAGGGCCAAAGCAGTCTCACAAAAATTGCCCTTCAAAAGAAAGCACATGGGGGTCAGCATAGTAGGCCCAGTCCATAGAACCTAATATGGACACTGCTTATGAGCAATCTATCAAGAATACATAAAAAGGAGCCAGGCACTGTGGTGCACGCCTGTAAACCCAGCAGCTCAAGAGGCTGAGGCATGAGGATGTCAAGTTCAAAGCCAGCCTCAGCAATGGTGCCGTGCTAAGCAACTCAGTGAGACCCTGTCTCTAAATAAATATACAAAATAGGGCTGAGGATGTGCCTCAATGGTTGAGTTCAATCCTGAGTTCAATCCCTGGTACCAAAAAAAAAAAAAAAATCATAAGAACAGGAGTTAGGTGTGGTGGTGCATGCCTATAATTCCCGTGACTTGGAAGGCTGAGTCAGGAGAATCATAGGTTAGAGTCCAACCCGGGCAATTTAGCAAGACTCTGCATCAAAATTTTAAAAATTGGGGGAGCTAGGGATATAGCTCAGTTGGCAAAGTGCCTGCCTGGCATGCACAAGGCCCTGGGTTCAATCCCCAGCACCATAAATTAAATTAAAAATATAAATTTTTAAATTAAAAAAGGACTCGGCACTATAACTCAGTCATAAAGCACCCCTGGTACAATCCCTAGTACAAAACAAAAAACAAACAACAATAAAAAAAAAAAAAACCAGCAAACAAATTAAAAAAAAACCACAAATATGAAAGAAAAAGTAGAATAATTAAGGTATTGAATGGAAAAAAAATTAATATTCTATATCTAGTGAAACAACACTTTAAAAATGAGGGAGATTTACAAAATCTGAAGAGAAACCTACATTGCTGGTGGGTCTGCAAATTGTGCAACCATTACAGGAAGTGTATGGAGATTCCTCAGAAAATTTGGAATGGAACCACTACTTGACCCAGCTATCCCACTCTTAGGTTTATACCTAAAGAACTTAAAATCCCCATACTATAGTGACACATCCACATCAATGTTTATAGCATCTCAATTCACAATAGCTAAACTATGGAACCAATCTAGGTGCCATTAAACAGATAAATGGATAAAGAAGATGTGATATATACACATAATGGAATATTACTTGGCCTTAAAGAGGAATCAAATTATGGCATTTGCTGGTAAATGGATTGAGCTGGAGAATATCATTCTAAGCAAAACAAGCCAGTCCCCCAAAAAACCAAAGGCTATATGTTTTCTCTGATATGCAGCTAATAATTAACAATAAGGGTCAGAGAAGGGGATATGGAAGAATAGCAGTACTTTGGATTAGGCAGTAAAGAATGAAGGGGAAGGAGGGGGTGCGAGTAGAAAGTACAGTAGAATGAATCAGACATTATGACCCTATGTACATGTATGATTATGTGACTGGTGTGATTCCACATCATGTGCAACCAGAAGAATGAGAAGCTGTACTCCATATATGTATGATGTGTCAAAATGTATTCTACTGGCATGTATAACTAATTGAACAAATTAAAAAATGAAGGAGAAATGCATATTTAATCATGCATAAAATATTGATACATACATAAAAATTCATTTCCAGGAGACCTGTCAGGCAAAACATAAAATAAGTTCTTCAGGAGGAAGGATAATGATAAAACCCAGAAACTTGAGTTTATATAATGAAAGAGCACCAGAGAAAAATAAGTGAAAGTAAAATGAAACTTCATATATCTTATTTTTAACATTAAAAATAAATGGTAGCAATGGATTTGGGACTGTAGCATATTTAAAATAAAATTAACAACAGAGTCAAAACCCACAGGAAGATGGAGAATATCATGCTAAGCAAAATAAGGATGTAAGAATTGGGACTACTCTTATAGTCTATTTACACTACACATGCAGGGGTATTGTGCCATTGGAAAGTAAGTTTAGAGAATTCAAAATGTATATTTCAAACTCTAGAGTAACTGCTGTTTTTTTAAAGTATCATTAATATGCTAAGAAAAAAGATAAAGTGTGGAAATATGCAATTATAAACAGAGAATGCAAACAAATAAAGGAATAATAAAGAAAGAACAAATATAATGCTCAATAGTTACGGACATGATAGATATTAATCCAAGTGTATCCATAAACTCTTTAAATATAAATGGTCTAAGCATATCAATCAAATCACAGAGGTGTCTGATTGGATTAAAAATAAAGAACCAATATATGTGGTTCATAATAAACCAATAAATATTTAGACTCAGGGTAAAAATAAAGGGAAAAATAGATATATCATATTAACCATAATCAAAAGAAATCAGGGGTAGTACTACATTAATTTCAGACAAAACAGACTTTGGTACAACCACAATAATGAAATTATTCAGGATAAAGAAGGTCATGACATAATAATAAAGAAGTTAGTTCCCCAAGATTGCATAATAAGTACAACAACTAACATAAATAAGTGAGTTTGACTAGTTTATGTCTTTCAATAAAATAAAATGAAATAAGTACACAACTAACAGAACATCAAAATATGTGAGTCAAAAACTGATAGAACTGAAAAAAGGAATTGACCAATCCATTATTTTTCATGGAGGCATTTACACTATATTTAAATGATTAATACATCAAGAAGGGAGAAAATTGGTAAGAATGTAGTGGATATAATTTTATGAAGTAACTTTATCGAATTGATATTAGACAGTATTCTGTCCAAACAAGAGCAGAATATATGTTCATAAAATATTAACCAAAATTATCACATTTTTAAGTTGCAATGCACACATTAATAAGTTGAAAGCAATAGAAATCACACAATGTATGTTTTTAAGTAAAAAAGAGATTCAAATGGAGATAAACAACAGAAAGATCATTGGGAAAATCCATTTTAGGCAACTAGAAAAAGAGGGCAAGTTAAGTCTATAACAAACAGGAAAAAAAAAAAAAAAAACAATGACAAGTGAAGCAAAACCAGGCATGGTGGTGCATGCCTATAATCCCAGGGACTCAGGAGGCTGAGAAAGGAGAATTCCAAGTTCAAGGCCAGCTTGGGCAAACTAGTGATACCTTGTCTCAAAATTAAAAAAAAAAAAAAAGAAGAAGAAATGGGATGTGACTCAGTAGTAATGCACCACTGGATTCAATCCCCACTAGCAAAAGGAAAAAATAAGTGAAGCAGAAATTAGATGGTAGGAAAATTAGAGAAAATTAATAAATTGGAAGTCCAGTTCTTTGAGAAATATCAATGGAATTAATAAATCTATAGCCAAATTTAATGAGGGGGGGTATTGGGGAGAGAGAGATTTACAGGAGCTACCAGTATAAAAAAATAAGAGAGGTCATCACAACTGTTCCCATGAACATTGAAGAAGAAGAATAAAAACTATGAACAACTCCACACCCACCAATTTCATAGCCTAAACAAAATTGATTAATTGTTTGAAAGACATAAACTAGTCAAACTCACATAAAGGAAACCGATTATACAGAATATATTTCTTTTTTTTTTTAATTGGTTGTTCAAAACATTACAAAGCTCATGACATATCATCTTCCATACATTTGATTCAAGTGGGTTATGAACTCCCATTTTTTACCCCAAATACAAGTTGCAGAATCACATCGGTTACACATCCACATTTTTATATAATACCATATTAGTGACTGTTGTATTCTGCTACCTTTCCTATCCCCTACTATCCCCCCTCCCCTTCCCTCTCATCTTCCCTCTCTACCCCATCTGCTGTTGTTTAATTCTCCTTGTTTTTTTTTTCCCCTTTCCCCTCACAAACTCTTATATGTAATTTTGTGTAACAATGAGGGTCTCCTTCCATTTCCATAGTTTCCCTTCTCTCTCCCTTTCTCTCCCCCCACTCGTCTCTGTTTAATGTTAATCTTTTCCTCATGCTCTTCTTTCCTGTTCTGATCTTAGTTGCTCTCTTTATATCAAAGAAGACATTTGGCATTTGTTTTTTAAGGATTGGCTAGCTTCACTTAGCATAATCTGCTGTAGTGCCATCCATTTCCCTGCAAAATCCATGATTTTGTCATTTTTTAGTGCTGCGTAATACTCCATTGTGTATAAATGCCACAGTTTTTTAATCCATTCATCTATTGAAGGGCATCTGGGTTGACTCCAAAGTCTAGCTATTGTGAATTGTGCTGCCATGATCATTGATGTGGCAGTATCCCTATAGTATGCTCTTTTAAGGTCCTCAGGGAATAGACCGAGAAGGGCGATAGCTGGGTCAAATGGTGGTTCCATTCCCAGCTTTCCTAGGAATCTCCATACTGCTTTCCATATTGGCTGCACCAGTTTGCAGTTCCACCAGCAATGTACAAGTGTACCCTTTTCCCCACCTCCTTGCCAGCACTTATTGTTGCTTGACTTCATAATGGCTGCCAATCTTACTGGAGTGAGATGGTATCTTAGGGTGGTTTTGATTTGCATTTCTCTGACTGCTAGAGATGGTGAGCATTTTTTCATGTACTTATTGATAGATTGTATGTCCTCCTCTGAGAAGTGTCTGTTCAGGTCCTTCTCCCATTTGTTGATAGGGTTGTTTGTTATCTTGTTGTTTAATTTTTTGAGTTCTTTGTATATTCTGGATATTAGGGCTCTATCTGAAGTGTGAGGAGTAAAGATTTGTTCCCAGGTGTAGGTTCCCTATTTACCTCTCTTATTGTTTCTCTTGCTGAGAAAAAACTTTTTAGTTTGAGTAAGTCCCATTTGTTGATTCTAGTTATTAACTTTTGTGCTATGGGCATCCTATTAAGGAATTTGGAGCCCGACCCCACAATGTGTAGATTGGAGCCAACTTTTTCTTCTATCAGGTGCAGAGTCTCTGATTTGATATCTAGGTCCTTGATCCATTTTGAATTTACTTTTGTGCATGGTGAGAGGAAGGGGTTCAGCTTCATTTTGTTGCATATGGATTTCCAGTTTTCCCAGCACCATTTGTTGAAGATGCTATCCTTTCTCCATTGCATGCTTTTAGCCCCTTTATCAAATATAAGAAAGTTGTAATTTTGTGGATTGGTCTCTGTGTCCTCTATTCTGTACCATTGATCCACCTGCCTGTTTTGGTACCAGTACCATGCTGTTTTTGTTACTATTGCTCTGTAGTACAGTTTGAAATCTGGTATCGCTATACCTCCTGATTCACACTTCCTGCTTAGAATTGCTTTTGCTATTCTGGGTCTTTTGTTTTTCCATATGAATTTCATGATAGCTTTATCTACTTCTACCAGAAATGCCGTTGGGATTTTGATTGGCATTGCGTTGAACCTGTAGAGAACTTTGGGTAATATCGCCATTTTGATGATGTTGGTTCTGCCTATCCATGAACAGGGTACATTTTTCCATCTTCTAAGATCTTCTTCTATCTCTCTCTTTAGGGTTCTGTAGTTTTCATTGTATAAATCTTTCACCTCTTTTGTTAGGTTGATTCCCAAGTATTTTTTTTTTTTTGAGGATATTGTGAATGGGGTGGTTTTCCTCATTTCCATTTCAGAAGTTTTGTTACTGATATACAGGAATGCCTTTGATTTATGCGTGTTGATTTTATATCCTGCCACTTTGCTGAATTCATTTATTAGTTCTAGTAGTTTCTTTGTAGACCCTTTAGGGTCTTCTAAGTATAGGATCATATCGTCCGCAAATAGTGATATTTTAAGTTCTTCCTTTCCTATTTTTATGCCTTTAATTTCTTTTGTCTGTCTAATTGCTCTGGCTAGTATTTCAAGGACTAAATTAAATAGAAGTGGTGAGAGAGGGCATCCCTGTCTTGTTCCAGATTTTAGCTGGAATGCCTTCAGTTTTTCTCCATTTAGAATGATGCTAGCCTGAGGCTTAGCATATATAGCTTTTACAATGTTGAGGTAAGTTCCTGTTATCCCCAGTTTTTCTAGTGTTTTGAACATAAAAGGATGCTGTGCTTTGTCGAATGCTTTTTCCGCATCTATCGAGATGATCATATGGTTCTTATCTTTAAGTCTATTGATGTGGTGAATAATATTTATTGATTTCCGTATATTGAACCAACCTTGCATCCCAGGGATGAATCCTACTTGATCATGGTGCACAATTTTTTTGATATGCTTTTGTATTCGATTCGCCAGGATTTTATTGAGAATTTTTGCATCTATGTTCATTAGAGATATTGGTCTGTAGTTTTCTTTCTTTGAAGTGTCTTTGTCTGGTTTCGGGATCAGGGTGATGTTGGCCTCATAGAATGAATTTGGAAGAGCTCCTTCTTTTTCTATTTCTTGAAATAGCTTGAAAAGTATTGGTATTAATTCTTCTTTGAAGGTTTTGTAAAACTCCGCTGTATACCCATCTGGTCCAGGGCTTTTTTTGGTTGGTAGTCTTTTGATGGCTTCTTCTATTTCTTCCTTTGTTATTGGTCTGTTTAAATTGTGTGTGTCTTCCTGACTCAATCTGGGCAGCTCATATGACTTAAGAAATTTATCGATGTCTTCACTGTCTTCTATTTTATTAGAATATAGGGTTTCAAAATACTTTCTAATTATCTTCTGTATTTCTGTAGTGTCTGTTGTGATATTGCCTTTTTCATCCCGTATGTTAGTGATTTGAGTTTTCTCTCTTCTTCTCTTCGTTAGCATGGCTAAGGGTCTGTCGATCTTATTTATTTTTTCAAAGAACCAACTTTTGGTTTTATCAATTTTTTCAATGGTTTTTTTTGTTTCAATTTCATTAATTTCCACTCTGATTTTAATTATTTCTTGTCTTCTGCTATATTTGCTGTTGTTTTGCTCTTCCTTTTCTAGGGTTTTGAGATGTAGTGTGAGTTCGTTTATTTGTTGTTTTTTTCTTTTTTTGAGGAATGAACTCCAGGAAATGAATTTCCCTCTTAAAACTGCTTTCATTGTGTCCCATAGATTCAGGTATGTTGTGTCTGAATTGTCGTTTATCTCTAAGAATTTTTTGATTTCCTCCTTTATGTCTTCTGTAACCCATTGATCATTCAGTAACATATTGTTTATTTTCCATGTGATGCAGGATTTTTCCTTCCTTCTTTTTTCATTGATTTCCAGTTTCATTCCATTATGATCAGATATGGTGCATGGTATTATCTCCACTCCTTTATATTTACTAAGAGTTGCCCTATGGCATAATATATGGTCTATCTTTGAGTACGATCCATGTGCTGCTGAGAAGAACGTGTATCCACTTGATGATGGTTGATATATTCTATATATGTCGGTTAAGTCTAGGTTATTGATTGTGTCATTGAGTTCTATAGTTTCTTTATTCAGCTTTTGTCTGGAGGATCTGTCTAATGGCGAGAGCGGTGTGTTGAAGTCACCCATAATTATTGTGTTGTGGTCAATTTGACTCTTGAACTTGAGGAGAGTTTGTTTTATGAACGTTGCTGCACCATTATTTGGTGCATATAAATTGATAATTGTTATATCTTGTTGGTGAATAGTTCCTTTTAACAGGATATAGTGTCCTTCTTTATCCCTTTTGATTAACTTAGGTTTGAAGTTGATTTTATTCGATATGAGTATGGCCACTCCTGCTTGCTTCCGAGGGCCATGTGAGTGGTATCATTTTTCCCAACCTTTCACCTTCAGCCTGTGTATGTCTTTTCCTATCATATGAGTCTCCTGAAGGCAGCATATTGTTGGATTTGTTTTTTTGATCCAGGTTACCAGCCTGTGTCTCTTGATTGGTGAGTTTAGCCCATTAACATTTAAGGTTACAATTGAAATATGATTTGTACTTCCAGTCATGTTTATTTATTTATTTATTTTAGTTGGGCTAGTTTTTACTTTTTGGTTGTTTTCCTCCCCCTTTACTGAGATACCTCCCGCTGTTGGTTTTGGGCACTGTTTTTCCATTCCTCTTCTTGTAGAATTTTGCCCAAAATGCTTTGCAGTGCTGGTTTTCTGGCTGCGAAATCTTTTAGCTTTTGTTTATCGTGAAAGATTTTAATTTCATTGTCAAATCTGAAGCTTAATTTTGCTGGATACAGTATTCTTGGTTGGAATCCATTATTTTTCAGCATTTGAAATACATTGTTCCAGGATCTTCTCGCTTTCAAAGTCTGTGATGAAAAATCAGCTGTTAACCTAATTGGTTTACCCCTGAATGTAATCTGCCTCCTTTCCCTCGTAGCTTTTAATATTCTCTCCTTGTTCTGTATGTTGGCTATCTTCATAATTATATGTCTTGGAGTTGGCCTATTACAGTTTTGGATGTTTGGGGTCCTGTAGGCTTCCAGGATTTGGCAATCCATTCCATCTTTCATCTCTGGGAAGTTTTCTAGGATTATTTCATTCAATAGGTTGTCCATTCCTTTGGCTTGAATCTCTGTGCCTTCTTCTATCCCAATGACTCTCAAATTTGGTTTTTTGATGAGATCCCATATCTCTTGGATAGATTGCTCGTGAGATTTAAGCATCTTTTCAGTATTGACTATATTCTTTTCAAGTTGATGAACTTTGTCTTCATTATCTGATGTTCTGACTTCTACTTGATCTAGTCTATTTGTAATATTCTCGTTAGCATTTTTAATCTGGTTTATGGTTTCTTGCATTTCTAAAATCACTGTTTGGTTTTTTTTTAAGATCTCTATCTCCTGGTAAAGCTCGTTCTTTGCAGTTTGAATTTGTTTGTTTAGTTGGTTTTCAAAATATACTTTCAATTCTTGGATTTGCTGTCTCATGTCTTCTGTAAAATTCCGTTCCATCTGAGTTAGGTATGCCTTGATTTCTTTCCCTGTCCATGTTTCTGATGCTTCTAGGTCCTCCTGTAGATTTAAGTTGTCCTGCATTATCTGTACTCCTTTTTTCCCTGTTTTTTTCATGTTGTTCACATTACTTTCAAGCTCTGTTTGACTGCTTTGTAACTGCTTTCTCCTATACATTTGTTTTGGCTTTGTTTATATCTGTTGTTTCTCCTTTGTGGTGGGAGATTATGCCTATAGATGTTGGGCTTTATTGTACTTTAGAGCTGATTCATTCAATTTATAAAGGGCTTCCGGATTTTGTATGCATATAGTGATTTGTTTTTTGTTCTTAGGACTTTATGTTGGGTGCTATGAAGGTATACGGGTTAGTATGTCTTGGCTACTTTAGAAGATTGCTCTACTGAAGGGGGATGCTAACCGTCAATTGGATCAGGGTGTTGGTAGTAGCTAGGTATTTAGGAGCACTATAGACGGCCTCGAAACATTCACCTGTTTGCATTTAGACAGTTACACGAAATGGAGGACATAATGCTTGGGATGAAAGTTGGGGGGAAGGGGAAGGAAGGTGCTCTTGAAAAGTAAGAAGGAGGGGGAGTTAGATAGCATGGAGGAGAATGGAAAGAACAATAAAACTTGGAAGGGGAGAGAAAGAGGGAAAAAGGGAGAGAAAAAATAAAATAAAATAAGAAATAAAATTAGGTCTTAGAGATCCATTTTCTTCTCTTCCCGTAGGCAAAGCTGTGCCCTCCGGGCTGAGATTTGCCCTCAATGTGTCAACAGCAATCCCTGTAAGGCGGCTCCTGGGAGTCTCTCAATCCTGTTGGTCCAGAGCCATTTCACTTCTACAGCCCCTCCTCCCCTTCCTCCTGCCAGCCAGGCAGGTCCTGTGCACCTGTGGAGGTTCTCCAAGGATTTGGTTACACTTTCAGCCCCTCTGGATGCTCTATTTCCCTAATGACTGAGCACTCTCTCTGTCATTCATCTAAGCCCCAGTGCTGTGGAGCTGTGTTCTGGGAGTCAATAGTTTAATTTTTCCGGACCCCTTTGGTGGGCACACCTTCGGAGTCGGGCGGCTAAGACCATTGGTGTCGCCACTGGTGGTAATGGGAGTTGGGGGTCGAGGATCCCATCTGCTTCCCTCAGCCCCTACAATCACAACCACTCCGCTGGCAGTAGGAGGAGTTGGGGGTCTGGAGTGTCCTCTGTTTCCCTCCGCCCTTACTGTCACGCCCTCTCAGTTGGCGGTTGGGGGAGTTGGGGGTGGGGAGTCTTCTCTGCTTCCCTCCGCCCCTACAGTCACGCCCACGTCACTGGCAGTATTGGGAGTTGGGGGTCGAGAGTCCTTTGGCCCTTACAGTCACGCCCACGGAGAGATTTTGAAGTTTCCCGGTTGTTTGTATCTGATGCGGGTGGGAGTCACACACCTGCTAAAGTATTTTCAGCTGGGAAAGAATCTCTTTGGCCGAACTTTGGTTACTTCCCCTCTCTGCAATGGCGGGCCCCTGCCTCCTTGCTGGAGTGTCCGAAGGGAGGGGTGGAACTGGCTTGTCTCTGGTCTGACCCAATCTCTGGTTTTAGTTCCCAGTTCGCTATTTCATAAAGGCTTGGTTAGATTTCCTTCACGTCGTCTCAGGGGGGGAGCCGTTTGCCGGGTGGGCGGGGCCGTTCGCAGTGGGGGCGGGGCCGTTAGCAGAGCTGGGAAGACACAGGCCGTCTGCCGGGCGGCGACCCTTCTCGCAGCGTAGGGCTGCTGGGGGCCGCCTGCAGAGCCTCGGATGCTTGCCGCGGGCGGGGCCGCCAACAGAGCCGGGAGGGCGGGGGCCCGTTTGCCGGGTGGGCGGGGCCATTAGCAGAGCCAGGAGGGCGCAGGCCGTTTGCCAGGCCAGGCGGGGACCCTTCTCGCTGCGCGGGCTGCCGGGGGCCGCCTGCAGAGCGGAGCCTGTGCTGGCCGGAGGCGGGGCCGCCAACAGAGCCGGGAGGGCGGGGGGGGGGGGGGGGGCGTTTGCCGGGTGGGCAGGGCATTAGCAGCACTGGGAGGGCACAGGCCGTCTGCCGGGCCAGGCAGGGACCCTTCTCGCTGCCCCGGGCCTCCGGGGGCCGCTTGCAGAGCCGGTTGGGCCGTGGCTGCGGGATTGGACCTCTGTGCCCGCTTGGCCGGCCAAGATTCACTTGTCTGGGGCCAACTGTCACCTCTAATATAACTTACTACTTCCTGGCAGGTCTCCTTTCAGCCGAATTTTGCTAGAAGTTCCTCAGTAGGTAGAATGTAGCTGTTTTAATGGGTGTTTCTGATCCGGTTAATGTGGAGATACTGAAAGTGCTGCTTCCTTGCCGGCTGCCATGTTGGATCCCCCCCAGAATATATTTCTGTTAAGGAATTTGACTAGATAATTCTTTATATTCCAAGAAGGAACATATCAGACTCAGATGGTTTCAATGGTGAATTCTACCTATAATTTAAGGAAGCAATAGCACAAAAATTCCACATTCTGTTCTAGAAATAGAAGTAGAGAAAAACACTCACTCACTTTCTGAAGCCAATATACCCTAATAACAAAAACACAGACATTTCAAGGAAATTACAAATATCTTTCATGCACATATTCAAGAAAGTATTAGCAACTGAATTAATTTCTAGTGGAAAGGCAAATTGGCACAGCCAATTTGAAAGACAGTTGGAAGATTTTACAATGCTATAGTTCTACATACAACTCAGTAATGACCTTCACAATTATTTATCCAGCTCATTTGAAAGTGCAAGTCTATAAAAATCTGCCTATGAATGTTTGCATCAGCTTTATCTGTAATCACCAGACCTGGAAGCAACAAACATGTCTTTTAACAGGGGAATATACAAAAAAGCTGTTGCACATCTACACAATTGAACATTATTCAGTATTTAAAAATAATGAGCTCTTGCAACAAAAAGACATTGATGGCTCTCATATTGCTAAATAGAAGTCAGTCTGCATCAAGAACATACTGCTTGTTTTCAATTATGTGGCATTTTGAGAAAGTCAAAATTATTAAGACAATACATAGATTAGCAATTGACAGACATTTACGTGTAGAGGTAAATAAGTAAAGCTCATGAAATATTTTTGATAACAAAACCCTTCTTTGTGATATTTATGATGAAACAGAACGTTATATATTTTTCTAAACCCATGGATCTTTACATTATCGAGAGTAAACCTGAAATATGCAAATTAAAAAAATCATTCAGGAGATCGGGAAATCTCAGGATAGAATACAGTTTGTGATAAATGAATCTATTTGTAATTACATATGCATGAAACAACTTCACTGAAGGGGTGGGGCAAAAGGATAGCTTTGGAAATGGGTGGGGATTGTAGGAATAAAGGCAGATGGAACTGTATGTAAACATTTTGCTTTAGTTGATAACTCTGTGCTTCATGAAGTATGGATTAAAATTTTGACATTGTTCATCATGTATACTGGAATTGACCAAAAAAATAATGAATGGTAGAAGTCAGATTTTCCATTTCTGTGGTGAAAATTGAAGGATAAAATCTAAAATCAGGGGGGAGAATAGAATGAACCATGTGATAATGAATTAGTTCTGGAGGACAGTACAGACATAGGATTAGCATGACTTACAGATGGCTACCTATGGAAATATGTGTGGATATGTTGTCATCAAAGGATTAGTATGCACACATTTCCTTGTCCTATTTGATGAAGAGTTCTAAAGGAAATGTCACCCAAGTAGCAGCACATTTGGTGCCCTGAGTTTTGTTTTGCTATAGCGTGGATCTGGAAAGTCCCCCAATGACCAAGATGTGAAAGACTTGGTTCTCACCTTGGCATTTTTAGAAGATGGTGAAACTCTTTTAAGACATAAGGCCTAGAGGGAGGTTTTAGTTCACTGGGGGGTGTGACCTTGAAGGGGATAAAAGGAATCCCTTTCCTTCCTCTTTCACTTTTACTTTCTTCTTGCCATGAGGTAAATGGGTTTCCTGCACCATACACCCCTTCCAGGATGTACTGTCTTGCCACAGGCCAAGATGCAACTGGGTCAATTGATCATGAATTGAAAGCTCCAAATTCGTGAGCCAAAATCAAAACTTTCTCCTTTTTATCCCAAGTATTTAATTACAGTAATGGAAAGTTGCCTAGCACAGGTTTCTAATATGCTTTTTCAATTAATAAAACCAGAGTTAATTAGATAAATAGTCAAATATAACTTGGGAAACACATCTACAAAGTGAGTATAGAGCATCTTGTAATGATAAGAAATAAGGATGGACTTAAATAAAGAAACATTGGAAAGAGCATGTCCAAAGGACACAGGAGCTAACCTAAAGAGATCCCAATGCCCCAAACTGGAAAAATTTCAGCAACAAAGTAAATTAGTAGTGGACTATAACTCTAAGTAAGAAATGAATATTCATAAATTTACATATATATTAGTATATTGTTGAATAGATAAATAGAAAGAATAAAAAATTTCTCATGCAAAATATTTCCAAATAAGTTCTGCAGGTATCCTACTCTCAAGAAGAAGGTATAAGTGACTTCCTTCCAAAGAATGCAATATGTAAACTTGGAAAAAGTTAACTTTATTTTTATTTATTAGTGCTGGGGATTTAACCCAGAGATTCTTTACCACTGAGCTATGTCCCCAGGCATTTTTATTTTGAGACAAGATCTCACTAAATTGCTTAGGGCCTCCCTAATTTTGTAAGACTGTCCTTGAACTTGTGATCCTTCAATCTCAGCCTCTCAAATTGCTGGGATTACAGGTGTTTGCAACCACACCTAGCAAGTAGCTTTAAAGGGATGAGATCTGACAAGTAGCACTTAGCCAAGTGATCAAGTTCAACAGCGACAGAGAAAAGCCATATTGGTAATGTGTATCCTGGACATGACTTGATGAAAATGGAGCTTAACCTCTGTTGTCTTCTACAAACCCAAACCTCAGTTGAATCATGGAAAAAAAATAGTCAGATCTTCACAGATTTCTACAAAATATTTTGCTAGTACTCATTAAAGAATCAAGGACACCAAATAAGAAAATCTTGAGAAACTTAGAGCCAAGAGAAGTTTAAAGAGATATAATGAATAAATGTAATGTGGTAGGCTGGATGAGTTCCTGGAACAGGATCAAGAACCAAAGTCATTTCATAAAGGAAAGATGGTTATAACAAGAAAGTCAAAATGATTAGGAAATTAATTTTCAAACATTTCTCTTCTATCTAAAAAAAATATATATATACAAACCTTTATTTTCCACTGAGAGTCGTTTAGTATTCAGTTACTTGTGCTGTCAAGGACATAGAAATTCAGGCTATAGAATACAGGTTTGAATTATAATGCTTTACTTTTTGTTTCATGGTGCTTTCTCTGAGTATGCCTCCTTATGTATGTTAAAAAAATTATTCCCAATTTAGAAAGAATGTAAAATGTGGGTGGCATATTCTTTCAATCATCATACCAAGGACATGGCTGGCCAAGATTATCTATGATTTTATGCATACATTTTTAGAGCAGTTAATGGTTAGCTCTTCATTAAAGAACAGATTTTGCCTGAGAAACAAGTAACTTAGCTGTCATATTAGTTTATGATCCAAATGGGTATCATTACCTAGCTTTCTATCAAATCTAGCAATAATATCATCCTATGTAAACCTATATTAGTCAGCTTTCCCTCACTGAAACAAAATGCCGACATAAAAAAATGAAAAAAGAAAGGTTTATTTTGGCTCATGGTTTCAGAGATTTTGGTCCAGGACCAGTGGACTCCATTTGTTCAGGTGCCTATGGCAAAGCAGAATATCATGGCAGGGACTAGGGGGTGAAACGAAACTGCTCACATTGTGGCAAGCAGGAAAGAGAGAGGGAGAGAGAGAAAGGGGTCAGAGTCCCGATATTCTCTTCAAAGGCATGGCCACAATAGCCTAAATTCCTTCCACTTAGGCCTCACCTCTCAAAGGTTTCTCTACTTCACAATGGTAACACATGCTGGTGACAAATCCTTTTAGGGATATTTAAGATCCAAAACTTAACCACACCTAAATTTCTATAATACTATTTGATCCAAAGGCTGAAAGTTTTCTGATAGGTGGATGCTAACTTGCAATAAGGGTTAGGTAGGGAAAAGGGAAGAATAGAGGTAATTTGGATTAGCCAAGGGGAATGAAGAGAAGGGAGAGGCAATGGGAATAGGAAAGGAAATAGAATGAATTGAACATTACTATCCTGCATTCATATATAGAGATATAGATATGAATAATTATACAACCAATGTAATTCTACAACATCTACAACCAGAAGTTATACTGCATGTATGTATGATATGTCAAAATACATTCTATTATTGTGTGTAACTAATAAGAACAAATTTTAAAAAAATTTTAAATCACTAAAGTCTGGAATCAGAGTTAATTCTCAGATCACCAAATTAAAGATTATTTAAATTGGGTAATTTTTCTATATGTGGGTTATAATTACAAAAAATTACTTTCTTTCTAACAACAAGGTTCATATTAAAATATTCTTTTCATGACGTTTTAAAAGTGTTGGGAGAGTCTTGCTTATATAATACTTCAGTTTCTCTAAATACAATGTTTGATTTCCAAGAAAGACTTTTTTTTTTTATTCTAAGGAAAATCTAGCACACAGGAAGCAGTGGCTCAAACATGCCACATTAACATTATGTATGCTGTCCAAGAATGCTACATAAACATATGCAACAGAGTTGAACAATTTAGTGTTGAAATGTTGCTGATTTCCCTTTCCAGGTTTCTGAGCAGCTGACAGAAGAGGAATTCAGTTTACAGTTTAAAACCCTTGATAATTGGAAAGGAGCACTTTGTCGCTCTTGTCACTGGAGCAAGCAGTTTTGGAGTCATTTGGGGCCTCACATCAATGCATTTGACAATAAATTGCTGGATAGAAATTCCCAACAGTGTTACTCCTAAACTTCCTCCTCATTGCCCTAGGCTGTAGTCAAGTTTCTCAGCACTCAACAGGTGGGAACTTTCCCCGTATTGACATTTGTGATGGCATCATTTATTTATATGAAATGAGAACCAATTTCTCACTAAAGATTGCTCAGGCAAAATGAGCAAGTCAAATGTTAGTGCCTTCCTTTAAATTACATGGAATGACGCCAGGGGCATTAGATGTTCTGTACTTATAAAAAGCATAAAAAAAGGTTTTACAGCATTGCATCTCTGTTCACCTTTGCATGACATACCTCTAAGGGGCTTTCAGCAAAAACTGTACTATATGAACACTCACTTAAAGGGGAATCAGTCTAGAAGTACTTTAACTATTAGAGGAAAATATGATTTTTGAAGACTTGTATTACTTCAGTTTCAAAGTTTCTTTTATTGCAGAAACACTTTGAAAACTAGTCATTCAATCAAATTATGGTGAAAACATATAGTTAAAAGGTTTTTAGTTAATGTAAGACACTATTGATTGAAAGAAAATCTCTAGTGATGTGCCTGGCTCAATATCTTCCTGTTATTACTGCAATGTTAGCCAAATTTGCATATTTTACAAAGCTAGAAGAAGAAATAATTTTTTAAATGGCTAAAGGAGACACCAACCTCTTCTTTACGTGGAATGAGTTGAATTGAACAAAACCAAATGCAAATGATATATACACATACATAGGTTCCATATACATGTACATATACACATATATATACACACATATATATATACATATATATGTGGAATATGTATTTACATTCTATGTACAGGCACATACAGTCTAAGGAGTATTCTAGTGTAGCACAGTAGATTTTAACAGTAAATATTTTTTAAGTAACAATAAAGCACAATGTAAATACATTTATGTAAATTTTTTCCATTTATTCATCAGTGATCTCACAGGACAGCTAATTTATATTAATAAATCCAGTTTGATGGTGTCTCTCTATGACACAAGGAATTTAGCCCATTTAAATAAATTGTTATTATAGTTCCATTAAGTTAAAATATTTTTCAAAATTTGTTCTGAATATGTGTCAACTTTTGATTACTAGATTTCATGCTATAAGAAAGAAATTTCTATCAGGCCACTTGAAAGAATTATTTTACAGAGATTTTGTTTGTATAGAAAGATAATTGTTATATAATCATTTTTAGACTGAATTCAAGCAAAATGAATGCTAGCTAGAGGTTACTAGAATTTGAAGTCATTCACCTAAGTGTGTGAGCAGTTATTTTCCCAGAGGAAGTCTTAATTTCTTTAAAGTTTATATGAAAACTTCTTAGGTGTTTATCATGACTGTAAATTCCTTCCTGGAATGAGACTGAACTAAATCACAAGGAAACAACATATAACCATGGTTGCAACAACACTGGAATAACATTTTTTAATTATTTGATAATGCTTTGGGGATAATTATTCACTGACTCTTTAATTTCTGTTGTCTCTCCCCTCTACTTAAACCATTTATTAAAATTTCCACATATAAATTTTTAATTTTATTTTATCACCTTTCTCTTTTCTTACATAGTAGATGGAGACAACTTTCCTTTCTGACATAAATATTTTACATACATACACACCATATACATTACATATATTACATGAGAAAAACACATATTTATATTGCAGTTGTTTAATTTTCCTGAAAACAAAATTTACTTACCGGTTTCTATGACCTTTGCCCTTGTTAATGACCCATGGCTTTGCTAGTATCCCAAAGCTATGGGTATAATGAACGCAAATTGAGCAGAAAGTAGTTGTGACTTCCAGTTTAGAAAACCTTTTCTTCATCTCCCACTGGAAGCAGATTCCTTAGGGCTTGTTACAAGTGCCTGCTTTAACAAGAGAAGAATTAAATAATGGTAATGAAAGGATGAAACCTGGAGAGAGGAAACCTGGGTCATTATGCCCAAGTATCTTCTCTTCCCATGCCACCATAGCCAGGCCTTTAATGAGACCATTATGTTCATGATGACATCTAAGTGGAGAGAATGGCTGTCAGCTGTGGGATTAGTAAACCAAGATGTAGCTGTTGAGTACTTCTAACCTCCCCTGGGCTGTGTGGTAGCCCAGTAGTCCATCTGTATAACTATATATATAACTAAGATAGCTCATATCCCAACAAATTGTTTTCTTTACAGATATTTGATCAACTAGCCAAACTATTTACCTGTGTTCTCTAGATTGTGCTTGTTCATAACTTAGGTAATGACTGACACTATACAAATGAATGATAGCTGGGGATATAGCTCAATTGGTAGAGTGCTTGCCTTGCAGGCAAAAGGCCCCAGGTTAAATCCCCAGCATCACCAAAAAAAAAAAAAAAAAAAAAAAAGACAAAGTAGACAGTTCACACTTCTGATTCTTGGGATTAATTCTTTTTGACTCATGGGGTAACTAAAAGGGCATTGCTAATTGTGGCAATGGTGTGCCAGTAACTCATTTACAGTTAATAACAACATACTGTGTAATCCACTTGTGAACTAGACCTGACATATTTTTCTTTGTTCTTCAAAATCATCACAAATGCAAAAAGAGAGTTTTCAGTGCAAAAATAGTAGATGCTGAAGGAAGCTGACATGCTTTCACTGAACAAAAAAGTACTACAGGTTGCTTGACTGTCTGACTCTGGGTTATCTAAAAATGCCCAGCTCAATCTGACCACTTTAGGATCTCAGATCCTACTGGATCCCTGTAATCATAGTGGCATAACAGGAACTTTTCTTACTATTATTAGAGAAAAGAAGTTTTCTACTATAAAAGAACTTATTCTAGAACCCTAGACACCTGTGCTGGAGTTTGCCTATGGGAATTACCAGCTGTGTTACACAGGATTCTTATCTACCATGAGTACTTATAGCACTATGATGACTGCTGTATCAAATCGATATGGCTCCCTGGCCACCAAGATGTGCAGCCAGCCCACTGATCCCTGCTGAGAAGCAGCAGGGGAGTGGTGAAGTGGCAGTGTAGCAGTCCTGGTGTGCAGAAGCACTGGCCCAGCAGAGCCCACCATGCCAGCTGGGGCCTGAGGCATGGGTGGGTAGGAGTCTCATGCCTGTGGAGGTGAACCAGGGCAAGCCAACAGCTCATGCCAGGGCAGCCCAGCTTGCACACAATGTGTGTGCCTGCTGAGGAAGCAGCTCCACACAGTGCTACAGTGCTCTAGTTCCAGACCCACCACCAAGCATGCTCAGTTCACTGACTTCAACCTCCCTGAGAAGCAAGGAGAAAATGTAAATAAGACAAACCTGAATAGGATTCAGGTCTAAGCAATAAAATTAGTACTTTTCCAATCCCAAATTAGCATAATGTGGGACCAATAGCATTAGTGCATTTTTCAAACCCTGATTAGCATAAGTTTGAACCAATAGCACTGACCGAAATGCTATATAAATCCCTAGACTAGCACATGTGGAGGGCAATCTTTGTTGGGTCCCCTTTTGCCCTGTGGTCATTCTCTGTACACTATAATAAATCCTGCTTTTATACTCACCCATTTTAGTCTCTGAAATTCATTCTTCAAATTCACAAGACAAGACCAAGAAAGAATGATGGTGAGCTGCTGCTACAACACTGTGGGAGGGCATATCCCACCAATAAGAGCTTTAACACTTCTCAAATGAAGAGGCTTACAGCATGTGCAGACCCCACCTGCCAGCAAGGGCGGTGAATCAAGTTTGAATCTCAAAACTCCAGTTTCAAAATGGTCCACGTAACAATTTGCTACAGCACTATTGCTTGTGCTGGGCCCCATTTAGAATTGAAATATTTCAGAATCACCAATTAACGTGCCAGAAAAGTGTTTTCCTATGTATAGAATATTCCAAAGAGGTACATCATGTACTATTCAGTCTTTCAAAGTAGCAGGAGGTAAAACTGCATACTTCAGTAGTGCAGACATTCTAGATTGCTCCATGCTGCTAAATTTCTTATATTTTACCTAGTAGCAGAATCCTAAAACTTGATCCTGACCTGCATGCAGATGCAGGTATGACCATCCAGGGTGCTTGTTATTTTGTTTTCAGGAAATCCAATCAGCATAGTATGAATGTACTGGAAATTTGGCTGCTCTTTTTTAGGGTCTTAAAGCATTTTAAAAAGGCCAAAATTCTCCAGACTGCTTATGCTAATTATTGTGTCTGTGCTGAGTGCTGTAGCACTGGCACATGCCAGGTCATAGTGATGTCTGTAATGCCAAGGGCTTTCACCACCCTCAATTGTCACCTGCATGAGGGACATTGTTGTCACCTGTCATGTGACACATTTTATAAATCCTATACTAAGGGTCAATATTTTTGTAACATATGTGTAATTAAACCTACCTGAGAACAACAGCTAACGCAAAAATTTGCAAACAGGTGGTTTGGCCAGGAAATAATCAAGGGAGTAAAAGCTAATAGTGGAACCGAAGTGGAGGAAAAATCAAAAAGAATGCATTCTCCATATGGCCTGTGATATGGATGACTGAGGTTTGAATTCTTAGAATGTTCTGAAGAGCCTTTTGGAATGTGTCTCACAATTATTTGCCTGAGGAATCAAAGGAAGCGACATCAAGTTTTTGGCTCCCATCTTCTACCGGTTAATACAATTGCAGGGTTGCATAGGCAACTCATAGGTTGAGTGCCCTGTGAGTTCCCTCCAGGCATTCCATGCCATAGTTCTGGAAAGCAGCAAAAAGTTCATGGCATGGCACAAGATTAGGATGAAGTGTTATCTGAATGGCTCTGCACAGAACTGGTTAAAGCCTAATCAGACTTAGTGAATTTGGCATAGAGTATGGATATTATTTCAGCAGCAAAAGGATACAAATTTTTATTAACTTTCCATCCCTGATCTTACTTGCATGTTTTATGATTTTATTAGCAATATTAATCTTCTTTTTGTTCTGTAAATTTTGTGAGGATTTCTTAGGTTTCAGTTTTTTATTAATTCACTTTTGAGGATGGTATCTAAAAGCTCATAACTTCCCTCATTATGGCCCTTATTTATTTACTATGCTTTATTTTCCATTTATCTTTATTTATCTCATATGATTCTACTTTAATGAAATGTTAAGTACAAAGGTAAACAATTTGTGTCTTATTAAAAATAAAATGAGGAATTACTTAAACATTTCTACACTAAATCCTTTCTATAAGGGTTTTCCTCTTTTGCATGACATAATTTTAAAAATTCTAGTCATTTTTGCAGAGATAATTTTTCACATTTAATCATAAGGGTGATTCAATAGATGATCAAACTACTACTCTAGATCTACTATTACAGATCTATTTGACTACTCTTAATCATAGGTAGTAAAAGTTTATGTTTGAGTTTATTTCATGAAACCTCCTAAAATTTCTGATCCAAGAAAACATACTGAAGGGAAACAAAAGTTTATACATTTTTGTTTTTACCATATATTGACATCTTGATTTAAATGCCCAACAGGGAAGACTGCAGAAATAAAGATGTATGAGAAGGCACAGGGGAAGGATTTGACTTTTATCTTTAAATGCTGTGCATGAAACCAACATTAAAGATGGCAAGCACTACAAATTATGATCTTCAATTATATAAACTATGATTTCTTTCAAGACCTAGCTGGAGGAGGTGCACCTCTGCCAAGAAAATCTACATCTTTTTGCTTATAAAGTTGATTTTTCTGAGGAATTGAAGGAGTCATGCCCTTGATGCTATATTCAAACTGTCCATGAATATATTGTCTACTAGAGAAAATGTCTTTGTAGTAAAAAGGGCTCTTGCAATTTTATATTTTATTAGTTATTTCAATAGCAATCCTTGGGTTTGCAGTTGTTTTAAGCCTGGGCTTTTAAAGAAGTCCTCTCAATCAATTTATCTTTACAAGAAAATTTTATTTTTCTTGGCAATCAATCAAAGCAATAATAGCTAAGTTCATACTTGCCAAAATGATAGACATGATTGTTGGAACTTATATCTACTTTTAATCATTCCATTTAGGCCTGTAATGAAACTGGAAAAAAATGTCAAATTTATAATTTTTTCCATATGAATAAGACATTTTTAAAAAGAACTCAGGAGAATGAAGGTCTGATTGACTAACTAGATGAGAAAACTACAAATGTACAGTCATATTCATAGATTTTTTTCTCAGAAGGAAGAGTGAGTGACCTCATGAAGTTTCCATTCATTGCCTCTGCTTCTGTCTAGGGTAGGAGAGATTTCTTCATATGTACAATGAAATATTTAAATTTCATGCACTTTGTATGAAATCAAGCCATTCAGGAAAAGAATCACCACCTGGTCTTCTTTACAAATGGCTTGTCTTTCCTTGCATTAAATTCTCCTTTAAAAATATTCTGTTTGCTCTTTTTCTTAGTGCATTTAAACTCATGAAATTAAATATGTAAAAATTATGTCAAGCTAGCAAAATACTAAATAGTACATGTTTTATTATCCTACACAGACAAATGTGTCTTTATAATCACCTGAAAGATTAAGTCTAAAATTCTTAAATGCTTCAGAATTTTATGCTGCAACATAATATAATAGAAAGATTGGGCTCCAGTTTTGGTTTTTCTGCCAGCGCTCTTCTGAATACTCAAATCTAGTATCAATATACTAGAAGGGTCTTGGGTATGTAGATACCTTTGGATATTATTTGGTCAACCTCTGCTCAATCTTCCTGCATATATTTGCTCTATGTTCACCACTCAGGACTAGAAATACTGAAACCAGTATTATGAACAGTTGTGGGAAACAGATCCAGGGAAGAAGACCACACTGAAACTTGATGTGGAAGAATGTTCTTGTAGTCCTCAACATTAAGCCCAATCATAAGAAATTCGCCTTTCTTCCTTTCAACCTAAGCTCATCCCATAAACAAATTTGCCTAAATGATATATAAGGTTTTTTTTTAAAAAATAATATTTTCTTACATAAGAAAAAAATACTTAATGGGGGTTGTCTTTTATATTAACACTATCTTTTCACATCTCACTAAATTTTATACATTTCATATGAAATGCATGTCTGAATGTTCTTTCATTTATTTTTGGTGGATACTTGTTGGTTAGCTTATTGCCACCCACATCAACATTCCCAATTTATGTCTCTTGAAATCATATCTGTATATATCACATTTAAAAACAATAACTCTATTGTGCATGTTGAAGTTATTCTCCTCTATCCCTAAAATGTATCAGGATCCTTTTAATTGAGGGATTTTGATCATTTGGGCAGGTACACATTATCATGGTTTTCTTTGACAATTGTTTTCCTTTTGTCAATAAATAATAACAATATTTCCAAGACTTTTAGTTAGTTTTGAGCTGAAGTTTTACATTGAAATTTGCAAAGATATCATACTCAAAATAGCTGTTTCGTATAAGTAGGAGTTGAAGATTTTAGAATCAGTCTGCGGTTTTGAATTTCTATGCTCACACATTAGGAGCACATGTTCACACGTGTTGGGAAAGTGTTATTATATTTTGAATCTAACATAAAATGCATCAAATAGAATCATTCAAGATTCCTTAATATGCAATCCATATTTATGCCAAATTAATGTCTGTCTCTACATATTTAAACAAAACCAGAGTATTAGATTTTATTATCAAAAGAGAATCTGGTTTTGCTTATAATATAAAAATAATGATAGATCATTTTCTTACTGCACTAAATAAAAAATTCCACAGATATTTCAAATCATATTTTAAAAGACATTCAAGGTGTTGGAAGGCAATAGGATTACATGAAATAAAATTTCACAGAGAGAAGAGCTTTTCCTATATGAAAAATGTGTCTATACCTGTTTCCTTTCATGGGATACTTTATTAATTCTAAATGTAGGCTGCATATCAGGTACTGACATGTAACTTGGAATAACTTGGAAATGGAAATCTCGAAATATGTGCCCCATTTCTCCATGGTGCATTTTTTATTCTTTCAAATTCTTTTGTAGTGAATGTATGTGGCCTCCTCCTCCAGAAAAAGAAAAGAAAGAAAAATGGGGAGCAGAGAGTAGTGGTAGACCAAGAAGTAAAGGTCAAATCTCTGAAGGATGAACAAGGCTAAGAAAGAGAGATGCTGTGCGCTGCACATGAAACCCAGGTGGCATCTCATGGAACAAGGAATTAGGGGTGGATGAAACCTCATCAAACCTACAAAGTGGCCCCAAACCAGCCCACAGTCCATGTGATCACATACGACTTAAGTGATAAAATATAAAACTATCCTGTCATGACAGTTTTCTTATACACAAAGTAAGACACACAATTAAATTTATTAGTTTAGATGTAAAGAAGAAAGAACAGTTATAATTAAAATAGGTGTCATCAGTATATACTATAGAGGAAAAGATAAAAATGGATGAAAATATTAGGAATTAAATAGATACTTGAGATAGAAAGTCTATATAATATAAATATAGATATATACACATATATAAATATATATTGCTATATATTTAAATATATAGCAATATATGCATATATATTTCTATATGTTTAAATATAAATATCAATATATATCTATATATTGATATATATAGATATATATTGATATATATTTTTTGGGGGGGTGGGGAGTGAGGCACAGGGGCAGTTAACCACTGAGCAACATCCCCAGCCATTTTTATATTTGATTAGACACAGAGTCTGGCTAATTTGCTTAGGGTCTTGCTAAGTTGCTGAAGCTGGCCTCAAACTTGCAATCCTCCTGCCTCAGCCTCCCAAACTGCCGGGATTACAGGCAATTGTTGATATTTAAAACCCATTGACTGAATTTAACAACAAACGCAACACACACAGGCAAAGCTTGATCACTGATGGTAATTGTATAACTGGAAAATCCACCTACAAACTACTAAAAATAAGCATGTGAATCTAGCAAGGCCAATATATAAATACTATGAGCTGGGGGCTGTAAGTTCATTGGCCGAGCATGTGCTTAGCATGCATTAGGCTCTGGGTTCAATCACCACCATAATTGATAAGTAAATAAATAAACAAACAAATATCAATTATCTTTCTATATATGAAACTATTGGGACACAGAATTTTAAAGATATTTACAACAGTACCAAACACCATCAATTACCTAGAATTCACACTAAAGAACATTATATAAAATCTCTACAGTGAAAATTACCGACTGAGAAACTAAAGAAATCCTAAGTAAATGGAAGACTATGCTGTAGTTGTACTTCACAAGATCTGATTTTATTAATATGTCAAGTTCCCAAGACTGTTCTATAGATTTAATGAAATTCTAATCAAAATCCCAGCAGGAAATTTTTTTGAAATTAACACCCTCTTCCTAGAATTTATGTAGAAATGAAAGGTAATATTGAAGTTGTAAAGGCAGTCATGAAAGAAAAAAAAATAGATGGAGAACCCACACTACTTTATATCAAGATGCATCAAAAAGATAATATACATCAAATAGTAAGTATCAGTGTGAAGACACAACATAGGTCAATAAAACATGTCCTGAAAGAACCCAGAAACCAATCAAATGAAATTTACAGCAAAATCACCACTGCTTATTTGTGTGGAAAGAATAACACTTTTTAGTGGTTCCAGAATAATTAGGTATGCATTACAAAACAACATATCTAGATCCTTTTCTGAATTTTTACATAAAAAAATAATTTCCAGTGACAAATTCAATTATAGAATGTAGAGTAAAATAGCTTTTAAAAGAAAAAAAAGAGGTAACAGTATTTGTAGGCACTTAATCACAGATTTATTAAACAGGACAAAATATCATTAAACCATGTTTTAAAAGATTATAATTTAATTTTTCATTAATATTAAAATTCATGCTAATCAGTAGGTAATATTAAGTGCAAAAAATGCATGTTTCAGTATGAAAGGAGATCATGGTCATGCATAGATATGAACAATAACTCATATATCATAGAAAGAACACTATAAAATTAATTAAAGAATAGATAGTAATAAAGTGATGGACAAAACCCCTTGGGTAGGTTCTTTTCAATAGAACATAAAAAACATAACAGTTAACTTGAAAGAATTAAAATTAAAATCATAAAAGGCACCCCAAAATACCCTTCAGAATATTTAAAATTAATCTTATAACACAACAAAAAGTTCTGATAAACACATAGGCAACTGGATTTCTCCTGCATTGCTGTTGAGAATGTAAAAACTGACACAAGCAATCTACCAACCTATTACACAGTATCTACTAATCTCTACTTATATATAATAATCATACACAATAAATTATTATACACAATAATTTAGAAATTTACTCCCATTGATTTGCCCTATGCAAATCAAAACATGTATTTATAAAATTCTACTTCAAATATGTATGTAGCAACATTACTCACATTTACTTCAAACTGGACAAGTTCAAACATTCCTAAAAACTAGATTGGACAAGTAAACTGGTATATCCACCTAGCAGAATATTATGTAGCATTAGAAGAAAATTCTGATTCGTCTGGCAACAAAGATGAATTTCACAGTCATCATCCTAATTTTAAATAAAAAGCCTGGCACCTACGAGTACATCCATAAGATTATTATTAATTTGAAAATTTCCAAGATGGTGAATTTGATCTACAGCTATAGAGGTGCACAAGAGCCTTTTGAATATTAGCTATATTCTATAACTGTGTGAAGATGATGTTTTATGTGCCTGTATTATGCATGAGTGCAAAAATAATCATTGAAATGTAGTGTAATTTAAAAATTCATCAATCAAAATAAGCTCCTTCACATGATAGTTGCTCACAGTTTTAATTCCCACTAACAAAACTAACAGATGTTGAGAATACTGTGAACATCCTTGTTTTCCATTTCATTATTATAATTTTTGTCTTTCTTATGTGGTAACATTGCAGATTTACCTTTTTTAGTGATTCAAAATGCAGCTTTTCATGACTATCATTTACCTAAGTGTAGACATGAAGACTGATGTTCACACATCAGGTCACTGAAATGAAAGAATGTTTTAGTACATTTGCTTATGCAAGGATAGATTTTGAATAAAATGTGTAGTTGGAATTCTCTGAGAATGCCATTAGGCATCATACAGGAACTTCAAAGCAGAAAGTACCACTCACAAAGAAGTCCAATCCTTCAAATGAAGACATCCTGGAGCATGATATGTTTTAAAACTATGTTATTTACAATTCTATTTGTTAGACTTAAGTTAGCACCTTATTATGATTCAGTTATACTATAATTATTATTATTAATCTATTAAAATAGTATTAATAATATTAATATTATAATTATCAGTTTCTGATAACTTCATACAAAATTCTGGTAAACCTGGAAAAAGAGATTAAGAAAGTGCTCTATATATTTCTTTTTTAGATTTAAATTTTATTTTTTTTTATTTGTTCTTTGTAGGGATACATGACAGTACAGTGTGTTTTGACATATAATACACACATGGAGTATAATTTATTCTAATTAGGACCCCAGTCTTATGGCTATACATGATGTGAGTTTCACTGGCAGTGTATTCATATATAAACATTTAAAAATTATGTCCAATACATTCTATTGTCTTTAGTATTCCTATACCCCTTCCTCCCTTTCATCCCCCTTTGTTTAATCCAATGAATTTCTGTTCTTCCCCTCCCCCCTTGTAGAGTATTAGCATCCACTTATCTAAGAGAACATTTGACCTCTGATATTTTGTGATTGGCTTATTTCACTAGCATGATGGTCTCCAGATCCATCCATTTACTAGCAAAAGTTATGAGATATTTTTATGGCTAATATTCCATTGTGTATATTTTATTACATTTCTTTATCCATTCATCTGTTGAAGGGCACCTAGGTCAGTTCCATTGCTCAGCTATTGTGAATTGAGCTGCTATGGACATTGATGTAGCCACATCACTATAATATGCTGATTTTAAGTTCTTTGAGTATACCAAGAATTGAGATAACTGGTCAAATGGTGGTTCCATTCCAAGTTTTCTGGGGAATCTCCATACTTCTTTCCATAGTGATTGCATCACTTTTCCCCCACATCTTCACCAATATTTATTTTTGCTTATATTCTTAGTAATTGCCATTCTGACTGGAGTGGGATGGAATCTCACTGTAGTTTTAGTTGCATTTCTTTAATTGCTAGTGATGTTGAACATATTTTCATATATTTGTTGACTGATCACATTTCTTCTTCTATGAAGTGCCTGTTCATCTCCTCTGCCCATTTATTGGTTGGATTATTTGTGGTTTTGGTGGTAAGGTTTTTGAATTTTTTTGTATGTCCTCAAGATTAATGATCACTCTGAGATGCAGATGGCAAAGACTTTTTCCCATTCTGTAGGCTCTCTCTTCACTCCCTTGATTATTTCCTTTGCTGTGAAGTTTGATTCTATCCCATTTATGCACAGATATATAATATGATTAAGATTGTGTGGAGTATTATAGTGTATAAAGATTTATTACACATTTTTAAAAGCTGTTTTACAAATATTTATTAAGACTAATACCCATTTTTTCAAGAAGATAATGATCATGCAACTTGTATTTTGCATCCATAAGATTCTCCTACCTTTCTCTGGGTAAAGGCCTTAAGAAAAACACTGTTGGAATTCTTCAGTTACTTCCAAGCTAGACATGCCTTTGGATCTAGCAGCTATTAATGGAGTTGGTTTCATTACATTTGGTTTTAAAATTTCATCAATGTATTTAAGTGTTATTAATATTCCTTTTTATCCAACAGGAGAAAATAAATGGGAGTCTTAAGTACATGATCAAACAAAATGTTCTTGAATTAAAGCACATTAATTTGTATTAATTAAATCATGCCAAAAGTAATCTCCATTTTTTTTAAAAAATTAAGTTCTGAAAAGATATTAAATAAAATCATTTAGAAACTATGAGTTCATACAAATGAAGTACACTGGATGAACCAACAAGTTTTATAAAATTATAAATTTTCCAATATCTTATAACTAACTATATTGATAAGAATTAGAAATAAAATAAACATATGAATGTGCTTATGTTTACTACTTTAAAAATATTGTTTTCATATTAAAGACAAAATCTATTCCAAAAAAATTAAATTTCACCCCCCTACACTAAGAAAGACAAAATGATAATTGAAAAAAATTGAAATAATTACTTCTAAAAAATAAATTTTATCTTAATATTAAGTGACCAAAACATGATTCATGTAGCAAAACAGGAAGAATTCCCAAAGATAAATTATAGATATTAGAAAAAATTAACTAAATTTTTAAGATTTACCTTAATAGCATTTTTTCCTAAGGCAATTTTTTGCTCACTGGCTTAATACAAAAACCTATTTGTATTAGATACACTGCTGGATAAATATATCAGTGTCTAAGGGAAAAAAGAATGCTAGTTAAACTAGATTATTCTTACATGCAATAGTATCCAGTTTTTTTCAAATGCTCTCTTTTAATATCTATCCTAAATATATAATATTGAATAATGTAATAAAACTCATATATAACTTCCACATGAGGCAATGTATTAAATAAATAATATTTTTGTTCTAGATAAGTATAAAAATTATAATTATTTTTTAAATAAATGCATTCTTTACAGTTATGTATAAGTGGGTATGTAAATTTTTTACCTTATTTATTAGATGTTCAAATTCCATAACATTTTTTGAATTTTGACATAAAAACAGATTTTAAATAATTGTCTTGTTGGTTATATTCTGTGCTTCTATAGTAGAAGCATACAATCTAATTCAATTTTTATATTAGGAAAATACATTCTTAAATCTTTACCAAATCTCAGTTCAATTTTTTCAGTGCTCCCATCTCTGGTATGATTATCTAACATTTAGTATGCATAAGGAATAGTCAGAAAAATGTCAAAATTCTTAACACGGTTTTCTTCACAGTGGTTTATTTAATTTCCAAAATGCACACCAAAGAAAATATATGCCTCTATTGATTATTTTAAGACAACACAATAAAACTATTACAATTATCCCCAATTGCTAACTTTTACATTAATATGTCTGTTATTATAAAAAATTATGTATTTCTTTCCATAATCTCAGTTTACTGTGGTAATTCTTGTGAAAATGTTTTATTATTTATTTTTAAAAAAACAATTATAGAAACAAGTAATTAGTACTAGACATAGTATCATGAGAATCAGAGATGATAACATGAAAAAAATGTTCTTGGTATTGGAAATCCAAACTTGGATCCTCATCTGATCATATGATGCCTTCTCCAATCTACTAAACTTTTTGAAACCTTTGTTTTTAATCTTTAGAAATTTATTGTTTTTATGAAGAATAAAAGAGAAGGACAGGGGAGAGTGCTACTGCATAAGTTTGGAAATACCTAATATAATTCATGGAAAATATGAAGTGATTATTGAGATTTCGTTAGACTCTATTTGAATTAAATACAACACATTGCATAAACTTAACTACACTAGTATGGAAAACTATGATCAAATAAAAGATTTCTTTATTCAGTATGACATCTTTGATTATATCATCAGGGGAAAACTCATTAGATTAAAAGATCTGCCTTATGGATGCTCTCATAATAATTTTGTAAGAAGTCATTCTAATTTAATTGAAAGCAATCCTAAAATCACAACATTTTTGATAGTTCTCTCAAATTCAACACATAATTTCATAGAATGAGAAACACATATTAGTGCCTGAGGCCCTTGCATTTCTGATCAAAGGAATAAATATTTAATTAATTCTTATCAAAAGAATTACCATTTTATTTTTTATATCTATGCAATTTTTATTGAATTATTTATTTATTCTAATTTGTTATACATGATGGCAGAATGCAATTCATTTCATATTACACTTATAGAGCACTATTGAAAAACTGTACTGATTGTACACAAGTATTTTCACACCATTCCTGTCTTCATACATGTAGTTAGGGTAATGATGTCTAACTCAGTTTACCATCATTCCTATCCCTTTGCCCTCTCCCTTCCCCGCCCTCCCCTTTGCCCTATCTGAAGTTCCTCCATTCCTCTAGTGCCCCTCCCCCCACAACCCCCCCCCCCACCTTTACCATTATGAGTCAGCATCCTCATATAAAAGAAATCATTCTGCCTTTGGTTTGGGGGATTGGCTTACTTCATTTAGCATTATATTCTCCAACACAATCCATTTACCTGCAAATGCCATGATTTTATTATCTTTTAATGCTGAGTAATGTTCCATTGTGTATATATACTAAAGTTTCCCTATCCATTCATCTGGGCATCTGGGCTGGTCCACAATTTAGCTATTGTGAATTGTGCTACTATAAACATTGATATTACTGTGCTGTGTCCCTGTAGTATGCTGGTTTTAAGTACTTTGGGTATAGACCCAGGAGTGGGATAGCTAGGTCAAACGGTGGTTCCATTCCAAGTTTTCCAAGTAACCTTCATACTGCTTTCCAGATTGGCTGCACCAATTTGCAGTCCCACCAACAATGTATGAGTGTGCCTTTTCCCCCACATCCTTGCCAACAGTATTTGTTTTATGTATTCTTGATAGCTGCTATTCTGACTGGAGTTTTGATTTGCATTTCTCTAATTGCTAGAGACGTTGAAAATTTTTTCATATGTTTGTCAATTGATTGTATATCCTCTTCTGAGAAGTGTCCGTTCAGTTCCTTGGCCCATTTGTTGAATGGATTATTTGGGGGTTTGTTTGTTTTTGTTTTTTTGTGTTGTTTTTTTTTTTTTTTTTTGAGTGTTTTATATATCCTAGAGATTAGTACTCTATCTGATGTGCTTGTAGTAAAGATTTGCTCTCATTCTATAGGCTCTCTATTCACCACACTGATTGTTTCTTTTGCTGAAAATAAGTTTTTTAGTTTGAATCCATCCTATTTATTGATTCTCAATTTTAATTCTTGTGCTAAAGTAGTCTTACTAAGAAAGTTGGAGCCCAATCTGACGTGATAGAAATTTGGGCCTACTTTTTCTTCCATTAGGCGCAAGGTCTGGGGTTTAATTCCTAGATCCTTGTTCCACTTTGAGTTGAGTTTTGTGCATGGTGCAAGATAGAGTTATAATTTCATTTTGTTACTTGTGGATTTCAAGTTTTTCCGGCACCATCTTTTCTCCAATGTATATTTTTGGTGCCTTTGTCTAATATAAGATAACTGTAGTTATGTGGGTTAGTCTCTGTGTCCTCTATTCGGTACCATTGGTCTACAGGTCTATATTGGCACCAATATCATGCTGTTTTTGTTACTATTACTCTATAGTATAGCTTAAGGTCTGGAATAGTAATGCCACCAGCTTCATTTTTCTTCCTAAGTATTGCTTTGGCTACTCTGGGTCTCTTGTTTTTCCCAGTGAATTTCATGATTGCTTTTTCTATTTCTATGAGGAATGTCATTGAGATTTTGATTGGGATTTCATTGAATCTGTCAATATGTTGCCTTCAAGGGACTCAGCTCAGAGGAAAAGATGCACACGGACTGAAGGAGAAAGGTTGGGATAAAATATATCATTCACATGATCTATGCAAATAATTAGGGGTTTCCATCTTCATATCAAATAAAGTAGACTTCAAGCCAAAGTTAATCAAAAGGGATAAAGATGGACATTTTATACTGCTTAAGGGAACCATATGTCAACTAGACATAACAATTATAAACATATATGCCCCAGAAAATGGAGCATCTATGTTCATCAATCACAGTCTTCTCAAGAGTCAAATAGACCACAATACAATAATTCTGGCTGACTTTAATACACCACTTTCACCACTGGATAGATCTTCCAAACAAAAGCTAAACAAAGAAACTGCAGAATGCGATAATACAATCAATATCTTACACTTAACTGACATATATAGAGTATATAATAAATCAATGAGCAAATATACTTTCTTCTCAGCAGCAGATAGATCCTTCTATAACATAAACCAAATATTATGCCACAAAGCAAATCTTTGTAAATACAACAAAGTAGAGATACTACCTGCCATCTATCAGACCACAATGGAATGAAATTAGAAATCAATAATAAAATAAAAAATAAAAGACTAAATAATATGCTACTGAGTGAACAATGGGTTGTAAAAGATACCAAGGAGGAGATTAAAAAATTTTAGAGGTTAAAGAATTACTATTTTAAGAAATATGAGGAAAGGTATAAAATATAAATTATACAGAAACTGGCGAAAATTATTTACAATGCCATAAATTTTGCAAATTCACAGACTGTTTTTTCTCAGTACTCTGTAAGTTCTATTTTTTAAAAATAGTCTAATGAATTTGGATTAAGTTTACATCCCTGATAATTAAAAAATATCTTATTTTCTGCTATATTCTAGACAATGCTACATAATGGGATGAGACATTGTTTTTTGGGGTATGGGGAAAAGAGTATTTACTAGATGGGAGAGATATGAACCAGTAGGTGCTAGAGGGAGGACTATGGTAGACAGCCTCCAAAAAGGACCCCAGTGATCATGCTTCCTGGTACTAATATCCTTGTGTAGGTCCCTTCCACATTGTATCAAAGTTGTTCCTCTACTCAACCAAGAGGGTGCCACCTCTGATATTAACTTATAAAAGACAATGCAGTTTCTTTCTGGTTGACTCTCAGTTTTGGATTTTTCTCCTGTTGGAGGAAGCCAGCTACCATCCCATGAGAAAACCTACCTGATAAGAGACAGCAATCTATTGCAAAACAGCCATATGAGTCAAACTTTCAAATGAATGAAAGACTAGCCAATAGCTAGACCACAATATTGCCAGAGAATTGCCAGAGAATATTGCCAGAGAATCCAAACCAGACCACTGAGCTAACCTACATCATGATTTCTGACCCTTAGAAACTCTGAGATGGTGGATGCTTGTTGTTTTAAAGTGTTAATTACTTTGACTTTAAATTATGCAATAACAGATTACTAATAAACTGGGTTTTTAGAAGCAAATAAAAATTTAAGCCACAAAACAATATAATAAATATTTGGTGCAGTAGTACAAGCTTTATGCACCAAGATATTTCATACACACATAAAGGTGCAATCTATGTTAGGATTTTGGAAATTCTCTTAGTCTACTTTTAAATAAGTCACAAAATCAGGTCATCTGTCCCTGTAGGAACATCCCATTTTTAGATGAGAAATTAGCCTTTATAAAAGTCCATGAAAAATGACAGAGACCCAGTGTTTAAAACAAGCATTTCTCAGTCAATGAGAATCCTTAAACTTCAGCTCTTACTGATAACAGGGAAGAGATCTGGCTTCACCAACAATAAATACTGATATGGTCAATCCTGCCATTGATTTGACATGCCATAAAATGGAATTGCAAGTGTTTAGCCCATGACCCTGAGTATGGAAAGGGAAGAGACAGTTGTTCCTTATAGCTTACTGGCAGAATGGGATTGTAGCAAAAGGTTTTCCATGTTATATTGGTGTTAACCTCTTGGATTCTGACAAAGGAAAGAGAAAAAGGAAAAGTGGTATTTCTCTAATCACACATCTTATTTTTGTTGTTGTTTTTTGTCTATTTTTTTTTTTTTTTTTTTTTTTTTGAGGACTAGAGATTGAATCCAGGGATGCAGCATTAAGCATTAAGCTGCATCCCTAGTCTTTTTTATTTTTGAGAGAGCATCTTGCTAAGTTGCTGAGGGGCTCACTAAATTGCTAAGGCTAGTGTTAAACTTGTTATTTTCATACTGTCTCAGCCTCCAGAAGTGCTAAGATTACAGGTGTGTACCATGTGCCCAGCTCTAATCATATACGTTAAAACCTGTGTTGCCCAACAGTTAGGTTCCTTTACCAATTGTCTGTGTCCTGAAACATCTTTGTGCATCCTTCTAAAATATAATGACATACGTCCACTGTGACCATGAGTGAATAATAGACAAATCTGGAAAAAAAAAGTCATGAACCTTTTTCATATTATGTACAACAAAGATTTTAGGACTGTTAATCTAAGAATAAGAAATAAATAAGGTGATTCTTACCATCATCCTAACATCTACATGAGGCAAATTCAAGACCATAGCATAGTGATGAAAAAATCAAAGCAGGAGGAATTTGAAATGGGAAGTCCAAGAAGATTAGAATATGCATGGCAGATTATGTGGAACCATACAGAAAACAAAGCCTTCAGAATGCAGCATAGAGAACACTCTAAACTTAGTAAAAAAATCTATTAAGTCCTAGCAAGGATCAACTTCAAGGAGAGAAAAATTACGAAGGACCTGTCATCCACAAAATCCCAAATATACAAAATGGCAGGAATAATTAGAATCCTTACTGTTCATAATGCAGAAATCAAGATAAATTCAAGGACCTTTTGGTAGCAAACACAGAGGCACAATAGCTTAGAAGTGGGCATAAAGTACCCTAGGATAAATACTCCTTTATATCTGCCTACTCCATTAAATTAAAAAAAGAAAACAAATCGAGTCTCAGATAATAAAATTGCTCTAAAAGTGAGTAACCTAAGATCAGAGATAAACACAAAAATTTGTGTAAGGTGTAGAGAAAGTCAGTAAAAGTTGTGAAATTTATAATGACCAGCCTTCAAAAAAAATTAACACATATGTGAAGAAGCAGAAACAGATGGCCAGGGGGGAAAAGTCAGTCAATAAAAGCAGACACAGGAATGAAAAAGATGATCAAATCAGCAGAAAAAAAAGTGTTAGGAATATTCTCAGTGCTCAAATATTTAAATATAAATGTGAACATAATAGAAACAAAGGTGGAATACAGAGAACCAACTGAAACTTTTAAAATAATATATGATGTTGGAGATAAATTTCACTGAATTATATTAATGAAGAATTTTTAATTGTGGAAGATAACATCAGTGCATCAGTAATCTTGAGGATATAGCAATATAAAATACAAATTAAACAGAAAAATAAAAGACTGAAAAGAAAAAATAAAGATATAATGATTTATGGTACTTTACAAGCAACTCGAGTACCAAAAAAAAAGAAATGCAAAATATACAAAATATTTTTTTTCTTATTTAAAACAATCACTAAATGAAACCAAAAGGTATTGTGTGATTGTAAAAATTGTAGAAATATAATAGCACAAACAATTGGAGTTAGGAAGGAGAGGGGTATAAAGATCTTCTATTATATATGAAAGCAAAATTTTGCAACTTAAGGAATCATATTATAAATTATTTTCAAGGCAAATATTGCCAAAAGTGAATAACAAAATAACAAAACACAAATAGATGTATAACAATTAAATTATATTTGTATACATAATTTTTACTGTGAAATATATTCCATGTCTTAATTATTTACCATTGAATTTCTCCATGTTTTTATGGAATATTTTGCAACATCTTTACATATACTCATATACTTTACATATGGAAGGAAGATATATTTCCTAGTTAATATTTTGATGTCAATTTGCACTTATGCCAACAATTAAATAAAGACAATATAAGAAAATAAAAATATAGATGGATATCTCATATAAACATTATCAAATCACTAAAAAGATACTATTGAATCAAATTAGCAAAATGAATATTCATTAAGAAGTAGGATTTATGATAAGAAGTTTATGATAAGACACAAGGTTGGTCTAACCTTTTTAAAATCAATCAATCTAAACCAGGCACTCTGGTGCCTTTAATCCCAGTGACTCAGGAGGCTGAGACAGGAAGATCACAAGTTCAAGTCTAGTCTCAGCAATTATTAAGGCTTATTGTTAAGGCATCTGACCAACTTAGTCAGATGCTGTCTCAAAATAAGAACAAAAAGGGATCAGATGTGGCTTAGAAATAAAGCATTTCTGGGCTCACTGCCCAGTACCAAAATAATTAAAAATGTAAAAATAAAATTAATCAATTTAATTTATCACATTAACAAAGTAAAATATTATAGTCACAATAGAGGGACAAAACATATTTCACAAGCTCATAATAAATCTCACAATAAAAATTTAAGCAGGCTATTAATAGAAAATTTCTTAATCTACTAAAACAATCTATAACAAACATCAAAATTAGTGGTGAAATATGAAATGCTTCCTGCCTAAGATTTGGAATAATACTTCAATTCTAAATTACAATGAAAATTCTACAACATGCCATAAAATAAATAAAATGAATACAAGAATACATATTGATGGGGGAAAAACAAGCAAAATCTCCTTATTCACATTTAAAGCATGATCATATACATAGAAAAAAGTCTACATAATCTATGAAGTAATAAATTATTGAAACTGAAAAAATATACTATTTAAAATAGCATCAAAAATAATGATAAATGTAACAACTATCCATAGACTAAAACATTACATTGTGTTTCACAAATATATACAAATATTTTGTTAATCCAAAAAATAAAGAAATGAAAATATACAGAGAACTTGTGTACTGAAAACTATAAAGCATTAGTGAAAAAAATCTAATAAATGGAGCAATATGAGATGCTCATGCATGAGATACAGGTCAAGAGGTTAACTCTCAACTTCCTAAAAAATTGCATCTATAAATTTGTTGCAATCCTAAATAACATCTCAGCGTGCAATTTTTTACAATATGCCAGCATAGTTTAAATTTTATATTGAGATATAAAAAATTAAAATAGATAAAATTATTTTGAAAACAAACACAAGTTAGAAGATTAATACTACATTATTTCAAAATTTATCATAGATAATTTGTATTGATGACAAGAATATATTGACATAAAAATACACATGTGTCAGTGGAACAGAATACAGAATTCAGAAACAGATGAGTTTAACACAAAGTTAAAGTGATTTTCAACCTGGTGCGAAGATTTTTTAATAGGAAAAATTGTCCCAAACAATTAATTCTCCACAAGAAAAATAATTAGTCATGACTTGACCTTCTCTTGCTATACATGAAATTAAGTCAAAATGATTGTAAACCTAAATACTGATACAAAAAATTCTCCTAACATTTCTAAAGTATAACAAAAGATTGATCTTTGCAATAGTAGAGTAGGCAAAGACTTTTAAAGTGACAAACCATAAAATAAAAATTAAGGAATTGAAACTCAACAAAATTTAAAATTTGACAAAAATTTAAGTTGAAAAAATAAAAGAAATTACCCATATTCTGGTAGAAAATGCATTATATCTGTCACTGAACATGTTCATAGTACCTAAAATTATCCTGTAAATTTATAAGATAAAGAATCCATCAAAATGGATGAAATGGAAAAAGAGTTAAATGAATGATTAAAAACAAGAAAAGAAGATGAACCTAATCAGGAACATTCAACTTAAGACCATGATGAGATATCATGACACACCGTTAGCATATGTGAAATTGAAGAATGATGAACCATATGTTTGCAAAGATACGGAGCATCTACAACTCACTTATTGCTGGTAAGAATATAAAATCTTACTGTCAATTTGGCAAGCAGTTTATCTGTTTCTTGAAAAATTAAAAACTCACTTATCATATAAATCTACCCATTACACTCAGGTATTTATCCAAGACATAATGTGTTTCTTCACAAAGATGCACACATACAAGTTTATAGCAGCTGCATTGGTAAAAGCCAAAATCAGAAATCACACACTATCCATTGATAAATTAAGCATGTTATATGGAATGATTTGTAGTATGTGTGATATGATTTCATAACATGAGATCAATAGTGAAAAGAATAAATCAGCATGTACAACATGGTCCAATGAGGATAAATCATTACAAAGCAAGCAAAATACTAGGGGACAAGTTCAAAAGAGTACAATTTGCATAATTCCATTTACAGGTAACCAGCACCCCAGAAGAGCAGATTCCTGCTGGGAGATGTGAACTGTCTGTGAAAACAAAAAGTCTGAAATAATCAGTAAGTAATAAAGACAAAGCCAGAAACTAGATTTTTAACAAGTGGAGCACCTGATGGGTCTTCCAGCCGAGATAAGAACTGGAACTGCACAACTGAAAAAAGACCCCAGTTTTTTATTTAAAGGGAAGTACATTAAAGGCAGGAATAAGGTCTCAGAGTGGGAGGGATCTTGTTTCTCCATGTGGCAGGGATCTTGCAATAAACAGGTGGTTTGGTGCTTGGCAGGTTATGCCCATCTCCTGAGGGCTGTGTTTGATCCTAAGGATGTGAGCCAAGGCAGGACTCCAGCATGATCTGGGCTTTCTGGAACTGGAGAATTTCACCCAGGAGTTCCCAGAAAAGCAGCTTCCCTGCCTTATGTTGGCTCAAACAAACCCTTAATTTTATACAGCTTCCAACACAAGACATTTTTCAAAAGGTAACTCAAATCTATAGTTACACAAAGCAGATCAAAGGAACTGAAGGAGAAACTGGGAAAGAAATTATGGCATTATTGTTTATCTTGACTGTGATGATGGCTCTCCATGTGAATCAATTTGCCAAACCTCATGGAACTCATTGATGGTTGCTTCTTGTTGTGCAGTTAGATTTTAATTCAATAAAATCTATTGAAATAGGCAATGAGGAATGTAAGCCCTGTGCATACTCTTCCTTGCCAATTGTCATTGTTCTAAGATATGTATTCAGTTTATTTTCATGCAAAGTAAACACCAAAGCAAAAGTAGAAGGTAACATGATTAAACGAACATAATTCTGATTTAAAAAGGCTGTCTTTCCCTCAGCAATACATCTTGAAAGCTTACTACTTTGATCACCACCTGCAATCCACCCCCCCCCCCTTTTTTTTTGGTCAAGTTATTGCCAGGGAAGAAATCAGAAAAGCATGCTTGTGTGATTGTGTATGTGTGTGCTTGTGTGATTGTGTGTGTGTGTTTGTGTGTGTGTGTGTGTTTGTGTGTGTGTTAGTGTGTGTTGCTAGGGATCAAACTTAGGCTCTTGGAAACAAGCTAGGCATCAAATGCCATTTCTCCTGAGCAGTCACATTCTTAAACACTCTTCCAGGATAAGCCAATATTTATTGAACTCTATTACATTTCTAAGCACTAGGGTTTTGTTTTGTTTTGTTTTGTTTTGTATTGGCCTGTTTTCATTCATTATAAATTACCAGCCAAAATGATAAGAATTTGTATATTCACAATGTAATTCAGCTACTCTAAAACACTAAGTTTTCCAAGAAGACTTAAGAGAAATATACAGATTTGATATCCTGTTTCTCTTAAACTCTCTCTGGGTAAAATTCCATAAAATTAGTAGAAATGTATGATATTTTTATTATTGTTAGGAATGTGTGAATTTATTTCTCATGGTTAGATAATATTAATATAGAAATAGCAAATCTGAGCTCAAGTTTAATGTTTAAATTTAATTCAATGCAAAATACTATAAAAAATAACAATCTCAAAAAAATTCACAAATTTTCAGATCAAGATATTTTATCATATAAAATATTATTCCCTAAACAGTTACTCTAACTCAAGTATCCATGATTATGAAAATAAATCAGAAGTTGAAGTCATCTTTAAAAATCCATTATTTCAGTTTTAGGGAATATTCATTGACTTTCTGTAATAAAAAATGGTTAATTCATACTTTTGTACCTTCTTTAAACTCTCCTTCAATTCATGTTTTCTTTTTTTACTCATTCTTTTATCATACATAACAGTAGAATCTATTTTGATATAATAATACAAGCATGGAATATAACTTATTCTAATTAGGATCCCATTCTTGTACACGATGTTGAGATTCACTGTAATGTATTCACTGTAAGGTACATTGCCCTGTCTTTCCTTTCCCTATACCTTCAACCTTCCCTTCTTTTCCCCTTTGTCTACACTACTGAACTTGTATTCTTCTCTTCCCCCCAACTTATTGTGGGTTATAATTCACATATCAGAGAATTCACATATCTTGGTTTTTGGGGGATTGACTTATTTCATCCAGCATGATAGTCTCCAGATCCATCCATTTATTTTCAAATGTCATAAAGTCATTCTTCTTAATGGCTGAATAATACTCCATTCTGCATACATATATATTTTTTTCTCTTCTTTTCTAGGGTTTTGAGATGAAGTGCTGCATCTGTTGTTTTTTTTTTTTTCTTTTTTTGAAGAATGAACTCCAAGTAATGAATTTTCCTCTTAGAACTACTTTCATTGTGTCCCATAGATTCCGATATGTTGTGTCTGTGTTTTCATTTATCTCTAAAAATTTTTTAATTTCCTCCTTGATGTCTTCTGTAACCCATTGATCATTCAGTAACATATTGTTCATTCTCCAAGTGATATAGGATTTTTCCTTCCTTCTTTTATCGTTGATTTCCAGTTTCATTCCATTATGATCAGATAGGATGCATGGTATTATCTCTACTCCTTTATAATTTCTAAGAGTTGCCCTGTGACATAATATATGATCTATTTTTGAGAAGGATCCATGTGCTGCTGAGAAAAAAGTGTAACCGCTTGATGTTGGGTGGTATATTCTATATATGTCAATATATATAGATATTCTAATTAGGATCCCATTCTTGTACACGATGTTGAGATTCACTGTAATGTATGTTAAGTCTAAGTTATTAATTGTATTATTGAGTTCTATATTTTCTTTATTCAATTTTTGTTTGGAAGATCTGTCCAGTGGTTAGAGAGGTGTATTGAAGTCACCCATAATAATTGTGTTGTGGTCTATTTGACTCTTGAACTTAAGAAGAGTTTGTTTGATGAAAATAGTTGCACCATTGTTTGGGGCATATATATTAATGATTGTTATGTCTTGTTGGTGTATGGTTCCCTTGAGCAGTATGTAGTGTCCTTCTTTATCCCTTTTGATTAACTTTGGCTTAAAGTCTATTTTATTTGATATGAGTATGGACACTCCTGCTTGCTTCCGAGGCCCATGTGAGTGGTATGATTTTCCCCAACCCTTCACCTTCAGTCTATGTATGTCTTTTCCTATCAGATGAGTCTCCTGTAGGCAGCATATTGTTGGATTTTTTTTTAATCCAATCTACTAGCCTATGTCTCTTGATTGGTGAGTTTAAGCTGTTAACATTTTGAGTTACTATTTGCCGCAGTCTGGCTGGGCACACAATCACGAGCCACCACACAGCTTGTAGATTCAAACAGCAACTCTTTATTCCCGAACTCACACCAGCCATCTACAATCACGTTCTGGGGAAATCCACGTTCTCTGCCCAAATCCACTCCCACTGGGCTTCTATCTCCCCAAAAATACTGTCTGAATCCCATGAGAACTCAAGGGGAACTCAGGCAGCAGGATACGCCCTATTCCCAGCAGGAATAATCTTAAACCTTAAAACTGGAACCTAAACTGGGAACGCCCTAAACCCGATTATCTTAAACCGGGAACACCCTAATCCGCCCTGGTCCTTGAGCAAGGTCACCTACATTCAATGTCACTGCAAAATGTCAGCAACATGGGGTACGCTGGCAAGGAAACTGTCATACCTACTTGGCTAATGGCTCCCAGCAACTATTGAGATATGATTTGTACTTCCAGCCATATTTGTTTATTTTTATTACTTAACATGATTTGTTTTTCCTCTTTGATTAGTTTTTCCTTTACTACCTCCCACTGTTGGTTTTCATTGTTATTTTCCATTTCCTCTTCCTGTAATGTTTTGCCAAGGATGTTTTGGTGCGCTGGTTTTCTAGCTGCAAATTCTTTTAACTTTCGTTTGTTGTGGAAGGTTTTAATTTCATCTTCAATCCTGAAGCTTAATTTCGCTGGATACACAATTCTTGGTTGGAACCCATTTTCTTTCAGCATTTGAAATATGTTGTTCCAGGATCTTCTAGCTTTCAGAGTCTGTGTTGAGAGATCAGCCATTAACCTAATTGGTTTACCCCTAAATGTAATCTGCTTCCTTTCTCTTGTAGCTTTTAAAATTCTCTCCTTATTCTCTATGTTGGGCATCTTCATTATAATGTGTCTTGGTGTGGATCTCTTGTGATTTTGCAATTCAGCGTCCTGTAGGCTTCTAGGATTTGGCATTCTGTTTCATTCTTCAAGTCTGGGAAGTTTTCTAGTATTATTTCATTGAACAGATTGCTCATTCCTTTGGTTTGGACCTCTATACCTTCCTGTATCCAATAACTCTTAAGTTTGGTCTTTTTATGTTATCCCATATTTCTTGGATGTTCTGCTCATGGTTTCTTAACAGTCTAGTTGAGCTGTCTATGTTCTTTTCAAGTTGAAATACTTTGTCTTTGATGTTCTATCTTCTAAGTGTTCTACTCTGCTGGTAATACTCTCATTTGAGTTTTTAATTTGGTTTATTGTTTCCTTCAATTCCGATTTCTTTTTCTTTTTTTTTTTTAATATCCTATATCTCCCTGTAAAGTTGATCTTTTGCTTCTTGGATTTCCTTGTCAAAGTGATCTTTCATTGTCTGAATTTGCTGTCTAATGTCTTCCTTGAAACTCCAGATCATCTGAAGCATGTATATCCTTAACTCTTTATCTGACATTCCATCTGCTGCAGATATTACCTCTTCTAATGTTGAATTGACCTGAATTATTTGTGGTCCTTTCTTTCCTTGTCTTTTCATACTGCTCACGTTTCTTTCCAGTTTTGTGAAACTGTTGTGTTATTGATTTTCCCCCTATATATTTATATTGCTCTTATTTAGTTCCAAAGTCCCTCTTTGGTGGAGAAAGAATTGTTAACAGTTCCCAGTATCAATAGTACATCATCTAGGCACAAGTTTTCATTATTAATACAATTATAGCTAGGCTCTATGTCTACCGATGTTAGCTGCAATTATCATTTAAAAATATAGTCTTTAGTTTCATAAAAGGCCTACCATTTCTGGTAGCATGAAGAAAACTGAACTTCAGGTGTAGGATGCTATTTTTAGAGGGAAAAGAGTGAGGGTATGGGGTTGATCTAACTTAGCAATTTTGGAGAACTCTAACCAATAGACGGGTAATTAATGGAAGAATGTATAGATTCAAACTCCTATCTGTATTTAGAAGATTACCTTACTTATAGATAGTAAAATTTAGAGGGTTGAAAGTGGGATAGAGGGAGTAAGAAGGAAAGAAGAAAAAAAGAAAAAAAATAACAAGGAAAGAAAGAGAAAAAAGAGGGAGGGTAAAAGAAAGTAAGTGAGGAAAGAAAAGAAAAAAAAGTCTCTCCGAACCCTATTTTGTTTTATTATTATTACTTTTTTTCCCCTTCCAGTAGGTGGCTTTGCCAATTCCTAGTTTGAGTCCCTGTGTTCGGGGTGATGAATGTAGCTAGTGTGAGTGAGTGGACTTGCGCATCCACGTGTAGCCTCTCTACTTTTAGTGTCTGAGATGGAAACCAGGTGCCTGATCCGTCTCAGAATGCACTGGTAGCCACGCCCACCGGTTGATGGGTTTTAAGGGTTGGTGGGATTTTCCAAGAGGGGTTCCATCTGTTTTACTCCTAACGTGTTTGATGAGGTGGGGGTGTTGAGGAGAACTTATGTTTGTCCAGAGCTCAGTCTGGTGACCCGCAAGCCAAGTTTCTGCATTCTGTGCCTCCTTTGGTCTGACCCCAGCACCCCATGACAGTCCCTCCTCCAGGTCGGCAGGGCGGATGGCTGGGCCAATGGCTGGTTGGGCCCCTTTCTGCCTCTGGCTCGGCTCTGGTCCTCTGCTTACCATGTGGGCGGAGCCGATGGCTGGCTGGGCACCCCGGGGCTAGGCTCTGGTCTTCTGCCTACTGCCTATATACATATATTCTTATTAAAAAAAAAAAAAAAAAAACAGAAAACATTCATTGATTTGTACACTTGCTTTTTTTTTTTTTTTGACCCTTTCTGTCTCTTAAATTGAAGAACTTTTCAAAGTAATCAGTTAACCTTCACTTAATTTCTAAGTCAAGGTGAAACAAATACTAATTAATACTCATAACACATAAATGGCTTAGTAGATGAACACCTAATTATTTGTTGGTTTCATGGTCTCAGGAGATTCTTTTAATAATTAAATTCATTCTTCTTTCTTTCCCTCTGGTTAAACAGAAACTGAAGTGCTTCTGATATATAAATGAAAACAAATTTTAGGATGAATGAACAACTGAATCATCTTAAGATGATGGTTATTCAAGAATATCAGTTTATACATTTAACATGTGTGGGATTATCTGAATATGATTATTTACTTTAAAATTATATTTACCAGAATTTGTTTCAAAAGTAAGATTCCCGAGAACACTTCAAATTTGTTTTGACATGTATAATGTGGCAAGTTGACATCTGCCGTTTAATAGTGACACATAGGATTTAAATAGCACACCGAGTACACAAAGTATTTTTTCACACCTCCTATCTTTGTCACAACAATAATGTATATATATTATTACATTTTGTTTTAATTTGAGGAAACTGACACTGAAGATTAAACAAGTTAGCCAAAGTTGGGACTTAATTTACCAAATGCAAATCTGAATCCAAATCTTATGTCATTATCAAAACTTTATGTTAATTAAATTCCTCGTGCTCAGATAAACTGTCATTGTCTATTGAACCTTGAATGGATAATTTCAAAACCTCTTCAGCCTTTCTATTTTTGAGTTTGAATATTAAATCCATGAACTAAAAAATAGTTTCTTATTGTAAAAAATAGGGAAAAGTCTGATAAATGTATGTATGTACAGATAAGCTTTGTTAGGACTTATATTAGCATTAAAATAGTGACACTTATATCCATAGGTTATTGAGGGTCAGGTAATACTGGGAGAGTAAGGATATTGACTTATAAATCAAAAATTTAAAAAAAAAACTATTCTTTCAGCAATAGTGTTCATGATGTTTTATATAACATAAATATTGGATTTTTACTTACTTTACTTATTCTAACATAAATGTTATAAGTAAAGCATATATGCCATTTTATGGAAAAAAAGTTAATAGACTGGAAATGAAATCACTGACTTATGTATAAAATTATTTTCTGTATTATTAAAGAAAGAAAAATAGTCAACAGATCCAGGAGAAAAATATGGGGATTACTAAAGCACAAATCAAGTGGGACAGAAACATGTAAATAGGCAGATTCATATACAGTGTATACAAGCTAATTCATTACAGTATAGATATGAATGATCTATAACCATAGGCATAACATATATAACTAAAAAATAATGCTGAACAACATATTTAATTATGTAAGTCCACATAACAGAAATTCTATTATATAATTTCTTAGGGAACAAAATTATGTGGAGAGACAGAAATGAATAGCACAAAATCATTATTGTGACTGCAGGGTTATAAAGAGGGACAGGGCTTCAGAAGGAAAAATGAACCCTTCATTCCACTACAGCACTAACAAAATTCAGTTTCTTTCCTGAAACTGAATTTTCAGGATGGTATACACTTCTGATCCAGTGGCTTGGTAGGCTGAGGTGGAAGGATTTCAAGTTCAAAGCCAGCCTCAGCAATTTAGCAAGGCTCTGAGCAACTTGGTGAGATCCTGTCTCAAAATAAAGAATAAAAGAGGATAGGATGTGGCACAGTGGTTAATTTCCCCTGTGTTTAATCCCTGATACCAATAATAATAATAATAAAATTTTTAAAAAGAAAGAAAGAAAATTCTTTTTCTTAAAGTAGATGATGGACATATTATTCCTCACATATATAAGTTTGTGTTTTAGATCTATATCCTACAGTAAAATCACCCTAAAGTTATCTGTCTTACTTCTGAATTTGTGGCTTAAGTTCTCCAAAGTGCTGTAGGAATGAAATAATGTAGCCTATGTCATCACCTAGAACAATGCCTGCCTAACAGCAGCTACCAGTCAATAAAGTTTTTTTTTTTTTTTAAAGAGAGAGAGAGAGAATTTTTTAATATTTATTTTTCAGTTTTCGGTGGATACAACATCTTTATTTTACTTTTATGTGGTGCTGAGAATCGAACCCAGCGCCCTACACTTGCCAGGGGAGCGCGTTACCGCTTGAGCCACATCCCCAGCCCCTCAATAAAGTTTTTTGCCCTTTATTTCCTCCTACAATCACTCTCCTGTGTTTTCTACCAAGTCTCTTTGGTGGTAATTCCTTCTTCACCATTGTCTGATAAATAAAATTAAAGTCCAATTAAACAGAAAACCCCCAATTCCACAAAATTCTTGTATAACTACTGAGTTCAATGAAAATTAATCATTGAAAATACACAGTCAAGAAAAGGACTATTTATCAGGACAAATAATATTAGTGTAGTGATATTTATTAGCATATATCTGTGATTGCTAACTTCAATGTCCTTTGAATATGTAAAAGACTGTATATGAATCCTCTCCTCAAATCAAAAGTATACAAACATTTAATTGTTTGCATAATTTCTTTGGGCTTTAGAAACACTCAGGGACTATAATCTCCATATAAGAATTCTGATATAAATTATTATTTGTTGAAAAGCATTTAAAATTTTAAAATATTTTAAAAATAAATACTAAATGACACTTTTTACAAGCTGATGTTGACTGTTAGTATTTTCTTATTTTCAAATTCACATTTCAAGTATGATTAATCAGGATGGAAGGCAAGTAGAGCTTTCTGGCATGTCTTTATCCTGTATTTCATTTCATTCTTCCACAATTACAGCAATAAGCAAGAGAAGTAAAAATACATGGGATTAATTTACAATATTGCTCTATACATAGTAGATGATCTTGTGTGAAAAGTTGATGAAATTTAATCTCTAATCAGTTATTAAGGAAATCAAAAGCACCTTAATAAGGTCACATTTTGATGACCTCTTTATTGTTATCAGTTATTCCAATACTGTACTCTACAAAGGGTTTAATGTATTTGATAATGTCATTACTAATCAGTATGCAAATGTATGGTATTAACTGCAGTCTTTGATTAAGGATTTTATTAGAAATGAGAAAACTAAGAAAGCATCAGAAGTAGAGAAAAGAAAATGTGCCATTATTATATTGAACACATTCTTTGAACAATTTCCTCCTACAGGGGTCATGTAAAATGTCAGAGAAATGATTGGCTAATTATACTATGTAACTCAGTACCTGTCTTCAAATCAAAACACTTTAGGTAATGTGCTAGTAGACTACATTTGAAAACCCACTTTTCTTTGAGGAAAAATAATTTTATACTTGTCATTGAAAAAAACTAAAGCAAAATATACAAACCAAAATGTGATGATTTCTCCTTTAGTCAATAAATTGTTAAGTAGATTAGATGTGTGTGTGTGTGTGTGTGTGTGTGTGTGTGTGTGTGTTGGTTGTCTTTCAGGAAACTTGAAATATTGAAATATATCTGAAAATATAGTTAAAAGCTTGTATGAGGAATAATATTGGAGAAATTGTTGGAAATAAAAGTCAAATATCAAGCAGTCATTTTTTTTTCTGTATTCTGTAAGTAATTAATAACAAATGTTAGCCATCACACAAAATAATACCAGGATTATTTTTATGTATTAAGAGAAAATTAGCTTCATCATGTTGGGGGAATTGAGGAAATATAAATTGGAACAGGAAAACCATTTAGATGATTAGTCCAACATTCAAGTTAGATAGTACAAGAATCTTCTTTAAGCCCACAGCCATATGTCTGAAAGTTAAAAAAGTGATAGGATTGAGAAAAATACTCTTCAGCAGGAAGATTCAATTTAATTTGAGAAAAAGTAATGAGTAGCTGAGAAAAATACACCATTTATTTAAATTCCAGGATGTTGATAATATCAGGAATAAAATTAATATAATGGAAACTCACGTTCAGGTAAAAAGAGGAGTCCAAGAGCAACCTGTAATTGTTCCAAGTTAGATTTGAAGTAATAAGATGGAAATTTTCAGAAGACTTCAGGGAATGTGGATTCCTGATGAACCATATGGAAAAGAAACCTATTGTTAAACAGTCTTAACAAAACTTGTCCTCTATTATTGTATGATCAAATGGACAATAGTTGAGAACACTGTTGGGATATCTCCTGAATTATTAACAAAACTTAGTTAAGCTTTTCTACATTTTTTGTAGAGTTTCTACATTTTTTGTAGTTTTCTACATTTTTTTGTAGAGCATTATAGTTATACATAATAGTTGGATTCATTTTGACAAAATCATACATGCATAGAATTCAGTTTGTTTCATTTAAGTCACTGGTGCCCCCAACTCTCTCCCTTGCTTCTTCCACTCTACAGGATTTAAGTTCTACACACTCTCACAGACACACACACACACACACACACACATACAAATGTGGAATTCACTGTGATATATCTATATATAAGTTTGGGATTTTTTTTAATATTTATGCTGCATAACCTTCCTTTTCTCATCCCCCCTACCTCCCTCTTGATTTAATTATTCTAATCCACTGATCTCTCTTATATATTTATGATATTGGATTCCACTCCATTTTTACTTTATTTTACTTTTTTTGTGTGTGTATGAGAGAAGACATTAAACCCTTGATTTACCAGTCTGGCTTATTTCACTTAGCATGATATTCTCCAGTTCCATACAATTAACAGCAAATGATAAATAATTTCATTCTTCTTTATGGTTAAGTAAGACTACCTTGTGTGTGTATGTGTGTGACAGAGAGAGGATATGTGTGTGTGTGTATGTTATTCATCCATTCATCTATTGATAGGAACTGGGCTGGTTCCACAATTTGGCTATTATGAATTGTGCTGCTATAAACATTGCTGTGGCTGTATCACATTATGCTGATTTTAGTTTCTTGGGATAAACACCAAGGACTGGGATAGCTGGCTCATATGGTTGTTCCATTCATTGTGTTCAGAGACATATCCATACTGCTTTTCAGAGTTGTTGTGCTAATTTGCAGTCACACCAACAAGGTATAAATGTACCTTTTCCTTCACATCCTCACCCGCATTTATTATTAATTGTATTCTTGATAATTGCTATTTTGACAAGAATGAGATGAAATCTTGTTGTAGTTTCAACTTGCAATTCCCTAATTGCTAAAACTGTTAAACGTTTTTCATATATTTGTTGGCCATTTGTATTTCTTCCTTTAAGAAAGGAAATTTAGCTTTTTTTGCCCATTCATTGATTGGTTTATTTGTTTTATTGTTGTTGTTGTTAATCTTTTTTGGGTTCTTTATATATTCCAGATAATAATCCCCTGTCAAAATTGTAACTGGAAAAGAATATCTCTGCACACCTTTAATCATTTTGTTTGTTATTCAAAAGCTCCTTAATCTGATATTATCCAATTTATTGACTTAAGTTAATTTCTTGATCTTTGTGGATCTTGTTTAGGAAGTCAGTACCTGCACCAATATAATGGAGGTGTTGATCCTTTGTTTTCTTCTAGCAATTGCAGACTTTCTGTCAATACTAAGTCTTTGATCTGCTTTGATTTCACTTTTGTGCAGGGTGAAAGATAGGTACCTATTTTCATTCTTCTATATATTCCAGTTTTCCTAGCATCATTTGTTCAAAAGGTACTCTCTTCTCAAACATATATTTTTGGCACTTTTGTCAAGTATGAGATGACTGCAAGTATGTGGGTTTGTCTCTGTGTCTTACATCATATTCCAGTGGTCTTCATATAAATTTTGATGCCAAAATCTGCTGGTTTTGTTACTGTAACTCTACAATATAATTTGAGATGCCTCTTGTATTTCTCTTCTTGCTCAGGACTGCTTTATCTAATATGGGTCTCTTATTATACCAAATAAATTTTGGGATTTTTTCCTAGTTCTGTCAAGAATGTCATTGGTATTTTAATGGAGATTGCATTGGATCTATAGATTGTTCTTGATAATATGGTTAACTGACAATATTAATTCTGCTTATCCAAGAATAAGGGAGGTCTTTCCATCTTCTAAGTTCTCTGATTTCTTTGTTCAATGTTCTATAATTTTCATCATCAAGATTTTTCACCTCCTTGTTTAGATTATTCCCAAATATGGTGCCCTTTTGTTTTGAGGTTATTTTGAAATGGATGATTTTCCTCATTTCTTTCTCAGCAGTATTTCTATTAAAGTATAGGGAAGTTTTGACATATGAGTATTGATCTTGTCTCCTGCTACTTTGCTGAATTCATTTATCAGAATCTTGGAAGTCTTCTGGTGGAATTGCTGGGTATTCTAGATATAGAATCATGTCATCAGCAAAAATAGATCTTTTGACTTCTTTTCCTTTTTGAATCTGTTTAATTTACTTTCTCTTGTCTGATTGCTCTGACTCGCTTAGAGAACTATATTGAATAATAGTTGGGAGAGTGGACATCTTTGTCTTGTTCCTAATTTTAGAAAAAAATGCTTCTATTTTTCTTTGCTCAGTATGGTTTTGGCTTTCGTTTGTCCAATATAGCCTTTATGAGATAAGTTCCTTCTATCCCTACTTTTCCAGAATTTTAAATATAAATGGGTACTAGGTTTGATCAAAGGCTCTTTCTGCATCTACTGAGATGATCTTGTGATTCTTGTCTTTAAGACTGTTTATATGGTGAATTACATTTATTCATTTGCCCAAGTTGAATCAACTTTTCTTCCCTACACAAACAAAAAAAAATTATTATAGTGTTTTATCTTCTTTATCTGTTTTTGAATGTAGTTTGCTAATATTTTATTGAAGATTTTTGCATCCATGTTTATCAGAGATGTTAATCTGTAGTTTTCTTTCCTTGATGTGTATTTTTCTGGTTTTGGAATTAGGATTATACTGGCTTCATAGAATTTATTTAGGAATGTTACTCTTTTTAATTCCATAGAACAAATGGAGAAAGACTGGGATTAGTTCTTCCTTAAATGTCTTGTAGAATTCAGCTGAGAATCCATCTGGTCCTGAAATTGTTGTTGTTGTTTTGGAAGGCTTTTAATTGCTGTTTCAATTTCATTATGTGATATTGGTCTGTTCAGGTTTTCTGTATCTTCCTGGTTAAATTTGGGCAAGTCATATGTGTCTAGAAATTTTTCCATGTCCTTTAGATTTTCCAGTTTATTGGAGTATAAATTTTCAAAACATTTTCTAATGATCCTATCTATTTCCAAAGTGTCTGTGCTGATACCACTTTTTCACCACTGATTTTGTTTATTTGGGTCTTTCCTTTCTTTTGGTTAGTTTGCCCAAGGGTTTAATCAATGTTATTTATCTTTTTGAAGAACCAAGTCTTTGTTACATTGATCCTGTATATTGCCTTTTTATTCTCGATTTCATTAATTTGAGCTTTGATCTTAATTAATTCCTGTCTTCTATCAATTTTTAAATTAATCTGTTCTCCTTTCCTAAGGCTTTGAGGTGGGGCATAAGCTTATTTATTAGGATCTCTCTATTTTTTTAATATAGGCACTCAATGCTATAAATATTTTCCTTTGAACTTCTTTCACAGAGACCTGGAGATTTGGGTATGATGTACTTCTTTTATCCTTTGTGTCTAAAATTTTCTTGATTTCTTCTATGATCCAGTCCTCATTTAAAAGAGTATTGTTCAATCTCAATATGCTAGAACAAATGGAGAAAGACTGGGATTAGTTCTATTATTTTTCTTGCTGTCAAATTCTAGTTTCTTTCCATTATAATCTGATAGAATACATAGGATTATAGGATTTTATCATTTCTTTTGGATTTTCTAAGTCTTACATTTTGACCTAGAATATGGTCTCTTTTGGAAAAGATTTTATGAACTGCTGAGCAGAAAGTAAATTCAGCTGTTTTGGGTTAAAATATTCTGTGGATGTCTATTAGATCTATCCATTTTATTTTTAGTATTATTTGGGTTGGAAATATCTTTATTAATTTTAGATTTGATTATCCTATCATCTGGTGATCAAGGTGTGTTGAAATAATCAAGTATTATCATAGTGGAGTCTGTCCATTTAATATTTACTGTCAAGAAATTTTTAATGCAATTAGGTATACTAATATTTGGGGCATATATATTTATTATTGTTGTATCTTGTTGGATTATTTCCTTTACCAGTGGCTTTGTCTCTTCTGATTAATTTTGATTCAAATCTGCTTTGTCAGATGAGAATAGCTATTGCAGATTTTCTTCAATCTCCACTTGCATGGAATCATTTATCCGTTCTTTTACTTTCCCTTTTACTTTTCACCTATAAGATGAATCTCTCACAAACAGAAATTGTTGAATCCGTTTTTTAATCTATGCTGTTGATCTATGTCCTTTAATAGGAGGATTGTGGTCATTTATATTTAGCATTATTTTGTCTAGGTGTTTCTTATTTCCAGCAATTTTTATTTAATTGTTATATTTAATTGTCTTAATTTTCACTTAGTTGTTTATTGTTCTAGAAATCTTTGTGTATTTGGGAGTTCTGGGCTACTCTGGGGTTCCTCTGTGTGCAGTATATCTTTAAGTATTCTTTGCATTTATGGCTTAATGGTCATGAATTCTTTTACTTTATCTTGTCATGGAAAGTTTTTGATTTTCCATCGATTTTGAAAGATATCATTACTGGATATAGCAAATTTGGCTGTCAATTGTTTTCTTTTAGAGCTTAGAGTATATCATTCCAGGTCCTCCTTCATTCTAGGATCTAAGTTGAGCTCAGAGAAATGAGCCTTATTGGTTTGCCTCTAAATATATACTTTTCTCTTACAGCTTTTAATATTCTTTCCTTGTTGTCTATTTTAGGCATTTTGATTATGATATGTCTTGGAGAGGTTCTGTTTTTATTTTTTCTGTTTGTGGTCTTTTGTACTTACTCTATGTGGTTGTCTATCTCATTTCTAATGTGAGGTAATTTTTCTGCCACTATCTTACTGAATATGTCTTAATGCCTTTAGCTTGTATCTTCACGTTCTCTGCTATCCCAATGACTCTCAGGTTTTTTATCCCAGAGTTCTTAGATATTCTGATTATGTTCTTTTATTTTTGCCTTTATTGCATACTTAGTATCCAAGTTCATATACTCTGTTTTTAATGCCAGAGATTCTGTCTTCAGGCTTGAATTTCTATCTTCTACATAATCTAATCTGTTTTGAAATGCTCTCAAGTGAATTTTAAATTTGATTCATATGTCTTGTATTTCCAGGAGTTGTAACTGGTTTCTTTTCAATGTCTCTATTTGTTTATTGAAATTGTCTTTCATCTCCTGTAGTTGCTTGCTTCTTTCATTCCTTAGATCTTCTTTTAGATCATTGAGCATTTTAATAATTTTTATAGCTTTCTCTGGAATTTCATTCACTTTTTTATGTTTGAGATCCTTGTTGGGGTATTATGAATTTTTGGGGAAGATTTGTTGCGTATTTCCTCGTTTTCAGAAGTCTTGGACTTCAATTAAGATGGATTCCACTTACTCTTTTAAATGTGTCTTTAAGTGTGTAGTTATATTTTTTGTTCTGGAACCTCTCTGTTTCTGATGTGAGAGTATATGTTTAGGAGTATTACCTGAAGTTCCCCTCTAGTTTTTCCTACTTGGGGCCTCTTGGTTTGGGTTTTGTGTGTCCTCCTATTCTATGTGCTGAAGCACTGTTGAGGTGCAAGTTGGGCTTGATCACAAGTGGAGTGAGATTTGCTGTGACTTGGGGTGACTGAGTTGTGTGTACTGCTCAGAAGTAGGGTATCTACTGTGTAAACTTGAGTTGTCCCAATCACTTTCCATCCCCTCTTAGAGGAAGGGGAATGCCAGGAATAGCAATAACATTAGCAACCAATGTACAGCCTTAAGGTAGACACCTGGTATCTATTTTGAAATCTATAACACTAATTATCACCTCTAGAGGAATGGTGGGGGTTAGCATTCATCATCAGCTCGAATAAGAAACAACTGTGAGATAGATAAGGCATTGAACAGCAAGTGTCTACTGCATCATCTACTGTGTTGATAACCATAACAACACGAATAGGGTAGGGATTACATACTATATAATTCTATCAGATATTGGCATTAAATTTCTTATGTGAGGAGAAAACAGGGTAGAGAAAGTACACAATATTTAAAAAGTGACTAGAGAGACATGAAAAAGTAGCAGATTACAACTATAAAAAAGGAATAGTAAAACATAACAAAAAGCAACAAAATAGAGAGGAAAAAGAACAGGAACACTTAGCTATTACTGGAGGAAGAGAATGAAGAAGGGGCAATAAGAGGAAAAAATAAACCAAGGTACAAACAAACAAACACATGTAAGATCAAAACAACTCAAACACATTATAATTTTACCCCACCTAAGTCAAACCAAGGCTAATTTTATGAATATAATATACATACCTATATATACATATATACTTCCAAACCTATCTGCACAGTGAATACACATACACTCACATACCCACACCTATAACCTCACACAGAGTGAAAAAAATAGTGAAATAAAGTATTATGAAATTTGAAAAACTAAAATAATTAGATGAAAAAACAGTAAAAATGTGGGGAAATATGAAAAAAAAGATAAATATGTTTTAAATGTATTGGGTTTTTTTTAGTTTTAATTACAGCAGAATTCATTGTGATATAATTATATAAGCATATATATATATATATATATATATATATATATATATATATATATATGATTATATAAACTCTGTTGATGGGTATTTGAGATTTGATCCACAAACTCTGTTGCTGTGGAGATACCAATCTCTGCTCAATGGTCTCAGGGACTTCATATAAATTACAGTTTTAGGGATTGTAGTCTAAACCTCCACAGATTCTACAGATTCTACGGATATGAAGTACTCAGGATCAGACTCAAAATGCAGAGAGGCATGTCTGGTGATATGGGTCATCTTCCCATTTTTGGCATCCCAATAGCTCTTATGGGTTGCTAGCAACAAAAGGAGCCCTTTGTTGTTGAGATCCACAGCCTGATCCCCTAAGCACAATTTTCTTTGTGCCTATTTCAGTCACACAGTTCAGGCACAGCCCATAATAGGTGACTGCTGGTTCAGTCTGGCAGCTTTCTTTATGAGATCCCTACCTCCTACCCCTGCTTGCTGCCATGCAGCCCTCTCAGATGTTCCCCACACTGGTAACTCTGTTTCCTACCAAAATATCCACTCATGGGTCAAGCCATTTTGGTTGCTTTTCATTCAACAACTTCCCCAGTGACTCTGGATCCATTAATATTAGCTCCTCCCCTCCATTCCACAGGTTTGCCCAAGCCAATTTTGAAAATTATTTAATTTGTTCATTTTTTTGCATGTTTTCCTCTGTCTGCCTGTGTTCCCCCTCCTCTCAGCAGCAGTGGTTGCTGACACTGCCATTGCTGCTGCCACCAGCCAAGGTGACACATCCCTAACATATTATTTCTTATGTTTGAAGTTTCTAACTTTGTGTTTCTATGGCTTCTTTTGTTGTTCAATATTGAATGTTTGTGAGTTTCTTTAGTTATCCACCTTACCAAGTAGTACTTTTCTCTTTTTTAAAACCTTCAGCTAAGAAACTGCTGGGAAGTGCACACTTCCTCTAATTCATCATCTTCTCTTTTTGCTTTTTCTGTATTTTATGTATCTTTCTTTCCACAATAATGTTCTTTTCTCTAAACAACTATTTTATCCTTAACTTGAGGCTAAGAAATTTGCTTCCTTTGGTATTCAGAATCCAAATCAGTGTTTTATAAACATAAAAGGCAGGCAGTCAGTTATGATGGCTTGGAAAGTTCTTCTGTTGATCAGAACTGAACTTGAAGTCTTCTGATTTCTTTCAAGCTTCCGTACATGCTCAATAGTAATGCCATCACTGACTTCTTGTTCTCAGTACACTAGGTGAAAAGTGCTTCAGCACGAGGTTGTCCTAGCTGGTTTATAATAGATACATGAACTATTTGCACAGATATTCCATAACAAGTCATCCTAAGTGCCGCAGTCCGGCTGCAGCAAAATAACCTGGGGGTGATGAACAACTTGTGTACATTGATACAGCAGGAATAGGAGCCATTTATTGTAGGACCAGAGGGGTATATATACATTCCACACAGCTTATCTTAATTAACATAAACTAGATACAGCAGTCAACCAATAAGGAATCTCCACACTTAATGGCTCCCTGGCGTTACTTCATAAACCCCTCCCTCTGCAAAATGCCAGGCGCCATCTTGACTTGTTTACAGACTCTAACACCTAACACCTGATTGAACACTGCTTCAACATCAGCCATTTTTATGGAAGACTAGATGAATACTAATGAAAAATAGTTGTCATATTATGACCTACTTTGTAAGATACTTTACATTGGTTAGCACACAGGCCACAGTAAACCAGACTGAACATAAATTCAAACTGTGAATTTAGGCAAGCTATTTTAAATTCTTTAATATTCAATGTCCTCATCTAAAAAACTGGTATAAATATTTTAGTAATAATTGTCATAGATTTGTTATAAATATAAAAGTGAGATCATTCATGGAAAGTAATTAATTCAGTGTGTAGCAGAGAATAAATTTATTCTTCTATTTTATCTACCTATTATATAACTACGCATAGGGGTTTGTGCAATTATTGAAATATATTATCTAACCCATCTTTCAAAAACCAGAAATTTGAAATTCAAGAATAAAAACAACCACATAGTTAAGCTCACATTAAACACCTCGACATACTGCACATAGGAGCCCATTTAATTCAAGCCCAACGTGACCTAAATTTTATTTACTCTTTTCTGGTAAATAAAACCCACAAGAAATTAATTAGTATGGCTATTATGAGATCTATTTAGTTAGTGACAGTTGACTTTGTTGCAAATGACTATATATAGTATCTTGGTGTTGGAAGAATTTGAATGATCTCATTCAACTTATAATTACTTTTGTTTTTAACTTTTACAACAAAGATTTTACAATTGTTATTATTTCCAAGGATGAAATTAAGGCCCTTAAATAGATATGAATCTGGCTTAGAGACTACCAAAAAAAATTTAAAAAGGAGAGCCTTAGGGTATGAATTAAGGAACTAAAATTGTGTACTTAAAATTTGCATTATAAGAAATAGGCAGTCAATATGAAATCCAGCTGGGCGATAGTCATGTACACAGCCTCCAGCAAATTGTATCATTAACTTTCTGTTATAAAAACTTGTCCCCTTCCTGACACTGTAATTCATCTTTCTGCAGTCTCAAGCATTTGATTAAACTGCTTATTTTCAAAATGCTAGCAAATTAAAAAACTGTGATCTAATGGCATTTAATTTCCACACACTAATTCCAGTTGTGTCTTTAATGAGATTAACAAAGGTCTAGGTTATGATGTTGAAAGGAAACATAGTAGTAACCTGCTCCAAGGGCTCATATTACTAGTGAGAAAATTATGGGTCTTAAAGGAAAGCAAATTACTTGAGATCATAGAAACAGACATTTCTCAGTCAGAGATTGCGACATGGGTCCCTCTGCTCAAACAACATGGACTCATGCCCAGGGACATATGAAAAAAAAATTTGCAAAATTATGTCTAATAAAACACCTGATCAGTTATTGCCATTCAGCATAGAGAAAGAGCAAAAACTGCTTTGTCAGAGAATGATAAACAAGTTATTTTAGTCAGTTTTTCATCTCTGTGACAAAAAGACCCAACAAGAACAATGTTAGAGGAGAAAAAGATTATTTGGCATTCACAGTTTCAGAAGTCTCAATGCACAGACACTGACTCCATTGCTCTAGGCCCAGACTGAGGCAGAACATCATGGCAGAAGGGAGAAAAACAGCATAGGACATGGCAATCAGCAAGTAGAGAGAGCACTCTGCTCACCAGGGACAAAATATAAGAACCACAGCTATGCCCACAGTGACTTCCCTCCTTCAGCCACACCCTACTGACCTTCAGTTAATACATATGAATGGATTAATCCACTGGTTAAGTCACACATTTCATAATACAATCATTTCACCTGTCAAAATGCTTGCATTGTTTCACACAGGAGTGGACTCCTCATATCAAAATCATAACACAAGTCTATCTATACAATAATGAAAGGTCTGATCTGGAACCTTTGTGAAATCCTTGAGGAATAGGTCTCTCTCTTATTATCATCTTCTTTCTGTATATTTAATGGTGCTTGGCATATGGCAAGTATGCAAAAAATTCTTGCTGAATGAAACTGACTAAATTTGAGCTGTCTGGATATTTCCCTTCTGTCAGATTTAAGATTTCATATTTCTAAGAGTTTGCAGGTTAATAAACCCGTACAGATGTTTGTCCTACCTACTGGGCTTATGTCTGAGCCAAAAGATGCAAATACTCAAAAATACCAGAAGAATAAAAATATTAGACCAAACTCAAATGAATCAGTCTACAAACAGTATACTTATATACTGTTTGTATATACTTATATACTTATAACACATTATAGCTTCAAATTAAACATTCACAACATATAAATATGTATTTCAACTAGAATAGTAGACAAAATATTGTCAAACATTATGCTAAATAATTCTGGACCTACTTCTTAAATACCAATTTTATTAGTTTCCCTATGAGAGATAAGTAGCATTTCCTTTAAAAAGGATCCTTTTTTTTTTTTTTTTTTTTTTTTAAATCTCAGGAGCAGTGCACAGCAGTCACTGTAAATAGTACTTCAAAGTACAGTAAGTAAATTCACCATAATCTTTGAAAAATCAGTCAAATTATAAAAAACTTCACAATTAATTAATTTGAGATTTTTTAAATGAAAATATTGTATTTATTGAAGGTCCTTTTCCTTGTCTAATATTCTAGAAAACATATCTGTAGCATGAGTCAGATTGTATGTGATTAATAAACAGTGATGATATCAGTATAATGTAGATGTTAGCATGCTTCACCTTTGATATTTCCAAAAATTTAAATGAATGCTAAGTATGTTAACACACCTGAGTATTGGATAGAGATATACAATTTTGAACACAATGACAATTTACACAGCTTTTATTTTCTTTGTAATATTTACTCATGTAATCAATTTTGACAGTACTTATTGCTTCATTCTGTCTATGCAATTAAGTAATTTTTTCTTGCATTCATAACTGAGGAACTTCAAATTCATCTTACATTCTCCCATTAGGCTAATTTTTAATTTATTTTTATAGGATAACTCATTGTTTACTAATCCATTCTATGTATTAGGAATTTATTGTTGCTTTTTAATTTTTTTCAAAGCAAACTTAATCACCAAACTCTTATAAAGCCATGCAATTTTTTATTAGTATTTTGATTATGACATTGTTCTAATTAATTCTCCCATTAGCTTTTTTTTTGTTTTGTTTTAGTGCATGAGTTTACGGAACCATGCACTAAAAATAACAAGATTTTGTAGGAATTCATTCATTCTTCTACCACCCAATATTGGGCTAAAGTTTGGAGAAATAAAAGTACTTTAGATAAAGCCAGTGTCTTAAAGAAGTTCAAAATTTCAGGAAACAGAAATATAGTTCTATAAATATAGTTGTATAAATAATATAAATATAGTTCTATAAATAATATAAATATAGTTCTATAAATAATGATACAAATATAGTTCTATAAATATGGTATTGTGAGAATACAAAAAACAAAATGCTAATCCATCCAGGATTGGAGTGATAGAATAAGTTTTCAGCAGATGTTGCCACTTGGTTGGGGAGTCAGGTTGGGGAGGTGAGAAATGAAGGAGTTAACAGACAGAGATTTCTAAATGTGCTCATAGACACCAAAATAAAGGAAACATTTTTAGCCTACAACAGATTTTTCTATTTGTTAGAATGTCCATCCCAATGCAAGAAACATAGTTATAGATTCATCATTCATCACATATCTATTGGTCTAGTTTCTTCTTTAGGATAAATAAAAATGTTATTGTCAAGCTTGAATCAAAAACATTGAAGTGCTGTCTGTATCAAAAAGAAAGAGCAAACAGCTAATAGCTAATGGGAAAACAATAGTGCAAGAAGAAATGTAACCTATTATAGGAAAAAGAAAAGAAAAAGTAAAGATTTCTCTAAAGGTGGATTTTATAATAACACATATAGGATTCTTATTGACAACATCTACTTTACAGAAAATAAGGGAAAAAATTCTAGAAACCTAAACTAATCCAAGAGTTCACAACCTAAAGAGTGTAATTCACAAAAGAAATATTAGCATAAAACTTGGAACCAGTAGAGTGCAGAGCAGTCTCCTGACATACAGTTTTTCAAACATCACACAGAGAACCAACAGACTGACATTTGCATTTTTCCCTGAGAATAAAAAAATAGTGGATTAATCTGCAGTGAACATATTCAGAATTTCATTATAAGGAAAGGCCAAAACATGAAGCCAACTTCTAAAATCAGAGGTGCAAATATGCAGAGAAAAGATCCATGACACGGGGCCAGTTTAAAGGTGGGAGTCAGTAGCAACAGCCTTGGCTGGGCTTACACAGGCAATACAAGGAAATACAGTTTGTTTCCTATTGTCAAAAAAGGGAAGTTGTATTTATCCTGGGCTTTTAATGTTCTTATAATTCTATAATTAGGGATTAGTTAAGAAATGTCAGGTAACCACTGTGTGCTTTCTCAAAATTCAATCTAAATTCAGAAAAGTACAAAAGAGGTAAAGCCTTGTAGATGCCTAGCAATTTTGATCCTTGGTGGCTATTTAGTTAAAATAAATAGTTTGTTTTCAGTGTACTGCTGTATGAAATCCAAGGACCAGGAGTGAATAAATGAATATTTGTCAAATATGTGATTGGATAGGTGGTTGAAAAGCAATGCATAGCTTTTCTAAATAAGCAATGTTTTTATGTAAATATCATCAGGGGAGAAAAGTAAACTTTAAAGAGCATTTTAAAATTTCTGATAGGTTTATAGTGGAAAAGACACATTAAAGGAAAGAAAAAAAAGTAAAATATTGTTTAAATCAGATGACTCCATCATTTAATTATTTTTCAGAAAAAAAAGGTTACATTTCAACATTTCAATTGTTCTCAGTATTAAAACTGAAAAGTAGTTTGATATTTCTATGCAGATGTTATGCATTTTAAAAAATCCTGCTTCCCTATTCATTTGTTTTTACAACATTTATTGAGTACCTACTGAGTACAAAGATAATCTCTGTCTTTGAGATGCTAAGCTACTCCTTATCTCAGATAAACACCTTAGACAGGATGTAGAAAATGGTAAATATATGAGAAATGAACTAAGAAAACAGAAGAAACAGTCATTGACACTCCAAGAAATAAATAAACCTTTTTAGAAGAAATGGGCTTTGAACTGGACCTCGAGAGTTTGGAGAAGAAATTCACATGTACAAGAAGAAAATTAAGAAAAATAACTAGTACCAACAAATGTTTAAAGGTAAGAAATTGAAGAACAGATTGATTTTGTGATGATCATTATTATCCAAAGTACATGTATAAAGACACGAATTGGTGTGAATATACTTTGTATACAACCAGAGATATGATAAACTGTGCTCTATATGTGTAATAAGAATTGTAATGTATTCTGCTGTCATACATAAAAAAAACACAAGTAATAAAATTTTATCTCATAATCAAAGGCAGAAGTGAAGAATGGTATAGTAACAATGGGCCTAAGTGCTAGATTTCCCAGAGAGCTTAGATTTCATATAATGTTATTATTTTTAATAAAGTCAATTTGTTAAATTTAAAAAAATGCATTGATTTGACAAAGATCATAAAAAAAGATTGGAATATAATAGAATGAGGAGTTTAGACTGCATTTTCTTAATAATAGAGAATTGTGGATTAGGGTTGAGCAGATGAAATCTTTTCTTTACAAAAGTTACACAAATGTAACAGCATATGGCTCACCTACAATTAAGAAATACCAGACAGAAATCCTGAAGCTAAAAAATACACTAAGTGACAATAAAAAAAAAAAAAAAACAGAAGAAAGATGTACTGAGAACAAAGTCTGTTTGAAAATGTAGTCAGAGGCAAAAACATGAGAACAAATGAGGAAAGTATACAAAAACTTTGGAACAACATTAAAATAGCAAATATTTGGGATATTGGAGCTCAAGAAGGACTTGAGAATGCCAAAGAAGTAGAAAGCTTATTCAAAGAGATAATGACAGAGAACTTCCCAAACCTAGAAAAGGACTTAAATAGATACAGGAAGGTGAAAGGTTACCAGTAAATTTAACCAAGACCACCCCATGGTATACTGTAAAGTGGCCCATACTTGCAATCCCAGCTACTCTGGAGGCTAAGGCAAGAAGATTACAATTTCAAACCAGTCTGGGTAATGCCGTCTCAAAATAAAATAAAAAGGGTTGGGATACAATTCAGTGGTAAAGTGCTTATTATATATAATGTGTGAGGTCCAGGGATCCATCCCCAGTATTGCAAGATTTAAACATTAAAGGAAAATTTTTATATGTAGAATATAAGAAAGTTAATCGCTTAAAAGTTTAGAATAAAAAAACAGTGTTACTAGAGACTGGGGAAAATAGGGAGCAGGAAGGATTGGGAGAGATTGATCAATAGGCACTAAATTATAGTTGGATAGGAGTAAAGAGTTCTGGTGTGATATCTATCACACAGTATGACAGGTGACAACAGTTACTATGTTTTTCACAAAAGTAGAGGAAAGGGTTTTAAATGTTCTCACCATAAAAATATGATGAGATTTAACCCTTATACTATTATACATGTGATAGAATATCACAAGTACTCCATAAGTACAATTTTTAACATTCTATGTATCAGTTAAAAATAAAATTAAATAAAAATATAAAAAATTGATAAAACATTTTTATGTTACACATGGACATAATTAATTATATGTACAGTTGAGATATTCTTAATTACAATACAGGTAATGTTAACATATGAGTAAAACTAGTAATCATAAAACAATGGCTATAAACATAAAATGTGTTTTTTTTTTTCACTAAGGAGAATACAAACAAGGGTGAACTAGGTAACTAAAAAGAATATTGTTAATGAAATACATGCTAATATTACTACAGCAAATGCAATGATACTGGCGCTATTCAACTGTTTTTAACTTACAAAAATTGCATTTTCATAATGTTCAACTGAATATAACACACATCTTTGATGCTATCAAATTAATCCATTTATCAAGGTTTCTGACTTATGTTTACAACAGAATACATCTAGTCTATATTTTAGGGAAAAATACCTTTGATTTTAAAGGAGAAAGTAAGAAAAAGATAAGGGGAAAAAAATAGAGACATCTGACTTCAGCAAAATTTTTAGACCAGGCTAACAGACCTCTTCTTTTCCCTTCACCCTCCATTAGTAAAACCAAAATGCGGACAATAGCCAAGTTATTTAAGAACATTAAGTTTATAGAGAGGCTAAGAACAAAGAAAGGAAAATCTCCAGAATCCAGAAATAAATGGGACTGGACAAGAAGAACTGTCCTGTAGTTTACAGGCTGGAATTATAGCCCTGAATATGTGGTCTTGGACTTCCATGAGATAGAGAACTAAAAATGCACTGCTGCATAAGAGGTGGGAACTGGTGTTCCCTCCAATGAACAGCACAAACTAAAACCCTTTCTGCCACGTAAGCTAACACGAAGCTTGTGTCTGCTCCATGTTTTGGGTGACTTTTTAAAAATTAAATATGATAAAAGTAAAATTGGAGCCTCATGATGGTGTGGTGACATTCAAACAATACAATAAATGTCTTTTGGTGGCCCAGGAGTAGCAAAATGTCATAAAAAGCACAAATCATTAGAAAAATAAATGGCAAATATAATCAGAATTATACCTGTATTACGTGCACCACTACTGATGTACATACATCATTCTTGCAATCCTTCTAACAGCCCAGTGAGACAAGCCTTTATGATTATTATTATCTGCATTATAAATGATGAAACTGGGGTATAGAAAGGCGGAAATATATAAAATCACACTGCTAATAAGCAAGGTGATTTAAATCTGTTTTGGTTTATAGTTCATGATCATATCTATCTTATTGTAGAGCTTCCTCAATTACAATAAGACCATGTGAAAATTTTAAAATTAAAAAATAATGTAGTAAGGGACAACTTGCCTTAAACTAAGTGAAAATGCAAATCATAATTGGAGAGATGAGATTTAGAATATATACAATTTAAAAAAAAACAGTAGCCAGAATATGTGTGTCTCAATTTAAAAAAAGGAGAATCTCATAGAAAAATGGCAAAGTTATAAATATTTAATTCAAAGCAGGTGAAATAATAGCTAAGTAGTTTATTGAATGATATTCGTATCACTAGTACTGAGGAAAATTCAAATTTATAACCAATGCTTTACTATTTCACACATCAAATTGAGGAAAAATAAGTCTGAAAATATCAAGTTCTTGAAACAATATTGAGAATGCCTGATAGTGGGAGAATAACTTGGTTAAGTAACTTATGACCCATTACTTTTTTGCCTCATTAGATATCCCAAAGTAGAGATTCCCAGCCACAGTGCTTTAAATAGATTACAGACATGTTGAGATAATGATCACCTGGCCTGAGGGACAGCCAAGAAGGGCCTGGAGTGATGGACAAAAGGAGGTTGGAGAGGTCTAATGTGATAGAACCCAGCAGTCACTTAACTGCATTTAACAGTGTGGAACAATCAGAATCACAGAATTTGGAACACTAAAGTTAATTTTTCAAATAGCAAAAATAATTTAAATAATATATGTTCAGTGAGAAACATAAAAAGAATATTCCTACTTTGGTAAGACATTTAATAAATGTATAAAATAAATGTGTGAAGAATACACACAATCCTCAAATTATCATGTATTTGCTTTTTTCTGAGAAGGATACCTGCATGGAGGAGATTAGCTCAGATTTCATGTCTTTAAAAACTGTATGTGAAGCAAATTTGACAAAATGTCATTATTTGCAAAATCTGGGTCATGAGTGGGTGTCTATTACATGGTTTCCTGTATTTTAGATGACTTTAAAAATTATGTGATTAGAAAAAATGTTTCAAATGAAAATGTTAAATAGTGAACAAAAATCAACAAATTACTAATTGCTAGCTCTAATTTCACTCTTACTTTAGATTTTTTGTTCTGTTTATTTTGTTTTGTTTTCCAGAATAATATGAAGTAGACTTATCAGAAAACAAGCTCAGATAAAATCCTGGAAATATGTATATCTTTAAAAGAGAAAATACTATTTCTGTTTACTATGGATAACATCTATTAAGTAGAGGCTTCATTAGAATATAGGAATTTCATGATATTTATGAAGAAAAAGAGTCAAAATTGTTTGAGTCAAAATTGTTTCAATCAGCACAATTATACATAATAGCCTTTCCATTACATATGTAAACTTAATAAATTTCATTACATTATCCCAGAATCACAAGTATAAATTGGCAATTCCAAATGAACTATGTGTTATTCTAATTATATTTTTCTAGTAGAACTCAATTTTCTCTATGAGTCTCTATTTATATGTAGTATAGGAAATATAATGCTATTTCAAAGTTTTTGACTTTTTTAGTCTATTCCAGATTTTAAAAATCAGTAAAATTTGAAATTCAATCAATGTTTAAAGCTCTCTTTAAACAGTTTTTTTCTCCTGAAATGTTTTTTACTTCTCTTTTCTCGTGGTTTTGTTCCTAATTTCACTGGCCTCACTTGGTCTTGTGCCTGACAGTAGCACAGGTTCAACGATGTTCATTTATATAATTTCTCAAAATGCAATTCCTGTTTGCAAGGTTTTTTTTTTTTTTTTTTTTTTTTTAGTACACCCTAATTTGCCACATAGCAGGTTGATAATTTTAGGATTCCCTGGAGAAATATAACCAATAGAATATATATGTATCTGTGGTGAGCCGCTTCTGCCATTTCTGCAGACTATGGTCGCCATTACAAGATGGCGCTGGCTCCGCTGTGGTCTGTGACAAACAACTCCTTATTTGGGAGAGTTGGCACATGATTTTTCACCACCCTATGAGAAAGCTCCACGTGGCAGCTTTGCATTGGGGCTTGAGATGCTTTATTAAGGCTGGGAGGGGCATCCGAGAAAAAGAAGAAGAAATATCAAGGACCTGAATAAACTGCTGAAAGAAGATTCCTGAGTTGCGTCTTCCTTGCAGGCAAGGGGTCGCGACAAGTGGTGCCAAAACCCGGGAACCAGAACTTTCAGCAGTCAGGGGTGGTGCACCGGTTAGTCCCAGGTAAGTGGGATCCGCGACCAAAGCGGGGTTAGTCCCAAGTAAGTGGGATCCGCGACCAAAGCGGGGCAGCTCCTCTGTAAAGAAAGAGAGAGCATTACATTTTATTGCAGCTGCACTGTGTACTTTCGCTTCTGTTTTTTGTGTTTCTTTTGTTGTGTCATTTCGCTTTTGTTTTTTGTGCTTCTTTTGTTGTTGTGTCATGGGTGCCGCATCTTCAAGTCCGCTTCTCCTGGCCCTAGATGGCCTGTTACGTTCCAAGGGCCTGGAAGTGAAACATAGTACTTTACAGAGATTTTTACAGAAGATAGATATCGCTGCACCGTGGTTTGCATTTTCGGGCAGCCTTACTATACCTAGTTGGGATAAATTAGGGAAAGATCTAGATTTCGCTCGTGAGCAAGGCACCTTAGAGGGTGGCGTTATACCACTTTGGAAGTTAGTTAGAGGATGTATAACAGATGGTAAATGCCAAGAGTCTGTGTGTGAGGGTCAGGCTGTTCTTGAGCAACTACATGAGGAAAAATCTGAAGGATCACATAGTGAAGTGGCAGAGAGTATCAAAAGTAACAGTAGTGAGAAGGCAAAAGAGCCTGAAGATAAAAATAGGAGAAGGCTCTATCCAGACTTGACCGAATTAAAAACGCCTGAGAACACAAGCGACTCAGAGAGTTCTGAGGACCTTGATATATTGTTACAACAACTACATAAGATAAAAATGAAAAAGAAGAAAAAGGAGACACAAGGCGCGCATGCCTACTGTAAGAAGGGGGAGGGATCTAATATTGGTCAACAAAACTCTGAGGAGGAGGAGGTAGAATATCTAGAAGAAGATATGGTGCCTGTTGCCCCACCCCTGTATGTGGGGGGGAGCCAAGGTTCCGGGAGATCTTTTCATGCGCAAGTTTGGAGGACAGTTAATATAGATATGGGACTTGCATACCCTGTATTTCAGGACAATAACAGAGGAAGGTATCATGAGCCTTTAGACTTTAAGATAGTTAAAACCTTGGCAAAATCTGTCCGCACTTATGGCATAGATGCCGCTTTCACTCTCACTCAGGTGGAGGGACTTACTAGATTTTGCATGACTCCTTCAGATTGGGCTAGTCTAGTCCGCGCTTGTGTTTCCCCAGGGAAATATTAGGAGTCCAAAGTTGGCTGTTTAATGTTTCTGGTAGTACCCAAGACTCGGAGCTAGATAAGAGGCTTAAAATTTCTGCAAATAATTCACAATTATCTAATGCTACATTACCCTCTGCAGCAGTCTGTCTCCAATCTCCGTTCCTGTTTATTTTGGCTAATGTTACATCACAGGGGATGCTTAATTGTTCTAATGTTACCTGCTACTTATCTGAGTGTTGGAATGGTTCTTGGACTGTAGCAGTGGTTATGAAAATTCCAACTTTTGTCCCAATCCCAGTCACTGCGGACCCAGATAAATTCCCCATTGTTGAGCTACTTAGAGTCCGCAGGGATTTTGGAATTACGGCAGCTATAGTGACAGCTGTGGCAGTGTCTGCTGCTGCAGTGGTTACGGCCGGAGTGGCCATGGCCAGTCAAGTACAAACTGCTGCCACCATTAATCAAGTTGTTCAACAAACTTCCACCATACTTGAATCCCAAAATACAATTAATCAACATATTTTGTCAGGGATTTTAGCTGCCAACCAAAGAATAGATTTACTCCAAGCTCAGGTAGAAGAATTGGCCGACTTGGTGCTTTTGGGTTGTGTTGACCAACGTGCACATTTATGCATAACCTCTGTCAGATTTAATGATTCCAGGAATGCCTCCCGCATCATTGGCGAATATTTGGCCGGAAATTGGTCCATGGCAGCGGAAGACATGATCCAGTCTCAACTAACCCAGATAGCTGTCTTGAACAGTACCCGTGTCGATCCCGTGACTTTGGGTCAATTCACCGATTGAATATCTTCTGCTTTTTCCTTCTTCAAAGAGTGGGTGGGGGTAGGCATTTTTGGTGCAATGTGTTGCTTCGGTATGTTCCTCTGTTTGTGGTTTCTCTGTCGCCTTAAGGCCCGCAGTGCTCACGATAAGGCTATGATCATACAAGCTCTTGCAACTTTAGAAAATGGCAACTCACCTCAAGTCTGGCTTGCGCATCTTAAGCAGTAAACCTTTGACATGGTCGTTACACCCCAAGTTATTATAACATTGCACTGGGATCGACATGACTTTCCTTGTTTTTCTCTTAGTGTTGGAAAGCCCTTGCACTCTGCCGGTCTTACTGCCATTGCACGCAGATGGATTTCCACACTAGTGCTTTTCTATCGTCTTGAAGTCCGTGCCTTTCTTTCAGGGTGCTGTCAACTTGTTTGTCATTATAAACAGCCACAGTTCAGCCTCAGCTATCCCCCTTCGTCCACCATCGTCACGATACAGGATGCGAGGCAAGGCACTGCACTTGGGTGATCCTTGACGTGGACCTCAAGGAGAGCATGTCCTATTGCATGCGGGTTAGACGCGTCCACGCCCCGCCCCACGAAAAAAGGCGTCGGCTGATATGGCCTCAGATCTGGGGAAGGGCCCTCCTTAGGACTGAGTCATACTATGCAGCCACTTCTGCACAGTGGGATAGGACCTCTACTCTCGCCTGTATTGTTTCAAGAAAACATAAAAGGGGGAACTGTGGTGAGCCGCTTCTGCCGTTTCTGCAGACTATGGTCGCCATTACAAGATGGCGCTGGCTCCGCTGTGGTCTGTGACAAACAACTCCTTATTTGGGAGAGTTGGCACATGATTTTTCACCACCCTATGAGAAAGCTCCACGTGGCAGCTTTGCATTGGGGCTTGAGATGCTTTATTAAGGCTGGGAGGGGCATCCGAGAAAAAGAAGAAGAAATATCAAGGACCTGAATAAACTGCTGAAAGAAGATTCCTGAGTTGCGTCTTCCTTGCGGGCAAGGGGTCGCGACATGTATCTACATAGAGAGACAGATTATATACATAGTTGGAGATAAAAAATGATATGAATATATAAAGAGATTCATTATATGGTTTTAGCTTATGTGATATGGAATCTAAGTCTCACAAGCCGCCATCTGCAAGCAGAGACCTGGGAAATGTCTACACTCTGGTGATATATATTCCAAAGGTCCCTGAGCTTAAGAGCTGATGTTGTAGATTCGTAGGGGATTCTGAAGCCTGAGAACCAGGAGAACTGAGGGAAACAGAAGATCCATGTCCTATTCCAGCAGTCAGGCAGAGAATGAATTCAGCATTTCTCCACTTTTTTTTTTTTTTTTTGTTTTATGTAGGCCCTTAAAAGATTGGATGATGCTCACTCATTATTAATCTGTTCTGTAAACATGCTCATGGACATAATCAAAAATACAGTTTAATTGTTGGATATTCATACTGAATATCCAAAACCAGTTAAGTTGACACATTATGGAACTATTATATTGATATAAATATGAAAAAAAGACAATAAATTACTCTTCTTCAGCTGTTGTTTTAGTCCAATTTGCATTGCTATAACCAAAATACCTGATGAGAACAAATTAGAGGAGGAAGTGTATTTGGGGCTCATGGTTTTGGAGGTCTACTCCATTGCTCCAAGCCCAAGGTGAGGCAGGACATCATAAAGGAAACATATGGCAGAGGGAAGTGTTCCCCTCATGGCAGCAAGGAAGCAGAGGCAGTGGGTGGGGTGGGGACCCAGGGAAGATGAACCCTTCTGGGACATGCCAATGACTTACCTCCTCCATCCACACTCCATCTGCCTATAGTTACCCAGTCAGTTTGGACTAGAATAGTCTTTTCATTCATTTATAACTTTTATATTTCTTGGCCATTTCAATATACCCAGCCATGATCCAGTTCTCTCAATTATTTGACTCATTCAATGACCCAGAGTTCTCCTCACAAAGAAACTCAATGAAAAATACTAATATTATTTTTAAGTGTCCAATTTGCTAACAATTCCTGTTTTTCCAGATTATTCCTCAAGAGTAACTTTCAACAGTTTCCTCCTCACCTTAAATTCATCGATCCCACAATATTTTCCTTGCCACTTCACTTCAGTCCTAATACAGTTAGATCCTTAGTTCATCCTGATCATTATGACAATCATTTATTTACACAACATTTACTTTTTTTGCTGTCCTCTCTTAATTCTCAATAGACAAAACCCAAACTCCAGTGAAATCACTTTCTGCTTTATATGTGTGCTTCTTCAGTTAAATATAATTGAAGAAAAAAAAATGCAACTCATTCAATTGGCCTCAATTAAATTAATCATTCCTAATTTAGGTTGATTCTCAGTCGTTCCTGGCAATCTTAATACCTTTTCATAGTCCAATAATTTTCTCATACTGAGAAATTAGATATACATCCATGTCAAAACCTTTACTTTCACCCCAACATGTATGTATGTAACTTCCATCATTTACATTCTCAACTAATAACTTAATTCTTGTTTCCCAGAAAAGATTAACAGAACTAAAAGAATGTCCACATACTCCCCAAAACATTTTTACTATCCCAACTGTATATTTTATGCTACACCTTCCCTTCCATTGTCACAGATGAAGTGTTTTTTTCTTTTTTCACAAGCTGAATTCTCCACATGTAGAGTGGAACTTATATTTCTCATCTACTTGTGTTGATGACTCTAGCAAATCTCCAGTCTTCTTTTGACATTATCAGTTTCTTTCCTTCTCCATAGATCATTACCATAGAATAAAAGAATTGGAGAAGAAAATAGGTGTGAAGTCATGCAGACAAGATATTGCATCATGTTTTTCCTTTTAAAATACTTTTACAAAAAATTTTATATATTTATTGTTTATGCCATATTGTTTTGAAATATATTTATATACATTGGAAGGACTACATTGAGGCACATGTATAAGTTCACCAACTAGCTTGTAATTTACATAATAAAGAATATCAGTAAAACAGAAGTTAGTCACATCATGAATGATCTTTTTAAAAAATTCTTGGTCACAGAATTAATTTTACAAATTATTTCACTTATTTTTTCATTTATTTCCTGTCAAAAATAGCATTCAGGCGTTATTGGACTGCTTATTAGAGAAATATTCACAACATAGATTTTGTATTAGAACATCACAGATAATTTGTATTTATAGATATCTTTTATTCTATTAGAAACTAATCATTTTACCAATGTAATCTATCAGTTTATAACTATGAAACAAAAAAATAAAGGATTATTTTCTTCAAGGTTTATTCCACATAATTTAAGTATAATTTACGTCTCATTCTGCTGAATATCGCATAATAAGATGGAATTTCTGGTCACAGGGTACCTCTTTTACATTATGAATAAAGGTAAACTGTTCCCATAGGTACAATATATGTTCTTAAGAATAAACTGTGGTGGATATATAGATAGATAGAGATTCTTTAAGTTGGTATCCCACAACAACTAGTATATTAATCACAGTTGCAACTATAATTATAGACTATTTTTGCCTTATATCTACTTATTTTCAACTTTCATTATTTTTATGTTTTGGGGAGGGTTATATTATCTTCAAATTTTTAATATCTTGATGACACTTCATAATCATATACTGTTTTATAACCAAGAATCTAATAGATTAAAAAATGATATTAAAATAGGATTTTCAAAACTATGAAGCAATTTGATTTATTTAATACATTAGATAAATTTTGCCTAGATTATAAACAAAGATAAATTAAGGACGCTTCTATCATTAAGGGCTTTAGAATGCTCCTTACTCTCAAATTAGCATTTTGTGGATTTAAAACACACTGGTAACCTTTTAAGCTTGAGGGTTACATATGTATCTTAATAACCATAAGGAGATTAATTTTCTATATTACACATTTAAGCATTATCATTTCAAATTCTATTTTATGTGGCATATTCAAATGAAATGTGATCAAATAGACGTCCTGAAATTGAGAATTTTAAATATCCTAGTCTCCTTCCTAAATAACCAACTGGCTGTAAAAAGCAAGTCTCTGTGTTAATTTGCAAATGAGCAAGGACTTTGGAGTTATATCTACATTGGTCCCAGGCTGCTGTTGTATTAATTATTAGATAGATTAACTACACACTGAGCTGGCACTTTTCATTAAACAGCTGCTAAAACATGAGGGATGAACAATGCCTTGTGCTTTAGCTTCAGATGCATGCACCCTGAGGCTATTTAATATGCCTTAATAAGCTACTGTTCTCCACACAGACAAATTTCACCTAGTTGGGGAATGTTCTGAAAAGCCACAGATTGCAACTTGTCAATGGCTTTCCTCAGTTTTCTGATAACCAAAATACTTGCCTAACTTTCTAAATTCACATTAAAATATTTTAATTAAATTTGAGCATCACAAATAAAGAAAATGAATATATGATGATATCAAAAACCACTAAAGGCAACTGGCTGCTGCCTTTTGTGATTAGGAGAAAATAAATACATAAGTATAGTACAATCAGTCATTCATTTTACTGTTAATTTTATTCTGGTTATATTTCCCACAAAAACATATATTTATAATAGGCCGCGATCTTCAGTGATTTTTTTTTCCTCATAATGTCTCAGAAGTAAACACTCTCCTATCACTTACTTAACTTAAAAAGCCTGTATGCTATATGTACTAGAGGTTAAAATCCACATAGAGCTTAGGGTAAAGACAACAGTGGATACCAATACTTACAAAACCCCCAAAGTTTGAACAGGAAGTCATTCTTTAGTAATACTCCTTTAGCATTTAAATGACTATGTGTTAAAAGTCCTTTCCTTTAGTTTTACATATTTCCATGATACTTGTGAATCCTAAATCTTTATCTTTAAAGAATAAAGAATTATGACTCTCATAAAGATATAAAATGAACATGTCTTATAAATTTTATTCAACTGATTACTAATGAGGGAACCAATAAGTTGTTACAACCAGTGTAAAGGATAATTCAAATATGCATAACTGCAGATCATGAATAATACAGTGTGCACATGGAGACTGTTTTCTTGGAAGTCAATGGAATCTCCACTGTGGTGCGCAGAGATGACATGGACACCGGTTTATGACAGTTTGACTTATAACTGTTCAACTTTATAATGGTGAGAAAGCAATATGTGTTTAGTACAAACCATCAGGTGTATTTTGAATTTTGATCTTTTCCCAGCCTACTGGTATGCAGTACTAAACTCTCATAATGTTAGGCAGTAGCAGCAAGCCACCATTCCCAGTCAGTCACATAATATCCCAAGGGTAAATAATGGATGCTGTGTTGTCAGTAACTTTTATGGACATCATGCTTTCACATACCCTAATATCTATAAAATGCCCATCTATGTGTGCACATTAAATATTCAATGCTCTATAATAAAATAATGTTTGTTACATGAGTTTGCCCAACTGTAGGTCAATGTGAGTTTTCTGAGTTCATTTAAGATAGACTTGGCCAAACTATGTTACTCAGTAGGTGAGGGATGTTAAATGCATTTTCAATTTGTGATACTTTCAACTGATGAGAGTTTACTGTAAAATAATCCCATTATAAGTCAAGAAGCATCTGTACATATAGTAGACAGAAGAATAATGTCCCCAGAAAATAAACATCTTGAGATACGCTTGATGATTACATTGAGATGGGAGATTAACCTAGATTATCAGGGTGGGTCTAATATAATTCCAAGGATTCTTATGAGACAGAGGCAGGAACATAAATGATAAAGCAGAAGTTGGAGTAGTGTTCTTTGAAGATGGAGAGAAGAGCCAAGAGTCAAGCAATGCAGTTGGCCTCTGGAAGCTAGAAATGGAAAGGAAACAGATTCTCTCCCACAGAACCTCTAATTGGAATACTTCCTTTCCATAATCTTAATTGTAGGTCCTCTGACCTCCACTACCATGAGATATTAAACCTGCGTTGTTTTCCGTCACGCAACTTGTAGTGCTTTATTATAGCTGCAATAGGAAAGTAATGCACATGTCTTACAAAAAAAGTTATATTGCAATCTATCAGTTATCTACAATTATAGCTGAAAAATAAATCAAAAGTAATGTGTTATGGACTGAGGATTTGTGTCCTCCCCAAACTGGTAATGTTGATGCCTTAATGCCCAGTGTGACTGTATTTGGAGGTGGGTCCTCTAAGGAAATAATTGATTTTAAATGAGGTTACATATGAGAGGCCTGATGCAATAGGATTAGTATCATTGTTGGAAGAGACAGGAGACATTCATGTTCATGCTCTTGTGCATGTGCTCTCTCTCCCCTTCTCCCTTTGGGTACAAACACTGAGGAAAGGTCATGGGAGGACATAGAAGTTGGCCATCTGTAATTCAGCAGGATAGCCCTCACTGGAAATGAAATCAGCCAGATTTTGGTCTTGGACTTAAAGCTTCTAGAACTGTGAATAAATAAATTCCTTTACTTTAGGTCACCCAGTCTGTAGTATTTTGTATTGCACTCCTAGCGGATGAATACAGAGTGAAAGATGAAGAAGCCCTGTCTTATCAGAATCAGACAATGAGGATGTGTGTAATCTAAACAATGTAGTTTTCCTTTCAAGCGCAATTATTTGTTCCATGCAGTGCTGACATCTTCCTTTGAACTTCCTCATGCATTTTAAATAGCACTAAATAAATCCAGTTGAAACTTCCTTCCATAAGAAACTCAAATCTTGTCATATCCAACCTTGAATTTAATGCTTCTCCACTAAATCAATTCCCTTCTCATGTGTTTCATATATAGATTTAAGGCACCATTATAATCCCACTTACCTTTAGTCTTTCTTTTTTTTTTTCCTTCCTTGCTCACTCAATTAGCCAAATTTGCTATCTAAATGTCTTAAATACACCTCTACTCCCATAATAAGCATCTTATTATTATTCCATAAACTATCATGATAACATGCCTTTAAAAATAGTAGTTATAATTGCTGCATATTTACAAAAGAAGATGTGTAATGTATAGCTTAAGCTTATATTTTATTTACTATTCCAGCTTATTCTGGATGAGTTAATAAACTATTAATGGTCATAGTTAACAACAGTTCATTACATATTTGGAAATTGCCATGAGAGTAGATTTTAAATGTTTTCTCCACAAATAAAAAGTGAAGTAGTACATGTTAGTTTGATTTAGTCATTTCACGATGAATGTATGTATATTCAGAGCTTCATGTTGTATAGCAGAAATACATGCAATTCTTATTTGCCAATTAATATTAAGTAAAACAAAACAACAAAAATAAATCAAGAAATATGTATTGAAAATGAAAAGGAATATAAAAAACATGTCTTCCCAACAGATATCTCAATAGTGATAATGATAATATCCTACCACTTTATTTTAATCAGCTATTTGCTGCTGGGATTAAAGGATCTGACCAGAACAATTATAGAGGAGGAAAAGTTTATTTGAGGCCTCATGGTTTCAGAGATTTTAGTTCAGAGAAGGCTAGCTCCATTCCTCCGTGCTCTAGGTGAGGCAGAACATCATGACAGAAGAGTATGGCAGAGGAAAGCAGCTCACATCATGTGATCATGAAGCAGAGAGATGGGGGAGACTCCAGTTCCAGATACAAAATATACATCCCATAGCCACGCCCCAATTACCCACTTCCTCCAGCTACACCCCACCTGCCTCTAGTTACCACTCAGCTAATCCCACCAAGGATTAATTCACTGATTGGGATAAGACTCTCACAATCCAATCATTCCTCCTTTGAACCTTCTTGTATTCTCTCACATGTGAGTTTTGGGACACCTCACATCCAAACCATAACACATTTATATCATTCCTTTGTAAATTCATGAATAAATAGATTCACCTGCATACATGCATGGTTGTGATCCTTTTCACCATTACCAGTATCACATTTAAACATCTTAATAATCCTTATGATGCTGATAATTGGTCATTGGTTTGTGTAACTAGCCATGCTCTCATAGCTCTGCTCGCTCGCTCTCTCTCTCTCTCTCTCTCTCTCTCTCTCTCTCTCTCTCCCTCTCTGCCTCAATATGGTATTGGAAAAAGATAAGAGCACATTTTATGCCTGTGAGGTTTTTTTTTTTTTTCTTTCATGCAAAGCTGGTTGATAATTGTGACATTTCAACCAAGGAATTATTATCATCTCATTAGTACTAAATCTCTAAATAATTAAATAAACAAGTATTAAATTCCCTAGAAGGTCACCAGCTCTATTTATATTCAAAACATTATAACATTCACAGATCAGTGTAGCTAGCTCTAAATGAATGCATTTCACATCCAACACAGACACACTGGAGTATTTTTCATGTTTGTATTTATCAATTTTGAACTAAGTTTCAGTTATCTAGGATAAAATGCTCTAAAATGCAATGTATAGCACAAAAACTGTGGTCAGTAATACTATACTATATAATGGAAATTTGCTAAGAACTTAGTATTTAGGTACTATTAAAACAAAAAGGGGTAGTATGAGAAGGCATACACTAATTTGCTTAACTGCAATAATAATTTCACAACATATCAAATCAACAAGTCGTATTCCTTAAATAAATATATTAAAAATATAAAGATTAAAACCTACACTTCAGATTTTTAAAGCACATTAGCTTTCCTTCTTATATTCTGATGAAGCTACCATGAATGATTATTTAAGGGTATGTAGAGAGCTCACATACCTGTTTAGAGAATTATATCAAATAATATCAGATTCATGCTTTCTAACTTTCAAAGAGGTATGTTGGGTTGTGATAAAAATTCTGAAATTTGAAGCAGATTTTTCCATATAAAAACCATCTGACAACATGATTTTGTTCTCCTGAAATTCCTTGCTTTGCTTACCATGACATGCACTGCAAATGCACTAAAGAGTAAACTCTGATTATAAAATCTTTACAGGCAAGATATTATCATTTACAAAATAAACATTCATGCATATGCAAAACAAAATAAAGCAACATCTGAGCATTTTAACAGAGTTAGCCTACATACAAACATTTGAAATACAAAAAAAGCCCTGATTGGTGACAGCATTTAAGATCAAATGCATTTACACTAAGTGCTAAAAGGCAGTTCTAGTTCTTTAGTCTAGAAGTTATTTCTTTCAAAAAGAACATCAAACTATACAGACATCATGGCCTGAACCTATTATTCTAGCTCTCCACAACACAGTTTGGTGGATCAGGGGTCCTCTGTGATTTGGTGCTACTGTGCTGTGTGGAGTAGGCAACTGTGTGGGCCTGATACAAATATGGTATGCACAGAGACCAGGAGGACCAGGTTATCTAAGGAGAGGGATGACCTACTGGAGCAAGTGAAAAAGAACATAAAACAAAGGTAAAACTGTTCCAAAATAGTAGATATTCAATTGTGTTGACCTGTATTTTGTTAGAATTTATATATTATAAAGTCTGGAGAACATACAACAATAAGAATAACAAGACTTTAGTGGAAGAATCAATAAAAGAGGAATTATTTTAGCTAAAAATGGCAAAAGAAAAGGATTAAAAAATTGAACAGACATCAATGAAATTCATAATAGGAAATTAGCAAAAATCAATGACTCAAAACCTTTTCTTTAGAAAAATCCAGAAAATTAATGAATTTCTAGCAAGGAAAACAAAGGTTATTGGAAAAAGATACAAATTATTGATATTAGAAATGAAAGAGTATCATTACTACAGATCCCATGAACATTAACAACATATCAGGGGAATAACATGAATAATATAATGCCTACAGGTTTAATAAATTAGATGAAATAGCCAATTTTCTTGAAAGACATAAATGACCAAAACTCACACATGAAGAAATAATCTTAATAACACTTTATTTTCCAAAAGGTGTAAATAAAGTTAAACTAAAAAAATAAAAAAAAAAAAAACTTCCTAAACTTTGTAAAGACCAAATTAGAAATCGTCACTCCCAGGGAAGAAATACACAATTTCTTCTAGAAAATAGAAGCAAAAGGAAATACTTGATAACTCATGCTATGAGGTTAATGACATTACATAAAACAAAAATCAATAAGCACCCTCCAAATAGGTGTAAATATCAACAAAATATTTAAAATTTAATCACAAAAATATGTAGAAAGAAATATTTACCATAGCCATTTTGAATTTGTTCTAGGTATGACAGATTGGTCCAACATTTGAGAATCAATCAATATAACCTACAATATCACCAGGCTTACAAAGAAAAAACATATAATCATTTTGACCAGCACAGAAAAGCATTGACAAAATTCAATACTCATTCTTTTTTTTTTTTTTTTGGGGGGGGGGTGGGGGTGGGTTCCAGGGATTGAACTCAGAGGCACTTGGCCTCTGAGCCGTATCCCCAGTCCTATTTTGTATTTGATTTAGAGACAGGGTCTCACTGAGTTGCTTAGCACCTCACTTTGGCTGAGGCTGGCTTTGAACTCAACATCCTTCTGCCTCAGCCTCCCAAGCCACTGGGATTACAGGCATGTACTACCATGCCCAGCTCAATACTCATTCTTGATGAAAAACTTTCATTAATGTAGGAATAGTGGAAAACTTACTAAACTTTGTAAAGATCATTTACGAAAAAACTTTAGCTACCATCATACTTAAAATAAAAAGCTGGATCTTTCTACTTGAGATAGGAAACAAATCACAAATATCCCAATCATCATTCCTATTCAATGTTATAATGAAAGAAACCTAAGTACTATAATAAAGCAAGGAGGAAAGTATATAGATTGGGAAGAAAGGAATAAAAGGAATAAAACTATTTTTGTTTCAATGCTATATCACAATCCATTGTTGTTGTTATTGTTGTTATTGTTTTGTACCAGGGATTGAACTCAGGGGCACTCGATCACTGAGCCACATCTCCAACCCTATTTTGTACTTTATTTAGAGACAGGGACTCACTGAGTTGCTTAGCACCTCACTTTGCTGAGGCTGGCTTTACAGTCAGAATCCTCCTGCTTCAGCCATCTAAGTGGCTGGGATTACAAAAATTACAATTTATTTTTAATAGCACCCCAAAAATGAAACACTTAACTATAATTTTAACAAAATACATACATGATTTGTAGACAGAAACCTACAACACTCTAATAAAAGACATTTAAAAAATCAAATAAGTGAAAGACTATTTGTATAAATAGGAAGACACACTATTAGGATGGCAGTTCTTCCCAACATGGTCTGTACATTCAGTTCAATATCAATCAAAATTCCAGAGATCCATTATTTAGATGTCAATGACCTAATGCTAATGTTCATATGAAAAAGACAAAAGACCAAAAGTAGCAATCATGATACTGAAGAACAAAATTTCAGGCCTTTGATTACCAGAATTCAACCTTACTGTAAAGTTACAGTAAACAAGAAAACACATCATTAGGAAAAGATTAGACACATATCAATGAGACACAGTAGGGAGCCTTAGAAGTAAGCCTGCATAAATATATTTAACTGATTGTTCATAAAGTGGCAAAATCCATCCAATAAGGAAACGACAGCCTTTTTAACAAATGTTGCAACAATTGAATAACCATACGTAAAAAAGAAAAACAATAATGTAGACACAGACTTTATACCATGCCAAAAAAAAAAGGAAATGAAATGAATCATAGACATAATTCACGAAACTATACTTCTACTAAAATAAAACTAGGAAGAAAATCCAAAATAAAACTTAAAGAAAACACAACACCAAATATATAATGGAAGAAATAATTCATAAGTTTGGTTTGCTAATATTAAATTTGTCTACTCTATAAAGACCCTGTTAAGAGAGTGAAAATACCAGTCCTAGAAAATATTATTAAACACATATATGATTTTTCTTTCCTTGTAGTTCAGTTATGTAAATTCTAGAATTTACATTAAAAAATTAGTGAAAGCCTTGAAAATTAACCTTGCCAAAAAGATATGCAGATTTTAAATAAATACATGGAAAGATTCTCAACATCATTTGGCATTAAAAATCTGCAAATAAATAAAAAGATGAGAGGCCATTATGCAACATTAAAACAGCTAAAAACACACAAACAATAAAACCTTACAATGTCAAAGGCTGGTCAGATGCAAAGCAACAGGAATTCTCAGTCATTAACAGATGGTGATGCAAAATGCAGCCGCTTTGGAAGACACTTTGGCAGTTGCCCACAAAGATAAACTTAGTTTTACCACATATTTCAGCATTTACTGTCCTTGTGTTTATCTAAATATGTTGAAAACTTATGTCCACACGAAAGCTTGCTCACAAATGTTTTTAGGGGCTTAATTCATAATTGTTAAAAAACTAGAAGGAATTAAAAGGTCCTAAATAGATCAGTAGGTATACTGGTGTATCTATACAATAAAATATTACTCAATGATAAAAATAAATGAGCTATCAAGCCAAGAAAAGAGAAGAATGAACCTTAAATGCATTTTGGTGTATGAAAGAAGTCAGTCTGAAAAATCCTACAACCTGTCTAAATCCAATCATATGGATATTCTGGAAAAAGGCAAAATTATAAAGACAGTAGAAGAGACTAGTGATTGCCATATGTTTTGACAGAAGGTAGGAAGATTAAATAGGAGAATCACAGAAATTGGGAAGAAGAGAGGGTAGTCTGCAACTACCTGTATAACAGGTGAGTATATAACTTAGGCATTTGCCTCAGCTCTTAGAATTTTATGACACAAAGACTCAGCCTTAATATATGCAAATTTAAAATATAATTTAGGAGTTTGGGGACTCTTAGAATGAAATGCAGAGTATGACAAGATAATATAACCATATTACAAATGTATGAAACTTTCTTACTAAAGGTAGGGGAGGGGGGGTTCTAACCTAGAAAGTTCTATAATGAGTACAGGCTATAAGACTTTCAGGTAAAAACATTGCTCATAAGCTTTGTGCTCTATTTGATTAGGTTTTTTTTCCTATGCAGGTAAAAATTAACAATTTGATACTACTATATATGTATACTTGGATTATACAATGAAGTTATTGATGGAGGATTGTGGGCCTCAATTTGCTCTGTTTCCACTGGTGAAGTGAGAATTTCCATGTTAACAAGAGAAAGGGGTCGAGCATAACTCATCGGTAGTTGGTCGAGTTGCAGACATCAATATGAGCTCATGTTTTGCTTTATATGTATACAGATGGTTACATATAGAAACAGGTAGAGAGGTGTGTTTATCTATGTTTTAAAGATTTTTTTATAGTTGTAGATGGATGGCATGTCTTTATTTGTTTAGGTTTTTATATAGTGCTAAGGATTGAACCCAGTGCCTCACACATGCTAGGTAAGTGCTCTGTCACTGAGCTATATTCCCAGCCCTGTTTCTCTACATTTGATATACATTTATTTTCTTGTTTTGTCATCTGAGATGGCCTAGAATTAACAATATCCCAGTACCTCCTAGCACCCACATGTTGGTTTCTAATATCACTCTCCAGTAAAAAACCCAAAGAGCTTCTTGGAAAAATGGCTGATTCTGAGATCAAAAAGGAAATATAAGATAGTTGCAGAAATTAAGGAAGTACTAAAAAAAACATTGATTAGGTAATATCAAAGTGACATAGGAGTGAACTGACAGAACTTACACTCATAAAAGTCAGAAAATATGAGCAAGAAAATAAATAATATGGTATTGTGAAATAACTCAAAGTATAAAATAAATAGCCATGAGTTCATAACAATAGAAAATAGTTTGGATATATAAGTAAGGAAAACTCATGAATTGCAGGAGAGATAAAAAGGTGATTTTTTCTCATAATATTATTCTGAGAAAAGAAAAGAAGGTGAGTTTTTTCACTGAACGGTCATATAATTAATGTGTCTATTTTATAAGTGTTTTACCATATACACTGATATTTTGTCATATTATATATGCTTCTAGCCATTTAATCATCAACCCTCTATATAACTTCTCATCTCATAATATGTTATACTTTTTTATATCTCAAAGGAAGTTGTAGAAAATATAATGAATGGCAGTTTAAATTTTTTTAAAAGTCTTTTTTAAAAAATATATTATCAGGATAAAATTTTTTATTATAATCTATTTTATTATCACAATTCAAATAATATTTCAATGAAATAATAAGGGTAATAATATTTCATGAGTTTGGAAGATAAATTGCACTTTAATTCAATCACAGGCAAAATTTTTTTTTAAAAAGCCACATTAGATCAATTCCCAAATTATAACCGAACACTAATGATAGTACTTTTTTTTTTTTTTAAGGCCATATAGGTATTTGGAACGTGAGTTTTAACTTTTCACTTTCTTTATGAAGATTAGGTATCAAAACTGGATTCAAATTGACATGGATACAAACTGTATCTCAGTAACTTATTTTCCAGTTCAACTTATAGTTTAAATGCCCAAGCTTCAACATCTTCATCTATAAACACTGTTGTCAATATTAGAATAGGAGAAGATGATATATACAATACATATATATCATATAATATGATACATATATATCAATATATACAGTTTATGTACATATTAATATATAGAATAATATATGTTAGTGCAGTGCTTTGTAATAATAAGTCCCTTAATAATAGGAAATACCATTCTTAATAAATTTTCCTCTTCTTTTTCTTTAAATGTTTTAAATTTGTTTTAATTAGTTACCATGACACAATGATCTTGACATATCATACATTTGAATCAAATGGGGTATATATAATTTCTCATTTTTCTGAGTGTACAGGTTGCAGAATCACATTGGTCATGCAGTCACGTATATACATATAGCAATAATAATGTCTATTTTATTCCGCTGTCCTTCCATTCCCCCTCCCCTCCCCTCCCTTCCCATCACTTCTCTCTACCCAATCTAATGTGACACATTTCTTTTTTCCCCCTCACATCATCATACATATAATCTGTATAATGATGAGGGTCTCCTTCCATCTTCCGTGTAATTCCCCTTTTTCCTCCCTTTCCCTCCCATCTCTCTTCCCTATTTAGTGGTAATCTTCTTGAGCATGAGAAGGATAAAATTTTTAACTGAAACACTGAGTTGAAATTTACTTATAGAAAAAAAGGGTCATGACAGGAAAGCCTGGACTTAATGGAAAAAAACAGATCCTCAGAACTGTGATAAGGAACTCAACAAAGTCCTTAATACCTGCAGCCCAAGAATCTTCCTTGGTTTAGATACCAAGAATACACCAACAATATTTCAGGAAGAAGGTGGAGGATGTTAATAAAATGATTACTAGCTTATTTGTGTCAACATTTTAATAGCTATTATTTGGGAAAAAATATGTGCAATAAACCTTTAAGCACATTTCTCCAAGTAATCCTCCCAGAAACCTTTCCAAGTTTGCATTATTATCAATATGGAGAGAGGAGAAGACTGATGGTTTAAATATTTAGCCACATCCTTAGATAATAGAATCAGTAAATGCAAAGCTTGATTTGAGATTCAAACCCAAATCAATGGTCTGTGTTAGATAAATTTCATAGCTTCTTTGTCTCATATTCAAAAATAAAAAGTTGGAGCGAGTTACAAACCACAGTTTCAAAATCTATAAGTACATATAGATTTCTTTTGAAAATTAATCTTAAAACCCAGCTTCCTTTGTACACATAGCATATCTATCAGTGCTTGTTTGTGTTCAATTTGGAATTTCCAACTATATTTTCCTGCTTCCTGTTTTACTTCTTAAAATTAATTTCAATCATTATTTCTTACAGTGTAGAGTTTATTATTTCCCTTATCTGAATGTCAGTTGTTTCCTAAGTGATAGATAAACCTTAAATATTACAACAGTGTAATTAAAACTTCAATTATCTGTATTTGCAGCCTCATTGCTTCAGTAAGATAATGTTGTCTATAGTAAGACTCAAAAAGTCCATGTTCATATCACCTATTTAGTCAGAATTACTACCATGACCTTGAATATGTTTTTGACATATTCAGATATGTATGGGAAGACTTGCATTTTTAATGATATTCTAAATTGATTTTTTCTTCTGAACTTCATTTGACAACTGTGTGCAAGACAGACAGTATAGTGCCATCATGGAGTTTGTATTGTAGTGAAGGAGGCTGAAAACAAATAGATAATAATATTTTAGGGTCTACAGAATTATCTTATTAAAGAAAACAAACAAACAGAGGCAGAACCCTGAGACAAGTACGGAAAACTTTGGATTGGATGGTTGAGTTTGGCCTTGCTAAGGTGATATTCAGATTGTGATTTGATAGGCAAGACATATCATCAACAAAAACGTGAATAATGTTAAATTTAGTAGTAGAAGCATGCATAGACTCCTTAGGACAGAAATTCCTGATTGTTTACTAGGAACTGATGGAAATTGTATAGAACAGGATCACTGCAGAGTTTGGGGTGAAATCTTTATGAGAGGATGCATCTGGAAATGTGGGCAGAACTCATACAATCAAGCCAAGACAGGCCAACATCACTGACTTTTTAGACATGATGTACAATCTATCCTAAGTGCAGCCTGAAATCATCCCTAAGGTTTTTCAGTACCTCCACGCACACAGGGGTGTGTGCGCACAAATACACACACACACACACATACACACAAACACACATCTTATAAAGTATTTTCTTAACTCACTATTATCATTTAAAAAATCATTTATTTTTGGTATTTACATCATGGAATATTGAAAGAAGAAAGTAGGTGAATGAAAGTTACTTAAAAGAAAAATGGGTTAAAATATTTCCCTTACTTCAAAATTCTGCATATGGAACAAATGCTATAATACTTTGATAACAAAACAGCATCTTGAGCTTGTAACTCCTGGTATGTGAAGGGAATTTACAGTTAGAAGTAATTATAAGTTTTACTTTTGCTATACTACATGACAGTAAGTCACTGGGTGATGAAAACCTTTAGCTCTTAAGCCAAGGCTCAGTCTCCACCCATTTTTTCCACTAGATAGACTACTTTTGAGAAATCCCCTAAGTCTATGATCGTAAATGGTATGGCTAGATTCTACTCCTTTTTTTTTCTACCCCCAATAAGATAAAACAGGCCAGATAAAAGAATGGATTTTAGTGTAAAACACTTAGCTTAACAGTCACTCCTGGGTTTTTTCTGTTATTTCATCAAATGCTGAAACTTTTTAAGACTTAAAATACATATTTCGCTAAGTTCTTTTTAGAATTATTTGTGATCATTATTGTTCCATAACAGTTACTTCATTTTATTACCCTGTCAGTTTCATAACAACTTCCCAAGAAGTTTTCTAGTTTGTATGTAAATATGTGTATATATTTATACATGAATGAATATATCAGAAGTTTATATCTACATCATTTATATGTTTATATCTACATCTACATTTATAAGTTTATATCTACATCATTGATGTAGATATAAACAGAATATATATATATGTATATATATATATATGCATACACACATAATAGAGCATATATGATAAAAATATTTTTTCCCTTTTTAAAAAAGAAACATATATTTGGTCTAGCTGAGCCTCATATTGAAACAGTTACATTATTCTGTACTTTTCTTCTGTATGTAAGTCTTCTTTCTAATTATCTATCAAATAATTACTCTAGAAATTTCTAAAAGTAATTATAACGTAAATTAAAATTATTTTTGAACAAAATACACATATAAAGATTACTACACAAATAGAAAGGCTCTGAAGCTATACAATGCTGAAGATAAGCCTAACTAGATCTTTTTGTTCAATTTCTCACACTATCCTTTGTGATTAAAATAAATAAATAAAACCCAAATGAAAAATCATAGGACACTGAGAAACACAAATAGGTTAGGACTCATGAAATTACATGGACCTTAAATAGAATTAGTAACATTAAAGAAAGCATTTAATTTTTAACATACTGCAAATTAAGATTTAAATCCCCATTTTACGGCATCAGCCTTAATATGTTTTTATCATATAAGAATTATATTAAAATTCAGGGCCCAGCATGGATGCACATGCCCATAATCCCAGCAGCTCAAGAGCCTGAGGCAGGAGGATCACAAGTTCAAAGCCAGTCTCAGCAATTGAGTAAGACCCAACCGCAAAATAAAAAAGAAAAAAAAGGCTGGGAATGTGGCTCAATGGTTAAGCATTCCTGAGTTCCATTCTCAGTTAAAAAAAAAAAAAAGAATTACAGTAAAATTAAGCATGTTTTTAGTAGTTAAGAGGTACAACTTTGAATATTAGTGTTACTGGTTTGAATTTTAATGCTATCACTTTCTACATGCGGCTTTTGATAATTTACTGGTCTCTCCAGTTCAGCTTTAGTAACTACAAAATTGAATTATGTTGGTAAATAAATGAGTGCGAGTCATCATGTGTCACATTATCAATATCAAAGGGACATTATTAATGATTATTAATTTTCACAAAGATATACAGATATTATATATATATATATAATTTTGGATGACATAATAGCCAAAATGCTTTTAAAACATATAATGTGAAATGGAAATATCTGTTATTTTATTCTTTCAATAAAAAGTATTTCCAAATAAATTATACTTGAAACGTAAAGAAAAATGAATTTTGTGTTGTTCATTAAATATTAGTAAAAGGAAGCTCTGCTTATTGAATCAAAGAGCCTATCTGATATAGGCCAAATATGAAAAAAAAAAACTATCTATTTTCTCTCATTTCAGCAGTAAGCAATTATAGAATTTAACTTTTTAAATGTTTCAGGGTTCAACTGGAAAGCATAATATTACTGACAAATCAATAAGATATTTATGTAAATATTTTTAAAATTTAGGAAAAAACACAAAAGCTGCCAACATAAATGGAAATAGGCAATGTGTTACTAAATACAGTTCTTTGATATTTTAAGGCTTTCAATTTTCTTCAAATTAATTACCAGTTTTTTAGAATTTTAGTTAACATCATAACAGCATTTTCAAATATCGCTTGGTAAGTACATGAAGGATGTAAGAGGAACTCAGAAATCACCATTCCCTCCTAACAAAAAGTTAAAATCTAAGCACAATGAAAAATCAACAAGTCTTCTTAAATCTGTCAAAAAAATTAAGTATTGGGATAATTGCTTCCCCTAAAATCAGAGAGATTCACAACTTTACAGAACCAACACCATGTATAGAAATGTCTATGGGAATCAGGGCCAGGGAAGGAAACTAAATTGTAGATGCCTCAATGTGGAAAACTCTTGAGAGTTAAAAACTCCAGGAATCCCAATCGTAGAAGAATCCAAACCCATTTTTGTGAATTTTACCTCCTGAGAGTCTACCAGGACCTCAAAGTAATTATCAGAGGGGGAAAAAAATCTCTCATGTTTCTAGCAGGAAAAGAGGAAATGGAACTATTTAAACTCATACAGGACCATTCTGTTCTTAACAAGGTAAGCCCTTGGGTGAAGCTATTTTATCAGATCACGAACTACTTGGTTTTTATAAGAGTCAAACTGACCTGATAGAAAATAACCTATTTGAGATCCTCTAGCTTTCCAAATGGGAGAAAGAAGAAAAATCTAAAAACTCTAGCTTTCTCCAATTATACTATTCCACCTAAGGGGAGAAAGAAAACCTGAAAAGTACTGGTAAAGTTTATAGTCCAGTTATCAAAAAAATGATGTGTGGGGGGGCCCCCGAGGCTGGGGCAGGAGGATTGCAAATTCAAAGCCAGCCTCAGAAACTTAGCAAGGCCATCGGAAATTTAGAAAGATGCTGACTCTAAATAAATAGATAGATAGATAGATAGATAGATAGATAGATAGATAGATAGATAGGGCTGGGGATGTGACTCTGTGGTAAAGCACTCCTGGGTTCAATATCCCCCCCCCCAACAAAAAAAAGATTGAGATGTAATTATAGGACAAACACTGTTTCTCCTGTCTCCACACCTTACTAACATTACTAAAGATCTATTTGCCACTGAACCTTCTATCCAGTACATAATGTGTCTTGAACAAAAAAAAAGCACATTAAAAGGCAAAACAAAAGAAAACAAACATACAAAAAAAAAAAAACACCTCAAAATAGTTTAAAGAGATTGAACAAGAACTGGTGTCTCATATGGTGAGCATGATAGAGAAAGCAGACAACATCAAGGAACAAATGGACAAGGTTAAAAGCACGTTCACAGAAATGGAAAATGCTTTTAATGGATTTGTTAATGGACTGAACACAACTGAAAAAAGAATTGATATCTCAATACAAACTTTGAAAATTGAAAAGCAAATTGAAAAAGAAAAAAGAAAAGAAAATGAAAACAACAACCAAACACAATATCCAGGAACCAGGGGATAACTAGAAGATTTATAACACACCTATTTTATTGGAATACAAAAAAAAAAAAAAAACACACAATTTGATGACTAAGATCATTCCTTAACTAATATCAGACACTAAACCACAGATCCAGTAATCTCCAAGAACAAGAAGGGTAAATGCCAAAAACAAACAAGCAAAATAAAAACACACTACACCTAGGTATATAGTTTCAAACTTCAAAAAAAAAAAATGAAAAAAAAAGATAAAGAAAATGCTTCAAGGAACACATTTAAAATAAATAACACTTCACCCATGGAGGAGAAAATATAAAAATTACATCTGACTTTAAAGAAATCATGAAAGCAAGAAGAGAGCAGAATAAAATGTTTAAACATTTGAAGGAAAACACCCACCAACAAAGAACTCCATACCCTGCAGTATTCCCCATTAAAAGTGAAGAAACAAAGACTTTCTAAAACAAACAAAAATTGAGGGAATTTGTTCCCAGTAGAAATATCTTGAAAAAAAAAATTGTGACAAGAAATTCTTCAGAGAGAAGATAAATTACATATCAGCATTGTGGATCTGTTGTATAGAATGAATAGCATAAGAAATTAAATATAAAGATAAAATAAAATCTCTTTTCTTATTCTTAGTTTATCTAACAGATTATAGTTTTTTCAACATGATATAGTGACAATGCACTCAATTATGAATATGCCTATATTCATAAGCATATATAGAGTATTGTTCAGACTTCTCTAGACAAAAGAACCAATAGGGCATATATATATATATATATATATATATATATAAATTTTATAAGAATTTATTTATAAGAATTGGCTGAATCATCATGGAGACTGAGAAGACCCACAAAATGCTGTCTAAACCTGGAGAACCAAGGGAGCCAGTGTAATAATTTCAGTTCAAGGTCTGATAACTTGGGGAGCCAATTCTAAAATTCTCAGTCCTAGGCTAACACATGACAGTCAGCTGAAGTGTGTGTACACTGGAGCAAAACATGGAGTCCAAAGGTTTAAGAATGATAGGAACCAGGATGCCTGAGTTCAGGAGAAGATGAATATTCTAGTTCAAGAGAAAGCAAATTTACCCTTCTTTAGCCTTTTTTTTTCATCCATACCCTCAACAGATTGGATGAAATCCACCAGCATTGATGGAAGTGATCTTTACTTTGTATACAGATTTAAAAAGCCAGTCATGGTGGTGCACACCTATAATCCTAGTAGCCTGGAGGCTGAGGCAGGAAGATTGCAATTTCAAAGCCAGTCTCAGCAGATTAGTGAGACCCTGCCTAAAAATAAAAATAAAAAGGGGTAGGGATGCAACTCAGTGGTAAAGCACCCCGGGCTCAATCCCCAGTATCAAAAGAAAAAAAAAATCTCTTCTGAAAATGCCCTTCCTGACATACCCAGAAATGTCTTGCCAGATATTAGAATATTCCCCAGGATAGTCACATGTATGGTGTGTGTGTGTGTGTGTGTGTGTATAATTTTCATATATAAATTATATGATGATTATTATAAATATATACATGAATATATAAGCATACATAAGCATATGTTAGTGTGTATATATGTTTAGATATAATTAAGTAGATAATAACAAAGCTACAAGAGGTGGAAAGAAGGGACAAATTAATGGATAATTTGTTATCATAACATATGTGCACTGGACATGGTGGCACACGCCTATACATCCTAGACTCCAGAGGCTGAGGTGAGAATTGCAAGTTTGAGACCAGTCTCAGGAACTTAGCAAGACCCTGCCTCAAATAAAAAAAATAAAAAGACTCGGGATGTAGCTCAGTGTTAAGGCACCCTGGGTTTAATCCCCAGTACCAAAAAATCAAACCTAAACAAACAAGATATGTGATTATCTATAAAGTAGTATTTTTTTTAATGTGGACTTGACTAAGTTGTAAATGAATTTTGCAAACATGTTAAAAAAAAGAAGTGGTAAGTAGTATAATTAATTTGCTAAGAAAGGAAACCAAATGAAATCCAAAAAATGCACAATTAAAACCACAGAAGGCAGAAAAAGTGTGAAGACAAAAATATAAACAAATGAGTATCAAATACAAGAGTGAGAAGTAGAGTAGATATCAATACAACAGTATCAATAATCACCTTGAACATGAATGTTCTAAGCATATCAATTTTAAAAACAGAGATTGCCCAAATGGACTCAAAAACAAGACCTAACCATATGTTATCTCCATGAAGCCCACTTTAAATATAAAGGCATATGTCTACTGAGAGTCAAGTAATGGGGAAAGATTTACCATGTACCACTAATCAAAGGAAGGTGGAAATAGATATTTTAATTTCAGACAGCAGTCTTCAGAGCAAAAAAAAAAATTTAGTGATAATACAGAATGATAAAAGGGTAGACTCACTGATAGCAGACTTCAAATATGTGTATCTCATAGAATGTCAAATTACATGAGTTAAAAACTGATAAAATTGCAAGGAAAAACAGATAAATCTACTATTATAGTTGGATATTCTAATGCCTCTCTATCTGAAATGGACAGATCCATAGGCAAGAATTTAGTAAGGACAAGGTTGAGCTCAAGAGCACCATAAATCAGCAGGATATAACTGACATGACTACAGCCTGTGAAGGCAGATTTCATGTTCTTCTCAAATTCACATGTGATATTCACTAAGATAAACCAACTTTTAGGCCACAAAATATACTTTAACAAACTTGAAGGAATAAAAATCATATCATGTTTTTTCTGGGACCACAAGGGGAATGAAACTAGAAAATAATAAAAAATACAGCTGGAGATTAACACATGGCTAAAAGAAGAAATCTCAAAGAGAAATTAAAATTTTTTAATCATATCATGTAAATTTACCCTTTGCCATTATGAAAAATCCATTTAAGTGCTTGATCCTTGGTTTCAGTACTGATATTTACTTCTTGCATCTTTTTCTTAGGTATGCATCTTAGAAATGCTATTTAGTGAGATCCTACAGTTTTATTTGTAATATTATTCAGTTTAATATAAGAATTTACTATGTAATTCTTTAATACTCTGTTTATTTATGTATAAATTATTGAATACTTGTTTAATGTCTTTCTTTATAATGTCATAAATTTAACCCATAAAAAGCAATAGTCTAGGTAGTTTATATTATTAATCCATAAATTGCAGAATTCAATACAGCAAAATGCAACTAATAAAAAGCCACACTGAAAAACATTTTTAAAAGAGTAAACATGAGACAAAATACTGGAAACAAGATTATATGTTAATAATGAAACAAATAATGATAATTTAAACTATCATTAAAATGCATTTCTAATATTAACTGACAATAAAATGTCATAGGATTACTATAAGAATAAAGTCATCAAATAAAGCATTGGAAATATTTCCAAATGTACAAACTGCTATATGTAAAAATAATCCCCATTCTTTTATTTTCTCAACAATTTGTATGATTGACTGAATAACACATCATTATTATTATAGTTTGTTCAGATATTCAGGTTAGTTTTTCAGTGTGATTGCACATGAAAACACATTGTAACACACACATTTTAAAAATTTCTTAGAGAAACAAATTATTTTTCATGTCCCTATATTATATTTAACTCAACTGTTAAAATTTCATATGCTTTGTATGAATTGCTGATAACCAGGAAGTTCTACTTTTGATTTACTTTTTATAGTTATTTTGGTAATCCACATTAAATTATGCATGTATAGCATGAATTTTCACATTTGTAATGGTGTTAGTATTATCAACTAATGACATCAGTAGTAGCTACTAACAGTTTCAAAGTACTGTCTTAAAATAGAAATAATAATCCTCTTACTCAAATATGTCAGGATCAAAGAAGATGGAAGGATTTTTGAAAAAAAACACTAGTAAATATATACACATTTCTTGACACTAAAAATCTACAAACAGTAAGGAAATTTTTCAAAATGAACAGCTAACAGGATTTTATTTTCCTCCATTAAGATCTGTTCTGAAAACTATTCATTTGCCCTTCCATGTCAATATCTCAAGAGAGCCATTAAAGTATTTGGGATAATCATAAACATTATTGACAGGCAATAACAGCTTTTGAAAATATCCATTTAAAATTATAATAATAATCTTATTTGCATTACAATAGAGTTGCTTAAGCTCTGAGCCTATTTAAAGGAGAGAAAAAAAATGTGTCATAGCCACCATTATTCCATGAATGATATTCTATGTGAGACTATTTTTATATCAAGGTGAAATGTGATAAAGGATTTGTACAGAAAACTTGATTAACACATTGAAACTGAAATTTTATGTGTAAAATCCATCATTTATATATCCATCAAGACTGGAATATGAACAATAAGAAAACCACAATTAATTCTCTTCCTTCAGTTTCCCTACCTTCTCAAATGCTTCAATTTTTACTGTCCCTTTTTCAGAGCAGCCTGAATTTCTCTTCAATTATATTGATTTTATGTGCACCCTATTCTCAAATACTTCTCTATTTAGTATGAACTATCCATATTTAATAAGTATTTTTATATTTTTCTTCTATTATAGGCTATATGCCCTATATGCATTTATTTACTGACTGGCATAATATTAAGATATCCTGTAAGCTCTATCAAGGTATGAATGATTAACACATGATTTTGCCATTTGGTTAAAAACATGAAAATAAGAAAAGTAAAAGATAAATTATTTAAATTGCTTGCTAAATTTTTAAAATTTATATACAACTTTTTTTGAAGTCACAAAAATAGAGATAGGCCAAAGCACTACAACTGTGGGACACATATAATCATGAAGAAACAAAGATCACAGGGAAAGGAAATAAAAATCTACATAAGTCATTAGGAGTGATGACCATGAAATGGCAAGAGGGGTGAACTTTGAATATATGTTTCTCGGACAAGTATATTCCAGCTACTATGATTATAGTCCATAAACCAGACATTGATTGAGTTCATATGTTTGTTTTTGTTTTGAGAATAGCTCACCAGTGTCTCTCGGAATGTGTGCATTGAGCTGGTGGGACCTTTGCTGAGAAATTAGTTAGCTATCCTACTTCCATACCACAATGGCAACAAGGGACCAGCTTATAACACATCCAAGACTTCTTTTTTCCTTTTCTGCTTATTGGTCAGTGATAAACTCACTTCATAAAATTCGTTGCATATGTTTTCTGTCTCACTAACCTGAGACAAAATTGTAGCCCAAATGCAATGAATGGAAGTGTTTGGATTCCTGTTGCTGGTGTCCAGCATAGTGATGTTCTTTGCTTTCTTCCATGCACCAGGAGTTCTCTCTCAGGATGTTAATTAGCTAAATTACTCTGCACTGTAAAGAAGTCAGAATAGATTCACACTTCATGATACTTCTCCCTCCATGCAAACTAGAACAATTATACTGCTCCAAAAACTGGGAAGTTTTTCTTTCGCTATTGTCATTCACAGGTATCTCTGGGTGGGCGTCCAATCCCACAGCTGTTTATTCTTGGTTGATATCAACAACTTGCTCATGACCATCTATGAAAAGCTTCTAGTCCTTTATTTCTTTGTTTTCTAAGAAGATTTTAGGCAGGTCTGTAACTATATGTTGAGGGAGCAAAACAAGAACTACAGAAATGGGTGATTTGTTCATAAAATTTCTTTTGTGCATTTTAGACATGCTCAAACCTAATCCTGAATGTATCACTTTTACTCTAAAATGAATTGCTGTCCTCATGTAGCTTTTAGAGTCAGTGTATTTTATGAACACTACTCACAATAAGAAGAGCACATCACAAAGAAAATTAGAACCCCAAAGTCCGAATCTCAGTTTTTTTCTGAAATTGTTTTTCAAAACAAAACCTATTTCTATACAAGGAGCTTGCTGCAGAAATATATGGATCTTTTCTGAGACTCTTCAAAGGAAGCAGAACAGAGATATCCAAAAAGTATTTTCATCTGTCCAGAATCATGGTGAGTCGTGTTGGCCAAGTTTCAGAAAAGCTTATCCTAGAGGCTGGCGTTGTTGTACCTCCCTCTCTTCTTCTAGGCCACACTTGAAGCTAGCAGTCTTCAAAGTCACTTGAAACATAGGTTACAGTAGAATTCCTAAGAACACTAAATGAATCTCTAAAATTCAAAGAAGACAACCAAATGCTGTAGATCTTCTCAAGATCTGAGCTCCAGTGCCATTTTTAATTTTAGAAATGACAACAGAATGACTGAAACCACAGAAACACATCCTTTGGGTTGGCAGGAAACTAAGTTTTCATAAGATTTCCTTTTTATCTTCTGGCATTCAATTGGCTTATTAGCACAGGTAGTTTACTGGTAGGTTTTTGCTCAGCAAGTTCACTTTGCATCATATTACTAATCTAGAGCACCAGCATGATATTCTCCCACTTGTGAAGATAGACTAGATGTCTGTTGATCTCTTTAGTGAGTAGTGTTACTATTATCAAGCAACCTTTTAGAAATTTAAAGTCTCAGATCCTACCTCAGAACTCTTGGATCAAAATCTTTTAACACGATCTCCAGAAGATTTATATACACACTAAGGTGTAAATGCCCTAGAAACATACAATGACAGATAGCATGAGAATTAGCACAGCCTAGAAGCAAGATAGTTAAAGGACACTGCTGTCTTTGGTAGGTTATGGTGAATTTCCAAGACCTGCCCTACTCATGGGGGATGAGGATGAATAGCAGCTTACCAAATGCCAAAAGCTGTATTGTTCTGCAGCAGTAAAATTTTAAAAAATAATAAAATAAAAAGATTGAATAAAATACCTTCTCAAGTTTATGACTGCAAGTTGTGATCTCAACATTATCTACCTGGTTTTTGCAAAAGCCAACAGGATGAACTGAATGGGCTGTATGGTGGAGGCCACACTCCATTTGTCAAGGATTCCTAAAGACCATGACAATATATATCTGCCTATTGCAAGAACTATGGCCATCTTGCTATGGGTGAAAATGTTGCCATGGGGTCTCTATCATTTCTGAGTCAGGTAGACCAGCATCATATACTTACCACTGAACTTCTCCAGCATGCCAGCCTTTCCTGTGCATTCTTCATTACCTTTTTAAAATATCTGTTTATTGATTCTTTTTTACTTATACATAATATTAGGATTCATTTTTGACATAAGTATTAAAATATGGAATATAATTTGCTTTAATTCAGTCCTTAGTTCTTCCTCTTTCCCTCTTCTCCTCCCTTCTAGTTCCCTGCCCTGTCCTCTGCTGATCTTTCTGTTATTTACTCATAGTTATTTTTAGTGTCTTGTGAGTATTCATTATTGTGCGATTCACTGTGGTTTATTCATATATGTACATAAGAAAGTTAGATCAGATTCATTCCACTGTCTTTCCTTATCCCTGCCTTCCTCCCTCCCCTTTAATCCCTTTCCTCTATATCACTGCTCTTCATCTATTTTGATGGAATTAACCCCCCCATTTTATCTTATTTTCTTCTCCCTTTTCCGTATTTTGAACTAGTTTCTGCATATCCAAGAGAAATAAACCATATCTAAAAAATGTCATTACCTCTTTTATAATAATTTTCTCCCCTTATCAGTGCAAAATGGACCCTGTCAGCACTGGATACTTCCACTTATAAATGATATCTTTCACAAATATAAATTTGGGAATGTACTAAAAGTTCACCTAGTTTTCTGCATATCATTTGCATATCTAAATTTCAAGGAAATATCACAACAAAACAATAAGATCACCCTGCAGTATTCCAATGTGATATTAATTCCATGTTACAAGTAAATCTTTTTTATTTTAAACCATGGAGCTGTCCTTTAAACATCTTTGCATCCATTTCCTTTAACCTATCACCTTAAAAGCCCACACCCACTCATGTTCTGCCACTTCCTGTCTAGGCCTGCAACTACATGACCTGTAGTCTATTTTCTGAAAGCAGAGCCCACATTTCATCCTGGATTCATATCTTGTTTTCCTCTGTCAGGATCTAGTCTCTGTGAATGTCATCACCAAGGTTATCTTGCCCTTGGTTATCCCATTGGTTAACAATAAGAAATGGCAAGAGCAGATCTTTTTGGTCCCAGTTACAGACTCTGCTTCACAGTTGGACAGCATCAATAAGAAATCCATATAACCCTTGCTCCTACCAGAAGCCCTCTGAGAGCTACAGCAAAGGAGGAGCACATAATACCATGAACTAAAAGAAACACACAACTTCTGGGCACAGAGGCACACGCCTGTAATCCTGGCAGCTCAGGAGGCTGAGGTAGGAGGATCACAAGTTCAAAGCCAGCCTCTGCAAAAGTGAGGAGCTAAGCAACCCAGTGATACCCTATTTATAATAAAATACAAACTAGGCCTAGGGATGTGGCTCAGTAGTTGAGTGCCTCTGAGTTCAATCTCTGGAACTCTCCTCCAAAAAAAAAAAAAAAAAAAATATATATATATATATATATATATATATATATACACACACATATATATACAACCATAAACAGGGTAAATATATTTGCAGTATGTCAAGTGGACAGTGTACTAGTATAAAGAGAAAAGACAGGCAGCTGCATTCATTATGACGGACCCTTAGAAACATAATATTTAATGATAAATATGTCCAATTAATATGCAAATTATATTATTCATGCATAAAATATAACCAAAAGCAAATATAAATGTGCTAAATTTTACCAATGCTTATGTGTGTATATATAATTATATATGTAAAACTTATACATATAATATATAATTTGAATTAAATTAAATTATATATATAATATAATTTGTACTAAATTATATAAACATATAATTACTAATATCACACATGCACAGAAACAATATAAAAAATTTCATGATTAAAAAATACCTATTGGAAATGAAGAAAAGATATTATATGGGAAGAATCATGAAGGATTTAGAAATGTTCTATTTCTTACTCTGGGTAGTAGGTATACTGGAAATATCTTAGTACTGATTTATACCTATGTATATTTTATACATATATTACTTTAAATGCATCAAATAATAATAAAATAGAAAAATGTTAATGTTAACATTCAAACTTGGGGTGGAGGTAAATCACCCTTTAATTGAGCTTTGTGGTGCATGTGTATAAAACTCTTATCTGTGTATGTTTATGTATGCTATCTTCATATATAAATATTACTCAATGACATAATTATTGTCTACACATATGCTAATATAAAAACCCCAAGCTCACTTTGAGATCCTAGTAGAACTGATAAATATTCCTCTCTCCATTTCATTTCAGCATCTTTCTCTTCACTTAAGGCAGTAACATATAATGAAGAGAAATGATATTTCTGATTCAGAAATGAAAGGGCAGAAGAGCACATATAAAATAAAGCATTTTCCTTTCAATTCCCATGAAGAAACCACTCTTCTCACTGTGAAAAATAAAATATTGTGTATGTAAAAATGGTCTCTGCAAAACATCCATTACACAGCCATGAATAAACTTTACACTTAATGCCCATAAATCAGATTTATTTATTAAGCGGAGCTTGGCATATTTCAGACCCAGAGGTCTGTCTGTAGAATGTGCTTTCATTTTGCTTGGTTGTGTTCAGAACTGGAGGCCATATCTTCTAGGAAATATTTTATAGAGGCAGATTGGCTATTACTAATTTAAAGCCTTTCAGCCGAGGAGCCTCCACAGCATGAGAGTCTACAGCAATCTCTAATGTATTAAAACTCTGTTAAGTGTCTGATTTTTGTTCCTGATAACTTAAAACTATTTTTTGTCACAACAGTAGTTAAAAGTTTGTGGCTGAAGGGATAACAGTTGATAAATACTGCTGCTTTTTTATCAATAAAAATGCTAGTCATGAAGAGTTGATGGACTTTATTCATATATTCTGCTACACTGAAGTTTTGTCCTCATGATATTTAGAACTTCTAAACAAAACTAAAATGAAATGTCATTAATATAATTAATTTGGAAGTTAAGTTTTTAAAGTATCCATAGTAAGTTTTGACAAGCTCATATTCTTGGAATTTACTTCTATTAAAAGTTCAAGTTATTTGGGCTGGGGTTGTGGCTCAATGCTAGAGCACTTGCCTAGCATGTGTGAGGCCCTGGATTCCATTCTCAGCACTACATATAAATAAGATAAGTAAATAAATAAAGGTCCATCAACAACTAAAAAAAAAATTAAATTAAGTTCAAGTTATCTAATGTGTTGATTACATTATATATAAACATTATACATTATACATACATATGGACTACATATACATATATACTCTATTATTATATATATATATATATACTACATATATTCTTAGAGGATTTAGATAGCACTTTTTAAAAAATGGTTCATTTCAATCAGATTTGTGAAAAGAATATTTTAATTTTCTAAAGACATCTCATTTTTTTTCACTTTCTCTGTTAATTATATCTGAAGATGGCACTGAAAGCTCCTGAGCAAATCTTAAGGAACTATAAAGAAATTAAGAGGACACATTATAGAGAGATGAAAAATACACCTTATACAACATTAAAAAAAAATGTCCTGGGAAGGAGATGTTTATATATAAAAGACAGGTTTTTTTTTTTTCCTTGAGCCATATCCCCAGGCTGTTTTATTTTATTTTGGTATAGGGTCTCAGTATTCCCAGGCTTACCTCAAACTTGCAATGTTCCTACCTCAGCCTTCTGATCACTGAGATTACAGAGGTACACCACCATGCAGGGCAAAGGCAATGTTGTTAAGTGAAGTCCAGCATCCACAGAACTTTTGCCACACTCCTGTCTTGCGCAGGTAAAAGGTCAACAGATATAATCATCTGGAAATTGTATTGGTCCTCCTTTTGATAATATGCAGATGATTTAAGGTCAGTGGGTATGTGGCAATAATTTAGGTGCACTAGGAACTCATTGTGAAAATAGAATTCCAAATTGGTAGATGTGCTGTACCTTTGCTAATTTTCCTGTTATAACATTCAAATACAGAACGGGTTCAAGAACAATTCAAGGACATTGGAAATATTCTTTTTTTCTTACTTTTTGTTACTTCAATATGTCCCATCTGTTTCTCAAATATTATAGCAGGCCATGGTTGAATAACCTTCAAACTGTTCAACTGGCCATTTTATTTGCCTTTTCTCACACAATTACAAAACAGAGGATGCAGAAATAAAAGAGCCAACAATGATTTATATGTGCCCTTGGGAAAATGTGAAATTAATGTACTACCATAATGATGACTCAGCAAACATTCAGCTTACTAAGCTATTTCAGTCAGTATGTCTTGTCACATTTTTAGCAGATTGTTATCTATAATACTGATATTCAGCATATGTATCAACTGATGTATCAACTGATATATCAACTGTATCAAAATGTATCAACTGAAATTTAATTTATAATATTTGTTTCATTAAAAATTAAATCAAATTAAGGTATAATTTTTTAAAACTTAACATAATATTTTATCTTCTGGATGTTAATCATGTGATATTCAATTTGATCAGGAGGTAAAACAGAAAAACAAGTATTACTAGGCATTAAATGGTACATAACTTTGGTAATGTTTCAGAAATTACCAAGAAGTGACAATGCTTAAGAGATTCTACTACGCTTGTTCTGGATAGTTTCAGGCTAGCTTATATTATATGCCACTATCTTCAGTATTGTATGTTTCTGGGAAAAATGACAGAAAGTCTAACATATGCTAATAATAGGTTCACCATTGGCTTTCAATGAAATGCTCAAGAATAAGCAGCCTCAGGTATAGCTTGAGAAAGATACAAACAATATCCCAGAACATGTCTTTCCTTTCTGTGCCTCTTGTGTTTGTTCTATGCTGACTCCCTTCTCAGATGTCTCTCCAAAAGTGATATTCAGAGGACTGCAAAAATCCCAAAGGTATCCAGTAGAAAAGAGACAACATGCTTCCCTGAGAGTTCTAAAATTTTATCATTGGTTTTGTTGGTTCCAGCTGGTCTGAATTAGATTGAGTACATATCTCATGCTTGAACCAATCACTGAATGGGAGTGCTTCACCTGAAGCATTTAGAATAAAAAGAATAGTTTCAAGAAGACAAAAGCAAGGCACTGTAGCAAGAAGATGGGGTGTGGCTGAATGCTGGAAAAATAACAATAAGAAATGTCCATTGAACATCCATAGCCCACATCTGTTCCTATGCTCAAGGGAGAATATGTTTGAATAAAGAGAATGCTAAGTTTCAACAGCAGGAGATGCTGAGCAGGGTCTACAATGATTTTGGTTATTGCAATTTATTCATTCTAGGAACCTTAGAGTGGGCTATAATTGATAACAGGAGAGATTTGTGCTGAACAAGGCCAAAACTGAGATGATAAGTTGATAGGAAGTTATATAATCCAGGATGTAAACCATATTAATATAAGTGAAGTTTCCAGTGGAAACAGACATAATGCTTTATTTTGAAAGTTGCCATCCGGCTTAAACCTGAACTAACAGGAGTGGACACCTAGGAATGCTACTCAAGAATACAGGCCTGCTTTCCAAAATGAAATCTGAACACCTATGCCAGTTGAATTCAGAAATGGTGCGGAGAGATTTTTGACTAAAATAAGTGGACTCAAGTCTACTAGATTTACTAGATCTCTGAGGATAGCATTGCTTAAGATACTATTCTCTGTTCAGGGAAGGGAGAACTGGGAATCACTAAACACTTAATATTATGTGTCCAAAGGTTGCCATAATAGCAAGACCCTGGACTCTAAAGAGCAACTTAAAGTAGAATCCAGCCTTTCTAATCACTGCTTGTGTGACCTTGCACACATTATGCAACCTACTTCATCTCAGTTTTCCAACTGATAAAGTTTCTCCATTTAATTTTACACAGCAGCTTTGGCCTTAATCATGAGTGTTTCTCCCAAAGTACTTATCAAATTATTTTCCTAAAAGATTGACCACTACTTGGAAAGCACAGGCAGAAACCAAATAAATTAACACAATCCACGTGCTTCCTTGGCTGTCATTAAATAAGACTTTAGTAATTATAATCCTTTATTCCTTGTAGGTAAAATGCAAAAAAATATCCTTCTATAAACATTACTATTCAATCAAAATAGATCAAAGGATTAACAGAAAAATAATCAAGCTTTTCTTCCATAGTCATCCAAATTTGTAGGTAAATGGATCTGGGCAAAAGACAGAAAAAGCAAGAAAATGTATTTTGTATCCATAATTTCATAAAGTCTGTCACTTTTATAGAATTTCTGACATGTTGTCATTTGTATTTATGTTAGCTTAAGATTTTTTATTGTTGAATGACAATTTGAAATATAAAAATATTCATATATCTTCTTATCTGATATTGTCTTTCAAAATTATACTTCAACATTATTAAATATTTATTCATATTTTAAAATGTAGGACAATATATTTTGTTATTTTTTCAGTTGTGAAACTTACAATTTTAAGCTATTCTTAATTTTTAATTACTTTTTGTTTATTTCCAGATCTACTTTATCAAGATCAGTTTAAATACAATCTAACTTGAACATTCTATTTCATAAGATGATACATAATATTATTTTAATTACTTCCTTTTCTGTGGAAAAGAAGAGGCTACATAATTATAAATTTATGTACCAAGTCACAATGCAAAGAGAATTATCAAATGCATAGTTCACACCATATGGAGATCAAATTTAGTTCCATGTTCTTGCATATAGAACAGTGGCAAAGATTTCTTCATGACAATTGAGTGTACTAATAACTTGCATTGAATAAATGTAGGAAGATTAATAGTTTGTTATCACTATTATTATTGAATGGTCCCATATCTTCTTAACATCAAACATTTTATTTAAAAAAAGTCTATAAAATATATATTTCCAAAAACTGATCTCTAAATCTGCCATTTAAAATGAACCAAAAAGTAATTACTTATGTGATGACAAGTGTCAAAATAATGACATTTTTTAGCAATGTCAGTTTAGAAACACTTTCACAAATCTAAGTCATTTATTCATTAATTCAGGAACAAAAGAAAAAATTCCTGATAACCAGAGCTGGGATAATTAGTCAAAAATAGCAATATAATAACAGTGTTGGTTTATATCTCATAGAATAAAAGTCACAAGTCTATTCTGTTTTAAATAAATAATACAATAAATAAATGGGAAAGAATGGATAGCTCTCTCCTACCAAACAATTTAAATTATTAAGCTTAGAAAGAAAGTAGGAGATTTAAGAAAATTACCTGAAAAACACCATAGTAATAATAGTTGTATGTAACATCCACTGATTAAAACAACCTTTAGGGGTCAAAATATTAAGCAAAAATAGACTATTTGCAGAGACACAGACTATCTATGCCAGGATAGGCATTAATTACATTGGAAAAAAAAGTAATTTTTTTTGTGAAGAAACATGGCAGAGAACTTATTAACCAGTAAGTGAGGTTAACATCAGCAGTGATAAGACATATTGACATCACATAACCACAATGTGCTACACTTTAAAGGACAGATCACTTGTGTGTTATGCTTGTCGAAAATGCAAAATTTCCATCTCCATGAGAAAACATCAGGTAAACTTAAGTAGAGGAACAGTATACAAAATAACTGACAAGTACACTGCAGAAGTGAAGTATCTGGCGAGCACCAATTATTCAGCTTCTTAAGCGATGGGACTTCTGAAATGATATGGAATGAAGGAATAGATAAAATTGAAATTGATTTTCAGGTTTCAGACTTCTCCAAATAGATATTAATGATATTAGAAATTATAGGTAAAATGATACAAAATACATCTTAGGAAAATAAAATTAAGTCAGTACCAAAGCTGTTCATTAAAAGTACTTGTGGGATGTCTAAATATTCTACAGAAAGTTAGAAATTGAGGTCTGAAGACTGTGACAGTAAAAGTCATGTATGAATAAAGTTCAGAATTATTTTACCATCCCAACACAGATGTAAATTTCTGAAAATAAGTTCTTCTTTCGGCTAGACCTGTGGTTGTTCATTAAATGATCATTTCCTGTAGAAAAAAATACTAAAAGAAAATTCAAAAATGAATGGGAACTTTCCAGTAATTAGCTGTTTTCCTAGAATCAATGAAGTCAACAGTGGAATAGATTAAAATGCCTGCAATCACATCTACAGGGGAAAGTTCATGATTATTATACTCATGTTCAGCCCAAAGAACAAATAATGCATAATTGAAAATAAAAGTCCAATGAAATAATAAATTAGAACATGAACTTTGAAAAAGGAATTTTCATCTGAAATAAATACCCCTTTTTAGATCTTAATAATTGGATTATTCCAGATAATGTAAATACTGTACGGATTGTATTTATTTATTTATCATTTGGTGTAATACATTGCAGCCAGCACACTCTGGGAGAGCTAACAATATGGGTATGTTAATTCATGTGATAACTTTATGCTGTCTTTTATGGAGAGTAGCACCTAAAGCCATATAGGCTATTTCACAACCAAGGAAAATGCAAATTAGAGTATGTTCTACTGGAAGGAATATACAAAGGTGTTCCTGCATTAGATCAAGCTCTACTATCATTACTTTTGCATTATCTCCAAAAAAAAAAAAAAAAAAAGAATAGGAGACTATTGATCTTGACTTTGTTGTGTCCACTGTTCGTTTAACACATACAATTTGAGCCAGATCAATCAGTAGCTTCCAACTCCTTCCCAGGTAATGGGTGATACTTTACCATGAATATAAAAAAGGAGTCATTTTTTTTTCCTACTGAGACTACAGAAGTGTTAGAATGGATACAGAGGAGTAGTGGGCCAATATTTTAATGAGGTATACTGCCTATGCCCATATGTAGGAAAAATAGAAAGACAAACACATATGGGAGAGAAAGAAATATATTCTGTTTTGTATTCAAATTATTCAGTCCCTTCCTCAAGAAAGTCTTTTCTGCTTCTCCCACATATCAGCCACAGTCTAAGTTCAATAATACTACAGCTTGACGACATCATTTTTTTTTCACTCTTTAATGTCATTCATACTATCTGGTTAACCTTGCAAAGATTGTCTTATTTTATTATGAAGCTCTCAGGATATGTGAGACCCTGACAGAATACAATCAATATATCTAGAAAATATGGACTATTTTAGCTTGGGTTCCTATAGAAGCTTACCCTGAACAAAGATTTGAGAGTGTAACTAATTTGGAGGGGAAGAAATCACCAATAAGAGAAAGAGGCAGCTAATAATGCATTATTGACCCAATAACAACTGTGGATGACTGGAGGTTAATGCTGCTGGGGAGCTCTGAAAACTAGAATAGAACATATAACCCAGAGTTATCTTTTCTCACTGTGAAAGGAGTTGGAATATTTAGTTACTGTCTCCTTTACTCAGTAGAGGGATGTGCACAAAGGTCATCTATTCCACCCATTCGCAATAATTTGACAAAGAATGCTCTGGTGTCCAGAGAAAGCATTGCAAGTTCAACCTTAGACAATGTGCAATGGTGTGGTAAGAAGAAAGAAATGGGCCCTGACGCATGACTCCATGCATTTTACAGAATAATTAGTTAAATGAATAGGTCTAAGATTATCAGGATCTAATACAAAGTTTCTACTATAATATATTTCTAGGGCTTTCTTAACAGGGAACAACAATCTAGGTAGATGAAACAACACAAATTTATTTTCTCACAGGCTAGAGGTCGAAAACCAAAGCTATCAACAAGTTTGGTTCCTTCCGAGGTCTGTCAGGGAAAATCTGTTTGAAGCTATTCTAGCTTCTGACATTCTGTAATTTATAAAAGGTGTTTTTTTCCTATGTCTCCATATTCTGTTCTTCTCAGTATGTCTGTCTCTGTGTCTAGATTCCCGAATTATGTAGGAGTACTAGTCATGCTGAATTAGAACCCACTCTAATAATCTCATTTTAACTTGCTCATTGGTCAATCACATGGTGAATAACCCACATTAAGGTTAAAATTTCTGGTACACATTTCTTCTTTAAAAGTGTTTTAGTGTAGATTGGCTTATTACGCTTAGCACGATATTCTCCAACTCCAACCATTTACCAGCAAATGTCATTAATTTTATTCTATTTTTATGATGAGTAATAATCCATTGAGTATGCATACCACAGTTTCTTTATGAATTCATCTATTGAAGGGCATCTAGATTGCTTCCACAGATTAGCAATTGTGAATTATGCTGCTATAAACATTGATGTGGCTGTGTCACTGTAGTATGTTGTTTTTAAGTCCTTTGGGTATAGACTGAGGAGAGGGATAGCTGGATCAAAAGGTGGTTCTATTCCCAATTTTCCAAGAAATTTCCATGCTGCTTTCCATATTGGCTGCACCAATTTGCAGTCCCACCAGCAGTGTATGAGCGTGCCTTTTTCCCCATACCCTTACCAATACTTATTGGTATTTGTCTTCATAATAGTTGCCATTCTGACTAGAGTGAGATGAAATCTAAGAGTAGTTTTGATTTGCATTTCTCTATTACTAGAGATGTTGAACATTTTTTTCATATATTTGTTGAATGATTGTATATCTTCTTCTGAGAAGTGCCTGTTCAGCTCCTTAACTCATTTATTGATTGGTTTGTTTGTGTTTTTTTTTTTTTTTTTGCTGTTAAGTTTTTTGAGTTCTTTATATATCCTGGAGATTAGTGCACTATCTGAAGTGCATGTAATAAGTGGGTGGTATTCCACATGAGTGGGGCATGGGATGAGTGGAGGAACTCTGGATGGGGCAAAAGGGGGAAGGGGCAAAGGGGTAGTAATGGTGGTGGAATGAGACAGACATCATTACCCTAGGTACATGTATAATTGCATGAATGGTGTGACTCTACTTCATGCATAACCAGAGAAATGAAAAATTCTGCTCCATTTGTATACAACGAATCAAAGAGCTTTCTACTGTCAGGTATAACTGATTAGAACAAATAAATAAAGGGAAAAATGTTATAGTGTAGTAAGTACTATGACAAATATTGCTTAAAACCAGACAAACCGTTCATACTTTTTAATTCTATGAATTCCAATCAGGTACTAAAGGAAATCAATGTAGTCTGAAATGAAGTCTTCATTGTGAACTCCCACTAGCTCTTCATCAAAGGATTAGGATCATTGGCTTTAGAATTAAACAGATGTGCCTCATATTCACAATTTCTTCTCATTTTCTTAAAAATATGTTCTTAGTTGAGTTTGATTTTTCTACTTTTGATAGAGATATGGATACAGTAATTATTTTACTTCCCATTGAACTTCTACAAAATTATATCCAACCACAATTAATGTCTTATATTAATAGAGTAAGTAGTAAAAGGCATAAAATCATATCAAGACAGAAAGCATTTAATAAAATGTAGCACATCTTCATGTTAACAATAATGATAAACACTCTATGACCTGGGAATAGAAAGGAACTGTCTCAATCTGAAAAATAGTATCTATTTTTTTTTTAAATGCTCAGCCAACAAACTTAATAGTGAATACTTTTTTCCTAAAATCAGGAATAAGACAACGACGTCTCTTTTCACTACTACTATTCAACATTATTCTGAAGGGTCTAATCAGATTGAATAAGCAAGAAAATGAAATAAAATGAAACCCAAATGGAAAAGAAGAAACAATTTGTTATTTGCAGATGACATGATTTTGTATATAGGTAATCATAAGGATTGCACGAAAAATGATAAGAGCTAATAAATGAATTCACCAAGGTTTCAAGATGCATACTCAATATACAAAAAATGTATTTGTATATAATAGCAATAAGCAAACAACAAATGAAACTAAAAGTTTCCATTTAACATCAAAATTAAATACTTAGGAATAAATTTAACAAAAGGTATGCAAAGGTTATACTCTGAATCTTACACAAATACTACAGAAATAAAGAATACCTAAATAAATGGAAAGGGACCCATATTCATGGATCAGAGGACTTATGAAAATGGCAATACTCCATAAATTGATGCACAGATTCAAAGCAATCCTCATCAACATTCCAATAACATTGCCAGAAATTGCAAGAAGATACCAAAATTTATATGGAAGTTCAAGGGATCTAAAACAGACAAAACAATCTTAAAAAAGAACAAGAAAAAATAAAGAACAAACACTTCCTGATTTCAAAACTTACTACAACGCTATAGGAAACAAGACAATGTATCTTGCTATAGATCATCTTAAGGTTTTAGTTGTTCCACCTGTTTTAGATCATAGGTCATTTCCCATGTGGCTTTTTATTGCTTATGCACTTTTAAAAATCTCATGACTCTTCATTGTTGTCTTTTTATCATATGGAAAAACAGAAATCAATAATGTCATTAATGGATCAAGGGTAAGGTCAATTAATTTTTAATAAGAATTTAAAGAAAATTTAATGGGAAACAAAATCTTTTGAACTTTGGTTCTAAATCAATTAGATAACATATAAAAAGAAGAAAGTTGAAACCCTATCTTGTACTACATATGATAATTAACTCAAAATGTATCAAAGATTTAAATGTAAAAAATAAACTACAGTAGCCACCCCCAATCTGGTATTTTACATTCCAGTTTAGTTATCTATAGTCAGCCACAGTTCTAAATATCAAATGGAAAGTTATAGAAATAAACACTTCATAAGAACTTTTTTTTGCATCCCTGATGGCACTTCAATCTTTTTGAAAAAAATTTATTTGATATTTTTAGATATATATGACAGTAGGGTGTATTTTCACATATATTACATGCATGGAGTGAAACCCATTGCAATTTCGATCCCATTCTTGTGGTTGAAAATCTTTACCAACCTGCACTTCAGATACAGTTTAATCTCCAGGATATACAAAGAACTCAAAAAGCTTAACACCAAACAAAACAAAGAACCCAATTGATAAATGGGCAAAGAAGCCAAAAACAGGCCCTTCATAGAAAAAAAATATGAATGGTCAAAAATATATGAAAAAAATGTTCACCATCTCTAACAATTAGAGAAATAAAAATAAAAACTATATTGCGATTCCATCTCATTCAAGTCAGAATGGCAATCATCAAGAATACAAGTAATAATATTGGCAAGGATGTGGGAAAAGATTCTCTCATACTGCTGGTGGGACTGCAAATTGGTGCAACTATTCTGGAAAGCAGTATGTAAATTCCTTAGAAAACTTGGAATAGAACCACCATTTGACCCAGTTATCCCATTCCTCGGCATATACCCAAAGGACTTAAAATCAGCATACTACAGTGATGCATCCAGATCAATGTTTATAACAGCCTAATTCACATTTAGCTAAACTAGGGAACCAATCTAGATGCCCTTCAACAGGTAAATGGATAAAGAAAATGTGTATAAATACAACATGGAATATTACTCAGCCATAAAGATGAATGAAATTATGGCATTTTCCAGTAAGTGGATGGAATTGGTGAATATCATGCTAAGAAATAAGCCAATCCTACATAACCAAAGGCTGAAATAATCCTCTCTGATATGTGGTTGCTAACCTATAATAAGGAAAGTTAGTGATGGGAAGTACAGAAGTTTGTTGGATCAGACAAATGAGAATGAATGGAAGGGGAGGATGAGAATGGGAAAGACAGTAGAATGAATTGGACATAACTTTTCTATGCACATATATGATTTCATAAGTTTTAAACTACATACTGTTCCGAGTGATGTGATGAAGTCTTGTGCTATCTCTCTCCATCCTACCTGGAGAATCATACCTTTGTTCAGTGAATCTGTGCTGAACACACTATATAGCTATTAGTCACTTAGTAGCCTTTTCATTTATCAGATCAACTTTGTTGTCTGGCAGTGCTAATGTTCAAGTAACCATTATTTTACTTAATAGGCTAAAAGCACAAGAGTAGTGATGGTGGCAATTTGGATATGCCAAAGAGAGGCAATAAAGTGTTTTCTTAAGTGAAAAGGTTAAAGTTCTCAACGTAATAATAGAAAAAAAATGTATGCTGAGGTGGCTAAGATCTATGGTAAAAATAAATCAACATCCATGAAATTGTTTAGAAGAAAGAAGAAATTCATGCCAGTTTTATTATTGCACTGCAGAAATTATGGATGCAGTTTATGATCAGTGCTCATTTAGGATGGCAAAAGCCTTGCAATTTTGCAGTTGGTACTGTTCATGGTTTCAGACATCTACTGGGGTTCTTGAAGCACTTCCCTCTCAAATAAGAGAGGACTAGTGCATAATACACTTAGAAGAATACATAGAGTAGGACCTTATGACCTTGCTTGGATTAGGCAATAATTTCTTAGATATAATAAAAAACAAATGCAAGAAAAGAACTTATAAAATGAAGTAATTTAAAAATTACTAGAAAGAGTAATTAAATTTAAAAAATCACTAAAAAGAGTAATTAAATATCATATTTTAAGGATAAAAAGCCATCTCGACAATTCACATTTTAGAAGAGATTGCATGGAATTAGAGACTAATTTGAAAAGAACAAAAATGGGAAAATCATTTGAAAATGTGCTGCTAACATGATAAACATTGAAAGAACATCAAAAACAAGTAGCTTTGTCTCTCAATAGGCAGTTAACTAGTTAATGATGTCATTTTGTATATTTTACCATTATTTGTTGCCAGTTGACACATATGATATTGGAAAACTAGTTGCTCACATCAACATATTAATTATATATAGAATCCATAAATTAAATCTGAAACCATTTCAAAGGATAGTGGTAAGCAATATGAACAAACATATTCTGATTTCAGATGCTCAGCAAACATAACAATGACAATGCAAACATGAATGTAATATCAACAATACCATCATAACTAAATTAAATTTCATGTGTCTGTTTAGAAGTAAACTTTTCCCCTTACCATTAAAAAGGCTCTCAATTGCAAGATACTGTCTTGCAAGCTGTGTAAAAGCAGACAGAATGATCATATAGAAACAAAATATGAAGTATACTCATTGAATGCATAACTCAGAACCTTAAAGTATGTATGTTTCTCTTTTTATAGCATATTGCATAACTGCACAGAATACCTAGCATGTACAATTTTTAGTGGCCTATACGTTTCCAAAGCATCTGCCACAACTTAATTATGTTACCTCCTTATACATACTTTAGATTCTATTACGAACAAAAGAAGCACAAATATAGTTGTTTGATTTTAGGTTTTGTATTTTGGTTTCTGTTTTTTTTTTTTTTTTTTTCCAAAAGGAAAACAGTGCCACCTAATGTTAACTATCACACGTAATATATGTGTAAGTTTACATAATCATTCAGAAAAACAGGTCTTTCAAAAGAATTTTAAAAATTATTTGACAATTAATTGAACTCTAATTTGAAATTTATATGAAAGAACAAAAGCCTGTATTTAAAATTATATTTCAGCAATAATTAAAACAACTTTGATATTTTCATCAAGCCATCTATTTGGTTTTAATGAATTGCACCAAGGACGAATATTGTGTGTGGCAACTCGGCATTCCCTGTTGCACTGACACAGAGAATATTTGCTAGACTGGGCTCTCATATGATGCAGCTTTGATTGATAATCATTTAAATTCCAAGCATAGAATAAAATGAAGGATATGAGGGAAAGCAAATTTCACTGTTCATTTTTATGACAGGAAGAAAATGCATCATCATTTTAGAAGATATGAAAAAAATCCCCCAAACAGAAGCAAACCTAAATGGCCTCAGCTAGAAATGACCATTGTTTTACCTGTAGACTGGTGTTTTTGTAGTTTATACTGTAGTTTATACTGTTTTTTTATATAATTCTATGATCGTAATTTACTTTTAAATCTGAAAATCAATTTGAATTTTTAACATAAATTTTCTATATACTTATGTTATATCTAAGATTTTTTTTTAAATTTATATATTTAATATCTTTGTGTTAGGAGAGACTATTGTAACTCTATATAATTACAGATGTTTTATGTTTTTTCACTTGTAATTTTTTTCTTCACACAATTTTTTAAAGTAAGAAAAATTTCAGTGGAAATATTTTATTAAGAATACATAACACCAAAATTCCTATAGTTAACAGTAGTTTCACTAGAACTTAGAACTTTATTAATTTAATACTATTCTATTATGTATTTCAATATATTATTAAGAAAAAAATCATGTTCAGTCTTTATATGTTCTCAGATGATTGAATATTATATCTTTAAAATTCTGACCAGAATTAGTTTTATGATCTCCCTTTAAAGGTCATTTAATCCTTTGTCATTTTTTGAGTGAAATAGATTTAAATTAGCTTATGAGAAACACAAATACCAACTTGTGCTAGATTAGAAGGTAGGAATCATCAAATTTCGCAAGACCAACCTTTCCCCATGGAATTAATAAAATTGTATATGTATATATATTTTATATATGACAGTGGAATGCATTACAATTCTTGTTACACATATAGAGCACAATTTTCCATACCTCTGGTTGAATACAAAATATATTCATACCAACTAGTGTCTTCATACATGTACTTTGGATAATAACGTCTATCACATTCTACCATCATTTCTAACCCCATGCCCCTTCCCTTCCCCTCCAACCCCTCTGCCCTATCTTGAGTATGTCTATTCCTCCCATGTTCCCTCTCCCTACCCCACTATGAAGCAGCCTCCTTATATCAGAGAAACATAATATATTTTTAAAATTTAACATAATATTGATATGCTTTAGCTCCCCACAGCATCCTCTCCTCTCTATGCTCATAACTTCCTCAGTCATCCAAACCATGGCCACATACACACACACAGACACCCCACACAACAAGGGAAGTCACTCTTCTGACTTAAAACACCACAGATGTATGGCTAATAAGAGGAATTCCACATTTGTACAATGTGTCTGGATTTTTCTAGTCAAATATACATGGGATTCATTCAGGTTGATGCATGTGTTTGTAGTCTCTTTATTGTCATTTATTTCAGATATTTGCTTAACTTTAGCATAAATTTCTTTAAGCCATGAAACAGAAAGATATAATAACTCATTGACCAAATCACCTTTCTTTTGTGAATAGAATTTTATTGGAACATAACTATACTAATTTATTTACATATTTTCTATGGTTTCTTTTACACTAGAATCAAGTAGTTTTGACAGACACCATATGGCCTGCAGAGACTAAACCATTTATTATCTGGCCTTTTACCAAAATCATTTTATGACGTCTGATCTACACTCTACATGAGAGACAGTTGGTTTGTTTCTAGTTTGGGACTTTTATGAGTAATGCTGCTATATACTATTAACACATTATTACTGAAAATGTATTTTATGAATGTAATATATTTTGGTAGAGTTTATATCAAGGAATAGAATCATAGTTAAGCAGTTCTGGATGTGTTCAATTTTAAATGATACTGGGAAAGTGTTCTCTAAAATGAATGTCATCAACTTATATTTCTATCAACAAGGCATGTAGGTTACCATTGACCTATATTTTCATTCAGGCCATGTGATATGTCTCTTTTCATTTGCAATGTTCTGTTGGGTGTGTAATGAATGGTGTCACATTGCATGTCTTTAATAGTTAATAAAGTTTAGCACCTTTTAATATGTTTACTCACCATTGAGTTATGTTCCCTCATGATGTGTCTTTTTTTCTGTTTCCCTATTTAGTTTTCATTCTTTTTCTCTTTACTAAAAATATATAATGGATGGGCTGGGGTTGTGGCTCAGTGATAGAGTCAGTGATAGGGCCAACACGTGCAGGGCCCTGGGTTCGATCCTCAGCACCACATAAAAATAAAAAATTAAAAGGTATTGAGCTGGGGTTGTCACTCAGTGGCAGAGTACTTGCCTAGCATGTGTGAGGCACTGGGTTTGATCCTCAGCACCACCTATGAATAAATAAAAAATAAAGGTACATCAACAACCAAAAAATATTTTTTTAAAAAAGGTATTGTGTCCAAACACAACTAAAAAATAAAATATTTATATATATATATAATGGATATTACTCCTTTGTTGATATGTTTATAATAACAGGTACTCTCCTATACCATAGTTTGCCTTTTCACTCTGTCAATTATGTCTCTTAAAAGAACAGAAATTGTTGACTTTCTTATACTTTTATTTATTCAATCTTTCTTTAAACATTTGGAAATGTTGGCAACATTTTTTTGAGAAAAAATTGCCTACTATAATTTCTTGAAGTAATTTTCTTGTTTTCTTTTAAAGGATTTACCAAATTACTTACAGATGTAGATCCTGAATTTACCAGCTATTGATTCTGTTGTGCTGTGTAAGGCAGAAGCCTAGGTCAATTTTTTTTTTCAGTATGAATTTTCAAGTAGTTATCTAATAACATTTATGGAAAGCATAATTTTTCCCCACTACACTGCAAAGTTACTTTACTACATTGAATGTTAATGCCTTTACATTTATATAGCATTAGGTCTATTTTAAGGTTTTTATTATATTTTATTGTTAATATTTTGTCCTAGTATTATAGTTTGATAAGTTGTAGTATCTGATAAAAGAAGTAGAATACCATAATTCCTTAAAATTATATTAGACATTTTTACAAAGATATTAATGCTCACCAAATATTCCATGTACTATCTTTCATTTCTTTGCCTTTGTAAAGTAAGGCAGTGCCATATTATTTGTTTTGTTGAGCTAGTTATAGACAGAAGTGTCATTTCAGGGCTAAAGCGTTAAAGAGGAGAAATGTATTCCAGGGTGTCTCTTCTCTTCTGACATGAATGAAGGGACCTACTACAGAACTGGACGAGCAACAAGATTTTAAGAACTTGAATTCTGAAGGTACCACAAGACAATCACCCTGGAGAATCACCAAACCTAAAAGAAATTTGCACAGGAAAGAGAAATGCAGAAGGCAATCCACTGAGATTTTAGGAAGGTCTGATTTTCTTAGCATTATACTGTTGTATTTTAACTAATTCAACTATTCTTGGTATGGTTTTTATTTCTCAGGGAAAGAGCATTGCTATCTATCCAAGTCTAATTATATGCTAGTTAAGAAGTAGATACTTTATTTACGACAATAGCCATTTCAGATAGGTAGATTATCCTGACATCTTGCTTAAGATAAATAAATGTAATGTATGCATAAAAAGCAAAAGTACTTTGCTTATCACATTTCTTAAAAGATATGGCAGCAGTTGTTTCACAGAAATAGATACATTTACTTTTTCTGGAACCTAACTTTTTGCAATGTATGGATACTCCCCCACCTTGGGGCCCTTTTGCTGCACTGACCAAATTAATCTTAGGAGATGCCATTTCCCATGTCATGCTTCTCATGCCTCCCTGTAAGAGTCAAGCATAGCCCCAGAGGGGTCACAACACAGAATTAGAATGTTTCACAAGTATTTTGTAATGTCAACTTTCTTGGCCTTTGCTACTCACTAGCTCTTCCACAGTGTCCAGCAGGACACTATGCCTCTCTCCACTTTTTCCTGTCATACCCCTGTTTATCACTGTCTAGGAACAATATTGATTCTTTTGTGGCCATGTCATCTATATATTTTTGTCTTCTTTCCTATATTAAATAGTTATTGAACAGACTGCTTTGGCAGTCCATATTGTAAATCAAAAAAATCTCAACTCTGTACATTATGTAGACAGAACATCACATGTCCCACCTACATTGGTATAGGAATAGAAATTGAACTTAGGTGAATAGATTTTTGCCCTTATTATAACTGTGGTATAACTTAGTTAAAGTGGAATTAAAATAATTTTGAAAAAGAAGTCACATTAAATTCATTCTATATTAAGAAAATAACACTTCGTACAACAGTTTTACTAATACCTTCTGAGATTTTCTTTTAATTAATGCCATACCTCTGTGTGATGATTAAAAACTAGCTCCAATTTGAACATTTATTTATTCAGAGATAAGATAGTAGAGCACAGAATGATACTTGACAGATGAATCTGGCTTTGTCATTCTCAAATGAGTCTCCAGTACAATACATTTCTTGCCAATATGGCAAAGTTATCTATTAAGAATGAAACAATCAGGTATAGGCAGTTCCACATGATGTAACTACTTCCCTTTTCTCAAAAAAAAGAAAGAAAAACATAATTTTAAGAATCAGCTTGAGCCAAGTCATAACTTAGCAAGAACAATTCTCCTGTTACTATAGAAACCAATATAGAGAGATATCACTTTTTCGTACTTTCCTCCTTCCTCTTTCAAATCTCCAGAGCCTTTGGGCACAGAGCCTAAAATTAATTCCCAGCCTCCAAGGTTACTTGGTCTGATGACAAGTGACAGGGACATTGAGCTGGCCTGACCACTGATCCACACCTCATGCTGGGACCATGTAGCAAGTGCAGGCAGTAGATAAGGGAAAAACGGGCTTTCTCAAGATAAGCTATAAAAAGAAGCACCTAAAGAAAACACAACATATGTTTCACCAAAACTGTTGGCAAAGCAAACTCAGTCAGTTACCTCTTTGCAATCCAACCATTTATTACATTTAAAGACTCGGAACGTTAAGATATTTTAGAAATGAATACCCTACTGAAATAAGCTTTTTAGGAAAAATGGTAATACTAATGGAAATTAGTAATCAACAATGTTTTACTCCCTGTAGATATTCAAGGAAAAAAATACCAAAAAAAAATCTCTATATCAAAAATAATGAAATAAATAACTTTAGAAAATTAAGATGGCTCACACAGAAGGAAAAGGGAATTATTCTTTTTAATGTTGCTCTGTAGAATATTCCATATATGTATAGATACATATATACATATTTGCGTATATAAACTTTGCATTTTTAGTTGAAAAACCATCTCCTTAAGTTCATGTATGTGATTTTACTGATCTTGGCTTAGAAATAAAACACATGAAACATGTTAAGCCATTAATTAGTTGACTAATATTTCTTTTGACTCAGATGTCTTTTTAGGACCTCTTCTGCTGAGCTAATTTGAGCTAAGAATCACCTACTTTATTATACCCCAATTATATGCATTTTTCCCATGCACCTTCAGATGAATGTACACAATTGGTCCCAACTTCTACTTCTAATATCCTTATGCTGTAACAACATGTACTTGTGTTCTTCTGATTAAGCTGTCAGGTTAGTTTAAGGCAGATATGTAATGAAAAGTGGCAGAAGTAACCCTTACAGACTATCTGACCATATTATATTTTAAAGATACAATTTGGTTCTGCACTTCAGGATAATTTCAAAGCCTTTCTAATGAGGTTAAACATGCATCAGGAGAATGAAGGAACACTTCTATGTTTGGGTTTACAGACAGGTTCTCAGACTGCCTAGCTAAGTGTGCGGTTCCACTTACATTAGCAAGCACTTATTATCTTTATACAAAGAATAACATGTCTATATAATGAAATTATCATTTTACATGATAACTTATCACTCTTCTAATAAATATTTTTAATTTCAGAAGAAGGGCTAATGCCTTTCAATATCTTAAACAATCAGACACACTAATTTACAACTTCTGAGTGAGTCACTATTCCTAACAAAAGTACCATGATATATTTTTCCAACGATAAGCCCAGATATAAGGACAAGACTACTGCCATCAAGAAACTTACAATTAAATTAATTTAGCATGTAACAAATAACAGAAAAAAAGTTCTTTCAGTTACTCAAACTCTTTTTCTAGAAGTAAATGAAGGGAAAGTAAATGAAGGCAGTAATCTATACAAATTCTATTTTCTCTTGCTGTCTGTAAACATCAAGGAATTAGACAATGCAATACCTCAAGTATCTCTCAAAATTTGAGCATTTTTTACTTTTGTGGTTAAGAAAAACACTTTCCCTTTGAAGCCATCTTGAGTCCTCTATGTGTTTCACATTACTTCCATTAATGCATTCACAATCGCATGAAAAAGGAAAAAGAGCATGAAAGTTGAATGACTGTAACTCAGTCAGTAGACACTTTATCCCTAATTCAAAGAGGTTAAATTTTCAGATCACTTTAGTTTTCTATTTGAAATTAAACATTTACAACTTAGAACACTTATCCATGAGCATCACTAATTCTAAACAATTGTATTGGCATCATCTGGGTTCATGACCAACATCAATAGAACAAAGGATTGCAAGTTTTATAATGATCCAGGTCATTAACCAAAACAAATGTGAATACAAAATAAATAGAGACAAAAAAGCATTCAGGTACTATTTTACACATTTATGTTAATAGAGTATTATTTCCTCTATTTTATAAACAACTAAATCCACTTTAATAAGGGCTTTAAAATCTCAATCACAAAACATAGAATCAAATATATTTGCCAATATATTTCACTCTGAATGTCTAATATTAATGCAAAAAACAAACTTAAAAAACCCACATAAAATGTTATTTCTAGTTTTAAATAACCTATAAAGAAGTTTAGATAATATTCATAGAAATTTTATACATTAAATATATATTCTTTCATGTGTAATCTCATATAAGTGATATCTATGTTTGAACATTTGATTAATTTATTTTCCTTTTATTAAGACTTCTTTAAAAAACAGTTATGGAGTACAAAAAAATATCATAAAGCACAAATGTCATAAGGCTTGATTACTTGCCAAATGATGTTTCTAATAATTAGCATTTAATGAATTTTACATTTGGCATATTGTGTTTATGAAAGATATGCTCATATGAATATCTGTTAATTTTCTTTGTGAATTTTATCTAACATCAAAAACACATTAACAATTAGATAGCATTGTCTGAGGATGAAACAAATTGCATACATAACCATTTAAGACTATTACAGACAACCTTTACAATCTGTTCAACTAATTTTCCAATCCACTTTGAAGATGAAGGTTAGTTTAGGTAAATCAAATAATTATGGTTCTTGTATATTATGAATAAGAAAACAGCCACATAGAATGTTATTTCTAATTTTAAATAACCTATAAAGAAGTTTAGATAATATTCATAGAAATTTTATAGATTAAATCTATATGCTTGCATTGTGTAATCTCATCTAATTGATATCTATTTATGTGTGATATGCATATATGTGCACATATATAGTATACATGGTGTGCATGTATAAATGATACATGAAATATATAAATATACTTGATTAAAAACAAAAAATTATTTGAGGTGAGCATACTAAAACAGAACTAGTAGTTGTATCTGAATGCTTCTAAGGATCATTGTACCTAGCAATGTTTACTAGAAGATAAAGACATATTAATTTTCAGAGCAGCACTGCAAAGTTAGGATCCTCTGCTTACACTGGAAAGCTTCTCTAACCTCATCACTCCCACAGTAGATGTCACCAAGCTGTCATTTTGTAAAATGTGACCTGTTTTCCTTCTCACAATGAAGTGGACTTGGGCTAAGCAATGGCCCAAACTTTGGTCTGTCAGTGTGCTCTCCAAGGTTATTTTTTTCTCTAAGATCTAGAGAAAAAAGTATGAAACTGTACATGTCAAGAAAAACAAATATGAATTTTGGTGCATGATTGTTTCTTTGAAGAGTTCCTTCCATCCCAGTTGTTCAACTTTTTTGAGGTCCTGCTATTATTTCCATATCAAAATTTAAGGCATATTCTATTTATATATTAATAATTATTCCATAAATATGCTTTAATATGAGATTAAAGTGACTTGTTTATAATGAACAGTGTTCACTGAAAGAACTACTCTAAGCATTTAGCCTCTGAGGACAAGATTCAGTGAAGTAACTTTTCTTTAAGTTGTGGAATTGTTGCAGTATAGTTATGTCATTTGGATTTGAGTCAGATTCCAGAGCTATTCTCTTTCCCTTACACCAAAGTTAGGATGCGCAAGGGCTCATTAAGGATTTTTAAAATCTTTCCTCTTTTCTAGATGTTTTAGATATTAAAGAATAATCAGACATTTAAAAATGAAAGCACAAAACAAGTTTACATTTAAGAATTACAAAAAAAAAAGCTGTATATTAGGTAGTAGTCTATTTTAACACTGAAATCTTGGATACTGTATTAGTTATCTTTAGGTTGCTGTGAATGAAATATTGAATAAAACCAACTTAGAGGAGGAAAGTTTATTTTGGATTCACAGTTTCAGAGGTTCAGTCCATGGTTGGCTAACTTACTTTGGGCCCAGTGTGAGTCAGAAAACCATGACAGAAAGGTGGAGGTGGAGGAAAGCTGCTTACCTCGTGGTGGCCAGGAGGGAGGGACAGAGGTGGGGGAAGGGAGGAACCAAGGGAGGGAGGGAGGAGGCCCTAATGCTCCACCTCCTTCAGCCTACCAGTTACCTTTTAAATTATTAGGCTCTCATAATCTAAGTATGTCACCTCCTGCACAACAAAAGAACTTTGGGGGAGCATTTCATATCCAAACCATAACATGTACAAATAGGATTCTGGAACATGGGGCAGGATTATTGACTTTGGTGAGGAGGGCTAGAGGTTTTGAGATGATATAAAAGATGAAGCTCATATATTTTACTTTTTTTATAATTTACATTTTATAGTCAATTGTTGGATATACTCACTGGTTCTGAATTTGTTGGGTGTCCAGATTTGTGTTTTTGTGCATATATATATATATATATATATGTGTGTGTGTGTGTGTGTGTGTGTGTGTGTACACATATATTTTTTTCAAAATATCAAGTTAACTAAGTATATTCAAATCATCTTTACCCATAGAAAATGTGGTCTGCTTATGCCAGTGGGTACTGAGGGAGGTTTGCAAAAATGTCCACTTGAATGCAGCTCTTCAGTCTTTAACGTATATATTTGTTTAGGTTTATAAAAATATATAGTTGATATGTTTTCCAAGTGGCTTAAAGTTTTATCATTTTAGAATGCCCCTTGTTATCTCTATTAATGCTTTTGTCTTAAAGTCTGATTTGACCGTTATAATGTAGATAAAACTTACTAGAGATTAATATTTTAATAATATTTTTAAATATTTAAGTGGTTTTCACCCTTACAGTTTAGAAATGCTTCTTATAAGAATCAAAACCCTTTTAAGGAAGGATAATCTTCCCCTTATTACCTGGCTTTTTGATCCATTTGCATTCACTCATATGCTTGGTATAAATCAAACATTCGAGAAGTTATTAGCATTCAGTGATGTAAATGCGCTGCAATCTGGCCATTCACACAGAAAAGGATATTTGGGCCATTTCCAAGTTTTGTATATTAAAAAGAAAGCTGCTATAAATACTTACGAACATATTTGGTGTAAACATAAGTATTGATTTCTCTGGGATAAATGCACAAGAGTGTTTCTCAGTCATATGGTAGTTGCATGTTCAGTTTTTTAAAAATGGCCATTTTTTTTTTCCTGAGTGGCTGTCATTTGACTTCCCACTTACCAGTAAGATATAAGTACTATCTAGTTTCTCTGAATTCTTGCCAACATTTGTGTTTTTATTTTTTTTAAATGTTCACAATTCTGGTAACTTTCTAGTAATTTCTAATTGTGATTTTAATTTTTATTTCCCTGATGGCTGATGATTTTAACATATTTTATGTACTTATTTTCCATCTGCATAGCCTCTTCGATGAAACATGACTTCCTATCTTTAGCCAAGTTTCTAATTTCTTTTTTTTTATTATTATTTTTTTAATTTTTTATTGATGGTTGTTCAAAACATTACAAATTTCTTGATATATCATATTTCACACTTTGATTCAAGTGGGTTATGAACTCCCATTTTACCCCATATACAGATTGCAAATATGTGGTTTGCAAGCATTTTTTATTTTTAGTTTTGGTATCAAAGTAATCTAAGCTTCTTAAAATGAATTTTAAAATATCCCCTCCTCTTCTATTCTTCTGGAAGAGATGTGTAAAACTAGTATTACCCATTTTTAAATATTTGGTGAATTCCTTAACTGAAACCATATGGGATTGGAAATTTCTTTCTTGGAAGTTTTTAAATTTCAAATAAAATTTCCTCAATAGTTACAGAGCTAGACATATAATTTAATACATCCTTGTTGAGTTTTGGTTGCTTGCTAATTTTTTAAAAATATCTGTCTACTACTGCTAACATCTTGAACTTATACCTACGATTATAGGCTTACTATTTATTATTGTTATTTTTATTTCTGCAGGATCTGTAGTGATATCTCTTGTTTCATTTTTCATGTTGATAATCATTTTTTCACTGTCTTTCTTAATGAAGAGTCATAAGTTTTATTGATCTCTACCTAGAACCAGTTCTTTATTGATTTTCACTATTATAGTCCTATTTTTAATTTAAATTTACTTCAGCTGTTATCATTATTTCCTTATTCTGTGTAGTCTGGGTTTAGTTTGTTCTTATATTCCTAGGTTCTTGACATGAAAGATGACACTATTAATTTGAGTCTTTTCATTTTCCCTAATAAATGCTATAACTTTCCCTCTCATCATTTCTTTATTTATAGTCCACAAACATTGATATGTTTTATTTTCATTTTCATTCAGACCAACATATTTTCTCATTTCCCTTAAAACTTTCCCTTTAACCTATGAGTCATTTATGTATTTGCTATTTAAACTATTGGAGCCTTTCCTGTTTCTTTATCTTTAATTTCTAGTTTATTTTCATGTGGTTACAGAATGTACTCCATATTATTTTATTAAAAAATATTGGTGTTTATCACAGAATATTTGAGAAATCAGGTATATGTTCATGGAAATGTTCTACTTACAGTAGAAAGAAGGAGTATTGTCAATTATATATATATATATATATATATATATATATATATATATATATTATATTGTCTATATATATTGTCAATATATTTATTGTCTGTATATATATCTATATCTATATATCTATCTATATATATATATCCTATATATCCATGTTCCTAATGATCTAAAACTTCTTCATTTATACTTTCCTTTTTGTTTATAGAATTGTGTTTAGTCATTCATTTACAGTAGGTCTACTGGTGACAGATTGTCTTTTTTCTGAGAACATATTAATTTCTTCTTCATTCCTGAAAGATACTTTCAAAAATATACAGCCGTGTTCACAGTTCTTTTCTTTCATCAATTGAAAATGCTTAGCTATTCCTTTCTGTTTGTTTACAAGAAATCCACTTCCATTCACATTTTTTTTTTTTTTCTGTTCAGGTAAGATGTCCTTGTTATCTTGCTGCTTTTATGATTTATCATTGTCTTAGTTTTCAAGAGTTTGAATATGATGTGTCTTGATATGTATTTTATTTTTAGGTGAATCATATCTGGGATTTGTTTAGCTTTTTATATCTGTACATTTATATCTTTTGCCAAATTTGGGGACTCTTTAAGTCATTATTTCTCCAATCACTGTTTCGGTTTCATCTTTCCTTTCCTCCATTCTAAAGAATGATTACATTAATATTAGATCTTTTATTTTAGCTCATCAGGTTCCCAAGGCTCTGTTCATTTTGCTCAATCTATTTTTTCTCCAGCCTTTTGATGTTTCCATTTCTATTGTTCCATCTTCTAGCTCACCAATTCTTCTCTCAGTCCCTTCCATTCCATTGTGGTGCCACATATATTTTTTCCTTTCTTTTTTAAAATTTCATTTATTATATTTTTCAGTTTAAAGTATCCATTTTTAAAATTTTTAATTGATTTTATTTTTAAATACATGACAGTGGAATGCATTACAATTCTTATTACACATATAGAGAATAATTTTTCATATCTCTGTATATAAAGTATGTTCACACCAATTCACGTCTTCATATAGGTACTTTGGATAATGATGTCCATCACATGCCTAGCAGTATCCATTTCTTTCTTTCATCTTCTCTTCCTTTACTGAGACTTTCTATCTTTTGTTTTTTCATAAGTATGCTGCTAACTGCTTTTTAAAATATTTTTGTTATGATTGTTTAAAAACATTGTCAGATACTTCTAATATCTATAAACTTGGTGTTGGCATTTATTTTTGTCTTTTTGCATTCTTCCTTAGATCTTTTTGGTTCCTGGTATAAATTATTTTTCCACTGAACCTGCATATTTTTGGTATATGAATGAAATTCTTGAGATTTTAGGTTTAATCTGCTTCCCTAAGACACTCTAACAGGGCAGTTAATGTGCTGCTTTTCTATAACAAATTCAAGGCTCTGACTTGGCCTCTGTGAACATCCAAGGGTGGGGTGTTGTCACTGCTGGTGGAAGTTCCACCTTCCCAATAGGCTTTCCTGATATATGCTAATCTTGGAGTGTTAGGAGCACCTTGTTACTGCTGCTATTTTGCTGCTTACTGACTTCACAGGGTATGGGGATCCTCTTAACCATAGGGAAGTGGCAAAAGTACAAACTCCCCTACTATGTCTACTTTGACACCAGTAAGGTATGAGACTTGTTATTGTCAAATGGAGGTGAGGCCTAGAATCACTATGGACTCCTAAAGGCATTGCAAGAAAGAAGGTCATAACCACCCACCAGGATTCAATTCCTAAATATCTACCTTCTCTGTTACAACTTCAGCATGGAGTAGAGTGTTTTTTATAGCCTGGCAAGTGTATAAATTTCAATTTTCAGCCCAGCCTTTGCTGGTGGGGTTAGGAGTATGGTCAGAGAATTTTTTTTTTTTTTTTTTTTTTTGGTGTTTAGTTATAACAACTATTATCTAAAGACTTCTGCCTTGCTTGGTTGTACCTTTCATAGTCTTTTAGCTACAGAATGCAGGCTTTGTAGGAGAGTGAGGTTGTCTTAGAAATGTTATTAAACACTATTAGCATTTCTAAGCTATTTTTCTGCTTTAAATGCTGGACATATGAGTTAAAAGGACATTTAAGGAACTCATCACCATGTTGCTACTTAGGTCTAAAGATGCCTTGCCAGTTTGCTATTTTCTATACCTTTCAAAGTCTTATTATGCTTGTTTTATATGTTCAGGGTTTTTAGTTATATATAGTAGGAGGAATTGGGAAAAGTAGGTCTCCTACATTTTCATAGAAGTAAGTTTCAGAGATCACTAATTCACTTTTTGTCTGTACCTAGTTTCTCCTAAATCACCCATTGAATTTTTAATTTCAATTATTGTGTTTTTTCAAGTAGAAAACTTCTCTGTCCAATTTTTTACAGACATTCATAATCCTATCTCTTATGTCGGTAGACACAGAAGCATTGTTGTTTTAAATATGCATCTGATAGCTTCAATATTAAAATTCCAACTCTATGTATTTCTATAGCTTTCTGCTGATTTCCACATCACCACCCACCCCCATCCACAAATTGAACCCAGGGGCACTTTGCTACTGAGCTCTACCCCCTGTCCTTTTTGTTTTTCATTTTGAAACACAGTGTCACTAAGTTGCTGAGGGCCTTACAAAGTGGCTGACTCTGAACTCCCAAGTTGATGGGATCACAGGTGTGTGCCACATACCTGATTCAGATACATTTTGATTCTATTACCTGTCTCTGTTATGCTTTGTTAATTTGGGGAGAGGGAGGGGCAAGGTATTAATTAATATATACATATATACGTATATACGTATATACATATATAGATAGATAGATCTAAATTTTAGATTTTGAAGTCCAGAGTGATATTGCTTTCATTGTTGAGATTATACTTTGATTTCGTCAGGATTCTGGATGAATTAACCAGAATTCAATAACAATAACTCAATTTTAAGGATTGAGATGATTATAAACCGAAGTATCTGAGGAGGCTATTTGATCTCTGACTTACTCTGACTTCTGGTGTTGTCTTTCAAGGTCTTAATTTTATACCATGAACACTGGACTTGTCTTGCCTTAGTATGGGAATTTACTAGAGATTGTTTTCTGCATAAGCCATATATGAATCTCTTAAACTCTACAAGGCCGTAGAAAGAACTATTAAACCTCCCTTCATCTCAACTACATTCTCAAGAAGGGGTAAATAGATTAAAAGGAAAATTGGTCCCAAATACTGGACTCACTTCCCTAAACCTCTATGAAATCCTTTTTTATGGCCTAGGGTATAAAATATTCAGTGGCATTTCAAGTCACTTAGTGCTTATAATAATACCTATATGTTATCTCTCACAACAAATGCATTGCTTTTATAGTTCTTCTTGTACAGACTAGATGTAGTTGTTCTTGGCTATTCTTAGCCTATGCATATGAGATTATGTGGAGAAATTGCTGAGGGCTCACTGGTCTAGGGCAGTCTTTGCTAGCCTGACTAGTCCTGTTCCATGTGTTGTATCACCCTCTGGCAGGATATTCTGTGCTTGTTCAACCATGGTCATAGAATTCCAAGAAAGGGAAAGGAAACTTGAAACCCCTTTGAAATCTGGGCTCAGAACTGGCACACACTGCCATTTCCAGCCATGCTTTGGAGGAAGGTTGATCTGATTTACTTGTCAACCACTACTGGAAGACTAGAAGACTATTATTTCTGTTTCTTTTTTTTTATTAGTTGCTCAAAACATTACAATGATCTTGACATATCATACATTTAATTCAAATGGGGTATGAATTCTTATTTTTCCACGTGTACAGATTGCAGGATCACATTGGTTATACAGCCATGTTTATACATAGGGCCATACTAGTGTCTGTCGTATTCTGTTGCCCTTCCTATCCCCCCTCCCATCCCCTCCCCTCCCCTCCCCTCCCATCACCTCTCTCTACCCCATCTACTGTAACACATTGCTCTTTCTCTCTTTTTTTATTATTTTTATTTTCTAGGAAACTTTACAGATAAATTCATCTATGGAAGACAATAATTATCTAGTTGAGATATATATATTTTTTTTCACTGAGCAATAATGCTCATTTATAGTCATATAAAGTATTCTGGCTAGGAGGTCAGGCAGTTACTTAGTGATAACCCATTTGTCCCCAAGGAGTTCATGTACCAGCATGCTTGCTTATGTTTACTTGAAGTGGTATGTCATGTAAATTTAGTCCTTGACATGCAATTCAGGAATTGAGTCTCTTTTATACAGTTCACTGATTGTAAAGTCCATGAACAGTTTATTGGATAGTTTTCACTCACTCAGGCTGCCTGGTGTAATTTTTCCCAAGGGACTGAAACTTCATGCTGTTATTTCTTTCTGAGGTAGAGCTACTTGCATTGTAATACTTGGGAACTCTTGATTACCCTTTGCAGTGACTTTCACAGACTTATTTTTAAATTGTTGTTTCTTTTCCCCTCTGATTCTACCAGGAACTCCAGGAAAAAAAGCAGATGTAAATAAAACAAGACCATAGAGTGTATACTCCACTAAACATGGAACTGCTGGGAATAATTCCTGTTATTTTCTTTCATTCTACATTGAAATAAACAAAATTATAATTTTGTACAAAAATGTCTACTTTTTTCCCTTTCATGATGTCGCCATTTTTATACCATTCACTACCCCAATCATATCACTCTTTTATAAAGTTGTTATTGTATCAGTGATGTCCGCCATATGTTAAAATACCATCTAACTTCTCTCAATATCCCACTTAAGAAAAATATTACTTTCAGAAGCCATGTGGTACTGTTCAGAACATTTGTTTCCTTCTTTTTAAAACATATTTCTCTAAATCTGATTCTCTGATAAACAACCAGCACATGTTTGTTGATCTGCTACTTTATGACCAGCACTAGACTTTGCACATTCATAAATATAGATAAAAAGTATGAGAAATATCCCTTTTATGAAGAAGACTGGTATTAAAAATAATCATTATTAATGGTCTGTATTAATTAAATGTATATCACACACATTTTTGTACTATTTGTCTAGAAAATTCATTACTCAAGATTACTTTTTATGAACCATATAAAGCACTGTAATTTGTCTTGTTCTTGCTGTTCCTTTAAGTTTGCCAGAAATATCACCCTCCTCAGAATTCTCAAATAAGTAAATTTATACCCCTTTTATGCATTCATCATGATCTACATTCCTTAGAAGATATTTATCACCATATGATACTTTTATTCAAGAGAATTAATATCTTAGTTAGTACAGGCCATTTTCTATTTATTTACCTGTGCTTCATATGACCCATGTAATTATCTTTACATAGCAGGTGATCAATAAACAGCAGGAAATAATTCAATGGTTATCGAATGAAAGACTAAAACTCAATAAACATTGAATAGTTTAAAATTTCTTTGAGGATATTGTCGACTTAAAAATAAATAATATCTAAATAAGTATATTACTGAGAATAATAATATAAAACTCAGAGGAGACAAAAAAAAGCCACAATCCAGAGACAGTAAATAAATTTTCCTATTTGAAATGAAAGAGGCCATTGTGGATTATAATGAACAGAACACATAATTTGAAGTCAATAGACAGAAGAACCTAAGTATCAAATATCAGATTTTCAGCTTTATATGACAAATACTTGGGAATTAGTCCTGGGTCTTGGTTAATGGTAATTTTATACTATCCTGAAATCAGATCAGTCCATCATATACCTTTTCACTAACCACCAACTAACTCCATTTTTCTCAACACATAGTGTAATCCCTGTGAACTAATTCATCTCAACCTGGCCACTGGGAATTCCTTAAGTCCTTAATTTGCTAGAAGAGTCATCCTTTATTTGTCTTTTGATAATGTTCATAAAGACTTTATTTCAGCGGTGATTTCTTACAGGAAAATGTCTTTCCATAAAGCATCAATCTCCCAAGACCTATATCATGATTTCCTCTCTGATATTTTATTTGGTATTGTTAATACAAATATTTTTTGTACTTTTAAAGAGAGAGAGAGAGAGAGAGAGAGAGAGAAAATGAGAATTTTTAAATATTTATTTAAATATTAAATAAGGATCGAACCCAGCGCCCCGCGCATGCCAGGCAAGCACGCTACCGCTTGAGCCACATCCCCAGCACAGTACAAATATTTTCTTTTCTTTTTTTTTCCACCTCTTATTTTAACAACAGCACTTCATATAGATTCTGGAGCATACTAAACACTTCAAGTATAATTTCTTTGTGCAAATGTCTATTATGCATATCGCCCTTTGTAAATAAATTGGGTGGTATACAGAAATACAGAGATAGACCATAATACTTCTTGTTGATAACTGTGGGATGCAGGTTGCAGGTAGAAGTTTCTTTAAGGGAAGAATGGGCAACTCAGAGTCTCAGTCCTTCAACATTGTGACCTCTTTGAAATACCTGCCATGTTATTAGTCCAGGTTAGCCACATTTTCTTTTTATTTCATATCTTTTATTTCTTGATTTGTTCTCCTTGATTTTTGTCTCTATTGTACTCCAGAGAATTATGTTTTTCCTTTATTACTGATATAGAAATTAACCTTCTTATTTCAGTAGTTAGTATTTAATCTTTTCCTGCCTCTTATACATTTCTGCCGCTCCACCAAGTACTATATTCTGGCCAACCACTAAAAGATATTCTAATTTCATGCATTTACAGTTTTAGTGTTTTGTTTGTATGGATGGTTTTTGTTTAGCTTTTGCTTCATCATTGTTAGTCCAAGTCTTTTGACTTTGGGGCATGCTCTAGAAGCTCAGGAAAGTAGAAATGAACTTATATACGATTAGTGATAGGGCATTTTGAACAAGAAAATAATTTTTAAAATTCCTATGATGATTAATTTGCAACTGCACATAAGAAGACAAGAGTGAAATTTGTATGCTAACCCTAACTCCTCTGGGGTCTGGCAGAGTGCTTGAGTAGCAAGTGCAAGGCACTGGGTTCAATCCCTAGTACCACAAAAATATATAAGAGTGATATTTGTACCCTGACAACTGACTCCAATCTCAGAAGAAGAAGATGGACAATTTTATTTCTTTTCTCTCTTTTATTTTCCCCCATTTTCCTGCTTACTTCATTTTTCCTCCCTTTGTTTTTCTTTATTGCTTTTAGGAAGTACAGTAATACAGTGTTACTACTTTGCTAAATACCTTGACTTTACTATTTCTAGTTTTATACCTTTCAGTTTGTCTACCATATGCAAGCTCATCACATATTTTCTATAATCCCTTCAACTCTTGATGGTTTTATCATTATTTTATGAAGGAAATAAGTAAAGGCAGAAAAATTAAACCATATTAAAAACTGAATATAAAACTTGGACATTAACAAGTTTTATTTAGTCAATTATGAGGTATTTTAGAGAATATTAATATTTTTCATATCATTGGAAAGACTGCTTATAAGGGTTTATTTTTCAGTAGTATTCTATTATTAAATTTCATTGTTATAGATAATCATGTAAATTAAGGACACATGAGTCTTGACTTAATAGCATATTGCTTAGATGTCATTAAAATATTAAGGACATATTTATGATTTTGGTTTTAAATCTATTTTAGTCATTTTATATTTCTAACAAACATATCTCTTTTTACTTTTTCATTTAGTTAATATAAGACAGGTATGAATTCTCTTAGGTTAATCTTATATAAAATGATTGTGGTTAATTTAAAATTAATGTCTCTCTTTTAAAACCAGAGTCAGAGATCTCTTATTGAAAAAGTTCTTCCTTGATGGCTAAAACTAGAATTTGTTATCCAGAAAGTCAACAATGAAGCTAAAGATTAAAATATAGTTTGGCTGAAGTCTGTGTGATAAAATCTGTCCTTATGAACTATGCATTCTGCATATTAACCAAAAACATTCAACTTCAGAGGTTTTTAATTCCTTTCTTTTTCTGTAAGTCAGTTCCATATTAGGATCAGGCAAGTGCAAGCTACCTCATTTGTCTGTTCACTGTCAGTCAGAGAAACCTTATGTAAATCAATGCTAAGTTTATCTTATTTCACAGAAAAAACAGGTTATTAAATATGAAGTTACCTGATTTAAGTATTCTCTACCACCCTGAGCTGACAGTATGGTGCATGAAAACTTCAGCAATTTCATATTATTGGGATGATAATTCTTAGTTTATTTAAATTGTTCTTTTTCTGATTATGAGATTCATATGAGTTTTGATTTTCTGATGCAGAATAAATAACTTTCAAAATACTGTTATATTTAACCTCCACTATCCCCCCCAATTTTGTGCATTCATTCTCTAAGGCTGTCATATATAGCTGTATATAATCACTTTTCTATTATCGCCCTATTTATTGGCATACTCTGAAAAATGCATATAACTCAATCAAAACTTGTGGAGTGATTATGAGTGAATGATTATATTGAGAAAAACGAGTGCATACAACTTATGTCACATTCCTCTTAGAATATATTATTGATTTTTAGTATTTTAAATGTCTACTTTTATGAATGTTTTCTATGTAGTCATTTATTATGCTTGTCATTGATTATTCAGTTATATAATTTTTATTAAAAAAATTTCACAATGTGCATTTACTTCAAAGAATATTTTTAAATTATTTGTATTCTGTATTAACACCATATTGATCAAAAGCTTTTAAAGTTTTTTGTTTAAATGACTTTGTATATCATACAACTTTCTCATTTTTGAGAAAGTGAGTAAATAGGAAATAGAAACTCATCAAATAGGAAATAGAAAGTGGATCGTTGACAGTTGGAGAGTTGGTCATAGTTAGGGTAACTTTGGTTGAAAATAATATGAATATTCAAAACAGTAGCTTACATCAAAAGGCAATGTATTAGTTCAACTGATAATAAATTTCACAATGTAAGGCTAACTTCTTAGTCACTGACAAATGCCCTCAATGGTATATCTTCCCATCCTTCCACTAGGCAAAGAGAATTTTGGGTTTCGATTCTTTTTGTGTCTGTGAGATGTCCAACAACTATGATCAAGGCACTTGCTTATCAGAGGGGTATGTGTGTGTTGGTTAAGGAAGGGAAAGGTTTTCTTCCCTAAGTAAACAAAATAGTCTGCTTTTTAGTCTTATTGAACTAAAATGAACCAATTACCAGCGACTGTGGTAACAATTGCCTCAGATCTGACTTCAATCCCAGATCAAAGGACGATAGAGAAGAAGGAAGCTGTATTTTTCTTCTGAGTTAATAAAGTGTTTTCTTTATTTCTGGATGTTAATAGAATATATTACATCACCTCAGTTATTTTTTTCAAGCTTAGCATATTTTTCTTCAAAATTTCCACATATTTCAATAACCCTGGCTTCTTTCTCAGAAATATTTAGAATGTGATTTTGTGTTCTGTATTTGTAAGCTGTTGGTTTTATTTCTCTCATCAATTTTTTAATTTTATTCTAATCATACTTCTCATTTTTTCTGTACACATCATGGATCAAATATGCACAGATCAGCTCTATATTTTTAAAAATATTTATTTTTTAGGTATAGTTGGACACAATAACTTTATTTTATTTATTTATTTTTACATGGTGCTAAGGATCGAACCCAGGGCTTCACACATGCTAGATAAGTGCTCTACTGCTGAGCCACAGCTCAGCTCTGTATTTTAATGTAAACAATGTGAAATTTAGTTTTAATTTTGAATTTACTTGCTTTGTAATCCTTCATTTTTTTCTCTCTTATTTTGTCCCATTGCCTTTTTATCTTGGTCAATTCTCTTCAAGTGTTTTATGCCTCTATTTTATAATATAAATATGGTTTGCATTATCTCAATGATTTTAGATATCTTCCTAAAATTTGTTCTTATTGGTGTTCAGGAATTGTGTTTAATTTCAAAGTGTTAGAATCATTTCAATGTCTCTTGTTTATGTTTGTTTAGTTTCTCTGGGAAGCTCCATTTTCTCAATGGTTTACACATTGTAAAATAGAGAGAGAGATTTTCACTCCTGATGTCATCAATAAAGAAGACTGTTTGACATGCCCTTGAGCCATATACTTACCAAATTTTAAGAAAAATTTTTATTAACAGCTCTGTGTTTCTTCAATAAGCATGTATAATTTTGCTAGAGTAATTTTGTACAATAGCAAACAAACAAAAAATCAATTCTCACTACTTTTAGAACTACAAAGTTTATCTGTTATTTCACTCACATTACATTTCAGTTGCAGGTTGCTATCATTCTGAAGATGGGTTAATAAGTTACCTTTTCCAAGTCTGCAGATTGACTAGGGGTCTATTCTACGTATCTGCCTATTCTAACACACAAATTGGCTCATTCATGACTATGAGGAAGAGCAAAAGCTCTCAAGTCAAACTATGTAATCACTAAAGCTTCTGTCATGATAGGGAAAATTTTATCATGCCTTCATCCCATTAGCCAAACCGTCATATCAACAAACCCTCCATCAATGAGGCAAGATGTATACAACTCCCAGTAGATGCACAGGAAAATCACACAGATATGAGTGGTGATTTAATTCTACTACATGGGGAGGACAAATAGGGATAACTATGGGGTCTATACCAATTCTTAGAATAATTTTATAAATGCTACTTAAAGTTTAAAAGACTGCTTCTACTTTTGAGAATGTGAGCAAATTTTAAAATATTTTAGAAATGTTAGACAACATTCCAGGTGCCACCACATTGAGTCTGGGAACTGAAACAATGAATTTCATGAGATAATTTAAAATAGACATATTGAACATACCTTATATGTAAAAGGGCAAAATGCTTCCTACTGCAAAACATTAAAGTATTTTCAATTGCAGTTCTATTCCAACACTGTAAAATACCATCCCACATTTTATACTAAAGAAGCAGAGATTTTAAATAACCAATGAAAAACTGTGTGTCTTTGGCATTCATCCTCTGGTCAGAAATACCAGTTCTATATAGTGCTTCTTTGTGAATTTGAAACATCTTATGATATACATATAAATACAATTGAATCACTCCTTTGTATTCATGTGTTTATTTCTTTATATAACTATATAGAAACATTTATAGATAATTATTTTAAGACATTTGAAATACATAAGCTATTAAAATAAATTCCAGGTATTACTCAACATCAGTTAAATCAGAATCTCTGTGGATCAGCTTGTAGCTAATGATTCAAAGGCACTTTCAAGGCTGAGAAACATATTTCTGAGAAAGGAAATATTATTTGCTATCACCAGGAGACTTTATTAAAGACTGTGAATAGAGGAAAAGTTGGATTGTTGATAATTCTGAAGCAATGTTCATCTCTGGGATCTGAGATTAACCTCTGCATTTTAAAATAAAGCTACCCTCATTACTTCCTGTGACCCTTGGATACTAGTTGAATCCTTTTCTCATGAGCCACAGAAGATTTATTAATATGTTCTCTAGACCCTAATGTACTATCTACATGAATTTGGAGAAAAACCTGAAATGCTCAAAGAATACAATGAGTACTCCCTTGGGCATTTCACTGGAGAATAACATGGGCAGGTCTTATTAGGACTACCGTAAGCCCAATCATGACAGATAGAAATTACCCATGGAAGGACATGTCAAGCCAAAAAATTCAGATTCATTCCAAGCATTCTGTATATGCTTTTTCTCTGGATAGGTACAGAGCATGTAACCTACAAAACCCCAAGTATCTCCAAAGACTGCTGTTTGTTTTGTTTTCAAATTACATTCCTTGTTATCATCTGGTGTTTCACAAGGGTAGATTATAGAAAACCATAAAATCTGCTCAATTCTTCATAAGTTTTGAAAAATTCATTAAAATACTTTAGCAACTGCTGCTAAAGATTGGTAATTGTCTTTTACTTAAAGATATTTCAAAACTCTTTCTCTTAGAAGGGAAGGGGAGGGTTTTATCAGTTGCACACTAACCAACCATGTGAACTGTTTTCCCCCTGCACTGGGGGACCTATCAATACTGGATCTATATGAGAAAACAATATTCAACAACAACAAAATAAACTATGAGTATGAATTCTACAAGTTCTAAAATACATTATATTCTGAGTAGAGAAAGAGTGAGCCATGGGTCATCAGTTCATCCTATGGTATCGGCAAAAGCCAAGCCTGGGAAACACTCCTTGCCAAAAGGCTAGGATATATAAATAGCCTTTACACTCAGCTCTCACACCAACAATTATTACATGTTCCAGTACAATGGGTTTTCCGGATTCAGCAGGATAGCCACAAGGTGTTCTAAACACTGTAACATTTTAGTGCACCAAGAAGCCTCTTGATAACTCAGAGGCTTTGAGCAATTTGCAGAGCTTCTATAGTTAAACTTCCTGATCATGAGACCCTATAATAATACACATGCTGTGCTAGCTCTGGGTCACTGTTCTGCCATCAGAGGACAATTCTGATGATGATCATTTGTGAAGATTTCCTTGATTCAACTTCATTTCTAAGCCAATGGTTTGTAACCTTAGGGTTAGAATGTCCATAAAAGATTATGGGTGGGTTTAAAGGATGTCCTCAATAGGAAATTAGTTTTTGAAGTGCTTCTAGCTTTAACAAACTTTATAGCCTATTCCAATTCCATCTTAGATTGAACAGGATTTGGATTCTGTGAGATATGTGTTGGTTCTAGCCACCACTCTAGTCAGGGCTGAAGTCTACAAAGCCTTATAAATCACAGATCCCTGAGGATAGAGATATAGCTCAGTTGGTAGGATGCTTGCCTTGTATGTGCAACACCCTGGGTTCAATCAAAAAAAAAAAAAAGGTTAGATCATAGCCCCAGATAAAAGTGCAGAACTGAAACTGACTCCACTTGAGGAAAGCAGAATGATATCCTGGTTAAAAATATATAACCAGCTTCAGTTATAGTATAAATAATTTTAATATTATTTTGTAAGACATAACTCGAGACAATATCTATAATAAAAGTTTGCTTAGAGGTAGACTGGGTTGTTCCATGGTGGTATCAGAGAAGCATCAAGACATTCCCTCTAATAATGGAAATTCTAGTTGCCTTTTTTTTTTCCACTTCTTTTTGAAAACTGTTTCAGAAGAATGTCAATCAACTTGCCTCCCTCAAGCTAGCACATCAACTTTCATTTTATTCATTCTATTTGAAACTATTTGATGAATTGTCTGACATTTATTTACTATATTTTAAATAAATCTATTTCTAGTTGCAATTACCAAGTAATTTATTTTCTGTCAATATTCCTCCCTTTTTATTTTTGAACTCTCATAAATATGAGGTCACACAGTTTCCATCTTTTCTTATTTCACAGCTCTTTGTTGTCCTCCCATATTTTCTCTATGCTCACCTTCAGGAAAAAAAATAAAAAGAAAAGAAACAACTATTTGGCTCCTTTAGCAATTCTTCATGCAATTGCATACATAGTTTAAAAAGAAACAACAGTAAATTAAAGACAGAATTTAATTCTTAATCATGGAGTTTAATTTTTAATCATATTAAAATCATGCTTTCTGAAAAAAAATACTATGAAAGTTCCATTAAAGCAAGACAGTATGGGTGTATGGGTTACTGAAAAGTAGGGAAAGACCATAGATGTCCACTTCCCAAACCAAAGCAACAATGTATCTCAATTTATATTTCATCTACATGAAAGCACAAACATTAAATGACAAGCTTAGTTACTTTTTTTTGTAAAAAAATGATTTCCATATATTGTCATATTACTATTTGATAATTAGTGCAAAGAATTCATCTTATTCTCAGAGGCTGATTCTCCCAGAAATGTAAAAAAAAATCTACATGAAAATAAAAGTACAAGTTTTTTAAAAAGTAAAAATGGCATGGAATACCAATAATATCATTATGTGCTTTTATCATATACCACATATGATAAGGTACTCTGGGAATATACCTCCCATATATACTTGATCTTCACCTAGCCCAGGTAATTCATGTTCAACATCTGTATCTCACTATCAATCACACTTCTGTTGAGGACCACAACCAAGTCAAGATGGTGCCTGGCACTTTGCCAGAAGGAGTGGTTTGAGAAGCCAAGGCCAGTGAGCCATTAAGACGATAGAGATTCCTTAATGACTGACTGCTGTGTCTAGATTATGTCAATTAAGTTAAGCTGTGTGTAATCATTAAGATGATGAGGATTCCTTATTGGTTGACTGCTGTATGTATTCAGTTATGTATATGTACCCCTGCAGTCCTACAATAAACGGCTCCCACTCCTGCTGTATCAACCTTCACAAGTTGCTCATTACCCCCTGGTTATTTCGCCCAACCAGACTGCGGCACACTTCCTCAGAGGTGACTTTAAAACCATCATTCTATGCCAGATTATTTCCTTTGAAGTTTGAGAAGAATAGCATTTTTTCTCAGAATTACTAACATTGTTGGAAATTATACACTCATTATTATGATTTTTCAAATATATTCTTATTAGTAGATTATAAACTTCAAAAGAGTGTGACATCTTTCACTCCTCTCACATTCTCTTATTCTCTCTCATAACTCTAATATGTAGCATATTATTAAGCACACAGTAGGTGCCCAATAAATGTTTATTATTATATTTACATAGCTAATTAATTTCCTTGCCTATAAAACTCCCTGGTGTGACGCTCAAAATAAATGTAGGTTTTCTTTTAACTTGCTCTAATATTTCTTTTACCTTTTTAAAATCTGTTATGTTAATATTTTACTAAAATCTCAGCATGTTTATCCTGATTTTTCCAGTTTTTTAATATATAAGCATACCAAACTCAAACTTATGATTATGAATCTACTTTATTCGCAATTATTATTTTATTTCATCCAAATAAAGTTTGTATTCTAAAGTATTATACATTATATAAATGGTAAAATGTTATTGAATCTGGGGCTGGGGATGTGGCTCAAGCGGTAGCGCACTCGCCTGGCATGCGTGTGGCCCGGGTTCACTTCTCAGCACTACATACAAACAAAAAAATGTTGTGTCCGCCAAAAACTAAAAATAAATATTAAAATTCTCTTTTTTTAAAAAAAATGTTATTGAATCTGATTGCCTGTTTTCAATCTTCATCATTTCTGCTTTATCATTTAATTCCTCACACTTTCAAAAGCTGTATTTATGTTGAACATTTACCTGTGTTACAAGACAGTGTATTTGTTTTTTTAATCCATTTTGCAGTTAAGTACTGAATTTAAATCAATACAGTTTTCTTCATATTACCACTCTGGGCACATTAGGGAGACTTTGATACTTAATGCAATAGTATTATTTATTTAACTTCTTTGTCATTAATTATTTGATTTCACTTTTGGCCTTACTTTTTAAAATTTTAAATTAATTGTAAAGAGAAAGGTTTCATCTGTTTGGAGAATTTATTAAGGTTTTTCAAAACTTTGATAACCTCCTTGATTTTTATGAATATTTCATGAGTGTTTGAAAACAATGGATGTTTTTAATTTTGCTTCAGTTTTTTGTTCATTTTAATTTCAAAAACTATAAATATGGTTCTATCTATCTTTATAGATAAATGAATTACTTCATTTAGATTCATCTTTTTTTGATTTTAAGATTAGTTGCCCTTATTATCTGAACACAGTGTTAAAATTTCACACACCTCTGATCAATCACTGTGATTGAGGTTTGATGCTTAGAAAGGTTTATAGCAGTATAACTCCTAAGATTCTAAAATCTGTGCTAAATTTTAGAAATTACTAGGAAAGAAACTATACCTCTATATTCTTGAATGACTCTTTTATTGTATTAAGAGATTTTAAATTATTTATTCAAAACGTAAAATGTTACAAAAATTTAACTACAAATTGTAGTATATTGAAATGGGTCTTCATTTTGTTTGAGTGCCTACATTTTCAAAATGAAAGCTATTGATGACACAGTACCTAATTTGAGCACATACCACTTACATAAGTTCACTATGAAAACGTCAGGGCCAGTGGCTGTATGCTGCCTTCAACATTACTAAAACATACATTGCCAGTAGCTATTTTTCTCAAACATATTTCTTCATAATTTTATTAAGAGAAAGCTCAAGCTAACACTGATCTCCTCACAAGGTTAATCTATCTACTTAGGGTACATTTATTATCTCTCATTGTGCATTTTTGTACACCAAGAAAGCAATTTATCTTGACATTTTACCCATAAAATAATTAAACACCCGGATGGTTTCCCAAAGTGATCCTTAAGATAGTGATTTTAATTGATATTGCAAGTATTAATAGTATCAACTGTAAAAATTTATTTTTAATTTATAAGAAGATGTATAATATACCTATTCCTATATAAGTTTGAGATCTATATTTAAATATGTCTAAAGAACTTCATTTCCCTTTCTAAAAGTTTCACAGTGTGCATTTCAAAAATGTGAGTTAGCCCAATATAAAATAATAACTTCACATACCTTGGGAGCGGTTTAGTTGGGAGTCCAATCTGAAGCTCAATAACCACTACAGGGCTCCCCAGCCAGCAAGCCCTGCAGCCAGCCCACTGGTGCCTGCTGAGAAGCAGCAGAGGTTTGGTGAAGTGGTAAGAGTGTCATCCCTCCGTGGGCTCAAAGCAGGAAGCAAGCAGGCTCCCAGGCAGAGCTTGCCAAGAAGGGTGGATGGGCCTAAGGTTATGGCAGGCCTGAGGCGCTACCAGTGCAGAGGTAAGTCAAGCAAGCCAACCCGTCACCTTATTGCAGCTAGGCCTTCAGAGAGTGGTGAGGACAGCAGCAGAAGTACACTCTACCCAGTGACACACCGCCAGACATCACTGCGCATGCGCACTTCCAGACTTGACCTTCCTGCTTCCCCAAGCAGAACAGAAGAAAGGCAAACTCAGCGGAATACGGGGCTGACTAACAGCATTATTACTTTTTCAAACCATAGTTAGCTTAAGTTTGGGCCAATAGTAGTAACCTAGATATTATATAGACCCTCAGACTAGCACACTCTGTGAGGGAAAACTTGCTATCAAGTCTCCTCTTGTACTGGCAGTTTCTCTTCCTGTTTCTATTATTCAATAAACCCTACTCTTCTTATATTTACTCATCCTGGTCTGTGGATTTTTTTCTTCAAATTCTAGAGACAAGAATCCTGAAAAAAGAGACAAGAACATTGAAAGAAAAAGAAATTGACATTGAGCTGCTGAGGTGTTCTGCAACACTGCAGGGCATGGCTCGCCTTTAAGAGCTGCAGCACTCCTGGGTTGCAGAGACCTGCAGCTAGGGCAGACCCCTCCTGCCAGCAGAAGCAGTGAATACAGCTTCACCTCAAAACTTCGGTTTCACCACTATCTTGCATAGAGTTTAATACTTAGAAATAGTTAATCAGCCTGATATTTGCTTTGAAAATATTTTTCAGAAGAGAAACAGATTTGCTTAATGGTTATCATGCAATGGCAACTTTGCAGCTGAAACTCTTCTTTAACTGAGGTATTTTCACCTGGGTAAAACCTCTCTATTGCCCTATGGGATCACCCAATCAAGAGATGAACATTGTAAGTGACTCAGCAATATTCTGGTTCAAAGGTCATGATTGTTGATTTTAAAAATGCCATTTTCATCTTGTAATCTCACTGAGTTCAGCCTATTCAATGAACCACATGTTTGCATAAAGTATATATATATATATATATATATATATATATATATATATATATATACATACATAGATATAAAATACAGGAGTAAGAGAATGCAGAATAATAATAGCTCAATTACTGATAAAATATTATTGTCAATTTGGAGTGTGGCACATGCCTGTAATCCCAGAGGTTTGGGAGGCTGAGGCAGGAGGATTATAAATTCAAAGCCAGCCTCAGCAATTTAGAGAGGCCTTAAGCAACTTTGCAAGAACCTGTCTCTAAATAAAATACAAAAAAGGGCTGGGGATGTTGCTCAGTGATTATGTGTCTCTGGGTTCAATCCCTAAACATCCCCCCCAAAATACATACATATATATACACACACGTATGTATATACATGTTTTCATCATTTCCCAAAGATAATTCATGCTTTGTCTTTCTATCATATGATATATTCTAATACATTAATCATATAATAAAATTCTGAAAAATGAAACAAATTATAGCAATATTTTATCATGCATGTTTATATATATACAAATAAATAGACATATCTAAATGTATGTTATATATATGTGTGTGTGTGTGTGTGTGTGTGTGTGTATATATATATATATATATATATATATATATATATATATACTTTTTTATTATTTCTTAAGCAAATTACATCTTCCTTTGTGTCATTACTTACTAATTGTGTTTTAAAATCAGGAAGTAATATGTGTACTGTGAGGTATTTAATTCCTTCACACTTTTCTTTTCACTTCTCATATACTTGACTGATGTGATTGAGTTGTGGTGACAATCTATCTGAATCAAGAACTTGTCAACAAACTTGGTTTCTCAGTTCCTCCAAAAGCACACACTTCCTGAACCCTAATGATATGTCCATTAATAACACAATGTGTATGCTGCAAATCTACATTAAGATTAAAAATAAGAGACTAAATGGCAAATACCTAATAGAAAAGCCTCACTGTCTCTTCAATACACTTGTCTATATATGAGTCCCATGTTGAGTAAAATAGCATGAAATCATTTTCATCTTGCCATTGCATAAACCATTCTGTTTGCTAAAATTATAGGTTAGTGTAAGACTTGCGAATGGATGTTTATAAAGCTTACTGATGGAAATGAGCTTGCTAAATGCATAATGCTAAAAGCACAGTAGCATTACAATGATAATAGCTGAAATTGGACCTATGGGGAATTGGGGAATTTCTAATGTTACATCAAGGAATCTAAGTTCCTGTTAATATGATTTGCAAAGCACACCATTATCAAGTCTCTCTTGGCAGGTTGAATGATGATTTTATTTTTGGCTAATAATGACACTGTTTAGTTACATTCACATGGAGTATTTACTAATATAAAGATTTGGGATAAAAGAAATAACAAAAAAATAAAAGGAAGTCAAAAAAAGAGAAAACGATAAGTGATAACTGGTCATGTTCTTTCAAAAATGGCAGCACAGAAAAGTGAGAAATATCCTTAAATTAGGGTTTTGAAGATAGGATAGTAATAACCAAATCTGAGCTTGTTCAGATCATTTATTTTTTTCTGAACAGCAATTTCTTTAGTTTTTAAAATGGTATATATCTTCCATGTATTTTTATACCTCTTTAGACTGTTCTGTGATTTAAAAAATATTATACATGTAATATTTTGAAAATGTGTAAGGTATTTTATAAAATCTATTATTATTTTCATGTATGCAGAAAGTACTTATTCATTCTTTTAAACTGCCAGTCCTGAAAATAATTTTAAAATATTGGCCAAATTACATTGTTATATTGTGTGTATGTACAGATATGTAACCAAAATATCCCACTATTCTGTACAAGTATAATGTACCAATAAGAAAATGTGGAAAAAATTACTCTTAAAACTGAATGATACAGAACTGGCCTGTACTCATATTGTGACAAAGTCTGTCTTCATTAATAGATGTTTACCATTCAAAACAAGAGAAATAGCAGTATTATGAAGCTAAAGTGTCTTTTGCTAGGTTCAATCCCCAATATCCATAAAGGCAGTGACTTGCAGACCTTGCTTCTTATTTTATCTTCAAGCAACAAGCACTGGAATTTAATAGATTCTTAATAAAAGTGTCTTGACTAAGTTAGTCAATGAATAGAATGTTAAGGTTGTACAATGATAAAAACAGAATATATCTGAAGGAAAGCTGTAGTGATAAAAAATATTAAAATCTGGGAATGGGTTAAAAATTATCATCTTAGAAAAAATGAATGGTAACATGAAATTATTTTCAAATATTGACAGGTCAATGAAATTAAAAGAGATTGGATTTATTGGTTTTTCCCTGTAAAATAACTAATGCATACTATTTAATAGAAGTCACAGAAAAGTTGATTTCTTGTTTCATAAAATAATGTTTATCTGGTCAAAATGTAATGTGTTTTCTCATGAGAAGATGTTACTTGCCTAATAATGGAGGGGTCAAAATAAAAAGTAGACAATTTGTTAGGATTCTGTACAAAAGAATTTGGTAAAGGAAAAGGAAAAGGTAAAGAGAACAGGAGATAGAATGTCCAGGTGCAAACACCAGCTACAGAACTTACTGTGTTTCTGGCAAATACCTTTCAAAATTCAATGTGTAAATGAATCACATTGCTAAATTTTGCAAAAAAACAAAACAAAACAAAAAAGCAAATTCAGGGGATGGGGTTGTGGCTCAGGGGTAGAGCACTTGCCTTGCATATGTGAGGCACTGGGTTCAATCTTCAACACCAAATATAAATAATAAAGGTATTGTGTCCCTCTACAACTAAAAACAAAAAACAAAAAAAAAAAAAAAAAAAAAGCAAATTTAGGTCTTACAGATCTTGAATGGGTCCTGGGTTTATGCCTTTCTAAAGAGTATTTTTTTTTTTTTTTTTTTTTTGAGGATTGGGGGCCTAACTTTAAGTAGTAAAGTAAGTTAATATTTTCTATCTCAATTTTCTAAATTCTCTAAATCATAAAGGATTTGCTTGTTTAAATGCAAACATCCCCACACAAAACAACATAGCATGCCACTTTCTGTCATTTGGTAAAAGGAGTCTCTGATGATTATATAAATTTAATGTTAATGTATGTAAAGCCTGTTATTGGAAAAAAAATGTGTCCATTCTTCCTAAAATCTTTCCTAATTTCAGTATAATTGCAATTATGATACTTAATAGCTAATTATAAAATTTACCTGTAATGTGACAATAAACTTTGGAATAAAGGAGCAAAGACAGGTAGCATCACCAATCACCAAGACACATAATAAAGCTATCATTTAAATAGTGAAATTTAAATAATCTAAAGTATAAAATATATTACATTTTTATTGTGATAAGATCACAATTAAAAAATCAAAACAGAAAATATAGACAAGGTACCATGATTTTCATTTTGCTTTTATGCTTATCCTCTGATACTTATTCCAAATCTGATGAGATTTATAGTAGTTTTGATACCTATGAGACTAGCTTTATTTCTACTTTTGTGATTCATTTTAAACACATATTGGGAATCATGTTTTTGTTTGACTTAAAAACAGTTTATCTATGATACTAAAATTAAATATTTCAAGGAAACACATTATGCATGAAACTTTTTTCTAACAAATTTATTCATTATGTATAAAGATAAAATTTTCCATTTTATAAATGAATATCTTAGCAGAAAGGCTTAAACCTTTAATAAACAAATTGAAAAAAAAAAACCTAAAAACAAGTATTCCAAAATATTGTCATACTTAATGATGATATTTAAAGCTTATCTGTTTTCACTTTTATAATACCTTATATAAAAATAAACACACCATTAAAAAGATAGATTAAAAAAAAAGATACAATTTCAGCTTCAGAAGTAAATAGAAAATCTAGAAATCGAAAAGATCCAGTCTAGAAGACAACAATAGCAATGAGAAGACTAGAGATTCATTAAGTAACAGAGTATATGGACAACCCACATTGATCATTGCAATCACAAAACAGCAGACAAATATATTTTCCCCCCACTGGTAAAATAATATATAGGAAAACAGACAATTTGTTGAATATTTCCCAAGTAAAGCTACCGAGTACAGTGATATACCTCTTTTTTGTTATATTTTATGTGAAGAACAGATTAATTTTTGCATAATATGTTCAAGAAGAATAGGCTAAATGAGAGAGGTTTGTAGTTACACAGAGGTACAACAGTTGAGAAACCAAAACCTAAATGATGAAACTTTACTGTCTATTCCTGATTATGCAATTTTTATTTCTTTGTCACTTAAGTATTATGCTAAAAGAAACACATTGCTTGTAAAAATGTATTCTATAAAATGTGTACACTGTATAGATTATATTTCCATTTTATAAATGAATATCCAAGCACAAAGACTTAGACCTTTAATAAATTCTTCGAAAAGGTGTGGTACAAAAACATACTTCTGCATGTCAGTCTTTCACCAATTCTCCTAAATCTTTCATCTTATTTAACTTCTTGTCTCATCAACACATTCACACACTGATGAGCATTTCCTCCTGAAAATATATATTTTGAATATGTTCCTAATTGTACCTAAACTTGAATACAAACTTGCAAATTGATATAATCATGTTTCAAAAAACAAGTTTACAAAGAAGTGCCTGTCTTTCTGTTATCAGGGAGTGATACACATGTAAAGAAACCTATGCATATATGTGTGTGTGATATACACTAAATAATCCAGAGCATAATTTAAACTTCATTAAACCTAGTAAATTTCTATTTTTTCTTCTGATAAATTTCTTTGTGAAAGAAATAAGTTATTACAGACACATTGAAGCTTATTGTGGTCCCCCTCCACAAACACATCTCTAATCCTGATCTAAAAGAAACCAACTTCTGCACACAATGTAATCTTTTCACTTGGTAAAATATTACAGCTCCTTAGAAGTAAACACTGCCCTCCTTTCATGAATTGCTACGATTCCAAAGAATAACAAAATTGCATCACATATCTCAGTAGCACATTGAAACTGAAAGATTGTAAAGCAATGTCTCTGAGGGAAATGTTTCCAAGGGAAAATTACTTCAGAACTGACATTTTAATTCCAGTCACATTACTTTCAAATGAGACAGAAAATATATATCTAAAAAGTTACCTGAAGTTGAGCTTACCCATATTTAAAAATGCATCAAATTTGAAAAACAAAACATGTAATCCTAAGGGGAGTGGAGGTTAGAAGTTTCTAAATGATATTCATTGGGCCAGTAGAGAAAATACATCAGCCTCTCTTGGGAATGTATATACTACTTTCCTAACCCAAATATCTATTATTAGCAAAATTAATACACTTGCTTGTACACAGTACATTCCAACAGTCAAGCTGAGTTTAACTTACAAAATGCTAGGTTGTTTTTGCATTAGAAAATCAATTAATATAATACACATTAGCAGATAAAGAAATCATGTAATATTGTAAAGAGTTGTCAAACAATTGATAATAGACATCTCTTTGTAATGAAGAAAAACGTTTCTTAGGATATTAAAAATTACTATAATATGGCAATCCACAGAAAGATTTGTTGTTGTTTTTATGGTAAAATATTGACAGCTCTGCGTTGAAATGGGGAAAAAAAGGGGGGGGGGAAGGATGATCATCATACCCATTTCTAGTCTCCGCTGTGTCAGAGGTTTACCCAAGGTAATAAGGAAAGAAACATAAATATTCTTTGTTCTATGTCTTAGCTGTAATGTTCTTATTTATCCTCATGTTCTTCACAACATTTTACTGCATTCTTGTTATGGTTTAGTTGTGAGGTATTCCCCAAAAGCACATCTGTGAGACAATGCAAGAACATTCAGAGGTGAAAATAATGATTGAGTTATGAGGGTCTTAACTCAATTAGTGCATTATCCCCTGAGGGGATTAACTGACTGGTAACTGAAGATGGGTAGGGTGTGGTAGAAAAGGTGGGTCATTGGGGGTGTGTCTTTGGGGTACATATTTGGTGAGCAAATCTTAGTCTCTCTGCTTTCTGATCATCATGTGAGATGCTTCCCTCCACCACACTCTTTCACCATGAAGTTCTGCTTCACCTTGAGCCCTGAGGAATGGAACCTGCTGTCTATGGACTGAGACTTCTGAAACTGTGAGCCCAAATAAACTTTCCTCCTCTAAAGTTGTTCTTCTCAGGTCTTGTAATAACAGCAGCAAAAAAAAGCTGACTAAAGCAGTGCCCCTTGACATATGCTCTTCTAAAACTATTAGCAATTATTTCAAAATGTTGTGGGATTTATGACCAGAAGCCCTTTAATGGACTGGCTAAAATGAAGACTACACATCCAGGAATCTACACTACTTTTCTCCTCATGTGAATTACTCCTTTTGACTTCTCACTAACGATGTATTTCCCTGAGGGGGAAAAAAAAGACACATCTCTAAGAATTTGAAATTATAACATTTGATCTTACATAAAACTCTCGGCTCGAAATTCAGTGTTAATAACTTTCTTCATTTTAATAAGAGATCTTTCACATGAGATGTTCATCAAACCCCACAATGGATCATATATATATATATAATTTATATACTTATATAAATTCACATGTTTATATAAATTTACATATGTATATATAAAATTTTCTATATAAATAAGGCTTTCTGGGAACAGACCTAGTCAAAGTTTGAGTTCTCCCCACATGTGCCCCCATTGCAAAATAGAAAAGACCCTGGGGCAGGAATTTGAAGAGTTCTCATAAATATAGAAAGATCAGTTAGAGGAACAGGAAAGTGTAAAAATTGAAAGTTAAGGCAGCCAGTAAGGATGTGATATTAAGCTCCCTGAAATCCTACACCATGAAACTGTCATCTTAGAGGCCAGTACCAGCTCTCAGGAGTCATTTATCAAGAGCTGAAACCAGGAGGTGTTCATGCACAACAGAAACCAGAACACCAAGGAGCACATGTCCTCTAGAAATTTCAGGAAAAGCCCTCAGCCCCAATGAGGTGGACTCTGGAAGTTCTCAGGAGTAAACTAAAATATTTAGGATACAGGCTGGTCATGAACTCCACTGTACACATTACATCCCATCATATCAATAAAAAACTGTGAACTTGACTTACATACAAATTGTAAAAGCTATTTATATTTTAAGAAGAAAAAAATTGCAGTGATGAAGATGGTACTATCACATGCACTTGATTTTTACGTTAAACTTTTTAAACCATAGAAATAATGTGTGCACAAAGACAAATACAACAATTCAAAGAACTTCAGGAGAGAATAAAAAATAGGATATCCCTCTCTCCTTTATCTTCATTCTTTCTCTCCAGGTATAACAACTTTTGTATACTTTTTTTAACCTGTAAGTGCTGGGTTTATAAATTTATAACTTGAAAAAAATCTACCAAAATATTTTAGTCCTTTCTCTTTTATCATTTCTATCTGCTATTTTACAAAGTTGAATCTTTGAGTCTTTTTTATTTAATCAAGTGTTGATTCAATCAGAAGACTACTATTTATTTTCAGTGCTGTGAATTTTCCTCCTAATTTTTTTCTCTCATTTTGTTTCTTTCAACCCCATTTTAAATTGTTCTAATTTTATGGAAATTTCAGTATATACATAGAGTTCTTCCTAGACTTATGTTCTATTTTTAAAATTTTTAAAATAAATGTTCAGTAGGCTTTCTACAGGCAGTTGTTCAGTTTTCTGTTTTATTTCATATTCAACCTTTGACATTTTACTGTTCATTATATCTAATTATTTTTTTTATATCAGTAGTCATATTCCGGTTTCTAAGAACTCTTCCTCCTTCTATTTTGTTTATTTTTTATAACACCCTCATTGTATTTATGTGTAAAATATTTTCTCCATCTTTCTGGTAATACCAGAAAAACTTTAAAACATTTTTTTCTTCTCTCCTCTTTCTCTAAAGATCTCAATTTCCTTAAAATCAGTTTCTGATTTATCATATGGGTTTTTTTTTTTTTTTCATGTACCTTCTTTTCTTTAAATATCTGTTGCTTGCCAGGCACAGTGGTGCATGCCTGTAATCACAGTGGCTAGGGATGCTGAGGCAGGACAATCATGAGTTCAAAGCCAGCTTCAGCAAAAGCAAGGTGCTAAGCAACTCAGTGAGACCCTGTCTCTAAATAAAATACAAAATAGGGCTGAGGATGTGGCTCAGTGGTTGAGTGCCCCTGAGTCCAATCCCCAACACTTCCCACCTCCCCAAATCTGTCGCTTATGTTGCTTGTTGCTTTTCACTTCAGATTTATGAGAGAAGTGTTGCTTCAGTTTTGTCGCTGTCTGATGTGTCTTACCTCCACAGTGCTGACAACTCTACTTCTCTAAATGGCTCCTCTGGTGAATGAGAGTGTTGACACACCAGGTAACCCTAGAGAGAACTGCGATTGACAAAAGCCCCCAAACCGCTCTGGTAAAGAAGGTCCCAGAAGAACACATTAGCTTAATGTACTTAGGGAAAAACATTCTCTCTCGCCTTCCTACTTCTTCATTCTCAGTCCCTGAGTTAAGATTTTTTTTTTCTTTCTTTCTTTCTCTTTTTTATTTACACAAGAACTAACATTTTCCTTAGACTTTTCCTCAGAGTACAATTTCTTCTGAAAAAGGATCTTGGGCTTTACCTAAGATCAGAGGCCACCATTCCCAGCTCTGTGTTCTGTGGAGGAAGGGCACAGGATCACACTGCTGTAATTCACAAACAAGGTTCTCAACATCCTGTCCTTCCAGCATCTTTGTATAGTTCTCTAGGTTTGGGGCTTATCTGGAGGTTCCTATGGGAAACTAGGTACTTTGGCTAGGCTTTATATTTGTATTTCCTCTATTTCTTTTCTACCATCTCCTTTCTCTTTTATAAGTTCTCAACAGCATTTGAAGTCATTGTTTAATTCTATTTTTGTGCAGTAACTGTTAGCAAAATTAGAACCCTGGCCCTCACTAGGTAGGAAACTTTTATCAAAGTTTATAAATACAATGGATATATATATGCACACATGAACTATGAATGGATAGGTAGATGATTGATAGATAGATAGATAGATGTCCATTTTGCTTTAGGGTTTTCATTTTTACAAAAAAAACGGAGGGAATCATACATAGTATTCTGCCACTTGCTGTTTGCAGGTGTGTGTGTGTGTGTGTGCGTGTCCCCTTGCACAATCACAAGTAATCACCTAGAGTCCCATGAAACATGAGTTAAACTGTCTCTGAGCTCCACTTATTTTGGTAAAGGACTCAGGAACAGAACAGATGCTGCATCACTATTGGAACTACCCTAGATCTGTCAGATATATGTCCCTGGGACCCATTTCTATATCAGGACAAGTATGCTATTCAGAGTGACAATCACTAACTATGCCAATGGGATGATTTAATATATCACTTAGTATTTAGTCTCTCAGCTTTCTGATGTCTCTCAATTTATTAATCTCACAACCAGAAAAACCATATGACCAATTACTCTTCAGCATATCAGTGTTTCATAAAACCACAATTCTGGGTTTATCTAGGGAAAAAAATCCAATCAGTATCATATGGCAAGAGTAAAAAAAGTAGGGTTTTTTATCTATGTTGGGAATATCCTTATTATTAATTTCTCAGACTTCGTCCAGGCAACCCAATGAAAATCTTTCCATGTGTTAACCAGTACTTCAGCAGGCAGTTTACCAGTGGACTGCTCCCAAAGAAGCCTCAGCACCACGCCCTGGTGGCAGCCCAGAGTACTACAGAAACTCAGGAAGGGATCTACTCCCCAACCTTAATTACAGCTTTCATAAGCTTCTTCACTTTCTGATGTGTGCAACCACATCCACAAAATTAGATCTAATTCTCAGTCTCATTGGAGGTTGCACTTTTTCAGGATTTTTGTTTCTTGAGTGTTCTCCCCCATCTATAGGCAGTGGCCGCTTCCCATACATGCAATTACTATAAGTGTTCTCTTTTTACATCTTTTTATACTTAGTACCTTTTATCAACTTAACAATTCTTTTTAAAATTAAATTTCATATTTTCAAATTACTGATGCAGTTTCCAACTCCTGTGTGGACGGACCCTGACTGATAAAGGCCCAAACATATTCAAGGTCTTGAATACCATCAACCTTCCATGAGTGTACTTGTCTTTCATCAAAATGTCTCTCTCTTCTGGCACCTTCTGTGCTCTCAAAACAGGCTCTTAAAAAATCTTTTTAACAAGTATATTTTAATTTGTTTTTCAGAAAAGAGGAGATTTTTATTTTGTCTGCTTTCTTTACCATTAGCCAAAACTACATCTTAAAGGGTTTATCATGGTTATTTTCCACCTTTTTCTTCATTTTATACAAAACTAATACAGAGAGAAATTTGTCAACATCGAGTTTAAATAAAATTAAGCCTCAATAAAATGTTATGATAATTTTGTTTGCACAGTACTTTTTGATGTTGATCAGTATAAAATATTTGAATTCTGTGTTACCTATGTGGATGCTTTAAATGATTACATACATAACAAAAATTTGGCATGTATACTAATGTATTGAAATTACAGCTGGACAGTTAATTATCCTGGAATTATAAGAGAATATCATGATTAATATCAATAATGTTAATATTATATCTTTTCCTTAATGTGACCTAATGTCTTTTAATGTTCCTGTTTCTTATCACTCATTTTCTATCCTTAAAGGACAAAATCACTTTGAAGAAAATTTTTCTAGATGTTTATGACATATAGAGATAATTTTATTTCCAAATGTCAGGATTTATTTTTAATGTTTTTCACTTAAAACATCAATAATATTATAGGATTCTGTCCTCTGACATTGAGAAAATTTGAGTTTGAGGTATTGGCTTAGAGAAAGACTATAATAAACCAAGATGAAGGATGGGCCCGATGGATATTACATATATCCTGTTGTCAAAGGTCATGACACTAAACATTACGGTCTTGTATTACTGGAGCCAAGGAATGAATAGTACATAAGTCTATAAATACAAATCTATTTTGTACATGAGTTGGTAGAATATAACAAAACAATCAAGAGTAATAGAATCAAAGAATTTCCTTTTTTTTTTTTTTTGATGTCTAAGTGAGGTCTATCTGGATATCTGATTGTAAACATTTGACATAGCTAATTTATGTAGCCTAAGGGAAAATTATACATTTGCCCAAACCTTTCACTGGCCTGGATGCTTATCAAGAGAATAGACAAAAAGAGAGTTAATGAATAAATTGTTTTCCTTCTTGGCCTTTGGGTGTATTTGCAGAAATTTTTAATCGTCACACTCAGCATGAAGCAAAAGGTCACTTGCATTTAATGATTTCCATGTTCTTTCAAACGAATTATGACCTTAAGATATTGTTTAGCAGGTTCTTATATCGACACATTAATAAAGCACTTTTGTACCACGTAGGTGGTGCACACCTGTTAACAAAGCAATTGGCAGGGCTAAGACAGAAGGATGGTAAATTTGAGGCCAGTCTTGGCAATTTAGAGAACCTGTCTAAAAATAAAATAAAACAAAAGGACTGTAGCCCAGTGGTAAAGTATCCCTGGGTTCAATACACAGTCAAAAAAAGTTTACTTTATGTGTCATAATATACCTCAGGATCCTTCTTTTCATTATAACACATGTACAGCAGATAATTTAAATTGCTAGTGGAAGCCAAACTTTTAGGTAGCTATCAGTTTGTTAGATAAGTAATCAAACTCTTGAGACTTTTGTTTTATAAAATAATTAATTTGCATATATTGTTCAGTAGTATCATGGCTAAAAACCAGGAGTTAGATTTGTAAACTAATTAACTGCATATATGTTAAAGGTAACTAAGAACCTAAATATTCTTTTAGGATTATAAGAAAGTGTAAGGATATTAGCATATTTGTACTATAGTAAATGAAATTAATTGAAATGTTTCTAGTTGAAATATAATCTTATTGGCCAACAAGTTTACTTTTTCCATTTAATTAAATGTATTTTAACTGATGCATAAAAACCTAAAAACACATTGATAGAGTAATGTAATGTTTTTGTATACATATATAGCATGAAATGTGTAAATGAGGTTAAACGTAAGTCTTCCATTTGTTCTTGCTTTGTGGTGAATATTCCAGATTTAAAAAAACAAACATTAAATAATAAAACTCATTTGTTTAAAATATAAGCATTCACATCAATTAGACTCTAAATCCATATTAAGCCAAAACACTATGGATAAGAAGTCAGCCACCTTTTATATTATCTTTATTCATCTCTTTTTTTTTCATAATCCTTTTTTCTTTTCTCTCATCATTTGTAAAACTCATTATCCTATCCAGCTAATCTTCATTGCTCTCACTTCATTCCTTCATACCACCTTAATTTAAATTTCAGAAGATGAAGCAACACATTCTAGCAGAAGAACACCCACCAGGTATCCTAGATAACAGGTGATTCATGAACTAATTTGTTTGAAAGTGTATGTAACAGGGAATATGGCAATGAAAATATCATATTAAATACACAATACATTTCCAAATTTTAAATTGAAGTATAAATCCAACATCTCAAAGATAGAGTAGATATAGTACATCAATTCTGAATCATTATAAATGTACTCAAAGTACAAAAAGAATTTAAAGAAATGGTCTTTTAAGAGGCCAACTTTGAATGAGAACCAAATATACAACTTTACCATCATCTTGTTCTACCTCTTTTTTTCTTTTAAACTCATGTATATATATATATATATATATATATATATATATATATATATATATATATATATATATATATGATTCATAGCTTCAAATATCAAGGCTAAGATAGAATAATTAATGGCGAGGCAGTGTACATTGTGGGCAAGATCTTTCAAAACTAGTACAATTGACTTGTTGAGATTTTTCATAGTGAAACATTTATAAGGTAGATAAATCTTTCTCCTAAAAATACTTTCTTTCTGTCATAGCATTAAACTGATACATTCTTATAGTAGAGAATGCTTCTCTAATAGGGAGAAGGTATCAAGAGGGCAAGAAACAGAGAAATTATCCTCCCAGAGAAAAAAACATTTTTCCTCTATGCTCCTCAATCACTGATAAGAGACATATTTTAACTGATTAAAGGCAAATAATAGGGTACATCTAAAATTAATAGTTATAATAAATAAAATGTAAGTTTAAGTAAATAAAAAATACAACAAAGATTAAAACAGAAATATTGGACACTCAAAAAATCTGTGGAAATGAAGTTAAAAAAATTGCAATGATGGTAGTGAATTATAGCATAACTGAAATATACTTAGAGTCAATATTAAGGTGCCATTGATCACAAAGCTCTACCTCAATTTCTTCCTAATGGTGAGAATAAATTAAGAGAGACAGTCAGCTATAAAGCCAAAACGCTGAACAGAAATGAGGTAATGTGAGATTTAATCTTAGACTTATCAGTAATAGTCTTTGTGATCCTAGAAAATACACTTAAGGTCTACTCATCTCACTTAGGTTATATATGAAATGAGAGAGTTATTAGTTTCTAAGTGTTAATTATTTATAACACAAAATGTTTCCCGAATTATATGTGACTTGAAATATTGAAAGATTAATTCTAAATATTCATTTGAAGCTTAAAACTATCATGATTTAAAATTTTTAATGCTTTTAGTATACTTTTATATAATACCCAAAATAAGAAGGAAATTATTTTGTAATATTACTGTGTTAAAATATATTAATTAAATACCTTTAATTTATCAAATGCAGGGCATTACCAGGACATCATTATTAAACTTATTTTATAATGATGGAAGTTAATTTGGCTAATTTAACTAAGGCTTCATAACTTGCAAAAGACAAAAATAAGCCTGGGTATAATTATTATTTACAGATGAATGTGCATATTATGACATAAACCTGTACAGGTTTATAAAATTTATGCTTTATTCTAGATACTTTACATCTAGACTTATTATCTGTCAGGCAAAACAAATACTCCTTTTATAGTGAAAGAATTAGTCTCATTTTCATTAATAATTCTTTCTTACAATTGTAAAGTGATTTTTGAAAAATATATTTATGCTTTATGCCTTCTGAGTTAATATTGAAAATTACATGAATTAATATAGGCATTTTTTTTACAGCTAGGAGCAATACATATTTCTCACATTCTTACAGTTAGAGTACAATGAGTAAAGGAATATGTTTTATACATTAAAAATACATTTTAAATTTCTTGTCACAACTGAGACTATTCTAAGATGTTTTTCACTAAAGCATTAATTGTAATAATAAAAAAAATTCCAGCAAGTTTTCACTCTGCTTCTTTTACATTGTCCCACTTTTACTTGTAGAAAGTATAATTTTCCTGAGAACTCTGACAGAAGGATTATATTAAAAAATCTACCCATTTGGCAAAGCTAGTCTTCAAAATTGATATTATGAAATCCCAGTCTCTTTCACTCTAAATTCTGCATCTGTAAACACAGTACCAAGATGTCAGTAAATAAGAAGTGATGCAAAGACCCGTAAGAGTAGAAAAACCAAAAGTGCTCAAATATGCCTTCATCATCAGATGAATGAATGTCATGTGCAAAAACTCTGTCTGGTTTCAAAACCCACCCATCACACAAGGCAGCTACTCATCACACAAGGCAGCTACTCATCACATAAACTGAAGGCCAAAAGAATAATAAAATCAAACATGATTAGTCTCAGAATATAATCTACTCTGATAAATACTAGAATAATATATTTAAACTTGTTTTTGAAGAATACCTTAAGAATAAAATCTACACATTGCAAATGTATAATGCCTGGGTAAGAAAGAGCAGAAAATATCTACCCACTCTAATGTGAATATATTTTCTCTTTGTGATCCTGAAGCTGATGTCTTTCCTGTCTTGATCACTCCCAAATGCCTTCAACCAGCTGTTCTGCTAAATTATTTTACCCATCTTCTGGGTGGAAATGTTACTCTGCAGCATAGAGAGTCTCTGGTTGATGTTTTAAGAAACAAAAGTAAACGTAATCCAAAATCAAAATAGGAGATCAAATTAATTCGTGATGTGGTAAAATTGCATCAATTATATAGCATCAAAACAAATAATAATCAGCAGTTTGGTTTTCCAAAACTGTTAAATGTCTGGTATTAAATTTCAGACATTTTTAACACATATTCAAAATTAAACAATTTAGTACAGTAAACCAAAGGAATTATGTGATGATTGAGGAGTTTCTCTGTATTTGTAGATCAAAAGAAGACTTACATAATTTCAGAAGAAAACAAAAGAGATAAAATACAATTCATTATACAATACATGACAGGAAAATCCAATAAGTGAATCACTTGAATTGCTTTTGTAAAATTCAACTAAGTACATGAAATCTGAAATGTTTAGTTCATAGAACTTTGAAAAACTAACATGCTAATACCATGTAGCAGAAATATAGGACAGCCAATAATCCACATTATATTAATCTATTCTGATAAGCATGTATAATCTCAAAACTCATCGTGAAATGCCAGAAAACTGTAAAGTGTATGTATACACACACACACACACACACATACATACTATATATATATATATATATATATATATATATATATATGCAAATATATATATATATAAGCATATTTGCATATATATATATATATATAGTAATCATCTTGAGTATCCCTTGGATGATAAGAGATAAAAGATAAGGTATAATTTGTAACAGCTGTCAAATACTAGTATAGACAGAAACTTTCTAAAAGAGAATATTTCACATTCTCTTATATTTCCAATTTTAAAATGTCCCAATGCATTAATTGATGAAGGAAAAGAACACCATACTAATATTTTAAAATGAATAAGGAAAGAAAATATTGAGACACTTTGTTAAAATTAATAACTAATTGATAATGACACAATGCAGTTTACCAAAAGGGAATTACTTTCCTGCTATCATCCCACCACTGTTGAAAATTACAACAAGACTATTGAGCAACAGGAAGAGTTAGCTGCTCCTCAATGAATGAGTGCAATATGGACAAAATATCATTAAGGAAACATATTGCACACTGCAAAATCTGGAAGTATGCAGTACTTAAAATAAGTGAGGTAAATTATATACAACAAAAAGATGGTCCAAAATTATATAATGTGCAGTTAACGCAACAGATGGTGCATTACCTAACCAAATTACTTAAAGGCAAAAAATTGTTATATAATGAATACTGAAAAGTATTGTTGGGGTTTAGTCATTCCAAAATATATGTAACTTTAAAGTACTAGCTGTACTCTACAATTCAGTAATAATTACTAAACTCAAAGTTTATATTGGTAAATGGCATAAAAATCCATCATTTCCCTTGAAAGATGTGAAGAATTTCATTAAATATTAAAATAAATTGAGTACTTTTAAGACAGGGAAAAAAAATTCACCATTTATTTTCTTTGAGAATGACCTTGGAACACTAAACTTGTTTATTACTGAAAATTCAGTTAAATATATCATACATTTAATTTTAGTCTAGACAGTATATAAAGCTTTTTCAAAATTATTTCTGTAGACAACACTATAATTTAAACAATTTCATGTGCCAAATTTTAGAATTTTACATTCATTAATATTATACAAATATAAAAAGCTACTATATCTGTTGTAATATAAAACCATGTTTCTTGGGGCTGAGGTTGTGGCTCAGTGGTACAACACTCGCCTAGCAAGTGTGAGGCCCTGGGTTTGATCCTCAGCACCACATAAAAATAAATAAAAGTGTTGTGTCCAAATCCAACTAAAAAATAATAATATTTTTATAAAAACATGTATCTTTCAAATAATGATGCATATTTACAATAGGAAAAAACATGCAAAATGCGAAGGCAATGTCTGAAAGACAATTCTTAGGGATAGATATATCTCCTTATATTTTGACAGGAAAAAAATTATATATATATATATATATATATATATATATATATATATATATATGTATCTCCATATATCCTCCTCTCTCTTACATATATATATATGCACACACACACATATATATAAATATTTAATATATATTTAAATTTCTAAACTTCATGCACCAAACAAACCTAAACAAATTACTTCTAAATTTATCATTTTTATATTGTAAACCAATATAGTCTATTTTGGAATTGTATTTATAACAACATTTAATCATGCACCCTTGATTAAGTATTTGAAACCCTATAGTACATAGTCATATATTATGATCAAAACACCCCAATAAGCATTAATCAATAAGGTTGCATTGATATTGATACTATAAAGTTCATATTTTCATCTTCATTTTTGACCATGTGATCTTTCATTTATTGCAATGTAATCACTTTTCTCATGTCTTTCAAGGGATCCACATGTTTTCATAATTCTATTTGTCAATATGGTTCCAAGTACCTTTTTTTCACATTTTACTCTTTTCTCAAGCAATGGTCTTCTCCCATGTTTCACTGGTGATACTACTCTGTGCGGCCCACAGGTGATGTGCACTAAACTGCTCCTCCAAAATCCACCAGGCAGCGAGGTTCTTCACCAGTGCTGAGAAACTCATAGAACAGAGCATGGAGTTTTTCTCCCTAATTTGAGCTGCACTTTGATGTACAGATACCAAAATACACTTCTGTTATGAAAGTTCTGCTAGTCTTTAATGGAAAATCTTTTTTATCTTCTATAAAAAGCATCTAGTGAAGACATCACTCAGCCATACGCAATAGTAAGAATAGGTTTTAACAGGAAAAGAATACACCAATTTATCTCTTGATGTGGAAATAAAACAATACCACTCTAAAATCACATTTCTAGAGAGTTGTTTAACAAAGAAATGTAGCTACTTCATCAATCTGAGCATTATTCCCCTCAGAGCCTCAACACTGTAAAAATTTTTCTTTCCTAACAAAGAAACCACTAAATGATGCATTTGGTCATTCTGATCATTTTTCCTGAACTTTACATTTAGTAGCTATTAATCCGCTTGTTATTTCTAAGTGATACTTTTGCACCTACTATCATTCTCATTACTGGCTCTCAATTTCAATCAAAACTCCTGTTAAACAAATTCTTTCCATAGTGTAAAGCTATTTTTCTCTTTTGATTCTTATATCTAGCATATCTAATTTTGCCTGCCATCTTTCATTCTGCTCTTTTCTAATCAATTTTTATTTTGTAAATAACCTTTTCCCATCTATACCAATGTGCTTTGGGTCAAGGTGACCCAACCTCATCTCCAGTGAGGTGTCTAGCCTGGACTTAGGCACTGAATATATTTTTTGTGCCTATTTGAGGTGTTCCAGAATGACTCTAGAGAAAAAAATGAGACTCCATTCCACAATTTACTTAAATACTCAGAACGAAAATCCTCTCTACTGAAACCACTGGCTATAAAGTTTGCAAGGACCTGAGGGATACCAAGTTTCAGGACAATGCTGCTCAACAGTGAAGCAAACCTAAATGAAAGAAATGGGGAGATATGGGTGGTGGAAATGGGCCAGATCTTTATATAGTTGTGTGCTGGAAATCATATAGTCTTGATGATCTGGATGTACCTGGAATCAAATATCTTTGGAGTTTTTGTTTATAAGGATAAATATACATAAGGTACTTCTGATGATATTTCTGTTGATGATGGACCACATATACAATAATGATCCATTAAGATAATTATAATGGAGCTGAAAAATCCCCATCTCCTGAAGAAGTAACAGTCATCCTACTGCCTAGTGCGATACATTGTTATGCATTTGTGGCGATTCTCTTGTGTGTCAGTCATATAAAATACAAGACACAATTATATAAAGTACATATTAATTGATAATTATAATGAATATTTTACTAGCTTATGTTTTTACTATGTTTTCTAATCATCATTTTAGTGTGTATGTTTTCTACTTATAAAAAAAATTTACAGTAAAATAAGACACCCTGTTGTAGTAGCAGTAGTCTCATTCATCTTGGGTTTACAATGTCTCTTGATTGCACAAAGAAGCCATGTCAAGTGATTGACCTGTACCATCTGGGTTTATGTAAGTACACTTGTGATGTTTTGAACAGTGACTAAATCACCCGATGACACATTTCTTAAAACACATCTCCATTGTTACCAAATGCCTGACTGTGTTGTGTTATTTGTAAAAGCTAATTTGGGCTGAATTTCTCTATTTATCAATATAATAAACTCTAATTTTAAATCTACTTGTATCAATCACTTTCCTATTCCAGTGCAATAACATCTGTTTTTAAAAAGTAAAAAGAAAAAAATTCTATTAGCCTTTTAAAATGTCATTTTAAATTTAAAAATGTCATTTAAGTTCTGTAAATTTGTTTTCTTAGTTTATCTATATTATGATGAAAAATCCTGCAGATTTCTTGTTTACCCAGTTACCAGACAGATAATACAAAGATAGGTAAATATACAGATACAGATCAACATCAAGAATAAGTAGACAAATAAATAAACATATTTTGCCATGTATATTTTTTCTTGAGAAAATATATTATGGGTTTTTTTTCCACAAGCATAGGAAAAAACAGTTTGTGAAATGAATGGCTCCAAATAACTACTCAAAGCAAACTGAGATATTCTAAATGAGAGTTGTGATTAAAATGGAAATTATTAGTGTGAATTGAAGATACAATAGTTGAAAAATAAAATGTTAAACCTGAAAAAGTTCATTTTGAATTTTTCCTTCTCAGCCTGACCTGTGAGCTATAAAAACATGGAAAAAGCAAAATGAAAATTTCCTGGATGTAGGAAATACAGAAGAATCTTTTTATCTTATAAATGAGCATAGCCTATGCAGGTATGGAGTTTGGTAGGAAGCCACCACTTTATAGAATGATGCTTTCAATGAACAAGATTCTTCTAGGAACAAATTTTAGAACACTGACCTCACTCTTTGTACTACTTAGTAAAGGAGAGCAGAAACTTAGTAATGATATATTTTCCAATGGGAATTAACATAAGCAAGCCCTAGGATGGCTGGGAGAATATCTGAATTATTTCCCATCTTGTTATTATTTCTGTGGTTCCCAAGATGGTTCAGTGACTGGTTTCCTGGTCTGTCTGAAAATTTGCTTTAACCCAGCCATCTATAGGATCTAACTACAATAAGACCTAATTTTAATGGGCCTCTGACTAGCCAAATGTTCACATTTCCAACTGAATTCACAGAAAGAGAAATCTTCAGTATTCATATTGTTTATTGATTTCTAGCACCATTTAGAAGAAATACTAAAGATGTAGAATATTCTACAAGTTAGAAATGAAATCCTAATACTTTTTGTGAAAATGTTTAAAGACAATTATTATTACATAATCCGTCTCTCCAGTTGTGGAACAAGTAAGTAAATCCATAACCTGTACATCTCAGGCAAAAGCCACTGAGATCTGGGCACACTGGCCAATCAGGTAAATCCAAGTCATAAGGAAGTCACCCCATAATCATTTATAATTAATGTATTATTATCTCCCCATTCATCATTTACAATAAATTCAATATAATATTCATGAAATGCAGACCCTCAACATCTAAAATGACTACAGAGAATCCCAGCACAAAAGAATACATTCAAAATATATTTATCTCAATTACTGAACACTTCTGTAACCACCATTCAGGTTAGCATTCTTTTTGGAAGAAAGAACCCCTACAACTAAATAGAAAATGGATGACAATTTTTTCAAATTCTTCTTTTGAGTTTTGAAGGACATTCCCTGGAGTTTTTCTCCAAAATGTAATTTACTTTTGATGTGGCAATCACTGCACTGCCAAATAAATCTAAAATAACTGTGAATGAAGCTTTACATCAGCTCAACCCTAATCATGTCATAATGGTCCTTTCTGAAATGTGACATGAGAATCTGCTCTTAACTTGCACTGCATTATTTAGGGAATGTATGGGTTCTGTTTGGTTGACACCATGACAGATGGTAAAGAAGCTGATTGAATTTTTTGGTGGGGAGGGTACTAGGGATTAAACCTAGGGGCACTCTGCTAATGAGTAACACCTCAGTCCTTGTGATTTTGACATAGGGGCTCCCTAACTTACCTGGGTTGGCCTTGAAATTGAGATCCCTCTGCCTCAGGCTTCAGAGTTGCTGGGATATAAGCATGCTCCTCTGTACCTAGCTGCTGATAGACCTTTGGTGTTATTGTGTTAAATTTTAAACATTTCCTAACTAAAATACATAAGTGAGCAAATCAACCATCATCATTTGCATTTTGTTGAGACTCAAAAGTTGGCAGGGTAGTGGGAAAGTTTCATAATGAAAAAAAGGACAGATTTTCAGCTGTGCTGTGAGAGGACTTTTGCCATATAGAAGTTGAAATGTCTAGTTTGGCCTTTTAGGCAGGCACATGGCTGTGCATTCTTGTAATCCCAGTCACTTCAGAGACAGGCAGGAGGATCGCAAGTTGGAGGCTAGCCTCTGCAACTTATAGAGACCCTAAGCCACTTAGTAAGACTGTATGACAGTAAAACAAAAAAAGGGTGGTGGATGTAGCTCAGTGGTTAAGTAATCCTGGGTTCAATCCTCAGTATCAAATAAATAAATAGAAGTGGGGCCTCTTACATAATTGATTTGGGGAACATATTTGAATCTCTTAGGTCGGTCCTCAGTTGAAATGGGCAAACAAAACATACGAAAAGTGGCAGTCCTTGGTCAACTCCTTAACAGTTCTGGGCTAATTGCTGCATAGGTTTGACTCTGGGCTGTAGAAGTCCTGTTTTGGCTTCCCAGGCTAGTTGCTTCAGACACTATAGGCCAGAGTTCTATTGTTTTATATATATATATATCATCTGACCACTGTTTATTTGCATATTTGTTGTTCAACACTGACTGAATAATAGAGTACTAATATCAAATGAAATAAAGTTTTGGTTTTGGAAACAATTGTTTTTAAGTTTTTGGCACACACACACAGACCACATATTTTCCTCAGTATTTTATGTAGAAATCACTTCTAATTCTCACAAGAATGTGGTGTGCCAGAACACTGATTTTATAGATCTATGGCTCTATGACAGTAGGAGCCATGGCTAGAGTCTTCTGGGGAATCATCAGAGAAGGACTTGACATTGACTCTGTTTACCTATATTCAAGGTTTATAAAGTTACTCAAGATGTTTATGTTTCCAAATCAATAGTCTCTTTTTATGTTCTTTAAAGCAGAGATAAGCAAAATTTTGACAATTTTATATATAGATGATAATGTTCAAAGGTCAGATTTTCTTGACAATCCAAAGGGAGTTCTGAATAATTATAATATTGGCCATCTGAGTGCTCATAGATTAATACTGCGCAGAGTAATAAGCATCTATTATATGTGTTTATTCTATATTACATATACTTGGTGTTCAATGAAAAATGCCAGAATAAAATATTTAGAAATAAGATGTTATTTTTATTGTTCTCATCTCTTCCAATTTCTCACACACTTATGTGCTAAATGTAAAATCAGAATAAAGAGAATTTGCAATATAAAACTGAAGTACATTTTATTTGTTTTAAATATTCATTTTCATCTCTATTATGGCTCAAAACCAACGTGATCTGTAATGTGAGTGCCAAACGACTCTTGTCACTGAACAGAGAACAGCTGGCAATAGCAAGTAATGGAAAGACTTTTCAAGCATCTAAATATAATTTGTTTTCATGAAGGAGATAAGTGGAAAATAGTTGCTAAAAGTATTCCACTACTGTTAATGGGAGTGTCAAAATAATCTCTCACTATTCCACATAAGATTTTTCTTTAAAGGATAAATTCATGGGTACTATTGTGATATGTAGTCAGTAGAAAAAAAAGAAGGGATGACAGGTGGTGGAGACCCAGAGAATGAAATAATTACTCCAGGGCTTCAACATTTAGGTTACTAGGTTATGAAAAACACACTTCTGCTATACTGCTCTGAGATGGAGAAGAACATCATGCAAACTATGTGGTACATTATTGACTTCTCTCCTTCTTTTATTTTCCTCTTTTCTTGCCTTTTTAAAACATATACTTTTTTGGTTCTTAGGAAAGACTTGGGAATAAAACATGTGAAGCATTTTGTAAAGATTAAAAGTAAGTTGCTAACTTCTTGATTTCAGACCTGATTTACCAACCTGATTTTATGAATTAATACTTCTATTAGTAGGCACACCTATAATCCCAACAACTTGAGATGCATGCAGAAAAATCACGAGTTTGAGGCCAGCCTCAGAAACTTGGTGAGACCCTGACTCTGTCTCAAAATAGAAAATAAAATGGCTGGGGAAGTGGTTCAATACCCAGTATTGATTGACAAGTGTACACAAACTTCTATGAATTTGGCAAAGTTTTCTTGAATTTTCTGATGCTCAATGTCCTCAGTTATTAAATGTGAATAATAATGGATAGTCCTTTGCAGAAATAATATATTTATATTTTTGTTTTAAAATATTATTTTTAAGCAGGGCCCTGTGTACACACCTATAATTCCAGTGACTTGGAAGACCAAGGAAGGAGGATTACATATTTGAGGCCAATATTGGCAATTTAGCTGAGACCCTGCTACAAAAAAAAAAAAAAATGTTTACAATAAGGGCTGTGGATATAGATCATTGGTAGAGTTTCCCTGGGTTCAGTATCCAGTAGTGTTAAATAAATAAATAAATAAATAAACAAACAAACAACTATTTGTTTTGAAAGTATTATTTTGTTTTCTTACAGACCAATAACCCAAGGCCCTTGGTCACTATTTACATTCTCTTCTTTACTTAAAATTACTGAAAACAAATAATAAACCCTGTGAAAATTTAAATAAGATTTTTTTCCAAATTGAGTTAGACCAAATTATTCATTCTTTTCTAGCAACTTGACCTTGCAATAGGAAATACCCAAATTTGTGGCTTTTCTTTTCATGAGTTCATTTTTTTATTAGTATGATTGGTGGATGTTAGCCCACAGTGGGTTAGATAAAAGAAAAACAAAAAAGGTCATTCACCACAGAGAGTTTGAGAAGCATTGACACAGTAAATCCCAAGTGATATTTGATTTTCAACATCCAATCTTTCCAGATGTTTGTTCAAGTACTGAGAGCAGGCTCATCAATGGCGCTAAATTAGTGAGACATGATGAATGACTGCTCACTGAGGCTACCTCAAACATGGATGAAGAAACAGTGTGAGCAGGCTGTGATTGTTACTGGCAAACCTTAGAAATTTAACTCTAATTGGACCATTTCTGTTCTATTTTTATAGTCACGGTTTACAACCGGATTTATCTTTTCATCACTGGGATATTCGACAATATTTCTAGATATTTAGGGTTGGCAGAATTGGAAGGGTACCAATGGCATCTTCTGAATACAGGCCAAAGGTGTGGAAAACCACCCTACCATGCCTGGGACCTACCCCAGTAAGAATTATTCTCTCCAAATGATCCATAGTGCTGCAATGAAGAAACCCTATTGTAAGGCAGTGTGACAATGAGAGAAAGAGAAATGATAGCAAACCTGATCAGCAACCAGAATGAAGAGTATTCATTTCTAACAAATACTGTGGACATTGGTATAAATCTTTCCATCAATCCATTTTTACTCATTCAGCTATGCTTTTATTCAGCAGATATTCATGACTAATATAGGGACTGCACAGCAGGGAGTAAGAAACAGAAAATTCATGTAATTCAAACTATTATTATGATTGACCAAAAATGGGTCATGGATAATATATTATTAAGTCATTATTTTCAATTGTACATAAGTGAGAGAATAGTCATTCAAATAAAGAGCTCTTTCTAACTATTGGTTCACAGAAAAAGAAAGAGAGAAAGAGAGAGAGATAAGTATCTGCTGGCATTCTAAAACTAGAATAACTGAAAATATCCCAATATTTCCCACTAATACATATATTTTTCTACATAATTTAATTACAGAAAGAGGATGTGATATTAGGAGGGTGGTAAACAGACGGGGACAGTTGGATGCATCATCCTCAGTTACAGAGGCAACCCTCTGCAAAAAATATTGATGAAGCAGAAGAGAGAAATCAGTTACTTAGTGTTTGCTCATTTCCTCTGGTTTCTTCATTGCTTTTCAGCCACTTCCAAGTGTAGTTAAGACAAAAGCTTCAAGAACATGACCATGAGTGACAATTTGTTAAAAAATCATGATCAAAAATTTTAATAAAGCACAAGACTGAAATGTAGTGGTATTATTGGCAGTATACCTTAATAATAAACTCAAACTCTGTAAAATGTCAAATACCCTTATAGATTATATTTTGAGTTAGTAAAAAATAAGCTACTGGCTTAATCTGAAGTATTTCTTTCCCTTCAAGGATCCTCAAATTATCATAAAAGTTTATATATTTTTTTTCAATTTGGCCTTTCCCTTGTTTTACTTTGCACTCAAATATAATCTTTAAACAAAACCACTGTTCATAATTGAAACAAGTGAATAAGCAAACAAAAAAAAAATGTTAGTTCCAACTTTGTAGGCCAAAGTTCACAAAAGAGATAATCAGAGTATTAAATAAAACCTCTGTAGCAACTGAATTCCTGTGGGAAATGAATTATTTTGAACACTAATTGTTCTGCCTATGTAGGAATAAAAACATTGACCAATACCTAAGAAGTAGAATAGAAATTATATTAAGGATTTTCCATAGATGATTGATATATTGTAGATAGATATAAACTAGTTATTACTAATAACTAATTTTAGTGGTAATTTTTTGGAGATATTTTTATATGTAGGTTTACATGTCAGGAATGGTAATGTAACTTCTGGTTTAATAGTACAAAACATAAAATTATGTGGCTCCAGGAGACACTTAGAGAGAAATCCAAATAAATTAGGCTTACATTTAACCCTACTTTCTTCAAGAGGTATTTCTAAATAAATGAGATGTTGAAAAAAAATTTTATCAAATTTATAGATCTAGTAGGATATGTGTCAGGAGTGTTGCTTTGAAATCAAAGAGAAGTTATTATCAGGAAAAACTAAAGTAATCATTCTCTTTCAGTAAGAGTTAACTACAAGAAGCATATTGAGCATGTAGTGAATCCCAGCTCTTATCATCAGGATATGTTGGAAATCTCAACATCTGAAATGGATTAAAATGACCTCACATTATTAGTGCACCAAGTAATTAATCAAAATATGATAATATTCATTCTGAAGGAAAATAAGATCATAGGCTACACATTATTTGTAGAAATATTTTTAGAAATATAGCTATAGAACAAAGTCAAAGTGAGTCATTTATAAAATCAAAGAAATATAAATGGAAATGAGCATAAAACATAATTTGAAGGAAAAAAAACATATATTTCAAGTACTGAAATTAATGGATGCAGCTTTTAGTTTATGGAAGTAAAACCAAATTAAACATTTTAGGAGAGAACTAACACTAGAAAACAATGAAATAGTATATTTTTTAAAAAGGACAACTAAAATTGGTAGAATTGAATAAATATAATGAACAAATTAGAACTTAATAGTGAATTTAAAAATAACAATGCATTTAAAGTAATATTAGTGTAGTAAAACATATTTAAAAGTAAATTATTAATGAAGAAGCAAATAAAGAAAAGATGAAAAAAATGGATGTAAGAAGATAATGAACCGAGAATAGGGCAAAGATATCTAGTGTATATTTTAGAAAATATTCAGATGAGCAAGATCTAAGATGTTCCAAAAAGCCCAATATGTTTCAAGTAGAAATAGAAAAGAAATTCACATGCAGTTTTATTAAATTCACTCTCTTCTTGTCTCCCCCACTACACACACACACCCCTAATAATATTATGTTTGCATAGTATTTGTCTTATCATCAAATTAGCAGCATTTAGAATGATAGTTCACTTCACAAAAGTAATAATGTCAGCCAGATTACCATAGAAATATATTTTCATATGATAAAAGACAATAATTTTCACATTAGAATTCTATACCTGATTGAAAAATACCCTTTAATGATAAGAGGAAAATAAAAACATTATATGATTCATAAAGAAAAATTCTGAGGATTCACAATCAGGAGACCTGAAGTAAAGGAAATAATAAAAGTTTGGTAATTTCAGCCAGAAAGTTAATTTTAGAATCATAGAAATGTGAGAAAGAACAAAGAATGGAAAGTTAATTGAAATAAAAAGTGACTGTTAAAAATCTATGTGGATGAATAACTACAAGACAATGTGCATATTTTCCCCAGGAGGGGAGGAAATAGAGCCAAAGTGCTGTAGGGATTTGCATTTTCCTAGGAGGATAATGAAGCTGCCAATAAACAGCAGTCTTTTATAAGGATCCACCTTGTAATAATTGTCATAATTAATTGAATAACAAATGAATCATGTTTCAACTATTATAAAAAGCAAAGGATGGTGAAACACATTAAAAATCAACAATAAAGACAGAAATAGAGAACTGAAATAGGCTACTTAAATAAATCTCTGTTTTTGATAAAATAAGCAGATTAAAAATTCATTAGTATACAAATATTCCAAACAACCCACTAGTAAATGGAACCTACTAGACACACACAAGGCACTGAACCCAACTACTTTGAGATACACCATCTTTTCAAACACACATGAAATCTTTTTCAAAGTGGAATTGTATCAGGCTGTAAGCAAGTCATAATGCATTTCAATGATCAGAATTCCTATTAAAGTTCAGCAAACGTTTTATGAAACATTTTATGTAAAACAGTAGAGGGTAAATATCCTAGTTTTTATGGGCAATATGGTCTTTGTCATTGTAGTGTGGAAGTAGCCGTAGACAATATGGAGGGAAGGAGGGATAAAAAGTGGGAGAATATAGCTGGGTATCAATAATACCTCAGTAAAACAGAAATGGTAGAGTGCTAGATTTGGCCACCAGGACATAGTTTGCTAGCCTCTTATATAGAACATGCTCCCTAGTTATAATATGATTATATAAGAAAACAAAAACAAAAAGAAAATGATAATATCCTCATATAAAACAAATGAAGGACACTTATAAATATACCATAATTCAAAGAAAAATAAGGGTTTTTTTAAATTGTTTTTTTAGTTGTTGATGAACCTTTATTTTATTTATATGCAGTGCTGAGAATTGAACCCAGTGCCTCACAAGTGCTCTGCCACTGAGCCACAACCTCAGCCCAAAGAAAAATAAGTTTAAGTAAATTAAAAAATAATACAGAATACTGGCATCTATGTTATTTTCTAAAATGAAGTTGAGGTCCTGAGGAAATTAGCTGATTCATTATTGGGGTGGATATGAACAAAATGAACTTAAAGCCTATTGTGAAAAAACAAAGTGAAGAAAATTTTCAAAAATCACTGGAAAACTCAACATGACTTAGAAATAATTTTAAAAGTTTAACAAAATGAGATGACTTGTGTACCAAAAGACAATGATAAATGTCTAAAAATATTTAGTTAATATTCTCTAATAAAAGTTTTAGTATCTTGTAACCTGCAGTAATATAATGGGTATAGACAATAAGTACCAATGGACACTAAAACTATAGATGAAATGGAAATAGTAAAATTTATAGTGGCTAAAGCGGTCAGGTGACAACTGAACTAGCTCATCCTTCTCAACATCCCCAGAAAGCCGCAAACAGAAAAGGTAAGTCTTGGTAAGAAAGTACTCAACATTAGCTATGAAGTATTCCTTCAGACCTTAATCTCATCAAGCCACTAAATCTAACTACTGTTTATAAGAAATTTAGGGAAACACAGAAATAGATAAAAGTAAACATAGAAGATGGTGAGCAAATTCCTATACCTAGAAATAGCTAATGAAATAAAAGACATGATATATTCAATAAGTACTAACAAGGGGACAATAATTGACAAGTAAAAACTATAGCTAAGGAACACTGGAAGTACATCACAACCCAATAAAATGTGGGGGCCTTTTTCTTAAATCCTGATTTGATCAAAGTGAACACAGAAAGATGAAAACCTAGACAAGTTTGGCAATTGGCATATTATGTTATTATTAAAAATATTATGATGATAAAGATTTCTTATTATATTTCAGAAGCATCCTATATTTACCGTGGAATACTTTATGCCAAATCTGTTTGCAAAACAGTGGGCTATGACAATTATGTAAAGCCCTTTTTAAAAATAATTGTGCCAGTTTAACATAGATATCATATTATTAAACTGTTTTTGGTGCAAGATTAGGATGCACAAAAATACTCATGAATATACATTAAAATTGATACACATCATTTCTTTATGATAGTTTTGGAGACATTTTTCTGGTCTAAATAAAAGTCATTCTATTACACTTATAGTCATACTATTACACTTCAGACCTTTTGCCACAGTGTTGCCAATTATGAATTCCAAAATTTACAAAAGAAACAAGCAGAAAAGGTAAGTCTTGGTAAGGCAGTACTTAGCATTAACTATGACATATTCCTTTCAAAATATATTTTTCTGCGTCAGAAGATTCTACTCTGCTATCTTTGGATTTATTATCTTAGGAGCCATCCTAGCCACTCATATTGTAATCCTAGAGACTCGGGAGACTGAGGCAGGAGGGTTGCAAAGACAGCCTAGGCAAACAAAATGAAAAAAATAAATAAATAAATAAATAATGTCAGACTCAGTGGCCCTCACTTTTAATCTCAGGGACTCCAGAGGCTGAGGTAGGAGGATCCTAAGTTCAACACCAGCCTCAGAAACTTAGTGAGATCCTAAGCAACTAAGCAAGACCCTGTCTCAAAATTAAAAATAAAAAGGGCTTGGGATGTAACTCAGTGGTAAAGCACCCCTGGGTTCAATCCCCAGTAAGAAAACAAAAGTAATAATTAAATAACTGATGTGCTTATTGTTAGTACTGCAGTGCTGGAAGCAAACCAGACAAGTTAGCATTCAAATGTATACAGACAATGTAACATAAGTGTACTGAGAATTCTAGGTTCAGGGTTTGCAATGTGCAGGAAGAATAAAGTGTATCCCTATGTCACCGGTGCATGAATCCTGCTGTTTACCTTTTAAGCAATGAGACACGCCACACAGTGATTACAGGATGGATAATCTTAAAAAAAATTTGGACTGAAAAAAATAGTGTAATGATTACAGTGTGGTGGTGATTGTGGAATGAAAGAAAACACTGTAATTTTTTGGATGAAATTTATTATCTATGCAAATGTACTCAAATGTACTAGAATGGGGGTAGATAACATGACTAATCATAATTAACAGTTATATTGGGATTTCTGTAAATGGGAGGAGGGTATAATTTTGCTATTTTATATACATTGAAAATTTTCTTAATGTACTATTTTAACACTTTAAGACTGAGGAATCAAATATAAGACAAAAATATTGAAATTCAATGTCAAAAATTAAAAAAATGTTTTATAAAAATGTGTGTAGATATTATGATAAAAGTATAAAATGATGCCCATTTTTATTTAAAAATTTAATAGACTAAATTTATGATTTTCTAGCAAAATTCAACCTACTAATTATAAGAAGAAAAAGCTTGTAGCATTATTATTAAGTATTGAATTTTCAATTTCAAAGTTTCTCAAAAGCTTTACTGATAAATTATATAAATTATTTTTTTAAAAAATAATTACTGTCAATATGAAAGTTTTAAAGAGCATTGAAATTTGGGAAGAGTGACTGCTTGCACTATGAATCCAGCATAAACTTTACGCTAAGTAGATAGAGATTATTAAGAGAATTTAAAGTTACTAGTCTCTCTCCTCATGAATACTGAAGCTAAAACCTTAAAGTCAACAAGATACGGAATGAATAATAAATGAAGAACATGTATACAAAGAATGCTTGTTTAGTTCAACATTCAAAAAGCAGTCATTATACTTTCCCACATCCATAGATTAAAGACCCAAAAATACATAATATTTTAACTAGATGCAAATAAAGTTGTTGATAAAATTTGACATCCATTTTCATAGCAGAAAACTAGGTATAGAAGAAAATTTTTTTTGACCTAATGTCACATATTTTCAGAAATATAGATCAAACAGGAAGGTGAAACATAAAAAACTTTCTAATTTCTGGGACCTTAACAGATCAGGTAAAAATCAGCTTAATGTTCAAAGACCAACAGGCACATTCCCCTTCCTGAGAGTTATCTCCTGCTGCTGGAGCCAGCTCCGTAGTTCCTGTGACAAGATGTGGCATGGAATGAATGGCCCCAAGGACAGCTCTCTTCCTGGCTGCCAGGACTTGCTGCCTACCTACCCTGCCATATGCATTTGGGTGGAATAATAGAAGGCACATGTCTTATATTGGCTCCTAGAGTTTCTCTCCAGTGTGAAAGTTTCATTATCTCATGAAGAAGCAGCCATCCTTTATTGACCATCTTACCTTTCTTCCCTTTTTCTGTTTCCTTAATAAATTATTTTCCCTAGAATCTTTGTCTCACTGTCTGCTACTACCTTATAATGTAATTTTTTAAGATTGCCCACTTTGATAATGATAAATTTCTATCTAAAAATAATCTCTCTAATTTTTGTTGATTTTTCTCATTCTTTTCTTGTTAAAAAAATATAAAATGCTGAATAGTCTCACTCACTGAGTTTAATTAAAATGCACAGTACTTTAGCACAATATTTAATAGGGTCAAGCCTTTCAGAGTCACAGAAACTTGATTCAACATTTTTACAGACTAATATGAGTAGACAAAACTGCATGTCTCGTTATCGTTTTATATTAGTAACTACTTTGACTCAAATTGTAAAAGAACTACAGACTATTGTATTGATGGAGGTGACTTCTTTTCATATATTCTAAATGTTGCTCATGGAAGTTTTTAAAATAAATTAACAATAGTGGTCACTACTCACATTTCATTTATTCTTCTTGAGAGGAGGGGAGATTTATTTCCAGCATTGGTTTGGGAGAAGGAACTGATCCTCATTAGCTCACCATCTTTCTTTGAAGTCAGCTTTTTCTAAAATGCCCGAATTCTGGTGAGAGGCTTTCTCTCCTGCAGAGCCCTGGGATTATCTGTACTGCAGGTGCAGGTTGGAAATACCTGGCTAATTCATGAGTAAGATCTGAGTAAACTCATTTACCTGCTAACTCCAAACTCTACTCTCAGTATGATTGTCCATTAAAAGTAAAATTCTCATCCCCATCTGATCAATTCCTAGGTGTATCTCTCAGCTTGTTTTGAACTCAGGAGGAAATGAAGGGACACTATTTATATGCTCCCTAAAATCACAAACCAACAAAAAAGAATCCATGGGAGGAAATCCAAGCACTTTAAACTTAACAAGATTAGAGACACTGAGCTTTGAGATTCTTACAGATGATATATAAGCACACAAGTTACTTTGCTGGAAAGATATGCATATTCAAAATTTTAAATTTGCAATTTTTCAAGTTTCCAACAAAGTTTATATTAAGCATGGAATAAGATTCTTAAAAGCATTACTTTAAAATTATTTTATTATGAATAAAAGAATAATGTAATATATTTGATGCAAGAAAGTTTACTTAAAAAGTAAAAAAAAATAAATATTTAAAATTTTAATTTAAATTAAATTACAGCAAAAAAGTTAAAATACTTATAATTCTGTCAATGTGTCCAACAGCATTCCAGCATATAGGGAAATTCCCTCCATGTTCTCTTCAGGATTATTTTAGTTGAACAAGAACAAGAGAGCTCTCTTCAATATCCACACCTTCATTCAGTGTGTCCATGTTTCACATTATCTGTTCAATGGGCTTCTGCCTAGATATATAACTTAGATAATTGTCCAGGTCTGTTAGTTAGATAGGTAGAACAGAATGGATTGGTGGTTTTGTGTGAATACTCACATAGAAGAGTTGGAAATCAATCAAGACTCTTCTGTCTGCACCCCAAGCTTTCTACCCTTTTTCTTTTTCTTTTTAATTTTTTTAGTTATACATGACAGTAGAATATATTTTGACATATTATACATTCATGGAGTTTAACTTCCCATTCTTGTGGTTGTACATCATGATGCGGAGTTACGTTGGTCCTGTTTTCATATATGAACTTAGGAAAGTAATATCCTATTCATTCTACTATCTTTCCTGTTCCTATCCTCTATTCCCTTCCCTTCATTCCCCTTTGTCTAATCCAAAGTAGTGGAATCAGATAAGACATTTTCCTCTTTATGCTCCTCTTCAGCTCACTGCCTTCTAGTTTAGGGAATGAGAAAGCGATCCCTGTTTATATGCACCCAAACATTTCTGTCTTATGCTAAAGCCAGTGCCACCTGTCAGCCTTTATTTTTTGTTTTGTATTTTCCAATAAAGTAAAATATGGCACTGAAGTCACTAACGGAAGAAAAGAGAAAGGAAAAATTTAAAAATACATAAATTGATAATTCAGAATATGACACAACTATGTTAAAGAAAATAAAAAATAAGGAAATAGAACTTCCCCATAAATTTCAAAATGTAAGCAAGATGAATGAAATAGAATAAATTATGAGAATCCCCAGATGTGTGTGCATGTGCTTGTGTGTTTCTAACCTTAATCTTATCCCCCGCCCGCCGTCTCTCTCTAGCTCTTTCTAACCGCTTTTATATACATTGCTCCCATGTCAGCAAAGGGCTATATAATATAAAATTTACTGTTTTTCCATGCAGTCTTTGTAAACACTTTGAGTCTTTGCTCTCTCTAATACAAAAGCAGCTGTATAAAATCCTTATGTAAATAAATGAACGTGGCTGTGTTCCAATAAAACTTTGTTTTTAAAATCAAAGGGTGAGATGGGTTTTTCTGACTCCTGGTATCACATAAAAGGAAACTTGCTAGTGAATGGTGTGGCCTCTTTCTAGACTTAACCAGTAATATAACAATTATACAGCTTGAAAAAAAAAAGTAAAACATGCACATAAAACTTTTAAAATCAAAACAATATAATTTTTCCAAGCTCAGTTTTAATATCTGTGTATTTAATTCTTTGGTGGCATTAAGACCATATTGCCTTAAGACCAACTCAAATCACTTTCATTTTATATGAAATTCATTTGGTTATATTTCCATAGGTATTTCACATAGTCACAATAATCATCATGGAACACTGACTAAAAGTTTTCAGAACATATATGATTGTAGTTCAATCAACATTACTTGGAAATATAAAAGCCAAGCTATAATTTTAGTCAATGTCATGATCTAATTCCACTAATTTGGTTTGTATTCTTGGAATATCACTGAATTTTATTCTACTTTTCAAAAAGAAAGACTGAAAAGGAAATTAATAATTGCTGAGACCAAAGTTCAATTTCATTAGGAAAAAAAAGGCATACTGTTTTCTTTTAAGATTTGGTCTCTTGATTAAGAGTGCCATCTACAGATGTGAATCCTAGTTCTGTGAAGATATGCTCTGTATATCAGACCAATCACACTAAAGTTACTCCTTATGTGATTGCTGAAATTAGGTATACCAAATTCTCCAAACCCAGGTAAACTAGGCCCTTCCAAATAGAAATATTTCTCACACATACTGATTTTGCTGCTATTTTAAGGAAACTCATCTAAAATATCATTTACTTGGAAACATGTGAAATGTATCTTTCACATCTGACAAAATATTATGTTGGAATTCCAACCACAGGGAAGATAATGTAGTTATAAATATAGCTTTCACTTCTGGTAGACTGCTACACAGTTATCACATAATTAGAATCAGATCTATAATGAGGGGAGTGCCCATAGTCAGCACTTCTCCAAAATTCAGATCACCCTAATTGCTAGTAATACTGATACAGCTGGTTATCAGTGACGAGTCCTACTTCCCCACATGTTGAAGTTTGAACATTAGAGAAGCACGCCAAAAGCAAGCATATAAAGCAGAGTTTATTTAAAAAGGGGTAACATAGACTTCTCCCATGAAGTCTTTGATTCATAAAGCATTGGATTCATAAGGATTGGTATTCTTAGCTAAGGAAAAACAAGCGTAGAAAGACACGCCATAATTCAAAGTTAATGATTTAGTATCCAGATCTGAATCCAAGTGCCTCCATTGAAGGAGTTTGTTCACCTCTTACACCTGTTTCCTCATTATAAAAATGGCTCTAATAATCATCATATACTTTAAGATTCTTAAATGACAGAATTGAGAATGGCCATTATAAATCTCAAAGTAAGGAAAATCTTTCTCTGTGATTAAGCAATAAATTCTAAAATTTATTTTTTCTTTTTTAGTGTTTGCAATTGTTTTCTTAATATACCTTTACATAAAAGTTATTTGGTATAATTGTTTTAAATCTAGACCCCCAAGCCTTTTCCCTAGAGATTCTGATAATTGCTGTTGTGGATACCAAGAATCTTAATTTGTCAAGGCATATCTTTCTAATGATCATATAAGTTTGGAAAATACTAATTTACATTACTCATTTCCATAAAAATTTATGAATAATATGACTCAGATATTAAAGCATTTGAACTAAAATAAAAGTTCAGGTATGAAAAATGAAACAAAGTTGCTTCTTTGATTCTTTGATTATCTTTTTTTTTAAAATACCAATTATATTGGACATGAAATAAACTCAGAAAATTTCTTCATTTTGTTGGTAGATTATATTGGGAACATAAGAAAACTTATAAGAATGTTTCTTAACTAGATAAATACATCAGAAAAACGTTGACACTTTTCTAAATATTAATGCCCAGGAAATCAATTGTGAGCATGCCCTAATATTTATGCAAGGAGAAATGATAAATATTCATTCCTTCAGTTGTATTTCTCTTGGTGAAAAAAACAGCATTGACTATGTTCTCCTATGTATAGATGAGAAAAAATATATCCTATTTAACAAAAATGAATCCAGCAAAATCCATAGAGTAGAATCTCTAGAATTTAGGACAATTGTTCTGGTTTCATTAAGAAATAAAATGATAGGGTAAAAATATATAGATAATAAGAAGATTTAGAAATATTCATATCTTGCTTTGAATATAATTCACACAAATTTTTTTAAAAGGAGAGGTTTATTTGGATTTATAGACTATATAAACCTAGATAAGAGAACTATTAGTTGATTCATTATTCAATCTACATGTTTTGCTAAATTTCGTCTAGCTGATAAATTATGAGCCATTGTTCTGACTTATAAAAGCATATTATAATTTAACTCTTTCATCCAATGGTTATGACAGTTTTCATAGCTTTATACCAGTTCATAGATAATGTTATGAAATGAAGATGGACATCATGGTTCAGATTTAGAGTTTATTAAAAAAAAAAACAAAAAAAAAAACAGAATCACCTGTGGATTTTTAAGCTGGGAAGGTATATAATTTGACTTCTGCTAGAAAAAAAAGGCTCACTTTCTATTTTCCAAAATAATCAAAGGGAGAAAAGAAAACATTAACTAGAAGCTCATTGTCTTTTGAAATTATAAATTAGGTCATATCACTTCCTTGCTTAAGATTCTTAAATCCAGATGAGACATGACTTTTATCTTAGGAGTGTTATGATTTAGATATGAGGTGTACCCAAAAGCTCCTATGTGAGACAAGAATGCTCAGAGATGAAATGATTAGATTATGACAGTTGTAACTTTATTGATAGATTAATCCATTGATGTGGGTTAACTTGGTGGTAACTGTGAACAGTTAAGGTGTGGCTGGCGATGGGCAATGGGAGTGGGATTGTGGAGTTTATATTTTGTCTCTGGTGATCAGAGCTTTCTCAGCTTCTTGGCTGCCATGTCCTCAGCTGCTTTCCTTTTCCACACCCTTCTGCCATGGTGCTCCCTCTCATCTTGTGCACAGAACTATGGAGTTGGTCAATCATAGACGGAACTTCTGAAACCATGAGCCAGGATAAAATTTTCCTCCTTTAAAGTTGTTCTTGTAATGCCATAAACGAAAGTGGAGAAAAATAGAAAGAGAAACAGTTTGAGCCACAATAAAAATTCTATTTTGAATATGCTTCCTTTAATCTTAAGTACTAAGTGGAGATGTGAAGAGGAAGAGAACTCACAAAGGTGTTAGGGATCTGAGATGAAAGGATCTGAGATGGGCCTGAATGAACTCATCCAGGGCAGAAGTAACCACAAGGAAGGTTGAAGACTTACCTCTGCAGTACTCTAACATTTAAGGACAGAAGAGGTACCAGCATAAAAGTCTGAAAAGAAGCAGCCTATAATGTAGGCCAAGAAGTCTGTTAGACTGGAATTCAGGGGATAAAGGAATTTCAAGAAGCCAGTAATTATAGAATGAATCAAATTCTGGTGAAATATAAATAAATCTTCTGAATTCCCCATCTAATAACTGAGAATAAATTTGTATTAATTGAGGTGGTTTCAAAGGAATTGATGCTTAACACATAAATTAAATTGAAATTTCATTAGATGAGGTAGATCATCTGATGACAGCAACAGGTTTAAATATTTCAATGGCCTATTGTTCAGTGCAGCAGACTCACTGTTAAGTGGCTTCATAAGTCCCTGAGGTCTGAAGGGTTTGGTAGATTATTTACATCAAAAAATAAGTAAAGGAGTGAAGAGAGAGAAGTTAAGAGTAAATAGAGAACTTTAACTGCCTTGGATAGGGAATGATACATCACTTTGTTAAGCTTTCTATTGGAAAGAACTAATCAATATGGTAAGTGGGGTGAAACTTTGCATTTAATGTTGTGTCGTGGAACAGAAAGTAAATTCAGTAACTTCCATCCAGTCTTTGTTACATAAATATTTTTCAAGGTCACTTTAATATCTCTAATTACTTTATTCTCTAAAAATACTGGAACATTATTTCATTGATCATTTAAGCCCAGTATCTTAATTCAATATATGTAGTCTCTGCTTATACCCTAATTACAGACTTTTCTAATGATGTTTCTATGCAATTTAAATGATTTCATTTGCTAATTAGTTTACCAGATACTCATGAATTGATTTAATTCACAAAAGAAATATAGCTTATGCTTTTTCATCAGAAATATTTTTATTCAGACTGTTCTTTATGCCAAAAAAGCAGAGTACAATAAAAATATTCAGAGTATTATTTAGAAATTTTAAAATGAGTCCCCGTAGTCTTAACAGTTCCAGCCCTGTCCAAACATTTTAATTGTGTTTATCACTTAGAGTTTTGTCTTCAAGTCTACTTACTTATTTCAACCAAATATATTAAGTCATTAGATCTTAAAATGAAAATATAAATGTTTTTAGTGGTAATATTATACTCTATATACTTACTTAGAAGTTCGTCGCATTATAGAAAACTTGATGAATGGGAAATAAGAATTAAAAAGTAGGAAATATTCTATTTGTTAATATTCACTTAAATTAGATTTTTTTAGTAAAATTGCTCACATATTCAGTACTAAATAAGTTGTTTCCCTGATAACAAAAAAGATAAATTAAAAATAATATGTCTGCAACTCCTAGTAGCACATCATGAGCTATATAAACGGTGACTATTTTAACTTGCAGCACATCATTATTTTGAATTATGGTATTTGAAAAGAGATTTCTTTAAAATGTCACTGTTAAAATAGTGTAAACTATCCCAAAAAGAAATAATTAGATGAACAATACACTATTGAACTGCTGAAACACTATAGCAAACACTAACGAATTGGCTTTGTAATGTCCTAATGGCAGCTTGTCATTCCAATTTTTAAAAAACAATTTAACAAAAATTGCAGAGATAACCTACACCTATGATATGCATTATATGTTATGAATTAATTATTCTTAAGTACATTAATAATACATTCATACCAACCACAACAATGATTAGAAATAGCTGAGAGTTGCAAAATGGGCATATATAAACCAGCCAATGTGTTACTCTTCACTTTTTTCTGAGTCTAAATTCAGTTTCAGCTTGTATTAAGGATTAGCACAATTTTTATTCATATTTTAAGACACTTGGAGATGATATTAAGTACTTTATGTAAAAAATATATTTAATTGAAAAAGCTTGTCCACAAAGAATTATATACTATACAAAGTCCTCTGAACAATATAAGTTTAAACGTATTTATTTACATGCATATGTATGTCTATGTATAAATATACATATACACATAAATATCTATACATATTCATTAGTCTATTTTGCATCACTGTGATCAAAATACATGAAAAGAACAACTTAGAAGAGGAAAATTAAGTTTTTGCTCATGATTTTAAAGATTCAGTTCAAGGTTGGCCAATTCCATTGCTCTGGGCCTGAGAAGAGGCAGATCATGGAGAAGGTATGAAGAAGGAAAGATGTTCAGTTCACGACAACCAGGAACAGAGAATGAGAAGCCAGGGACAAAATGTAAATCCCAAAAGCCAGCCTCCAGTGACTTGCATCCTCCAGCCACACCCTGTTTACCTTTGACTACTCCTCAATACAGTAATCTTTTCAAGTTATTTAATCAAATGGATTAATTCACTGTTTACAGTACTTATATTCTAATCATTGCACCTTTGCATTGCCTCACACAATGAATTATCAGAGGATACTTCATACCCAAACTATAGCATTTCACCCCAGGCCCCCAAAAGCTCAAGTTCTTCTCACAATACAAAATTCATTTAATCCATCTCCAGGAGTCCCTATAGTCTTAACAGTTTCAGCACTGCCCAAAAGTCCTAGCCCAAAGTCTTATCTGAGACTCAAGACAAACCCCTGACTGTAAGTCCCTCTAAAGATTAAAGTCAAGTTGTGCATGAAAAATATACAATGGCACAGAGTAAGCCTTTCCCTTCCAAAAGGAAGAATAGGGGCACAGAAAGAGAAAAGAAATCAAAACACAGTCTGGCAAAGATTAGGTCCTCTAGCTCCACATCCAGTATTCAGGATACATGATGGTGAGGAATGATCCCCACCCCTTTGGTCTTGTTGGTTGTCACCCACATGGTCTCTTTCTTAGACTGACTCTGTGCATAGCCAGCAGCTCTCCTCCACTGCTGTCCCATGTTACTGATGGGTACGTCTCTTTGTACCGTCTCCATTCCAGCTTCAGCTTCATTCTCAGTTTCATACATCACTCTCTCAGAGGAAGCCTATAAGTATTCGGATTGCTACACATTGTCTGACCTCCTAAGACTTCCTTTGAAATCTTGGTGGAAGCCTCTGTGACCCCCTAACCCCAGCATCCTGCATTCCCTCTAAACCAGTACCATATGGACAATACCAAGGTCTGCCCCACCAGATACACCAGTAACCAGGGGCCCTCTTCTACCATGGCTGCAGTGGTTGGTGGGCAGTTGAACAAGGTGAAATAAGTCCTGGGGAAACAACTCCTAGGCATCTCTGTGTGAACAAGGTGTTCCCATGATCTCTTCTCAAAGGAGTTGAATCCTGCTGACTTCTGAGATGCCCTCTAGCCATTTTTCCTATTGTATCCATGAAGAATATTTAGCTTTTATATAGTGGTGGACTTCCTTGACCCCAATGTTACACATGCTTTTGTAGCCAAACTGCAAGTTTTTCAAATCTTTTTTCTCTGTTTTCTGCTCTTAATTACCACAATAAACCTGGCCAAAAGCACCCAGTAAGGTCTGGTTTTGTGATACTTCCTGCTTTACTCTTCTTGCTAAGGACTGCTTTGGCTATTCTGGGTCTCTTATTTTTCCAAATGCATTTTCATGATTGCTTTTTCTAGTTCTGTGAAGAATATCATTGGGATTTAAATAGAAATTGCATTAAATCTGTATAAAACTTGTGGTGGTATGGCCATTTTTGACAATATTAATTCTGCCTAACCAGGAGCATGGGAGGTCTTTTCATCTTCTTAGGTCTTCTTCAATTTCTTTCTTTAGTGTTCTGTAGTTTTCATTGCAGAGGTCTTTCACCTGTTTTGTTAGATTAATTCCCAAGTATTTTACTTTTTTGAGGTTAATGTGAATGAGATAATTTTCCTAATTTTTCTTTCAGTAGATTCATCACTGATGTATAAGAAGGCATTTGATATATGGGTGTTGATTTTTATATCTTGATACTTTGCTGAATTCATTTATTAGCTATAGAAATTTTCTGGTGAAATATTTTGGATCTTATAAATATAGGATTGTGTCATCAGCAAATAGTGATAGTCTGAATTCTTCTTTTCCTAATTGTATCCCTTTAATTTCCTTCTTCTAATTGTTCTGGATAGAGTTTCAAGGACAACTGTTGAATAAAAGTGGTGAAAGAGAGCATCCTTTCTGATCCAGTTTTTAGAGATAATGCTTTCATTTTTTCTGAATTTAGAATGATGTTAGCCTTGGGTTTGGTATTTTTAGCTTTTACAATGTTGAAGTATGTTCCTACTATCCCTAGTTTTTCTAGTGTTTTCAACATGAAGCAGTTCTGTATTTTATCAAATGCTTTTTCTGCATCAATTGAGATGATCATATGATTATTTTCTTTAAGTCAATTGATGTGATGAGTTACATTTATTGATTTCCATACATTTGAAATAAACTTACATCCCTGGGATGAACCCCACTTGATCATGGTGCACTATCTTTTTAATATGTCTTTTATACCAGAAATTAAACTATGCTATAGAGTCACAGTAACCAAAAATGGCATGGTGTTGCCAAAACAGACATGTAGACCAATTGTACAGAATAGAATACACAGAGAAAATCTCACATAAATACAATTATCTCATAGTAGACAAAGTGCTAAAAACGTTCACTGGAGAAAAGATAGCTTATTCAACAAATGGTGCTGGGAAAATTTGAAATCCACCAAAATGAAAGTAAACCCCTATCTCTCACCTTGCATGAAACTCAACTCAAAGTGAATCAAAGACTCAAAGAAGTAAGCACTAGAACAGAAACCTTATGCCTAACAGAAGGAAAAGTAGGCATCTTCACCATGTTGTCCTAGGATTTGACGTCCTTAAAAAGATTCCTAAAGCACAAGAAATAAAATCAAGAATCAATAAATGGGAGGTATTCAAACTAAAAAGCTTCTTCTCAGCAAAGGAAACAATCAATAATATGAAGAGAGAGATTACAGAATGGGAGAAAATATTTACCACATGCACCTCAGATAGAGCATTAATCTCCAAGATATATAAAGAACTCAAAAAACTTAACACCAAAAAATCAAATAACCCAATCAATAAATGGGCTATGGAACTGAACAGACACCTCACAAAAGAAGAAATACAATCAATCAGCGAATATATGAAAAAAGGTTCAACATCTCTAGCAATTAGAGAAATGAAAATCAAGAATAAGATTTCATCTCACTCCAGTCAGAATAGCAATTATCAAGAAAACAAGCAATAATAAATGTTGGCGAGGATGTAGGGAAAAAGGTACACTCATACATTGCTGGTGGGACTGAAAATCGCTGCAACCATTATGGAAAGTGATATGAAGATTCCTCAGAAAACTTGGAATGGAACCACCATTTGACCCAGCTATCCCATTCCTCTGTTTATACCCAAAGTATTTAAAATCAGCATACTACAGTGACAAAGCCACATCAATGTATATAGCATCCCAATTCACAATATGTAAATTATATAACCAACCTAAGTGCCCTTCAGCAGATGAATGGATTAGTAAAATGTGGTATATATACATAGTGGAATATTACTCAACTAAAAAAAGAATGAAATTATGGCATTTGAAGGTAAATGGATGGAGATGGAGAATATTATGCTAAGCAAAATAAGCCAATTCCCCCCAAACCAAAGACCAAATATTTCCTCTGTTATGTATGTGCTAATTCACAACAAGGGAGGGAGCTAGGAAAGAACAGAGTTACTTTGGATTAGGTAGAGGGGAGTTCATGGAGGAGGGTGGTATGGAGTTTGAAAGGATAGTAAAATCAATCTGACATTATTACCCTGTGTACATATATGAGTACATAACCAGTGTGATTCTACATCCTATACAACCAAAATAAAAAGGAATTATACTCTATTTATGTAAAAAAAAATCTAGTGATACCCAAACCACTGCCTGAATATTTGGCTGCTTTGAAATTTTTTCCATCAGATGAATTAGTTCATAACCTTTCAATTTAGCCACATACAAATTCTCAGGACATAGGAAAAATGCAGAAAACTTCTTTGGCATAATGTAAACACAAATGGTCTCTAGTCCAATTCCCAACACGGTCCTCATTATACTCTAAAACCTCATGACAACAATCTTTACTGTCTTCATTCCTAGTAGCATTCTGGTCTTCTAAACTCACACCCGAATTGCCCATTAAGCTCCACAGAGAAAGAATTTTATTTCAGCCTGAATCTCCAAATTCTACCAAACTCCTCCCTCAAACCAGTTCCTAAGGCTTCTGAACTACATATTCAGAATAGTCACAATAATGACCCCACGTCATGGTATCAACTTTTGTTTTAGTCAGCTTTGCATCACCATGACCAAACTACCTGAGAAAAACAACTTAAAAAAGAAAAGGTTTATTTTGGGCTTGAGGTTCAGAGGTTTAGCCCATGGTCAGCCAACTCCATTGCTCTGGTGGGGCAGAACACCATGGCAACAGGGCACAGTGGAGGAAAGCTGTTACCTCAGGGCAGCCAGGAAGTGAAAAGACAGAGTGAAGAACCAGGGACAAAATATAAATCCCAAAGGCATTCTGCCAGTGACCTGCTTTCTCTAGCTGTAACCTATGTGCCTACAGTTATCACCCAAATGAATAGTCCTTTCAAATTATTAATCAATTTGATTGATTAATCCACTGGTTAGGGCATAGCTCTCATAATCTAATCATTTCATTTCTGAACATTCCTCCATTGGCTCACCCGAGAGTTTTTCGGGAACACTTTATATCAGAACCATAACAACATACATGCATACGAACATACACAATTTACATATCTATATGTTGTATAGATATATATGTATTATATCTTTAATATTTATGTATATATATATATACCACACATATGCACATACATGCCTATATATGTTTATATATATACACACACAAAACACATATATAGTTATTTAAATATGTATGTATGTAAATACACACACACACATATATATATATATATATGTGTGTGTGTGTGTGTGTGTCTTTTCTATAAACACCCATGGGTTTTGGGGGGGGGGTATCTCATATCATGTGTATATATATATATGTATGTGTGTGTGTGTGTGTGTGTATTGTGTGTATATATGCATATGCATGCCTATATATGTTTATATAATCCATACATATTCAAATAAGTATATATGTGTATTGAGTGTGTACAAGTGTGTGTATATAAACATTTATAGGCATGTATGTGCATATGTGGGGGAGGGGGCATATACATACATATGTATATATGTTCAAACAAGTGCCAAAATATGTCAGAATGAATTATCACAAAAGATTGGGTTAAAGGAGATCAAACAACTATTCCATATTTACTTTCATATAAAATTCCATAAGTTACAGAATAAATGTCAAAAGTACAAATAAACTTAAAGTTGTGCAGAGAAACAGAACAGTGTCCTTAAAAATTACATAAAGATATAAAGAAAATAATTTCAGACATTCAGATATCGGGATAGTGAAAGCTATGATGGCACTAATGCATTAAGCGTAAAATACGGTTAGCAGAGACTCCTTAGTACTTGAGGAAGCTAGGAGCTATCCCAAATCATACAAGATGTGACAGAGGGCCCATTTGGAAAAACAAACTGGTTGACCTCTACCTCTCCTGGATTTGTGCTAAGCAATAAGTAAAAATGTCATTAACCCAGAGGTTAAGCAATTAGTGTGGAAATTGGTACAGCAGAATCAGAATAGTGTCTCCAATCTCTGCTAAATAGGTAACAACCAACATGAGAAGACAATCACCAAGAAACTGAGACTAAATCATGTACCACCTTATTGCTTCTTTCACTCCAGTGCAGTCTGAAATGAGTGGTCAATGTATAATTACCAATTTAAGACAATGTGTAGACAATCAAGAATTACAAAGTAATAGATTAAAAACATTGAAAGAGAGGCACCAAACCACAAAAGTGGAATCACACTTAAAGATAAAAGTTTGTACTGCAAACACATTAAGGATAAAATAAATATCAATACTGTTCAAATTAAGTTAATTACTTACCTCAAATTTTAAACAAAACCCAATGCAAGAAGGATTGTGGATAATATGTGAAATATATAGCAATAAAGCTTTCATATAAAAATATGTTCATGGACACAGCACAGGCCCTTGTTATTTAAATAACCAAATGTAGCAACTAGAAAGGATGAACTGATAAAGGGTTTTTAATTCAAATGAAACACCCTTTCATCAAAAGACAAGAGCATAGTGAAAAAGCAAGCCAAAATCTGACAGATATTATTCATAATTCTGATGTTAAACAAGAAACATATATCCAGACTATATCAAGAAATGTTTGTAATTAATAAGTAACATGGTAAAAATGGAAAAAAATATTGATGGAGCATTTAATCACAAAAGATATGCATATGGCCAATAAGATATAAAGAGGTGTTCACCATAATTAGTCAGTAGGGGAAAATTAAAGCTTCAATTGTATTCCTATGGCAACTCTATTATCTATATCCTCAACTCTTAGCAGATTAATTAAGAGAAAAAAGAAAATTCAAGGTTTTAGTAAGAATTTATAACAAGTAGAACTGTTACACACTGCTGGCGGTTTACACCAAAGTCAAACACAAGCTATGACCCAACAATTCCATTCTTGTTCCACACCACACAGAAAGTCACAAAAATGTACAGGCATCCACAGATGTGCTGCATGTAATAATTATTTCACCTTAATATTAAGTGGAGAAAATTCTGGTAAGAGAGAAAAATGTCAGTTTGATATTTTATAGATTTTGAAATGTCACTTTGATATTTTATAGATTTTGAAAGTATTCTATTACTAGAATGTTGGTATACATAAATGTCTTTACTTCCATGATCTGTTTACTAGAGTACAAACTGTCTCTTCCCCCCTCTACCCTTACACTTGTTTCTCATTCCCTCTTGTTGAGAGCCACAGTTTAGTCAGAATGACGCCTGGCATTTTTGCCAGAGGGAATGGTTGAAAGGTGACTCTGCTCCAGGATTAGGGCGGATCCTGCTGGGATTAGGGTGGCTCCAGGATTATCCAGGATTAGGGCGGATGGGATCCTGCAGGGAATAGGGCCGGATCCTGCTGCCTCGGGCACCCGCTACTTTGGAATTCCTGTTGAGTTCTCGCAGCTCACAGAGCCTGGTGGAGGCAGTGGATTCCAGGGAAGTGTGTGTAGAGTGCTGGTGAGTGCTGGAATAAAGAGTTGCTGTTTGAACCTACAAGGCTTGGTGGCGGCTCAGTTATTTTGTGCCCAGCCAGACTGTGGCACCCTCTGTCTAAAATAATGACTTATCAAACTATTTATTGTTCATCTTTTGTCCAGCCATCAAAAAGTAGCAAATTATATGATTTTTTTTCTTTCTTATTTATGACTCTCTATGTTTTAGCACAGAGTCCTGTATATGTCAAGGATTTAATAGTTGTATGTATTTAAAAGAACAATTTTTAAATGAGTGATTATGAATACATGTAAAAAATTTGAAAAGCAGAGTTTTTAAAATGAATACTTCCCCTATTCAGCTTGGATTTCTATTCAGATATTTCTGTTTTTTGTCTCCTTTATTTTTTCAAAACTGATGCTCAAATGACCAGATTCTGACTTATGTTTCTTTCTGTTGTTCATCAATAATACTTAGGAGCCCGATTACATTAAATTTGCTCATCCCATTCTTACAATGTAACACCACCTTATTTTTCAGGATGAATTCATTACCATGGTTTTCTTGACAACCTTGTCTCAAGTGAGGTGATCAAACCCATAGAGCACCAAGGTGTTAAAGAATCAACAGGATATTTCAATAATGATGAAATCAGTGTGCCTATACCTCCCAAACTATCTTTAGAAGAACTTATTTTAGTTGATTTTTTAAAAAAAATTATTATAGATTGATACAGTAAAAAGAAATGACCAAAACAATAATGACATTTCAATGTCAAGACAATGTCAATTGCTTCAAGTTTCTAAACACTTTCTCAAGTTTCTAAATACTCTACTTTCTCCCCTTTGATACTTATCTTTTCAAACACATTCATACATAGTTTGAAGACACAGGTTCATGGACCATACATTGAGTATTGGTGCTCTAAATTACTTAGGAGAGAGTCAAGATTAGGGTCTCAGTAGAAAACAGATGGCATACACAAATTCGGGGATTTAAGTACAGTGGTCATAAGTAAATGTGTGGCCAAAGAATAAGGAACAAACAGGAGATAGTAATAAGAACTTCTATTACTTATGAGAATTCTTATTCTCAAAAATATTAAGTCAGACTAGGTATACCAACAAATAGATTCCTGATCTCAGATTTAAGCCAAATCAGGCTATGCTCCGAGAAATATAAGGGATGCTCTTTTGAGTAAGCCTTAATTGAATATCTGAAACATGTAAAGATTAGAGATGACAAACTACTGAATCTATGAATGTGTATATAGTAATGAAGTGCAAACTGAATACATAAGTACTGGACAGACTGAAACAGTGATCAAAAGAAAATACTGAAGCTTATCGGGCTGGGGATGTGGCTCAAGCAGTAGCGCGCTTGCCTGGCATGCGTGCGGCCCGGGTTTGATCCTCAGCACCACATACAAAGATGTTGTGTCCGCCGAAAACTAAAAAAAACAAAAAAAATATTAAAATTCTCTCTCTCTCTCTCTCTCTCTCTCTCTCTCTCTCTCTCTCTCTCTCATCTCTCTCCCTCTCTCTTAAAAAAAAGAAAATACTGAAGCTTATCAAAATGTATCCACCAGAGAAAATTACTGAATTCCAGAGTATGTCAGGAAGAAATTATTGAACATGTAATGTTGAGGAACCTTAGTATTGAAGAAGTAAATTGAGACCCGAGAAAAGTGATCAGGTATGATCCAGCAATTTGTATTTGGAAGTATAAAAAAGATCCTCAATCAATACAACGATTACCCACTGGGAAGTAATGTGAGATAACTCAGAAGAAGGTCTCAATCATTTAGGGACTTGCACACCAGCAAATCATAGATTAAAAATTTTTAAAGGATTGCTGAACACTAGATGTACATAATATTAATATCTCTTTATGTTCTCTTGGTGAATAGTAAAAAGAACTCTGCAGGTTTCATGTTCAAAATAAATTAAGGAGACTGGAAAATGGTAACAGCTTCCACTTAAGAAATTCATTCTGAACTTTAATTGAGCTTTGAAAAAAGTTTGTTAAAAGGCAAAATCCTCACCTTTCAAAGTTTACCATTTTCCATCTGTTATTCTGCCATAAGTACCTTTTCATTTATATTAATTTTGCAAAATTACATGTAAAACATTTGTTATGGATAATAGCACCTGTCTTAATTTGTTAGTCAAACTATAAAATAAAACCAAATATGCAGTTAATTGATATTTAATAAGAATTGCATGTTTGGTTAAATAATAAATCACAAGGACTTTGAATCAAAGCCTTTCACTAGGCAAGTATATAATGAACCCTTAACAAGGATTAATATTCTGGTCCAGAGAATTAAAAAAAAAAAACTATTAGGCAAAAACACTATCATCCAAATTATTCCAGTTTAAAAAGTCATAAAATTGTTGCCATGTTTCTTAAATAAGAAGGCACATGAAATGGTAGACCACTTTTTCTACAGGCTTTGAATATAAAGTGTTATAGTTATTATTATAGTCAATGCTAAAAATTAAAATTTTAATTATGTATCTCGACCCACTAAGCTACAATGAGTTTATTGTGTGGCAGATTTTAATAAATAAGATTTGCTTATATATTTGCATATATATTTAATGTATATTAAAGGCTTTTAATATTAGCCCTTTTAGAATGTCGACATATGTAGGCATATCTTGAAGACATATTAATTTGGTTCAAATAAAATAGTGGATTGTAGAACAGTATTTAAAAGTGTGTTAGTTAAATGAATTTTCATATTTTCCCCTATCAGTGACTGCTGATTCGTGCTCAGAAAGTCCAACTTTCAAACTTTGCTTTTACAACTGTGAGGTGGTGACTGAAAAAAATGATTGTCACTGCCAGCATGGCATACTCTACCACATTTCCCATTTGTAGTATTTTTTTTAACTTTAAAAAGTACAAATCACAAAACTAAACATATTGGAACAATTAGAGATGTAACTAAACATAAAGCCAACCAGGTGATATTACCAATCATGTGTTTTCAATTAGATACCCATAGTCTGCAAGTTAATTTAGTTAGACCAATGTATTCGCATCATCAACAAAAATATTCATCATCATTATCACTTTTCAGCTGGCAGAAATTAGCAGCAGATGTTATGGAAGTTTTCCATGTTTATATTCGGAGATGTTCAACATTCCCCTGTGAATTCAAAATAGGAAAACACAATGAATCATGTCCCTGCAGTCATAGCAAACTATATTTTGCATCACAATAACCATTTGTCTAACAGAAATTCATCTCAGATTTGTTTCCCCTCAAAGGTAAGGAAGTTGCAGAACAGTTGGGTGTCAATAAAAATGTTCTTTCTATTAGCCAGACTAAAAAATAGAAAATAGCTTTGTTTATAAAAATGTTCTGAGGAATCCAATATAATAACCAGGGTATCTCTGTGTTGCATCAATTTATTGCTCAACTTTTATATTAATGAAATATTTTATTTAATGTTTATAGTCTTTTATTACTATACCCTTCCAAATTAATGAAAATCACTTTTTTGTGTGTCAAATATAAAAGTACCTTATTCAAGTACAGTATGAAACAGAACAAGTAAACATAAAAAAAGGGAAAAAAATCATTAAATACTCTGATGTTAGGAGACACTGAAAATGAGCTTGCAACTCAATTTGACATTGCACTTAGCACTGGGTTTACTCAGAGCAAAGCCAAACAGAAGCTCACCTATAAACATAAATATTTTTCTAATATCAATTTAAGAAGTAATTACTACATGAGTCTTAATATAAGATGTGAGTAATGTGGTAGATGACATTTTCAACTGAGTTTGCAATAGAAATAAAAGCATTTTCTGAATGATATAACTTACATCAGCACTGATAAACACTGGAAAATGACATTTAATTATAAGCCCTAAAAGCACTGGAAACTGAGTGGGTGTTAAACCGGATGTGTAAATTTCTGATGATGTTAGTAAGTAGAACATTAGTGAGCTCTTCATTTGTGAGTTCAAAAATGGCTTTCCTAAGTTTTTCTTTGGATACTAAATCAATAAGATGTTCAGATATAAAATGCCCTTCATTTAAATAATTTTTGGGAGTTCCTACATGGTATCTTTTCTTTTAAATTTTCAAAATTCTTATTAGTACTATTAAGTTCTGTCACCAAGAAATCTGGTTATTTTTGTAAATACTGTTTTTTAAAAGTAATTTAATCATAAAACTTATTTTTCACATAATATTGTATTGACCTAGTGATTTCTTCTTTAAAGAATATTTCAGACAACAGATTTTTAAATTTTGTCAAATGGCAGAATGAATAAATAATACGTGCCTGAATGAAGTAAATCAACTAAAACAGTTGACCATCACAACTGGTTATCAGTATGGTTGGTTATTCCGATGGGTGACTGAAAAAATAATCAGCATTATATTTGTTGTTTTTCAGAGTAATTAAGTTTTATTTGTCACATATGTGACAATATGGACAGTTGTTAGGGAAATTAGGAAGTGGAATTGGAACTTCAATGAAAGATCAACTTGCTTTTTTTCCTGGAATTGGGTCAAAGACCTTTAGAAAACTTTTTTTTTTTTTTTAATTAAAAAGGCTTTAAACTTGTTTAAATCCTTTGGTGGGGGAGGTGGGGAACATGCTTAAAAGTATCTTAAGTTGAATACAAAGAACTAAACCCTGATAAAAAGATTTGTATCCAAGAGCTATATGTAAAGAAGTGAGAAAAACAGGACAGGGGGAAGCAAAAAATATAGAGAGAGACATAATATATAATCTCCTCTAAACCCAGAAGTCTCGCCTCAAATTTATCCTGATCCTGCCAGAAGCTCTGTAATGTGTTTTAGGGTTGACATGAGGAAGTATGGCCCTTTCAGGCATCTCCAGGAATTTAGCCTGGGCAGTTATCTAGATAAAGGTGGAGCTATAAACCAAGGAGAGCCAGTCAATGCTCACTACTTAGTAGGGGATAAAAGGGGCCAGCAGAAAACAGCATCTGCTACAGTATTTTAGTCTATTAAATTGTAAAAGTTTAGTAGTCTTTTTTTTTTTTTTTATAACTGTTAAACTATCCACTGGCAGTTCAGAGACAACATAAAATTAGGAAAATTATAATGAAGCAATCATCTAAAACTAGATTTACTCGAGTTACATGAATAAAATATGTTTATGCAGTTCTACTCAAATCACACAAGGTTAAACAAATCAATAGGTTGAAAATGTACCCGTTGAATTACATATCACAACCAAGATTGAGTCCCCCTCCTGTGTTGGTATCTTAGCAAATGCTACTACCACATAACCATTATCCAAATCTTATAATTCAGGAGCTATGCTTATTCCTTTTCTCAAACTACTCATATATAGCCTGTTTGAGCTCTTTGATATAACTCTGAAATATTTCATGAATCAATTTACTTTCTTTAAAAATTTTTTTTTCTAATCTCATTGAGGTATAATTTATAAAAAATGTTATATGTTTATAGTGCATGATATTTTCATACACATACACACACATTAAAAATGAATTGAATCCATTTATTTTCCTTCATTTTTTTCATAGTCAATTCATACTTCCATCAGTGTTAGCTTAGATTTCTGGGGAAACAAAACAAAAATTCCTTATATTTTATAATTGCATTTGGTCTTGACGTCCTATACCACAGCTGAATATTCTATTTCCTATTTTAAAAATAAATCTAAATATGTATCCTTCCTTCCTTTGTAAAAACTGCTGTTGGGTTTTTATCTTAAATATGTTCTAGAAGACTTTTGTGGGATTTGTCTTCTGCCTAAGCTTCTAGCCCCTCCACTCCCCCAGTTCTGTGTATCTTAACCAATTTGTCTTCCCTTCAAATATTCAAATGACACATATTTTCTTCCTCTTCATGGTCTTCATACATTTTCATCTGCCAAACATTGTAATTCCCTACTCATGAACACAGACACACACACAAACAATGCAAGTACACACACACCTCTGCCTACCAGAGTACTTCTGAAAGCAAATTCTTGGACGTATTTATGATCTCATGTAAACCGATGGTTTCTCACAAAGGATACAGAAATATCTTGACCATCCACTCACACCTTCTTGGCCTTACTTCCTGCCCCATATGGATCACATTTACCCTCAATTGTTCACCTTCCTGATGATATAATGTGGGAGGGATGCTGCTGTTCTCACAGTACAAACTAAAAGTGTAGAACAGTTAACACCACCCATGAAAACAGCAACCAAGGATCCTCCCATTGTTTTAAAGTAGATAATTCTGAGGCCAAAGAGCACAACTCGGAGTGAGAATAAGACTTCTTTACAGAGCAGTGAACAGATGCACAGCATGTATAACAGATATATAACACTTGGGTGGCTTTCTCTTCTTTCTTCACTACTCACCCCTGTTCCAAGGCATCCTTCTCTCATAACACACCCTTTATTTCAGCCTCTGAGTTTGGGGGTAGATATCAGCTAAGACAGTTGATACCAATGTTAACTCTCATCAGTTTTCTGATAAGATTCAGGAAGTGAATCACTTAGCAGCGCAGGACAGGTGCACAGCATGAGTAGTGACGAGTTGAGCAGTGATAATACTTGCTATGCAGTAACTTCACATGATGAAATTCTTTCTGGTGGAGCTTTGGTATAAGGGAGAACTGAGGGGGCTGGGGATGTGGCTCAAGTGGTAGCGCGCTCGCCTGGCATGTGTGGGGTGCAGGGTTCAATCCTCAGCACCACATAAAAATAAAATAAAGATGTTGTGTCCCCAAAAAACTAAATATCTCTCTCTCTCTCTCAAAAAAATAAAAAAATAAAAAGTAAAAAAAGGGAGAACTGAAAAGTGAAGTATTCCCTGATAAAATTATACTGGCATCTGAACAGAGGGTCCACCTTACCAAGGTCATTATCATCTCCATATCACCATGCAATTGTCAATACTCAGTCTTATCTTACTTGAACTAGCAGCATTATTTGGTATAATCACTTGTCCTTTAGACCTGAGTAATTGGATATCATGGTGTCTAGTTCTCATATTTCACAGACACATCTTCTGAATATTTTATGGTTTCTCTAAATTTCACCAACCTGGGAATATTAGAAAATCCTATGAATAAATCCCTGGCCCTGTTCTTTTGATTATAATTTTCTTCCTAGATGAATTCATATAGTGTTATGGATTATAATGCCAGTTCTAGTCTGAAGAGAGTTAATTTTATCTCTCCAAATCTTGTTCCATCTTTACACTACAGACTGATATATCCAAATTGCCTCTGTAATATCTCCAATGGCTATTTAATAGGTATTGCAATCTCTATTTTTAATATCATTTTTCTTTCTCCATCTATACAAAATCAATCAATATTTCTACTATCTTTTCCTTGAAAAGATTTTCAGAATTTCATTATCGTTCACTACCTCACCAATGCAGTACAGACCATCATTATTGCTCATCTTTCCTCTAGCATAACAACTGGTCTTCAAATCCTTTCCTTGACAGTCTACACACACTATTTTTGCAGACACTTGCCACCAAGATCATCTTAAACACAAATCAACCATATTACTCCCATTTTTCAAAACCATTCAATTTATCTGCATCTTAATCCGCCTAATTCCTAATTATTGTCTAAATAACTTTCCACATTCTACTTTTGGCTAACTCTTTGGCCTTACCTCTTATATTTCTTGGTACTCATGTTGGTTTCCTTATTCTTGATTTTTTGCTGTTCCTAACTCATAGTTTCTCAGAATGTCCAAATGACTTTCTCCCTTATTTCTTTTAGATAATTGCTCAAATATTAGCTTTAAAAAGATAGCACTGGGGCTGGTTTTGTGGCTCAGTGGTCGAGCGCTCGCCTAGCACATGTGATGCACTGGGTTCTATCCTAAGTGCCACAGAAAAATAAATAAAATAAAGGTATTGGGTCAATTTACAACTAAAATATATATTTTTTAAAAATATAGCACTGACCTAGAGCATTGCTCTATATCACATTATCCATTCAACTTTGCTTTTAATTATTATTAGCTCTGGATGTGTTTATGGTTAGATTGACTCCAATATAATGTACATTCTTTGCAAGCAAGATCTTCATTTTGTTTAATTTTAATTTCCTAGCACTGAAGACAGTACCTGAGACATTGTGTGTGTTAAACAAATATTTTAATAGAACTTATTAATGCTGGTTCAATTTTTACATTTCGGCTATGCCAGCATAACTTCTTGCGGTTTGTTTAAATACGTGCCAAGACCTTTAGTCAGATACTTTTTATTACTTTTTTTTTGGCCTCTCATTTATTTCTTGAAATTAGAAAAAATTCATATGAGAGTAAAAGCAGGTATATGTATTATATATAACTATGTGAAGCATATAATTATATGAAAACATTGAGAACTAAAAATTCTATCTTCTGTGTGTGGGTTTCAGATCATAAGTAATATTTTTTTCTTTTTGTTTTCTTATTTTTAACTTCCTAGGAAAAAGCAATGAATGGAGTGGATATTTAAATGGAAAAATGAAAATAATGGTATTTTTGGTAAAATCACTCTCATTGTAAACAACTGTCAAGTTAGCTTCAATCAATAATGATGCTGCATCCAAATAGAATGGTTATTATACTATTTGCCATAAAGTTTCACTCAATAAAATTTTATTGTAGAAAATTGCTATAATACAAAAATTTAAATCAACATCATAGCAGATTACTTCATTTCATTTATGGTAGCACTAAAATGTCTAATAGGATTATGATATTAAATTCCTATGGCTGTGTCTTGACACTATCCATTATTTGGCTGCACTTCATCATCCATCCCCTACAAACTTTGTTTCACATTCCTCTATTGTTCAATACTACAGTTAACTTTACCTGCACAGCAATAAGACTGTTCCCACATATCTACCCTTTTGATCATGGTTTAACCCACATTTTCCATAAGACTGAGAAGTAAATTTAGCTAAAAGTGATGTAAATTGATGGTGGTAGCAATGAAATAGAGGATGTTTTTTTCTTATAAGAATGCTATAGGTCAACAACTCAGGGCAGAAACTGTCTTAATGCAATCAGTATATAGGCTTCTTCTATCTTGTCTTACTTCAACCTTTAGCATCTTGGATATTTTTATCCCAATTATTATTGCCTTATGGTTTCAAGATGGCTACAATTCTATCAAAATTCAAATACATATTCCAGATAGGACCAAGAGAGAAAAAGCAAAGGAGAAGAGGGAAATTTAAAGAACTTTTCTCTAGAGGAGCCTTTCAGTTTACTGGAAATGATGCCAAATCCAGGATCTTCTCTCACATAGTAACCACTCCTAGTCCATTTCTACTAAACCTCCATTTGTAGGTTATGGATGACATGCTGGATGCTTCTAGAAATTATGCTATCATTGAAGATATCTTAAGATTCATATGAGGGCTTGCCCCTTGGCAAGCTGAGTGACATGAACAATTTATTTATTGTCAGTCTCCCTATCTCTAAGTTGTGGATAACATTGGAACCAATATTGTATGTCTCTAAGAAAATGAAAATATATCATTCATATAAAGCACTTAATATAATAATGAACCTCTAAAGAAGTATTTAACTTCTACCTAGCAATTCCTGATATTTGCATCATTACAACCTGAAGTTTGTATTTTCCAAAGCATTTTCTATAACATATTCAAAGCTGTTGTCCAAAAATAATATGTATATTTGTAAATTTTTAGGTTAAAAATATTTGGCAAAACTAAAGGAGCTAAAAATTACAATTGCAAATAAATTTTCTAAAAATTTATTATTTGCTAATAAGATTTGTGAACCCTTAAGAGGTAGTATGACAATTAGTATTTCACAAAACTATCAATCAGTGAAACACCTTTTCTGAGTATAGCCAAGAGATTTTTGGAGAGCAACAACAAATTTCCTCTTAATCTATGCGACTTTCTTCCTGAATGTGTGCTGACAGCCTTTATAACTATATGTAGCAATTCTGCACTAGTGTCTACTCCAAGCACATGGTTTAACAGCTCAGGAGTGACTTGACATAATTTAGGTGAGGGATCCCACTAGAAGAGCGGTGCTGAAGTCATTCATCCACATACAAATGTGTCTTCAAATGAAGAGTCATGGAGTCTTTACAGAAATAACAAAGAACAGAAAGGAAGGAAAATATTTATGCTTATGAATTTTCATGAATATTCCTTGATAGTTTTGCATCCCTAAAACTTAAACCAAAGTCAAGAAATTTCTGCTGATGAAACTCTTTCACAGATGTTGTGAAAAGCATTGCTCTTTGTGTGGTTCATAATCAATTGTTTCACAAGCTTTCGCTAAGAGTAAGTAAATAAATTTGGCAAAACTGTGTCAAAGAATGGATTCATATTTATAAACATTCATATTGAACACACAAATACTGAGTTAGTATATAGTTGAATAAAAGCCCCAAGAATCATGTCAAAATCAAGGCTATTGATAAAGCAAATTGATACAAATTAATTAAAATCGATTCTCCAGGAACTCTTTCTGACCTTCTTGTCCAGCTCTACAACAGAAAGCCTAACAAATCTGTGATTGCTGTTCTAAAATTACATTTTCTTCCTTCAAAAAATGGTATCACCCAGAGTTGCAGAAAGGGCAACTTCTTAGAAATTAAAACAGGTAACCAATATATCCAGAAAAATATCTTCATTAACATTAGAAATTTAGAAATCCATTAGTAAACTAGGTTTGTATACAAATTAAAATTAAAAATTTAATCAATTTAACTAAATTATTTAATTGAAACTTGAAAAATGGCTTACCAAAATGCCCTTGTAATCTTATACGATGAAACAGATATCACTAAAAGAGTATGCCCAAAGAGCATCAAAAGGAAAAGCTAAAACCAAGATGAAAGACATTCACAACATATTGTGCACTGCTCTTAGAACCCAAGAATTGATGGACTATCACTGTGAAGTACCTGACATTTTTTCAGGGTATAAATTACTGAAATGATTTCAGATATCCTACTATAAGTCGCTGGACTTTAAAAAGTATCTATAATTAGTATCCATGGACAGTTATCAGCCAATTGACATTAACAATACCATTCAAAGTCAACTCCTTAAATATGGTTTTCCAATTAGTCCTGAAGACATTAAAATCACATGATTCTAGGTGAAAAACACACTCATATAAAAAGATATGAGCAGAATTTAATATTTTCTTTAATGACTCTCAAAGTTGATAGCTTATGGGGACTCTGTGTTTATAGTAGCTCATCTAAACTTGTAACTTATTCTTAGTGAAAAGTTGTGAAAAAATTGATTATGAGCCACACAAAGAGCAATGCTTTTCACAACATCTGTGAAAGAGTTGCATTGGCTGGAATTTCTTTTAAGGTTTAATGATGCACAACTATCAAGGGATATTCATAAAAATTCTTAAATTTCTTAAGCCAACTTTCGCACAAAATGACTGGTAGGTTCAAAATAAAATTCAAGTATTTTTTAGGAAAAACAGATTGAATATCACAAATACTCTAATTTTTAACTGCTGTATCGTTCATGAAGAACAACCCTTAATGAGAGTTTTGTTCACTTCTGTATAATTAGTCTATATTGGTTTCCTTTTTTTTATTTGAATTTACCCTAAACAATACAATTGATAAAATTAAAGAGACACATTGACATTGTGTTATAACATAAGTGTGTAATTTATTTAGAGTCAGAAATATTATTAGAAAGATTGGTGTATTGCAAAATGAAATAATGATCCTCATTAGAGAATCTGTATTCTTAAAGTGGAAGAAGTAAAATCAAGAATTAATAAATGGGATGGATTCAAATTATAAAGCTTCTCAGCAAGGAAAACAATCAATAATGTGAAGAGAGAACCTACAGAATGGGAGAAAATCTTAACCTCATGCATCTCAGAGCATTAATCTCCAATATATATGTAAAGAACTCAAAAAGCTCAACACCAACAAAACAAATAATCCAATAAATAAATGGGCTATGGAACTGAACAGACACTTCTCAGAAGAGAATATATTATCAATCAACAAATATATGAAAAAATGTTCAACAAGAAATAGAGTTGGCAACTAGAGAAATGCCAAACAAAATTACTCTAAGATTTCATCTCAGTCCAGTCAGAGTGGCAATTATCAAGAATATAAGCAACAATAAATGTTGGCAAAGATGTGGAGAAAAAGGTACACTCATACATTGCTGGTAGGACTACAAATTGGTGCAACCATTATGGAAAGTGGTATGGAGATTCCTCAGAAAACTTGGAATGGAACCACCATTTGACCCAGCTATCCCATTCCTCTGTTTATACCCAAAGGTAAAATCAGCATACTACAGTGATGCTGCCAGATCAATGTTTATATCAGTTCAACTCATAATAGCTAAAGTATGGAACCCACCTAGGTGCCATTCAACAGATGAATGGATAAAGAAAATGTGGTACATATACACAATGGAATATTACTCAGCTGAATAAGAATGAAATTATGGCATTTGCAGGCAAATGGATAGGGCTGGAGAATATCATACTAAGCCAAATAAGCCAATCCCCACAAAACAAAGGCTGAATACTGTTTCTGATATGTGTATGCTAATTCACAATAAGTGGTGGAGGGGTTAGGGAAGAATAGAGTTACTTTGGATTAGGTAGAGAGGAATGAAGGATAGGAAGAAGTATGGGGGTAGGAAGGATAGTAGAATGAATTTGATGTTATTATCCTATGTTACATGTATGACTACATGACCAGTAGTAGGATTCTACATCACGTACAACCAGAAAAATGAGAAGTTACACTCATAGTGTGTTGTATGTCACATATAATTAATTAAAACAAATTTAAAAAGGAAACAAAATTGAAAGTGTTACCACTCAAAAGTGGTATAATTTTATTTAAGTAATAACATATTATTATTTAACCAAAAGTATAATTAGAATACTTACATTTAGACACAAAGAAATATGAGAGGGCTCCTCAGAATTTTAGGTCTCCTTTGGAACCAAGGCTTGTCCCTGTGTCTACCCAAGCACAAAATTCTACTACATCTTATACCAGGTTCTTGAATGCTGCAGAGACAAAGCCTTTCTCCTTGACTGCTTCCTCTTAAAGTGGACCCCCCAGGAGCACAATTCCTAAGAAACAAATTTCTCCATGTGTCTGGAATTTATGAGCTGATATTTCTAGGAACCTCGGCCATTGCACTCTACCACCCAGTGGTGAAAAACAAACACCAGAATAAGAAAGTACATTTTCTTTTTAGGAGAAGGGTGTAATATTGACAGATCTTCAGGCAAAATGTAAGAAATTCTAAACTGCAAAGTTTGAGGGATAGAAAAACATGGCATGAAATCAGTAGGTGGAAGAAGTAGAGCAAAAAATACAAATAAGACAGTGAGTGCACTGTAAGGCAGTCTCATAATGGAATGTTACTCAGTAGTGATAAGGAACAACATACAACTATATACCATCATATAGTTCAATATCACACACATGACAAAAATGGTCTTATATATCATGCTTTTTATATAAAGAGCAAAAGCAGACAAACTAATTTAGGCTGAAGATATTAGTATGGGAGATATTCTTGGGAGAGTGAATTTTCAGGAAGGATGCAGGAGGGAATCTTCTAGAATACTGGAAGCATTCTACTGCTTGAGCTGAGGGCTGATTATAACATGGGTTACATTTGTGATAGTTTATGGAACTATGTATTTATAATGTGTGCAGTTTTAATAAGCATATTTGACTTTACTAAGAACTTTTTATAAGCTTGAAAATATAAGAAAACAATCTTAGATTCCCATAAAGAGAAACAGTAAGAAAAGGCTGTTAAAATCTCACAGAGGAGAGGGTAAGAACCCATTACATAGCAGGGAGGGAACCTGCATTTAATTTTCTTATGTACTTTTCCCCCAGCTGATGTTGACACTGAGTCACTCAGCCTCGTAACTCAGTTATTAATCTATTTAGAAAAAATGTAAAATGCCATCATTTTATAGTGTTCTCATCTTAGTAAAAAAACATTAAAAGAAAAATAATGTTTTCAGGAGCTATAGGATGTCTCACTTGATGCAGACTAATGTTATGGCAAATATTCTATTTAAAAACAAAAGATAAAATACTGTGATTCTTTATGTAAATATATAAAATGGAAAAATGGTAGTTTTGATCACTTGGGGAGATACAAAGACATTTCCTTAGTGCATACAGTAAATAAATATACATTATAGGGTTTTTAATATTTATTTTTTATTTGTAGTTGGACACAATACCTACATTTTATTTATTTATTTATTTTGTGTGCTGAGGATTGAACCCAGGGCCTCACATGTGCTAGGCAAGCACTCTACCACTGAGCCACAACCCCAGCCCCCATTATAGGTTTTAAAAAGGGGAAATATTAAATAATAAAATGTTACCCATATTATCTTTATACAGTGACAACATAGTTAACATAAAATAAATCTAAATTCTTCCAATGGTTTTTAAATATTTTTCCTGCTTTTACATTTAAAATAAGCAAATGAAAAAAAAATTAAATAATAAAACACACCGAGACCATCAGACCACAAATTTTTCCTCAAATTAAAATAGTTCCATTGTCTAATTTCGGGTATGGGGTGTACAGGTAAGACTGCACTAAAAAATTATAAGGAACTTGGAACTTACACCAAAAGCATAATGGAGAGGCTAACAAGATAAAGCTATTCTATAAAAGCCCTACAGATACCAATTTCATCTATTAGCATTGAATTTACTCTGGGATTTTAGAAAGTTTTGGAATATTTTAAAGTGTGGTATTAAATACTGAGTCTGGATATTTTTGGCAATTATAAGGCAAAGCAGAATATGAAAAAAATGTGCTCTATATGTGTAATAAGAATTGTAATGCATTCTGCTCTCATTTATTTTTAAAAAATAAATTAAAAAACTAAAAAAATTTAAAAATGCAATTTCAGCAATTATTAAGCTACCCATATCTCTAAATAACACAGCTGACAGTATTTTCAGCAAACCTACACACACGTTCTCACATGCGAGTTCTTGAAAAAGATTTTTTGGGTCTTTCTGTGTTTCATGGCATCGTATCATTTGTTTTCTCCCCAAAAGTACAATTGTGAGATTGATCTGTTTGAGTAAATAATTTTCACAGTCACCTCCTTACATATTCACGTTCTGGTGGCTAGGAGTGTGTTCAAATGAAATAAATTACTAGAAATATAATTTAGGTCTATAAAAAATATAAATTACAAAATATATTTTTTGAGAACATTAATTATATATAGGTAGTTTGTGTTACAATAACTTTCAAGACTGTGGTTTTTAATTTTGTTTTATTTGTGTCACTACAATTCATTCTCAGAGAAAATATATATTTTAAACATATAAGTAAACTAATCAATTTATTGTTTTCTGATTTCTCAGTTTTATGACATACTTGGAAGCTATTTCTATGAAGATCATTATATCAAATAGAAAAGTTCCCATATGTTATTCTAAGAACACATGGAGATTTTTTTCTATTTTGGTATTTGTATCTCTGATCCATATAAGGATTATTTTTGTAAGAACCATGATATAGACTTCACTTTTTCCCTTGTTGTTTTGTCATCTTAATGATGTTTTTTAAAAACCTTCCCCATCACTTAATGACATATTTGTATCTGTATCCATTTGTTGATTCTTTGTTCTGTATCATTGATCCACCTCTATGCTGTACTTACCCTAATGTATTTGTAATACTTTATTTTATGTTTTATTATCTTCCTTAGTATTATGACCTTTTATCTCTCATATTTTTCATGTGAAATCCAGTTTTCAAATTTAACACTGATAGTATTAAGGACATCTTTTCTTGTCTCTAAACATAGAACTTCATCATCAATTATAGGCATAGATTGCAAAGAGCAGATATATTGTGACTCCATATTGCAAGAACAAAGAGTGATATGTTATAATTGAATATGAGAAACACACTCTACAATATGCCTGAAATGTTGGCACACAGTATCTTTAGGTTACAAGAGACTGGTAATAGAGGGAACTGATTTTCATTTTCTTTTTTTCTCTATTTTTTAATTATTAGTTGATGATCTATTTTTAAGATATTTTTCTCTTCCACCCACACTGACTCCATTTCCTATAATCAAAAACATCAGATTTTTTTTAGTGTGGTTGTTAAATAATATCCTCTACCACTTCACCATAGAAGACCTCTTCACTCACCTTGAATTTTTCATGTTGATATGAATACTTCATGATTTTGTAAGTCTCTGTTAAGCTTCAATGCCTTGCTTCTGTTTCTCCTTTTTCTAATCTGTAAAGATTTGACAGAAATTTATAGACAGTTATTTGCTCCCTTTCCTCTGTATTCAAAGAACTTTGTAACTGTTTACATATTATATATTCTCTTATGCTGTTTTTCTATACGTGACTCTCTTGCAGCACGCTGATTTCCCAGGTCAGGTTCTTCCTTGCATCCTCATTAGTACACTCACCTGCTAGCAAAGGGTTGAGTCAGTTTGAGTGAATGAGTGAATGAATGAATGAAACAATTGTAATTTCAATCTGCAATCTACAAACCGGACTACAGTGGTGAGAAATAGGATTCTAGTACCCAAAATGACATCAAACTGTAATGGTCAACTTTTATATTTTATTTGGCAAAATTGGATAATAAAATTGGTCATATATCACTGATATTCTTTAGTTCTTTGTAATTTTAGAGTACATTTTCAAGAACTCACATGTGAGAACATGTGTATGTAGGTTTTTATATTATATATTTGAGGGGAAAAACTTATGAGAATTTGAAAATTATACAATTATAATTGACTTGGCTGCTCAAGACTGACTTTGTTCTATCTCATGTAAAAATAAGTACAAATATGCCTTTTAAAAAATCATTTTGTTTATATACAATACCAGGATACAAGTTGACATGATCACAAAACTATGGAGCAGAACCTGCTCCAGTTCAGTCCCAGCACTCCCTGTGCCAGTGCCCCCACTCGCCTCCCCTCACTCCATTGATCTCTCTTCAATCCATTTACATTTTTAAAAATTAGTGTCCTGTGAAAAAAAAATAGTGTCCTGTGGATACACCCATGTCAAAACTCAACCCCTTGCCTTGTCCAAGTATGCACATAGGAAATCGGATCAAATTAATTCCACTGTTTTCCCCTTTTTCCCATCTTCAATCCCCTTCCTCTATTCCACTGACCTTTCCACTATTTTGATGAAATTTCTACCTTTTTTTTCCCTTTCTTCTTAAGTTCCCTTACTATGTAAGTATGTTTAAGACAAATTATTATTTACAAGATTTAAAGAATTAAAGGTTTTTTCAAAGGAAAAAGTCAAACTCAAAAGAACATATGTCAGAAAATAAGCTTATTTATTTTAATGCCTTGTAATGGTGCTCTAACTTTTATTTCCAGTACGTAATATTACCATGGGTGGTATTACATAAGTATATTTTAATGTCAACTTTTAAAACAAAAAATATTACCTGTAAATAGAATGTTTCGCTGGCCACTATAAGTACCCTACATACTGCTTTATCACCATGTAATACATTCACATCAATATTTCATTATTTGTTTAATGCTATGAGCAATATAGCCTAATAATCAGTACTTCCTTAGAAATTGAATGTATCTTGGGGATTGCAGACATAAGCACACTTGTACCAGACCTTCAGCTAGTCTGATAAATGGTCCAGTGTTTTTTTCCAAATCAGCTGGGACAAGTCAGGTGACAAATGATTTCCATTAGCTTCAGCAGAATGGAAACAAAACAGATCAATACAAATGATTTGCAGCAAGTTGAGATCATAAATTTCCTTTTGCCCTCGTACATCATCTTAATATAGAAGCTTTTTTCTTTTCATAGCAGAAAAAAGTCATTAGAGAATTGAAAATTCTAGTTACAACAAACTATCCCTGATTTAAGGTGAGACAATTTTAATGCACTATTAATTTTATCTAATGGTACATAACAATATTATTTTAAAATATGACAAATACTAAAAATGTTAATGAGCAACATTCCAGAAAATTAATTTAACCTATATGTTGTGTAAAAAAAACCCCACAAAATTAAGTCTTCAAACTGAGCTCTATTGTTTCTATTTTAATTTAAGACTTTCAATAGTTAATTTTTTTCTTTAGTTATATTTTCTATTTATTATAATTATTTTTTGGCTACAAAATTTATCTTTACTTCTTAGTTTCATGCTCGAAAGATACATTTTCATGCATCATTTTTTCAATAGTACCAAATTGTAGAAAATAAGAAAGGGAGGGGGAGAGAGGAAAATGAAGGGAATAAAAAGTAAATTAGGCTTACTTTTCTTTTTGCCTGAATTATTGTTAAATAAATAGCTTTTTTTATTATTGTTGGGGCATTTGCAAAGTCTCACAGGGCCACACCTAATGATTACCAAGGGAGTGTTGGCAGATAATAGATTATTTATTTATATGACTTTGAAGACCCATAAAGATCTGAGCATAAAACTATTAGTCATGCTTCATGCACCAAGAGTATCATTCTGAACAATGTTCTTCCATACCCAGGGAAAATGTATGAAGGCATTCACTGTACTCACAGGACTCCTCTCACTGTTGTTATGAAAAGATAATATTGACCTCAGCATGGAAAAGGTAGCTCAAGCCTACCACTGCTATCTGGGAGATCGCAAAAGGAGAGCGGCCAAGATGCACCAGGTCTCCAGCTGAACATTATTGTAACTGCATAAACAAGGCCAAAGGAGCAGTGCCACAGCTTCCACTGCCTTCCTACAAAATCAGTCAACCTGTCTCAAAACGATCAGATATTACTTTATTATTTCTCAGCAAGAGAAGTCATTTTATTATTCTCTCACAGCAAGAAGGGAAAGTCAATTTGAGATGGAGATAGGGAGATAAACAAGCAGATAGATAGCTTGCTTGTTTTTGTGATCCAAATAGCTTTGCAGGGAGAGGTGCACCTGGGAGCTGTCAAAATAGGATATGACTATACTCCCAAGAATAGATCTTGTAAGAGAGTTTCAAAATTTCCCTAATGTTTTGTAGTAATTTGAAATAATTTTCTAGACTTGTAATATGGTTCTTTGAAAGAGTTCTAAAGCTTGTCTGCAAACCTGGATGCCAGTTCTAACTCCATTCTTTAGTGGCTGTATGATATTTAAAAATCATCAAACTAGTTGTTTTCAGGCTATTTGAAAACCTGGAAAAATAATATCCAGTCCGTCTACACATTTATGCCTTTAAGCAGTTGGATTTCAACCTATATTAATATGTGTATCAGTAGAATATAATGTTAAGAAGCATGGAGTCTAGAACAAGACTTTGCAACTTGCTAACTGTATAATTCCGGGAAAGTTAATCACTCTCTCTTTGACTCAGATAATAATGTTATCATTGTAACTGATAACAATCATAACAACCTAATAACATTTTGGTGAGGATTTTAGGCATTAATAGAGCAATGCTGATAACTGCACACAGATCACTATGTCCTATCTGTTTTAGTTATTATTATTTTTTCTGTTACTTCTATCATTAATATTGCTGTGTGTATAAGACTAGCAAAGACAGTTTGAAAGCAGGATTTGGGAGAAGGCATTAGAAGCTTATAAGTCTTATGGAAATTTTTTTCCAGGAGAAACATGTTATATTCTATAGACCTTCCAGTCACTTGCTGACATTAATGATGTATTAGAGAAAATTTCTGTTTGTTTCGCCTGGGAAGGAAGCATAATGTATATAAAAACCTGACTACCCTAAAATTTCTATGCTGGAGAGGACTTGTATAGAATTTTTTGTCACCTACACAATAGTCAGCATTAAGCATCATGAGTATTAGGCATATTAGATGCCCAGTCTAATTGAAATGGCATAAGAATGTAGCGTTACTGGCATCTATTGGGAGTCAGGAAGGAGCTTCCCAGCTAAAGCTTTCTTGGACCCCAGTCATGTAACATGACAAGCAAAATAAAATGGTTTATTGTTTGATATTAAACTTTGAGAGTTTTGTTTTTTTTTTAATACAGAAATAACAACCGGGATAGCATCAGTTCTGTTCTCTATTCCTACCTTCTTTTCAAGAACCCAATTTCATTTTGTCTTTTAAGTCCTTCAGTTTTCCTGTCTCTTACCTACATCTGTAGCCAAGCTATTTGCCTGGAAATCTGTGTCCATTACCTTGGTAAGCATAATTTATGAATTCTCTGGAAAAAAAATGTAGCCAGCCATTGTTTCATCTTTCCAGGATAAACTACTTTGAAATAATGGTGTCTCATACTATTTCCATATTATTTCTTTCTTGACTTCAAATAAATTTTTGGTCTCTTTTGTTTTAAATGTGTTATGGCTTTTCTAGTTATTCTTACTGGAAATACTGAAATACAGCAAGCTACTCTTTCTCATCCAGAAGCCAAAATTATTCTTTACTTTCACTAATAGGGTTTTGATTCTAAAATCTTTATTGATTCAATTCCTTAATCATATATAAGAAAGTAGAATTCAACTCCTATTTGAATTCAAAAGGTTTTATAGCAACCATAAACTACTCAGAAACATTCTACTTCTTCAATAGTAACTTCAATAACATTCTTTCTGAACACCACCCATCTTCTTCAAAATTTCTCACTTTACAACCAATATCATGCTGTTTATCACTATTAAGCCCTCCTCTGCATCTTTCCTGTCTTGGGATCAGCTGATGTTCTGCAGAATTAGAACATTTATTTATTTATTTATTTATTTATTTATTTAATAAATGCCAGCATTTAATGGTGTCCACCCAAAGTACACCTTTGCCAGAATCCTTCATTCATCAGCATTTTCTACAAAATCTCAACCTGGCATCAGATACATATTTCCTTTTTCACTTGAATTTTTAAGTGAATTAGAGAGATCCAATTCCCAACAGTGCTCTCATTTCCCTCTGAAACCTATTGAGCACAATCAACACTCTTATCATCACTCTGGTCTTCCAAGCTCACACCAGAATCACCCATTAAGCTTTGCTTACAAAATTTTAAGGCTTCTGCATCTTGTATCTCCAATTTTTTTTTTCAAATTATTTCCACAAACCAGTTCCAAATAATTATAAATCAATTCCTCAGGTTAGTCACAGCAAGGATCCCACTCTTGTACCAGTTACTATATTAGTGAGCTTTGTGTCACTGTGAACAGAACACCTGAAAAAAAACAACTTATAGGATGGAAGGTTGATTTTAGCTAAGAATTACAGAGGTTTGGTCCATGATTGGCCAAGTCCATGGCTTGGAGTGCATGGTGAGGTAGAACATCATGGAAGAAAGGCATGGTGAAGGAATAAATGCTCTATGCAAGGAAGCCAAGAAGCACAGAAAGAGATAGGGAAAGGGCCAAATAAAAGAACATTCTCTGGGAATGACCCACCTCCTCCAGCCATGTCCCAGCTGCCTACAGTTATCACCCAATTAGTCCATTCAACCAGGATGGACTGATTAGGTTACAACTCTCATAATGTGTCATTCACCCTGAATGTTCCTGAATAATCATAGGAGTTTGGGGAGGCACCTCATAGCTAAACCATAGCAAACACCTGTAAAATATTAGCAAAATATAAATAACTAGAAATAAATGCATGTAACAAGCCACCTACTTGGACAAACCATAAAATAGTATTTAGAGAAATATAAAAATATCTTAATTCAGGAAAAGTTGTGTGTGTTCCAAATAATGAGATTCATTTTTAAGCTGTCAGTTTCACCCAACCAGATATACAGTTCCAAATTATAATCAAAATGTTAACCCTTGTTAAGGTTATTTAATTTATTTATGAAAATTGAAGGATCAGAATTAGCCAAGATTCCATGCAGTAAATCAGTGTGGCAAGAATTGTTCTACTGATTCATTCTCTTAATGTAAAGCTACATTAAGTAGGATAGTATATTAATGTTTACAGGCAGAGAAGTTGGCCAGTGGAATTGAATTCATATATCCCCCAGAGAATCATACATGTGTGAACATCTGATTTAAGACAATGTGAGCACCATAGGGAAGTGGGGTAATAAGATCTTTTTGTAAATGATACTGAGGCAGTTAAGTATCTTTACCTTTAAAAAAAGAGAGAAAAAATGAAAGCCCAGTTCACATGAGTCAAATATCAATCATATAAATGTAGAATAAAATACAAAAAGCAAATCCTAAAAGTTCTAGACATTAATGTAGATGATAAAGTATTTATGACTTCAGGGCACATTTTAAACAGACCACAAAAAGTATGTAACATAAAATATATTGAAATTAAATTTTGGTATACAAATTTTGTTAAAAAATTAAAATCTGAAGCAATATCTAAATATCTTACTACACGCACATATTCAGAAAATCTGAAGAATTACAAATCAATAAAAATATTTTTAAAAAGCAGATAAGAAACCAGATAAAAAGAAATTTAAATGTGTTATAAATTATAGGAAAATTGTACAATGTCATTTGTCATTAAGGAAAGGCAGATTAAAGCTCCCTTAAGTTTTAATCAAAAGAAAGAATAAAATTAAATTCAGGTCTTCGTGTGAATGTGGAGAACTTATACTATTGCTTTGAGGGAATCTAAATTCATGCAGTTGATTTTGGAAAGCAGTTTGATATCTAGCAATTGGATAATATTAAAACCCCAACAATTTTTCTCCTAGATATATGTACAAGAGGAATGTGTAAACTCAGAGACACGGATATTTGCAGCTTTTATAATAAAAGCTGTAAACTGGAAACTAACCAAATGCCCATCAAAATGAAAATGGTTATATAAATTGTGGTGTATTCATATTCTGAAATACTGTACAATAATTTTAAGAAAATACAGTAATTTGAGTTAATGTTACAAGTATATTAAACAAGAGATTTCAGACCCTAAATGATATATAATGTGTTATTCCATTCAAATAATGTTCAGAAACAGAAAAAACTTAGCAATTCCATTTAGATATATATTAAGTAGCAATTTACAAAGAAAATGATGAAGTTATTATCTTTAAATTGAGGGTAGTGATTGCCTTTAGAAGGAAAGGATCAGTTTGGGATTGGGAGGGATTTTCAGGTGCTTATACCTTGAAAGTGGTTATAGGGATGCTCAGTCTTTTAGTCAGTTTTCTGTAGCTGTGCCCAAAAGACTGACAAGACTGAAAACGAAATGTTTATTTTTGACTCAAGGTTTCATAGGTTCAGTCCATGATCACCCAACTCCATAGCACTGGGCCGGAGGTGAGGCATACATATTGTGGCAGAAGAGTATGGCAGAGAAAAGTCACTTAGGACATGACAGAAACAGAGATCTCTGGTCCCCAAGGACAAAATACAAACCCCAAAACAAACATCCCCAGTTACCTACTTCCTTCCACCACACTCTACTTGCCTAGTCACTACCTGGTTCATCCATATCAGTGGATTAATCACTGATTAGGTTAAAACTTCCATTATCTAACAATTTTACCTCTGAACATTCTTTTGCATTGTGTTACACATGAGCTTTTGGGGGAGATCTCGTATCAAAACTGTAACATTCGCTACACAATAATTTTTTTTTAAGATTTAGATTATACACATTTTTTTTCTGTGTTTTTAACTCAATATAGCAAAGGTTTCGAAATACGAACAATGTCTCACTTCCTTTATATTTTGCATCTTTTCCTTCATCAGCTTCTGCCATCTATAATTTTATTGAAAAGTATAGGTTAATTAGAATAGGGAAAAGAATGGATGCTATGAAAGAGTTGTTGTAGAAACTCCTCATCATAAGGGAAATTTCATGATGAGTAGTCACTGCTGGTTCACTAAAGGGAGGTCATATTAAACTAAGCTTCTGAAATTATTTGAAAATATTATATACCATTAGATGATAGAAATTCAATGATGTACTGTAGCCTTGTATTTTTCTTCAGGCAAATAGCTGTGTTACACAAGAGAGATTAATGACTAAGGTAACAAGCTATTGAACAAGAGGTAGAAATAGTGCTGGATAGAAAACTGACAGTAGCATTTCTTTCATTCACAGTCTAAAGTCATAAAACCCTTCCTTTAGTGTCTGTTTCTGGAATATCCTAATTATATGAGGGCAGCCTTCCTGTCAGAACTGCTGAGACTTTGATAGTTGCAGGAGTCAAGGAAGCCAAGATTCATTTAACTCTCTACCTGCAGGGCCACACCATTCAAAACTTGTTTTGATCCTCTTTCTTCTTTCTCTCCATCACTTCTTTTCTCTTTTCCTAATCCTCTTCATTCATTCCCTCTTCTTTGTTCTTCATCTTCCCATTAGGGACAGAAAAGAGGAGTTTTCTAACCAGAGAGAAGTATTAACTGATAGGTTTTTGGCAAGCCCACTTCCCAAATCTGAATATATTGTGGGGGAAAAAAACGCAGAAAGTAAAATCATGTATCCTGTTTCTGAAATTCAGAAACTAGACCATAATTGAGTGAGAACATAAAAAGAATACAATAAAATTTTATTCATTGTCACACGCTAAAGGGTCATTTTCTTAGAGAATTGGAATCAGGGAGATATGACACCTATTGAAGCTCTTTGCTTTAACAGAGAACAGGAAAACAACATGAGCTCTGGCAATTATCTAAGTCACCGAGAAAAGCATGCTTTTAGCAGATACCTTAGAAACTTATTTTTCTACCATTATTCAGTTATTCATACTATATAGCATTATTCATTATTCATACTGTAATAATCATCTTTACAATATCACTGCCAAGCCCCCATTTTATCTTTGCTTTCAAGACTGATTTTTGAAATTATTATTATAACTTAAACACACACACACACACACACAAATACTATGAAAACACTCTTACTAAAAACATCATAACTATTATTTTAATTTGGTCACAATATTTTGGACTGGTACTAAGCGTGTACCAAACTTTATCTTACTACAGCTGAGTTTTTCTGTAATTTGGAATGAAATCATCTTAAAATATTTGACTTGCTCCCATATTACTTGCTTTTCTAGTATCTGCATGTTTGATTTGGAAAAACTAATTTGTATTAATTATATAAGTATAAATTATCTTTAATAACAATTGGAATGCAAATTTTTATAAAAGTGAATGTAAATATTGAAATCCCCAAATCAATGAAAAGATACCCACACACACACACAAACAGAAGGAGAATGTCATTCTATGAATACTCCCTAAAAATCCATGGTTAGGTTATTTGACTCTACTTTGTGCACCCTTTATTTTATACTGCCATTAAGGTTTATTTTATTTCCATTGTCATCCCAGACAATCTCTGTTTAATACAACATTCCATAATGATGCACCTGACTCTCTCTGCACTGTCCAGCAGTTTAGCAACTGGCCAGCCACAGGTGGACTGCAGCACTTGACATCTAGCTAGATCCAACTGGAATGTAATGAATGTAAACTATGCATCATATTCAACACCTTAGTGTAAAATATAGAAAGCAAAATCAATATTTGGGATCTGATGGGCAACCTGAAAATATTGTTAAAATTAATTTCATTCATTACATTCTTTTTAAAATTTTTTTATTTCTTACATACATGACAATAGTGTAATGCATTACAATCATAATTATCCATTTACAGCACAATTTTTCATAACTCTGTATATAAAGTATGTTCATGCCAAATTATGCCATTATATATGAGATCTCTTATTTTTTTGCCTTACAATTCTTAATACACTTTATACCACAATTTATCATATCTCTGTTTGTATATAAAGTATGTTGACACCAAATTCACATCTTCATACACGTATTTTGTATAATGATGAGGGTCTCCTTCCACCATCCATGCTATTACCCTTCTCCCTCCCTTTCTCACTCACCCCTATTCCCTATCTAGAGGTAATCTTCCTCCCATGCTCTCCCTCCCTACCCCATTTTGAGTCACTCCCCTTATATCAGAGAAGACATTCGGCATTTTTTTTGGGGGGGTGGCTATCTTCACTAGATACCATCTCACTCCGGTAAGAATGGCAGCCATTATGAAGACAAACAACAACAACTGCTGGCGAGGATGCGGGGAAAAAGGTACACTCATATACTGCTGGTGGTACTGAAAATTGGTGCAGTCAATTTGGAAAACAGTATGGAGATGCCTTGGAAAGTTGGGAATGGAACCTCCATTTGATCCAGCTATTTTTAGATCCCAAAGGACCTAAAAATAGCATACTACAGGGACACAGCCACATCAATGTTTATAGCAGCACAATTCACAATAGCTAAACTGTGGAGCCAACCTAGATGTCCTTCAGTGTATGAATGGATAAAAAAAAGTGACATTTATACACAATGGAATATTACTCAGCATTAAAAAAGAATAAGATCATGGCATTTGCAAGGAAATGGATGGCATCGTTCATTACATTCTAAACTATGTTGTAATTACTAACTACTAAAAAAAGAATTGAATATGTGGCTAGAATTCATGGCATATCATATTACTAATAGGCAACATTCCATTAAAATGTCTTTAAAAAATAAATTACTACATATTATACTTTGTGATACTATAGTTCAAGAATCACATTTTCAACTTCTATATTATATTAAATATTGCTGTGTTTCATTATTACTATCATGCCATAATTTATTGGTGGTCTTTTTTCTTTCTTAGTGGCTTTTTTTCCCTTTCTAAGTGTCTCTTATAATTGATTATAATTTAGTACTAATAAACAATCATTTATAGATAGTTTGGCACAAAGGAATACAGTGCAAATCAATTGACTACTAGTTCTTTGGAAGTATCTCCTTGTATCCCTGTAAAGTAACATCTTATTTTGAAACTACTTGAGTAAGATTGTGGTTGCCAAAAGGATAATTATTCAGAAGAGAGTTTTAGCAAGTACTTAAATAAAATGCAACTTTCTACAGATATATTTAGGTAGATCAATTTCTTCTTCCCTAGAAATCTTTATTAAAACCACTTTTATTAAATCAGTAATATTTGCTTTAGTCAGCATAAAAGAATTTCAATGGTGCTCTAATGTTTGTTGATATGATCTGGTAACAGTTTTATATTGCATATTTATGTTGATGGGAAAAAAGGATCATGAAAACTTGTAAATTAAATGTATTTTTAAACATATAAAACTAGAAATTATGAATATATCTGTATATATCAATGAGGTAAATGTTGATGCTTCAATACATGCAGACATTGTGCAATGTTCAAATAATTTAAACTTTTATCTCCTCAAACATGCATCATTTCTTGATTGTTAAAACTTTCAAAATCCTGCCTTCTAACTTTTAAAATGTAAATTATTGATATCTAGAGTCACCTTATTGTACAATAGCACAACAGTAATATTTGCTGACCTCCATCTCTAAGTTAGAACCCACTGATCAACCTTTTTCCCCATCTCGCTCTCCTCCTCTTGTCCCCATCCTCTGGTAACCACCACTATATTCTCAATATCCATGACGTTAACTGTTAAAGATTTCTCATATGAGAAGAACATGTGGTCCTTGTTTCTCTTTGCCTAGTTTATTTCATATAACATTATTATCTCCAGTTTAATCTATGTTGTCAAAAATAAAAATATTTCATACATTTTAGCATAAAGAGTATTCCATTGTATGTATGGACAACAATATTTTATCCACTCACTATTGGATGGATACCTAGGTTTCATAATGAATAGTGCTGCAACAAATGTGAAAGTATAGGTATCTCTTCAACATCATACTGATTTCATTTCTTTTGGATATATAACCAGTAATAGGGTTGCTGGATCATATGGGAGTTTTATTTCTCATTTTTTGAGACACATCCTTGCTGTTCTCCATAATGGTTCCAGTAATTCTCACCAATATCCCTTTCTCTGTGCTGTTGATTTTGTATGCTAATATTATATCCTGAAATTTTTATGAATTTATTAATCTAATAGATTTTTCAGGGAATTCATTGGAATTGTCTTATCATCTACAGTGACAATTGCACTTCTTTTCAAATGTGAATACAATTCATTCCTTCTTCTTGCCTGATTGCTCTGGCTAAGACACAGCACTATGTTGAGTGAAACCAGGCATCCATGTTTTGAAGAAACCTTTTAGCTTTTCTCCATTCAGTATATTGTTAGCTATTGGCTTATTACATATGGCTATTATTATGTTGTGGTATGTTCTTGCTGTACTTAATTTATTCAGCATTTTTATCATTAAGCGATCTATGATTTTATCAAATACATTTTCAATCTATTGAGATGATCATATTTTTGTCCTTTATTCTGTTGATATAATGCATTACAATTATTAATTTGCACATATTGAACCATCCTTGCATTCCTTAGAGGAATCCCTACTGATTATGGTGAACAACATTTTTAATGTGCTGCTGGATTCAGTATGCTAGTATTTAGCTGAATAATGTTATATATAAGTTCATCAAGACCATTACTTCTCTTTCTTTTTCTGCTCCCACTCCTTCTCCTTCTCTTGTTTTTAAATAACTTAAGGAAAAAAAAAATTAACATTTGGTTGTAATGTTTCTCTTTTCATGTGTGATTTTATTTCAGTCTTCCCTCTCTTAGTTTAGCTGAAGTTTGTGAATTTTGTTTATCTTGTCAAAGAATCATTTCCTCATTTTTTATAAATTAAATTATTATTTTGGTTTCTAATGTATTTATTTCTGCTCTGGTTTTTATTCTTTCTTTCTATTAATTTTAAATTTGATTTGTTCTTCTTTTTCCAGCTCCTTGAGATTCAGTTGAATGTTGTTTGAGATCTATCTACTTTTTAAAATGTAGACTATTATTTCTATAATCTTCCCTCTTTCTATTGCTTTGGCTATATTCCATAAGTTATGCCATGTGTGTCTCTATTCCCATTTGATTTAGCAAATATTGTTCCTTTCACTTAAGTTGGAAAATTTTGATAAAAGAAAGAATCTAAGTTGAACAAAATTATGCAAGTGCACTTCACTGCTAGTATTTGTTGGTTTACATTTTGGTTTTATTATAAAACAAGATCTGAAACAGAAAGTAATATTATAGCCCATCTTATAGCAATTTCACAAGCACTCCTCAAAGGCAATTCCTTCAATCTCTGTCACTTTAATATTCATGGTATTTCCCACATAATTCTACATAATTTTAGCATAAATATTCTTTAATTTCTCAAATTGGCAATGATCTGTTGGTTCCAAAAATTGGTTCCCCAAATACAGAAAAACCTAAATAATATTTATAATTACATTCCTGACATACTCATAAACTTAATGGTTATACTATTTGTTTTATAAAGATTACATTTGTATCTTGATTTTTAAAAGCATATATGCTATATATATAATATACACAATATTTTATATTGTGCTACTACATATTAATATATTATATTAATTGTTCCATTAGCTAATGACAGTAACTTTTTTTAACTGGTGATTCATAATTACATAGAATAGTGAAATTCATTATAATATATTCAAACATGCACACAACATAAATTGGCAAATTGCATTCACGAATATGCTTAATTTCTTTCACCTCTTCCCTCTACTAGATCTTCTTTCTCTACTGGTCTCTTCTATTTTCATGAGATCCCACTTTTGTAAGCTTTTTTTGCTCCCCCTAGTTCCCACATATGAGAGAAAGCACATAACACTTGACTTTCTGAGTCTGATTTTATTCACTTAACATGATATTCCAAAAATCTATAATTTTTTATGTGAATGACATAATTTTGTTCTTTGTGGCTGAGGAAAACTCCATTATATACATATACTGCAATTTTATCAATTTACCTATTGATGGACACCTAGGATGTTTCCATAATTTGACTACTGTGAAGTGAGCCACTGTATACATTAGTATGCATGTATCATTATAGCACACTGTCTTTAATCCTTTTGGAAAAATACCTAGTGCTACAACTGAGTCAAATGATGGTTCTATTTCTACATTTCTGGGAAATCTTCATACTGATTTCCATAGTTGTCACATTAATTTAAAATTCCATCAAAAAATATATCTATACCTTTTCCCCTGCATCCTTTTAAGCATTTATTATCTGTATTCTTGACTGTTTCCATTCTAACTGGAGTGAAATGGAATACCAGTTTAATTTTGATTTGCATTTTTCTAATGGCTCTAGATTTTAACATTTTTTACATAATTATTGACCATTTGTACTTCTTTTTTTTGTTGTTTTTTCTTTTGTGAGAAATGTTCAGTGTCTGGTTGGATTATTTCCTTGTTTATCTATGGGTTATTTGGTTGTTTCTGGTGTTAAGCTTTTTGAGTTCTTTAGATATTCTGGATATTAATCTTCTGTTTGAAGAGAACCTGGGAAAGATCTTCTATCATTCTGTAGGCTCTCTGTAAATATTCATCTCCTTTTCTATACAGAAGCTTTTTAAAATTTAATACTATCCCATTTATTAAATCTTCATATTATTCTAAGAGCTTTGGAAGTCCGAGAAAGTTACATAGAGAGCCTATATTTTGGAGCATTCACCCTGTTTTATTCTATTCATTTCAAGTTTTCTGGTCTAAAATCAATGACATTCATCAATTTTGACTTTATTGCACAAAATAACTTTTGTGCAAGTTGTGAGACAGTTGTGTAGTTTCATTCTTTCTCCTATGAATATTCACTTTTCACAGATATTTTTGCTAAAAGGCTGCTTTCCCCAAGCTATGTTTTTGATACCTTCATCACGTATCAGATGACTTTATCTATGTTGTTTTTGTCCCCTTGTCTTCTAAAATTCTATTCTATTGGTCTGTGTATCTGTTTTTATGCCATTACCATGATGTTCTGTTACTAGAGCTGTGCAATATAATTTAAAACTAAATACTGGGTTTCCCCCAAGCATTGCTCTTTTTTCTCAAAATTGTTTTGAATACTCTGGGTCTTTTGTTTTTCCATATGAAATATATAACTATTTTTTTCTAGTTTTGTGAAGAATGTTATTAGTATTTTGATGGAGATTTAAATGAATCTGTAGATTACTTTTGATGTCCATTTTGACCATATTAATTTTGCCTATCCATAGACATGTGGGAGGATCTTTCTGTGTTCTGATATCTTCTTTATTTCTTCACTGTCCCATAATTTTCACTAGAGATATTTCACCTCATTGATTAGATGTATTCCTAGGAATGTATGTACACATGCATGTATGGATGGATGCATTGATTTAAAGGCTACCATGAATTGAATTGTTTTCCTAATTTCTTTTTCATTAAATTCATTATTGGTGTATAGAAATATATTAAGTTTTACATGTTTATTTTTTCCTGCTATTGTACTGAATTTTCTGGAGTGGTTTTATTGGATCTTCTAAGTATAGATTCATATAATCTGTAAACAAAAATAATTTAAATATTAAAAAGCATAATTTGACACTTCCCTTTGCTGTTTATATCACATTCACTTCCATCTCTGTTTCAATTGCTGTGGCTAAAATTTCAAGTGACCTATCAAATAGGAGTGGTAAGAGTAGATTATCTGTTCCTTGTTCCTGATTGTAGAGAAAATGCTTTCAGGTTTTTTTCCCCCTCTATTTAGCATGATGTCAGCACTGGGATTATCATATATACACTTTATGATGTTGAGGCAAATTCCTTCTATCCCTAGTTTTTCAAGGTTGTTATTATGGATGGGTGCTGCATTTGTTGAAGTTTTCTGCATCTATTAAGATGATTATGTGATATTTGTCCATAATCATATTTATGTAGTGGATTATGTTTATTAATTTGCATATACTGAACTATCCTTGCATGCCTGAAATAACCTAAATTTGACCTGATGTCTCTTTCATGAGGCTTTTAAAATTCTATTCTTATTATGCATATTTAGCATTTATTTGTAATATATCATGGAGAGGTTCTGTTTTGATTTTGTCTATTTAGGATTTAAATGTGCCTGTATCTTGGTAACCATCTCACTTACAAGGTTTGGAAATATTTCTGTCATTATTTCAATGAAAAGTTTATCAATATCATTGGCCTGTATCACTGTTCTTCTCTCCGTGCCAGTGTTAATCTCTAAATGCTATTCCAGAGTTCTTTTATATTCAGATCATTGGTTATTTATTTTCTTTAATAATAACTGCACATTCAAAACTGGCTATCTTGTCTTCAAGCTCTAAGTTTTTGTTTTCTACTTGATTTAATCTACTGGTAAGATTTTCAATTGAATTTCTACTTTTATTTATTTATTTATTTATTTCGGAGACTGTTTGGTTCTTTTTCTCTTTATTGACATACTTTTAACATCCTACATTTTCTCCCTTAGTTCATACCTTAGATCTTCTTTTAATTTATCAAAAGTATTTTAATTTTTAGAAATATTTTTAAAAATCCACATTTTAAATTCTCTCTCCAGGATTTTATCCATTTTATTATCTGTGGATTCAGTTGTTGATCATTAATATACTATTGAAGGTATCTTTCTGGACATTGTCTCTTGTTTTCTGAGATCCTTTATTTGTACATCTGTTGAGATGGTTTATGCAAAGCCCTTTTAGTTAGTAATTAATCCTTTTTTTCTGTATTGGAGATTAAATTCAGGGGCAGGTGACCACTAAGCACATTCTCAGCCCTATTTTGTATTTCATTTAGAGACAGGGTCTCACTGAGTTGCTTAGTGTCTGGCTTTTGTGAGGCTGGCTTTGAACTTGTGATCCTCTTGCCTCAGCCCCCCAGCCACTGGGATTAGAGGCATGTGTAACCTCACCTGGCAAATAATTAAATCTTTAGAATAATCTTTAGGCTGGGGTATAACTTACCTTCAACACATGCAATCAACAAAATTAAAGTACTAAATGCAACCACCTGAACCACTGGAGAGAGAACACCAGTAACAGTGCTAAGAGCAAACTACATGTCAGCACTTGCTTAGAAAGTTATTTTTTAATGTTTTTTTTTTTTTTTTTGTAATTATAGACGGAGAGAATGCCTTTATTTGTTTATTTGTATGTGGTGCTAAAGATCGAACCCAGGTTCTCAGACATGTGAGGCAAGTGCTCTGCCGCTGAGTTATAGTCCCAGTCCCTTAAAAAGTTATTTTTAATGATGTCTATAACTGTACTAACCAATGACAAAAGTGGATGGGAAATAATTTAGAATGAGCTGAAAATATTATGGATTAGTAATAGTATACTAAATTTAATTAGAAGGGATGAAAACTAAATAAAATAGAAAAAAAAGAGAAAGGGAAAAAGAAAATGTGGCAGCTGGGAGGGAGACAAAAAGAAAGGAGGATGAAGGAGAAGGGAAAGGAATGGAGAAGAGAAGAAAGGGGTATTGAGAGAAAATCCAATTAATTAACAAAATATGTGAAAATTAGAACTCTGAAAGGTACAAAATGTGTAGAAGACTAGAAATTCATTTATTGAATTACTGCAATAACAGTAATAAAATATTGTTTTTCTTGGTGAAGTTCCCCCCCCCCCCTTCTTCCAGGAATTCAATTTTAGAATCTCCCAGTTGTGAGGAAGTTTATGGGACACAAATATCATTGTGCTTATTGGTTCCCAGCTTTGCCCTAAGCCAGCTAAACTTGTTAGGGGAGTTTGTATGCCGAGCTCAGCCCCCTCTTGACTGGCAGTATCTTTCAAGAGAAACTTTGTCCATTTCAAAGCAAACTTCACCCTCAACATAATTTTGTTATTTGAATGGTGGTAGGAGTGTAAATTTGGGGGCTGCTAGTCAGCCTTTCACCCATGGAACCTATGGCCTTATCTGTATAGCACTACACACTTGCTTGAAAAGTCTGAGTCTGTGTACTGGTGGTGGTGGCGGGGAGGATAGGTGTGTGGGATGCACCAGTCTCCCTTTAAGACCTGTCTGTGCATGGGAGAGTTGGGTCCACAGGAGGATGCTGTGGGAGCAACTGCTTTCCACCCAATACTGACCATCTCATTTTTATCCCTTCAGCCATAGTACTTAACACAGCTTCAGACCACCAATTTAAAATGAATGTGCCCTTCACTCTTCACTCTGCAGACTCATAGACCATCAGCTGTAGTCCCTGTTACTTGCCAAAACTTCACCCAAGTCCATGTTACAGTTTCACTTCGGTGCCCAGACTGGCTCACATCTCAGGCACCCACCAATCCAGTGAAAAATAAAGCCTAAGTGATGGTTTAGCCTTTGGTACTAAAAAAGCAGGCATAGCAAGAGCAGGGCAAAATTAGTTAACTAATTAATTAATATATGAAAATAAATAGAGAGTGAAAAATTAAAAAACAAAGGTAAACTACAGAGCTTTTTAATCTCCTGCTCAGGAAGTCCAAACAAAGAGTCTTTATAAACTTATAAACTGTCATGATTTCCCCACTTTCACTAACTCTGCCAGACTTCTCCCTATGCAGGTTCACCTCACCATACCAAAGCTTATTTTCTGCTCAGATTGCAAAATCACAGGACAGTGGCAACTGTTTTTTATAAATTTGGTTAGAGAATTCCTTTTGGGCTCATCGGAACGGGAGCCCTCTCTCCACCACTATATGACCACACACACAGCACTGCTGCCATCAATTCTTTTTATTAATTCTCTTTCTATTCAGAACCCAGTATTTCTGGTTTGAACCTGGTTGCTGGCTCTCTGAGTGGCTTGTCAGTGTTCTCCCACAATTTTCCAACCTCAATATGCTGCTATAGAACTATTGTTTTAATTCAATCTTGGGGAGCAGCTAAAATAAGATGGGTTCCTCTCATCCACCATTTTTTTTTCTACTTAACAACACTATCTTTCAACTCACTATGGCTTCACACTAGCAATAAGTATTTTTAGTACTTTTACCAATTCTTTCTGTTCTCCATACCTTCCTTCCACTTTAATTTCTATTATCTGCATTGTAAACTGCTAAGGTAGTTCACATTTACTATCTTTCCTGAAAACATAACCAAGTGAATCAAATATTGATTTTTCAATAGGTTCTAAAGTTGAAACCCAATAGCAACATTTACACTTCTATGGCAACATAAATAGTATCCACAGACAAGCCAAATACAACTCAAGACCACATCTGTTTGCCCTCACTTCAATGCATTTAGCTGAAGAAAGATGAAAGTAATTATTTCTGCTTTTAAAAATGCGTATATCTTGCCAGTACCCTTTTATAGCAGTTTAAGATAATGAATTTCAACAAAAATTTCTTGGGATTTTTTGTGCTACAAACAATTTCACTTGGGTAGAGGGATGGCACAATGATATAGCTCTTGCCTAGCATGTGCAAGGCCCTGGGTTCAATCTAGAGTACTGAGTAATAATAATAATAATAATAATAATAATAATAATAATAATAACAACAACAACAACAATAATAATAATTCACTTGGACAAACGCAGTTCATGTGATTTTCATTATCAGTTAGTAATATACATTACTGATAAAGAGTAACCAAGAACATTTTATCACATGAAATAGCCATATTATTTAGTTTGTAGTACATGTTAAACAAATATTTGTTGAATGAATGAGTAAATTCATTTTCAAAGAAGATTCCAATATCCAGATGTACAAACATTTAAAAACAGGAGCAAAATTATATTACACCAAATAAAACAGATTAAAAGAAATTATCATTTGTTATAAATTATAAATATCCCTTGTTATAAAATCATACAAGTTGTTATGGAAGGAACATTAAACTAGTATCACTTTTACTTCCCCCCTCCTCAAAACAAGAAAAAGTCTGAATAGGATTCTAGAAAGACAAAGCATTTCCTCTTAAACTATGCCATGGAAATGCCTCCTGACAAGTAGTGGTATTATGAACCCTAGATCAAGATTTAAACCTCTCAGACTTTCTCTGTGATAGAGGTGGGCCCAGCATGTAGAAGACATGATAGAAAAGAGTCTTCTTATCATTTCTAATTTTTAATTAATAAATTAATAAATGCCCACAAAATAAATGGATGATCTCCATAGAATGAAGGGGAAATTATTTTCATGGCTGCTTTTCTAATCAGTGTCATTTTACATCCATGGAATAGATTTTTTAAGATTTCAACCATCCTAGTGAGAATATTCTGTATTACTTTCATCTTGATAAGCCCAATCCATCTTATCCCTTTTATTTTATTTGACAAGTTGCTAAAAGAGGTCTCAGAAGAATGGGCTGGGTATATATCTATAAATGATTTTCCCTTCATGTGAAGAAGAAATGTTAAGTCTTGCTTTATTGTACTGAGAAACAAAAGAGAAATTTCTGGGAGAATAATATGAAATGTGAAGTACATGGAGAGATTAGGACAAAAGAAAGAAATGTAAAATCACCATAAAAAAATTAGAGTTGCTCTAATGCCCTTGATCCATGAAATAGTATGACAGATGCTCTTGTTGACCAAGCTCTGTGTGGTGTTCCTTGTAGAGCAGTACTTGATAAAGGTTGTTGAAGGATTGGAAACAAACTTCAAAACTTTGGAATTCATTTAGTGCATTGAATTGAGAATTTGTCTCTAAATACTACATTTGTTTCTAGTTTTTAGGCTATTCAACTAATCAGAAATATCAGGCACAACATTTCTTTAAGGAATTCCTTCTTCACAGGAATGAGTTGTTATCTAGCCATTTTGATTTATTTTGTTAGAAAGTTACATACAGATTGTGAGTTCTGTAGACAACTACATCCTGTGTCATTGCTTAAAAGATGCTTCCAAAAATGACAGTAAGTTAATCACAAGAAATTGTGAGATGTTTCTATAAATGTCAGTAAGATAATCATAAGAAATTTTGAAGACTGCCTTTAACATTTTTTTAAATATTTATTTTTAGTTGTAGTTGGATACAATGCCTTTATTTTACTTATTTTTTATGTGGTGCTAGGGATTGAACCCAGGGCCTCGTGCATGCTAGGCAAGCACTCTACCATTGAGCCACAACTCTAGCCCTGCCTCTAACATTTTGACTAACCTAATGAAAATAAAATGGCAAAACATAGGAGCAAATTTGATATACCTTGGGTCAAATGATAGTTGCTGTTGCATTCTGTGATATACAATCTACATCATCATAAATATTCAATCCAAGTTTAAGATTCATTAAACATTTTAAGTTTCCCCAATTCATCACAATCATAGAAATACTTGCATGGAATAACATATTGTTGGTATTTTATGCAATGTTTACAATTTTCACTTGTTTTAGTACTTCTTTCATTCTTTTTTCTTAGCTAACATTTTGGTTCACTAAAAACAAAAACTCAAGAGACCAGAGCAAATACATTTCTCATATAAAAAAGCTGGCAGAATTCTATGAATGTTTCCAGGATTTCCTCAAATTAGTTTTATACAGAAAAAATAAGGATACTGAGATATAGTATCAAAAAATGGCAATCCTAACACTCTACTGACTCTGTAGTATCAAGGTAACTGATTTACAATTGTACGTTATTGTATGATTTTGCTATGTAACAGACCACCCTAAAAATCAGTGGCTGAAAACAAGAATAGCTCATAATCTGTGGGTTGTCTACGTGAGTTTGAAAGAGGTGAATGTTTTCTACTGACATTGCTTGGGTTTTCCAATTCGTCATCAGTCATCCAGGAACTGATTTGTTTATAATGAACTAACTCACAGGGCTGAGAGGTGGTACTCACTATCACCCGTGGTTATGACCAGCAGGCCAGCCAGGGCTTATTCACCTGGTGGTGCTCAATTTTCATAGTAGTAACAAAGCCAGGCAACTGTCAAAACACAAGCACTTTTCAAGTCCCTCTTAGTCTCACATGTACTCTTACCTTCTGATGCAAGTCACATGGTCAAAGAAATTATGAAAATATCATAAATTATGTGCTATAAAAACAATTATAAGCATGGTTTGAATTATAATTTAAAATCAAAACAATTAGGTAGCCATTGAATATATAGTTATGAAGATGTTTTCAAACGTGAAAAATATTGAACATATAATAGCACAGAATACAAATGTAACTATATATTGTTGTCCTTATGAGTTTTATATATGCACCAATGGGTGTGGTGTGTAAAGAAATTTTTGAGTTAGAGTGATTGACTTAATAGATAATTATTTTAAAGTATATCTCTTTTAACCCTACATATTACATTTAATATGCAATAACACTCCTTGAAATAATGATATTCTGAAGTCATCTGAAAAATCTAAAATAAAAGCAAATTATATAAAATTCAGTTATTGGCTTTGGCCTGTGCATTAGTAGGTTCCATAGCAGAATAAGTCAATATATTAAGGTTTATGTGTTCTCATGGTATAAAGTTATTAAAAGTATAAAGTAAGAAACAGATGGAATTACATTTATATCTAATATTAAAAATATCCCAGTCCAAATCAAATAGAAATGCTCAATTAACATGTATATCAAGATAATTGATTTAATATATTAATTTTCTGTGTATGCACATCTAAGAGGACAACACACTCCATGACCTGGTTGTATCAAAAACCATGCTATTTATGTCTCATCTATTTCTAGGTGGAATATACTTCTCAAATATCATTAAGTAACTTTTAACTTGACTTTCCCACCAAATTATTAGTATTTCTAGAATATCCATCTCCTTTGCTCTGCTATAGAATTATTCAAAATGTAACTCTAAGTTATCAAGCTTAGGAAATTGAAATGGAAATTTAGATGTAGGCTGTTTTCAATACAGTTAGGAAGCACACAATTGCAATTGAACACTCGGCAGCAAACACTGCTTGAGCCTGAAGGCCTTTTGAATTTTTGTTAAGCAACTCACGTAAATGATTAAAGCATTTGGCAATGCTGTCTTCTCTTTCTGCCATAAATAAAGAAAATGTTAGTAGTATTTAACTTTGACCCAGAAATGCAATGCTGTTCTCTCTCACTGCAAAATGTCAGCTCCATTTATGAAGTTTAAGACAGATATATCAGATCAGACTTGCACTGTGTTTTGTTTTTTTAAAGGGAAGCATTGAACAATATATACCATGATGAAAACAAAACCACTGGAGTATTTAGGAAAATATAATGTTAATTTTCTACTTGATTTTAAAAACTTTAAAACTTTATTTAGTATGATATATACCTCTAAAGAAAAGTACAATTGAAACTGAGCTAAATGGATAGGAAAGTTACTAAACTATGATTTTAGTTTCAGATGATTTCTTATCGTTCATATATGCCATGGGATACTTTCAAACACACAAAAAAAATAGATTTGCTTGTACAATTTTAATATATCAAGATTCCTATATTGTACTAACTCTTGAGGAAATTCACAGAAATTTTAAATAACAACCCATTCAAACTTGCTTGATATAAACAGTGACTCTAAAATCACATTTATAATATGGACACCTAATTGATTAAGAAGACAGAAGAAGAAGAAAAGCAATTGGAATAGTTAAAATTTCACATTTTTTCACATGCTCTGATTCTGAATGTCATTGTGTATGGAAATCTATTATATGGGTGCAAAGCATGATGGTGATTGTAGTTTTGATCACTTTGTCTCGATTATTTTCCAATCTGTTTCTGATCTATTCTCCATTAACTGCAAAAAATTATTTGAGAACTATCACAACTTCTAAATATACTCCTTTTCTTTTTCAAATAAGCAGTTAGCTTGAATAATTATGGACTGTCAGATATAAGTCTTTTTATTTAGGTGATTAGGGAAAGTGTCACTGGTAATTTGACACTTAAAAGGAGTATTGGAATAAATTACATAGTTAGTTATCTGGTAAAAAATACTCAAACCAAATGGATTAGCAAGTACAAGAGTCCTAAGCTAGGATCATGTCTGAGATTTTGTAGTGAAAGCGAAAAGGATTTTCAGGAGAGTGAGGTGGAGAGTTGCAGGACATAAATAACTTTTTAGTATTTTCCCAATGCTTTGGCTTTTACTCAAATTGAGTGAGATGGGAAGCTAATAGAGCATTCAGATGAGGAGATAAAAAGGTAAAAGTCATTATGGAGCTATTAGTAATAATGCTGTTGTTAAGGGCAGAAACAATGATATTTATTGAGAAGAGAAGAGGATATCAGAAGAGAGGTGTACTCACCATCGAGGGGAAGTGTGCAGGTGATGAAAATCAGTAGGGAATCAGAAATTACAAGTTCAACATTGATCAGTATGATGGGTAATTTTATGTCACCTTGGCTGGACTAGATGATACCTAGACAGTCATTAAAGCCTTATTTTTGGATGTATCTGGGAGGATATGTCTGCAAAATATTTGCATTTGATTCTTTCAACTGAATAAAGAAGATTCACTCTCACCAATGCAGACTTGCATCATCCAATCTGTTGAGGGTCTAAATAGTACAAAAAGGCAGTACAAAAATTAGCCCCAGGAGGTTCAGAAGCCAAGAAAATCACCCTCAAATGGGTGATTCGAGAAGAAGGTTGTCTGTATACTAGGAAGCAGACCCACACAAGAATTCAAATGTGCTGGGACCTTGGTCTTGGACTTCCCATCCTCCAGTACTGTGAGGGAAAAAAAGATTTCCGTTTATAAGTCACCCAGTCTATGGTATTTTGTTATAGAACACTGGATTAAGACAGACATGCTAAAGTTGAGATTCTCTCCAGAGATTTATAATGAAAAATACGGATTTTTCAATTGTCTCTTCAAGTTCAGAGTTTAAGAGGGTTAGTTACACATGTCATTTGGAAAGGTTTTTAACATGTTTAGAAACATAAGATTGAGGTGATTTAGAAAAGAGTGCTAAAAATAGCACAAAGGTCATCCAGGGTTTAGAAGAAAGGTAGATATGAAGAAACCATCTAAGGAGACTGTAAAGAATCAGTCATCGAGTTAAAAAGAAAACATTAAGAGAGTAAAATCTCAGAAGCCCAGCATAGAAATAAAGAACAATAAGATGAGGACTGAGATTTTACCATTTGTGACAGACAGAATTATTATTTATAACTTTTCACTCTCTCTCTGAATTGGAATTATACTTCCTACGTCTTGTACAAAAAAAAAAAAAAAAAAAAACTTTACAGTACTATCTCTCTGTGGGAAGCCATCCGTGAAATACATGAGGATCTTCTCTTGGCATGAATCCAGGGAGAATTAGGCTTGGCACTGCCAACTATCTATGGCTCTCCCATGGCAATAGTGCCCAATGCATGTGACCTTTCTCTCCACCCTTCTAGGAAGGTTTCTCATAGGAGGTCCAGAGATAGCCATAACCTGTTAGGAACTGAACAGCCTACCTTTAACCATTTTGGGGGGAGAAAAACATTCTATAGAATCTCTTTGATGTTTCCCAACATAAAGAAAGCAAGTCTGGGCTCCATTTTGTCCAGAAGCTTAATCCCTCTGATCAGCTTGCCCATCCTGCCCGGCTTTTGAAATTACTTTCTACATTCTGTGGGTTTTTTGGGTTTTTTTTTTTTTTTGCCATTTTATTTTCTTCTCAGCCAGCCCATTCCACCAAGGGGAATCCCAATTCCACCACTCACATGGGATGTAAACATGATCTCTCAGTGGGTGAATTTTATTTTTTACTACCGTGAATGTTGGGCTTGATGATGTTGTTTGTTTCAGTCAATGGGATATTAGCAAATGCAATATAAAATATATCATAAAGACTTGCACAATTTGGTTTGATCTCTCTCACCCCTGCCACTTATCCTGACAAAAGTATTCTACCATTTGTTATGAGAAAAAAAAATATGCTATAGTTAGCAGCTGGTCAGTAGCATGAGAGAAATATTATGGGACAATTGAGCCCAATACAAATAGGCAAGTAACCTACAACAGAACCTCTCATTGATACCCATCCTAGATGAATCCAACTGTAGTCAACGTATATCACAAAAACATGGAAATAAATGTTATTTTGTAAACCAGTGAAATTCTGATGTTGTTTGTTATACCGCATTAATTTGGATAATTCAATATTGTATTTGGAAGTTTAAAGTCTTATTATTTTGCCAATGATGTCTCAGAGGAGTGTCTGGAACAAACCCTGGTTAGAGTAAAGAAAATAAAATGGAAGGGAAATGAATAGAGAATGTATACAAATGATATGAATGGGATTTCTTTCCTGTTCCAAAAATGCATAATCATGGGCTATATTTCACAATTTAGCTTTAAACAGTATTTTTGGTTATCCAGCAAATATATGTCTGTAGGTGGTACAAGGAAAATAAAAGTGGCTTATTGTTTTGATCTACAACAGCTAAAATTGAGTCTTGAAAGTGGGAAAAATCTCTAAGACTTAGAACTGCATTGTACCAGTGGCATGATAATCTATGTAATCTTTTCTGATTTCTTCCACTTAGTTAAATGTAATGCGACTAGGGAAGAAAAAATTATTGCAAATCCCCTCTTTATATCACTCCTGGGAATATCTTAAATTTAGATCAAGTATTCTTGCCTCCAAAGTATACTAAGAAGCTTAATTAACAGAAAATTATATTTCACATATATATCGAGTATGAAATGCATGCACAGAATATAAGCTCAGAAATCTCGGGTAATCTTGCTTTTTAAAACCCATTTGCTAAGGCATACAAAAATGACAGTGTTTACCTTTTCTTGAACAGATCAGCAATTCATGAGGAAATTTCAGATGTTGATTCTCAGAAGTGCTAAGAAATCCTGTTTCCTGTGTACTACACACAAAAAGAGTAACAGCAAACAACAACAACAAAACTCTTTCTGCAATTTAGCCTCTGCTTTGCCCCCTTGATTGCATGGAGACCTGCTCTCCAAATGTCCCACTCTTAGTGTATAGGGGCAAAGTGTGTGAATGGATTTCAGGAGAATATCAGAGGTCTGCAGAATCTTCAGAATGCTGAGACAGTTTGGGCTTGAGGAATGTGAGGAGCTTTCGCCAAAACCATTGGAATTGCCTTCACAGGAGTTTGTTATTCTTCTTGAGGAGACAATTCAAATATTTGGCTTGAAGTTATTCATTTATTTCCTTCACTCACTGCTGTTTGTTCTTAGGAAAACAATCTTTCCATTTGTCATATGTCATCCTGATATGGAAATATGTGAGCTCTTCAAATGATGATAATATCAGGTTAATATTAGGATTCAAGTTTATTGGTATGTCCTTATCCCATAGGACAATGACATTACTTCATACATTTGAAAAATATTTACTGAGCACATTGTTTAACTAGCAAATTGGTTCATGATCTCTTCATTTGGAGAGTTTTAATTTCAGTGGTAGACAGAATATTATACAATGAGCAAATAAAATAATTGCAGATTATAACAGAAGCAAAAAAATTAAACAGGGTGGTAGAATTAATCAACTAACTAGATGGAAGTTGCTATTTTGAGTAGTTGGTCAAATAAAAGGCTTTCAGAAAATATGGCACCTTTGCTGAGAGCTGGCTCATGAGAGTGTGTCAGTCATGCAAACTCTGTAAGAAAGGCAATCAGAGTAAAAATGACCATGACCTTGGAGTGTTTCAGGTCAGGATTTTTACACTACTAGAATGTGGTGAAAATGGAAAGAGTATTAGTTAAAAAAAAAATAAATAGACAGAAATTAGATCCTGCATGGAGTTTTGTTTTTCTTTGAAAAACATGCATCGTTTCCTTTAGTAGTACTGGTAATACTTAAAATAACAAATTAACCCACTGAAAAGCCAGTTAATGCTTGTGAGAAGATGAGAGTATTATGAGAGTAAATTCACATTGCCAAAGCACAACAGACATTAAAGGCTGCTTCTATAAGATCGAAACTCAAATAAAGCTTGGGTGAAAAATGAACAAATTGGGAGGGCAAGACTTTCTGTGGAAAACGCTGTGGACATACTTCATAATGATGATTTTTCCCCTCCCCTCCTCAGGGCCACAAGGGGATCTTGCCAGCTAAGACCTTGGCACATCAGTTTCTTACTCTCATGCCAGGTGGATACTGAGCTCTATGAATTTCTCAAGATGACCCTTTAGCTATTTCAACCAGCTGACAGCCCCAGTGCTTCAGTTCCAGATTGAAGAGTGGCATCCAACCTACAAATCAGTTTTCCATAGAGTACAAGAAGACTCCTTGATGTTAGTCTCCTTAGATTTTTCACACTGTCAAGACAGGCATGGCCACCTCTAAATTACTGCTGTGTTGGAGCTGCAACTGGAAATTGTTTTCCTATTTATTTCTTAGTAAGTAAGTTAATATCTTTTTACATTTTCCCTCTCACCCGACTCCTGGGGCACTGAGGAATTGAATTTTTCATTATTGTATTTTTAAATTGTGTTTAACATAATGGGTACTTTCTCAAGGAATCTCAGTAAATTATTTCTATGTCTTATAATTTATTTTTGTGTTTATTATGATTACACTTCTCCTTTTGTTTGTTTATAATAAAAGATTAAAACATTTTTAACTGGATTGATGATTAATAAAATGAATTTATCAATAAAAAATAAATGTATAAAATATGAAGAAGGAATTTATCAGATAAATAAATGCCATGTCATAACTTAAGCTTTATATTTAGGTTCTTCATGATAGAAAGCAAGGAAAATAATAATTTTAAACACTCACAATTCTTGCTATAGGCTAAAACAACTCCCTGGAGATTGTGGTTCCCAAGGTAACATCTTTCACACCAACAGTGACTTTATGAAAGTCATTCTGGGAACTAAATGAGTGACATAGAGAATAGCAATTTTTGATTGACATGGACCCTTATCATTTACTAGCATTCTCTGTATGAGCTTAATGATAAACCTTAAAATGAAATTTTAATTCAAAAACAAGAACCTAATCCAAATCTAAATGGAAATACAGAAGGAAGATGTCACCCCATATTCATTATGAGATATACAATATATGTCATTCATTTACATTTTTTCCTCTAGTGCAATTATAGATTATTCTTTTCCCTTAATGTATAGCTAAAGCAAAAGAAATAATTCTAAATTATAACATTGTTACCCAGACTCTACATTCATATTCTGTTATTTGGAGGTGGTATGTTGTGACAAAGCTCTGCACGTGGAATAAAAATACATATTTTAATATCTGAGAACTTCAGACTCAAGTCAACCTTCATCAAACTTCTAATTAAATCAGGCTTCTTCAAAAATACTCATGTTTTCTTAAAATCAATTGGTGAGAAAAAGGCCCAAGATTTCCGCACATACCTAACAAGGAATAAATTCCCTATAAAACTACCAAAGTAAGTAAAATATTTTATTTATGAGGATCTAGTTTCTTATAGTCTCTAGGCAATTTAAAGAGGCAAGTTTAGAGGAGGAATTAACTCTTTCAGACTGTTAAAGCTGTGAATACAATACACTGAAGAAGCAATCATTTGACTTGGGAATAGAAGGTGATAAATTGCAGAGACCTGGACTGGGTTCCAGTCTGGTTCTCGCATTAATTTACTAATACAGTTTCTGAGTCTCCGTATACACACAGACACACACTTGAATCAGATTAATACTAAAATAATTTGCTTTTGCTCATCTCTTAGATTCAGTTGTTTTTAAAACCTCTTTCCCCGTAATTAGTCTCATCTAATAAGACATGTTGTTTAAAAGGTAACATTATATTAGAGGTATCATAATAATACTACTTATCATTTATGGATAATAATAATCCCTTTATGAAAACCATAGTTAAGCTTTGACTTCATTAACAGCTCCATCTAGAGTGTTAAGATTTGGCATTCTTTTTCCTTTGATTTAAATAAGCTATTATTAAAGAAATAGGAATAATTTTGATAACTCAGTTAAATTTTTTAAAGATCCCCTCTTTTAACTCTCTGCCTTTTTTCATGACACTTCTTTCCTGAGAAAAATCTCTCATCTTTTTCATGTCTTACAAATTCTCCTTGTGGATAATCACTTCCACGATGGAGTGGTAATGATCTTACATCCATGGATTCATGCGCCTCTGCAGAGCACAGTTAAGGTGTTACAGTATTGCTATTCTCAAGTGTCCTGTCTTCTGCTATCTTTTCTTTTTTTCCTTCTTCCTCCCCCTTTTCCCCCTCAGGATAGTTGAAAACTGGACTGATCAAGCCCAAGTTTAAGGAAAAAAAAATCTCTAGGTCAGAGCAAAGACCTGCTGTTTTAGACAGTTTTTTTTTTTTCATCACTGTCACCAGAAGATCTGACAAGATCAATTAGAGGAGGTTTATTTGGGGCTCATAGTTTCAGAGGTCTCAATGCATAGATGGCCAGCTCCACTACTCTGGATCCAAGGTGAGAAACAGCATGATATGAGAAGGTGTGGAGAAGGGAAGCAGTTCTGTTTATGATGACCTGGAACTACAGAGAGATCTCACCAGGGAGAAAAGGAACACTGCCAGTGACCCACCTCCTCCAGCCACAACCGACCTGCCTATAAATTATCACCCAGTGAATCCATATCAGTGGATTAGTCCACCCATGTAGTTACAACAACCTTAATCTAATCATTTTACCTTTGAATGTTCTTGTACTGGCTCACACATGGGCTTTTGGGGGACAACTCATGTCTAAACCGTAACACCTGCCTTTTGGAATTGCATCTATAGGCTCATCTGTTTCTGTCTCCTTATATGTACCCCAATGTTAGAGAGGCCGTATGTCCCACTGACTGAGATAAAAATTTACCAAAACTGTTACCTTTGTAAACACCTGCTCATGCAGGCCCCAAGCCTCAAGCTTAAGTTAGCAAATATGACTGTACAGAAAGATGGTTTCTTCCTACGAATCCAAGTCACACTTTTTAATTGAAAAGACTGATAAATGTTTTGATCTTTCACATTACTTTCATATTTGATATCTTCTTTTTAAACACCAATGTAGAAAAATAAAATATCATGTGATTGTAGAAGGATATGTTTCCATTCTAAATTCCTTGAATGAAAATACTTTGGCAAAAAACTTGGAAAAAATAGTTATTTTTAATAGATATTTTTAATTTGTTCTTTTTAGCAATATGTAACAGTAAAGTGTATTTTGACATATTATACATAATTCTACTAACATTTATCATTAACATAGTTGTGCTTAATATTACTTACAGAAACATTAAATTTTGGTAAAACACAACTGAATCTAAATGGTATATTTGGTTCCATGTATCATTTTGTGATGTAAGAGAACCCATCTTTTATATGTACACTATAGGTTATTACAAATAATTCAAGTAAAACCTGATATAAATAAATGTCTCCAATAATTCCTAACCAAAATCCTATAATTTGCTTTGTAGACACCATGACTCAAATACTATATACCTTTAATTATTTTTCTACTTATGCTTAAACAAAAGCACTTGTTTTATAGCCTATATTTTAAAAAGTGTTTGAATACTAAATCTGTCCATCAAATTTCTTCCTTTAATAAAAGGCTCCTTTAACTAACGCTGATGGGAAATTCAGTGGAGCTAGATAATTTGAGATGGATATAATACCAAAACAAATCCCCTTTAGGGAGACTTGGTGAGACTCATTATAGAACCAATTACTATGTACAGGTGAATTGTTAGACTGTGGAAATGCTGCATGGTATACCGGGATCTTCACTAAGCCTCAGGCTGTTCCTAAGCTCTCTTAGCCATATTGTTGACTAGGACACACTTGACTTGATCTAACTTGAACTTTTCATAGCTATACAGAGTACAAGCAAGTTGAGTCCACTGTTCTCCCTTGATTATCAGTCTCCTAGTCTCTATCCACTTTCACATCTGCCTTATCATTTTTATTACAAGCCCATTTCATTTGCTTTCTGATGAATTCAATTGAAAAGTCCCCTCTTCCCCACTAGTTCCAAAGTTTTCTTGTTAAGCACTAATTTTGAATTCCTGGAAAAGAGACTAAATTTGTCACAGCACACTTGGGTATTCCCTTTGATCCTTCTGTTTACTGGGAAGAAAATGGGGAAAAAAATAGCTCCAATAATACACATATAGCTGCCTCATTTATAACAAAATACCTGAAGATGTTAGAGGTATGGTTTTCTTTGAGTTTATTCTACTTGGGGTTCACTGGGATTTTTGAATCTTTAGATTTATTTTGGTTACCAATTATGTCCCATCCATTTGGGACTCCAATTACACACCATACCTTCTACTTATTCCACAGAGGCCTACCTCTATAATTAATTTAGATAGCTCTTTAGCAGCTCTTTGGATTTTCTAGTGACCAACAGAGTTCAACATTTTTCTCATGTTGATAGTAGGTGTAATTCTTCATGAATTAATTCTGGGTATATATCTACTATGGTTTGAATATGTTTCCCTCCAAAACTCAGGTACTGCCAATATGGTCACGTTGAGGTGGAATCTATCTGAGGTGAGGAGTGTGCATGAATGGGATTAGGTGCCCTGATAAAAGGGCCTGAAGGAGTGAGTTCATCTCATTTTGCCCTTCTACCTTCTGCCATATGAGGGCACAACATTCCTTCTCCCTGGGGGATGCAGCCTTTAGTGAACATCAAATGCAGTACCTTTATTTGTTTATGTCCAGCCCCTAGCACTATGGGTAATAGATTCCTGTTCTTCATAAATTATCCAGTCTTGGATATTCTGTGATTGCAGCACAAAGGTACCAAGAGAGGACAGTATCCTTTGTTCAGGTTAATGTGTAAATGAAAATCCAAGTAACATTGCAATTTAGAAACTGTCTGGAATATATGGTTATTTTAAAATTTCTATACAAATTAACCACAGACAAACCTATTATTTCAAATGTTTAAAATTGTGCTTTGAGTTTTACATTTGAGGTAAGATAAGCACTAAATTTAAAAAAAAACAGATTTTTACAACATGAATTTCTTATACTATCTGAGATTTATGGCATCACATGAATAAACATACTTCATGAATTTGAAAGAAAATATCCATTTTTAGTTGTAAAAATTGAAAACATGATAATCATATAGTTTTACAGCAAATATGGGAAATATTACAGAGAAGTTAGAGTTCATGTTGGAGCAAATAATAAGTTTCTATTTGGTCTAAGAATTATAGTTTCTTTTTAATGCAAACACACCTTATTTATATATATTTTATGTGTTAATTTTATTTACAAACTATGAACCACCATATTAAAATACGTAGGCCTGATTTTACTTAAGAGCTTTTTAAAAATTTTTTATTCTAATGTGTTATATATTACTTAAGAGCTTTTTTAGCTACATCAGTTAAAATACACAAAAGATTTTTGTTTGATGTCTCGGCTCTGTATACTCTGATATTTCTTAGTAGTAAAAAGAAATGTTTCAAAATGTTATAGTAAAATGAATCCTAATATACTTTTAGGTCCAAGTGACTTTCTTTGCAATGTTCCTTTAATGTAACTCCTTTTTATCGGAAAAAACTCAGATTTATGATCTTTTTGCTTAGTTTATTAAAAAGATACCACATTATATTTCAATTTAAATATCAAGATATTAATGACTTAGGGACATGAATAAATTTCTATATAACAAAGGCAAATATTTAGATACTTGCCACTTGCCTTTATTTATTTCTTTATATTACAAATTATTTTGTCTCAAATACAATGTTTTTATTTCTTAGTCTCATGTTTTGAAAAAGATATCAAAGTTCTTGGATATGATTGGATGTGGATTAAAGTGGTTCACACAGACATAGTCCGTTCTTCAACTGTATTTATCAGACAGAAAAGAATAAAAGGGAATTGCATATACATACAAATTTTGCAGTGATTCCAAGCAAATTTAACAGCTTTTGTTAAGCAAAAGTGTCATCTGCCAAAACAACTCCCACAACTGTAACACACAAACTGCAGACAAAACTTCTTTCATGCTCCAATGTGTATGTTTATGCCTCAGGATCTGCTAGCATTTCTCAAGTGGAAAACATTTGCTGTTGAAACAAATAGTTCCTTTATAATTCCCCAACTGGGCTGTGAAGACACTGACAATTCTGTTCATTTTGGAAACTATCATCACTCATGTCTCATCCAAGTAGAAATATGTTATTTTTCTATACAGAGTTATGTTATCTAAATATCAAATTTAAGAAGCAGCATATCACATTATATAACTATTTTATTCATCTATTAAATCATTTGTTGTTTTTTCATTAGACACTTAGTTTTTGTATACTTTGCACAAAGTACTAGGGATTGAAAATGAGTAAGAAAGGAAGGTAAAGAGTTCACATGAACCTCAAATCAAGAGTCTGAATAGAAATAATTTGAACATATGCACACTTAGCATATATAATATATTTTTATATTTATGGATGAAAATGCTGACATTAACTTGCATTAACTTCATGGTAAATGGCTTATACGAACAATTCTACTAGAATTCGGAAGAGATTTGATAATCAAAAAAGTAATATTTAGGCAGAAGTACAGAGTAGCTGGGATGTTGCTCATTGGTTGAGCACTGCCTATTATGCTCAAGGCCTGGAGTTCAATCCCTAGCACTGCAAGTTAAAAAAAAAAAAAAGGAGAAAAAAAAATATTAGAGGCTTTGGATTTCAAAAAAAATAGCTGGATTTAAATAAAAAGAGGAACTACCTTCCAGGCAGAGAATTGTAAGAGAAAATACACAGACTATACAGATTAGATATAGATATAGACATATTTATTTATTTATTTATTTAATTTATTTTTTAAAAATAAATGACAGTGAATTGCATTACAATTTTTATTACACATATACAGCACAAATTTTCATATATTTGGTTGTATATAAAGTATGTTGACACCAGTTTGTGTCTTCATACATGTATTTTGGATAATGATGTCTATCACATTCCACCACCCTTGATAATCCTCTATGCCCTCCCTTTCCCTCCCACCCCTCTTCCCTATCTATAATTCATCTATTCTTCCCATGCTCCCCCTCCCTACCCCACTATGAGTCAGTCTGCTTATATCAGAGAAAACATTCAGAATTTGTTTTTTGGGATTGGCTAACTTTACTTAGCATTATCTTCTCCAACTCCATCCATTTACCTGCAAATGCCATGATTTTATTCTCTTTTACTGCTGAGTAAAATTCCATTGTGTATATATGCCACATTTTTTTTTTTATCCATTCATCCACTGAAGGGCATCTAGGTTGGTTCCACAGTTTAGCTATTATGAAATTTGCTGCTATAAACATTGATGTGGCTGTGTCCCTGTAGTATGCTGTTTTTAAGTCTTTTGGGTATAAACCGAGGAGAGGGATAGTTGGGTCAAATGGTGGTTCCATTCCCAGTTTTACAAGGAATCTGCATACTGCTTTCCATATTGGCTGCACCAATTTGCAGTCCCACCAGCATGTCTGAGTGTGCCTTTTTCCTGATCCTCACCAATGCTTTCTGTTGTTTGTCTTCATAATAGCTGCCATTCTGACTGGAGTGAGATGATATCTTAGAGTAGTTTTGATTTGTATTTTTCTAATTGTTAGAGATGATGGGCATTTTTTCATATATTTGTTGATTGATTATGTATCATCTTCTGAGAAGTGTCTGTTCAGATCCTTGGCCGATTTGTTGACTGGGTTATTTGTTTTTTTGGTGCTTAACTTTTTGAGTTCTTTATATACCCTAGAGATTAGTGCTCTATCTGATGTGTGAGAGGTAAAAATTTGCTCCCAGGATGTAGGCTCTCTATTCACCTCACAGATTGTTTCTTTTGCTGAGAAGATTACGGCCTACTTTTTCTTCTATTAGATACAGAGTCTCTGGTTTAATTCCAAGGACCTAGGAATTATTCAGGATATATTAAAGGAAAGTTTAGAAGAACAGTTTGGCTAAACTGAATTGTTCATATGAGAAGCCTCAGAACTAAGGCTACATGTATCATTCGACACCACATGGGAGAGAGTTTGTAATGTTGAAACACTTTCATGAAGAATTTTTGAGACAGAAGATGTCAACAAAGAGACTGAAGTGGGCAAATGACACCAATTTTTTGGTATAAAAGAGAAGAGAGGTTGGCATAGCAACTAAGACACTACTGGAGTGATCTAACTACAACACCATATTAGTTTTTCTAAGGATGCTCTCTTTTTATTTGTTTGAGAGAATAGCATTTTATAATAGTTAATTAATTTTGAAAATGGAAAGAACTATAGAAACAATAGAAGAGGTACTTCAGCTTATGCCAATATAAAAAAAAAGTGCCAATCCATTTCTTTGTGGAAAATATCTAAAGGAAGTAATCTGAATGCAGATATTACAGGTCAAAAATTATATAATCTCCTTATTAATGTTACTTGAGTATGTATTTCAGCATTCCAGAAATTGACTTTATTTTTAAGACTATATTTTCTAAAACTTGGTATCACTGCTGATGATTCCTGACCTGACTTCATGCTCATTAAACCAGAATTCCTGAAAGTGCAGCACAGGAATAAATGCATTTTGGGCTTTTTATTTGGTTTTTAGTTAAAAAGATAAGCACCTCTTGATCACAGGATAGTGTTATAAAACAGTTTTGACCAAGCAGTTTTTCTTCTCTTTCCTCTATGGATAGTTTAAGACATTCCAATGCTTTATATTATGGGCCCTCCTTGAGGAATTATAGGTGTACTACATACACATGCATGTGCTATGATTTAAGCAGTTTATTTAAGCATTTGCACACAGGAAATTAAAAACAGATGTCCTTAAAACTTCAGGGAAAAAATGTATACCTGATAACTTCTGGTTATAACAAAAGAGAAAACAGTAAAATAAACTTATCTTGGTGTGCATGACTGAATCACATTTTTAACGTCCTATGCCTGATGTTATGTAAGACTAAATGAGCTTTATGTTGGAGAACTATAGAAACTAATCTACTTAGATTGCCTTGACCACACCCCATACCTCAAATGAAGAGCTGTTGGCATCCTGGCAAGAAGACTATCTGCAGCAGAAAATGAAAATATTAGTATAATATTAATCCAGAAAAAAAGGGCATACATTTCTCTAAGGATTAATTGGTACTGAGTTTTAAATATGGAAACAATTCTAGCAACCTGTTGTTTAGAGTTCTGCTGTCTTGTACTACAGAGTTAGTTCTGGGAGCTATCTAGAGAGGTGGTTGATAAGAATCTCAGAGGAGGTATGAAGCAGAAGAGGACTTCTTTCCTCAAAGGCATCATCCTTGTGAAGATTAGTGTCTGTGTAAGTAACAGAGGCATTAGTGTGCCTGCAGCATAAAATAGTTTCAGTGGAAAAATCTGAGAGACATTTCTGACAAAGTCATGGAAAACACTGCATATAGAGATTTGTTGATCCCTTGCTGGGGTCACCACCTTTATAATTTGTTTTTAAATTTTTGACCATATTTTTAATAATCTCTCTGTCATTTGCTCAGACTCTCTTGCCCTAGTTTAAGTTAAAATATAATACAATACTGATGCTCAATAATTTAAAATAATTTCTTCCTTCTTTGGCCCATTCCATCAAATACAGCTCCAAAATAACTAGAAAGAAAACAAATAGGTTTGGAACAACTTTCGCTCATATCTTCTTAGGAAAGTTCTTAGTAGGAGGGTTCCATGAGACAAGATTTCATACAAAGATGCATACTACATGAGATTTGCAAGGGATGTTAAACCATATTCATAAAGCTTTCATTGATTCATCATCTATTATCATACAGGTAACAGAGTCCCTGGTACGGTTTCCCAAGTGTATTTCCCCAGGGATATTAGGAGAGACAATTGGTAAAAATTTCCCCACTTGGTTTCTGGAGATCAAACAAATATAGAAAACAGCGCACACCTAGACCTAGAAAATACATTTGCTTTGACCATAAATATAGTAAATGGTCTGAGAAGGCCTATAGTAAATAAAATAATATAACCTTGGTAATCATAATCCAATCTTATTAGAATACAGAAACAAACTTTAATTATCAACTTAGTAACATACTGATAACTCACTATACATGATTCTTCTAAAATGGAAAAATTAGAGCTGTTATCATACACACATGTACATTCAAAGGTCAGCATAATCATTTATTACTAATGTCCTGTCATTTGTCAAATCTCTACAAATAAAGATAGGCACTTCCCAGAGAGTTCTTTATAATGTGTTCAGATATTATATAGAGAAAATATAGGTAATTCTAGTGAAGAAAATGCTTTAAAAATGTTCCTTATTTGACTTCACATTTTTCCAAACATCATGTGTGTGTGTATGACATTTGGTCAGACTTTATTGCCCTAGTTTAAGTTAAGATATAATATGATGCTGATACTCAATAACATATATATATATATATATATATATATATATATATATATATATATATATATAAATTATATAATTGGTGTGTGTGATTTATCACCTGAAGAACATACATATATATATGCACATACATGCACAAACACACACACACACACACACACACACACACATCTCCAAACACTTCCAAAATCAGCACTTTGGGCTTAGTTCACAATCAAAGGGGCTGGGTCTTAGGAAAAGAAATAAAAAGTATTTACAGGCACAAAGTAGTATTCTTATAGATTAGCAAAAAATACAGAAAAAAACACACCAAAATATTACTTTTAGCCATCTTAAATCACAGAATTTGTTCACTTCCTTGCTTTCTAAAAAGAAATGAGAATTAATACATAAAATATTGCTCTATGCAGAAATATAGCTACCTTGTTGCTTTATTCAACTCAGTAGAGGAAAAAGTAAAAGCTTGTGGAGAAGCAAGTCTAAAGAAGGACAAGTTCCTAACCTCCTAAAAATGTGCAGTTTATTCATTTAACTTCAAAAGGTCTAAATACAAAGGATTGTTCAGCAGTAGCCAAAGAAGACCCAATTAAAATTTGCAAACCTATTGATTTTACTTCTGTTTTAGTGACCTCTCATGTGTGAATTACTCATAACTAAGATGACACAGAAAAAGAATCATTGATTTTTGCATCATCTTTTGCTTGTGTTTTTTTCCCCCTGAACAACAAAATGTTATGGACTATCCTCAAAATAAGGCTCCTAGGATTGGCAAGGTTGGACTCTATTTGATGATTATCAGAAAAACAATAATAAAATGAACACAATTCATTTCATTGCTGTGCTCTTCAAATACTTTTCTCTCACTTCTAAATACCTGACAATGACAAACAAGATTAAATTTGGGGTAAGTCGCTGCTTCATCATGAAATGCACAGAGGTTATTTTAATAGCTCTACTCCTTTTTAAAAAAAATAATGTATTATGGGAAGACTCTTTCTAGTAATCTATTTACTGTAAGTTACCGGTAACTTCAGCCAGAAAATCTGTGGAATTCTGATCCTCTCCTATAGACCTCTGGTCAAGATTCTTCTACTCTGGTAACAAAATTCCTTCTTCCTAAATCTGAGTTTATTTGTACCAATAAAAGTGAGAAAGAGTTCTGAAAAGAGTCCTGAATGTTACTGATCTAATCCTTGGATAATCCTGACTTCCTTTTTACTTTATTGGAAACACTGACCAAGCCTCAAACTCTTCATTTTTAATGTGGTCTTTAGATACTGCTAAACTTCCCCTCAAGTATTATATTTTGTATATGAAGCCCAGTCTCTCACACACCAATTATATAATATATATATATAAAAGTTATTGAGTATCAGCATCATATTATATCTTAACTTAAACTAGGGCAATAAAGTCTGACCAAATGCTATAAAAATAAATTTTTATTAATTTATTTATTTTAATTAGGTATATATAACAACAGAATGCAATAAATCAAAGAATATTTAGTAATAAACAATGAAGTTGACTGCACCAATACATAGCAATGTGCTTGAGATTGTAAGCCTCCTCCCACTTGCACTGTAATACAATGCTCACTCTACAACTAGGTGAACGTCATAACCCAAGAAATAAGAATAGAAGAAGCCTTGAAAAGTCAAAGGATGGACTTCTTCGTGTGAGATCTGAAGGACCCATGACTAACCAGTGGTGAATACATCAAAGACAGCAAATGGTTATACTTGAATATTGTAGTAGTATTGTAAGTAGGCTAAGTATTATAAGAAGGCTAATACATACCTATGTACACACGCAAATCATCTAAGGAAAAAATAATAATGAAAAATCCAAAATCAGACAAATGCTTTGATCAGAGAGTGGTGAGAAGGAAACAGCTGTACATATTATACACAGTTTACAAATCCCTGAAGTTTCTCCCTTCTACTTGTATTCCTCGCATAGTTACTCCATGGGCACTACCACATTCTACATACTCTTCTCAAACTTTACCCTTCCTTTTTTTTTTTCCTTTGAGCCTAGGGATGATTTCTTAATTTATTTAATTCTTATCCATTTACTATAGTGATATAGTATTTCATAATTTTGCTACAAATAAAGGAAGACTAAAAGGGAATGAAAACCCAAAATGCGTATGTTCTCCAGTTTATATTAAATGAGCTAATGATATCTACCTACTTTCTGGAAATTTGTTCTGAATAAAAACCAACACATCCCTCCTTGTATCACCAATACATATATGTACCATATAATAAGGTGAGTATCCATTCATCAGTATGAAAGTATAATAAATTGAAAGTAAATAAAAGATATTCTGATTTGGCAGATGCAATATTCAGTAGAACTGAATGAATATCCTTATGAACCAGAGTTTCAATTAGACATTTCCTTCCTTGGAAATAACGGGACAACAAAGAAAGATTTTCTACTTTGATTGTACAAAGGGTGGTATGATGATTCAGGGAAAGATATGCTTAGACTTACAACCTTGTACAGCCTGCTTTCACAAATGGAAATGTACAACCTTCCACCAGTTGCAGCTTGACTGTTTTTTATTAATTTATTTATTTTAATTAGGTATATATAACAACAGAATGCATTTTGAGTCATTGTACAATTGTAGCACAACTTTACATTTCTATGGTTGTACACAATACACCATCGCACTCTATGTAGCAGTCATACGTGTACCTAGGGTAATGATGTCCATCTCATTCCACCATCTTTCCTACCCCCATGTTTACTTCCCACTCCATCAGAAAACTTCTAGAATTAATTAATGAATTCAGCAAAGTAACAAGATATAAAATCAATACCCATAAATCAAATGCATTTTTATACATCAGTGATGAATCCTCTGAAAGAGAAATTAGGAAAACTACCTCATTCACAATAGTCTCAAAAAAAAAAATAATACTTGGGAATCAATATAACAAAAGAGGTGAAAGACCTCTACATTGAAAACTACAGAACACTAAAGAAAGAAATTGAAAAGACTTTAGAAGATGGAAAAATCTCCCATGCTCTTGGAGAGGCAAAATTAATATTGTCAAAAAGGCCATACTTCCCAAAGCACTATACAGATTCAATGTGATTCCAATTAAAATCACAATGGCATTCCTTGTAGAAATAGAAAAAGCAATCATGAGATTCATTTGGAAAAATAAGAGGCCCAGAATAGCCAAAGCAATCTTTAGCAAGAAGAGTGAAGCAAGAAGCATCAAAATAGCAGCTTGATTTTTAATCTTTGGGTTTTCCATCTATGACCAGCAAGTCTCTTGGAACCAATGGGAAGAGTGGGAAGATGTAGAAAATAACATAACCTAAGCAACAATAACCATAGGAACATGTAAATTAACTGCAGACTGGGCTGTTCATAGACAAATCTTACAGTCATTAAATAATAACTACTTCTTGTGATCCCCAGAAATATTATAATTTCTAAAACTTTTCCTTCACTCCAGTAGCTAGTCATTCAGCATTCTAATAATTCTCCCTCTCCTTTATTCTTATATGAGTTGGGTTTCTTTTACTTCTGTACTTGCACTTGAAATAATTCTATTTCATATTTTAATATGTATTGCTGATGAAAGAATTTATTGAGATGTGTAACAATGTTTTAAAGCTATAATTTAAAATCCCATTCATTATTTCAGAATTATCATTAATATTTTAAAAGCTAAAGATATTAATGATATGAATGCTATAGTTTATTTCAAATCAAAAATTATTATTCTGTCTGCCTGTGAAGCCTCAGAAGAGTAAAAAGCTAGATAATAATGAAATATGTGAACATATCCCCTCAAAGAACTGAAGAATAATCAAGTAAGTATTTACTCAGATTTAAATAGCTTGAGACTGGATGTACTTAAGAGATAACGTATAAGACTATTCTTCAAATTAAGCTCAGCTTGCTAAAATCTTCCAATTAATCATTGGCTTGCAGAATGTAAAAAGATAAACAACAAGCACTGATGTAGGATCTAAATATTAGTCTTTAGAACAATAAGATATAGAATGTTTACTCATATCTGTGTATATGAACCTTGAATAAATCTGAGGCATAGAACAGAGATTGTTCAGTTATTTCAATGAGATTGAGTTTTGCTACAGCACCAAAACCTCCAATCAAAAGCTGATTGAAAACTAATGGTATTTAAATTGCCTAATTTTTCTGATTTTTATGAATACTTGAACTTCTAACAATGCCAACTAGTTTTTTAATGCTTCATAAACACTTGGAAACTTATTAAAACTATGATAAAATTCCTGTGTTCAGGCAGTGTATAGTATCAACCTTACAGATTCCATCAGCAAATTACCTTAAGAATGAACAATAATAAAACCTGATTTGTACAGTGAATGTAAGGAGATAACATTAGGGTTAATTAAAGTGTTTTAAGACTTTTGGATGACTATGGTATAATTTCCTTGCTTAGCATCTGGATGGACATCTTAAGTGACAGCCATCATTTTTTTAATTGATTTTTTCTTTTTCTTTTCTTTTTTTAAAAATTATATATGAAAGCGGAATGCAGTACAATACTTATTACACATATAGTACACACTTTTTCACATCTCTGGTTTTATACACAGTATATCCACACCATTTTGTGTCTTCATACCTGTACTTTGGATAATAATGATCAACACATTCCACCATCATTAATAACTCCCATGCCCCCTCCCTTCCCCTCCAAACTCTCTGCCCTATCTAGAGTTCGTCTATTCCTCCCATGCTCCCTCTTCCTATCCCACTATGAATCAGCCTCCTTATATGAAAGAAAACATTTGGCATTTGTTTTTTTGGGATTGGCTAACTTCACTTAGCATTATCTTCTCAAATGCCATCCATTTACCTGCAAATGCCATGATTTTATTCTTTTTTATTGGTGAGTAATATTCCATTGTTTACATATGCCACATTTTTTATCCATTCATCTATTGAAGATGATCATAAAATATATATTCAAGGGTAATATTTACCACATCATTTGTGTTGCCTCAATTTATGATTGAAAAACTTATATCAATTACACCACATGAAGTGAAAGTGAGGAACGAGAGATGAGTAAGCAAGAAATAAATCGAGGTAACAGTAATGATGGGATAAATATTACCCTTGAATATATATTTTATGGTCATCTGCACATGCAGATTTTTCTGCCTGTGAATACTTCAATTAAAAAATAGTTCATGAAAAAAAAGACATGAAGAAGACCATATTCAAGTGCTTTTTTTAGTAAATCTAAAATTTTTAAAGATCAGTCTTATAAAGCCCCTTATACTTAGATCTGTAATTATAAAATTAAAATCTGCTAGAATATAGAATATATGAATGAAGAAATCACAAAGAGAAATACAAAAATGTGAATATTCAAATTCAAATAAAATATTTAGCTGTTATGATGATCAAATTAAGAAACTATTTTGTTACAATTTAATGCTGACAATATACCATGAAACTTGCACTAATATAGGAAAGTCAAAATATTAGACCTTTAAAGAATGCTTAAATAATTCAATTTCTAGCAATCTATTGTAGAAAAAATGTATCTATGTAAATGTGCATGAAACTGTTCTTCATTCAGATAATTATATATTTATAAAAGAAAATTTGAAATTATAAATCTATTATATTAATATAAAATGCTATAACATACTTTCAATTATGACTTTTTAAAAGAAACATGGCTGTTTATTATGAATAAATATTAAATGATAATGCAAGGTAGAAAAAATATGCGTACTGTAATATTATAAATATGAAACTTGATGACATAAAATAACATTTTATGTCCAATGAAAGGCACTCTTCACAAAGTTAAAGATAAATGTCTGAGAGGATCCAAGATGGTGGGTCAGAGGGAGGCAGCATTCTGTGTCACTCTGAGACCTGGGACTCATGTAGTAAGAATACTGCTTCTCTGCAAGCTATATTCCTGCTTCCTTGCAGGAATCACAGCCACAGTGCCAGTGTAGGCTCCAGGCCTCAGCGTCACAGTAGGTCTCCCAATTATTCACCCATGCAGGACTACTGGATACCTGAGTGGGACCATTGGCATCAGCACCCATGCAGAACTTTCTGCCACCCACAAGATCAGAAATCCTGGACTCTGCTCCCACGCAGGACATCTGGCAGCTACCACACACAGAAACTCTGGCCGCCACTGCTGTTTGCACCCCGATCTACCAAAGTGGGGCTCCCCCGTCTCCTCCATCTTGGAACTCTGCAGCAGCAGAGATAACCCCTACAAGCGGTAGCCTGCCTGCACCTGGGAACTTCACACAGGTTCTGAAGACAGCCAAAACCACACACTGCATACCACAGAGCTGCTTATGAACACAATGTCCACATCCAATGTCATCACCCAGCTCCCCTCACCTGTCCTGACACCCCATCTCTGAAAGTAGCCACCTCCATCTTGGGTCACCTTTATCACTAAGACAACTACTAGTTTGGAACTCCAGCTATCCAGGTACCCAGTTTCTAACTCCCCCCTCACCCTAGCAGTGGGTAACCCAGCACAGTGATACCCTGTTTACCTTCACCATCCTGAGAGCAGAGATACCAGTTAACAAAAAGCAGGAAAAATACTGATCTCCAACCCAAACAATCCTTGTTTCCTCCTTTGAGAATTTTTTTTTCCTTTCTTCTCCTTCCCTATTCTCCTGCCCTCACATCCCCAACATATGTAAAACCAAGTATTTTGTGTGAATTAGGATTTTGAGGAATAGTATATTAAAGTCAGGTTGTACATTTTTTCTCCAATTTTTACTATTTTAACATTTTTTACTTTTATTAATACATAAGTGTGCTTGTTTTATATACTCTATTGTGTTCCCACTTACTTGTCTACCCAAAATTACTTCCTCTCTATTTTCATGTTACTAACCTTCTACTTTAGATTTTTCTTTCACAATTCCCAAGCTATAATAACTCTATATCCTCACCTCTTACCTCCCCAGCATATCATCCTACCCCTAACCCCTGGTTCATTGTCAATCATCAGAAACTGTAAAGCCTTTTAAAAACCTACAGATTATATTGTAGATAATAATTAAATTCATAATTTCTGTACATTGTGACCAAATGTCTTAATAGCAACTATTTGTTTTTAAGGATATATATTGTTTATATTGTGATGTGTTAACATTGTCCTTCTCCTCATTGTCCTTCTTACAGGGACACTGTATGCTATAGGTTCAAAATGATAATGCTCTGGATCTACAGTGATAGAAGGGAAGAACCAGGAGCAACAGGAAAAGACAAGGGAGGAAAGGGCACCAAACAAATTAAGATACAACATTATTAGAACCCATGGCCAGCACAGCAGAAGAAATGACACAGAATTAATTCAGGATGTACATAATTAAAATCTTCTGTGAATTAAAGAATGATAAAAGACAACAAATAAAGGCAGCAAAAGATCAATTTGCAAAGAGCTCCATAAACAAATATAGGAAGCAAAGGATTACTTCAATAGGGAGATAGAGGTTCTGATAAAAATAAAGAAGTCATTAATATAAAAGAAATAATAAATCAAATTGAAAGTTCAATTGAAAGCATCACAACAGATTAGACCACTTGGAAGACAGGACCTCAGACAATGAAGACAAAATATATAATCTTGAAAAGAATGTAGACCACATGGTGAAGATGGTAAGAAACCATGAGCAGAACATTCAAGAAATATAGGATAGCTTAAAAAGACAAAATTTGACACTAATTGGGATAGAGGAAGGCATAGAGTGTCAAAACAAAGGAATAAACAATATATTCAATAAAATAATAGCAGAAAACATTTCCAAATATGAAGAATGAATTGGAAAACCAACTTCAAGAGTATTACAGGACCCCAAATGTATAAAATCACAACAAATACATACCAAGGCACATTATAATGAAAATGCCTAACATTCAGAATAAGCAGAGAATATTAAAAACCACAAGAGAAAAGAATCAGATTAGATAGGGGGAACCAATTAGATTATATGCACATTTTTCAAACCAGACACGAAAGCTAGAAGATCCTGGAACAACATATATCAAACTCTAAAAGAAAATGGATACCAACCAAGAATCTTGTATCCAGCAAAATTGAGATTTAGAATTGATGATGAAATAAAAACATTCCATGATAAACAAAACTTAAAAGAACTTACAGCTAGAAAATGTGTACTACAGAACATCCTTGGAATAGTATTCTTTGAAGAGGAAATGAAAAACAGCAATGCAAATCAGCAAAGGGGGGTATTATAATAAAGGAAAAACTAATCAAAGAAAAAACCAAGTCAACCTAAATAAAAACAATTAACAAAAATGACTAGAAACACAAATAATGTCTAAATAATAACCCTGAATATTAATGGACTAATCTCACCAATCAAAACACATAGGTGAGCAGATTGGATCAAAAAAAAGACCCAACAATATGCTACCTCCAGCAGAATCATGTCTAGGAAAAGACATACACAGACTAAAGGTGAAATGTTGGGAAAAATCATACCACTAACATGGACTGCAGAAGCAACCAGGGTTTTCCATCCTCATATCAAAAAAAGTAGACTTCAAACTAAAGTTAATCAAAAGGGATAAAGAAAGACATTTCATACTGCTCAAAGGAACCATATGCCAATGAGACATAACAATTATAAATATGTATTCCACAAACAATGGAGCAAATATGTTCATCAAACAAATTCTTCTCAAGTTCAAGAGTGAAATTGACCACAACACAATAATTTTGGGTGAATTTAACAAACCTCTTTCACCACTGAATAAGTCTTCCAAACAAAAGCTGAACAAAGATACTATAGGGATAGGTTGCAGGGAAGATGGCGGCTAATGGAGTGCGACACTCCCATGTCCCTGTGTCACTGCGCTGGTGATTAGCGAATTTAGAATGGCGGTAAGCTATCTTGATAGAAATGTTCAGCAAAATTGGGCTGCACTGAAACCTAGAAGATGAGTTTCAACACCTGAGGACCAGCGATCATGGCTTAATTGCGAATGAACCGTGCATGGAGATCCAGGCTGACTGATTGGCGGCCTGCCCCAGAGCCGGACACTGCGCACTGACGTGCCAGCAACGCAGAGAAATGGTGCTATGGAATCTGTGGGGTCCTGCCAACCGTGCCCCCACAGTACTCCAGGCTGAGTTCTGGGGTTGGGACGGGGGAGACATACGGCCAAGATCTGCCCTCCACACCAGACACCCCACCGAGCAGGCTAGCGGCCACCATATTGGGGAGCTAATGTCACCATCGCCAGCTTTTGACAGATCCGACCCCATCGCAGCAAATTCAGTGACAGAACAAGTGTGTGACACTCAGCCCCTCTCCCATACAGTGGGGAAATTGCAGAAAATCTCTCCCCAGCTCTCTGTGGGCGTGAATATCAGAGTGGGCATGAATATCAGAGGCATGGGGAACAGTAAAGGCACCTGACCTCCAATTCCCCCCTCCCACCAGCAGCGAAAACGAAACCTGTCTCGCCAGCTCTTGGGGTGTGGCTATCGGAGGGAATCAAATGGATAGGGAGCCGTTCCCAACTCCCACGCTCCACATCCAGGAAACTGCAGGCCCAGAGTGTAGCTTGAACTGTGGAGAGGTACCACACTGGGGAAGGCCTGTCTGGTGGGAGAAACGAGGAGGATAGAGGCCAGGAACAACCCTAAGTGAACGGGATTGGAGAGACATCAGATGGGGGAGCCACCTCACAAGGATTGTTTCTGACATCCCGAGGGCAAAATCTTGGTCCGGAAAGCACAGCTCCACCTACTGGAAGCAAAGAAAATAGAAGCCTAACCGTGCATTTTTTTTTAATTTTAATTTTACTTTATTTTATTATTATTTTTTCTCATTTCTTCTTTTTCTTTTTTTTTTCTTTCTTCTCTCCCTTTCTCTTTCTTGGTTTTCTTCCTTACCTTTTCCCTATCTTTCCTCCCAAGCATGCCCACTCCGATTATGTGTAATTTACTAAATGTAAATAGGTGAATGTTATGAGACGGTCTATAATACTCCTAAGCCCTTAGCTACCCCCAAATACTCCTGTCTATTCTCTTGTTAATATCCACCTGCATTTGAGCAATCCCCCAAAGAAGCTAAGATATACTAACCTCCATACCATCACATCTCCTGACCTTAACATAAAATCCTAAGTTCAAACCTTAATTCTCTATATGCCATCACAATCTGTAGTCCTTTAATGAAACTAATGAATCTACTTTAAGTCACAATTAAACCCCAAATCTCTAGATATTGTCTCCCATCACAAAGGAGAGATCTAGGAGCTATACAAAACCAAAACAAATTTATAGGAGAAAATAATAACACAGCAGTCAAACAGTGCTGGAAAGAAACATGAGCATCATGAAAAAAGGAAGAAAAGAAACACAAACAATGCAGGACAGCTTAAATTTACAGGCGATGCTAGATGCATCAGAAATATGGTCAGATAAAGAACTCAAGACATACCTGACTCAAATGGAATGGAATCTTAAAGAGATCATTAGACAGCAAATGCAAGCAATGAAAGATCACTTCAACAATGAATTCCATAAAAAAAATTCAAAAAGCAAATGAACAACTCTACAGGGAGATAGAAGTTATAAAAATCAAACAAATCCTAGAAATGAAGGAAAGTATAAACCAAATTAAAAAATCAAATGAAAGTATCACCAGTAGAGTAGACCAAGTAGAAGTCAGAACATCAGACAACGAAGACAAAATATATCATCTCGAAAAGAGTCTAGTCAACTCAGAAAGGTTGGTAAGAAATCATGAGTAAAACATCCAAGAATTATGGGATATCATAAAAAAAATTTAAGGGTCATTGGAATAGAGGAAGGTATAGAGGTCCAAACCAAAGGAATCAGCAATCTGTTAAATGAAATAATTTTAGAAAACTTTCCAGACATGAAAAATGAAACGGATATACAAATCTTAGAAGCCTACAGGATGCCGATTATTCAAAACCACAACAGACCAATGCCAAGACACATTATATGAATATATCCAACATACAGAACAAGGAGAGAATATTAAAAGCTACAAGAGAAAGGAGGCAGATTACATTTAGGGATAAACCAATTAGGTTAACAGCTGATTTCTCATCATAGATACTGAAAGCGAGAAGATCCTGGAACAATGTTTTCAAACGCTAAAAGATAATGGGTTCCAACCAAGAATATTGTATACAGCAAAACTAAGCTTCAGATTTAACAATGAAATAAAAATTTTCCATGATAAACAAAAGTTAAAAGAATTCACAGCCAGAAAACCAGCACTGCAAAGCATTTTGGGCAAAACACTACACTAACAGGAAATGAAAAACAACAACAAAAACCAACAGTGGGAAGTACCTCAGTAAAGGGGGATAAAAAACTAATCAAAGAGGAAAATCAAACCAAATTTTTAAAATAATTAAATAAATAAACGAACATGACTGGAAGTACAAACCATATATCAATAGTTACACTAAATGTTAATGGCTTAAACTCACCAATTAAACGACATAGTCTAGTAACCTGGATTTAAAAAACAGATCCAACAATATGCTGCCTTCAGGAGACTCATCTGATAGGAAAAGACACACACAGGCTGAAGGTGAAAGACTGGGAAATATCATACCATGCACACGGACCTCGGAAGCAAGCAGGGGTGGCTATACTCATAGCAAATAAAATTTACTTCAAGCCTAAATTAATCAAAAGGGATAAAGAAGGACAATATATACTGTTAAAGGGAAACATTCACCAACAAGACATATAAATTATATAAATTATCAATTTATATGCCCCCAACAATGGTGCTGCTATGTTCATAAAACAAACTCTCCTCAAGTTCAAGGGACAAATTGACCACAACACAATAATTATGGGTGACTTCAACACACCTCTCTCACACCACTGGACAGATTTTCAAAACAAAAGTTGAATAACTATAGAAATTAATAACACAACTAATAACCTAGACTTAACTGACATATATAGGATATATCAATCATCAACAAGCACATATACTTTTTTCTCAGCAGCACATGGATCCTTCTCAAAAATAGACCATATATTATGCCATAGGGCAACTCTTAGAAATTATAAAGGAGTAGAGATAATACCATGCATCTTATCTGATCATAATGGAATGAAACTGGAAATCAACGATAAAAGAAGGAGGGAAAAACCCTATATCATTTGGAGAATGAACAATATGTTACTGAATGATCAATGGGTTACAGAATACATCAAGGATGAAATTTAAAAATTCATTGAGATAAATGAAAACACAGGCACAACATATTGGAATCTATGGGACACAATGAAACAGTTCTATGAGGAAAATTCATTGCTGGGAGTTCATCCCCCCAAAAAAGAAAAAAAAAAAACAACAACAACAACAACAACAAATAAATGATCTCATACTTCATCTCAAAGCTCTTGAAAAAGAAGAGCAAAACAATAGCAAATGTAGTAGAAGGCAAGAAATAATTAAAATCAGAGCTGAAATCAATGATATTGAAATAACAATTGAAAAAACTGACAAAACTAAAAGTTGGTTCTTCAAAAAAATAAATAAGATCGACAGACCCTTAGCTATGCTAACGAAGAGGAGAGAGAACTCAAATTACTAGCATACAGGATGAAAAAGGCAATATCGCAACAGACACTACAGAAATACAGATGATAATTAGAAATTATTTTGAAACCTTATACGCCAATAAAATAGAAGATAGTGAAGGCATCTATAAATTTCTTAAGTCATATGATCTGCCCAGATTGAGTCAAGAGGATATACACAACTTAAACATACCAATATCAATTGAGGAAATAGAAGAAGCCATCAAAAGACTACCAACTAAGAAAAGCCCAGGACCGGATGGGTATACAGCAGAGTTTTACAAAACCTTTAAAGAAGACTAATACCAATACTTTTCAAGCTATTTCATGAAACAGAAAAAGAGGGAGTACTTCCAAATTCATTCTACGAGGCCAACATCACCCTGATTCCTAAACCAGATAAGGACATTTCAAAGAAAGAAAACTGCAGACCAATATCTCTAATTAACCTAGATGCAAAAATCCTCAATAAAATTCTGGCGAATCGGATACAAAAACACATCAAAAAATTGTGCACCATGATCAAGTAGGATTCATCCCTGGGATGCAAGGATGGTTCAATATATGGAAATCAATAAATGTTATTCACCACATCAATAGACTCAAAGATAAGAACCATATGATCATCTCAATAGACACAGAAAAAGCATTCGACAAAGTACAGCATCCCTTTATTTTCAAAACATTAGAAAAACTAGGAATAACAGGAACTTACCTCAACATTGTAAAAGCTACTTATGCTAAGCCTCAGGCTAGCATCATTCTAAATGGAGAAAAATTAAAGGAATTCCCTCTAAAATCTGGAACAAGACTGGGATGCCCTCTCTCACCACTCCTATTCAACATAGTTCTCGAAACACTGGCCTGAGCAATAAGAGAGACAATAGAAATTAAAGGCATAAAAATAGGAAAAGAAGAACTGAAATTAGCACTATTTGCAGAAGACATGATCCTATACCTAAAGGACCCAAAAGGTTCTACCCCAAAACGTCTAGAAATAGTAAATGAATTCAGCAAAGTGGCAGGATATAAAATAAACACTCATAAGTCTAAGGCATTCCTGTATATCTGTGACAAACCCTCTGAAAGGGAAATCAGGACAACTACCCCATTCACAATATCCTCAAAAAAAAAAAGTATTTGGGAATCAACCTAACAAAAGAGGTGAAAGACCTTTACAATAAAAACTACAGAACTCTAAAGAGGGAAATTGAAGAAGGCCTTAGAAGATGGAAAGATACCTTGTTCATAGATACGCAGAATTAATATCATTAAAATGGCTATACTACCAAAAGTTCTCTATAGGTTTAATGCAATGCCAATCAAAATCCCAATGGCATTCCTCGCAGAAATAGAAAAAGCAATCATGAAATTCATCTGGAGAAATAAAAGACCCAGAATAGCTAAAGCAATTCTAAGCAGGAAGAGTGAAACAGATGATATAGCAATACCAGGTTTCAAACTATACTACAGAGCAATAGTAACAAAAACAGAATGGTACTGGTACCAAAACAGGCGGGTAGACCAATGGTACAGAATAGAGGACACAGAGAACAATCCACAAAATTACAACTACCTTATATTAGACAAAGGTGCTAAAAGCATGCAATGGAGAAAGGATAGCATCTTCAACAAATGGTGCTGGGAGAACTGGAAATCCAAATGCAACAAAATGAAATTGAATCCCTTTCTCTCACCATGCACAAAAGTTAACTCAAAATGGATCAAGGAGCTAGGAATCAAACCAGAGACTCTGCATCTAATAGAAGAAAAAGTTGGCCCTAATCTCCATCTCATGGGGTCGGGCTCCAAATTCCTTAATAGGACACCTATAGCACAAGAGTTAAAATCAAGAATCAACAAATGGGACATATTCAAACTAAAAAGCTTTTTTTCAGCAAGAGAAATAATAAGTGAGGTAAATAGGGAGCCTACATCCTGGGAATAAATTTTTACCACTCACACTTCAGATAGAGTGCTAATCTCCAGAACATACAAAGAACTCAGAAAGTTAAACAATGAAAAAACAAATAACCCAATCAACAAATGGGCCAAAGAACTAAACAGACACTTCACAGAGGAGGATATACAATCAATCAACAAGTACATGAAAAAATGCTCATCATCTCTAGCAATCAGAGAAATACAAATTAAAATCACTCTAAGATACCATCTCACTCCAGTAAGAATGGCAGCCATTATGAAGTCAAACAATAAGGAGTGCTGGCGAGGATGTGGGGAAAAAGGTACACTTGTACATTGCTGGTGGAACTGCAAATTGGTGCAGCCAATTTGGAGGGCAGTATGGAAATTCCTTGGAAAGCTAGGAATGGAACCACCATTTAACCCAGTTATTCCCCTTCTCGGACTATACCCAAAGACCTAAAGAGAGCATACTACAGGGACACAGCTACATCAATGTTCATAGCAGCACAATTCACAATAGCTAGACTGTGGAACCAACCCAGATGCCCTTCAATAGATGAATGTGTAAAAAAAATGCGGCATTTATACACAATGGAATATTATTCAGCACTAAAAAATAACAAAATCATGGCATTTGCAGGGAAATGGATGGCACTAGAACAGATTATGCTAAGCGAAGTTAGCCAATCCCTAAAAAACAGGCATTCCCACTAAAAACTGGAACAAAGCAGGGATGCCCTCTCTCACCACTTCTATTTAACATAGTTCTTGAAACACTGGCCAGAGCAATTAGACAGATGAAAGAAATAAAAGGGATATGGATAAGAAAAGAAGAACTTAAATTGGCACTATTTGCTGATGATATGATTCTATACCTAGAAGACCCAAAAAGTTCCACCAGAAAACTTCTAGAACTAGTAAATGAATTCAGCAAAGTAGCAGAATATAAAATCAACAACAGAGGATTTAAGTGACATGTCCTCTGAAAGGGAAATAAGAAAAACTCTCCATTTATAACAGCCTCAAAAAATAAAATAAAATAAAATATTGGGGATTCAACTTAATAAAAGAGGTAAAAGTGATTTACAATGAAAACCACAGAACCCTAAAGAAAGAAATCAAAGAAGACCTTTGCACAAAACTCAACTCAAAATGGATCAAGGACTTAGAAATATAACCAGAGACCCTGTGTCTAATTGAAGAAAAAGTAGGCCCTAATCTCCATCATGTGAGATTAGATCATAACTTCCTTAATAAGACTCCTGTGGCACAAGAATTAAAATCAATAATCAATAAATGGGATGGAATCAAACTAAAAAGTTTCTTCTCAGAAAATAAAATCTATGAGGTGAATAGAGAGGCTACATCTTGGGAGCAAATATTTACCCCTCACACATCAGATAGAGCACTAATCTCTAGGGTATATAAAGAACTCAAAAAGCAAAAAACCAAATAACCCAATCAATAAATGGGCCAAGGACATGAAGAGTCACTTCTCAGAAGATGATGCACAATTAATCAACAAATACATGAAAAAATGTTCATCATCACTGGCAATTATATAAATGCAAATCAAAACAACTCTAAGATTTCATCCCACCCAGTCAGAAGGGCAGCTATTATGCATACAAACAACAATAAATGTTGGCAAGGATGTGGGGAAAATGGCACACTCACACAAAGCTGGTGGGACTGCAAATTGGTGCAGCCAATATGGAAAGCAGTATGGAGATTTCTTGGAAATCTAGGAATGGAATCACCATTTTACTCAGCTATTCCTCTTCTTGGTCTATACCCAAAGTACTAAAAACAGTATACTACAGGGACACAGCCACATCAATGTTGATAGCAGCACAATTCACAATAGCTAAACTGTGGAAGTAACCTAGATGCCCTTCAGTGGATGAATGGATTAAAAAAATGAGGCATATATACACAATGAAATATTACTCAGCAATAAAAGAGAATAAAATCATGGGATTTGCAGGTAAATGGATGGCATTGGGGAAGATAATGCTAAGTGAAGCTAGCCAATCCTAAAAAAACAAATGCTGAATGTTTTCTCTGATGTAAGAAGGCTGATTCATAGTGGGGTTGTGAGGGGGATCATGGGAGGATTAGATGAATTCTAGATAGGGCAAAGGGAAAGGGAGAGGCATGGGGGAAGTAAAGATGGTGGAGTGAGATGGATGTCAGTTCCCTAAGTATATGTATCAAGATACGAATGGTGTGAATATATTTGTATACAACCAGAGATATGAAAATTTGTGCTCTATAGGTGTAATATGAATTGTAATGCATTCTGCTATCTTATATACCAAATTAGAATAAAAAATAAATAAAATAAATAAAAAATATACATGCCTGAATAAGAAAGAACATTTTCAACTTTTGGAACAATTCATTTCCAAAACAGGAAACTCTAAAAACTGAAGATCCCATAAAGTTATTTTCAAAATGTTATTAGTAAATGGCCAAACTGAAAATTAATTTACTAATTTGTACCCATTTGTCCAGGGGAAAAAAAAAGAAAAGTATATAATACCAGAGGTTACTATAATATAGGAACCAACTTCATTGTGTTGGAAGTGTGTACTGGCTAAGTCTTACATACAAATTCATTGTATGTGTGTTTTTGTACCATAAATTCTGCTCCAAGGTGTACATAGCCCAAATAAATTATCACAGAAGTTTCATATGTGAAGATATGACATATGTGAAGGTGTTCCTTACTGTAGTATTTATAGAGACAGAAAATTGTAGGTAAATTGAATGTCCATCACTAGAAGCAAAGGTAAACAAAATTGGTTGCATATATATACTGAAATATAATGCAGAAGCAAAAATTATATACATATTACACAAGATAACACATAACACCATGATGATCTTTTAAGCTAAGGCTTAGACAGAAAAGTAAGAAACAGCATTGTATAAAAACAAACACATGCACATTAATCTCTCAGTATCTATGGGGAATTGGTTTTTGGACTCCCTATGCTTACTAAAATCTGTGGATCCTGAAGTCTGTTATAAAAATGTAATAATATTTGCATATAACCTTCTGCATATAATGTTTGTATTAAATCAACTCAGATTAATTATAATACCTAATACAATGCAAATGCTATGTACATTATTGTACTGTATTGTTTAGTGAATGATGACATGACAAAATGTCTATATATATTCAGTACAGATGTAATTTTTAAAATATTTTTGATCTGTGTTGGTTGAATCTGTGTATCTGGAACCCACAGTCATGAAGAATCACTTGTATGTATGTGTAAATCCATATGCTTTTATGTATACACACACAGCACTATATATGACTGTATGTACATATGTAAGTCATATTCACTCATAACAGCAATATGCATTTTGCAAAAGCACATAAAACAATGCAAAATATTATCAAATATGTCTATAGTTGTCTGTAGCTGGGCTGTTTGGGTTGGAGCAGGAAGTGGTGGATAATATATAAAATAGAATGATAAAATGATAAAATAGAATGAATCGATAAAAAATGAAATCAAAGAAAACCAAGATGGGATCTTGCATAGGCCAATGATGATGATTTTGTCTTGAAATAAGAAATATGATTAACTTAAACTTATTTCTGCCTATGCGTTCCCAAAATAAAATGAAAAATAAAACACATTCTTAGTCAACAAATGGCTAGCATTTTAATGACCCACACAATGAGCCCAAACAAGTAATGCCAGTTCAAAAATATCCATTATAGAATGTAAATAAACAGCAGTTTTAAGACCACAGAGGTAGTAGAAGCATCAGGTATACAGGTAGAAATGTTAAGGACAGAGAAGTAGGCTAGAGGAAAAGCCAGAGTCAAAAATAAAGACCTTAAAACCAAAGTAAGGAAAGCTAGAAAGATAAAGGTGGCATAGTGGACAACAAAACCTCTTTATTTTTGCCACAAAAATCACTCATTGCCAAATTTAAGGAGATTTCCTATGGAAAGTGTTGAACGGGCAAAACAATGTTTCCTCGTGTGAGAGCAGATGGGGTAAGGAGCTCACTGGTAATACAGCTGCTATGAATGAGGTCAATTTGTACCACCTGATATATTGCAAGCTGGATTTTGAGTTCAGAAAAGGGGCACATATTTTAAAATACCCTTCAACTTTTAAGTTAAAATTTTAATCTAATAATTTTGTAAAATTTTTAACTTGGAAATTGAATTAGTCTACTTCTAAGTCCAGGGAATTTTAATATCTACTTTTAAGGAGGCTTTGATTAATGCTTGGCCTCATTGTGAAATCTAATTAACTAAACTAAATTAACATTTTAAAATAAATTTATAATTTTAATATATTCAATTTATTTTTAATTATTTAAATTGTTTGACTACCAAATTAAATCTTCCCAAGTGCTAAAATAAATCTTATACATCAGTTACATTAAACTTAAACTGATTAGGTTTTTCTTAAATATTTCAATACTGTTTATAATTTTAGAATTCTTTAAATATAAAAATCACAAGTCTAATTCACTTAGCAATAGATTTTGAAGTCTGAGATTTGTTTTCTTAGATACTCTGTCTGGTATGGTAACTTTTCTTGAGTATTAAAAGTATTTAAAATGCTAATGTGTACAAAGTATTTCTAACATAGTAAATAATGTTAAGATTTTAATTCATCACACCATTCTAAAGATTTTGTATTTCTCCTGGCTAACATACACTTAACCACTGGAGAAAAACGAAAAGATTGGTCTTCATGTGTTAAGCAAGTTGATACTCTTATCCCATGGCTTTTTTTTTTTTTTTTTTTTTTTAACAAATAGACTCCTGGATATAGTCCTAGATTACATGTTTGCCCACAATAAGAATTCATATTAAATAATTTTCTAAACATCACTAGAAAGAAATCTTATGTTTTTGATGGGGCAAACCTATTAAGTCACATAAGTATTAAAACTGAAGTAAAATTATCCCTGATATCATTCACTATTCAATTGTGGACTGTATGTATTTGACCTTCTATCAACCACTAAAGAATTTTACCAAACCACCGGATTCTGTGGTTAGCACCCCAAGGTTATCTTAGTGAGTAATGAATAATGGCAGTCTTGTCTGCTCGAGGAAGTTCTCACTCAAATCTACTGAAGATGGCTCAGAAACAGCCTCTAACTAAGCAGTAATACCATAGAAAACTGACCTCTTCAACTTTCACAATAGAAAGAGGGCTATTTTCCCCAAATGCAATGGAAGGAGTATACATTTTGGACAGTCAGAAATAACACGTGTTTCCTCATTCCTATCCCTGCTCTCCTGGCACTCTAAAGCCCAAAGCTTGTGGGTTTTTCTATTCACTTAGCACTGATGATTTCTTCACATTTTTTAGCTGGATTTCTCACCGTTCCATTTAAGGCCATGGGGTGATTTGCTCTTTCCCTAATATGTTCCTAAACATTTTGATAATTCATTTCCTCTTAATATTATGGATTGAAAATAGACAACCCAGTTTATTTTTTTTGAAGCTATGTCTCAATGGATAGCTTAAAACAGGGATCCAGACTGAGGGGAAGGGAATCAGTGAAAAGAACTAGAACTGTTTAGGAAAGAAGTGCTGTTGTGGCTATGCAGAAGCTAAAATGAAGTTATCTTTTCTCTTTAAAAAATTAGGAAAAGCAAGGACAACAATTAAATGTTACACAAATAAACATTACCAAATTAGACATATGAACTACGGTTGAGACTATGATTTTTTTTTTTTTTAATTTGGTAGAATTGTCTCATCTTCAAAAATATAATGATGGCATAAGACAAACTTTTAAGAATATTTTTAACATCTTCAATTAACAAAACTAAATTAATATGAATTGTATGTCAATGATCTCTTCAAAGAAATACCTCTCTATGAAATGCAAGCATTAGTGACAAAAGGTTGCTAAGGTCTATGTCATAAACTGAAGGCTGCCTCTCTCTACCAACAGGAGAAATAAAATACCCCAAAGCTAACAACAAATCCTTGGGGATGAGAGGGGGAGGTTATAAAGAAATATTTCCAATTACCACTTATTTTGATGTTTTCTTTTTAATTAATGTTTTGATTTTCTACTTGTGCCTAGAGGTGATTTTTTAAAAATTTTCTTCAGTTTTGTTATTAAGATTTTGACAGGATTTGTAAATGAAAATAAACAAGCACGTACATTTAGAAGAAAGTTGGCCCAGGTTCTATGTAGAAGGGGATGGAGATATATATATATATATATATATATATATATATATATATATATATATATATATTTGTCAGCTTTTGCAAAGCACATTATGCTTTCTAGTTAATGTTTGTAAAGCAAGTGAATTAAAGAATTAAGCACACTTGTAGAAAACCTGCTCTCTGCCTGTTGTTTTACTATTCAGTAACTGAGTGACTTTATACTTCAGCCTCAATTTGGTATAATATGATTATAACTAATTATGATTGAAAATGCCCTCTGGTTCTTATTTGGAAATTTGGAGGAAAATCCTGCAAGAATATTTACATTCTAGGGCTTAAAATGGATCTTTACTGCACTAAGTACAGGATGTGAAAATAGAAAACACACATAATCCAAAGAGCGAGTGTGACAAGTATTCAAAGACAAAAACCAACGCTTCAGGACTAGAATCAGTGCCAGATCTGAAGCCACACATTTGAAAATAAGAAAGGATTGGAGCTTAGAAAATCAGGAATGGTTAGGAAATTTAAATTACAAAATATGACTGCACCTAATTTTTACAAAAATATAATATAAAAGAAAAGAGGCACTTTGGTTGTATTTATTATAATTGTATGGTGCTCAGTCAGTTTCTTTGGCTTAGAAGTGCAGAGTTAGAGGGCCCACAATCAAAGCAAAATTTAATAACAAGTAATCATCAACACAAAAACAATTGCAATTATGTAATAATTATTCTCAGTATTAAAAGAAGATATAAATCAAATTTAAACATATTTACATTAGACTTTCTCTAGTTCAAATAAATTATTGAAAATCAGATTCAGAAAGTCAAGAGTTGTATGTTTTCTATCATATGTGGAAGCTAGAAAGAAAAGAAGGAAAAAGAGGATCTCATAAAAATAGAGGAAGACCAGTAGCAAAAAAGACCAGTAGGAAAGAGATCAGAGGTAGGAAAAAAGAGGTATCAGGAAATAAAATTGATTAAATTATGTTATGGGTATGTAGGAATATGTTATAATGAATCCCACCATCATGTATAGTTAATTTGCACAAGTAAAATTTAAAAAACAATTATTGAGCTAAGTACTGTGGCACATGCATATAATCCCAGCATCTTGGTTGGCTGAGGTAGAAGGATTGACAAATTCAAAACCACCCTCAGCAACTTAGTGAGCCCTAAGTAACCTAGAAAGACTTGTCTCAAATAATAATAATAATAATAATAATAATAATAATAATTATTATTATTATTATTATTATTATTAAATTAAATTAAAATAAAAGTAAAAGGAGCTCATGATGTGGCTCAGTGGTTAATCACCCCTGGGTTCAATCTCAGGTACAAAAAAAACTATTGAGTGTCCTTTCTCTGTAAGGCATATTATTAGTTTTGTTGACATAAAATTAAAAGCAAAATCTTCTGCCAATCCATAACATATCTCTACAAAGGTAGTAAAGAAAATACTCTTATTATTGAATAGGCATTGAAAAGAATGTGATGCACATCACTATTAGCTAAGAAATTACATTGACAAAAAAAAAAAAACTCACTCATTTGTATATCCATACAGACAAAACCCATGACAACCATGTTTTCAAGACAAACAATAACTAGTTTACAAGAAAGAGGACTTGACAGTACCATATGTCACACACAGTTCATGATAATTTTACCTGGTAATTTGGATGACCATATGCATTTCCTACCTGACTTTATCTGGAGAAAAATAAACTTCCCTTATTTTTATTGGAGGGGCCAGTTTTTCAATTTGGAGCAACGTACTTTCAAAAGTTAGACTCAAAGAGATGGCTCCTAAGTCCTTAAAACATCAGTCTTGATCATAAATCTATTAAAAGGGTCGTCTACCTTTCAAAAAGATTATATACATTTCATAACAAAAAAAGAGAAAAAGTACTTACATTACCAGTTTTCTAAAACAAATTCATGCATTTTTAAATGCCTGGAATACATTGAAGGAAATACATGCTCAGATGATTTTATCATTGAGAAAACATCAGAGAGTACATACACAAAAATAAACAGTTTGGACTACTACACACCCAATCTATATGGTTTAGACTTACTCTGTTTGTTATATACCATTTCTCCTTGAAGACACTATGTGATTGTACTGAATACCTTAAGGAATTATAATGCAATTTATTCATGTATCTAAACATGTCTAAAGATAGAAAAGGTACAGTAATAACACAATAAAATAGAAATGTTTCACCCCCACTATAATCTGAAGAGACCACTATCAATGCTGTAACTGACCAAAATGTTATTATGTAGTGCATAACTGTAAACGATCTGAGAAAAAGAAGTCTTTTGTCTTTTATCAGGGAAAATAGAACATTTTATTTTTAGTTTGGAGTTGTCCTTACACTAGACACTGTACAGGATGCAACAATTAAAAAGATAAAGGTATTGCCCTCAAGATGTATCATAGAAAAAGCACCAGAAGTGGAACCAAAATTACCTTGTTCACCTTCTAACTGCAATTATAAGATCAAAGACTCCTAAAGGAATACCACCATAACTTTTATTTTCAATCTGACTAAATTAGAAAACTCACTTTATGCATAAATTTTAGCAAGTAGTACTAAATTTACAATATGATTTAATCAAATCATTCTTCAAATTGATTAAAGAATTTGCTATTTTCATACCCAATATAAACAAAACTAATTTTGAAAAAAAATAATACTGAAAATAGTTTTGATTTGAATGTTTACATATAAGTGAAGCTATATTCCTACTTTAAATCATACCTATTCATTCCTACATTCACTGAATAAATAATTTATTTAATAGATAACCCAGCAATGGGAACTGATTACTGAATCCCCTGCAAAACACAAGAAGTTGAAAAATATATTAAAACCACATTAAAGTTTTGGATTCTGACTGAATTCATTTTTTTTCTCTAGTGTACAATTTTTAGCAAATGGCTTTAACCCCTCTGATTCTTAGCTTATTTGTCTACAAAGTGCTGGCACAGGATCTGCCCTTCATTGGAATAACGTAAGAATTAAATAGTATTTGAAAAACATAACATAACTTTCATTATTTAGAAAATGTTCAGAAGAGTGATGATTGCTTTCAATTAATATGAAAAAGACATATAAGAATTTCAATGAAAAAGCAGTTTACTTATTTTGAGTATTACATGAATGTGGGTGGGTGGAGGAAGCCAGGGAAAGCCTTTGGTAATCTGTTTAGCTCAGGTTTAATGATTGGTTATGAAAAACAGGTGTCTGCATTAGAGAGACTGTGATGGAGGCAAGGGAGAAGGCACATGAAAGATATTATCTCAATTCAGTCTAGGTCTCCTATTGTTAGTCATAACCACCAATTTGAAACGCAGGTATTACAACATTCCCTATACAAATGAGAAACTGAAGCTCAGAAAGCATTAGTAATGTAGCCCAGTGCTTCTCAAACCATTAGTGGTGAAGTGCCCAGTTGCTCTTACTTCCAGCCCATTTTTAATCAATTATCAGGAAATTGATTAAAAATTTTTAAAATTACCTCATTTAATCTCCAATTGTCTTATTATATTCAACAGCCATAAAATTACAGTTTAATAAACATATTCAGAACAAATGAAAATAGGAAAAAAGAAAATAATTAAAAACAGTATAGACTGTCTATTAAATGTATATAAACAATTAATACAGATAATAATTATTAATGTCAATTTTGTTATCCCTCTTTTATAACTAAGTAGAAAGTTTTAAGTTAAAAGAAATGCATCATAATAAATGCTTAGATATATTTTGAACAAACAATATTTATGCCAATATTTCAAGTTTTTGATGTGACAAACACTTTCTACATATTCTTGTATTTAATTGAGGTTGGACTGGTGATCACACTACTTGCACAGGATATATATTTAAATATACAAATGTGTGGTTGGAATGATGGGAATTGTAGAATAATTAGTACATGGAGGTATACTGATAGCAAGGAAAGATGGCAATTTAATTTTTTTTAGCAAGCTCAGGGTATTCATCTGTAACTTTTATTCAAAATAATGGAAAGTATTCTATGTTTTCAAAATTTATCTTTGATTTTTTTTTAATCAGTAGCCAGCTCCACCAACATATCTCATAAAACTCATTTCATAGTTCAACTTAAGTTCTTTAAATTAAAGAAAATTTATTATATATTTTGAGTTACATGTATGTATGTGTGTATGTGTGTGTGTGTGTATATATATATATATATATATATATCCATATCTGTGTGTGTTTTTATATATATATATATATATAGATATATATAGATATATAGATATATATATCTATATATCTCCATCCATCCTTTTGGTGAAAGTAAAATCAAGTGATCTATTAAATGGTTAAACTCTTCATTGATCATCTTTGTACAAATGTGTAATATCAAGATCATCATCTGCCTCATTTATAATTGTTAAATTATGCAACATGTCATAACTATCTATAAACAGTTATTCCAAATTTCTAATTTGTATATACACCCTTACTTTTATCAGTCACTGATACATTTAAAATTTCTTCACTGCATGAGAGTAATAAAATAATTAAAAATACTCCGTATAGCAGCCAATTTGATAATTAATTACTTCAGAAAAAACCTGTGCCCAACCAGTTTATCAATTTAGTTTATTCCATATTTCAAGCACTCTCACTAAAATATTCTCTACCATCATTCTTCTGCAATACCACTCACTTATCATCACCTTCCATGGTATCCTGTTATTAAAGCATTTGCCTTTGCATAATTTATATTTAAACTAACTTATACTTGACAGCTGACTTTTTTCTTGGTAAAACTTTCTCTGTGAAGCAGGACATCAATTAGCATCCTGGCACAAGCTCCTTATTCTAGATGACTACCCACAGAAAATGCTCCCACAGAAAAACTTAAATTCTGCACCACTCTGAAAGCCAACAATGCTCTCTTTTGTAGTTCTACATCATTCAGAGCTAGCTCTGTTTGTCAGCAATCAATGTGAAAAGAGATCCATCATATTACTATCATGTTGAAATTTCATATGTTCCAAAAGAATCACCATGCTAAGCTCTGAATTTATCAAGTTATAATTTTAAAATATTATGTTATCTTTATTCTCTGTAGGTTGATGTTCTCTACCATTTGCCAATTCCTGAATTTTTCAAGATATAGTTTTATTGAAAAGTGGTACTTGAGTCAACTATTTTGCTACACATTTACAAACAGACTCTTTACTACAACCATTCACTAGTTTTTTTGGTGATTGTGTACAATGATTTTATCCTTAGGAAACTGAAGTGTTATGTTATACAAAGCCTGCAAAGCAGTAATGTTTATTTGTGAAATAGTGAACATCTGTTACTGTCAGCTTTCTATTTCAATACTTTCTTCTGTCACAGAATTTTTGTGGTTTTAAATGCATTTCTTTATACCGTGTATGTAAATGCCACTAAAGTTTTGATGGTTTAATTGTTTCAGTAGCCACTTCATCTCCAAAAATGGAAGAATCTTTTTTAACTGCCTCATCACCAATTACACTACAAAGCAAAATTAATATTTGAGGAATACTAAATCCAAGTAAAACTAGTTTGACTTATTTCGGTCTTCATTTCTTTTTCTTTCTTATTTTATTTATTTATTTAGATAGGTAGAACATGAGTATTCCCATATTCTCTATACCATTAAACTACATTCCTATTTATTTAATTATTTATGTATTTATTCAAGTACTCACTAAGCTGCAGAGGCTGGCCTCAAACTTATGATCTTCTAACCTCAGTCTCCAGAGTTTCTGGGATTACAGGTATGTGCTCAAATTAGACTGCATTTCTTTGAAAAAGCCATTATCACTATTATATATATATAGACACACACACAAACACATATGAAAGAAAAAAATTTCATTTCTTTGGAAAAACTGTCTAGTGAAACTTCTTTTACCATGTATAAATTTGGATTAAAATTTCTCTCTTCATCTTTTAAATAACTATTTTTAATTTCTTATGCTACCACTGAAAGAAAGATGTGTCATGTCTTGACCAAAAAGAAAAAAAAAAAAGCTTTTAAATCTTCTTTGCCATCTGCAAATTTGAGGATTAAATTTTAATTCCTTAATATATTCAATAATTGTAACCTACACTTTGAAAATATGTGTGAGGAAATTTTAATATGCTCTCTGAAATCAATAAGCACCCATACATTTACTTATTTTTATTAAATTATACTTGATAAACTAATCTTAAAACACCACACATTGTCTATTGGTCCTATTGCACATGAATAAAATGCAGCCTGTGCCCAACTGACTCATCAGGCAAGCTGAACAACACCTGAACTGACCTACACCCTGCTCAGGGAAACAGATCCCTGATCATGAGTGTGATTGCAAGAAATGTCAACTTGATTAACATGTTCCATTTCTCCTTTCTGTTCTCATTACAGACCTGTGACATCCAACTCCCAGCTTGGCACCAGTCCTCCCATTGCTCTTTAAGCAGCACAGATAGAACCCCAAGAACTTAAGTTGGTGTGTGAGAACTTACATTCTGATCCTTTTTAAGGGGCACTACAAAGACAAGCTCACAAATTTTCTGTTTTATGCTTGCCTTAGGGTATATTAGGAAAAATATAATGTATGTGACGTATCACATGCTGATGTATGGCACAGTATTATGAAGAATGAAATATCAGTGCCACCTTCTATTGCTCAAGAGTTTGGCTTATCATTTTTATACAAAAAGCTTACAAAATATTAAATTCACAGGTGAGAGAATCAAAATAACTGAAAAGATCAGATAGAGTGTGTGGTAGAGACTTTTACCTGATCCATTATCTGTTTTGTTTTCTTTTTTCCTTTAGTAAAAGAACTGCAGCTTTTTAGCACAGCATAAAGCACACAAAAGGGATCTATTTGTTAGCCTTCCTTGTAGCTTGGTGAGATTATGTAATTGAGTTCTATGCAATTCGACTTGAGCGAATGTGTGTTACTCCAGGGAAATCCCTATAAGAATAAGCTGACTTAAGTCCTTTGGTTGTTTGTTCTTCCCTTTTCCTCCATCCAGATGCCTGAATAAGAAAGTAATGAATGATGGGGCTGGGGATGTGGTTCAAGCATTAACGCACTCGCCTGGCATGCTTGGGGCTCTGGGTTCGATCCTCAGCACCACATAAAATAAAATAAAGATGTTGTGTCAACCGAAACTGAAAAATAAATATTAAAAAATTCTCTCTCTCTCTCTCTCTCTCTCTCTCTCTAAAAAAAAAAAAAAGAAAAGAAAAGAAAGTAATGAATGAAATTCTCACAACTCTGGGTCATGTGTTCATTGGCTCAGTTTGGCTTAGCAGTCAGACAGAAAACTGAGTATCTAACTTGCAGAGACACTTAACTCTGAACTTGGTTTATATAAAAACAATTAACACATTTACATATTACTGAAATAGTGATCACCTTGGATTATTCTGTCATATGTAAGTAAAACCACCTACCTGTAAAAATGACTTCAAGGCAGAGTATAAAACCATGATCATTTGATGGGTATAGAGAGAAGCTTTAGCAGCAGCAACAAAAAGGTAAATATATGTGTTATTGAAATTTTATTATATGTATAATGACCATATAATTTAATTTTATATTTACCATCATAGACTCGTACTAAATTTAAAGTCTAAAATGTGCTGTAAATCTTGTTGTAAGAAAAAGAAAGAAAGAAAGAAAAAGGAAGGCATTTCACAGCCCTTTCACTGTTTCATGGTCTATAGTGGCAACAATTTTCAAGTCTTCCTAGTAAATTAGTTCATTTTTAATCACATATATAAAAATAGCCTGGTTACATTAACCCCATCAATCCCACCCCTACTTCCTCCTATAAGTTAGGTCTAACAGTTGGACCTCCATTCTGAGAGATGACAGTCTAGCTCTCCTTTAGCCTCTTGTCCCTGGAAACCCATGACATGTTTCAGTTATCTAATATATTTTTATCTTAAACTTGGTTAGGTCAATTGTTAACATCATTGATGTCAATGCTAGTCATACCCAAATTACATAGCAATGCATAACATCGTGATTGGTTTTGCTTTCCTTCACATTTTGTTTTTCTTAGAGGTAATCATTTTTTTATATTTAATGTATTCATTTTCTTTTTAATATACTTAGTGCCAATTATACATTAAAGACCCGTAGGTATTTTAAAACTCCTCTCAAAATTATCAATTATGTGTGTATACCCTTTGTGTGTGCTCTGAATAGGCTCTCTCATCCTTTGCTTATAGTTAGGCTGAAAATTTTCTATATATTTAAAATGGTTCCTTTTTTCATTTGTTCTTTTTAAATACACATGACAGTAGAGTGTATTTTGTCATATTATTCATACTGGAATATAACTTATTCTAATTAGGATCTCATTCTTATGGTTGTACATGATGTGGAGTTACACTGGTCGTGTATTTATCCATAAGGATAGCAAAGTTATATCTGATTCATTCTATTGACTTTCCTATTCCCATCCTCACTCCCTTCCCTTCATTCCCCTTTGTCTAATCCAATGAACTTGTATTCTTCCCCTCCCCACCTTCCCTTGTTGTGACTTAGCATCTACATATCAGAAAGAACATTCTGCCTTTGGTTTTTTGGGACTGGCTTATTTCACTTAGCATGATATTCTCTAGTTCCATCCATTTACCGACAAATTCCACAATTTCATTCTTCTTTATGGCTGAATAATAATACCCCATTGTGTATATAGACCACATTATCCATAAATTGTTCCTTTCTGATCCATAATTTATTCTTTAAATCATTTCCCTCTCCTCAAGTTTTACTATAAGCAATCAAGAGGAACCAGGCCATTCCTGCAACACTTTGTTTTGGAATTCCCTCAGTCAAATGTATGAATTCCTCACTCATAAGTTTATCTTACATAAAACACTAGAACAGTACCACAACTCAACCAAGCTTGGTGCCACTTTACAACAAGGATGGCCTTTCTTCAATTTTTCTAATAACATATCCTCACTTTCATTTCAATCCTCATCAGAGTTGCCTTCGCTGTCCATATTTTTACTCTCATTCTGTTCAGGATCACTTAGCTATTCTTTAATGAGACTGAGACTTTTTCTACAACTCTCCTCCTATTATCTGAGCTCTCTCTAGAAGTGTTACTAGTGGCATATTCACAGCAATGTAGAAGTTTTCCAGCATGCACCTCGCAACTCCCCCAGCCTCTGCTCATCGGCCCATTCCCAATTGAGTCCAAAGTGGTGTTTACCTGTTTGTTATTCAGCACTCCCACTTCTTATCACCAATGTTTTAAACTTTTTTTTCCTTTTTAATTGTAAATGGACAGAAGGACTTTATTTATTTTTATGTGGTGCTGATGATCAAACCCAGTTCCTCCAACATGCTAGCCACGTGCTCTGCCACTGAGCTACAGCCCCAACCCGACCAAATTTTTTATTTAGTCCATTGAGGCTGCTGTAACAGGATGCCATAGACTGGGTTGTTTATAAATAACAGAAATTTATATCACACAGGTTTGGGAGCTAAAAAAGTCCTAGATCAAGGAGCCAGCATATCTGGTGTCTTCTGAGGGCCTACATATTGATTCATAGATGGTCATCTTCTAGCTATAAGCTCACATGGCCGAAGGAGTAAGGGGTCTTTATGAAGCTTTTTTTAATAAGAACACTAATCTCATTAATGAAGGCTCCACCCTCATGACAGAATCTCCTTCAAAAGTCCCTCCTTCCAAACACCATCATATTTGGGGTTAGGTTTCAACATAGGAATTTGGAGAGCGAAAAAAAATCCAGTCTGTTTTATTTTTCTTTAGCTATTTTTAATCTCTTTGTCCATTTAGGTCTCTGATTGTTATATTAGATATTTTCCTCAGCCATAAATCATTAACTATTCATTTTTAAAATTCAGTAGGCTCCACTCATACCCAGGGCCTTCCTTGTTACAGAACTTGACTGGTCCTTCTTATTAAGAAACCCTTAATCTTTGTCCTTAATTTTTTTTTTTTTTTAGAGCCCTGGTCAGATTCCTGAAAGGATATTTCCTCAACCTCTTGTTTATGATCAAAACTAAATGGGGAGTTATGGATTTGACTACCAAAATTTAAAATCCAATAAGAGAATACAATTATAGCCTTTCAGTATTTATTATTACTAAACTCTTAAAAAAATGCAGATGTCACCCTAAGCCCAAAAAGGGCTTTTCTTAAGAGAACAAGGCAAATAACGTGTTATAAAGCATTCCTACAGAGCACAATTATAGTTTCTTAAAATTTACAGATAGGCCCATGATAATGCTATGGATAAAATGATGTCCAGACAGTAGGGAGAACTGTGTTAGTAATTCTGAACAAGTCAAAAGTATTTGTACAAGTTTAATATCATAAAGTCATTAGTTCAGACAACATGTGAAAGGACCAGATCATAAGATCAAGAATATAATCAGGATTGCATGAAGCTAGAGTAGGAAATGAGGAGACGGAGGGTGCAGAGGGAAGAAGGAGGAGCAGGGTGGTTTTGCACAACTGGTGCAAACTTTAAGGTACCAGTCTGTTCTCCATCAGGTTCAACCACACTCTCCTGATGGACAGAGAACAAAATTCTCAGAGATTTCTGGCTCCCTGGCCCATGTCCCACATAATGTATTGGTCTTCAACACAGAACTAAAAGTAACTAAAGGAATAAAAGGACATTTCAGATTAATCATCCAATTACTTGAAGTGTGTTTTTGGCTGCTATCTATGTACTATATTTCCTGGGTTCTAAAATACCTTTAATTATAAAATACACTATCAATTTAAAAATAGTTTTGTAAAAAAATCTTCTACCACATTAGATGTACATACTTATTAAAAGATACCTCAACTTCACAAACTAAAAAATAAAGCCTAGAACTATATCTTAGAAACACAGAAATAGGCATCTACTTCTCCGTACTTGCAATTCAAGCATATCTTCAAATAGAAATTAGCACATATGATTTCATCTCCATAAATAGTACTTTAAACATTTCCTCTAAGAAAAGAAAGAGCTCTCAAGTCCTCCTCAGAGAGTTGGCCTATTTGAGTGACAAGCATAAGGCCTTCTTGCACGTCTAATAATTTAAAAACAACTATAGGAGCAATTTTAAAACTTTATTCCAAGAAATATAACTTATTCCTATAATATGGAAAATACATAAACTAAATTTGCCTAGGGACAATTATTTATCAGAAATTTTAAACATGTCACTGAATGCAGGTATGTGACTTAGACCTCTCATAGCTGGAAGAGGCTCATGCCAAGACAGCCTTGCACACTTACCAAAGATATTAGGGGAACTGAGTGGGTAGGATAACAGATATCATTTTTTTTCTTTTGTAAAATATCATACATAACTAGATTCATAAGAATTGTTCCATCAATCCCTATCTTGGATCTGAACATAGATCTTCAGAAAACACTTTGGGATGACAAGACAGAAGAAAATTCCTGGATATTATCATTCTTGAACCCATTCGGTGGCTTATTTCTTCCATTACATGTTGATAAGTATAACAGCCACAGTTTAAATTTTAATGATTATCTGAGGAATATGAAAGACTTTGTTTGACAAACTGAAGTATATCATGGAATAAAATGAAAAAGTTATGAAAAAACAATTATTCTTTAAAGAAATCAAGAAATCTACACAGATTATTTTGCTAATTATCTTGATATTTCTAAAGAGTTAGAAAGTACATAAAGCTAGTGTACAAGTGAAATATTTTTTTGGATTTTATGCTCCATATTTGAGGAGCCCTATGCATAATTATACAGTAAAGTGAGCAAGAGAAAATGGAATAACTATGCCCAATCAGTGTGACTTGCTAGGGTATGTCATTTATTTTCTAGCTTTCATTGTTTAGGTGCAGACTCAGTCATTTGTTAGAAATTCGTAGATAGCTTCAAAGGTAAGACTGAATAAGAAATAAGCAATTTCGCTCTGTGTATCTCAGTGCAATTACATATCTTATATGCAGTCTATCCACAGGATGGAATACTTACAAGATAACATGGCCATTTCATAACTAGCCATATCTATTTTGCATAAATCTATAATATCTTTTTCATTATAAGAGTTGAATATGAAATAAATTCTTACAGAAGTCATACTACTTTTCTTATTCACTCAGAGCAAGGCTAGAAGTTATTTCAATAGCAGACGGACACTGGAAGAAAGAATAAAGCATCCATAACATCAGCCCCCATAACATGTAGTACTTTTAAGAAGGTCTTTTAGATATTACTACATTTTTTCCTACCATAATTTTCTCATCATAATTTTGGAATCATCCCATCATTAATCCTACCTTCATCCTTCCTTTTTTTTTGAGGGGGAGCAGGTACTAGGGATTAAACTCAATGGGACTCGACCACTGAGCCACATCCCCAGCCCTATTTTGTATTTTATTTAAAGACAGGGTCTTACTGAGTTTCTTAGCACCTCTCTTTTCCTGAGGCTGGCTTTAAACTCAAGATCCTCCTGTTGCATGACCTATATATTGAATGGGCCTAGAAGTTGCATCACTACCTTCTGGATTAAAATATAGGTATATTTGATTGATGGTGCCTGAGAGTAAATGCTTATACTTGCAATATAAGGGACTTATCTAAGATTATTATCAAGAATCTTGGATTATTATTTTCAATGGTGAGAGTTAAGCTCTGCCTTTTAAGTTGAATATCACAGTAAATGAAAAGGGGTGGTCAGATGCTGGGAGCCAGAGGAATGAACTGTTCCCCAAATGTTTCTCAGTTTTGTTTGACATATAAACATGGCCTAGAAGTACATGAGAGTTTTATGGGCCTTTCAAATTTGTTGATTATATATCCCAGTATATAATTCAAAATATTAGGAAAACCAAATATTTTCTTTGTATTTTTAATTAATCTTCTTTTGGTAGCATTGTACTATTAAGTAAAAAAAAAAAAAAACTTAGTAGTACTATTAAGTACATTGTACTATTGAATTAAAAAAAAAAAACTTTGGTCCAATCTATAAGTTACATATGCTTGCAGAAGTTAAGTGAGGACCCAAGAGGTATAAACAATTATATTCTCAAATAGGTAACAGGAGATTATACAAATAAAGAACCAGAGACAAACATTTTATAAAGAAAGTGACTGTGTTATTACAAAAATGTATTATAGAATCAGTGTTAAAAGCAACTTTTAAAATCATGAAATCAATGAATCCAAATCCTCTTGAAATAAGAATTACCTCTTTACCAACCTAAGGTCATGAGCTCCTTGCCTCTGCTTGACTGCAACCAAAACTAGAGAACTCACAACCTTAAAGGCTGTCTGTACCACTTTGAGGCAATTCTACTTATTAGAAAATTCTTCCTAAAGTAGAACCCAAATCTCATTGTCTTCAACTGGGTTTCCACAAATGGACTCTGAGATGAAGATTTATGTACAGATTTATTGAAAAGTAACCCTTCCATCAGCATCCTTGGGGAGAGACGGCTGAAGGAAGTAGGGTTAAGCAGAGGGGAGAGTTAGCTGTGGTTGCAGAAGGCCTTACTTGATCTTCTTGTGACAATATGGAGGTGAGATGGTTGTTTTAAATTTTCCTGTCTAGAGTGAAAGAAGATGGGGAGGGTTCTACCTCACTCATCAACCAGCCATTAGACTTGGGCTATCACCAGGAGGGAACATGCTGTTGATGATGATACTCTCTACAACTAAGGGCAATTACTAAGGAATCACCATCATGCCCAGCAACTTACTCTCAGCACTCGAAGTATAGTCTCAATTCTCAAAGGGATAGTAAGCTCAACATTCATTAATACCATTAATTTTCCCCATAGATTTTCCTAATTATTCCCTATCTTCCCTTGAGAGTCAAAAGAAGTTCAATTCCTCTTCTAACTTTTTACCATTTACAATTCTCTTAAGGTTTTCTCAGTTATAATACTTGTAATCTTAGAATTACATACTGGCATGGTTGGTTCCTCTTGAAGTATAAGATATAGAGTTGAATGGATTGCCTGGATGTGTCCTCAGTCCATGGTGTCCAATGGGACAATTAGCTCCCATATGCTCTTGACATTTTATCAAGAAAACCTTCTCAACTTGGCATCTACCCAGGATGTGACAGTGAGATAACTAATTCCTTGCTATTTGACCACCAGGAAGCTTCCTTTGAACTTACTCAAAACTGCATTGTGTTTTTGAAGAATTTCATTCCACTGTTGACTTTTTAAAATATTTTTTTGTTGTTGTTGATGTACCTTTATTTTATTTATTTATTTATTTATTTATTTATTTATTTATATGCAGTGCTGAGAATTGAACCCAGTGCCTCACACATGTGAAGCAAGCACCCTACCACTGAGCCACAACCCCAGCCCCACCACTATGGATTTTACACAAAAGTGATAATGAGCGAATACCCATACATTATCTTGCATATTGCTGTTTTGCTTTGTTCTCTTAATCTCTTCTTGTATAGTTTTATTGTTTCCAATGGCAGAAAATCAGACATTTCTAAGAAATTCCATTTTGTTTATTTATAAAATACCAGTATAATTTTCTAAAGGTTTTGTCTGGTTTCCTACCATGGAACATACTTGGGCTTAATGTGTATTTTATGAATGAATAGAGGTAGTTTGAGTCTAATATGCACTTTACTTTACATCCCAAATCAGATAAAAACCTTCTTTCTCATATGGAATATGGGCTTTCTATTGTTACTTTCTATCTTGAAGTCAGAAACTTGATGAAATATAACGAAGACAAAAGAATTTGATAGTCTCATAATTCTGGTCTTACTTGTTTCAATTCCCTTGAACTTTCTTGTGTGCAAGAAAGCTGCTTTGTTAACAGGCTCCCTTATGATTTTGAGGAGGGATGAGAAATTCCAAACCAACTCTTCACTTTTAATTTAATTATATTGATGGAGTCTTACACTGAGAGTAACACTAGCTATCAATCAACTTTACCTACTTCTGTGCTCTGGAAAAACTCATCTCAGCTCTTTTTTCACCCTTCTTTTATCACTGTCTTCCTTTTGTGATTAAGCTGAGATCAACCATCTTTCCAAAGAGAAGTTGGTATTCAGTCCACATTCATTTTTGGTGGTCAAAGAAATTGGATGTATTTTGTCTGTGATACAGTTCACCATTAAGCAAGCTTTTGTTCCTATCATTTTCCTCACAAATAGAACATATTTGTGATCAATATCCTATTTATGAGGGATGATTACTTCTTAGCCAATGGGTCATCACATAGAAAAAATCAAGGAAAGGTGATAAAAAACAGTTGCACCAGGCTGACTTAATGGACCAGCCAATTCTTCACACTCTAATTCAGCCTGAATAGCTGTTTTAATTACAGGACAAAGTTTAGTTATCGATGAAAACTTTATATAAAATTGTAATCCTATGAAATTCAGAGTTATTGCAGTATAGTGCTAGGAGATGGTAAGAAAATGGCAGCTGCTTTTCAGGTAGTAGCCTTGTATATTTTATAAACCATATGTAGTGGAAATTATGTTTTGAAATTCCTCATAAACACAAGCTACATTTTTATTGCATAAAAAGGTAAGAGTGTGAAACTTTTTAGCGACCTGTTGCCATATAAAAGTATGTTGAATTTGACAAAAAAAAAAAGAGCAAACTTTTTTTCAGTAGGACAAGCAATGGTCTCATTACTTCATTTATCATAAGTCATTTAACCCTATGTCATAAGAATAATTATCCTCATTTTGTAAATTAGCGAACTGGTAGTAAAGTCAAGTGAATTGCCCAAGTTCACAGAATTAGCAAAAGTGTTGTCTAGATTTAAATTCAGGTAGTCTGAAATAAAGTCTATTAACTAAACAATATACCCACCATTTCTCTAAAGAAGGAATTATTTACATATGTACACTACATATAAATTAAATTTCTTGTTGGCAAACTACCTGTATTATTGAAATAAAGTACTTCTTGTCTTTTACAAATTACACCCTTTACCTTTACGTTCACAAATTGCATCAAAATCCTTGAAAGTCAGCCAGCTTAATTTAGGGTTATCTGCCAGGATTCCTCCATGGAATGACAAGCTTATGTGAAATCACATGTTACTTTGAAGAGTTTAGTGGATGAGCACATTCAATGTCTGTAAGTATTATTAGGAGTCTGAGAGAGATCATTTATTATGTAACTTTTATATGTCAATATCTCTAGATTTTATAATTTTAGACCTTAAAACAAGTAAACAGTACAAAACTCTTACTAGTAAGTAATCAAAATTTATCACTCTGCCTTGATCACAATTTTCATGATAATTTTTCCCTCTAATATTCACTGAGAGCATCCTGCATGATTTTCAAATATTATTTCATTTAATACTCACAAATCTGTGAGGTAAGTGTTATTTTCCAGTTGAGGATAAAGTCCTAAAATACTAAAATATTTTCTGAAATCTAATTCCAAGAAGGTAGTGAAGCCTGTTAGGAATTCTGGATCCACATACTCCCCACAGCAGAATGGTTCAAAATATGATGAAGACAAATAAAGTAATAGACAAATTTCCTATAAGCCTTATCAGTGTTTGTATTACTCAGGATCCAGTAAGAAGACAAAAACAAAATCACGTCAGTCATATAAAGAGGAAGAATTTGGTATGACAAATTGCTACTTGAATATAAAGATACTTAAGTAATTAAGAAATGTAAGGAAGCAATCACAGAGGTAGCAATCACTCCCAATGAAGTTGATTTTAAGAATGGTATAAAAAGTTGCATACTGGATGCATCCATTGCTTTAGGAAGTATCTGTGACTCCAGTAGAAGAAGCAACTGGATGCCTTTATTTTATTTGTTTATTTTTATGTGACGCTAAGGATTGAACTCAGCACCTCACAAATGCTAGGTAAGTGCTTTGCCACTAAGCTACTGCCCCAGCCCAAGTGCTAGGTGATTTTTTAAAACTCATTTTCCCCTTTTATCCTCCTTTCTATTCTTCATCCTCCTGCTACTTTAACTATATCCATTGCCATCCTGATCTTTTATCATTTGGAATACCAAATTATGGATCATAAGAAGTGATGGGCTGTAAAGAAATGATATCAAAAAGTAAAAAGTAGGAGAAGGAGAAGGAGAAAAAAAATATACCGAGTAAGTTCAGAGTTGATATGTCCAATGAATGTCAGAAAAAATACTGGGTGACTTTGATTTTAACATTTTCAAACAAAGGTAGAAAGAGAAATGTTTCACATGTATCCAGGGACTATTCTCAATATTTCTCTCCAATACATGAAGTAGGCAGCAAAATAAATTCTTTGTACTGTCACAATCATATTGGTTACATAAATATTTTACCATCAAATCCATTTTTTCATACAACATCCCTGTTGCTGAAATTATTTTTGCCTTTAACAATAGTATTTGGCAGGTATACAATGTAGGATGAATAATCAGTATGAAATCTTATGTTTCTTTTATGAGAATACTGTTGATGCCAAGGCATATCGAACAAATTTGTCTTTTCCTCTTTAACAGATGCTGAAATATAGTTTGAAGACAAATATAATCAATAAATATGTATTAAATTGCTACCATGTGCCAGGGTCTAGACATTGAGAATACACAGAAGAATAAAACAAATAACATGTAGCTTATAGAACTTGTAAACAAGTGTTAAGTCAAGAAAAGAATGTGAACAAGGGACCACAGATATGGAAGAGATTTTTGAAATTTTGAAAAACACTATGTACAACTCTATGTCAATAAATTTTAGGATAAAGATGGTGTGACAATATTTAGGAAACATGAATTAGAAATAATTCTAGAGGAATTAAAAACATTAACCATTATTAATCATAAAAGAATCAAAATTTGTCAAAAAGTGAAACTCAAAATAGATGACAGGCCCAAATGAAGATACCCAAACTAATTTTTAATATCATATAATCTGAATAAATAAAGGATATAAATTTTTGATGGGTAAAAAAACATAAATGTTTGAAGTAATCTGAAATTAACACATAAATACATATATATTTATTTCAACTATGGAAAAAGAAGCCATAGTTTCTGTTCCTTTGCCTTCAAGATGGAGGGAATATTTGTTTGTTTAATATGCTTGCTCTCCACTGACCACCTCACATACCCATGGAAGAAGGAATATGTTATTTAGTAGGTGAGTTGAAGTTAAGGAAATTGGCATAAATGGCTCCTGAATCTCCCTTTCTATTTCTGTAGGATCTGCTTGCTTAAAGAGTCTGCTGTCTAGATTCTTTTTTTTGGTACCCCAAATTGAACCACATCCTCAGCCCTATTTTGTATTTTATTTAGAGATAGCATCTCATTGAGTTGCTTAGCACCTCACCTTTGCTGAGGTTGGCTTTGAACTTGCAATTCTCCCACCTCAGCCTCCTGAGCCACTGAGATCACAGGCCTGCACCACCACGCCTGGCAGAGTTATATAACATTACAACTACATAATATATAACTATGATTGATGGGTAGGTCAACAAATGGATACAATAGTATAATCTCAATCTTGGAATGAGAGTCAAAAAGAACATGTTGTCTGAACTAAAATATGACCAAATGTAGAATTTCTCTATTTTGATCAAATTTTGGATCTCAAATCTAAAATTATGTGTGGCCTTTGGAAGAGCACAGGCAATCTTAAAGTTGTTAACATATGTTCTGATATGTTGCAATACTAGAATTATACATTTAAGGACACTTGTATATATTTACAGTTTCATGAAAAATTAGCCAAACAATTATAGGATAAAATTCCTATAATTCAATAGATTGGACAATTAACCAAACAAAAATCAGGTGAATGACACTAGCACTCAGACTCATATCATAGAGGTGATTATGGAATATTATTTGCAGAACCAATCTGAAATGCATGCTTTTTCAGTGGAGTGTTTATTCCTCATGATAGAAAAGAAAATAAAATCTTAAGCAAAACACATTAAAATATAATAACTCTAAACATCTTGATTTTCTAAAGAAAGTAAAGTGTGGTCCCTTTCAATACTCAGTTGATTTATTGTTAATTAATTATAATTCATATTAAGTCATGTGGAACTAAAATTCACATTAACATTTTTGTATACTAAGAAGTTTCATTACATAGCAAGTTTCATTTTTGTTTGGTTTTGATTTTTTTTTTTTTTTTTTTTTGGTACTAGGTAGTGAACCCAGGGGTGCTTTATCACTGAGCTACATTCCCCAGTCCTTTTTATATTTTATTTTGAAGCAGGGTCTCACTAAATTTCTTAGGTCCTCACTAAGTTCCAGAGGCTGGCCCCAAACTTGTGGTTCTCCTTTAGCCTCCCAAGTCACTAAGATTACAGGCATGCCACACCATGCCAAATCAACACTCGATAAAAAGGTTTTATAAAGCAAATAAAACCTTTAAAGTGCAAATTATATTAAAAGAGAAAGAGTGTCAGGAAAAATCCATAAAATTACTTCCTTAACAAACAGGGAAAAAAACGTGACAAAGTTAAAATGGGACAAGAGCAGTAAAGACAGTGAAGGAGATCACATAGTTTAGCCCAGTATGTGAGCACAAAGCAGTGCTGGGCAGGGCAGCCATTTTGTAGTATCCACAGCCAGGCCATCTCCCTAGAAGAAATTAAATCAATACATCTCCCCACATACAGAGAGCAACAAATAAAACCATAAAGAATGCCTCTGAAATGGGTTGTCTCAGTAATCCATCCAGAAGGAAAACAGTAGAGATATTGTTTTTACCTGAAGGTTACTAAAACCCCCTCCTACCAGGTGCAGTGGTGCACACCTGTAATTCCAGCATCTCAGGAGGCTGAGGCAGAAGGATCATAAGCTCAAAGTCAGCCTCAGCTACTTAGCAGGGTCTTCAGCAACTTAGTAAGACCCTCTATCAAAATTTTAAAAAGGACTGGGGATGTGGCTTAGTGGTTAAGCACCCCTGGGTTCAATCCCTGGTATCACAAACAAACAAACAAACAAAACTCCCCTCATGATGCACAAGGGGAGTGGGGTGGAACTTACCTCAAAACAAATCACTCCCAGGGAGCACTCACCCTTTCTCAATGCTCCCCACAACCTCTGCAACAGCACAGACAAAGACAGGCCAATTGATACCCTCCCCCTATCACTGTGACAGGTAAAACCCTAATGATCTATAGAAGCCAGGGTTGAGACTTCTGGGCCACAGACTGCAGACAGAGAGTCTGCACTCACAGGCTCCACAGTTTCAGATAGTCACTAAGAGGTTAGATATTACCAATACAAAGAAGCCAGGCAGAGGGAAGTAGGCACTCAGCGATTCATAAACAGTCAGTCATAGGAGCTCAGATGAAGGCAGCCAAACTGCCACTCTACCCTCATCCACAGAGACAGTAGTCCAGTGATCTACACTAGCCAGAGTGTCTGTTCATGTCCTTGACCCATTTATTAATTGGGTTATTTGTTGTTTGGTGCTTATCTTTTTGAGTTCTTTATATACCCTAGAGATTAGTGCTCTACCTGATGTGTGAGGGGTAAAAATTTGCTTCCAAGATGTAAGCTGTCTATTCACCTCACAGATTGTTTCTTTTGCTGAGAAGAAACATTTTAGTTTGAGTCCATCCCTCTTATTGATTCTTGATTTTAATTCTGGTGTTATAGGATTTTTACTAAGCAAGTTGGGGCCTAATTCCATATGATGAAGATTAGGGCCTACTTTTTTTTCTGTTAGACACAGAGTCTCTGGTTTAATTCCTAGGTCCTTGATCCACTGAGTTGAGTTTTGTGCATGGTGAGAGTTAGGGGTTTAATTTCATTTTGTTGCATATGGATTTCCAGTTTTCCCAGAACCATTGTTGAAGAGGCTATCTTTTCTCCAATGGATGTTTTTGGAAACTTTGTCTAATATAAGATAATTGTAATCTTGTGGGTTGGTCTCTGTGTCCTCTATTCTGTACCATTGTTCTACCAGTCTGTTTTGGTGCCAATACCATGCTGTTTTTGTTACTATTGCTCTATAGTATAGTTTAAGTTCTAGTATAGTGATACCTCCTGCTTTGCTCTTCCTGATACGGATTGGTTTAGCTATTCTAGGTCTCTTATCTTTTCCAGATGAATTTCATGATTGCTTTTTCTATTTCTATAAGGAATACCATTGGGATTTTGATTGGAATTGAATTAAATCTGTATAGTGCTTTTGGTAGTATGGTCATTTTTATAATACTAATTCTGCCTATCCAAGAGCACAGTAGATCTTTCCATCTTCTAAGGTTGTATTCTGACTTCTTAGAGGATTACCATTTCTCACTCATGGTGGAAGTTGAAGTAGACATATGAGCAGAATCTTAATTCTTTCAGGAATAAAATGGACTAGAGTTCAACTCAAGTACCCTCATATGTCTTCCTACAATCTCAATCCTCTGACATTGTTCTCTTTGCATCTCTATTTCCAAAGATCCCTGCACAACTATGTCTTGTGTATGTCTAGATTTCTCAGAGATAGAACAACCATTCCCACTCACAGCTTAACAGGCCTTCAAATTAATTTGCAAGGAGAAGAAATGTTCTTTAATAGAATATAGAAGAATGTTCTTTAATAGAAATAAAGAACATTCTGGTGCCTGAAACCCCAATAAAATGTAATTGCTATCTCTTGCTTTCAATCTGAACATTATGACAGGAGTCTTGAATCTTCAGTGTCTCTCTTTTGGCTGGGGCAGTCTGACCCTCCAGTCTCAGAATTTTTCACTCTAATCCCCAGGGAGAAACAGTATTCCCATTGCTTGAGTTCTGGGTAGCTGAACTAGAAGAAATGTTGCCTCTCTCTAATCTGCCAACTTGCCCATCTTAATCCAGACTCTCACTCACCAGCTCATCTTCCAAATGGACTTCAAAAAAACAAAAAACAAACAAACAAACAAACAAACAAAAAAACGGCTCAGATGTAGAGGTGAAAGAATTTTAAGAAAAATTTTACAAGATTCTATGCTTTAAGTGACATATTAGATTTTTGTTTATCATGTACAACCTGATGTTTTAAAATATATATATGTTTTCAAAGAACCAACTTTTAGTTTTGTCAATTTTTTCAATTGTTTCTTTTGTTTCAATTTCATTGATTTCAGCTCTGATTTTAATTATTTCTTGCCTTCTACTGCATTTGCTGTTGATTTGTTCTTCTTTTTCTAGGGCTTTGAGATGAAATGTGAGGTTATTTATTTGTTGGCTTTTTCTTCTTTTAAGGAATGAACTCCATGCAATGAATTTTCCTCTTAGTGTAGCTTTCATAGTGTCCCAGAGATTTCGATATGTTGTGTCTGTGTTTTCATTTACCTCTAAGAATTTTTAAATTTCCTGCTTGATGTCTTCTGTAACCCATTGTTCATTCAGTAGCATATTGTTCATTCTCCATGTGATGAAGGAATTTTTCTTCCTTATTTTATTGTTGATTTCCAATTTCATTCCATTATGATCAGATAAAATGCATGGTAATATCTCTACTCCTTTGTATTTGCTAAGAGTTGCCCTATGGCATAATATATGGTCTATTTTTGAGAAGGATCCATGTCCTGCTGAGAAAAAAGTATATCCACTTAATGTTGGTTGATATATTCTTTTTATATCAATTAAGTCTAAGTTATTAATTGTGTTGAGTTCTATAGTTTCTTTATTCAACTTTTGTTTGGAAGATCTGTCCAGTGGTGATAGAGGTGTGTTAAAATCACCCATGATTATTGTGTTGTGGTCTATTTGTCTCTTGAACTTGAGAAGAGTTTGATTGATGAACATAGCTGCACCATTGTTTGGGACATATATATTAATGATTGTAATGTCTTGTTGGTGAAGGGTTCCCTTGAGCAATATGTAATGTCCATCTTTATCCCTTTTGATTAACTTTGGCTTGAAGTCTATTTTATTTGATATGAGTATGGACACCCCTGTTTGCTTCCGAGGTCCATGTGAGTGGTATGATTTTTCCCAACCTTTCACCTTCAGTCTGTGTATGTCTTTTTCTTATCAGATGAGTCTCTTGTATGCAGCATATTGTTGGATCTTTTTTTTTTTTTTAATCCAGTCTGCTAGCCTATGTCTTTTGGTTGGTGAGTTTAAGCCATTAACATTTAGGGTTACTATTGAGATATGGTTTGTACTTCTAGCCATGTTTGTTTATTTTTGTTATTTAACTTGATTTATTTTTCCTCTTTGATTAGTTTTTACTTTACTGTACTACCTCCCACTGTTGATTTTCATTGTTATTTTTAATTTCCTCTTCATGTAATGTTTTGCCAAGGATGTTTTGAAGTGCCAGTTTTCTATATTCATATACCTGTTACACATTCATATTTCTTTTTTTGAAAAATGTCAGTTCAGTACTTTTGTGCTTTTTAAAATGTGTTTTTTGCTATTGAATTGTTTAACTTCCTCATACATTTGAAAATTGTTTCTTTATCAGGTGTTTATTGTGCCAATATTTCCAACCATTCTGAAGACTGCCTCTTCTCTTTGTTTATTGTCTCTTTTGCTATACAAAGCCTTTCAATTTGACTTAATCTCACTTGTCTAGTTTTTCATTTGCTGTAACAACATTAATGAAACTGGAGGACAGTGTGCCAGATGAAATAACCCAAGCACAGAAAGATAAATATTATATGATCTTACTCATATGTGAAATCTAAAAAAGTTGATTTCATAGAAGTGAAGACTAGAACTGCAGTTACTAGAGGCTGAAGTGGTTAAGGGGGAGAGTGACTGGGAATATATTAAACAAAAACTGTATAATTACATGGGAGTAATATTTTTAAAAATATTGAGAATAAGCAACATATAGAGAGATATAATGTAGATAAGTAATTGGCATGGCAGGAGGTTGGAAGGGACAGGACAATTGGACTGGGGGGAAGGGTACTGATTACTAAGAAGTTGTAGAATTTCTTTTCTGGGTGATGAAAATGTTCCAACACTGATTGTGGTGATTATTATTCAACTCTGAACAGACTAAAAAACACTGGATTGTATACTTTAGTGGGTGAATTTTATGAGAGGTGGATTTCATCCCAATATTTTTTTTTTAAAAAAGGAACTCTACTACTAATCAGTTCAACAATAGTTCTGATGATACAGAGGCTATTAAACCTTGGAAGAAGATACTATTATCTAGAAAGATTCTACAGAACAATAAAAGGAGTAGATCTATAATACATTTTCTTCTGAATAATGCTACCCTGAGATGTTATTATTTATGAAAACTCAAGTGAATGATGATTTCATGTAAGTAAATCTATCATGATTCAAAGATAAAAATATCCCAAAGTCAGTTTTTTCAGATTTTCTCTCAGTTCTCTTTCCTGGGGCAAAAAAGAAAAATCTTCTTCTTTTAACTTCACCATTTCAAGGGTAAAAATAGAAAATAGTCACTAGAGTAAGAGGTGGTTTTTCCCATTTTTCTGCTAGCTGAAAAAGAAATTACTTTAGAGATAAGTGTATTCATGTTTGCCATTAAATTAGGTGTCCTGGAACTTTCCATGTAGAAACAGTATAAACTGAAATGCTGTTCAAGGGTAAAAGTTAGACCTATCAATTTGAAGATTCTTTCTTTAAAAAGTGGTCTAATCTATATTTTTTTGCACTTAGTGAAACACTACTTGAAGTAGAAATCAATTCCTAAGTTAATTTGAATCTAAAGCTATTTGAGTATCCAAAAATTCTCACAGCACCTTAAAGCATTTTCTTATAAGATTCCATTAGGGACAAAAATATACTTATGAAATACAAAGGTTACACAATGAATTTATACATATCATATAACTGAGCATACTCTGTATATAAAATATTGATGTGAATAAAATGTAACTTGGCTTTCCTAATAATTTCATATCAGTCAGCATTAGATTAAAGAAATAGAATATTAATAAATTAGCATAAGCTGCAGATAGTTGTCAGCCTCATTAGTTCTAGTTCCATCCACTCAGAATTTTCTATATTTTAATTTGTATTTTCCTAATTTGGACCAAGCTTTTAAAAAACATTAAACAAATACATAAATGCAATCAAAAATCCATATTGTAGCATGAACAATCATGAATAATTGTATTCAGTTGAGGTTTTGACAACAAAAATTTCACAAATATAGTTAATTTATTAAATAGTTTCTTTTGTAACCTGAATAAGATTTTTAAATATTCACTTATAACTACTAAATATCTTTCATTAGAATACTACTTCAGTGAGTCTGTCCTGCTTGCACCTAATAGAAACTAATGTGTCATTAGTTTTCCTTTCCTCCAAATGAGAAATTGTTATAAACTTTAGTAAAATTTTGTGAAATCTAATAAGATAAAATGCAGTTCTTCATGAAGAAACAGACCTAGAAACTAGAAAACCATCTGCAGACTGTCTCTTCCTCTGTCTATTTTCTGTCTGTGTTTCAGGATCCCTTATCTCTAATACTGACTGCATTTCTGTTGTAGATTCCCTAATGATCCAAACCAATATTCCCAAGTTCCTCAGGACTCACTGAAGAGCCTGGCAGTATTCTCTGAAGCATACTGTCATATTTTTAGAGAGGAACATCCAATTTTTCTATATTGAAAGTTGTAAAATCATCATCATAAAGTAATCCCATCTCATAAGGGGAAAGGGAAAAATTATTTTAAAGACACAAATTTAATATGTGTTAGTAACATTTCTGTGTCTGGAACAAAATACATGACAGAGGAGGAAAGAACTGTTTTGGCTCATGTTTCAGAGATTTCGGTCCATGGTCAACTGGCTCCATTGTATTGAGCCTGAGATGAGGTAGAAGAATATCATGGCAGGCGGCATGGCAGAGGAAAAATGTTCATTTCATGAGAGCTAGGAAATGGGAGGCGGATATACTAGACAAGAAATATCGTCTTAGCACATGACCCTCATAACCCAATTCCTCCAACCATGTTCCACAACATAATGTCCATCACCTCTGAGTAACCCATTCAGCTGTCAATAGATGAATTCACTGGTGAGGTGAGAGCCCTCAGGGTCCAATCACTTCCCCAAAGCCTTACTTCTAAACATTACTGTTTTATGGAACAAACCATGAATCTTTGAGGGACATATCAGATCCAATTCATAAAAATGTGCCACTTTATTTCTTAAAATATAAATCAGATTATTCCTAGTAGAAATGTATTTGTTGTTTGAGCTATTAGAAAGCAGAAATGTTTTATAATTTTATAAATTATTTTCTTCATTAAAAATACAAAATGCTTAAGAGTGTTAAAATTCTTTGTACAATTAGAAAACCAATTGAATGGAAAAGAAAAGTCTATATTAAGATTCAAGTAGAGGTATATCAGTACTTTTAAAATAAAAATTCTCAAGTATGTTTTTATTCATTCTCTCCACATTTGTCAAGCAAATAGTAGGTACTTAGAAATGGGAAAAAAAGGGGATCCAAGATGGTGGGCTACAGGGAGGCTGCATTCTGTGTCACTCCAGGACCTGAGATTCAAGTACTGGGAATACTGTTTCTCTGCAAAGTGATTAGAGGATCCCAGACAACTGCTCCCATGAAAAAATCATGCCCCCATGCCACGCAGGTCTCCAGGCCTCAGCATCAGCACAGGACTCCTGGCCACTCATCCAAGCAGGAACTCCAGGTGCCTGAGTAGGACCAGCAGCATTAGAACCCAGGCAGGGCTCCTGGCCATCCATCTGTGTAGAAATCCTGGCCTCCACTCCTACACAGGACACCCAGCCAAAGGACACCTGGCCAGTAGCCCACAGCAAGGAACTCTGGCTGTCAATCCCATAGGGACTCCCATCTACCAACGTGGGTCTCCTACAAGCACCTCCATCTTGGGGCAGCGCAACCAGTGCCATAGTCCCATACACATAGAAGCCTGCACTTGGGGACATGGCACTGAGTCCAGAGATAGCTGCCAGCTACAATACTCTCTGCCATGGAGCTACATCTCTGAACACTCTGCTCAATGCCACCACCTGGCCCCAAGCAACCCAACATCCCATCACTGAAAGCATCCACCTTCATCTTGGGACAACTTTGTCACCATCATTAGTCAGGGCAACTCCCAGCTTGAAATACCAGCTGAAGCTTAGAAGCAATATCAAGTGCTAGAGGGGAAGATACATGAACAACAACAACAACAAAAAAAAAAAAAAAAAAAAAACAAGGGGAAAAAGTACCCTCAATAAAGCAAGATATTACATTCTTAAAATTCATAGCCAGCCCAACAAAAGAATGACAGAAAATGAGTTCAGTATGTACATAGTTAAAATGTTCTGTGAATTAAAGGATGATATAAGAGAGCAAATACAGGAAGCAAACAATCATTTTGGTAAAGAGCTACATAAGCAAATATAGAAAATTACTTCAATAAGAAGATAGAGGTTCTAAAAAAAAACAGAAATTCTTGAAATGAAAGAAACAATAAACCAAATTAAAAGCCCAATAGAAAGCATCACCAATAGATTAGATCCCTTGGAAGAAAAGACCTCAAACAATGAAGACAAAATATATAATCTTGAAAACAATGTTGACCACAGTGTGAAGATAGTAAGAAACCCTGAGCAGAACATTCAAGAATTATGGGATAAGATTTAAAAAAATGTAAGAATTATTGGAATAGAGGAAGGAATAGAGTTCCAAACCAAAGGAGTGAACAATGTATTCAATGAAATAATATCAGAAAATTTTCCAAACGTGAAGAATAAATTCAAAAATCATATACAAAAGAGTTACAGGACACTGAATGTACAAAGTCACAACTGATCCACCCCAAGGCACATAATAATGAAAATGCCTAGCATTCAGAGAGAGAGAGAGAGAGAGAGAGAGAGAGAGAGAGAGAGAATTTTAAAAGCCACAAGAGAAAGAAAGCAGATTACATATAGGGGGAAACCAATTAAGATATCTGCAGATATTTCAACTCAAACCTTGAAATCGAGAAGATCCTGGAACAACATATACAAGCTCTGAAAGAAAATGGATGCCAACCAAGAATCTTATATACAGAAAAACTGAGATTTAGATTTGATGATGATATAAAAACCTTCCATGATAAACAAAACTGAAAAGAATTTACAATTAGAAAGTCTGCACTACAGAACATCCTCTGCAAAATATTCCATGAGCACAAAACAAAAACAACAATGAAAATCAGCAGGGAATAATTACAATAAAGGTAATATCAATCAAAGGAGAAACCAAGTCAAGTTAAATATTAAAAATAAACACATATGACTTGGAATACAAATCATGTCTCAATAATAACCCTGAATGTTAATGGCTTAAACTCACCAATCAAAGGACATAGATTGGCAGATCAGATTTTTTTAAAAAAGACCCAACAATATGTTGCCTTCAAGACATTTATCTCATAGAAAAAGGCATCCACAAACTGAAAATAAAAGGTAGGGAAAAAACTCACCAATCACATGGACTGCAGAAACAAGCAGGGGTTTCCATCCTAATATAAACTAAGGTAGACTTCAAGCCAAAGACAATCAAAAGAGATAAAGAAGGACATTTCATACTCCTTAAGGGAACCATACAGCAACAACACATAACAATTATAAATATATATGCCCCAAACAATGGAGCATCTGTGTTCATCAAACTCTTCTCAAGTTCAAGAGTCAAATTGACCACAACACAATAATTCTGGGTGACTTTAACACACCTCATTCACCACTAGACAGATCTTCTGAACAAAGCCTAAAAAAGAAACTATGAAACTCAATAATACAATCAATAACTTGACTTAACAGACATATATAGAATATTTCGTCCTTCAATAAGTGAATAAACTTTCTTCTCAGCAGCACATGGATCCTTCTCTAAAATACAGCATATATTATGTCACAAGGCAACTCTTTTCAAAATACAAAAATACAAAGATAGAACCCTAAATTAAATCAGATCATAATGGAATGAAATTAGAAATCAATGATAAAATAAAAAATAGAAACTACTCCAAGACTTGTAGACTAAATAATATGTCACTAAATGAACAACAGGTTGCAAAAGACATCAAAAAGGAGATTAAAAATTCTTAGAGGTATATGAGAACACAGATACAACATATCAAAATCTCTGGGACACTCTGAAGGCAGTACTAAGAGAAAAGTTCATTGCATGGAGTTCATTCCTTAAAAGAAGAAAAGTCAACAAATAAATGAACTAAAATTACATCTTGAAGCCCTAGAAAGAGAAGAACAAACCAACACCAAAATATAGTAGAAGATGAGAAATAATTAAAATCAGAGCTGAAATCAATCAAATTGAAACAAAAGAAACAATTGTAAAATTGAGAAAACAAAAGGTTGTTTTTTAGAAAAACTAAATACAATCGATAAATTGTTAGCCATGCTAACTAAGAGAAGTCATTTTAGCCATGCTAACTAAATTATTAACATCCATGGTGAAAAAGGAAATATCACAACATACACTACAGAAATACAGAAGATAATCAGAGATTATTTTGAAAATTTCTACTCTGATAAAATAGAAAATATCCAAGGTATCAACAAACTTCTAGAGCCATATGATTTACCCAAACTGAATCAGGATGATATACACAAATTAAACAAATCAATTTCAAGCAATGAAATAGAAGACACCATCAGAAGCCTAACAACCAAGAAAAGCCCAGGACCAGATGGGTACACAGCTTAGTGCTACCAGACCTTTAAAAAAGAAATAATACCAATACTCCTAAAATTATTTCATGAAATAGAAAAAGACAAAAAACTTCCAAACTCATTCAATGAGGCCAATATCAACCTGATTCCAAAATCAGACAAAGACACATCAAAGAAATAAAACTTCAGAACAATATCCCTAATAAACTTAGATGCAAAAATTCTAAAGAAAATTCTGGCAAATCAAATAAAAAAACACATTAAAAAGATAGTGCACCATGATCAAGTGGGGTTCATCCCAGGGATGCAAGTTTGGTTCAACATATGGAAATTAATAAATGTAATTCATCACAACAATAGACTTAAAGATAAGAATCACATGATCATCTCAATAGATGCAGAAATAGCACTTGACAAAATACAGCACCCCTTCATATTCAAAACACTAGAAAAATTATGGATAACAGGAATATGTCTCAACATTGTAAAAGCTACCTGTGCCAAGCCCCAGGCCAACATCATTCTAAATTTAAAAAAAAAAAAAAAATGAAAGCCTTTCCTCTAAAACCTGGAAAAAGACAGGGATACCCTCTTTCACCACTTTTGTTTAACATAACTATGGAAACTCTAGCCAGAGCAATTAGACAGACCAGATAAATTAAAGGGATATGGATAGGAAAGGAAGAACTCAGGTTATCACTATTTGCCAACGATATGATGCTATACCAAGAAGATCCAAAAAATTTCCACCAGAAAACTTCTAGAACTAATAAACAAATTCAGCAAAGTAGCAAAGCATAAAACCAACACACATAAATCAAAGGTATTTCTGTATATCAGTGACAAAACCTATAAAAGAGAAACTAGGTAAACTATCCCATTTACAGTGGCCTCAAAAAAAAAAAAACAACTTGGGAATCAACTTAACAAAAGAAATGAAAGATGTTTAAAATAAAAATTACAGAACACTAAAGAAAAAAGTTAAAGAAGACCTTAGAAGATGGAAAGATCTCCATTGTTATGGATAGGCAGAATTACTATTGTCAAAATGACCATAATACCAAAATCACTATTTAATGTAATTCCAATCAAAATCCCAATGACATTCCTCATAGAAATAGAAAAAGCAGTCATGAAATTCATTTGTAAAAATAAAAGACCCACAATATCTAAAGCAATCCCTGGCAAGAAGAGTAAAGCAGGTGGCATCACTATACCAAAACTTAAACTATACTACAGAACAATAATAACAAAAACTGCATGGTATTGGCACCAAAATAGACTATATACCAATGTTACATAATAGAGGATACAGAAACAAAACCACATAAATAGAATTATCTCATATTAAACGAAGGGGCCCAAAACATATATTGGAAAAAAGATAGCCTCTTCAACAAATGGTGCTGGGAAAACTGGAATTCCATATGCAACAAAATAAAATTACACCCCTATCTCTCATCATGCCCCAAACTCAACATCAAGGACCAAGGCATTAAACCAGAGGCCCTGCACCTAGTAGAAAAAAAAGTAAGCCCAAGTCTTCACCATTTCAGATTAGGCCCCAACTTCCTTTGTAAGACTTTGATAGTGTGAAAAACAAAATCAAGAGTAAATAAATGGGATGGATTCAAACTAAAAAGCTTCTTCTCAGCAAAAAGAGACAATCAGTAAGATAAATAGAGAGCCTACAGAATGGAAACAAATTTTTACCACACACACATCAGATAGAGCACTGATCTCTAGGATATATAAAGCACTCAAAAACTTTAACACCAAAAAAAAAAAAAAAAAAAAACAAGTAAATCAATCTATAAATGGGCCAAGGAACTGAACAGACACTTCTAGAAGAAGATATACAATCAATAAACAAATACATGAAAAAAATGTTCAACATCTCTAGCAATTAGAGAAATGCAAATCAAATCTAAGATTTCATCTTACTTCAGTCAGAATGGCAGCTATTAAGAATACAAACAACAGTAAGTGCAGGCAAGGAAGTGAGGAAAAGGCACACTCATACATTGCTGGTGGGACTGCAAATTGGTGCAGCCAATATGGAAAGCAGTATGGAGAATCCTTGGAAAACAGAATGGAACCAACATTTGACCCAGCTATCCCTCTCCTTGGTTTATACCCAAAGGACTTAAAAACAGCATACTACAGGGACACAGCCACATCAACGTTTATAGCAACACAATTCACAATAGCTAAACTGTGGAATCAACCTAGATGCCCTTCAGTAGATGAATGGATAAAGAAAATGTGGTATATATACACAATGGAATACTATTCATCATTAAAAGAGAGTAAACATGGCATTTGCAGGTAAATGGATGAAGCTGAAGAATATAATGCTAAGTGAAATTATCCAATCCCCAAAACCAAATTCCAAATGTTTTCTCTGATTTAAAGATGCTGCTCCATAATATGCTGTGGGTAGGAGGGTTGAAGGATTAAATGAACTCTGGATAGGGCAAAGGGGAAAGGGAAGGGAGGGAAAGGGAAGTAGCATAAGGGTAGGAAAGATGGTGGAATGCAATGGTCATCATTACCCTAAGTACATCTAAGAAGACACAAAGGATGTGACTCTACTTTGTATATAACCAGAGATTACTCAGCATTAAAATAGAATAAAATCATGGTATTTGAAGGTAAATGGATGGAGTTGGAGAATATAATGCTAAGTGAAGTAAGCCAATCGCAAAAAAAAAAAAAGCTGAATATTTTCTTTGATATGAAGATGCTGATCCAAAATGGGGATGGGGTGGGAACATGGGAGGAATGGAGAAACTTTAAATAGGGTAAAGGGGAGGGAGTGGGAGGCAGGGGGAGGGAAGGGGTATGTGGGTAGGAAAGATTGTGGAATGACATGGACATCATTACCCTAAGTACATGTATGAAGACACAAATGGTGTGACTCTACTTTGTGTACATCCAGAGACATGAAAAATTGTGTTCTATATGTTTACTATGAACTGAAATGCAGTCTGTTGTCATATATAACAAATTAGAATAAACAAATTAAAAATTTTAAAAAAGCACGATATAAAAAATGAGAAAACAAAATTATCAAGAAAAAGTGCAAGCCCTTATAATACATACAAACTATATGGAGATAAGGAAAGTACTAAAGGCCTCTAAATGATATTATAGAGATAGGAGAGAAGAAACATGGGGGCATAAAGAATAGAATATCCAGTTCAGATTCATGGAAGGACCTAACTCTTCACCAACAGGTGATGCTTGAAGGAACTACAAAAAATGAATACAAATTACAATGCCTAAATGGTGATTTAGAAAGAATTTTCATAAGAGACAGCACAAAAAAAATTCTTTACAGCTTAATTCATCAAGATTATGGAAAATTCACTTACAGGAAAAGGAAGACTTTGATAACTAATCACAGAAATAAATTCAATGTGTAAAGAGCTGTGATGAGAAAAGAAATAACAATACAAATAGAATAATATCAAGATATTAAACTAGAAACAAATGTAAGTAGCTACCACTTATTTAATACTTAGGGCAGACTCTATAATTGATTTCCATGTCTTATAACACTGAATTATCAACACAAGGGGAAAATTTTTAAGTCTGTTTCATCGATGAAGAACCCGAGGTTCAGCAATGATAGAAAAAGTTAGGAAGACTATTAAAGACACTGTATGGTATAAGAAATGTGTAGCCCAATCCTTGGAAATATAAACAAATTAGGGATTGATGATTTCTTATTTGTTATCATATTATAATCATTATAACAAAGAGGAACATGATCACTTTTGTTTTTAATAAAGTAGTTTGATGGCAATATAGAGAATATAGTTGGCAATGGAAAAAATAGACTCCTGGTGAAGTAACCAGTATAATGGCCTAATTAATAGTTTGTGTCAAAGGTTGTAAGGTGCTTAAGTATGAATTTCATATATTATTTATCTCTGAAATATCAGAACTCAGCCCAGAGCAAGGTAATAACATTCAATATATGTTTTGCTGAGTTTAACAGAATTGAGAAATAGACTAGTAGAGTAAAACACTCAGAGGGAAATAGAAAATAGCATAATGTAAGTTGTTCAATGCCTACTAGGTGGCTGAGGCTTAGATTTATTTTTCCATTTAATTTTCAGAGAAATACTTTAAGATTAGTATTATGTATTTTAGAGATGATATATATATGATCCTCGTAAATTATTCATTGATGACAAGAATTGTACACCAAATCCATGGTCAACATGCTCAGCAAGGATGGTGCTGGCCAGATACACTGCTCAAAAGACAGTGGGAGGGTTTTAAGAGAAGGAGAAAAATGTTCAAGGTCTCCGAAGACAAGGTCTTTTACTGGCATTTCATTATTTCTACCAAATTCTATTGGCCAAAGAAGTCACTGTATCAGCCTAATCCAGAGCATGACTACTAGATTGTTCCTCTTGATGGGAGAAGCTGCAAAGTCACATTGAACAGGGTAAAGATAGAAGAGATAAAGATCTGGGAACATTTTTATAATCAGCCTACCAAAATAGGGGAGTGTTTGAGCTCCTTAGGAGCTCTACTGCCTAACATTAGCAGTAAAGGACAGACATTGAGAGGAAGTGATTTTGTAATACAGGCAAAGTTGTTCCAAGAGTAGTAGTTCAGCAAAGCTTCTCTGAAATACAGCCTCCAAGACATAGGATCCCCAGCTACTTTTGCAAATGACCTACTGCACAAGAATAAGCATTGTTATATTGAGTGATACCTTAAAATTTTTACAATGATAGAAAAATTAATCTAAGCAATATATTTGTAACATCACTATAAGCAAGTTACATAGTACAATATGATTAACAAGCATCTAGCCTCCTCTGGCTTTGAACATTTTCCAAATCTTTCCCCCTTGGTGTAATCCCAACACAAGACCACATCTTATGACATAAAGTGCTGTTTATTTACCATTCATTCATTTTTCTACTTAGTCAACAACTTCTGGCTAATAAAATCCAAGAATGGGAATTTTTCCTAGCTTTACATCATTTAAATGAGAAGAATGACATCTATGAATCAGGGTAATCACTACTGAGATTATATATGTACCAATACCTGATAGTCAACCTTCATGTTGATTATAACTATCTTCCATATTGATTATGGTTATCTTAGTAGAGGCAGAAAGTACTGCATCAGGAAAATAATAAAATGATCAAATATTTTTAGCAATGCTCTGATAAGAACATTATATGCAGAAAAAAACCATGAAAGAGCAATTATAAAGAATGTCAAATTTGTTTAAAGTACATATTGGCTGAAGTTAAAACCAAAATGTATGTTGTCTAGAGAAGCCCCCTTGAAAAGAACGCAGCATTATTTTTTAAGAGGTAAATGAAGCGAGGAAGAATGTATGAGGGTCTATAGATAGCTTAATAAGAAAAGAAACAATATTTAAAATAAATTATCATGGGTACCTCTAAGCTTAGGGAGTTCACTTTCTGATGAATATGATTTGAGAATACAGTGAAACAAGTTTCAGTATAGTCCCTATAGAAATTTTTAAATGGACTTGTTTGAAATAATAATAATAATAATAATAATAATAATAATAATAATAATATAAACCAAAAAAGACCAGGGACCAATTAAATATAAGCAGCCTGACTTGCAGAGGATCTAGAGAGCTCATTACACAGATGGGCCATCAATAGTGTTGAACAATGTCCCAAACAAGGAGACAGATTGAAACAATTTTAGATAACTATTTAGAAATATTGTTTAAGTAAAATTCCCCCCAAATGCTCTGAGTGTGTTACCATTCGATGCTGCATAAAAGTACCCTAATACTTCACAATTCTAAGTGCTTTATGAACAATTTCATTATCTTTTTCTCAGCTTGCCTGAAGGTTCCAGTGTGCAAATAATTCTCAGTTAGTTCTTTGAAAGTGCATTAAGTCTTTGAGGTCTAATGCTCTCCGGTGGCATTCAGTCTCTGAGAGTAGTAATTTACTAAATAGTAGGGTGGGGTGCTATCTCCCTTATCCAGGGAAGTGAACTGGAGCAAAGAATTAAGGGATTCCTCCATAGCCAAAAAGCTTATTACACAACTCTGGCAGCAGAACCAATGAACACAGGGCAGGAGTACTACATAAAAAAGAAAAGTGGGTTTCTCTTTGATAATATATTATTTCCAATTGGCTAATAAAAAGGAAAAAGGCATATAAAAAGCATGCAATTTTGCTAATTAGATCAGCATGATCTCTGCAGTCTTCTCCAAAAGTATTCAATACTTTGGGCTATTTAAATCCATTTATCCCTTTTGAAAGGAACTAAATGGAGAGCATACTTTCAATGGTACATACAGCTTTCTTTTTTATCTAGGACAAAGAATTTCTCTCCAACTTACCAAACATCTTGTCTTCAAGGAACAGGGTTTTATTTTGCATCAGTTCAAGCTGCCCTGTCTGCCAAGATGATCCATGTTCAATGACTTTTAAAATGACTTGAACAACTCAACTCAATTGTGCTTCCCCACCCAAGCTTTTAAAAAAGCAGGGAAATTGTTTTAATATTTTCAAAGGCATCCATTTAAGATGACTTCATTTAAAGCCTAAGTGGCTTAATGGCATTCTCAGTGCTACACAAAATATCCTAACCATGAAAAAAAATTCAGTTAATATGTAGGAGTTCATTAACTTCAAAAGATATGCCTAGTATATAGAAGTCTAGTGTGGCAGTTAGGAAATTTCTGAGTAGTTAGTACTTTTTAAAAATTTTCTTAACTTAAATGAAAATGAACATACCATATTTATTATTCTAAGCATCTAATTTAAAAATAATTTTGTTGGACTAAGTACTGTACATAAATCAGAATTGAACTATAAAAAGTTGCAACTTAGGCAGAATATAAAATCTTTGCACAAACTTAATGTATCTAAGAAAGCATTTTGATTAAATTACTATGAAGTACTAAATTAAACACACTAGCCAGATTTGTAGGGAGGTGTTTTTAAATGATAAATAACTTTCCATAAGGCAAATTATAATCAGGTATAATTTTTGATGTGTAAGTTTCACAAATTTTTTTTTCTATTTATACCAAATAGGGCAAAAACACAAATAAAAAAACCAGGTAACCACATTAGATGATAGATAGACTCAGAGGAAAGAATCACCTGACAACTGGCTCTGACTTTACATCTTTCTAGGAAAAGAATATTTCCAGGATGCTTATTTACTTTGAAGGATAAATAATGTTAGCTACCAGCCTTCATTTGCTTCTCAAAGATACTATTTCCTTTACATCAAACAATGCTAATAACCAATTTTGTTCAAAGGTAGTATCAAACAAAGTAATCTTTGATCTTGCCTTTTAGTAGAGTTATAGGAGAATACCAAAATATATACATTTATCCTTAGCTCACCAAAATCATATATATTTAATTTCTACTTTTGGAACATTTGAAAGTGAATACTCTGAAACCTATAAGAAAACAAATTATTAAGACAGATTTTTATTTGTCATTCATCATAGTTTATTCTATAGGGGCAATTAAAACATGTGAGAAGTATTATTAGTGTGTGCTATCCTATGTTAGTTACATATAAATCCAAAAATAACCCCACTTTCAATAAATAATATTCTTTTCCTTTTGGTCTCATAACATATTGCTGTATCTTACGTCAAGTCAAAAAGAGAAAAAAAATTTACTAACATAAGGGTTCTTTCTGCTTTCTTAAATCCGTGAGACCAAATAGGCCAACTGTAAAGTGAGTTATGAGACCAAAAGGAAAAGAAGCAAACCATAAGGTTACTGTTAGTCAGTTTTCCACCACTGTGAAAAAATATCTGAGATAAACTAAAGGAGAAAAGATCTATTCTGGTTCATGTTCTCAGAGGCTTCCATCCATGGTTATTTGGCTCTGTCGTTTCTAGGTCGATGCTGAGGCAGGAGATTACAGCAAAGAGCTCCTTTTGGAGCAGAGCTTCTTACCTCACAGGGACTCATAGAAAGTATAATGTGAAAGGAAGGGACAAGAGACAATATATCTTCTTAAAGGGCACACCCCAAAGGACCTATTTCCTCCAACTAGCCCTGCCTTCTAAGTTTCCACCACCTCCTAACAGCCATTACATTTTGAATCCCTCAATAGATTAATTCAATGATGAAGTCAGGGCCCTTATAATGCAATCATCTCCCCCAAACCCCCAACTGCCTAGGGATCCAACCTCTCAACACATGAGCTTTTGGGAGATGTTTCAGATCCAAACCATAACAGGTATGATATTGGAAACAAAGTCTCAAAGAAAAGAAAATTTAGTTTTTAACGTTAATGTCTGAGTATAATTTGGGTAGGACTAGTAATATTATTTTCTTCTCTCAGTCCTCCTGCAATTCCAGGCAATATGATCTAGAGGTGTTAGAGCAGCAAGTTTAGACTCAATCCAGTGTTGCACAGGAACACAACACACTTTTCTGAAGCTTCAAGGACTGCACTAAATTAAACCAACGGGTTTTGGTGATTTTGGCCCTTTACCTAGTAGTTAATTTACATATTCACCATTTAATCCTAACAGACTAATTTTCAATGGTCATATAACAAATCATACATATCAAAAAAATTGTGTATCTTAGTCTCCTGTACTAGGTGTAAGGCTTCTTTTTTAAATATTTTTTTTAAGTTGTCAATGGACTATTTATTTATTTATTTATTTATTTATATGTGGTGCTGAGAATTGAACCCAGTGCCTCATACATGCTAGGCAAGTGCTCTCTACCACTGAGTTACAAACCCAGCAATATTTTGTGGGATGAGGAATCTTGAACTCTGTGAGTTAAACGTAGACCCATGCCAAGAGTGTCTACATATCTGCAGATTATAACAGAACAGTATTCTATATCCATTAAGAATGGTAATATAGTAGATGGAAATAACTTTCCATTGCCAAATTTACTTTAAAGTTATACAAAAGAAGTGCATTGCTCAAATTTTCTTATGCATTAATGAATGTGATATGAATTATGAGCCAATCGATCAGTAAAGATTTTTCCCACTGAAGTCATGCCTGCTTGGATACTGTCTGTTTGATATCCCAATACTAATTAGAACTAGTAGTTAAATGCAGAAAATCTAAAAATGAATATGTGTCTTCAACTTCTTGCTATACCACTTGCCAGCTGCATGACTTTAACCTTTATGTAACTTCTCTGTGCTTCTTCTTTCCCCATCAATAAAGATGCTAACGATAATAACAAAACACATCATATAGAATTGTGAGCAAGACAAACTAATATAAACACAGAAGAGGCAATTCCAGTATAAACAATGTGAAAATCTTATTTATAACAGGAAAGAAAGTTTAGAATAACTGTTAAAAAACAGTTTGAATCCAGACTGTGTGTGGATTCAAATCCTAATTCTTCCTGTACCAGTTATAACAGAATGACCTTGGAAATGATTACTCAGTGTCTCTCTGCTTCAATTTACTCACCTGTAAAGTATGAAGCATAATACTAACAAACTCCTGTGGGGTCTTGTTTAAAGTCAATGAGTTATAAATGAAACTCTGGATGGTGCTTAGAAAATATAAAGTCATACATAAATGTCTTAAATCATAATTTTATTATTGAAACAATGTTCCAAAATTGATTTTGATAATATTGTATGGTGAATTTTCAGGAATGTAAAGAATTATAATCCAGAGAACAATTCAAAAATTCCAATATTAAAGTTCTTCAAATTTATTTCTCTTGTAAACACAAAATGATGTTATAGTAACAATGAGAATTTGCTATAGTTGTGGAAATACATATTGATCAAGATACTAAACATGAAAACTATAAACACAAATATTTCAGACTTGTTGCAAAAAAAATATGGTGGTAAGAAGAGATGAGAATGGATGGCTGCTTTTGCAGGAAGGTCTTTATTTTTCACATTGGGATATCTGCTTTTATGTAGGAAATATGGTCAATAATATTTTTACTAAAAGAAAATGAGACCAGGGGTTTGTTTCTATGTCAACATGCTATTTGTGATATAGTACCCTAGTTTTTTAAGTGATGCCTTTGGGGGAAATAGGATAATGGGTACAGAGGATCTTTGGGTATCATTTCTTAGGTAAACCTATAACTATTTTAAGCCTTCAACTAAAAAATGTGAGTTTTTCCCAAAAATGTAATTTGACACACTATACTTTTCACCATAATGTATTAGAGAAGATGTGGATGAGGCATAGAATGAAGAAATAAAATTTAAATTGACTAATAATCTAAAATAAAATGCTAGGAACTTCTGGGTTGCAACCATGGGTTTGAAAATCTGAGATATAATAAGGACAACAGAATAAGAAACACTGCTATCACCCAGGCAAGGTGTCACACCTGAATTGCCAGAGATTTGGGATGCTAAGGCAAGAGGATCACAAGTTTAAAGCCAGCCTCAGCAACTTAGCTAGGTCCTAAGTGGCTTATCAAGACCCTGTCTCAAAATAAAACATTAAAAAAGGGCTGGAGATGTGGCTAAGTAGTTAAGCACCCCTGGGTTAAATCCCCAGTACCAAAAAATAAACAAATAAAAGCAAGAAAAAAGGAAAAGAAACATTTGCTATTAACAACACTGTTATTCAAAGATGCTGGAGGACTTAGCCCACCACCTCAGTGTTGGGGACGAATCAACAGGGTGCAGAGGGCACATGAGGAAGCACCTAGGTTGTTTGGAAGAAAAGGGATTATATAGAACCCTGGGCAAGAGCCTAAACTGTGGTTTCTGAAGGAAGAAATGAGAGATAGGGTAGACATGTTTCAGACTGGCTACTTTGGATAATTTTAACTGGCCCCTTGGTATGTCTCTAGTGGTCTGGCACCTAGCTCTGGGGGACACAGGGAGGTGGATAATGGACCAAGGAGAACCCCATAAAAGAAGTGGTCCATGTGTGGCTCTGAGTTGGTTGGTTTATGTTTGGAAAGGGCATCTGTAGAAGAACTCCATCTGAGGGGAGAGGAGGTAATGAGGAGGAAAGAAGCCCAGGCAAGGTGACTTAGGCATGTCACTGGGTTGTCTAAAGCAAGAAGCATTGGATATTACATGTAGTGCAGATATTAAATAATAGAATATATAGAAGCAAGGAACATAGTGTTACGGCTTAGATGTGGTATCCCCCAAAAGCTCACTTGTGAGACAATGCAAGAAGGTTCAGAGGAGAAATGATTGGTTTTAAGAGTCTTAACCCAATCAGTGATTTAATGCCCTGATAGAGATTCACTGAGTGGTAATTGAAATGATAAGGTGTGGCTGGAGGAGGTGGGAACTGGGGCATGGGTTTGGGTATATATTTGTATCTGGTGAGTGGAGTCTCTCTGCCTCCTGGTCACCATGTGAGCTGCTTCCATCAACCACATTCTCCTGCCATGATGGTCAGTCTCACCTCGACCTCTGAGGAATAGAGCTGGCTTTCTATGGACTAAGACCTCTGAAACCCTGAGCCCTCAATAAACTCTTCCTCCTCTAATGTTGTTCTGGTCAGGGCCTTTAGTAACAATAGTGAAAAATCTGACTAAAACACATGGTTAATGTAATATGTAGTATACAAGTGCAAGCTTTCCTGGAACCATAAGTAATGCAGAAAACCAGCAAATGATGAACATACTAGAAGCAGGAAAACTCAAAAATGAATTCATAGTTCACATATTTCAAGTAGAGACTCACCGCATTTGCAGAGGCAAAAATTAAGTCGTTTTTACTAATAGTTACATAACCCTCAACTGAATGCATTCATTTACATGAATTTGTCCAGGTAATTACTTTTATGAATTAATAATGTGTGGTATATTTTCAACATACTACTTATAAATTGGTATTCTTTTAAATATCTGATTTACTGAAAAAAATTACATAAAATTATATTAAGAAATTTAATGAGCCTAAAAGAATTAACCTAAATATTAAACATTGTGAGTACTGAATGCACAGTGAAGTCAAAGCCTGAGCTTCATAACCCATTAGCTTCACCCAATCGCAAATGCTTCATTCCTTCAGGACCCTCCTTGCAAGTCTTTTGACTGCGCTCTTTTTTCCATTCAACTTTCACCTTTCCCAGAATACCACTGCATAGGCTGATTTTCATCTTCTCTCAGATTCACACAAAATTTCTTCAGTGTCAGAAACATATTCTCTCTTCTGAGCTTATCCCTAAGAAAAACATACACTTGGTCTTAATGATGGGGACAAAAATATTCTGAACTTCACCCATGCAATCCTTCTTCCTAAAGTCCCATGGGCCACTCCCAGTTTCCCAGATGGACTTTTCAGAGCCTACTCTCTTGAGGCAAACACATTATTCAACTGAGGAAATTTTAGTGGGAAAAAGGGTCTTTATTATTTTATTGACAGATCTATTTTTATATGCTTCTTTACCCCACCAGCTCTTGATTTTTCTATTTGTTTGAAATTGATCAAGTGATAGTACTGTTAAACTACAATTCTCCCATTAAACTCTTTGCTTACCTTAGACAAGGTTCTAACCTGCTTGTCCTTGGTCTGCAGAGTAGCAATAGAAACATTAATATATAAGTTATAGAGGTTTTGTGAAGACTAAAAAGATACAATATTAGCTAATATTATAATAATAGAATAATACTGCAAAGCACTGTAACTGACAACCATTACACAGTAAAATTTAGTTAATATGGCTGTGTTCCTCTCAACAGTCTAGATAAAAGTATCTATGATACTACACATGATACTTGGTTATTTTTGTTTCTATTTCAAATTTACTGTGGCATTAATGGTACACAATTAATTATACACATAATTCTAAAAACACTAACATTTAAAAAGGATACACAATATATTTAAGGATTTTGTCTTTCAAGAAAAACTTTAAAAGAAGTGAAAAACAGACAAGGTATGAACAATTACTATTTGCTGTGCCATTTCAACTGATTCTTCATGCATATTTCTTGGAGAAAATGAACAGAGCATTTCTACCCGAATCTACTGCATACACTTTGGCATGACTGCACAGGTTATGTACACCTTTTTCTTTCCCCAGAGTTAGAACAGTCATTTCAACAAAGCATTCTGATCTCTCTACAAAATCTACCTATTGTTACTTGACATGGCAGAAGAGAACTAAGTCCCAGTAACACCATGACACCTAACAACTAAGACCAATAAGAACTAAACAGCAAGAAAAAAGAGAATGGTAATGAGATAAAAGATATGATAATTATCCTGACTGAGGAAATCATTTCACAGAAGTGACTGAGGTAGACATATATCTACCAGGTCAAGATATATATCTTGAAGATGCATAATTCCCATGTGTCAATTATACCTCAATAAAGCTGAAAAAAATTTTAAATAAAATCATCACTGGAACTGGAGACTCTCATGCTAACTGAAATAAGCCAATCCCAAAAAAACAAAGGCCAAATGTTCTCTCTGATGTACAGATGCTGACTCACAATGGGGGGTAGGGATGGAGGTTCACCAGATTGGACAAGGGCAGTAGGGGGAAGAGAAGGGGGATGGAAATAGGAAAGACAGTAGAATGAATAACACAAAATATTTCATATTTATATATAAATACATAACCAATGTAACTCCATATCATGTACAACCACAAAAGTGGGAAGTTATACTACATATATGTATGATATGTCAAAATACATTCTACTGTCATGTATAACTAAAAAGAACAAATAGGGCTGGAGTCACAGCTCAGTGGTAGAGCACTTGCCTAGCATGTGTGAGGCACTGGGTTCAATTCTCAGCACCACGTATAAATAAAATAAAGGTCCACTGACAACTAAAAAAAAAATTAAAAAAGAACAAATAAAAAATAAAATAAAATCATCACTTGACAATTGTAGTAATGGACCCAGGCCAGAGTCATCAATGAATGCTAAAATTGGTGGGTAAAAGTTTGATGAAGAATAGATATCCATTCTTTCATAGTCATGGAATATGTCCCTGAATATGCTCATTAATTAACACTCATTAATACATTATTAAGTATTTAGTAATAAATATGACAGACTAATTGTTGGCTAATTGTTAATATTGCAAATTGTAATAACTGGAAAATATCAAATAATTAAGTAGCAACATTTACATAAATAAAAACCCAAAAGAGAGAACAAATCACCTTTACGTTAATTCCTGAAATGATATATAGAAATGAATATAGCATAGATTCTTATGCGTCTCTATATGCACAAAGCTGATATATATACAGATGCATAATAATACATATGAATATATAGCTGTATACATATAAGAATATATTTATCTATGTGTGTGTGTATATATACATAGAGAGAGAGAGATGCATAAGAATATATGATAAGAAACATTAGACAATGCAAATTGAGGGAAAGTCTATATTCTTCAAAAATTTCAAGGCTAAGAAAGTAAACATTGTTCCAAACTGAAAGTAACTAAAGCTATAAGACAACTAAATGCAACAGGTGATCGTGAATGGGATTTATTTCATACAAAGGACAGTAGTGGCATCATCAGTGAAATTTCAAAGGATTTTGTAGATTAAATGTGTTACATTAGACAAATGTTATTTTCCTGACATTGAGATTGCACTAGAGAGGGTCCTTGTTTTGGAAAAGTATGTGCTGAAGTATGAAAGGTAGAAGTACCATACTGAAACTTACCCTCAACTGGCTTGGAAAGGTTAACAACTAGACAAAAGATACTAAGGAGCTCTTCAAACAATATTTTTTTTTCAAATCTTCATGTAATAAAATGTTTAAAACCATTTTTCAAAAGAATGAATAGTAAAAGGTAATTCATCAATCAATCAATAGATTAGTTTTCTGATATATGTGTGGCTTGATAAGGTACAACTTCTTACAGTTCTACACAGCACTGCATACATTTTCCATAAAAACACTAAAATAGAGTAAACAAATACTGAAAAATCAACTGTACTTTCTTTCTTGAAGAATCATGCAATAAACAGCCCTAGAACACACTGGAATTTCAATTTAATAAGAAGCCCCACTACAAAAATATTGGTTCACAAGTGCTTGGCCATCCCCAGCAATGGCAGAAAAACACCTGCTGGAAGCTACACAGGTAGAGGTTCCCAAATCGGGACATCCCCAGTGAGCCTTATGAGCTCCTACAGACATTCTTCAATACAGATGTGGCCCACCTACTTATCTGGATGGATGACCTTGGATCTTTACCAACAGTCAGATCTCCTCTTACTCCCCATGAGAATGTGAATTACTCTTCATGGTTCTACTCCTCCTCATCCTCCTTCAGAAGATCCATTTCTTGTGATTTACTAGCCATGGATTATATTTTCAACCTCTGGCAGTCCTTAAATTATTGATCTTCCCAGGATCAAGTTATGCCACATAATATAGCACCTTAAGAGAGAGAGAGAGAGAGATCAGGACTCTAAGGTTGACTATAGTCATTAAGCCTGCTCAAATGTGGGTAAGGCCTACCCTATGTGTCACTTAGTAGTATAACAGCTTGGCCCTGGGCATTACTAGGTCTCTATGACAACCATAGGACATAAAAAATCTAGTAACCCTGGAGACAGTTACTTAAGCACAAAGAAAGATTTCATGAACATTAAAATAAAGCTTAACTTGACAAGAATAGCTTAAACTCCCTTTATGAAAGAAGCACTTGATAAATGATCCAGACTGAATAATGGTATAAGAAAGTGGGGGGTGGGGGTGGGGGACTTTGCAAAGCTGAGAATGGTCTCTAGACAGAGACCCTTGAGTCAGATGGTCATTTGACTGTGTCTGGCCCATGTCACTGGCCTGCTCCTGCCATATGTCCTTTAAGAGTGCTGACAAAATAAACTGTTTGAGCATCAGATAGTGTCTAAGACTCATCTTTGAAGCTTTGACATGAATTGGAAGAAATTGCTCCTGGGAAAGCAGGTCAACTAGCACAGTCTGAGAGTCCTGAATGTGACAGCTAGTATTTGACATAGTGGGAATTCCCTGCTTAGAGAAAAGCAGGAAATGAAAAACAGAAGGATCATTAGTGCCCAGAGCTCATTATCATCAATGATAAATAGAGATATAGCCACACAGAAAACCCATGAGAAAATAACTAAGACAAACAGGAAGCAGAAAGAGAGGCATAGATGAGAGTCCCTAGTGAACATCCCCTCCCTACCCTGTTTGTTAGCTCTTAATGGTGGCCCCAGTTGAACCTTTTCTTCTTCTCTTAGAAAATGGAAGTTCCTACTGGAACAGAGAAAAGAAGACAAGTCAAATTAAATACACTCTTCTTCAGGTATGCTGCTGTATTTGAGGAATTCTTTGAAGCCCAAGGGTGTTCTAGATGATATAAAAGTGTGATAAATTCTCAGAAGCACAGTTAACTATAAAAACTTTTTCATATTAAAAAATGAAACAGTCTGGGCATGGTGTAGCATATATAAACCCAATGGTTCTGGAGGCTGAGGCAGGTGGATCGCAAGTTCAAAACCAACCTCAGCAAAATCGAGATGCTAAGGAACTCAGTGAAACCCTGTCTCTAAATAAAATACAAAATAGGACTGGGGATGTGGCTTAGGGCCACATCAGGTCAAGTGCCCCTGAGTTCAATCCTTATATTCCCCCAAAATAAATTAATTAAATTAAATTAAAAATTAAAAAAAATTAAGAAGGGCGGGGGGATGTGGCTCTGTGGTTAAGCACAACTGAATTCAATCTCTAGTGCCAAAATAAATCTAAACAAATAATAAATAAAACAAAAATCATTGCAATAAGAAGGAATTCCATCAGTCAAGTGAAAAGGAGAATCCCAGCAGAAAGGGAGTAAGCATCAAGGTCCACATAGAAGAAAAAGTAAGTCTATATAACTATAAAGAGTAAGAATTATAATGGTGAAAGATGAAGCTTAAAATCTTAATAATGTAAATTAAAAATGCAATAAAAATTGGGAGGCAAAGCTAATGCATATATAGTTTAATTCTAATATAAAGGTGTCAGATTTCACAAAGTATCTTCTGAATTGGCTTAAATGATGATGCTGTTAATTGTCTCACATACATAGAACTCCAGAGTTGTGAAGCCACCAAACCTGGTACAATCAGCACATCGATAGTCATCAAAGATCCAGATTCTTTGGTCTGTGTTCTGTGATCTTCAGCATTGGGTCAGTTTTAAGTCTAGTTCTGCTTATTATTGTAAGCAAGCACCTAGGAGTTATTCAAGTCATGTCCTCTTTTCCTCTCTCATATTTGAAAGTAGTGCCAGGACCTACAACTGTGAATATTAATCCTTCTTTCCACTGAGATCAAGGTGACAGCTCTCCTACTGTGTTGGACTAATAACGGCCATCAAAAGGAATAGCACTGGCTTATCAGCACAGATGGATAAGGAAGGTTCAATACCTTAATTCTGACACAGCACCCCCAGGTTCATATTTCTGGTGGAGTAAGGGTAACAGTTGCGCAAAACAGAGATCTATTAGCAAGACAGAAGGTGTAAGGAAATGGAGAAGGTGGAATGGACATTGGGTAAGAAATCCACGATCTCAACAGATAAGAATGAAGGTGAATAAACAAAACAGCAGATTTAACTATATGATTTAAAGTTACAAATAGAATAAATAATCATTTTTTATTTCTAAAAAAAAATCCAGGTTTACTGAGGCATAGTTGACAAAGAAGAACAGTATATACTTGCCATGTACAAGGTGATGCTTTAATATACATAAACTGTGAAATGATTACCACAATCAAGGTAATTAACATATCTGTCACCTCACAGTTATCATTTATGGATTGGAATTTACATCTGATATAATACTGTCCCAATAAACATTAGTAATTATTCTCATCTAATTTAAGAGAAACAGTAGTAGATATTTCCAAAGAAATAAAACTAAAAGAGACAAAAATGCATCTTTTTTCTATAATAGATGTGGATAAAAGAGATGACTGAGAAAAAATAAAGAGGAAAATACTAAAATTAGACTTGCCAAATAATAAAAATTCTGGAAAGAGTAAAATAATATCATATTTTAATTTATGTAAAATACTAAATTATACAAAAGTTGTCTTTGTAACAAGAAATAATCCAATCCAAAATGTACTTCTCATAAATGCATTTATATAAAAAAATATAATTGATAAAATTCATAAAATATCACATATATTCAAGAATAAGTGAATATAACAGAGACATATAATAGTAAAATGTACATTAGCACTGTCAGCGAAGGAGAAATCAAGTAGGTAAAATAATAAATTATGGTTATATGATATAGTTATATATAGTTATATATAGTTATATAACTCAAAATGGATTAAAAACCTAAATGTAAGACCTAGATGGCAGAAGTGGGTAACATTTCTAATTTACAGAAGACTGATACAAATAAATTAGAAAATATAACCAAAGTAAGAAACAAGTAATGGATAGGAAAAGAAAATAATATATAGGAAAAAAAAACATAAACAGTCAAACTATTGATTGTTATTTTTCACCTAAGATATGAGATGGTGTCTATTTTATCAATGAAGTATGTAAATTTGTATTCATATATATTTGGTGTGCTCAAAAATTATTTCTAATTTTCTGAGAGACATTTTGACAATGCTATCAAAAATATATAACTTGGGGCTGGGGATGTGGCTCAAGCAGTTATGTGCTTGTCTGGCATGCGCAGTGTGCTGGGTTCAATCCTCAGCACCACATAAAATAAAAATAAAGATGTTGTGTCCACCAAAAACTGAAAAATAAATATTAAAAAAAATTCTCTCTCTTTCTCTCTTCTCTCTCTCTCTCTCTCTCTCTCTCTCTCTCTCTCTCTATATATATATATATATATATATATATAATGATCTCTTTGAACAAGCACCATACTGTTAAAAATTTACCCTAAAGATAAATTAAAGAAAAACACAAAGATGTCTTTGGACTCATACGTATAAGCACACAGAAAACTTCCTGCCCAAAAGCAGAATCCAGGTAAATAAACATACATAAGATAAAGCAACTTGCAAACATTTTAAATGAAGTGGTTTGATATATCCTGAAAAACAACACTTCCTTGTATGTTATTTAGGAAAAATTACAAGATACAGAACTACTCAGAAAGTCTGATTCATTTTAAGAAAATATATCTAAATTGATGTCTGTGTGAGAAATTTTGTCCTTAAAGAAATGGTGAAAAAATGAATTCAGGGCTGGGGATGTGGCTCAAGCGGTAATGTGCTCGCCTGGCATGCACAGGGCATTGGATTCGATCCTCAGCACCACATAAAAATAAAATAAAGATATTGTGTCCACCGAAAAAAATAAATATTAAAACTAACTCTCTCTCTCTCTCTCTCTCTCTCTCTCTCTCTCTCTCTCTCTCTCTCTTTCTCTCAAAAAATGAATTCATTTGGAAATAGAGACTTGGGGTGCACGGGATTAAGGTTCTCAGAGTGCCTATTGGAATGTCTTTGGCAATGTGGAAACTGAGAAAATAATACTCAGAAACAGTACACTGAGAAAGGCAAGACAAACCACAACCCAAATAATTCAAAGGGAGTTTGGAATTCAGAGTCCAGGATAATTACTTGCAATTCAGCCTCCAAGGACTGTGCATAAATATTAGTGTGGACTCTGGACTTTTCTATGACAATAAAAAGGTGGGATTGGTGAAGCAGTGTTTGAAGCCAATGTTTTCTGGACCTCAAGGGCAGAAGGTACCCAAATGATATTGGCCCACACTGCATCAATTTATATTTTTTATGCTCTAAAATTATACAAATTCTTTCATTTACATTAAAAGTCTCCTACTTCACTCAACCTTTACCTACAGTTATCTCCACTAGAACCAGAAAAAAATATTAAACATATTGCCATTTGCCCACAGACTTCCCTGTCTCTGAAACATTCTTTTATTTTTAAACCAAAGTCATTAAATCTAGACTTTATCTGAAACCCAGCTTAAGCCTTCATAACTGTCTAACCTTGAATAGAAGTGGACAATTCTCTTCACCTTTCTGAAGCTTAGAATTTTTTTCTTTAAAATAAAGATATTGAATTTGACATCTCTTAGTACAAAAATCCCATGGTCTTTGTTGTATAAGTCCTAACTTTAGTCTTAAGAATCCTCTCCAATCCAGGCCTAATATATGATGGTGCATCACACTTTTTCTATCAAACAGAATGATTTTAAGATTAAGCACTTCTTAATTGCATCTAATTGACAAAGACTATATATAGAGAAAACGAAAAAATATCTTTAGTTCTTCTGCCATATTTAAATAGTATTTTCTTGTTTAAATGCAGGCCTGAAATATCCCTTTAAGTAATAATAGTACCAATCACACAGAGAATTTGTAGGAACTGTACATATAACAAAACAATTTTGAAAAGATTTCTAAATTAAAAAAAAGAAAAAAAAAGACACTTATATTAACTTCCAATAATAGATTGTGTATGTATGTGTTCACCTGTACCATATGCAGTTTTTAGATATTCCAAATTTCTCTTCTGCTACAACTTTCTTCCACTGGTATTTCTTTCTATGTGTGAGTCCAAGTAAGAAATATCTCCTCATTTAAGCACCAGAAAACTCAGTCTTGCCTGTTAGAAAACCATAAGTCAATATTGATTTTCTAAATATGAGCAATTCAACAGAAGGAACAAGATGGTTTTTTAAAAAATTCACTTCAAAATAGTATTTTGTCATTGGGAAATTTTTCCTGAAATGTTCTTTGGGGATGATTTCAAATATTAACAATAGAACACTTTTATTGTGCCAAAGAGAACTTCTACACACTAGAAGAGAGGATAACAAAAAAAAATCCCACATTATTTTTTGGCAGTTACTACCCAAATTAAGAAGAATAAAAAAATATTAATCATATGTAAGTTTATACTCAATTTGTTAAAATATAGGGTATTTAAGAGTTAAAATAAGGAACAAATGATAGGTAAAATGCACATAAAATAATCATATGTACACAAAATAATATCTCCATAAAATTTAACTAATATTCATTAGAAGATATCGAGGACAATACTATAAGACACTACTATGCTTTGTTGGAAAATAAGTACTACCTATCCTGTCTTATGTGTTACAGGGAACATTCTTCATATATTAAGTCTATTCTAACTAAAACAACTTTTAAATCACTAGGATAGTTTGCCAGTAAAAAAAAAAAAATATATATATATACACACACACACACACACACACACACACATACTTTTAAGAAAATGATTTCTCAGAATCACTCCTGAGAATGCTAGATATATATGTCTTCTTCAGACTGCAAGATTACGGATCTCCTTCTGAAGTACTTCATTTTGAATAATGAAGTACTCTGGGAAAGACGTTCAATCAATGTGAATTTGGAATAATTAAGGAGGTCATTAGAATAGTTTCTAAATATATAAACAAATCAGTATACCATAGTGATATAGGCACATCAATGTTTATAGCAATGAAATTTACAATAGCCAAGTTATGGAACCAGTTCAGATATGCATCAATAGATGAATGGATTAAGAAAATTTGGTATATACACACAATGAAGTTTCACTCTTCCATAAAGAGAATGAAATGTTGGCATTTGTCAGTAAATGGATGGAACTGGAGGACATCAGGCTACCTGAAATAAGTTGGACTCAAAAAATCAAGGGTCAAATGTTTCCTCTCATATACAGAAACTAGAGCAAAATAAAGAAAAAAAGGAGAGGGTCAGATATTATAAAGATACAGGAAGATCAGTGGAGCAGAAGGAAGACACAGAGAGGGAGGGAAAGGGGACCAAAAAGGGGAGGAGATGCAGAATAACTTTAACAAAATCACACTATGTACACATATAAATATATTACAGTGAGTTCTGCTTCCAAGTATATGTATAAAACACCAATAAAAAATAAGAAATGAACAAGGGAATGGAAGATCAGCAGAGTGAAGGAAGGAGAATGGGGGCAGGGAGGATGGGAGGGGAAAGTGGAAGCACTGGGGACTGAAATAGAGTAAATCAAATTCCATGCATGTATGATTTTTGTCAAAATTATTATGTATAATTCTAATGCTCTAATTTTTAAAAAAGACAGAAACATATCAAATGGAGATTTACTCATTATTTCAGGGGCAAATCAATTGCCAAACAGGGTGTTCTGTAGACCATACTTCTTTCTCCAAAAACCAATGAAGTAAGTGGTTATCTTATATGGAGTACAAAAATATAACCATACAGGGCTAGGGATGTGGCTCAAGTGGTAACGCGCTCGCCTGGTATGAGCAGGGCGCTGGGTTCAACCCTCAGCACCACATAAAAATAAAGATGTTGTGTCCACTGAAAACTGAAAAATAAATACTAAAAAAATTTCTCTCTCTCTCCTCTCTCTCTTTTATATCTATATCTATAAGAAAGAACAAAAACTGCACTTTTGTAATGAAATACGTTCCTATGCCTTGACCCCTCCCAACATGCTTGGACTTTTAAAGTGCTGGTTTTGTGAAGAGGTCAAATAAACCTATTAATGAAAAATGAGACTTCAACAAGACAGTATGATAAATTTAATATCATATAGATTTAAAATACAGGCTAACTAATTTGTAAACTGAATATTATAAGATGGTACTATTACATCTATATCTATATCCTGGATTTTTTTTTATATTTGAATTGTTGTCCAAATAAACATTTTGTTGCTTCTTCTTTAGAAAACTCACTGCTTCCAGGCATAGTGCCTGTAATTATAGCAGCTAGAGAGGTGAGGCATGAGGATCATGAGTTCACCCAGCCTTAGCAATTTAGTGAGGACCTTAGCAACTTAGTGAGACCCTGTGTTAAAATTAAAAATAAAAAAATGAGTTGGGGATGTGGCTCAGTGATTAAGCACATGCTGGGTTCAATCCCTGGTACAAAAAAAAATAAATACTAACTCAAGCAAAAACATATAATGAATGCACTCTCATTCAAAAAATATACTGAGTTTATTATTTTGGGAATGTACAAAGCAACATTGGGTACATCTATTTTCTGCATATCTACTAGAAATTCTATTTGGTTAAAGCCATCATGTTTGATAAATTCTGCCTGGGTAAGTTTGTCTCCATTAAGGTTAAAAGTATTTAAAAAAATAGCGAAACTAACCAATAAACAGAACACATATCAACTGATAGATGTGCTTTTTGTCTAATACATATTTCTTATATAAAACCCTGGATAAACATATATATTTAAGTAGTAATATTCTGACCAGGCTCTCATAGTCATGTGCTAAAAGTACTACTTTTTTTTTCATTTTCCTAACTTTTATTGCACATGTGTTTGTGTGCATGTTTGTGTGAGTATCTACAGTGTGTGCAAATATATGGAATATGTAGTATAATGAATAGCACACATGCACACATACACATTATACAAATACTATCTAATATAGTATATTTGTGTGTGTGTAAACACGATAGTATATGTTATATGTGTGTGTATATATATATATAGTAGACAGCATCTATAAATATATGAAATATATATATGTACTTATATATGAATAAAAATAATATATATTTAACCATATGAAATTACCATTGCTTTGGATACTTTATGTGTGTATATATACATGCATGCATGTGTAGATATGATATGCATTGTAAAGTACATGATGTATGTGCACATACATGTATACCTGTATACATATACCTGTTAAGGCCTCTGTATCCATGGATTCTCCATATATGGATTCAACCAACCATGGCTCAAAAATAAAGGAAAAATAATTGCATCTGTATTGAACATTCATAAACTTTTTTCTTGCCAATATTCATTAACCAATACAGTAAAAATCTATTTACATTGCATTAGGTAGTATAAGTAACTAGATATGACCCAAAGCATACAGTAGAATGTTTGTATGTCATATGCAAGCATCATTACTTTATGTAAGAGATATGATTTTGATAGTCAAATTAGAATATATAACATTTTAACATGTATATCTTTATTTTAATTTTTGAAGATACATTATTAATCCTCCAAACTTTTATAAAACGTTTAACCATATGAAATTACCATTTTGGTGGACACTAGTTCAGATTGACCTGGGTTTCAAACTATATCTGCCGTTTAATAGTCATACTATAATGGGAAACATTCTTAGTTTCTGTATGTATTTGTCTGGAATCAAACCATAGAGATAATAGTTCATGCGTTAAAGGGTATTATAAGATTCAAGATAAATATGAACATTTATTTCTTTAACACAATGTTCAACGATTGTTAGCTTTAATGACTAGAGGACTACAATAAATAGTTTCAGAGAATGAATCCGGCACCCAATTTGGAAGTCAGGGCACATTTCAGTATATTAAGGAAATTGCTTTCTTCTTTTTAACAAAGTCTTTGAAATATGAATTGGAGTCTCATGAAGAAATGGTTCTCCTATCACAGAATATAAAAATATCCCAAAACATTTCCCTGTAATGCACTCTTTTGCATTGGATGCTACGGTACATGAATAAGCCTATATGTGTCATATGTATAACTCAGCCAGGCAGCTCTGGCATACACAACCTTGGTTAGGGGGGCTTCTCCTCTCCCTTTAAACTAAAATGCCTGGGTCTCCAGTAGAACATCAAGTTTACTTGACCAATCAGCAACAATCCAATAGAGATCTAGCTCCCACATCTGTAGCTCCTTTCTTTGTAAGAATACAATTCAATTTATGAAGAGTGCCTCAAAGAATGTCTTATATTCTGACAAATTATACTAGTCACATCTCCTATGTTAAAAAAAAAGAAGTAATAGGGTGGAATGAAGAATGGAGAATCGTGCAAACATGGGAAGAAATGTTCTTTTTCATGGAGGCAGAGTGACAAATCTGAGACAGTCTACTTTCTTCTCTCTCCTGCACACATGCTAAGAGCATTCCTAAGCAGTTTTCAGTTATTTACCTCTGCCTCTGTGATTTTTATATCTCCTACTTAAGAACCAGGTCATTGGTTGAGAGAGCATTATAATAATCAATAATGTAACAAAATTAATAGTAGCAACATGTTTGTAAGATACAGCTATTAATTCCATCATAGGAATATATATTTTGAAGGAATAGCCTTACAAAATCAAAAAAAAGTTGGCTATGAACCTTCAATCTGTCATTGCTTAATTTCATTATTCTGTCAAGTCCTTTAATCCTCTAAGCCTGATTTTCTCTTAAAAATAATAATCAAAATACCTCTGCCATAAAATGGCTGATTTTTGTCAACTGCCTTATTATCCTAAGCTGTCAGTACAGCTTATAAAGCAAGTGATTAAATTAACCAGTTTCCCCAGGCTTCCCTGATAAAATACAACCCAGAAGCTTGTTAAAAACAGGTTCACAGGCCTTAAACCTAAAGTCTCTTTCTGGTCTCCTGGAAATTTGCATGGTGAACAAGAAACCCAGATACTTTTATCATTACTCAAATTTAAGAAATACCGGCTTTGGTTATTTTCAAAGTACTAATTTCTGGCTGCCAAATCAAAAGTGAGAATTCAAACTCCAGAGGAGATGCCTTATGACCATAATTTTACTAGTAAAAACCAGGTGGTTTTTATGACTAGACATGCTTGAGAAACTACTTTGGATGATTGTTAAAATCTCATGCAGCTCTCAAATTCTGTGAATACTGTACAGATTAGATTTTGAGCCAATTTTTATAACCAGCATCCTATCCCAGAACATAAAATGCCATTTCCTCTCTGAGTGACTCAGATTACTCTACACACATAGAAGTACAATATTCAGTAAAGAAAGAAAGTTCTTCTTGCTTGTCCTGCTACTTTCCCCCTTTTAGGGGGAACCTGTAGATAACACCGTGACATGTTTGGGTTTGTTTTTGTAGGGTAGTAATAATTATCTTCCCCAAGTAAGTTTAACTGACCCTTCTTCCTGCAGGTGCTAGTCAATTCTGACATGAACCCATGTTTTCAACTGCTCACTACCCATTATAATCTATATACTGAAAATAATGCATGTGTGGCTAATTCCCCTGTAAGCAGGATGGGCATTAATTTTAAGTTGATGGTACACCATCTTTCACTGGGATACATGACATTCTACTATTTGGTTTGGATGTGAGGTGTCCCCTGAAGGGAGACAATGCAAGAAGGTTTGGAGGAGAAATGATTGGGTTATAGCCTTAGCCTAATCAGTTAATTAATCCCATCAGGGATTAACTAAAGTGGTGAGGTGTGGTTGGAGGACGTGGGAATTGTGGGGTGGCTTTGGTATATATATTTGTATCTGCAAAAGTGACATCTCTCTCTGCTTCTTGATCACCATGATGTGAGATGCTTTCCTCTGCCACATACTCTGCCCCATTATGTTTAGCCTCATCTCAAGGCCCTGAGAAACGGAGCCTGCCTCCTATGGACTAAGACCTCTGAAACCGTGAGCCCTAAAATAAACTTTTCCTCCTCTATAGTTGTTCTGGTCAGATCCTTTAGTCGCAGCAGAGAAAAAGCTGACTCAAACATCTTCTAAATGTATAACTTTAAAATGAGGTAAACTAAATATGTAGTAATGTGAAACTGCCACTTGTTTTCACTTAATATGTATACGGGTATACAGGTAATTTGTCATATAGGCTTAGTAGGTATAGACTATATTTTCCTTCAAACACATTTGTGAAATATGTTTGTGTTATCTTGGTGTTCTTCTGCTAATGCCTTCAAAGTGCAAGAGTCAGCTGAATGTGAATATACATATAATGTCCGATGATTATTCAATAACTTTTGGAATGAAAATAAAATCATTTACTCATCTTCAATATTAGATACTTTTTGAGAGTGAAGGCTTCAACATTTTGAATACACATACCCAAAATATAGTGTTGCACCCTCAAAATAAAATAGTACTCAATAAGTATTTGGTTATAAAATAAATGATTGTGCAAGAATGATGGCTAATTCACTAGTGAAGTGAAATATATACCCTTATACTGACAACATTATACCTATGAAGTCAAGAAAGCTCCATTGAGTATTTGCAATAAATCCAGGAACCTACACTGTTTACTTTTTGTTGTTTTGTTTTCTTTTTGGTGGTTGTTGTTCGGTACTGGGGATTGAACCCACAGGTCTTAACACTGAGCCCCATTCCCAGCATTCTTCTTTCTTTCCTTTTTTTTTTTTTTTTGAGACAGGATGTCACTAAGTTGCTTAGGGCCTCAATACGTTACTGAGGCTGGCTTTGAACTTGCTATCCTCCTGCCTCAGCCTCCACAGCTGCTGAGATAACAGGTGTATGCTACCATGCCTGGTCTACTCTGTTTAAACACACGTAAAATCATTGAACAATAATTTTAAACACTCAATATTTGACAGATAATTTATATTTTTAGGGGTTGTACAGGCTACTAAGAGGAAAAATCACGAAAATATAATGAACATGTAGTAATATAACAGAAGTCTGTGTGGTGTGGAGTTCACACTGTGAAGGGAAGGAGTATCAACACTTTGGACAGCAGCTGCATTGGGATGACACATGAAAACCTTCAGAGAAGACAGTGCTTGGGATAGGTTTACACATTCAAGAGGATATAAGTGGAATTGAGGGCTGAGGATGAGATACTCCATAAGATGGTGGCAACTGATGAAGGAAGCATGCTTCATTACACCTGTTATGTTGGATTCTCAGGGTCATGAGGAAAAGATGAAGAGGCAAAAGTCAACCCAGTCATTAAGGAGATCCATGTTGATCTATCCAGAAATGTGAATATTCTTTGGACAGGTAATTGAAGCAATCAGAGATGTAAGCATGGAACAAATACAAACAGATTTATACTTGATAAAGACTGCTCTGAAAGGAGAATAAGAAAGAGCAAAAAGTTACAAAACAAAGACGGAGGTTTTAGGTCTAGAAAATAAGAACTTCAAATAAAGTCCCAAACAGGATCTTTTGAAAGAGAAAGTTTAAATCTTCAAGAATGGCCTGGGGATATAGCTTAGTGGTGTACAAGGCCCTGGGTTCAAATTGCAATATCACAAAATTTATATATATATATATATATATATATATATATAAAATTTCAAAGTGCAACTCAAGCAAGAGTCAGCTGAATGTGAATATATGTGTGTGTGTGTATATATATATATATATATATATATATATATATATACACACACACACATACACATATGGTTGTAGATGTACATAATACATTTATTTAATTTATTTATTTTTATGTGGTGCTAAGGATATAATCCAGTGCCCCACATGTGCTAGGCAAGCTCTCTACCACTGATCTACAGTTCCAGGCCCTCTACTCTCTAAAGTTTTTTTCTGCCCATGAAAGTATTCTTTTGTCCAGAAATGTGAGTTGCTTCTTGGTCATTAAAAAAATACAATTATAGAATGAAAGCAACTAATACCATTCTAGTAGATTACTAATCTAATGCTATTTATAAATATTTGTATTTTGTTTATGTTTACAAATACTTGTAAAGCTATATGCTTTATATTCATCACCTAATACATTTTATAACAATATTTCATTTTATAGATAAGGAAAATGAAGTTTAAAAAGGTTACATTAATTACTCTGAAATTCAAGTTAGTGAGAGAGACAAAGTTAGAAATCAGTTCAAACCTGAACCCATGTTTCTGATAACTATAAGCCTTTCTTCACAAACATGAATTTGGACTATTAAGATTCATTAACATATATTTGTTTGAACATATAAAAATAGATAAAAGAAATTAACACCATCCAAGAGATTCTTTAAAAGTTTGTCAAATAACATTCTTTGAATAAATAATTTTCTGTTTTTTTTACAGTTTGATGCTTGATATGGTATAAAGACAAAATATTCAATTGTAGGATTTTTCTTTTACAATCAATCAAAGTGGTATTGTTTTATTCTCATAGATTTTCCTCAAGCAGATAATTAGTGTTATCAGTCAATGTTTCAAAGTTTCTTTAAAAACAAAACACTTCAATGTAGCCCAACTTGAGGATAAAAAGTTCCACAATTGAAAATGGCTGGAGGCAAATAAATAATTTGAGACCATTATTATAATTGTTGTATAATTTCTGCAGCAAGCATATCTGAAAAAATTACAGAAGCATCAAAGATTTTTCTCTTTGAATATTTCCCTCCATGATATCAGTGTTTTTAACTTTCCTGAGGCTTATTATTGTGATTTTTTTAATCATTGTGTAATCTGTTTGTTGTGTTTTGAAAAAAATAACTTCACAAGCTGAAGTAACTTAATTACTCAACTGTTTTATAAACTATAAGGAGTGCAATTATTGTATTATAAAAATATTATAAAAATACCAAATAGATGGTAAATTGGGGTTACTAATAAAACATAAAAGTAGCATTTATAAGTTTATTTCTAGCCTTGCAGAAGTATTCTGCATTATTTTTATTTCTATTTAATTTTAAACAATTTTCTATTGTTTTCTTTCCAGTTCTCCACATAAAGATTGCTGACCCCACATTTACACCCTCCTCTTCCCAACAGGCTTGTGAAGTCAGACCACTGAGTCAATAAGTGAATCATTTGGATATACAAAGATGTTGTCTATCATTTATCGTCATCATGAAATATTCCAATTTCCTGCCCAATAAAATTTCTTTCTCAATTTCTTAATAGAACATTTTTCTGTGAATAGAGTTTGTCTTCAGATGATGTGGGGCAAGTTCTGGGGACATCACCACCCTTAGTTCCTCCAATGTAAGAAAGAAACAGTGTGCTCCAAAGTAAAAATATAATAAGGGATAGAAAGGGAAGAAGTCCATTACACATAAGAATTACATTTATCTGAAACTAATTATTGTCCAGAGCCAATAAAATGGGATTCTTTGGAGGGAATTACTAAGAGTTAATTCATAAATTTTATGAAAGTAATAAAACTTGACTTATGTAGGTACAATACAGGGCTTACTGAAACTTCAGGATAGACTGAGCACAACAGAGATTATGCATTACAAACGACAACTGCCCCTGTGCATGTTATAATCAATTCCAATGCATGTCATAATCGATTCCAATGCAAATAGAAGCAAAATGCTGAATCTGGCTCATATGGAAACTGTCATATCTACTTTTCCCAGGAGAAGCGACAAGAAGAACCAAGTTCATAAGAATAATTATATCCATAATATATATAAATACATGTACATATGGATAAAATATTAAAATTATATTCATTAAGTATTTTAGATTGTCCTCTTTGTCTCTGGAAACCTATGTGATTCAAATCACAGATCAGGCTCACCCATTGTCTCTCTTTTTTTGAAGACAGGTTGTTCTTTGTCATTCAGTATAGCATTACAGTCAGGACAGAAAATTTCTCAGCTAATGCATTCGATCATACTGTTTAAGTAATCTACTTCTGGTTTTTAATATATACCAACATTTGTATAAATGTAGACTCTGATATTTTTGAGGGCCTTTATTACTTTTCCTATATTAAACCCATTCTACTACAATAATGTTACATTATTTAGTATATAATTTCCCTTATTACTATATTAATTGATAATAATATATGCCTGTGTCCCTAGTCATGTCTGATTAAGATTGCAACATATACAAGGTAAAATTCTCAGGCTTTGTGTAATGAAATGAATATTGTAAAAGCTAATGTTCTCGGAAAGAGTTTAGGCCCTGCATTTGCTTTGAAGTGATCTCTAAGACATGGGAAGACCTGAAGCAAGGGTGACTAGAGTAGGATTTCTGCTCCTATTTGGAAAGATGCAAAGAATGAGCAACTGCTCCAAGCTTCCATTGAACCACAGTGATAAAGAGGCAGCATCAATTGTGTAGAGGCAGTGAGGATATGGAGCAGTCAGAGCAGGCAATATGCAGACCTCCAGAAAGCTGTGTGAAACAAATGCCCTAACAAAGATTACAAAACTGAGTCCCTTCAACAGAATACAAACACAACCACTAACATAAAGCACTAACAACAAAAGCACTAATATAAAGATTACAAAACTGAGTCCCTTCAACAGAATAAGAATAATTATAAGTTCATAAGAATAATTATATCCATAATATATAAATACATGTATATATGGATAAAATATTAAAATTATATTCATTAAGTATTGAATATAATTTTAATATTTTATCCATAATAAAATATGGAGACACCAGTGTCAGGGACACAAGAGCAGCATGTGAGAGTGTGACATGATCAGAAAGGAATATCTGAAGAGAAAAACCAAAGATATTTGTTCAGCCACACATGCAACAAAACCTGTGAAATTCTCAAAAGCAATTAGGAGACGTTTTCAGGAAGCTAATTTCTAGGAAGTAGATATACAGGAGCTTGATTTTTTATAAAAAAAATAAAAGAAAAGGAAAAAGTTGAGCCTATCCTTCATGTCAATCAATAACTAGAGTAATTTATTTTGTCCAGGTTTTCCCCCAAGGTAGATATACAATTGCAAACTTTTTTTAAATAACATTCAGTATAAGGACAAGGTTAACAGAGGCAATTTGTCAACACCATCTGAAGAGCTTTAAAACTCTGAAGTGCTATTAAAATATGAATTCTTTTTTTCATTTATTTGTTGGTTGATTGTATATCTTCTTCTGAGAAGTGTTTGTTCAGTCCCTTGGCCCACCTATTCATTGGGTTTTGTTTTTTTGGTGTTAAAATTTTTGAGATCTTTATATATTCTAGAGATTAGTGCACTATCTGACATGCCTGTGGTAAGAATTTGTTCCCAATTAGTAGGCTCACCTCACCGATTGTTTCTTTTGCTGAAAAGAAGCTTTTAGTTTAAATCCATTCAATTTATTGATTTTTGATATTAATTCTTGTGCTATAGGAATCTTATTAAAGAAGTTGGGGCCTAATCTGACATGATGGAGATTTGGGGCTACTTTTCCTTCTAATAGACACAGTATCTCTGGTTTAATTCCTAGGTCCTTGATCCACTTTGAGTTGAGTTTTGTGCATACTGAGAGACAGGGATTTAATTTCATTTTGTTGCATATGGCAAAACCTCTAGCAATTAGAGAAATGCAAATCAAAATTAATCTAATATTTCATCTCACTCCAGTCAGAATGGCAGCTATTAAGAATATTAACAACAATAAGTGTTGGCGAAGATGTGGAGAAAAAGGCCCACTCATACATTGCTGGTGGGACTGCAAATTGGTGCAGCCAATACAGAAAGCAGTATGGAGATTTCTTGGAAAACTGGGAATGGAACCACCATTTAATCCAGCTACCCGACTCCTCTGTCTATACCCAAAGGACTTAAAAACAGCATATTACAGGTACACAGCCACATCAATATTTATAACAGCACAATTCACAATAGCTAAACTGTGGAACCAACTTGAATGCCCTTAGTAGATGAATGGATAAAGAAAATGTGGCATATATACACAATGTAATATTACTCAGCAATAATAGAGAATAAAATCATGGCATTTGCAGGTAAATGGATGGGGCTAAAGAATATAATGCTAAATTAAATTAACCAATCCCAAAAAACCAAATGCCGAATGATTTCTCTGATTTAATGATAATGATCCAGAATATGCTGCAGTGGGGTAGGGGGAATGGGAGGATTAAATGAACTCTAGCTGGAGGAAAGGGGAGAGAAGGGAAGGGAGTGGGCATAGGGGGAGGAAAGACGGTGGAATGTGATGGGCATCATTATCCTAGTACATATATGAAGACACAAAGGATATAAACTCAACTTTGTGTACAACCAGAGATATGAAAAATTGTGCTCTATATATGTATAAATTGTATATGTAATGTAAATTGTAATGCATTCTGTTGTCACATGTAACTAATTAAATTTTTTTAAAAAAATTTAAAAATGATTTCATACCACATCTGCTGAATCACAACCAAAGGTACAGAAATAGAAGTCTTTTATTTTAACAAGTCTTCACATTGTTCTTAATGTGGCCAGTCTGATCATTGCCTATAAACCGACAGTAGAAAACACCAGTATTCATTATTGAAGTAGAAATATGTCTAAATGCATATAAAAGCTATCATGTTTGTATGTGTCTGTTGTGTCCAAGTAATATTTATGTCACTTGAAGATTCACTTTGATCACTCAACTTGTCATGAGAGCAAAAATGTTAATTATGTATGCTATTGTACAAGAAAGAACAAGACTACTTTTGTAAATGTTATACATGCATCATAACATTAAAGATGGCATTGATGTAACAGAATGAGATTAAAAAATCAGTAAAGTCTGACTAATATATAGGATCATTTTCTACATCAAAGATATTAATTTCTTAACATTCTCATTTAAAAAACAGCAGTTTATAAAGTAATAAATAATATAAACAGCTAAGTTACAAAGTGTTCTTCAAATTCAATGCAAATTTAAATTTTAAAAAACCCTTAATATTCAAATATAAATTCAATACTTTACAGGTAGTCTGTTGGCATAAGTAAAACAATTTAGACAGTCTTTGTGTTTTTTTTTTTTAAAGAAACATGATTTCTCATTTCTTCAGATTGAAATAAACATTCTGTCAAAACAATTATCCATTTCAAAACAGGCATTCTTCAATAGACTGTCTTTATCATGTAAAATATGCTTTCTTTTGTAATTAAAAACTGTTTTGAGATGCATAAGTAACAGAAATTACTACTTTAAGCCTCAGGTCTTTACTTCCTCTTTTAAACCTATTTGACAGTTTCATTCTGACACTGGAAGAGAATGATATCCAGAATGATGTTAAATAAACCAGTGTTAAGTATAATCATCAAAAAAGCTGTGCATGACTAGCTCATATGGCTATAACTCATTTTTCACTTCTCTAAGGAGGAAAAATTTATAAATTTTCAGTAAATTTCTCTTTGAGGAAGAAAACAATTGAGATGTTTGGGTAAAGTAAAAACAAGCCAGTTATTAATACAAATTTCTGAATCATAATACAGAAACTCAAGTGAGAAAAAAAAGTTTTACTTTAATTTATGTAAATAAGGTTAAATTTTACCACCAAGTTGACAGACATTTCATCAGATTCTTCCATGGCACATACTTAATCCTGAGATGTGGGCATGTTAAGATTCTAGAATCTCAGACTATCAAATCTTTGAGAAGGAACCTATTTTCCCTTAGTCAGAGATGTCCACTTGTCACCAAGTGGCAGCTTAAGAAACAGTGGTCCATGTTAACAGGGCACCTCAGAGTCCTGCTGCTCTGAAGCTTCTTATCACACTGAGGAAACTAGGATTTTTTACGAGGTTGAGAACCCTGATACTTAGGGTCTCTAAATACATGACAGAAATAGTCTGCTTTAAAAACAAAGCATCCTCTTTGGATGTTTTGGATAAAGAATCCCATTTCTCACCATTCAGAACTCCACAAAATTCTCTTCTCCCAATACTGGGAGAATTTTCCAATGTGGAATTATTTAATGTTCTTTCTCAAAACCTGTCCTCAAGAAGCTTAAGTTTGTGCTTGAAAATCAGTAAGTTTTCAAAGGCACTTTTGCTTTCGGCACAAATTCCTTACCTGAGAAAATAAAGCACAAACTTACTTTCTTCAATGGGGAGAAAACTACAGGAAAATAAAGAAAGAAATTAAAATAAAAATTTGTGACATATTTAAAATATTTTGATTAAGATTTAAAATTTCAAATACATGATCAATATTATTTGTCATTAGGGAAATGCAAATTAAAACCTTGGTTAGGTTAAGAAGTAGAAACAAAAGTGTTACTATGAGTTGGTGAGGATGTCAAGAAATTTGAATTCTCAAATATTGCTACTGGAAATTAAAAAATAAAATGGTATAGCAACTTTAGAAAACAGTTGGAATTTCTTAGAAATTTAAGAAACTAAGTATAATTTTAAAATTATAGAACATTAACTATAGACTTACCTGATGACACTGCATCCTTCATTTGATATTTATTCAAGTAAATGAAAAACTATGTTCACACCTACTCCTCTATACAGATATTTATAATGACCTTATTTGTAATCATGGAAGACTGAAAATGACCTACATGTTCCCCAAAGTGGCAAAGATTAAATACACTGAAAACCACACAATAGAATTCTACACTGAAGTAAACAGCACACAGGCAACAACATGAGTTGAACTCAGATATTATGCTTAATAAATAAGGACAGTTGCAAAATGCTACATACTATACAATTACATTTATATAGACTTCTAAAAGAGATAAAATTACAGGGACACAAAACAGATGAGTTATTAACAGGTATAGGAAGGATAAAGGGACTAACTACCAGGCTCTCAGTATTACACTAAAAGGATGAATTGTATTGCATATAATTGACATGTTAGCCAAATGGGAAAAGGGTTAATTATAATAATGTTATTAAAATAATATAGGCACCATTGGTCCACCCGCCTGTTTTGGTACCAGTACCATTCTGTTTTTGTTACTATTGCTCTGTAGTATAGTTTGAAATCTGGTATCGCTATGCCGCCTGATTCACACTTCCTGCTTAGAGTTGCTTTTGCTATTCTGGGTCTTTTATTTTTCCATATGAATTTCATGATTGCTTTATATATTTCTACAAGAAATGCCACTGGGATTTTGATTGGCATTGCATTAAACCTATAGAGAACTTTTGGTAATATCGCCATTTTGATGATGTTAGTTCTGCCTATCCATGAACAGGGTATATATTTCCATCTTCTAAGATCTTCTTTTCTTCTATTTCTCTCTTTAGGGTTCTGTAGTTTTCATTGTATAAATCTTTCACCTCTTTTGTTAGGTTGATTCCCAAGTATTTTTTTTTTTTTGAGGATATTGTGAATGGGGTGTTTTTCCTCATTTCCGTTTCAGAAGTTTTGTCACTGATATACAGAAATGCCTTTGATTTATGCGTGTTGATTTTATATCCTGCCACTTTGCTGAATTCATTTATTAATTCTAGTAGTTTCTTTGTAGACCCTTTTGGGTCTTCTAAGTATAGAATCATGTCATCCACAAATAGTGATAATTTAAGTTCTTCTTTTCCTATTTTGATGCCTTTAATTTATTTCGTCTGTCTAATTGCTCTGGCCAGTGTTTCGAGAACTATGTTGAACACAAGTGGTGAGAGAGGGTATCCCTGTCTTGTTCCAGATGTTAGAGGAATGCCTTCAATTTTTCTCCATTCAGAATGATGCTAGCCTGAGGCTTAGCATAGATAGCTTTTACGATGTTGAGGTAAGTTCCTGTTATCCCTAGTTTTTCTAATGTTTTGAACATAAAGAGATGTTGTACTTTGTCGAATGCTTTTTCTGCGTCTATTGAGATGATCATATGGTTCTTATCTTTGAGTCTATTGATGTGGTGAATAACATTTATTGATTTCCGTATATTGAACCATCCTTGCATCCCAGGGATGAATCCTACTTGACCATGGTGCACAATTTTTTTGATGTGTTTTTGTATCCGATTTGCCAGAATTTTATTGAGGATTTTTGCATCTAGGTTCATTAGAGATATTGGTCTGTAGTTTTCTTTCTTTGAGGTGTCTTTGTCTGGTTTCGGGAATCAGGGTGATGTTGGCCTCCAGAGACTAATCCACAAAGTTAAAACTATCTTATATTTGATAAAGGGGCTAAAAGCATGCAATGGAGGAAGGATAGCATCTTCAACAAATGGTGCTGGGGAAACTGGAAATCCATATGCAACAAAATGAAACTGAATCCCCTTCTCTCGCCATGCACAAAAGTTAATTCAAAATGGATCAAGGAGCTTGATATCAAATCAGAGATTCTGCGTCTGATAGAAGAAAAAGTTGGCTCCAATATACATATTGGGGGGTCAGGCTCCAAATTCCTTAACAGGACACCCATAGCACAAGAGTTAATAACAAGAATCAACAAATGCGACTTACTTAAACTAAAAAGTTTTTTCTCAGCAAGAGAAACAATAAGAGAGGTAAATAGGGAGCCTACATCATGGGAACAAATTTTTACTCCTCACACTTCAGAAAGAGCCCTAATATCCAGAGTATACAAAGAACTAAAAAAAAATTAAACAATAAGATAACAAATAACCCAATCAACAAATGGGCCAAGGACTTGAACAGACACTTCTCAGAGGAGGACATACAATCAATCAACAAGTACATGAAAAAATGCTCACCATCTCTAGCAGTCAGAGAAATGCAAATCAAAACCACCCTAAGATACCATCTCACTCCAGTAAGATTGGCAGCCATTATGAAGTCAAACAACAACAAGTGCTGGTGAGGATGTGGGGAAAAGGGTACTCTTGTACATTGCTGGTGGGACTGCAAATTGGTGCAACCAATTTGGAAAGCAGTATAGAGATTCCTGGGAAAGCTGGGAATTGAACCACCATTTGACCCAGCTATTGCCCTTCTCGGACTATTCCCTGAAGACCTTAAAAGAGCGTACTACAGGGATACTGCCACATCGATGTTCATAGCAGCACAATTCACAATAGCTAGACTATGGAACCAACCCAGATGCCCTGCAATAGATGAATGGATAAAAAAATGTGGCATTTATACACAATGGAGTATTACTCTGCACTAAAAAATGACAAAATCATGGAATTTGCAGGGAAATAAATGGATGGCACTAGAGCAGATTATGCTAAGTGAAGCTAGCCAATCCCTAAAAAACAAATGCCAAATGTCTTCTTTGATATAATGAGAGCAACTAAGAACAGAGCAGGGAGGAAGAGCGGGAGGAAGACCAGGAGGAAAAGATTAACATTAAACAGAGACATGAGGTGGGAGGGAAAGGGAGAGAAAAGGGAAATTGCATGGAATAGAAAGAGACCCTCATTGTTACACAAAATTACATATAAGAGGTTGTGAGGGGAATGGGAAAAAACAAGGAGAGAAATAAATTACAGTGGATGGGGTAGAGAGAGAAGATGGGAGGGGAAGGGAGGGGGGATAGTAGAGGATAGGGAAAGCAGCAGAATACAATAGTTACTAATATGGCATTATGTAAAAATGTGGATGTGTAACCGATGTGATTCTGCAATCTGTATTTGGGGTAAAAATGGGAGTTCATAACCCACTTGAATCTAATGTATGAAATATGATATGTCAAGAACTTTGTAATGTTTTGAACAACCAATAAAAAAATAAAAAAAATAAAATAATATAGGCACTTTTCATTGGTTTCAAAGCCAGTTCAATGCGAATGACAGACTGAGCTGATTGCTCACAAGTTAGGGCAAACTTATGAAACAGTAGTAAAGATTTGGAGTCAAGACAAAAGATAAATGATACTAGCCTTTATTTTAATTGAGATATGAAGTATTCAGTGACAGTTTATATTCTTTCAAAAAGTTAGGTAATCTTTTACTTTCAAAATTAACAAATATATGTTTAGTTTTTATCTATTTTTTCAATATGAACACTTCTTCATTCAGAGACCTTACAAAATTAAAAAAGAAAAAGTAAGAAATTCAAAATAAAAAGACAGTGACTACATAGAAGACAAATCAAGGTCATAATTTTGGTCTACATTTTTCCAATTTTCTTAGTTTGCCTTTTATTATTTTGCCTTCTTATATTTTGTGTTTGAATAGCTTTTTCACTGTATATACACATACACACACAAATACTACTGCACACTGTAGTATGTGTGTGTAGACATTATAGATGTTGTTATATATATATATATATATATATATAGAGAGAGAGAGAGAGAGAGAGAGAGAGAAAGAGAGAGAGAGAGAGATCTACATATATATGTTTATTTATTTACTTTGTGATATACTTTTGGCTTACAGTATTAAATTATGATATTTTTTAAGCTTTCATAAAATCAATTTAATGATTAAATAATGTTCTTCAGTTTATTATAACATAGCTATTTAATCAATATTCTCTTATTTTTTTCCTTTCACTATGGCAGTTCTGAAGTACTTAAATTTAGTGGACTATTTTATAGACATTATGTTAAGAGTCTTATAAAGTAGACAAAGGGAAATTCAAGCAGGAAAATAGTCGCATTTATCATTCCATATTCTGGTTGAAAGTTTAAAATAACATAATTTACGAAAAGTTGTCTGGAAAAATCTTTATTTGTACTGTGTCCTAACTATCTTGGAAGTATTCTCAAAAATATTTTCCTTACATTTCTTTTTCATCCCTTTTAGAAATCTTGTAGAATCAGAAGTCCCAGTTGAGTTTTTTTTAATCATGAAAGAAAATGCATTACTGGAAAATAAACAGTATTTTCTAGAAATACACAAAGCAGAAGGAAGAATTCATTAATTTGCTTTAGTTATAAACATAAAAGGGACTGTTTCAGTCTCAAAGAACCTGTCCTCTCCTATCATCTGAAGAGTTCAGTGGCTGTTTGTTTTTAATCTAGGTAGAAGCTCTAAAAGTACATAACTATTAAACACACGAAGGAGGGAAGAAAAGGAGGAAATAAGGAAGGAGGGAGGAAGGGAGGGAGGGAGAGAAGGAAGTCAAAGGGGGATGGAGGAACTAAGAAGGGGAAGTAAGGAGGACAGAAGCCAGGGAGAAATACTAGGTATATCAAGAACTTACGATAATTATTTTAGTAGAGTCATGCACCTCCAACCCAAAGAAGACTCCAGATCCTGGAAAAGGAGGGAGTAAAAACATTATTAATACATTTGATTCTCATGGTCTCATGTTAAATATGTAAGGACATTTTACTTAGCTCAACAGTAGTCAAACTCAATATACCATTAGTCACTGTAAAGTTTAAGAAACCATATAACTAAAATTAAAAAAGACATTTGTCCTATTTTCCATTACAATCACTTAGTGATAAAAAATTATTACATAAACATAAGAAATTAAAGCATCTTAAATCATCTACCTAAGATTTAAAGAATAATAAAATTAAATAGGTGATTCAAATAGCCATTGTTACAGATATTAAGATAACACAATTTTAATATTATTCAATTAATTTACCAACTCTGCCATGAGCCAAGTTATGTCCTCTCAATTGGATAAAGTTAAAATGTGCTATGCTTATCTTGAAAAATGAATATATTCTTTAATCCCATAAAATATGGATAAAGTTTTCCACTGTACATATAATTATATTGTTTCATAAATTTTATTCAATCATTATTTTGCTTGCAGAATAATAGGACAATTTTACTTACTTTCTTCTCTCTATGGGATCAGTGACATACATTTTATTTCAAGTTTATACTCTCTCTTCAGTAGGAGACTTGATGAACATAGTACTTAAAATACAAATAAGTCTTTCAAATACAATTACAAATAATTAAATCAAATCATTGTCATTTTCCTTCTCTGATAATCATGCTTTAAAAAATCCACATATGGTTAAATATTCTAAGTCTCCTTTAATCCATTTTTACAATAGATGGTTGGCAGGGCATTTATTTACACACAGATTTCTCTTCTTTATGTTCTTATTTGAGAAAAATAAAAAAGTTAAAAATCATGGGTTTTGATGTATTCATTATGTTCATGACTCTCCTCAATTAGAAGCCAGGTTATTGCTCCCTTCCCCAGAGGTAAAATGTCAAAATGTTAATAATTCTTACTCATTTTATTTTATTTGGTTTCATTTTCTCTTATGTTTTGACAGAGAATATTCATAGATATACAAATACATTTTTCCTCTTTATGTTTCCCACATCCATGTAGCAATATTCACTGTTCACCATCAATTATTCTCAAGTAATTTCAGCAACAGCTTAAGACCCCACCATCAATCTAGTTGTCCCATGATAACCATTTGTATCTGATCAAAATGTAAAAAGTAGTGACTCTGTACTATGTGCAGGCAGGAAGAAAAAAAAAAAAAAGGTCAGGGGTTGTATGTTTTTCTGATATATGTGGAAGCTAGAGAGGAAAAGAGGGGGAGGTCTTGTGAAAATCAATGGGAGATTAGTGGAGTAGAGAAAAGGGACCAGGGTTTGGGAAGAGAGGAGCAAATGGAGAAATACTGGGGTACACTATTGGCCAAATATATTGTTATGTTGTATGCACATACAAATATGTAACAACAAATTCTACTATTATGTCCAACTATAATGCACCAATAAAAATTTGAAATGGAAAAAAAATAAAAAATAAAATAATGTTTTAAAAAATTTGTTAAATGTAGCAATCAGATTGGATGACTTCATCCTTAATAATATCACCATGATTGTTAAATTTCTAAGATAAGCAGTTCAAAGAGAGTTCAAAAAGGAAAAGTTGAAATATTAATAAAATTATTTGTGCTTTTTAAAGAGACTCAACACAGTAGACAAGTATTTCTTTGTATTAAATGTCACAATGCAATAATAATTATGGCTCCACGACCTGTAGCCTTTTGAGTTAATGATACAATATACATGGAAATATCTAACATAAGGCAGAGTTACCATAAATGGAGGTTAAATAATCTAAATATTTACAAAGTAATAGCAATAAGATATTCACGGTCTCAGGCTCTTTAGAGTGCTTATACCACAGGGATAAATATATCTTTGGGGATACCTGAGAGCTCTGCTATACATGGTATCCTCATTATAAAATAAAAAAATAAGAGTGTTTATTGCCATGTAGTCTTATTGTAAATTGTTTTCTGTAGTGCCTACTAGTAAATATTCACAGAAGTTATTATTTACAAACACATCAAAGATAGCAAATTAATCCTTCAATATTCAGAAAATGTATCCTTGCTTTCTGAGTCAATTTTATAAACATCAAACCTGAAAAGCATGAAATAAATTTTTGTATGCTTTTAGTATGTGTTTTAGATTATTTTAAGAAATCTGGCTGAAGTCCCTACCATAAGAGCTCACAGAAGTGTATACATGAAAGAATGGTTTATTTATTCTGTGAATTATACTCTGCTAAACAATTGAGACCAGGTGACAGGTGCCTTAGCAGTCTTGCACATTTCAGTTTATATTCTGCCTCATTAATCTGGTTTAAGCTTTGTTTATAGATTTTAAGCATTTGTTTCCACTGCCTGTTTGTTTTGGGTTCTTGGTATGCTTTCTTATGCTAGAAACCCTAAAGAGCAGGCTCATACATTTGTCCCATCACAAAACATATAGGATAGATAAACTACTGATTAGATAGAATGGAAAAAGCCTTTTTCTCTTGAGGGAATCAGAATGGAATTTCAAAAGATCTTCATGCCATAGAAATTTGCTTGTAGAACCATAAAACTTTTCATGATATCCCTTAATTTAGTACCCTAATCTATCTAATCAAAATGTATTTTATGCCAAGAGCAAAAATGGCATGGAAATTATAACTTCTAACTATAACTTTCAACACAGTCCAAAATATTTTACTCCAATATGGTAGCAAATTAGAAATATATGAATGTGGCACAAAATAAAAATATAAGGGATAATTTCTGAAACTGAAATCAATGTTATCACTTGCAATTTTTAAAGTATTTTAAAGCACTAAAGGAGTTTTTGCCTTTAATTTAGATATTTTTAGTGATTCTATTTTTCATATTAAATGCACATACAGATGGTTAAAACTATAATGTGCTTACCTGTATTTTTCTGGTTATTCAGCAAAGTCTGCAATATGGGCAGTTAGCCTACTGCAGTAGTTCTGATGCCAATATTTCATACTTCACTAAAATTACAAATGTGTCCAAATATTCCATTAGAAAAAGTTTCTTTTTCAGGAAACTAATCCATAGGAAAACAGTTTTCTGATCATATTTAATTCAAATCAGATTTCTTATATCCCCAGAAATAATTATCTCAGTATATAAGTACACAGACTATTAAGAGTTCAAAGCATTATTGCAATGAAGTTAATTATATAAACCTACATTTTGACTTGAAGAATCAAATAATTAAAGCTGATATGAATAGTGAATAAACATCTAGATGATTTCTACAGTGAACAGTTACTTTAATCTTTTTAATGGCTCCATCTTGTTATAATCTTATTTGTATTTTAAGTACTATGTTCATCAAGTCTCCTACCCAAAATATGATAGGGTATTGCATGGTTTCTACCTTTGAAGCGTTCACATTCATAGGTAGTGTTTTTCCAAGCATAAAAATTGGTTTGCAATAACTGATGCTCAATTTATACTCTGTTCTATTTATAACTTTGGGAACACATTTCTGGTGTAACCAGATAAGTTGTGTATGGATGAAAACATGTAAAACTTAGCCCAATCACAGACCAGTGTTCATTTTCACAAGCCTTGTTTATATTTCCTGGTCAGAGAGAATATTTTATTTCAATAAATGCTGAATGAGTTTAGCTATGCATTTTCCAGAACAGGATTATACCAGAATGACTGGAAATATGTTCAATCTAATGAGCATCTAATGTTATGGCTCTGAATGTCACATAAGTGCATCCTTCTAGAACCAGTAATGCATTCCACTGCAGAGGCCAAGGCTTTCAAACTACCCTAAGTTAGAAAGGGACCAGGCATTCCTTCCTACATTTTATAAAATAACTTCTCACCCAGCACTAATTGTAATAGTCTTAGTGAGAAAATTTTATGTGCATTTTCTTCCTTAATCGTCATTTTAAAAGCAAAGCATGAAAAGTGCTGCTGACTTTTAACAGCAATCTTCATTTCAGCTCCTCTAAGATTTGGAGAAAAGGCCTCAGGTTTTCTTAAATCAGTTCAACAGTGAACAGAATGTTACTTTATGAGCAATAATTAACCTGGAGCATTTGAAAAGAAAAATAAAGCTCCCAAAATGTACAATTAATATTTTAAAGGATGTATTATATGCTATAATTATCTCTTCATGATAATATTGTTATTTATCCCATTTAAACCAGAATCTTTGTGATATGCTGTAAAGCTGGTATTTCTCAGGAATTCATTATTCTTTTGTTACCATAAAGGAGATCATTCTGGATTACCTCTGTTTTCTGTGTTGTAACTTAAAAAAAAAAAAAAAACTAGTAAAATTGGTAGAGTGTAAAAGGTATTAAACTTAGAAGTGAGTTTCCACACCAGATCACTCTATAAACTTGTCACTTGAAATCTGTACCATGAAATTTCATCTTAGGCAGTTGCTCTAGTCTATTGTCTTCCAAATGCCACTACCACTTGTGTTCCTAGGAAGTTCAACAGAGACCATAGATTGTGATCTAGTTTCTTTTTGTTTTCTATTTCCAAATTATATTTTCTTCTTCATCCTTTTTCAGAAAATTTACTCCCAAGTATACTAGAGCTATCTAAATCAAAAAATGAAAAATTCATGCCTTCACATTTCTTAGAGAAAGTTGAATAAATCTGATGTAGCATGATACAAATGAGAAACTTTGTAAAAAAAAAAAAAGTTATTTAACTTCATTTTGGAGTGGATATACACAAATTATTATTTTTTCATAGATATGACACAATAAGAACAAAAATGTAGTGCAATATTATATTACCTATATTTATTTACCTGATCATATTTTTATTGGTTTAAAATAGCATTTTGTTTTATTAAGACTAGTCTCATTTATATCATTAAAATTAATCTATTGCCAGAATTAATTACTCAAATATTCCTTTGTCAACTATTAATTATGCCAGATCCTGGGTTACAAGCTACTAATTAAATATTAGGAAAAGTAGGAATACTTTCAATCTTCATAGAACATATTATTTATTAGGAAAGCAGACAAAAAGCAAATTATCAGACAAGTATTTAAAAACTGTGACAAGACTCAGAAGGCAGAGTACTATAAATACATAGAACATGATATGACCTAGTTTGGAAGAACTGCTGAAGGCTATTTGTAGCAGGGCATTTGATCTGATTTATGAAATTTTCAAGAATAATGTTGAATTAGCAGTGTGTGTGTGTATGTGTGTGTGTGTGTGTTTGTGTGTGTAGACATGAGTGGGAAAGAAAACTGCAGTATTCTAGGCCACAGAAAGTGCACAGACCATGGGGCAGGAGGAAGTATAAGGCTCCCAATAAACAATGCTAACCTTGACTGAGAATGGACCATGAGGGTGGATTTGGTGGAACATGCAACAACAGTGTTCGAAAGCAATTCACAAAATTCCTTATAAGGAAATACAATAACCTTGCTCTTTATCTCTAGAGTAAGAGAAATTTATTAAAATGCTCAGATGCAGAGGAATGACAGGCTCTGGATTTTGTTTTGAAGATAATATAATTTGGTAAGGAAAACTGAGAGAAAGCAACCAAAATGGGATATGTTGGAAGGTACTGGAGTAGCACAGGTAAAGAATAATGGCAGCCAAGACTAGGGAGAAATCATGAGGGTGGTTTTACAGAGGTGAAAAAAAATATATCAAAAAGGAGGAGGATAGATTTCAATAGGATGTTAAAGAATAAAAGTAAACAATACATTATAGAAATAACCAGGCAATCCTAGAAATTTATAAAATAATGGTTGATAGAATATCCTCAGTGTTAAATACAATAAGCTTGTGTGTGTGTGTGCGCGTGCGTGTGTGTGGTGTGTGTGTGCACACACGTGCAAATGTTAGGGTTAAAGTTTATCAATGAATTTACTCTCGTCAATTTCTACCATATGTAGCGCTTCACAAAGGATATTAAGATTAGAGTAGATTGAAAAGCATAGTAATACAGGAACTTAATTAGGGGACCAATTCAATGCCACTGCAAATTCTTCTCTGAAACAGTCAGCATGTGCATTTTAGAGTAGCAGGCTTTTCTAGACTCCTTCAGTTGCTGACACCAACATTAACCTTACAAACACACAGACTGAATCTCTAACACCATGCTTAGGTCAGAAGCCCTGTCGCTAATAGCCAACCATTTGAAAGCTTTTCTCTTCATATTTTCTTTTCTTTGGTTTTGGGTTTGGTTTTTGTTTGTTTGTTTAATAAAGAAATTATAATTCTGGCAAAAACATTTGTGATAAGCATTTTACTTGGAAACAAGAATAACTCTCTAGATCAGATTCTTTGATTGCAGAATGAAGATCCAGTTACAGTGGTGATCAATCTGGTCTAGAATTACAATGTATTTCACTATTAAATTAGAAAGGAGCCTTGCAGGATGAAGAAGCTCCTCCTTAAAGTTGTAGGGGAGATTACTTAAAATTTTACATTAAAAGTACGATTCTATTAGACCAAAATTTCAATGAATTCATATAACAGGCCATTTCTGAACTCATACATTATCAAATGAATACCTTCAATTTTATTCTCAATTTCCCTATTTAATTGTCCAGTTACCTAACGAAAGAAAACATCTAAATGGCAGATTTTACTATTAGAACTCCAACAATGTAAGACAATAATGATTACCTATTGACAAAAAGCTGATATATCCCTCAAATAACTTATTTAGTCTAAAAATGATCATTAATGCCATGTATAATTCCACTCATACTAAGTATTTTTGTCAGGTAATCATCATTTATCATGAGTTCCAACTATGATGTTAATGGTAAGAAAATACTGGTTGAATAATAATTTGGAGACTTGTCAGGGGAATAAATATTCACACAAATACAAAATGAAAATATAGAATTATCATTTCTAGATTGATCCTTCCCAATTGGTATTAGGTAAATTAAAATAAAATCTAGCCAATTTAGTGCTTCTATAACAAAACAAAAACTGGGTTGCATTCTAGACTGTCATAACTCATAATTTTCAAGTCTCAAATCCAAATCCTACTTAAGTCTGATCCAAACTACACCAAAATAGCACATTTATGAAATTCTCTCCTTCATTTCTCCTTCTCAGCACATTGCCAAATACACCACATTAGCCACCAATATCTGTTGATATATATTTTTTGTAATATAAGGGTGATAAGAGGCATTCTATTCTCATTTGCATTGTTATAAACTTTACTATAAGAGAACACTATAATTTTTAGCTATTCTCATTCTCTAATCATCTGAATTAAAATATCCAGAAGAAACTTTTAAAATACTCCTTGATTATATCAAATCCTATATTAAAAAAGAATAAAAGAAAAAGGAAATATATCACAAGCAAAAAAGTATAAATACCACTACTAACCACAAAAAAATCTTTCCAAACTTCTCACTATTATTAATATAGGTTTTTAGTTTAAAACAAATTTTAGTAAGCATAAGAATCATCAAGTGATACTTAAAAATTCCAGATTCAGAAATTCTCATTAAATTCATGGTGAAGATCTCCAAAACACATGTGTTAGCAAAGATTTTAAGTCATTCTAGCATAACTAGCCCTAGATTACTCTTTGAGGAACTTAATCCTAAGTCTTGCTTACACTTAAATTTTGTGAACAATCTCCTCTAATAAAAATGTATTTTTATTTTTCTGATTTTGTTATTATACTAAGTCCATTTACCAAAATTTTACTTTCCTTAATTCCTAATCCCCTGCAAATATCAAAAGCCCTATTCATTTTCATATATACAATAAAACCTTCTCTGCTTAGTCCCAGTCAAAATTAATCTTTCTCCACTGTGCAGTGGTAGTTAGAGTTGTATATGATATTCATTACATACTGCCTGTACAGTTTCCTGTTACTATAACAAATTGCCACAGTTTTTAGCAGTTAAAAAAAAAAACAAACCCAGTCATGTATTACTCATAGTTCTACAGGTCAGAAATCCTCCACAGTGTGCCTGGGTTCTCTGCTCAAACTGTAATCAAGGTGTCGTCTGGAGCTTATTACCCACTTCTAAGTTCAATTATGTTAATAGTAGAATTCATTTCCTTGTATTTTGAGGACCAACCCCCCCATTTTTATGCTATTAACCAGAAACACTCCCAGAGCCTCAAGGCTGCTCTCAGGTGCGTGAATCTCAGTCCCCTTCATATCAGTAACAGAGAATCCCATTCATGTGGAATGTTCTCAATCTTCTAATCTCTCTGACTCTCTGCTCTTACCAGATGAAGACTATTTGCTTTTAAAGGATTCATGTGATTGGGACAAGTCTACTTGGATAACATTCTTATCTTAAAGTCAACTGTGCTACATAACCTAATACCATCATGGGAGTGAAATTGATTAACTTCACAATTCTGGGAATTATTCAGGACATATACACTAAATAGCCGAGAAATCGAGTTGGGTCTAGCAAAAGTAAATGTTTAGTCATTCACTCTTTAGGATATGGAAGCTGTTAGTAACCCTACATACTAAGTCCTCTGTTGTCTTGATCTTTGAATAATAATACCACCCACCAAAGTTCCTTGGTGTCAGAAGAAAGAGCAAAAGAAATGATACAAAAATAAAACATAAAGGACTTAGAGAAATGAACAACTCATTAGTGTTCTGAGGACAACTTTTGCAAGTGACATATGAATAATTAGAGCTCTCAACAGAATAGAGAAAGAAAAGAAAGAGAAAAAAATCTTTCCAGCAATAATAAGCTAATTTTTTCCAAATTTCATGGAAACTGTAAACTCACATACTCAAGCATATCAGTGAACTCCCAGCCTAAGAAATACAAAGAAAATCACACAAGACATACAATAATGAAATTTCTTACACATGAAAACAAATCTTAAAATGAGAAAAAAAAAAATCTTAAATATACCAAGAGAACTAGACAACTTGTAAAGAGAATGTGTAAGTGAAAATCTTTCAACTATGAAAACTTCAAAACAAATGTCCTCATTGACAAATTCTACCAACTATTTAAAGAGGAGGCTACACCAATTCTATGCAATGAATTCCAGAACACTGCTATGGAAGTAATATTTCCCTAAGTGATACAATTATCTCAATATCAAGACTAGTGAAACACGATGAAAGAAAATAAAACAACATTGTAAATGTCATGAAGAGTTGTAAAATCCTTCAATAAAATACTGAGAAATGAAACCCAAGTGCAAATATACTAATTACAAATCAAGGTTTCACCATTTAAAAATCAATACAGAATTTTATAATTATAACAGACTAAAAAAGATGAATCATATGATTATCTCAGTAGATGGACAAAATTCAATGTCAATTCATGATAAAACCTTTGCGTAAACTGAATAAAGAGAACATTTGTGACCTAATACAAAAAGTTATTTAAAAAATACCTTACATTTTTCCCTTTCCCCTCACTTCCTCTTGTATGTACTTTTGTATAACCCTGAGGGTCTCCTTCCATTTCCATGCAATTTCCCTTCTCTCTCCCTTTCCCTCCCACCTCTCATCCCTATTTAGTGTTAATCTTCTTCTCCTGCTCTTCCTCCCTACTCTGTTCTTAGTTACTCTCCTTATATCAAAGAAGACATTTGGCATTTGTTTTTCAGGGATTGGCTAGCTTCACTTAGCATAATCTGCTCTAATGCCATCAATTTCCCTGCAAATTCTATGATTTTGTCATTTTTTTAATGCAGAGTAATACTCCATTGTGTATAAATGCCACATTTTTTTTTTATCCATTCGTCTATTGAAGGGCATCTAGGTTGGGGAAAAATAATACAAGGGGGAGAAATGAATGACAGTAGAGGGGGTAGAGAGAGAAGAGGGGAGGGGAGGGGAGGGGGGATAGTAGAGGATAGGAAAGGCAGCAGAACACAACAGACACTAGTATGGCAATATGTAAATCAATGGATGTGTAACTGATGTGATTCTGCAATCTGTATATGGGGTAAAAATGGGAGTTCATAACCCACTTGAATCAAAGTGTGAAATATGATATATCAAGAAATTTGTAATGTTTTGAACAACCAACAATAAAAAAATTAAAAAAAAATACCTTACAGTTAACATTTTAATGGTGAATGACACTAAAGTCTCTCACTTATAGTCAAGTACAAGACAAAATGCCTACTCTTACCACTTCTATTCAATAGGACACAGAAGTTTTAACCAAAGAAGTAATCCAGGAAAAAACAATAAAGCCATTGATATTGGAAATAAAGGGTGAAAAACTGAATTTATTGGCATACAGAATAATAATATTTAGAAAATACAGAAAAGCTTAAGAAAAAATACTGGATTTAGCAATGTCAGGATATATAAGAAATAAATGTAAATCAATTATAGGGACATATAGTGGACAATAAACAATTGGAAATAAAATGTGGAAAATATTACCATTTATACTAGGGTAACCAAGAAATACATAAATAAATAACTAAATAAATAAGGTTAATTCTGATAATGATGTAAGACTTGTACTATAAAACTTAGGGAATATTTTCAAGAGAAACTAAAGACTTTAAGAAAGAGTGCTATAGTAGAGTCACGTATCATAGTACTCAAAATTGTATAGAAATAGATATTCTACATAGTAACATACAATTACAATGAAATCCCATTAACATTCCAGAAGGATTTGTTTGGATTTGCTTTGTTTTCTCCAGAAATTCAGGAGGTAATTCTAATATTCACTCAGAAATATAAAGAAACTAAAATAGCCAAAACGGCTCTGGGAAGAAACAAAACAAAACAAACCTGGAAGAGTTAAAACTACTAAAATTTTGAGACTGATTATAAATCTACAATAATCTAATCAGGGTGATATGTGTATAAAGATAGAAAACTAAACAAGTAAAATGGAATACAGAGTCCAATAATAGATTTTCACATATATAGTCTATATAGGTACCAAGGCAATCAAAGGGAGAAAGGATGATCTTTTGAAAATATAGTACAGGAAGAATTTCATATCCTTATACAAAAATATAAACTTTAATCTATCTCTCATGCCAGATACAAATGTTAACTCAAGGCCAACTATTAGCCTACGTCAGTAGTTGCCTGGACTCAGAATAGTAGAGCAAGGTTGGGCATGAGGTAGAAAATACCAAGCGGCACAAGGAAATTGCTGAAATGATAGATGTGTTCACTATCTCAATCTCAGTAGGAGTCTATATACACGACTGTATACATACATAAAAGCTTAACAAATCATACATTTTAAATATGTACATTTTAGCATATGTAAATTATGCCAATTAATCTGCTTTGTAAAGTAGAATTAGAAATGAAAAACTGACAAGATTCCTCCTGAAGAATGGTGGAGTCTTTGTTATGGGGCAATTGCTTGGAAACATTCTAAGTCTTGATGTAAGGTAAATTTGAGAATCTTTTATTGCCCTTCCAGAGACTATCCCTCACAGAGTCCAAGTGACCCTATGGGAGAACAGCTCCAAATGGGAAATTGCATGGTAAAGGAAGGAGACCCTCATTGTTATACAAAATTACACATAAGAGGAAGTGAGGGGAAAGGGTAAAAAAAACAAGAGAGAGAAATGAATTACAGTAGATGGAGTAGAGAGAGAAGATGGGAGGGGAGGGGGGATAGTAGAGGATAGGAAGGGCAGCAGAATACAATAGACACTAGTATGACAGTATGTAAAAAAGTGGATGTGTAACCAATGTGAATCTGCAATATGTATACGGGGTAAAAATGAGAGTGCGTAATCTGCTTGAATCAAATGTATGAAATATGATATGTCAAGAGCTTTGTAATGTTTTGAACAACTAATAATAAAATAAAATAAAATAAAATAAAAATTTTAAAAAAATTGCCTGTGGCCAGAGTATTTAAGGAAGAAAAGCACATCCTATAGAATCTGCAAGATGCAAGGAAGCAGGATACAAGGGCTGAGAAAGCAGTTAGCAAAACAAAAACGCACAACCACATCCTGAGTTTGAGCACATTTATGGGTCTACACCCTGGGTTCGAGTACATCTGTGATATATCTATTTGTCTATGGCTATAATGATTTAACCTTATCTATCTCTGTTAATCTATTAGCCTATATTTATCTATAACTATACTGGCCTACTGACTTATCACCTTACATTGTTCTATATCTTATTTCCTGCAGCTTAAATCCTGTACCTTACAGTTATATGATTATACTGCTATTATTTATGCTTATTCCTGATGAACTTACGTTCTATGCTTGTTACTTCTAACTTATTACTAGGGCAGTTTAACGTTACTCATCTCAAACTACTTATTTCTATTATTCTATTTTATCTTATCTTACTTATTCTGCTTATCAATATTTTATTCCTATAATCTATATTGATTAGACTCACACCATAACAGTCTTTACCATGAGCAGGTGTTCTTTGGCAGCAAGAGGATACAGGACAGGAAAGTTGAAGAAAACGTATTAAAGGTATTCTGCACATTCAACATGAGAGGTCCTAAACAGGAAGGAGATAAGACAGAAGCTTTCTGAAAACTTTCAGGCTTTCAGCTACAAAAACAGAAGTCAGGGGAAGTGAGCCAAGACAAACCTCTTTAGGCATTCAGGGGTTTACAAACTAAAAGGCCATTACCTGCTCAATGCAGACAGAGTGGTGACAGTGCTAGAGAGAAGTCCAGGGTACTGAAATTTGGCAACAGATGGTAAAGCAAAGACAGCATCCCAGCAAATGAAAAACCTGGCAGCTGAGCTACAATGCACAGAGAGATACCCCACAGTTCCAAAAACTGGCAGTGTCTCTGTGCACACAAGATCTCTGGAATCACATCAGTGCTTAGGCCCTAAAGCCTGTGTATTAGAATGATCTGAGCCTACGCTAAAACACTCAAGCCCATGTTGAAACAGATTAAACCAAAACTTCAAAAGAAACCTGAAAATTACAGTTTTCCCCCTCGTCTAGCTGTCTGACTTATAAAAGGCTTGTATTTCTTTCTGGGGCAAATATAATTTTAGTTTCCATTGTAATCTAGTCTTTCATAATATCAAATACATGTTTGATTTTTACAGTACAAGTCCAAATAATCTAACATATTTTAATCAAAATACCCGAATAATAGAGATTGGCAGAAACATTTAAAGAGATAATTCCCATCTGCTTAAAAATTTAGTAAATGACATTAACCCTCAAATCTAACAATCTTAATAAACCTAAATCAGAGCAAATAAAAACAACATCTATGCATGTCATAGTGAAAGCATCAAAACTCAAAGATAAAATGCAGATATCAAAAGTACTCATAGGAGCTGGGCATAGTGGTGCACATTTGTAATCCCAGTGACTCTGGAGACTGAGGCAGGAGGATCACAAATTCAAGGCCAATCTCTGCAGGTTACCGAGGCCCTGGACAATTTAGTGAGATCCGTTTCAAAATACAAAATAAAAATAGCCAGGGATGTGCCCCAGTGGTTAAGCACCCCTAAGTTCAATCTGTGATACCCACCCTCAAAAAAAATTACAGGAAAATAGCACACCATCTATAACGGCAAAATAATAGGAATAATGCTTTTCTTATTTAAAATAATGAAGAAAAAATGAAGGCAAGAAGACAATAGAAATAAATTTTCAAAAGGGCTAGGAGAAAGAAAGTGTCAGTATCAAATTTTATTTCTATTGGGCATATTATTCAAAAATTAAGGTAAAATAAAGAAATATTCAGGATGACCAAAGGTAAGAAAATTCACCTTAGGTACACCTGTATTGAAGAAATGCTAAATAACAACCTCAGCATGAACATAAATAATATCAGATAGAATCCTGGTTCTGTAAGAAAAAATAAGGGAAAGAAAAGAAATAAAAGGATGATACTTTAAGGTTCTAAAATGTTTATCCAATCATTTAATATTGATTTATATTAGATTGTTTAACATGAAGATAGAAGGAACTGTTAAAAACACAAAAATATAACCAAAAGGTAATGTAAAAATAAAAACATATTAATAATATTCAATTTACTCCAGAAAAAGATAAAATAAAGGAAAAGAAGAACAAAAAACAACAGAGATAAATGTACAATAATGTCAAGTTTGGAGACTTGAATTCTATATATCAATTAATATACTGAATGTGAATACAGCAAATATCCCACTTAGAAGTCTAAGAGTATCAAACTGGAGTAAAAATGTGTTTTATAATAAAAGCAGTGTGAATTTAAATATTGGCAGTTTGAAAAGATTTGCAGAAAAATATATGCAATATGAATATCAATCAGAAGAAAATTGATTAAGCTACATTGATTTAAGACAAAATAGACTAAAAGATTGATGTGGCTGTGTCCCTGTGTCCCCTATTTTTAGGTCCCTTGGGTATAGACCGAGGAGAGGAATAGCTGGGTCAAATGATGATTCCATTCCCAGCTTTCCAAGGAATCTCCATACTGCTGTCCAAATTGGCTGCACTAATTTGCAGTCCCATCAACAGTGTATGAGTGTACCTTTTTCCCCCCGCATCTTCGCCAACACTTATTGTTGTTTGTCTTCATAATAGCTGCCATTCTTACTGGAGTGAGATGGTACCTTAAAGTAGTTTAATTTTCATTTCTCTGGTTGCTAGAGATTATGAGCATTTTTTTTTGTATATTTGTTGATTGATTGTATGTCCTCTTCTGAGAAGTGTTCGTTCAGGTCCTTGGCCCACTTATTGATTGGATTATTTGGGTTTTTTTGGTGCTTATCTTGTTGAGTTCTTTATATACCCTAGAGATTAGAGCTCCATCTGATGTGTGAGGGGTAAAAATTTGTTCCTAGGATGTACAGTTATATCAATGTTTATAGCAGAACAATTCACAATAGCTATACTGTGGAGCCAACCTAGATGTCCTTCAGTGGATGAATGGATAAAAAAATGTGGCATTTATACACAATGAAATAATACTCAGCACTAAGAAAGAATAAGATCATAGCATTTTCATGGAAATTGATGGCACTAGAGAAGATTATGCTAAGTGAAGTTAGCCAATCCCCAAAAAACCAATGCCAAATGTTCTCTCTGATATAATCGGAGTGACGCAAAGTGGGGTAGGGAGGGAGAGCATGGGAGGAAGATTACTTCTTAATAGGGAATAGGGGTGGGAGGGAAAGGAAGGGGGAAGGGGAACAGCAAGGATGGAGGAAGGTGATGGTCATCATTATGCAAAATACATGTATGAAGATGTGAATTTGGTGTCAACATATCATATACAAACAGAGATATGATAAATTGTGGTATAAAGGTGTATTAAGAATTGTAATGCAAAAAAAGAGAGAGCTCATGTATAATGGCATAATTTGGTATGAACATACTTTATATACAGAGTTGTGAAAAATTGTGCTGTGAATGGATAATTATAAATGTAATGCATTCCACTATTGTCATGTATGTAAGAAATAAATTAAAAAATAGACTAAAAGAAAAAGCTATTGACCTAAAAAGGGATACTATATAAGAGTAAGGGTCAATTCACCAGAAACACATGGCGAGACTAGATGTGTATTCACTAGGCAGAACTTTAGAATAAACCAAGCAAAAACTGAAAGAATTAAAAGGAGAAGTAGCAAGCTCCCTCTCTAACTGTAGAATATATATTTCTTTCAAATGCTTATAAACATTCACAAAAGTAAACTCAATATTCAACTATAAAACTTGTCAATAATTACCAAGAATTGAAATCAAAGAACATATTCTCTGATCACAAGTGTATTAATTTAAACATTAATAAGATATCTAGACACTCCCTCACATACTAGATACTCCCACAGCCTGTTGAATAACATATAAGTAAAAGAAGAACTGGGACTAGGGTTGTAGCTCAGTGGCAGAGAACTTGCCTAGCACATGTAAGACACTGGGTTTGATCCTCAGCACCACATAAAAATATATAAATAAAATAAAATTATATAAAAAAAGAACTCACATAAGAAATTGGAAAATATATTAATTGAAGATACATAATATGCAATGTAAAATTGGTAAAATACTAAGTCTCAGACTTTTAATTTCTTAAAGGGAAATGTATAGCTTGAAAATATTTCTTTTAAACACTTTGAAAAGACAAACTCTGAAGCACATAAAAAGATGCTCTGTATCATATGTCATCTAGGAAAGGCAAATTAAAACAACAAGTGGGATTCCACTGTACACTCAGTGAAATAGCCAAAATCCAGCACACTGACCCTGCATAGTCAGTATGAGGATGTGGAGCAACAGGAACCTTTGTTCATTGCCAGTGGGAATGCAAAGTATTACAATCACCTTGGAAGATAGTTTAGCAGTTTCTTAGAAAACTAGACATAATCGCCATATGATCTAGCAATCACACTACTTGTTATTCACTCAAAAGAGTTGAAAACATGTCCACACAGAAACCTTCACAGAGATACTTACAGTGTGTTCATTAATAACTGTCAAAACTTGGAAGCAACCAAAGTATCCTTCAAAAGGTGAAGAGATAAACTAGTACAGCCATACAATGGAAAGGTACTCAGTGCTAAAACTGAGCTCATAAAACCATTACAAGGCATAAAAGAAACTTGAATGTATATTACTAAGTAAAAGGAGCCAATTGAAAATACTAATCTGCTTCATATTGTTCACTATTAACTTCTCCATATCTTCTTTGGTAAAGAGTGCATTATTTTTAAACACACTACAAAAATTTAATTTTTTTATCATTTCATATTTGCATAATTTTTCCCATAAAAGATCCACTGTAGCTTCATCAAGTAACAATTGTACTTTCTGGTGGATGATATTGATAATGAGGAACACCAGGCAAGTGTGGGGAGTGCATGGCATACAGGAAATCTTTGTATCTTCTGAATCTGTTTTACTATATTTTCATGAAAAATATTGCAGGTCACGCCTTTCTTTTGCACCAAATCTGCCTGTCATGGGAAACAATCTAAAATAATTTATGTAGCCAGCAACCCATAAAAAACTGAACTGTAGTCTTATGATGAAAGGTATGCTTTCTTCCAAAGAGAACAAGACCAGCATGCTGCATGAATTTTTCTACCAATAGAAACTCAGTGACCACCAATTAATAACAATGTAAAGGAAGGCAGTAAGAGAAAATATACTATTCCTAATTTCTAGAGATTCCTAGGCATTCACCCACAACCGGGGCCCCTGAAATGACTCCTGAAATGGTCACATGTCTGTAACAGGAGGTCATAATGCAACTGTAAATTAAAGTAATAAACACCAAGACACTCTCGGAAATCTATCTCCTGGCCAAACTAAATTTAGCAGGGGATATGCTCTCTTGAAAATGCTTGCATGTCTCCAATAGTGTTTGGCATAATAATAATTAAATACAGCCTCCCCAGAGCTCTTTAGTAGGGTAATGTGGAGAGAGGAGATGGATGTTTAATAGTGTTACACAGAAGCACTATGAGCATGAATTAATCAAATAGCAATGTCCCTTCCCTTCTGCATTACACATACAGTACCATGGTACTTGGTATGCTTTTAGCTTCAATTCCAAAAAGAAATTGAATCTTCCCAACAAGGAGAAACAAGAGAGTTATTAATGGTCCTACTATCACCTCAGCAAAGAATGTTGATTGAGCCAAGTTAGTTGCAGAGCCTAGAAAGCACAAACCAGAACCTTCAGTTCAGATACACAGAATTAAAGTGTTTGTGCCTGTCAAGAAGCACACAACAGCTGGATGAGGTGGAGCATGCCTGTAATTCCAGGCACTTGAGAGAAAGAGACAGGAGTATTTCAAGTTCAAGGTCAGCCTGGGCAACTTAGTGAGACCCTGTCTCAAAACTTAAACACGATAGACACTAGTATGGCAGTATGTAAAAAAGTGGATGTGTAACCGATGTGAATCTGCAATATGTATACGGGGTAAAAATGGGAGTTCATAATCTGCTTGAATCAAATGTATGAAATATGATATGTCAAGAGCTTTGCAATGTTTTGAATAACTAATAATAAAAAATAAATTAAAAAATAAAATAAAAAAATAAGAAATAAGAAGCCAAAAAAAAGAACTCATTTTCAATTTTCATCTTAATAAATTAGTCTGTTGTATGTAAAAAAAAAAAAAAAAAAAAAGATTTGGTTTTGTAAAATCAAAAAAACTCCAAACCACATAGTTAATGCTACTAATCTATACACTTAAAAATACTTAAGATGGTAAATTTTATTATGTGTTTTTACCATAATAAAAATAAAATTTAAAAATAAATTTTAAAACAGTGGCTTAGAGGAAAAGGAGAGGGAAAGAGAAGGTACTAGGGAATGAAATTGACCAAATTATCTTAGGAACACATGAATGTAGCAGAATAAATCCCACTATTATGTGCAATTATAATGTACCAATAAAAATTTTTCAAAATAGTGAAAAAATGATGAAAATAAACCGAAATAAAAAGTGCTAGGGATATAGCTCAGTGCTGGGGAACCCCTGGGTTCAATCCTCAATACCACCAAAAAAATAAATAAATAAAATCCACAATACAGACAGGTTCAATACTCACGTTTTACAACTGTGTACATCCTAAAGTTAAAGGATCATTCCAGACCATGCATGTAGAATATTTGAAATGGTTGTTTTTATAGCATATGTAAAGATTCAGATACACAAATTCAACATAATCAAGTAATAATTAATGGGCATTGTATATTTAATTTATCAAATGAAGCTAATCTCTGTCTATGAACATTATTCATGACATAACTTGTGTTTCTGCCAGTTTATATGTTGTGTGGGGAAGAGTGACAAGAAAGAAGAGAAATATCGGCATTGAGTTTGGACCTTGGGACAGATATATTTGTTCCTCCAGATCCTTGTTCACTCTCTTTACTCTATTTTATACCCTCCAAAAGCTGACTCGTATGAACTGTACAACTGTTTCACCTCACCCTGGGTTCCACTTGGTTCAACAGCAGCACTAGGAGGGAACACCACAGTGTAGGACAGAAGTAAATTGCTCCTCATTCCTGTGACTTCCTTCCCACCAGGTCACTGGGCTTGGGTGCCCTTCTTCATTCCTTTTTTCCTTCATCCAGGTTCTATTCACTCTTTCTTTCTTTTTCTGAGACAGAAGAGAGGGACCCAACACTTTTCAAGAGATGTGTTTTATTTTTATTTCATCTTTGATAGCCATGACTTCCCCGGATGCCTTGTGGCCAGCCACATTGACATCACACACCTGCTTCAGGAGACTTTTGCTTTATGACTCTGCCCTGCAGCCTCTCTGGCTTCCTCCATCCGCTGCAGCCACTTTAGATATCCCCACTTCAGTCATGAGGTGCCACTGAGCTATCCATGACTAAATAGAAAGTCTACAGTTAGCCAGAAGGACACTGTATGTGAGTGAACCTGCCCTTTGTCTATGTAAGCAGTCTTCCTCTTAACCTATCACATCAGTCCATGTACTGCTTCCATTTATGCTGCAACATAAGACCTAACAAAGCCTTTTCAAATGGTCTTTCTCTTGCCTATTTATGATTTCTGTCTCAAGTAGAGCAGTCTAGTCTGAGCTGGTTCCCCTAAGAGCTGGTAATACTAAAGGCTGCTGGCACTGAAGGCAGCCAGCAGCCAGGTCTGGCAACTCTAAGGGCTGCAAGTAGCCAGAGAATGATTGGAAGCAGTGGAAAGCTGCCAGTGGCTCCTAGCTCAGGATCCCTGCTAACACCAAGAGCTGAAACCTGTTGGCATTCAAAGCTCAGAGCTGCTAACATTAAAGGAGATGCACTGGCCTCTTTATGGTTTCTATCCAAATTGAGCAAAAGAACCTTTGGCCGATTGGTAACATTTCCAGTTCACATCCCAAGGTGATTATGTCTCTCTGCTTTTTTTTTTAATTTTTATACGTTCATTATAATTGTATCAAATAGTGGGACTCATTATTACATATTTACAACTGCATACAATATTATAATCTCTTCAGCATCAGGTGCTCATTTCCTCTTGATTGTCTTCTATCTGTGTAAATAATCCCTATTCTAAGGTCATTAACTACCTAGTTTGCAATGTGCCATCTACTTCTTGCCTATATCCTGAGTAATAATGAATTTAGAATGAGATTAAGGATTATTGATCCTATAAACATTTAGAATTTGTTCTTAGCTCCTTTGAGATTTTTTCCTATCATTTCATCATGAAATGGTGCTTGGATTGGATGCTTGTATCAGAACCTGATGGTAAATTTTTTATAATTTATTGTATATCTATAATAGATCACTTTTATATTATTTGTTGAACTCAAAACACCTTATTATTGACTTCTTCTTCTTCCTTTTATTCCTCCTCCTCCTCCTTCTCTTCTTCTTCTTCCTATTATTATTAGTATTATTATTATTAGCATTGTGACTGTGTCCCTGACCCAGTTAACTGGGCTCCTGACCAAGCTGTGCCAATCAGAGTGCTTCCTCTGGGAATCTGGTATTAAGACAAGAAAATTATAGATAACACTATGTGTGTAGAATGTAAACTTGAGAACCATCAGTGTTCATCTACCCTCTGTCATGGGATTTTGGATTCAGAGAAAGTCAATCTGCTGAGAAAGTAGAATGAACCAGATGTAATTGTTATAAATTGTAAGTATGAAAGAGAGTACCTTGAATTCCTGAAAGCAGTCTGCATCATAGTTGTAGTCTCTGGTCAAGATCAGTTGCATGCCTGCCAAATTTGGGTTCTTCAATATATACACATACAATAAACAATGCCCCCTATTTTTCCTTATGCTTAGGATATATTGATTTTCATTACTTGTAACAATATCCTCTACATAATATTAACATAGTTAATAATGGATTCAATCATCTCAAATCATTTTTTTATCTCAAAAATATCAACCTAAAGAATTCCTCCAAGATTCAGATTTAGATTAGGTGAACGACATCTGAGTAGTGGTTTCAAAATGCTAATATCGCGTTATGACAGTTCCCTTACAAAGACTGTTATTTATTTTTATCAGAATCCAACATAGAACACACTTACTGAAATACAAGAATTTGAAAACTCTGGATTACAACTGCTCTTTAGCCAAGAAATTCAATGGACAAGAGAAACGTAAGAATACCAAATGAACCATAGTCTATAGAAAACAGGAAATCTCATTTCCTCTTGTTTTTAAGACATCACCTCAGGAAGGCAGAAAGCTTAACCTTTAATAAGAAGACAGCATTTGAGTTTCCTAGGTTTAATAATAGATAGCATCTTTGCATAATGATTTTGTATGACATTCCCCAAATGTTCTACATCAAACAAATCATTTAACTTTTGCAATGACCACTTTATTATTGCTTTTATCCCTATTTTACAGATGACTCAACTGATAATATGAGGAATTTAAAAGCTTTGCTGAAGGAAATACACCCATTAAAGGCTGAGTTGTTGTCAAACCAGGACATTTCTCCTCCTCGAGTGTCTTACTCAGCTTTCGAACTGCCATGACCAAAAAGACCTGACAAGAACAATGTAGAGGAGGAAAAGTTTATTTGGGGGCTCATGGTTGCAGACATCTTAGTCCATAATGGTCAACTCCATTCCTTGGGGCCTGACATGAGACAGAACATCATGAATAGAAAGTGTGGCAGAGGAAAGCAGCTGGGGACTTGGCACCAGGAAACAGAGACCTCCACTCAACAAGGACAAAATATATACCCCAAAGACATGGCCCCAGGACCTACCTCCTCCAGTAATATCCTACCTGCTTTCAGGTACATCTTAGTTAATCTCTATTAGGGGGGTGGGTTAATATAATGATTAACTGAAGGCTCTCACTACCCAATCATTTAATCTCTGAACTTTTTTGCATTGTCTCATATATGAACTTTTGTGGGATACCTAATATCTAAGCCCTAACACCCAGCACCCACCCACTCACCCAATGTGCTCAATGTTTCTCATATACCATATGCATGGTATATTTCTATCACAAAACTGTGTGTATGTGTGTGACAAGCCTAGGAAACAACAGCAATCTCAGGCAAAAGAAACATATCAGGTTCCAGAAATAAAACTGAATTTTGCATCACACTGTTTCTCAGGAAATACCCATTCTATCTATCTATACATACACACACACACACACACACACACACACATACACACATAAGCATATATATATATATATGTGTGTGTGTGTCTATGTATATATATATATATATATATGTGTGTGTGTCTATGTATATATATATATATATGTGTGTGTGTGTGTGTGTATGTGTATATATTTTATATACACATACACACATATATATGTGTGTGTGTATGTGTGTGTGTGTGTGTGTGTGTGTATATATATATATATATATATATATATATATATATATATATATATTTAATCCCAAGACTGACTTGATAGTAACAAAATTATTAGTTATATTGGGGTCACACCACCACACTTAAAACCATTCTTATATATTTTTAAAAGAAGAAGATAAAGAAACCTTTGATAATTCAATTTCCATGGAAGTCCATGTCAAAAAAAAGAAAACAAAAATGTTGTAGTGTATTTATCATATATGAAACACTGACTTTAAAATCCAGTTATGTTTTAATATATTTTTAGTTGTAGATGGACACAGTACCTTCATTTTACTTACTTATTTTTATGTAGTTCTGAAGCTTGAACCCAGTGCTTCACACATGCTAGGTAAGCACTCTATCACTGAGCCACACAACTCCAGCCCCATCCAGTTATGTATTTTTAATTCAGCCATTCAAATGGATTTGTGATCCATCATTCTGGCCATCAAACACAGGAACCAGAATGAGTCAGTGTTGTGTTAACCAAGTTAACAAACGTTTTAAATAATATAAATGATCAATTGAGGAAAAAATAGAAACCTTATGCTTAGGAAGAACCTAATGATGACTGGTGGCATAGAGAAATGCAAAGAGATAAAATGAAATACTCCCATGCTACCACTTTCTGAAGGTGGGAAACTGGTACTAGCAATAGGAAAAAGCCTGACAATCTTCCCACTAGAATGCTTAGGTTCAAATACAAAAGTCATGTCTTGGGCAGGTTCATGGGTATCGTCAATGACTTAGTCCCCTAAAACCTAAGTTTCTCCTCCGTAAGCAAAGCGAACGATAATATGTACTTCTGAGAGTTGTCCCAAGAATCAAGTGAAAAAAAAAAACTATAAAGTGTTTACCTCAATACATGGAATGTGGTAATTGCTCAATGTATATTAGCTTATATTAATAGCAATGTGCTTGACTATACCTCTTTTGAAATATATTAAAGAAGTTCTCTTCTTTCATATATAATTATTATATATAAAAACGCAAAATAAAGGAAAATTTTGTGCTGTGAGACAAAGTAACAAAACATTAATTTTAAAAATCAATAAAATGCACTTGTGAAACAGAATGCCCTAGGATTTGTATGTTAAAGATCTCCAAAATTCCACTTTTCAAGAAATAGCTTAGATATCAAAACATCAAGCTTAATGCACTCAACTAGCAGGAAGACAAGTGTTTTTCAAGAATCTCCTTCTTATAATAATCTATGAACACCTTAAGGTAGGGTTATCTGGGACCCTGGAACACACTAATGAGATAATTATGAAATACTAAAGAATGTTCCCTCCAAGCCTCCTCATGTCTCTGAATCCTGAATTAGCATGTTTTCTCGCTGGAATCACTTGAATGGGAATGGAAGTAGAAGACATACATTGCTTTTCACTTTGCTGTCCTTGTGCCCTGGGATAATGCCCATGTCCCCTTTCAACTATAATGATTGCTGTCCCTTGGACTTAAAATGTCCCTCAAATTCCCATGTGATAGATGCTTAGTTCCCAGACTATGACAATGTAGGGAGATGGTGGAATTTTTAGAAGCTGGGGCTTATTGGAAGGAAGTTAGAACACTGAGAAAGTTTCCTTGAATGGATATTGAGACCCTGGTTCCTTCTCTTTCTCTCTGTTTGCTGTCTGTCATAAGACAGGAAGCTTCCTCTCTGATACACTTCCCCCATGATTAACTGCTTCACCATCTGCCCAAAAGCAATGGAGCCAAACAACCATGGAATAAAAAGTTCTCAAACTGTAAGCCAAAGTAAAACTTTCTTCTTTTTAAACTGATTATCTCAGGTATCATGCCACAGTAATAAAACACTGACTCATATACTGACATTGTAACTGTGTCATTCAAACAGGCCAATCCTTGTTCTGACTATAGTTCTGGGATTCCTGGACCAGTGACAAATACCATCACCCATCTGTCACTGCCATTACCTGACTCTATATAATTCTCTCCACGTACAAGAATGCACATTTCTTCTCCAGTGAATGGAAAGGTGTCTCCAGCCTTCCCTTAGGATTGTCATTGACTGGCTCTGGTAGAGAAGGGTCAAACTACAAAACTCTTTGGTCATCTTTAGAAAATACTAATCAATCCTACCCCAAATCTTTTCTTCATTTTTTTTATGAATACAGCTCATTCAGACCAGGAAGTTTTATGACTAAAATTAGAGTCCAGATATTCCTTTATAGCTAAAAAGTGTCCACAGGCGTGGCCATATGAGCTAGTTTAGAGCATATAGGTATGCAATTTCAAATCACTGACTGGAAGTTTCAAGAAAATTTCAGAAACCATCTTCAGCTTTTCTTCTTTCTTTCTCCCTGAAACGGTTAAGTTCTGGGAGGTCATCTTGCCACCTCTAGATTAAAAGCATCAGAATAAGACCATTTTTCTCAGAATGGAGGAACAAAAAGATGGAAACATCCTGGGTTCCTAAACACAGCAACAAGCCACTGTGTTGGTCTTGGTCTTTGTCACTCTGGACTTCTTATTGTGAAAGTCTAATGATCCTTTTCCTGTTTGTTCCATTGTCTATGATTTGATAGCATGAGCATTTCTAACAGACAGACTTCTCAATGATAGAATATGTCCCTTTATGCCAGAATCTCCTTCCCAAATATGGAAAGAGGACCAGAGCTGACCCAGAAACCTATTAAATCTTGTTCTCACAGGAGTGGCTCAGGCTTCATTAAGCACAACTTCCCAGCTGATTTTTAAAGAACATTCCATATTATGATGCTAAGAATGACCCAGTCTTCCATATCATTTTCCCTACTTGAGAAAATTCACTGCTAAATTCAAATTGCCCCTCTAGACAATACTGTCCTTGGGGATTCACTTTTCATCAAAAATGGGCTTTCATAAATGAATAGAAAATGTGAAAAAGGTTCAGCAATCATCATATAAGATTCCTGGGAATTAGTACAGTAACTGTACTACTGAGTTTCCCATCTTGTCTAAGCAATCTTCCAAGTTTCTAGGGTAATATTGTTGGCTTGTCTCTTGAAAAACAAACAATTTAGGGGTAGTGTTAATCTATAGATCAGCCTATCAACTCAGTCTTAATATAGTCCAGATGCTATTACAAATCCAAAAACTTTCTAGGAATAATAGGATGGAGGAAAGGAACGTGAATTCATTATTAGAAACATGCTTTTATTATATGATTTCATATAATTTTACATTCATAGATTTTGCTTGTTTCATAATTTTATGATTAGGGCTATGGTTATGTGTTTTGCTTAAATTTGATTTTATTTAACATTCTATTAGAACAGCAATATTGTAAATGTATATTTTAACATTAAGTATTATTTATAGGTCAAGTATCTACTTCTCCAGAAATTCATATCTTTACCTTGGGAATTAAAAACAATGATTAAATATAAAGAGTAAATTAAAATAAAATTTTAAGCTCCAATTTCTCCCTAAAAAAAAGAAATTAAAAAAAATCTCAAAAGTCCCATCTATTTTTCTTTATTTTCTTGTAAAATAGATCTGATTCCCCAGTTCATTGGTTCTCTAACTTGCAAAAATCACATATAATAACCATTAATTTTAAATACAATATTAGGCTCCTATACTTCAAATTAAGGTGTATTATTTTAATGTAACTATTTTAGTGGTTTCATTACAGAGTCAGCCCAAAAAAAAAAAAAACACAAATAATAAAATGCACAGTTATCAAAAATCACCTGAGCTTGGACAAAAGAAAGGCAGAAATTTCTTGAATTCTTCTGTTGCCACATTAGGCACTATAAAACAGCACCTACAATTTAGACAGCACTCCCACTTCCTTCATGAGCACTGAAAAATTCTGTTTCAAACAGAGGTAATTAGTCAGTGATTAAGAGACAGAGAGTAATTAGTACAAAAGAGAAATGCCTTTGTTTGTGTAAGAGCTGCCAGTCCAACAGAAAAGAAGCCTTAGGTGAAAACGTTAAAAAGAAAAAAAAAAGGATACTAAAGTTTTAAGGTTAATTGATTCCAAAGTTAAAAGTTCAAAACTATCAGCACAAAAGTATTAAGTAAGTACACCTTTGAGTGTGTTGTTCACACAGCTTGGAATATGCTTCCCTACAACCTCACCTGACTACCTCATCCTTCAGTCTTCTCAAAGGGTTTCTCTTCAGAGGAGTTTCCCTGATCATGGTAGCTAAAGCAGATGCCAATTCTTTGCTCTTCCTCTTCTTACTCATATTATTTATCAGAAACTGAAATCATGTTATGATGCATTTTCTTTTTGGTTGATTATCTCTCTCTCCCCCTAAAGTATAAGTTTCATGAGGTCAGAGAATTTATTATGTTCCTGGCTGTTGTACCAGTACTTATAATAATGCCTGGCACATAGCAGGTGGTTAAAGAAATACCAACTGAAAGATGAGTATCTAATACTCGAAGGACCTTCTTTATTTACAACGATTCCTACAGAAGTTAAAAGCATTGACTGCTATAAGATACCTTCTGCTTGGTGTCTAGAAATAATACTTAGAATCTACGTGTATTATTTACTTGAGTCTTCATTAATGAGCCCCAAAGGCACCTCCTCTCCAAAGACTCCTTATCAAACAGAATTAATAAACTCTGCAGTGTGTTCTGAAAACCCCTTGCTCATTCATGCAGGTGTCTCCTTTAATAGCAAACCACTCAGTGGTGAGGATTATAACCAATTCATCTTTATAACTGCCTCAGTACCTAATATTGCACTGTAGCGACACTGTGGATAAAAATCACACTAAAAGAATAACTCAAAACATCTCAAGAATCAAACTCTCTTCCTTTGAAAACATCCTCCTTTCGAATTAACGGATGAAAATCGCTGTTCAAAACCAATGACGCCCACACCTGAAGGTCTAGCTCCCACTTTTCTTTATGGTCCACTTGCAAGGCCATTTCTACATCTGGATGATCAATGCAGTAAGACTACTTTCTCAACACAATTTCAATAATAACAGTTGTCATTTCCTATATTTCCTGACATTTTGTATGTGCTACTGTCTCCCACTGACCCCAAACCAATCTAGGTAATAAAAATGACATATGAAAAGCAAAGGTGAAACAAAAGAAATTACTGTAAACTTTTTAGCCTACTAAAAACATATTTTTGCCCCCAAAGATCCCACTTATGTAAAGACATAGCAAGATCCAAACCTCTCCATATTAAAAAAAAGTACTGGAGAGATAAAACTCTTAGTATTTTAATGAATCATGAAAAGAAACTAATGATTTTTAATCGTTCTATTAATTATTTTTAATTATGTTTAAAATCTAAACATTTTGTTATTTCACAAATCTGAAACCAATTCACTATGATTGATTTTCTACCTTGTTTTTGTATATTATAATTTTTAGAATATGTATTAAAATGTACAGTTGGTGAAGTCATTTCACTTTTATATTCTATGGAAGGAACTATAGGACAGAAAATGAAATTGAAGATTCCACAGATGTTTATAGATGTATAAAAGGCATTTTAAATTTTACTTCCCAAAAGGCACTTACGTATTGTCTTTAGTGAGTAATGTGATGATTACATTAAAAAACTCTTATTTTCTAGACAAATAAGCACATTCTAATTCTTCAAAGAAATAAACGGAAGCATATTACTGTACATTACTGTATACACCAAAGCAAAAGAGACTTTCCTCCTAAAATTATTAGAAAAAAAGAAGTCAGCTTATGTTTATATAAGTACTCTATATAAATATTCTCATAATATGATATGTACAATATGGCACTATATGTTGGATAGTATATCACCATCTGAAGAGATACTAATCTAAAAACCCCAATATTATTATCAATTTGGATGACTATAGCAATGATTTTTGTGTAGTGAAAACAAAATAAAGTAAAATGAATATGACATAGAAATTAAAACATTAAATCATATTAGGCTTCTGATACTTAGAATTCCAAGTGCTATATATCATCATATGGAAGCATTTAAAATAAACTTAGAAACAGTATAGGAAAAGGGTACAATGCAGACCTGGGAATATTTTTAGGTTCAGTCTAACATCCAGTCACAAGATGACACTGGCCCACACTTGGCATCAGAACAGGACAAGGTGCTATTCCCCATTACTTGCAGCAATCCATGCAGCAGTCCACACAGCTCTCCAGTGACAGTTCAGATGTATGGAAAGGACTGACATTTGTCAAGTGCAAAAGGCTGCCTCGCTTAAAAGACTCATCCTCCCTGAGATATAATATCCAATCTAACATCCCATAGACAGCTGGGAAGCACAAAAGTGTTACAACAATCCTAACACTTAGAAGTCAAAAGCATAGTGCTGCAGTCAGTAGCTCATAGTTCATCTATAGTTTCTCTTATAACTATTTGCCAATGTGTGATCATTTTGATCACAATGTAACTAATGATACATTATTCTAACTTTTTCAGGTTCCTAGGGGAAGAGACCTATAAACCTAACAAAAGCTCATATTCTCATGCAGAGAAGTGTCTTCTATCCCTACGTTTCATTAAGGACAGAGCAACTTTTATCATACAAACTGTCTCGCCAAAGACATTAATAAACTCTAGGAAAAAATAGTTGTTGGAAGACAATGGAGAAGAATCAGAGGTAGCAACATCTTTTGAGAAAATAATCCTGTTAGAAGGGAAGTTATGCCCTTTACTTCCATTAATTTTGCTAAAAATGACAGGATTTCATTCTTCTTTATGGCTGAATAATATCTCATTGTGTATACATGTTAAATTTTCTTTACAAACTGACATGGGGATAGAAAGGATAGTAGAATGAAACAGACATTATTACTTTATGTGTGTATGTATGTGTGTGTGTGTGTGTGTGTGTATATATATATATATATATATATATATATATGAATATGACTGCATGACCAATGTGATTCTACAACATGTATAATCAGAAAAATTAGAAATTATACCCCATCTATGTATGATATGTGAAAGTGCATATATTCATTCTATTGTCATGTATAACTAATTAAAACAAATAACAAAATTTTTTTAAAAAGGAAAAGAAAAAAACAAACAAACTTGCATTTTCTTAGCTAACTAATAAACTGAAAACACTATGGCAAGACTCTCCCAAAATCCAGCAAACATTTCCAAGAACACTCAAAGCACTAGGCAGATTTTAGCATTCCCCAGTGTTTGGGGGATAGGATTTGAGGTCCAAATTGCAACAAGTAACACAGACTTAATAAATACACCAAGTTACCAAAAGGGCAGGGCAAAGGAGCCTAAACCTAGGATAAGCATTATGATTCTAAAGTAAATACAATAGGTAGAACTTCAGTATTGTTTAAAGAGTCTGGCTTGTGGCAATAACTACCTAATTGTACATATTTCTCAAAGTGTATCAAACCATTAATAATAATTAAATTCAATAAATTTGATTTTTGAAAGGATGGTGATTCCAATTGTTTGAAATATATCAAATACTTTAAAACATGAATTAGTAATTATAAAAATAATGAATGTCAGAGAAACTTCATTTAGTTTAGTGTGTGATAAGGAAAATTTCATTATTTTGAAAACTGATTAGTAAAGAAAAGGGATCTAACATTTATTTTGCTTATCTAATATGAACTTTTCACTGAAATTAGGTCCCTCTCCTTAGAGAAATATAGGCCTTTTGCATGTTTTTGATAGAAGAATCAACCATAAATCTAATTGAGCCTCCCAATTCAGCTATAAAATTTCCAGGAAATACTATCAGAGAATAAAATAATAAATAGCACCTTAAGTATTCAAACAAACCAAAAAATAATCAGACTGAAGAAATTCAACAGGCATTTGAATGCTCAGTGTTCTTCATCAGATGTGTGAAAAGGAATTATAGATTAAAAAGAATTAATACACATCAAACTTCTTTTAAATGGTCAAAAATAAATTACTATGTAGAAAATGCATAATTTTTTGTTAAAGCTACAAAGAAACACAAATTATTATAAACCTGACCATGGTTAATTTGTGGGATAAAGTTTTGCATTTGGTCAGAGAACATAGAAGGGCTTCTGAGTTGATTAGAAAAGTGCTTCTTCCTTTTTGTGTGTGTGATAAAATGTATAAAACAAAAAATTTCCCATTCTGTTTTAAGTGTACAGTTCAGTGACATTGAGTACTTTCACAATATTACTTAACTATCACTACAATCCCTTTGCGGACTGTTCCATCATGCCAAATCAGAATTTAGTATCCATTAAAAATAATTCTCCATTACTCTTGCAAACATGATTCTACTATCTGTCTTTGTGAACTTGACTAGTCTGAACTGAATGAACTAGAATGAATGGACAATAATTTATAACATCTCTGAAAGTTCCAAACTCCTCAGCTCATACCCAGAGCCAGTTCAGTTACTGATGACTTAAATCTGGGAATACCTGCTCAAACAGCCTGGTGTGGACTCAGTGCTCCTGTAGACAAGAGTTCTCATGCACATCTTGAAGGTTCATAAATCAAAAGCAAAACGCATCCTCTGTGACTGAGCAGCCACTCTGAAAAATTGCATCTCAAAGTCTCATGGGTTCTTGGTGTTTTCCTGCACTTTCTTTTCTGCCCTACACTATCCTTGGTCTTCCATGAGCAGGCTCTGTGGAGTCTTGTGAGTCTTTCAATTATCCAAACCCAGGCACCTATTGCACAAGAATAGTTGCCATATATGTTTTATGTATTTTTATTTTTTGTTTCTCTTTTATAAAAACAAGATTAAAAACAGAGTATTTCGAGTATGTGAAATCCCTTCTAACTCTTCTGTTCACTAATCGCACAAATATTAATTCTGTAAAGACTGATTAGCATTCCCTATTTGCAAGTCTTATATATGGAATCATATCGTTATATTTCTTTGCCTTCTCTCATGAGCTGCTTCATGAACTCTCATTTCTGTGTAGTATTTAATTATGTGAGCATGATGAAATACATTCACCTTCTCTACTGTTGATAAACATATGTGTTGTTTCCAGTTTCAGGATATCATGAATAGTGTTGCTATGAACACTCACATATGTATCAGTTGCTAAGAGGCACACATTTGTATTGAATATAAAAACCTAGGAGAGGAATTTCTGTATAAGATGCAAACACATTCTGCATGCTCTCTTTAAGAAATCTTTGGTCTACCTCCAATTATTTGCCTAAGTATTCTTCTAAAAGCTTCTTCCAATTCCATTTTGTAATACTTTTTTTGTCTTTCAAGCTTTCTGAGAATTCACAGACTTTTCTTCTATTTTTCATTCTCTTTCTGTTTGGCTTCATAAGTCCCTTTCCCAGCCTTGTTAAATCAGCAAATACACAGAAGGGGAAAACTGCCAGTGTAAAATGCTGGGCTGTCTCCGTAGCTGCCTTCTTTCCTCAATCTTGACCCATTAAGTTTTGGTTCCCTTGGCAACCCAAATTGTTTTCACTCTAGGTTTGTGATGTTATCTGAAGTTTTTCTGGCTCCTCTATCTCTTAGGTTCTTGTCTCTGCCCAGGTTTTTAGCCTTTGGACTTTTGTACTGAAATTGGCAAATATCCTAAGGGAATAATGATATTCAGAACTTTGGGTTTACATTAAACTCAGGATGCATGTAATATTTGGGATATACTTAAAAATTGTTCATCATATATCTGAAACTGAAATGTATTTAGTTTTATTTATTTTTTTTTTAAATTTTGTTATATATGACAACAGAATGAATTATGATTCATATTACACACATACAGCACAAGTTTTCATATCTCTGGTTGTACACAAAGTAGAGTCACATCCTTCGTTTCTTCAGATACGCACTTAGGGTAATGATGACCATCTTTCCTACCCCTATGCTACCTCGCCTCCTCTCCCTCCCCTTTTCCCCTTTGCCCAAGCTAGAGTTTATTTAATCCTCCCATCCCACTCCCTGCCCCTGAAGCATATTATGGATCAGCATTCTTAAATCAGAGAAATCATTCAGCATGTGGTTTTTTGGGATTGTCTAATTTCACTTAGCATATATATATATATATATATATATATATATATGTATATATATATATAATATTAGCATATATATTCTAATATTAGCATATATTCTAATATTATATATATTATATTCTGCAGCTCCATCCATTTACCTGCAAATTCCATGATTTTATTCACTTTTAATGCTGAATAATATTCTATTGTGTATGTTTATGTATATATGTGTATGTATATGTGTGTGCATAAATATATATATATATATATATATATATATATATATATATATATAACATTTCCTTTATCCATTTATCTTCTGAAGGCATCCAGGTTGGTTCCACAGTTGAGCTATTGTGAATTGTGCTGCTGTAAACATTGATGTGTCTGTGTTCCTGTAGTATGCTGTTTTTAAGTCCTCGGGGTATAGACAAAGGACAGGGATAGCTGGGTCAAATGGCGGTTCCATTCCCACTTTTCCAAGGATTCTCCATACTGCTTTCCAGATTGACTGCACCAATTTGCAGTCCTACCAGCAATGTATGAGTGTGCCTTTTTTCCCATATCCTTGCCAACACTTATTGTTGTTTATATTCTTAGTAGCTGCCATTCTGACTCGAGTGAGATAAAATCTTAAGGTAGTTTTGATTTGCATTTCTCTAATTGCTAGAAATGTTGAAAACTTTTTCATATATTTGTTGATTGGTTGTATGTCTTCTTCTGAGAAGTGTCTGTTCAGTTCCTTGGCCCATTTATTGATCGGGTTATTTGTTTGTTGTTTGTTTTTGGTGTTAAGATTTTTAAGTACTTTATATATCCTAGAGATTAGTGCTCTGATTTGCATGTCGTCAGAATTTGTTCCCAATTAGTAGGCTCTCTATTCACCTGACTGATTGTTTCTTTTGCTAAGAAGAAGCTTTATAGTTTGAATCCATCCCATTTATTGATTCTTGATTTTAATGCTTGTGCTATAGGAGTCCTATTAAGGAAGTTGAGGCCTAATAAAACTGAAATTTAACTAGACATTTAGAACTTTCATTACTAAACCTGGCAACCCTGTCTCAGCGCACACATGCTTTTCACTGGGATCTGACCCTGAAAGACAAGGCTGCCTCAATAATTCTGAAGCCATCAAATCAACAGTGTTTCTTCTTGTTTGTTAATATTGTATCTTTTCTCTAGCTATTATAAGAAGAGATGGTATTAGCCAGGTGTAATGGTGCATACCTGTAATCCCAGTAGCTCAGTAAGCTGAGGCAGGAGAACTGCAAGTTCAAAGTCAGCCTCAGCAACTTAGGGAGGTCCTAAGAAACTCAGTGAGACCCTATATCTAAATAAAACATTTTAAAAAGAGACTGGGGATGTTGCTCGGTGGTTAAGCACCCCTGGGTTCAATACCCTGTACCAAAAAAGTTAAATAAAATTAAAAAGAAGAGATGGTATTGATTTTATACAAGCTCTTTCATCATGGCCAGAGATGGTCTTAATAATATTGTCTTAAAATTGAATAATGGATTGTTTAAGGGTCTGGTTAAAGATACGATAGAATAGTATTAAAGAAGCCTTATGCACCATTTATATGTTGGGGAAGATGATCTTAATTTGCATAAAAGTTATTAATTATCTGAATATAAAAAGTGCTCTCCATTTCCTCTGTATATTATATATTTATTCATCAAAATATTGACACACACACTTAATGAGTTAATAATTTGATATTTGATCATATGTATTTTCTAATATTTGAACAATAAACACAATATGCACTAAATTAATTATAATCATAGTGAAAAGGAAAAGAAAAATACTGATATTCAATTTATTGAATATGTAATGAGTTTATTCATATCCAGGTCCCTGTTGACATTGTTCTCTTTCCCAGAGCCCTTTTTGCTATCATTTTTCATGATCCACTCCTTCAGATTACACATTTCCAGAGATGCATCAACTGAAGTCCTAGTTTGCTTCAGTTGAACATATGTCTTAGTTTAGTTTCATTAAGTATGTGTATTTCACAAAACCCTAAATTTACTCCATTATAGTATTTTGTCTGGATTTCCCTGTTTTACTTATACATCAATCAATAAATGTTTAATATTTAATAAATGTTAACTATTAATTATTTGTTGAATGGATGGCTTGTACGAATCATTGTTTAATGAAAAATGAAGAGCTTCAATAGATTGCAGTGCTTATCATTCAAAAAGTCCCTATAAATATTGTTTCTCAGAAACCAGATTGTGATACTTATTAACTGGCTTGTACAGGTTACACTACCTGGGAATCCTGAAGAGAGCAACAATTCTGTATTGCCATTTATGTTCAGACTTCTGTGTTTTAATGATGTATGTTCCCATGGGCAGGATTGATAAAGTCTTATAAAAGATAAAGAGCTTTACAAGTACCTAACTAGAAGGTCACCTCAATGACGCATGACATATTTATGCATCTTCTCTTGTGACCTGCTTTCTTTGTCATGTCTGTTCTCACTTCTATCCTTTTTGTTAAATGGTTCATAAAAATCCTGTCGATATAATTCGTGGATTTACTTTTTGATACAGAAATTTGTTTTTTCAGTTTGCTACTTGAAATGAAATTATATTAAATTGGCCTTATTAAAAGCAAAAAACACTCTAGCTTTAAAATAAAAGACTTTTAAACCGGAAAGAAGCATATGCCTTTAAATATTAATAAATGTTAATATATGTTTATGTTTTTAAACAAATATTATGTGCCTGGGATTAAGGCTATATTGGGAGATACAGTTGCTATACTGAAAGAATTTGTCTCCTGAAAAAAAAAATCATGGTAATTAGAAAAATTTCTATGCTTTTTACTACGCTTCAAAGAGCAATCTCACATGTACACTATGAATAATTCCTTAATTTTTAGAATACATTTATACTATGTGTCAATAAGGAATTAATGTGAATTGCATACTTACTAAGAATGTTGTCCTTAATCAATATGAATTTGCAAGTCTTAAATGAAATATAGGTTCTTTAATAACTGATTACATAGCTTGAACTACTTAAAATGATTTTGTCCAAACTGGGACCTTGCACAAATGTTGTATTTCAAATTCTTCATGGGAATGTTGGAGAAGAATCAAAGGGCTAATATTCATGTCGTATTCACAGTGTATTCCACATGAATTTTTAAACGGAAAGAAGGCACATCTTTAGTTAAAAGAAAAATAGAGTAGGAGGAACTAGAATGTGCACAACTCCAATGTCACAATGGGAAAACTGTTACTTCAAAAACAGCTTATTTTCTCAAAGCTGTAAAACTGCTTATAAGATCTTGATTTCTATAAGCAATTTTATAACACTTTAAGCAGATAAATGAGAGGAGGAGAAATTAATTTCAGTTACACAATAAGTGTCATCATTCTCCAAAATGGAATGTCTTTACACTATGATTCTTTGTACATTGTATTAGTTAACGGGAATTTTTAAGCAAATATTGAATTCAGAACTTGAAAAAAAAACATCATGAGATGTGGATAGGTAACTTTTCACCAGGTTATAATTTTATCTCTTCATCTTTCAGTTTTTTACTAGGACTATGCAAACATACACACATATACACACACATTCCCAGGGGCCAATAGAAAAACATCTCTATATTTAGCTATTTACCAATAGTTATATGGTGCTATAATTTTTCTAAGTAGCAAATATAAATATTAAAATCTAGTTCTAAACTGTCTTCCCTATCTTATGTAGGCATAGGAAATAGGATACTGCAAACAGTCTATTTCATTTCTCCAATCCAGATTCATGTCTTTAAAATAAGGTTTGCATGCTGAGAAGTCTGCAGTAAACAGGATATTAAGTTTGGTTACTATAAGTTTAAAAAGAAAATGATGCAGACCCTGGGGAACTAGTACATGAGATACACCCCAAAATCAGCTGACTTATACCACAGGCAAACTCAAAGCTGCCATATTTTTAAATCCAGATATTTATGCAGAATCTTCAGATGTTTAAACCTATAAAAACCAAATAAAACATACACATATCCCACCTAACCAAGTTGCATAAGCCTCTTGATCTTGTATTCTACTATATTCTGAACCTCTTAAAATAAAAAGTACTATAGTACTCTCCTTCTTAGTATAGGCAAAGTGCTTTCACATAAACTCTACCATTAACATAAAACTATCTCATTAAAAGACTTCTGTGAAATTTGACTGACAGGTTACAAATCATCTCAATAGAGGAAAATAACAATTTTAAAATAATAATTATAGTATACTAAAGGTAAATAAGGTCATGCAAATGACATAACTAGTCCCTCCAATTTGCAAATGAGTAAAAACACTACCTCAAATTAGTGACATATTAATTGTCATGTTTTAATAAGGAAATAATAAAGCCTATTTTATGCACTGAGTAAGAAATGTGGAAGATATGGCAACCAACAGAATATTTTGATGGAAAAAAATTATTGTAGTTATTCCTCAGGGCTGCGTGGGAATCCACTCAAAATGTGTAGTTCAAAGTGTGTTTGATCGTCTACTTGTCAGACCCGTGTTGAAGCCTCTGTCTTTGGCACACTGTAGGGAAGCTACATGACCCAATAGCATCAAACCAGTGATTTAAAATTTCCTAAAACCCCTCTACCTGTTCTCAGTGCTAATTTCACAACAAATGATGGAAATGGGTTTTGACCATTTCTGAGACAAAGGAAAATTTATGAAAAATGAGCAGTGAGTGAAAATAACATCTACCAACTTCACCAAAGGAAAAAACTCCTTGATAATTAAAAAAATATGATCATCTATGTATAACCATGCACTTATGATACAGCTACACAGATTTCGTTAAGCAAAAGTTTGTTTACCTTTGATTTTTTAAAAATAACCTTTGACCCTGTGCTTATTTATGAATTATGTTGAGGACTTTTTGTGTGGTTTTGTGTGTGTTTTCTTTTGCAGGGGACCGAACCCAGGGCCTTTGCTTATGCTAGGCAAGTGCTCTCCCACTGAGCTACACCCCTGTACCCTGTACCTATGATGTTTAGACTGTCTTCTACAAGGCATATATTTTGTTCACATTTTAAACCACACTGTGTACAAAGACAAATATTTTCTCCATACAGCAGAATGTCATATAGTTCTCATTTTTCTCAAATATCTTTTTGTGCAATATAACCATAAGAGTTCCACAACTCTCTTAATCTTGACGTTAAAAATGAAAAAAAAAAAAAAAAACCCACAAAACGAGAGCCAGAATTCACAGACTCTGAGAGATAAAGCAGATCTAGGTTTCCTCACAACCTCACTTCTGTTTCCGTGATGACTGAGCTGCCTCTCCTTAGCAGGTGTTTGGTAAAGGTCTAAAGCTATTGCGAAAACACCACTTCCCTAGTTTGATGACATTTCTTTCCCCTTTGGACTACACTTCAGAATCTAACCGATAGGTACTTTCTATTAGTTCCCCAAGATTTCACTACAATTTTGTTTCAACATTTAGAGACTAATTAATTCATCTCAACAAACACCAAATAATTGTAAGATAGAAAAAGTAAAATACAATTCTTAGCCCCAAGGAGTTCACAGTCAGAAGGAAATTCAATATACAATTAAGTCTCAATCCATAATGTGTAGCTGCATGTATGATATAGCAAGGAAACAGGGCAAGGTAAATAATCCAGCCTGGATGAGGACAGACTGAATTTCAGCTTTCCATATATTTGCGTACAAAAAGGTGTTGGAAAGTGATGTCAGTAAATTGGAGGCAGCTTGAAGCTCTTGTCCACCCACAGAAACATTGAAAATCAGGCAGATGCTGTTTTGGAAAGCAAATGGAGGCTTCTAGCTACAGAGTGTACACTGCATCAAGAAAAAGATCTCTTGAAATGATGACAGATCTCTGGTTTTCACTTCCTTTTCCCTGACCCTTCCCACCGAGCACAGCAGGAATGTTGAATCTGGTAGGAATATAAGATGGTGCAGATACTGCTCATTATAATGTTAGGCAGTTCCTCAGAAACCAAACAAAGCTGTGTGAAGATAGAGCAGTTCTATTGCAAAGTATATATCAAAAAGAAATGAAAACAGGGGCTCAAGTAGATACTTGCATTCACATTCACAGCATCATTATTCATAGTAGCTATAACATGGGAACAACTAAGTGTCCATCAGAAAATGAATGGATAAGCAAAATGTGATACAGACATAAAATGGAATATTTTCAGCCATAAAAAGGAATGGAGTTCTGATACATGCCATAACATAGATGAACCCTGAAAATATTACGCTAAATCAATTGAGCCAGATACAAAGGACAAATACTATATGATTATATTTATGTAAAAATATACAATAGATAAATCAACAGAGACAGAAAGTTGACTGGAGTTGACCAAGGGCTGGATATGAAGGAAGTAGAGAGTTTAACTTACGGTGACAGTATTTCTGTTAAAGTAATGAAAAAAAAAATCTGAAATGGACAGGAGAGTTGTCTGTACAATATTGGTAATATAATTAATACCACTGAATTATATACTCAAATAGCTAAAATGACAAAATTAAATCAAGTTTAACAGTTTGTAAGTAAATAAATATGTAAGTACAATCCCAAAAGATGACTAGATTTTCAACAGATTAAAAAAAAAAAAAAAAAGAGGAAGTTCAGGTAAAAGAAATGGTGTGACTGAATCTATGGAAAGATGAAAGAATTTGGAGATGAATTTAGGAAGGGTTGTTGTACTGAAGATTGTAAGTATTCTGACTTTGGAAATGTACAGGGAAGCATTCCTTTGGTGAGCAAATTCCCAGGGGGCAGGAAGGGTGGGTAACTGGCACTCGGTTTCCCTAAACTTGGAATGTTGGGCAGGTCCTCTTTGTAGCTAGTTAGATAACTAATACAGGTGCAGTATCTAGTTGCTATGGTAGTGTCCTTCAAGAAGAGGCTCTGGGTCTTATCAGCATGAACTTTGATCTCAAATATTCAGAACTTGGCATTAAAGTAATACTAAATAATAATGTAGTCATGGCACTTATGACCTAAAGTAACCTACTGATAGAAATAAAGCTGACAGTTTGGCCTCTCTGCCATTCTGCCATCTTTCTTTCCTGCCTCTGCATCTTGTCTCTGTGTCTCCTTTTATTTTCCTTACACTGGATTCTGGGAATCATTGAGGCCTATCTGGGTTTTGTTCCATGAAAACACAAATAATTAAAGACATTTGAGGAGGAAAAGGAATATAATCATATCTATAGGACTTGATAAATTAGAGGATATTCTAGGAGGGATAAATTGGGAGATATAAGGCAATTAAAGGTATAATTACAAAAGATCCATGGGATATAAACATTGTAGAAAATTTAGGTGGAGATAAGAAATAATAAAGATGATTGGGAAACAAATGGAAATAATGCAAAAGTGTCCAAATTATGTATGTGATGGATTATTATGCCAGATATTACAGATATATATATCCCAGTGTTACTTATATCAAAATTGCCCCTGTACTGATCTGTCAAATGGAACATAGGTTCTGAAACCAATTGCCGATTGTATTATGTCACCCTTTCTTACCATTTAGCAGTTATATCTATTAAATTTGACTTAAATATCATAAACTAGAAAAAGATCAAGAAAAAATATTCTGTGAAGGAAAAAATGCTATATTTAAGTATAGCCATTAGGACACAGGTTAATAGAAATCTACATTTATTGTTTTGCATAGATTAAAGGGCTCTAATCTTAAAATCCCTTTTGTAACAATACTTCAGTGACACACTTAAAGTTCTGAGCAGTAACTTACAATATCAGGCCAAAGAGAAAAATGATTATTCAATGCCAACATTCTAAGTTACATGTTTATTGTAAAATTACATGCCATGTTGCTAATGCACACAAGATAATTTTGTTCTTTTGCCTATAAGCTAGTTACTGATGACAAGAGAACAAAATACTGTAGTTCACTGCAGGCTTGAAAGTCCACAGGGCTTATCCTTAGTCAATGCTATTGGGATATAAGCCGATCCCCATCTCCAGCTCTAGTGAATATCTTACTGTATTGTAATCTGTTGTGCATGTCCCACATTAACTTGGGTACAAGTTGATTTGCAATTCCAGCTCCATATAGAAATATTATCCTTACGCTTATCCACATTAAAGTAGGCAGAAATACTCTCAGTGATGTAGATCCCAAAAGAGCAACGAAAACAACTACTAGCAACTAAATAATTCATTTTGTTTGATGTTATAATTTCATGCATTGAAATCATTAAAAAAGCATACACACACACACACACACACACACACACACACACCCCTGCCAAAGTCCATTAGTGCTTCTTGATCAAAGGTTCTTGAGAAAAGTACATTTACATTGAAAAACAAAAGAATATATTAGCTAGATCATCGCTCTTCTTTTATCTCTTCTTATATGAGCTTCTCTGTTTTTTCTGGGAACAAGCTTCCCTGGTAAACAAAATTTCTGGGGGAAAAAAGTTCTTTTTTTCATTGGATCTTTTGCTCTAGGCTGTAATATTTCTTGTTCTGTCTTCACTCTTCTCTGTCAGGACTCTGGCAGCAAATATTTCAGCCTTGAACATCCATGCTATCCAATTTTGTTTTGAAAGCATTACAAATTAAGAGATACTGATGGAATAATTCCCTCTCATTTTGATGGAACAGAACATAAATATCAGAAATGAGAGGCAATTATAGCCACTGCATTGCTATAAATTATATAGATATCAAAACAATAATATGGGAATATAAACAAATTTATGTCAACATTTGGCAGCTTAAAGGAAATGGAAAAATTCCTAGAAAGCTACAAGCTGCTAAAGCTCATTTGAGAAGAAAAACATAAAATAGCCCAATATCTATCAAATAAATTGTGTTTTTAGTTTAAACACTTTCCCACAATGAAAGCTCTACTTCCAGATGACTTTAATGGACAATTCTACTAAATAGTTTCAGAAGATAGAATTGCTTCCAGATAATTGAAGTGGGACAAAATACTTCACAAATTTTCCATGAGGTTAGCATTATTAGCCAGATACCAAAGCAAGTAACAATATTATAAGAAAATAAAACTATAACACAATATCTGTCATAAACAAGAATGTAAAATATCTCAATAAAAATGCAGCAAATCTAATCCAACAACAAAAAACAGAATAATATATCATGACCATATGTGATATAAGCCAAGAAAATAGGTTTATTTAACATTTGAAAACTCATCAATGTGATTCTCTATAGTGATATACTAAAAGAGAAAAACTGCTTAATTATTTCTATAGAGAAAAGGCATTTGATATGATCAAATACCCATACCTAATAAATGCTCTCAAAAAAAATAACTGAAGAAAATTGTTTTAACCTGATAAAGAACATCTACAAGACACATATAATAAACACAGCTTAACAAACTTTACTTAATAGTAAAATTTGACCACAGGACTTCAATTTGGGTGATACAGTCTTTAATATATTTTGAATATCAAATAAATAGGTAGCCACAGAAACTAATTGGAAATTTTTCATAATGTCTGCACAGAATACTACAAGTAAAATTCAATTTCCATAATATCATGTGCCTCCTGTTATGACTGAATAATTAGCTCAGGACTTCATTTAAATTAAAACTTCCATTCATGAAAAAAATGGAAAAAAAGTAATATAACCAGATAGTGGTTGAGGTCTAGAATACGTAAAATATGTTGAAATCAAAAAGGAAAAGACAAACCAATCCATTAAATAAGTGGGCTAAAACAACTAGGCTTTCCATAGAGGAAGAAAGAGGAATGGTTATTAAAGAAAAAAAAAAAAATGAATAGAGACTTGTATTGAAAGGACATCAGAAAAATCAAATTGAAAACAAAATGTAATTTTATGTCCTGAGATTTTCAGAAATAAAAACCTTAAAAGACATATTATTCAAAATGAACTGAATTTACATTTATAAAAGGAACATAGATATATCTCAGAAATATATTGAACAAAAAGTAATCATCAGAAAAATAATACAAATTTAAACTTAAAAACATGAAAACAAATAATATGGATCATTATTTATTATATAAAGTTAAATATATGAAGCAAAAGTTAAATAAATGAAGCAAGATATTTAGTAATATAAAGAGAATAAAGCACTTTGAATATCAGTAGTCTCCATGAGAAAAAAAGAAAGGGCACCTGGTGGATTTGATAATGCTGTTTAATTCATAATGGTAATGGAGGACACCCAAGTGCACACTGCATTATTTTTAAACCTTTGATAAATCATTTTGGCAACAAAAATAAAGCCCCTGTTATTAAACACACATGCACACACACAAATTCATACAAAATTTCAACAATTCGTCTTTTGCTACTCATAGGATTGCTGCATTGCAGGAATTCTTTTCTCTAAAGAGAACTTTTCCATTTATACTAGAATGTAAAAAACAAAAATCACATAGATAAATGAGCTCTTTTGAATTTTATATAAATAGTAACATCTGATACTGCTGAGAGATTTTTAAAAAGGTAAGACAGGCTGTAAAAGTAAAAATGATGCCTTTTCTTTTTTGTAATTAATTTTTTAATTTATATATGACAGCAGAATGCATTACAATTCCTTTTTTTTCCAGAAAAACTATTTTTTTTAAATTTTTATTGTTGGTTGTTCAAAACATTACATAGTTCTTGATATATCATATTTCACACTTTGATTCAAGTGGGTTATGAACTCCCATTTTTACCCATACAGATTGCAGAATCACATCAGTTACACATCCATTGATTTACATATTGCCATACTAGTGTCTGTTGTATTCTGCTGCCTTTCCTATCCTCTACTATCCCCCCTCCTCTCGCCTCCCCTCCCCTCTTCTCTCTCTACCCCCTCTACTGTAATTCATTTCTTCCCCTTGTATTTTTTTTCCCTTTCCCCTCACTTCCTCTTGTATGTAATTTTGTATAACCCTGAGGGTCTCCTTCCATTTCCATGCAATTACCCTTCTCTCTCCCTTTCCCTCCCACCTCTCATCCTTATTTAATGTTAATGTTCTTCTCATGCTCTTCGTCCCTACTCTGTTCTTAGTTACTCTCCTTATATCAAAGAAGACATTTGGCATTTGTTTTTTAGGGATTGGATAGCTTCACTTAGCATAATCTGCTCTAATGCCATCCATTTCCCTGCAAATTCTGATTTTGTCATTTTTTTAATGCAGAGTAATACTCCATTGTGTATAAATGCCACATTTTTTTTATCCATTCATCTATTGAAGGGCATCTAGGTTGGTTCCACAGTCTTGCTATTGTGAATTGTGCTGCTATGAACATCGATGTAGCAGTGTCCCTGTAGCATGCTCTTTTTAGGTCTTTAGGGAATAGACCGAGAAGGGGAATAGCTGGGTCAAATGGTGGTTCCATTCCCAGCTTTCCAAGAAATCTCCATACTGCTTTCCAAATTGGCTGCACCAATTTGCAGTCCCACCACCAATGTACAAGTGTACCCTTTTCCCAACATCATCGCCAGCACTTGTTGTGGTTTGACTTCATAATGGCTGCCAATCTTACTGGAGTGAGATGGTATCTTAGGGTGGTTTTGATTTGCATTTCTCTGACTGCTAGAGATGGTGAGCATTTTTTCATGTACTTGTTGATTGATTGTATGTCCTCCTCTGAGAAGTGTCTGTTCAGGTCCTTGGCCCATTTGTTGATTGGGTTATTTGTTATCTTATTGTCTACTTTTTTGAGTTCTTTGTATACTCTGGATGTTAGGGCTCTATCTGAAGTGTGAGGAGTAAAGATTTGTTCCCAGGATGTAGGCTCCCTATTTACCTCTCTTATTGTTTCTTTTGCTGAGAAAAAACATTTTAGTTTGTGTAAGTCCCATTTGTTGATTCTAGTTATTAATTCTTGTGCTATGGGTGTCCTATTAAGGAATTTGGAGCCCAACCCCACAGTATGTAGATCGTAGCCAACTTTTTCTTCTATCAGACGCAGTGTCTCTGATTTGATATCAAGCTCCTTGATCCATTTTGAGTTAACTTTTGTGCATGGCGAGAGAAAGGGATTCAGTTTCATATTGTTGCATATGGATTTCCAGTTTTCCCAGCACCATTTGTTGAAGATGCTATCCTTCCTCCATTGCATGCTTTTAGTCCCTTTATCAAATATAAGAGAGTTGTAGTTTTGTGGATTGGTTTCTGTGTCCTCTATTCTCTACCATTGATCCACCCGCCTGTTTTGGTACCAGTACCATGCTGTTTTTGTTACTATTGCTCTGTAGTATAGTTTGAAGTCTGGTATCGCTATACCGCCTGATTCACACTTCCTGCTTAGCATTGTTTTTGCTATTCTGGGTTTTTTATTTTTCCATATGAATTTCATGATTGCTTTCTCTATTTCTACAAGAAATGCCACTGGGATTTTGATTGGCATTGCATTAAACCTATAGAGAACTTTTGGTAATATCGCCATTTTGATGATGTTAGTTCTGCCTATCCATGAACAGGGTATATTTTTCCATTTTATAAGATCTTCTTCTATTTCTCTCTTTAGGGTTCTATAGTTTTCATTGTATAAGTCTTTCACCTCATTTGTAAGGTTCATTCCCAAGTGTTTTATTTTTTTTGAGGATATTGTGAATGGAGTGGTTGTCCTCATTTCCATTTCAGAGGATTTGTTGCTGATATACAGGAATGCCTTTGATTTATGCGTGTTGATTTTATATCCTGCCACTTTGCTGAATTCATTTATTAGTTCTAGTAGTTTCTTTGTAGACTCTTTTGGGTCTTCTAGGTATAGAATCATGTCACCTGCAAATAGTGATAATTTAAGTTCTTCTTTTCCCATTTTTATGCCTTTAATTTCTTTCGTCTGTCTAATTGCTCTGGCCAGTGTTTCAAGAACTATGTTGAACAGAAGTGGTGAGAGAGGGCATCCCTGTCTTGTTCCAGATTTTAGAGGGAATGCCTTCAATTTTTCTCCATTCAGAATGATGCTAGCCTGAGGCTTAGCATAGATTACTTTTACAATATTGAGGTATGTTCCTGTTATCCCTAATTTTTCTACAGTTTTGAACATAAAGGGATGCTGTACTTTGTTGAATGCTTTTTCCACATCTATCGAGATGATCATATGGTTCTTATTTTTAAGTCTATTGATGTGGTGAATAACATTTATTGATTTCCGTATATTGAACCAGCCTTGCATCCCCGGGATGAATCCTAATTGATCATGTTGCACAATTTTTTTGATATGTTTTTGTATCCAATTCGACAGAATTTTATTGAGGATTTTTGCATCTAGGTTCATTAGAGATATTGGTCTGTAGTTTTCTTTCTTTGAAGTGTCTTTGTCTGGTTTAGGAATCAGGGTGATGTTGGCCTCATAGAATGAATTTGGAAGTTCTTCCTCTTTTTCTATTTCCTGAAATAGCTTGAAAAGTATTCGTATTAGTTACTCTTTAAAGGTTTTGTAAAACTCTGCTGTATACCCATCCGGTCCTGGGCTTTTCTTAGTTGGTAGTCTTTTGATGGTTTCTTCTATTTCCTCAATTGATATTGGTCTGTTAAGGTTGCCTATATCCTCCTGACTCAATCTGGGCAGATCATATGACTTAAGAAATTTATCGATACCTTCACTATCTTCTATTTTATTGGAGTATAAGGATTCAAAATAATTTCTGATTATCTTCTGTATTTCTGAAGTGTCTGTTGTGATATTGCCTTTTTCATCCCGTATGCTAGTAATTTGAGTTCTCTCTCTTCTTCTTTTCATTAGCATTGCTAAGGGTCTGTCAATCTTATTTATTTTTTCAAAGAACCAACTTTTAGTTTTGTCAATTTTTTCAATTGTTTCTTTTGTTTAGATTTCATTGATTTCAGCTCTGATTTTAATTATTTCTTGCCTTCTACTTCTTTTGCTGTTGTTTTGCTCTTCTTTTTCAAGGATTTTGAGATGAAGTGTGAGATCATTTATTTGTTGGTTTTTTTCTTTTTTTAAGGAATGAACTCCAAGAAATGAATTTCCCTCATAAAACTGCTTTCATTGTGTCCCATAGATTCCAATATGTTGTGTCTGTGTTTTCATTTATCTCTAAGAATTTTTTAATTTCCTCCTTGATGTCTTCTATAATCCATTGATCATTCAGTAACCTATTGTTCATTCTCCAAGTGATGCATGATTTTTCCTTCCTTCTTTTATCGTTGATTCCAGTTTCATTCCATTATCATCAGATAAGATGCATGGTGTTATCTCTACTCCTTTATAATGTCTAAGAGTTGCCCTGTGACATAATATATGATCTATTTTTGAGAAGGATCCATGTGCTGCTGAGAAAAAAGTGTAACTGCTTGATGTTGGGTGGTATATTCTATATATGTCAATTAAGTCTAGGTTATTAATTGTGTTATTGAGTTCTATAGTTTCCTTATTCAACTTTTGTTTGGAAGATCTGTCCATTGGTGAGAGAGGTGTGTTGAAGTCTCCCATGATTATTGTATGGTGGTCTATTAGACTCTTGAACTTGAGAAGAGTTTGTTTGATGAACATAGCTGTACCACTGTTTGGGTGATATATATTTATGATTGTTATGTCTTGTTGGTGTATGGTTACCTTGAGCAGTATGTAGTGTCCCTCTTTATCCCTTTTGATTAACTTGGGCTTGAAATCTATTTTATTTGATATGAGTATGGACAGCCCTGCTTGTTTCCGAAGTCCATATGAATGATATGATTTTTCCCAACCTTTCACCTTCAGTCTATGTATGTCTTTTCCTATCAAAAGCGTCTCCTGTAGGCAGCATATTGTTGGGTCTTGTTTTGTGATCCATTCTACTAGCCTGTGTCTCTTAATTGGTGAGATGAGGCCATTAACATTTAGGGTTATTATTGAGATATGGGTTGTTCTTCCAGCCATATTTGTTTATTTATGTTACTAAACATGGTTTGTTTTCCTCTTTGATTATTTTCCCCCCTTTACTGTATTACCTCCCACTGTTGGTTTTCATTGTTATTTTCCATTTCCTCTTCCTGTAATGTTTTGCCGAGGATATTTTGAAGAGATGGTATTCTAGCTGCAAATTCTTTTAACTTTTGTTTATCGTGGAAGGTTTTAATTTCATCTTCCATCCTGAAGCTTAATTTCACAGGATACACAATTCTTGGTTGGAACCCATTTTCTTTCAGTGTTTGAAATATGTTATTCCAGGATCTTCTAGCTTTCAGAGTCTGTGTTGAAAGATCAGCTGTTATCCTGATTGGTTTACCCCTAAATGTAATCTGCTTCCTTTCTCTTGTAGCTTTTAAAATTCTCTCCTTATTCTGTATGTTGGGCATCTTCATTATAATGTGTCTAGGTGTGGATCTCTTATGATTTTGCACATTCAGCGTCCTGTAGGCTTCTAGGATTTGGGATTCTGTCTCATTCTTCAAGTCTGGGAAGTTTTCTCATATTATTTCATTGAATAGATTGCTCATTCCTTTGGTTTGGACCTCTATACCTTCCTGTATCCCAATGACTCTTAAGTTTGGTATCTTTATGTTATCCCATATTTCTTGGATGTTCTGCTCATGGTTTCTTAACAGTCTTGCTGAGCTGTCTATGTTCTTTTCAAGTTGAAATACTTTGTCTTCATTGTCCGATGTTTTATCTTCTAAGTGTTGTACTCTGCTGGTAGTATTCTCCATTGAGATTTTAAGTTGGTTTATTGCTTCCTGCATTTCTAGGATTTCTGTTTGTTTGTTTTTTATAACCTCTATCTCCCTGTATAGTTGGTCTTTTGCTTCTTGGATTTGTTTATGTAATTCGTTGTCAAAGTGATCTTTCATTGTCTGATTTTGCTGTCTAATGTCTTCCTTGAGACTCCAGATCATCTGAAGCATGTATATTCTGAATTCTTTATCTGACATTCCATCTGCTGCAGCTATTACCTCTTCTAAAGTTGAGTTGACCTGCATTGCTTGTGGTCCTTTCTTTCCTTGTCTTTTCATACTGCTCACATTTCTTTCTGCTTGGTGAAACTGTTGTGTTTTTGAAATTTTCCCCCTATATATTTATATTGCTCTTGTATAGTTGAAAAGTCTCCCTTGCAGGGGCGGGCGACAGCTGTGCTCCTCCTCCAATTGGGGTGATCTGTCTACCACGCCCGCGGACCCCTGGACCTGTTCTGCCGGTCGGTCGCAGGTCTGCCCACCTTGCAGGCGCGGGCGGCGGCTCTGCTCTGCCCTTACTCCAATTGGGGTGATGTGTCTACCACGCAGGCGGGCCGCTGGGCCTGTTCCCGGCGCGGGGGGCGACTCTGCTCTGCCCCTCTGGCTTGATGACAAAGTGAGAGAGACTCGGGTGTTTGTGACTCACTTTCTTTACCAGGAGACCAACTGTTTCTGTCGCCGCTGGTATCGATGAAGTTATCTCCTCCGCCGCTTTCTGATGACATCAGATCTCTGCCATGTTGGTATCCCCTGCGAATGGCAGCATTTTGTTCCCTTTGCCAGGTGACCAAAGCAATGGGTGGGTCCTGACTGGCCCTCACAAGCCCTGTCTCAATCCTGTTGCCACTGCCTATGAAGGCTCGGTTGGTATTTACCTCCACAGTATTCATCAGGACCCGGACCGAGAAGAAGTTTCCGCGGGTTCTTTAGCCCTGGGCCAGAGCAGTTCCGGGAGCCGGAATTCGGCCGCTCCAGGCTTGGTGTATGTTCTGATAGGAGCAGGCTCCAAGCAGCAGTTTCTGTGGGTTCTTTAGCACTGAGCCTGAGTAATTTGTCTGCGAGATGCAGGCAAATGGCAGCCTGAAATTACCTGTTCTATAGCTGAATGAGCTGTGATCAGTTGAAAACAGGGATGGTGACGTCAGCTCTCTAAGATGGTGGCCTCTGGCTTCCTCTGTGGTCTCACTGGTGTGGAGAACCAAATTGGACCGCTTCCTTTCCCCGTCTCAAACCCAGAATTCAGCACTGAGCACAGTGAGGGCACAGCCAGCAGGAGCCTGCAGAATCCACAGCGCAGTATCTTTGCGTTGCTATCTCGTCGTTTCCCAGCACGCGCCACAGAATCTAGCCGCGGGGCAATTTGCTAAATAAGCAGTGTGACCCTCCGTGCGGACAAATCGCTCGCGTTTGAGCCCCCGTAGCTGATCCTCGTGCGATGGAAATCCTTCCTCTAGGTTTTGGAGCACCCCAATTTTGCTGTAAATTCCTAACAAGATAGCTTTTAGCCGTTCTAACTCGTCATTCTCCCGCACAGTGACGCGGTATACAGGGGTGATGCACTCCCTTCGCCGCCATCTTCCTGTCCCTACAATTCTTATTACACATATAGAGGACAATTTTTCATATCTCTGGTTGTATATACATTATATTCATACCAATTTGCGTCTTCATACCTATACTTTGGATAATAATTATCATCACATTCCACCATCATTAATAACCCCATGCGCCCTCCCTTCCCCTCCAACCCCTCTTACCTATCTAGAGTTCGTTTATTGATGATTTTTCATACTAAATAATACTTTCTATTTTTTTTCAAAGTTTGATCATCTGCAAGTTCAATTTCCAATTGCTAAGTTTTATTTCTAGGATGTAGAAGGTAATCACTGCACTTCTATATGTTTCATCATTAAATTCTGTTTTGCTTTAATTTTTCCCAATTCACCTTATTAACCAAATCACTGGCCAATATTCAGCATCCTAATTTATCCCTAACCTTAATGTCACTCCAAAAATTGTTTACCTACAACACTAAAGATTACTCTTTAATCTTTACAATTTAGTTTAATTAAAATTACAACCCTTCATCCATTTTCAATTGCCTTGTAAGAGTATTTTATTTACCATGAACATTTTATAATAAACATTTTTTTTACTTGGGAATTGTTTAATGGAATAGTTTCCTCAAATATGTTTCAAAAATTAAATGTCAGTGGCTCTTAACTTTACCCTCACAGTACACCTGACTATTTAATTTGCACACATATTACTTTTTTGTCAGTTGACTGATTATGGTTACCCTACATAAATTTAAAACATTAAGCTGAAAAATAAATTCAACATAACTCCCCTTTATAACTAAAATAATCTTCATTATCTGTAATCAATACACAGTATTTTTGCCTTAGTTGCCTTTATATTCCTTATTTCTTTGACAAACACAACTGTTGGGAAAAAATAAGTTACATTATTCAAGTGGGTATAGTGAAAATGGCAACACGGTTTTAATAAAAAATATATTCAAATAATCATGGCCAGGAGGGAATAAAATGATTGCTATTCCTTGTACATACTTGCAGAATCATTTTTAAAGCATGTTTTATATTGTGAATTCATCATTGCAGAGTCCATATATTAGACTGGATTAAAACAGAGAAGTTATTTTATATAAAGATTACATTGTTATATCATAAATTAACTTCATCAGTTTTCCCTGAAATATCTGTCTAAAAGGTCATTTGTAATTACCATAATATTGATATGATGTATGTAAAATGTCTATACATATAAGGTTTTAGTGCCCTGATTACAACTTCTATTAATATTAGTAGAAATAGCATTAAAATGTAGCATCTTAATAATTGTGAAAACTAGCCTCTGTTTTCCAAACTACTTTAGGAAACAGAATTTGTAATAGAGTCTACTACTGATGATTCAAGAATAAGCTGGAACTTGTCAGAATGAAAGCTAATTCCTTCATTTCCAAATCTTCCAGGGTTTTACATTGCACACAATGGAAGGTGTTACTTCTCAAACAGCTGTTCTTAATACCTGAACCTTTTTCTAAATCCTAAAAATAACTACCTATTTAAATTTGAAGAAATGCAACAGGTTTGTAGAAAGGAAAAAAAAACTCATCTGAGATCCATTTCATCAGTCTAGAGAATGATATTACGCTTTGTTTAAAAATACAAAAATATTTTGTCACACATTAGAAAATTTTAGTGTGGCATTATTCATGAACAGCAGAAGAATCAATTTTATAACCAACTGGTTTGTAAAAAAACGAAAAATATTCTCAGACAGGATGAACTCTGTTTTCTGATTAATGTTTTCAGGTCAAATGTGTTGATTGTAGCAGAATTAGATTAATAGGAAGATCACCACAGAATAAATTAGTTTATGAGGAAGTTGTTCCCTGAAGATTGAGAGCACAGGGAAAGATTTATTTTAAATGCATAATTCTTTCTATTAAGACTTTCAAAGTAGTTTTGTGACCAGCCCGTGTCCTGTTTCATTGGTTTCTTTTCATCTTATCTGCATGTTTTCCCCCAAAATCTACAGACAAAATAACACACACCAAACAGAATGGAAGCAAACAACACTTTCCATTTTAGCATCACCAGAATAAGGAACTTGTCTAGAATAAAGAAGCCTAATATATAAATGGCTTCAACGCTAACTATAATAATGACTTTATATAATCTAGTCTCTGCTAGAACAGCAAAATAAAGGAAAATACACAAGCACTAGAGAAAAGAAATATTTGAAGATTATTTACATAGGATGAAAACTAAGCTTCAGAGAAAAGCCTACAGAACTATAAAAGCATTGTTATAAAGCACTGTAAAAGAAGATAACTTAGAAGGTATAGCACTACAATAGTGACTCTTACACCACATGTTAAGCACTGTTAGGTCTCTTCCCCCAAATTCTTTTGCTTAATCCTCAAAATAGCCATGAATTACAGAGTTTAATATCTTAATTACAAATGACAGAATTGCACTTTGAGGAAAAAGTTATTTAGACCAGTTGTTTTAGTTATTGAAGGGAAGAATCTCAATTCTTACAATTCAAAATTAAAGAAAATGTATACATCTTGCAGCTTACTAGGAAAGAAATATCTCATTTTTCTTCTTCCTCTACTATTTCTTGCAAATTCAAAAATAAAAAAGAAACAAGGAATAATAGAATTGGAAGTGAGAAAAGGAATACAGAAACCATTTTGTTGCATACCCCCATTTGTTTCATTTAGCTGTTCCTTGGACAAATGTGCTTCTAGTGATGTCCATGAATCTGGATAGTGTTGATCCTAACTCCAAAGTATTGTATTCGAGAGTCTATTAGAAGAAAAAATAAAAACTAGCAAACTCAGTGAGTTCAGATAAAACTGTGTAGTCACCAAAATATTACAGCAAAGGCACAATAAATAAATGGAGAGAAATGCTGGATGGTAGAGAAAGGATGTGATCCAGAGGCATTACCTGTGTTCTGCAGGCAGTCTACCTGAGAGGCCCTGACTGAAGCCATTGCTCCATTGAGAGAAACTCTAGAGGGACCAGAGTGGGAGGATCCACACTTCAAATCCTGTCCTAGGAGGATTAGTGATATTTATGGAAAAAGTGAATAATAGTGTAAAAATGGTATAATCAGATAAATATAACAAAAACAAACAAATGAACACAAGACCTTGTGATCATGAATTCTAGTGATGAAGTGGAAGGGGACGATCTAATCAGAGCTCATCACAAAGACCTATTTGGGGAATGTACAGTTAATCAGAAATTATGAAAAGGAGGCAATCCAAGAACTCCAGGGATAACATTCTGAACAGACACATAAACAATGTATTTGCTTTAGGCAGCAAAACTTGGGGATGTTCTTGAAACTGAAATTATTTTTCTATGATTGAAGGTTTAGTGAGACTGGCTGGAGATAAGATTTGAAAAGTAATGTCCAGGTTCCCAGGCCTTTGTTATTGAGAAAACAATGATCCATCTAAGGTCAAATCAGCTAGATACAAAATAAACGGTAAGGTATAGCTCCTAATTCACTAAATAGAGCAATTTATTTCCTATATTTTATGGGTTCTAACTATAGATTATATAACTACAAATTATATAAACTCAAAGACATATTTAGAAAGAAGAGCAACTATTCAAGGCCTGACCTGCTTAAGCTGATAATTTAATAGTCCAAACCAAAGTCATGATCCAATTAAACCACAGTCATGTGATGACAGTGCACCAAGCAGAATCTCTATATCTCCAATCATTTAAATGCCCCAATGCTATCTAATTTTCTCAGTACCAATGTTCTACAATTTACAATGTCCAAAATAAAACAAAACTTCATCTATTTTGATGTTAGAAACCAAGAATGTAAAAGTGTAATATATGGTCACTTTACATTCTGTATCTATAATGCTTATCACCTGGTAGGAGGTGCTGGACAAGACCTGTGATTTTCCAGCATTTTTATTTTAATCAAGTAATTACATGGTAGCTAAAAAGTCCTAAGAGGTTTTCTATAGAAAATCAAACTCTGTCCCTATTGGTTATTCAAGTAACTCTAATATACCCATAGATTGAAAGTACCTCAAACACACATCTATTTTCAGGGCCCTTTGGGGTAAAAACTCAACGAGAAGCAACTGATAGAAAGAAGCTGTTCATATAAGCTTGAAGAAGTCTTGTAATTCCAGGTACAGCATGGTTGGTTCTTAAATTTTTCCCACTCCACCAGCTGTGAAACCTTGGGAAATATAGGAATACATATTTCATGTGCATGCATAATAGAGTTGCTCATTTTATAATATGCTTCAGTTCCCTGTGATTGTATTTTTGTCTTTAACTTTTGCTAACTATATCTTTGGAAATAATATTCCTTATTTCTTAGCATGAGAATGAGAAGACCTGAATTGATTTGAGCTTCTGCTCTTCAGTAACTAAACAACCAAAATAAATCACTTTTCTTCTATAATGTTCAACTCCACAGTTTCTAAAAAAAGAAAATCTCTTTAATTCATGAATACATTGAGCACTAAATAAAAATGCACACATGAAGGAACCTCACATAATTTTTGACAACTGCAGCTGCTCTGTCAAAGGCCTACTTCTGCTTTATATCTCTGACTTTCATTTTTGTTTTTGTTTTGTTTTGGGTTTGATTTGGCTTGATTTTTTTTCAATCCTAAAAACCTCATGCTAAATAGAGTTTTCATGTACTATGATTTTCTGGGGAAAAAAACCCACAATTGTTCCCAGATGTTTCAATGCCTATTTTGTATTTTTATATGACTTATTTTTAAATTTAGCTATAGGAGGAAGGAAAAAAATGGTGTGTTGAAAATGAAGAATAGATATTGTCATTGTTTTTTTCCATTTCCATTAAAATAAATTAGCACCAGATTAAAACAGTAGCATTGGTTACATAATTAATAATCTTCAGATAAGAAAGACTGGAAAAAAGCATTTAAACTATACTAAATGTAAAATGGTTTCCAGTGGCAACAGTTTACTATCTTTAACATTGTGTAGCACAAAACATTCTTTTGAATGTACAATTAAAAGAGGCTTAATGAAAATAAACTGAAAGATGAAAACTAATATTTCTCTATGGTTTAATATGCCATCACCTTGACTACTGAAGATGATGGAGGGATTTTCAAATATTAGAGTTTGATTTCTTTCTCTCAAATGTACATTCATATATGTTGCTCTTTTATTCTGAGAGGTTTTTTTAGCTTTCTTGATTTATGAGATTATAGAGACCAAGTACAGAAAAGGATAGAAATTTTTTTGAAAAATTGTAATTATACAATCCAGCAATCATATCGGGATATTTCCTTCGCTGTCCAATTTCCTTCAACATCCAAACATGTTGAGGTATTTCCTTCAAGTATATGCTGTTGTTTTTAATCCTAGGGTTATTTTTAAACCAGTATATTCCCAAAATTTTCTCACTAAATTGTTTAAGTCATAATTGTATGTTGTATGCAGATAAAAATAATACAGTTTTTACTAAAATGGACACTGTTCAAATACTATTCTAATAAGAATTATAAACTCATTGAGTACTATGATTCATGTTTTCCTTTTCTCAAGTTTTTTCCTGAATTTTAAAGAGATTCTTTAACATGTTACTTAATCAATTATATCTATATTTCCTTTTGTACTTTTATCTTTTGTAATCTTTCTTGGTGTGGTATTATTTCTCTGTACAAAATTCATATATCCAATATTTCATTTTTAAGTACAAAATGATCCTTAATTTTTCAGTGACATTTAAATTTAATTAATTCATTATTTTTGTTTGGTGGGAGAGTCATGAGGATCCAGGAGAATCTAGGGGGTTGCTCAGCAGAAAAATAAACATAATGTGCGGACACAAAATTTTGCATCCAGTTTGAAAAGATTTGTAAACTTCCCAATGTCCATTCAAAAACTACCTACATATCAGTGGAACCCAGAATTAAAACCACTTGTTCTGAATTCCTTAAGAGCCTGTTTTGTTCTGTTTTTGTAATCCTGGGGATTAAACTCAGAACCTCACACATGCTAGGCAAGTCTACTTCTGAGCTATACTCCCAGGCTCTAGATTTTTTTTTCCCTAAGTAACAGTATCAAGGGTGAAATAGTTACATAAAATCAAGGCTATTCTTTCATTAACAGTTTTTGTTGGGTCTTATCTTTGCAATATGGAATGTGTAAAAGGATGCACTGTGTTCTATGTGTGGTATTTGATATTGTGGATAGGGATCCAACTATAGTAAAATGGGTAAGAGCCAGAAATTCTGATTCTTACCCTAATTCTATCACTGACTGGCTTAGTGAGCTGGGAAAAAAAAATCCTATAATTTCCTTTGCATCAAATCTGAATCTGTAAAGTATGTGCATGCATGGGAGTACCCATGTGCTCATATGTGGGAGTCCATGTGAAAATTTGAGTCTAGTTGAAATGTTGAGGAGTAGCAGAATTAACAATCTCTAAGATATTTTCAATTTCTAAAGATATATTGAACCAAAGTGATGCTATTTTATATAACACTGTTTTTACTATCATTTTACGAAGATAAAGTTTTCATATAGTACAAAGATTAAATGTTAAGTGTATATTCAATGAGCTTTTATTAAAGTATACAGGTATATATCATTGCCACATTCAAAATCTAAAACATTTCCACAATCCAAAAAGTTTCTTCCTGTCCCCTTCCAGGCACCCTCCCCATAACCAATCACTGACTTGTTTTTTGTCAACAGAGGTAAGTTTTACCTGCTTTAAAATTCATATAAATTGGATCAAACAGTATGTATCTCATGACTTTCGTCCTTGTTACTTTCACATAAATTACATTTGATTTTTGAAGTCAATGCAGGAATCAATAATTAATTCATGAGTTGGTATTTTGTTTTGTTTTTAAAATTGATATGCAGTTTTTCATCGTATAAATATGCCACAGTTTTTTCAAACTCATTTTCCTATGATAAACATTTGAGTTGTTTCTAGCCTAGCACCATGATGCATAAAGCTTCTAAAAAAAATCTGACCATCCCATTACCATAATATCTGTCAATATTAATTTATCACACTCTACTTAACTTTTTAGCTCTTTATATAAGCCTAATATAAGAAATCTATAATGGTTAAAATTCCATTTTCTCACTTTCAGATTTTTAAATAGTGTTTTAAAATATTTTGTATCTGCATTTGTAATCAACTTAAAATACAAAATTATTTTTTCTTAATAGTCAGTTGTCTTAAAGAGCAGAAGTAAGAATCTCATATAATTATCCCTGCAAACACCACCCTGGTCATCTTCATTCCTTATAAAGATCTAGTATCATTTCCCTTAGGTTTGAAAATCTTCTAGACTTTTTTAGTGCAGATTTGTGATCTTCTAATCCAATAGCTCAGAAGTCTGATAGGGGCCATTCCAGGCTAAAACTAAGGAGTTGGCAGGGCTGTGCTTCTTCTGCAGCCACTGGAAGAGACCATTTGCTTTTTCCCAGTGTCTAAAGCCCACCTGCATTCTTTGTGGTTGCTTTCCTCCCTCTTCAAAGCCAGCATCAGCCAGTGAAGTCCCTTTCATACAGCATCACCCTGAACTTCCATTCTGTCTCCTTCTGTTAATTTGATATCTTTGTTATAGATGTATTTTTATTTTGCTTTGTTTTGGCCCACATAGATAATCCATGATAATCTCATAATTTTAAGGTTATATTTGTGGCTTTAATTCCATCTATTATCTCAAATTCTTGTGTCTAAAGTGTTCACAAGTTATGGGTATTAAATCACAGACATCTTTGACAAATTATATATTATAGTAGGCATAATGATTGTGCCCAAAATCTACTTGTCTTCACATTTACTGGTTCCAGTGAAGTATAGAAACTTTATCCTCACTTATTTCTCTTTACCTTCTCCCATTTATAATTATGGCAAATATCTCTTCTACATAAACTAAAATAACAATAAACAATGCTACAGTTTTGTTTAAATCATCACACATAATGGAGAAATTTCAAGCAAAAGGAAAGTCTACAATTAACCCAATTTTTCCTCCTCCGTAGTCTTTCTTCTTTCTAGATATCCTGTGATTCCCTCTATTGCAATTTACTTTCTGCTTAGAGGACATCACTTAGCATTCTTTCAGGGTAGTTCTCCAGGTCATCACTATTCTTTAATTTTCCTTCATCTGAAAATTATCTTTGTTTCATCTCATTAATAAAGGATAAATTCAACTGGATATAGAATTCTGGGTTTAGAGTGGTTTTCTTTCTTCCCCCTCACTTGTAAAAGCATTATACTCTTCCCATAAGCAATACCATGTGATATCTAAGCATAGTGTTCTACTCATACCAGATATTTCCAAAAAATCATCCAAATCAGAACGTTCAAATATTTGTGTTCACTTTGAGAACAATCATGGAACATCACAGACCATGAAAGGTATATACACCTGAAAAATCACTGGGCATCTGAAAATCATCTTTTTATATGACTAATGCATACTATTCTATCACTGCAATGGTGGAGTTCGTATATGTGCCCAGGCCCAACAAGAGTGTAAACACTGATTTTTTTATTACACATGTTTAAAAATGTACAGTTTAATGCTCTATTTTAGTGTATAGATGGAGACTCACTGTTCACACAAAATATCTAGATGAACATTCTATATAGGTACAGGGGTCTTCTTTCTCCATGAATTCTTGTAAGGTTTGTCTCACACTTGAAGTTTCAGAAGATTGACTCTGATGTGTCTTGATATGAATTTGATATGAATTTGGGGGGTTTATGCTATTTGGTTTATAAACAACTTCTTAAATCTGAAAGTTTGTGATGTTTGCCAAATTTGAGCAATTTTCATATTTTATCTTAATCCCCCCTTCTTAGAATCAATATTATGAGTTTAAATTTTTCTTTAGGTTTTGTGTGTGTATGTGTGTGTGTGCCACATGTTCCTGGGGTTATTCATTTATTCTTTCAGTTCACTTCTCTCCATTGTTTATATGGGATAATTTCTATTGTTGTAACTTCAAATTCACCAATCTTTTCTACTATCTTCATTTTTTCTGTGGATCTAACATACTGACTTTTTAAAAACTTTTTCAGTTATTACAATTTTGAGTTCTAAAATTTCCATTTAAATTCTTATTTATCTTCTATTTCTTCATTGGGATTTTCTATTTCTTCATTATTTCCTACTTGTTCCTATTTTTTAAGTTTTTTTCAAGCATGTTAATTGCTTGTTGAAAGATTTTTATCATAGTTGCTTTAAAGTTTTTGCCAGATAAATTCTAATATCCATGTCATCTCTGTGTTGGCACTGTGATAAGCTAAATAATGGCCTCCACACATCCTAACCATGAATCTATGAATATCACTTTATGGGGTCAAAAAGTGAGGGCTTCCAAATGTGATTCACAATTTTAAGAGTGATTATTCTGAATTATTTGGGTAGGTTTGAATGCAATCATATACATTCTTATAAGAAAGGAGCACAAAGACATGTAGAAGAAGAGATAACAATATGACCATAAAAGCAAAGGACCCCCTTATTAATGCTACGTGGGGGCAGAAGACCAGGTTCAGCAAGAGATCTCCATTGAGACTCAGGAATGGGATAGCTCCTATTGCTGGTCACAGCTTGGAGTTCAGGTTATCTACTTGTGCTCCATTCTATCTATTTATGCTCCATTCCTACAACTCTACCAGGAGGAGGGGTATTGCTCCATTGTTGTTGCCTGTGAGACCTCACTAACATCAGTGGTGGTGATATTATTACCAATAAATCGTGGTTAAAAGTATAACTAGCCGTGCCACTCCAACACCACTGGGAGGGAGCAGGACACCCCATTTCCGTAGCATGGCACAGAATTTCAAGTCCTTCATGTGATTTCTACAGACAGGAGAGAAGAGTTTCCTTAGCATCTAGCAGGGATGTATGTCCAGTTTCCCACTCAGATTTCTCTGATGTCATCTCAATAGAGTGATTTGGCTCCCTTGCTGCAATCTTGCAAAGATGGATGTAAAGGCTCTTACTTGGCCTTTGATATTGGAGGTAGAGTACTGCATCAGCTTTATCTGTGGTATATGCTTATGTAGTGTAGTTATTGTCTAAATGTTTTCTGTCTTTCTAGCTGTTCCTTTCCTAGTCCTTTCGATAGAAGGTCTTTGCTGTTTGTTGAGTTCATTTTTTCCAAAACAAAGCCAAAAAACAGTCATTAGAGATCGGACATTTCCAGATTTCCTGGTTCTCTAGTATCTAGGTGCTGGGTATAAGTGGCTAAATGAAAACCCAGAGAACTTGCCACTGTGTCATTTCTTGGGTCCTAAAGTCTCTAGCTGGTCTGCTTTCTTCCTTCTACCTTTCAAAGTCTCCTGTATTATATACACTTATATACAATTTTGTGTGTGCATATATAGACACACACGTATACTTGTACATTTTTCATTCATCCAAAGCTACAAAGGAATAAATTAATTAGCTGCACTTAGGAGAAGAAAAAGTAAATCAACTTGACCTTCACAGAAGCAGAAGCTCTCTATTTTTTAAACTATGCAATCTCTATAAATGAAATGTATGCATTCCCTTACTGCACATCCTTTTTAAACCTGTCAAGTGTTATGTCTGTATCTTAATGACAGAACTGCTCCCCGACGTGATTTACTATTTATACAACCATGTTTGGTGTCTGTACCCTCTCACCCCTTTAAGTGCATCTCCACCGTTTTCAGTGATTGGCACTAGTGATGGTTTGCAAAATCCATAGACCTTCAAGAAACTTACCTAAAGCTGAAGTGAAAAGTAAGAAAAAACAGGCAAAAAATGAAGAAAAGAAGGAGTGTGTGAGGGAGAAAAGAAAGGCAGTGAGAATTAGAGGGAATATGAGGGAAAGAGAGAGTAGTAGAAAGGAGAAGGAATGCCATAAACGGATATTAAAGCATTGTACAGATAAAATTCATGTCCATGCTGAACCATGGTGACAAAGGAGAAATGTAATAACAGATATAATGAAAGCAAATATTCTGTATGCCTAAAATTTTTCAGAAAATATTATAGCTACTGTATTAACTCATATAAACCATAAAGTAAAAACATTAGTTATGTTCTCATTATTTGGCCCATTTATAGGTAGGGAATCTAAAGCACTGGTTATTTTGATCATACAGGCAAGGGTTTTTTGATCTTGAACGTTGTATTTAGTTCAACCTTATAGTAGTCAAAATCCAACTGTTTTTGACTTTAAAATGGCATTTTTACATGATTTCATCTAGCTTCAGAATTGATGTTATTTCCTAAAGGTGACTAAACAAACAAACAAACAAAACAAAGCCAAAAAAAAAAAAAGTCATTAGAGATTGAGGAAATAAAGGAAATGTGAGAACATGATGGGGGGACCTTCAGGCTGTCTAAATTTCATTCCCAATGAGTTTTACCACTCTGTAGTTCCTATCTGAGGATTGGTCCTATAAATTCTTTCTGTACATTTATCCTCTGTAGTTAAAGTGTCTTTTCCTTGCCACAAATACAATGTTAATTAAAAACAAACAAAAAACTAAATAAATGAAAGTCTCATAAACCTAAGTGAAACAGATACGAGGGGTGTTTTCCAGATATCTATTAAGGATAAGATATATTACATGTCAAAAAACAGAAATGAGAAAAAAGAAAAGAGGCGGGTGAGCAGGTTAAGATTAAAGGATACCATGTAATTGGAAATCCACACCAAGGAAACCTGCTTCAAAACCTTTCTCAGAGGAGCTCCAACCCTATAAGTTGTTTCGCCTTCAGGAAGTTCTCAGCATTTTACACTCTCAAAGATCAAGAGCCATTTTACTTCCCTTTGCACTAACATTCCTTCCTTCACTGGAACCAGCAGCTAGTGTGGGACTTGGTTCAAAAAACTGTGCCAAACTTAGCCATGAACTTAATAGAACTCAAAAGAGTAAATGAATGTAATCAAATATTGTATTACATTTTTCCTCAAAACATGGTAATTTTTATATTACTTGGCAAATACTTTGCTGCATTTTAAGCGATAAATTAACAATATTGCTCTTTTCCCCACAAAGCATGCAGGATAATATAGAGCAACCCCATATAATATTGAATGTACAGAATTAGTAGTAAGCAAGCCTAGGTTCTATCTTGTATAGCGTCTTCTTTGAAAAGTAGGAAAAATATTTCTAAAAGTAAATTCAGATTGCAGAATTTCCACATTTACTCTCAAAATACTCAGAAACAATCAAATAGTCAGACTAAGGTGGATACTTACTGAAACCAAGAATGCCTTTTTTTTTTTTTTTCATGAATGAAAAATGACTCAGGTACAAGGTGGCATAGTGGCCCACTCCTGTAATCCCAGCGGCTCAGGAGGTGGAGGCAGGAGGATTTCAAGTTCAAAGCCAGTCTCAGCAACTTAGTGAGCCCCTCGCCAACTTAGCAAGATCCTGTCTCAAAATAAAAAATGAGCTGGGGATGTGGCTCCTTGTCAAACACCTCTAGGTTCAATTCTTGGTTTAAAAAAAAAAAAAAAAACTCAGGTAGATTCTAAGTTTGCATGGTCAATGATCAGTATCTTTTCTACATTTAGGCCAATTTACTTGGTTAGAGAGATCATCTGTAAGTTTGTATTTGAGCATGAAAGAGATTAAGATGAACAGAAATATACTGACATTATGCTAAAATGATTTCACGATTCCTCTCAAAATCTAAACTTCATTTCTTAAAATCCTATGAATCAATTTTCTCATTCAAACTTGTGACAAAGGAAAAATAATTCAACAATTAGGATACCCAAACAGATATTTTTTTATCATTATTTCTACTCTTTCGTAAGTCTCCATGGCTGAAAAACCCTAAATAACCACTTCTAATTGACATACATTTTATCTAGATATCATTTTTTATTTAAATAACTTACAGTCACATTCTAATTGCCAAGAACTTCTATATATTTTGCAATAATTTGCATATATATGCTTTGATTCATTTTCTTTTTCTATTCCAGTAATGAAGCAAGGGAGGAGAGCGTTGGGAGTGGGTCATGCTATGGGGAAAAGCATTTATCACTAACACAATATAATAATGCAGAATAGTTTAGAATTGTGGATCTCATGATAACAACAAGGAGAGGAATGAAATTTAGCTTGTTTTATGAATGTTAATTCCTTATAGAAAATGTAGTACACCCTTATTATTATTGGAATGGCTGTTCTATCACCAGTGGCTGATCATCTGTAAGTTGTATTTTTACTATTCTAATTTCACTTTCTTTTCTTTAAGAGAACTCTGTCTATTTTATCACAGTATTCATATATGATCTACCAGATAGGGCTCTATCAGGAAAAGAGAAGCCATTTGATGCATTTGGGGTAAAAACAATTTTATACAGAATTTGGGGCATGCATACCTAAACAGAGACATGGGGAAGTCAGGGAAGGTAACACTGAAAGTCATTACAGCTGGCCTGAACGTTAAAGAAGGTCACAATCAGAAGCACTAGAATGTGGGCAAAGGAGCCCAAAGTCAGAGGACCATTTGCACTGATGCATAAGACCATAAAGAACTTACTGCACCGACCATGTGGAAGGCTATGGTGACTGACAAAGCCACCGTGTCTGACCCACAAATCCTTCTGAGAATCATGGCTCCACACTCACCATTCAAACAAACTCCTCTTGTCACAAACTTGAATCCTCTTATGGAAAAGGGATTATGGGATACTGTTCAAGCCTGAGAATCACCATGATGGGTGGTGCAGGCCTGACAACAAGATCCAGCCCAACTAATTAAAATAAATTATATACAAGCTATCTTCATATCTGTTTTCAGTTTCCTTCCCTAAGGTCTTGATCAAAAAATTCTTAAGGGAAAAAATGTACAGTTTTAGATCCAATTGTACTCATGTGTTTCTAGTTTCAAGGACAATAGTTTTATTCTTAAAACTATGCACTTGTTTTAAGTCCCATCTATAATACTAAACCTGGTTTTATTTCCCTCTTTCTCTTCTCTTTTCTTCCTCTTATCACTCCCTCACCCTCAGCTCTGTCTCATCTATCCTCTGTCCACTTTAGGTAGTCAAAATTCACAGGTTGAAATGCTTTGGTTTGTATATTATTCTGCATTATTATAAAGAAATTATAAGCTTTATATATAACAGTTATATACAACATTTAAAGGTTGTACAAATATAAAAATTAGGCATTTTTATTTGTTTCAGTAAAATGTAATTGCTGTATATTGTAGTTCTCTGAATCTTGCTTTTCTCCATGAACACTATATCCAAGCCAACTATTACTGATCTATCTCATTCACAATAATGACCTCAATATACCATCATATGAACAGTTTACAAAATATTCAGGCACATGCTTATTACAAAGCAACCACTTGACTTGCTTTTTGTTTTGCTACTACAAATACCACAAAGATATCAACATCCAACTGCATATGTTAATGTACATTATTGTTTTCATTTCCAGGAATCAATTGCCATGAATGGCATTGTTAGAAAAATGTATATCAAAAATTATGATGGAAGTCATTATATAACTTTTCAAATGCTGTAAAAATCTTTTGCCACTATGGTTGAGAATACTCCTTTTCCCGTATCCCTGCCAGTCAAAATGTCAACATTTTTGTATTCATTATACTAATCAAATAAGTGTAATGTAAAATATCAAAAAATGCTAATTTAATGATCCTTTTCCTGATTACTTCATAAGATAGGTCTTTTTCATGTATCTATTGGTAATTTATATTTTCCCTTCTAACAGTTTACATTTCAAAAATGTTTGCTTGTTCTCTATTTGGTTATTTGCATTTAGTACCTCCCAAATTTATTTTGTATATATGGTGTTTGAATTATGATTTATATTGTATCCTCCAAAATTCATATGTTAGAGTCCTAACCGAGAACCTCAGAATGTGACCCTATTTGGAAACAGGAACACTGCAGATATAATTAGTCAAGTTAATATGAAGTGTACTTTAGGAGGGTTGATCCCCAACCTAACAGGATATGTCTTTGTAAAAGAATTCCATGTGAAGAGACATATGTATACATAGAGAACAAGAAGTGAACCTAAAGAAACAGATCATGGTGATCCATCTGCAAGCCAAAGATAGCCAGCAAATCACCGGAAGCTAGGAGGGAGACATGGAACTGATCTTCCTCAAAGCCTCAGAAGAAAACCAACCTGCTAATACACTGATCTCAGACTTCTGACCTACAAAACTGTGACAATATATTTCTCATGTTTAAATCACTCAGTTTGTGGCACTTTATTATGGCAGCCCAAGACAACTAACACACACAATTAGATAAAAATCATACTTTCAAATGAAGCTGTGCCAGTACTTAAGAAGTTACATTTCCTCATAGAATTTAAATACTATTTTTCTCGTGTTATGTATTTAATTAATATATGCACATATTATGAATATGAATATTTAAATATTTTAAATTCTAAATCATTAAATTTACTGGAATCTGTTGTTGTGTTTTTCACTCCAGGTCACTAATTTATCTGACCATAAATAGTGTGAGATAGTCATACTAGTAGATTTTATCCTATATGTTAAGAGGGTATACTTTCATATTTTTTTTACTCCAACAGACTTTTATTATAACTCTGAATCAACAGTTAAAGTGATCTTAACAACTGAGAAAAATCTTCAATAGGGTTATTTTTGCCATTGCATTAAGTTTATATATAAATATTTGGAGAAAATATTACATTTCTTGTGATAAAGTCTTTCAATTCATAAAAAAGGCTTTGTCATTGTTTGTTCAAATGTCTTATGACCTTCAATACAATAAAATTGGTAGCTTCCATGTTTTTAATTGTTTCAATTTTATTATATTTACACAGATATTTTTGAATGATCAGTCTTTATATTTAAACTCATTGTCAAGCGTAAAATTTAGTGGCATTTAGAATGCTCATAATGGTGTGCAGCCATCCCCAGTGCCTAGCTCCAAAACATTTTTATCTCACCAAAAGGAAATCCATTCCCTTCGGTCCCTAAAAAGAAGTAATGTGCTTTGTCTATGGATTTGTCTGTTCTAGATATTTCATATCCCATTTCACAAATGGAATCATATCATACATGGCTTTATGTGTCTGTTTCTTTCAATGAGTATATTTTCAAGGCCCACTCATCCAATTCATTGTTTTGCATAAGGAAAGAAATCTTCTAGTCAGTGTCCCTGTAGAAGTGCCAACTTTTCTATAAGAAGTAAAACTGTAGAACTGTTCCAACTCTCATTTCAGAGAAAAGATCAAGGCATTACTGTTTTCTAACTAAAACAACCATTATAGTTGTTTTGTTTTGTTTTCCCCTCAAACAGAAGAGCAACCTTCTTGCACAAAGTGAATTCTATAGTCACTTTTATAAAAAAAAATCTCAGACAGTTTATGTTTAGCAGATGGTCTCCTATGTTCATACAGAGTGACAGAGATTCCTACTGAGATTGGTGACTTTATGTGTCAATATGACTGGACCTGAGGTGCCCAGATATTTGGTCAAACATGATTCTGGGTATGTCTGTGAGGAAGTTCCTAGAAAGATGAACATTTGAATTGATATAATGAGTAAAGCAAATTGCCCTCCCTAATGTGGATGGGACTCTAACCAACTAAACATCTGCATAAAACAGAAAGGCTAAGATGCAATTTCACCTACTTGGTTGGCTCTACTGTTTCTCAGGTCTTTGATCTTGAACTAGAGCAACACTACTGGCTCTACTGCGTCCTCTGCTTATTGTCCACAGTTCTTGGAATTTAACCTCCATAATCATGTGAATAAATCCCTCATAATGAAATAATCTCTCTCTTACTCTTTCTTCATTATATATCTATATCTATGTAATATATATAATATATACACACAAGCATATATGCACATTACATATATATAAATAATCTCTTATGTACATAAAATACATATACAAAAGAGAGAGAGAAAGAGAAAGAGAGAAAGAGTATGTGTTGTGTGTGTGTGTGTATACGTGCATGTGTGTGATTTGATTTTTTCCCTCAGGAAAAACATGACTAATGTACTGAATTTTTTATTTCTTAGCAAATATACTACCTAATATGTCAGACAATAAATGCATTATCAACCATATTTATTCTATTCATATTTCTGTCTCCAGAGAAAGCCTTTTCAACTAAGATTTTTTTTACTATCTCTAGAGTATAAAATTATTTGGGGCCAAAGATCAAGCAACCGGTACCATAACATATGATCTTCCTTTCCTTCACTCCATCTTCTTCCCAACATAAAATATTATTTATGTTGCAGTAATTAAAATGTATGCCTTACATTTCTCATTAAAATTAGATTTGCCTTGTTATTTCTGGGTGAGTAAAGATTGGGCTTTTCAGTGTTCAGTTTTCATAAATTACCAAGGAACCCACAGGGGGGTAAAAATCACTTACCCTATGAGAAAAGACTGTGAAAATGTGCAAGTCAATATGATATGAAACTGTCTTGTATCAAAAGGCAGAGAAGATGTCGAACACTTGTAACCCATTCCCTGACCCAAACTGCAATGGAGTCATGTATGAGTTCTGAGGCAAGGGGGTTATAGAGACAAAAAGTAACAGCTCCATTGAGTGCCACTGGCTTCAGCAATGAGACACAAAAATCTCACAACTGGGCAGTACTGCTGTTTTTGACTGTCTAGAGCACCAATTGTAGAACCCTTGGTCTTCACACTTGTAAACCCTACATGGGGTAGCAATAACCATAAGCCAGAAATCAGTGACTTCCAGTGGCCAGCTGAAACAATTTTAGACGGCATAGATAGCTTCCCAGGTCAAGAGGGTAGGAAAATCATGGACATCATATTGATTTCCAAGGAAACAGCTTGTAAATCACATCTGGGGCCAGGCAAGTCAGAAGCAGATCCATGTTGATTTGTAACTGCTGCATTAATACTCTGTGTAGCCAGGTTTGGGTGGTCTGATTACATCCAAAGCAATGTCCTGACCTATCCTTTGCATCTTCCTCAATGCTGATTATAAATTCAATGCCACTTGACTACAAAGCAAATTATTATTTTCAGGAATGAGAGAGTAATAATAGGAGTCCCTTTAACTGTATGCCTCCTGCATGTAAACTTGCTTCCAAATCGACCTAATGATTTAATTACATTTACTGTTTACTTTTGAAAAGGTAGCTCTCTATAATAAATTCAAGCACTACCTTGTTTATAGGAATTTTTGAAATATAAATTAATTTGAATAATGAGGACTCAACTATACTGTTCAAGATGAAGCTTTTCCATTTAAATTTCATAAAAGATTGAGACAGCTGTAAAAGAAATGTGGATGGACTCAAAAGTAACAGTTTGCATTTAGATGTTGGGAAACAGTAAGTGAAATGGTTTTATGTTCTTTTCATTTGCATATATATGTGGGTAAAGACAAGAATAAAGATCAAGAATCTAAACTCTGAAATGGCATTTCAATAAAACAATCTAGGACAAAGTTTTTTCATAGATCAACCAATTTCTTTCTTGCAGCATTTTTCGATAAAATATGATAAGCCTTACTTCCCAACCTCCTGCAATTTTAGGAGGACATAAGCAATTCTGAACAATCCGCACATGCAATCAGATAGATGTCAACTAGAAAATGAAGTCATCATCTCTTTTTCATATCAAATTCAATTAGGCTTCAATTTTAAAAGTAATATACAGTACTCTATACATTAGGGTTCTCTACAGGAAGAGAACCAACAGGCTGTGCATATAATTATAAGAGGGGATTTATTAGATTGGCTTACATTATCAGCAGCAGAGTAGCCCCACAGTAACAGTCAGATGAGAGCAGGGAAAGCCAGTAGCTGCTGAGTCCAAGCTGCAAGCTTCAGAACAAGAAGGACCACAGATGCAGGCCCAGTCAAGATTGAAAGCCTGGAGAGGCTTCCTGGAGTGTCACTTAAATTCAAATCCAAAGCCTCAAAGCTCTGGAGTCTAACACACCCAAACCACGACAGCAGCAGAAAACTTGCACAAACGTGGAGCTTGGGCATGCGCACATACCGTGCATCTGCGCAAGCTCAAGCGCACGCACAGAGGAGCTTCACCTGTGGACCTTTTCTCTTTCCTTTATTTTCTTTGGGAGGATGAGGGTAATGATGATTGAACCCAAACCCCAAGCTTGCCAGCACTCTACCACTGTGCTACATTTCCCGGCTCTTTCAGTTTTCTAATTTCGAGACAGTGTCTTGATAACTTGCCCAGACTGACCTTGAATTTAGAATCCTCTTGCCTCTGTCTCCTGAGTAGCTGGGATTGATGGCTGGTATTTTAGGCCTGTGCCACCACTCTCTAGGCCTTTCCACTGTTTTTCAGCTGGTACACCAGTCTTTTGGACAGGGCCACCCATATCGAGGGCACATCTTACCCCACATGATAATTGTCTCTGAAAACACCCTCATAGACACACCCAGAACTGTGCTTTACCAGTTTCTAGATGTCTTTCAATGCATTCAAGGTGACAAACAAGATTAACCATCGCACTTTTGAATTTACACTGACATCAAACCTTAAAAAAAAAAAAATATATATATATATATATATATATATATATATATATATATATATATATATCTGAGCCTCTTTAAAGACACACACAAATAGATCAAGCATTCAGTTTGTATTATTTTAAAGTAAAAACAAAATATAATCAGTTAATACTATATTCATTCATGACACCAATTAATACATGTTCTTTTGTTTTGAAATGTTAAAATTGTGGAAGCTTAGATAACTAAGATAATTTCTCAGTGATCACCAACATCCTTTTCTTGACTACATTCACCTCGCCAACCCTATCAAGTGATGAGACAATCATCGAAAAAGGTTACCTACAGTTATACAGCTATGAGAATGAGGTGGGTTTTTTGTTTTTGTTTTTGTTATTTTTGGAACTGTTTCTAATAGTGATCATGAAATTGGCTTGAAGGTGAAGCAAAAAATTTTCCCTTATTTGTGATATTTATTTCCTAATGAATTATGTATTCCTCCTCCTAAAGGATGATAACACCTCATTTAAAAATATAATGCTGTGTACAAAAAAGAAAAAAAAAAACACCAGGCATTCTTTTTCTTAAACAATAACTCCATAGACATTTACTGATCATATTAGATGTAAGACACTGTTAAATATCAAAATGAGCTCTTAACAAAAGGAAAAAACTGTATAATCAAAAGGAATATCTAATGGGTCATGTACTCAATTTTCAGACAGGCATAATTTTATGTCCTTTTAAAATGTCAAAACCCACCAGCTAGCGCACCGTTTTACTCAATTATCTTTTCCACTAAAGGTGTGATTTGAACCAATTTGATCAAATTTAGATGATGCAAGCCTTAAAAAAATCTAATGAAATGAAAAGAAACAAAAGAACTTTTAAGATTATTCCTAGTACAATCTGGAGATTTACTGAGTCATAGCCGGAGCAATCACCAAAAGGAACTAAATACACTTAGGGAATAATTTTCTTGGGAGAGAAATTACATTTAGTTTTTGTATTCAGAAGTCTTGATTATAGATTCCCATATATTTTAATTTTCTAGTCCTATTGCATGTCCTATCATCATGACACACTCCAATTTAAACCAATCTCCAATTTCAAGAACCCTTCCTGAAACATCTGCCACATTCCCTAACAACATTATCACAATGGTTTATATCCATCTGAGAGCAAATGGTTAGCATCTGTTTTGGACACAGAAGAAAAAAAAAACAACAACAACAAGATAAATCTTGATTATGATCAGCTCTGACACATATGTGGACAGGCCCAGGCACATTTCACAAGTCAGCATTAAGGTTTTGTTTCTCCCCACACTTCTGCATATATCGCAAGTAGTGAACTATCCCTAGAACCTGTAGAAATTAAAGACAGAATAACCAAATTAAAGAATTAAACCTGAAATTTTTAAACTGGATGTAAAAGCTTCTATAGAATCATAAAGGCTTTAAGTCAGACCTAATAAAGAAGAGTTGGTTTGTAGGCAGGTTATCAATTACTTACAAATAGGCCACTGATTACTCGAAATCTGCTGAAGGACATGAATCATTAAATTCCATAGACTACAGAGTATCACAGGACCTACTCTCCTATCACAGTTAAAGCTCTCTGATTCCTTTGTTCATCATTTCTTCAATTAAGGATGACACAAGAATATTCCTTAAAGAAAGTTCAGGAAAAATGACAGAGATTCTTCTAAGAACCCTCACACCAGTGGAGTGAGCTAATTTTATTTTTGTTACTAGAATCACTTTTACTATCTAGTATACAGAATTCAAAGAGGGTCACCATCCCTCACCTTCGGTCCTGACCTCATATGTTGTTGTACCAATCACCAAGCCTCTTTTTATCCCCCTTTGAATGTAGACTGGCCTTAACACATTATTAATAGACCAAAGCATAAGTAATACAGTGCTGCTGATAGGGGACAGATGGACCTGAGCAGTGGTTTGGATATGGTTTGTCTCTCAAAGGTTCAAGTGCTGAAACATTGGTCCCTGATCTAATGACATTGAGAGGTGATGGATTTTAAGAGTTGGGGCCATGTGGAACAAATTGTGTCATGGGAGCACAACTCTCATGAGGCAATAATACTGGTATTCAGGAGTGAATTCATTCCTAAGTGATTGGGTTATTATAAAGTGAATCCACTTCTTCATGCAACCATTTCCCTTTCTACTTGCCCACCATGTGGTGACCTATTGAGGAGGCCCTTACCAGAGACCAGCACCATGCTTTTTGGGCTTTCCAGTCAACAGAAAGTCAGTGCCATGATTCCAATAAACCCCTTTGGTTTATAAGGTTCCTCATCTCTGATATTTTTTTTATAGTAGCACAAAGTAAACTACAATAAATATGCCGTGAGCTGTTTAACACATGTATGGTTAAAATGTATGACTATAACAATACAAAAGGTAAGAGTGAGGAAATGGATGTGGTTACTTATGCTATATTCCAGTGAGTATAATATTTAAAGTTAGACTGAAATAAGTTAAAGGTACATATGGTAAAACCCAAGAAATTATAATAAGCCAATTATAGAGATAAAATGAAATAAAGTTTTCTCTATTACTCTGAAAAAAATAAGTTTTATTTGAATATTTAAAACGTGCTACACACTGGGACAGAATATGAAGATGGACAAAACAAAGTTTCTATTTCAAAAATCTTATATCTTGTTGAGATGGAAGAAATAATATATCATTAATAAAGAATATATTCAATATTGTGCAAAAAAATTTTAAAAAGCTATGAAGAAATTTAACCAGCTAGCAAATTGATTAGGAAGCTCTCTTTAAGACATTAAATATACTAGCATGTTAAATCTAGTAAACTTTGTCTTACTAATGCTACTTAAAAACCTCAGATTCTTTCATTCCATTGCATTCTCATGGTGACATAACTGAACTACTTACATATAAATAAAACACAATTGCTAGTTATGATATAGAAAAGCACTCTATTCTAGTTATTTTTGCAAGATACTATCCATAGTATGTTGATAAATAGAACTGTCAGATATAAATGCTAAACTGCTATTTCAAAGTTAGTGGAAATATTCTCTACAAAATAGATTTGTCTTTAAATGTCCATGTTGATCTATTTTTTAAATATGTTTATAAAAATAGCAACATGATAAAGTAAAAGCTTTAGCCCAAAAGAGGTTTTGAAAACATTTGTTTTGAATGCTGACCCTTTGGGTAAACTATAGTTTATAATATTATTTTGAGGGGCTAGGGCTGTAGCCTTGCATGTGTGAGGCACTGGGTTTGATCCTCAACACCACATAAAAATGGATAAGTAAAGATGTTGTGTCCATCTACAACTAAAAAAATTTTTTTTTAAAATCTTAGTTAAAAATATATATTATTTTGATTTATCTATATAATCCAAATCATAAAACCTAAGTGCAAAATTTTAGAAGTATTTGACATATATGATTCCCCAGTGAGTATAGTTATGTATGGAATAAATTATGAGTAAAATATCTCCCTAGAGCCTTAAAAACCTTAAAGTTATGTATTGCAATTTTGTCTTCATTTAGACTTGGTATAAATTAACGTCCATTATAAAGGAGTGACGTTGGAATGATAGTACTAGAGAAAGAGCATGAATTCTGTGTCTTGTTTAAGATTGCCATGGTAGAAATTTCTGCAGGAAGTTTACCTTCCCCCTAGCTGCCTCATCTCTCCCTGTGAGGTGAGACAGAAGCAAAGCTGGACATCTGAAACTCATGGAAAGCCCAAGAATTTTGAAACCATGCTCTGTTCCTCCCTCTTGGATTAGAGGCTTCAAAAAATAAACTCAAACAGATTAAAGTCTTAAGCACTTGACAATAAACTGCAAAACTCCTCAAAGAAAACATACGCAAAAGACTTCTTGGAATTGATCTTGGCAATGATTTCTTGGATATGACACCAAAAGCACAGGCAACAAAAGCAAAAACAGACAAGTGAAATTGTATCAATTAAAAAGCTTCAGTGCAGCAAAACAAACAACAGAATGAAAAGGCAACACATGGAATGGGAGAAAATATTTTCAAACCATGTATCTGATACAAGGTCAATATACAAGATGTAGGCGATGGGGATGTGACTCAGCAGTAGAGCGTTTGCCTAGCATGCACAAAAACCCAGTTTGGATTCCCAATACTACACAAAATAATAATTTAATAGGTATGAGGAATTGCTACAACTCAGCAAATAACCCAATTAAAAATTGGGCAAAGGACCTCAGTAGACATTTCTCCAAAGTAGATACGTGGCCAATGGGAATATGAAAAGAGACTCAACATCTCTAATCATCAGGGACATGAAAATCAAAATCACAAGGAGATACCACTTCCAACTTGTTAGGATGACTATTACCAACAGACAAAAGACAAGAAGTGTTGGCAAGGATGTGGAGAAATTAGAACCTTTTTACACTGTTGGTAGGAATGCAAAATGGTATGACTACTATGAAAAACAGTGTGGAGTTTCCTCAAAAAATGAAAAATAGAACTAACACGCTATCGAGAAGTCTCACTTCTGTGTATATGGTCATCGTTTTACATCTAAAGTGAGTGGTTCCAGGACCAAAATCCATGGATGCTCAATTCCCTTATATAAAATGACAAAGTATGTCAATTTAACTTATGCACATCCTCCTGTATACTTTAAACCATCTTGATTATTTATAATACCGAATACAATGTAATTACTATGTAAATAGTTCTACTGCATTGTTTAGAGAATAATAAATTAAAAAAAAAAGCCTGTTCATTTTCAATAGTCACAATTTTCTTCAAATACTTTCAATGGGAGGTTGGTTGAATCTATGATGTGGAACCTGTGGCTGACTGTATGCACCCCAAATGGAAATCAAGTTCTCAGCGAGACATCTGCACTCCCATCTTCATTACAGCCCCATTCACAATAGACAGATTTTAGAAACAAGCAAAAGGCTTATCAATAGATAAGTGGATAGATTATGATATATATGCACAAGGGAATTCAGCCTTAGAATAGAATTCCTGCCACTTGTAAAAATCGACACAGATGAGTCTTGAGGACATTATGCTAATGAAATAAGCCTGCCACAGAAGGACAAATACTGCATGATTCCAATTACATTGTATACCTAAAATAGTCAAACTCAAAGAACCAGAGGACAAAATGGTGATTACCAGGGCCTGGGGAGAGGGGAAATAGAGAGTGGTTCATTTAGTATTAGGTTCCAGTTATGCAAAAGGTCTGCTGTACAAGTATAGTGCCCACAGCCAATAATACTGTACAGTGCACTTTTTTTTATTAAGAGGGTATATCTTATGTTATGAATTCTTACCACCAAAAGGCAGAGGGGGTAGGGGATAGAGAGAAATCATTGATGGTGATGGACAGATCTATTACCTTGATTGTAACAATGCTTTCACAAGTGGATATATTTTTCCAAAATCATCAAATTGCATATATTAAATAGGTGTGGTCTATGTATATGAATAATAAATCAATAAATCTATTGTTAAAAAAGAAAAAGTACATAAAATATTTATATCCACTTTAAGGTAGAATTTACATACACAAGATTCAGTTTTGACAAACATAGATGGCTATGTAACCACTTCCAAAATTACAAAAAATAAAAATAACAGTTTAATTACCCTCAAAATTCTCATATGTGCCTTTGTGGTCAACTCCTTCCCAGCCCCAGCCACTAGCAACCAGTGATCTGTTTTTTTCTCCTTATGTCTTTGCCTTTGCTAGAAATGTCTTGGAAACAGAATCACACAGGAGATGGCCTTTTCATTCCATTTTTTTTAACTGTACTGTACTTGGATTCTCTCATTTTGTTAAATGATCCTTTCCTTTTACTTCTGAGTAATTGTGTTCCTCTCTATAGATACACTGCACTTGGTTTATATTTCCATAATTAAGGGGTTTTGTTTTTTAGCACATTAAGAATAAAGTTACTAAAACTGTCACATACACTTTTCAGAATCAGTATCAGTTTCAATTTCACTTGGATGAATACCTAGGAAGGGGTTTGTTTGGGCAGAGAGGAAATGTATATTTAATTTTATAGGAAACTACCCAACAATTTTCCAAAGTGTCTTTACCATGTTTTATTCCTACCAGCAAAATTTCAGTTAGATGGGATGAAAAAATTCAGGAGGTCTGTTGTACACCAGGATGACATACAGTTAATAGTAATATCCTAGATACTTGAAATTGGCTGTAAGTATATCTCAAGTATTATTACCACAATAAAAGGTAACTATATGAGGTGATGAATGTGTTATTAAGTTTGATTAATCATTTCACAGTGTATGTGTATATCCAAACATCAAATGGTACACCTTAAACATATGCATTTTTTGTCAATTGTATCTCAATAAATCTAGAAAAACTAAAACATAAAGAAAATAGATTTTGCATTGGAATGCATTTATTCCTTTTTCCTCAGTCTTCATTCATTTTTGAATAAACAACTTTCTGTCTATCATATTCCTCCTGCTGGCAAAAGTTCCTTTAACATGTTCTTTTGTAGTGCATGTCTGCTGGCAAAGCATTTTTTTTCCACTTGTTTATCTGAAAAAGTCTATTTATTCTTCATTTATGAAAGCTCTTTTCGCTGGGGATAGCACTCTGGGCTGACTTTTTTTTTTCTTCTTTCAGCATTTTAAAGAGTTTATCCGGTTGTCCTGCGGCCTGTTATAATCCTTATCTCTGTTTCTCTTATGCTGTCTTTTTCTGGTTGTCTTCAACAGTTTCTGTTTTCCCTTTGGCTGTCAGAAACTTGATATGATATTTCTAGGTGGTGGTCATGATGGTCGTTGTGGTTGTTTTGTGGTTTATCCTCCTCGGCCTAGTCTGAGCTTCTTGGATCTTTGTCTTGGTGTATGACATTAATTTTGGAAAATTCTTCACCACTACTGCTTTAATTCTTCTGCCCAGTTTTCCTCCTAGGATTATAAGCACCTGTATGTTTGAGATTATTCCACAAGTCTTGGGTGCTCTGTTCTTCATTGTTACCGCATTTTTATCACTTCATATTTCAGTTTTGTTTAATTTCTATTGCCAGAGCTTCAAGTTCACTGATTCTTTCACCACCTGTGCTGAGGGTACCGAGGAGACCATTGTGAACTTTCTGCATCTATATTGCTGTGCTTTTCATTTTTACCATTCCCAGTTGATGCTTTTGTGGGGTTTCTTTGGGGGAGGGGTCTTTTTTTATTTGTTCTAATTAGTTACAAATGACAGTAGAGTGCATTTTGACTCATCATACATAATTAGAGTATAATTTCTCATTCTTCTGGTTGTACATGATGAAGAATCACACCGTTGGGCTGGGGATGTGGCTCAAGCGGTAGCGCGCTCACCTGGCATGCGTGCAGCCCGGGTTCGATCCTCAGCACCACATACAAAACAAAGATGTTGTGTCCGCCAATAACTAAAAAATGAATATTAGAAAATAATTCTCTCTCTCTCTCTCTCTCCCTTTCTCACTCTCTCTTAAAAAAAAAAAAGAATCACACCGTCATGTAGTCATATATGTTCCTAGGTTAATAATGTCTCATTTATTCTACTATCCTTCTGACCCCCACATCCCTCTCCTCCCCTTACTCCCCTCTACCTAATCAAAAGTAACTATTTTTTTCCTAGATACCCCCCCACACCCATTGTGAATTAGCATCCACATATCAGAGAAAACATTCAGCCTTTGATTTTGGGGTATTGGCTTATTTCACTTAGCATGAGAATCTCCAGCTCCATCCATTTACTGACAAATGCTACAATTTCATTCTTCTTTAAGGCTGAGTAGTATTTCATTGGGTATATAAACCACATTTTTTATCCATTTATCTGTTGAAAGACACCTAGGTTGGTTCTATAATTTAGTTATTGTGAGTTTGAGCTGCTATAAACATTGATGTGGCTGCTTCACTATAGTTTGCTGATTTTAAGTCCTTTGGGTATGAACTGAGGATTGGGATAGCTGGATCCAAAGGTGGTTCCATTCCAAGTTTTCTGAGGTAATTTATTACAGTTTCTGTATTTTTGTTTCAATTACCCATCTAATCTGATTATGCATACTTCCCTTTCTTTGCCATTAAAGCACTTAAAATACCCAGCATATTTGCTTTAAATTCCCTGTTGGATAATTCCATCATCTCTCTCATATTTAAATATGATTTTTATGATTGTTTGTCTCCTCAAATTGCTTTTCCCTGCTTTTTTTGTGTGTCTTTGTTTTTCTGTGGTTCTCAATACATACCTAGGTACCTAATACATAAATAATGGAAACTTTGATGAGAAGTTTTATGCCTAGAATGGAGCACATCTTTTTATCACTGTGCTGAGTCACTTGATTCAGTTTTGTCCAGAGTTGATCCCTTTTGGGAATTTGCTATTGCCATGGTTATACACCCTGCACCACAGACTTCAAATACCTTGGTGGCCTTTGCTTAGTGTCATGGTCAGTTTGGTAGAGTGTTCTCCTCGTGATTGTGCCACCTTCTTCTTTGGATAATCCCTTAGTGCTGAGGCTCACAAAGAATCTTTCTTCATACTCTTGGCTTTTTCCAGGAATAAATTTATTTATTAAACCATTTTCTTATTTGTTACTCTACACTTCTTCATTTGTTAAACTACTGGTGAAGGATTAGGGAAGGACAGATCTTTTGTTCCAATCAAATCTCAGTCAGATAAACACTCCTGTGCCTCAAGAGCAGGGTCTTCCAGGTAATTGTTTCAAACAATTAACCACGGTTCTGTATCAAGTCTGCATTCCTGTTTGACCCCGTTGCCCCATTATGAGGAATGATCTTTTCCTTTTTCTTTCTGTTCACCTTTATTATTTCTTTTTCCTCCCCTTCTTCCTCCTTCTTCTTGGACCCCCACCCCTTTTTTCTTTTTAATGTGTATTTTTCACTAACTGCTGTGAGTTTTCACCAATGTCCTAAGGGCAAAATGTCTATTCTTCTCTCACTGGTTTAAGACTCTTGCTTCTAGGGAAGATAGGAAAAAATAATCCAGATGGGACTTGGAGTTTTTCTAGAATGGCTGCTGACCCCTCCCATGGGCCTGCTTCACAAAAGTCTTGTAATCAGTTCTTTCAAGGCACCCTCATTTTTTGTAACCATTAACTTCTGTGGATAACACCTTGGGAGTGAGTGACAGTTCCCCTTGTGTCTATGGCCTCCAGAGTGTCCATGTGGTTTGTGTACCTCACAGTTAGCTTTTAGTGTGTGCTAAATGTATTCAATAAGTCCTCCTAACAGTGCCCAATAGATACGCCTCAGTTAAGCAAGAAATTTTATCCCATTCTACCTTGAGACACCTACCATTAGATTATAGGTTAGTTGTCCTATGACCTCTACTCTTTGCTTTTTAAAAAATTGTGAATTTTCAGATTGTCCAGAATTATCCCGTTCTTGTTTAATTATCTGTTTTCTCTTATATCTCACTGACTCCTTTAAAATTATTATTTTGAGCTGCCTGTCAGGTAGTTATATATATATTCATTTATTTATTTAGTGTCAGTACTTGGAGTTTTATTTTGTTCCTATGTTAGTGTCAGGTTTTCCTGACTCTTCATGTTCCTTGTATCCATGTATCCGTGTTTGCACATTTGAAGAAGCTGTCATGTCCTCTACTTTTTACTGACTGGCTTCACCAGTCAGCTTGGCCAGACATTCTGGGAGTCCAAGTTGGTGGACTTCATGGTTGGGCAGACTCGGTCCTTGTTTTCATGGACAGACAGACCAGTGTTGAGGTTCTTGGGAAAGGCTACTGCCAGAGTCTGTGGGCAGGAAGCCCTGTTGCTTGGGAACACATGTCAGTTGTTGAGATCTTCACACTGATTATTGAGAACCTTGTCTCATCCCTTTACTTTGTTCTTAATTACCCCTTAGGCAATTCAGCTGTGGCAATTCTCTCAGAATAATGGGTATGGTGCAAAAACACTGGGCCTCTCAGGATGTGCCCTAAATTCTGGAGAAATTAGATGTTTACTTCATTCTCTTTTTCCCTCATTGAGGAACTTGATCACAGAGGGAATCTCTATTTGCACTGTGCCAGCTTGAGAGATGGGTGATTTGGGTGGAGTGAAACTTTTCTTCTAATTTATTTATTTATTTATTTATTTATTTACTTATTTATTTTGCTCTTTTTAGATATGCATGACATAGAGAGTATTTCGACATATTTACATAAATGGAGTATAACTTAATGTCTTTTCTCATCGCTCTACTCCACTAGGATGCTGTAATCCCTCACTTGGATTCTAGAATTCTCTTAAATATATTTTTATTCATACAAAATGCATTTCCTGGGTGGAAGGAGGTAAGCTGAGTGCTTTTATTCTACCATCCTGACAAGTTATCTTTGTGTTGCAATTGTGGAAGTAACGGTCATTTCAGCTTTCTATATTCTAAATGTGAACTTGAAATCAAAAACATTAATACAATAAACAATACCACCTGAGTGTATTTGTTTACTCAGATGGAATGGAAGGGTAGTTCTATCAATCATTATACAATGAGGGTATCATAAACCACACTAGTTATTTGAACAGAGGATATATTATATAAAAGATCATGTAAAATATGTAATATATAATTTAAAAAAGAATATTTTGTAATAATTTGTGAACAGATGTTAAGAGACTAAAAAAAGGAAAAGGAAATCCTGAGTCAAAACATCAATAACTTACAGGAAGCAGCACCTCCCATAAAGTCTGGAGCAATAAAGGAGGTGTTTCCAGAAGTGTGGAGATGAGGGCCTGGGCTGAGTCAGATATCTGATCAGCTCACTACCCAGCTGCTACTAGTGCCTCTGAAGGATTTGATATGCAGAATCTTTAGATGGCAGGAGGAAAAATGAAATCAAGACTAGAACCAATTGCTGTTTTTCATAGGAAGGCCCTTTCCTGGTAGGACTTAATAGGAAAAAACAAATTGGAACCAGCAATTTTTTTCTGTCTCATCTGATGCCTTTCATCCCCCATCCAGTGCACCCTATTGGGGGGCATAATTCAACAGTCCCTGGCAAAGAAGGAATATAATTTGCAGAGTCCCAGCCACAGAATAACAAAGGCTGCAGAAGGTGTGTTTGGAGCTTAAAAACAATAGCTTAATAACTATCCCAGCAGGAATCTTATATTTTCAACAGGCTAAATGAATTGTAAGCAGAAATTTCAAAGTGTTTTCAGTTTTATAACCTATGCTTCATTAAGTCCCAATACTTAAATTGCAAAAACTATTCATCTAAATAAATTCACTCTTGTAAAAGTGGTACTTTTGAAAATTTCAATTATCAGGAAAATGACTGTCAGCTCTAAAGACTTAACACTTAAGTAGCATTCATATGGACTGCACATTACTGACAGTGATGGAAAAGGACATTTTAATATTTCTTTGTTTTTACCAAATTTCAATTGAGCCCACAGTTGCATTAACTAGCGAAATTCCATTTGGGCTGTTTAGGTCATTGATTATTACAGAAAATATTTATTTTAGAATTATACCCTCCAAAAATATGTGTGTGAATATGTATGTATATATACATATACAGAAAAAAGGAAAGACAGAGAGATTGAAGTTGAAAGGGATATATTTATTATGAGGATTTGGCTCACAAAACTATGAAGTCTGGAAAGTCATATAATATGTCCTCTGCAAGCTGGAGACCTAGGAAAGCTTTTGATGTAATTCCAGCCTGAGTATATGGGCCTGAGAACCAGGGGAGCCAAGAATCAAATGTCATTCAAAGGGCAGAAGAAGAGCCATGTCCCAATTCAAGCCAAAAAGCAGAAAGGAAAAAAAGGGTGCATTCTTTCTTCTCTTTTATTCTATTGAGGTCATCAATAATTTAAACAATGCTCAGAGACATAGGGGAAGGTAATATACTAAGTTGAATCCGTCAATTCAAATGCTAATCTTACCCAGAAACATACTCACAAATGGATCTAAAAATAATGTTAAATGAGGGCACACCCTGGCATAGTCAAGTTGACCCATAAAATTAACCATTACATAAAATTAATTCATAAAATTTTTAAAAACACTTGATCTGATATTCATGAGGCGTTGTTTTGTAATATTTGTTAAAATATAAATCAAAGTCTACAAAATAGAAAAAATAAGTAGAAAACAGAAAAAAGAGAATGCATTCTTAAATATACAACATTATGTTTCTTATATAGTTCACATAATAATAACTGAGATCCTTAATAAGTGAATAGATTTTTTCTTAGTAAACATTTTAGAATCATTTTAATTTCTATTTTATTTATTTATTTAAATTGTCATTTAAAACCGAGTTATCAGTAAATAGTAGAACTTTAATATTGTTTATTTGGGATGGGTACACAAATGAACTATAAAAATAACCAAATAATGGGATAAGGACAAAGCTTAATTGGTAGAATGCTTGTGTTGCATGCACAAGGCCCTGAGTTCGATCCCCAGTACTACCAAATAAATAAATAAACCAAATAAACAACATATTAACAATATTTAATCTTCTCTGTTTTGAGGAATTTTTAGAAAGAAAAGTTCAGCAAATAAATTCTGTTTATTCTAAGTGTATTTTTATTAGCACATTGGTTTTAAACTATGTTTTCCATTTAAGAGACCTAATAAAATCTATATGTGCTATAGGAGCAATCACCCTCTTTCTTGAACTTTACTATGTTATTCATATAAAAAATAAAAATTACATATGCAGACAGATGTATAGACTGAATAAAGTTTCTTGATTGTTGAAAACTTCTGAATTTCTGTGTTGGCATAAATACAAAAGACTGAGAGACAGGACCTATGAGTATGAATAAGTTTCATCTTGAGAGGAAGATTGGAAAATGTCACTATATTTACTGCATATTAATAAAAGGGATCATCCTGGGTATATAAATTCATGATAGGTTTGAGGACAGAGTATATTCCCTTGAAAGAACGGGGATAAATTGAAAAATATGCATATTACATTTACGTTTAAAACTTCATCATCAGTGAGTTCCCTTTGGAACATTTGCTAAGACTCTCATTAGTATTTGATCCAAACTTTTCTTTTGTTACTTTTATTTCTTCTTAGAAATACATCATACTTTCCTTGAGACTTTTTTTTTTTTTGATTCATTGAAAGCCAACATAACCAGGAAATTGGGTTCTTCCACCAAAGACACTTATCAAACAGACTGTTTCAAATTGCTTTGGCTTGGAGAGAGAGATAGCCTGTTTCAGTTAAAATGCTATTTATTTTAAAAGGAAATATTCCTTTTATAATCCTGATCGAAATTCATTTCTTAGACTTAGAAAATGTATCCTTAATACAAGTTGGCATGACTATTTTACCTTAACAATGTTTTTTGAAGACATTATTACAAATGTATATACATATATGCAACACTCGGAAATGTTTCGTCCTACCATTTATCATCAAATAGCTTTCAAGTTGAACAAGCAACTTTTTCATGAGCACACATATACAACATTTTTCTACTTCCTAAAAAGATAAATCCCAGGTACAAACTTGTGTAAATTATGTCTCTAAATTCATCTCAATAATGATCCATCTTAGAGCAAAGACTTGCTAGCAAATCATTATTTTATTCATGAAACAGTTGGCTCAGTATTGAGTATAAATTCGAGTAGAATGAAATATCATAGAAATGAAATATCTAAAATGAAATATCAAAATGAATCCAACTGAATATCAGAATTCCTTTCTATATTTATCTGACAGAAGGAATTTTCCTTATTCTGTTACTTCTCTGATGCTTTCAAGTGGATTTTCTTACCATACATTTTTTTTGTCACTTTATCTCACCTTTGTAGTTATTCACAATGAGAGGGATGAGACGTCTGTCATACTGAGAAGAGGAGTCTTCAGAGTATTTTAAAAATATTTTGCCCTGTATTCTCCACTCTTTCTCTGTAACTGTTTTCAATAGGTTGATTTATATATTGAATTGATTTTCAAATTTTATTACTCTCATTTTTAAAAAATGATTCTAATTATCAAGGAAATTTAATGATTTTAATTTTGAACCTGCTCACTCATTCTCCCTTCCTCCCCTCTCACCACTGACATGATATGCACACCCTTTTATGTAAAAGGTTCTAATTTATTTTTTGTTTTCAAATATTTATTCCCTTTTTATACATATAATCTCTTTATGAGGACAAATTTAGTTTTCTTTGTTAATTTAGTAATACTTATGATTTATAATTAAAAAAATAAAATCCTCACATCTTAAGTTTCCATTTTAAGTTTATTGAACATTAATAAGTATATATGCATATAATTACCACCTCAGATATAATATATAATATTATCATCATATAGAAAAGCTTCTTCAAGAGCCTTTGAAATTGTTCCCCTGTGCCATGTGTAATTCAAGGACATAACTGATTTGTTCATTATATATATGTAACACAGTTTGTTTATCCATGTGTCTATGTGAAACATTCAGGTTATTCCAGTTTATAGATTTTATGAATAAAGTAAACATAATCACTCTTGAGTGAATTATTTTATAGAAATGTTTTAATTTCTAAAGTAAATACTCAGGAGTTGAATTGCTGTGTCATAGAGTAAATAGGTGTATGTTTAACTTTATTAGAAATTGGAAAACTTTTCCAAAGAAATAGTAGCATTTTACACTGATATCTGCAATGCATGAAAATCCCAGTGGAGGAGGGGATCCAAGATGGCAGGCCAGAGAGAGGCAGCATTCTGTGTCACTCTGTGACCTGGGTCTCAACTAATGGGAATACTGCTTTGCTGAGAGTGATAGAGGACTCCTCCACAGCTGATCCCACATAGGAATCAAGGGTGCCATGCTGCATGGGCCCCAGGCCTCAGTGTTAGAAAAGGACTCCTAACTCCCAACTAGTGCCCATGCAGGTCTCCCAGGTGCCTTAGCGGGACCACCAGCATCAGCACCTGTGCAGAATTCCCAGACTCTGCTCCCATAAAGGACACTTAGCCACTACGCCCATGCAGGGACTTCAGCCACCACTCCTGTGTGGACCCCTCATCTACTAACGTGGGGCACCCCTGGTCATCTCTATCTTGGGACTGGGCAGCTACTGCCATAGTCCCCTACTCACAGTAGCCTACCTGTACCTGAGGACATCACAGGCTCTGAAGAAACTCATCTCTGAGCATATCTCTGTATATTGCACAATGCTGTGGCCTGGCTCCCCTAACCCAACCCAACACCCCATTCCTGAAAGCAGCTGCCCCCATCTTGAGTCACCTCTATCACCATCTTTAGTCAGGGCAATTATCAGTTTGGAACACCAGATAGCCAGGTGAGGGATTGGAACCCTACAGGGGCACTATAAGCCTATAGGGTAAAAATGGTAAAGCCTCATATTTGGTGTATGGGAGACTTTGCTTTTTGGTTTTATTTCCCCCCATCGGGTTTCTCCCAGCTGAAGTTAAACTTCCATCTCCCGAGAAGAACATCACGTAATCCCTTAACCCTCCCCCTCCTCTTGGAAGAGAGCCTAGCCGACAGGCACCAGAGTCAGAAGTTTTCTGGACCAATCCCTGCAGGACACAGTGTCCGCTCGCCTGTTCCTGAGTCACCTGCCAATCAACACCTGCCATGTCGCCAAAGCAACCCTTCTTAAGCTGAAGCTTGCAGGCTCAGGCTACTGCTGTTCCCCTCCTCTCCTTTTCTTCCCCTTCAGGCAGACCCCCCCCCCCCAATAAAATCTCTTGGTTGAATTTCCATCTCGGGTGAGTCACTTGCCTTTTAACCTCGGATCCACAGAGATAGAAAGGAAGACCCATGAACAACAGAAAAAGACAAGGGGGAAAAGTGCCCCAAACAAATCAAGATACCACAATATTAGAATCCATGTCCAACACAGCAGATGAAATGACAGAGAAGGAGTTCAGGATGTGCATCATTAAAATATTCTGTGGATTAAATGATGATGTAAGAGAGCAAATACAGGCAGTAAAAGATCATTTTGACACAGAGCTACATAAACAACCACAGGAAGCAAAAGATTACTTCAATAGTGAGATAGAGGTTCTAAAGAGAAAACGAACAGAAATCCTTGAAATGAAAGAAATAATAAATCAAATTAAAAGCTCAATTGAAAGCATCACCAACAGATTAGACCACTTGGAAGACAGGACCTCAGACAATGAAGACAAAATATATAATCTTGAAAAGAATATAGACCACACAGTAAAAATGGTAAGAAACCATGAACAGAACATTCAAGATATATGGGATAGGATAAAAAGACCAAATTTAAGAGTTATTGGGAGAGAGGAAGGCATAGAGTTTCAAACCAAAGGAATGAACAATCTATTCAACAAAATAATATCAGAAAATTTTCCAAACATGAAAAACAAATTGGAAAACCAAATTCAAGAGGCTTATAGGACACCAAATGTACAAAATCACAACAGACCCTTAGGTACATTATAATGAAAATGTCTAACATACAGAATAAAGAGAGAATATTAAAAGCCATGAGAGAAAGGAATCAGATTACATATGGGAAGAAACCAATTAGGTTATGTGCAGATTTTTCAACCCAGATCCCAAAGCTAGAAGATCCTGGAACAGCATATATCAAGTTCTGAAAGACAATGGATGACAACCAAGAATTTTGTATCCAGCAAAATTAAGCTTTAGATTTGATGGTGAAATGAAAACCTTACTGAACAAACATACCTGGGAGTACAAATCATGTCTCAATAATATTCCTAAATGCTAATGGCCTAAACTCACCAATCAAAAAACATAGGCTAGTTGATTGGATTAAACAACAACATCAACAACAATGTGCTGCTTCCAAGAGACTCATCTCATAGGAAAAGACATAACAAACTGAAGGTAAAAGGTTGGGAAAAATCATACCACTCACATGGTCTATGGAAGCAAGCAGGAGTTTCCATCCTCATATCAAATGAGGTAGACTTTAAGCTAACTATAATCAAAAGAGAGTAAGAAGGACATTTCATACTGCTCAAGGGTACCATACACCAAAATACATAACAATTTTAAATATATATTCCACAAACAATGGAGCATTTATGTTCATCAAACAAACTCTTCTCAAGCTCAAGAGTCAAATTTACCACATCACAATAATTCTGAGTGACTTTAACACACCTCTTTCATCACTGGATAGATCTTCCAAACAAAAGCTGAACAAAGAAACAACAGAAATTAATTATATAATCAATAACTTAGACTTAACTGACATATATAGAATAGTTCATCCTTCAATGAGTGAATACATTCTCTTCTCAGCAGCACATGGATCCTCTGAACAAATACAAAAAAGTAGAGATACTACCCTGCATTCTATCAGATCACAATGGAATGAAATTAAAAATCAATGATAAAATAAAAAAATAAAACTACTCCAACAACTAGACACTAAATAATATGCTACTGAATGAATAATAGGTTGCAAAAGACATCAAAAAGGAGATTAACAAATTCTTAGAGATAAATGTGAACACTGATACAACACATGGAAATCTCTGGGACACTATGAAGGCAGTACTAAGAGGAAAGTTTGTTGCATGGAGTTCATTCCTTAAAAGAAAAGTCAACAAATAAATGGCCTAATATTACATTTCAAAGCTCTAAAAAAAGAAGAACATATCAACACCCAAATTAGCAGAAGACAGAAATAATTAAAATCAGAGATGAAATCAATGAAATTGAAATAAAAGAAACAATTGAAAAAATTGACAAAGTAGAAAGTTGGTTCTTCAAAAATAAATAAATAAAATTGACAGATCCTTAGCAATTCTAACAGAGAAGGAGAGAGAAAACTCAATTCACTAACATATGTGATGAAAAAGGATATTAATATCACAACAGACATTACAGAAATACAAAAGATAATTAGAAATTATTTTGAAAACTTTTATTCTAATAAAATAGAGACTATCAAAGGCATCAACAAATATAGAGGCATATGAGTTGCCCAAATTGAATCAGGATAATATACATATTTTAAACAGATCAATTTCAAGCAAGGAAATAGAAAATGCCATCAGAAGCCTACCAACCAAGAAAAACCAAGGACCAGATGAATACACAGCTGAGACAAGATCTATAAAGAAGAACTAATATCTATATTCTATAAACTATTCCATGAAATAGAAAAAGAGGGAGCACTTCCAAGTTCACTCTATAAGGTCAATATCACTCTGAATCCAAAACAAGGCAGATACATCAAAGAAAAAAACTTTAGACCAATATCACTAATGAACATGGATGCAAAAATTCTCAATAAAATTCTGGCCAACACATATCAAAAAGCTAATGCACCATGATCAAGTAGGGTTCATCCCAGGGATGCAAGCTTGGTTCAACATACGGAAATCAATAAATGTAATTCATCATATCAATAGACTTAAAGATAAAAACCATATGATCATTTCAAGTGATGCAGAAAAAGCATTTGACAAAATATAGCATGTACACATGTTCAAAATGCTACAAAAACTAGGAATAACAGGAACATATCTCAACATTGTAAAAGCTATCTATGCTAAGCTCCAGGCTAACATCATTCTAAATGAAGAAAAATTAAAAGCATTCCCTCTAAAGACAGGAACAAGACAGGGATGCCATCTTTCACCACTTCTATTTAACATAGTTCTTGAAACACTGTCAAGAGCAATTAAACAGATAAAAGAAATTAAAGGAATACAAATAGGAAAAGAAGAACTCAAATTATCACTATTTGGCGACATAATGCTATACCTGGATGTTCCAAAAAAGAAAAAATTCACCAGAAAACTTCTAGAACTAGTAAATGAATTCATCAAAGTAGCAAGATACAAAATCAACACCCATAATCAAAGGCATTTCTGTATATCAGTGGTAAATCCTCTGAAAGGGAAATGAGGAAAACTACTCCATTTAAAATAGCCTCAGAATAAAAATACTTTGGAATCAACCTAATGAAAGAGGTGAAAGATCTATACAATGAAGTCTACAGAACACTAAAGAAAGAAATTAAATAAGATCTTGGAAGATGGAAAGATCTGCCTTGTTCTTGGATAGGCAGAATTAACACTGTCAAAATGACCATACTACCAAAACCACTGTACAGATTTAATGAAATTCCAATCAAAATCTCAGTTACATTCCTCATAGAAATAGAAAAAGAAGTCATGAAATTCATCTGAGAAAAAAAGAGACCCAGAATGGCTAAAGCAATCCTTAGCAAGGAGAGTGAAGCAGGTGGCATCACTATACCAGAATGTAAACTATACTACAGAGCAAAAGTAACAAAAGCAACATGGTATTGGCACCAAAATAGACTGAAAACCAATGATACAGAATAGATGACACAGAGACTAGACCACACAATTACAATTATCTTATATTAGACAAAGGCACCAAAAACATACATTGGAGAAAAGACAACCTCTTCAACAAATGGTGCTCTGAAAACTGGACATCTATATGCAACAAAATGAAATTAAACCCCTATCTCTCACCATACACAAAACTCAAGTCAAAGTGGATCAAAGACCTAGGAATAAAACCAGAGACACTGAGCCTAATAGAAGAAACAATAGGCCCAAATCTCTATCATTTGGATCAGGTCCCAACTTCCTAAATAAGGCTCCTATAGCACAAGAATTAAAATCAAGAATCAATAAATGAGATGAATTAAAACTAAAAAGCTTCTTCTCAGCAAAAGAAACAATCAGTGAGGTGAATAGAGAGCCTACATCTTGGGAACAAATTTTTACTAATCACACATCAGATACAGCACTAATCCTTAGGGTATATAAATAACTCAAAAAGCTAAACACCAAGGGGCTCAGCGGTAGAGTGCTCATTTAGTACATGTGAGGTCCTGGGTTTCGATCCTCAGCACCACATATAAATAAATGAATTATATAACAATATTGTGTCCAACTACAACTAAAAAAATAAATATTAAAAAAATAAAAGAAGCTAAGTACAAAAAACAAATAGCCCAATCAATAAATGGGCCAAGGAATTGACCAGATACTTCTCAGAATATGGTATACAATCAATCAACAAATATATGAAAAATATTTTCAACATCTCTAGCAATTAGAGAAATGTAAATCAAAACTACTCAAAACTCATCTCACTATAGCCAGAATGGCAGCTATTGATACCAATAACAATAAGTGTTGGCGAGGATGTGGGGGAAAAGGCACACTCATACATTGCTGGTGGGACTGCAAATTGGTGCAGCCAATATGGAAAGCAGTATGGAGAATCCTTGGAAAGCTGGGAATTGAACCACCATTTGACCCAGCTGTCTACTCCTCAGTCTATACCCAAAGGACTTAAAAATAGCATACTGCAGGGACAGAGTAACATTAATGTTCATAAAAGTACAATTCACAGTAGCTAAACTGTGGAACCAACCTAGATGCCCTTCAGTAGATGAATGGATAAAGAAAATGTGGTATATATACACAGTGGAATGTTACTCAGCATTAAAAGAGAATAAAATCATGGCATTTTTAAGGTAAATGGATGGAGTTAGAGAATATAATGCTAAGTAAAATAAGCCAAACCCCCCAAACCAAATGTGAATGTTTTCTCTGATATGAGGATGCTGATCCATAATGGGGATAGGGCAGGAACATGGGAGGATTAGAGGAACTCCAAATAGGGCAAAGGGGTGGGAGGGGAAGTGATGGGGAACTGGGTAAAAAAGATGGTGGAATGAGATGGATATCATTACCCTAAGTACATGTATGAAGAAATGAATGGTGTGAACATACTTTATAGACAACCAGAGATATGAAAAATTGTGCTCTATATGTGTAGTATGAATGGTAATACATTCTGCTGTCATATGTAATGAATTAGAATAAAAAATAAATTGAAAAAAAAAGAAAATCCCAATGGAACCATATCCTTGCCAATGTTTCTTATTACCAATATTTTCATTTTTATTTTTATAATTCAAGTGATGTAAAATAGTACCTTGTAAGGTTTTTTCATTTTTTAATTTACAATAAAATTGTATATATTTATTGCACTACAACTAATGTTTTGAAGTATTATGCTTGTGAATTGATTAAATGTAACTAACATGCATTATCTTAGATAGTTTGATGTGAGTTACTTTGATGATTAATAATGTTGAACATCTTTTAATGAGCTTCTTAATAACCTACACAATTTATTTTATGAAGTGAATACTCCTTTCTCCGATTTTTTTCAAAAAGTATAGTCATTAGCTTTATAGATTACACATACAACTACTTTTAAATATAAATATTTAGCAAATGTTTTCCCATATTATGTCTTGCTTATTTTTTCCTGAGATATTTTAAAAGTAGACTTGCAGTTTATTAAATCCAATTGACGATGTTTTCTTTTATAGTTCTGCTTTTTTTATGTCGTTTCAAGAAATCTTTACTTAACCAAAGTCACAAAGATATCATCCCATATGAGTCCTAGCAAATTTAACTTTGAATTATAGTTTTAACTGACTTATAAAATTATAAAATTATAGTTTTTCCATTAATTTCTGCATAAGGTTAAGGCTTGAGGTAATTTTTCTTTTCCAAATTACCTCTTCTTCCATAAATTTACTGATCCAAATAAATTCTGAATTTACTAGTCAGCTTCTATATCAACAACAAAAAAATCTATTTGAGATCAGGATCAGGATTCAATATATAGATTAATTTGGGAACAATGGCCATCTTAAATATATCTTCTAATACATGATCATGATATATTGTATGCATTTTTATGATCATGTAATTAAAATTTTTTCTAATGTTATTTCCCTATGAATAGTCTTAGAAATGAATAATATTATTTCCAGATATTAGGGAGTATTCTAGTTTTTTATTGCTGATTTAATTTTCTTGTCAGAGTTTGTTTTATTGGCCATTATATAGTCTATTCTGATAAGCATTCCATGTGTGCTTGAAATGAACACATATTCTATAGGTATTATAGATATTATAATTTTAATTAAATGAAATTGGCTTATACTTTTTATCAGATATTTACTCAATTTTTCTTATGTGTTTTATCAAATACTGAGAAAATCATCTTTAAATCCTCAAGTACAATGCTTAATATGCCCATTTCTTTTTCTCTTTTGGCAGTATGTCAATTTTCTTTACACACATATGAGGTTATATATTTCTTTCATTTACATCTAAGAGAGGTAGGTCAACTTGGCAAATTTTTACTTAGGGTATAAAATGTCCTTCTTTCTATTTCATAGCATTTTTGTCTGAAGGCCTACACTGAGTGATATTTAAATAGCATATTATCTTCTTGTGTTTAATATTTACATGGTATAACTTTTCTTTCTCCCCTTCCAGTTCTTCATTCAAAGTAATACTCTAAAACATGTTGCATAGTTATGTTTTATGTTGCTGTCTGAAAACCCCTGGCTTAAAATTGGAATGTTTATTCCACATATATTCAATGGAATTATTGTTTTAACAGGGCATACAGGTCACTAAAGTCCTGTTTTGTTTTTCTTCAATCCTTTATTTGCTATTCTTCTGATTGGACTAATGATTAGGTAATTATACAAACTCTGTTATATGATTAGATATGGCATTTTGAGTTATATTCAAGTTAAATTTTCATTTTTTGAAAACTTTACTCCAGTTTGCTATTAAGCTTATCATAAACTTCACACTTCATTTTCTTGCATTTTATAATTTCTAGTCCTCTGTTTAGGTTTGCTATGTGTTTACTCATTGAGATCATGTTTTCCATTATCTTTAAACATGTTTATGATACTCTTTAAAAATTTATCTGCTTAGTCTAACATCTGGGTCATCTTTCTTTTTCCTACATTTTTCCCCTTGGCTATGAATCAAAATTTCCTGCTTGTTTGGAGGCTTGGTGTGATTTAAATGATAGTGTGGACATCATAATTGAAATATTATGTAGGATTCATTTTGATATCTTTCTTGCAGAGTGTTATTTTTTTTTCCTAGACAACTAATGACCAATCTAATTAAACAAGTATAGACTTAGTTTTATGTTGACGTATGGTAAATTTGTAAAAATTCAAGATTTACTAAGTTCCTCTAACTTGTTGGGATTCAAACTCCAAGTCCTTACTACTCCATATTTCTTGTGGTTGTTTTAATGTTTATGGCGGTTCTAAATTTGGCTTTATTAATGGGCATGGGCCTCATCTACTGTCTTTGTCTTTCTGACATGTCAATTGAATGCCCATATTTTAACTAGTTCTCTCCACTCTACCTTTGCTGGAACTCAAATATATAATATTGTTGATGGAATTCTATTTATTTTGTTCTCCTCTCAACCCAAGGGCAGTTGAAAACTTCATGAGATCTTCTCTGGAAAATTCACAATCCCATCCTTAGCTAAATCTTTGGAGGGGCTGTGCCTTCTATTCTCCTCCATCCTCATTACTTAACTATTCTCTAGTGATTGCAGATTCCATCTGCTTTAGTTGTCAAGATTCTGATTTTTCCCTTCTCAGCTCAGAATGACAATCATTCTTTGTCTGAATTTGTCTTTCTGTACAATTAGTAAATAGTACCCAGACTGAGAGCTATGTGAATGTAGGGCATTTGAGCCCCTTTGCTCAGAGATTGCAGTTTTGAGTGTCTGTTGTCTTGTGCTTAAAAATAGTTTTCTCATATGAAAATCTGCAACTAGGAAGGATATGTTCAGTTCTTAAGTTGAAAAATATTAGAGTTTATATGATTCTAAAATGATCAAATGCTTCCACTTCCACATATATCCACATAAACAAATAATTGACAATGAATTAGTATATAGAATTTTTTTGAAGATTTCCTTTCATTAGTTGGAAAAAGACAACACACACACAAAAAGAGCAAAATGTTATAAAAGAGCGATTCACATGAGAGGAAACAGTCAACATTAAAAAAAATAATTAATTAAACACAACTATTTTTATTAACAATGAGGGAAATGCAAATTTTTCAAAAGGACTGTGGGAAAACAAAGTGTCCTAATCCTGATCAAGTGTCAGCCACACAGATTTTCTGTGCTAACAGAGCAGAAGCATTATTTTGAGCACTATCACTTCATCACTTTCAGTTAAATTGACCTGCAGGTTCTATCTGTGGCAGAAAAAGAGAGAGAGAAATGAAAGATTGTGTATCTCTGCTCATGCCACTGTGAGAAAAGGCAGCAATAATCAGTGAGCAGTACATTTGGAATGGGATTTTACCTCTTAATTCTCCAAGTTTATAAAACAGAACATCTCAACAATGTAGAAGTCTTGGTACAGCATCGTATTTTTTTTTTTTTTTGGAAGGGGGACACATTTTGCAGAACTATTCTAACTACAAAGGATGTACAATATTTTATGATTACAATCTAGATAATTCAATTTATTTTACCTTTAAAGTATAAGAATTTCATGAATATTACATAAAGTATTTTTTTAAATCATAAATCCTACAGATAATATTCTGTGTGATAGTTTGGATCTTGAGCATCCTCCAAAGATCCATATGTTAAAGTCTTCATCCCCAGGGTGGTTCTGTTGGGAAGTGGTAGAACCTTCAGGGTATGAAGCCTTGCGTGACCCTGGGAAGTGGTAGAACCTTCAGGGTATGAAGCCTTGCGGGACCTAAGAACCCTTAAGTCTTTTGGCATGTGCCCTTGAAGAGGATTATGGACACTAGCTCTTTCCTTTTTCTTTTTCTTTCTTCCTGGCCACAATGTAACGGTTTGTTGCTCCACATGCTCCTAGCCATTGCCATCCAGCACCCCTACCGGAGGCTTAAAATCAATGAGTCTCCCTAGTCATGTACTAGACACTTTAAAATTTTGATCAAAATAAACATTTTTACCTTTATAATTAATTATGTCAGGTATTTTGCTATAGTGATAGAAAGCTGCCTTTCACTTTTTGATGTAGTCAAGGATGATATTTATATTCACACTGGTTACAAAGAATTAATTAACCAGATTTCTTCATGTCAAAAGCTTTCTACTTGTATAATTAGACTGTATTCCTAGACATCTTTCTTTAAACTTAGGCTCTGCAAAATTTTCCTCTAAAAGGATAACCAATAAACACTTTAGGCTTTTGGAGCCAGACAGCTTATGTTGTAACTGTCCAATGTTTGTGTGAGTATGAAAGCAGCTCTCAGTGAAACCTAAGTAAAAGGGCATGCCTGTGTGCTAATGAATTTATAGAAACAGGGAGCAGTAAACTAAGTAGAGTAAGTATTATTATCTTCATTTCATGAGGAGATAGAATTTCAGTTTAAATGGCTTAAACTTGTCTAGCTTAAAAATAAGAGCTATTCCTTCAATCCATATGTTAGCATATGTCTTACATCCTAAATTCTATTTGATATATTATTCAAAAGTGTGATCAAGATTCATATCCCCATGAAGTCATTCTCTTTCCTAACTACCATTTCTTCACTTATTCTTCATAACTTTCAAACTTACAATTCCTTTTACACTTGGAACAATTGGAAATTGGGTATTTTAAACAATACATTACACACATCATCATTTTGTGCATCTCACTACATTTAGCTTTCCACATTAAGATAACATAATAATGGAGATATGCATGGGTTACAGGTCCAATCAGCAAGCATCTACTAAATATTGGGTCTCATAGGGGCCATGTTCAGAGATGTAGGAGAATCACAGAGTATCCAATCATACCCTGCCTTAATAGATCATGCCCTAATAGCAAGGCAATCCATAAACACAAATAATGATAATGAAGACAAAATGAAGAGAATTACGGACAAGGTCCTGTGAAGTAACAAGTGGAGAGAAATTACTTTCTTCTGAGATAATTTTTCAAATGCTTTATCATATAAGGAAGTGACTCTTAATCAGGGTCAAATTGTCTTGTGACAAATAGAGAATAAAGTGGAGATGATATTCCAGGTTATGCAAAAGAGGGAAAACAAAGTATGGAAGTAAGAAGTTAGTAATAGTTTCTGATTTAGGTGGGATATCATGTGCATTAGAACAAAACTTGGGAATCCTTGGATAACATGCTAATGATAGCAAAGTCAGCTATCTTGTCTTGAAAAGAATTAGGGTCAGGGAAAGTATTTGAACAAAGAAATGACAAATTCAGAAGTCCCATTGATGAAGTACTTTATAATAATAATATGAAAGATAAAACAGAGACAAAATGGATAAGAGAGGTGAAAATGAGATAAAAGTCATGCAAATGTCCAAGCAATGGCTTTTGAAGACCTATGGTAATTTCGTCCTCATGGGTATGGAGGAGTTGTAATGGATAAGGGAGATGTCAAAAGTAAAATCGAAAGACCTTGGAAGTCAATTAGATATGAAAGACAAAAAAAAATCATTCACTCATTTAATCCTGTAAACATCCCTTGGACTTTTTCTGTCTATGTCATGCTGGACAATGACCAAAGGGACAGACACATTGACATCTACAGGAAACACACTCTTAAACCAAGCACTAAAGTAGGGAATGATCATTAAAATGTTAGACACAAGAGTACTACAAAAGTCATCTGATGTGATCCAACAGGGAGATAATCCATCCCGTGGGTTTGGTTTAAGCCACCACACAAACAAGGTTGTCACTAAGACAGAAAGCATCCAGAACAGGGAACCAGTTTTGGAAGAGACATTGAGTGGTTTGGTTTATGTAGTTTAAAGTGTCAATAGATCAAATATGGGAAGTTACCTAAAAATGTCACATAATTGATTCTTGTAACTGGGAACATTTCTTCCCAAGTCAATCATATTAGTCACTATTTTAGGGCGAGAAATTTCAACAGTGACATAAGTTCATATGCATCTAAACTGTAATAAGAATCATCATTAAAAAAACATGTTTTTCAAAGTATCTTCTTATACCAAAATGTTTTCATTATTAAAAGATGAAAAAATATTGATCTAATATTTTAAATGCAACAAACGTTATGACATTATCTGGTTGTTTTTTACTAGCAATGTTATTGGCTTTCAAAGGCAGGGAAAACAAAAACACTACACATTATGCCTATTAGTCCTCAGAGGCTATCACTGGAAGGATACTTAAAAGTCTCAGAAGGAGAGAAGCTGCATTAAGTGCTTAGCTCCTGCTTGCAGTGTGTGCTAATCCTTTTTACCCAAGATACCTTCAAACTTAAGTTAAAAATCCCACTCCATTAGAGCCAACACACTCTAGATAACACAGCTTTCCAGGCACAGAAACAAAATCCAAAATTTTTAGAGTTAACAGTAAAGTATGTTCTTAGGTTAAAAAAAAAAAGTTATTCTAAAACAAAAATGAAATAACTAGGCCTTTGGTAAAATAAAAGCAGAATAATTGACAATTATGATGACCCCCCCAAAATACTAATACTGTGAAAATATTCTATAAAAACAGTAACTGAAGAATGTAATTAATACATTCTCTAAAAACAATTAATTATACAAATCGTGCCTTAAACTGTAAAGTTTTAAATGACATGATTTTTCTATATTTGCTACATGACTAAAATGAAAACTTATGTTTCACTCTAAATTATTTCTAAATCTAGTTCCCTTTATCCCAGAAAACTATTAGTTCATATGATCAATGGACTTAGACATCCAAAATGTGAATGAACAAACAAAATATAGCAAGCAGTAAGCTTTCATCATACAGAATCCACACAAGTTCAGAAAACAAATTCACCATCTCTGTTAATTTAGATGAGGACACATGGTATATTTTCTCTGCTGATTGATTTCAAAAACGAAAGACATATCCTCTTCTGTGACATACCAAACTTCATCTCCATATGCTAGTCTTACAGTTCTATGGATTTATACATCACTATCCTCTGTAAAAATCACCTCCCTCAGGCTGGGGTTGTAGCTCAATGGTAGAGTGCTTGCCTTGCACATCTGAGGCACTGGATTGGATCCTTAGCACCACATAAAAATAAAATGAAAGTATTGTGTTCATCTACAACTAAAAATAAATAATAAAAAAATCACCTCCCTCTCTCGTCCATTAACTCAGACCAATCAAACATTTTGAACTGTGATTTAAAATTCTCCCTAAGATACTCCTGATGCACTGCTTTATTTTGTACTTATTTTCTCTGCCAATTTAAAGTGTAGCATCTTCAAAAAGTCATAAAAAGGAATAACCTTCCTTTTTGATTTGTATTACTTATGCCTCTTAATACCTTTCTATGTCACCCATTCCTAACCAAATTAATAAACAAATTGATTATCATTTGTAAGCATAATTCTAGGAATTAATATTAAACAGAGACACTTGAAAAGCTTCCAGGGCTTATTAATTCCCCAGTTATTAACCTAATAATCAATCACGTGTACCAAGCATTTTGTACACAGGGTATGTACCTTAATTATACATAGATGTACATAGATGTAAAACATAAAATATATGATAAGTGAAGATAGCATGATATCCTGAACTAGATGCTGTTTAGGAAAAGGAAATTAGTGGAAGAACCGGTGAAGTTAAACAAGACTTATAGACTAGTTAATGGTATTGGGTCATTGTTAATATTCTGGTTGAAATCAGTGATGGGAGTTATGCGAGATCAATGTCAGGGAAGGTGAGTGAATGGTATCTAGGACTTTTCTGTACTATTTTTGCAATCTTTTATAAATCTAGAATTATTTCAGAATGAAAATTTCTTAAAAGTAATGTAAAAGAAATTATGAGTTAGACATAGAAATGTCTGCATTATGATATATTTGAGCAATATTCCCCTTCAAGAAAGGTCTAAGTGAATAGAGGAAAGGAACCAAGGCGTGGGATAGAGCGTAGAGGGGTGAGTGCTGAGGAGGGATATTGGCTAGATTATAGTGTTATATTGTGTATGAATATGTAACAAAAAAATCCCACCATTATATTCAACTACAAAACCCCAATAAGAAAAATGGAAAATTTAAAAAAAGAAAGAAAGAGAGAGAGAGAGAGAGAGAGAGAGAGAGAGAGAGAGAGAGAGAGAGAGAGAAGAAAGAAAGAAAGAAAGAAAGATCTAAACGCTCAACAACAGGGAATATGGTCAGCAGACAATCCCTATCTGTCAGCTGTCAGCTCCTTTAGGATGTGCCCCAAGCATATAATCACCTCACCTAAGCCTATATCTTCTTACCACAGCCATGTATGGTCACTGAAAAAAGCAAGACGTAAAGGCCTGGCCATTTTGTTTCAATGGAGTGCCCTTTAATAAGCAACACTCTTTCCCCGATCCCCTTCAAAAACCTTCCATAGTTCAAACGTGTTCCCCAAACAAGCATTCGTGGGAAACTGAATGCCCAATGCAACAGTGTTGGGAGTGGGACTTAATGAGAAGCGAATAGGCTACAAGGGCAGAGTGAATGAGTTAATGCCACTATCAGGGAAGTGGGTTTGTTATAGCAAGTGTGTTAATTATTGCAAGAGTGGATTTCTTATAAAAAGATGGACTGGGCCTCCTCTTGATCAAACCCTTTCATCCTCTCTTTTCCTTATTTCCATGAAATGATGCAGCAAGAAGACCCTTGCCATATGCTGACCCTCTATCTTTGACTTCCCAGCATCCATAAATATATCATATAAACTTCTGTCTTTTATGAATTACTCTGTCAGATATTCTACAATAGCAGCACAAAATGGCCTAAGATTAAAGCTTTATTTATTTTTTGTACTATAGTTTTCGACCCATTGTTATTTCCTCTCCTTCCTTTTCCAGAGGGGTGAGGGGTGAATGCTGAGGAGGATATTTTCCAGGTATTATTCCCTAAAATCATGGGGCACCCCAACCATATCTCAGGATCTTTTTCTGGAGAACCAAAACAATGTTACGTGAGAGGATGCTGAGCACACAGAAGACAGAACAACTGCAATATGGCCATTTATGCTGTAAAGCAATGTATGCATTCCTAATAAAGCACCATGCTATGCAAGACTGCAACATAAAATCCACAGGGCTTATGGGGAAAACATGACACTCAAAATATAGTGTGTCAGTGATACATTTAAAAAAAAGTGACACATTTTTTATAAAGATAGGAATTTGAATATATTCTACTGTAATATATAGGGTAATGTGTTCTATCATAATTACTATGTATATTTGGAACATATATATATATAATGTTATATATATTATAATAAATATGGCACCTTTAAAGACTTGAAGTTTATGGAAATAATTTATTAGTTAGGAGGCAAAAATAGTTAGGAGGCAAAAATCGAACAAGTTTCAGCTTGAGAATTAGTGTGAAATGGTCAATGAGGGCCATCTGCAAAACATGGGAAGTTATACAAGGCAGCTAATAGATATTTCAGATGTAAATTTTTGCATTCATCCAGAAATCACACAAAAGGAAAAGACAAAATTCATGTTATGCTCAAATTGCTCCCTAACACATCAATCATGTTGGAAAAAATTTGTATTTCTAAACAAATGTTATAGGAAAACTAACTGTACAAGACAAGCATTCTTCAAACAGTATTTGATATTTGGCAAGTGAAAAGTACACAGGGAAAATGACACAGCTTTCCTGAAGAGGGAGAACTTAAACTGCATAATATGTGAAGACCCCCAAACCATATCACTGGTGACAATACAATATGCTGGCTAATAATTTATAGCTATTAGATGGATTATGTCAGTTAGTAGTAGTAGGTGAATGGGTCTCAGCACTGGTTAAACATGATGTGTGAAATTCAACTGCACACAAAATTAGCATATTTAATTTATTAATAATGACTAATTGAAAAGGAAAACACAACTATGCAAATATTATCCTTGAAGAAAATTTAAATGTAGGGATCTAACAACTATGTCAGTTTTTTTCTATTGGTTATATTAGACAAATTTTACTTAATAGTTACACAGGTAATAGCGTTAGTTCATTTGTTCAAAATTTATTGGGTGTCAAATTCTGGCCTCACATTCATTCTGGGAAGAAAGCATTAAGCAATATAAAATAGATGCTGTTTTCCTGTAGTTTAAAATTTAAAGAGAAGAAATAGAGAAAATGAATGAATTTCATTTTGTAAGATAGTGAAAGTACTATAGAAAAACAATAGTAATAATTTAAGGTAAGGACATAGAAAGTGATGAGGATAACAGGGAGCTCACCAAGGGCCTCTGATGAATTTAAAGTATTGTTGCTCAGTAAGAGAGAGCATTTTTTTTCACCTATCTGACTAAGAGCAGAGTGTACATGTTCATTTTTAGTGGACAGCTTCAGTTGGAGTTGCTTGACATCAAGACATCATTCTTAGCCTGGTAAGTTATCGAAAGTGTCAGGGGGCAAAAACAAAACTACTTCCAACTCAGGCTGCTCAAGAGGAATAATTAAAGTCATTTCCCATTCTAGCAGACAAAATGTGGACACAGCTGACCAGAGGTTACCAATAAGGTGCTCATCTCTGGAGGAAAAAACACAAAGATGCTGAGCCAGTTAGAATTTCCTTCATGAAGCTAAAAAGAAATGAAGTTTCCAGTGACATGAAACTTCAAGCAGTCTGTTTTAATATTCACCAGTGAACTGATAGGATGACACGTGATCTGAAATGTGTGTGTGTGTGTGTGTGTGTGTGTGTTATTCTGTCATTGTGTCTAAAAAGTGAAGATTCTTATTTACCTCCCCAAAATTACGTGGTTACTCTTCTGTATGGATTTTTTTATTAAAATACAAACACTTTAATAACTTATGTAAAGAAACCACATGAATTTAACAATCGCTGATTTGGAAAATTTATTATCATTTTGTCTTATTTTTTAATAGCATGTGCTTGTTTATTTCCTTCTATCTCTTCAAAGTAGTCTCCAAAATTTTATTTTTCTACATGTCTCTCAGGTAGCGATTATATGCTAACCTGCAAGCACACAATTTATGCCACATTGTTGCCATGAAGCAATTTATTATTTTTTTAAGATACCTCTTAATTTTGTTTATACCTAAGAAACAAAAGGGAAATCAGAATTCTTTCAATTTACATCCTGCCTTAATCTGGAGGCAAATTAATACATGTGGCTCCAACAACTGACCTATCTTCTAAAGCCCTAGCTTCACATTTGAATCACCTAAAAGCTTTATCAAAATACTACTAAGTAAATCTTATCCCAGACAATTAAATGAGAATCTCTTAGTATGTGGCCTCAATAGCAGTTTTTTTTTTTTAATTCCCAAAGTGGTTACAATGTGCAGACAAGTCTAAGAATGACCAATCTTATAAATAATCACAGTATCTGAGGCTGGAAGGCAATTTTCAGGGGTGCTCACCAAAGGTTGAATTAGCATGTGAGAATTAGTCCTAGATACTTTTAAGGACCCTGATCCCTAAGGCGCCTCTGAATGAGAATTTCCAGTGAATATTCCATGTGAATCTTCCTCATGTTGGAATTTTAGGGACAACAGCTCCCTAGGTTTTCTAAGCTAACTTCTAACCCAGGAGTTTACCTCAAGTTACATCCTCTTCTTGGTTGACCCCATTACAATTTCTACAATGTCCTTTTCTGCTAGTACAGGGCTTCTTTTAAAAACAGGAGTGTGTCTTAGTGAAATGTGTCTGCTACTAGAAGTCACAACTCCTGAGTTTGGGGTCACTGCTGCATAATGTACTAGTGGTACTATTTTGGACAAATTACCTTCTATTTCTCATTTGTGTAAAGTTTAGCAGGATTATAATGATCAGACAAGTGAATAGAATAATTCTTAAACCTGGCTGGTACTCAAAATTTTCTGTAAAATATTTTTTAAAAATGGAGATTCTTTGGTCCAGTTCTGGAGATTCTGTTCCTTTATGTCTGGAGTGTGTAGTTGGACATGAGTAATTTCTCTTCTAAAGAGTTGTAAGTAGGCTAAATAATTGGCAAGTGGTGCTGATTTGAGCTCATGGCAGTGAGCGAGACCTGCTGTCAGCACCAGGGATGCTGATGTTCCAGTCAGGGAAACTCCCCTGAGCTCCCCAGAGCACTCACATCTCAGCAGGAACTTTTCTGGAAGAACCCTGACTAATACAGTCAGTCACTCTAATGTGAGTGTGTGCTTTATAATACGTCCTTTGCATCTACATCTTTGTCAATTATGACCCATTCTTTCAATGACATGAATGCAAGGTGTCGTTCTCATTATAAACACTGTTCTTTTCCCAATTATTGATTGGGTTATTTGTTTTATCGGTGTTAAGTATTTTGAGTTCTTTTTATATCCTGGAGATAAATGCTCTATCTTTGGTTCAGGTGGTGAAGATTTTTCTCCCCTTCTGTAGGCTCTCTTTTCGCATTCTTGATTGTTTCCTTTGCTGTGAACAAGCTTCTTAGTTTGATACCATCCCGTTTATTGATTCTTGATTTTACTTCTTGCACGTTAGGAGTCTCACTGATGAAGTTGGTTCCTAAGCCAATATGATGAAGAGTTAAGCCTATATTTTCTTTCCAGTAGGTACAGGATCTCTGGTCTGATGCCTAGGTCCTTGATACATTTTGAGTTGATTTTTGTGCACAGCGAGAGATGGGGGTTAAATTTTATTCCATTGCACAAGGATTTCCAGTTTTCCCAGAACTATTTGTTGAAGAGGCTATCTTTTCTCCAATGTATGTTTATGATGCCTTTGTCTATGATAAGATAACTGTATTTAGTGGGTTTGTCTTGGTGTTTTCTATTCTGTACCATTGTTTTTCATGTTGGTTTGGTGTCGATACCATGCTAGTATTGTGATACTTGCTGCTTCACTTTTCTTGCTTAGGATTGTTTTGGCTATTCTGGACCTCTTGATTTTCCAAGTGAATGTCATTACATTTTTTGTTATTGCTATGAAAAATGTCATTGGAATTTTAATAAGAATTGCATTAAATGTGCATAGCACTTTTGGTAGTATGACCATTTTGACTACACTGAGATTCTATCTAACTCCAGTCATAATGGCAATTGTCAAGAATACAAGTAACAATGCTGGAGAGGATGTGGGGGAAAAGGTTCATTCATACATTGTTGCTGGAACTGCAAATTGGTGCAACTGTTATGAAAAGTAGTGTGGAAATTCCTTAGAAAACTTGGAATGGAACCACCATTTGACCCAGTTATCTCACTCCTTGGTATATACCCCAAAGATTTAAAATCAGCATTCTACAGTGACACAGCCACATCAATATTTATAGCAGCTCAATTCTCAATAGCTAAGCTATGAAACCAATCTAGATGTCCTTCAGCAGATGAATGGGTTAAGAAAATGTGGTATATATACAAAGTGGGCTATTACTCAGCCAAAAAGAAGAATGAAATTATAACCTTTATAGGTATATGAATGGAACACCAGATTATCATACTAAGTGAAACAACTCAATTGCAAAACAAAACAAAACCAAAAAAAAAGCTGAATGTTCTCTCTGATATTTGGATGCTGATATTCAGTAAGGCAGGAGGGAGGTGAGAAGGGTAGAAGTTCATTGGATTAGACAAAAGGGAATGAAGGGAAAGGACAGTGAATGGGAATAGGAAAGACAGTAGAATTAACTGGACATAACTTTCCTTTGTTCATATATGAATACACCACCAGTGCAACTTCACATCATGCATAACCACAAGAATGGGATTCTAATTAGAAAAAGTAATAATCCATGTATGTGTAATTATGTGAAAATGCAGTCCCTTGTCATGTATATCTACAAAGACTGTTATGGTTTGGATTTGATTTGTCCCCTAAAAGCTCATATGTGAGACAATGCAAGAAGTTTTAGAGGAGAAATGACTGGGTTATGAAAGTCTTAATTCAATCAGTGAATGAATCCCCTAATGGAATTAACTGAGTGGTAACTCAAGGCAGGTAAGTTGTGGCTGGAGGAGGTGGGGCATTGGGGGCATGGCTTTGGGGTATATATTTTGTGTCTGGTGAGTGGAGTCCTCTCTTTCTGATCATCATGTGAGCTGCTTCCCTCTGCCACATTCTTCCGCCATGATGTTCAGCCTCACCGTGAGCCCCCGAGAAATGGAGCTGGCTTTCTATGAACTGAGACCTCTGAAACCGGGAGCCTCCAAATAAATATTTTCTCCTTTACAATTGTTATGGTCAGATCTTTCAGTTACAACAACAAAAAAAGCTGACTAAAGAACAGTCCCGCTGACACCCACGGAGCACAGGCAGACCCAGGACAGCCCTGCTGACACTTCTCAGATAATGGTATACAATGAAGCAACAAATATATGAAAAAAATGTCCAACATCTCTAGCAGTTAGAGGAATGCAAATCAAAACTACTCAAAACTCATCTCACTATAGCCAGAATGGCAGCTATTAATACCAACAACAATAAGTGTTGGCAAGGATGTGGGGAAAAAGGCACACACACTCACACATTGCTGGTGTGACTGCAAATTGGTGCACCCAATATGGAAAGCAGTATGGAGATTCCTTGGAAATCTGGGAATGGAACCATCATTTGACCCAGCTGTCCCTCTCCTTGATCTATACCCAAAGGACTTAAAAACAGCATACTACAGGGACACAGCCACATCAATGTTCATAGCAGCACAATTCACAGTAGCTAAACTGTGGAACCAACTTAGATACCCTTCAGTAGATGAATGGATAAAGAAAATGTGGTATATATACACAATGGAATATTACTCAGCATCAAAAAGAGAATACTATCATGGTGTTTGCAGGTAAATGGACAGAGTTGGAGAATATAATGCTAAGTGAAGTAAGTCAATCCCCCAAAACCAAGTGATGAATGTTTTATCTGATATAACCATGCTGATTCATAATGGGGATGAGGGGGCAGTGTGGGAGGAATGGAGGAACTTTAGATAGGGTAAATGGGGGTGGGGGATGGGGATAGAAAAGAAGGTGGAATGAGATGGACATCATTACCCTAAGCACATATGTAAAAACATGAATGGTGTGAATCTACTTTGTCTATAACCAGAGACATGAAAAACAGTGCTCTATTTGTGTAAGATGAATTAAATTGCATTCTGCTGTCATATATAACAAATTAGAATAAATAAATTTAAAACTTTTTTTAAAAAACTGACTAAAACAAAGACCAGTTAAATTTAAAAAGTGAAAAAATAGTACATAGAAGTATAAGATAATGTCACATGCTATGAAGAGAATAAGAAAAAATAAATAAAAGCCATAGCCAATGATCATGGGGGTACATTAGGTGCAGAGATTAGAGAAATTCTCTAAAAGATAATTACATTCAACATTCAGGCTCATTTTTAAATTATAATGCAGAGGCACTAATTCTTCATGTCAAGCCCAGGGAACTGGCTTTCTATGGAGGGAAAATGGTTAGAGAAAAGGTCCTGGACAAAGAATGAGCTAGTGTGTTTGGAAAACAGAAAGAAGCTTGATACCTTTGAATCATAATGGGCAAGAAATAGAATACTGAAGTTGAAGATATAGAAGGAGGCAAGGACCAGACCACAGGGGTCAAGTAGGCCAGGGCAACAAATGAGTGTTAGAGTCTGTAAACAAGTCAAAATAACACCTGGCATTTTGCCAGGGGAATGTTAAAGTTCGTAAACAAGTATGGATGGTGCCTGGCAAAATGCCAGAGGGAGTGGTTTGAGAAGTAACAAAAGCGAGCCATTAAGTGTAGCAATTCCTTATTGGTTGACTGATATATCTAGTTTATGCTAATTAGATAAGCTGTGTGGAATGTATAAATACTGCTCCTGTCCTGCAATAAACGGCTCCTACTCCTGCTGTATCAATCTACACAAGTTATTCGTCACCCCCCGGTTATTTTGCTGCAGCCGGACTGCGGCAAATGAGGAGCATTTTTCCTAGGATTGAAGAATTTTAAGCAAGGGAGAAAAAGAATCTAATTCATTTTGGGCTACTGTATAGAGGGTCAACCAGAAAGAAGAAAACTATTAGAATAATCAAGACAAGAAGTGTTGTTGGTTTAGAGCAGGATGGTAAGGAAAAGTTAAAATTGATGGAATGAATAAAGTTTTAGAGGAAAATCTAACAGTACTTCTCAATATACTGCATATGAGCCAAGGTTGAAAATAAGAACAAAAAGAAAAGAGATAATTTTTATTTTTTGGAATGAAGAATTCTAGATGGGAGATTAGAAAATGGAGGGAAAGATGGCTGGCCCCTCTGAGAAAAAAGTGGGAGTAGATGACAATTATCAAGAGTTTCATGTTGCCCTAATTACATTTAAGAGGTCTAATTGACAAAAAGATATCAAAAAGCAATTTTCATGTAGAAACAATAAGATTATGCCCAGTATCTTGGACGAGAACAGCAGGGAAGATGGGTGTAATTTGAAGAAAGAGAAGTAAGATCTTCTGGAAAGAGGAGTAGATCACCATAATCCTAGGAAGGGAAATGAGTTCTATAAGACCGGGAAACAGTAAGAAACTGAGACTCAGAACCAAGTCTTTGCAGCACACTGATGAGGTGCTTGGAGGGTGGATTAAGGGACATTGTACTGGGACCCCAGCTTTGAGAGCTCTCAGCCCTAAAATATGTGTCTATGTCAATCAAGCAGAGTAAAAGCAATACAGATTCTGAACTTCTGGGAGGCATGGGGACTTGGGAAAGGGGAATCTTAAAGATAATTAGTACAGATCAAAAAAGAACAAAGAGATTACCAAATATTCTGAAAACGAAAGAAAAGAAAAAGAAAGAAATCTGAACCAAAGGAAATATACTCAGTCATGAGTCGAATGAGAGTCACAGACAAAACAGAGAAGTCTGCACTACCAGTGAGACCCTCCATCAAAACCAATGAGACTCAATACATCCAGGAGAACAGAATTAGCAGGAAAGAGAGAAGGGTGGGGCACAGCATGCCTCATGACTGAGATTCATCCCATCTACCATGAAATTCCATGAGCCACATCTATAGCTCTATCTCATAAAGTAGGTGGTGAAAGATAAAGAAATCAGGAGGCGTCATAGTTTTTTTTTTCTTTTTTAATTCTTAGAATACATGATACTTTAGGAACTACTAACATTTCTCAGTCACACTAACTTTTAAAGCAAATATAACTAAAATACAATTTCCTTCTAACCAGTTTATGGGAGTCTGGGAACATACAATTTCTCTGCACATCTGAAGTGTAGCATGAGTGAATTTTATGACCCTGCAACATGAATAAAGTATACAGAGGGAGAGAAAAGTTGTGAACTAAACCAAAAAAGGCATACATGTAAAAAGTGCATGAAGGAAACATAAAATAATAAATAAAGAGCTGATAGTAGGCCCCCTCCCCCACGCCGGCAAGGTAGACAGAACTGTGACCACCCAAGAACAGGCCCAGCGGCCTGCTGAGGGGCAGAGCCGCCCCCCACCCCCAACACCTGCCAGGTAGGCGGAACTGTGACCACGGACAGAAAAGGCCCAGTGGCCCGCGGAGGGGCAGAGCTGCCAACCACTCCAGCCAGGTAGGCGGGCCTGCGACCCACCAGCAGAACAGGAGCAGGGACTTCTGAGAGGCAGAGCCAACCCCTCCCCCCGCGCTGGCAAGGTAGACGGAACTGTGACCACCCACAGAACAGGCCCAGTGGCCTGCTGAGGGGCAGAGCCGCCCCCCCACCCCCCGCCCATGCCAGGTAGGCGGAACTGTGACCACCAACGAAAAAGGCCCAGTGGCCCGCGGAGGGGCAGAGCTGCCAACCACACCTGCAAGGTAGGCGGGCCTGCTCCGGCAGAAGAGGAGCAGCGGCCTGCTGAGAGGCAGAGCCGTCCCCTCCCCCCAGGCCTGCAAGGTAGACGGAACTGTGACCACCCACAGAACAGGCCCAGCAGCCTGCTGAGGGGCAGAGCCACCCCCTACCCCACCCCACCCAGCGCCTGCCAGGTAGGCGGAACTGTGACCACCCACAGAACAGGCCCAGCGGCCTGCTGAGGGGCAGAGCCGCCCCCTACCCCACCCCACCCCCGCGCCTGCCAGGTAGGCAGAACTGTGACCACTGACAGAAAAGGCCCAGTGGCCTGAGGAGGGGCAGAGCTGCCAACCACTCCTGCAAGGTAGGCGGGCCTGCGACCCACTGGCAGAACAGGAGCAGCGGCCTGCTGAGAGGCAGAGCCGCCCCCCCCCCCCCGCGCGCGCCTGCAAGGTAGGCGGAACTGTGACCACCAACAGAACAGGCCAGACCTGCAAACGACAGAACAGGCCCAGTGGCCTGCGGAAGGGTAGAGCCGCCCCCCCCCGCGCCTGCAAGGTAGGCGGACCTGCGACCCACTGACAGAACAGCCCCAGAGGCCTGCAGAGGGGCAGTGCCGCTGCCTGCGCCTGCAAAGTAGGCAGAACTGCGACCACCGACAGAACAAACCTAGCGGCCCGCAGAGGGACAGAGCCGCCGCCCGCGCCTGCAAGGTAGGCGGACCTGCTACCGAACGGCAGAACAGACCCAGCGGCCTGTCGGCGTGGTTGGCAATTGCCCCAATTGGAGGAGGGGGCAGAGCCGCCGCCAGCGCCTGCGAGGGAGACTTTGCAACTATACAAGACCAATATAAATATATAGGGGGAAAATCCAATAGCACAAAGTTTCACCAAGTAGAAAGGAACACGAACAGTATGAAGAGACAAGGAAAGAAAGGACCACAAGCAATGCAGGTCAACTCAACGTTAGAAGAGGTAATAGCTGCAGCAGATGGAATGTCAGATAAAGAATTCAGGATATACATGCTTCAGATGATCTGGAGTCTCAAGGAAGACATCAGACAGCAAAATCAGACAATGAAAGATCACTTCAACAATGAATTACATAAACAAATCCAAGAAGCAAAAGATCAACTATACAGGGAGATAGAGGTTATAAAAAACAAACAAACAGAAATCCTAGAAATGCAGGAAGCAATAAACCAACTTAAAAACTCAATTGAGAATACTACCAGCAGAGTAGAACACTTAGAAGATAGAACATCAGACAATGAAGACAAAGTATTTCAACTTGAAAAGAACATAGACAGCTCAGCAAGACTGTTAAGAAACCATGAGCAGAACATCCAAGAAATATGGGATAACATCAAGAGACCAAATTTAAGAGTCATTGGGATACAGGAAGGGACAGAGTTTCAAACCAAAGGAATGAGCAATCTATTCAATGAAATAATACGAGAAAACTTCCCAGACTTGAAGAATGAGACAGAATCCCAAATCCTAGAAGCCTACAGGACGCCAAATGTGCAAAATCATAAGAGATCCACAACTACACACATTATAATGAAGATGCCCAACATACAGAATAAGGACAGAATTTTAAAAGCTACAAGAGGAAGGAAGCAGATTACATTTAGGGGTAAGCCAATCAGGATAACAGCTGATCTTTCAACACAGACTCTGAAAGCTAGAAGATCCTGGAACAACATATTTCAAACACTGAAAGAAAATGGGTTCCAACCAAGAATTGTGTATCCAGCGAAATTAAGCTTCAGGAAGGAAGATGAAATTAAAACCTTCCACGATAAACAAAAGTTTAAAGAATTTGCAGCTAGAAAACAATCTCTTCAAAACATCCTCGGCAAAACATTACAGGAGGAGGAAATGGAAAATAACAATGAAAACCAACAGTGGGAGGTAGAACAGTAAAGGGGGGAAAATAATCAAAGAGGAAAACAAACCATGTTTAGTAACATAAATAAACAAAAATGGCTGGAAGAACAACCCATATCTCAATAATAACCCTAAATGTTAATGGCTTAAACTCACCAATTAAGAGACACAGGCTAGTAGAATGGATCAAAAAAACAAGACCCAACAATATGCTGCCTACAGGAGACACATTTGATAGGAAAAGACATACATAGGCTGAAGGTGAAAGGTTGGGAAAAATCATATCACTCATATGGACTTCGGAAACAAGCAGGTGTGTCCATACTCATATCAAATAAAATAGATTTCAAGCCAAAGTTAATCAAAAGGGATAAAGAGGGACACTACATACTGCTCAAGGGAACCATACACCAACAAGACATAACAATCATAAATATATATGCCCCTAACAATGGTGCAGCTATGTTCATCAAACAAACTCTTCTCAAGTTCAAGAGTCTAATAGACCACCATACAATAATCATGGGAGACTTCAACACACCTCTCTCACCAATGGACAGATCTTCCAAACAAAAGTTGAATAAGGAAACTATAGAACTCAATAACACAATTAATAACCTAGACTTAATTGACATATATAGAATATACTACCCAACATCAAGCAGTTACACTTTTTTCTCAGCAGCACATGGATCCTTCTCAAAAATAGATCACATATTATGTCACAGGGCAACTCTTAGACAATATAAAGGAGTAGAGATAATACCATGCATCTTATCTGATCATAATGGAATGAAACTGAAAATCAACGATAAAAGAAGGAAGGAAAAAGCATACATCACTTGGAGAATGAACAATAGGTTACTGAATGATCAATGGATTATAGAAGACATCAAGGAGGAAATTAAAAAATTCTTAGAGATAAATGAAAACACAGACACAACATAACGGAATCTATGGGACACATTGAAAGCAGTTCTAAGAGGAAAATTCATTGCCTGGAGTTCATTCCTTAAAAAAAGAAAAAAACAACAAATAAATGATCTCATACTTCATCTCAAAATCCTAGAAAAAGAAGAGCAAAACAACAGCAAAAGAAGTAGAAGGCAAGAAATAATGAAAATCAGAGCTGAAATTAATGAAATCGAAACAAAAGAAACAATTGAAAAAATTGACAAAACTAAAAGTTGGTTCTTTGAAAAAATAAACAAAATCGACAGACCCTTAGCCATGCTAATGAAGAGAAGAAGAGAGAGAACTCCAATTACTAGCATACGGGATGAAAAAGGCAATATCACAACAGACACTTCAGAAATACAGAAGATAACCAAAAATTATTTTGAATCCTTATACTCCAACAAATTAGAAGATAGTGAAGGCATAGATAAATTTCTTAAGTCATATGATCTGCCCAGATTGAGTCAGGAAGATATAGACAACCTGAACAGACCAATATCAATTGAGGAAATAGAAGAAACCATCAAAAGACTACCAACTAAGAAAAGCCCAGGACCGGATGGGTGTACAGCAGAGTTTTACAAAACCTTTAAAGAGGAACTAATACCAATACTTTTCAAGCTACTTCAGGAAATAGAAAAAGAGGGAGAACTTCCAAATTCATTCTACGAGGCCAACATCACCCTGATACCTAAACCAGACAAAGACACTTCAAAGAAAGAAAACTACAGACCAATATCTCTAATGAACCTAGATGCAAAAATCCTCAATAAAATTCTGGTGAATTGGATACAAAAACATATCAAAAAAATTGTGCAACATGATCAATTAGGATTCATCCCTGGGATGCAAGGCTGGTTCAATATACGGAAATCAATAAATGTTATTCACCACATCAATAGACTTAAAAATAAGAACCATATGATCATCTCGATAGATGCGGAAAAAGCATTCGACAAAGTACAGCACCCCTTTATGTTCAAAACTCTAGAAAAACTAGGGATAACAGGAACATACCTCAATATTGTAAAAGCAAACTATGCTAAGCCTCAGGCTAGCATCATTCTGAATGGAGAAAAATTGAAGGCATTCCCTCTAAAATCTGGAACAAGACAGGGATGCCCTCTCTCACCACTTCTGTTCAACATAGTTCTCGAAACACTGGCCAGAGCAATTAGACAGACGAAAGAAATTAAAGGCATAAAAATAGGAAAAGAAGAACTTAAATTATCACTATCTGCTGATGACATGATTCTATACCTAGCAGACCCAAAAGGGGCTACAAAGAAACTATTAGAGCTAATAAATGAATTCAGCAAAGTGGCAGGATATAAAATCAACACACATAAATCAAACGCATTCCTGTATATCAGCGACAAATCCTCTGAAATGGAAATGAGGACAACCACTCCATTCACAATATCTTCAAAAAAAATAAAATACTTGGGAATCAATCTAACAAAAGAGGTGAAAGACTTATACAATGAAAACTACAGAACCCTAAAGAGAGAAATAGAAGGAGATCTTAGAAGATGGAAAAATATACCCTGTTCATGGATAGGCAGAACTAACATCATCAAAATGGCCATATTACCAAAAGTTCTCTATAGGTTTAATGCAATGCCAATCAAAATCCCAATGGCATTTCTTGTGGAAATAGAGAAAGCAATCATGAAATTCATATGGAAAAATAAAAGACCCAGAATAGCAAAAACAATGCTAAGCAGGAAGTGTGAATCAGGCGGTATAGCGATACCAGACTTCAAACTATACTACAGAGCAATAGTAACAAAAACAGCATGGTACTGGTACCAAAACAGGCGGGTGGACCAATGGTACAGAATAGAGGACACAGAAACCAATCCACAAAACTACAACTATCTTATATTTGATAAAGGGGCTAAAAGCATGCAATGGAGGAAGGATAGCATCTTTAACAAATGGTGCTGGGAAAACTGGAAATCCATATGCAACAAAATGAAACTGAATCCCTTTCTCTCGCCATGCACAAAAGTTAATTCAAAATGGATCAAGGAGCTTGATATCAAATCAGTGACACACCATCTGATAGAAGAAAAAGTTGGCTACGATCTACATTCGGTGGGGTCTGGCTCCAAATTCCTCAATAGGACACCCATAGCACAAAAGTTAATAACTAGAATCAACAAATGGGACTTACTCAAACTAAAAAGTTTTTTCTCAGCAAAAGAAACAATAAGAGAGGTAAATAGGGAGCCTACATCCTGGGAACAAATCTTTACTCCTCACACTTCAGATAGAGCCCTAATATCCAGAGTATACAAAGAACTCAAAAAATTAGACAATAAAATAACAAACAACCCAATCAACAAATGGGCCAAGGACCTGAACAGACACTTCTCAGAGGAGGACATACAATCAATCAAAAAGTACATGAAAAAATGCTCACCATCTCTAGCAGTCAGAGAAATGCAAATCAAAACCACCCTAAGATACCATCTCACTCCAGTAAGATTGGCAGCCATTATGAAGTCAAACAACAACCAGAGCAGGCGAGGATGTGGGGAAAAGGGTACACTTGTACATTGCTGGTGGGACTGCAGATTGGTTCAGCCAATTTGGAAAGCAGTATGGAGATTTCTTGGAAAGCTGGGAATGGAGCCACCATTTGACCCAGCTATTCCCCTTCTCGGTCTATTCCCTAAAGACCTAAAAAGAGCATGCTACAGGGACACTGCTACATCGATGTTCATAGCAGCACAATTCACAATAGCTAGACTGTGGAACCAACCTAGATGCCCTTCAATGGATGAATGGATAAAAAAAATGTGGGATTTATACACAATGGAGTATTACTCTGCATTAAAAAATGACAAAATCATAGAATTTACAGGGAAATGGATGGCATTAGAGCAGATTATGCTAAGTGAAGCTAGCCAATCCCTAAAAAACAAATGCCAAATGTCTTCTTTGATATAAGGAGAGGAACTAAGAACAGAGTAGGGTCGAAGAGCATGAGAAGAAGATTAACATTAAACAGGGATGAGAGGTGGGAGGGAAAGGGAGAGAGAAGGGAAATTGCATGGAAATGGAAGGAGACCCTCAGGGTTATACAAAAGTACATACAAGAGGAAGTGAGGGGAAAGGGAAAAATAATACAAGGGGGACAAATGAATGACAGTAGAGGGGGCAGAGAGAGAAGAGGGGAGGGGAGGGGAGGGGAGGGGGGATAGTAGAGGATAGGAAAGGCAGCAGAACACAACAGACACTAGTATGGCAATATGTAAATCAATGGATGTGTAACTGATGTGATTCTGCAATCTGTATATGGGGTAAAAATGGGAGCTCATAACCCTCTTGAATCAAAGGGTGAAATATGATATATCAAGAACTATGTAATGTTTTGAACAACCAACAATAAAAAATTTTTTAAAAAAACAGGTGATAGTAAACACTTTTAAAAATTTCCTCCAAAATTGGAAAATTTTTAAATTTTTAACACACACACACACACACACTCTGTATTATGCCTCATACACTATGGAGACTGAAATGCCATGCAAAAAAATCTAATCATTTCAATACGGCAATATTAATGGTCTGTACTTCTTTCAATGAAAAATGCAAACTGGTCATTTCAAAAAGATTTTTATATAGAGTAAAAACCAAGAGTGAAGAGGAAAAATATAAGTGCCTCAACTAAAGACTTAACTAATGACTTTTCAATCTTGCTCTTGATCCATTGTTAATAGTATGTCCAATGCATTAGGTTGGACTTTTGAGCTGTAACCCACCTTAACTCCTAAGACTTCTCTTCTCATTTTCAAGTACTTTAAAGGACTAAATATATATGTATATACACATACACATATTAATTGTATATGTGTTTTAATATTTATGTATAGGTACATATATGTTCACACATATACACACGTATATATTCATACTGTTTGTTACACATGGGGAAGGCACATGTGGTGACACATAGTCACAATTGAAATTTGACAATATTAGTTAGGTTTAATTTTGTTTTAAAAAGATCCCTAGGGAAATATTTATTTCTCCATGCAAGAAGATAATGTTATCAACAGTTTTAAAAATATTTTCCTCACAATCCATGTACTTTATTTTTGTAACTATACAGCTATGAAACTTTACTTTCATAGTATACAGTTAGTTCTACACATGTAACAACTACATTTCATTACAAGTTTATGGGAAAATAAGCCCAATGCTTTGCCATTATTCCTCTAACCTAGACCTTGTATGGGCACATGGAAATAATGTTACTCCCTTTTTAAATCTTCCTTTTTTAAAATTTTTAGTTTGGATTTTGCTAATATGTAGTCAGGGACAGAATACATGGCTCTAAAACTAACTCTGGTTTCTTTGGTGTTGAAATAAAACTTTAAGTGTGTATTTTTCTCTTGAGATTTTTATTCCAGAGTGGCTATCGACAGGTTGTAGCAGCGCTTCAAGTAAGAGTCCTTTCCATTCTATTCATCTGTCCTCTTCAGCTTTGTAAATTTACACTTAGGTTTTTCCTCCTACAACTGCCCCCCACTTTTTCTGATCATGCTAACCTTCTTTTAAAAATATTTTAATTAATTTGAGGAAACTAAAACAGAAAATATGCACAGAAAACAGTGAATAGACCTTTCACAAAGAAAGAAATGCATATGTCTTCAACACTTGAAATAATATTCATTCTCTTCTTTATAGAGACAAGTATATAATAAAAAAACATCAAAAGGTAGATTCACATACTATGTTAAGCATAGCGAACAGGTATTGCTGGAGTGAGTGTATATTGGCATAACCTCACTGAAAGATAATTTGATAAGTCCTGTCCAAATATGAAATGCACCTATGTTTTTGGCATGTGCACAAGATTGTTCATTGTAACCACGTTTGCAATAGCAAAAGGTTGGAACAAACTAAATCAGGGCTCCACTGAATGAATTATTTTACATTCATACAATGGGACAACATTCGACTATATATCTCACCATATGACTCTATATATTGAGATGAATGTATCCTTTAGGTAACATTGTTAAGTGAAAATTACATGAAGCGAACAGTGTTATAGTATTCCATCATGCATGTTTTAAAAAGAGGAGAAAATACAGAATATATTGTGAAGAATATTGGGAACATTGATTCTAGGAAGGTGGTGGGGTTGAGAAAGGGGTGGAAGGGAAGTGTCTACCTCCCACCCCTTGCCAAGGTATATCCTTTTGAAGTTTTTGAATCGGTTATCATATAAAAGTAATATTTACTGAAAATTAATAGATTTAATAAAATGCAAAGAACACTACAGACATGCTAAGGAACATATTGTACACCTAAAGGCAGTGGAGAGTTATAAACTGGTCTTAAGAAAGAGAGTGCCAAGATAGGTTTTACAGAAGGCACATTCTGAAGATGTCATTCAAGTCATGAATCTAGATACAGAGGGGCTGGTTAGACCCGCGCTCTTCCATCTCATTTTTCACATTGGAATGACTGAAAGCCATCTCCATAGAGCCTAATGTAATCATCTGGACTGTGGCCTGGACATTAGAGATCTTAAAAGCTCCATAATTGATTATGAAGGCTGCCGAGATTGAGACCAACTGATGTAGAAAGCTTTGTAAGTAATTAGGTAATCCCCAATGAAGAACCTGCATTAAATAATGCCACAGAGGAGAGAAAAGAAGAGACACATTTAAGAGCTCTCAAGAAGCTGAATCTTCAGGAAGTCTCCCATTAATCAGATTGGATGCAAAGTACAAAAGAAGAGTGAGGTGACAAAGACTAATTCCTCATTTTCTGCTTTGACAAATAAGTGAGGTTACTAATGTAAACAGAGAGGAACAGCTTCGTGGTAGGAAACCACATAGATTTTGTTAATTTTGTTATATTATGTTTACTTGTTTGTAATATATGCAAGCAGAGCAAATAATAAGGAACAATTTAACTATGGGAGTCTGGGATTTGGAGAACAAGCAAGTGGAGATTTGGACCTTGTAATTAGCAGCAAAACATGATAGTTGAAATTATAAGACAGAATACACTATAAGAGAGGTTCCAAAAATAGTACTATCAAAAGAAATTTTTTAAAATGGATATGAACATTCAAAGAAGAATGAGGTTAAAGTATTGGTCAGAGAGGTATGATTACAAAATAATAAACAAGGGATTGCAACAGACCAACAAAAGAGTCCTCTCAAGAAAAGAGCCATTAACAGAGTTAATTACTATAGAAATTCCAAGCCTGAAAAGTCTTTTATGGATTTAGCAACCAGAAGGAGATCTTGGTGAGTATAACGCCCATGGAGTATGTAGGCAGACCATGTGTAGACCAATGTAGTCTGTGTGGTGTGTCTGTCCAGGAGTGTGTGAACAGACCCTGATTGAACTAACAAGTGGGGGCAATAGGAGATAGCTAAGTAGAAACATCAGGCAAAGAGCTACAAAGAACACAGTATTGATACGGTGGGATTACTTTTTAAGATTGTGAAAACAAGGACGTTTCTATTCTCTAAGGAAAGTTATTAGATAATGAAGCTGATGATCCAAGAAAACTATGAGAAAATTGATGGAGACATTTCCTCAAAGATGCTGGAGAGGATGATTTTCTCTGGAGTAGGATGATTGACACCACTTCTCATGAAACAGAAGGAAAGAAAATTTAAAATGTGTGAGGATGGAGATGAGTTTGATGGAGATGAGTTTGATGGAGTTGAAAGGGAGAGGATTCCTCACTTGTAGCTCCTATTTCTCTTGGAGGCAGAGGGGTTGGCTGTAGAGAATGAGGGAAATGTGTTAAGAGAAATGGAGAAAGTTTAAGTTTAAAACAGCTGGGTTTGGGGAAAGGGTATGAAAAGCTGACCAAATTCACAGAGAAACTTTTATGAGGAAGTAAGACCCCTGCTGGTGTGGAAAGCCATCACACCTTTCCTGCTTATTCACTGTAAGCCGAGTCCAGATCTAGATGCTAGAGATATAAAAAGGGAATTGCAGACATTACCCAAGTCTAAGTACCTTCAAGTACTGTTAATAGGATGACCAGACTTGAGGAAACTCCAAGTATATGCAACAGGTGGTTGTACATTAGAATATGCTGTATGTGCCAGTCAGCTTTGTCTAGCTGGAACAAAATACCTGAGATAATCAACTTACAAGGAAGAAAGGTTTATTTTGGGCCCAGGTTTCAGAGATTTCAGTCCATGGTCACTTTGCTCTGTTGCTGATACCTCCAGTTATCAGTGATGAGTCCTGCTTCCCCACATGTTGAAGTTTGAACACCAGAGAAGCATGCTGAGGCAAGCATATAAAGCAGGGTTTATTTTTTAAAGGGTAACATAGACTTCTCCCGGGTTGGAGAAGGGGGCCAGGGCTGGTATTCTGGTATCCCATGAAGTGAGGAGTTCTGCCCTTTTTATATGTCCTAGGCTCCCTAAGTTCTCCTGCCTTTCCCCCCTTATCTTTCTCTTTCCTGCTATGTGAGTAGGCTCAGTAATGCTCAGTGGATGGGTGGGAAACAGGTGGGCTGAAGGGGGAAGGGCAGGATGGAGTAGACAAGGATACATTAACCACCTTATAGCTGCAGGGAGGGGCAATTTCTGGGACAGGTTACTTTGGAAACAGGTTGGAGCAGGAGCAGATTCTCGATAAGGGTGGAGAAAGGGCTCTGAAGGAATTAACATTTCAATCCCTCAGGGGTCAGTCTCCAACTTCCCAGGCTCACTCAAAATTGGCCTCCTTGATCCCACCTGACTCAATTTACCTATCTATACTGACTGCCTGTCTAATTCTGGCTTCATTGCTTTAGGCCTATTGCATCACAGTATATCGTGGCAGGAATACATGGTAGAGGAGGCTGATCACCTCATGGCAACCAGGAAGCAAAAGAGAGAAAGAAATAATCTGGGGTCCTCATGTCCACTTCAAGGGTCTGCCTCCAATGACCTAACTTCCTCCAAGTAGCCCTCTCATTACATATTCTACTACCTCCCAATAACACCATGTCTGGGCACCAAGCAATTAGTACAGGGGCTTTTGTGGGTGAATTTCAGAGCTAGAAAATACCAAGGGGGAGGTGGTTCTGGAACTTGCTGAAAGAGCTAAAATTCCCCATGGAGGCAGAAGGAGGCTGCTCCAAATGTTTGAGCAGGGGCTCTGGGACAATTATCAGCATGTTACTTCATTGTGTGTGTGTGTGGGGGCGGGGGGGGGCTTGGGGGAGGGTGGACAAGAACAAGACAAAGAACAGCTCCTCCTAATTTCTCTCTGAGGAATGCAGAAACTTCTTTCCTCTGACTTTCCTGCTCTTGGTTGTTTGCTTCTAGAATCCAATTGACCTTTAAGGAAAACTTGTCTGTGGAAATGCAGGCTGCCTCCTAGTCTATGGGCCCTAAACTCAGGAGAGGGAGCACTGGAAATGGTATTTATTCCATAGGAAAATAAGTATCTGAAGAAATATTTTTCCCCTCTCTGTAATTTACCCTCTCTTCCACCCTGTCCCTTCATATACACATTTTGTACTGCCTTTTTAATTGTGTCTCTTATATGTCTTTTGATATTCTTTTGATATACCTTTTACTATTTTTTTTTTAACAAAAAGGAAAAGGACTTTTGACTTCTTGTGCAATTCTCGGTACTGAACTTATTAGAAGTGACTAAAGATAGCATTGGCAGAAATGTGCAAAAATACAAACTCTCTCACTTGCCAGAAAGAGACTTGAGGTTTATTTTCTAGCTCTGAAATTCTTTCAACTGTCATGTACTTTGTATGCCTGCAATAAGCAATGTTCTATTGACATAGAATGCACTGTACTCAGCATCCTATAATTAAGCATTTCTAAAATGTCCACGAAGATGTCATTTTAAATACCACAAAGAGATGCTGAGTTTACCACCTAAAACATAAAACAGCTCATTAACATTTGCATGAAGAACAAAGTAACACCTTCATATTTTAAAAAGGAAAATACTTTTTTTAAAAAAATCCACAATTTATATAGTGCTTTTCCTTCTAAGCACTTCGATTAATATCTTCTTGGCTCAAGTGTTTGAGAAAAAAACCTTCAAGTAATTTAGCCATGTCTAGCTGCTCACTGTGACAGTAATAAATGGAGTCTTTCTTCCATGTTAAAATCTGTCCTAGGCATCACACTATACAATAAATTCAGTTATTGATGGAAAAAGTATCTATGCAACCACTCATTGCAAAAATATGTTGCAAAAGCAAATTTCTTCCCCTTCTCCTCCTTCCCCTCTTTTTCTGTTTCCCTGTGTTTGCAAATACATGTCAAGATTCTGCCATAATAAAACTACTTAAAAACAAATATAGGGATAGAAGAATTAAGTACTATAGTAATTATAGAAAATATTCTTATAGTTTGGTAATTACAATGCTTTCATTTCATTTCTATAGACATTCAGTATAGAATACTTTTACTTTAATTTTTTGGTCATTTTTAGGTTTTAACAGCAGTACTTTTTCTTCCATATAATTTATTTTTTATCTCTACTTAGATGATATTAGTAGATGAGAAAACAATTTTTTCTTTCTTCTGTAAAGACTTCAAAACTAAAATAAAAAGTAAATGGCATTGACACCAATGATTTGTAACAAGGGCTAAAGAGAAAAAAAATTGATACATTTTGTACTTCTATACTGCACAGAAAAGGATCTGGCTTTTGAAAGGCAGGTGGCTTCCAAGGATGGACAAAAATCAAATTAGATTTATTGTGCAATAGAACAAAAAATACCAAGGGAGAAAGCAAGGTTGAAAAACAGATGCAGGATGATGAAAATGTAAGATTTGCCCCAAGGAGAGTACATGGAGATAACAAGGGCATTGCCAAATGTTGAACTGAATAAAAGATTCAAAATTGAGAAAGCAAATTAAAATTTTGCAAAAAAAAATCAATGTTGATGCCAACAGGAATACCTTGGCACCAGTGTACCTTTCCCTCTAATAATTAAAACCAATCTGCTTATGGGGTTGCTTATCCCTGAATCTTTCAAGTAACACATTAAGTGAGCTCACCACAGCATACTAATGATGCATTGCTACTCAACAGTAATAATCACTCAGGAATGAAAAAGGTCTAGAAGCAGTTTCAACACAGTTAAAGAAGTAAAAGGAATTAAAGCAATGAACAGACTGTTCTGAACTCTGATTCACTACCAGGTAGAAATGCTGCTATGGATATGTATTTTTGGCATTATCAATGTACTCATTCAGAATAGGAAAATGTTTCATAATAATTCATGTGACAAATTACCAGACATGGATCTACAGAATATCTAACCTATACAGATCCTGTTACTTTATATTGCCTGCAGATGTAAGCAAAGTTGATAAATTAATGTCTACAGTAGTGATTCAATCAATGCAGCAGAGTTCACTAATCAATTTCTGCAGACTTTCTCTAAAACATGAATGTAGGCCCATTGTTTTTCCCAAGAAGCTTTCTAGGAAGCAACCACTGATTCATTTGAGCTGGTCCAGAGGATTGCACATGGCCTAGGGTAAGCATTACTTGAGAACAGCTTCCCTTTCCACCTTTACAATTCTCAGGCCAGGTCTTCACAATAAAAGTGAACCAGTGGAGGGGTACTAATGTCAAGAGGCTCAATAACCATCACTTATTCATTTATTCATTCACAAGTATTTACTGAATTCCTTTAACATTCCTATCGCTGAGTTAGACACCTAAAATACAATAATAAATAAAATTCAGTCTCTGCTATTGAGGAACCCAAGGTTTAATGAAGAAAGCAAGGTTGAGAAACAGATGTAGGATCATGAAGAATATAAGATTTGCCTCAAGGGCATTGTTAAATGTTAAACTGAACAGAAGATTCAAAATTGAGAATGCAAGTTAATATTTTGCACACAGGGTTTCCAAACTAAAGAACAGGTGAAGGAGTGATTTTCCAAATAGAATAATTTCCTTCAATTTCATGGTGACTCTACAGCTATAAGAACAGGGCATTAGGTTAACACACCCAAGTAATTCTCTCTGTAATGTAGCCTATGTGTTACCCCTGTCCACTGGTTAAGCCCTGAAAAGCATAAATACAATTTGAATTAATGCATAAAACAAACACACAACACTGATATTTCAGGTGTCAGTGCACTGTAATGGGAAAGCTATAGGTTTGGCACCATAAAATCCTGCAATCCTTCTGTACTCACAAATATTGGCTATCTAAATGACTTAACTTTCTGGGCTTTTAACTATCTCAACTGAAAAATAATTCAGAAAATAATACTTATGGCATGACAAATTAGCAACTGCACACAAAAGGAAATCACTTTTAAATGAAAAATTAGCAACTGCACACAAAAGGGAATCACTAATCAAAAAACGCAGACGCTCACATCAAACATTCATACCATTGTGGTGTGGGGTGATGTCCAGCAGATCACAGTGACAAGAAGGTTGTCATAGAAAAGCCCAACCTAAAACCTAAGTGGCAACTGACCCTCTGAATAATACTGTAAAATACACTAAAACACAATTCAAGAGACATTTAGAATGGATCGACCATTTATTTATTAGCAGATGATCAACTTGGTAATCGAAACAGCTGCTCTGAACAGACCTGGCATAAACAGGATGCATGATAATTCTTCGGAAATCTTTCACCGCTACAGCAGAAGTGGGAAAATAAAAAAAATAAAATAAGGAACAACAACAAAAACCCTTCGGTTGTTTCATTGCCTCTCTGGAATGGGCTTGTCCATTCTTCCTTCTTTGCTACTTGATCTTTAATTTATGGAGTCAACAGAAAGCCCCATCTTTGGCAGCACCAATGCAGGAGAAATAGCTAGGGCATTGATTTTGGTATTTGGCCAAACTGATGGCATCATTATGTTGACTGAATATCACTGTCTCTAATAAAAATGCTTTATGTGGAGTCTCAGGGAAGAGAGAAGACTGGCTGGATGGAGAAAAGGAGAGAAAGAAAGGCATTCAGGTAGTGATATTTTCTCTTGGGCCACTCGCCTTCTGTGTTGAAGCATTATGTATGGAATTTTTGAATGTTTTTTTCTCCTGTTTAATTTTACTTTTTTTGGCATGTTCATATCACTAAACATTTGGCAAGAGAGCTGTAAATATAATTTATATTTTCCACATTGGTACCTGTTTGCAATACAGCAGTTAAAATATTTGATTAAAATATATGTAAAATAGGTAATCAAGATTTTAATTAATTTTATCACCAAGACTAACATCATTAACCAAAAATATGATATGTCTACTCAGAAAACAAAGGAATTTAAGAAGTAGCTTCTCTTTAGACCTCCAGAGAGTCAGTTTCTACCTAAAAACTAAATTCAGACACATAACCACCATATGGAAAAATAATGAATAATTATTTTAAATTACATTAAAGGGTTAGCACATTCCAGTATAAGATTAGTGATGAACAAAGAAAACAAAGATGCAAATAACTTATTCGTAAACTGCAAATTAAATTTAATTTACTAAAGACTAGAATATAAAAGAATATTTGCTTAAGTAGCTTTGAGTATTAGCAAGCATAACGAATTTTCTCCTTGAGATTTTTTGCTATAATGATCAATTTTATATCATTAAAAGCATATATAACTTTTTATATAAAAATAACCTATATGCCACAATATCATCCAGGATATACTGAGCTAGATAAAGAAGCACCAGGGCACATCTTTATTGCAGAATATGCACATGTAAAAGCTATATGCCTATAATATTAAACAATATTAAATTTCTGTTGCATTTCCTTTTTTTATATTATCATGTCTTTTTTAAGTCTCCAAGACTTTATTTTTTATTGAGGTATGATTGACATGCAAAAAATACATATTTAATGTATATATCTTGATGCATTTGGGAAAAAAGTATACACCCTGAAACTGTCACCATGTATAGTTCTCTAACCAACAATTCTCTAAGTTTTCTCTTTTTCTTTTTTCCTAAAAAGAACATTAAACAGGATCTACCTCTCTTAAAGTTTTTAATTATCTGCTATCCTATTATCAACTATGTACACTATATTGTACATTAGATCTCTAAAATGTACTCTGATCATTACCTGCCAGATTGCCCTTCCTCCCAGCCCCTGGTAAGCATCATTTAAGTCTCTGCTCCTTTGACTATTTTAGATTTCTTCAATAAGTGAGATCATGCAGTATTTGTTCTTCTGTGTCCAGCTCATTTCATTTAAAGTATCATCTTCTAAGATCATCTATATTATAGAAAAGGCAAATGACAAGATTTCCTTCCTTTTCTAAAAGTGGATAGTATTAGTGTGTGTGTGTGTGTGTGTGTGTGTGTGTGTGTGTGTGAATTCTTTATCCATCTGTTGATAAAAATTGGGTTATTTCTGAATCCTGACAATTGAGAATGATGCTTTAATTAGCATATGATCTGACTAAAATTATTTTGGGCACACACCTAGGAGTGGGACTTCTGGGTCATATACTAGTCTTGTTTTTAATATTTTGAGAAATTCTGTACTGTTTTTCACACTGCAAAAATTTACTTTCCTATCAACTGCATGCAAGGATTTCCTTTATTTCAGAGCCTTGCCAACAATTATCTTTTATTTTTTAACAATAACCATTCTATAATCTCATAAAGATACATGTTTATACAATATTTCATTGTAGTTTTGATTGGCATTTACCTGAGAATTAGTGATGTTGAATATTTTTACATTAACCTCTGGCCATTTGTATGCCTTTTTTGGAAAAAGTTTATCCAAGTCCTGTGCCCCTTTTCTAATTAGGTTATTTAGTGATTTTGCTATCAAGTTATAAGTGTACCTAATATTTTTATTTTTCTTAACCAATGAGCCACAAATCAAATCAACAGTTCAGTGATTTGATTTAGTGCTTGGAAAGCAAAATCATATTGAAAAAAAATACCAATTTACTAGTCATACTGTCATACTTCCATCTATCTTTAATTTATCCTAAAAGCCATCAGCAATTTCTCCTTTATTAAATACCAATTTGATGGCCTTAACAAAACTGCAGAACAATAATTATTATGGAATCCCTTGTTAGAAAGGAATATTTTCCTATTTCAACATTGCCACATTTTAGGTATGTGACTTCCAGAGTCCTTCTGTTGCAGAATATCAATGTTCTCACCTACAAACATGTAAAGAATGAAGCATCCCATTTCTGTGAGGATTAAGTGAGATAATGCACATAATATACTTAGTGCATACATAATATACAGATAATCATTAGTCTTTTGTGATATATTGTTCATTTGTTGGGAAAAATTAATATTTTAAAAACTTTTTAGTTTTCTGACCTGTTATAAACATAGGAAATCAAAGTACAGAGGCCAGGCATAGTAATTTTTATTATTTATTTTGATAAGATACGTTAAGGCTTTTGAACATACATATATTTATTCTAATAAGTTTGTAAGGTTCATTTGTTACTTAATGTATAAAAACTAAATCACTTAAAATTAAATTTTATAATGTACCATGAGATAATAAAATGCATAACAGAATCCAACTTTTTAAGATATTCAACCAAGCATAGTGGTGATCCCACCTACTTGGGAAGCTGAGTCAGGAGGATCTCAACTTTAACACCAACCTAGGCAATTTAGGGAGGCCCTAGCAACTGAGCAAGGTCCTGTGTAAAATTAATATATAAAAAGAGCCGGAGATGTAGTTCAGTGGTAAGATGCTTCAGGATTCCATCCCCAGTACCAATAAATAAGTTAATTAATTAATTAATTATTTTTTTAAAAAATAAATTTAACCTTTTGCATAGGCTGAATTTTAGCAAGATTGAAGCATCTAAGGCAATCAAGTGAGTTTTGCAGCTTTAAAATCTGTCTTTTTCATAATGAATAAATATGTTTAGAAGGTCATTACTATTGCTTTGTATTTATAAAGGAAGAAACAATAATTAATACTTATCAAATGTCTATAGTGAGAGTCACTTTCAAGTTTCCATCTTTCTGTTGCTTTAATTTCATTGTTCTTGGAGGACAGGAGTCTTCCCCATCAAGTTTTTTTTGATGGAATTCTAGTTGGTCAGGTTAATCTACCTCATTGTTAATCATTTGTATTTTTCCAACATGTAATACTGCACACTAAGCACTAGTTATTATCCTGAGCAACAGAATAGAATCAGGTATGAAACAGATGAACTTCAATTATATTTGACATTTTTATTGTTTTGAATATTAATTTTATATCTGGAAATAAGTCTGGATCACTGGTATAAAATTCAGAACCATGAATTTCAAATATAGATGTGAAATTTTGAAAATGGAAATTTTAAGCTATTAGATAGCAAAAATTTAGAAAGAAGTAAAATATGTAAATCAAACTTTGTTTTGACAGTTTTACTGATGTATTATTGACAAAAACTGTATGTGTTTAAGGTTGCAATGTGATGTTTTGCTATATATACTTCTGCGGGGGGATAACCACAATCAAGTTTGGCAGCATCTCCCTCACCTCATGTAGTTCCTTTTGTATGAAAGTGTTGAGAATACTTAAGACCTACTCTGTTAGCAAATTTCATGTGTATAGTACATTATAATTTTTAACTATAATTACCATGGCATACGTTATCTCTCCAGAACTTATTCATCTTGTAAGTAAAATGTTGTACCCTTTGACCCAGATCCTCTAATTTCTTTTACCTCCTGGTTCCTAGCAACCACTCCTATGATCTGAGTGTGACTTCTTTACATTCTACCAGTAAGTGAGATCATGCAATATTTGTTTTCCTGTTTTTTCTTATTTCATTCAGCATAATGTCTTCCAAATTCACTTATATTGTAGCAAATGGCAGGCTTTTCTTCTTTTTTAGACCTGGATGATCTTCCACTGTGTGTGTGTGTGTGTGTGTGTGTGTGTGTGTTTGTGTGTGTGTGTGTTTTCATCCATTCATCGGTTGACAGACACAATTTGTTTCCATATCTTAGCTATTTTGAATGATGCTACAATAAACATGAAAGTGCAGATATCTCTCTTTAAGATACTGATTACATATTCTTTAAGTATATACCAGATATGGGACTGCTATATGGTAGTTCTATTTTTAGAATCACAGTGTGTTTTCTATACTAGCTGCACCAAGGTATAATCCCACCAACAGGATTGATTGTATTGATGTACACAAAAATTTCAAAATTGTCAAAATTGTGTTTACTAAAATAGAAACTACATTAGAATCACGAAGATATCGTTCAGCTTGATAAAAGCTTAACTCCAACTCCCCGGAGGTAAAAAGACAAATGAATTCACTGATCCAACTGAAAGGACAGATATGATAGACCTGATTCAGGGGTACAAATAATATCATCAGAGCTCTTCTCTGTTTTCTTAGTCAAATTCTCATGTGAGCAGTAACCAGCACCAGGTTAATATTATATTCCAATAATTTATGTCCACCTGGAACATCAGAATGTGACCATATTTGGAACAGAATCTTTGCAGATGTAATTAGTTAAATTAAACTCAGGTTGTACTGGATTGGAGTAGGCCCACAGTCCAATGGCCTGTGTTCTCATCAGAAGAGGAGATGACACGCAGAAACACCTAGAGAAGGAGAAGGTCACAGGAAGACAGAAACAGGGACGGAAAAGATGCAGTGGCAAGCCAAGGGACACTAGGGACTGTGGGAAGTCACCAGCAGCTAGGAAGATCTAAAGAAAAATTCTTCCCTGGAGTCTTTAAGGGAAGCATAGTCACACTGAGACATTGATTTTGAATTTCTCATCTCCAGAATTGTGAGAAAGAATTTCTATTGTTTTTAGGAACCTTTGCAGCAATTTGTTTTTATGGCCCTAGGAAACAGATACACAGCCCAAATGACAAGAATAAACTTTTTTGATAGCAGTGGGAAATGGTTCTGGGGTGACCTCCTACTGGCACACTGCTTTACAAATCCATTTTTACTCAAACATTGTGGCCAAGAAGAAGGGCAATTCTGCCGAGAATTTGTTCCCCCGTGTATTTCTCTGTCATCCTTTCTGCAGACTAGGGTATAGACCCTTATAAATTGACAGTAAAGTGGACCTCCCGTTCTCAGTTCAGACTGCACCCAGAAATGAGGATACCCAAGAACACAATTATCCTCTGCACTTGCCCTAAATCTATCACACCATGAGAAGTCTATGCTTGGCATAACTAGAACTGAATTTTTCTTTTCATATTTTGTTTCTACCAGTTCCACAGTTAGTAGTTAGTAGTACCTGGAGAGAGCTGTATAGAGACAGATCTTCCTGACAGAAGCTATAACCTTCATTAGAGGGAACACAGCTAAGTCCAAACCCTGGTTTCTCAGAGAGGGGAGATGGAGGTAATAAATATCTTGAATCTATTCTCCCCCAGCCTTTACTCTCATGCTTCTGCTTCCCATCATCCAAATCTATCTAGAATTGAGAGAATACAATGAAGCGGTCCGTAAAAGTCAAGTTCCTAAGGAGCACATGGCAAAACAGAGAAATTGGATTGTGGTTATAGAAGTGCAAATGGAGATGCCCAGCTCAGTGGGAAAATAATGTAGGACACAACAGATATAAACAGGAAAGGTTAATGTAATAGTTTATTCATCAATTGTGTCTATGATTTTAAATGAAGGCATGAATTTTAGCTTAAAAGTTTAAGGCAAGATCTCCAAAATACACTAAAACTTTCATAGAATATTTTAATTGATCAGCATACAAAGACATGAGATTATACCCCACCTACATTGGTCATCTGCTGAGGCTCTCACAAAGTTGCTTTCCAAGTGTTAATCCTGCTCTCTATTGACGGTCTTAAGACCAATCTGCATTTAAGAAACTGTTGAATTCTGCATTGCTTGAAATTAAATGCAAAGGATGGGTGGGCGGTTTGGAGAACAAAAATGAGCAACCAGCCAGGCTGGTATGATTGATTGTGCTTTTGTACACACCAAGAAGATCAATCTACTCTCCTTGAAAAAGAATTTTTTAAAAGTTCAAATGACTTTGAAGCTAATCCAATATACTATAGACCCTCACTGAGTCCAGCTGGGATGAGCGATAGAGTCTACTATACTAGCTTTTGTGAGAAAAGTCATCTTTCATATAGGTGCTGTTAGCCTTCAAAAAGGCAAGCTGCTAACATTTTCTGACAAAGATAGACCAGAGCCAAGGGGACCAGGGCAAATTGGTCAAGTCAGCTAATCTTCTCCCTTGGGGAAAGTAATGCCTCTGTCCTCCTCCAGGGGTTCCCACCGCTGAACAGAGTAACAGTGCCTAGTGGTAGCCTTGTGACATCTGCATCACATCTATGATCTCCACTGTTTCAGTATCAGGAGGAAAAAACAAGGACTTGTTCAGCCAAAGAAGCAGCACTTAAGACAACAGTGAAAGGTGTCAGATTGCAAACTTCAAACTAGACTCAAATTCCTCATTTATTGAACAGACATGTATCAAGAAATTATTTAACCTGCCTCATCTGAAATAGCAGTATTTTAATCTGAAATGAACTGAGTAAGCAAGGAACCACCTTAAATTCCAGTAGAGAGGTTTGTTGTCATCATTGTTGCTTTGATTTGTTTGTTTAAATTATTCCTACAAAAGCACATTGGGTTTCCTAGTCTTAAGTATCTGACTAATCATCTCAATGTTCTGTGTCATTTTAAGCTCAGAGAACTTCTCATTGGTACCCTGGCTTCAATATTCACTGTCTGTAGAGTATACTTATTAAAAAGTACATTTGGGGCTGGGGATGTGGCTCAAGCGGTAAGGCGCTCGCCTGGCATGCGCAGGGTACTGGGTTCAATCCTCAGCACCACATAAAATAAAATAAAGATGTGTGTCCATCGAAAACTGAAAAATAAATATTAAAAAATATCCTCTCTCTCTCTCTCTCTCTCCCTCTCTCTCTCTTTAAAAAAACAAAAAAAGTACATTCGACTGCACCAAGTATGACTTTATATATTAAAGCAAAAAATTAAATTACCGATCAGTAGCAATTAACCAGTTAATTTTAAAGAATCAGAGGTTTAAAAAAGAAGCATAGCTGGGCATGGTGGTGCATGCCTGTAATTCCAGTGTCTCAGGAAGCAGAGGCAGGAGGATTGCAAGTTTGAGTGAAGCCAGCCTCAGCAAGTTAATGAGGCCCTAAGCCAACTTCGTGAGAATCTATCTCAAAATGAAAAATAAAAAGGGGTTGGGGATATGACTCAGTGATTAAGCACCCCTAGGTTCAGTCCCCAACATGCTACACACACACATAGATACACACATAGACACACACACACACACACACATACACACACACACTAAAAATAAAAGTAAAAATTAAAAAGTAGCACAGAAAAATCAGGATAAGAAAAAAAGGAAAAGTAAATAGATCTGAAAAGATACACTTGCTCTTCTCACTCAAATTTTGGTCTTTAATCTTGAAAAAGTTGTTTATTTTACTTTTCAAAGGTAGTTATTCAAATGTCACCTGAGTTATGAAATTATACCTATTCTTGTACTCAGGAAATATTCTTTAGAAGAATGTTTAATTTTACTACACAAGTTTTCTTAGTTCCTGAAAGTGTCACCACAGCTACATCTACAGATGTGTTTAGGTATTTAAAACTTTGTGAATCTAACCTAGCTGGGGATGTTGCTCAGTGGTAGAACACTTGCTTAGCATGTACAAGGCCCTAAGCTCAATCCCAGTACCTTACACACCTGTGCACACACACAGATACAATCAAAAGCTAGATTTATTCTCAATTGTGTGCAATATAAACTTGTCTAGCACTATTTTAATCCCATTTATATAGAATTAATATCAAATTTCAATGCATTTCAACTCCTATTTGGGATAGCATTTGAATAGCAATTTTGATAGAATGATTTTAATAGCAAAACTGTTGAGTTTTAACAAAACATTTTAATAAAATAACCTGTTCAAAAGTCTATTTTTATCATTATTTTAGTTATTTATTACACAGATATTTATTGAGGGATAAAGCATAAACCAAGATAGATATAATGCCTTTGTTCTGGGAAGTCTAGCCTGGTAATCAAACAAATTATGAGGGCACTTATATTAAAAGAGTACCAGGAGAAAGACTTAAGTTCAGAATTTGGGTGACTTGTTAGTCTTTATGGAGACTCAAATTCTTATCTCCATCTTTAGTCATAACCAGAAATAAGTAATGTAAATATGCAGAATTTGGCCCAAAAAGATCCCAAGACTTGGCACAAAAGCTAGTAACCCTGCAGTCCAGAGAGAGTGAAGATGTTCTCCACTGGCAAAATAAAACAGAAATAAGACTTTTACTCCACTGCTCTGAAAGCCATAAGGTTTTATATCCTCTCAGCTCTTTGAGAGTAGAAGAGGTCCATACTACTTCTTGTATAGTCTTACCAGGGCTGTATGGACAGATCTGGGTTTAACTTCTAGAATCACCACTTGAATAAACTAATTTCTCTGCCCTTGGTCCCCTCACCAGTAGATATAATTTTGCCTTTTTCAGGGGGTTGACATGGGGACTGAAAATAATATATGCAAAACCCCCAAGAAAAATGGCTCTGGATACCAAAAAGAAAAGGGGCAGTTAGGCATGTTATTAGTAACATGTAAGTAACATGTAGTAACAGTAAGAGTCACAGCAGTAATAGCTTTGGTCTTAAACCAGTGGTAAAGTAGCTTTCCAAGTATAGAAATTGGGGTAGGAAGGTTAAGTGAACAGTGGCGGAGGTCAGCCTTCTACATGACACCCTTGAATCTGACTCAGTTCTCTTCCTATAATATTATGTTACTTTATTTCTGTAAAATGATAGGGTTTTTTTAGAAATAAGTTTTTTTGTTTTGTTTTGTTTTTTGTTTTTTTCCCTAGTACTGGGGATTGATCCCAGGGCCTCATACTTGCCAGGCAAGTGCTCCACCACTGAGCTACAGCCCTTAGAAATGTAATGTTTTGATAAACATTATTACCAAATAGAAAAATCATTCAATGACTTTTAACCATCTTTGTAAACAATTTAAATCACCACATGCCTGAAACAGTCAAGTAAGCATTAGACAGGATCAGAGACCTAGCAAAACATCAACTACAAACAATTGATCTATTATTTATATATTAAGCAGCACTACCGATCATTTTAAAATAAATAAATAAAAGAAATAGGTCTATAAAAGCAGTCTTTGAAATGTTTTGAAAAAAAGGAAAGAGGAAAAAAAACTTCAGCAGGTCATTTTAAACTATGGGAATTGTGCTTTCCTTTGGATAATGAGACTGCAGCATTATTAAAGAGAAAGCAGTTTTATTTTAGCAGTGTCATTATATTGCATTTACTAGTTTTAGCAGCACTCAGTAAGAAAATGGCTAGCAATATCCATACTAAGTATCCTCAAAATGTATTTAATTTGCATTAAACAAAGAACACTATACCAAGTGCTTAGAAACCTTACTTTCTCTGCTGTCTTTTCCTCTCCTTTCCTACAGCCATCACCTGAGTTCCACTGCCCTCATTATCTTGCATTCCACTGTTAAAATAACCTGCTATCTCCGCTCTTCCCCCTCACTATTTTCCCTCTAGAGTCCACCCCCACACTCTCCCTGCAGGAGTTGGCCTAAAGCACCCATCTGATTATGCATCAGTGCCATGTGCAGGCTACAGGGCTTCCCCAAACTCTTAACATAGTAGTCCAATCTTCAAGGTACCCTGGATCTGCACCAACTCAGTGGCACTAATTCTTATACACTTTATGTATACCTAATTGTCACCCAAAGAGACCTATTAATTATTTCCTAAACATTCACCGAATATTCCCCTTTCCAAAACGTTTTAATGTGGGTATACCTCAGCTCTTTCCACACCAGGCCTGTTTCCAAAATTAGAAATCCTACACAATGCATTAGCATGTTCACCTAGGATCTTAACTTGTAGATAGTGTATCTTTAAGTAAATTATGGGGTATCAATATAACAGAATATTATTCAAATTTTCAATATAATCTGGAAACATTTCACAATATTTTTAAACACTTATACATTATTTAAAAATAATTTTTCAAGTTATACATATAATTTGCCATCATACAAAAATATATTTTGTATGCATGTGTAAGTGAAAGATAAGTTAATCTGAAATAAACACGTTTAAATGTTAATAGTGAGTTTTACTAAGTGAGGGAATTATAGACAAATATTTATTATGTTCAATGTGTAGAGGTGGTTGTTTTTTTCCCCAGATTTTCTAAACAAACTGCATAGTATTCAGCACTTTTATAATTTAAAAAATTCTCATTTTTTAAAGTGTGTTTACCTGTTAATTCTGCTCCAAATATTTCTTCCTTCATAAAGCCTTTGGCCATGGCCCAACTAGAGTATACTGTTGAGCCACCAAGATATTATGAGTCTCTTTAAGATATTCCCTTGCATATTTTGGGCATGCATTGGAAGGCCCTCTCATATAACTTTGCTTACAAGCCAAAATTCTTTCTTAATTACCTCATCTAATCACTAACCCCCATACCAATATTACTCTTAAAGTGAGAATTTAATTTTAAATCCTTTAAAGTAATTTTGTTATAAATAAGGACAGTTCTCTTTTTCCCCACTATACTTGTTACAACTTAGAAATTAATCATAAAACTATGCAAATAATTACCACTAATGAAAAATTTTAAGTTCATAAGATGAAATCACATCGTCTAAATGAAAATTTGAGTCAAATACATAAATAGAAAATTAGGGGTCCTGTTATGTATTATTGTGCAATTATTTCTCAGTTATCCCCTTTGATACTTGAATTTATCAATAAGTTGCTCTCTAACATTAGAAAATAGTAATGTCTTTAGTTCATAGTCAGGTAATAGAATTTGAAAATAGGATGCAATGAAATGTTTTAAGGCTTCTAATTTTAGTATGCCTTTCCTCAGAATAAAAACTTATTTCAGGACCACAAATTAGCCTATTTGGTAAGTCGTTATATTCTCAATTTAGGTGGACAACAGGCAAACATTACTTTAGGGCTCAAATTGGTTTAGAGAACATTACTATATTTATTGTAAAATAATCTCCAATATGTTATCCTAGTTTGTTTTCCTTATTTTCATAAGTACCACTGACATCTGATGTCAGTGCCAGTTCTTTATTCTAGAACTGAGAATTTTAGGAAGCTCTAGATGTGCACTGAAAGAGAAACACAGAATAACTGAGATCATGCCCCAATTTTCTTTTTCTTGGCACAAAGTAGCAAAGGAGGGGAGAAGTAGTGACATGGAAGGCATTAATCTTAAACTGGGATTATGTACTAGGTGCTTGTCATGGTTTGGATATGAAGTGTCCCCCCAAAGCTCCTGTGTTAGTGCAGAAGGTCACTGGGGACATGTTTTTGGAGAATATTTTATCCCTTGCTCCTTGTGTACTCCCTCCCCCCTTCTCTGTCTTTCTCCCTCTCTTGGCTACCATGAACTGAGCAGCTTTCCTCTGCCATGCCCTTCTTTCTTAATGTTCATCTCACTTCAGACCCAGAGTGATGCAGTCAGCAGATTGGGGGATGAACCTATGAAATCATGAGCTCAAAATAAACTTTTCCTCCTCCAAGTTGTCCTGGTCAGGTGTTTTAGTCACAGTAATGAAAACTTAACTAATGTACAGTTTCTATTATTTAGTTAATCTATCAATTTATCCTCCTACAGAATCCTACATGTAATGCATTATAACTCCTATTTTGTATCTAAAGAAGCCAGGACTATTAGGGATTAAATTAATGTACTAGATCACACAATTTAGAGAATGGTTTGCTAGGATTTAATCACAACAGCTTGTGTTTTTGCTAGCATATTGTGATGATGCTTTTATTTGTAAATGAATGATGGGGAAGAGAGAAGATAATCTGACATCATTTCTTAATACCTCTTAAGCACTTTAAATTACCATATTTGAAACAGTCTTGAATCCATCCTTCTCTTCCACCAAAAAGCCTTCTCTGCCCCCCATCTTTACCACCTCCATTAACACTGGTACTAAACACCAATTGGTCAGACCAAAAACCAAGGGGTTGGTGTTGATTTCTTTCTTTTCTCACAGACTTCCCATTGCAACCATAAATGTTATCAGCTTCACATTCAGATATTTATAATGTCTTTGGGTACTTCTTAAAAAAATATATTTATATATGATTAAAAATAACTGTTAGAGCTGTTTAAAGGCAAACTGATTTTTCAAGTAGTAATTTAATGGGACAAACATTGAGACGTCTCCATATAAGTGCGGTATTTATTATTCCAAAAGCTATGAACTAAGCTGAGATGAAGACCAGACACAGTTTAAATCTCAACAGAGCCTCAGTAGACCAGGGGTTAAGCTCCTTTTGCTTCTGTTTAAATGTCCAGAAATAGAACTGCTTCTGTTTCCTGTGCTGAGATGTGAGGCTGCTTCCTAAGAGGTCCTTAGATAGTCTCCCATTAAAAAACAAGAACTGGAGAGAAGCTCAGAGTGGGTCCAAAAATGGCAACCAAAGGATAAAGGCCTTGGGATAGATTCATAAAATTCTGTCCTTGTGCCTAGAAGGAAAGGTACAATGAGACCATGGCTTTGTCTACAGTGTCTATATAAATGTAATGTTGCAAATACACAAAGGGAGACTTTAATGAGAAATGAAAATGATTGAAAACAAGGTATAAGTTCTAGATGAGTACCAGTGCTGTGGACTATGGAAAAGAAAACTCACTCAACTAAAACGTGTGTATGTGTGTACATGGCACTGAAACCTACAGGTTTAGGGATAATTTGCCTGTGTTAGAAATATATATATATACACATATACATATGTGTGTGTGTGTGTATATATATATATATATATACATGTGTGTGTGTGTGTATATATATATATATATATATATATATATATATACACACACACACACATATACATACACACACATATATACATATATTATGCAGTATTGCATTATAAATATATAACGCATGTGTGTGTAAATATATATATATACACACACACACACGCGTTACATATTTATAATGGAATACTGCATAACATATGTATATATATGTGTGTGTATATATATGTATATATATTATAGTCTATGAAAATAAACATTCCCCTTTTCTTTAGTCCTTTGAATTCCTATTCAAAATTTAGTTCATCAATTTGTTCCTTTTCATCCTTCCTGGGTTTGTACAGTAATTCTTCACGCCTCTTTTGTAGTAATTGCTATGCAATATCTTAATTATTTGTTACAGGCTTTGCTTCCTCACTAAAATACTGGTGTTTGATTAGAGGAATTTGGTCCCCAGGATCTAGCAAAGTGCCTGTCTCACAATGATCAATGAATAATGACTGAATCAAAGAATGAATGATTAATTTTTTTCAGTTATTAAAGGTAGCCACATATGATGGAAAAAATAGCTAAGCAATCATGAATATGGGAAGCAGGGAGAGGAGCAGATCTTGGACCTTAGTAACTGGAGTTCACAGAGCCATTTTTAGAGCATTGCCTTTGTTATGACTCAGTCCATGTCACCAAGTGGCCCCACATTTTTCTCTTCAAACTCCAGATTCTCAGGAGGAAATCATGGGCTCCTCCAATTTAAATTGTAGTGTTTCTACCTGTACATGCACCAGTGATGCTGGAGGATAGAAGAATGGCACAAATATGGTACGACCAGAATTGCTGTAAGCTAAGATACTCCCAAATTTTGGATTTGTCACAAATGTTCACTCACATCATGGCCGATGTAAATTTTGCTTTTAGAAAAATATTAAAAATCATATGCAACTGTTATTTGGCAAGCTTACCATGCTTAGGAAAGACTGACTTCTTCAAACAAAATTTGATGAATTGTCAGCATTAATCACTGGCATAGCCTTAGAACTTGTGGAGAGTGGGTTTGAGTTGACACACACCATTGCTGTGAAGCAGAAGTGATTTAAATCCAGCATTAATGAAATATGCATATAATTCTAAACATAAAAAAGTAAACAGAAGAGATGACTGAATTGCTGAATGACAAGCTTGGGGAGATTGGCAGATATAATGAGATAAGATTTAACATGAATACCACAGGATAATTTACCTGGGGAAAAAAATCATCAGAAGCTGGGATTTAAAATGAAAATCCATTCTCCCTTTGGAAATAAATAATGTTTAAATAGTTTCTGGTTCTAGTGGCTAATAACATGCATATGAGCTCACTTTGTAATGCTGTTGCTAAACAGCCAATTGCTTTCCCAGGAGAAAGAATATAATGGATCATTTCAACCAGACACACACACACACACAAAGGAAAGAAAGTGCCTTCAGCAGCTTCAGGAATCACCTTGATTCTACAGTCTGTAATTGGAGGCCTCTCAACAGAGAAAGAACACCTTAAAGTTTAAGGAAAGGCAATAAACATCATGAAATGAATCAGAGCCCATTTAATTTGGAAAACCTTGAAAGGGCTCAGAAAGAGGTCATTCTGCCCAGGCCAGTACAATCAGCCTCTGGCTGCCAGACAACAATAAAAAGGATTATTGCTAGTATATATATATTGAGTGCTTACACTGGGCCAGTAATGCCAAGTACTTCAGATGCATTATCACCTATAATTCCCACAACGGACCTGAGTCATTACTACTTGACAGTATCCATTTTACAGATAAGGAAACTGAGGCTTAGAGACATTGGGTAAGTTGCATGTAGTCTTAAAACAATGAAGAGACTGCACCAAGTCACCTCTACCTTAACCTCTCAGAATCCACGACTACACTCTTCATCACCCTGTGGTATTTTCAGTGCCACTCTGCTACTTATGAATCTGTAAATCCATTTTTCCTGCCTGACTTCTAAGGTTCTCTACTAATTAAGGAGGCTTTCTCCTTTCTCTTCTCTCTGATCTCTTTCAGTTTTTCAATAATTACTGTCCTTCGAATTCAGAACATTCCAAAGAATCATGGTAAATACTGTCTGTGAATCTTTGCTGTGATGTGCCTATGCTGTCCACAGCCCAGTTGTGCTAGGGCAGGTTGGCAATTGCCCAAAGAAGACACCTAGAGATAGGATGTGAGATACAAGATTTATTAAAAAAAAAATGCTTATGGAGAATGCTCTGTGATGATGGGCTGGATAAGTAGCACCTCCATTTCTCATGGTGCCTCTGGGGCTTTGCCAAAATGTAGCACCGATGATGACCAGCTGGGCAAGCACATATTCTCCCTGCCGATCTCTGCTCTGCAAGTATTACTCCTACCACAAAGAGGGGTTTTTAGAGCTTAGGTTAGCTTTAGCCCATTGTGTGATAATCATTCCAAGAACCTTGCCTACATGCAGAAAGCAGTTTCTAAGCAATTTTTATAGATAACTGTAGTTGCCCTAGTTTCCAGTGTGAATAAGAGAGAGTCAGTGTTCTTCAAGAATATACATATCTGGACATTTCATTCTAGGCCCTTGACTTTGCTAGATTCTTGGAAATTAAAAGGGGCATTTCAGGGATATAGTGTTTTACTGTCCTCTTTCTTTGTTTGTTTGTGTCCAAGGATGGCACAGTAGCAAATTTGGAAATCTCCCTTTTTCTACTTGTTCAACTCTTCCAAACTTCTCCATAAGCACTCAACCTTCTCAGAGAACTTTAGATTAAATTTGTATTTTTGAAATTATCTTCAATTGATTTGCATACATGTTTACACCTGTTATCCTATCAGCAACACTATCCTTTATTGTCTTGATCTGATTCATTGTCCAGAATCCTTCTGGGTGCAGGTTATCAACCACAAATTCTGTTCAGTTGCTCAAAGACAGAAAGCAGTGGGGAGATTGGGAAGATTTTAAAATATTTCTAAAGATTGCTATCCAAAGAAAATGTCCTATCCACAGGGAAGGAACTGTGAAGTTTAAACTTTCTGTTCAAACTGAGAAGGAAAAAAAAATCAGAAATGAAACTTTTCATGAAAAGAAAAGAGTCAGATCTACTAAGCCCAGCTTTAAGGTGTATTGACATTTGATGCTTGGAAATTATCCACTTAAACTCTCAGCAATTGCAGTGAGAGAACACTGTGCTGCCAGACAACAATCCTGAGCTATCAAAGTTGTCCATCTGTTTTTGGTTGTGTGTGGTGAAACTCTGGGTGTTATGCTCAAAAATTTATTTTGACTTCTACATCTGGGATGTGAGATATCAGATTGTGAAAAGGGCATGAGGATTGAATAAATCAAAATATAATGACCTTGGCATTGAAGGTATGTCTACCTGGAGGGCAACCTGCTCCTGGGAGTAATACAGAAGCCTAAAAAACAGCTGAATGTTAGTGCATTTTACCATTGCAATCCCAATGAAAGAAAAATGATGATGAAGCCATCAGCTATCCTACACCACACACATTCTGTTGCCATTGAAAAATGTCCCACATCTGTGTCTTAATGCTGGCATCTGCTTCAAATTACCCTCCGATGAGCTCTACAGCTCTTGCCTAATTGGACACTATCAAAATGACATGGCTGTTATTGCTTAGCTTCTAGTTGCCCTTTATGCAGCAGTCTGGGCTCATAATGAATCTTCATCTTCACACGGAAGAATCTTATTTTTACAAGAAATTCTAAGGGTAGTATGTTTCAGTAATTTGTTTGAAATATCTTATATATCAAATTATTAGTTCTCACCTAAATTTCTTATTGCCTTTTAACTGGAGAAATTTTTAAAACTCAGTAGTCTAGAGGCAGTTGGAAACAAAATGAGATGGAATTCAGTGCATTTAGACCTCCAGGGAATTAGTTTTATAAAGAGCAAAGAATAAAAAAAAAAACAGATGATGAAATTAAGGTTCAGACAAGTGAAATAGTTTCCTTCAAGTCAAATGTTGAACTTGTGGCAGAATCCTGCAGGGAGCAGGGTTCTTTTCCCGATCGCTGTCACTTGGAGCTGTCATTAGCATCCTGTAAGTCAGTACAGCAACATCAAAGACAAGTTGAGTCCACACATAGCCTTTCCTTACCTCTTGATGAAACTTGACACATTATCAAGATGGAAGACGTCATTGAACTTTGCTGTCACAGAAGACAAGTAAATGGCCTTGAGAAAACTGATAGAAGAATTTAAGCCTGACGTACACACACCCAAGGTCTATTTTAGATTTAATATGCAGCAAGTTCAAGAGTGGGTTGATGCAGCAGTAATTTTATGAGATAAAACTCACCAATAAGACCAAGGGAGAGTATGAGCCATCAGGACAGTGTTTTAGTATTATGTTTCCTCATCTTGAAAGGAAGTCAGGGAGATTTAACCAAGGTGTAATTTATTCAAATTGTTTGCACTATGAAAAATAGGGAAGCTATATTATATAGCAAATTCATTTCTGTGATATTTTAAAATTTTGCCACATAAAGACCAAAGTTTTATATCTGCAGATATTTCTTAAAATATATAGTATATAGGTGGTGAATCATATGAATTCATTTCATGATGAAACAATTATTTCTGTGAATTGACCATAGCACTGAATTTCACATTTTGGTGAATAATATTATCATATCTTCTAATTCTCAGGTGAGAATATTCATCTTCTACCATGGCTTCAGCTCCTCTCTTCAAATCTTACTGACTCAACCTGTAATATATTTTTGCCCAAATTGTCTGCCTGCCACCCCCACTTTAATTCAATCTTATTCCATCAAAAGATTGGACAATCGACCCCAGCAGCAATCTAACTGGTCCTTCTCCCTCAACCCTATTTTCTCTAGACTCTAGGTTACCCTTCACTTGGCATCAACAGTATTTTTTTTTTTAATACAAAGCTATTTGTGTTATACTCTCATTTTGGAAACTTCAAGAAGTTCCTAATACAGAAAAACAAAACAACAACAACAACAAAAAAATAAAACAATAACAACAACAGAAACAACCTGTAAATCCTCTGAATGGCCTATATGAGCATCAAATCCTGGATGTAGCTCAGCCATGTGAACCCATTTATAGGCTTTTTACTTGTCCTATTTTTCAAACTGCAATGAGCATCTCACTAAACACCATCATACTTGCCTTCGCTAATTATTTTCCTACTAATTAATTGTACTAATGTATCCATTTGATGAACTTTTACTCATCCCTAATGAACCAGCTTAAATATCAACTCTTCTGCGAAGTGTTTCCTGACTCTCCAAGGCATGGCAATCCATTCTTTGAATTTCTCCATTTTTCTACATGTTTACCCACTATTGCCCTTGTTATATTGTACTAAGTTTTTCTTGATATTTTTTTTCTCATGTGTTGTTCATAATTTGTAGCAGGCAAGAACTGAGTCTTCTTGTATTTTTATCCCCAGTATCCAGGGCATCTTAGGTGCTGGGATGGTTAAGTAATTAATGAATTTTTCTCTTATATTTCATGTCATTTTCAGTAGTCACAGTGATTAGTCATGGTCTTTATTGCACAAATGTTAATTTTTCGTAATATTAAATCTAGGGTGAATTCTTCAAAGAACTATCAACTACAGAAAAAAATTAAATTTCCAAGAGAATAAAAACAAAGAAATGTCTTTGAATTCGGCAAAGTGGTCATTAATGACATCTTCAGAAATAATTCCAGAAGAATTGGAGAGAAGTTTTAAAGGCATTGAAGAATAAAGATGAATGTAACAATAACTAATATTTTTAACACCTTGTAAGGCCCATCATGTGGCTTTATATATTTGATACATAATACCTGTCTGAGATAAGACTCTGACAGGTGACAATGGTCGTAAGCCCACATATCTATGTCAGAAATCATTGTTTTAAATATGTGCATCTAATTATGTCTATTGATATTATTATAATTTATTATGATAATTTATTAATTATAAGGCTACTAAAATATATGTAGAAAAGAATAAGGAGGCACAGAGAAAATTAGAAACTACCCCAATTCACATAGTGCATCAAGTGTAGATTAGTGATAAGCCCAATGGCTTTGATCTTAGAACCTTTGCAAGTCTTCTCTCGACTTGACCTTAACAGAATACTCTCACTCAAAAAGCGCTGCTACAAAGTACAGAGACAGATGTTCAGGTAGGGACCTGGAGAAATTCAACTCGTGCAAGCCAAGATTTGTTTTCCTTTTGAGTTAAGGTTTATGGCTATTTGAGGTCAAAGGCAGGGAGGAGAAATTCCTAAAATAAAATGGATATAACAAGACTTAACATAAGTGCTTGCTTTATTTTATATCTCATTGCTTAACTACAACTTTTAAGCACCCTATTATGACCGTAACCATAAAAACTTCATTAACACTTATGCCTCAGGAAACATGTCACTTGGGTCAGTAGTGGAAAAAGGTATAGAGAAGCCCCAGAGCAAGAAAAGGCAGGATAATAGAAAAGAGAGCTCCCCCCACACCCTTAGTTCAGGAACTGAGCAGCACCTGCGCTGAATTGGCCTTCCAGGTAGAGGGATACACTGGAGGATGGATGGTGGGAAATTGTTGTTTGAACTGATCCTCCAGGGTACCGGAGGAGTGTGGCAGATAAATTGTGCTTTGAGCTTCATTTTCTGAGAGAAAAGTGGTCAAATTGTTTTTAAGAAGTATACTCCAGTACTTATCCATCTTTCATGAGATTGGATTCTAAACTCAGCCCAAAAGGCAAAGTTACTCATAAAAAAAAATATCACTTAGATTGTGCATGGATACTGTATGGATGATTTTATGAATCTAATCCTGTCAGTAATCATTTTGTGTATGAACTTTTGAGAATCAAAACTTTTGAAGGAAACAAAGGAAATTCCACATACACAATCCTGGACATTTAAACTGTTCTGCCCTTCTCCTAACTACCACAGACTAGCAATGAATAAGAAATGGGTGAGATTTTAAAACACCCCTGTTTGCCTGAATAGTTTACTCCTTTCACTTTTAATTTCAAGTTTCTGTTGTCATAATACCTACAGTTTTGTAAGTTAAATAATATGGCTGGGGTAAGTCATTCCTAAGTTAACTTGTAATGAGAATCTACTGCATTACATTTCAATTATAATGCATATAAAATATGCCGTGCATAAAATAAATATAGTAAGAACAATATAGATTGTATAAAGAATGAGTTAATGTAATCGCTTCAAATATCTAAATGAGAGACTGAAATTATATATCACAGGATATATGAGATAGTAATATCTTTCTTGTTCATAAAGCCTCAGGACATCACCTCAATATTTATGAGCTCAAAATCAGTGGTTATTGCAATGTGCCATTCTCTTCCATGCAGAATAATTGCTGACATAAATCATTGCTATAAAATTGATGTAATTATATTTCATTTTTCTACACAATATATATGTATATGTATGTCTATTTAAAACATAATTACATGCTCATCACATATTCCATTTCAACATTAGAATTTACTCCTTGCAAAGTAATAGAGAAATAGAGCAACACATATCCAAATTTATTAATATAATATTTTTCTATTCGTGCACATTTAATTATTATTAAGTCTCTTGAGGTTGCTGAGTAATTTCACAAAGAAAATAATTTTAATATTTTCTTCCTTCACATTTATTACAACATATGTAATTATAAACCACAGTTACTGTATTAATGTGTATTTAAGTAAGGATGTGATTAAGTATTTTAAGTATGTATGTTATTAAATAAAATTATTTTCCATGAGTATAATTCTATGTGACCTCATAATACCATACCCCACAGTATTAATCAAAATGGGTACTGGTTAAATTAACCACAGTGATTTTCAACAACGGGGTTTTAGAGAACATTTATAGTGTAAATATACTGAAAGGAGTTGATATTGGTAAAACGTTTTTTGCAAAAGGAAATTCCTGATATAATTTGCAATTGACGAGGTGGCATGCTTTGTATCTTCTCTATTTTTCATGTACAATGAAACTTTGTTTTTATGTGATTCATTCACTAAAATATTGCAAACAAAATGTAAGATTGTATTGGTCAGGGTCCCCAAATGGTCAGTTAATCAATTTCTCCAGGGGTGACTTCTTTGGTCTGATTCACATCAAAGATAAGTCTTTGGGACTGTCTGATGTCTAGCAGTTTGTTATGGCACTTTACAAAGCAGGTAGCAGGAGCAGGTTGGTGGCATGGGCCAGAGACAGAAGCAGTCAAATTACCCCCTGACCAGGAGGATCTCCTTTCAGAAACCATTCTCAATTAATGGATTCTTCTCTCTTTCTTATACCTGCATGACGTCTGGGTCAGTTACCAGGTGTTTCTTTCACGAATAGTGTTTAAGCTATTCTTACCAAGGTAAGCTTTGCCTTAAGCTTTAGGTGTGCTGAAGGGACCCTTTTGCCAGGAAACCTGTGGGCCAGGTTGCATCACACTGCTAAGAAACACATAGTGTTGGTCCTATGAGATCCCTGAGTGTCCTTAAGGCCATCATTAATATTTTAGCCATGTTCTTTCTCTTATAGTATATACTACAAAGATTCACTCCACTTCTTCTTCTGCATGTATTGCTCTACAGTAATATTCTAATGGGACATTCTGCCTACTCCTCTTCCCATACCAGTTTAATCCACTCTCCTGTTCTTCATATTTTATTAAAAACAAAGAGTAGAAATGCTTTGACACATTCTTTTACCAAAAGGGCATAAAGTAAAATTTAAAGAGTGGTACAGACCACTACACATTGTTAGGTAAAAATCTGAAAACTATAAGTTATAAAAACATGTAAGAGTGGACATACATGATGAAAACATACTTTTAAAAATCTGTTGGAAGTGTTTGTCTTTTGGTGGGAGAGATTATCCTGTTTTAACTCACATATATTTTATTGATTAGCTTCATTTTACTACAACAAATTACCCGAAACCAGCTACTTACAAAGAAAAGGGAGGTTCATTTTAGCTCATGGTTCTGGATGTCTGAAGGCATGGTACCTATATTAGTTCAGTTCTGGTGAGGGCCGTGGATGGCCATTGCAGGGAGGATGTGTCTGAATAAGTTACCCATATGACAGACTGAAGTAGAGAGGGAGGAGGAGACAGGGTTTTAACAGTCCCCTTTGAGGTCATGCCTCCAGTGACCTAAGGTGTACAGTACCTCCCAATACCACCTCCCTGGAGACCCAAGCTTTATACATGGACCTCTGGGAAACATTTAATCAAACCATAACGCACACATACATATATAAATAATTGTCATACATACATATATGTAAAATATTTGAATATAATTACATAAAATATTAACTTTATGTTTAAAATTATGATTTATAAATTTTAAAATTTTAATTAAATAATACTTCTTTAGACTAGACCCCTATCTCTCACCCTGCACAAAAATCAAGTCAAAATGGATCAAAGATCTAAGAATTAGACCAGAAATTATGCAAATCCTAGAAGAACATGTAGGATTAACATCCCAAAATATATATACACAGGTAATGATTTTCTCAATGGGACCCTAAAGCTCAGGAAATAATGTCAAGAGTTAATGGGAGAACATCAAATTGAAATGATTCTGCACAGCAAAATAATTATGAATGTGAAGAAAGAATCTACAAAATGGGAGAAAATCTTTGATAGTTACTCCTTTGACCGAGGAGTATAGAAAATGTAAATAACTCAAAAAAAATTAACACCAAAAAAAATCCAATTAATAAATTGGCAAATGAACTGAACAAACACTTCTTAAAAGAAGAAATACAAATGGATACAAGTGGCCAAAAAAATGCAGTTAGGGAAATGCAAATCAAAACTACACTGAGATTTGATCTCACTCCAGTCAGAAGGGTAGCCATCAAGAATGAAAACAATAATAAATGCTGGAGAGGATGTGGAGAAAAATGAATACTTTTACACTGTTGATAGAACTGTAAATTGGTATAAACACTATGAAAATCAGTGTGGAGATTCCTCAAAAGATGTGGAATGAAACTTCCATCTGACCCATCTATATTACTCCTTGGTATTTATCTTAAACAATTCAAGTATTCATACTGTGAGAGATACATGCATATCCATGTTTATAGAGGCACAATTCACAATAGCCAACTATGGAACCAGCTTAGATATCTGTCAATGGGTGACTGGATAAAGAAAATGTGGTTTAACCACATTATAGAATTTTATTCAGCCTTAAAGAAAAATGAAATTTTGATGTGTGCAGGAAAGTGGATGGAACTTAAGACCATTCTTTTAAGGGAAAGAAGCTAAACTCAGAAAGTCAAATGTCATGTTTTCTGTCATATGTGGAAGCTAGAGAGGAAAAAAGAAAAGAAAGGTGGGGGTTAATCTCATGAAAATTGAAGGAAAATCTGTAGAGTAGAGGAAAGGCACCAGGGGGAAGGAGGAGGGAAGGGAAAAGGGAAATAGTGAAGAATGATATTGGCCAAATCATATGGCCATATTGTGGGCATGTAAGAATATGTAACAACAAATCACACCATTATACACAAGTATAATGGGAAAATTAGAAAAATAGTCCTTCTTTAAATATATAAACAAAATTGCAAGGATGCAATATTTATCAAATAACTATATTATGAATAATTATATCAGGACATTAAGAAAATTTAGATGTGGACAGTATTTCTCAAAGAACAAACTGAATATATATAGATATACATTTATATATATATATATTCTAGATATTATATATTTATAAATTGACATTTATATACATATAAATATGTACACACAATATATATATATATATATATATATATATATATATATATATATATATATATATATATATATATATATATATATATCTATATCTGTGGGTGTATTATGTATACCTTCAATTCCAAACAAAAAATAAATCCAGACACTGTGAAACTAGTATTAAGATTATCCCAGTAGTTCAGCAGATCCCTGTAAATTGGTCCAAAACTGTTGCTTGGAGATAAGAAAGAAGTTGCGAGATTTGAGATATGTATCTTAGAGCTGATAGGATATGAAGATATATTGGAGAGGCAAGAAAAAGAAATGCCAAAGTTTCTACTTTACAACATGAAAAAACAGGTGGATGGAAACATTATTTCTTAAGATAGAAACTTCTGGAGAAGTAATAAGAGAGAAGTTAATGAGTTGAGAGATGCCTTGAGACCTCCAAAAGAAAATGTCAAGTACATAGTTTAATCTATATGTGTGGGCATGAAAAAAGAAATCAGAAATAGAAACAAATGTGGGAACAGTGATATCTAGATGATATTTAAAACTCTGCTAGCAAATGAAATAAACTAGAGAATGCATTTAGATTAAGGGGCGAGATCAATGTTAAGATCTGATAGAAGAGACAAAGAGAACTGAAATTGAGAATTCAGATTGATGGGAAGAAATTAGAATAGCATTCAATCTCAGAAAAGGAAAAAGTAGAGGCCTTTTTGCTTTCCTTATTCTTTTTTTTGTAGGACAAAATTATTAGGAAAATTATTCAAGACTTGGGATTGGGCAAAAGTGATAACTGAGCATTGTGTAGCAGACCCTCTAGGGATTATCTGATCTCATTGGGTGAGATGGGTGGGGATATTTGATGGGACTTGTTATTGGCTAGGGCTCTGGACAGCTCAACATATATAGAAGTTAAAGAAAACTGACAGCACTGCAATATTTTTTTCATTGCAATGTAGAGAATATAAATCTCTAAGACCAGTACTCATTAGGTTTTCACTTGATTGTTCTACTATTTATTTATTACTTGATTGGTTAAATCTTTAACTTATTTTATATTTTCATGAGAATTATGTTCTTAATTTCTTTGAAAAATTACAATTTGTGAGTCCTAACTGCCATCTTTGGCAAAAGATATCTAGCCCCCACATATGGGAATCTAATCAAAACTCAGCATCAAGTCCTTTGTGTAGTTGATTTAGTTCTAGGCTCCACATCAATTAGGCCACTATCCAAGGAATGCAGGTGGCCACTAGAAGCTGAAAAGGGGAATTAAATCAATTATTTCCTAAAACTTCCATAAGGAGCAGAAGCCTGCCAGTACCTTGATCTTAGTCTAGTAAGATGCATTTCAAAAATTTGACGGCCATAACTATATGGTAATATGTGTTTTATTAAGTCGCTAAGTATTGTGGTAATTTGTTACAACTAATTAGTTAGCTAGCATATTAGGAAACTAATATAGACAAACTAATGATACACAAAAACATTTGCTGTTCAGATAGCTGATTGAGACTCCCCGATATGCAAAACAACCTCAATGGTAAACCACCCTAGATACAACTTCATTCTTTTCCTATAAAAGTCTAAGGATAACCACCCTGCTGAGCCGCCCTATTCTTGGATCCCTGGGCTCTTGCTAGTGCAATAACCTGAATAAAACCCATTCCTTAATCCTCCAGCATATTATGTCTTTGACAATTTGGTGCTGAGCTCTGATAGGATCAGGTCTCACTGTTGGATCCTCACAGCTAATCAAGACTGGACCTTTTATGATCCATTTCTGACTAGTGGCCTGGGGACCCAACAGTGAATTTCACTCTTGGTCTATGCTTCAGACTCTTGTCTATAGCAGGGAAGGTTCTGGCTCCTTTTTGAGGACTGATATGTCTGCTGGTGGTTTCTCTTGGTTTTATGGTTGGACCATTTGGTGATTTCTGTAAATAAACTAATGGTTCATAGAGCTCTGGTTTTCAGGGAATGAAAGACAGCAGAGAATTTGGTTTGCTAGTTGTTTCCATTTATCTATTTGGATATTTCCAGTTCAAATCAAGTAATCACTTACACCCACTAATAACAGAATAGGTCTTTGAAATGGACAGGCATATTTTGCAATTTTGTTTAACCTTGACACAGGACTAATTTTTTATTTTTTTTTTTAATTTTTTTTAAAGAGAGAGAGAGAGAATTTTTTAATATTTATTTTTTAGTTTTTTGGTGGACACATCTTTCTTTGTATGTGGTGCTGAGGATCGAACCCAGGCCGCATGCATGCCAGGCAAGCGCGCTACGGCTTGAGCCACATCCCCAGCCCTAATTTTTTATAATTAATGTTACAAACTCACTATGTGTATCAGTATATGCATTAATGTGTCTGTGAATGTGGAATGTTTTTCTGCCTCTTAATGCTATTACCAAGTGAGATTGCATAATCTCTTAAATTAAAGAAGACTTGTATTGACTAACTTAAATAAGTAAGTACAGCTGTGTGCAATGTTGCATGCCTATAATCCCAGCAGCTTGGAAGTATTACAAGTTCAAAACCAACCTCAACAATTTACCAATACTCTAAGCAACTTAGTGAGACCCTGTCTAAAATAACAAAAAGGTCTAGGGGTGGAGGTGTGACTCAGTGGTTAAGCACCCTTGGGTTCAATCTCCAGTAAAAAAAAAGTAAGCACTTACATAACTTAAATATTCCTAAAACTTACAAACATTAACAATTTGAATATCTAGTACTTTTAAGATATAAAAAAAACCTACTTGAATGTTAAGGTCTGTAAACAAGTCAGGATGGCGCCTGGCATTTTGCCAGAGGGAGTGGTTTGTGAAGTAACGCCAATGAGCCATTAAGTGTGGAGATTCCTTATTGGTTGACTGATGTATCTAGTTTATGCTAATTAAGATAAGCTGTGTGGAATGTATATATACCGCTCCTGTCCTACAATAAACGGCTCCCACTCCTGCTGTATCAATCTACGCAAGTTCCTCGTCACCCCCGGGTTAGTTTGCTGCAGCCGGGCTGCGGCACTTGAAACCAATGGCTTTAAGAATTTGAGATCATGTACTTTAAATAAATTTGGGGGAAAGAGACAAGTTTAATAATGTGAATTTAATAAAAAATAGCTATATCTTCAGCATTATATATAACACAAGCTTATGTTTTTACTCTATTTGGATAGTTTGTCCTAAATTACCACACACTTATAGATCAAATAAACTAAAGTTTCTTCTACTAAATGTTTAAGATGGTTAAATATGTAAATTTTCATTTAATCAAGTAGAGTCATTATTTTGACAAACTTTATTTCAATAGATATGATGTTTTGTAGTAGATAAACTTGAATATAGTTTCTAAGAATTTTTAAGCCATTTAAAACATAACTAACCTTAGTTAATTAATGGGTAGTCATTATATAACTACATCGCTTCTAAATAAGAAAATTCTGAGACATCATTACTGTGCATGATTTTAAGTTTATTACTTTTGACTCTTATTTTTATTTATTACAGAAAGACTATATTTGGAAGCATGAATGTGCTACTACATGGTATGTGTGACTACAGAAAGTTGTGAAGGGTGTTTTCATGAGCCTGTTGGTCTTCTGAGAAGTGCTAATATATGACAGGTGATACACAATTAATCATCTTCTGGTTTTAACTGTGAAATAGAAGTTATTTTGGTTAAAAGTTATAATCATTATATGTGTTGTACCAAGAACAATAGCAGCAAAAAGGTATAATTTTGTATGCAAGGTAAGCAGGATATGCTTTTGTTAAGAGAAAAAAAGACTATAGTTTTTGTTTGGTTGCTTGTTTTTGTTTTTTTCTAAACATGACTGATTGCTCCAGAATTAGAAAGAAGAAAGTGTAGAACAAAATCTGAACATATAGAAAACTGTAGAACTTCCTTGAAAATTTTATTTAATTTGCTGTGGTCAAAGGTGACTAAAGCATAATGTGTTTACCTAACAGTTCTCAAAAAGAAGGGTTATATTTGTTTGGAATTTTTTTTGTTTCTTTTATATTTCTCTTGGAATATTGGTCTGTAAAAAATCTTTCATTGTCTTCTAGGTAATCTTCCTAGAAGGCAGAGATTCTGTGTATTGTAATTGCCTCTGTTTTATATTGACTTTATCATACTCTTGGTTATTTCAAAAAACATAGTTTTCTCAAGTTTAAAACCTTTAAGACTTTATGATCATGTTTCTTGCCACATTATCTGTTAAAACATTTTATTTTCTCCCTGATTAAATAGGTACTTAAGTATTGTTTCCTGGTGACTCATGATCTATCATAATCCTGTTCAACTCTCCTGACAAATTTTGACATTTACCTTCCCCAAACTGAATCCTAAATGATATCTTTTACACCTAAAACTTCCTCTGAAATTTCCCAGAGGGCCCCTAGAAAACCAGAGTATTTGTTCTTCTATCTTCTAAAGAGAAAGATGCCAGGCAATTAGGTTTATTCAATATGTTGCTATTTGATGAGTGGTATAGGAAACATCACCAAATCAGAAGAGTTATTTAACCCTCCCTGGGTTAAATTTATATAGGAAAAAATGTTGCACATATTTCAGAAACTGGATACTGTATGAAAAGTCCCTAGAGATTTTTTCAATGCTTTGCTGTCAATAATGTCTTTCTACTTATTAAGTTCTAGTATTTCTTTGCCCTTTAGTAGACAAGATAGTAAATAATCTGTCAAAATCTCAGATATTTTTTAAATGTTAATTTTGTTGCTACTTAACCTTCTTATTTTGTATCTAGTATCTTCTAACCTCATCATTTGCAAGTGGGTATTTGTATCACCTGGGGAGTTTTAGTAATATTCAAATGTTTAGAACCTACTTCAAATTTACTACATCTCTTTACTTAAAAACCCTGACTTAGTCTTAGTGTACTCTAACAAGATATTTGATCTATTCCATGGTGCATTATATCTCAGGATTATTATAGGATATATCTTAATATATTTTTGAAAGATCATGTAATCAAAACAGCCATATCACCAAAAGCAATATACTGACTCAGCGCAAAGCCCATTAAAATAGCAATGAGACTCTTCTTAGAACTTGAAAGGCAGTCCTAAAATTCATTTGAAAGAATAAAAGACCCAAAATATCCAAAGCAACACTGAGCAAAAAGAGTGCCACTTGAAGACATCACAACACCTGTTATAAAATTATACTAGAGCTATAGGAACAAAAAAGAAAAGAATTGTTTGGTATAAAAACAGACCTGAAGACCAGTGGAAAAGAATAGAAGACACAGAGACAAACCCACATAGATGCAGTCATCTGATCCTTGCCAAAGACACCCAAATCATACATTGAAGAAAAGACAGCCTTTTAAATAAACAAATAATGCTAGGAAACTGGATGTTCACAATTAGGAGAATGAAAGTAGGTTCCTTTCTCTCACCTCGCACAAAATCAACTCAGAGTGGATTAAAGACCTGGGAATTAGACAAGAAACATGGCAACTACTAAAAGAATATGCACATTAAAAACTCTCCAACATATCCGTGCAACATATTTCCTTAATAAGACTCCTAAATCTCAAGAAATAAAACCAATAATTAATAAGTGGAGTGGCTTCAAATTAAAAAGTTTCTACACAGCAAAGGAAACAATTAGCATGAACAGAGAACATACAGAATGGGAGAAAATCGTTACCAGCTAATCTTCAAACATAAAGAACTCAAAAAACACCTAAACAAACAAACAAACAAAAGGAACAAATAGCCCAAAGGGCAAGTGAACTAAACAAACATTTCTCAAAAGAAGAGTGCAGATGGCCAAAATGTATATGAAAATAGGCTCAACATCTCTAGCAACCATGGAAATGTATATCAAAACTACCCTTAAATTTTACCTCACTCCATTTAGAATAGCAATAATCAAGAGTGAAAATGACAATAAAGTGAGGTTGTGGGGAAAATATTATATTCTTGAATGGTTGGTGGGACTGCAAATTAGCACAACAACTTCAGAAGGCAGTATGGAGATTCCTCAGAACACTGGGAATGGAACCACCTTATGACCCAGCCATCCCAATCCTTGGTGTTCATACAAAAAAAATAAAGTCAGCATACTATAATGATACAGACATATCAATGTTGATAGCAGTATAATTCACAGTAGCCAAATATTGCAACCAGCTTAGGAATCTATCCATGAATGGATGGATAAAGAAAATGTTGTACACATATACAACGGAGTTTTACTCAGCCAGAAAGAAGAATGAAATTATGTCATTTGAAGGTAAATGGATGGAACTGGAGAACATAAAGCTAAGTGAAATAAACCAGTTTCAGAAAGTCAAGGGTCTAATGTTTTCTCTCATATACAGAAGCTAGAGAGAAATAAGCAATTTTTAAAAAGAAGATCTCATGAAAATAGAAGGGAGAACCATGGGGTAGAGAAAGGGGATCAAGGGGAAGGGAGAAAGGATAGGAAATGAGGACTAAGGAATTAAATTAACCAAACTATGCTAGGTATATATATGAATGTATTACAATGAATTCCACTTTTTGTATAACTATAATGCATTAATTAAAGAAATAAATTAAAAGAAGGAAAACAGATTGGAGGTGATCAGGAGTGGGAGGCAGGAGAGAAAGAGTAGTCCTTGGGGGATTGAAATGGAGCAGATTTTATTATAAGCATTTATGAATATGTCAAAATGAACTCCCACAATTATGTGTAACTATAACACATTAATAAAAATCAGATAATTTTAAAAATTACATTATTAATTTGTATAAAATAAATGTAATATTCACTCTTCTTTGAAAAGAGGGTTAATCATTATGGCTTAAGATATTCTACCTAAAACATTTTTATTGATTTTGTTTTGCCTGCCAAAGGAACTACCACATTTTCTTGTAAGTTGTATTTTACTTCTAATAAACCCTTATCAAATCTTTGCATTTTGAAAATTATCAATAATAAATTAATCACAATCATTTTAATTCTTTTGTGATGTTACAGACAATATTTTTGATTCTGATATTTCTCTAAAAGCACTTGTTACAGACCAAAAGTCTTGACTTTACTAAAGGATAGTCTTAGAGTCCCCGGGAAGACTATGACAAGGACTCTTTCATATAGGATTCTGATGACATTGATTAAACAACTCAGGTACCATACCAGTTAACCAAGTCAGGATTTTCAGAACTGTAGTTGAAAAAGTCTATGCATGAGATATAATGCATGAGATCGCTAACCTGTGATCAAGTGAAACAAGAATTAATTATACAGGAAGACTTGAACCAAAGAAGGGTGAAAGTGATTTTTGTCTAGAATATTGTTGATGTTTGGTGTTTGTGAAGAAGTCCATTAGTTTTTCTTTATCACCTATCTCTATCTCCATCAATAACTAGTAACAATTTAATAGAATGTCTTTGTAAATGGAAATAAAATACTTACATTTATCTCCTTGCTTAATATCGTAAAATTCAGAAACTCTCATGAGTACATTATTTTCATAGTAATACAGTAATTTACATAGGTTTAATAAATGTCTATCCTCCCTGTGAAGAGCACACATTGGAAACATTGGTTATGTGACCAACACCTGGAATGTCATTGTTGAGAATTATGCTCACTGAATCAGATGTAATGAGACACTTTTGAGGATCTATAGTTGACTTTATAGAGCCAATGCTTGCTTATAAAGATCTTTTGGGAAAACTGGTCTGGAACCAGCTCACAAGGTTCCCAGCATTACAGATGAATAAAGAAGGTCATTTCTGGCTAGCACAGAAACTGTATGATTTGGGGGGGGACTTCTAGAAGAAAGGAATTTACCCAATTGTATTGGTGCTGAAGGTGAAATCCTATGGCAAGTTCTTTACTTGGCATCTTAGCCTGATGAGGACTTTACCAGTCCAACCCACGATTCCTTATGAAACTTCTAGCAAATCAAATTTAAGAATGCTCACAGTATCCAGCCCAGTGCTTCACATGTTAGCCTTGTTCCCAATTTATTTCTTTAATAAATGAATGGATCCTTAGCAATGATGTTAACGACCTTATTCTTTGTTAATTAAATACATATATAAAGGGTTAGCACAAGTTACTCTCTTAAATTATGTATACACAAGGGTAAAAAAAAAGAGAGAAAGTACAGAAAAATGCTGTCTGGTTCAATCTTTAGAAAAGCATTCAGAAATTGGCTTTTTATTCTCTTGAAGTTGGTTTCATATAAACATGTTTCTAGAAAACTACTTGATATATACATTTTTTTAGGGAAAACAAAATATTCTGAAATGTAAAATCATCATTAAATCGAGATGGATAACAGAAAGGAAACACTCTGATCAGAGTTGTTCAGGATTTTAAAAGAATTTTAATAGAGAAAATACTCGAATAAGCTTTTGAGTTAGGCCAAAGAGGCATCAAGTTTTAGTTACGTTCTTAGCCTAATTCATAACATTTCAATGACATTTTTTCATAAGCCAGGTACTGTAGCACATGCTTATAATTCCATTGACTTGGGAGGCTGAGGCAAGAGGGTTGCAAGTTCAAAGGCAGCCTTAGTAGCTTAGTGATGCCCTGAGCAACTTAGTGAGATTCAGTCTCAAATTAAAACATAGAAAGGTCTGCGTATGTAACTCAGTGGTTAAATGCCCCTGGATTCAAACTTTAGTACCAAAAAACCCTTAAATTTATTCATAAAGTAAAATTTAAGTCCATTAATGAGTACAGAAAATGCCTATTTAATTTAATAGACCAGCCAAAATTGACCTACATGTGTTATAGGAATTCACAGGATATTTCTTTCAGCTTAAAATAAATTTTAGAAAATTAAAATCCATCAGAATTTCTGACAAACCAAAAGGATTTGCTTCTTTGTTCAAAATAAATCATTCAAATTAAAATGTTGTTTCTTTAATCTCTGTATTCTTTTTTATATTAATATTCCCAAATTTTTCAGCATCCTGGAAACTTGTATAATGATCAGACAAAATACAATTAAGTAAAAGTATCATGGTAAAATAATCAGTTAAAATAAACCAAAGAAACCACATAATATGGCTTTGATTATATTGAATATAATTATTTTCATCAATTTATCACCCAAAGATTGTAGACAATCACATTATAAACATATTAAATCTTTCTCTGATTTTCCAGGACATTTGAATTTCCTTTACCACATACTGGAAATATTTTGTTCATAGAAATCAATGAGCTTTAGATATTGGCATGTTGGAATATTATAATTTATTATCACTTATGTTTTTAGATAATTAACATTTTACTAAGTTTCTGTCATTCTTTTTGTTATAAAAGCAAATTCTAAAAAATAATCAATGAAGAAAGGAAAATGAAATCCCAACAAATATATAGACCCTTTTAATATGTATGAAAACCAAAGAAAGAGCAAAAGTTATCTAACAAGCTAAAAAGCAGATGTTTATCTAGACACTAACTTGAGTACATTTATTGAAAATTTTTCAAAAAATGACAACTCATTCAACAAAGTCCTTGAAGGTTCATACATTGCTAGAGTTAAGTATACCTTTAAAATCAACATACAATCTAAACTTAAATACTTTGTAAAACTTAGTTTCTACAATTTTTCTCAGTTATTTCTTTTTAAAAATAAAACTCTCTTATTTTCTAATTTAAATCCCTCTTATAGTGGGGTCTGATTTAGAAAATAAATAACATGGCCACTTTCTTCTTAATTTTTTTAAATTTATCTATTTATTCTAATTTGTTATACATGACAGCAGAATGCATTTCAATTCGTAGAACACATATGTTCTATGAATTGAAATAGAGCACAATTTTTCATGTCTCTGGTTGTACACAAAGTAGAGTTACATCATTCATGTCTTTATACATGTACCAAGGGTAATGGTGTCCATCTCATTCCACCAACTTTCCTAGCCCCATGCTCCCTCCACTTTCCTCCCTCCCCTTTCCTCAATCAAAGTTCCTTCATTTTTCCTATGCCCCCCCCCCCCCCCACACACACACATAGATCAGCATCCACTTATCAGAGAGAACATTCGGCCTTTAGTTTTTTGGGATTGGCTTACATTGCTTAGAATTATATTCTTCAACTCCATCCATTTACTGGCAAATGCCAAAATTTTGTTCTTTTAATGCTGAGTAATATTTCATTGTGTGTATATACCACAGTTTCTTTATCCATTCATCTATTGAATTGCATCTAGGTTGGTTTAAGAATTTAGCTATTGTGAATTGTGCTGCTATAAACATTGATATGGCTGCATATGTATACTATAGTAGGCTGTTTTTGAGTCCTTTGGGTATAAATGGAGGAGTGGGATACCTGGGTCAAATAAAATAATTGGGAATCAACTTAACAAAAGAGGTGAAAGACCTCTACAATAAAAACTACAAAACACTAAGGAAAGAAATTAAAGAAGACCTTAGAAGATGGAAAGATCTCCCTTGATAGACAGAATTACTATTGTCAAGACCATACTACCAAAAGTACTATACAGATTTAATGCGATTCCAATCAAAATCCCAATGACATTCCACATAGAAATAGAAAAAGCAATAATGAAATTCATCTGGGAAGATAAGAGACCCAGAATAGCCAAAGCAATATTTAGCAAGAAGAGTGAAGCAGGTGGCATCACTATACAAGAACTTCTATACTACAGAGCAATAGTAACAAAAACAGCATGGTATTGGCACCAAAATAGACTTGTAGATCAATGGTACAGAACAGAGGACACAGAGACAAACCCACACAAATACAGTTATCTCATACTAGACAAAGGCACCAAAAAAGATATATTGGAGAAATAATAGCCTCTTCAACAAATGGTGCTAGGAAAACTGGAAATCTATATGCAGCAGAATGAAATTAAGCCCCTATCTCTCACAGTGCACAAAACTCAACTCTAAGTGGATCAAGGACCTAGGTATTAAACCAGAGACCCCGTAATAATAGAATAAAAAGTAGTTCCAAATCTTCATCATGTCAGATTAGGCCCCAACTTCCTTAATGAGACTCCTATAGTGCATGCAATAAAATAAAATCAAGAATCAATAAATGGATGGTTTCAAACTGAAAAGCTGCTTCTCAGTAAAAGAAATAATCAGTGAGGTGAATAGAGCCTACAGAATGGGAGCAAATTTTTACCACATGCACATCAGATAGAGCACTAATTTCTAGGATATATAAAGAACTCAAAAATCTTAACACCAAAAAAAAAAAACAACAAATAACCCAATCAATAAATGGACCAAGGAGCTGAACAGACACTTCTCAGAAGAAGATATTCAATCAATAAACAAATATATGAAAAACTGTTCAATATCTCTAGCAATTAGAGAAATGCAAATCAAAACTAAGATTTAATCTCACTTCAGTCAGAATGGCAGCTATTAAGAATGCAAACAACAATAAGTGTTGGTGAGGATGTGGGGGAAAGGGCACACTCTTACATTGCTGCAAATTGGTGCAACCAATTTTTTCAATGTCTAATATTTGCTTTTGAATGAAACTGAAGAGCTACTTTTTCAAATTTATTAGTTTGCATGTTTTTTGTCCTGAAGCAGAAGGTTTTTAAAGTTTTAGTTTAAAAAAATTAATAAATGCAAATGATAGAAAAAAAAGGAGAGCCTTCCATGTTATTGTAAATTCTATACTTCTTGTAATGCACCCTGCACCACCTCCTTAAAGAGCTGGCTGATTGATGTTTCATTACTAGGAATCCATTGTAGCTCCAGAACAAGCCTAAGATCCAAAACATTACAAATTTCACAGTCTAAGTCCTTCATTCAAAGGAACTTTGATTCTTAATCCTGACAGGATAAAATAAAAAAACACCAGGGAGCAAAGACATAAGTAAGTCTTATTCCCTGCATGCCGAGCCTGGGGGACTGGTGAATATCAGCCACTACCAAAGCAGGGTTTTCATGACACCAGAATTTTCAGCAGACTACACTGTTCCTGAGATCACTTCATCATAATCTCACTGCCCTATATAGAATGCTAAGCACCAGCTTTGAATCCAATAATGCTAACAAGTGTATGGATGGAGAAGGAACAGATCTAAAAGCAACTCCAAAATGCACACAGCCCTCAGTTCTCCTTCAAATAATGCATCTTGGGAAATGGGGTTACGTAAACAGATCTCATGCTTCAAAACTGTACATACTTGCCAAGAAAAGCCATTCATAGGAACACTTCAATCAACCCTAAATCATCATCAAATCTAGCTCACCCAAATTTCAGATATTGGTATATTGCCAGTAAAAATCAGCAGTCTAATTTGTTCTTGGTTAATGCAAAGTTTGGCTGACTGTGTGAACTGGCAAAAACAACAGCTTGTGAAAAATAATTTTAACTGATACATAAGAACACAAATTTGTACCTAATTACAGAGTATTGTGTGGTGCTTTAATACATGCATACAGGGTGTAAGTTTAAATCAGGTTAAATATTTCTCCTCAATCATGCATCAATCCTTCATGTTGAAAACATTCAAAATTCTCTCTTTCAGCTTTTTGAGATACATGTTGCGCTTTTGTTATTTGCAGTCACCTTATTGTGCATCACAACACAACTTCCTACTCCTATCTAACTGTAACTTAGTGCCCTAGGAACCTTTCTCCATCTTCCTCCCCTCCACTTTCCCCAGCCTCTGGTAATTGCCATTCTACTCTCAACTTAATTCAACTTTTTTTTTTTAATATTCCACATGAGTGAAATCATATGGTACGTATCTTTCTGTATCTCATTCATTTTATTTAATAAATGATCTCTGGGTTCATCTATCTCCTTTCAACAACAGCAAAAAATAGACACATAGGATTACACCAAACTGCAAGATCCCTGCACAGCAAAGGAAATAATCAACAGAGTGAAGACACAAACTAGAGAAAATGTTTGCAAGTTATACATCTGATAATGGGTTAATTTCAAAAATTTATAAGGAACTTAAACATCTCAATGGCAAGAAAACATATAACCCTCCTTAAGAACTAGCAAAAGAGGAGCCGCCCCCTCCCCCTGCGCCGGCAAGGTAGAGGGAACTGTGACCACCGACAGAAAAGGCTCAGTGGCCCGCGGCGGGACAGAGCTTCCAATCACTCCTGCAAGGTAGGCGGGCCTGCGACCCACCGGCAGAAGAGGAGCAGCGGCCTGCTGAGAGGCTGAGCCGCCCCCTCCCCCTGCGCCGGCAAAGTACAGGGAACTGTGACCACGCACAGAGCAGGCCCAGCGGCCTGCTGAGGGGCAGAGCTGCCCCCCACCCCCCGCGCCTGCCAGGTAGGGGAACTGTGACCACTGACAGAAAAGGCCCAGTGGCCCTCGGCGGGACAGAGCTTCCAATCACTCCTGCAAGGTAGGCGGGCCTGAGACCCACCGGCAGAAGAGGAGCAGCGGCCTGCTGAGAGGCAGAGCCGCCCCCTCCCCCTGCACCGGCAAGGTAGAGGGAAATGTGACCACGCACAGAGCAGGCCCAGCGACCTGCTGAGGGGCAGAGCCGCCCCCCACACCCCGCGCCTGCCAGGTAGGTGGAACGGTGACCACCGACAGAAAAGGCCCAGTGGCCCGCGGCGGGACAGAGCTTCCAATCACTCCTGCAACGTAGGCAGGCCTGCGACCCACCGGCAGAAGAGGAGCAGTGGCCTGCTGAGAGGCAGAGCCGCCCCCTCCCCCCCGCGCCTGCAATGTAGACGGAACTGTGACCACCATCAGAACAGGTCAGACCTGCAACCGAGAGACAGAACAGGCCCAGTGGCCTGAGGAAGGGTAGACCACCCCCCCACGCCTGCAAGGTAGGCGGACTGAGACCCACTGGCAGTACAGCCTCAGAGGCCTGCAGAGGGGCAGTGCCACTGCCTGCGCCTGCAAAGTAGGCAGAACTGCGACCACCGACAGAACAAGCCTAGTGGCCCGCAGAGGGACAGAGCCGCCGCCCGTGCCTGCAAGGTCGGCGGACCTGCTACCGACCGGCAGAGCAGGCCCAGCGGCCTGCCGGCGTGGTAGGCACATTGCCCCAATTGGAGGAGGGGCAGAGCTGCCGCCCGCGCCTGCAAGGGAGACTTTGCAACTATACAAGACCAATATAAATATATAGGGGGAAAATTTAATAGCACAACAGTTTCACCAAGTAGAAAGGAACGCGAACAGTATGAAGAGACAAGGAAAGAAAGGACCACAAGCATTGCAGGTCAACTCAACGTTAGAAGAGGTAATAGCTGCAGCAGATGGAATGTCAGATAAAGAATTCAGGATATACATGCTTCAGATGATCTGGAGTCTCAAGGAAGACATCAGACAGCAAAATCAGACAATGAAAGATCACTTCAACAATGAATTACATAAACAAATCCAAGAAGCAAAAGATCAACTATACAGGGAAATAGAGGTTATAAAAAACAAACAAACAGAAATCCTAGAAATGCAGGAAGCAATAAGCCAACTTAAAAACTCAATTGAGAATACTACCAGCAGAGTAGAACACTTAGAAGACAGAACATCAGACAATGAAGATAAAGTATTTCAACTTGAAAAGAACATAGACAGCTCAGCAAGAGTATTAAGAAACCATGAGCAGAACATCCAAGAAATATGGGATAACATCAAGAGACCAAATTTAAGAGTCATTGGGATACAGGAAGGGACAGAGTTTCAAACCAAAGGAATGAGCAATCTATTCAATGAAATAATACGAGAAAACTTCCCAGACTTGAAGAATGAGACAGAATCCCAAATCCTAGAAGCCTACAGGACGCCGAATGTGCAAAATCATAAGAGACCAACACCTAGACACATTATAATGAAGATGCCCAACATACAGAATAAGGAGAGAATTTTAAAAGCTACAAGAGAAAGGAAGCAGATCACATTTAGGGGTAAGCCAATCAGGATAACAGCTGATCTTTCAACACAGACTCTGAAAGCTAGAAGATCCTGGAATAACATATTTCAAACACTGAAAGAAAATGGGTTCCAACCAAGAATTGTGTTTCCAGCGAAATTAAGCTTCAGGATGGAAGATGAAATTAAAACCTTCCACGATAAACAAAAGTTAAAAGAATTTGCAGCTAGAAAACCATCTCTTCAAAACATCCTTGGCAAAATATTACAGGAATAGGAAATGGAAAATAACAATGAAAACCAACAGTGGGAGGTAGGACACTAAAGGGGGGAAAATAATCAAAGTGGAAAACAAACCATGTTTAGTAACATAAATAAACAAATATGGCTGGAAGAACAACCCATATCTCAATAATAACCCTAAATGTTAATGGCTTAAACTCACCAATCAAGAGACACAGGCTAGTAGAATGGATCACAAAACAAGACCCAACAATATTCTGCCTACAGGAGACGCATTTGATAGGAAAAGACATATATAGGCTGAAGGTGAAAGGTTGGGAAAAATCATATCACTCATATGGACTTCGGAAACAAGCAGGAGTATCCATACTCATATCAAATAAAATAGATTTCAAGCCAAAGTTAATCAAAAGGGATAAAGAGGGACACTACATACTGCTCAAGGGAACCATACACCAACAAGACATAACAATCATAAATATATATGCCCCAAACAATGGTGCAGCTATGTTCATCAAACAAACTCTTCTCAAGTTCAAGAGTCTAATAGACCACCATACAATAATCATGGGAGACTTCAACACACCTCTCTCACCAATGGACAGATCTTCCAAACAAAAGTTGAATAAGGAAACTATAGAACTCAATAACACAATTAATAACCTAGACTTAATTGACATATATAGAATATACCACCCAACATCAAGCAGTTACACTTTTTTCTCAGCAGCACATGGATCCTTCTCAAAAATAGATCATATATTATGTCACAGGGAAACTCTTAGACAATATAAAGGAGTAGAGATAATACCATGCATCCTATCTGATCATAATGGAATGGAACTGAAAATCAAAGATAAAAGAAGGAAGGAAAAAGAATACATCACTTGGAGAATGAACAATAGGTTACTGAATGATCAATGGGTTATAGAAGACATCAAGGAGGAAATTAAAAAATTCTTAGAGATTAATGAAAACACAGACACAACATATTGGAATCTATGGGACACATTGAAAGCAGTTCTAAGAGGCAAATTCATTGCTTGGAGTTCATGCCTTAAAAAAAAGAAAAAACCAACAAATAAATGATCTCATACTTCATCTCAAAATCCTTGAAAAAGAAGAGCAAAACAACAGCAAAAGAAGAAGAAGGCAAGAAATAATTAAAATCAGAGCTGAAATTAATGAAATCGAAACAAAAGAAACAATTGAAAAAATTGACAAAACTAAAAGTTGGTTCTTTGAAAAAATAAACAAAATCGACAGACCCTTAGCCATGCTAGCGAAGAGAAGAAGAGAGAGAACTCAAATCACTAACATACGGGATGAAAGAGGCAATATCACAACAGACACTTCAGAAATACAGAAGATAATCAAAAATTATTTTGAATCCTTATACTCCAATAAATTAGAAGATAGTGAAGGCATAGATAAATTTCTTAAGTCATATGATCTGCCCAGATTGAGTCAGGAGGATATAGACAACCTAAACAGACCAATATCAATTGAGGAAATAGAAGAAACCATCAAAAGACTACCAACTAAGAAAAGCCCAGGACCAGATGGGTATACAGCAGAGTTTTACACAACCTTTAAAGAGGAACTAATACCAATACTTTTCAAGCTACTTCGGGAAATAGAAAAAGAGGGAGAACTTCCAAATTCATTCTACGAGGCCAACATCACCCTGATACCTAAACCAGACAAAGACACTTCAAAGAAAGAAAACTACAGACCAATATCTCTAATGAACCTAGATGCAAAAATCCTCAATAAAATTCTGGCCACTCGGATACAAAAACATATCAAAAAAATTGTGCACCATGATCAAGTAGGATTCATCCCTGGGATGCTAGGCTGGTTCAATATACGGAAATCAATAAATGTTATTCACCACATCAATAGACTTAAAAATAAGAACCATATGATCATCTCGATAGATGCGGAAAAAGCATTCAACAAAGTACAGCATCCCTTTATGTTCAAAACTCTAGAAAAACTAGGGATAACAGGAACATACCTCAATATTGTAAAAAGCAATCTATGCTAAGCCTCAGGCTAGCATCATTCTGAATGGAGAAAAATTGAAGGCATTCCCTCTAAAATCTGGAACAAGACAGGGATGCCCTCTCTCACCACTTCTGTTCAACATAGTTCTCGAAACACTGGCCAGAGCAATTAGACAGACGAAAGAAATTAAAGGCATCAAAATAGGAAAAGAAGAACTTAAATTATCACTATTTGCAGATGACATGATTCTATACCTAGCAGACCCAAAAGGCTCTACAAAGAAACTATTAGAGCTAATAAATGAATTCAGCAAAGTGGCAGGATATAAAATCAACACGCATAAATCAAAGGCATTCCTGTATATCAGCGACAAATCCTCTGAAATGGAAATGAGGACAACCACTCCATTCACAATATCTTCAAAAAAAATAAAATACTTGGGAATCAACCTAACAAAAGAGGTGAAAGACTTATACAATGAAAACTACAGAACCCTAAAGAGAGAAATAGAAGAAGATCTTAGAAGATGGAAAAATATACCCTGTTCATGGATAGGCAGAACTAACATCATCAAAATGGCGATATTACCAAAAGTTCTCTATAGGTTTAATGCAATGCCAATCAAAATCCCAACGGCATTTCTTGTAGAAATAGAGAAAGCAATCATGAAATTCATATGGAAAAATAAAAGACCCAGAATAGCAAAAACAATGCTAAGCAGGAAGTGTGAATCAGGCGGTATAGCGATACCAGACTTCAAACTATACTACAGAGCAATAGTAACAAAAACAGCATGGTACTGGTACCAAAACAGGCGGGTGGACCAATGGTACAGAATAGAGGACACAGAAACCAATCCACAAAACTACAACTATCTTATATTTGATAAAGGGGCTAAAAGCATGCAATGGAGGAAGGATAGCATCTTCAACAAATGGTGCTGGGAAAACTGGAAATCCATATGCAACAAAATGAAACTGAATCCCTTTCTCTCGCCATGCACAAAAGTGAATTCAAAATGGATCAAGGAGCTTGATATCAAATCAGAGACGCGCCGTCTGATAGAAGAAAAAGTTGGCTACGATCTACATTCGGTGGGGTCGGGCTCCAAATTCCTCAATAGGACACCCATAGCACAAAAGTTAATAACTAGAATCAACAAATGGGACTTACTCAAACTAAAAAGTTTTTTCTCAGCAAAAGATACAATAAGAGAGGTAAATAGAGAGCCTACATCCTGGGAACAAATCTTTACTCCTCACACTTCAGATAGAGCCCTAATATCCAGAGTATACAAAGAACTCAAAAAATTAGACAATAAGAGAACAAACAACCCAATCAACAAATGGGCCAAGGACCTGAACAGACACTTCTCAGAGGAGGACATACAATCAATCAACAAGTACGTGAAAAAATGCTCACCATCTCTAGCAGTCAGAGAAATGCAAATCAAAACCACCCTAAGATACCATCTCACTCCAGTTAGATTGGCAGCCATTATGAAGTCAAACAACAACAAGTGCTGGCGAGGATGTGGGGAAAAGGGTACACTTGTACATTGCTGGTGGGACTGCAAATTGGTGCAGCCAATTTGGAAAGCAGTATGGAGATTTCTTGGAAAGCTGGGAATGGAGCCACCATTTGACCCAGCTATTCCCCTTCTCGGTCTATTCCCTAAAGATCTAAAAAGAGCATGCTACAGGGACACTGCTACATCGATGTTCATAGCAGCACAATTCACAATAGCTAGACTGTGGAACCAACCTAGATGCCCTTCAATGGATGAATGGATAAAAAAAATGTGGCATTTATACACAATGGAGTATTACTCTGCATTAAAAAATGACAAAATCATAGAATTTACAGGGAAATGGATGGCATTAGAGCAGATTATGCTAAGTGAAGCTAGCCAATCCCTAAAAAACAAATGCCAAATGTCTTCTTTGCTATAAGGAGAGTAACTAAGAACAGAGTAGGGTCGAAGAGCATGAGAAGAAGATTAACATTAAACAGGGATGAGAGGTGGGAGGGAAAGGGAGAGAGAAGGGAAAATGCATGGAAATGGAAGGAGACCCTCAGAGTTATACAAAAGTACATACAAGAGGAAGTGAGGGGAAGGGGAAAAATAATACAAGGGGGACAAACGAATGTCAGTAGAGGGGGCAGAGAGAGAAGAGGGGAGGGGAGGGGAGGGGAGGGGAGGGGAGGGGGGATAGTAGAGGATAGGAAAGGAAGCAGAATACAACAGACACTAGTATGGCAATATGTAAATCAATGGATGTGTAACTGATGTGATTCTGCAATCTGTATATGGGGTAAAAATGGGAGCTCATAACCCACTTGAATCAAATTGTGAAATATGATATATCAAGAACTATGTAATGTTTTGAACAGCCAACAATAAAAAATTAAAAAAAAAAAAAAGAACTAGCAAAAGAACTGAACAGACATTTTTGAAAAGAAGATATAAATGCCTACCATGTATATGAAAAATACTCAATATTACCACTAGTTACCAAAAACATATAAATCAAAAATATCATGTCACCTTACTATGGTAAGAATTGTTATTTTCAAAGACAAAAAAAAGTGCTGGTAAGGATGTGTAGAAAAGAGTACTCTTGCACACAGTTGTTAAAGATGTAAATTAGTATAGCCACATGGAAAATAATATGGATATGAAAATAGTACTTTGGTGTGACCCAGAAACCCCACTTCTGGGTATGTATCCTCCTTGTGGAGACTGTTTTGGGAATGATTTTAATTCAGACCTGTAATAGATTCCTTTCCAATATTGGGTTGTACTATAAAACTCTAAAAGGAGCATAACTGATAACTATTGTTAATCACCCAGTACGGATGCTTACCCAACCTGAAATCTGAGTGTCAGATTGGAAATATATGAGTAGAAATTGTAAAAACCATTGAGTTCAAGAAGTTTAGAAAATTTGCTGTTACTATATTACCATGAATGTTTGGGACAATAAATACACTAATGAGTCTTCCTCCTGTTATATTTTAAACACCAATCTTAAGTTGTTTCATGTCTTTAAGAGATACTACATTAGCTCTTACCAGAGATGGTGCCATCCCCAAAATACAACCTAGTATAGTAGGAGAATGGTAAAGGCATTGCTGTATCCTAACTGAGAGGATGAGTCTATGCTACTATTCTCGAGTGCATTTAAAATGACATTGCAAATAAATAAATAAATAAATAAAAATGACAGTGCATCGGAAAATTTCACTCCATGTGGACCAACCAATGCTTTTCACTAACCTTCTCCCTATCCCACTTTGAGAAAGAATATCCAAATGAATTATAAAACAAGTCATTTAAGAAAATTCTAAGAACCCTATTTTTATGACAAGCAGACCTCCAGATTCTATTTTACTTTGATTCAATTTTAGTTCTTCTATAAAGAACATAATTCAATCTAGGAATATAAGAAAATATAGATTAAAACTTAGGAGATAAAATTCAAATTACTTATACTCTTATCACCTAAATAAAATATTATTGATGATATAGTATAGAATCTTTCAAATTTCTTTCTTTTTAAGTTTTCAGATTCATTTAAGGTCAAATATTTTTTGCATTGCATTCTTATAAATCTTAAATGATTAAGTAATATCTATTCTTGTTAGCTTATTACATTGCCACAGCTATCTTATAACTCTTTCAGAATCTTCTCTGTGGCTCTAGAATGTAAGGAAGAAAATCAGGTGCCTTTTCTCAATACCAACCAGATAGTGATGGAATTCCAAGGCACGAAACCAGGGAGGAATTAAGCAAGACATTTGATAATAAGGAATGTGTTCTCTTCTGGCTTTCTTTGTGCAGTTTATTGAATTAAAATCTTGTATTACTGGACTAAACACACCCAAAATACATACCCTTGATAAATTCTTCCCAAATTAAACTATATTGGGTTGGCAAGTCTATTGGAAACCTAACTAAATAGCATTATCAACATATTATAGATATTTTGCCTCATCATATTCTGTTTGGGAATTCATGAGGTAAATATTTTTCTAAACATAATTACTCTATCTTTAATAAATATGCTAATATTGCCTCTTTAATTTGAAAACTCCAAAGTTGACATCAGAATTTTATGGTGCCATGCTTTCACATAAACTGTAATCACTCCTTCTTAAATAACATGCAAATGGTTTAATGGTTCTTTGACACCCATAACTAGATTTGCTCACTGAAAATAAGAAATAAAATTAACCTATGCTTTTAAATTTACATGATCCCTTGTTCAATAAAAATCCTTACCAATATTTGACCAAACACCTAATGGAGTGGATAAGCAACGTTTGTTACATAAAAATAATATTTTGCTTAAGCTGGCAGAATTTTGGAAAAACCCTTCTTTGTTTCTGCCAAATTCCTCTGGAAGAAAATCAACACTCGATTGTAGAACTCACAAAATCTAAATAAGGATTAGCACAAAATGTATCTCTTTGGTTTTCCAGGGATTTGTTTTGAGAGTATTTTATCCCACTGCTTTGCCTTCCTGGGTCTCCCCTTCCTCTTTCATTTATCTCCTGCCATGATTAAAGAAAGCAGCCAATAAAAGACTCTGTTTATTGCCAAATCTAATTTCTTTGGCAAAATGTGACATTTTGCCTCCAAATATCTAGTTATATATGAAACGGTACAAGAGGTATTTCATAAAACAAGGCTTATATCAAAAGAAAAATTTTTATAACTAAAGAAAAAATTTTCATAACTTCTGTTAGCTAGTTCAAATCATGTACAAATCCACTGTTAAAAAAATAAAGAGTATAAATATATGTTATAATCCCCTCTTGCTCACAAAACCAGAAAAAAAATATTGCATCCAGAAAATATCCAACTGAATTATGAGGTCTGTTTAAGCTTCCAGATACAGAATACTAGTAGACCATTTTCCAATTTCAGTCAGCTTTGACTGTTGGATTCTTGGGATTTCTAGAATGAGTCTACCCTCTGTCTAAAAAGGTGGACACATGATCGATCCCCGATCCAGTACAAGCCAATTAGTGCAACCCATTACAAATGTTAGTATGGTTGGGTCAAAGTAAGGCAATCACAATGACTTTTGGGAAATTTGCTTATAAGTTCAGAAGAAAGGCCCTCTCTAGAATATTCAACAGCTAATCACCATTATAGTAGATATAGTTGAAATGAGTCAGTAAATGGATGGAATTCATTTTTCGTTGGTAAGTATGTTTTTGTGGTGGAACTCCAGTGGGGTCATGTTGAACACCAATGTTAGATGGGCTCTGTAGTACTTAATCTCTCATCAGCTCAGTTTCTCTGAAGTCTCAGTGCCAAGAGAGATGGATTACATGTTATTGGTCCAATTCTTTTTCTGTCTTAGAAAGATTATTTTGGTACTACAATCTATTGTATTCCACATATTGACTTTTGTTCAATAATTGACTACATATGCTACAATAGTCTCATAAAATTATACTGGAAGTGCAAAAGTTCCAGTAACATAATATTTTACTGTATTTTATATGTTTAGATAAATTCAAATTACACAATCACCATCATATTAAAATTGATTACAATATACAGTACAAGAACATCTTGTATATTTTTATAGATTAGTATCATAACCTATACCATGTAATCTAAGTATATAGGAGGCTCTACCAATTAATTTGTATTAGAACATTGTAAATATTTGCAAAAAAAATCACCTAATAATACATTTCTCAGTGTGTATTCCACCATCCAGAAAAATTCAAAACTTTTTTCTGCCCACACTGTACTAACACCAATATTAACTGTCATCCAGCATAGACACAAATATATATTTCAAATAAAGCCTTAACTTAGAGTGATATTTGTTTGCTTCTCTTTTTTGGAAGGGAAAGAAACATATTGTCATACCCTACATAGGCAAAGACCTATACAAAGGATCATGTGATTTCCATCCAATACTAAAAGTAAGGTGGTGAAAAACAGAACATCAAGTGTATCTTGCTTTCTCTCATTATATCTTTTGCCTCATAGCACTCTCAAAGGGAGACTGAGACATTGTTCATTTAGGCTTCTACACTTAAAGGCTTAAGGAGGAGAAATGCTCCAACTATCCCGAGATACCCTTTTATTCTTTAAGAATTCTTGACATTCTGTACACAATTTTCATACAATAATCTTTTGCTTAGGAGTCTCCCCAGCCAGACCATTAACTTACAGAAGGCAGGGACTGTATCTTACTTATCTTCCCACACAGTTTTTGAAACCCAATAAATATTAAATCAATAACTGATTATTGAAAGAGAACTTTGCATGCTTTCTTCTCTTTTAATGTCTTGCCAATTTCCAATATACATGAAATGTGTCATTCTTTTCCTGCATTCCTTTTTGGATGTCATTTAAGACTAAGAAATCACTTATATTTCATTGACGTTCTCCTTGTGAAATTCAAATTATACACATGCAAAATAACTTTTTTAGTATTTTTAGTTTTTTAGGTACAGATGGACAAAATATATTTTGTTTATTTATTTTTATGTGGTGCTGAGGATTGAACCCAGTGCCTTACATATGTGAGGCGAGTGCTCTGCCACTGAGCCACAACCCCAGCCCCCAAATAATTTTAATGGCACTCACAGTCTGTATTTTATTATGAGATATTCCATGATGCACAAAAAATATTAGAAATGTCCTCATCATTTCCTCTTCTTTTAATATTTTTCTTCTAGATTTCAGACTCATGAAACAGAAATCTGCTTTCATCATCTTTGTATTTCTCTCTTCCTTCTGTACATAAATATAGCATTGGAAATAGTAATTAATTACACAATAGAGGTTGACATAATAGTGAGGTATATGTTGCTCTTAAATCATTGAGAGATATTTTGTATACCACACAAAAATAACCCAATCTTTTGTATTTGTGTTTTGGAGGGTGGAGAGGCAAGGTCATGCCAAAGAACAGGGAGCTATTTGTCTACATGCAAAACTATTTCAGAAAATTTTAACTCAACAAATAGGGGGGAACATTAAGCATCACTTTTCAACTTCTTTATGTTCCTATGTTTCTTTTATTCAAAGCTTGGTCCAGAACAAGACATAGATAATTAACATTTATCTTAATTCCTTACTGTATTATCATCATAATTCTTTACTAATTTATGCCCTCCTAGTTAGTGATGTTTGGAGACACTAAATATCTGTATACCACTGAAATATCCTATTTTGATCACTTGAATTTTTTCTTACATTATTATTAAGAAATTAATGTCATTATTTTCACACATTAAAGACATTTTATAGTTATGCCACAAAAATACTTTTCTAAATTATTTGCAAATAGTACACCTGCTATAGTTTGGATCTAGAATGTCCTTCAGAGTCTCATATGGTTAGGTCTTGGGCACAAAGCAATATGTTCAGAGATTGGGCTTTGGGGAAGTGATTGGATCTTGAGGTCTCTAATATGATCAATGGATAACTCCTTGATGGGTTCATAATTGAATGGAATATTGGGAGGTTGTGGAAACTGTAAGAAGAAGGGCCCAATTGGAGGAAGTAGTTCACTGAGGATTTGTCCTAGAAGGATATATCTTGTCCCTGGCCCCATCTTCCGACTCCTTCTATCTCTGTCTCTGTCTGTCTGTCTGTCTGTCTCTCTCTCTCTCTCTCTTTGCTTCCTGACAACTCTGAGGTGAGCAGCCAGAAGAAAATCTCATGCTTAGAAGACTTTACGTTGTTCATGTGCAATTTATCTAGGAAATTGAATGTCTGAGCTCTTTCTTTCCCTTTGTTACTTTGTGTAGCAATGCCAGGAACAATCAGGCAACATCATTATTCTTAGTTTTCCAAAAATGTATAAAAGTGTCATGTATAGAGTCACTAAATTTATTTCCACTCATCAGTGGTGAATTAGGAATTGTAAAAATGCATTTACTTTGTATATCTCCTTAAACAGTTCTTACCATGGATTAACAGTGCTTTCTATACTATCAGAAGAGTCTTTAGCAACTTTAGGTCTGATCAATTTAGAGAGCCAACATCAGAACCCACAAAACCAATAAAACTAATTAAGGAAATTCATCCTTATACTTCTGTTTCTCTGAAACCATTTCTGGTACAAAAACCTGTCTTAGGATTCTCTAGAGGAATAAAAACAGTAAGGAAAATTATATGTATATTTATAGCATATGTATGTGTCTGTATAATTATAAGAGGGATTTATTAGATTGGCTTATCTGAGACAGGATAATCCCACGATGCCTGTCTGCAGGCCAGAGAGCCAGCGAATCGGTAGTTGCTCTGTCCAAGAAGCTGGAAGCCTAAGAACAGGAGGAACTGTCAAGTAGTCCTAGTCGGGGGCTGACAGCCTAGAAGCTCCCTGTACAGTCACTGGTATGAGTCCATGATGAAAGACTGAAGAAGCTGGAGTTTAATGTCCACAGGTGATGGCAGCAGCCCTTGATGCACCCACTCAAGAACAATCAAACTTGCGCTGGACGGCAGGCTTCCTCCTGCTTCTGCTTTGTTTCTATCTGAACCCCAGCCTAATGGACAGTGCTGCCCACATTTAAGGCAGATCTCCCTCCTCAGTTTGTTGTCCCACTTGCCATTATCTGCAGAAATACTCTCAAAGACACAACCAGAAATGTGCTTTACTAATTTCTTAGGCATGTCTCCTTCCAATCAAGTTGACAATCGAGATTAACCATCACAATACCTAAACCCTGTCTTGTAATATAAAATTATGGTAACTAAGAACAGGCACATTTTTTTGTAATCTATTTTTCCAGTAATGCATAGCTTTCAAACTAATGTTCTGTTGTTCAATAAAATTAAGATGGTTTTCAACTACATTTTCTAAGTGCATTTTATACTTCTGAAAAACTCAGTTTGAAAAACCTGATGACAAAGTCTTCTGCATGAAAACTAGCTTCCCTGGTTGGAAGCACTTTATTTTCTATGTTGCTATAGTGATGTGGCTGTCAATCAGTGCAGGGAGTGAGTCACCAACTAAGACTTTCTGCCAAATAAAAGCAATTAGTGAATCTTATCATTTTTTATCTGAAAAGAAGAATCTGGTGCAGAATTTGCCAATCAGTTTTCATTAAAACATGCTTAATAGTAATTTTAGGGAACTAGTCTCCTTCTCTCTGAGAGATTTAGGGTGTACATATAATTAACAAGGTTGGAAGCATTTATGTGGTAAACAAGTCTGTGTAAATCAACTCAGTCAGTATTCCCATAAAATCTAGCTTTTGCAAACACCTACAATCATTGTAATGTCCTTTAATATTCCTTGGAATTCAATCTTCTTCTTCCTGTGGTTCTGGTTTTTGGCCACTACAGAAACTTTACAGGTCTAATACTTATTTATTACAATGTGCTCAGTGTGTATGCTATGGTGAATTCATAATTTTAAAATTACATAACTTTGAACATATTTAAAATCACAATTTGAAAGCATGACCAGCATATGAAAATACTGTCAAGTATATAATAATATAATATAAAAAAATCCACATATTTAAATTATAGATATGACAATACAATTGCTTATTATAATATTAATTACTTAAGAGATCACTATGGTTCCAACTTCAATCTAAATCCAAATAGAATACCACAACAAACACCAAAACAGCAAGTTTATACAAATTATTGTAATCAAAATTGGTGAATCAAGATGGGTACACATTCAAACCCCAGGACAAGGACAACTTCTATATAAAAAGTCAGAGAGGACATACCACTTCAGATGAACATTTCAAAGAGTTCCAAAGTCAACATCCCCTTTCTCGTAACAAAAAGAAATAAAACAAGTTTAAAATCAAACATTTATAAAAATTCATTAGAGACTTGAGATCACAGGGCAAATGATCACTATGAAATCCTTAGAGACAAAGGAATACTAAGAATACAGAAAATCAAGTAAAGCAAAGCTGGTGAAGCAAGTAATTGGTAAGGAGCATTTAAACTGCAGTTTTGATTAATTAGTAGATTCTGTGGGTGGTTGAGTTTGACAGTAAAGAACTCTTGGTGGCCCTAAACCCCACCAAATTTTCATAAGTTATATCTGGGGGAAAAAATCCCTTCTCTTTAAAATAGAGAAAGAGAAGAAAGGTAACCATTTTAAAATATACCTCTAGTTTTCTCCAAATCTATGGCCTGCAACCTAAGGAGAAGTACATTATCAAAGCAGTATCTAGCCTAGGAGAAGGATAATTAATCAACTCAGGCCCTTTCTTGTCTCATATAAAGGGAGAAAGGGAAACCAATGAAAATTTCTGTGGTCATAACCTAAGAATGCCAGTCAAGTAAAAACACTATATTTAATCATATACTACCTTTCCCAACACCTTACCACCAATTTCAGTAAGGCACCAAAATAATAACAGTGTATTAAAACCCAGAGAACTTCAGAACATTCCATTTAAGAAGGAGTTCTTAGGGAAACTAAAAAGCAACAGGGAAGGGTGGGGGAAGTAATATTTGAGGAAACTGAAATCTCTGGCACCACAGAAAAATAAACATTAAAAGATGGTTGTCTTTACCAGATGTCTTCTTCAGTTTGGGAAAAATAACAAAAACCTAATGGATTAAACAACATATATTTCTCAAAATTCTGGAGACTAGCAAATCCAAGACCAAGCTGCCAGTGGATTTAGCATTTGGGAAGGGCCTTCCTCCTGGTTTGCATATGACCATCTTGTCATTATGTCCTTACATGGTCTGTCTTTGGTGAATGCACACTGAAAGTGAAAGATTTATATCTCTTCTTTTTATAAAAACATGAATCTCATGAAGTCCTCTCCCTTATGACCTCATCTAAACCTAATTATCTTGCAAAGGCTTATATCCAAATACCATGATATTGGGAATTAGGTCTTCAACATATGAATTTTCATAGGGACAATATTCAGTCCATAATACTAAATTAACACAAAAGCTCACACAAAGACTAATTACATAGTTCTTCTTATTCAATAGACTATGTTTATCTTTCAATGAAAACAATTACAAGCCTTGCTGAAAATGATGATAAAAGAAAATAGTTTCTGAAAAGACATTTGGAATTATCAGATGGAACATTAGCTATAATATGCCAAAGATTAATTAAAAACTAGGCAACATGTTAGAATAGATCAGTCAAGCAAGAAGAAAGATGAAAGCATTAAGAAAAAATTAAAAAGAAACTATTAAAATAAAACATTGTTACAGAAACATCAGTAGACTGCATACAGCTAAGGAAAGAATCAGTGACCTTGAAGACAGATAAATAGGAAACTTTACAAATGAAATGCACTATCAAAAAAGTACTTTAGAAAAACAGAACAGAAATGCAGAACTATGAGACAATTAAAAGTAAAGAGATAGAATAAAATATTCCATGCTAATATTAATCAAAAGAAATACAAGTAGCTACATTAATTTCAGACAAAGAAAACTTGAGAAAAGAAGATTATCAGGGATAAAAAGTGGTAACATATTTATAAGGGGTTCAATTCTAGAAAGCTATCTTTAACATGTATACATCTAAAAAGAAGGCACCAATATATATGAGACATAAGAAGAAAAAATATATACATTATTATACATGGAAACTTTAACACACCTCTTTTGGTAATTGATAGAACTAACAAGGAGAAAAATCTATACAGATAAAATTGATCTGAATGATATCACTTTGGTCTAATTGAAATTTATATAATACTCTACAATACTCCAGTCCAATAGCAATAGAACCAAAATTCTCAAGCTTACATGGATCATTCACCAAGATAGGTGAGGGTTGACGACATAAAATACAGTTTAGCAAAATTTAAAATATATAAACCAAAAAGTATAATCAGAGACCACAATGGAATTAAACTAGAAATCAATAACATAAAAACAGAAGTTTCTGAATTTTCAAAATGAAAATATAAAAATGTGTGGGATGCTGTAAAATCAGTGCTAAGAAGGAAAATTTAGCATGGAATGCATACATTAGAATGGAAAAAGATTTACAATCAATAATCTAAGACTCTATTTTAGGAAACTACATAAACAAAAGAATTTTAAGTAAAAATGAAGGTAAATAAATCATAAAAATGCAATGACATCAAGAAAATTAAAAACAAAATATCAATGGAGAAATCGATCAAAAATTGGTTCTATGACAAGAAAGGAAATTGATAAATGACTAGACAGGTTACCCAGGGGATAAACATAGAGAAAACAAAAACTAATAATACCAGAAATTAAATGGAAGCCATCACTATTAATCCCGTGGATATTAAACTGATAATAAAACAATATTCTGAACAACTTTATGCACAGAGATTTTTCAGAATTCACATGAAATGGATTAATTCCTTGAAAAGAGAAAATTACCAATACTCATACAAGGAGAATAAATAATCTGAATAGACCTGTGTAGTTTTTCAATTGATTAAAAAACATTACAAAAAAATCCTCAGAAAATCATTAGCAACTTAAATTCAACATTGTATAAAAGGAATTATGTGCCACAAACAAATGGCATTTATTCCAGGTATGCAAGGCTGGTTCTACATCCAAAAATCAATTAATATACAAAAGTAAATTAATTTATTATGCCAGCAATGAAAACTTAGAATTCGAGCCAGACACGGTGGAGCATGCCTGTAATCACAGTGGCTTGGGAGCTTGAAGCAGGAGGATCTCAAGTTCAAAGCCAGCCTCAACAAATTAGTGAGGCCCTAAGCAACTCAATGAGACACTGCCTCTAAATAAAATATGGGGGGGAAAAAGTCTTGGGGATAAGGCTCAGTGGTTAAGCACCCCTGATTAAAAGAGAAAAGAAAAGAAAAAGTAAAAAAAAATAAATACATAAATGAGAATTTAAAACACCAGAGAGGATCCAAGATGGAAGAGTAGAGGAGATACCCTTTCTGGCTGCTCTGTGCATGAATCCTGGAAAGCTATCAGGTGGTTTCTCCACGGGATCTCGCCTTGACAAAACACAACATCTCAGAGAGTTTGACAGGACCCCATACAGTGGATTTTCACAGAATCCAACAGAGCTGCGAACACTGAGCAGAACTCAGAGCATCTGTGTTCCAGTGAGACTCCAGACTCCAGTCCCAAAGCCCACAGTTTGAGCACACATGCGGCTGTCAAGCAGCGGAGCAGAAGCACCAAATCAGCACCTCTGCAGAGCTGCAGGACTCCAGACTACACTGCTCACACGCAGGTCACTGGCCCACATTCTAGCCACAGCACGAGGACATCCCAGCTCCCCCCATCTCACCAGACACCCTGATGTGGGAAACAGATGAACTCCATCTTGGAAAACCTTTCTCACCATCTTTTGGTGGGTGTGACTACCAGCATGGATCTGGATCTGCTACTACCTTGTTTCCAACTGTCCCTCCCCCCAGCTGTGATAATTCAGTACAGTGACTATCCAACACAAAAACAGCTCTCAGTTGAATAGGAGCACAGTGTGACCAGGGCGCTGTCCACCTGGCGCAAACCTAGGGAGGAGAGCAAGAGGTCCCGCAGTTGAGGTCTGATAAGCAAGAGAGGGGAGGGGGCTAAAAACCAGGAGCAACTCAGAGAGACCAAGATTAGGAGAGCTCCAGGCAGGAGAGGGAGAGCTCAAGTTTTCTCAAACTTGATACCTACACCACCCTGAGGGCAGAGACTCAAGCTTGGAATAGACAACTCCACCTACTGGAAGAGAAGAGAAGAAAACAGAATTCTAAGAGTATTTTGTTGTTGTTGTTCTTCCTTTCTTCCTTCCTTCCTTTCTTTCTTCCTCTCTTTCTTTCTTTCTCTTTCTTTCTTTCTTACTCCTCTTTCATTTTATCCTTTCTTTCTCCTCTACCCTTCCTCCTTTGGTCCTCACAACCCCAACATATGCGTAACTAAGAACTTTGCATGAAATAGAACTTTAGAACTTTAAGAACTGAGTCACCAGAATAATATAATATAGAGGAATTGCATGAGCCCCCCACCCTTTTTCTTTTTCTCTCTCTCTTTTTTCTCTTTCTTTCTTTCCTTTTTATTTTTCTTCCTCCTTTTATTCCTCTTTCAACCTCCTAATTTTTACTATTTTTTTAAATGGATGCAATACCTTTATTTTGTTTATTTAGGTTTTTTTTTTTTTTTTTTTTTTAATGTGCTAGGGATTGAACCCAGTGCCTTGTGCATGCAAATCCTCTGAAATGGAAATGAGGACAACCACTCCATTCAAAATATCTTCAAAAAAAATAAAATACTTGGGAATCAACCTAACAAAAGAGGTGAAAGACTTATACAATGAAAACTACAGAACCCTAAAGAGAGAAATAGAAGAAGATCTTAGAAGATGGAAAAATATACCCTGTTCATGGATAGGCAGAACTAACATCATCAAAATGGCAATATTACCAAAAGTTCTCTATAGGTTTAATGCAACGCCAATCAAAATCCCAACGGCATTTCTTGTAGAAATAGAGAAAGCAATCATGAAATTCATATGGAAAAATAAAAGACCCAGAATAGCAAAAACAATGCTAAGCAGGAAGTGTGAATCAGGCGGTATAGCGATACCAGACTTCAAACTATACTACAGAGCAATAGTAACAAAAACAGCATGGTACTGGTACCAAAACAGGCGGGTGGACCAATGGTACAGAATAGAGGACACAGAAACCAATCCACAAAACTACAACTATCTTATATTTGATAAAGGGGCTAAAAGCATGCAATGGAGGAAGGATAGCATCTTCAACAAATGGTGCTGGGAAAACTGGAAATCCATATGCAACAAAATGAAACTGAATCCCTTTCTCTTGCCATGCACAAAAGTGAATTCAAAATGGATCAAGGAGCTTGATATCAAATCAGAGACGCGCCGTCTGATAGAAGAAAAAGTTGGCTACGATCTACAGTCGGTGGGGTCGGGCTCCAAATTCCTCAATAGGACACCCATAGCACAAAAGTTAATAACTAGAATCAACAAATGGGACTTACTCAAACTAAAAAGTTTTTTCTCAGCAAAAGAAACAATAAGAGAGGTAAATAGGGAGCCTACACCCTGGGAACAAATCTTTACTCCTCACACTTCAGATAGAGCCCTAATATCCAGAGTATACAAAGAACTCAAAAAATTAGACAATAAGAAAACAAACAACCCAATCAACAAATGGGCCAAGGACCTGAACAGACACTTCTCAGAGGAGGACATACAGTCAATCAACAAGTACATGAAAAAATGCTCAACATCTCTAGCTGTCAGAGAAATGCAAATCAAAACCACCCTAAGATACCATCTCACTCCAGTAAGATTGGCAGCCATTAGGAAGTCAAACAACAACAAGTGCTGGCGAGGATGTGGGGAAAAGGGTACACTTGTACATTGCTGGTGGGACTGCAGATTGGTGCAGCCAATTTGGAAAGCAGTATGGAGATTTCTTGGAAAGCTGGGAATGGAACCACCATTTGACCCAGCTATTCCCCTTCTCGGTCTATTCCCTAAAGACCTAAAAAGAGCATGCTACAGGGACACTGCTACATCGATGTTCATAGCAGCACAATTCACAATAGCAAGACTGTGGAACCAACCTAGATGCCCTTCAATAGACGAATGGATAAAAAAAAATGTGGCATTTATACACAATGGAGTATTACTCTGCATTAAAAAATGACAAAATCATAGAATTTACAGGGAAATGGATGGCATTAGAGCAGATTATTCTAAGTGAAGCTAGCCAATCCCTAAAACACAAATGCCAAATGTCTTCTTTGATATAAGGAGAGTAACTAAGAACAGTGTAGGGACGAAGAACAGGAGAAGAAGATTAACATTTAACAGGGATGAGAGGTGGGAGGGAAAGGGAGAGAGAAGGAAAATTGCATGGTAATGGAAGGAGACCCTCAGGGTTATACAGTGGAGGAGGTAGAGAGAGAGGAGGGGAGGGGAGGGGAGAGGTGGGGAGGGGGGAGGGTGGAGGATGGGAAAGGCAGTGGAGCACAACAGACACTAGTATGGCAATTTGTAAATCAATGGATGTGTAACTGATGTGATTCTGCAATCTGTGCATGGGGTGAAGGTGGGAGTTCATAACCCACTTGAATCAAAGTGTGGAATATGATATGTCAAGAAATTTGTAATGTTTTGAACAACCCACAATAAAAAATTAAAAAAAAAAAAAGATAATGGGTTCCAACCAAGAATCTTGTATCCAGCAAAACTAAGCTTCAGATTTGAAGATGAAATAAAAATCTTCCACGATAAACAAAAGTTAAAAGAATTTACAGCTTCAAAACCGCACTACAAAACATGCTTGGCAAAATATTTCATAAAGAGAAAATGAAAAATAACAATGAAAACCATAAGAGGGAGGTAGTACACTAAAAGAAAAACTAATCAAAGAGGAAAACCAAGTCAAGTTAAATAACAAAAATAAATAAATATGGCTGGAAATATAACTCATGTCTCAATAGTAACCCTAAATGTTAATGGCTTAAACTCACCAATCAAAAGACATAGGCTAGAAGATTGGATTAAAAAATGTCCAACAATATGCTGCTTGCAGGAGACTCATTTGATAAGAAAATATATACACAGACTGAAGGTGAAAGGTTGGGAAAAATCATACCACTCACATGGACTGCAGAAGCAAGCAAGGGTGTCCATACTCACATCAAATAAAGTAGACTTAAAGCCAAAGTTAATAAAAAGATGGTGAGCATTTTCATGTACTTATTGATTGATTGTATGTCCTCCTCTGAGAAAATTCATTGCATAGAGTTCATTCCTTAAAAGAAGAAAAAGTCAACAAATAAATGACCTCACACTACATCTCAAAGCCCTAGAAAAAGAAAAACAAATCAGCAGCAAAAGCAGTAGAAGGCAAGAAATAATTAAAATCAGAGCTGAAATCAATGAAATCGAAACAAAAGAAACAATTGAAAAAAATGACAAAACTAAAAGTTGGTTCTTTGAAAAAAATAAATAAAATTGACAGACCCTTAGCCATACTAATGAAGAGAAGGAGAGAAAGAACTAAAATTATCAGTATACATGATGAAAAAGGCAATATCACAACAGACACTACAGAAATACAGAAGATAATTAGAAATTATTTTGAAAACTTATAATCTAATAAAATAGAAGACAGTGAAGGCATTGATAAATTCCTTAAGTTCATATGATCTGCCCAGACTTAAATAGTCCAATATCAAGGGAGGAAATAGCTGAAGCCATCAAAATATTACCAATGAGAAAAATACCAGGAGAAGATGGATACACAGCTGAATTCTACAAGACCTTTAAAGAAGAACTACACCAATACTCTTCAATTTATTTTAGGACATAGAAAAAGAGGGAGCACTTCCAAACTCATTCTATGAGGCCAATATCACCCTGATTCCAAAACTAGACAAAGACACTTCAAAGAAGGAAAACCTCAGACCAATATCTCTAATGAACATAGATGTAAAAATCCTCAATAAAATTCTGGCAAATCAATACAAAAACATATCAAAAAGATTGTGCACCTTGATCAAGTGGGATTCATCCCAGGGATGCAAGGTTGGTTCAACATACAGAAATCAATTAATGTAATTTATCACATCAATAGACTTAAAGATAAGAATCATATGATCATCTCAATGGACCTAGAAAAAGCATTTGACAAAATACAGCACCCCTTTATGTTCAAAACACTAGAAAAACTAGAGATAACAGGAACATATCTTAACATTGTAAAGGCTATCTATGCTAAGCCTCAGGCCAACATCATTCTAAACAGAGAAAAATTGAAGGCATTCCCTCTAAAATCTGGAACAAGACAGGGATGCCTTCTCTCACCACTTCTATTCAACATAGTTCTTGAAACACTAGCCAGAGCAATTAGACAGATGAAAGAAATTAAAGGAATAAGTATAGGAAAAGAAGAACTTAAACTAGAGCTATTTGGTGATGATATGATTCTATACCTAGAAGACCCCAAAAACTCCACCAGAAAACTTCTAGAACTAGTAAATGAATTCAGCAAAGTAGCAGGATATAAAATCAACACCCATAAATCAAAGGCATTTCTGTATATCAGTGACAAATCCTCTGAGAAGAAAATAAGGAAAACTACTCCATTCACAATATCCTCAAAAAAAAGAGAGAGAGAGAGAAAGAAAGAAAGAAAGAAAAATAATACTTGGGAATCAACTTACCAAAGAGGTTAAAGATCTATACAATGAAAACTATAGAACCCTAAAGAGAGAAATCAAGGAAGACCTTAGAAGATGGAAAGATCTACCTTGCTCTTGGATAGGCAGAATTAATGTTATCAAAATGACCATACTACCAAAAGCAGTATACAGGTTTAATGCAATTCCGATGAAAATCCCAATGGCATTCCTTACAAAAATAGAAAAAGCAATCATGAAATTAATCTGGAAAAATAAAAGACTCAGAATAGCTAAAGCAATTCTAAGCAGGAAGAGTGAAGCAGGTGGCATCATTATACCAGAACTTAACCTATACTACAGAGCAATAGTAACAAAAACAGCATGGTACTGGCACCAAAACAGGCCAGTAGACCAATGGTACAGAATAGAGGACACAGAGACTAACCCACAAAATTACAATTATCTTATATTAGACGAAGGTGACAAAAACTTGTACTGGAGAAAAGAAAGCATCTTCAACAAATGGTGCTGGGAAAACTGGAAATCCATATGCAACAAAATGAAATTGAATCTTATCTCTCACCATGCACAAAACTTAACTCAAAATGGATCAAGGATCTAGGAATGAAACCAGAGACTCTGCGTCTAATAGAAGAAAAAGTAGGCCCAAATCTTCATCATGTGGGATTAGGCCCCAACTTCCTTAATAAGATTCCTATAGCACAAGAATTAAACCAAGAATCAATAAATGGGATGGATTCAAACTAAAAAGTTTTTTTTTTTTCTCAGCAAAAGAAACAATCTGTGAGGTGAACAGAGAGCCTACATCCTGGGAGCAAATTTTTATCCCTTACACATCAGATAGAGCACTAACCTCTAGGGTATGTAAAGAACTAAAGAAGCTAAGCACCAAAAAACCAAATAACCCAATCAATAAATGGGCCAAGGACCTTAACAGACACTTCTCAGAAGAGGATATACAATCAATCAACAAATATATGAAAAAATGCTCATTATCTCTAGCAATCAGAGAAATGCAAATCAAAACTACTCTAAGATATCATTTCACTCCAGTCAGAATGGCAGCTCTTATGAAGACAAACAACAAGTGTTGTCAAGGATGTGGGGGAAAAGGTACACTCCTACATTGCTGGTAGGACTGCAAATTGGTGCAGCCAATTTGAAAAACAGTATGGAGATTCCTTGGAAATCTGGAAATGGAACCACCATTTGACCCAGCTAGTTCTCGTCTCAGACTATACCCAAAGGACTTAAAATCAGCATATTCCATGGACACAGCCACATCAATGTTTATAGCAGCACAATTTACAATAGCTAAGCTGTGGAGCCAACCTAGATGTCCTTCAGTGGATGAATGGATAAAAATATGTGGTATTTATACACAATGGAATATTACTCAGCATTAAAAACAACAAAAACATGGCATTAGCAGGTAAATGGATGGCGTTGGAGAAGATAATGCTAAGTAAAGTCAGCCAATCCCAAAAAAACAAATGCTGAATGTTTTCTCTGATTTAAGGGGATTGACTCATAGTGGGGTAGAGAAGGAGAGCATGAGAGGATTAGATTAATTCTATATAGGGAAGAGGGGTGGGAGGGAAGGGGATTAGCAAGGATGGTGGAATGTGATGGTCATCATTATACAAAGTACATGTATGAAGACTTGAATTTGGTGTCAACATACCTTATATACAGAGATATGAAAAATTGTGATATATATGTGTATTAAGAATTGTAATGCATTCCACTGTTATTGTGTATTTAAAAAATAATAAAATCAATTAAAAAATAAAATAACACATCATTTGCATTAGCACCAAACAAAATGAAATAATTAGACATAAATCTAACAAAATAGTTACAGCATCATATGAAGAAAACTTCAAAACTGAAGAAAAAAATAAAAACCATAAGTTAATGATGTCACGAGATAGTCAATGTTCATGAATAGGAAAACTCAATTTTGTCAAGATGTCAAGTTCTTTCCAAACTGATCTATAGACTCAATAGAAGCTAAAATCAAAATCCTAACACTTTATGTTTGTGCAAGTAGACAATACTTTTCTAAACTTTGTATGAAGAGGTAAAAGATCCAGAATAGATATATAACTGAAGAAAAGGGAGGACAAAGTATAAAGAAGGGAAAAAAGTTTGTAAGACCAATACTTCAGGTCTCACTATAACTCTGGGGTAATCAAGACAGTGTGGTATTGGTGAAGGACAAGATAAGTAGATTAATTCAATAGAATGAGAACTCAGGAACATAGTAACATAAATATAGTCAACTTATTTCTATCAAAGGACTGAAAAATGTAATGGGGAGAAAGAACACTATATTCCATCTATGGAGCTGAAAATATTTGGACGAAAATAAATACAGACAGATTTTATATCTTTTACAAAATCAAACTAAAAATGCATAATATAACTACGTGTAAGGTATAAAACTATAACATTTCTAGAAAAGGAAAATACATAAATGACCTCATGTATGATGTTAAGATTTTAATTGTAGCTCTAGATGTGTGACCTCTAAAAGAAAATATGATTAAATGCATTTTATTAAAATTAAAACTTCTTATCTCTGAAAGACCACTAACAGAATGAAAAGACAAAAAACAGACTGAAATGAGATATTTACAAAGCACATCCAAAATAGAACTTATATCCAAAATATACAAAGGACACTTGAAACTCAATAATAGTAAGCAACATAATTTAAAAATGGGCAAGATATTTGAACACACACATAGATATCAACACATTAAAAAAAGCATATGTAAAGTGGCTGACATCATAAGTCAATAGGAATTTCAAATGTTAAAAAATGAGATGTTAATACGCATCTGTTAGAATGTCGAAAATTCAAAAACAATGCAAAATTTACTGGTGAGGATGTGGAGCAACCAGATCCTGCTTCATTGCTGGTACAAATTCAAAATAGTACAATCATATCGAAAGACAGTTTGAAAATTTATTTCAAAATTACTGATAGTCTTGATTTTATTTCTTGCACCTTAGGAGTCTTGTAAGGAAATCGGAGCCTAATCTGAAGTGATGAAGATTTGGGCCTACTTTTTCCTCTATTAGGCTCAAGGTCTCTGGTCTAATTCCTAGGTCCTTGATCCACTTTGAGTTGAGTTTGTTGCATGGTGAGAAATAATAGGGATTTAGTTTCATTTTGCTGCATATGGATTTCCAATTTTCCCAGCACCATTTGTTGAAGAGGCTTTCTTTCTCCAATGTATGTTTGTGGCTCCTTTGTCTAATATGAGATAACTGTGTTCATGTGGGTTTGTCTCTGTGTCTTCAATTCTGTACCATTGTACAAGTCTATTTTGGTGCCAATACCATGGCGTTTTTGTTCCTATATTTTGTAGTATAGTTTAATGTCTGGTATTATGATGCCTCCTGCTTCACTCTTCTTGCTAAGAATTGCTTTGGCTGTTCTGGGTCTCTTGGTTTTCCAAATGAATTTCATTATTACTTTTTCTATTTCTATAAGGAATGATGTAGGTATTTTAATTGGAATCACATTGAATCTGTACAGTCTTTGGGTAGTATGGCCATTTTGACAATATTAATTTTGCCTTTCCAAGAGCATAGGTGATCTTTCTATCTTTTAAGGTCTTCTTCAATTTCTTTCTTTAGTGTTCTGAAGTTTTCATTGTAGAGATTTTTAACCTCTTTTATTAAGTTGATTCCCAAGTATTTTATTTTTTCTTTTTGAGCCTATTGTGAATAGGGTAGTTTTCCTAATTTCTCTTCCATAGGATTCATCAGTGATATATAGAAATGCATTTTATTTATGGGTATTGATTTTATATCCTTCTAGTCTGCTAAATTCATTAATTAATTCTAGAAGTTTTCTGGATCCTCTAAGTATAGAATCATGTTATCTGCAAATAAAGGGATGGCTTCAAACTAAAAACCTTCTTCTCAGCAAAAGAAGCAATCAATGAGGTGAAGAGAGAGCCTACATTTGGGAGCAAATATTTGCCACATGCATGCCAGATAGATCACTAACCTCCAGGATATCTAAAGAATTCAAAAAGCTTAACACCAAAACAAACAAACAAACAAAAAAAAAACCTACCAATAAATGGACTAAGGAGCTGAACAGACACTTCTAGAAGAAGATAATCGATCAACAAATATATGGAAAAAAATGTTCAAAATCTTTAGTAATTAGAGAAATGCAAATCAAAACTACTCTCACTCCAGTTAGAATGGCAGTTATCAAGAATACAAACAACAATAAGTGTTGGTGAGGATATGGGGGATAAGGTACACCATACATTGCTGGTGGGACTGCAGATTGGTGCAATCAATCTGGAAAGCAGTATGGAGATTCCTTAGAAAACTTGGAATGGAGCCACCATTTGACGGAGCCATCCTACCCAAAGAACTAAAAATAAGCATACTTTAGTAATGCAGCCATATCAATGTTTATAGCAGCTCAATTCACAATAGCTAAACTGTGAAAGCAACCTATGTGCCCTTCAATAGATGAATGGATAAAGAAACTGTGATATATACACAATGGAATATTACTCATCATTAAAAGAGAATAAAATCATGGCATTTGCAGGTAAATGGATGGAGTTGGAGAATATCATGCTAATCAAAGTAAGCCAATCCCCCCAAAAAACAAAACAAAACAAAAAAAAGCTAAATATTCTCTCTGCTAAGTGGATGCTGATCCATAATGGGGGGAGAGGGGCATGGGAAAAAAGGAAAAATTTTGGGCAAAGTTGGGGAGCCGACAGGAGAGGGTATGGTGGCAGGAAAGATAGTGGAATGAGATGGACCTTATTACTCTAGATATGTGTATGACTGCACACATGGTGCAACACTATATCATATACAATTTGAGAAATTAAAAGTTGTACTGCAATTGCGTACAATGAATCAAAATGCATTCTGCTGCCATATATAACTAATTAAAATAAATGAGTTAATTTAAAAAATACTAAGCATAGTCTTATTATATTATCTGTCAACCACACTTATAGGTATGTACCTAAGAAGTTGAAAACTTGTGTACACAGAAAAAACTGTGCGTGGATGTTTATAAATTTTATTCATGATAGTCCAATGTAGCGAGTCATCCATGGGCTGTGTGTGTAAGCTATGAGCATTTGAGCATCAAAGGGGACTGGTCTGGCATTGCACACTGAATGGCTGTGAGACATAAATATGCCTTTCCTCTCACTCTGCCTATGATCCCACATAGCACCTGAGATGGGGGTTGTGGGAGACCAACCTCGCATGTGACTGAGTTAACTCCCCTACTGGGCGATGTAGCATCAGGCACCTATGCTGCTAGACTGCCCTGCTCATATAGGGTTCAAGTGACTATGTCTTCGTGCCTGGGTGTGTCTTCCTACAGTCCCATGGGTGGAGCTATGCTCACCTGTTCCTTTGTAATATAACCCCTTGCCCTGTTTAGGATAAAACGTTACATGGAAGTGCCTTGTGTGTGTCCCCTTCTCTTACTGTGCCCTTGGGTGTGGCATACCTAGATGTCAATCAACCTGCTGACAGTGGACATCATGAAGATAGACTCAGCCCCCTGAAACCTGACCCCTTGCCTCATTTGAATAGCTTCTCCTCAATAAAAGGGGTCAGCGCGTGCTCCCTCTCTCTCTTCCTGTGGACCTTTAGGTCAGAGGAGCCCTCACAGCAACCCCAAAGAAAAAGGAATTTGTGTCTCTTATGTGGTTATTTTGCGCAGCCCAGTTAGCCCAGTTTACCTGGAGTGACCCCTGAGCCATTTAGTCGCTAGCAGAAACCCAGCAGGGGGTGACTTGCCAAGATGTCAATCAATCTGCTGACCACAAGACATCACAAAGTAAGACTACTCCTTTGAAACTATTATTTGGTGAAGAACATTCCATGGAACATCCCTTGTGTGTGTCCCCCCCTGACAAAATAAAAATAATCTAGGTGCATGCTCTCTTTCCAGCACTGCCCAGCATGGAGCTGACCCTTGGGGTTACTGAGTAGTCCCATCCTTGACCTAAGGAACTCATGTTCATGTTTTGTGTGGTTTCTTTGCCATTTTCTCAGTTATTGCTGCATCCAGCTCCTTTGAACCCAGCTCATCTCCCCAGCCTGGCCAGCTGGCAACAGTCCAACACTGGCAGCAATCAAAATGTCCTTTAGGTAAATGCATAAACAATCAGAATATACCCATACAGTGGGATAGTCTTCAGAGATAAAAATAAATTAGCTACAAAAAGACACAGAAAATGTTTAAAAATATATTGCTAAGTGAAAGAAGCCAGCCTTCAAGAGCTGTATACTATCATACACCAACTATACTGCAGCCTATTAAAGGAAAAAAAAAAAACAAACATGGAGATAGCAAAAAGTCAGTAAGTGGTTTCTAGGAGTTAAAAGGTTGGAGAATAGGGAAAGAGGCAGGAGAACAGAATAGGTGAAGTACAGGGGGAAATTCCGGGGTTGCACAATATTACTGCATGATGTAATGATGGATACACAGTAATATATGTTTTGCAAAATTCAGAACTGTAGAACACAGAAAGTGAATCTTCAGTTTATAATTATGTAACGATACTGGTAACATTCACTTGTACCACACTTTTAGATGTCAATAGTAGGTTAAATGGCAGGGGTGGGTAATTTGTATATGGAACTATCTATACATTCCACTCAAATCTGAACCTGTTGCAAAACCTAAAGTTTAATCATTTAAAGATGGAATAAAGGAGAACTAGATCTCCATTGTTTGTGCAATTGCTTTTTCAGCAGACTCCTTCATTAAGGTGGGCTTCAGCTTGAGAAGAGGGTTTTACTTAAACCTTCCTGACCATACTTCCTAACTTCATAAAATCTCCTTCATAGGGACTTTGATCTATGCACCAAAGACTTTGGTTACAAACATTTCCTGCTTGCCTAAAGTTTAACTGTGGAATATTTGGCAGTGTCTTTGATGGTCCTTGACCTGGCCATAACACTTTATCATCTTTAATGTTCTGGGCTGTGAGTGGGGATAGGAAGATTTGGGAGGCAGGACTGTGTTTTCTCTGTTTTTCTAGCACAGGGCTGCAGTTGACACCATTGCCTTCATTTCCCTGAGATCATCTTCTCCACAGCTATGGGAAAAGACACAGGCATCATGAATGAATCGACCTATTTAAAATGCATCCAACTATTAAATCTTTAAAGGTGTGTCAAGACCAATCTCTCTCTCTCTGAAAGGTACTTCATGATCCAGTGATCTCACTTGTGGGAACATATTTTTTCCTGAATTTAACCAGAATGAATTATATGCTATATGAGGAGCCTATTTCATTTTTTATTCTGATCACTGATTCATATCCTTGATTTGTTCTTTTCTAAGAGGATACAACTATGTTGATCTTAACTGAGTGTACATATTAGCATATGTTTACAATAAAAATATACTGGTTTCTTCTCTGAAACTTTTTCTGAAGTCATAATTTCTAATTTTCTACTTCTTTCTCATAAGTTATACAAAATAGTCTTCCAGCTTCTCTCTCATAAAAAAAGAGAAAAACAGTTAATCTTTCTACTTGAATGGTTATATGGCCCAGAATGTGACAAATCATAAGCCACTAGAAGTATATTCTTACAATGTAATTTTATATACTAGTTTTATTTGCTTTATTAGAGCCAGTCTTATGTCCAGCGAAGTAAAGCAGATAGCCTCTCAGGTAAGGAGAGTTGGGAGCAACAACAACACAGACAATATGAAGACTATAATAATTTATACCAAAGGTGCGACAAAGGATGAAGATCCAATTAGGAGCCCAAGGACCCAGATCCTTCTACATTTCTCCCATAACAGGATTCATCAAATTATATTGCAATTGTCTTTACTTATCTGAGGGTCCCATCTACCTTCAAACTTCATAAGTATACAACTACATGTGTCTACTTACTGTTTTATCCCTAGCACCTAGAAAAATGCCTGGTTACATTATGCACTCATTAAATAATTATGAAATAAAGTAATTAGACTAAATAATCTAGGAAAATCATTAAGATTCTAGCAATATACAATGGACTCATACTCTATTTAAAAAATCCTCTCTGTCTGTTCATCTCCAACCAACTCTCTTAAGTCAGCATAATTAAACATTTTCCCCTCTTTAAGAACATTTTCTCCTCTTTAAGAACATTTTTATCCTCTTTAAGAATCCTCAGGTGTTTTGTTTCTTTCTTTCTTTGCTTGAGACAGGGTCTCACTAAATTTCTGAGGACACTGCTACGTTGCTGAGGCTGGACTTGAACTTGTGATCCTTCTGCCTCAGCCACTGGAATCTCTGGAATTATAGGCAAGAGATACATTATTTATAAAAAGCTTTAATAGTTTTGATTATAATTACATTTTAAAAGGATACAAAGCCCAATCCAATGATGATATTCCTATACCCATTAAAGAACAATGAGCTTTCTTATAGGTTTGTAGGATTTTCTTATGTATTATGATTATGGGTTCCTTGTCAGATATATGTATTATAGATATATTCTCTCATTCTGTCTTTTGTTCTCTTAGTTTTTTTAAATAAACTGAGAAATTAAATGTAAATCCACTATGTACACTTATGACTGATACTTTTTTGTGTTCTGTTAAAGAAATTCCCTACTCAGAGTACTTAAAGTTATTATCTTACTTCATTTTCTAAAATAGTTATTATTGAATAACTTGTATTTAGTGATATAATCTAGGTAAAATGGTTTGAGGGATCAATGATATTTATTTTCAATACATGGACCCTCATTTTTGATTAATTCTCCCCATTTATTTCCTCATTGTATTATATTTACATGTTTATCCTATATCAAGTGAACCTATATTTTATCTTAGGTTACTCCATAAGGCAGAACCTAAACCAAGGACATGTGTGCCAATAGTATATTATGTTATTCCAAGATATTAAGAGTATAAGAGTGGAACAGGTAAGAAAGGAAAGTCAATACAAGGGTATACTGCTTCCTGTTTATCACTCTAAACAATATTACTATTCAGAAGGTTCTGTCCTTCTAAAGGAAAGTTCAGAACCATGCCTCAGAATTGTGTACCCATGACATGAAAGAGAGGAATATTTATCCACTAATTCTCATTCCCTGACTAATAGTTATTCCAAGAGTGTTAAGTCCCTTTATGCATGCTTTTAGATTTGTTGGGTGGGAGACTATCACTACCCTCCATAGTAGCAGAAAAGTCCTGGGGCAGATAGGAACAGATTTATGGTACAGATAAAGTGAGGTGTCATAATTGCATCTTCATGCAACAGGTTATTGCACTTCCTGGATTAAAATGATGGACTGAGAAGATGTGAAACAGGGCATACAATATGTTGATAAAGTTCACCATTATTTCAATCAGATGTGCTCAAGCCCAGTCTACCACAGAGACTTTAAGTAGTCATCTGCAATCCGTAAGAAGTCTCAGTACAAAAATATGCAACAATTTTTGAAGTTAAACTGATATTTATCTCTCCCTTCATCATTGGCTACTATTCTGGATTTCTCTTACCCACAGGCATCACTTCAGCAATATCAGATGGCTTGTCCCAAAGGTGATAAAGGTCCCTTTGGACTAAAGATAGAAGAATAAACATAGTCCTTGGACAAGGTAGTGAATGTGCATTGCTGTCCTTTGCACTTAAACTGAACTATTTTATTATCTTTGCAGTTAAACATTGATAAAAATGAATTCACAATATCAGTACCCAGTGTTTTGATCTCTTCCAAGGACAATGCCCTTGGTTAGTTTAGTAGTAGCTCAGTACTCAGTGGCTGTGCACCCTGCCCCTTGGCTAGAAATGATTGATCCAAAGGAAAATTTCTGACCTAGTTGGAATGGCCAGATTCTTCTAAGGGAATATTGTGTTTTAGACTAGAAAAGAAACAGAAACACAGTCAGAAGATTAGTCCTGTTAACAGCAACTACCCAGAAATGTCAGTAACCTCTTGATACTAAGGTCCCTGGAAGGCTATGATTGTTGCTGTTCTTTCTAAGTTTTTGAATGTTAAATTCTTACTTAAATTTTGTGTGATGATTCAAAATCCTTATAATAAATCTCCCATATTTCTTTAAGTATGATTGAATTTTCTTATTTACAACCAAGTGATTTAATAAATAATCATCATCATTTAAGAGTTGGTTCCATATCATGAAAGGTATTCCATTTTTACCCTCCCAAGGCTCTTATATTCCCTGCCATTTTTCTTTCCTCACATTTTATTAATGAATAAAAAGCCATAATTTATTTGAAATACAGTTATAGTTTGGTAGATATTTGGGGTGCAAAAGAGTCAAATTTTCTGCCAGTTGTTGGAAGTAGTTTGATTTTTATTTAGCAAACACCTAGCATTTACACTAAATGCCCAGGATAACAACAATATCCTCTCCAATCAACAGAAGAAATCATTTGTGTCTGTGGGAGACCGACATAGCATGTGACCGCGTTTGTCTCCTCTTCTGATTGGTGTAGAATTGTGGGTCACTCTGCGATCTGGTTGCCTAGGTAACCCAGACAGTAGCAGATCTTTAGGGTGGAGCAACTGTGTCTTCGTGCATGGGCATGCCTTCCTACATCCCCATGGGTGGAGCTATGCTCACCTGTTCCTTTGTAATATTACCCCTTGGCCTGTTTGGGATAGAATGTTCCATGGAAACACCTTTTGTGTGTCCCCTTCTCTTACTGTCCCTTGGATGTGGCCTTGAAACCTGACCCCTTGCCTCATTTGAATGGTTTCTCCTCAATAAAAGGGGTCAGAAAGTGCGGGCTCTATCTCTTTCTGGGAGCTGTCACAGAACCCCCAAATAAAAAGGTATTTCTGTCTCTTGTGTGGTTATTTCATGCAGCCCAGTTATTTCACTTTCCCTGGAGTGATCCCTGAGTGTTTAAGTCGCCAGGAACACGACACCTGTCCATATTATGAAAAGAACAGAAACAAATAGAAAAGAGTACTTGGAACGAAATTATATTTAGCAAATTATGTTTGGTCTGCTCTTAATTTTATGAGATATTGTTTGGTATATCAAGAAAAAAAAGGTTTCCCTCGATAATTAAGCTGGAGCAATATTGACTTAAACACAGATAATAGGCTAATGCCAATCTCCTCACTCTTTAATGATCAGTGCATGCTATGAATATTCAACAAGCAGATACTCTATAGAAAAATTCCCAATATTATTTGACCAGGAGGTGTTCTTCTTGCAGAACATCTGCTAGGATTTGGATTCTGAAATAAATACTTGTAGAATGCGGTCAGAGGGAAATAAGTAATTACTGAAGCTCCGAGTCTGTATTCTCTTCACCTTCAAAGAAATAAGTTTTGTAATGTTGTGATGCATAATAAATTTTGAACAACTGAATTAGTGTGTGAATGATTGTGTAAATGGCTAAACTGATGTTATCCTACAGATATGACTACTTTGGGGTTGTTTAGATTTTAATGTATTTAATTAAAACTGTTGAATGATTACAATATTTGAATTTACTGTGCATTATATGTATTGATTTCTTTAAACCAAATCAAATCCCTATGACATAAGTACTATCATGATTTTCTACTTTATTGATGAACAAATGAAGACTTAGAAAGTTAAGTCTGTCCAATGATACAAAACCAACAGGTGGAAAGCAAGAGTGAGAACTCAGTTCCATAAACTTCAGGATTTTACATTCATAATTAGCATAGTAACATCTCTTCATTGTCCTAAATTTTCTGCCATTTGATAAAAAGTCTCGTAGGTATAAGGCATGAAAAATTTCACCTTTTCTTTCCTTTTGAAATTGGGCTAGAAAAATACTCACAAAGACTGCATGAAATCTATCCCTTATTTCCCACTCAGTGAAGCTGAAAGGTGTGTTGGAACACATCCAGGTGGGAGACAGTAAAACTAAACCCTCTCCTAGCTCTGAAAGCTACTGGACCTTCAGAGTCTTTTTTTTTTTTTTTGAAGATAATAAGATTCACTTTATAAAGTTGGTCTGGGGATTAAAAATTATACATGTAGCTGAGCATGGTGGCACACACCTATAATCCCAGCGGCTCAGAAGGATAAGGCAGGAGGATCTCGAGTTCAGAGTTCAAAGCCAGCTTTAGCAGCCACTAGGTGCTAAGCAACTCAGTGAGACCCTGTTTCTAAATAAAATACAAAATAGGCCTGGGGATGGGGCTCAGTGGTCGAGTACCCCTGAGTTCAATCCCCGGTACAAAAAATAAATAAATAAATAAATAAATAAATTCTTATATATATATTCATATATATATAAATGAACAAGCATGGTAACTAGAATGTAGACCCTTGAGACAGACTACTGGAATTTGAATTCCAGCATCAATGTGTTCTGAGTATTCTAGTGCATCTGCTAAATTTCCTAATCTGTAAACTTGATTGATATAGTATCTTAAACATGGGGTTGTTAAGAGAATCAAATGAGTTAATATACATAGGGCACATAAAATGGTGCCTTGCTCATAGAAAGGATTATGTACAAGTTAAATATATTAGGTAATCTCCAAATATCATCTATTATTGGTACTGATCCCATAGGCACATCAAAAATATTATACTTTAATATTTTTTCTTTTTTTAATTTATTACTGTCTCTACGATTACTAGCTATAGGATCTGTCAGTTTAATTTTTCTAAGCATTATTTATCTTAAAATGTGAACAGAAAACTACCTAACATGGTTTTCAAGAGGATTAAATTGCTCATCATATATAAACCTCTGGCACATAGAAATATTTCAATAAAAATTGGTTTGTCTATTACTCCCTTATTTGCTTCCTTTTCTCCTTCTTCCTGAAATTAGGAAGCAAGGCTTGCTCCCTGAAAGTCTTAACTATCAAATAAGGGTGTGCTTTCAAAAAGATGTGGTGAGCTGGGCATAGTGGCCTGTGCCTGAAATCCTAGCAACTTGGGAGGATTGAGGCAGGAGGATCACAAGTTCAAAGATAGCCTCAGCAACTTAGCAAGGCCCTACTCAACTTAGTGAGACCCTGTCTCAGAATAAAATATAAAAAAGTTCTGAGGATGTGGCTTAGTGGTTGAGTGCCCCTGGGTTCAATTTTCAGTAGATAAAAACAAAAAACAAAAAAACCAATGTGGTGAATCATTCAATTCAAAAAGAAAATCTCCAAGTACAAAAATGCTTTCTATAGGACTTGGATGTTAATATAACTCAGATAGTGTAATGGGAAATATAGCATCTCAAAATATTTCTCTTTTTTGGAGGCACACATTTTTAAAACTAGTATATTCACTTAGAAAATTTATTACTTGTCTTAATAGGATGTTTTTTTGAATGGCAAATAAAGACCTGAGAGGATTAGGTAAACATTTCCAAAATCTTGGGAATATTTTTGAGGTAGCAAGTTGCTGGAATTTGATTTTCCTGATCAAAGAGTAGATTTTTTTTTTTTTTTTAACAATCCTCTGATTTAATGTAAGTCTAATGAGGCAGAGAATCTTGAGTCAAATGATCTCTTACTAACGCAAGATCCCCTAGGGCCCTGTGAAGTTACTGATAGCTTCATATACAATGCTCAACACATGCATTATGGAAAAATTGTCATTATAAATTGTATTGATGCTGTGATTAAATGCAATCTTGCTTGATGTCCTTTGAGAGACTTAAAATATTATAACCTGAAGACATGAAGTTGTTCTAACCAATCAGCACTAATAACATCATACATGTTCATTGAATTTTATAGCTACCCAGAGATTTTACATACATTTTGGCACATCATCTCTATGAAGTAAGTAGCATAATTATTATTACCCAGTTTTATAGATTAACAAAAATAAGATAGAGAGAGGTGAAATGGCATGCCCACTGATAGCTTGTAATTAAAGATAGAACTAGAAAATCATTTTTATTATTCAAGAAAAACATGTTATTTCTACTAAACACTATTTCCCAGCAATGTAAGAGGTAAAAAAAAAATATATATATATATATATATATATATATATATATTTATATATATATATATATATATATATTTATATTTATATATATATATTTTTATATATATATATATATATGGATTTTTAAAAATCTGCTCAAATATAAAAGAGTAGAGTGGGGATTTAAAAAAAAAAAAGTTCTTTCTGACAGTAGTAAATCCCAAAGTAGAAAATTTTGTCAAATTAACTACTTTTAGCCTTTGCTCTATACTCACTATCAAATCTTTCTTATTATTTAGGATCCATGAAACTCTGGACACAGCAATGAGCCTATGAACATAACTTCACTGCTAGAACCATCTCACTGCTTCATGAATGCCAAATCTGCCCATACTTCTCCTAAATAAAAGTGTAGCAAAAACAGAAATAACCCCTATCGATCCCACAAGCGTTTGTTTTGTTTTGCCTTGTTTTAAATACTCACCTCACTATCTTTGAAGTATTCTATAAAGTATCTTTGAAATCTATAATCATTGTGAGGGAACATAAAAGTCTACCAATAATTTTCACCTTTTGCAAAATAATTGGGCTATAGATTCATATTCCTTAATGATCAGCTGATAATTGATTATGTGTTATGGGGATAAGTAGTCAAAAACAAATAAGCAAAATGAGAAAAAATGCATTGTATCATTAACTTTTTTTTTGAAAAAAATAATGTATCAGTGGACTTTAAAAGAAAAGATTTTCAATCCTAAGGACGTCTTGAATAATGTGTGAGAGAGTATCTATGTGGGTGTGTGGGTGTGTATGTTTAAACCAAGAAGAAAATCATCACTAAAAATTGCAAAGTTAAACTTGCAAAAGTAAGAAGAAAAGTCCTCATCTCTGGCACATAAAAACTTTTATATTCACAATATTATTTATTCATTGACTCCTTCTATGATCACTATTCCCTTGACTGTTCTTCACCTTTTAAAAACAGGACATGACAGCAACAATGGCTGTATTAGTGAGAGAAATCCAGAGGGGAAACAGTCTCGCTTAGTTTTACAAAGCCAGGGGTTCTTTTCCTTACTTGCACATCTTCAGAACTACCATCTGTGCTAGGGAGAGATAGCTGGAGGAGTGTGATAGGGAGCCATTGAGAGGAAAGGTAACGATTCCAAAGGGGAAGTTAAATCACCCAGCTGTCAGGGTTTTAGATGCTGAAAATGTCATTTTAGTAAATAATCCAAGCCTCTCTCTTCATTTCCAAATACACCTTGGCTCAGTGGCCTTGTCCCCACTGCTGCATGGGGGTGGGGATAGCACTGGCAGTATATCAATGGCATCACAACTGACTCTGAATGCAGTTTTACAAAAGCCCAAGGGGCATCAATTCACAAGACAAGAGCCAAGCAGATCCTTTTTTGCAGCAGTTTGATCCACCTGAGTGCCTCTGGTCACTTGTCCATTCTCTCATCAGCATTTGTCAATTTTAAATGTTTAATCTTTAGTCAACTGTCTCTGGAAGATACAGGAGCCCCAAAACATATTAAGGGTAGGAAATTTAAAGAGGTAGAACCATAATGGCCAATTTAGAACTATAATAACGAATTTAGAACCATAATAGCCATAGTAGTTATTTTAAAATCTTCTTAAAATCTTCCTTTCATACAAATGTTATAAATACATATTAAAGTAGAAATTCAAAATAATCTCAGTAAGCTTAGAAATTTCCTAATTAATGACAGACAAAAGAGATAAAATGATCAAGGCAACATTACAAAATTCTGTACTATGTAGGTATTTCTGAGTAGAGGGAATTGGTAAATCATTTAATCTTAACTATCTGTCACTCACCCTGCCATTTATAGATTTGATGTCAAAGGCCCATAGAATGCTCCTGGCTTACTAATTAATGGCTAAGATCCTGGTGTCTGAATTGTAAAACAGTCTGTTTTTCGTTATATCAAATAGCATTTATTAAATAAAAGTTGATTGCGAGTTTATATACCAGTCATATAGCCAAGCTAAATCAATCTGAATTTTTCAATAAACCAAATTAATTGTTATGGTTTACCTAGAATTAAGAGACTAAACCTTTGAAAACTCCCTTTGATGCTGAAATCCTAGACTAACTTCTTATGCCACTTATTTTCTATATATGACAAGAAAAAATAATTTTATTTTCAATTAGAAGTTAGAAAAACTTAGAATCCTATACTTAACTGTGATGAAGACTGAACTTCACCTTAACGATAACAAGGAAAGTCCAATCCAGGATGACAAATGCTAATAGTGTTTTATCACCTTTTTTAAAAAATTGATATAGCAAGTTCATTTCCTCAGAGCCTCATATACCTCTACATGCATATAAATTTGCCAATTGGGGTATTCAGGAAATGTTAGGCTTAGATTCCCATATGAACATATGAAATGTAATTCTGAATCTTAATCAGAAACATTCACAATGGCTCATGAAATAGAAAAAAAAAAAAGGAAATAATCTTCACAGGAACTAGACTTGTCATTACTTTATTTCCAATTCCACATGCCAAATGGAATTCTGGAAAGATAAGATAACTGAAAAGTACTTTACAAGGGAAAAATTACTCTATTAGTCTGATGATAAAAGTAGATAAATAAATGCCTCTTCTCCTTCTTTGGTTTTCTAGTACCGCTTCCTGACTATGGGTAAAGGTGTAAATTTAAGAGACACAATTGAGTATCCATGTATTTGTCTATTAGTTTGTGGCTACCCAGCCAATTTAAAATGTAATGTTCAACTATGTTTCATTTTATTACCTCCAATTGAAAACAGGGAAAAACAATAAAAAAAAATGTGGGTGTAGTTTTATGAGCACCACTAAAGTAGTATTATCACAATCTCAAACTGTTTTCGTTCAAAGAAAAATCTATGGTCAATCTTTGCCTGTCGTCATGTCGAAATGGTTGTTGAAATAAGAAAAAAGTAGAAGTCCAAGAATTTGAGCAAATTTTCACTCCATGGGATGTTTGGTCAAATATAGATACCCCTAAAAATCTGTTGCTAAAACAAAATGGTTTATTGATGAGTAATGAATTAAAGTATAGAATATTCTAAGTACAGAAATGTTTAAATATAATATATAATAATAAATACAATATATATTATATATAACTATAATTTTAGTATTCATGTAAGACTATGCCTTCTTCTCAGTCTTATAAGACATTTTCAGAAATGGATTTGGTCTAAATGGATGTGTTTAATTATAACACAATGGCATTAACCAAATATAGGGTAAGTAATTTTAATTCTTGAAAATACTAGTAGTTATTGCTCATGAGCTAGGAAAATGAAATATCTTGAAAAACAGGATTTATTATAAAGTAATTTGGCCATTTTAAATTCTAGTTTAAAAGTTACCAGACATTAAAATTGCATACCTTTGGAAAGAGCTTTAGAGAGCACTCATTCGAAATTTGCTCACAATTAGTCAAGTTGGCTCTGTTTCGAGGTTGGGGTAATTTTGAGAACTGATGAAATTATAGTTTACAAATAGAACTTGTGGTGGGTTGAAATCATTGTGTGTAACCAACTCTTGGCACATATGCTCTAATTCTATTATACTTGTTTATCTAACATACTCCCCTTCCACCTCACCTTTGTCAGACACTGACCAGGGTGGTATACTTTGCCGACCAGGGTGGTATACTTTGCCAACCTGGATAGAAGGATGGGATCTGACCATGGGACTTGAAGATCTTCATATGGAAACTGCTGTTTAGGAGGAGTCAAGGGGCTGAAAGTGTAAGTGAAATCAATTACCAATTCATGCACGCTCTTTGTGTGTAGGTCTCATGTATAATTACTACACCCCCAGTGTGTAGGACATTCCCAGTATTTCTCAAGTACAGAAATGACAGCTATTAGGTCAAAGGCAGAACTAACAAAGAAAAAAGAAAAGAGGAACTAAGACCACCCTGATTGTTTTACTCCTTGTAAAAACTCTGTGCCATTGAAGAACTTTCCACTGTCATGTATAACTGATTAGAACTAACAAATAAATTGAAAAAATAAAACAAATGTTTTCTCTGATAAGTGGATGCTAATCCATATTGAAGGGGTGGTTCATGGGATAAGCAGATGGACTTTGGATGGGGCAAAGGGGAGGGGAGAGGGGGTAAAGGGTTAGGAAAGACGGTGGAATGAGATAGAGATCATTACCCTAGGTACATGTATGATTGAATAAATGGTGTGACTCTACTTCACAGCAGAGAAGTGAAAAATTCTGCTCCATTTGTGTACAACAAATTGAAGAGCTTTCTGGTGTCATCCACAACTGATTAGAACTAATAAATAAATAAATAAATGGATCTATGCTATAACTTTTCCTCTTAAAGACTAAGGAAAATATCAAAATTATATGCAATATATTTACAATTATTATATTTACTGATATTATTTTTACAAATCATCAATCATGAGAGCATGAATTAAAGGATACATAGTACTCTCATCTCCTGTTTCCTTAACAAACATTATTCCCCAGTAAGTGTAGAATTGGCTCCAGAATCCTTAACAGAGCATGCCAGAGAGCTACCAATTGTAATTGCACTGTGAAGTGTGAGTATCACAAGTCATTCTCAGTAGGAAAATATATGAATTGGCCTTCTAAAATGTTCTCATTTCACAACAAACATACAAGCAACAGAGTAGATAAATTGGACTAAATTAAAATTAAAAGCTTTGTGATTCAAAGGATGCTATCAAGAAAGTAAACACACAGAGAGACTGAGAGATAATGTTTGCAAATCTTACATCTGAAAAAGAACTTATATCTATAATGTAAAAAGAACTTTTATAACTTATTACTTAACAAGTCAAATGATCCATTTTTTTAAGTGAACAAAGGATCTAAAAAGCTAAAAAGCCCATGAAAAGATTTTCAACATTCTCTGGTATGCTTTTTTCCTCCAAAATTTATGTTAAATTTTAATCCCCTGAGCCAAAAGAGGTAGGGCCTGGAGCAGGTGATTAGGTTCTGAATACTGTTCCCCCATGAATGGGATTAATGTCCTTATAAAAAGGTCTGGAGGGAGCCTTTTTTGGCCCTTTCCTGCCATCTGTGATGTGAAAATGCAGGAATAAGACACCATCTTGGGAAGAGAGAATGAGCTCTCACCAGAAATCAAATCTGCCTGTGCACTGATCTTGGAATTCCCCACCTGCAGAACTATGAAAAATACATTTCTATTATTTATAAATTACTCATATATGGCATTTTGTTACAGTAGCACAAACAGATGAACACATTATCTATTTGATTTGAATGCAAATCAGACTGGCTGGAATGTAAAATAAAAGCATTTGTAAAAATGCAAAGAAACTGGAATTCTTACCCTTAAAATGGAAATATAAAATGATCCAGCCACTTTGGAAAATAGCCTGACAATTCCTTTCAAGATTAAACATAGAATTAACACACAATCTAGCAATTCCACTCATTGCATGTACCTAAGAAAAATGAAAAGTTATCGCACAAATAAGTTGTACACAAGTGTTCAGGGAAGCATTATTTATAATAGCTAAAAATGGAAATAACCCAAAGATTTATCAACTAAAATTTGGCTAAATGTGATATATACATACTGTGAAATATCACTGAGCTATAACAAGATGAACTTTGAAAATAATGCTAAGTGAAAGAAGCTATATATAGGAAGAAATATTGGATTTCACTTTGTAAAATGTTCAGAATAGGCACATCCATAGTAGATTAGCTGTTGCCTAGGAATCTGGGAATAGAAGGGGAGGAGAGGGATGACAGATAATGAGTATGGAATTTTTCTTTGGGCTAGCTAGTGAAAATATTCTATAACTGATTATGGTGATGGTTGTACAATTCTGTGAATATATTAAAAGTCATGTGAATATATTAAAACTCTTCACTTTTAGGTGGGTTAATTTTACCATATGTGAATTATATCTCAAGAAAATTTTTAACAAAAAAGTTTTTAATTTAAAGGATTCTCAGAACTACCTTTTCTACAATTTAACTAGAAAGGATCTCCACTTTGTTCATGCAATGACATTAGTAAGTTCTGAAGAGGACCATGGTTATATATGAAAGGACTCTGTGTTTATAAAAAGTTGCTGAAATATACTGAATTCAACAAACACCCATGTAATATACACACACATTACTATGGCAAATAGCCTGAGCCTCTATTCAACAGGTTAAACATTCTTTTTTATTCTAGTCAATCACATCCAGTTTTCCAACAGTCTCCCTAAGGGTTTTATGAGCAAGACCAATTAGTCAGTATCGCTTTATTGGATTGTTTAGGCCTGCCAACAGTTTGGTGAATTACACAGCTGTCACATCAGTTCATGAGTGATAGTCGGCAGAAAGACAATAGCAGTGACAAAAACACCCAGTATACAAATCACAGGAAAAATAAGAGCCTAACTCTTCTAAAGTAGTGAGGAAAATCATTGTAGGGGAAAGAGAAGCATACATTGATTTCTGGGTATTTTGTATACAGAAGTGTGTCAAAAACACAGTAGGAACTCAGGAAGTGATTAACCACACCTCCCTCCTCCTGAAGAACCCAGGAGAATCTCTTTAAGATGCTCAGAATTTTTCTTTATATAGATTACACCAAGAAGAATATAAACACATTACACACACACACACACACACACACACACACACACCCCATACCCTACTATCCCATATACAAATAAAGAGATATAGACACACAGATATATGTTTACATCTCTCCCTCTCGGTCTCTCCCTCTACCCCTCCTTCTATCTATCTATCTATCTACCTACCTATCTATCTATCTCTGCAAATCTGTGAAGGCAACTTGAAAGTCTTTCTTATAATTTTCCTAATTTGTGGTTATCTACGTGTTTTAGTGTAGGTTGTCTGAGAAGTCCATTTTGGATAATGCCAAAATTGGATTAAATGAAAAAGAAATTTATTGAAGAAAATGGTTGTGAGAGAGAAAATGATGAGGTGAGGCAGGCACCAGGAGAGGCAGGAGCTATCACTAGATTGTGAGGTGACTCTTTGAAGGAGACAGGGAGGGAGAATTGGTAGAGACCTCTGGGACTACTGTGCAGTCTAAGGAAGTTTTACAAAAGCTGTTGAGTTCTTGAGACAAAGTCAGACATGAAAGGAGACCCACATCTGTCAAGTACAGGCCCTAGTTATGTGTGACTTGTGTAGTCATTGGTTGGGAGCAGTCTATAGGAAGCCTAACTTCAGTGAAACTGCAGAAACACCATCAGAGCAGAGGGGTTTGAGGCTCTGGTCAATTACAGTTCCTGTTGTTGAAAGTCAACAAGATGTGTCTCATGGACCCTACATTATGATTCACAAGCCTCATCTATTCTTAGGAATTCTTGCTCTGTGAAAATGTCTTAATTCATGAGATATTTTCAAATGCAAAGAAAACATTATTGATAGTTATCCTGGAAATGATAACATGGCCATAGGATAGATTTGTAGATATTTAATAATCACTTGTTGATTTTGATTTTGTAATTTTTTATCTCTTTTTTAGTTATACATGACAGTAGAATATATTTTGACATATTTTATGCAAACATGGAGTACATCTTATTCTATTTGGGATCCCAGTCTTGTGGTTTTACATGATGTGGAGATTCACTATGGTGCAGTAAATTGAAGAAATGGCCCAAGTCTCCCCACTGCCCTCTATTTATATCCTTTTTGATGTGATTTTTTTTCACTGCTTCCCTTAAGAAGGCTGTTTTCTCACTCCTTGAATGTAAATTAGCTCTTTAAGTTGCTTTGACCAATAGAATGTGACAGAATTGATGATACGCTTATTCTAAGCCTAAGCCTCAAGAGAGCTTGTGGACGTCCACATTCTTTCTTCCTCCTCCTGCTTGGTCATCAAGAACACGACTGGTGGAGCCTCTTAGAATATGAGAGATGTGCAGGACAGCCAAAATGGCACAGATGTCTCACTTGAAGCCCCATACATGGGAGAGAGAGCCTAGCTAAGAGTAGTAAAGCCACCTTGCAAACTGACAAAATTGGCCACAGACTTGCAAACTGACAGTTGGTCACAGGCACGTGACAGAGCCCTGACAAGCTAAGCTGAGATCTGCAGAACCACCAGCTGACCATATTGCTGTGATCAGTAATAAATTATTATTTTAAATTCTACATATCGGGGTGATTTATTACTTATCAGTAGCTGACTAATATATTATCGATCACTTGAAAGCTTACATGTTTAAGCTGTTGGCCCAGTACTTGAAGGATTTACACTATACAGCCACACATGCCCAGTCTCATGTGTGCACACTCACACACACACACACACACACACACACACACACAAACCGCATATCACAGGGCCCAGTGAATGGGGCTTCTGACTATATTCTATACCATTAAAAAAAAAAAGATCCGATATCATAGGTGGTTATGGCTTTAGCCACCACAAGCAGGATCCGTTGTGGTTGCCTCATTTGCCCTATTATAATATGTGCAGACCAGCAAGAGGTCCTGGAAGCCCTGAGTAATCAGTGCCATTGATGAATGATACAGACAAATTATTCCCTCAGATCTTTCCAGAAAATTTGAAGAAGGTGATTTAGATTTTACTCTAAAGGACTGAAAACTAACCTTTCTCATCTGTGTAGTTCTAGCCTCTGTGATAGATCTGGAAACTCAAAGGGATATAAAAGTGATCCATGTCCATGACAATATTTAAAGACAAATGCACAAGAAACTAATTATGGTTTTAAAATCTCCATTTTCATCTGAAAACACCAGAGTTGTTAAATGTCTGATCTTAACATAGTATTTGCAATCATAATCTTCTACTAGGACTTCTGATTTTATATCTCCATCCACAATGGACTGCATGTTAAATGAATTTAATATTTTAAATTAAAGAAGGCATACTCCATATCTATGCTGCCAAATGTGATAATTATGTGGTTGCTTTTAGATATTCATTAAATTTCTGGATAGTAATTTGCTTTGTTGGGAGACCTGTAAACCAAATTATCTATAGTCTTATCTATAACCCTGAAAGTTATCTGAGAAATAGGAAGCCACACACACCCCATAGAAGCATCCTCTCCATCTCTATTAACATTTAAACAAGGTCATCAGAACCATTAAAACTCTACCACAAATACAGTTCAGCCTGTAGTGCTACTTTTGTATCTGATAGAGATACATTTTCAGTTCTGGTGTTTGGAAATGCTATGGCTACAGAAGAACTGAGCAAATTGCAGACTAGAGGCCACAGAAACTCCCGTTGCTCACTTTTCCCTTTGTCCTCTTTCCCAGGGCTTTCATATATTGACTGACAGAATAAATATTCCAAGGCACAGCTTACATTATACATTCCCAGATGACAAAATTTTAAGAACTTTAAAAACCCAAGTTTCTAAAGACCTCTAAAATCTGGCTATTGATTCCCTTTCTATCCTTAAATCTTCATTAACCTGCTCACCCAACAGATGCCCCCAACTCTTCACTCTTCTCCTAATTGATTTTTGATTTTTGCCTTCTACCTATGTGTTAGTCATTTTTCAGTCCTCTTAACAAAATACCTAAGATAATCAAATTATAAAAAGAAATGTTTTATTTTGGCTCATAAATTTGGAGGCTTGGGTCATGATAAACTGGTCAAGTTGCTTGGGGTCTGTGGCCAGGCAACACATCATGGTGGGAACACAGGGTAGAGCAGTATATCTCACCTCATGACCAGGAAGAAAAAAAGAAGAAAGAAACCAGGGTCCTACAATCCCTTTGGGGGCATTCCCTCAATGATCACAGACACTCCCAATAGGCCCAGCTTCTTAAAGTTTCCACAACCTTCCAGTAATGCCAAACCTTTAATATACAGGTCTTTGAGGGACATTCAGTCTCCAACCATAATGCTTTGATAATCTCACTGTTCAGTAAGAATGCCTCTTCAACTGTTTCTGTTTGTATGACTGGGGTGTATTTTCCACAATCCAATCCAAATGAATAACTTTAACCTACATAATGAAGCGTTAACTACAAACATGTCTGTCTCACTATTAGGCAACAAACTTCTTGTAGTTAGGAGACATCTAGTTCATTTTTTGCATACTCAATATCATCCAGATTTGTGCCTAAAATTACAATATTAATAGTAATAATAATAAATTAATGCTTTATATGTGAATATGCATGTTATATGTATGTGTGTGTGAGTGAGTGTGTGTGTGTGTGTGTGTGTGTGTGTGTTGTGTGCACGCACATGTATTCCATTCTACCATCTTAGGATTCAAAAGAAGAACCCATCTCATAATATTTAATCCAATAAAAATATAATTGTCCAGTATACTACAAACAATTTCTCCTTTTCTGTTTCTTATTCCTCCCTAACCTAGGCAGGCCTGTAATGACTCCCCACATAGTCACTCAATGCAAGGGACTGGTCATGGATAAAAATGCCTCTTGGAGGAAGAACTAAAATAAGAATCTTTCCAATATCTTGGGATTCTCAATTCTCCATTGCAATTGCAGCTATCATCGCTATAAATGTAAAGAAAAGGAAGTCATTTCCTGTGGTTCCATTCAATTACTCTTTCCATACAGAAAAGAGCTTTACAAAGTTATATCTTTTATTGTTGAAAGACTCTCAGATTCATGTGCATTCATGTATTTTTATATTTTTCTTCAACATTGAAAACAAAAATTTTCAACCTCACCATTTACACAGAACTAGGGGTAATTCTTCCCCCTAACACATCCCAAACCTGGATACTTACCATGGATATTGACCTCAAGAGGAAATGAGCATCTTCCTCTCCTTCTGGGAAATTTCCCTTCTAGTAGTCGTGGTGTCTTTTCCTTCTTGAAGGTCTCATTCAAGTCCGTACCAGTATGCCTGAGACGCCCTAAACAGTAAACGTGAATGGGTCAGAAAACATTTAAAATTGTGGATTTTATCATATACATATTATGTCTTATTTTAAATAAAAAGCTCAGAATCCTTTCTTCTCAGGGGGTCCCCTAGTTCTACTAAACTTCTTCAACCATTCCTCAGTAATCTCAGCTCTCCATACTGTAAAGGTCATGGGGAGCCATAGCCTCTGCTACCCGAAGAAATCTCCAGTTGTACCATCTCCCCAGCACACATTAACAGGACCAAATATATATCTCAAGTTGTGCTCTTCCAGGTCTCAGTCTCTGGAACTAAAGATAATTGATCATTCATAACTGAAAGAGGGGAAGAAAAAAAAGGGAAATGAAAGGGAAGCCAACATAAATATAACAATTGAACATAATTTCTAAATTTATTTAAGTTCTATTATATAAATATGAGTCACTGTATTAAGCAGTTTTTCATATTGTTTATCTTTTAATCCTCTCAACATTGGTGAATGTCAGATTAAAGAGTATCTGTTTTCATTGTCTATATCCTTGGCTACCAAACTCAATTGTCCTGTTATAGATTCTCTTTGTGCTGAGCTTATTTAATAGAATGGAATGTATGTAGCTTCATATTATTTTCAAGCAAGTAAACCTGCTTTATCCAATTTTTCATATTTTTCCATATATTGATGAAGATGCACAGTACAAATATACATTCAGCGCACTCTTCCAGGATTAAATTTGCTCTTCCTTTCTCAGTATCTTTGAACAGACATCCATAAAATGACATCCATAGATGTTTTGTTTTCTTCCCTCCTGAATTAGTCTGGTTTTGTTGCTATAATAAAATGCCCAAGGATTGGTATTGTATTATTAAAAAAAAAAAAAAAATATATATATATATATATATATATATATATATATATATATATATATAGTTCATGGTTCTGGAGGTTCAGGAGCATCACACCAGTGTCCTGGTAAGGGTCCCCCTGACCACATCAAACATGGCAGATGACATCATGGCAGAAGAACCCGAGAAAGAGAAGTTAACAGTAAGTTTTTCTGGCAGCAAAAATACTCATGGAAAGAAGAATAGTACCACAATAATATGCGTCACTCTGAGACTGGAAACATGAACTTCTTTACTCTGTTTAAAATCCATTGATCCCTACTGATCCTTCATATCACAAATTCTGGTGAGTGGGAAGAACATGTGACTGCCTGTCAGGAGGACCCGCCACCTACAGCTTTTGTAGAGCAAGTTCCTTAACCCACTGAGCTCCAGTCTTCTCACCTTGGAAATCAAAGTAATAGCTACACTAAGAGTTGGTGAGAAGATTAAATGGGATAATACATTTAAAACGCATGTACAAAATTCTCCAGTTCATATAGGGTTCTCAATAATTGTGGTTGTTAATATCACTGAATATTGTCTCTGAAAATATTTTTAAAAATAGATATCATCAAATAAGTATCTGAAACTTGGTTTTAAACTTTTTAACATGTGTTATTGATCCTGGAACTACCTTTCCTGAATTCTAATGGCTATTGAAAAAGTATGTCACTAGTTGACTAGATGAAATTGCAATGATGAGAATCTTTGGATCATTCAAATTTAGCAGGAATACTGTAGATTGCTGGGGAAAAACGTCTTCCATTCTACTCTCCCTGAAAAAATTGAACATTTTATTTTATTCCATTTTAATTTAATTTATTTTCCTTTTTAATTTTATTTTAATTTTGAGACAGAGTCTCTTTAAGTTGTTTAGGGCCTTGCTAATTGCTGAGGCTGGCCTCACATTTGTGATCCTCCTGCCTCCGACTCTCAAGTTGCTGAGATTACAGGCATGTGCCACCATGCTCAGCTTACCGAACATTTAAAATGAAGAAACCATGCTTCCTTTGAGTATAGATATAGCAAAAGGGTTACTATCTTTTACACTATATTTTATATATGCTGTCCTCATATAGTGGAATGTACATGTACTCCATTGGATTTGCTCACATTCTGGATGATAAAGAGTGCTATGGAGGAAAATAAATCAGAGAAGGCAATAGATACTGTTGGGAATAGAGAGATTACTAGTTAAATAAGCAGTCAGTGAAGACCTCGGTGTCAGCATTCATTTGAGCAAGACCTGAACAAAAGTGAAAAAGCTTAAAATGAAGGAAAGTATTCCAGGTTGAACAGGCAGCACTGAAGACTCAAAACCAAATGTTTTTACTCTGGTCAGAGGAGAGTGAGAAGAACAGCATGGTTGGAGCCAACTGGCAGTCTGAGCCCTGTCTCCAAGCTGGATCTCCTTCACAGAAGTTGGGGAGCCACCAGAGGTTTCATACAGAAGAGCCACTTGATTGAATATGATGTTTAAAAGTACCACTATTGCTTTCTGTTGAAACAGACAGTTAAAGGGAAAGAGAGGAACAGAGAGACCATGTTAGGGGATCATTGGCAAAAATTGAGCCAAAGTCAGATGGTTCTACAAGGGAAGTCTTGAAAGCAAGTATTTGTATTCTGGAAATATTTTGAAGACAGAGAAGATGGGACTTGTGAACAGATAGGATGTGGAATACACCATAGTCATGGTAAGTCAAAATTTTATTTGAGCACCAGGAAAGGAGATGTATTAACTCAGGCAATGAGGGATGATGAGATGTTTGAAGGGAAGATAAAGAGTTCAGTTAGTAGCATTTTTATTTTGATATTTCTGTTAGACATAAAAGTATCTAATATGAAAATAGTATTTTGGTCTGTCTTTTAAGGGAAAGCATAAGCTACTGTTGTGATTTGGATCTTAAATGTCTCCCAAATGCCAAAGGCTTGGTCGACAGCTTGTGACACTATAGGAAGATGGTAGAACCTTTGGTGGAGATGTTTGAAGAAAGTTAGGATTTGGGGACTCTGGCCTCTTTCTCTCTGTATGCTTTCTAGCTTCTATGATACAAACAGCTTCATTCCACAACATGCTCTCCACCATGATGTTCAGCCTCACCACAGACCCAAAAAGAATGGAAACAAATAATCATGGACTAAAACTTCTGAATCTGTGAGCCAAAGTAAAACTTTTTTCCTTTTAATATGATTTTCTCAGGTATTTTTTTTTCCAGCAATGAAAGTTGACTAGCACAGCTATCAATAGCAAATATATGATATTAAAAACCTTGAAAAGAGGTAAGACCTACTAAGAAGTTATTGATACAAGAAGGATTGTTCACTTGGATACCCCAAAGTTCTAAGAGAAGGGGAATCAAGAAAGTAGATGTAGGGCTTCTTTTCCTCAGCAAGGCAGCAGGGACCTCCCCTCAGCCACCACCACCCACTCTGGTTGAGCTTTAACATGTTCACAGCCAGTGGTCACCATGAAGTTTATGTTGCATTTTAGTCATCAGTTTCCACTGAAGAAAGTTTTGACTGAAGAAATGGTACATCCCACTGTCAGACAAAGAGAAGAAAAAGATCACAAGAGAACTTGTTCAAACCATTTTAGCACAGAAACCTAAAATGTGGAGCTTTCTTGAGTGGCTAGATCTGAAGATTGTTCACAAAACATATGCTAGTCTGTATATTTGCTGTGCTATAGAGGATCAGGACAATGAACTAATTGACCCAGAAATAATTCATCATTATGTGGAATTACTTGACAAGTATTTTGGCAGTGTGTGTGAACTTGATATTATCTTTAATTTTGAGAAGGCTTATTTTATTTTGGATGAGTTTCTTTTGGGAGGTAAAGTTCAGGGAACGTTCAAGAAAAAACATCCTTAAAGTGATTGAGCAGGCTGCTTTACTACACAGAAGCCACGTCATGAATATTTTAATGTACCTGTGTACTAAATGACTATTCATCAAGTATGCAGAATTTCACAGAAGAAGTAGAGAGCTTATATACTCATGAAAGAAAATATCCTCAGCTTGGTGACTATCTTGTAAAATAATAATAGGACATTTCAGAACCAGTACCATTACAATTGTATTGTTTTTCCTGTTTGTATTCCTCTTTCCTATATTATTTTATTCTACATATGACACCAAATGTACAAAATTACCACAGATCTATACCAAGGCACATTATAATTAAAATGCCTAGCATGCAGATTAAAGTTATGATCCTAAAGTCCAAAAGAGAGAGGAATCAGATCATATATAGGGGGGAGACCAATTTAAATCTCAGCACATTTTTCAAGCTAGTCCCTCAAAGCCAGGAGATCCTCAAACAACATATACCAAGCTCTAAAAGAAAATGAATGACAACCAAGAATCTTATAACCAGCAAAATTGAGCTTCAGATTTCGTGACAAAATAAAAATCTTTCATGATAAACAAAAGTTAAAAGAATTGACAGCGAGAAACTCTGCACTACTCCAAATCCTCAGCAAAATATTTCATGAGGAGGAAATGAAATGAAAATAAGCTACTTCAATACCTGGAGACTAAACAATATGCTATTGAATGACTCGTGGATAACAGAAGAAGACATCAGTGAGGAGATTAAAAAAAAAAAAAAGAATTCTTAGAGGTAAATGAAAACTCTGATACAACATATCAAAATCCCTGGGGCACAATGAAGGCAGTGCTAAGAAGAAAGCTCATTGCATCAAACTCCTTCATTAAAAGAATAAAATGTCAACAAATAAATGACCTGATATTACATCTCAAAGCCTTAGAAAAAGAAGAACAAACCAATACCAAAAGCAGTAGAAGACAGGAAATAATTAAATCAGGGTGGAAATCAACGAAATTGAAACAAAAGAAATAATTCGAAATATTGACAAAACCAAAAGCTAGTTCTTTGAAAAGGTAAATAAAAGTGACAAACCCTTAGCTACCCTACCAAAAAGAATGAGAGAGAAATCTTAAATTACTAATATTCAGGATGAAAAAGGAAGTATCATGACAGACACTATTGAAATACAGAAGGAAATTAGAAACTATTTTGAAAATTTACACTCCAGTAAAATAGAAAACCTCAAAGACACTAACAAATTTCTAGGGGCATATGATCAATCCAAACTGAATCAAGAGGATATACACAATTTAAACAAGTCAATTTCAGGCAGTGAAATAGAAGATGCCAGCAAAAGTCTACAGACCAAGGAAAGCCTGGGAGCAGACAGATTCACAGCTAAGCTCTACAAAACCTATAAAGGAGAATTACTCCTCAAAGTACTTCATGAAATATAAAACAAGGGAACCCTTCCAAATTCATTCTATGAAGATAGTAATATCCTAATACTAAACCAGGCAGAGACACATCAAGGAAAGAAAATTTCAGACCAATATCCCTGATGAACATAGATGCAAAATTTCTCAATAAAATTTTGGCAAATTGCCTACAAAAACATATTAAGAAAAGAATGTTCCAGGGCTGGAGATGTGGCTCAAGTGGTAACGTGCTTGCCTGGCATGCACAGGGCACTGGGTTCAATCCTCAACACCACATAAAAATAAAAGATGTTGTGTCCACCGAAAACTAAAAAATAAATATTAAAAAATTCTCTCTCTCTCTCTCCTCTCTCAAAAAATAAATTAATTAAATTAAAAAAAGAAAAGAATGTTCCATGACCAAGTGGGATTCATTCCAGGGATGCAAGTTTTTTTCAACATATGGAAATCAATAAATATAATTCACAATATCAATAGACTTAAAGATGAGGATCATATGATTATATCAATTGATGCAGAGAAAGCATTTGACAAAATATAGCACCTTTTCATGTTCAACACACTAAAAAATTAGGGATAGTAGGAATATACCTCAACATTATAAAAGCTATCTATTCTAAACCCAAGGCCAACATAATTGTAAATGGAGAAAAATTGGAAGCTTTTCCTCTAAAAACTGAAAAAGACAGGGATGCCCTCTTTCACCATTTCTATTCAACATAGTCCTTGAAACTCTAGCCAGAGCAATTAGATAGACAAAAGAAATTAAAGGGATAAAATAGGAAAAGAAGAACTCAAAGTATCATTATTTGCTGATGACATGATTCTATACTTACAGGATCCAAAAAACTCCACCAGAACACTTCTAGAATTAATTAATGAATTCAGAAAACTACCAGGATATAAAATCAATACCCATAAATCAAATGCATTTCTATACATCACTGATGAATCCCCTGAAAGATAAACTAGGAAAACTACCCCATTCACAATAGGCTCAAAAAAAAAAAAAAAAAAAACAACTTAACAAAAGAGGTGAAAGACCTCTACAATGAAAACTACAGAACACTAAAGAAAGAAATTGAAGAAGGCCTTAGAAGATGGCAAGGTCTCCCATACTCTTGAATAGGCAAAATTAATATTGCCAAAATGACCATACTACCCAAAGTGTTCTACAGATTCAATGTGATTACAATTAAAATACCAACATCATTCCTTATAGAAACAGAAAAAGCAATCATGAAATTCATTTGGAAAACCAAGAGACCCAGAATAGCCAAAGCAATCCTTAGCAAGAAGAGTGAAGCAAAAAGCATTACAATATCAGACCTTAAACAATACTACAAAGCTATAATAACAAAGGTGCCAAAAACATACATTGGAGAAAAGATAGCCTCTTCAACAAATAGTGCTTGGAAAAACGGAAAGCCAAATGCAGCAAAATGAAACTAAACCCCTATCTCTCACCATGCACCAAACTCAACTCAAAGTGGATCAAGGACCTTGGAATTAAACCAGAGACGCTGTGCCTAATAGAGAAAAAAGTAGGTACAAATCCTCATCATGTTGGATTAGGCCTCAACTTCCTTACGAAGATTCCTAAAACACAAGAAATAAAATCAAGAATCAATAAATCGAATGGATTCAAACTAAAAAGCTTCTTTTCAGCAAAAGAAACAGTCTATGAGGAGAAAAGAGAGCATACATTTTGGGAGCAAAGTTCTGCCACATGCATTTCAGATATAGCACTAATCACCAGAATATATAAAGAACTCAAAACACTTAACACCAGAAAAAAAAAAAAAAACCCAATCAATAAATGGGCTAAGAAGCTGAACAAATACTTCTCAGAAGAAGATAGACAACGGATCAACAAATATATGAAAAAATGTTAAACATCTCTAGTAATTGGAGAAATGCAAATCAAAACTACTCTAAAATTTTATCTCACTACAGACAGAATGACAGTTATCAAGAATACAAACAACAATAAGTGTTGGCGAGGATGTGGGGGGAAAGGCACACTCATACATTGTTGGCAGGACTGCAAATTTGTGCAACCAATCTAGAAAGCAGTATGGAGATTTCTTAGGAAATTTGGAATGGAACCACCATTTAACCCAGCTATCATACTCCTTAGTCTATGCCCAAAGAACTTAAAATCAGCATGCCCATCAATGTTTATAGCAGCTCAATTCACAATAGCTAAACTGTGGAAGGAACGTAGATGCCCTTCAATAGGTGAATTGATAAAGAAACTGTGGTATGTACACACAACTGAATATTAATCAGCACTAAAAGAACAAAATTTTGGCAGTTGCAGGTAAATGGATGGAGTTGGAAAATATCATGCTAAGCAAAATAAGCCAATTCCAAAACATAAAAGCCGAATGTTCTCTCTGATAAGTGGACACTGATCCATAATGGGGGCAGGGAGTGGGGGCATGGGAAAAATGGAGGAACTTTGATTGGACAAAGGGGAGGGAGGGAAGGGAAGGGGGCATGGGGGCAGGAAAGATGGTAGAATGAGAGGGAGATCATTAACCTAGGTACATGTATGCTACATGTGTACAACCATAGCAATGTAAAGTTGTGTCGTAATTGTATACAATGAATCAAAATGCATTCTGCTGTCATATACACTTAATTAGAATAAATAAATAAATATCTTTTTCAAAAAAGAAAGTAGACTTAGGGTGGCTAATGAAATAGAAGTTAAACTAGGAGTTGTAAGGGCTTCAGGAACCATGTGAAAACATATGTATAAAAGCAGGGTATGGTAACTGGGTCAAATGCTGCAATAGGTCATATAAGGTGCAGACTGAATTCATCATTGGATTTATCAACATAGAGGTCAATATTGACATTGACAAGAACAGTTTAGCAGACTATTAGAAGAGAAAGTTGGTTTAGACAACAGGAAATAGGAGAAAAGGCATTGGGTGGCAAGTATTGACAACTCTAGTTTCTAGATACTTTACTGAAAAAGAGCATTAAAAAAAATGAGATCAGGCTTGGATTAGAATGTGAAGTCAAGAGGTTTGGTTTGATGCTCAATTCACTGTGATAATGTTTGTTAGTTAATTTGTTTGTTGGTTGTTTTGTTTTGGGTTGCTCTACTTTGTTTTGTTTGGGGACATTTCTGCTTTATTTTTCAGAGACAATAATCTCTTCCTCTCCAATTCCATCCCTGTGTCCTGATGGTGAACATGCATACATTGTTGAGTTGGAATTGATGCAAGCATATTAAAAACTTTCCTTTATGGCAGAAAACATTTTCTGACTCCCATGTGAAGAGAAAGTCATTAAGACTTTGGCAATGGGATCTGCCTTAAGTATCCTAAAAACCATGAATGTCTGCTTATTATCTACATTGGTTAACACTGCTTCTAGAATGCTTTTGTTATTATTTTAAATCCTGAGGGTGAGAAAATGCTTATTCTACCATAGAACATTAATTGCCCCTTTAATCTCTGACTCTTTGTTATCAGATCTTAGAGAACTTCCTGTTCCTGATGGCTCAGAAGTGCTGACTTCCAAGAAGCCAAATCTGATACAGTTGCTTAATGCTTTGTAAAACACCATTCAATTGTTTTGTAACTATTGCAATGGGATTCCCTGGATGCATACAAAAAAAAAAAGATTAAAGTAATTTTTCAATGGTTTCCAGCTAGTGCACAATTTCTTGACTTTCAGAATTTTAGACTGTTAATAGAGCAATTAATAGAATTTGGATAAATTGACTATTTTATTTACTTAGTGATGTTTGAGGGTACACTCAAAACTTATTTAATCATGTCCTCATTGATGATACTTGTGATTGTCTTTATAAAACATAATAAGGTAAATCAATAAAGGAAGGAATTTAATTACATAGTAATGTAATAAACTGTTATCAAAACATAAAATATGAATAGAAAAGATTATTTCTATGAAAATCAAGCTGAGTCATTGAGAAAGAATAAATAAGTCACTGAAAACTGCTGTTAGATTAAATATGGTGAGATGTCTTCAAATGATTTAGGGGAAAAAATGATAAAAACAGAAGGATTCTTCAGTCAGCTATCTTGGTTAGTGTTCTTACTCCTCTTAAAAGGAAAACAGGGCCTGGAGGTAATGCTCAGATGTAAAGGGCTTGACTAGCAGGTACAAAACCCTGAGTGTGATCCCCAATACCATAAAAAAGGCTAAAATTAACCAAATTATTTCTAACATACTAACAGGTAAATGGCTGAAGGAAAATAATAGATAATGCATTAGTTATTTATATATGGCCTATAAGAAAAAAAATTGAGTCTTCAATTTTAAGACGAAAATTTATAGAAAGTTCTTGCCTTATCATCAAAGATTAGTGAATGAAGATACATTTGTGTGCTTTAAATGTAAAAAAAAATAATCTCTTTATGCATCCATTTTGTAATTTGCTACTTTAACCAATTTTCCATTAACTGGTCATATACCTGTATTAATAATGTCAGAAGGGTTTACTCTATTTTTAAGTACCTCATTTTTAAATATGAATGAGACTTTCAAAACAAGTGAATCAAACTTTATGTTAAATTTTGTACTAAGCTTTATTCAAATTACCTTATATCCCAAGTATTGTTTTTATATTACACTTATGGATGACACTCAAAATATTTAAGAATTTCAGTCAGTTATATAGAATTCAGTCAGTTATATACAACCTATATGATAGATACATATTTTAGGTACAGAATTATCATTTCAATAACTGAATAATTCATCAAGTAGGTCATGTTTTTATTCATCAGAATACTACTCTTAGAATTGAATAAATTTTTCTCTCTTACTAATACTTTTTTCACAAGCATACACACCAATCACTTTCTATTATGACTGTTAACAGAAAATTCATTCCTTTTTTATGACAAAAGAGGAAAAAAAGGAAGACAATATTTATTGTTCATCATTGACTAGTTTTCTTGCCTGCTTGTCTGCCTTCTTGCTTATTTAATTATTTATTGCAGTTTTTGGTTAAGAATGTTCTTAGAGTGCAGTGAATGTGTATTTCCTTTAAATTCAAATGTATTCTTTATCTATGCTCATACAATTCTTTAAATGCTACTCCTATTTAGCTATGATGAATTAGAAAAAAAATGATGCAAAAGATATATTACTTTCTCCTAAAGGTTAAGAAATAATGTGAAATTTGTATTACTTAACAGTACTGATTTTTAGGCTTGAGTTTTGTGCATATAAAATGTATTAGCTTTGGAAAGCACTAATGTTGGCACTATGCTAGAATTTGCCCCTTACCAATCCAGAGAATACAAGGTAAATTGTTTGTGAAAGAACTTCATATTTAAGATTGATAATCTGTAAAAATGTACCAGAATGTGTCTGATTGTGTTTCAATGCATAAATACTATTTCAAAATTGCATTTCTAAAACATTTAGATCCTCCAGGATTAAAAACTGTGTAAGGATATTTTTTCTATCAAATATTTGCAATTCATAGTAACATGTGATGGTTAAACAGTTCATTAATTTTTAATATGTCAATGCAAAAGATTAAGCTTTTTTGATAGCTCTTAAACTTTACGCTTTCTTTAGAATGAATACAAAATGTAACTGCTATTTTTTTTTACATTTATAAATGGAACCCCAATATATTGGTCTTAGCACAGGACACTAGTTACAAGGTAGTAGATATGTAAAATTGGGAGTCAACACATTTCAGGACTTAAGAGTTACTTTATATAACCATAGAGTCTAGCTGCATTTTATAAATGAATAAATGTATGTCCAAAGACTCCAAAGCAATTATTCACAGCCCCACAACACATAAATCCCTAGTTATTTTCACTACAATGTACCATTGGGACCCTGTGACTATTTCCCTAATATCATTAACTGAAAAAATAAAACAAAGCATTATATGTATTAGTTCTCCATTATGCTATATAATTGATTTGAATTTTTTTCCCTCAACTCAACTTTCTGGTTGTTTTAGCACCCTAGAGGGGATAAAAGTACCAAGATGGAAATAGTGAAGTCCAGCTCTTATTTCCCTTTCCTAGTTTCTTGATTGAATTTTCCTTTCCCCATGCTGTACTGAGGTGGTGAAAATTGAACTCTGTGTTACAGAGTAGAGACCTAAACACACCAGAGAGTAAGAAAATGTAATTTCTCACTAAGCTGAGATTACATCTGATACTATAGTTCTCTTTTACCTCCAACCTCCATTAAAAGCAATAGGAGGTCCAATATGCTAGAAAATTGATAGATGTGGACAAATTTGAATGAGCAATATTGAAATAGCCAATTAAACTCTCATGGAATGTTCTGAATGTCAATGTGCTCTCAGTGATGAACTATAGGAAGCTGTTTTATAAAGAACAAAAGTTTTGCCCATCAATCCCCCCCAAAGTCCCCTACTTTATTCTGAGTGAATTTGTAATATCCAGAATTATATTTCTCCCACATCATACCAATGCAAGAAGTGCTTTATCTTTCTGATCTGACTACCTTCTTGATCAGTACATTTTTTCCAAAGTAAAAAGAATTGTAAACTGAGGTGATTCAAAGAATTAGACTCATCACACTAAGTTGTAAGGTACCTTGTGAGTAATGGGAGTCACCTCAAATATAGAAACACATTAGCACTTTTTCCCTTGCCAAGAGTACTTAGTTTTCGAAATGGAATCTTGAAGACTTCTTGTACCCTGCATGACCCTTCATTTCTGGGGTTGTACTGGCAGATCATTTAAAGCCATCTTGCTAAACTGTATAATATTATAATTATACTGTCACATTAGAAGATTTCACATGAAATTAATGAAACACCATTCACTTTAGACAAGAGCTATAGAAGCTTAGAGCACTCTCCTGGGGTACACTTTTTCTATTCCAAATCAGCCTTAATAAAAAAGAAATCTCAAATCATATTGCAAAGTACAATTCAAGGAACAAATTTTGCTAAATGCTAAATGTTTTCCTCTATTTTGTTTGTTTTCCCTAATTTGGGGATATTAAGTTTCCTCTAGTTTCTCATAAACAGAGGACTGTTTCATTAAAATCATTAGAAAAATTACAAAGAGAAAAATAAAAACAAAGAAACATAAGAATGCCATATCTTCAAAATATCCCGAACCCCTCATTAGTCTTCATATAATTACAAGGTAGAAAACAATTAATTAATTCTTTGGGGATCTCAACACTCAATGTGCTTTCTCCAGATATAATATAGAAGTTACTGTTTTTTCTTTCTTTTTCAGGTTGCATGTGTGAAATTTAAATAACTATCTACTTAATGGGATTCAGGGAAACAAAATACACACCAGTGTCAAACAGGCAGTTAAATTTCAAAAAAATGGATTGAATCATTTTCTTCTCTCAAGCTGAGTCCTCTTGGCATCAATTTTAAGTGAACAAAATGGGAAGAATATGTGAAAATTCATTTTCCCTTTTTAACTGTTCTGGTCTTTTTATTTGGTTCTGGTATCTCTCTCCCACATTTGGGGGGATTACTAATACTTTGTTATTCAATTATTCATGTCAGCTCAAGCTTTCACACATTGCATTTCCAAACATAACAATTAGACTGTCTGCACATATTTGCATTACAGAAATGAATGCAGAGGTTTCCACAAAAGGACTCAGTGGTACTGAATCAGTCTTTCCACTACAGGAGCCAGATGTCAAGGGACTTCCTCCTCTACTGTCCTTGGCATCATATTCAGTATACACACCAGTCTATCCCTTTGTATTCGCTAGCGGGCTAGCAACTGCATAGGCATCTCTTAATCTCTATTCTGATACTTATTCTAAAAATACCTGAAATTATAACTAACTCCCATTTTATTGTAGCTAATTGAGCCACTGTTCTACTTTATTAGCAATGGAATTCATTGATCTATTCACTTAAGCACTTAACATTTACTGCCTTTCTTTTAACTGACAGACACAGATAAGCCCTGGAAGTGGGAATTCAAGGTTGAATAAAATCATTTCCCTTGCCCTCAAGAAGCTCAGAGGAGAGTCGAGTAGTTCACAGCACATATTTTTTAGTATAAAGGCACTTTTAGCTTTTTAGTATAAAGGTGCTATGGGTTGAATGTCCCCACCAAAATCCTTATTGAAAGGTATAAAGAGATAAGATCAGATGAGACCATTAGGAGATGAGGTTTATGCCTTTGAGTGGATGAATATGTTCATGGATTGATGCATTTTTGGATTAATAGATTATCACAGGAGTGGCTTTTTTAATAAAAGTAAGCTGTCTCTGGTTTATTTGTTCTTTCACTACGGGATGCTCACTAGGTAATGACCCAGTCAGAAAGCTTTCACCAGATGAGAAGCAGATGCCAACACCATACTCTAAAGACTTCCAAAACCATGAGCTGAACTCTTTTATTTATAAATTACCCAGTCTGTGGCAGTCAGTTATAGAAGCAGAAAATAAACTAAGACAAAGGATCACTTTTAAATATAAAATAATTTGTGGTGCCATCTTACACAGAAGGGTATTTTTACTTTTGTAAGAAAAAATAGAGTGAAAGTAAAGTTTCTTTCAAGTTATTAATCTCTTTAACCGCACTGACATTTAATTAATCATAAAATTTATGCATTTCAAAAATGAGAGTAAAAAAAATGTGTGAGAAATATGATTTATTTGTGGGGAGGGTTAAGAGCCTAGATTTATTTATTTTTTAAATTGGGTCTTGGATTGGATCCCAGCTGGGCTATCTATTTACCAAGTGACCTTGGAGAAAGACTTCAAATTGCTCTTCAAAACTATGTTTATTCAATACAGAAAAATGGGCAATGTAATAGTCTCTACTTCTTTGTCTAAAATATACTATAAGAGACGTATTCTCAAAAAGAAGATAGTAAAGCAGATCTAGGCAGCAACTCCCAATCCTTCCATAGACCAAAAAGGAAGCAACTAACCAGAGATGTGGGTGACAAAAGAAACACTTAAAACTCAATATTGGACAATTTGAGACTTAAAGGGACATGGAGTTTGGTTGCCAGAGCAGAAAATAAGGACAGAATTCCTTGACCCTTAACACTAAGCAGGGTGGGATCAGGAAAAGTGTTAACAGAGGGAGAAAGAGGGAGAGGAAAACCACAAAAACTTTCTTCCTTAACAACAGTTGGAAAGAATAGCAGACTAAGTCAAAATGCAACAGGAACAGCAAAGACCATGGAGGAGCTCAGTCAGCTTAATCCAAATTGTGGATTGAAAGCAATACAGAGTATGGCAACCATTTGTAAATTCACAGCTAGCCAATTGCCCTAGAAGAAATTAAATCAACACAGTTTTCCCACCTTCAAATTGCAACAGATAAAACCAAAGACAATAACTCTGAAATGGGTTGTCCATCTAGAAGAAACTTATAGAGGGATACTGGCTGATTGAAAGTTACTGAAACACCCTCCCCCTCACTTTAGGAAAAAGGAGTGGGGTAGAGAAAACCCAAGAGCTAATAACTTCTGGAGAAACCTTGGCCTGACCCAGCACTCAACATAGACTCTGCAGGAGCCCAGCCAAAGACAGGAAAACTGACAACCTACTCCTACCATGGTGATAGATAAAACCCTGTGAAATACTCCAGCCAGGAAATTAGCTTCTGTGCCACAGATGACCCACAGAGAGCCTGCGTCTGCAGGACTCATAGCTGCAGATGAGCACAAGGAACTTGGAAGTGCTGCCCCAAAGAGATCACGGTGGAGTGGAGCGGATACTCACAATTCATGTGACTTGAACACATTCAATTGCATTTCTTCTAAGTTTTAAAGTATTAACTGGAATAATTCATTTTTCCCCCTGCTGAGATTTACTCTTGCTATTCTAACCCCCTCTTCTTCCTTTTACATTTCCTGCTGCTGCTTCAGATTCCTCCATTCATCTTTTTCTTCTTTTTATCTTGAATTGTATTATTATTTTCTATCTTTTCTTTTACCCAATTTTTATTTCCTTCCATTTTCTGTCCCTAGATAATGTAGCCATAATTTTGCTATCTTTAATAACTAATTTTTCAACATATTGCAGAACATTACCTGGATTAAAGGAACTATATTTTAAACATGTTTTTGTTTTTCCTAAGGTTAATTAGCACATGGATTTGCTCTGCAGTGATTTTACTAAATAAGATTTATGTCTTCTCTCAAAATGGTGCTGAACCTGGAAATAGCAAAGGACACACACTGAGTGAAAATATCAATAGGTGGATATTCATGCTGCCTGGGGCTCTTAAGAGAAATAAGTTCACTAAATAGTCCCCTGCATGAAAATGGAAGTGATAATTATTGCAGAAGATGGGTGCACAAACAAGCAGTATGAAAAAGCAAGGGAATAAACCACCCCAAACAGTTGACAACACTTTAACAACTAGTCCCATCAAAACCTCAGTGGAAAAAAATGTTATGGGAACAATTTAGAAAGTTCATAGTTAAAATGTTCAGTGAGCTAAAACAAGATGAAAGTAATTCATTTAAATAATATAGGAAGTGAAACATCATTTCAATAAAAAGAGAGAGATTCTGAAAAAGAACAAAAGAGAAATCCTTAAAATGAAAGATTCCATAGCTCAAATTAAAAATGTTTGGAAAGCATCACCAATGAAGATAGATTCTCAGAACTTGAAGAGAAAGTAGAGTCTTGACTAAAAAAAGAAACCATGACCAGAATATTCAAGAAATATATGGTAATGTTAGGAGACCAAACACAAGAATTATTGGTATAAACAAAAGGCTCCAAAATGAAAACTAAAGGAATGCACAACCTACTCAATAAAATAATGTCAACAAATTTTCAAAACCTTAAGAATGAGATAGAAATTCAAATAGAGACCATTAGAACTTCACACAAGAAATATCATAAAAGATCCTTACTAAAACATGTTGTAATGAAAATGCCTAACATACAGAATAAATATAGAAATTTAAAAGCTGCATGAGAAAAATGGCAGGTCACACTTAGAGGTAAGCCAATCTATATTTCATCTAATTTCTCAAACCAGACACTAAAATCGTAAGGCTTGGAATAACATATACTAATCTCTGAAAGGAAACTTGTGCCAATCATGATTACTATATCCAGCAAAACTATCCTTCAGACATTAGATGAAATAAAAACCTTCCATAATAAGTAGAAAATAAAACATTTCAGAACCACTAAGCCTGAACTACAAATCATACTCACTGAAATACTTCATGCAGAAGAAATAAAAAATAAAAATGAAAATCAGCATAAGAATAAACTGCAGTAGAATAATAGTCAAAGAAGAATCAAGCATTAGAAAAATGACAGGAAATAAAAATCATCTTTCTATAATAATAGTGAATATAGAAGGTCTAAACTCTCTAATCAAATAATACAGATTAGCAAACTGGATTAAAAAACAAGACTCAATAATGTGCTGTTTACAGGAGACTCACCTTAGAGGTGAGTCTGGAGATGAAAGGATGCAAAAAGCATACCATGCAAATTGAAATTAAAAGCAAGCAGGGATAGCTATTCTCATATCAGACAAATTAAACTTCAAGACAAAGTTAATCAGAAGAGACAAAGAGAGAAATTTCAGATTTGTTACAGGAACAAAATATAATAATTGTAAATATTTATACCTCAAACATTGCTGCACCTATATACATAAAATAAGCCTTCTCAATATAAAGAATTAAATAGACCACAATATAATCACACTGGGTGATTTCAATACAATCTCACCATTAGATAGCTCAGCAGATATAAACTAAGTAAAGAATCTTCAAAAGTAAAAACAAAATACAATCAGTTGAGTGAAACTAACAGACATTTGACATATATAAGAATATGTTTTTCACCGTCAGCTGAATTCACTTTTTTTCTCATCATCACATGGAATGTTCTCTAAAATATTTTAGCACATAAAGCAAGTCCTAGGATATACAAAAAATAGATTTAATTATTTGTATGTTATCATATAATAATGAAATAAAATTAGAAATCAACAACAAGAGGAGAAATAGAAAATATTTTAAAACTTGGAGGTTAAATAATACACTTTTGAATGAGGAGTAGATCATAGAGGAAATCGGGAGATAAATAAAAAAAATAAAAACAAATGAGACAAGTAATACAACATATCAAAATCTCTGAAACAGTAAGAAACTACTTCTAAGAGAAAAGTTTATAGCACTGAGTTTACAGCTTAAAAAAAGAAACATCCCAAGTAAATAATCTAATATTATACTTCATGTTCCTAGAAAAAGAAGAACTAATTTCAAAATCAGTAGAAGACAGAAAATAACTAAGATCAGAACAGAAAATAATGAAATTGAGAATAAAAAAGAAATGCAAAGGATTGGGGAAACAAAGAATTGGTTCTCTGAAAAGATAAACGAGATTGATAAACCCTTAGTCAAAATAACCACAAAAAGAAAGCAAAGACTGAAATTAACAAAATTATAGATGAAAAGGAGATATATCCACACACAATTCTTTTTATTTTTTGTGTTTTTTGGGGGAAGGGACAGGATCTTGCTAAGTTTCTTAGAACCTCACTAAGTTACTGAACCTGGCTTTGAATGTACTGTCTTTCTGTCTCAGCCTCCTGAGTCACTGGGATTATAGGCATGTGTCACTGTACCTGGCTCCACACACATTTCTGAAATCCAGAGGATCATTATAAGTTATTTTGAAAATTTTTACTCTAATGAACTAGAAAATCTAAGAAATATTGGCAATTTTCTAAAAGATATAGAAAACATAAACAGACCAATATCAAGCAATGAGATTGAAGAAGCATTTTAAAGTCTTCCAAAAAAGAAAAGATCAGGACCATATGGATTCTCTGTTGAAATATACCAGACCTTTAAAGCATTAGTAACTCCATTCTTCCTCAAATTATTCTATGACATAGAAATGGAGGGAACACTCCCAAATTCAATCTATAAAGCCAGTATCACCCTGATACCAAAACCAGACAGAGGCACATTAAGGAAAGAAATCCACAGCCCAATATTCCTGATGAACATAGATGCAAAAATCCTTCCAAAATATTGGATAATTGCATTGTAAAACATATTAAGAAGATACACCATGATTAAGTGGTTTTATTCCAGGAATGCAAGTTTGATTCAACATACACAAATCAATAAATGTAATTCACCACACACATAGAGTTGAAAATAAAAATCATGTGATTATCTCAATAGATGCAAAAAAAAAAAAAGCATTTGACATAGGCCAGCACCCATTTATTTATGTTTAAAATGCTGGAGAAATTGGGGATAGAAGGAACTAATCTCAAAATTGTAAAGGCTATATATAACACACCTAAGGCCAACATAATATTGAATGGAGAAAACTGAAAGCATTTCCTCTAAACACTAAATAAACAAGGATGACCACTCTCACCACTGCTATTTAACATAGTCCTTTAAACTCTAGCCAGAGCTACATAAGAGGAGAAAATTAAAGAGGTTCAAATAGGAAAAGAAGTCAAATTTTTTCTGTTTGCTGATGACATGATTCTATCTTTAGAAGACGCCCCTCCCCCCCAAAAAAAAAACCCCACCAGAATACATCTAGAGCTTATAAAAAAGTATTTAGAAAAGTAGCAGGACACAAAAGCAGCATACATAAATCAGTTGCTTTCCTATACTCCAATAATGAATCTGCTGAGAAAGAAATCAGGAAATCTATCCCCCCATTTACAATAAACTAAAAAAAAAAAAAAAATACTTGTGAATAAATCTAACCAAGGAAATGAAAGACCACTACAATGAGAACTACAGAACAAGAAGAAAGCAATCTTGAAAAAGAAGAGCAATGCAGGAGGCATCACAATACCAGACTTCAAATCATACTACTTAGCTATAGTGACAAAATCAGTATGGTATTGACAGCAAAAGAGACATGAAGACCAATGGAACAGAACAGAAGACACACAGACAAACCCATATAAATATAGCTATCTGACACTCAATAGAGGTGTCAAAAACATATGTTAGAGAAAAATAACCTTTTTAACATATGGTGCTGAAAAAGCAGGATATCAATATGTAGAAGAATGAAACCAGATCCCTATTTCTCATCTCTCATGTTTGATAAAAGACTTAGGAATTAGACTAGGAACTTTGTGAATCCTGGGAAAAAAAAAACCAGGGTCAAGACTCCAATATACTGGCACAAGCGCCAACTTCCTTAACAAGACTCCTAAAGCATAAGAAATAAAACCAATAATCAATAAGTGGGATAGCATCAAATTACAGCACTTCTCCACAGCAAAGAAAAAAATTAAGAGCATAAAGAGAGAACCAGAATGGAAGTTCTTTCCCACCTGACCCCCAGTCACAGGATTAATATCAAGTATATATAAAGCTCCGAAATATGTACCCCCAACCAAGAAAAAAAAATCCTGATTCATAAAAAGGCAAAGGAACTAAACAGACACTTCTCAAAATAAAAAATACAAATGGCCGGTGCTTGCTTCAGCAGCACATACACTAAAATTGGAATAATACAGAGAAGATTAGCATGGTCCCTGTGCAAGGATGACACACAAATTCATGAAGTGTTCCATATTTTTAAAGGACTTAAAAATAGTATACTACAGGGACACAGCCACATCAATGTTTATAGCAGCACAATTCACAATAGCTAAACTGTGGAACCAACCTAGATGCCCTTCAGTAGATGAATGGGTAAAAAAATGTGGCATATATATACACACACACACACACAATGAAATATTACTCAGCAATAAATGAGAATAAAATCATGGCATTTGCAGGTAAATAGATGGAGTTAGAGAAGACAATGCTAAATGAAGTTAGCCAATCCCCCAAAAACAAATGCTGAATGTTTTCTCTGATATAAGGAGGCTGATTCATAGTAGAGTAGAAAGGGGGAGCATGGGAGGATTAGATGAACTCTAGATAGGGCAGAGGAGTGGGAGGGGAAGGGAGGGGGCAGGGGGTTAGAAATGATGGTGGAATATGATGGACATTATTATCCAAAGTACATGTATGAAGACACTAATTGGTGTGAATATACTTTATATACAACCAGAGATATGAAAAAAATATGCTCTATATGTTTAATATGAATTCTAATGCATTCCACTGTCATGTATTAAAAAATCAATTAAAAAAGAAATATAAATGGCCAACAAATAGAAGAAAAAAATTCAACTTTTTGAGAAAGGCTAACCAAAACTACACTAAGATTTCATCTCATTCTACTCAGAATTGCAATTATCAAGAACACAATTAATGATATAGGCTGGCAAAGACATTTTTGGCAGGACTACAAATCAGTACAGCCACTTTGGAAAACAGTATCAGGATTCCTCAAAAAGTAGGAATGGAACCATCATTCCAATAGCTAGGAATGACCCAGCTATCCCATTCCTTGGTATTTAACCAAAAAAACTATCATTAGCATACTATAGTGATATAATCACATCAATCTTTGTGGCAGTTCAATAGTTCAGTTATGAAACCAGCCCAGATGCCCTTCAACAGACAAACAGATAAATAGAATGTGGTATATATGCTCGTGGGGTTTTAGCCATAAGGAAGAATCAAATTATAACATTTTCTGGTAAATACATGAAACTGGAGACCATCATACTAAATGAAATAAGTCAAATTCAGACTGTCAAGAATGGAAAATTTTCTTGGATATGTAGAAGCTAGGCCAAAATAAGAGGGAACAAAAGTGTGGGGATTGTTATCCCACGAAAATAGAAAATAGATGAAATTAACCAAACTGTCACATATGCATATATTCAGGAAGCCATTCATGAAATGTGTGAGGACCTTTTCTCAGCATTGCAGCCAGGGAAGTGATAGGTCTGGCTTTGGGAACTTCCTGTGGCACTCCCACTAACAGACCACCCAATGCATGTGACCTTCCCCACCACTCTACTAGAAAGGCCTTGCACAGCAGCACCAGAAAAAGGCGTAACCCCTTAGGAACTGAGCAGCCTACCTGTCCCCACCTTTATCCTACTTTGGTGAAGAAATTTCCATGGAAAGCCGTTTATGTTTTCTGATATAAACAAAGCAAATGCGGGCTCCTTTCTTTGTTTCAAGCTGGATATGTCTGGTCAGCTTGCCTGTCCTGCCCCTACTTTGAAACTACTTCCTGTTTCTGTGGCTATTTCACCCTTCTATTTTTCTTAGCTTTTATTTATCAGCCAGCCCATTCCACCAGAGGGGAATCCCATTCCATCGCCTATACGGGACCTGGGTGGCAACTCATGTATAAATACACCACCATGAATTTCACCTTTACATATATCTATGAAAAACAAATGTAAAATAACTCTGAAGAAATAGAAGGAATATCAGCAAAGTAAGAGGAGGAAGGAGAGAAGAGAAAAGAAAAGTCGTGGGGACTGAATTGGAGCAAATTATATTCCACACTTGTATGATTACATCAAATGAACCAAAATATTATGTGTAACAATAATGCATTAATAAAAAAGAAAAAGACATATTTTGGTTATAAGATTAATGATTGCGATAAAGCCCCCCACAAACATCTCTCAGGATAGACACTATGTCAGTTAGGAGAATGTTGCACAGTATCCTGCTGATTTCTAGCCCTGGCCCAAGTAGTTCCAGAAGAAACTTCCACTTCAGCACAGCTATAGCTCTCACATACCTTAAAGCTGTCTGACAAGAATATCTTAAACTCCCTTAGTGTATGGAACATCTGGCAACCGACCTGGTCTGAATGCAGCATGTGAAAGGGGGAAGAATCCTCCAACCTCAGAATGATCTCTGGACAGAGACCCTCCTGCTCAGATAGTCATGTGACCATCTGACTGTGTCTGACCCAGGCCACAGGCTTGTTCCCACTCTCTATCTCATGAGAGCATTGCCAGAATAAGCTGCTTGACATCAGACAGTATCTAAGACACATCTTTGATGCAAACAGGACCCAAGGGGAGAAGTCACCCTTGAGGAAGCAGATTAACTAGGCCCACTCAAAGCCCAAGAACACAGGATTAAGATAACACATGAAGATCCCCAGGAGACTGCCTGCTCTATGTTGTTTTGGATAACTAATACCTTAAATTTTTCATTATTATGTTTACAGATAACAGCTGGGGGAGTATTTGTGAGTGTAGTGAAGGAGAAATTGACACAAGATATTCCCGTTTTTCCTCTATTTGGGCCTGAGGGACAAAAGGCATGTGTCTGACAGGAAGACAGCAGTTTCTAGAGCCTGGCAGATAGCAAGTTGGCCAACAGAAGACATTCCTAACTATAGAAATGAGCCAAGAGTAATCTCCAGGAGAACATAGACTTTGTTTTTACTACTGCTTAGAGAACATTATAGACACTCAGTGAATACTTATGAAATTCATTGACTGTTGCCAAAATTTAAGGATAAGGTGGAGGGAAGAAAAGCCATTTCAAACTCCATACCTGCAAATGAAGAGCCACATGCAAACTACTTTATCTAAATCTGGAGACAGAGCTGAATTTTTCCCACAATATAGAACAAAATTAAGACTACCTCCCCCAAACTATTCATCCTTCAGCTTTATTTCAAAACTTTGTGCCACTTACCCCCAACTATAACATTTGAAAAATCTATGTTTTCACTTTTATCTTATTTCTACTAATTCATACTACCAGTTTTGTTTAAAGAAGCTGTCGGCTTGAATGAGGCAAGGCAACCTTAGAAAATACAGCTTTAACAATTGAATTGCCAACCCTTCCACAGAATCTCCACAGGTAAAAATAAAATCAGCTGCACACTAGAGAAGGGTAGATCTGAAAGGTAAGATCTTAAATCTTAAAATATGGATGAACTCATTTTATGAAAAATATATGAATATAGTGAAGTAGAGGTAAAATGGGACTCATTTTCAATAACAACACACTGTGACCTTAATGTTCCCATTTCTACTTCATTTTCCTGGAACACACAACAAACGGCACTTAAAAATGCATTTAACTCCTCTCCAGACAGTATTAAACTTTTAAAGCATTGAAGAGTGCCTGCCAATGAAAAGGAACTTATCTACAACTTGAAGATGAGTAGCTGCCATCCCACTGAATTCTAAGAAGCAAATTTTCACTTCTCTTCACTCATATCACATTCAGTGTACCCGTGAATTAATTCACCACAATATCTCACATTTAAATTTATGGCTGGTATGACATTTCTTCCTTCTGTAGTCAGTGATTTGGGGGTTATAGTAAGAATTTCTCTTATTTATCCCATCCCCAATTTGGTCCAAAGGTCATGGAAAGGTCATCCACTGAGCGCTAACTGGCTAAGTCTACAGAAAATAAATGAGTTTAGCATTCTGCAGTACCAGTTTCCCAAAATCCTAAAGATGAACATAGGGGGTGTTTCCTGTGTCCCTTTTAAGGCTTTCTCATATTTTTACTGAAGGTCATCAGGGTGAATTGTTATAGGGTATATTCTCTGAAAACATAACTAGAACAAAACCAAAGGGCTCGGTCTAGAGAAAGCTAATGCAAGGTTTGAATTGGTTTATGGCTGAGATAGTTCATAAAATAGAAAGAATTTTGACTCCATGGTTACCTATTGACAGGGAAATACACCAAATAAATCATAACCTCTCTGGGCAAGGTCTGTTCAGTACATTATAACAGCTTCTTGGGAAATTCTAATTCCTAGTCCTTTGTAAGTGTTCAGTAGTGGCATTGTAAATGGGAAATATTTATTAGAACTCTCCATGAACTGATTACTGTTTCCAGAAACATGTATACGTTATAATATGAATTTCAATCTTTTTTAAAGATGTCTAGGAGGCACATATCACTTTCAGTATGTTATGATCAACAAAACTAAGGCTTTGAATGATTTCAGCCAAGCCCATAAATATTTAAAAAAACAAACAACAACAACAACAAAACACCTTACTAAAGTTCAAATCTAGAATAGTTGATTCCAAAGCTGTGTTTTGTTGTTGTTATTGTTTGTTTGGTTTGGTTTGGTACCAGGGATTAAACCCAGGGGTGCCTAACCACTGAGCAACACCCCCAGTAACCCCCTCCCCCTTTTTAAATTTTGAGGCAGAGTCTTGCTAAATTGCCAAGGCTGGCTTTGAATTTGCAAACCTCCTGCCTCAGCCTCCCAAACTGCTGGGATTACAGGCATGTGCCACAGCACCTGACCCAAAGCCTGTGTTTTAAACTCCATGAACTTATCTCTCATCCTTTTGCTTGCTTATAAAAGGTAAAGCATTAAACATTTTTTATTGTCAATTTTGTTATGCTGGGATTTATGCTTCTGAGAATGCTTTTTTTCTGTCTGATGTTGGGTTAGAGTTAGCCAAAGGGGAACTTGCATGCTATTTAGAGGAGAGAAATGATGGAAGCAAAGTAGCAATTACTCTCTGAGTGTCTTCATTATTCCTTAGATGCATGTACTCAGTGGGTTTGTTTTTTCTTTCTCTCATTTGAATTGTACTCTGTTCTTTTTTTCCAACTGATGGCTACACTGAACAAGAGAGGGGCCAGCTAAACCACTGAGGCAAGAGTCCTCCTTCAGCCCCATCTTCGTCATCTTACTCAGGCTGCTAGATATGCTTGTCTTTTTTTTTTTTTTTTTTAGCTATTTTTATGGGTATATAAAGTTATCTATTGTTTTAATTACAATACCTATGTTAGGCAATTTGATATAATTGTAACAAAATTCCTGAAGAAATCAACTTATAAAGAAAAAATGTTTATTTTGCCTCATAGTTTTGTAGTTTCCAGTTTCTTATCTATTGGCTTCATAGCTCTGGGCTGGTGGCAAGAAACCAATCAGGATATGAGCATATAGCAGAGCAAACTTGACTAGATCTTGATTCAGGGAGCCTAGAGAGAAAGAAGAAGTAGCTGGAGTCCTTCCAACAGTGCCAGCTTACTGATCAAACCTTCAACACATGGGCCTTAAGGGGACATTTAATGTCCAACACTCAAATTACAGCAATACCCATGAATTACCATAGTGAATTTTTTTTCTAGGTTCACTGGCCATTTGGATATTGTCTATGAAATTCTTGCTCAAACCATTTGCAAAAATTTTTCCCTTTATTTTTTCATGTTGACTTGTAAGTGAACTTTATAATATGGGTATGAGCCCCTTAATGGTTTTATGTTTTTATGTAAACATCTTCTCTGCCCTATACAGAATTAATATTATAAAATTAAGATTATCAATCTTTTTCATTGAAAATTTTTGTTTTTTTCTATCCCAAGTCATGACAGTATTATCTTCTTGAGGATTTATTGATTTATTTTTCATATTTACATCTAAAATCCTCCTGGGATTGATTTTTGTATATGCTATGATATAGGAATCAAATTACATTTTTTCTTATGTGTTACCTAATGTTTAAACACCTTTTATTGAAAAGCCTATTCTATACCCAGAACTCTGTGCTATCAACTTTTTCATTTAAAAATTTTAATATATGCCTGGGGCTTTTCCTGAGCTTTCATTTCTAGTACTTTGACCTAGGAGTGCATCCTTGTTGAAATGCCATAATTTCTTCATTACTATAGTTTTTTTTTTTTTTCTGTATTCCTGTAATCTTGTGGAGAATTATTCCTGTTTATTCTTTATCCACTGTGTCTTAACTAGTTTTGGATTTTTTCCCCGTTTTTATATAAGTTAACATTTTATATGAAATTAACATGTCAAAGTTACATACACACACAAGATTAAAAAATGCTTGGTGATTTGACAGGAATTGCACTGAAACCTATCAAATTGACAACATCTCATCTTTTAATGCATGAACATTATTCACTATTCCATTCATATATTATTTTTAAAAAAATTCCTCCCAATAATATTTTATATTTACTGCCTGAGGATCCAATACAATTATTTTATTTATACTTTGGAACTTTATACATTTTCATACTATTGTAGGTGATATGTTTTTAAAATTATATTGCCAGGATGTTATTTTTGACATATAGAAATACATTTAAGTTTTACATAGTGATCATATTGATCTTGTTTCCAAAATTTGTTGAAGCTACACATTAAGTCAAATAATTAATTTGTGGATTCTTCAGGACATTCCAGATACAAAACATAATCTAAAAAAAATGACAGCCTATTTTTGCTCATATGTGTGTATGTATATATACATATATATGTACATAAACATGTATATATGTATATATATACATATGTATGTATATATGTGTATATGCATATAATCATATATACATACATATGTATGTATACATATAGTATATACAAACATATGTATGTATATATACACACATATATACATACATATGTGTATATATGTATATATACATGTGTGTATGTATATGTATATGTGTGTGTGTGTATGTATGTGTATATATATATATGCCTTGTTTACAGTCCTGTTGGGATTCTCCAAAGCAATGTTAAGTATAAATATTATAGCTTTCATCATTACCTTACATGAATCTTAAGTTTTCAGCATTTTGCCAATATGTAAGAGGTGTCTTGAAGAATAAATTTGAAGACTTAGAGATTTGAGGGGTTAGGGGTTAGATGTGAGGGGCAGAAGAGATTAAGAAACACCCCTTCTTTTTCTACTTAGTTAGATTTAATATATAAGTAAGCATTCATATACAAACACACTTAAATGTATTTAAATTTTTTCAAATATTTTATAGTGATATTTAAATAATCAAATTACTTTTTTCTTTACTCTGTAATAAATTCATTGATTTGTAACTCCTAGACAATCTTCCATTCTCTAACTAATCCAATATGGTTGTAATATAGCATACTTTTGTAATACTATTTGACTAGTTTGGCGATATTTCATTTAGTATTTGTACATGTGTGTTAATGGTTGAAAATGATCTATCATTTTCTTCTCTTGTTTCTATTAACAATTCAGATGCCAATATAATTGTTGCTCCTTTTTATAGCAAAATGTTTTTGTTTTACTCTACATGCTTTTAATGTGTTCTCTGATGTTTGATGACTTTTCTGACGTTTACCAGCAAAAGTTTGTTGTGCTTGAGTGAAAAATTATTTTTATTCATCACCTGATGATTCATAGAACTTCTTGAAGCTGTGAAAAACATTCAATTATTGTCCCTTCAAATATTACTTCTGCCCCATTCCTTTTTTTTTATTCTGGGACTCCAATTAATGTATAATTACATTCTTAGTGTAGCCTCTAAGATTTTTTACAAAATCTTTTCAATCTTTCTTTCTCTCTGTGCTTAAATTCATGTATTTTTTTTTTCTAATCTAGGTTCAGGTTCACTAATTCTCTCATCAGCTATATCCTATTTGCTATCAAACCCTACATTAAGCTTATTTTATTTTTCATTTTTTAAATTTATTTGTATGTTTTTTTCATAGTTTGAAATCTTCATCAATTTTCCCAATCTTATTTAATCTCCTTGAAAAAATATGATATTATTTTTGGTCAGTTAACTCCAATACATAGGGCCCCTTCTATTGTCTTTGTCATTGTCCAGCTCTTCTTTCTTCATATTGTACTCCTCATTTATATTTTATACTGAGAATATTATTGTCACATTTATCGGATACTACAAAAAAGGAAAAGTAAGGCAGAGGGTGGTGGCTCAGTGTCAGGCGCTGCCTACCATGACTGACCAAAAAAACAAAGGAGCCAAAATGATATTATAGCTAGGAGATTTAATTTTTCTTCTGCCAGGTACCTTGAGGCATTACCACTGAGAGATAGCATTAATTCATTTTTAGGTATTAGAATGATGTTAGGTTGAGGCACAGTCTCTCCCATGGGGCACAGCACTAAATTGCAGCATCTGGGACCCAGATCATGTTCCTTATCATGGGAAGGATGTCCAAGGTATCTTTTAACATCTCAGCCCCTCCATTGCTCACTCAGAAATCTACAAACACTCTTCTCCATAGAAGAGTGGTCTTGAATCTCAGGCTAATCTGCCTGGGATTCTCTCTACTGCAGATCCTGGCCTAATTATTCTACAGTGTTATTAGCAATTTAAAATCTTTTAGCAGATTTTTCACATTATTTCCAGATATAGTAGCTGTGCTCAGTGGAGAATGGTATAAATTTCTTAGTTTGTCATGGAGGGAGAAGTTTTAGAACCATTTATTTACTGTGATATTTAGGCAAATCATTTACCTTTCCTAAGCCTCACTGTGGAAAGTAGAGAGTGCTCCATAGAAAGAGCTCCTTTTATTTCATCACAATGCACTTCCTAATGACTCCATCTCCAGCTCAGGGCTATTGTGGATTTTATGATTATAGATTTTAAAACAAGTTATTCATATTTAGGTTAAACATAAAAAAATCCATACATGTTCTGATAGAAATACATATGTACACATATATAAGCACACATACCTACATATGGAGATATATATAAATATATATATATATATATAAACCACCTAAAAGAATAGCAAGTAACAGCATGGGTTAGGCATGTGTTGTGTAGACTAGAAGAGCAAGACTGCTCCTCTGTGAAGAGGGTCCACCGTAACCATTCCAAAATGAGACAAAATCTTCAAGAGCAACACCCAACAGAGAACAGCCCCATAGCCACTATCTACCTTCAAATGCCATGAAGAGTCCGTCCTGTCTCCTAATTGACCTGAATGTCTACTGAGCCGCTGGGACTCATGCAATTTGCAATAAAAGATCTCTTCCTTTAGCAATACAAAGTAAAGCAGGAGCCAGCTCTGCCCTCTCATTTTCCAATCTCTTTCTCATTCTGAGGCAAATACTTGTGGAACATTGGAAAAACAATAAAATTTCAATTAAGGAGTCCCTGAGACTTTGTTTTTATTTTCAGTTTTCAGACAAACCTAATAATTTCCAAAGATGAAAAGTTTAATAAGAAGTAAATTCAAATTTGGAATTCAAAGCCACGTGGTTCAGCTTCACATGTAAAATGAGGGCTACTCATACCTATCAGGTAAGCGTTTAAGGAGGATCAAATGTGGAAACTCACTGGAGCACTTTCCATAATTCTTGGTACTTTGTTCCAAAGAAGACTTGGATTCAAATATCAACTGTGACATTTTTAGCCATTAAACTTTGACAAAATCGTCTACTCTTTGCCTCAGTATTTTTTGTTTTAGTTTTTTGTTTTTCAGTACTAGGGATAGAACCCAGGGCTTCAGGCATGCTAGGCAATGGGCAGAGCTACATACCTGACCCTTTTTATTTTATTTTGAGACAGGGTCTTGTTAAAATGCCAAGATTGACCTGGAATTTGCAATCCTCCTGCCTTATCTCCTGAGAGTCTGGGATTATAGTTGTGGATCACCATACCCATCTTGGCCTCAGTGTTTTTATTTGTATACTGAGGCTAATACCTACTTCACCAGTTTGTTTAGAGTAATTAGATAGCATATGTAAAACTGCCTTCCTATCAAGATCACTCAATAATGGTCCCATTTCAAAGACAGAGATTCAGAGATTTTAATGCACCTTAGCTATGGCATGGAAAGAACTGTGCTGAAAATAAAATGCAGTTTTTATGAACATCTATTCCAGTACTCTTCTGAAGGACCATACTATTTTTTTTCCATTTATGAACAACAGCTTTTAGTATGAAAAAAATAGAGAATCTGTTCAAATTGTCCTAAATGATTTGGCAATCATTTTCTGCCTCGAAAAATCCATTAGAGCACCAATTTCTGATGTATAGGAATATGATATGGAATCTTAACATTATGCAAAGGAATTTTCAATTTTTTATCAGAATCTATCCCACTCATTACCTACGTGAGGAAAGAGAAGTCACAGGCCACTCGGCAACTCTGTGGACATTAGATTTGGAGCTCAGTGTGTACTAGAAACAGTAGAGAATCCTGAAAGTCACTTAACTTAAAAGAAAATCTCAATATCAGCTTGTTTCCTTTTTTTTTTTTTTTCTTCCTCGTAAAAGTCATGCACAATATGAAAATAAAGCAGTTACTGAAGCATATCCATTAAGCAGGAGCTGAGTTTAATAGACTAAAATCTCTCAAAGTGCTATACAGCTCAACAAAGATTAGTGAAAGAAGAGACAACAGCTAATTGAAACGATGGCTAAAAATGGTCTCCAGCACAAAGAAAATTTTCTCTGTTCAATATATTCTTAGATGTGAAATCACAACAATCTGCAGGGCTTTCAAAATAAAACCAAAATCAAGGTTTCCTGATCTAGCAATTAAATTATAACCAGAACAGTGATGATCAGATATATATATATATATATTTTTTTTTTTTTTTTTTTCTTTTCTCTTTTCATTTTTCTGAGAAGCCACCTGGTTAACTCAGAGCAGGTGAATTCAGCAAGTGTCTTTATAGAATGAGAAGGGACAGTGCGAATGAACTGTCCCTTCATGCCTGGCTGCTCAGCACCCTCAATTCCATGACCTTTCACCTCCCCTCCAGGCCCAAGGGCCAGAGAACCCCATGATTTCATTATAGTAAATTAGATGTCACAAGCTGCTGTGATCTGCCAGCCAAGTTTAACAGCAGTATTGCAAGTCTCTTTGCTACTCTCCAAGAAATCAATAGGGCCTCCCTCTCTCCCTCTGCAACAGGATCCTGAGCTCACATCATTTTGTGACATTTCAAAGCAAATGACACAGCATGTGGAAATGGCCTATAGACAAAAAAGCAAAGGGGTGCAGAAGTACTGGGAGTGCTTCATCCAAGAAGGAAGAATTAAGACCTTGTAAAGGAGTTTCTAACTATGCTCACTTTGACTTCCAGATGGGCATTCAGAACCTTTCACTGTTTTAAAATTTAGACGATTACACCCTCAGGATTTTGAATTATCAAATTTCATATACATGGCAATTTATTTTAAAGTGGAAGAGTCTACATCAGCAGATGTAAATAATCCTTGTGGCCTGGTGACCTACCTGAGCATGGTTTCAGAAGGCGAAGAAGCTAATCTTTGTTGCCATATAGATTACAATGACCTCGCCATGACTGTGGCGATGCTCCTCATTGGTCTTACTGTGACTTCCAATTCATAGCCAACAAAGCAAAATTCTCTGAATCATTGTGTGGAGATAGAAGAATTTGATTCACCTCCATTTCTCCCTTTAACCTCCAAAGCATTAACTTGTGTGAGGTGATTGATGTGAGAGAAACAGGGAAATTATGGGTTAACAAATCACAGACTGCATATTAAATCTGGGTCTTGACCTGTTTCTGTAAATAACATTTTAGTGGACAACAGTCATGTCATCATGTAATCATCAGAATCTACAGGACAATAGAAAATAGCTTCTTTATCTTCTGCAGCTGTGCACCAGGCTATTTAGTACTGCAGATGTAGAGTTCCCTACTTTATTTCTTTGCATATCACTTACAGCTAGTTTCCCGCTACATCTATAGAATTGAATAGTTAAGACAAGTGCCAAGCCCGAAATATACTAAATAGCCCTTACAGAAAAAAAATCTGGTGCATCCTAGTCAAAGGATTTTCAAGTTATGCCTTTTTCCCTTTATGCAAATAGAAGTGGCCAAATACCAACTCAGGTAGTCAGGTTAAGATCAATATTAGAGCAGATATTGCAAAAGAATTATTTTCTGGAGATGGGGGTAGAAGATCACTAAGGATCTTAGGAGAGGGAGGTTGGAAATAGAAGTAAAATATACTGTGTTCCTACTATTTGCCTATGCTAGGCTCTTTACACATTATATTGGTTTCTTCTTGCTGCTGTAATAAAGTACAACAAACTTGGTGGTTTAATGCATCCAAAATGTATTCTCTTACAGTTCTGAAGTTCAGGAGCTCAGAAAGGGTCTGAGTGAAGGTGTTGGACACCTCCCTCTCTTTTGGAGACTCAAAGGAAAAATATGTTTCCGTGTTTTTTCAAGTGCTGGAGGCTGCACACATTGCTTGCTTGGTTTCCATCTTCAAAAGCAACAGTGATCTGCAAAGTCTCTCTCAAGTGTCTGTTTTTTACCCACAGGTGAGGACCTTTGTGATTACACTTGGGCCCACTCAGATAATCTAGGATATTCTATTTTTAGGTCAACTTATCAGCAATAAGAATTCTGTCTGTAATATTAATTTTCTTCCATTATGTAATCTAAGATACTTAGAGTTTCCAGGGATTAGAATATGCACATTTGGGGAATGCATTTATTCTGCCCACCACACACACATTCCATTATTTAATGTTCACACTAACCCTATAAGAGAAACATAATTATCCTTCTTTCACAGATCAGAAAACTAAGGCTCAGAGAGACTAATTAACTTTCCCTTAGCCACACAGTCATTAAGTACTAAAGATGAGATTTAAATCCAGTTCTTTCTGACCTGGACGACTATATTCTTTTTATCATTCTGAAGGCTTGCACATCACATAAAACTTATGTTAAATAAAGTTGTATGCTTTTCTCTTATTATTTTGCATTTTTTAATTGGGGGGTGGTGGTCTCAGCCATGAACTTTGGATAGGTAAGGAAAATAAATTATTTGTTCTTCCCAACAAATTCTGGCACTCAACATGGAGGGAGATACCTCTTTTTCTCCACAGTTTGCAAATGAGATTCTGGGACAACTGAAGAAATATTACTTTTTCTTCTTTATCCTTCTAACATTCCACTCCAGTCCTCTACAGTGGTACTTCTTTGAGTTCATAATCACTTACTTAGGTGTTTCCTGGGATCTGGAAGAACCTCTCATCTCAGCCATAGTTGGGTAAAACAGGTCCCACCACCTCCCTTCAAGTTATTTATTCTACTTAAACTCACAGTGATTTTCCCCCATGGGATCTGTGGGAGACCTTTGTTGCTAAAGACCTCAGTGACTCCTTGGTTCAAGTAGGAAAAATGGCCGCCTCAGTTCCAGTGACAAAGTCTGTAGCACAAGCAGTGCCTTTGTCATGCAGAGACAGCCTCCTGACCATGGGAAGCCATTGTTTTATATACAACTTAAGGATGACATCTAAATATCTTTCCATAAATGAATTCTCCAGTTGGATGTGCTGCCTCTACTTTGGACATAAAAGAGAGAGATGTAATTATTACTCATACTTCATTCATTTCAAAGTGTTATTTCAGAAATTTTCAAGTAATTATTTCCTATCCTTAGGGAATTGAGAATAAACAAATGTCTCTTCTAATAATATTAGGGAGAATTAATTGAACATAGGTTAAGAGACCCAACTGTGATTGTCAGTACAGTTATGGTGTTTTTTTGGTTTTCGTTTCTTGTTTTTCTGTTTGATGAAGTAAAGAACATTAACTTAGAATTGTGCCTCCCAAAGAAATAGTTCTATAAATTAATTGAGCTATTCTAATATTTCATTTTGAAAATTTTCTACTTTGAAATAAATTCAGAGTTACATAAATACTTCATACTTTCACTATATCTATGACCCATCTTCCTCTAATATCAAAACTTTATTTAGCCATAGTGTAATTATTAAAAGTAAGAAATAAATATCAAACAGTACTACCCGTTAGTCTAGAGACATCATTCAAATTTTTATCAATTATCTCACTAATTCAAGTGGAGTTCCACAATCTGATTCAGAATTTCACCACACAGTAGGTTGCCATATCTTGTTAATACCAATATAGGACAGTTTGTGCCTTGTTTTTCATGAACTTCACATTTGAAGAATAATTTTATTTTGTATGTCTCTCACTTTTGAGTTTTAATTTTTTATTACATTAAATTTTTTGGCAAGAATATCACAATGAATCATATCAGTAAGTACAGGATGTGGTTATGATTTTTTGCTGGTAATGTCAAATTTGTTACTTCATTAAGGTTGTGTCTGACAGATTTCTCCATGATAAAAATGCTGCTATCTTCCTGTTGTAATTAGTAAATATTTGGGAAAAAGTTACTTTGAAATGTTGTTTTCCTTTATAATTTTTTTATTAATTTTAGAATCCCTCTATCTTTCTTCTTACCTGTCATAATTATTGTAAAAGGGTGATATTCTGTCCATCATTTCTTGCACTTTAATTGGAATGCTCGTGTAAATTTATTCCTTCTCCCCCATTTACTCATTTATTTGATATTGTATTTATACTCTAATGAACACATGGATATTTACTTCATTCTGTAATATATTACTATAATTATTTAATTTTTCTTAAAGTATCCCACATTTGGCTTTTGGGAGACTTTTGTATAGACTTCAGTGTCCTTTCAACAAATAACCATCATTTTTTAGTGCATTACTTCCCAGGTGAATAAAATATTCCAGACTCATTTTTGTATTGTCACTACCACAGTCTTGAGCCAAATAATTTCACTGGTACAGGGTTGCTATTATTTTCCAATCCATTCAGTTGATAGAGCTAGCATATGTATATAGATAGAGAAAGGTAAATGCATGTATCATCTACACATGTATACATATACCAATAACACATATATTCAAATATATATTATATATATATATATATATATATATATATATATATATATATATATATATATATCATGTCTCTGTATATCCTTATATATGCATATTTATACATACAATGCTCATTTGTATCTTAATAAAAGCAGCTGAAAGACCCATATGTGAAAAGCTTCCTCCCCAGACCTGATGCAATCAAGAGGCAATAAAATCTTTAGAAGGAGGAGCCTAGCTGTAGAAAGTTAAGTCATTGGGTTCATGCCCTTGAAGGTGATATTGAGACCCCGCTCCCTCTACTTCCCTCTCTCTCTTTGCTTCCTGAATGCCATGAAGTAAATGAGTTCCCTCTGCTACGCCCTCCCACCATGATGTACTGGGCTACCACAGACCAAGAGGCAATGGAGCTGAATTAAAATGGGCCGAAATCACACACCAAGATAAACCTTTCCTCCTTTTTAAGCTGATTTGCTTCAGGTATTTGTTAAAGTAAAAGAAAGCTGACTGAAACATACAGGAAACAAATGTATTTGTGTATGTTGTTTTAGGCTTCTCCAGAGACAGAAACAATAGGATATGTTGATAGATATAAGTTTACTAGAGTAATTGGGGTCCATAATGACCACATTTGGACATCACTTGACTTTCCCAATATGCCTGTTTATGTAATTTTAATCTACCTCAAGATAGTGTTAATTAACAGCTCTTGGACAAAAACAAAACAAACAAAAACAAAATGTGAGCAGTACACTCAATGAACATATAGAGAAATGTAAATGCATGTATCATCCACACATATATACATATACCAATAATACATATATTAAAATATATATATTATGTCTCCATATATCCTTATATACGCGTATGTATACACACAATGCCCATTTGTATCTTAATATCTCAATAAACAGTTAAATAGATAATGCTGAATTGCTCAGCATCCATTTCTAGCCAGTCATAAATGATACATGATATTATGCTTAAAATTGTTTCAATTGTAGGTATCTAATTATAATATGAGCTACATTTCTTGTAAGTCTTTTGTGTTGAAAGAGAACCTTTAGTTTCTAAACAAAAATGTGAATTATATCTGAGAAATAATTTAGATTACAGAGTAGCTAAGATCCTGAAAAGGCCATCCCTGGTCATCAAGTCACTTCCTTGCACTGCCTATGCAACCTTTGTTCAACTGTCAACAAACATAGTGACTAATACACGTGTTGAAAATATATGTCCCCTTAAATTAAGGCAGTTTATAAAAACAGATACTAAAATACAATTTTAATCATATTTTTATGGTTTAGATCCAGGATGTTCCCCTAAAATTTGTATTGAAGACTTAGTCCCCAATGCAGCAATGTCAAGAGATGGAGCTTTTAGGAAGTGATAGGATCATGAGGACTCTACAATGACCACTGGATTAATCCATTTAATGGAGTAATGATTGAATAGACTACTGGAAGGAGGTAGAAACTATAGGCAGTTGGGACATGGTTGAAGGAAGTAGGTCACTGAGGGAATGCTCTTGGGAGACTATATCTTATCTTCTCTGGTCTCCTCCTCCACCCACCTTCTTCCTCTTTCCTTGTTACAAGGAGCTAAGCAGCTTTCTCTCACCATGTACTTCTACCATGATGTTCAGCCTCATCTCAGACCCAAAACAAGGGAGCCAGCCAGCATGGACTGAAACCTCTGAAACCATAAGCCTGAAATAAATCTTTCCTCTTTTAATTTATATCAGGTAATTTGGATAAAGCAAAAGTTAAAATACATGTAGCAAAGTATTAGTAAATATGTATTCTCCAAATTTTATGAATTCACTATGTGTTACATTTGAAAACTTTGTTTCCAGAACTTTTCTTACTAAATAATAGACAGATGTTCAACATCCAAGTAGTGCTTGACCAATTACCTTTGTAAAAATTAAATAGCTTTATGCAGCAAAAGACTTGCAATGAAGGAAAGTGAATAGTGCATTAGCATGAATGGAGGAGTAGGCATTATATTGCTGATTATAAGCACTGATTGATAGAAACAAGTAACTTGGTATTTGAAAGCATTTCTAAAGAATGTTTAACTGGAAAGTCTGGAATGTGCATGTCTTGGGAAACTTTTTCCCCACTGGCAGCTGCCAAAGCCTATACATCATTCTTCATATTGCTCTTTTTGTAATCCCATAAGTGAAAATACCCATACACAGACTTGTGCAGACACACATATATATTGAAGGACTTAGAAATCTTTAAATTCAAACAAATATCTATACTGCTCTCTACTCTGAGTATCTGTAAAGTATATTAAAAGTTTTATAAAATAATGATTTCTTGGGGTTTATGGGTTACATAGTGACATTCACGTTCTTATAACTGGCCCTCATTAGAGGAAACCAGGATGTGCAAAGAAAACTATTCTTGGCCTGGTTTCCCAGGGAACCAAGGTATATGAATTTCTGTCAGTCTGTTTCTATCAAAGCCATTTGACCTCATGAGCACAAAGCAAAGATAATTAAAATCAGAAAGAAGAAAATCAAAACTAAGCAGAATTTCATAAATTTAAAATGTCCCATGGTCATTAGGTGATTTCAGTGACTAGTTTTCTGTCTTCATAGCTTAAATCTTTTTCATTTATTAAGTATCTGGTCAGGGTTACTACTTACAGCCATATAAGTTATGGACTGAACATTTGGGTGTGGGCAGTGATATGCTCATCATTTATACATATGAAATATAACATCATCCAGCAGAACTAAAATATGAAGAGAGAATAGCCATAGCCTCACAAGGCAGGCCAGCTCATCCAACAAACTAAGAGGAAAAACTGAAAAAGAAATTCATTTATTTTTAGAAAAGTCTAAATAAAACAAAAATATTTAAAACCCAAAATGTAGACTTTAATAAGAGTTAGACACACAACACAATTGTCTACAATCTGATCTTATAAGTCTGATCTCTAATTGCTTTAACACTATGTGCAACTGGTTTTCAAAATATGTTTGTTCACACATTTAAACAAAATGAACTGAGTATTTACATGTGCACTAATATCATCCTTAACAGGTGCAAGTAGAATTAAACCCTGTGTAAGGCTGTATCCTTCCTCCCTACACTGGAGGTTGAAGATGTTAGATGTTCTCTTCTAATATTAAAATAATAATACTTTATTCTATAACAGTAACCAATTAGATAGCTGCTGGATTTCATAGGAGATTAATATACCTTAAAAAGTAGAATGGAGTTTTTGGATATTGTTTTTGTTGTTTTTAAATATATAGAACTTACCCCAAATTAAGATGAGCTGAAAACATGTGTCTTTATAAAAAAAAAAACAGTAGAATATCAAGGATTATTAGAGAAAGAGATGGATTAAATGAAAAAAAAACTATCTGTGAATATATTGCTTGAGACAAGAAATGTAGTTCTGGAAGTGGAAGTGGTCTAGGAGAAAATGTCAGCTGGAAGGCCTGAGATGGAAATTCCTTTGTAAACTATGGAAAAATATACGATCTTAACTCTATCGCAAGATATACTATTCAAGTGGGAAAGAATAAATGTGAAGTGACAGAATTCACATATGATTTAGACATGCAGGCTAGTTTATTGAAGGGAAACAACATGTTAGATGAAGGTAATTGGCTGTCTAATTAGGGGCCTTCAGAATCAAAGGAATGTATGAAATTTTAGGTAATTGATCAGAAATATCATAACATATGTACTTGCTACTGCTAATTAAAAATCAAAAGGGAAAACCAATTGCTGTCAATATTGTATTCTAAGTAATTTTGTAACTAATGAAAATGTCACCAAATATTTGTGTAAGCAAAATTCAAGAGTCTGATTCTCAGTTTACTCAATGAACATACAGAAGGAGCCTGGAGCATGTAATGAAACCTCACTTCAGAACAGCAAACCTTCCAGGAAGTCATCAAAACGGAAGAGAAGAAAAAATTTTAAAAAAAGCACACTGAAGATATTCTAGTCAGACACTTGAAAGGTGGTAACTGTGGGATCAATGGGATTCAACAAAGAATTCTAAAGGGAAGGCTTCAGATCTGACATGAAATCAGTCATTTAAAGGAATTCCCCTGAAGATGTCACATTCCTACTAGCATATGTGAATATTCCTAAGGAAATTAAATAGGTTTCCAAAGACTCCACAAAAATGCATAAAATTTAATGGTCTTTTACCCACAGAAATGGAAAAGTTTTCCCTCTGCTCCAACATAAAAGTACTATTTGGGAAACCTTCATAAACAGACTTTGGCCCACAGGAGGGGAATGAGGAGAGAAAGTAAATATGATATTATAATGCAGTAAAAAAGCAACCCATTGGCAAATGGATTCATGCCACATGACCCACTGTTACTTTTAATAATGATTTTTATTATTTTTACTTTTTGGTACTGGGAATTGAACTCAGGGGCACTAGACCACTGAGCCACATCTTCAGCCTATTTTGTATTTTATTTAGAGATAGGGTATTGCTGAGTTGCTTAGCGCCTCACCATTGCTGAGACTGGTTTTGAACTTGTGCTCCTCCTGCCTTAGCCTCCTGAGCCACTGGGATTGCAGGCGTGCGTGACTGTGCCCAACCATAATGATTTTATTTTAATCCTATAGGCTACTAGAATGGCTGGTTATGATTTATATAAGTGAAACAAATCTCTGGGTTGGTAGTAAATAATTAGGTTATGTTTCCACACATTCTTTTCCCAAATCTGTTCTTATCAACGGAAAAAAAATCTCAATATAAATATCAAAACTAGTTAATTACTTATTACTGTTGTTTACTCCTTTGCTTACCAAAAGTAGCAAATTGCTTCATTTTATATTTCTTCAAAAATTATGGATGTTCAATCAGTTAGAATTCAGGATGAACTAATAGGACCAATTTTGCTCATTTAAAGAAGGAGAAAGAGTAAAAAAAAAATAGAATGAAAGTGTGGGTTTAGTTTACCGTAAGGAAATCATCTTCTATAAGGAAATACTGTATTCTTAAATCCCCTAAGTCCAGACTCTATCTGGGCTTCAGGGAAGGAAAAGGACCAGCACCACTGTGAGAATCCCGGGGATACTTTTCTCTCCATCTCATCTCTGCTCTCATTTTAGATCTTCTCTGAACATAAAAGTAGCTGCATCTCTGCTTCTGACCTTTTACATCTTCTGTATTAAATTGATTGCAGAATCTGAAGAACAATTGAATATTTGACTGGCTCAGCTTTGATTAAGTCTTCACTCTTGATAACTAAACTAAAAATAAATGAATCATGGCTTTCTGGAGCCTATACCTGTGAAAAGTGTGAGCTGTGCTCAGGAAAGACAGATTCATTGGAAAACTCTGCAGTTTTCTCCATAATATTAGAGTGGGATATGCAGTCAGCCTTCCATATCTGCCGCTTGCTCATCCACAGATTCAACCAACAATGGATTGAAAATATATTTTTAAAGTTGTACCTATACTGAATATGTATATTTTTGTCATTATTCCCTAAACAATACAGTATGATACCTATTTGCATAGCATTTATATTGTAGTAGGTATTATGAGTAATCTAAAGATAATTTAAAATGTACTGGAGGATTTTTTGCAAATTATATGTAAATACCATACTATTTTATATGTGACACCCAAGCATAACTGATTTTTGTTATCTGTAGGGCATCCTAGAGCCAATCCTTCAGGGATGCTGAGAAACAATTATATACATATATTAAATGTATGCTTTATCTTCTGTTTCTATGATATACCTTTGCTTCTATGATTACTCTAGCTAAAGGACATTAAAATAAGACCCTAGAAAGCAAGGACCATGCCTATATAACATTTCTTGTTGAAAAACTTTTTGTAAACTTTCTTTATATATCTTCATAGAATTGAGTAAATCCATTTCTGAATCACTAAAGTCACTCAGATTGTTCACAAAAATGGAGGAGCTTGGTGACATGCACAATACAAAAGAAAATATAATTCATTCAGCTTTTATTTCTTTGAATGCTTGTTTTTTTAGTTGGCAACAGATTATTATCCTTCTAATTAACTACCTTTTACTTGATTCCTATTACCTTAACATACATAATGTTCAATTAAGTATTTCATTTACTCCTGACATTATTGAATAGATGAAATCATGGTATTTTGATGTACATACACATGTGAGTGTGTGTCCACATGTGTGCAGAATACACTCCAGTGAAGGCAGTAACACATGCAGAATGACCAAACAATTACAATAGTGTCAGAGTGATAGTCCAGTTATGTTGGAGATGCTACCGAAGTCAAAAATAAAGAAAGCTTTGCTTGCATAATAGGCTGGTGTTTGTGCTGGTGTTTAAAGAACCATAGGAACAACAATAGGGAGAAAGTGTGATTCCAGGTAGAGATTGGGAAGCACAGGAGGAAGTCAGGCCTGGACTAACGTGCTGCGGCCTGTTTTGTTGTGTCCATCGCCTTCTGCTGTACTTTCCTCAGTGTGGATTTTCAAAGTTCCCTACTAATCTGGCATTACTGAGAGAGAAGCATTTAGAGAGTACTGGAAACTGATGTGTTAAATCAAAAGCTTTGGAAGTCACTCCATTAAAAATGCAAGATGAATTAAAGACACCAGATGAACAATCATCATTATCATCATTGTCATAATTAACATTGATTATACATTTACTGTGTCATAGGTAAGGCTACATGGGTAGTTAAAGGTGTTATGTGTAATTAGCTCATTTAATCCTCACCATGTACCACTAGGAAAAGAAAGGAAAGGGGAGGGAAGGAGAGGGGAGGGAAGGGAATGAAGGGTCACTTCTGCAGCCAATATGCTAATTCTTTATTCTTGTCTACCTTGCCTGAGGTCCTCACCTAGAAAATTAATGAAAATGGAGCAGAACAAGACCTGCACACATACATATGGAGACAAGTACAGACACATGGACAGACACCTACACAAACACACATATGAGTGTAGATTCTCCACAGTAGCAGAGGCTGTGTAACAACACTCCCAGGTTCTCCATCACCTTCAGCCTCTCTAGGAATGCTGATGGCTTATCTTTCCTTTACCCCAGACTATGGGATACCAGTCTTTCTGGGTGCTTGGTCTGAGGAACTCAGATTCAAAAAACTAATAATTAACCAACCAATCAATCAAGAATTAAATAAGCACACTAGAAGTATCATCAAATTTAAATTTAAGGCATGATTCTGTTTTGTATTCAGTATTAATCCCTCCTTTTTCTGGGAAGAGTATTTCTATTTTCATTTGAAAAACTACCTCTCTGTCAGTCTTCAAGGGTAACATAGGACATAGGCCTTAGCCATGGAATTAATTTGAGCATAGGCACACCCTATAAAAACAAAGCAAACAGACAAAAACAACAAAAAAGAAAGAAATACAGAATAACCAAGATTAATTTCAGAATTTTATTTTTAACAAGCAAGTAAGACAGACATTTTCTTTTCTAATGGAATAGCTGTGAACCAACTAAATAAGCCCAAAATGGTTCGTCAATGGCCATCATGTGTAAACAACAGATCATAACAAAGAGATGAGCAAAAGCAGGCAAGAATATGGTTGTGAATGACATCACATAAGTCACTGTAATCAAGACTAAATCAAAGTTACTGCTGAGCTTTTCCCTGGTGAGCCAAAAGATTCTTTAGCTGACTTGGTTTCTTTCACTTGCAACTGAAGGGGATGTGATTCAGAAATTCTGCACATGACAGTCCTCATTTGGAGATTCACAACACATATGAAAATCTCTGAGAAACTTTGCAGTGACAAAACTAATTTACTCTGGTTCCACTAATTGTTCAATACTTGTCACGATTTGCTCTGTGCCTAATAGTGTCCTGGGCTCAAGGATCCAATTAGGGGAAAGACACTGAACCTTCCCTCATGGAGCTTGCAGTATGGCACCAACGATAGTGACATTTACTAAACATTATTAGTTACAGAAAACTTGTCCTAATGTAATATCACAGTATCTCATTGCATTAAGAGTTCTAGGTTTAGAAAAAGTTATTCTGGAAACATGTCATAAATTTTATTTTTGCATATCAAGAAATATGTTTTAATGTTGGAGTCTAGCTTCCCTTCAATTTGCAGAATCTTATTGTTGTAGTTTGGTCTGTAATGTATTTAACTCTTGGGTTTACTTCTTGCATTAACTCTTCCTGTAAATTATTTTTGTTTTATATTTCTTAATATTTTCTTTTCCACTGGTGAGTACTCTAAATTCTATCATGTAAGATTCTTTAATCCACTACACAAAATTATGATAACTTATATTTGTGTCATTGTGATAGGCCTTGAAATTTAGCAGTAAATAAGAACAAGTAGAATACTGCTTTTTTGGAAATTTTGGTGTAGTAGACAAGACAATAAACACACAACTATGGATGGTTTTCTCCTTTGCCACTCTGTGTTTGTCAAAGGGATTTTCCTTTGACCCATCCTTATAATAAGGTGATTCCCGTACCTTAACCTTCTAATTTTTACTGCATATTTGGTTTTCTCCTCAATAGCTCTTATCTTCCTCTAACATACTACATATTTTACCTGGTTGTTTATTATCTAACTGTTACCCAGATGAAAGTTCTGTTGAGGGCAGGAATGTTTATCTATTTAATTTACTGCATTATTCCCAGAGCCTAGACCAGTGCCTGACAGATAATATGCAACTTTTAAATACTTGCCAACTGTGTAAATATATCATATGTAAAATATTGGCTATATTTTCCTAATAAGTCAATTTTTCATTATTCTATGTTGAAGAAGTATTTTTCATATGTCTTCAAGTAACATCATGTGTATCATGATAAGTCAACAGGTAACATCCCTTGATAAATATTTCAAAGCATAAAAGGTAAAAAGGTAAGCAAACTGCCTACTAACAAAAATATTTTCACAACAATTAAGGATATTTATTTTGTAATAGTAAATACGTGACATGACATAAATATACCACAAATAGAAAATGCTAAATCATCAATGTCTCTTTTAAGTATTGACTTTAGAATATTAGTGGAAGTTTCCCAGAAATGAAATGAAAAATAACTTTTGAAGGTGAGGAAACACCTTATTTATTTATTTACTTACTTATTTGCTTTTGTGCAAAGAAGGGGTGAAAAGAAGTGTCTTTTCAGAAGGAATGACTATATTTTCTTATTTGGATAGAAGGGAAAAGAAAATGGGTACGTCAATAGTGGGATGTTAGCTCCTGAAATCATTTTTCAGGTCTTCCTGGTTTCAAAATAAATCAGTGTATAAAAATAGAAAGTTTACTGTGTTGTCTCTTTTTTGATAATTTTGTTCTTCTGGTTCCAAGAATAGACTCAGAGATCAACCACATTGTTTCCCTACTTTTTTTTTCTAATAGGCATTTTTAGAAGCCATTGGTTTCACCCAACTGGCAGCCACTTTGTTTATATTTTTCCCTTAAAAGTTTATGCATTCTTAAGTACTTTAATGTGAAGTTTTTTGAGTAAAACCTACTCTGAGTATTAATAACCAGAAATTTTTAACAAGTACTTTTCTACAGTGGCACTTGCTGTGGTATTATGAAAATAGGATTTAAACAAATAAAGGCTATTTACCAGGTACCAGAAAGATTAATTTATTTTCTGGCAATAAAATGGATACTGTATTGCATGAAATCAAAATAGTCAATATGATACCCTTAGGTACTTGAAACATCTGAGTTATATCATTATTATGACTATTTAATTGTCTTTTAGAGTTGTGGCCAAAGTAAATCTATAAAAGAACAAGTCATTGAAATTTTTCCTCCTCTTTCTTACATTTTTTTTTAGTGGAAAGTCATTTTATTTATTATTCTATGCTGATGGTTTCTCAAGGGACATTTGATGGTTCAATCTTAGAAAGGTTTTGAAAGATTTGAAGTTTTCTTCTTCTATATGCCATTTTCAAACAGTCTACAGTGGTCTAACTAAATCTAAAATGTTTTTTACCATGTTGACAGATACAATTAGAGTCTGAAACCCAGCAGGCATAGTCAGAAAATAATGAATTCATGGTGAGACTAATCAAATACTACTAGCATTCTCTTTCTTCTTCCTCATCATCAAAACTAAGAACAAGGAAATAACAACATGAGTAACAAATGACCTTTCCAGAGTCCAAAATGAAAATGGCCTTTTGACTTCTCCAGTAATGAAATCCAAATGCAATGTGAAAAGAATAAATGGATCACTCAGCATATTGGTTTAATCCATTTTAGAAATGAAGGTCTTGCTTGCATGCAAGGTAAAAGAACTGGTCCCCAACACTTTCAGTCAGAACTCTTGGTGAAACCAATCAACCACACACAAAATAATAGACCTGTCAGATATTTCCATGCTCAACCAATCATATCCTTTACAAATGAAACACAGCTAATGTAACAAGGAAGAGTGTATATTCTTTTGCTGCTTCTAGTATATTTGTTGAGTTTTAATTTGGAATATTTCCCAAACCCTGGAAATTACTTGTCCCAGTGGCCATCTTCCCCTCCACAGCTAAATCATCTGTTTCAACTTTATCAATTTAATTCTGAAAAATTCATCTAGATAGTAATGAAGCCTCACAGAATTAGAACTATAGAATACAAGAGCTAGAAAATGACCTCAAAGGGCTACTCTGCCCAGTGACTTGAAGCTGTGACCTACTGACATATAGACCAGCTTCTGGAAACTCATGCTCTAGATTCAATAAAATTTTATGTGCTTTAATTTTATGTGCTTTATTGTATTGATATGATGTAAGATTCCCTTTGAAAATGAGGTAGGCTCTAAATCATAATTATTAGAATTTGAGAAATTGCTTGAGCAAAACAGACTTAGGGTGATGGATGAAATGATGGATCTGGATATCAGAAACAAAGTGATTGGGAGACTCAGGAATTTTGATTAGGAGTATGCCAATTGGTGGGGGGGAGAAGAAGGGAGAGAAAGGAGGACCAGAGTAGAGGGCCGGAATGTAAAGAAAGAAAACACAGGTCTTATTTCCTGCATGTGCAGTCAGCAATTACACATATATTGTCCTTGAAATTCTGTGTGCCTTCAGTGTTTCTTTCCCCAAATTTCTACCCCAGAGGGTGACACTTTGACTCATCTGAGGCCTCAGAACTCTACAGTGGAGGTCCAGACACCAAATGGCTCCTGGTTACCATTGTGTGGATCACAAAGAAAGATGAGAATTTCAAGCAGTTGTTCTATTTAAAAAGATGGATATTGTCTGTTCCTGCTCAGACTCTTAATCCAACTAGAAATAAAATACAGATTTGGTAGACAAAATATTTTAATATTGTATAAAAGATTTCACCAAAACTATGTGTCCATGTGCTTGTGTGTGTGTGTATGTGTACGCACACGCAGACAGAGCACTGATTACAGGGATCAGTGATTCTTCAGCCAAAATATGTTGAAGTTGCTTTCTTGTGTATTTTAGTGCTTCCATCCAACAGCATTTCCTAAAGGCTGACTGAACTGGAGACACCAACCCCTACACAGATGACAAATGGAATGAGACACAGTGTCGACCCCAGTCCCTGCTCCCAGCTCAGGTGAAAATGACCCACTGTCAGACTCCTCAACAACTTGGTAAAGTCTAGAAATACAAAACCTGGAAATTTGGGGTGAGTCAGAAAAGCCTCAAAAATGAGAGGCACTGGGATTAAATTTCCATGTATAAGGACCAGTTTATGAATTGAAGATTTTGAGAGGATCCACCTTTGACACTACTCTAGGAAATCTACAGATCTGCTCTATCCTGAATCTCTGCTTTACTTTTTATTCCACTGCCAAGATCACTTAATTTCCTTGCACTCCCATGTCACCACAGGAAATGTTCTATGTTGGCATATCGGCGTGCTTGTCTGTCTTGGGCATTTAGTTGATTTCACTCTATTCTGAGTTCACTTTCATGAATACCATGTGGCTTCAATAAACAAATACAACTCTTTAAGTGTTTGTGACAGGCTTGGCTTGATTAAATCAACTTATGGAAATGCCTTAAGAAAAGTTATAAGCTTTCCTTTAAAAAGTTACAGACTTTCTAAGTTGAGCAAAATGTTGTCAAAAGGAGGACTAAAATAAGACTGAGTTTTGTTTACTTGGAGAAAATGTGAAGGGAGAAAATGGCAATAGCTCTTTAAACCCAACCAGGTGATTACATTGAATATCTGATATATATAAGTTAATAGAGTCTCAATAAATTTTAATTGTGTAAATATTACATTATATATATATATATATATATATATATATATATATATGTATATGTATACATATATATTCATCAATAATGTAGTATATATGTAATTACTATGATAATTATGATCAATAAGAATGTAATATATATATAATTCAATAAGAATAATATAGTATATATATAATTCAATAAGAATATAATATATTTGTGTATGTATATACATTCACACATATAAAAGTACAGGTAAACCAAAAGAATAAGAAAGCTTAAAAATTGCTAAAATCTTGATGCCCACAGACAATCACTATTACATTTTGGAGACTTTTCTCAGACTTTTCTACACATTTACTTATTTTCATAAATGTATTTTTAACTACACGTGATGAAGACAGTTTTTGACCTATTTTGTCCATGGGTCATGGGCATCTTTCCCTATCTTTCAATATGTATATTTCTGTTCCATTATTTATAAAACATGTATTAGTTATCTGAACAATCTACCACTGTTCATTAATTCTGGATTTTGCCAATAGATACCTCACTTCAACAAATGTTAGTGTGGCAATGCCTTTTCATATAGTTTCAATTAATTGATTAACACAAACAGTAGAGTTGCTAGGTCAAGAGGCATATGCATTTGCAAGAAAATTGGAGGCATAGGGAAGAATTTTTTGTTTTGTTTTGTTTTATTAGTGCATTGCTCCAAGTTAGGCCCCAGAACTTCTCCTTTCCTTCCCCTCCTCTCTTCCCTTTTTCCTTTTCCACTACTTTTGTGGTCTTCCTTCTATTTATTTTTAGAGTTTTTAAAATCAGTGCTTTGTAGATATATATAAAAGTGAAATTCATTGTGGTGTATTTATATATGTGCACAGGAGAGTTTGGTCATTTCATTACACAGTTCCTCTCATCTCTTTTTCCTTCTCATCCTCCCTCAATGCCCTTCCTCTACTCTATGGATCTCTCTTCTATTTTCATACGATCCCCAACACACACACTTTTTTCCCTCTTATTTTGGTCTAACTTTCACATTTGAGAGAAAACATTCAACCCTTGACTTTCTGAATCTGACTTATTTCACTTAGTATGAGATTCTCCAATTTCATCCATTTACCAGAAAATGCCATAATTTCATTCTTTATTACAACTGTGTATATATGCCATATTGTCTTTATCCATTCATCTGTTGACAGGCATCTGTGCTGGTTCCATAATTGGCTATTGTGATTTGTGCTGATATAAACATTGAGGTGGCTATTCTGTTGTAGTGTGCTGATTTTATTTCTTTCGGATAAATACCAAGGAATGGAGTAGCTGGATCATATGGTGGTCCCAGTCCTAGTAATTTGAGGAATCTCCATAATGCTTTCTAGAGTGGTTGTACTAGTTTGCAGTCCCACCAATAACATATAAGTGAACCATTCCCCTCACATCCTTACCAGAATTTATTATTAGTAGTATTCTTGATAATTGCCATTCTGACTGGAGTGAAATGAAATCTCAGGGTAGTTTGGATTGGCATTTCCTTGATAACTAGGGGTATTGAACATTTTTTCATACATATGTTGACTGTTTTTATTTCTGTTTTTGAGAAGTATTGGTTTAATTATTTTGTCCATTTATTAGTCAGGGTTTTATTTTGGTGTTAAGTTTTTTTGTATTCTTTATATATTCTGGATATTAATCTCCTGTCTGGGCAGCAGTTGGCAAAGATCTTCTCTCATTCTGTAGGTTCTCTTTTCATGCTCTTGTTTCCTTTACTGTGCAGAATGTAGTGCCTAATTCTTCAAAAAATTTCTATCAATATAAACAACAATCAATAGGATGTAATAGTGCTCATTTTTCCTTACTTTTGCCAACAATAAATATTAGATGTTCTTGTTTGTAATTTGCCAGTCTTAGAGAATGCAACAATATGTATTGTTTTAATTTGCATTTCTTTCATGGCTAATAAAGTTGAATGAGTTTCTTCATCTTATTTTAGTGTGTTAGTAGCAGTTTGTCTTCTGCAGGTTATGTATTTTTGTCCTTTGTAAATGTCCTATGAAAATCATAAAAATTTTAAAGGGGTTATTTGTTTTAAATTTCAGCAATAAAGCATTGTACCAAAGCGATTATGTACATCATGTTTCTGTTTAACTTATTCAAGGGTTGTGATTCATTCTTACCATTATTTCTTTAATTTTCAAACCATTCTGGATAAAATTCCTTAAACTTACTATAATGTAGTAAGTGTAGAAGACAAACACAAAAATATATGCATAAAGGCATTTACATCTGTTTTATTTTCGTCATCTATATATGTACATTGACACCTACAAGCTCATGCTGCTATCTCCAATTCAAATCTATCACTACAGACTATATTCTAGTGTTTTTTTTTCCATATCTGTAACGCTCTTTTCCAACATTAAAATTTTGCTCCTATTAACTCTACATATTTGCTAGTTTTGTTAACCCTCCTTATGGACCTATCTTCCATAGTTACTACATTTTAGCACCCCATACTGGGCCACTGCCTCCCAGTATGGATACCTCCTTACACTAGTTAGGTGACCCACTAACACTCCTGGGTGTGGTCATCCTTATTGTTTCACCCCTCTCAATTTATTTTGGATTGAATTTCTCAAGAAGAAAATAAAGAAGAGAAAGAGAAGGTGTTTCTAAAAGAATAGAAATAATGACTTTATAATGAAAGTGAATTTATAGAATTCCGACCCTTAAACAGTGGAACTATTCTTAATACCATCATTCAAAAGACAGTTATTTAAAAAAAATAATGAAAAATGAATATTGATAATAGCCAAATCTTACATTCACTAGGGCGAAAAATAACTCTAAAGGATTTGTCCATAATAGACAAAAAGATTATATCAGAAACTGATATTTGTGCCAGGAACCAATTTAGTAAATCTTTCTAATTCTTTCTACATTATGCAATTATTCATATCCCTTAGCCTTTCTATGGGTCACTACTCCCTTTTGAGAATCTAATGAAAACTATATTATTTTCAGAAAAAAAATGTATGTATCGATGCAGATATACATAAATTTTATTCAAATTCATAGAATCCATACTCTTCTCTTTAGAGTATTTGACCTCTAGGTTAAGGGCAGAAATAACTCTTTCAATAATGTGTTGGTCTTCATAAAGATACCACCAGCACCCAGTCCTTGCAGACAGACTAAAGTGGGCTTAAGAACAAGCTCCACTATTTACTTGATTTATTCTTTGACCTTAACTTCTCTGAGCTTTATTTATAAAATAGAGATAATAACTACCTGCCAGCCCTTGTGGAAATTTGAATTTGTAGAAAACAGCATCAGACTCAGAATGGTTGCTTAGGATAGCTTTATCTTTATTATGTGGCTGTCTAGAACCATCTGAATGTTTCAGAATACTTTGGTCTTCCACTACATGCTTAGTGCCATCCAGGAGGGGGGACTTTGAAAGCACAAGTGCATTCATTCAGTCCCTATCCTGTTGGTCCTATTATAAGAAGATACTTTTATTGATAATTCTTGAGCTTTGAACCAACAAGTACTAAATATGGGTTGACTCTTTTGTTAAAATCTAAGATTCCAACCTAAATGCTTTCTGAGGTTCTCTGTGAAAGTGTGTGTGAAGGAAGTAAGATGACAAATTCTCCTAAAAGTGACAGTTCTTTCTCAGTTCTAGACTGAGTAATATGGGTAGAAATCTTTCAGAGAAGTTGAATTTGTTTTGGTTTGGGTTTTGCTTTTTGGTAGTGCTGGGCATTGCACCTAGGGCCTCACTCATCATAGGCCAGTGTGCTACTAATCTAAGTTTTTGGATGAAAAGAAAGGAAAAACATAATCACATAAAATGTATGTGAATAATAGCAAGGGCAGTTTCATATTCATGAGGCTGCTCAAGACACTAAGCACAGAAAGCAGAACCTGAGTAAGCTCCTTAGCAATTATCCAGGCTATCCATAGGATCTGAAAAGGGAGATGATGCTATTTTATTTTTATGGCTTGAAGATGCCACTGATGGCATTATGTATATTTTGGGAATTATGGACAACGCTGTAATATTAAAATAATTTAAGTGATGTAATCAGGAGTTGCCTTGAATAAATAGTCACATAAATTTCAGCAAGTTTACTTAAAAATTCTAGAAAAGCCAACTGTGGATGTTCTATACAGATTGTTTTATATTTCCCAAAATTGTGACTAAGTATGACTTAAAAACAGAAAAAAATTTTAAACACCCTCATCCAAAGGAAACAACTCAATGTTGAGTTATTCTCTCTTTTTAAATTTTTTTTTAGTTGTAGATGAACAGAATTCCTTTATTTTATTTATTGTTATGTGGTGCTGAGGATCAAACCCAGTGCCTTATATGTGCTAGGCATGCACTCTCCTACTGAGCCACAACTCCAGGCCCAAATTATTCTTTTTTTAATTTATTTTTTTATTAGTTCTAATCAGTTATACAGGACATCAGAAATCTTTTCAATTCATTGTACACAAATGGAGCACAAATTTTCATTTCTCCAGTTGTATGCCATATAGAGTCACATGACATGTGTAGTCATACATGTACCTTGGGTAATGATGTTCATCTCATTCTACCATCTTTTCTGCCCCTACACCTCCTCTTCTACCTCCTGTCCCTTGGCCTAATCAAAGTTCTTCCATTCTGCCCACACACATCCTCATTATGGATCAGCATCCACTTATCAGAGGAAACATTCAGCCTTTGGTTGTTTAGGATTGGCTTATTTTGCTTAGCATGATATTCTCCAGCTCCATTCGTTTACAAATGCCATAATTTTATTCTCTTTTAATGCTGTGTAATATTCCATTGTGTACATATTAACACAGGTTTTTTTTATCCATTCATGTATTGAAGGTCATCTAGGTTTGTTCCACAGTTTAGCTATTGTAAATTGTGCTGCTATAAACATTGATGTGACTGTGTCCCTGTAGTATGGTCTTTTTTAGTCCTTTGGGTATAGTATGATAGCTGGGTCAAATGGTGGTTCTCCACACTGCTTCCCAGATTGGTTGCACCAATTTGCAGTCCCATCAGCAATGTATGAGTATGCCTTTTCCCTACATCTTTGCCAACAGTCACTGTTGTTTGTATTCTTGATAACTGCCATTTTGACTGGCATGAGATGAAATCTTAGAGTAATTTTGATTTATGTTTCTCTGATTACTAGAAAAGTTGAACATTTTCCATATATTTTTTCATCAATTGTCTATCTTCTTCTAAGAAGTGTCTGTTCAGGTCCTTAGCCCATTTATTGAAAAAGTTTGTTTGGTGTAAAGTTTTTTTGAGTTCTTTATATATCCTGGAGATTAGTATCCTATCTGATGTGCATGTGTCAAAAATTTGCTCTTAAAATGTAGGCTCTCTCTTCACCTCATTGATTATTTCATTTGCTGAGAAGAGCTTTTTAGTTTGAATCCATTAATTCTTTTTTGTAGATCTTGTAGAACTTAGCTGTGAACCTATCTGGTCCCTGGCTTTTCTTGGTTGGTAGGCTTTTGATGGCATCTTCTGTTTTCTTGCTTAAAACTGATCAGTTTAAATTGATTATGTCCTCCTGACTCAGTTTGGGTTGATCATATATGCCTCTAGAAATTTGTCAGTGTCTTTGAGGTTTTATATTTTACTGGATGGAGTATAAATTTTCAAAATAGTTTCTAATTGTCTTCTGTATTTCAACAGTGTCTGCGTGATATTTCCTTTTTCATTACAAATTTTAGTAATTTGAGTTTTATCCCTCCTTTTTGTTAAGGTAGCTAAGGGTTTGTCAATTTTACTTATTTTTTCAAAGAACCAGCTTTTTGTTTTGTCAATTTTTTGAATTGTTTCTTTAGTTTCAATTTCTTTGATTTCCTCCCTGATTTTAATTATTTCCTGTCTTCTACTACTTTGGGTGTTGGTTTGTCCTTCTTTTTCTAGGGCTTTGAGCTCTAATGTCAGGTCATTTATTTGTTGACTTTTTCTTCTTTGAATGAATGAACTCCATGCAATAAAGTTGGACTTTCTCTTTTCACTGCCTTCATAGTGTCCCAGAGATTTTGTTAAGTTGTGTCTGAGTTCTCATTTACCTCTAAGAAATTTTTTTATCTCTTCCTTGGTGTCTTCTGTTATCCATGTGTCATTCAATACTGTATTATTTAGTCTCCAAGTATTGGACTAGCTTCCATTTTTTATTTCACCACTGATGTCTAATTGCATTCCATTATGGTCAGATAGAATGCGGGGTAGTATCTCTATTTTTTTTGTAAGACTCACTTTGTGGCATAAAATATGGCCTATTCTGGAGAATGATCCATGTGCTGCTGAGAAAAAAAAAAGTGTATTTGTTTGTTGAAGGATGCAATATTCTATATATGTCTGTTAAGGCTAAATTATGGATTGTTTTATAGAGTTCTATAGTTTCTTTGTTTAGTTTTTGTTTGGAAGTTCTATCCGGTGGTAAGAAGGTGTACTAAAGTCACCCACTATTATTGTGTTATGGTCTATTTGACTCATGTATTTGAGAAGGGTTTGTTTAATGCCCCATTGTTTGAGGCATAGATATTTATGACTGTTATGTCCTGTTGATATATGAATCCTTTAAGCAGTATGAAATGTCCTTCTTTATCCCTTTTCACTAACTTTGGCTTGAAGTCCACTTCATCTGATATCAGGATGGAAACCCCTGTTTTTTTACGTGGGTCATGTTAGTGATATGTTTTTTTCCCACCCTTTCACCTTTAGTCTGTGGTTGTCTTTTCCTGTGAGATGAGTTTCTTGAGGGAAGCATATTGTTCAGTCTTTTTTAAAAATCAAATCTGTCAGTCCATGTCTTTTAATTAATGAGTTTAAGCCATTCACTTTCAGGATTATTATTGAAATATGATTTGTATTGCTGGTCATTTTGATTTATTTTTGGTTTTTAACTTGACTTAGTTTCACCTTTGATTGGCCTTTTCTTTAGTGTAATTTCTATCTTTCCTGATTTTCATTGTTGTTTTTCATTTCCTCCTTATGGACTATTTTGCAGAGAATGCCCTGTAGTGCAGGCTTTCTTGCTGTAAACTCTTTTAACTTTTGTTTATCGTAAAAGGTTTTTATTTTGTCATAAAATCTGAAGCTGAATTTTGCTGGATATAAGATTCTTGATTGGTATCCAATTTCTTTCAGAGCTTGGTATATGTTGTTCAAGGATCTCCTGGCTTTGAAGGTCTGGATTGAAAAATCTGCTGAGTTTCAAATTGAAACTCCCACTATAAGTGATCTGATTACTCTCTCTTGTGGCCTTTAAGATTCTATCCTTCTGTATGCTAGGCATTTTCATTATAATGTGCCTGTTGTAATTTTGTACATTTGGTGTCCTGTAAGCCTCTTGTATTTGATTTTCCAATTCATTCTTTCTGTTTGGGAAATTTTCTGATATTATCTCATTGAAGAGATGGTGCATTCCTTTGGTTTGAATCTATGTGCCTTCCTCTATCCCAATAAACCTTAAATTTGGTCTTTTGATGATGTCCCATAATTCTTGGATGTTCTGATCATGGTTTCTTACCATCTGTCTTCACAGTGCTGTCGACTTTATTTTCAAGATTGTATATTTTATCTTCATTGTCTGAAGTTCTGTCTTCGGAGTGATCTAGTCTATTGGTGATGCTTTCTATTGAGTTTTTTATTTAGTTTATTGTTTCCTTCATTTCAAGTATTTCTAATTGTTTTTGATGTTGTTTTCAGAATCTCTAACTCTTTCTTGAAGTAATCTTTTGCTACCTGTATTTGTTCCCTTATCTCTTTGTTAGACTGATCAATTTTTGCCTGTATTTGCTGTCTTATGTCATTCTTTAATTCACAGATCATTTTAATTATGTACATTCTGAACTCCCTCTCTGACATTTCATCCACTACACTGTCAATGAATTCTATTATTGCAGTATTTGGTTTATTTGGAGCACTTTCTTCCCTTGTTTTTTCGGGTTATCTATGTGTCTTCCTTTCTTGTGGTGCAGATCTGTGGTATTACAGTTTCTACCCTGTAATCTTGTAGTATCCCTGCAGATTACCTGAGCCTCACCTTGGTGTTGGACTTCAGACCCCGGCTGCTGTCCCAAGATGGATGCTACTGCAGCTAAAGATGGTGGTGGTGTAGCAGAGGTAACTCAAGATAGCAGTGAGTTATCCCAAGGTATATGAAACTACTTTTAGAGACAGGGATGAAAGGCCGAAACTTACAATGGCTTTCGGCTGTCTCTTCAGAGATGTAACACTGTGGCAAGCCATGCTGTGGCAGACAGCTGCCTCCAGGCCCTGTCTGTTGTCCCAAGGTGGAGGCCACAATGTGGGGAGGACTATGGCTATGGCTGCAGTGTCCCAAGATGAAGGCAGGCTGGGGGAGCGATGCGTTGGTAAGTGGGGAGCCATAGCTTCATCCTCTGCTCTGAGTGGGGGTGGTAGTGTGCCTGGGCACTCACACAGGTCAGCAGGGACAGTCCTGGGCCTGACCTGGGCATGACCTGGGCAGAGGCTCCCATGCGGGTCAGTGGGCGTGGTCCTGGTCCTGGGCCTCAAGGTTGAGTTATTCTCATCAGACAAGATAGAAACAAAATAATACAATTCTATTATGAATAGAATTGTTAACTTTGAATCTTACACTAAATTAAGAAAATGTATCCCTGGGCCCACATAGCCCTTTGTTCTAAGTAGTATAGCTTTGCACCCACTCTTACACAAGGTCATTTCCCTCATCTGGTCCTATTAAACTAGAATCTAAACTAATATTCAATTAATTAATAAAATCTGCAAACACTTCCAAGATATCAATGAAACAAACATAAGCAAAATTAATGCAATCTTCATCAGAAAACTGAATATTTCAAAAGTCACAGCCTTAGTTGACTCATGTAAAAAGCACACTTTCTTTTCTTCTGGACTATCTTAACAAAGTCAAGTTTACTAAAATTTAACCAGCATTGATTATACAGCTTTTCCCATGCCTTCCTTTGCCTATATTAATATTATGAATGAGTTTCCACAGGCAACTTGGTTTTAAAATTAAAATTCTACTCTTCTTTGGAATCTTTAAAATGCCAAAATCCATGTACTCTGGCTGCTTTGAATTATGAGAAATGCCTCCACTCCCCACGGTGCCAAGAAAAATATTATCTAAAGCTTCTCCAAGGAAACCATCGAACTGACTGGTTAACTCTGTAGATACAGCAAATAAATCCCTGAGAGAAGAAATAACATCAATAGGAAGGCTAGAAAAGTTAGTGTATTTCATTAGGCTGATCATCAGCAAGTAAGGCACTAATTATTTTCAGACATGGGAATCATTAAAGTCTAAAAGACAGAGTTTCAGTACTTGCAAAGAGGCATATATTTGTTTCTTTTCTTGCAAATGTGCCTAGAGTCCCAGGAGACAGGCCACAGAACCCTGGATATATTATGAATTGTGACACAGAGAAGATTTGTAGAGAAATTCCTGGGTGAAATCTTAGGCAGACTGAAGGACTTAAAGAAATCTCCCCTACTAATCCCAATCATTATTTGGCCACATTAAAATAGGAAGAGCATGGCTTATCCATACTAATAGGACCTCAGATAACTTCCCAAACCCCTCTGCTACCACCAGGGAATAGGGTAAAGTATTTGAACTTTACCTTGATTCTAAGAGGGTGCCACAAATGCCAAAAGGAACGGGGATGGAGATGAGAGAGAAGGAGTTGATAGTGAGCCTGAAAAACTGCTGAGACAAGGAAGAAAAGAGAAGAAGTAGAACAAGTCTTCTTGATCTGTCTTTGAAGATATGGTTTCCCTGGCCTTTTACTGTCAGCACCTGATCCTTCAAAAGTAATGATGACTTTATGAAATCATAGCATTCTAAAATGATTTAGGTACATCCATAATTGAAACATGTCCTATTGCTAGGTAGTCAGATGGTGTGTGTGTGTGTGTGTGTGTGTGTGTGTGTGTGTGATATTTTTTTAAAAAGTAACACTATGGCAAACAACCAGATTTAAAAATGAGCCAATGACCCACTTCCACAAAAAAGATGCACAGGTGACAAATAAGCATATGAAAAGATGCTCCACATCATATGTCATCCAGAAAATGAAAATTAAACTAGCAATAAGACACCATTAAACATTTTTTAAAATGGCCAAATTCAGACCATTGATAAGAGCAAATGTTGGCAAGGATATGGAACAATAGGAACTCTCATTTGTTGATGGTGGGAACAGAAAGTGGTACTACCACTTTGGAAGACAGTTTGACAGTTTATTACATATGCTACTAATGTATAGCCCAACAATCATGCTCCTTTATATTATCCAAAGGAGTTGAAAACACATATCCACACAAAAGCTTGCAGAAAGATGTTTATAGCACCTTTATTCATAATTGCCAAAACTTGGGAGCAACCAAGATGCCTTCCAGTAGAGAAGTACTGTTATATTCAGAAGATAAAATATTATCTGATTATGAAACAAAAAAAGAGCTATCATGCCATGAAATAACATGGGGGAGACAAACACATGTTATTAAGGGAAAGCCATAAACCTGGAAAAGTGGCATGCTGCATGTTTCCAACTATACCAAATTCTAGAAAAGTCAAAACTATGGAAACAGTAAAAAGACCAGGGCTTCCTTTGGATTCCTTCCATTGGGTTGGGAGAGGGAGGTGTGATAAATAGCTGGAGCATAGATAGGACTTTGAGGAAATACTCTGTATGACTCTATACTGGGGTGGATACATACCATTCATTATTAATTTTTCTAAACTTATAGAATGTATCACACCAAGACTAAACTCTGATGTAAATTATAGAGTTGGAGGATTAGGACATGCAGGTTCACCAATTATGAGAAAAAAATTATCTTAAATGTTGCCAAAATAAATGAGTTCAGAAAATTCTACAGCACAGAAGAAATGAGAGACATGACACTACAGCTCTCTGGGTCATTCTGACCTAGCACAGCAGATTTCTACAGACTCCCAAACTCCACAGACAATAAACCCCACTAAAAGCTTCTTTCTTTTGCACCTGCAATATATACTGTTAGTGACTTCCCACCAATGAATGTCCAATGCTGTTTCTGTCAGCAAGTGTATTGGTAGCCACTGGTTTTCTGTGACTGCCTTCTTTTTTTTCTTCCTCCTCTTCCTCATCCTCATCCTCCTCCTCCTCCTCCTCCTCCTCCTTCTTCTCCCTCTCTCCATCTCCTTTCTCCCTTCCCCTTCTCCATCTCCTTCTCCTTCCCCTTCTCCTTTTTCTATAAAAACCCAGAACCCTGAATCTATTTCTTGAGCTCCAATTTTAGGCAGCTAGAAGTTGTCTCCCTGTCTCCTCCATTTTGACTAGAATAAACTCTTTGTTCTTATATCTGCTGTTTCATCTTTGCCTTTTACATTGCCAGTAACAAATATGTCATGTTGATGGGGATGTCAGTAATGGGGGAGACTACAAATCTGTGGAGGCAGGGAATGTGTCAGAGATGTCTCTCTCTCTCTCTTTCTCTCAGTTTTTCTATGGACTTAAAACTCCCCCCATCCCAAAATAAAGTTTTTATTAAGTAAATACAAACATACATACTATACTATTCATCTTTATATACATTTTTTTTCTAATTTTTGACATATAACTTAATTAGGTCTCCAGGAAGGAATTATTAAGTTAAATAATACGAATGCCTTAAGTCTTCTTATCAATATCACCATACTGTTTTCCAGAAATGTCAAAAATAAGTGCTACCAACACTTTATTGCTTCATTTCATTATTGACAAATGTTGGATATCTGAATTCTTTCCTTGTTAATTTAATAGCTAAACATAGCATCAGGTTATTGTTTAAGTTTGCATTTTCTTGATTATTAGTGAGTTTAAATAGAAGGTTTTCTAAAAAAAATGCTTTCTGTTCTTTATTTCACTTCCGTTTCTAAGCTTAAATCTAACTCTAAGTGTTTGCTTTTCCTTATACATATTTTTCTCATTTTCAATTTTGCAAAAATTTTCTGTTGGTCTGGAAAATATATTGCTATTTTTCTTTGTAATAAGCTTCCTACAATAAGTCCCCTGCTTAAAACAAGTGGCAGAATAAGGGCACCAAAGGGTATTTGTGAGAAAATCTAATCTTCTACACAAGCAGCATATAGTTCCAAGTTTAACTTTCCCAAATAAATAAATAAATAAATGGAAGATTGAGCAGAATATGTATAATTGAAGCAAGTCATAAGACATAAAGCATATATTGGGCAAATAGCTTCAGGGGACATGTATTTATTCATAACTATTAGCGTTCCAAATCATAAATCCACTTAATTAGATTTAATTATAACACTGCTCAAGACAACACAGAGATGATAACATCTGAGTGGCATTTTATATATTGCTAGAGGGATTGTCTGCTTATGCAAAAAACTGACATGGTTTCACTCAAAAGGATTAATTGAATGAATTGTTAAAACTATATAACTAATGATGCAGTGAGAAAGTAGTCTGAATTTTCAAATTTCAAAGACCTTAACCAATTTTCCCTGGGACCTCAGACTCACCTGGCAAAGCAGACTGAAATAGCACACTGCTCAGGGAAAAGGAGGATCCAGGATCCTCATTTTTCTGAAACATTCAGCCAGCTACTACCTTCTGAGTTGATACTCTCATATCTATCTGCTTGTTGCACTACAATGTATCTATTTATACAGGTCTTTTCCCTCTACAAAGCTATGAACTTGTTGAAGTCATGGATCCCGTCTGGCTTGTCATCCCATTCCTACTGCCTGTAATATCCCTGCCACATGAGAGGTAGTCAGTAAAATCACTAAGTGGAGGAATAAATGATCAGTAGAAAAGAAATTAGAATTCTAATAATAAGAGTCTTCATCGTGTCTCAATCTGAAAGTCAAGTCACATCTCTAACCATGTATTTTAAAATAAAACTCTAACCTGGATCATTTCAGGATACATTCCTTGCACTGATGATAGCTCTATAAAATTCCTTTACTCTGTCACAGTCAATTGACCATGATACATGAAAGAGGAGAGCTTCAGGGATCAAGATGCTAACAATAAATAAAATATGAGATCCAGATACCCAAAGCAGTCATAAGACACTCAAATCTCTAGCTACAGCTTCACATTTCTATTATGAGGGATAAGCAAGGGCCCTTCTCTGTGTCTGCTAATGTGGTGTGACATTTGAGAAATATTGATCAGTTTGTCTCTCTGAAAACTGGATTCTCTTAATGTTCGCCTTGAGCAGAATATAAAACCAATTCCCTCAAATTCATGACAATTTCAGTCCTTGGCACTGTGTATAAACCTAGCTGTTCCCTTAAAAATGTGCTCTCCCCATCGAATTTCCCATCCATGTATATGGTTTCACATCCTTCTGTTCATTCATACTACAGATAATAACTGAGGTGACACTGCACACCCCAAATACAAGGGCAACAAATTAGTATGTTAAACCATTTACATATCATAGCATGCATAGAAAGTGTCAGTATGAGACAGAGGCAGATGATAAACTGCTCCTGCTGGCCACCCAGGCCCTGCCCAGTGACTCCTGGGTCTAAAGACATGAGGCATCCTATATAACTCCATGTAGGATGGCACGAGGTCACCAGGCATAACTTTAGGTTAAACATAATGTCAATCTCACTTGCCTCGATTCTAGGTAAACTTGGTCAAACTCAGTGATATCACGGTTAGGTTAAGATACACTTGCATTTGTGATTTTTTTCCAGTTCCCCACCTTCACCCTGAGATGGATGCTTAGGAGGCTTAAACTTCAGGAGGTTTAAATGGTGTTAGGATATCAGTGGCATATAAGGACAAATAAAAATGTCAGATGAGAGGTTTGAGTCCCACTGTCAGAATTAAAGGGAAGATTTATTTCCCTCCTTTTTCTCAGAGCATTTTCTTTTGTAAACTTATAATTTTAAATACATGTAAATATTTTTGCAAAAGCCTCTTGCCAGTTTTATACCCCAGGACTGTCTTTTCCAAGGAACCAGGAGTCATTCCCTTGAAATGAGAACATCAAGCAACATAAGCCTCATCCCACAGTTCTTTGAAAGAGTAGGATCTCAGTTTCGGTGGGTAACTAACTCCAAGTTACAAAATCATTTTCTGTCATACAGTTATGAAAAGTACATTTTCCCTTTAATAAAGCAAATTAATTTACACAGATGATCACTCCATTACCAGGATGAATTTCATGCAGCAAATGATTTTATCAAGTCCTCCCAATGGGGACATTTTATTTATTCCTCCATCTTTGTCTTAGTTCTAGCTGGTCTCTCAATTCAGATGATACTTTTTTTAAATTTTTTAATCCATCTGACACTTATGTATGTTTCATCCCATGCTGGTAATCTACTGAGATATATACATGTCATCATCCAAAGCCTCGTGGGACTGATCAATCGAGCTGGCCATTAACTCCTTACATGCTCAAGAGTTCCTCTATGTCAACCAGTGTCCACATGAGCTCAAGGAGCCATGGACACTTTTCAAGGAGCCATTGCATTCTGGAAAACCTGTTCATGGTCTCCCTCCTCCAAGACATCATATTTCTCTTCTTGGTGCACTATGATAGCTTGGAGAATTCTTCTATGAGGTTCCCTTTTTCTTAAGTCTTATGTATCTCAGAGATCTCCAACTCCTCGCATGTCTACCATCAACATCTGGTTTCATCTGGAGGGAGAGGGCAGGAAACAGAGCTCTCACACCCTGTAAAACTTTATTCTAAATTCTTTTCTCTAGCACTGAACTTCTTTTGTATCACAGTAAGAAAGGGATGGGTGAAAAAGTTGTTCTGCCTAATTTTGGCTCTTTAAATATGTACGTTTTAAACATCAAAGATGAAAACTTTGGAATATTTATTCTCTGCTAGACAGTATACAGGTTCTCTAATGATAAGTAAGGCATGAAGATCAGGAAAAACCTCCATCACAACTCATTCTATCATTCACTATATATATGATTGAAGGAAAAGTCTAAACCTCTCTAAAATCCCCTTCAGTGCATATTAGTTTCTATTTGTAAAGTAAATAATGATTGTTTGAGATCTTTCTTCTTTACAGCACTTGTACAATGACATTTTCTTTATGGCTAAAGCCTCACACACCTTTTCACTCTTCACAAAGAAAGAAAACAAATATAGTGAGTTTTCCGAATTTGAAGTTTTTGTTTTTTTTTTTAAACAGCTGACTCTTGTAGAAGCAAAGACACTTAGGAGTCCTCTGAGAACTCAAAAAAATCAACTGCAGACCCTTCATGAGGACCAAAGGATCAAATCAATAAGAGAAAGCAATTCCTGTCCTCTGGACTAAATAATAAGATAAAAAATAAAAACCAGCCCTGCAAGCTAATAAAAATCAATACATGTTCATCCCTGTGTAGAAAAACCCATTATATTCAGAACTCCTCTAACTTACCACCAACAAAACATATTTCAGAGCTGGGGCTGGAGATCAGTGATTGAGGGCTTGTCTCACATATGTGAGGCATTGGGTTTGGTACTTAGCAAATGCTTTTGAAAGAATAAATGAAAGAATAAATAAATAAAACAAAGATATTGTGTCCATCTACAACTAAAAAAAATATTTAAAAAAACATATTGTAAACTGCATATCTAAAGAAGTGATCTATGCAAAACAACATGGCTATGGGGACCACTGTATCCAGGCAAGTCTCCAACACTCACTCAATCACAGAACTAGACTCCAGCTGTTCATACATGTGCTCACACATGGAAAGTGACCAAACCATTTGAGAGGAGACATAGCACTCACCAAGCCCTCCTGGCCATCTTCTGTACCTCTCCCATCTCCTTGCTCACACTCGTCAGTCTAGGCTTGGAAAATCCACAAACATCATTTTAAAAAGTTAAATGTAGTACATATATACACAACAGACTATGAGTCACACACACACACAAAAAAAAAAGCCCTGTCATTTTCTAGCAACATGGATAGAACTGAAGGACATTTTATTAAGTAAAATAAGCCAAGCACAGAAAGACAATTACTACATGTAAGCCCCACTCCTTTGCAGAATTTTAAGAAGTAAATCTCATAGAAGAGAATGGAACACTGGTCCTATAGGCTGGGAAGGGTAAAGAGGAGATGAGAGGTTAGATAATGGGTACCCAAGTGCACTTAGATAGAAGGAATTAGATCTAGTATTCTATTTCATAGTATGATATCCATAGTCTAGAACAATTTCTTATTATTTTTTACATAACTAGAAAAATCTAAATGTTCCCCAACTCATACACATTATAAATGTCTGAGGAAATGGAAATGCTAATTATTCTGATTTGATTTAATAACTACACACTGTAAAAATATGATGAATTATCATGTTGTATACCATAAATATGTATACATACTATGTATCATTTTTAAAAGAGCAAATGGTAATTCACTGCTTGTGAGAACTAAAAGAAAGAATGAAAGAAAACAGTCAACTTGACAGTGCTATGGGTCATGCCCACATGAAAATTAAAGATGAATCAGACAGATATAAGAAAGTTAGAGATCTGTAGGTCTCACAGTATATTTGGCTTAGCCCAATATAACAGAGTATAGTGGAATTTTCAGTATCAAGTGGATTCTATCAAAATGGTCAAGAACTAATGTTCATCCTATTAGAAAACTCTGAAAGTAGACAGGGCTTGTGTGCTAGTCAGCTTCCCATTACTGAAATAAATATTTAAGATGGTCAACTTATAAAGAGAAAATCTCATATGGGTTCAAAGTTTCAGAGGTTTTAGTTCTGGATTGGCTGGCCCCATTGATATGGCATGACCATGTACCTTCCCTAAAGACCTACAGGAACTTCAGTTCCATGAACAAAGAATAGCTTCTACATGCCTTTTGCCAATTTCCACAGTTGCCTGAACTTTCGCCCTCGCGATAAATCCCTTATTTCAGTTAGCTCATGATGGTTCTGCTTCTCTGTCACTGAAGAGCTAAAATTATCAAAAGTTATATTATATGTTACCTATGCCTCAGATTTATATAAAAATGCAGAAGTACAAGTACAGCTGAACCCCTTTTTTCCCTTTTGAAGTCTTACTCTTATCATTCCTGCCCTGGAAGCAGTTATTAGGATTTTGATATCTATTTTCCATGCCATGTATTTTATGTTTTTATTATTCATTCACAACATATAAGACTGTTTTGAAATTTCACAAAATTGATAACATGTCAAGTGAGATGTTACTACAACAACTTAAAAGTTTTCATTTTAGATGCATAAACTATTTCAGTTCCTTGTTTTAACTTTTATATACTATCTCAATGTATGAATACACCACATTGTTTTAATTTATTTTCTACAAACGTACTGCAACTCTATCCTTTTTTCCTTTATATCGAGTAGAGTTTCCATTCAGTAAAATACACAGATTTTAAGTGTTCAGTGTAATTAATAAATTTTTACTTATTTTATGTAAGCCACTAAGCAAAATATGGTACGGAAATCTCCCAGCACCTTTGTAGTCTCCTTGTCAATATGGTATTCCACAGTTAACCATATATTCAGTTTGTTTCATGTGCTTTTAAACTTCATATAAATGGAGTCATAGAGTGGTAGGCTTTGTATCTGGCTTTTTTCCTCAACATTATGTTGCCTTCTGGGATTCACTTATGTTGTATGTAACAGTAGCTACAGGCCACATACATCATTGATGCAGTGTCATATAAATTGTAAGAATTAATATAAATTGCATAACCATTCCACTTTTGATGAGCATTTAAATTAGTGTCAGTTGGGAGCTAATATGAACATTCTAGTTTTGGGTTAATAAACTGTAAAAATTAGTGTTTGGGAGGTCAAAAATAGTTGAAGAACTGCAATTTAAGATGAAAAACCTAATGTGTTGGATGTGTAGGGTTGTCTTCCCCTACATAGTGAGAGTTCTAGCTGTGTATCTTGGACAACATTTAGTGGTGACATAATATTTTTAAAAATTTACAAAAATAAAAAAAATGTAAAATGATATCTCACTGTGACATTAACTGGTCTTTTCCTTTTTACCCCTAACCTTTTATTTTTTGAGGGTGGGAAGGAACCTGGGTTTGAACTCAAGGGCACTTGACCAGTGAGCCACATCCCTAGCCTTATTTTGTATTTTATTAGATACAGGGTCTCCCTGAGTTGCTTAGTGCCTTGCTAAATTGTGGAGACTGGCTTTGAAATCTCAATCCTCCTGCCTCCACCTCCTGAGCCTCTGGGATTACAGGCATGCACCATCACACCTGGTCTCCCCCTCATCTTATTAGTTGTAAATTCCCTATTCATATTTCTTATATTGAAATGTAGGACAGATTCTTTAAATGTTTTGGGTATTTCTTATATGCTAGGTTAAACCTGGCATCTTTCCCCAGAGTGTGGCTTGTTCTTCACTTTTTAATGGTCTTTCTTTGAGGCAAAGAAATTTTGACTGTAGTTGAATTTATTAATTTGACTTTTTTTTTTTTTTTTGGTACCAAGGATACCAAAAACCAGTGATTTTTTATCTGGTAATTTATACCAGATAACCCAGTGGTGCTTAACCACTGAGCCACATCCATATTTTGAGACAGAGTCTCCCTAAGATGCTTAGGACCTCACTAAGTTGCTGAGGCTGGTTTTAAACGTGCATCCTTCTGCCTCAGTCTCTGGTGTCTCTGGGATTGAATCTTACCATTTTGACTTGTAGGTTTTTAATGTTATTTAAGAAGGCTTTCCCTAATCCTAGGCCACAAAAGATGTGCTCCTGCATTTTCTTCTAAGGGTTTTGAATTTTTCTTTTTATATTTATGATTTTAATCTATTCAAAATGAATTTTTCTACATGGTATGAAGTAAGAAACTTTATATTTCATATGTAGATAATAAAGTTTCCAAGCACAATTTTGTATAATCTATTTTTCTCTCTAATTTATAATTCAACCTTTTATATATCTAATTTTTATATATATGTGGACCTATTTCAGTGCTCTTTATTCAATTCCATTAGTCATTTGACAATTGACCTATACTCTAATGTATTAATTATTACAAATTTAGTACCAAATGATTAAAATCTTCTTTCTTTTATTCTCAGTCTTTTATTCTTTCATGGAAATTTCAACCTCAGCTTATCTACTTCCATTGAACACCCTACATTTTTTCATTTCTTCTTTATCTATGCTATCTTCTATGCATCTAATTAGCTTGCCACCAGTGTGTGTCAACATTTCTAGCTGCACACTCTATATTTTCTCCTCAAATTCCAGAGTATCTTGTTAGTCATATACTTTTTTCTTACTCTAGAAGTATAGCTGCAGAAATGACTGTGGAAATGGTGAAATGGCAGATGCTAAAATTATCTAATGAAATAGCAGCAAGTAGTTTGTCAAACAGAAATACATAAATTATAGCTATTATGAGGACTTTTGGCCTTCAGATCCCCTCAAGCATAAGTGAGATAGAGGCAGTTCATTATCCCACACTCAGTGTAATTCAGCCCCATTAGTGCATTCCCCCTCAAGATAACCCAGCATCAATCACGGTATGCAAATTTCCAAAGCAATCATGGATGCCCAGCCTGTTTCTCTAAGATGAAAACCTAATGCTCTCTGATGACTGAACATTTAGTCACAGACAAATCTTAGCTTTTCCCAGGATTCTGCCATAAAAACAATCTTTTTCGAAGACTGCTGGACCCATGGTCATCTTTTCTCCATTCCCACAGAGAAAGAAAATGAGATGAAGAGAGAGATAAAATCCCACACATATTCTCTTTCTGAAAGCTCATATATTTCCACCCATGAAAATTCCAAATATAAATTTGGATTATTACAGTTTTTCTTTTTTGATTTTGTGATCCTGATTGAACCCCAGGGTTGTGCTGCTAGGCAAGTTCTCCAACAACGAACCACATTCCTGGCCTATTATAGTTTTTGAGTATTGTCAGCAAAGAGTTGTAAGGAAAATAAGTCTTGCCAATGCAGTTGACCTAGCATATGTAAATTAATCAATGTGATACTTCACATTAACAGACTGAAGGATAAAAAAGTATAATCATTACAAAATATGCAGGAAAAAAAACATTTGACAAAGTTCAACATCTATACATCATAGAAATACTTGGCAAAATCGCCTCCAAAATACCACAGGATATATTGTTAAAGTCCATAGCTAATAACATAAGTAATACAATCCAGTATAACACAGTCCAGTCTTACCACAGCTAATAAGTATAGTACTAGGTCTACTAGTAAGATCAATCAGGCAAGATAAAAAAATGGAAGACATCCAAATTGGACAGAATGGAGTAAAATTATCTCTGTTTACAGATGATAAAGTCCTAACTATGTAAATTCCTGAAGGCTTCACAAAAACAAAACAAAACACATCAGAAAATGAAAACAGCAAAACAATAACAATATTAGAGCTAATACAGAATTTCAGTAAAGTTTAATACAAAATCAGCATGCAAAAATCAGTAGCATTTCTTTATACCAACAATAATCTATTCAAAAAAGGAAATTAAGAAAAAAATTCTATTTATAGTGGTGTCAGAGAGAATGAAATACTTAGGAATGAATTTAACCAAGAAGGTAAAAGATCTATGTACTGAAGACTATAAATATTGATAAAAGAGACTGAAGAAAACACAAATAAATGAAAAGATACCCATGTTTATGGATTGAGAAGAAAGAATATTGTGAAAATGTGCATGCTACCCAAAGCAGTCTACAGATTCAATGCAATTTCTATTGATATTTCGATGGTACTTTTCACAGAAATAGAAAAAATAACTATAAAATGTATATAGAACTACAGAGAAAACAAACAAATAACAACTCTAAATAGCAAAAGTAATTTTAGAAAGAAGAACACAGTGGGAAGCATTGCACTTCCTGATTTCAAACTATGTCACAAAGATATATTAATGAAAACAACATGGTACTGGCATAAAAGCAAACACACATAGGAACTGAGCAGAATAGAGAATCCAGAAATAAAGTCAAGTATCTTATGATTAACTATTTTTTTTTTTGAAAAGAGCACCAAGAATATACAATGGAGGAAGGAATAGTCTGTTCAATAAAGGGTATTGGGAAAGCTAGATTTCCACATGCAACAGAATAAAATTGGCCATATTTTATCCACCAAACATAAAAATCAATGTGAAATGTCTTTGTCCATTTTTTAAAATACTTTTTTAGATGTAAATGGACCTTTATTTTTATTTATCTATTTATATCTAGTGCTAAGGATCGAATCCAGTGCTTCACACATGAGAAGCAAGTGTTCTGCCACTGAGCTGCAGCCCCAGATCCTCTTTGTTCATTTTTCTAACACATTATTTTATTCCCTTTTCTGCCTTTTTTACTGATTTTAAGAGTCCTATGTACAAGTAAAGAGATCACTCTTGTTCTGCAGTGTTATAAATATTTTCTACCAATTTATAACTTGTCTTCTCACTTTATTTATCATGCTTTATTTTGTATTATTTTTCTTTAGTTAGTCAAAATTGATCTTTTCTTTAATTGTATCTTCATTTTTAATCACGGATAAGAAACTGTCCCTATACCCAGAAATTCACTCATATTTTCTTCTATCACTAAGATAGTTTGATTTTATTTCATATTATTTTATATTTCTGAATCATCCATAGTTCACTACCCTAAAATTTACTGGCTTAAAACAGCCAGCACTTTATTTTATTATATCTCATGACTTTTGGGGTCAAGAAATTAGGCATGGCATAGATGGGCCATAATTCTGCTTCATATGGCATTAACATAATAGTGTTTAGCTAGCAGATGGCCTTCTCTGTGAAGTCCCAAGTGGTTTCCCCTACATTGATGACAATAGCTGGAAGGCTGTTCCCAACTAGAACTGTCATTAAGAGGAGCTTCCCATGGTTTCTCAGAGTCATACACTACTGGGCATCTTAGATGGTAGACCAGGGCTTTAAGCAAGTGCCCAAGGTGAAGCTGCAAGAGCTCATCTAACCTAGTCTCAAAATTCACCCAGTGTACCTTAGCCACATCCTTTTGGTTACCAGCAAGTCACAGGACCAGCTCCCAGTCAAGGGAAATGTGTGAATACCAGGAATTATGGTTGTTGACATAGGAGTATATCTTTGGAAATTGGCTACTAGAAACATTTTAAAAAGGAATTTTAAAATTGTGCTACAAAAAAAAATCTTAAAGAAAATCCACATCATTAATTGGCAGGGTGGGAGTAAGGCATAGAAGCAGGTAAAGTTTATTCAGCAAAAATCTACAGATGACGGTCCATACACTATTGGATGCTGAAGGGAGTATTCAGGAAAAAGTGTGGCCTACACAGGTTGAAGAGGAGCATAAAGGATGGAGACATTGACCAGACAACTGAATTTTTTAGCAGTTCTTGGTAACTTTCAGGAAAAATAATTCTATAAAATAATAATTAATAATTATGATGTCAAATAATAAATGACTGTGAGTAAATAATGCAAGAGGAACTCTGCCCTTACTTTACTGTATTTCAAAGAGAAAAGAATCTAGAGTGTCAAATAATTACCTTTAGATAACATTTAGGTAAGTCAGTGTATTCCTATCATAGGCTTTTATCACAACACATTTTTAAAAGATTGTTACTGCAGTCTTCCCAACAATTTTTGAAAAATAAAATAGAATAAAGAATGCAGAAGTCAATATATATTTAGGACATCCAGTAATGAATCAGCATTTATATGTCCAAATATAAAATGATAAGTAATTATCAAGTGGGAAATCAGTAGAAATGGCAATCTTAAGTATGTATTGTTAGATATATATTATGTGAAGCCACTATCATAAATGTAAAAAAAAAAGCAAGCCAAAATATTTTGCTCCCTAAGTTGTAAAGATCAGGTGATTTTATATTATTTATCTCTTAATATGAATCAGTACCAGGCACTGAAATTTCCTGTAATATATAAAAATTGTCCACCTCCTATTGGATTGGTTCCAAAATGACACTCAGAATTGTTCCTACTAATATGCATCCCCATCCCACTGGTCTCAGGTATGGTGTGGAAGAGCTTCAAAGGAAAATGGTGCAAAGTGGAAAGGATCACACTGACATTCTATAGAGCTTACAAAATAAATAAAATAAAACACCAGGAGAACCACTTATTTTGACCCAGAAAAGAATCAGTAGTAACTACATGTTATGTGTAGACAGTCACATAGTCATTATTTTATAATGAAAAAAAAAGAAAAAGGAAGTAATAGTACATAGAAAAAAATATAAAAGAAATTTGCTCTTATACCTAAATATTGTTATTTAAGAATTAAAATATTTTCCTTTAGAAAAGAGTCCAAATTTCTATATTGCTTGCCCAATTTAGCCCAGCTGATTTAAAAGTGAAATATTCAGTTAGACAACTATTTTATCTGAATTAGGAGTCAGTATTAAGCTACCTAAATACAATGAGTACTTTTTCCATTAGCCAAATAAACTATTACTGGAGAAGTAATTTTATAGAAAGTTTTAATGTGATTTTTCTCTTTCACTTTTTCCAAACCATTGTAGACATTTATCTGCTTGAGAAAGATTGAGTTTGATTACAGAAGAAATGCAAAGTAAAAGGACAGGATAATGTTCAGCCTTTGGCATGTAAAATTACCATCTACAAAAAGAATTTTCTAAAGTTCTTTATCCTTTCACCAATCATCCCAATTTCTCATAATGGCAAATAAGCATGAGTGACTTGGATTATAAAGTACTCTTACAATGCAGAGAATATTCCATTTCTAGGGATCCATGTTTGAAGGAGGATATGATGTAGGGTAAGTAAGAATCCACAGTTTTCTTACACTAGAGAATAGAAGAGAAAATAGGAAGAGTGAATAATTATGCTTCTATTTTCCCTCTTGGAGCCTCTGCCTAGCAGAAAGGAGGTATGTGAGGTATCTAAGAGATCAGACAGAGGGAGAACCTTCTGTTTGTGATTGGCTTCTGTGACCTTAACTGTACAACTTATTCAGCCATAGAATTAACTCAGTGCTTCAGCATTGATTCCTACACAGACCACCTCAGAAGGAACAGAGAGGTTTGTTGGAAGGTTCCCATAGACATGTCTCCCTAGTGAAGGTTAGAGAGCAGACCACCCAGAGAGCGTTGAATACAAGCCCCAGAGAACCTCACAGAGGATAAGAGAAACCAACTCATCCAGAGGCACCATCAGGTTCTGTCCCAGTAGACAGAATACAAATTTCTAAAACAAAGAAATCCAACAAGGCATGTAGCCACCAAAAGGGCAGAAGACATGGTCCTCGAGATTAGAGGAGTCAGGAAAACCATGGCTGCAGACCTCTCACACCCTGTTCATATTGAGGTTCTGTGATTCCTTGCTCCTCATTCTGCTCCTCCCCACAGATGTTTTATTAAAGAAATCCAGGAGAGAGAAAGAGCCCTGAGTCACCTGACAGACTGATCTTTTTTCTGTTCCTTGAACACTTGATCATCACTTGAAGAGATGATTTAAATTCTCCAATAAAACTAGTTTAAAAAAAATGGACATTTACTTCTTTTCTCCTAAAAGTCAGAGGAGAAGAAGTCTGTAAATAAGATCAGAGATTTTATATTTCTATGCATTAAGACATTCAGGTAACTCTGTGAAATAAACATTTCAACATGCTAAATCTTATGGCCAAATTTCACAGTGTTGGATATGCCAAAAGAGGTTGACAAGAGGAATGTAAGGAAGGAGAAAGGAGTAATATTTAAAAAAAAAATTACTCTATAGTTGACATTTCTAAGCGTACAGTAACATGTAGAAATGTCTACGACAATTTCCTAATAGGAACTGAGCAAACAGTGTAATCGGAAATAACAATTATTTATTACCCAGAAGTGTTCCATCAAAGGCTGTTGTTAGTCAGCTAAAGAAAAAGATCCCAGAGTTTCATAAAATAAGATAGGTTTTTAAGGCTAATAATTCATGGACTTGCTAAACTTCAAACAAAAAACCTTACCCCAGGAGAATCTTGAAATGTAGCAAGCGAATGTTTCTTCTTTTTCCATAGAGCTGGATTTAAAAAAGACTGAATGGAAAGGGTAGGCAAGAGTATAAAAGATTAAAATATATCACAATAATAAGTTCAGTGTTCTCAAAAGAGAACTCTTGCCAGAAAGAAAAATGAGAAGAACACATAAAAGAGAAGAATACAAATAAACTATTATTATTACCTCTGTTGCAAAATTCACTGGTTTATTGGTCTTCATCCCTGGGAGTTTACAGCTCATAAAAAAATGGTCCAATTAGCATCCTTTTTAGATTATATATTACTACAGTTAGGATAAAGAAAGACTGAATTAAATGATCACTAAGGAAACCTGGTCAAGCAAAAAATATCCATGCTTAGGCAACAGTAAAATACTAAAGGTAGTGTGTTAGTGTGTCTCAAAAACACAAGTGTGCTAGAAAAGAAACAAATTTCTACAAATAAATAAATTCAACTAAAGAACATTTCCCATGGAGTAGGTTTACTAATTTACTTCAAGATTACAAAGGTCTAATCTAAAAATATATGGAGAGAATTAAAAATAGAGTGGCAGATAATAATACCACATGCATGGTTTAGCCCAGGTACTATGTGATGTCATACAGATTAATTTGATCCTGTATTCGAAGAACCTAAACCTTACTAGGGAAAGAATCCAAATAAGAATTACTGAGAGACCCTTATTTTCAAATAATGTAACCAGGATTCTAATTCTGTATATTTAGAGGCTTTCAAGTATTTCTGGTGTCTGAATCCTATATACTAGGTAAGCCTACAGACTGTGTGACGTGAACCTGAAAGTTTCTTTTGACAATGAGTTTTATCTTTGCTTTGGTGGTGGTTATTTCAATTGGAAATAGAAATCTAAGTGGCAACTGCATAGCATCAAAATAATGCAGATTCAAAATAAAGACTCAATGTTTTTCCAGGATGAATAAGTAAACTAGGCCTTGGAAAGAAAAATCAATTATAAGTGCAAAAAAAGTAATTTATTTCTAGTCAATATACTCCCTCCTGCTTTTTCCCCTCAAACAATTGATTTTTTCCTTAATTTTTCATGTGATCAGAGATAGTTTAAATGGATACAAAAAAAGTGAATAAGAAAGCAGACAGCTATTCAATAGAAATTTCTATGGCTATTGCAAATACATGTGGATAACTGTGTCTTATTAAATTATATTATTACCCTATGGAGCCAGAATAATTGGCCTCAGTAGAATTTGATGTGTATGTTGAATTCCCTTGGAAAATACACTTATTTCTTTATTTCCTGTAAAAGCTAAATTATATTATAGATACAACGTACATCATGTAATTTAAAAATCTCTAGAGGATCATATAAGGAAGTTTAGACAGGGTTGCAATCTCTAAAAATGAAGTTTTTTAGTGAAGCATTTTTGGTTTTGTCTTGCAAACCCATAACCATTACAAATTATAGTCTGAAACATTATGCAACTTTCAGACGTGAATAAAGTATTTCTTTTCAAATTCTTCAGAAGATCATGGACTAAAATAGACTTTAACTACATTGAATAATAAAGCTATCAACAGAATGTAGGGATACCTTCTTTTCCACCAGAACAAAACTGGTGGAAATAAATTTGTAGGTTTGTAGGATTGATAGTTTTCTTCATTGTCTGAGAACTTCCTAAAATCTTGATGATGTCTGAAGTTCAAAAGTCAGTGGAATAAACCTTAAATGATGATCTATTCTGTGAAGTTAACTGGTAAGACAGGCTTTGGAGTCAGACTTGAATTATATATCTTCATTCCTGCATTTTCTAACTGTGTGAATTTAAGTGTTCTAACTTCTATGAACTTATCTCTTTTTTTTTCAAAGTGGCCAGTCATTCAACAAATACTTAATCTGAGTGCTGAGCATAGATAACAAGATAGACCCTGCCCTGTCTGTATAGCCTTCTGGGATTGGAGTTGGACAGCAGGTTGATTGGCTAAGGGACTAAAATATGAAAGGACCTTTGTATTATGGGAAGTTTAACCTTATATCGAAAACAAGTGAAATGCATTAAAGGATTTTAAATAGGAGAGAAATATGGGATGATTCTAATTTCAGAAAAAATCACTGCTATCATAGAATACAAATCCTTTCCAAAGACCTTGTACCTCATGAAAACATTAGATTTATATAAATCAAAATTATTGAAAAGTTTATGAAATTAGAATCTGTGATGAATAATTTTTAAAATATGTACATAATAATAATACAATCAATAATAAATATCATAATAATATTAAGTATTGACAAGGTTGTAAGTTCTCAGACTCTAATACATTCCTATTGTGAGTATAAAATCATAAAATCACTTTGGAAAACTCTAATACATTCCTATTGTGAGAATAAAATCATAAAATCACTTTGGAAAACTCAGTTTCTTACAAAGGTAAATTACATTTACAAGTGATGTAGAAATTCCACTTAGTATATACCCAAGACAAATAATGTGCATCCACAATAACACTTATGCATGAATATTCAGAGTCTCTTTCATAATAGAAAAAAAAAAACTAGAATCTATCCTAGTAAATATCCACAAAGGAATAGATAAATGGTGGTCTATTCCAACAACGAAATATGACTCAGAAAAATGTTCTTTCTCCCTGGAAGACAAACCTGTGGTCTATTCCAACAATGAAATATAAGAAAAAATTGAACTGTTGATAACACACAACATTGATAAATCTCAAAAACACTATGTTGAACAACAATCAAAAAGAGAAAACAAAAAACCAAATACACAAAATACTATATACTATATCATTCTACTTATGTGAAGCTAAAGAAGTAGCAAAACTGGTGTACAATTATAGATATAAAAGAGTTGTTGCCAGTGGAAGGGGGAAGTTTTTTGGAAGAAAACAAAAAGAAATTTGGAAGATTTTGGAAGCATACATCTTGGTGGCCAGTAAATAAGTACATATATTTGTCAAAACTCACCAATTAAAATTTGTGCACTTCATGAATATAAATTTTACTTCAAAAATAGACTTTGTATCCTTTCACTTTAAGCAGACCTGAGAAGAGAATATTGAATCTAAGTTTACCAGTTCCCATAGAAAATAAGTAAATAAATAAAATTCATATTAAGACAATACTACATCATTAGGGCTCTTTCCCTAGTCACCAGAAACTGAACTAAAATCAACAGATATAATAACTAGACACTGAACACTCTGTCTACATTATATGATACAATTCACAATACAACCTTTGTTTCTAATGATTAAACTATAAGTCTTGACACAAATCCTCATTTCATCTTGTTCTCACCTGTCAGAATCCTGCAATGTGTTCATTTTGCTTATTCTCTGATCTGCATTGATCTTCTGTTTGATGCTCCATGGTCCAGATTGCTGAGCCTTCATCTCTTGGGAGTGAGCTCCATGGAATTAGCAGTTAAATTTGCCAGTGGTTTATATGAATGGCTCTTTCCCTATTCTATGCATAGAAGAGTAGCTAGATAAAGAAGTGAAGAATCCTGGGTGGGAAGATGTTCTTTCTCTCTAGAAGACAAACCTGCTTTTTTTTCACATGGAGTCCCTTCTAATGTTGGCAAATATCCAAGAGTCACAGAGGTTAAGACAACCACTAACACTAGCAATCAAGGGCAAGAAAACTAATAGAGGCTCATGTATCATATGTCTGTATATTTAAAAACTATAAGCAAAGCTTCAGAAGCTGCTGAATAAAATGCTCTTGATCCTTATATCTATACAAAAATGCATTCATGACAGAATTAAAATATAGATTCATATATACATACATGTATACATACATATGCGCATATATAAATCTATGCTTGTTACATAAATAAACATGAAAAATATTAATTAAGATATCGTGTGTCTGAATATTCTACTGATGTGCTGACATTATACATTTATATCATAAAATTGACATTTTCTTTCATATCAACAAAACCATTAATCTTGTAGTTATAACTGAGACGCTCACATAATTTGTGTTATTAATAATGATTATATAAGGATTAAAAAATGTAAATGTGTCCAAAGTGTACAAAATTTGAATATGCATTTTATTAAAAATACATATTTAAATAGACAAATAGAATAAAATTATTTTTGTGTTTCTTTTTTATATTTCATTTTCTAAGATATTCAAAATTTTCCATTGATATTAAAAGGCATAGTACAATTTTTAATTATGCACATTAACTTTTGAAATAAAAATCATTTGAGTAAATCTAAAGATTTGAATTGCACCAGCGGCGACAGAAACAGTTGGTCTCCTGGTAGGGAGGGTGAGTCACAGACACCCGAGTCTGTCTCGCTTTGTCGTCGAGCCAGGGGGAGGAGCCGGGCCGCCGCCCGCGCCCGGAGCAGGCCCAGCGGATTGCCAGCGTGGTGGTCGCGTGACCCCAATTGGAGAGGGGGCGGAGCGGAGCCGCCACCCGTGCCCGCAAGGTGGGCAGACCTGCGACCCAGTGGTACACGGGCGTGGTAGGAGGGGCAGGGCAGAGACCCCGCCTGCGCCTGCAAGGTACGCAGACCTGCGACAGACCTGCGGATCAGGCCCAGCAGCCTGCTGGCGTGGTACACACGTCACCCCAATTGGAGTAGGGGCAGAGCAGAGCCGCCACCCGTGCCTGAAAGGTGGGCAGACCTGCGACCGACCAGCGGGACAGGACCAGTGGCCTGCCGGTGCGACAGACACGTCACCCCATTTGGAGTAGGGGCAGAGCAGAGCCGCCGCCCGTGCCCGCAAGGTAGGCAGACCTGCGACTGACCGGTTGAACAGGCCCAGCGGCTGGCTGGGGTGGTAGGCACGTCACCCCAATTGGAGTAGGAGCAGAACAGAGCCTTAGCCCGCGCCCGGAACAGGCCCAGCGGTCCGCGGGTATGGTAGACAACTCACACCAATTGGAGGGGGGGCAGAGCAGAGCCGCCGCCCATGCCCGGAACAGGCCCAGTGACCTGCCAGCGTGGTAGTCACGACACCCCAATTGGAGTAAGGGCAGAGCAGAGCCGCCACCTGTGCCTGCAAGGTAGGCAGACCGCCGCCCGACCCTGCAAGGGAGACTTTTCAACTATACAAGAGCAATATAAATATATAGGGAAAAAAAAAACATTTCAAAAACACAACAGTTTCACCAAGCAGAAAGAAACGCAAGCAGTATGAAAAGACAAGGAAAGAAAGGACCACAAGCAATGCAGGTCAACTCAACTTTAGAAGAGGTAACAGCTGCAGCAGATGGAATGTCAGATAAAGAATTCAGGATATACATGCTTCAGATGATCTGGAGTATCAAGGAAGACATTAGACAGCAAAATCAGACAATGAAAGATCACTTCGACAATGAATTACACAAACAAACCCAGGAAGCAAAGGATCAACTATACAGGGAGATAGAGGTTATAAAAAACAAACAAACAGAAATCCTAGAAATGCAGGAAGCAATAAACCAACTTAAAAACTCAATGGAGAATACTACCAGAAGAGTAGAACACTTAGAAGATAGAACATCAGACAATGAAGACAAAGTATTTCAACTTGAAAAGAACATAGACAGCTCAGCAAGACTGTTAAGAAACCATGAGCAGAACATCCAAGAAATATGGGATAACATTAAGAGACCAAACTTAAGAGTCATTGGGATACAGGAAGGTACAGAACTCCAAACCAAAGGAATGAGTAATCTATTCAATGAAATAATACAAGAAAACTTCCCAGACTTGAAGAATGAGACAGAATCCCAAATCCTAGAAGGCTACAGGACGCTGAATGTGCAAAATCATAAGAGATCCACACCTAGACACATTATAATGAAGATGCCCAACATACAGAATAAGGAGAGAATTTTAAAAGCTACAAGAGAAAGGAAAAAGATTACATTTAGGGGTAAGCCAATCAGGATAACAGCTGATCTTTCAACACAGACTCTGAAAGCTAGAAGATCCTGGAATAACATATTTCAAACACTGAAAGAAAATGGGTTCCAACCAAGAATTGTGTACCCAGCGAAATTAAGCTTCAGGATGGAAGATGAAATTAAAACCTTCCACGATAAACAAAAGTTAAAAGAATTTGCAGCTAGAAAACCATCTCTTCAAAACATCCTCGGCAAAACATTACAGGAAGAGGAAATGGAAAATAACAATGAAAACCAACAGTGGGAGGTAGGACAGTAAAGGGGGGGTGGATAATCAAAGAGGAAAACAAACCATGCTTAGTAACAGAAATAAACAAATATGGCTGGAAGAACAACCCATATCTCAATAATAACCCTAAATGTTAATGGCTTAAACTCACCAATTAAGAGACACAAGCTAGTAGAATGGATGACAAAACAAGACCCAACAATATGCTGCCTACAGGAGACGCATTTGATAGGAAAAGACATACATAGGCCGAAGGTGAAAGGTTGGGAAAAATCATATCACTCATATGGACTTCGGAAACAAGCAGGAGTGTCCATACTCATATCAAATAAAATAGATTTCAAGCCAAAGTTAATCAAAAGGGATAAAGAGGGACACTACATACTGCTCAAGGGAACCATACACCAACAAGACATAACAATCATAAATATATATGCCCCAAACAATGGTGTAGCTATGTTCATCAAACAAACTCTTCTCAAGTTCAAGAGTCTAATAGACCACCATACAATAATCATGGGAGACTTCAACACACCTCTCTCGCCACTGGACAGATCTTCCAAACAAAAGTTGAATAAGGAAACTATAGAACTCAATAACACAATTAATAACCTAGACTTAATTGACATATATAGAATATACCACCCAACATCAAGCAGTTACACTTTTTTCTCAGCAGCACATAGATCCTTCTCAAAAATAGATCATATATTATGTCACAGGGAAACTCTTAGACAATATGAAGGAGTAGAGATAATACCATGCATCTTATCTGATCATAATGGAATGAAACTGAAAATCGACGATAAAAGAAGGAAGGAAAAACCACGCATCACTTGGAGAATGAACAATAGGTTACTGAATGATCAATGGGTTATAGAAGACATCAAGGAGGAAATTAAAAAATTCTTAGAGATAAATGAAAACACAGACACAACATATCGGAATCTATGGGACATATTGAAAGCAGTTCTAAGAGGAAAATTCATTGCTTGGAGTTCATTCCTTAAAAAAAGAAAAAACCAACAAATAAATGAACTCATACTTCATCTCAAAATCCTAGAAAAAGAAGAGCAAAACAACAGCAAAAGAAGTAGAAGGCAAGAAATAATTAAAATCAGAGCTGAAATTAATGAAATCTAAACAAAAGAAACAATTGAAAAAATTGACAAAACTAAAAGTTGGTTCTTTGAAAAAATAAACAAAATCGACAGACCCTTAGCGATGCTAGAGAAGAGAAGAAGAGAGAGAACTCAAATTACTAGCATACGGGATGAAAAAGGCAATATCACAACAGACACTTCAGATATACAGAAGATAATCAGAAATTATTTTGAATCCTTATACTCCAATAAATTAGAAGATAGTGAAGGCATCGATAAATTTCTTAAGTCATATGATCTGCCCAGATTGAGTCAGGAGGATATAGACAACCTAAACAGACCAATATCAATTGAGGAAATAGAAGAAACCATCAAAAGACTACCAACTAAGAAAAGCCCAGAACCCGATGGGTATACAGCAGAGTTTAACAAAACCTTTAAAGAGGAACTAATACCAATACTTTTCAAGCTACTTCAGGAAATAGAAAAAGAGGGAGAACTTCCAAATTCATTCTACGAGGCCAACATCACCCTGATACCTAAACCAGACAAAGACACTTCAAAGAAAGAAAACTACAGACCAATATCTCCAATGAACCTAGATGCAAAAATCCTCAATAAAATTCTGGCGAATCGGATACAAAAACATATCAAAAAAATTGTGCACCATGATCAAGTGGGATTCATCCCTGGGATGCAAGGCTGGTTCAATATACGGAAATCAATAAATGTTATTCACCACATCAATAGACTTAAAAATAAGAACCATATGATCATTTCGATAGATGCGGAAAAAGCATTCGACAAAGTACAGCATCCCTTTATGTTCAAAACTCTAGAAAAACTAGGGATAACAGGAACATACCTCAATATTGTAAAAGCAATCTATGCTAAGCCTCAGGCTAGCATCATTCTGAATGGAGAAAAATTGAAGGCATTCCCTCTAAAATCTGGAACAAGACAGGGATGCCCTCTCTCTCCACTTCTGTTCAACATAGTTCTCGAAACACTGGCCAGAGCAATTAGACAGATGAAAGAAATTAAAGGCATAAAAATAGGAAAAGAAGAACTTAAATTATCACTATTTGCAGGTGACATGATTCTATACCTAGCAGACCCAAAAGGCTCTACAAAGAAACTATTAGAGCTAATAAATGAATTCAGCAAAGTGGCGGGCTATAAAATCAACACGCATAAATCAAAGGCATTCCTGTATATCAGCGACAAACCCTCTGAAATGGAAATGAGGACAACCAATCCATTCACAATATCTTCAAAAAAAATAAAATACTTGGGAATCAACCTAACAAAAGAGGTGAAAGACTTATACAATGAAAACTACAGAACCCTAAAGAGAGAAATAGAAGAAGATCTTAGAAGATGGAAAAATATACCCTGTTCGTGGATAGGCAGAACTAACATCATCAAAATGGCGATATTACCAAAAGTTTTCTATAGGTTTAATGCAATGCCAATCAAAATCCCAACGGCATTTCTTGTAGAAATAGAGAAAGCAATCATGAAATTCATATGGAAAAATAAAAGACCCAGAATAGCAAAAACAATGCTAAGCAGGAAGTGTGAATCAGGCGGTATAGCGATACCAGACTTCAAACTATACTACAGAGCAATAGTAACAAAAACAGCATGGTACTGGTACCAAAACAGGCGGGTGGACCAATGGTACAGAATAGAAGACACAGAAACCAATCCACAAAACTACAACTATCTTATATTTGATAAAGGGGCTAAAAGCATGCAATGGAGGAAGGATAGCATCTTCAACAAATGGTGCTGGGAAAACTGGAAATCCATATGCAACAAAATGAAACTGAATCCCTTTCTCTCACCATGCACAAAAGTTAATTCAAAATGGATCAAGGAGCTTGATATCAAATCAGAGACACGGCGTCTGATAGAAGAAAAAGTTGGCTACGATCTACATTCTGTGGGGTCGGGCTCCAAATTCCTCAATAGGACGCCCATAGCACAAAAGTTAATAACTAGAATCAACAAATGGGACTTACTCAAACTAAAAAGTTTTTTCTCAGCAAAAGAAACAATAAGAGAGGTAAATAGGGAGCCTACATCCTGGGAACAAATCTTTACTCCTCACACTTTAGATAGAGCCCTAATATCCAGAGTATACAAAGAACTCAAAAAATTAGACAATAAGATAACAAACAACCCAATCAACAAATGGGCCAAGGACCTGAACAGACACTTCTCAGAGGAGGACATACAGTCAATCAACAAGTACATGAAAAAATGCTCACCATCTCTAGCAGTCAGAGAAATGCAAATCAAAACCACCCTAAGATACCATCTCACTCCAGTAAGATTGGCAGCCATTATGAAGTCAAACAACAACAAGTGCTGGTGAGGATGTGGGGAAAAGGGTACACTTGTACATTGCTGGTGGGACTGCAAATTGGTGCAGCCAATTTGGAAAGCAGTATGGAGATTTCTTGGAAAGCTGGGAATGGAGCCACCATTTGACCCAGCTATTCCCCTTCTCGGTCTATTCCCTAAAGACCTAAAAAGAGCATGCTACAGGGACACCGCTACATCGATGTTCATAGCAGCACAATTCACAATAGCAAGACTGTGGAACCAACCTAGATGCCCTTCAATAGACGAATGGATAAAAAAAATGTGGCATTTATACACAATGGAGTATTACTCTGCATTAAAAAATGACAAAATCATAGAATTTGCAGGGAAATGGATGGCATTAGAGCAGATTATGCTAAGTGAAGCTAGCCAATCCCTAAAAAACAAATGCCAAATGTCTTCTTTGATATAAGGAGAGTAACTAAGAACAGAGTAGGGACGAAGAGCAGGAGAAGAAGATTAACATTAAATAGGAATGAGAGGTGGGAGGGAAAGGGAGAGAGAAGGGAAATTGCATGGAAATGGAAGGAGACCCTCAGGGTTATACAAAAGTACATACAAGAGGAAGTGAGTGGAAAGGGAAAAATAATACAAGGGGGACAAATGAATGACAGTAGAGGGGGTAGAGAGAGAAGAGGGGAGGGGAGGGGAGGGGGGATAGTAGAGGATAGGAAAGGCAGCAGAACACAACAGACACTAGTATGGCAATATGTAAATCAATGGATGTGTAACTGATGTGATTCTGCAATCTGTATATGGGGTAAAAATGGGAGTTCATAACCCACTTGAATCAAAGTGTGAAATATGATATATCAAGAAATTTTTAATGTTTTGAACAACCAACAATAAAAAAATTTAAAAAAAATAAATAAAAAAATTTAAAAAATAAAAATTAAAAAAATGATAAGAAAAAAAGATTTGAATTGCATTTTTTGAAAAATTTAATTAAATCATTTTAAATACTATTATAAAATTCAAACTAATAACAAATCTGGCATTTAAATTCATCTAGTAGCTAAAAAAGGAATCAATATTATACGTCCTGATCATCATGTCTTGACCTCTCTAGGTACAAATTTAAAAGCAATAAGAATTGCTTAGTTTTCAAAATGTTGCTTAGGCAACATGGGCAACTGTTACAAACATGAACTGGAACTTTGAAAGCATTAATACAGCAGGCATTGAGCAATGGGAATGACACTTCATTTTTGCAAAAATATATTGCAGTTTTGCTTACAGAACAAAAGCTTGACAAATTAATTAATTTTCTCTTATTTTGTATATTTGCTACTCAAATCTTTCCTGTCTTACAAAGTATTGCCCTTCTCTGAATTCTTGCATAGGCAAAACCCAGAAAGCCCCCGTAGAACTCCAAAATAAGGCTACCATGTATTGTGAACATGGGGCAAGAGAAGTGAAGTATGTCCCTAGGTATGTCATGAAATCATGAGATCAGATATTCATGGCTATCAGTCAAGTGATACAAAGTGTCAGAGGCATCCTTGAACCTTTCCATCAATTCATTTTGTTTGTGATGTATGGAACTCTACAGAGAACAGAACAGAAATTCCTTTAATAATAGCCTAAGGAAAGTAGTATCAGCAAACCTGAACCTATTGCTTCCAGTCCTCATATCCAGTGTTGTAGGAGTTAAGGAACACTTAAATTTTTAAACAGTGAAGGCATGGCCTTAATGAGGCGTTTTCCAGACTAGATGTATATAAGAACACTAGTTTCCAGAGCTATTAGAATCTGCAATTTGAAACACAAAAGTTCTACAGTTAAATGTTAGAGGAACTGCTTCATAGTTAACTTCTTTCTTGGTAATTCACAGTGCACATTATCATATTATGAGCTCAGAGAAGCCCTAGGGAAAGAAACCTGTTTAACTTTGTTTCCCTAAAGCATTTGACCACTGGAACCATTTTTCAACACAACAGTTACTAACATTAGTGTTCTTCAAACTCAGTATAGAAAATACTGTTTTAACATTTAAAAGCCTAGTACTTTTTCTTCCACAAGTCTTTTCCACTACCTTTCTTGCTAATGAATTCATTAACACAAGAAGGAATTTACATTTCTATCTATTGCCTAAGTCAGCAATCGCCACGATATAGCAAATCAAAAATTTTAGATCTCCATTGAGTAAGATAGCAACCATTTAACAAGGAAATCAATTTGAAGTCCAAAATATTCTATCTGAAACTTTGCTGATTTTGTGTCACTGTCTGTCTGAAGACAGGTCAACTAAGAGAAGTTGGGAAGAGTAAGAGAGCATGCAAGTTTTCACCAGCTTGCCCAGGATGTCACCTGGCCAAACAGTGTTCAGTCAAAAGAAAGGGACCTTTGTCCATTTTTCTTCCTCTGTGACTGGTATTATTTGAAATCAATTGGTTTGTCAGGAATCTTTCATTTAGACTCAGATCGCAGGGATCAACACACCAATCTGTCTCTAAGGAATCAATCTATTTCCAGACATCTGAACACCTATCATCTAAAAAACAGCAAATTATCAAATTAAAGGAAAACTGCTGTGATTTATAATTTAAGATACTATCAGCAACTCCAAGTGACTTGTGTGAAATAAATTTACTGCTTAACAGTTTCTGAAACAGAGAGCCTTGACTTGGGAACAGAAACAGAACAAAGCTGAGGAACGGAGCATTGCAGGTCAGCAGCATTTTCCAAGAAGCAGGAACCAGGAGGGGAAAAGCAGAGGTGTTACTGCTGACCCATGTTATGCTGTTAACTCCCTTTCAGTTACCCAGTGAAAATGCCAGAAGTTCCATTCTGTTTAATTTAAGCAAATTCCAAAGGAAAACAAAATGAAACTAGAAAGAGGAGCAGGATCTAAGAAAGTGTCTAGAACCTCTATTAGTCCATTTATATACATTTATCCTCTATCAATCATCTATATATTTGTCCTTCTTGCCAATTTTGACAGGAGCTCAAAGCAGATTTTATTGGCTTATGGAAAACAGATCGAAGGCTAAACAAGAGAAGGTCATTTATTCCCTGGTCAAGTATTTGCCATGCTCTTTCTATGCATTCTGTGAACTTAGTTTAATATTAGGTAATTAAATATATATTTGGTTGTGAGAAATGGTAAAGACCAAGGTAAAAAAAAAAAAAAATGCCTCCAAAGAATGAGCTATAAAACAAAAGAAGATTATTTTCACTCTGACTTTTATTTTTGGTCAGCCTTAAATATATAAATGCTGGGTATAAATAATAAAGATTTAGCTTGAAAATATCACAAATAAGTGACATTTAGATACAGTACAAGCAGGCAAAATAACACAGGTTAAAAAAAATGTAACAGAAAACCAGGAAAGTAGAAAGCCTTCTGCCCCACTCCAATATGCCCAAACATGGTCCTCACTTGAAGTGTTTGGAGGCCAGGAATTCTGAGTCAGAATATGAGAGAAACCAGAACAAAACCAGGAATTTAAAAATGTCAAAATTAATCTAAGATTAGCCATGGGAGCCAACATCTGTGGTTAGAACTAGTTGAGGTAAGACCCAGGGTGACTTTTAGGATCTCCAGAAGTGGCCTCACTCCACATGGGCTTTGTGGTACAGCACTCCCAACATAAATGAGGAAGAAGCATTTTCTGCTCAGATGCAAGTTTCAGGTGCTGACTTCAGGGTCACTCCCCTATCCCTTCCACCATGTCTTCAGCCTCTTTCCAGCTACAAGGACCTTAGAACACCTTTGCAAATAGAAACCTTTCTGCAGTCAACTCTAGAGAACGGAGAGGAGAATTGGACTCATTTTGCTTCTATGAGAAGTTTCCAAAATTTGGGTGAAAACATAACTTACAGCAGAACATTAGAAACTATAAATAAGAAGAGGAATGGGGACAAGAGGGTGCTGATTTGGAAGTGAAGAAAAATATGACTTCCTCTTCAGTTTATCTATGACCTCAGAAATGTTTTTAATTTAATTTCTTTTGTTTTTATGTGGTAAATGGAATACTTATTATTTGTAAGTAAGCATCTAATTTTAAGGATTACTTCATTGTAATCTTAAAACATTTTTACTATTCCTCAATTTTAGAACTTATTAAAGAGCATTTGGTATATTTTTAAAAATGTTTTATGAAAAAAAAATATGTGTATGGTTTTAAAAGATGGATTGGGTAATACTCATTATTAAAGCAAAACGTTACACAAATATAGGCCAACTTTTCTCAGAAGCAAAAAATATATGATTTACCTTACTATGTTATTGAGGTCATCTGTAAACTTATTGTTTTCTGTAACGTGTTGTGGTATGAAAAATATGTTCCTTTGAAAAATGTATTTTCATCTGTTTCTTCATGTCACTGTTTGTCTTACTTTCTGTTTATTATTTACACTGTCATACTGGTTCCCAAACATTGGAATTACCTAAGAAGTTTTGAAAAGCTGATGCCCAGGTCACACCACATAGTAATTAAATTAGAATGCGTGGGAGTCAAGACCAGTGATCAGTATTTTTAAGCATCCCTGGACGGTACCCATGTCTTGGAGTTCAGGAACCACTCTGTCATGTTACTGGTACCTGGATATTGGTAACTCCTAAATCATCTTTGTGCATTGCACCTTTTATAATTAAAAACTTTGTTCTTCAGTTCACCTTATGTTTTTGTACTGAGACTAGTCTTGTCTGACATTAAAATGGTTATCCCTGATGTGGTTATTCCTATTTGTCTTATTTAGTTTTGATCATCCTTTTATTTTTACCTTGTCTATGTCAGATTATTTAATGTGTATCCCTTGTATACAGCATCCATTGGGATTTTGATTTTTGATATAATCAAAAGTATCCTTTAATTGGTGAGATTAGTGATTTAAACAATTTCATTAAGCTGATGTAGTTGGTCTCCATGCTACCATACTTTCCATTTTCATGGCCTTGGATTGGGTATTTGTCTTGTTTGTGTTACTTCTGCTAAATTGAAAGATTGAACTTTTCATTATAATATTTAACCTATGAACTCTCTACTCTGACAGTAATGGAACTATTATCGACCTTCAATGTCTCATCTTCCCTCATTTGACTTCTAACAGTTTTGTTCATTGTACTATATTTGGGTGCTTACCACTTTACTTTTAAGTGTCCTCATATTTCTATTACCTCATTTGATTTCTGGCTATAAAATATAAGGTCATCCATATCTTTATCACCCACTGCCTTCTTAAATCTCTCTGAGTCTTCCCAAATATTGACTGATTTTATAGTGGTAATATTTTCATGAATGGTACCTTAAGTAGTCTTATGCCACCATTTTTAAACTCACCATCATTTGATTCTTGAACATAAAACATATGGAAATCAGTACATTTTTAACAATTTGTCCTCCTTTCTTCCCTTTCCTTTCAAAAAAATTTTTTTTACTAGTAATATGATTTCATGAGTTAGGCTTTATAATCCATGTTGAACACTTATGCTTCAATTTATTCAAACCATTATTTTCTCTCTTTGTTTTGTTTTTATTGTGCTTTTTATATTAATGTATTGCCTAAAAAATTACTTGTCTGCTGAAATTTGTTCAAATGTTGTTCATGGAAACACTCTACCTTGTTTTCCATATTAAATGTCATATATAAATGACTTTATCCTTGAGCAACCACAGCTTGGATAAGTTTAAAGTTCTTAAGTTAGACTTCTGTTTTTGAGAGCTTTGTAGATATTGCTCCATTACTATCTTCAACAGCTCTTCTTTAGATATGATACACTCTTTAAATCTGTACAATTTAGTCTTTATTTATTTCCAGAAAGTTTTCTTGCTTTATATCTATAATTATCCTTTTCTCTTCCATTCTATCATTTTTCTTCTTTTGGGCCTCTATCCAGTATTTGATATATTGGATATTGTTTACCTAATTTTATCAATTTTTCTGATCCTTCTATCTCTGAATTTACTTTTTATTCCTATTGTTTTTATTTCTTACTCTAATATTCACTCCTATATTCTTTCCAATTTTGCTTTCATTTGAACTCTTCTCTCTCTTTTGTCTTGCTCTCTTAACCCAGAGGTTTTAGATTGCTTTTCTCTGACCTTGTAAAAAAAATGGTGATTGCTTATGTCTGATCTTTTTATTGTGATTACTGCATGATTTTTTTTAAAAAAAATTAATGGTAAAATATTAAAAGATAATCTTAATTTGTGCTGTGGAAATATTTTTCTGTTTTTATTTGCTCTTTTTCTTATTTATTTATCTTATATATATTTTATTGAGTGTTCTTTTTTCTTTTTTGGTTTCTATCACTAAAGAAGGTAAATTTCTCTCAGACAGATTTTATGTTTCAGTTTCATTATATAGAAGAGCCAGGGCCATGTTCAAACATATCAGGATTTTTCTTCATGACTCCGTTGTGCAAATGAGCACTTGTAGCTTTTAATTTTTCTTGGACAGTTAAGAAAGGCAGCTTCAAGCTTTCTCACTATTAATGCTCCTAAAACTACTTTGCCATTTTATCTCAGTGAATGCTAATTCAGCCCCACCACCTTCACTGCTGGAGCACAAACTTTGTTTGCCTGTTCATGCAGCCATATCCCTCAGTTGCCAACTGGATTGTTGCCTTAGCACTTTGGCACATGACCACAACTGACTTTGGAGAGTGGTTTCTCTAAAATCTGACTCTTTCTCAATTTCCTCCTTAATCTCCATTTTCTTCATGTGATAACACATTAATTTATTTTGTGATTTTGGGATTTGAGATATTTCTTAGTTTAAATAAAGTTGTGATGTACATTTCTGGTATTTTCCTTTCTCTCTCTCTGATTTCCAAAAGGAAAAAGATAAAATGCCAACTTCATTTTCTAAATGGAAATTTCAGAAGGAAGAATAAAAAGTTAACTCAAATATGGACAAAACAGGCTCTAATGTGACCACCTAAAGAATAAAATTAAGAATAATAGTAACAATTATTATTATGGAAAGTATTGAACATTTATGATATGCCAAGAACTGTCCTAAGTACTTCACATTTATCTGATCATTTTACAATAACAACTAGTCTGTGAAAATGTTGGTATCATCAGCCCCATTTTACAGATAAGCACCCAGCTGCAAATAAGTAATTTGCATGGTTTTATGACTAGGAAGTAAGAAATTCAGAATACAAACTCCATCTTGAAAGTTTTTAATTTTGACTATCATACTGTTTTGCTTCTAAATACATGATGAAGAAAAAATTGTTTTCTGGAGATTTTGTACCTTTTCCTGGGAGTCAATAATCATGTTATTGTGCTCTAATTGGAAGCTACCTGTGTGGGGTAGGTAGGTGGGATGGAAGGAAATTGACTGGTACTAATAAGAATAACCTGTCTGGGTTCCATGAAAAGAGAGCTGTAACAGGTATCTATAACTGGACCTCCATTACCATTAGATCAGTGAGAAGAGGAGGAGCTTTTATTTTAGTTCCTTTCAGGACAACGAGGTTCTCCAACATTTAAATGAAAATTGGTGACTAATGGATTAATATCATTGATCAATTGATTATTTTTTTCCTAACAAGAGAAGTTATTTATTAATCAGGCTACAAACCATATGGCTTACACTTTTTGAAGCTGTTAATAATTTCAGTTCTCACCACATTAGCAATATGACTGAAATAATGCCACATTTATAATATTAAGATATTAAATGTCATTCAGTTGATCAATTTTCTTGACTCTCAAGAACAACTTTGTTTCAGCCAGAGTTCCTTCTAAAACTGCAATAGGTCAACTCTGCATTCTCATGCCAGGAGTGGATTTCCAAGATCTGTCCTTTAATTTTATGAGCATTGTGCTTTGCACCAAAGACAACCTCTTAATTTATGTTAATATGCATTCTTCAAAGAGACAAATAAAGAGAAATAGGTCTATTTTTATGTTATGCATGAAGAATTAGGTGGTTAATTTTCAAGGGCTGCTTCAATAAATCCCAATTGAATTAACCAGTATTAGCATGTGAAAGCGATCAAGAAACATTGCAAAAACACAATGCAAAATGAATACAAATGATGTGACACCAGATATGATCAAATAATTTGGAGGATGGAATTAACAAGTGAGAAAAATTAAGTGGAAATGGCAGTATTTCACAGTTAGTCAGCTGTGGCTATAAAACATAATACTAAAAATTTTAGATAACTCTTCTGAACCTTTTATTTTTCCCATCTGGAAATCAGTCAGAGGGAGAAGGAAAGAATAGGAGAGGCAGAACAAATTTTTCAAAAGTTTTCCAAACTTTTAACATATCTATAATCTGAATGTTGTCATAAAAAGTGCAATTCATAAGAAGTATAACTGAAACTCAAAAAAAAAAAAAACACATTAGAAATAGCTTTGAAATCATGCATTCAATTTGTTTGTTTGTTTGTTTTTGTACTGGCAATTAACCCAGGAACACTGAACCACATCCCCAACCCATTTTTTAATTTTTGAGACAGGGTCTTACTAAGTTGCTTAGGGCCTCACTAAATTTCTGAGGCTGACCTCAAACTTGTGATCCTCTGCTTTACCTCCAAAGTCACTGGGATTACAGGTGTGACCACCATACCTGGCTTAAAAATCATACATTCTTGAGTTTCGGTTTCAACTCAGTCATTTAAAAGCTGAGCTATCAAGTATTGTTCTGCTTACTTTTGAAAAATAAATTACAAAAAAAACTTCCCTGAGAAGTCATTTTAAGAAGTGGAAAAATATAGTTAAAATCTCAGCTTGCTGTTGAACATAACAGGATATTACTGTTATTATTATCGTTGATATTATAATTATTATTTTGAGAGTCACAGTAGTTGTTTCCTGGGATTCCATTGTTTCTACTAATGCACAAATTCTCTCCCACATCCTAACATCACTATTCCAGCATAGAAACCAAAATAGTACATTTGGTAAGGAGACTTCTAGTAGAAAAGAGGAAATTCATGCAATGGAATTTCTAGTTATTGCAGTCAGCTGTGAGTTATAAGAATAATTTTTCATCTGGGGATAATCCTCCCAATAATGTACACTATTATATTAAACATAAAGCAATTGCCAAGCCTTTAGAGTAACACTGCACCAATCACTGGGTGTGAGAAAGAAAATGCTGGTGGTCCAACGATACCTTGCGAATGGAAAAACACTCACCTCTTCACAGAACAAGACTTAAACCAATAAAAGCAGTCTCTGAGGTGGTTAAAAATCCCTTTTGAGTCTTCTTTGGGGATAAAGGGAATTAAATAAACACAAAAAGATTTCTTAAAATGTCAAATCTTCCCAACCTTGCATAAGCAATGGAAATGGAAGTGTTTTGCTTTTTTTCCTCTGCTCAACACAGGAGTTATTCATCTTCACCTAAAAGGCCAGTGCATGGTGCTACTTTAGGTGGTTATTGTGATAGAATCAGTGAAATCACCTTGTGCAATTATTAGTTATCATCAATACTGAGCATGCAAATCAACTAAGAAAGAAAGCCAGTCCAGCTCTAATATCGTGCAATAGTGGAGATATAGGCATAGAAGACCTGTGGATAGATGTGTTTTTCCTTAAAGTCCTTTTCAAATTCTTCAATTCTGTCATTCCCAGGCTAAAAATATTGAGAGGTTTAGCTGTGTGATTGCAGTGTCAAGTGAGTCCCTCTGGTTCCTGTATTACAATAATAGCCTAAAGTTGAGGATCAGCACTTCTATAGACATTAGCCTTTATTTGACTGATGACCTTTTGTTTTTGATATATTTTTGGTTTCTACTCTCAACCCGAACCTCCCTCCAGGAAATCAGGAGGAAACTGCAGCGATGAGGCATTCTTGATCTTTCTTGCTTACACATTCTCCACACTTATCTTGACAATATTCAATGCCTCACTTTTATTATCCAACCTTTCAGAAAAACCTAGCTGCTTCTGGCTCTTGCTTCATTCTTGATAGTCATTTCCTTGAGAGAGTTGGAGACAGCTAATCTATACGCAAATTGGCCTCTGGCAGGGAAACTGACTAAGCTCTGCTGAGGTGAAGTTTAAAGCCAGAGTGGACCCCAGGGACTCCCAGAGTTGGGTCTATTAAGAGTGTGTAGTCATTCAAATCACTCTTATTAAGCAATTACAGATTTCTCTGAGAGGTTAAATATGACTTCCTGCAAAACTGGATGACTTCAGATAGGAATTAAGATGGTAGAGTCACATGCTCATAAACACCTTATCAATTTTGTATAACCTTTTTTTGTGGAAAATTATTGCCCACAATAATAAGCAATATAATCTTTCAGCTTTTTAAATTCTTATAACTAACTAGTTGAAACTGAAGAATAAAAGTAGAAAAACAAATAACTACGCTTTTAATCAGTTATTCTGAATCATATACACCTAATATCCCACTCTATGAAGCAATTCTCTTCAATGTTTTTTTTTTTTATTTTACATTCTAATGGGTGAATACCAAAGGCTTTTGTGAGACTCTCTCATTTTAGAGATTGCCCCTAAAAAGCCTATAGCAATTATTTACCCAAATCATTTCGGCATTACAATTTCCTTTTTTTTTTTTTAACTCACTTTCATCTGGTATGAAAACCAGACACCCGTAAGCATCCTGGGATAACTTGCTCATTTCAGAAGTTGTCTTCCTAACATCATTACCTTCATATTCTTGCTATTGCTATTTTGTACCCCTCAGTGATTCCTGGAAAAATGTCTTTCTGATCAAGCGCAAATGTGAGTTTGATTCTCAGAAAAAGTGGAAAGTGTACTGGAAACTGTGAGCCATTTGAGATATGAAAAGCTTGCCTTCACTAAGCCTCTAAATTTTTAAACTATGAAAACTCTCTTGGCCTCAGTTTCCTCAATGGTAAAAATGGGCAAGACTTTAGGTCATCCTTTAGGTTGTGACTTTCAGCCCTGATATTCTTTTGTGTTATAACCCTATAACTCATTCACTATTTCTTCAGTCTGAATGCATTCCCTCATCAGTGCAAAGCTAGATATAATGTAATAAGCTGAAAGTAAGATGTTAGGATACATCTCACGATGTTAGGAGAGCTTCTCCCCCAAGATTAAAAATTCTGCTTTTCGCTGGGTGCAGTGGCACACGCCTATAATCCCAGCATTTTGGGAGGCTGGGGCAGGAGGATCAGGAATTCAAAGCCAACCTCAGCAATCTAGGAGGGCCTAAGTAACTCAGTGAGACCCTATCTCAAAATAAAACATAATAAAGGGGTCTGGGGTTGTGGCTCAGGGGTAAAGTGCCCCTGGGTTTAATCCCTGGTACCAAAAAGAAAAAAAAATTCTGCTTTTGAAATTCATTTCAAATTCATTTTCACTGCTCTGCAATGCTGTCCTTTCCACTGATAGTCCTCTGCACCTGAACCTTCTGGCTGGTTCAAGTTTTCAACATTTATTTACACCTTTTGTTTTAATGATCTCTGCCTTCCAGATTTCCTAACCTCTTGTAACCAGCATTAACTGTGCGTTTCTTCCCCTCCTAACTGGAGTTCTTGATTGTTAAATATTCAGGGCCCTCAGGTACCTGTTGACTTTTGCTAGCCACTCATCTACCAGCCCCACGGCACTGCTATTGACTTTGACTCCATTCTAGAAATGATAACTGAGCCATTTATTTGTCTCTCAATTATTTTCCAGCTTTTAAATGAATGTGTTCTATAGGTAAAATATTAAGGAAAAAAATCTAGAGAAGTAAAATAAAGATAAAGGCATAAGCCACTGCACCCCCCCCCCCGACAAAAAAAGAAGTCTAGGTATAAAAAGACAGGGTCATGAATAATTTAATGCACAAGGAGCACGAAGAACATGCACCTAGACAAAAGGCACCCTCATGTAATTTTTTTTTTATAAATGTTGAAGCTGATGTTGGAGTTTCCTTTTAAATAGGAGGTATTCATTTATTTTATTTTATCTATTTTCTATTATTCAATTATTTGAATGGATTTTATATGCATGTGACATAAAATTCAAAATGGCCTAAAGAGAAACTACAAAAAAAAAAAAAAAAGAAAAAGAAAGAAAGAAAGAAAAAAAGTCTTTTCCTATCTTTGTCTCATTTATTTAGCTCTTTCACAGATACAACCACAGTTTTTTAGTAACATGACTTTACAATTTAGTTCCTGTTATATGATGAATGATAAAACATCCTCCTGATTCTTAGGGCCAGTGTTGCATGGTGAATTGAGAATACAAGTTAACATTTTCACTCTTCAAGGCAATATTTTTTTTCTGAGTTTAATCAAATGCTCAACTCCATGAATGCATGCTTGTTTTGCCTGATTATCTACATGAGTGAACAATCTATTGACTCCCAGAATTCTCTCTTATCCACCCTGTCCATTTTGTCTCCACTAGCCATGTGCTGACCTATACTGTCAGTATCTTAGGTTACATTTACTATGTCACCACAAATTTAATTTCAGGCTAACATTTAACTTTTGCAAGATCCAAATCGATGCAACTTGTTGGGTACAGAAGCATTTATCTGTGTTTATTATGCGACAGGTATAAATCTCAACAAAATTAAGATTTATTCATGCCTGCTAATCTAATCTATTCTGGTTTAGCTGTTCTGAAAGCACTGAATCAAAATTGATACCCATCCGGGCCCCGAATCATCTGACAAATGAAGACTCTGAGTTGGCAGTACTATTCTTTCTTTTTAACATTTTTTGAGCATCAAATAAAAGGAAATGGGGAGACTATTTGCAAAAATTAACAGTAAACCAGGTACAAAAAGTGCAAAAAGGAATGTTTTTTTTTTTACTTTTTTAAAAAATTTATTCTAATTCATTATATATGACAGCAGAATGCATTACAATCCATATGACACATATACAGCACAATTTTTCATATCTCTGGTTGTATACAAAGTATATTCACACCATTCATGTCTTCATAGATATACTTAGGTAATGATGTCCATCTCATTCTACCATTTTTTTAAACCCCTTCCCCCCTCCTTTTACCTCCCTCCCCTTTGCCCTATCAAGAGTTTGTCTAATCTTTCCATGCTTCCCCTCCCATCCCACTATGAATCAGCCTCCTCATATCAGAGAAAACTTTTGGCATTTGGTTTTTGGGGGATTGGCTAATTTCACTTAGCATAATATTCTCCAACTCCATCCATTTACCCGCAAATGTCATAATTTTATTCTTTTATTGCTGAGTAATATTCTATTGTTTATATATACCACATTTTATTTCTCCATTCATCTACTGAAGGGCATTTAGGTTGATTCCACAGTTTAGCTATTGTGAATTGTGCTGTAATAAACATTGATGTGGCTGTGTCCCTGAAGTATGCTGTTTTTAAGTCCTTTGGGGATAGACAGAGGAGTGGGATAGTTGGGTCAAAAGGTGGTTCCATTCACAGTTTTCCAAGGAATCTCCATAATGCTTTTCATATTGGCTGTACCATTTTGCAGTCCCACCAGCAATGTATGAGTTTTCCCCACATCCTCGCCAACACTTATATTTTTTTGTATTCTTAATAGCTGCTATTCTAACTGGAGTGAGATGAAATCTTTGAGTAGTTTGATTTGCATTTCTCTAATTGCTAGCAATGATGTACATTTTTTCATATATTTGTTAATTGATTGTATATCACCTTATGAGAAGTGTCTGTTCAGTTCCTTGGCCCATTTATTGATTGGGTTATTTGTTATATTGGTGTTTAGCTTTTTGAGTTCTTTATATACCCTAGAAATTAGTGTTCTATCTGATGTGCAAGTGATAAAATTTTGCTCCCGAGATGTAGGCTCTCTGTTCACCTCATTATTATTATTATTTTTTTTGCTGAGAAGAAGCTTTTTAGATTGAATCTATCCCACTTATTAATTATTGATTTAATTTTACACTATACAAATCTTATTAAGGACGGCGGAGACTAATCTGATATGAGGGAGATTTGGACCTACTTTTTCTTGTATTAGATACAGGGTCTCTGTTTTAATTCCTAGGCCTTTGATCCACTTTGAGTTGAGTTTTGTGCATGGAGACAGATAGGGGTTTAATTTCATTTTGTTGCATATGGATGTCCAGTTTTCCCAGCACAATTTGTTGAAGAAGCTATCTTTTCTCCGATGTATGCTTTTGGCACCTTTGTCTAATATAAGATAACTGTTATTATGTGGGTTAATCTCTGTGTCCTCTATTCTGTACCATTGATCTACAGGTCTATTTTGGTGCCAATATCATGCCATTATCATGTTACTATTGCTCTGTAGTATAGTTTAAGGTCTGGTATAGTGATGCCCCCTGCTTCACTCTTCTTTCAAAGGATTGCTTTAGCTATTCTGGGTCTCTTATTTTGTCAGATGAATTTCATGACAACTTTTTCAATTTCTATGAGGAATGTCATTGGGATTTTGATTGGAATGCATTAAATATGTATAATGCTTTTGGAAGTATGGTCATTTTGACAATAGTAATTCTGCCTATCCAAGAAGAAGGGAGATCTTTCCATCTTCTAAGGTCTTCTTTAATTTCTTTCTTTAGTGTTCTGTAGTTTTCATTGTAGAGGTCTTTCACCTCTTTTGTTAGGTTGATTCCCAAGTCTTTTGGTTTTTGTTTTTGGGTTTTTTTGTTTGTTTGTTTGTTTGTTTTGAGGCTATTGTAAATGGGGTAGTTTTCCTCATTTCCCTTTGAGAAGATTTGTCACAGATATACACAAATGCCTTTAATTTATGGGTGTTGATTTTATATCCTGCCACTTTGCTGAATTCATTTACTAGTTCTAGAATTTTTCTCGTGGGAATTTTTTGGGTCTTCTAGGTTTAGAATCATATCATTGGCAAATAGTGATAATTTGAGTTCTTCTTTTCCTATCTGTATTCCTTTAATTTCTTTTATCTGTCAATTACTCTGGCCAGTGTTTCACAAACTTTGTTAAATAGAAGTGGTGAAAGAGGGCATCCCTGTCTTGTTTTAGTTTTTAGAAGGAATACTTCAATTTTTTTCCATTTACAATGATGTTGGCCTGGGGCTTAACATAGATAGCTTTTACATTGTTGAGGTATGTTCCTGTTATCCCTAGATTTTCAAGTGTTTTGAACATAAAGGGGTGCTGTATTTTGTCAAATGCTTTTTCTGATTCTATTGAGATGATCATATGATTCTTATCTTTAAGTCTATTGATGTGATGAATTACGTTTATTGATTTTCGTATGTTGAACCAAACTTGCATCCCTGGGATGAATCCCAGTTGATTGTAGTGTACTATGTTTTTATATTTGATTTTCCAGAATTTTCTTGAGAATTTTTGCATCTATGTACACTAGAGATATTGGTCTGAAGTTTTCTTTTTTTTATGTGCCTGTCTGGTTTTGGAATCAGGATGATATTGGCCTCATAGAATGAGTTTAGAAGTGCTCCCTCTTGTTCTATTTCCTGAAATAAATTGAAGGGTTTTGGTATTAGTTCTTCTTTAAAGGTCTTGTAGAACTTGGCTGTGTATCCATCTGGTCTTGGGCTTTCTTGGTTGGTAAGCTTCTGATGGTGTCTTTATTTCATCACTTGAAATTGATCTGTTTAAATTCTGTATATCTTCCTGATTCAATTTGGGCAAATCACATGACTCTAGAAATTTGTCAATGCCATCAATATTTTTTTATTTTATTGGAGTAAAAGTTTTCAAAATAATTTCTAATTATCTTCTGTATTTCTGTAGGGTCTATTGTGATATTTCCTTTTTCATAATGTATGTTAGTAATTTGAGTTTTCTCTCTCCTTCTCTTCATTCTCATGGCTCAGGATCTGTCAATTTTATTATTTTTTTCAAACAACCAACTTTTTGTTCCATCAATTTTTTCAATTGTTTCTTTTGTTTCAATTTTATTGATTTCAGCTCTGATTTTAATTATTTCCTGTCTTCTACTATTTGGGGCGTTAATTTATTCTTCTTTTTCTAGGGCTTTGAGATGTAATGTTAGGTCATTTATTTGTTGATTTTTTTTCTTCTTTTAAGGAATGAACTCCATGCAATGAACTTTCCTCTTACTACTGCCTTCATAGTGTCTCAGAGATTTAGGTACATTGTATCTGTGTTCTCATTTGTTCTCATTTACACCTAAGAATCTTTTAATCTCCTTCTTGATGTCTTCTGCAACCCATTGTTCATTCAGTAGCATATTATTTAGTCTCCAAGTGTTGAAGTAGTTTTTATTCTTTATTTTATCATTGATTTCTATTTTCATTCCATTATGATCTGATAGAACACAGGGTGGTATATCTACTTTTTGATATTGCTAAGAGTTGCTTTGTGGCATAATATATGGTCTATTTTAGAGAAGGACCCATGTGCTGCTGAGAAGAAAGTGTGTTTGTTCATTGAAGGATGAAATATTCTAAATATGTCAGTTAAGTTTAAGTTCTTGATTGTATTATTGAGTTCTATAATTTATTTGTCCAGCTTTTGCTTGGATGATCTATCCAATGGTGAAAGAGATGTGTTAGAGTCATCCAGAATTATTGTATTGTGGTCTATTTGACTTCTGAACCTGAGAAGAGTTTGTTTAATGAACATAGATGCTCCATTATTTGGGGCATATAAATTTATTATTGTTATGTCTTATTGATTAATTATTCCCTTAAACAGTATGAAATATCCTTCTTTATACCTTTTAATTAACTTTGGCTTGAAGTCTACTTTATTTAATATGAGGATGGAAACCCCTGCTTGCTTCCACAGTCCATGTGAGTGGTATGATTTTTCCCAACCTTTCACCTTCAGTCTGTGGATACCTTTTCCTCTGAAATGAGTCTCTTGGAGGCAGCATATTGTTGGGTATTTTTTAAAATCCAATCTTCCAGTCTATGATTTGTGATTTGTGAGTTTAGGCCATTAACAATCAGGGTTATTATTGAGACATGATTTGTATTCCCAACCATTTTGGTTTATTTTTGGTATTTAACTTGACTTGGTTTCTCCTTTGATTAGTTTTTTCCTTTCATGTAATACCTCCCTTTGCTTTTTTTCATTGTTGTTTTTCATTTCCTCTTTATGGAATATTTTGCCAAGGATGTTCTGTAGTGCAGACTTTCAAGTTGTAAAATCTTTTAACTTTTGTTTATCATGGAAGGTTTTTATTTCATCATCAAATCTAAAGCTTAATTTTCCTGGATATAAGATTCTTTGCTGGCATCCATTTTCTTTCAGAGCTTGATATATATTGTTCCAGGATCTTCTAGCTTTCAGGGTCTGGGTTGAAAAATCTGTACATATTGGCTTCCCCCTATATGTAATCTGATTCCTTTCTATTGTGACTTTTAATATTATCTCCTTATTCTGTATTTTAGGGATTTTCATTATAATGTGCCATGGTGTGGATCTGTTGTGATTTTGTACATTTGGAATCCTGTAAGCCTCTTGAATTTGCTTTTTGAATTCATTATTCATGTTTGGAAAATTTTCTGATATTATGCCTTTGAAGAGATTGCTCATTCCTTTGGTTCAGAACTGTATTCCTTCCTCTATCCCAATAACTCTTAAATTTGATCTTTTAATGCTATCCCATATTTCTTGAATGTCTGCTCATGGTTTCTTACCATTGTCACTGTATGGTCTACAATTTTTTTTAAGATTATATATTTTGTCTTCATTGTCTGAGGTCCTGTCTTCAAAGTGGTCTATTCTGTTGATAATGCTTTCAATTGAACTTTTAATTTGGTTTATTGTTTCTTTCATTTCAAGGATTTCTGTTTGTTTGGATTTTTTTAGAACCTCTATCTCCCTATTGAAGTAATATTTTGCTTCCTTTATTTGTTTATGTAGCTCTTTGTCAGAATGTTCTTTTGCTGCCTGTATTTTCTCTCTTAGATTAACCTTTAATTCACAGAACATTTTAATTATGTACATCCTAAACTCCTTCTCTATCATTTTCTGCTGTGCTAGTCACAGATTCTAATAATGTGGTATCTTGATTTGTTTGGGCAATGTGTGTCTTCCCTTCTAGCACTGTGGATCCTAAGCATTACCATTTTTACCCTATAGGCTTATAGTGCCCCTGTAGGGATCCAATAACTCTCCTTTGTGGTGAAGGACACTGTTATCAGATCCCAATATAAACAATATACACCCTAAAAACAATGTTTGCTAATAATACATTTGCAATTTGGTCACAATATACAGAAATTTTGAATTCAATTATTATCTATAATATATTCAGCAGGTTTGTAAAAAGGTTTATAGTTTCTGATGGTGGACAAAAAACTAGGGGTGAGGAGTAGGATGATATGCTAAGGAAGAAGGAGATGAGGATATAGAGTTGTTATATCTTAGGAAGTGTGAAAGAGAAATCCAAAGAGGAACATTAGTAGCAAGAGAAGGGAGAGGAAGTAATTTTGGGTAGACAAGTAAGTGGGAAGACAGTTGAGTGCATAAAACAAATATGCATATATATCAAAAAAATAAAAAATGTTAAAATAATAGAAATTGGTGGGAAAAAAGAATTTACAACACAACTGTAATATACTATTCATGCATCCTAGTCCTCAAAATCCTAATTCATGTAAAGTACTTGATTTCACATATGTTGGGAATGTGAAGGCAAGAGAAAGTAGAGGGAGAGGAAAAAAAAATCTTGAAGAAAGACACTGGGCTTGTTTTGGTTGAAGATGCTTCCCTTCTCAGCCAATAGGTGGTGTCATCTGTTATTAGCTGGTATCTCCACCCTCAGGGTGGTGAAGGTAACCAGGGTGTCATTGTCCCTGGTTAGCGGCTGCTGGGGAGAGGAGGAAGTTAGAAACTGGGTACCTGGCCAGTGGGAGTTCTAAATTAGGAGTTGCTCCCCACTGAAAATGGTGATGAAGTGGCCAAATGGAGGTAATTGCTTTCAGTGGTGGGGTGTCAGGTCAGATGGGGGGAGCTGGGAAAAGTGTTCATTTATGAGTTCAGAGAGGAGCTCTGTGGCGTGCAGTGTGTGGCTGTTGGCTGACTTTAGAGCCTATGTGTAGTTTCCAGGTGCAGGCCATACACTGCAGGTAGGGACTATGTTCACTGCTGCAGAGTCCCAAATGGCGGCAACTGGGGAAGCCCCCCCCCCCCCATTGGTAGATAGGGGTCCACACGGGAGAAGCGGCTGGAATCCTGCATGTGGGAACATGCCAGGTGTCCTGTGTGGGAGCAGCATCGGTGATTTCCACTCTGGTGGGTAGCCAAAAGTTCTGTACAGGTGTTGATGGTCCTGCTCGGGCACCCAGGAGTCCTGCATGGGCAAGTAACCTACTCTGACACTGAGACCTGGAGCCTGTGATTCCCATGCAGGAGCAGGAATATCACTTACAAAGAAGCAGTATTCTCACTACTTGAGTTCCAGGTCACGGAGTGACACAGAATGCTGTCCCTTTCTCATCCAATAGGTGGAATCATCTGTTGTTAGCTGGTATTTCCACCTTCAGGATGGTGAAGGTAACCAGGGTGTCACTCTGGCCCGCCATCTTGGATCTCAGGAATAGGAGTTTTTGTGGAAGATTCTGCTTAGTTTTTATATATAACTGCTACACATTGTCACCCTTTTTTTTTGAAAGGTTTAAAACAGTTATTTGCAAGTCTTAGCAATATCTAAAATATATTTTTAGCTAGTTTGACTTATCTCATAATAAGTTGGAAAAGAGCTAACTAACATTAATAAAGTACCAAGTCCAAAGATTTCAGAAAAATAAAATAAAAGGATAATATGAAATGCATTTCTTCACAAATTAAATTTTTAAATTAATTTAACCTAGCAGTCACGAAAAGTCACTTATGGTTAATTATTCACCCATATTTATGTAATGAGTATTCACATATTATATTTAATGGGAATTATAAGTATTAGCTTTGGAAATGAGGACTGTTTTACTAAATCTCGCTTTCTTGAGGATGAGGATAGAAAAATCTGTGCTGCATTTGACCAGCTATGAGTGTAAAGGGAGATAAGTGTCTATTCAAGGCCTGTTTTGAAGACCTCAGGCTCTGTCTCATATCCTAAGCACCCAAGCATAGGACTACGAATCCGACATTCATAGTCCATTCAGCATTAACTTTAATAGACATCACCCAGTCAACCACATCTTTCAGTGGTACAGTGAGGGCCAATACCAGGTTTTATAGATTCATGATGCCCTTGGGGAGTAAAATGTACACTGAAAGATGTTCACAAATGTACACTGAAAGATAATGAGTCAATGAAAAGAGTGACAAGATAGTTAGCAGTTCTTCCATAGTATTTGAACACTGTGTAATGAGAATGTACTTATGTTCTGTTTATGTCATTACGAAAAGGGAGATTAAAGTACTATTAGTGGAGTTAGTAGCATTTGAAATGAGTTTGGGCTTATCTGAGTTTATAAGGATTAGGTAAAGTTCACAAATATTTGAAAACAGAACAGAAAGGGCTTATGAGATGGTAGGTATTGGAATACTGAAGAGAAGGAAGTTTTTTAGGGAACAAGGACCTGAGAATATGCCCCATCCTGGATTATTATACCCCAAAAGGCATTGTTGTTCTGTACATAACAGAAACCCTATCTTAATGGTTAAACCAACTGACTGTTTTTCCCCTCACATAAGAAAAACTATAAGTTTGACAATCCAGGGGTGGTGCAGTGATCACACAATATCATCAATACCCCTGGTACCTTCTACAAATCTAGTCTGCTGTCCTTCACATATGGCTCCAGCCTCATGCTTGACATTGTGAAAGCAAGAGAGGAGAAAAGGATGGGAAAATAACTTCTTCAAGGAAGCAAAATACTTAGCAGAATTCTACTTAACTCTCATTGCCAGAACTATGTTATGCCACTATTTCCCAGCGAGTATCAGGAGACAAATTTTATAGCTATGTGCATTATTGATCACTCCAGAATTTAGGTTCATACACAGTTCAAATTCTACTTCTCCTGCTATTGTACCCGGACTACACATGAGTCCTTGTAGGTCAACCTTGTAGCGCAACTTTGAATGCAGAGAAAGTTATCAGTCTTATATTCACCTAGTATAAGGATCCAAACAGATAAAAACTTCCATTCAGAGTAGAGATGGAAGCATACCACTACAAGAATAATGTGGACTCTTATTATCTCATTGGGTGGAGCTCTTCTGTTGATTACTCCCCAGAGCCACAAATTCTGCCACCTCAGAGGATCTTCTTTACATCATCCTCTATGCGCACATCTGATGTGAGCACTCTGGAGAAGTGACTTCTTATGTTCCAGAGGTTTCACAGCATACTCTCTCTAGGTGTGTGGTCAGGTGCCGGGGCATTGCCTTAGCAAGTTGAATGGTCTTCCACCATCAACAATCAGAAACACTGCTTCTAGCCACCTTCTAAAAGCAATATTGTCCCACCTCTGTTGTCATTTTGGAGGTTTCAGTCTGTGATCAATTTGCCTTATTGCTTTGGGTCTATGGTGAGGCAGCACTTTACGGCAGAAGTGCGTGGTGGAGCAAAAGTGCTCACTTTATCACCAAGAAGTGAAAGACAGAGGAAGAGGAGGGACTGGAATTCTGTGATCTCCATCAAGGTCACGACCCCAGTGACTAGAAGACCTCCCACTAGGCCCTACCACCCTACCTCTTCACGTTTTCCAGTGAAATCTTTAACACTTGGGCCTTTGGGAGACACATATCTAAACTATATGTTTTAGGCAGCTTTTTCACTTCTGTGACTAAAAGATCTGACCAGAACAACTGTAGGGAAGCAAAAGTTTATTTGGAGGCTCAAGGTTTCAGAGGTCTTCGACTATAGACAGCAGGCTCCATTCCTCCGGGCTTGAGGTGAGGCAGAACACCATGGAGGAAGCATGTAGGGAAGCTGCTCACATGATGATCAAATAGTAGAGAAAGAAACCATTTGCCAGATACCAAATATATACCCCAAAGTCAAGTCCCCCGGGATCCACCTCCTTCAGCCACACCCTACCCTCCTTCAGTTACCACTCAATTAATTCTCTCAAGGGATTAATTCACTGATTGGGTTAAGGCTTTCATAACCCAATCATTTCTCCATTTCTTGCATTGTCTCACACATAAGCTTTTTGGAGACACCTCACATCTAACCATAACACTGTAGTTATTAGGAAGACATCTATCCACTATATTTGATTAATTAATTTTTATTAAAATTGATATTAAATTTAATACTATGTCAGCAGTCATGCATATGATCATTTTTCCTTTTAGAGATAAATTATCCCAATGTACTTATTAATGCTAAACAATCTTTACATTTCATATTCTTGGTCTTTTGTTTTACCTTTAATATTCTGCAGTGTTCTTGATAATGCTGGAAATTTTTGCATATACATTTATCAATAAGACTAGTCAGTATTTTAATTTAATTCTTTGTCAGGCTTTGAAACAGACTTGTTGATATAGACGTTCATAAAAATAATTTAAAAGTATTCTTTTTCTATGCCCTAACACAATTTAAGGATCTTTGATTTACCTGATTTTGAAATTCTTGTTGGAATTCTCTCATGTATCCATCCATGAGTATGTTTTGCAGATCAGCTAATTGGAAACCTTTGTTTCTTTTGTAGTAAATAATGTATTTCCTCTGTCAATTATGCAAGATACATTTTCTTAGAAAACTATCCATTTCATTCAGTTTTTGAACTTAGAACTTGCATAGAGTTTAGTAACATAATAAATATTTAAAATTTTTGAATTATATAGTTATTATGTCACCTTTACATTTTAAAAATTTCTTCTTGTTGCTATTACTTTCTTGTCTTTTCCCATCCTTTTAAAATTTGATTAGTATTAGTTTGTATATTTTATGATATAATTTCAAATGAGTAACTGTGGCTTTATTTTTTCTGTTTTCTAATATTAGGTTGTGCTTTTATTTTTGTTTTGATGCTTTTCATTTTGTCGTTGTTGCTCTTTTTTCCAATCTTTTAAGTTGAAAGTTTGGTGAATTTACTATCATTTTTCTTGTCCTTTACTGCAAGTGGGTAAGGATGTGAATTTTCTCTCAGAAATACTTGAAATCATTGAAGATGTTCTGACAGGTAACATTTTCTTTATCATTATTTTCTATGTATTCTGTAATTTGGACTTGAATTTGTTTTCTCTGACTCAACAGTTACTTAGTGAGGAAACATTTTGTTTGTTTGTTTTTAAACTCCCAGGTAGTAGAGTTTTGTTTTTTCAGCTTGCTCTTCATTTCCTTCTGTATTGCATTGGAATCAGAAAATATATGGTTCCTAATATCTGAGTTTATTAAAGTTTTCTCTATGGTCTAATATGTGGATAATATAGTGTGACATTTGAAAATAAAATGTATTATATTTTCTGAATACATAATTTGACAAAAATGAGTTATTTACCAATCACATACTATATCTATATCTATATCTATATCTATATCTATATCTATATCTATATCTATATCTATATATATATATTCCCCTTACTAACGCTATTTGGTTCTTCTATAGGTTTGCTTTTTAGTGAACTTGATTTGAATGACCTGAGATGGATGAATTTAAGTATCTTGTTAATAGTGTTTTTAATTTCTCATTTTCTTTCTTTGATTAAATAGTGAATAGATATTCTTACCAGTTATTTATTCACTATGAATTATACTGTTTCCTTATTATAGAGTATTTTCATCCAACCTCTGTATCTGGGGCATAAAATGAACCTTGACTGACATTAGGACATAATACCTATTTTAATTTTTGATAAGATTTTGTGCATCTTTTTAAGTTACTTTGTTACACTTACTCCGTTTTAAATTACTGTATTTCTTATTGTAAGTCATAGAATTAGGCTTTTTTTTGTGACCCAATCAGAAAGTTGTTTTTATAACCCATTTTTTTATATGAGGGATATAATTGGTTACAAAGCCCAAACTCCCTTATCGAAAAATTTAACACCCAAAAGCCTCTAAAAATTGACAGTAGTTCTTATTTTTTTAACTCATGTATAGCAAAACCTAATCTGAAATGTTATAAGGTTAATTATAATATTTTTAGCTTACTTTCTGAGAACAAAAGGACTACAAAAGCATTAATCGTGCTGCCCAAAGTGTGTTGCTGCAGACCTCACCAGAGATGTTTAAAAATAAAGGCTGGGGTTGTGATTCAGTGATAGAACACTCGCCTAGCATGGGTGAGGCACTGGGTTTGATCCTCAGCACCACATAAAGAGAACTAAATGAAGGTATTGTGTCCATCTACAACCAAAAAATATTTTTTAAAAATGTTGCATGTATCATATTGCCCTTCTAAAATCTGAACAACTCTAAAGCTCAAAAAAAAAAAAAATGGAGTCAAGGGACTTCACAAAAGTGATTATGCACTTATATAATCATATTTTCATCTTTATAAGTTTTTGTCCACATTTATTCATGTACAATTGATATCTTTTATAGCTTTTAAAAATGGTTTTGCTCCATGATCTCTTTTCTTTTGCATTTGTTTCTTCTGTTATTTAAGAAGCCTTTTGTTTTTTGCTCTAGTGACTATCTTTATTGCTTTATATAATGCTCTCAATCCTCTGTTTCTCTAGATTATATCCATTAATTTCTTTATATAAGCAATTGAAATATTTCTTTCATCTCTGCCATCCTGCATCCCCAATCCACCAATAAATTAGTTAATACGTTTTTCTTTTTTTATTGTACTTTTTTATTCAAATTTGTTATATATGACAGCAGAATGCATTACAACTCATATTACATATATAGAGCGCAATTTTTCATCTCTCTACTTGTATTCAAAGTATATTCACACCATTTGTGTTTTCTTCATACATGTACTTATGGTAGTGATGTCCATATCATTCTACCACTATGATCAGCCTTCTTATATCAGAGAAAACATTCGGCATTTGGGTTTTTGGGGATTGGCTTACTTCACTAACTTCATCCATTAACCTGCAAATGCCATGATTTTATTCTCTTTCATTGCTGAGTAATATTCCATTGTGCATATATACCACATTTTCTTTGTCCATTCATCTACTGAAGGGCATCTAGGTTGGTTCCACAGTTTAGCTATTGTGAATTGTGCTGCTATAAACATTGATGTGGCTATGTCCCTATAGTAGGCCGTTTTTAAGTCCTTTGGGTATAGACCAAGGAGTGGGATAGCTGGGTCAAATGATGGTTCCATTCCCAGCTTTCCAAGGAATCTCCATACTGCTTTCCATATTGGGTGCACCACTTTGCAGTCACATCAGCAATGAGTTAATAGATTTTTCCAATATTTAAATTTGATTGTAGATATATTCCACAAAGTTTATCTGTGATACTTTCTTGCTTTATTATCATAAAGTAGGCTGTTTTAAGCCACTCCAAAGAGGCTGATATTTTTGCATGTTAAAATGGCAACCTGTCATTGTTTCATGGATACTGTCTAAAGAGATGAGACTCCAAGGTCAGAAACAAAGGAGAGTTAATGTATAGAGCAGTAATAGCAGCCAATATCAGTGTCTTTTGCACCAGAACTCTGAACCTCCATTTTCAGAGTGATTCAGAGGGTCAGAGGCACAAACAGTAGTAAGCTCCATTAGAAGAAAGAAGCCCTGAGCATTTGAAAATCCATTTACAATTGTCAGTAAGAATGAGTACACTTTGCTCTGGAAGGAGCCATTATCTTATTACATTGTACAATAAGTATATCCACCTTTTGCTCCATAGGGAGACATAAGAGACACTATCTCTATCTTTTATGATTGAAGAGGTAGGAGGGCTTTACAAAAATTCTTAAAATAAAAGGCAGTATCTCTGCTCATAAGACATGCAGAAAAACAAGAACCCCGTGGAGAATTGTCTTTTGTGAATATCTAGCACTCATCTCTATATCATCTTTGCTTCTGGAAAATTTTCCATGGCTCTCCTCCATCTGCCATCTCATTAATCTGACTTCAAGTTGCTGGTACCAAATCATTTGATGTTTCTCTTACAGTAATTAATTGAGGCTAATATCAACAAGACTCCAAGCCATGAGGTAAGGCCAACCTTGCTCCCTAAGGTCCTGAACACAAACAGCTCAATAAATCCCTTGAAGCAGCAGAGTCTGCCTTAAAAGCCCAATGGCTTTCTTCTCATGTTTCTGTATTGACCTTTCCACTGGCAGGAGACATTAATCCAGGAATAGCAGAAAGTATTAGCAATTGTACAGAATTTCCTTGGCCCATAAGGAAGAAGACTCAGATAATTCTTTTATCTCTAATGACTCTGGGCACTGTATTGGGGCTGACACGAATACCTTCCAGGAGCAAAGTGGTGTCATTGATCACTTCAGCTAAGGTAAGGGGCAAGTTGCAAACACTTTTTCTAATTGGATGAATACCACCACAGAGATAACAGCCCTCAAGGTATGAATCAATAGTCAGTTATCCCTCCAGGAAATTCCCCCTAGTCACCAATGATAGCCTCATTTAGAGAAGTTCATCATCATCTGGGGGCTACTTTTCTTGGAACTAAGCTATGTAAGGAAAAACTTCTATAGCCAGCTGGTGCACTATTGATCTCTGTAGTAAACATGGGATTTAAGTTATGCACATCTAGATATGCCACTCACTGTAGAATTGTTTCTGCTGGCTCTGAGAGCTACTATACCATCTCTCTGTCATATCTTTCTCTGCTTCATTCTGCATGTCTGATCCACTGCTTTTTTATTCTATTTTACATATTTTGATGTTCAGAGTTTCACTTGATTTTTAATTGTTGTAAAACCAGTTCTGATCTTCATTTCCAATTATCCATCTTCCGAAAGATTTTAGGAAGACAGATGGAGAAGTGTTGATTTTACAAATGCCTGTAATCCCAGCAGCTCGGTTGGCTGAGGCAGGAGGATCTACATTCAAACCAGCCTCAGCAAAAGCAAGGTGCTAAGCAACTCAGTGAGGCCCTAACTCTAAATAAAATACAAAATAGAGTTGGAGATGTGGTTCAGTGGTCAAGTGCCCCTGAGTTCAACCCCTGATACAAAATAAAAAAAAAAAAAATGTGCTGGTTTTTATACTATTACATTATTCCAATTCTACTATTCTACTATTATATTATTCCAATTCCAACTGGATGCTTTAGAAAATTCTATTAAGTAGTACGTGAGTGGGTGTGTGTATAAAATTGGTAAGACTGAAGCAAAATAATTATCTGCTATGCTTATTGCTGTGAATTCACCATACCTAGAATGATACCTCACAACCAATAAAATCTATAAATGCAGGAACTGCTTATCATTCTTTTAAAATAACGATCCCTCTTCTATCTTCATACAGCTGCTAAATTGTATTATATATTAAATTATATTAAAATTAAATTATAGATTGTGGCAAATATGTAGATATGGATGTTATGGAGTGCAAAAACTTAAAGATGATTAAAAGAAAATTGCCAATCTTACTGGAGTGAGATGGTATCTTAGGGTGGTTTTGATTTGCATTTCTCTGACTGCTAGAGATGGTGAGCATTTTTTCATGTACTTATTGATAGATTGTATGTCCTCCTCTGAGAAGTGTCTGTTCAGGTCCTTTGCCCATTTGTTGATAGGGTTGTTTGTTATCTTGTTGTTTAATTTTTTTGAGTTCTTTGTATATTCTGGATATTAGGGCTCTATCTGAAGTGTGAGGAGTAAAGATTTGTTCCCAGGGTGTAGGTTCCCTATTTACCTCTCTTATTGTTTCTCTTGCTGAGAAAAAACTTTTTAGTTTGAGTAAGTCCCATTTGTTGATTCTAGTTATTAACTTTTGTGCTATGGGCGTCCTATTAAGGAATTTAGAGCCCGACCCCACAATATGTAGATCGGAGCCAACTTTTTCTTCTATCAGGTGCAGAGTCTCTGATTTGATATCTAGGTCTTTGATCCATTTTGAATTTACTTTTGTGCATGGCGAGAGAAAGGGGTTCAGCTTCATTTTGTTGCATATGGATTTCCAGTTTTCCCAGCACCATTTGTTGAAGATGCTATCCTTTCTCCATTGCATGCTTTTAGCCCCTTTATCAAATATAAGAAAGTTGTAATTTTGTGGATTGGTCTCTGTGTCCTCTATTCTGTACCATTGATCCACCTGCCTGTTTTGGTACAAGTACCATGCTGTTTTTGTTACTATTGCTCTGTAGTACAGTTTGAAATCTGGTATCGCTATACCTCCCGATTCACACTTCCTGCTTAGAATTGCTTTTGCTATTCTGGGTCTTTTGTTTTTCCATATGAATTTCATGATAGCTTTATCTATTTCTACCAGAAATGCCGTTGGGATTTTGATTGGCATTGCGTTGAACCTGTAGAGAACTTTGGGTAATATTGCCATTTTGATGATGTTGGTTCTGCCTATCCATGAACAGGGTACATTTTTCCATCTTCTAAGATCTTCTTCTATCTCTCTCTTTAGGGTTCTGTAGTTTTCATTGTATAAATCTTTCACCTCTTTTGTTAGGTTGATTCCCAAGTATTTTATTTTTTTTGAGGATATTGTGAATGGGGTGGTTTTCCTCATTTCCATTTCAGAAGTTTTGTTACTGATATACAGGAATGCCTTTGATTTATGCGTGTTGATTTTATATCCTGCCACTTTGCTGAATTCATTTACTCATTGTTACACAAAATTACATATAAGAGTTTGTAAGGGGAAAGGGGAAAAAAAAAAAACAAGGGAGAGAATTAAACAACAGCAGATGGGGTAGAGAGGGAAGATGAGAGGGAAGGGGAGGGGGGATAGTAGGGGATAGGAAAGGTAGCAGAATACAACAGTCACTAATATGGTATTATGTAAAAATGTGGATGTATAACCGATGTGATTCTGCAACTTGTATTTGGGGTAAAAAATGGGAGTTCATAACCCACTTGAATCAAATGTATGGAAGATGATATGTCATGAGCTTTGTAATGTTTTGAACAACCAATTAAAAAAAATAAAAATAAAAAAAAAAGAAAATTGCCAGATATAACATATGTTACAATTCCTTTATATTAAAGTAAGTAAAACATAAGATAATGACAGTTAAAGTCTAACACAATACATTGACAGCCCCCTTGTAAAAGAAGACTGGGAAGTGAATCAAGGAGTTTTTAGCTTTCTCTACAATATTTCTTTTAAAAAATGAGACCATATTCATATTATACTTGTATCACTTGGAATAGCTTTTGAAACCATATTCTATTGCTACAGATCAGATTCTTTAGAAAAGAGATCTACTTACAGAGTAAGTTTGCATTGAGGAGGTTTATGAGAGTGCTTATTGGAAACACCTATGAAGGGTGTGGAAAGCAGGAGAAGCAAAGGAAGAAACCTGGCTGTGATACAGTTCAAGCACAGACCTCGGCAGTCCCCCTGGGATCTGGAGCAAGGATAGCCCTTCGGGATTGCCCTGCACTGAGGAAATGGAGACAGGCCTTTATGTCACAGCAACAGCCAGTCAGCAAAAAGTGGATCATGCCTCTTGAGGTAAATGTAAATCCCAGAGATGGACTCTTAGGGAGGGAAAAGTTTATTCAGGGCTCGCAGTTTCAGAAGTCTCAATCCACAGGTCCAAGGTGAGGTGACACAACACAGTGGAAGGTACAGCAGAGGAAAGTTACTTCCCTTGCCAAACAGGAAGCAGAGAGGGGGACCACAGGATGATGTCCCCTTCCAGGGCACGCCACTCTCCCACTGACCCATCTCCTCCCCACATGCCTACAGTTACCACCCTGCCCATCAAACCAGGATGGACTGATTAGACTACAGCTCTCGTAATCCAATCATTTCACTCCTGAACTTTCCCACTTTATCACAGAGCTTTGGGGAACACCTTTGGATATAATCTAAATGTACAAGTCATGAAGAATCTGGATTGCATCCACTGCTGGTACCTATACTCCTTGAGGAGGTTTCAGCTCATTTTATCTCCAGTCTTTTGCACAGTTGTTAGCACATGATAAAGATGCAGTGAACTTTCACTGAGACAATTAATGAGTAAAATATTGTATCTTCTAGGAACTACAAACTCACTTTTTCTTGAGTATAAAGAGGGAGATGAAAGTGATGAGAATGGATCTAGAAGAAGTAACTAGGGTCCCTGTCGATGCAATATTTATAAGCACTGTTAAGCCACAGTAAAGCATAGACTTTATTTCATGTGCCTTAGGGATCCTATGAAGGACTTTATCCGGTCTTATGATCAAATTTAGATTTTATATTGATCATTCTGCCAACAATGTAGATAAGAACAAAACAGAAGAAAATAAGATGAATCAGGCACTTTCAACAGTTCATGGAAAAATTTATGAGGCTCTGAAATAGAAAAGTCTCAGTAAAAATGAAGAAAATCACCTAAACAACAGGACTTGATTCTGCGTGAGGAAAAAAGGAACCAAGGTGTGTCAATGAGCCCCAATTTTTTATCTAGTGTGAACAGATGGTGGAATTAAGTGAAGTCAAAAACACAAGAGGAAGAAGCGTTTTGGCAGAGGAAATCCAGGAAGCCCTTGAAATCAGAGAGGGTGTTTTGCTCATCATTTTATCCTCAGCCCCTAGCATAGTGATAAACATGTAGAAATAACATAAAAAGAGAATGAGAAAAGTCAAGAGAGAGAGTGAAGAGTGGCATTTAAGGTTCTTCTCTAGTGTATCGCCACACATAAGAGTGAACTCTGAACTCTATCTCATGACACTCTAGTCTTCAGAAACAACCTCCTGCAGAAGTGCCTGGTACTATGCAGCCATTCAGAAGGAATGTTCAGAGGACAGGAGTCAGGGGTCTTTCAAAGGTTCAACACAGATACCTCAGGTCTGGGTAAAGATGTAGTTCCAATAGCATTTTCAAATGCACTCAAAGTATTTTTTAAATTGTTCTTGAAAATACATACTCTACAGTATACTAGAATCATATATGAGCACTTTAAGACCACTAATGTATTCACTTGTGATTTTATTTGACAGTGAAAGTAAATGTTATAAATTTAGAATTATAATATAAACCCATAGCAACTTAATAATCCTTTTTTATATGTATTTTAAATATAATAAAGTAATTGATGTAAACAGTAGTTATATTGTTTAAAAATAAATACAAAATTGATTCAGTCTTATCTCTTCATTTTATAAAGAAATTTAGCCTTGATAAGTAAAAATATATGCCCAAAACACATAGCAGCACATCAATGAACAAGATAGAGCAAGCACCCAATTATTCTAAATTAAACAAGGATGCTATTTTGTTTTTCTTTTTACTATACCACACTTCTGGTGAAAGATGGAATTTGAATTCAGAGAACATCCTGCTATTACTGTTAAGTAGTTACCTTACCCCTTGTAGATAATGCAATTTAGTGATTCAAAAAAGCATTTATAGAACATATAAAGGTCAAGACAAACCATACCATTTATCTAGGAAGAAAAATTAAAGTCTATAAATTATAAACAAGGGTAATGACTCCGATATAAAGAAAAGTCATAGGAAATGGATTAAATCTATATGAGTCTGTAGAAAAAGATTGATTACAAACACATTACCAAGGTGAAGGCCAGGCTGGTGAATAGATAGGGGACCAAGGAGAAGTTTTCTGTTTCTCCTCTTTTCTAAGGAAATTGCCTCATTTTCACATTCTCTTGGGAACTGTCTTTGGAGCTATGTTCATTTGATTAGGAAGCCAGTGACATTCATCAAATGTTCACCACACAGTCCCTCAGGGGAGCACTCTGCTAGGCCGCTGAGCATGGATGTCATAGAGAATTTAAAGGCAACACCCGTCCACCTGTATAGATCGAACCCAGCGCCTTACATGTGTGAGGCAAGCGCTCTGCCACTGAGCCACAAGGTCAGCCCAAGGGTTTTCTAATAATAGAGAACCATTTTTATTTTCTTTTACCTTGGTCACTCTTGAGAAAAATAATGGAATAATCAGTAAAATGATTACTTTATTAGGCATGACCAGTGATAATTCACATTTATTTTTATCTCACCATGTTTTTTTTACCCTTTTACTAAATTAAACTATTGACTCCCAGAACACAGCTCCACAGCACTGGGGCTTAGATGAATGACAGAGAGAGTGCTCAGTCATTAGGGAAATAGAGCACTCTATTGGCTGAAAGTGTAACTAAATCCTTGGAGAACCGCCTCCGGTGAACAGGACCTGGCTGGCTGGCAGGAGGAAGGGGAGGAGGGGCCGTAGAAGTGAAACGGCTCTGGACCAACAGGATTGAGAGGCTCCCAGGAGCCGCCTTACAGGGATTGCTGTTGACACATTGAGGGCAAATCTCAGCCCGGAGGGCACAGCTTTGCCTACGGGAAGAGAAGAAAATGGATCTCTAAGACCTAATTTTATTTCTTATTTTATTTTATTTTTTCTCTCCCTTTTTCCCTCTTTCTATCCCCTTCCAAGTTTTATTGTTCTTTCCATTCTCCTCTATGCTATCTAACTCCCCCTCCTTCTTTCTTTTCAAGAGCACCTTCCTTCCCCTTCCCCCCAACTTTCATCCCAAGCATTACATCCTCCATTTCGTGTAACTGTCTAAATGCAAACAGGTGAATGTTTCGAGGCCATCTATAGTGCTCCTAAATACCTAGCTATTACCAACACCCTGATCCAATCGACGGTTAGTATCCCCCTTCAGTAGAGCAATCTTCTAAAGTAGCCAAGACATACTAACCCTTATACCTTCATAGCACCTAACCTAAAGTCCTAAGAACAAAAAACAAATCACTATATGCATACAAAATCCGGAAGCCCTTTATAAATTGAATGAATCAGCTCTAAAGTACAATAAAGCCCAACATCTATAGGCATAATCTCCCACCACAAAGGAGAGACAACAGAGATAAACAAAGCCAAAACAAATGTATAGGGGAAAGCAGTTACAAAGCAGTCAAACAGAGCTGGAAAGTAACGTGAACAACATGAAAAAACAAGGGAAAAAAGGATTACAGATAATGCAGGACAACTTAAATCTACAGGAGGACCTAGAAGCATCAGAAACATGGACAGGGAAAGAAATCAAGGCATACCTAACTCAGATGGAACGGAATTTTAGAGAAGACATGAGACAGCAAGTCCAAGAATTGAAAGTATATTTTGAAAATGAACTAAACAAACAAATTCAAACTGCAAAGAACGAGCTTTACCAGGAGATAGAGATCTTAAAAAAAACTAAACAGTGATTTTAGAAATGCAAGAAACCATAAACCAGATTAAAAACACTAACGAGAATATTACAAATAGACTAGATCAAGTAGAAGTCAGAACATCAGATAATGAAGACAAAGTTTATCAACTTGAAAAGAATATAGTCAACACTGAAAAGATGCTTAAATCTCACGAGCAATCTATCCAAGAGATATGGGATCTCATCAAAAAAACAAATTTGAGAGTCATTGGGATAGAAGAAGGCACAGAGGTTCAAACCAAAGGAATGGACAACCTATTGAATGAAATAATCCTAGAAAACTTCCCAGAGATGAAAGATGGAATGGATTGCCAAATCCTGGAAGCCTACAGGACCCCAAACATCCAAAACTGTAATAGGCCAACTCCAAGACATATAACTATGAAGATAGCCAACATACAGAACAAGGAGAGAATATTAAAAGCTACGAGGGAAAGGAGGCAGATTACATTCAGGGGTAAACCAATTAGGTTAACGGCTGATTTTTAATCATAGACTTTGAAAGCGAGAAGATCCTGGAACAATGTATTTCAAATGCTGAAAAATAATGGATTCCAACCAAGAATACTGTATCCAGCAAAATTAAGCTTCAGATTTGACAATGAAATTAAAATCTTTCATGATAAACAAAAGCTAAAAGAATTTGCAGCCAGAAAACCAGCAGTGCAAAGCATTTTGGGCAAAATTCTACAAGAAGAGGAATGGAAAAATAATCCCCAAAACCAACAGCGGGAGGTATCTCATTAAAGGGGGAGGAAAACAACCAAAAAGTAAAAACTATCCAAACTAAAATAAATAAATAAATAAACATGACTGGAAGTACAAATCATATTTCAATTGTAACCTTAAATGTTAATAGACTAAATTCACCAATCAAGAGACACAGGCTGGTAACTTGGATCAAAAAAACAAATCCAACAATGTGCTGCCTTCAGGAGACTCATATGATAGGAAAAGACATACACAGGCTGAAGGTGAAAGGTTGGGAAAAATCATACCACTCACATGGCCCTCGGAAGCAAGCAGGAGTGGCCATACTCATATCGAATAAAATCAACTTCAAACCTAAGTTAATCAAAAGGGATAAAGAAGGACACTATATCCTGTTAAAAGGAACTATCCACCAACAAGACATAACAATTATCAATTTATATGCACCAAATAATGGTGCAGCAACGTTCATAAAACAAACTCTCCTCAAGTTCAAGAGTCAAATTGACCACAACACAATAATTATGGGTGACTTCAACACACCGCTCTCGCCATTAGACAGATCCTCCAGACAAAAGCTGAATAAAGAAACTATAGAACTCAATGACACAATCAATAACCTAGACTTAACTGACATATATAGAATATATAAACCATCATCAAGTGGATACACGTTCTTCTCAGCAGCACATGGATCTTACTCAAAGATAGATCATATATTATGCGATAGGGCAACTCTTAGGAAATATAAAGGAGTGGAGATAATACCATGCACCATATCTGATCATAATGGAATGAAACTGAAAATCAATGATAAAAGAAGGAAGGAAAAATCCTGCATCACATGGAAAATAAACAATATGTTACTGAATGATCAATGGGTTACAGAAGACATAAAGGAGGAAATCAAAAAATTCTTAGAGATAAACGACAATTCAGACACAACATACCGGAATCTATGGGACACAATGAAAGCAGTTTTAAGACGGAAATTCATTTCCTGGAGTTCATTCCTCAAAAAAAGAAAAAACCAACAAATAAACGAACTCACACTACATCTCAAAACCCTAGAAAAGGAAGAGCAAAACAACAGCAAATATAGCAGAAGACAATAAATAATTAAAATCAGAGCGGAAATCAACGAAATTGAAACAAAAAAAACCATTGAAAAAATTGATAAAACTAAAAGTTTGTTCTTTGAAAAAATAAATAAGATCGACAGACCCTTAGCCATGCTAACGAAGAGAAGAAGAGAGAAAACTCAAATTACTAACATACGGGATGAAAAAGGCAATATCACAACAGACACTACAGAAATACAGAAGATAATTAGAAAGTATTTTGAAACCCTATATTCTAATAAAATTGAAGACATCGATAAATTTCTTAAGTCATATGAGCTGCCCAGATTGAATCAGGAAGACACACACAATTTAAACAGACCAATAACAAAGGAAGAAATAGAAGAAGCCATCAAAAGACTACCAACCAAGAAAAGCCCTGGACCAGATGGGTATACAGCAGAGTTTTACAAAACCTTCAAAGAAGAATAAATACCAATACTTTTCAGGTTATTTCAAGAAATAGAAAAAGAAGGAGCTCTTCCAAATTCATTCTATGAGGCCAACATCACCCTGATCCTGAAATCAGACAAAGACACTTCAAAGAAAGAAAATTACAGACCAATATCTCTAATGAACATAGATGCAAAAATTCTCAATAAAATCCTGGCGAATCAAATACAAAAGCATATCAAAAAAATTGTGCACCATGATCAAGTAGGATTCATCCCTGGGATGCAAGGTTGGTTCAATATACGGAAATCAATAAATATTATTCACCACATCAATAGACTTAAAGATAAGAACCATATGATCGTCTCGATAGATGCAGAAAAAGCATTCGACAAAGTACAGCATCCTTTTATGTTCAAAACACTAGAAAAACTGGGGATAACAGGAACTTACCTCAACATTGTAAAAGCTATATATGCTAAGCCTCAGGCTAGCATCATTCTAAATGGAGAAAAACTGAAGGCATTCCCGCTAAAATCTGGAACAAGATAGGGATGCCCTCTCTCACCACTTCTATTTAATTTAGTCCTTGAAATACTAGCCAGAGCAATTAGACAAAAGAAATTAAAGGCATAAAAATAGGAAAAGAAGAACTTAAAATATCGCTATTTGCGGACGATATGATCCTATACCAAGAAGACCCAAAAGGATCTACAAAGAAACTACTAGAACTAATAAATGAATTCAGCAAAGTGGCAGGATATAAAATCAACACGCATAAATCAAAGGCATTCCTGTATATCAGCAACAAAACTTCTGAAATGGAAATGAGGAAAACCACCCCATTCACAATATCCTCAAAAAAAAAATAATATACTTGGGAATCAACCTAACAAAAGAGGTGAAAGATTTATACAATGAAAACTACAGAACCCTAAAGAGAGAGATAGAAGAAGATCTTAGAAGATGGAAAAATGTACCCTGTTCATGGATAGGCAGAACCAACATCATCAAAATGGCAATATTACCCAAAGTTCTCTACAGGTTCAACGCAATGCCAATCAAAATCCCAACGGCATTTCTGGTAGAAATAGATAAAGCTATCATGAAATTCATATGGAAAAACAAAAGACCCAGAATAGCAAAAGCAATTCTAAGCAGGAAGTGTGAATCGGGAGGTATAGCGATACCAGATTTCAAACTGTACTACAGAGCAATAGTAACAAAAACAGCATGGTACTGGTACCAAAACACGCAGGTGGACCAATGGTACAGAATAGAGGACACAGAGACCAATCCACAAAATTACAACTTTCTTATATTTGATAAAGGGGCTAAAAGCATGCAATGGAGAAAGGATAGCATCTTCAACAAATGGTGCTGGGAAAACTGGAAATCCATATGCAACAAAATGAAACTGAATCCCTTTCTCTCGCCATGCACAAAAGTTAATTCAAAGTGGATCAAGGAGCTAGATATCAAATCAGAGACTCTGCACCTGATAGAAGAAAAAGTTGGCTCCGATCTACATATTGTGGGGTCGGGCTCCAAATTCCTTAATAGGACGCCCATAGCCCAAGGGTTAAATACAAGAATAAACAAATGGGACTTCCTTAAACTAAAAAGTTTTTTCTCAGCAAGAGAAACAATAAGAGAGGTAAATAGGGAACCTACATCCTGGGAACAAATCTTTACTCCTCACACTTCAGATAGAGCCCTAATATCCAGAATATACAAAGAACTCAAAAAATTAAACAATAAGATAACAAACAACCCTATCAACAAATGGGCGAAGGACCTGAACAGACACTTCTCAGAGGAGGACATACAATCTATCAATAAGTACATGAAAAAATGCTCACCATCTCTAGCAGTCAGAGAAATGCAAATCAAAACCACCCTAAGATACCATCTCACTCCAGTAAGATTGGCAGCCATTATGAAGTCAAGCAACAATAAGTGCTGGCAAGGATGTGGGGAAAAGGGTACACTTATACATTGCTGGTGGAACTGCAAATTGGTGCAGCCAATATGGAAAGCAGTATGGAGATTCCTGGGAAAGCTGGGAATGGAACCACCATTTGACCCAGCTATCGCCCTTCTCGGTCTATTCCCTGAGGACCTTAAAAGAGCATACTATAGGGATACTGCCACATCAATGATCATAGCAGCACAATTCACAATAGCTAGACTTTGGAATCAACCTAGATGCCCTTCAATAGATGAATGGATTAAAAAACTGTGGCATTTATACACAATGGAGTATTACACAGCACTAAAAAATGACAAAATCATGGATTTTGCAGGGAAATGGATGGCATTAGAGCAGATTATGCTAAGTGAAGCTAGCCAATCCTTAAAAAACAAATGCCAAATGTCTTCTTTGATATAAAGAGAGCAACTAAGATCAGAACAGGGAAGAAGAGCATGAGGAAAAGATTAACATTAAACAGGGATGAGAGGTGGGAGGGAAAGGGAGAGAGAAGGGAAATTGCATGGAAATGGAAGGAGACCCTCAGGGTTATACAGTGGAGGGGATAGAGAGAGAGGAGCTGAGGGGAGGGGAGAGCAGGGGAGGGGGGAGAGAAAAGGAGAGAGAAGGGAAACTATGGAAATGGAAGGAGACCCTCATTGTTACACAAAATTACATATAAGAGTTTGTGAGGGGAAAGGGGAAAAAAAACAAGGGAGAGAATTAAACAGCAGCAGATGGGGTAGAGAGGGAAGATGAGAAGGAAGGGGAGGGGGCATAGTAGGGGATAGGAAAGGTAGCAGAATACAATAGTCATTAATACGGTATTATGTAAAAATGTGGATGTGTAACCGATGTGATTCTGCAACTTGTATTTGGGGTAAAAAATGGGAGTTCATAACCCACTTGAATCAAATGTATGGAAGATGATATGTCATGAGCTTTGTAATGTTTTGAACAACCAATAAAAAAAATCAAAAAAAAAAAGAAAGAAAATTATAAACCCATTCCTAGTTTGCAAGCTGTACAAAGCATTCCAAATTTTTGTCCGAGACCAGAGTTTACCCACCCCTGAATTAGAACTTTATCTTCATAAGTTTGACTTAGAGTTAAATTTTGATTCACAGGTTTTGATGAAGAAGTGACTATCTCAGTATATACCTTTGGCTCCACAGAGGATTTGAGTCATTTCTTGATTGAACATTAGATGATTAAGAAGCAGCATACTGAGGTGTAGCCTATTAAATAAGCAATCAATGTTCGTGTGCTAAAAGTTACCTTCTGTGGATCTGTCTTTGTCTACTTTTATTGTTAGTGGAGAAGTAGCAGAATCTTGTTTGTGAGTTTTTAGTCTGCAGAGAGATCATGAGACATATTGAGCTTGTTGTGAAACATTCTGCCAATTCCTAATCATCAATTCATCCTTAAAAAAGGAGAATAACAAAAATCACCTGCAAAGTGAAAACACTTATTTACCACTGATTTACACCTGTGGCTACTACAATATGAAGCTTAAAGTATGGAATTTAAATCAAAGTTCTGTTTTTGTTCACATAACTAGGAGTCACCTAGAGAATAGCTCAAGATTTAAGATAATTGTCCAAGTCTTAATTTCACAAGTTATGGGAATATCTTTAAGGCTTTTCTAAGATTCCATATTTAGGAATGTTAGTATAGAAATGCAAGTATGCCCCACTTATAGCTAAAGTAAAAACTCCAACTAACATCAAGATATTTTTAGTATCACATAGTAATGAGAATTCTTATATCTTGGAGAAACTAACAGGACTCTATTATGCAATTCTCAATACTATGAAAAACCAGGTGTTATTAGCATTTTACAGGATTGACACATTACCATTTGCCCTACTAATAAACCAACACTCCATTGACTCTTTGAAAGATGTAACATCAATAAGAGGTTCAATATTAATGTCCTCTTGCCTTCTCATCCTTGGTCTGAATTTAGACTTTGATTATAAAATCAGTCACAGAAACCAATTTTAAAAGTTTAGAATCAATTCACATTTAAGGAAATGTTATTTTTCCAGCTCCATATATTCACTGCGAAAGAAATATTCCTCAACTTCAAGTAAATTAGGACTGCCACACCACTTATAAGCAACAGAGTTAGAATATGGACTCTAGAACATCAGGAAGGAGGGGTCAAGATGGCAGAGTTGAGGAGGTTACTTTCCAAACTGCTCCCTGCGGCAGAACCAAGAAAGAGGAAAAACAACTTCCCTTTGAGGTGAGTTAAAAAAAAAAAAAAAAGGAAAGAAAGAAAAAGAAATCCTACTGGGATTTAATACTGGACTGTCAGATGGCCTAGGGACATAGAAGTTTTGACAGAGAAAAATAAGAAGTAATAATAATAAAAAGAAAAAATCCACCTCTGGCACCAGTGGCTTCCAATGGTGGATCCACTGTGGTCTGAGAGATAGGCTAAGAGAGTCCACATTTTGGATGGCACCTCAGCATGTCTTGAAGCAGAGAGGATGGTGAACAGGAATGATGTCAAGCTGATCCAGTTGGTGAAGTGCATTTTGCTTTTGTGTGAGATGAAAAGAAGGTTGCGTCTCCCAGTGATCTGCAGAGATCAGGGTCAGCCGCCATCTTTTTCCACAGTATTACCACGGCTGGCAGGTGTGGGTCCAAACACAATCACCCAGACTGGTGTCATTCCAGCTGGGTCTGAAAACCTGAACTTGGAAGGCCCTCATGCTATGCAGAGTGTTACTAGACAATCAGGTGAAATTCTGGCATGGAAAGTGTTGTATTCAGGGGAATTTGAGACATTCAGATCTGAGAGATCCTGAGTGTCTCTCACACTTTGAGTCTCATGGTTTGCAGGACCAGCCGGGGTGACCAGAAATTGATAGTCTGCAGCTGAAGGGTGTGGGGAGTAGGGAGGGGATGAATGTGCACTTTGGGACTGAGCACAGGTGGACAAGATACTGGAACTGTGGGAGGTGGCGTGGGGTGAAGGACTGGCTTCCCCACCACATGAGTAGAACTGAGGGGAGATTTTTCAAGTGGTACAGACACCAGTACAGACAAGATGCAGCTGAGCTCTGGGGTGTGTGCTGATTTAAAAGCTTCGCCAAGCATCATTCCACAAAGCACAGTGGGTCTAGTTAGACCCAAACCCCACCTCTAGGAGCTTAGCTTCTGGGAAACCCTTTAGCAAAACTCTACAGAAACCCCTCACTATGAGTGTAATAAACAACACCTTCCAATCTACCCCACCACATACTGCTGAGAACAAGCAACAATGACAACCTCCATAAAAACAAGGAAATGACAGCCCCTGACTACTACTCTCATGTAATATATACCTCAAGAAAAAAAAAAAAACAGAAAGAAAGACAACTGGGAACTGACAACCAACTATTATGGACAATTTTTCAACCATCACAATGGAAACAATCCCTTAAATTTCCAACAAGAAGCTTTTAGTTTTGTTTTGTTTTGTTTTAACTTTTGTGTGCTAAATGGTCCATGCACATTTGAACATATATATTTGTCTCACTCTTCTTATTTCAAGCATTTCTTGAAGATAGTTGTTTTCTTGACTCTGTCTTTTGAGGATGAGGGTTTTTAATTAGTATAAATTGGATTTGTTTTATATTGTTTTGTTTTATATTGTTTTTCTCCTATTTGCCTTGATTCATTTCTTCTCTTTTGCTAATAGCCAAATTCTATTGTTCTCTTCTTCACTCTTCCTTTAAATTTTTACTGACACTCTTTCTCATTCACCCTCTCAAATATTACATTCTTCATCTTCTCTGCATTCTTCCTCTTCACCTTTTTTGAAATACCAAACCCTTTTTTAAACATAATATCTCTATTTTTGGCAATTACCTACCATAGCACTTCTGTTTATAGTGCCAATTAACACTGTACATGTCAAAATAGGAACTATGTATTGATTGCACTGGTTGTTATTATTTGTATCCCCCTAAATTGTGAAGTACTAGAAATCTCAGAAAACACTATAAATTAATAGAGCAGAAGCTCTGTCAACTCAGATTCTTACTGGTAAATGGGTAGAAATAGAAACAACATAAAAAAATCAGAGGAATAAACTATCCCAAACAAATCAAAATACTTCATTAAAAGAATCCAATGATATCAAAGTGGAAGAAATGTCAGAGAAAGAATTTTGAAAGTTCATAGTTAAACTGAAATGAGAAGTAAAAGACAACATAAGGAGGAAAATCAGAGAGAAAATACAAGAAGTGAAAGATTACTTCATTAAGGAGATAGAGATCCTGAAGAAGAAGCAATTGGAAATACTCAAAATGAAAGAATTAATAAATCAAATAAAAAACTTAATGGAAAGGATCACCAGCAGACTAGAACATGTGGAAGATAGAGTTTCAGGCAACAAAGATAAACTATATAAAATTGATAATAAAAGTGACCATGGAGAAAAGATGTTAAAAAACACAAACAGGACTTTCAAGATAACATGAAAAGACAACATTTAAGATTTATCAGGATAGATGAAGTCTTGGAGATATAAACCAAAGAAATGCACAATCTTTTCAATGAAGTAATGTCAGAAAATTTCCAAAACCTAAAGAATGAAATGGAAAATCAAATACACAAAATTGCAACAGGTCTACATCAAGGCACAACATTATGAAAATGCCCAACATACAGAATAAGGATAAATTTAAAAGGCTGCTATAAAAAAATGATAGGTCACATTTGGAGGGAAATCTGGCTCTCCGCTGATTTCTCAACCCAGATCCTAAAACCTAGGAGGTCATGGATTAATATATACCACCCCCCCAAAAAAAATGAATGCCAACCAAGAATACTATATCAAGCAAAATTAAGCTTCAGATTTGAAGATGAAATAAAAATCTTCCATCATAAAAAGTTAAAAGAACTTACAACTAGAAAGCCTACACTATGAAATATACTCAATAAAATATTCCATGAAGAACAAATAAAAATAAAATTGAAAACCAAGAAAGGTAGGAACTACTAGAAGAATGGACAATTGAAAGAAAAACTAATTCAAATTAAAAACTAGAAATAACTCAAAATGACAGGGAATAAAATCATTTCTCAATAACACATTGAATATAAATGGCTTAAACTCATCAATCAAAAGACACAGAGTGGCAGACTGGATTAAAAAACAAGACCCAACAACATGCTGTATCCAAGAGATTTACCATATAGGCAAAGAAATCCACAGACTTAAGGTAAAAGGATGAGAAAAATCATACCATTCACATGAATCTCATAAACAAGTAGAGGTTTCTATCTTCAAATCAGATAAGCTAAACTTCAAGTTTAAATTATTCGGAAGAGACCACAAAGGTCATTTCATATTTCTTAAGGGAATGATACATCAGCAAGATATAACAATAGTAAATATTTATGCCCCAAACAATAGCTCACCTATGTACATCAAACAAAACCTTCTTAATTCCAAGAACAAAATAGACACCAACGGCCTGCTGAGGGGCAGAGCCGCCCCCTCCCCCCGCGCCTGCAAGGTAGGCGGAACTGTGACCACCAACAGAACAGGCCCAGCGGCCCGCGGGGGGGCAGAGCCGCCAACCACGCCTGCAAGGTAGACGGACCTGCGACCCACCAGCAGCACAGGCCCAGCAACCCGCGGAGGGGCAGAGCTGCCCCACGCACCTGCAAGGTAGGCGGAACTGCGACCACCAACAGAACAGGCCAGACCTGCAACTGACAGACAGAACAGGCCCAGCGGCCCGCAGAGGGGCAGAGCCTCCACCCGCGCCTGCAAGGTAGGCGGACCTGCTACCGACAGGCAGAACAGGACAGGCGGCCTGCTGGCGCGATAGGCACATTGCCCCAATTGGAGGAGGGGCAGAGCCGCCGCCCGCACCTGTGAGGGAGACTTTGCAACTATACAAGAGCAATATAAATATATAGGGGGAAAATTCAATAACACAACAGTTTCACCAAGCAGAAAGAAACGCGAACAGTATGAAGAGACAAGGAAAGAAAGGACCACAAGCAATGCAGGTCAACTCAAAGTTAGAAGAGGTAATATCTGCAGCAGATGGAATGTCAGATAAAGAATTCAGGATATACGTGCTTCAGATGATCTGGAGTCTCAAGGAAGACATTAGACAGCAAAATCAGACAATGAAAGATCATTTCAAAAATGAATTACATAAAAAAATCCAAGAAGCAAAAGATCAACAACACAGGAAGATAGAGGTTATAAAAAACAAACAAACAGAAATCCTAGAAATGCAGGAAGCAATAAACCAACTTAAAAACTCAATGGAGAATACTACCAGCAGAGTAGAACACTTAGAAGATAGAACATCAGACAATGAAGATAAAGTATTTCAACTTGAAAAGAACATAGACAGCTCAGCAAGACTGTTAAGAAACCATGAGCAGAACATCCAAGAAATATGGGATAACATAAAGAGACCAAACTTAAGAGTCATTGGGATACAGGAAGGTATAGAGGTCCAAACCAAAGTAATGAGCAAACTATTCAATGAAATAATACGAGAAAACTTCCCAGACTTGAAGAATGAGACAGAATCCCAAATCCTAGAAGCCTACAGGACGCCGAATGTGCAAAATCATAAGAGATCCACACCTAGACACATTATAATGAAGATGCCCAACATAGAGAATAAGGAGAGAATTTTAAAAGCTAAAAGAGAAAGGAAGCAGATTACATTTAGGGGTAAACCAATCAGGATAACAGCTGATCTTTCACACAGACTCTGAAAGGTAGAAGATCCTGGAATAACGTATTTCAAACACTGAAAGAAAATGGGTTCCAACCAAGAATTGTGTATCCAGCGAAATTAAGCTTCAGGATGGAAGATGAAATTAAAACCTTTCACGATAAACAAAAGTTAAAAGAATTTGCAGCTAGAAAACCATCTCTCCAAAAAATACTCAGCAAAACATTACAGGAATAGGAAATGGAAAATAACAATGAAAACCATCAGTGGGAGGTAGTACAGTAAAAGGGGGGAAAATAATCAAAGAGGAAAACAAACCATGTTTAGTAACATAAATAAACAAACATGGCTGGAAGAGCAACCCATATCTCAATAATAACCCTAAATGTTAATGGCTTAAACTCACCAATTAAGAGACACAGGCTAGTATAATGGATCACAAAACATAACCCAACAATATGCTGCCTATAGGAGACGCATTTGATAGGAAAAGACATACATAGACTGAAGGTGAAAGGTTGGGAAAATCATATCACTCATATGGACTTCGGAAACAAGCAGGAGTGTCCATACTCATATCAAATAAAATATATTTCAAGCCAAAGTTAATCAAAAGGGATAAAGAGGGACACTACATACTGCTCAAGGGAAACATACATCAACAAGACATAACAATCATAAATATATATGCCCCAAACATTGGTGCAGCTATGTTCATCAAACAAACTCTTCTCAAGTTCAAGAGTCTAATAGACCACCATACAATAATCATGGGAGACTTCAACACACCTCTCTCACCACTGGACAGATCTTCCAAACAAAAGTTGAATAAGGAAACTATAGAACTCAATAACACAATTAATAACCAAGACATAATCAACATATATAGAATATACCACCTAACATCAAGCAGTTACACTTTTTTCTCAGCAGCACATGGATCCTTCTCAAAAATAGATCATATATTATGTCACAGGGAAACTCTTAGACAATATAAAGGAGTAGAGATAATACCATGCATCTTATCTGATCATAATGGAATGAAACTGAAAATCAACGATAAAAGAAGGAAGGAAAAAGCATGCATCACTTGGAGAATTAACAATAGGTTACTGAATGATCAATGGGTTATAGAAGACATCAAGGAGGAAATTAAAAAATTCTTAGAGATAAATGAAAACACAGACACAACATATCGGAATCTATGGGACACATTGAAAGCAGCTCTAAGAGGAAAATTCATTGCTTGGAGTTCATTCCTTAAAAAAAGAAAAAAACCAACAAATAAATGATCTCATACTTCATCTCAAAATCCTAGAAAAAGAAGAGCAAAACAACAGCAAAAGAAGTAGAAGGCAAGAAATAATTAAAATCAGAGCTGAAATTAATGCAATCAAAACAAAAGAAACAATTGAAAAAATTGACAAAACTAAAAGTGGGTTCTTTGAAAAAATAAACAAAATCAACAGACCCTTAGCCATGCTAGCGAAGAGAAGAAGAGAGAGAACTCAAATTACTAGCATACGGGATGAAAAAGGCAATATCACAACAGACACTTCAGAAATACAGAAGATAATCAGAAATTATTTTGAATCCTTATACTTCAATAAATTAGAAGATAGTGAAGGCATCGATAAATTTCTTAAGTCATATGATCTGCCCAGATTGAGTCAGGAGGATATAGACAACCTAAACAGACCAATATCAATTGAGGAAATAGAAGAAACCATCAAAAGACTACCAACTAAGAAAAGCCCAGGACCTGATGGGTATACAGCAGAGTTTTACAAAACCTTTAAAGAGGAACTAATACCAATACTTTTCAAGCTATTTCAGGAAAGAGAAAAAGAGGGAGAACTTCCAAATTCAATCTACGAGGCCAACATCACCCTGATTCCTAAACCAGACAAAGACACTTCAAAGAAAGAAAACTACAGACCAATATCTCCAATGAACCTAGATGCAAAAATCCTCAATAAAATTCTGGCGAATCGGATACCAAAACATATCAAAAAAATTGTGCACCATGACCAAGTAGGATTCATCCCTGGGATGCAAGGCTGGTTCAATATACGGAAATCAATAAATGTTATTCACCACATCAATAGACTTAAAAATAAGAACCAAATGATCATCTCGATAGATGCGGAAAAAGCATTCGACAAAGTACAGCATCCCTTTATGTTCAAAACTCTAGAAAAACTAGGGATAACAGGAACATACCTCAATATTTTAAAAAGCAATCTATGCTAAGCCTCAGGCTAGCATCATTCTGAATGGAGAAAAATTGAAGGCATTCCCTCTAAAATCTGGAACAAGACAGGGATGCCCTCTCTCACCACTTCTGTTCAACATAGTTCTCGAAACACTGGCCAGAGCAATTAGACAGACGAAAGTAATTAAAGGCATAACAATAGGAAAAGAAGAACTTAAATTATCTCTATTTGCAGATGACATGATTCTATACCTAGCAGACCCAAAAGGGTCTACAAAGAAACTATTAGAGCTAATAAATGAATTCAGCAAAGTGGCAGGATATAAAATCAACACGCATAAATCAAAGGCATTCCTGTATATCAGCGACAAATCCTCTGAAATGGAAATGAGGACAACCACTCCATTCACAATATCCTCAAAAAAAAATAAAATACTTGGGAATCAACCTAACAAAAGAGGTGAAAGACTTATACAATGAAAACTACAGAACCCTAAAGAGAGAAATAGAAGAAGATCTTAGAAGATGGAAAAATATGCCCTTTTCATGGATAGGCAGAACTAACATCATCAAAATGGCGATATTACCAAAAGTTCTCTATAGGTTCAATGCAATGCCAATCAAAATCCCAACAGCATTTCTTGTAGAAATAGATAAAGCAATTATGAAATTTGTATGGAAAACTAAAAGACCCAGAATAGCAAAAACAACTCTAAGCAGGAAGTGTGGATCAGGCAGTATAGCAATACCAGACCTCAAACTATACTACAGAGCAATAGTAACAAAAACAGCATGGTACTGGTACCAAAACAGCGGGTGGACCAATGGTACAGAATAGAGGACACAGAAACCAATCCACAATACTACAACTATCTTATATTTGATAAAGGGGCTAAAAGCATGAAATGGAGGAAGGACAGCATCTTCAACAAATGGTGCTAGGAAAACTGGAAATCCATATGCAACAAAATGAAACTGAATCCCTTTCTCTCGCCATGCACAAAAGTTAACTCAAAATGGATCAAGGAGCTTGATATCAAATCAGAGACACGGCGTCTGATAGAAGAAAATGTTCGCTATGATCTACATACTGTGGGGTCGGGCTCCAAATTCCTCAATAGAACACCCATAGCACAAGAGTTAATAACTAGAATCAACAAATGGGACTTACTCAAACTAAAAAGTTTTTTCTCAGCAAAAGAAACAATAGGAGAGGTAAATAGGGAGCCTACATCCTGGGAACAAAACTTTACTCCTCACATTTCAGATGGAGCCCTAATATCCAGAGTATACAAGGAACTCAAAAAATTAAACAATAAGAAAATGAATAACCCAATCAACAAGTGGGCCAAGGACCTGAACAGACACTTCTCAGAGGAGGACATACAATCAATCAACAAGTACATGAAAAAATGCTCACCATCTCTAGCAGTCAGAGAAATGCAAATCAAAACCATCCTAAGATACCATCTCACTCCAGTAAGATTGGCAGCCATTATGAAGTCAAACAACAACAAGTGCTGGCGAGGATGTGGGGAAAAGGGTACACTTGTACATTGCTGGTGGGACTGCAGATTGGTGCAGCCAATTTGGAAAGCAGTATGGAGATTTCTTGGAAAGCTGGGAATGGAACCACCATTTGACCAAGCTATTCCCCTTCTCAGTCTATTCCCTAAAGAACTAAAAAGAGCATGCTACAGGGACACTGCTACATTGATGTTCATAGCAGCACAATTCACAATAGCAAGACTGTGGAACCAACCTAGATGCCCTTCAATAGACGAATGGATAAAAAAAATGTGGCATTTATACACAATGGAGTATTACTCTGCATTAAAAAATGACAAAAATCATAGAATTTGCAGGGAAATGGATGGCATTAGAGCAGATTATGCTAAGTGAAGCTAGCCAATCCCTAAAAAAAAATTCCAAATGTTTTCTTTGATATAAGGAGAGTAACTAAGAACAGAGTTGGGAGGAAGAGCATGAGAAGAAGATTAACATTAAACAGGGGTAAGAGGTGGGAGGGAAAAGGAAAGAAAAGGGAAATTGCATGGAAATGGAAGGAGACCATTATGGTTATACAAAATTACATACAAGAGGAAGTGAGGGGAAAGGGAAACATAGTACAAGGGGGAGAAATGAATGACAGTAGAGGGGGTAGAGAGAGAAGAGGGAAGGGGAGGGGAAGGGATGGTGGATAGTATAGGATAGGAAAGGCAGCAGAATACAACAGACACTAGTATGGCAATATGTAAAACAGTGGATGTGTAACCGTTGTGATGCTGCAATCTGTATACAGGGTAAAAATGGGAGTTCATAACCCACTTGAATCAAAGTGTGAAATATGATATATCAATAACTATGTAATGTTTTGAACAACCAACAATAAAAAAGTAAAAAAAAAAAAAAAACCACAATAGGGCTGGGGATTGGCTCAGTGGTGGAGTGCCCCTGAGTTCAAACCCTGGTACTCCCCCATCCCCGCCCTGCCAAAAAAAAGTCTAAATTTCTATTCCTTATGAGATTTTTAGTAATGTTTGCATCATTTTTTTTCACTATTTAGTAGAAATAAATATGAGTCATATGAACTTCAAAAAAAAAAAAAAAAACAAAATAGACAAAAATACAATAATACTGGGTAACATTAACAGGCTGCTGTCATTACTTGGATTAATCAGTCAATCAAAAATTAAACAAAAATGCTATAGAACTAAGAAACATAATTAATAACTTAAACTTAACAGGCATATATATATATAATATTTTATATGTCAGAGACTGAATACACTTTCTTCTCAGCAGAACATGATCATTTTCTAAAACATACCATATCTTAGGCCAAAAGCAACTCTTATAAAATTTAAAAAAATATAGAAATCATACCTGGCATTCTATCAGATTGTAATAGAATAAAATTAGAAAACAACAATATGATTAAAAATAGAAGCTATTGTAATGCCTGGAGACTAAATAACATGGTACTGAATGATAAATGGATAGTATAAGAAAGCAGGGATGAAATTTTAAAAGTACTTAGAGGTAAATGATAAGAGCAACATATATTCTTCTATCAAGATCTCTGGGACACTATGAAGGCAGTTTATGAGAGGAATGTTTATAGCACTGAGCTCATTCATTAAAAGAATAGAAAGTTATCTAATAGATAATCTAACAATAAATCTCAAGGCCCTCGAAAAAATGAAGAATTCAAGACAAAAAAATAGCAGAAGACAGGAAATAATTAAAATCAGAACTGAAATCAATGAAATTGAAATTTAAAAATCAACTCAAAAAGTAGACAAAAAAATGGTTCTCTGAGAAAATAAATAAAATTGATAAAACCTTAGCCATGCTAGCTAAAGGAAAAAGGAAAAAAAATCTAAAATTTATGATCAAAAAGGAATTATCACCTCAGGCACCATTGAAATGAATAATATAATCAAAAACCACTTTAAAAACTTATAATCCAATAAAATAGAAAATATTGAAGACATTGACCTATTTCTAAAGTCATATGACTTAACCAAATTGAACCAGGAGGACAGAAAATTTAAACATATCAATTTCAAGCAATGAAATTGAAGATACTACCAAAAATGTACCAGCAAAGAACATCCCAGGACAAGATGGATTCTCAGCCAAGTTCTAGACGTTCAAAAAAAGAAATAACACCAATTCTCCTCAAATTTATTCCATGATATAGAAAATGAAGGAACCCATTCAAACTCATCCTATGAAGCTAGTATTATCTGATTCCAAAACCAGACAAATTAAATACACAACCAGGAAATAAAACTTTAGGCCAATATCCCTGATGAATACAAATGCAAATATTTTTAATAAAATACTGGCAAATCACATGCAAAAACATATTAAAAGGATAGTGCTCTATGACCAAGTGAGTTTCATTCCAGGGTTGCAAGTTTGTTCAATATGGAAATCAATAAAGGTAATTCACCACATCAATAAGATTATTTATAGATAAAGAAGAGGGGTGGGAGGGTAAGGGAGGGTAATAGCAAGGATGGTGGAATGTGATGGTCATCATTATACAAAATACATGTATGAAGATTTGAATTTGGTTTCAACATACCTTATATAAAAATAGAGATATGAAAAATTGTGGTATATATGTGTATTAAGAATTGTAATGCAAAAAAAAGTACATGTATAATGGCATAATTTGGTGTGAACATACTTTAAATACAGAGTTATGAAAAATTGTGCTGTATATGGGTAATAATGAGAGTAATGCATTCCACTATTGTCATGTATTTAAAAAATAAAAAAATAATTTAAAAAGTTTTTTAAAAAAGACAAGAATCGCATGGTTCTCTCAATAGATGCAGAAAAGGCATTTGACAAAATGCAGCATCCATTCATGTTCAAAATACTGGAAAAAAATAGGGATACTAGAAACATATCTCAATATTGTAAGAGTTATATATGCTAAATCCAAGGCCAATATCATTCTAAGTGGAGAAAAACTGAAAGCATTCCCTCTAAAACCTAGAACAAAACAGGGCTGCCCTCCTTCATCACATGTATTCAACATTATCCTTTGCAACTCTAGCCAGAACAATTATGCAAAAGAAAGAAATTTCAGGTATACAAATAGAAAAAGAAGAGCTCAAACTATACCTATTTGCTAATGACTTAATCCTCTATTTAGAAGACCTAAAAAACTCCACCAGAAAACTAGAACTCATAAATGATTTTGGCAAAGTAGTAGATGCACTCCATGTTGGTATAAATAATTCAAATTCTATTCTACTGGGCTGGGGATATAGCTCATTTGGTAGAGTGCTTACCTTGTATGCACAAGGCCCTGGGTTCAATCCCCAACACCACAAAAAAAAAAAAAAAAAAAAAGAAATACCAAATTCTATTCTACTGTTATATGTAATTAAAAAGAATAATTTTTTAAAAAAATTAAAAATGAATATGGACTCTAACAGACTGAATAATCCGATGCTAGGGATTTTCATGTTAGAAAGCCAGGAGTACGTCAAGAAATCTCTTTAAGAGTCTAGGATGTAGGTCAATGAGACCCTAACCTTGCACTGTGAATGCAAAAATTACAAAGGAATGAAACAGAGGAATATTTCTCTGGGTGAACCAATTAAAGTTGATGAATAGACTTGAAGGCAAGGATAAGAGAGATTAGGGAAATAAGAACAGTGTCTGTGTTGATTACTATTTCATTCCACAAATATTTATTGAGCACCTGTTATGTGACTGGAACTGTGTTAAATGTTGGGGGGAAAGCAAAACAAAATAGAACAAGCCCCTTCCTCTTAGAGCAAGACCTTATTAATAATAGGAAAGAGGTTATGTATGTGTAGACTATTTTTAAAAGGGTACTGCATTGGTCTGCAAGGGCTGGCACAACAAAATACCATAGACTGTGTATGTTAAACAATAGGATTATTAACTCAAAGTTTTGGAGGTTGGAAGTCCAAGATCAAGATGCCAACAGTATTGGTCTCTGATGAGACCTCTTTCCTTGATATACAGATGATTGTCTTCTTGCTTTGTCTTCACTTGGCCTTTCTTCTGTGGGCACATCACAACCCTAGCATCTCTTCCTGTCCTTATGATGGTTTCAATATTACTGGTTTAAGTCCACTCATCTGACCTCATTTAACATAATTCCCTCCTTAAAATTTTTCTCTCCAAATACAGTCATGCTGGGGGTTAGGCCCCTCAATTATGAATTCCGGGAGGACACAATTCAGGTCATAGCAGATACAGAAAAATTGACAATATTAGTCAGATACAGTGGTACACACCTGTAACCTCAGCAACTCAGGAGTCTGAGGCAGAAGGATTGCAATTTTGAGGCTAACCTGAGCTACTTAGTGAAACTCTATCTCAAAATAAAACTTTAAAAAGGGCTGGGGATGTATCTCAGTGGTAGAGTGCTCACCTAGCCAGAGCCAGACCCTAAATTCAATCTCCAGTACCTCCTGCCCAATAAAACCTAAGAAATAAAAGGAATGCCTAATATTGGTTGCCTAGGAGGTACACAATATGGATGGAGGGGCAGGGATTAGAGGAAGGCTTCATGAACTATATTTTTTATATCTGGTGAATTTAAAATGTGGATTTATTATCTATTTTTAAATTGTTTTTTTAATCAGACACTTTAAAATATTGGAACGTCGTTCATATTCAGAGTTTGTCAGGAAATTATATCATTCTGAGCATTATTTTACCTGAATAAGAATATTTTTATCTTTTTAAGTGTATTGCCAAAATATTTCATTGGTGATACGTGGAACATTTATAAATTGTCGGTTCTGTTTTTAATTTTGTAAAGCATTCTCCAGCCGTTTGTCTTGAAGTTGGTAAAGACTATGAAGAGGCTGTCTGCTGATCGGCTCAGATTTAACAGCTGGGAGAACTAAATGGCTATACATGTATCTCTCTTCACCTATCTGACTAGGGTTGGGCATTCTCTGCAGGGAGGAAGCTACAAATCACAGAATCACAAAATCTACAAAGACAAGGTAAAGAATCAGTAGAGACTGAGAAAAAGACCAAGGATCCCCCAGTAATTCTGCTGAACACCACTAATATTAGATATTCACAACTATCTTTGGGGGCCAATGTCCACTCATTACTATGATAGGTGAGACTAGGACAGAAGAGGTAATATTGCTCCTAAACATATTTCTGGGGTTTCAAAGAGTGGTGTATTTTCTACCCAAGGTCCTGACAAGCCCTGGAGATAACTTACCTAGCTCACCATCAGAGGCATTGCTTAAATGTTCATGGTATACCATGTGACTTTATCTCCATCCTAAGCTTTTAAAAAAAAAAAGAAAAACATCATATTGTCCTGCCACTAATTACTTGTACAGTTATTAAATCTCACAAAACACCTAGGATATCATGTAAAGCATTGTTAGAACTATTATACACTTAAAACGCATCTAGAGTAGAAAGAACAAAATCTCTTTGCCCTATCATGCACAAGATCATTTTATAAATCCATACTTTAATTTTTTAAGCTTGCATATGGTTATTTTTTAAAAGAAAAAAATTGTTTCTACACATGACTTAAATAATGTATGGAAGTTAATAATCAGTGATAAGAGAAAAGGAAGAAAGGAGGGAGAGAGACAAACATTTCCACTGGTCAAATGCTGGTGTATTTCAAGTTGCTGTTGTTTTGTTTGTTCTTGTGTTTATGGTACTGAGATCAAACCCAGGACCTTGTACGTGCTGGACAAGGGCTCTGCCAGTCCCTACCAATTTGAATATCTTTTTCTATTCACATCCATAATTTCTATGGGTGTAGAGATAGATAGATAAATGAATAGAGAGATAATATATCTCAGATCTTGTTTCACTGTACCCAGGCAATTTTCAATTTTAGTATAAACTTTCTCTAAAAATCATCTTATTTTCTACATTATGACCTATCAATGATAGAATTGTCACAGGTTTTACATGTCTACTGCACATTGGCCTCCACAGGAGCAGTCTGTTTAGGGTGAAGAATGTTTAGGAAAGAATGCCCTTGGATTCATATTTCAGAGAGGAAGGCAAAGAAAGCAGATTGGGCAGAGGGAAAAGTCATGCTTCATTGCTGTCCCAGCAACATCCTTGGTGATGCCACAGGGAGCCCTGGGCTGAACTTTGACGCACAGTGGGACAAGTGGCCAGCACTTCACAGCCCCAACTCTATAAGTCACGTGATCCAGACTGCCTTGAGAGGGCATGGCCTTGAGCAAAGTGACCCTGTGTACCCAGAAATCTTCTTGTGGCAAAAGCACTGCCATCTGAAACGATCTCCTGGCAGCTCTGTCAGCAGCTGGGGCAACAAGTTCCTTCCTACCAGGAAATTTGGACAACACACCACGTGTCCTCACAATATCATACTTAATGCAATTTTTCACTTTCGTATCTTTATATGCTTACCAATTTTTATTTATTACAAATAGCTTAGTACATATTTTTAAGCATGTCTTTACGATTATTTCCTCAGTTTATATTGTTGAAATTAGACTTAGTTAAAATATTTTAAGTCTTTTCTGCATTTCTTGAAACAACAAATTGCTCTATAAATGGTTGTTCCAAGCTGTACTCAATGCCAATGGTTACAACAAGTTCATCAGCTTTGAATCTTTTCACTTAAAAATGATCATCTGGTTAGCACAGGTGAACACGCTGGTTCTTTTTTTTTTTTTTTTTTTTGGTGGGAAGTGATCAGGGATTGAACTCAGAGGCACTCCACCACTGAGCCACCTCCCCAGCCCTATTTTGTATTTTATTTAGAGACAGGGTCTCACTGGGTTGCTTAGTGTCTCACTTTTGCTGAGGCTGGCTTTGAACTGGCAATCCTCCTGCCTCAGTGTTCCAAGCCACTGGGATGTGTCAGTGTGCCCAGCAACACATTGGTTCTTTTAAATTTTACTTTGTATGGATTACCAATGAGGCTTAACATTAATTTACATTTCTTCAATCAATAATATAACTTCAGCAGCAAATTTCTAATTCATGCCCTTTATCCATTTCCCACTAGAATATTAATATTTTCACCATCATTAGATAGGATTTAAAACGGTTCAACCATAAAAAAAAGTATTCCAGTTTGGAAATACTGTTACTCTAACATAATCAATTCTTCTTCCCTCCTACAAGGCCCAACTTCATTCTTTCACTGCTGTTTTTTAAGGATATTTTTTTAATCTTTCCTTATAGATAACAAACCGAACAGAATGAAGATTATAATGCAAAAATAGCCTCACCCACAGCATAGTAAAATAGCAGATTCTCCAGAAAATGTCTTAGAGAAATGCTCAAGAAAGTTTACTGAAATATCATCCATTTATTTTTACATACACACACTCATTATATATGCTGTCTACCAAGATAACATTTATCAGTAGCTAAAATAAAAGAATTAAATCATTTTCTTTTAAAGATCTGAGGAATATTTATTTTATTATTAACTTTCTGTGTACTTTGGCAAGCAAGAATATGAGGGTATTTATAGATATTTATTTTCTCCCTGTCAGCTTTTCATCTTCTATTTTGCCACAAAAACCTATTTGCTTGGGGCTTTTCCATTTTAATTCAATCAGTTGCAAATTAATTTTCTGGGAAACAAAACATATTCCTCAGAGATGGTGTATGATTTCCATATTGCTTTTATTTTCATCTTTAGGTTTAAAAGAGAAAACAAAGTTAATGAAGTTGATAGTAATAATCTTCCTTTCATGTAATTTTTTTTAGGTCTCATTATGCATATTTTAGTTGCTCAAACTATTTTTGTAGTCAAGGTTCACTGTTACTCAAATGAACGTCTACCAGAAGTTCAATGTATTAATCATGGCCTACACAAACGATGTGATAAACTCTAAGAATCAAAGAGAATTGGCTGTAAGAAGCAGTCACCATAGTTAATATGGTTACAAATATTAAATGCAACCCAGACTTTCTGTCTTCTGGTGTTCCAGATTTTTTTTTCTTTACCTATTCTATTACCCACTCTACTTTCCAATAGTTAACTTTTCCTCTTTATTGATTTTTTTTTCAAAATCAAAGTAATTTATCCCTAATACCTGTCATTTCATTAATGACTTATTTTATATAACTAAAAAGATGTTAATTAGAAGAGAACTAAAATACTTATGTGCAAAGTACAGACCCATACTTATGTGCAAAGTACAGACCCAGCTTGTGTAGGCTTAGCAGATTAACAAAGACCTCACTGAGCTCTCTTCTTCTAGTTATTGCCACACCCTTGTCAATGATTCAGAATCTGTATCCTCAGAGCACAGCCCAAAGTAGGAATGAAGAGGCATGGATCTTCAGTCCCTAACAAAAGTAATTTCAACCTTTCTTGGGGGGGGACGGGGAGGGCAGGTTATCCTAGAGAAATAGGAACTACTCATTGAAAATATTCTTATCCATTTTTCACTGCTCAAGTGAAGTGATTTTTTGTTCAAAAGCTGGTAAGTAAGGAGTGGTGATACAGTCAGGTATTAGAAAACTGGGAAGCTGTGCTATACTGCAGATGTTGCAAGATGATGGGTATCACACAAGGCAATAAAACATAAGCCATAAGACAGAGATTGTAGTCTCATCTAAACCAAAAGTCTTCGAGGGAACAATACACTGGTGCTCTCTCAGCTTTCTCTCCAATTCCTCTTTAGCCTGGGAAACAGAAGCATTTTTCCTAGTTATAAAGACACACTGTTACTATGGTTAAGAAGTAGTCTTGGTGCTCAATCTTAGAACTCTATATGGCAAATGCTGTGTATCTGTGTGTACACACACGTGTGCACCCCTGCTCCTACACACATGCACACGTCTTGTTGATAGTAAATTCCCAGGATTCATTTGCCTGACTCTCCCAAACTACCATGGTTTTACTAAACTTGTGGAAGAACAGTGTCGTGATTGTAGTAGACTCTTCATATCTCAGCTACAGACTTTGAGAGGCTTCCTTCAAAGCATGGGCTGAGTTTATAGTTTTCATTCTTAAAAAGAAACTAGGCCTTATTCTTTTTGAAATCACAAATCAATGGGATAATGGTTTCAGAAATACAGCAACACCTTTTTTTTAATGTAGTGATTCTACTGGCTGCTTAGCATTCTGTAATCAAAAAGTAGTTAAAAGCATTCAAGATTATCGTTGATATTTAGAACCTTTTCCTAAGTATATATCCCTTGGGTATCTGAAGGGCATAAGCCACATCTATAGAGCTCTTTCCCGCTGACCCAGGCAGAGCACTTGTAATGAGACAGAACTCTTCTGAGGACCTTATGACCCCTGCCAGCTTATCTAATAAATGAAGTATTAGTAGCAAAGTAATTGATTCCTCAAGAACAAACACATAAAGCATGTCAGGCTAGAACAAACCTCTCTCTTTTTTTCTGTCTTATAAAACACAAATGGTACAGAGTTGATTTTAGAAAATAAATAAATTTATGAGTATAATATACAGGATATATATATATATATATATATATATATATATATATATATATATTACACACACATTGTAGTGGAGATAGATTTATGGTTTGCAATTCTATGGCTAAGGTGACTTGAATGAGAAAGGAAGGACATCAACATAGGATAGTTACTTTGTCTCAATTTGTGGGACATAACCAAAGTCATGAATCCTGAAAGGGAACAAGATGGATATTTCTCCCACCTTCCCCAAACAGCAAATTCTCAGTAGGCAAAGGGCATCTTTTTATGTGTCTCATCTATCAAATTACAATGCACTAAATGCTCCTTGATACCAAACTATATAGGGTGTACTCTGCACATGGCAAGTGCTTGATGAGTGCTTTTGGGTGACTAGGATATTTTTTTCCATGTAACTTTTCAGATAAGGGTAAACTGATCAGGCATCATGAATATTTGTGAAGTGGGTATGGCCCTCTTCCTCTCCCTTGCCTTGATTCCCACTATCACTTTAAGTGAATTTTCTTCTTCCTGTCATAACTAATCTCAGAAAATGCTATGTTACATAAGGGACTACAGAGTCTTATTGCAATTTCTTCTCTATTATCATAGCTTCAGTTGGAATTGGATTTGTGGGGGGGGCAGGTCTCTCTAGTAGTGTGTACATACCATCTTTTCTATAATAATATAACTAATATGTCAATTTAATATAATTAAACTATATTAAATCATTGCAGCAATGACAAGACATTCATCAGGTCAAAACCCGCACTATTTTGTCTCAGAGAAACTTCAACTTTTTTCCCATTTTGAAATACAACTCCAATTGTACCACATCTCCCACCAGTGCACATAGTTGTTTTTTTTTTTTAAATTATATAATCTCATGTAATCCCCCTTGTACTCTTGCTTAACACCCTCTAGTGTCTTTCAATAGCTTGTGGTGCAAAATTTAAAATTCTTAATGACATCCAGGACGTTTTACATACTGTATGTTCTCAGAGTTCATCAAGCTGAACAGAGGAAAATCAAGGATGCAACAATTCTATCTTAGAATCTCAAGGTATATTCTAGCATCTGGGTCTCCCCTATGTTAACCAAACAGGAAGTTCTGCCTTGCTTCTCCAAGGGTGGTTCACAGACAGGCAGCATCCACATCACCAGAGACCTGCAGAAATACAGACTCTGAAGTCCTACTCCAGACTCTCCAAATTTGAGTCTGTGTTTATCAGGAAATTCAAATACTAAAGTTTGAAAGGTACTGACAGTGGCACCAATGCTAGGTGATGAATACCTTGGATTTGTGTGTTAAACTGTATTTTAAAATATTTTGAAAGCTAAGATCTAAAATTGAGGGTGGATTCTTGAGATACAAATAGATGAAAGCAATTCTTTTCATAGGAAGATACTAAATTTTCTCAAAGGTCAGAGACTAAATCCAGCAACTCTGAAAGGCAAATTCAAACTTGTCTGACCAGAAATAACAACAAAAGCATTAATCATTCCCTTCCAGGTCCTCTAGGTTCAGATCTGTTCACAGTTAAGAAAGCCAGAAGGAGCATGTTCTATCCCCAGAGGAAAAGTCAAGAAGTCAGATAAAGCCTAGTGCTCAAAAGAGATGGTAAAAGAAGCCCAGAAATTATAAACTATATTCCTGGTAATATAAAAATAGCAATTCAGTTTCTAAATTCTTGTTTCCCTTCCAATATACTTACAATTTATTTTTACTTGTTCATAGTTATGCACATGTTGTAGATTTTCTGCAGTACAATATAAATTCCATGGAGAAAATAACAGTTTTGTCAAATGCTGCAAATAGTTTGCTGTTGTTTGCTAAGATTGTCACTTTGATCCCTCATTTTCCAAAATATAATGGACAATGCTTCCGGTGGAAGCATATGATTCAATTTATCAGGCAATACTCATCTCCCTTTTCTATATCCCCAAACCTTTCAAAACCAATTCCAGTTTCACCACCCCCTCAAGGGGTCTCAAGACATTCTCTGGCTTCCCTACTTCTTTTCTCCATATCCAAAGCACTTTGCCCTCCTTGCAATATGGCATATACACTATTTTGTGAATCACTTACCATCTTTCTCCTCACTTATATGTGACCTTGAAGTCAAGTCCATAACTCAGGTGTACCTAGAACCTTCTAGATCTCAAAAATTTAGGTAAACTCAACTCAAATTTCACAGCCTACATGAATCTAATACTTTCCTCACTTTGTCAGTGAATTCTGATCTTTCTTCACAATGGTTCCCCCCCCCCCATTTCTGGTTCACCTCTGTGCATGTGTATTCTGTTAAGTACATAATAATTTGTACATTGAGCTCTGTTACATGGATATCAACCTCAAGAACTGAATCATCCTATTCATGAGTGTAGTAGGAAATTTGTTCAAGATTTGGTGGCAAGCAAAATAAATGAATAACATTTGCACAGGACCCAGTTTTTCTCCATCAGGTGAGCTCTACCTTCCTGTATTCCCACTGTACACAGCTCGGGCTCAATTATGTGATCTTCCTACACTCTCTAGACCCAAACCATATCCCATGCCAATCAGTCTTCCCCACATTCAGAACCTGTGTTAAAACAACAACAACAACAAATTTCTATTCTCTACAAATCTGTGTGCCTAATCACTCTGAAAACACTATTTATTGAAAACACTATTTCACAAATCATCTTAAAACTGGGATTTGACAGACCTTGTGAACTCTGAATCATGAGAAATGAAATTCTTAATCTTATTACTTCTTCAGTCTTCTGGAGAACAAATAAACCTGCTTTCTTTTCATATGATTTTTCTTTGAATGTGACTGATAACCACTCCTAAATAAAAGTTGCTTGGATAAGACTATCAGAAGATATTGCTGATTATGCATATATTTCATAAGACTTTTAGTTGTCCTCCACAGAAACCATTCTACCTAGTTTAAATGAAAAGTGCTTTATTATGGACTACTAATGCTTTAGACAGGATGTCTATAAAACAGATGGTCTGTAAAAAGAAATTCCAGGAACATGACCTAGAACCCTCTTGACAATGTTAGAACCACATGGTCTCTTCTTTCCATGGAAATGGGTGGGGATGTGGGGATACAGAGACTTGCTTGTAAACCATTGCCTCATTTGGATATGTGGGTTCAGAATCAGAAACCAAGGTGAGTGTCCTTCACTTTTGCTGGAAGAGAAACTGGGAAGCATAGGCTGATAGAGATTCTATTTAGAAAGAGAGAAACCACAGTATGAAGTATTAATATGTGCAGTGGATGCCAAGAGATTTGTACAGACATGAATAGCACACACTTCTCCACATTTTAGTGCAACATCTATAATATCACATTAAGTAGTGAAAATTTTTTCTGTTAGGCCTTGAGACTCAACAAGGTGTTTAGTGCAGGGGAATGACATGATCAAAATTTTCTTTGAGAATAACAATATCTAGCAAAAGTCAAAATTGGATTCATGAAAACATGCTGGTAAGATGTGGTTTTACAGACAGGAAAATAGTGAAAAGTTCAAGAACAAAAGTTGTACAGAAATTTTATTGAGCATCTTTTCTCATTTAATATTCATGAAATTTTTGATAGACACCTCTAACATGAACAATTATCTAAGTGCCAACTGCCATTGTTGTTTGTTTGTTTCCAACTGCCATTTTAGCTTTGGCTTTTTGTGAGTGGATAGTTCTGACCAATTGGTCAGAGAAAAAGGGAGGTGTCACTTCTCAGAGCTTTCACATGTGAGACCACCAACCCTCCTCATCCACCATTACTGCCAAAACCCAGTGCTCTCTTTCCTAGCCACAATGAATAGTTGAGGCGCCTGCTGAAATGGATCCTCAATCACCATAGACCCCTAAAGAGATCATGATACCCAGAACTCTCTGCTGATCAGTGAGGAATATTTAGAGTGAACAAGGTGCAAACCCGGGTTTGTTAAGCCAACAAGATTTTAGGGTTTTATTGTTTTGGTTTGGTTTGATTTTAACCACTGCATAGATTAATTTAACCTGCTTTACCAATAATTAAATTTAGAAGTAATTGCTATTCTAATTTTTAGCTATGAATAGAAGGCTCAGGAATATTACAGAAATATTATCTCAGAAACCAGGAAGTTTATAATGGAAGTGAGAACTTTTTTGTCATGTTTTTGTATGTACTGATCTTGTCATTGTTACTGCAATATATTCATGTATATATACAATGTAAAATCACACATGTACATATGTGAAATCATATTATGCTTGTTTTGTTGTGTGTATATACAGATATACTGTTATGATTTGAATGTAAAGTGTCCCCCAAAAGTTCGTGTGTGAGACAATGCAAGAAGGTTTAAAGGATAAATGATTGGTTCAATGAGAATCTTAACCCAATGAATTAATCCCTTAATGGGATTAACTGGGTGGGAACTGAAGGCTGGTAAGGTATGGCTGGAAGAGTTGGGTCATTGGGAGTGTACTTTTGGGGTATATATTATGTATCTGGTGAGTACAAGGTCTCTCTCTCTCTCTCTCTCTCGTCATTATGTGAGCTGCTTTCATCCACTACTCTTTTCTGCCATGATGTTCTGCCTCATTTTATGCCCCAAGGAATGGAGGCAGCTGTCTATGAACTGAGATCTCTGAAATAATGAGCCTCCCCAAAAAACTTTTCTTCTTCTACAATTGTTCTTGTCAGGTCTTTTAGTTACAGTAGTGGAAAATAAAACTAAAACATGCATTTATAAGTATATATATATATATATATATACTTATACATAAGTATGCATTTATATGTAAAAACATATATGCATTTATTTGCATTTATGTTTCATTGAAGATTACTAAACTTATTCTGTTTTTCTTTTTATATGCATGGAATAAGATATATATTTAAACTTTTGGGATTAACATTTTTTCATTTGATGTAATTTATTGTAGTTTTATCCATGCTGTTGAGTATATTAATAATGCATTTTGGGGGAGATGAGTACCAGGGATTGAACTCAGGGGCACACAGCCACTGAGCCACATCCCTAGTCCTATTTTGTATTTTATTTAGAGACAGATCTCACTGAGCTGCTAAGCACCTTGCCTTTGCTGAGGCTGACTTTGAACTTGTGATCCTCCAGCCTCAGCCTCCTGAGCTACTGGGATTACAGGTGTGTGCCACACATTATTTTTTTATTAGAACTTTATACACAGTAGTTGTGTTGACCCCCACAAACTCATACATGCATGAAATTCTATTTCAGTTCACTATCCCCCCCCTCTCTCCACTCTCCCATTCTCCTTCCTGTACCCTGCTAGACTTTCTTTTACTCATCAATTTATTTATAATTGATTGGTTCTTTTTAACTATACATAAAGGTAAAATTCTCTGTGTTATATTTATATATGCACATAAAGTGATTTTTTAAAAAATAATTTTGCCTTCCTTTTCCCATCCCTTCATTATGCCTCCCAATCTTCTTCTATACTACTGATCTTCCCTATATCTTTATATTAGCCTGTCCTTTCCTTTATTTTACTCTAGCTTCCACATATGAAAGAAAACATTTGGCCTTTAAGTCTCTGAGTCTGGCTTATTTTACTTAGCATGACGTTCTTCATTGCCATTCATTTACCCACAAATGACACAATTTTATCCTTTTTATGACTGAGCAGAACTCCAAGGAGAAGGAGAGCTGGATCTATGAGGTTCTATCCCTTGCTTTTTGAGGAATCTCCAGGCTGCTTTCAAGAGTGGTTGTACTAGTCTGCAGTCCCACCAACAATGTGCAAGTGTACCTTTTCCCCCACATCCTCACCAGCATTTATTATTGCTTGTATTCTTGAGCATTGCCACTCTAACTGGAATAACATGAAATCTTAATATAGTTTTGATTTGCATTTCCCTGATTGCTAGAGATGTTGAACATGTTTTCATATGGTTTTGGCCATTTATCTTTCTTCTTGTAAGATTTTGTTTAGTTTTTCTTTTCTTTTTCCTTTTTCTTTTTCTTTTTTTATGTTAAGATATTTGAGTTATTTATATATTCTGGATATTAATCTTCTATCAGAAGAGTGGCTTGCCATTCTGTAATCTCTCTCATCACACTCATAATCATTTTTTTTGCTGTGCAGAAGCATTTTAGTTTGATGACATTCCAATACTTATTGATTCTTGGTTTTATTTCTTGAACTTTGAGGGTCTTTTTAAGACAGTTCCAGCACCAGTATAACAGAGTGTTGGTCCTATGTTTTCTTCTTCTAGCAGTCGTAAGCTTTCTGGTCTAACTCCTAAGTCTTGATCCATTTCAATTTGACTTTTGTGCAGGGTGTGAGATAGGGATACAATATTCATGATGCATCTTTGTCTGCTTTTTGTATCTGGGCTATATTGGCTGCATATAATATATTTGGTATATTCCCTTCATTTAAATTCCATAGAATAATTTGAGAAAAGACTGGTGTTAATTTATAGTTAAAGATTGGGTAGAACTCAGCTGAGAATCCATCTGGTCCTGGACTTTTCTTTTGTGGAAGGCCATTAATTGCTCTTTCAATTTCATTATGTGATATTGGTCTGTTTAGGTTTTCCTCTATCTTCCTGGTTCTATTTGGGCAAGTCATATGTATTTAGAAATTTGTAGGTGTCTTCCAAATTTTCTAGTTTATTGGAGTATAAATTTTCAAAATATGTTGTGATGATTCTCTGAATTTCAGAAAGGTCTATGGTAATATCTCCTATTTCATTTCTCATTTTATTGAATTGGGTTTCTCTGATTAATTTTTGCTAAGGGTTTATCAATCTTATTTTATCTTTTTGAAGAACCAACTTTTTGGTACATTGATCCTGTGTATTTTATTTATTTTTATTCTCAATTTCATTAATTTGGGCTTGGATCTTAATTATTTCTTGTCTCATACAGATTTTGAAATTTGTTCTTTTTCTCATATCTTAAGGTGGGATCATAAGCTTATTTATTTGGGATCTCCCTATTTTTCAATGTAGGCACTCAGTGCTATAAATTTGCCTCTTAGAACTGCTTCCATTCTGTCCCAGAGATTTTGATATGTTTTATCTCTGTTCTCATTCATTTCTAAGAATTTCTTGATTTCTACTCTCATTTTTTTCTTTTATCTATTCTTCATTTAATGTAGTATTACTCAATCTCCTTGTGTTTGTGTGGTTTCTGTTGATTCTTACCTTCACTTCATTATAATGTGATGGAATTCAGGGGATTATATGGACATTTTTAAATTTGCTTTATGGCCTAGAATCTGATATATTTTGAGTAAATTTCCATGGGCAGCTAAGAAGAATTCAACTGTTTTAGATGAAATATGCTGTAAATGTTATTAAGTCTATTTTAATTTATAGTATTATTTAGATTGGAGATATCTATGATTTTTATTTAGATTGGAGATATCTTTATAGATTTTATGTTTTGATGACCTCTTTATGGGTGATCAGGGTGTTTTGAAATCATTCAATATTATTTTGTGGGGTCTATCTGAGGTTTACTATTATGGAATTTTTCTCTTAGTGTACTTAGGTACACTAACATTTGGGGCATAGTTACTATTGTTATATCTTCTTGTTTAATTGTTTCCTTTACCAGGATGTAGTGGCCTTCTTTGTCTTTTCTGATTAATTTTTGCTTGAAATCTTCCTTGTCAGATATGAGAATAGCTAATTTTGCTTGTTTTCAGAGTCTGTTTGTGTGGAATGTTTTTTTCGTCTTTTTACCTTTGGCCTGTAGATGTCTTTGCTTACAGGATGAGTCCCTTGCAAACAGTATATAGTTGGATCTTAATTTTTTTATCCATTTTGCTAATCTGTGTCTTTTAATTTGGTAGTTGAGACCATTAATAATCATGCTAGTATGGATATATGTTTGTGGTGTCTTGCCATTTTGATTTTTTGCTGTATTTAGTACTGCCTTGATTCTCATTTAATGGATTACTCTTCTATTCATCTTCCTCTATGTGTGAACTTCAGGATTTGTTTTGAGTTTTCATGTGTGCAGTTTATCCTTGAGTACTCTTTGTAGTGATGGCTTAGTAGTCATGAAATCTTTTAGTTTATTCTTGTCATAAACAGTTTTTATTTCCCCCATGAATTTGAAACTGAGCTTCCCTGGTTATAGTAAGCTCGGTTGGAAGTTATTTTCTTTTAGAGCTTGGAGTATTAAAATCTAGGCCCTCCTTGGTTTCAGGGTGTGAATTGAGAAATCAGAATGAGCCTTACTGCTTTGCCTCTAAATGTAACCAGATGTTTCTTTCTTACACCTTTTAATATGTTTTCTTTATTTTCTATGTTAGGCATTTTGATTATGATGAAGCTCTTGGAGAGCTTCCCATTTGATGAGGTATATTTATTGTCCTGTAATCCTCCAGTAGGTGAATATCTATCCTTTTAGCTTGTACTTACATTTTTTTTCATATCAATGACTCTCAGGTATGGTTTTTGTATTGTTCCAGGTTTCTGGTATATTCTGAATATATATATATATATATATATATATATATATATATATATATATATATATATATTTCCTTTATCAAATTCTGTGTACTCAAGTTTATATACTCTGTCTTCATTCAAGGCCTGAAGTTCTATCTTTAAGTGCCGAGCTCAACTTTCCATGTCATCTCATCTGTTAGTGATGCTTTCAAGTGAATTTTTAATTTGATTCATTGCCTTTTATGTCTATGAGTTCTGATTGGTTTCTTTTCATTGTTTCTATTTATTGAAGTGATATTTCATCTCCTGTATTTGCTCTCTTTTCTTAGATATTCTTTCAGGTCATTGAACATTTTAATCATCAGTTTTTTATAATATTTCTCTGGTATTTTGTCCACATTGATATCAGTGGAATTTTTTGTTGAGGTATTTGTGAATTTTGGGGAGAAGATTTGTTTGCCTGTTTCCTCGTGGGTTTAGAGGTCTTGAACTAATGCTTCAGTTGAAAGGTATTCCCGTTCCTCTTTTTATTATGCGTGTCCTTTGGAGTGTAATTATTTGTTTTGGAACCTCTCTCTGTTTTTGATAAATGGGATGTCAAGAGGTGAGACATGCAGTCCCTCTCTCATTATTCCTCATTGGGTCCTTATTGTTGGTTTGAAGTTTTTGTCTCCTCAGTTCATTGAGTTGGAGAAATGTTAGGGCTTAGGTAAGGATGGATTATGTGTAGGTGAGATTCACTATTGCCCAGTTGAGACATGGGTATTTCTCAGTTGTAGGCTCTCTATTCTATGATCGTGAAGTGTCCCAATCTGTTTCCAGACCCTCTTAAACGAAGGAAGAGCCAGGGATGGCACTAATGTCAGCAACAGATGTACAGCCTTAAGATAAATGCCCAGTGTCTATTTTGACACCTATAACAGTAATTGCCAACTATTTGTGCAGTGAAATCATACACACACACACACACACACACACACTCACACACAAAATTATGCATAATGAAAAATGTGAAGAATAATATAATATGATAAAATGATGTTTAAAGAAATAAAATGTTAAAATTTAAAAAGAGTAAAAAATGGGAATATGGAAGAAATAAGGGAAAAAAAGAAAAATATTCTTAATGCAAAATAAAGGACTTATTTCCAGTATGGTAGTCAAATCTGTTGGCAGGAGTGGACTTTCAGATTTTGTATTTATTTTTTGCTCTGTATTTTTGGCCACTGTCCTTGTGTTCCTCACCCAGCTGTTGTAGCACTCAGCTTCCAATCTCCCAGTATTGAATGGGATAGACTGGGGAGCTGAGCAGATGAATTCTGTAAACCAGATATCCACCCTGAAGTGCAGATGTGCTTGTGTGGCCACAGTGAACATCATGAACGTCTTTACAATAGCTCTTGTGGAACACTAGCAATTATGGGAGATTTCTCCCTTGGGATCCAGAGGCTGAATGGTCCAGGTTAAATGTTTTTTGTACTTATTTCAGTCTCTTTGGTTCAGGCATCCTCTGGGAAGCTTTTTTTTTTTTTTTTTTTTTTTTTTTTTTTTTTTTTTTGTCACCTGCTGGTAACTTCCTTTCTGATTTCCCAATCCCCCTTCACCACCTCTGTTTCTGTTCACAGCTGCAAGAGATGTGTGGGGACAGCTTTCAGCTTCTGGGAACATTTCCTCACCTACTAGCTTGTTCCATGACTACAGAGGACTGCCTTCAGGGTCCACTGCCACACTTGTAGAGGGTTCCTATCTCCCATGGAATACTTTCATCCCAGTGGACCACTTTGAATTTGTTTTCACTGAGATGCTTACCCTAACAACTCTTGGGTCCATAAAAGTCAGCCTTATTCTATAGACCACACACAGGTTGCCTAAGTCAATTTTTCTTTGCTTTTTAATTTCTTTTTTTTAATTTTTTTATTGTTGGTTGTTCAAAACATTACATAGTTCTTGATATATCATATTTCACACTTTGATTCAAGTGGGTTATGAACTCCCATTTTTACCCCGTATACAGATTGCAGAATCACATCAGTTACACATCCATTGATTTACATATTGCCATACTAGTGTCTGTTGTATTCTGCTGCCTTTCCTATCCTCTACTATCCCCCCTCCCCTCCCCTCCCCTCCCCTCTTCTCTCTCTACCCCCTCTACTGTCATTCATTTCTCCCCCTTGTATTATTTTCCCCTTTCCCCTCACTTCCTCTTGTATGAAATTTTGTATAACCCTGAGGGTCTCCTTCCATTTCCATACAATATCCCTTCTCTCTCCCTTTCCCTCCCACCTCTCATCCCAGTTTAATGTTAATCCTCTTCTCATGCTCTTCATCCCTACTCTGTTCTTAGTTACTCTCCTTATATCAAAGAAGACATTTGGCATTTGTTTTTTAGGGATTGGCTAGCTTCACTTAGCATAATCTGCTCTAATGCCATCCATTTCCTGCTTTTTAATTTCTTTATCTACCAACCATGCATCTCTTTTGTCTGCACCCTGCTCCACTCTGCTGGCAGTTGGAGCTGGTGCATCTCTAAGATATTATTTCTTATGCTCAAGTTGATGACTTTCTATAGCTATATCAATTTTTTAAATTGCAATTCAGTATTATGTTTCAACAAGGTTTCTTTGTTCCTCACCTTGTTGAGGAGCACTCTTCCGTTTTATAAGAATGTACTTCCTTTCTCTATTCCACCATGCCCCCACCATATTCTGTTAATAAATTTATATTTTTTTCCTTTTGTCTTCTATTTTAAATTTATTTTGCTTTGACTATTCTAATGTTGCCAGATTCCTTTCTTAATAGTGTGACAATTAATATTCTTTCAAGTAAAAAATGTATATTTTTTGATCATTGACTGGCAGCAAGTAATATTAATCTTTTAAAAGATTAAAGGTAAAGTTGCATTTAATTTTTATTTAAGTTGCATCCCCTAATCACTATTGAGTGTAAACATTTTTTCTTGTGATTATTGGTTAGATGAATTGCTATTTGTTAATAGACAACTTGTCTATTTTTGTATTCATTTATCTTTTCATTGTCAGTTTGTTAGGCCTGTTTCTATATAGTATCTGTTAACCCCTTGTCATCTGCAAGTATGACAAATGTTTATACAAATATATTTCAAAAGTCTACTACTTATTAATTTTATTTACAGCATCTTTGGCATATATGGCAATTAAAATTTTGTATGTTAAGATATGTCAGTTCTTTAAAATTAAATTATAAAATATTTTAGACATTCATATAAGGTAAAAACTCATGAACATAACACTTACCTTTAAAAGGAAAAACTGTAGTACATATTAACAATAAGGTTAAAGCCTCCTCCCACACCCAGAAATAACTTATATAATATAATATCTGCTGTTTATAAGTTCTATTCTTTTTCTTATATTTTTATCATTATGTCTATTCTTAAGAAAAAAATGATATTTTTATGTTTTCAGTTTTATATAAACATAATCATCCTACATACATTTTTATGTAGCTTGAGGTTTTACATAGCATTGTTTTTGAGATTCATCCAGATATAACCATGTAGTTTTAATTTAATCATTTTATCTGTGACATTTATTTACACACTTTATCCCTTTTCTTGTTGAAGAATACTTTTATTGCTTCCAAATTTCTGTAATTATAAATGAAATTGCCATGATCTCTCTTGTACTCATCTTCTTGTGAGTATATATGAGAAATTTTCCAAATTTAGGATTGGCAGTTCAGGGCCTTAGGGTTTGTACTCATTATCTAATTACTGAACAAGGTAATTTATTTATGTATTCTCTCATAAATTACATATAGTCTTTTTTCTTGCTTCACATTTTCACAAACATTTCTTATGTTTACATTTTTATATTTTCATTATGAGTGTGAAGTGGTAAGTTGTGGCTTTATCAAACATCTCCTTAAGTAGTAGTGATATATTCTGTATTTTCTCATGTGCTAGCCTCTTGGGTTCCCTGTTCTCTAGTTTGATCACCCAACCTGCTGCTTTTTTATTGAGTTATTCATGTTCTTCTGACTGATTTTTAGGAGTTATTTATTGTAGATGTGAATTATTTATGATTAACACAAATGTCTTACCCATCTATGACATGTACCTGCATGTTTTTTCATGATGTCTTTTGATAATCAAAAATCTTAAACTTTATTACAGCCCAATTTATCATCTTTCTTAAAAATTTGTTCCTTTCTGTTGTTGTTAACATGTTTAATACATAATTTCCTACCCCTAAAGTGATAAAAAATACTCTTGTCAGTTATTCTTCTAAGTATTTTAAGTTTGAGGTGCATGGATGATGTTGGCTGTTTTGTTTGATATGTTCAAAGACTATTTTTTTCCTAAATCTTATAGCCAATTTCTTCTTCTTTTTTTTTTCAGTTTTAGGTGGGTACAATATCTTTATTTTGTTTTTTTAATGTGGTGCTGAGGATCGAACCCAGTGCCTCATACATGCTAGGCGAGCGCTTTACCACTTGAGCCACAACCCCAGCACCATAGCCAATTTCTTTAGAAATATATCCTCTAAGTTTTTAATTACTTGCCAGAGAGTTGAACTAGCAGTTGATTATTTTTCTTTTATTCTCTCCTAGTAAACATGATTACATCTTCTTTCTTATTTATGTCCTTGTACATATTTTTCTCCATCTCAGTTTTCTTAACCAAGGCACAAAGTTTGTGTTTTCTATTATTTTTTCAAAACCTAAGATTAAAACATCACTGGAATCCATCTTTGCAACTGTTTGAAATATTGTTTCATATTTTGTATTTTTTTAGATTTTATCCTAAAAATTCCTCTTATTTTACTACTTTGATTTCTTTTGTCAACTATTTTATTATCATTTCCAAAGACAGTACTAAGTTCCTTTACTATTTCTTTCTTCTTTTAAAATGAGATGTTTAAGATAAGCTTTCTTTGGAGAATAGGGTTTCTGTGACTCAGATTTTACTATGAAGTATTTGACTTCTTATTACTTTGTAGGTAGTTTGTAAGTTCAGTTTTAATTTCCTCCTTGAACAAAAAGTCATATTGAAATGTTCTTCTTAATTTCCAAGCAGTTATAGTTTTTACACTCACCTTTACATTACTTATTTTCTGTTTTATTGGATTAAGACCAGAGAATATGGTCTATAAAATTTCTACATTTTAAAAGTTGTTGAGCACTTTTTCTTTCAAAAGGCAATAACATTTTCTCTATATACATATATACTTATTAAATTTAGTTTATTGACGGTGTTTTTCAAGTCCTATAAGCTTTACATTTTTATTTCTAGAGAATCCTTCCAATTCTGAAAGTGATATATTGAAGTGGTAATATATTTATAAACTACCTTGTGTTTATACTGGTTTTCCCGTTATGTTTAGCTTTCATGTTGCATCGTGCATACAAATTTCATAATTTGTACACTCTGTCATTATAAAGTGTCTCTCTTTGAGATGCTTAGAAGTTTTAACCTTATCTTAATAATTTTGTCACTTCTCCTCTCTTACCTTTTATTTTCTTTTATCTCCTTATTTATTCCTTTTTAAAAATTAATTTTAACTGACATATAAAAATTGAATATATTTAATCATATACAACATGATTTTTGAAATATGTAAACAGTCTATAGCCATACCACCCTGAACATGCCTGATGTCATCTGAAACGTGTATACATGAGGTGTGGCAAACTGAAATAAATAACATGTGCAATTACCACACATAGTTTGTGTGTATGTGATAAGAACACTTAAAAATCTACTCTCTTAGCTATTTTCAAAAACACAATTTAATGTTAATAATTATGTTAGTCACCTTTCCATTACTGAAATAAATAACTGAGACAATCAACTCATAAGAGGTTTACTTTGAATCACAGTTTTGAATCACGCACAGTTCTAATGCGTGACTGATTGGCCTTGTTGCTTTGGGCCTGAAGCAAGGCAGCACATCTCAAAACATGTACAGAAGTACATGGTCAAAGTAAAACCAGTTACTTCCTGGCCCGTACACAAAAGAACGAATGACTAAGTTGTTGGGTTCCATTATCCCAAATACCTAAAAATCTCCCAATAGGCCTCACCCCTTAAAGTTTCCACCAACTACCAATAGCACCGAGCTGAAGACTAAGCTTTTAGTACCTGGACCTTTGGGAGACATTCCAGATCCAGCTGTAGCAGTAACTATAGTTGCCATGTTGGGCAATAAATCTCTTGGACATATTCCTTCTATCTAAGTGAAATTTTATATCCTTTTACCAATAGCTCTACAATTCCATCTCTATCTCCCAATTCCTGCTAACGACTATACCACTTCCTCTTTCTCTGAGTTTCACTTTTTTAGATTCCACATATAAGTGAGATTGTGATATATTTGATAAGTAGCATATAGCTGTGTTTAATTAATAAATCAGATGATCAGCATAGGACAGTGACACAACCAAATCAATGTTTATTGCAGCTCAATTCACAAGAGCTAAACTGTGGAAACCAATGCAGGTGCACTTCAAAAGATGAATGGATAAAGAAAATGTGGTGTATATACACAATGGAATATTACTCAGCCTTCAAGAAGAATGAAATGGGAAGATAGGAAGATGGCAGCGAAGGGAGTGCATTACCCCCATGTACGGTGTCACTGTGCGGGAGAATGATGAGTTAGAAAGGCTAAAAGCTATCTTGTTAGGAATTTCCAGCAAAATTGGGGTGCTCCAAAACCTAGAGGAAGGATTTCCATCGCACGAGGATCAGCTACGGGGGCTCGAACGCGAGAGATTTGTCCGCATGGAGGGTCACACTGCTTATTCAGCAAATCGCCGCGCGGCTAGAGTCTGCGGCCCGCGCAGGGAAACGAGGAGATAGCAATGCAAAGATACAGCACTGCAGTTTCCGCAGGCTTCTGCCAGCTGTGCAATCACCGTACTCAGTGCTGAATTCTGGGTTTGAGACGGGGAAAGGAAGTGGTCCAATTCAGTTCTACACACCGGTCAGACCACAGAGGAAGCCAGCGGCCACCATCTTGGAGAGCTGACGTCACCATCCCTGTTTTCAACTGATCGCAGCTCATTCAGCAATAGAACAGGTAATTTCAGGCTGCCATTCACCTGCGGCTTGCAGACAAATTACTCAGGCTCAGTGCTAAATAACCCGCAGAAACTGCTTCTTGGAGCCTGCTCCTATCAGAACATACACCGAGCACGGAGCAGCCGAATTCCAGCTCCCGGAACTGCTCTGGCCCAGGGATAAAGAACCCGTGGAAACTGCTTCTCGGTCCGGGTCCTGCTGAATACTGTGGAGGTAAATACCAAACGAGCCTTCATAGGCAGTGGCAACAGGACTAAGATGGGGCTTGTGAGGGCCGGTCAGGACTCACTCGTTGCTTTGGTCACTCGGCAAAGGGAACGAAATGCTGCCATTCGCATGGGATACCAACATGGCAGAGATCTGATGTCATCAGAAAGTGGCGGAGGAGAGAACTTCATCGATAACAGCGGCGACAGAAACAGTTGGTCTCCTGGTAAAGAAAGTGAGTCACAAACACCCGAGTCTCTCTCACTTTGTCAGCAAGCCAGAGGGGCAGAGCAGAGCTGCCGCCCGAGCCCGGAACAAGCCCAGCGGCCCACCGGCGTGACCCCAATTGGAATAGGGGCAGAGCAGAGCCGCCACCCGCGCCCACAAGGTAGGCAGACCTGCGACTGACCGGCATCAGAAACAGTTGGTCTCCTGGTAGGGAGGGTGAGTCACAGACACCCGAGTCTCTCTCGCTTTGTCGTCGAGCCAGAGGAGCAGGGCCGCCGCCTGCGCCCGGAGCAGGCCCAGCAGCTCGCCAGCGTGGTGGTCGCGTAACCCCAATTGGAGAGGGGGCGGAGCGGAGCCACCACCCGCGCCCACAAGGTGGGAAGACCTGCGACCAACCTGCAGATCAGGCCCAGCGGTCCGCGGACGTGGTAGGAGGGGCAGGGCAGAGCCGCTGCCCGCACGTGCAAGGTAGGCAGACCTGCAACAGACCGGCGGATAAGGCCCAGCGGCCTGCCGGCGTGGTACACACATCACCCCAATTGGAGTAGGGGCAGAGCAGAGCCGCCGCCCGCACCTGCAAGGTAGGCAGACCTGCGACCGACCGCCAGAACAGGCCCAGGGGTCCACGGGCGTGGTAGACACCTCACACAAATTGGAGGAGGGGCAGAGCAGAGCCGCCGCCTGTGCCTGCAAGGTAGGCAGACGGCCGCCCGACCCTGCAAGGGAGACTTTTCAACTATACAAGAGCAATATAAATATATAGGGGGAAAAAAATTTCAAAAACACAACAGTTTCACCAAGCAGAAAGAAACGCAAGCAGTATGAAAAGACAAGGAAAGAAAGGACCATAAGCAAAGCAGGTCAACTCAAATTTAGAAGAGGTAATAGCTGCAGCTGATGGAATGTCAGATAAAGAATTCAGGATATACATGCTTCAGATGATCTGGAGTATCAAGGAAGACATTAGACAGCAAAATCAGACAATGAAAGATCACTTCGACAATGAATTACACAAACAAACCCAGGAAGCAAAGGATCAACTATACAGGGAGATAGAGGTTATAAAAAACAAACAAACAGAAATCCTAGAAATGCAGGAAGCAATAAACCAACTTAAAAACTCAATGGAGAATACTACCAGAAGAGTAGAACACTTAGAAGATAGAACATCAGACAATGAAGACAAAGTATTTCAACTTGAAAAGAACATAGACAGCTCAGCAAGACTGTTAAGAAACCATGAGCAGAACATCCAAGAAATATGGGATAACATTAAGAGACCAAACTTAAGAGTCATTGGGATACAGGAAGGTACAGAACTCCAAACCAAAGGAATGAGTAATCTATTCAATGAAATAATACAAGAAAACTTCCCAGACTTGAAGAATGAGACAGAATCCCAAATCCTAGAAGGCTACAGGACGCTGAATGTGCAAAATCATAAGAGATCCACACCTAGACACATTATAATGAAGATGCCCAACATACAGAATAAGGAGAGAATTTTAAAAGCTACAAGAGAAAGGAAAAAGATTACATTTAGGGGTAAGCCAATCAGGATAACAGCTGATCTTTCAACACAGACTCTGAAAGCTAGAAGATCCTGGAATAACATATTTCAAACACTGAAAGAAAATGGGTTCCAACCAACAATTGTGTACCCAGCGAAATTAAGCTTCAGGATGGAAGATGAAATTAAAACCTTCCACGATAAACAAAAGTTAAAAGAATTTGCAGCTAGAAAACCATCTCTTCAAAACATCCTCGGCAAAACATTACAGGAAGAGGAAATGGAAAATAACAATGAAAACCAACAGTGGGAGGTAGGGCAGTAAAGGGGGGGTGGATAATCAAAGAGGAAAACAAACCATGCTTAGTAACAGAAATAAACAAATATGGCTGGAAGAACAACCCATATCTCAATAATAACCCTAAATGTTAATGGCTTAAACTCACCAATTAAGAGACACAAGCTAGTAGAATGGATGACAAAACAAGACCCAACAATATGCTGCCTACAGGAGACGCATTTGATAGGAAAAGACATACATAGGCTGAAGGTGAAAGGTTGGGAAAAATCATATCACTCATATGGTCTTCGGAAACAAGCAGGAGTGTCCATACTCATATCAAATAAAATAGATTTCAAGCCAAAGTTAATCAAAAGGGATAAAGAGGGACACTACATACTGCTTAAGGGAACCATACACCAACAAGACATAACAATCATAAATATATATGCCCCAAACAATGGTGTAGCTATGTTCATCAAACAAACTCTTCTCAAGTTCAAGAGTCTAATAGACCACCATACAATAATCATGGGAGACTTCAACACACCTCTCTCGCCACTGGACAGATCTTCCAAACAAAAGTTGAATAAGGAAACTATAGAACTCAATAGCACAATTAATAACCTAGACTTAATTGACATATATAGAATATACCACCCAACATCAAGCAGTTACACTTTTTTCTCAGCAGCACATGGATCCTTCTCAAAAATAGATCATATATTATGTCACAGGGAAACTCTTAGACAATATGAAGGAGTAGAGATAATACCATGCATCTTATCTGATCATAATGGAATGAAACTGAAAATCGACGATAAAAGAAGGAAGGAAAAAGCACGCATCACTTGGAGAATGAACAATAGGTTACTGAATGATCAATGGGTTATAGAAGACATCAAGGAGGAAATTAAAAAATTTTTAGAGATTAATGAAAACACAGACACAACATATCGGAATCTATGGGACACATTGAAAGCAGTTCTAAGAGGAAAATTCATTGCTTGGAGTTCATTCCTTAAAAAAAGAAAAAACCAACAAATAAATGAACTCATACTTCATCTCAAAATCCTAGAAAAAGAAGAGCAAAACAACAGCAAAAGAAGTAGAAGGCAAGAAATAATTAAAATCAGAGCTGAAATTAATGAAATCAAAACAAAAGAAACAATTGAAAAAATTGACAAAACTAAAAGTTGGTTCTTTGAAAAAATAAACAAAATCGACAGACCCTTAGCCATGCTAGCGAAGAGAAGAAGAGAGAGAACTCAAATTACTAGCATACGGGATGAAAAAGGCAATATCACAACAGACACTTCAGAAATACAGAAGATAATCAGAAATTATTTTGAATCCTTATACTCCAATAAATTAGAAGATAGTGAAGGCATCGATAAATTTCTTAAGTCATATGATCTGCCCAGATTGAGTCAGGAGGATATAGACAACCTAAACAGACCAATATCAATTGAGGAAATAGAAGAAACCATCAAAAGACTACCAACTAAGAAAAGCCCAGGACACGATGGGTATACAGCAGACTTTTACAAAACCTTTAAAGAGGAACTAATACCAATACTTTTCAAGCTACTTCAGGAAATAGAAAAAGAGGGAGAACTTCCAAATTCTTTCTACGAGGCCAACATCACCCTGATACCTAAACCAGACAAAGACACTTCAAAGAAAGAAAACTACAGACCAATATCTCTAATGAACCTAGATGCAAAAATCCTCAATAAAATTCTAGCGAATCAGATACAAAAACATATCAAAAAAATTGTGCACCATGATAAAGTAGGATTCATCCCTGGGATGCAAGGCTGGTTCAATATACGGAAATCAATAAATGTTATTCACCACATCAATAGACTTAAAAATAAGAACCAAATGATCATCTCGATAGATGCGGAAAAAGCATTCGACAAAGTACAGCATCCCTTTATGTTCAAAAGTCTAGAAAAACTAGGGATAACAGGAACATACCTCAATATTGTAAAAAGCAATCTATGCTAAGCCTCAGGCTAGCATCATTCTGAATGGAGAAAAATTGAAGGCATTCCCTCTAAAATCTGGAACAAGACAGGGATGCCCTCTCTCACCACTTCTGTTCAACATAGTTCTCGAAACACTGGCCAGAGCAATTAGACAGACGAAAGTAATTAAAGGCATAACAATAGGAAAAGAAGAACTTAAATTATCTCTATTTGCAGATGACATGATTCTATACCTAGCAGACCCAAAAGGGTCTACAAAGAAACTATTAGAGCTAATAAATGAATTCAGCAAAGTGGCAGGATATAAAATCAACACGCATAAATCAAAGGCATTCCTGTATATCAGCAACAAATCCTCTGAAATGGAAATGAGGACAACCACTCCATTCACAATATCCTCAAAAAAAAAATAAAATACTTGGGAATCAACCTAACAAAAGAGGTGAAAGACTTATACAATGAAAACTACAGAACCCTAAAGAGAGAAATAGAAGAAGATCTTAGAAGATGGAAAATATATACCCTGTTCATGGATAGGCAGAACTAACATCATCAAAATGGCGATATTACCAAAAGTTCTCTATAGGTTTAATGCAATGCCAATCAAAATCCCAACGGCATTTCTTGTAGAAATAGAGAAAGCAATCATGAAATTCATATGGAAAAATAAAAGACCCAGAATAGCAAAAACAATGCTAAGCAGGAAGTGTGAATCAGGCGGTATAGCGATACCAGACTTCAAACTATACTACAGAGCAATAGTAACAAAAACAGCATGGTAATTGTACCAAAACAGGTGGGTGGACCAATGGTACAGAATAGAGGACACAGAAACCAATCCACAAAACTACAACTATCTTATATTTGATAAAGGGGCTAAAAGCATGCAATGGAAGAAGGATAGCATCTTCAACAAATGGTGCTGGGAAAACTGGAAATCCATATGCAACAAAATGAAACTGAATCCCTTTCTCTCGCCATGCACAAAAGTGAATTCAAAATGGATCAAGGAGCTTGATATCAAATCAGAGACACGCCGTCTGATAGAAGAAAAAGTTGGCTACGATCTACATACTGTGGGGTCGGGCTCCAAATTCCTCAATAGGACACCCATAGCACAAAAGTTAATAACTAGAATCAACAAATGGGACTTACTCAAACTAAAAAGTTTTTTCTCAGCAAAAGAAACAATAAGAGAGGTAACTAGGGAGCCTACATCCTGGGAACAAATCTTTACTCCTCACACTTCAGATAGAGCCCTAATATCCAGAGTATACAAAGAACTCAAAAAATTAGACAATAAGATAACAAATAACCCAATCAACAAATGGGCCAAGGACCTGAACAGACACTTCTCAGAGGAGGACATACAGTCAATCAACAAGTACATGAAAAAATGCTCACCATCTCTAGCAGTCAGAGAAATGCAAATCAAAACCACCCTAAGATACCATCTCACTCCAGTAAGATTGGCAGCCATGATGAAGTCAAACAACAACCAGTGCTGGCGAGGATGTGGGGAAAAGGGTACACTTGTACAGTGCTGGTGGGACTGCAAATTGGTGCAGCCAATTTGGAAAGCAGTATGGAGATTTCTTGAAAAACTGGGAATGGAACCACCATTTGACCAAGCTATTCCCCTTCTCGGTCTATTCCCTAAAGACCTAAAAAGAGCATGCTACAGGGACACCGCTACATCGATGTTCATAGCAGCACAATTCACAATAGCAAGACTGTGGAACCAACCTAGATGCCCTTCAATAGACGAATGGATAAAAAAAATGTGGCATTTATACACAATGGAGTATTACTCTGCATTAAAAAATGACAAAATCATAGAATTTGCAGGGAAATGGATGGCATTAGAGCAGATTATGCTAAGTGAAGCTAGCCAATCCCTAAAAAACAAATGCCAAATGTCTTCTTTGATATAAGGAGAGTAACTAAGAACAGAGTAGGGACGAAGAGCAGGAGAAGAAGATTAACATTAAATAGGAATGAGAGGTGGGAGGGAAAGGGAGAGAGAAGGGAAATTGCATGGAAATGGAAGGAGACCCTCAGGGTTATACAAAAGTACATACAAGAGGAAGTGAGTGGAAAGGGAAAAATAATACAAGGGGGACAAATGAATGACAGTAGAGGGGGTAGAGAGAGAAGAGGGGAGGGGAGGGGAGGGGGGATAGTAGAGGATAGGAAAGGCAGCAGAATACAACAGACACTAGTATGGCAACATGTAAATCAATGGATGTGTAACTGATGTGATTCTGCAATCTGTATACGGGGTAAAAATGGGAGTTCATAACCCACTTGAATCAAAGTGTGAAATATGATATATCAAGAACTATGTAATGTTTTGAACAACCAACAATAAAAAATTAAAAAAAAAGAAGAAGAATGAAATGGCATTTGCTGGTAAATGGATGAAATTTGAGAATATCATGCTAAGTGAAATGAGCCATTCCCAAAGAACCAAAGGCTGAACGTTTTCTACGATATTTGGATCCTAACTCACAATAAAGGAGAGTGTTGCTAGGGAAGAATAGAGTTACTTTCGATTAGACAGAGGGGAGTGAAAGGAAGGGATTAGGTAAAGGGTTAGGAAGAACAGTAGAATGAATCAGAATTATGACTCTATATACATATATGATTACACAAACAGTGTAATTCTACATCATATGAAATCAGAAGACTGAGATGTTAATATTTCATTTATGTATGATGTCTCAAAATGCGTTCTACTGTCATTGTAACTATTTAGAACAAATTTAAAAATCAGATTATATGTTTTTTTAGGGCAAATTCAGTTCATTGGTGTAGTTACTAATATATTTGATTCATTTCTATCTATATGTTTATTATTTATTTAATTTTTTTTTTCGTTTTAACTAGGTTTCCTGAAGTTTTCTCCAATTAATCCCTATTCCAGTTTTACTTCATAGTCATTCTGACATACTATTGTTTTATGAAAGAATTCAGAACCTTTACATTCCATGTTCATGTAATGGCATTATATAGATTCTAATCTTTCCATCTTTACATTAAAATTACATTTTGCTAACTTGTTTTTATCCTTTTATCTTTGATTAATTTTGTTTTATTTAAGTTACTTACTCATTTATTATTAAAAGTAAATTTGACAATATCTTTTAGGAGTAGAATTTAGTTCATAAAGATTTAGTATAATTACTAATATAGATAATTCTGTTCTTATCTTTTTATTGACATACTACTTTTTATTCTTCAATTTTGCTTTGATTTTATCAAATTATTAATCATCCAAAGAGTTACTTGTTTCAGCTTTTTCCTCTGTTAATTTGGGGTTCTTGTGCATGTATTACATTCTCTTTATGGGTTTCTCACCTTGCTCCATAGATATGTCCCTCCTCTCTTTTTTTACTGTTCTTTAAAAACAGAACACAATTTCCTCCATCAAGAAACTCTAGTTCCTTAACTTACTCTATCATGTTAAGATGAGACTTTTAAAATACCTATATTTTCTTTCATACTGAATTTACAAAATCCTATTCATTGTTGAGAATTGTTAAATGCTTTTTAAATATTTCACTTGTCCCTGTGCCCAACTCCTATATTTTTCTGAAGTCATTTATACTTTTTTTATTTTTATTATTAGTTGTTCAAAACATTAGAAAGCTCTTGACATATCATATTTCATACATTTGATTCAAGCGGATTATGAACTCCCATTTTTACCCTATATACATATTGCAGATTCACATCGGTTACACATCCACTTTTTTACCTACTGCCATACTAGTGTATGTTGTATTCTGCTGCCTTTCCTATCCTCTACTATCCCCCCTCCCCTCCCCTAGAATTGCCCTTTCATCCTATTTTATTTTAAAAATTCTTATTTATCCTTTATTATGGCACATTCCCAATCTAGCTTTACCATGTCCTATATGATTGTTAACTATACATGTATGCATGTGTTTTGAAATTATCATTGCTCAAGGAAACAATTAAAAATGTGAAGAGAGAATTTACAGAATGAGAGAAAATCTTTGATAGCTACTAATCTGGAAGAGGATTAATATCCAGAATGTATAAAGAACTCAAAAAACTTAACACTGATGAACCAAATAACTCAATCAATAAATGTGTAAATGAACAAAACAGATACTTCTCAAAAGAAGAAATTCAAATGGACAACAAATATGAAAAAAAATTTCACCAGCAGTAGTGGCGCACACCTGTAAACCTAGTGGTTTGGGAGGCTGAGGCAGGAGGGTTTCGAGTTCAAAGCCAGCCTCAGCAGCAGCAAGGTGCTAAGCAATTCAGAGAGACCTGGTCTCTAAATAAAATACATAAAAGGGCCAGAGATGTGGCTCAGTGGTTGAGTGCCCCTGAGTTCAATCCCCAGTACCCACCCTCCCAAAAAATTCAACATAATTAATATAATTAGGGAAGTGTAAATCAAAATTACACTGACATTTCATCTCATTCCAATCAGAATGACAGTCATTAAGAATACAAATAATAAATGCTGGACAGAATGTGTAGGAAAACGAACACTTTTACACTGTTCATGGGCTTATAAACTAGTACAACCACTATGGAAGTTACTATAGAGTTTCCTCCAAATGCTAGGAATGGAACCATCATATGACCCAGATATACAGCCCCTCAGTATTTATTCTAAAGAATTAAAGTCACTTACTATATCAATACATACATACCCCGGTTTATATCTGCATAATTCACAATAGCCAAACTATGGAACTAGCCTAAGTGAATGGATGAAAGGATAAAAAAAATAGTATATATATATATATATATATATATATATATATATATATATATATATATATATATATATATATATAAAAATGGAGTTTTATCAGTAATGAATAAGAACAAACATGTCATTTGCAGAAAAATGGGTGGTATTTGAAAACATTATGTAAGTGAAATTGGCCAAAATCAGAAGATCAAGGGTTGTATGTTTTCTTTCGTATGTGGAATCTAGAGAGGGAAAAGGAAAAGGTGAGGGATGGATCTCATGATAATTGAAAGGAGATCAGTAAGAATAGAGGAAAAGGAACATGGGGAGGGAGGAGAGGAGGGAAAGGGAAAATTCTAGGGAATAATATCGGCAAATGATATTGTTATATTGTGTGCATGTAGAAATGTAACAACAAATCCCACCATTGTATACAACAATAATACACCAATAAAATATAGGAGATAAAAACGTCATTGCTCACCTCTTAGTTCCTACATTCTCACTCTTCACTTACGTTGAAGTTGATGCCCTAATTTGTGCTTTTTAAATTTTAAATTACATTTGAATATTTTTCTTAAAGAGTAAAATGAGTATATATTGTCTCAATTCTTGTGTATCCATAAATATTTTTCTTTTGCCTGGAACAGTAGATTATAACTCTCTGAATAATAGGACTTTGAGATACAGAAAAATGTTATTGTATCCTCTTCTAGCTTACAGTATTTTAGATAAGAAATATTAAGCCAGTTGTATCATTTGCCATTGAAGATACTGCTAAATATGTAAGACATGCCT